>NC_080752.1:40899237-50899237 GCF_020826845.1 Diceros bicornis minor
TTTTGCAGAATCCAGACTCCAAAATGATGCAAATCAACCTGACTGGGTTTTTGAATGGAAAAAATGCTAGAGAATTTATGGGAGAACTGTGGCCCCTGCTGTTAAGTGCACAAGAAAACATCGCTGGAATCCCTTCTGCTTTCCTAGAACTGAAGAAAGAAGAAATAAAACAGAGACAGGTAATAGCCTTTTCTTTTTTGTGGTGTTGATTTGAGATAGTGTTCAGACTGCTGAGACGCTTTAAATTTTACATGACCCACCTACAATCAGCATGTTGTTTGGCTTTGCTATAATCTATTTGAACATTTAGTTTTCTCCACTCCTTCCCCCGCAACCCAGATATTGAGTTTAGAATGTCATTTTCCCAGAGTCCGGTAATTTGGTAGTTGTTTGTTTTGTTTTTTAATATATTAAGTGCGTCTAGCTTAAAAGAAAATAGTACTTTAATAACAGTGTAACAGGTAAGCACAAGCTCTTCGTATAGGCTATACGTGTTAAATCATAAAAGAATACGATGACTGTGAAAATGATTTTTTTTAAGTAAACTTGAAAACAGCTGTTCTCTTTAGTTCAGCTGTTAGAGATTAATTTTCAGCAAGTATTTATTCAGTACCAGTCTTAATATGTGCCTCCAGTATGGATGAAGAAAGAACAGTCTTGTTGAAAAACAGAGGCTGATGAAATGACGGAGGTTAGAGCACTGGTGTCTATCAGATGTGCACAGTCTTTAGTTTGCTTGTTGATCTCACATGCTTACTCTGAAAACCTGATCTCTGCAGATTGAACAAGAAAAGTTGGCATCTATGAAAAAGCAAGATGAAGACAAAGATAAGAGGGATAAGGAAGAAAAAGAAAGCAGCAGAGAAAAACGGGAGAGATCTCGAAGCCCAAGAAGGTACAGTACATACAATGGATGCATACCTAATGTTTTACAAATACTTTAGGTATTAAGGTGTTCTATGTTTAGAAGTTACAGAGTTAAAAAGGAAGCTATTCAGGGAATTTCTTCCCTCATACAGTTTTCATGGTGAGCTATAGTGTGCCTCTGGACTAAAATATTTCATCTTTTTTTGAGACAGACCATTTGACTGTAATAAATCTCTAAAATCTTGATGAATTGTTCAACTCTTAATTCCTAAATCAAAATCTAGACTTGTCTTCCATGTTGTTTTAGTTTAAATACAGTATTTAATTAGAGTTGTTATTTTAATGTACTCCATCTCTTTTTTCTTTCTACTTCCTTTTTATTAGAAATCTGTACCCATTAGCCATTCATATTATACTTACCTAATTCCCTGTTCTGCTTTTCTCAGATGGTTGTACTGAACCCAGAACAGATCATTTATTTGTTTTCTTCCTTCCAATGAGACTATGGTTAGGTTCCTATTTTTAAATCCACGACTGAGCTTCTACTGTATTTGTGGTGAAAGGTGAGAATTCCATTAGGCTTTTCATTTTTAGGATTCTGGTAATTTCTTTGTCCCTTTTTAAAACACGTTTGATATTATAACCTACTTATCAGGGAAGCAGTACTATTTCTAGAGTTAAACACAAGTCATAGGTGTAACTATCTGACTATTGATGAACCGGGTCTACTGTTTTATTTCAAGTTAGGGAAACTACTATTGAAAAGGAAAAGGGGCTTCTCTTCCGAAAAAGCTATCTTATGTGAGTTTTATATAATTTTTTGTCTTCTGAAAAGCATATTGCTTTAATTGTATTAGTCATTTTTCTGTAATACCTAGACTCTACCTGATGAACTCTGTGGTGGGATCTGTCTGCATCTAAACTCTGTTTTGTTGGGTTTGATTTATTATTAGAGAATATTGCTTTACTTTTATGTGTCCTCTGCCTCTGAAAAGTTGGTCTTTGGTCTCCTCATCTCTGGAAATGATTAAGAACCTAAATCTAGAGTCTCAGGTCAATGCTTTTCCTCTGTTATAACTGGTACACCGGAGAATGTTGCTATCCTTCGTTGGTTTGCCTTTCTCGTTTTCTCTTGGCCCTTTCTCTATTAAGTAAACGTGATAGGATATCTTATTTCCATAGGGACCTTCTCAGATATAAGCAATAATGGTGTAGTTAAGAAGATTAATCCTCGAATCTCCCTTTGACCTTCTCCCCCAATTCACATTATTCAAAAACCTGAAAAAAAATTGCTTTCATCCTAGACGCAAATCCAGATCTCCTTCCCCTAGAAGACGATCTTCCCCTGTCAGGAGAGAGAGAAAGCGCAGTCATTCTCGATCTCCCCGTCACAGAACCAAGAGCCGGAGTCCTTCCCCTGCTCCAGAAAAGAAGGAAAAAACTCCAGAGCTCCCAGAACCATCAGTGAAAGTAAAAGAACCTTCAGTACAAGAGGCCACTTCTACTAGGCAAGTACATAAAAATTCATTTATAAATATCAGAGTTTTAGGCTGGTATTCAGTGACTACAAATATGATACCTCTGAGTTAAAAACATAAAATTACTTGATTCTTTTCCTTTTAGATTTTTTAAATTAGTTTGTTGAAAAGAAATTCAAATTGTGTAGGAGAGTATAAATAAAATGCCCCAAAGGTAACCACTGCTATCTGTTGGTTGTGTTGTTTCATATATTTTATATACTGTAACTTGCTTTTTTCCCAACATTGTAGACAACTGCACTTTAAAAAAAATATATGTGGTTAGAATTATTAGTTGCTCACTGGATTTCACTGACGTGTATATATATATATCTTTTGGAGCTAGGGAGAAGTCTTCATGGATTTTGAAAACTTGTTAAAAAAAGACATAGCTTGATTACATCATTGTATTATGATTTAGGAGTCTGAGTAGAGAGGGGAAAAATAAGCTTTTTCTTACCACAGTGACATCCTGAAAGTTCCCAAGCCTGAACCTGTACCAGAGCCTAAAGAACCTTCTCCAGAGAAAAATTCCAAAAAAGAAAAGGAAAAAGAGAAGACCCGACCAAGATCTCGGTCTCGTACCAAATCAAGATCCCGGACACGTTCTCGCTCTCCTTCTCATACTCGACCTAGGCGGCGCCATAGATCTCGATCAAGGTGAGTTGTAGCTTTAAGGTCTGCATAGATCTTAGGTTTTATGTACTACTCTTCTAGGCAGAATTAGGTAAATGATTTCAAAGCAGTGGAAAACATTTAGTACAAATGTTATTCTGTGGATTTACAAAGAGAATTTGAGGATACTTTCTGTGTAGCATAAAAATCTCTACATAAATGTAAAACTATATCTCTTGACAGCCTTTTTTAAATGGTAGCTATGTCAAGGAATTCATTCCTTGTTCCTGATTTATTCAGGTCCTAATTCTGTTTGTGTTTGTTATGGCAGATCATACTCACCTAGAAGGCGGCCAAGCCCAAGAAGGCGACCATCTCCTCGAAGAAGAACTCCACCAAGACGAATGCCTCCTCCACCAAGGCATAGAAGGAGTAGATCTCCAGTGAGACGGTGAGAGTTTTCTTTTTTCTTTTTAATTTGGAAGTGTCGGGTGTATGAAAGTGCATCATATGTTTGTTTTAGGCTAATCTTTAAGTTAGTGTCTCCTGAAAGAAAGAACTCATGAGTAGTAGTAGATAATGTCTTCTAAAGAGCCTGTCTCCTTTGAGGTGTAATGCTGTTATTTGTGCAGTGAAAAACAATGTTAGTCCCATGTTGGAAACTAAAAAACAAGAAATTTACCATCTTGTCAGTAACTTTGTGTTAACTTTTACCCTTTCAGACCCCACCAAGAAATTCTACTAAGTAGGGGAATCGGCCACCTTCCCTCTTCCTTTGGCTTTTAATTACCACTGGCTTCTGAAAAGTAGATGACTACAGAGCCAGTAAGCTGCTTTTACCAGTGTTAGAATAATCCATTTGCATTATACTTTTTTTTAATGTATTTTTTTCTCATTATAGAAGTAATGAGTGCTTAGTATGAACAACTCAAACAAATAACAAATTGAAAATTACCTGTAATCCTGTTCCATAGATAGAGCCATTATTAGCAGTTTACTGTCTAGTTATTTTTTAAGACTAGGCATAAAAGTAACCCTGTCAATACCAATGTTCTTTTTTTAAAATCATTTTAAAAATGAGCATAAGGTAAAATGTTTGGATCTAGCACTTTTAACGGAAAGATTGTTGCTAAATCTGCCCAAAGTAGAGTCCTGGTGCACTCATAGCAGAGTTTTGTGTTGTCTTGACCATGTGTTCCACCTGTTTGAGGAGGACCTGTAATGATTGTGCTTCAGATTATGCTTAGGACAGAATTTTTTGTTTAAGTCTTTAAAGGTTTTTTCAGGGAACCAAATCAGCTTGGGAATAAAGAGGGGAAACAATAAGCTCCATAATTTTTTTGGTTTGTGTCTGCAGTCTAATGTTTTTCAGAGTCCCATATTTTTTAAAAAGATATTGTTTTCCTTTGGTGAGGGGTTCTCAAAGTATATTGAACCATTTTTATAACTACTAAAAATTATGGAATTGATGTTACTACTGACAAACAAAACTAATGATGTAAATGGTTAGTCAGTTTAGGCATCACACTTTTCTAAAATTGATTATTTCTCCTTAGGAGAAAAGTAATGCTGGTGCTTTGTAGTACAAGATTAGTGGAAACAGCTATTTCTTATATTGGAGTTTTGCAAACAGTGTGTTTTAATTGTGCTTACTGAGCCATTTAGCAGTCAAAATATTTTGCAGGTTGTGTAAGATTCCCTTTCAGCCAGTTTTTATCTCACACTTAAGGTAGGGTTTCTTTTTTTCAGGTTCTCAGGAATTCTTCTGCCAAAGGTGAATTCTGCAGGTACACATAATTGCAACAGAACTTACCACAAATTTTGCCGCAGAATTCGAGAGGCCCCTGCTTCTAAGTTTATGTAGCTAAATGAATTCCTAATCTGGCACGTCTTTTTTTTAAAAAAAGCAACCTAAAGGTTGCTTGACATTGTGTTATTAAATGGAAAATACATTGCCACCCAAATTTTGTATGCAAACTCCAAAACGTTGATAATCATTCCTAAGGAAGAAAGAGATTGGTTAGTTATTGTATTATAGCACTCGACATTTTATAACTGGAAAGACAACTCAGACAGAAGCGTTTATCAGAATAAGTTATTTATTTATGTTTAGTCTCAGAACTAGCTGTTTCCTGTCCTAGGTTATGATTTTGTTTCCCATTTTTTTTTTTAAACTCATTTAACGTGCTTAGCTACATAAACTCAAAAGTTGGATAAAAATAGCTGTATTTTTGTGTAAACTATACATATCTGTACATACTTTTAAGTATGCAGTTAATGAATATGAATACTTTATTCCACAGAAGAAGGCGTTCATCAGCATCCCTGTCTGGGAGTAGCTCATCATCCTCTTCATCTCGTTCCCGGTCACCGCCAAAGAAGCCTCCTAAGAGGACGTCCAGCCCCCCTCGAAAAACTCGTAGGTTATCTCCTTCAGCAAGTCCTCCGAGGCGAAGGCATAGGCCATCACCTCCAGCAACTCCACCGCCAAAAACTCGTCATTCCCCAACACCCCAGCAGTCAAACCGTACAAGAAAAAGTCGCGTTTCTGTCTCTCCAGGGAGAACTTCAGGTAAAGGTAAAAATCAAACACATAAAAACAATATGTTCGTTCTTGTTTCTTTTGGTAATGAAGTGCCTAGTCATTTGTTACCCCTCCCCTCCCGCCCTTTAAAGTATGAAGTAGCTGGGTAATGTTGGTATGTGATGTTCTTTGTAAATTGGCTTAGAGGCTCACCTTTTCTTTCCTGCTTTAAGTTCTTGGGGTTTGTTGAAATAGAGTTTACATGTAAAAATGTTTTGTTTTTGGCAATGCCCTCTGGCACTGAGTAGGTGGAGAAAAATCACCAGCTGTGCGCTGTTTGAGTTGGGGTAACTTATTGCAGTTTGTGTTGTCATGATAAGGGATCATTTTATTACTATGAGACCAGTTTACTTTTTTTCCCTTGAAGATCTTTTTGTTTGATGTCTTGAGGACTTCATGTTCTGTTTTAATTCTTTCTTGACTGCATTGTGCTCCCTAGGGAAGAACATGGTGTCCTCTTAGAAGCTGATTTGTTTTTTTAATTTAGGCTCTAGGCAGCGTTCTTCTGAGTGTTGTCCTTGCTTTATTCTGCTGATAGATTTGAGGAATTTATGATCTGTGATCTTTCCAGGCAAGTAGAATGCTGTGTTAGTCTGAGTGAAGGTTGTGGTCAGTTGGGATTTGTTCCTTTAGCATTAGATACACATGGAGGAAAAGCTATAGGAGCCATTTGCATCAGGCTTCTCCTGCTTAAGGCTGGAATGATAAAGACAGCCTGAAAGATGAGTAGTGGGGGAGTGGGAGGATCTTAAAAGCTGCTATAGTAATTGGATTTTAAGGAGCAATCTGTAGGTTAGTATAGACGGGGGTTGCTTTGATCACATTTAAATATTTATGTTAGAAACAAAGAAAATGGGGATAGGCAAAATTTTGACTATTTTAATGAACTTGATGAGATCAGGACTTCTACTCAGCACCCTGCTGCTTTGTCCCCCCTGTACCCCTACAACTTTGCAATGTGGTGATGTCTAGAAAGGCAAATTTGCTTTAGTTTTTTTGAACTTTTGTTATAGTGAGGTATAGAAAAGCTATCAGAGTGAAAGGGAGATTGGCAGATAATGGTAATCTGTAAAGAGTAATGTATAGATTATTTTCTGAATTTTAACAGGTTAACTTGGTGATATATAATTAAAAAAATTATGTGGTCGTTTTTGTTGCATTGACTTTTTAGCTCTAGTCAGACAGCTGGATAAGAATAGAGAAACCTTTAGGTTTTACAGGTTCAGACTTAATTTTATGGGAGGGGGCCTTAGAATCACTTATTTTCATAACCTCATGTTCCACAGTACTTTTTTTTTTGGTTTTTTTTTGCCATCTTGTAAAGGCTTTATCTCTACTTCATCATTGTCTCCATATTACTTTTTGTTCAAAGTTGGGAAGATTTCAGTCCGACCATAGTTTGCAGTCACCGTGTCCAAGTCTGATGCCCATTGTCCTGATGTATTTTTCCTTTTCCTGTGAAGTGTTTGCATTCTTTCCTTTGTCTAGAGCCAAAAAACTCTCTAGTAAAAAAATATTATAAATGTTCCCACCTGTTGCTTTGCAAAAACACATTGTTATGCTTTTTCTGTTTACATCATTTATCCAAAGGGTGACAAAAGTACCTGAACAGAAGGACAGAATCCTTGTTAAAATAGGTTGATCATTAAGAACTATTAGCTACCTTCTCTGCACAGGTACCAACCTCTTGTGTTTTGATACATTGTCAGGGGAGCGGGCCTCTACTTTCCAGAAACAAGTCACAGTGAATATGTACATTGGAGAGAAATAAATCGTGGTCCAAGACAAAGGACTAGTTATATTCCTATGGATTCTGGGGCAGGTCTTCCATGTTTAACCAAAGGAAGGCACTTGAGGGCAGTGTGGTCAGAGGCTGCCTGTGTCTACTGAAGCTGAAGAGTTATAACTACTTGGAAATAACTTTCTATAGTAAAAAGATCCCGGCCTTCTATGATGAAATTTCAGAGCTAGAAAAGACTTTAGAGATTGTCATCAAGAGACAGGTTCTCCGGTTAAGTGATTTGGTCAAGGTCAACCAGGCAGGACTTTAATCTGGGTTCTTATTCCCAGTTGAAAAATGTATGCTTTATCCAACTTTCCTACCCCACAATGCCTGTTTTGATTGCTGGAGGAAGGAGATGGAGGACAGGGTGAAATTCTTTCGCTTCTGTACGTGGTAGTATGATTTCAGAAATTCCTTTTTTGCAGTCTCCATGTCTAGTAAGAGCAGTGACATCATTGAAAGGTCAGATTTTACTTTTGCATTGCATGTAGTAGTCACCAATCAGGGCTTTAAGGTTCTGCTGTTGATAGTGGGCAAATGGAATGGGAGGGAAGCAGAAAAAGTATTTTGGAGAATTTAGAGGTAAATTATTTGTAGTACAATATATATTCTCATCTGAAAGGGTCTTTGGGAAGGATTTTGTAATGAGTGCACTTCAGTTAAATTGGCCTTATCTTAGTACATAAAATAGTGCTTTGAAATAATAGGATATTTAATGAATTGTCTTTATGGAGGATCTATATCTATGGTGGTAATTTTGAGTTTAGATCAACTTAGCCTATAAATTATGCTCTATAGACATTTAATGATTATTTTCCTAATTCTGGTCACAGAGTGATTTATCTTTACAAGTGATCTTTTGGGCAAGACTAGAAGATTAATAATTAATGGAACTGTTGAAGTACGTTTAAAATTCTGGTTTTTCAGTTGACTTAGATTTCTAACTTTATGCTAGAATGATTTTGCCCTTTGAATACTAAAAATAAAAACATTAGCATAACATGGGCCAGCCCCATGGCTTAGCGGTTAAGTGCGCGCGCTCCGCTGCTGGCGGCCCGGGTTCGGATCCCGGGCGCGCACAGACGCACCGCTTCTCCGGCCGTGCTGAGGCTGCGTCCCACATACAGCAACTAGAAGGATGTGCAACTATGACATACAACTATTTACTGGGGCTTTGGGGAAAAAAAAATGAATAAATAAAAAAGAAAGTCTTCTCTTAAAAAAAAAATTAGAACAAAGTAAACTGTATAAAATCTCATCTAGACAAACAAACTTGATGAAATATTAACATTATTTGTAATATTAATAGTGCTATAATGCATTCAGTCATGTTAAACTAGAGTAGGGGTATATAATGGATACTTGTCTAATGGTATGAGCATATTAGCAATAAATAAAGACTATTTTAACTAAGCCATTAATGACATTGAATCAGGATAAAACTCCAAATGTGTATTTCCATGGGAAAAAATATAAATAGTTATAGTCCAATTGTATTATTTACTAAGAGGCCTTTGCCAGCAATCTTGTAAATATAACCACATTTTTAGCATTTGCTAGGGGAAAATGCATTCTGACATCCAACAAGCAGCTTCCAAATACATTTTGGAACCCAGTTCTCTAAGGTGGTAATTTAGACCTATGGATTTATAGATAACTGGATGCCTATATAATATCTTTTCAAGAATTGAAGGTTAAGTGACGCTTAAAAATGGAGAATACTCACCAGAAAAGTAGCCTCAAATCCTTAAAAATTTAAAAGCAGTGCTATTTCATTTCTTTGTGTTTGTTAAAATACAAGTTTTAAATGCACTTTTGCTACCATATTTCATGATAACTAATTAGGTGTTAACCGTACTGTATCCAGTCCAGTGATTTGTCCAAAAGGCTCTTTAGGTAGAATCATTAATAAAAAGCTGGTCATTTTAGAAGTATAGTGGTGAGTTCTTCAGTTTGACTACTTTAGCACAGAGGAGATTGCTGTTTTAGATGGCTAGCTCTCTAAGTTACTACCCCTTAGAATAAGCCTTTACAGAATTCTGAATGTGCAGGTCTGTTAAATGAAATGTATCTACATTCTGGGTCGAACATCCCATGGTAATTGCTTTAGTCAAACAAAACAGGTGTAAGGTTCCTGAGGGGATCATTTTGTCCTCAAGTTTAGTTTTTAGAGGGATAGTCTCAAATGATGTTTCAGGTTAGTCTATAGTGAGATTAATGGTTATATCTGTAAATATTTTTGATTTTAGTTGAAGCAATGGTTAAACATTAATTGTTGGAAATTAAGGCCTGTGCCCTAGAAAAAGTGTCTTGGGTTCAGATCCTAGTTCACTTAAATTATCTATGTGACTTTGGTTGAAGTTACTTTCTAAGCCTCAGATTTCTCCTCTCTTTCTAAAATAGGGAGAGTGATACTAGCAACAGTACTTAATAATACAGCAAGCGCACAAAAGGTAGTTGCCATAATAATTTTCCATGCAAGTGGGAAAAGATTAGTTGGATAATTCATAAGGTACCCACAGCTCTCCTACTACCTTAGTTATATCTCAGAGTTGTTTCTTTTTTTTTCTTTTTTAAAGCTTTGGAAAGACTCGTCCAGCCTTAGTATTCTTTTTACCGTTGTGAAGGTCTGCTTTTTTATAGGTAGTTTAAATCCCTCATGGCTGTGGTGAAGGAAGGTTATGCTCTACATAAAGAGCCTTCAGCTTCTTGGGTGGCTAATTCATTTCACTTCTCCAGACGAAATATCTGTCTCTGGGAAAGTTTCATCAGATCTTATTTCTTAATCATTTATCATCTTTATTACTTTTCTGTACCTACCTACAGTGGGTGCTTGAAAGCTCTTAATGCTGATGTGGCCTCTGTAGTTGAGTGTGTGTTTTAGATTGTGGGGTGGGTGGCACACAGAGGTTTACTTTATTGAGCTGAATGTTTACATAGCATAAAGCTTGTTCTACTCAGAAACAGCAGCTCCCAATTTCTCTTAACTGTTGTTTCTCTTGGGAGAATCTTAAGATTCGAAAGTCAAATAGAACTTTTTAGGATTTTCACCAAACATTTAAAATTTCTTGCTTACGCTTCAGGTAATGTTTAGATAATGACAATAAAGTCTTATAGGACTTTTTAAATTATCAATAAATTCTTAATGAGAAAAGTCACACCTATTTTTTTACTATTAAGAAAATATCTTGTTGTGTAGCTTTGGTGGGTTTTTTTTTTCCTTATTGTTTTTAGTGACAAAACATAAAGGTACTGAGAAAAGAGAGTCTCCTTCACCAGCACCCAAGCCTAGAAAAGTGGAGTTATCTGAATCAGGTAAGTTTTTTTTGTTTTTTGTTTTGTTTTTTAAGCTGAATTAAATTTATTGCACATTTGGTCATCCCCTGTTGGTTAAAGATTAATTATAGGATATGGCTTAGTGGTTAGCAGCAAGGATTCTGAAGTCAAATCAACCTCGTTTGAATCCCCAGCTTCACTAGTTAACCACTTTTTGTTTAATTACTTAGTTTATCTGAGCCTTGTTTCTTTCATCTCTGAAATGTGGATAACAGTACCATTCTTTAGGTTCTTGATGATTAACTGAGTAATGTTTATAAAGTGCTTGGCATCCAGCCTGACCTATAGCAGATGCCTAAATAAGTTTCTTTTGATTGATTACATTTGGTGAAGATAGTTAAATTGGCATTTTCAGCTCCTCCTCCTTTGTAAAAAATACACTAGTAGTTGTATTGCTTGACCCAACCAGATAAAGGTTTAAGAAACCATTTTTCAGTTCAAATATGTTACATTTTCTGTATGCATAACTAAAGGAACGCTTTCTAAATGCATCCATCTTTCAGAAGAAGATAAAGGTGGCAAAATGGCTGCAGCAGATTCTGTGCAGCAGAGACGCCAGTACAGACGACAGAACCAGCAGTCTTCATCTGGTATGGACACTGATGAAAGTTTTTTCGATCTGCATTTCCTAATAAAAAATACTTACAATAATAAATATCCATGAGAGTAGTGAGTGTGCTTAGGAGAAATACGTTTGTGCCTACAGAGAAATCTGTTAGGAGGAAGTGTTAACTTTCTGGGTTTTGGTTTTAAGTCCTTTCTTAAAACTTAATTTTCTTTTAAATTGTGAAAACAGTATTAAATCTTGAGTACAACAGTAAAACAAAACAAGGGTATAAAATTGAAAAAGTATAATTCTTTTCCCAGCCCCAGTCTTAACTCCTGAAAGCTTTTATTCAGAAATTTTCTGTGCATGTATAAGCATCTGTGGTTTAAGAAGTAAAATAGGGCCGGCCCCGTGGCTTACTGGTTAAGTGCGTGCGCTCCGCTGCTGGCAGCCCAGGTTCAGATCCCAGCGTGCACCGACACACTGCTTCTCCGGCCATGCTGAAGCTGTATCCCACATACAGCAACTAGAAGGATGTACAACTACGACATACAACTATCTACGGGGGCTTTGGGGGAAAAAAGGAGGAGGATTGGCAATAGATGTTAGCTCAGAGCCGGTCTTCCTCAGCAAAAAGAGGATTGGCCTGGATGTTAGCTCAGGGCTGATCTTCCTCACAAAAAAGAAGAAGAAGAAGAAGAAAAATAAAACCACGTGGACAAGCTCAAACTGTAGATTATGTTGCCTGGCTTTTTAACTTACCTAGACATTTTTCCCCGTTCTTATGAGAGGATCTACCTCTTTTTTTTTTTTTTTTTTTAACTAACTGCAGCATTTTTTTTAATATTATTTGATTTTTGTGTGTGTGTGTGAGGAAGATTGGCCCTGAGCTAACATCTGCCAATCCTCCTCTTTTTGCTGAGGAAGACTGGCCCTGGGCTAACATCCATGCCCATCTTCCTCCACTTTATATGGGACGCTGCCACAGCATGGCCTGACAAGTGGTGCATCGGTGCGCGCCCGGGATCCGAACCCAGGCCGCCAGCAGCAGAGCGCATGCACTTAACCACTATGCCACGGGACTGGCCCCTGCAGCATTTTTTTTATTGTAATAATACACTATAATTATCGAGCCAGTCACCTATTTGGACATTTAGGTGGTTTCTAGTTTTTTTGTGTGTATTTATGTAAGTATATCTGTAAAATAATAATTAGAGGTAGAATTTCTGAATTAAAGAGTATGTGCATAGAAACCTGGTTCTTAAACCAGATGTTCTGATTTTATTAGCTCAGTTGATATTTGTGACTTAGTGTAGGCACTGCCTTTGCTGTTCATTTATAAAATGGAAACCAAAGTGTTCCACAGTGGCACTAAGTCAGTTAAAAGCTGTACAGCTTTTACAGTGCGTTGAAGACGAGGTTAATCATGGAAAGGTTTAAAAATACTTATAGGTCTTGGGCATTTTTTGGTACTTGGAACTTTGTTTTAAATTTAAGTTTTGATATTTGGGAATAGTGGTTAGTTATTTTAAGTTAAGGAAACCATGTTCAAACAATTGGAGTTTTTCTCTTTGCAGTCCTGGATATTGCTACTGGGCCTGTAGGAAATGTCACACACATTTTTTTGTTTGTTTGATAAATGCGGGGGATATGGAAGTAAGTTACTCAAATCCTGATAAGACTTTCAGTAGCTTTAACAGTGATTAGAGTAGCAAGAATCAAGTAATTACTTGAGATGCTTTTTAAGCTTTAGTTACTTACTTGGAAAATCACTAGATTCTTAAGAAACACTTGTGTCTTGTTGGATTGTACTGTGGAAATGATTTGTAAAACTTAAATAAATACACATCATCATCATTATTATTGTATAGTTATGCTTGGATTTCAAGTCACTGAGCGTATATTGATATTGCCTTTGTTCAGAACAGTTGGCTTGTATACGTGCTTGCTTACATTAGTGAATTTGACTTGCTAATTTGGATACTCCATCTGCTTAGAATCAAGATGTGGACAGACTCTTTTAAGCACAGACCTAATGTAATTTTTTGTTTATTGTGTAAATATAGATTCTGGCTCCTCCTCTTCCTCAGAAGATGAGCGACCCAAGAGGTCCCATGTGAAGAACGGTGAGGTAGGCAGGCGGCGGAGACATTCCCCTTCCCGGAGTGCCTCTCCATCACCTCGAAAGCGCCAGAAAGAGACCTCCCCTCGGTAATGTTTTTTCTTCAATAGTCTTCACTGATGTTCTGTAGTTGTGATGAAACTTTATAACTTAAGGGATGGGCAATGAGCTTATTTTAGAATTTGGTTAACTCCTTCACTTCAAAGACATACAGAAGGAGGTGGTCAGATTTTGTTTTGGGGGAGTTTGCTTTGCTTTGGTGGTTATTACTGTTTAATGAGAACTTAGTAAGTTTTGTACCACCATGTCACATGTGCGTGACTAGAAGAATAGACCATTTAAATCATAGCATTAACTACTGAACATCTTTGAACCTTTAAAAATAAATATCTCCATTCGTGATACTTGACTCCATTGAAGTAAATAATTTGGTGAATGGAATTCTTGACATTTGTTTTTCTCCACTGCTCTCAGGATGCAGATGGGAAAGCGATGGCAATCGCCAATGAATAAAAGGTTGGTTAGACACTGCTTTGTAAATTAGGGTTACATGTCAAAGTTTTAGTGACTTAATTTACTGTTTAGGTAACCTTATCTCATTCCTAGGTGTACAATCGGTATGGTTGTGGAGAAGTTCCTCAGTTGTTTTGATTGAATTATATGTATTGACACATCAAATTAATGATCGAGTTGTATGCAGTGTTGATTTTATTTTATTTATTTATTTTTAATTTATTTATTTTTAATTTATTTAGTGTGTTTGTGTGTGTGTGTGTGTGTGTGAGAAAGACTGGCCCTGAGCTAACATCCATGCCTACCTTCCTCCACTTTATATGGGACGCCAGCACAGCATGGCCTGACAAGCAGTGCCTCAGTGCACGCCCGGGATCCGAACCCTGGGCCGCCAGCAGCGGAGCTCGTGCGCTTAACTACTATGCCACGGGACCGGCCCCCGCAGTGTTGATTTTAGAGTGTCGTTTGAACTTAGATTTTTGTGCAGTTATAGTATCTGGATATTTTCCAAGAGATAGGATAATGATAGCTCCTTAGATTTAGGAACAGGACTGTGGTGACTTCAGGGAAGAAAAGAAAAATGGTGAAGAGACTTTAAAAAGATTAAAAAATGAATGTAAGGCTTTGGCCCTGTTGAGTGTTTCCTGTAGTAGGAAGGTAGGTTGCATATCTTTATTGAACCTTTTTGATCATCAGTGTCTGTGTGACCATAAAACCGTAATGTTTTAGAGCCAGATCATACGTAGAAATCTCTTAATTCAGGCCTCGCTCAAAAGTGAGAGAAAACAGAGGCCCAAAAGTAGTAAAGTGAGTTTCTTACGTTGCAAAGTGACAAAGCCAGATCTTAAACCTGTGCCGTTGAGATTATACCATCTTCACTAGTCTCCTGCTTTTTAATTTAGCTGCCACTAAATTTCTAAGTATTTATGCTTCCTGAAACTATCACACTGTCCTCTTTATAGCTCACTTTTTGAAGCTGTGTTGTTTTAGGTAGTCTCATTAATAAGAGTGTTTTCTTGGAAAGGCTTTTTGTAACCAGTCAGCAGTGTTTGTGGTGGAGCAAAGCAGTGTATTTGCGCTGTGGTAGTAACTATTACTTGAGGGTAAAAAATAAAAACCTATATAAATTTAGATGCTTAAGTATTCTATTCCCAGCTATAATTACCCCTGTCTTCTGTAAAACTGCTAGTACAGCAGCTAAAAAATTGCTTTACAAAATCAGGTTTGTGGTAAGATTTCTTCCCCCATTTTGAAACTACATTCTATATTGGAAAGAGATTTCTCACAACAGTGAAATCAGCACTAATGTTCATTACCCTGCTCCAGGGTGTTTTTGTTCTGTTTCCCCTCATTAAAAAGGTACTTAAGTCATACTAGTAGCCTCAAGTTTAATGATGTTAAAATTGCCATCAGGTGTTTAGAGTTTAGCGCTAGAGAAAGAATTATTTGGAATCATGTTTCAGTATTTATCGTATTTGAAGAAGGGAAATACAGCCTGGTTTTGAATATTTTATATGTAAAGTTTAAACACTGAAAAACATAACATTTTCCATGTTTTTAAACACTTGTATTTGGATAGTGAACACTCCTTTTTAACTTAAAGCGTATGAGGTATATTGATCACATTTAGTGTAAAAAGATAGTTGTGGTATCTGTAACTTCTTCTCTTCACTTACCAGGGTGGCTAGTGAAGTGAGATTGTTCTGAAGAGGTCACTGCAGAGATAGCAGGCTGGCTCCTCCTGATAAGACTTGTCTCTTCTCACATACTTGAGGGCTAAGAGCTCCATTGAGGCTTATTGAAACCGTGGTTCTCACGTAATTTAGAGGGAAAACTTCCCTATTCAACAATTTCTACACACATTTGAAGGCTTGGCTTGGCATTAGTAACTAAAGGGCCCCGTGGCTTAGCGGTTAAGTGCACGCGCTCCGCTGCTGGCGAGCCGGGTTCGGATCCCGGGCGCGCACCCACGCACCGCTTCTCCAGCCATGCTGAGGCCGCGTCCCACATACAGCAACTAGAAGGATGTGCAGCTATGACGTACAACTATCTACTGGGGCTTTGGGGGAATAAATAAGTAAAATTATAGAGTAACTAAAAAATGCCTGGTTTTTTTTTTTTTTTTTTTTTTTTTTAACCCCTGAAATGTGTGCCTTATCACCTCAGGTAAGAAACTCTGTAGCCTTCAGGTCATAGTTTGGTTATCGTTTTATTTATTCTTATTCTCTTTTTGGTTATTTTCTCACGGAGAAACACAGGACTTTGAAGATGAAGATCATCACTGAAAGGACCCTTTTAGTTACTCTAAGCCTTTCATTTTACAAGTGAAACTGAGGCACAAAAGAAATATCTCAGGTCATTAGTGTATCACAATAGATTCTAATCTGAGTCCAATTCTTTAGTGAGATTTTTTTTTTTTTTTTTTTTTTTTTGGTGAGGAAGATAAGCCCTGAGCTAACATCCATGGCACTCCTCCTCTTTTTGCTGAGGAAGACTGGCCCTGAGCTAACATCTATTGCCAATCCTCCTCCTTTTTTCCCCTTTTTCTTCCCAAAGCCCCAGTAGATAGTTATACGTCATGGTTGCACATCCTTCTAGTTGCTGCATGTGGGACGCGGCCTCAGCATGGCCGGAGAAGCAGTGCGTCGGTGCGCGCCCAGGAATCTGAGCCCAGGAATCTGAACCCCGGGCCACCAGTAGCGGAGCGCACGCACTTAACTGCTAAGCAGCCGGGCTGGCCCCTAATGAGAATTTCTGATTAAAGTTTTGCAAACTGAAATTGGGAGAACATTTTTTAAAGAGAAGCCATATAATCAGCAGTAATAGCCTCTTATACTGTGATACCTACTGATAACATGTTGGGAGTTCTGTTTATCACCTGATCCTCAAAGTTTGAGTATAAATCTTTGTTTTTCTTCTTTGTAAGTCAAAACTCAAATATCTTTTCCCATTTGAAATCTTCATCACCTGTTGAAACAATACTGTAGTCATCCTGTTTTTCCAGGTCCCATAATTCTAAGATTAACCTTACTAGTAAAGTGGCTTCTCCTTTACTGTCCTTTCTTGTCACTGATAGTTTGGTGTCTATATTTCCTTCATTCGAAGCTTATCTTGATATATTGCCTCTTGTAGTTTATATTTTAAATCTGTTCAAAGTGAAGTCTTAGTCTCTATAAGGCATAAACAAATTTAAATCGAAAATTAAATGTAATAATGAGTTTCAGAATTTTCTGTTCTGTTGACAGAGCTCTCCTTAGTTTTAAAGGGGAACCAAGACGAGTAAACTTTAGAAAATATTTCTAGATTCATAGGAAGCATCAATCCTTCACTGGGCAAGAAATTAAGAACTAATTACATTATTTGACTACTTTGTATTTGCAAACTTACCCAAAAGGTGGCTTGGTGTATATTTTAATGTATCTCTTGGGAGACTGGCATGAGTTAGTCCAGTCAGTATACACTCATGTTCCACGTAATGATGTTTCAGTCATTGGTGGACTGCATACACGACAGGGTTCCCATAAGATTAGTACCCTGTAGCCTAGTGTGTAGTACGCCATGCCATCTAGGTTTGTGTAAGTACACCCTGTGATGTTTGCACAACAACAAAATGGCCTAACGTATCCCCATCAAGTGACGCATAACTAATCATATTTTTCAGGTGTGCTTTTTGTGTTGGTTAAGTGTGTTGTTGAGCTCAGAATTAAAGTTGATATGATTCTTATCTATATTTTAACCACATTGCTGCCAGTGATAGCGTTAGTGCTCGGACAACTTTGGTCATTTGTCTTTAGGATAGTGTTTTTAGTTAATAGTTTGCAACTCTTTATCGGTCGAAATCCATCAAAAAAATCGAGAGCCTGGAGCAGTGACACCTAGATTTGGGGCCATAAGCCACTGGTGACTATTAAAATTTAAAATTTCTCTGTTGGAACATTGAAAATTTTTCTAGGCTTTAAAGCAGTTGTTTCTAATAAGGAGTTGGAATAGCCTAAAGAGCCTTTTCAACATACAGCGGCTAGATCGTAGCCCTGACCTGGTGAACACCAAGCTCAGATAAGCTTCCCAGGTGATTCCAATGTGTATTCCAATTAAAAAGTAATGTTCTGAGGCAGAGTTTTCAAACTTTTTTCCTGCATCATGTTAAGAATGTTTTATATCATGACCCAGACTACATATTTATATACTGAAACAGAAATTTCACAAAACAATATTTACCCTTACTACAAGTAAACCACTCTTACTTTCTATTTTAAAAAAAAAATGCTGGGGGCCAGTCCTGTGGCGCAGCGGTTAAGTGCGCGTGCTCCGCTGTTGGCGGCCCGGGTTCAGATCCCAGGCACGCACCAAGGCACAGCTTGTCAGGCCATGCTGTGGCAGCGTCCCATATAAAGTGGAGGAAGATAGGCACAGATGTTAGCCCAGGGCTGATCTTCCTCACAAAAAAAAAAAAAGAAAAGAAAGAAAAAAAATGCTGATGCTTAACGCAGGGTTTTGACTAATGGTCTTGACCTGTAGCTTGAAAAACACTGCTCTGAGGGATAGAGTAACAGGTGGTGCACTTGGGGTTAACAATTATTGAAACTGTGTTTTCTGGATCACTTAATTATAAATGCTCTGGCTCAGAATCAACTGTAATTGTTTTTTGGTTTAGTGGTAGACGGAGGAGAAGTCCCTCCCCAGCACCCACCAGAAGACGACGTTCTCCTTCTCCTGCTCCTCCTCCTCGACGGCGCAGGTCTCCCACACCACCACCGCGACGAAGGTACTTCATCAGATATGCTAGATGGAGCTAATTGGAGCAACATTGAATCTTTATGATTGAAATATCTTATTAGAGTGGCATTGCTCAGCCATTCACAAAATGCCACATATTATATGATTCCATTTATATGAAAAGTCCAGAACACACAAATCTACAGAGATAGAAAGTAGATTAGTGGTGCCTAGGGTGAGGTGGGAATGGGGAATGGTAATGGTTGCACAACTGAACGTACTAAAACCATGGAAATGTACACTTTAAATGGGTGAGTTTTATGGTATGTCAATCACATATCGGTGAAGATGTTAAATAAATTAAAAGCTGGAATCACTCTAGTTATTACAGAGGGGAAAAGTTAGCAGTGAAATTATCTTCCTGGCAGATACCTCCTTAACTAAGGAATTAAAGTTAACATCCCCAGTAATACATATTGGCATCACATAATTTCTGGATACCTTGGTAGTATCCTTATCAGTTATGCACAACCTCAGTCTAATTATTAGGAAATATCAGACAAACCCAAATTGAAGGTCAGTCTACAAAGTAATTGACCAGTACTTTTTAAAAATGGTGATCATGAAAGACAGACTGAAGAACAGTGACAAATAAGCAGAAACTTAAGGACACATGACAACTGAATGCAATGTAGGATCCTGATTTTTGGAACCTGGGACAGAAGGAGGACATTTGTGGAAAACTGGGGTGGTATTGGTATTTTAGTTAATAGCAAGTTAGTAGTGAGGTTAATTTCATAATTTTGATAATTTTTCTATGCTTGTATAAGATGTTAAGTGGCAAATCTCCACCTTTATTGCAGCTCTTCTGTAAACCTAAAATGATTTCAAAATGAAAGTTAGGGGAAGAATTTCTAATGACATTGCTCAAATACATTACCAAGTGGTATAATGGCTACTGGCACTCTTGAATGCCTATTATGTGCCAGGTAAAGTGCTGGGTGCTTTATATAATTTCGTCTCTAGTCCTCAAGATGATCTTGCTTGGTAGGTGGTGGTGTTCCCATTTTTCAGGTGAGGAAATAGAGGTTCAGAGTTACTAAATAATTGCCCAAGGGCAAAAATGGAACTGCACTCTACCACATTGCCCAAAAGATGGCTTGTTGTAAAGCTGATTCTAGGCAGGAAAATATTTTGAGTTCAAGGCCTGAACGTTTCAGGAACAAATTAGGCAGTTGAACTAAAGGTTATGTTCAGGTCTAATTTGTAAGAGGCAGATGAGGGTTAGGTAGGAATTAGACATTAAGAGGAAGGCCAGGCTGGATTTTCAGAGGGATGCATTCTGCTTAGCAGTAGACTTTGATTAAAAAAGTGGTCTTATGAGACAGAAAATGCAAGTCTCTTTGAGGAGGTTAGAGAGATCTGTTAAAGCTTGTGCAGTAAACTCTAATTATTAATGTAGAGTCCAAATGACAATTTAGAGAGGGTGCCACGTAGAGCTCTTTAAAGCACAGACTTTCTGAGTAAGTTGACCACAGTCAGTAGAGTCCTGCTAATGTAGTTAGCTAGTTATTATGTAATGATAAAGGATGTTCACAGTTTCCTCAGAGCAATGCAAGATTCTCTTCTCAAAAAAAAACATTAAATTGATTCCATGTGGATTATGTTAAATGACTTGACAGATTTGAATTCATTCTGAAAACTGCAAATTTCTCCATTAACCAGAATATCCTATTTTGTAGTCATCCAGAATAAACAGGAATTTGCTAAGTGAATTTTTTAATTTAAATAAGGATAAAGGGCAGGCCTCGTGGCTTAGCGGTTAAACGCTCGCACTCTGCTGTTGTTGGCCCGGGTTCAGACCCCGGGCGCGCACCGACACACCGCTTCTCTGGCCATGCTGAGGCCGCATCCCACATACAGCAACTAGAAGGATGTGCAGCTATGATATACAACTATCTACTGGGGCTTTGGGGAAAAAAATAAATAAATAAAATTATAAATAAGCATAAAGACATAGTATTTCCACTTAGACATATACTCTCTCTACCTGGTGCTAACTACAGTATAGCCATAACTGCTGGTTAGTTTTCTTTGTATTCTATTTCCTTATTCTCTTGGATATTTCAACTTAATGATATATTTTTCCTAGGACTCCTTCTCCTCCCCCACGTCGGCGCTCACCTTCCCCAAGAAGATACTCTCCTCCAATACAGAGGAGATACTCCCCTTCTCCACCTCCAAAGAGAAGAACGGCTTCTCCTCCTCCCCCTCCTAAACGAAGGGCATCACCATCTCCACCACCAAAGCGTCGAGTCTCCCATTCTCCACCTCCCAAACAAAGAAGCTCCCCAGTCACCAAGAGACGTTCGCCTTCATTGTCATCAAAGCATAGGAAAGGGCCTTCCCCAAGCCGGTCTACCCGGGAGGCCCGGTCACCACAACCAAACAAACGGCATTCGCCCTCACCACGGCCTCGAGCTCCTCAGACCTCAAGTCCTCCACCTGTTCGAAGAGGAGCATCATCATCACCCCAAAGAAGGCAGTCCCCATCTCCAAGTACAAGGCCAATTAGGAGAGTCTCCAGGACTCCGGAACCCAAAAAGACAAAAAAGTAAAAATATTCTATGCTTTTTGGTTAGGAAAACTAACTTGCATAGTTCTCTGTGAATACAAACTTTTAAGGCAAATTCTAGGTACTGTTCACAGATCATTTTCTGTTTTCAGGATAGTTCCTTATGGCATAAACTAAATGCCATAGGCTTTTACTTGGTTTTTAGGAGTATCGGGTTTATTGAGGGGTGTGCTTCCAAAGCTAAACTGAAATGACTCATAGAACATCTCTTGCACGTTTATGTAAGGCTGATAAAAGTAGTCTTAAAGAAAAGGAACTGGCATTACTAATTTCATACAGAAAAGTCATTGATAGAATGTATAGAATTGTGGGGCTTGAACTACTCTCCAGGAGATTTAGATGATATAAATTTGATATTTGTTAGTAAAATCAACTAACAGACTCAATGCTGTAAAAGGTTTAAAGTTTGTGACTTGTTTGTGTAATGGTAGTTTGTTGTCTTCTCTTAGGAAAGATCTGTTCTTGGATACTAAATGTTCTGGTTTTTCTCCTTTTCTAGGGCTGCCTCTCCAAGCCCTCAGTCTGTAAGGAGGGTCTCATCCTCCCGATCTGTCTCAGGATCTCCTGAGCTAGCAACTAAAAAGCCCCCAGCACCTCCATCCCCTGTCCAGTCTCAGTCACCCTCTACCAACTGGTCACCAGCGGTACCGGTCAAAAAGGCTAAAAGCCCAACACCAAGCCCGTCACCGGCAAGGGTATGTGTCTGTTGTGTTTTGGACATTTTTTTTTTTTTTTTTTTTTTTTTTTGTGAGGAGATCAGCCCTGAGCTAACATCCGCCAATCCTCCTCTTTTTTTTTTTTTTGCTGAGGAAGACGGCCCTGGGCTAACATCGGTGCCCATCTTCCTCCACTTTATATGGGACGCCGCCACAGCGTGGCTTACCAAGCAGTGCGTCGGTGCGCGCCCGGGATCCGAACCAGCGAACCCCGGGCCGCCGCAGCGGAGCGCGCGCACTTAACCGCTTGCGCCACCGGGCCGGCCCCTGGACATTTTTTATAATTGTTTGTGGTCACTTGGAAGCAGAGAAAATTTTTTTGTGTTTTGTAGTTCAGAAGAGTATTGTTTTCTCTGGTTCACATGGACTTCAGGAAGGCACACATGAAGTAGTGGTGGTTGCATCAGCAGTCCATGCTTAATACTCTAGCCACCCACTAATGTGTGATATATCTAATACTGTTAAATTCTAGAACCTTGGTGGTTGAGATTGGACTATATAGGAAATCGAGAAAAACAAAGAAAAAATTACCCAGGATTCTGTTATCTAGGGGAAAAATAGCTTAGTATTTCTGATGTTTTCTCTAGTGTTTGACACATTTTGAGATACCTAGTTAAGATCACACAAATCAATAGAACTTTCAGTCTTAGATCATCTCTTTTAGTATGATTTAAATTTTATAAAGGAAAAAATATGTATCACAAAATGCGGACAATGGTTATATGTTAGAAGGGGAATCATGTGTGATTTAAATTTTTCTTTTTTACACTTTTAATGCCCTTATTTTCCCTACAATGGAAATACGTTATTTCTATAACAAAAAAAATGAACCTGGCAACCTGTGAAATACTAGATGGAATGTAAAGTATTTTATTGTCCCATGTAGTCATGTCTTTGGCAAGCTACATAAGAATAACAGTCTTGTTTTTACATTGTCGAGTTTAAATATCACTGGAGTATTAAAATATTGGAGTTTAAATGTTTTTTCCCCTTTGTGAGTCTTGGACAGGTTTCTGTATTTTATGAAATCAGTGGTTAGGTGTCCATCTTAATAGATTTGACTGAATTATTGTGCAAATTAACCAAATGGATTGAGGAATTTTAAGTAATTGCTTAGAAATGTGAAATTTTAGAATTACAGACTAGATTCAATAATAGCAGAGCCTGCCCTTTGCATAAATTTGGTATATATGTAGTGAAGAACAGACCACCTCCATTCAAAAGATAGGAGAGGTCAGATGGTGACTAGAGACGTGGCATTCATACAAGCATGTATTTAGAATAATAGCTGTATTTATTAAAAGACTGCTCTGTGTTAGGCTATTATTGTGGGTGATTTACAGATATACCCATTTAATCCTCAAAACAGCTTTATCGAGGATTTTTATACCCTTTCTAGGACAACAAAAAGGGTTCAGAAAAAGTCAAGCAGTTTATCTGAGGTCAAATAGTTATAGGTTCAGAAACCAGAATTCAGCTGAAGCCTAGTTGAGTTCAGAGACTTCTCTTTCTATCTCACATGCTGCTTTTCCTTAGAGTTGGAGATAGACCCTGACTCGCAGTTTGTGGTTGGGAAACCTAGTTTACTGTGAAATTAGTTGGGGATGGTTGTAAAAGTCAGTTATCTTCAAGGTCCATTCTGCCTCGTAAAATCTGTGAAGAACATCAGCTTTCAATGTGGTTCTTATCTCTAGGAATACTTCTCTTGGTGGTCATTGGCCTTGGGCCTTTTTTTCCCTGAAGCCTTATGAATCCTGAGATTTGTCCATTTAACTATTCCCATGAAGTAATAAAATGTTGAGTTGGACAGAATTTTAATCAAATTGATTTTTTTTTTTTTTTTTTGTGAGGAAGATCAGCCCTGAGCTAACATCCATGCCAGTCCTCCTCTTTTTGCTGAGGAAGACCGGCCCTGGGCTAACATCCGTGCCCATCTTCCTCCACTTTATGTGGGACGCCGCCACAGCATGGCCTGACGAGTGGTGCGTCAGTGGGCACCTGGCATCCGAACCCTGGGCCGCCAGCAGCAGAGCGCGTGCACTTAACCACTACGCCACGGGGCTGGCCCCAAGATTGATTTTTATTGCTGTTCTTTTTCTGGATTTCTAGAATTCGGACCAAGAAGGAGGTGGAAAGAAGAAGAAGAAAAAAAAGGACAAGAAACACAAAAAGGATAAGAAGCACAAGAAGCACAAAAAACACAAGAAGGAAAAGTCTGTGGCTGCGGCTGCTGCAGCCGCTGTAACCCCTGCAGCCATTGCTGCCCCCACCACCACTTCAGCACAGGAAGAACCAGAGGCAGAGCCCGAGCCTCAGAAGGTAAGTATGGACCTGTCTTGTGGTTTCTACAAGTAGCCAAATCATTTGCTTTTGAGAAGTAGCGAAACAATTTTTTCTAATAATTGGCTACTTGGTTGTTAACTCTCTTCTGATCTGTTTCTCAGTGACCTACCAAGAATAGGAATTTGCTTAGACTAAGGATAAGGATACGAGTGGCTGTCAAAAAGCTTAATGTATATTTTTTAAAATAACTTTTTTGAGATATAATTAACGTATCATGTAATTCACCCATTTAAAGTATACAATTCACTGGTTTTTAGTGTATTGGTAGAGTTGTGCAGCCATGGCCACAGTTGGCTTCTGCTCTGTACTCAGCACCTCCCACCAGTGTCTCAAGACTTAATGATGTGACTGTTCTGGTTTTTTAGGAGACTGAAAGCGAAGCCGAAGATAACCTTGATGACTTAGAAAAGCACCTGCGTGAAAAGGCCCTGAGGTCAATGCGGAAGGCTCAAGTGTCCCCACAGTCTTAGGTGGAAATGTTTGTTATGATGTAAATTTTATTTGGTTTGTACGCAATTCAATTTCAAAATTGCTAAAATGTGTTTGAGCTTTAGACTATAACATTTGTTGTAATAATTGCTAGGTTGAAGTTCACCATGTAAAAAAAGGGCATGGATTTACATTGCAAAAGATGTCCACAGTGTGTTAGTGACATTCTTTCATTGAGAGCTGACATAAATTCATTTAGAGTGAAATATTTTAAGCCAAAAGAAATCCCTTTTTTAAAAAAGGGGGTTTAAATATTGTTGGCATTCTTATGGTTCGTTTAAATGCCCCTGGCTATTCTGAGATTTTTCTTTCTTTTTTTTTTTCCTTTTCTTTACTTTTTCTCATTTGAGTCTTAGCCACCCATTTAAGTTATGATGCTTCCAACCTTGTATGGTTTGCAAACTTGCCCAAAAATAAGACCACTGTTGAACTACCACAAAAGCATAAATGAGTATTTTAATGCCACAATCTTTCCTGTTGCCTGTGGAGTCTCTGCTGAAATGAATCAGGATTTGAGCTCTAGAATGAGACAGAAAATGAAAGCATGTTGTTGCCAGGGCACTGTGGGTTTATATTGATGTGTAACAAGTCGATTTGGAACACTGGAATTTCATTCTATTCTGTTGTGTTTTTCTTTCTTTTTTTTTTTTTTTTTTTTTTTTTTTTTTTTTGTAAAGGCAATTAGCAGTCCCAGGAAGGATCCTTCAGTTATATAAAATTGTGTCGTATGAAATGTCATGGCTTCACTCATAATTTTGTCTTGTTCTTCCGATTGGTGTATACAACTTGCAGAGCTCTTGTATTTGGAAGGCTGGAAGGGCCCAGACTTGGAAATAGTGTATTGTTTTCACTGTTTTTGTTTTTTGTTTTTGTTTTTTTTTTTTTTTAACTAAAGCTATATAAAGCTGTGGATTAAACAGAATAAATTTCTAAATTTAAAAATGTTTGGCCACTCACTTTCACTTACCCGTCTCAGTCAATACTGTAGGAAGCCTACCTTTCTTAGAAATCTTATAGCGCCTACATTTTTACCCCCTAGGCACCTTTGGCAGAGTGAGGGTTGGGCAAGAGAAATAAACGGTGATGAAATTAAGGTTTTACCATCTTTGTTTTAGTAATTAATGTGATGAGTGCTATGAAGCAAAGTGCACAGTGCAGTTGGAACATACACAATGGGCAGGGCAAGTCAAGCAGACGTAGGTGAAGAGAAGAGCATTTCACGTGGAGCAAACAGTATCTGTGTATGCCCTGAGGCAGAAGGAGCCTGGCATGTTCCAGCAAGGGAATGAAGGCTAAGCAATGACTGGAGCAGTCTCCTCCTATCCGTCATGAGTGTGCAGATGTGTTTAATGTTTGGCTCTCCACAGTCAAGTCATTTTGCATTTAAGATTTAGCAGAGCAGAATAATTTGAGGAAACTTGGAGTTGATAACACTGTATAAGGTAAAACAGCAACATTCATATGAAAAAAGTAAAAGGAAATTTTTGACACCATGAATCTAAGCTGATCAGGTTAACATGTGGACAGTTCATTTGATTATGATTTCTAGCAGTTGATGCAAAAAGAGAAAGAAAATGCCTCCAAGTCTCAATTTCAGGAAAACTTAGCTAGAATTTTTTTACCTAAAGGACATGGACATAGAGGAGCCGTTTTTACAGGTGGGTTTTAAAAGTGATTTGTAGCAAGGCAAAAGCTTAGTGAAGCTGCTGCTTTAGGGCTTGAACTAAGGTAGTCTCCATGATTACCTCCATGCTAATCTCCATGGAGTGACTCCATGACTGGTAAGAGAGTCTCACATGTGCCTAAGGATCTTCCACACGACTTCCGTTGGACTTTATAATTCTGTGATGTAGGAAAAGCACAAAATATCTAGTTTCTAAGATGGTTGTTGTGGATTTATCCCTTGCAATGTGGACAAACCTGTGAACATCACTGGGGTACTTCATCTATCTAGCCAATCATTCATTCATTCAGTCCATTTATTCAATAGGCCTTCATTCCTCCACTTGACTAAACTGCTCTGGTTAGGGTTAGCAGTAACCTCTGTTTTGCCAAAGTGAATGTTCAGTCTTCGATCCTTACTTCACTAGCCCTCTCAGCAGGTTTTGGCTCAGTTGTTCACCTCGTTGATGAAACACTTTTTTGGGTGCTAGGAGGCAGCACTGGTTTATCTTCTAGATGCGACACTAGTTTTCTTCCTACCTCACTAGCTGTTGCTGTTTATCTCTAGTGGATCTTTTCAATCATGAAGTGATGGAGTTTGTCTTTTTTGTCCTCGGTGGCCTTCCCTACATTTAATCCCTAATCCCTTGACTGCAGATGTCATCTTTTTGTTGATGTGTCAAGTTTCTTTCCAGTCTAAACGTCCTCCTGAGCAAGACCCCTATCTAGGTACATACCTACTTGATAACTCCATTTGGATGTCTAAAAGGTGTACCGAATTGAACGTGTCTAAAATAGAGGGTTTTTTTAATACCATCCTCTGATCTTATACCTGTCTCATTTTAACTTGTCACCCTCATTTACTCAAAATTGAATCAATACTGTCAGTGGCAGTATTGTCCACCCTCTCACACTCATGCACACAAAGGCCATTCCATTCCCAACAGCCTAAGTCAGATCACAGTACTACTCAAAACTCGCGGATGCCTTTCTGCCTCAGAGTAAAATCCAGATTTCTAACTATGGCCTGCAAGACCCAATAGCACTGGGTTGAATCTGTGTTAGCCACTTCATCCCCACTCCTCAATCTGCTTAAGCCATATCTGCTGCCTTCCTCTTTAACCCTTCAAAGTTGATTTCTCTTTCATGCCTTCATTTCCACTGTTCCCTCACCTTGGAAGGCACGGCCTCCCAATCTTCTGGCTTGTTTCCTTACTTGGTTTTCCTGAGACAGGCTTCCCTAACTGCCTCTCCTCCTTTGTTTTCATATATGGCAATTACTGCCTGAAATGATAGTTTTTGGTCCTTAGGAACTTGGTCTTGTTAACTGTGTCCCCAGTGCCTGGTACATAGTAGAAGCACAAATAATTGTGCTTCTGTGATGATGAACAGATGAATAAATAAGTTTAATTGACTGTTATTGCGTCCATACTTGCCAGGAGCTGCTGGAGTTTGAGGTAAAGAAAATGAAAAGACATGATAATTGCTGCCCTCAAGGAGTATTTGCCTACTGGGGCCATAGACATGCAAACAACAATTGGGAGTGGACAGAACACAGTTTAGAGTCTGGTAGACCAGGATTTCTACCATAGCTTTCTACTGTGTAACGTTGGTCAAGTTACTTGACCTCTAAATGCTGTCATTTCCTCTTTTATATGATGGAAATAATGGTGGAATCTACCTCAGAGTTGTTTTTGAAGATTTAAATGTCAGTTAATACATACAAAGCAATGATAGCACAAAGAGAGATTTCCATTTTCTTAATTAACATGATATTCTAGTAATTATGGCAAATTTGAGTTTGGATGTCCAAGAAGGATTTTAGATCATAGCCGTCTTCAATTCAATTTTATTCTTTTTCTTTTTTAGATATCATTCACATAGCATAAAATTCACCTTTTTTTTTTTGGTGAGGAAGATTAGCCCTGAGCTAACATCTGTCACCAATCCTCTTTTTGCTGAGGAAGATTGGCCCTGGGCTAACATCCATGCCATCTTCCTCTACTTTATATGGGACGCCACCACAGCATGGCTTGACAAGAGGTGCATCGGTGTGTGCCCAGGACCCAAACCTGTGAACCCCAGGCCACCGCAGCAGAGTGCGCGCACTTAACCGCTATGCCACTGGGCCAGCCCCTAAAATTCACCATTTTAAAGTGTGTAATTCAGTGGTATTTAATATATTCACAAGGTTATGCAACCATCACCACTCTCCATTCCAGAACATTTTCATCACCTCAAAAAGAAACTGGGCCCATCAGCAGCCACTTCTCATTCTCCCGACAGTCCCCCCAGCCCCAGCCCCTGGCAACTACTTTCTTTCTTTAGATTTGTCTATTCTGGACATTTCGTTGGAATCATACAATATGTAGCCTTTTGTGTCTGTCTGCTTTCATTATAGCATAATGTGTTCAAGGTTCAGCCACGGTACTTCATTTCTTTTTATTGCTAAATAGTATTCCCTTGTATGGATATACCACATTTTGTTTATCCATTCATCTGTTGGACATTTGGGCTGTTTCCACTTTCCCACTATTATGAATAAAGCTGCTGTGAACATTTGCATACAAGTTTTGTGTGGACATGTTTTCTCTTAGGTATATATATATACCTGGGAGTGGAATGGCTGGGTCACATGGTAACTCAACTATTTTAGAAACTGCTAGACTATTTTCCAAAGCAGTTGCACCATCTCAAATTTCCACCAGCAGTATATGAGGCTTCCAGTTTCTCCACATCCTTGCCAACACTTGTTACTTGTCATTTTGATTCTAACCATCCTAGTGGGTGTGAAGTATTATCTCATTGGGGTTTGATTTGCATTTCCCTGATGACTAATGATGTTGAGCATCTTAACATGTGCTAATATACCACAATGCCGTTTTAAGCTGATTGGTCTCAGCATGAAAATATTTCTGAGATTATGGCTGTAGGTTTCTCAGTCTCCAGCGAGCTGATAATACATTTGTAAAGGGCTTTGTAGTGCTCTCATACCCATTGTGGAGGTTGGGGCTGGGGGACTATGGCCAAAGAAAAATTGGTTTCCATTTGTAAAGAGGATCCAGGAGGCTCAGGGAGAGTGTGACTTACTTAAGGTAATGGGTAGATGCAGGTCTAGTTAATATTGTCCCTCCCACCATCTGATAACTCTTTTTCTCAATATACCTGTCTAGTGTAACAATCACGTAAGATAATGAATGTAGAAACACTGCCCAAATATGTGTGGTTATTAGAAGAGCATTAGGATTTAGGGTGTAGCTTATTACCGTAAGAAATCCAAGTTTAGAAATTGAAAATTGCATGGCATTAATATTTTGAGGACCCAACTCGGTTCAATCCTGAAAGACCAGCTCCAAGAATCCATAAGACTTTTGCCCTTTGGAAACTAATTCGCAGTATTTTTCATTTGAAAGACCCATCTTAGCTCATACCAAACATTGCCTTTTGACTCTTAGGAACTCAATTATTGCTGTGTTCCTAATTGGTCTTCCATGACAATCTATTTTCAAAGGAAAGATGAATTGATAGGATCTGACATACAGGTTTTCCCAAAGTTCTTTGCAAAAACCTTCCACATTCGTCAATATGTAGTAAGTTGGCAGGTTCTCATAAGGGGTTTTTGCCAAGGTGCCCATTTATTTCAGGTGTATCAGAGGGAAGGAGGAGCTGCCGTGCTGATTCCCAGGAGAGGCGCCATATGTGCAGAGGGCTATGGATACCTCACCAGACGGGGTAGTCATAAACTCTTCAGCTGGAAACTACCTTAAGGAAGTGTTTTGCAGAATGCAGTTTGAGACCCAGTAGTGAATTGTAAAATTCAGTAGGTCACAACCAGCGTTAAAAGAAAAAATTGAAATAGTTGAGTATGAATAGCATATGTAGGTTTTCTTTTTTTTTTTTTAGAAAATTTTTGTGTGTGTGAGAGGAAGATCAGCCCTGAGCTAACATCCAATGCCAATCCTCTTTTTGCCAAGGAATATTGGCCCTGGGCTAACATCTGTGCCCATCTTCTTCCTCTACTTTATATGTGATGCTGCCACAGCATGGCTTGACAAGCAGTGCATCAGCGCGCGCCCGGGATCCAAACCTGCGAACCTGGGCCGCCCAAGCAGAGCACGCACATTTAACCGCTGCTCCACCAAGCCAGCCTTGCATATGTAGGTTAAGTATTGTTTCATGAAGTGTGCATGTCTGTGCAGGCATGCATATGTGTGTGTGTGTACTGGGTCGCAATGTAAAATTTATTCTGATGTGATTCATAGTCAACAAAATGGAAAGCCACTACCTTACAGATTATCTAGTCCACCAGTTTTTAAACTGCCCTGCAGAGCCCTAAGTGGGGCGAGTTACAGTTCAGATTTTCCTGTAAGATGGGGCCACTACTAGTACCCATCTTTGTTGAAGGACTGAGAGATGATACAGGCAAGCCTTGCTTGGCTCTGCTTTGATTTTTTTTTTTTTTTTTAACTTTGAGCTTCCACGTTGAATTCTGTTTGAATAAAGGGATCCACAACCAAAAACTATGTGAAAACCACTGATCTAGGCCTCATCCTTGTCTTCTACAGATGAAGTCTAAAGAGGCGAACTGACTGCCCTGGGGCGCCACGCACCGACACCTACTACTGGGAGAGCTGTGGTACTTGCCCACTCCACACTGCCTCAGCCAGGGTGCTGGTAAAGTCACCCAACTTTAATTCTGTTGTAGTGGAAGGAAACTGAGGGAGATGAGCCGGGTGCCCCTGAAGCAGGGATAGAAGTAGCTTTCAGTGGATATCAGCATTGTGGAAGGAAGAACCCCATCCAGGAAAAGCATGTGCAAGAATGGCCTTTGTGAATCCAAAAATCTGAAATCTATTTCAAGAACCTCCCTAGTGCACAACCAGGCAGAGACCCTTCTGGCATTTTAAGCATGGAGGCTTTGGCTTACACAGCCAACGTGACCAGTGGGAGGTGGTAAGCCTGATTGGTCTCAGCCCCGCCTGGAGGGAGAAGCCCACCCAGACCAGTAGGACCTACCCAAGCAGCCAGGATTTGCTGAGCATCTGCCAGGTGCTCGAGGCCTGTGATTTTCCACTTCCATTCCTTGGCTCTTTCTCTTGCTATTCTCTGCCTGGAATGTCCTTTCTTGTCTCCTAGTGTCCAAATCCTTTTTGGACTTATAAATGTATTTAAGATGATGTTTTCTAATTATAAAAGAAAATACATACTCACTTTCAGAGAATTTGGAAAACAAAAATATAGAGGAAAAAAATTGGCAATCCCATCATCCAAATATAACCAGGGACACCTGTCTCAGGTCAAGTACTCTTCCTGACTACACCCGGCCCACACTGAGCCCCCTCCTCTAACATATGGAACAAATCAGGTTTTTTCCCTATATAGTTATAAGTACATATGTAGCTACAAATATCAGAATCATGCCACATATGCATAACATTTAATGTTCTTTTTTTCATTGGGCATGTCATGAACTAAAGTTGCAGAATACATTTTAAATGTTTTCTATAACCAGGAAATTTGGAAAATAGATTTAAAAAAAGTAAATTACCCCATGCCAACATCAAAACACAGCTACAGTTCTCCCTTTTGTATATTTCTTCCTAGTCATTTAAAAAAATTTTTAGATGCCTCTATTTATTTAAACTCTTACCTCTATAGGTAAAATGGTAATAATGGTACTCACCTCATAGGCTTTTGGAGAGGATTAAATGAGATGACCAAAATGCCTCAGTGGAGCTCATGGCATATGGCAGGGAAGGGGGCTGGGAGCAGAGGGGCAATCAGGTAGTGATAAAACCACATGACTGGGGACATAAGGGAGGGGGAGCAGTGCAGTACAGCAATGGGCAAGAACAAGGTTCTGCAGCCAGCTTCTCAGCTACATACATGCTGTGAGACTAGGCAGAGTTCACCTCCCTCAGCCTCAGTTTCCCCTTCTGGAAAATGGGCATGGATTCAATAAGGTAATGTATGTAAAGGGCTTAGCCCATGCCTGCCACATCATGAGGGCTCCATCAATGGGAGTTATGACCATGTTTTATCAAATCTTGGATGCTGGCAATTGGAAAATGCACTGCCATCTATTAATCTTGTCATCCTGTTCATTGTAGACATTTTGTGATTTGAGAGGTCAAAATGTGAAAAAAAAATATGTCTTAGATTTCGTTATATACAGTGTTATTTTGCGCAGAAGGATCTGGAACGCTGAGGAAGAGGTCTTGACCCATCCCAGTGACACACTCATCTGTCACCCTCAATTTCTCTCCATCTCTCTGCTTCTAGCTCCCTTTTGTCTCGCACACTCTCCTTCCTGCTTCAGCAGTTTTCTCAGATTCTCCCACTAGGTGGCGCCCAGGCCCTGGGTGCCTGGAGTGGGAGTTGATGCCCTGGATGTCACCCCTACTCTCCCTCTCCCGCTGTCTCTTTCTTCCTCTTTCCCTTCCCCTCCATCCCTGTCCTTTTCCTGGCAGCCAGAGGCCCTGATTCAGTGCTCAGAGGCTCTCTGGAGGGTTCCAGATCTTGAAGAACAGCCACAGGGCCCTTGCAGTCTACTGGCCCCAGTCCGGCCTGAGTTGGAATTCTTTCACAGCTGGCGCCCAGCGCTCACTCGCAGACCTTCGGTAACAGAAACTCACCACTTTATGAGGATCCTGTTCTGGAAGGAATTCATGTAATGGTCATGCACTTGGGCTCTGAAGACAAACCCAGCTGGGTTCTAATGTCCCAGCTTTGCTCCTTGCTCAGCGGGTGCTTCAAACCTTTGTCTACTTTGTTTATGAGTGAATCCCCAGGGCCTGGCGCAGAAGAGACACTCACTTGGTGAATGAGTAAATGAGTGAGTAAATGAATAAAGTCAATTGTTCTGTGCACCAGTTTCCTCACCTGTGAAATGGGCTTAATAATAGTATTTACCTCATAAGGTTGTGAGGATTAAACGAGACAGGACCTCTAAACAGTAGTGAGTCTTCAATAAATATTTCTTCCATTTTCTTTTCTTTTCTACCTATGGATAGCTCTTATTATTTGAAAGTCCTCCTTTAGAGCAAATTGAATTTCCATTCCTAACGCTTCCACACCCTGATCTTGGTCCTAGCACTGTCTCTTGGACCCACAAAGAACGTTTACTCCCTTTTCCAAATGCTCAGCTCAGCTCAGCATACATGAGTTGCCTGTGTGCCAAGCACTGTGGCTACCAAGACAGAGAATGACCGTAGTGTCTTCCTTTGGGTCCTCTTGGTCTCACGAGGGAAAGAGAGAGTCGAGTAGGAGTGGGTGCTCAGGGAATATTTTGAGTGAATAATAGGACTTATTTACTGGGTCTTTACTGCCCCTCATTTCACTCTTCCTGGGCATCCTGACGCCCTTTTGTAGGTGAGGGAAACAAAGCAGAGAAAGGTCACATACACTGGTGAGTCATAGAACCAGGATTTGGATCCTGTCTGACACCAGCGCCCACAACTTAACCTCTAAGCCATGTTATCACTACACTCTGGAGCATGCTCTGGGGCCAGCGGGAAATTCTCTGATCCTGAGCATTCTTTCACCACTACCTTGATGTCGTGGCCTTTATGTGGCTTCCCAGCATCTGTTCCCCATCTCTCCCACCATCGGAGCATATCTGGCTCTGTTGGAGTCCCATGCATTTAGATTGCATGGGGGTGGTCGCACCTTCAGCTCCGGGGTGAGCTCCCATGGCTCAGGCCAAGCCATGCATCATTCCATCTCCCCAGTCACAAAAATGGACATTTCTTCAGTCAGAGCCAGTGATTTGTCAAGAGAAGCCAGCCAGCAGGGTTTTCAGGGGAGAGAAGCTGCTCCTTGCTTCAGCAGGAGTACTGGAGATGTACTGTTCCCTGGACTGTGTGTTGAGGGGCTGTGAGAGCTGGAAGTGTAGCCGCTCTTATTGGCAAAAGGGGATTCCTTTTGAGGATGAAGCCGGCATACAGAGGAAGGCAGAACCCAGAGACTTCATAGAGAAATAGAACACAGTCTGTGGTTTTACTATCTATTGCTGTGTAACAAACCACCCAGAATTTAACAGCTTAAAACAACAATTTATTATCTCACACAGTTGAGGTTCGGGAATTGGAAGGAGCCTAGATGGAGGTTCTGGCTCAGGGTCTCTCAGGAGTTTATAGGAAGATGTTGGTTAGGGCTGCATTCATCTGAAGGCTTGACTGGGGCTGGAGGGTCCACTTCCAAGATGGCGCACTCACATGGTCGTTGGCAGGAGGCCTCATTTCCCCACGAGTGGGCTTCTCCATGGCAGATGGCCTCCCCGAGACTGAGTGAGGAGAGAGAGAGAGAGAAGGAAGCCACAGTGCTTTTTATGACCTAGTCTCTGAAATTGCACATTGTCATTTCCACGTTTTTTCTATTCTCTAGAAGCAAGTCACTAAGTCCACCTCACACTCAAGGGGAGGATAATTCAGCTTCCTTTGAAGGGAGGGTCAAAGAACTTGTGGACTAGTTATAAACCATCACTGTGGTGACATTACTTGAGCTTCTGGATCAAGCTCACACCTGAGGATCCATCTCTGAACTTTTAGATACATGAGTTAGTTAATTCCCCTTATTGTTTAAGCCACTTTGAGCTGGGTTTTTTGATCCATTCAAATCAAAGCACCCTAGTTAATACCCCTAGTGCCTCATGAGAAGTACTTTCATCTCCCTCATCTCGTTCTCCAGACTTGCCTTGTCTGACCATGTCCCTCTTAAGTGCAATGGTGAGAGCTGGGCCTAGGCTCCAGGACAGGAAGGACGGGCCCTTCACAGCCTTTGGTCCTTTATCCTACAGCAAAGTATATTCCGTGATTCCATGAGCACTGGTGAAGATGGCTGTTGGAAAACCACACTCTTTTGTTGACTCATGACCCATCATATTCATTTTTCCACTGACTGCTCCTGTTGACATGACTTTTCCATCCTGGACTTGACCTTAAACATTTGGTAACAATTTCTAGGTCTCTCTAGGTCAGTGCCCTTTGTGAGGAGGGGGCAGAGGAATCACATGGCCAAGTGGGAAGAGTTCTAGGTCTCCACCCTGCCTTGCTGTGTCACCTTGAGCAAGCCCCTGCTCCTCTTTGGGCCTCAGTGTCCTCCCTTATGAAAGTAGAAGTTTGGACTAACATGTCTGAGGATGCTTTAGGATTTTCTTAGTTCACTTCTGTCCAGAGCAGACATGAAATCTAAGGAATAGCCTCACTTCAGACAAGCTGGATCTTGTGTGGTCATCCACATCTTAGCAGAGATAAAACCATACACTTCATGCCCTTTGCATCAACCATCTCATTTGATCCTCCCAGCAGCCAATGAGGAGACAGGACAAGGCAGAGCTACAGAACAGACATGATCTCACCTCCAGGACCTGTCACGAAAAAGCCACTGTCATTTACTGAGTGATTTCTGTTCACTGTTTGCCAAGTTCTTTATGTGTAGTCATCTTGCTTATTCTCACGATGAGTGGTTGCTATTATTACCCTCTTTCACTGATAAGGAAACTGAAACCCAGGGGAGTGGAGTAGTTAGTCCATGGAAAATGCAGCAAAAGTAAAAGTGGAGCTGAGATTCCAACCCAGCCTGAGTATTTCAGAGCCTGTCCCTGTTTTCCATCACACAACACCCCCTCTTGGTATTAACAGGAGCACAAGGGTGGGAATCGGGTGGGGAGAAGCTAGGACGCCAGAGACTTGGCTTCTTGAACAAACTCAGAACACTTACTTATTCTGTGGCCAGGGTGAAGCATGCATCTCTCCAGCTTCAGTTTCCTTCTCTGTAAAATGGGGATAATGATTCTCACCTGAATTGTGAGGACCGGGGAGAAACACTTTTAGTGAGGGCATGTATGTGAGCATTCCTTGTGTTCTGCAAAGAGCTGTCTAAATGTGAGAGATGGTTGTTTTTCTTAATCCCAGAGCAGGAGCTGAGGCAGGAAGGGGCAGGCTGACCAGGGTGGGCGAAGCGACCCGGAGTGGCTGTTTCCACCCTTGGCGCACATGAAATCCCCAGGAAAGGAGGAGGCAGGGCAGGAGGAAAGGCCAAAGCCCTGAGTTCTTATCTACAACTTTTCCTCCATTCCAGGGCCCTCCAGGGGAACAGAAACTTCTGGACTGTCACCACTGAGTTCCAAGCATTCCAGAGGGCTCAGTGGGGAGAGACTCTGTCATCGCCTGACCCAGCATCAGCCATAGGCAGGCCTGGATGGGCTGGCTGTACTCCTCCCCTTTCAGCCCCTGGCCCTGCCCTGCCCTGGTCCAATTGTCCAGGACCCGGCCAGACGCCCAGCCCCTGGCCTGCCCTACCAAGAAGAGCACCCGTCTCCAGCAGTGGTGACCAACTGCCCAACTCTACTGAGGGCAACTGGAATTTGAAGTCAGGAGGTCCAGGCTCTGGGTTAGCCCCTTCCCCTCTCTGGGCCTCAGTGTCTCCACTGTGAAATAAGGAACATTAGCTCGAGGGGACTGGCATACTGTGGTTCTGGTGCTTATGTCTTGTCCTGGGTTTAAGGAATAGCCACATGCTACACCTCCCAAAGGGCTGCTCCTCATTCCTTCCTCCTGGGCTGCTGGAGGAACAGCTTCCTCTACATGTGTAGCCCTCTCGGTTGGTGGTCAACAGTACTCGAGCCCAGGGATTTCACACTCAAGCCAGCTTTATAACTTTTGTGTCTCTGATTCTTCCTAAATTCCAGGTCTTTCTTGCTCCCGATTAGACTGAGAGCCCCTCGAGGGCAAGAGACTGGGGCCTGCTTGCTTCTGTGCTCCGCTCGGAGCCTAGTACAGGGCTGAGCACAGACTAGACCTCAGACCTGTTTACCGGTGGTTCTGTTGGGCCATTCTTGAGGCCCTCGATGAACAACCACTTGATCCTCATGCCTTTTGGAAAGAGTTCTGGCCACACAGGGAGGAAACCTGGCTTCTGCCCTGGCTCCATTCCATTCAGACCACATGACTTCAGGCAAGGCCCTTCCCCTCTCTCAGAAGCACCTGTGGGTTTTCGATATGTGCTCAGTGGAGACCAAGCGGATATTGAGCTCCAAGTGGAGCCTGCAGCAGCTATTCCTCGGTGGTGGGGAGAAGCCAAGGGCACGAGCTGGTACTCCAGTCCTTACCCCCACCACCCAGCGCTGCTCCATGCTTCACTTTTTTTTTTTTTTTTTGGTGAGGAAGATCAGCCCTGAGCTAACATCCGTGCTAACCCTCCCCTTTTTTGCTGAGGAAGACCGACTCTGAGCTAACGTCTATTGCCAATCCGCCTCCTTTTTTCCCCCAAAGCCCCAGTAGATAGTTGTACATCATAGTTGCACATCCTTCTAGTTGCTGTATGTGGGACGCCCCCTCAGCATGGCAGGAGAAGTGGTGCGTCGGTGCACGCCCAGGATCCGAACCCCGGCCGCCAGTAGCAGAACGAGTTCACTTAACCACTAAGCCACGGGGCCAGCCCCTCCACGTTTCACTTTTAATTTTTACACATTGGACTTTCACATGAGATGTTTTGTTTTATTCTGCCTTTACAGCCTTAACTGAGGGAAAATTGATAGAACAAATTGACATATTTAAGGTGTACAATTTGATGAGTTTTGACACATTTATACACTCATGAAACCGTCAACACAGTCAAGATGGTGAACATACCCATCACTTTCAAAAGTTTCCTTGTGTCCCTTTTTAACTCCCCCCATTACCCAGGAAATACTGATCTGCTTTCTGTCACTATATACCAGTTTGAATTTTCTAGAATTTTATGTGAATGAATCATTCGATATGTACTGCTTTTTGTCTACCTTCTTTCACTCAGCATAATTATTTTGAGATTCGTCTATGTTGGCACATGTATCAATAGTTCATTCCGTTTTAATGGCAAGCGGTATTCTGTTGTATGGATATAACACGATTGGTTTATCCATGGACCTCTTGGTGGGTGTTTAGGTGTTTTCCAGTTTTGAGCTATTACAAATAAAGCTGCCATGAACGTTCCTTCACACAGAATTTTATCAGAAGAAGAAGAATTGCCCTACTCAAAAAAAAAGCCTAGGCAAGATGATCCCCAAAGCCACAGGCTTTTAAAGACCTGCAGATGGGCCACGCTGCAGAGTCAAAGACTAAGGCAGCTGCCTTTTCGAGCTCCTCCTGGTGCCAAGCACCTGACCGCACTCGCTCATTTAATCACAGCGCATCTGTAAGCAGGTGCCAGTGTTATTCCCAGTTTACAGATAAAACGGCATAGAGACGTGAACGTGGCTGTAGCATGACACACAGTTAGGGCGTGGCAGCACGGTGACTCAGACCCCAGGTCTGGCTGCCTCTGCACCCAGGCTCATAGCCACCGCACGCCTGTGCAGAGAACCAGCGCTGGTTCCCCGGCTCCCTTTGACTCACCGTGTGGTTGGGGCTGATATTTGCGTTGGCTCTCACCGTGCGGGGCCCACTGGAGACACCCAGTCAGGCCTGGGAGGCACGGTGGGGAGCTGGGGCCAGAGCACAGGCAGGAAGTGAGTCAGCCATGTCACTGAGGGGCCCCAATCTTGGGCAGGCAGAGGAAGACAAGAGGGAGACCCTTGTTATGTAGAGGCCACTGGACTTTTCACACATGTTCTCTCCTATAATGTTCACGGTGACTCTATGAGGTACGCATTACCATCTCCATTTTATAGATGAGAAAACCGAGGCTCAGGAGAGTCTGTCAGTTAGGATTCCGTCAGCCTTGGGTAACAGAAAAGCCAACCGAAAGTGGCTGAAATAATTAAGACATTTATCTGACAGAAAACCTCAAGTTCTACGTTTGGCAAGTTCCAGCTTGTGAATCCAGGGGCCTCACAGGCCTTCAGGACCCAGGCTATTTCCCTCATCGTGGGCTCCATCCTTCACGTCTTGGCTCATCCCTCCCTCATAGCCCCAATATGGCCCCAACGGTTTCAGGGGCCACAAGCCAACAATGACATCCAGAGGCAAAGAGAGAACTCTCTCCTCCCTGTCACCCCTTTTAAGAGGGAGGAGACCCTCCCAGCAGCTCCCAGCAGACTTCTCCATACTTCTCATTGGCCAGAATTGCCTAATTCTGGGTAGGGGAATGAGACCTCCCCATGTGGCCCAGACCCATTAGGAGCCACCTTCTAGGTCAGGGTTCTCCTGGAGGTCAGGGGTGCTGAGAGGAGGGCAAACAATATCGGGGTTTGGCTTGTGAGGAAGAAGGGGTCTGCCTCAGAGGAGAAGAGACTTGCTCAAGGTCATCCAGCTGGTCAGAGGCGGAGCATAGCCCTAAAACACACAGAGGTGCTTTGCCTTACCTGTTATCCTTCTGATATCTTCATTGTCCTCATTCCACAGAGGAGACAATCGAGGCTCCTATTGGTGGAACCCAGGAGCCTCCTTATGCTGGCCCCATTGCTCCCTTAGGAGCCTGTGCGTAATAATAACACTAATACTTTGTGTGTTAGCCATATATTATCTTGTCATCTGCAAGGTAAGATGCTATTATTTTCCCCAAGGAAACACAGAGGCACAGAGAGAATAAGAAATTTGCCTAAGGTCACATAGCCAGAAAGTGGTAGCGCTGATACTATTTGAAACCTGCCTGGTATTCCAGGATCCCACACACCAAAAGACTAAGGGTAGACTGTCGGGGAGGCCCAGGTGGGTGAGTCAGAGGGCAGGTGGGGCAGTCCCCAGGCCAAACAGGGAGAGCTGGCTATCTGGGAAGCCCAGTGGCTGGGAATGGGGCTGGGACCAGGCCAGCTGGCAGGCCCAGCTGAGCCTGCAACATGATCCCAGGAACCATTAACACCTACCTACCTCCCCTCTCAGGTTCCAGGTCTCCCACCCAGCCCCCTGCAGGAGCCTGAAGTATGGATTCAGGTTTTATGGGCAACAAGTGCTCACAGGACAACCCAGCCAACCACAGACGCTTGCAGCCCAGAGGAACCTCAAGGAGTTTTTGGTCCAATGCCCCACTTTCCAGGCAGGGAAAAGCAGGCCAATCTTGCATAAAGGGTTTTGTCTGTTTAATTCACTGCCTCATCCCCGTTGCCTGGAACAACGCTTGGCACACAGTAGGCATTCAATAAACATTGGTAGAATGAATGACTGACTCACTGAATGAACGTGGATTTTCCGAGGCACATAGCATTGCAACACAAGCATTGCAAGCTGGCTGTCAGAACAAAGCCTCTTCTCCAAGAGGGAAGACTGGGGGTCAGAGAAAAGTGGCGTGTCCACAGTCAAGGGTACACCCTAACAGGCACACAGGCACTCACGGGCATGCTTGATACATTTCCCCAAACACCCAGACACACAAACACACACAAGCCTCACTTTAGTTACAAGGACAGAACCCACTCAGCCTGCTGAGGCATAAACCAGGAGAAGAGTGACTGGCAGGATCCTTGTGCAACGCAAGGGAAGGAAAGGCGGCCAGAGCTCCAAGCCAGAAACAAAACCAGAAAATAAAAAATGACATTACGGGCCACCACCCCTGCCCATCTGGTCTGCCCACCACTTTTTTCTTCCCTCCCCTGATCACTAGCTTTTGCAGGACTCCTGGCTGCCTCAGGCCCAGCTTTCTGGGTCCGCTCAGTTCAAACACCTGGCAGAGACCAGATGTCAAGGTCTCCATCTCAAATTCTAGGAGAATGAACCTGACTAGCCAGCTGGGGTTGGGAGCCGCCCCCAGTCCAGGGGCCACCGCCCACGACTCAAGGCTGGGAGAGCAGATGCTGAGAACGAGGATGTGATGGCTTCTTTAAAAGGAATGTGGAGGGTGGAGGAAGTGATGCCTTCCCAGTCCAGTTAGCTGGAATCCCTTCCCAGCCCCCATCCTGCAGACAAGAAGCCTTGAATACCTCCCATGATGGAGCTCTTCCTACCCACACAGCACAATGTCACCCATTGTCCCTTATTACTCATCATTGGTTGAGGCTCTTAAGTCATCCCTTCTTTCGAACTAGCCATTGCTCATTTGCTCACGTCTGTGGTTGAGTATTTACTCAAAATTAAGTCAAGGCCATTCGACTGTTCCTTCATTCTGCTTCCTTGGTTGCTATAAACAATTCTTACACCCTAGAAGTCCAAACCCCATATAAGAGAGGATCTGATTGGTTGTCCCACTCGCCAACTTGTCAGGGCTGCCCCTATTGGCCAGAGCGTTCGCACCAGCTCCCCTCCCCCACTGGTGGCCAGCCAACCTTAGAATGGCTGCCTGAGGACAGAGGCCCGCCCATCCCCGGACAGGGATGTTTGGGGTCATTTTTAGCTTTGGTTTTTGCAAACGTTTTCTCTGCTTGTCCTGATTTTCCTGTGGGCCTGGGCTAGTTCCCTGCGCTCCTACCCCTGCCTCAATTCTTTGTTCATTGTTTACAGATTCTTATTCTTCTCCTTCCTGGCGTTTCCCCACCTTTTTCCTGCTGATTGCACGTTAGGACACGGCTCTGCTAATTTCAAGCGATGGCTACGTATATCCGTTGGGCAAGTCCCTTCCCCTCTTTGAGCCTCAGTTTCCCCATGTGTATACAGGGGCTGTTAATTCACACCTCAGGGTTATTGCGAGGATGAAAGGAGTCCATGTATTTGCGAGCTCCCGCCATAGAGCCGAACACCAAACAAACTCAGTCTCTGTCCTTCCTTTTGGCTTCAGCCCTTAAAGCTGTCCAAGTAAGGACAGAGGCAGAGCTGGACTAGGAGAGAGAAGAGGCCTGAGTTCAAGCCTCAGCTGGGCATTTAACCTGCTGCATGGCCTTGGGGAAGTCCCTTGCCCTCTCTGGGATCAGTTTCTTCATCTGTCGAATAAGGATTGGACCAAAGGAGCATTTCCCGAACTGCAAAACAGGGGTTAATAGCGCACCATAAGCAAAAAGAGAGAGAGATTGAATCTTTGACCAAACATGTTGGAAAAGCCACCTAATACCTATTAGAACATTAAAGGCTCTGAGGCTGTGCTATCCAGTATGGTAGCCACTAGCTACATGTGATTATTTACATTAAAATTAACTAAAACAGGGCCGGCCCCATGGCGTAGCGGTTAAGTGCCCGCGCTCCACTGCTGGCGGCCCTGGTTCGGATCCTGGGCTTGTACCGACGTATCGCTTGTCAGGCCATGCTGTGGCGGCGTCCCATATAAAGTGGAGGAAGATGGGCACGGATGTTAGCTCAGGGCCAGTCTCCCTCAGCAAAAAGAGGAGGATTGGCAGATGTTAGCTCAGGGCTGATCTTCCTCACACAAAAAAAATTAATTAATTAATTAAAACAAAACAAAATCTTAAATTCAGTTCCTTGGTCTCAGCAGGCACATTTTGAGTGCTCGATAGACATGGTGGCTAGTGGCATCATATTGCACAGAAGGGACCAGAGCATTCCCTTGATGGCAGAAAGTGCTGTTTGGTGGTGCTGTAGATGGAGGGGGCATGGAGGGAGCCTGCTTCACTTTAATCCAGAATTTCCCACACACATTCGACCACACTACCTCTACGGAACACCTATGACCAATGTAAGAAATAATGCCTCTCTGAGGAACATGGTCTGGAAGATGTTGAGCCCTTCCAACTCCAAGAGTGGAGGAGGGGGAATGTGCTGGCAACCAAATTCCTCTTAGGGAAGGGAACTGGCTGTGTTCAGCAGTTCTCTTGGCTCAAAAGACATTATAATTGTGGGCAGAGAGCCCCTCGATGCGCTGGGATGCACTGGGAAGGAGAGGGGCAGAGAACTTAATTGGTCAGGGTACTAAAGGAAGTGGAATTTGGAGGGGGAAGTGAAAGAGCAGATGGGAGTGTGTTGAAGACGGAAGAGGGTCTGGCAATCTGGTGGGAAGATGCAGCTGAGGCAGGAGAGAGGACTGGGGCCAGGGTGGCCGAAGGACTCTTGAGAACAGAGAGCACCCATGCTCAGTGTTAAGCTGTCTGTACACAGCTGTGTTGCAATGCAAATCCCCTCGTCCCTCACCCATGAGTCAGCAAATGTCTCCCATATCTTCACACATGACCTTGGGGAAAATCAAGAACAAAGGGCTATGTTCCACCTTCAGGCTGCTAGTGGCGTGGAAAGGGCCTTTGAGGGAGTTGAGAGCTGAAGGATTTCAAGAATTCAGCAGAAGCAGGTTATACGGAAGGAGGAATTGAAGAGGCTGACTGGGAGAAATGGACCCCTCCCCAAGAGTCCCCAGAGAGATTGGGAGGTGTGTTGGTTCTAAAACATGGCCCCCAAATTCTTTGACACTCCTCCCATGGAGATGTGGTGTTTTGTATGCCCTCCCCTTGAATATGAGCTCTGTGACTCTTGACCAATAGAACACGATGGAAGTGACCCGAATCTTAAGAGTCTGGTAGGTTCACTTCCTATTTCTAGGGACACTTATTCTTGAAATCAAGCTGCCATGCTGTGCCCAGAGTACATTACGAGGCCACGTGTGGGTGTTCTGGCTGACACTCCCAGCTGACATCCCAGTTGACAGCCACTGTCAACTGCCAGACATGCAAGTGAGGAAGCCTGCGGACCACTCCAACGCCATTCGCCATCTGTTTGCAACCACGTGAGAAAACCACATGAGAGAGAGCCCCCTAGTTGAGCCCAGTCAACCCACAGAACCGCGAGAAACAATAATAACATGATACTGTTTTAAGCTACTGAGTTTTGGTTGATTCGTTTTGCAGCAACGGTTTCACTGGAACAGGAGACAAGCCATGAATCTCATCACAGTGGGATGGGATATGACAGCCAATTTCTCATGGAATCTTAAAGCACAGGGGGCCTCAGCAAGCTGTTATACTTGGAGGATGACAAGGGTGACAGCTGGATGACCTGCTGTGAGATAAAGTGTCTGCTGTGACCTTGAGGAATTGGCCCAGAGACTGTCCAGGTGAGAGAGGGAAAGGTGTCAACAGTGACTCCAAAGTTCCTATCTTGGGCAACTGTCCTCGGTGACAGCGTGAGCTGGAATTGGGAGGAGGAGAAGAGGACGAGCAGGTTTGGAGAAAGATGATGAGACCAGTTTTGGACACATGTTGCATTTGCAAAGTGTTTTCTGTAAATACCAGAACCTGCTGATAGATTCATAAAAAAGAGGAATGCTTGCTGGAAGCTTCAGCTCATGTTTTCAAAGGAAAGATATGAGGAATCTGAGCCCCAAATCTCATTCATAAATACCCACATTCATTCATTCATTCGTTCCCTCATTTAGTAACCCATTCAGACAGGTATAGTTCTGCTTAACAGCACAGACCGCAGAGCCAGACTGCGGGGGTTCAAAGCCCAGCCCTACCTCTCACCAGCTGCGTGGCCTTGGGCGGGTGACTTAATCTCTCTGTATCTCAGTTTCCTTATCTCTAAATGGAGATGATAATACCGTACCTGTATTATTGTAGAGATTGAAATAGAGCATACGTGGAAAACTCTTAGAACGGTGCTTGGAACATGAGTACATATTGCATGTTAGCTATTAATAGTCAACGAATAATTTTTGAGCATCCGCTATGTGCTGGACCCCACGTTACACTGAGGATACAGCAGTGAGCAGACAGACACAGGCCCTGCCCCATGAAGCTGATGTTCTAGCCCTTCAGCACCTGGGCCCTGTGTGTCCTCAGGTTTTCTTTCATATATACATATTGTCCCATGGGATCCTCAGACAGGCCCCAGGAGGTTGGCACAACAATGACCTTATCCCCATTTGACAGATATAGACACCGAGGCCAGGAAAGAATCGATGTGCTCTTTGCACAGTGCCTCAGTCTGCTGTCACAAATCGGTGTGTCCCTTCAACAAAGGCACTGTGACACGAGTGGTCCAGAGGCCATGTCTCCTGTCTGCTAGCTGTGTTTCCTCTGCCTGGAACCCCTCCAGAGAATGAAATCTCAGCTGTGACCCACCTCTCGCCCCTGAGCAGGGACTCTCCGTGCCCCCTCATGGTAGAGGTTCTGGAGGCGTCGGGTCAGGGCGCTGTGCTGATGTTGCCCCTCTCCCTGCTCGGGTACCCAGGAAAAGTGGTGTTTTTCCACTTGGTGCGACCACACTTAACCCCGCCCAATATCTCCTTCATGGATGCCTGAAATTCCACCATTTATGATTCGTTCCTTCAGGTTGAGCAATTGCTTCCAGGAATATCTTTTAATACTTAAAATTCCTCTGGGATGGGTTGCTAAAACCTTAGTGAGCTGAGGACTGGCCTTAAAGATGATCACCTCTCTTCTAGAGATGACAAAGCTCTGGTCCAGAAGGAAAAGTGACTTGCCCAGGGACACATAACCAGTCAGTGGCAGAGCCAAGGTGAGAAGCTGGCGCGCTCACCCCGCTTCCCTGCCCTGGATAGGAGGGACAGAGGGACACACGATGCTCCCGTGTGTCTCGTGCTGCTTTGCAGCCTGCAGAGAGCTTCCCCCTAGAGCTCCCCTGATTCAGTCCACCCCAGCGCGCAGGCCAGCCTCCTCCCCGATGTGGACGTGAGTTGTGTGGGGCTGCCACCACCATGCTCTCTTCTTCTGATAACAGTGCCTGGGTTATTATTTAGGGAACTAGCCTTCAGGTACCTTCAGGGACTGCTCACTGGTGTCTGCTGCTGGATCCCTGGAGTGGCCGTGGTTTCCGGCCTTTCCGAGACCCGGTTTAGCTCCTTCCATTCTATGGGCAGCCCAGATCCTTCCAATGCAGTCCCTTTTTTTTTTTGGTTTAAGTAAACCAAAGTAGGTTTCCGTTGCTTGCTTCTAAAGAACTCTAATTGACATACCCACTTCACAGATGATGAGACTGAGATGTGGAGAGGAGATGTGAATAATAAGACATAGGGGCCCAACTGCAACCCAGTCTCCTGCCCCCAGCCCAGGCTTTGCCTCACCACACTGCTGGCCTGAGCGGCTGGGTCCTGAGGAAAGAGGAGGGTAGAGAGGAGTGAGTGAACAGGCCCGAACAGAGAGAGCAAAGCCGTTAACTGAGAGGTTCTGGAATCAGATGGACCTGAGTGTGAATCCCAACTCTGTCACTTACTAGTTATGGAGCCTCGGACAAGTCATTTCATCTCCTCAGAGCCTGCCTTCCCTCAGCTGTAACATAAGGAGAATAGGACCTTTTTATAGACTCAGATCTGCAGAAATACAGTTGGCAAGCAGAGCACCAGGTGGGTTTTAGCCTTCACACACCTCCCTTGGCTGGGTCCCTTGCGCGATGAACAACCTGGACAACTACACCTGACAGCCCTATGGGTAGATAATACCTGCCTTACATGGTTGTTATGAGGACTAAATGAGATAATGGATGTAAAATTCTTGGCACTGTGCCCAACACTTAGTAAGTGCTCAATAAATAGTAGCTAAGTATTTGTGACTCAGTCTGGAAGGTCTCTGGCAGTCTGTGGCGAAACTGCAAGTCCTAGGCTCCTGCCTTTCTCACCACCCATCCCCAGACCTTATAACCTTTCCTGATGGCCTCAGTGCCCTGCTGCTCCCTCCAGGGCTCTGCAGGTTTGGCTGGGCAACCAGGGAACAGGGTTCTGGCCTGGTCTAGCACACCACGGCTTTCAGTTTGGGGAAGATATGTCAGGGCCCAGCTGGGAGGTCCTTCCTGCCCCAAGGTTCTGAGGGTTCCAGTGGCCAGCCCTGCCCTCCTCCTCCCTTAGACCCAAGGCAGATGGAAATCAGAATGCTGCATATCATCAGGGTCCAGCTGCAGCAGGCCCAGAAGCCGCCTATAACAGCCCGAGCCCCTCAGACCTCCTCCCTCCTCTCTGCGCAGGTCCAAGCAGCCAGAGACAGGAATGGCTGGATCCAGGGCCTCTGGGAGAGCCACGTGTGCCAGCGCAGCGCCTGCCAGCTCTCAGGCTGATCTCACAATGCCTCCTTTCACCAGGGAGAGGAGCTGGCCTGCCTGGAGCCCGCGGGGTGATGCCCCAGGCCCCAGGGGCATGGAGTGGGAGGCTGGAAACTAAGGAGGGGGCTGCTAGGGCTGGGAGAGGTGAAGGTGCTCAGCCCCCCTCCCCACCTCCTGATGTCAAGGTGACCACCCCACAACCGGGGCCACGGGAGACCAGATTCCATGGGACCCAGGAGCAGGGGGCAAGTAAGTGTGGGAACAGATGGACAGAAAGAGTTAGTCATGGGGTTCTGGGGGGAAGGGAGGCTGGGCCATCAGCCCACGCTCTCCTTGGCATCTGCAGGCCCATAGCAAGAGGGTGACGTGGTCGTGGTCCTCGAAACAGCCCTTCCAGTAACAACTGGGGCATCCCAGCCAGGCATCTTTAGCATCTCCCCTTCCTCTCCATGCCTTCTGCCTCGAGCTTCTAGGACCTCGTAAAGGGGCTTGCATCTTCCTACAAGTATTTCTGTCCTCATCAGCAACCCCTTCTCGACTCCTAAAGCCCAAAAGACCCTCACTGCCTCCCCACTGTCCAAAGGACAATGACCTCAAGGTCCAACTGTCATCTTTGCTCCGCTAGCACCCATTCCTTTTCCTTCTGATCTCTAAGTCCCTTTATTCCTGGGAAGCCATCCCTCTCCCACTCTCAGTCCATGTGGTTTGTATGGGGCTCATGTCTAGGGCATGTGACCCCAACCTAGCCAATCAGAGTATTCTACCCCACCTCCTCATGGTGATTGGTTCAGGCATGGTCTTGTGACCCAACCCAGTCCAGGGAGATTCAATTCCAGAACTTGTGTTTAAACATTTGGAGAAATGAATATTTCCTTCCACTGGGCTTGGAACTGGGAGAGCGTCAGCCTGGAGCTGCCTCCATTTGGAAAGGCCCTGCTCCAGAGTGAAGCCAACACAGGGAAAAGCAGAGAGATGTGAGATGAAGTCCTGGTGGCATCATTTGAACCCCTAGATCCAGCTGTACCGGAAGCAGATAAATTGAATTTTTCAGTGTCTTAAGTCAATAAATTTTCTTTTCACATCATTTGAACCTCTAGATCCAGCTGTACCTGAAGCAGATAAATTGAATTTTTCAGTGTCTTAAGTCAATAAATTTTCTTTTCATTTAAGCCTCTTGAGATTGTGTTTTCTGTCTCTTGCAACCCAGAAGGTCTGACCAATACAGAGGTCCTCCCTGTAAACTGCAAACCACCTCTGCAGTCCCATCTGCCTTGCTCTGCCTTGCCATTCCCCTAAACACCTGTCCTCAATCTGAAACATCTGTCTCCCTTCACTCTAAAAATCCTGCTCAGCGGTCAAGGAGCTCGCTGCCTCATGTGACAAGAGGGCTGCTTTGGAGTTGGAGAGACTCGAGTGGAAGTCCTGGCTCTTCCTTGTGGCACTCGAGTGATATGGAGCAAGTCATAGACCTTCCTTGAGCCTCAGTTTCCTTAACATAGCAAGCACATGGTGCTTACTATGTGCTGGGCATTGTTCTGAGTACTGTACATGTCATAGCAGTCTAGCTCTTTTATCTCCCCTTGGAGCTGGAGGTCCTGCTGTTATCCTCATTCCAGGGATGAGGAAACTGAGGCCCGGGGAGGAGGAGTGTTGCCTGAGGCCACGACTAGGAAGAGGCGGAGCTGAGGTGGAGCTCAGACAGCCTGGCTCCAGAGTCAATGCTCTCAACCCCCGACTGTCCTGCCCCTTGCAAAATGGGGATATACTAGAACCTTCTTCATAAGGTTGTTGTGGTGTTCAACCTTCACATAATGTGCGTGGAGGATCCCCCAGAGCTCTGAGCACGGCTGTTACCACTGGTGTGTTCTCAGCCGGAGGAGTCCATTCTTCCCAGAGAATCCTGGATCTCGGGGTCAGGCTGGAGGGAGGGGGGCTGTGGCTGGTCCAGGACGGCGTCCACTTGGCTCTGGCTGCCTGATTGGGCTCTCTCTGCTTGGCAGAAGGACTCTGCTCATAATGCTCATTTGTTCAGATTGTGGTTCGATGACTTCTGCATTCTCTACATGCACTCTCCTGGGCCCAGAAGCGATGGAAGACGACGGCTCCAGCCAGGCCAGGGAAAGCTGCTGGGAATTAAGTGGTCTGGGGTGGCAGGATAATCTAGTTTCTAGAAACCCCAGCTCGGCCAATGCCTAGTTGTGAGAACCTTTCCCATCCTTCATCTGTGAAATGGGGACAGTAATGGTACCTACTTTATCTGGTGGTGTGAGGATGAAAGGAAATGATGTATTTTGCAGTATGTGTTGCGAGCACTTAATGGACGACAGTTAATTATTAGTCTCATTCTGCTGTTTGCTCAGCCAAGCTGCCTGGGGTTCAGCCCTGGCTCTACCATTTCCTGGCAGTGTGACCTTGAGCAAGTTGCTTAACCTCTCTGTGCTCAGTTCCTCACTTGTAAATTGGGGATTTGACTGTAGGTGCCATTTGCTAACAGATTTCTAGGCTCCGCGCCACCCTACTGAATCAGTCCCTCTGGGAGAGAGGCCAGATGGCCTTTCTTCAAGCGCAGCCACTGTGCCCTTCTTGTTCTTTTTCACTACTGTGTCCCCAGAACCTGGCCTGGATCTGGCACACGGTGGGCCCTCACTTAATGTTTACTGAATTTATGTTTTTCATGAAGCAAACACTGACTTAGTGCTTCTTATGTGCCAGGCGCTTTTCTGAGGGCTTTAGATATAAAGGCATTTACTCCTTGCAATCCTGGAAGGAGGGACTATTATTACCCCCAGTTTTTTTTACAAAGGAGGCAGAGTTCAAGTTAGGAGCTCTGAGATCCAAACCCAGGCTTTCCAGATTCAGCTTCATTTCCCCACCTTCTCTGACTCTGCCCGCTCTGTTCAGGGTGCACTGGGTGCCCATCCATCCATGGGCATCCATTACTCATCTCCTAGGATGGATTCTCCCATCCTTGGGGTGAGAAGCGGGGCTGTCTGTGGGATGCGGGGAGCTGAGCAACGGGCCCAGCCTCCAGGGGACAGCCTGCCAACACCTGCCATTCCGCCAAGTCCTAGAACAGCCTGGGCGCAGCTCACATCCTGCTGTTCTTCCGGATCCCGAGAGAAGAACAGGAAAGGCCGAGAAGTCTGGCTTCAGTGCTGACTCACTGGGAGGTGGGGCGAGCAGCCGGGTCAGGAAGGGCAAGGAGTGCATTCAATTCATCCTTCTTTTCTTGGACACTCACTGCAAGAGGGCTGGGCCCTGGAGCCAGAGGCCTGAATCCACCCGACCCAGAGCCTCAAGATGCTCAGAGGCTAGTGAGGGAGGACAATGTGTTAGATTAAAACCTGGGTCCTCACATTCCTCCGGGAAGATGAGGGTCTTCACACAGCCAAATACCCTGATGGCCACCTTGAGTGTAAAAGGAACGGCCCTCTCCCTGCCACAGCCTGGAGGCCTGGAGGGCCGCGGGGAGGCCTTGGATAAGGAAATAAGAGGAGACTTGAGACCTGAAAACAGGAGAAGGGGATGAGAGCAGAGAAAGGGAACCTGAAGAAAGAAGCAAGCTGTCTAGAGTCCAGAGGTTCCTAGGGTGGAAATGTTGGCTGGACATTTAAGAAGAAGGATATTTAAGATTCACATTTCCATTGTTCAGCTGTGGCTTCCCCCCACTGTCACCACTAACCTTCCAGACCGTCTGCCACGCCCCAGCCTTGCAGCAGTGCTAAATGGTGAGGGTGGGAAGAATGGGACGATGTTCCGGGAGTGGGGGTAGGGGTGTGGACAGCACACATGGGAGACTGGAGGCATCTGGAGAATTCAGTGGATGCAGCCCTGGAATGAGACGGGCTGCCCATAACCTGCGCTTCTCACCAGGTGGGCCCTGGGGGCTTGAGTCCTGGGGTTGAGACTGCAGACTTCAGAGCCAGGTTATGCGGGTCTGACACACTTGCTGCAAGTGTAACCTTAGGTTCTGTCATAGACTCTCTGGGCCTCGGTTTCATCTGTAAAGTAGGACTAATAACATAAAGACTAATACATTTTTTTCAGCACCTACTATGTGCTAGGCACTAAGTACTCTCCGTGGATTATCCTATTTTAATCCTTACTGCAACCCTAGGAAGGAGGTGCTATTTTCAGATCAGGAAACTGAGGCATAGAAAGTTTACACAAATTTACACAATAAGTAGCAGAGATGTGAAAACCCAGGAGGTCTCACTCCGGAAAATGTGCTATTAACCATGACACAGATCACACCTACCTATGAAGGCAGCTGTGAGTGTTAAATGAATTTATGCATGTAAGGCCCTCAGAACAGCGCCTGGCACGTAGTAAGTGCTCAATAAATTAAATGTGAGCTCTTATGCTGTGATCAGTGAAGATGTGAAAACCTGACTCAATTGGCTTAAACATTAAGGGAATTTATTATTTCACCAACAGGAAGTTCCAGGGCATTCCTGGCCCTAGGATTGATGGATTCAGTGGTTCAATGATGGCATAAGCTTTCTGTTTCCTGCTCTGCACTTTGGTTTCAGTCCAAGGGTAGCTGCCCTCATGGTGGCAAGATGGCTATCAGCAACACCCGGAGCATCATGCATCCTTACTGTTCCCTAGCAAGAGACGGAGGCTGTGGCCCTAAACCAGACATTTAAGGCCTTCCCTTTGGTCTGATTGGGCAAGCTGTGTCATGTGGCCATCCCTGGCAGCAAGACAATGCCAGGAGCTGATTGGCCTCGCCTTCTCTGGCTCTACCCCTGGAGCTGAGATGGGGCAAGCTTTCCCAGAATAGAGGGCTGGCAGGAGGAGGATTCTGTTGGGAAGTTGGAAGTGGTTTGTGGATGCATCTTTAAAGAACCAGTGACCCTTGTCAGCTGGAGGGCTTGGGGGGACCCCTGGGCTACACAAACAATTTCAACACAATGTGCTCATCCAATGTCTGGTGGTGCTGGACCAGAGGAGGAAGAGGTTTATTTGGATTGAGGGTGGAGGTGTGTTCGTGGGAAGATCCCTGGAGGCTTCGCCTCTGAATCCTGAAATATGAGAAAGATTTCCTCAGCCGGGAAAGCCTGGGAAGAGGGTCAGAGGGCACCACATGAGCAAAGACCTGAGGGCTTCGGGGAAGCTGGGGCTCGTGTGCAGAGTAGTCTGGGAGGAGGAGGGAGTGTGGAAACAGGGCCCTCAGAACACAGAACTCGCCCCTCCCCACCTCACCTCTGGGCTGAGAGGACCAGAATAATAATGGCTAACATTACTGAGCACTTCCTGTGTGCGTGTGCTTCACGGGCATTGAATCCTCATGACCGCTCTATTAGGAAGTCCTCCTACTATCCCATTTCACAGACAGGGAAAGTGAGACACAGAGAGATTAAGGAATTTGCCTAAGGTCACACAGCTGGCAAGGGCAGAGCGAGGCTACAAGTCCAGGCAGTGTGACCCCAAAGCCAGAGCTTTCAACAAGCCCTGTGCCCCCCTCACCAAGCCCCCATCCCATCAGAGGGAGGGCAGCAGGGAGGACAGAGAGAAGCCCCATCAGGCCAGAGCATCATTCCATGAGTCACCGCAGCTGGTGGTGGCCGCAGCAGGGGACCTGCGGTAGCAGACAAAGGCGGGAAGCCGGGTTTTGTCTCTGGTGGTCAGAGAGAGGGGCCCCCCCCTCAGGCCTGAGAGACAGGGAGAAGGTGGGGGAACTGATGCATAAAGAGGATCTAAACCAGGAGACCTTGCTTCAGAGGACTTGAGTTCTCCACAGCTCCGGTTCCTCATTTGAAGTGATAACAATTCTCATTATTTCAAATATCATGCCATTAGGAGGGGGCAGATGGAACGGGGTAAAGAAAGCGAAGCTGCTTTTTGCCATGTCATTCAAAGTTTATTTGTTTTCCTTATTAAAGCAGAAATCCTGGGTTGAAAATGTTAGCAGTGATTGCCTTTGCAGCCTGGCTTTTTGTTCTGCTTTTCAGTTTTTTTCCCAATGTTCTCTACAACGAACATAGTTTACTTTTTAACGGACTCCCCCCTCAGAAGAGAAGAATATTAAAATTCATTATTAAAATTCTTTCATGGGCTATAGCTACATAAACCTATGCATATATGCATAGAATGTCTTTGGAAGGCAACCCAGGAAAAGGATTAAATGCACAGCCTGGGGGAGGGAAAATGAGAGACTGAGTGGGGGGGAGGGGGTGTTTTTGTGCTGTAGGCTCCATGGGACTGCTTGAATTATATTTGTTTATCCTGCCATATGCTTGCACAACCTCGCAAAAAAGTTTTGTTTTTTGTTTTTTGTGAGTCAAGGAGAACAACCAGACCCAAGCCCCAAATCCCCACTCGTCCCACGGTTGCCATCCTCAGGATCCATATCTGGGCTCCCCGCTTCCATTCTCTGTTCTGGCTCTCTAAGAGACACCCTTTTGGAGAGACCCTGGTGCGACTGGAAGGCTGACTTGCCCAGGGAGCCTCCCAGCCAAGTGGCTGTTTCCACCAACGATGTGGGCGCCGGGCAGCTCAGGGAGCAAAACTGCAAAGATGCCCCTCTGCCTGCCCCACTTGGCACCCCCTCCCCCCAAAGTCTTCACATGAATAAGATTTCTTCCCACTCAACTTGGAGGGGCCCGGGGGGGGGGGGGAGGCAGCTGCTCTGCACTGGCTCCTCACTGTACCCCCACACCAAGGAGAAAGGCCACATTTCTCAGGGCAGGAAGAGGTCCTCCCTGACTGACCCCTGCCCTCCAGTCCAGCTGCAGCCTCTCCGCTCCCCGATCTCAGACTGATGGCTGGGCGCCAAAAAGGCCTACTTTTTCTTACATCAGGCCCATGTACAAGCTGTTCCCTTTACCTTAACAGTCCTTCTCCTCCATCTGCCCAGCTAATATCTATTTATCATGCAAACCTCATCTTAGATGGGCCCTCCTCCAGGAAGCCCTCTTTGATCAGTCCTGGCAGGGGCCCTCCTCTAGGCTCTCGTAACACACTACAACTCCTTAGTGCAGAATTCTAGCTGTGTCACTTTTACACTGACTATGTAACTCTGGGCTAATTACCTAACCTCTCTGTACCTCAGTTTCCTCATTTGTAAAACAGTGCTTAGCTCAGAGTTGTTGTAAAGATTACGTGACTTAATACAGACAAAATGCTCAAAACAGTGCCTGGTACCTCGTAAACATTTGATAATTCTTGTTCTTATCACGCAATATTTGGAATTGCATGTGTATCTGTCTCCCCCACTAGGCTGTTGTGAGCTTCTTAAACACTGAGGCTGGGTCGTGTCATCCTGATGCTCACTCACAGCCTGGCACATATTTAAAAATTCTTGTTAAATAAATGAAATAGTCTATTCAAATCAATGACCATGTCTTGAGCATTTGCAAAGCATGTGTAGTATCTAACACTCCGTGCCAGACACTGAGCTGCTGAGTACCTTCTACACAGTATTTCGTCTAATCCTTGTGACGAGAGTTTGAGCTAGGTACTTGTGGTATCCCCCATTTCACAGATGGGTCAACTTTCTATCCCCTTACTCTGTTTTATTTCTTCATCGTAGCACATCGCCTCCTGACGTGTTATGCATTTATGTGTCTGACTCCCCACTAGAACAGCAATTCTGTGAGAGCAGAGATTCTACTTGGCGTTCTATTTGTGGTGATCGCGGGGCCTAGAACAGTGTCTGGCACTGTGTATATCTGTGTTAAACACCTTCGCCTCTCCTCCACCCCAGGCTAAGACGCCCCCTCTCTGCTTTCATAGCCCGTGGGAATTATATGTACTTCCCCTAACCCAGCAGTCGTCAGGCTTCGTTGATATGGCTTCTTAAATTTGTGGTTTTCTTGGCCAGTCGGCGAACTCTGGGAGGGCAGGGCCTGTGGTTAATAATGAGAATAACAACGAACATTTGTTGAGTATTTAGCATGCGCCAGCTCTTTACCTGTGGTAGCCCATTCAGTAGTGTCGAGGAGCCTATGAAGTAGCATGTTGTCCCCACTTTCCAGAGGAGGAAACTGAGGCTCGTGGAGGGGAAGAGGCTTGCTCCAGGTGGGGTGACTGGCAAGTCACTTGCTGGCAGTGCCTGACCCAGGCAGTCTGAATTTAGCATTGGGGTCCTTAACCACTGCACACGTTGTCTCTTCAGAAAAGACCACAGTCATTTGAACCACAAACTGACTGAGGAGCACTTGACAAGTGTCTTTTGAACACCCCTGACAAGCAGGAAACAAAAAAGGTGGCTGCCGGTTCCACTGATTCCCAGACACAATGGGGGTGGACCAAAGTCTCTGCGGAGGGAAGAACCATGCGGGACTTTTTGGAAAGAGCCTACAGAGCTTCCTCCTCACTCTCCAATGTGAGGCCCAGCGGCTCAGAGTCCCTTGCCTTGGCACTTTGGAAAGACCAGTGGGTGAGCCAGTACCCTCCATGTTTCCGAGCTGGCCTGCCTGGGAGGCCCAGCCCTGACGGCCAGACTTGCAGCCCCAGTGATGATGACCTAAGATGGCTGAGTGTCCTCCTGGCTCTTAGCAAAAGGGAAACCAACCAACACACAGAAAGTCTCTCAAAAGAGAGAAGTCAGAGAATAAGTTGTGCCATCTCAGTCACTTAATGAGGGGACAAAAAAAAGTCCCTGGATTTCAGTTAGGAATCCAGCTTTTCCTCCCTCTGGACCCCTGTCACGTTTATTTTCATTTAAAATAATTTCAAACTAATAGAAAAGTTGCAAGAATAATACAAAGAGTTCTTAAATACACTTTACCTAGATTCACCAATTTTTTGCATTTTGCCACGTTTATTTTCTGTCTTAGATATATAGATATTAGAAATTGATCAATAGTTAGATAGATGAATAGATAGATAGATAGATAAATCTATATCCACATATAATTATGGAATATAGATTACGGTTTCTGGACCTTTTGAGAGAAGATTGCAGACATCAGACCCCTTTACCCTTTCACACTTCAGAATGTATTTCCGAAGAACGAGGATGTCATTTTCCATAACCACAGTACAGCTATGACATTCAGGAAATCTAACATTGATCCAATACCTTAATCTACTATCCATAGTCCAATGCTGTCAATTGACCCAGTGATGTTCTTTACAGCATTCTTTTCCCTTTAGTACCAGATTCAGTCCAAGATCATTCATTTTACTCTCCTCTAATCTGGAACAGCCACCTGCCTTTCTTTGCCTTTCATGACACTGACATTTTGAAGAATATAGACCAGTTATTTGATAGAATCTTGCTCCATTTGGGCATGTCTGATGTCGCCTAATAATTAGATTCAGGTTGCACATTCTCAGCTGGAATATTACAAAATTGATGTTGTTTGCTTCTCAGGGAATCACTTCCCGAAGCCCCCGAGGTCTGTCTGCCTGGAGCGGGTGATGTTCATTTTCATCACCCGGTTAAGAGGTGGTCTGGTTTCTCCACTGTATAAGTTACAATTTTCCCCCTTGCAAGTAATAAGCCATCTCTGGGGACACTTCAAGGTCATGTAAATATCCTGTTCCTGCCGATTCTTGTAGTGTTTGTTTCTGATCAGCAGGAAGAGGTCCCCGGCCCCCTTTCGCCTCCTTTGTCCTTGTCATCCTCCCCCACCCCCAGGGACTGGGATGGGGCCTCTCCTAGCGTCCTATATCAGCTTTATGTGAGGCTTGGACGTGCTCACGCACCTTGGGAGCCCTGCTGGGTGAATCCAGGGACTCGAGTGCCTGCCTTGACAGGGTGGATCCAGCTGTTGAAGGGTATGGGCAAGTTCAGGGGAAGAAAGGACTCCTTCCAGAGCCTCACCTGAAAACTAAGAGGTGAACCAGATGGAAAAAGAAAGCGAGTGTTGGGCTCAACCCTCATGGGCCGTGTGGGTTGTCTGGCCATGTCTGTGATCAGCTCAGGCAAGGCTGTTTTTCTTCTGTCAGGGACTGTGCCCTATGTGCACACAGTGTCCATACAAAGACTGGCGGTCCTGTTCCAAATATGGACATTGCACTAGGAAGCGTAGCTCAATGTGAGGAATTAGTGACTGTTTCATACAGGAAACAAACAGAAAAACAAAGCAAGCCCACACCCCTGTGTATCACCAAGCCACCAACAAGCGAGGGAGGTGGACCACCAGGGCGGGGGATGCAGCTGGGAAAACATCGACCTGCTCTTTTCCCTCTCCCCTGCTTGCAGGGTCTCCTCTGGCTGCTAAGACTTGGCACAGCTCGGAGCTGGGAACTCGTTCATTCTTTTGAAGCCTGAGGGACACTTCTCAGCTCTGAAAAAATACAGTTGCTTGCTTGAATTGCAAATAGTTTAACGCCCCCTCCGCTACCTAGCTGTGTTCTAAATGACGAATTGTTCAGGCCTCAAAGTACCAAATAAATGAACTGTGAAAGCCCAAGGATGAAGAAGAAATGTCTTTACTCAAATTAAACTTTATGTCTGGAAAGGATTGTCGATTTTTGCTCTGATGTTGCAAGAAAGCAGCTGGGAGGTGGACTACCCACCCCTGGGATTCTCCTGGGGCAACGGCTGGCTGTCCCTGCACCTTTAGGCAGTAGGAAATGGGCACCTCACCTGACCTAGGGCCACCAGCTCTGGTGGGGTCTCTCTATGTTGAAGGTCATATCCATAGTCTTAGGTCAAAGGGGCAAAAGGCAGAGCGGGCATCTGGGGGAGGACTGCTGAAGGAGGGCACTGCCCAGAGGGTGGTTACGGGCAATGGGACGGGAGCAGGACACTACAGTAAAGTGCACTATCTGGAGTCAGAATAGACTTGGGTTCAAACCCCAGCTCCGCCGCTTACTTACCAGCTATCTGACTTGGGCAAGTGATTTAATCTCTCTAAGCCGCAATTTCCACCCCTGCCAAATGGGGAACAATAATAATACTCAACTTGAGTTATAGGTATTAAACGAGAGTGTATATACAATGTACTCAATCAGGTACATATTAAGTGCTCAATGCATCTCTAATAATAGTGTAAGCAATAATAATAATAGTAGTGATGAGGCTGATGGTCATTATTATTATTTCTGAGCCTCCAGGCTGCTCTGTTAGGCTTGGCTGGGCAGTTGGAGCTGGGGTAGAGGTGGAAGGAGGGATGTGGGCCAAGGGAGCAGTGAGTGGCACTGAGCTGAGGCCACCAGGCACAGAATGCCATCGTCCTGGTGGCCAACTCCACTATTTCCTACTCCCGTCAGTAGCTCCATTCTCAGAAAACTTCAACAGCATTTTTAATGATTGTGTATTATTTCATTATATAGATGACTTATGTCTTGGTTAAGCAAACAATCGTGTTTAACAGCTGCAGAATATTCCAATGATTGGATGGATCATGTTTTGATAGGTAAGCAAAGTGGTGTGTTAGAATCAGAACTGACTTTGAAGACAGAGATCTTCAATCATTTAGTCAACATTTCTTGAGCGTCAACTTTCAGCCAGGCCCTGTGCCATGTGCCAGTCATACGAGGGTAAAGAAGATAGATGTGGACCTGCCCCACGATGCTCATGGTCTAGAGGGGGAGACAGGCACATAGCTGGACCTGAGTTTAACCCCCGGGCTGTGTGATCTTAAACAAGTCACTTCCCCGAGCCATAGTTTCCTCGTATGTGGAAGCTCAATGTGGAGTGTTACAAGCACAGCATTCAGCCAACAAACATTGGTTCTCTCTTCTAATGATTAGTACTTTTAAATATCTATATTTTTTATTCTTTTGCCTTAGTGGATAATATAGCTATGGATATCCTCCTAAATGTCATCTTTTTCTTTTGGGAACGGGTTATTTATCATCGTGGAATGATTTCTGTTATCCAGCTAAGAAGGTTTTCTAAACCCTCTGCTATGCTTCTATGTCCACCAGGCAGACAAGTGGACAGTAGCCACTGAATTGGTGGCAGGAGGTCTCAGCAAACACGTCGCCAGACCTTTGTCTAGATAAGGTTTCTTATCTGCCTCTACTGTTCCTCCACCTCACCAACACCGCCTCAGTGCCTTTGCACTTGCTGTCCTCTCTGCTTAGAGCACCGTTTGCTCAGATATCCTCCCCACTTCTTCAGGTCTTTACTCAAATGTCATCTTATCAGAGAGGCTGTTCCTACTGCCTGCTCCCAACAACCCTCTCCATTCCCTCTCTCTGCTTTATTCTTCTTCATAGCTCTTGTTACCTCCTGACATAGGCATATTGGCCTGGGTATTGGTTAACTGTCTGTCTTCCCAAATAGAATGTAAGCTTTGTGAAAGCCAAGGTGCTGTCTGTCCTGGGCCTGGCACAGTGCTTAGCACATAGTAGGCCCTCAATAAAGATTTGTGGCATGAGTGAATAAAGAGATCAAATGAGACTGCTCACAATACTTAAGGTATTTGCTAGTGTCTGGAACAGTAAGAAGCTGTTCAAATGGAAGAGAGAATAATAATAATTGAGAACTTAATGTAGTACCTTATTTGGGTGGTAGGACATTGCAGATCTTGGCTGGGGTGTCTTGAGTGGGGATCAGGGTGGAGGAGGAATTATTTCCTCCCTGCCAAGCTGCAGCAAGAGGCTAATGGCCTCCATGGGGATCCAATCCAATTATGGCCCTGGCTCCAAGTCAACTCGGGTTCCCTTCCTGGCTGCAGCAGCTTCCAAGCGACAAAATGAAACCTGTAACTTTCCCAAGACAAGACGGTCTCCAGGCGAGCGGGCACAAAGGAGCTGAGGGTAGGGTTTCTGCTCCCAGGGGAACAGATCTGCATAGCACCCAAATGGTTTTAATACAGAGTGCGTGTGTGTGTGTGTGTCAGAGAGAGAGAGAAGCCAGGCAGAGGCCGGGTCACCATTGTCAAGACCAGTCCTTGCAGGGAAACAGCTGGATGCCGTGGAAGGGAGTCAGATGCAAAGCAAGAAGACGTGAATTCCTACTTCTGCTCCCACCCAGCTGTGTGACAGGGCAGGACACCAAGATGGCAGGGAAAGTGAGCCCTGCTCAGGGTCACACGGCTTCCTACTGCAGAAATGGAAAGGCGACTGTCCACAAGTTTAGGTTTAATTGAGCTCAGAACGACCTTTCAATTGTTTTTTCTTTTTTAAGCCAATTTTTGGATAGGTAACACATACCCATAGGATAAAATTTTAAAGTTTCGAAGAAACCAGTATATAGTAAACAAATGCACACCTTTGTCCCCGGTGACCTGGTTCCCCTCTCTAGGGGTAAACACTGTTACCAGTTTCTTGTGAATCCTTCCAGAGAGAAATGCATATGTGATATACGGTTATGAAAAGATGATTACAGGCATGCAGAGATGGTACACAAGTATCACATTAAATTTTAGATTAATATAGAAACATCTAATATCATAATGATTTTGAGTCTCCTTATCCAAGAATAGATTATGCCTCTCCATTTATCCAAGCATTTTCAAAGTTTTTGTGAATACATATATTCTCTCACACATATATGTTTCTCAGAAGCATTAACGTTTTTTCAAATGTAACTCGCACATATGATTAAGATGCTTTCCCATTTCTCAGATATTTTTATATTTTTGGTTGCTTTTAATAAATGAGATATTTTCTTCCATTACAATTTCTAACTGGTGGGGCTTTGAATATGGGAAGGCACTGCTTTCTGAAAAAATATTGACTTTATATCTAGTCATTTTCATGAAGTTTCTTATTGTTGGTAATAGATTTCCAGTTGTTTTTCTTTGGAACTAATGTTGAAGACAGCCAACCCAGTAGATCCTGTGCCCACAGATGCTATGTTAATAAACTCTTTTTGATGGGAATAATGACTTCTCACATCTGTGCAAACTTTCCCTTTTCTCCCTGACTCAGCATAAGCCTCTAATATAGACATTATTCCCAGACTTGACAGAAGAAGAAACTGAGGCTCAGTAAAGTGAAATGATTTGCCTAGTGAGTGGCAGAGTCAGAATTTGAACTGAGGCCTGTTATGCAAAATCTTTTGACATCAGGACCCTCAGGCAAAGGAGAGAATGAGTTGGGGAGGGGTTTGTGCAGAAGAAGCAGAAGGTGACATTCTTCGAATGCCTACACTGTGCCACAAATTTTTTGTACCATCTTTTTTAACCCTTATAAGAACTCTTCAAGGCCAGCATAATGAGCAGAGGGCTGGCCAGGGCAGGGGCACCAAGGGCAAAGAGAACTGGGTTTGATTATTGGTTCTGCCTCTTACCAGCTGCGTGACCCTAGGCAAACTGCTTAACTTCTCTGAGTCTCAGTTTTCTCTGCTGTATCTTTGTTACAAATGGTATCTGGATGGTCCTCCTGTCAATGAAGGCCCATCTGCTGGGGCCTTTGGCCAGGAAGAACATCTCAGTCCTTGAACCCACACACTAGAACTCTGTTCCTAGGGCCTAGAAAAGCTGAACTGAAATGCGTCTCTAGCTCCGGTGTTTGTTGAGTGGCTTTGCTTCCTCCAGGGGAGCCTGGATCTACAGGGAGGCTGGAAAGGTTGGTGCATCTGTGGACGCAGCATTCAGGTTAAACTTTAGCCAAAATTATGGCTAAGGCACAATTAGCAGGATTTTATAGGACTGAATTCAAAGCTGTGTTGGGATTTTCTGTAGCTAGGTCAAATGACATCACAAAGATAAGTGAGCACCTATTATATGTGCAGTGAGAGAAACAACGATATGAAACATAGGAGAAGGGAGATTAAAAGGCAACGTTTGAAATTTATTCATTCTTTCACTCAATCTTTATCGAGTGAATTATTGAATTATTACTATCTTATTATGTGCCAGGCACTGAGTCAGGCATAGGAGAGCATAAATAAGAACTAATGTTTATTGAGCACTTATTGTATGCAAGGCAGTGTAAGTGCTTTATATTTGTTAACCTGTTTAATCTCCACAATGACCCTATGAGGTAGGTATTGTAATGATCATCATTTTATATGAGGAAACCAAGATGGAGGGAGGGTAACTTGCTCAAAATCACACAGCTGGGAAGTTAAATATTTTGCTCCAGTAAAGATGGATATGACAAGGTTCCTTGTGCTCCAAGAGTCTCCCAGGGTACCAAGGGAGAAGAAGACACTGATATGAATAGTAATAATAGTTAACATTTATTAAATGCTTTACGTGGGTTATCTCATTTAATCCTCAGAGTGACTTTATGAGTTAGGTTCTGTTATATTCTGTCATAGCAATGAGGAAACTTGCTTGAGTTAAGTAACTTGCCCAACTGGGATGCAAAATCAGGCAGTTGCTAGGGAAGCCCACATTGGTAACTGCAACAGCATCCTGATCTCCTTGATGGGTGATGTAGAATCCGGACCAATGCACTGGCGCAAGGAAGCTCCCTGAAGCAAGGGGATATTTGCATTGGGCCTTGAAGGATGGGTAGGAGCCTACCTTTTCCCACACTCACTTAGTATACAGTGTAGTGAAGAGACAGCTGCCGGTTCGAATCCACCATCTTCCCAGCTGAATGACTTGTGTTTATTTTCTCTGACCCTCAGTTTCCTTGTTAAATGGGGACAATGACAACTATTCCTCTGAAATGCCAAGGGGAATAAATGTAATTGGATACGAAAATACCCAGCTGGATGTCTGGCATGCAGCGTGGGAGCTCAGTGGTTGTGATTATGGACACAAGGGTAGAATACAAACAGCTAGTCCCCATAGAGCACTTACCACGTGCCAGACACAATTCCAAGCACTTAACACAGATTTACTTCTCAACGATCCTATTAAATAGGTACTATTTTTAGACCCATTTTACAGAGGCGAAACTGCAGCACAGAGAGGTTAAGTAAGTTATCCTGAGCTAGCAAACGACAGAGGCAGGGGACTGGAACCCAGGCAGTCTGGCCCCAGCGTCCATGGACATAGCATTTCACTCGACTGCCTAAATTGCACAAAGTGAGTTGAGACAGTCAGCCAGCAGCACCACAGAATCAGGAGCGGGAGGAGGAAAGTGTGTCATCAGGGGAGGCTTTCTGGAGGCGCCATCTTGTCCTTTGGAACACCTGACTTCTTGTGAAGTGGCAATCATGTAACAAACACAAACCACCTGGCTTCTCAAACTGGGTGAGCAGGACCGTCCACAGGGTATGTCAGGAAATCCCGGTGTAAACGTGGCCCACTCCCTCATCCCGTAAGTTTTCACTGTGAACCATGAGCTGGGCTATGAGCTGGGAATATTAGCCATGAACAAAATCCCCACCCTCTGGGAGTTTATGTTCTAGTGGGGGGAGACAGACAATATGCAAATAAATACGTAAAATATATGGCAGAGGGTGATAAGTGTTATGGAGAGAAGTAAAGTGGAGGGTGGAATGAGACAGAACATCTTGCAGTGTTGAATAGGATGGTATTTGGGGAGATCTCTCTGAGAAGGTGGCATTTGAGCAAAGAACAGGAGGCAAGGCAGTGGGAGTTCCAGGCAGTCTGGGGGAAGAATGTTCCACAGAGGGACAAGAGCAAGTGCAAAGGCCCTGAGGCAAGAGTGTGTTTGGCACATACAAGGAATAGCAAGGAGGCCAAAGGGGAGAGTGGTAAGAAATGGTCAGAAGGGTGTTGGCGGGGAGGGAGAAGAACACATCTCCTCCTATCTTCAAGATTTGTGTGTTATGGAAACAAACATGAGTATAGAATGCAAAATATGCATGCATTTCCAAGTTGGAAGTTGGAAGACGAGACTTGAATGCAATGTGTTAATGGAGCCTCCCTTGCATAAACATCCCGCTACTTTCCCTCTCTCCCCCTCCGCAGACTGCAGACCAGCTCTGCCCATCCAGGTGAGACACATGGGGGTTCAAGTTGGGAAAAACAGGTGCGAGTGACTGTGACCAGGTTTCAAGCACAGGCTCTGGGGCTGAGCCTCCGAGATCATCACTACCTCAGGGCTCTGTGGAGGAGAGTGCCACCGCGTCCTCCCAGTTAAGATCTGAGTTTGGTCAATGAGGCCTCAAGAACCCTGGTCTGCTCCTCTTTCCAGCCTTGGCCATCTCCATATCCTGGTGTTGTGAGGCCACTATGGGGCCTGCTACAGACACTCACCACAGGGAATATTCCTTGATTCAAACTGAATTTGATAAACCCTCAGGCACACCTCGGAAAACAGGACCACCTTGAAATATTCCTTTGCCTCAGGGCCAGACTGGAGCCTGCTTTGAGGATCCATTTGATCGTTTTAGGCTTGGATCTGCTTTGAACCGGTTCACCATTTTGGTTCCTTTTCAGGGAGGGTGGAGGTGGGAGCTGGAAGGGAACTTTGGTACAGCTCGCGATTCTGTGAAAAACTAACACTGGGTTCAGCTCAGAGTCCAGCCAGGCACTTCAATTCGTTTTTGGTTCAAGTCCGCATCTAGGGGGCAGCCTCCCGGTGTTTATTTCTTTTCAACAAAGTGGTCAGGGAGACGGTTGATTATGATGCCATCGTAGCCTGCAGGGGTGAAGGGGACAGTACAAGGCCCAACGCAGTGATAACAGCCATCACTGAGCAGGACACGTGGTAAGGCAGGGACCTGTAATAGCCCCTTCCCCCAACTTCTAGATAATGAAACTAGGCTTAGGGGTTTAGGGACCTGGCAGTTTCACAACTTAGAGCATGTGCTCCTAAGCTCTGGGGTACACTGCCTCTTTAACAGTGTCCCTACAAGAATATTTGAGCAACTTGCTATGGTCTGGGAGAGGCAGAAGCTGCAAGTCTCACTGTATTTTCATGTATACTTTTAATTTGTTCAAACATTTTGATAGATGCAATGCACTAAGGATGTGGGGACAAACCTCCTATTTTTGGCCTTCCTGGGACTCACCATTCAACCTGTCCCAAGAAGTGGGGAGGAGTAGCCGTGTCAAGTGTTACAGAAAGTCAGTAGAGGGAACAAATATCTGTTTCCAGAGGTGGTGACAATTGCCCAGGCATTCCACAGTGGCAAACCTGGACCAGGTGCTCACCAGGTGCCTGGCTCAAAGTATCACAGCCGTCTGTCCTCAGGGGCTTAAAACCCAGTGCAGATTTTCCGGTTTGAGGACCACCTACATCAAAATTGTCCTGGTGCTTGTTACAATGTGAATTTCTCCCTTCCCCAGAAGAATCAGAGAATTGGATAAAGCAGGTCGGGGTGTAGCACTCAGGTGATTTTGATGCGCACTCAAGTTCGCCAGGTGAATAGGGGAAAGAAATGGGTCCAAGCAGTAAGAACAGCATGGACAACAGCCGGGGAGTCCTTCGTAGCCTTCAGGCACCGGGGTTGCAGTTCAAGACTGTAGGCTCTGGGAGGAGAGGGCTCCTGTCCGTCCTGTGCATCACCGGGGGCCTGGAACACAGTAGGGCCTCATAAATACTTGGTAATACGCTGGCTCCCAAAATAGAAATGACCGGAGAGTCAAAGGGAAAAATGGAGTCAGAGGAGGAAAAAAAAAGTTGTTTCTAAGGCGATGAAAACTTTCCGAAAAGTTGTCCTGGAAAAGGCAGCTCTGCCTGACCGAGGGAGTTGGGGAGGTGGCCGCTACGGGAAAGGGCGATGAGCCTGGGGATAGGGCAGGAGACGCCTTCCCGCCTCCCTAGGCCGGCCGAAGGCATGAGGTCACCAGGCACAGCGCCAGCAACAGCTGCGAGGACGCGCCCGCGCGGCGGCGGGAGGCGGTGTCAGGCTCCGACCCCGGGGAATTTCCCTCCCGCCCCCAGGGGGCGTGGCTCGGAGTCCCGCCCCACGCCCGCCCGAGCCCGAGCCTCGTACCGCCCCATCGAGGCCACGCCCCAAGCGTGGGTCACGCCCCCTGAGCCGCCTTGAGGCGCCCGAGCGGCCCGTTCTCCTCCCCCGCCCGAGGCCCCGCCCCCGGCCCCGCCCCGCGGCTTCAAGCGGCCCGGGCTGCGGCCGCCTCCGAGTCGCGCGCGGGGCGTGGGTCGGCGCTGAGGAGCCGCGGCGGAGGCGAGCTCGACGCCGGGACCGTCCAGCGAGGCGCCGCGCGGCGGGAGCCCGCAGCCAGAGCAGCCCCGGAGCAGAAGCAGCCGCCGCCGTCCGCGGAGCCCGCCGAGCCGGCCATGGCGTTGTCGACGCCGCTGAACGGGCTGAAGGAGGAGGACAAAGAGCCCATCATCGAGCTCTTCGTCAAGGTGAGCGCTCGCCGCCGCCCGCCCCGCCGAGCCCCCGCGCCCCCTCGGCCCCGCGCCGGCCCATTGTCTCCGGCCCGCTCGCGCCTTCCCGCCGCCGGGCCCGTCGAGGGAGCCGGGTGGGACGGGACCGCAGCAGGCCAGCGCCCGGGGCGGCGGGCGCGGACGCCAGACGGTCCTGCCCCGGGGGGACGGGTGGGTCCTGTCACCCCCTCCCCGCCCGGGCGCGCGGCCCCGACCCCACCCCAGTCCTCCCAGTCCACCCCACCCGGGAGCCGCAGCCCCGGGCCCGTCGGGAGACGGGGGACTCAACTTCTTTGAACGCTTTCCGCAAGAACGTTTTGCTCCCCGCTGGTATGAAACTGCAACTTTAATCTTCGATGCAATCTTAAAAAAATTGAAAAAAAAGAGCAGACATTCCTGGGCCTCCGGGAAAGACCGAGATTCCCAACTTGGGTTTTCCTGTCGTAGGTATTTTACCACCATCTGGTTTTCTTGTTTCTCAGACGCCGAGCGTTTTGTATGATGCAACGTTTTGGCTGCTCCCCTCGGTGTGGCTGCCTCGGGAAGATTGTGCCTTTGTGTTTAGAAAGAAAAACTGACGAGGGAAAGAATTCATAACTCGCTTGGGCTATAAAGGGTTGATTTTCCCCTCTGCTCTCTTCGGTTTTTATATCCAGGCACTACCTTATTTGCTTTCAGATACTACCCTATTCCTTTCCTTTTTTGTTTAATATTTTTCATTTTAGCGAAGGAGAGAGTGGAAGTTATGAACATCTGGATCCAGCTGCCTCCCTCAAAACTTTAAAATCCTTGAGATTCTCTTCATCACTTACTCAAGCAGGCTTATCTGAATTGGAAAGTTAACAGTAATCTAGAACAATTGTGTTCCGCTTTTCCTCAGTTTTTGTTTTCAAGAAGGGAAGACGTTGAAGGGTGTGTCTGAGAGATGGAGAGAAGAAACGATCTGCAAGTGACTGAAACAATGCCTGTTTTAGGATTTTCTTTCAGTTATCAGTTTTGGAAACGTTTTGGTCCAGGGAACTGAAACAGCAGACAGGTCTAGAACCCCCGGAATATCTTCAGAGAGTCTCAGTTACTTTGGGTGGCAGATATAGTACTTTGGGGTTCAGGGAATGTAGGAAGGAACCTGAAGTAAGAGAAAGGAGTGGGAGGCAGCGAGGAGAGGGGAGAAGGGTGGGTCAGAGATCAGTGTTCAAAAATTTTACTGAGCTAGGAATAGGAAGGGATTTCCATAAACTCAAAAACGGTGTATCTACTAAAAATCTAAAAAAACATGATACTTAATGGTGAAACTTCAGAAGTAGCATTAAATTTAGAATCAGATAAGGATACTGTCAGTAATGGTTTCTTTTCAGCATTGTACTGGAGCTCCTAGCCAATACAACAAGACAAGAAAAAGAAATGAAGTATATGAATTAGAGAGGAAGAGGTCAATGCTTAATGCTCTGCTTACTGTTAACTTAACCCTTCAATTAGAAGGAGAGGAGTGTGGCGCATTGTTTCCCAAATTAGAGTCACTTGCGTACCCTTTCCCAGTTTCCATGTTTGTGTTGGATCAGTATTATTATTTATGAAGTGCAACTTGCTTTTCTAAAAACATAGCTTAGCCCTAAGCAATAACACCTGTGAAACTATGGATTAGGTATGGTGATTATATTTCTTATGTGTATAACTATTAAGGTAAAAAATGTTTGTGAACCACCTAAAAGCATCCTGCCTACTTCTAGTTGTAAGCCTTTCTCACGGGGCTTGGTAGCAGAGAACCAGGGTTCAAGTCACAGTTTTTGCTCACTGGGTGAGTTACCCTGGGCAAGTTGTTTTCCCTTTCTGGGACTTGTTTGCGTCGTTTGTGAAATGAGGTGAAAATTTTTCTTCTGGCCTGTGATTCAATATAGGCAAAGCTTTTTACTGATATAAGGAGAATAGTTGTTTCAAAGGGGAAACAAGGGCCAGGTTAATTGCGGTAAAGAGTATTCTTGATTTTTTTCTCAAAAACCTATGTGTGGAAAATGCAAATGGGGGAAAATACCCTTGTAAATATAGTTATTTTGAAAGCAGTGAGGGGGCAGAGGCCGTGGTTGTCCAGTGTGGTGTGTTAAACTGTTAATTATTCTGACAAGAGGTATCTGTTTGTAGGAGAAAACTATTATGTACACTTAAAGCACATGGGTGGAAAAGGATATTGAGCCCACCTGTTTAGGTAGCTTGAAATTTAAGAGAAATAGGCTAGGATCTTCCCAGCTAGTGTGACTAGACTCAAGCGACATTTCCTTACTTGTGAGTCTTGTTTTCAGAGTTGTCTGCCCATGGGCCCAGTGACTCCCCCTCACCTGTGTAACAGCAGTTCTCCATTTTTGTTTGTTTGTTTACCAACACCCAGAGGATAGGACACCTTCACAATAGTAAAGAGGCTTACAAAGGCAGTCGTCTTCGACAGTGAGGATGCCCTCTTCCCCTACCCTGCAGAACCTGGTAGGTGTACATTTTCTGATATACCAGCCCTAGTTGGGAACCACCGACCGGTAGGGTGAAGTTCAAACCCTTTAGCAAGGGCATAAGGTCTCTTATCTGACTGCTTGCTGCCTGGGTTCTAATCCAGTTTGTCCACTTACTAATTGTGTCACCCAAGACACATTACTTAAACCTTTCTGTGCCTCATCTGCACAGTTAGGGTATTAATAGACCAACCTCATGGGATTAAATTAATTAATATATGTAGCATGTAATAAGCTTAGAACAGTGTGTAGTACACGGTAAGTGAATAAATGCTAGTTGTGTGTCATTTTGTGTGTACATATTAATATGCAGATTTCCCTACTAGATAGACAATAAGTTCCTTGAGGGTAAAGTCTATATATTGTTCTGAGAGCCTGGAACATAGAGGGTACCAAATGGTTTAAATGAGGTTGTTTCCTTCTTTCTGAGCATTTTGCTGTCAATATATGTCTGCCCTGCTTTGGAATTGGGAACTACTCACTTAGATCCTGGTGGTCTGAGTCTCAAACCTTGGTCCTTGGTTCGACTTTGCCTAGCCTCTGGCCTCCAAAACCCCAGGTGGTTTTATCTACCCACCTTTTTTTCCATGCTCCACTATTTAGTACCTCTGGTCTTTTCATGTATCTACCTTATTTTCCACCAATATTTCTTCTTGGTTACGTTCAGAATTTGGAAACCAAGATTTTGTCTTGGGTAAAAGTAAATATTTGGGGCCGGCCCGGTGGCGCAAGCGGTTAAGTGCGCGCGCTCCGCTGCGGCGGCCCGGGGTTCGCTGGTTCGGATCCCGGGCGCGCACCGACGCACTGCTTGGTAAGCCATGCTGTGGCGGCGTCCCATATAAAGTGGAGGAAGATGGGCACCGATGTTAGCCCAGGGCCGTCTTCCTCAGCAAAAAAAAAAAAAAAAAGAGGAGGATTGGCGGATGTTAGCGCAGGGCTGATCTCCTCACAAAAAAAAAAAAAAAAAAAAAAAAAAAAAAAAAAAAAAAGTAAATATTAACCGTTGAGCCACAAAATGAGAGAAATTGAAGAGACTGGATTTTTTTTTTTTTAATAATTTTTATTTATTTATTTTTTTCCCCCAAAGCCCCAGTAGATACTTGTATGTCATAGCTGCACATCCTTCTAGTTGCTGTATGTGGGACGCGGCCTCAGCGTGGCCGGACAAGCAGTGCGTTGGTGCGCGCCCGGGATCTGAACCTGGGCCGCCAGCAGCGGAGCGCGCGCACTTAACCACTAAGCCACGGGCCGGCCCGAGACTGGATTTTTGAATTTTTCTTTTGCTTGTATGAACCCAACTCCTTTGACACTGCTGCCTTCCCCAGCCCCCACTAGTAACTTTGGTATGATGAGATGATATTTCTGATCTAGGTTTAGGAAGAGTCTCTTTGCAGAGTTTAGTTTTATTGGCTGGAATTTAAACTTGTTGGTGTGCCATTTTAAATTGGGACAGTCACTGTTGGTAGTAGTCACTAAGCTGCTGGGATTGGGGTGGTGGTTGTAAAAAGTTAATCTGGTGCGGGATGGCTTAACACATAAGAATAACTTTCTTTTCAGATACTTGGCAGGGTTTCTAATGTGCTTGGACCCTGGAGCCAGACCGCTCAGCTTGAATCTGGCTTCTAGTGGTGTGTCAGGCAAGTTTCTTAAATTCTCATTACCTCGGTTTCCTGACCTCTCATATCAGGATGATAATAATAACTTTATAGCGTTGCTGAGGAGATTAACTGGTAATCTTTGTGTATTAATTAGGGTAGCCTAAGCTGCCATAATAAATATTCCACCCCAAACAATGGTGCAAATAAGATGGAAGTTGTTTTCTTTTCTCACCTAGCAGTCTAGGGGAGGGTGTTCTAGTTGTTGATGTGGCTTTCCTCCTTAGAGTCATTTAGGGACCGAGGCTCTTTCCAGCTTGTTTTTCCACCAGCCACCAGAGCATTGGCCTCCTCTGAGTAGTCAAATCTGGTGGGTGAGAAGTCCTGCTTGCAGCCAGTGGGGAGGTGGAGAATATGGAGGAGGCACATTTCTCTTAAGGGCCTCAACCTGGAAGTTCTACCTGTCACTTCCTTTCATATTCCCCTGGAGGGAACTTAATCACATGGTTTCGTCTAACTGCAAGGAGTGCTGGGAAATGAGGTCTAGCCATATACCACCCTATGTAAAGCATTAGGAATAGTGCTTGGCACACAGTAAACACCTATTTTTGTTGTTGATGAAACTATATTATTCTTAAATGTGGACTTCATTAATAGGATTCAGGGGATTCTGTAAATCCTTGAAATTACGTAAAATATTCTATGTCAGCCCTTTTTTCTGATAATACCAACCAAACGGTTAAGAACCATTGTTCTAAAAAAAGTAAATGGTGGCATTCTGATTGTCAAGCATAACTCATATAAGCAAGATATAGAAGAAAAGTTTGGGCTGATATTTAAGTCAATTCCATCTGATTATCTGTGACTTAAAGCATTTATTGGCATGAACTAGTGCCTAATACTGAGGTGCTGCTATGGGAGGCATAAGAAATTATTAAACATTTCCTATCTTTAGGTTTATAAGTTTTATTGGAAAGAAAACAATACAAGGTGGTACATGCTTAAGGAGTCAGGTGTGTTTCACATTAAGTTGGGCTAGGAGCGATGGGGAAAAATGGAAGTAGGCTTGAACTTGACCTTGAAAAAGTGGGTGGAATAGATGGATTGGGAATAGCCAAGAATGGGAATGTTAGTTTTGACATCATTTGTAAACTCCTCATGCAGGAAACAATAGAGTGATACTTTTGAAAGAAGGAAGAATCAGGAATGATTCAAATCCATAGTGCCAGGGAGACAAGTTATTTGGAAGTTGAAGATGAGACTGAAAACCTAATCTAGGTGTTTGCTAATACTACGTACAATTTTCCTAGCCTGTTTGTTCTCCCAACACTTCCCTACTTTTTGAATTGCCGTCTCTTCAACAACTAACTTCTCAGTGGCATTTGGGAAGGTGCAAATGGATCGTATGGATGGGCAAACTCTCAGCTGTTTTGCCAGTATAAAGTGGGAGTTCATTTTGTTTCACGGGCAGACTTGAACCTCTTTTTTTTTTTTTTTTTAAAAACAGAACAAAAAACAGACAAATGAAATAAATTTCTATAGGAAATGATGCTGAAAACTTTGTTCTAATAATTGAACAAAAACTAACTCGGCATCAAGATAGTGTTACCTTGGATGTAATTGGTTTGCCATTCATTTGAGGTTTCTAGAGGGGAAAATTCAGGAGATAGAAATGAATGTAAAAATGTGAAGTTAATGGTAACTCTATTCTTGTTATGTTTTGTTTGAGCTGTTCCTGAAGACCTAACAATGCTATTCTCGGCAAAGGCCAAGGTGATAATTTTGGTTAAATGTAGAATTCTGAGAGAAAAGGACCCAAAATGGGAAAGAGACAAGAGGCTTCTGAGCCAAGGGGACTGAACACTTGAGAAGCCTAACACACTATGAATAATAATAGGAGAGAGGCAATGGCGAGGACCTGGCTGTCATGAAAAGTCGCAGTTTTGGAAGATGCTTACAGAGATGCTTAGAAGCCAGTAAAAGGATGATGAGCAAGACTTTCCCGCTTCCTGTTTCATTAGAGCTGTGGAGCCTCAGTGTTCTGGTGTCTCCTAAATAGGGAATTAGTGAGTCCATAAAAGGGAAATGTGGTAGGTAGGATGGGAAGTGTGATTAAGGCATGAATTAAGATTTCAGTCAAGTAGGGGAGTAAGTTAGGATGGGTTTGCCCATTTTAGAGGCTCTTATAGAGAATGGAAAGGGAGTTTCTGAAGGAAAATAACATTTAGGTCATGATTACAAACCATCCAAGTATGATTTAACAGAAATCTAAATTTAATTCAGGGCATCAGTTTGTGAATTCTCTTGGAACTTTTAATCCTGTTGTCTTTGGAGACTTGGCTTTTTTCCCTCAGTGCTCAGTACCAAGAATTGGTATAAGGAATATCAATTAGCCTTATTTGGTTTCTGTTATTTTCCTTTATTTAAAATAGAAAACCAAGAGACTCTCTTAGTCTAAATTTATGAAAATAACAACTTAATTTAGATAAATAAGACTTATTTGCAAGTTGTGCCAAAGATGGACAAGGAGTATCTTAAATTTTAATGTTAATATTTTGAAGTAACAGTATTCAAGCCAGGACCAGGTATTGACTAGAGAGTTCACCATGCGTATGTTTTGTTTCATAGATTTTTTTTTGCTTTTCTTGAAGCTGAAATACAGTGTGACTCTCAGCAAGAAGTGTAACAGGCTTTTTTTCCCTTTTTTTTGGTAATAAAATTATTACTTCCGACTTTATATGCGAAATAATTCATTCTTATGAAAAGGATTTAGTTTTCATTCTAACAGAGTTGTAAAAATGTCAATCATCTGCAATAATTTAAGTATTGAATTTACTGCCACGCAGCATAGCTATTTATTTGTATGTGTGAGAGAAGAAAAAAAGAGAACTGAACAAACATTGGAGAATACAAAACCAAACAGCGAGGCGAAAGCTGAGGTGATTAAGAACTTTTGAGGATATGTGAGTTCTGTGCGTGTTTTCCTCCGCTAACGACCGGTTACTTTGTTTTGGAGGTGGAGACCAGGCGGCAGATTCCTAGAGGGAAAGGTCGTTAAAAACTCAAGACAGCCAGATCAGGCTGTTGAGATGCTTAGGAAAATGGTAGAGCAGTAGCTGGGAGACCAGGCTACTAGACTAATTGAGAGAAAAAGAAGGCGATTAGGCTTAAGAAATGAAATTTTGGCCTTGAACACACATATACCCTAGAGTGAATTGAAAATTTCTCGAAGACATAAACTTATGAAGAGTGTGAAGTTTATATTACTTGATGTTCTAGGTTATAGCATATTTTAGTTAACACAGGAATCTAAAATTTTACAAATGTTTAGGGCTTGTTGATTCTGCATTAAATCGTGTAAAAACTGTTGCTAGTTATCAATAGTGTAGACTATTTACGTTTTGTTACTGTCAACAGGACCCTTGATTGCAAATATACTTTTTAAAAAAATGACTTAGGGGGCCGGCCCGGTGGCGCAAGCGGTTGGGTGTGCGCGCTCCGCTGCGGCGGCCCGGGGTTCGCTGGTTCGGATCCCGGGCGCGCACCGACGCACTGCTTGGTAAGCCGTGCTGTGGTGGCGTCCCATATAAAGTGGAGGAAGATAGGCACAGATGTTAGCCCAGGGCCGTCTTCCTCAGCAAAAAAAAAAAAAAAAAAAAAAAGAGGAGGATTGGCGGATGTTAGCTCAGGGCTGATCTCCTCACAAAAAAAAAAAAAAAAAAATGACTTAGACAAGTAGTATCTCTTAGTTTGTTTTAGTTTAAATATTGGCCCTAAATTTTAAAAGTTATGTCATTTCTTTTCTGCTTCCTAGTATATTCATTTGTATTATGCTTTTTTTTTAATGTTTTTTTCAATTATAAAAGCTCCATGTGTTTTCTGTAGACAACTTAGAAAACACAGAAAAGCACAAATAAAATAAAAATTACTTATAACACCTCCTTCTGGAAATGGCTGCTGTTGCTATTTTGTTATATGTCCTAGTTTTTTTCATAAACTTGTGTGAATTATTGATGAGTTTATGTATAATATTTTATACATATTATGTATGTATAATATTTGTATGTTCTTCATGATAGCAGATTACTCGGATGAATGAAAAATGAAGCCCAATCTAATATGTAATGTGTATTGAGTTAGGTGAGTTGGTTTAAAGAAAATTTATTTAGGTTTTGTCAAAGAAGTTCAGATTGGATCTGGATTTATCTTCCTAATGGCACTAAAAGAGCATTCACCTGTTTCATCTTTGCTGGAAGAAACCGAGCTTTTATGGTGTGAAATCTGCCAATACCTAAAATTGCTCATGGTATAGATATTGATTAAATGCTTTGACGGTAGGCCCTCTTTTTGTGCTTTTAAGAGAAATCTGTTCTGAAAATCCAAATTATTTTTTAGTATTTTCCCCTTCAATATCTATGTGGTAGGTAAGGTATGCCCATTTTATAGTTGGACAATATAAGATACAATCTTTGCCTAGGAGCAGTGGAGCACAGTATAGGGATCATAATAGAAGCAAACATTAATTGAATACTTTCCATGCACTAAGTGCTGGAGAGAGAAAGGAATAAGAATACGTCCCTTGTCTTCAAGGAACTCGCAGTATAGCCTAATAGACTGTCAGAAGGTGAGTAAATAAGCCATGATATATGATGGCTTTTTCTTATATAATACAATGACTTTTTGTCTCATGTGCATTTTAAAATTCAATTGAATTAAGACCTTAAGAAATGATTTATGTGGCAGCCTAAATGAGATAATTGACTTGGAGATGAGTGAAATGTTTATGTTGTATGCTAACAGATGAAAGGTAGTTAGTATTACTGAATCTACTAAGTATGGTGTATTATCAGTTGTTTAAAGAAACTTTTTGCCCTCAATCATGAGTTGCATGTTATATTCTGTAATTTTAATCTATCTAAAATAAAACTGATACTTCTTGCCTCAAATCTTAAGCACATCCTACTTTCTGTAGTTATTCATTGAATTAGATACAAACTCCTTGATCTGGCATTCAGAGTCTTTCAGATCATCATCCCAATTTGTGTTTCGAGTCTTATCCCCCACTCCAGCTGCAAATTTACCTGATATTCTAGCTAGATTGGTCCTGACCATGCCCTGTACTTCTCTGCCTTGATGGAAGATTTTTTTTTTTTTTTGGTGAGGAAGATTGGCCCTAAGCTAACATCTGTTGCCAGTCGTCCTCTTTTTCCTTGAGGAAGATTGGCTCTGAGCTAATATCCATGCCAGTCTTCCTCCATTTTTTTTATATGTGGGTCACCTCCACAGCATGGCTTGATGAGTGGTGTATGTCTGTGCCTGGGATCCGAACCTGAACCTGGGCCACCAAAGCAGAGCTTGCCAAACTTAACTATTATGCCACCAGGCTGGCTCCAGAAGATTTTTGCTGGTGTTTCCTTCATTTGAAATTTCTTTAGCTTCTCCAGCCTCTCCCCCGACCTCCAACTTCTGCCTGCCAGAATAATATTTGTTCTTCTTTTGTGCAATCATTTAACAAATATTGGGTCACTCTTCTAGTGGCTTGGATACATCAGTGAACATTATGGCATTCATATTCAGTTTGGGGAGGCAGACAATAAATGTATGTCTGCTAGTGATAAGTGCTATGAAGAAAAATGAAGTAGGGTAAGGAGTATAGAGAATGATAGGGAGTGCTACTTTCTATTTAACAGAATATTCTGGTAGCCTTGTGGAGCACAGAACATAGGGAGGCAAGAGCAGAAGCAGGGAGACTAGCAGGCTATTCAGTAATTTAGGCGAGAGATGATGGTGGCTTGGACTAAGATGAGAAGTAGTCTGATTCTGGATATATTTCTGAGGCGAAGATAACAGGATTTCCTGATGGATAGGATGTGGAATGTGAGAGAAAGAGGAGTCAAAGAAGATTCTGAGATTTTTGTTCTAAACAGCTAGAATGATGGAGTTGCCATTAACTGAGATGGGAGGACCGTGGGAAGAGCTAGTTCTGATGGGGAGGAGATCAGTTTAATTTTAACATGTTAATTTGAATATGATAAGACCTGAAGGAACCTCTGTCTAGCGGAGAGGTTTATGTTAAAGAAATACACAAATAAAGACAGTATATAATTACTAAGGACAAGATCAGGGTGTCTTGAGAAAGAATGATAGGACACTCAGTTTAGATGGAAGCTTGGTGGATGCTTCTCTGAGAAATGTAGGAGGAATAGTAATTAGGAGACGAATGAGAGGAATAGCATTCCAGGCTGGAGGAATCGGCATATGTAATGGCTGGAAGTATTCAGCAAAGTGAGAGTGTGACTGAAATGGAACAGAGGTGAGGTGAGAGTGAGGAATAGATGGGCTACGTCATGGAGGTCCTTGTATGGCGTGTGAATTTTATCCTTAGTAAAAAGAACAGGTCTCTAAAAGGGTTTAAGCAAGCGAGTGTCATGGTTCAATTTGCATTTTAAGATAAATAGTCTGGCCACTCTGGGAAATGAGTTGAAGAGAGGCAGGAGTGGAAACAAGGAAAACTATTTGGAGGCCATTGCAGTCAAGAAAGATGATAGTGGCTTGGATTAGGGTGATGATGGAGAGAAGAGAATGGATTTGAAATAAATTTTGGAAGTGGAGTCAATAGGAAGATATTGAAGAAGGAGTTGTGTGAGAAAGAGAAGTGTAAGAAATGACTTGAATTTCTAATTAGAATCACTGGTTGATAGAGATGCCTTTAACTGAGATGGAGGAGGAGCCGACAGTGTTCAATTTCTGACTTGTTGAGTTTGAGATGACTGAAATGTCAAGTGGAGATGTCTACGGGAAAGTTGCATATACAGATCTGATGCTCAGAAGGAAGTCTAGGCAGGGTGGAGAAATTTGGGACTCCGTCCGTCCATCCATCCATCTATCTATCTATCTATCTATCTATCTATCTATCTATCTATCTATCTAATCTGTCTATGTGGTATTTAGAGTGTGTGAGATCATTCTGTGAATGGATGAGTGAAGAGTAGGAAGAATGCCCAGGACCAAGTTCTGAGGAACTCTCAACACATAGAGGTTGTGTAATACAGGAGAAGCTGGAAAAGGAGAACAAGGAGGAGTTGCAAAAGAACTTTAGTGAGAGGAGGAAAACTATGAGAGCAAGGTACCAAAGAAGCTAGGAGAGGCTTTTAAGAAGGAGGGAGTGGGCCGGGCCCGTGGCGTAGCACTTAATTTTGCGTGCTCCGCTGCTGGCAGCCGGAGTTCAGATCCTGACCGAGCACCGATACACCGTTTGTCAGGCCATGCTGTGGCGGCGTCCCATATAAAGTGGAGGAAGATGGGCACGGATGTTAGCTCAGGGCCAGTCTCCCTCAGCAAAAAGAGGAGGATTGGCAGATGTTAGCACAGGGCTGATCTTCCTCACAAAAAAGAAAAAAAAAAAAAAAGAGGGAGTGACCAGTTGTGTCCAGTAAGATGAGTATCTATTTGATTTATCAGCCTGAAAGTCATTGGCAACCTTAGTAGTAACAGCTTTGGTGGCGTGGTGATGGGGAAGCTGTAATAGAGTGGGTAGAAGGGTGAATAGGAAGAGAGTGGAGTCAGTGTGTAAAGCCAACTCGAACAGGAAACTTGGCTGTGTAGAAGAGACAGGCTGGTAGCTGGAAGGGGATACATGTCAAGGGAAGGCATTTTTAAGAAGTGTGAGCCGTAAGAGCTATAATGTAGGAAGGAGCCCTATACACTGTCATCTTAGAGGGGAAAATATTTCCCCTGAGAGTTGTCATAATTCACTGACTGGGAGGCCTTTTTCACTGCTAGGAAGATCTGGTTTGTGCATATTTAGAATGGATGCGTAATTATTCCACAAAAATGATTTATTTATTTTTCTGTTGTATTTCTCAAATGCATGAGATAGAAGAAATATATGGAAGAGTGTTTCATACTTAATTGAACTAATATAAACATTTATGGGGTCTTTTGTATGTGCCAGGCACTGTGTTAACTGCATGACTTGTGTTAATTCATCTGATTGTTCTTCAATAAAATGTTTGCTGAGGGAATATACAGAAGCTTTTTTTTTTTCCTTGCACAGGGTTGATTTCAGAGGAGGCTGGTGGGAAAAGGAGAAACAAAAGAGCATACGACTGGGGAAAAGCAAATGCCTATTAAATTCACAGAAAGCTTTGTATAAGAATCCAGAGATATAGTCTGAGAGTATGATGCAAATCACTGGGCTTAGTTCATATTTGCTGTTTTGATTTAGTGCCTCAAAATGACTCTTATTTTAGATAGAAATGAACAGATTTATTTTTTTTGCTTGCAAAATAAGAAGATTGAGGGGACAGTCCATGAGTGTTCTGGCCCTGAGTGTGCGATTTGACAGCTGCTGAGATGAGGAGTTGAAGTCATTGTCCTGATGACTCATCTGGGACCCCTGTGCTAGATTATAGTGTTGCCTTGGTATTGCCTGTAAAAGTTCTGTCCTTTGTAATGTTTGAGATCGGAGATCCCCAAGTCAGAGCCAGAGGATGATTGTTGACTTGACGTATCATTTGTATTCCCTATGTAGGCACTGAAATAATCAATTTTGGAGTTGCAGATTGTTAGAATTAATATTTCTGGTGGGCATTTGAGTTGTCATTTGGAAGACTGGATCTTTGTGTTGTGTTGCTGTGTAGTGTAGTGGTTAAGAGCATGGACTCTGAAGCCATGTATACTATGTTTCAATCCTGGGTCTACTGTTTACTAGCTGCCCTAATGTCTCCACTGAGGTAATAGTATCTACATCTTGGGCTTTTGTAAAGATTAAAAGAGTTAATATAAGAAAAACACTTTAGCATCTGACACATAGTAAGCTTTGTTTGCTTATTATTGTTCCATGGGCCTTTGAGAATGCTGAGTTAAGACTGTGTTGACCTATGGTTAGTTTATATGTTCAATAAATGTGGTTTCAATCTTCAGGATGGTAGTAAGAGAAGCATCTGCCAGGCTGCCACTACAAATAGGTGGAGAACCTTCCATTCTTGACCAGAAGAGCAGGTCTAGTACAAAAAAAGTCCAAGATTAGACTTGAATTTATTCCTGAATTAACTTCAGTGAACCGTGATCTTGTTGACACTGGGTAACTAAAGGACAGTTGGATTGGACTCTGCCGTCTTAAACCATCTGCCTCAGCAGCTCTTTCTGGACTTGCAGCTAAAGAGTGTTTTTCTTTTCTTTGTCTTTTTTTTTTTTTTTTTCCTTAGAGGACAAAAGAATTAAAGAGGAATAATCTCTGACATACAGGATCTAGTGGTTCTGTAGAAGTACTTTTGCATTATGGATTTTGGCATTTCACTTAGCTCCCTGTGCTACTGCATTTCACTATTCCTTCATTTTTATGATACCACTTATAAAGGTGAACTGGGCATATGTTAACTGGCATTCATCTAATGCTTTCTTTAGGGGAAATGCAGCCATGTTTAGGAGAGATTAAGTTCTTTCTATTTAATTTGTAGTAGCAGAAATTGAGCTAGTGTAGATTTACAGGTTTTATGCTTAGTTTGTTAAGCATACAATTGTTAAGGGGTAAGGGTAGAAAGAGTTGAAGTCTCCTAATTCTTACTTTATTTCTAGACCCTAAGATTGTTGTTGTTCTTTAAAATTTTCACCTTATACCATAATGGGATAATGATAAAACATTAAAACTTTATATACCACATTTTCTTAATTCAATCGTCAGTCGAGGGACACTTAGGTTGCTTCCACTTCTTGGCTATGGTGAATAATGCTGCAATGAACATAGGGGTGCATAAGCCTCTTTGGATTGTTGATTTCAGGTGCGTTGGATAGATTCCCAGTAGTGGGATGGCTGGATCAAAAACGTTAAAACTTTAGCATGACTGTAGTTGATAGATGATGTAAGGATCATAAAGTGACTTTAAAATCCTTCATTTTATAATAGTGTTATAAGCTTCTTGAGACTGCTTGATTTATTCCTATATAAGGTATAGTAAGTAGTACACTGATGCAGAAAAATGAACGGTAGGTTTTTGTTTTCCTGTTAAAGTCAGAATAACAGTCATAAGATAATAGATAGCATTGAGTGCTTACTGTGGTCCAGGCACAGTGAGCCAAGCCCTTTACATACATTAGCTAATTTAATCCTCATATAAACTCTGAAATAGGTCCTATCAATACTATTTTACACCTGAGGTTTAGAGAGGTCCTTGCTTGTGTGTGGTTGCAGAACTGGTAAGTAGCAGGACTGGGATTTGTACCCAGGTCTTTGTGATCTAGTACTTGACTCTTAACCACTAAGAGCTCTTTTATTTTTTTATAGTCTTTTTCTCTATTTGAAACTTGAATTTTTACCTAACAGAGTTTTGTTTTCACTATTTGCTGTTTTCAGTCACCCTGAAAAATAAAAAAAAAAAATTCTGAGAATGTGTTAGGATAATTCTAAAACATAGTAACAACCAGTGAGCCTAGATGGTTCGTTAAATGAGTTTGGTTGCTTTCAGTTCTCTTGGTTAAATTTGAAAGGAAACTGTAAAATTTCCGTTACCTCATCTCTGTGCATTTTGGGGGCCTGGTTAATTAGTATTTTGTAAAATACCTTAAAGGGTTTATTTATAAACTTGTTAAGGAACTTGACTTGAACATCACATATTTGATTTTAGGATTGTTTTCCAATTCAGAAATGTCAAAGCAGTCCAAGTTTAACGAAAATCACATACTAAATTGTTAATATTTTTCTCTGTGTTCTTTTTTCCTTTTTTTTTTTTTTAGCTTCTACTTCAGAGGAGCCTACACTAATCTTTGCATTGTTGATAGAAAAAAAGCAAGGAAGTTTCTTTTTGTGGAGAGAGGAAATGGCTGTTAGTTCAGGACTTTATCCATATTAGGTATAAACTAAATATAGACGTGTAATCCAGGAGTGAAGTCACATCTATAAACTTTCTTAAGCAGAGCTAAGAGATCAGCCAGTGCTTTTGGATCTGGGTTTTTTTGTTCCATTTTGTTTTGTTTTTTATTTTTCTAACTTCTGGCTCACTTAAAAGGTTACCAAACTGATTAGTTCTATGGTCCGCCTTCCTTTGTCCCTTAAAAAAAAAACCAAACCATTTACAAGGAATCTTTCTTTAAAACAAACACAGAAATAAAAATGATTCTACTTTGTGTATAAAGAGTAGTTGCATATGCCTCTTTTTGAGGGGAGGTTGTAAATATGTTAGTTTCTTGACCCTGTTATTTTCCTATCACGGATTATTTTTTTTTTAAGTTGGTTTTATCCTTAAGTCTTTTTCACACATATTTTTACTGTGAGGCTTGACTCTTGTTGTCTTGTGTAAGAAGCATCTGTTTTACTTCATATTTTCTTGGCTTATTCAGTTTTTAACTATTAAATCAGATCTCAGTGTGGCCAAGTGGTAATAGGATTCTTCTGATTGGTTGGTTATAGATATTGTAGTAGAACAGAATGAAGGAATAAATTTGTTGTTTCTGGCCAAAGCACATGTTGTTCTCAAATAAGGATTTTTAAAAGCCCCCCCAAAACATTCTTACAATAACTGTTTTCACTTTTGTGTTCCTTCTCAGAGTCCTTTGCAAGCAAGCATACCAGAACATTCAGGCACTTATGAATTTGCTATGCTTCTGAGGAGAATGATTTACTTTTATGGCATATCTTGTTAGAAATATTTTGGAATACAACTAACCCTGTAAAAAGTTTAGCTTAACGTATCATTTCAAGAGTTTTAGTTCATGAAACCAAATGCCCTCTAGGATTTAGTTCACATATCTTCTGAATACTCGGACCTTGCTGCTCCCTCAGCAGAGCTACTCCCTCTGGCTATCTGTCTGGAGCATTTTGTTCGTTTGCATATTCTGACACTCATTAGAATCATTTTCCATCATATCTTTGTTCCAGGCTAGAATGTGAATTCCATGAGATCAGAGATCAGGGACTATTTCCTTCATCTTTTTTATCTCCCACACAACACAAATCTTGTTATATAGGAGACAGCTCATTAATTCAGTAAACATCTGTTAGTGCTTTTGGGGAAATTGGTATTCGTAGTGTGGGGATGGAAGCATGTAAGAGAGTATTAAGTCTGTTTCTGGTGTTGTATTCTATATTACCTCATAGTGAAATACCAAAGATAAAAATAGTATTCAATTACTGAACTTGAGACATGTAATTGGGGTTTTATGACTAGCTGCTCACTAGATAGATAGCCATTGATCTAAACTTAATAACAGATGGGTTTAGAGGTCTAAAATCTTCAAATTATATAACTGGAAGACCAGGTTCAAGTTGTTGTTCTCATTTGTAAAGTGGGTGTGTTTCTTGGAAGTGAAGTCCAATCTAGTCCAGATTTATTTTCTGTACCAGAGTAGCCTTAGTCTTGGGTGTTTAGGCCCAGACAGAAAGTTGAAACCTGAGATTTCAAAGTCAGATCCGGATAATTAAATTCTCATAATTAGAAGCAGTTTATTAGAAAACAAATATAAATGGAGCTAATTAAAATGCTCAGTGATAATGGGGGCAGTTTGCCAAAGAAATGAAAAATATTTCAAGGGTGAATTCTTGGACCAGAAAGAATATATTGTGTTTTCCAAATGAACTACCTGAAGGATAAAGGGAAGATTTTGTTTGTTCTGTCTAAAATAAAACAGATACAGAACTATTCTAAGTTAGAATTTTCCTTTATCATATTTAAGGCATCTGTGCATTGAAATGGCAAATAAAAAGTTTCAATAATAAACATGCTATTTTGTATTATTCAGATATCTGCAGTTTATTTTAGGTGAGCCAAGAAGATAGACAAGAATTCTGAATGTTAACTTTTCACAGCTGCGATCCATTGTTGAGTATATAATTTTAAAATAGTTATTTTGTAATATACTTTAATGGAAATTTTAAGCATTGATAATCCAAAATAAAATACCAGAGAAAGATTCATTCATTCATGTTTATTGAGTGCTAATATTTTCTTTTAAAATATTCTGTAGTATTTTTATGACTGCAGTTTTTCGTAGTTCATTGTCATCATTAATCCACTGTTCTTAGTCATAGAGAGGTCCAAAATTTAGCTGTTAAACAATACTATGATGTATATCTTTTTTTTTTTTTTTTTTTTTTTGTGAGGAGATCAGCCCTGAGCTAACATCCGCCAATCCTCCTCTTTTTTTGCTGAGGAAGACGGCCCTGGGCTAACATCTGTGCCTATCTTCCTCCACTTTATATGGGACGCCGCCACAGCATGGCTTACCAAGCAGTGTGTCGGTGTGCGCCCGGGATCCGAACCAGCGAACCCCGGGCCGCCGCAGCGGAGCGCGCGCACTTAACCGCTTGCGCCACCGGGCCGGCCCCTGATGTATATCTTTATAGCCAATGTTCTGTGCATAACTGTGTTATGTAATTCAGTTTTTAAAGCCCCTCACATATCTCATTTATGCTCTGAATTTTTTGTTTTCCTTTTGTTTACCTAAAGTGTAATCTCTTAAAAAAAAAAACTTTCTGGAGAATTTGGATTTTTTACCAAGGGGCAAATTGGATTTGTGACTCTACTGTTGAACTCTTGATAGAATTTCTAGTTAAAATTGGTCTGGGGACTTGTTGATAAAGAGAAATAGCTCTCACCCACTCAAGTTAGGTAGCTGCCACAAGTACAGATGGGGAAGGGGGAATATTTTTTGAACACTTAATTGCTTTCTTTCTCTCCCAGGACTCTTGCTGAATCTAGTGTATACTACAATATGTGTATCTTTAAACTGCCCTTAGGGAAAGTGGGCTGCTGGATTTTGACTTGCGTAAGAATTTCACCCATCCCCCTAACGTATTTGTCTTCAGCTGATAAACAAGGGAAGACTCTGCCAGTTAGTGAATTTATCTTTGATTAGAAGGTAAAAGAATGAGCCTCAGACAGTGAAAAAGTTTGAGGTACATATTTTAGATGTGACCAAAGTGAGAATAACTAATTGTAAAGGCACATGTTTATTTTTAAAATAATATAATCATGCCTTAATATAATAAATACAAATTAGTTTTCTATATTCCTGAAATTAAATCATTTATTTAAATGTCAAACATTCAAATTCTACATAGTTTTATCTGAAAATGTCTTGATTTATCTGAAAATGTCTTGATTTCACTTCCATTCTTTAAAGATGTTTTTGCTGGGTATAAGATTTTGGAGTGATTTTTGTTGTTTTTATTTTTGTTGTTTTTATTTCACCACTTTAAAAATGTTCCATGTTTTCTGACATCCATTATTTCTAATGAGAATTCAACTGTCATTCAAATTGTTATTCCTTTGTCTGCGGTGTGTTTTTTTTTCCTAGTTACTTTAAAAATTTTCTCTTTTCTTTGCTTTTTAACATTTTAATTACGATATACCTAGATGTGACTTTCTTTACATTAATCCGACTTGATGTTCATGAAACTTCTTAAATCTGTAAATTTTTCTTTATTTGGGAAAAGCTTGGCCATTATTTCTCAAATTTTTTTGCTTCATTCTCTCCTTCTGAGACTCTAATTAAAAATATAAACCTTTTGATATTTTCCCATAGGTCTTTGAGGCTCTGATTTTTTCACTGGTTTTTCTCTGTTCTTCAGATTGATTAATTTTTTGCATCTGTCTTCACATTCATAGACCCTTTTGTCACTTTTCTTTATTCTACTGTTAAGCCCATCTAGTGATTTTTAAAAATTTTTGAATATTGTATTTTTTAGTTCTAGAATTTACATTTTGTTCTTTTTTGTGATCTCTGTCTACTAAGATTTCCTAGCTTCCTTTATCGTGAACATATTTTCCTTTATGTCCTTGAGCATAGTTATAATGACTACTTTAAAATCTTTGTAGCAAATTGTAGCATCTGGGTCATTTTAGGATGTGTCTCCTTGATTATTTTTTCTCTTAAGAATGGGTTGTGGGGCCGGCCCGGAGTGCACGCTCTCTGCTTTTGGATATTGTGAATGAGAAGTTGTAGAAACTTTGGATTTTGTTATGTTCCCCTGAAGAGTATTGATTTTATTTCTTTTCTTTTTTAAAGCAGGTAGTTAACTTGGCTAAACTCAAACTGCAGAACTCTGCTTCCCCAGTGGTGGGTGGCAGCTCAAATTTCAGTTCAGTTCTTTTAGCTGAGCTACTTGGAGTCTGCCCTGTGCGTGTGTGTGTCAGGGATCCGTCAGAGATCTGGACAGAGTTTTATACAGATTTTAGGACTCCCCCTCTCTGGCTCTCTTTTTTCTGGTGTTCTACCTTATTTTCCAGTGGTGATGGTTGCTCTGAACTTTGTGCTTTGGCTCTTGAAGCCAGCAGAACTGTGAATTTTCCATTGGAGTTTTAGCTGCCCTACATGGCACAAGGCTAAAAGATAAAAATTGGGGAAACTTGTCCAGTGTCTTTCCCTTCTTCTGCGTGTCAACTCCCCTCCACCATCTGCCTGCTTTTGTTCACTCTCCAGTGCCTTCAGGTGGTTGTTTTTGTCTAGAAGTTATCGTTGTTATGGGAGCAGAGGTTTGATCCTATCCGAAGTACTTGGCCATACCAGAAGCCTCAAATTGATTTTTTAAAATAAACTTTATAATTTTAGAAAATTTTTAGATTTATAGAAGAATTGCAAAAATAGTAAGAGTACTCAAATTGGTTTTAAATGAAAATATTTCTAAAATATATTAATGCTGCCTTGACTTCCTAAAATCCCGAATTTAGCTGCCAGTTAATGTCAGCATTCTGAATACAAATTCAGTAATGCAGCAATGGCCTCCGGAACTATTGAGGTTGTAAGACTATTTTTTTTTGCCTTTCTGCTGAATGGCCTCTGCTGTTATGCTTTTTGAACCTAGCTCTCCTTTGTGTGTGTGCATGCATGGGTGCATGTGTGTGTTTTCTGTTTCTTCCTTTGCCAACCTAGGTCTTTTGATGCAGCCCATTTCCTTTAATTTTCTATTGTAATCTGTTGTGGTTTGGTAAGCCAGATAAACTTGTTAAAATTTGTTTGAAATAAGAATAAATTTCTGAGATCTTGAATGTTGAGTTGGTGAGTCAGGTACATGACTTTAGTGCATGGTCTTGGTGACATTGGTGTTGGTTGTTCAGAGGACTTTCTCTGGACATGTGCCGTCCAGTATGATAGCCACCAGCCATATGTGGCTACTGAGTGCTTGAAGTGTGTCTAGTTTGAATTGAGGTGTGCTATAAATATAAAATATACATCTGATTTCAAAGATTTAGTACAAAGAAAAAAATGTAATAATTTTTTATGTTGACTTAATGTTGAAATGATAATATTTTAGATATATTGGATTAAATAAAACATTATTTACATTAATTTCACCTGTTTCTTTTTACTTTTTTTAATATGGCTACTAGAAAATTTGAGATAACATTTGTGGATCGTATTGTATTGGTTGCAGTTCAGGTAATTTATCTTACTTGATAGTAACGGCCACATGAGTGAGATGACAGTTGTACCATAAGAATCGTGAGACTGAGCAGGTGAGATTCCAGAATCTCCTTCTTACCTTGATGTAAGAAACTGTAAAAGTGGTTAGTGGCATGGACCTCGGAGTTCAGACTTCAGCTTTGCCAGTCCTCAATTGTGTGACCTATGTATGGCAAGTGGCTTAGTTTCTCTAAATCTCTCTAAATCTTAGTTTCCCTATCTGAAACATGAGACAAACAATACCTAACTTCATATGGTTATTGTGAGGATTAATATATATATATAAAACACTTTCATATAATGTATAAGGAGTGAGAAATAAACTGATAAATTAAATGATTGCTATAACTTGTTTCCAGGCAGTTTTGGTGACATTTTCATTTATTGTAGTTCATTCTTTTTTTTTCTTTTTTCTTTGGTGAGGAAGAGTGGCCCTGAGCCAACACCTGTTGCCAATCTTCCTCTTTTTGCTTGAGGAAGAGTGGCTCTGAGCTAACACCTGTGCCCATCTTCCTCTATTTTGTATGTGGGTCACTGCCACAGCATGACTTGATGAGTAATGTACGTCCGAGCCTGGGATCTGAACCCGTGAACCTGAGCCACCGAAGTGGAGTGCGCTGAACTTAACCACTACGCCACTGGGCTGGCCCTGTAGTTGATTCTTACAGGGAGTAGAATCAAGGTTGATCCAGACAGGGAAAAGGGTTACACTTTTGGCCATCTTTGTTTTTTTTTTTTTTTTTTTCCTCTTTCTTGTCATTCAGTATTTCTAATTATATGGCTTGTAATTTGTTCTGAAGAGATAACAGACTCAGTTCATCCTATTTTAGGCTTTTGATGCGTGAATGTAAACATTGCAGCAGAACTTGTTTTCATTACCCTTCTTGTTGTGCTTAGATGGCAAGTCTGGTCATTGTATATGTGACACTTTGTTTTAGCAAATGATTCTGGCTGAGACATTTCAGATTTGATTTTAGTACAGATTAGAGCCTTTGTTTTCATTTTCAGCATATGCTTCAAATATGTAACAGAGAACAGTGGTACTCAATAGAATCTTTCTCAACTGTTATTAATTCCCTACATTATTTCAGCTGGTAGTTTTTGAGTGGTTACTTTTCATTCAGCATTTTTTCAAGCAATATGCAGAATTCAAAAGTTCTGTCGTATTAAAGTAGTTTAATATTTTGGCAATGATTAGAGACAGGAATAAGATTATCATGTGTAAATATTTGGAACATTTTCTTTTATAATTTTCTTAAATCTGAAAATAAAGAAAAATGAAACAGTACAGAGGAGTATAAAGTTAATACCCCTGTCCCTACTTCTCCCCAAGTCTGCCCTGAGGTAAACAATGTTCATTTTGGTTTTTAGTCTTCCATACCTGAGAAATATTTTCAAGCCAAGGTTACAGCTCTATGGCTGTTATCTCTTGAAGAGATGTCCCTTTCTATCCTCCAGCAAGGTATAGGCACATCCTCACCCCCGTCTTAAGGCTTTCCTCTACCCAGTTGCTCAAACCAGAAATCTAGGAGTTAGTTATTTGATTTCTTTCTTTCCCTCGCTTCCCACATCCAAACCATCCACAAGTCTTTAGGATTGTACCTTCCTAATTCAATTTAATGCATGCATTTCTTTCTGTCTTCATTTCCTCTACCTAATCCAAGCCACATTTCAGTGGGACTACTGGAGGTAGGTTTCCCAGCTTCCATTCTTCATCAGCTCCATGCCCCTGCCCCAAACCGTTTTCATGTGGTAGCAAGTGTTGTTGATTGTTTTAAAATGGAAATTGGATTTTGCCCTTGTATGGCCCCACCCACCAAAACCTTTCAGTGGTATCCCACTACCCCGTACTCTGGTATTACCCTGCCCCCGCAAGCTCCATGAAGTCAGGAATATGTTCTCTACTTGGCACATACTTTGTTACTGAGTATTTACGAGATGCTGGGCAATATTTTAAGAGATTTTCGAATATTAATTCATTTGATCTCATAATAACTCTATGAAGTGGGTATTATTCTCCACTTTACATATAAGGAAACTGAGTCCCAAAGAGGTTAAGTAACGTGCCCAGTATCACACAGGTGGTTAAGTAGAAGAACTCATATATCAAACCAGCCATTCTGCTTCTAGTGTCTTTGCTGTTAATCATTGTGTTCAATGATTGCTTTCTACACAGTAGACACTTGGTAAACATTTGTTAAATGAATGAATAAATTGTTCCCTCTGTAGGCATAAAATTCAAACTCCTTAATTTGGCCTAGAAAGTATTTCATGATCTGGCCCCTGCCAATACCGTTTTTTCTCGTGCTCACAGTAGTCTAGTCACACTGGCTCTGTGCATGGCTGGCTCCTTCTCATTCTTTAGGTCTTAGAGATCTTTTGTGACCATCTTTTCTAAGGTGGGTGCTCCTCATCCTCTCTTAGTACTTTGTTTCCCTTTAGGCATTTATTGCAGTTTGCAGTTTTTAACTTGGTATGTTTATTATCTGTTTCTTCCACAAAAGTCTGAGTTGCACAAGGTCAGGTCCTAACTCTCTCATCCACAGCTGTTTCCGCAGTGCCAACCCCAGGTGCTTGGGATACAGTAGATCCTCAGTGGATATGTGTTGCATGTTGAGTAAATGTATCTGGGTCCTAGGCAAGGAGGCGTCCTGTAAGATGTTTTGTGAATGAGGAAAGAGAGCCCATAGCTTGAACTTCAGGGGCAAATGCTCTCGGACCACTGAAATCCTAGAGCAAACGTGGAAATGGCAGCCTGTGGAAAACAGAATTAATTGTAAACCAGAGGCCTGGGATGGCTGTTATATCTCCTTTAACTTCTATTGGGAGTTTACTTTTTTCATTCCTTACCACACTTAAATATTTTTGTTTTTCCTGCTAATCTTAATTGGAGATAAGTGGCGTTATTGGCTTGGGTACTTAGGACTGTGAATAACAGAAAACTCTGCCTCACGTTGTCTTGAACACTAGGGAAATGTATTTAACGACAGGAAGTCTAGGAGGACTGCTCCGTGTGGAGTGTCAGGTCTGCTCCCTTCTTTGTGATTCTCTTGGCTCTGGCCTTTTAGTGTTGCCTGCAGCCTAAGGCTGCTGTCAAGTTGGCCACAGCAGCCATAGGTTTCACCTCCAAGGGTTTCCTCTCCTGGTGTCTTTGTCTTAAGGGCGAGAAACTTCTCAGGAGCCTCTGTCTTGTCGACTAGAACTGGGTCACACGATTACGCCAGTCAGTCACTGGCACGACGGATGGAACTATCAAGACTGGCTTAGAATCTGCCAGGATTTACTCCTGGAATTGGGGATTGGGTCATATCCCCTGTGTCCCTTGGGGGAGGGAGGAATGGATGCCTGGTCAGAAATAGGAGTTCTATCAGCAGAAAAAAAAAAAGTGGGAGAATGGATGTTGGGCAGGCAGTTATCCGAGTTCGCTGTAGTGGCTTCCGTGGTTTGTTAGCTCTGTCCTAAGGTGATTTGGAGACCTAATTTAGATTTTTGAGAAAAATTATTAATCAGGAAGATTTAACTTAATAAGTTTTTTCTATGCTGATAACCAGGAACACATTCTTTATAACCCAGAGGCTGTCATTGTTAGCAATCAATAGAAAGCTACTAAATAGTAAGGCATCTGCAGCAGATGAAATCCTATGGAAAGATAAAAAAAAGTGTGACATCCCAATGAGTTTATGGCCTAGCTCAGGAGATACAGTGCAGAGATATGGATAATAAGGTAATAATAAACAGTAACAATTTAAGAAATCACAAGGCAAGTCATGATTAATTGTTAAATAAGGAGCATAGGCTTGCTGTTCCCTGTGTTGGTAAGAGATGCAGAACCTTGGGCCCCACTCCGGGTCTACTGAATCAGAATCAGCATTTTAACAAGATCCTCTGATGATTTTTATTGACATTGGAGTTTGAGAAGCTGGAATAGACGTTGAGAAGACAAGGTAATTGGTTTGGGCTCGAGTGGTCTTAGAAGGGTTTCTTGGCGGTGAGGCTTGAGCTTGACCTGAAGGACAGGTGTGGCAGTCGGCATTTCGGGTGGAGGACAATGTGATTTTAGTCATGAAATTCTCCAGATTTATGTGGCCTTCCTATACAGGGTGAATGGAGGGGTAATGGAATAGTGGTGTGGGTCCTCAAGAACACTGGGGGGGAGTCATTCTAGGAAAGAAGGAGAGAGAACTTTTGGAGGACCTCATTTTTAAAGACTACTGTACATGTTTACAGGCTTTGAAAAAAAAAATCAGACTATTAGCTACATTAGGTAATTGAATCATAATTTGGTCATTTACTAAAAGGAAAGAGACAACCTTTGAAACTACTGCACGATGAATTATCTCTCCCATTGAACAGGTCTAACTATGAATAGTTGTGGGTGGAATAAGGTGCTTAGAAAAGAGAGCTAGTTCACTAAACCACGACTTTTAGCTAAAATGATTGGTTAAATTGTGTATTTTAGCTCTTTCCTCCAACAACATCCAAGTAACTTTGAATCTTGATGAAAAGTTGATGATAAAGTTATTGAGTAATAACTTTAGATTTTAGTAGATTATTTCACATAGATAAACTTTTACTATACTTTTAGTTCTTTCCTCCCTTTTTAAATTTAAAAATAAAATAAAGTGAAAAGACACATGAATGTGTAGGTTTGAATGGTTCTTCAATGCAAGAGAACATGGAGTCTCCTGTTATAAGCTGAATCACCAACTCAGAGGAGGAGCCAGGGCAAGCCCATGAAACTGAAACTCACAAAATCATGATATTGGAGAATGTTTATGACACTTTTGAGAAAATGTTAAACAGGTGTTATTTCAATTGTGATAAGGTTGAGGGGGATATATTTTGAGTTTCATTGTATTCCATATTGAAATTTTCACTTTTAGTGTGTTCACAAATTCTTAAATTATTCAGATTAAACTTTGTAGACCATAGGTAATACAAAGGCAGGAACCATGTCTTCACTTATCCGTCACTGGATCTCCAGTGTTTAGTGTAGGTCTTCACATGACTGATGAATGATTAAAAAATAAGTTTTTTTAATTTAAAAAGATTGATTTTTATCTGCCCTTGGAGATAATACATAAATAGTACAATAAAAGTGAGCTGTAATATAGTTAGAAACTATTAAGATGGAAGTGAAGCTAGATTAATAATTTACAAAAACTTTTTTTGGACAAGTTGCAAGAATAAGAACAGTACAAAGAACACCCTTTACCTGGGTTTACCTATTAACATTTTACCCCCTTTGTTCTATTACTTGCTCTTTCGCTAGTATGTTGCAGGCAGTTAGCTCTTTACCCCTAAATACTTCGGTGTGTCTTCCCTAAGAGCAGAGATATATCATGTGTGACAGCATTACAGTTATCAACTTCGGTAAATCAATCTCACCCCTCTCCCCAAACCTCCCCTTCCCAGAATAGAAAACTAAGACCCAGAGAGGTTAAGTGACTTACCCATGGTTTTATAGCTTCTAAGTGGAAAATCCAGCCTATTTTGCAAGTCAGATATTGGTCCTTGTTCCTAACATCACAGCAGAATCATTTCTTTTTTTTTCTCCTTATAAGTCAAACCATTTAGTAGTACAATATAGTAATTAAAATTTGCAATTGTTCTTCTAAACCAGATGTAACCACCCCACAGCATAAAGGACTTGATCTATAAAGGACTGTGGGTCACCATAATTGTCCTTGACATTATATTTGGTCTTAAGACAAGCTCTTAGAAACATTAATGTTGTACTGTTTTGCACTAAAATGTCCTTGCCTCTGCTTCTTCATTTGTATGGAATAAGAATGTTCTTGAATTTGAGTCTCTAGGTTTTAAGGGGCTTTAGGCTGGCTTGGTTTAAGTTTTTTTTTTTAAATTTTTATTTATTTATTTATTTTCCCCCAAAGCCCCAGTAGATAGTTGTATGTCATAGCTGCACATCCTTCTAGTTGCTGTACGTGGGACGCAGCCTCAGCATGGCTGGAGAAGCGGTGCGTCGGTGCGCGCCCGGGATCCGAACCCAGGCTGCCAGCAGCGGAGCGCGCGCACCTAACTGCCAAGCCACGGGGCCGGCCCTTGGCTTAAGTTTTGATATGCCAAGTTTGAGGCAAAATAGTGTGGCATTCCATTCAAGTGTGGGAGGAGGCTGTTATTTACTAAATCTGACCCTAACAAACGGTGACCAGGTTGCAGGCCTACAAAGAGTAGTGTCCAAAAGGCATCGTGAGGAATTCAAAGTTTAACCACAAAGTGAACTTCTTTCCAGTCTTTATTTTATTCTGTTTTTTGGCGTATTTTCCTGTATGTCAGTGTTTACCAAAATATGGTCTGCCCACCAAATGCATCAGAGTTAGATTTGCTTGAAGTACTTTTTAAAAATTGCAGATTCCTGGACCCCACCACAGACATGCTGAATCAGAGTGTCTGGAGGTGAGACCTGGTAATGTGTGTCTTAAACCTGCTTCCTTGTGGATTTTGTGTATTCTGAGATTTCTACATTCATTCTATAACCAGTGTTTTACTTCATTTTCATATGTTTAGGGAGGGAAGATTTTTGATTGCTTGCATTTTGTTTTTTAAATGAAAGATTCATGTGCATAGTACAAATATCAAAAAGTATGAAAGGGTATACAATGAACAGCTCCCTCCTCATCCCCTGGTTTTAAAGCATTGTGGTGTTCTAAGCCCTTTAATGTATTAACTCTCAGATCCCCCCAAGAATCCAATGAGGTGTCCAGTGAGGACAATCCATGTTATCGTCCCCATTTTATAGAAGAGGAAGACAGGCCCAGAGAGGTTAATCACTTTTTCATAGTCACACAGCTAGGAAGTGGTGGAGTTGTCTGAGAGTCTAGCTCTTAACCACCATTTTCTGCTGGATGAGAGGATATAAGGATTAACTAGATTAATACATGCGAAGGGCTTATTTGGGAAGAGAAGGGAGTTCATCTTCAATCAGATAAATGTTTCGTGTGAACTCCAACAGCCTAGCCTGGAGTTTCATCTAACCCTGTAGTTGGATATACTCGTGTAATTTCAAACCAATTGGTTGCTTTTTAAATTGCACAGGCTCTCATCTGGAGAGTAGGCTTCATGAATTGGTGATAATGAACAAGAAAAGGGTAGCAACTGAGGTCTTTCCAATGTCCTGCCATTGGCTGTTTTATTTACGTAGGCAGAGCTTGGGGTATAGTAATTCTTCAATTATACATCCTTTTACTTTATTCATAGAATTAATTGTATGATATGGTTATAGCTAGGAAACAATGATATATTTTTTGCATGGCCAGAGATTTTTTTTTGTGTGTGAGGAAGATCAGCCCTGAGCTAACATCCATGCTAATCCTCCTCTTTTTTTGCTGAGGAAGACCAGCTCTGAGCTAACATCTATTGCCAATCCTCCTCCTTTTTTTCCCCCAAAGCCCCAGTAGATAGTTGTATGTCATAGTTGCACATCCTTCTAGTTGCTGTATGTGGGATGCGGCCTCAGCATGGCCGGAGAAGCGGTGCGTCGGTGCACGCCCGGGATCCGAACCCCGGGCCGCCAGTAGTGGAGCGCGCGCACTTAGCTGCTAAGCCACAGGGCCGGCCCATGGCCAGAGATTTTTGACATCTTCTTAAACAAAGGATATTTTTGCTTCACTCCATTTAGTGGACTATTTAAACTTTATATAGAGTATATTTCTTAAAGTATATGTCCTATAATATATGTCATATGGAAGATACTTAGATTCTTTCTCTTATTTTCTGAAAGAATAAAGTAGTCTAGGGATTCTAATGACTAAGTGCTTGAAGTGAAGAACCTATTGTCAGGCCTTGAGTGTTGTGCATGAGGTTTCTTTAAAGTCAGGTAACATTTACTAAACTCTTGCCATGTGCCAGGAATTGTGTGTACCCTAACTGATTTGATTCCCATAATAACAAGGTGTAGGAAGTCAAGTTTCACAAATCAGTTAAGTAGTTTACTGAAGATTACACAGCTAATAAGTAGTGAAGTCAGGATTCAAATTCACATGTGTCTGATTCTAAACCTTGTTATTTCCCGCATACTCTGCACACCCTGTAGAAGGATAACAGCTTATTAAACCTTTAGACTCTAAACCTTGGTTCCAGCATGTGTCTAGCTAAGACTCTGAAGAAATATATAGACTTTGCCCATTTATCATGTTGTTTTGTGACTTTTAAGTTAATCTAAGGCAAAAGCATGCCATTCTCTGTATTCAGACAGCTAGTTTAGATAGAATCCACATTAAAGGTAAATGAGGTCTTAACGTTTTTAAGTTCATTCTTTTGGCAGCACGTTCTATACATTCCCTAGAAAATGTGTCAAGGGAAATAATTTAGTGATCACGAACCCATTCTTACTTTCAGGCCCCAGCTTCTCTCTCTCGTTAGTCATCATTACCCGTCACCCCCAGTCCCGTAAACACAAAGAAATAAAGAGCAATGAAGTTAAAGCTCTCCTTGGGCATTTTAAAATCTGACTGTTCTAAAAACTGATTAAACTAGGTTTTCTAAGTGAGCAGTTCCTTAACCTTGAATTAGTAAAATATTAAAATATTTATGACATCTACCACTGACCCCTATTCTGCAATGTAGGAGTTAATCCAGCAGTTTCTGATTAAATACTGGTATTATGCAATTCAAGAATTACAAAAGAGGTCCAGAGGGAGGAGGGTGAGGAATAGTGAGTGTGTGAGAGGAACTCTAGATAGCAAAGTTACACAAAACTGCCCCTTTTATGAGAACAAAACCTAAATGAGTGCTAAGACTCATCCTTTATCTGGAAAATTGGTGGTTTTTTCTGTCAGTAGGATAATTCAAGTTTTTGCTTTGATTGTTTGGGCTTTCTAATTTTTAATAAAACATTATAAACATGTATTTTTTTTTGTAATATGAAATCATAATTTTAAAACTATATGTTTCAAATTAAAATCTTGTCCAGTGTATGTATATTTAAACTTGTAATCTGTGTCTATATATTTTAAAACAGCTTTATTGAAATATAATTTATGTACCATACAATGCACCCACTTAAAGTGTACAATTGAGTGGTTTTTAGTATATTCACAAAGTTGTGCAACCATCATCAGTCTAATTTTAGAACATTTTTATCATTCCAGAAAGAAACTCTTAGCAGTCACTCCCAACTCATCCTGTACACTCCCCCCCGGACAAGCCCTAGGCAACCACTAATCTACTTTCAGTCTCTATGAATTTGCCTATTTTGGACATTTCATATAAATGGAATCATATACTATGTGATCTTTTGTGACTGGCTCTTTTCCTTTAGCATAATTTTTCAAAGTTCATCCAAGTTATAGCATATGTCAATACATCATAGATTTTATTGTCAAATAATATTCCATTGTATGGATGTAAAATATTTTACACATTTTTTTGTTTTTTGTGTTTTGTTTTTTTTTTTTTGCTTGAGGAAGATTAGCCCTGAGCCAGTCTTCCTCTACTTTATATGTGGGTCACTGCCACGGCATGGCTGACGAGTGGTGTAGGTCTGGGCCCAGGAACCCAACCTGAGAACCCAGGCCGCCGAAGTGGAGCATGCTAAATTTAACCACTACACCGTGGGGCCAGCCCCCACATTTTTTATTTTGCTTTTTTTTTTTTTTTGGTGAGGAAGACTGGCTCTGAGCTAAGATCTGTTGCCACTCTTCCTCTTTTTGCTTGAGGAATGTTGTTGATGAGCTAACATCTATGGCAGTCTTCCTCTATTTTGTACGTGGGATGCTGCCACAGCATGGCTTGATGAGTGGTACATAGGTCCACACCAGGAATCCGAACCTGCGAACCATAGGCCGCTGAAGCGGAGCGCACGAACTTAACAACTCACTATGGGGCCAGCCTCTATTTTGCTTTTTAAATTTAATACTTCTGAGAGACTTCTCCTTCTGGGAAGGTGGAGTAGATGGTGGTGAGTTTCTTGGTTTTTTGCTTCATACATCTTAAGATTTGGAACTATGGAAGCTGGCAATGTGGAAACACCAACAGGCACAGACATACAAAGCTCCAACAAAAGTCTGCTCTCTCTAGCCAAAGAACCAGGAAAAGGGCAGCCTAAGCAAGACAGAAAACTTTTAGACAATAGTTGGCAGTACTCTAAATGCCACAGAAAAAAACTGTGGCCCTACCCTTACCCTTGCCAGCAGAGGCCAAATGGTTAGCCCAGACTTCCACCCTCTGGAGGTGGTCTATAACTTAACAAATCCTGTACTGATAGGCTTTGAGTGGTCTCTGGTGTTTTGCTTTTACAAACAATGCTTCAGTGTTTCTCCCTCTTACTTGTATCTTTGAACATCTGTATAAGTGTTTCTACAGAATAAACTTCTAGATGTGAAATTGTTGGGTTAATAGCATACAATGAAGCCTTCAAAAATGACTGTTAGATGGATAACATCAAAATATGGAAATATATAAGAAGTATCACATTTTCAGTCTAGGTTTTTTCTGTGGTTCAGATTGGGTAATTTCTATCATTCTTTCTTCCAGGTCAGTCATTCTTTCCTTTGTTCCCTTAGGTTGGCCGTTGAGCCCGTTCTCTGAGCTTTTTATTTCAGTTATTGTGTTTTTCAGTTCTAAAATTTCCATCTGGTTCTTCTTTCTTTATGTCTTCTATTTCTTTGCTGAGGCTTTCTATTTTTTCATTTGTTTCAAGCTGTTCATAAGTGCTCATTGAAGCATTTTTCTTACGGCTGCTTTAAAGTCTGTTGGATAATTCTAACATCTCTGTTGTCTTGATGTCGACATCTGTTGATTGCCTTTTTCATTCAGTTTGATATGGTTCTTGGTATGACAAGTGATTTTCAGTTGAAACCTGGACATTTTCATATTATGTTATGAGACTCTGGATCCTGTTTAAAAACTTCTCTGACACTCAAATAAGACTTCCCTGACACTGCTCTGAAGGGACTTGGGAGGGGAGAAGGGTGACAACACTGCCTTGTTATAGTCAGGTGGAGATAGAAGTCCAGGTGCCGACCCAGCCTCCATTGATACTCAAGGCAGCGAGGCTCCTCATTGCTGGGTGAGGGTGTGGGTTCCAGCTCCCCGTGTGGTGTCCAGTGACACTCTGGTCGAGGTGGTCTCATTACCTCTAGTTGATGGTGCAAGTCCTGACTACTCGCTACGAGGCCTCCTCTGACCCCCACCCCAGCAGGGACGAGGAAGGGCTTCTCGTTAGTGGCTGGCAGGGTTGAAAGACCTGGCTTCCTCCTTGACCTTCTCTGATACCATCCTGGTGGAGGCATTATAGCCTCCAGAGGGTTGATTACATTAAATTGGGAATAAAATATGTAAATGATTAAAAAGTTATATATAGTGTGATCACATTTTTAAAGGAAAAAATAGTATGTACATAGAAAATAAAAATCTGCAAGACTAACAAACTAGTGAATGGTTCAGGGGTAGAGGAACTCGGACTTTCTGTAGTTTCAGTTTTTATTTATTTTTAAAATAATGAGTGATTATATTACTGTTAGAAGCAGTAAAAAGCAGTTTTTTTAAAGGCATACTTTATTCTTAGATGCTATTGTTAGATATACCTATATGTTAATGTTTATTATTGTTATTAATAAAAAACTGGGTATAGAAGAAAGGTATCTTGATTTCTCACGTATAATGCTTTCCACTATGCCATAATATCCTCTTCAGTCAATTGTACCAATAGGTTATATTCAGTGTAGTTCATATTGAAGAGAATAATTTTGATCCTTTAACTTGTATGGAATTTTATTGAAATGTTGAAATGGAATTTTATTAGTACATCGTGGATTAAAGGAGGAAGTTTTTGACTTGTGACTTCTGGAAATCCAAATTTTTCTACAGTTTCATTATACTTTATGAAAATATTATCTGGCTAGTAGCTCCCAATTTTCTCATGCTATTAAAACTTTGGAAAAACTTGTACATGGCAATATTTCTTATTTAAATTGTCCTGAATTTTGGGAGTAGTTAATAAAAAGCAGTTTTTTAGATCTGTCTTGGAAAGTATGCATGCTTTTATTTGTGTGTGCATAAAGGAAAGTAGTTTTATAAGGAGTGTGAGATGTGTAACAAGCTCCTGATATTCCTGAAAGAGAAGTGAATTGGTAAAATTTGCTAGAAAATTATAGACAAAGGAGGTGAAAGCAAAGGGGCATTTGCGTCCTGACCAGGTCTTCTTGAAGCAGTCCATGGATCGAGATTCTTCTGTCCAGACTACAGTATGCTGTGCAGACTATTGTAGGAAATTGTGGGGTGGTATTTTTGATCTGTAGCCAATCGATGTTTATCTGCCACTTGGCTTTAGTTGAATGTGTTTTCAAGTGCCTGCATGTAACATCTTTATTACATCTTCTTTACCAGTTCAATTATTTTAACACTGCTATGACAGGCATCTTGGGAAATTATAGTTAATTTTATAGGTTAAATAGATGGAATAGGAAGACGACCTTGAGTCAGACTTATTCTTTGTCTATCCAACTTGACTCCTTTTTCAGTAAGTCCCAAATTTGGTATGCTTTTTCTTGTATTTATACCTCTGCTGTTAAATATGATAAAACCGGGAGGGGAAAAAAGTGAAACTGATGATAAAATTTGAATATCTAAGGCCACAGCCTTATGTGAAAATATTAATAATCAAGCTATATAGAAAGGTAATGTGTTAACTTTTTTATTTGTAATAAACTCACTTGTACGTTTTCAGTGTTTCGTATGTATTTGGATGGTCAGCATCTTCTGAAAAGCAACTTTGGGTCCCAGGTTGTTATGTTATATAGTAGATGACTTAGTACTGTAACCTGGCTTGTGCTCTGAGCAAGGACTGCTGTCCTAACCTTCCTGCACCAGTGTTTCTCAGGGTGTCCTGCAGGTGCCTTACTTGTGATCTCCTTGGGTGCTTATAACCAAATGATTATTCCTGGGCCCTACCCAGCAATCCTTCTGAATCAGAATCTCTGAATGTAAGGCCCAGAAGTCCTCATTTTAAATGTTTTCTTTAGGTTATTCTTATTACACCTTCTTTAGAAAGTAAAATTTTGTACAAGTTGGAGTATTGGAAATTAATATGATTCACTCTGGCTACAATTATGTGTGTTTTTATTACTGATAAAGAACGATCAATTTTTTTTTTTACCAAACTCAGTTGTAACTATCCCATCTTGTCTGATTAGGGTGGGGCTCTGGGATCCTCCTTATATGCCCATGTTTTTTGTTGGTTGTATTATGTTTAACCAGGTAACTGCTTTTATTTTTTTTACCCCCCCCCATTTCCCCCTTAGTTTAGGAATTAATGACTTTACTAATGTAGCATTTTGCTGAAATGGCTTCTGAATTTTTTGGGTTACTTTAGGATAATAAATGGTACTTGTAGCAACATCTTTGAGTAACTTGTTGAAAGTTATTTCTGGCTCTCTCCACAGACTTTGTGGTGAAGAGGGCTGTGTGGATTCCTAGCAAGTGTCAGAATGTTCTCTTCCAGTGTGCTGGCTCTTTCTCTTTCCCCGTCCTGTTTTCCGCTTACCCCTCCCACTTTTTAAACTTGGGGCATACACGATGGAATTCAAGATTTGTCCCACTGTGATTTTAGGAAAATTCTATCTCATCCTTGAGCTTGGGGAAGTCAACTGCTCCATTCATTAAGTAGGATTACAAATAGCTTATAACCAAGATATCTTTTGTTATTTTCTTGCTCCCTGAAGGAAGGTGTAAAACAAGAGATAAGATTTTATAGTGACTATTTTTTAAAATAGTGGAGAAGTTGGCGATTATTTAACTCTTTGGAGACAGGCACACCTATAAGTTTCCCTTTTTATCTTACCTTATAAAAAATACTGTCTCACAGAACAAGAAATGGCTTACATTTCATGAAACCTGCTTTGTCTTTGCCCTGAGACAAGGCTGTATGTACCCCCTGGAGACTGAGTAGACCTGTGCTGTCTTGTATGGTAGCCATTAACCATGTGTGGCTATTTAAATTTAAATTAATTAAAAGTAAATAAAAAATCCAGTTCCGTTGAACTAGCTACGTTTTAAGTATTCATTAGCTACTTGTCACAATTGACTGCCATATTGGACAGTGGTAACATAGATAATTTCTATCATTGCAGTTCTCTTGGACAGTGCTGTACTAGACTGGCCTTTTTTTTTTTTTTGCTGAGGAATAGTCACCCTGAGCTAACATCTGTTGCCAGTCTTCCTCTTTTTGCTTAAGGTAGATTTGCCCTGAGCTAACATCTCTGCCAATCTTCCTCTATTTTGTATGTGGGTCGCTGCCACAGCGTGGCCACCGGCAAGTGGTATAGGTCCATGCCCAGGAGCCAAACCTGGGCTGCCAAAGTGGACTGCACTGAACTTAACTGCTAGGCCACAGGGCCAGCCCTAGACTGGCCATTTTTAAGAAGAGGAAGAGGCAAATGAAAGAGCAAAATAATAAAGACCTGAATCTCCACCCTTCTTTCCACAATCCAGCTTTTCCTGTCTTCTTGTACCCTTGATTAAAATTCAGAAAAAGATCTATCATTTTGAGTATCATCACTTTAACCTTGTTTTGTAATGTTTCTTTCTGTTTCCCAGGCTGGCAGTGATGGTGAAAGCATAGGAAACTGCCCCTTTTCCCAGAGGCTCTTCATGATTCTTTGGCTCAAAGGAGTTGTCTTTAGTGTCACAACCGTTGACCTGAAAAGGTAAGACTTGGTTGCAGTTGGGATGACTTAAGTTGAGTATATACATCACTGTTTTCAGTTTGATTTTTCTCCCCATCCCTCACTTTGTTTGCATGTATTCTCCAGAGGCAGTAGATTGTATTCAAGTTAGCTGATTTATGGACAAATTTGACTTGTGTAAGTATTGTGGATAACTCACAATGTCAGTAAATTGCATGTGGCCACTCTGTCTTGTTGGGAACTTATGGTTTGTTTACCTTAGATTTCAAGAGCAGCACCAGGCGCTAAGTTTTAGTGTGGATGCAGTGAAATCTTTGACTTATCAGTGTGAACGTGGAGCTATGAAGAACTTTCTAAGCAGAAAACTTCTTGGTCTCAAATGTGTGAAACACATGGCCTGTCTTATCTGGATCCTTAGAGACACGAATGGGATTTTAGGAGGCTGAACACTGCTGTGGTCTATTTCATTTAATCTACTTTTCAGGGAATAATAGGCATTTTCTATAATACAATTTTCAATATAATTGTACTATAATAGTTGTAATTATGTTAAATCATATAAAAATAATTGTAAAATAAGAGCAATTGTTCACGGCCCTGTGATTTTTCTTGCTAGCTGAAGGGTCATTTCTAACTTTCTCTCCGTAGACCAAAATAGGGAGGGCTGAGAAGTAGTAAGCTCTTTTTACTCAGGAACTTCTATTCTTCCTTAGCAAACAGGTCTGAGGTAAAGAACATTTATACTTAAAAAAAAAAAAAAGTTTTAAATCAAGGGTTAAGAACAGTTATAGCAATAGAAAGTCTAGGGTTCGGCAGTGGGAATGTGTTCCTGTTGGCACAAATGCCACAGCGTGGTTTGCTGCTTATTTTTTAAAGCGTATCAGCCGTGAACAGTGTCCAAGAAAAAAGAGCGACAGGCTCTCACCTGATGGGTGGCAGAGCTCATGTGTGTTATCCCTCGGGACGCCACAAAGTGCGAGTTATCTGAGAGCTGTAATCCCATCCCCACTTCTAAGTTAGCACACTCTGGGATCTCTGTCAGTTTCTTCAGATTTATTCTTTCCTTGCTGCTAGTGCAGTTACTTGAGATTTTGCAGACTTAAAACTTATTTATTGAAAACAAGCCATGAAGTTTTCCAGGAACCCCTTTAGTTACGTATATGAATGTAGAGAGAAGCCTTGGGGACAGTAAGAGTTAAAACTACAGGCTCTTTCGAAGATGTACGTACCTCATATTGGACAGAGCTATTATAAGAATGAAATAATTCATATAGTTATTACTCTTCTATTACTGTTTTTTTCCTACATGCGTTCACAAAGGAAGTTTCCCAATATAACTCCTAAAAATAAACCATGCCGCCAGGCACACACCCTTACTGTGTCTTAAAATACATGGATTTCTCCTATTCCATTTTTGGCTTGGAGCAAGTAAGTTGACTGCCATGCTTTGAAAAAGCCTTCTTTGAACAGCTCAATACAGTGCTTGGTTGTGGTATATAGCAGTAATAGTGCCATAAACGATGGGTGACTGATTCAGACAAGAAAGAGAACGCAGGATGGCTATTTCAGAGTCATCTGTTTCACTTTTCATTTCCTGTAAGCCATTATTCCTGTAAGTTGATATTTGAAGATTTGTATATATTTAAGAGTAATGTACCCTACATGTAAAAAGTGACACATGGAAAGTAGGAGGAAAGCTTCAGGGCTTCCTAATTAGAAAATATTACCATTTGGAGAACATGTATGTTTATTTCCTAGGGCTTTGTATAAAATCAACAGTAGAAAGCACTTAAAATTGGAGCCTATATTTTTTGGTTTTCTTTAGAAATCTTAGGTCTACAGTACATCTAAGAAATGATTTGTAAGGGCAGTTAAAAGTATATCAGTAGTGCATGATAATGAGTCCTCTCCACCCCTAGTTTCTGGTCATCACTTCCTCTTCACAGATGTCAGTGCATTTAGGTTTGGTTTTTATCCTTCCAGACCTTTTCTATGAGTTTACACACTTATAGTCTTGAGTACGATTTCAAAGAGAAGGTACCCCAAGAGAGTGAACATTGGCTTAAAAAACCAGTGTAAAATAAAGGTGTCACAGAGGAATAAAACATCTGTAGTAAAAAGTACCTTTCATAATATATTCTTACCTTTAAACCTTTAAATATGACGGTTTTTAGAAAGCTGTGGGGGAGAAAATGCCGATAGTGCTTATTTTCCTGATAATTGCCTAGTTCCTCAGTGAAAAGTACTGATCCCAGAACAAACCGGTGACGAGCGATAGAACTCTCCTGAGAGCTGTTTAGAAGCCCACTCTGTGCTCTGAAAAAATTATTGTTATATGACATTTCATCCATAAGAACAAGCCAGTTTCTAGTTCTGGCATTGTGTGACACATTCTTTTTGAATCTCAGTTGGCATTAATGACTATGCTGGTGGTATTCACGTGCCCCTGTGAGGCTTGGAACAGTCTCCTGTTGCTTGTCTGCCAGTGCTGCCTTAATGCTTTAGTGGGAGTCATTTCTAAACCTAATTTTCTCCCCATGCTGCAATGGTATTACAGAACTTTTAGATAAAAAATGTGCCCAGGCCGCAGAAGGAATTTAGGTTTGCGTCAACTGCCATTTGAACAAAAGCTTCAGATAAATATTAGTGAAAATATTAAAATTGGTATATTCAAAGATGTTATCACATGTCATCAAATGGGGTGCAACCATGGCATAGTAGAAAGTGTTGGGGGCAGAGACCAGGTTCTGTGTGGAGAGACCCCTGGCACCGGTTTCCTGGAACCTTGGGCAAGCCGCCTCATCTTCTTGGAGGTCAGTTACCTCATGTTTAATTCAGGAAAGAGGAAGGAAAAAATAAACTAACATTTCTTCACTGTCTGCTGCATGTTAAATCTTGTTCAGCGTACTTTCTACTACTCTTATCAAACCATTTTCAGACCTGTTATTGAATAGAATTCATTGTTTTATCACACTGGTATGATAGGGCCTTTCTGGCTGACAGGTTCGTGGCAGTGATCAAGATCTTTATTTGAAGACTTCCACTATCTTCATTATGCCCAGAAGTTCCTAAATCAAAGATCAGCATCCTTAGAGCATAGATAAGCCTGAGAGGTAGGCCAGGGCAAGAGGACGGAGAAAGGATGAGAACAGTAGTGTCTGGGGGAGGTGGTGGGGAGTGGGGGACAGAGACGCACACATGCACACACACTGAGATGCTGACTGGCATATAACTGAGTATGGCCATATTTTGCCACAAACTTGTTGGGGTATACTTTTCTGGTTTTGAGAAATGAGAGTAGAAATGATAACTTTAAGAAATTAGCTTTTTTATTGTAAAAGCAGTGATATCTGCTGTATTACCAGTGAATAAAATCTCTCCTCCATGGTATTCTCTGAGGAAATAAATTGGAGAAGACCACTTTTAAAAAGTCTGGAAAGGGCCGGCCCCGTGGCTTGGCGGTTGAGTGCACGTGCTCCGCAGCTGGCAGCCCAGGTTCGGATCCCGGGCGCGCACTGACACACCGCTTCTCTGGCCGTGCTGAGGCCGTCTCCCACATACCGCAACTAGAGGGATGTGCAGCTATGACATACAACTATCTACTGGGGCTTTGGGGGAAAAAAAAAATAAATAAAATTAAAAAAATAAAAAAATAAAAAGTCTGGAAAATGTTTCTATTTTTCCATTCCCACCTTAAACACCGAAACTGTCTCATCCTTTGTATTGTCACTAATGATTTCTTTCTAATGTCAGCATCCCATTTGTAATGTATTGTGTGAGTCAGAGCCACTGTAAGTTGCCATAATAATGGCATGAAGCTTTGGAAGGTTATTATGATAGTTTAAACTTTAAAATTTTTGTAATAGTTTAAAATGTTGCAATGGAAATATAAAACTGATAGTTCTGCATGTTTTAAAAGGCAATTATAAACTCAGAAGAAAATAGATTCTTTGGATAGTTTGCTTTCATTATCATGTTTCTGTGGTTCCACCCTTCTGAAAACAGTCTTCAGCAGGTTGAGAGATCAGTGTGATTTCCAGGTGGATCCTCAGTAACAGCAATGTGAATGAAACAGAGAGACTAAGTGGAGTGGGACAGGCCAGTCTGTTAGAGAAATCATCTGTTTCCTGCTGCTGGCCGGTCAGGACGGTATAGGCTCCGTTCTTCCTCTTTGTAAAGTTGAGCTACGTGAAGCCCTTGTTAGAACAGTCCTGCAATTCAAGATATGTGTCTCACGAATGTGTTCTGAATCACATGGACATCCGTGTGTGTGTGTGAGAGAGAGACGGACTGGGAGAGCTTCGCTGCCACATGTCTTTCTGTTCTTTTTCAAGATGATTTCAAAGATGATAAATCCTGTTAGGCCACAAAGAGCTGAATTAGAAAAATGGATTGTTAGTGAATGTTTTTCTAAACCCATCAGTATAACTCTACTTATAAGCTGTGTTAATAAAATCTGTTAAAAATTATAGAAGCTGTATGTGAAACCTTTTCATGGATGCTATTTTGTTTTAAAATGATTGCTCCACAAATTGACATTAAAGTAGACAAAGATTAGCAGTATACCACATTTAATCAAAATAAATAAAATCTTTTAACTGGTTGAATTGGGACAAGTAGACAAATGCTTAGTAACTGGAATCTTGGTGTGTGTGTTTTGGTGAGTCCACGATTCATTCATTCAATTAGTGGTGAAGAATAATTAATAGGAGTAAAGTGAATCCTGAAACAAGGATTTGTGGTGTTAACTTATTTTTTGCTTATTTGCTATATAGTGTCCAGTATTTTCTTGATTTGTGAATTAATTTTATGCCTTGAAAATGAACACCTTCAAAAGGGAACTCAATTTAAAAGATAAGTTCTACATACTTAGTATTTTTTATCTCTAGTGAGTCAACTAGTTACAGATAGGTCATTTTTAAGAACTAGCTCCAGTATGCTATGACTGTACTCATTTTATATGAATACGTTTTATTATACAGTCATTTATATGCTGTGCTGTACTCATTTTATACCAAGAATCTGGAACTGAGCCACAAGCTGGACATCCTCCAATTGTTGCAAGTGTACTGAATTAAATTTTAATTGAAGTTAAGCCGCTTAAGTTGCTTAAAGTATTAGCTCCTACAAGGTTCCTCATTTTTATTCCTTTCTTTCCCTCTCTTTCTATTCTTGTTTTACTTTGTTTCTTTTTATTTCCTTTTCTTCACCTAGAAACAAAATAAGAGAGAACATAATCTTTTTCATTTAAAAGACTACTATAAAAAAAAGGACTACTTTGATAAGTAATGTTAGAAAATACTCCAAACATTGAAGAATATTTGTGCTGTTATCTCAAGGCATGAATTCTATGCAATTTGCTTTTTGTAGATAGCACTTAAGGGAAACATTTGAATGAGTTTGAATGAATTGTTGAATATTTATGGAAGGCTTTTTAACAAACCAAAAATATCCTGAAACTTTTAGCCATTGCCTGTTGGTTCAGTTTCATTGATTTCACACTGCAGTCCCTGAAATGTTAAGTTTCTTTGAAGCATCTGTAAAATGAGCCGTTGTGGGTCAAACAAAGCACCTGAGGCCACCGAGTGCCAGGTAAGGACTAGAAGTTGAAGAATCTTAGATTCTGTTTGGTCGATGACTTGATATAGCTTCTAAGTGAGTCAACTCACTGCTTAACAACTTGTCCATTTATTTGAAGTCTGCTAATCTGTTGAGTGGCATTGACGTTTCTTCTCAAATCTACTTTCACTTGGAGTAAGGACCTAACATGGTTGTCCTTCATCTCAACAGTTAATCCCAGAAAATAGTTTTATCACCTTTGTTTTTTTAAAATCTATATAGCCTTTCAACAGATTTCTTACTACCAATTAGTTAATGCTAGATAACCAGTTTTGAACCGTCAGTCTCAATTAGAATTTAAAACTGCCAATCTCATCTCCTGCATAGGCTTTGTTAGTATGATACTGAAAGCAGTAAGGACTTGCATTTGCATACTTTGGTTTAGTTCACTTTCACGTGCATCATTTGATTTGATTTTTATAGGCAAAGCAGGTCTTATATCCATAGTACAGATGAGAAAATCCAGACCCAAAGAGGTTGTGATTTACTTAGTCGCATAGCTGGTAAACGGCAGAACCATTCAATCTGGGACTTGAACCAGGTCCTTTTTATTCAGTCTCTGGTTCTTTCTTCTCTGCTATGCTAACTTTATCCCTCTTCTAATAAATATTTTTGTTTGGAGAGCTTAAAAGCTGTCATAATTTATTAGAGAAGTAATAGCAGTTATTTATTTTGCTGCCCCCTCCCCGCCATTGGTTATTTTTAAGCATTAGTCCCTTTATTCCCCTTTACCTAACTCCACCCTAATCATGAAAAAATTATTTGTAAAAAACACAGACATAGGTTATTACCTTACACTTAGGCATTTAGTGGACTGTTTGTTAGTCACAAAAATGTTGATGGATATGTTTTATAACTTTAGAATGAGAAGAATGGGGGCCGGCCCGGTGGTGCAGTGGTTAAGTGCGCGCGCTGCACTTCGGTGGCTCAGGGTTCGCGGGTTCCAATCCCGGGTGCACACTGACGCACTGCTTGTTAAGCCATGCTGTGGCAGCGTCCCATATAAAGTACAGAAAGATGGACACGGATGTTAGCCCAGGGCCAGTCTTCCTCAGCAAAAAAGAGGAGGATTGGCAACAGATGTTAGCTCAGGGCTGATCTTCCACACACACACACACACACACACACACACACACACACAAAAAAAAAAAAAAAAAAAAGAATGAGAAAAATGTTTTCCACGTGATGACAGTTTGTATCTAACAAGATTAAAGAACATTCTTACCCATCACTGGCATCATTTGTGGGAGATGTGTATGTTCCCTTTCTCTTGTGTATTTTATGCAAATTTTATTAGCCCTACTTGCTTTGATGAGATACTGTTGTTCTTTCTTACCTCTGCTGCCTTTTTTTTTTTTTTTTTTTACTTTAAAATGTTAAGATTTGAAAATAAATACATAAACCCTAAACTCTTAGTGTTTCTGGACTCTTGATTATGTTCAAGGTCTTCCTGAGTTGAGGAGGAAATAAATTATAAGTGGGAACAAATGTGAATTTGTGAATGAGAATGTGAGTGGGTGACTTGAAGACTAAAGATGACTGATCTTGGACATGCTGGTCCCTTTAGTGATCAAAGAAGAACAGGTGGTCAGGATGATGAGTCAAAAGGAATAACCAAAAGAAACCAATGAAATGAAAAGTAGAAAAGAATTAGTTCTAATTTGGAGTTGAGTTCTTGTAAAAGTTACTGGAATCTTATAAGCGTACCTCACTATTTAGATAAATGTGGATCCAGAAGACTTACTGAGGTTTCAGTAAGATGGATTCCAATCGTTTTGTGCTCAACTTTACCTTATCAGACCAAAGAGTGCTCAGTAAAAGAATCAGAGTTGAAAATCAAATCAGATTTGGCTTTTAAAAGTCCTCTTTTGGAGTTTAGGTTCTTACAAAAGTTGATAGAAAACGTGTTAATTTTTCTTTGGATTGGGAGGGAGCTAGGCTCTAGAACTTCAGTAGAGCGAGGCTCTGAGTTAGAAAATTTCTACTAATTGGATAATGAATTAATAAGTCTTTGTATCTTTGATTGGAGTATAGTCACAGAAAGATGAGGCACTCTCCAAACGTAAATTGAGAGAGCCAGAGAGAGAGAAAGGGGGAGAGAGAGAGAGAGAGAATGAATATGAATAAGACCAGGAGCCATTGATAAGCTGGGCTGAGTATAGATTTTGGGGTACACTTTATTTTAAAAATTCTTTTTTTTGTGTGTGAGGAGTATTGGCCCTGTGCTAACATCTGTTGCCAATCTTCCTCTTTTTCTTTTTTCTCCCCAAAGCCTCAGTACGTAGTTGTAGAGTTGTAGTTCTGTGTGGGATGCCGCCTCAGCATGGCTTGATGAGCGGTGAGTAGGTCCGTGCCTGGGATCCGAACTGGCAAACCCCAGGCCGCCAAAGTAGAACACGCAAATGTAACTGTTACACCACTGGGCCGGCCTCACAAAAAACATTTTTAATTAAAGATAACTATATTTTCCAAAACAAAATTAATGAGAAGAGTGTTGTTGTTTTACATTTTTGCACATCTCTAATGTCTGCCTTAATAGAAGACAGATGCTCCTGTTTACTTCTGTATACATTGCCTTTGATATCACACACCAAGTAGCCTACGGAAAACTCCACTATATGGGCATGAAAGAATGAGAGTGAGAAAGGTAAATGATGTCTTAGTATTCTGAGAATGGTTTTGACCTCATGGACCACCTGGGGAAAGGGTCCCCTGGATCACACTTGGAGAGACAGCTGCCTTAAGAGGCTTGATTCGAGATTCAGGTTCAGCATTTTTGGTAAGAATACTTTGTGGTGATGTATGCTTCGTATTTTATCATTAGGCAGCACACTATATCTGGTCATATTATTGATTCTAGGATTCATTGGTGGGCTTAGGTGAGCCATTTTGCTTTTTATTAGGGCAGTACCAACATTCCTTGCTATTTGTAGTTGTAAACATACCAGTTTGAGCATATTTATCAGTGTTGTGTATTTTCAGTTTTTCCTAATTAATAGGAGGAAAATGTCTTCATTGTTTAGTTTTGAATTTCTTTGATAATTCTTTTCTTTGACATTTTTCTGTGTGGTCACTTATTTTATCTATTGCTTATCAATTTCTTTTGACTTATTTGATTTTTTGATGACTTTTTAAATGAATTTGGACAAAATTCTTAATATATATTTTTAGCCTTTCTTTTTCTTTTTTTTTTTTTTTGTGAGGAAGATCAGCCCTGAGCTAACATCCATGCCAATCCTCCTCTTTTTGCTGAGGAAGACTGGCCCTGGGCTAACATCTGTGCTTATCTTCCTCCACTTTATATGGGACACCGCCACAGCATGGCCTGACAAGCGGTACATTGGTGCCTGCCCGGGATCCGAACCTGGGCCACCAGAAGTGGAGTGGGAGCACTTAACCACTATGCCGTGGGGCCGGCCTCTATTTTTAGCCTTTCTTATTCACTATAATGTTTTGTCCATTCTGTGTTGCCTCTTACCTTTGATTATGCTATCTTTTATATATTGAAGTAATTTTGATGTGAGATAGTCAAATCTGGTGATCTTTTTTCTTGTTAAGTCTGGACTTCTAGGAAATGGAAAAGGAGTAGCACCTGAATTTGGAGTCTTACAGTCAAAAAGGACTGTAGGGATCAGCTGCTCTCTTCTCCCTTATTTTACAAAAAAAAAAGGAAGGCCTAGCTTAGTTATGATTTACCCAACTTTACACAATGAGCTGGTGCCAGAGTTGAGACTAGAGACTGACTTTCCAGATCTTTTTTCCCCTCATTCTACCATCATTTCTAATAAGCACCTGAGTTAAATTTGGAATGAGAATGAAGGACTTTCTCTTTTGGTTAAAGTCAAAGACTCCCAATTTTCTCGCCATAAGTTATGTGCTTTGTGGAGGTTTGCTTCTTATTAGAGTGCTATTGCTGCTGTTATACTTAGTGGAAAAAATACTATTTCTTATTCATTTTTACATACTTTAAAATTTAGAACCACTCTGAGAATTTAAAGTATTGTTTTCTCAGTGAAAATAAAAAATGATCCCGTTTTGATCACTATTTTGCCTAACAGGAAGCCTGCAGACCTGCAGAACTTGGCTCCCGGGACTCATCCACCATTTATAACCTTCAACAATGAAGTCAAAACGGATGTAAATAAGATTGAAGAATTTCTTGAAGAAGTCTTATGCCCTCCCAAGTGAGTATCAAAGAAAATATGCATGGAAATATCGCCATCTCTTTAAAGCTTTGTCTTACTGTCCTTAGAGATCTTTCTCTTGATGGTACACGAGTTAAATTCTCACAGCATGAAGTTGGAATGACTAGGACTTCTCTTCATTCATTATAATAATGCTATGCAGATGTCAGAATTGGCTTCCGGCTAGGCCAATAAGCCATACTAAGAAAGGTAGGAATCTGATTAAGCTATAGAGTACATGGTAAAAGTAATTTGGGACATATGAGATAGGTTAGGAAAGACTGGTTATTTCAGGGATATGGTCCCAAACCGAGAGAGAAGATTAGGGAGGAGAAGAGGTAGGGAAAGAAAGATTCAAACTGAACCTAGCCAGAATGTCCAAGCAGGAGTGTGATGCAAGTTTCTGGGGGATTTCCTGCCAGGCCATTTTAAAGGTAACTTTCTGAAGCTACCACTCAAGGGAGTTGACGCTTTAAACTGTGTCCTGGAATTCAGTTTTTATTTATGTATTTCTTTGAGTTGTTTTAGTGTCCCAGGTTCTGCATATTAACCCACATGGTTAATGACTTTAAAGTACTCAACTATTTCCTATAATGTGGGATACAACTGAGGAATAGATGTACTGTAATGAGAGTTACCTAAATTGCAAATATGCAGTTTTGCATCATACTGTAATTTTGGAATAGGTTCAAAGCATTATTGGTTTCTTTTAGGCTTTTCCAGTTTCATTGTCCTGAAGTATTTCTTTTCCTCTGGCCCAAGGCTTTCTTGCTAGTTAACTTGACTTTTACCCTCCATATCCAGATAAATTTCCCAAGAATGGGATTTTGGGTCCGAGGCTTCTAAAATAATTAGTTAATATTCATTCATTCATTCATTCATTCTGCAAACCGTTCCTGTGCAACAAAGCCCTGTGGATACAATAGTGAAAAACAGTTCCTGCCTTCAAGAAGCACAGTCACACATGGAGGGAGAGGTGGTGGTGGTGTGGGGAAGTGAGTGGGATCAGGAAAGGCTTTAGAGAAGAGATGACACTTGAATTAAGCTTTAATTAAAAAAGAAAAATGGCGTTCGGCAAGTGAACGAAGAGTGACAGGGATTCCAGGCCGAAGGATAATTTTGAATAAGTAGTGTTCCTTTTGGGGGCCTGAGGTATGGCTGGAGCTTAGCATGCAGGATTGCGGTTGGTAGCAGGAAGTCTGCTAGAAGTATGAATAATGATGCCTCTGTCTACAACTAGCCCATCTGTTATTGCCTTTTCCTTAGCAATCTTGTACTAAGCCTAAAATTTTGTTTTCTTAATCCTTTATTCTAAAAACTTCTCCTCTGCTTTCTTTCCTGTTCTAAGAGTCTCAAACTTTTTTAATCTCTGCTTTCCAGGAGTCCAAACCTTCCTCCTATCCCTAGTAAAGTTTCTGCAGACCAACATTAATAAAATATAATAAATATATATATAAAATAAACATTAATAAACTATATCTCGACTTTTCCTCCAGACCAGATATATAATTAGATTATCAGTGAACCAAAACTGGGATCTTTGTAAAATATAAATTGAAGGTTTATACACATCCGTAAGGAACCATTATGAACATGCATTCAACTTAGTGGAAATAACTTTTGAAAGATTGTTGCACCATAGAACCAACTAGATCCCTTTTTATTCTTTTTTTTTTTTTTTTTTTTGTGAGGAACATCAGCCCTGAGCTAACATCCATGCTGAGTCCTCCTCTTTTTTGCTGAGAAAGGCTGGCTCTGAGCTAACATCTATTGGCAATCCTCCTCCTTTTTTTTTTCCCCCCCAAAGCCCCAGTAGATAGTTGTATGTCATAGTTGCACATCCTTCTAGTTGCTGTATGTGGGATGCGGCCTCAGCATGGCCAGAGAAGGGGTGCTGTCGTTGCACGCCCGGGATCCGAACCTGGGCCGCCAGTAGCGGAGCGCGCACTTAACCACTGAGCCACAGGGCCGGCCCAATCCCTTTTTATTCTTAAAAGTACGTCAGCTCTGAGGAAAGTTCAATATGTGCCAACTTGTCCTCAGACACTGATGAAAGTGATCTTCCTCTCGTGTAACTGTAGATCATTGTATCAACATTAAATTATAAATTGAGAAGCGGTCTGAATGACTTTCATTCTCTATGAAGAAAACTGTATCTTGTTTTAAAGCATTGTCTGAAGTGTTTATTGGGTAAATCCTTCCAAGGATATTTAAGTTTTTGAAATCAGTGTGCTGATAACATATATACCATTTTAGTCTAATGGACATTTTTTTCGTATTCTCTTCTAGCCTTCTTCAATGACAAGGAGCAACAACAACAAAAATAAAGAATTTTCATTATTCCTCCTTGTTATATTTTTCAGAGGGAATAGACATTAAGAGAAATAGAGCTAATATCAAAATATTCTGGTTTCTTGGCATCCAGTGCTCTGTAGGACATAGCTTTTTGAATTGGACCTTCAAAATATACATTTTCACTTTGCTTCTTATATAGAAAAATTTCAGCCCCATTTTGTTTGGGTGTATTCACAGAGATAGTCTAATCAGAGATGGTCTTTTCTTTCACTTTAAATAATTTAAAACCTGGAGATCTTTCTGTTATGAAGGGTTTACAGTGTGCTAAATTCTCTCTAGGGGTATTTTCCTTGTTTTTATTTTGTAATTTATATTTTGAAGAGAGTTTCTAAATACAGTTTTAAAATTTCACTTTATACAGAAGGGCGTGTTTTTAATGTTGCTAATACCTCTGCCGTTATTAACTAACATTCAAGTGCCAATTAGGTGCCATGCACGGTGCATTGTGGATTATTTTATGGGTTATCTCAGTTAATCTTCTCAAAGACTTTATGAAGAAATAGAAGATGGGTAATCCAAATAATTGTCCAGGGTTTCACAGTTAATGGTGGCAGAGCTGGCATACTTACTTTCAAAGCCAGGTCTATATGACTTAAAAAACCTGTTTCCTCTATTCTCTTCTTTGTTTTTCTCATTTCATTGCATTTGGATTTTATAGAAGAGGTAAACTGTAAGTCTTTAATTGGGATTGTGCTTTAATGAGAACAAAATTGAAGGGTAGGAGAGAAATCAAAGGTAGTTTACTTGACTGTGATGAGCAAGTGGGACTGAATGTGGTTGTCAAACTTAATTCGATGAATCTTTTTTAAAAAGTAGGTGGGGGTTAACTTCTGGTGAATTTTTATTTATATGCATTGGAACAGCATGTTTGTGTTGGGAGTGCCTTCCCCCTGGTGGGCTCTGCAACCCGTAATGTGAAATGCTGATCACACAGCACAGTCTCTGTCGTGCAGAATGGTTCCTGGAGGATGAGTGGGAGGAGGAAGTGTTTCTGGGACCACCACGTGCGTCCCTTTTCCTTTCCTCTGTTGCTTTAGGGCATTCAGGGACCATCCTGGCTCACAGCCTTTCCCCTCTAGGACAAGAAGGTCTTCAGGTCCTTAGCTGTTGTTGCTCCTCCTCACAGTGAGTGTAAGCCTTCTTGTTTCCAGATAGGATGAGGAGAAAAGGCAGAGAGTTGTACAAGCTGTAGACTAGAACCTAGCATTTCTAATAACATATTTTTGGCATTTGATGATACTGAGAACAAAGTGTTTTTATGTGAACACTTCCTGATTTAATCATGACAAATATAAATACAGGCAACTGTTCTCTGGAGTTGTTTAGAATTTAGAGACTAATGAAAAGCTTAAATCAAGGAACTTTTGCTGGCCTATCTAACTCTGGGTTTTAAAGAAGAAATAGGTTTTAAAGAAGAAACTTTCTGTTTCTTCTCCTCTGGGGAAAGTATTTGTGTTTTTTTTTTTAGTTCCCCGTGCTTGAATGAAGGAACTACTTTAAATAAATAAAAAGTTTTTTTCAAAAGAGCTTTGAAACTTGGATTTTTAACTGAAGCAGGCCTGTATACTTGGCTAACTTTACTGATACAAGGATAGAAGGAAACTGGGTAATTTTGGAAGAGAGATCTAGAAAGTATTATTAAGCTTTTTTTAAAAAATGAGAAATACAGATGAAGCTGCATTTACGAGGATAATTTAGTAGGCTGTATAACCAGCCTTTATACTTATAAACCCGAGAAAGGAGAAAATGTCTGAGATCTTTCCAAAAAGGGTGGAAATATTCTTAGCTAGTCTACCGTTAATAGCCTGTGATATAATACAGAATAAAGCACTGATTTGAAAGTCTAAATACCCTGGATGCTCATGTCTCTTCTCTTGTTGACACACAGCCTTTTATTAATTATTTGCCTTCTTTTTGTTAGATGTTGAAATGAATGCTCACAATAATTGAAAATTATTGCTTTATCAAGCTATTTGCTAAAACTAATAATAATGGATGAATTATTAAAATCCAGTGTTTGGGGGGAATGCAAAAAAAAGCTGGCAGCTGATTTTGGACCTACTGGTTTCAAATTTGGTTTATCTTTTAGCGAGAACCTGGTCTGTAATAGAACAAAAACAAAAACAATACTGGACCTGGGGACAGAAATCTGAGTTTTAGTTCGATGATACTTTTAAATAGTTCAGTGACTTTGGGACCAAGTCTATAAGCTTTCTGTAATATCATTTCCTTTTAGGCAAAATGAGAGATTGAGGTGAGTGATCTCTTGTAGCTATAGTATTGTATGCATTAAATTAATAGTACAAATTTAATGGTTTGTCTTGGAGGGGAAGAATAGGGCATGTTTAATCTACTTTAGAGAACAGTGTTTTTTAAGAATTCTAATAGCATCTATTTCCATATGAATAAGGATAGGCTGATTGCAAATCTTGCTTCATTCTTACCTGTTCATTAAAATAGGTCACCAGTAAGTATGCTTCTATATGCTCGTCATTATATCCCCAGCACTTAGTACAATGCCTGACACATAGTAGTTAATAATTAGATAAATGAATATATGCATGACTAATGAATATATAAATGATCTGTAATTCAAGCATACAGGAATGTAAGTTATTTTGAGAATTACAAAGTTTACTTCATTAGGAAAAGTTGGTACAGCTAAATATTGGTTGTGGAAAGAATAATTTTGGAAACTAGGCTAGAGGAAGACATAGATGTATTGAAGAGGCACTTATGTTCCTTGCACTATTTTTTGTTTGGGTTGAGTCAATGAAGGTACTGTATTACAAGCGGTGAAAACATTTAAACTGGAGGCTGGTTGTTTTTATAGTCAAGGGAAATCCAGGGATGTTGAACCTGGGATTAACTGTTTCAGCTCAGGCAGAAAAAGATAAAAAGAGAGAGAGAGGGTAAAGTTTTCTATAGTTAAGAGGAAAAAATATATACCTGTATATTACATATATATAAACTCAGGTAAAATTCGTTTACTATAATTGTTCACTGAAAAATTCATTATGTAAATAATTTCGTTTATAAGAGAAATCTTTTTTTTTTTTTTAATTTTTATTTATTTTCCTCCAAAGCCCCAGTAGGTAGTTGTACATCATAGTTTCACATCCTTCTAGTTGCTGTATGTGGGACGCGGCCTCAGCATGGCCGGAGAAGCAGTGCGTCGGTGCGCGCCCGGGATCTGAACCCGGGCCGCCAGCCGCGGAGCGCGCGCACTTAACCGCTAAGCCACGGGGCCGGCCCCTATAAGAGAAATCTTTAAGCGTAAAAATTGAGAGATGTTAAAAAGGAAGATTTGCCCTGAGCTAACATCTGTCGCCAATCTTCCTCTTTTTGCTTGAGGAAGATTCGCCCTGAGCTAACATCTGTTGCCAGTCTTCCTCTATTTTGTATGTGGGTTGTGGCCACAGCGTGGCTGCTGATGAGTGGTGTAGGTCGGCGCCGGGGAACCTAACCCAGGCCACCAAAGCGGAGCGAGCCAAACTTAACCACTAGGCCACTGGGCTGGCCCCCGCAATAGATATTTTATATTCTACTTACCAATAGTACTATGTCCAATTTAGAAAATATATCTCCTCATGAATTTGAAATAGTAAATTTAAAATATATGAATATAAAAACTAACCTGAAACTACAGCTTGCAACTGAACTATATTTCTTTCTAAAAATACCTCACTTTCATTTTTGATTTAAAGAAAAATGGCAAGACAGCATCTTAAAATATTTGAATAAATCTAAATAACTAGTCTAATGTAAGAATTTTTTCCAAAGTCTTACTGCCCTTAAGTCCATCGTCCAGTGAAATTTTGCAGGGCCTTTAAGCTGAAGAATCTTCCCTAAAACGGTGCTGAGAGTGTGAACTGCTCCAGCCCGGCTCCCTGGAGCGGGTGCAAGCTCTGCTGAAGGGAGAAGTCAAGAGCCGAGCTTGTTCACGTGTATTTTCCAATTTGAGGAAAAGATATACACTGAGTACGTGTGTTTGAAATTTAAATATGTAAAATACATATTTGTGTGTGTGTGTGTTTTTTTAAAGCTGTCGTGTCATGAATGTCTCTTTTCAAAGTAGAAAAACTTTGTAACAACACAACAGAGCACTTGTTAGCAAAATTCCTGACCTCTTATTTATCTGTTGCTCAGTGCCACCCTTACTATTAAGGGCGATGTTGGAAAATCCTGAGTGTTGGGCTGAAATGAGCCATCTGCCTCCTGCTGTTTCCGTCCTTCAGTTACTGTGGATGATCAAGATAACTTGACCAGCCTAGGCTCTTGCTGCTGTCAGGTTCTTGGGTGTTGCTGCACAGGGCTGCTTCAGTGCGTGGCATACCAAGGATCTTGTTGGCATTCCTATTTGAGAAAGCTCTACAGCTGAAATGTGACTAGTACAACTGAGGAAGTGAATTTTTTTTTTTTTTGAAGAAATTCTTTTATTTATTTGTGTGTGTGTGTGTGTAAGATCGGCCCTGAGCTAACATCTGCGAATCCTCTTTTTTTGCTGAGGAAGACTGGCTCTGGGCTGACATCCATGCCCATCTTCCTCCACTTTATTTATTTATTTTTTTTATATGGAACGCCGCCACAGCATGGCTTGACAGCGGTGCGTCGGTGCGCGCCCAGGATCCAAACCGGTGAACCCCAGGCCGCCACAGCGGAGCACGCACACTTAACCGCTTGCGCCACCAGGCTGGCCCCAGAGGGAGTGAATTTTTAACTTTATTCAATTGTGGTTAATTTAAATTCATAGTCAGATAACCATGTCACTAGTGGTGACTGTATTGGACAATTCAGATATAGAATATTTCCGTCATCACAGAAGGTTCTCTTGGATGGTGCTGCCCTAGACTTCTTTTTAAAAGACGCCCCTGGGTTTGGCACAAGTCTCTGAACAAGTAGACTGTTTCCCCACATTCTAATTTATAAAATGGAGGTGGACTGCGGATGCCTTTGGTTGCCAAGAATATTAATATGTGAACAAAAGCACTGTGCAGAGCTTTGTTTCCTAAGGAAAAAACACATCTTAAAAATATCATAGAAAACAGATGATGGCATTTCTTAGAGTAGTAACTGTTAAAAGATGTCTAGTAACTGCTAGCACAATGGTTTGTTGATTGAGAGAACTTATGCTAATGTATTTCTGGAGGATATATAATCTATTGTCACTTTTTCCATTTAGGTACTTAAAACTTTCACCAAAACACCCAGAATCAAATACTGCTGGAATGGACATCTTTGCCAAATTCTCTGCATATATCAAGAATTCAAGGCCAGAGGCTAATGAAGGTAAAACACAAATGATTGAATTACCATTGCAAAGAACAAACAAACAAAAAACAATCCCCAAAAACCCTATTATGACAGTGATTATAAATGAATACTTTGGAGGCCAGACGTTTCGTAAGTATTAAAAACTGCCTGTCAGAGTTGATGAGGGATTTGATGATAAATCAGGGTAAGTCCTTAAGTTGCTTTTTCTCTATGTTTCTAGCTAGTGGAACAGTGCCTCGCATATATTAGGTCTGTGATAAAATGTCTATTGAATGAATTTGTTCTCATATTCTTAGAAATTACTCTGAAGGGAGCTAGGCAAAGAATTAACGGTGCATCAAAAAGGATGGATTGGGTGGTTGTGGTGGTTTGGAATAGATTGATATAGCTTAATTTAAACTATTACGAAGTCTTTTGTTTATTGTTGGGTGCCAGCAGCCTAAAATCAGCCTGGGTGGATTATGTGCTACTTACCCTTAAAGAGCAAGTTTTGGAGTTGCTCTAAGAGAGCATTTAGACTCACCAGCCTTCTGAATCTCTGTATCCTAAAACTAGGATTTTAATTTCAAGTCATATTTTCATGGTGAAAATTGTTTAGGTAGTACAGATGCAATTTCCTTCTTTTACTTTTTAAAGGACACTATCTTATTATTGCATTTACCAAACTTATGTATAGTGAAAGGAAACCTCTTGGAAAGAGATGCTATTTAGTGAACCTTGTCTTAACTGTACCATTCAGTAATTTCCGTTTTTCTTCTCTTTGGGGTGTTAAGCTTTGTTCTCTCTAGGGAAAACTGTATAGTGAGAGCATTAGTGTTTAATTAAAAATAACAACAATAACCAAAAAGCCAGTTCCTAAAGACACGTTAATCCATCATAGTTTTAGACAGTTTGGTAGCTTGGGTGGGGTTCCTTTGGGTAGAAGTGTATTGGCAGCAAATGAACAAGAATACCAAAGGGAAAAAATATCAGTGCTGGTTAAGCAAGAAGAAACATCTTGTAAAAAATTGAAACACTTGCTGATTTCCTTCTTTTATTTCAGTAGGCAAATTTCCAAGCTATTCGGGCTACTGTATTCTGATTATTAAATTTTAAAATTGCAGCGCTTTATAATTTAGTATTGAATTTCAGTGGTTTCTGGAATAATATTCACTGCATGAAATGTTTTTCTACGGTGAAGGGAAAGAAAGGAAAAGCTGTAGTGCCCAGGCCTGGCTTATGTCTATTAAATGTGTTCCAGTAGCTGCCTTGGTTTGGGAGCAGTTTTCCTTAGTCATTGGCTTTTTTTCTGACTAATGTTTCTGTCTCAGCATTTTATGCATTAAGTAAACAGTTCTATAGGAACCCCTCCTGTCCACAGACAGTATCTTTTCTGTTCTACCCTTCTGTCATGCAGGTGACTGTTCTTTTCATAAAACTATCCTTTTATACCCAGATGCCCTTGCTGCATAGTTCTTTGAACTCTCTTAGTTAGAGACAGTATGTTTTTATTTTTCCCTGTGGCTTTTGGAAGCTGGAGGGTGGTTGAATTTCTTTTGACACGTGGTGGGGAGGAGAGGGGAATAAAATGCCTTTGCTTTAAAAAAACAGTTGCTTTGGGGGATGGGGTAGCGGGGAGAGAATAGGGGAGAAAGTGACTCATTTAAGTATAACTTTGTATTCTATTTTTTCCAATTAATTTGTACTGTCTTGAATAGCCACCTACGCTTACTCTTCTTAGAATGCTGTAACCAATAAGAACAAACAACATAATGGATTACACAGTGCATACCTTAGAAGGCTTTATATTAAATTACCTATTAGTAAATAAGAATTCCAGTTGCTAAGCAACTTCCCTCCATCGGGGCCTGTCACTGCCATGAGACTTTAGAAAACAATACAGTCATGTGCTTAAAAGTTGGTTAGGTTGACACGGACTGGCACAGGTGTGTAGTAGGCTACACCATCTAGGTTTGCATAAGTGCACTCTGTGATGTTCACACAATGACAGAATCGCCTAACGAAGCATTTTGGAGAATGTATACCTGTCATTAAGCAACTTATGACTATATTCCAAATCAGGTTGGAGCTTAATTGGTCTCCCTTATGTACGTTTGTTGCAGGTGTCTTATCTGTCTGTTTAGTGCAATTAAATGCCCTAAATAAGCCTAGGAAATTAGCGATCCACCTCATTCACCCAAACAATAAACAATTTACCTGGAGATGGATTTGTCATTTTACATAATGACACATCAGAGTGGGCAAGTCTTTGATTACTTTTACCAGCCTATTAAATATTTTGCAAAACCAATATGTTTGGAGACGTTTAAGACTTTTTAAGACCTAATTCTAAGTAAGAGAGTAGATGCCTAGATGCTATGGTATTGGGTTAGTGAAAGTGAAACAGAAGGGCCAATGCTTAGATTGGGGTACAAAGTAAACAAACAAGATTTAAAGAATAAAATAAAGGGAAACACATGATAGAGAGATAGATGGATAGATAAATATATGATTCTTTTGGTAACATGTCTAAGTTGATTGGGAGTAAGAGTTTGTGTAATCTTTTGAAGCATTAAAAGAGAAATTAGTGGGTAATTCCTTTTATGGAGATGGGTTAGGTATGACCTGTCCCAGATCTTGTAAGTTTTTTCCAATTCTGTGATTTCATTAATTTACATAATTTATTAAGCTCCCAAATGTAACTAATAGATAATTTATTAGTCTACTGGTATTTATAATATTCTTAAGAGATCCATGAATTTAGCAGTGATGAAATCTGCCATTATATGCTTTAAGGCATATTCCATAATGTCTAAATTGTTATTTTTGAATGGAGGCAAGGTATCTATAGGTTCTGACTAGTTCCTTTTTATTCAAGATTCATTCTCCCTCCCTCCTTGTCTCCACCTCTCCTTCCCTCCATCTCTTTCTCTGGAAAAGTATTTGGAATTAGAGGATGGTTGTTCATCATTGTTCATTATTGTATTATTGAATTGTATATTTAATCATCTTTAAATACTCATTACCTCTCCTTGTTTTCCACTGATGTGTTACTGGCCTTTAAAAATTGTTTAGGGCTGGCCCTGTGGCTTAGCGGTTGAGTGCGAGCGCTCCGCTACTGGCAGCCCAGGTTTGGATCCTGGGCGCGCACCGCCGCACCGCTTCTCCAGCCATGCTGAGGCCGCGTCCCACATACAGCAACTAGAAGGATGTGCAGCTATGACATACAACTATCTACTGGGGCTTTGGGGGAAAAAAACAAAAAAGGAGGAGGTTTGGCAATAGATGTTAGCTCAGAGCCAGTCTTCCTCAGCAAAAAGAGGAGGATTAGCAGGATGTTAGCTCAGGGCTGATCTTCCTCAAAAAAAAAAAAAAATTGTTTATGTAAGATTACCCTTTATTAAAACTAGCAGTAGCTTTAAAATGTAGCTTTATCCATGTAAGTTCTTCTAATTTTTTTTCATTGTGAATTGTGTTGTTTTTCTACAACAGATACATACTTGTTACATTGAATGCTTTCTGCCTTGCATTTACTCATTTAGATTATACAGTTAATGAGTAATGCATGCTTTGGGCCGGCCCTGTGGCTTAGCGGTTAAGTGCGCACTCTGCTGCTGGCTGCCTGGGTTCGGATCCTGGGCGCGCACCGACGCACTGCTTCTCCGGCCATGCTGAGGCCGAGTCCCACATACAGCAACTAGAAGGATGTGCAGCTATGACATACAACTATCTACTGGGGCTTTGGGGGAAAAATAGATAAATAAAAAAAATTAAAAAAAAAAAATAAAGTGTTAAAAAAAAAAGAGTAATGCATGCTTATTGAAAAATTAAAATAGTATAGAAATAAATATAATACAATTTCAATGCCCCTTCTTAAGCACATGATACATGAACCTCTTCCTCAACAGTTAGTATGTATCCTTCTTTTTTCTATGTAATTTTGCAAACATTGTGCGTAAATGTGCCTTTATGTATGTTTACATTCTACGCTTGTCTTTTTCATGTATTATGTGGTAGAAATCCTTCTATATCAAACTATAGATCTACCTCATTTTTTAGAAATGCTGCTTAATATTCCTTAATATGGATTTTTATTTAACTATTTCGCTGTTGATAGACTTCTAGACTGTCTCAAATTTTTTTATTATGACAAACAATGCTGCCAGTGAATGTCATTGTGCTAGATTCCAATTAGGTCAAAAAATTTTGTTCTCCAATGTCTGCACTGGTTTATATTCCCACTACCGTGAAAGCATTCACTTCCCCGCACTTTTGACCCTGGAGGCTGTGTGTGTGTTACTGTTTTTAATTTTGCTGTGTTCTCATAGGCAAAAAAGAGTGTTTTGATTTTCATAATTTAAAACTGATTGTATGACCTCTATTGCAGTTACTAATTTGTTTGAGATCTTTTGAAATACTTTCTTGGAGATACCAGCATTACTACAGCGGGGGCATTAGAGAGTAATAGCGCTGTTTGTTAATTACAAAAGACAAGGAGCTACTTTCTGATGGCCTGCTGCTGCCTTCTAGTGGTTAATCCTGACATTTTCTTTATTTTAAAGAACTTCAAATTCCTTTATGATGGTTTGTCTTCAAAACTTTATTATGTTTATTGAATGATGCTCTTTTTTTTTTTTTTCTTTTGTGAGGAAGATCAGCTCTGAGCTAACATCCATACCAATCCTCCTCTTTTTGCTGAGGAAGACTGGCCCTGGGCTAACATCTGTGCCCATCTTCCTCCACTTTATATGGGACGCCGCCACAGCATGGCCTGACAAGTGGTGCATCGGTGCGCACCTGGGATCTGAACCCGGGCTGCCAGCAGCAGAGCATGAGTGCTTAACTGCTACGCCACGGGGCTGGTCCCTTGAATGATGCTCTTTAGTACCTCTTGGTACCTTTGTTTTTCTTTGTATTGTTGGCTTTTCCTTATGTTGATACATAAAAATTGTATCTAACTACTGCAGCATTCTTTGTTTTCGTTAATATACTCTTTATGCTGATATTCTTAACTATGAAAAAACACTAACATTCTAGTCAGGTACAGCAATTCAACTTCATTACAGGTGCTTTGCTAAGTCCAAAATTATGGAAAGAACAGTAATTATAATGTTTTGCTAGCTTCTTAATTTTAGTCTGTGTCTTACATCTAGGATTATAAGCGTTGTATGTTATAAACTTTGTAAATTTATGATATTTTATTTGTCTATTGGATACATGTGAGAATTAATTCAGGAAAAGGACTAATTTAGAGCAGATTGAAGATCATTAACTTGCTCAAACTTGCCATACCATAACTCAAGTGCCATTTGAGACATTATTTCAGTGTTTGAATTCAGGCAATATTATCTTCTTTACAGACTGTGATGCTGTACATTGTAATTTGATCAAGGTACAAGTCTTTATACTAATATGTATTTATTCTGTATTCACTGCTTTTGATAGGAAGCATATTGAATCTTTGTTCTTTGACAGTCCTGAGATTCCACTACCTCCTTTTTTCCTTTTTTCCTTTTTAATACAACCATGAAAAGTTTTTCATCATGCCCTGGACTCCTTACTAACCTAGCTGTTTCTCACATTGCTCTTGCTAATTTATAAACTTTACATTTCAGCTGACTATGTGTATTATCAATAGCTTGTATGTAATTAATAAAAGGTTATATTTCTTGCTTTTATATGTTTTATTTTTAAATGGCTTGATTCCCTGTCACTTCTCCAGTTGCAATTGAGCTCTCCTAACTCCTCAGCTTTATTTTACTGGTTTCCAGTGCCCTACTGCTGTACTGTTTTCTCTAAGGAATAAACGAAGCTGATCCTGGCTATGGCTAGCGTGACCTTTTATTAGTAAAATTGGTAGTTCTTTGGTCTTGATGTTGTTGTCTATCACTTGACATAAAACATTCCACTTGTTTGATATTTACCTAAGTAAAAAATATTACCAGTTCTTTACTTTTTAAAATGGCTATTGTGTTCTATAACAGTAGGCAGTCCCTGCCTCATTCTTAGCTTCCCACAAAGGTATAATGTTCAAGTACAAATATCTTCACTCATCTGACTTTAAAAGTGTCTATTCTGCAGCTTCACCTAATTTCCTTTTGAACTTTCTCCATATGTCTAAGAAACTCAAAGCTTTTATGCTTAATTATTGGCCTTTCTCAGTTTGGGCCAGATGTTGACCAAGTGTCCAATATGTGCTTAGGTAGAGTGCCATGAATTTTAGGGGATATACAGAAGAAGCACAAGACGCAGACTTCACCTTCAAGGAACATATAGTATGATTGGGGAAGCAAGACTGATGCATTAATTTAATAACAAGAATTAGAAGGAAGAAATTTATGATTTAGTAGACTATTAGTTTATGATAAACCAGCCCTGAGTTTAAAAATTTAACAGCTTTAAAAATCTAACAGTAATAGAAAGTACCCAAATCAAGGATGAACATAACTAATACATTTTTAAAAGCCTGTTAAAAACTGCAAGGTATTCAGTTATCAGATACTGACTTTTAAATAACTTTAACATATATATTCAAAAGTAAAAGAACAAACCAGACAACTTCAGTAAAGAACTAGGTATATAAAAAAGAATCAAATGGAAGTTTTAGAATTTAAAAATATATCTGAAATTATGAACTCAATAGATGAATTTAACAGATTAGGTAATGATGAAGAAAGAATTAGTGAACTGGAAGATAGGTCAGAAGGGAATATCTAATGAAAGCACAGAGAGACAAAAGGACAGAAAAACACAGAAAAGAGTGTAAGACGTGGAGTACAATGAAGAAGTTTGACATATGTGTAACTGGAGTCCCAGAAGGAGAGGAGAAAATGGAGTCGAAGCTCTAGTTAAAGAGATAATTGCCAAGAATTTTCCAAGACTGATGGAAGATAAAGAGCCCTGGAGCCAAGCATTACAAAACCCAAGCAGGACAAAAAATAAAGAAAACTACACCTGTATACATCATAGTCAAATTGCTGAAAACCAGAGATAGAATCTTAAAAGTGGCAGAGAGAAAGCTCTTCAAGGTAAAAGCAGTAAGACTGAGGATTGATTCTAACAGACACAGTAGAATCCAGAAGACAATGTTATGAGATCTTCAAAGAGCTAAAAGAAAGTGAATTAGAATTCCATAAGCAGTGAAATATTCTCCAAAAGTGAAAGCAAGCACATCCAAATATTTTATTATTGCCTCAAGATGTGACATTTATATTTACAGCTCTGGATCCATATACTTGTGAAACCAGTCAGGTTTTTTTTATTGCCTTTTCTGTGAACCTCTAAAACTCACCATTCTGGAGCCGGCCCGGTGGTGCAAGCGGTTAAGTGCGCGCACTCCGCTCCGGTGGCCTGGGGTTCACAGGTTCGGATCCTGGGCGCGCACTGATGCACTGCTTGTCGAGCCACGCTGTGGTGGTGTCCCATATAAAGTGGAGGAAGATGGGCATGGGTGTTAGCCCAGGGCCAGTCTTCCTCAGCAAAAAGAGGAGGATTGGCATGGATGTTAGCTCAGGGCTGATCTTCCTCAAAAAAAAAAATAAATAAATAAAATTCACCATTCAATTTCTGATTCCAAGTAGTTACAACAAGTCAGATTCCAAGTTGTCAGGTCTCTTTTTGATGTTGGGAATAAGGCAAATTCTCTGCTCCTTTATTCTTTATCTATCAAGTAGGAGAATATGTGCTCTTCGTAGTCCCATGGCTGCTCTGAGAATGAATTCTCTTAACATATGTTCACCAAGTTTTTCAGCTAAAAAATACCATAATAATGTAATGACTAAGACATTAGTTTTTTATTTATGAACTTTAAAAAGTGAAGGCAGGGGCCAGCCTGGTGTTGTAGTAGTTAAGTTTGCGTACTCCACTTTGGCAGCCCCGGGGTTCACGGGTTTGGATCCTGGGCGTGGACACATGCACTGCTCGTCAAGCCATACTGTGGCGGTGTCCCATATACAAGAAAAATAGAGCAAGAGTGGCACAGGTGTTAGCTTAGGCACAGTCTTCCTCACCAAAAAAAAAAAAAAAAAAAAGTGAAGGCAAACTAGGCATTTTCAAACAAACAACAACAGCATTCATCTCAGCAGACCCACGCTAAATGAAATACTAAAAGTAGTTTTTTAGGCAGAAGGAAAATGATTTCAGATGAACACCCAGAAAACAAGAAGGAAGGGAAAGCAAAAGGTAGTATAAATATATTGTAAAATATAAATGAATACCGTCTGTGTAAAACAGTAATGCCTTGTGGAATTTAAAATATATGTCAAATTAATACACATGACAATAGTAGCATGCAGGACAGGAGAGAAGTTAGTTATTGGAGTTAGAGTGTTCTAAGATTCTTGCATTATCCTGGAAGTGGTAAAAGTTAAACTTTAGTAAGTCAAGGAAACAAAGTCTAGTAAAAGAATGTATAACATGCTAATAGAGGGGGAAATGAATAATAATTTTTAAAAAATCCAAAAGAAGGCAAGAAAGAAGAAAAGAACACAGAACAGGTTAGACAAATAAAAAATGAATGTACGATGGCAGATTTAAACCAAAGTTTATAGTAATTACATTAAATTTAAATGATTTAAATACTCCAAATCGAAGACAAAGTTTGCCAACTGGATTAAAAATGTTGCTTATGTACAAGAATGAGTACACACTGCCCGCCCATATATGAAACACACACGCATACATATATATATAAATAAATGTAGGAAAGTTGAAAGTTAAGATAGTGTAAATGCTAACCAAAAGAAAGTTAACAAAGCTGTACCGATATTGGACCAAGTAGACTTGAAAGAAAGAAGCATCACTAGAGGTAATGAAGCACGTCTCATGCACCAGCCTTCACCCTGGCAATCGTTTGTTTGTTGGCCAGCTTGTCTGTAGTACTTCATTCCTCAAAATGTAAACTCAGAGTAGGACCCTTCTGTATTTTATTCAACAGTGAGTTTAACGATGCTTAGAACACGACTTGGCCCACAGTAGGGGCTCAATTTATATTTTGTTGAATACATCTGTCCTCCTTTTCAAAGTCATTTGGTTTCCGAGCTCTGTCGGTTTTTGTCTCCTAAGCACCTCTAAAATCCATTCATCCTTTTTTATGCATACAGCCCCTTCCCTGGCTAAGACTACCATCTGTTGTCTGGACTACTATGAAGGCACCAACAGATGTGTGGGTGGGAGCAATTTGGAAGAAGAGGTATTGGGTTAGGATATATTTATGTTGCTGGTGAAATATCTAAGAGGCAGCATATAAAACTGCTTTTTTCTGTAAATCCAGCTTTATTCAAACTTATAACTATATGAATTGTCACCTCGTGATATTTAACTTTCTTTTATGGCCAAGTGCTGTGATCATTCGTGTGAGCTCTTCTGTTCTGAGAGTGGGAGGTGATGGTGGATGGGGAAGGTAAAAGATAAGAGGGATGATAGAAGATCTGTCTGTTGTTATTTCATATTCCCTTTAATGATGTTTCCACCCCTTCTCTGCTGAGGGTCACTAACCTTGACTTTCTGGATATACAGGGGTAGCTCCGTCCCACTTTTCTGCATCATAACAATTATAGCATCTTAATGTGTTTGGCTGAAGAGGCCCCCAATTCAGTATCGTAAATTGAACTCTAACATGACCTCTGTGTTTTTCATGTTATTATAAGGTAGTGCTATTCTTGGCTTCTTGTGTGTTATAAGACAGTGCAAAAACTCCAGGCTTTCTGCTTGGATTGTTTGTATTGGAGTTTCTTAACACATTTCATGGTGATAAATCCACATATTTCTAGGGGAGCAGGATTAAAAATTGAGAGCAAGAATCTCTGACTCAGCAAGTTTTTCTTCCCTAGATTTGAAATAATAGGTTTGCCTTTTCTCACTCATTTTTCCAGTTTAAACATAAACTGTGTTGGGCCTTACTGTGTTGGTACGTGGGGCATTTAGGTATTAATAAGTTTTTACAGATCGCACTATCTGAACCTGTCATGCTTGTCTTCATATTTATCTGAACAAGGTTGTCTGTCTCATCCCTGCCCCGTGTAAACAAGCTCCAGGAAGGCAGGAAGCTTGTCTGATTTGTTCTGTGGTGCTTAGTGTCCGAGTGGGCGTTTGACACACAGTGATGGACTGAAAGAGCAAGGCTTCTACTCTGGGGCGTGGGTGGTTTTCCTTATAAAATTCCCATCTTTCTTGCAGCACTGGAGAGGGGGCTCTTGAAAACACTGCAGAAACTGGATGAATATCTGAATTCTCCCCTTCCTGATGAAATTGACGAGAATAGTATGGAGGACATTAAGTTTTCCACACGTAAATTTCTGGATGGCAATGAAATGACATTAGCTGATTGCAACCTGCTGCCCAAACTGCACATCGTCAAGGTAGGCCTGTCGGACGTGGTGTCTCATTGCCACCGGGAGACCTAATATTTCATTTACTAAGATAGCACTTCCTTGGTGCACAGAACTTTCCTGATCTTCTGACATATGACTAGGAACCGCCCCCCCAGATAGTGTAACTTAATGCTGTTTAGGTGATAGTTGACACACCTTATAGTTAATTAAATGGAAAATTATGTCTTAAAATTGAGGCTTATGAGAAAGGAATATTATTTATTTTTTTCTAAGACTGCATAAAAATTCAAAGATGTAATGGGTGACTGAATTGGAGTTGGCTACACCAACTTATGTCATCAAATTCTGTTCTGTGATCACCTGACTTTCTACTCAAGGCAAAAAATATTTATTGAGCATTTATTGTGTGAGACACTGTGCTAAATAGAATAGTAATAAACACTAGTTGTGTTTATTAAAATAAAAATCAAGATCAAGAAAAACAGAGATCTAAAATAGTCTGTGTGTTTTAAAGTGGTTATCCAGTGATTACACTTGGCTGTCTCTCTGGGTGACCAAGGCAGGCATTTGTAGTTGCTGTCACACTCCCAAGTCTCTGGTGCAATTTATAGTCCTTATCATTATTTAAAACTCTAGTTAGAATAAGGTGACAGACTTCTTTTCAAATAGAAGCAGTTCTCAGAGAGTCACAGAATTAATTTGCCCTAAAATCAGAGATATGTCTGGTTTCCAAGACATGGAAAATAAATGTTAACTTTTGTTCTCTTTGTATTTCAGGTGGTGGCCAAAAAATATCGCAACTTTGATATTCCGAAAGGAATGACTGGCATCTGGAGATACTTAACTAATGCCTATAGCAGGGATGAGTTCACCAATACCTGTCCCAGTGATAAGGAGGTTGAAATAGCATACAGTGACGTAGCCAAAAGACTTACCAAGTAAAACAGCACTTAACGAGAGAGATGTCTTCACATCTTCCCCTAAGAATATGCTTTCCTAACAGACTGCTCTTCTTCCTATAAAGTAGAAATTTTATTTTGCATGAACATGCAGTTACTCAAGATTAGGATAAAGGATAGACAAGGTATAGTAGCTATCTTTAAATATACACTCCTAAGCAGTATTATTTTAAAATCCTTTTACCCTGCCTACCTCCCCTGCCCCATGTCCTCCTCTCCTCTAATTTGGAGACACTCTGGCACAAACTTTTCGCTTTAGACGTAGTTGGCCATCTCTTTAGAGCCCTCACCGTTGTGTCCATTCACTGTGTATAGATGGCACAACTTTTGACTTCATCAGTAACCCTGACTTCATCAGTCAGCCCCAAACTCTAGTGCAGAATGCGTGGTACAAGGAATATTTATGTATTTTTGGAATTTTGTAATACTTAGAGTATATGAAAGGATTGCTACTGTATCAAAATATTCTGTATCAATTTAGTCTGTCCTGGATATGTGCTAAAGGCTGTTCCACCAGAGAAGAGAGCCTTCTACAGAAAGTCACTACAGATTTTACTTTGTATATGGATTTTTACTTTTGCCTAAAAGCATTTATCCTTCATACCAATTATAACATCTCACACTATGTAGAAGCTATAAGTTTAGAGGGAGGGGTGATATTCTCCAGATCTTCCTCAAGCATTTTACCCATGTAAGAGAAACCAGTGGGCACCTGACACTGTCTGCTTGTGGGGTTTTTCATATATATTTTGCCCAGTGCCATTCATTTGGAACATTATTACTTTCTTCCTTTATTTTAAAAAGCTCCTTTTTAGGTAAGAATAGACTTTGCTATTTGTTAATCTTTCAACCAACACTACATAAACTGATATTTAATTAATTTAACTATAGCAGTGCAATGATTAGTAATGTAAAAATTAGCACAGAAATTAACCTAAGGAATGTAGGGTGGATTTGTCAAAATATCAAGTAGAATTTTGTTTCTAAAGCATATTTAATGTGGGTAATCTAAAGAACGCATTATCCTTCCTATACTGAAAATAAGATAAAATACACCGGTTACCAGCTTTGCCATTCCACACCCATTTACTGTTAGACTTGGGTACAGGAAGGTTCACTCTGTTTGGACTAAATTATAGTTGTTATGGTGAGTAGGTATTAACCACAGTTTTGCCTAATCTCAATCATTGCACTTCCTTCAATTAAATTTTTCTGCAGCCACACTGAGGAATAGCACGCTGCATGTTTGTTTTGTAAATTGGAGGCTTAAACCAGGAATTATTTGTGCTCTAACAAGAGAGGAGGAACTTGGTGAAAATAAAACAAAAGTTTGCTATGTATTTATTCATTTTTTAAAAAATGGACTTTGCAAGTACTACTCCAAAGACGGTGGTTGTGATTATAATACATTTTTGGTAATTTTTTATACCTAACTTGTTTGAGAAGTGCTATTTCTCATAGGCTGTTTTTGGAAATTTTAAGTATATTGCTTTAAAACGGCCATGTTTTCCCCTTTTGATGCGCTAACATGTAGTAAGCACTGGCTTTACGGAAGCACCGATTTTTATAAGCATGCTGCATTTTTAACCTATCAGTAATTAGCTTAGTATAGAAAGATTTTTAAAAGCTTCAAATTGTATCCATTCGGCTCAGGGAGATTGCTTTGCTTTACCTTTCTTTGAACTCCTTATTGGTGATCTAAAGTTTAAGCACCCACCTTTTCATAATTAAATATTGGATGATGATTTATCTAGTTCCAGGAAGAAGCACTATCAGGTTATCTGTTGAGAAGTCCTATAGCAGTAGCTTCAGTGGGTGAAACTGTCACGTCTGCACCAGTACACAGGCAGCCATCATCACTTTTCACCTGCTTTTCGAATAGTGTAATTCGGCATTCAGGTGATTTTGAACCTTGCCTCATAGCGTAAAGTATGAGCAAGATTCAAGAGGACGGGTGTCTGTTCTTTCAAGTGAGCCGCGGACCAAGTGGTGCAGGGTGGAGGGCTGATGAGGAAAGAGCTGCATTCCTCAAAAGAGAGTCATGAAAAACATTCTGAAGCTCAGTTGTGAGGTGTTTTCCCTTGGGATATTTATTCTCTTTTATTGTTTTTTTAATTTACCCTGTTGATTACACTTTGCTGTCTCTCTGGATGTCCAAAGAAGGCAAATCTGTCTGCTATAATTTTGATGAAGGCGGAATTATTTTTCTCTGAGTAGAAAGACAGATCTTATTACTTTATCAGAGAAGTTAGTCAAATGAAATTGAGATTGGCAAATGGACAAAAGCTAGTAGAAAGGATGATTCTAGAACACGCTTTTTACCCCATCTTCTATTTGTGGAAAGATCATAGCTTAAAACCTTGAGAGATTTGGGACATAAAAGTTTTCATGGCAGTTCATGTAGCGTATGGGTTGACATAATGGAAATCATCTGATATTATTTCTACAAACTACTGAATCATTTCCGCCTTTGTTTAAACCCCTTCTGTTCCACTTCAACAAGGAGATTAGAGTCTGAATGGAAGCTCTCACTATTTTCCAGGGGGTTCTGAGAAATTTTTGTGTTCAACAGTTGGAAAGCTCTCTGCTATTTCAGTTGATATAACTTCCTTTTTTTTTTTTTTTTTAATGCAGATGGGGATTTTCTATACAGTTCTGTTATCTTTTACTAGGATTGTTGACTTTTGTGATAAAATTCATGTAAGATCTTATTTCTTGGTAACTTTGGCTTACACAACTTATCTTTAAACTCTTGAGAAATCTGTATACAATTAAGAGATTTCTAACATTTATTCTTACACTAAGTTGAACAGCTCTAGAATTTAGGCATTTTTACTTCTGTTGAGTTTTGAATCTCTCCAGAGTTGCATGTAGATAGCCTTTATTTCTGTGCATTTAAAATATTCTTTAGAAAATATAAGGTAAAAATGAGAAGAAATAGAAATGTATTTTTTCATGAACATTTGATACACATTTCATCAAGTTTATTGATTAACCCATTTCTTACACTGGTTATAATCAGTATTTTATTCAAAGAGAGAAAAGCATTCATTACTGATATACTGTGTGGGCTTTTTTATTCCATCCTTTACAAATTATCAAGGTTGGGGCCATCAAAATTATATTTTTTATCATGGAAAAAAATTTCAACTCCCTAAGTCATAACGTTGAACAGCATTGGAGTATTTTCTTTAGAATTACTTGAAAAGGCAAATGAAAGCTTATTATAGAATGCTTGTATTTTCTTTTCTCTCTCTGGAACCAGTATATTGCTGGCAGCTATTGTATTAAAAAAATAAAGTATATTTTCACTATCATAAAAGGTTCTTTTTTCCCCTTCTCATGAAAATAAATAACAACTTGGGGTAAAAGTGTTTTATTTGAGACTACTTTTTTTCCACGAGTGGGTGATTCAGCACATTTAATAGGAGAAAAACGATGATCACCTCAATAGGTACATAAAATAATTTATAAAAACTTTCATGATACCCATTCTTAGCAAAATAGGACCAGAGGTAATTTTTTTTTAACCTGATAAGACATCTGCCATGAACCAACAGCAAATTTCATGTATAAATATGAACCAGAACCCCTCTCATTAAAGTCAGGAATAAGACAGGAATGCCCTCTATCACAGGTATTATCCAGCTCCTTTCCATAGCTGCTTTATTAGAGGCATCCTAGCCAATGCAGTAAAGTCAGTAAAAAGAATAAAGAATGGAAAAGAAGTGATCAAATGACTGCTCTTTGCAGATAATGCATATACCTAGAAGAAATCCAAACTAACCTACTATTAGAAATAGTAAGAAAATTCAGCCAGATTACTAGATACAAGATTGAGGAACAAAAATCAATATAATTACTATATACTAATATTAACCACATTAAAAACGAATAGATAAACTGGTACATTGGTTTCTTCTGGAGAAAAACTGAGGAAAATGGTCAATGTATATTTTTTGAGCTTTTTGAAATTTGTAATAAATATATTATCCTAGAAAATAGTGCTTTAAAGGATAAACTACAAGCTATTTAGGATCAATCTAATAATGTGCAATTTCTTTATGGAGAAAAGTACAAAATATTATCAAAGGACCTGATAGAAATCTGCTCAATGGATAGGTATACCATGTTCATGGTTGGAGAAATTAAAAGCATAAGAATTTCAGTTGTTTCAAGTAGTTTATAAATTCAATATATTTTCCAACAAAATCCCAATAGGTTTTTTTGGGAACTAGATAAATGGATTTAAGGAAGAATTATGCCCCCCAAATAGCCAACACATATCAGGAGGGGGGACAGAAAGAAAGGAAACTTGCCCGACAAGATATAAAGACTTAAAAGCTTATGGGAATTGATGGGTAGGATAGTGGGGAATAGCAGCACAACACTCCTGCTGCAACTACCAGAAAACACTGGTTTAAAACACCAAAATAAGGGCTGGCCGGGTGGCATAGCAGTTAAGTTTGTGCGCTCCACTTGGGTGGTCCGGGGTTCGCTGGTTCGGATCCTGGGTGTGGAGCTATGCGCCACTCATCAAGCCATGCTGAGGCGGCATCCCACGTAGAGCAACTACAAGGACGTAAAACTATGACATACAACTATCTGCTGGGGCTTTGAGAAGAAAAAAGGAAAAAAGGAGGAAGATTGGCAATAGATGTTAGCTTAGGGCCAATCTTCCTCAAAAAAAAAAAAACCCACCAAAATAATATTTTTAAACCTCAGAAAACTGGAATTAATAAGGACTAAGTGAATTGGGATTTCAGAGGAGGAAGCCTTTCTGAAGTGAACTGATGATCTGGCCATTTTCTCCCCTGGGGACATTTCCTGGTTCTGGGCCTGGAATTGAGGATTGGGTTTGGCCCAGCCAGAACGGCCTCTACCAGAGAAAAGGACATCAGAAGGTTCGTGGTTATAGAGCACACTGGAAACCTGAGACCCCAAATACATGGCTGGTTTCCTCATAGGACATTTGCTGGACTCCAGAGCTGCACGTGGCATGCTAGAAGCTAAGCCCAGGGCCTCCAAAAGGCATAGTAAATCTCCCACAATCTCACGGTTTTTAGGAGCCAAAATTTCACTAGAGGGAGGGGCTCACCCGAAACACAGAAAGCAGCTTAGTTGTTGCCTGAAACTAGGGGTGGGAGTGGGAATTGACTGCAAACAGACATGAGGGATCTTTTTGGGATAATGGAACTAAATATGGATTGTAGTTAAGGGTCTAGCATCCAGAATATATTAATTCTTACAACAATAATAAAAAGACAACCCAATTAAAAAATGAGCAAGGATTTGAATAGACATTTCTCCAAAGAAGATATACAAATGACTAATAAACACATAAAAGAAGCTTAACATTATTAGTCATTAGGGAAATGTAAGTCAAAACCACAAAATACACCCTCTAGGATGGCTGTAATCAAGAAGACAGACAGTTGATAAGTGTTGGCAATGATGTGGAGAAATTAGAACTCACGCTGCTGGTGGGAATGCAAAATGGTGCAGCCTCTTTGGAAAACAGTTTGGCAGTTTCTCAAAAAGTTAAACAGAGAGCTACCATATGACAGAGGAATTCCACTCCTAGGTTTATAATCAGGAGAATCGAAAACTTAAGTTTACACATCTTGTACATGGATGCTCATGGCGTTATTCATAGTCGCCAAAAAATAGAAGCAACCCAAATGTCCACCAACTGATGAATGGGTAAACAAAATATGATATATCCATATAATGGAGTACTATTCAGCCATAAAACAGTACCAATACAAGCTACAACATGAATGAACCTTGAAAACATGCTCAGGGAAAGAAGCCAGACACAAAAAGCCACATACTGTATGACTATTTATAGGCAATATCCAGAATAGGCAAATGTATAGAGACAGCAGATTAGTGGTTGCCAGGAGCTGGGGGAAGAGAGAATCGGGAGTGACTACTAGTGAGTACAGGGTTTGTTTTTGGAGTGATGAAAATAGAATTAGATAATGGTGATGATTGCACAACTTTGTGAATATACTAAAAACTACTGAATTGTATATTTTAAAAAGGTGAACTTTATGGTATGTAAATTATATCTCAATTTATAAAAATTGCAAGGAGGCAATTCTGCCTTGCTAAAGTTCTGAATAACCAATGTATTGACAGGTTGATTGGCCAAGTCAGTGATGTGGATTTCCTTTGTGTTTGAATTCAAGTTCAATTTAAATGTGATCCAAAATATATACTTAAAAGGGAAAAAGGAAAAAAAGAATGGTGCTAATTTTTGCTCAACTCTATAAATTTACTAAAAAGCATTCAATTTTGTTCACCTAAAATGAGTGAATTCTACAGTTTGTAAATTATACCTCAATAAAGCTTTTTTTTTTTTAAAGAAACTAAAAAGCACAAAATCTGAAATTAAGAATTCATTGTATGAGTTTAACAGCAGAATAGACACAGCAGAAGATAGGATTAGCGCTTGAAGGTAGGTCGGTAGAAAAAATCCAAACTGAGGCAAAGAGAGTAAAAAGAATGCAAAAATAAAACAGTAACAAAAAACAAAACAAGAAAAGAGCATAAGAGACACATGGAACACAATCTAAAATACATGTAATTGATGTCCCAGACAGAAAGGGAATGGGGCAGAAGCAATATTTGATGCAATAATGGCTGAGAATTTTCTGAAACTGTTGACAGACATCAACCCACAGATTCATAAAACTCAGCAAACTCCATATGGAATTAAAACAAACCACGTCTAAGACTAGCATAGTTAAACTTATAAAAACCAGAGATAGAGAAATTCCTAAAGACAGCCATATAGAAATGACACATAACCCTTGAAGGAGCAACAATAAAACCAATGGCTGACTTTTCAAAGTCTTCTTTGGAAGCCAGAAGACAGGGCAATCTTTACAGTGCTGAAAACAAATCTGCCAACCTAGAATTCTTGAATATATAAACTGCTATGAATTATATAATGTGGAATATATAAAATGGTTGTATATCATAAATACATAATAGTGGTGGAAGGGTGGAAGGAAGGTAAGTGGCGTAGTACTTCTGTGATCCTTAAATTATTTGGCAAGTGGTAAAAGTACTAATTTAAGAAAACTATGAAATCATAGCTAAATATCGTAATCTCTGGGGTAACTAGTGAGATAATTACAGAATAAATAACTTAAAAATCTAAGATTCAAGCCAGCCCTGATGGCCTAGTGGTTAAAGTTCGGCATGCTCTGCATCAGCAGCCCGGGTTTGGTTTCCAGGCACAGAAGCACACCACGAGTAAGTCAGTAGCCATGCTGTGACCATGGCTCACATGGAAGAAATAGAAGGACTACAACTAGGATATACAACTATATACTGGGGCTTTGAGGAGGGAAAAAAAAAAAGAGGAAGATTGGCAACAGATGTTAGGGCAAATCTTTCCCAGCAAAAAAAAAAAAAAAAAATCAAAGATTCAAGGGGAAAACGGAATTAATAGAAAATCCAATGACTCCAAAAGAAAGCAGGACAAGAGGTCTGAAGGAACAAAGGACACACTGGAAAAACAGCAAAAGGTTAGCTACAAACCCTACACCATTAGTAATTATATTAAATGTAAGCAGGCTAAACAATCCAATTAAAAGTCAGAGTGTCAGACTAGATTGAAAAACATCAAAACCCAGTATAAGACATTCATAAGAAACAAACTTTATAAGGACACAGAAAGGTGGAAGTTAAAAGATAGAATAGTCAATCCATTGACACAGTAAACAAAAGAAAGCGGATGTAACCATTTATCATACAAAGCGGGCTTTCAGGCAAGAAGTATTACTAAAGATGAAGAAGGACATTTTATAATACAAGACATTGGTAATGTCCTTTTATAATGGTGAGAGGTTTATTCACTGGGAAGATACAACAGTCCTAAATTTATATGCATCTAATAACACAGCCTTGATACATACAGCAAAAGTTAACTAAGCTAAAAGGAGAAATAGACAGATACACCATCATAATTGGAGATTTTTAACATAGCTCTCTTGGTGACTGAGAGAACAAGCAGGAAAAAAAAACCACACACACAAACCTAGTAAGGAATAGTAGATTTGAGTAACTCAATTAACCAATTTGACCTAATTGACATTGGAATACTATAACCAACAACTGCAGAATGCGCATGCTTTTCAAGTGCACATGGAACTTTTAGCAGAGTAGACCATATGCTGGCCCGTTAAGCAAGCCTCAACAAATTTTCAAGGAATGAAATCATACAAAGCATGTTTTCTGACCACAGTGGAATTACACTAGAAATCAGTGATGGAAAGACAGCCAGAAAACCCCCAGAATAAAGAACCAGTTACAGCAACTGTGACAAGTCTACAACCTACACTGAAATTTAAAAATTTTAATTTACCAAACATGTGCAATAAGCCAGGAACTATTCTAAGCACTTTCCATATATTAACTCAGTCTCCCTAACCATCCTATGAGAAAGAGACTGTTTCCCATTTTATGGATGAGGAAACTGAGGTACCGGGAGGTTAAGAAACTTACTCAAGGTCACATAGCTGGTAAGTGACAGAGCCAAAATTAGAGCCCCAAGGAATGCAGCAATATGCAGATCATGCTCTGCAATCTTTAGAAGTGCTTCTGCATTTCTCAAGCTGGACTTAGTTCCCCGACCCATGACAGCCAAGGTAATTGGGTTGCCAGGTAAGCAGAGCTCTGGCTGGAGCAACTCTATTCTTGTGTTTGTTCTCTGGGGCAGGTCTCTTGCAAGGAGCAGAAGGTAGAGGGCCCAGGCCCAGTCTAGCCCACTCTCCCCCAGGACGGCTTACCACCTTCTGCCGGAGGAGGTATTGGCCGCGCCCTTGCGCGCTTTCATTTGACCAGCAGGGGGCGCGGGCTCCTCTCCTTTGGGCCCCGAGGCTGCAAACAGCGCCGTGACAGCTGCAGGACCTCGTCGGTTTGGGGAGCTGTCAGCTCGGTTCAGCAGCGTCGTGGGCTTCCTTCCTCTTTATCAGATCTGTCAGGGCTGCTGCGCGTTGTGAAGGCACCTCCGGCCTCCTGCCCTCCTTCCTGTGTCGAACGGACGCTCGGCGGCGCAGCCACTATCGGCACATCCGCGCCCGCCGCCCGCCGGAGGCAGGGCCCGGGCCCCGCTCGCACCCTTTTTGCGGGGCAGGGCCCTGTTTGAGGTCGGGACGCCCCTAGGCTTGGGCTTCCATCAGACCCAGAGCCAGGAGCGCGCCGGACTCTTGCAGACCTTGAGCGCCTCTGCACACGCTCCGTTCTCGGCCGGCCAAGCAGGCGGCTGGAGGAAGCGCTTCGGAAGCAAAACTAACAGGGCTGGGCGGCAGCTGGGTCGAGGGAGGGCGAGGGGCTCGCTGCGGTTAGCCCGGGGGCTCCTCCCCGCTCCTCCCCGCTCCTCCCCGCTCCTCCCCTGCCCAGCGGGCGCAGAGGCCCCTTAACGTGCCTGCGACCAAACGCTGTTTGCCGAGGGCCTGTGTGTCGCCACTGCCCCGGCTGTGGGACGCGGCTGCCCCGGAGCCCGCGCACGTGGACACGCGGACGCCGAGCGGGTCCCGCGAGCGACATCAGTGCCACCCGGGGAAGGACAGGCAGGCAGGGAACGCCCCTCGGAGGAGGCCTCTGCGCTGAGCTGAGCGACGACGTTGTCTCTAGGAAAAGGGTCCACGGGTCCGACCCCCGTCTGCAGACCCCGCAGAAAATACTCCCCTGGAGGAGCCGTGGCGTCAATGAGCCGAGCTGGCTCGGGGCATCCTTCGGGGGAAAAATGGGGAAAGCCAGGGACACATTTCTGATTCCACTGCTTATACAACAAGACGTGGATGCACTTCAGTTTCTTCGAGCCTTCCTTGTTTCTCTGATCCCTCAGTCAAATAAGAATAAATAATTTTCATTAGACGTTATGTGCCAGTTACTATACTAAGTTTATATATATAACATATAGATAAAATATATTTATTTGTATATAAATAAAATGTTTCGAGTCTTTTGATTTTGTCAACAATCTATTATCGCCATTTTTTAAAAATAAGGAAACTTAAGCATAGAGAGATTGAATAATTTGCCCAAGGTCACACTCAGGAACTGATAGAGGTCATTTGGCTCCAGAGCTTAACCAGCACTGGGTTCCATGCTGTCACCTCTCCTCTGTGTTGGGAGGGCCTCAGCTGGGGACTCAGGAAAGCTGATTTCTTGGCCCAGCAGCAGAGCAGCCTGGCTCCCCACGTGGACTTTTCTGGTGGGACGCTCCGGAGGTTCATGGCTGGACCATGCCCAGCTCCAGCCTCTGCAGCGGGCAGTCAAGTCGGGACAGTGCAAGCGGGACTCAACGGTTCCAATACGGCATACCAAGTGCACTGGCGCTCCATTGTCTGTGTGAAAGGGAGGGTCCTGTTTGGTGAGAGGGGACCCTGGGAGACCAGGGAGAGCAGAAGGGACCTCTCCACCTCCTTGGCTCAGAGAGACGAGCAACTCCCTACTGTCTGCAGAGGTCACTGTAAACCAGCAAAACCGTCCTGCTGTGGACTCACCGGAGGTTTCCAGATCAAGGAAGGGGCAGGAGAAGAAAAGCCCAGGTCCCTCTCCATTCCCTTCCTTGGAAACACTGTTATTTCAATGATGTTCTCTCATTCTCTTGAATGGTTTACTGCAGAGGAATTGTTCCTAATCTCTACGGATGCTCCACGAATCCTGTGGTCCTTGCCACAATCTTAAGGTTGCCTATTTTTAATGTAATTATTTTTAAAATCAGAGATAAAGACAAAAACGTAAATAAAGTGAAGTGGCGTCCAACTCACTGGAGGGCAGTATTGATTTGATTATCAATAGAGTTTTGGGTTTTTTTTTTTTTTGAGGAAGATTGGCCCTGAGCTAACATCTGTTGCCCATCTTCCTCTTTTTTCTTTTTTCTCCCCCAAACCCCAGCATGTAGTTGTAGGTCCTTCTAGTTCTTCTATGTGGGACGCCACCGCAGCATGACTTGATGAGTGGTGAGTAGGTCCCAGGATCCAAACCGGCAAACCCTGGCCGGCTGAAGCGGAGTGCACAAACTTAACCACTAGGCCACTGGGCCGGCCCTTAGAGTTTTTTTTCAAAGAAAAATTTTGCAATGTTTTAAAGATACCTCTCAACATGATATTCTAAACCCACTTTCCTTATCAGATGCTTTTCATCAATGAACGAACTAAGGGTGAGTGACTTGCCCCTGGCCTGGTAGGCAGTCAGTTGCAGAATGGGCACTCCTAGGACAGTGTTCTCAGGACTAGACAGCGGATTTGGCACAAACCAAGTAGGGGCAGAGTTGCCACTGGAACCACATCTTGATCCCCTCTCCCTGGCTCTCAGGGAGTTCCCTGACTTTATAAGGAATGGGTTTAAAAATAATCCTTATCTCGTGTTAAAACACACTTAACTATATGAGATGCTCCATTCATTAAAAAATAACACTATTGAGTGCCTCCTGGGTACAAGGCACTGGCTGGATCTGAATAAATGGAGACACGTGATTTCTGCCTTCTAGGAGCTTCCGGGATCACAAGGGAGAAAAGACGAACACAAATAACCAGGCAATAAAAGCAGAAAGTGTGAAACGATTCTCAAGAGACTTAAAAGCACTATTCATTCACTCACTCACAAAGATTATTGAGTCTACCTGGTGCCGATTCATAAAGGGAGCACTGGCTTTTCACTGGGAAAATCAACAGTGCATCAAGGAGAATACTCTCATGAAAGGTTTTTCACTGTTGGTATGATGATCAAAGTAATTCTGCTCATTGTAGACATTTTGGAAAGTACAGAAAAGAGTAAAGGAGCACATACACAAATTTCCCCCAAATTCACCACCTGGAGGCAACCCAATGCTGTGTGTTCTCCTGCCTATCGGCTAGGAATTCTTTTTTTCTTTAAGACTTTTAGAGCTTACTTTCCGTTACAAATCAGTTAGATCGTGAGCATTCTCCCACGTCCTCTGGAACTCTGATTGCAAGGCTGTGTGTCCGATGCTGTCAGTCACATGGACGCTTCGCAATTGAATCACCCCTTCCCCAAGTGTAGGCGCTTAGGTTGTTTCCAGCTTTTCATCATTACACATGTATGTTGCAGTGGCTGTCTCTGTACACACGTCTTCAGCGTATTTCCACTTCTAGGTTTCATCAGAAATTTGACCCAGAAGTATGAACATCTTAAGAAGATTGATAAATATCACCAAATTATTTGCTGGAAAGTTTCTAAGGAAATGGTTAAAAAAAATAAGTAGACAAAACACAGGAACATGAGGCTGTTGATAAATATCACCAGTGTACACACCCCTAGGGCGTGTGTGGATGCCAGCTCTGTGCTCCAGCTCCAGGGAGCAGTCTGCTAACTTAATGTTATCTTATTGCTATTTGCATTGCTTTGGCCCTTTAGAGAGACTGAACATTCTTTTTACCCCCCAAATATTTATTGGCCACTTACATTTGTTTTTTTATTATGTCTTTTGCTCCTTTATCCTTGGGCAACTTTGTGGGTTTTTTTTTTTTTTTTTTGCTGAGGAAGATTGGCCCTGAGCTACCATCTGTGCCCATCTTCCTCTATTTTGTATGTGGGATGCCACCACAGCATGGCTTGATGAGCTGTGCGTAGGTCCACACCTGGGATCCGAACCTGCAAACCCTGGGCTGCCGAAGCTGAGCAGGCAAACTTAACCACTACACCACTGGGCCAGCCTCATCTTTGTGTTTTTTAATTGACTGATGTGGGTTCCTTGTAAATTAAGGGTTCTAACCATCTGTCTGTGGTATTTACTGCAAACATTTTTTCCAGTTGTTTGTCATTTAATCTTGCTTGTATTTTTTAATCACACTGGAATTTTTTATTTTTATGTAGCACGGATCTGTCAAACATTTCCTTTGTGGTTTCTTCCATGACTTTGAAGCTTAGAAAGCCCTTCCCTGTGTAAAGATCAGTTGGTGAGGGGAGTTCCCAGGTGAGGGAGACCATGGGGCTTTGGCCTGGAGGCCAGAGGCGACACAGTCTGGGGAGCATGGAGTGGACTTGTAGTTTGGAGCCAGATTAGGGACATCTTTTAAGGGTTACAGGCAGGGCAGCCACTGAGGGTTTTTGAGCTGGGAGATAGCATATGGGAGGGGCTGCAAAACAGATTCCGCGTCTTCCGGATGATACCTGAATATTGGAGAATTTGATTTCTACTGAGGACAGTGTGGAACCTATTCTGGAAAGCTATTATGCAAAGTCCAAAGTTCATAGCTCAGGGAAACCTGAGAATTCTCTCTGCTTTCCTCTGAGTCGGCAGCTGTTTGGGGTTTGAGGGTGATGTTTCTGCTCTGATTCTGTTCCTATCAGCACCAGGAAGGATCCTCCATGCCCACAAAGTTCCATCTTACTTCACAGCAAATTCATACTTACTGCCGTTTGCCCACCACGTCACCGACACCTTCGCTCTCTGCTTGGGGTGGCTTCCCTCCAACCCCAGCCGGATCACGAACCTTGAGCGGAGGCCTCCACTTCTCTGCCTTAATGAAAACGGGAGTTTCAATAACCAATTCTGCTAGAGAAACTGCATTTGAACAATTTGTAAAATCTCTGGGAAGGAGTTATTCTGGGTGGCCAAATTTTTGGTGAATGAAAAGCTTACTCCTTAAAGGACTATTTTAGTTTCTGGTTCGACAGCCTGGGGAAATGTATTACACCCTGGGCCTTTCTTCATTCTCTTTGACAAGACACTATAATACATTCTTAAATGAAAATACTTAAAGATTTTTAAATTACCCAGAATCCCTGCCTCCCAACACAAACATTTCATTTTTTTCCATCCTGCTTTCCAGATGCGTGTGCATTTTACAGGGCTGAAGATCTTCATCCAGGCTCTCCTGAGGGTCTGCCCTTTTCACTGACCACAGCCTGATCATAGGTGCCTGGATTTTATACAGTGCCTATAAATGATCATTTGAAAACAGTTCGTATTGAAATACAGTGTCCATATGGACTAGCGCACACATCATGAATGTACAGCTTGATGAATTTTTGCCAACTAAACACAACCACGATCTGAACTAAACAGCCCCCAGATCAAGAAGGAGAAATTCTCAGCACCTGGAGGCCCCCCGATGGTCCCAGTCACTAACCTCCTGCTCCCAAAGGGAACCACTGCCCTGGCAGCATGGATGAATTTTGACTGTTTTTGGCCTTTGTATCAATAAAATCACAAAGAACGTCCTCTTTGGTGTCTGAATTCTTTTGCTTAACATCACGTGTGTGAAATTCACCATTTGTTGTGTGTAACACAACACTTTCATTGCTATATGGGATTCCATTGTATGGGGCATTGGTTATCTGTTGCTGTGGCATAAATTACCCCAAAACCTAGTGACTTAAACAATAACATTGATTCTCTCTCATAGTTTCTATGGATTAAGAATTTCAGGAGCAGCTTAGCTGGGCGGTTCCGGCTCAGCTCTGTCGTGAGGTTGCACTTGGGCTGTCAGGGAGGGCTGCCATCATCTGAAGGCCTGACTGGGGCTGGAGGATATCTGTTCCCAAGATGGCACACTCACATGGCTGTTGGCAGGAGGCCTCAGTGCCTCTCCACGAGGGCCATTCTGTGGTGTGGCTTGAGTCTCTTCATGACATGGTGGCTGGTTTCCCCCAGACTGAGTGATCCAGAGACCAAGCTCAACATCTTTTATGACTTCTCCTTGAAAGTCACACGTGGTCACTTCTACAATATCCTACTGACCACCAAGTCGGCCCTATTCAGTGCGAGAGGGGACTTCACAAAGCTGTGACTAAGGAGGCAAGGATCATCGGGGGGCCCCTTGGAGGCCAGCTACCACATATGGATAAACTATTTCTCCATTGTAAGAGATCACTTTATAGCATCGCCCATCATTGTTGTATTACCCATTATTTGCTATTGTGGCTAGTACCGACATGAACATCCGTATGCACGCAGCTTTCTATTTCTGCTGAAGTAGTTCTTAGAAATACATCCCTGGGAATGGGATTCCTGAGTCAAAGGATCTTAATCTGTTTATAGCTCTCGCTCCACTGGCACCTACTGCTCCCAAAAGGATTGTACCAATCTTCAGGGCTACTGGCACCCAAATGCTAGATGGAGTCCACTTCAGCTCTATCTATGTTAGGCATCAATGTCACCAGACAAAACACTGTACACAGGACATAAAATGATCCCCTGTCATCAAGAAAATGACAAATAATAGACATCAGTCAGTGTTTTGGGCTACAAGACAGTGATGCCTGGAGGGCACCTGTATCATGAAGAACTGGTGACTTTTCTCTAACAGGCACCAGATAACAGGTCCTCTGGATGTTTTCAGACCAAATTGGTTTTGAAATTGCATTTTCTGCCACCTCATGGAAAGGCAGCATGGTGAGGCGGAAAGAGCAAGCTGCTTTCCCTCTGCGTGCCTCAGTATCCCCGTCTGTGAAATGGGGTCATAACACCAAATTCCCAGGGAAGTTGTGAGGATTAAAGAGACAATGGATGGTGTGTTCCTAGCAAATCGGTTGCAACACAGTAGGCCCCGGATGAATGCTGGTTCTCTGCCCCTCTCCCTCTCCCCTTTCTTCTTCCTGGTTTAACAAGGGTCACACACTGTGTGCTCGCTGGCTGAAATACTTCCTGTGATATATCCTTGGTTTCTCCTGGAGAAAAAAGAAGTACAGTGTTTTTCTCTAATGATAACAATGATACACGTTCACCGAATAAAAATTTGGAAACTGTGGGAAAGTACAAAGAAGGAAATAAAAATTACCCGCAATTTCACGCCCTGGCTCTGCCACTGCGTACATTTGGGTGTGTCTCCTCGGGGTGTCGGGCCACTTCTTATTCTCAGAACTTTAAGGTGTGGCTCAGGGCAGTGTGACACTTCTGTCCAGGCCCCCATGGTGCTGGGGATGGGGTGAGCGCCTGAGCCCCCATTGGCTCCCAGCCAGGACAGGGGTCCCCCTCCTCTCGCTGCACGTGTGAAGCAGGCAGGATTTCAAGGTTCGGTCGGCACCTCCCGCAGAGAACAGACCAGGGACCCGAGGAGGGCAGGGCTGGCGTTTGTTCTTCTCCTCCCCTGCAAGGCCCTGGGCAAACACATCCAGACTTGGGCACTTCCTCTCTCTGGGCCTCAGTTTCCTCACGTCGAGTGAGCAGCTGGGCCTCTACTTCCAGGACTAACAGTGCGTGGACCAGAGGAGTCAGTGCACACGTGTCCATCTTCTTTATTTCTCTGGTGCCCTGACCTTCTCCTTCTCAGAAAAGAAGAGGACGGACCTCCCACCAGCCTCAGATCACGGCAGTACCTGGACCATCTCTCATCAGCCTCCTTAGCTTCTCTGGGAGTACTTGAGTCAGCCAAGGGGCCCCGCTGAGAGTTTTGTGAGGATTAAATGAAACAACACGTGTAGAGGCCTCCGAGGTGATATAGTAGAATTGTTCTGGCACCATCTGTAGAGAGGGACCGCTCAGGTTCAAATCCCAGCTCTGCCACTTCCTGGCTGTGTGATCTTGGGCAAGTTACTCAACTGCTCTGTGCCTCACTCATCTCTAAACTGGGAAAGATGATGGTAATAATGTGTGAATTAAATGAGTTAATATGCATGAAGCCCTTAGAACAGGGCTTGGCCCATAGTAAGTGCTATGTGAGTGTTAGTGTTATTACCTTGTCTGAAATGTAGTAAGCACTCTGAGACGTGTGCTGTTTACGATTGTGAACAGATTCCAAAAATGCAGACGTGTCTGACATGAAAAGTGAACATTTCTCCTCTTCTACCTACTCTCACCCTCCAGAATAACCGCTGTGAACAGTTCTGTGGGCCATCTTCCAGATCTTTCTCTAGACATACACAAGGATCATATATATCTAGTGTTTTCTTTTCAAAACATCTACACACATTATTCTGCAACTTGCTTTTTCACTCAGAATACCATGGACACACTTTCATGTCACAACGTGCAGATAAACAGCTGTTAATGTCACCAATCCCCTACGATGGACAGTTAGACTATTTCCATTTTTGTTTTTGATGGTGCAAAATACAGCAGGGAACATCCTTCTCTAGAGTTTCTCACTCCAAAAGGAGTGTCCCAACGGTGTGGGGGTGAGGGGATATGAGCGGCGCGTTGTCGATACTCTGGGGGGGCCTAGTCAGAGATGGTGATGGTTCGCCCTTCTCAGGGCACTGGGTTCTCAGTGGCTCTAACGTGTCACCCTGGGAGGACCCCCGACACCCAGGAGGGTCCCTTCCCAAGGCGAAGACAGCAGTGCAGCTTGGGGAAAGCACAAAGAGCATTCAGATGACCCTGGAGCCCCTTTCTCACCATTTCTTTCTTTAAAATTATTATTATTATGTAAATGTTTTTATTATGAAAAATTTCAAACATACAGAAAAGATGCAAACATAGTTCAACACGTGTCTATATACCACTGCCCAGGTGTCATAGCTATGGCCACTGGCCATGTTGGTTTTACCTACCTGTATTAATTCTCTCGGGATCCCTGTTTGTATGTTTTGGCTGAAACATTTCACAGTAAGTTGTAAACATCATGACACTTCCCCCCTAAGTAATTCCACATTCATCTCCTAAGAATATGGACATTCTCCTACATAACTCACTACCAAAGAAAATTAACGATCATTTCTTACTCTCATCTAATAATAAACTGATTTCCAAATTTCTCAAGTTGTCCTCCAAACATATGATAGTTTCACAAGCCAGGCCCCAGTGGATCACCGTCCTCTTCTCCTCCACCTGGGCTTGCACCTCAATCCCTCGATGGCAGTGGCTACGGCAGGTAGAGACACCAGAGTCTCCGCAGCCTCATGAGCTGTGGAGGTGGAGGCGTGGAGTGGGGCTGGGGACAGATATTTTCTGTCAGGGAGGGACCGGGAGCCAGACGTTGGTTGCCACCTTCTCAGGGTATCTGAGCTGGGGCTGGAGGACAGTACTCGGCAAACCCTGAATCAGGTCCTGTGACCGGCAGTGGCTGGGGCTCCACCACCCCAGTTACCGCCCGTGCGGTGCTTTTGGGCAGATTAGAAAATGTGCTCCTTGTGGGCACAGCTCACATGCCAGTGGACCTGGCTTAGTGCAGTCAGGCTGGATTTCAGCCCCAGCTCGGTGACAGCACTTTGTGCAGTGCACAAGCTATGCAACCGCACGTGGCAACCCTGACTGGGAGGGGTGATTTGGCCAGCAAGGCAGGGCAGAGAGATTCCGGTCTGAAAGCAGCCAGGTGGTCATCAACAGCGGGCACTGCCACAGCAACAGTAACAAAAACAGTTGGTGTTTACTGAGCGTTTACAGCTCACTGCTGTCCTGAATTCTCTTGTGTTCCCTTCACGACTCTGTGGGCTCGGTGCCAGGATTATCCTCACTTTAGGGATGAGAACTCAGGCTCAGAAAGGCTTAGTTATTTGCTCAGGCTGCACAGCTTATAAGGGGCTGAATCAGGGCTCTGTCCTGGTCTGTTGGCTCTTGGGATCGTGCCTGAAGAATCACGCCCCCCATCTCACTTGTTAGGGGGCCCAGAGCCTAGTCAAAGCCAGAGCATCAGGGATCCCGTTTAGTGGGTCTGGGGTGGGGTCTCAGCAGTCGATTTCAAACAAGCCCTCCACCCCACGCTGGGGGGGCCTGATGCACCCCCTAGGTAAGAACCACGGGGTGGCAAGGACACGTGGGAATCCAGGCCCAGCCCTTTCTCAGCCACTGTCCCTGTCGGTGGCTGTTTGCTGACTGTAAGTCCCCAAGGCGGAAGCCAAGTCACCTGGAGGTGACAGAGGGGTCAAGAAAGTATCAGGAATTCTGTGACTTGGGCCACACAGGGCCCGTCTCGTCACCCTCCTTGCTGCGGTATCAGACATGGGGTAGGGCCGGCAGGGGGGAGGCGAGGTGGGTTATGGCCCGTGGGGGCACGCAGCCATCCTGGCTACCCTGCCAGCCGCATGGCTCTGGGCGGGCTGAGGAGCACGTCTTGCCCTGGGCTCCCCCAGAGAACGGAGTGATGTGGCTGGCTCGCCCTGCCCTGACCATGACGGTCAGCCTGGGCCTGGGAAGCCCTGGGAGGGCTGTGGGGGTTCGCGGCCGACGTCAGGGGTCCTGAAGCTTCCAGCTCATGTTCCCTGAAGGAGCACGTGAGTGTGGACTGGTGGCAGATTCTGAGGCCGTCAGGAGCCACTTGATGCCAGCCCACGGCCCGCCCTTCAGACAATGGGCAATTTACCGCATCTCTGCCCGGACGCTGGCTCATGGGCCGATGGCTCGGACCAGCCCTCCCTCTGACGGAACCCGGTGTCAACTTTGACAGATTCACCACAGAGGCCCTGCAGGTCAGAGAGGCGCTTAAGAGGCTGGGGGGGTGGCCTTCGATAATTTCAAATCTGCACTCAGCAGTCTCGGATTCGCCAGGTTACCTGTTCTCCAGAACAAACACCTCACTGTGGCCTGCATCAGAACTCAGGGCTGTTTCTCGACTGTCAGATAAGCTGATGTTTTGTGTAACTGGGCCTAAAAGAAATCAGGCAGGACTTAGAGCAGATCAGGCAGCAGACCCAAAAGACACTTAGATGTGACTCTTTCTGGTTGGTTTGTTTTGGAGGGAGAGGCAATTAGCAGAAATTCTTGGCTGTTGCCCCTAGCTATAAAGCTCCGAGGGGAGGAGGGGGTGGCCCTGGATGAAGGGGACACGGTTGGTAGGGACAGTGGGTAGCGTCAGATTGAGCCGTAGATCTGAGGGGAGATGAGACCCCCAGACTCCAGGAGAGGAAACTGAGGCTCGGAGTGGTCAGTGGTGAGCCCAGAGTCACACAGTTGGAGGCAAAGCTCCTATGCACAACTGAGTGGACAGCGGGCATCTTTCCAGGCCACCTGCCCCTCCTCCTGAACCCGGATTCCCCTCCCCGACGCTCGGCGGTAGACATGCCGTCCCCGCTGTCCTCGCTCTCGTCCACGTCCACTTTTCCTTTCTGACTGCCTGTCTGGGGGACCTGTAGTGACTTCAGGCCCCGCACAGCTCCCTCAATGGTGTGAGGCCGTGACCCCACAGCGGATGCCCCCTCCAGGCCCGCGGGGACAGTCGTGCGTCTCTGCTGGGACCCTGCTCCGCTCTCCCTCCCTGGTCACTCCTGCTCGGCTTCCTCGGCCCTTTTTCCCCTCCCGCCCCGACACAGGCTCTCCCGGGTCCCCGCTGATGACAACCACACGACGAGAACAGTAACACCTCCCGTGGACCGGGACTCCCGACCAGGCGCTGCGCTCAGAGCTTGCAAGCGGCGTCGGGCCCCCCACGCCCCCACGTGTGGGGAGCACTGGCTCCCCCTGCGGCTCAGCGGGTGCGGGCTGGCAATTTTGGAAAACACGGAGGGCCTTTTGGTGGTTTTGATGGTTGTCAAGACAGGAAGAGAAACGGAAGTGGTGTGTGCGTGAATGAGTGTGCGTGAGTGTGGGATGTCTTGCACCGACTCCTATGCCCACGGGAGGGGGCAGTGGGGGACAAGGAGGGGACACCCGGTGCTCCCTGCAGGTGACCGTGACCCTGGGGAGTTTGGAGAGCTGAGCCAAGCATCCGACAGAGGCGTCTCCCCCTCGCTGGCCACAGCCCCTGACGGTGGAAGGTTCTACCAAAGGGACTCCTCTAGGGACGGTTCCAGAGTTCTAACCTTGCTTCTCCCGCCACCTTTCTTTTTTTCTCGGCGCAGCTCTCCTTCTGTGTGTGTGTGTGTGTGTGTGTGTGTGTGCAAGCCCACGTGCATTTCTATCCACCTTTACCTGATTTCCCGCATCCACACTGCCTCCATCCCCGAGACTTTCCGGAGTTGTCCTCATTAGGGGCCCGCAGGATTCCTCCTGTGAGGGATTTAATGCCGCTCGTAAGACAACACTTCTCCTTGTTTTCTTTTTTCCCTTTCTCTCTTGCCCCTCCGCTCCACAGCCTGGGTCTCTCCCTGCGTTTGGCCAGATATACAAAATAAACACATGCGCTGCGCAGGAGGAAATGACCTTCGGGTTTGGAGGCCTTTTCAACGGGGCCTGAGTGCTGCTGACAGGCCCCCGCTTCCCCCGATTTACGGGGTGACCATCCGATCCTTCGTCTGCCAGCCGGGCGTCTTAGATCTGGGGCGTTTAGGGCCCCTCGTGAAGCCTCGCAGTCGCCCACTGTCTCAGCTGGCTTTCCCCGGCCGTACCTCTGTCTGCGGACTTCCGCTGGCTTTGTGTTTTTATTTCTTTATAGTGACAAAAGAAATAGATGTCTGTCTCTAAAACTATAAACAGTATAGACACCAAGATCCTCTCCTCTTCTTGTCGGAATCTCTCTCCCCACCTGCACTGTCTTGGGAGCAGCTGTAGATTTCTCATCTCTCTTTCTGGAATGTAAATTGCTTGGGGCCGCTGTTGGAATCTCTACCCCAGGCAGCATGCCTGGCTTACGGCAGGCCCCTGGCAAAGGCTGAATGAATGAATGGGTGAAAAAATGAAGCTGTGCCAAGCAGTCTGTCCCAGAGTGGTTGGTTGATCCCAGAAGCGACGTGCTCATCCAACCTGGAGACAGAAGATCCTGCTTGGGGACGCGGCCCCACACCCTCCTCCTGTGTGACCTTGGGCCGGTGCCATTTACTGTTTGGAACTTCAGTTTTTCCATCTGCAAAATGGGGATATTGCCTGCCCGGCTCCCGTCACAGACCTGTGAAGGTCAGAGTGGATGGCAGGAGGGAAAACGGTCCGTGGAAAATGAAGACAGGGACATCTCTGAGTGGGAAAATCTTGTTAGGACTGAGCCACACGGGCTGGTGATGCTTATTAGTTTAAAGCCCCCTTTATCTCTCTAGATGAGGAGCAAAAGTTCTGGAAATTACTCACCAAACCAACAGTGGTTGCCAGAAGCTCTTTTGCTTTATTTGCAATGTTTTAATTTTTTTGTAACAGGAATGTACTGAGGTTCTACTTTTGTGTTGGAAATATTTTAGTGTATATGTATGTAAATAAATAACATTAATAATATCTCCACTTGTTGAACTCTGACTCTGTGGCGGGCTGAGAAGATTATTATGGTGCCCATTTTACAGATGAGGAACCCGAAGCCCGAGAGATGAGCGGCTGCCCAGGCTCACGCGGCCTGGAAAGGCTGCGCGGATTCTGAACTCAAGTGTGGCTGACTCCTATGGGAGATGGTTAATCCCTAAATGGACACTGATCACAGCAGCCACTGGGCGACAGGCAGAGCAGGGCCGGGGTTGAGGGCGGCCTCCTCGCACAAGGGGAGAAACAGCCCAAAGCACGTGTTACCAGGGACAGAATGTGTGACCTCGTGTCGAAGAACAAGGAGATTGGCATCAGAAGGACATGGGCTCGTGTCCCAGCTCTGCCACTTCCTGGCTTTGTGACCTCAGGCAAGTCCCTTCACCTCTCTGGGCCTCAGTTTGCTCATCTTCAAAAGGGGCGAGAAACCACATACCTTACAGGCTTGTGGAGATTGAGGACATGAAAACACCGTGTAAACAGTAAAATGCTGCTTGTTTGTTCCTGAAACAAGGGTATATAACGTACCTGCTTTCATGCCAGGCCCTTCTCTAGGCTCTGGAGATACAGAAGGACAGGACAGACGAGGTCCTGGTCCCCAGAGGTGACTTTCCAGTGATCCGAGCCAGATAGTCAACTGGGAAACCAGCGATGAGGGTGAGGACGGATGTGGTCCAGCGAGATGGAGCCCACCTCGGAGGCTGGGCTGCTGAGTGGGTGGCCAGCTGAGGTCTCTCCGGGGAGGTGACAGAGGCTGAGAGGTGGGAGGTCAGTGTGTGAAGCTCTTCAGGGGAAGTGTCACAGGCAGAGGGACAGCCCCGAGGAAGGGAAGCGCTGGTGTGGCCAAGGGACAAAAGGCCAGGGTGGCTAGAGCAGGGTGAGGGGTGGGGGGCAGGGCCCGAGTCTGCAGGACACAAGGCACAGAGAGGCATGGACGACAGTAGATGGCTCTCCCGGGGCCGCTGACGTGACCCCTCGCCCCCACCCTGGGGCGGGTCCATGGGGTGGGGCCTGAGTGCCAGGTCTCAAGAGGTGGGCACGTGTTTGAGGACATGTGTCCTTTGCTTGAAGCAGACAGAGGCTTCCAGGTCTGGACAGGTCAGAAAGAGGTAGGGCCCTCGGGCAGGGCCACCTGGGGGAGCGAGAGGTTGAGGCACCTGCCCCAAGCCACTTGGAGCTGGATCCAGTGGGAAAATGAGAGGCCGGGCAGGATTAAAGGGCAGGAATGGGGCCTGGGAAGCAAGGGGGCAGGAGGAGCCCAATGTCCACAGTTTGGGGAGATGTGGGCAAGCTCAGAGAGGGGCTGAGATGGCAGGAGCAGGGACCTGGTTCCTCAGACGCTCAGGAACGCATTTCCAGGGCAGGTTTGAGAGCACCCTCAGCAGAGGCAGGGATTCAGACTGGTCGACCTAGGGGTCCCACACCCTCAAAACACCCCAAACATCTGGTGCCCATCCACCGTTCATGATCCTTAGCAAGACGGGTCTTTCTGGAAATGTCTTTTTCTCCCAGTGCAATTGGTTCAACTGGAGGAATTCTCACTTCTTAAGCTCCCTAGATAGTTGGCTTTGTCCTTATTATCCATTCCTGGGTGGAGTCAGCTCTAGTCTTTCTGGCTGTGCAGCACAGGGCCAGTCGCTCCACCTCTCTGTACCTCTGTTTCTCAGCTGTAAAGCAGAGGAGAGCTAAAGGCAGGGCAGCTGGATGAGGTCTGTGACCATGGTGAAGACTGATGCTCAGTTCCGGGAACAGTCGTTCACACATGGGATCCCTTTCTCCGAGTGGTGTGTGGGACTCACCCAGGGGGCTGGGCTGCGGGTCCGGTCAGCCCTGCAGTTGCTGCTCAAGGCTGGGAGGACAGAGGGATCCGTGTCCACCACGGAAGCTGCTGCTTCAATCACCAGCCTTGGTCTCCATGTGGGGGAGGAAGCGGCGTCTGGGGTGTGCAAGGGAAGCAGCAAAGAGCTGAGGCCTTCATGGGAGTGTGGACATGCAGGGCAGCCACCGTGGCCCTCAGACCGGAGCCATGCTCTGTGACGTTAGGTTCCACAACCTCAGAGACACAGCAATCGTGCTCCTGGGTCCAACCCCCACCTCCCACCCCCCAAAACGCACACACAAGTCCATGTCCAGGGCACTCAGGGCTCCAGGTACGGTCGGTGGACCAGCAGCATCAGGAGTGGGTCAGAAGTGCAGATTTCCAGGCCCCGCTGCCGTCCTACTGAGTTGGAATTTGCATTTTCACAAGCGCCCCAGGTGATCGTACGCAGAGCACAGTCTGAGCAGCGCTGGTCTAGGGGACGGGGGGTGGGGGTGGGGTGATGTCCGTCACAGCCTTGTCCGTGGCGGGGGTCCCTCACTGGAGGAGCCGGCTGGGAAACGAGGAGGGCGTGCCGCAGTGGGGGGCGAGGCAGCCGTGTGCCACGGGGACACACAGAGACCACATCGCAAGGCTGAGAGGACGGAGGAGAAATGGGAATGAGAACCCAGTACGAAGCCGTTTCCACATACTAGGAACACACACGTGGGAAAGTGACCTGAAGGACAGCGTTGGGGCAGTTGGAGGGGGTGGAACGTGGACTATCCCTCAGGGAACAGTATTGTGTCAGGGGACTCTCCCGAATGCGGTCACTGTTCCAGGTCCTGTAAGAGAACGTCCCTGTCCTCAGAGGCCTCCGGAACATCAGGGGGTGAGGGGTCTTGATGCCTGAGATTTCCATAAGGCGCAGCCCAAAAAAAAATGTATATAGACACGTGGAGACAGAGCAAATGTCGCCAAGTGTTAACAACCGGTGAATCTAGGTGAGAGGGTTATGGAGCGTTATTGTTTTTCTTGTCACTTTTTTGAGAGCTTAATATTTTTTTCAAAGTTAAAGTAAAATAGAATACTAAAAAATTCAGCACAATGAACTTGTGCAAATGTAAGGCAACATGCGTTTTATAAGGACGCAGACAGAACAGACAGACTGGCAGTGTCCCCTTGGGGTGGGGGAGGGAGAGGCAGGGGAGTGGGGTGGGTGCGTCAGAGCAGGCCCTTGGTGACTGGGGCGCATCTCTGGAGGGTCATTCGTGCCCCGCGGTATGGAGTCGGATAGGACCGGCTCCCTGAGCTCTCTCCATCTGTGGGACGGGAGAACAGCGGCCCCAGCCCTCGGGTTGCTGTCAGGCTGAGACTCTGGTGTCTGAAAAGCCCTCCGCACAGCGCTTGGCCCATAGTGAGGACTCCACAAATGGGGGCTGTCCCCGTCCTGGCTCCTCCTGTCATGGGATCACAGACCCTGGAGGTCAAAGAAGCCACCCCTCCATCCTGTGATTGAGTCACCTCTATGGTGTCCTGCTGGGCAGGGCTCAGCCTCAGCTGGATCTCCTCTGATGCCAGGACACTCACTCCCTATCCGTCATGGCAGCTCGCTCTGTTTTAGGCAGGTCTGTGGGCACTTCTTCCTGACATGGAGCCCTGCTTCACATGCTGGGGATCTCCATCCATGGGTTCTAGTACTTTCTCTCGGGACCGCATGGAGCACATCACCCATCTAATCCACTTAGAAGTTACAGCCAGCTGGGTCAGCTCTCCGGTCCCTCCAGCCATCCTCCGTTATGATGCTCCAGGCCCCTCACTCTTCTTAGCTCCACCTCCCAGCCCTTTCATTTGTCTGGATCCTGCTTCCATGAGGGACTGAACACAAGACTGCGAGTGCAGAATGCAGATAAGATACAGGGGCCTTCGGTATCCTTCCTGTATGGGGTGGACTTACCTGGCTCCATGGCCTTTGCCAGCTCCACGCTCCCCACCTCGCATCCTTGTCTTTCTCTGGGCCTCCTAAGAAGCATAGGCCCAGCTGTGTGCAGCGTGGAAGTGGGGCTCCCAGGCTGCCCCCCGTCCTCCCTTGACCAGAGGAGGGTCAGGCTGAGCCAGCCATGTGCTGGGAGACCAGAGGAGACCCCAGCAAACCGCAGGGATTTTTAACTGAAGATCTGTTTTCTTCCTCTCTTCTTCTTCTTTATTTTTTCCTTGTGAGGAAGATCAGCCCTGAGCTAACATCTGGTGCCAATCCTCCTCTTTTTGCTGAGGAAGACTGGTCCTGGGCTAACATCCATGCCCATCATCCTCTACTTTATGCGGGACGCCGCCACAGCATGGCTTGACAAGCGGTGCGTTGGTGCGCGCCTGGGATCTGAACCTGCGAACCCCGGGCTGCTGAAGCGGAGCACATGCACTTAACCGCTACGCCACTGGGCGGCCCCTCTTCCTCTCTTCTTTTAATTACAAAAATAAAACAAGTTCATTGAAAAAGTGTGAAACAATTCAGAAGCACATGGAGTAAAAGTAAAGCTCTTTTCACCCCTACCCTCCCGAATCTTACCTCTGTTGACAGGTTGGTGAGGCCCCTTGTAGGCATCTTTCTCTCCATATGTAAGTAAATTTTTCTTCCTCCCAAGGGAACACTGCACATAGTGCCAGCTCGTTTATCAGGGACATGCTATGTCAGCACATAGAGCTCAACCTCATTCTTTCTTATCTTTTAAATGAAATATGAAAAACACTTTATTAACTGGTTTTGGAACAATGCTGTGCCCCTGGCAGCCACACAAACAGAAAAAAGCGTTTGCAGTGAAAAACGAGTTATTTCCCACTGCAGAGCCCGGGTCCCGCCCCACACTGACCCTGCTCAGACTTCTCTAGGCGCCCCTGACGGGCTCTCCGTCATAGAAACGCACAGGGAGTGGTCACACAGCGGTTGGTCTCAGGCTGCCCAGGAGCACAAGGTGTGGGCATGCCGTACTTTGTGACTGACCTCCTGTGATGACACTTAGGTTGTTTTCAGCTTTTCTTTTAAACAAGGCGGCAGTGATCCCATTGCCCAGATATCCTTAGGCCTGCATAGGAGACATTCCTAAGTGGTGGCGCCCCAAAAGCGGGCTGCCTGGGCCACAGCAGCCCCCAGTGGCAGTCGAGGTGACACGCAGTCTTGTCGGTGGGCCGGAGAGCCCCTGATTCCTGTGAGGTGGGCCAGAGCCAGGTAACACCGGAGGGGAAAGAGCACCCAGCAGGAGCAAGGGTGCCTGGGCTCTGAGAAAGTCACTCCCCCTCTCTGAGCCTCAGTTTCCTACCCTCAAGCAGGGACGCTGGTGCCGGGGGTCCCAGAGGCCCTTCCTGACTTGCAAAGGGAGGGTGGTCTGTAAAATTGTGGGGTGAGGGCGCTTCTCTGTACAGTTCTCCCTGCTATCCGGAACTGACTCTCTACTCTGGTGGCCATGAAGGGCTAGTGGACTTTTCTGGTGGTTTGCGGGGGGTGGGGTGGGGGGGCGTGTCAGTTTCTGCTCCAGGACCTTTTAGGTTTAGCCAGCCTGTCTGTTGTCCCCTCAGGGGGAAGTTGGCACTGAGACGGGAGAGCGCCGTGGATGTCTGGGTGAGAGTCTCAGGCTTCCATAGGACCTTCCGGATCATCCTCTTGTCCATGACATGGAGTCCAGTCGTGTGGCCTCAGGAAGGGCTTGTGTCATTTAGGGTCCAGTCAAGAAACAGACACGCTCCAGGTATTTCAGATGGAAGGATTTAACACGGGAGTTAGTTACACAGGTTATGGGAGAGCTGAGAGGCCAAAGAGGGGGTGATGAGTCCACCCCGAGATTAGCCACCACAGGGGGACCGGGTTGTGGGGGTGGAGGGTGCAGAGCCCAGGATCCTAGGCCGCCTCGTGCCAGCTGGAACCTCATTGGCTGGGAGCGGGAGCACAGAGGAAACACAGCTGCTGCTGCTGATCCTGGGGGGGCAGACTTGACGGGGGGAGGGATATTCCAGCTTCTCTCTTCATGCTGCCCCTTGCCTCATTCTCCCCAGTGTCCCACCTCGGCAGAACCTAGCTGGAAACCTGCTGGCATGGGAGCCTGGGCAAGGCAGCCCGCAGGCCTCAGCCCCCTGCAACACAGAGAGGAATGTACTTGAGGCTAGAGGCCCGGGACTGGCCCCGTGACAATGTGTGCTTAAATACTTCCAGTGCTGGGGAGCTCACTCTCTAGCTCTGGAGGCGGCAGCAGCAGCACATTTCACTGCCAGCCGAGTATGAGCGTTGGCTCAGAATAAGGGAGAAACGTTGGTTGCCCTGTGACTCCCATCCTAAAGGCGAGGGGCTTGTCCCTGGAGCATGAGCCCTTTGTGTGGGACAGTTGTTGCCTCATGCCCCCCGGCTGTGCTCAAGCTGTCGTATCTGCCAGGAATGCCCTTCCCAGCCTCCACTGCCTAGCGAGCTTCTACCCTTCTGGTGAGACTCAGCTCTTCCAGGATCTTTCGGGCACCCCCATAATGGGTGACAGTACCCTGTGCCCTTCTCCGGCACCTCGGGCTTCTTTCTCACTTTAGCACTAACTGCGTCATGTTAAACATGAATTTCCTGTTTGTCCCACCTGATGCATCGGGGGCGTGGAGCCTGTTGGACTTGACTTTGCCTCCCCAGCCTAGCACCACGTTATAGAGACGTTCTCTGAGGCACCTACCAGGCGCCAGGCCTACTAAGTGTTTTACTTGCATTATCTAATTTAATTCTCCCAATAACCCCAAAAGTAGGTATTAGTATCCCCATTTCTCAGCTGGAGAATCTGAGGTTCAGAGAGGAGAGTGCCCAAGGCCACTCTGACAGTGAGGGGCAGAGGTGGGGTTTGAACCCAGCTTCTCCTGGCTGTGGAGGCCGTGTTCCTTAACCACGGGCCACAGGGTCCTGCCCCCGTGCAGCTGGGCAGTGGGTGGGACTGCAGGAGGTGCCTCCCTGGGGACATTTTCAGTTCAGCTTCTTGTGCCTTGTCCCCCACCCTCCATCTAAGCCCGTACGTCAGCCCCTTACAGACAGGAGCCCGTTCCCACGGCCACTTCTCCATTCTGAAATGACCAAGAGGCCAGGCTGGGACGGCGAGTCTAACCACAGATTGACAGCTGTTTCCATGTGTGGAAGTGGGTTGAGCCTCGGTGCATGTTTTCGTGGTTCCCTTTTCTCTTGGGTGACGTGTCTGGTCACGGTCTTGTTGCCCTGATGTGTTTCACGTCTATTGATCACACTCTTTAGACTGTTCTGATCCTCTTAGTTAGCAGAGACTTTCCAGTTTGCACAGCACATTTACACGCATCAGCTCCGTGGGTCTTCCCAGCAAACCTGGGACTTGGGCCCATTTGATAGATGGAGGCTCAGAGAGTCTCAGTAACAGTGACAACAATTAGCTGCCCTCGCTAAGGTACGGTGCTAAGCCACGCTATACACGGAATCTCCTTTAATCTTCCCAACAGCTGTATGGGATATATAGTGTTATTATCCCTATTTTAGAAGTAAGGGAACTGAAGCTCAGAGAGGATAACTGACTTACCCAAGGTCACACAGCGGCAAAGCCAGACCTAGAACCCAACTCTTTATTCCTGGTCCAGTGTTCTAACAAACTCTTGAGAACAGCCATAAAACTGAAAAAAATACATGACTATATTTCAACAAATCTATGACATCATTGAATATAGACACATCACTATTTTATATACTAGGAAATAAAAATATTGTCAATTAAACTAAGATACAATAGTGTCTTATACTTAATAAAAGAGCTCTTTCAGACTTAGATGCATATCATATATATATCACTCTTGTGCATACATAAAAGGAATGTTTATATGAAAATAACTTTATATGATATAAAATTAAATTTATACGAAAATAAAATTCACATTCAAAAATCTGACTCTGGGGGCCAGCCTGGTGGCGTAGTGGTTAAGTTCATGCGCTCTGCTTCGGTGGCCTGGGGCCCACAGGTTTGGATCCCAGGCACGGACCTACACACCGCCCATCAAGCTGTGCTGTGGCGGGGTCCTACATACAAAGTAGAGGAAGATGGGCATGGATATTAGCTCAGGGACAATCTTCCTCACCAAAAAATAAAGCATGGTCATTGGCCACTGTGAGTCAGAATCAGACCTTTTTTTTTTGCTGAGGAAGATGGTCCCTGAGCTAACATCTGTGCCCATCTTCTTCTACTTGGTATGTGGGACGCCACCACAGCATGGCTTGATGGCTGGTGTGTAGGTCCACACCCAGGATCCGAACCCGAGAACTCTGTACTGCTGAAGTGGAGCGCATAAACTTAACCACTATGCCACCCAGCTGGCCCCAATGCCCATACTTTTCCATATAATATTGTCCTCTGTGCCAGCAAGTATTGGTGACACGGATCTCTCTCTCTCTCTGTTTTTAAAAACATTTTATTGAGGGGCTGGCCTGGTGGCGTGGTTGGTTAAGTTTGCACGCTCTGCTTTGGTGGCCCGGGATTCACGGGTTTGGATCCCGGGCACAGACTGATGTACCACTCATCAAGCCATGCTGTGGCTGCGTCCCACATACAAAGTAGAAGAAGACTGGCACAGATGTTAGCTCAGGGATAATCTTCCTTAAGCAAAAAGAAGAGGATTGGAGTGGATGGTGGCTCAGAGCAAGTCTTCCTCACACACACATACACACACACAAATTAAAAAACAACAACAACACATTTTATTGTGCTGAAGCCTACGTATAATAACATGCACAAATCTGATAAGTTTTTATCTATGTATGTATACATCTGTGATCAGTGGTTGCCTGATGGTTAAATATTCAAGGATTTTGCAAACCAGTTTTTAAACTGTTAGTCACTTAAAGTCAGCCAAGGGGGAATATTTACACCAAGGAAATTGGCAACTATGCAGGTCTTATTTTCCCCTCAAAGATTGGTTTACTAGCACACCGTTGATTGATCAAGAGAGAGATTTCCAGCCCCCCAGAAGGCTCCTTTGAGCACTCCCCAATTCCTCTCCACCGAGGGAACCACTCTGAAGCAGCATTTCTTAGAAGAATCCGTAGATGGCCTGAGAGCCACTGGTGCTGCGCCTCCCTTGGTTCTGCCATCGTGCAGCGCTCCGCACGTCAGACTCCGTGTGAGGAATGCTGATGGACCCGTCTGCGGTCCCCCCTCCCCACCCTGAACCACAGTCGTTGGATCCCTAGAGGTTGGAAGAATACTCGTCTATTGTCTCCAGGATTTTCTTCCAAGCCACAGAAACCTGTCGTAGAGTCATGTTTGGCTGGAGCAGGCAATGACGACTCCATCCGGAGGGCCCCGGCCAAGAGCTATTGTAAGACACGCCCCGATTTCAGAGATTAAAATATGAGACAGCGCCTCTTAGAACCGCTGAAACACAGTGTATTTCTCTTTTGAACATCTTCCTTTATGAAGCTGCTTCCTTCGAGGAGCAGCTTGTCAGATGATTATGCCCCATAAAGCAGATGTGCCTTGGTCTCCTTGCGGTCAGTGGTCTCCCTGGTCATCCTGTCCCCAGACGGGTAGTGTCTGTCCACTTCTCTGGGGTCAGCCAGTTGTTACTACCTCTGGTCTTGACCTGGAAAGAGAAGACCGGGACGCTGCGGGAAACCTCGGCTCAGACACAGGGCTGCTTCCGGAGGGTCTTCTCTGCGTTCGGATGAAGGCTGGGCTTGTGCCCTCTGGGGACTGTTCAAGGTCACCTTGTGATGACTGTTTCAGAGTCAATGTCGTCTTCCCATTCTGGCTGTTTACAGCTTCTATAACACAGTTTTAATCACCTTTGTGTTCCCGCGTAGCCCAGCGCACCTCTCACACGGAGCAAGTGCCCAGGAAGTATTTGAATGAATGAGTGAATGACAGACCGGAATGGAGAGACTTCATTTTGCAGCCCACCTGACTTGCTGCCCTTGAGAAAGCCACTTCTCTGTAAAACTGACGGGAGCAACTGAGACGTCGATGCAAAATGGCTTCACGTGAGCTCTGAGGGGTTGATGGAGAGCATCATTATGTGACCCCTTTGGAGACCTTGTGACTGCCCTTCCTTCTGTGACTAGGTTGGGCTGCCCTACCTCAACTCTGCCTGCCTGCTGGGGCCATGGCCTGGATCCTGGGGCGGGGCAGGGAGTGGCAGGGAGGACCAGGACGAGACCTGCTCTGGGGGCTGGGGGTGGGGGTGGCAGGAAGCAGCATCCACAGTGAAGTGAATCCAGAGCAGTGGGTTTAGATAAAACCTCAGAACGGACGTGGAGATTGCAATGAGTTTGCTGAGGATGGAGTGGGAGGTTGGAGTGTTGGGGGTCTGGAAAGGACCACCATGTGCTTCACGGACTGTGGGGGATTCAGAGGGAAGTGCGCTTGCTCCCGGCTGGTGAAGAGCCTTCAACTTGGACCACGATACCTGGGCTCAAGGCCCAGCCCTGCCACCTCCCATCCTCATGACCCAGGTAGTCACTGCCTTCTCTGGGCCTCAGTTTCCCCCACTGGAAAACCAAGATAATAACTGTGGTCCTGCAAACCTCCCAGTTATGGCTGTGGGAATAATTAAAATGTGCTCACGTGATACTGAGTCCTTGCTCTGGGGTCACACAGAGCACCTTGCGTGAAACGATTCAGCGGTTCTCAGAGCGTGGTCCAGGGACCAGCAGCATCAGCATCACTTAGGAACTTGTTAGAAATGAAAATTCTTGGGCTCCTGCTGAATCTGAAACCCTGGGGAGTTTGTATTTTAACTAGCTCTCCAGGAGACTCTGGTGAAACCTAAAATTTGAGAATAACAGCATTAGCTCATTAGTCTGCTTGTCAATCCTACAAGGTAGTGACTGTTATCATGAAGAGGAAAACTTCAGTCATGCCAGTCGGTCCCCAATTTCTCCAGACTCGAAGACAGTTTTTTTAAAAAAAAGATATGATTCATATACCACACAATTAACCCTTTGACAAAGTGGACAATTCAGTGGTTTTTAGTATATTCACAAGGTCATGGCAACCTTTACCACTAATTCCAGAATATTTTCATTACCCCCAAAAGAAACATTGTACCTTTTAGCAATCACTCGCTATTCCTCTCTCCTGCTAGCCCTTTGCAACCAGTAATCTACTTTCTGTCTCTGGATTTGTCTATTCAGGACATTTCCTATAAATGGATTCATATAACATGTGGTCCTTTGTTTCACTTAGCATAATGTTCTCAAGGTCCACCCATGTTGTATCATGTAACAGTACTTCACCCCTTTTTATGGCTGAATAATATTCCATTGTATGGATGGACTACATTTTGTTTACCTGTTCGCCCACCAATGGACATTTGGATTGTTTCCATTTTTTGTTAATTCCATTGTACACTGAATGTATAATTCAGTGCCATTTAGTATGTTTACAATGTTTTGCAACCATCACCTGTATCTAGTTCCAAAACATTTCATCAATTCCAAAGGAGATCCCATACCTAGTAAGCAGTCACTCCTCATTACTCCTCCCCCAGCCCCTGGCAACCACCAACATGACTTCTGTCTCCATGGATTTAACTATTCTGGATATTTCATATAAATGGAATCATATAATATGTGATCTTTTGTGTCTGACATTTTACTTAGCATAATGTTTTCAAGGTTCATCCATGTTGCAGCCTGTACCAGTACTTCATTCCTTGTTATTGCTGAATAATATTCTACTGTATGGCTATACTACATTTTGTTTACCCATTCATCTATTGATGGACATTTGGGTTGTTTCTACCTTTTCGCTATTGTGAATAATGCTGCTACGAATATTTGTGTACTTGTCTGAATATGTGCTTTCAATTCTTTTGAGTGTATATCTAGGAGTAGAATCATATGATAACTGTGATATATCTAGGAGCTGGGTCATAGGGTAATATTTTGAGGAACTGCCAGACTGTTTTCCAAAGTGGCTGCACCATTTTATTTATTTATTTATTTTTTATTTTTGTGAGGAAGATCAGCCCTGAGCTAACATCTATGCTAATCCTCCTCTTTTTGCTGAGGAAGACCGGCTCTGAGCTAACATCTATTGCCAATCCTCCTCCTTTTTTTTTTTTTTTTTTTTCCCAAAGCCCCAGTAGATAGTTGTATGTCATAGTTGCACATCCTTCTAGTTGCTGTATGTGGGACGTGGCCTCAGCATGGCCGGAGAAGTGGTTCGTTGGTGCGCGCCCGGGACCCGAACCCCGGCCGCCAGTAGCAGAGCGCACGCACTTAACCGCTAAGCCACGGGGCCGGCCCAGGCTGCACCATTTTATATTTCCACCAGCAATGTAGGAGGGTTCTAACTTCTTTATATCTTTGATAACACTTGCTATTTCTTTTTTTTCTTTGATTATAGCCATTCTAGTGAATGTGAAGTGGTTTTTCATTGAGGTTTTAATTTTCATTTCCCTAATGACTAATGTTGAGCATCTTTTCATGTTTAGCCACTTGTATAGCTTCTTGGGAGAAATGTCTATTCAAGTCCATTGCCCATTTTTGAATCGAGTTGTTTGTTTTTTGTTGTTGAGTTTTGGGAGTTCTCTATATATTCTGGATATTAATCCCTTATTAGATGTATGATTTGCAAATATTTCATCCCATTCTGTAGGTTGCCTTTTTACTCTGCCGATAGTCTTTTGAGGCACAAAATTTTTTGTTTTGATGAAGTCCAATTTGTCTGTTTTTTCTTTTGTTGCTTGTGCTTTGGTGTCATATCTAAGAATTCATTTCCAAATTCAAAGTCATGAAGATTTAACTCCTATGTTTTCTTCTAAGAGTTTTATAGTTTTAAAGCTTACATTTAGTTTTTGATCCATTTGAAGTTAATTTTTGTATATGGTGTGAGGTAGGGGTCCAACTTCATTCTTTTGCATGTAGATATCCACTTGTCCCAGCACCATTCGTTGAAGAGACTTAGAAAGAGACAATGCTTTAAAGAAAAATGTTAAGTAAAATACTAGTGTAGCTGATATGTGCCAGATATGGCAACAAGTGGGAGGGTGGTACCCAAGCGAGTAAAGTTTGGGAGATGCTGTTTCTAGTGGATTCTTGCTCCTTGAGGAGTTCCTCTAGCCTGGGGGGATGATCTGTTCAGTAAAAGATGCCAAGATTGAGGCAATATGGTCACTGCTCTCTCCACCCAGAGGGCCAACTTGGCAAGACCACAGCCAGCCTTCCCCTCCTCTGCTCTTCTGAGACCTCATTCATGGACAAGGGGTATAAAAGGGGAGTGGTCCCCCTCCATGCTCACCTGATACCCAGCCACAGCCTCCTTTTCCCCTAATGGGCCTTGGTCCAGCTGCCAAGCCCAGCTCCTCTCCCATATGGCCAGGTGGGGGTTCCAATGCTTAGGAACATTTGGATGTTTTCCAGCCCAGACTAATGGCTCTCTTGTCCACAGCCTGGACCCAGGCTCCTGCTGGGTTGGGTGGCAGCTCCTCACCTCCTGGAAGGTGGTGGAAGTGTTGTTTTTCCTTTTTTCATTTTGCTTTTGGAACATAAATGCCTTTCCGAGTATCTCTGGCCAAATGATGAGGGTGCAGGCCTGTTGGTCTCCCTGTCAGAGCAGAGTGGCTCTGTGTGCTGCCTCTTACCCATCACCAGACCGTCCCAGGTGTATTCGTTTCCTAGGGCTGCCGTAACAAAGTGCCACAAACTGGGTGGCTTAAAACAACAGAAATGTATTCTAGACTAGAAATCCAAAATCAAGGTGTGGGCAGATTGGTTCCTTCTGGAGGTTCTGAGGGACAGTCCATTCCATGCCCCTCTTCTGGCGGTTGCTGCCAATCCTTGGTATCCCTTGATTTGTAGACCCATCACTCCAGCCTCTGCCTTCTTCTCCACATGGTGTTCTCCCTGTGTCTCTTCTCCTCTTATAAGGACACCAGTCACATTGGATTAAGGGCCCACCCTACTCCAGTGTGACCACATCTTGACTAACTACATTAGTAATTAGGATCGTTACTAATCAGTACTTAGTAATAGGATCATTGCAGCCACCCTATTTCCAAATAAGGTCACATTCTGAGGTTCCAGGAAGGACATGAGTTTTGGGGGGGGGGACGCTATGCATCCCGGTGCACCAGGCGATGCCAAAGGCATCACTGGGGAGGAGGCTGTAGCTGCCGCTCCATTTCCGTGAGTCCCTCCTGTGGGACTTTGTTTCTAACCGCCTGCACCTGCGACTCTTTTTGGAGACCTGCCTTCGAGCTCCTAGAGCTGCCTTGCTCACACACACACACACACACATGCACACACACGCACATGTACACATACAGAGCCAGAAGTGCCTGAGCATTTATGTCCCCTGGGGCGTTCTTAGCATGATAATGACTGACAGGTGCGCATGCAGGAGTGTGAAAGCCTAGCCCACTTGCCTCCAGTTGGAACAAACTCTGAGGTGTAGCTAACACTCCAGAGCCCTCCACACATCAGGCTCACGTTGATTTCTTCACTTTCTGGGTCCAGCTACCCCCACTCTGTTCGTGGCTTGTCCTGGGTGCACTTCCTTAAGAAATTCACTTTCACATGAATCCTCTTCAGTGGGCAGTGTGCTCTGGGCAGCCCAGCCTGAGACAGGTGTCCATACCTAGAGCCTGCTGTGGCCAGGACTGATGCGGGAACCCAGCCCAGGGGAGCCACGAAGGGACCCACCTCACAGGGTCCCAAGACTCAGTGATTCATGGGTGGTGGTGCTTTATAAATGGAAAAGCCCTCTGTGAGCGTTGAGGCGTGTCCCCCACATCCTGCCCAACTGTCCCTTCCCCAACCATGCCACCTAAGATCTTCTAATCTCGTCCTTGCAGGCTGCTGACCAACCATCCTGAGGGTTAGTGCCGACGTGCAGCACTTCTTCCTCCATATGATGAGATGACCAAATCTATTGTTACCAGTCCTGTGTGTCAGCCCATGAACCAGACCTGAGTCCTTTACTCCTCTGACAGTTGACCGTAGGGAACTGTGACCATGAGGCCACAGGTGTGTGTTGAGGTATAGGAACAGACGCAACAGAAGTAGGCGACATGGGGGTCTGGCATACCTCTTCATGGAACCTATGTGGACCCACTAGACCTGCCCAGTCCTACTTCCAAATATATCATTTCCATTCTACAATGGAGAGCTGCTTGCCCTCCCAATGTTATGACTGTGGATCTGACACTACCCAGCTCACGACGGAAGCTCGGGTAGTATAGCTGCTTGGTGTCTCAGGTCAGGCGCTCAGTCTCTGCTAGGGTTCAGTAGCATGCCAGGAATTGTTTTGCAAAAAGAGAGTTGTTCTCTGCTGCTGAAAACCCTAGGAGTCTGCACTGTGGTCTTCTACTGGGGTTTGCCAAAGACTCCACCCAATATCCTTATCTAGCACCATGGAATCTTCTTGGTGATGTGGTTTGAATAGCAGGGAGCTTGCACTGCAGCTTGGACCTCTGCAGAGTTCTCTTTTTTTGTCTCAAAACTGATAGCTTTAGGGGCTGGCCCGGTGGCATAGTGGTTGGGTTCGCGTGCTCCGCTTCGGTGGCCTGGGGTTTGCGGGTTCGGGTCCCGGGCACGGACCTACGCACCGCTTGTCAAGCCCTGCTGTGGCGGCGTCCCACATAAAGTGGAGGGGGATGGGCACGGATGTTGGCCCGGGGCAGGTCTTCCTCAGCAAAAGGAGGAGGATTGGCAACGGAAGTCAGCTCAGGGCTAGTCTTCCTCACCAAAAAAAAAAAAAAACCAACCAACAAAAACACCAAAAACTGATAGCTTTCTCTAACAAATGTTGACGAGGATGGGGAGAAATTGGAACACTTGAACCCTGTTTGTGGGAATGTAAAATGGTGCAGCCACTTGGGAAAACAGTATGGCAGCTCCTCAAAAATTAAAAATAGAGCAATCATACGATCCAGCAATTCCACTTCTGGGTATAGACCCAAAAGACTGGAGAGCAGGTTTCGAAGAGACATTTGTACACTCACGTTCATAGCGGCCTTACTCACAGTAGCTAAAACATGGAAGCAACCCAAGCGTCCATCAATGGATGAATGGATAAGCAAAATGTGGTGTATCCACACAATGGAATAATATTCAACCTAAAAAGCGAAGGAAATCCTGTCATACGCTTCAACATGAATGAACGTTGAGGTCATTAAGCTAAGTGAAATTAGCCAGCCACAAAAAGACAAACACTGTATGATTCCACTTCTATGATGTACCTAGAGTAGTCAAAATCATAGAGACAGAAAGTAGAATTGTGGTTGCCAGAGGCTTGGGAGTTATTGTTTAATGGATACAGAGTTTCAATTTTACAAGATGAAAAGAGTTCTGGGGATGGATGGTGGTGATGGTTACACAACAAGGTGAATATATTTAATACCACTGAACTGTACACTTAAGATGGTTAAGATGGTAAATTTTATGTTATGTGTATTTTACCACAATAAAAAAAGATGGATAGCTTTCTGATCACCTGATAAATAGGTCAGAGTAGGATTCCTGAGTGTGGTACCTGCTGCTTCAAAATTCAGAGAGGCCAAAGAGGGTGGCTGAAAACAGTAGAAATTTATTCTTGCAAAGTTCTGGAGGTCAGAAGTTTGAAATGGAAGTGTTGGCAGGGCTGTGCTCCCTCCGAAGGCTCAGGGGAGAGCCCCTTCTTTGCCTCCTCCAGCCTCTGGTGGCTGCAGACAGTCCTTGGCCTGTGGTTTCATTACTCCAACCTCTGCCTCCAAGGTCACATGGCTTCTCTCTTCTCTGTGTGTCTCTCATAGGCACATTTGTCATTGGACCTGCTCAGATAACCCAAGACTGTATCTTCCTCTTGAGATCCTTAACTTAATAACGTCTGCAAAGACCCATTTTCCAAATAAGGTCATAGTCACCGGTTTCAGAGACTAGGACTTGGACGTATCTTTTGGAGTGGCATTTTCCGGCCTACTGCATGGCGGAAGGGGCCAGGTGCAGCAACTCGTCTTTCATCTTAGAGTTGATGGCGCGGCATGCCTCGGTTCACTTGCTCCTTAATAGCTTCATCAACATGGTGGACGCCAGAGTCTTCGTGGGGTTATCTTCCACCGTCTGGCACGCATGTTCTTGCCACTTCCTGCTCCTCAGGTTCACAGCAGGGGGAGGGGGCGCCGGCCCAGGGAAGAGGGTCTGGGCAGCTCACCAGAGGATCCACTAGTGTCCTTGATCATCTCGACATTCCAGACATCGCCCAGGTCCATCGTGTTGCCATCACGTGAGTGTTGGCTGCCAACAGCTCATGTCTGCCCCCTTCTCTAGAGAACTGCTCTCCGCCAAACAGTAGGGATCTAACCAAGGAGGTTACACCCCCCTCCACCCAGAGGGTCAGCCATTCATACTCTCTGGCCAACTGATATGAGAGTACAAAAGGCCAGCTCCCTGGGGGGCAACTCAGTGCTGCATCTCATGCTCCAGAGGCCCCCATGAGAGGAGAATGAGGCCCGTCTCCAGCCCAGAGACATCATGGGTTAGCTTGCTTCCCCTGCTCTGCTCTGCTTCCCTTGTTCCACTTCTCCTGAAAGCCCACCCCGTAAAAATCCCTGTCCTGGATCTGCCTCTAGGGAGCCTGACCTAGATAGTCCTGGCAGTGATATGGCGATGGGAACGGAGAGTTAACACAGCCCTTGGGCAGGGCCGTGAAGGTGTCCCTGCCGTGTACCGGCTAACCGCTCCGGCTCCTCTCTGCCGTCGGACATCAGGAAGACAGTCTCTGTCAGATCAGAGATCTGCACATTAAATTCCAGACACTGTTGATCCGCCCCGGTAAAGACACCTCATCCAGCACAGCAGCTGAGACCGGGCTCCTCCTGGCCTCGCTCACGGTAGTCTGCAGTCACCTCAGAGGAGCCTTCCCCAACGTGGCCTTCCAACTCCGTCTTCCTCCATCACAGTTTCCTGTTTTATTTCCCATAGCCTTTAATACTACCTGAAATCATGTAATATACTTGTTTGTTTATCACCTTTCTCTCCAACAAGGGCATAAGCTCCACGGGGCTGAGGTCTTGTCTGACTTATTCACAGCTGCATCCCAGAACCCAACATTAGCTGAGGCGCCACCTCTTCCAGGTAGCCTTCCCTGATAACCCCGTGCTGCCTCCATCAGTGCTGTCATAGGGGCTTAACCAGTACGTACGGAAGCAATAAAGAGCAGGCCAACACTCTTCCACCTGAAGTAGACACACGGGAAGAAATAGGGTTTTCTGTGGAGACTCTAAAGTGGAGGCCACTTCTGGGGTCACTGGGCTGGGAGAAAGCAGGTCAAAGTGGGCCGTCTTCCAGGTGGCTCGTGCCAGCCCCACACCGGCCGGTCTTCTTGTTGGGTCTGGCACAGACTTCAAGGAAACATAACATTTTTAATAAAACCTCAGAGTCAATAAAGCCGAATGGTCTCGGGTGCCCCTCCCGCCGGCCCCAGCTGTTGACTTTAGAAGTCAAGAGGTTGGGGTGTTGCCCAATTCCTGCGTAGTTTGGGGAGATATAAGCTAGAAGGGCCCGGCCCATTTTATATGAAAAAAACAAAACAAAACAAAACTCACTGGGTCCTGGAAAGATTCCACCGCCAGCCAGAATCAAAGGTCCATTCAGAGCGACAGAACTCCTCACATTCGCCGCTAATGAAAACCAAATTTCTCGTCCCTCCGAGCGTTTCCCGGGGCTGCAGTTGGAAGGGTGGCTGTGGAACGCTTGGCCACCCGTCCTGCAACCAAGGGCCCCACCGTGTTAAAGTAGTTTTATGATAATATGGGCCTCGTATTTTTCTAATTTCAGGCATCGGTGATTTAGGACCCAGTTGTTTTCATGGAAAAAGAACTAGAACTTGTGTGAGGCAGGGAAAGACTGCCACCCCAGCAGATATGCGCACTGTGTGAGTACCCAGGGTGAGGCAGCCCCCGGAAAGGGCTGGGGACCTGCCTCCAGGGAGGCTCATTCACAGGCGTCCCCTCGAGTGGGGCAGGACGGGCTGGGGGGGTCGCTGGAGGGATCAGACACTGTGATTTCTGTCTTTCGAATTCAAGCTTCATGGAATCTCAGAATCACAACTGAGAAAGGCAGACGCATCACCCTCAGAAGCGGAGAAAGCCTTGTGTCGTTTCTGCTTCTGCTTTTCAAAAAAAAGACATTTTCCTCATAGTTTTTTCCTTTCTTTTCTCCCTTGATGATCTGTCTTTAGAGCAGGTGTGAGTCATGGGACACAAACTCAGGTGTGCGAGAAATATCTTCCTTTTCCTAAAGTTGACTTAATTCTTACTTTGAGCCTCTAGTACCTTCAGCCGATGGGAAACTTAAACTCACTCAACCTTTTCAGGTGTTGCTCTGCCCTTGTTAGGATTGGGAGGGAATTCCATCCTTGTTCCTCAGTTTTCTCATCAGTAAAATGGGGATAATGATAGTATATACCTCAATGGGCTGAGTTAAAATTGGCAAAATATTTATAATAGGGCCTGGCATGCCGTGTTAGCCGCTATTACTATTATTATTCTGAAGCTAAATGCACAGAAAAGGCACCAAACCCAGCATGGATTATCAGAGAAGGCTCCCTAGAGGAGGTGACCCCTCAGCTAATGTCAAACGAATTGATCCAAGCATGATCTTGAACTCCTCTGCTTGGATGTTTATTAAGGTCTAGCAGTTTAATATACTATACCCTTAACAAAAGCTCTCATTGTAGAAAACTTGGAAAACACTGAAAATATAAAGAAAACAGAAAACAGCTATAACTCCATCCTCCCAGTGATTTCATTTCAGATTACTTTTATTTCTATTTTTTAATTACATTAATTGATATACTCTATATACAATGTGTACTCGGCTAGAAAAATGTTTATTCTTAGAAAAGTATTTATATATTTACAGAAAATAAAAATCTAGATGGGCAAAAAATATTAACAATGGTTATCTTTGGAGGAGTGGGATTATGGATAATTTTTCTTGTGCTCTTTTTGGTAATCTGTATTCTCTACTTTTCCCCCCATGACTATATATTATTTAGCGTAATTTAAAATGTGATTTAAAAATGTAATACATAGAACTTGGGAACCTCGGACTCAGTCTCATAACCACGAAATCTTCAGGCCACGGAGGAGAGTGGGGAGGCTGGCCCAGTCTCTGAGCCCTGGATCTTCTCGTCAGAGAGGCTGCATGTGGCCTCGGGTGTGGTCAGAGGGTTGTCATGAGGCAGGACATGAGGCTTCAGTGAAAACCTGTGGGGTGGGGGTCAGGGAGAGGGCAGGGCTGTTGTTATTGCACAGTTGGCAATAACAACAACTGTTATCAAGGCCTTGTCCCCAGTGGCTCCATCGATGCCACGAACCCTGAGCAACTGAGAGACATTGAACCTGAGGTTTGGGGCGCAGAGTTTCTCCTTTGATGTCAGTGCTGAAGATGGCTTAGGGGACACTCAGCTCCTCCTCCCACCATGTTGCACAGGCTTCTCCCTCTCGTGCCTGGACTATTGCAGTAGCAGGTGTCTGCACTCCCATGCGGTCCACGCTCCGTGCCGCCACGGCGATCCCCCCCAACACACCCATGAGAATGTGCTGTCACTCCTCTGCTTGGCCCCGCAGTGCCCGCAGGACCAAACCCGAGTCCCTCAACTTGGCCTTCAGTCCCCGTGAGCTGGGCCTGCTCGTCTCCCCCATCCCACTGCCATTTCTCCACCTTCCCCACCACCTTCTCCAGCGCAGCCAGGCTCCAGTCCTCCAGGTCTTTGCACATGTGCTTCCCTCCACCTAGAAGGCCTTCCTGCTGTGCCTCTGCCTGGGGAATTGGCTTGTCTTTCTATCTTGTCTCATCCACACCCTGGGTCCCTTGGGTCAGCACACCTGTTTCCCTGTCTGTCTGCCCTGGGAGCTCCTCAAGGGCACGCCTCTGACTTCCTCCCGTGTCTTCTTGCTGTCCTGCACCTGGGGCGGGGTGGGGCCTGGATCTATGTTTGGTGAATGAGCGAATGAATTCTGGCCAAGGCCTCGTAGACACCAGGCCCAAAGAGCAGAGTGGGGTGTGGTGGCCCGTACAGCTGCCAGCCATTAGGACACCAACGAGGCCACAACTGTTTCCAGCAGTCGGCGTGGGCACAAAGGGAGGGTGGCTCCAGAAAGCTGGCTCTAGGCCTGCTCCACTCCCCTTGGCCGAGGGCTTCCTCCGGGCCGGGCTCAGGGCAGGCTCTCTCCGCGGGTGAATATAAATATATAAAACAAACAGTGCACGTTTAGCTGCGAAACTAAAAATAGGAAGCCTGGAACCCGGCTCCCGAGGCTCCTCTAGCCGCTGGACCACACAGGTGTGGATGCGGATGTTGGGGGATGTGGCCCCCATCCCCTCCCAGCTCCCCAGCCCTCGTGGGGAGGAACGAGGGGCTCTCTGGGTTTCCGCAAGAAACAGTTCATTCTTTCACTCTGCTCCCCCCACCCCCGAAAGTTTGACAGCTCATTTCATTTACGACCCCAAAATGAACCACCCCACCGAGGGGCATTCCCTGCTCACATGGCCAAGCTGGGTGTCCGGTGCAGCTGAGAGCTGCCCCCTGGGCCAGGCTGGGGGTGCTGGGGGGCTGTGTTTATGGGGCGCAGTCTGGGGCAGGGGAAGGGGGGTCAAGTCTGGGTCTGCGTCCAGCCCTCCCCTTCCCTGTAACCCCGGTGCCAGCCCCACACCAGGTCAGCCCCTCAGAGCAATCTCCTCAGACCCTCATAATTTTCCCCTTGGGCACAGGTCATTGTCTCCGTTAAAACTGTGCCAGGCTGTCCATTTCTCAGAATAAAAACCAAAGCCCCGCAGTTGCAGGGCGGCTCCCTTAGGGTGGAGAGGCAGGTCTGTCTGGGGCCACTTCCCCTCTCAGGAGCTGCCCAGCCCAGCCCAGTGCCACCTCTCACAGCCTGTCACCAGGCCAGCCACAGGCTGTGGGGCTGGGGTGGGGCTGGTGAAACTGTAGGCCCTGCCCAATCAGAGCGACTCCTAGAGCCTCTAGAACGTGATTCTGGAGTCCAACGGCTCCAGACTCTGGAACAAAAAGACCTCCTCTCCCTGGACTGGCTGCTTCATGTCCGAAGCTCCTGCTGGTGGCTCAGGGGAGGGGGACACCCGGGCCAGGGCTCTGGGAGGCTGGGGTTGCTGGACCAGGGATGTCAACCTTGCCTTCAAACTGAGTAAAGCCCTGTCGCAAAGCACAGCCTTTAGGGATCATGGGACCTGTGATCCTACTACATACTTGGCACATAGCAGGTGCTCATGTAACACTTGAATAAAAAGGGAGGCTCAGAGAGGGACAGGGACCTCCCACAGCCACATAGCTAAAGGAGGAAAGAAAACTCTTCTTCCACATCAAGACTTTCTCCAGACCTTCCACAGATGAACCTCCTGATGTTAGGAAGTTCTTCCTAACATCTAACCTGAATCCTGGCTGCAGTTGGGGCAGCCCCTTCTCTCCCTTCTCTCAAGTGGAGTGTCCTTTCTCCACCTGCTGCCACCTGCAGGCCACTGTGGTTACTGCAGCACTCCCCCCACTGCCCTCACACCTCGGGCGAGTCCTGGCCTTCTCTGGGCCTGTTTTCCCCTTGGGAAGCTGGATGCCCTGGTCTGTGCCTGCTGGGGTGAGGGTGAAGGAGCTCCGAGTCCGGGGCTCTGGAGGCCACAGCGCCTCTCCCATCAGCTGTGGCACCAAAGTGTGGCCGGTGGGGAGGGGCCTGAATGGTGGAAGCAGAGTGTGGGCCTGCAGACACCGCTGCTCCCCCCAGGGCAGAAGGGACGCCCCTCTGGGCGGGATCAAGGGTGCAGGCTGGGGAACTGGGAACTTCCTGTTGGGCGCTGGGTTTCAGGCAGACCAACCTAACTGAACAGGGCAAAGTCTTGGGATCTGCTTTTGGAGGATTTTCACTCGAAAATAAGATGTTTTATGAAAAGTCCCCTCCACAAATCCCAGCTGGACGGGCACTGCGGGCCAGGGCTCCTTGCTGGCAGGGTGCAGAGGAGGCTGCCAGGCCAGGTCCTCACACCATCGCACCCACAGTCCCCAGCATCAGCCACAAACATCTCTGGGGAGATGTGGGGCCAGATGACACCCCCCCTTTGCACCTTAGTCGCCTCATCTGCAGAGTGGGGAGCTGACATAGCTGCTTGCTTTGTAGTTCTGGCAGCTGCTAACTTGCCATTGTTCCAGCAAACACAGGTCCCGGGGGGGCTCTCACCAGGGCTGCTTGACGCTCCACCTGCCTGGCCCCCTCCTCCACGCCGAGCCTGGGGAACGAGCTGGAAGAGATGCACGGCTTCCTCCGTTTACTTGTGAAAGGTCATGGGCCACTTGTGAGGGGAGAAGAGGTGGTGGCACCTTCAAGACCTGGGGTTCCAGCCTCACCAGGAGGAGGCCTCACCAGCTGCACTTGCCCAGGGTGGTCTCTGTGGCCATTCCAGGATGCAGGAAGGCCCAGGCGCCGGGCGTCTTCAGAGCAGAGGGTTTAGTCCTGCCCCCAGCCCTTGCCCTGTCCGTTCCTGACCACGGTGGGAGGTCTCCCTCCTCTCCCCCCTCCAAGCACACAGCCCTAGAAGTCTGGCATTGGGAACCTTCAACACATCTCAGAGTTATATTATTGTAACAAATCAGTCAAAATTCCATTTTACAGTTAAATAGTACAGAAGACAGACAGTTTACTGTACAAGCAAGTTGTGCATTAAAAACAAACACACCAAGCAAATTATAGTGCAAAGCGGTTTCCACCCCTCCCACCCTCTTCCCAGCTCCGGGACGGTTTGACGGAAGATATGAGTGTGGCAGGTACCGACACCTCAGCATGACAATATGTCACAGAGGATTTCTACCCACTGCCAACAGCCTTATAGTAACACGGTGTAAAAACCCCTTCGTGGCCTTGTGCTTTCTAAATCAGTGTGTTTGCCTAGTACAACCTTAAAGCAGCCTTGCAAACAAGGACCCATTTTTACTAGCCCACATTGTCTGTACCCACTATGGGCCTTAAAAACAGACTCAGCACGGCTGCTATCACTTTTACTCAGGGAGTAGGGTGGGGGTCAATTTATTTCCTGCCCCTGCCCCCACCAGGGCTTGGATATCAGGAAGCAGGAGTCATCTGGGGGTGGGGGCTACAAAGTGCTGGGCACTGGGGACCCAGGGGGCCTCCCACATGGGCCTGGGGCCAGTCTACAACCACAGAGAACAGGAGTGAAGAAGGTCCAGAGGCAATGGGATGGGTCAGGGGCTGCTTCCTTGGAAGGGGTGGAGAGCACCCCTGGGTGTCGGGGGTAAGCAGGACCCCCCAGCTGCTATTTTGAAGAGATGGAGACTGCTTTTTCCAGGGAGGGCAGGACAAGACAAACGGTAGCATGAGGGGTTTGAATAAGACCACCAGAAGGACTACCTAGCCTGCCAGAGTGCATCCGGTGTGCATATCTGGCTGTCGTTACAGGTTGGGGTGGATGGCAGGCTGAATGCTATTGCAGAGACAACCACCAAGGAGCATTCTGTAGGTGAGATTTCCACGTCCACAGAGGATGTGGCTGAAATAATTACTAAAAACCACATGCTGTCTAGCCCTCAGAAGAGTTTTCTTGTCCTTATCCATGTAAGCCTTTCTAGAACTAAAGAACCAAGACATGAGAATCCACGCAGCCCAAACCCTGGGGCAGGGCTTGCTTTCCCATTTGCAAAATGAAGGGGCGATACTTGACCTCTGAGCACAGTGTGCACCGAGCTGCAGCTGGTGAGCCCCTCACAGCTCTTCTGTTCTGCCGTCATGCAGCTCTCCACCTCTCACACCCCGCCCACCTCTACCAGGACACCCACACATCCTCCCCGGCAAACATCTAAGAGCTGTGGATGTGAGATCCCAGCATCTCACCCGCGTCTCACGTGGTCCCCACCAGGGCTGGCTTTTCGTGGCAGTTGGTGGGACACTGCTGAAGGAAGGTGACCTCCTGAGGAGGTGCTGAGATCCTAACAATTCCACTCTCACAGCAGGGGGAAGGGATATCGTCCACTATCCTGGGGCTTTACCTGTAAGAGACCATGTGTTTGACAACGTTTGACTGAAGCTTTTTTTTTCTAAAATCAGCTTTAAAAACTGAGTTTTGTTCCAGACTGCTTTTGGAGCACAGGCTGGTTACAGATGGAGAGTGGTGTGTCAGAGGTGGGAAGATCTGGCTGGGCCTTCCCACAAGGCTGGGAGGGTGGGGGTGTGCACAGCTTGGCTGGATCTGGGTGGGACAAGGACGCTGACATCTGACCCCATGACCTCTCGTCCCAATACTTTCTGCTAGGACCTGTCCTATCTGGTCCCTGTGCTCTCTCCAAAAACGGCAATTTTGAGACCAGCCTAGGGGGAAGGGGAATCCCCGGCCCCCCAACACGAGAACAGAGATGAATGCCGTGGGCTGGTAAAGTGCTTGGAGGACTCGTCTGCAGGTGCCTTCCCTGGCTTTAGGGACCTGAGGCCATGGGCGAGTCTACTCTGGGGCCCAGGACCCACAGAGAGTGGGATGGGGACGGGGCTTCTTAGCTGGTGGGAATTGTGGGGGAGCAGAGCTGGGCAGACTGGCTTGGGGGTGCTCTCATCCCATCTCTGGCAGCAATTTCCCGGGTCCTCTCGCCATCTATACAAGGAGGGGAAACCCCCTCAGGGGTGGGGGTCCTTCCAGTTCTGACTCAGTTTGTGTAAATGCAGGGGGAGGGCTGGGCCCACGGGGTACAGGGTCTCTGAGGAAAGTGGGAGGGATGGGGGGGTCTTTCCAGGGCCCTGTGGATAAAAGGCCAAGACAGGTAGGCACATGCCACCTCTCTCTGGAGCAGAGATGGCCTCTGTCCCAGGAGACCTGGGCCCCTGACCCAGCACCGGCATAGCTGGGGACAGCCTGGTCATTCCAGGGAAGGTGGCGAGAGGAGGATACTGTTCCCACAGGAATGTGGGCTGAGATGACTAGGACCTGGGCTGGGGGCAGTGTCCTGGGGGAGGTCCCTACCCCTCTGTACAAAGATGTGGCTGGACTAGACACTCTCAGAGCCACCCACCAGCCACAGGCCCCAGGACCGCGGACCCTGGGCCCACGACTGCCCTGGAGCATAAGTCCCACTCCCGCCTTGAGCCTCGGAGCTGGGCCGGCCACCTGTCGGAAAGGTTCTGGGGGTTCCCGCCACCAGCCGGAGCAGTCCACCTTGACCTGGGTGGTCAGTAGGGCCGCCACACGGCCTCGTCCATCCGGCCCGGCGTGCTCAGCGCGGTGGGCGAGTTGCTGTGGCTGCCGTCGGCCTCCACGCCGTCGCTCTGGCCGCCCAGGCTGGGGTTCATGAGGTTGCCGGCGGCGACGGAGGCGGCGCTGCTGGTGCAGGAGGTCAGCATGCGGGTGGGCGAGCGGTCGCCCCCGCTGCTGCTGCTGCCGGCCACCATGGAGAACTGGTAGGAGCCGGAGGAGGCGCCGTAGTAGAGGTGGTAGGGGGACGGGTTGGCCTGGAAGGGCCCGCCCTGGTTCTGCGGGGCCCCGGGGTAGGGCGGCGGGAGGTAGGTGTGGTGGAAGCGGGTGGTGGCCGGCATGCTGGCCATGCTGAGGCTGCTGATGCTGGTGCCTGAGGGCGTGGCGCTGTAGGGGAAGGTGGCCGACATGGCCCCGGGGTAATGCATCCTGGGGTCAGGGAAGCGGCTCTCCGTGAGGGTCGGCAGCGCTGGGAAAGAGCGGTCAAACTGGCGGGGGTCGGAGAAAGGGTTCAGGTCCGAGGTGCCTGGGGGACAGCAAAGAGTCTGGTCAGTGGTGGTCCGACACCACCCAGGGCCCTTCTTTAAGAACCAGCTCTGGCTCCCCAGGCCCGTTTGGAGGATCGGTGGTTCTAGATCTGGCTCTGCTCATACTGCCCTGGCTGCTCAGGGGCTGGAGCCTGCCTGACTCCGGCCCCACCTGGCAAGCGGATGCGTGGGCCACAGGTGGCCATGGGGGCTTGCCCGGGCAGGCGGAGGAGGAGGAGGGCTTTTTTCTCCCCATGGAATCTTCCACACAGCCTAGCAGTGCGGATGCCTGTCGAGGGTTGAAGGTGGGCCCCCCTGGGCCGTGGGGGTGTGGGGACGGGCCAGCACAGGCCTCCCAGCAGCGTGGCCTGGCAGCTTCCGCCTCCCTTCCTCCCTCGTGGTTACGAGCTGGCAAGACCGTGGCGTGAAGAGGGTCTCTGACAGCCCTGCGAGACTGGCAGTGGACCAGGCTTTGCGGAGAAGGAAACGGAGGCAGAGAGGGATAGATGGATTCTCCGATGTTGCACAGGAGGGACTAAAACTCATCCCGGGGCCTCTCCCCTCTGCTGGGTGTGTGCCTGTGTGCTCCTGCCCCTCTCCTGCCCGGTGGGGCTCAGGTAGGTCACCTGAGCTCATGCCTGTGTCCTGGGGGCTGGGTCCACAGCAGCTCTGTCCGTCCTGCCTGCCCCACCCCCCACTCCCCCTCACCCTGGCCTGTGTCTCCAGGCTGCCCTGTAGGCTGGCTGACTGGGGGCCAGACAGCGATCAGATGCCCCCTCACCTGCCTCAGGGGCAAAGCGAGACGGCAGCCAGAGGGGCTTGGTGGCCTGACCCGGCCCTTGTCACGGGGAGACCCTGTATCCAGCCCAGACCAGGCCCTACCCTGGCTCCCCAAAGAGTTTGGCTCCTCCCTGGGCTCGAAGACAAGGGTATCCCAGTCTCTGCCCCCGACTTTTGTAGTGACAGATCCCTGAAACCTCAGCATTCAAAGGGGCTTCGGGATTGAGTCTAACTCCCTGGGTAGGAAAACAGGCCCAGAGAGGGTGAGGCACTTGCCTAAGGGTTACACAGCACATTGGACCTGGCACAAAATCCTAGCGTTCCCAGTCCTGGGCCCTGACATGTGTCTGATAAGTAGGTGTCCCATCTTTGAGGCAGCATAGAATGGAGGTTAACTGTGTGGTCTCTGCAGCTAGATACTTATCCTGGTTCTGACACTTACTAGCTGTGTGTCCTGGGGCAAGTCACTTAACCTCTCTGTGCGTCAGTCTTCCCACATGAAAAATGGAGACAATAACAGTTCCTAGGGATTAAATTAGTTACTACGTGTAAAGTGCTGAGACTGGGCACAGAGTAGGGGCCCGATGAGGGTTGGCACTGCTTCGGTGGCTGTGATACCTCTTGCTCTGGGCACCAAGGAGAACGGGCCCATTCAAGGCCCTGCAAAGATGAGCCCCTGACACTGGGCCCTCCTAGTCCCCTAGCCAAGGGGGTGACTCTGGGCAGCAGTGGGGAGGCGGACGAGCCCCCAGCACTGGTCCCGAGGTGAAGTCTGTATGGCCCCAACCCCTCTGTCCCACCCACCAAAGAAGAAGAGCCAGGAGACGGCTCAGGAGGAGGCCAGCCTCAGCCCGTCAGCTCCAGGTGGGCCCTGCCTGCGGGGACTGAAGTGTGGTGAGGACAGAGCTGCGGGTGCCCTCAGGCCTCTTGCTTCCCTAGACCTGCCTGAGGTGCTGTGTGACCTCAGGTGAGATCTGTAACTTCCCTGGGCTTTCGGGTCTGCCCGACTCAGCTGGGGGTGTTTCCTCAGTAGTAGGCTTTGGTCCTGAGTGTGGATCAGAACGGAATGATGCTCCTGGGCTCCTGGTGGGGAGATATGGGGGCAAGGGTCCGGGTGACTGGAGCCTTCTGGAACATCTGGGACCCTCCCTACAGGTTGCTTGGCTGGGCAGTGCTGCCTTGAAGCCCGGGGGGTCGGAGGTGCCTGTGCTCATCTGGGAACCCCAGGAGAGAAGCCTTGTGGGCAGTGACTTGCACCCCAAACACAGCCGAACATGAGGCTGACACCTCCGCTCTGAGCCCAGGAAAGCGAGTGCGGCCCACCTGACAGGAACCCCATTTTCAAACCAAAGGAAACCCAAACGGGGACCCCAGGATGCGAGAGCAGGGCTGCAGCCCAGCAAACACAGGCCGTGCGAGGTGGGCCTGGGTGTGTGCGGCCCTCGGAGTTCCCACGGGCTGTGGGCGGCCTGCCTGGACCTGCCACTGTCCCCTCCCTCCCAGGGTGGTGGGGGAAGCGTCTGCCCTCAGCACCCCCTCAGCTCCTGCCCTCAGCACCCCCCAACCCAGTAGCCCCAGGAAACCAGAGCTGGCCAGGCCGCTGTAGAGCAGCCAATCCCAACACTGGGAGGAAATGTTTATTTTCTTCTCCAAATTGCCCCAGCTGCTGCGTGGCGGCTGAATGAGCCCTTTGAGCTGGGAGAAGCCCCCATTGTGGGCGGCCACAGCAGGGGCGGGGGGCTGGGGTAACGATGGGCTGGGGCCTCTGCACTGCCTGCCAGTGACCAAAGTCCAGGGGTCAAAGCTATTAACAGGCACCAAGAGAAGGGGCAGGGGGTGTCCTAAAGGGGATCCCCAGGATGGCGCCTGAAGGCAGAGGCTGGTCCCACCGGTATGGGAGGGCCAGTGAGAGTGACTCCTCAGGCCTGGCCCTGCCAACGGCCCCCTGCGGCACGTACCTCCTTCTTCCCACTTTATAGATGAGAAAACAGAGGCTCAGAGAAGTGAAGCAACTTGCCTAAGATCACACAGCCAGTGCCTCACAGAGCCCCGATTCCTAGCCAGGTCCACTGACTATAAAGTTCATGCTCCTTCCCTGATCCTGGTGTCAAGGGCCCTTCCTCTCACGGGGAGGCCTGGCTGGGGTGAAGGGCCACACAGGCTGCCTGAGGCCCAGTGCTGTGGGTGGTGAGGGACGGGCTAGGGGCCCTGCCTCAGAATACAGCAGAAGGGGAAGGACGGGGCCAGCCACTGTCCCCCACAGGCCCGACCTCCTCTCCTCCCAGTCCAGTGGAGGGAGGGGCTCTGCCTGCTGCTGGGCCAGCCTGGGCCCTTTGGGGCTGGACAGAGGGTGGGTGGCCTGCCGCAGGCTCCCTCAGGCACCGATTCCCAAGCTGTGTCCACACAACTGTGCAAGGGCAGAGGTGGGCTCTCCTTCCACGGGAGCTGCTGAACAGGAAGCCACTGTTCCCCCCACCTGCTGGATTCCAGGGCTCCCTGTCTGGGCCCCAGTAGCCCACTGGGCCCCAGCTCTGCCCACAGCAGGGAAAGGCCTAGAGGGTCAGGCTACGGTATCTCGACAAACGCTGCCCTGTGGGGGACAGGAGCACAGACAGCTTTTGGGTGGGGTGGGCATGAGCCCCGAGTGCAGAGTCCCTCCTGCTGCCTCTTGAGCTCAGACCCCACCTGCAGTCCCCTCGGCTCAGGAGCTGCGGACTGTCTCAAACTCGATAGCCCACGGGCTCGGAGCGGCTGGACCTGGGGCCTGTCCCCACTTTGGGGGCTTAGCTGGACCAAGGCCCAGTTTCCCAGGCCAGAACGGGAGGGGCCTTCTCTTCACACTGAGGGGCTGTATCAAGTCCCCCTGCCCCCTGCCTCGTGCCTGACACACGCGGTAAGGGCTGGGGGCCAGGCCTCCCTGAGCAGAGCGGCCCACAGGCCCCCAGCTCAGCCTGGAGGAGAAGGGAGTGGAGCAGGCAGGAGGCCGTCTGCACCCCCATCCTAGGCTCATCCTGCTCGGGAGCCCCTTCCCTGTGCCCTCAGAAGTATAGGAAGTTCCTGGGGGCGAGTGCTGGTCATTGACGGGCTGTGGCCCAAGGGTGGCCCTCAACCTCTTAAGCCTCCATTCACTCATCTGCCCAGTGGGTTCTCCCCAGGCCCTGGAGGACCGAGAAAGAACGGACCCCCACTGCCAGCCCTCTGGCCTCTGTCCAGGACTGGTGTCCTGAGGGCCAGCCGTGCACTCGGCCTCCTGCGCCCCAACCTACCGCCCGAGAGCGCCTGGAGAACAGTAGTAATTCCTCATCCAACCTCTTCCCAAGCACCTGCTGTGTGCCAGGCGTTTAAATACCCTGGAAGGCCTGCCTGAGGTCTAGCTTCGATTGTGCCTGCTGTGTCCATCCAGGCAGTGGGGACACTCGTCTGGGGCCTCCCTCCTCCTTCCCATCTGGAGGAGTCTCTGCGTGGGGTGGGCACCCCTCCCAGGCGATGCTGTGTGTCTCTGCAGGGCTGCAACATCACCTGACGGTTTATAAGGTTTTCTCGAGTGCAAGAACGTCGTCTGAACGTCACCTGGGCCCAGGCAGAGGCATCCACCACCTCCCAGCTTTCAGAGAAGAAAGCTGAGGCCTGGGAGACCAGGGTGTCCTCAGCAGGGACATCTCTCTCAGGCTCCTTGGGCAAGTCCTGCCCGGTTTTAATGGGTGCCCTGTGGGACCAAAGCCCATTTCCCCCAGGGCACAGGGGGCTCCTGAAGGGCAGGGACTGTGTCGTCCGTTCCTGCTGATCCCTGGGGCCAGGCACCACGACCGCACATGGGCGTCAACAAATGTTTGTTGAGTGAATGAACGAGGGGCCGAGCCCAGGACCAGGCAGAGAGTAGGCCCTCAGGACATCTGCAGAGCCAGTGAGCACCAGCCGCTGCCTTCAGGAAACAAGGGCGGTGCAGGGCACGGCCTCCCACGAGCTCTCGGTCCAGGGCCCCGTCCATCTCCCGCCCTGCAGCCCCTGCTGAGCAGTACCTTGGATGGGGGTCTGGGCCTGGCTGCTGAAGTGGCCCGTGGTGCTGAGCGAGCCTCGGGGGCTGGGCGTGCTCGGTGTCACCCGCATGCGCAGCCGCTCCAGGTCCCCGAAGCGGTCGGGGAACGCCTTGGTCTGGTCCTCCAGCTTCTGCCGGTGCCCTGCAAGGGAGGGGGAGCCCATCAGCGCCGGTTCGCAAGAGTCTCAGGGACGGTGCGGGGGGAGAGAGATGCCTCGCTCCACCGGGAAGATCTCCCTGAGGTCTACCCTTAGGCCTCTGCAGGGAGAACCCGCAGGTCACCACCAACCTCTTTTCTGAACAGAGAATGCTCATTATGTGCCACCCTGGGGCTGCCGGGATCTCACCCCTACCTGTGTGGACAGGATTACTCCTGCTTACTCCATAAGTGAGGCGCAGAGAGGGGCTCCAGGCCACAGAGCCAGTAAGCTGTGGACTCAAGATTTGAATTCGGTGTTTATTTATTTTTTATTTTATTTTTTATTTATTTTTTCCCTCCAAAGCCCCAGTAGATAGTTGTATGTCATAGCTGCATATCCTTCTAGTTGCTGTACGTGGGACGCGGCCTCAGCATGGCCGGAGAAGCGATGCGTCGGTGCGCGCCCAGGATCCGAACCCGGGCCGCCAGCAGCGGAGCGCGCGCACTTAACCGCTAAGCCACGGGGCCGGCCCTAAATTCGGTGTTTAAATCAAAGCCTGTGACCTTGACCTCTACAACACACTCTTTGGCAGAAGGGAAACTGAGGTAACAGGTGGGGGAAAGGGGCTCAAGCAGGCTCCGTGGGAAGCTGGGAGGGAACCCAGGAATGCTGCCGCCCTGGGCCTCTGGGCATCCCAGACCCCTTCCCCCCTACGCAGCTGCAAAAATAAGGGTTGTCGGAATGGGACTGCTAGCTCCAGCCCTGAGCCGCCCCGGGACCCCCCGCACACGCCTTCTCCTCTCCGGGCCTCGGACAGAAGGGGAAATTCGCCAGGATGCTGGGAAGAGGTGCAGGGCGCTGAGTGGGGGCTGGACCCCCATCTCTGACTCAAAGCTGGGGACGGGGGACCAGTGCACCTGGCTTGTAGCATCACCCCTGGAGAGCCTGCCAGCATTTCCCATTCCCCCTCTGCCATGGCCCACACAGGAAGGACGCCAGCCTCACCCACCTCCCACACCCCCAGAGGTGCTGGTAGGGTCAGCGCAGCCATGCCCCTGCCTTCGAGCAGCCAGCTGAGGCCACCCTCAAGGCTTCTTGAATGACGTCAGGTTTGCAGGGACCACACACACGCACACACACACACACACACACCTTTTTCAATTACTCATTTTACACTTCACAAGGAACCCATGAATATCTACAAAAATAAAAGCACTACAGATAAGGCTAACGGCTTATCTGACCCACCCCAAGCCTCTCCCCAGAACACAGAAGCCCTCAACGTGATCAGTCTGGAGGTCTTTCTTCCTAGCCTTTCTTGGGTTTCACATACATGGAAAACACACAGCAAGTTTCTCATGGAACTTTCTTGAATGGGCTCAGCCTGGCCGTATCACTCTGTAACTTGCTTTCCCAGACACACCCTGGAGCATCATGTTTCCTTTTCTGTAAAATGGGGAGAGGAGCCCCGCCCAGAGACAGAGCAGAGTCCCTGCAAGACCCGGGGAGCCCGCCCTGGGGCAGAGCGAGGGCTCAGCAAGCGTGCGGACGGCGGCGCTGTGCCAGGGGACGGCCCTGCTCCTGCTCGTCACATCCGTGGGGCCGCAGTCCACGCACCGTTCCTCTCCCATGGATACTTGGGTTTTCCTGTTTCCTCCATTATTCCCTCACGTGCGATCCCCCCAGGAACATCCCTGTCCACACCACCCTGTGTCTGGGGGTTCCTCCAGGGCAGACACTAGAAGATTGCTCACTCGGAGGGCCCAACAGTCCTGGGTTCTACTGACCACCCTAACACCGGAAGCTGGCCCATTGTGCTCCACAGGACCCCCGAAGGAGGAGGCCAGGGAGGCAGGGGGGGTCCCGCCCTCTTTTTACAGACAACAGAACTGCGGCTCAGAGAGGTGAAGAGGCTGCCAGACGTCACACAGCAAGGAAGGGGGAAGGATTTCCTGGAACCGAGACCCCTTGGAAAAGAAGCATGGGAAGAGGCTAAGAGAGAGGGGAAGGCTTCCCTGAGACATCGGGTCTGCAGTGACATGTGGAATTTTCTAGATTGCCAGGGAGAGAGGAAGAGAATAGATGGGAGGTAAATTCAATCACTCACTGTTCTTTCAGAGGCCTGGAAAATGGCACCCTGGGGGCCCGGAAAAATGTGAAATGATTGTTGGCTGCTGTTGGGAAGGAGGGGACAGAGTCCGAGGCCTTAGAATGGGCTTGATTTCTGATTTTCAAACTGAGAATGTAATGGATTCTGGTACCCACAGACCCCCAGGCTCCCTGCACAGCCCTGCCACAGCTCAAATGGGCATCTGAGAGCCCTCAGAAACAGAGCAGGGAGTCCTAGGAGCCACAGTGGGCTCAGCAAGTCATCAAGAACCAGGGAACCCCAATTTCTCCTCCAAGGAGGCCCCAGGGACACTTGGCAGCCTGAATGAGATCACTCAGCCTCCATCCAGGCCCCCCGATGCTGCCTCCCAGGATCCTTGGCAACAAGAGAAAAATGTGGGCTGGAGGTGAGTTTGGCTGGACCTCGGGCTGCAAACTCAGATGCCTATGGGGGTCAGACAAGTCATGTAAATGAGGCAAGTGGGATGGGTGGGGACTGGGGCAGGCTGGAGAGGATGTGCCTTGGAGAAGCGGCAGTTGCCATCCAGTCCAGCTGACTAGTGCCCTGATGCGGGTGGGCCCAGTGTTGCCAGAGCTTCCAATTTACCAGGAGAAGCCGTACACCTGCTTTTATGTGACAACTTCCATATTTTACATGTTGGCAACTAATTCAAATACTGAAAAAGAAAAAAAAAAACAAAAAAGCCAACCAACCAACCACTTTGCAGGACATGTCAGTCCTGCCAGGGCTGCCAGTTTGCAAACTCCAAGTTCAAGACTTCTTTTTCTGGTTGGTTGTGTCATCTTAGTCACTGAGCACCGATTAATGGATGTCCCTCGGGAGGTGGTCTCTAGGGGAGAGTCGCAGGGCTCAGCCCTCTGACCTGACAGGCCTTGGAGGAAATGCTGCCCTTGCTGCCGAGGCCACTGAAAATGGCAGGGCCAGAGGACAAATGAATTCAGAACAATCTCAACAGGCAGGAAGCCGGCCGGATGGACGTGCAGACCGCAGACTGACCTGACAGCAGCTTGGGTGCAAAGGATCTGGGTGTCTTAGTCAACCACAAGCTTGAAGTGAGCCAATGGGGCTACACAAAAGCCAGCGCAAAACCTCAGGCCTCGTTGTTATCGTCACTGGCAAATAAAGTCCCGTTTCTGAGTCACACTGTGTACGAAGTGTTTACAGTCACTCCTGTGGCCCGGCGGAAGGAGGGCGGGGTTCACAGCCAGCCCAGGTTCGAGGACAGGCCCTGCCATTGCAGCCTGGTGGCCTCACTCAGGTCACACTCCCTGTCCCCACCCTAAGCCGCAGTGTCCCCATCGTGGCACCCTCACAGGTCATGATGCTGGCCAAACAAGGTCTGTGGACACTCTGCACTCACATGGGTCACTGCCATTGCCACTGTCTCTTCTGCCCCTGCTTGTGCCAAGGGAGGCGGGATTATCACCCCCACGTTAGGGACCAGGACACTCAGGCCAGGGTGTTAAGTCGTGTCTGGGATGCAATGCCAGGACGGCAGAGCCAGCCCTGGCATCCAGACCCCCGACTCCAAGTCCAGTGCTCTTTCTCTCGACACTTTCCTTTTTGCTCCTATTGTACAGATGAGGCCACTGAGGCTTCACAACAAGACCTGTGCTAAGTGGCTGTTCTGGGACCAGGATATGAGTTAAGTCACCTGGCCCCCACCATATGCTCTTCTGCCCTCACACAGGGCAGGCTTCCTGGAGGAGGGGAGATTCAACAGCACTTCTGGAATTGCTTCCGTGTGGCCGTGGAACACTGGAGCCGCTGCCAGGGAGGGGCGAAGGGAAGCTGTGGCGGCTCCACGTGGCCGGGGCGCCAGAGAGTCTCGGAGCCACGGGGCCCAGGCCTTCCACTGGGAGCAGAACGGAACTTCCTGAGCCCGAGGAAGGAAGATGGGCCTGCAGAAAAGGCCTCTTTCATTCGGCTACCCACAGTGGGAGCCGGGTGGGGAGCTCCGGCCTGCTCACTTGGTCACCTGGGGCCCAGTCCATGTACACTCTGTGCCTCAGTTTCCCCTCTGCACAGCCTGCTCCCTTAGGCTCCTCTAGCTTTGAAGGTCCCTGGTTTAAGACTGCAAGGATCAGCCACTGGTCACAGTGGGGATCCCGGAAGAAAAGAAGGCAGGGCTGCTTGCTCCAGGGTCCACCCACCACCACCTCCTCTGCTGCTGTTATTCCCAGGGTTTCTAGAATATTCTCTGCCTCCCTCACATCAGGGCCACGGCTCAGGCACAGCCCCTGCCAGGAATGCTTTTCTGTCCTCTGGGGCCCAGGCCAAGAGCCCCTCCTCCAGGAAGCCCCCTTCTCCCAGCACCGAGTCCCCACAGCACCTCTGCAGGCTAAGAGCAGTAGCTGGCAGCCATGGAAATAAAAACAGCAGCCGATGCTCCCTGAGCGCTTCCTCCACTCTGGCGTCTCAGCAGCCGACACGACACGCACGGCCTTGTCTCACCCTGGGTCATCCCTGGGAGGGAGGGCTGCGGTCCCCATTTAACAGGTGGGAAAGCTGAGGCCCAGTGTCATGGTCAAGGTCACACAGAAGGCACCTGGCCACCTTCTCTTCCTGGAGCCCAGCCTTCAGGAAAGGAGCCTGGGTTTTGAAAATCGGGCTCCAGACCACAAGTGTCAGGGCCCAGCCCAAGCCCAGGGCACAGAGCAGCTCTCTGCAGGCCCAGGAGGGTGGGCCTGGGGAGAGGAAGAGGGCAGGCTCTCAGTGGACTCCACCTGCGCTGCCTTGAGCAGAGCTCTGAAGCTCAGCGCTGAGAGTCCAGCTCTCTAATCATGCCCTTCTCTAACCCACCACGTCCCTCTCCTCCTCTCTGCCTCAGTTTCCACACCTGTAAAGTGCTTATCGTACTGTCTAACCCCTGAGGGTGAGGATGAGCTGGGGGACAGACCCCATGTGTTTAAAATTAGAGTAATTTGCAGGGAGGACAGAGAACACTGGGGAAAGCCCCACCTTGGCCCAGGGGACCCTGCTCGGGCTGCCCGTCAGCCTCCAACAGCTGGGCTCGAATCACAGACAGCCCCTCCAACGTTGCCTTGGTTAGTGACCCTTGTTTATGCAGGGGCAGGTCCCCCCCCGGCCCTCCAGGGCCCAGTGTCCCAGGCCTGTACCAGACAGCCCCCACCCTCTGGGCCTCAGCTGTCTCATCTTTAAAATGGAAAGACACTCTAACTCCTGAGGGCGAGGGCAGGCTGTGAGAATTAAATAGCCTGCCTGGTCCTGGCCCTGAGGGAAGGCGTTCTGGGCTCCACGACTCCTCCCCAATGTGTCTATACAGTGGGGGGCCCAACCTTACAGGTGTGGGGGAAGGAACACTGGGCCCAGCCAGGCTGGGTGATTCACCCAGGGCCACACAGCACAGGAGAGCCAGAGACAAGGGCTGGATTCTGGCTTGGGGGCTCCCTTACCACCATCCCCAGGGCATCCCTCCTCACCACCAGCTGGGGCAGCATGGGGTCCCCACACCTGCCAGGTACCTGATGCTTCTGGGGGAACCAAGCCATCAGGGCCATGCCCCTGCCTTCACTGGCCCAACACAAGGCCCTGTGATGGGAGCAGCAGCCACTTCAGCAGGCATCTAGGACATGCCAAGCACTGTGCAGGTGGGCCATGCATACTGTCTCCAAGGGCCTCAGCCTCCTGAGAGGCTGCTACCGTCACCCCCATATTACAGACGGGAACGTGGAGGCACACGGTCAAGGTCACGCCTGGAAAGCCAAGGTCCACTGCGTGGAGCTTGGCTGCTCAGGTCTTGGCTTCCCACAACCTCCAAGAGAGGAGGGCTGGGCTGCCTGGCAGTGCAGTTGGCCCGGCAAGAGGCCAGCTCAGTGTCCTGCCTCCGCTGGGTGGGAGGGGGACGGGAGGCCAGTGGAGGCGGGGAGCGGGGAGCAGCAGAGCCGGGCAGGGCCACAGGAACAGCGTCGTCCGCAGGGAACAATGTGGGCCCCAATTATGGGGCCCTTCACCCATCTGAAGCCACTCGGCCGCCTCCTTGGCTGCCTGGCCCGGCCCTGGTGTGGCCACAACCCAGACACAGCAGCCACTGTCTGCCCAGCCGCGGGGTGGGGCACCCGGGCCCAAGGCCCGCTCTGCGGCCTGTCAGGAGATTTACACCCGACTCTTAACAACCTCGCGGAACAGCAGGCGGGTGCTGGGCCCAGGGTGGTCTGCCGTGAATCGGCCCCCTGTGAGCAGATGAAAGTGGGGCGGTGGCTGGGCAGGGAATGGGGCTGGCGGGGGGCCAGCGGGCAGGGAGGCGACTGGGGCTTCCAGCGGCCTGGGGTTGATTAGGGAAACCCAGAGGTCTGAGGTTAACCCCTTCCCTCCCGCTGGGCACACTCCTGGGGGATCATGGGGGCCCGGGAGCCGGCGGGCGCCTGGAGCCGCTGCCCCTCCTGAACCCCGGCATCCCCCTGCCTCCCAACTGTAGGACCCTCCAAGGCCTGGCAGCAGCTTAGGGCCCCTTTTCCTGCCCGTGCCCTCTGAGCCCCCAGCCCCCACGTCCTTCAGGCCTCTGCTCAAATGTCACCTCTTTAGGAGCCTCCCTGTCCCTGTCCCCTGCCCTGTCCTCTCCCCCACACTCTGGCCCCTCCTCCAGCTTTGTTTCTCCTCACAGGACCTCTCACGACCTGAAGAGACATTAGCTAATCACTTGTTTACTTTGTTTATTCAACAAATATTTACTGGGCATCTACTGTGTGCTCACATCTGTGTGCTGTGGTCTACACCTGTGTGTTCCGGGGTCTACACCATGCTTGGCAAAGCTGAGGGAAGAACCTCTGCCCTGTGGAGCATACACAGTAGTGGGGGAGATGGAGAAAAATGAAATAAGTGAGCGAGCTATAGAGCATCTCAGAAGTGACGAGCACTCGTGGTGAATTAAAGTCCGGAAGGGTAAGGGGGTGGAGGAGGGCTGTGTGTGTGACTGAGACATGGTGGTCAGGGAACGGCTCACTGAAAAGTCTAATGAAGACCCGAGGTGAGAAGGAGTGAGCCACATGTCTGGGGGTGTCTGGGTGTTCCAGGGAGAGGGAAGAGCAGTGCAAAGGCCCTGAGGCAGGGGTGTGGCCGCCAAGTTCAAAGACAGGCCTGAGTAGCGTGAGGGAGGAGGGGTGTGTCAGAGAGGAAGGGGGGGTAACCGATACAGATCAGGTGGCGCCTTGCGGGCATGGTGACAACAGAACTGTTTACCTTCTCACCCCACTCCCAGAATGTGAGACCCGAGAGGGCTGGAGCCCGTCTGCTGGGTTCACCGCAGTGTCCCCAGCTCCTAGAACAGTGCCTGACACGTGGTAGGTGCCCAGGAAAATATGTGTTGAAACCATTCCATGCACATTTTGGGGGAGAAAGGGCCCCCAGGCAAGATGCTGGAAACACCCCCTCTGCCTCTGGCAGGGTTAAGAACCTGGTCCTACTTCCCCTTTCAGGTACAGCACCTGCTAAGCCTGGAAGACAGGTGAGTGGTTCCCACACCGTGGTCCACGCCAGAACCCCCAGGCCCTGCACGGCCTCCTGCCCGTATCCTGGATCCCGCTCAGCCGCCTGCTTTCGAACCAGCCCCCAGTGACTGTGTGGGACACCAGCATTGAGAACCTCAGAAACCGAGGCCACACAGGCAGGAAGCCACCAAGCCAGCCTTCAAACCCAGCCGGCCACCTGGCTGCAGATGGGGCACGCTCCGCAGGGCACCAGAGGGGAACGACCCGGCCACAGAACCCACAACCCAGCCTCAGGGATCTGCAGACTCCCACTCCTTGGCTCCCAGGACTGGCCCCTATTCCACCTCACCCCACAGAGGGCTCAGCCCTCACATGGGGTCAGGGGTCACGAAGCAGGAGAAAAGCCCAGAAAGGAAATCCTGTGATAATCCACAGGGGCTGCAGGGCACTCCCTGTGGGCAGCTCACAACAACTCCCCAGAGCAGATGCTAATGCCATCCCCATTCTACAGATGAGCACACTGAGATGGGAAGGCCCTTTCAAGTGGCCTTCGCTTCCCTGAGCCCCGGGCTGGAGCCCCTGGGGTGCACTGAAGCCCAGCCTTGGGCAAGTGGCTCTCCTGGCCCGGCCCCTCCTGGGGTTGCTGAGGATCAATTAACAGAGACTTTGCCCGGGGTCTGGCACACAGGGACCCCTCGGTGACCAGCAGCGGTTGAGCTGGCCTCTCACCTCTTACACGTGGGGAAACAGAGGCCCAGAAAGGGGAAGTAGTTGTCCAAGGTCACAGACTGAATGTCAGGTTGGGGCTGGAACCAGGGTGCTGGTGAGACCTGACCTGGGGGCCGGGGTAGGGTGGCAGGCACGGGAGGGCAGGAGCAACAGGTCCCCAGCATGGGAGCCCTGGAGAACGGGCCCCGCCCACGTTTGCTCCTTCCTATTAATGAGCTTCTGTTAAGATTTTATTTGAACAAGGCACTTTAAAACCACTGATCTCGCCACCGCCGAGGCCTAGAAAGGGATGCCCTCTGCCTCAGGGCACACAGCAAGCCCGGCCTCCGACTCCGGCCTGTCTCCTGGCCCAGCTTCTTTCCCTCTGGCCTCAGCTGCCTCGTCCTGTGCCACCCCTTCCCCCGCCAGCTCACCCCAGGAAGGGGTTATCTAGGTCTGGGGGACCCCAGGAGAGAAGAGAAGGCAAGGGATTTGACTGGGGGCTCCCAAGGGCAGGGCCGAGCCTCCACCCTCCTCCAGGGGCCTCAGTGGGGGAGGTGGGCAGCTCTGGGCTGGGTGGGGCTCATCATGGGGGCTCTGAGGGATTCCAGGCATGGCCCGGCCCCTGGGAACCTTCCTGCAGAGCTCCCCCACCCTGGGCTCGCACGCCTCTGCACACGGGTGCTCCCTGCTTTGTGGAGTGGCTCCTCAGAGCTGCAGCATCGCATTAGCCCAACTGCAGCTCGTCCACTCCGATTCTGCTCCTGGTTACTGACAGCAGAACGTCACCTCCTTCCGTGGAGACTTTGTACCTCTATTCCCAGGGCCTGGGCTTCTCTGCAGCCAGCCTGCTGCTAACCAAGACAGGTTCCCCATTGACGAATGGTGGTGGTGGGAGTGCTGGGGGTGGCCAGGTACCAGGGATAACATAACACCACGGATCCCCTGACTCACAAGGACCCTCCCTCTGCTAAAGCCAGATGCTATCCACAGGCCTGCGGGGTGGGTGGTATCATCCCACTTCCTGGAGGAGGGAGCTGAGGCCCAGAGAGGTCAGCGACTTGCCCAAAGTCCCCCAGCCAGGGAAGCTGGCTCAGAATCTGCTCTCTGCACCATGGTGGCCTATGGCTCACAAGGGCGTCCCAGCCACCACCACCTCGAGACTCCTGGGGTCACTGACCCAGTTCACAGATGACAAAACCGAGGCCAAAAAGGAGACGTGACTTGCGCAGGGCCACAATGCTCAAGGCCAGGGGCACAGACCCGTCCACGTCCAATCCCAACAGGAACTGGGCCAGAGCAGGTACTGGCTGGGAGCGGATGCCTGTGGGCCTGATGACCACGTGCAGGAGCTCAGCGGACGCCAGAGGCAGCGGCCTTGAAAGGCCTGGAGGGAAACTCTCCTAGTGCCGCCAGGGCCAGCTCTGAGCCTTTCCCAGGTGGCCGGATGCTGGAGTAGGCCCAGGACTTAGATAGATGGGGAGCCAGGCCTGCCTGAGTCCTAAGAAGGGAGAGGCCGGCCCAGGGCCAGGCCTGGGTGGCCCTCACTGACAACGCCCTGGCACAGCCGCACTCCCGTTCTGAGCCTCCAGGGCACTGAGCGGAGACCAGGAGCCTGTCCTCCTGCCTCGGGCCCACTCAGCTGGGATCAGACCCACTCAGGCTGTCTCTGAAGACCTTGCGCCTCCCCGCACCTAAGACTGTGGTGAGGCCCTGGTGGCCAGGTTCTCATCATCCCCAGGCCTGGACCGTCTCCTTGCTGGAACTGGATGACCCTTTGGCCCTGCTGTCATGAGGATCCCAGGAGACAACAAACGTGAGAGAGTTTTCTAAACTGCAAAGGGGCAAGATTACAAAGAAAAAGGAGGATGGGGCAGCTCTCGATCCACCACGTGGGGCATGCTGCGGTAGGGGCAGTCCAGACAGGAGCTCTGGTCAGAGCTCAGGGAGCAGCCAGCCCAGAGACAGACAGCTGGTCCTTTGTTTCATTCACTCACTCACTCACTCACTCACTCAGTGAACACAGGCCTCTGGCCCACCCTATGGCAGCTTCCCCTCCAGTTTCCAGAAGTCTGAATCTGCAAACTCCAGGGCCTCCAGCAGGCAGAAGCAATTGAACACAAACTCTCTTTGAAGTTAAAATGCATGGACCGGGGACCCCTGCACATAGTAGGTGCTCAATCAATATCTGCAGAATCAAATGTGCATTCCTGATCTCGGGAGTGTGGGTCCCGGGGTCAGAGCGCCTGCGCTCTGTGAGACCTGAGTAAGTCACACGCTGAGACTCAAAGGAAGAGTTTCCAAGGAGGGGATGTGGCCTCACGGCCAGACCAGCTCCTGCTTTTGATGGTTCCCTCCCTCAGCCACTGGCAGAGGAAGCTGGGGTGGAGCAGAGCAAATCTGGCCCAACCTCCACCCCAAACACACCCACACCCAGCCACACACCCACCAACACCCTATCTGAAGGCTTTCCCGCCCTTTTCCTTTCCTTAACAGATGCAAATCCACACTCCCCCAGCTGGCCCCCAGAGGGCAGTCATCCAACCTGGAGGGGGTCAGACTGACTCTGCTGTCTCCCCCTCCCAGCCTCCTTGCTGGCCCCCCCAAGTCTGGGCTAAGCACAGAGGGTTCAGGGCTTTGCTGGCAGGCACACAGTGTGCAGGGACGTAGAGCAGAGACTACAATCCCCCACAGGAGGGCTCCCGGGACCCAGTGCCATCTGTCTGACTTCAGCAGCTGCCCTTCCCTGGCGGGACCCTCCTCCCTCGCCCAGGAGGCTCCGCGGCTCTGGCACTTACGTCTGGGCTCCCGGGGTCCATCCACGGTCACCTTGATGGCTCGGTGGTAGGTGGCCACTTGGGTGGGGTTGGTGAACACGGTGATGGTCAGTGTGAAACTCTTCCCTGGGGGGAGTGGGAAACAGAGGCAGGAGGTTGGCACCTGGAGCTACTCACAAACCCTGGTCTCCCACCCATGTGCCACCCTGGAAGCCCCTAACCTTCCCGAAGGGGCAGGTCTCTCTCCTTTGACCCTGGGCAGACGATGGAGCTCTGGGTGAAGTTCAAGCTGCTGGGGTTGGCATTCGAGGCCCTGGCAGCTCTTGCACCTTCCCCCTCCCCACACTCTGGTCAACCCGGCTTATCTCCTCCCTGCTTCTCGGCCTTTGTGATGCTCCTTCTATCCAGAGACCCTCACGATTTTGGGATGGGGAGCCAAGATGGGTCCCTATATTTTTTTCTTCCTGAAAGTAACTAGTGATCTTTATAGAAAATTTTGAGAACACAGAAAATATAAAAAAGAAGAAAAAAAAATCACCCGTAGTTCCACTAGCCAGAGATAAACAGTTAACATTTTCTCCTCCAATCCTTTTTGTGTGGGTTTGTGTATTTACATAGTTAAAGTGATACTAAAATATATTTTTGCACCCTGTTTTTTTTTTCATTTAACATTACATCATAAGCACTTTCCTATGTCATTAAAAACTCTTCCTAAACTTCATTTTTAATGGCTACAAAATATTTCAGCTCACGGAAGCCTCATCTTTTATTTATCCACCTCCTTACACTTGGGCATTTACGTCGCTGCTGATTTCTTATTGGTGCATGCAGCAGGGGCCAAAAAGGACTGATTTGGGAGCTGCAGACATTTCATTCGTAGACACAATTGTTATTTCCAGAACTCTGTTCTATTTTTAGAAAGACATTTGGCTCCAAAGTCTCCATTCAAAATTCCTGAGAGGGGAAAAAACTTTTAAAATAATATATATATTTTTTTTACCATTCAAAATAAAATGAAAATGACCTTTTGTTCATAAAAATCTTTGTCCGCATCTCTGCTTATTTCCTCAGAATAGATTCCAAGAAGTGGCGGGTGACTTCATTGCATCAGAGGGTTGGGACATATTTAGGGGCGTTGATCTCGCTTCTGAGATGACTCTCCAGAGATAGTCACCGTGATTGGGGACTGGGGTGAGGCCGCGTCCCACCGTCCCACCCACTGCCGTGCCATCAGCACTGTGACCGCGTCTATCGAGGTGGACGACCTCTTACACGCTCCTGACTTCATCTGGCTTTCTTCTGTTACTAGTGAGAGTGAACCACTTTATAGGTTTACTGTCTGTCCTAATCCACACAAATCATTGCTTCATGTTCTTTTATCCTTTGCTATGAAGGTTTAGTGCCTTTAAACTATCGCTCTGCACTAAGCTTGTCAACACCTTCCACGTCCTATTGGTGGCAATCAGTTTCCCAGTTCACTGGCCCTCACATTTCACTTTCTCACACTGAGCTGTTTTGCATTTTCAGTTCTACCTCCCGTCCGTGATTTCTCCCATCGTTTTTACGTTTAGGCAGATTTCCCCAAGTAACAAGCAGATAAAGGTTACCTTTGATAAACAGTATTCTCTCTACTTTTTGCATTTAATTCTTTGGTTCTCCTGGGTTTACTGGTTGGGATGGTAGAACATAAGGATTGTTCCTCGAAGGGCAGCCCAATTCTCCCAGCACTGTCACTGAAGTCAGAGTCCCCTCTCCTGTCCTATCCTTCATTATCATCAAAGCTCCACACCCTACTGGGGAGAGTGTGAGGGGAGCTTCGCTGATCTCCCAAGTCAGACTTGACCTCCCCCTCCTCTGCCTCTGAGCACCCCTATCTCTGGACCCCAGTTATAGGCCCGGGGATGCCCTGAGGGGAGGCGCCTATGGCTTGGTGCAACTGTGTCCCCCAGGGCTGGCCCAGGGTGGGCACCGGGTGAGGCGGCCTGAGTGAACCCCTCTGCTGTCCCTGCACTCCCAACAACCCTCAGGGAAGGCAGGCTTTGGTCTCCCCACTTCACAGGCCGGAGATGAAAACTCAGGGTGGGGACCCAGAGCTTACGGTTGTCTCTGCCCGGCTGGGTCCCTGTTGGTCCAGTGATCAAGCGAAAACTCTAGCCCCAGAAGCAGGAGAATCCAGAACAGAAGTAAACCAGCTCAGCTGCTGGGGCCACACCAAGGAACCCAAGGGCTTCTGAGATACGGGGGGTTGTGGGGGCTGGGGGTGGGGTTTATACTGAGGTGTGACTCAAACTGGGAAAGAGTGGGGGCCTCTCTGGAAGAATTCTCCAGAGCCAGCTGGCTGGAGGAAGGGATGGAAATGCAAACCACACCTGCCCCTGGAGTCCTGGGTCAGAGGAACAAATCTGGCCCCTCCCTCTCAGACCACAGGAGCACTTTCCATGGTTTCTGGAAACAGAAAGTGCAGAAGGTCTAGGAAACTGCCAGGCAGGTGGCCTCAGGCCCCCTGCCCACCCCTTCCTGGGGACCTCCCTCCCCTCCTACCGCTTTCCCTCACTTTGAGGTCATTTTCTCCCCAGATCCCAACCCCCAACCAGTCGGGCACTCTCCGGGGGCCCCTGGGCTCTGACTCTTCCATCACCTCCTTGGTGCTGCAGGTTGCCAAGTGGATGGGGACTTTAGGTGGACAGTCCAGAGCCGGAGTGACTGGGTCCAAACACCCAGGCCGGATGGGCCCCACCCACGCAGCAGCAGCCCTGGCTAGCTTCCTGATGTGCCACTGTTTCTCACCTCACCGCCTCAGGTTTCCACTGAATAGTCACCTTCTCGGAGAGGCCCTCCCTGCTCACTTTATCTAAAGTAGGTATTTTTAACTTGGCATCTATGGCCCACCTCTTAGAATTGAGCCAGCCCATGAACTGGGACAGAGAAAAAATTGTATTGTCCCTAATGGCTAGTCGAAATTGAGCATCTCTCTAGAGTATGAACGTAGGCACAAACCACAGAGGCATCAGGGCAGTCCCTGTGCCCTTGTCACCAACGGACGTCACAGACACTTACGTTACACGGCTATCACGTTACAGACAGTGCAAGTTTCTCTAAATATCTTTTGTGCTTGTCACAACTTCAAAATCACGGTCGTCATCAGACCCATCGCTAGATGGTGTTATTTAACACGTTAACAGAGCAACACCTTTACCACAATTTTTAAAAATGTTTTGCTGTGTTTTAATATAATTGGTTTCTATTGTAATCCTTTATATTTTATTTTATTCCTCAAAAAACATCACTTTGACCAAGGTATATGGGCTTCACCTGACTGCTGAAGGGGACCACGGGGCAAAAAAGGTGAAGGAGCTCAGTTTGAAGCATCACAGAGCCCCCGGCTCCCACTCAACCTGCTGGAATTTCCCCGTCATGCCTATTCCTTCTCATCATCTGCTATGTATTTATTTCATTTTGTCTCTCTCTACTAGACCGTAAGCTTCCTGGGGGCCAGAATTTTTGTCTTGTTCATTGTTGTGTCCCCAGCCCCTAGGACAGCATCTGGCATGCAGCAGGTGCTCAATAAATGTTTGTTAAATGAATTAAGGGCAGAGATTACTGCTCCCATTCTACAGATGAGAAAACTGAGACTCACTGAGGGGCAATGGGTTGCCCAGGTCACATAGTATCCAGGCAGGGCCCAAAGAGGTTAGGACGTCTTGGAGCCTGCCCCTCTACAAAGACACTAAGGACTTACTCCTGGGGGGTGAGAAGCCCCCACTCCCACCAGGCAGCACACCACAGGCCACACCTGAGGTCCCAGTCCTCCTCAGCTTCCTCTCACTTTCCAGGCCTGGCAGCACCCCTCCCAGGTACCTGCAGAGAGGAGGGAGGGAGGGGGGAGGGGGGGTGGGACCTGGGAGCAGGAGTGGGAGGGAGGGGCAGGAGTCAGGTACCACAGGAGGGAGGGACCCCGTGAACCAGGGGTGGGGGAAAGCTGTCTGCCTGGATGTCCCTGGCCTCTGTCTGCCTAGCGGCAAACCCAGCCATCCATCTCCTTCGCCCTCTTAGAGAAGGAAGCCAAGCAGACAAAGGCCATGGACAGCTTTGTGCAGGAACGCTGGGAAAACCTGCCATCAGCCCGGAGTCCAGGACTTGCAGACCAAGGCACGCCAAGGGCTGGCCCCAGATGGAGAGGGAGAAGTCCTAGTCTGGAAGCAGCTGCCCCTTGGGGCTCTGAGTGGCCCACAGGACCCAGGGCCCTGGAACCATCAGCACACACAGCCGGGCCCGTCCCTTGGGCAAGTCGCTGTCCCTCTCTGAGCTTGGGTTCCTGTGGGACAAGCCTCAAGCACAGGGGCTTCAAGGACAGCAGGAGGGGACATGTCTCAGGGGACCTCTGGGTTTTCTCAACATCAGCCCAGAAGCCATCTATCTCCTCCCCAACTAGTGGTCCCCTAAGCCTGCACCCACATATCTCATTCCAAACCTCTCTCCACATACTACGGTTTCTTTTTAACCAGTTAAGGACAGGTCAGGAACTCATGCTCTTTTCGCTTACACCTAGGCCAGTGGCCGCCTCCTCGAGGGCATTTTGGGGATTTGTGGTGTGTGGTCCTCAAGAGGTGGGATGCAGGGGTGGGGGGATGCAAATGCTCAGCACTGCACAGGTAATGAAGTATTCATTCTTCCTGGGTGTGAAAAATTTGCTTATAAAGATTCTCTGAGCCATGAGCCTAACTCAACTTTACATAAAACAAGGCAAATGTTTTGCATGCCTTTAATATCTATTGAATTTTCCAGGAGGGAAAACAGTTTTTTCTTTTTTGTTTTTTTAATTTTGTTCAGAACTTTGCCAAGAATTGTTCACAACTTCAGAAAATCCTGTCATTGACGGCAGTGTCTCGTCAGACTCTGAGTCATGGACACCTGGCCTGTCATGGCTGCCGTGGCGGTCATGGGGCTTCTGAGAGAGGCTGAGAGAGGCACGAGCATCCGTCCACCTCAAAGCGCAGCCTCCCCCCAACATTTACATATTCAAGTGGATATTTTATTGTAAATTACTTTCCCTCTTTTCCTCTACTGTAGCTATGAAATTACATAGATGTTGAAACTGCGTGTAAGAGGCAGTTACGTTATCTACACGTTTCATGATAAGGAGGGTAAAGGGCACGTTACAAAATCTTTGTTGTAAGAAGGGGTGCTGCGTCTGGCAGGGTGGGACCACCGCAGGAGACACCAGTGACTCGGTTTCCCTCCCTTCCTTTTCTCAGTTCACACCTTCAGGCTTATCGTGAGAGCTCTGGGCTGGTGCTGTGTGTATGTCTTTCATGGAAAGCTAGCTCCCTGGAATTTGGACAGAATTAAGGCATAAAAAGCAAAGAAACAAGCAGAAGTTCCCATCTGGCTTCTTAGTCCTGGCAGAAATCAGAGAGCCAGGGAAAGGCTCTGTCCCAAACCCCAGCCTCCTAAAGTGGCCCAAACTGTGTCAATCTCTGACCTGTTCTCTCAGAGGGAATTTCCCGATGGCGGGCTGGGCACAGCAGACGCCTTGCTGCATGCCACCGGACCCTTGCGCACCCCCCTCACTGCCAGCCGCCTCCACTTCTCCCACTCGACAGTTCACACCTCCTGGGTTTCCCCCACCCCCGCCCAAACCGCACCATCAAAGAGAATCAGTGACTGTCACCACTCAAAGGGACTTCAAAGATCTCCTGTCCCAGGCATCTGAAGTAACAAAATCTCTAACATGTATCCAGCTCTCGATATGTGCCATCTGATACACCTGTACCAATTTCCTTAATCCTCACAGAATCCCACGAGGTAGCTACCATTATGATCTCCATTTTACAGATGAGGAAACTGAGGCACAGAGAGGTTAAGCCATTTGCCCAATGTCATCCAGCAAGTCACTGGCAGAGCTGGGACTGAAATCCAGGTCGGCTCGTTGTAGAGCCCAGGTTGCTCCATACCATGAGCCTCCGAGGTCTGAAAGTCTGGCGGAGTTCCGCAGGCCTCAGAACTCCCACAGGCCTCTTCCTGCCTCCCAGGACCACCGAGACTGGTGAGAGAATGGCTTATAAACTCAGCCTCCTGCATCTCCCAGAGCCACAATCCCAGCCTCAGCTGTGCCAAGAGCATGCTGCTGAACAATGCTTTGGAAACTCATCCCCCCCCCCCCCAGGCCTTGCGGGGTGGGCGCAGGTCTGTGGGCACAAATGCCACAAAGAAATCATTTTCAGCCGCAGAACGGCCAGACACGGTCTCGGTAACTCAGAGCATCACCATTTCCTCTCTTTCTGTATCTCACCTCCCAGGAGAGGGAGGAGGGTACCACGTTCCTGATGCCTTGCTGGGCTCCCGGGACTGACCTCCCCTTCTGCTTGCCTCACAAGGGGCTGCAGCTATCGTGGGCCTTCCCCCCACACCGCTCGCCACCTGGGCCGGCAGACCCGGCCACCGCCCAGCGTCGAGCCGCATCTACCCCCGATCAGTGGCAAGTGACTCTCCACTCACAGCTGGGGCTGGGATTAAGTTGCAAAAGGCTTGAGAGATTGGGATGACAAAAGGGGCTTGGAGACTAATTAGGAGCAGCAATGAAAGCTTAATTCATAAAAGCAAACATTTTCCATCCATCAACCTGCAACCAGTTAAGGGCAACGTTTGAAAGAAATCTGTGCGTGGGGAAGGGAGCCAACAGGAACAGGAAATGTTTGAAAGAATGTAAACTATTTCAGTTTCATAAAAAGTAACAAGTAAACAGTTATTACATGCAAATAATGCCCTGGTTTTAATTAATGCTGAAAAGTCAAAATATGTTTGACATTTGTATGTATACATTGAACGGTTGGGAGGGGAAAAAATGGTGCCCAGATGCCCGTTTCTGAGCAGGGCTGGCGGCTCAGAGGGAACTAAAACCTTGAGAAGGTCTTGTTTATTGGTGATGAAAAGTACAATTCTGTCTCAGCCTCTGTGGAGACTGGGGGCAGAGGGAACCTAGCTGACTTTCTTAACAAAGCTGGATGGAAGGGCAGGCCAGGGGTTCGGGAAGGGCACTCCCCACTTTTCAGCGAGCTGGTCTTAAAGGGCCAGCGAGCGCTCAATTCTCCATTTCGCCCAGGCAGGGTTTCTAGGACTTCTCCACCCAGAAGTGATGATGGGTTTCAGGTCCCTGCAGCCTCCCACTCAACAGCCCCTGGCGGCAGCCACAGCAGCGTCTGGTTCTGCCTTCCTTCATACTGCCTGAGGTAGATCAGAGAGGCAGAGCGGCACACCAGCCTTGATTCTGGGGTGCGAGATGGCAGCCTTCAAGTTGTGCTTTCCAACACTCAGCATCCTGCACTGCTTTCGTTTCTTTTCTAAACCGCCTGAAGGCTGAAAGATCTGGGGAAACTGTGGCTTTAGGAGACCACAGCTGGGGAGAGGCAGCCTCGAAATGGGGTGGGGGGAGATTCTGCCCCAGTGGGGAGAGCAGCTGGGGTGCTCAGGCCCCAAAGACGAGCCGAGCATTTGTCTAAGCCAGCCTCTAAGCATGCCTGTGGGAAAAGACCTACAAGGCCCCTTTTTGAGTCTGTTAATCCACGATCTTCTCTCAGCATCTCTTATGAGACTGCAGCGCTTCATTGGGAAAGAAGGGAGCCATGGAAAGCTTCACTGGGAGAAAGCTGTTTTTTGTGGCGAGACCCTAACTTTCCTCACATCCTCAAGGGGTCTGTAACACCCTAGGGGGTTCCAAACCGCTGTTTTAGGCAGAGCTGGGCCTGGAGACCTGTTTCTGGGGCCCCATTGGGAGCCCAAGGCCTTGCTCTGGGCTTCCTCCCCCCACCTCTGCCGCTGCCGCCGGGCTGGCGGGTCTCCCTTCCGCTCACCTCGCCCGCTGCGGCCCACGAAGCGGAGGTCATTGAACCTGGCCACTTGGTTCTTCATGACGGCCGAGGCATTGCGCAGTTCAGCGGAGTAGTTCTCGTCATTGCCCGCCATCACAGTCACCAGCGTTCCATCTGGCACATCCCCCAGAGCCACCACCTGAGAGCACGGGGGCAGGGGGACAGCTTAGGAAGGTAGTGGGAGGGGAGGGGTAGACGGGGAGGGGCTGGGCCGGGCAGCTCCCCTAGGTCCCAGGCGCACTGCGGATTTCTCAAATGCTGGGTGGAGAGAGGCTTAAAAACCAGAGACCTTCCCCCAAACATAACAAAATCAAGACGACGAAATCTCTACCTTCCGTACCAAAATCCTAGAACAACTGGTTAAGCCGTGTCCTGAGAAATTATCCTTTCAATTAAATTAAATCTAAGCTCAAGAGCTGTGAATGAACCCGGCCACTATGGTGTGGGGGGCAGTTCCCCTCTTCCCTTTGGCTTGAGCAAAAGAGGAATCAACACGCTCCTAGCAACCATGTCTCTAAGTAAAAATCATATCAACAACAATAATAACGGGACTGCTCCCCACACTCAATTAATGCAAGAGCCTGTGGAGTATGAAATTTGGCCCAGAAATGTGGCCCAGGCCCAGTCTATCGGCCTCTGCAAAGCCTGAATTCGTTGTGCAGGGAAAATGCAACACAAGTTGGTGTTTTGAGAGAGGCTGTACAGAAAACCTCTTTAAAGTGATAGAGGGGCTTTTGATGGCAGGAGGATGCACCTGCTGGGAATTGCAGGATGGGGGTGGAGATGCCCCCCCACAATATGGTCTCCCCCACCCCTCCACCCCAAGGAGCCTGGAGAGGCAGATGCCTTTTGAAAAGGAATCAGACTGCAAACGCAGTCACAGCCATTTAAACGTGGCCACCGCGTGCACGGACCAGGGATCCAGATGGTAAAAATTTCAAGGAGAAAATGTTTGGGGTCTGATTAAAAAGGCCAGATTTCCTGTCAACATCCTGTCTTCTTTTAATTTCAAAGATTCCTTTTAAGCTCCAAGTGACAGTAAAACCTCCGATCTGAGGATTAAAGTCACACGGGCCTCTCCCTCCCCCTCCTCCCCGGGAGATTTTCTTCACTGGTATTTTAAGATGTCACCCGGGAGACCTCAAAGAGCCACTCATCCTTTTTTCCAATTTGGAGTCGTCTTAATGGGAGCAAGGACGGCCTCAGCTGCCAGGAGCCGCGGTTTCCAGCCACCTCGGGCACCTCCACCCCCAGCCGCTGCTGGCCCTTCCTGCCCGGCCCTTTCTCACGGCAGCTGTGAGGTTTAGGGGAAAACCAAGGCGTTTTCGTTTCATCTCGCTGCCCCCTTAAAAAAAAATGAAAATGAAACAGTCGCCTACTCCCTGGCAAAAAGAAAAAGATCCTCTGAACGACCGGGGGCTGCCGGCGGTGGAAGCGCCCCCAATCTCTGCCTGACATTCGCGAAGGCGGCTGCAACCATTTAGGGATCAATGTCCCCGATCCCGGCCTAGAGTCGCCCGGTGTAAAATTTCAGAAGCCAGAGGTTGAGGGTGTGAGCAGGAAGTGTTTCTGAAGCGGTGCAGGAGGAGGGGTGCTGCAGCGGAGGGTAGGCCCTATCCACTCTCCGCACCCCACCTCCGGGGTCCTCGCCCTGGTCCCGGGGCGCCTCTTCCCCGCTGCCCGCAGGGCCCCGTCCGAGGGATCCAGGCTGCGGGGGAGCGAAGCCCCATCCGCCCGTTTCCGCATCAACGTCTCTCCGCAGAGCTCCCCGAAGGTGGAGGAAGCAAACCCCCCAAAAGTCATCCCTGCCGGGTGCATCCAAGAGGGAACGCCGAAGCGCCCGGGAGGAGCGCGCAGCGAGACCGAAAGCGCCCGTGGCCCAGCTGCCCGGCTCTCGCGGCGAGGTCGCGGGCACGTCCCCTCCCCGCCGTTCCCCGGGCCCTGGCTTCTGCAGCTGGGACGCCCGGAGCCCCAGGGCCGGTGTCCTCCCGCCCCGGCCGCGCACTCACCTTGAAGGCGACGGGCAGCGTCTTGTTGCAGCGCCAGTGCGAGGGCAGCACGGAGCAGAGGAAGTTGGGGCTGTCGGTGCGCACGAGCTCGCCCGCGTGGTCCGCCAGCACGTCCACCATCGAGCGCACTTCGGGCCGGGCGCGCCCGCCGGGGCCCACGGCCGCCTGCGCGCTCAGCGCGCCGCTGTTCTCGCCCATCTTGCCGCCGCCGCCGCCGCCGCCGCCGCCGCCGCAGGGGAAGGCCGTGGAGGGAGGTGTGAAGCGGCGGCTGGTGCTCGGGTCTACAGGAATACGCATACCAGCGGCCGTCAGGGCGCCGGGCGGGCGGCGGCGGCGCGGCTCCCCCGAGGGCGGCCGGCGTGGGCGCCTCCTCGGCCGCCGCTGCCGCGAGAAGCGGGAAAGCAGAAGCAGCCGGGCCGGGGCCTCAGGGCGCAGGGGGCGGCGCCCGGGGACGCCCCGCCGGGGCCCGCCCGCCGCGAGGCCTCGCCGCCCCGACGGCCGCGCGCAGCCCGCTCGCTAGTCCCGCATCCTGGGCGCGCGGCCCGCGTGCGGCCGCCCTCGCGGCGGTCCCGGCTGCCTCGGCCGCGGCGGGGCCCGCGCAGGCTGTGCTGCCGCCGCCTCCTCCCGGCCCGCCGCCCGCTCGCGGCCGCCCCGCCGACTCGCGGCCGCAGCCCCAGAGCAAATCCTGGAGAATCAAGTGGCGGCGCCGCGGCCGCCCGCGCGGGGTTAGTACCCGGGGGCCCGCGAGGGCGGGGCCGGCCCGAGCGACGCGTCGCACAGCCAATCGCAGCCCCCATCGCGGGCACCTCGGCGGCGCCGGCGGGGGAGGAACGGGGACCGCCGAAGGCCGCCCAACGGGGAGGGGCGGAAGGCCCCGCCCCGCGGACGCCCGGGGTTGGGGGCCCCCGCGCGACCGCCCAGGGCTCCTCTAGGGTTCTGGGGAGCTGGGGCCGATGCTAAAATTTGTTTAAAACGTGCGGGCCCTACAGAAGGCTCACGTGCCGCTGTCTCCGGGGCCGAGTCTCCCTGGCGCGGGGGCTGCAGCTCCCCTCCTCTCGTCCTTCCCCGCTGCCCACGCCCGGGCCTCCCTAGTTCGAGCTGCTCTCAGCCTCTAATGCCTGCACCCTCAGCCGGGGGCCGCGGGGGCTCCAAGGCCGGTGACACTGAGCGGGGAGCTGCCCCAAAGAGGTTTCTCACTACCCCCCTTCCTGCGCCCCTGCGCTCCGCAAATTATTTTGACCCGAGAGCCTCCACCGCACATGAGATTATGCACGCCAGCGGCCTCTGCGGCTCCCAGCCCCGTGCAGCTTTGGTCCCGGCCTCGGCGGCCCCAGTGCCAACCTGAGGACAGAGGGAAGGGTGTCCCCTACGGGCCTGCATCCGGCTTGGGGGTGACTAACCCCGTTCCTCTCCGCTCTGCCCTCAAAACAACTTTCAGGATCGCGCAGGCCTCGCCGCGTTTGTTCTTCGTTGCGGCGGCCTGTGGCTCTTTGAAAAACACGTTGGGGCCTGAAAAACGCGAGTGTTTCCCCCTGAGTTTTCCCCCCCGCGCATGTAACCACGATTCTGCATCGTGGAAGAGGACACGAGTCCGTTGCGAGAAGATAACTGTGCAGAGAACGCGGGAATGGACGCAAAGCTAAGGGCCCGGCTTCCAAAAGAGGGAATTTTCTTCCTCCAAGTGGGTGCAAACTGGCCCCCGGGGGTCCAAACCCACGTCTTCCCGGGCGGCGTGCTCCGGCCGCGCCGCAGGGACGCAGACGGCTCTGCCGAGGCACTGTCTGCTCACTGGCCTTGGGTCCTCGCTTCCACTCTCAGCCGCGCGGCCCAACCGCTCCCGGCGCTTCATAGCAAACAATCCTTTCCTCTCCCGCCTCCTGGGCCAGGCGAGCGGGCCTGGGGACAGGCTACAGCGGGGAGGGGACCTAGAAAGCTCCAGCATCCATTCACGCTGGCTTATCGCCCTAGATGAGCTCCCTGGAGTCTGGGGAACGAATGCGTGCCGAGTCTCCCTGCCGTTTTGGAGGTGGGGCTGGATATTCGTTGTTGCCAGCGCTCGACAGGTGCAAAACGACGAATTCCAAGCCTCGGGAGCAAAGAAGCATAGGATCCCATGGTGGCCGAAAGATCCCGCCCTGGATCTGACCCCCGCCCGGTGCGCGCCATTTCGTCGTCGCCAAACGAAATCAAGCCCCGCGTGCGCTCCAGGGCGGATGGGCTCTGGCCCAACTTCGACTACCTAGAGAGCTGGTCCCTACCCCTCTCGGAACCTCATATCAGCCCCTCACGTCATTTCCAAAGCGGGGACGGCGAGGGTCCCTTACTGGACTGTTTTATAGAGCCTACACCTCAAAGTTGCAGATCGCCGGGGCCAAGGCCCGCGCGCTCTCGGGAGCGCTGGCACTAGCAGCAGAACCAGAAAGAGCGAGGGATCGGAGCCTTGGCACGTCCTACCTCTGGGAGCTTCCCGCCGAAAGGCCCGCCGCGTCGTGGCCAGGTAGGGCCCGGGGCCAGGGAGGCCGGGCGACGCGTGCTACCCCGGGGCGGCTGTGGGGCCAGGATCCGCTGCGTCTGAGGTTTGTAAATTCGATTCGTCTAGTGGTTTCGGTTTGCACCCGTGCCCTTAATTGTCCCTCCGCCTGATTTCTCCCTCTCATCCTACGGCGGGTTTACAAACGGGTTTCCTGAGAATGGGGCTCCTGTGCGTCTCGGCACACTCGCACAGGACCCGGTGCGGCTCCAGCCCTCGGGAGGGCGCTCGCTGCCGGTGGGCGCCGGAACCAGGGGACCCGGGTTGTTGGCGCTTGGGTCCCCAGCCGGAGGTCGCCGAAGCCGCCGGGGAGGGAGCAGTTCCAGGAGCCACTAGGCGGCGCACTCTGCCTTGCCGCACAACCCCCGGAGTTGTGCGGCCAGGCCCCGCGCACAGATGTGTGCCAGCTGCGGTCTGTCCCCGTGTCCAGGCGCGGCGGGCCGCCTCCTGTGAGCTGCCCTTTCTGGACAGGCGTGCCGTACGATTCCTCACCATCTGTGCGGCCACGTCTCGGACAAACCAATGGCTTTGTGTAGGACAGAAGGCTGCCCTCCCCATGGACGCTTTCTGCCTTGGCATCTCTGACACCGGAGGGTCTCTAAGCCCTCCGCCCCGCAGAACGTTCTCCCTGCCAGAAACGCATAGTCCTTTCCTGTCCCGTTCTAGGGGGCTGAGGGTAAGGAGAACGCACAGAAGAAGAGACCAGCTCCTTCCCAGTTTCGACCTATGCCCAAGCTACTTCCTCGATCCCAGACCATCAGACCTAGGGTCATCTCTCTCTCTCTTTTTTTTTTTGGCCATTTTGAAAGACAGTTGGACAACTCCCACTCTCCTGCCTGGGACACACGGATACCCTCTCCCGTTCTCCCACCAGACAGACAGACGAACAGCCTGCTTTCTCTCTAACGACTCCTATCTAAGAGCACCCCAGCTAAGAGCACCCCAGGTTGTCCACAGCGGGGGGGGGGGGGGGGGGGGGGGGGTGGGGGGGGTGAGGAAGCCAGTAGGTTCTGCTCACCTTGGCCCAGAGCTGGGTAAACGGGACTCAGCCTGGGGCCTGCAGAGCCTGGGTTCTGGGGGCCACTCCCACCAGCGTCCTTTGACCCTGGGAGGGGATCCACCGGGTCAGAAGGGCCTGGTGCCAAGGCCCCCTCCTTCTGCCGCCTGAGGGTGTGTAGGAGTATGCTCTAAGTGCGCTCCTGGCAGTGAGGTGCCTGCGAGTGGCTCCCCACCAGCCAGAGAGCTTCCAAGGGCAGGTCTGAGTCCTTGAGAGTCTTGGTGCCGGAGGAGGGGTGAGGGTCCCCCAGTGTGCCAGACGATGGACATCTATGCTCTGGAGAACCTTACAAGAGGTCCACTGGTTGTGGAAGGAGCTTGGGTCTGCAGTTCCACTGCCTTTCTTCCACCACCTACCGTGATCTAGGGGAAATTGCTTAAAACCTCTCTGAGCCTCATCTGTTTTGCTTGTGAATTGGGGGTAATAATTAGGGGCTTCCTCATAGAATCATGTGTAAAGCACTTAGCACAGGCCTGGAGCATAGGGGGTCCTCCGTCCATGCGAGCTGTCACTGTCGTTATACTGGAAAATAAGGCCTGAATACTCCTTGTCAGGGAGCCTTTGGCAAGTCTCTTCCCCTCTCCGGGCCTCACCCTTCCCATTTGTGAAATATCCAATTCTCATGTTCAAAGCTTGCCAGGACTCAGAGTCTAGTCCATGGCCATCCTGTCCCCCTTGGTTGGCCTGCGGGCTGCCTGGGGGAGGTGAGGACTGTCTGTGACCTGCCTCCAGGCGGAAGCAGCTCGCAGGAGGGTTTTTTAGCAACAATCACAGGGCTGTCCAAGCCTGGATCTTGATGACTCACCTTCCCTAGGCTCTCAGACCCTCACCCTGGAAACCCACTGGCTGCCATCCCTTACCCCCCCCCCCCCACAGGCAGACACTTTCCTAAATGGGAACTGGCGACACTGTCAGCCACCTCCCCCACCCCTGCTCACCAGGAAGCGTCTGTTCCCTTTATCCTGAGTTTCAGGGGAGCCCCAGTCCAGTGACTAGCACAGAGGACTTTCTTCTAGAAGCTAATGATTTCCCGCCGTCTGGTCTCCACACCCCTACTCTGCAGGGACCCATGGGGAAACCCCTGCCTAGTGCCGTGGAACTCCAGGTGGGACATTCCTGTCCCTCGTCCCTCACTGAGCCTCCGTTTCCTCTTCTGTGAATGCAAGTCGTTCTAATCGCTCTATTTCACAATCGGAGGATTCGAGACTCAGTCTAGGAGGGGAGGGGCATTGTGTTTTAGCATACCTAAAATGCCATCAATTGTTCCATGTGAAAGAAAAAGAAAGAAAATACTGCTAAATAAACTAGAACTTGCCTGCATCCTGATTTCAGACATATATATTTATACATATGTAATTATAAATAATATATATTACATATTATATAAAAATATATTTATAGAAAATTAGTGAGAAAGGGTCATGAAAAACAGTAATATAGTCGAGGGGTTGTTGCCTGCAGGGTTAGGGGTCCTCACCCCGGAGGCTCCAGCTCTGGGGTGGTCCCTCCTCAGCAGGCAGCCTCTCTGAATGCTCGGAGGACAAGTGCGCTTCTCAAATTACAGAGGTTTTTTTTTTTTTTTTGGAAAGGGGCAGACTCAGAGGGGATGGGGGGAAGGAGGAGCTGGGAGAGTGCTGTGGTTGGGACACAGCTAACTGGCTCTGCTGTTGACTGGCTGTGTAACTTTTGCGCCTCTCTGAGCCTTGGTCCCGTGGCCGGGAAAATGGGAGAGCAGTAACAGCCATGTTCCCTGAGGCACCATGTTTTGGCTTTAAGTGCGTCGTTCCATCCTCACAGCGACTGTACATGGTAAGTATTATGTCCATTTAAATGAAGAGGAACGTTCCGCAGGGTTTTCTGGGCTAGGGAGGACCAGAGGCAGGTGAAAAGCCCAGTCCGACTCAAAATTTGGGGAGTGGAGTCACCACCTGGTTATACACGTCAGCAGACCCTTCAAACCCGGACTAGGAGACAGGGAGGGGCCGCCGGGTCGTCTGCTGAGACCCACCCACTCTGCTCTTTCCTTCGGCTACAGAACGTGCCTGTGAGAAGGTAGATTCGCTGTAGCCCCCAACTTACAGATGGGAGCACCGAGGTCCGGGAAGGGGGAGAGACGTGACCTGAGTCGCCAAGGAAGAAGTGAGACTCAGACTGAGCTTGGGCAGGGCCAAGGGGCAGCGTGGCGCGGCCCAGAGCGGCCGGCCTGATCTCCACCAGCCCCGCTGGAGCCCGCAGGTGGAGCTGGGGCCAGGACGATGATGGTCCCACAGGTGCCACCTGCCAGCCTGGCCGGATGCAACTCTGAGCGTCCATCTGCAAGGGGAAATGCCAGAGTCGGCCTCGGGCTCCCTCCTGGCCTCAGCATCCCCATCTGAACGATGGGAGTGCACTTCCACAGCCCCTCTAGGAGCAGGGCCGGCTCCCCGTGGGACCCCTGATGAGTTTCACTGTGACCTCTGGCTGGAGCCCACAGGCCTTTGGCCGCCTCCTCAGGTGGTACCGGCTCCGTTGTGTCTCTGCAGCCGTGGAATCCCCAGCTCCCACCCCACCCTGTGGCAGGTCCACCGGGAGAGGGCGCGCAGCTCAGGGGCTCGGGGAGCCTGGCACAGGGGAGAGGAGGCAGGCCCCATCAGTAGCCAGGGGAGTGGGTTCTGGTTTCCGCTCCCACCACTTTGTCTGGTCTTCCTACTGCCCTCCCTGCTCCTCACTTTTGTCGTCTATGAAACAGGGAAATGATCTGGTAGAGCCCTTTGGTCTACGACTAATAATTGCCCTAATTTATTGGACTCTCGCTGTGTGCTGCAGCTTTACCCCAATTGTCACTAACCCTCATCGTGCTTCGGCAGAGTAGAGATTTTATTCTCTCCACTTTACAGATGGGGAAATCGAGGCTCAGGGAATAAAGAGCTTCCCCCTTCTGGACCTCAGAACCTGAGGGCCCTTCCTTCAATGTGACTCCTTGGTCCGGGCTCCGTCTCTGCTCTGCTGGCTGTCACAGTGCCTTAGACCCTCCATCCCCAGCAGTGGGTGGGTGCAGAGCTACCTGCTGGGAGAGCCATCACATCAGAGGACTCTTCCACTGGAGGCGGGGTTGGGGGGTGAGAGGGAGCTGGGTAGCTTGGAGCCCGGAGGGCTTCTGGGAAGGGTGTGCCCTTTCCCCAGCCCCAGGATGGCACTGCAGCTCTGGAGAGAGAAAGGGCTCCTTTGAGTGGCTGTTGCCTTTCGAATCCCCTATGGTGGAGGAAAGATGGGAGGATTTCCAGATTCAAAATGCCTCCCAACAAACCTTAATCAGGTGGGAAGAGTAGGAGCCAGTCAGAAACCAATTTTTGGAATAGGATTGGAACCCTGGGATTAGAATCCTGAGCTCGACTAATCCTTGCTGACAACAGCTAAGCTCTTCCAGCATGCCAGGCTCATGCCACACTTTATACTTACATACGACTCACAGTACTCTTATGGAGGGGGTACCCTTATCACTCCCGTTTTACAGGCGAGAAAGCTGAAGACAGAGAGGTTGAGTCAGTTGCCCGAGGTCACACAGCTGGGAGACTGTGGAGCTGGGATTCCAGTCAGGCCGCCTGCCCCCAGAACCCGGGTTCCTGACCACCACGCTCTGTTCTCAGGGACCAGAATCAGATGCTTGGAGTTACAGTCATGGAATAGAATCAGAATTCTGGCACGAGGACTGGGGGCAGGATGCAGACTTTTATCATGTCAGACTCAGCAGGGCTCTGAGATATCGTATCCAAATCTGCCATTTATCAAATGGTGCAGCTGAGGCCCAGGAAGGGGAAGGGTCTCACTTGAGGTCAGAGCCTAGGCCAGGGACAGAGTCTGGAACCCCCTCCCGCCACCTCCCACTGACTCTGGCCCAGGGTGCCTTCCAACTCGCAGCAGGCCCTCCTGGCCTCACCGCCCACCCAGTTGGCTCCAGGGCCCAGCCAGTCCCATTAGGGATTTTCCACCTCCCCAAAAAGGTCCTAATGACTGTCAGTCCTTGTGAAGCCTTAATTAATCTCAGAGGCCGATGGCTCGGAGGAGACTGGGGGCTTTGGCCTTACGCAGATGAAGATTACGGCTCCATTTCATGTGGTGGTGAAGGAACGCCTCAGACATTCCTGCCAGCAATAAAAGCCACATGGCTTTCCAGCGTCGCCCTTGGAAAAGAAAAAAAGCGCAGCCCTTTGCGGAAAGAAATCAGCTATGTGCTGTATGCATGGCATGAGATAAAAACGGGGCATAACGAGGAGGAGAACAGTCGGTCTTTTATGCTGCCTCCCATGGCCACCGAGAGTGGCAGGGCCAGCGGTCACGATCCCAGCTGCAGCCCTGGGAGAGGGGGTGGCCCTCGGCGCAGCGGTGGAAGCCACAGCGGAAGGGCCCCAGTCCCTTCACCTGAGCCGGGTTTGAGCTGCCCCAGGTGTCTCATAGGCGGGGCCAGCTTCCTGGGCCTGTGAGCCGCGCAGCCGCACAGGGCCTGCTCTCAGAAGGGTCCTGCGCTCGGCTTAGTGCTCTGTCCTCACTGTCTTGAAATTCTCAATACTTTTTGAGCAAGGGGCCTGCATTTTCATTTCACACTGGGTCCCCCAAATTATGTAACTGGTCCTGCCCACAGGTCGCCCCAGCTGCCAGTTGCCACGTCTCCTGGCTGCTACCACGTGCCCAGGCCTGGGGAGTAGTGTTTTTTGAGAGCCTACTTCGCTTATAGTATCTGAGTTGAACTTCAAAATGACCTTGTGAATTGGGCAGATATGGAAACTGAGGCTCAGAGAGGCTTCTACATGGCAAGGAAGCCTAGATTTGGATCAGATCCCTCTGACTCCAAAGCAAGTGTCTGAACCACTCCACATTCTGTAGTATTTCACCCTCGCTATGCCCCGTGGGGGTGGTGATGCATATAGTCAAGATTTTTTATTCCCAAATCATGGACGGGAGAACTGAGGCCAAAGGAGTGAAGGTGCTCAAGGTCGCACACAGGCCGTGGCGAATCAAGCACTCGGTGCCGGGCTGGGCAACAGTGGGCCTGGGCCTGGCTCCCTGGGCTGGGGTGTGTCCCACTTTTATAGTTGTTTGTTCCACTTGTAAATTTATTAGCTCTCTCTATGTGGGTCACTGTCTTGAATCCGGCCTGGGATGTAGCGGGAGTCCTGACCCCCACAGCTGTCTGTTCTAAACATCTGGAAGTCCGTCTCTGTGACCCCCTCCACTCTTTCATGCCCTAGTTTCCTCTGCTGCCCTCACTGGCTGGGGAAGCATTTGTGCCTTGTGCCTTGATAAACTCAAAGAAGTCCCAGTCCTAGATGAATCCTAGAGAGTTGGGGCTGAACGCAGCCTAATGACGGTCATGACCTATAATGTGGGCTGGGCCTGAGGCTCATGGACCTGGCTGCTGGCTCCAGGGGAGCCATCCTCTTATTCCTTGCTGGGTGACCCCAGCAAGTCCCTTCTGTCTCTGGGCCTCAGATACCTCAGCAGGGAGATAAGTGCATTGGACCACACTTGATCCCCAGGAGGACTGTCCATCTTCCATGTTCTAGAATTCTGTGTTAAATCTATGACAGATCTGGGGAAACTGAGGCCCTTGAAAGGTGAGGGACTTGCTCGAGGTCACACAGGATGCTCACTGGCAGCTGGACCTGACTCGGAGGCTCCTGCCTGCTGGCCCAGCTCTTCTGCACAAGCCTTTGGGGGCCCAGCCTTGGTCTTGTCCTCCTCCCCCACTCCCCAGCCCACCTTGCCCTCTCAGGTGCTCCTAGTGCCCGGGTCTAGAAGCCACAGCTAAAGGTCCTTGGTGGGAACTAAAGACCTTCTTTGGAAAAAAATGTGCCTGGTGATGGTAACATCTTTTTTTCCCCATGCACATTTAGGTTGTGTCATTGTTTCCGTAATAAAGGCCCCTTTTCCAGGGGTTATAATTTGGCCGGAAAATCGGGAGGAAGGGTCAGACTCTAGGACCCGAGGGCCAGGTGAGGGATAGAGCGCTGGGAAGCCAGGATAAGAAAGACTCCACTGGACCCTGGGCACCCAGGGTGTGCATTGCATGCACACATATACAATGTACATGCTCATGGGCACACATAAATACATACACCCCTCTCCTCATGGGCACACTCACACACAGCATACATGCTCATGAACACCTCTCACATGCACTCACTGGCAACTCACACACACATCTATGTGGTCACCCTGTCATGGAGGCCAACACTGCTATGGTGCAGCCCCACGTGTAAACGGTTAAGTGTACGTGTGTGCAGTGATACTCTCATAAGGAGACACATCTATCCACATCAATACGCACAGACCCATTAGTGTAGACACAGGCCTCGATGCAGGGTTGCACAGACACACACACAGGCAAAGGCACACATCAAGGTTGTGTAGACACAGACCATCCTGTGGACAGATCTACACACAAATGTCAAGGCGGGTATGGATTCCCAACTCAGGGTTTCAGATTTGTTCTCTAGGTGGGCTCTGGGAGGAGTTGAATCCCGGCCGTGGAAGTTTCTGCTTCTCCTTAGTTCAGAGTCATTGACTTTCTAGGTGGTTTGCCGGCCTAGGGCTTCCAGATTTTTCCCCAGCATCTGACTTTTAACTTCCCTCTCTCACAAATGTTCCATGGAGGTGAGGAGGGCCTGCCCTCTGGCCCAGAGAAAGGTGGCTGTGATAGGTGGGTCGCAGGTAGGGTCCCCCGAGGCAGCCTGGGCTGGAGGGCAGAGCATTAGTCTGGGGGCCCAGAGACCTGGGGTCAAGTACAGGCTGAGAGGCCCTGAGCAGGACACAGGGCCTCCCTGAGCTTCAGCCGCCTCACCTACAAAATGCGGGTAATTACTGCTGCTCAAAGGGAGTAAGAAGGGGCTTCTGGCGTGCAGTGGGAACTCAGAAACCCCTGAGACCCCTGCAGGGTGAGTCAGCCTGAGCCGCCTCTGTTAGGGCCTATGTGACACCCCCAGGGACCACAGCATGGGGAAGAGTGTTGAAACCGTATCACATGATGAACTGTTAAAGCAACTGGGGACTTGGTCCTGGAGAAGAGCAGACCTTGAGGGCTGAGAGCTCTGCTTTCAGATCTATGAGGAGCCCCTGGGTGGCAGGGGACCACATGGATGCTGGGGCCAGAGGGTATTGGGCTCCATACAAAGAAAAGAAGCATTGAGAGCCAGCTAGAGATAGAATGAGACACATTCAAGTTGAGGCCAGGATATTGTTGAGGGAGTTCAAGTGTTAGATGGGGCTGGAGGCTGGACCAAATACTAGTGTCCAGCCTCGGGTTGGCTCACAGTAAACATTTATTAAACAAATGAGACAGTGAAACCCAAGCTCTCTTTATGACCTAACAGTCTGTGATTCAGGGGATACCAGCTCTGAGTTCCCACCCTGGCATCTTCACTTGCTAGCTGTGTGACCTTGGGCCTCCCCAAGCCTCAGTTTCCTCATCTGTAAAATGGGAAGAATTGACCTTCTTCCATGCTTTTCCTCCCGTGTAAACTCCTTCAGTAACTTCAAAAGCTCACATCCCCTATTGCTGCCTTTCAGTTTATCCCAAATTTTTGCTCTTATAAATAGAAAATGACATTGAAAGCAAAAAGCATACAGACAGTTAAGATAATAGTTAATACGAAGACCAGGAGAGTGGTTCCCCGCCCTGCCATGGCAAGGGGTGGGGGAAGGAGGGATATGAGTGGAGAGGGGATGCTGGTGGGAACCCTAAGGTCCAATCAGGAGGGGTTTTTTAAAGCTAGGTGGTGGGTATATGGATGCCTGTTTTATTATTATTATTTACACAATATTTATATTTTATATACTTTCTGTTACTATATTTTATAATAAAATATTGTAAAAGAAAAGCAAAAGACTAAAAAAAAGACAAAGCCCCCCCTCCCCCAAACCTCTCAAAAAAGAATTGACAAAAAATGCTTAAATTTGCATAGAGCTTCAAAACTGGCCATGGTGCATCAAAGTTGGGGAGTGTTTATTCTTGGCCAAATCATTGTTTCAAACAAGTTGTCCTGCCCACCAGGTCACTCTAAGCTGAATCACCTGGTGGCTCTGGAAGCCATGCTCATCATGGCAACCCCCCCATACGGAGTGTTTCTGGGCACCCAGCCCCTGCTGAGCACGCTCCCTACTGAGCACCTTAAATTTAACCGTAGCCTTGCGGGTACATGTCTTTAGGCTGACTTTACAGGTGAGCAACTGAAGTTCATTGAATAAGTCTCCTGGAGCCAGCTAGGAAGGGGCAGAGCTGGGATCTGAGCCAAGATCTGTTGAGGGTGGAGTTGTGCCCTGTTGTCTGCAGCAGCCTCACCCCAGGGACCAGGTCCCTCAATTATAATAACTAATGCCATCTACACTTTACGTGTATTGTTTCATTTAATCCTCACAGCCACCTTATGTATTATGTACCATTATTATCACCCCCATTACAACACTAGGAAAACTGAGGCACAGAAAGTTTAGCAGCTTGCCCCGGGTCACCCCACAGGTGATGTCAGAGCTAAGCTTTGAATGGAGCAGCCTGTGCTGCTTGGCCCGGCCCAGACAGAGGTCATGGAAGCAAGACGGAGCTGTGACTTAGGGTTCGCAGAGGACCCCCAGGGACCAAAGGCTGGCAGGGGTGGATGGCCAGGTTGGGGGATGCAGCGGGGGGGATCTGCTCCCAGAGTGACACCAGCCCTATGCAATGAGCTGTGTCCCCTCCGCGCCCCCCAGGCCTGTGGCCCTTGGGGAGGTGCTAAGCCTGTGGGCAGAGCCAAACAGAGGCAGGAGCAAGCTCATAAATCCCCACTTGGCCTGTCTAGGCCACAGGCTCAGACACTGGGCTCTCTTTGTCATTTGCTGTTGGCATGAGTTTGTCACTGGCAAGAATGTGACGTTCATCACCCCTGTGTCTTTGATTGCCCCTGAGCGGGCTTCTGGAGGGGGATCATAGAATGTGCTCAGACCCAGGGTAGGGGCTGGGACCTCTTGCCCCATCTCTGAGCCTCAGTCAAATCGGGTGGGATCAATGATCCGAAAGTCCTTAGCTCACAGAGGCCTGGCCCCACCCCAGGAGCACAGGGGAGAATGTTCCCATCCTGTCCTCAGGGAGCCCTGCACTTGATGGGGAAGAGCTGGGATGAAAGGAAAAGGAGAAATAAGAAACAGACGGAGGAGGAGGCACTAGATTCATTCAGTCAGCAAACATTTATTGAGCACCTACTGTGTGCTCAATAACCTACTATGTGCCAGGCGTTATTGTAGGTGCTGGGGACACAGCAATGGACAGGACAGCCATGGAGCTCCATGGAGCTTTGACTCCAGCAGGGAAGGCAGAGGATACACAAGGAGGCAAATAAATCAACATGCTAATATTTGATAGACTCTTGGGATGTTGAAGAAAACAGACTGGGGCAGAGGGATGCAGAGTGCCCAGGTGGGTGGGTGGGGTGAGGGGGTGGTCACTGATACTTTAGACAGGAGGTGACATCTGAGCCGAGACCCGAAGGTTGAGAAGGACTAAAGTGGAGGAAGGAGAGGGGAGGTGGTGGGAGAGCCCACCGCACAGGGGAACCAGCTTCTCCCACCTGCTTTCTCCCCCCTCCTCTGCCCCGGGCATGTCCACGGCTGCTAAAACTTTTTTCTCCCTTTTCTTTCTTTTGCTTCTCTCACAACAGCCCGGAAAACCAGATGGGGTAAGTTTAAGTAGCCTGACTTGCAGTTGAGGAAACTGAGGCTGGAGATGAGGGGGCTGGTACAGCATCACTTGGCACCCGAAGGCCAGGACCAGCCCCCAGCCCCTGCCCCGGCCTGGTGCCCCTCGGCCGCCCCATCGTCTGGCATGTGGTCAACCACCCAGGTCCAGGCAGGCGGCAGCCAGAGGGGAGTCAGGCCGTGGACACCGCTCCTCAGGGGGCATGGGGCTGGAAATGTGGGCTGCTGGGCAGGGCCCGGGACGGGCAGTGGCCCGGGGCTGGGCGGGGGTCCGGAGCGGAAGGCGCCCAGCCCTGATTGGAACAAGGTGGCAGCACTGGCAGCCCAGCTGGGCTCCATTGATCTTGCCCGGTGTTCCAGCCACCGGGCGGGGCCAGCGCCGGGCAGGCTGCCGGTTTTCCCAGGTGTGGGGACACCCTGGGGGAACGGCTTTTCATGTGGTCGTGGAGCAGGCATGCCACCCAGCACATGGGGGAGGCCAGGGCGCGGGGGGCACGCTGGCAGTGGGGGCATCTGGAGACTTGGAAGCCACAGCTGGCAGATGTCAGGCTCCCGGAGATAGGGTCACGGACTCAGGCTCCGAGACACAGGACCGTTAGAGTCCTTGTCATCAGGCCTCACGTGTATCGAGTGCTCACTGTGTGCCCAGCGCGGTTCTGACCACTGTATATGGTTTAACTCCTTCCCTCCTCACCCCAGCCCTGGAGGTGGTTCTGTGATCATCCCCGCTTACAGGCGAGGAAACTGAGGCTCAGCGGGGTTAAGTAACCTGCCTGAGGTCATCCAGTTACAAGGTTTTGTCCTAGAATAGAAGACCCCTGGAATGAGACAGTCTTAGAGTGGGATTCACAGCTGGTCAACACTGGGAGGACCTTGAAGATCCTTGAATCCAACTCTCTTGTGTTGGAGAAATAGGTCTGGGAGGGGATGTGTCTTCTTGAGGTCACGAGATGGCTTGTGGCCAAGGGGAGTCCAAGGTCAGGACTCACCTCCTCCAGGTTATCTCAGGAGCTCGGCTGGTCCCTGAACGCAAGGTCCCTGAGGGCACTGGCCCCCTTGACCCTCAGTTTCTCACGTTTCCAACCTTTCTGGTTGGTAACCGACAGGAAAGACACAGGAAGTTCTTGTGAACATCTAACCTGAATGCTTCATGTTGAAGGGATTCTTCCTTCTCATCTTGCAATACTTCTGAGAAGAGTTCGGCCTTTGCTGTGAGTACTCTTGAAGTGGGTGTCAGCTTAGCAAAACAGATGGTACTCGGGGTGGGGGAGTTGGGGGCAGTTGAGGCCAGGAGTGGGGAGGGGCATCACCGATTCTCCCTTTCTAATCGGCCCTATGGGGTTCTGCACGACCATCCCCCCTTCCATCTCTCTGTCCTCATCTCCTTCCACTCTCCTCTTCCTTCATCCTGCTCCACACGGGCCTCCTCGTGGGTCCTCACGCACCAATCATACCCCCACTGCAGGGCCTTTGCACATACTGTTCCCTCTGCCTGGAGAGCCTTCACATTCAGTCTGCATGGCTCAGCTCCCCACCTCATTCAGGTCCCTGCCACCCCGTGGGAGAAGCCTCTTTGAGACCCTGTGGCAGAACAAAGGCCCCCAAAGATGCCCACATCCCAACCCCCAACACCTGTGAGTAGGTCACCTTACATGCCAAAAGGGACTTTGTGGAAATGATGAAGGTTAAGGACTTTGAGATGGAGAGATTACTCTGGATTATCCGAGTGGGCCCAATATATAGTAAGAGTCCTTACAAGTGGAAGCGGGAGGCAGAAGAAGACAGAGGGAGATGTGGTATGGAAAACCGATCGGAGAACCAGAGAGACGGTAGCATGAGAAGGACTTGGCCATGTCTCTGGCTGTGGAGACAGAGGAAGGGGCCACCAGCTAAGGAAAGCGGACGGCCTTTAGAAGCTGGACGGGGCGGGGAATGGATTCTCCCCTAGAACTTCCAGAAAGAAACAACCCTGCCACACCTTGATCTTAGCCCACATGGGACGTCTGACCCCAGAAGAGTAGGATAATAAATGTGTGTGATTTTAAGCTGCTGAATCTGTGATCATTTGCTATAGCAGCCATGGGAAATTAATACATCTCTCTTCCTTGATTTATACTTCTGCACATTTATCATTGTCTGGTAAATTATTACCTTTACTTATGAATTATTTCACCTAAAGTAAAATAATTTAGGTTCCTATATTTTGTCTGGCAACTCTATCCCCAGTGCCTAAAAAAGTGCTTGATACATGCCAGGATCTCAGTAAATTTCTGTTGAATGAGCAAAATAAATAAATGAATGAATTAACATTAATTTCCGTCTTAACAATCCTTTTGGTTTCCAGCATACCTATAGGATAAAGTGTAAATAATAGCAAATAATAAAAGCGAATGGTTTTACAGCCCTTTCTATACACCAGGCCGTGTTCTGAGTGCATTACAATGATTAACTTACTCAGTTTTTGCAGTAGCTCAGTGAGGTCATTTGCCCATTTTTCAGATGAGGAAACTGAGGCCCAGGAGGTTTAGTAACTTGCTTAAAGTCACACAACCATTGAGTGGCAGAGCCAGGCAATTCAAAGCCCTTGAAGAACCTGGCTCACAGAACATTCTAGCTTGATCTCCTGACACACTCCCCACTCACAGCAGATTCTTGCTCTCTAATAGCCCGTAGTGTCTTTGCGAGGAGTGCCCTCCTCCATTCTCTGCCTGTAGAACTCTTGCTCGTACGCCAAAGCCCTGTCCTAACTCCCTTCTCTGTGAGACCATTTCTGACACTCCCAGGAGGACTTGGCCCCTCTCTCTTCACTACTCCCATGGCCCCTTGTCCAAATGAATTGAAAGGATTTGCTCTTGTGTCCTTTACCCCCATACTGTGACCTCCCCGAGGACAGAGATGGGTCACTTTCAGCTCTTTGGCCATGGAACTTAGAACTGAGCCTGGCTTCCGGTTTCCAGAAGCATTTGAGGATGAATGAATGAGTGAATGAGTGAGTGAATGAATGGTTGAGTGAATAAATGAACATCTTTCCCACTCTGGGCCTCAGTTTTAGAGTCTATGAAAGGGAAAGAACAATCTCTGACCCCCTCATCTCTTAAAACAAAACACATTTTTTTCTAATTGTAAGAATAATACACATTCATTAAAGAAAAACTGGGAAATAATAAAATTATAGAGAAGAAAATTAAACCACTCATAATTCTGCCACCCAGAACAATTGTTAACATTTTGGTCTGTAGCCTTCTGGTATTCTTACTATATGTCTAGGTTTGATTTCTTTTCTCCCTTCCCCACCTCCTTTCCTTCCTTCCTTCTCTTCTTTTATAGCGTTGGGAACATGTAGTACATGTTGTTTTGAACTTGCTTTTGAAACGCCCCAACATTTCACATGTCCCCCGTCATTAAATCCTCCCCCTAACGGCAGGGGACGATCTGCGCTGGTCGGGTGTGGTGTGAGTAGGAGTGTGGAGATCCCGCCCTACGGGCAGGACCACCGTAGGGTTCCCTTGTGTTCGGCCCTTTAGGGCGTTTCTGGATCGGTTATGAAGATACTGCCGGGAACACGCTCGTGTGGACGTCTTAGCCACGTCCCTGATTCCTCCATTAGGATGCGTTCAGGACCGGGAGCCCAGTGTGGACACTGTCAGGCTGTCGACACCGTCTGCCTGCTGCTCTCCAGCCCCACTCCCACCAGCAGCCTCAGCCTCCTGGAGAGGCAGGAAACCAGGAGAATTATTTGCCCTCCTTGGGAGAAAAGCGTCATCTACCTCCAAGGCCTCACGGGTTCCATCCAGGCTGAAAATACCCATTTATCAGCCATGTGTCCACGTGATGGTCTAAGGCTCACGGTTTCCATCTCAGACACCTAGTTCCAGTGGAAACGGCCTCTGAGATGACCACGATCTGAGGGTGCCCGTGCTCTCAGGCCCGTGTAGACTTCATCTTGTTAATAATTTGTTGACCGAGCTCCCCACGTACCAGGCCCTGTTCTTCTCGGTGTGTCCTCACAGTCACCCTTGGAGGTAGGGATGGCTGTCTCCCATCCTACAAATGAGAACACTGAGGGTCTGAGAACTAAGTGGCTTGGCCAAGGTCAGGCAGAAGAGAAACAGGGCGGCTGGGCTCCACCCTGGGTTGGCCTGACTCGGTGTGAGGCTGATTCTCCCTCCAGGGGCTGCACCCTTGTAGATTCTGCCCCGGGGAGCTGTGGACCTTGTAATCTGGGGGTGCGAAGACCCTGCCCCACTATGCCTGCTGCCTGCTCCCCAATGGAGGCGTAGTCCTAGCATCACCAGGAAGCAAGGACAGGGCCTTGGCCTAAAAGCTGGGCAGTCAGATCCTGCTCCCTGTCCCGACTCCACGTGTGCCCTGGGAGTCCCTGAGCCTCACCCTCTCCATCTGTAAAATGGGAGCACAGGGACTCAGATGACAGGCTCCTGGGCTTGCGGCTGCTTGAGCAGAGCAGTGGTGACGCTCAGAGCTGACTCAAAGGAAGAAGGCCTGTGTCAGACGAGCCACCTCGCCACAAGCAGCCAAGCCTGGTTTGGGGGGTTGGAGTGGGCAGGTCTCAGTCCCAGGCTGGGCTGGGAGGACCTCACAGCCTCAGATGGAGCCTGGCCCCCCCACCCCGGCAGATGGGAGGCTATTTTTTAACCGACCCCACAGGAAGAAGAGGCCAGAAATGAGCTCAGGGGGTTAACCCAGGTCCCTGGGGGCCCTTCCTATTTGCATCCTCTTTCCCCCAGCAGCCAGGGAGCTGTGTGGACTTCACCTGGAGCTCCCCAGAGGCTTCCAGAGCTCCCAGCAGATCAGATTGTTGGAGCTGGAAGGTCCCTGAGTGGTCCCCGCATGATGGGTTTGGAAAGTGACGCCCAGAGAGGTTTGACCTGCCTTCCTCACTGCCCTCTCTGCTGGGCGCTTCCACCAGGCTGGGCCACCCCCTCCACCTCCACCTCCATGGGGTGACCCTGGGCAGGCCTTTCCCCCTCTCGGCCTCAGTTTCTCCACTTGTCAGAGGATGGGCCCCTCCAGGCATCTCTGAGGCCTCTCTCAGCTGGAAAACCTTGTTCTGAGCTGGGGCCTCCACTCTGTCCCATCAGTCCTGGGTTCCTGTGAGGCCTCGTCCCTCCAGAAGCATCAACCCAGTGACAGAGGCAGTGGCAGGTGTCTGGGGACCCCCAGGAAGAGGAGGGACTTTCTGGCCAGAGAAGCGGGGACCGGCCTGGGTAGGGGCAAAGCAGCTTCCCCCTGCGGCCTCCCTCAGACCACACACCAGGTGTCCCTGGGTCCCCACAGGCAAGGGTTCCTGAAAAGTCGTTGTCTGTCCAGTGGGTGCAGCCTCTGACGTGTGTTCGCCTGTGTGAGTGTGTGTTCACACACGCATAGTGGGGGTGGGGCGAGCGTGGGAGTCGGTGGGCACACAGGCCTGGGGGCCTAAGGTGGAGGTGGGACCAGACTTTGGTTACTGAGCTGGGGCAGCTTGTGACAGAGGCCCCACCACACCCACGGATCCCACCCAGAACCCCTGGGCTGGTGCTGGTTTAACCTGAGGAGGGGTGCACGTGGGAGAGGGGTGCGTGCTGGCCAGGGGTATATGTTGGGGAGGGGTACATGTGGGGACGGGTACATGCAGGGCAGGGGTGCACGTAGGATAGGGGTGCATGCAGGGGAGGGGTTCATGTGGGGGTGGGCACAGGACCCAAATGCTGACAGGGCCTCCAGGAAGCTGGGACCCCAGTGAATGCCTGAGGGGAGGGCACTCTGATTTGCTTCCTTTTATTTATTGTCTATGTACAACAATACTGTTAATAAATAACATTAATTGAATCCCTCACACGACACACCCCCACCCTGTGATACAAGTAATATGAGCACAATGAAAAAACTTAGAAAATACAGAAAAACACTTAAAAAATGTTGAAGGCTGAAATCTCAGAGCCAGAGTGAATAGCGTGAGCATCTTTGAAGAGGCCGAGGTCTGTGGGGCTTATTCACACAATCATGTTAATTCTCACGTCCTGAGCATTTCACGTGGGCAGCGGGCAGAACCAAGCACTTGACTCTCTCAGTTCTCCGAACTGTTATTCTCCCCATTGTACAGACGAGGAAGCTGGGTGAAAGGGAGGTTAGTGTCTCCCTCAGGGAGTAGGTGGTAAAGCTAAGAAGTGAACTCAGGTCTGGCGAATTTGAAAGTGCAGATCCTCCCAGGGTCCCGGCCGGCTCCCCTGGGCAAACCGTGTTTACTTATTCATCCTCTAGCAGGACTGACCCAGCTCCTTCTGTGAGTCAGACTAGCTCACACTGGGACTCGGCTGTGAAGAAGACAGACAAGGCCCTAATCTGAGCCCCCCAAATGGCCACAAACTGAGCCCCAGCCTTGACCACAGCCTGATCCCGAGTCCAGGTTGCCTCTGCCTGAGCCGTTGTCCCGCCTCCTCCCATCAGCAGGGGCTTCTTTTTTTTGTTTGTTTGTTTTTCATTTGCAGAGTTTTTTTATTTTTATTTTTATTTTGGTGAGGGAGATCAGCCCTGAGCTAACATCTGATGCTGATCCTCCTCTTTTTTGCAGAGGAAGACTGGCCCTGGGCTAACATCTGTGCCCATCTTCCTCCACTTTATATGGGACGCCGCCACAGCATGGCCTGATAAGCGGTGCATCGGTGCGCGCCCGGGATCCGAACCGGCGAACCCTGGGCCACCGCAGCGGAGCGCGTGCACTTAACCACTTGCGCCACCAGGCCGGCCCCAGCAGGGCCTTCTAGTGCTTTTCATCCGCCACGATGTGTCCAAAAGCCAAGGCCAGGTGCCCGCCTCACCAGTCCATTGTCCACAAGGGCAGGGGGGCCAGCAGGAGCCCACCCACCACCTCAAGCCCACCATTCTGGGTCTGGGTGTTGGCCTGGGGTCTGGCCTGGCCAGGGGGGCATAGAAGCCGAGCTCCCATCTTGCACTTGGCCAAGGGCAAGCCTCCGCTCACAGTGTGGGGCCACCTCGGGAGTCTGAGCTGGTGTGCACCCCCGAGCAGCCCAGGCAGCACTGCTGAGCTCAGGGCAGCCACTGGGGGGCTTCCATGTCCCCAAGCTCTCGAACTGGGTCTCCTCTTCCTGGCAAGGCCTGGGTCACCCCAGGAGACCTGAGGAGCACTTGCTCCCTCCTCTCACTTGGAAAAAAGCAACATGGCAAGGCCGGTCGGGGCTCCCTCCCACCTGCACCAGATCTTTGGGGGCCCTGCGTGTTCCCCTCAATCCCCAGGCATGACCAGGTACCTAATTTGGGGCACCTCGTGCAAAATGAAAATACAAGCCCCTGTTCAAAAAGCAGGTAAAAAGCGTTTCCCGTTTTTTGCAGTCTCTCTTGGCCTGTCACGGTGTTTTGTATTTGCTATCTAATGCCGCACTTCCTTGGACATGGAGCTACTTGTGGGGCAAGTGCAGACCCTCGCAGACACCCGGGCCCCACCCTAAAACTTGGGGTATGGGTCACAGGCACCTGTCCTCCTCGTGGCTGCACTCATGCCCAGGCCCTGCCCACAGTGGGGGCAGCAGGACTGAGCCCAGGCCCCAAGTTCCTGCGGAGTCTCCACTGTCCCATTGGGCTTCACTTACAAAGCGCCAGTCCAAAGATATAATTACTGAGACTTTCAAGATGGCCACTGCAGAGCATTAAACCCAAACGTGGGCCCCCTCCTGAGCTTGGAGCCCTGTGCCTCCCTTGGGTTGCAGCCTCTGAAGTGGCCCCGACTGAGGGAGGGACCCAGCTCAGACGGGAGGATCAGCCACCCAACTCCCACCCTAGCAACAAAGCCCCTGGGGTGCAGGGGGAGTGTGGGGTGTGCAGTGGAGCACATGTATTCAGGAGCTGCCTTTCCTGCACTGGGCTGTGCCCAGGGGGGACCCTGCAGCAGTAGTGGGCAGAGCCCGGGTTCGAATGCCACCTCCACTGCTTATAAACTAGGTGAACTTAGGCAAGTGACTTCACTTCCCCAGGCCTCACCTTCCTCCTCTGCAGAATGGGGACAAAAACGCTGACCTCATGGGATTGTGAGAGTTAGCAGTGGCGTACAGAAAGTGCTGAGCCCAGGACTGGCACACAGTCAATTTCAGAGGTGACTCAAGGCCAAGGAATGTTCCCCCAGGCAGGCATGGGGGTCTATGAACAGGCGCAGAGGCCTGTCTGCATGCATGCCCCTCACCCCACATGGGGGACCCCAGAGGGGAATTCTAGGGGACTTCTGTGGGATGCCCAGGGCAGTAGGTTTGGGGCATGATGCTGGATCGAACAGAACCAGCATGAGGTGGGAGGGACCCCTGGGAGAGGTGTGGGGCCCAGGGAGAGGAGCCCAGAGGGAGAGGCCCCCACCGGAGTGCTCAGAGTGCTAGTATGAGAAGGGTACCCCGGGCATCTGCCTGATGAGAAAGAAGCCCTTTGCTTGTGCTGCGTGTGGACCTAGACCAGCCCTGAGGTTTTGGCCTGGCTCCTTGGAGTGCTCTCTGAGCTCAACTTTGGCCATGTCCTCCCCGCCACCCGTGCCTCAGTTTCCCCAACTACGCACCAGTGAAGGAGAGGACCACTACACGTTAAGTGCCTTCTTTTTTTTTTTTTTTTTTTTGTGAGGAGATCAGCCCTGAGCTAACATCTGCCAATCTTCCTCTTTTTTTGCCGAGGAAGACTGGCCCTGGGCTAACTTCCATGCCCATCTTCCTCCACTTTATATGGGATGCCGCCACAGCATGGCTTGCCAAGCAGTGCGTCGGTGCGCGCCAGGGATCCGAACCGGCGAACCGTGGGCTGCCACAGTGGAGCGTGCGCACTTAACCGCTTGTGCCACCAGGCCGGCCCCTCAAGTGCCTTCTGAGTGGCCCATGCACTGTGTTTTATGAACCTCCCCTCTCTTGGTCCTCCAGAGGGAGAACCATTTCTGGCCCATTTCTCAGATGAGGAAATTGAAGCCCGGAGAAGGCAATGACCCACTCAGCCTGAGAGTGGCAGAGCTGATTCTGATTGGCCGGGCTCGAGGAAGAGCCACCAGCTCTTCCCAGGAAGGGGGCCGATGGAAAGCCGAAGGATGTTCCTTGATCCAGGAAAACCTCCATTAACCACGGCTACTGTGCTGTGGTGAGGTGCACAGGCTCCAGGTGCAGGCTGCCTGGGTTTGAACCCCAGCTGGATGGCCTTGGGCAAGTGGTTTAACTCCTCTGGGCTTCAGTTTCCTCATCTATAAAAGGGGCTTAATAATAGCATTTGTTTTATAGGATTGTGAGGATTACATGAGCTAAGATGTGTAAAGCACTTCGTGCCTGGCATATAGTAAGAGCCATGTAAATGTTTACTGCTAATATTATACCTGAGGGTGGAGTTGTCATAATTTATATTTGCTGGACAACTATGCATTTATTAATTCCAATTTTGTACTTTTCCTTTTGTATTTAGGATCCAGCAAATTTCCCTTCCAAGTCTCATACAATTTCCTAGTCCTTAAAAAGATGATTCCTCGCCCCCACGGCGCGCCTGTAGCCACAGTGGATTAATAGCTCTCCCTAGAGCAGCTTTTCCCAAAGTGGGCTCTGCAGCACTCCAGCCCCTTCGAGAAGCCTGTGTTTGTTAGCGTATCAAAGGCTCTGAGTAGTCCTGTAGCAAACCCTCTGTGAACACTGATACAGCCTTCTCGATCGTGTTTGGTCACAGAGCCCCCTTTATTTCTGCTCGACAACTGATAACATATGCTGAACACACGTTGGGAGATGCCCCCCTTATTTCCTGGTTTCTAAGAAATGGTGAGTAACGCCCAGCACACAGACAAGTGGTTCCACCTCTAGAGAAACCATCGTCAGTAACTCACTTCCATTGCTCCGCTGGTCCCCTGCGTTCTCACCTTCACTGTCTGATTCAGGCTCCACAGCAGCCTGGGGACGTCAGTAGCGTCAATATCCCCATCTTACGGATAAGGAAATTGAGGTTCACGGAGGTTAAGCGGCCACACAGCCAGTAAGTGGCAGATCTGCGAGACAAACCCACACACACTGTCTGATTCTAAACCCTACATTCTTCCTTCTGTTTGTGGATAGGAAAAGTAAAAATAGATTTCATCCTGCCAGGATCAATCTTCCCTGGTGACATGCTTTTAAAAATCTAAAGTTTCTTTCCCCTCTATAGCATGGAATATATTAAGAACTTAAAATCTTCAGTAGCTTTTTTCTGACTACAAAAGCAATCCATGCTTGCTGTGTATAAGACTTTTCAAACATTTGGAGTTGGAAAGTGAAGACTTCCATAATCTCACCCCAAGAGAGGACCTGGGTTAACAGTTGGGTATACACTCTTCGATCTGCATGGTCCAGCAAGGTAGCTATTAGCTACATGTGGCTATTTAAATTAAAATAATTAAAGTGAAATAAGATTGAAGATTTCAGTTCCTCAGTTACACTATCTGTGGACCTCATCTGGCACATTTCAAGTACTCAATATTCACATGCAGTGAGTGGCTATAGTATTGGGCAGCACAGACATGGAGCATTTCCATCACCACAGAAAGTTCTATTGGACAGCGCTGCTCCAGATTCTTCCTAGACATATCCTGTCTGATGTGCATCAAGATTATTAATATTCTTGATGAGGTTCCTGGATATGTCCTTTGTCTCTGTATGTTCTCACCCACGGAGGAAGAGACCCTCTAGAGGCAAAAACCAGACACGGGGGAAAATAGTCTGGATGGAAATGTACCGAGTGGTAGTGGCTTTCTTTAGGTGTTGGGATTACAGAGTTTGTTTTTAAATTTCCTAGATCCTTCAGGTGATCTACAACATAAAATGCAGGTGGGGTGGGGATGTTGGGTGGATTCATGCTGTCCCTCATGTTCTAGCTGGTTCTAGAATCTTTAAGGTATGATCTCACCCAAGGCTTAATTTATTATTATTATTTTTTAAATTGTGGACTCATGAAGAATGGAAGCCTGCAGAAGTCAAAGGAATGAAGCACAAAAGAAAGAAAGGCAGACAGAGGTTTATTTTCAGGCCCAGGGCACCTCCAGCCTAGGGCTGTTCTGTGCAGGGCCAGCTTCATAGGCAGGCAAGCCATGCAGGGCAGAGGGTTTGTTGCTTAGAAGAGCCCCATGCTTGGTTTAATGTTCTACGGTCGCCGTCCTGAAATTCTTATTGATTTTTGGACAAGGGTCCCTGCCGTCTCGTTCTGCGCTGTGCCCTACAAATCATGTGGCCAGCACTGGTCTGGGGATTCTCCCCGGGATAGGTCTCATTTTGACTGCTCTGAACCATCCCCTTGTCCGCGTCAGACCACAGATGTGCCCATCCACGGAGTACGCTACGACGTGTCTGAGAACAAGTGTGTTTCGGCTGCTCAGATGTACGTCTAGAGAGTGATAAAAATAGGGCTCTGAGCGGGTGCGGGAGGGCCCCTGTGGTCTCTGTTCACACACATACACGAGCTCTAAGCGCACGTCTACACTGGCCTATTTCAGAGAGCGGCCTGGTGCATCATGGGATTCTCTGCCCCACATCACTGCCCGGCTCGGATCCTGCCTGGACCCCCGCTGCCTTGAAGGCCATGTTCAACCTCCAGGCCAGGCTTGCCTCCTCCTCAGCCTCTTCTCCCTCAGCCTCTCCACAAGACCCACAAGACTCCGGTCTCTAAAAAGCCCTCCCTACATCGTCCTTCTTCCATGCCTCTGTACGTGCCATTCACGCTACCTGACCCCCAATGTTCCTTCTTCCCAGATCTACATATTCTAGACCCAGCTCAGATTCCACCCTTTCTGGGAAGCCTTCTGGAAGTATTTGAGAAGGACCTGAAGGTGCTCTCGTTGCATAGAGGAAAATACGAATCACCTTGCCTGGAGGAATCAGAGAGGGCTCCATGGAGGTGGTGAGCCTGGACCTCAAGAATAAGAGATGTCTGCCAGGTAGAAGGGAGAGTTTTATTGGGCTGGCTTTGATGTCACACAGACCCTGGCATGAATCTGGGCTTCGCCAGTTACTAGCTGCATCACCTTGGGTGAGTTACTTCCCTTTGCTAAGCCTCAGTTTCCCCAGCTATAAAATGGGGATAATAATGATACCACCTGCTACATGGATTATTGTAGAGATTAGGTGAAATGAGATACACTTGCAAAGCAGCCACTACAGTGCCTGGCACAGAGTAAGTTATCAACAGACCTGGTTCCCTTCTCCCCTCCTCATTGTCTTCTTCCTCTTAAATGTGAGCTTTAGCAGGTCACCCCATCACTCTGTTTATTCATCTCCGCAGTGGAGGTAGTGATGCCCAGCACACAGAGCTGTGATGAGGATTTAATTGGGTAATGGGAGCATTTATGGACATCCCAGAAGATTCTAAATAGAGAAGAAGGGCATAGAGGGGTGCTGGCTGTCTCACTGGGGCATTTTCCTGAGGCAAACTCTTTCCACATGTCACTAGAATGTCCGCTCCAGGAGGGCAGCTTGGCATGCCGTCAATGCTCAATAATGTCCACTGAATGATCAGCAGCGCCAGCTTGCCCACATCACCTCACCATCCTGGGCACCAGGAATGTAAGAATCCAGGGAAACCAGGGAACTGTCTCTCCAGGGACCCATCTCCTGCTTGGGACCACAATGCAGGCCACGAGCATTTCCTGAGCACCTGCTGTATGCACAGCTCTGCCCAGCCCAGGGCAGACCCTTGCTCCACAGTAGGGCAGGGCTGGGGAGGAAGAGGGCAGACACAGCGACTTGGGAAGAGGAAGAGAGAGGAGGGGTGGCCTGCAGGGCGTTGGCTGGGCGGGCGCAGGCCGACCCCAGGCTGCAGCCCGGCTGGCTGCCGGGAGGCCCAGCTCACCTGCTCCTGGGAGGGTGGGGCTGCCTCTTCCTCTTTTTTCTTTAAAGAAAAAAAAGTTTCCCCCGCTAAATCTATAAGTAATACATGTTCAATGTTTAAAAATTTGGAAAATACACAATCACCAAAAGAATTGGAAAGAAAGGCTCCCCGCCATAATCGCACCATGTAGCATTAACTACTACATTTTAGTGTTTTCCTTCCAGTCTTTTTTCTAATGTGATCTTTTTCTCAGAGGTGGATTCTCTTTCCCCTTGGGAAGGAATATGGCTGATCTGTAGGGGAGAACCAAGCTCTCCACATGGGCCCCCTGCACCCTTAACGTGGGGCTCCTTACTCCAACCATCCTGGACCTGACACATCTTCCTAAGATATGAGGGGGCTCAGAGCTGCGGGAGGGCTCCAGCAGGCCTAGCCTCCTGCTCTGCTTCCTCCGTGGGGGGAGGTGTGTGAGGCAGAACTCAGGTTCACCAAGGGAGGACTAAAAGGAAACCCGCAGGGTGGGGGCACTTCTTGGGGCTGTGGGGTGTTGGTCCTCAGCCACTGGGCACCTAGGCGAGCTGAGTTTGGGGCAGGGGCATGACCAAAATGGACCTCTCCTCTCCCCCACTGACTTCACCCTCTTCCGTTCAAGCACCCCGAGTCTTCCTTTCCCCTTAATCCCTCTGCTTGCTCTACACCAGCCACTTTTCTCCTCTTAACAGAGGTGAACGGATCAGGCGGACTCACTGATGCTCAAGTGTGCGTGACCAGAAGGACCTCGCGTTTTAAAAAAGCGCAGATGGGCAACGCTTCGCCCTGAAGGGCCCGAGTGCCCCTGGTGGAGTTTCTGTCACTGTGTCACACAGTGGAGGGTGTTTTGAGTGGGGCTGACTCTGGTCACCCCAGAAAATCATAAGTTATGGGCATCCGCTCTTTCCGCCCACACGTAAGTCTGAACCTTTTGCCAAAAACACTTTTCCCAGACGCAAAAGAAAACCCCAAAGAGGAACCTAAACCTTCACACCGCTGCGCCGATGGGACGCGATTGGACGCAGGCACTTGGGCTCTCACCAGCAAGCGTTTCAGAGAACAAGCCAGACGGCAAAGGGGGAAGTGAGGGGAGAAGCTGGAAACCTCTGAGGCTGGTCAGTCGTTGGTTGGTTCATTCGTTCATTCATTCATTCGTTCATCCATTCATGCTTCCTTTCCTCCATCCATTTAGCAAGAAACACTGGGCAGCTTTTGTGAGCCTGCCCTGCTCCCTGGAGCACCCCTCCCAACAGGTGGGGGGTAGGGGTGAGTGAGGGCAGGGGCAGGGCCCTCCCGACGCTGGGAGGGGAGAAGGGGAAGGACCAGGGAAGGCTCCCCAGAAGGGGCGGCCATTAAGCTGAGCCTTGAGAGGAGAGGGGTGTGTTTCTCACCTTCTCCATCCTGCTCAGAGTTAGACAGCCTCTCTCGCCCAGGAGGAGGGGAACATTAAATAGTAATAATTTCCAGCATGTATGGAAGGCTTGACTCTGCACCAAGTCCTGTATTAAGCACATAATATACATTATCTCATTAAATCCACTCAACAAGCTTTGAAGTGGCTACTGTTTGTTCTTCCCATTTTAAAGATGAGAAAACTGAGCTCAGAGAGGTGAAGCACTTCGTCCAAAGCCACACGGTGAGGAAATGGCGGCGCTGGGCTGCAGCCTGGGCCTGTAACCACATTTTATGTTGCCTCCTCCCCAAAGAGTGCCCTCTTCTCCACCCCCATCCCTGGGAGCCATTGACAAGGGGCCCGATAGTCCCTCTACAGTTTCCCTGTGCTTACCCCTCCCCAGCACTGAGAAAACCAGACGTTGGGACATCTGCCGAGTGGCAAGTGATGGAAAGGAAGGCACAGCTGAGGGGGCCAAGCCCATTAGGAGGCCAAAGGTGCCGAGTGAGCGCTCACTAGGTACCAGGAGCCATGCACAGGGCTTTAGGGCAGGGTCACATTCACTCTTGGCAACCACCCTTGAGGTCAGTGCTCCTGGCCCTATCTTATAGAGGAGGAAACTGAGGCTCAAAGAGGCGAATTACCGCGTTGGGTCACCCTGCTACCAAACAGCTTAGGCCTGGTCTGCCTGTCTCCTAAACTGTGTGTAAGGTGGATGGTTGGTCCCCAGGTAGCCGAGAAAAGTTGGTTTTCCTGATGCTGAATTCAACCTTACACGAGACCAGGCCCCTCTTTGGACCTCAGTGTCCCCATCTATACCATGAGGAGGTGGCGCTCTCTGTCTGCCAGCTCCAGCATTCTCCTGCAGTGCCCCACTGTTCCTGGTCCTTGTGACTTCTCAAGGTATGACTGGAGTCTCCCCCCAGCCCCAGTCCCACAATTACCAGCCTACCACCTCCCCCCTGGGTCTAGGGGGCTTCCTCCAGGAGGTGCTATGTCAAGGCTGCTGATGGAGGGCCTGGGCTCCAAATCCACCGAAAACTAAAGTCCTCCCTCCCTCCTTCCTTCCCTTTACTTCCACAAGTAAGGCAGGACACTCAGCACTAAGGTGGGCACCAAGGCCAGCCTTGGGACTGGAACGTCAGAGGAGGCCAGGGCTCCCTGGTGGCCGCAGGTGGTCCTGGGGAAGACTCCTGTCAGAGGGAGTGTTTGAGCTCAGTCTTAAAGATTGGGTGAGACTCCCCAATACCAGTGGGGTGCGCTCTGGGTGGTGGATTTGAGGAAGGGTCTGCAGAGGAGGCAACCCCAGGAGACGAGAGCAAGACCTGGTGTTTTGGCTGCCCCCCGAACCCTGAGCCCAGGCCTCGGTTTCCCCACCTATCAAGGAGTCTGGTCTGGTTCAGAGGCCAGGCTGGGATCAGAGGACGCTGCTTTCCCCCTGCCTCTCAGAGCCTTCTGGAAGGTCAGGTTTTCAGGCCCTCTTGTTCAGGGGCATCCCTCTCTGGGCCCCCCTCCCCTCCGTAAGCTCCCCACCCCCTCAGGTAACCCAGCAAGCCTCAGCTTTGATGCGGCCACCTCAAGGCCGCAGCGTCAATGGGCCCTCTATGTGACCAGTGGGGCCGCTGGGGGCCGCCGGCCGCCGTCGTGGGTGCGGGTGAGGGCTGGACACACAGTCCCACTGTGTGGGGCCGGCTCACGCCCCCCAGCCCCTGTGGCCGGTGGGGGGCTCCCAGGAATGCCCTTCCAGCCTGGGGGGCACTTTGGACAGCCAGGGTGGTCTGGGGAGACGGGTGTGTACAGGGCGGCCTCGGGAGCCGCCGTCAAAGGGGCCCAGCAGACGTGGCGCCAGGCGAGCGCCATAGTGGGCACGGGAGGGCTGGCGGTCAGTTGGGGCATCTCCCGGGGGTGGCGGGGGAGGGGAGGCTGCCGTGGGCTCAAGGTGACCAGCCGTCCTGGGGTGCTAAAACCGGGAGAGTCCTCTGCTGTTGGCCACTGCCCAGAGCTGAGGCAGGGCCAGTGACTGACCTCTGGTCTGGGCAGCTTCCTCCCTGTCCGGTGACCTCTGAGTCAGAGCATCCCGGCGAGACCTGCCCAGGGCCATTTTGTCCACCCCCTGCCTCCACACGGGCCTGCCTCCTGCCTGAGAGGCTGCTTTCCATTTCTCCCAGGGGAGGAACTGCCGGCCTCCTTCCCAACCACGGCTGAGGACACCTTGGCCAGACAGTCGAGGCCGCACTGGCCGGCTGTCCTAGTCATCTTCCAGCACCCGGCCTGCGCTGCACCCTCCAGCCATCCCAGGGGTTGCCCGGAGTCACCACACTCTCTCCTGCCTCCACACCTTTGCCCAGGCTGTTCCCTCTGCCTGGGACGTCCTGTCCCCCTTTGTCACCTCCTCACCCTGCAAGACTTAGCTGGAGTGTCACTTCTCCGGGACTTGTTCTCTCTTTCCCCAGGTGGGCCAGGGCCCCTCTTTGATCTCCTAGGCCCCCATTTTTCCCTCCATTACATTTGTCACACCCCAGGGTAATTTTCCGTTTAGCCATCTCTTGCCACACCCGACCGCAAACTCTTCAGGAGCCGAGAGCCTGGCCCGGTCACCCTGGTACCCAAGCTCCCTGCACGAGGCCAGACTCACGGTCGTGAAAAGAATGCAGACAGGGCCTGGCCTGGTGGCGTAGTGGTTAAGTTCGTGCATTCCACTTTGGCAGCCCGGGTTTCACCCATTCAGATCCTGGGCGCAGACCTACGCACCACTCAACAAGCCATGCTGAGGCAGCGTCCCACATACAGCAGCTAGAAGGATGTACAACTATAACATACAACTATCTACAGGGGCTTTGGGGAGAAAAAGGGAAAAAAGGAGGAAGATTGGCAACAGATGTTAGCTCAGGGCCAATCTTCTTCAAAAAGGAGGGAAAAAAAAGAATGCAGACATCTACTGGGCACTTACTCTGTGCCAGCACCCTGCTCACTTAATTCTCTCCAGAGACCCACGAGGTCGGTGTGATCAGCGCCCCCATTTTACAGATGGGGAAACAGGCACAGAGAGGTAAAGGGACTTGCCCCAGGCTGCACAGTTAGGGAAGGGCAGAGTCGGGACTTGAACCTGGGACATCTGACTCCAGATCCCAAGCTTGAATCTCCAAACTCTACTCCTTGACAAGCTCTTGTGGAATTACTGAATGAAGGAAAGCCTTTGCCTCCTCAAGGCTCCCTAAATCCTGCATGTGGCGGTTTAGGCCCATTTCCTGCGGTCCCCTCCCTGAGGGTTACCCTCTCTCCCTCAGTGTCCTGGGGGAGTGCTTTTCCTGTGGGGGCAGAGAAGGGCCTCAGGGGACAGATTCAGGAGAACGGAGCTGTGGATGGGCCCTCGGGTATCCTCAGGGTATGCCTCGGGTATCCTCAGGGTATGCCTTGGGTATACTCAGGGTATGCCTGCCTTTGTCACACAGGGCAATTGAGGCCCAGAGGGGGGAAGGGACTTGCCCACAGTGACACAGTATGTCCGAGTCACAGCCATTAGGTCTCAGCATTCTCATTTGTCCAAGAGAGAATAAATACCCTCGTCCTGCCTGGGAGAGCCCTGGGAGGATGGAAGGATGGAGAACTGCTGAGGGCGCAAGGGCACCCCAGGAGGCCCCTTTGCCCTCTCACGCCTTCCATCTCAGGGCCCGGAATTCTGCCATCAGCATGCCAGCTCTTTGGGTTAAGCATTGCCCTCTTCTCGTCTCCTCCTCACCCTGTGCTGCAGGCTGGGAATCAAATACCTCCCCACCCTCTTCCCAGACCTCTTCTCCATTGTGAACCGAGAGGCGCTCTGGAGTGGGGAACCCAGGTGTTTCAAAGCTCTCTAGGGGTGGAGATGTCCGAGACACGCTGGCTCCACACCTCCTGCTGAGGTACTCTGGCTGCATACCTGGAGTTCCTGCTTGCACAGAATTCGGACGTCTGTGAACATGGGTGGGAAACACAGGACATCTTTCCTTTTACCGACCTCTAACTAAAATTTAGCATCTTTTTCCACAGTGATTTTGTCACCAACGGAAATCATAGGTATTCTTTGGTCTCATCGGGGCTGTCACAGATTATCCTGAAATGCTGGGTATGCTTATCACTGCCGTATTACAGCTGTCACTGGTGCCTCCACGAGGTGTTTTCACTCAGTGTGTTAGTGCAGACGCCGTGGTCATGAGCTCACAAACTTGCTTTTTTATAGTTTGATAACTGTATTTCCTTAGATTTGGTTTCCTTCACAGTTCTTTGGATTTTTTTTTGTGCCTTTAAAAATGAGATTCTAGGAAGGAGTCTGTGGGCTTCCTGAGACTCCAGAAAGGTCCCCGGCTCAGAACAGGTTAACCACCCTGCGTGGGGCCGCGTGGAGCTGAGCACAGCAGGACCCAGAGGCTGGATCCCTTTGGGGACAGAATCGTTGGCTGCAGCCCTGTGGGCCTCCAGGGACAGAATTTGGGAGACAGGCCCCCTGAAGGAACAGGCTCTAAGTGGAGCATCAGGAATAGAACTGGACAGGAGAGAGGAGGCCGGGCGGTGTGGACAGAGCTTCTCCACAGAACCGCAGCAAAGCCTCAGACCCCAGACCCTGAGGCCACCACGCAGATCCTGGCCGACAAGGCACGTCTGCAGCCCTGTCCACCAGGGATCAGCCCACTCTGCCCAGCGGCCTCCTGTCTCTGGGCACACATTGGGCCGAAAGCCACCGACTCCCCTCTCCCCCTCCCTCCACGTCGCGGTCTGCCCTCACCCGGGCTCTACGGCACCAGGAGCCCATCCCTGTAGGCTCGTCTCCCAAGGTTCCTTTGTGTTAAACCCCACATTTCTCCATCTTGCTCATGGAGGGAGAAATACAGATTACAAAGACCCAGCAAATGGTTTTTATAAACTCTTATTTTCTTGCCACAGAACTGCCTTTAATTAGCTCCGAGGGCTACAAAGGGAAGAGCGTTATGATAGGAGGAGCCTGAAGGAAGGAGCCCACAGCTCACAGCTCCCGGACCCTGGGCTGCTGCTTGCCACCAGCCACACCAGGTGGGGTGGGAGCGCCCCCGCCGCAGGGACGGCAGGCCCCGTTCTCTCGCTCGCTCAGTCCCCATCTGCAGCCACACAGCCCGCCTCAGCTTCTCTCCAGGAGGGAGGGCCGGGTCCCACTCTTAAACAAGCCCTTGCAGAAACCTTGGGACAATAAGACCCAAGGACTGGCTCTGAGTCACCCTGTTAGCCAGCAGTGGGACAGGCAGCTGAGCAGAAGGGTGGACGGACAGTCAGACTGACTTCTACATCTCAGCTGACCACCTCAGCCGAGAAAAGGTACACCAGCCCCCCACAAGCCCTAGAGTTCTAGATTCCACTCACCCCCTCTGTTCTGGAGGAGAACTGGTCCCCGTGCACAACCCAGCGGCACTGCCCTCATACACAGCCCATTCCCAGCCTCAGACAATCACAAAGTCACAGCCAGAGGGGCCTCCATTTGGGGCACAGAGAAGCTAAGTAACTTTCCTAAGGCCTCTCAGCAGGGTAGCCACTGAGCTGGGACTCAGACGCTTGACCCTCAATCTCAGGTGCCACAGCCCCATCTAGGCCCCAGGGGAGGAAGACAGCAGGTGGTTGTCTGAGGCCAGGGCACATCAGTCCTGTGGGCCAGACAGAAGCAAGAAAATCTCCCCCTGAGTTCCACTCTCCATCAGAGGTTCCGAGTGGGGGATCCCAAAACCCTATCCTTGTTGAAGGACTCAACCCAGACCTCTGGGTCACTGTAGGCCACGAATAGAGATACAAGCCACCCAGAACCACATTTTTCTCCCCTGACCGAATCCATAAACCACCCCGAGGCATGCTCCCCCAACGCCCCTCCAGTTTCTGTGCAACACAGAGCTGTGCAAGTTCTCGATAAAAGCCTGCAGCCTCCTTCTCCTCCCTCTGCTCCTCTCACCAGGGATCACTCAGAGAACATTGGAGAAGGCGCCCAGGAGGACCTTGGGAGGGTGCAGCCTTGCCCCCCGCCTGCTCCACAGCTCTTGTCAGGAGAGCTTGGCTCTTTGAGAACTGAGTGTCTCTCAGAGCCCGGGTCTGCCTGAGCCCAGGTGGAGGGTCCAAGCTCTCCAGGCAGGCCAGGAGCCCCATTAGTGAGGCAGGAAGCCGCTGGTCACAGGGGCCCCCCCATGTCCTCTCCACCCCAGGACCCCCCGAGGTCTGGCCTTTTAGGTCTTGAGCTGTCCATTGCCCCCACCACTAACTGTCCCCGCTAGCTGAGGATAAAAGTCCCACTAAGATCTTCCACTCCAGGAGACCACGGAGGCCACCAACCCGTCTTCCCACCTCCAGTGGATTTAGGCAGACAGGCCGTGCACTTGAAGGCAGCCAGCACAGCCGGTGGAGGGACGTGGTCGGAGGCCTGGCCACAGCTCCCCACCCCAAAGGGCCAGCCCAGGGCCCTGGGCAATCGTTACTCACCACGGATGAAGGTCGGCGAGTAGGTCGGAAAGGAATCGAAGATGCTGTTGGATGCCATGCCCCGCTCTGAGGAGGCGAGAATTCAGCCCTTCCGGGGCTTGGGTTGGGATTGACTTGGCTGGCTGTTGTTTTATTTTTTCCTAGTTGCTTTTGAAAATAAAGGGGGGGGGGTGGTATGGCTTTTTGTTTTTTTGTTTTGTCTCTTTTTTTCCCCCTACTGCTACGAAAAAGAAAAAAGGAAAGAACGCGAGAGTGTGTGTGTGAGCGAGAGAGAAAAAAAATCCCCAAGGAAAGTAAGTTTCTGTTTGTACCCAAGAATTTGGATTCCCGGTCCCACAGGAATGTCTAGCCACAAATTTTCAACAGAAGCGTATGCAGAGTGTATGATTAGATGGCGGGAAGGGGCCTTCGGCAGCCAGGGCAGAGAGCTCGCAGGGCAGGGAGAGCAAAGCCCAGCATCAGTGCCACGGGGAATGAATGAATGAGGCTCACCCCCCTCCAGCAGAGCCCAGGCCCCAGTGGGTTCGAGGGCGGCCCGGGGGTGGGGAGGATCGGGAACCAACCAGCTCCGCGCAGGGCCCTGAAGGCGGCGAGGGCCTGGCCTTGTGGTTCTGTGGTTGAGGGACTAGGCCTTCACAGTGTCAACCCAACCTCAGCTCACAGGATGCAAGAAGCCAGCTCGCGGCCTTGGCCCATTGGCTGGGCTGCGGTCACCTGGGCCGTGATGTCACGGCCTCTTAGAAGATCTTGTGGCTGCCCCCTCTCTTTTTTTGGAAAAAAAAAAGAAAGAAAAAGAAAGAGAGAGAAAAAAAGTGATGGCTTTTATTTGTGGGGCTGGCCTCAGCACGAGGCCCAGAAGCAGAACTGAAAGCAGTTGGCGTGGGGGCGGCCGGGGCGGTGGTTTGGATCCTGTGGGAGACTCCTTTTAATTAAGGCCAGCGTTGGCCTGGGCGGGCTGGGAGCCCCGCAGGCCCTCCGCGGGCACCGTAAGCCCAGATCTACCAGCAGGAGGAGGGCTCCCCTGCATGCCCCCGCCCCTGGGCTGCGGTGGTCACCCTGCCATTGTCCACCACTGCTGCTGCCGGGAGAGGCATCCACATGTGTGGCTGGGTGGCACTTCGGGGGGATTTTATGGGAGTTGGGATTAAGGACAAATGGGAAACACACGAAGGGGCATCGCCAGCACTGACGCCCCGCAGTAGCCTGCCCACCAAGAAAGGCCTTCCACCTGAAAGCGGGTGGCACGGCCAGGCCAAGGGGCCCTCTGTAGAGCTTGGGTTCTGAGGCCCAAGCTTGTCATTCAAGGCCCTTTTTGCTCATTTGCCCTCCTGTGCATCCCCGTGGGATTCTCTGTTCCAGCCTAACATGACTGGGCTTTCCTGCCTCAGGGACTTTGCTCATGCTGTTCCACTCCCGGGTGCCCTTTGTCAGCCCCTTTTTGAATCCTTCATGTCCCAGAGGGTTCAAGGTTCAGAGGGACTCAAAAATAGAAAGGACATGAAGATGATTCAACCCTACACTTCTGTGTTCCCAGAAGCCAGATCAGGTGTAGGGGGAGGGTGGTGGCTTATACCATTTCCCTTGCAAGCTCTACTCTCCCATTTCACAGGCCAGACCACTGAGGCCCAGGACGTTGAAGTCACCTAGTGCAAGGCCACACGGTATTCTGAGTGGATTTAGAGCGTCAGCCTCTGACTCACCAGCGGGGGCCTCAGCCATGACACCACAGCGCCCTCTAAGCTGAGTCCTGAGACTTCAGAAAGCCCTTTGCAGCCTGGGCACTGCCCCCTGGCCTCTCCCAAGGAGCCCAAGCTTGGGGCCAGGCCCCGGCAGCAGCCTCATGCTCACGGTGGTCTCTGTAGGCCGACAGGGGGCAGGAGGGGCATCTGGGAGGAGGAGGGGCTCGCTCAAGGTCCCACGGAGACCTGTCTGCCCACAGCCACACTGGGTCACCTGGGAGCAGGACACCCTTGGAAACCCGCGGTCTGGGCCTCATCTGGAATCCCAGGAAGGCTCAGGCTTCGGTTCCTGAGTGGAGAGTTGGTGTGGGGAGGAGGTACTAATTTGCCCGGGGAGGAAGCAGGTTTAGGGTGGAAGCCCTGGAGTCAGATTTGAGTTCTGGTCCCAGTTCTGCTGAATCCCAGCTGCAAGACCATGGAACAAGTCACTTCCCTTCTCTGGACCTCAGTTTCCTTCTCCATAAAATGAGGATAACACATTGCTCAGAGGGACAGGCAACTGGGTGAGGGCACCACCAACACTGGTTTCCTTGCCTGAGTCTTGGTGACGTACTTTGGGCTCCATTATGAGTAAGCTCAGGTAAGGAACCATCACAGTCACATAGGACAGACTGCCCCCACTGTAAACTCATGAGCTGGCCCGGCCTGGGCAGGGCCGTGGGGGTCAGCGTCACAGGTGGACCCACCAAGGGGCCTGGGCCTCCTGGTTGAATCTGGAGTGTTTTGGAGTCTGCCACGTTGTGAAATAGATCAGAAACAGACACAAGTGGGAAGACCCCCTTGAACAGAAGTGGAAACTGAGGCCCCAGCGGGCAGAGACTCACCCAGTGAGTCAGTGGAACCTGGCCCCTGCTTCCCAGCCCAGGAGTTGTTTCCACTCTGCCAACACCTTCAGTTTCTGACGTACCACCCTACACACTCAGCTGTTTTTTCCACACATAAGAGTGGGCCCCCCATAACGCCTAGAACTTGGTCACCTGGAGGGACACTCCCTCCCTGGAAACTGAGTCCAGGCCCAGGACGGGGAGGGAGCCCAGCAGGCTGTGTTGGGCCCGGGGGCACATCTGCACAACCAGGGGTTTAATGCATTCCTGGGGCAATGTAGCCAACGCTTGGTGGGTGCCAGGCTTGGTCCTTCCGTCAAGAGGCTTATAATCTCCACATGCCCCCTCAGAAGCATGTGCCAGACTTTGAATGAACCCCTAGAGGCTGCCTGCGGGAGAAGAAAGAACATTCCTGAAGCCTGACTTTGGTCCTTACAAGCTGTGAGATCGTGGGCAAGAGGCTTTCCTCTTCTGAGCCTGCTGCTCACCTATGAGATGGACCATCTCACCTGCGAGAAAGTCAGTTCCCACCTCTCAAAATTGCAAAGAGGATTAAATGAGAAGTAACTGTGAGTGTGCCTAGAACATTGTAGGTGCCCAGTGCCCAGATTTTCTTCTTAAGCTTCTGACCGTGCCTTCTCTTGGCACGCAGTGGGCGCTCAGGTTTTCTCTTGTTCTCCGCTGAAAAAAATATCCCATACCATAGAATCCTCTGAAGCAATTAGATCAGGTTAATCCAAAAATTGAGTTGAAGAAGGGAATTATAAAAAAATAGTATTTGTGTTCCTTAAACCCTTTATTTTAACTTCTAAACTTATAAATGTGACTTAAATGGCCTTCCTCTTGTTCTTCCAGCTTAAGCCAGCCCAGGAGGCGTCTCCTACAATTTCCAGTTTCGGCTTCTTTCAAGTGGAACGTGCGTGTAAAGATGCTTACGAAGCAATCAGCATCCAGTAGCATCTAGACTTTACTATTTCCCCCAATCTTTCACAATATCCCACCCATGTTGAATTCAATTTATTTTTGAGCAACTTGCCTTCACCGAGGCTTTCCAAGGTATTCAACCTGGTTTCATAGAAACAGACACTGTGGTTTTGCATCATATCATTGATAACTTCGCATTGCCATCAGTGAGGGTCCAGTCAGGAATACAGAAGCCACTTTGAGTGTTGGAAGCCGAGGGAAGTTAATTCAGGGGCTATTGGCAACACAGGGGATAGAAGAGCTGAGAAACCAAAGAGAGGTGGTGAGGAGCCCCAAGATTGGCCACAGCAGGAAGCCGCTGCCACCCTTTGGGAAGAGGGACACCGAAGAAGGGGTGTTGCCAGGGCTCCCCAGCAGAAGCAGGAGCATGGTAGACCAGTCTAGCATTTGCTGGAGCCACAGAGGAGACTCAGCCGCTATGGAGATACCCCTGAGTCAAAGAATAAAGGGACTTCTCTCTTTTTCTCATTCTTCAATCTCCTCCCAGTGCCTCCCATCGGTCGAATGGAACTGGAACCAGCTGGCTTGGTGGAATCAGACTCCTGCGTTACAGAGCCAAACAGGGGAAGGGCTAAAATGGATCTGAGGGCAAACTGGCCCTGGACTGGCATAATACCCAATGAAGTTCTGTAACCAAGCAAACCCAACTGGCATGAACAGTTTTGGGAACAAACCCAACTGATGTTTGGCACGTTGACAGCTCACTGGGCTGGTGGGAGCAGAAGGTGTGGATCCCAGCGAGGGACCTGCTAGCCAAGGGCATCCATCGATTGGCATATTACACCAGAAGCACCAGTGAACTCCACGAGCCGGTTACATGGGGGTCGGTTAAGAAAGCTCCTACTGTGAGTGGGGAAGAAAACTGTTTTCTTAACCTCTGTGTGCAGAGCTGGTATTTTCACCAGAAACTTGGGTTACTGTGATGGGGGAATTATGGGACCAATCATGAGCACTGGCTGCAGGGCCCAGCTATGAACTTGACGGTTTACAAAGATTACACACCCTGAACCCACTGGGCCCTCCCAACAACCTGCAGGCTAGGGGTGGCTCTCTTTACTTTTCTGATGAGGAAAAGACTGATCTCAGGGATTAACCCCAAATTTTACCTCCAGGAGTCAGCGCAGCCAGCTTGGACCAAACGGATGGCAGACTTGAGGTGGGCACTGGTCTTGGAGTTCAAATTCTGGCTTTCCACCAGCAAATCTCAGTGCTGGGCCCAAGAAAGGTGCTGGAGGGATACCTGCTGCAGGCTGCCTGGGGACCCCACCCTCAGGGCCCAGCACAGAGGCATCAAGATAAGATGCCCCTCCCCACCCCGTTATCCCCCTGTGCCAGCCAGGTCTACCCCTGTTCTAGCAGAGGCCATCACTCAGCGCGGAGGATGAGGCCTGCAGGCCACACAGCTCACCCAGGGACTGGAAGACCCAGGCCGAGCCAAGGCATCATTACTAAGGACCCAGCATGTGGGAGGCACATGCTGAGAGTTTACGCCTGGTATCTCCAAGGCGGGCTCTCAGGACAGCCAGCCACGCTAAGCGGTCGTCCTGTCAGCTTGCAGGGGACAGTCAGAGAGACGAAGAGACCTGCCCAAGGTTGCCCAGTTTGCAGGCGGAGGAAGCAGGATTCAAGCCCAGCCTGCCCTCCTTCTGCTTGCTGGGCTCTTTCTCCCCTCTCCACCCCCAGCCTCTCTCTTTCCTGTTGTTTGTTTCGAAAAACTGCTCCTGGTGCCCCCTTCAGAACCAAACCCCTCCCTCGTCTGCTCCAGCTTCCTGCCTCGCTTCCCACCCCCCCCAACTTTGCTGGACCCCTCGCTGCCATCCCCATGTAGCAGCATCATCACGTCGCGTGCACCATAGGTTTGGTGGCATTGAGGACAATCTTACAACTGTCTTTACCCTCAGCATCTGCCTCACCAGGGACCCCAAGACACCAAGGACCCTCGTTACGGCCCTTCCTCCTGCCTGGAGTCCCCCATTAGTGCGCGCTGGGTCTGGATGTGTTTCAGCCCTTAGTCTTTTGTTAAAAAGGCAGATAGGACTGGGTGGAGGGGCAACGCAGCCCCCGAGGGGGTTTAGCGATTGTGGGAAGAGCTCAGGCTGGGTCCCCTCCAGCATCCCCTACAGGGGCGCACGGCCTCTCTCTCCGGTCAGAGGGCCCCCTGCTTCCAATAACGATCCACGTGCTTCTCCACCCACTACCACCCACGCACAGACAAAACAGGCAGACAGAGCAGAGAGGGTTCTCCCATCCTTCAGCCGGGGAAACTGAGGCTCGCAGAGGGGAAAGGCTCACACGCAGTCACAGGGTAAGAGGGATTCGACGGCAGATTTGCTGTCGCCACGTCCAGCCGCCCCCGGGGTACCCTTGACGTCCCTTCACTCCCTCGAGTCCCCTCCAGGGAGGAGGAGGTGCTAGGGCCTTGGATTGGAGGAGCGGGTCCAGATCCCGGCTTTGGGGCTTCCCAGCCCTGAGATGTCAGCCGGGCCTCTCAGAACGTCACTGCCCTCACCCGTGAGATGGGGAATGTCAGAGCCCCATCTCTGACATCTCTGACATTCCCCCAGGGTGTGCGGGTGCACAGGGAGCCCTGAGAAGGGCACGTGGCAGGCCCTTGGCCTGGGTTAGCTCTTCTGCTACTGTCTTGTGGCTGCAAAGCCCTGGGCAGCAGCATGTGAGGGGTGGGGTGGTGTGTGTGTGGAGGGGAGGAGGGCAAAGCTGGGCGGTGTACGTCGGGGGGCACAGGACGGACCCACAACTTCCCCAGGTCCTTGGTGCCCCCCAGCAGACTCCGGCCCTCCCACCCAGTCCCATGAAGGACCTGCTGTGAAGGGCCCTGAGCTCCCCCAGCTTCTAGAGGCTGACCCCAGCCAAGGCTGCCTGAACCCAGGTTCCAGGCTGGAGCACGGGGCACTGGAGGGGTCACTCCAGCCACAGCGCATCCTACCGGAGACACTGGTCAGCCCAGGGCCTCTCTTGTGTTCCTCTGAGACCTGGAAAGTCTTGCCCATATGACGCTCCCCTCCTTCAGAGTCCCAGGCCCTTCAGAGGAAGAAAGAAAACCCCAAGTTGCTTTTAGCTTTTTAGCAACCCCTTTTAGCTCATAAAATGATCTTTCTCTGGGTCTTTTGGTGGAATAATCTATTTTTAGCATCAAGGAGCCCTGCCAGGGGCTTAGACCTGCTGAGGGACTGGCTTTACATGACCACAAACCCTGCCGGGGGCGGGCCCACCTCATCGGGGTGGGTGCCCCCACCCGCAGGGCCGGCAGAGCGGGGAGGGCCTCCGAGGGCCACAGGCTCCAGGGCTCCTTCCCTTCCCATTCAGGGGCGCCGGTTGGGGCCAGATCTGTGTCCCCCTGCCCCCACTTCCTCTCAGTGTCTTCTCCCCACAAACCTAATAATAATAACCATAACAATAATCATATACTAGTACTTATGTAGCACTTACCACGTGCCAGGCGCTCTTCCAAGAACCTGACATAAATTAACTCACTTAATTCTCACAATAATCTGATCATTTAACAGATAACGAGACGGAGACTCAGAGAGGTTAACCAACTTGCCCAAGTTCAGCTCAGAAGGGATGGAGTGAGGGTTGGAACCCAGACAGTCTATTTTATCATTGTTCAGTCTCATTTTACAGCTGAGGAAACAGAGCCTCCGCGACACTGATGAATTTGCTCAAAATAACCCAGATAACAAATGGTGAGGTCAGGATTCATGACAGGGCGGTGTGACCCAGGGCCCTCTGGCTAGAACACTCACCCTGACCTCTGGGCCTCCAGGGCGTGGCACCTCAGTTAATTCTCCCAACCAGTGGTGTGTGTTGAGGGGGACTATTATTCTCCCTATCTCCCGTTTTACTGAGGAGGAAATTGAGGGTCTGAGAGGAAAAGGGACTCAGTTTACAGAGCTAGGAGGTGGTGAGGTCGGGATTTGAACCACATCTGCTGGAATTCCCGAAGCCTTTGCTAGAAGCTGCCATCTCAACCCCCACCTCCCACCCTGCCCCCAGCCTCTGCTGCTTTCTTTGAGGAGGCTGGGCTGGGCCCCAGAGAAGCCAGGATTGGGGTGTAATTTTTAAAAAATGATTTGGTCTTAATGTCCCCCCCTTCTCTCTCTCCCTTTCAATCACAATGACCCCGTTTGCAGGGGTGTGCCGGCCAGCAAATTTGCTGACCCAGGCAAAAGGAAGGGGGGTGTCATTATGTGGTCGGGAAATGGCGGGGCATTTTGTATGCCACCGATCTAGCTTCCCAGGAATTTCAGCAGCCCTCAAGGAAATTAGAGAATTAGCTACCATCCAGGGCTGTGGCTTCCTCCTCACTGTGTGTGTGTGCATTTTCTTGACTTTAAACTAGGACGCTTTGAGCATCTGCACAGAAGAGGCAGCGTTGTAGGAAGAGCGGCTTCCCGGAGTAAGGAGAGAGCCCTGGCCAGTGGGGCTACAGGCCGAGGCTGACACTTGGGGAAACCAGGCTCAGAGAGGGGCAGGAACTTGCCGTAGGCCACACAGCTAAGGCCACGTGTACATCACCTGACCGTGGCCTGATGCTCTTTCCATGATGCCAGGCTCTACGAGTAACTTGCTGTGTGAAATCAAACAAGTTCCTTTCCCTTTCTGGGTCATTTTTCCTTATCTGTGCAAGGAGGGGTGAGATCACTGTCTTCATTTGGGTCCCTCCAAAGACAGATTCTGAGTCTAAGAAGTTTGTTTGGGAGGAGATCTGAGGAAGCAGAGGTGAGGGAGGGGGAAGTGACACAGGGAGGGGAAGGCAGCCCATACAAGGTGCAGGAGCCAGCAGCTTACCACTCTGGGCACCTGGAGCTCAACCCCACGGGGGCCCCTCTGAGGAGCTGGGTGCAGCACCTCGTAGAACTGCTCCCCGGGGGCAAGGGAGCTGGGGTGTGTGTCCACCAACTCCCCGCTCTCGTAGGCTGAGGCTTGTTCCAGGGGTGATGACTCTCTAGCAGTTCTTGCTGCTCGCTCCAGGTAAAGTCACTCACAGCCTGAGAACGTCCTCAGGCCAACCTGCCCTTTAGGGGGACTGTCTGTCCTGGTGAGGTGTATGACTTCTAGGGCGTCTCTCGGCTCTGATGGGTAAGGAGTCACCATTTCACATGCATTTTCATCAGTATACTCTCTCAACCCTTCTGAGCAGCCATGCCGTCAGGGAAGTGATGTGTTGACACAGTAGGTGGGGTATAAAATCGCTCCCTCACCATTTGTCCCGGCCTGAGATTCCCCTATCCATGCTTCAGCATGTTGGACACTGGTTTTTAAATAATGTCGGTGGAACCCCCGGGAGGCAGTGCCTCAGGGTGCCCCCAAGGAGGAAGGTGCCTAGGACTAGGCTGAACAGGGAGAGGCGACTCTGTTCTCTTCACCACTTTGACCAGAGAAGTCTACTTTGTCTGTCTTCTTATTTTTATTTTAGCTTTTATTTCTTTCCTCAAAGTTATACATGCTCATGGTTTAAATAGGCAAATATTTCTATATGGCTCTCCTTTCCACTCCTCAGAGAAAACCACTTTCAATTCCTTTAACCATTTCTTTTAGTATTTACTCGAGTTCTCTAAAAAACATGCTTACCAAGCTCATTGTGATTTTTCAGTTTTAGCATTCTCTATTGACTTTCCACAACGGAAGAGGATTTGACTCCTTTTATCTGGCCCTCTCCTTACTCTGCACACTTTCTATCCTTCCAGGATACTTGTTTTCGTTAGATTAACTGTTGGTATTTACCTTTTTTACAACTTACACAGCCTCTTGTTTTCCCTGGAGTTGTAGTTCGTTTAGCTTTTCATTTGCATAATTTTCTGTGCACTTACCACTAATTCATCCCCAAACTTGCCATTAGTCGTCCAAATCTCCTAGTAGGAAATTCAGTAACATCAGGTATTCTATTCATTTCATCTTTTGGGAGTCCTCTCTCCTGGAGTCCCCTAACCAGCTCCAGTCTGGACTGGTTGCTCTCTAGGCTTGCAGCTGGGCTGTCAACCTGGGATCTCCCTTCACTGTCATCCTGGGATTCTCTTTGCCCCCTCTTACATCAGAGCCCTTGTTTTCTGGATCCTCTCTGTTTCTTGGTTGACTCTCTTGTTTTGATGGAGCACACCTTCCGGTAGCTTCCCGAGAAAGGGTGCATGGGAGGTGGATTTATTTGTGAGCTTGTTACTTTTGGTGATGTCTTTAGTCAAACTTCATGGGTAGTTTGGCTAGGTATAGGAATCATGGTTGAAATAATTTTTCCTCTTCAAAGGTATTTTTCCATTGTCTTCCTGCTTTTGTGCTGCTGTTAAGTTTGAAGACATTCTGTTCTTAATCTCTGAAAATATTTTTTTTCTCTCTTTGAAAGCTTTGAAGATACTCTCTTTGTCCCAAGTGTTCTGAAATTCCACAATGATATGCCTTTGCGTGGTTCTATTTTCATTTATTGTTCTGGACATTTAATTGGTCCTATGACCTGGATATTCCTGGTGATCAATCGTGGGTAGTTTTCATGAATTAATTCTTTGATAGTTTTTCCCTTCCTTTTTCACTGTTCTCTCTCTGTGTTGGGCCTTCTAAAATTGTAAATAATTTAAGATTCTAATAAATTCTAAAATTCTTAACCTTATTTTCTGTTTATTTGTGTTTTTATAGTCTTTTGGGGGGAGATATCTTCATCTTTTTCTTTCAATGTCTCTACTGAGTTTCTCCTTTCTGTTATAATAATTTGAATTTGTACTTTTTGGTTTTCTAATTATTACATTTTATAACTGCCTATTCTTATTGCATAGATGCAGTACCTTCTCTTATCTCTCCGAGGATATTAATAATGGAATTTTTAAAGAAGATTTCATCTCCCTGCATAGTCTGTTTCCTTCAAGTTACCCTTTTTTTCCATTTTATTTTGTCTTGTCCTTCCTGGTGGAGGCTTCCTTCACATAGTTGATGAGACTTGGCCATCTGCCCCTATTTAATAGCAGGGTACTTAACTCTGATTGGAAGCTCTGTGTCATTGTGTGGGACTGCTTGATTTTGGACTTGATAGAGGGGTCTGGCTAGGTCATTTCCTTGGTCAGTATCTTTAGATCTTTCCCCACAGTCTGCCCCAATTCCCTGGGGTAGACTCTGATAATCTGCGTGGAGGGTATTGGACTGGCTGCCAATCTTCTCGGGCAAGAGGGCTGTAAGTGTGTGCATGTCACATTCACTCGGGCCTTCATTTTCAGTGCAGTAGCCTCCGCCTTTTACGTGGCTGGCCTCCTCCTGTCCAGAGACCCTGTTTTTCTCTTTCCAAAAAATAAACCTCAAATATTCTCCTGGGGTAGGGGAGAGGATCTGGGGGTCTGTTTCCTACAGACTTTCAAATATTCCTTGTGTTCTCAGTCTCATCCTCACCCCCATTTCTGGAGATATCTCCTGTGCCCAATTCCTGAGTCTTTGGCAGTTTTGCCACATACGAAGCTGAGTTGCTTTCTGAGCTCCCTGCTGCTGTGTCTGTGGGGATTCAGGTCTCTCCTGTCTGCCAGGTCAGTGGCTTCTCACACAGATGCTTTCCAGGTTCCTACACTTTGTTGCTGTTATCTCTTCTGTTCTCTTTAACCTCGTAGGCCCATGCCTTAAAAAAAAAACCCCAGACCAGAAAACATACCAACCAACCAACAACACTTTGTAGATAGAAACAGAGGTAAATGCATGCATTCAATCCATTCCTTTCTGTTTTCTAGATTGCGGGGAAGATTTTGTTTGAAATAAGGATTCTAGATATATCCTGTTCGTGTTTGGGAAGACTCCATTTTTAAAAGATGCTAATTCTCCCCAAGTTAAGTAGCAATTCCAATCAAAACCTCAACAGAGTTTTTTATAGAACTTGACAAACTGTTTCTAAAGCTCATGTAGAAGAATAAACGGCCAAGAAAAGCTGAGACAATTCAAAAGAGGAGCAAGAAGGGGTGGGGGTGGGCTCATGCCGCCAAATACCGGGATAGGACACATTATAATCACGAAGTCAGAGAGGTGCTGGCAATAGACCACAGCTAGGCCAACGAAACAGAATAAAGAACCCAGAAACTGATGCCCCAATAAGGGGCCGTCAGTCAGGAGCCTGCAGGAAACAGATGGTGTCCTCGAGGGTTTAACTGAGCAGCGTTTAATGAAGCAGCCCTTTATGGAGGTGTGGGCAGGGTGAAGGGAGCCAGCAAGGGATGCGGATGCACGCAGAGTCTAGGAGCAATGGGAAGCCATCACCCCAGCCTGAAGGAGCATGGGAGGGGAGATGGTATGGGAACTCAACAGCTCTAGGGGAGGAGGTGACTCGGGGGGTAGGGGGAAATCTCCTGCAGTGCCTCCCACTGGCTGAGCCCGGCTGGGAGGCCAGAGGGCACAGAGACGAGGAGGGGCAGGCCACAGATGTCAGCCTCCAGGTGCACAGAGCAGGGTAGAGGAAGGGGAAAAGCAGATCTGAAGCAGGGGGAATGGAGAATAACCACCCTGGGAAAATAGCCAGCTACCTACTAGATACTGCACTCAGAGGTCCCCCTGACAAGGCAAATGGCACAGCTCCCCAAGTGACTTCATCAGACCACCTCTTCTCCTTCTTCTGAGAATGGCCCTGCCACCCACGCTGTCACCAAGCTGGATCCTGGATCACTCTCCCTCTGCATTTACTGTCGAGTTTACCTTCAAAATGATCCTCAGACCACTTGTTGTCTGGTAGTGTGAGCAACTCATCCCCCACCTGTCAGCAGACAGGTGCAGCATCAGTCATTCCCTTCCTACGCTTTCCACAGCTTCCCACTTCCTGCCGGGAAAAACCCTGTCTTTCCCTCCACCTGTTCCTCCCAGCTCCGGCCTTCCAGACCACATGTGGTGACTCCAGCGCCCAGTCGGCTTCACATCTCCATGACTTCCCCTGCTGTTACCTCTCCTGGGAGGCCTGTGCATCCCTGCCCCTGCTCCCTATCCATGGAGAAGTCACTCCTCTGTGAAAGTGCTCCTCATCCAGGCTCCTTGCCCTCTCCATATTTCTAGCTGCTTTCCCTCCTATATCTGACCCCCTCCACTGGTCTGTGAGTTTTCAAAGACAAGAAGTATGTCCCCAGCTCCTAGCACAGATATCCATGAATGTTTGTTGAATGAATACGTGATTGAATGACCAAAAATGGGATCGAATGAATGCTCCTGCTTTTTTGAAACACTAAAGAAGAGGGAGCTTGGGTAGTTGGGTTTGACATTCATTTCATTTACTCAACAGCTCTGTATTGTGCACTTACCATGTGTCACACCCTATGCTTGGTGCTAAGGACACAGCAGTTAACACAACAGGTGTGGTCTCTCCCCTTGTAGGACTTAGAGTCTGATGGGGGAAATAGACATTCAGCAAGTAAATCACAAATAATTCTTTAATGTACTCATGAAGGCTCATGGAGGAAGTGACACTCACAGAGCCAGGAGTGGTGGAGAGCCAAGCGTGGGGCGAGGTCTGTGCGGAGCTGGACTGTGGAGGGCGCGGCATGGGCCAATGACCAGAGTAGGGCAAGAGGCTGGCCTGATTTAGGAGCTGGCAGAAGGCATGGGCCCCAGGGAGGGGAGATGCTGAACAGGTGGTCAGGGGTCAGCTCTCAGTGGGGTGTTGAAGGCGACCAGAGTGGAGGAGTACTGATAAATCTTGCGGTGAGGGTGTGACATGATCAGATTTGCACTTTTTAAGCTTTCTCTGGAGAACTAGTTGAAGGGGGACTGAGGGCTGGGGTCAGGGGTGTCAGTGCATGCACACACATGCAGTCTGCAGCCCCCTGTTGCCAAATTAGAAGGGCAGGGTGACCCTCACCTCCACCCCCTCCCCCGTACCCTCTGCTGGCAGCTTCCTGCTAAGATTAGCCCTGGAGCTCCCGTCCCAACCACCCCCGAGATAGGCTGTCTCCTCTGAACCTGTCCCCCAGGACCCCACACGAGGGCTACCCGGGCAGCCCCACATCCTTAGGAGAAAGGGGCAGCTTTTCCCAATTACCTGCCCCAGGCCTGCCTGGCTCTAGGGGGTGCAATGGTGATCCCCAAAAAGATGTGTCCAATCCTAATTTCTGAAACCTTATACGGCGAAAGAGTGAACATTACCTTGTATGGTAACAGATGCGATGAAATTAAGCATTTTGAGATGAGGCGATTATCTGAGATTATCCAGGAGAGCCCCAACTGCTGTCACATGTGTCCCGACAAGAAAGAGGCCAGGGGAGGTAACGCAGGACCGAGGAGGCAGAGATGGGGTGACGGGGCCACAAGTCAGGGAACGCCAGCGGCCTCTGGAAGCTGGAAGAGGCAAAGAAGCGACTCTTCTCTAGAGCCTCCGGGGGAGTGCCGTCCTGCCGACACCCTGATGTCAGACTCTAGCCTCCAGAACGGTGAGAGAAAACATTTCTGTTGTTTTAAGCCACCCATTTGCTTCGGTGGCCCTCGAGAGCTGAGAGCCCCCTTGCCGGCTGGAATCCTGGACTGGGTGTTCTGCCAAAGGGTCCAACAGTATGGACCTCACTTGGCGAGGCCTGACTGGACCGATGCTTCCAGAATGCCCAGCACAGGGCTCGCTACACTACAGCGGCTCAATACACATTCCTTGAACTGAATTGGCAAGTGGAAAGGCACGGGCTTGTCAACCTGGGTTCAGACCCCTCTTCTGCCAGGTCTTTAAGCTGTGTGACCCACAGCACGTGACACAACGCCCGAGCCTGTAAAATGGGGGTGACTGCAGCACTCTTGTCCCAGGGCAGCGTGGATTCAGATGAAGCAGTGGATGGAAAGGGCCCAGGCCCTGAGGAGGCCACAGCTGCTGCCGGGATGGGACCACCCTGTGACATCTGACCGCACAGGGTTTAACCTGCAGCTCTGCCGCGTGGTAGCTGTGCACCTCGGGCCAGCGCCTCAACCTCTCTGAGCTTTTATTATCAGTTGAGGATCAGGAAGGCATCGGGGAATTGGATTGGGGCAACTAATTGGTAGGCGGTTTCAGCAGGTCCTCTGGGCCCCAGGGGTCAGCCCCACAGGCTCAGACTTGCCCATCAGTGTGCCCCGGAGGCCCCTCCCTTAGCCCGTGGATCCTCACAGGGCCCAGGTGCCAAGGACCCTCAGAAAATGGTCCTGTCCTTGGGGTGGAAGGTTCCCTCCACTTTTCTTGAGGGGCTGAGGGGCAGCTGCCCCTTCAATTCCTGGCTCCCACCGGCCGCTGCCCCTCACGCCCGCATACCTGATTTCCCCCTTGCCAGGAAACAGATCAAAGAACCTAAAGTTGCCTCCCAGAGGCTGGGCAGGAGCCGAGAGCTGACAGGTGGGGGGCTGAGCTCTGTTCTCAGCGTGCTGAGCGCTTCAATTTCCACACACATTCTCCCTTGTCCTCACGCTCACCTGCTTACCAAGGCCTCACCATCTGTCCCCATTTAATGGGTGGGGAAACCGAGGCTCAGGCCAGGCAAGTCAATGACCCTGAGGGCCAGGGGGCCACAGCGGAGCTGGGCTCTGAACCCCGGACTCCCTGCCCAAGCCCGGGGACTAAACCACCGGTCCCCCTGCTTTCTCCCCTCCCTGTGCTTACACTCATCTCCCCTCCCTGATTACAGAAGTAATACATGTTCAAGGCTGAACATCTGAAAAGACTAAAGAAAAAAATTCATCATGATCCCGGTCCTATTACCCGGAATTAAACACTGTCAATATTTTGTGTATCTTTTCTCAAGTCAGTGTCTGTCTTTTTCTGTCTCCTTCCTTTACCAAAATGTCATCACTATACCTAAATTTTCATGAATCTTCTCCCATGTGGATAGATACTATTCTACGACAGGCATTCTTCCCCTGAGTACACAAGCTTCAGGGGGTCTGGGGACCTCTGAAAGTCACATACAAAATCATATAAAACGTGTAGTTTCTGATGAGAGGGTCTCTAGCTTTCATAAAATTGCCAAAGGAGCCTGGGGCCCAAATAAAGGTTAAGACCCCTCCTCTGCCTGCCGTCCCAGGTCACAGACAGGAGCTGTGACTGTGAAAGGCTACCTTTTGGGGACACTCTGGGGGATGACTGCCCTGAGGTGTGGTCTCAGATATGCCAGAGGCGTCTCTGCAGGAAGGAGCTCGATTACAGGAGTGTTCTGTGGGGAGAGGTCTGTGGCTCCCCTGCATCTAGGGTTTGTGAAAATACAGATTCCCACCCTGCAGCCTGGCTTCCACCCACTCTTGTGTGACACCTCTCCAAAGAGCCCTCCAGCTCCCCCCAACCTGTGTTCAAAATGTTTGGGAAGTGCCCTCTGCTCTCTGAGGTGCCCCTTAGCTTTTCGGAGCCCAGAGGCGTGTCCGGCCACCTCCTGTCCCCTGGGCAGTGAACTGAAATGGAAGGCTGGATTGCTTTCGCCCACGCACAGATATTTATTTAGCACCTACTGTGTGCCAGGCCTGAATCTCAGTTCTAAGATTCACACTGAACAAAGTCAGGTCTCTCCCCTCCCGGAGCTGGGTCCTTGTGGGGAGACAGCTGGTAGAGAACAGCAGCAGGTCACCGCGCTGTGCCAGGCGGAGTCCGTGCGTCGGGGAAGATAAAGCAGGACAGGACAGAGAGGGAGGGAGGGGCTCGTTTAGGTGGCCGGTCAGGGAGATCTCTCAGCAGGTGGCATGTGAGCAGAGACCTGAAGGAAACCAGAGGGTGTGCCACATGCATTTCCAAGTGTCGTCCAGACTAAGGGGGCACCAAGAACGAGGCTGTGCAGAGGAACAGGAGGAGGGGTCCCCGCCTCCCTGCCTTCCCCCTGCAGTAGCTCAGCTCTGGCTTGCTGAGGGTCGATCCAGCCAGCCCTCAGTGGAGGCCACTGGTAGTCAGGGGGCAAGGCTCAAGCTGACTCTGGACCTGGGGTTTCCAGATTTGGCAAATAAATACACAGGATGCAAAATACTGCAAGGGATATACTACAATATGATTCACTGTTTATCTGAAATTCAGATTGAACTGGGCACACTGCATTTTGTCTGGCAATCTCAGGCCTGGGCCTGGACCATGGACACGTGGGCCTCACAGTGGCAGAGGCTGGACTAAACGGACAGCTGGGGTTCCTGGCAACAGCATCTGCACTTAGCCCTGGGGAGGCACTGGGGAGCCCTGCAGGGTATGGAGCAGGACAGGATGGGCTCTGATTTGCATTTAAGAAGAGTTACTGGGTGGGAGGAGGTGTTTGGATGGGAAAGGTGAGGGGGGAACTGAGGCTGGGAGATGTCCAGGCTTCGGTGATGTCCAGGAGTGGGACAGGCCTGAAACAGGACAATAGCTATGTGGAGGGGGGTGAGATGTGGAGGGGGTGAGATGTGGAAGGGGGTGAGATGGATACGAGAGACATTTAGGAAGCTGGGCTGAACGAGCTGAGAATGACTCTGGGTTTGTGGCCTGGAGACTGGGTGGCTGGTGGTGAGGATCACAGGGGTGGAGCCTGCTGGGGGTGATGGGTGGAGCCTGTAGGAAGGTGGGGCGGAGCCTGTGAGGTCCAGAATTGTGAGGGGGCCAGGTGGTCCTGCCGCATCTGAGCAGGTCTCCTGGAGGAGGCGTTCAGCAGGCAGGTCGACGTACAGCTCTGAAGCCCCAGAGAGAAGACTGAGGAATTTGGATATCACCTGTCCACACACAGCCATGAAACATGAGGCGTGAAGAGATCCAGAGCCAGGGCAGGAAGCGGGGAGGCACCAGCCTGAGGGCTGGGGAGGGGAAGGTGAGCTCAGAATGGTGCCTGGGAATGTCGAGGGGAGCCAGGGGAGGGTTTGGAAGGAAGGCATCATCAACGGGGTCAAATACTGCCCAGAGAACCTGCGAGTGACCATTGGATGTGGTGACCAGGATGCTGTGCAATTTCAGATGAGCGGGGATGGAGGGAAGGGTGGAGGAGAGGGCAGCAGGAGCCAGCCCATATTCATTTATCCACTCATCCGTTTAGGGATTCATGCATCCTTTCAGGCTTAGGGCTGAGAGGAAAATGGCCTTCCAGGAGCCAAGGGCTGAAAGGGTGTGACCAGGGAACTGGGGAGGGGGGATGAGGAGGGGATGGCCTAAAGGAGGAAAGGGTTCAATGGGAGACAAGGCGGGGAGGGCAGCATCTGGAAGCAGCCTTGAGAGCAGGGTGTGAACGGAGGGGCAGCTTCTCCTGGAGGGCTGCAGGGAGGTGGTGTCCTCTGGGGAGACCCAGGTTAGAGTAGGTGGGAGGCGAAAAGAAACTCCCTGAAGATCTTGAATCCTCAGAGCGCTGGTGAACCACGGCCTGGGGGAACAAAGGGGCTCTGTGGCAAGGTCTGGTGTGGTGGGTGGACGAGGCGGAGGCACAGGGAGCTCCAGCCACCTGTGGGGGAACTGTGGGCCAAAGAAGGCAGAGACTGGGTTCAGAAGTCACAGGGCCCCAATCTGTCCCTTACCTTACCTGACTCTTCCTGCCCCCATCCTCCAGCATCCCTACACTTTTCCATCCTCTCCCCATCAGAGTCTGCTCCCAGAAAACCATAGAGCTGCCATCCCTCTGAGGCCTGGACCACGGAACCACCTTCCCAGCCCCACCCTGCCCCTTGCATGCTGGTGAATGGACAAAGCAGGCACGAGGCTGGGGAGGGGGTGCAGCTGAGATGGTGGGGTTTCAGGCAGTACGGAGCAGAGGAGAGAGAAAGATCTCGGAGCCCGCTACTACAGGGTGTTAGGGGACCGTCCCCCATGCAATTCTGGGGCCTGCCACTCCCGGCGGAATAATCACAGCCCAATATGCACCCACGCCCCAGCCCCCAATGATGCTGCTACAGCATTTCCAAGGCAGAGTGGCCAGCAGCAAGAGAGAAATCAAGACACTTCCCTCGCCTGCTCTGTCAGCTCTGCACCTTAAGGCACATCAGATAAGCCTCTTGTCTTGTATGTGGTCGAGGTGTCAGACGGCCCCGCCTGCTGTCTGCTTCCCTCCGTGGTTCTCGCTGCTCAGCTGGGCCTCTGGGAAGCCTGGGGAGGGCGTGGCCAGAGGCCACTCACTCCTGGAGCCTGGGCTGGGGCGGAATCCTCAGCTCCATGGCCGCCCCAGGGGATGCAAAATGCCTGGGCATCTCCTGGTCTACAATCTCCCACGGCTGCCTGGGACCCGCAGCATCGCCTCCACACTCCTCAGCCTGGAGTGTGAGGCCTTCCAGGTAACTCCCTTGCTGTTTCTCATCACGCATCTTGCCCTGGCCAGGATGGAACATGCTCTGCACTTCACCACCTCCAGATCATTGTTCACAGGGATTTCTCCTCCTAGAAGTCCCTCCCTTCTTTCTGCCATTGTCGAAATCCTGCTCATCCTTCATGACCCAGTTTCAATGCCCCTCCTCCAGGAAGTCCCCAGCTGCCAACCTCACATCTTAAATTTTTCTGTGCTTTTTGCAGCCGAGATGTCAGCTTCTGCTTCTGTGTTCCCCCGAGTGCCTGGCACAGTGGCACGGGTGTCAGTAAATGCATTCATTGAATTTTCTGCCCTGTTCAGATTTAGCTCACATATACTAAGCACCTACTACATGCAGGCCTTAAATTTCACATACTTTGCCTCCTTAAATTTACATGATAATGTGTTATCAGTACCACTCTCTCCATTTTCCACGTCAGGAAACGAAGGCTCAGAGAGGCTAAGGGATACCCCATAGTAACACAGCCAATAAGTATCCAAGTGCGGATTCCTCTGAGACCTTCTTGAGTTCAGAATCTGGGTGTTTCTACTCCATGCTTTGTCCTTCCAGCTGGAACACGCTGTGGCTTTTCTCTCAAATGGGAAAAATGGGAGGAAGCAGAGAGGAGCAGGTCTGCTATTTTCACACTGACTTTGGTTTGAACCTGCTCTTTCTTCTTTATTATTTTTTTTCTTAGAACAAAAGAAATTTGTGTTCAGGTCTGACTCTTAAATCCAGTGCTCTTTCCAAAACACTCCACTCATTGCCTCTGTTCCAGGTGGAGTCCCTGAGCCAGAGAAGGACAGAAAGGTCACCTGGTCCAACCCCCTGCCTCCGGTCAGGACTGTTTTGTTTTGTTTTGTTTTAGTGGTTTTTTTTGGGGGGGGGGGGGGTGAGGAAGATTGGCCCTGAGCTAACATCTGTTGCCAGTCTTCCTCTATTTTGTATGTGGGACGCTGCCACAGCATGGCTCGATGAGCGGTGTGTAGGGCTGCGCCTGGGATCCCAACCTGTGAACCCTGGGCCACTGAAGTGGAGCGTGTGAACTTAACCACTATGCCACTGGGCCAGCCCCAGGACTCTTTTGGTTATTAAAAGTGACAGAAACCCAACTGTGATGCTTAATATTATGCGTCAACTTGGCTAGGCCATGGTACCCGGATATTTGGTCAAACACTGGTCTAGATGTTGCTGGGGAGGTAGTTTTTAGATGACGCTAACATTTAAATCAGTAGTCTTTGAGTAAAGCAGATTGCCCTCTATAAGGTGAGTGGGCCTCATCCAGTCAGTTGAAGGCCTTAAGAGAAAAAAGACTGACCTCCTCCAAGGAAGAGAGAATTCTTTCAGCAGACTGCCTTTGGACTTAAGCTGCAACATCAGCTCTTCGCTGGGTCTCTAGCCTGCTGGCCCACCCTACAGATTTGAGACTTGCCAGCCTTCACAATAGAGTGAGCCAATTCCTTAAAATCTCTCTCTTTCTCTCAGTTCTGCTTTCCGCTGTGCTGGCTTCGTTCGTGAGCTGGCTCTCCCCAGGAGGCGCAAAGACAGCTGCCAGCAGTTCTAACATTGTCTAAACTAAGCAAACTCTAGAAAGGGGGGGCTTCTTTTTTAACACGTCCAGCAAAAGTTCTGGGGTTGACACTCATTGGCCCGGCTCGGGTCATGTGACTATTCCTGAGCCAACTGCTAGGACTCCCGCTGGCCAGGAGGCTGGGTGGCCGTCCTTTTTGTGGTCTGACAATGATTCCTGCATATTTGTTTGCTCCCTGCCTTGAGGCAGATCCAGGGAACTGAATCAGCCTGAAATCAGAACTGCAGAGCTGGAGAAAAAGCGCACTGGTGTGCTGCAGCTCAGGGCTTCATCTGAGTGCCGTCAGAGGCAAGCTGCAAACATTCCCTTGGGGAGCAGTTTGGCTGAAACTGAAGTCTCCAGGGAGCTGGCTCATGACTCCTCTCCGCCCCCCATGGAGCTCAGGAGTCCCTTAGCTCCTGCCTCTGCCCAATGCCTGAACCCCTCCGATAGCGTTCCCAAGGGGTTGTATACCTCCAGTGACAGGGAGGTCATTACCTCTCCAGGCAGCCCCTGCCATTTTTGGGTAGCTCTGAGTGGGAGAAAGTGCTCCTTCATGCTGAAGCCTGACTCTGTACCTCCGCTCCTCAGTCCCATTCTGCCCGCTACCCGCCCCCTCTTCCCTTCCTTCCTCTGCCCAGCACTATGCTAAGCCCTCATCCACACCACGGCCCTCCAGGCCTCTGAGCCAGCTCTCCTGTCAGCTGTTCTCCAGATGCTGAGCCGAGCACCTTACTCCTGTTATCTCGTGTCCTCCTCCCTGAGGTGGGCACTATTATTGTGCCCATTTTACAGGAGGAAACGGAGCTTCAGAGACACAAAAGGGCTAGCTTAAGGTGGCCCAATAAATAGGGGGCCGAGTGGGAGGCCTGCTCTGACTCCAAAGTCCATGTTCTTTGCCACCAGCCTACCCTGCCTTCAGCTGTTCCTCACACAACATGGTTTTGAGAAGCCCCTGCTCTCCTTGAAGCTTTCTTCTGGTCATGGGCCCGTAGATCGAAGCTTCTCAAAGTGGAGGGCCCAGCACTGAACTGTATTGGTCAGGACTCTTGTAGTTCCATATTATGGAAATCTCTCTCAAACTGGCTTAGTTATTAGCTGAAAATACCAGAAGGATATGGCTTCAGGCATGGCTGGATCCAGAAGCTCAAACGACATTATCAGGACTCAGACTCTCATATTCTCCTTCTGCACCTCTCCGTAATGCTATCCTCTGTCTTGGCCTCATTTTCAGGCAGGTCTTTGCCCATAGTGGCCTTCAGCTACCAAAGTTTTACATTTTATCAGTTTAGCAATCACAGGGGAAAGGGCTTCCCCTGTCCCTAGTTCCAGGCAAAGTCCCAGGGCTGACTCTCATTGGCTTGGCTTGTCATGTGCTCTCCCTTAAACCAATGGCCTCTTGTTTTTTTTTGGAGGGGGAAGATTGGCCCTGAGCTAACATCTGTTGCCAATCTGCCTCCTTTTTTTCTTTTTTCTCCCCAAACTCCCAGTACATAGTTGTATATCCTAGCTGTAGGTCCTTCTAGTTCTTCTATGTGGGATGCCACCTCAGCATGGCTTGATAAGCGGTGAGTAGGTCCATGCCCAGGATCTGAACCGGTGAACCCTGGGCCGCTAAAGCAGAACGTGTGAACTTAACTGCTACACCACCGGGCCAGCCCCAAGCCAATGGCTTGATACAAGATCCAGTGCTCAGACTGGCCAGGCCTGGGTCACATGCTCATCTCTGGAGCTGGAGAATGGTGTCATTTCCACCCAAACCACATGGACTGAAACTATGTGTGTGTTTATTAGGGGATGAGGTAAGGGGAGTTCCCCAAAGGAGAATAAAGGTGCTGCTTACAGAAGAAGTGAGAATGGATGGCAGCAGGCACAGACACAGAGGTCCACTCATGAACCAAACTTTCCCTGTTGCTCAAGACTGGGGGTGTATGTGAGCCTTGCAGGGGAGAAGGTGACTCTCACCTCCTTCCTCTGGGTGCCCCACCTTCAGTAATACAGCCAAGAATCCCAGTGTCAGTTTTAGCAGCCACATCAGCCAGTCAGTGCATCTCCACATGCCGGCTCCCTGCCCCACACACCACAGCTCACGCCAGCCACTTCCTGCCGTACTTTGGACCCAAGTCCAGCATTTTACATGCATCCCTCTGACATCCTGTCATATTACAGTATAATGACAGCTCCACAGAGGCCGGGGTCTTTGCCTGTCTTGTTCTCTGCTGTGTCCCCAGCACCTAGAACAGCTCCTGGTCCATACAGACACTCAATGCATGTTTGTTGAATGAATAACTGAGACCAGCCCACGGCTCCAGCCAGCTGAGACATACGACCACTTTGGGCATCTGTAAGCTTGGTCCCTCCCTGTTGGGTCGCATGTTATAGTTGAATATCAGCACCTACCATGTGAGGAGCACAGGCCACGTGCTTCACGCCCACCATCTCACTTAATCCTCCAGCCCCTCAAGAGCCCCACGAGTCAGGTGGTACTTTCTTCTTTGGCAGATGAGGAACACAGGGGCTCAGACAAGTCAAGCAACTTACCCAAGCTCACAGAGCCAGAACATGCAGGGCTAAGATTGAAACCCTACAGAAGGACACGGCTGGAGCCCTATCCCAAATGGCTACCAGTAATAATCCTGGCACACACATACTGAGCGTCCACTGAGTCAGGCCTCATCTTAAGAGTTTTACACTCATAGCATCTCATTTCCTTTAGTCTCTACAGCAACTCTGCAGGGTGGCTGCTATTATATCCCATTTACCTGATGAGGAAACTGAGGCTCAGAGAACTTAAGTGACACGCCGGAGGTCATACGCTAGTAAGTGGCTGAGCTGGGATATGAAGCCATGATTGATTCCGGGTTCTTCATGGCCACCAGTGCTGCCTCCTCCAGCACTGTCCCCCTCCCCCAGGCTGACCCTGATCTGATGACCACATCAGGCACTGTTCTAGGCCCTGGGGAATCAGCCTCACAGACAACACTCTGGTAGGGAGGCACAGAGAGAATAAACCACAAACAATAAAGCACAAACAAAAACGGAATGTGTCAGACGGCCAAGAGCATTAAAAAGGAAACAACATGCAGGATAAGAAGACTGAAAGTTACACGGGTATCAGGAAAGGCCACTCCGATGAGGGGACATTTGAGCAGAGACCTGAATGAAATGAGCAAGTGAGCTGTACTGTTATCTGGAGGAAGAGTCTTCCAGGCAGACGAACAGCACATGCAAAGGCCCTGAGGTGGGAGCAGGCTTGGCATGTTCCAGGAACAGTGAAAAGACCAGTGTGGCTGGAGTGGGGAAGTGAGGGGGAGGGTGGGAGAGGAGTCAGAGAGAAACACAGGCCAGTCCGTGGAGGGTGAGGCCCACTGTGAGGATTTTGTCTTCTCTTTCCAGGGTGGTGGGAGCCACAGGAGGATTTTGAGCTGAGGTGTGACCTGATGTCACTCATGCCCAGGTGATGCAGAACCACACGGAGGGAGCATGGATGAGGGGCGGTCTCTCACAAGAAGATCTAGATATTGCTTTCGAAAGAAGGGAGGACGGATGCTGAGGGGGCCCAAACCACAGGTGTCCGTTGCAGAGGGTGGCGGCTGCCTAGCTCTGCCGAGCGGGGCTGGTGCGCGGGACAGGACGGTTCTGGGGTAGGGAGTGTGGCCTCCAGTCACCCTCTTCCTCCGCTTCCTGTCTTGATTCTGCTGGTCCTCAGAACAGTCCTGCGGGACGATGTAGAAATGTCCTGTGCCAGGTCCTCACGGGCCTGACTTCTCTTTCCAGCTGTCCTGGCTCCCCTCCAGCCGCTCAAGCTCCTTGGGACTTCTGAGCATGCTCTGCCCAGTCCCGCCTCTGGGCCTTTGCTGGTGCCATCTTCTCTTCCTGGAACGTCCTCCTTACCTTCTCCACGTATTGCAATCCTGCCGGCCTGCAGAGGGGACCACACCTCATTAACATGGGCTGCCGGGGGCCTGCCTCCCCCACCACCCTGCGAGCTCCCAGAGGGCCGGGAACGGGTTGTCTTTCTGCGTCCTCATCACCTGGGCTGGGCAGGTGGGCAGGAAATAGTAGGCGAATAATGAGAGATGAATGAATAAATTATAACTCGCTGATGAAAGGGAAGGGGTGAGGGATGGAGGGAGGGAAGAAGGAAGGAAGAAAGGACAACCCAGTTCAAATGTGACCTTCCTCGGGAACCTCCCTTGATTTCCACGTTCCAAAGCCACATGTCATTTATTCCTCAGCACCAGTCATTTCTGGACGTGCCGCTTCATCTCCCCCTCCTGTGATTCTAGGAAATATGTCTTAATCACCGCCATCTTTTCCTGTTGCCTCTCGGTCCCTTCCCATGCCCTCCCTGGCATGTTGTGCGAACAAAGGACTTAATAACCACTAAATTAAAATGACTGAAGGCCTTAGAAAAGTACCAATGTCCTCCCTACCAGGAAGATCAGTATTGTTCTACCGAATGAGGGTGGGGGTAAATCCATTTTCCTCTAGCAGGGGCACCTTAGACGTAAAGGGAAAGTGAAGAGGGTGAAGGAGGACTGGCTTCTGGGTTCCCCTAGGGAAGAAGGGGATATATGTAGGGGGCTGCTGTGTGCAGGGGCTTCGTACAGACTCTGAGTTTATTTCCCCGACAGCCCTGTGACATAGGCATTGGTCTTCTAATTGCACAGGTGGAGAAACCGAGGATCAGAGAGTGCCCCAAGACCAAGGTCACACAGCTGTTAAGAGACATGGTTGGAATTGAACCCCAGGCAGTGGGGTGCTGGTGGTAAACTGGCTCTCAAAAAAAAAAAAAGCCCTGATGTGTAGTGTTGGCCAATTTCTATGGTGGGAATACTTCCACCAAGATCAATTTCAAGCTACCAAGAGCAGGCCTGCAGAATTCCCAAATAGCTCACAATTGCCTCCTGCAAGCCAGCAGCAGGCAGCACAAGCCGGCTCAGCGCACCCACTGAAGGTCTGTCTGACCCCAGGCGAGGCCTCCTCCCACTGCCCTGGCCTGGGTGGAGGAGGGGAGGACCTGCTGGTGGAGCCGAGGTGGGGGTGAGGGAGGCCCGGGAGGTGGGGGTAGGGACCCTCGCCAGTCGCAGATTTGCCCCATGCTTCTTGCTGGCTCCCCTTCGCCCGCTCTGCTGGCTGCTCCTGACGCGTTCCCATACTGGGTCTCCCTCCCAGAAGCCTCTCTGCTTGGTCTCTCTTTGTGATTCTCTGTCCTTCGGACACGTTTTCCCTCCCATTTCTATCTGCAAGTTTCTCTCTCTCTCCTTTTCTTGAACTCTCCCTCCCTCTCAGGAAACATTTCAAAGTCTGTTTAAAAAACAACACAGCGACTGACTTTACAGGTTTTTTTCCCCTGTTCTTGAGAACAGGACGTGAGAAGGCCAGGTTGAATTTCCTGTGTGAAATGATGTGTGGGGTTTCTGAGCAAAACAAGGGTCAGGCTGTGGTCCTGGAGGAGCCAGTGCCAAGGTCACCGGGAATCAGGCTTCAGACAGGGCAGCCCACGGGGTGCCCAGGCCAGTCCTGCCCTCCCTGGAGACGGTTTTCCAGACGTGTGCTGGGAGAGAGCTGGGACAGAACATTCCACCGCACACCACAGTTTCGCCCCATTTATCCAGGCCCTCACCACAGGGCAAGAGGGGGCCCCCCTGCTGACAGTCCAGGCCCTGCTCCACCTCTTCCCACTTTGGGTGTGACCCAGGGTGAGTCACTCTGCCTCTCCAAGCCTCAGTTTCTTCGTCTGTAAAATGGGGATGATGAAGTCGACTTTGGGGTCTTGCAAATGAGACTAAACACAGAAAACACACCCAGCAGAACGCCTGGCAAGTAGGTGGTGCCGAGGTAACACTAGTGATCTGTCCAGTGGGGAGGAAGCGGAAGGGAGGTGAGGTATTCTGTAGAGAGGCTAACTGAAGTCTACCCTGTTATATGGCAAAACCATGATTAATTGACAATCTCTTATTAGAAACTTCCAATAATTGGCTGCAGGGCCTTAGGTGAGTTACTTAACCTATTTGTGACTCAGTTTCCTAATCTGTAAGTGGAGCGTGTAATCGGACCTACCACATAGGAGTATTGCATGGATAAATGAGTTATACATGAAAAGTGCTTATAGTAATGCCTGGTATGTAGCAAGCGCTTAATCAGTGTCAATAGTTATTATTATCGGTAATATACACATCTCTAACAGCCATTTCTCGTTTAAATTTAGAGAGCCCTCTGACGGGGCAATATTTCCCTTCCAGATATCATCATTAACCTCTCTCCTGTGCTGCCCCAGCATCGTCATCTGCAATTTGTGGGTAGTAACAGCCCCCACCTGATAGTGCGGGTGTGAGCACCCTGTGGGCAGGGCTTACAAGTCATGGCGGTGATTACCATTCTTTCTCTTCCTGGGGGCTCAGATTCCACCTGCTGTGGAGCTCACGGTGAGGCCTCTCGATGCGACATCACCAGGTCCCGGGGCTCACGGCAGACTTGGCCACGCCCCCATCTCCAGGGCGGCACCTGCCCCAGACGCTTCTCTGATTGGTTTGCGGCTGGTCATGTGACCCAAGCTGGGCCAATGAGAGCCTGCCTTTCTGTCCAAGAGGAGGAATCCCGGCGAGCATCACGTGCTGGCGCTGTTCCAGACAAGTCTGTGCTTGATTTTCTTGTCCCGTGTCAGTGTAGTTTCCCCATTTTACAGATGGAAACAGGAATCAAGAAGCCCGATTTCTGGCCCTGACTCACTCTGTGATCTTGGAGAGGTTCTCTTATTTACTTACTTAACATACAATTGCTAAGTGCCAAGTTCCGGGAAATAATAGTAACTGCTAACATTTACTGAGCTCTTGCTACGTGCCCAGTGCCTCTAACACTTTACATCTGAGATAATTGCAATTATTCCTATTTTACAGGTAGGAAAAATGAGGCACAACCAAAGTTCACACAGCTGATACGTGGTAGAGCTGCGATTTGAACTCGGGTGACTGATTCGTCGTCCATGCCCTGAAATTACTTACTATCCCACCTCTCCTGAGCCGGGGGACAGCATCCCTGCCCTCGTGAGCAAGGGTGGTCGGGTGGTGGTTCCTGGTTGGTTCTGGTTTTAAAGAGGCAGAATGGGAATCCCAGCTCTGGCCTCGCTCACATGTGACCCTGGGCAGGTCTTGGCCCCTCTCTGAGCCTCAGTTTTCCTCTGTCAGTGAGATGGCTTTTCAAAGAAGATGCTCCAAGCTCATTCCACCCTCTGGGAATGGCTGGGCTCCTCGCATGCCTCCACCCCCGACCTCTGCCCTGTGCTGTGCATTCCTCCCTTCCCCAAGCCTGGCCCCTCCTCTGGGAAGTAGTTCTTAGAACCAGTGGGCTGTGTATCTCCTGGCCTCCCTCCTCTAATGGAGGAGGCAGACAGCCGGGGCAGGCAGGATCCAAAGGTCCCGGGTTAGTATAGATCCACGGGAGCCTGCCTGGCCTGGTGAGGGGCAGGGCTGTTTCTATTGATCGGTGCTGTCAGCAGGAGGGAAACAGCTATTCTCCTCCAAATCTGAAATCAATGGGGCTCAGCCTAGCAGATGGGGGCGGAGGGTTTGGAGCCGGGAAATAGTTCCCCTTGAGTTGCAGAAACACTTTGGTTGGAGGGTCAGCTGGCATGGTAAGACTGCAAAGCATGCTGGGAAGTCCCAGCCTGTGGGGAGGAAGAGGTCTGGGCACCTTCCTGGCTCAGGGCCAGCCCTGATGCTTTGGCAACTCCGTGCTTCCACTCGTTCCTGTTCCCCTCTGGCCCAGGACCCTGAACCCAGTGAGTAGCCTGGTGACAGCCCTGCGCTGGGTTTATCAATCTGTTTCTAGCCCCTGCTCTGACATTGACCTGCTGTGTGGCCTTGGACAAGTCTCTGTCCCTCTCTGGGCCTCAGTTGCCCCAGGGATCAAAGGAGGAGGTGAAACCAATGATCAATCAGGCAGTCCAGCTCTGCCCTCAGTGATGGTGGTGATACTATTCCCTCCTGTCTGGGCTTGTTGTGCTACCCTGGGGGAGCTCATGGAATGGCCATGGCCCTTGTGGGGGCATAACTGGCCCCTTTCACACCCTGGCCCCTGCCATCCCAGAGTGTCAATCACTGTCCCCTATCCACACACTCCTACCCCTTCCTGGTGAGTTCCCTTAAAAACCCTCATGATATTGACCCCCCGCCCCCCATCCCTGGGGCCTGGCCCTGTCTTCCAAGGAGACTGCAGCTCCCAGGGGTCAGGGACTGGGCCCTGGGTCTTTGGCTATCTCTATGGAGGTGGGGCTGGCCCCCAGGAAGGGGACCTCAGGAGCTGGGCCTGCAGACAGGGTCCTTATGATGGCCCCCAGAGCTGGGCTCTGGTATTTTCTGGGCAAGGAACCCTGGGCTGGGTCCTAAGCCCTGGACACACTCTGGTTTCTGGCCCTCAGTGTCCCCATCTGCAAAAGGGGCACACTGAGCTGGGACAGCTTTAGGGGCCCCTCCGGGGTGGTGTTCTCACGGGCATGCTTTCTTTCTCTGTTCTCTCCGCGGTTTCTTGACCCTCCTCCCTTCCCTCCTCCTTCCTCCCCTCTCTGCTGCTGCGCCCCTCTCGGCATCTCCTGGGCATCCAGCTGCTGCATCCTCACGGCCTCCTGACCCAGACTAGCCCTTCTCTCCCCCATCTCCCTCTGTCCTTCAAGGTGAACCTTCAGGAGCACATGTCTGATCAGAGCCTACCCTGCTCAGCACCCTCTCTGGCTCCTTGTTGACTGAGACGTAGAGATCCAGCCCCCCGGACAACATCCAAGGCGCTCTGTGCTCCCCTCCCAGCCCTCTGTGCTCATCCCCACCCTCCCGCGTGCCTCCAGCTCTCCAGCCGTAACACCTGCTCCCGCTTGTCCAGAAGGGCCCGGGGCTTCCCCACCTCTAGGCCTTGGCTCTTACCCTTTGCTCTGCCTGTAATGCCTTCCCCTACTTTTCTTTCTGTCAAGCCCCGCGCCTTCTTCCAGCCCTGCGCACAGGTCACGTTAGCCACGGTACCCGGCGTTCAGAACTCCTGCAGCCCTGACTACAGCCACTCCCACCCTGCAGGCCTGGGTCAGATCTGAGGGGCCCCACAACAGGGGGATCACCCCATGGCATGCGGCTGGTGGGGGAGACCATGAGGGTCCTGAGGACAGGGCCTAGGTCGTCTCAGCCCTCTCCTCAGGGGCTTGTTGAATACCGAAGAGAAGCAGCTGCTTAATAACAACATGGTGGATGGAACTGGGCAGGTGCCCTTGAAGGGAGGGGATGGGTGGGCTGTTCGGAACTGGATTCAGTTAAATAGGAATGAACCGATTGGGAGGATTTAGCCTAAACCAGGCAGATTTAAGTTGAATTATCTGGGCTGGGCCACCTGGGTTGGGTTAGGCTGAGTTATCTGGGAGCAATTGGATTAGTTAAACTGAGTTAATTGGATTGGGCTGGTTAGTAGAGTGGGGTTGGCTTGGTTGGATTGGACTGGTTAGGGGAAATGGCCTGTTTAGTTGGATAGTATTGGATTACTTGGATTGGGAGAGCTGAGTTGGCTTGAGTTGGGTAAAGTGAGTTGGTTTAGGCTAGTTCAGCTGAGCTATTGGGCTGGCTTTGTTTGGGTTAGTTCAGGTGGGTTGGGTGAGTTGGGTTGGTTTGGGCTGGTTTAGTTGGATTCAGCTAGGTTAGTTGTGTTGGGCTGCTGAGTTGAGTCTTAGTTCAGGCTGCTATAACAGCATATCATAGACTGGGTGGCTTAAACCACAAACATTTGTTTCTCACAGTTTTGGAGGCTGGAAAGCCAAGATCAGGGTGCCAGCTTGGTCAGGTCCTTGGTGAGAAGGCCCTCTTCCTGGTTTACAGATGGCCGTCTTCTCATTGTATCCTCACAAGGTGGAGAGACAGCTCTGCTCTCTTCATCCCCTTGTAAGGGCACTAATCCCATCACGAATGCTCCACTCTCATGACCTAATTGTCTCCCAAAGGCCCTGCCTCCAAATACCACCACATGGGGGTTTAGGCTTCAACATATGAATTTAGAGAGACAGACACATTCGGTCCATAGCAAGTTGGGTTGGCTGACTTCCGATGGGTCAGTTGAGATGGGCTAACTAGTTGAGTAGGCTGGATTAAGTGGGCGGGGCAGGGCTGCTTGAGTTGGTCTGGTTGGTTGACTAAGGCTTGGTTAGATGGGTTGAGCTCATTACTTCAGTTGGGTTAGTCGGTTGGGAGGTTGGTCTGGGTTGGCGTGAGCAGGGTTAGTTAGGTAGAGCTAGTGGGAAGGGATAGGTCTCTTGGGTTTCTAGAACTGGGCTAGCTTAGATAGGCTGGGTTGGTTGGCTTGTCTGGCTTGGGATAGGCTGGCGTGGTGGGCTGGGTTTGGGCTGGCCTGGTCTGGCCTGGGTTCCGGGCTGGCTGGGGGATAGCCACAGCGCTCTGAGTTCTGCGTGGTCTCCAGCTCTGAGCTGGGGGCGGGTTTGGGGGGGGGGGTGCCTTGGCCACAAATAGCTGTGGGGAACACAAACAGTTCGGTCTTCAAAGACCTCGGTGGTGGCGGCTGTAACTTTCCACACGGCCCGGCAAGCACGTCTCTAGGCCTCATGTTCGGGCCCAGCTGCTGCTTCCTCTGCGAGCAAACCACAAGGTGGGGGGCGGGAGAGGTAGGGAGCATGGGGGCTCCGAGCCCTCCTTGCCAGGCATCCCCCAGCTTAGATGCCAAGTGCTCTCTGCCGGGGAGGGAGAGAGTGACCCCATGGGGCGAGCGTCCCCTCCCTGCAGTGGTCCTGGTGTGCCAGGCCTGGCAGGGGAGAGTGAGACCAGGAAGGACCATAGGGAGGCAGGAGCAGAGGTGGGGGATAGTTAGACTGCAGGCCTGGGAGAGCTCAGGGGTCCCTGGGACTTTGGTTTCTATACGGCTGTGGTAGGAGCTGGGCTGGATGTATGTTCGTTTGTTCACTCATGCATTCATTCATTCACTTAAACAACTATTTCTTGAGCATTCACTAAGTGCAAAGACATGGCAGGCAGGAGTCAAAGGAAGGAGTGATGGCGATGGCTGCAAAGACAGGCTTAGGTTTCCTGAGGGGCTGTGTGACCCTGCTGACCCTGTTTTCTCACCCCCTGTGCTCAGCCCCTCTGTTCTCCTTTGAAGGCATCCACTGTGAGCAGCTCAGAGCCCTCCTGTGCCCAGACCAGATATGCTCTGTGGGCAGAGGCGTGACAGTGGCCACGCCCAGACAGCAGAGCCTGGCACTCACCACCCAGCACCCCCAGCTTTCCTGCCTCCTGGCCTCACACCACACCCACTGGCCCACTCATGCCAGTGAGCTGACCCTCCCCTGGTTCCTGGGAAGGGGGACAGAGTATCTAAACCCAAGGGGACTCCGAAGTTGTCCAATCTAAGCCCACACTTGAGATGAGGAAACTGGGGCCCGGAGTTGGGGAGATCCTCGCCTGGACACACAGCACATCAGAGGCAGAGCGAGGGCTCCAGTCCAGACATCCCGATTCCCTGCCCCAGGAGCAGCCGCGTGGCTCAGCACAAGTCCACGTGTTTGCCCTTCAAACAGCCCTCGGCTCGCTGTTACCTCTGTGGCCTTGGATCAGTGTCTTAATCCCAGCCTCAGTTTCCTCTAGGGCGATGGTTAGCAACTGTGGGTGATTTTGGCCCTCTAGGGAACATTTGGAACTTTTAGCAGCTGGGGGCTGCAACTGGCAGCTAGTGGGTAGAGCCAGGGATGCTTATAAATATCCTACAGTGCACAGGACAGCCCCTCACACCCCAGAATGATCTGGTCCCAAATGTCAATAGTGCTGAGGTGGCCAACTCTGTTCTATGGTCACCAACTAACTGCCAGTTTGCCTAGGACTGAGGGGTTTCCTGGGACAAGAGACTTTCTGTAAAACTGGGACAGTGCGGGGCAACCAGGATGGTTGGTGGCGCTAGCTGCCTCCTCTGGAAAATGGGAGCATCATTACCTCCCCAACGGCACCGTCATGAAGCTTGCATGAGATTCTGTATGCCGAGGGCTCAGCACAGGGCCAGGCCAGAGTCGGCACCCAGTCAATAGAGTGGATATTGCTCTCACGGCACATTGCTCACCAGACTCCTTCCTCCCAGAGGTCTTTGCTCCGGCTTTTCCCTCCTCTCTGCCTGGCCCAACCTCCTGAGACTCCCAGGCTGAGCTCCTCCAGGAAGCTGTCTCTGATTGGTTCTTCTGTAGAGACCTCTCCCTCCTGGGGCTTCCCACCACCCCTGTGTCTGTCCTGCCCAGCAGAGCGCTGGCCCATCAGGTGCTCCTATTAGCTGTCAGGTGTTCGGAGGGTTAAGGATCTGTCTTCTTCTCAGTTAGTTCAGCTCATTGTCATGGAATTATCTGACTCCCTGCTCATGCCAGAGCGAGGCTGAGAGCCCCCTGAGTGCAGGGGCCATCCATGTGTGTGTCTGTGTCCAATGCCCAGCCACAGCCTGGCACAGAGGAGACAACAGCAAGTGTCCACTGGCTACATTTCACCAGGTGCCAGGCTCCACCCTCTGCAAGTCCCGGAGACACTGTATTCTCTACCTGGACCCCCTTCCCCCCATCATGCCTGCACCGGGCTGGGCACGCAGCAGAGGCCCAGCCCAGACCTGGGTTTTTGCAGCCTTAAGAAATGTCAGGATTGAGATCAGTAGTGTGGCAAGAGGTTGGAAGTACACTAAGTGAAAAAGCAGATTACAAGACGGTGTGCGGGGTAAGCACATCTTGGTAAATTACATTCACGTGAAGGACGTGTTCTCTTGACATAAAAATGCACTTTGGCTCTTGAGGGCCGTGGTGACAGCTAGACGTGGGCAGGGCCTGGCTGCTTTCCTGCAGTGTAACTGTGGGCAATTTTTTTTAACTTCTCTGGGCCTCAGTTTCCCTATCTGTAAAGTGGGGTTATAGCAGTGCCTCCTGCCTGGGGGAGTTGGGAGGATCCGATGAGACAGTGCTGCCAGGGCCTTGCACATGGTCGGTGCTCCATGGGTTCAGCCACTCTGTTTATTACACCTCCCAGGAGGGCTTAGGGACTGGGAATTCCTCTCTCTTTCCTTTTCCGTCCTGCCTCTCATCCCGCCCTCCGGCTCCCTCATCCCAGGCCTTCCCCAACAGCAGAGAGGTTCCCGCTGTGTGCCAATAGAGACCCACTGTGAGCACTCGTGGTCCCTGGAACGAGACAGGGGCTCTGGGCTTGTCTGCGGGCACCTTGAAGAGGCCACACCAGGACCTCCACGGCATCTGCTCTGGTTCTCCAAGTCAGGCCTCCCGCATGTCCCCGTCCAGCCGCTGCCCGCGGTGCCCACCGGAGACAAGGTGGGCCTCTCTGCACAGGCTCCTCCAGGCAGGGTGGGTTTATTTACTCTGCCAGTGCTGGTTTTTCTGTCCCTAAGGTGAAGGCCTGCTGGTTGCCCATGTTTCCTGCCTGGGTTTTCCCTGCCCAGTGCTGGGTTGACATGTCTTCCAGCCGCCCCGCTCTGGACCCTCTCCACCCTTGCCACAAGCTCTCCCTCCACGCCCCCTCCCTTGCCACCAGAAATCAGACTTAGGAGTCTCCAGGGCCCCTCAGGTCTTCCTTAGCAGGAAGTTGGCACCCACAGGCAGCTGGCTCAGGCCAGGTCGCCCTTTGGCCCTGGTGGGGACAGCCACAGACTACACACTGGTCAGCTTTACGGAACATAGCAGAGCCACTGTCCTGCCGGGTCCAGCCAGGCCACTAGATCTACAAGGAGATGCTTTCTGCTTCTCTGCCTCTGCCCATTGTTAGGGAAGAGCATCTTGAACTTGGCTGGGGGCAGGGACCCATCGTAAACTTCCTGACGTTTGGTTTGATGACTCAGGAAGAGACACAGCCGCACCCCACAGGCTTGGGCAGCGGGGCTGCTCTGTGGTGGACTGTCTTCCCAAAGGTAGTTTTTTTCCAAATTTCAGTCATTCCGGTAACAACTTTACGACTTTTCTTACTCTAGGTTCATATCGCACGTAATATTCCTTACTTAATATATTTTTTAAATGTATTCATTCTTTTTACGTCAATCAATTTAGCCTCATCCTAAGACATCTTATCTGTGGAATCATAGGTGTCATTCACTGGATGAATGATTTAACTATTTAAACTATTAAATTCACTATTTGAACGTATTAAATAACCACAAAAATAGTGAATACTGGTTGGCACACCATTTATAACACAGTCTTGGAGAGTAATTGGGAGGATTATGCCTATGGAGGGTCCCTGAGCCCAGCTCTTCTCACACCCCTGAGATGACACAGCCCAGCCCATGAGCCACAAGAACCCTGCAAGGTGCTCAATGTCCTGAGAGTTGATGGGAGAACTCTGTTCTGCCCAGCTGCTGTGAGTACCCAGAGGAGATACCAAGTTCAGCTCGGCTTAGCTCAAGAGGCCAGACTAATAATAATAACCCCATCTATTAGCACAGCACTTAACAGTTTGCAGAGCCCGTTCTCAAATCTCAGGCTCACTGTGACCAGCCTAAGGCCACATGATCCAAAAGGATGGAGCTGAGATTGGTGGTCAGAGTCACAGAACGTTATCCCTGGAAAGGCCCGAAGGTCACCTGGTCTCACGCTTCCCAGAGGCTGGTCTGTGATGTGATGTAGGTGGCTGTTGCTGGGCCCTGACTCAGAGTGAGAGTAGGGTGGCCTTTTCCATTCTTCTGTAGGCCTCTGGTTACCATCAGGGCAGCAGTTTCAGTAGGTGCCAGAGGGTCTTAACGCCCCTCTTGTACTTGCACCTCCCATCTAGACAGAGTCTCGGAGTCAGAGGCTCCAGCAAACGAGGGCATCTACTGGGGTTTCATAACGTCTGTGGTAGGCAGACTCTAAGATGGCCCCCAAGACTCCCGTCCCCTGCTGTACACACTCTCGTCCCCTTGATTGTGGGCAGAACCTCTGCCTCTGACTTAAAGTTAATCAAAGGGAGTTTATCTTGGGCGGGCCTGACCTAATCAGAGGAACCTTTAGAAGAAGGTGAAGTGTCAAGTGATGCGTTCCTGCTGGCCTGGAAGACAGCAAACAGCCACGTTGTGAACTGCCTATAGGGCCACATGGCAAGGAACTGCGGGTGGCCTCTGGGAGCTGAGGGTGGTCCCTGGCTGACAGCTAGCAAGAAAACAGGGACACGGTCAGACAGCTACAACGAACTGCATTCTGCCACCACCAGTGAGTCTGGAAGAGGAGCCTGAACCCCACTGAGATTCCAGTTGGGCCAACACCTTGATTTCAGCCTGGCGAGATCCTGAGCAGAGGATCCAGCTAACCCATGCCTGGACTCCTGACCTGGGGGAACTGTGAGATAATACATTTGTGCTGATTTAAGCTGATCAATTTCTTACACAGCAATAGGAAAGTAATACCATGTTATTGCTTTTCTTATGTTTAGTTTTGCAGTTACTTGATACTGGTTTTCTATTTAGTGTGGAGATATAAGGTGTCCTTAAATTTTTTAAAAATTAGATTAATTCAATTTTTAAAATCAGTGTGGCAAATTAAAAAGTGACCCATGATTTGACACTCTTATTATCAGGAGGTGGGCATTATGTCCCCTCTCCTTGAATCTGGGGGAACCTGTGTCTGCTTCCACCAATAGAGCATGACAAAAGTGACATGATGTGACTTTCATGTTAGGTCAGAGCCGGCTTCTGCCTGGTTCTCTTGGGACACTCATGCTTGAGAAGCCAGCTTTCCTGTAAGACACCTGACTGCCCTGAGGCCACCTTGCTGGAGAGGCCACGTGTAGGTGCTCCAGTCGCCAGCCCAGCTGAGCCCCCAGCTGCCAGCTGTGGGAGTAAGCCAGCTTGGACGTCCAGCCCAGTCGAGCCGTCAGATGAATGCAGCCCCAGCTGACATCTGACTGCAGCTGCTTACGAGACCCCAAATGAGAGATGCCCTGCTGAGCCCTTCCTGAATTCCCGACCACAACATCATGAGCAAAGTAAAATGGTTGCACTAAGCTGTTGCATTTTAGGGTAATTTGTTACGCAGCAGTAGCTACTGGAACAATTAGTGACACAGCCATGTGGTTCAAAAATTAAAAAGTACCAGACTGTCTGGGATCAGCTGCGGGGGAGGCCTGCCCAGAGGCTGGAGCGTTGATGAGATGCTGCAGCCTCTCCACCCACAGCCTCCCCTGTGACAGACATTTGCTGAGCACCTACTGCATGCATGCCTCGTGGGCAATTAAGGCATTCCTAACAGGGCATCACGGAGGAGTGCAGGGGAGGCTCACAGCCTAATTTGAGGGGGGGACGTAGATGAAGCTAGCAAATGTCAGCACGGGGGCCCTGCAGGTACACAACCAATGCTTCCAGTGAACAGGCTCCCCGGACAGCCGCGATGAGTACTCATTCATTCATTCACAAACACTGACGGGCGCCGCGCTAGGCGCTGTGTCCACTGAATGGGAGACCTGTTCCTACTCCCAGGCACTTGCATCCCGGTGCCGTATGCAGGGTCAGTCCTTCCGAGTGAGGCTGGAAGGAGGCAGGAGCCTCGTGGGCTGAGTGGCCAGCACGGCTGCTGTCAGTGGAGCGCTTATAGATTTGATCAGTATTTAATAGCTAACATCTTAAAGTTACGCATGTGGCATATCCCAGACACTATTTTAAGCATTTTAGGGCGTTCAGATCTCCTCAGAGCCAATGGGTGATACTACTCTCATCTCTGTTTTCAGACAGGGCGTTGAGGCTCAGAAAGGTGAAGTAAGTGACAGGAAGAAGGCAGAGGAGGGGCTGGAACCAGGCCTTTCTGAGCCCAGAGCCCTAGTCCACCAGCCTGTCCTGCCTCCCCAAGGAACAAGAAGACTGAGCCAGCAGAGAGAACACTCCAGATGGGGAACTGCAGGGGCAAAGACTTGGAGGCTGGAATCTGCTTCCCGGAGCATGGGGAAGGTGAAGAGGAGGAGTTGGAGGGAGAGCGGGGTTTGAATGCCCAGTCAGAGCTTCCCTTTCTAGCAGGAATGTGTTTTTTTACAATGTAAATGAGTCTATATGAACACACACACACACACACACACATAATTTTTTTAACAAGGTAAATGTCTCTAATCAAAGTTGGCCCCCCTTAAAGGAATTTCAGTTTGCCAATTGTATAGAGGAGCTGGAGCGGTCCTCTGGTGTCCAGCTCATGGATCACTGGTCCAGGAAGGCCTTCGTGACGGTTGGGTTTATGAGAAACAGCCTCCCTGGCAGCCCAAGACACACGGCCCAGGAGGAGGGGGCTCGAGTGCTGGGCCAAGAGGCCAGGCCCTCAGGGCGCAGCATGGTGGGGCCCCTTCTCCACCCCCAGGAGACGGTCCCGGGCCCCTGCTCTCCTGGGAGGCAGGAGTGAGCCTTTTCTGTTAGAGCTGGAGGGGTCCTTTGATTTCCTATGCAGATGAGGCCCAGGGAGGGTAGGGGACTTGCCCAAGATCAAGCAGTCAGAGCATGTAACTTAGACCCCCAATCCAGGACTCTGTCCTCTGCACTGGCCTCTTTCATGCTTCGGGATAAAGGATCATCAGCATTCCAGAGTGTTCCCATGTCCCCCTCTCCTCCCACTGGACGGATTACATATGACTGTCCTGAGCCAAAGGGTTGGGGAGATAGTGGTGGGGTTTCAGGCTTTCTCCATTCTTGGGTCACATGGCCAGGCAGTGGTCCAGGTCAGACCAGCCTGGAATGGGATCCTCCTGATGCCTCTGAGGGGGACGGGAGGGAGGGAGGGACGGAGAGGAAGGAGGCTTATCTGGCCTGGGGAAAGCCGTGGGAGGGCTGATGTGGAAGGGTCAGACTTCCAGAGGGACATCTGGGGCTCTGGGAGGAGCACTGGACAGGGAGTCAGAGGCCCAGGGTCCAGTGCGAGGAGGCCACTGCCTTCCTCTGTGGACTTAGACATTCATTTCATTTGCTCAGTGAGTATTTGCTGCGAGTGTGTGTGACTGGCCCTGTGCTAGGAAAGGGGGAGGGAAAAATGAAGCCAGCCTGGTCAGTCCCAGGAGCTCACTGCTCAGCAGGGGAGAGAGCCCAGGGGAATATTGTTAAAATATAAACTTTGACCAGGACCAGGAGGGAAAATAAAGACAGAAGGCTGTGGGGGGTTGGGGACCAGGTCAGAGTGGGTCTTGAATGACCAGCTAAAGATTTTGGACTTTATTCTTTAGACAGCAGGAGCCACTGAAGGTTTTTTTTTTTTTTTTTTTTTTTGGTGAGGAGATCAGCCCTGAGCTAACATCCGCCAATCCTCCTCTTTTTTTGCTGAGGAAGACGGCCCTGGGCTAACATCTGTGCTCATCTTCCTCCACTTTATATGGGACGCCGCCACAGCATGGCTTACCAAGCAGTGTGTCGGTGCGCGCCCGGGATCCGAACCAGCGAACCCCAGGCCGCCGCAGCGGAGCGCGCGCACCTAACCGCTTGCGCCACCGGGCCGGCCCCCACTGAAGGTTTTTGAGTGAGGACTTGTGAATAAGCATGTGAAGAAGAAGAGTCACCTTTGGAAAGTTTAATGCCCCTTTACTTATTCAGGGCTCAGCTTCTTTATCAGTAGATTGAAGAAATTGGACTAGATTAGAGATGGCAAATACCTGGCACACGTATTATTACTTCCCTGTCTGCATCTGTAACAGGCATCACTAGTCGATCCCCACACTTTCCCCCATTGAGCTCAGTCTCAGCTCCACAGCACCCCAGCCAGTCTCTACCATCACAGGGAATTGGCCTGAAGGATGGTGCTGATGGACCATCTCTCAACAAGGTGATGATGGTGATGCTAATTGCAATGAAGACAGCAGCTCTCTTCACCTCACAGAAGAGCTTTTGTCCCATCTTGACTCCTAATCAACTCACCACTCAGGGCACTATGACTGGCGGCAGAGAGATGGAGAGGCTTACATAAGGCCACTCGGCTTTCTGCAAAAGCCCCTCCCAGGCTTACATCCCAGCACCAAGGGCTTGACCCCACTTCTCAGCTAAGTCCCACTGTCCTCCCAGCCATTTAGGGGGGCACCTACAGCCTTGCCACTGTCCTGGGAGCTGCTGGGGGCTCTCTCCAGGCCCTGGCTGCAGCCCTGGTGGTCCCGCACGCGGAGTGCAAGCAGCTCCTGGAATTGTTGGCACAGGACAGACGCCCAGTTAGTTAGAAAAACATGTGGCTTACTCTTCCCTCTCTGGCCCCCTCCAGCCACCACCACCTTCTAATTCAATTTCCCTTGAAAAACAATGGTTTCAATGAAGGGGGAAATAAGATTTTCCGAAACTTCATAAAGTTTTGCAAATAATTACCCCCCAAAAACTGGCAGGCTCCCTCACCCTTCCTCCTCGAATAAACGCCTCTAGGACAATTCCACAGGTCTCAAATCGCAGCTGGATTTGCCCCTTGCCTCCCTCTGAAGTTGCCCACCCTAGATCGGACCCTGGGTATCAGTTGGGCATGGGGCTCATGGGGGTCATCACCCTCCCTCCTGATCGCCCGCCTCCTCTTTCAGGGAGAGGAGGAGGGAGGAGGGGGCCCTAAGGCAGAGGCCAGACCCCCCGGGTGGAAGCCCCTGGAGCTGGTTCCACCGTCATGGTGCCCCTGCTGCCCCCACAGATGGGAATGAGTGTGTGTGAGATCTCAGCACGAGTCAACACAGGACCAGGCCAAGGTTGGACCCTGGACCCCAGACTCTGCATCCCAGCCACCTTGCCGGAAGCTTCGGGTGAGCCTCCGTTGTTGGGCCTGAAGCCTCAAGGGGCCTCATGGGAATGGGGCCTCTTGGTTGGTCACCTCCACCCTAGGTTGATACCAGCCCACATGGGCAAAGTGGGCATCCTCCGACCTTCTCCACTTCCCCAAGGGAGCTCTCGGAAGGGCCCAGGGGAGCCCAGCTGCTGTGTCTGGTTCTGCTGGTCGCTGATGGGCCTGTGGACCACTCCTCAATCAGACCTGCTGGCAGGCAGACAGCTGGCCGGGGTCAAACCACCGGGGCCAGAAGCTTCCCTTGCCACGCCTTTTCCTCTTTGATGGCTTCTGCCCTCTCCTGATGCCCTCACCTGGGTGCTTAGTGATCCCCTGGATGACCCTGAGCGGTGGGCAGCCTCCCCAGTCCTTCAGGGATCCCACCCACATGCTGCCTGCGGCATCCTCCCTTTAATGCTCCCTCCAAGATGGTCCCCTTTGGCCCTCCCCAGAAAGGCTGCTCCCAGCTACTCCCTGCACCAAGTGCCCCACTTGGCCTACCCTCCCTACGACCTTGACCCTGCTCCCTACCAGCTCCCTTCCCAAATCCCATTCTTTTTCTGTTGCCAGAAGATGAAGGCTGAGAAACTAATTCGCCCTAAGGTGTGACTGACTGAGCAGCCTAGCTCTCCCAGAAAGAGGCTTGCTTCTGGGCTGAGATTCTGGGGTGGGAAGAGCAGCCTTTGTTCTGAAGACACAGCCAGGTGCTGCAATGACAGACCAGAGCCACCTGCCCCATGCCCTTTGCTGTGTAGCAGCTGTAAGCAGCTGAATGGGAAGGATTCGGGGCAGTGGGGCAACTGAAGGCGACTTCCGCTTGCTACCTGCACCAACCACAGCCTCTGGCTGAAAGGACCCTTGAAGTGGCCAGCTGTGGAGCCAGTCTCCAAGATGACCCCAGTGACCCTCGCCTTCTGGTCTTCAGCCCTTGTGGATCACCCACATCGGGCAGCGCCGACTTGTGTAGCCAGTAACCTGTTGTGGAAATGATGGAGTGTGACTTCTGAGCCTAGGTTATGAATAATATTGCTGCCTCTGCCGTACTTCCTGGGGTCACTGAGAGAAGCTGGTTGCCACGTTGTGAGGACACTCAAGAGGCCCCCAGGGCAAGCCCTGCCAGCAGCCTGCACCAACTGGCCAGCCGTGTGAGTCACCTTGCGGGGGGAGGATCGTCCAGCCACGGTCGAGCCTCCAGGTCAGTGTGGCCCAAGCTGACATATGACCACCTCATGTGACACCCTGAGCCAGAAATGCCCAGCTCAGCTGCTCCCCATTCCTGACTCAGAAATTGCAACATAATCAATATTTATTGTTTTAAGCCACTGAGTTTTGGGGTAATCTTTTACACAGTAGAAGATAATAGACCAGCCAACCCCTCTACCACCAGAATCCTCCTGCACCCTCTCACTGCAGCTGTTTGCCCAGCTTTGTTAACAAAAATTATCCAAATCTTGGGAGTAGGCCAAGAGAGGGGAACACATCTTTTCAATGTCGTATTGGAGCAGTTTAACAGGCCCACCGAGGGTCCTTAGTTGTCTAGAGGGGGCAGGATGGGAGCTGACACCGAAGTCGCTGGGCTCGTGGTCCAGTGCTCTCCTGCAGCCCCGAGTGTGCAGTAGGGGCTCAATGGTTTAAAGCTGGGTGGAAGCGCCTTGGGCTCTCACACACCCACGAGCCGTGACTCAGGTTATGTGAAGTACAGTGAGATGCTCCCTCTTTTTTCTGTAAAGAGAGCAGCTTACTAGCCACAAGAGACCTCTCCACGCCCACTCACACCTCAGTTCAGCCAGAGGGTTTCTTTATTTAAAAAAATATGTATATCACAATAGAGGTGAATGCTCATTGAAAAAAACGTAAGAAGTGACTGAAGTGTGGTGAGTACAGGTGGAAGTCCTCCTACCATCCCACTCCCAGAAGTAACCGCTGCTCACAGCTACGTGTGCGCTGTCTACACAGGTGAAATAATCATAATAATGATCACAGCACACGCTGATACGGGGCTCACTCTCGGCCAGGCTATTTTACATATTAAGTGTCACAATAGCCCCATAAAGGGGGTACTTGATTTTCATCCCTGTTTCGCTGATGGGGAAACCGAAACACACAGAGAGGCGGAGTAAGTTGCCCAACGTCACTCAGCCAGTAAGTGGCAGAGCTGGGATTTGAATCCAGGCAATAGGCTGGAGAGTCTGGGTGCTTGATCCAGAGATACCCGGTGTACACAGGCGTCTACACTGAGGCCTTACGGCACAGCTTTTCAAGTGTGGAGTCTAGATTTGAACCTGGACTCAGCTCCTTCCTAGCTCTGTGACCTTGGGCAACTTACTAAACCTCCCTGTGCCTCAGCTTCTTCATCTGTAAAATGGGGACCACGGTAGTTCTACTTTTTGGATAGTTGTGAGTGAGTGGATGGAAAGTGCTTGGAGCAGAGCTTCGCACACAGTAGGCGCTCAGAACACGTTGCACTCATCATTGTCACCTGCACGAGGCCTGAGATGTTCTCCGGGTTGGCGGACGCACACTTCCTGCTCGCCTGCAACAAGCATCCATCCAGTGCAGGCAGCGACGCGTCATGTCCGTCTCTTTACTGACAGTCCAGGGCCCGAGCCCAGGCTTTCTGAGTTCTGGCAGATGTTACCTGGTAACACTGGATGGCTGCCACCTATGTGTCACCCCCCACGAGCCAGGAGCCCTGCTGGGCTGGTTTCTCATCTGTGCCTGTGGGTGGGATGTGCACTGGGGCTCACGAGCCTCGTGGAACTGAGAGGGTGAACCGGGACGACGCGTGCACGATGCTGGCCCTGAGCGCACCTTGCGATCTGCGAGACGTCGGCTGTGAGCGAGGGCTCATTTTCTCCCGCCACAGCTTCACGAGTTAGGACGTACCAGCCATAGTTTACAGACGAGGAAGCAGGCTTACTGAAGGCGGTGACTTGTCCAGAGTCATATGTCTGGCATTTAATGAGCTCAGGCAGGAACCCAGGTCTGCAGGCTCCGAGGTGGCCGCCCCCAGCCCCACAGAGCCAGCAGCCTCCTCAGCTCCCCTGGACAGGCCCCCAGCCCCCTACCTCCAACCATCCTCCCCTCACACGAGGCCCCTCCCACCATGGCTACGAGACCCCTGGCCCACAGGGACACTGGGGGCAACGGCGAGGGGATGGGGAGCCAGAGACTGCAGCTGCCGGGAGGGCGAGGCCTAGAACTGGCCAAAGGGACCCTCAACTCCTCGGATCGTGGAATCGTAGAAGCAGACGTTCTTAGAGATGGTCAGGCTCCCATCTCTGTCCAGCCCTCTTGGAATGTGCTGGGACCAGCCTGCCCCCTGTCAGCAGAGCGGCCCTCCAACCTCTGCTCGCACACCCACTGAGAGGGAGCTTGCTGCCCCCTGAGGCCCCACTGCACTATGGGGCGTCACTGGCTCATGGGACCACTGAGACCAGGGCCTGGGGCAGGCTGCTAGAAAGGCATCAGTTCCAGGAAAGCCCTGGGGCCAAGCCCACTGCATCCTCCCCTTGAACCCAGGGACACGTGACCAGCTGAGGCCCACGGCCCAGAACTGTCCTTTCTATTATTTCCACACCAGCTTGTCCGATCCTTCCTCCGCGTACGCCAGAACCATCCACAGCCAGGTTATTTAATCCTCCCAGCAACCTTGTGCAGGGAAGGCTATGATTAGCCACAGGTGGAGAAACCGAGGCACAGAGCAGTGAAGTGGCATGCCCAAGCACACACAGCAGTAAGTGGCAGAGCTGGACACCAGTCCCTACACTCTGGTGTAATGTCAGAGTCAGAGGTGCCCTAACGCAGGGTCTGGCTGGGGCCCCCAACCCTGGCTGCTCAGCTGAAACACCTGGGTGGGTTTAAATGGTGCCCACCCCAGAACCAATTCAGTATATGTTTTAAAAGATCCCCAGTGCAGCCAGGGTTGAGAGTCACTGATGGACCCGAGCCCCTCATTTTATAGGTGGGGCAACAAAGGCCCAGAGAGGTCAAGTCACTTGTCCAGGGTACACAGCAAGTCAGTGGCACTAGAACTGGGAGTTCCTCAACCCAGCAGAACTGGGACACTTTTCAAGGTTGATGCTAAATGAATTAATTGCATTTGGCTGGTCAGGGTGCTGCCCACACCCACCCCTGGCCACAGCTGTCCAGCCCCCAGCCTGACTTCTTCTGCAGGTTGGCTGGCCCCTCTGCGTTCAGAGGCAGAGGGAAAATCCACCAGGGGAAATAGTGGCCGGTGTGAGGTCACTTCGCCTGTGTCTGCGGGTTTGTCTTCCTCTCACCTCTCGTGAGATGGGCTGGAGGGTAGAGAGACCAGCGTTCCTTGTGGGACGAGGAGGGGCCGCACTTCTGCAAAGATGCTAGGGTGAGGGGGGCTGGGCGCGAGTCTGCCACACTGGGGCCCCCTGGCCTGGGCTGCGCGAGGGAGGCTGGCATCATGTAGGGGACTCACGGCTTAGTGCCTGGCAGCCAGCCTCCAGTCTCACCTCTTCCATGTACCACTGAGCTAATGGAGCCCTAACTCCCCTCAGTGGACACTCCACCAAGAGGGGCCGAGGGTTGTGTGGTCCTGGCAGGACTAGATGAGACCAGATATGTTGGGGGAGCTCCACATGGACATGTGTAAGCACCTGTTATTGTCACGAGGCACCTCTCTCAGGGCCGGCCGTGTGCTCGCCCCTCACGGCACAGCCCTGGACAGGTCCCTTTCTATCCCGAAACCTCAGTTTTCTCCTCTGTAAAATGGGAGGAGCGTTATTGCTGGGGTCCTTCCTGCCCAGTCATTCGGGGTTGTTTTCTCACTGTTCCCAGAGGGTGTGGTGCTCACGGGTTTGGAGCAGACGAAGTAGAGAGTTGCACTTGGTGTCTGACCCTGATCCTGTTGGTGCAGTCAAGTCAGGAGGCCGACTGGCCTCTGTGCTGCACGGCGTCTCCCTGACCTGGGGCTGGTGTGAAAGTCTGCCCACTGTCCGGACCTTCTAAAGCTTCTCTTTGTTGACCACCTACTATGTGCCAGGCCCTGTGATGTGATGTGACTTGCTAAAGTGTCAGTGGCAAGATGGAGCCTGATGGTCAGGCCCATGTGGCCCTGACTCTGCACTTTGCCCTACACTGCCCTACTTTGCTAAAATCATGCTGATGCTGCCTGTTATAAATGCCTCACCGTGCTCCTGGGAGTTTATGGCAGTTGGTTAGAAGCATGGGCTCTGGAGCCAAACTGCCAGGGTTCAAATCCTGGCTCTGACCTTTGCTGTGTGACCTGGGACAAGTTACTTAACCTCTCAGTTTTTGCACCTGTAAAATGGGTTAATGACTTCCTTCCCAGGAGAACAGTATGGAAAGGGAGGGGTGGAGGTGGAAGTGGGGGGAGTAACTTTATAGGGGAGAAACCTGACAGACACGACCTCAGCTAGTGGTCAAGGTCTATGTCAACAGTGATAGGTCACATGGATAGTATGTGCCCTTTATATGATGTGATGAAATGGCACTTTAGGGGCCGGCCTGGTGGCGCAGCAGTTAAGTGCGTGCGCTCCACTTCAGTGGCCCGGGGTTCACAGGTTCCGATCCCGGGCACACACCGATGCACCATTTGTCAGGCCGTGCTGTGGTGGCGTCCCATATAAAGTGGAGGAAGATGGGCACGGATGTTAGCCCAGGGCCAATCTTCCTCAGCAAATAGAGGAGGATTGGCAGATGTTAGCTCAGGGCCGATCTTCCTCACAAAAAAAATAAAGAATAAATAAAGTGAGGAAGATGGACACGGATGTTAGCCCAAGGCCAATCTTCCTCAGCAAAAATGAGAAGGGTTGGCATTGGATGTGTTAGCTCAGGGCTAATCTTCCTCAAAAAAAACAACAAAAAAAGGCACTTTACCTCTGTGGGCTTCCTCCCCAAATCCCATAACTCCAGTCTAATCGTGAGAAAAACATCAGAGAAATTCCAGTGGAGGGACATTCTACCAAATGCCCAGAATTTCTCAAAACTGTCCAGGTCATTAAAAAAACAGAAAGTCTGAGAATCTGTCAGAGCCAAGAGGAGCCCATGGAGACATGACAACTAAATGTGACATGGGATCCTGGAACAGAAAAAGGACATCTAGTAAAAACTATGGAAATCTGAATAAAGTATGGATACTAGTTAATATATCAATTCATTAGTTGTAACAAATGCACCATTCTGCTGTCAGATTTCATAACAGGGGAAACTGGGTATGTGTGGCGGGTATATGGAACTCTTTGTACTATCTTCCCCAATTTTTCTGTAAATCTAAAACTGTTCTAAAAACCAAAGCTTTTTTCTTTTAATAGGATTAATAATAGTTCCTACCTTACAGGGTGATTGGAAGGATAAAATGAATGAATGCATGGAAATTACTCTGAACAGTACCTCGTACATACTAGAAATGCCTGCCATTAGTATCATGGTTACCTGAGGGTGGGGCACCTGGCACACACCGAGGGCCAGTGGATCCGCAGATCATACAGTGGCGGCAGAGATTTGCTCCCTACTGCCAGGGAAACCAGTTCTCCCGAGATTCGGAGAAGGCAGGAGTGGGTGTGGCCCCAGTCTCAGAGTCCGCGGGCCTGGGGTGACCCCAGCCCCATCCCTGCCGGCTGGTGACCTTGAGCAAGTGAAGGCACCTGTCTGAGCCTCCACTTCCTGTCTCATAAAATGGGGGTGCTTGCCTCAGCCTCGTACGGCTTGGTGGGGTGACAAGTGCTCCATAATGGGAATAGCTCAGAGGGCAGGGTGGGTTTAGGGATCAGAAGAGTGTCCTGGATTGGAAGGATGCCCACAACAGTCCCTCGCTCAGCATCCCCACACCCAACCTTGCAGAACTGCCCTTCTCCCACCCCCAGATGCACCCTCACCCCCTCCTGGGGGGAGACTGGGCTCTGAGCACAGGTGGAACCCAGAACTGGGGGACAGATGGCTCTTCTGGTCCCATAGGAGGCGGGTCAGGGGGAGGAGGGGCCTGCCTGCCAGATGCTTCCCCCAGAGGAAAGGGGTGGGGTTGTCCTGGGGGTCTGGGGGCGGGTAGCCAGGTGTTGCCCGGTGGGTGTGAAGGGGAACTGCCTGGGGTGGTGAGCCCCATCTCCTCCCTCCAGAGCCCAGCTTCCCACCTCCATCCCACCCCATCACAGCCCCTGCAGCTCCACATTAGCAACCCTGGTCTTTGGGGTTTGAAGTCCATTTGGTCTTCTGCAGTCAATTCATTGCCGTGGACTCCTGGGCCTTGACCCCAGCCGCAGACCAAGGCCTGATTCCTGATACACAGCCCCGGCCACACACCGAGCCCTGACCCTGGTCTCAGATGGACCCACAACCACAGCCACAGTGTCTGACCCCAAGCAGCCGTGTCAGAGACCGAGATGTGGGTCCTGAAGGAGCCCAGGCCGCTCACTCTCTGAGGCTGGCCTGCTGGGCCGGGGCTGCCATCCCTGAGTTAAAGGCCATGCATGTGGCTCCGGGTCAACCTGGACACACACCACAGAGCCCTCTGCTGGCCCTCGGGGGCATGGCTGTAGCTGGGCCCTGTACCACCCCGTGTGTGACCCTGGACACATGCCGCCCTCCTTGGCCTCAGTTTCCCCTGTGCCCTACGAGGATGAATGGATGATCTTTGAGGGCCTTCCCAGGCCTGACAGTTGGTGATTCAGGAGACACGAAATGCTCTTGTGGGTGAGTTTCCAGACTTTTCTCGGCTCTCACTTCCCCAGTCTGAATCTCCTCCACTCTGCTCTCCTGGTCTCAGTCTCACAGCCCAGTGGTTAGAAACAGCCCTTGGGGCCACACGGACCTGGCTTCAAGACCCAATCACCATATCCCAGCTGGGGGACCTCAGCGGTTTCCTAGCCTCTCAGAGCCTCAGTCTGCTTATCTGTGAAGTGGGAATTCTAAGTGGAGGGAGGACTCATGCTGGCGACGTGTGGGAAGCTGTTGGTGCAGAGCCTGATGAGAGTGAGGGGTCAGCAAGACAGAGCCAAACAAACCACCCTCGCACGGGGTTCCTTGGCTTCACTCAGCTCCGATGGTGATTTAAGTCACTGTAACACCCTTTTCTTCCCTTTCTCAGTGGGGAAACTGTGGCCTCGAGAGGTCAGGCTCTTTACCAACAGAGTGGGAGCAGCACAGCCCCATGTTCCACTCCTTACTCTTCCTCTGCACTCCATGGAAGCCACCAGAATCCACCATAACCCTGGGCAGGTTGCTGCCCCTCTCTGAGCCTCAGTTTCCCCTCCGTGAGAGGAGGGAGTGGGACCAGCAGGGTCTCCGCCTCCGGCTCCCGCAGCGTCTCCCGCTCGGCTACTGCAGAGGACAGGAGTGTGCTGGGGTGGGAGGTTAGCTGGATGGCAGGCCTTGAGAAACCTCTGGAATGCGGGTTTGAAAGTTTGGGGCCCGTTTTTGCTCCCAGGGCCCCCCTTCTCCCCTCCTTTCTTTTCATGACTTTTCACCAACTGGTTCTTCCCTTAATCCAAACCATTGTTTTTCCAGGGTGAAATTTAAATGAAAGCCACATGGTTCCCCCAACACACACACCCGTGCCAAATGGAAGCGCATTCTGGGGAAACAATAAAGACCCTATTGAAGGGGATTCTGATCTCTCCGTGGGGACCACAGGCAATGGGAAGACTTGGGGGGCTGACTGGGGTGGGCTCAGAAGTTTCTAGGCCCAAATATGACTCAGACTGGGAGCAGGGGTTGGGCCACAGTTCCTCCATTGGGAGGGTAACAGCCCCTTTCCTGAGTCTGGGGTCTCCATCTCACAAGCCACGGGCCTATGGGATGGTGGCCAGGCCCCTGTGGCCCATTTGGAGGCGGGTGGGTTCACAAGGGCAGCCCAGAAGGCTTGACCATTGTGGTGACTTGAAGCATGCCACAGTGTGGCCTAGCTGGTAAGATGTCTAGATGTGGCGTCTGGTTCGTGTCTGACTCTCACTCACTTGCTGTGTGACCCTGGACAAGTTCCTTAACTTCTCTGAGCTTCAGTTTCCTCCTTGGTAAAATGGGGCTCCTGCCAGACCTCTGTCTTGGGGCTGCGGTGAGAATGATGCGGGCGAATGGCCAGCGGGAAGTAGGTGAGGCACTAAGCAACCGCTGCACAGTGCAGCTCTCAAAAGCAGCTCAGGAAGGCGCAGAAGAGAAGGGGGAGCCTCAAAGAGGAAGGAGGGAGATGCCAGACGTGGTACTGAGAGAGGAGGCAGAGAGCAGCAGGGGTAGGGCCAGGGAGGCAGAGAAATCTGGGTACACTCTGGGTACGGTGTGAGGGCCTGGCAGTGGAGGGTCACAGGGCTTCGGAAGGGGCAAGCTGTTCTACTGCGGGGAGTGGGGGTGGTGAGGGTAGGGGGACACCTTGGGGGGAGAAGGCCTGGCCAGTCCCCAGGGGCCACTCTCCAGGGGCTTCCCCAGCCCAGGCCTCTGTTTTGCATAGTCTGTCTCTCCCAGGTGGGCCTGTAATTTGGAGTCCCTGGGGGAGGGCGAGGTCAGGAGAGCAGGGGGCAACCTCCCCTGCCCCCCCAATACACAAAGAATTACCCCCCTCCCCCCAGGCGTATGTCTACACAAGGCCTGGACACCTGTGGGGTGTGCACACTCATGCACTTAGGCCCATGTGTCCAGGCACACGGACGGAGGCATCCATGCAAATGCACACTTGCTAGACCCGTATGCAAAACACAGACCCAGACAGGCTGGTGCACAGACACGCATTTCCACACTGGGTCAAACCCACATACAAGAATGTGCACGCATGGGAACACATGCATATGCACACGCGTGTGCACACGTGCACACTTGTGCTGAGCAAGAGCCAAGGAGGCCTTCTGCAGCACAGGATCCAAGAGGACAGCTCTCCCTCTGCCCCTTTGTTCCCTGCACAACCGCAAACCGAGCACCCAACAAGGATCGGGTGCTGTGTCAGGCCCTGGACACGAAGCAGACAGTCCCCACTCCTGGAACTCACGTTCTAGTGAGAAACAATAACGCCTGTTGAAATAATGATTTTGTTCATTTAATCCTCACTACAACCATCTGGAATTGGGGGCATCTGCCCGACAGATGAGGAAATGGGGGCCTAGAATGGTGGTGTGACCTGCCTGAGGTCCCAGAGCTGGTGAGCTGCAGCCTCCCTCTGCTTCCTCGCAGTGACCTCCACACAGGCGGGGGCTCTGCATACATGGCCTGCCTGGGGGCCGTCTGAGCCTGCGGAGGGGCCTGGTTGCTGCCATTAGCCCAGCTGTGACACTGGACCAGCCACCCTCTTCCCACTCCGTCTGCACCTGCTGGACGAAATTATTCTGCTCATTGTACAGAAGAGGACACAGAGTCTCTGAGAGGACAGGTGGCCTTATGCGGTGGCAGGGCTGAGCACTATGTGCAGGACCAAGGCCCTCTGGGGCACAGGGACAGGGGCGGAGAGGGGAGCACTTCCTGCCCCGCCCCGGGCTCCAGCCGCTCCAGCCCCTCCAATCAATGTCAAGGAGTCCTCCCTGACCCTGGTCACAGCTGGACAGGGTGCTGGACACAGGGGTGGGATGAGCAGGAGACCTCAGCCTGCTCTTGGGTGCCAGCCAGCTGCATTCACTACAGGCTCAGCCCCTAATCACCGGGAAGCCCAGCCTGTGGGCTCCACGTTGCTCCAAATTACCTAGAGAGACGCCACCCAAGCTCCTTGAGGTCCAGGACAAGAGCGAGCCAGCATTTGGGGCTGCAGGCACCGGCCCCCACCTTCCCCCACGGCAGGGAGCTGTGGGGGACATCGTTCATTCAGCCCCTCCCTCGGTGATGCATCATTTCTGGGGGCTTCTTTGGGCTGGGCCACGTGTGCAGGCAGAGGCTGGTGTAGGAGGGGCAGAGGGTGCTGTGAGCCTCCCATTGGAAACCCTTGGGAATCACCCTCCTGCGGGGCTGCACCTGCCCTCCAGCCTCTCCCAGTCTGTCCTGGAGCCTCTCAGTAATCATATCAAATTGAGGAATCTTATAGGATGCAGATTTTTGGGCCCCTTCCCAATCTGCTGACCTGTAGTCTCAGGGCTGGAGTCCTGGAATCTGTATTTTGTCAGAGCCTGGAGATCCAGATGGGAAGCCAGCACTGAGACCCCTGGCCTAGGGCTCTGGTGACAGCTAGTTTTACGTGTCTGACTCTAGTAGAATGCCGTTATATTTAATCCTGGGTCCCCTCAAAAGATCTAGCAGGTGCTCAATAAATGTTTGGTGGTGTTACTGGTGGGCTGGCCAGGGTTGTGGGCCCACAGAGAGGTGCACTGGACCTCCGTTGGCCTGCTGGGTGACCTTTGGCAACTCACTGCCCTCTCTGGGCCTTGGCTGAGATAGTCTCTAAGGGCTGACACTTAGTGGGCTGCTGCTGGCCCCCAAGGCCTGCTTGAACACCTGGGAGGCAATCTTACTCCCAGCCTGGGAGGGAACCAGACTGATCTCCCAGGTCTCTCTGGGAATCTCTCAGTTTATCCTCTGAAGAATGGGCCCAGGCCCTCGAGACGCCCTAAACTAAACTGGACGCAGCCTGGACAGAGAGGGTGTTCTTCCACACCAAAGGGGAGGAACCTTTGCCAGCCCCTGCACCCAGCCTGGGCCTGAGGGCTGAGTTGGAGAGAAGTGAGGACCCCCGGTCCTCCCCCCACCCCACCCCCAACCCCGTGCCGTGGGGAAGCTGAGGTGGTAGGCGAGGAGCAGGTGCTCAGGCTTCCACTTCTTAGAATCCCTGCGAGGCCTGGGTGGGTGAGCTCATTTACGGGAAAGGGGGATGGGGGGCTCGCTCTTCTCACCCTGCCCTGCTGGGGGGGCGGCAAGTGCGTCAGCGGCCCCGGCTCCTGGCCTGCCTCCGGAAACGCCGCCTGGGGCTCAGTCACGAACCCAGGCGGGCGGGGGGGGGGGGGCAGCCGGAGCACCGAGGGGGGTCAGGTGATCTGCGAGGAAGCTTGGCTGGGGGCCTGGAGGCTGCACTGGGGTGCAGAGTGAGGTCAACTTCCCCCTTCCCGGGCTTGTACCCCCACACCCGGCTGCCGGGCTGGACGTCTCTACAGCTGTCTGTCTGTCCAGCCGCTGTCCCCTGGTCCACCATGAGCTCTGGACCTCTGCTAGGTTCCTCTGGTGCCCGTGAGGCCGGAGTTCCCATCAGCAACCAGCCTCCATGGGGCTTCAGGTCAGGGTCCTGCGGGGCGTGGGGTGAAGACCCCAGCAGGGGCCTGCTGGGGAGAGCCCTGCCGCCCCCGCTCCCCTCTCCCGCCCTCCTCCACTGCTCTGCAGCTATTTAAAGCAAGTGGTGGCCGTGGGAAACTTCTTCAGATGTGTGGTTTCGTCTTCTCCGGCACAGGGACCCGGCGTCTGTTCTCTTGGTCTGGTGACTCATCCCTAGTGAGAAAGCCTTTTTGTTGTTTGATGCTCGCTGGAGGTTCTGTGGTCTGAGAACCTGGCCCGAGGGGGGCCTTCCCTCGCTGGCACTCCTGGAAGGCCTTGGAAGCACCCCGAGCAGCCCCTTTGTCCCATCAGCAGACCCAGGGAGCCCAGAAGCGGAAATGTTGTGCTGGGGTTGGGGGCTGCCTGGCTGGGAGAGTGCCTATCCTCAGAATGTGTCACAGCCACCGCCTCCTCCCAGAAGCCACCCCTGATTCCTCCAAAACCTCAATCAATCTCCACCTTAGTGGCTCGGTCCTCTGCCCTCAATCTTCTCATCTGTGAAATGAGGCAGTGAGTCCAAGCTGGCGGATCTGTGTGAAGATGAACTGGAGAATGTGTAGCACAGTGTCTGACACACAGTAGGTCTTCAGTGGGTGGGGTCTATGATTAATGAGAGCTGCTGATATCTATCAAGTGCTCATTTGGTGCTGAGCACTTTGCATGAATGATCCCATCTAATCCTCCAGCGGCTCTCAGAGGTGCTTACTAGTATTATTCCCATTTTACAGATGAGGAAACTGAGGCACAGGGAGTCAGGTAACTTACACAGTCTCATAGCTAGTAAGTGCAAAGTGAGATTCAAACCCAGCTGATGTGGCACCAGAGCCCGAGCCATGAACCACTGACTAGCCTGTCCCAGGAGCTTGGCAGACGGTGGCTGATAACGGCGTGGACTCCAAGAGATATAAAGAGCATGCCCCTTCTGCTCAGAGCCTTGGTACAGCTGTTCCCTCAGCCTGAAACACTGCCCCTCCCCCACTTGCCTGACCATCTCCTCCTCAAGCTTGAGACCATTTAAAGGTCACTTCCTCCTGGAAACTTCCAGGATCGGCTCTTTGAGGAGCCCTCACGGCACACAGCACCTTTCTGCGTGCTCATCATAAGTGCAGTTAAATCACAATTCGTGCAGTTTCCTGCCTGGGTCCCTACCCAGACTGTGCGTGTCCCCAGGGTAGGGACGGGTCTGCCCCCTCATTGCTGCATCCCCAGGGCAAGCACAGCACCTGGCACACAGTAGGTTCTCAAGGTTGTGGACTGAATAAGTGCCACCAAGGCGGCCAGAGGCTGGGAGAAGCATGGAGCAGCAGCCACCGGGAAAGTTTTCCAGAAATCCCTTTGGTGACCTCTGGGCAAAGCAGGCCCTTGGACCTGCTGCTTGATAAGGGTTTGAGGATGATGGGAGGCTCCCAGTGGGGCCATGCAGAGGACCCATTTTCCCAGGATAGCAGGTGGCCACCCTTCCATGGGCGTGGGGACGCTGGGCTATTTGCTTATGGCCCTGGAGCATCATGGGAGCAAGAGGGAGGGAGTGTGTCCTGTGCTGTCGCCACTCCCTGCCACCCCAGCAGTGGCTGAGGTCCCATGAGAAAGGGCGCTCGGCTCTGCCTTTGGGAGTCCAGGGGTCACCAGGACCAGGGCAGATGGTGCTCACAGGGTGGGGTTGGGGTCAGAGAGGGTCCAGGGTAGAGGTGAGCACGCAGTCTTGGGTCTCCAGGGTCTGGGGGAGCCGGTGAAGCCTGAGAGAGGGACCAAGAGCGAGGCTGGGCCGCCTGCGTGAGGGAAGAGCGGCTAGCGCCTGCTGGCGGCTGGTGGCGCCTCGAGTACCGCCAGGAAAGCGGACCTGGGTCCAGGGAGCAGAGGCCGCGCAGTGGACCACAGCCTGCTTCCCAGCAGCCATGCCAGAGGAGACGGGGGGCAGCTTCTCCCACCACAGGAGTAGCTGTGCCGGCCAAGGAGCCACGTTTCTGCCCGTGGAAGGAGCCATGGCCACACCGCCACACCAACAGAGGCACTGTGGCCAGTGTGTGTAGCCAGGCCAGCAGGGTGCGGGGGGGAAAGGACAGATGACCCGGAAGAGGCCAACCCCCCAGGTAGGAATCGTGCAGAGTTCAGCATGGCCACAGAAGCAAATGTCCCCTTTTGACAGCAAACGCTCTAAGTGGCCCTGAGGATGCTTGCGGCTTTGGTGCCCACTGTCTGCCATGGCTGCTGCCTCCTTCATGCGGCTCTCCCATCACAGGCCTTGCGGGAGGCAGCACGGGCCCCTGGAGGCACAGGAGCATTGAAGTGAGCTAAAACGCAGGCAGGAAGCTGAAGGATGGCAGGAGGGAGGCCTGGGCCACGGGACAGGCCCTGGGGGAGTGGGGAGAGCAAGGGCCATCTTGGACATTGATGTCGTCCTTCTTTGTCCCTTGTCTCACGTCCTCTCCTCCCCAGGCCTCACCCTGCCCGGAACAGGGTCTATTGCTTTCCCTAGTGCAAGGATGAGAATATGGGGACTCAGAAAAGTCTGGGAACTTGAAAGTTGGAGAGCAGGGACCTGAAGCCCCAGCCTCAGCTCTCTCCACTTGGCTGAGGTCTCCTCCATCACTCCGATGCTCTCAGAAGAGGAGGGAGGAAAGGTGGGTGGGTGGGGGTAGCTGCAAAGAGAAACAGGACAGCAGTGCAGGCAGCTGGCCCCGAGCAGGCCTCTCCTCTCTCAGGCCTCAGTTTCCTTCATCTGGGGAACCAGACGCTCGGCCTCCATTATCCCCCAGGGCTCTCCCAACTGGAGACTCTACAATAGGAGGGCTGGCATGTGGCTGAGGGGAGGGGAGGCAGTGGTCAGGACAGGCTGCTCCTTGCTGAGGCCTTTGCAGCTCCATTACCCCAAATGGAGGCCAGAGATGTGGAGTGACTTAGCCAAGGTCACACAGTGACGCAGGAGTCGGGGAGGGGAGCAGGAGCGGTGGAGACGGACAGAAGACGGTGCAGTTGAGCCCCCTGCCCCCACCACCTGCTTTCTTGCTGAAACGCTCAGACACAGGAAGAGCCGTCTTCACCGAGGCCGCAGCTGCCTACCTCCTGCAGAAAGCTATAGACTCACTGAAAACTCGGGCCCCTGCTCTGTCCTTTTCCAACTCCCTGCCCTGGCCTCAGAATCACAAGTGTCTCCCCATTGTACAGAAGGGAAGGCTGAGGCTCAGCAAGGGCAAAGGACTTGTCCAAGGCCCCCTGGGAGGCTACACCAGAGCAGGGGCTAGGATCCAGGTGTCCTAACTGTGGCTCTCTGCCCCGGTGTCCCCCGAGCCACCACCATCAAAAAAGAAAAGATTTATTGAGGGCCCCGAAAATCAGCTCTGTCCGTCTAGGCTGCTCAGCCCTGTGCCCACACAGATCTGAGTCCTGCTGCAGCCCAGCCCTCGCCTTATGGTCCAGCCTTGCAGCCCCAGGGGCCCCAAGCACTGCCCGCTGCCACCCAAGCAGCCTCCGGAAGAGCCCTGGAGGGGCTGGGCCAGAGCTGAGCGCCAACGCTCTGTCAGGCAGTGGCAAGGCCAACGGCTGCCTCCGGGATCAACCTAAGGAGGAACCATCCGCAGGTCTTTCCCAGCCCTTTAGAGTTCGCAGATCCAGGATTTCTCCTCCAAGAGCTCCCGGCCTTTGCCAGCCTGGAGAGTGGACAGACGAGAACCAGAGGCACCTGCTCGGCTGAAAAACCACATTTGACGTCAGCTCTTCTCTTCTTTGGGGCTTTTTGTTCGGAAGGCTGGGTCCTGCAGAGGCAGAAACACTTCTGAGAAAGTTCCCTGTGCATCCCAGAGGGGAAGTTTGGGAAGGATCCCGAGACAGTGGGGAGCTGGGGGTCCATGGGGACAAGAGACCCGTCCAGGGTCAACATAGCGAGTTTGGGCAGAGCCAGGGAGGCCCGTCTGCTGTCCGTGACCCAGCACCCGGCTCTGATCAGAGGCCAGAGCTGAGCTGACTAGAGCCCCAGCTTGTGCGTGACCCCAGGATGGTCCGTGCAGGCGAGGCAGGGATCCTCTGTGGGCAGCTCGGAAGCTCGCCTGGTTCCGATTCACCCCCACCAGGCCAAGGAAATCCCAAGGCCAGACAGCTGTGGGGATGAAATGCCCCCTCCCCACCGCCCTGCACACCTCCAGCCCTTTGCATATGACTGGGAATGTCTGACCTGGGGCCCCGGCCGGATTCAAGTCCAGCCCAGACAAAAAATTTCCCCTGTGGTTTGGAACGGATCGTGGCCATCACTTCCTGTGCCCCAAGGGAGATGGGTGCAGGAAAGGGGGCCGGAAAGGTGTGACCCCACTGTCAGGCTCTACAGAGATGCAGTGGGGGTGGGGGGGCGGAACTGGCGTGAGAATCTCCCCACTGAGGGTCCAGTCCTAGCTGGGCCACAGACTCACTGTGGGATTCCAGAAAATTCCTCTCCTCTCTGGTCCTCTAAAATGAATGTTGCCTTAGGGCACTTCCTGTCAGGCCATCTGGTGGTTTTGAATACTGTACTTCCTGAAGGAACAGAGGGACACAAGAGACACTGAGGCAGGGGGTGTGGGAAAGAGCCGAGCTCTGAGTCACAGCCATCTAAGAGCAAATTCTGGCTCTGCCACTTACTTGCTGTGTGGCCTTGGGCAAGTGACTTGGCCTCTCTGAGCCTTCATCTCTGCATCTATAACACTAATAATCACATGGGTGAGACCTTCCTCTCTGCCACTGTTCCAAGTGACTCCTCGCAGACACTGCCCAACCATCTGGAGGGTAGGGGCTCTTACTACCTTGGGTCCCTCACCTTAGGGGAGGTGAGGGAATGAGGCTTGGTGGGCCAGGATCTGAAACCTGACCATCTGACTCCAGATTCCACGGTCTCTAATGCCTGCCATACAAGAGGGGTCATTGTGAAGGCCAAATGAGATAATTCGAGCAAAGTTCCTCACACACTGTGCTTAGTGCATGGACATTATCAAATTATTATTACTGTTATTCGTCTTGCTCCACTTTCCCTGGTGAATGCCAACCCCACCTCCTAAGTCCCAATGACCCTCTAGTGCCCACCCGCCCTCGGTCTGGGGACCTCCCTCTGCCCGCTCTGCCCTCCGGCCCCCAGGGCTGGGCCCCTCACTGGGCAGGGGCTGGGAGGGCCTCCCGAAGGCGTTTGGCCCGGTCCCCCCCATTTCACAGTTGAAGCAGAGGCCACCCGCCCAGAACCACACAGCAGCTCTCAGCATGCAGAGCCCCCAACCCCGTGCGCACTTTGTGAGTCAGCCGCCTCCTGACCCCGGGCAGCTGGGGCACCAGAGACGGCTGGACAGGCTCGCTGCTCCTCGCTTCCCCGAGGCGGGTGTGATCTGCTGGTGGAGCAGTCGGCTGCCCACGCGAGATTCTGTAGACTATCTTCCCTCAGTGCCCAAAGGCCCACCATTAGCCAGCCATCCTCTGGGGTCAAGCACTTCCAGGGATGTGCTGATAACTTCCCCCAGGAAAGGGCACAGCTGGGATGCTTAAGAGGGAATGAGGGGGTGCCGGTGGGGAATGAGGCAGTCAGAGCCCAGGGCCAGGACTCAGACGGGTATCTGAGGAGGAGTGCAGCCATCAGCCTGGGGGGGTTTGCACCTCACCTGTCTGCTGGCCCCCTGGGCTCTGTGGCGAGCACTGGGGCTTGAAATTTGGACAGAAAAGATGAAGGTTTCTTTTCCCCAAATTCTTCCCGGTACCCACCCCCTCAGCTGGCTCGTTTGCTTGTTTCCATTCATTTGTTCATGCAGCAAACATTTTTTGAGCACCTGCCATGTGCTGCTGGCACCTGTGAGCCCACCTGAATCCTGGCGTGTCACCCGGCTGAGCATGTCCCCCCGTCCCCCACTCTCCTATTCCGCCCTCATCAGCCCCGGGGGTGGGGGAGTGGAGGTGGAGCTCAGAGGGGTCGCGGTTGTCACCAGGAGGGAGACTGGCTGGTGGTCTTCAGCTGTGAAGTTGGCTTTGGTTTTTCGGTTGAGAATCACACCCACATTCTCAACCCGAAGGGAAGGAAGATGATTGGGGCCAGAGTCTGTGTTTTCTGGAAACACCACAGGGTGGTGAAAGGTTCTCCAGGCCCTGACCTCAAGCCGAACAGGCAAGATTTTAATCACCGAAGTGTCATTAGGTGTCTCCCATGACCTGGATCCAGCCTTGCAACCTGAGAACACCAGGAAGAGAGAGGCCCCACCACCTATGGAAAGTGTGACAGAACATTCCCCGAGCACTAACTTTGGGCCAAACACTTTCCATGCATTTGCCCGTTCAGTTCTCAAACCTGCCCTGTGACAGGTGCTGTGATTCCCACTTTACAGATGGGGAAGCCGAGGCTCAGAGATGTCAAGTGACACACCTATGGCCACACAGCCGGTAACCCAGATCTGCGCCCCCGCCAAAGCTCGAGCTCTGCATGGCTAGGTGGCAAAGCCTCGTGCTCCTCATGCCCACCTTCTCCCACACCTGCAATGCCTCGGGAGCACTGCATGGCCCGGCAGGACCTGGTGGTGAGCCAAGAAGAGGAGCCCATGGCCCAGGAGGACCAAGCACAGTCCCCACCCCCCATGGGGGCTCAGGAAATGTCTGTTGATAAACGGTCCTATTTTCGTAAAAACAAAACTGTGGGTGCCTGTGCACAAATAGATACTGGGATGAAATGCACCCAAATGTGAGTATTCTAGTGAAGAGAAGGAGGAATGAGTTTTCTTTTTCTCTTCTGTGTGTAGTTGTATTCTCTAAATTTGCTATGCGAGACTAGAAAAAAAGAAAAACAATAAAAGAAAGAGCAGACGCTTACCCCAGAGCTGTCCAGCCAACTCGGAGCTCAGGGAGGGGTGGTCTGGCATGGCTGTGGTTGGCAGGATGGGCTCCCAGTGGAGGTGGCCCTTGGCTGGACACAAGAGGGGACAAGGACTAGTGGCCTTGGCTCGCCTCCCAATTCTCGCTTGGAGTCAGAAGACACCACTCTGAGCATCTCAGGGCACAGGTTGGTGGGAGCGAGTGGTCAGGATGAGGACTCTGTAGTCAGGCAAACCCGGGGGCCCAGCTCCCCCTTTAACTCAGATTACAACCTGGGGCCAGTCACGGCCTCTCTGAACCTCAGTTTCCTCATCTGCAAAACTGGGCTCCAAGGCCTGTTATGAGCAGTAAATGAGAAGATGCCAGTCCCTGGCCTGCAGCAGGGGCTCACAATGGCAGCTTTGGGTCGGTGGTCATTTCTTCCAGGCCCCAGGGGCCTTTGGGCAAAGTGCTGACACTCAGGCTGGGAGCTGGCTGGAGGGAACTGGGTCTAACCCCTTTGCTTAAGGTGAAGAATCTGAGCTTCAGGGAGGGGAGGGGGTAGACGGGGTGAGACTCCTCCCTCCACCACACCCAACTCCTCTTCCAAGCCTCAGTGTCCCTCAATGCATGTCCCTCAATGTCCCTTCCTCAGTGCAGAAAGTGTGGGGCTTGGGTGCTCCAGGAGATGGAGATCCCTGTCAGTGCTCCCTATGTGGGGTCCTAACACCTTCCCTGTGATGGGCCTCTCCCCTCCTCCCACCCTGCCCTGCCCCGCCCCGGCAGGCTCAGGACCCATGGAAACCCGGAGGAGCGACAAAGTTCTCCTTCTTGCTCTCCTTCTGAGTCAGCCCCGCCACACCACGGAGGTGACTCAGAGGAGACAAAGCCCCAGACCACACCCCGTCCATCCCTAGAGAGGGGAGCTTCACCCTGGGCCGGGTTTCCCAGAGTCTGTCCTGCCCCACCTACGCCTCCCGCCTCCCGGGCTCCCTAGGAAGAGGTGGGAGGAATGGAGGGATGGAGGGGGAGAAAAAGAGCAGGCGGGGGCTGGGCACCAGGCCAGGCCAAGTCTTCCAGACCTCTCTCCACTACAGCCACAGCCAGACAGTCTAGCATGGAGACAGCAAGAAATCCAGGGCACCCCATCATTCACATTTGTTCAGTTGCTCATTTGCCCAACAAACATTTGCGAAGCGCCCACTCTGGGCCAGGCGCTGGGCAGGGCTCGGGGGTGCGAGATGAATCAGACCCGGTGCCTGCTTCCCGGGGCTCCCAGTCTGCTGGAGGAGACAGACATGGAAACAAATAATTAAAGACATGAATGAAACTCTTTGAGATAAAAATACACGGGATCTGTGAACACAGAGGGGCCTATGAGACGATAAACTTAGCATTTTACCTAAATTTAACTAGAGGGAGAACTCACGTATCTCCCTTGAGTGGGGTGGGTGGTGGGAGGCTAGGGTGGGGCTGTGATCTTGAGGGATGCTGAAGGCCCCACCCACTGCCGCCTGCACTCCGCTATTCTTATGGGAAGCGACCCCTAAAATTCGGGGCCGGAGGAGGCCCTGCGGAATGCAGGAATCGGATTTGGGTTCAGGGATTCCACTTCTAGGCCTCAATTTGCAACCCACGTACTTCGTGCCCCTATGCAACTTACTCGTCCTCTGACTCTCAGTTTTCTCCTTTGCTAAGTGGGGGCCTGGATTTGGAGAGAATCATCATAGCTAATATTTGCAGAACATTGCCGTGTACCGGGCATTGCGCCAGATGCTTTGCATACGTTACCTCCTTCAGGCCTTACATCCGCCCTGTGAGGTAAAGACTATTAATAGAAGAAATCTCTTATCCAATGAAAGCAAAACCAGTGGTTGGCTAATAGAAAAAAATATTTAAAGCAGGACATCTTATGATACATAAAATAAGCATTTTATTGAATGTAACACATGTGTGTGTACATTTATTAGATGATCTTTTGATGCAGGGCCAAGGCTCTTTGAGACTGAGGCCTCTGGCCAAACTCCTACCTTGTTTTTCTTGCATAAAACAAACCTGTGCAGCAGCATTCATGGTTCTCATTTGGGTTTCTTGAAAGTGGAGTGAGACCTTAGAGATGCTTGTGAAGCAATCTCTAAGCAGAATGCTCCTGGATTTTTAAGAACTTCACCCCAGTTTTAACCTACATCTAATTGAACAAAGGTTTTGGTGGATTTTAACAATTATTTCCCCCCAATTTTTTATAGTTGTCTTGCCCACACCTAATTCAGCAGTTTTCCTTTTTTCGACAACTCTCTTTTATTGGATCTTTCCAAGGCCCTTTCTCAGTTTTCAGAGACACCATGACTCTCTGCCCCACTATCCTCTCGTCTCATTGGTTGAGCAAATACAACTGGCTGCTTCGGGTTTGGGGACAGACCTCCCTCAGCCAGCAGGAGCACCTTGGTGGCGCTAGGGGGTCACCAGCCAGCCTGGAACATTCAGAGCGCTGTGGCATTCGCCTTTCAAAGGAAGGGAGAATGCTGATAAATCCACAGAATCAGTTGAATGGAGGCCGGTTAAGGCGGTCTCTACTGTTTGTCCCCATTTTACAGGTGAGGAAACTCAGGTGCATGAGGTCATTTCCCTAAGGCAATCCTAGGCTTGGCAGAGCTAGGACTGGAACCCAGGCCTGTCTGGCTCCATGTTCTTTATCCCTACATTCTGCTGCCTTCTTAACACTCTGAGACCCCGTGAGCCTCTGCCTTCCCTGCTAGGACTAAAGGATGTTGAGATGTCTCACGTGGGATTTGAAATACATTTAACAATTGTGAGCTCCGTGCCCATATAAGGATGGTGGTCACCACTCTCGGGGCAGGGGCCGTGTCTCCCTCAGGTCCGTGTCCCCAAGCTTGTGTCTATGGAGTTGGGTGGGGGCAGTTAGGATGTCTTTTGTCTTTCTGCAAATGTCCCGCGCACCTGCGCTGGAGCAGGTGCCGGGCTGGTTTCTGGGACATGCGGGAACGGCGAGGAAGAGCAGACGCCATCGTGACCCTCACAGAGCTCGGTGTCTGGCGGGATCCTCCAATGCCTTCCACGTCCAAGCATCCGCTGGTTCAGACTTCCTCTGGGGGGCACTTGGGAACACCAAATGTGCAAAAGATGCAGATTTTGGAGTCACACATCTGAGTTCCGATTCCACTTACTGGCCGGGCGACGATCCCAGGCCGAGCGCGACCTCTCTGAACCTCCATGGGAATGATAGCACCGCATCACGGGCCCCCGCGGGCAGACACCCACAGGCGCCCAGCACACAGCAGGCTGGGGAGGGAGCAGCTCCCCCTCTTCTGGGCCCAGGAGGCCCCCCAGCAGGGAGGTGCTTGGCTGGGGACGGGGGACAGGGCAGGCAGCTCTGAGCAGCTTCCGACCGTTGGTGGCTGTGGAGAGGGACGCGGTGAGCGGGGGAAATGAAAAGAGCCCAGACGCCGTCCGGGCCGCAGCACGCAAAGGGCTGAGAAAGGGGAAGGAGGCCCAGACCGGGAAGTAGTCGGCTTCTGATGACCACCTCGCGGGACCGCGCCAGCCCGAGCAGGAAGTGGTCGCCCTTCCCCCGACGCCAGGCCCGGCCCGGCCCGGCCCGCGCTTGGGAAACAGCTGGGCCCGAAAGTCCCCGTTCTCCCGTCTGTTCTGGGAGCAGCGCTTTATTCTTAGAAACTCGGCTCCGGCCGGGGCCCCTGACTTTGTGGCCGGGGGTCTGCAGACCCAGGTTCTCGTCCCGGCTCTGCCACTTCCTGGCACCGAGGCCTTGGCCAAGTTGCTTCCCTGTCTGGACCTGTCACCATCTGTCAAATGGGGTGATAATTCCCCACCTGCCACCTCAGAGGGACCACGAAAATTGTGAGTCCTAAAAGGTCAGAGCTGGAAAGCCCCCAAGGGCTCCTCGGGTCCGCCGTCTCTTTACAGATGAGGAGACTGTGGCCGGAGAGGGGAGGACATGCTCACGTTAGCAGTCACAGGAGAACCACGTAGCGGGGGCACCTGAGGTTCTAGAAAGAAGGCTGGAGGGGAGCCAGGACGAGGTCCAAGGCCTCCCTTAGCTCCTTCCTTGCAGTGGAACCTTGGTCGAGTCAACCAGCCTTTCTGAGCCTTTTCCTGCAACAAGAGACCAAGTCCTATCTCCCAGGGTTCCTGGGGGCTCCCCTAAAATGGTGCATGTTGGGATGCCCCGTGAACTGCAGTGTGCTGTCACCACGACTGGCTTCTTCACCGAGGTGGGGCTGCACTGGAACCCGCTCTCATGGGCTCCTGCTCTCTGCCGCCCCCTGCCCGAGGCTCCGTGCACAGGGAGTGGGGTCGGGGCTCCAGGGAAGCTGCCTGGCAGGAGGATTCTCTCACTCTTCTCCCCCTACTCAGGTACGAGGTGATAAATCTCTTTCCCTGATTCCACTGAGTCACTGGAGGCCGTGCTCCTGGCGGGCTAGGTGCGAACTCACCTCACCCACGTCAGTAGCCAGAGATGATATCGCCACCATCACACCTTAGCTCGTGGCTTCTACCCACCACCCCACCTTCCTGTGGGAAAGGAGGGCACTCCTGGGACCCCAGAGCCTTTGTGGTGGGGGCCGGGGGAGTGGGGAGGCTGGGCCAGACACAGGCAGCCCTCCCACACCAGGCCTCCCTGGTGCCACTGGGCACAGGCCACCCAGGCCCAGCTTGGGCTTCAGGACAGAAGGCCTCAGACCAGGGAGTCCTGGATGGGGGAGCTGGCAGAGGGATTAGAGATTAGCCTGTCCAGGGGGCAGAGCTGGGGTCCACGGACCTGAAGAAGAGCTGGAAAGCCCCAGATCACACACAGACTTGTGGTTACGTGTGTGTGTTTGTGTGTGTGTGGTTATATGTGCATGTGGGTGTGTGTGTGTGGTTGTGTGTGCGTATGGTTGTGTATGTATGTTTGCATTTCCTGAGGGGAGGGTACAGATTTCATTAAATTTTCTAAGCAAAATTTAAAAGTTCAGGGCCGATGTGCTTTCTCCCCATTCCTATTTTACAGATGAAGAAACTGAAGCACAGAGATGAAGTGTCTCACAGCCCTTCTAGGCAGGATGAGCTGGGGTACTTGGTGCTCCTGTTACGACCTTTTCCTGGTTCAAAAATAGTCCATGGGAAGTTCAAAGCGAGTCTCTATCCCATCCCTCTGTCCTAGGACTTTGATGGTGGCTGGGGCTGGGGGAGATTCGGAGAGAGCAGGGTTAGGTTAGGTCCCCTGAACCAAGCCCCAGAGCTCCTACTAGCACCAGCAGCGCTAGCATCACCAGCATCACCACCAGCACCATCAGCATCACCACCAGCATCACCACCATCAACACCACCACCATCAGCATCACCACCAGCACCACCACCATCAATATCGCCACCATCAGCATCACCACCATCAGCATCACCACCAGCACCACCACCATCAATATCACCACCAACAACACCACCACCATCAGCATCACCACCAGTACCACCACCATCAATATCACCACCATCAACACCACCACCATCAGCATCACCACCATTAGCATCACCACCAGCACCACCACCATCAGCACCACCGGCACCATCAGCATCACCACCAGCATCACCACCAGCACCACCACCGTCAACACCACCACCATCAGCATCACCACCAGCATCACCACCATCAGTATCACCACCGTCAACACCACCACCATCAGCACCACCACCATCAATATCACCAACCTCAGCATCACCACCAGCACCACTAGTGTCACCAGCGCTGTCAGCATCACCATCATCAACACCATCACCATCAGCATCACCACCAGCATCACCAGCACCACCAGCATCACCACCAGCACAGGATTTTCCGTACAGGCTGAGCCAGTCACCTTGCTTCCACCAACACTCTGCAGTCCTGCCTCTGCTGGTGGGAGTTTGGATGCCCAGCTCAGGCCTCATCTCGAACCCCATGGGGCCAGCCTAAGGGTGGGATGAAAACAAATCTCTGTGCTCCAAGGTGGGTGGGGCATTCTGCACTGAAAATGCCCCTTGCAAAACGAGCTAATTGACCTGACCCTCATATAAGACCGTTTTAGAGATAGGTAGTACAGGTAAGCTCTTATCCAGTTAAGACTGGGAAAATGTGCTTGTTGTTCCTTTCATCTTTCCACAAATGAGTATTATTATTATTTTAGCTGATGCCTATCCGGCACTGACTGGGCCCAGCTCTAAGTACTGTAGATACATGAACTAGCCTTGCAGCAACCCTATGAGGTCGGTAGTATCATTGTCCCTATTTTATAGTTGGGGAGACAAAGGCACAGAAGAAGTCAAATAGCTCGTCCAAGGTCAGACACCTAGCAAATGGCAAGGCCAAGATTTGAACCCAGGCCTCCTCACACCAGAGTCCACGCGCTTAGCCACCACACTACACTGTCAGATTGGAGAAGTGTGGGGCAGGCCAAAGAAAACCCCAGGTGTGCCACTCCTGTAAATGACCATGATCTCTCGAAGGCGTGGGCTGTATTGTTTTCACTGCTGTGTTCTCAGGGCCTAGCACTAGGCCCAGTACACAATAGGAGCTCAATAAATGTTGGCTAAGTGAATCAATTGATAACACTGGCCTCCAAACCCTTACCCAGCTCCTGCTTCCTCCCCTGAGCCGTGCTTGAGGGGTCACAGAAGCTGTAATTCTTCTTCCAGCCAACAGAGGGCAGCATGTCTAATAAGGTAAGACCCTCCTCCAGCAGTCAGGAAGAAGGAATTAGGAGGGAAAGGAGGAAATACTTTGTGGCAGGCATGAATACAGTTATTGATTAAAAGCAAGTTGAGACAAACCCTGGGTCCCCTCACATGGCTGGTGTTCTTAATTTGACAGCTGAAGAAACTGAGGTCCAGAGAGGGAGAGGTTCTTGCCCAAGATCACAGAGTAAGTGAGCAGCAGAGCCAGGCTTGGATTCCAGGTCTCCTGGCTCTTTCCCCAGCAGAATGGTAGAAATAGCTAACAGGTTGGACTATGGACCAGGCCTCCCCTTGTCTGTCAGGACAAGGTGGGCCCTGGAATAGCAGGTGTGAAAGGGCAACCATGAGCAGTCCTTTGTGACATAGCCAGGTCGCCCCCTGGTGGCTATAACTGTCAGGTACCCATAAGCACAGTCACGATTTTGTCAGTTCATCAGCCAACAGGATGCATCTCCATCTTACTGGCCCAGACCTGGCCTCAGGTTGTTGGGAAGACAAGGGAACAAGAGCATCAGGTTCCAGTCCCTCCAGGGACTTTCAGCTCAACAAACGAGGCAGAGTGACCCCTGGAACAGAACAGAGGGCCTGTGTGTCTGAGTCCCGAGGATCACAGCCAGCAGTCACCGTGAGCACCCAGCCCTGTGTCTAGCACTGCAGATGCCCCATCTCTTCTAGGCCAGCATCACCCTGTGGGGTAGGTACTCATATTCTCCTCATTGACTGTTAGGAAACTGGGGCTCCAAGATGGGACATAATTTTGCTCAAAGTCACATAGGAAACAGAAGAGCTGGGAATTGAACCCCAAACTGGTAGATTCCAAGTCTAGGGCTTGTCCGACCTCCTCATGCAGTAACCACTGCAGCTCTGAGTGAGTGCGCTCAGCTGGGATTGCGGTGGTCTTGGAAGGCTCCCGTGAGGAGGTCGGGCTCCACCGCCTCAAAGGCCAGACCCAGCTCCTTACGGTTACGTCACCCATTGATGATGGTGACAACTACCACAACAGCAAATACCATCAATTAAGTATTTAGTGCTGGGTGCTGTGGTTTAAGTACTTTCCATGGGTCATTTATTCATTCATTCACTTAACGAGTATTTTGTGCAAGTGTGAGGAAGATTAGCCCTGAGCTAACATCCGATACCAATCCTCCTCTTTTTGCTGAGGAAGACTGGCCCTGGGCTAACATCTGTGCCCATCTTCCTCCACTTTATATGAGACGCCGCCGCAGCATGGCCCGACAAGCGGTGCGTTGGTGCGTGCCTGGGATCCAAACCGGCAAACCCTGGGCCGCTGGAGCGCACGCACTTAACCGCTACGCCACGGGGCCAGCCCCGACTTAACGAGTATTTATCGAGCATCTCCTGTGCAAAACAGACACGAGTCCCTGCTCTCGTGAAGCTTGTCTTCTGGACAAGGGGGAAAGACAATGAGCAAAATGAGTAATTAAAATATATGGTGCGTCAGGTGGTGGTAACTTCTGGAGAAAACTAAGGTAGAGAAGAAGGATGGAGAGCATTTTGGGAAGGGGTGGAATTTTAACCTGTGTGGTCAGAGAAGGTTCCCCTGAGGTGACACTTGAGCAGAAAGCTGAAGGAGAGGGGGAAGTGAGCCTTGTGGGTGTCTGAGGGAAGAGGGTTCCAGGCCGCGGGAACAGAGAGTGCAAAGGCTCTGAGGCAACTGTCTCATTGATTCATCTCAAAGAGCCTTGAGTTATAAAACACTGTTGTTCACGTTTCATAGATCCCTGGGTTAGGGAGCATTTTCTAAGTCTGGTAGGAAGAGGCAGGGCAAATGGAGAAACTGAGGCCCAGAAAGGTCATGCCCAAAGTCACATAGTGAGTCGGGGCAGAGCTGGGACTCAAACCCTGGTCTCCTGCCTCCCACACCAGGGCTCTTCAGGGGGTCTCTAGTTCCTAAAGGGATATCTCACCTCTGGCATCTCCAGAGATCAAGGTCCCCAAAGAAAAGGGTAGGAGGCAGGCTCTAGAAGGGCCAGTAGACCAGGGACAGGAGCCGAATCCCAGCCTGATGGACGCAGAGCCAGAGTTGGTGGCCATGCTCAGCCATGGTGGCACCGCAGAGGTCAGAGAGGCCCAGCTAATCGCGCCTCCACGCTGCCTAGCACGGTGTTCTTCCATTAGAGGGAATGGGCTCTCCTACTTGGAGGGGCTTGTAGCTCAACCCACCAGCAGGGAGAGCGGCTGAGGCACGTCAGTGACTAATACGAGCCTGACCAGCCACTGCCCAGGAACCAGAGGTCAGTCTGCGATTGGGGTCAGAGGTCAGCCTGGGTCTGAGTTCTGTGGTTGGATTAGGGGTCAGTCCACAGCTGAGGTCAGTCTGTGGCTGGGACCAAAAGTCAGTCTGTGGCCAGGTCAAGAGTCGGTGTATGGTTTTCTCCAGGGGCCAGTCTGACAGGGACAGCATCAGTCTGTATTCACGTCAGGACTCCGTCCGTCACCAGGGTCAAGGACCAGACTGGCCAAGGTCAGGGCTCGGTCACGGCCATAGTGGGGAATGTGTGTCTGTGGAATAAAGCTGCCAGCTGGGCTGCGACGGGCCAAAGTCTGCCCTCAGAGCCAGGCAGGGATGGATCATCAGGTGCTGTAAGCACGGGCCCCAGCCCTGTCAAGCACTGTGTGGGGCAAAGGGACAGATGAGTCCCTCCATCCCCAAGTCAGCCTTAGCCAGTCTGGGCGACCCAGCCCAGAGCCTCGCCATCGTCCCAACAGCTTGAGGGCCTTCGCTGATCTAACGCCCACCCACCCCATTTAACAGATGGAGAAACTGAGCCCAGAGGGGCCAGGACCTGCCCAGTGTCATACTGCAGATGAGGGTACAGTGAGGACGAGAGCCCAACGCTCCTGACGCCCATGGGCTTTCCTCGCTGAGACTGGAGGTAGGGTCACTGTGCAGTCACTGAGTGGGGGAGACAGATTGAGGAAACCGAGGCCCTGCGGGCATAAAAGGGGAAGACAAAAGCCTCAACCAGGCACAGGGGCCCTGGGGTCTGATCCTTATAGACGGACTTAGTTCGGGACTCCAGAGAGGTCTGCTCATTGGCTTGTTCATGGATTAGTTTATTCAATGAATGCCTTCTTAGGTAGCTTCTCTGGACCTCAGTCTCCTCATCTGTAAGATGGGAAGAATGCCCTTTCCAGGACTGTTGTGAGAAAACAGGTGGGCAACTCACAGTCACTGAGCACACGGTGTGTGTGTGAGGTTGCGGCAGATGCAGGTCGGCGCCCTGCCCAGGCCCGTCTCCCTCGGCACTCGCCATCCTCAGCCCCTGCCAACCAGGTGGCTTCTAGCTGCAGTGCCTGCAACGCCCCCCTGACAGCTTTCCCTGCTCACAGGTGTGGGTGAGCCTAGTGCCTGGGGGTTAGCGCTCCCCTGGGAGCAGCTCTCAGCCAGTGATTGGCAGAGCCGGTGAATAAATATCCAGCTCCCCACCCCCCCATCAGGTGGGTGAATCTTGGGTGTGTTCCACACGGTCCCCACGTTCCCCAGCAGGCTGTGTCTCAGCTGCCACAGCAGTAGCTTGCTGGATGACACACTCCTTGGTGGCTCTGTCCCTCCCTCTCACTGCTCTGCTCCCCTGCAGGAACTCCCTCAGTCACAGCCTGAATGAACATGTAACTCACGTCCTACTTTTAGGGTCTGCTTCCGGATCGGCCCAGCCTAAGGCATGAGCACACCACATATGTCGTCTCATTTAGTCTTCACAACCCTGAGAGGTAGCTCTCACTGCCCCATTCCACGGAAACCAAGGCTCAGAGAGCTTAAGACATTTGTCAAGGGTCACACAGTAAATAAATGGCAGGTCTAAGATTCCTCCCCAGGACTGTCTGTCTCCAGAGCCCACACTCTCAACTATGATGTTATACAGCCCTGCTCAGGGGCCTCCCTAACAGTGGAAGGAGAAGCAAGGACTGAGTATGGATGGAGGTAAGTGCTGGTGGCAGTTTTGTCATACAGGCAATGGTCCCGCAGTAAGCCAAGGACACTTCACTGGGGACATGAGACTTGAACTGGGTGTTGAAGGATGCATAGGAGTTGTCCGGGTGGTGAAAAAAGAAAATGCACTCCAGGCAGAAGGAAGAGCATGTGCAAAGGCTTAGAGGCACAAAAGAGGATGTCATGTTTAAAGAATGCCTAAAAGCGATGGGGGTGTGTGGAATGGGATGCATTCAGGGCAGTGGTGGGAACCTTCACTGCAGTGTTGGGCCCCACATGACAGGTAGTGGACTGGGTGCCACTGTGCTCAGGAGGCACCAGAGGGCCAGCAGAGGCTTGAATCAGAAGCATGATGTGGTCAGAGGGGTGGCTCCGGTGGCAATATGGAGAGGATAGTGCTTGATACGTAGTATACGCCCAACACAGATATAAGTCTTAACTGTTAATCTTTTATTGTATGATTTGAGCTTTTGTAAATTGTGAAACCCTCTACCCCAATTTCATGAATAAGCATTTTCTTCTAAAAATTTCAAATTTTGTTCTTTCACATTTAGAACTTAAATCATCTGGAATGTATGCTGATGTTTGGTGTGAGGTAGGGATCTCCTAGTACCTTTTCTATCTGGATAGCCAATTGAGCTAGCACCATTTCTTTATTAAATAGGTCGCTTGGTAAATGCTGATTTCTGCCATATGCTGAGTCCCATTTACAAGTGGATGTATTCATAGGCTCTCTCTTCCACTGTTTAATCATCCTCCTTTGATGACTATAGCTTTACAATAAGTCACGGTATCTAAAAAGACAAGTCCTTGTTTATTCCTCAGAATTGTGTTGGTGTATTAGTTTCCTGTGGCTGATGTAACAAATTATCACAAATGTGGTGGCTTTAAACAACACAAATTCCTTCTCTCACAGTTCTGGAGGTCAGAAGTCTGAAGTCGGTTTCACTGGGCTGAAGGCTAGATGTGGGCAGGACTGTTTTCCTTTCAGGGGGCTCTGAGGGAGAATCTGGTCCCTTGACTTCTTCAGATTCCAGTGGCTGCCTGTCTTCCCTGGCTCGTGGTCCCTTCCTCCATCTTCAAAGTGCTTCACTCCAATTTCTGCTTCTGTCAACACATCACATTCTCCTCTAATTTTGACTCCTCCTGTGTCCCTCTTGTAAGGATAATCCAGAATAATCTCCCCATCTCAAGATCCTTAATCACATCTACAAAGTCTCGGGTATGGGTGGGACTCCGGATATGATCCACCTTGGGGCAAAATTCCTCTCCATGTGTGGACTTGTAAAACTAGAAAACAGCTTCCAAAATACAAAGGTGAGACAGGCATAAGATTCGGGTTATAGACGTTCCCATTCAAAAAAAGGAGAAAATGGAAAGGAAAAAGGAGTCACCAGTCCCCAGCAATTTCAAAATCCAATGGGGCAAACTCCATTAGGTTTCAAGGCCTGGGAAGAACCCTCTATGGTTTCAGCTCTGGCTGCCGTATGCAAAACAACAAGAACACAACTATAAACACTTTTAACTTTACCTTACATCATATATAAAAATAAACTCTAAAAGAAGTGTAGACCTAAACAAGCATTATACTAAGTGAAAAAGCCAGACACAAAAGAGTCCGTAGTATATGATCCAGCATATATGAAATTCTAGAAAAGATAAAGCTATAGTGACAGAAAGCAGATCTACAATTGCCAAAGGCCAGGGAGCGACAGGAGGGAACTGACTGACTATAAAGGGGGTGGGGTAACTTTTTGGGGTGGTGGAAATGTTCTATATTTTGATAGTGGCGGTTGTTCACAACTGTAGAAAGAAAGAAGGAAGGAGGGAACTGCTTGCTGGGTGATCTTTGCCAAATGACGTCTCTCTGAGCCATGTTTCCTTCTGTAAATTGGGGAGAGCAGGGGTGGGGGCAATCTCTGCCCCCTCCGCCTCAAGCGCTGGTATAACGGAAAAGGATGGGGGCTCTGTCTGGTCCTGAGGACTGGGCTCTGTGCTGCGTGCTTTACACGTATTGTCTCACGACAGCCCATTTTGCAGATGAGGAAACTGAGGCTTATATGATCCTAAGAGCCTTCTCTTTGGGGAGGTCAGTTTCACTACACTGCTCATTTCACAAATGGGGACACTGAGGCTCAGAGAAGTGGCTGGCCTGGCCTGGAGGCTCCTGAAGGAAGCCAGATCCCAGGTTTAGGAAGAAATTATTTTCTTCCCAGGCCCAAACCTCAGCAAAGACCCTGCCCCACCCCTCCAAGGCCCCTTTGTTCACCTAGAAATCAATGAGGGGCTATTTGTTTTCACTTCCTTTTTTTTCAAGACAACAAAAGGGCAGCCCAGGACCTTCTCTGGAGAATGTTGGCTCCCCGCAGCCCAGCTCTGTGCAGCAGCCATGGCCCTGCTCCAGTCTGCCCGCCACCTCCCGTGGCATCAGGGAGGACGTCCAGGTGGGTGTCCCTCAGGGCAGCAGCATCTCAGTAAGGACGTGACCCCAGCAGATTCTTCGGGGAAGGAGCTGTTGAGCCCCGACCCCAGGGCTAGAGCAGGAGCTTCGAACATCTCAGTCTCAGCCCAGAGCAAGGATGGCCGTCACCCCTTACCCGGCTGCCCCCTGCAGACCGACTCCTGCGCACGTCTCTGAACCTCGTCCAGGGTGAGGTGGGCGGGGCCTGGACCCAAACCCACAGCAGTGTGGGCTTCCCGGGAAAGGCAGCCTTTCCTGGGCCCCAGCTTTAGAGGGGACACCTTCAAAGTCCCCAACCAGTCCCCTCCTGGCATGAAATCTTGTCCCTTGAGTCATCCCAGCCAGGCCCTCTGTGTGGCCATGAATTCCTGAGACCCTGAACCCATAATGCTAATGTGAATAAGGGGTGGGGGGGAATTGCTGCTGTTGATTCAACTTTAATAAATGTCAGGGGCGGCACCGAGCACTTTAAATACATCCTCTCGTTTTAATCCCAAACAAGCCATTGAGGGAGTTCCTGTGATTATCTCTACATTACAGATGATGGAAACTGAGGCTGAGAAAGGTTAAGTAATTTACCCAAGGTCACCCAGCTGGAAAGTGGAGGGCCAGGATTAGAACCCACTTGCTATAAGACATGAGCCCCTCCAGGCATAGCCCAGCGCCCCCACCCCCAACCCCCCGCCAACCCCTCTCTGCTGTCTCCCTGGAGACCACCCATCCTACCCTGGGGACACTGTCTTAGGCAGCAAAGTGGCAGCGCCGGGCTGGGCACGTGGCAGGAGTGGTATGTGTGCTGTCATCACCCCACCCTGCCCTGTGAGCCCTGCCTTCCTCCTCTTGGCCTGCGCAGGCCAGGACTCCCCCCCGGCCAGAGTAGGGCTCCCGGGGTCCCGTCTCCGCCCTCACATCCTCAGCACCCAGCCTGCCATTCAGAGCTGGGCTGTCGGCCCAAAGGTCCCCTCGGGATTCTGTTTGCTTCCGGTTCCCCAGACCCCCAGCAGATGTGTTACTCATCTCCTCTCTACTATTCATCCATTCAGTGGGTTTAGGGGCAGTGAGGAGGCCCCGGGGACTACTCAGGAATGACTGGATCGGACGAGGGCCAGGCCCGGCCTCTGTGTGGACACTAATGCCTTACCAGGGCTCTGGAAAGGTCAGCATCGTGGAGGCCTCGGGCTGCACGTGGCTGCTGTGGTCAGTCCTGGGGCAGTGTCCAAGGCCCGGCCTGCCTGCCCTGGCATCAGCCCCTGGTGACCAGAAAGGGCTGGGAGAGGAGGAGGAACTGGGGACAGGTAGACCTCTTGGGGATCCTCTAGTTACCAAGAAACCTCAGGGACAGGCAGCCCAGCTGGAGAAACTCCCTCACTGACCCCCCACCCCTGCACATACACAGTCTCCCTACACCCCTGCTTTCCTGGGCCCTGAGTCACGGAGGCAGCGAAGGGACGGCAGAAGGACCCAAGGTGTGATGTTCATGTGTGAACAGTCAGCCCCAAGAGCCCCGTCCCATCTCCACGCCCATCACTGAGGCCCGTGGCCACCCACCCCCCTCCTTGCTGCCCGTTTGTCTCCATTTGCCACTTGCCCTCCCTTCTCGGGATGTGTCCCTGTGTCTTGAAATCACCCCAAGCCTTGGGAGTTAAGAGCGACAGCCCCTTCACCGCTCCCTACAATTCCTTGCTCCTCCTCAGAGGTGAGCCCTGTTAACAACCTGGCGTCTATCCACAGATCCTTTCTGTGCGTTTAAAAAACCTACGTGGACATTATTTAGATCTTCACATGCAGGATTCGTTTTACACAAATTCATTTTACACGTCGTACTATTTTTCGGACTTGCCTTTTTTTAAGTAGTATGGATATCTTTCCATGTCTATGAATACAGATCCGTCATTATCATTATTAACTGTTGCAGATTTTATACTAAAAACAAAACAGAAAGGCTAAATCATCCATACGCCATAGCTTTTCTCTTAAGTTTATAAATTAAGAAGTAAAAGCCCTCAAATATGGTATGCATCTTTCATACCCTTTTCCCAAGATTATGGAGACAAAGCCATACAGAAAATGTACACTCATTCAAACATACACATGCATTTTCTTACAAAGGGGAATAGTGCTGCTTGCATTGCTCTGTAATTAACTTTTCTATGCAGCAGTCTGTCCTGGAGATTTCCCCACATTAGTGCATTTTGATGTTACTTGATTCTGTTCAACCGCTGACCATTACTCCATTGCATGGATATACCACAATATACCCACCATTCCCCATTTGATGGACATTTCCCTTAGTTCCAGGCCTTTGCTATTGCTGAAATGAACAGCCTTCCATACACATCTTCGTGCCCTCCTTCTGAGGTCTGAAGTCTGAGGGTTGGGGTGATTGGTGGTGGGGGTGGGATGGTCAGAACGTAAGGCCGGATCTCCCACCCCACGCACACTCATGACCCTGCCTCCTCCGGGCAGCGTGACTGTTAGCCTGCCAGGGCCTCAGGAAGCCTCCAGGGACTAAAAATAAACAGGTGAGCCCTTTGCCCGCATTCAGCAAGCACAGTACAGAGTTGTATCGCCCCCAGGACCACAGCCCAGGTTTGGGGGGAAGTGGGAAGTGGCTTCCATTCTATTCCTTCTGCACCCCCTTGCACAGCTGCCCCCGCCGTCCTTCCTCCAGCAGTGATATCATTCAGGGCAGGAGGGGGACCAGAGGCCCCCTGCATAGTCCTGGCAGCCCTCAGAGGCCAGTCGGACAAGGCGGGGGAGTGCTCCAGGCACCGGTTCTGGGGTCCGGTAGCTGCTCAGCTGCATTCCTGTCCAATTGCGTCAAACTGACGCGAACCTGAAAAGCTCTAAAATTGGAGCAGGAACATTGGATCCGCTATTGATCCTCGTCACTTGGGTGACTTCTGTGACCCGTGTTAGCCACAACCCAGCCAAGAGCACCTGCCCTGAAAACAAAGAGTGTGTGGCGGGAGGAGGAGAGGGGGAAGGTAAAGACCAAGGAAGGGGTGGGCTGGGGGGGACAAGCGACCTTTCCTTTGCCCCCAGAAAACTTTGCAGGAAAAAGATTTGCTGGCAGGAAGAAAGCAGCGGGAGGAGGGCAGCCGTGAGAACCCCTGGGACCTCTGTTCCCACGGGGTTTGGGGAAACCGCCTCAGGACATTTTTCTGCCGTGTCCGCAGTCCCAGCAACCAGCCTACTGTGTGCAGGGCCCGGGATGCTCTTTAAAGTATATAACGTCCTGGAAAACTCACTTTCCAGAAACAGAATCCTGGACGGTCAGGTCCAGAGCCTTGCAGAGTAAATAGACTGGCAGCCACCAAGCTGGCTCTGAGAAATGCAGCTTCCTGGGCCACCCAAGGGTCTGATTTGGCGTGTCTGGGGTGGGCCTGAGCATGTGCATTGTGAAAAAGTTTCCAAGCTCAAGACCCTTACTTTCCAATCTAATTTTGTTCTCTGGGGTCTTGGGAGTGGCAGAGGGGCCCAGGGCTCCTGCAGCTGTGAGAGAGGCTGAGCAGGTGGGACCCTGGGCTCCTTACCTCTTGCCCTGGGGTGCTGTCCTTCTCGTCTATTCTATATACTATATCCCCCGGGTGGAAGGCATCTTCAGTTGATTGTAAGACACACCATGGCTTTATGTACCCTGAGGAAAAGCATTGCCAGTAAAACTAAGATAAACTATAGATACAAAATGTGTCTCAATTTCAGAGATGTGAAAGGCAAAGTGTGCATTCTAGAATCCACAGAATAGTGGTATTGTGGTCACACCCTTCAGTGACATCCTACAACTCTTAGGGAAGTCTTCTTACCTCCTCCATGTGACCTCCAAGGCCCCAGTTGCTCTGGCCGCGCCCACATCTCCAGCCACCTCCCGAACCATTCTCCCCTTCTCTGTGCTCCCACCCTTTGGCAGCCTTCTTTCAGGCCCTCTTATCTTCCTTGTTCCCTCCCACCACAGGGCCTTTGCACAGGCTGTACACTCGCCCCTTTCCTTCTTAACCTGCTCATTCTGAAAAACACAACTTAATTGCCACTTCCTCGGGAAGGCCTTCCCTGATCATCTTTGCTAGGTCACACCCCCCACACCACCACTGTTATAGTGTCTCAGGGCACCTCCACCGGACTGGTCTCAGCTGCAATCTCACCTCGTTGTGTGTGGTTAGGTGATGAATGTCAGACTTCCCTGATTGACTGGAAGCCCCGTGCAAGCAGGGACGGCCCTGGTTGTACTTGCTATTGAATCCCTTGTGCCTAGCACTGTGCCTGGCACACAGTAGGTCCACAGCAATGTACACGTGTAGATTCCTGTCCTCTCCAACTTGGGGCTCCAGGTTTCAGTGCCTTGAAGGGGCAAAGTCCTAGGGGGCAGTCTGGGAGAGAGGCCTTATTGTCCCATGCCAGCCTTGTTGGCCTGGTCTCGGGGGTGGGGAGAAGGCAGCTGATGCAGATGCCCCAGCTCCTCTCGCCAGCTTCCTCCCTGGGTCTCGGCCCAGCTGGTTTACTCAGCTGCCCTGTGGAGCTCGGTTCTGCTTTCCTGCCCCTCCCTTCCCACCGCCACCTGCCATTTACTCAGGAAACCAAACCAGAGACAGGCAAAGGAGAGGGGCAAAGACCACCTGCCAGTCTGTCCACCAAGCTAGCAGGAGAAGGAGACACCCAGGGCCTGACCGAGGAGAGATGGTTCTGGAAAAATGTATTATCAAGAGTCTGGGATTTGGCCTCAGGCTGTCTGGGTTTGAATCACCACCTAACTTTGGGTAAGTTCCTTCCACTTCTCTGAGCCTCAGTTTCTTCATCTGTAAAATGGGGATAACAGGAGCAGCTTGGCAGTGTGGTTTTGAGGGATACGTGAGGCGATGGACTCGAGTGTCTCCTCAATAAGCACCCGTGGCAGGGCGGGGCTTAGTGCATGGCCTCGCTATCCCAGTCTGGGGGCCAAGGTCTCGTCCCCCGGGCCTGCTGAGCTCTCATTGACCTGGCTGCCCTCATTGATCTGGCCAGGGCCCCCTCGGGAGCCCCTTCTGCATAGACAGGCCACCCTCTGCCCCTGGGTGGCTGCCCTTTGCCAAGTTCATGGTCTGGAGCGGCAGCCAGCTGGGCCTCCTGCTAATGAACCTCTCGCCCTGCCTGGACCAGCTCCCCCGCTCTCCATCGATCCCTGACCTTCCCGGGAAAGCTCCCTCCCCCGCTCCTGCCTCTACCGCAGCTGCTGCTGCCTGCTCTGGGCTCCTCTCGTCTCTGGCCGGACCTCATCAGCAGCCCCTGAACCCTGGCCATTTCCCCTCGGACATGTGTGTTTCAGGACCAGGGCTGTGAACTGGACAGACGGTCTGGATTCAAGTCTCGGCTTGGCCCCTTCCTACCTGTTATGGACCAGATGTTTGTGTCCCCCCCAAATCCATCTGTTAAAGCCCCAATCTCCCGAGTAGCTGTGTTTGGAGATGGGGCCTCTAAGGAAGTAACCGAGCTTAAATGAGGCCTTAAGGGTGGGGCCCTGATCCAACGGGATTAGTGCCCTTATGAGAAGAGACACCAGAGAGCTGAGTCTCTCTCTCCACGCACACACAAGGAAAAGGCCTTGTGAGTGCACGGAGAGATGGTGGCTGCCTGCGAGCCAGGAGAAGAGGCTTTGGAATGAAACCCACCTTGCCGGCACCTTGATCTTGGCCTTCGCAGCCTCCAGAACTGGGAGAAATGAATTTCTGTTGTTTAAGCCACCCAGTCTGTGGTATTTTGTTCCAGCAGCCTGAGCAGACTAAGACACCAGCTTTGTGACCTCGGGCATGTTTCTTAGCCTCCCTGTGCCTCAGTTCATCACATGGAAAGTGGAGATTGGAAGGCCCCCTCCGTGGGGCTGCTGTGGGGACCAGACGCGTTGAGACTGCAAGTGTGTGCGACAGCCCTCAGCCTGCGCGGCGTCCCACCCCAATAGGGATTGTTACCATGCTGTCCCCTGATCACACTCTGCACCCGGAATGCCCCTCTCCCCTCCTCCTGGGACCCAGATCCTTCACTCCCTCCTAAGTCCATCGCAGAGGCCCCTTCCTGGCCTCCTACCCTGTCTCTCCCTCCCTGGAACAACTCGAGGCAGTCTCGTGAGTGTCTGAGCCTGGGCACTTGGCCTGAAGGGCCTGGGATTTTTCTTTTCCCAGATGAGTACATCCTGTCTCCCCTCAACACACACCCACATTCTAGGCCTACCCGGGCTGTGCCTCTGTGCCTCAGCTTACCCCCTTCCAAGGAAACCAGTACCAAGCACGTTGTGTGCTAGGACGTGCTGAAGAATAATTCCACCCTAAGAAACGTACCCACGGGCCTTTTCATTCCATGTGCAAACACCCTTTCACTAAGTCTCTGACTCTTCGGTGAGAACCTTCCAGCTTTGGCACTGGGCACCTCTAATCGTGACGATGCTAACAAGTGCTGACGGCTATTGGACACCACCATGTGGACCCCTGATGTGCACTGCCTTGTTGAATCCTGCCAGCATCCTTCTGAGGGTGGTGCTATGGCAATCCACATGTACAAAGGAGGAGGAACAGTAGGCTCAGAGAGGTGAGGTGACTGGTGGAAAATGGCAGAGCTGGGGTAGGAGTGCAGGTGAGGCTGGCTCCAGAGCCCACCTTCCACCACCACACTCAACCGCCTGCTGCCAGCGTGGCCTCTCACCCAGGCCAGAGCATTGGCAAGGCGTCTTCTTGGAGCACAGCCTAGAATCTTCTGAGAGCCAAGCTTTGCCAAGAGCGAGATGAGGAACTAGGCCCCCAGGTTGGGATGACAATGCTGACTCCTGGACTGGGCACTTTGCAGTGTCAGCTAACGGTGGGGGGTTCTGCTCAGTTCTGCCACCTGCTCCTCTGGGCGGGCCCATTGTGTAGCTCCCTGCAGAAACACTGTCTCCCAGCTGCTTTTCAATGTCCCCTTCTCAGCTTTCGCACATAAGTGGCATGAGAAGCCGCCTTGGGAAACCCATTAGTGCATACACGGAGGGATGCTGAGGACACCAGCCACCCCATTGCTGACCACCCTCTCGCAGAGAGCTGGACTTCCCCTGAGGAACTGGTGGGCTTCCTCCTTTCCCACACCAACACTGACGTAACTGACCATATCTTCCTTTTTGCTTTGGCTGCCGGGAAGCTCAAAGTCAAATTTGAAACTCAACTTGAGTGACTATCTTGCCCTTATGGGGTTATTCTTCTCTGTGAGCTTGACTGTTTATTTCTATTTCTATGTTCCTGTTTCCTGACTCTGCATTTCTACCCACTCACCTTCCATCCTTCCTTCCTTCCTTCCTTCCTCCCTCCCTCCCTTCCTCCCTCTCTCCCTTCCTTCCTTCCTTTCGTTATTCCTTCCTTCCTTTCGTCGTTCCTTCCTTTATTCCTTTCTTCCTTCCTTCCTTCCTTCTTTCCTTGCTTTCTTCCTTCTGGTGCTAGGTCCCCGCCCTTGGAGCCTGCTCTACAGCAGAGAAGATAAACACATGAAATGAAGAATCTCAAACATATTTATACGGTTATAATGGGATTAGCAGGATCACACACCAGGAGCGCATATGCCAGGGGCCTCATCTCATTGGGGTTTGGGGAAGGCTTTCCTGGGGCACGGCCCTGGAGCCGAGGGCTGAGGGCTGAGTGGAAATCCACGGGTAAGGCATGGGGGGCAGAGGGGGCAGCAAGCCCTGCGGTGGGAAGGGGCTTCTTGGGGCCCGGGGGCTCCAAGCGCAGAGATCCAGGGCAGAGTGGCCGCAGGGAGGGAGGTCAAAGAAGTGGACAGGGCCAACCCCGCAGGGCCTCGCAGCTGCACTGACGGGCTTGTGGTTTATCTGGAGAGCAGAGCTAAGATGATAGCATTACATACAATAAGGTGTGTGCTGTGAGATAAATGTAAACCCCCTGCAGAAATGAGGATCCTAGACAGGCAGAACCACATCGACAGGAGTCAGTCTCCGGGATCATTTTCTTCCTGGGAGGGGCAGCAACCTTGCCTCCTTCAGGGGGTGATGAAGACAGTCCATCTGGGCGTGGTGGAGACGATGCAGGCGCAGGCGGGGGAGGTGTCGATGAAGGGGGAAAGGCAGTCAGGAAAATGCTCGTGCTGGTTCAGCCTGTGGCCTTGAGCAAGTCCCATGCCCCTGTGGGCCTCGGTTTCCCTCAGTAGATGACGCAGGGGCTCAACCAGGGCACCGTCCCGTCCAATCTTCACGCCTTGACGGTGAACAGCGGAGCTGGTCAGACAGAGCCCCGCGCAACGGGCCTCCTCGCCAAGTCCAAGATCAGGGTCCCCAGAGTGCTTCCTCCCCCAGCCCTCCCCCAGCCCCTGACCCGCCCTCCCCAGAAGGGGGAGCGGCGACAGAGAGTCGTGGGTAAGCCATTAGGGCCTGGGCTCCATCACAGATTTAATGATGTTGTGTTGCTGTAAAAGCCAGGCTGCTTTGTGCTCCCCGGAGAGAACCCTGCCCAGATCCCAGCAGGACCCCGATGGGCCGCAGGGCCCGAGGCACCCCCCACCACTGAGGGCAGGAGGCCTCTCGGCCTGCCCCAGCCCCCAGGCCGGATCTTTCAAGATGTGGGTTAAGGTGAGGCTCTCTTCTGGGTCATACACCTCCAGAGTCAGCCTCGCTTCCTATGAGGGAGGCTGTCGCGGCATTCGACCTCAGCATTGGATTATTGGATTCAGGGGGTGAAGCGGTGGGAGGAAGTGATGGAAGGAAGAAATCTGCGTCCTGGAACCGGCTCTGGACACAATTTGGTGTGTGACTTTGGGCAGGTCATGTCCCACTTCTGAGCCTCTGTTTTCTCATCTGTAAAATGAGTGTGTTAGTTTGGCCCTCTGATAAGCAGACGCCAGGGTGAAATTAGAGCTGAAAGAGATTCACTGGGGGGAAGGCTGGGAAGGGTGACAGGGAGGGGGAGCAGCAGGCAGGAAGGGCCCCAACCAGGATGCAGGTCCACACCTCCGTGCTCAGGTTTTGAGTGGGAGGGGCCTGGGGGAAGTTGGCCCAGGTGTGAAGGTGGTGGTGGATCCAGAGGGGGTGACTGGGCCCTCAGCCACTCTGCTCCCCGCAGCAGGATCTCCCGAAGGAGAGCTGAGCAGCCCATCTCCATGGTCGCCATGGTGGGGTCCCAGTTCCCACCTTGCTGAGCCATGGGACCGTGGCCGAGCCACCATGTAAACTGGGAAGTGCTGTCTCCACACGAGGGTGCATGTTGATTGTGTCACAGGAGCCAGTGTAGACCCAGCCCAGGGGAGAGTCTGACGGTGAGGATTTGGGGCAAGGCTGGGGAGGGAAGGGCGGTCCCACCATCAGCCCAGGAGAACCCCAGGGCCAGGCTGAGCCTTGTGCTGCCCCTCAGGCCACACCGCAAAGGCTGAGGACAAGTCGAGGTCAAACTGAGGCAGGCTTGGAAGGTCATGGTGAGGAGCTGCTCTGCAGACACGAGGGAGCCATGGAAAGGCCAGACCAGCAGAGTGGCCCGTCGGGCTGGGCCTGGGGTCTGTTGACCCGGTGGATCCGAGCTGGGAGAGCCTGGGGCCTGGGCCTGTAGGGAGGCAGGTGGAGAGGCCTGGGGCCAATGCTTCCCACCCCCTGGACCCCAGTGACCAGAGGGTTTTTCCACCCTTGGCCAGGCCTGTCTGGCCCTCCCCGGGAGACAGCCCTTACTTCTCCATTCCCCGGAGGGCCAGCCAGCATGTGGTGGGAGAGCAGCCCCCAGGATGGGCTGTGGGACTCACCATAGTGGCCACCCTCTCTCTGCCAAACCCCAGCCCCGGTTCCCCTTCTCGAAGTCACGGCAGAAAGAAGGCCCAACTTCCTGAGCGCTCACGCTTCGCCTGGGCCTTTGTTCCCCCGGCACACCCTGTGGACCCCACTCAGGCCTCGCTGAGCCCCAGCACCCCTGGGGAGCTCCTTGCACCTTCTTCCCCATCAAGACAACCATTTAGGGAGGCCTAGCTGTGTGCCAGGGACCATTTCCAATGCTTTCCTGAATTAGCTCGTTGGATTTCTATGGCAACCCTGCGAATGATATACTTTTACTTATATTTTGCAGACAAAGAGACGGATCAGAGAGATTCACCCTCCTGTCCACAGCTGATCAGGGGTGGAACCAGAATTCAAATCCAGATCTCTTCAATCCAAGAGGTTACTAGGAAAGAAAAATTATAATTATCCCTCAAATCTTTCCCTTCTTGATGGTTCTCAAGTGCATTTCATTTCATCCTTAGAGCAAGTTTGGGAAGAATATTATTCTCGTTTTGTAGGTGACAAAACTGAGGCCAGAGAAAAGCAATAGCCAGAAACTCCTACAAGTGGTCGGGGTTGGGCAGGAAGGAGCTTGGCCTGGGAGGGAAGAGGAGGGCCTTCAGGTGGCGCCTGGCCCCCGGCTCCCTGCCCTTTGCCAGCGCAGGCCAGCAACAGCAGACGGGGTGCCACAACCCCAACCTCTCCACTACCGCAGCCCGAGGGTGCACAGAGCAAGACAGACAGCAGAGAGTTTTCCGTGTGACACCTCGACCTCTCCCTCTGGACAGGGACAGACCTGAGTCAGCCAGTCTGTCCAGGCAGAGGCCTCTCACAGGGTCTGGGAGCCAAAACTTGGGGAGGGGCCCTTAGGGCACCTTTTGAAGGTTCTTTAATATCTTTTCTTTTAAAAAACGTGTTTCCTGTTTAATTACAAAAATAACACATGCTCGTTGTAACAGTTTCCTACTCTTGGCTAAACTGGTTCTCCATCCCACCCCCCATCCTTCCTCTGAGAGCAGCGTAGTCACAGCAGTGGTTTGGTCTAGAATCTTCCAGCCCTGTCAATACTTAGTGAGATGCGTGTAGTTTGCTTTTTCTCTTATAAAAATGGGCTCAGGCGCACAGTGGCAAATTACTTTTTTCACTTAATATATAGTCTCCATATAAAGCATGCAATAACAACATACAGTTTGACCTCATTCTGTTTAACCATTGGAGGGGTTGTTGGATTGTTCCGGAGTATGTGCTGCTCTTGTGATGGGCAGTGATGTGGCTCCCTGCCAGTTGTGTCGCTCTTAGAAGCAAAGTGCCCCTGAATTCTCCAGTATGTCTTGTCACCCTCAGGCCGCGTCCGAAGGTAGATAGAATGTCACAGCAGCTGAGAGCACAGACGCAAGAGCCGGCTCTGCCACTGAGCGGCTGAGTGACATCGGACAGGTCAGTCTCTCTGAGGTCCAGTTTCCTCATCTGGAGAATGGGAATAATACCAATGCCCCCGCGTCAGATGGCCCTCGTCAGAATTTAATGAGTTAATACATACAAAGCACTTAAAACTGCCTGGCACATGGGAAGTACCAGCAGCTATTCTTGTTATTTCTAGAAGCAGGATGGCTGGGTCTCAGGGTTTGTACGTTTCTTAGTTATAGTTCAGATTTGGCCAAAGAGGTCTGCCCTGTGGGGAACTCCTGCTCTCACAGCTCTGAGGAGAGTAGAACCCCCCCAGGACACTAGTAACCCCTCAGGTAGGGCAGTCCCCTCCTTCTAGAAAGTTCATAAGAATCACTAGAATTGCAATCCCCCCACTGGGCCTCATGCTGCAGTTAAGAAAGAGCCTCCCCAGCCGTTCCCTGGGCGGAGCTGCAGACTCCTGCATTCTCCCAGGCCTCGTATTTAACCAAGCCCCAACCCCACACAGACCCCAGGCACCACCTTCCTCCTTCCAGTGTCATTTTTCCCACTAACAAGCCCGTCACCCTTGCCTTGGCCTGTAGTCCTCCAGCCTCGGTTTCAGGGCCAGGACCAGGTGGGCCAACTCAGGGCCATAGGGACGCTCACTCTCAGGCTCCTGCAAGCTCCAGTTTAGTGCCGGATGGTGACAGTCCTTAAACTTTACGTCCTGGGCCCCTTGCCTGCCTCACCCTGGCCCTGGCCCTGCTTGGTTTTCTTATCTGCAAAATGGGAATCCTAACTTCAGCCTAGAACCTCAGGGACAGACTCCGAGGAGCCAATGAGAGAGAGCTGAGTATACAAAGGGGCTTCGCAAACTGTCAAGTGCTGGATTTAGGATCATCAGGCACAGGGGGTGTGAGGCAGGGGAGGGTGATTCTGGCTGCATTGACTTGGAGCCCCAAATGCGGCTATCCCAGGGGGTAGGTGGGTGATTGCGGGAGAGGAGGCCTCGGGGACGTGTGATTGAGGGCAAGAGATGCACTTAGAACCTCGCTCCTTCCTGCTTAGGACAGCGCCCCAGCCCCTTTATCTCGGAGCAGCAGCATCTCTTTGGGCACAAAGACCATGCAGCCAAAGGCAGAGAAGTCAGGGAGGATGTTGGTGCTCCATCCCCAGCCTCCAGACTGACAGGGCCAGAGAGGGGCAGGCTGAGGCCGGGTTGGGGAGAGGAGGCCAGGCCCTTCTCAGGGAGGGAGGTTGCTCACCCTTCTCCTGCCCAGTTTTATTTTCCTGACTCTTCAAAACAAGCCTAGCAAGTCAGTATTATCGTTAGTTCCACTTTAAAGATGAGGAAACAGGTTCAGAGTGGGGAAGCGTCCTGCCCAAGGTCCTGGCTCAAGAGCCAACCAGAATGCGGCCAGGTTGACGACTTGTATTTGATCTTCCAGAGATGCAGCTTGGGGGACCCCAGCATTGCCCCGCCCGGCAGAAGCCTTCTGTGCTGAGTGAAGCAGATCCGGCCTCTCCAGAGTGCTGGGTGGCCGCTGGGTGGGCCAGAATGCAGGACCCCCTTCTCTCACTCCACCCCGTCCCCCTTTGAGCCCCGCCCCCTGATGGTGACAGCTGGGCTCAGCCCCATTAGCACCATTTTCACTAACAGCTCTGAGGTCTGGGGGCTCCCCGGGGCCCAACCCTCTTTGCCATGCAGCCTCCACCATCCCCACTGCAGAGGCCGCAGCCTTCCCCGCCCTTCCACCTTGAGCCCTCGGTCAACCCGAGGCCCTCCTGGGGCAGCCGGGCTCCTACCTCAAAGCTGCCCTAATGGGCAGGGCCTTGGGTGAGGGTCAGCCCCAGTGTCACAACAATATCGATAATAATAAAAGCCACCGCCTGTTGAGGGAAGGTTTTGGGTGTGCCCGGCAGCCCCGGGGCAGTAACTAGTGTACCCTCACAGCACTTCTGAAGAGGTGTTACCTGTACCCATTCGACAGCTTAGGAAACTGAGGTCTTAGTTTTTGGGTTCTCCCAGAAGCAGACCCTGAGAGGGCTACCTGTGAGAGTTAATTTAGGAGACGAAACCCTGGAAAGGAAGAGGAGAAATAGGACAGAGAGGGAAGAAGGCCACGAAGGGGTGAGTTAGCAAGCGCATTACGGCTGGAGGCAACCGGATTGCAATCCCCTTTGGGAAGGCGGGAGACGGTGTAGAACACGCCTCAAGATTCTCCCGACCAAGGCGGGAAGGAGCTGGGATATTTGTCCATCGGTGCCCTGTGTTTCGCTGTCTGAGGGCGGCTTTCAGGGCGTTCGTGCTCCAGTGCTTACAGCCGGCCGTGAGCACCTACCTCGCTACACAGCCAGGAGAAGCCTTCGGGCAGAGGCATGGGGTTGGCAGTAAGCTGCCCTGACGGTGAAGACGTGAGTGCCAAGGGGACACAGCCGGGCATCTGCAGTGTCTTCTTTACCGAGGCTCAGAGAGCGGTAGCCAGATTCTTAAGGTCACACAGCTTGTCAGTGGCACAGCCAGGGTTTGAACCCACATCTGTCTGATCCCAAATTTTAATCCCCAGGGTAGGAATGGGACCAGGGGCTGGGTCTGTCTGAGGTGGGCTCTGCGGCTCAGCTCCACCCTCTGCCAAGCCAAGGAAGCTCTGACTCTTGTCCAGGAAGATCCTGGGAGAGGCACCAGCAGGCTCCTACGGTCTCTGAAATCCTTCCTTGCCCCTACCCTGGCAGCTGGAGGAGCTGAGGAGTTGGGGAGTTGAGGAGCTCAGACAGATTCGTTCTGCCAAAGGGAAGCTAGAACCCCCTGAGACCAAGCAGACAGGCAGCAAAGCATAGACCAAGAAGGTGAATTAGTGAAGGAGCGAATGAATGACTACAATAAGCCGCCAGTGTCTCAAAGCGCAACTCCTCTTAGCAGCGCCCGCCTTTGACCCCTCCCACAATTCCACCCCCCAAGCCGCGGGGAAAGACTGCCCCGCAGCCACAGGCAACAAATGTGTCACTTTGCTGTGCGTGTCACCATGCTATTAAATTTTTGAGATTTGCCAACATTTAACAACTGTAAAACTTCACATAAAAACCCAAATTTTTAGCTTTGCTTGAAAAAGCAGAAGCTCTGGCAAAATGCAGCCCATCTTCCTGCCCAGTGCTGGCTTAGCAGCGGCTGCCCCCTGGGGACCAGGCACGGGCTCTCAAGTTTGTCGTAGTCACCAGCACTCCCTCTTGCCTCGCCAACACTGAAGCCAATGTCAGTTGCCGCTTCGCAGCTTGAACTGTGGTTTGAGGCCACTGCACGACCCCCGGAGGCATGGAAGTTTGAGAGGAGAAAACCCGGAACTGGACACCCGGAACCCTTTTGACTTGCCGTGTGACCTCAAGCGAGGCCCTCCCTGTCTCTGTGCCTCAGTTGCTTCCTTTGTGAATGGAGGGGCAGGTGATTTAAGAACCTTTCTGGCCCACATGTCCCAGGACTGATAGAGAGGCCTGGAGAGCTGAGCAGGTCTTCCTTGGCACAGGCCCTTGTCCAGATGTAGGACACAGCTGCAAAGATGACATGCTCCTGACTCTCCAAATGTGCATGTGGGCGTTCCTGCTGTGGGCTCCACTGAGCACATCCCCAGCAGGGGGGACGCCCCCTCGGATAGACGGCTCACTGTCCCTGGCTCCTGTGAGCACGTCCAGCAGGTGGGCAGCAGCAGGGGCAGTCAGATATGGTCTCTGCTTCCGCAGGCCGTTAATGTCAGAGCGGCAGCTGCAGCAGAACGAAAGCCATTCTCCGGAGGAGAACGTCCTACCCGAAGTTGGCTTGGACATGCAGGAACTTGTGGACGGGGGGGTCCCCAAGCCCGAGCTCCTGCAGATCAGCCCCTGAGAAGCCACCGGAAGGGAGGGCAGGGCCTGGGCCAGGCACAAGAGGTGGTTGTCCGGAGAGTAGATTCTGAGTCCGAGGGAATTCATCTCAACCCAGATTCTTCAGGGGCCTCCTCTGTGCCTGGCACCGTGCGCTGAGTCCAACCGGTCACTTCCTCAGCGTGAGCCGACGTCATCGTTCTCTTGGCCATTATTGCTGCCCCTGTGGCTGGCGCTTCCTGAGCGACCTGGTAAGAGCCTATCTGAGCCTCCACCACTTCCTTCATGGAATTACCTCCTTCTCCCTGGAGCTGTGGTGCAAATCAGATAACAGCAACAAATGTGTGTCGAGAGCCTTTGATGCACCAAGCAGTGTGAGCTCTTTTCATGCGACACTGTGTGTGTCACCATAGCCACAGGCCCCCCACTCCTCACACCCACAGGGGCACCCACACCCATTGCCACACTCACTCACACCTGCCCACCACAGGGCACACTCAGCCCTCTGGGGCCTGAGGAGGCCCCAGTCCCCTCCTCCTCCTCCCCCACCTCCTCCTCCTCCTCCCCCTCCTCCTCCTCCTCCTCCCCCTCCTCCTCCTCCTTCCCGTCCCTGCGGCCAGCCGCACTCCCAGCATGCCCTGCAGCCAGCCCCATGGCGCTTGGTCGGGTTCCCTGAAGCCACAGCCTGCCCTGACTCCCACAGCCAAATCGAGTCAAAGACCAATTAATATTCTGATACCTGTGGCCGACTGAAGTGATGTAGAGCTGATGATTTCTTTTTCCATTTTACTCCAACTGTGGTTTCGTTTTTTTCCCAGCCCTCCTTTGGTCAGTGGTTTTAGGGGCACTAAAGTTCACTTTTGTGGGTAACCTGCACTGTTAGCTGTTGATTTAATTAACTCAGCCTTTCTCTTCCTTGACCAGAACAAGGCCAGCCGGCTGCTTCACAGACACCCATTTGGACAGCGAACGGCCAGAGGCGTCTGGCGGGAGGAGCGTGTGGTCCCTGGCAGGCACTGGTGACACTCGCCAGCGCTGGTGTGGTCAGCCACTCTGCGTTTTCTGAAGCATTTCCGAGCCACTGTCTCACGAGGCTCAGTGGGGTTTTGCTCCCATTTGACAGGTGGGGAAACTAAGGCTCAGAGATGTGAACCCAATTACCGAGGCACAAAGTTAGCAACAGGCAGAGCTGGGCTTGCAAGCCAAGCCTGTCTATTTCCACGATCCTCTATTTTGGAGAGACAGTTTATTCTCTCCAAAAGTGTCCCATTGAAGGGAGAAGGCTAGAAGACACATGGGGATGCTATAGAGAAACAGAAGGGAGGGAGGGATTTTGATGAAGATGATGGTTGAAATCGCAGTCTCCCGGCCTTACTCTGAGATTCTTCCTCATGATGGAGCAGACCAGTTTTTCGTTGTCTGAGAAGTTTCCAGAATCCTAGTGTGAATCTCTCGGTGGCCAGGTGAGGGGAACACTCAGCCTTCAACATTTGGACCTCAAAGGCCTCTGCCCAGTGGATGCCTCGGGCTGCAGAGGACCCTCAAGGGCAGAGAAGCCTGGGTCAGGAGGAAGCAGGACAGACCACAGCAGACACCTGAAGAGGCTTTAGGAAAGAGCTTACATCTCTGAGGCCAGAGGGGTGGTGAGAATGATGGGCAGACTTGCTGTGTGCCTTGGGGCAGGTCCCTCCCCATCTCTGGCCCTCAGAGTGCATTTAGGGGTGCTCTCAGTGAGCAGTGACGGCCATTCCAGTCTGTGCAGCTGCTGTCTTAGGGGACTCCAGCTGCTGGGCTACAGTCAGGAGGGCTGTGGGCTTGGGACAGACCCTCCTCCCTTCTCCACTTCCCACTCCACCTCCTCCAGGAAGCTCCCCACCCCTCACCCACGCCCATCCCCCAGCTCTGTCCAGGGCTCTGTGGACTTTTTTTTTTTGCCACCAGGGTGAATCGTCAATTGATTTGTTATTTATCCCACTGACAACAAAGAGAGTGAAAAGGTAATAATTCTGGGCCCTGGGGTAATTCAATTCCTGTAGCACCGTCAGCTACATTAACTTACTTCCTGGATCTCAATTCAATTAGAGCAACATTCCCCGGCATTAATAAATCAATACTCATGCCATTTGGATATATTTTGAATGTCTTTCATTATACATTGCAGGTCGGGGATGGCTGTTGAATTGGAAGTTAATGGGACAGGACAGGGCAGGTGGGGCTGCCTGGGGAGACGCTTCCAGCCGTTCGCTCTAATTGCCTCTGCTGCAGAAGAGGGCGTTAGTAAAACAGAGGCCTGGTTAACCCAGAGAGCCCGCGAGTGACGGACAGCGAGCTGCAGCTCTGGTCTTGGCGGACGGAGCCACAATGGTCAGTGGGACTGTGTTCACCCACTCATGTACTCATTGGTTCACTCATGCATCCACCATCCCTCCTCCCCGTCTTCCTCCCATCCCTCCTCCCAATCTTCTTCCTATCCCTCCTCTCGGTCTTCCTCCCATCCCTCCTCTCAGTCCTCCTCCCATCCCTCCTCCCCATCTTCCTCCCATCCCTCCTCCCCATCTTCCTCCCATCCCTCCTCTCAGTCCTCCTCCCATCCCTCCTTCCAATCCTCCTCTCATGCCTCTTCCCATCTGTCCTCTCACTGTCCTCAAATCCCTCCTCCAAGCCTGCCTTTCATCCTCCTCCTTTTCCTCCTCCCATCCCTCCTGCTGGTTCCTCCCATTCCTCCTGTTATCCCTCCTCCCACTGCACCTCCTACCCTTCCTCTCTTCTTTCCTCCCGTCATGCTCCCATCCCTCTTCCCACCCCTCCCCTCATCTTCTTCCCATCCTTCCTCCTATCCTTTCTCCTTCTGTCTTCCAATTTTCTTTCCATCCCTTCACATTCTATCCATCCAGAACATTTTACTGAGGACCTAATTGGCCCTGGGCCCTGTTCTGACTTCTGGGCTAATGTGTATATTGTACATGTTCTCCAGCTTCAGAGACACACACAGCTACACAAAGACTCACAACACATTGTTCAGGAGCCACAGCACGAGCAATCAATACACTTCTGCATGAGGCCCAGAGGCAAGCCAGTGGCAGGAAGGTCTGACCCTAGGGGTTGGGGAAGGGTGAGGGAAGGCTCCCAGGGGACATGAGGCCCGGGGTAGGTCTTGAAGGATGAGGAGGTCTTGGCCAGGTGGCCTGAGGGAGACCAGGAACTGCAGAGCCCGAGGAAACTGAGGACTGCAGGGCAGGGCCCTCAATCTTGTGTGTGGATCCAAATCACCCAGGAGGTAAATAAAAAGACGGGTCCCCAGGATCCTCCTCTGGGGAGTCTGACCCATGAGGTCTGGGTGGGGGTCAGAAGTCAGGGTCAGCAACCACAACACAGAAGGTGCCCACTGAGTGGAGCTAGCCTGCATTGCAGGGTGGTCAAAACTCGCTGTGTGGCTAAAGTTTCTGCCCTCTCTGAGCCTTCCTAGGTCTCTAATCAAATTTCTCATCTGATAATGTCTGTTGACTGCCTTTGACACATGAAGAAACTGAGGACCAAACAGACAAGGGCTGAGCCACAGGTGGAATCCTCACCTTCCCTGCACGGAGGCACGGGGCCTTTGCAACTGCTGTCCCCTCTGCTTGGATCCCTCTCCCTCTAGGTATCCATAGGGTTGGCTCCTCCCCTTCTGTAGTTGTTATCTGTTGCTGTATAACAAACTACCCCAAAATTTAGTGGCTTAAAACAACAAACATTTATTATCACATAGTTTCTGTGGGCTGCGATTCCAGAAGTGGCTGGGTCTGGGTCCGGCTCTCTGAGGAGGCTGCAGTCAGAATGTCAGCAGAGGCTGCACTCATCTGAAGGCTTGACTGGCGCTGGAGGGTCCACTTCCCACATGGCTCCCTCACCTGGCTGTTGGCAGGAGGCCTCAGTTCCTCCCTGGCTGTTGGCAGAGGGGTTAGTTCTCCACTAGGTGGGCCTCACCACGGAGATGCTTGCGTGTCCTCACAACATGGCAGCTGGCTCTCCCTAGAGCAGGTGATCTGAGAGAGAGCAAGCTGGAAATGGCAACGTATTTTATAACCTACCCATCATTTCTAGTGCATTCCACTTGTTAAAAGTGAGTCACCAAGTCCAGTCCACACTCAAGCTCCATCTCTTGAAGGGAAGAATATCAAAGAATTTGTGGACATATTTTAAAACCACCATACCTTCCTCCAGGTCTCACTCCTTCATGTCACCTTACCAGAGATGCTTCCCCTGACACACGGGTCTGTAAGGACTCCCGCCCTCCTGCTCACTCTCACCCCTCTTGCTCTGCTCTATTTCTCTCCACGGCATTTGCCGTCACCTCAACTCCTATCTATTTTAATTATTAATCTTGTTTATCGTCTGCCTCTGCCCGCTAGGAGAGGCTCCATGAAATCAGATACCTTGTCGGTTTTGTTCGCTGCCGTATCTGCAGCACGAGGATTAGCCGGGCACATAGTAGGTACTTGACAGTAATCATTGAATGCAAGGATGGTGAGGAAGCTGGAGGAAGAGAGAGCAGTGCCGACCCGCCCTGGTCCTCCTGCCTCCGGAATCCAACCCTGATTGGGCCCTGAAACCTCCTCCTGGGCCAGACTGGGGGGCAGCATGGCCTGAGGGTCAGTTCTGGTCCCAGTTTGGCAGTTAGCCTTTGGTGTGATGCTGGACTTGTCCTCGCCTCAGCTCAGCCTCAGTTTCTCCATCTGATAGGAGGGTGCTGGATGTCCCAAGAACCTACCAGGCACCACATGTGTTCTGGGCCCCAGACACACACAGCACCTGCCCTCATGGGGCTGAGCCTCCAGAATAAAACCACGGAGGTCCTTCCGGCTCCTGTGTGCTCCTGTTCTGCCCTCAGCCCTCTGGCAGATGCTGCTGTGGACTGAATTGTGTCTCCACGAATACATATGTTGAAGCCTAATACTTTCACGTGATGGGCCTTTGGGAGGTAATTAGGATTAGATGGCATGAGGAGGGGGCCCTCGTGATGGCACGGGTGGCTTCATAAGAAGAGGAAGAGAGCTCACTCTCTCCCTCTACCATGTGAGGACATGGCAAGGAGGTGGCAGTCTGCAAGCCAGGAAGAGGGTCCTCACCAGGAATCTCATTGGCTGGCACCTTGATCTTGGACTTCCAGCCTCCAGAACTGTGAGAAATAAATGTCTGTTGTTTAAGCTCCCTAGTCTACGGTATTTTGTTATAGCAGCTCCAGCTAATTAATACAGATGCTGATGGCCAATTGCCTGAGTTCAGAGATGCACAGGCTCCATATTAGACCAGGATATTTAAAAACCAGGATTCTCCTGGGAATCCTGGGAATCCAGTGGAGGGCCACTGGAGGAAGGAGTGTCTTTAAAGCCAGTATGAAGGGGCTATGGAGAACAAGCTCTTGCTCTGGGCCTTTGCACATGCTGTTCCTTCTACCTGGAACTCTTTCTCTCCATTCCTCACTCCTATCGCTGGCCTACTCCTCCTCACTCTTTGGGTCTTGACTTCAATGCCACCTCCTCCAGGAAGCCCTCTGCTGGTTCTCGTAGTCCCTGGGCTTCCTATATGAGTGCACACTCCACACTGGGCTGTAATTGTTCTTTGCCATCTGTCTCCACGCAGCTCTCCTGTGAGCACCCCAAGGGCAGGACCCCGAGCTGGGGTCCTCAGTGCTGGCCCCGTATCTGCATGGGGATGCAGCTTCAGTGACATTAAGTTCTTTGCCAAGATCACACTGCTAGTGATTCTCCAAGCTGTGGCACAAACCTAGGATGTGCCCCTCATCTCTCTGCTCCACAGGCCCGTGCTCTGGAGCATTTCCCCAAACATTCTCTCCTGTATCTTCATGAAAATGAGTCTGCTCACATCTCAGATGGAGGAACTGAGGCCCAGAGCTCACCCACACCCAGCCTTCCCTGACCCCGGCCCCTTCACCTGGAGGAAATCTTTGGCCCGGCAACATATCCACTACATTGCAGGGAGCTCTTACCATTCACTACGTACCATGCAGAGACCACCACCCGCTTGCTCTCATTTACTCCGCTCAGACCCCTGGGAGAAAGCTGGTGTTGGTCCCACTTTCCAGATGAGAAAACAGAGGCCCAGAGATGGGAGGTCCCTTATTTACTCTCATTCAGCTGGTAAGTGGCAGAGCAGGAATTTAAAGCAGGGTCCCGTTTGCCTTTAAGCACAGAGCCCCTTTGAAGCTCCGAGTGAGAGGCAGGTCATGATTCACTCACTCATTCACTCATTCACTCATTCATCCTGCACTCATTTTGATCAATAATAAATGTGATGTCCCTGAGGGGAGACAGACAGTGCGTAAATAAACAAATACATCAACAAGGGGATTTCAGAGAGGTAAGCGCCTTAGGGAATGAAGCAGGGACGTGACAGAGTGACCTGGAGAGGGCACTTCTTTAGGTTGGGGCACCTTTCTGAGGAGGTGACACTGGAGCTACAACCCGAGTGTCCAGGAGCTGGCCCCTCAGAGATTTGGGGAAAGGGCCCAGGGCGAGAAGTGCAGCATTTTGAGGACGAGAAGGGGCATCCTGGAGGGGCGGAGATTGGGGAGGGAGGAAGGAAGCCCAGGCCGCCCGTGTCTTGTGGGGGAAGCACTGCGGCCGCTGGGCAGTTGGCCTGGCCGGGTCCAGCCTCGCGCTGCAGGCGCCTCAACACGGGGGGTGGGGGGATCGAGGAGCCAGGAAGAGAAGGGCCCACCGGCCAAGCCGTGCTGGCTGAGGCTTCCAGGGTGAGGCCCGCTGAGTGAAGGCAGCCCGTCAGTGAGACGAGCTGGGCTCTGTGCCTGTGCCGCTTCGAGTGACGCCCCAGGCCTGAGGGGCAGGGAAGAGCTGCAGGCACGCAGCTCTGCTGCCCTCAGCGCCCACGTGGACCACTGGGATGGTGTCACTCAGGGAGAGGGGCCTTGAATCCCAAGGCCACAGCTCAAGCACAAGGCCTGGAACCAGCTGCAGGAGTCAGAGGCCTGACTGTCCCCAATCCCCGTGTCAGGTCTGGCCCAGACCAAGGCCTCTTGGGTCCTCAGCAGGCCCTGGGGAGAGAGGCCTGCCCAGGGAGAAAGTAGAGATCCAGAGCTGAGGCCTTGGTCCCTCCCCTTCCTGGCTGCTCTCTCCCTGGCCGCACCCCGATTCCCCCCAGATCTTTGGACAGAGACTGAGCACCAGCCTCCTCAGGGGAGAACAAAGGCCCAGGCTGACCTGGTCACTGACTTGACACAGGCTTTAACACTCCTGGGTAGTGGTCAGGGACCCTGGGACCACAGAAGAGGCAGTCGTCCTGTGTCTCTGAGGCCGCTGAGGGGACGGCTGAGGACACTGGGAAGCACATGGGCTTTGAAATTTAAGAAAAAATCTGGGCTCAAATCCTGGGTCCCCCTTGTGTGACCGTGGATGAGCCACCTCACCTCTAAATCCTCATTGACAGAATGGGGGTGCCCAGCGTGCTGCCAAGGCCACCAAGGTTAGAGATTAAAGGAGAGGACGCCAGTAAAAAGCCCATTGTCCCGGGCACTCAGCAAACATTAGCCTCCTCCCACCACCCATTTTCCTTGCTTAAACTTATCTTTACGTCCCCACCCTCCCTCCACCCGTGTCACTAACTAGCTGTGCGTGACCAGACAGAAGACTTTTACTCTCTCTGGGCTTCATAGACTTCGGGAGCAGGAGGGACGTCAAGTTTCATGTAATGAACCCACGTTTGCACATAATGACTAAGGCCGAAGGTCAAGGCCGAAGCTGAACTTTGGTCTCAATGAGGCCACAGCTGTGTTGTCAGAGTCCCACTCGGGTCCTGGCCCTCCCATTACCCTGCTGCAAGACTGTGAGCAAGTCCCTTCCCCTCTCTGGACCTCAGTTGCCCATCAGAATCACAAGCGGTTGAGCCAGATGTTTTCTGAGGATCCTTCCAATTCTGTTTTGACCAGTTCTGGGATTCTGTGAGTGGGATCGGTAGGATTACAGCTTCGGCCACCTCTGAGGCCACCAGGTTGGCTCATCTAAGTAGTCAAGTGGCTGGATCTCCTCACTCCAGGCTGGGTCGCACCTCCAAGCCTTTGCCTGTGTTCCTCTCCCTACCGGGAACACCTTCTCACCCTGGAGAGTTCCTTCGTTCATATCACAAACACTTATTGCACACCACTAAAATGTCACCTCTGGTATAAAGCACTTCTTACCCGCCAGCCTCCATGTAAAACTAACCTCTCTCATGCTCCCCAGAACCCCAGCAAACCCCTGGCATTAGACACGTGCCACTCTATTGTCCTTATCTGTGTGCCTGTCCCGGGAGCTCCTGGAGGACAGGGTGGGTCTGATGCATTTCTGTACCCAGCACCGGGCCCAGCACACAGTGGCGGTAAGAATCTATTGAATGAAGGAATGATAAGTCAGAGTCCAAGGCAAATGGCGGCCAACAGGCCTCGCCCCTGTCTCTCTCTGAGAGCCAGTCCCCTGCCTGATTTGTCCACTCGAGTGAGCAGCCCAGGCCACCTGGCCGCTGGAGTCACTAATGAGCATTGATTCAGATCGGGCCCATCCATCACGCCGCTGGAGCTCCCCGCCTTAAAGAACATTAGGGAGCAAATGTATCATCGTGACTGGAGGCCCAATAAAGCAGGCACCTCGTGAAATTTAGTATTCCACTCGTAAAGGCCTTAAAAGCATTTTTCAATTATGAATGGCCTGGGGGGAGTCGTTCTTTCTTCGCCGGGGGATGAATAAAGATGGAAAATAATAGCATATCAATATTGTTGCAACTTAGCAGGATTAATCTGGAAGAGTTAAAGTCGTTGCTCCTCCCTGCTGCTTGCGTGCTCAGGTGCACCAGGAAGGCTGGGCCAAGGTGACCTTCACCAGGACCCCCGGGGCACGGCTGCCCCCCAACGGAGCAGCACCTCAAGCACCAAGACCGTCTCTTTGCCTCCCTCGCGGCCTCACCCTGGAACATCCCCTGGCTCTGAGCCATTCTTCTTACCCACACGAGGCCTCCAGGGCCGGCCTTTTCATGATGGATCTTGAAGCTTTGTACCATGCTTAGGGTTTAAAAGGGGTCTTTATCCTGATTGTGGTGATGGTTGCTCAAATCTACACGTGTGATAAAATTTCATAGAACTATAAAGCAAAAAAAAAAAAAGGCAAGAAAACGCATATAAAAGCTGGGCGAAGGGTATACTTTTGGACTATTTCTACAACTTCCTATGAATTTTAAACTATTTCAAAATAAGAAATTATAATAAAAAATGTAGAAAGTGGTTCTTGAAGGAACAAAGGAAATGATCCTCCACTGGTGGAAGTATAAATAGGGACAACAGCTTTAGAAAACGATTTTGCGTTGTCTAGCGTGGTAGGCAGAATAATACCTCCCCTTCAAAGATGTCCTCATCCTAATCCCCAAAACTTATGAATATGAATAAATGGCAAAGGGGAATTAAGTTTGCAGATGGAATTAAGGTTGCTAATCAGCTGACCTTGAGATGGAGAGATTATCCTGGATCAGCCACATGGGCTCAGTATAATCATAAGGTCCTTATAAGTGGGAGAGGAAGCCCTCAGCATCAGAAAGATTTGAAAATGCTACACTGCCAGCTTTGAAGATGAAGGAAGGAGTCATGAACGGAGGAATGTAGCAGCCTACAGAAGTTTGGAAAGGTGAAGAAACAGCTTTTTCTCTAAAGCCTCCGAAAGGAACACAGCCCTGACAACACCTTGATTTTAGCCCAGTGAGACCCATTTTGGACTTCTGTCTTCAGAACTATAAGATAAAAAATGTGTTTTCTGGGCCGGCCCCGTGGCTTAGGAGTTAAGTGCGTGCGCTCCGCTACTGGCGGCCCAGGTTCGGATCCCGGGCGCGCACCAACACACCGCTTCTCCGGCCATGCTGAGGCCACGTCCCACATACAGCAACTAGAAGGATGTGCAACTACGACCTGCAGCCATCTACTGGGGGCTTTGGGGGAAAAAAAAAACAAAAGGAGGAGGATTGGCAATAGATATTAGCTCAGAGCCAGTCTTCCTCAGCAAAAAGAGCAGGATTAGCATGGATGTTAGCTCAGGGCTGATCTTCCTCACAAAAAAAAAACAAATGTGTTTTCTTAAGCTACTAAGTTTGAGGTAATTTGTTACAGCTGCTATAGCAAACTAATGCATCTAGTAAATAATGTTTTTGAATTAAATATGCACATACCCTAAGACTCAGCCATTTCACTCCTAAAGAAAATCTTTGGTCTGCATTAGGTCACAGCTGTGGTATGGAGACATCTACAAGAATGTTCATAGTAGCATTTTTTGAAATGACCCAATTAGAAACAATCCAAATGCCCATCAATAGGAAATGAGTAAATCCATTGTGGTATATTCCTACAATGGAATATTACTCAGCAGTGAAAATGAATGAATTACAGCCACACAAAAACACATGGATAGATTTCACAACACAACAAGGAATGAAAGAAGCAAGTCACAGAAAAAGACAAACAGCAGGATTCATTTATATAAAGCTCAAAATAGGCAAAGCTAAAATAATACATTGTTAAGAGCCGTCTTTTTAAAGAGTAAAACTATAAGGAGAAGAAAGAGAATGATTAATATAAAATTCTGCATGTTGGTTACCTCTTGGGAGATAGGTAAGAAGCAGTTGAGACCCACAAGGAGTCTCAAAGGTACAGTGATGTCTTGAGCTGGGTGGGTGGACACAGGTATCTGTTTTATCATTTTTGTGTATTACATTACAATTGTTTGCAATTATTATTACTTACATGGTATGTGTATGTTTGTATATCCTTTTGAGTGGATGGTATAGTTCACAATAAAATAAACATTCTTTAAGTGTCCTTGCTTTTGAACATTCATTTGATCCTTTTTGATTATACTGAGAATGAGGCAGGATAGGGGTCATTACCTTCATTTTACAACTGGGGAAATTGAGGCTCTAAGGGATTAAATGACTTACTCAAGCTCACCTGCCTACTCCCCAAGCTTCATCTCTATCCACTCACCCCATCTCTCTTTGCTCTGGCCTGTCTGAGTTCAAGGAAGCAATGAGACAGCAGAAAGAGAAAATAGGAGTGTCTTCCTGGCTTTGGAACTTCAAAAAGGGAGTCAAAACCTCAGGTTATGGAAAAATTTTGGAGATTATGTAAGGAGTGAGAGCAACCTCCCCCATCCCTCAGATTAGGTAAAAGTTCCTGGGCTGATGTAAGTGTGAATGTGTACGTGTGTAGTGGGGTAGTATACGGACTTTGGGGAGAATCAGAAGTAGTGAAGAGTGGTGTAGAGATTGTGGCACCCTGAGAAAGGCAGACCCCACGCTATATTTCCCACAGGCCAAGTATTATAGGAGGACAACAGAACACCAGACAACTTCATAGGATCTGAAAAGTCTATACATCTTGCTTCCAGGGAGCACTCAAGGAGGCAGCAAGACCCCAGAATAAAAATGGCTGTGTGGTGTGCAGGCTGGTGGGACCTTGGAAAGCTTCATTGAGCTTCTTGAAGCTGGTTTTGTGTAGGAGAAGGTGTAAATAACCAAAATCTGAAATGAAAAAAGGAGACATCACTACAGAGCTTACAGATATTAAAAGTATTTGAAAATTAATCAGAAGATATTATGTAAAGTTTTACACTCATAAATTTGATAATTTAGATGAACTAGGCAAATTCCTCAAACAACTCAACAAACATAAACCGACAAAAGAGGAAATAGAAAATCTGGGTAGTCCTATGTATTTTAAAGAAACATACCCATTAAAAAAAGAAAAGTATGACAAAGAAAATTTTAGGCACAGATAGTTTCAGTGGTGAATTCTTCCAAACATAAAAAGAAGTTATGCCAATCTTACACAAACTGTTCCAAAGAATGTATTTTAAAATAATATTTTCTAACATATTTTTGAGGCCAGCATAACCCTGATACCAAAACATGGCAAGAAAGGGAAATTACAGACCAATCTCTCTCATGATTAATTAACTCCTCTAAGGCTCAGTTGTTCATTTGTAAAGTGGAGATAATAATAGTTATCTTCCTTGAAGAGTTCTTATAAGGATAATTATGAGATAAATGCAAAAATCCTTATCAAAATACTAGCAGACCAAATCCACAGGTAGATAGATTATTATAGTCACAACGAAGTTGGGGTTTTTCTCCCCAGGAATGAGAGGTTTGGTTTAACATTTAAAAATCAATTATTGGAACTGATCATATTAACAGAATAAAGGAAATAAAGGATAAAAATCACACAATCATTTCAATAGATGCAAAAAAGTCGTTTGATACTATTCAACACCATTCATGATTTTTAAAATCTAAGCAAATATAAAAAATAGGAAAATTTTCCTTAACCTGATAAAAGGAATCTATATAAAACCACAGGAAATATCACACCTAATAGTAAAATACCGGGAACCTTCCTCTGAGGTTGCTAATGAGGCAGTTGTGTCTACTATTACCACTTCTACTCAACGTTGTACTGGAGATCCTAGCCAGAGCAATTAGTTAAGGGAAAAAAAAAAGCATAAAGATTATAAAGGAAGATGCAAGAGACAATGTGGTTGTATCCATAGAAAATCTAAAATAATTCACAAATAACCAAAATTAATTGGCAAATTTAGCAAACAATTGTATTTCTATATACCAGTAATAATAATTAGAAAATGTAATGTAAAATATATAATCTATAATAGAATAAGAATATCAAATAACTAATAATAAATCTAAAATGAGATGTATAAAATCTCTACACAAAAATACTATAAAACATTGTTAAAAGAAATTAAAGACATAAAATCAATGGAAGAGTATACTATGTTCATAGATTAGAAGACTCAATATTATCAAACTATCTGTTCTCCAAAAATTCAATGCAATTCAAATCCAAATCACAGCAGAATTTTTTGGTGGAAACTGACAAGGTAATTCAAAATTTTTTAATGAAAATGCACAGGTTAAGAATAGCCAAGGCGATCTTGAAGAACAAAGTTAAAGAACTTAAGCCACTGAATATCAAGACTTATTATAATGCTAAAATCATTAAGACAGTGTGATATTAATGCAAGGAAACACAAATAGACTAATGGAACATAAAAATAAAGAAGATTCCATTTCTTGCACATCTGAGTGTGTGGACTGAGGTTTTTTTACTCACTGCACAACCTTAAGTGTCATAAGGCATCTAATGGGTGGGCCTTGACTTTGTCATGAGGGTCAGGGATGCTTCCTTGAGGAAATGATGATAAACCTGAGATCTGGAAAAAAATAGAGACAGCATGTGCAAAGGCCCTGTGGGTGTAGAAAACCTGGCCCATTCAAGAAGTTGAGAGAGGGCTCATGAGGCTGGAGCACAGACAGAGGGGTCAAAATGGGAGCTGTGGCAAGAGAGGTCAAAGGTCAGCATGGCTGTGAGGGCCACAGTGAGAAATATGACCTCATTTCCACTTTCATAAGGTTCCTCACACCTGCTCAGGGGCTGCTTCCCACAAGACTGTGAGCTCTACAAGAGTGGACACTGGCTCTCTGTCACCTTGGTGGCATTAGAAGGTGCTCAGAGGTGTTTGATGAATATGTGTGGTGGCAGAGCTGGGACAAGGGCCTGGGCCAGCGATGCCCTGTCCAGGGCTGTTTCTGTTCCCCTTAGTGCCTCAAGGCTTCCAACTGCTCCCACAACTTCCCTCGAGTCCCCCTCCCGCTCTCCCCTTAAATACAAAAACTTTAGAGAAAACCCCTTTGCTTTACAGACCAGGGCTTATCAAAGCTGCGCTGTCCTCTTGTTCTCCCCCAGAACACGGCCACCTGCGGCCAGGGTCTGCATCTCGGTCACCTGTTTCCCAGCTCCTGACACGGGCCTGGCACCTGTCGAGGAATCAGCAGACACTTGACGAGACGTTTTCTGACAGCTCGGTGCTCAAACCCCAGCTCCGTCTTGACCTCCTTTGTGACCTTGGGCCATTTCCTCAGGCCTCTGAGGCTCGGTTGTCCATCTGTGAAATGAGGACGACACAGCTACCTTCATCCAAGAATTCTAACGCGATTACATGAGACAGTGTTAACAGCGCCGGGCTGAATCTGACACCCTAACTGCTCCGGAAATGTTAGCTGCCATTGTTATCCTTATTCTCTGAGTCTCAGTCTTCTCATCTATAAAACAGAAAAACGAATGACTATATCTGGGGGTGATATCAGAGGAGGCGTTCACAAACTACCAAGCAGATAGAGTGAGATTCAAAAATATAAACCAGGGGCTGGCCCGGCGGCATAGTGGTTAAGTGCGCGCGCTCTGCTTCAGCGGCCCGGGGTTCGCAGGCCCAGATCCCGGGCGCGCACCGACGCACCGCTTGTCAAGCCATGCTGTGGCGGCGTCCCATATAAAGTAGAGGAAGATGGGCACGGATGTTAGCCCAGGGCCAGTCTCCCTCTGCAAAAAAAAGAGGAGGATTGGCATTGGATCTTAGCTCAGGGCTGATCTTCCTCACAAAAAAAAAAAAAAAAACACATAAACCAAATCATCCTGTCTCCCTTCTCCAAACCCTCCACCCTTCATCCTTAGAACAAAATCCAAATTTCTGCCGGGTCTGGCTCTGCCTCCCTCCCACCTCATCTTCCCTTACACTCTTGCTCTATCCACACTGGCCTCTGAATATGCAAATCTTTCCCTCTGCAGGGCCTTTGCACATGCTGTTCCTTAGGCCCAGGTCAATGCTTTAAGCCAACTCTCCCCAGGCTTGGCTCTTCCCATTTTTAGAGCTTGGCTTAAATGTCACAGCAGAGAGACTTCCTTGACTACCCCACTACTTTCCCTCACATTCCCCGTTTATATCCTTCCTAACACTTAGCAAGCTGGAACTATTCTGTGTACATAACAGCTTTATTGTTTATTGAGTGTTCCTTCCCCACACACACTTGAGCACAAGCTTCTTGGGAGCGTGTGTGTCTGTCCTATCCACCACTGTCCCTCTGTCAGTGGGAGTTCAGCAAGCTGCATGAATGAAACAATCAGAGGGAGACAGGAGGGGTCCCGGTGCGTGTAAGTGTTATGAACCCTTCCCATCCCATGACCATCCCCAGGATGTCATTGCAGGTGGGCGGGGGGACCTTGAGCCTCATCCACTGCCTGTCCTGGCCCAGCCACTGCAGTCCACCCAGAACCAGGAGGCGTGCGATATACCAGCTAAAAGTTCAAGCAGATGCGATCATTTATTGAGTGGCTACTCTGGCCTGGGTGCTATGGTCTGCACCCTCCCTGCAGTATCTCGGATGTTCACTGTAAGCCTGTGAGGTAGGTGTTATGATCCTCGATTTACAGACAAGGAAACCGAGGCTCAGAGCAGCTGACAGATTTGCCTACAATGGCTGTACAGCTCACAGCTGGAGGAACTGGGATTTAAACCCAAGACAGGCTCCAAGCAAGGCCTGGGCGGGACTTCAGTGCCACCAGATAATTCTGGAAGCAGGGATTGTCTTGACAGTAGGCAGAATAATGGCCCCCCAAGAGGCCATGTCTTAATCCCTGAAATCTGTGATGCACGGAAGGGTCTTTGCAGGTGTGCTTAAGTTAAGGATTTGACATGGAGGAGTATCCTGGCCCATCCCTGCGATGACTCTGGGCCCATCTGCGTGAGGGAGGCAGGAGTGTCAGATTCAGAGAGAGGGAGATTGGAAGAGGCTAGGCTGATGGCTTTAAATATGGAGGAAGGAGGTCGCAAACCGAGGAATGTGGGTGGCCTCCGGAAGCTGGAAAAAGCAAGAAAACAGATTCTCCCCTGGCGCCTCCAGAGGGAACGCAGCTGGGTCGACACCTTGATCTTAGCCCAGTGGGACTTCTGACCTATAGAACCGTAGGATAACAGATCTGTGTTGGTTAAAGCCAGTAAGATGGGAGCCACCTGTCACAGCAGAATGGGAGAGTAGCACAACCCCTCACTGTCCTGGGCCCGTGTCCTGCCCCCCTACTCTCCTCAACTGAACTGTCGGTTCTCTGACTGCAAGAGCCCAGCGCGTGGCAGTGGGGCACACAGTAGACATTCAATAATGACTCAGAAGGTGTAGTTCAGTGGCGTGTGGGAGGGAGAAGGATTCACGGTGACTCCACGAGGAGAAGACACGTGGGGAGACCAGGCGGCTGCAGTGGGCAGTCAGGGTGCTGGCTGGAAAGGCCCCAACACCAGCCCCTGAAGAACCGCAGAGAACCAGACCCCCCGGAAGGATCCCCCAGGCTAGGCCAGTCGCTCCCACTTTACACCTGCCAACACCGAGACCCAGAGGGAGGAAATGACTCGACCAAGACCACTGAGCAAGCTGGTGGCCACGAGGGACTAGATATTAGATCACCTGCCTCCTAGTCCATCTTGGTCCCACGCCTCTGGCCAGCCCTGCCCCACCTTGGGTGGTCAAGACGTCTCTCATCCGGGGACCTGGATGACTGAGCCCCCGATACGCTGGGGGCCAAGTGCAGGCGGGGCTGGAGAGGGGCATGGAGGTGACCAGGGCCTGCTCCTGACCCGGGAGCTCCCCACCTAGCAGAGAACGGATGTGACAGGGAATCAGAGACCCAGTTCTAGTCCCAGGTCTGCCATCGTGTGACTTTCAGCAAGCTCCTCCCTCCCCGAGCCTCAGTGTCCCCATCAAGGGATGAACTTGATCTCCAGGGCTTTTCTGGCTCTTGTGTGGTGGGATCTGCCGTCGGGCCCACCTTGCTCTCAGCCCCTGTGCCTCCCACCCAGCCGGGGCCCACGGCTTCTCAGCAAGCTCGCTTCCTCTCCAGGCTCTGGCCTGGGGTAGGGGCCCTGCCCCCACCCAGGGCTCAGCAATAGGGGTTTCTCACCCCGTCCTGACCTTTGCTCCCCTCTCCCCCTTACCTACCAGCACAGCTGAGCTTCAAGCCTACTCTGCTCTGGGGTCCTAGCCCCAGAAAGAGGGGGGCTCAGATTGCATGATGCGAAAAGGCATCTGGCCCCAATGCCTGAGTCTCTCCTGCCCCAACTCCCCATCACTGGGCCATCCTATGACCACTGCCTGCCTAGACCCCCAACCTTTGGTCCCTGTGCCCTGCTGACTGGCCTGGACTTTCTCTTCAGGCTTCGGAAGTCTTCAAGCTCCTCCCAACCCCGACATTCCGGTAACCTTCAACTACAGAGAATGTCCAGCTCCCAAACCTCTCGAAGCCCATCCTGCAGAGAGGCCTACAAAGGAGCTAATCCTAGTATGAAAACCAATGCACAGAGAGGGTCAGCAGTTGCCTGGAGGACACATAGCAAAGGCATGGAGCCCTCAAATTCAATGTCTTCACCTGGGACCACTCCCCAGCCCCCCTACACCGCCCAGCAACTCCCTCTGACGGCCTGAAGGACAGGGAGAGCAGCCAGCTCTGATGACCAATGTCCGAGACCACAGTGATGCTATTCTTTCCTCGAGTGAGCTCCTCCCACCCTGGGCCAGATTTAGCCGTTTAATGCAGCCAGGTCTGCTCCGTCCCTGCCTCTGAGATTAGCTCTGGAACGGGGCTTTGAACGCCTGCCCAGAGACACTCAGCTTAAAACACCAGGAACCAGAAAAAAAAATCGACCACACTTAATGGAGCCGTCAGCGGGTGGGTCTGGGCCGTCCATTATGCAGCCCTGCCCGCCCAGGGAGCACAGCCACGTGGCCGCCTGACCACAGCATTGAGGCGACATTAGCTCGCAGACCAGACTAGGGGAGGAGCTGCCAGAGCCCAGGCCAGGGGCCAGCCTTTCCTGCTTCCCAAGGCCCAGGGCCCAGGGGTCCTTGGTGCCACCAACAGGCAGGGGGAAGGAGGCCTCATTGGGTAAATTTACCCCTCTGGTCTCAGGGCCCCTCTCCGGAACAAGCCCTGGGTACGTCTCTCTATGGCCTGAGACACCCACGCGGACTGCCCACCTGAGCTCTATTGGGGAGGCAGCGATAGTATCCATGAGGCACACCTGGGGACCCCTGTCCCCCAATGAGTGCCCTGGCTAATGCCTGACATGCCACCATTGTTGCTGCTTTGCTTCTGTTATTTAAAAATTGCCCTCCTTAACACCCAAGTTGCTCTAGAACACTGTCTCCCAAAACATGTTCCAGGAAACATTGGTTTCTCGAGATGCCATCTGGAAAAGGAAAAGGGGAGAGGGGGTTCCATAGTCAAATAAAGTTGGGAAGCACTGAGAATGCCAGGTCCCTCTTGGAGAGTTAGTAAATGCTAGCAAGTGTTCTGAGAAGTCCTGCAAGAGAGTTTGATTTTATTTAATCCACTTCCCAGACTTATTTGATTACAGGACCCTCCCCCTTTATCTTGACAGAACACCCATTAGTAAGTAGAGGGCCTGGTGTTCTAGAGAACAGTCTTTGAGAAATGACACTTTAGGGGTCTGAGTCCTTATCCTTCCCCAAGCCCAAGGTGTAGTCAGAGGCTCCGATTACGGGGCTGGTCAAAGCCTAGGAAGAGAGTACGGGGGAAGCTGGCCTTCAATCACAGGTGTATCCAAGGGCCAGAGTCATGGCCCACCCAGAACCGAGAGAGGGAACACACACCCATCTCTCAATGGGAGGAGGGCCAAGGTCACATGGGAAGAAGAGCGTGTGGGGTGCCCTCCATCTCCCCCCAGCCCTCCTCTGGTAGAGCAGGATCTGGCCATGAAAGGAAGGTCTTGTGCCCTTGTCAGGGCTACTTCTCAGAAGCTCAGCACTTAAACCTCCTTGGAACTTCTTCTACAGATTCATGGGACACCCAACATCCTGGCAGAAGCCCCAAGCCAGGAGACCTGGATTCAGCTCCTGCATTTCCTGACAGCCTGCTATGCGACCCAGGGAAGGCCTTTGACCTCTGTGTGCCAGTGGCTGCAGGTCTGAGCCCTGAGACTCATCTGCATGGACACACATCTTCTCGTGCCCTCCCAGGAACGCTGGGCTGTTTGCGTGAAGATCCCACCAGCCAAGGCTTATCAAACACCTTCTCTGTGTCGATCCTGTGCAAGGTGCCAGACCTCAGTTTACCCCCACTCCTCAAAGCCATGATTGTCTTACTGCAGGCTAGTCTGGTGCACCAGTTGCTGCCATCGTCAATGAAGACAAGCAATTTGGTAAACACAGGTCTCCCAGATGTGAGAGAAGAAAGCAAATGGGACATCAAAGCTCCTTTTTTGTGTGTGTGTGAGGAAGATTAGCCCTGAGCTAACGTCTGTTGCCAATCCTCCTCTTTCTGCTGAGGAAGATTGGCCCTGGGCTAACATCTGTGCCCATCTTCCTCTACTTTATATGGGACGCCGCCACAGCATGGCTTGACAAGTCGTGCGAAGGTCCACGCCCGGGATCTGAACCTGCGAACCCCGGGCGGCTGAAGTGGAGTGCGCGAACTTAACCACTACACCACCGGGCCGGCCCCCTAAAGCTCCTTTTATGTGAACTTTCTGAGGCCACAGAACCCATACAGGGTGACAGACTGTATTTTCCCAAGATGACTACCACGACAATTCCCATTCCACATGTTCTTCTAGCACTGTGACAATGACCCTCTCTGTCCCCTCCCTTGATCTGAGTGGGCCTGAGACGATGGCGGAAGTGACGCTACGTGACTTTGGAGGCTAGGTCATAAAGAGCAACACAGCTTCCACTTGCCTCCTTGGGACGCTCCCTCTTGGAACCCGGACACCGTGCTCGGAGGAAGCCCAGGCCACGTGGAGGGACCACACGCGGGCGGTCCAGCCCACGGGCCCGGCTGAGGTCCCAGAGGACGGCAGGGTCAGCATCAGACCCAAGACTGAGGAAGCCTCGGGACGACTCCAGCCCTGGGACACTCCCGCCACACTACACGAGAAACTGAGTGAGGACCGCTCAGTGGAGCCTGGTCAACTCAGCTCTCAGGACAGAGGTAATAATAAAATGCCGTTCCTCTAAATTGCTGAGTTTGGGATGATATTTCCTGCACTAATAGATAACCAGCACCCGTGGCAAGTAGCTTCCTTCAAACCACCTTCACAGGGGTGAGGAGGGCCTGCCACACTCCAGTGTCCCTCTCTCTGCTGTCCTCTGTCGCATGACAATCCACACCAGCCAGCTCAGACATTGCAGAGCCCAGCCCTGCAGAGCATCCTCCAAATGCCAAGGTTTGACGTACGTTCCTGCAATATTCCAAACACTCCGGCCAGGTAGATATCTTGAGCTCGGTTTTACAGATGAGGACACAGAAGCTCAGCGAGGTTAAGTGACTTGCCCAAGCCTGCTCAGCCAGGGTGGGGAGGCCCAGGACTTGAGGCAGATCTCACTGGCAGCCCCTCCCCACGCTGCTTCCTCTCTCTCTCCTGGGGGGCTGAAGAGGGGAGCAGAGTGGCCCATGGAGAGCACCCAGGCCTAGGCCCCATCCTGACTCTGCCTCTCGTCAGCTGTGTCTCTTTGGGCAGCTTTCCTTACCTCTCTGAGCCTCAGATTCCTCATCTGTGAAATGGGGTAGAGATGTGGGGTTGTTATGAGGAGTAGAAAAAATACAGGTACTGTGCTTTGATGGTGACAGGAGAGAAGACACAATGACATCTGCTTCAAATGGAGGAAGTTCAGAGACCAAGGCCAGCCTGACACGAGGTGGAAGTTCACAGCCCCGCTGAGTCGCCTTGGCTGAATGCACCTCTTGGAGGATCCTGGAGGAGAAACTTCCTTCCCTTCCTCCTGGTTAATTCGCTTCAACCAACATTTACCACCAGACTGTGCCGTCTCTTCTGGTTGCCCCTCCAGGTCCAGTTTCTGCTTTTTCCTCCCTGCTCTGGACCCGCCAGGGTGACCTGCACGGATGACACCAACACACCCCTGAGCCCTGTGGCTTCCCATTGGGTTCAGCCAATAGGAGGCCCCGGCAGGAGCCGGAGGGAGGAAGGAGGGAGGAGATCACAGAGACAGACACACAGCATCCCTGGCTGATGAAGCTGGAAGGATGCTTGGGAGCCCGTGTCCCCCTCCTGGAGTGAGGCCTCTGGGGCCCAGAGAGGGAAGGTGACCTGCCAAGTTCGCAGAGTGAGGAGGTGGCTATTTCTCAGTCTGGTCCACATTTGTGGGCAGGAAGGGTGGAGGGTCAGCGAGAAAGATGCCGCCCTGGACCTGTGGGGCTCAAGTTCCAGGCGAGGGGGTGTGCAGTGCGCTTCCCTCAGCATTTAAAGGGCCCCCTCCCCGGCCCTCCATTTGAGATACTCCTTAACAAGGACACAGACCAAACACTGGCCCCCATCCTAACCCCATGTTGACACTGGGGGACAAACCTCAGCCATCAGGTAAGACAATGGTGTTTGGAGTCTGGACTCTAGAAGCAGTCAGCCTGGTTCAACCCCTGACTCTACTGCAGACTAGCTGCGGGTGAGCTTACGTAAGCCACTAGGCTCCACGCCTCCGTTTCCTGGTCTATAAATTGGGGAGAACAATAGTATCCGCCTCGTGGGGCTGTGTGACAATTAAATGAGATAGTACTTTCAAAATTCCCAAGCAGTGTCTGGCCCTCAACAAACATCAGTTGTTCCCATGACCCACCCCCATCCCCAGGTCACAGCCAAGCGGGCGTTTCCAAACTGAAAGGCTTTGGGGTCTGTCTTAGTCTGTTCAGGATGCCACAACAAAATACCACAGACTGGGTGGCTTATAAACAACAGAAACATTTCTCACAGTTCTGGAGGCTGGAAAGCCCAAGATCAAGGCACCAGCACGCTCGAGTTCTGGTGAGGCCCCCCTCCCGGTTCGTAGACGGCGTCTTCGTGCTGTATCCTTACATGGTGGAAGGGACTGGGGGTCTCTCTGGAGGCTCTTTTATAAAGACACTAATCCCATTCATGGGGGCTCACTCTCATGACTCAAACACCTCCCAAAGGCCCCACCTACAAATAGCATCATCTTTGGGGGTTAGGATTACAGAGGAATTTTAGGGGAACACAAACATTCAGTCCATAGCACCGTCCATCTGTCCAATCTGCCGGAACACAGATGAGGAAGCAGAGCCCCTCCCGGGGGCCCCTCCCAGCTCTGTGCCCAACCTGTGCGCTTGATGGGTGTGGTGGGATGGGTGGGGGGAGGGAGCGGGTGCTCTCTGGTCCCCACCCCTGCTTCTTGGCTGGGGCCACCTCCCAAGACATCTTTAGCAGCTTCTAAAAACCTCCATAGCCTAGACTTCAGGGCTTGGGCCAGATCCTTCCCTGTTCCCATCTGCTTGTCACGCCAAGAGGACCGCCATCACACCGCATGTCCGTGGCCCAGGACGTTCAAGCATTGGTTTACTGAGCTCCTATTGTATGCAGACCCTTCACTAGGAACCGAGGAGACCTCAGAGACCAGAACAAGGGCGGAGACAGACAAGGAAACAGACAAGTGGAAGCCTCAAGACCCATGCTAGAACATGGTCCTGCGGGGAGCTGAGGAAGCTCTTGACTCAGCTCAGGGAGGAGGGGGGCTGGGGGCGTCAATCAGGAGGGCAGGTCAGACTTCCCCGGAGGAGACGATGGCTATGCAAAGACGTAAAAGATGACTTGGAGTTAACTGGGTTCTTTTATTCTTTGATTCAACAAATATTAATCGAGCACATACTGTGAGCCCAGCTCTGTTCTAGGCGCTGTGGCAACTGCAGTGAACAGACTGGACGAGGTTCCAGGGCTGACCTTCTAGTGAGGGGAGACTCTCAATAAACCTGCCGGTAGATAAAGTGGCAGGTGCTGATGAGCACAAGGAAGGAAGATGAAGCAGACAAGGAGGATGGGGTGGGGGTGGGGAGATGGGCAGGGGCTGCTTGGGAAAGAGACTAGGGCAGAGACGCGAATGAGTGAGGCAGGCCATGTGGGTATCTAGGGAAGGGTGTCCAGGCAGAGGGAACGGCCAGGGCAAAGGCCTGGTGTGAGAGGAGCCTGGCCCACAGGGGCGTTGCTGGAGTTTGGGGTGCTTGCGGGAGGGAGTGAGGCAGGAGATGGGGAGGAAGAGGTGAGCGGGTGCAGGATGGCGAAGGGCTTTGTAAGGCAAGAAGAGGACTCTGGAGTTTTCTCCTGGGGCCGTGGGGAGCTGTGGAAGGGTTTAGTGAACACGCATGCTTGGCTTGTTCATGCCAAACAGCGACCAGATCTTCAGCCCCCTTGCGGGGAGAATCCTTGCCTCTCCACCCGCAATGCTCGACCACAGCGCCGGCCTGAGACCACACTCCCACCCCACCGCAGCCATGGCCTTCTGAGAAGCACACAGGACGGAGCCAGGCGCCAGCCCAGGCCCGGGTCAGTCTCTCCAGCAGGCAAGCAGGCCTGTGGTGTTTCTGGGACACACCCAGACGTCTGGGGCAGTGATCCACTGGCCGCAGGTCAGAGCAGTCCTGACAAGGCTGGGAGCCGGGAGCCTGGGTCCTATTCTGACCCTGCCACCAAGTCACTGTGTGATCTAAGGGAACTCTTTCCCCTCTATGGGCCTCAGTTTCCCCCCAGGACCCCACCAGCTCTTCAGGGCTACAACCACGCCTCGCCCTCCTCAGGCGGACTTGCCTCTGGGTTTGACCTCCCCAACACCAGCGCTCCAGCGCCCCCTCCCAGAGCCTCCAGCAGCGTCCGCCCACCCCAGGGAGGCCGGAGGCCTCTTGTAAAGAGCCGCGCTCTGGAGACCAGCGTCTCCCGAGGGCTCCCAGACCCCAGCTTCCCCTCATTCCCCATGGCCCGGCTCCTCTCCTGCTCTCATCATGGGCTCCAGCTGCCAGGAGGGGAAATGTGCTAATTCCACTGGAGGCTCGACCCCACGCTCATTTATTTCAGACTTGACCTTTGATTTCTCGGGTAGAGTGTAAATTACATGTCGCCAGCATAAAATATTAAATCCAATTTATACTTAATTATTGATGCTATTATGTATTCTATAGTAATGGCAGCAGAAATCTCAGCCCCCGTCCGCGGCCGGTAAATAGCTCTTTTGCATTAGAGGCTCCTTGAGGTAAGAAATCTTGCTCCATTCCTTCTGAACCGTATGATGGATGATTATGGGGAAGTTCGTAAATAGTCTTCCAGAAATATTTCTCTGGTCGTCCGTAGCTCCGAAGGAAGGTGGGGGCCGTGCTAATTATCGGGGCGGTCGGGCGGATGCGGCCCTCCCACCGCCATTTAGGGCCGGTGGGTTGAGGGTTGGTGAGATGGGGACGGTTTAAGCAAAACCATGCTGAGTGGTTTAAGAGAGAGCGAAGGAGGACCACAGCAGTTTCCTGAAGGCTTTAAGTCGCATGTAATCTTCACATGGACATTGGGGTTTTGTTTTTTATTGAAACATTAATAATTCCGGTTTCTTGTAAAATATTCATGGTTCCTGTTGCTGCATTCAAATCCACTCTTGGCCACCGCTTTTAATTTCCAACTCGGCCGTGCAGGCCTCTGCTGTCGACCACCCATCGCTCCTGTGCAATTTATTAAGTGGAGGTAACGGTGGCCATCGGGTGGTCAGAAAAATCGAGCTCAGGGTTTCTCTGCAGCAACTGGTCACAAGCCAGAAAGGCCCCGGAGCTGGCAGGGCTGCCGCTGGGCAGCCGGAGTGAGCACTGTGGGACGGAGCATCTTTCCAGCTAAGTGGACATCGGAGACACTGGCATAGCTGGACCCAGAGAGCTGGGGGAGAACTGGTGGGGAAACAGAGGCAGGATGGAGGCGGCAAAGGGGAATGAGGAGGGAGAGAAGACAGCACACAGATGGTGGGAGGGCATTGTGACAGCACAGGGCAGGGGACAGCAGAGCAGTAAAGAGCACAGGCTCCAGGGATAGGAGACCAGGGTTCGAGCCCCAGCTCTGCCTCCAACTAGCTGTGCAACCTTGGCCTGTGACTTTACCTCTCTGAGCCTCAGTTTCTTCCTCTGGAAAATGGGCCCTGAGGCCAGTCAGGTGCTGGGGCCCTCACCTCTTCTGGAAAGATGGCAGCCGTGATGGCCTCTGTGGTTGTTCGGTCAATGTCACATGTAGGGCCAGTGAGCCGTAGAGCTTGGAGAGACGTTAAAACACCTAACAGTTCAGTCCTTCTTTGAACAGATGAGGGGCGAGGCCAGAGAGGAAAAGTGACCTGCTCACAGTCCTGTGGTCACTCCTTGTGAGTAGGATTCAATGCTATGCTCGCATTTGAGCTCTGAAATTCAGAGTCTTTAGAAACAGAGAGTCAGAGTTCTGGGGATCACAATTGCCTGAGTTCATCCATGGAGCCCTGCTCCATCCCCAGCCTACACCACCACAAAGGGCCGAGATTAAAAGGTCTGACTGCTCTCACAGCTAGGGTCCTGCCCCTCCCCGGTCTCCTATCAGGGTCCAGCCACCCGGATGGATATAATTCTGCTCAGGAACACTCCCACATTTCCCTGGGGGGTCCAACTGTTAGCACGGCCCACCAGAAGCCAAAGAGAATCCCAGAATGTCAGCCCTGGAAGCCACCTCGGCAATCAGTTTCCTCCGCTCCGTGGCTTTGTGGGTGAGGAAACTGAGGCCCAGAGAGGTCAAGTGACTTGCCAAATGTTGCACAAACAGAACCACCCCCCGACCCACCTTTTAGCCTATGGACCTCCGTGTTGACTCTGCCTCTGGTGGGGTGGGGTGGGGTGGGGAGAATTAGCCCCAAGACTTCAAGCAGGAGTGACCATAAGGCTGCAGACACCTGAGAGGTGCAGCCCTCATCCGCCTCAGCCAGAGGTGGCCCCCACTTGCAGGTATTTTCTGAGCCAGATCCAGCTCCCCTTGTATCCGTAATGAGACACCTGTAATGAGAAATGTGTCCGTCCACAGCAGGGCATGCTCAGATGGGCCGTGCCTGCAGCCAGTAGGCAAAACCCCTGCAGCCCCAATCCCGAGAGTCAGCAGCGGAACCAGGAGGCACGGGTGTCCCCGGGGGGCGGCCTCCTCAGTACTCCAGGAGACAGGCGGGGACCTCCCTGGCCCACCTGCCCCAGAGCAGAGGGGCGGCCGCCAGTGCCAGCCACAAAGCAGGAGACCAGGCGTGACGTGTCTGAAGCATGATTTCCAGTATCCCCGTCGGCCCCGGAGATGATTTTTTTCCCCTTGACTCTAAATTCTAATATAATTTGTTATTAGTAATGCAGAAAATTTGGAAAATAAAGAAAAACAAAACCCACTCTGCTCCACCACCAGAGATAAGCCATAACAAGATGAAAACACACTTCTGTTATTTTTTCTGTGCAGCCAGCCTCAACTTTCCTTTCGGCTTTTCCCTTCCTATGAAGAGAGACGGTCACAGAACATACCCCGCCTCCTATGGAGCTTGCTGGCACTGCAGCATTGACTTTCAGAAGGAAGCTCATTGCAAATGGTGATAAAAGCTGGTCTCTTTCTCTCTCTGTGCCTCAGTTTCCCCTCTGGGCCAGGGGCGATCTCCACACGCTCTCCATCCTCACAGGGCCTGTGGCTTCCACACTCTGAGGGCACCGGCTAAGCTCCAAGTTTCTCTTTGATGCTCCCAGGCTAAAATTCAAGAGCTGTGGGCCTGTCGTGGAGTCAGCCAGCAGGCCTGGATCCTGGAGGGAGCAGACGGGGATCCGCGTGGCAGACAGACCTGCTGGGATCTCACGGGATGACCTAAACCCCAGAGTCCAGGCTGCGGCCTGGACTAGTTTACAAGTCCTGGAACAGTTGTTAGCAGATCTCAGATCTACTTCAGGTTTTGCTGGTCACCAGCTGTGTGACCTTCAGCTGGTTGTTTCCCCTCTCTGGGCCTCAGTTACCCACGCTGGGGAACTTATTAAAATTAGGGATTCCTGGGCCCCCGCTGGGAGATGCTGATTCTGTAAGTCTGAAAAGAAACAGCCCCAACCCGCCAGCCCCAGGGTTCGCGTTGTTCAGAGAGAATAGACCCTATCTAAGCATCTGATCCAAGATAAAGAAAAAGCATAATTTCCCGTGATGCCAGATATGGATGAAGACCGGGAGCAGCAGCTCTGTGCAGAGGAGGTCCAGGGCCCGCCTGCTCTGTGGGAGCGGCCCTGGAATTTGGGGACTACAGCTACAGCTGGAGGGAAGAGAGAAACAGGAGAAACGCAGTTTCTTCGACTGAGAGTCAAAGGAAGGATATTGCCAGCAAGAAATCCCTGCTGCTGGGGTGTGGCCAAGACATTTCTAGAAACGTGATGTCTGACATTGATTTTGAAACTGGTCCCTGCTCTGCACTGAAGCTACCGCCCACTTCCCCTGCAACCTCAGGAAATGCCTGCTACACACAACAATCTTGTGCTGGGGAAGCTGCACGAGGATGAGGCGGAGGAGCAGTGTCCAGTGCGGGGCAAAGTGGGTGGCAAGAGAGGAGGGCATCTAGGAAGCCAAAGGTGAGGGTCGGGAGCAGGTGATGATAGGGATGTCGAAGGCCAGAAGGATGCAGGATGAGTGAGATCAAATGGTCTTTTCCCTAGCTGCACCAGAGAATGGAGACCCTCATAAAGGGAGGAGGAAAACATTTGGTGTATCATTTAAGACTGGGTTTGACTGCATATCGAAAAACCCAATAATAGTGACTTAAATAAAGTAAAGGTTTATTTCTCATATAAGTCAGGAAGTAAGAGCCGGAGTAGGTATGGTAGTTCTATAATGTCCTTAATATCTGCAGATCCTTCTATCTTTCTCCTCCACTATCCTTAGCACATGGTTCCATCCTCATGGTTGTCTTATGTTCCAAAATGGCTGCTGGTGCTCCAGCCATCAGGTCTGCATTCCAGATGTGAAGAAGGATGGACAGGAAGGATAAAAATGGCATGTGCCAGCTATCTGAGCCAGCTTTAAGAGCTTTCCCAAAAGTCTCACCCAACAACTTCCACTTGGCCGCAAATTTAGTCACATGGTCATACGTAGCTGCAAGATAGACTAGAAAATGTGATCTTTTAATGACACAGGGATGCCTTGAGTAAAAGTGGGGTTCTGTTACTAAAGAAGGAGCAGGCAACCAGCAGTCTCTGGCACAGATGGGTTTCACTTTGAGTAAGCAAAAACCTGCTTCCCTCTGACTTCTACCTATGGGTCCTGGTTCTGCCCTTTGTGAGAACGTCTATAACTACAGAGCTTGTCTTCTAAATGACAGCCTTCCTCTGAACCTTCTCTTTTCCAGGTTGACTATCCCCAGGTCCTTCAACCACCTCTCAGGACATGGGCCAGGATAAGCTCTAAAGCCTTTCTTTTATTCATTCCACAGACATTCATTGTGCACCTGCCACGTGCCCTCCACACACAGCGACACACGAAACAGACACTGGAGCGTACGGTGGGGATAGTCACGGAACCAGTCCTCTCCAGGGCGCTGAATCTCAGCGCAGCAGGGAGGACGATGTGCAGGCAGAGTTGAGGCCTCCCCGGAGGAGTAATGTTTAAACTGGGCCCAGAAACATGAGGAGTTAACTAGGAAACAAGTGAGGGGCTGAGTGTTACAGGTGGAAGGAACCACAGGGACGGAGGCCCAGAGTCACCAGATGTGGGAGAAGAGCAGGGCAGCTCAGGGAACTAACGCAAACTGGGGCACGGTGGGAGCTCCAGATCCAGGAGCAGAGGGCGCACGGCGACGCACGCCCACCGGGCATCGTCTCTGGGGAGGTTGTTCAGTCAAACTCCACTTGCTCCTGCCAGTACCCAGCCCGTTCATCAGATCAAAAGGAAAGTCAAGTTAGTTTGGCAAGACTTTGTTCCCGGCAGTCGTCAGTTTCCGCTGCTATTCTCTGGTCTGTTCTAGAACGTTACAGCGGCGTGAGGCAGGGCCTCGTGGTTGGTCAATGATTTCCCAGAACCTGCCTAGTCCTCTTTTCTGAAAATGATACAAAAGCCCCCATCCCCCCGCTGCCAGCCTCCTAATGCCTGCCCAGTTATCATTCCTCAGGGGTGACAACAGCCGTTGCGGGGTCACTTTGGAGGTTCTTGTGGGGTTGGAAGATCTGAACTCATGTAAAGCACCCTGGTATTGTCCTGCGGTGTCCTCACCTATATCGGGCTACCATTTCTTTTTAACCTTATTTGGTCTCTAAGTTGCCAAGAAACCATGTAGAAAAAACCAGTGTGGTTTGGGTTAAGCCCCAACAGGGTGTAGACAGCAGCCAAACTACTTCCTTCTTCCTCTAAGGTTTCTGCTGACATCTCAGCCCAGAGCAGCCTGAAGAAAGTTCTCTCTGCAGCTTCCGACTGCACCAGCCCCCACAAGCCCACCCCCATCCCTCACTGGGAGCCTCACCCGACCCTGGACCGCGGGCTCTTCCCGTGGGACAGATGCTAGAGACCATAAGGAGAAAGGGAGGCATAGAGACATCTCCTCGGAAAGGCAGCAAGAAACCATGGGTAGAACATGCCAGAAAACAGACCAAGGAGAGAATATGCTCTGAGCCTCACAGACAACAAGAGAGGCCCCAGCCGTTTCCATCTCGGAAAGCCACTCATATTAAAAGTGGGGAAAATGCCAACACGGAATTCAAATATCAAGCTCTATTTAAAATATTTACTAATAGTGAATTTAACACCCTAAAAATTATACTACAGTTTGTGATATTCCCCAGATTGCTCCAGGATTTATTCAATGCACCTGAATTTGTAGCATACTCCAGCAGCGAGGTGCATAAATGGGACACGGGTCCTTCTCTCAGTCTGGTCGGGGGCCCTGTGTGCTGGGTGTGGAACCTCACTTGAGGAGAAGGTCAAAAGTCTGCATTGGAGGCTCTTTCCAAATATCTCAAAGTAAGACCACCCTCTAGAGCAATGGTTCCTAACCAGGAGTGATTTTGCCCCCCAGGGGACGTTTTTGATGGTCAAGACTGGGATTACGGTTGGCATGTAGTGGGTAGAGGCCACTGTGCACAGGATGGCCCCCACAACACAGAATTGCCAGCCACAAATGTCAATAGTGCCAAGGTTGAGAAACGCTGCCCTTGAGTGAGGCTGTTCTAGACCCTCTCTGCCAAAACCTAAAACTAGCCTGGACAAGAGCCACAGGAAGGACGAATTTGAAGATTGAGTCCCAGTATGTTAGAGGGGCTTGGGAAAAACGTTGGGCTTCCCTAGGTCCGCCCTAACAAAGTATAAAACCAAGCCCACACACGTTCAACGTGATCGGCCGGTTATTGAACCATCTAATTGAACACACATCAACAACTTTCAGAAGAAGATAAAAGAATGCAGAGTCTCTACAAAGAATCATCCTTAGTACACAGTCAAAAATTATCGACGTGCAAAGAAACAGGAAAACGTAACCCAAAGTCAGCAGAAAGACTGAAACTAATTTTAAAAGAACCAAATAAAAGTTCTAGAACTGAAAAGTACAATAATTGAAATGCAAAATTCACTAGATGGGCTTCACGACAGATTGGAGATGGGAGAAGAGAGGGTCAGTGAACTTGAAGATGGATCAAGAGAAATTACTCAATGCGAAGAACAGAGAGAGAAAAAAAGATTGAGAAAAAGTGAATAGAGCCTTGGGGACCTCTGGAAAAATATCAGACTGTCTAACATATGTGTAATTGGAGTCCCAGGAGGAGAAATCAGTGAAAGTGGGGCAGAAAATAAATATTAAGGCATAATGACTGAGACTTTCCCAAATTTGAAGAAATGTATCTAAGGTTCCACAGAGAGAGGAGCTGGGATTGGAATCGAGGTCTTTTGCCTTGAAGGATGGCCTGTGTCCTCTGCTACATGCCCCACAGGGCACCCACGAGGTCCCATCCAAGCCCCAAATCGAGTGATCCTGAAAGCCTCTTGGTGAAGGAGGCAGGCCAGGGGGACCAGTCAGACCAACGTAGGACTACTAAGCAGCGGCTGCCACCAGGGGATCCGCAAAGGTGGTGAGGGATAGCCAGGCCAAGGTCAGGCCACAGCTGGGCTCCTTCAGAAGAAACTAAAGGATCCGGTGAGATCAGACCCCAGGATTCCTGGGGATGTTCTTTTGTCTTAAAGCAGTATTTCTTCTTGACAGATGGGGGGCTCCTTATTGCTACAGCTCTTCAAGAAACGGATTTGCTTTTCCCTGGACAGAGTTCTCTGAACCTCTTTTGAGGTTGGGACACTGCAGTGTCTGCCAGGAAGCCCACAGCCACCAACGGCAGGCAGAGCTGGCCGCAGTCTCAGCTGAGGAGGAGACCTCCTCCACGGGGTGGCTGAACGAGCCTAAGGTCTCCCCACTCACCGCCTGCAATGCTGCCATCAGCACTGTTTTGAGTGAAGGCTGTGGTCACAGCGTGGAAGTCACTTGATGGGAGAAATATATACTGAGCCACTGCTAGGCAGCCGCGCCTTAGCGGGAACCCCGGAGAGAGCCCGTCACCGGCCCCAGCTAATGTACTGAATCCATCAGAGACCCCAAAAATATGCGGAGACGGATGAGTCCTTGGCGTTTTTCCTTTCTTTCTTCCTTCTCGTTTAGAGAGCTGCAGGATAGGGCAGTGGCTAAGAACCCAGAATCCATAGCCAGACTCCCTGGGTTGGAAACTCAGGCGTGTGGTCTTGGCAAATTACTTGACCTCTTTGTGCCTCGGTTTCCCCATCACTGAAGTGAGGATACAGTGGTAGTTGCCTGGCAGGGCTCTGATGAGGGTTCAATGAGACGGTGCATGCCACATGGTGTTTGTTATTACCGTGACTTGAGCAAGCCTCTTCCTCTCTCTCTGCGTCTCAGTTTGCTCACCTGTGAAATGGCCAGGAGGCTCAGAAACAAATTTGGGGTTCAGCCAGATTTTCTGGTACGATCATCTCCTCAGTTGCATTCACAGCTCTTGGTCTTTTGGCTTTGAATTACTGTTTCTGGTGTCCACATGTCTTTTCTGATCATCCTTTCTGGAATCAGAGTGAGTAAAATTTGATGATAAAGATGCAAAGCCCAAAAAAGGACTTTCTCTTCCCAGTGTAAATGGGGAGGGATCTGTGACTTACGGACTGAGGCAGACCCATCGGGAGCGGGCCGCACAGGATGGTCAGTCTCCTGCTCCCTGTCCTGACCCTGGTCTGAGCCAGACACAGCCCTAGGCTCTGTAGGATGTACAAAGAAAACTCCCCACCCCAACACACACCCGCAGAGCCTAGGGTGCACGTGGAAACGAGGCCACGTGGGCCACGAGAGCGATCGGCACAACAGACAGATACGTAGAAGACCAGAGGGGGCAGAGATGACTTCATTAGGCATCCGGAACACAACTCCATCATTTCGCTCATCCATACATTCACATTTTCATTTTCACACCTTTATTGGGCATCCGCTGTAGACCAGGCCCAGAGGCACTGGCAGTCTGGGTAAGTGGAGAGGAGGACAGCAGAAAAACGGAACATGCATTTCAAGAGTAATGTAAAGAGTGAGCTGCCTGGCTAGAGAGTGTGGCATTCATTCATTCATTTATTCATTCATTCATTCTGCCAGTATTTATTGGGCACTGTTCCAGGGGATACAGCTAGAGAGATCTGAGGTCATAGAAAGGTGGGTCCTCAATCCCAAGCTAGGACTTTGGGACTTTCATAGGCCTGGGAAGCCACAGCCAGTTTACTGAGCGGTAGAATGGCAGGATCGGTGGGCTGGCCTGGGCTGCCACCTGAGCAGAGCCCCAGCCAGCGCTTCCCAGTCCCAGGCAGGGGCTGCCTGGGCCTTGGCCTTCTCTGCAGCTCCCGCCCAAAAGCCCAGCCCTCCGCGGCACCCTGGGGCTTGAGGTGAGACTGACACCTGCTGGCTCTCAGGAGCCCGGCCCCTCCCCCTCCATCGCCAGCTTGTTGGGGGTTGGGGCGTTGGCGCCAGCTCATAGATCGCTACTTGTCCCTTCACGAAGCATCCCAATTAATTTGGGTTGGTGGGAGCTGCCCCTTCATTTCCAGCGTCATCTACCTGTACCTGCCTAACCAGAGAGCCGAGCCAGAAAAACAAAGCAGACAGCAAGGCCTTGAGAATCTCTGAGGAGCTGGGGCCTGGGCGTTTTGGGGAGAGCTGCTGAAGGTGGGGGTCCAGGGAGGACCTGTAGAGACCCAACTTTGGAACTGAGAGCCTGTGTCAGGAAAGAGGACGAAGCCTGGATGAACAGTGGCAGTTCGGGCATGCAGAGTCAAACATTCTAGGACAGACTAGTACATCCAACTTTCCTCCACACACAAAGGGAAAAAGAAAAAAACAAAACAAGAAAACAGAACAAACCAAAGCTGTTTTATCAGCTACTCCTTTCTCCCTCGGTCTACGCCTGGCAGAGTGTGGCTTCCCTCTGCTTCGCAGCACCGGCCACAGGCCCCAGGAAATCTGGACTCTTTTTGCCGAAGTCTCTTCCAATTGACGTTGACACGTTCACCACTGGCTTCCTGCTCTGCCAGGGCCACTCCAGGGAGGGTGTGACGGGGGGGAGAGCTCTGGCCCCTCCTGTCTGCCTGCGGCCCCAGACCAGAGACAGCCTCCGGTCTCCGTCCCGGCCCGCAGGGACCCCCTGCCCCCTGTCACTGGCCCAGCTCAAAGGACACCACTTCCCAAAACAAGCCCTAGTGGGCACGGGCAGACGTGCGCACGAGATGGGCACCACAGCGTTGCTTTAGAGAATTGACCAAGTCAATACAGTAAAAGATCTTCCAGCATTAAACATGAGATTGTCAAAGGATATTTAATGACAGTGGAAAGTTGTACATAATACATGAAGTCGGTGGTTCTCACACTTGAGCCAGCTAGAGGGCGTGTTAAAACAGATTGCTGAGCCCCAGCCCCAGAGTCTCTGATTCAGTGGCGGGGAGAGGGCAAGAATTTGCATTTCTGGTAAGTTTCCTGATGCTCCTGGTCAAGCATCACACTTTGAGAACCACTGCACTAAGTAATAAAAAAGAAAATTCAGAGCCAGCCCTGAGGGTCTAATGGTTCAAGTTCCGCACTCTTGCCCCCACGGCCCAGGTTCATTTCCCATTCATGGAACCACACCACCCATCTGTCAGTTGCCGTGCTGTGGCGGCGGCTCACATAGAGAACTAGCAGGACTTCCGACTAGGATATACCACTATGTACTGGGGTTTTGGGGAGAAGAAAACATTAAAAAAAAAAAAAAAGGGAAGATTGGTAACAGATGTTAGTTCAGGGTGAATCCTTCCCTGCAAAAAAAAAAAGAAAAGAAAATTCAAACATATATACAGCACATATTTATGAGTAAATACACGATTAAGATGTTGATAGTAATTATTTCTATCTAATGAGATTGATTACAGGCGTTTTGTAAATTTATTTTTTGTTTTATCATATCTTCCAAATTGTCTGCAATAAATATGACTTATTTTAACCTTTCACATTTAAGCACCTCCTTTGTGAGGCCTGGGTCGAGCCTGGGCCCTGCCACTTCTTGGCTGCTGTTTGGCCCCCATTGTGGGTTCTGGAATGGTCCATCCTGCCCCACGGGCCACCAGCTTGGCTCTCTAAGCACCCAGTATCATAGCACTGCTCCAGCTGGCAATACATCAGATGTCCACTCCCCCATCAAGCATTCTGGTCACCCTGATGGTCATTGGTGATTGCCCAGAGATGTGGCTAGCCAACTGCACAATGTGCGTTGTTCTAACTCTGCACTTGCTAGCTGCATGACCTTGTACAAATAAGCTTGGCATCTCTGAGTCTCGATTTACTCAATTGTTCCACTAACAAGGTTGCATTAGAGAAGAGACAACAAATACCTGACATTCGTGCTACCCTCTGCCAAACCTCACCCTGACAGACATTGCTAATCAATCACAGCATTCTATCCCCCTTAATCAGCATGCAGCCTCAGAATTTTTCTTAACACTGTGCTCTAGGCATAGTGCTCCAATGAAAGCAAACCAACATTCAAGATGAAAGCTAATTCCCATTCTTGACTCATCATTCTCTGTTTCCCTGAGACTTAGAATGGTGCTCAGCATAGAGTGAATCTTTGTTAAATGAATCCACGTGGATACATACCAGTTGTCACTGGTTGTTGTGACAGTGAAATCTTCGGTAGCCACCAACCATCAAGTACGAACCCCAGACCAACTACTTCCTCCTTCCGGGGATCCCCGTCCGTTCAGTTGGTGCCCTCTGCTGTCCATCAGCCTGTACTGCAAGGGGCTTCCTTTCCCAGCCCTAAGGAACTGTGAAGACTGAGAACAGTGATCCCATCACAGCCAGGCCCAAACCCCCTCATCGTGATAACCTCCTGGGTGGCTTTGGATGCAATCAGCTACAAGCTCAGCCAGACGCCCATTTACTGTCATGTGTCGCTTACCGATGGAGAAACATTCTCCCACCCTGATGGTCATTGGTGATTGCCCAGAGATGTGGCTAGCCAACTGCACAATGTGCGTTGTTCTAACTCTGCACTTGCTAGCTGCATGACCTTGTACAAATAAGCTTGGCTTCCTCTACCACATGAAGGTAGCCCTCTGCATTAGTTTAGGCTGCTATAACAGATCACCATAGACTGAGTGACTTATAAACAACAGAGATTTCTTTCTCATGGTTCTAGGGGCTGGAAGTCTGAGATCTTGGTGCCAGCGTGGTCAGGTTCTTGGTGAGGACCCTATTCTGGGTTGCAGACTGCTAGCTTCTCATTGCTGCTTCACCTGGGGAGAGAAGACTAGAGAGCCGTCTGGGGTCTCTTTATAAGGGCACTAACCCATTCATGAGGGCTGCACTCTCAAGACCTAATCACGCCTAAATTCCCCACCTCCTAATACCATCACATTGGGGTCAGATTTCAACACGTGAATTTTGGGGGACATAAACGTTCACTCTGTAACATGCTCCCACACTCCGTCACGCTGTCTTGCTCTGTTTTCTTCAGAACATTTATAGCCGTCCATTCGACACGTATTCATCGAGCAGCTGCTGGCACCAGACAGTGTGCTGAAGCTCCCCTTGTCCGTTTTTCTGTTCATTGTTTGTGGCCTGTCTCTGCAGATGTACGCCCCTTGGGGACAGGGGCCTCCTCTGTGAAACAGGGCCCAGCACGAACAGGAGCACACGGGGAGCACGCAGTCAATATTTGTTGACAAAGTGAATAAATTCAGGGCTTGAAGAGGAGTTAGCAAGAGAGTACTGGACAGAGATCAGGGGTTAAACAATCTGAGTTTGAGACCACCTCAGCTGCTGGGTGACCTTGGGCCAGTCACAACCTCTCTGAGCCTTGCATGTCCCCATTCTGAAGGTCCCCTCCTACCTGGAAAGCCCGGGGATCTCTGACCAGGAAGACCTCAGAGCCCACCCAGGATGCAGCTCTGTCCCTCAGACCTAGTGAGGGGGAAGATGGGCTCCTCCTTTCTCCCCTCTCTGTGGTTCCCTCCAGGTCCCAACCCCTCTGGGGAGAGAGGGAGGAAGCCGAGGTAAGCCGGCAGCCCCGCTCCTCCAGGCCGGCAGCCCACACTTGGCCTCCAGGATCATTGTGGCCTGCTGGGTTTCATCTACCCCGCCAGCTCCTGGCCCCGGGAGGCCGGAGAGGCACAGCCGCTGCCCACATGTGGTTGTTTGATCAGGCAGTGGGGAGAGGGAGCCAGCACTCGACTGCTGAGCCACAGGGCCAGCTCGGGCCAGCCCTGCCTGATGGCCTTGCCTGAGGGCCCAGATGTACAAGTCGGGCCAGGCACAGAGAAGCGTCGGGGTGCTGCTGCCTCCCTCCTGGGCTGGGGGTAGCAAAAGCAGCCACAGGCCCCAGCTCAGAGTCACATGTGGCATAGGCTGCGGTAGGCCGATCCCTTCACAGCCTAGCACAGCTTTGGAAACAGAACCTACTGCTCAACCAAGTGAGCGAGGAGTGAGCCACCAGCAGATGCAGAGCCCATGCGCCCCTGGGCTGAGAAGCAGGAATGGGGGCCAGGGCCAGAAGCCTGGAGGGCATTCCAGGGAGCTTCCGTGGGGTTTGACCATCAGGCCTGGGAGCCAGAGCCACAGCCAGGCTCTGCCCACGGAGGAGGGGAGAGCAAGATGAACCAGGCTGGTCCTCGGCCCTTCGTGAGGGCCTCCCCCGTGCCACAGGCTGTGCAGGGCACCATGTTCCTAGATTACCCCAGACAGAAACTGCTTTCAGTCAGGAACCAAACTGGAAGGGTACTGAGCCTCTAATTCATACTAGAGTGTCAATGACTAAGGGTAGAATAACAGGACAAGCCTTCAGGTGGAGACAAAGCGTCTTGGGTTCAGAGCCTCCCACAAGTGGAATGAATTTTAGTTTCAAATATCTCTGTGTGTGTGTGTGTGCACGCATGTGTGTGTGTGTGTGTGTGTGTGTGTGTGTGTAAAGAAAGATTGAGAGAGAAAGAAAGAGATAGAATTGCCTATCTGACATCTTTTAAATGTCCCAAGAGATCCTCAGCCTCAACATGTGCAAACCCACGGAATCTACCCTCCACCCAAGCCAGGTCCTCTCCACAGGGTCCCTCAGCACCCCTGGTGTGCAGGCAGAAGCCCACCCTCAGCCCGTCTCCCTGTCCTGTCTTTCCCTAACTCCCAGAGGGTTCGTGTCCTCAGCACCTCTTGAGTCTGCCCACTGCTCTCCTGAATGGCTGCGGTGGGGGGGGGAGGGGTTTCCATCCAGGTCCACCCTGGCCGAGAGTCAGAACGGAAGCTGGCAGTTCCTGCCCTCCTCCTTTTCTTGCCATCCCTGCTCCATCCTGCCGTAGGGGCAGGGTGTGGACACTGCAGCCACGCCCTTGCAAATGGCCACTCCTTTGCCACCGTCAGGCGCAGGGGTGCACACACTGGCAGTGGGTCCTCCTTTAGGGAGACTGGCCTGAGGACACAGCCTTGGGATCAGGCTCTTGTTGGGGAGGGTTGTGGGTAGAGGCCCCGGGGGACAAGTGCCCTTGGCCCACAGACTCTTCTCCCCACTGGGACAGGCACAGGCCAAAGAGGGCCAGAGCAGTGCCTCTAAACTGTGAAGCCAGGCGCAGGGCCCGGGGATGTACTGTGCCCCCTCTACTCTGACCTCCCCGCCACTCTCTTCTCAGCAGGCAGCCAAAGGGATCTTTTAAAAACTAATCGGATCATGTGACATCCCCTGCCTTAAACCCTTCAAGGGCTCCTCGCTGCTCTCAGGATAAATGCTGAGAGTGCGCCTATAAGGCGTCCTCAGCCCCTGCCAACCCCTCCATTCTTGTTCCTTATCCTGCTCCCTCACTCTCCACCGAGTTGCGCTGGCCTGCCTCAGGCCCGTACTGGTTGTGTTGCTCACCCACAGGCCTCAGAGCATGCTGTTCCCCCCGTGCAATGCTCTTCCCTCCTGATCTGGCCTATTTCATTCCCCCATGTCCTTCAGATCAAGGCTCTAGTGTCCCCTCTGCTGAGGCCTTTGTGATTCCCCGCCTGGATCAATCTCGGGGATAGAGGCTCGCACAGCTCCACATCCCTCCCTCACCTTCGGAGCACTCTGGAGGCGACTCGACATGTGCTTGTGTGATGGTTTGATTCAGTCTTTCTCCCCACCCCAGACCGAGGGCTCGTGCACGGGGGGCCCTGTCTAATTTTGCTTGTAGCCTGGCACAAACAGTACCAGCTGACACTTATTGAGTGTTTACCACGTACGAGGCATTGTGCTAAGGGTTTTCCATGCATTAGCCCATTGAACCCTCTTGACAACGCTATGAGGGAGATACAGCTGTTTACGTCCATTTTGCAGATGAAGAAACTGAGGCACATGGGGTAAAGACACTTGCCGAGGTCACATCTAATAAGTGGTAGGGCCAGGATTCAACCAAGGTGGTATCATACTAGAGTCCACGGGCTTCCCTACACCGCTGCTGCCTCTCTCATAGCATCGGCGTCTCCGTTGCACATGCTCCACGAATGGTTTTTAAATGAACAGAAAGACACACACACGCACACACCATCCACAAGAGTACACGCCAGGATGAGAACAGATGTGGTTCTGGTTGGCAGGATTATGGATGTTTATTTTCATCTTTCACTTATTCGTATGTTCCAATTTTTCTACACAAAACAAGTATTTGTTGATTCCTTTAAATTAAGACAGAAAATCTTAAAATCTCTTTAATCGTTTAGAAAGAAGAGAAAATGGACCCAAATCAAGATGTCCGAAGAAACGGTATGCCATTGTCTTCCATTCCAACTGAAGCCCGGCTCTGCTAGAAGATGCAAAGCATTTTCAAGCTGTACAGGCCTCGTGATGTGGCAGTGAGGGTGTAGGTGTGAGCTTCAAACAGACCAAGGTCTGAATCTTGGCTCTTCCTGTGTGGCTTTGAGCCAGTTTCTTAATGTCTCTGACCTCAGGTGACCTCCTGACCTCTGACCTCCGTCAAACAGGGCACTATTGCCTTACAGTCCTTACAGGACTGTTGTGAAGACTGGAAGGGACATAAATGACTCAGCACGGGGCCTGGCATGTAATAGATGCCCAATGAGTGGTGGCCATCAGCCTTAGCGCAACGCTCACGGGCAGACAGGAGGCGGTGTGGACACCTCACGGAGCCCAAGGGCCCACACCCAGAAGCAGGCACATCCAGCCACTCGACTGCGCCTCTTGTGAGCCACGTTCCCACCACACAAACTCTGCTGGCCCCAGCTGCGTCTCTCTGTGGGTTTCCCTGCTTGGTTGGTTGGCCAAGGACACTAGGCCACCTGAGATGACCCCAGGGGAAGCCATGGGGGGATCTCAAGGACACAGGCCACCCAGATGGCTGTTTTCACGCCTGCAGCCACCCCAAGGGAGTGAAGGACGTGACCCTCCTCCCGCCACATCCTTGCCACCCCCAGGAGGACAGAAGGAGCATTTTTTCACCTGGTGGAAACCCCAAATCAGCTTCTGGGGCTGTGGTTTGGAGATCATCTAGGGAGATTCTCTTGTGAGGCCTCGGGAAGAAACACCAAAGGGGGCAGAGAGAAAGGGAGAGAGACAGACGGAGAATGGGCCGCCTGGAGGCCCCTGTGTCGTCTGGTATTTACTTTCTGCCACAGCCTTGAATACCGTCAGGCTCTGAAGGAATTTCCAAGAAGATTGAAATTTGAGGAAATCAAAGTTTAATTAGTCGCAGCTGCTGTAATGTAGTCCAGGTGATGGCTGGTAAGGCCGTGTCTCCCCGCCGGGCCCCCTGACGCCTCTCACCCTCCTCGGGGGCAAGTAAACAGTGGGGTGTTTGCGGTGGGAGCCCTTCCTGCGGGTCAGCTGAGCAGCGATGGGGAGGTGGGAGAGGGCCGTGCGCTGCCTCCCGCCACCTGGACAGGCGTCTGAGGGAGACAGCGAGAGGATGAACAGCCGTCTTTCCTCCTCTGCGCTCCTTGCTCAAGTCCCATACGGCTCTGCAAGCGATAACAGAAGCCATACAGAATGCTAGAGAGCACGGACTAGGACTAAGGGGCCAGTCTCAGCTCACTCCTGAGCTACAGTGTGACCTTGGACAAGTCATTTAACTGGGAGACTGGCAAAACACCCGGGAGTCGGAGGGCCTGGGTGGGAATCCCAGCTCTGCCACTCTGCTCTGTGGCCCTGGGAAGGTTGCTGAACCTCTCTGGGTCTCGGCTGCCCCATCTATAAAATGGAATTGGGAACATTGGCTCATAGGGTTGCTGTAAGAGTTAGGCGGAGTCACGTATGTCAAGTAACATGTGTAAAGGACATTAGCACAGAGCTGACACACCACATGGACTCAATTGGTAACCACCGTGGGCCTCAGTTTCCCCATCATCAAATTGGAATGGGGTTCCAATGCTATACTAGAGGAATAAGCACTTTCAGCTCCTCAAAATAAAGCCAACTTTATAGGTATGCAAGAGTTAATCCCTCAGCGCAGTGTTCAGAGAGGGGTCTGGGAGACGCCCAGAGCGGCCAACAGGTAGCACCGGGCACCCTGTCATGGGCCCGACTCCGGGGCTGGAGGGGGGATTGATAAGAGTGGGAAGCAGGTTCGCCTTCTCTGGGTCTGCTCAGCTGAACCATGCCGCTGTGACCACTTTACTGGGGTGCTGACACCAGCCCTTCTCTGTTGTTTTATCGGGAGGAGTGTCCACATCCCCAGCTCAGGGGCTGATCACAAGCTGGTTCTGTTCTGTCCCAACCAAGTCTGGGGAAAGGGACAGGGGCTGGGGCTTGCCTGTCACCCCACTCTGCCCCTGCTCAGTTAACTCCACCCTCTGGGGGCTTGAGTGTCCTGGAATGTCAAGAGGGGCTGTCCCCAAGGACACAGATGGGCACCCTGCCAGCTGGCTGGTCAGCCAGCAGTGCTCCTGCTGCTGTCCACGGGAAGACATCACAGGACACCGACCCCAGCCCCAGTGGGCTCGCAGACACGGGGCCACCTGCGGGTGTGAGCTCGGCTCCACTCAGCCCTGGGGCCTGCAGCAGACGGTTCCCGTGGGAGTGGAGGCTGGACCTGATCCTCTCACGTCCACACGGTCTCCCCGGGGCAGCCCCCTGCCCCTCCCCACCAACCTCCCCCTCTCTGTTTCTCTGATTTTTTCCCAGCCCTGGGAGCCATTTCTAGTTTAAGTTTTTGAAACTCAAGGCCAAGAATCCATTCTTTTTCTCTCTGCGTGTCTGCTGTGTCACCTCTTCCCTGAGGCAGTGACCAGAAAAGTGCGGCCAACTGAAGGGAGGGACAAGGGGTAGAAGGAAACACCAGAAACCGACACCTCTCAGTTAACCGTTCCAATCAGTATCCTGCTTCATAGCAGAGGGAGAAGGGAGCTCGTGTGTAGTTCCAAAACCACGGCCACCAGGCACACCCGGGCAGCCACGTTGTGTGGAATCGTTGCCTTGAATAATCGCATTACTCGTGAAGACTGTCATTTGTCCAGTATGCATCTTCTTATCTTGCGTGGTTATTAACAAGTGAAAGGGAGAGTGGCAGACACTGTCACTTGTCTGTCTGCAGCCGTCCCTCCCACTTTCCTCATCAGCCAACCTGCTTCTACCTCCGAGTTTTAAGAATGCCAGCTACTCGCTTTCCCAGCCTCCCTTGCAGCTAGAGATGGTCATGTGACCCAATTCCAGCCAATGGGACCTGAGAGGAAGTGGGCTGAGGTGACTTCTGGAAACGACTTTCCTCTCTGGTTTAACAAAGAAAAAAGATAGGTGGGGAGAGAGCCTCCTTCCTGCTCATGGAGGACATGTGAGGACTGTAGCTGTGGTGGCCATCTTGTGACCACGAGAAGACCAGCCTGAGGACAAAAGCCAACACTTGAGGCTGGCATAGCAAAAATGGAAAGCACCTGGTCCCTGATGGTGTCATTGTGCCTTGTATAATCAACCTCCAGACCCCTGTCACATGAGATGAGGAGTGTTCTCGTGTGCAAAATCTCTTTAAGTTTTAGTTCAGTCACTTGCAGCCAAAAGCAGCCCAACTTATGCTGAGAGAATGTTTCAGAATCCTCTCAGGTCTGGGCTAGTCAGAGCTCTTTTTAGTTGCAAAGAGCCACAGGAATCCAACTTAAACTTGCTTAGCCAAACAGGGCGATTTAAAAAATTAATATACCTGGGTGTCTTGTGAAACTCAGCAGAAATATGACCAGGTCTCAGAACAGTTAGAACCAGGGACTCGAAGACCATCAGGATTTTCTCTCTGACTCTCATATTGTGTCTCACCATTTTGAGACAACAAATCCTTGGTAATTTATCACAAAAAGTCTGGTGGCCTGAAGTGATTATTTTTTAAGTCAATTTTGATATGCCTTGAGAAAAAAAAGATGAATACATTTCTTAGCTTTAAAGGTATATTTATATTTGAGAAGGACTTTTTTTTTATAACTGATTAATGTTGTCAATAATTTACCTCTAGAATTCTAAATGTGTGCCCACGGGGCCTCAAGTATCTGGAAAAATTGTTTCCTTTTTTGAATGCTTACCATGTCATATTCTGGGTGCATTGAGTATGACTAATGGTGAGACACCTTTTGATGATCATATGGGAGAAAAAGCTCCCTCCCCGGTGTCTGTGTGAGGAAGCCAGCGCCTCAGACGCCAGCAGGGCTCACTTCCCTTGGGGGGACGTCATCTTCCGATAAGTGGAAACCTCTCCGCAGAGAACACGCTGCTTCACTTTCCTACAATGAGCTCAATACTTGGTTTCAAATCCTCTGTCAGATGCCGACTCATAAGAACTTTCAGTGTCACAGAAACTCTGTGAACCCATAAACATGACATTTTGAGTGTTGTGTCAGTAAGAAGTAAAGGTGGTGGGATTTTTTTAAGTCTACCTTTTACATTTCGAAGCAAAAGATCAGCTTTTGAAAAATAAAAATTTGTTGAGAATAGCACAGTCTCAGGGGAAACGTAAGAGAGAAGGTAGACAATTATGAGCCGATGTCCTGTGTCACACGTGGGTAGTTTGGGGATTTGTGTGTTTCAAAAGCTTCTCCAGGATTCTGGTACAGAAGGAGCCACTGCACAGTGTGAGCCCCTTGAGGACAGGGCCCATGTCTATGTGTCTCTGAGTCCGTGTCCCTAGCATATATGTGACTGGCACATAGTAGGTACTTAAAAATGTTCCCTGAATCAGTGAAAGAGGAAGAGGAAAGATGGGAATGCAGAAGTCAAGAAAGGTTTCACTGTAGGATTTTTCTCAACATAAGACACCAGAGAAGCTGCTCTTACTCCTGTGTCTTTGGGAACAGGCCCGTCGAGGAAGGGTTGGGGACAAGGAGGTGGAGGTGAGGTGGACAGGAGCCCAGTGGGAGCCAGGGCCCTGCTGGCGGTGCTGACCCAAAGCCAGGTCTTGGCCCAGACAGAGCAGCTTCTCGGAACCCCCCTGCCCGTGGGAGGCTCGGCTGCCCCCGTACCAGGCCCCAAGGAGAAAACGCATTTGTTTTCTTGACCTGAATGACATGTTCATTGATTTCTCTGGAGCGGTTCATTCATAAAGGCAAATTGAGCCCCCCTCCTGGGGATGCCAACGGCCTTTTAACAAGCTCCCCAGGGGGTGACTTCTGAAAATGAGTCGCTGATGACCCAGAAATGGAGTTTGCCTGCGCAGCCTGGCCCTGCTGGCCCAAACCTGCTGAGAAGCCCGGCGGGAGGTGCCATCTCGTGACTCGAGGGCTTTGGCCCGTCACAGCAGGCGGGGCACAAGGACACTGCAGAACTGGAGTGCACCCAGCTGCTTCACACTCAGGAGCATCTGGACAACGAAGTCAAAGAGATTTGTCGCTCAGATCTTCCGCATCATTCTTCCGCTGCCGTTGCTCAAGTGGATGAATGTGACGGGGAAATGGACTGAGGGAGTTTCCTGAACAGAAACACCATGTTTTTTCTTTCCCTTTGGTCCCAACAAATTCAGTTCTTGCCAACACCAGCTGCTCGGAGAACGGTGTCGCTCCTTCGGTTCAACGCTCTCATTTTCCAGTTGAGGAAACAGAGGCCCAGAGAGGAGAAGTGACCTACCTGAGGCCACACAGCCTGTTTGGCTCTTCTTTAATAGGAATTTATAGCTCACAGACAGGCACATTTACATCTTTTTAATCTCGCTCCGTCCTTACAACAAACATATGGGGTAGGTATTGGTGCCCATCGTTTTGTTTTATTATAACATTACTTTCCATTATTTTTAACCTTGCCTTTTTTTCCCCAACGTTCTGTTTTAGGAAATATTTTATTTTTTTTATCTTGATGACATTGTTGTAGCTGTTCCTCAGACGGCATCTGGGATCCACTGGTCTAGAGAACATTGCTTCCTTTACTCTCATTGTGCATTTTCTCTTTTCCTTCTTCGTTTTTGCCCCTAATCCCTTTCTTTCTACCTTTTTTCTCTCCCTTCCCCTCTCCACTTTTTTCCTTAAAGTGCAACCCAGAGACTGGCCCACAAATTAAGAAATATAAGTTTAGTTCCTGTCCTGCCCCCAACTTGCTGGCTGATCTGGAACAAGTCACTTCTCTCTAGGCGTCAGTTTCCCCATCTGGAAAATCAGGGGTTGGTCCTTTGCGCTGTGAAACTGCTTCCAGCTCAGAGAGCCTGATATGGCTACGACTCTCCGGTACTCTGTGGACTCACAACTGAAGAAAATGCATCTTCCACTTTCTGATCTGCTGGCTGAAGTCTTTCCCAGAGAAATTGGGGTGCGTTCATAAGAAGTCACACCAATGGGGACAGCCTGGGACTCATTCTCACTGAAGAGGCCATCTCACCCACAATTTTCACCATGATGAATTACCAGTGCGCCCCCACTGGTGGGAGGGATCCTTCCATGCACTCGCATTCAGGATTACGAGCCATCTCACTTTGTTCTCTGTTGATTGTGTGTGACACGGCTGTCACTATTGATTCAGCATTATTGAGAGAGAAGCTTCTTATTTCCTCTTAGGGACTTTGCTGGCAATTAAGATGTACAGCCAGCAGGTGAACGATGGAAACTTGGTAATGGTCTAAGCCTTTTATATTCCATTATTCTTTTGAAAAAAGAATGTTATCAAAATTATTAAATAAATAGTGAAGAGTTAAATAGTCCTTAAAGATCAAGATCTTTAAGGAAAGCAGCTCATAAACATAATATGGTACCTTTCTTACAATACTCATTCAACTCTGCTCCTTCTAACCCTGGTTTTATCTGCAATTTGTCAAAACACTTCTTCCAACTTCCCCTTGAGTGGGTTTGAAGAAGAAAGCCTTCCCAGGGAGCATTTATGTTCTGGGATTTGAGGATTTTAAGGGGTATGTAATGAAAAGGATGTGACTGCCTGCTTTTGGCAAATCACAAAACCGATATTATTGGTCTTGAGAAAAAGCTCTTATGGCTGTAAGGTGTTGTATTAGTTTCCTATTGATGATGTAACCAATTACCACAAATTTAGTGGCTTAAACAAAGCAGATTTATTATCTTACGGTTCTGGAGGTCAGAAGTCTCACTGGGCTAAAAATCAAGGTATCAGCAGGGCTGAGTTCCCGCTGGAGGTTCCAAGGGAGACCCCACTCCTTGCCTTTTCCGGCTTCTGGAGGCTGCCCACGTTCCTTGGTTCAGGGTCCTTTTCCATCTTCAAAGCCAGCAACTGCATCACTCTGACCTCTGCCTCTGTCATCACATCTGCTTCTCTGATGTGACTCTTCTGCCCCCATCCTTCACTTATAACAACCCTGTGACGACATCAGGTCCACCCAAATAATCCAGGATAATCTCCCTATCTAAAGATATTTAAATACATGATAATTTCTTTTAATATATTAATTTTAATTATTAAGAATTAAATAATTATTGATTATTGTTTAAGTTGATAATTTGATTAATTCAATTAATCTGCAAAGTCCCTCTTGCCCTGTACTTCTTTGGGGGTATCGTTATTCTACTTGCCTACAGGTGTCTTTTGACTTCAGGAAAATCAATGTGAGAGACTGCACGAGTAGCCACAGGTTCCTCTCCTCCTATACTCATGCCCCTTCTCAACACGACTTTGCAACTCCTACCATTAAGAGGTCGAGTCTATTTCTCCACTTTTTGAATTTGGGCTTGGTCATATGACTTTCTTGGGTCAATGGGACATTAGCAAATGTGGTGCAAGCAAAGGCATTAGAGATTGCCTTCTCTTGCTGCTCCTGGGAGCCCCGTGACCGTACCCAGGTTAACAAGCCCTAGAGAGCCTGCTGGATGATGAGACATAGCTCGGTTCCTCTGTCACCCCAGCCAACAGCCAACCATGTACCAGACAAGTGAGTGAGACTATCATCTGTCAGCTGACTGTGGACACATGCATGAGCTCAGCCAAGACCAATAGAAGAACAGCCCAGCTGATCCCAGCCCAATTGCCAAACCATAGAATCCTGAACAAATACATGTCTGTTTTAAGCTGCTATACTTTGGTTTGGCTTGTTCCGTAGCAAATGCTGATGGATACAACCAGTGACCCACTTTTGTCCCACCAGATAAAGGTTTTTCAATTATGACATCTCACTTCAAACATTTCCTTCTGGTTCTGATCAATAATTCAGGAGAAATTCTTGTGAAATGAAATTTACATCCTACCATTACTACAGAGAGGAAGACACCTTTCCACTGACCAGTGAAAAAGAACAGAATTGCTTGCTAAACAAAGGTTCACCAAAATTTAACAAAGTATTTCAAGTCTTATTTTCTCAATTAGACTCAGTTTCCTTGAAGGCAGAAACAATGTCCTGTGGCTCACGTCTTCCTCATAGAGCAGGGCATGGATGGCAGAGAGCTTAAGAGCATGGGCTCTGAAGTCAGAAATACCTGAGTTCATATCCTGACTTTCCCTGCTAATCATAAGAACTTGGGCAAGCTACTTAGCCTCTCTGTGACTCATTTTTCTCACCTGTAAAATGGGGATAATGAAAGTACCTCCCACATAGATTGTTATGGAATTACATCCAACAATTTGTGTTACATAGAAGAATGTCAGGCACAAACACTCAAAAGTATTACAATTATTACTACACAGGGCAGAGCACATAGTAGGTGCTCAATAAAGACTTGTCCATTTGAATTGAGTTGGCTTTTGGGGATTTGGCTCTGGAAGAACCAGGAAGCATAATTTCTAGGGCCCAAATTTGGGCAAATTTCAGTTCTTTGGGAGAGTATGAGGAAGCCTGAGACATTATGGGCCAGAGAAGTGTCAGCTCTCCTCATTCAGAAGTTTTCCTCCATATTAACACTTGACCCTAGGACCTGGGTAGATCGTGCTTCACAGATGCACCAGAGTGACTGAGGCCCTTGGGACCTTCAAGACTCAGTGCAACTCCCATGGTAACCAGTCTCTAAAGATGCCCTCCCTCTGAACTGATGAACCACACCTCCCCGTACTCAATGCACCAAAATGATGGCATGGGACTCCTGAGACTTCAGCCTGGGCCTCCTGGAATGCTTGCCCTGGATGAAGCCAGGCACCATGTAAGAAGTCCGACTAGCTTGAGTCCACCATGCCACGAGGAAGCTCAACTAGCCACATGGAGAGGGGTAAGAGAGATGCCCAACCAGCCTCTGGCTCCTGTAGCCATCCAGCCGAGGTTAGTGAAGAAGCCATCTTGGGTGTCCAGCTTAGGCGAGCCTTTAGATGACTCCAGCATCAGCTGCCATCTGACTGTAACCCCAGGAGAGACCACAAGCCAGAACCACTTAGCCAAGCCCTGGTCAAATCCACAGAACCATGAGAGATAATAATATACAGTTGTTTTAAGTCACTAGGTTTTAGGGTGGTTTATTATATAGTAGTAGATAACCCGAAAAACTCCCAAAACTTACCATGAGTTCATTCCACCAGCTGTTTTTTCATTGATTCAATCTACGAACTTTGGAAACAAGTGAGTCAAAGTCCAGTATTGGGCCCTGTGGGGAGTTCACATTCAAGCAACATTCAAGAATCTGCGGCTACGGGCCAGGCGCCTCCACACATTTACGTAATTTAGACCAGCAGTCATGAGTTTGGACTCTGCTATCAGACTGTCTGGGTTCAAGTTCCGGCTTTACCACCTACCAGCTGGTGACTTTACACAGCTTAACCTCTGTTTGCCTCAGTTCTTTTGTCTACAAAATATGGAGATAATAACACCAACCTCACAGGATTTTGTGAGTATTAAACAAAATAAGTCACATAAAATGCTGTATGCCTGGTCACAGAGTATTCGGCAACTGGAAAATACTGTTATAATTATTATTGTAACTGCAACCAGCTTCTGCCTTTGAGGAACTTAAAGAAGAGATGAGACACAGGCCGAATAACCTTCCAGAAACAAAGCAAGTATCCGTAAGTGTTTTAAAGGAACGAGTGACTCAATTACAAGGTAAGAAGTATCCAGTAATTACAGATGAAGTGTTGTGGGTGCTCAAAGGTGGGAGAATTACTTCTGGCTGACACACTCAGGGAAGGCGTCCTGGAGGAGGTGGCTTTTGACCCAGCCAGTGAGAGGTGGAGAGGACTTCAGTATCAGTGATGGGGGAGTGACCCCTCCTGGCGGTTGGGACAGCTCTGTGAACCCAGGCCACCAAGGGCCCCGCACGTTGACTGACTGACTTGGAGCATGGAGTGCGTGAGTAGGGAGGGGAGACAAAGGCAGATCAGGGCCAGGTCGTGATTTGACAATTTCCTGTGTTTATTTACTCATTGGAGCCTCCAAAGAAAGCCAAGGCTGTCAGCCAGGGAGGCCATCTAAAGCGGCCTCACGAGGGGGAGGGAACATCAGGAATCAGGCCCAGGCCCCCAGCCTGGCTCAGCACCCAGAGGATCACTGAGCTCCCAGCCAGCAGGGGCCTCTCTCCTTCCTTCTGCTCCTGGTTCATGGCGCCCTGGAGAGTGTGCACTGGAGGGCCCTCTGGGTGTCCTACGCAGCCCCAGGGCTCCTGACAGTCATTCTGTTGCTTCTCTCACCACTCCTCTCTCTCTAGATCCACTTTTAAAATCAGCCGTCACTTCTCAACTCCCACCACCACCAACAACAACAACCTTAGACCCCTATATCAGCTCAGACAGAGGGTGGGCCATCCTGATTAAAAGGGACATCATCCCCACCTCCCACCTGAGGCCTTGGGGAGACATGGAAGGCACAGCCCCTCAGTCCCTCAGGGAGCTTTATCCCCATCCTCTCTGTCTGTCTTGACTCAGATAGCCCTGGCTTCAGATGGTTCAGATCCCAGTTCCACTACCTTCCAGCTGGGTGACTCTGGGCAAATCACCCCAAGTTCTCTGGGTCTCAGTTTCCTGATCTGAAAAATGGGGAGAACAGCCTGCCCGGTTGTTCTGTAGGGATCAAATGGGAAACAAAGGTGAAAGCCCAGGATGTAGTTAACGTACAGTGAACCCAGGGATTATGCCAACGTGCTTCCAGCTTCCCCGATTCTCCCCTTCTGAACCCTTGCCTCACACCTGGGAGCCGCCTCCTGCCGTCCTCCCTGATCTCCCTGCCCTGCCTGGGGGCAGCCCATTGCTTTGGGGGCTGCTTGGCCAGGAGGCCCGCTTCTTGCCTGCTGCCAGAGGGGCCTTGAGTGTTGAAATCCTTACATTCCACGAGGCCAGAAACCTGATTATGTTATTAATTAAAGCAAGATGCCGGGCCTGGGAGATTTATTTTCTTTTCCATATCTGTGACCGTAAATGCCACTCAGGGAGCTCAAAGGCCCTTGTCAGCCTGAATCAGGCTCCTGAACAGACGTTTTGTTCCCGGTTGGGTCTCCTCGTCCCCTCCTCCTCAGCGCCAGGAAGGAAGTGTGTGCTGTGACACGCGCCCCTCACCCCAGTTCCCCTGCTGCATCTGCACGAGGCAAAGAGGGGGAGATACCTGGGCGGTGCGGCATGGGGAGGGAATTTTCCAAGAAACTTGTTTTAAGTTTCTGCTTCATCATTATCGGACTTTCAGGTTTCTATTTTTAGCTGCGCACACGTGCCAGGCCCACATTCCCCCCATCTCCCCTGCCCCAACCTTTGTTTATACAAAGCACATGCTGAAATCATTATTCAAAAATCTCCAAACCCGTAATTGCTCAGGTAGGTGAAGAATGCGGCCTTTATGGAGGTGGCTCACGGAGGGGGCCGGAGTGCTCCGGGGGAACCGTGGCGTATTCACATTTGCAACCCCTGCCCCTAGCCCGCGCTGAACCTCCAACAGGCCCAGAAGAATCAAGTAACTCAGAACAAGAGACATTATCGATAACAGAGTCCAGCACTACGTTTTAGAGCAGGAAAAGAGAACTGGAGTGGAGACGAGGCTTGTCCAAAGGTCACAGGTATCAGTGTCATTGCTGGGACTTAAACCCAGGCATCCCAACTCCAGCGTGGCGCTATGCATTCTACTCTACTAGAAATTGGTCTCAAGCTGGACTGCCCGAGTCCACACCCCAGCGTGCCAGTTACCAGCTTTGAGACCTGGAGCAAGTTATTGAGCACCTCTGTACCTCAGTTTCCTCATCTGTAAAACTACCCACCTGGTGAGATTGGTGTCAGGATTCAGTGAGTGCCCGGAAGAAAGTGAGCCCTGTGTTTTGGTTCTGGTGTCCACAGAAAGCAGAGCCAAGCCATTAGCCACGCCCAGGAGGTCATGTTTTGCCATATCTCAGGTCCCTTTTCTCTCTGTGCAGTGTGGACCTCAGAGAGTATTCTTCACGGCTCCGCCCAGCCAGGAGGATTTCCTTTCACCACGGTCTTTTAGGGCCGCCCCTGAGTGGGGCGGCAACAGTCCATGTCCGGCCAGTACCGTGTGCTGCTTCCACTTACCTGTGCACCAGGCCAAATTCCTCCTTCAGTTGATCCTAAAGAACCCCCCTGAGGCCACACTTGTGAGCTGAGGAGGAGGCTGTCAGGTTGAAAAAGGTAATTACGTGGAGTTCTGCCTTGTTACCTTTCATGTAATTGACTTGTGCCTCCACCTGCGCCAACCCAAAATAAACCGTTTCCATCATATAACTTGGAGCATTATAACTAGCATTTTGCCTTGGCACCTCTGACAATACACAGCTCATGATAAATAGGCAGCTCTGGCCACATAGTCACCTGTGTCCCATGCTCAAATACTCAGTCTCTGCTAGGGCTTCGTATCATGCCAGGAGCTGCTTTCCAGACGGAAAGTAGCTCTCTAGCAAAGAGGGCGTGGTCTTGATGCAGAACTGTAGGGGTCTGCGCTCCGACTCTCCTACTGGGACTGACGGATACTCTATGAGGTGCCCTGCTCTACCAGCAGTATGTCTAACACCATCACATTGGTTAGATCATGTGGTCTAAGGAGCAGAGCAGCTTGCACCTAGAGCTGCATTATGGCTTTCATGGGTGCTATGCATTTTTGCCTTGTGGGCCCCTTTATTCATTAAAAAAAAATTAAAATTACATTTTATGACTCCGTTGGTATAAAGATGGATATAATCTAGGCTGGATTTATTATTATTATTATACTCATTTTTTCTTTTGGTTTTAAAATGAGTTAAAATTAAAATATTTTTGTGGACCCCCAAAAGTATCATGGATCGTAGGCACTGTGCCTAATGGATAAGCAGGCCCCACTTGCACCCCAGCCCGGACCCACTGCAGAGCCTTCTCTTGCTCTGCACCCACTCAAAACTGGCAGCCTTATAAGCCATCTCATAAATGAGTCAGAGCAGTGTTAGCAAGCGTGATAAAGATTGCCTCCAGAATCCAAAAGAGCCCACCAGGCATTGTGTCTATTTCTTAGGGGTAAGATGTGTTAGGGACAATTTAGGAGAGATGTACCAGCAGTCCCCAGACCACTATATCCCTACAAACGTCACCAGTATGGCAGGTCCCTGAATCTTTGTGGGGTTTATCTCCCACCCTACGGCATTTATGTGTCTTTCTAGGGTATCTAGGTATCTACTTCCTGCTCACCAGGTCCATTAGCATGAGATCATCAATAGTGGGCCAATGAAATGTTCTGCAGAATGTCAAGACCATCAAGATCCCTAGGACCGTATCATGTCAGAGAGCAAGAGAGCTAATACAGCCCTGGCGCAAGACAGTACATGTGTACTGCTGTCCCTGCCGTGGGAAAGCAAATGGTTTCGATCTTCTCTACTGATGGGAACCAAGAAAAATGCATTTACCAGATTAATAGTCACATACTAAGTTCCAGAGACTGTGTTGATCTGCTCCAGTAAATAGATCACATCTAGCACAGCAGCCAGGATTGGGACTCCTGCTCTGTAAGTTCATGGTAAGCCATAATCCATTCAAGCCAGAGAGGTGACTTAAATAGGGATATGATGGGAACCACCACCCATGCACCCTTTAGGTCTTTCTTGGTGGCACTCATCTCTGTAATTCCTCCCAAAATACGCTATTGCTCCTGATTTACTATCTTGGGCAAGAGTGACAGGAAGAGAGAGTTTCAGGGGCTTCCCTCTGGCATCTCTTACCATAATGGCTCTGACTCCACAGGCCAGGGAACCAATGTGAGGAGCATCCTTCCAGCCGCCAAGTATGTCTTTCCCAGGTATACATCCAAGGACCTGGGAAATAACTTCAGAGCAGGCCTGCAGGCACCTTAAACTCACTGTGGGCTGTACTTGGGCCCAAACTCCATTTATCACCTGGCTTCTGTAAAGCCCCACTCTAACCAAAGGACCAATGTTGGCATTTCAGGCCCCTGGTATCAGTGTCAGCTTAGATCCCTTACCTAATAGTACTCAAAAAGTCTGGGTTCTTCACTTTCCTAAGTACAGAGTTAGCCTGGCAAATGACCACAGGTTTTCTTGGGGAAGAATCAGGGCACTATCCCCACTGACACCAGGGAGCCCAGTTCCATGGCAGCATCTTCCATCGTCAACTCCAACCCGCAGAGGTGGTTGCTGTCGAATTTCTCATTGATGCTGGTGCAACCATCTCCAGTGCAGTGCTTATTGCCTTAGATAGGGAGTGTCCTCTGGGCCCTCTTGGGGAACATAGTCAGCTGGTGGGTTCTCAGGTTTTAGTTACTACACCTATTGTAACATTACTACTCACCTGAGGCTTCTGATCCCTTAGTTAATATTATGCCAAGGAAGTTCTGACATATACATTCTACTTATTCTAGTCCATCATCACGTGCAAGCTTTAAGGAGCCGCCTCATTCCTCCTTCTCCACTAAGAAAGTTGGTGACATCTCTTTTCCCACTCATCCAGCACCCCCAATAGGGTTCTTGAGCCATAAAGAAGTGAATTACCTTATAAACACCTTCTCGAAGATGACATCTCACCCCTCCCAGAGCTATCCACATGGAGCAGAGAAGGGAAAGTTGTAGTTCACAACTCTTGGGGGTTCCCCACTCTTGAGGATTCCCCTCATATTTTCTGGTGTTCCCAAGCCTTGTCTGGACTGCACAACTCTGCCCCATTCCCACCCCAGCCACAGCTGATTTGTTCAAGAGTAAACATCTAACCCAAGGTGTGCACAGATTCTCTGTCCTGGGCGTCTGAAACTTAGAGGAAACCGAGCAACTAGGAGCCACTGGGGCTAAGATACTGGATTATAAGTTCCCAGAGGATAGGCACTTCGTCTAGTTCTCCCCCTGCACCCCAAACACCTACAGTAGTGCACGGCCATAATAGATTCTCAGTATTATTGAATGAATGTTCTTGATAGAGCCTGAGAGTAGGTAACTGAACGGGCTCTTAGTGCTCAGATGTCCTGGTCCTTCTCTTCCCACGTTGACTCTTCTTTTGAATCTCGCAGTTACTTCAGTATCCATTAAATTACCTATGTTTTTTTTTTCCTTAAAAAAAGTCAGTTTCTATTGTTTGCAGCCAAAAATATCTTAGCAAATACAACAATCACAAAATTTCTGTCACTGGGGCCTGGCCAATGATGCTTTTCTCACGTTACTCAAACTCTCAGCAGCACTCAACACAGTTGACCTCCCAGTGCTTCTAGAAACTTCTTTCTGGTGGCATCCATGACACTAGACTTCCCTGGATTTCATTCTAATTCACAGGCAGCTCCTTTGCCTTTTTCTGCCAGAATTTCAGAGACCCCAGGTGTTACAGGTTGAGTTACATCCCCCGTCAAAAGTTGTTGAAGGTCTAACCTCTAGTACCTCTGAAAGTAACCTTATTTGGAAATGAGGTCTTTGCAGATGATCGGGTTGAGATGACATCATTAGAGTGGGCCCTAATCCAATATGACTTGGTGTCTTTAAAAAGGGGGAATTTGGACACAGAGACCGACACACGCACAGGGAGAACGCCATGTGAAGATGAAGGCAGGGATCAGGGAGACGCATCTACAAGCAGAGGAATGCCAAAGATTGCCAGCAAACCACCAGAAGCCAGGAGAGAGGCAGGAAACATTCTCCAAAGGAACCAATTGTGCCAACACTTGATCTTGGACTTCTAGCCTCCAGCACCGTAAGGCAATAATTTCTTTTGTTTAAGCCACCCAGTTTGTGGCACTTAGTCATGGCAGCCCCAGCGCTCAAGCCAAGGCTCTCTTCTCTTCGAACATTCTCTCCGTAGGTAGTCTCATCCAGACCTGTAGCTTTCAAAGCCATCTGTATGCTGATGCCTCCCAAATTGTGTCTCTGGTCTTGATCTTTCCTCTGAGTTTCAGACTCTTAAGCCCAATGGTCCGCTTGAAGGTGTTATAGGCATCTCAGACTTAATGTGTTTAACAACGACCTCTTCATTCTCTTCACCCGGATCTGCTCCTCCTCTTATCCCTCCATCTCAATAAACGGCAGCTCCAACCTTCCAGTAGCTCAAATCAAGAATCTTGGAGTCATCTTTAATTCTTTTCTTTCCTTCATGCTCCACACCCAATCCACCAACAACTCCTCTTGACTTCATGTCCAATATGTAAGTCATGTCTATCTACTTCTCTCCACCCCATGCCCTCTGCCCTAGTCCAGTGCACTGTAACCTCTCACATGTTGTCTGCACCACCTTCCCACCTGCCCTCTCTGTTTCCCCTGCCCCCCTCACACCACACACACAATCCATTTTCCATCTAGCAGCCAGAGTGGGGTTTTTTTGGGGTGTAATTTTTAAATATAAATCAAACCATGCTTAAAACCCACCAGTGGCTTCCCATGTTGCAAAGAGACTTTAATCCCAGGTTTCTTTTTTTTTTTTAATTTTATTTATTTATTTTTTCCCCCCAAAGCCCCAGTAGATAGTTGTATGTCATAGCTGCACATCCTTCTGGTTGCTGTATGTGGGACGCGGCCTCAGCATGGCCGGAGAAGCAGTGCGTCGGTGCGCGCCCGGGATCCAAACCCGGGCTGCCAGCAGCGGAGCGCGCACGCTTAACTGCTAAGCCACAGGGCCGGCCCAATCTCAGGTTTCTAAGTTGTCCACCTTTGCCAGCCTCCCTGACCTCAGCTCATGCCACTTCGGGCTGTCCCACCACACCCCAGGCCCACTGGCCTTTTTTTCTGTTCCTTGAGCACGTCAAGCTCTTTTCTGCCTCAGGGCCTTGGCATGTACCTTTCCCTCAGCCTGGAGAGCTCTTTCATTTGGCGCTTCATGTGGCTGCCTCCTCATCATTCAGCCTCTCCTTAGAGAGGCCTTCTCAGACCCACAAGTCTCTCTCCCCACACCCTGTTACCCTGTCTGTACACCTCACGGAACTTTATTCTATCTGGCATGAACTTAATTATTTATTTCTGTGTCAGTTATCTACCCCCCTCAACACACACACGCACACACAGACACACACACTCAAACACACACACGAATATCAACTCCACGAAGGCAGAGACTTGTCCCTCTTGTTCACCATTATTCATCTGGTACACAGCACTGATGTGTAAGGGGGACCCAGCCAGAACGCAGTCAACATTCAATTTAAGCTTCTCCCACCCCGCCCCTGTGGTTGTCCAGACTTTAAGACACCCACAAGGAGGAGGGTGTTTGCTAAGTACGTGTGATCCCCTGCTTTCTACGCATCACTCTCCCTTTCTGTGTCTCAGTTTTCCCATATGTCAAGTGGGGGAATGAATTTAAACAGTGATGTCTTTCCTCTCCAAATCGGTGATTCATCTCCAGTATATACCAAGTGCTTCTGACCTAGACCAGCCACTGTAGAGGGTTGGGGAGGTCTTGGGGTTGAGCAGCATAGACCCAAGTCCAGGAGGCAGGTGAGACAGTGGACATGGGGCCAGGTAGAGAGGAAGAGGAGGCCTCATGGCATCATATACATCATCCTCAAAAACACTTTCCAAAGTCACAATTTTGCTGCTATTTGGTTCATGTTTGCTCCTCCATTAGACTATAAGGTTCATGAGGGCAGGTGCCATGAATGATCTGCTCACCAGGGTATCCCCTACATCAATGGTGCTCAAACTTTTTGGTCTCAGGACCCCTTTCCACTCTTAAAATTTATTGAGGACCCCAAAGAGCTTTTGTTTATACTGGTTATATCTATAGATCAGAGGTTCTCCACTGGGGGCCATTTGGCTATGTCTGGAGATGTTTCTGGTTGTCACAACTTTCAGGAGGGAGGTGATGCTGGCATCTAGTGGGTAAAGGCCAGAGATGCTGTTAACATCCTACACTGCACAGGACAACCCCCACGACAAAGAGTTATCAGCCCAAAATGTCAATAGTGCCGAGGTTGAGAAATCTTGCTGCAGATGTTTACCACATTAGAAGTTAAAACTGGAAAATTGTAAACATTTATTAATTCATTTAAAATAATGATAATAAACTCATTAAATGTTAGCATAAATAAATTTTTTAAATAACTATATTTTTTCAAAAAATATAGAACAATGCATTGTTTTATTTTGTAAATTTCTTTAATGTCTGGCTTGATAGAAGACAGCTGGATTTCCACATCTGTTTCTGCATTCAATCTGTTCCAATGAGTTGTCTTTGCTGAAGTGCATGAGGAAAATCTGGCCTTACACAATATGTAGTTGGAAAGGGGGAGCGTGTTTTAAGAGCCTTTTCAGATAACTCTGCGTCTCATCTTCTTTATTACTACACCAAAACTCAACAACGGGGGTTTCTTAAAGGTTACTTACAATGTGGAATCCGAAACCACATCCATGAATTTTTTTATATTTAGCTATTTTAAAATCCATTGGTCTGTCTTGAGCTTTGAACGAATCTTTTACCCACACATGATTTTGTGACCTCATGTCTTGTGGGTTGAATTGTACCTCCCTCAAATTCATATGTTGAAGTCCTAACCCCCAATACTTAAGAACGCGGTCTTGTTTGGAAATAGGGTCATTGCAGATGTTATTAATTAAGATTAGGTCACACTGGAGTAGGGTGGACCCTAATCCAAAAGGACTGGTGTCCTCGTAAAAAGGGGATATTTGAACACAGGGAGATTATCATATAAAGGTGAATGCATAGATCAGGTGATGTGTCTATAAGCCAAGGAACACCAAAGATTGTCAGCAAACCACCAGAAGCTAGGAGAGAGGCATGAGACAGATTCTTCCTCATAGCCCTTGGAAGGAACCAACCCTGCCAACACCTTGATCTTGGACTTCTAGCCTCTAGAACTATAAGAGAATAAATTTCTATTGTTTAAACTAAAGTATTGGTGTGTGGCACTTTGTTAAGGCAGCCCTAGGAAACTATTACATCATGCACTGGTCATTTTGAAAATAGTGGTTCATTGAATGATGCAGATCTGCCAAACTTTGACGCATTTCATTATACTATACCAAAAATCACATTTGTTAATACCATCACAGATCTCATCAGAAAAGTCTGTATCTACTAAGAAGACGTCAAACTCACAGTGGCAGACACAGGTTTTCCAAAACTCTAATTTTCACTTGAAAGCTCAAATTTTATCATTGACAACAAATACTGTCATCTGTTTTCCTTGAAGTAACAGGCTCATTTGGTTCATATTCAAGAAAATATCTACCAGATACTCAAGTCTTAATAACCATAGTTTGTCAGTCATTCTTTCCAATAAATATGCTGATCCATAAAAGAAGCAGCTAGTTCAGTGTGCCACTCAAGAACAAACCAGTGTTTGTTCTCAAGGCAACCATCGGACTTGTGTATGTGTTTCCCCATTTCCCACACAGAATACTGAAGAGATGTGTACTCAAGGGTCAAGATTTAATAAAACTAATTTTGTTTTGTTTTGACTGTGAGTGCATGGCTATGAAGAATACAATGACCGTAGTACATTAGGTACTGCTGCCTTGATTCATGTTAGGACAGCAACAGTTTTAACCACTATTGCTTTTGTACCATCAGTGCAAATGTCGCCACAGTGAAAAAAGCGAATAACGTCTTAGTGTTATTATTAAAATATCTTTGGGGGCTGCTCCGGTGGCGCAAGCGGTTAACTGCGCACGCTCCGCTGCGGCGGCCTGGGGTTCGCAGGTTCGGATCCCAGGGACGCACCAACGCACCGCTTGGCAAGCCACGATGTGGCAGCGTCCCATATAAAATGGAGGAAGATGGGCACGGATGTCAGCCCAGGGCCAGTCTTCCTCAGCAAAAAGAGGAGGATTGGCAGATGTTAGCTCAGGGCCAACCTCCCTCACAAAAACACATAAATAAATAAAATAAAATATCTTTGGCTTCACAGACCTCCTGAAAGGGTCTCAGAGACCCCGCCAGGGGCCCATAGACTACACTTTGAGAACCACTGCTCTACATCAAGCATAGTGCTAAGAGTCAAACACATCTTTGCTGAAGGAATGATTGAACGAATGAATGAGTGAAGTAAATAAAGGAGTAGAGAAAGAGAGAAGGCAGGCCTAGTTTGCTTCTGTGCTTGGCTTCCTGCATCATCTGAAAGACTGGGCCCTACATAACTGGATTGTCAGCTGAAGATAGCTAATAGAGAGGGCTCTGTCGTGGGTTTGCCCCAAGCCTGGGAGATAATTCTGTGCATGAACATTGCTGTCGAGCTGTGTCTTTGGAGGGGCTCAGAGAGATGTGTCTTAAGAGCATACCCCAATATACCTTGGCTCAAAGAGCCCCATGGTCTTGGTGACATTATTATGACAAAAAAAGAAGAATAGAGAGAAAGATCGTTTTAGTCTTCAACATATGAGGAAAAATAGTCATTATCATTTACCATCTAAGTCTAATGAACCAATTTTAAACATTTTCAAGTCCTGTTCGAAAAATTTACAGAAATAAGAACAAAGGGAGAGTGAAGAACAACTTTATTCAATAGTCTAGTAAGAATTTAAACATGACAAACCTAAATTTTTTTCCCATATTTTCTGGGTTTTGAAGGTAACTGAAACGGGCAACGTCTTCTGAATATAACCATCGTCTCATCCATTGTCATCAGCTGTCATGTCGTGCATGAACCACGCATCTTGTAAACACTGATTTCAGATTTGAAATACATCTCCACTGGATTCTAGCTTCTCAGCATTCCTAATTTCACGTCTTGCACTTGCAAATTCAAAACGCAATACTCGAGGAAGTTTTTGAAACCTTTGATGACTCAGTTTTGTGGAAGAGAGAACAGTCATCTTCTTTGCTCCATAATTGCAACAGAATTGTATTTTTAGGTTTATAAGCACCAGTCAGAATGAGCAATCCAATGATGTTTTTTTTAATTTCTACACCAGGTATTTCCTTCCAACCACCTTGAGTTGACACCCGCCTTTGCATTCGTCCACTTATGAACACCAACAGGCAGACGATGGTGCACAAGCATCACAAAAGGTGAAAGAATACTGTGACACGTCCTTGTAGTGAAACAGGAGAGTCCAGGTTCTCGTCTCTCCTACTGAGTGAGTGACTAGACGAGGACACCACATTTCCTTTTCTGCCTTAGAAATACATTGTTTACTCGTTGATTCTTGAATTTGACAAAATTCATCTAGGACATTGTCATCTGAAGACTCATATCTGAGATTTCACTGACGTAATCAATTTCCCCACCCTTGTTAACTCGAGTCTAGAGTGATGCTATCTATCTCTCTGCGTTCAGGTTATGAATCATCGAATTATTTTGAAACATCTTCCTCTGTCAATTTTCTTCTCTGTCATTGTGGATGGAAAAGGAAAAAATTCTCATGTCTCAGTTGCGTTCGATGAAAGCAAAAGTCAGACTGTAAGATGGTGTCTCCAGTCTTCTCTTTATATCATCTGGCAATGCAATATTTTGGGCAACTGTATTAGTTTCTTTGTTGCTGTAAAAAAAAATCACCACAAACTTGGTGACTTAAAACAACACAAATATATTACCTTATAGTTCTGGAGGTCAGAAGTCCAAAATGGGCTAAAATCAAGCTGTCAACAGGGCTGTGCTCCTTCTGGAGGCTCTAGGGGAGAATCATTTCCTTGCCTTGTCCAGGCTGCCCACATTCCCTGGCTCATGGCCCCATTCCTCCATCTTCAAAGCCAGCACTGGCCAGTCAAGTCTTTCTCATGCTGCATCACTATCATTCTCTGCTTTCAGTCACATCTCCTTCTCTGACTCGTTTAGGGACCCTCGTGATTACATTGGGCCACCCAGATAGTCCAGAATAATCTCCCATCTCAAAGTCCTTAACTTAATCGCAACTTCAGAGTCTCTTTTGCCATATAATGTAACATATTCACGGGTCCCAGGGATTAGGATGTGGACATCTTCGGGGGCCATTATTCTGCCTACCACAGCAACACAATAAGAAAATTGTAGATGATACAACAGTGATGATTTATGTCACTATTACATCATCCTTCTAGATAATTCCATCATTGTTCCATTTCCTTATATTTTCGGCCTTTTTAACATAGCTGAGAATAGTTGATAAATAATGATGAAATGATTCCTAGGATGAAGAAAAAGCAAAATTTTTCAAGAGATAGGAAAAATAAGATCACTGAAATCCTAAAGTATATCTTAGATTTACAAATGTGTCCAATGGATCCAAGTGGCAATTGCAAGATAGAGTAATTTTGGGGTTTTATTGGTGAGGAAGATTAGCCCTGAGCTAACATCCTTTGCCAATCCTCCTCTTTTTGCTGAGGAAGATCGGCCCTGGGCTAACAACTGTGCTCATCTTCCCCTACTTTATATGTGGGACACCTGCCACAGCATGGCTTGACGAGTGTTGCATAGGTCCACACCCAGGATCCAAACCCGTGAACCCCAGGCTGCTGGAGTGGAATGCGCAAACTCAACCACTACGGCACCGGGCTGGCCCCTAGAGTAATATTTTTCTATTTAAAAATAATAAGTACAATTTCCTTTATTCTTTGGAAAATCTGTAAGGAAGAATAAAAGCTATGGAATATCAAGCCTTACAAAAGAAATTAAGTTAGAATCAGGTGCAAAGGATCCTGATTATATCCTGAAGGTTAGGCTAGACTAGGCAGAAGCCCTATGTACTCCCAAATAAGAACATTAGTGCAGTGGATAAGACTAAACCTTCAATTCTGAACACTGAGGTAAAAATGTGTTGAGGGAAAACAAGTAGGGCAGAGAGGGCTGTATTAGTCAGGGTATGGTAAGCTGCTATAACATAAGTAAACCCCCAAATTCAGTGACTTTAAGAACATAAGAAAGCATATTTCTGTCACTCGTTCATATCCGAGGTGAATGTTGACAGTTGGCAGGTATCTCAGCTCCAGGTGGTGAGTCAGGGACCCAGGTTCCTTCCATCTTGTGGCTTTGCCCTCCTTTGGAAACTTGTTGTCATCTGTGTGGTTGAGCCTCCAGCTGGCCGGAATGGGTAATGCTCATAGAGAAGACCCAGCCTCTTACTCCATCCAGGCTTAGCCCCAAAAAGGTGTGTGTCATATTCTATAGCAAGAACTTAGTCACATGACCACTCTCAACTCCAAAGGAGACTGGGACTTGCAGCCCAGCTAGGTGCCCAGGAAGAAGAGAATGAATTTCGGTGCACAGCTGGCAGTCTCCCCCTCAGGGAATGACCAGATCCTTCGGTCATTGCAGACAAGCCCACTTCAGCTCCTGGAGGACTAGAAATAATGGACTACATTACAAAGCAGTAGTTCTTAGCAGGCCAAAATTGAGAATCAGAATTACCATGGAAGCTTTTTCTGATTCAGTCTTACTGAGTGAGACACTCTGAGGCGGTACCCAGGCCGTACGTTTTGAGAAAATTCCGCAGACAATTCTGCTATGATTAAGATCCACTGTGAATTAGGAGAGGTAAACCCGGTGTCTGAGGAGGCCCTTCTTACAGCTAGAGGCCATGCTGCGTTTGCATCCTCAGGTGCGCTCTGCATCATCCTCAGGCCTGGGGTCCCCTCCCCAAACCCCAAGTCCCCGGGCCAGGTTCTGGCCCATAGCAGGCAGTGAGGGAATGTTCATTGAATTTACTGTGTTTACTCTCACAACAGAAAGAGCGGAGTGGAGAAGGTCTCTGAAATGCCTTTAAACCAACAGACGGAAGCGTCCTGTGACTCAATCTGGTTTCAAAGATAAGCGCAGATAAACCACCTCAGAGAAAAGGCACTCCCCAAGGGTCCCCTCCGACGAAGGGAAACCGAAGCTGGGCGTCCAGCAGCACTCCTCAGAGCTGGAAGACGAGACGCCGTACCACCACTCTCTGCACCGGCTCTGTGAGCCACCACGTCCCTCCACCCGCCTCCCCCGAGGACCGGCCCTCCGGAGCAGCACCTCCCCACCCGGAACGTTCAAGCGCAGATGCTCCTTCAGTAGGTGTGTGTGGGGTTGAGACGCTGCAATTCCAACAACTCTCAGGCATTGCCAATGCCACTGGTCCATAGGCCAGGCTTCTCAAGTTCTAGAACTCAAGTTCTCAAGTTCTAGAAAATACTCAATTCTAGAAAAGTACTTAGGTTCTAGAAACCCAATGAGCAGGCCGAGGTGGGATGTGTTGGAGTAACGCAGAGACCCTTACCTGGCAGCCGCACCCACAGTTCTCTCCTCCCCACTGGGCTCCACTCTCCCCCTTCCCCAGGCCCTCCCTCTTTGGGGAGGAGACAGATTCCTGTCCCAAAGGTTAGGGGTCTTATGGCAGGGGCCAAAGATGTGACCCGGGGTGAAAAGTGAAATCTGGGGCTTGAGGTCCCCTTTACTATGGAGCATTATCTTCAAGCAGCCTTTGGATGGAGCAGAAGCCAAAGGACAGCTTTTCTCAATGACCCCAAGGCCAAGAATGTCAGAGCAGAGAGAAGATGGCTCTCTCCGGCTTGAGAAGAGAACAGCTCGGACCCAAGTGATGGCTTTCCTCAGTCCTGCACGTTCGTGGCTCTAACAGGCTTTAGACTGGGCCATCCCTACCCTCAAGTTCATGCCGAATGCATTGAATCCCACAGCTGGGAAGCACCGTAGTGTCCTTGTCGAGGATCTATTTTCCCACTGAGGCAGACGGGCAAAAAATTACCTGCCTGAGGCCACCAAGTGAATACTATTTCCATGTTTCTGGGCTTCTAGCCCAGAGGTTTCCCAGGAAGTCCCACTGCCTATCAGACTCGTAGGAATCGAGGATGATAATCTGCACGCCCGGCCGCCTCCCTGCCTGGCAGCCAGCGGAAAGGGGCTGTTGGCCACGGGCCATGCTGGGTCACCTGGCTTGACCCCCCTGCTGCTTGCCTTGCAGAACGCCCTGTTTAATACTTTATTCCTCCCAGGGTTGCATTATTGATTCAGCCCCTCGCTGCCGGGTCTGACCAAACAAGCCCTGAGCATCTGTATAATGTCAACTTCATCAAAAATGCAGGAGTTGGGGTTTTACCCATCTGCACGCTACCTAGACGGTTTAAGTTGATGATTGGCGGTTTCTGTGAGCCAAGGAGGGCGCTGGCAGCCTGCAGGCTGGCTTCTGGCTTCTCTGAAGTGATGCTGGGTCCCCAAGCTCTGGCGAACCCTGCATCCCCCATCTCTTGCAAGTGGGAAGGAGTTCGGGGATGGGATATTGACCGAGGTGGAGAGTTAGGAGGTTGGGAGTGATTTTTTAAAAATAAGCACCAGCCTCAAGTTTAGAAACAAATTCAGCAATGCATTATTATGCTGCTGTTAAATATTACAGATGAAAGTCTAATGAGATGAAGAAATGTCTACTCATCTATTTATTCAAAAACTATTTATTGAGCATCAACTATGTGCTAAGCACTAGATTAGAGAGGAGAATAAGGCATACAAGTTTCCGATTCTCATGGAGCTGAAATTCTATTGAAGAGAGAAAATCAGGCTCTAAAATGGAAATAATAATAACAGTTAACGTTTATTAAGCACTTAGTATGTGCCAGGTGCTGTTCTAAGTGCTTCATATAGAGAATGATTCTATTTTCAAGGTTATTTTTAAAAGCCTGTCTGTACCTCTGCCCGTAGAAAAAGGACAGGAAGGATACGCACTGAAACTTAACAGACTCATCCCCAGATTGCAAATTTACAGAGGACTTTTATTTTCTTCTTTTTACTAACCTGAGTTATCTACATTTTCTTTTTGTCTAGAGCATAAGGGAGGAGAATTAAAGGGGGAAAGACATGTTCTTGTGCCCCAACCTCAAAGAAATCAGGCGGAGAGCCTTGAGACGCTTCTCATCACTGCCTGATATCTTCGGGCTCCGAGTATACAGGCACTGGTCTGCTCCAGCCACTCTGGGTTCTGTCCCAGCTTGAAAATCTATCGTCTCTTCCTCCCTGGAGAAGAGAGTCGCTGGAGACCCGTGAGGCTGCAGCCCGGAGCTGATGGCTTGTGGTCAGGGCCGGGGAGGGCGAGTCATCTGAGGATTGGGCCTTTAATGCAATGTCCCCAGGTTGGCATCAGGAGCCTCACTCCCTCCCTCCAGGAGTGCAGGTGCCAGGATCCAGCCTCCTCTCCTGATGAACCGCCAACCTAACCCTGGTAGCTATGGCTGCCGGCCAGCGGGACTGGACCCCTGCCCTGGCCAGAGAAATGGACAACAGATGTGCTACTGTCTGAAAGTCCTCATGCCCCTGAAGGCCCTGCTGGGCTGCTCTCTGGTTCTGAAGGCTCCCTGGGGGGCACCTTTGGGTGGATGGCCACCCCAGAGTGATAATAATAACCACAAAAACAGCAAGTTGCACCTGGGAACCTTCAACTTTGAGCTCTGGACACACAAGGAGGCTCAATGTCGAGTACTTTACATGTCCTAGTACATTTTTTTTTTTCGCTGAGGAAGATTCACCCTGAACTAACATCCGCTGCCAATCCTCCTCTTTTTTTGCTTGAGGAAGATTAGCCCTGAGCTAACATCTATGCCAGTCTTCCTCCATTTTGTACGTGGGACACCACCACAGCACAGCTGGTGACTGGAGTAGGTCCACACCCAGGATCGGAACCACCGAACCCAGGCTGCTGAAGTGGTGTGCACGGAACTTTAACCACCCGGCCGCGGGGCCGGGCCCATGTCTTAGTACGTTTAATCCTCATTATTGTCATCATCATTATCCTCATTTTACCAATAATGAAACAGAGGCCCAGAGAGTCTAAGTCACTTACCCAAAGTCACACAGCCAGGAAGGATTCAGGCAGGCTGAATCCAGATCCCACACCCCTAACCTCTCTGCTACACTGTCACCCACTCTCTGGCTGGGATCTCTGGGGACATCGCCCTCCAGCCTCTTCCCCAGGACTTGTCACATGAGGAGGACAGGGCTCTGGTCACCGAGGAGGCAACAGAGCACTGAGTAAAGGGAACAGGGTGGGGGTCAGGCAGTCCTGGCTTTGCATCCTGGCTGAGCCACCTACCACTGTGTGACCTTAGGCAAGTCATTTGACTTCTCTGGGCCTCTGCTTCCTCATCTCTATGGAGATGTAATGCCTGACTTTTCAGACTGCCAGGCAGATTACTTTCCGTACAGACAACTACTACTGTTGGTTGAACGCTTGCCAAGTCTGCCAGATGCTGTGCCAAGAGCGTGCCATGCATTATTGAACCTTCGTTAACGGCCTAGGACACTATGATCACCTCCACTTCACAGATGGAGAAACTGAGGCTTAACAAGAGAGAAGCAAAGTCAAGATCTGAACCCATGTTCTCTGAGGGCAGAAGCGCTAGTCTCAGCCCGTCTGCCATATGTGCCATGTCTGCATCAAACGAAATGATGCCTGTCAGGGGCTCAGCATGGTGCCCGGCTCGTGTGAGCCCTCGAGTGACCAAGCTGTCATTGCTGTTGATGTAGCGAGGACAGAGAAGATGTGTTTGCACCCGGCACACAGGAAGCCTTCGGTGAGTCACGTGCATTAAGCAGTTGCAGTTGTCCCGGGCAGGTCAGGGCAGCCTGCAGCACTCAGGGCCGCTTTGCTCAGCCCACTGAGGCTCCAAGGCGAGCAAGCAGGTCCCTGTTCTCCCCAGGACTCTACAGTTACGTGGCAAGTGAGGAAAGACCCACCTGCAGCAGTTACACAAAGGTTTCCTCCTCCACAAGCCAATGAGAGCGGACGGGAGACTTCAGAGGCCCTTCCAGCCCTGACACACTTCCCACCCTGCGCAGGATCGGTATGAGGTGAAATGCAGAATGACGCAGCTTGAGTGCTGTTTGATCAAACCATTTCCAGGGCCCAGGCTGCCCACAGAGTGACTTTTCCTGGACAGACATTACCAGCTGGCCCAACACCCACTCAGGGCAGGAGGAGATCCTTAGGAGGCTCTGGATCCCGGGCGTCCCAGCTGCTAGAAGGATGTACTTCTGTTCTCTGTCCATCCTACATGGACCCCACATTCAAAGGCCAATGGCCCCCCATGTCCATCAGAGGCCTCAGTAGCTCCTGTCTGACTCTAGATGGACTAAATCTGTGGTCAAGTTCTCCTAGCTTAGGGCCTGCCTAAAAGAAGATCTGGCATTACAATTGGAAGAAACCCTACCAACCTCCCATTGTGATCCCCTCACATTACAGATGAGCAAACAGAGGCTCAGAGAAGTTAAGTGACATATCCAAGGCCACACTGCCAGTAAGCGGTGTCACTGGAATTAGAACCAATATCTCTCGGCACCCATCTCAGGACTGCTTCCTCCCTCCCACCTGCTGCCCAGGCACCCAATAAATATTCATTATTTGTCACCTGCTAAGTGATGACTCAAGACTTGAGGGTCTTGGTGGGGTTGGCCTTAACCTTGGATCCGAGTGGTCTTACCCAGGCCACAGAGGGATTCCTGGTGGTGCTGTTGAATGAAGCCGATGGGCAGCTTCTCAAGGAAGGCCAGCCTTCTCTACCTCCACGAGCAGCATGGCGGGACACACTTGGTGCATTCGGGTGGGGGGTCAAGTTCTGGCCCTGTGAACTTGGGCGAGTCATTTCAGCTCATCTGCAAAATGGGGAGGAAAATCCCTCCTTTATGGGCTTGTTGGGAGGAATGAGTGAAATAATGTGTCGAGCGCAGTGCCAGGCTTAGGGGATGCTCGGTGAAGGTGGACCGAGATCTTCTCAGCCCCAACGTAGTAAGGTCTGTGTGAGAAGATGGGAAAAAGAATCAAAATCCATCAAATCTAAGACAACATCCATCATAAAACACACCATGAAGTGGTGTGCCACGCAGAATGAAAAATGCCACTGAATCAACTATGACTCACTGCTTTCTTATCACCCAGAATTTGAGTTTCATGCTTGAAGAAAGAACTTTTTCAGCTTTGACATAGATTTTAATCACAGATCACTCCGTGCATACTTAAAATGAAAAAATAAAGAACACACACTGGTTACGGAATCCCTAAAACTTCTTCACGGTCAGAGCCCACCTCTTCTGAATTCCTTCCAACTTGGAGTCATTGGGGTTCACGCTTTCCCACATAATATCACCCTCTTGCCTTTAGGAGCACTGGTGATGCAGCATTTTCTCAAAGAATCCAAGAAAGAAATACAAGTTATGGGTGCTGGGCTCCTAGGCTGGCTGCCCCATCATGTGGTACCAGCTCACTTTTGACCCCTTGTGGGCAAGGTTGCTAAACATGTAGGACCTGCCATCCCCCCAACCCCCTCCCACACCCATGTTGTTCCGAACTCCCCATGGATTTTCTACCCAGACATTGGCTCTCATTCTGCAAGCCTTGACACTGAAGCTTTCAGTGTTTGCCCAGACAACAGCAACTGTAAGACGCCATCAATCATAAGATGCATCCAAACTCCAGAGATGTACTATGTGCAAATACTTGCTAATAGAATGGATGGTTTTGGTAATAACATTTATTAAGGCCCCCCTCTGAGCCTGGCACCATGCTAGCTACTCCAACACACATCCTCCCTTGTGTCACGTCTCTTTCCTTTGAGTTTGTTGTTGTTATCATTCCCTGATAGATGAAGACACTGAAGCTCAGAGAGGTAAAGCAACTTGTCCAAGGTCACACAGCTGATAAGTGGAAAGCCAGGACCTGAACTGTGGTCTCTTTGATCTTGTCACAATAGCAGAGATAGACCCTCTCCTGGGTATTTCCTCCAAGGTGGCTTCTGAGCCCAATAGGTTCCTGAAAAATTGTCAGCCCTGACCTTGGGAAGCCTTTCCCATCTTTTGATTTCCTTACCTTAGAGAGTAATAAAAATAGTGTTCTGTGCCAGGTACTGTTTTAGCCACTATATGTGTCCTAGCACTTTCAATGTCCCAACCGCCCTACGGGGTGTGTTCTATCATTAGCGCCGTTTCACAGATGAGGAAACTGAGATACAGAGAGGTAACACCACATAGCTGGGAAAGGGAAGGACTGGGATCCAAATGCAGGCAGTTTGGCTCCAGATCTCACTCTCCTAACCCACCCCATCCCCCCATCTCACCAAACTGGCTCAGGAAACCCTCTGCCACTCCAAAACCCTCCCTCACCACTCCCACCCCTGCCACCATAAATCGTGTTAACTTTCATGGTGGCCAGGCCCCTCTCCTGCTGGGAGCAGGATCTGGGCTGTCAGGCTCGAGTCAGACGGCTAGCCTTCCCCAGCCAGGCCTGGCTTCCAAGTTTCTTCACGCTGGACCCAAACACAACACAATCCAGTGGCCTTGGCTGTTCTTCAGAAAAAAATGCGAAGGGTGTGTGGAAAGAAATCTAATCAGAATCCCTCGGAGCCCAGCTCTTCCTACTATTAAATTAGACCCCTTTGAAGTCGAACTCAACTCATTACAATAATTTGAATGCCGAGGAATTGTCTCATATGATCCTGATCTGAGAAAAATTGCTTTTACAATTGCATTTATCTGTGTCCTGGTCTCTTCCCATTGGGACAAAGAATGGCTGTGGATGCCAAATGGTTCCCGCTTCAGAGAAGAGCTTGGGGAGGGCCCAGGGGGGCCGTTTCCCTGTGGGCCAGAGCTGCTGAGATGCAGTGTTGAGGACACCACACAAATGTGGGGAGAGGGGCGCCCAGATTTCCTGCAACATCACAGCCATAGGCCCAAATCAGAGGGTCACACCAGGACTGGGAGGCTGGTGGGGAAGCTTAGAAGGTTGAGGCCAAATGCTTCACATGGTAAATGGGCCAGAAGAGGGATCCCCAAAAACAGATGCCCCTGGGCCTGCATCAGAATCACCTGGCTGCAGACTCCAGGGTCCCACCCCCAGAGATTCTAGTTCTTCAGGTCGGCAGAGGGGTCCCATCATCTAATTTAAAGCTCCCTAGAGTGATTCTGAGGTGCGGCCAAGGTTGGGCCCTGCTGGCCTGGCGCCCTGGGGATCCTTCTGTGTTACTTTGGATCTGATTCCCATCCACCACTTTGGATCTGATTCCCATCCACCACCCCCAAATCTCATTACTGCTACAGAAGGGGATTCCAGCACCCCCAGGCTGGCAAAATGCTAAAAGGGTCAGCACTGGGGGCCAATTCCCTTCTTTCCCTGGAGTGGGAGAACAGGACACACGGCCGCCAGTCCCGGTGTCCCTGGAGAACTCCTGTCTGATGCAGTGAGCTGCTTCCCGATATCTCCGTTTCACCGAGGATATTTTTGTGCCATTTACTGGGGGCACAAACAAGAGGTACTGTTTGCTTTGAACGTTTTTAAGTGAATGTGTTTTTTGGGATTCTGATGTCTGCCCATCTCTCCTGACCTAGTTCAAGTCTTGCCTCCTCTAAAAAAGCCTTTGCCAAATCCCCCACCCCACATGCGCTGTTCCTTTCCTGGCCTCCCGCAGACCTCTGGATTGGCCCCTAGGCCAGCCCGCGACCAGGTGCCCCGCTCCTTGCTGTTTCCTACTCTTCCTGATCTTTGCACATTATTGTGGGGACCCGTAACCAGCCATTTGGTTTTATAAAGTGCACTGGATCTAGTGAATGGAGCCCCAAAATGGATCTTCTCTAAAGCGAGCCCAGGCCAGGTTCTCAGTCAGAGATCTGATCAGTCATCCGTGAGGAGATCCCCTTAGGGCACAGGGAGCTCAGGGAGCAGGGCCCATCATCCCCTCTTCAGCGACGAGGAGCCTGAGCCCCCACCAAGGTCACACAGCCCAGAGTCCCCGCTCTTGCCCCCGTCCCTCATCCACCCAGAAGGTTGGCTTCTTGCTCCCTCTGAGTAAGCAAGTGAATGTCACGGTGTTCTTTCCTCCTGAGCCGCTATTTCCTGCCCAACAGGCAGGTTCAAGGAGGTTCCACATGGCCCCCTCCTCCCACAGAGGGTAGGAGCTGTGGATCCAGAGGCAGCTCCGACCCCCCGGGCTGGCCGCAGAGAGTGCGGCCCAGATAAGCCTCCCTGCGTGGGCCGGTCTGAAGAAAGAGCCAAATGTCCTTGAAGAGAATTGTGATCAGAAAAATGACTTGGTCTCAATGGTCCTTTTTACTCAATAGAGCTTCTCTCTGGTGTCTCCAAGTCACAGCCACTTGCCTTCCTGACCCAGGGGCAGGGTCTCCATGGCTTGGGACGCAGTGAGATACCAGCCACAGTGCTTTTCCAGTGACTGTTCATCCCTTACCTCCCCCTTCCTGAGACCCTAAAAAGAAGAACAAATCCACATATCTGATTCCCAGAAAATGTTTTCACCAACAGCCGTTAGTCCAACCCTGAAATGGAATAAATCCAACCCTTGCACTAGCTTGCAAAGAATATCCCTGCTGTGACATCACCGATGATGTCAAAGGCTGGCAACCCCACAGTTTGCAGCAAAACAACCACAGGGTACAACGTTTCAGATTTCCCTGCTTCCTTCTTCTGGTCTCTCAGTCATACTCTTACTAATTATCTATCCACACTGCCCTCTACTGGCCAACACAAGTACTGCAGTGCCTGAGACTCGTGACTCAGAACTGCTTCTTCCAGTCTTCCACATCCTTTCCACCCGTCTTTCACTGTGGGGTTGCCAAAGAGGGTTCAGTCATTTGTGACCCCTTCATCCTCACAGCAACCCTAGCACAGAATATCATATGGGCTTTGGCACCACATAGACCTGGGTTCGAGTCCTGGCTCTGCCACTCTATGACCTTGGACAAGTCATATAATCTTGAAGCCTCAGTTTCTGTGTCTGTAAAATGGGAATGATAATGCCAGAAGGTTTCCTGTAAGGATTTACTGAGACCATTATGCAAAAGACTTATCGTAGTGCCTGGCAAAGAGTGAGTACCACATTGAATTTTAAGCATTATTATTATTATTATTATTTTCCACTTTATATATGGGGAAAATGAGGCTCAGAGTGGCAAAGTGGTTTCCCAAGAGACACATAGATACGTGAAGAGTCCAGGAAGCAAACACATCTCTCTGATTCTACATTCTGGGCCTTTTTATTCAACGACCCTGCAGAATTCAGCCTTTAGAGTGAATTTGGGAACAAAAGTGCCTACTGAAGGCTCAGAGAAGATCAGACAGGATAAAGTCACAGAAAGAGGACAGCACAAAGGACCCAGGGGGTGAGGGAGATCCCTGCTTATTCCTGCCGCCTCTCCTTGTGGATGTCAGAAGCACGACTGCAAAAAACATTAGGAAAAAAAGATGCGGTGGGGGGCATATAAGGAGAGGAGCCTCAGAGTCTGAGGAAGGGAGCTGGAAAATTAAACACCAAACATCACAAATTCACTGCCCCCCTCAATGCTCGCTAAGTCAAGTGGGCCCCCAGGGCTGGCCCCTTTCTAGATGGAGAAATGGCTGACAACCGAGGCAAAGGACCCAGCTCTGCTGCCAGCAATGGTCGGCCCCAGAGACAACAGAGGCTCCCAAATTCCTGGTCTCTGATCCGCCTTGGAACATTCTCAGGCCAAAATAAATGTGGGAACTCTATGGTGGAGTCTTGGAGCTGGAAGAAAATCCAAGATGTCGCCCAGTGTAGCCCAGTCCTTCCAGGCAAAACCACAGCAAAACCATCCCGACAGATGCTAATTAGATGAATGGTTTTAAATTAAATAATGGGGGATGGGCGGGGAGCAGGGTGCCAAGGATAACTGGAACAGAAACCTTGTCCAGAGAAAACAGCGGTGAAGACCAAGAATTACTTAAGCACACACAAAGGAAGCCGGGCCACAGGTAGGGGCTTGTTTCCACCCAAGGGGCTGACGGCAAAGCTGCAGCTACGGAGCCTCACAGGGCCAGGGGGAGCTTTGCCCTGGCCCCTCCACTTCTTAGCCAGGCCGCTGGTCTCTCCCCCGCCGCGGGTTCATCAACACCAGCCCCACGAAGCCTCCCAGGCCTGCTGGTGGTCTCTCTGGCCTCATTTCCCTCCTCTCCCACTTTCAGTTCTTGGAACTCACTGCCCATTCCCTCTCCCTTCTTGGCCTTTGCAACTGTAGTGCCGTTTGCCTGGAGCACCATTCCCTCACCCACCACCCACCCCTGATCCTGGCTCACCCATTCCCACTCTTCCTGGTGGTCTGGGCTCAGCCCTGGGAAGCCATTTACCACCCCCATCCCAAAAAATCATGAGATCCTGCCTCCGGGTGCCTGGGGAGCTCCTGGTACCCTCCCACCCCAGCCCAAGCATGTCACTGCTGCCCCCAGCTAGGCTGGAGGTTCTCTGACAGCAGGGACTGTGGCCACCTTGTCACAGCTGTATCCCTTGGACTGAGCGCAAGCAGTAAACACTTCATAAATATTAGTGGATAGAAGAAGAAACGAATGTTAGTTTCCCATAGCATGGCCAGCAGCTTCAATTTCCAAGAATAATGAGAAGTGGGTATCTAACATGCCCTCAAAGGTCTCTAAATAACAATAAAACACATTTATTTTTTTGTGTGTGAGGAAGATCAGCCCTGAGCTAACGTCTGTTGCCAATCCTCTTCTTTTTGCTGAGGAAGACAGGCCCTGGGCTAACATCCGTGCCCATCTTCCTCTACTTTATATGGGACGCCGCCACAGCATGGCTTGACAAGCTGTGCGTATGTCCACACCCGGGATCCGAACCTGCGAACCCTGGGCTGCCGAAGCAGAGTGCACGAACTTAACTGCTACACCCCCGGGCCAGCCCCTAAAACACATTTATTAAATGCTTCTAATGTGCCATGCCCCGTGTTAGGTGCTCTGCACTCCCCATCTCAGTTAAATGCACACAACCCCGTGAGCCAGGGGCTGCTGTCATGATACCCCTCTCCAAGGTGGAGAAATGAAAATCAGAGGGGTTGAGTAACTTGCCCAAGATCACAGAGCCTTGACTTGATTGTGGGCCTGACTGGTCCCGGATCCCACGCAGTTGCTACAGGGCCAGCCTCTCCCCCATAACCCACCTCAGAAAGCCCCTCGTGTGCCACTCTACACCGAGCCTGCGGCAAAGTCAGCCCATTTCCTCTTCTCACATCTCAAGCCCAAATGGAGTCTGAGGGACACTCATCTCAGCCCCTGACCCGTCATGGGGCTGGAGCCCGGCAGAGCCCTGGAACATGGAACTCCCCGAGGACAGGGCAGGAGGAAGTGACAGCTGGCCCGAAGGGGGCTTTGTCTCCCAGGTCTGAAGGCGCCATCTGGGCCAGGCTGTCACACGCCTCATGTCAGTAAAGCAGAAGACTCAGAGACAGGGAAGGAAGCCAGCGGCAAGCAGACTGTCATCACAGGTTAGGTGTCCTGTCTGAAAACAACGGGAACTAGCTGAGGCTGCCTCCTCCATGCAGTCTTTCCTGATGCCACACTTGTGACCGAGTGTTGCTTGAGCTCCCAAGCCCTCTGCTGGCACCTGTGCTACGGCCCTGCCCTGCCCTTGTGTGGACCTTGTAGCCCAGCGACAAGCAGCTCTGCTACCAACCTCACCTCTCAAGTGCCCACTTACCTTGTCTGTAAAATGGGGTGGTTAATAGCACCCACCCCATGGGGCTGTTGGAAGGAGCGTGTATGTGTGTGTACTCATAGATGACTATAGATAATGAGACTATATAGAGGAGTGTGTAACGTGTGTGTGAGCCTGTAAATGCTTAGAACAATTCTTCGCATATAATAAGTGCTTAATAACCATCACCTGCTCTTATTAATGTCAATATGGTTATGGTAATATGCCAGGAAGGGACATCACTCGCAATGACAGAGGACAATGCCTTTTACAAAATCCAGCCAAGGTTCCCAAACACCGATCTGTGAAACAGCCTCCAGGGGCTTCCCTGGGACATTTGTTAGTGACAGATTCGCAGGTCCCTCCTGGACCTCTGACTCTGAGCCCCTGAGACGGAGCCAGGAATTCATACTCTCACAACCTGTCCAGACGATTACAGTGCTCAGCCAGGTGTGGGGCCCCTGGGCTAGGCCAGCTGCTTCTTGAGTGAACAGAGGAGTGGGCTCTGCTGTGATTCCAAAGTGGAGAGGGGTCACTCCCTCCCTCCCTCCCTTCCTCTTTTTCATCAGCATCTTGAACTTTTCTCTGCAGTGGTTTCTCCAGAACTCCTGGCAGACCTTCTCCTGACCACGTGAACCCTGGGTATATTAAATCTCATTTTCCACCCACTAAATGTCCTTGAGCAGTTTATTTCCCCTCCCCTGTGCAAACAAAGATTTGCTACGAAAGTGACCCATGTACACTGGATTGCGGGGGCATGTCTGATCTACCAGAAAGATGCCTTGGAGCATCTAACTTCTCTTTACAGCTGAAGAAGCTGAGGCCCAGAGAGGCTATGTGATTTGTCCCGGGTCACACAGCAAGCAACCTTAGTGGAGACTACAGCTCAAGTCTCCGGCCTCCTAGCCACTGCCGTTTCCACTACGACAGACTCCTGTTCCAAATCCCAAGGGACCGCTCATTTATACACCAATGATGAGGGTATGAGTTACAAAGTTTTATTTAGTGAATACTCTATGTACCAGGCATAGTGCTAACCGCTTTACATACATTCTGTCATGTAAGTCCCACGAGCAGTTCTTCATCGTGGGCATTATTATCCTCATTTTGCCCTAAGTCTCAGCAAGGTGCAGTGACCTGCTCTACACCACGCAGCTGGGAAGGGCCAGGATCACGGGCAGGCCTGCCTGAGTCCAGAGCCTGGAGTCTTGGCTGCCACGCCAGCCCTGAAGCTAATGTCTCGCACCTCAAAACCTGCCCTTCCGTATCTACTCTGTGGGGCCGGGCGGGGACTCTGCAAACCGCAGTTCTGCTTTGCCAGCTGGCTCTGTGTCTGCTCCGCCATTAGGGGGCTAACGGGAGACTGCGAGGCTGGAGGAGGAGGGGACTCGCCCCTCCCTGTTTGCTCTCTGGGCCTTCATCATATCCCACCCAGCGACACCAGACCAGCTTGATTGCACCTCCTTCTTAAAAGTTGGGTCCCAGGCGCACGGGGCCCCTCCTCTGACCAGAAACACCAGCCCCAGCTGAGCCACACCCGCTCCTGACAGGTCTGAGTTTCAGCTCCACAGGGCCGCTCCTCTGAGTTCCTCAGTCGTAATAATTCCACCCGCTTCCATTTGTTCTCCCGGCTTTAGCAGGCATCACTTCTGTGATGTTACCTCATCAGGTTACCTACATACCTCAGTGTTCTATTTCGACCCTTTCTGTTCCTCAGTCAACAACTTTACGCCTAGTTAACAATTATTTATGTTAAATTCTGTCTGTTTAAATAACTGATGTGGTTTCTGTCTCCTGACTGGATTTGACTGATCCAGGAGTGGTCCCAGGAAACAGAGCCCCAAAGATTAAATTTGGAGATTGGTTGGCTCCTGTGAGGTCATCCTAGCAAGACAATTTCACCCCGGCAGCAGCAATTCCCTCTTGCAGCAGAAGCTGAAGACACTTGGCAGTTTTTCCGACAATTGCAGAACGGATTCATTGCCCTCACCTCACCCCCACAGTCCAACACTAGCGAGCCAGCGCCCCCTGCTCAGAGGTCTGGGTCCCAGTCTCATGGAGCCTCTGAGCCCAGAGTCACCAGCACCAGCCAGAGCTCTCCTGAATGGACATGACATAGTTTAAGTTACTATAGAGGTTGCAAATAACAAAAGGAGGGTCAATGGCAGAGAGTACAATAGTTTAAGTTACCAAAGAGGTTGCAAATAACAAAAGGAGGGTCAATGGCAGAGAGTACAATCCCAAGACATCAGTTTCACCTAAGCAGGACTGTTTATTGACTAACAGATCTCTCCAGAGGGAGAGAGCTTGCTCTCTTGGGCAGAGAACTAAGTCCGGGGGAGTGGACCAGGCCTGATTGTATGACCAGTGCTGCCCAACAAAACTGCCTGGGATTTCACCAAAGAGAACGTGCAGATGCAAACCAGCACGTGACAAGATCTTCAGCATCATTAACCATTAGGGAAACGCAATTTACAAGCCACAGTGAGATATCACGGCAAACCTATCAGACTGGCTAAAATCAAAAATAGTGACAATGTCAAAGGCTGATGAGGATGCAGAGAAACTGAATCACTCATACATTGCCACTGGAAATGTAAAATGATACAGCCACTGCAGAAAACAGTTTGGCAGTTTCCTTAAAAACTGAACATGCAATTATCATATTACCCAGCAATTATACTCCTGGGCATTTATCCCAGAGAAATGAAAACTTACATTCATACACAAGAAAGCTGTACATGGATGTGTATAGCAGTTTTCTTTGTAAAAGCCATAAACTGGACACAATTCAGATGTCCTTTAATGGGTAAATGGTTAAACAAACTGTGATATATCCATACCATGGAATACTACACAGCAATAAAAAGGAACTATTGATACACAGTAGTATACACAACTATTGATATAAATGAACTATTGATACACACAACGACCTGGGTCAATCTCCAGAGAATTATGCTGAGTGAAAGAAGTCAATGCCAAAAAGTTGAATACTACATGATTCCATGTATATAATATTCTTGGAATGACAAAACTATAGACATGGAGAACAGATTAGTGGTAACAGGGGTTAAGGAGAGGGTGGGGGCAGGAAGGAAGTGAGTGTGGCTAGAAAAGGGCAGCATGAGTGATCCTTGTGGGGATGGAGATGTTCTGTATCTTTGACTATATCAATGTTAATATCCTGGTTGTGATACTGTCTATAGGTTTACAAGATGTTACCACTGGGGGAAACTGGATGAAGGGTACAGGGGATCTCTCCATACTATTTCTTACAACTGCATGTAAATCTACAGCTCAAAATAAAAAATTTAATTAAAAAAGTAAGTAAATAAAACACCTGAGAGTCCTTTTCAAAGCACCTACCCGAGTTGAGACTGATTCAATGGGTCTGGTGTGGGGGCCAGGTATGTGTTTTTTGGAAGTCTCCCCAGGAGTTAAAAACCACACAATTAAATGATTTCTAAAGTTCCTTCACCTAAAAATTGAACATTTTCACATGAAAATATATCGTAATCCAAACATTTTATGGATTCGGGATTCAGGCTACCCCCTCCGACATCCGCCCTCCTGAGTCACCCCAGCAGAAAGGAAGAGGAAGCCCTGAAAGACAGAATCAGGACGTGAGGGGGCGACCCGAGAAGGGGGCAGCTCTCTCTTTCACGGTCCAAGAACTGCCAACCGAGACTGTCAATCTAGCATAACTAAGAGCCACAGTGGCCGGGGACGGGATTAGAACCCGGCTTTCTGGCCCTGTGCTCAGCGGCTCGGTGGAGCGCTGGGCAGCCCCGCTGTGGTGTCGGAACAGTTAGAAATGGTTCTCATTATAACCAGGAAGTTTTTAAGCATGTGGGTGGAAAGGAATGCCAATTTCTGTAATAGCCATTCCTGCACACAATAAACCCCCACCAAGTGTCCTTGGCCCCGTTTTTGAGGGTGAAAAATGGTGTCCCCACTGGCACAGACAGAAGCCTTTATCACACAAGCGAGAAACGTCTGGAGAAGAACAATAGTGGGAAAGGTCTTGGGGAGGACAGTGGTTCTCTGTGTCCCTGGGCGCAACTGGATAGCTGGCAGGGCGCCGGGGTGGGGGCTGTCGTCCTTCCCTCTTCATAATTAATCAACTAATTATCCTCTTCTCTGTGCTAATGAATCAATCAGCCACGACTCTTTAAGGGAGACGGGTAATCGAGATGTTTCACTGCCTGGGGCCCCACAGCCTCCCTCCTTTCTCCCTGGCTCCCACCAGACGGCTCCTCTGCCACCCGAGCAGAGAGCTGCCAGCTTGTGATCCGGAGCCAGTTAACTTCACAGCCACCATGCTGAGCAGGGAGGCGGGCGGCCCCAGGGCGTCGCCAGCAGGACGCTGGAGCCCCACACTGAGCGAGGTTCCAATTCTCCCTCCTGGGGTGGCCAGCTCAGCCCCAGCAGCAGCCCAACCACAGGGTACTGCCTCAGATGTCACTGTTTCCTTCTTCCTGGTGTGTCCAGCAGCCCCCTCAGCTGCCAGCAGCAGTGTTACAAATCACTGCAGGAGGCCTGCAAATAGGAGGCATCTTCTCTACCATTTGCTAGCTGTCTAACTCTTGGCAAGTCACTTCCCCTCTCCGAGCCTTCCAGAGTTTCTGTCTCTGTAGAACTTTCTTCACAGAGTTATTGGGGGGTGAATGGGTAGAGGAGGTGCTGCCCAGTGCCTGGGCACAGAGTGGGTGCTCCACGAGTGGCAGCCACAGAGGGGATGGAGATGTTCTACTTCCACACTCCCAGACCCCACTGACCCCGTGGTAGATCCTCCGTGCAATTCAGCTCTTCACAGCTTTGACTTCAATAGGTTTGAAACACCTGATAGCCATTGAGTACCGTGTTCTCAAAGAATATTTAAGGATATGGAAGAAGTCTCCCAAAGACTCCTGAGTGATAAGTACAGAGTAGCAAACTACATATGAAGCAGGATGCCAGTGTTGTCACAGGTGAAAAAAAGACAAATGAAATCCACCAAAACATTAGCAATGGCTTTCCCAGTCGATGGGATGATGGAGGGTGGGGGGACTGCAGGGAGGGTTCTTTTCATCATTATACCTCTAACATTTTTGAAATTTCTACCATGAGCATTTAAAACCCATAGAAATACTATTTTATGTTTACATGCTATCTAAAATGTTTTTACATTATATATATAGAAAAGCTACCTATCTTTAAAATCTTTCAATAGAATTGTTTAAGGCAGAAGAGCTGATTTCCCTTCATTCATGCATTCAACTAGCATTTCTCTGGTTGTTGCAGCAGGCACAGGGGTGCAAGAGACCCAGACCTGACCCTCAGGAAGCTTGACAGGCTAGCAAGAAAGAAACCACAGGCATTATCAAAGAAGTCCAGGCAGTGTTCTGGGAATCTCGCGGCAGGAAGATCAAGGAAGGCCACTTAGACGAGATGCTGTACAGGCTGGTTTGGGACAGATGGAGTTGTGGGACTGGGACATGTGGTGCTATTTCACCCCACTGTACCCCAAACTAGGATGCTGGTAGGGGCAGGAAAAGATAAGTCTCCTGCTCCCTACTCTCTACCTCCTGCTCTTCCCTGGACACGGCACAGAAAAAGATCCCTCTCTGGGCATCTCGGAGAATCACAGGACCACAGTGTGCCAGAGGTGGAAGGGTTCCTTAGAGATCATGGAATCGAATGTCCTCATTACGTATATGAGGAAATTGAGGCCCAGTGAGGGGAAGGGTCTCGTCCCCAAGGTCTCCTGATTTTCCATCCAGGGAACCACATAGCGTCACATTCAAGTGCAGACTTGGCTTCTAACACCATTGCTATGAAAGGTGTATCTTCCAGAAATAAGTGACAACAGCAGCACCACAGCCCCGTGATACTGCTCTGGATGCTACTAATTTCTTCCTCCTGGTTGACTTTTACATCTGACAAGAGTGTTATAATGTGATACAAATAGCTACACAGTCTTGAAAGTGAGCCTTCAGCTGCCTCAGTCCTGTACCTTGGAACTCTAAACTCTGATCATGGATTAGCCTGACATGTCACCCAAGTTCATCCTAAGAAAACTAACAATGGCTTCTACCTGCATGTTCCTCCACCCGTGTAAGAAAGAAAGTGCCCTCTCTTCCTGGCATACCCAACAGTGCTCTCTATTCACGTAATCAATGGCATCGTGGTTAAGGACAAAAACTTTGTAGCCAGACAGACCCGGGGTCAAGTCCTTGCTCACCTCTTACTAGCTGTCTGACCTCAGGAAATTTACATAATTTTTCTGTTCCTTCTTTTCCTAATCTATAAAATGATTGTATACAACCCATAAGGTTGTTATGAAGATTAAATTAAATAACAGATATAGTGCTTAGCACTGTACTGAAAATTCAAGTCACTGGACTATGAGCCTGATCAGGGCAGGCCAGGGTTGGGTCTGCCCTGTCCTCCCTGAATCCCCAGGACCTATCAAAAAGCCTGGCCTTTAACAGAGGATCAAAAAAATTTGATGAATGAATGATGAGTGAATGAGTGAATGAATATGCTAGCCCAAATTAAAGATTTGATGTCATGATGATTATATCTGACAATGTCCTCCACTGGCATGTCTAAAAACAATACCATATTAAGAAAGGGGCTGGCCCCACAGCTTAGCGGTTAAGTGCGTGTGCTCTGCTACTGGCAGCCCGGGTTCAGATCCCGGGCGCGCACCGACGCACTGCTTCTCCGGCCATGCTGAGGCAGTGTCCCACATACAGCAACTAGAAGGATGTGCAACTATGACATACAACTATCTGCTGGGGCTTTGGGGAAAAAAAGGAGGAGGATTGGCAATAGATGTTAGCTCAGGGCCAGTCTTCCTCAGCAAAAACAGGAGGATTGGCTTGGATGTTAGCTCAGGGCTGATCTTCCTCAAAAGAAAAAAAAGAAGAGAAAACAACCCAGAGGCTGATTTCACAGGTTTCCACTAAAGAATTGCTGGCAGGCGAAAGAGGGGTCTTGTGTTTCCAGCAGGATGCTGTACTAAACACTCTTCAGACTCTCCAACCAAAAACAACCAAATACGCCAACTAGAAAAAAATACTTTAATTGCAGCAATTAACTCGCAAAAAGGAAAGGCGTATTCAGAACCGAAAACTAAGTGAACACTGGAACTCAGAGATGTTAATGATGCTCTGAAGCTACATGAAGTGCAGATTGGAGAGGAAACCCAGGCCCCACCCAAGGTGAAGACATTAGGAGAAAATCCCCTCCACATAAAGCCAAGACCCCAAAAAGATACATATTGGTGTCAAGATGGACTAGAACCAAACCGCCCTACTCTCTACTCCCTGGGGACTACATGGCAAATTGCTTGTACTGAACCTTGGCAATGAGTAGAAGGGGGAAAAAAATCTCTCTTAGAATTTGTAGCTACAAGCCAGCCCTAATAAGAGGGTTTACAGCCTGAATTCACTCTACTTGGGTGGTCCAAAATACCAAGCCAAGAATCTAGTTTAAAGCAGTCTCAGGCTGGTGAAGACCACAGGCTCCTGGCAGGAGTCATTGCAAATTCCCTGTAGGAATCTACCTTCAACACAGTCCCAAAGATTATCCAAAGGTGGAATTCTGATAAATGAGCTCACAGTCACAAGTACAAAACACACAAGAAAACCAGGCACCACGAGTGAGAGTCAGCAGAGACAGGTAGTACGTCCAGACACATGAAGACCTCAAACACTGGAATTATCAGACTTAAAACTTAAAATAATTTTAACATATTTAATGACATTTTTAAAGGATATTGAACGTATAAGTAAAGAGTGAGTGTCTATAAAAGTGACTTCATGGGGGCCGGCCCAGTGGCACAAGCGGTTAAGTGCGCACGCTCCGCTTCAGTGGCCCGGGGTTCCCCGGTTTGGATCCCAGGCACGCACCGATGCACTGCTTGTCGAGACATGTTGTGGTGGTGTCCCATATAAAGTAGAGGAAGATGGGCACGGATGTTAGCTCAGGCCAAGCTACCTCAGGAAAAAAAAAGAGAAGGATTGGCATCAGATGTTAGCTCAGGGTTGATCTTTCTCGCCAAAAAAAAAAAAGTGACTTCATGGATTTAAAAAAGAACTAGAAATTAAAAATATAATGACTGAGGGCCAGCCCGGTGGCGCAGGCGGTTAAGTGCGCGCGCTCCGCTGCGGCGGCCCGGGGTTCGCTGGTTCGGATCCCGGGCGCGCACCGACACACTGCTTGGTAAGCCATGCTGTGGCGGCGTCCCATATAAAGTGGAGGAAGATGGGCACAGATGTTAGCCCAGGGCCGTCTTCCTCAGCAAAAAAAAAAAAGAGGAGGATTGGCGGATGTTAGCTCAGGGCTGATCTCCTCACAAAAAAAAAAAAAAAAAAAAAAAAAAAATATAATGACTGAAATTTAAAGCTTGGTAGATGAGTTTAACAGCAAATTAGACACAGCTGAAGAAGAATGAAACAGAAATCTTTTTGTTTTAATTTTTAATTAATTTATTTTTTTTATTGCAGTAACATTGGTTTGTAACATTGTATAAATTTCAGGCATACATCATTATACTTCTATTTCTGCATTGATTATATCATGTTCACCACCCAAATATCAACTACAATCCATCATCACACACATGTGCCTAATCATCCCTTTCGCCCTCCTCCCTTCCCTCTTCCTCTCTGGTAACCACCAATGCAATCTCTATCTCTATGTGTTTTTTTGTTATTGTTTTTATCTTCCACTTATGAGTGAGATCATATGGTATTTGACTTTCTCCCTCTGACTTATTTCGCTTAGCATAATACCCTCACGGTTCATCCATGTTGTCACAAATGGCTGGATTTCATCTTTTCTTATGGCTGAGTAATATTCCATTGTGTATATACACCACATCTTCTTCATCCATTAGTCCCTTGATGGGCACTGAGGCTACTTCCAAGTCTTGGCTATTGTGAATAATGCTGCAGTGAACATAAGGGTGCGTGTATCTTTATGCATTGGTGTTTTCATGTTCTTTGGATAAATACCCAGCAGTGGAAGAGCTGGATCGCATGGTAATTCTATCCTTAATTTTTTGAGGAATCTCCATACTGTTTTCCATAGTGGCTGCACCAGTTTGCACTCCCACCAGCAGTGTATGAGAGGTCCCTTCTCTCCACATCCTCTCCAACACTTGTTGTTTCCTGTCTTGTTAGTTATAGGCATTCTGACAGGCATGAGTTGATATCTCATTGTAGTTTCGACTTGCATTTCTCTGATAGTTAATGATGTTGAACATCTTTTCATGTCCCTGTTGGCCATCTGTATATCTTCTTTGGAGAAATGTCTGTTCAGGTCTTTTGCCCATTTTTTAATTGGGTTGTTAGTTTTTTTGTTGTTGAGATGTATGAGTTCTCTATATATTTTGGAAATTAACCCCTTATCAGATATATGGTTTTCAAATACCTTCTCCCAATTGTTAGGTTGTCTTTTAGTTTTGTTGATGGTTTCCTTCATTGTGCATAAGATTTTCAATTTGATACAGTCCCATTTGTTTATTTTTTCTATTGTTTCTCTTGGCTGGTCTGACGTGGTGCTTGAAAATATGTCACTGACACCAATGTCGAAGAGCATACTTCCCATGTTTTCTTCTAGAAGTTTCATGGTTTCAGGTCTTACATTCAAGTCTTTAATCCATTTTGAGTTAATTTTTGTGTATGGTGTAAGATAATGGTCTACTTTCATTTTTTTGCATGTGGCTGTCCAGTTTTCCCAACACCATTTGTTGAAGAGACTTTCCTTTCTCCATTGTATGTTCTTGGCTCCTTTGTTGAAAATTAGCTGTCCATAGATGTGTGGGTTTATTTTGGGGCTCTCGATTCAGTTCCATTGATCTGTGTGTCTGTTTTTGTGCCAGTACCATGCTGTGAAACAGAAATCTTAGAGGTGGAAAATATAAAAGAGAAATTAAGATACAGGGAGAATAATATGAAAGTTGTAATATATACAGAAGGAAAAAGGAGAAAGAATGGGCAGAGGCAATATTTGAAGAGGTAATGGTCATTGAATCAGCCATTATCTCTGAGAAATTTCCATAAATAATGAAAATACATAGCCACAGATTTAAGAACCTAAAAAAGCCCAAGCAGAGTAACTGAAGAAATTAACACCTAATAGTGTTACCAGATTTAGCAAATAAAAATAGAAGACTCCTAGTTAAATTTGAATTTCAGATAACAATGAAGAATTTTTTTTTAGCATAAGTATATCCCATGAAATATTTGGGACCTACTTATACTAAAAATGTATTTGTTGTTTATCTGAAATTGAAATTTAACTAAGCACCCTGTATTTTTTTCCGGCAACTCTAATGCCTAGACACATTGTAGAGAAACTGCAAAACACCAAAGAAAGAGAGAAGTTCATAAAACGGACAGAGATAAGACAGATAGCCTCTGTGTTGAAAAAAAACATAACTAGAATTCTATATTTAGAGAAAATATCTTTAAAAATGAGACTAAAATAAAGACATTTTCAAACAAATAAAAACTGAACAGGTTTGCCATAAACAAATCCTCGTTTTTTAAAAAATGCTAAGGGATTCCTTCAGGCAGAAGAAAAGTAATTCCAGATGGAAGGCCAGAGAAGTAAGAAGGAATGGAGAACAACGAAGATGGTGAATGTGTGGATAAATCTAAGCAACACAGATTGACCAAACCATTAATACCAAGTGAGATTAAAGAACCCAAGTAGAATACGTGGCAACAGTAGAATGAAAGAGGGATGATGACATTTAAGCTTGTACTTAGGGGGAAGGATAATGGCAATTAACTTTAGAATTTTACTAAGGAAGTGGGTATGTTGACATTTCTAGAGTAATGACTCAAAGAATAGCAATAAACTACATAACTTTCAAACAGATGACTAGGATGAAATGAAAAAATAATAAATCTCCCCAAAATGACTAGAAAAGACAGGAAAAAAAAAAACCCAGAAAATGCAAAACAAATAGCAAAATAAAAATTCAAATAAATCATTAATTACCTAAAATCTCAATTATTAGGGTGGAATTTTTAAATCCACATAAGTACCACTTATACGAGTCACAACTAAAACATAAGTACCCAGAAGGTTTAAAAGTGAAAGAATGGAAAAGATATTCTAGGCAAATACCAACTAAATGAGAAAGATAGGGTAGTTATATTAACATCAGAAAAATAGACTTTAATGCAAAGGTATTATCAGAAATGAAGAGGGTCACTAAATAATGATGAAAAGTCCAATTCAACGAGAAGATACAACAATTCTAAACTTATATGCAACTAATAACATAACCTAAAACCAGTTAAGGAAAATTTGACAGACCTACAGAAGATATTGACAAGTCCACTGCATAGTAGAGATTTTAACACACTTTTCTCCGTAATTGATAGATAACACAGACCAGAAAAATCAGAAAGCATATAGAAAATTTGACTGACAGTTAATAAGCTTGATTTGATGGACATATATAGAACATTGCACTTGGTAAACTTTCAAGCTTACATGAATCAATTTTCACAAACATTTCAAAGATTTGGTGTCGTACAAATCACATTCTCTAAGCACAATGCAAATAAGTCAGAATCAATAACAAAAACATAATGGAGAAACCCCATACATTTCCAAATTTAAAAGAACATTTCTAAATAACTCATGGATCAAAAGAGAACTCACAACAGAAATTAGAAAATATTTAGAATGGAATGATAATGAAAATATTTTGTCAAAACTTGTGGGATACAGCTATAGCAACACCAGGAAGGAAATTTATAGCTTTAAATGGTTATATTACAAAGAATAAAAGATGAAAACTAATGAGTTAAATATTCTATTTAAGTATTTTCAGAGACTAAAGGAAACAATAAAGAGTAGAAATTAATGAAATAGAGAACATACATTTTAGAGGATCAATAAACCCAAAAGTTGATTATTTGAAAAAAACCAATAAACCTGAATTTAACCATGAAGAAGCAATCAAACATACCCAAAATTTAAGAGTGTATTAGTTTTCTATTGCTGCTGTAACAAATTACCACAAACTTAGTGACTTAAAACAACACTGATTTATTATTTTACAATTCTGTAGGTCAGTAGTCTCATATGGGTCTCATCAGGCTAAAATTAAGGTGTCAGCAGGGTTGCATTTCTTTCTGGAGGCTCTAGGGGAGGGTCTGTTTTCTTGCTCATTCAGGTTGTTGGCAGATTTCAGTTCCTTGTGGTTGTAAGACTGAGATCCCCATTTCCTTGCTAGCTGTCAGCTTAGGATCATTTCCCACATTCCTTGGCTCATATCCCCTTTCTCTATCTTCAAAGCCAGCAATAGCAGGTCAAGTCCCTCTCACACTTAGAATCTCTCCTTCCATGTCTGACTCAGCTAGGGAACGTTCTCCACTTTTAAGACTCATGTGATTAGATTGGGCTTACCTGGATAATCTAGAATACTCTCATCATCTCAAAATCCCTTAATCACATCTCCAAAGTCTCTTCTGCCAAATCAGGTAATATACTCCCAGGTCCCAGAGATTAGGGCACAGACATCTTTGGGAGACCATTAGTCTACCTACATAGGAGCATTCTATAATTTTTCTGAACCTTCAAAAATGTCAATGTCATAAAGGTGTTTTCTTTTTTAAAAACTGGAAAACTGTTGTAGATTAAACAGGAGTAAAGAGACAGGACAACGAAATGTATTTTAGAGTGTAATGTGCAATACTTGATTGAATCCTGGATTTAAAAGAGATAAAACAGATATCAAGTTCGTTACTGTGGCAATGGGGAAATTTGAATATGGGCTGTATATTATATAACAGTATTTTATCAATGTTAAATTTCCCACGTGGGATCATTGTATTGTGGTTATGTAGGAGAATGTCCTTGTTCTTAAAAAATATGAGCTTAATTGTTTCAGAGTCAAGTGTCATGATGTCTCTAACTTGCCCTAAAACTGTTCTGAAAAAACAATGAGAGAAAGGGAAAGAGCACAGATGTGGCAAAATGTTAATATTTGGTGAATCTAGGGAAAAGATGGATAAGCATTCATTGTACTATTCTTGCAACTTTTGTTAGGTTTGAAATTTTTCAAAATAAAAAGTTGTGAGGGGCCAGCCCTGTGGCGTAGTGGTTAAGTCCAGCATGCTCTGCTTTGGCGGCCCGGGTTCGTGGGTTGGGATCCCGGGTGTGGACCTACACTGCTTATCAAGCCATGCTATGGTGGTGATCCACATACAAAACAGAGGAAGATGGGCACAGACGTTAGCTCAGGGCTAATTTTCCTCAAGCAAAAAAGAGGAAGATTGGCAACAGATGTTAGCTCAGAGTGAATCTTCATCACCAAAAAATTAATTAATTAAAAGTTGTGATAAAATTAATGCTGAGGGGGAAATAAGATTAACAAAACTGAAAAAAAATTCTGGCAAAACTGATAAAAAGAAAAAAGAGGAAAAGCACAAGTAAACAATGATAAGAATGGAAAAGGGGGCATAACTACAGATGCTGTAGAGATTTAAAAAGATAAGCAGATATTATAAACAATTATATGCCAAGAAATTTGAAAGCTGAGATGAATTGGGCAAATCCGAAGAAAAAAGTATAGATTACCAAAACTGACTCAGGAAAAAATAGAAACTCTGGATAATCCTAAAACCATTAAAGAATTTTGTTTCAGTAAAAATCTTCCCACAATGAAAAGATCAACGCAGATGGTTTTATCAGCAAAATATTTGAATAAATATTTCCAAATTTATACAAACTATTCCAGAGTAATGCAAAGGAAGAAACACTCCCCAGCTCATTCCATTATGCATAATCTTGATTCTAAAACCTACTAAGAACAGTATGAGAAAGAAAAATTACATGCCAATCTCACTCATGAACATAGATGAAAAATCCCAAACAAAATACTAGCAAACCAAACCCAGCAATGGGTAACAAAAAAAAAGTAATAAATACATCAGAACCAAGCTGCATTTATTTCAGGAATCCAAGATTGGTTTAACGTTAGAAAATCACTCAATATACTTCACTACATTAACAGACCAAAGAAGAAAAATAATATGGTCATTTCACTAGTGTAGAAAAATCCTTTGATATCATTCAACATCCACTCGTGATTTTTTTAAAAAGAGTTAGCAAATTGTAGGTAAAAAAAGAAATTTCTCCATTTGTTAAAGAGTATCTAGGAGAGCAAGAGAAAGAGAAAGAGAAGAAATAAATCCATCTTACATCAAACATCATACTCAAAACATGACAGCACTTTCTTTATGATCATGAGCTGGATAGTGTCTCACTACCGCCCCTCTATTTGTCACAATACTGGAGTTCCTGGCCAATGTAGTCCTGCAATAAATAGAAACAAAAGGTATCCAAACTGGAAAGGAAGAAAAAGAATGCCATTATCATACAGAGAAACAAAAAAAATTATATACAAATTATTAGAATTAATAAAAATGTATTCAGAGTGATCGCTGAATACATAATCAGTCTGTAGGATTCAGTTGCATTTCTAAACACTAGCAACAAAATTTGAGAATATAAGTTTAAAAATACAATACACAGGGCCCGCCCCGTGGCTTAGCAGTTAAGTGCACGCACTCCGCAGCTGGCAGCCCAGGTTTGGATCCCAGGCGCGCACCGACACACCACTTCTCCGGCCATGCTGAGGCCGCGTCCCACATACAGCAACTAGAAGGATGTGCAACTATGACATACAACTATCTACTGGGGCTTTGGGGAAAAAAAGGAGGAGGATTGGCAATAGATATTAGCTCAGAGCCGGTCTTCCACAGCAAAAAGAGGAGAATTGGCATGGATGTTAGCTCAGGGCTGATCTTCCTCACAAAAAAAATAATAATAAAAATAGAAAAAATAAAAATACAATACAATACAATTAAAATTTTGCATCAAAAATTTAAAAATTTTTAATTTAAAATTTTTAATTTTTTTTTTTTAGAGTAAGGGGTGTTGATTTATTTTGTTTATTTATTTATTTTTTTGCTGAGGAAGATTTGCCCTGAGCTAACATCTGTTGCTCACCTTCCTCTTTTTGTATGTGAGCCATCGCCACAGCATGGTCACTGACAGATGAGTGGTGTAAGTCCACGCCTGGGAACTGAACCTAGGCTGCCAAAGCGGAGCGCACCAAACTTAACCACTAGGCCACTGAGGCTGTCCCCAAAATTTTTAATTTTTGATGCTAATATTAGCATCAAAAAATATAAAGTAGGGGGTGCCACCCGGGAGCGCAAGTGGTTAGGTGCGCGGGCTCCACTGCAGCAGCTCAGGGTTCACCAGTTCAGATCCCGGGCACACGCCGACACACCACTTGGCAAGCCACGATGTGGCAGTGTCCCATATAAAGTAGAGGAAGATGGGCATGGATGTTAGCCCAGGGCTAATTTTTCTCAGCAAAAAAGAGGAGGATTGGTGTCGGATGTTAGCTCAGGGCTGATATCCCTCACACACACACACACACAAATATATATATATAAAGTATCCAGGACTAAACTGAACAAAAATTGTGCAAGGCCTTTGTAGAGAAAATAAAGAATATCTAAATAAATGGAGAGAGGGCCAACCCCGTGGCTTAGCGGTTAAGTGCGCATGCTCTGCTACTGGCGGCCCGGGTTCGGATCCCGGGCACGCACCGACGCACCACTTCTCCACCCGTGCTGAGGCCGCATCCCACATACCGCAACCGCAACTAGAAAGATGTGCAACTATGACATACAACTATCTACTGGGGCTTTGGTGAAAAAAATAATAAATAAATAAATAAATAAATAAATAAATGGAGGGAGATACTCTGGATAGAAAGACACAATAAAATATATATGTCAATTTTTCCCTCAATTGCTCAAACCCTCAGTAGAATTCTTTTTGTGGAACATACAGGCTGATTCTAAAATATATGGGGAAGTACAAAACACGAAGACACTTCAAAAGAACAAAAGGGGGCTTGTCTTTAAAAATATCAAAAATTATTTTAAAGCTATTCATTATTAAGCCAATGAAGTATTGGCACGGAAATTGACAAAATGATCAACGGAAAGGCTAGAACGCCTAGAAATAGACCCACACTTATATTGACATATGCGTTACGTCCAACTTGGCATTGTAGATCAATGAGAAAAGGATGGACTCTTCAATAATTGCTGCTGGGACACTTAGCCATACATGTGGGGGGGAAGGAAATGACATTGAATCCTTACCTCACACCATACACTGAAATCAGTCCCAGGTAGACTAAAGATTTACAAAGCTCTTTAGTAGAAAAACGAGAATAATTTTTTATGGCTTTGGGATAGGGGAAGGACTTCTTAAATAAGACATAAAAGAACTTACCACAAAGGAAAAGAATGATAAATTTAATTACATTGAAATAAGAACTTCTTTCATCAAAGCACATCATAAAGAGAGTAAACAAACAAGCCATGAACTAGGAAAAGACATTTGCCATCCATGGTCAGAGGAGTATAAAGAACTACAAACCAAGAGTAAAAGACAAAACATTATATTTGTAACATAAATAAAAATCTAAAATAAAAATTAAAAAAAAGACAAAACAATCCAACAGGCAAAAGATTTAAAGCAAGCACTTCACAGAAGAAGAAAACAAATGACTAGTAAACATGTAAAGACATCCAACCCTATTGGAATTCAGGAAATGCAAGTTGAAACTGTAATGTTTTACCACATTTGCAAAATCAAAAAGTCTAATCATATCAAGTGTCATCAAGGATTGTGGAACAGTACAACATTGAACAAATGTGGTCACAAGATACCTTTGCTTGATTCCTGATCTTAAACAGAACGCACACTGCTAGTTGGAGTGTAAATTGGTACAAGCCCTCTGAAAAACAATGTTGCACAATATAGAAAAGTTGACAGAATGTGTTCTCTCTGAAGCAGCAACTCCACTCGCAAGTACCTGCTTTAAGAAACTCTTGTACCTGCACTACAGAAGCAGACAAAATGCTCACAGCAGCACCATCTGTAACAGCAGAAACTGGAAACAACCAGAAAGTCGATCAGCTGCAGAACGCATAAATAAACTGTGAGATATCCATGCAGCAGAGAAAATAGATAAATTACAACTCCATGCAGCTGCACAGCTGTGTCTCAGGAACAAAATGCTGAATACTAAAAGTAAGTCACAGAAGAAGACAAGATTCCATTTATATAAAGTTCAAAGATGTGAGAAGCAGACAATATTTATTCTTAGAAATACATTCATCTGGTTAAACTACTTCTAAGGAGTGAGGTTAGGAAATAAGATTGAGAGAGTGGCACTCAAAGGACTTCAAAAATAATGCGAAGTTATTTTTCTTATACTGGGTGGTAGGTGATGGGGAGGGAGAGAGGAGGTGATGTTAGTTCATTGAGGGGAGTTTTGCAAGTCAGTCCTCATTGAAAGGAGGGAGAGGGGTCACACGTTCCTTCACTGAGTGTGTTGGGAGGCAGAGATAAGGAAAATTGGGAGAGACACACAAAGGGGGTAAGAGAGACAGGAGGGTCTGGGGAAGATGGAAAGTGCAGAAGGCAAGTTTTCCAGGGAGTCCGGAATGGAAAGGTCAGTATTAACTACACTTTAGAATCTTTAACATTTGTCAACGCAATCCTTAATGATCCCACCAGAGAGGTATTGTACCCATTGTACAGATGGAGCAACTGACATCCTCAGGCTAGTCTGCTCACTCCTCTTCCAGCTCTCAAATGCCCCAAGGCTAAGAGATCTCTTAGATCTCTTCTCCACCCACACTCACTTCTGGGTGATCTCACCCAATCCACAGCTTTACATGTCATCTGTCCACTGATGATCTTCACATTGATATCTCCAACCAGACCTCTCCTGGGAACTACTGTCCAGTAGCCCTAGCAGCCTGCTCAACCTCCACACTTGGGTGTCTAATTGGCTTCTCAAATCTAATGTGTCCAAATGAGAATGCTTGGTTTTTCTCAGGATGAGGAAGCACTTCTCAGAGTCTTCCCCATCTCAGCAAATGGCGGCATCCTTCACCCCCGTCTCAGGTCAAAATTCTCAGGCCATTTCTGGCTCCCGTCGTCCCTCAGGCTCCACATTTAATCCAGGAGCAAACTCTGCGAGCTCTTCCTTCAAAATAAATCTTGAATCCAGCCACTTCTCGCCCTTCACCACATCCTCCCTGGTCTAAGGCCTCATGGTCTCTCATTAGCACACGGCAAATCTTCCTGCGTCCACACTCTTTTTTCTTTTTTGTGAGGAAGATCAGCCCGGAGCTAACATCCATGCTAATCCTCCTTTTTTCTGAGGGAGACCGGCTCCGAGCTAACATCTATTGCCAATCCTCCTCCTTTTTTTCCCCCCCTTTCCTCCCCAAAGCCCCAGTAGATAGTTGTATGTCATAGTTGCACATCCTTCTAGTTGCTGTATGTGGGACGCGGCCTCAGCATGGCCGGACAAGTGGTGCATCGGTGCGCGCCCGGGATCCAAACCCGGGCCGCCAGCAGCAGAGCGCACACTTAACCGCTAAGCCACGGGGCCGGCCCCCCTGAGTCCACTCTTTACCCCCTTTTCCATCCACTCTCCTCATAGCAATCAGAATGATCCCTTATTATGTAAACCATCCGGGTGGTGGTTATAAGGATGTGTTCACTTTGTAAAAATTCACTGAACTTCAGGCCTATCATTTGTGCACTGTTCTGAATGTATTTTATGCTTTAATAAAAAGTTCACTTCAGTTTCCTCCTCCTCCTCTTCCTCTCTCTCTTCCCTTCCCTTCCCTTCTTTTCCTTTCTGAGCAATTTAGTGAAGACCACCAGGTGAGGTGGGGCCAGGCAAGGGTGGAGGTAGAGATGACAGGTGAAGAGTGGCCTGGAGTAGGGTTAGGTGTCAGAGCCTGAGTGGGGTGAGGAGGACGTCCACCTGAAGAGGCAACCCTGAACAGGTGTGGAAGGCCCCTCAGGGTAAGGGAGTCTGTCACACGGAGTGGGGATGGCCCAGCACTGGGGTGTTAGAGACTGACTGAATAAGGAGGGCCTTTCTTCAGGAAAGGCCAGGGGCAGAGCAGCAGGACTGAAGCCTAGTGAAGAAGACACCTGTTCTGAAGCAGAACAGCCCTGAGTAAGGTGAAATAAATAGAAATGTAATGAGATGCCGGGAGCACCTATACTACCACCACTGAAATAGCAATGAGCGCACCTACGTCCCAGATCTTGGTTTCCAAATACATTCCCCACTTTAAAAAAAAAACCCAGAGATCCTTGGAGAAATGGCTGATTTCAGGGCTGGGGCAGAGAAAGCACAAGAAGATCTTGTTGTGCCAGAAAGTGAGGAAACAAAGAAAGATGGGGGCATGTCACAAGGAGAGAAAGTAGCCTGAAGGGGCTCCCACTGGCTAAATCAGGGACAAGTTGAGTATCAAAATAAATAATAATGTTAATATCACATCAACAGGCTAAAGAAGAAAAGTCACATCATCTTATCAATAGATGCAGAGAAAGCATTTGACAAAATCCAACACCCAGTAATAATAAAAACTCTCAGCGAACTAGGAATAGAGGGGAACTTCCTCAACTTGGTAAAAAAAAAAACATCTATGAAAACCTACAGCTAACATCATGCCTAATGGCGAGGAACTTTCCTGCTAAGATCAGGTACAAGGCAAGGAGGTCCCCTCTCACAACAACTTTTCAACATTGTGCTGGAAGTCTTAGTTAACGCAATAAGACAAGAAAAGTAAATAAGAAGTGTAAAGATTGTGAAGGAAGAAATAAAACTGCCTTTGTTCAGAAATGAATTGATTGTCTATGTAGAAAATTCAAAAGAATCAACAACGACAACAAAAAACTCCTGGAACTGCAGCTTTATTCATAATGCTATAACTTGGAAGCAATCAAAATATCTAGGAATACAAAAAAAAATCTTGGAACTAATAAGCAATCATAACAGGGATACAGAATACAAGGTTAATATACAAAAGTCAATCACTTTCTTATATACCAGCAATGAACAAGTGGAACTTGAAATTAATTACAATATACCATTTACATTAGCACTCCCAAAAATGAAATCCTTAGTTAAATCTAACAAACTATGTACAATATCTATATGAGGGAAACTACAAAACTCTGAGGAAAGAAATCAAAGAATTAAATAAATTAAGAGATAGTCCATGTTCATGGATAGGAAGACTCAATATTGTCAAGATATCAGTTCTTCCCAACTTGATCTATAGATTCAATGCAATCCCAATCAAAATTTCAGCAAATTATTTTGTGGATATTGACAAACTGATTCTAAAGTTTATATGGAGAGGCAAAGGACTCAGAACAGCCAACACAATATCAAAGGAGAAGAACAAAGTTGAAGGACTGACACTACCCAACTTCAAGACTTACTATAAAGCTACAGTAATCAAGAAAGTGTGATATTGGCAAAAGAATACACAAATAGATCAATGGAACAGAATATGGAGCCCAGATATACACTCACATAAATATAGTCAACTGATATTTGACAAAGGAGCAAAGGCAAAATGATGGAACAAAGATAGCTTTTTCAACAAATTCTGCTGGAACTACTAGGCATCCACATGCAAAAAACTTAATCTAGACACAGACTTTATACCCTTCACGAAAATTAACTCAAAATGCATCATAGATCTAGACGTAAAATGCAAAACTATAAAACTCCTGGAAGATAACACAGGAGAAAATCTAGTTAACCTTGGGTATAGTACGATCCATGAAAGAAATAATTGACAAGCTGGACTTCATTAAAATTAAGAACTTCTACTCTGAGAAAGACAATATCAAGAGAACGATAAGACAAGCCACATATTGGGAAAAAAAATATTTGCAAAAGACATCTGATAAAAGACTATTACCCAAAATATACAAAGATCTTTTGAAACTCAACAAAAAAACAACCTAATTTAAAAATGGAAAAAATACCAAAACAGATACCTTACCAAAGAAGATATACAGATGTTAAATAATCACAGGAAAAGATACTCAACATCATATGTTATTAGGGAAATGTAAATTAAAACAATGAGATACCACTATACACCTATTCAAATGGCCAAAATCCAAAGCATTAACACCACCAAATGCTGGTGAGGATGTGGAGCAACAGAAACTCTCACTTGTTGGCAGGAATGCAAAATGGTACGGCCACATTGGAAGACAGTTTGGCAATTTCCTACAAAACTAAACATACTCTTACCATATGATCCAGCAATAACATTCCGTGGTATTTACCCAAATGAATTGAAAATTTAGGTCCACACAAAAACCTGAACACATATGTTTATAGCAGCTTCATCCATGATTGCCAAAACTTGGAAGCAACCAATACGTTCTTCAGTAGGTGAATGGATAAATAAACTATGGTATATCCAGATAATGGAATATTGTTCAGCACTACAAAGAAATGAGCTATTAAGCCATGAAAAGACATGAAGGAACCTTAAAATGCGTATTACTGACTGAAAGACACCAATCTGAAAAGGCTATATGTATGTGCTATATGATTCCAACTATATGACTGTCTTGACATGAGTACAGCCATGTTTGGCCGCTCCATTGACCTACAGCCACCAGCACAAAAAGAAATATAAAAGCTGCTTTCTGTGTGGTGGGAACTGGCCTTTTCCCGGGAACTGGCCTTTCTCTCACGGAGGGAGTTGCAAGTTGTAACATTTCAAGGCTCTTGGAGCGTCGTAGCACGGGATGGACTGGCCATCTGTGCCGGGCTGGGACGATAACCAAAGAGAACAATGCACGTACACAACTACTGGGCCGGGATGTTAGCCAGGGGGCTCAGTGCACGTACGCCACTGATAACCATTTTGTACATGGGAACACTAAATGCTTGCTCTGCAAACTCTGTAATTGCTTACTCTGAAAATTACTGATGGTATAAAAACTGCTGGAAACTGAGCCCTAGAGAGAGTTCCACCTGTGGAAGGGACACCTTGCCCAGGACGTGTGATCCTTGCCCAGCCGCGTCGATTGACAGGGCTCTCCCAGCAGCGGGGCGTGGATGTTGTGAGTAACTGATTTGATGTGAAGTAATTGATTTGATATGAAGTAATTGATTTGATGTGTTCTCTTTTCGGTCAACCTGGTGTTTCTCTTTCTGGTTGATTTGTGTCATTTCTCTTCAGCTGATGTGGGTGTTTTCCCTTTCCAGTCGGGCTGATGTTTTTTCCCTCTTAATATTTGACCTATTTGGATCTGTTTGCAGACTGTCACCTTTACTATCCTCTATATAATAAAATATACCTTCAGTCCATTTGTTTGGAGCGGAAAGTGTCTTTTACGTCTCCGATCGAATCCCTGAACCTCTCATAACAATGACATTATGGAAAAGGGAAAACTTTGGAGACAGTAAAAAGATCAGTGGTTGCCAAAGGTTAGGGGGGAGGGAGGGATGAATAGACAGAGCATAGAGGATTTCTAGGACAATGAAACTATTCTGTATGATACTACAATGGTGCATACATGTCATTATACATTTGTCAAAATCATAGAATGCACAACACTGATAGTGAACCCCGATGTAAACTATAGATTTGGGGTGATAATGATGTCAATGTAGGTTTATCGATTGTAACAAATGTATCACTGTGGTGTGGGATGTTGATAGTGGGGGAGGCTGTTTGTATGAGTAGGCAGGAGGTATAAGGGAGATTTCTATACCTCCCACTCAATTTTACTGTGAACATAAAACTGCTCTAAAAAAATAGTCTATAAAAAATAACAATAACAGATTATAACCAGTCAAATAAAATGGGAAATCATGATATAAATTAATAAATGAATAAATTGAAAGTGTGATGAGGATTGGGATATATACAGTTTCCAAGAACCTCCCCACAAAATACTTATTATTTACAAGGATCAAAAGAGTAACTTGACAGTGGAGAAACCTGGCAGACACTCTTAATCAATGGCTCAAAGTGAACTTCATCGGTAATGGGACAAATCGAAATCAGACCACATGATGGGATGCAATGAGAAGAGACACAGCCTCACTTCTGTGATATTCCTACCAAAGATGCAAAAGAATTCAAAAAATATCAGTCAAACCAAAAAAATATCAGTCAAAGCCAAACTGAGAGACATGCTACAAAATAACTGGCCTGTCATCTTCAAAAGTGTCAAGATCATGAAAGTTAAGGAAGGACTGAGGAACTGTTCTAGACTGAAGGAGCCGAAAGAGACATAACACTAAATGTTTCAGAAATTGTATCCTTTGCTATAAAGGACACTATTGGGACAAGTGGGGAAACTTGAGTGGAGTCTGAAGATTAGACAGTAGCAATGGATCAATGTTAATTTCCTGATTTTGATGGTTGTGTTGTGGTTCTGCAGAACTATCTTGTTTGTAGGCAATACACACTAAAGTATTGGGGGTAATGGGAACCACGTTGGCAACTGACTCTCAAATGTTACCAAAAAAAAAAAAAAAGGTTTTTGTACTATTCTTGCAACGTTGAGGTTTTTCAAAATTAAAAAAATTGAAATTTATTTTATAGGCTATCTGCATGCTATAGAATGAAGTTGGATCCCTACCTCAAATCACATGCAAAAATTAACTCAAAATGGATCAATGGCTTAAACATAAGAGCTAAAACCATAAAACTCTTAGAATAAAACATAGGGGTAAATTTTCATGACCTTGGATTTGGCAATAGATTCTTAGACATAACATCAAAAGCACAAGCAGCAAAAATAAAAATGGATGAATTGGATTTCATCAAATTAAAAACTTCTGTGCATCAAAGGACATTATCAAGAGAGTGAAAAGACAATCTACAGAATGAGAGAAAATATTTGCAAATCATATATCTGATAAGGGGTTAATATCCAAAATATATAAAGAACTCATACAACTCAATTGCAAAAAAAAAAAATCTGATTTAAAAATGGTCAGAAGATCTGAACAGACATTTTTCCAAAGAAGACATACAGACAGCTGACAGGCACATGAAAAGATGCTCAACATCACTAACCATCAGGGAAATGCAAATAAAAACCACAGTGAGATACCACCTCACACCTGTTAGAATAGCTATCCTCAAAAAGACAAGAGATAACAAGTGTTGGTGAGGATGTGGACAAAAGGGAACACTTGTGCACTGTTGGTGGGAATGTAAATTGGTGCAGCCCCTATGGAAAACAGTATGGAGGTTCCTCAAAAAATTAAAAATAGAACTGCCATGTGATCCAGCAACCTCACTTCTGGGTATATACCCAAACGAAACAAAAACAGGATATCAAAGAGATATATGTACTCCCATGTTCATTGCAGCATTATTCACAAAATCCAAGATACAGAACCAAACTTAGTGTCCATCAATGAACGAATGGATAAAGAAGGTGTGATATGTATACAGTGGAATATTATTCAGCCATGAGAAAGAAGAAAATCCTGCCATTTTGGATAACATGGATGGACTTTGAGGGCATTATGCTAAGTGAAATAAGTCATACAGAGAAAGACAAATACTACATGGTATCACTTATATGTGGAATCTAAAGAAAATGGTCAAACTCCTAGAAACAGAGAGTAGAAAAGTGATTGTCAAGGGCTGGAGGTGGGAGAAATAGGGAGAGGTTGGTAAAAGAGTACAAACTTTCAACTATAAGGTGAATAAGTTCTGAGAATCTAATGTAAAACATGTGTGATTATAGCTGTTAACGCTGTATTATATAATTAAAGTTTGCTAAGACAATAGACCTTAAATGTTCTCATCAAAAAAAATAATAAATGAGGTGACAGATGTGTTAATTAACTAGATGGGGAAATCCTTTCACCATATCAAATCACCACAATGTACACTTTAAATATCTTACAGTTTTATATGTCAATTATATCTCAATAAAGCTGAAAAATAAAGTTTTATTTTAACCTTCTCACATCTGTCTAAAAAAAATAAATAAATACAAATGGCCAACAAGTACATGAAAAGATGCTCAATATCATTAATCATTAGGGAATGCAAATCAAAACCACAATGAGATATCGCTTCATACACACTAGAATGGCTATAATTTTTTTTAATGGAAAATAGCAAGTAATGGGAAGGATGTGGAGAAATTGGAAACCTCATGCTTTGCTGCTGGGAATGTAAAATGATGCAGCCATTTTGGAAAACAGTTTGACAGTTCCACAAAATGTTACTAGATGACCAGCAATTCCACTCCTAGGTATTGTGGAAATTAATAAAAGAAACCTCAACTAAATTTGAGTCAGAAAGGCCTGTAGGGGGAGCTCTCACACCCTATGGTATATAGACAATCACTCCAAAGAGGAAGAGACATAGGCTGGCATCTTGGACAGAAAGTAAACCTACTTTACTACTGAAGGAAGATTTCTCTCCCCACCTGGCAACAGCCCAGCCAATGAGAAATGCCACAGCTCAGCCAATGAAAAGCCTTTGCTGCCCTGACCTGTGAGTTTCCCCCAATGGACTTTCCTTTAGAACAGGCCCTCCCTACTCCCCCTTTTTCTCTATAAAAGCAGCTCCCCTTGTTTGTTTTCCTGATTCGCCTATGGTTTGCCATAGCAAGCACATCCTGAAGTGCAATTCTTTGGGCTATTCCCAAATAAACCCATTTCGAGGGTAAAACAACAGGCAAATTTCCCTTTTAAGTTGACAGTATATACTCAAAAGAATTCAAACAATTATATGTACATACATGTTCATAGCAGCACTATTTACAACAGCCAAAGGACATTTGGGAAACAACCCAAATGTCTAGGAATGGATGAATGGATAAACAAATTGTGGTGTGTACATACAATAAATTATTATTCAGCCATGAACAGAAATGAAGTATAGATACATACTACAACAGGGGTGAACCTCAAAAACATTATGCTAAGTGAAAAAAAGAAGACACAAAAGCCCACGTAGTGTATGATTCCATTTATATGAACTATCCAGAATAAGCAAATCCATAGGGACAAAAAATTTGGTGGTCGCCAGGGCCTGGGGGAAAGGGGAATGGAGAGTAACTGCTTAATGGGCACGGGATTTCCTTTGGGGATGATGAAAATGTTTTGGAACTAGACAGAAGTGGTGGCTGCGTAACATTGTAAGTGAAGTAAATGCCACTGAATTGTTCACTTTAAAATGATTAGTTTTATATTATGTGAATTTCATCTTAATTTAAAAGAAAAAAGTCTACTAGTCTCCTTCCCTGAACCTCATCTTCTCCCTATATATGAAAAAAAAATCCCTATAAACTTTCAGATTATAACTCAAAGTATAAAATAAATAAGTATCCATACTGATACAAATAAGTGATTCAATTAAGAAATCAATAAATAGGTAAGAAGACACAAATCTCCCATGCACAGGAATTCCAAACCATTTATATAGCTACACCCCCACTCCTCAAGGAGGTGGAGCTTAACTCCTCTCTCCTTAAGTATGGACTGCACATCACGACTTCCTTCCAAGGAATAAAATATTGAAAAGGGTCAGAGGGAGTAACTTTACAGTGGAGAAATCTGGAAATATGGTGTTAATCAAGTGATCAAGGATAATGTCACAGCAAAAAGTCCTGTTGATAGCATGTGTCCCTTGATATGATGTAATAGTACTTCACCTCTGTGGTCTTCCTCCCCAAAACCTGTAACCCCAATCTAGGCATGGAAAAAACATCAGACAATCCCAAATTGAGGGACGTGCTACAAAACACCTGACCAGTGCTCCTCAAGACAGTCAAGGTCATGAAAAACAAGGAAAGTCAGAGCCAGAGGAAGCCATGGAGACACGACACCCAGGCATAATGTGATGTCCTAGATGGCATGCTAGAACAGGAAATGGACATTAGGGAAAAACTAGTGAAATTAGAATACACTGTGGAGTTTAGTTAATAGTAGTGTACCAACGCTGGTTCTTTAGTAGTGAAAAGTGGACCATACTAATGTGAGATGCTAACAATAGGGGAAACCGGGTGAAGGGTACACAGGAACACTTTTACCATCCTTGCAACTTTTCTGTCCATCTAAAACTATTCTCAAATAAAAGCTTTATTTTTTTAAAAAAAAGGCAAGGACAGAGAAATAAATATTAATGCCATCATATATGCAAACATATGCATGTGTAATACATATATGCTTATATACACACAGTATATCTCAGAAAGCGTACTCCAGAAACCAATAACACTGGAAGCCTGAAGCACACGGCAGGGAGGACACTGCATCCCCTTTCTATCTTTTGAATGTTGACTATGAATGGTTACAAAAAGAGTGTTCTTTGCTCCCCTCAGCAGTCCGTGTACTAAAATCGGAACGGTACAGAGAATATTAGCATGGCCCCCGCACAAGGATGATGTGAAATTTGTAAAGCATTCTATATTTTTTAGTGTTTAGTGGGTATAGAGTTTCAGGTTTGGAAGATGAAAAAGTTGTAGAGATCTGTTGCACAGCAATGTGAATACAGTCGGCTCTCCGTATCCACAAGTTCCGCATCCATGGCTTCAACCACCCTGGATGGAAAGGCCTATAATGATTGCATCTGTACTGAACATGTATAGACTTTTTTTTCTTGTCATTATTCCCTAAATGATACAGTATAACAACTATTTCCATATCATTTACATTGTATTAGCTATTATAAGTAATCTAGAGATGATTTAAAGTATACAGGAGGATGTGTGTAGGTTATATGCAAATACTACAGCATTTTATATAAAGGACTTGAGCATCCTCGGATTTTGGTATCCACAGGGCTCCTGAAAACAGTCCCCCACAGATACCAAGGGATGACTGTATACTGAATACTAATGAACTATACACTTAAAAATGGTTAAGATGGTAAATTTAATGTTATATGTTTTTTACCACAATAAAGAGAGAGTGCCAAAGCAAAAGTGATAAAAAAATCTGTTCAGAGATGAATACCCAGTTTATCTGAATAATTATATTCTGTCATTTTCTGCATATTTGAAAAATTAAAGTCTCAGGCAAAGGATTCTGCATATGCAAAGGCCCTGAGGCAGAATGAAGCATAGCCAGTGTGGGCTGGAGAGCAGGGAGCAAAGGACAAGGTGGCACAGGATGAGAGAATTAGGTGGGGACTCAATATACAGCCACAGAAGACAACACCCTTCCCGCACATTCCAGAGGCTCCCACCCCTGCCAGCCTGGAAGCCGCTCCTTTCTCAGGCATTAACAGGGCTTGAGTCTGCCTCCCAAATCACCCAGTGCCAGCCCCAGCCCAGGTCCTGCTTTATCCTGAACATGACAAGCTCATTGTTCCCCTTCTCCTGAAGGCTACTTCCCCTCCACACAAGAGGCAGTTCTGAGCCGACAGGTTTCTGTGGGCGGATGCTGGGGCAGGGATCACAAAGACACGACTGTCTGTGGCACCAGGATCCTCACCTGATCCTCCAGCCCCCACATCAAAAAGGAGAGATCAAAGCTCCCGCCAGCTGCCCACAGCACACAGCCCAGCCCTGGTCCCGAGGCAGCTCTCTTGTGGCACATTTCACCCTCGGAGGTGAGGAGGGAGGTGGGGCAGGACACCAGCAGGAGCTGGTAGGTGCTAGCTGGGTGCCCGCCAGGAGAGCCAAGCCACAGGGCAGCAGCATCTCCTATGTGCACAGCACTCTACAGTGCACAGCACACCACGAGGAAGGCAGGGCCGGTACTGATGTGATCAAGACAGGTAAGGAAATGGAAGTGGAGTGGGCTGAGGTCACACAGCTGGCCAGAGGGCCCAGGCCCTCGAGCTCCCTGTCCAGCGCCCTTCCCAGGAGTACAAGAGGCTTCCACCCCCAGAGCGGCAGTCTGGCTAATGCAGACGCCGGGGCGAGGCCCCCAAACTGTACCACTTAGTAGCCGGGATCTTTGGGCAGACGATGGCCTTCTGACCCTGATCTCCGAAAGGTGTCAAGTGCAGTGTCCGGCACATGGTAAATATTCAACAGACAGTAGCTCTTCTTACTGTGAGGCCCCAGAAACAATCTACGGAGAGTTGTTACTCAACAGCCAACTCACGTACGCCAGGGAGCATTGCATGGGCTGAAATAGGAGGAGGGGTGAGGGCAGCAGAGAGGCAGAGCACCTCCTGGGCAGGCCCTGTAGGGTCGGGCTGCCTCAGGCCTCAGAGAGGACCCTCTAAGGTAAACCCCAGCCCCAGCCCCAGGCCCACCGGCTTTGCTGAGATTAAAGGCAATCAGAGCCACAGAAGAGGCAGTGGCAGCCAGAAGACCTGGGAGTCCAGTCCCAGAGCTGCTCATAATGCATCATGTTACTCTGGCTGAGTCACTTCCTCTCTGAGCCTCGTGTTTCTTTCATCAGTAAAATGAGGAGTCTGGACTTCATGAAGTTGAAGGGCCTTTCAAAACTAAGATCCTATAAATGTATTTTATTCCCAAATTCCCCCTAAAATAAATAGATAGGTAGATAGATAGAGATGGATGGATGGATGGATGGATGGATGGATGGATGGATGGATGGATGATGGCTGGCTGGCTTGATGATGGATGGATGGATGGATGGAGGATGGATGATGGACGGATGGATGGATGGATGGATGGATGGATGGAGGATGGATGATGGACGGATGGATGGATGGATGGATGGATGGATGGATGGATGGAGGATGGATGATGGACGGATGGATGGATGGATGGATGGATGATGGCTGGCTGGCTTGATGATGGATGGATGGATGGATGGAGGATGGATGATGGACGGATGGATGGATGGATGGATGGATGGATGGAGAATGGATGATGGACGGATGGATGGATGGATGGATGGATGATGGATGGATAGATGGATAGATAGAAAAAAAACTGGTTGGTTATTATCTTCTTTTAAGGCTGACTCCAGGAAAAAGAAATAAAGGCAGAAAGCAGGGAGGGAGGGAGGAGTGCTGGATGGGAGGAAGTTATCATTTAGGGCATCCAGGGACCAACTGCTGAAAAGTAAGTCCTATGGGGCTTCCTATGGGGCTGGTGCTCCAGGAATCAGGATAAGGCTCAGAGATTCAGACCTCAAAAGGTACAGAACAGAGGCCCCAGAAGGAAGGCCCGACTCTTGCCCGCTCCCAGCAAGGGCAAGCCCCTCCCTGTGACTCTGAGAAGAGTATTACTCGCCGCCAAACCACAGGCAGTCTAGCATCTGTAGGGGAATCGCCTTGTGCTGTGTTTGGACTGGAATCCTTAAAAGCCCCTCTCATTACAACCAGGCCTAAGGGAGGAAGCCAGACCTGGAGAGTCAGGAGCTGTCTCACCAACAGAAGAGACTACTCAGTTTATCAGATGCTGTATAAGACTGGTGAAATACTATACAATCTTAGTGAATAAATATTCCACAGATTAAAAAGAGCGATGTAATATCTCCACGTCGGTGTTTAACCTCCTCTGTGAACCACCCACTTGAATACCTAACTCCCTTCTGGGCACCTGAGCAAAAGTAGTCACCGCAGACCTGTCTAAAATTCACCTCCCACAGCCTCCCCACCTCACTAAGTGGCCACTCTGTTCTGGATAATAGGACTAAAATTTTGGAATCATCCATGACCTTTTTTTAATCCCAATTATTAGCAAGTGTGATGGTTAATTTTATGTGTCAACTTGACAGCCCATGGGGGCCCAGATTAAGCATTATATCAGGGTGGGTCTGTGAAGGTGTTTCCCCCCAATGTGGGTGGGCAGCCTCCAATCCATTGAGGGCCTGAATAGAATAAAAGGGGGAGGAAAGAGAAAGTTGTCCCTTTTTTCCTGCCTCACTGCTTGAGCTGGGGCATCTCGTCTCGTCTTCTCTGCCCTCAGACTGGGATTCACACCATCGGCTCCCTGGTTCTCAGGCTTCAGACTCGGACTGAATGACACCCAGGCTTTCCCGGGAATCCACCTTGCAGAGGGCAGATGGTGGGAATTCTCAGCCACCACAATCACGTGAGCCAGCTCCTCAGGATAAATCTCCTCATACATACGTAAATGTGTGTGTGTGTCTCCTGTTGGTTCTGTTTCTCTGGAGAGCCCTGACTAACACAGCAAGCCTTGCTGGTTTCACCTTTGCATAGTAGCTAACGCGTATTAGACGTGCTGTGTGCCAGACACTGGTCTGAGCACTTTGCATATTAAGTCATGTAATCTTCACATGACTCCAGGAAGCAGGAACTCTGATCCTCATCTTATAGATGGGGAAACTAAGGCACAGAGAGGGTAAGTAACTCTGAAGTGTCGGGAGTGAGATTTGAAGGCAGGCCGTGCAGCTCCAGGGCACAGGTGCTTCGCGACTACAACACACTGCCCTCCAAGGACTTCTCATTGCCTCCGTCACTAAGCTTGAGCCCCAGGCACCACCCTCTCTCACCAGTCTCCTAACTGGACACCCTGCTGCCCCCTCACTGCACCCCTAACAATCCATTCACAGCAGAGCAGCGGAGAGCTCTTTTAAAAGGAAAGTCCAATCGTGTCCCACCTTTGTTCAAAGCCTCCAGTGACTCCCATGTCACTCAGAGCCAAAGTTAAAATACTCACCATGACCTGCAAAGCACTGCATGATCTGACCTCATCTCCTCCCACGACCCCCTTTGCTCCCTCCACGTCAGCCACCAGGGCCTTCGTGCTCAACACACACAGAGGCCTATGCACTTGCTGCTCCATTCCCTCTGCCTGGAACACCCTTCTCCCAGCTACCCACTGGGCTCCTGCCATCACTCACCAGTAAAGTCTTCCCTGACAGCTCTTTTCACAATATCAACTGCCCTCTACCGCCCCTAATCTCCTTGTCCCCCTTACGGCCATAGCATGCTCATCACCTGCTCTGTGGCCTATCTGCTATCTATCTCCCCACCAGACAAAACCTTCCATAAGGGAGGGACCTGGGCTTGTTTTGTTCACTGCTGTATCCTCTGGGCTTAGAACAGTCCTTTATAGTAGGTGCTTAATAAATACGTGTTGCATAAATGAACGAACACATGACTAGGGAAGTGCCTCCAGTACAGCTGCAGTCCTGTGGGAGTTCAGAGGTGGCAGATTAGTCACAGCTGGGGATGGGAGTGTCACGTGGTTGGAGGGGACATGTGGGGAGAATTCTGGGAGAAGTTGAGGTCTGCACTGGGCCAGCCGGCTTTGCTGAGAGATTTGAGCACAGATGCACAAAATGCATGCACCACCATGAGTAGGAATCTCAGCTGAGGTGGGCAGCAAAGGCGGGGGGCCCCCAGGGTGCTCTCCCTGGCTGATTGATAAACTCCTGCAGGTCAGTCCTACAGAATGGGTTCCAGTTTGTCCTTCAGCCACATTGCGAATGACCATATGTGGTAGACCTTCTTGGATGTCCTTGGACCTTCTTGGATGTCCATGAATAGTCAAAACTGTGAATGTTGAATCTGCAAACCTCAGCTCTGTTGCTTCGGGCCCTGTGAGAAAATCTAATGACGTCTTTGTAGGAGGAAATCAGAAAAATGAGATAGAAAATGGGATGGGTGATGTATGGGCACCCAGGGCCACAGGCGGCCAAAGTGAAAGAAGATGCCCAGTGGGGCTGAAGGAAGGCTCCATGGAAAAGGTGTCACACGACCTGGGTCTGGAAGAATAGTCTGAATTCTGTGTCAGTTAGAATGCTTTTGGTTGCAAACAATAGAAGACCTGAGTAAAAGTGAAAAGCTTAAGCCATAAGGATATTTATATTGGCTGAACAACAAGTTAAGTTCAAAGAAAGGTAGTCCCAGGGCTCGTTTAATGGCTCCAAGAGGACCTACACCCCTTTTTTCCTTCCTCTCCACCATCCTCAGCTGATCAGCTATCAGCTTTTTCTGCATACTTATTGCTTCACAGTAGCAGTGTGGCTGCCACAGCTCCAGGCATTACATCCTCCCACAACACTGTCTAAGGTAGGAAAGGAAGACCAAATGTCCAACATGGATAGGTAAACTGGTGCATTCATAAAACAGAAAGCCCAGGGAAATTTAAAAAATGAAAGAATGGAGTATTACTACAAGTAACAGCGTGGATAATGCTGTTCAGCAAAAGAAGCCAGACATGGGGGATATTGATAATGGGTGGCCATGTATGTGTGGGGGTAAGGGGTATATGGGAAATCTCTGTGCACTCCTCTCAATTTTGCTGTGAACCTAAAACTGCTCTAAAAAAAGAAAAAAAAAACTATCTTAAAAAAAATAAAAGAAGACACCTGGGTGATTCCACTTATGTGAAGCACAAGAGCAGGCAAGACTAATCTATGGTGATACAAGTCAGAATAATGGTTACCTCCAATAGGGCTATTGACTAGGAGGGGGCGTGAGGGAGCCTTCTAGTGTCCTAGAAATGTTTCATATTTTGATCTGAGTAGCAGTTACATGGATATATACACAAAAACTCACCGAGATGTGGCTACTTCACAGTGTGTGTTTGCTTATATTTCAATTTTTTTAAATCAACACATCAAGGAGAGAAAAAAAGGGGCCACAGGGCAGCCACCACACAGCCCTCTCTAACCAGTGGGGCCCCAGCAGCTTTCCCCAAATGTGTCTTGGGCCACACACATGCACACCCCAATACCCATCACCAGCCAAGGGGGATGGAAGCGCCATGACCGGCCAAGACCAATCACGATCCAGCCACTGGAGCCGGGCACCCTATTGCTGGAAGAAAACTAGGGTTCAGGTACGAAAGAAGCAGGCTGAGAGCTGTTGGGTGGGCAGCCAGCAGTGTCTGCCACGACTGCAGACAGCCCAAGGAGAAGTGAGTCAATCCAGGCAGGCATCACAAAAGTGGAGCTAGCTACTGCTCACTGGGCGCACCCATGTGCATGCATTGCGCAAAGCACTTACTCCTGCCTCTTCAAGATGGGGGCAAGTGAAGAAGGATGTGCAGAAATGATGAAGGGAAAAGGTCCAAAAATTATTGCCAAAAGCCAGCAATATCAGTCAGGGTTCCCAGAGAAAGAGAACCAATAGGATGAACAGATGGACGGATGGATGGGTGGATGGGTGGGTGGATGGGTGGATGGATGGAAGGATGGGTGGATGGGTGGGTGGATGGGTGGATGGGTGGGTGGATGGGTGGATGGGTGGATTTATCTTAAGGAATTGGCTCACACAATTGTGGGAGCTGGCAAGTCCAAAATCTGTAAGGAAGCAGGCTGGAATCTTCCAGAAAGCTGAAACTCAGACAGGAATTGGACAGTCTGAGGTGAATTTCTTCTCTCAGAAACCTGGGTTTTTGCTCTTAAGGTTTTCAATTGATTGGATGAGGCCCACCCACACTATCAAGGATGATCTCCTTTACTTAAAGGCAACTGATTGTAGGTGTTAACCACATCTACAAAATCCTTTCACAGCAACACTTAAATTGGTATTTGAATAAATAACCAGGTACTATAGCCCAGCCAAGCTGACACATGATACTGACCGTGAACCGAGCTAACCCAACCTCACCTGTGCTTCCCTTACTCCATCTCCCACTTCCCCAATCACCTCCAACCCAATTCCCCATCTTCATCCGAGCTCAAATATCCCCAGAATTAACCCCCAGACAGTGGCATTCTCATGGTCAAGATCTCCAGGGGCATCACCCAGGAGGGTTCCACACTGGGTTGGGAGTGGCATGGAACCACAAAGATGTTTCTATCATGAACCTGGAACAAGAGACCCAGACTTGGCCAAATCAGCCACAAAAACCTAAAAAAGAAAAGAAAAAAAACTGCTCCCAGATCAGCTGATCTTTCTCTGGGTTCTTGTTTTTTTCTGCTCCATAGATTCTTTGGTATTCACTGTCTCTCATAAACATATTTCTGTGATATATACTGTAAATCTGCTTCATTTGAAATTCACAGTTAATGACCTATTCCCTCATATTCAGGAAACAGAGTGAGGTTCCGGCTTTTAAAGGCCAGGAGTTTACCAGCCAGAATATGACAAGTATTACAAAGTATAGGCCTGCTCTAAAAGCACTTAAGAAACAGTCTCCGTCAGAAATTTCAAGAATACCTTCAAATAACATCATTTATCTACCAAGAGGCCAAAGGGGTGGGGAGTGATGGTGGAGAGTAGATGAGTATTTGATCAAATCCATACTTTCAACTCCCCGAGGGGGGGATAAATATTTACTAACCCTTCTTACTCTAGAAAGGTGTATGTGCACACTTGTGTGGGCAAGGGGAGTGGCATGGGTACAATTGTGTGCAAGTACATGTGTGCACCGAAGCCCCATCCTCTCCGCCACCAGCCCCCATGGCTGACACAAGACAAACTGGACCATAGTCTGAACTCTGTGATCCAAGAGGTAATTTAATAAGGCGAGGATTCCTGTTTTCGGGTTGGCCCACTTAACTGAAACCCAAAGCCAGCGCTGGAGTAAATTGGGCTGAGGACAAATCGATCAGGCCCATCCGCACTTTCTCATTTTCAATAGAGTCAGGGCTTAACCAGGTTAATTTTTGTTAAACACATTACCCAGGTACTCTCCTCTTACCAGCCCAATGATTTTGTGTCGGGTCTGAAGGATTGTAATTGCAATCCAGCGAGACGCCAACTGAACAGTGTGATTTACTGAGGGCCGTGGAGTGCAGGCCGGCCTCCTACCTGCCGGCCGCGGGGCGGGAACTTTCCTCCCTGAATCTTGTCATGATTAACGGCCGAGGGCCCGGAACAAGGCGCCGTGTGAGAGGCTGTCCCTGGGGAGAACAGGCTGCTGCTGCTTTTGGACACTCATTCTGTGGTTCTCTCTAAGCCTGGATGGGGGGAGGAAGGGGCGGACGAGGGCCTCTTTGTTCCACGGACTAGAGACTCAGGAGGGCTGGGCTTCCAGGAACTGGCTTGGGTGCTGCTGGTCATTCTGAGTCGTGCTGGTTCTCCGGGGCAGTGTGACCCTCCTAATTGTTCTATAGGGAGCATCCCCAGCCTTACTTTCCAGTCTCCTCAGGCCTCAGGCCTCCCGGGGACAGGCCCAGCGCTCCCACCTCAGACCCCACCTTCTTCTCCAGACTTCTCTCCCCTCTGCTCTCTTTGGGCCTGACTCCCACACACTCAGGTTTCTATCCGGCTCTGCTGTCACCTCATCTGTTGCCTGAGCAACTCACCCCACATCTCTGCATCCTAGTCTCCTCATCTGCTGACTCGGTGTGACCAGGACACCTGTTCATAGGGCTGTGAAGACAAAGCCTGGGGAGCAGCCTGCCCAGTGCCTGGCACACGGTGGCTTTCAACCAATGGCAACTGTACCCATTTTCCCTAAGAGGAAGAGCTGGAAAGGACAGACATAACCACCGCTGGCGAGGAGGGGGGACACTGGAACCCTCCTACACTGCTGGTGGGGATGTAAAATGGTGTGGCCACTGTGGAAACAGTTTAGCAGTTTCTTAAAGCGTTAAAAGTGCATTTACCATATGACCCAGAAATTTTCACTCCTAGGTATTTACCCAAGAGAAATGAAAGCTTGTGTCCACACCAAGACTTGTACACGAATGTTCATAGCAGCTTTGCTCGTAATACCACAAAACCAGAAACAACCCAGATGTCCATCAACAGATGAAGGGATAAACAAAGTGTGGTACATCCACACAATGGAATATTATTTAGCACTAAAAAGATACCTGCTAACACATGGATAATCCACAAAATCGTTATGCTAAGTGAAAGAAGCTCGACACAAAAGACCACATAGCGTATTATTCCACACACAGGAAATGTCCAGAAAAGGCAAATATATAGAGACAGAAATTAGATTAGTGGTTGCCTGGGGCTCAGAATGGGACAAGGATCAACTATGAATGGGCCCCAGGGGTCTTATTGAGGTGGATAAACATTCTAAAACTTGATTGTGGGGATGGTTGTACAACTCAGTAAATTTACTAAAAAGTATTGAACAGTACAATAAAAATGGGTAGATTTTATGGAATGTAAATTATGCCTCAATAAAGTTGTTTAAAAAGAAAGAATGAGAGAGGCTAGAACCTGCCGCTTACAAAGAGGGCTGCTTACTTCGTGGGATTTGGGGTTGTTTGTTTGTTTTGCCAGCAAGGGGTAACAAGCTTTTGTTGGGACTGAAAAAGCTCTTGTATGTGTCATTATATGAGATACTGGTATAGATTACCGAGTGCAGGGCTAGGTACAATGTTGGAAAAGACAGCAGGCATCGTTTCTAATGCATTAGCTCTCTTTCATTGGGAAAGGTCTCTCAGGAGAGGAAAGACTTAAGCGGGGTGTAATCGACCTTTTACAATCACTACCTGCTCTCTGGATGTTCAGCACACGGAATACCTATAAAAATTCTTCTTCAGCGGGAACCGATTAGAAATTCAACTATGCGTCCATTGCCTATGGAGCATTTTCCATGTGCACAAATTACTGAATCGGGACCTCAGTTTCTTCATCTGTAAAATGGGATGATATTATCAGCAACCTCATATGTTTGATGTAAGGATTACTTGAGTTAATATATGGAAAGTGCTTAGGACAGGGCTGGGCACATGGCAAGCATCGGCTACGGTCATTACTGGTAAACCAGGCCCTTCTCCCCAGCTTAGCTTCAAGAGTGGCCTGGCTAATCAGTAGTTGTCAGTGTGGCTGCCACTGCTGACTTTCAGACTGTGCACCTCGCCCCTTTGGTAAGCAGAGAACAGGAGGGGCCACTCTCACACGCCCCCGCACCTGTCCTTTGCAGCAGCACTTATACATCTGAGATGTCACTGCCATTGTGCGATTATTTAAGCAATGGCTCTCTCTCCCACTGGAACACAAGTTGCACTGGGGCAGGGACCAGGCCAGTTTCTGCTTCCTGCTGTGTCCCCATCTGCCTGACACAGGGCCTAACAAGCTTGCAATAAAGATTTATGGAAGGAAGAAAAAAAGGAAGAGGAAGAGGAGGAGGGAGGGAAGGAGAAAAGAGCCACAAGCATTGGCCGGATCAACCTTCCCAAGATAAACGTTATTGTTGCCAAACAAACCTCCAGCCGTAAACCCAGAGTCTTCCAGTCCGGTGCCTGGAAGCACTGGGGGAAAGTAGGAATTTTAATTATAATGGGGGAACGACCCACAAATTGGTACCATATTGCTCTGTATTTCAGCTTTCTGGAGTTTAGCAGCATTGGGGTGGTAAAAACACAGAAAGTGCAGTAGCTGACGTGTATTGCTCTCAGTGCTGCCAGGCGCTACTCTAAGCGCCTTACACATATTATTTAATCCCTCTGAGGCTGGTACTATTACTATCCCCACTTTGCAAACCAGAGGGTTTCAGTAACTTGCCCGAGGTCACACAGCTGAGTGGTAGAGCCCAATTTGGACTCACATAGTTTGACTCTGGAACCTGTGCCCTTAACTCCTACAAGATGCTTCCAGAAGAGGGGGAAGTGTTTAAGGAATTAATGAGTAGCATTTCTTCTCTGACACTGTGGAGCTTGGGAACCCATCATGAGAAAAAGGGCCACCCCCAACAACCCACATGGGTATGATAAGCTGGCAGCTCCCTCACAGCCTCTGTCATTCACTCAGTAAGTGTTTATGGAGCACTGAACCCTCTGTTTCCCCATCTGTAAGGTGGGAATAATAATAATAGACATGCTTTGTAGGATACGGCACTCAGAACACAGCCTTGCACACAGTAGGGGCTCAATAAGTGTTTGTTGTGTTGTTGTCAATTTAAGGCAGGCCTTGTCTGGGCAATGGGAACAGAAAGATGCAGAAGACAACGGCTTTCCCAAAAGGAGACCTCTGGATAGTAGGGGACATGGACAAATAAACCATCACAACCCAGTCATTCTTTAGAAAATGAAAAAGTTCCTGCTCAACCAAAATATGAGATCTTGGCGTTATTTACAATATAAAATGCTATTTGAATTAAATAGACACGCACACAAATGAGCGCATGTAAAACTAGTGACATCTGAATAAGGTCAATGAATTGTACGAATGTCAGTTTCCAACAGGTTGTATCCACGTTAATTTCCTGGTAGTGATATTGCACTATAGTTATGCAAGATGTTACCCTTGGGGGAAACTGGGTGAGGGGTATATGAGATCTTTCTGTATTATTTCTTACAACTACATGTGAATCTATATCTCAAAATAAAAACTTTTTTAAAAAAGCTCCTGGATCTTTCAAGATAAGTTGGTCTGTCATGCAGGCACTATATAGGACATTTAATTCCACTAATAAACACACGTAAATGCTATTATGAGTATCTATATGAGATGATGGATGTTAACTAAACTTATTGTGGTAATCACTTCACAATATATGTAAGTCAAGTCGTGATGCTGTACACCTTAAACTTATACAATGCTGTAGGTCAATTATATCTCAATAAAACTGAAAGGAAAAAAAGCTATTATGCGTATCTAGTTTGCCTGGAAATAATAGTAACGATAGTACCACCAATAGGTGTCAGGAGTGCTTTACAAGCATCACCTCCAGTCCTCACACGAGAGCTGCAAGATGGTATTTTTTTTTTTTCCTGAGGAAGATCAGCCCTGAGCTAACATCCATGCTAATCCTCCTCTTTTTGCTGAGGAATACTGGCTCTGAGCTAACATCTATTGCCAGTCCTCCTCCTTTTTTTTTTTTTTTTTGCCCCCAAAGCCCCGGTGTATGTCATAGTTGCACATCCTTCTAGTTGCTGTACGTGGGACACGCCCTCAGCACGGCCGGAGAAGTGGTGCGTCGGTGCGCGCCCGGGATCCGAACCCCGGGCCGCCAGTAGCGGAGCGCGCGCACTTAACCTCTAAGCCACGGGGCCGGCCCCAAGATGGTATTTTTGATCTCTAAATTCAGCTGAGAGCTAAAATTTGATCAGAACACGAGGGAAATTATGGTCTGGCTTTGTGTCTGCTGAGAGGTTGTTGTCCAGTGAATCTTGCCTGGGGAGCACGATGTGCCACTTCTTCCCCTCTGTACCCCCACCCTTCCAAAAGCTTAAAGAAGGTGAGGTGGCTGTGGTTGACAAGGAAGAGGAAGGGGTTGGTGGGGCTGGTGATGTCAAGATAATAGTGACTCCTGAAAAGTCAGAGAAGTCAAAAATCTCCAACAGGGAGAAACCAAAGACTGATGGTGGTCAGACAGCCGAGGAAAGTGTGGCTCTTCGTTCGGTTCAGTGGTGCGATTTGCCAAAAGGCAGCAACGTTCTGTGGCCTGAAAGGTAATCCTTCCCTCTGCTTTTCTGAGAAGAAGGTTACTCGTCCATTGTTTTGTTCTATAAAAGCAACTCCCAGGGGAAATCACTGTGTGATATAACACCCACCCGGGTGCATGTTGCCTTCTCCAAGTGTTCCATCCAAATCAGGATTCAAAACGACGCTTAAACATCAACAGGAGAATCGGTCCTGTTCGGCCTGGGATATCCTTACTGAGCCTGGAAGGAGCATTTATACCTTTTAGAAATATTTAGAGACATTAGAAATAAATTTTATAAATATTTAGAAACTATAATTTTCTAAATTATATTTAGAATATAACACCAAATGATTGGGGGGGGCCCCACTGGCCCAAAAAAAGTCATTTTAGAAAAGAAGCCCTTCACTAGGTCAGTCCTGGCCTCTGGTAATTGTGCAGGAAGAAGGTGATGACATATCACTAACATCTCCAGGGGCCAGGGGCTCCCAAAAGCACCACACAAACTTGGTACAAGGAGGGAGCTTGGTTCCTAGGAGCTGAGTCATCTGCAGGGACATGAATCCTGGGTTGTTCTGATCTGGACCCAACGCAGCATTCCACTGGGGCAGCTGCCTTACTGGTCCTGGGAAGTTCTAGGGAAGATTGTTTTTTCCCGGCCTGTGGCATAAGGATGAGTCATTTTTATGAACCACAGTGGAGCGTCTACTGAAGGAATGTGCCATGCGTGGAAAGGTCTGGATGGGAACATCATAAATTTTTAAGCACTAATGAGATCAATCCACAATCTCTTGGTGTAAAATATGGTTGGCTGCCCACCCTTCCCTCTGCAAGCCGAGCTCTCTGGCAAAAGGAAGCAGGACCTCAGGCCCTCACCCCATTTCCGGAAAGCAGTAGAATATGCCATCTAATGAGAATGTGACATGAGGAAGATATATGGACAACTATTTAAGCCAAAGAGCCAACTCCAACTGATTCTCCATCTCTCACCTTCCTAAAAACAATAGTCATTTTCACCCCTCACCACTTACAAGAGAGGCGGAGAAGCCTGGTAACTAAGCACGGCAGTCAGCAGGGCTTGCTTTGGCCTCAGAGAACCCTGGGGAGGTTACCTGTGCCTCAGTTTCCTCACGTATAAAACACAGATGATAATAATTATAGATTGTGAGAATTTAATGCAACTACTCGGGTTCTTAGCGGTGGTGCTTAGCACATGGCACAGGGCCCACACAGGATTTATTCATAGCATACTCGCCCCTTCAGGCACCTTGCTAAGTCTTGCCTTTGCTATTTCATTAAACCCTCACAGCACTGCATGAGGTAGGTATTTTTTCCCCGTTTTACAAAGGAAGAAACTGAGGCCCAGTGAGGTGAAGTGGCCTTGGCTACGGTTATGCAGCCTCCAAGCCCAGTAGGCCGCTCAGGGTCACCCCACTGCTGCACAGTGCACTCCCGCCGTCCTCATGTCCCCACCTCCCCATAGCTGCCTTTCCCTTCTCCATCTCTCTCCTGTCACAGAGGTGCTCACCCTCCTGAGACCCGGATCCATTTATCTCAACACAAAAGCAGCTCTATTGGTGGCATCTTCCAGGCCAGGGCACCCCACGAGGGATCTTTGTGTGGACAGGGCCCCCCCAGCCTGAGCCACAGCCTCGTCCCCAGGCCAGCCCAGCCCGCAGCCCTGCCCCACGGCCTCCTGCTCCGGCCCGGGCCCGATTCTGCGTCTCTGCCCAAGAGTGGAGGCTCGGCTGTGCCTTTTCTCTCCCATAACCCAGGTACTAATTACTGCCCTGGCAAACGTGCTGCCAGCTTTTCAGAACTAACCAGCAAACAAAAAGCTTTTGCTCTCAATCAGCCTCTTTGGGCCTCTCAGCCACACAGGCGAGCGACGTTCCCTCACCTGTCAGCTTCACTTACAGAGGCCAACCCCGGGAACAGAACCACTCACCATCGGCCAACCACACTCTTAAAGATGTGTTTCATGGAGACCAGGAAGGGGGGAATGTGTGTGTGAGTGAGTGTGTGTGTGTGTATGAGTGTGCAAGTGTGAATGTGAGTGAATGCATGTATATGTGTGTGAGTGAGTGAATGTGAGTGTGTGAGAGCATTGTGAGTGTGTGAGTCTATTTGAATGTGTATGGGTGAGTGTGTGAGTGAATGTGTGTGAGTATATGTGAGTGTGTGTGTTTGTGTTTCCCAAGGCCTCCTGATGCTGTGCCCAGAGAATTTGAGCTGAGGGATATGGTGAGGATGGGCAGGGGCTCCTGCTACTACTGACTGTTTCTGGAAGGACCCAGCACCACCTGAGAGACCCCAAACCTGAAAGCATCTGCTTTCCCACCTAAGCAGGCAGAGGAGGGGGGAGTGGACCATTGTCTTCATTTGGCAAATGGAGAAACTGAGGAAAGGCTGACATCCTGGCCTCTCTCCCCACACCCAGCACTCTTCAGAACACCATGCACCCCCCACCCCAAGCCCCTACTGCCTGGGCACCTCGGGCTGACCGCCCCAGTCCCAGCGATGTGGCTGCTTTGCTCGGTGCCCTGGAGCAAGTCACTCAGGCCTCCCTGGGACCCAGCTTGTCGTTAGTCTTACTAATAGTCAACTGGGTGCCACGTACTGTTATCCTCATGACAGCCCTCTGCAGAGGGGGGCTGAGAGATGAGCATCCCCGTTTTACAGATGAAGACACTGAGGCTCGGAGAGATTAAGTAACTAAACTTTTACAAACATCTGTGATTGTTTCCTTAAGATAAAATCATGGACATGCAACGGCTGGGCCAAAGGGCAGACAAAAAGAAGGCTCCTAACTTATCTTACCAATGGTCCTCGAAAATCTGGTACCAGCATGAGCTCCTACCAGCCAGTTTCCTTCTTTGTTTGAAAATCTCGGTCCCACCACTCTGAGGGCCTGACCTGCGGTCCGAAGGCCAATCCCTTCACCAGTTCTGCCAGAGGTCTCACAGGTCCCGAGAGACATCCTGGTGATCAGCCAAGGTGTCCCAAGGCTCCCCTGGTGGCAGACAGGTTACCGCCTCCCCCTTGTACACACACACACAGAAGTTGTACCCCAGCCTGTGTGTACAGATACAAATGAGTTCTATTGAGTCTGTTCAGCAGGTTGGGGGCTTGATCTCTTCCCAGAGCACTTCCAACCCAGTTAAGAAAGCTAAAGGGAAACATGAATAAGCAGGTGCCGACAGAGACACCAAACATCCCTGAGATTGTTGGGGGATGGGATGGGCAGGGTTTTGATTAGGCAAGAGGAGGTTCTCCAGGTGCGAGGAGGCTGCCAGTTCCATCCGGTACTCCTTTACAAAATAACTCCCCACACTGGAAAACTAAGCAAGATGCTGCCTAGTTCCCATCTCAGCACCTCCCAGAAAGCCTTTGGAGCTGGAGCAGCTCTGCAAAACATTTTCCAAACTCATTAGCCCTGCAAAAATCCAATTTTGCTTGCAAAATTTCCCCTGGCCCTACCAACGCTCTCTGCAATTGCTCCCCCTTTCATTCCATCCGTCCCCCACAATCTCCCCAACCTCTTCCCATTTCACTTGGCAAAAGGAAGGCTCAAGTGTTTGCTGCCGCCAGCAAAGAACTTGAACTTGGGTTTGGCCTTGACGTGAGAGGGAACAAACAGGGAACCACGCGTGGGTTAGTCCTTGCCCCCAACCCTCCATCGCCCCCCGCCTGAGTTTCGTTAACCAGCTTGGGTTTTCTCTCAGCCCCCGTACCTGGGACTGTTTTCACAGCTACAGCCCAGAGCAAGGACGTGCTCTGCCTGGCTCTGTACCACCCCTACATCCCAGCACCCCAGAGCAAACACAGAGCCAACAGCCACGCGAAGCAGCCGCCTTGACTTACAGTCAAGCACAAGGGCTGCAAGTTCTACTTTATTTCCCCAGAAACACATGAAAAACTTGGCTCTTTCGTTTGCTGACACAAATCTTTTCCACCTTTCCTTTCTTTTTTTCCTGTTATTCCTCTCTCCCCAGTGTCCTCCCTCACCTCCCACCTCCGCCCCAGTCACCAGAACATAAATGAAAAGCTGCAGTTGTAGAGGCAGGGAGCTTGGACAAACTGACTCACGTCGAAAACAATTTTCCTTCTGAGTCTGCGTCTCCTCGGGAGCACGCATCTGTTATCAGGCCTCACGGGCAGGAGGAGGCGTTCGCTGGCCCCTGGCTTGTGTTTGCCAGGAGCCCACAGGGACTGCCAGCTGTGAGGTTTGGCTGAGTTGGGGAATCTGTAGCCCGGGCACCCATCCTGAGGGCCTGGAGCCATACAATGGGTTCTCCTTTGTGGAAATTAATAAAAGAACTCAACTAAATGGGAGTCGGGAAGGCATGTAGCGGGAGCTCTCACACATCCTCAACTATGCCCAGCAGGAAGAGACAGAGAGGTTACATCTCACAGGAAGTAAGACTACTTTACTGCTGAAGGAAGATTTCTCTCCCCACCCGGCAACAGCCCAGCCAATGAGAAATGCAGCAGCTCAGCCAATGAGAAGCCTTTGCTGCCCTGAACTGTTACTTTCCCCCAATGGACTTTCTTTAGAACAGCCCCTCCCTACTCTCCCTTTTTCTCTATAAAAGCAAGCCCTCTCCTTTGTTTTCCTGATTTGCCTGTGTTTTGCTGTAGCATGCACGTCCGGAATTGCAATTCTTTTGGTTATTCTCAAATAAACTTGTTCTGAGGCTTTTCAAGTTAACACCTTCAACCAGCCTGCTCACTGAATTCTCACCCAGCTCTACTCCCTCTCCCACCCATTCTCCCTAAACCACACCGTGACTGAGTCAGATGTATTTGCTCACACCAGACAGGAAAGTCCCCCTGACCCCTCCCCTCCATCCATACAGACTTGCTGAGGACAACCCCACCGTCACCCACGACACAGAAATGTCAGCACTACAAGGCTTCAGAGCAAAGCCAGAGGCCACAGAATCCTCCTGAGTCCTCTGAAAAAATGTTCACCACCTAAGCAAGCTGTTTGGATGCTGGAGTTGGCGGGGAGGGGAGACGTTTGGTAGTCTAATGTTGCTTTTGAGTCTGGGGACAGAGTCACCAATGGATTATATTGCTATATAGCATATGTAGAGGGGCTAGGTATGTAGAAACCTGGCTAGGACATTTCACACATCACAGGAGGAACTCATCACCTAGACCAGGGCCTTGTCCACCGGCAACTCACAGGTCTGAGATCTGTGACAGCATCAGCACCCTTCAGAGGCTGGGGGAAGGGTTGGGAGGCATCAGATCTGGTGGAAATCCAGAGTGCTCTCACCCCACCCCAGCATCGCACATAAGTCCACAGGGGAGATGAGCAATCTAATCAAAGAGTTCTGTGGGTTTGATGATGGTGGTAGTAATAATATCCTGGCTCACTCGAGGTCACTTTTCTTCCTGAGAGCCCTAAGCATTTTCACAAAGACTGTCTTATTTGTCCTAAACAGTTCTAAGAAGGTGGAAATTGACAGGAATTGCATCATTGAGTTTTATAACAAAGCTGAGATCCAGAGAGGTTAAATCATTTGTTCAAGGTCATATAGCATAATAAACACTGAAATTGGCAGTTTCTTAAAAGTTACACATACATCTAACATGCAGCCCAGCCACTCCACTCCTAGGTATTTACCCAAGAAAATGAAAACATAAAGACTCGTACCCAAATATTTAAAGCAGCTTTATTTATAATAGCCAAAAACTGGAAACAACTCAAAGGTCCATCAACAGGTGAATGGATAAACAAATTGTGGTATATCCTTACAATGGAATACTACTCAGAAATAAAAAGAAACAAACTACTGATATATGAGCAAAGTTGATGAATCTCACAAACATTATACTAAGTGAAAGCAGCCAGACTCAAAAAGAAAAAAAAAGTACACACCATAGATTCCATTTATACAAAAGTCTAGAAAATGCAAACTCATCAACAGTGATAGAAAGCAAGTCAGTGGTAGTGTGCGGATGGGAGGGATGGATAACAAAGGGCATGAGGAAGCTTTTAGAAATGATGGATATATTCAGTATCTTGATTGTGGTGATGGTTAACGGATACATTCATATGTTAAAACTCATCAAATTGTACACTTTAAATATGTGTGGTTTATTATAGGTCAAATTATACCTCAATAAAGCTGTAAAAAATTTACATGTAGAAAGGAGAAGGGGAGACAAGGCAAAGAGGAAATACTAGTAGGAAAATAAAGTGCTGGAAATGAAGTTAGTGTGCAGAACGTAAGCCGTGCTACCCGCTAGAGGCGAAACTCAAGTTTGTTTCTAAGTTTTCTAGCCGTGAAGACAAAGAGGGAAAACAATGATTTTACCGCAGTGAAATAGTGCCCAGGAAGTTAGAAACGGATCCATTGTTTGGGAAAAGCCCTGCAGTTCCCGATCCTGAGCACACGAGGCTGTTCGTCTCATGACTTCTCTGGAGCATAGTAACGCACACCCACTGCTGATCAATTCCTGAAGTTAGTACAGGCAGAAGCAGGGGTGTGCTGGTAAGCATTTAACAACTGGCTCTTGGGGTGGGGCAGTCCTGATTTGTAGTGTTTGCCAATTTCTGTGGTGTCAATACTCCCACCACAGCCAGTGTCGAGCTACTAGTGTGAAGTCATTGAGCACAGACTTGGCAAGAGGTGTGCAGCAGCCACCATCATATAGTGTTTCCACCACACAGAGATGATAGATCTAAATAACCTCCAGAGCATAGATAACAGCAAACTGTAGGAAAATAATTAGGAAATGGTAAGTTTTGAATACTTACTGTCCTAGTTTTTAATATAATTTAATTGTAAGTTTATGTAATTTAATTTTTAATGATGGCTGAATAAAATTCCTGAGGATTTAACTATTGGATCTCATGATCTGGTGCTAGCCAGCTCCAGCACACCACTGGGCAGAAGCTAGAGGGTGTGACTGAAGCCAAAGTTTCCACGTGTCCCAAGGTCCTGGGGTTGGATGTGGTCACCAGAGCTGGGTGGCAGGAGAGGGTGACTGAAGACACCTGTCAGACACAGATGTAGGTGGCAATGCAGGTGGTGCTAAGGCGGGGGTCCTTGGTCCCAAGGAGGTAGTCAGCTACTCCCTGGAAGCCTCAGGGAATTAAGTGAGGGGGCTTCCAGCCATACACATACTTCAGAAATGCTTTCATTCCACGAGTGACCAGCCACAGACCCACAGAATCCACTGCTGGGAGCCCAATGGGTCCCTAATGCATGTATGGTGTCTTTGGTAGCTCTTGGCTTGAAGACTTACACCATCGGGGACTCACTACTGTGCATCATTCATTCACCCAAGATTTACTGAGTGGCCGCTCTGCCAAGCGCTGTGTTAGGTGCTGACCAGGCTGAACAGGACAGCGGTGATCCCCACTATCGTGAAACTTAAAGTCTGCTCCAACTGTTAAAAGATGACACCAGGGGCTTTGGAGCCAGAGCAACTCGGGCCCTCTCTTAGCTCTGCACCATCCTAGCTATGTGACTTTAGGAAAACGCTCACCCTTGGAGCCTCAGTTTCCTCAACTATAAAATGGGACTGTTGGCCTCTCTGCAAGATCATGTTTGAAATTGTCTGGCACAGGGCCTGGCTCACAGCAGGTGTTCCTGTGGGCCTTCTTCTGCCCTCCAAAGCCACACAGAGAAAGTCCGATTCCTTCTGCACATGAGATCCCTCCAGAAAAGTGGAAGCAGCTCTCTTAATAATAATAACTAACACATGTTAAAAAAACAGAATTCAACTGAGTAAATTTAAAGATCAAATTAGCTTTATTCAACAACTCACAAATTGGGCAGCATCCCATCTAGCAGATAGAAAGGCACTCCAAAGAGCTGTACAAAATGGGAGACTTTTACAGGCAGAAGGAGGCAGGGACAAGAGAAGAAAAGATTCCCTCGTCTTTCTTTGGGGGATAGAAGGGGTCTATCAGGCAGATTACCTCACTACTGCTGACCAGGAAATTCCAGATTGCCTGGGAGAGGCTGAGACTGCAATTAAGTCTTGGTTTGCTGACATGGAGCTTAGCACAGCTGACTCCATTTTGGGCCTGTTGTTTCTTTCTTTCTTTTTTTTTTTTTTTTTAACACAGATTGAATTCTGTACCTCAGAAACTATTCTGAGGCTCTCTGTGTGTTAATTCATTTAATCCTTTCAACAACCATGCGAGATGGGCGCTACCATTACACAAATGAAAAAATGGAGGCCCAGAGAGGTTGAGTAACTTCCTAAAGTCACACAGCTAGTAAGTCATGGCACCAGGACATAAGCAGGGAAAGTAACCTCAAGCCCAACATGCCCTCCTCCTGAGGTGTTTTCAGGTATCACACTACTCTGGTTTCCCCCTACTTCCTTCAGCCCCAGAACTGGACTCACTGCTCCACACGCACAGTCCCACCACCCAGGGGAGAAGGAGCAGGGCTGGTGGTGTTTCCTGAGTGCTGGACTCACCCCACCAGTGGTTCGCAACCCCTGGGTCCAGACGATGGCCCCCCTGCTTTCTGCCCTCTTGGAGTCTCACTGGTCCAAGGCAAAAACTGTCCTAGTAAAGTTACTAACTGCTCTTTCTTGGAAAATACTGTTCTTTAATCTGAGCTTACGTCACTTCCCTTTTTTAAAATGTTCTTCCTTTTATGATATGATAGTGGTGGTCTATTTTTGGCCACAGTTTTAATATCCTCAATTGGCAAAATAAAATGTTTGTCACTCCAAGTGGTCCCAAGATGGCAAGAGGTGGATTTTACCAATCCACGAAAGCCCAAAGCCTGGCGGCTGTCCCCTTTCAGCAGGGACTCTCCCTGCCAGTCACCTGGGGCGAGGCCCCTCTGCTCTCACGGAGCCACCCACTGGGAGGACCTCATGGAGGACACCAGTCGCATCTGTGTCTACTTCGGGGTGGCTCCCCCAAGAATTCCAGAGAGAACCACACCCTCAGCCTCCGCCTGACCCACTTGCAAAAACGATCTGGTGGCGTCGCCCACTCGCCAGAGACGAGCACTTGCTCCTCAGGCGTGCTCTGAGGGCGAGGGGACAGGTTGGCCGGGAGGAGCCCCTGCAGGTGGGAGCAGAGGTAACACTTCACCCCAGAAGGAGAACAGGATAGGGGTCCTAAGATCTCAGCGTGGAAACCTCTGTGCCGCCTGCTCAGGGCGAAGCGGGGAGGAGGGGACAAAGGGAGAAGTGCTGCCAGAACCCAGGCAGCAGGGCCAGCGTGGGGGGCATGGGGGCAACTCTGGGGCCCTGCGGGAATTGTGGACAAAATCCAGAGAGGGGCCTTTTGTCTCCCCTGATGGAGGGCTCCAACGGAATTCCTGTCTCTCCCTCTCTTACCAACCCCTCTCACACCCTCATACGTGCACGCTAACACACACCCACACACTTTCTCACACACATACCCCCTCATATGTGCACGCACACACTTTCCCACACATACACACCCTCATACGTGCACACTCACACCCACATACTTTATCACACACACACCCTCATATGTGCACACACACACTTTCCCACGCATACACACTCTCATACATGCACACTCACACACTTTCTCACGTACACACCCTCGTGTGCACACACTCACACACACTTTCTCATCATACACACACATTCTCATACTCTTTCACACACACCCTCTCACACACACACGTTCACATGCCGCACCCCACAGCTGGCCCCGGGGAGCAATCTCTCCACCGCGGGGTCCCCAGCGCGCCCCCAGGCACCGGGCCGCCCTCGGGGCCCAGGCTAATCCAGATCAGGGAGCTGCCCCCTGTCACTCAGCTGGGGGCCTGCTTGGGTCACACAGCCCCCGAGCCCGATGTGGTATTTGTAATCGTTGGCTGGCGTCCGGCCTGGCGGGGACGGAGGGGAGCTAAGCGAGCCCGGCCGTGCCGCCCCAGGTCTGCAAGGCTCTGGAGCCAACGCAGGGGAGGGCGCCCTCCATCCCGGTGAGAGATGCGGCTGTGATGGGCAACGCCAAGGCCTGCGTTTCTTTAAGTCTAAGGCAGCAACGACTCAGAACCAACGCCGGCAGCCAAGGGATGGTTTCAGCTGGGGACTGGTTAGGCCTCCAGAGAAACACCACCGACACGGCTTCGTTCTGTAGAAGGAGAAGCTCGTTCTCACTCAGCCCCGGGACAGAGTTGGTCTCACTGCTGCATCCCAGCACCTCCCGGAACAACCCAGTGAAGAACAAAGTCACCCAGAACTTAGCTACATCATCCCCTTCCATCCTGGCAGCAGCTCCAAGAGTGCCCATTTTGCAGATGGAGAAACTGAGTCTCAGTGAGATCAGATTACTTGTCCAGGGATCAGCCTGTAAGTGGTAGAGCCCAGAGAGGAATGCAGTCAAGGCAACCCTGAGCCCAAGCTTCTGAACATCATGCTTATGAAGGAAAAAGTAGACACTTAGTATTTGCGGGCTGAATTTTTTGAAGTTCTCTGGGTGATTCTGCTGAACAGCTGCGTTTGGAAATATCCATCCGAGATGGCAAATGCTCCCCCTCAAACTCCTGGTGGACACTGGACTTTCCCACAAAAACTCTGCCCGCTTCCTGATTCCTGATAGAATAGCTATCGTATATGGAAAGGTTACTCTGGGCCAGGCTCTGTTCTGGGCCCTATATGTGAATGGACTCACTGAATCCTCCCTTACAGTCCTGTGGGGTAGGAACTGTGGCCATCCCCATTAGACAGATGAGGAAAGTGAGGCACAGAGTGATTAGGTAGCACAGCTAGTAAGAGGCAGGGCTGGGATTTAGAGCCAGGCAGGACAGCTCACCCTCCCCCCGGGCGGCGACCCTTGGCGCTGCCCCCCGGCACATCCATGGGCTGTCGGTGGCTGGGGCAGCGGCATGTCGAGCTGTGTGATTTTTATCTTGACAAGTGGCCCTTTCACCGTTGTTATTTCCCCTCCACAGCCCAAAGCGGAAATGAGAAGGGGAGAAAAAGAAAGAGGGCGACAGCAGGGCCTGATGGATGTGCCCGGCTGGATCACACCTTGAAACCAAAAATCCATTCTCCTTTGTCTACACAAACAATGTGTGCGAGAGGTGGGCAGGAAGCGAACGTGACCCGCCCGCCCCAGCGGGAGAGCTTGGCACATCTCCGGGCCATGCAGGCACCTCCTGCCCGGGGAGCGGGTGGGGGACGGAGGAGAGGCACACAGGGTCCGGATGGCGAGATCACAGAGGTGGGAGCGGGACACGCCTAGGGGCCTGACACCGGGAGGGCTCCAGAGTGCCCAGGACAGGCGGAGAGAAGCTTTGCAGATCACCAGGCCTCTCCCACCATAAATGACCCTGAAGGAGGATCCGGAAAAACATCTCCTAGGTGGCCTCAAATGCCCTCAGAAACCCGGATCAACACACCCTGAATCTGGCCTAAACCTCCCAGGAGGATGTGGGGCCGCACCCTGGGCAGTGTATGGCGAGACCTTGTCTCTGGTTCCTCCCACATGGGAGGCCTGTCTGGGGGATACAGAGGCGGGAGCCAGTCTGCAATGGGCTTCCAGGAATGAGCCAGACACACACACGAAGTGTGACACCAGGCAGGTTGTCTAACTCCAGGCCCGGCAGGTGTATGTTCAATGAGTTAACCTGATGATAATAATAATATTAATAGAAAGCTAACATTTATCAACCACTTACTATGGGCCAGGCACATACATGGATTATCTCCTATAATCCTCCCAACACCTCTTATAGATACCTCATCTGTGAAAACCCCTATTTTACAGATGAGAAACTGAGGCGCAGAGTGGTCAAGTAACGTGCCCGAGATCACACAGCTGGTAAGTGACAGAGCAAGAATTTGAACCCAGCAGCCTGGCTCCAGAAGATGAATACCGGCAAGGATGGGGATTTAGAGGACTGAGACAGGGACCAGTCAGGGGCTTTGGGGACGTTTGTATAAGCAGGTGGAATCTGGATGGAGAAGAGGAATGCCCCTGCCCCATGACCTGCCCCTCAGGAGCCCCCAAGTCCCCTTCTCTCTGTTGATATAACCAGTCAGAGGTTGTTCTAAATGGGCACAGCTGGCCTGCGGGTGAGCGGAGGCAGCCCAGGGGATGAAGCAGCGGTGGCAGGACCTGTGGTGAGCAGCGTAGACCTGCTCCGTCTGGCGGGGAGGAGCAGGCCCGGGAGTCAGGCTGAGATTGAATCCTGGCTCAGCCCCCTGACCGGAGTGTTGAGGGCAGGAAACCAGACAGTGCCTAGAAAGCCCGGCGCCTCAAAACGTGTCAGCTGCCGCTGGCTGGGCTCATTAATGAACAGGTGTTCTCACTCTCACTGACAAAGCATCACTCTTTCTGAGCCACCGGTGGGCACCTTTTGATGCTTTGGACGACTCAGCGTCCTCCAGTGCCTCCACCAGTAACCTGTGGCTCCCAGTATCTCAGCCGTAAATCCTCACCCAGCACCTCCAAGATGTCAGCCGGCCCCTGGGAACCCCGCTGAATTTACGAGCTCCAAAGTCCAGATTCACTGGCGAGGGAAGAAAGGGATCAGGTTGCCCATCAGGGACCCGGTGCTCAGAAGCCATAAACCACGCTGGTGACGGCGGCATGACAGGCCCAGGGCCCTCGTGGGTCATTTGCGCTGTGCTTAATGGCCACGATGATGGGCAGTCGCTTTTGAGAACCCCGTGCGGGCCACTACTGAAGCTTTAAATCTGTCACAGGAGGTTAAGGGAGGAGCCACTTCTTTTCATCTTCTTTTTGGGGCGCCTGAGCCCAGCCCTTTTCTTTTTTCTCTCTTGTTCCTTCTTGTTTGTTCTGCCATGGCCCGTGAGACGGCCAGGGAGCTCCAAACACACACATCGAATTCTAATTTGGGGGCACAGGGGAGTGACTGACTCTGCATTTCCCAATCATTTTTATTGTCTTTGAAACAATAGTCTGCTGTGTCTCAAAGCACACAGGCTCATCTCGGATAGGGCAGAGCATAAGGAAGGAGGGGACCGGGAGGGGGGCGGCTGAGGCAGCAGCAGAGAGCAGGCTGTGGGGCAATGGGGATCTGGAGGCAACCATGGGGAAGTCAGGATCCTTCGTGTGTCCACCAGCCCTGCCAGCCACAGCGGGGTCTGAGCTGCCACCCCTTAACTACTCTCTCCCTAGACCCCAACCTCAAGCCGGTTGCCTTGTGCTGGGGCAAAAATATTGGAGGTTTTTTTTGTTGAGGTATAATTATCATATAACATATTAATTTCAGGTGTACAACATAATGATTCAATATTTGTGTATATTGTGAAATGATCACACAATACATCTAGTTACCATCTATCACCATACATAGTTACAAAAAAATTTTTTCTTGTAATGAGAACTTCTAAGATTTACTCTCTTAGCGACTTTCAAATATGTCATACGGTATTATTAACTATACTCATCACGTTGTACATTACATCCCCATGACTTATTTATTTGATAACTGGAAGTTTGTACCTTTTGATTCCCTTCATGCATTTCGCCCACCCTCAGCCTCCTTCTCCTCCAGCAACTACCAGTCTGTTCTCTGTATCTTTGAGCTTGGCTTTTTTGTTTGTTTTGATTTGATTTGTTTGTTGTTTAGGTTCCACATATAAGTGAAATCATACAATATTTGTCTTTCTCTGACTAACTTACTTCATTTAGCATAATGCCCTCAAGGTCCATCCATGTTGTCCCAAATGGTAGGATTTCATCTTTTTTTATAGCTGAGTAGTATTCCACTGTGTATATATGCCACATCTTCCTAATCCATTCATCCATCGATGGGCCCTTGGGTTGTTTCCATATCTTGGCTATTGTAAATAATGCTGCAATGAACATGAGGGTGCATATATCTTTTCGAATTAGTGGTTTTGTTTTTTTGGATAAATACCCAGAAGTGGAATTGCTGGGTCATATGGTAGTTCTATTTTTAATTTTTTTAGGAACTTCCATACTGTTTTCCATAGTGGCTGCACCAATTTATATTCCCACCAAAAGTGCATGAGGATTCCCTTTTCTCCACATCCTCGCCAACACTTCTCATTTCTTGTCTTTTTGATGATAGCCATTCTAACAGGTATGAGATAATGTCTTATTGTGGTTTTGATTTGCATTTTCCTAATAATTAGTGACGTTGAGCATCTTTTCATGTGCTTGTTGGCCATCTATATATCTTCTTCAGAAATGTCTATTCAGGTCCTCTGCCCATTTTTCAATCAGATTGTTTTTTTGCTATTGAGTTGTATGAGTTCTTCATATATTTTGGATATTAACCCCTTATTGGATATACGACTTGCAAATATTTTCTCCCATTCAGTAGGTTGTCTTTTCATTTTGTTGATGGTTTCCTTTGCTGTGCAGAAGCTTTTTAGTTTGATGCAGTCCCACTTGTTTATTTTTGCTTTTGGTATGCCTTTGCTTCTGTGAGATCCAAAAAATCATTGCCAAGACCTATATTGAGGAGCTTACCACCTGTGTTTTCTTCTAGGAGTTTTATGGCTTCAGGTCTTACATTCAAGTCTTTAATCCATTTTGAGTTAATTTTGTGTATGGTGTAAGATAGTGGTCTAGTTTCATTCTTTTGCATGTGGCTGTCCAGTTTCTCAACACCATTTATTGAAGAAATCGTCCTTTACCCATTGTATAGTCTTGCCTCCTTTGTCAGAGATTAAATGACTATATATGCATGGGTTTATTTCTGGGCTCTCTATTCTATTCCATTGTCTGTTTCTTTGCCAATACCATATTGTTTTGATTATTATAGCTTTGTAATATAGCTTGAAATCAGGGAGCGTGATGCCTCTAGCTTGTTCTTCTTTCTTAAGATTGCTTTGTCGGGGCCGGCCCGGTGGCATAGCGGATAAGTGCACGCGCTCCGTTGTGGTGGCCGGGGTTCAGACCCCGGGCGCGCACCATCGTACCGCTTGTCAAACCATGCTGTGGCTATGTCCCATATAAAATGGAGGAAGATGGGCACCGATGTTAGCCCAGGGCCAGTCTTCCTCAGCAAAAAGAGGAGGATTGGTGACAGCTGTTAGCTCAGGGCTGATCTTCCTCACAAAAATAAATAAATAAATGAAAGATTGCTTTGTCTATTCAAGGTCTTTTGTAGTTCCACACAAATTTTAGAATTGTTTGTTCTATTTCTGAAAAAAATGCCCATGGAATTTTTGATAGAGATTGCATTGACTCTGTAGATTGCTTTGGGTAGTATAGACATTTTAACAATATTAATTCTTCCAATCCATGAACATGGAATATCTTTTCATTTATTTGTGTCTTCTTCATTTTCTTTCATCAATGTCCTATAGTTTTCAAGAACAGATCTTTCACCTCCTTGGTTAACTTTATTCATAGGTATTTTATTCCTTTTGATGCAATTGTAAATGGGATTGTTTTCTTAATTTCTCTTATTGTTAGTGTATAGAAAGGCAACAGATTTTTGTGTATTGATTTTGTATCCTATAACTTTACTGAATTCGTTTATTAGTTCTAACAGTTTTTTGGTGGAATCTTAGAGTTTTATATACATAAACTCATGTCATCCACAAATAGTGACAGCTTTACTTCTTCCTTTCCAGTTTGAATGCGTTTTATTTCTCTTTCTTGCCTAATTGCTTTCGCTAGGACATTCAACACTATGTTGAATAAAAGTGGCAAGAGTGGGCATCCTTGTCATGTTCCTGGTCTTAGAGGAGAAGCTTTCAGCTTTTCACCATTGAGTATGATGTTAGCTAGGGGCTTGTCATATATGGCCTGTATTATGCTGAGGTACGTTCCCTCTATGCCCACTTTGTTGAGAGTGTTTATCATAATGGATGTTGACTTTTGTCAAATGCTTTTTCTGCATCTATTGAGATGATCATATGATTTTTATCCTTCATTTTGTTAATGTAGTGTATCACGTTGATTTGTGGATGTTGAACCATCCTGGCATTCCTGGAATAAATCCCACTTGATCATGATGTATGATCCATTTAATGTATTGTTGAATTCGGTTTGCTAATATTTTGTGGAGGATTTTTGCATCTATGTTCATAGGGGATATTGGCCTATAATTTTCTTTTCTTGTGGTATCCTTGTCTGGTTTTGGTATCAGGGTAATGCTAGCCTCATAAAATGAGTTTGGAAGCATTTCTTTCTCTTCAATTTTTTTGAAAGATTTTGAGAAGGATAGGTACTAATTCTTCTTTGAATGTTTGGTAGAAGTCACCAGTGAAGCTGTCTGGTCCTGAACTTTTGTGTATTGGGAGGTTTTTGATGACTGATTCAATCTCCTGGGGTCTTTTTTTTCTGTTTTTTTCCAGTTTTATTGAGAAATAATTGATATACATCAGCGTATAGGTTTAAGAGGGTCCAGCATGACGATTTGATTTACATATATTGTGAAATGATTACCACAGTAGGTTCAGCTATCATCCATCATCTCATATGGATACAACAAAAATGAAAGAAAGAAGAAAAGGAAAAAGAAAAAAACTTTTCTTCCGATGAGAACTCTTAGGATTTACTCTCTTAACAACTTTCCTATATATCTCACAGCAGTGTTAACTACAGTCGTCATGTACATTACATCTCGAGTACTTACTTATCTTATAACTGGAAGTTCGTATCTTTTGACCAACCTCTTCCAATTCCCCCCTCCCTAAGTATCGGGGTCTTAACCAGGGAGTAATCTCAAATTATCAAAAGCTGGTGCTCTTATTTGACCTAAGCCTGTGTGTGTGTGTGGGTGTGTGTGTCTGTGTGACAGAGACGGAGAGAATTAAGGGCAAATGGGAGTATTATATGAACTATCCATTGGTACAAGGAGAGAAAGATCCAGCATCTCTTGGCAGGCTATGAAGTCCCTTTAATTAAGTAATAAATTTGGAACCAGGGAAATGAACATAGTAAAGAAACACTCGGTTTAATTACCCGTTCGTCTATTTGGCTCTGCCAGGACACTTCTGTGCCACTGTTGCCAAGACACGGCAGCACATGGGCACTCAGGACAGAGGCTGTCCAAGCATGCATTCCCGTGCAGCTCCAGCTCTTTCCATGTTGCGAGAGAGAGAAACAGAGGCTGAGAGAGGCAGAAGCGGGGAGACAGCCATGGCACGGAGTAATGGCTATAATTCCGTGAAAGGGCTCTGGTGACACTGTAAACCGCCAGACACAGCCAGAGCGGTTTGTCACCAGAGTCCCAGTGGAATTGACTCAAAAGGTATTGTTGTAGATTTTTCCAACATGAGTTGGAGAGGCTGTTTGTGTTTGCAAACGCTGCTCTCCGTTGTCTTGAGCCCAACGTTGCTATTAAGGAGCAAACCTGGTGGTATTGACCCCGAGTTCAACTCTGAGCCATTGCAGTGAGCAGCATGGCCTAATGATGCGCTGTCTGCTCGTCCACCGTGGATTCAGAGCCCTGTGGAGAGCGAGGCAGGGTCCCTGGGGGCAGGCTGGAAGCCGGGAGCCAAAGGCTTCAGGATTCTATTTCTGTGTCCTTGGCAGACCTGGAGCTCTGCGATTCTGATCAATGTGAAACCGAGGCCCAGCTGCTCACTGCGTGATAGGCCTCTGGGAATCCATGGTTTGGGTTCTGGAGCATTTCTAGAATCCAAGAGAACAGCAAAGTGAGGAGGTTTTGGGGTACCAGAAGTGGCCTTTGTGTCATTAAGGTGACCCAGGAGTGACTGAGGAATTACCTCCCAACTCCATCAGGGATCCCAAGCCTCAGTCACTGGTTTCCAGAACCTTCTGTGTGGAGGAATATGTAAGAATATGTATTTCTGGAGGAATATGTATTATGGAGAAATATGTATTTCTTGCTGTGTAGCAGGATATTCTTGTGGGATGGACCAAATCTTTCCTGCTCTGGCCTCTGATTCCTAAAATCTGCTCTTATAAACAGCTCTCGCTCACGAGACAGCCTCGTGCTGTGTCAAGAGTAAGTAAATCTGAAACAGCAGAGGAGATTGCCTTCAAAATACTCTTGACTTTAAAAATTAAGACAAAGAAAGCATTTGGCAAAGGACATTTCCGGTTTGGCCAAATCCAGGGCTTTGGAAAAATATCTAGAGACATTTCACCAAACCCAGAACGAAGCCGGCAGGGCCCAGCTCTGGTCATTATGGGTTATTTGCAGCTTGTTTCTTTCCAAGGCAATTTTCTTCTATCTGCGAGCTAAGCTCTTCTGACCCAGCCTGGTTTCCACAGCTGTTATGCACAATTCCTCACCTTCACAACATGACAGGCATTGGAGATAGCTCTGGCAGGCGGCAGGAATGTGCGGGCCCCAGCTCCAGTCCGAGCCCCTGGGACCCTGGCTCACTCTCTGCTGCTCTAGAGGCATCCAGAACAGTGCAACGGGCAGCACGCACATGGGACATAGCAGGTCAGAGTTCTCCAGGCGAGGCCCAGCCATCAGAAGGCCAATACCATGTGGTCCCCAAGCTCTGACAGGACAGATCCTGGACAGATGGCAGGAGCACAGGGAGAGGGCAAGATGGAGCGTTAACACACAGGCCAAGCTGAGAAGGTGTGTGGCTTGGTGGTTGAGCACTTAACCACACCGCCCACCCACAGGGCTCTCTGCGCATTAAACGAGCTCCCATGTGGGAAGTTGCTCTGTGTAAGTGGAATGGATCTTCAGGCCCATTCTTATAGTCTCTCCATCTTTTTTAAGTTTCATGATCTTCCTACCCCCTTGTAGTCCATTCTCTGTTAAAACTGGATCTGTGTTTGCTGCTCTCCTGTGCCTCACTCTGTCCTCAGGGACCTGCCCATCTAGGAGACAACCACTGCCACGCCCCAGTCACTCAAGGCCATCAGCTCCCATGTTCACCCTCATCCACACAGGGGGGAGGTCACCTAGTTGGGACAAGTTCTCCAGAGCCTTCCAGGAGGTCAATTCAACAGGTACATAATCCCTAGGGAGCATGTCCTCTGAACCTGCCTCCCTTCCGGGTAATGTGGTCCTAAGGGACACATCACCCACCCTTGTTTTCCAATAGTGGCTGGATTGGGAAGGAAAGGGGAGGATTTTAGGCCACGAAACGGTCCAATCACCAGTACCTTATACCATATCAGCCATGACCCTACTGTGCCTTCAGCACCTCCTGCAAAAAGCGAGAGCAGTAGATGTTGAGACCTTCGGGGGAAGCATTTCTCCAAGAGCACCCACACACTCTTTTCTTATTATTTCTGATTTGTACGCCCATCAACAATTCCCAAGACAACAAACAAAACGCCAAGGAGTAAAAGAACCGTGTGCTCCTGGGCACATTCATTTCCAGGTGCCTTTGTCCAACTCTCTGCTGGCCAAAGGGACCTTTTCCCAGCTGCCAAAGTCAGTCTCAGGATGGGGATCCTGAGCCCTCTCTTGGGCCTGGGTAACTTGTTCTTCCACAGGCCGACACTGAAAGTTGAGACCCAGAACAGGGTCTAACAAATTATCCCGGCCAATGGAGCTTGTTTTTGTCTCATTTTCTTCCCATTGCCCAGTGATGGCAAGTTGCGGGTACATCTGCGCCGAATATCGGCCTTTCATCTTTGATCCCTGCGCCGCGTGTCTCTCAGCTATTCAGACAGAGGCACGGCCTGGGACCACCACGCCACAGCAAGGCTTCTGGCTCATCCCGCTGAAGACCTCCGTTTAACTTAATGGACTAAACAGTGAACCATTTCTATATGATTAATTAATTAGAGTTCTACTAGGAAGGATAATAATATAACAACTTAAATAAGACTGCAAGCCCTAGCTGCCAGTTTATAAAGAATACCAAGACTAGCACAGTTAGAAAGACATTCAAGATGGAGGGAGCACAGAGTAGAGAACCCAGCTCTGACGAATGCCAGGCTTAGTTCAGGGGGGTCAAATCCAGGGTCCAACCGTTTGACCTAAGAGTTACCTGCCTTCTCTGAGCTTCCCTCCCTCGGATAGACGGCAGGATTGAGGTGTATTTGTCAGGGCTGTCGTGGAAATCCAATAGATGCAATGTATGAAAATTGCCCAGGACAAAAGGCTTAAAAACATGGAAAATGTTTCTCCAGAAATTCCAGCACAACAGGTGGTACTAAGGATGGAAATAAACGGAAAGCCGTCTCTCAAACGTGGTCCATTCTGTTTTATCAGCAACGTCTTGTTTTTCACTGCACTTTTAATCTGCACACTCACCTTACGTCCTTTGAAAGTAAGTAGATGAAAAGTCCTAACAAGAATCGTCTTAGTTGATTACAGATGAATAAATGATTGTTATTCACAGATAAGTGAATTTCAGATGAGTAAAGGCAATTCTAGTTAGTAGATTTGCCAGTTGGTATCTAGATTCGTGGACATTAGCATTTTAGTTAGTGGTCCAGAACTGTCTCAATGCCCCTTCATGCCTCACCCAGGCCTCTTGTCTCCCCCATACTCCTCATCTCCCCTCCTCCCCACCCCCACACTCTTGGCCATATCACTACTCAAGGTCTCCCACATTGGGTCCCTAAACTGTCCTGGGGCTGATGACCCAATATCTCCAGGCTTTGCTAAGATAACTCTTCATCTAAACCCAAACCTTTTTCTGTAAAGGACCAGATGGTAAATTTAGGCTTTGCAGGCCTTACAGTCCCTGTCACCACTACTCAGCTCTGCCTTCACAGCATGAAGGCAGCCATAGACGATAGCCAGTAAGTGGGGCTGTGTTCCAAGAAAACTTTATTTACAAACACAGGTGATGGGCCGGCTTTGGCCCAAGAATCTAAACAGTTCTTAGGTGTTAGCGGATTATAATGGTTCATATATTGGACCATATTAGGAGGCTCACTTCATAACTTTAACCCTAAGTCATGATCATTGGGGGACATTTTAGACACTGGGAAAAGTCCAGTATCAAAGATACTAGAGACATGGGTGCCTTTTAGGGTCTCTCAGTCACAACACTTGTACCTAAATCCCACCACACCCTGTCACCTGTAATGCTGGCATTTTCAGATTGCTGAAAGATCTCAAGCTTGACTAGATCTGTAGCTCTCAAGCTTGAAAGTGCAACAGAATCACCCAGAGGGCTTGCTAGGACACAGATTACTGGGCCCCACTCCCAGAGTTTCTGATTCAGTAGGTCTGAGGTGGAGCTAGAGGACTCACATTGCTAATAAATTCCCAGGCAATGCTGATGCTGTGGGTCCAGGGACAATCATTCAAGAACCAGCAGGCTACGTTAAAAACCTAAAGGTATACTGCCACCTAGTGGATACTTCTTAGTAGTACCCTATGCCAACTATTCCTTTGATTTTAAAGTGTACTAAAAATTACACATCTTTTGTCACCGAGAAGAATCAAATTCATAAGGCCAATTTGTCATGTGTATACTTACGATTCCATAACCATATTCCAAGCTTCTTTAAAGAAATGAGGTGTCACATTATTTATAACATGGCAGCAATTTTAAATCAACTTAAACCAGAAACAGATTATTTTCCACCAGGGGAAAAACACTTTAAATATCTAAATAGAATAAAACCGCTGCTGGCTCTGTTGTCTGGCCGCTCTCCCATCGCCAGATGCACATACCTCTCCTGAGAGGCAAAATCCACACCCCAGCCCTCCAACCCGCTGTGGATGAACCCCTTCGACCGGGTGCAACTGATGAAGTTCGGCAGGAGATCGGCCAAAATGAGCCCGTTTCAGACCCTGGACTTTGTAATCTTTGCACACACAGAACAGTAGCAATGGTAAAGGACCCTGGTCATGGGCAAATGTGTAAACATTTGCATCCCAACACTAAAAATGCAATTACCCACTCCCATCTACCCAGCCCTGCAAAGGACTGAGGTCTCTCACTCCACCTGACACAAAATAAAGGGGTGCTACAGTCGTCAATAGCAGATGACTTGGGATTCCATGCTTGGCAGGCTGCTGGGTTTTTGTCAGCTTGGAGAAACATATTAGGGCTGTGCTACAAAGGATGGCGTGGTACCAGGAGAACGGAAATGACAGAGACCGGAACGGTTTTTGATGCCAACAGTTTATATTTGATCTCCAGATGCGAAGCAGCTGACAGCTAATTAGTCCGACTTAGATCTACACAGATCCCCCTTTTTTTTTCCACACATGCTGTGGGCATGCTAATGCGAAAATGTGTCTGCCTGGGGTTGTGCTTTGATTGAGAATTCTCTGGAATGAGCACAGTTGGAACCCCTGAGCACACTGGAGCCCCAGCACGTGGAACATCTGGTGAAACAGTCTGTTTCTCTCCTGCTTGGCCCGGGCGCAGGTACAGCAGTGGCGTTCTTTATTCAAGTGGCTGACTCCAGCCTCACGACGCTGGAATAAATGGTTCAGCTTCGTGTTTCAGCGTACGAAGCCACCATTAACTGCAAACCTCAGTGGTCAAGAGCTACTGGATGTGAATTCTGTGGCTACTAATGAAAAAGCAATTGTGGTCCATTAGTCAGTGAGCTGTTTGGGAGGAATGGCAAAGAGGCGCAGAGCGAGATGGGAGCCCTTGCCGACACACGGAGCAACACACGGAGACAGACACAGCTCCTCCTTTTTTCTTTGCGGCCAAACTCAAATGTTACAGCTTCTGGGGACAGGAGGAGCATCAAGACCCTCCTCTCCTCTGGCCCCAGAGGCTCAGAGCTGACACCTATGGAGCCCTACTGTGTGCGAGGCATTTTTAGAAGCACATGTAGTCTTCACAAGAACCCTACGAGGCAGGCACTCTTATTACCCTCATTTTGCAGATGAGGAATCAAAGACGTGAAACTGATTGTCCCAGGTCAAAAGCTGGTAGGTGGAGAAGCTGAGATTTCATCTTGGAAGCCCTTCTCCAAAGACCATGCTCTTAACTGCCACACCTAAGACTTCATGAGTCGGGCTTGAGCTAAGCCATCCATGACAATCCATCCCTGTTGACTGGTCTGGGGAAACGCACAGGTGGCCTTCACTCCTCTGTAGTAGAATTACGCCTCCACGCTTACCATAACTTCACAGTGGACTAAGAGGATTTCCCTGCCCCCTGACTTTGGGCTTGGCCTTATAACTTGCTCTGGCCAATGGGATGTTTCACCATGTGATCCAACCGGGGATTTGAAACATGCTTGTCCTCATGGGCCCCAGAATGAGATTCATGGAGCTGACCCAAACTGGACTGAAGCCCAGAGCCAGGCCCAGCTGCACTCAGCCTTAACCAAAACACTTCAGCCGACCTGCGGGTTGTTGACTACACAGCATCAGGCACTGATACAGCTCATGGTCATGTTCTAGTCAATGATGCACTGGGAAAGCTTTCCAGAATAGGTGGAACCTCCACAGGAGAAACATTTTTTGACCCTGCCCCCTTTTCCTCCTTGGGCACTGGTGTGACGACGTTATACCTAGTGCTGGGCACCATCTGGTGACCACGGGCGACAAGCACAGAGATGAAAGGCCGATATGCTGAGGATGCCCAAGCAGAAAGAAGGGCTGATCCCAGGTTCTTGATGATCTTATCAAGCCACTGAACAATCGCCCACCTCCACATTTTTGTGAGAAAAACAATTTCCTCTCTGTTCAAGCCAGTATTAGTTGAGATTTCTATTATCACAGCCAAAGCCATTCCTGACTGCTATTGACTTTCTTAAGCTTGGCAAAAACCTTTACAGATTCTGTATTTTCACATCTCCCTCTTTTTTGTTTAGGTTGGCTGGTCTCTCCAGAATAGCAGGAGGGAAGTCACAAATCCATGCTGATATCAATCGATCAATACCTGCTGATACTCACCCTGGAGCAATCAGTTCAGAGTCTCCCAAGTAACTAAAATCAACACTTGAATTTTGTTGGTTGATGTAGTCAAGCTTCTAGAACATTTCCTAGTATATAATAGGTGCTCAATAAAGCTTGTTAAATGAATAATTTAATTGAGTTGTTGATATTTCTCTGGATGGGCAATCACATGTGTCTCTTGGGAATCTGTTTTGGCTGCTTTGTCTTCTCAAAGGACATCCGGGAAATCACACCCAAGTGAAATTTTTTTTTTTTTTTTGGTGAGGAAGATTAGCCCTGAACTAACACCTGTTGTCAATCCTCCTCTTTTTGCTGAGGAAGATTGGCCCTGGGCTAACATCCATGCCCATCTTCCTCTACTTTTATATGTAGGAGGCCCACCACAGCATGGCTTGATAAGCAGTGGGTGGGTCCATGCCTGGGATCTGAATCTGCGAACCCTAGGCCACCAAAGCAGAGTGTGTGAATTCAACCACTATGCCACCAGGCCGGCCCCGACCCAAGTGAATTTTGTGTAGCCTACATGTCAAACAGACCTTCCAAATTCAATGGAAGTCTTCACATGACAGGTGTTACAAACAAAAAACATAACTTTATTGAGATAAAATTCTCATACCACAAAATTCACCTTTTAAAGGGCACAGTTCAGTGGTTTTTTAGCACATTCACAGGGTTGTGCAACCATCACCGCAATATAATTTTAGAACGTTTTCATCATCTCAAAAGGAAACCTCGTACCCATTAACAGTCATTTCCCATCACTCCCTCCCCCACCCCACCCCAGCCCCTGGCAATCACTAATCTACTTTCTGTCTTCATGGATTTGCGTATTCTGGACATTTCATATAAATGGAATTTTACAATGTGTCTGATCCCTTGTGTCTGACTTCCGTCACTTATCAAAATGTTTTCAAGGTTTACTCATGTTGTAGCATGTGTCAGTGCTTCATTCCTTTTTATTGCCGAATAATATTCCATTGTATGGCTATAGCATATTTTATTTATCCATTTGTCAGTTGATGGACATTTGGATAACTTCCACTTTTTGGCTATGGTGAAGAATGCTGCTATTAACATTTGCCTTCAAGTTTTTGTGTGGCAATATATCTTCGTTTCTCTTGGGCACATACCCAGGAGTGGAATTGCTGGGTTATATGGTAACTCTATGTTTAACCTTTTGAGGAACTGCCAGGCTGTGCCCCAAAGCAGATACGTCATTTTACACTCCCACCAGCAGCGTATGGAGGGTTCCAATTTCTCCACACCCTCACTAGCACTTATTATCTGTCTCTCTGATTATAGGCATCCTGGTGGACATGAAGTGGTATCTCATCGTAGTTTTACTTTGTATTTCCCCGAGAGCACATAGTTTTGAGCATCTTTTCATGTGTTTATTGGCCATTTGTATCTCTTCTTTAGAACAATGTATAGACATAAATTTAATCTTATTCATATAGGTTAATTTTGCTGACAACTTTTGTGGGGCTCCATAACGAAAACAAAATTCTTTTTCCTTAATAATGAGCAAAGTATTATTAAAACCTAATTAACTCACGTGCCACTGATTTAGAACACCTTTATTCACAACAAAGGAAAAGACTTGCAAGAAAAGACTTTCAAGAAAAGACTTTTTGTTTTCTCAGCCACTGACGTCCCATCACTTAATATGTCTGGCAGGAAAAAACAAAATCAGTCTAGCCGAACAAAACTAGTTTTGTTTTGTAACTAAAACTAGTTCATACGGTAACTAAAACTAGTTTACTGTGTACTTTGCAATTACAATTTTTCCCACTTTTTTTATTTATCTACTAATAAGTTTGTTCTCTTGAGTTGCTCTGTGCCAAGAATTATACTCGGTTCATTTAAACTTCACAAGAACCCTACGAGGTAAGTAGCATATATTAGTTATCTATGCTGTGTAACAAATCACCCCAAAATTTAGTGGCTTAAAACAACAACCACAATTAATTGTCCCTCATAGTTTCTGTGGGTCAGGAGTTTGGGTAAGACACAGTGGGGATGGCTTGACTCTGCTACACAACATCTGGTTTCTCAGTGGAAAGACTTGAAGGCTGAGGACTGAAATATCAAATTTCACTCACATATCTGGCACTTGATGCTAGCTGTTGATCGAGACCCTCACATGACCCATCCATGTTCTTCACAACATGGTGGCTGGATTCCAAGACGAGGCATCCCGAGAGAGAGCCAGGTGGAAGCCATATTTCCTCTACGACCCTGCCTCAGAAGTTACTCAGCATCACTTCCATCACAGTTATAAAGGCCCACCCAAGTTCAAGGAGACGAAACACAGACCCTCCCTGGTATGGATTGCATCATGCACTGTGACGGTTAATTTTATGTGTCAACTTGGCTGGGCCACAAGGTGCCCAGATGAAACACTATTTCTGGGTATGTCTGTGAGGGCATTTCTAGATAAGATTACTATTTGAATCAGTGGACTCAGTAAAGTAGATTGTGCTCACCAGTGTGGATGGGAATCATGCAACCCATTGAGGGCCTGAATAGAACAAAAAATGGAGGAAGGAGAGCTGGCCCAGTGGCATAGCGGTTAAGTTCATGCGCTCCGCTTTAGCGGCCCAGGGTTCACAGGTTCGGATCCCGGGTGCGGACAGACGCACCGCTTGTCAAGCCATGCTGTGGCGGCGTCCCATATAAAGTGGAGGAAGATGGACACCAATGTTAGCCCAGGGCCAATCTTCTTCAGCAAAAAGAGAAGGGTTGGCAACATATGTTAGCTCAAGGCTAATCTTCCTCACAAAAAAAAAAAAAAGTGGAGGAAGGGAGGATTCACTCTCTTCCTGCCTGCCTGTTGAGCTGGAACATGAGTCTTCTCCTGCCCTTGGACTCAGATTTACACCATTGGCTCCCCTGGTTCTCAGGCCTTTAGACCTGGACTGAGTTACACCACTGGCTTTCCTGGGTCTCCAGCTTGCAGATGGCAGATCATGGGACTTCTCGTCCTTCAAAATCACGTGAGCCAATTCCTCATAATAAATCTATCTATATATTATATATACAATATACATAAAACTACATATACACGTGTATATATGTGTGTCTGTGCATACGTATTGGTTCCGTTTCTCTAAAACATGTACCCCCGTAATTCATATGTTGAAGTCCTAACCCTTATACCTCAGACTGTGAAATAGGGTCTTTACAGAACTAGTCAAGTTAAAATGAGGTCATTAGGGTGGGCCCTAATTCACTATCAGTGTTATCCTTATAAAACGGGGAAATTTGGAGACAAATATGCACACCCGGAGAACACCATGTGACGATGAAGGCAGAGATTGGGATGATGCTTCTACATGTCAAGAAATGCCAAAGATTGTCAGAAAACCACCCAAAGCTAGAGAAGTGGCATGGAGCAGATTCTCCTTCGCAGCACTCAGAAGGAACCAACCCTGCCAATCCCTTGATCTCAGACATCCAGCCTCCAGAACCGTGAGACGTAATACATGTCTGTTGCTTAAGCCACTTAGTTTGTGGTTCTTTGTTACAGCAGCCCTAGAAAACTAATCCACCATCTCTTGATGGAGAACCATCAACATCATATTGTAGAAGAGCATGCGGAATGGGGTAGATATTGGTGTGGCCATTTTTGGAAACCACAATCTGCCATAGCCCATCCTCTGGCCAACAAAAATTTACATCCCTCCCACATGCAAGCTACGCTCATCTCTTCCTGCAAAACCACCAGGTCTCATCCCATTACAGCACCAGCTTAAAGTCCAGGATCTTATCATCTAAATCAGGTCCAGATGAAGTTGAGGCTTCTGGACTATAGTTAAGGAGCACAGCTCCTCTCAATCCGAAGAGTCATCAATGAAAGAGACCAGTTATCTATCTGCCCCCACAAGCAGCATGCCATGGTGGGACAGGTCATTGAAGTCTTCTCCTTTCAAAGTAATCCTCATTCTCCTAAAGAGCCTGAAACCATCAACTCTAAAACTACATCAAGGATCTCTCTCGAATTTTATTCTTCCCTCGTGGCCTCCCTCCGTATAGAATTAGATGATCTCAAAGTTGGAAAGTGATTTAAAGTTTAAGCTAGCCCTGCACATAACCCAGACAAATCTCACTCCAGACACGATGTTGGGCGAAAGAAGTCAGACCCAAAAGAGTAGAGACTGTACGATTCCATTTATAGGAAACTCAAAACTGGCAAACTAATCTGAAGTGATGGAAGACAGAATAACGGTTACCTTTGGGCGATAGTTTGACTGGGAGAGGTCGCAAGGGATCCCTCTACAGCTTGACCTGGTTGGTGGTTGCACAGGTTTATAAATAGGTAAAAATTCATCTGTATGTACACTCAGGATTGTGGACTGTAAGTTATACCTTAGTTTTTAAAAAAGAGGTTTGAGTTTGTCCTGTGGTTCCCATACTTAAGGATTTCATAAACCAATCGAATTCCATGCTCCCCCCCCCAACTGGAGGAAATAATTTGCTACAATGACTATGGATTAATGTCATAACGGAAAAAGCTGAATGCTTTTGCTTCTTGGGTTAAAAAACGACTGATTTTGAAGCTATGCTCCGCAGCTACCACAAGAGGGCGCTAAACAGCGACCGTGATCTTCGAGGCGCTGTTGACTTGTCCTGCTTTCCTTCCCCACCCCGTTCTGTCGTCAGGCTCTGTCCCTATGCACACCGGCCTCCAAGCAGCAAGACAGGCCTAGACTAGTCCTTATTTGAGGGGTTCTGTTATATTAGTAAGAATGAGAAATGCCAAGACAGGATTTTGTAAAAATTGTGGTATATTTTAGATGTTTGACATTTAACCTTTACATTCATGTTACAAACGATATATGTACGGAAGATTCCATTCATTCTAGAGTGTATTTCTGAGATTGATGGGTATTTCTGCATCTCTCCCCACGGGACCATTTCCAGCTAAAGAAACACACACCTCCCCCTCCCAGCACACACCACACACCACCACACACACACTAACGCACATGCACACACACGGGTTTCAGCCAGATGAGATGTTGTCTGTATCTCCCAGTTTCTCGTGGTCCCTCCAGCCTGTAAGCTCCCAACAGCCTGCAGGTTTCCAAACAAAACTCCAACAGTCTCATCCACAGGGACAAGACTGAATCCAAAGCTAAACTATTCATCCAAAATGTGAACATTTTTATAGAAAAGAGGTTGTCTTTTTTTTAATGATTCGACCATAAGTGCTGGTTCTATTGCAGCAAAAAGCCAGATGGGACCTCTGGTGCTCAGATCCCTGGATTCTGCAAGTAGTTGTCATTTGTCAGAAACTGGATTTTGACTCTAACTTCCTTGGATTGGAGAAGCAGCCCAGGGAGAGCACAAAGTTAATCCTGCGTAAGCAATGAGCTCCTGAAGAGACCCCAGAGGAGCGAGGCCAGCGCGCACAGAGCATCACTCAGTGGCGGCTCCCGGCCGAGTGCTGGAGGGGAAGAGAGGTCTGGGGAAGGGGGGTTTAAAAGCTCCTGGGGTTCCTGTTTCTTCAAAGCTTCAGACTGGCAGAAAGAGGAGGGCTCCGCTGGTCCTAAAAAAAAGCGAAGGCTTTTAGGGACAGGGAGCAAGTCACATGGAAATCCTACCTCCCTCGGAGATTTCTGAACATTCCGTTTGGCGTCATCTCGATTTGGAGGTAAGGAAAGAGAGCAGACCAAGTGTCGGAAATGTCCGTGAGGATGATCAACATATTCGTTTTGTTATTACTATTTTAACTCACGTGGTACCCGCTATGAACCAGGCACTGGTCTAAGCACATTATACTCATTTACTCCTCCCAACAACCCTCTGAGGTCGGTATTATTAACAATTTTTAGAGCTGGAGAAACTGAAGCACAAAGTGGGTGGGTGATGTTATGGACTGAATTGTGACCCCCCCGACCCCTCAAATTCGTATGTTGAAGCCCTAAGCCCCAATGTGACTGTATTTGAAGGCAGAGCCTTCAAGGAAGTCATTGAGGTTAAATGAGGTCATAATTGGGACCCTAATCCTGTAGAACTGGTGTCCTTATGAGAAGAGAAGAGACACCACGAGTGCACGAACACGGAGAAAAGGCCACGTGAGGACACAGCAAGAAGGCGCCATCTGCAGGCCAAGGAGAGAGTTCTCACCGGAAACCAACCCTGCTGGCACCTTGATCTTGGATTTCCAGCCTCCAGAACTTTGAAAAAATAAATTTCTGTTGCTTAAGCCAGCCAGTCTGTGGTATTCTGTTATGGCAGCCCTAGTGGCCTGAAACAGGTGGCTTAGATCTTTGCCTGGCAAATGGAAGAACCGACATTTGAATCCAGGCCATTTGGCACCTGAGTCCATGCTTTTAATGGCTATTACCCAGTGCCTGTTACCCGGAGAGAGGCGAGAGTAAGAGAGAGTCCTATTGGAGAATGTGATGGTGATCACAGGAACTGCCAACGTGCGTGGGCATTTACTCTGCCCTAGCCCACCAAGCTAAGTGCTTTGCATGGATTATCCACTTAATACCAACAACAATCCTGTGAGATTAGTGCTATTATTGCCCCCATTTTACTAAAGCCTTACAGGGTTCCAATGGGGGCAAACTCACTCCAGAGCCAGTTTGGAACACTATGCTATGCTACAATTAATTATAGCTCTTAGAGATCTTTCTGTTATGGTAAGCTCCACCACCTGGCCAAAAACTATTCAACTGGGCCCCCCAAGTGACAGAACACAGGTGAGTCAAGTAATAATTAAGCCCCCACATCTCTAAGAAGGCCTTTGAAATAAATGAGACAATGAGGAAGGCGTCTCCAATAAGACATCACGGTTTGGGAGAAAAAGGGCCAGTGCGGAGGCAGGGAGAGAGGGGAGCGTAATCCAGCCAGGAGTGCTGCAGGGAAGAGATGAACAGGGCCACCACCCCTGCTCCCTTTGAATAAGCAATGGCTAATGGGGACTCAGCAGCAGCCACATTCGGGTCCAAGGAAGGTTGTAACATGGCCTCTGTGCCCCACCACACCCACCTAGTGAGAGAGAATACCCCCAACTTCCATTTCCGTCGCTGTCCTCTACAACCCCTCAAATAGGCCTTGCTTTGTTTTTCAGGTGCTCAATTTCATCAGTCCCGTGGATGGGTTAGGAAAGACAGAAATAAAACAACTCCATCCTGCTGGCACAGCATTTCCCAAAGGGCGAGATGTGTCCCATAGGTGGGTGCACCTGAGACAGGTAGGCCCTTTTCAATTCTTTCTCGCCCTCATGACTGTGTCAAGGAGAAAGCCTCAGCTTGGTGCTAACATGTCTTTCATAACACCTCTCATATTTGCTCACATTTGAACAAAGAGAGAACAGACTTCAGATCCAGAGCCTTCTGTGGGCAGCAGTGTCTGCCTTCCCACCTTCTTAAAACTCCAAATTACACACACAGGGTTGGGCAACTCACCAATGCCCTGTTTGTATTTTTTAATCCTTTTTACTCTCTGTGTTGAATTTTAGATGATTTCTGTTGCTATGTCTTCAAGGTCACTAATCTCTTCTTCTGTGATGTCTAATCTGCAGTTAAATCCATCCAGTGTATTTTTCATCTCAGACATGCCGTTTTCATGTCGAGAAGTTCTCTGTGGGTCTTTTTTATATCTTCATGTCTCTTAACTTTTTGATTATGTGGAGTACAGTTATAATAACTGTTTTGACTTCTTTGTCTCTTAATTCAAACGTCTGTGTCAGTTCTTCGTTAGTTTACATTAATTGATTTTTCTTCACATTATGAGTCCCATTTTCCAGTTTCTCTGATTAGATGCTAGATGTTGTGAATTTGATGTTGTTGGGTACTGGATGTTTCTGTGATTTTCATAATTATTCTTGATCTATGTTTTGGCCTGCTGTTAAATTACTTGGACACAGTTTGATTCTTTCAGGTCTTACTTTTAAAATTGATTAGGCAAGACCCAAGCATTGTTTTAGAGTGAATTATTCTCCACTACCAAGGCAAAACCGTCTCAGTATCCTGCCCCAAGTATTATGAAGTTTTCCATTCTGGCTGGTGGAAAAATACTATTCCTGGCCGTGCATGAGTGCCAGGTACTCCTCCCTCTGATCCTTCTAGGTGGTTCTTTCCTCAGCTCAAGTCATTTCCTCACACACATGTGCTGATCAGCACTCTGTCTTGTACTTTAGGAGATGCTCTGCAGACTTCCAGAGTTCTCTCTGTGTGCAGCTCCCTCCTCTCCGGCACTCTGTACTGTGAGCTCCTGCCACTGTGGTCTCCCCAGACTTGCAGCTCTAACTTTTTAACTGAGGGAGCCACTGGGCTCCACCCGGGTTCTCACTGCTCCGCCACAGCCTGGAAGTTCTCTGAAGGTGGTAAGCTGGGGGGGGTCCTGGGGCTACCCTTGTTTGTTTGCTCTCTCTTGGGGACCACTGGCCTTCCTTGCTTGATTTCTAGTATCTTGAAAACTGTTGATTCATCTGTGCTACGCTTTTCTTTTTGGTTGTTTCAAGTGGCAAGGTAAATCTGTTCTCTGTCACTCTGTCTTGGTTGGAAATAGTAGTCTCCTGTTGACTCTCTCAATTAGATTTTATAATTTTCCTCATGTAGGTCCTGTGCCTTCTCATTAAATTTGTGTCTAAATATCTTCTAATTTTTATTGCTATTGTAACTGCTATTTCCTCCCATCTCCATTTCTAGACACTTATTTCTAGAGTGGAGAAAAACTATTAACTTTTGTATATGTAACATTTGTTGACAGATGTCCTGAAATTGAACCATGCATTGGTCATAAATTTATTCAGCGGCAAGTAACAGGAAGATGAGAGGTAGGCATCTAGGGCTGGTGCAGCTGCTCAGCAACGCCAACAGGGACCCAAGATCTGCTCCACTCTCCTCCATACATTGACTTTTGTCCTCATGCTTGTTACTTCATGGCACAAGATGGCTGCTACAATGCCAGGCCTCATGTATGTGATCCAAGCAGGAAGAAGGAAGGGGAAAGCAGGGAGTGACAACTCCCTTATCAAGAAAGCATAAGATTTCTCAAAATAAATTAGATTGTGTCTTATTAGCAAAAACTCTAAAATTTGACTACCTGTAACAGAAAGTCAGTCTGGGGAAGGAAATCTTCAGCTGGAAATTTTACCACAAACTCACAAAAAAATCAGGGTTCTGGTTGGTAATGAAGAAAGGAGAATTGATATTAGAGAGGCAACTAACAGGTCTACAAGCTACTCTTGCATTCTTAGAATAAACCTAGCTGGCTCATAGTGAATCCTTCTTTTAAATACATTGCCAGATGCAACTTTCAGGATCAAAGACTTGAACTAAGGTAGTCAAAGTGGCAACAGAAACATATTCAACTTATGTTCCAAGGAGCATCAAGGCCCTGCGATCAGACCTGATTAACTGCACACAGAGATGCTAGAAGAGGGGCCAGCCCTGTGGCATAGCAGTTAAGTGCGCGCGCTCTGCTGCTGGCGGCCCGAGTTCAGATCCCAGGCGCGCACCGACACACCGCTCGTCAGGCCATGCTGTGGCGGCGTCCCATATAAAGTGGAGGAAGATGGGCATGGATGTTAGCCCAGGGCCAGTCTTCCTCAGCAAAAAGAGGAAGATTGGCATGGATGTTAGCTCAGGGCTGATCTTCCTCACACACACACTAAATAAATAAATAAAACTTTAAAAAAAAAATGCTAGAAGAAACAAAATAACAGAAAGTGCCAAATAAATTCAAAAAGGGAATAACCAATCACCAGTGTTATTAAATGTTAAATTGTCTTTAAATACTGAAGCTGAAATATTTGTGAAATTTTCTGAGTTTCAAATTTCTCTTAATTTGGAATGTCCTAATTATTTACCATTTTAATCAACAAGCAAAAAAAATCATACCAATCTTTCTCTCTGGACTTTTATTAAAATAAAACTACTGTTGTGATCATAGTATTATGGTCTTTTAAGTCATTATCCATCAGATACATACTGAAATATTTAGAGATGAAATTATGCATTTAATAATTGCTTCAAATAACATGGAAGTCGTGGAGGAGAAAGGAGATAGAAATAACAATGAAACAAAATTGGCCACGAATCGATTATTGAAGATGGGTATTGGGTATACTGGATTCATTGTATTATTCTGCCTTCTTTTGAATGTGTTCGGAATTTCCCATAATAAAAAAAAAATTTTAATGTTTGTGGAATGGAAACATGTATGTGTATGTTTGTGTATATACACATGTATATATACAAATATTTGTTTTGAAAATGAAGTGTTTAGTTGGGATTCTATTCCACAGGATATTTTCTTTTTAAAAAGAGAACTGTTGGGGCCAGCCCGGTGGCATAGCAGTTAAGTTCGCGTGCTCCCACTTCAGCGGCCCAGGGTTCACAGGTTCGGATCCTGGGCACAGACCTATACACCGGTGGCTCATCGAGCCACGCTGTGGCAGCATCCCATATACAAAATAGAGAAAGATGGGCACAGATGTTAGCACAGGCCCAATCTTTCTCACAAAAAAAAAAAAAAATAAAAAATAAACATAAAAAATAAAAAGGGAACTTTCCTCGGTCAATATTCATGGGAGGACAGTTCTGCTACTTCCTGAACTTGGTCATGAGCAGCCGTGCGTACAGCCTGCACCGGCCCTCCCGTAGCCACTGCCACCTTCCTCATCACTGTCCTTAGCTTCAGAGTCTACAACCCCTGCTCTAGATGTTGTCCGATTCATAACAATATTCAAAGCGACAATGACTGCATTTACATACGCTGCCAGCAATCCTAAACCCAAAATGCTTCAAAGATTAAAGTCATACGCATTTAAAATACATAGAAAAATAATATAATTAGAATTTATACAAAGTAGGTTTTTACAAAACAAGTACAGTACAAGAAATATATCTTATATCCAAGCACAAAAATGTGGAAATATACATGGAAGTATACATTTAAGAAAAAATATTTATTTTTAAATGCTGATTGGGCAAGCATAGACAGTTCTGGTTTACTGGTATAACTCTGAAGAGAACTTCAATTTGCTAGCAGAAATTTTCACTCCATTCTCAAGCTTCTAAGACATTTCCTAAAGGGATTAGACGGCTGTTCCTCTTTCCAAATTCTGTTTAATTTCAGCTGTATATTTCCCATAGAATCTTTCTGCTTTCTTGTTGAATTTGGCATTCCTTTCATTAATGTAGTCAATATCTGCATCATCATTATAGGGACGTCTCCGGCTATATTTGTCTCGTTTCTCAATTCTGGGGAAACAAGAAAATAATTTACAAAATTCAAAACTGCTCTCTTTTCTGATCTTAATAAAACATGGCCAAATAGTTAACAACAGAATTGGTACACTTAGCACACTTTGAAGAGGGAGGGGGGCAGCCCAGTTTTCATCAAGATCAAGTTGAAACTGCTAATTAACAGCACAACCCCGGGTATGAACCATGAAATTCAGTAAATACAAACTCATCCTCAGAATGCTCCTAAAAGAGCAATGATACATTGTTACGAACTGGACACATGAAGTATTACTTAAAAGAAAATGACTATTACAATAATAATTATATTAATAATAACCACAGTTAATATGGAGGGCATAGTATATACTAGACACTATTCTTAATACTTACATGTATTAACTCTTAAAATATAAATTCATTCTGCTCTGCCTAATATTCACCCCTGTCAGTATTAAGAAAGACACATATAACAAAGGTACATTTACTAGAACATTTGTATTTCTTCAAATCAAACAGTGGAATGGTTGCTCAAGTAAAGGCTTTTAAAGAAGAATAATTTTCTTTAGACTTTTCCCTGCTTCAATTATAACAATTCAATTTCATCGATATTTTGCACCTCCGTTTCAAATATAGACTCAACCCATACTTGCTGTCTGTCCCCAAAATCAACTAGAGATGCTAAGTCAGAAATTGACAAGAATAATATCTGTCTTTTCAATTCATTCTAAGCACACTAATCCATTTTGTTGTTAAACATTAAAATTTCAGGTTGTTGTACTGAATACGTACTGTTTTTCCAGATCTGTCACCATCCTATCAATTTCCTCTGTGGAAGGCACATGTGTTCCATGAAGAAGACTGTTGGATGTTGGGAAAAACTCTTCTCCACTGAAAAGACAGCAAAATGGACATACAGTAACGCTACAAGTCCTCCACGTTTTCAAATTTCAAAGTAAACTACCAGTCACGATGAGAGAGAAAATATGTATGTATATTTACCGTGATCTCTCACCTTAACTTTTTTTAAAAAGGAAAATACGAAATTGGAAGGGACCTAAGAAATCACCCATTTCAACACCTTCATTCTACAGATGAAAGAGCTAAGGGCCAGAGGTTAAAGGACTTGCTTCCAGGTTCAGGTTCTCTTTCCACTAAAGCAGGGTGAGGCAGCCTGCATCTTTGTTTGCGAACAGTTCTATTGCAACATAGCCACACCCATTTGTTTATGTAGCCTCTGGCTGCTTTCACATCACAACAGCAGAGTTGAGTAGTTGTGACAGAGACCGTATAGCCCACAAACCCTAAAATATTTACTCTCTGGTCCTTTACAGAAAAGGTTCACCCATCCCAGCACTAAAGCATTCTGCCTCCAAAATATCTGAGTAACTATGATAACCTGGGTGTTAAACATTCAACACCCAGTCTTAGAATGCCCAGCTAGAAACATAACCAGGTGGTCAGCTTAACTGCTGTGGAGTGAGCAACACTGTTGTCAGGACCAAAAACCATTCTTACACAGCTATTGACAGCCCTCACCTAAGCATTAAAGTGTGCTTGTATTTAAGTACACGTGTATCTGTATATACACACACACAAATATATCCATATCACTTCAGGATGAAAAGGACTTGCACTAATGCTGTCAACTTACTGCTTTTCTCTCAGTCTCTCATACGTTTCCATGTCAGGTTTGATCTGTTTGGTAAGCCGATGATATTGGCGTAACTGGGCAGCAGCATAATCTAAAAATAAAATGAGAATCAGAGATGATATATTTCCTTGTTTGGTCATTACTATTCAGAGAAAAATCAAAATTATTAGTAATATATGCACAAGACACTAATCTGAGCATAGCCTCTATCCTGAAAATGCTGATAATACAGGCTCTGATTAATTTTACCACAAAGAATAAAAGAATCAGCTGACTAAAGTATAGCCTTCTTTACCTCTGCCCTATGAGACATATTTGTCTTTTTCTTGGGTTTAAGTCTCTTAGAGGATATTCCATGAAGGGACATATCCTTTCTTAAAACCAGAAACACTGAAGGCAATGCTTATCTAACAGGCCCACTCAATAAAGTAAAAGCCAGTTTTACCTGAAAATCCCAGATCAGGGTTTTTCCTCTTCTTTTTCCTCTCCCATCTTTCTGCATCTTCTGCGCTAATCTCTAGCAACTTCACTTTTTCATAGTCCTCTCCTCTTGCTGCACATTCCTAAAAAGAAAGAAAAAAAGCTAATACCCGCAATTATGATATAAGCAATTATTCGATCTATTTTAAATCAAGATTGAATAAAGATCTCAAGCAATACTTTAAAAATGATTAATTTTTGAAGGAAATTTGGGAATCTGCTATGACATATACAAAGAGAGTGCATCAATTTAAAAAATAATACTTATTCAACATTTACAAGGTGTCAGACCCCCTTTTAAATGTTTTACATGCATTGACTCATTTAATTCATAATTAACTCAATTATTATTATAGTCCTTGTTTTACAGATGAGAAAACTTAAGGCACAGAGAGGTTAAATAACTCACCAGAAGTGTCGCAGCTGATGAAAAGCAGAGCCAGGATTTGAACTCTGGCAGTCTGGCTCCAGAGCCAGCATACAAAACCACCACTTTCTACCGTCTCAATACAACAGACACGATTGAATAAACCACATATGAAGACAGTAGAGTAGTTCCTAACCTTTTTCTTTTCTTCTTCCTGTAGTTCCCATTCCAAACGAGCTTTTTTGGCTTCCCAATTTGCAGGTAACTTAAGTCTTTTATCTTCTTCAACAACTTCCTGGTGATTTAATTTACGAGCTTCATTCTAAAACCACAAAAAGTTTGTCAGCTGAAACATGAAAATAAACCTAAACAAAGCTTGCCTTCCCTGAGGAGCATCAGGTTAAGACACATTAACAAGGGGATCACATTGTATCCTAAAAGTAATAGAGCCATCAAAGGAGTTTAGGCAAGGGAACAGACTAATTAGGTCTACACCTGTAGACAGTCAAGAAATGTGTTGGGCTGCACTGGTTTGCTGTTTCAGAGGCCTGGGGGTTAATGTCAGCTTTGGCTGTTTAGCTGTGTGGTCCCTTTGAGCAGATCCCTTAGGTTGGATCAGACACGGTTTCGCAAAGTGGGGAAGGCATACTACAGTGGCACTTAAGTAGACTTCAGATAATATGAAATATCATCATATCACATAATGAAAAAGATATTCTACTTTCAATTCTCTTTTAATCCTGATTAATTCAAGGAAAAAGTCTCAATTTGGGGCTGGGGACTTTAAAACCTATCTTAATATCTCTAACCTTTTCCAAGTCCCTCCTCCTCTTAAAATATTTTAACAGTTTTACATTATGGCAAATGAAAGACATCTTCCATTTGAATTACTCTATGAAGTCTTATGAAAGATAAATTTAACCGCACAAAACAAAATTAGTATATCATCTTAAGGACAACTTAAGTTAGATGTTTCTTAGGTCACAAGCTGGTGGCAGTTTGTCCAGGAAGCCATGTCTCCTAATTTCTAACCACATGTTCTTTACACAGTCCCTTCAAATAAATATTTAAGTGTGTTTAATTCCTTATTAGACTAACTCTTTCTGGGCAAAAAGAGAGGCTCCTCTCAACCACCAGCTCTCATATACTCTGGGCTCTGGCAATGCCCTCCAGTTGAAGACACCAAGAATACAACTGTAGTCAAAGTTGTGTTTGTTGCTGAAGGAGACAGCAAACCATGGAGAACTGCAGGCATTTCAGTGAGAGGGTTTTACAAGGGGCTAGTTACAGGATTTGCGTTTGTGCCCGGTGACTGGGGGGAAGGTTCAAGGGAAGTACAGCTGTGCTCTGGATTAGGCACTGTCAGAAACCCAGGGCATTCTACAATTGGGTATCTTTAGTTTTTTCTAAAATTTTTTTTCTTCCTTTATTTTTCCCCCCAAAGCCCCAGTAGACAGTTGTATGTCATAGCTGCACATCCTTCTAGTTGCTGTATGTGGGACGCCGCCTCAGCATGGCCAGAGAAGCGGTGCGTCAGTGCGCGCCCGGGATCCGAACCCAGGCCGCCAGTAGCAGAGCACACGCACTTAACCGCTAAGCCACGGGCTGGCCCGGGTATCTTTAGTTTTTATACAACAGGCAAGATTAACAAGTTTTTATATAGGAAGCAGAATTAATGGAGTGAGACTAATGCTGTATTTGATAATAGCAGTCACTGATGTTAGCAGAAGAAGGAGATATGTGGTCATTTCTGTGGTTTGTAACAGGCTTGTTTTTGTCTCACTCCAATAGTCAGAGTGATGGGGTTTTCTAAAACCACAGCCAAGCTGCCAATCAGGCCACTTCAAGTGGAAATAGTCAAGACCTGCTTTTTCCTTTCTCAGCTCCAAATGCCGCCAGTCCATAGCTGAACTCTTATTCCTAATGTGAATTCTCTTCCTTTGCACTTGTTTCCTCTGCTTGGATATTTCTTCCTCCAACTTCTTTATTTGTCTGATACCATCTTACTCATCTTTCAAAAAGTAGCTTAGGTATCATCTCTTATATGAGGCACTGCCTGGAGACTCCCAAACTGTATTAATCTCTCTTCCTCTGCACTCTCAGGGCACTTTGTTCCTAATTCTAGCATGAGGCTTACCACAATGTCATTTCTGGCTATAAAGTTGTCTCCCCGACTTAGAAGCAGAAGCCTTATCAAAATCATCTGATTCCCCACCAACTAGCTGAACCACTGACAATACAGACTTCCTAAGATTCGCTGATTATTTTTGAATGAAGAGACAACCAGCTCTCTTATTAACACTGGGCAAGTTTCTTCCAGTCTCTAGCTCTACATATTATCCTAGGTAAACTGAAGTTTATTAGAATCATACAGCGAAGAGACTGTTAGTAATAGAGATTCTCAAATAAGCCCAGATAAATTAAATCAGATTTGGGTGGGAGAAGGACTGGAGAGAGCACGTGTATTTTCAAAAATGATTCCAGTGTGCTGCCAGGGTTGAGAACACCGAGACAGATCTTCCATCCAGCTCTGCGAATCAGGCGCGCTGCTGCGGCTGCCTTGTCTCTCCCCGAACGCGCACGGGCCTGGCCAGGAGACAGGTGTCAGCTGGCCTCCGGGGCTACTCACCCGCTTCAGGTGCAGCTCCCGGAATTTGCGCAGTCTCTGCTCGCGCTTCTGGGCGGCCAGCTCCTCGGCGGTCGTGAAGGGCTGCTCCTCCTCCGCGCTGACCACCGGCCCCTGCGGCGAGGAGGGCCGGCTTGAGACGGGGCCGGCTCGGCTGCCCCACGACTGCGCGGCCGATTCCCCGCCGGTCCCGCCGGGCCGGGCCCTCCTCGCCGATCCCGACCCCACAGTGTCGGCGCCCCCCTGACCCGGCACCCAAGCTTCTCCTCCACCTCCTGCCACCCCCCCGGAGCCCTCTCCCACAATAACCCCTGGCTAGAGCCGGCGGCACTTACCTTCTCGGCTAGAGTCGCAGCCGCCATCACACCCTTCCTCCTCTCACTTCCGGCAACAACACAGAGCACTTCCGTCGGCTTTTGGATCGCCCCGCCGATACACGTTAATAACTTCTACAAGCCCCGCCCCTTCCTGGCAGCCTCCGGAATTTAGGGCCAATCCCTGCCCCTTGCAGCAGTGAGATGTTTTCGATTGGGCGAGGTCTTGCGCAGCCGCAAAAGGCCGCAGAGGCAAGGCGGGGCGCGAAGGGCGGGGACGCTCTCGGATGCGGGAGGCTGGGAAGGAATGGGCGAACGGGAAGCCTAGCAGACGGTCGCCTGCACCGCGTGCCGCTCCTTTGAAGGGAAGGTGCTTTCCCTTCAGCGCTTACCCTCAGTGTCACTTCCTCCGGGACAGGTCTCCTGTGGCTTACCTTGTCTCACTTAGGCCCTTTAGAACTGTCATATGGCACAATTTTAATTCTCTTCAATAGTGTAAGATATTTTTATCATCTGTTCGTTTTCCTTTTCCTCCATCAACCTTATAAACTACAGGAGAGCAGGGCCTGTCTCATCTTGTACATTCTTCCGTGCCCAGCAGGGAAACTGCCCCAGAACTAGTAACAGTGCTGAAGTTATTAATATAATTCAGTGAGGTGCTGGATACAACAGGAATATATGAAAATAATATTTTTTCTGCACTAACAAACCAATTAGATGTGGAAATGGAAAACGAATGAAAAGATATCTAGGTATAAAATTTAAACAGTAACGTAAAATACGAAATAATTTGAAGTACAAAAAAGTAAAATTTGAATAAATAATGAAGTATTTTATGGTTAACTTACTATAAAAACGTAGTATCACAAAAGTATCTCAAAGGAGTATTAATGTAATGTTATTCCCCTCAGAATTCAGTGGGTTATTGTTTTTGTTTTTTGGAACTGGAAAATAACATGGTAAAATCTAACAGTTTGACAATGGAACCGAACTCAGTAGGTCAGTCTTTTGGTGAGTACAGAGCCAAAAAGCACAACCAAGGCTGGAGTGGGTGAAGAAAAAGGGTTTATTGCTTGCACAGGCAACGTAGAACACGTGGGGATAGCTCCCAAGCAGTGCCCCCCCCACCCCCCCACCTGCCTCTCTCTCACACACACCGCACCTCCCCGCCCGCTTAGTGCAGTTGGAGACTTTATACTCCGGAGTGCTGAGGATATGTTACAACTGTGTAACAACTAGGCCTAAACAGGACGCATGTGCAGGCCATTACATAATGAGTTCAATGCCATTACATAAGAGCTCAATGCAACATGCCATTACATAACAGGTCCAAGGTAACTTTTGGACACTTAGAGCAGGAAGCAATTTGCAGGGGTCCTGCTGCAACTGTGGTAAGTTTCACTGTAGGATGGCAACATCTGCAAACATGAGGACATCAACCTCTGAAAAACAGCACATTTAGTTTTCTCCTTGTCTGGAAAACATTTGGCAGGCTATGTTTAGTTATGGATCAGATTTTCATTAACCTTTTCCTTGCCTGGTTTGTGGTCACAACACCACACTGCATTGGTGAGACTGTGAAGAAACATGAATTCATATATTGCTGGTAGGACTGAAAATTCGTAAAACCTTTAGGGAGGGCATTTTGGCAATAGCTATAAAAATTACAAAGGCATTTCCTCTTTGACCCAGCTATCACACTTCTGGAAATTTATCCTACAATTGCACAGGTATGAAATGACTTCTGTACAAGGTTGTTCATTTCTGTTTTTTGGTTTTTTTGTAAAAGCAAAAAATTGGAAACTCAAACGTCTGTGGATAGAAAACTGGTGAAATAAATTATGGTTCCATTCAGTGGAACATTATGAAGCTGTGAAAAGGAATGGGGCAGCTCTCTGTTTACTAATTTGGAAAGATTTCCAAAATATACTAAATATAAAATGCAAGGTGCAGAACTGCCTATATAGTATGCTACATTTGGGGGGTTGTGGGTAGGGTTAGGTAACCCTAAGAATATATTTTTATTTTGCACAAAGATCTGAGGAGGAATAGTCAAGAAGCCAATATAAGTGATAATATTATATATGTAATATTTGGACCATATGAATATATTTCCAATTCCAAAATTATTATTTATTTATTTTTTTTTTTGGTGAGGAAGCTCAGCCCTGAGCTAACATCTACACTAATCCTCCTCTTTTTGCTGAGGAAGACCGGCTCTGAGCTAACATCTATTGCCAATCCTCCTCCTTTTTTCCCCCAAAGCCCCAGTAGATAGTTGTATGTCATAGTTGCACATCCTTCCTGTTGCTGTATATGGGACGCGGCCTCAGCATGGCCGGAGAAGCGGTGCGTCGGTGTGCGCCCGGGATCCGAACCTGAGTCGCCAGTAGCGGAGCACGTGCACTTAACTGCTAAGCCACAGGGCCAGCCCGCAAAATTAAAAATTAATTTTAAAAGTTTGTATAGAAACACTGAGAACAGCCAAGAGTATTTTTGAATAAAAAATACGGAGAAGGGATTTATCTTACCAGGAATTAAGAGACTTCAGTAATGAACACTTGCACAGGAAATGACACACAAATCAATGGAACAGAACAGAAAATTCACATATAGATTCAGTGGGACAGTGATGCTTTATAGAATAGAATAGAATAAATGGTGCTTGCATAATTGGCTGAAATATGGACAGAAGAAAATTAGATTCCTATCTCACAGAATAGGGAATATCATCAATAGTCAGACAATGAAAATTAAAACAACTATATGTGGTTTTATGCCTCTCAGATTGGTAAAAAATAAAAATACCAATAAAATCAAATAATGGAGAAGATTCTGTCACTGATTAGGTGCCTTGAGAAACTCAAAGGTGGGTTTGGAAGCAATTAACTGTTTTTCCAAGTTGTTTCTTTTCCTTTTGTGTGTTACAGAGATTGTAACCACCAGCCATCCTGAAACTGACCAAGGGAGGCACTCAAGGGAGATGTAACCACCACCCATCCTGAAATTGACCAAGCCTCACCAGAAGAGCTATGCCCCTGACCTTTGCCTTATTTTTAATGCAAAGATCTCTCCAGGAGGAGCTTAGGCCTCGTTATGTGGAAGCACGTTCTCCAGCTGAGCCTGTGCAAGCAAATACCGGCCTCTTCCTTTTGAATATTCATTCCCCAACCAAATAAAAGTTCCTGCTTCCCTTTTTTCAGGGATGCCATGACTTTGGAAATGATTCCTTGGGGCCTCCTATTTGCTGCAAATACACTTTACTTTGTAAGACAACTTCCACTGGTGTCCAGTCTTCTTTAACTCACCAGGAGGCAAGCCCACTTGGTTAGGCATCAGTTCCAGAAACCTGCACTTCCAAGCATTGTTGGTAGGAATGAGAATTGCTACAACCTTTCAGAAAAGTTAATCAACAACATCTATTAAAATTATATGAGCCCTTTAACTCAGTAGACTCACTTTTGAGAATCTATCCTACAGAAATAAAAGCACTAGTATGTATACACTAGTATATGGGATGTTTATTACAGCAAAAGTCTCAAAACTGTCACAGAGACATCAGAACCTGTTAAGTTCTCCTATACTCAGGAAGATTTTGAAATATGTCATGAGGAAGTGACATCATATGTTTGGTGTAATTGACAGTCCCCAGGGTGAAGCTGGAAGGGAAGAAATGGAAGGGGAAAGGGGATTTAAATAGGTTTGGGGGGCTCTGTTTGCTGGGCTTACAGATATTCTGAGGCAGCACGGACAGAATTTTTTTCCAGTTTTTTTAATGTTTGTTGAACAGCTACCAGGTGCCAGACCCTATGATGAGTCCAGGTGGCACACAGAAGTAGTCAGGGGACACTTGCCTCAGAGATCTTAGACTTGCCTAGGAAGACAGAGGGACATTGGAGAAGAGAAGTGCTCATATGCTTCTTATTTTAGTGTTTTAAGAATCCTATTCATTTTTTTCTTGTTAATTGAAGTATAGTTGACAGACATTATATTAAGTTCCAAGCGTACAACATAGTGATTCAACATTTATATACATTACAAAGTGATCACCATGATAAGACTAGTAGGCATCTGTCACCATACAGTTATTACAATATTATTGACTATATTCCCTACACTGTACATTACATCCCGTGACTTATTTATTTATAACTGGAAGTTTGTACTTAATCCTCTCACCTATTTCAACCATCCTCCTACCTCCCTCCCCTCTGGAGACCACCAGTGTGTTCTTTGTATCTATGAGTTTGTTTCTTTTTTGTTTTTTTGTTTGTTTTTTGAATCCGATTCATTCTTTTCTATATTCCTGCAAGTAAAATTGAGCTCTATATTGCCAATTTGCTTATAACACAAATTAATAAAATTACCAAGCCTAGCTTTAAAAAAATACAAATCTTCATAATTAACTAAAGTAGTCTCTGGAAGAGATAAAAGAGAATCAGCATAGTGTTAAAAACAAAATTCAACTGAGTAAATTTTAAAAATCTTATTGGCTTTATTCAACAATTGATGAATCAGTCAGCATCCAGTCTAGCAGATAGAAAGGAGCTCTGAGGAGCTGTACAAAATGAAAGATTTTTATAGGCAGAAGGGAGTGGGAACAAGGAAGTTATACTCGACAAAAAAGTGTGTTGGTCATTGCAAGGTTACTTTCCTGTAGGGGATGGCAGGAGTCCATCAGGCAGATTACCTAACTAGTGCTGGTCAGGTGATTGACTGGTTTAAGATTCCGTTTCTGGGAGAACTGAAACTGTAATTAAGTTTCGGTTTGGTGACTTGAAGCTTAGCATAAGCAACTCCATTTTGGGCCTGTTGTCTTGTTTTTAACAATAGAAAGGAGAGATAATATTCCGTGTGGTAAAAATTGCTCAACAAATCTGATTTTATAAGATAACATATTAAGAACATTCACAGGAATGTCTATCTTGTTTTCCTGTGCAATATGGAGATTTGTGTGACTCTTCACAACTCTTTTGAACTGTATAATTTGTCTATCACAGCATGACAAGTCACCCCAAAACTTGATACATTAACACAACAACTATTATTATCTCTCACAGTTCTGGGAACTGACTGGGCTCAGCTAGGTGGTTCTCGCTTTGGGTATCGAATGTGGTTGCAGTCAGATTAGGGGCTGGGGCTGGAATCATTTCAAAGGCTCCTCACTCAAATGTCTGGTGGTTGATGTTAGTTGTCTGCCAGAATATCTACACATGGCCTCTGCATTTGGCCTAGGCTTCCTCAAAGCATGATGGCTAGGTTCCAAGAACAAGCATCCAAAGAGAACCAAGTGGAATCTGTTTCACCTTTTATGACCTAGCCTCAGAAGTCACATGGTGTCACTTCCTCCATAGTCACAGATTCAAGGATTAGGGACATAGACACTACCTCTCCATGGAAGGAGCATCAATGTCACACTATAAGAATAGAACATAGGATGGAAGATCTTCTACCATCCTGGAAAATTCAATTGGCCACAAGGCTTATTCTGTTCTTTGTTAATAAATCAATGTAAATATAACTTGAACAAAGAGGTTTAATAAGACTTCAAAATTTTTTTTAACTGTTGCCCTGTCCCATAAAAAGAATTGTGCTAGATATTTTCTGTTTGCTCTTTTAGAACCACTCTCCACCAGCCTCCACCCTGTTCTGTGCCCGTGAGCGCTGGCCTGTATGGAATGCATGGATAAGCTCTCTTGCCTATTGCTCTCTTCTCATTGGGTCCTGCCAATGAGTAGCACCTACAGAAGATCAAAGGTTCAGAAGAAATGAGGTCAGGATATTTATTCTCTGGCTGGATTATGGGTTGACTTCATTTCTCTAGTCACAGCTTCTGTCTGAAGACCCTCTTGTACCTTATTCTATTCTTCCCCTTGCTGCTCCCTCCCCTTGCCTCTTTAGGAGAAGGGGTAGCAATAGCTCCCCAATGTTGCTGGCTGTGGAATGCTTCACTCTCTTTTGTTGGTTTCTTTTAACCCAGTCTACAACTTTGTAAACAGTCCCTTTATTAAACTCTCCTTAACTACTTAGTTTGAGTTTGTAGGACTCAGACAAACTATTCTTCAAAACCTGTAATTCCGTTAAGTGATCTTCCTGGAAATAATTTGATAATAGACACTTTTGTATTCCTAAAGAATATAAATACTTGTAAGATTGCTCTGTCAAATCATCCATAATATAGAAAAAATAAAAGCCTATGACTCTGCTAGATTTGCTATTTTAATAGTGGTTAAGAAACTTGTCTCATTTAAATTAACTGCATTGAACAAGCAATTCCACACTTATTTAATTACATTTACGTAAGCACCGCAAAGAAGAAAGTATGAAGAGCTATAACAGGGGAAACTGACCCTTCAGGAGGTGGGCTTAGGGCTTCCCTGAAGAAAGACATTTAAGGACATCTCAGGCAGGAGGGGACACATCTAGTCTTAACTGGTAAAAGTCAACAATTATTCATCATTTGCTATGAGCCAGGCACTGGTCACAAATACTTCAGACATATTATCTAACTTGTTCTAAACTACCCTGTGACATGGGTATTGCTTTAATATTTCTTTTTCATAGATGAACCGAAGGCGAGTTAAATAACTGAGAATGGTTATACAGTTCATTATTGAATGACCGGATAGATATATGAAGAATGGTGTTCTATGCAGAATTTTCATTTTGAGAAGAAAGTCAAAGCCTCAAGTTAATCCAAGAAATCTTTCTGCATCATGGAGACACTTGAGGAAGAGATCTCAAATACCCTGTCAATTTTTTCCTTCTTTCCTTCCTTCAACAGCATGAAATTAATTCATACTCTGGACCAGTACAGTTCGGGGCGCAAGAATCAGTTGTGACCAAGATAGAAATAGACCCTGTTCTCTTGGGGCTTAAGTTGTACTGAGCAAAGGGCCAAAAAACTGCTATGCAGAGATTAAAATGGGATGACTTGATGGTGACTGGAGGCCTACTTTGGATTGGGTAATCAGAGATCTGAATTGCAAGGTTGGTCACTGGATGGCACAACCTGTACTCTGGGTTACTTTCTCACACATTTGGCGGTTTCTTCCTTTTATCCCATTTCCTCTTACTTCCGTTTACCGTCCGAACCACAGACTCCGATACTGGCAAGGCCCAGCCTTTCCTGCGGTTTCACGCGCGCCGCTCAGGTGTGTCCACTCAATGCGCCTGCGCACAGGGCTGGCCCAATCGGATACAGCCCAGAGCTGCGGGGGCGGGGATTGGTTCTCCGGCCGGGGGGAGGGGCAGCAGAAAGGGGCGGGTTTTTGTCCCGAAACCTGTGGCTGCTGGCTGCCGGAAGTGAGCCGAGAGTCGGTAAAGTTTGTTGTCGCCGGAAATCTCGGGGGGGGGGGAAGCGCAGCCGTGTGATGGCGGCGGAGGATAAGGCTGAGAAGGTGGGTGGCAGGGGTTGGGGGGGGACAGGGGAACCTTTGCGGCTAGAGGCGTGGCCTAGACGTAGAGGCGATGGGGAGGGAGGGAGGCGCAGACTGTGGGGTCAGGATCGGCGGGGAGGGCCCGGCCCAGCGGGGAATCGGCCGCGCAGTCGGGGGGCAGCCGAGCCGACCCCGTCTCAAGCCGGCCCTCCTCGCCGCAGGGGCCGGTGGACAGCGCGGAGGAGGAGCAGCCCCTGGCGACCCCCGAGGAGCTGGCCGCCCAGAAGCGCGAGCAGAGACTGCGCAAATTCCGGGAGCTACACCTGAAACGGGTGAGTAGCCCCGGAGGCCAGCTGACACCTGTCCCCTGGCCAGGCCCGTGCGCGTTCGGGGAGAGACAAGGAAGCCGCAGCAGCGCGTCTGACAGACCCGCAGAGCTGGATGGAAGATCTGTCCCAGTGCTCTCAACCCTGGCAGCACATTCGAATCACTTTAGAATTTTTAAAAAGTATACATGCTTTAAGGCACACTTCCAGGGTGTCTGATTTAATCAGTTTCTGGAATCAGACATTAGTATTTTTTTAAGCAACTTCTCACATTCTCCTTTCAGTTCAAGTGACTTTATCAAACCTTTGTTTTTATAGAGAGGGATACTGCGGATCAGAGATGGAAAGGAATTAGTCTGTCCTCACACAGCGAGTAGGCCGATCACTCATTCATCCCCAAACAGTGTCGTCTCCCTCCGTCCCCACCCCCACCCCACCCCCGCATCTAGTGTGCGATAGCCAACTAGATAGTGCGGATATAGTAGTCAAAACGGTAATTCTTCTGCTGGTTATGGAGGCAGGTCCATAACCAATAATTACTCCCACAATGGTAATGCTCTTTAGAGACGAACAAAGTGCCTCAGAGGAGCAGAGAAAAAAAGACTGACAACTAAAGATGGAGGTGACAACTAAGCTGCTTGAAAGATGAGTAGGCTATTATCAGACATATAAAGGAGTTGGGGGAGGAGGTGTCCAAGCAGTAGGTACAACTGCAGAGGAGGAGTCCTTATCAGGGTAGGAGGCCAGTAGGCAGCTGGGTGCAGCTGGAGACAAGAGTATGTTTGGGGAGGGTAGTTATCTCTGTTGGCCCAGAAAAACTCAGATCTAAAAACTAGTTGAACACACATACTTAATTCACTTGAAATATTGTATAAAGAATAGGAGGCCAGAGGATATGTGAAGAAGCAATGATATAATTAGAACATCACCTTTTTGCAATCTTTAATGAATCACTCTATCTAGCTAGTAATTAATGGCTGTGAACATCACAAAAAGGGAAAAAATCAGAGATTACGTGTCTCCTGATGGAAATAAATCCAAATCTAGTCTGCTTTGGATGACTTATCATACAAGAAGACAGGTAACATCTATTTGGATTTATTTCCATATTTATGCTGACAAACTTTGTGTGTCCTGGTGGTAGAATGAAGCTCGAAAATTAAATCACCAGGAAGTTGTGGAGGAAGATAAAAGACTTAAATTACCTGCAAACTGGGAAGCTAAGAAAGCTCGTTTGGAATGGGAATTGCAGGAAGAAAAAAAGAAAAAAGTAAGTGCAATTCTGCCATCCTCATAAGCTGTGGATTCAAAAACTGTTTTGTTGAGGTGGTATATAGCATGGTAGTTAAGCATTCTGGCTCTGTTCTCCTCTGTAGCTCAGAGAGTTGTGAGAATAAAATATGTAAAACACTTAGCACAGTGCCTGGCACATAGTTAGAGCCACATAAGCAGTGGATATTAGGGTAGAAGGGCTAAGCTACAGTAACAGAAGCTCCAACAATAAATGATAAAGCTTATTAGTCACTCATGTTATCAGTTCCCAGCTGAGCAGCCTAAGTCAGAGGGGCAGCTCTGTTCCATACAAGTGTCCATTCCGTTGTTGCTCTGCCATTCCCCAGCACGTTGTTGGCTGTCTGGATGGGCAAAGCTAAGTGGCTGCAAGTTCCAGCCAGCAAGAAAGGGTATAGTGTAGAGGCAGCACAGCCATGGTTTCAAGGTCTGACTTTGGAAGCAGCCTTCAGCACTTTTTTTTTTTTTTTTTGTGAAGAAGATCAGCCCTGAGCTAACATCCATGCTAATCCTCCTTTTTTCCTGAGGAAGACCGGCTCTGAGCTAACATCTATTGCCAATCCTCCTCCTCCTTTTTTTCCCCTCCAAAGCCCCAGTAGATAGTTGTATGTCATAGTTGCACATCTTTCTAGTTGCTGTATGTGGGACGCAGCCTCAGCATGGCCAGAGAAGCGATGCGTTGGTGCGCACCCGGGATCCGAACCCGGGCTGCCAGTAACAGAGTGCGCGCACCCAACCGCTAAGCCACGGGGCCGGCCCCTTCAGCACCTGTTTTGTTGAAAATTTAAGTCACTTGACCTGATCCAACTGCAAGGGAGGTTGGGAGATGAGCAGCCATGAGCCCAGAAAGGAGGAGAGAAAGGATATTGATGGCCAACTCATGTGTCTACCACAGCTGTTTTTGGTGTCAATGTTATAGATGTAATACTTCTTACAGACATTAGCAAATTCCAGTTTTCTTTGTAAGTTAGTCAACTTAGTCTTTTTTTTTGCTGGGAAAGATTCGCCCTGAGCTAACATCTGTTGCCAATCTTCCCCTTCTTTTTTTCCTCCCCAAAGCCCCAGTACATAGTTGTACATTCTAGTTCTAAGTCCTAGTTTTTCTGTGTGAGCCACTGCCACAGCATGGCTACTGACAGACAAGCGGTGTGGTTCTGTGCCTGGGAACCAAACCTGGCTCACCTGAGTGGAGCCCACCAAACTGGAACTGCTAGGCCATGAGGGCTGGCTGTCAATTCAGTCTTAGTGGCAGTCGTTAGGCCTTTCTTTTTTTTTTTTTGTGAGGGAGATCAGCCCTGAGCTAACATCCATGCCAATCCTCCTCTTTTTGCTGAGGAAGACTGCCTCTGAGCTAACATCTATTGCCAATCCTCCTCCTTTTTTGCCTCCCCAAAGCCCCAGTAGATAGTTGTATGTCATAGTTGCTCATCCTTCTAGTTGCTGTATGTGGGACGCAGCCTCAGCGTGGCTGGAGAAGCAATTCATCGGTGCGCGCCCGGGATCCGAACCCAGGCCACCAGTGGCAGAGCACGCGCACCCAACCGCTAAGCCACCGGGCTGGCCCAGGCCTCTCTTGATTTAAAAAGAATCAAGGAATTTTTTTTTTTTTGTGAGGAAGATCAGCCCTGAGCTGACATCCATGCCAATCCTCCTCTTTTTGCTGAGGAAGACCACCTCTGAGCTAACATCTATTGCCAACCCTCCTCCTTTTTTTCCCCCAAAGCTCCAGTAGGTAGTTGTATGTCATAGTTGCACATCCTTCTAGTTGCTGTATGTGGGACGCGGCCTCAGCATGGCCTGAGAAGCGGTGCGTCGGTGTACACCGACGATCCAAACCCGGGCTGCCAGTAGCAGAGCACGCACACTTAACCGCTAAGGCTGGGGCCGGCCCTAGGAATCAAGAAATTATATAAGGTAATAGAGCTAATGTTTTTTCCCTTTTTAGGAATGTGCAGCAAGAGGAGAAGACTATGAGAAAGTGAAGTTGCTTGAGATCAGCGCAGAAGATGCAGAAAGGTGGGAGAGGAAAAAGAGGAGGAAAAACCCCGATCTGGGATTTTCAGGTAAAACTGGCTTTTACTTTATTGAATGGTCCTGTTAATGGCCCATTTAATAACAAGTTTAATAATGCCCCAACATCAAAATAGTCTGTGGCTCTCATTTTTTTTAGATTATGCTGCTGCCCAGTTACGTCAATATCATCGGTTGACCAAGCAGATCAAACCTGACATGGAAACATATGAAAGACAGAGAGAAAAACAGTTAAGTCTATAAGTGATTTAATAGTGTACTCTTTGTATGTTACTGGAAGGACTTGAATTTAAGAGTCCTGATTCTGGAACTTGGCTTCCTGGCCTTGGGTCCTGGCTCCACCACTTACTAGCTGTGTCGCACAATTTTTCTTTCTCAGTTTCCTCATCTGTAAACAGGGAATAATAATGGTGCTTACCTCAAAGGGTTATTGTAAAGGTTAAATGAATTCATACAATGCACTTAATGCTTGGCACACAGTAAGCACTGTATGTGTGTCAGCTATTATCATCATCATGATTACTACCATTGCTGTAAGTGTGTCCCTTACTTGTGGAGGATACCTACTTTCATGATGTGCAGTAAGCACCACTAGGCTGCACTCTTTCTTTCTCTAATTATGTAAGGCAGATAGTGTGCTTAAGGTAAACTCTGTTTTAATAACAACAGTGTAGTCAAGTGGAGAGAGCTATAAATTGTGCAGAACAGTGTGTTCTCATTCCACCTCTCCCACTGTATGAACTTTGTTGGATAAGTCCATTGACCTCTGGTCCTCAGCCAACTCATTTGGGCACTAGAGCAGATGATTTCTTAAATACCCTTTTTCAAGTCTGAATTCTGTTTCTTTGAAATCAAATATGATCCCAAAGGTTGCTATTGTTGACCACTAATTGTCCAGTTCTGAAAGTATAGGATCTTTATAGTGTTACTCATTACCTTGCTTTTTCTCAGTGGAGAGGAGTTCTACCCAACATCAAATAGTCTTCTTCATGGAACACATGTGCCTTCCACAGAGGAAATTGATAGGATGGTCATAGACTTGGAAAAGCAGTAAGTACCCCAAATGCAACCTAAAGATTTAGTACTAATTTCACACTTAATGACAAAATTACCTTTATAGTCTTGAAGTATAGCACCTGGATAAAAATTAAGGAACACTTGAATTATTAGTTTGAAGAATGGTCCCATTCACCACCTTTATATTTGTGTTCTGAATGGGGTCATTATTACACAGAATCAATAGAGTAATATAAAAATTCTCTCCAAGTAGTGTAATGTATCACTGCCCTTATATTTCAACGTGAACCTGGGTTCTGTCCCAAATATCATCTGATGGTACTGTTAACTTACAAAATTAAATTCAAGGAAGCTCATTGAAACTATTTCTTTGTAGAATGCTTTTCTAAAGATACTGCTTTCAGTCTTGAATGCTTTTCTAAAGATAGTGCTTTCAGTCTTAACTGTTAAGATCAAAAAATAAAGCAGCTTTTAATTCTCTCTGTTTGTTTCCATTACAGAATTGAAAAACGAGACAAATATAGCCGGAGACGTCCTTATAATGATGATGCAGACATTGACTACATTAATGAAAGGAATGCCAAATTCAACAAGAAGGCAGAAAGATTCTATGGGAAATATACAGCTGAAATTAAACAAAACTTGGAAAGAGGAACTGCTGTCTAACATTCAGGAACTGTTTTGACTGCCAAATTGTACCAATAAACCAGGACTGTCTATATCTTTCCTTTTATAATTTGTAAAGAATTGTTCTATGTCTATGTATTTTCATGCTTATATATTTATTATTCACTTGTTTTAGAAAAATCTGTCTTTTGTTAAACACCAAGTGTGTGCTTAATGTGTGTTCCCTGCTGGGCTTAAAATTCTTAGCTACAAACATGGGAGTCGTCATCATCCTAAAATCTGTCATGCATTTGACTTGACCTAGAGTTGAACTTGGGAGCTTCAGAGGTGGGGTGCTAAACTGGTACTAATATTTCTTGTAAGCTATGTATGGTAGGTAGTGAGAGGAAGGTGACAGTGGCTACTGGAAATTCACCCTAGCCTCTCCTCCCCAGAATGGGTCACAGTTAACAGGTGCTTGCCCATCATCTCATGCTCTACTCCATGGTCCAGGTGTGTTAATGGGGCAAACAGGGCAGGAGACTGATTCTCTAACGGCATTTTGTAAATATCCCATCTTCCAAAAAGCAAACATCCCCTGGAAGAAAATAAGTTAAAACATTTGGTCAAAGCATTATTAAAACATAATACTGCCATTTGGTATTTAAAAAAAAGCCTAGGGCTGGCCCGGTGGCTTAGCGGTTAAGTGCGTGCGCTCCACTAATGGCGGCCCGGGTTCGGATCCTGGGCGCACACCGAGGCACTACTTCTCCGGCCATGCTGAGGCCGTGTCCCACATACAGCAACTAGAAGGATGTACAACTATGACATACAACTATCTACTGGGGCTTGGGGGGGGGGGGAAAGGGGGGAGGATTGGCAATAGATGTTAGCTCAGAGCCGGTCTTCCTCAGCAAACAGAGGAGGATTAGCATGGATGTTAGCTCAGGGCTATCTTCCTCACAAAAAAAAAAAAAAAAAGCCTAATTGGCATTTTAACCTTATTTCAACTGTAACTAAAAAATTAGAACATGTGGTTTGAGTATAATTATGGGAAATGCAGGATAGAAAACCTGAAATCAGGAGTATCCCATAAAAAGTGAAGGAGATATCTACTTGTGCCATGTTATGTGAATCAACACATGATGAGGACTGGGATAAATAAGTTGGGTACACCAGTAGGAAGCTCTGATTCAGTCAATGATGGGCTGACAAAGATGGTAATATAAATGCTATTGATACAGATATCCAATGTTCTGTGAATAGGGAAATTTTAACATTATGGTACATTCATACAATTATAGAATGAAGCAGATTTATACTAACAGGAAAAGATGCTCATAATATAGCTATAGAAAGAGGTTTGTACAGGCATAGAAAAAAAAATCCAAGATGTACATCATACTATTTACAATGATTGCCTCTGGGGAATGGAAATAGAAGTAGTAATTTGACTTATTTTTTGAAGTAATTTGAGACACACACCTATGCTGCCCAATCTTATCAAAAAAGTAGTAATCTGGGGCCGGCCCGGTGGCGCAAGTGGTATGGTTAAGTGCGCGCGTGCTCCGCTGCGGCAGCCCGGGGTTCGCCGGTTCGGATCCCGGGCGCGCACCGACGCACTGCTTGGCAAGCCATGCTGTGGCGGCGTCCCATATAAAGTGGAGGAAGATGGGCACAGATGTTAGCCCAGGGCCGTCTTCCTCAGCAAAAAAAAAAAAAGAGGAGGATTGGCGGATGTTAGCACAGGGCTGATCTCCTCACAAAAAAAAAAACAAAAAAAAAACAGATTCTAGTATTACATCATTAATTCATTTCAAAAGTCTCCTTCACAAGGAAATCCTTGAGTTCTGCAACTTTGCTAAGGAGTATACCAACTAACGATACTAATAGGGTGTTCGGGTTAACCACATTTTCAATTAAAATCTTAAAGCCAATCCTGATGTTTTCTTGGACTTTGCTGTAACCAAGCCAGTCTACCAATATTCTCAGGTCTCCTTACAATAAAAACGAACCTAACCATGTAAACTTTCTTACTCCTTTAGAAGCACGTTACCCTCCCAATAACTTGTTGTTAACCTAAATGTGAAATAGACATGTTTACCCAAAGCACAACCCTTTCTTCCAGGCAATTCCCCCTGTTCAAACCAAGTGCTGTTGGCTTGAGGGATGAAAATGTAGCCAAGGCTATATACATGATACTTAACAAGAACTATACCGCCACGAATGTACATATCCAAGTCATTGTACATTTCAATTTCTCATGGGGTCAAAATTTTTTCAAGCAGTTCTATCCAACACAATGTTCTGAAAGAAATATTCTATTATCTACACGTTCCAATAAGATAGCCACTAGTCACATGGTGCTACTGAACACTTGAGAAGTGGCTAGTACAACTGAGGAACTGAATTTTAAGTAACGACATGTGGCTAATGGCTATGTATTATAGGAAAGTGCAGGTAAAATATGGGACAGCACAGCTTTAGTTAACAGCAATTTATTAAGTTTCACTAGGACCTTCACCACCTTTTTAAAAAGGCAACTTCTACTTAATTAATTTAGGACTTCAGCCAGCTTATCTATTCATCTAATCTCTGGGTATTTGTCTTTTCCTGACTTATTTGTTGTTTTGCCTCTAGTATTCTGCCCATTCCATTCTAATTTGCTATCCCTGCCTATTGGAAATCTATTTCATTCCTTTCTAAATTTAAGAGGCAGCTCAAGATGGTGGCAAAACAGGAAGACAGTACAAAAGAAAAACAGACCCATACTTAAAAAAACATGTTTTTAATCCACTAGGATTTTTATTCTTTGCCCAGGTTTTAACAAGACACGTTTTATTGCTAAGGGCTAGCACATGGGCACAATAAATTAATTAAGCTGGTACCTTACATTCAAACATCTGATCCAGTATGTCAAATAATACTTGCAGAGATAAGCTAAAAATGGCTTAACTCTTTCTATGATTCTGGTGTCCACTAATATGTATTAATGGGCAAAAACTACAGAAGTCTATAGTCAGCCTATTTAGACCAGCTATCCAGGATCTATTGAGTTCACAGTTAAGTATAATACTCATTTTTGAAATTCTATGTGCTAGGCCAGCCCCAGTGGCCTAGTGGTTAAGTTGGGCACATTCTGATTTGGCGGCCCAGGTTCAGTTCCTGGGCTCAGATCTACACCCCTTGTCTGTCAGTGGCCATGCTGTGGCAGCAGCTTACAGACAAAGAGAGGAAGATTGGGGGCAGATGTTAGCTCAGGGTGAATCTTTCTCAGCAAAAAAAAAAAAAATTAAAAGAAAAAATTCTATGTGCTTAGTTAAGGTCCTTTCCAGCTACAGCAGCATTAAAGAATCTGAAATTGATGAGCTCAATATTTAGAATACTTTTTAAAGCATAATGAAGAAATGCAACTAAACCTCACGAATTGTATAGTTCAATGAGGCATTTCCCATTCAACCTCTCTGGCTGAGTTTCCTGCCCTGAAGCTCATAGTTTAACTCCTCCAGGATAACAGCCGGTATTCCATAAATTTTAGGCCAAACTTCTCAAATTTTAATGAGTATCCACGTCAACTGGCAATATTGTTAAGATTCAGACTAATTCAGCCCTAGGGTGGGAACTTAGGATACAGCATTTCTTTTCTCACAACCTCCCAGGTAAGGTCAGTGAGCCCTATGCTGTCAGTCCATGGATCTGGATTTGAGATGAGCAAGGTTTTAAACAAGAGACACCTCCTTATTCTTCTTCATAAAGACCTATTATGTAATATATCATAATAAAATGACACTAAAATAATAAAAACAAGAAATTTATTAACAAATATATACAACACAAACACAGTTCAATTACTGTGTTTGTCTTATAAATTTCACCTCTATAAACCAACGGATACTATACAAAACATTCACAAGTGTATACATATATATATATATATATATAAAAGACTCCCACCTGTACGTAACCTCTCATTCATTTGTGCTATCTCATATCTGTAAAGAAATGTTAACATTTAAATATTAAGTATTTACATCTTTTTGTGTCGCTGTAACTTCACCAGTTACCACTAAATGGCTCAGAGGGAGACAATAATGCTAGAAACACAAACATGCAATAAAGTGCATTTCAGGCAACCTCAGCTTTTTAGTTTTCTTTTTCAGACAGGTATCCACAGTCCATATGGACTTTTCTTCAGATTTATTTTTGGGGATCCTGAGGAGGTCTCTTGAGCAGTAGCTTTAGCTGATTTCTGAAGCATTGGCTTTGCTACAGAATTCTGTAAGAGAACAAATTCACAAAGTTAGCTTCCCAAACATACATACTGTATATACTTCAAATATGTGCTTTTTACATAATACATTAAATAATTCCATTTAAGATTGAAACTTAAAAGACATCAACCAAATGCAAAGTGCAGACCTTATTTATAACTTCATTCAACCGAACTGTAAAGCCAAGAAACTATTGCAGAAATCAGACATATGCAGGGCATATTACAATAGCGAGGTGTTAAAATAGTTTTGAGATTTTGTTTTTTAAGCCCTCGGCTGATTTTAAAAGATTCTGACTACAGAGTATTCTGAAATTCGCTTTTCAAATATTTCAACAATTAAAGTATAAGGGGAATATTTAAAAGAAGGGAAAATATTGAAACTGAGAATGTGGCTGTAAGATACAGAAAATGCCCATTATATCAGTCACTTGTAGAACTAGCACAAAAAAATATAAAAGATTAAGTCTATTTATCAACTGGCTTACTTAGTAGCTCCCAAATTACCACCACCGAGACAAAAACAATGAGCATTCCAACAAAAATGAAAGCCCCACATAATGGAAATATGTTCTAGGTCCAATTGTTGAGTAGTTAATGCTTAGATATACTTACATTAGAGCTAAAAACTATGCTTTTTTGCTGGGAAGACTTTTCATTGGGCTTTTTAGTTCCATCTTCTGTTAGCTTTTCCGGCAGCTAGACAAGAAAAAACATATTTTTAAAAAACCATACCCTTGGTTTACAGTTGTGTATAAAAAGCAGCCCAACTACAAATTTAGTTATAGAGACACAAATCAACTTGAATCTAACCATACAGTTAAAGGCCTAAACAGCATAGTACTCTGTTGAGTTTTCCCCGTAACAAAATAGATTCAATATTAGGCTTAAGACACTCTTCCCCATAAAGCAGTACTGTATTCCCCTGATGCAAATTCAAGTAACTCTGAAAGTAAAGTCATACCAGAAAATACCTAGTTTCAAAGAACTAAGGCATTTGTCAGTTGGGTACCTAATTGTCTTAATGAAAAAGCAACTCAACTAAGATCTTATTTGTCTACTACTAATACTTAAGCAAACCCACATCTGGGTCTGAATGATAGGTTCACCTAGATAACACATCTTTCCTGTGTTAACTGATTCTCTCAATTCCTAACTACTTAAGCCTTTAATACTATGAATTCTATGCTTTGGATTTCACATAACTTAAAAGCACAGCGCAATTTGCCAATGCACATCCTGCACATTTCTGGAGAATTATAATAAACTTATCTGCAAGTGAAGCAGGCCTCTTCTTCTGTAATCTCTCAAAACATCTGGAATATATTGCATATATTATGAAAGGGACATCTATATCACAGATGCCCCACCATTACAAAGTGTACTTTTGTTTAAAAAATTATCTTTAGTATCTTATCCAAATAGTACCTGTCCCAAATTCTAGCATGCACATGGATCTACCAACAAAAAACTAAGCTTTCAGTGTGTGAACATAAACTTCAAATTAGTTAAACCTCTGATGCTTTTGCCCATGTATCAATTACCAACAGATTTTCTTCATCAATGTCTGGAGACCACATTCATGATTTCTATAAAACAGAAATAAAGCAAATAAACTATACTGTATGTTGAGTACATAATATGTGGGAACATAATGCTGCAAATGAAAACTACAGATAAATACTCTGCGAAGACTAGTTAGAAAAATCTGGTAACTACATAGAAATCACCAAAGCACCAGCTACAATTATGAATGTAATTAGTACTGTGTCAGCTGTAAATAAAGTTCATTATCTCCCATTCCCATGGGGGAGACTCTGTCTAGTACTGTCAGTTCTGCTATTTTAACAAATTATATTTAGCTAGCCTTTCCAAGAAGTAGTCTAGTGTAAATCAAATAAAAATGGCTAATCAGATCTTTCTGGCAAAAGCTTTCTGAAGATTTTGTTTCGAATAAATGTAGAATACTTACCTCAAACTTTGAAGAATTATTTGGTACAGCTGGTCCACGGTTTGTTTCTTTTGATACAAGAGCAGTTCTGAGACTAGCTGGCAAATCAAAGTTGGTTGTTCCTAAAGCTTTTGCTGCATTGGCTTTTGCTATTTCTAACAGCTCCATTCGATCTACAAAAGAACCACAAGACATTCATTAATCCTGCAGTATTTCTCCAAAAGGATTCAGAAGCACAACATAATTGTGTTTTATCTAGAACAGCATCAGAAGGATGTTTAAATGTTTTTATTTTCATGTGTAGAATATACCTTTATCCATGGAAACAAAGTTCTCTACCTTATTTTTTTTGGTGAGGAAGACTGGCCCTGAGCTAACATCTATTGCCAACCTTCCTCTTTTTTGGCTTGAGAAAGATTAGCCCTGAGCTAACACCTGTGCCCATCTTCCTCCCCTTTGTGGGTCAGCACCACAGCATGGCTTGACAAGTGGCGTAGGTCCACGACTGGGATCCGAACCTGTGAACCCAGGCCGGAAGCAGAGCACACACTTAACCACTAACAACACGGGGCAGGCCCCCTGTACCTCATTTTTCGCTGAGAAAAGTAAGAACCCCTAAACAATCGCAACAACTAGTTTTCAGTTTTCCTTACCAAAAGCATGAATTCCATATTGTTTTTGCTTTTTATTCAAATATGTATTCTAAACGTCTAGTTTTTTTTGTAACGGGTCTTTTAATATGGTACAACTCGCACACCTAATGAACCAATATCCACACATTACTAAACTCATTTCCAAAATTCCTTAAGATTTTTTTTGACCTAATATCCTTTTTTCTGTTCTATGAGCCTATCCAGAATACCACAAGTCATTTGTTCTAAAATGCCTGGACGAAATCCAATTCTGCTCGGTAACACAATATTACTAAACTAAAAACAGAAGCGTTTTGCTACTATCCTTCCCGTTCAATAGTTAACGGAGCCACAGCTTCGCGTGGGTCAACAACTAAGTCACTAACATTGAGAAGGCTCCACTAACAACTGCCAGCCTCCCAAAGAAGGGATTCCTCCGCTGACTTTCAATCCCACGGGAAAGAACGTCCATTTTAAAAGTGGACGCCGACAGCAGTGCAGTTTTAACTGTTAAGCTGCTAACGTCCTCCCCTCTTTCCTCCCAACACAACTAAGATTCCAGGAACCAAGGCAAATAAAAATACTGAAGCTACACAGCAACTCCGGCCGCCTCGCCTCCCAGACCGCCGCCACGCGAAAACAGCGCGAAGGGAGAAGTCAGCGCGCGCTGTCCTTTCCCTGAGGACGGTCAGCCCTGGGCTAACAGCCGCGCCGATCCCCCGCTACTCCCCACGCGGGTCGCCGCCACAGCACGGCCGGCGCCTGGAGTAGGCCGGCAGCCGGGCTCCACCCCGCGGCCCCGGGCCGCCCAGCGCCGACCGCGCCGCCCACCGCCAAGGCCTCACCTTCCTCACTCAGGCGGAAGGGGGTCCGGCTCCGCGACCTCGTCCTGGAGCGGGCCCTCCAACACCCGCGCCCCTCCGGGGTGGGCGTGCGCCCGGAGCCGCAGGGGCGCCGCCGCCGCGCGGCCGCACAGGCCCCGCGGTGCCACCGCCGGCCCCGGGAGCGCGACCTGCTGCGGGAGCGGCGCCGCCAGGGAGACCCGGGGCGCCCGTCCCGGCGCCGGCGGCCGCGCGACCGCGAGCGGCTGCGCGAGTAGGAGCGCGAGTAGCGCCTGTACTTCCGCTGGCGGCGCCTCCTGGCCCGGGCCCCGGCGCGGCCCGCCCTCCGCGGCGGGCTCCGACTCCCGGACGCCGACCGACTCGAGACGCGGGCCCGGGCCCCAGAGCTTCCGGAGGACGAGCGGCTGCCGGACGCCGAGGACAGCCGGCTGGACCGGCCCGAGCGCGCGGCCGAGGGCGAGCCCGGCCACAGGTCGTTCACGTAGCGGGACATCGCTGCCTTCTCCCGGAGGATCCCTCCCCGGAAGCTCCGTTCCTGCAAACGAACCGGAGGAAACGAAGTGAAGGCCCGAAGCCAGTCAGCGGGCTCCCTTCCCGCGCCTGAGGTACCGGCGACCGAGCCCGTCACCAGAAAACTTACCACGCGCCGGCGACGCCTCACTTAAGACGGAGAGAAAGGACCAACGAACGCCTTCCCCTCGACGCTGAGGACGAAGAGGGGCTTTCGCAGCTGCTCTCGAACAGCCAACTCGCAACACCCCCACCGTCCCGACACGAACAGAGCGGACCGTCCACAGACGCGTCGAAAGTACCAGAATCTGGCGGCCGGAGCATGCGCAGAGACGTTGGCGCGGTGGGCGTGGCTCTCCTCTCGCCCAACCGCCGCCCTTCCTCCTCTCTCTCCGAGACCCACCCCGCCCTGCGCAAAGGCCTCCGGGATGCGCATGCGCGACCGAGCCCCGGGGGGCGGGGCTGCTCCATGCGGTAGTCCCGCGTCCTGTGGCTGTTGTGGTTTCTCAGCTGGAGCTAGGGGAGTGAGGCGGTCCTGTAGATGCCGGTGGAATCGTTGCCTCCACTCTCTGGGAAGCTGCAGACTCGGGCTGTGCCTCCCTGGACTCTCCCTGACCACTTTGTCCTGACTTGTGTCCAGCGAGTGAGGGCGACCGCATCTGGACTCCGCCAGGCTGCCGGGCCTCGGCCCTCCCCGGGACGTCACCGGATCTCTGTAAATGCAATATTAACTTAGGAAAGGTTCTTCACTCCCATGTTCTGGCTAGTAAAGGTAAGAAAGGAGGAGACAGAGCATGCAAAGACACCCATGGTTGACCTTAAATTTAATCTAGGGGGTCAGAATGACGTCTGAGATGTGTCTTCAGAGGACAGTGTGCTTGGTGTTGGGGATTGAACAACGGCGACTGTTTTGTTTCCAGGCATTTATAAATAGGATACATTCCAAACCAACCTATTGTTAATAAAGCATGACAATTGCCTTGAAATAACTGTTCATTGAATGAACTAACCACATCTGTAAGGAGAGTTAGTCATTATATGAGCCTCTTTGCAAGTCGAGTGGCATTTTTACAAAAGTTATTTTTTTTGGAGGGGGGATACAAGCTCACTTTTCTCTTATTCATTTTCACCCGACATCCTCAAGTATGCACAGAAGTGGAGGGAATAAAAACCTTATGACAGAATCTGCACCCACCCATGTGATCTGTCCTGCCTGGCACTTTCCATGGTATCATCCACGTCTCTGAGGAAGCATCATGATGGAAATAGTTCTTAAGTGAAGAAATGTTTCTTTAGAAACGTTTTTCTAAGTAAGTTCACAAGTAAACAGAGAAGACACAGTGCCCATCTGCCAGCAACTTTTGCTGAAAGTTTTCATGAAGCTGTGTGAATGGACAGAAAAATAAAATGAATTTCAGATTTGACAAGTGTAAAAATGATGTGTTAGGGGAAATAATGTGAAACTATGCATATAAGATGATGCAGTCTTGATCTCTTGGATATGAATAAGGAAAAGGTAGTAGGAGCCTCTGTAGATAGTTCATGGTGTCAGTCAAATGTGTGCCTAACATAAGGTGACTAGAAAAATGGTGGATGTTAACAGTAAGAATATTGGAAACATAATGGGAAACATTACTTTGCCCTTATGCAGAACACTGGTGTATTTGTCTCTAGAATACGTGCAGTCTACCTGTGTTAAAGTCTACAAGAAATGTGTTTATTTTTCTAAACAATGCAGTCTTCTCTGAGCATCTATCCACTCACCTGATTCGACATCCAATTTCAGTTATCATTAAAGCATCATGTACAGAATTTGTAGGCTAATTTAGGCAGAAATGAAGTGTTTACAATAGTATGTCTTCCCATTTGAGAATGTGACACTTTTCTTTTTTTTTTTTTTCCCCCCAAAGCCCCAGCAGATAGTTGTATGTCATAGCTGCACATCCTTCTAGTTGCTGTATGTGGGACGCGGCCTCAGCATGGCCGGAAAAGCGGTGCGTCGGTGCACGCCCGGGATCCGAACCCGGGCCGCCAGCAGCGGAGCGCGTGCACTTAACCGCTAAGCCACCGGGCCGGCCCCAATGACACTTTTCTCCATTTGTTTTTTTTTATTTCCTTCACTGTGGTAGGCAGATTAATGCCCCCCCAAAGATGTGCACCCCTAATTCCCAGAACCTATGAATATGTTACCTTATAAGACAAAAAGAATTTTGCAGATGTGATTAGAATTAAGGACCTTGAGATGAGATTATCCTGAATTATACAGGGCAGGCCTAATCTAATCACAGGAGAGATTCAAAGCATGAGAAGGATCCTATGTCCTGCTGCTGCTTCTGAAATGTTGGGGGTTCTCTGCAAGGACCCAAGAGAGGTTTCTAGGAGCCAAGGGTGGCTCCCAGCTGACAGTCACCAAGAAAGCAAAGATCTCAGTCCTACAACCTCACAGAACTGAATTCTGCCAACACATGAATGAGCAAGGTGTTAAGGATTCTCCCCTAGGCCTCCAGAAGGAACACAGCCCTCCTGACACCTTGACTTTAGCTCAGTGAGACTTCTGACCTACAGAACTGTAAAATAATAAATTTAGGTTGATTTAAGCCACTAAGTTTGTGGTTGTTACTGAAGCAATAGGAAACTAATACATTCAATAAAATTTTATAGCTTTTTTCATACACATCTTGCACTTGTCTTGCTGGGTGTATTCTGAAATATTTTAATGGTATTTGTGGATTGTGAATAGGATCCTTTTTGTTATATGTTTACTTTGTTTTATGTGTTTCAACAGATGCACAACACCTAGCTGAGTTAGGTAAATAACACCTAGCTGAGTTTTTACACCCAATATGAAAAATTTTTTCCTTTGATAGGTAAATTCAACTCATTTACATTTATTGGAGTAACTGCAGGGTTGATCTTATCTCTTCCATTGATGTCTATTATTTCTTTTACTTTGCTTTTTTCACTTTTTCCCATTTTATTTTGCCAGTCTGATCAAGGATCTCTTTTTTCCTCCCTCCCACTATTCATTTAGAGGTTCTGCCATGCTTCATCATGCCATTAATGGTTTAATGGGTATCTTTTTATCTCTACCAAACATATTTAAACCTGTTCCTCCTCCCCTCCTGTCTCTCCTTCCACAAATATTTATAGAATGTTTACTGTATTAGATGCTATTGGGTAAGTTAAGAAAAATTTAATAATCCTTTCCCCTACCAAAATTAATTTTTTTCATTAATTTTAATGACAACTAATTTTGTAACAAGTGAGTAAATCCAAAGATATATAAAGTACAAGCTAATAATCCATTCCCTAGAGGTATGGAATCCTCTAAAAGAGGTCCCCATTTTTCTTCCCCACAATTTAGAGGTAACCAATGTTAATATTTTAGCAAGTATTCTTCCAAACTCTTTCAAATACACAAGCATATGGAATTTTTGATGAATATGGGCTCATTCTAAACAAACTGATTTGATACTTGCTTTTATAATCAGTATCCTTTAAGATAAATCATATCAATCTAATTTATTTCTATTTATCAGCTGTATAATTTTCCATAGTCTAGAAGTATCAGAAATTAATCTTTTATCCCTTATTGCTTATTCACGGATATTCATATGGTGTCCAGTTTCTCCACCACTAAAAACTATGCCTTGGAACCAGTGTTGGGTTCTGAAAATGTCAGAGCAGTTCCAGAGCTCTTCTGCAGGCTCCTAATCCATGGCTTCAAGGTCAATAGAGCCATGTCCAGGATACAACCTGGAGCAGCACTACTCCAGGAGTTACCTCCAAGATACCTGAGGTGATAGCTCAAGGGGTAAGCTTAGCTCTCTCAGACTCAGAGGATTAGAGGAGCTTCCAACCATGGAGCTCATCTGAAGAGTGAGAGCTACAAAGAGGAAAAAGGAGCTCTGCGTGAATCTGACACCTAAGACAAATACATTGATCTTAGATCAGAGATGAGTTAAAACCAGACATCTCTGTTGTTAGAGCTGCTGTAGAATCATTAGCTACAATCACCAGTGCAGCATTCAAGGCAATTAACACCAAGATCAGTAAACTCCTGCCAATGGTTCAATCATTACCCAATGTGGGCTCACCCCTCCACTGCCTGCGATGACTGAGCCTCATCATAACAAGGCTGTTATTCGTACTGCTCCTCCTGATGACTGTTTCCTGGGTCAGTAGCTCTGGCATGGAAATAGCAGGCTTGCAACGTTATTCAGGAGGCACCCCTCAATATATCAAGCTGAACATATCTATTTCCTGCCATGAAGACTTATCACATCTTCAAGGATATCTGCAACAACACCATGGAAGCTGACAAATCTGTCCCCATTGCAGCCACCATAGAGAGAGGTGTTAGGAATTTTCCTGTACCATGTCATTTAGCCTCTGAGGTGTCTACTCAGAAGCCAGGAAAAGCAAGCGAACAGCACACAGATCCAGCTGTGTACCTGACATTATCATTCCCAATAACCTACAAAGTGCAATTACCGGTGGTGTCATTACAATATAAGGATTGATGGGTGCCTTTACCTAAGAATATGACATTTGTGTATATGCCTGTTGGCACCTATATTGCTCATTTGAGGAGTGCTCTGCTCTGCACAGCAATATAACTCTTCAGTGCACACATCTGCTCACTAGGGTGCTGCTACTCAGTCAGACAAGTTGTCTCAGCCATACCCACCTGAACATTAGAAGAACCATAATTAACTCTACATGGATTATGTTACACGACCTGCACTAGGAATTCGACTTCAGTAAAGGCAAAGTCACAGGCAACAGAATAACTGGGGAATGTCAACGGTCCAGAATAGAAAAAGAGCTACTGCACAGGGCTACACTATTCGTACTATGAGACTTCCTTTTCAAAGGCTATATGTCATGCAGTCTACTCTCTGTCCTGCTCCCTCAAGTCCTTTCACAGCCTTTACTTGACCATACTCGACTTTTGCAACCCTGGCTCAACAACCAATGATCCCAGGTACTGTCTCAGGAGACTCCACACTTGTCTGACCTCTGTGTAAAGATGAACTGTTCTATCGTCAACCTGACAAGTGATCTTTACTTCAAGGTACAATGCAGTGAAGCTGTGATGTTTTACCAATGGAACAGGATATTATACAGCAATTTGCCTTCCGTAAGCAAAGGACAATACATATCAACCATCTGGCCAATAAGAGAGATGTGCTCAGAGTAGCCAGCTCTGGCTGTTGCCCCCATGTTCAACAACCATTTTTATCAAACTCCGTTAATGGATAAGTTTTTACTGAGAGACTTCCATCAGGATCTTATAGCAAGCTCTCATGTGCTAGATCCTTTATATGATGCAATTGGAACTAAATCTGATTTCTCTGGAATGTTCCATGCATCTCATGATGAGTCCACCCACTTGAATTATACTTTATGGCACATTGGATTACCTTAGATTGCTTTCCTCAATCCACTAGGCTGGCGTGGAGATTTGGCCTCTTGGGCAGCCTAATTCGGTGGAATATTATACCTTATAACGCTCACAATTTGCTAGGAGCAAAAGTCACACGCTACTTTAAGTACTGGTGCTTTTATTGTTATATGATAAAGTCTCAAAAGTGGAATTGCTGGGTTAAAGGATCTGTGTGACTTCATATATTACCATATTGCTTTCCAAAAAGGTTGTAGCAACAGTGTATGAGAGAAAGCCTTTCTGATCCTCCAGACCAGTTCATTTCCCCCGTTATAGGTTATCCTATTTTCCTGTGCCTCATATTTTTAGCATTTATCACAATTGTAATAATTAAAGTTTTAATCCATTTTGTCATGTGTTATTTTCCTGCTAGAATATAAATTACATAAGGACAGCCTTGTTTTATTGTACCCCAACATTGCAGACAGTGCATTGCATATGGGAGGCACTCAGCTGGTGTTTACTGAATAAACAAATGAAACAGAATCTCAAATAAGTCTTGTAGGACAGGCAGAGGGAGAGGAAGGGAATAGTTTAGAGAGGAACAAAGGTCTTAGCAAAATCTTGGAAATAGAAAAATAGCCTATTTTATAATTTGGGGATAGAAAATAAGCCAGCTTGGCTACAGGAAAGAGTTTGTGGTGGGGAATTTTGGAAGATAAAGCTGGAGATGTAGAGTTGGGGCAGATTATGGTGAGCCATGAATCTGAACATCTGCTTATCAAGCAGCAGGGTCCTAGTTTGTCAGAAATACTGAATCTACCCTTCAAAAGCTGACAGGATATACTGAGATGGTAAATGGCTTTATTTAATTGGATTGGAAGGAAGAAAACACTTGCAGGATTTGGGGAATAGGGTTCAAAAGGCTTTCAACCTTAACATATACTCTTCTTAAACAGACACCTAAAACTGTCAGCTATACTACAACAATGCACAATCTCACACCTTTTTATGCACTACAGAATACAATTATAAAATGCTGCCTATAATGAACACCTTTAGCTTCCTTTCTACAACTTCCAGAAACCTCTGTCATGAGGACAAATTCATTTACTAAAGGAATTTTAAACTCTATTTTTCCTTGACATTCTGCTGAAAAGATTTTGATTAAAATCACATGAAACAACAGAGCATAGGTGACATTGACAATAGTTTCTAGGGGGTACTAGGAATGAAAACCAGATTGGAGTAGGCTCAAGAAAAAAATGGGAAAAAAGGATCTCAAGATAGTAGGTTTAAGCAAATTAGAGTTTTTAAATTGAGATATAATATACATAGCAAAACATTCATCCTGTTAAGGTATATAATCCAGTGGTTTTTAGTATATTCACAAGGTTGTGCAACCATCACCACTAATTCCAGAACTTTTTCATCACCCAAAAAAGAAAGCCCCCTACCCAATGGCAATCTTGCCTCATTCCCCTCACTCCCCAGTCCCCTGCAGCCACTAATCTACTTTCTGTCTCTATGGATTTGCCTATTATGGACATTTCCTATAAAAGGAATCATACAACATATGGTTTTTTGTGTCTGGCTTCTTTTACTTAGCACATTATCAAGGTTCATCCATGTTGTAGCATGTATCCATACTTCATTCTTTTTTATGGCTGAATAATATTCCATTGTGTGTATACACCACATTTTGTTTATCCATTCATCTGTTGATGGACATTTGAGTTGTTTCTACTTTTTGGCTATTATAAATAATGCTGCTATGAACATCCACATGCAAGTTTTTGTGTGAACATATGTCTTCAATTCTCTTGGGTACATACCTAGGAGTGGAATTGCTGGGTCTTTTGATAATGCCATGTTTAACTTTTTGTGGAATTGTCAAATTTTTTCACAGGGGCTGCAGCATTTTACATTCCCAATGTATGAGGGTTCCAATTTCTTTACATCCTTACCAACACTTTATCTTCCCCCTATTTTTTTTTTAATTATAGTCATCATAGTGGGTACGAATTTAGAGGACTTTTGCTGTGAAGAGAAGCAAAGAATTGGGCCAGTGGTTAGAGAAGGTGGTTGGATCAAGCTTTTGTTTGTCTTTTGTTTTTTGTTTTAAGATGGGATAAATTATAGCATGTTTGTATACTGATGGAAATAATATAGTAGAAAGGGGAAAATGGATGATGTAGGAGAGAGATTGGACAGTTGTGGGAGCCATGTTGTTGAGGAGGAGAGAGGATAGGTCCAGTGAACAAGTGGAGGAATTGGCCTTACATGGGAGCACACACCATTTACCCAGTATAACAGTGGTACTATGGTCTGAATGTTTGTGTCCCCCCAAATTCACAAGTTGCAATCTAGCCCACAAGATGACTGAATTAGGAGGTGAGGCCTTTGGGAGGTGATTAGGTCATGAGGGTGGAGCCCTCATGACTGGGATTAGTGCTCTTATAAAAGAGACCCCAGAGAGATCCCTCACCCCTTCCACCATGTAAGGACACAGCACGAAGTCAGTGGTCTGCAACCCATAGGAAGGCGTTGACCAGAATCCAACCATACTGGCACTCTGATCTTGGACTTCAGCCTTCAGAACCGTGAGAAATAAATTTCTGTTGTAATAAGCCACCCAGTCTGTGGTACTTTGTTATAACAGCCTGAATGGACTAAGACAGGTGGGGATGCAGAGCATGAGTACAAGTGGAGGTCGGATGATGGCTTGGTGGTGAGCACTTGTGGAAGTCCTCTTGTGATTTTTTTTCCCCAGTGAAATAAGCAGGTGAGACTGAGGAGATACTGAAGGTCTGAAAGAAGAAGGTCCAGTATAGTCATTTAGGATGAAATTGGCTAGATATAGTAGGACAGCTAGGCATCACTCAGAGCCACTTGAACTTAGTGATCATGTGTTTAAAATTAGACCAGTCAGTATTATTTTTCTCCAGCATCTAATCTTCTCTTACCATATTAGAGGTTTTCAGTATTTGAATGAATGAATAAATAAAGTGAGTTAATACTGAGTTTATGTTGCATGCACAGAAGAGTTTTCAATTTGCTACTTATATGTTAATGGGAAATGCTTTTTGCTAGATTTCATTAAAATTAAGGACTTCAGATAAGAGCAAAGAATAGCACATCCTAGTTCAGTTTTTGTGATCAAGGTAATTAGAATAAACAAGGATTTTATTTTAGTGCCTTTATTCCTCATGAGGATGATGTTGCTGAATAAAGAAAGAAGGATGTAAAACTGACAACTAGTTTTGAATCTGTCCATCTACATATTGTTTTCAGAAAAGGGAGAAACTAGAAGTAAATGGTAGCTACTTTAAGGATCTGGTATTTTCTAGAAGTTTCTTTCAAAATTCTGAACTATGCTTATCTGTTCATTTATTCATTCAACAAGTGTTTTCTCACTATCTCCTCTTTTACCAGTTACAGGAAAAACAAAACTAAATTAAACATGATTCCTACCTTGAAGTACATCACAGGCATCTAGATGTTACACTGTTTTTAGAAGCGACAGATATACTTTTATTTGAACCAATTCTTTTAGAGAACTTGGTCCTATGTAGCATCACATAAAATTAACTGATAGAGAATGTTATGAAATTTGTAAAATAAAAAGTTAAAACACATTAATAAGCTTAATACATTATATATAAAATCTTTCTGGTAGGACCTCTACTTTTTTTTAACAGTAAACAGTGTGCTCATAAAGGCTGCTTTGTCACAACTACAATCATGTGCTTCGTGGAATCTTAATTAGAATATACTATTAGAGTCTTAAGATTTTTATACGTCTTCTTTTGAAGACCATTTAGTGCTTTGAAGAATTAATAATTTTGTGAACCTGGCAGCGCTTGTGATTCAGACTTCCATTGAGATCAAGGGCAGAACTGCAGTCACTCGACTGCAGGACACACAGACGGACAGAGTGTGGCAGTGTTTAAATGATCTTCTGAAAGCTGATGCCACAGCTCTGTGCATCGATTGCAAATGCATCCCAGAATTATATTTTTCCTTTCTATTGCTCTGTATGTCACAGTCTGATTGCCAAACAGAGTATGGAAAATGAATAGGCAGTTTTCTTGCACAATTCTTAATAAATAAATGGTCAAAATGAACTCCATTGCTTAAGAAAAGCATAAACACAATTTAGTCACTGAATATGGCTGTATGTAGGCTGTTACTGTGCGGAATCTTGTTTTGGCTAAAGTATTATTTTCACTGAAAATTCTGACAGACCAAGGTTCTTTTTGTTTCCATAATCCTTAAAAATAAAAAATGAACAAACTTTTCAAATTACCAAGGTTTCACTTATGTAAATGTAGTTGTACATATAAAGTTTGATTGTGAATTTATTTTTCCAGGACTTTTAAATTATGAGCATTATTTGAATGAAAGAGAACCTATCTATTGATTATTTAAAATTGAAATGCAATTTTATTTTACAATTTTTTTTCTCATATGGTACATAAAATAGAACAAATCTGAAACCACTCCCAAAATTGTGTGTGTGTTTTCCTCATTGTCCTTCACATTCTAAGGTGATACCACTCATAGTGACTGAAATCAGAACAGGTAGCTTAAACAACAGACATTTATCTTTTCACAGTTCTGGAGACTGGAAATTCAAGATCAAGGTGCTGGTGGGGCTGGTTTCTGGGGAGGCCTCTGTTCCTGGCTGACAGATGGTCAGCTTCTCACTGTGCCCTCACATGGCCTTTTTTCTGTGCCTGTGGGCTCCTGGTGTCTCTTCCTCTTCTTAAAAGGACACCAGTTCTATTGGATTAGGGACCCACCTTTATGACCTCATTTAACCTTAACGACTTCCTTAAAGGCCCTATCTCCAAATATAGTCACACTGGGGGTTAGGGCTTCAACATATGAATGGGGGGACCACAATTCAGTCCCTAACAGTAGTTATTAACAGACATTATATAAAGATGATTTTAATTTGTGATTACTGTCCTTGTACATACACTTTGTCAGCATTCCTTTCCTTTCAGATATGCTGCCATCTCAAAGACTCCACTTTGAGAAAATGTGATTCCTTATTTCCCACACTGCCAATTCCATTCCAGTTAATTATAATACAGATATATCTGTTGAGTGCTCAGTGTATTCCAGGAATTGTCCCAGATTCTGGGGATATATCCATGAATGAACCATAGCCCTGTTCTTAAGTAACTCGTAGTCTGACCAGACCTTTAGAAATTTGGAAAACTGCTACATTAAAAGATACCTAGGAGATCAGGAGTCCCGGACTGTGACCCACCTTACCTAAAAATAAACAAATAAATAGATACAGAATGTATAGATATAGAATGTAATGTCAGGTAGTGATAAATATTTTGGAGTAGAAAAAAGCTGAAGAAAAAGATGACAACCTGTAGGGGAGGCTGCTAGGCAAGACAGGGTGTGAGGGAAGGCATCTCTTCAGAGGTAACATCTGAGCAGAGACTTGAAAGGAGTGAAGGAGCGAGGCATGTGCATGTGTGGAGGACGAATGTTCCAGGTAGAGAGGACAAGTGCAAAGGCTCTAGGGCAGGAGTACGGTGTGTTTCAGGGTCTGCAAGGAAGTCGGTATGACAGAGAAGAGTGGGCCGGGGGAGAGTGATGCGTGATGATCCTGATCAGGTGGCCAGGAGCTAGAGCATGAAGGATCTTGTAGGATTTCATTCTACAAGATGAGAAGCCATTGAAGCATTTGGAGAACAGAAGTAATAGAATCTGATTTATATTTTAAAGCCTCTCTGGCTGCTGTGTGGAGAAAAGATGGGGAAGTGGAGTCCCCAGATGTAGCAGGGAGACAACTGCAGTGATTAGAGTGAGAAATGATGCTGGCTTGCACTAAAGTGACAGCATGGAGGTAACGTGTGTGTGTGTGTGCGCGCACATGTGCGCATGTGTGTTTTAAGGATGGCCCAATAGGTATTATCATATTTAATTAGTAATTTTTAATCATGACACATTACATACAAAAAATAACCAACACCTACAGTATTCCTCATCAGTAGTCCTTAAATCTGCCCATCAAAAACAAGGAAAGTCTAGGGGCCAGCCCGGTGGCGCAAGCAGTTAAGTGCGTGCACTCTGCTGCAGCCACCCAGGGTTGGCCGGTTGGGATTTTCCCGGGCATGCACCGACACACCGCTTGTTAAGCCACGCTGTGGTGGCGTCCCACATAAAGTAGAGGAAGATGGGCATGGATGTTAGCCCAGGGCCAGTCTTCCTCAGCAAAAAAGGAGGATTGGCATCAGATGTTAGCTCAGGGCTGGTCTTCCTCACAAAAAAAAAAAAAAAAAAAAGGAAAGTCTGAGAAACTGTCACAGTCAAGAGGAGACTGAGGTGACATGACAGCTAAATGTAATGTGGTATTCTGGATGGGATCCTGCAACAGAAAAAAGACATTAGGTAAAAACTAAGGAAATCTGTATAAACTATGGACTTCAGTTAATAATGTATCAATATTAGTTCATTAATTGTACCAGACTAATGCAAAATGTTAATAATAGGGAAACTGTGTGGGGAGGAGGGTAATATGGAAACTTTCTGTACTACCTGTCCATTTTTTCTGTAAATCCAAATTAAAAAGAAAAAGAAAAAAAAAGCCAACAATGTAACTCACATCCATGTACCCATGGAGATAGTGAGTAGTGATGGTTGCACAATGTGAATATACTTAATGCCATAGAACTATACACTTAAAAATGGTTAAAATGATAAATTTTATTTTATGTATATTTTACTACAATAAAAAAAGAAGTTTGCCATTTTTGCTTCAATTTTTTTCTGTTCACAATGTTTAGAATTAGGTGACTTGCTCAAGTCACACTACTAAGTGGCAGAACTGATATGTGAACCCATATTTGACTGCCTCCAAAGCCCATTTCTTAACCACCCTGCTTTATTGTTCCTCCATTAGGGTCCCTGGAACCCCCCTCCTCTTGTACTTTACATATATTCCAAGGTCTTACCTCCTCCAGAAAACTCTTCCTCATGTGATTGTATCCTGCTTTAGGTCCTAAGATTACTAGCACACCTTCATTCATTCAACAAATATCCATCGAGCATTTTCTAGGTACCAGGAACTATGCTAATACCTCTTCCATAACCGTGTAATCCTCATCACAGCTCTGTGCGAGAGGGACTGCTACAAACCTGAGAAAACCGCAGCTTAAAGGTTAAATCACTTGTTCAGTGTTATAGACCTACTGGTGCCCGAGCCAGGCATTAAACCCAGGTGTGTCTAGCTCTGAAGCCAAAGCTTTTATGACTTCCTTTGTTCACTGGAGACAAGAATATTATTTTTATTCTCTCTTGCATTGTGTTTATTATGAGGGGAAGTTCATGCCCCGCATCTTAGTAGCTTGAGTTGCCCTCATTCTCTAATTGTCTACCTAAGTTTTATTATATCTCCCTCTGGTCGTTATTTCTTCTGTTTATGTCTTTTCTTTCTCCCATAAGATATGAGCTCCATACATACATGGAATTTTTTTTTTTACCTCTGTACCCTGGCATCTGAAGCTAGAAGGAAATTGAGTGTCTTCTTCCAAGCCTCTGCCCTCTCTGAGGTTATATTTCAAATATTAGGCCACACAGCGATTCACGGGAGCCCGGACTAGAACTGTTTATAACTTCCCAGGCAGGGAGAGCACGTGATGCCACAGGTCTTCAGTTTAAATATATAGGAAAACTAAGATCAGGGAATCAATGGTGTGTGAAAAGGTCTGTAAGACAACTTTAAATCTCTTTCATTAATCTTCTAATAGAACCATCCTCTTAAAGGTGATCTCCTCCTAATTACCAAAAGTTTTTTCTCAGTTTTCATCCTTCTTATCTTAGTGCCTCCTTTGTGAAGCTCTCCTTTCCTTGGCTATTGTGGCACTGAACTCGTCTAGTTCTCCTAACTGTAATCACACTTTATTTTCTTTCATTCTTCCTCCTTCCACTTCCTAAAATGTAAGCAATTCCTGAGGTTGTCTTGAACCCTCTTTTTCTTTATTCTCACATCTACTTGAAGGGTTTCTGTACAAAAGGCCCCATATCTTTATCCTTTCTCCAAGATCTAGACATGGGGCTTTAGCTGTTTGAAGAATTCCACTTGTGCAAAGCTAACTTCCAACATCTACACTCCTCACCAAACCTGTTGCTCCCCATAATGTTCGGTGCAATGTCATCCATTCTCTCTGTCAGGACCCATGGCTTCCTTAACATCTCTTGCCTGCACCTTTACAAAAGTACCTTAAGGAGTCTTCCTATCGTTAGTCAAATCCTACTTCAATGTATCCTAATAACTGATGCCAAAGTAATCTTAAGGTCAGCTCAGATGATTTCCTTCTCCTGTGCAAACAGACTTATAGGGGATTTCCATTGCCTATGAAACAGCATTTTTCACCAGTTACAACATATGCACCTCCTTGTTGGGCAGTAAGGGTGTCTAAGACTCATCTATTTTCTAAGACTACTGAAGCAAAGCTGGAAACCTTGCTTTGTAAGGCTCGGAGAGAATTGGCTGTGTCACTGAAGCTTTTTTCTAAGGTTTTAGAGATATACATATAATAGCTTTTTCTAATTTACAGATGCCAATACGAGGAATTAATGCAGACAAATGAATGGAATCCAGTATTGTGTGTAGTGAGAGGATTGGTGCTTCATGGACTTCTCTCTCTCTTTTTTTTTTTCTGTGAGGAAGATCAGCCCTGAGCTAACATCTGATGCCAATCCTCCTCTTTTTGCCAAGGAAGACTGGCCCAGGGCTAACATCAGTGCCCATCTTCCTCCACTTTATATGGATGCTGCCACAGCATGGCTTGACAAGCAGTGCATTGGTGCGCGCCCGGGATCCGAACCTATGACCTCCGGGCCGCCGCAGCAGAGTGCGTGCACTTAACTGCTATGCCACCAGGCCGGCCCCCATGGACTTCTCTTATGAGCTTTTATCTTATGAATAAATGAACCAAGATTGGTGGTTGCGTTTGTAGAGACAGTTTTCTGTATCTGAATATTGGGAGTTAATAGTCCTAATCCACATGACCATTCCAGTTTGGGGGATGTTCCTGATATAAGGTGGTGTTGCATTGGAAATAGAGTCCTGTTCCTCTTAGGGACAGAGTTCAATTTTGATGTTCTTGGTTTGGGCAATTTGTGGATTGGTTATCCTGGGTTTCTTCAACAACCACGAGCAAGCAGCGCTTCCAATTACTGAATTTAGGTAGAAGAATTTGCCATGGGATTAGGGATTGGGGAACTGGTTGGGGAAATTTTATTGGGGTCACAGTATTGGTAATGAGCGTAGGAAGAGGAGGACCTTGTAGGGCTTTGTTGAGTAAGTCTAATCCAAACAGTTTCATTACACAATTAAGGAGCGAAAATTCCCAAAGAGGGACCATCAGTTTGATTACTAAAAATACAAAGTGGTAAGCCAGCCCTGATGGCCTAGTGGTTAAGTTTGGCACGCTCCACTTCGGTGGCCTGGGTTCTGTTCCCAGGTGCGAAACCACACCACACTCGTCTGTCGGTAGCCATGCTGTGGCGGTGGCTCACACAGAGGAACTGGAAGAATTTACAATTATACACAACTATGTACTGGGGCTTTGGAGGGGGGGAAAGGAAGAAAAAGGAGGAAGACTGGCAACAGATGTTAGCTTAGGGAGAATCTTCCCCTGCAAATAAATAAATAAGTAAATAAATAAATAAATAAAAATACAAAGTGGAAATTTTTATTTTATTTCAGGATGAATAGGAAATATAATTGGGGAGGACTGATAAGTTAGGTTTTGGGGATGAGTCCATATCCCACAGAGTTGATACCAAACTGTTTTTTTAGCAGGACATAAATATAAAAATATGTCAAGTTCTTCATCAATATGGGTACATATCCAAAATTCTACTTGATTAGTCATGGATGCTATTTTTTTGTACAGTGTCTATTAAAGGGTGTTTACATTCAACATTAGTAAAGCTTAATATAATTACTAATAATAAAACATGTTAATTTTGGCACTGGTGATCTTGTTCCATTGACTTGAGAAAGCTGTCTGCGTTGTGTGGTTGTCTGCTTCTGGGGAAAATTTTTCTCTGGATATCCTTAATTTTAAGACAGCCGTGGGTTGATAGGTCCAAGAGTCTGAAGGAGCTCTTTTTAGTTGAAAGACATGGACCCAAGTTTCAACACTCTCTAATTTGACTGCTATCTGAGAGGTTAAAAGAAGCTGATGGGGCCCTTCCTATCAAGGTTCAAGTGCAGTTTTTGGATGATGTCTTTTCTAGAATACCGTCACTGGGGCCCAATGTGTGGGACAAAGTCCTCATCAGGTGGAGGGTCTCTGAAGGCCTCTTTGACTTTTTGGAAATAAGCTTTTGAATATTGCATTAGAGCCTTACAGTATTGGGTCATGTCAGAGTTCACAGGAGCTAGATGAGCATGGGGTTCTATAATTAAGGGCCTGTGTCACCCCATGATGATCATGTTCATAAGGTCTCAGATTATGTTTTCCAAAAGGTGTTGATCTTATTGTCATAAGAGCTAAAGGTAACACTTTAGGCCAAGGTAATCCTGTGGTCTCAGTTAATTTTGCCAATTTTAATTTTAGAATGCCATTGGTGCACTCAACTTTTCCTGAAGATTGAGGATGACAGGACAGTGGTAGTGCCATAATGTTTGAATAACCTTTTTAGTTGTTTTATAATTTTCCCAGTAAAGTGAATCCCTCTATCACTTTAAGTTTGGGATTCTCCAAAGTGGAAAAACATTTTCTAATAACTTCTTTGCCACCACAGTGGTGGCATTAGCTTTCCAACATGGAAAAGCTTCTACCCATCTAAAAAACGGACATACTATTGTTAAGTACATATTGATAGCCCACAGAAGGAGGCAAATGAATAAAATCCAACTGCAAATGTTCAACTGGTCCAGATGGTAGGGGAGCAGTTCCTGGAGCCGCTTTAATGGATTTACCCGGGTTATATGATTGGCAGGTTAAACACTGATTATAGATGTTTTGCACTTTCTTAGAACGGTTATCCCACCAGTACTTTTTTTTCATAATATGAATCATTTTGTCAGTCCCATGGTGAATAGTCATATGGAGTGCTCATAAAAGTGGGAGATTCAGATTCCTGAGAGATTCAGGAAGCAGCAGGTGGCCATGCAGTCTTCTCAAAGTCTTCTTTTTATAATAAATTGCATCTTTCTTGGTGTCACTTTTGTTTTTTAGTATCAGATAACTTTGTCTGTTAAACAAGCTGTCATAAGTGATCTGATTTGGATCAACTTTATGGAGTTCATTCAAGTTACAGAGCTTTGGTACATTTAGGAATCTCTTAAGTTGCAGCCTTAGTATACAAGTTGGCCATAGCATTTCCATAATGTTCATGGTCTGATTTGTATGAGCTCCAACTTTTATGAGTAACTGGTGAAGGCAGTAATAGTGCAGAGACATCAGCAATCTGAGGTCCATTTTCTATAGGCATGCCATCTGATGTTAGGAATTCCCTCTGTTTCTATAGTATACCAAAATCATGGACTATTCCAAAAGCATACTTATTATTGGTATACTTATTTACAGTTTTACCTTTGGCTAATTCACAGGCTTGATGCAAATGTTTCTACAGGTTGGGCTGAATTAAATTGGGGAAGAACTTCTTTTTCTAATAATTCATGTTGAGTAGTTATAGCACATCGAGCCTGATATTTTCCTGCAGAATTTTTGGCATAGGAGCCATCAACATAGAGTATTAATTCAGATTGGCTAATGGGGTTTCCTGTAAAACTAATCTAGGATTCAAATTATAAGAAACCAATTCAACACAGTTATGAGTCTCTGCTTTGCTGGGTAAAGGTAGGAGGGTAGCAGAGTTTAAAGAGTTACAGCAAAGAATGTATAAGTTTGAAGGAGACAGAAGCAGAATCTCATAAGATGTTAGCCTATTGACTGAGAAATGCTGTGAATGCTCAGTATTTAGTAAACTTTCTACAGCATGAGGAACCTGTAGGAATAAATAATTTCCCTGAATGAGTTCCGAGGAAGATTCTACAATTTTAGTGGCTGGGCTACCGCTTTTAAACAATTTGGATATGCCCTGGCTACTGGGTCCAATTGCAGGCTGTAACAGGCTATAGATCTATTTTTTCCTCCACGTTTTTGAGGACTCCTAAAGCCCAATTGTTCTGTTCATGGATGAACAATGTGAAAAGTTTAGTATAGCTGAGGACCTCTAATGTAAGAGGATTTTGTAAAGCCCATTTGAGTTCAGCAAAGGTTTCCTCATGTTTTATTTCCTAAAGAAGAGGTTCTTGGCACTATTTTTAGTTATCTCATAGAGCAGGGAAGCCAATAATGAAAAATATGAGACCAAGATCTACAATATCTCACAAGGCCAAGGAATCCTCACAGGTCTAGCATAATTTTGAATGGTATTTATTCTTTCTGAAGACAAAAAGATTCCTTTTGCAGATTAGTCATGACCTAGATAATGAGCCATCTCTCGTGAGAACTGAAGCTTATCTTGAGAGGCCTTATGGCCTTTATAAGCCAGTTGTTGTAACAGATATGTTGAATCGATTCCTGAGTTCTCTTTAGATGAGGAACAAAGAACCAAATCATCTACATACTGAATCAAGGTAGAATTTCTGAGAAATCGCAGCAGAGTGTTTAAATCCTGCTGTTAAACTTGTGAAAAGTATAAGGAACCTCAGTAAAATCCCTGATGCATTACAGTTCAATTATACTGTTGATTTTTGCAAGTAAAAGCAAATAAATATTGACTTACTTTGTCTACTAGGATGCTAAATAAAGTAGAGAATGGTTTACCACAACCGTAAACTATTTGGATTCTGCTGGCATATTTGCCAACAAAGTATTTAGGTTTGGTACCACCGGAAACTTCAGTATCAATCTTATTTGTGGCTCTAAGGTCTTGTACAACTCTCCATCCCCGTCTATGGGGTTTCTTTACAAGCAAGATAGGAGTATTGCAAAAACTGGTACAGGGAATAATAAGCCTCTGACTTACTAAATTTTCTGTTATAGGGGTGAGCCCTTGTATGGCTTCAGGCTTTAAGGAGTACTGAGGCAACTTAGGAAGCAGTTTAGAAGGATCAATCTGAATTTTAATGGGTTTGGCACTTTTGATTTTTTTCACATCTGTGGAAGAAGAGGCCCACAGAGTATGAGGATTTCAGAGAGATCTATAGCATCTATACTTTTATGGAATTTAATAGTCTCCTCAGGACAATCAGTCTGGGCTTGGAGAACACAAAATGCTTCAGCGTCTGATGAGTCTGGAAATTCTAAGGTTATTTCTTGTAAGGTTATTTATTCGGCCTCCTAATTTAGAAATAAGGTCTCTCTACCTAGGAAAATTCACAGGGGCAGTATCACATAATAGAAAGGTATGACTTTCAGAGAAACAGCCAAGGGTAACAGTTACGGGTTCTAATAAAGTAACTCTTTGAACTTGATTGGAAACTCCCACTGCTAAGATATTTTTATTACTCCAAGGAAGTTCTGCATGTATCATGGTGGGTTTAAAGTAAATAGAGCTGCTCCAGTATCTATGAACATGGTAGAAATTTCTCCATTTAAGTTTAGTTTAATTTTCCTTGTTGATTTAAAGGAATTGTTGGACGCAGCCCACTGGGCAATTTCTCAGAGCCCTGTCATTGTTGACAGTTACCACAAAAATCTGGGAGTTGAGGGCTCTCTCTTATAAGGCAAGTGGATTGTTTAATTGGCCCTCTATTTAAAAGTAGGCGGTTCTTTTTCCAATGTCCCTTTTGATTACAGTATTGATAAGTTTCTTTACTAATAGGGGCAAAACTTAGAGTAGGAGTGGATCTCTCAAAGTTGGGTCAAGGTCCCTGTAATTCTTGCAATTGTAGGGCCATAAGTTTATTTGCTCGATAGCCTTTTTTCTGTTCTATTGTTCTTTCAAAATGTTCAGCAAGATGTTGAAGCTCTGGGAGAGGAGTGACTTCCCGTTCTAATTTATGTTTCTTTAACAAATCGTTGAGTTCTGGGTGAAGCCCATTAACAAAATGTGCTCAGAAGGCAAAACTAGTCCCAGGGTTTTTGAGACCAAAGTGTTGTCTAAATACTACTTCTAAACGCATTCAGAAATCTGCCACTGGTTCATCATTTTTTGTTTAAAGGATTAGATTATGGCCCAATCAATTCTCATGGGAAAAACTTTGGGAACTACCTCAGGAAGCAGTTGACTTATCTTCTTGCTCTTTTTATTCTATTTCTAGAGGCATGTTTGGTGGGGTCCTCAAAATCTTAAGTAGGGACTTCCCAATGTTTCTTGAAGCCATTTGGGAGCATCTCCTGGACTCACTATTATGTTAACAGACTGATAAAAATCAGGGAGTCCAAGACCATAGGTGCCAAGAATTTTAAATTCTTCTATAAATTTAATTTGGTCCTTCTCAAGGTCTGAAAAATCATTTTCAATGGCTCAAAGCATGGCTCCAGACCAGGGTTTAAATTCTGCTGAGGCTAGTATCCCTGGTTCATTAGAAGGTCTTATCTTAAAGGACATCTGATATTCAGGAAATTTGGGGGAAAAGGGTAAAAGATCAAAGAGGTTAGTGGTTCACAAGAATCAGGTAAAGGAGGATAAAGAGGAGCAGAGGGATGAGTTGGAGGTCACTTGAGTCATTCATGTCAGTCAGAGCTTTAGCCTTAAGTTTTTCATTGGTTCATTGTAATGATTTCTTTAGAGAGGCTATCTTGGAGTTATTTTGTCTTTTGGAGGCCTCCACACCAATCAAAGAATGCATTTCATTGTTTTTGAAGGTTCGAGATCATCTCTTTTCAGAGGTACCCCTAAAGTGGACTATCTTATCTAAGTTAAAGGTTCCTCAAAGCGGCCACTGTAATTCCAGTTATCCTATGTAGAGTGCACCCATTTTTCCAAAAAGGGACAAGATCCTGTTTCTTAAGTGGGTATACATACAGGAAGCAGGAATTTTTGAGGGAGGTGGGGAAAGAGTCTTAGACCAGGTGGAACTAATCTTTGCCTTTAGATTCCCTAAAATGACTATATCTATAGGGAGCCCAGGAATTTTACTGCTGTCTAGAAATCCAGGGAATCATGAGTTACAGACATAAGGGTGACCAAAGCTTGAACAAAACACAGGTATGTACAATAAAGTCAAAGAGCTCAAAACACAAAGAGAGTGGAGCTCAGATCCATAAGATAGACGTATGCTAGAACTCCGTGGTCGGTGAGAAAGCAGTGAGCACAATGGGCTCTGTAGGTACCATCACCTGGTTACTCACTGGCCTCGGGGCTCATCAGGGGTCTTCTTCAGATCCCACTTCTTAAAGATTTTTATTTATTTATTTTTTCCCCCAAAGCCCCAGTAGATAGTTGTATGTCACAGTTGCACATCCTTCTAGTTGCTGCATGTGGGACACAGCCTCAGCATGGCCGGAGAAGCGGTGTGTTGATGCGCGCCCGGGATCCGAACCCGGGCCGCCAGCAGCGGAGTGCGCGCACTTAACCACTAAGCCACGGGGCCGGCCCCAGATCCCACTTCTGACACCAGAAACTGCCAAAAATAAAATCAGGTCAAATTAAAATGTTAAGAGTTTATTGTGCATACAACAGAACAGCTTGCAAACTGGGAGACTTCAGACTGAAAATGGCAAGAATCACAAAGGCATGTCACTACAGGATGGCTTATAACAAGAGACTGAGGAAGTTGTTTAACCTTTACAATGACTGGTTGTTACAATGGGGGTTTCCAGGTGGCAGGGGATTGGTTAAAAGTGATTATCTTATACCACTATAAGAAGACAATTTAAGTTTCATTTATGATTATCAGAGGCATTTACAAGAAATAATCTACATTAAGTTTCACTTACATTCATGAAATAAACTAGATTAAGTTTTGCTTACATGGCTTAACCAGTTTTGTCTGCTTGGGGGATTTTTAAGCCTAGTCTCCATTTTATTTTAACAGACCAAATTCGGCCTACAAGGCCCTTCCTTATCCCCTTGGCCAAAAGTAATTACTTGGTGGTTCTCTTTAGCCAAGGATAATTGGTATTGGGGAGGGTTGGGGAGAATCCTCTTAAAACAGGGACCAAAATTCCATAGTTAAGAAGGATAAAAGGACTGATTGTAGGGAGAGCCAATCTGGGACAAAATTAAAACAAACCAAAACACACACACACACACACACACCATAATGTAATAGATAATAATTATACATAAGTATTATTTATTTAACATAAAAATATGGAACACAAGTGTTTACTCCAAAATATATATGCTGTATTATTTATCTTTCAGTTACATAAATGCTATTATTTAAACAAAATAGGACTAGTTAACAGTGATAATTAGTAATAATAGGATTAATTAAACAAATAATGTATGAGAAATATATAACAATATTTTTATGCATTTCTCTGATCCAGCAGTTAATTAACTTTTGTAAACTACTAAATATTAAAATTTTGTAGGCTATATTATTCTGTATTAAGATGCAGAAATATAAGACTTTTTAAAAGGAAAACATAAATACAATAGGATTAACTAAAGAGGCATTGTTATATATATTAAAAAATAACCGTGGCATGTTTCTTTCCAACTCATGAAACAGGATATTTTTACTCTTTCTGTTTCCTTTTCCAATAGTACTTCTCTGAACTGCCCGCAGCCTTCAGGACATCCTTCTTTTCTTTTATGTAGTGGTAAAACTGAATACAGTCGAATGGAAAATTCTCTTTGACTTGCAGTTGTGCTCTTATCAAGCCTACATTACACTGATTCCTGGTGTCAGTCCAATGTGATGACATCAATCTAAATATCCTCTCAACAAAAACATTTGAGCACGGAATACTTAGGATTTTACTTATGAGCAAAAGCAAGTTTTTATACTTGTAGGAATTTGCTTCCAGCTCTCCAAAAATGTCCATCCATTTTTTATCTACAGGCTTATTTGGGTAGACTAGCTGTTTGTCTATCAAGTCCTTTGCATCTATAAATTCATCATAGAGGTTATCCATGTCTAAAATGTCCATCATTTTTAAACATTCTGAAGCACATTGGATGTCATTGTAAGTTAAACCTCTCTTTCTCAGGGAAAATGGTTTTAAAGCACAGAGGTAATTTGAATTTGTGAAATCGAAATTGGATTCCAAAAAAGTTATAGTTCTAGTAAAGAAATTGAGAAAGTCTTGTTTAATTTGATTACCCTTTTCTGGTGACGTTTTTTTCAGTTCTAAAGCAGTCTTCTTTCCAAAAAATGAGTCATTTTTTCGCTGTATGAGTTTTTGTCGCAACTTACACATAATATCAAATAACTCAGGTGCAGACAGTTTATCCTTTTCTAGGCTCCTTATGGCTTCTTCAAAGACCATCAAGCAGTTTTGGAGAAACAGCATATAAATTTCTGTTGTACTGTAAGCTTTTTCTCCATTCTCATCCTCAATGTATTTCCAAATTAGAGAAGGACATTCTTCTTTTCCCACACTTTGAAAATAGGATTTTATGGTAGGCCAACATTTTAACATCTTTTCTATGGCTGGCAACAATGACAGCCATCTTGTAGGCATATGTCTAAGAAGTGTATCTCCTTCCATTTCTACAAAGTCAAAAATCTCATTAAGTACTTCTGTATGTTTTGAGGAAATTGAAAAGTAACCAAAAATCTTCATTATGAAAGCCTCGATGTCACAGGAAAGCAAATCACACCCCTTCTTAGCAGTCTTGTGTACAAGGTGTGCAGGACATTCAGCAGGTAAGATCTTTTCATTTTCTTTGGTAAGAAGTTTATAGACTGAATGGAATTTGCTGAAATTTACATCTGCACTGTCTGCTGAATATGCAGATAGGTGAGCAAAGTCTAGTTTGTATTTGGACAGCATATCCATGATCTTTTGTTTTATGTTTTCTGAGGTTTCATTAAAATCTTCATAGAAATCAAGAAGACGATTTGAAACTCCATTTTTCAAATCAAAGTACCTAAGAGCTAGGGGGAACACTTTTTTATTGCCATGATTCAACACATCGCTTGATATACCATAGAAAGCATGATTGCTGCTAAGATCTGACAGAATCAGCTCTACACTGTAAGGGGCCAACACGTCTGTGATCAAAATTTCCCCTTTTGTTCGCCCACAGGACATTTTAGTTGCAACCTCTGAATCAGGAAATGTAACTTTACTCAGTTTCATAGAGCAGTCAAGGGAGCGATATGATAATGCGTGTTCATTCGTGTGGTATGCCCAAGCTAATTCAGCGGCTGCTATTTTCCATTGAGCATTGGTGTCTTTTTGGGAGACAAAAACACTTTGAATTGATTCCAAAGTACTCGCTTGTCTCATCCCAGACTTGTGGGATTCAGTCTCCATATGGGCTTTTACATCCCCTTCTCCACCGTGCCCAACCCCAAATTCTTTCCTGCATATTGTGCAGTATGCTCTGTTGGGATTATTTACCTCCCTAATCCAGCTGTATATGTCCTTCCATCTGACGTTAAAATAACACAGCCGTTTAGTCTTCTTTTTCGGTATTGTCTGGGTCATGCTGGTGTTGGTATTGTACTCACTTGCATTTTCATTATCCAAACTCTTAGAAAACATGGTCACAATATTCACAAAGTTAAAAATTAAACTAGCACTATCTCCATACAAAGCACAACAGTTAACTAGACTGTTAACAGTCACGATTAGAACTGGAGTTGCTCTGAGAGAACGCTACAATGGATACATTATTGTGAACCACAAATCAATCATGGTTGCCAGTATCAATCGCCAACTGAAGGCAGACAATTGCTGTATTCATTTAGCACTAAAAATGGTGTTGTCTTCAGCCTCTTTTTGGGGGGCAATAATATGGGTTTTGTATCTTCCCTCTCCCCCCATCTTTGGCACTCATTGCTGACAACCAGGACTTTCTTCACCGGAAGGGTTTCTTGGAACGTGGGACTTTCAGGGACAGTCCCAATCTGGTATAGTTGGTCACCAAAAATAAAGCTCATTACTCTCCCATTTTCATGAGTGAGAGCCTATCTAGTATTTTCAGATTTGCTATTTTGACATAGCAAATTATATTTAGCTAGACTTTCTGAGAAGTTTAGTCTAAGGTAAATCAAATAAAAATGGTTAACAAGATCTTTCTGGCAGTAGTTTTTCTGAAGGTTTTGTTTGGATAAATGTAGAATACTTACCTCAAACTTTGCAGTATTTGGTACAGCTGTTTCACAGTTTCTTTCTTTAGCTACAGGAACAGTTTTGAGACTAACTGGCAAGTCAAGGTTGGCTATTCCTAATGATTTGGCTGCGCTGGCTTTTGCTATTTCTAATAGCTCCATTTTATCTACAAAGGACAGAGACAAACACTCGTTAATTCTACAGCGTATCCCAAAAAGGCTAAGAATGACAAATTAAGTATGCAATTTATTATAAAAGCAATATAAAGATGCTCACTTATGTTTATAAAATACTTGACAATAATGTTAATGCCAGTAAATGTAAAAAAGGGTGGAGACAGAAACTGCAAAGAGAAAGGAAAGTTAACACTGTTCTTTCCACAGTCATTAGTTAACTTATTAAGAACTGAAGGCAATATTTGTTAAATGCTGCTCAAACAAAAATGCTGCTTAGAGCTGGTAAACTTAATGTTGTCATTGCTAGACATTAAGAAATTCCATTAAGAACTGCCAACATTAGGGCCGGCCCATGGCTTGGCGGTTGGGAGCGCTCGCTCTGCTGCTGGCGGCCTGGGTTCGGATCCCGGGCGCGCACCGGCATGCCGCTTGTCCAGCCATGCTGAGGCGGCGTCCCATGTGCAGCAACTGGAAGGATGTGCAGCTATGACATACAACTATCTACTGGGGCTTTGGGGGAAAAAAATAAAATAAATTAAAAAAAAAAACAACTGCCTACACTAGATTCCTCCACCTTGAGCCATTTAACAGTCAAAGTTAATCTTTAATCCTGAGGAGTATCATGTCCCTTTAAAAATAGGCTATGGATTGCATTGTACTGTTTGTCTACTAATCAGCTAATGTCCCCCCCCAAAACCCAAAGCTTCACAGATTTCATGCATCAAAGGAAATCAAAGAAATTAAATGACACAACAACCTTGGTTCCTTAGCTTACTCATATAGTGTCGCCTTACATCTAAAAAAGGTGAACCTATGCGCTTCTCTTAACGACAAATGACCCACCCACCTTTTTCACTTAAGTGAAACGGAGTTCTGCTCCACGACCTCTTCCTGGATCTCTCCCTCCAACTACTGTGTTCTTTCGGGTACACCATAGGGTCAAAGCCGTAGTACCGTCGCCCCGGCAAGACCGCGTAGGCCCTTCTGGTATGCAATACGACCTTCCCCGAGAGCCGGACTGCTGCGGGAACAACACCGGCTCCGCGAGGAAGACCGCGAGTGGCGCCTGGACTTTCTCAGGTGGCGCTTTCTGGAATGAGACCTTGACCTGCTCCTTCTCCCGGGCCCGGCCCGATTCCTGGATGACGACCGACTCGAGACGCTGGAAGGGGACCGAGAGCCTCTGGAAGAAGGGGCGAGCCTGGCCACAAGTCGTTCACGTAGCTAAGACATCGTTGTTTCTGGCTTTTGAAAAGGGTCACTTCCCAAAAGCCTAGATTATTTCCTAAACGGCGGTTCTAACCCCGACGATTCTCCCCGGGAGGGGATATTTGGCAGTCTGGAGACATTTCTGGTTGTCACAACTGGGAGAAGGACACTGGCATCTAGTGGGTAGAGGCCGGTGATGCAGATAAGCACTCTACAGTGCACAGGCCAGCCCCTCATATACAAAATTATCCGGCCCAAAATATCAGTAGTGCCTAGGCTGAGAAACTGTGCCTTAAAGCAAATAGGAAAAAAGGAGAAGTCCAGAGGCGGGTCACAGCGCCAGGATTAGCGCCGCACAGGACCGCGCACGCCGAACCGGGAGGTCCCGCCTCCCGGTAGTGCCCCCGCCCCTCCCGGAGGCGGAGCTACGGCGAGGGCGGGGCCCGGCGCTGAGAAAATAAACAAGACTTAAAAACCCCAACTAGTGCTGGGGGGTCCCAAAACCGGACCCACTTTTTGCACCACGCGGGACCCGGCACTCTTCCTGCCACCCACGCCTGAGATAACTGCAAGACCGACCCCAGCTCTAGAAAACTTACCACCTCACTCAAGAGAGATACAAAGGCCCAACAGACGCCTTCCTCTCGAAAGCTTGGGACAAAGAGCCACTTCTCCCATCTACGCTAGAAACGTGTACCCAACTACCACTCCCGACGTCCAGATGCAAACTGAGCGCAGCGGAAAGCCCCTGCAGCTGGAGCCCGGGGCATGCGCAGAGACGTTGGCGCGGTGGGCGTGGCTCCTCTGGCCCTTCCTCCGCCCTTTCTCCTCCCTCCCCGCGCCCCGCCCTACGCCCCTGTCTCCGCATGCGCGACCGAGCCCGGGTTCGGAGCTGTTCCATCCGGGTATCCGGCGGCCTGTGGCTGTTTTGTTTTCTTGGCTGCGAGTGAGAGAGTGAGGCGGCCGGGTGAGACTGGACTCGGGGCTCCGGACTGACTGACTGCACGGGCGGGGCTGGTCGTAAGTGCCCGGCGGGAGTGGGGAAGGGGAGGGTCCGCCGCCGGCCGGATAGGGCTCGGGCCCGGGACCGTGTGCCCGGCGGGTGCTGACTGAGTCGTTGCCTCCTCTGGGACGCTGCAGGCTCGGGCTGACCCTGCCTGGTCACTTCCTCCTGACCTGTGTCCGGCGGGAGAGGACGACCGCGACCGGACTCCGCCAGGCTCCCGGGCCGCGGCCCTCCCCGGGACGTCACCGGTTCCTTGAAAATCGCCTTGTCCCCCTGCTTTAGAGCTGGAGAAACCGAGCCCCCGAGAGGAAGTGTTACTGGCTCTCCAAGTCCCAGTCCACTCTGCACCTAAAATCCGAGTCTGGAGGGCGGAGTTTGAGCCTGAGTGTGCAGCTAACAACCCAGAGAAAAATGGTTCGGGGCGGGGCCCTTGGGATGAACCGAAAATAACACTTTTTGGATTGCTGTTCGTCCCAGGGAAGGAAGAAGGAGTGAATTTTCCAGATTGAACTTGTCCTAAAGGCATATTAGCACTGGTTATAATCACAGTTTTTAATATTTAATTTTTTAAAGGGAGTTTACAATAGGATTCATTGCTCTTTTTTAGGATATCACGTTTTTTGGACAACCGTGATTGCTGACTACAGAGTAGCTTAATGGACGGGCTCAGATTCGCTGTAGGAGTTTGGGTGTTTTCTTGATTATTAACAAGTTATACGTAATTCAGGCTTTTCATGTTCCGAAGTAGAGATAATATGGATGTGTCTCAGGCTAGGTCTGTACAGCCCAGCTCGGAGGAATGTTTTTTTTTTTTTTTTTTTTTGTGAGGAGATCAGCCCTGAGCTAACATCCGCCAATCCTCCTCTTTTTTTGCTGAGGAAGACGGCCCTGGGCTAACATCGGTGCCCATCTTCCTCCACTTTACATGGGACGCCGCCACAGCATGGCTTACCAAGCAGTACTTCAGTGCGCGCCCGGGATCCGAACCAGCAAACCCCGGGCCGCCGCAGCGGAGCGCGCGCACTTAACCGCTTGCGCCACCGGGCCGGCCCCCTCGGAGGAATGTTTTATGTAATTTCTTAAGACAATTTAGGTCGGCTATAGTAGTTTAGTGGATTTTTTTGGTCTCAATTCATATTAACTTCAATTTTGTGGGTTTTTTTGGCTGGAAAACATCTGTTAGAATCAGAGATAGAGATATTAGAATGAAATGGATGTACTTCACATAGGAATGACACCAAGAGGCAAGCTTGGAGAAGGAAAAAATAATGAAGTGAAAGGAAGTGATGTGGGTAGAAGACCTGCAGTGCAGTGTTTAATTTCTTAATCTGAGTTGGAGGAAACAGGTTCTATGATAAACTGTGTAAATTCCTAAGAGAAATATTTTTCGTGTGAGTCCACGCTTTAACTCAGAGCCAAAGTTTATCATTTGTCTCTCCGCTATGTTAGTGCTCTTGGGTTGTAAATATCTAAATCATATAATAACTTGGTTTGAAATTAAAATTAATAATCATTATAAAACTTTTTCGGTATTTGGATACCCACCTTGGTTCCTATTACTTAAATGTACCAAAGCCCTTTTTTAAGTTAAAAAAGTACTAAATGAATCCAAATTTTGTTTTCCAAAGTTGTAGTGTGGAAGTTCATCAAAAGCTGAATCAGGGTCGCCCCGTGGCTTAGCGGTTAAGTGCGCGCGCTCCGCTACTGGCAGCCCGGTTCGGATCCTGGGCGCGCACTGATGCACCGCTTCTCCGGCCATGCTGAGGCCGTGTCCCACATACAGCAACTAGGAGGATGTGCAACTACGACATACAACTATCTACTGGGGCTTTGGGGGAAAAATAAATAAATAAATAAAATTTAAAAAAAAAAGCTAAATCAAATATTCTGAAGTATGTGTAGTCAAAATAAAGTATTTGTAACTTCACTTTTATTAAATTATTCTTGAACTATTATTTTCTAGCAACATAAATCAGATTTGCAGCAAGTAAATGGGAGTACTTTATTTAGTTGGTTTTGTTTGTTTTTTTAAGTGACCTGAAAAAAATGTCTGGATTTCTAGAAGGCTTGAGATGCTCAGAATGCGTTGATTGGGGAGAAAAGCGAAATACTATTGCTTCCATTACTGCTGGTGTTCTAGTAAGTGTCATTGATAATTTGGGCCTTCATTGTTTTGGTCTGTTTCTTTTTATGTGTTTTGAATTCTGCATGATGTTTTGAAATACGTACTATTTATTTTTATTTTATCTTTGAGCACTGGATTTATTTTAATAAATGTTGATATTGTTTATGAGGGAGTTGAGTCATTTCAAGAGTTCCTATTATGTTTTGAAATTTGATGAGTCCATTGATTGTTTTTCTTTAACTGCATGGTAAAAATGGTATAATAAGACAGTATATTTTATACATTTATTCATTATATGGATTATGCCTCCTCTTAACGAGCAGATTAAGTTACCAGGAAGTGGTTAAGAAACAATCAGGTCAAAACCAGTCAAGAGATATGATTGCATTTCTCCATAAACCAGAGTTAACTTTCTTCTCAATCTCATTTAAAAAGGAAGAAAGAAAGGAAGGAAGGGAGAGAGGGAGAAAGAAAGGAAGGAAGGAAGGAACTCATTCAAATATATTGCTTAGAAGAAATTTAGATTGTAAAATTCTTACCTACATTGCAAATCCCTCAAGGCATCTGATATTTGTGTTTTATGCTCTTATGTAGTCTCATGCTCTAAAGAGTTGTGTTTTAAGTAAACAAAAAAAAATTTGCGTTTAAATATCTCCTCTTTGCTTAGTCTCTGACGCTTATAACCTATGAAAAATAATTATTCCAAAGTAATGGCAAAATATAAAACTAGAAATCTTGCTCTTACAAACATCAAAAAAAAAAGCTTTAAATTTTAGTCTGTAAAGAAAATATCTTGAATACTTTGAGCTGAAGGTGAAAAAAAAAAGTGAAAGTACTTGTGCTAGCCAGTAAAAATGTCATTAATAGAGTATGGATCTGTCTATAACCTGATAAAAAGAATTTGATTAGCCTAAAATAGTTATTTTTAACTAATTGCCAGAAGATGGCAGTTCCTGGAGCTAACTGGGTCAGAGCTGGGAGTGCAGGGTAGAGAAGGGGGTTACTTTCAAAACCTAAACTACTTATCAGAATTTGGTTAATAACGTTTTATTGTAAGTTCCTGCTCAGGTGATAAAAAATATTTGTGCAATTTTGTTTTGTTTTTGTTTTTGTGTTGGTAAGGAAGATTGGCCCTGAGCTGACATCTGTTGCCAGTCTTCCTCTTTTTGCTTGAGGAAGATTGTCCCTGAGCTAACAGCGGTGCCAGTCTTCCTATATTTTGTATGTGGGACGCTGCCACAGCCTGGCTTGACAAGCAGCGTGTAGGTCTGAGCCCAGGATCTGAACCCGTGAATACCAGGCCGCCGAAGCAGAGTGCTCGAACTTAACCACTATGCCACCGGGCTGGCGCCTGTGCAGTTTTAATGTTTTTTCATTATATATTTATCCTTGATAATATCCACACCAGATTCAATTAAGATAGATTATAGTTTGGTGTTGAAACTGAATTTAGCATAGTACCTGAAACCATCTGCAGACTGCGCTGTAATTCATCAAAAGGAAAAGCAGAACTGCAGAACCATTACTGACTTCACACCACCAAGAGAAAAGCTAAAATTCTATCCACAGTAATTATTCCCCATATTATTTCGAATGATTTTTTTTCATTTTCAATAATAGCTCTTTCTGGAGGCTTATAATATATCAGCAACAGGGCACTCCTTCTGTCCTTTGGAATCTGAATCACTTTTTTCCTTTCCCCTGCCATGAGATACTATAATTTATTTCTAGCTCACAAAATTAGATTACAGACTTTATTATGACAATATAAAATAACGACTGAAGTAGACTTAGAAAAGTTCATGTTAATAAATATTAATTGCTGTTGGGCTTATGGATATCTAATATTCAATCAGATATTAAGCCATGTGCAAATTATATGCAAGAAACTGCTGGAACATTTAAGAAAATTTTGAAATTCATTTGAAGGGATTTCTTCACTTAGATACCTTTCTTTTTAGCCGGTAAGATATGAAATTACTGTAATTTCTCCGTGGTATCCCCCTTTTTGGTTTGTTTTAGTTTTTTACAGGGTGGTGGATCATCATAGATGCGGCTGTCATTTATCCTACGATGGAAGACTTCAACCACTCATACCACGCCTGCGGTGTCATAGCAACCATAGCCTTCCTGATGTAAGTGTTGTTAGTGACTCGACTTACATAGATTGTCACAAAATAAAAATCTTTTACGTACATTTGAGTAGAGTTAAAGTTTTGAAATGTTACCAAATTAACATATTGGATGTGGGTTAAAGTCAAATCGTAAAGAAATTGTAAAGTAAAGTCAAATTATAAAGAAAAGCAACAGTCCTCTTTTCTATTCTTCTTCTACCTCTCCTCTCCCATTTCTGTCTCCTAGCTTTTCTCAGCTGTCCTTTTATTTCTATACTACCAATGTCTATAACTTTCCTTTTAGGTCAGAAACCATGTACTTTGTCTAAGGGTTTGTTTATTCATTCATCCAACAAATATTCATTAAGCTGCTATATTCCCAGGCTCTGCTCTAGATACAGGAAATGCAGTAGTGAATAACAGCAGGAAAAATCCATGCCTTTGTGGAATTTATACTTTAATGAATGAGGTAGATTGTAACTAAAGAGAAATAAATTAAATATATAGTATGTAAGATAAGGATAAGTGCTAGAGAAAAAAAGCAGAGGAGGGAGATATGAGATGTCAACAAGCATGTAGAAATTTTAAATAGAGTCAAGGAAGGCCTCACTAAGAAGGTGATTTTTGAGTAAAGACTTGAAGAAATGAAGGAACTGATCATGGGGATATACGAGAGGATCATTCCAGATAGACAGAACAGCAAGTACAAAGGCTTTATGGCAAGGAGACCAGTATGGCTGGAGTGAAGTGTCAAGGTCTTACAAGCCAGAGAACATGGAGGAACTGTTCCAGACTGAGAAGACTAAGGAGACATGAGAACAAAATGTACCTCCTGATTCTGGACAGGATCCTTTTGCTCCTAAGAGCATTATTGGGACAACTAGGGAACTTGAATAAGATCTGATGATTGGATAGTGGTAATGGATCATTGTTAATTTCCTGATTTTGCTGGCTGTATTGTGGTTCTGTAGAACTGTCTTGTTTTTAAGAAATACTTACAAGTTTCTGGAGTTATGGGGCTATTTGAACTATATTTCCAAGTTTTCTGTAGGTATGAGATTATATGAAAAACTGGTAATACCAGAGAACAAATCATGACTGTTCATGTCAGAATGTGCCTGATAGTAAAGGCTGACAAGGCAGGGTCATGGCTGTCTGACAGCGGGCTATGAAATTTATTTAGATGGCTCAGCAAGGAGAACCAAGAGCTACGAACCACTAACCTGAGAACATCTGCATTTTTTTTTAAATATGAAACTTGTTTTAAAATATACTTATTTTATATACCAAATAATTTAGTTAATATAGAGATTACTGAAAATAATTATGAGTATTTTGATCATTCTAAAACTTAGATTTGAATGAATAAATTAAGACTTAGGATTATTGTGAAAAAATTAGGGTTTATCTATTCAACACATGTATTGATCACCTGCTAGGCATTGAGAATAAAAATGGGAAACCAGACAGACACAGCCCCTGCCCTCATGAAGCTTACATTCTAGTGGTAGACACACACACATACACACACAAATATATATATCATGTTTTCTAACTTTTTAACTGGATATATTGTGAACATTTTCCCATGACATTTAAAATTTTCCAAGGGTACTTCTAAAGAAAGCAAGGCTATCTCAACTTAGAGTGGTATCCTCTGAAAGTCAGTGAAAGACTCCTTATGTTTGGAACATGTATCAGGGATTGAAAAAAGGAGATTTTACCACTTGAATCTCTTCGTGCTGAGTATGTCTGGTATGTACAAGTGGAAAACTAGATACGACCAAACTAGAGATTATTCCAGTCTTAGCAAGAATAATTTTGAGAATTTTACTCTCAAATTTTAACAAGCGTCAGAATCAGCTGAGGGATTTGTTAAAACTCAGATTGCTGGTCCCCATACCCAGAGTTTCTGCTTCATAAACTTGGGGTGGAGCAAGGGAATTTTCTTTCTAAAGAGTACCCAGGTGATGCTGGTTCTGCTGGTCTGGGCACTATAACCACTGCTGTAGAGGGTCTTTAGTTGAAGGGACTTGCCTAAGGACCTGTGAACCGTTACTCAAGACTCATGAAGGCTTACATTAAATTTGAGGAACTCCAGCTTATTGTATCTGGTAATGTGATGTCATGGATAGTTTCCTCCTGGAGTCAGAGACCCTGATTTCTTGGTTTTATTGTATTCACACAGGATTAATGCAGTATCGAATGGACAAGTCCGAGGTGATAGCTACAGTGAAGGTTGCCTGGGTCAAACAGGTAAATAGGTGCAAACAACATCTTACTATATACCCTTAAAATGTGAATTATACATGGAAGGGCCACTTGTCTATCTCCTTCAGATCAGGGGATAGGAGGGGGTGTATCTGAGCAGAGGTTATAGGTTTCCAAGGCATAAGGTAAAAGTCGCATTTGGTCAAAGTTTGCCATATGGTACGAATATGCAGCTTTGAGTATGTAACCCTGTACAATAATATGTAGATAAATGTATACAGTATGCAGTAAAGGACGTTATATAATAAGGAATACATGTGCAAAATAGAATTTATAGTACTTTAAGCTATACCGTATAAATTATTTTCTTCCCTTTTTTGCCAACCTTCTTTGATTGAATTAGCATTTTGAAATACCTTAGAATCATAGTTTTTTGTATGTTTTAAAATGCGCAACATAAAATTTACCATTGTAACCATTTTTAAGTGTACAGTTCAGTAGTGTTAAGTACATTCACATTGCTGTGCAACCAGCATCAGAACTCTTTTCATCTTGCAAAACTGAATAGAGTAATAGAATTTTAGTGCTTAGGTTCACCTAGGCCCTTCCTTCTCAACTGAGGAACTCATGTCCCCTGGACTCCATGACCATGTACCCGAGATAGGCAGAATACAGGACACGTGTGACAGTTTCCTAGAGAGTCCAGTTTACTCAAAGATTTGAGGGTACAGATATTTATTAAGCCGTTTAAATGATAAACTTATGATATTACACCCATACAAAAATAAACCTGGATACAGGCAAATTTCAAGTGACTTTTTTTTTTTTTTTTTAGTGAAACAGGAGAAACTGCAGTAGTCAGCTCTGGTCTATGCTTTTAGACTCTCCTCTGGTTCACTCTCTCTCTTCGTAGATGATCTTAAGTAGAAGAGATCCAGGAACACTGATCTACTGTCACCTTGTGAACTCGGAACGATTAAATGAATGTTAACAGTCAGCGTTGATAATAATAAGCCAATAATAGCTAGAGCTAGGACTAGAATATGGCCATCAGATCTCTAAATAAAATTTGTTAGCTAGCTCAGCTTTGGGGGTCCAGAGCCAGTTATATTTGTTTTACTATCACATCTGTGAGTAACAGCTTATTATTTCAGAAGTTTTGTTTTATGTTTTGGGTGTGAAATCAGAAATTTATTTATAACATTCTGTTTGCTGCCCTTTTGTGAATGAGGCAGTGTTTTGATTAAAATGTATTTGTGCTAATTAAGTAAACTCGTCTCAGAATTCATTTTAGGCAGTCTAATGACTCCATTTATTTTATAGCAAATCTTCGTAAATATATCAATGTGATTTATAAGTTGGTTGTCTTCCTCTGTAAACATAATTTTAATGCAACTTTCCTAAGTGCCAGCTACAATAAATTTGAACTTACTTTGCTACCTGACTTCCCTGCGAGTGAAGTATGGTGGTGTTTAGATTCACATATCACTGAATATGAATTTTCTGTTAAGTATACCTATGTCATCGTTTGAAAGTTCTCTTGGAGCGTTTTAAACTTTGGAGCACAATTTCTGAAAATATATGCAGAATGAGCCTCTAAATATGGTGAAAGACATTTTGTGAGATTTTTATAGGAAGGTTGAGTCAAGTTTTTCTCAGTGTACATAGTTGGGTAAAGTAATAGATGCTTAGAATATATAGACCAGCCAGTAAGAAATGGCCCGCGTCTGCTCTGATGATTCTCAGTACGGCTTCTTCCAGTGTTCAGATTTTAGACTTTGATGGCAACTGCACGTTTTTTCTGTTTGGGTTTTCGTTTTCTTTTTGAAAAGTCAGTTGAACGTACTGTTGCCGTATGAGAAACAATTCTGGTAAAATGTTACTTCTTTTAAGGTGCTCGCGTCTGGCTGTTCATTGGTTTCATGTTGGCCTTTGGATCTCTGATTGCATCTATGTGGATTCTCTTTGGAGGTTATGTTGCTAAAGGTAAGAGAAAGCACGCTTTACGTTTTACTCCGATGGAATACTGAAATTTTGTGTTAAAGTTGCTTATTTTAGAATAAAGCTTTTTTCATATAGATCGGCTAACTGCTAGCAGCACATTTGTGCCTGGGAACTCCCATCTCCCTGTCAGTATTTCGTTTCATTTGTGTGGTATGTTTTTAGCATTCCTTTCTTCTGTATTTTTGCTTCTAATCTAGAGCCTAGAGGAATGGGACACAGCTCCATACCTTGCTTCTCTTTGGCTTCTAAAAACCTCAAAAGCAGAATACATATGTTGTGTCGCTACTTGGCAAGTTTTGATTTGCTGAATAATATCCTTGCAAAGCTCTAACATCCTAGAATTGAAGTTAATTGAGCTAACCCTCCCTGATAATACGATATCTCCTTTTAGATAGAAAAGTAAGTTAATACTTAATGTGCTTCTGCTATAAAAGGCCAGTTTAAGGTGAGCTCAGGAAAAGGCCTGCTCTTAGATCCCTGGCTGAAATTTCACCTTGAGGGACCCCAGAAAAATATGCAATCCACTCAGTGTTCCAGATAAAATTGACTGTGCTTATCATAGTAAAAATACAATATTAATGATTTGCAAAAACCGGACCAGCAGAGATCTAATCTAGTTCATATTTTAATACTTTACTTCTTTGAATAAAATGTAATTCTTGGGTTAAAATCATGGGTTTTCTGAATTTTTATTAAAATCACTTAAATCTTACAGACAGGAATGAGAGGCATTTTTAATATTTTTTTTCTTTTGTTCATATAATTTATTGTTAAAACTATATTACTGAAAATGTAGAAAAGAAAAGAAAAAGTAAACATAATAATCTACTGCTCTTAAATATTTTGGTATATTTCCTTTGGTCTCTTTTCTTGTGTTTTTTATGTAGTTATAATATAAATACAATTTTGAACCCAGCTTTTTGCATTTAACATGATTTCATAAGTACTTCTCTTGTTGCTACAAAATCTTTGTCACCATCATATTTTAAAAACAAAAAGTTACTTTTTTCTCATGAGAATTGCATAATAGATGTTGATAATGGAAAACTGAAAATATAAGAGAGCTCAAAGAAGAAAATAAAATTACTGATAATTCTTCTTTCCCAGATACAACTATTAATGCAGAGCCCCTTTTTGTAGGAAAGTCTTCATTACACAGAATTTTAAGTTATTTTCCTAAAGCCTTCTGGAGCCAGGTTATGCTTTGAGCATTATTAGCAGCAGGTCTGTAATTTATAAAGTTGGGCTTTATATAGGATCTTTATGAGCCATTCTAGTGGTGATAGTTATTTAATGTGGAATATTTAATGTGGCCTTCTAGTCATGAAGGGCTGTACAAACCAGCTGTAATGGTAATCAGATTAATTTAAAACTATTCAGAGGAAAAGTTGATACTTCATCTATTCATCGTGCCTCAGTTTGTCAATCAGTGAGTAATCACTGACAGCTCCGATAGTAGAAATTTATGAGAATTTCAGCTTCAATCCAGGGTAGAATTGGGACCAAATGTTCCCCTGGCAGTCTTGCCCATCTTAGTTAATGGTTAGTCTGTCCCTCCAGGTGTTTAGGCCAAAAACCCTGGGTGGTTAAGGCCTGTCAAAGACAACACCTCTCTTTCTCTCATACCCCGTATCTAAGCCATCAGCAAACCTTGTTGACTCTGCCATTAAAATATATCGTGAATCTGACTGCTTTTTACCTGCTCCACTGCTCCCACCCTGGTTCAGTCCAGTCCAGTCCAGTCCAGTCCTTGCCTGATGTCCTGAAATAGCCTCCTCCTGGGTTTCTGTTTCTCCCCTTGCCCCGTTTTGTCTGCTCTCACCACAGCAGCCGGAGGGATCCTATGAAAATATGTCAGCTCCTGGCACGTCTGCTCACAACCCTCCCATGGCTTCTCTTCCACCCAGAGTAAACATCAAAGTCCTCGCTGTGACTGCAAGGCTCTGTAGGATCTTTGCCCCCAGCCTGCCCTCGTACTTCTCTGATCCGTCCCCTGCTTTTCTCTCTTTGCCCTGTGACCATTCCTCTAATGCACCAGCATGCTCCCACCCCAGGGCTTTTGCACTTGCTGTTCCGCTGCTTCTGCATGGCTCCTGCCCTCACTTCCTTCTTCATGTCCTTATGCCACCGTCACCTTCTCATGAGGTCTTCCTGGCCACCTGTATAAATATCATCATTCACTGCATTTCCTATACCTTTCCTGCTTCATTTTTTTTCCTTACTTATTTATTCTCTGTATTGTCTAGCTCCATGAAGGCAAAAACATTTGCCTGTTTTATTTACTGCCGTATCCTCAGCACATTAAATAGTGCCGAGCATAGTGTGCACTCGATAAATATTTGTTAAATGAGTGAAGGGAGCTCTCTTTTATTAAATCAAAGCTAGACTCTGTCATATGTAGTATGTCATTTAAACCAGCCATAGTTACCAGAAAAACCAATTATGTTAGGCAGGAAAACTGATACTTGCCAGTATATCAGAAACTAAATATTTGAGATCATAAACCTCTAAATATTATAATTATTTTTACAGAAAAAACCATAGTGTACCCTGGAATTGCTGTATTTTTCCAAAATGCCTTCATCTTTTTTGGGTAAGTTTGTTTTGCATTCTTCATTCTATTTTTTTAATTCTTTTTTTATAATAGTTTCTTTTATGTCCTTTACTATATTTAGTTTCTTAATTTACCCCTGTCCAATGCCCCTCCCCCAAGTTATTGTCATAAAATATGAAGAATGAGACTGAGAAAGCTATTTTTAATACATGGGTTGGTTTGCTGCCAACCTTGGGAACATACATTGATTCTTAAAATTGCCATCACCTCCCCTTTAATGAAGAACTGTGATTTGCTTAGATTTAGTTACGTAACACTGACAGTCTTCATTTTAAATCTGAATCTCTAACAGTTGCTTTTAATGAAAGCCTGCTTAAAACCATTTCTCCTTAAAATTTTGTTTCTGGATGCATTTTATAGTTCCTTCTATCCTTGGTGTCATTAGAATGTGTTCATGAAATTTGAGGTGTGGAGGAAAAGCCCTAACATTTTTTATCCTTCTGATGCAATGACAAATTGAAAGATTACTAAAACCCCTAAAAACCTTATTACTTTTATCAATAATCTTCTCTAGTGTTCATTCTTTCCTGGACACTTAGGGCCTGCCCTTTCCCTTACTCCTAGTCTCCCACTCCCCCCACAAAAAAAAAAAAAAAAAACCTTCAAAACTTCTCTTTATCCTCTGCATCAGAAATTCTTGATCTCTATTCCGTGGGTAGGCTTCTGAAGATGGGGAACCACCAGACGTTTCCATATGTAAGACATTGGGTGTTTCTGCTTATTTCTGGGAAAAGAGTCTGTGGCTTTCATCAGATTTGCAGAGAAGTCCCCAATCTAAAAAAGGTTAAAAAAAAACTGCTTTATGTTCTAGAACAGTCTATTCCAGGACTTTTCCTTCTCTATCCCTTCCCACCCACCCCCAAAAAGAAAATGGATGCCCCATATCTAATTGAACAACTCATGAAATGCTGTAGTTGCCCTTCAGTAATCGTCAGCAGTTGGTATTCACACTTATTCCATTCCACCATCAGGCATTTTTTGCAATATTATAAAATCAATTTGGAAATAAGAAAAATGTGAACTTAGATGTGGCAAAATACGCAACCTCTTTGGGTCATGCTTTGTGTCCTGAAACTAGCGGAGAAAACCCAAAGAGTTAAGGAAAAAAAAAGTTAATCCATTGACTTTTATGCAGAAAATAATAATGACCAAAGTTTATTGAGCAATTATTGTGTACGAGGCACATTCTTGGTGCTTTACACGTATCTCTCAGTTAACCCCCAGAGCAACTCTGGGAGTGACTCCATGATCATCCCCGTTTGATATGTGAGGAAGTGGGCACAGAGAAGTCAGGTAACTTGTTTGAGATCATGGCTAAAATTGGGGCTATCTGACTCCAAAGTTCAGGCTCTAGCTACTCTGATGATGAAATTTGGGATGAATTCAATTGACATTTTCTCCTTTTGCTGAGTTTAGTATTAGTTCTGTTCCTCCCCCCCGCCTTTTTTTAAAGAATGTAACAGTGTACTTGAAAAATGCAAAATGAGTAAACCTCATCCCCCCAACTTATGAAATAAAATTTGGGTTTATTATTTTGTTGGGTAATGTAGCATGTGTTTATGAGAGGGGCAGTGTTGATATTTAGGATTTCTTTTCCTTTCCAGCTCAGTGCTGAGGCTTGAGCATCTTTAAAGAAGGACCGGGCACCCTGAGCTCACTACTCCAGTATCTCCACAGGGTAGAGGTGTTGGGGGCACTCAGTGCCCCACAACTTCAGGGTCAGAGGCAGGGGTACAAAAAGCTTCAGGATGAAGTGGGAGCAGGGGATATACTAAGAACCAGACAGGGAGGGGCAAACAGCAGCCTTCTTGATTTTAATCATTATTTACTCTGGCAGAGATAAAGGATCAAGTAAGTTCCGCCTTGACGTGCTGCTTTTGGCAAAGAAGTTACTCTGTCACAGCAGGGAGGAACAGAGGATTGAGAGGGGAAGATTTGTGGGAAAATTTTCTCTCTTCCAATAGGGAAGAAATATATAATTTCATGCAGTGGTTACCACATTTCACAAAACGTTGGAAACCAATCATTGACTTGTCAAATTAGTTATAATAAATTAGTTTTCTATGCAACAAGTTTGGTTAATTTCTCATTTATTGCTATTATACCTATTAAATCTAAAAACTCATTAGGTTGTGTGAAAATATTATAAGCAAATTGAAATTAAATTCAACTAATAGACACCATTATCAGAATAGTTGTAACAGATTACCTGCCATTCTGATTTATAACAGAACAGTTCTCAGCAACATCTTAGAAATTATGATTTCAGAAATCACAAACAGATGTCAGTACCAAAGGTGACCATGTGATGGTGTAGGAGGGACTGGCTGTTGCCCAAGAAACTCTTTTTTTTTTTTTTTTACAGTTTTTTTTTTTTTTTACAGTTGACAGTTTTCATCTGTTGACCAGTTCCGAAGTTACCGACTCTCTTTTAAGCTATCTGGAGAGCAGAGACCCCTAATAACCAATTTGGGATTTTCTCTTTTGCAGCAATAGATCTGCTATTCACTGGAAGAGCAGAGATCAAATCACCGTTTGCAGGTTTATGAAATCTTTTCTAAAGAGAAATTAATATACTTCTGAAAGAGTATAGCCAACTTCCTGGTTGCATTTTTGTTTTCATCCGAAAACACTGAAGTGTTTGCCTTTATAAAAGCCTATGAAACCTGCTTTAAATTGATCATTATGATTGCGGGTTTAACCCTGAGTATACACCAGTAATTGGACAACCGATGACAAAACAAATTGAAATGCAGCATATGCCATTGAAATGCCTACTGTCTTCAGTTTCCCTCGCACTTACCCCCCACATCCAAGCCCTGTTGAATCTGCCTCTTGAATTGTCTTAAACCTGTTCTCTCCGTGTCCACTTCCACTGTTTATGTGTGGTCGTCGTCATCCCTTCCTGAGCAGTTTGCATCCCTAACTGGCTCCTCCCTTGGATCCAGTTTTCCTGCTAAAACATAGCTCTAATCCTCTCATTTCCCATCTTAAAATTTTTCAGAACTCGGAGCTGTCTACAGAAGAGTTCAACACTAGTGGCCATCCAGCCAAATTCTGCCCACAGTTCTGTTTGATTTAGCCTATACAGTATTGTTTTGTTTTATTGAGCTGATATTGAAAAATCAAGAGATTTTACATAAAAATCTGAATTTGGGGCTTTTCTTGAAAAACTGAAAGATCTGACAAGCCTGTACCCCACACTGCAATAGTCGCCTGGAGCTTCTGAATAGTTGTTCCTTTTAAATAGGGGATGCATCTCTGCGTAGCCCCATTTCATTCATTGCCTGGCACTGGTTCCCACTTGCCCCCTTTAGTAGACCATACCAGCTGGCACCTGCCCTCTTGACTCATTTAAGGCACCTGGGGCCCCTGTAGGCCATTTACCACCCTGGCCAATTGGCTTACCAAACCCTGGCCACCTCCATTCCCTATCCTCCTTGTCTCTTAAACTGTAATCTAGCCATATTGGACTCTTCCCTGTTCTGCTACACCTCAAATATCAATATCAATACCCATATACATCTTCTTATGCATATAATTGCCCTCTTGCCCCTCTTAAACTTAAGCCTTAAGGACAACTATAGACACTTCCCCACCTAAACCCTAGGCTAATCTCTGCAAGCACCTTTTCCTGAGGCCCCATGGTCTTTTATTGCTCTTTGCCTTTTGATACACTGTTTCCCTCCTTGAAACATCTTCCTTCCTCATCCCACTAGCTCTGGTTCCTACCAACCTCCCATTTGAACTCCTGCTTATCCTTCAGTGGTCATCTAATATTACCACCTCTGTGAATCCTTTTCTAACACATCCAGGCAGAATAAATTTTATGTGTTTCTGTGCTCCCTTAACATTTGGTATATATACCACTAATACGTACTGCATCGTGTCATCAAGGATGTGAGCAACTTGAGGGCAGGGACCATATCTTATCTTTAGAGCCCTGGCGTCTAGCACCTAGCACCTTTACGCTCAAAAAGGATTTGTTGAATGAATTTGATAAAATTGGACATATAACAGTTCCATACTAAGCACTGGTTAACTTTTTAAGAGGAATGTGTGTCTTCAATGCTCAAAAGTTAAGGGTGGGGGAAGCAGGTGGTAAACAGCACAGTTGAGCACGGGGGAAGAATTTCCTACCTTAGGATGACCGGTTTCTGCTCTTATACAGACAGCCCATGGTGTTTTTCATACAACTTATCAGTTATTCTTTGTTGCTGGTTTCCCACCATTCTAAATTTCCCATGTTCTTCCTTTCCCCCAGACTTAGCTCATCATGTGATGTTTCTTATTTTATTCACAGAGGACTGGTTTTTAAGTTTGGCCGCACTGAAGACTTATGGCAGTGAACACATCTGATTTCCTACTGCACAGCAGCCCTGCATGGGTTTTTTTTTTTACTACTCACTCCCTATCTTTTGTAATGCCATTTTCTAAACTTATTTCTGAGTGTGGTCTCAGCTTAAATTTGTGTAATACTAAAATCATGAGAACTCCCTATTTAAACAGCAACAACAAAAATCTATTGTGGTATGCATTTGATTAACATAAAATATTAAATAAAAATATTTCACATGAGTAATTTTTATTAAGGTTTATCATGGTATAATTTGTAAAAATAAAAAGAAATTATGGATACATCTTATATGAGTATTTGTCATATCCAAGGTCCAAAAACTGCAATTAAAGTGCTCTGAAGATTTAATGTGTTTATTTAAATGTGGCCTCTTCTGTGTCAAATGTTAAAAGAAATATAAACATTTCCTTGTTTTTAAAAACTATTCGGTGGTCAGAATTTTTTCTCACTATACTTTGTGTTTGCTTATATAGTTTTGCCAGAAATTCTATAAACATGTCAATGTAGGCAGCTCTTGAGGATCTCCCGAGGGGTGAGTGAACATGTCAGAAGAGAGAAGCTCTGTGATCCAGCCGCCAGGCTCCTCAAAGGTGTCCCTTCAGTGCCACTGATTCAGGGAGGGAAAGGGTGGTGATAACTCAGCCATGACGTATGGTCCCAGTGGGACGCTGACAGTCACTCCACATCCACCATTGAAGGAAAGAGGAAAAAGATAGGGACTTGACACTAGTCTTTACTCAGGTGACAAACTTTTTTGTTGTTGGTTTGATAATAACTTGGATTTCATGTTTTCATTGTATCTCTGTACTGAACCACTAAGCTCAAAATAGACCAGCAAGGTCAATTATAATTATAAGCATTAATTACTGGGAATTCTCATAGTCTGTCCCTCTTTAGAACTCTGTTATCCCCCAGGCTCCCCACCTTGGCAAAATGGGAGTTTTTTTTTTTTAAATGAACTAGCTAACTGTGGGATACATATTCTTCAAAACTACAGCTTGAAATGTTTTCTTTCATAAAAGTTTCTACAATTAGCCCTTCATTAAACACAGAGTATCTCTTAGATGATTTAAATTTGTGGTACTCTTTTCCATGTCAGCCATGGTTATCTCTCAGTATATGTGTTGAATATTGCCTGGTCATCAAGACACTACTCGAGGAAATGACTGTGTTGCTGTCATCCCACAGCAAATCCCTCAGGTGAGTTTTAGATCCACAGGATGTGAGAATTGGAGGAGTTCTTAGAGGTTGAAGTCCATCTTCTCTTTTTACAGATGAGGGGACCCAGACCATGGAAATTTGAATGATTTCCTCAAGGTTATAGAACTAGTTTTTAAATCATAAGGCAATATATCTCCACAATTGACCATGACATCTTTCTCCACAATTAAATTCAGAATGTGCTCGGGGAATGAGAACTGCCTTGTGAACCTGCTGGAATAAAAACATAACGTCTACATTACAGGACTAAATATAAGTGAGTTCTTAATTTTTCCCTGTTTTGTATCGTCTGCTCTGCTGATGTAGACAAGGGTTAATGGGGTGACATACTTTATTAAGTATGAGAAAGAATCTAAGAACTGTCAATAAAATTGAACCAAAACCTTAATTATGTGTCTGCACCCAAGAAAATATTGATAGTGTCATCTTTAATGAAACCAAACATTTATTTAAAACTATTATGAAATTACCACTTAAATAAGTTTTTGGTCTTTTATTTTTAATATCAAATCTACCTCTGACCTTGTCTCATTGTACATAAGGAGACTTTGCTGTAACGAGTGTTTGTTGCACACACAAAAAGGTGGGTAACAGTGAAAGGAAGTTGTCTTGTTTTCACACAGGCCTTGTTTTCCTTGGATGCTTCTGCTTAAAATCCACTAGCCAAATGATGAAACTGTAAAAGCAAAGCAAACGTTTTTAATTACAGAGGAACCCTTATACTCTTAAAATTTGAATACATATTGATTCTGGCTTGATCTTTTGAAACTTACATTCATCAAAATGTCTCATCACAAAGGTCTTAGAGGTTTTTTCATAAAATCTGAATTGGAAGAGCTCTTAGATCTAATTTCATATAGCTCTTTACATTGAACATTGATAAACAGTCGTCTGGCTTTTGTTTGAATGCCTCCAGTGACGGGACTCACTACCGTATGAAGTAGCTCATTCCATTTTTCAGACCATTCACATTGTTAGCAATTTATACTGCATTGCCCACTGGGCCTAGTTAAATTCTTTGGAGAAGCATAGAAAAAATATTTTTCCTCTTCTACATGACAGTCTTTCAAGTGTTTGTTCTGAGGTCTTTGGGTCTTCTGCAAGCTGAATATATCCTGAGTTGCACCATGTTACACCCTGCCATACAACATCACTGCATGTTGAGTAGCTGAGATCACAAAATTCTACAACTGGAAATCAGAGTAGCTAACATTTATGGGGTGTTTTCTATGGATCAATGTGCTAACATTTCACACACATTATCTCCTTTAAGTCCTTGCAAGAGCCTAGTGAGACATTGCTATTTTCATCTCTATTTCAGGGATGGGGATACTGAAGCTCTGAGAGATCACAGAGCTAGAGGTGGCAGAACCCAGATCTGTCTGAATCCAGAATGTGGGATTTGATGTCATTTCACAAGTCAGGAAAAAGCCCCAGAGAAGTAAAGTGACTTGCCTGAGGGCACCAGCCTGCCAGTGGGTGAGCTAGACTAGAATTCAGATCTTCCTCCTAGAACATGCTCTTTTCCCTGGGCCTCTCCAAGAGGGAGGAGTCAGTTGGCAGCCTCCTAATCTGTTTTCCCCTTTTGCTTTAAAAGCTAGCTCTCCTCATTTGAGTTGAACGAGCATTTGTTGGACCCTCACTGTGTGTCTAGAACATTTATTTTAAATCAGAAGCAGGGGTGATACCAGTGTGACAAGGCTAGGTTTTGAGATTTTGCATAAAACAGCAGGAGGAACTCTTAACACATTTTGTTGTGTTTTTCTGCCAAAATGGTGGTGTTTATATTTCTTGGCAATAAAATCGTTTTAAAAATAAACTGCAAATACTTGCTCAGAAGCCAATGGATGATCTTCGGCATATCGCACTCATTTCAGAATCCATCCTACATGCTTGAGCCTGTCACTCTACTCAACTCTCAGACATTCATTTCATTGCATCATTTCCGCATTTCAACCTGCGGGAGCTTCCCGTTGCCTGGAGGACGCTGCAGGCAGCTCTAGCCCACCCTTGATCTTCCTCCTACCCACTCTCCGCTGAGCCAGGTTGCTTCAAGCATCACCTGTTCTTGCTCACAATCTTCCCCTTGCTTGGGATGCCTTTCACATCCTGCCGCTTAGCCAAATCCAACACAACTTCAAGTTCCATTTTCCCGACCTCCCCAGCATCATGACATCCCCCTTCCGTTCTTCCAGCAGCTACGGCCAGGGTTACTCATGTAGCATCTAATTGATAGAGCTGTGCACATATAAAGATCCCATCCTTCTGAGGGGTTAAAACCCTAGTTTCTCTGTTTGCACCCCCACATGATACTCAGAACAGGGGCCTGTCCACAGTAGACTTGCAAAAAAAGTTCCTTTCTCCAGAAAGGTTAACTGTGGAATTAATTTTAATAAGTGGATATCAGTGGGTTCTTGTGCTTTGGAGAGCATGAAATAAAATCCATGGCCTACTAAATTCAAATAAAGAGTTGAAGGAAACAATTTATTCTCTTAGTGAAGGCACATGACATGAAAAATTGTGTTAAGCTGAATTTCTGTAAATCAGTATCTGATTTAGGATCATTATAATCGACAGGAAGATAGAGGATAGGTATATGCAGCTCCTTGAGAACTAGAACTATATTTTATTTAGATGTGTCTCTCCAGCTCTTCACACAAGAGCTCTGTAACATATTAGGTAATGCATTTAATAGAATTAATGAATGAGTGCATCTTAGCAGAACCATCCCAGGATGAGATGAGTGCCCTTGGGGAGTGGTGAGTGCCCTATCCCAGGAAGTGCCAGGCATGGTCTGAGCAGCCAGTGAAGGAATGTCCCTTCCAACCCCCAGCAGTCTGGTTCTATAAATGCAATAAGGACATTCAATAGTGTTTAAAATTTCTTTTTGGATGAATTACCAAAAAAATAAAAACAAAAAACTCACTAGATTTATCAGCTTTGGATGTTTGAATTCTTGCCTCTTTAATGGATATTTGGCTTTTCAAATGCAAACTGTGTTATACTGCTGAATAAACTGTTCTACTCAGCTGTAAGAAAGTTAAATCAGAAGAGTGGGGGAGAAATAACTGTTCTCCAGTAGCTGCCTGAATACATACACACGTGCTGTGTCTTTGGAGCCAAACAGACCCCAATTCAAATTCCTCCTGTTCTGTTTACTAGCTCTGTCATTTTGGACAAGTTACTCGTCATCTTTAAGACGGGGATACTTACTCTTGTGCAGGGTTGTTGTGAGGATAAAATCAGATAATACTGAAAAGCAATTAGCACAAAATCGGAAACAGTAGGCTTGCAAAACCTGACAACTATTATGCTTACACATTCCTTCGTGGTTGGCTAAACCCCAAGTAATAAACTTTCACATTCACGGGTTGGTTTGCGTTTCACAGAATGCAGTTATCTCATTGTTATCTCACTTGATCTTCAAAACAATCCAGTGAGGTGGCGCAAAGATTACTATTCTCATTTTACCAGTGAGAGAGGTCAAGGAACGTGCCTATATGATACCTTGCAGGCTGGTGACTGGAATCCAGGTCTTCTCCTTCCAGGTACACACTCGTTCCATTTCTCCTGCTGCTGCAGGGGCTAGTGCTAGGTGGCGTTCCTCAGATTCCTTCATTTATTCAGCAAATATTTATTGCAACTCAAATAATTGAGCTGGATATTTGTCCTGTTTGTGGTGTCCCTGGTTAATTAGCGGAGTGCGTGGTATAGAATAGTTGCTTAATAAATACTTGTGGGATGAATGGATGGGTTATACCAGCTTTCTAAGGCCTGTCACTAGATTACCCTGCTTCTGCTAAAGGGGTAAGAACACCTTCAGGGGACTAACTGGGAGAGACCGGCTGTTGGGAGAGGCCAAGAGCCAAGGGCTGTAGAGAGAAGTTGGTGTAAGATCAGGCAGGTTACATGCAACAACATGGATGACTCTCAGAATAATTACTCTGAGTAAAAGAAGCCAGAAAAAGAGCATGTACTGTGTGATTCCATTTATATAAAATTATAGAAAATGTAAACCAATCCGTAGGACAGAAAGCAGTTCAGTGGTTGCCTGGGGGTGGAACGGGTTGGCGTAGGGAGGGAGGAGTTTCAAGGAGGCACGAGGAATTGTTTAGTGGTGGTGAATGTGTTCATTATCTTGATTGTGGTGATGGTTTCATGGACATATAAATATGTTTGTATGTATCAAATTGTATACTTTAAATATGTGCAGTTCCTTGTCAATTCTACCTCCATAAAGCTGTTTGAGGAAGAGGAGGAAAGAGAAAAGGAGATGAAGGAGGAGGAAAAGGAGAGAAGGCAGGTTCTCTCTGTTGGTTCTCTCTGTTGTGCCCCTATAGACACAAATGCCAACACCCATAATAAGGCTGGTTCTCTGTCCCTTTAGTGGTCAGTATCTTGGCATGCTGGGTGGAGAAAGGATGGGCCTGGGACTCAGAAGGCCTGGTTCCTGGTTTTGTCTCTGCCACTCAGAAAGATGTGATGCTGGGCATTAGCCTGACTTCTGTTGGCCCCAGCTTCCCATTTATGACTTGGCAATATTGATCCCTGCTTGCCCAGCCAACCTCAGCGTCAACTGGAAGAATACCTAAGGTGACAGACATCCGAGTGCTTTGTGAACTGTGAGTGTAGGTCAAAGGGAGGAGGGCAGTGGGGTGACAGGGAATGAACTCTGACCTTGTGTCTAGCCCAGTCATGACAACAAATGCTACAGTGTAACAGAGACCCTCAGCAGCAGCTGAGTTGTTTGAGCTCTAGGTCCCTTGGCTAAATGACTCCAGACTCCTATACTACAAGTTTTCTTGTGTCCACTAGCTATAATTTATCAAAAGCTATGTTCTAGATTCAGTTCTGCCACTCACATCCTGTGAGAGCTTGGAGAGTCGTGGCTCCACTGGGAGCTTCTGTGAAATGGGGGATTGGACTTGCTGGCCCCTGTGGTTCCTTCTGGCTCTTGCTTTACAGGATTCTATCACCTTCATATCAAACTATTTGCCCACTTTGATGACTCCAGATGGGGAGAAGCGTGGCCAGCGACAGTTTTCTCATCCCTGACCCTCAATGACTTTGAGGCATCAGAGAAATGGTCACCTTTGCCACCTCCCACCCCCACCAACACGCGCACACACACACGCACACGTGCATCATGGATTTGCTCCTCCCCCAATGTTCTTCATTTTCCTTTGTGTTTTATGTTACTCGCATAAACACCAAGTTAACATATATACACAGATATTTTTTTAAGTTCATTCACTCAAAATCTATGAAATTAATAGGTTAAAAATCTTACCTTCCAGAAAGTTTGGTCATCAAAATATTTAGCCTCATGAGGTGCTTTCCATATTTTGAGTTTTAAGAGACAACCTGTTTAAATTCATAATTAAATGTTAAATATTTGGAGCACAGCATTTGTTATCTCAAAATTAATCAAAATATCCTATGTCAACTATGATATCAACAAAAATCCTTTTTCCTTCCACAACCAGGAGACAGACAAATTGAAGCACTGTCCTTCCTGCACCAGCTTAATTAATTCTACAGACATCTTTTAAAAGGAATTGGCAAGAGCAGTTATCTCCAAAAGATCTCGATTACACTGAGAGGTATATGATAGCCACAAATCTGACACACTTCCCGAGACGGAATAGAGGGGCCCTGCCAGACAGTGCTCCCACTCAGAAGCTGATCCATGTAAAACACAAGAGCTACCATGGAGAGCGACTCAAATTAGGCGCCCCTGTGGATCCCTGGACACCGGCTCCAATAAACTCCTGGCAACCTCAGCTAAAGATTCCACTTGTGTAGCTAGGAAAGTAGTTTATAATAACTTGCTTTTGTGCCTGTTCTTTTCATCTGTGCAGCCTCTGCCCAGAGAGCTTGGCCCTATGCATTCCCTCAGCCGCGCAAAGTCTGCTGAATTTCCCAGGCGACAGTAAGTGAGCGCTTAACATTTCACGTGAAGCAGGGAAATACCACTGATAGACTTATCAGTGTATTTTTAAGGATGATCGATCTCAATGTATTAAATAGTAAGATTAACAAGAGTAGACGTGTACTTATTCACATTTTCCTTTTGTAATGCACGCCTTTAACTGATATTGGCATGTATGGTGCGATCAGCACACCTCATTTAGCTAGCGTTACTCAGAAATGATCTCTATCGCCTACGTGAATCCTCCAGATAGCTGAGGCTTACTCATCACTGATGAAAATCCATCTAAAATATATTATATTTTCTTGTCTTGTGAGACAACACTGAATGCATTTTGATTTTTTTTTTTCTTAATCAGAACCGTTGCTAGGAACAACCATTTATGAAATGTGCTGTACGATGCAGAGAAGGTATATAGCTGCTGAGGGTTGCTGGCCTCTTCTCGGCAGCCCAAGCTTTTCGTGTTCTAGAGTCTGGTTTTAAGAATTTCTATTTTTCTGTTAGGCTCTCTGCTTTCACTTCAAACTTCTACTGTTGTGCCTTACCTCTAGAAACCTATTCCATCTCTACTCTGCTATTTCTAATCTGCCTGAACCAGGAAACCCAATAATCATACTTAATAGGATTGTTTCTTAAATAAGTATAGACAGGCTCCAGTTAAGGGGGTCTCTTTATGAGTAAAATGCTCAGCTTTGGGAGGTCAACGGGTGCTATCTTGGCTGCTTGGGGGCCTCTTTCCCCTTCCACTGTGCAAGTTCTTTTGAATCACCAGTTCCCCTTTGTCCAAAGCAATGTGGAAAGAGGAAAGCTCATTGGTCTGAACTCCTAAAGGAATAATATAAGTGTCTTTTCCTCTGTTCTCTTTTTTGACCCCAGTGAAGCACCAGAAAAGCCCTGCCAGGTGCTGTGCAAGGCAGTGCAGGGCAGTGTCACTTTGTCAAGACCAGTGATGATGGTAAATGATTGAGAGCCCAGTGCAGGGTTGCCAGATAAAATCCAGGGTGCTCAATTAAATTTTCAATTCAAAAAATCGGCGCCTTATATTTTCACTTGCTAAATCGGGCAACCGCACTTGGGGTGGGACTGCCACCGTGGATGGATAGAATGTAAACTTGGGGAGGGAGCATTTTTCCCATCTGTATTTCATGAATACTCAGACTCTGTCGAAAGCTGAGGCCAATTGGTACATTAAGGCAATTCTAGTCAATCTTACTCTCTAAAACTACCCAGGTAACTCCAAAAAGTACCTTCATCCATGTTTTAGAGCTAAAAGGAAGCCAAATGATTTGTTACCGTAATCCTTTCATTTTACAGAAAAGCCAGCCATGGCCCAGAGAGAGTAAAGCGATATGCCCAAGGTCCCACAACTCTTTGGTGTCTGCTTATGTCATTTTGTCTCTTATTTGTCATTCACTCCCTGCTTAGGGACACAATAATGAGTGTCTAACCAATAAAAGCTGTTTGCTTGCAGAATAAAAATGAACAGTTCTGGACAGAATGCGTAATTCATCTAGCACATAAGTAAGACTGGCAAATGAGTAACCTCCCAAGATTCTTTGCTGTTCTGTCATATTGCAGGAGCAAAAACCTACTTTACTCCTCTGTTTAAAGATCTCCAATGGCTTCCCATCTCTCAGAATGATCTTGCTTCTTGCTACCACTCTGTCCTCAACCCCTATCGCTTTCCCCCTCACTCTATCCACATCAGCTACACTGACCCCCTTGCTGTTCCCCAAACATTGCAAAGCATGCTCCTGCCTCAGGGCCTTTGCACTTGCTGTCCCTTTTCTTGGAATGCTCTTCTCCAAAATAAACACATGATTTGTCTCCCTCCTTCTCTCCATTCAGATTTCTGCTTAAAGTTCAGTTTATCAGATAGGCCTTCCCTTCCCACCCTTCTAAAAGAGCACCCCACCCTCACAACTACTCTATCTTCCCCTCCCTGATTTATTTCTCTTCATAGCACTTATTGCCTTTTGACATAGTTAACATTTATTTGTTTGTTTATTCTCAAATGCCCCTCCCCAACTGGAATATCAGCTCCGCAAAGTCAGGGAATTCATTTGTTCACCACTGCGTCCCTAAGTGCCTGAGACCCATGCTTGGTTCATAGTAGATACTGAATAAGTATTTGCTGAACAAAATAATATTATGGATGTCCTCAGGGAATAAAAGGTAAAATTTTTGGTATAAGGTTTTCCTTGGCCTTCTGTACAAAACTGAGTGAAATCACCAGCCCTGGGCTCAAGAGGCCGCAATGTCATCATTCATCCCTACTTATAACCTTAGGAAAGCCTCTTCCTTTCCCTGGCTCTCAGAGTCCACATCTGCAGCAGGTGACCTCTGAGGGCCTTGCCAGTTCCGAAATGATGTGATTCTGTGTTTGGGTTTTTTTTGTGTGTATGTGAGGAAGATTAGCCCCGAGCTAACATCCGATGCCAATGCTCCTCTTCTTGCTGAGGAAGATTGGCCCTGGGCTCACATCTGTGCCCATCTTCTTCTACTTTATATGGGACGCCGCCACAGCATGGCTTGACAAGCGGTGCGTCAGTGCATGCCCGGAATCCGAACCTGCGAACCCTCAGGCCACCAAAGCAGAGCATATGCACTTAACCGCTGCACCACCAGGCCGGCCCCTGTGTTTGTTTTTCAATCAAGGTCCAAGCCCTTTGCTTCATTTGGCTGGAGCTGAGGGGGTCAGTTCATATGGGCACATGTACACCCAGCCATGGGGCAGGTGCACTCTGGCCCCAGGCCCTGCGCCCTGGGCAATGGCAGAAGAAGGGTGCTCTCACACTGACCTGTTAGGAGACCAGATACCATACCGACAGCCATGACCCAGCTCAGTGCCCCGATGTCAATGAGCGCCTGGTAGCCGATCCTAGAAATGACAAAGCAGAGATGGTCACATTCAGGCATCAGGCTACAGAGGTCACTAGCATCAAAAAGGACTGTTTGCATCAGTAGTGACACTGTCAGGAAGGGTCATCAGGAGAACAAGCGTCTTCTCCCCAGGCAGTACATTCGCCTGTCATGTTCCCACAAAGCCATGCAGACATGTAGGGGGTAAGGGGGGATTCCAAGACCCTCTTTGGCTTACTTTAATCCTCAGATCCTGTGGATAATGAACTAGACCAGGAATCAGAGAACCCAAGTTCAAGTCCCAGTTCTGTCACTAGCTACGTGGGCAAGGTAGTGCTCTCTCAGAGCCCCGAGTTTCCTCGTTAGGCAGTTAAAGATGAAGGCTTTATTTCTATCAGGGCAAGGTGGGGTATAGCTTGGCTATCAGACTCATCTCTCCTGCCCACCCCCCCTTGAACATACTTCTCTGTCCTCTCTCCTTCAAGGCAACCCCAGGACTTCACTTTAAATTATTAGGGGGTCCTGGGAGGACATCTACATGACCTTGCAGTAGGCAAAGATTTGTTAATCAGGACACAGAAGACCTAAACATAAAGAGAACAATGATAAACTGGACTATATTAAAATTAAGGACTTCTGGGGCTGGCATGGTGGCATAGTAGTTAAGTTTGCATGCTCTGCTTCGGTGGCCTGGGGTTCATGGGTTCGGATCCCAGGCGCAGACCTATGCACTGCTCATTAAGCCGCGCTGTGGCGGTGTCCCATATACAAAATGGGGGAAGATGGGCACGGATGTTAGCTCAGGGCTAATCTTCCTCACCAAGAAAAAAAAAATTAAGAACTCCTGTTCATCAAAAGACACCATCAAGAAAGTGAAAGATGGGGCTGGGCAGGTGGCATAGTGGTTAAGTTCACATGCCCCGCTTTGGCGGTCCGGGGTTCAGGGGTTCAGATCCCATGTGCGGACCTGCGCACCGCTTGTCAAGCCATGCTGTGGCAGCAGCCCATGTAAAGCAGAGGAAGATGGACATGGATGTTAGCCCAGGGCCAATCTCCCTCAGCAAAAAAGAGAAGGATTGGCAAGAGATGTTAGCTCAGGGCTAATCGAAAAAAAAAAAAAAAAGTGAAAGATGACCCATAAAATGGGAGAAGATATTCACAATACATATATCTGACAAAGGACCTATATCCAGAATATATAAAGAATTCCTACAAATCAATAAGAAAAAGGCAGAACAGCCCAATAGATAAGTGGGCAAAAGAACATGAACAGACATTTCACAAGAGGAGATATTTAAATGTCCAAAAAGCATATGAAAAGTACTCCACTTAATTAGTCACCAGGGAAATTAAAATTAAACAATAAGCTTGATGCCTAAATGGATAAAATCAAAAAGAAGGAAAATATGGAGTGTTAGCCACTATAGCGGGTAAAGAGAATTCTCATGTACTTCTGGTGATTAGATTGGCGCAAACCACCATGGAAACTGGTAGTGTCACTAAAGCAGATCGTATGAATACTGTATGATCCAACAATTCCACTTCTAGATATATACTCAACAGAAGTGCATTCGTATGTTCAAAAAAAAAAAGTGCTAGAATGTTTATAGCAGCAATACTAGAATGTTCGTAATAGCTCCAAACTGGAAAGTACCCAAATGCTCATCAATAACAGATGAATAAATTGTGCTGTAGCCACACAATGGAACACTTGTTTAACTGTTTTCTTAGATTTTGTGTTTGTCTGCTTGGCACTCTTTTATCACAGGGCCAAACTAATGGCCAAAGTTGTTTACCTCTCTCTCTTGCAAGTCAGCTTTCATGAGAGCACAAAACTCATCTTACAACCCCCCTGACCACAAACTCTAAAATATGGATTTTCACTTTCTGCCCAGTAGAGGACGTCCCCACCTCATTACACCCCACCACGATAGTCCTAAAGCATAGTCTCAGTTCCTCGCTCCTGCTGCCTCGTCCCTGCATGTGCTAAGGTTTCATGTGGCCCTGCGTGGTGTGCTGTGTCTCTCATTTCCAGGGGAACTGTGAGTAACATTAAACTTTCCTTTCAATGACATTGACCTCTCCATGGTGTCACTCAGTCACCTTTATAAATTAAACCCAAGCACAATTCAACACTATACCCTGATGGAAATGAACAATCTACAGAGATACTCAACAACACAGGTGAACTACAATGTTGAGTAAAAAAAGCCAGGCACACAAGAACACAGACTTCCCGTATGAGTCCATGTATATAAAGGACAAAAGCAGGCAAAACTGGTCGATCTGTCAGAAGTCAGACGAGTGATTGCCTCGGGCTGGGACATGAAGGAGTTCTGGGTGCTGGTCACATGGGCGTGTCAGAAAATTCTTCAAGTGGTACCCTTATGATATTTGCAGTTTTCTGGATGTAGATTATACTACAAAAAAATTTTTTTAAAAAGTAATATTAAGTAGCAGAATAGAAGCTAAACCCAAATCCGCTGACTGCCAGCCCACAGTTCACTCTATCCTGATGCCATCCGAAAGCAGACATGGATGAAGCAGAAATTGCCAGAGTAACACTTCCACACAGGGTGGGTCCCCCGTGCCAGGCCCTCGGCTGATGCTTTACCATCTGATTTCACATGATCCCCACAGCAGCCCCGTGAGCAAGCTGTTAGGGCTCCTATTTCACAAATGGGGAGGCCCAGGTTAGGAAGGTGGACCAAGCGTTCCAATGTCACGCCACTTGGAATGGGTGGCTCTGGGGATTCAAACCAGGCAGATCTGTCTACCCACAAAGGCCGGCCAGATCTTTCCCAAATTTCAGCATTTGAGGGTCATCTTCACAAATTTGGCCATATTGGCATTCCAGGGATACTATTTTTTAAGAAAATATTTTTCTTTAAATAGACGTTTTTATATTTAAATAAATGAATTTAAAAGGAAACTTTGTGTCACCAGTGCAAATAGAAGAGAAATGGGAGGTAACTGTAAAAAGAGATACAAAGAAAACAAAACATTGCTAAAATCTCCCCCAGACGTGGCAGCCTGGGCAAGTCTCCCAGCCTGAGGCTTCCTCTGCTGTCGTCCACACCAGAGGTCAGCCAGTGTCAGAAGGCTGCAGAGACATTCAGCACCAAATGGAGACTTTCTCCCTGATACAGTCAAAGGATTGAATGAGAATTGTAAAAGAGCATCTGCACTGCATGATTCAGTGTTCTTTAAGTGTGTCTTCACACCACTTAAAATGCCACAATTTGTGAGAAACGCTCCACCCACCTCTGAGCACAGCATCTGACTCATTCACATTCGCTCACCTGAATAGGAAATTGGCAAATACCGTTTGCAGACTGAATGAAAAGTCACCTGACTTGCCCAGTGACACCAAGCTAATAAAGTAGCCGATTCACGCTCCACATGAAGTATTCTGACTGCCAGCTCAGTCCTTTCTCCGTCTTTCCACTATATACGATGCCCCTCCTATGGAAGCAGCAGCATCAAGCATCATCATAAAGAAAGGGGCCATGTGTTGGGTATTTACTCCATGCCAAGCACTGTCCTGAGCCCTTTAATTACTATGTGTTACTGAATCTTCACAGCAGCCTTGAGACGTAGACGTTATTATCCTGTTTACAGATAGAAAACTGAGACTTAAAGAGAGTTTGAAGACCAGGCCTAAGGTCATACAACTGGTAAATGTGGTCTGTCCCTGAAGCCTGTCCCTTTACTTCCAGCAGACCAAAGGACTCCCCAAGAGAGATCATCGCTATTACTCTGCCTGTCCCTTTGCCAGGTTCCTGCAGAGGAGAGAGGGCTTTTGCTTGGTCCTCAGCTGTCATCCTGATGAGCGTTTACTTGCAGAGGTATGCCGGAGCCAGCTCACACAGCCTCACTGACCAGTTGTTCTCATCTCTTCCCAACTCCATGGTCAGAGATGTCAACTTGATGCTTGAAATTGGCCAGGGTGGGAGTATTTGCACCATAGAAATCAGCAAATGCTCTAAGTCAGGGCTTTGTTTTCCTGGAGAGCCAGTGGTTAAGTCTTTAGCAGTACACCATTGGTGGCCTGATTTTTTTTTTTTTTTTCCCTAGGCCAGTAGTTCTCAAACTCAAGTTTGCATGAGAATCACCTAGAGAGCTTGTTAAAACACAGACCACTGGGCCCCACCCCCAGATTTCTAATTGAGCAGGCCTGGCATGGGGTAGGATTTGCATTTCTAACGAGTTCCCAGGTGATGCTGGTGCTGTTGAGGATCACTGTTCTAGGAAAGCCACAGAATCACAGAACTGGTGAGCTAGAATTGTCACTGGTCCAGAAGTAACAGGTTGGCAGCCCATGAGCAGAATTTGGCCCACACTAACAATTTTGAATCTTTTGCCAGTGCTTGGGAAAGTGCATGCATAACTCTGGATTCCTGGCTTCTCTTGAAAAGTCGTTAGATCTGGTGACACAGCCTGGGTCCCTGCACAGTAACAGTTACCTGGCGCTGGAGAGCAACTGCCCACCGTTTCTCAGCCTCCCCTCTCTAGTCCCATTTTTTACCTTACCTGCCTGGCCCCTACAGGCATCTGGGTTTGGGACCCTGCTAGAACAACCCTCATTTTTGGAGGGGGACTCAGAGGCCCAGAGAGAGGAAAGGAGTTGCTAAGAGTCGCACAGCTATTAAAGCAGTGGTAGGCACGGCACTGGAGCCCATGACTGAGATGCTTTGCTTCACACAGACCATCCCCTCCCCACCCCCAAGTGGGATCCTCCTCACTCCAAGCAGCTCGAGGAGGGATGTCTCACCTGCCCATATATGATTGCTATCATTTGGGGCTATGGTCTTCTCTGTGGTCAGAGCTATAAGGGATCCAGCCCTCCATGATTCTCTGAGATGCCTCCAAACACGACGAGCTCCTCATCACCGACTTCAGGTGCTCACCACCCTTACAGCCAGATTCCAGCCAAGCGACCTTGGGCAGATAACTCCCCCTAAGTATCATTTCTTAGAGTATGATAATAATACCCCACAGCGTGGTTGTGAGGATTAAATGAGATGTTGCATGTAATGATTTTAGCATAATGCCTAACACTTAGAAAGCAGTCAATAAACAGTAGTGATTATCATCAGTAATATTATTATCACTATATTAGTTCATCCAGAAAAATCTATCCCTGTATCGTGCCCAAGTTGCCTTCATTTTCTGTGAGCCACACCCGGAAGATACTAGCACAACCTCCAGGAGGTGACACCCAGGGTTCTAGTGTGTCAAACCAATCACTGCTGTCCATTGTCTGGAGGGCACAGGATCTGTCTCTGGTCCAGAGGCTCATGCTCCCACCTCACAGTGAGACCTTGGCCAAGCCCCTTACCTCTCTGGGCCTCAGGGATGGACTGTGCTTAGCATTTTCCTACCTGAACGTATCATACAGCGCCCGGCCTCAAGTAGCTTCCAACAGCCCTATGAGGGGAGCTACTATCATTATCTTCATTTACAATCAGGCGACCGAGGCTCAGAGAGGTTAGGCAGCGTGCCCAGCTGGTAAGAGGTGAAGACCAGTCTGGCTCCACGGCACCCTCTTCACCATGACCTAAACCATCAGGGATTGAAAAACGGATTCATCCGGCGTGGGCCTGATTGACCCGCTCTGTCTACATTTGGGGGACCTCAGGACTGTCTGCTTCTGCCCTGCCCCTAAGCTTCCCTTTTTGAAAAGAAGTGGCCTGGAGAGGTGATGACTCCACACAAGGTAGGGGCTGGGCAGAACTTCTGAATAAGTCGGCCAACAAATATTCCCTGAGGCCTGCTGAATCCCTGTGCCTGAAAGCATGCACCCCGGCTCAGGGCTCCAGGCACATTTCTTCCTGAATTGGATGGGGGTGTTCAGAGGGTAAGTCAAGTGACCCACATGGGATCCCCGGCCCAGCTGGCATGTAGCACCATCTGCACGATGTAGGCGATCCCTCCGAGCAGACCCGGTAAGCCGAAGGTGTAGTGCACGCCGCAGCTGTCGTGGATCACCACCTTGCGGTTTAAACACACCTGGGGACAAACGCGTCATGATAAGTAGATCTACACATGAGACTGATAGTCCCTACCCACGCTTTTCACAGGTCCTTGGCATCCAGGTCTGCTAAAGGGGGATGGGCATTAGGCTCACCTAAAGAAGAGCTTCTCAGACCTGAGTGTGCACTCACGTCACCTGGGGAGCTTGTTAAAATGCAGAGTCGGAGTGGGGGGGGGGGGGGGGTCTGGGGCCTGAGACTCTGCATTTCTAACAAAGTCCCAGGTGATGCCAATGCTGCTGGTCCATGGACCAAACTTTGAATAGCAAAAGTCTGGCCCCTTTTGGGCTAGATAATTCTGTGTTGTGAGGGGGGCCGTCCTCAGCATTGTAGGATGCGTAGCAGCATCCTTGGCCTGTACCCTCTAGGTGCCAGCGGCACCCCCCCACCTTGTGTCAATAAAAAATATCTCCAGATATTGTCAAATGTCTCGGGGGGGGTGATTGAGACCCACTGGTCTAGCCCAAACTCAACTCATGCCATCTCAAAGACAACATGGCTGATTAGAAGAAAAGTCAGAAGAAAAGAATCTGGCCACATCTCCAGACTCCCATTCAGCGCTGCTGCTACCTCACCTCTTAGCCTCCCAGCTGGCCTTGAGCCAACAGATGTGGATACAAATGCATATTCAATCAGGTTAGTTCCCTCCTTAGAATCCCCATTGTCTTCAGAATAAAAACCCAGACTCCTCAACCAGCCCAAGAGATATAGCTGAGCATCTCCCATCTCTCAAGGTTTTGGTCCTACCTCACTCCCAAGTGAATCCTTTGCTTCAGCCACAGAAATGTTTCTACTTCCCTGCTGGGCCATATGCTTTTTCTCACAGTTGAACACACTGTTCCTTCTGCCTGGAATACATTGCCCATCTCTTTGCCTGGCTAATGTTCGTTATCTGTCAACACTTGGCTGAGACATCCTCTGCTTCGGGAAGCATTTCCTGACCCATCTCAGGCTAGCTTAGATGGGCTTCTGTAGCTGTTATCACACCGAGATGTGTTAATTTGTCCATTTCTCTCGCTACACTATAGCTTGGGAAGCAGGATAAGTGTCAAAACATATGTGCTGAATGAATGAATGAATCATCTTTGAATCATTCCCCCAGTGATAGAATCAAAGAAATTGAGGCACAGAGAAAGTAATGGACACTGAGCCTGATGATAACTTGTTATGCATTTTTTGCTGTGCCCCTTCCACCTTTCATCATAGGGCCTCTGAGCCAGAGGAAATAAAAGACATTGGTTCCCATTCCAAAGATGAAAAGTAGACTGCCCCATCTTTGGTCAAATCAAACTGTTGGTAAGTTCTTCCTTATTTTGGGTTGAAGCTGCCTCTCTGAATTCCACTGTTCACCCAAATTCAGCCTCTTGAGCCATCCAAAAGTCTATTCCTTTTTCCTCCATCAAGCCCTCAAACCCGCGAGGATTTGTTGTTCCTAAATATTTCTCTTAGAAGTGTGTTATAACAAATTGGCTATAATGTGGTATTATGGTATTATTGGTACCTGTTGAATGTTGAAGGAAGAAAAATCCATCCACTTAGAAGAATAACTAAATGATTAGAATTGGACATGACCTGGATTCTCAGTGCAGCATCCTTCTTCTGGATGCTGCCCTTCCCACCCCATTCACACGGTTCATGGGCAGCAGCCACGTATGGACATGCCCCACCTCCCACCCCAGCCGAAGATGGGCACATTATCCAAGTTAGACTAATGAGCACCTTCTCCAGAGAACTTGGAATTGAGGCCAAGAGATTCTAGCTGGCTGCTTTCTTGAAGAGAGACTGCATTCCACCGTGAGGAGTAGGAGCAGGAAAAGAGGAAGGAAGTCTACAGAGTGAGAATAAAGCAGATATTCGGGAAAAGCAAAGGAAGAAGAAGAGCGGGGACGTCTTGGGCTCCCACAATGCTCCCATCCCTGACGCTAGCCATCTCTGGGTTCCCAGCAGCCTCCCTGTCCTTGGGTTCTCTGACATCCCAGTAGCCTTACACTAAATTCCCCCTTACACCTGAGCAAGCTTGAATGGGTTCTGTTACTAGCTCTCCAGATCCTAACAAATGAACCATCCCACATGGGCGGGTCTCTCACCCAAGCTTTGAAGCCAACCTGAGAAAGTGCCAACACCTGCCTAATGCAGCCCATGGCACCACACCATGGCCCACTGCAGTCCCAGGGTCCTGCTGGTCTGAGGCAAAGCAGAGCGTATTCGTTGCCCAGCTCCTTACCGGCAGGCATTTGGCTCCCCCGATGGAGATTAGCCCAGCTACAAGGCCCAGCACCATGGAGATCCAAGGAGAAGAGATCAGGTGACACGAGGCACCCACAGCCACACCTCCTGCCAGCACTGCATTGTGGATATGAGTCTGCAAAGAAATAACTTGTGGGTAAATGAGGGGAGGCACAGAGAGGACAGCATCTTGCCCAAAGTTACTCAGCCAACTGGAGCAAGGCAATGCTGCAATGTCCTTCCTGCTTCACTGATCCGGAAGCCGTCCCCCCCACCGTTGAGACTACGTGGCCTTTATCACTGGTCTTATCTCACCCTGCTTCCCAGGCTCAGGGACCAGTCACCCTGATTGGGAGGCATTTAGGGAATCAGCTTGAAAGTGCAGTTACTCGGCATCCTAGCCACCTTCACAATGATAAGTGATGCGTCCTTGGGCACGTAACCACTCAGTGCTCCGACTTCTCTACCAGAAGAATGGGGTTTTGATTATACCTACTTAATACAAGTTATTGTAAGAATTAAGTGAATTAACACATGTAAAAGCCTTAGCCCAGTGCCTGGTACAGAATATGAGTAAATGCCCAATAAATAGAAGCCATTATTGTTGTTTTTATTATTTTTATTATTATTGGCTACTTGGGCCCTAGGCCGCCCTGTATGACCGGCCCTTGTTGCTAGGTCGTGTCTATGCTGTCCTTCTTTCCTCTAGAACTGAGCCTTCCTTGGTCTTAGGCTACTATCCCCTGCCCCGCTCAACTCTAACCAGGTCTTGGAGCTCTGGGCCCTGGGACCAGCTTCTGGGCTTCCCTGACCTGATGACCACAGCTGCCTCCCTGGCTGTCCCACCTTGTCTGATCCCAGACTCCTTGTCACCATGGAACTCACCTGTGGGGACACCCACCTCCCCTTAGTGCCTTTAACCTGTCATCCATGGCCACATTCTCTCCACTCCAGGCCTCGCTGTCTGTCTAGACTTTTCCCACCACCTCTGGCTGGCTGAGCCCACACCCTGTTCATCACGGGGACTTATTTCGTCTTTAGCTCTACCCTCTCACCATCTCTCCCCCCGGAACTCACACATGGTCCCCCAGCTACACTGACAACAGCAGCTAATGTCTGCCTGGCATTTACTCCACACGGAGCACTTTACATAGGAGGCAGTTGAGGCTCAAAAGTTGAAGTGGCTTGACCAAGGTCACATGGCTAGGGTAACATACTTCTTTACTTCTGATCATTCCATTCTTGAGATCTCTTGGGGGAAGGGGAGAGGCTGCCTAATTCTATTCTAGTTTCTCTGCTGACTCTTGCTCGTGGGAGCTGGCTTTCATAACCAGCAGAAATGAGGTGCAAACTTGGGTCTATGTGATGTCAATGCCAATGGACTAAAGCACTCCCCGCAGAGAGCCTTTGATCATTTCAGCCTCCTATGTTCCAGTGCCCATTGTGAGAACCCAGTGCTCTTATGCTCCATGACACTGCAGGAGGGCTGCAGGGCTCCATCACCCCACATGCTCTTTCCCAACCCATGGGCTGGTGCCGGGTGGGACAGGGCATGAATATGTGTGTCCAGCCTAGAAGACCCAAGTGCTGCCCAAGGGGCAGACCTTTCCTCACCATGTTGATCTTCCCTCGGGGGTTAGATAAGGCCGACACCGAGATGGCTGTCACTGTGCTGACCGCAAGAGCATAGTGAGTGTTGAACATGGCATTCTTCCTTTCGTTTGTCAAGTCCAGCAGAGCAGAGTTGAAACTTGGCCAGAACATCCACAAGAAGAGGGTACCTGGGGGCCAGAGAGGGTTGATGGCGGGAACGGGCACTCCTGCTCCAGAGCCTGAGGCTCTGGGGCCTTCAGACAGGAGCATCCCGGAGCTGGCAAGTCCCAGTTTTGTCACTTCCTAGTTATGTGACTTTGGGCCAGTCATGTCTCCTCTCTGAATTCTCAAGTTGGTAGGGCCCAGCTGACTTTACATGCAGGGAAACTAAGGCCCAGAGAGTTGAAATCACCACACCCCAGGCCTCCTGACCCCAGCCTGTGATGGCCAAATACTTATTTTAAAAAATTATCATGCTGCTTTCATTTAGCACATGGCCTGATATTCAGTCACCTGCTGTTGAGCTCAGCGCCCAATTTCCTCTATGCTCTCCCAATAGTCTGAGTTCATCGTTTTCACTGCAGTTTTGCAAAATACAACTTTATTACACTTCTCTTCCCATCCTGTTCCTTCCTCCACTCCTGGGCCCTACTTTCTTCACTTGTCCAGTGCCCCCCCCTTAACTTGAGAACAAAAGGATTGGGTAAACTTATCTAAACTCCAGTGTAACGAGTCTCTCCTCTATTTTGGATATTAATTCAGAGAGCTCCTCTAGAGGGCAATGCTTCATTCAGAGGTGTGAATTCATCCAACACTCCCTGAGGAAATGAGTCATTATGGAGGGGCTTCAGACACCCAGAGCAGGTTGCTAAAGGAGCGAGATTTTTCCACAGACCACCCACCCCATCTTGTCCTTACCCAGCATGGCAAACAAACTGGTGCTCGTTGCTGTCTGATCTTTCTCCTTTGCTTCCTCGAGCAGAGGCTTTGAGAGGCACCAGTCCACTATCAGCCCAAAATAGGCTGCAAACACATGGACATACATCAGGCTTAGGTGGTTGTCCATCTGCAACAAAATCGCACAGGCACAGTGAATGTCAGCATCCTCTGCCCACGGGCAAACCCCATGGAGAAAGTTCTGAGCTTCACGTAGGAAGTGTGACTTAAAGTCAGGAGACTGGTGTTCGGGGCTTATCCAGCCCAGCAGTTCCCCTTTCAGAGGAGCCCCATGTGTTTACTCCAGGGACGTTGCTGGGTGGCCTTATCAGTGGTTCTTAAATGCCTTTGGCCAAGTTCCACTTAGGTGGGGCAAAGGCCACATGGACACACGCCCTACTTTTGGGTGGAATTTCACGGAGTGATGAGTAATATAAACTTTGCAACATGAAGTAGCCAGACTTCTTATAATACTGAGCTAAAGTCTTTTTTTTTTTTTTTGAGGACGATTGGCCCCGAGCTAACATCTGTTGCCAATCTTCCTCTTTTTCTTTTTTCTACCCAAAGCCCCAGTACATAGTTGTATATCATAGTTGTAGAGTTGTAGCTCTTCTATGTGGGACGCCACCTCAGCATGGCTTGATGAGCAGTGAGTAGGTCCGAGCCCAGGATCCGAAGCAGAGAACCCCGGGCCGCCAAAGCGGAACGCACGAACTTAAGCACTACACCATGGGGCCAGCCCCCCAGAACTAAATTCTGGATATATAATTTTGCTTTATGGAAGCAATTTCTGAGACCGTGAAGTAACTGCTTGAGCTAAAGCCGATCCTAATCTTGCTTTATGAATACCAAATTTAGAAATCCTTAATAACTGACTTAGTGGACTACTGGTAAGTCCTGTCAACTGTGCCTTCAAAAAATATCCAGAATTGGCAGAATTTTTACCACCACACCTCACTGACCTCACCTCGGTTTAGGTCACCATCACAGGTACCTCAAATTATTGCAATAACCTTCTAACTGGTCTCCGCATTTCCAACCTTGTCCTCTACTGACTATTCTCCACGCAGTGGCCAGAGGGACCCTGTTAAAATCCAAGTCAGCTCTTGGCACATCTCTGCTCAGAATCATCCAGTGGCTCCTGTCTCATTTAATGTCAAAGTCAGCCTTCTTGCTATGACTTATAGGACCCTGTGTGATCTGCTGTCCCCCAGACCTCCGCCTAACACACCGTCCTTGCTCTTCCTCAACCCCCCAGGTTTTGGGGGTTTGATGCTCCCTCATCAGTCCCACTTCCCACTGGCTGTTCCACTGCCTGGAATGCAGGGTAGAGGGAGTGGTCTACTTGGGTGCAGGCAATAAGGGGGTCCATTGCCTGTAGAGAATTTAAAACAATAATAAAAGCAACTAAAAGTCTGTCTGCTTTTTATTATCACCATGTGCCAACAGTTCTAAACAGTGTCAGTGATAAAATACCCTTCCCGGAAGAGGCAGACCACTCCCACCGCCTGCCCTTGATCTGCTGCTGTGCTCAGATACACACATGGCTTGCACACTTGCTGCCTTTATGTCTTTTCTCAAAAATTATTTACTCAGTGAAGCCTTCCCTGGCCACTCTATCTAACATTTTCTCCCCCTCCCTAACTCTTTGTGTCTCCTTTCCCCATTTTATTTTTTCTCCTTAGTATGTCTTTATCGGTAACATGCTCTATCTTTGCCTATTTTATTGTTTATTGGCAGTCTTTCCCTCTCGAATGGAAGTACCATGACAGTTATATTTTTCCACTGCCTGGAAGAGTGCAGGACATAATAGGCACGGAAGAAATATTTGTGAAATGAATGAACGGTACAGAACCCTCAGTCGTATAGATAAATGAAAGTCTGTGGAATTTCCTTGAAGAACTGAAAAGAGGGCTTGCATTTTAAATCTCTTTTGAGGTCCCCCAGGAATCCAAGAACCACATTTGGGGATCGTTGGCTTGGAATACTCAGTGCTTGAGTTGCCTCCACTGAAAACGGCTCTGTAAGCCCTCCCCTGGAGCAGCTAAACTAGCAAATTGAAGCTGCAGACAAGAGATGGCGTTGAATTAGTGCAGCCTTTTAAGACAATCATTATGAAGACCGTAACAAAGCAGGAAAAGGTTTATAATGCGCTGCCCCCAGTGAGTGTTCCATCTCTGGGAATGTATCTCTTTTCCTGACAGCCATGCTTATTACTGTGTGCACCATCTTCCTTGGCGGCTGCAGCTGATTGGACCAGAGCAGATATATGACTCAGCAGACCAATCAGATTTGCTCTTCCTGGACTATAGAATTGAGACTAGCTGAGAGAGGAGTGCAGTTTTTTGCAGGATGTGGGGCATTGAAATGCAGGGACAAATTGGGGGGTGGGGGTGGGGAGAGGATATCTTTTCCATTAAAGCGAAAGCTAGTGTGCAGAGAAATTAGATGTATGGAGAGGAACAGAACCAAAGATGGAGAGAATGAACTACATAGGATCTTAAAAGGCTTCTCATATCCAGTTCCCGTCTCTTCCTGAGTCTGGCTGCATTTCCTGCCCTTGGTGGTCCTTATACTAAATTCCTCTCATTCTGCCTAAGAAAGTTCCAGTGGAATTTTCTTCCTTGGAACCAAGGAGTTGTAATTAATCCTTACAGTAAGCAGAGAGAAAAGGCAGAAAATGAAAGTGTGCCTACGGGAATCCATGAGCCCCTAGTGATATAAATAAATAAATATGTGACAGAATGAAGGGAGGAGAATGGAAAGCTCTTTCTCACAGAAGAATGCAGAAAACCAATATTGGCAATCATCATGGTGCTTACTGAATTTTGCCTGAATTGATTCAGGCAAAAAAAAATTCAATGGATGCTCAAACCAGTGAGTGAAAGTTTGATAAGAGACAGGATATTTACCAGATATTATCTCCCCACAAGATGTTTATTAACTACAAAGGGGAAAATAGTAACTTTACAGTGGAGATCTTGGCAGACACCATCTTAACCAAGTGATGAAATGCAACATTCTCAGTAATGGGACAAATTGACAGCGTGTGTCTCTTCATATGATGTACTGACGAGGACACACCATCACTTCCTGCCAAAAATGCATACCCTCCATCTAATGATGAGGAAACAGTAGACAAACTGACATGCTACAAAATAACTGGCTTGTAACTTCAAAATATGTCGAGTTCGTGAAAGATAAAGAAAGACCAAGAAACTGTTCCAGATTGAAGGAGTTTAAAGAGACATGAGAACTAAATGCAAGGTATGATCCTGGACCAGAAAGATTTTTTTCTTTTTCTATGACAGGTTATTATTGGGACAACTAGTGAAATGTGAATAAGATAATAATATTGTATCAATGTTAATTTCCCAATTTTGTTAACTGAACATGGTTATGTAAGAGAATGCCCTTGTTTATAGGAAATATACACTGAAGTATTTAGGGGTTAAAATAAAGTCATATATACAGATGAAGAAAACCAAAAATTAATAAATAATAAGAACTCACAGTATTACCTTCCAGACCATTGTTCCTTTTTCCTCCCCAAATATCTGCAGCTCCCTTGAAGAACATGCCAGTAGACTCTCCCCTCCTTGCTGCGGTAATCTGCCTGCCTCTTAGTCACTGAGGATTTCAGCTCCTACCTTACAATCTTTCTCTCTATCACTCCTCCAAGTCATCATCTTAGTCCAACAACTTCCTCTCTCTGTTCCTTCACCCTCTCTTCTAATATCTTTTCCTATGTTACATTTCCACCACCCGCATCCACTGTCAAACCTTAGACCTTGTCATTATCAGTAACTGTGCAACCTCCAAAATCTCAATTTCAAGCCTCCCACCTTACAACAATCACCACCTCCTATCTGTCCTGCTCACCTCCTTAGGTGTCCTCATGCCAACAATTCCAATCAGTTGATCCTGATAATAACAATGATGAAAATAACAGTTAGAACTGCCTGGGGCCGGCCCCCTGGCTTAGCGGTTAAGTGCGCGCGCTCCGCTACTGGCGGCCCAGGTTCGGATCCTGGGTGCGCACCGACGCACCCCTTCTCCGGCCATGCTGAGGCCACGTCCCACATACAGCAACTAGAAGGATGTGCAGCTATGACATACAACTATCTACTGGGGCTTTGGGGAAAAAAAGGAGGAGGATTGGCAATAGATGTTAGCTCAGAGCCGGTCTTCCTCAGCAAAAAAAGAGGAGGATTAGCATGGATGTTAGCTCAGGGCTGATCTCCCTCACAAAAAAAAAAAAAGAACTGCCAGAGCACTTACCCTGCGCCCGGCACTGTTCTAAACACTTTATATATGTTAACTTGTTGAATCCTCTCAACAGCCCTAAGAAATAGGTGTTCTTATTATTCCCATTCTACAGATAGGAAAACTGAGGCACAGAGAGGTTAACTAAGTTGTCTGAACTTACTCAGCGAGTGTGGGTTGAACTGAGATTTGAACCCAGGCGGACTGGCTGCAGAATCAGTGCAGAGTGCTCTTAACCACTAGGCTTCCCGTTTTTGCTGTTCATTGTCCCTGTCATGTTCTCACTCCTTCCTTAACCAGTTTAGATTCCATGACCTACCATTATATTCCCTCCCTTGCAAATAGCCCCATCTCTGGCCTCTCTTGGTCTCCATGGGTCTCTCTGGGCAGAACCCCAGGCTGGTCAAGTCCAGCTCTCTGATTCTTCCACACCTGCCCTGGAGCAGTGAAGGGCCTGGAGAACTGCACACAGCCCCGGTCACGTGTGCATTTTCCATCTGACCACGACCCCAAGGGGGTCCTGGTTCTGCCCTGCAGTCCTCCTGCCTCTCTCTGGTCCTCTCAGTCTTCCACTCTCAGAGAGGTCCATATCACACCTTCCCTCTCCTCAACCCCATCGCTCCCTGCTCCCCTCACACTCAGCTGATGACTTTGCCTCTTGTTTCTCTGAGAAAATACAAGCAATAAGTAGAGAATTTTCTCCCTGCAGGAGACTGGACCTGTGGAACCTAGCACCAAATCTACCAGCCTTCCCACAGTCCCAGCCTTCTCTCCCATCATTAAGATGAGCTGTCCACGCACCTCTCTAAAGCTTCCCCCCACTGGTGCCCAGAGTCCCACTCCCTCTTTCCAACTCAAAGACTTGACTCCCACAGTTCAGCTGTCTTGTGCCTCATCAGTTTTCTCTCTCTCTCTACTGGATTATTCTAACTGGCATATAAATATCATCTATCTTGGAAATAAACACGCAAATAAACAAAATCTCCCTTGATCCCATTCGACCCTCCAGCTTCTACTCCATTTCTCTGATCCCCTTTGTAGCAAAACTCCCTGGAAGGGTTGCCTCTGCACACTGCCTCTACTTCCTCACCTCCCACATCTTAAAACAATCAACTCAGGCTTTTGCCCCTAACCTTCTCCAAAGCCAGACTTATCAAGGTCCACTTGTCAAATCCAGTGGTCAGTGCTCTAAAGGCTCAATCCTCAGTCTTCTTCTCATCTCTATTTACACTCACCTCCTTGGCTGATGATCTCCTTGGCTTTAACCACCACCTATATCTTAATGCTAAAATTCATATCCCTAGCCTCAACCTTTCTTCTAAGCTCCAGTCTTGTACATTTCCATTCAATGTCTCCCCTGGGATGCCCAATGCACATCTCTAGCCCTCACCTTAACCCCAGCACATTCAGAACTGAACTGGATTTTCCCTCCCAGATCTACACCACCCCAATACTCCTCATCTCAGTAAATGGCACCATCATCTACCCAGTTGCTCCGGATTAAAACCTTGGAGTCGTTTTTGACCCTTTTTTTTTCTCACACTCCACGTGCCGCCCATCGCCAAATCCTGTCAGTTCTGCCTTCAAAGTGCAGCCAGAATCCAGCCTTCCCCCCACCTTCATGGCCATCATCCTATGCAAGCCTGGGTAACGGCAATAGCTTCCTCTCTGGTCTGCACCTGCTCCTCTTTTGCCCTCTTTGGTCTTTTCTGAACCCAGAAGCCAGAGTGGTTCTCTTAAAACATAAGTCAGGGGCCGGCCCTGTGGCATAGTGGTTAAGTTCAGCATGCTCCACTTCAGAGGCACAGGTTCACAGGTTGGGATCCCAGGCGCTGACATACACCGCTTGTCAGCCATGCTGTGGCGGCGACCTACACACAAAATAGAGGAAGATTGGCAACAGATATTAGCTCATGGCTAATCTTCCTCAAGCAAAAAAAAAAAAAAAAGAGGAAGATTGCAACAGATGTTAGCTCAGGGTGAATCTTCCTCAGCAAAAAAAAAAAAAAAAGAACATAAGTCAGACCATCTCTCTCCTTTGCTCAAAACTCCCCAGTGTTCGCTGTATTTCTCAGAGTAAAATCCAAAGTCTTTATTCTGGGATATTGAGGCATAGCAAAGAGGCCCCATGCTTTTATTAAAAAAAGAATGCATCATCTAATTTAATTAATTCAATTTCTCCCCAAACCCTATGCGGTAGTTACGTTATCTTCATATTAAAGTTGAAGAAACTGAAGCTGTTTATCCCAGAGTCATGTGGGGGATTTATGGCAGAGCTGGGGTCCAAACCTGATCTTTGACTCCAAGTCCAGTGTTCTTTCTCCTAAACCATGCTGGGTTCTGGGTTCTCACCTGTGCTCTGCAGCTATCTCATTGTGTGATCTTGGGCAATCACTTCCCATCTCTGGGCATCAGCTTTCTCATCTGTGATCAGCTCTCATCTTACTTGACCATGCCTGACCTCAGGGTCAGGACTATGGCAGAGGAGCTGGGAGAGCCATCTGGACCGGCCTTACCTTCACAGCTGGCCTCAGCCTTAGACTTTTGACAGTTTCCCCCAGTGAGATCACATGTACAGTTACTGACACACGCTGACTGGTTTGAAAGAAGATGCTGGCCATGAAGCTTGTTGGACCACTGCAGGTGGGGCCCTGGGAGTTAATTCTCTTTTTATACATCCCATAATTATCTTGTGAATAGCATGATCCTACAGTACCATATTTTGGAAATGAAAGGCATTTGTCTGCTATGTTTAAACATTTAGCATAGACTACACTTTTGTCACCCCATTTGGGCCTGTCTTTATTTTTTAAAATCCTAGAAGCCTCGTCAAATGGAGGCGGTGCCCTCTCCTTCAGCCTTCTCGCCGCTCTTCCCCAAGGTCCCTCCTCACGGCACCATGACTCACGTCCAACCACTTCTTGCCGAATACCCTCAAGATGACAAAGGCTGTCACTTCCAACAGCGCCATCAACACCAGCTGCACCAGGTTGACCTTCCCCAGGACGGTGCCCACGGAGATCAGCACAGAGATGGCACTCACGGTGGCCAGCTGAATACTGGGGAGAGAGGGTGAGACAGGGATGATTAAGATGGAAGGATGCCTCCCATTTATTCATTCATTTATTTACTCATTCAACAAACACTTGTTGAGGGCCTATACTCTGCCTGGCACCGTTCAAGAAACTGGAGGCACAGTAGGAGAACAAGAAGACAAGATTTCTGCCCACGTGGGGATGGATGCTGCCCAGCCTGGGGTCTCCTGCGTCCGTTTCCCCCATAAGAGTGACATCTACCTTCTGAGAGAATGATCTGCACACACTCATCCATGCTGAGGATGCTCTGGGTTCTCACAGGAATGTCACGGTGAGTTACAGAGGCTGACTGTTTCCTCAGGGCCCCTTTCCTGCATCTGACAACTGTGATTCTGCCCACGACTTCTTCTCTTCTGCCGTCATCACTCACAGATGCTCGGTAGAGGGCGCTCTTGACCTGCCGGCCCGCCCGCCATTCAGTCACCCTCTACCCTCATCTCTCCTTCTCCGTGGTAGTGAAGAGACTGGGTTTGGAAGTAGGACAAGCCTGGCTTCCCGTCCCAGCTTTTCCACTTGAGCAGCTATTTAAGCTCACGGAGCCCGTTTCTCCATCTGTTAAATAAGATGATAATAATATTTATCTCATGACTGTGCTATCAGGGATGAGAAGGAATATTCTTGCATCTAGCACCATGAGTGGCACAAAAAACTAACTCAGGAGCAGAAGCCGGCGTTATTAGCACTGTTACTGATCCCTTCCTTCCCTTGACAAATGAGCAAGCTCATTGTGGGGATTCAGAAAGAGAAAGCAATTTTTTATTTCAAGGCACTTATGATTCAGCTGGAGGGGCAGGGCTGGCATCACAAGCCTGTTGATTAAGACCACCTGTGACTTCACACGTAGTGACATCACTCATATCATCAGGGTGGGCTTCCTGGGGGAGGTGGCACTGAGCAGGACAATTGGTTAAACCAACCAACCCTCCTCTGGGCACCTTGCTCTGAGACCCCCTCCTCCCTCTAGGAGTTGATGATGATCATCACCACCACCACCACCACTACAATAATAATAATAATAATTTATTGAGCATTATGTATAACAGGCTTGCAACTACATCACTTCATTTAAATTTTAATCTTCCAAGTAACCTTCTGTAAATGGTGCTTGGGTACCATTCGGTACCTCCATTTTACAGAAGAGGACCCTGAGACCAGTGGAGGTGACTCTTTTGGCAATGGCCACACAGCTAGTTAATGACAAACGAGAGGTTCAAACCCAGGTGGCCTGGATCCAAAGCCTGTGCTCTGAAGTCGGGACACAGCCTCCCCAGTGTTTGCTGCTGATGTAGTGTCCTGCTTAAGGCTCAAGGACTTCAGAGGGCAGGCCAGAGGAGGGCCCAGGGCCGGGGGCAGGAGTCTCACAGGGACCAGGAACTGTTTAGAATAAGGGGTCACTCAATGTCTCACTGCGGCTGGCCATGTTATGTCTTTTGCGTGAGTGCTCATTTAATTGGCAAAGGCCTAATTCAAGAGGATGTGAGCCAGTGGTGGGATTTCAGATCTCAGGGGCCAGTTGGGGCTGGGGAGGTGTTGAGACAGTGAAGTACAGTGGTTAGAAGTGCAGTCTCCATCCAGGCTGCCTAGGCTGGAATCCTGACTCAGCCACTTCCTGGCTGTGTGGCGTTGGGCAAATTACTTAACTACCCTGTGCCTCAGTGTCCTCATCCAGAAGGTGAAGGTAAGGTCTATGGAGCTGTTGTGAGGGCAAAGTCAGCTAATATATGTCAAGCCCAATAAGGCGGTTGGTTATTGCTGTGACAGGCCCTCCTAGACCTCTCCAAATACAGCATTAAAAATATCACAGGGGGCCAGCCCGGTGGCGCAAGCGGTTAAGTGCACGCACTCCGCTGCGGCAGCCCGGGGTTCGCCAGTTTGGATCCCGGGCGCGCACCGACGCACTGCTTGTCAAGCCATGCTGTGGCGGCCTCCCATATAAAGTGGAGGAAGATGGGCACGGATGTTAGCCCAGGGCCAGTCTCCCTCAGCAAAAAAAGAGGAGGATTGGCAGATGTTAGCACAGGGCTGATCTCCTCACAAAGAAAAAAAAAAAATCACACATTTTAGGGGTCCTTTTATTTTCATTTTTGTTCCAATAACCATTTACTAAGTCCTTGCTGTGGGAGGAAAACAAAGGCGGACAAAGCCGAACCGAATAATACAGGCCCCTGCCCTGAAGAAACTGGTCATCGGTGACTCAAGGCAGAACCAATTCAGTGCCAAGTCAGGCTGCACTGTGTGGGTGCGGCGGAGGGGGAGAGTGCCCTGTCTGGGAGGCGGCCTGGGCACCGCCCACAGCCCCGCCTGGGCAGGAAAGGTCAGGAAGGAGCCCATTGTTCAAATCTGTGAAGCCAATTCCAATGGCGGTCACAGCTGGGAGGGTCCAGGGGTCGGGTGGGGCAGGGGAGTTCACTCAGGCTGCAAATGGCCTCTTCTTGTTTTCCCGGATTGAGTCAAGAACAAACTGGTCCCTGTGGGCGGGCCGTCAGAAGAAGGGAGCAGCCAGAGATGCCTGGGGACTAACGTGCAGGAGGCTGAAGGCTTGTGTGACCTGAAGCCAAGGTCACGCCAGACCAGGACCACCGCTGTCAGAGTTTCCCCAGAGCGCCCTTTGTCACTTCCCAGATGGTTCCTGGTTATCGAATCCCCATGGGGATTAGCTCTAACGTGTTTCAAAAGAAAAAATGTGGGGCTGGCCTGGTTGCATAGTGGTTAAGTTCATGCTCGTTCTGCTTTGGTGGCCCAGGGTTCCTTGGTTCGGATCCTGGGCGGGGATCTACATACCGCTCATCAAGCCATGCTGAGGCAGTGTCCCACACAGAAGAACTAGAAGGATCTACAACTAGGATATACAACTATGTACCGGGGCTTTGGGGAGAAAAAGAAAAAATGTGGAGAGTTTTTTTTTAGGGCCGGTGGAGAGCCGGCTTGACGGTGTTTCATGTCATGACCAGTCTGGAGTGTACAGGAAGGGTAACAGATCGTCAAAACTGAAGCCATTTCCACCACTTAGCTGTGTGATCCTAGGCAAGTGTGTTATGCTCTTCGGGCGTCTATTTCCTTGCCTTTATACGTGGGACCCCTACCTGGGAGGGTTAAACAAATAATGTTTGTGAAGCACCCGGCACAGAGCCTGGCTCACGGACAGATGTTCAGTAGCAGCATCTGAGGTTTTGCAGGGTCTCAGGGGGGAGGGTGGAACGGCCTTGAGAGGTGACAGGGTCACCAAGATGCCTAAGATGGGATTTACCATCATCTGGGCAGGACATAGAGTTAGAGCTGGATAAAACCTAAAAACAATTTTTAAGGAAAAATTTTACCTAGTTTCTCCTATCGAGTGCTAATGCCTTTTTTTGGGGTGTGTACAGCTCAGTGGATTCAGATATATCTACCCTTGTGTAACCATCACCTGGGATAACATCGAGAACATTTACTGCACCCCATAAGGTTTTTTTGTGCCCCTTCCCAATCAATAACCACCGCCTTCCCCAGGTAACCATTATCCTGACTCCTAGCAACACTGGTTAATTATGCTAGTTCTTGGAATTTCTTATACATGTAGCTAAATAGATCAAAGTTAATTTAAAGAAACTAAAGGCATGGCTAGTTCTTGTCCACCAGCATTTGAGGACTGAGAGTACTTCTTTCTTTTCAAGAGCCTCACTCTCTGAGTGTGACATATCTATTTCTTTTTGTCTAATCCCTATTAACTTTTCCTCAAACCTATATTTACTGTGTAACTTTACAAAATCATAATCAATAATAAAGAAAGAAAGGACTCCAGGACGGCTGTAGATCTGGGCCCCTTGCGATGCCACAGAGTAGGGTTGTCAGATAAAATAGAGGATGCCTAGTTAAATTTGAATTTTACATAAACAATGAATAATTTGTTGGTATAAATAAGTCCTACCTATTGCATGGTATTGATGCTAGAAAAAGAAGGGGACACCCCAGCTCTTCTAGAACCCGTCTTCTAGGGCGCCAGGCCCTCAAGGACCCAAAAGCAATCCAGCGGCCATCCAGTTACCTGGATGGTTCGATGACTATTTCGTTCAAGGAGGCTGGGTTTAGGAAGCCGTCCACCAGGACAGCCCACTGTACCCCGAAGGCCAGCGTGAAGAGGTTGAAGGCCACACTGCTCCAGCCGTGTCTCCGCAAAGACGAGATGAGGAAGCCCAAGCCAAGGACCGCCATGACAGTAACATCCTGGAGGGCTGTTCAGGGAGGAGATGTTGAGAAGGAGGAAGAGAGGCAGACAAGGTGGAGGAGGTGTGACATTAGAGTTTTACAGAACGGCAGCTGGAAGGGACATTAAAGGCCATTTAAGGGCCGCCCCGTGGCTTAGCGGTTAAGTGCGCGCGCTCCGCTGCTGGCGGCCTGGGTTCGGATCCCGGGCGCGCACTGACGCACCACTTCTCCAGCCATGCTGAGGCCGCGTCCCACATGCAGCAACTAGAAGGATGTGCAGCTATGACATACAACTATCTACTGGGGCTTTAGGGGAAAAAAATAAATAAATAAAATCTTAAAAAAAAAAGGTCATTTAAGAGTGCTTGGTCAAGTTACTTCAGTTTTCTCATCTGAGTAATGAGGATAACAGATATGTACCACACAGGGTTGAGGTTGGATGTGCTAATCCTGGTTAAGCACGAAGGCAGGGCCTGGCCCATAGTGAGCACTCAGTAAATGTAGCAACTATTGTATTAAACATAATGATATGAACAAGCGTAGAGCCTCAGGACCAGTCCTTGGTATGTGGTTGATACTCAGTAAAGCTAATTACTGCTGCTCTTAAGGATCAGGTTCAACCTCCTGATCATGCACAAGACAAAATAAGGCCACAGGAGCCAGTGACTTGGCCCAGGTCACCCAGAAAAGAGGGGGCGGAAACAGGTCCAGAGTTTCTCTTGGCAAGAACCAAATTATCTTCGCAGAAAACAGCTCTCTCCCTTTGCCACCTGCCGAGAGGGACCTGGTGGGCCAGCAGAAAGCACTAGGGCCATCTGGGTGACGCTCACCTTTCCCAGCCTCAGACCCTATGCAGGATCTGCTGTGACACGGGAGCGTAAGAGACTTACCTAATGGTAGGGAGAGGTCCAGCAAAAGGCAAAGGGGGGACGCTTTGACCAGGTTTGAAAGATGGTTAGCAGCTTGGGCTCTGGAACTAGACAAGCCTGGGTTCAAATCAGGGCTCTGGCACTTTCCACCTATGTGGCTTCTAGGTATTTAATGTCTCTGAGCTTTAGTAACAGCCTACATTTGTTAAGCGTTAACTTTGTGCCAACACTGTTTTAATCACTGTACATAGACTGTCCTGTTTAGTCCCCACAACCACCCTTCGAGGTGGGTGCTGTTATCATCACCATTTTACAGATATGAAAACCAAGGCACGGAGGAGTTAGGGAACATCCCCTAGCTGGTAGAGCCGGGATTTAAACCTCGACTGTCTGCTCTGGAGCCTGTGCTTTTAATGACCACACTATCTGCCCTCTCAGTTTTCCCATCTGTTCAATGGGAAAAATAAGCATACCTCCTTCCTCAGGTTGCCAGGATCAAATGGTATAATGCGCACAATCGCTCAGAATAGTAAAGACTATTTTATCAATAAACATCAACTATTTTCACGTGTGTCTAGATGCCTGGCGAGAGATCTTGAAGAAATTTTTTCCCATGGATAATATCTCCAAGTTTGGGAGAATTTTACTTTTTTTTTTAATCATTTTCAGTGTTTAAATTTGCTACAACCAGCATGAGACAGTAAACAATTTTTTTAAAGGAAAAAAGCATGGGCTTCGAGTTCAGAAAGTTCTGTTTGATTCTAGCTCTGTCATTCCCTATTAGGTTAAACCATATTAAATTGCCAATATTTGATTTTTTTGACCAATAAAAATGGCCATTTATATGTTTTAACCACACAGCTGCATGGCCTTGTAGTCTGCTTACTTTCCTCATCAGCTACACAAGAGCAGTTATACCCTCCTCAGAGGCAGCTGGGGGATCTGAAGGAGCAACGTTTCGTTCAAGTGCATAGTGCCTGGCATGTGGAGGATGCTCAGTGAGTAGTGGTTCTTCACGTGCCCCCGCCCCCCAACCTCATCACCATCACAGCAGTAAGAACTCACCTGGTCTCCACTGGTCTCCAGCCCTGGCTCTGATAACAGTGAGGAGGCTCTCATTTCCAGAACTCTCCGAAGTCTCAGAAAGCCCTTTCAAGTTACATTTAAATTCATTTTCATCGAAAAATACGCACGCCTAGGGTCTTGCATACAGGGCTCGGATGGGTGTTGATGTTTCAGATCAACCTGACAAAACTGGGATGTAGGAGACCCCCGAGGACCTCCCATGGGATCTGGGGTCTTGAGGAGTGGGTGAGAAGTGGGCAGTCGGGAAGATTCAACTTCTTGTAACTTCTCCTCTGACACGGAGGAGGGGGAGGTGCAGGCAATGCCTCAGTCTCCTGCTTGCGTCCTCTTAGGAATGGGGGCATATTTTGTATAGGGGGTTCCTCTTGGGATTGCTCAGATTTCTTTAGGAGCCAAGCAGGAAACTATGTGTATGAAGGCTGCAATGCATTTTGGGGAGTGATGAGGCCTCTGGCCAATTGAGACTGCACACTCCACTTCAAATATTCAAATTCAGTCTTTTATTAAACACTGCTGTTAAAAAAAAAAAAAACCCACCTCTGCCATTTTGCAGCAACGTTATATGCATAGGGACTTTTTGAAGATTCCACGAGTAGGGAGACCCTTCCATTTTCCTCCCATTTTATAGAAGGGGACCAGAGAGAGCCTGTGACTTCCTCAAGGCCACACAGCATGCCAGCAGCAGAGCCAAGCTCTGAACTCCTGGTACGGTGCCCTTCTACCAGCCTAAGCTGCCTCTTGCTCTCATTTGCTCTCATCTCAGTAAGGGACCTTAGGCAAGTCCCTTGCCCTCTTTAGGCCTCAGTTTCCCTATCTGTAACACATGGGAGTTGGACTTGATACTCTCTAAGGACCTCACTGCTCTGGCATATTCCAAGGAGGAGATCAGTGAGTGGGGAGAGGAGGGTCACCAGGATTAGGGCACAGGTGGGGCCCTAAAGATTACAAAATCAGAGGATCTTGGGTGGGGAGCTTTGTCAGGCACAGCTGCTGTCCCAGCTGCCAGGTATAGGGGCTCAGGGCCTTCTTCCCCAAGGCCTCACACGGTCCCTGAGGGAGGAGTTGGGCTTCAGCCAGCGGGATGAACTTAGAGTTGCAGTTTCTGGGAGCTGTTGACAGAGCTCAATCACCCCAAACTGATCAGTAACAACATTTGATCTCAGGCCCCTCTTCTCTCACCCCTGCATTCTCCCACTTTCTCTCCCAGGCTCCCAGGGCTCTGGGCCCACACTCGCTCCTCCCCGTCTCACTATCTGGACCCCCACTTCAGGGCTGGGTCCCAGCTTGGGGCATTCCCACTGGTGTCAGCCTCCACCTCTCAGAGCCTGCGCTGCACCCACCTCAGCTTCTGGTCTGATAAGCGAATGGACTCTAATGTGTTCAGGGGTGATAAGGAGTGGATGTGCTACTGGGGCCCCAATGACTGGGCCCCAGAAGAGAACTTCACCGTCTAAGGCAGGCCTTCAGGAGAAGTTTACGAAAGCCCCAGGACTTGGAGAAAGAAAGTCTAACCTGGGAGTCCAGCAGTGGGAGATGGGGCAATAATTACCCTTATTGTAGCAGCTGGCACACATACAGTGCCCTCCACACACCAGGCACGGTTCTAGGTGCCTTACAGCCTAAACCTACAACAACCTCATGCAGTAGGTACTATTCATTATCCCCATTTTACAAATGAGGAAAGGGAGGCACAGAGAGGTGCTATAACTAGCCTAGGTCACACAGCTAGCAAATAGTGGTGGGAGATCTGAATCCTGACCAACTGGCTTTAACCACTATGCCATCCTGCCTCTCCTTACAGCATAGACAGTATAAAGGTGAAGAGTGTGGGCCTCTGAGTCAGGGAGTCAGGGTTCAGAGCCTGGCTCTACCTGTGTGTCCCAGCTTCCTAACCTGTAAAATGGGTATGAAACAACGACACCTGCTCAGAGGATTGCTGAGCACAGTGAGTGCTGTGAGTAGTAAGCTCAATGGCTCATGCAGATCACTGAGCACTGGGTGCACAGTAAGTGTCAGGAACTGTACTCCCATGCCTGCCATTTATTAGCTGTGCGACTTTGGGCAGGACTGTTCCCCCCTTCCTCCAGCCTAGCTCCGATTCTAGCTCTGTGTCCCCACCCACCATTACCCCTCCCTCTGGCCTGCAGACACTTCGGCACCAACAGCTCTGAAGCCAGTCCCAGCTTTTGTCCCCCAGGCTCTGGGCTTGATCTCCACACCATGCTCCCCACTGCTGACTGGGAAGACCTCTGTAGCCCCAGGCTGGGACCATCCATGGAGCCCCATGCTGCCTTCCCCTCCCCACAGCTTCTAGTCCCACCCCACACTCACCCCCGCAGCAGCCTGGGAAGAGAAAAAGAATTTTCCCAATCAAAGGGGCAGCCAAGGCTAAGATGGAAGGTACCGGGATTTGCAGGTATTTACATGTCACTGGCAAAGCCCCTCTTGTGTTTTAGTAGCTCTCCTCCCTGTTTCTAAAGAGTATGGAGGGAACTGGATGGTAGCCACAGTGTGGGAGCAGGATGGTCCCCCAATGTGGCAGCCCTAGAGTAGGCTCTGTGAGATAGATTGTTACAGGAATGGCCCCAGATGGATCATCCCTTCCAGTAGAGACACCTCCCACTTGGGGTGGTCCTTGTGATCTGGTTGGCCAATGGGACATTAGTAAACACGATAGAAGCAGAGGCTTGAAAAGCACCTGTGCAGTGGGGTTTGCCCTCTCTTACTGCAGTAACTCTTCTGCCGCCATGGGAAGAAGTCTGGGCTAGTCTGCTGGAGCCACATGGGCTAGCTGCCAGTCAGCACCGACTGCCAAACACGCGAATGAGGCCATCTGTGGCCATCCTGTCCCAGTCAAACCTCCAGGCTGGAAATGCATGACCCTAGGTGACCCTAGGTGAAACCAACAGAAGAACCACAGCTCTGAGCCCAGCCCAAATTGCTGAGCCACAGAATCATGATCATGAGCAAATTAAATGGTTGTGATTTTAATCCACTAAGTTTGGGGGTGGTTTGTTATGCAGCAATAGATAACCGATACGCTCTGCTTCCCCTGAGCATCTCGCAGGCACCTCAACCCCAAGCCCAAAATGAACACATCGTTGTTCATTTACCCCGCAATCTGCGCCTCTCATCTCAGGAACTGGTGCCTCCATCTGCCAAATCACACTTCTGAAGCCGTCTTTCACGCTTCCTTCATTTTCACCAAGGACAGCTGATGTTATCTCCTTACATCTCTTGAATCTGACTCTTTGCTTCCCCTCCACTGTCCCTGCTCTTCCAGCCTCATCACAGGTCATCCAGACCAGTGGTTAACAGAGTAGGGAAGACACCCTCGGAAGATGCTCCAGACAATCCATAGGGGCTGCTGGAAGAAGATATTAGCCCTCCTGGTTCTATACATTTTTACAAAAAGTAAGAAATTTAACTTTATTAATAATAAAAGCTAATACTTTTTCTCAGCGTTTATATGTATTAATTCTTTCAATCCTTTAACAACTTAATGAAATAAGTACTATCATCATGTGGCAGAGGTTAAAACAGAGGCAGAGAGAGGTTGAGTCATTTGCCCAAGGTCTCACAGCTAAGAAGAGGCAGAGGCAAGATTTGAATCAGTCTCACTCCAGTAGTTCTCAAACTTTCGTGTGCGTTAGAGTCACTAGAGGGCTTAGTAAAACACAAATTGCTGGGCCCCACTCCTAGAGTTTCTGATCAGTAGGTATGGATGAGAGCCCAAGAATCTGCATTTCTAACAAGCTCCCAGGAGATGCTGAGGTGGCTGGTCTGGGGACCACACTTTGAGAACCACCGATCTAGGCTATTCTACTCTAAGGGCACTTGGTGAAGTTTGCAACTCTGCAAGTCCTTAATATTCAGATTAACACAGGAGCCTCCTCTCACTTGCTCAGGATGTCAGTTTAGAGTCTCTTAGCTTTGGGAGGTGTTCTGAGGGAATATCGGGCCACTGGGATATCACCACCCCCTGGTGACCTGTGTTTCTCTGTATTCATCATGTTGCAACTAATGGCAAGGTTTTATTTTTTGTTTGTTTTTTTTTTAATTTAACTCTTTATTATGGAAAATTTTAAGCACACACAAAAACAGAGAAAGCAGCATGGTGATTCTCACGCACCCATTCCCAGCTTTGATGATTGGTCATGGGACCAATCTTTTTTTTTATCCTTCTTCCACTTGTTTTGTTTTTTTTTCCGGCACGAAGCAGACCTCAGACATCATTCCATTTCAATATGCTTCTCTAACAAATAAGGCCTTTCAAAAAACCCACTATGCTATTATCACACCTAATGAAACTAACAATAATTCTTATATATCATATAATAGTCACACTATATTCAGATTTCCCAATTGTCTCAAAAATGTCTTTTTTAGAATTGGCCAGTTCAAATAACTTATTGTAGTTTACATGGACTGGATTAGATTAAGTGGATCGACAGATTAAGTTACCTAGGTTTAACTCAACTAACCTTCACAAAATGGACCAATGGCTTAACTAACTCCTGCCAAAAACACAGATTGGAGGAAAAACAGTAATGGAGCCAAGCATACCAAACACAGGGCAGAGTGATACTTCTCCTTGTGCAAACTTGTTGTCAGTCACATTCAAAATTAAAAAAAAAAAAAAGTCAGTCTAATCAGATCTGACAAGAAGTCAACCAAGATAATTTGAAATTATCCAGAAGACTCCGAGGAATGGATTTATATCCATTATCATTAACGGTAACGATGGACCTTGCCTTGAGACTGACTGATACCATTATGATCAGAAATTTGAAAATATTATATATTTCATTTTGATCTCCTTTGAATTTTCTAATTTGCGTGGTTATGTATTATAATGTACAAAATATATGAATGCAGCAGTGCTTGAGTATCACATATAAATGTGGTGCATGCTTGAAAAATGATGTGCACAATCAGAAAAGTTTGAAGCCCCCTGGTCCATAGTACAGTGCAGCCTCCACACCGGTCTCCTGCTTCAAGTCATGCCCCTTCCTCCATCCCTTACACCAGCCCTGGAATGGCTTTTTCCATAATCAAAACCCAAACTTGTCAGACTCCTGCTTCCTATTAGGTCAGCAGAATGAAGGTCAAACTTACTCAACCCATTGGGTCCACCATACCCTGCTTCCCTCTTTACGCTCCAACTACACTGCAATGTTAGACCGTGGCCTGATCCACTCCAATAAGTGCACACACAATGGCTCCTGCTGTGCTCTCCACCCTCTATTTTCACATGGTTAACTCCTACTGAGCCTCCAAAACCTGGCTGGGCAGTCACCTTCCTCCAGAAGCCTTCCCGGACATTACTGTCTCCCCCAGGTTGTGGGTTGTGGGCCCTCCTCTGTGCTTCTGTATGAAGTGAGTAACTGAGGACACTCGATGTTAGCAGCACAGCATGGGGTGAAGAACGCAGACCCTGGATCCAATCTACAGAGTTGGAATACTGGCTCCTACATCTGCTGGTTATGACCAGTGACTCAACCTCACTGTAAAATGGAGCTGTGAAGCACAATGGTTAAGCGCACAGAAACTAAAATCAGGCTGCCTAAATTTAAATCTGCTGTGTTATTGCTAGCTGCGTGACCTTGAGCAAATTACTCAACGTCCATGTGCCTAGTTTCCTGATATGAAACACGGAGATCATAATAGTATCAATCTCATGGGATCATTGAGAGAGTCCAGTGTAAAGCGTTTAGAATAGTGCCTGGTACATAGTAAGTGCCAGTAAACATCAGCTCTAATTAGCATGTGTCTGGATCCCACACTGGATGTAATACAGAGTCGAAAGAATGAGTGAATGAATGAATGAATGCATTGAATTACATTGTATTCGATTTAAGAGAATTAAAGTCAATTGAAATGAATTAAAATTGTGCCCAGGCCTTTTTCTGTCCAGCTCTGAAGGCCCCTTTCTGGGCTGGCCCATTCAGTGGTGTAGGGCTTCCCTCCCTAAGTTATCTCATTGTCCTTCTTCCCATGGCTGAGGGCCCACCAATGCCTTCTCTTTGCTTCCAGTTAACTAGTTAGTTAGCATCACTTAGGAACAAGCAAGCACTCAACTAGCCTCAACCTTCAGCTTTGTCTCAGGGACGTTGCTCAAGAGCCCCGTCCATTATCATGAACAACATATCAGCCCACTAAGATGCTTGAAAACTCATCTCAATTTAAAAGAAAAGCAAAAGCCACACCACTGTGGGCATCTGTCATGTTTATAGTTGTTCTCATCACAGTCTGTGAATATTTTTAGCTGCATATAAAATAACAAGCATCCTCCACTCCCTTTCAGCCATACCTTATGGCTCTGGATTTGCAGACAGAACGCAGACTTCCCAGCCCCTAAGTGAGAAGAAGAAGGCTGGGGGCAGGGGAGAGGCAAGACTAAAGCTTCCAAAAGGAGGGTGGTACAGAAATGAGCAAGAGAGTCCACAAAAAGGTAACAAAACCCCCAAACCCAACAAGAATGTGAAATTTCTTGCTGCTATGCAGAGAGAAGTGGGGGGAGGGGGAAGCAGAGAAAGCAGAGAATTATGAAGACCATTCGGCAAAGTGAATTCTGGGAACACAGAAAAGGAGGCCTCTCACTCCGCCCTAACAAATCAAGGAAAGCTTCATGGAAGAGGTGACGCCTGTGCTGCTCCTAAAGGAGAGCCTACATTGTTGGCTGGGTCTTTGCACAACCTCTAGAAGAAGATGAGAGAAGTCTCTTCCTTTTGGAAGACTTTTTGGAAAGGAATATCGAGGCCCCTGGAGGACCACAGAACTCCTCTGCCCCTGCCCCTGCTATTTGCCTCTGTGACTACCTCCCCTCTGGACACTCACCTCGATAGTTCCCCAGGAGCTTCCTCTGATCCTTTGAGGACATGTCATAGGAGGTGTAAAAGAAGAAGAGGAGAATGAAAATCACCTCCAGTATTACGATCAACAGGGGCAGGCAGCACCGCACAGAGCGCGGGTACTTAGAGTCCATCCTGCGCTCGTCTCAGGGCAGGGGTTCCGCCAGCACAAGGCTTCACCCCTCTGTCCCAACACCCATGCAAGGGAGTGACAGAGGAGACAGCCGCCAAAGGCCTTATCTCAGGCTGCAAGGCTGGCTCTGCTGGCCTGTCTATGGAGTTAACACGAGCAGAGGGAGTATGACAGGGAGGGAGAGGAAATGCATTTACTCCAACATTAACTCTTTCATTCAATCATTCATTTATTTATTTATTCAACACATAGTTGCTGCATTCCCATCATCAGGCAGGCACTGTGCTCAATTTAAAAGAAGGCATTCATTCACTTGGCACCCAAACATAAGAATCCTCCTTCACTCATTACTTCAGTTTACCCTCATCATATCCTTGCAAGAAAGGCAGAGAATGAATCAACGCTCTTATTTTAAAAATGGGGAAACTGAGGCTCAGAGAGGGCACCCAGTGAACTCTTAATAAGGATGTATTGAAGGAGAATAAAAGAATGAATGAAAGCAAAGAACAATACTAAGCCCTAGGAAGGATACAGACAGGACCCGGGGAGAACTAACTCCTCAGAGTTACACAGTTGACATTATTTATATTTGAATCTGTAATTAAATCCACTTGTTCCTAAACCTTTTAAGGGTAGGTGGGGGAGAGAAAGGAGAGTTGGGTCCAGCTCTAGTAACAACCTGGGGGAATTCCTGATCCCGCTCTAGGCTGAAGTTGCCCCCACCTCTGGTTACCTCACAGAGCAGCCCAGGGCTCTCCTGGGGCACGGGCACTGCAGTGCATTTGAGGAAAGCCACCAGCCTTGGCAACCCCATCCCACGGCGGTGGACAGTCCCTTGGAATGGGATTTAAGGGACCTTGGAGCCAGTTCTGACCCTGCAGCTAATTTCTCCTATAGCCTATGTCGCAGAAAGGAGGGATGGAGGGAGGCAGGAAGGAAGGAACAGAAGTTTTCTTACCATCTATCCACTGCCCCAGCCACTGGCCACTGAGTATAGACTGAATTTGTGTGTCCCTAGAGAATAAAACTGGGCTAGGAGTTGCAGGGAGGCAGATTTTGGCCCAATGTGAGTGAAGACTTTATTGACCATTATGGCTGCCCAATGAAATAGGCTGCTCATGAGGTAGTGAGCACCCTGTCACTAGAAGAATGCAAGCAGAAGCTGATGGCTACTTGTCAGAGATGTCTTGGAAGTGATTCATATGCAGATCGCAGGAGATTTTAATCACCTGGTAGAATCTTGTCATTTTGTTTTTGGATGAAGAAACTAAGACCTGAAGGTCATATCCAAGGTCATATAGCCAGTTGGCATCAGTCACTTCTTGCCCAGCACAGCTTTATTTACAGAAGGAAAAATTTGAGAATAACCTAGATATCCAGTAGGGGAGGATTGGTTAAGTAAACTACAGGACACACAACTTGCCACCAATATGATGCTTCTGAACATATGTGGGAAAATTCCAGAGGAAAATGCTTTTAAGGTTTATCAAAATTGGCACAGAGGATATACTATTTGGCAAAAAAGCAAGTTACAGAACAGTGTGTATAGTATGTTCCCACTTTTATAAAATAATAACAAGATGTTAATGCAAGCATAGAAAAAAAAATTGGGTACAAACCACTAACACTGGTCACTATTGCTTTAGATGTTTTCCAAAGCTCTCATATGCTAAGCACTTACCATTGCTAGGCACTGTTCTAGGCACTTTACATGTATGAACTCAGTGACCCTGTGAAGTGGGTACTATTAGCCTTATATTACAAACGAGGAATCTGAGGCACAGAGAGGTTAAGTTATTTGCCCAAGGTTACAGAGCTAGTAAGTAGAAAAGCTGGGATTTACACCCAGGCAGTCTGACTTCACACCTGGGTGTTTGACCACTTAATTCTAGCCCAGATAACTTCTAAGTCTTCTTCCAATTCTAAAAGTCTAGGGACGTAGGATTCTAAGCCCTCTGCTACCTCAATAGTAAATAAGGGAGAAGGTGCCTTGACCCCTAGAGGTCAGAGATCAGAGGTCTCTATTCCCCTCTTGGTCACCCCTGGTTCTAGATTCAACAATCTCTGGCCTTTTTCTGGAAGCCAGCACTTCCTATAAACTGGCTTTCCTTAAGGAGGGACTCTCCTATGTGGGGGATAAATGAATGTGACCCCTGCTGGCCTGGGACCAGTACCAGCAGCTTGTAAACCAGGCAGCCAGACCCACCTGCCCAGGGGCATCAGACGTCAGCCAGATGACACTAAAGATTTGCAGTCACAGCCAGTCCCCGTGCCTGCAGCCCCCCGGAAAAGAGAGGGTCCAGCTGGGGCAGGAGGAGCGAGAGAGAAGGGAACGGAGAAGGGCAGTCTACTGTGGCTTGTCCTTGGGCTCTTGGCAAGGAGGCCATTCCCATCATTCCACTCTAGCTAATCACCAGATTAACAACCCCAACCATCAACAGCCGCTTATAGGCACCAGAGCACGTGCCTATAGCGTCAAGGCTTGATCTCGCTTAGCTTGTGCCTTGAGCTAAATAGCTCCATTTTACAGATGAGAAAACCGAGGCTCAGAGAAAACAAAGTCACACAATTGTTATGGTGGAGCAATTTATGTCTTGATCCTGCCCCAATGAGGGAATAACTGCTTGTTGAGGAGGCCTAGCTCCTCACTGAACAGAGAGGCTCTCTTTAATAAAGGGAGGTTCCCCTTGCTGTTGGCCTCCCCCAACAGATTTGTCAAAAGAGGAGTTTTCTCTCTTGCCTTCTGACTCTTGCAAAAAGCCTCTGTTTTGACTACAATGCCAGATATTCTGTCTCCAAATCTTCAAGGCAGGTCACCTGGTACAAAAAAGCACAGGGGATCTAGGGCAGAGGTGTCATAAAACAAATATCGTTAAATGTTAATTGTTGAATCTAGGTGGGAGGTGAATGGCTTTTCACTGTACAATTCTTTCAACTTTTTTTTGTATGTTTGAAATTTTTCATGATAAAACGTTGCGAAAAAAAGCACTCCGGGCACCTGCTGCTCCCTCTGCCTAAAACACTGCCCCCACCAGACCCCCGCATGCTCTCACCCTCACCCACTCAGACCCAAGCAACATGAGAAAAGGCACTTTTGACTGTATCCTCAGCACCTGGCACTCGGTGCATAGTACACGCTCAATACATTATTTTGAACAAATAACAGCTGCCATTTCTGGAACGCCAAGCACTGGACCAACCATTCTGCATACATTATTTCATTTAATCTTCCCCATAAGCCTGCAAGTATAGGCATTATCACCCCATTTTACAGATGAGGAAACTGCTGCTCAGAGAGGTGATGTGAGTACCCAAAGACACACAGCTAATAAATGGCAGAGCTGGGACCCAACCCAGATCCATCTGATGCCCCAGCTTGTGCTGCTAACTACTTTGAGATTCTGCCTTCCATTTACCAAACCAGCCACAGTCTCAGCTTCCTGACGAGTCAAATAAGATGAGCTGCTCTGCTTTCCCCACAGGGTTAGTACAAATGCGAAAATACGCAAGTATGCCTGCAACCTGTGTTGTAGAAATGAAGGTGGGCAAGTGGTGCATGACTGCGGCCTCCTGGTCTGAGCGGCCAGGCTTCCTCCGGGAGTGATGAATTAAGTCCGAGAGACTGCAGCTTCCACACGTAATCATGTGTTTTCTGCAGAAACAGGACTTGATGAGAGCACTCACCATGCTGCGCCCTCCTCAGCCAAGTCAAGCGTTGTAAAGCTCAGTCTGCGCACTGACCAAGGAGGTGGGTAGGTCCTCCATTCCCTCTCTGGAAGTTTGTCCACACCAAGGGTGTGATCCTGCTCTGGGCATGCCTGGCTAAACAGTGGCTAACTCAATCATTCATTCAATCAACAAACATGAGCTTTGGAATCAGGCAACCTGGGTTCAAACCCTGGCTCTGCAAATTATTAGCTGTGCGACCTTGGGTAAGACAGTCATTCTCTCTGAGTCTGTTTTTTCGTCTCTACAGTGGAGAAAATCAGTGTCAATCTCACAAGGTGGTTGTGAAGATTAAATGAGGTAGTAACATCAAGTGTTAGATGTACAGAAAACACTCCATAAATGTTAGCAATTCTTACTACTGCACAAGCTTGGCACGTTTACCACAGAAAACTTTGAAATGCAGAGATGCATAAAGTTTACATAAAGCGCCCATGATCTCAACATCTCCAAAACCCAGCTCCATTTTTTTTATGCATGTATCTTTTCAGACTTTTTTCTATTCATGTGAATTTATGCCTTGGTTTTTTTTCCCTATAAAAACAGGATTATACAGCACATAGTGTTTGGTAACTTGCCTGTTCATGAACAGTATATCATAAGCAGTTTCCAAGCCAGGAGAATCTTTCCACAACACTATAGCATGGTGGCTAAGACCCCAGGCTCTGACACCACACTACCTGGGTTAGAATCCTAGCTCTCTCACTTACTGTGTAACCTTAGGCAAATGACTTAACTGCTCTGTGCCATAGTTTTCTCATCTGTAATATGGTGCCAGTAATAATCTCGACCGCACAGGGTTGTTGTAAGGATTAGATCAAAATGCATATGGTACTTAGAGCGGTGACTGCATATAGTAAGTGCTATGCATAATCATTCTCCATGCTCCACTGACTTCCATGCATCATTTGTTTGACCAACCCCCCCCTCTGTGGGCTATCTGGGTTATTTCCAAACTGTTTCTGTTCTAAACACTACAATGAACATCCTCCATTAACAGGGTTCTCTGGGGGATACAGATTCATGTACAAGAGGTGGCCATCCCAAGGTCTGGACTTTTCTGTGACTCCTGTGGGACAGGAAGAAAGCTCCAGGCAGTTGGGACAGCCCTGTCTGGTGGGCTTGAGGGGACTGAAGCTGCTCAAACAGGTGGGAATGCAATTTCCTTATTTGTGAAACAGGGTATGAGAGACTAGCCTTTCTCCAGGGCTATTCTGACCTCAGCTGAAGTTCAAGTGCAAATCCCAACCCCTTGCCCATCAGAAAGCCCCAGGAGAAGAGGAAGGACAGCCCTGAATTCCTGTCTGGGCCCTTGGGCTTTTGAATGAAAGCAAATGATTTTCCTTCCCTGTCTGACTCATCTGTAAAACGGCCACTGCTGATCTCCCCTGTTCCTGAGTCGTGGTAGAGGTGTGGGAGCCAGGGGCCTCCATGGCAGGCAGGAGGCCTGCCTCATCTCAGCCCAGTTCTGCGCCCTTGGGATCCCAAAGGGCCATTTCAGGGCTCAGATGGGAAAGGCTGGCACTTAGCTACAGCCAAAGGGGCTTGGCCTAGGGTAGACCAGGAAAAGAGAGGGTCCAGCTGGGGCAGGAGGAGCGAGAGAGAAGGGAACGGAGAAGGGCAGTCTACTGTGGCTTGTCCTTGGGCTCTTGGCAAGGAGGCCATTCCCATCATTCCACTCTAGCTAATCACCAGATTAACAACCCCAACCATCAACAGCCGCTTATAGGCACCAGAGCACGTGCCTATAGCGTCAAGGCTTGATCTCGCTTAGCTTGTGCCTTGAGCTAAATTGCTCCACCATAACAATTGTGTGACTTTGTTTTCTCTGAGCCTCGGTTTTCTCATCTGTAAAATGGAGCTAACATGAGCTGCCTTTAAACATAGGGCTTAAAGTGTCTCCAGAGGCCATGCTGGCACTGGGTGGGCAGGTGACTCAGCTAAGGACACCAGTGAGCTGGCCTCTGAATTGGGACTGGAACCCAGACCTCCACGTTGCTTCTTCTCGGGCCATCACCCTGAGATTATCTCCGCCCTTTCTCTGCTCCCATGTAGCCCTATACCCAGCAGAAACTCTCAGCCACACGCTCCAATAGCTCCCAGGCACTCCACACTTCTGCCACAGCCTGGAATGCCCTTGTCAGGAAAAGATTTGACGGCAGGCTAGACAGTGAGCTCCAGAAAGCCAGCACATGTCCCATCTTTCCTCTGGGTTACTCACCTGTCCATTCCACAGTGTGCCATGGCACTGTCCTAGACAACAGAAACATAGTGGGGAGTGGAAAAGATCCCAGATATGGCCCCTAACCTCACGGAGTTGACTGTCTTAGTCCTGGGTGATCTGGAACCTTGCACTCATGGAGACGAGGGCTATTCAGGTTTGGGGTTCCCATGGAGTCTGGAGCCAGGACCACACCATGAACCTATACCTTCAAGCCTCCAGCCATATTGATTTAGGTCCTGCCTATATCCTCCTCCATGGACCAATCTTCTGTGGCAGCTGAAGTCTTTCTGCTGCTCCAAGCAGAGCATTCATTCAGTTCCTTTCACGATGATGGGCAGCCTTGGTGAAAGTGAGCTCACAGTGTTTGTTACCCTTGGTCACCCAGTGCCACTGCATCAACATTCTGGAGTAGAGGTGAGGGATGAAAAACAAGTATACTGTTAACAGTAATTGCTTGCTGTTACCTACCGCATGCCTGGTTCTAGAGGTTCATTATCCTGCAAACCTTAAAACAAACCTGAGTGGAAACAGAGGCTCTGAGAGATTCAGTAACTTGCGCAAGCCAGTAAGTGGCCAAGCTGGAATTTCAATCCTGGTCTGAAAATCAGGTACTGTGGCCATTTTTCTAAACTGCATCTCTACAAGGTATGGATCCAATCCCCAAGAAGCTTTTTGTCTAAAAGGATGGACAAGCCTCACCCAAGAAACCACAAATTAGGAGCAGCATTGATGGAGATGCCCTGTGTGGGAGCAACAGCAGAAAGGAGGGAAGATAAGGTTGTAGTGAGTTTGAGAACAGTGAGGAGATAAGGCTTGCTTGGCTGGGGAGGCCTGGAAAAGGACCCATAAACAGTGGGTCCCCATTGTGACCAGCTCTGGATGCCATAATAAAGAGAACGGGTTTTCTCTTTCAGGCACTGGGGGATCTTTGAAGATCTGTGACAGAATAAAGTAACAGAGAGGACCAGTTGAGGATGATGCATTTGGTATAAATTACAAGTTCCTTCTTTGGGTGGGTATTGATTAAGGAGGGTGATCACAGGAGTCTACCCAACCCAGGACAAAACAAGATGGCATCTACTTCCCGGAAGTTTTTAAAATGTGCTGGAAGACCATCTAACAGTCCCACCGTTGGTGAGTGCTTAAGTTAATACAGCCACTTGATATGAGATTCTGCAACCATCAGAAGTATTTAGGAAGGGTGCATTATAACAAGTAAAAATGCTTATGTAAAATGAAAAACAAGATACAAAACTGAATATCTAGTATGATCACCATTCTATTTAATAAGAGTAATAACAACATTAATAGTAATAATATAACCATCCATGGGGAAAAACTGGAAAGAAAAGAAAAAATATAGAATGCGAACATTGGTTGTGTGAAGGTGATGAGATCCAGCTACCACCAGACCCAGTTTTTTTCCCTCCAGCTACGTTTCTACATTTTCCCAGTTTTCTTTAAGGACATAACATTCTTCTTTTTCTCTTTCTCTTCAAAAAAGCTTTGCCGTTTTTTCTAATTGTTCTTTTGCCCTACCTGCGTGGCAGTGGAGTAATGAGAAGTAAACGAAAAAATAGATGCAAAGCCCTTCGCACGATGCCAGGCACAAAATCGGCGTTCTAGAACCGTTAGGTGAGAATGATCGCTGGCCCGGCGGCCCCGCCTCCGAGAAGCCCGGTCACAGCCGAGCAGCCTCTCACCTTGCCCTCCATCCCCACGGCCCCGGCCCCCAGCCCCGGGGCAGACACGCGCCCGACGCCGACGCTCTCCCGGTCAAGCAGGCACGGCGACCACAGAGCCCGCCGCCCGGCCCGCCCTGCGGACGTGGAGCCCGGGCCGCCCCACACACCTCCGGCAGCCTCGCGCGACGTCGCGCGCACCCACGGCCCCGCCCCCGTGACGCGCCTCCAGGGGGCGGGACCGCAGCGGCTCCGCCCCGCGCCTCCTCCGATTGGCCGCCGCGCTGTCACCACGTCGCGGGAAGCTGGCAGGGTGTGTGTGTGTGTGTCTGTGGGGTTTGCTTTGTCATTCGTACCCCCGTCGCGCGCTGACGCGGCCGGCCTGGCCGAGCGCTCCAGGATCCGCAGCAAAGGCCCCCGGCGCTGCCCCCGGAGACTCCCGGATGAGGAGGATGCTACGAGCCCCTTACATAAGGACGCGACTGAGTGGAGCACATGTCAGCGCTGAAACAGCACATGCCGCAAACCCAGGCCTCCCGATTTCACAGGGTGCTAGTGGTAGTCTACTATGACTAGAGCACGGTATGCTCTGGTATGGACTATAATACAATGAAACGCAACCCAATAATAATGAAGCGTACCTTCGCAACAAGACATAATATAGGATGTTATATTTATAGGGCCTATTTATAAGCCTCTATTTAAACCTTTTCTGATAGGCCCAGGCACGGGCCCAGACACCATAATGATTGGCGCATTTTTCTGTCCTTCAAAGAGGCGGGTTCTAGAGTCCTTTTTGCCTCAATGGGCCCTAGGATTGGCCGGCAGCGGCGTGGCGGCGCCTTCGATTGGCCCCGAAGGCCGTCCGTCGGGGCCGAGGAGGCGGGGCAGGCGGCTGGCTGGTGCTGGGGCGGGCGGGCCCCGGAATTGTCATTTCTTTGTTTCCGAAGGCGGAGGAGGCTCCGAACCCCCCCTCCCGTCGCACCCCCTCCCCCCGGGTGCTGGCTCCATGTCTGTGTGACCGGCCCCAGGGGTAGAGTCCAGGCCCGACGCGGGGCGGGCCGGCGGCGGCGGCGGCTGAGGTGCGAGACGGCGGCGGCGGCGGCGCGGGCACCGGCCCCCCAGCGGGAGGATGAAGCGGCGGAACGCCGACTGCAGTAAGCTCCGCCGTCCCCTAAAGCGGAACCGGATCACCGAGGGCATCTACGGCAGGTGAGCGGCGGCGCCCCCGCCCCCGCCGGCCCGGCCCCGCGGCTCCCAGCCGGCTCCGGAGGGGCCCGGCCCCGTTATGTAACCCCGACTAGGCCGCACGCCCGCGCCGGGGGCTCCCCGGAGGAGCGCTGCCCGGGGGTCCCTGGCCGGTCCGCTGGGGGCGCGGGCGTGGCGGGGGCTGCCGGCCGGGCTGGGAGGGCGCGGCGGGCGCTGGCCCAGGGAGCCGCCGCGCCGCCGTTGGGAGGGCCCGGCCCTCCGGGGGGAGGGGCGGCGAGCCCCCTCCCCGCCCGCGCCGCCCGCCCCGAGGGCGGCTCCCGGGGCCGACCGGCCTCCGCACGCCCCCAGCCCCGCTCCCGCCTGGGGGTCGCGGGCCTGAACCGGGGGGCGCGACGACCATATGCACCGGGGGGAGAGGCTGACAAAGTTAGGAGCAGACAGCGGCCCCGTGGCCCCCGGCAGACTGGGCAGGTGGCCACGTTGCCTCTTCTGTCGCCTTCTGCTTCTCTTATGGGATCTCAAACTTGGCACCGAGGGCTGAAGCCAATACCCCCAAATCATGCTCTGTGGCCCCGCTCCAGACTCAAAAGGAGCTGATGATCACTTTCTCAGCAAACATTATTGTGACAATTTCAAGCAGGTAGTTTTCTTCAGATTTAAAAGGGATTTTCTCCAAACTCCCCCTTTTTTTTTTCCCACTCCAAAAGGAAAGCAGTGTCTGTTTAACTGGAAATTGAATTCGGTACTCTGAGAGGGAGAAGGACAACAGGGGGCAACTTAGTGACAGTCACAGCTTCCCTAAGCACAATTTGTGTACCACTGTTATTTTCTGGTTCTTCTCAGAATGTTAATTCTAAATGGTACTTGTCTTGAGAAAGAGCTTATTTCAGTGGAGAAGTAATTAATTTACAGAGGAGAATTCTCAGTATGTGGATATAGGCTTAATTGAGTCCTCATGGTGTTCTACAAGCTAGCTTTTCTAGCTGTGGGACTTAGAGAAATATGTGAGGTGGCTGATGACACCCAAGTTGTCCTAGCATAACTGTACACCTTGCACATGCTGTTGTTTACACATGTGGAGTGATTGCTTTTCACAGGCAGCTGATTGATGTAAACATTTGAGGGTTTCTTTCTTTCAAGTTTAAAAGCATTAAGAAGTCAAAGTAAAAAGTTCTGGGATATATTCTTATGTAATGAGCCATAGATCATAGGAATAATTCATTCATTCAACAAAGGTATACATTATGTGCCAGGCCCTGTTCTAGCCAGTAAGAGTACAGCAGTGAGTAAAACAGGCCAAAATCCATGCTGAATCAGTCAAACCTGACCATATTAACTAAAACTGTGAAAGCAGTCGATTTAGTGGGTGGGGGAAAGGTCTCTTCAAGTTATACACACCATAATTCTTGAATTAAAAAGGCCTTTTTTCTTGGCTATTGAAAAAGATTTGAACAACTTAATGTTAATAGTGACACAAGAATAGAAAAAGCATATTAAACGGAGTTGGTAGACCAAGGACAACTGTGGCATTTGAATGGCTGCTGTTTTCAGTAACATATGATGCTGTACCTCCATTTATAGCAAGAAGGTTGGGAATCCCATATTTACATGTCTTTGCTTGTATTTCAACTTCTCTTTGTATTTGAACAAATATGCCCAGTTGAGTACCTGTGCCATAGTAGCCACTCGGTCAGTGGGAATCAATGTAAAGAAGTGAATTCATTGTCTAATGAAAAGCTGTTATTTTACTGATGATCTTTTGGAATCTGAATTCTTACCCTAAAGGTTAATAGTAAATATCCTATGCAAGTTATTCAGAGTTTCATCTGTAAAATTTTAAAAAATCAACAGTGCTTCAGCTTTCAAATCTGTGTGCTCTCCTCTGTTTGGCATTGTTTAAGTTAAATGTTAATAAAAGACCTAAATATATTTCTACCTATCTTTCCTGTTGGAGCATCATATATCAAATGAACATGCTCAGTTATCTGTTTCTTAGTTTTTATTATGGAGTATCGGACTGAAGAACCAGATCGTAGTTTTGGTTTTTTTCCTCTAATTCTGTTTTTAAAAAGATTTAGAAAATTTCCAATTATTTCTAAAGCAAACAGAATGAGGGGTTAGTTATAAATCATGGTGCCTGAGGAATTGTGACTATCAAACTTCTGTTGATGATCAAATTTAAGTCTATACTAAATTGTTTTTCACACCATCTATTGCCCATTTTGTTTCTCAACATCTGGCCAATTTTGGACTCATAAAACATAGAGCTTTGTTTTTTTTCTGAGGCTCTGTTGACAGTTTTAACACCCACTATCTACTGTTTCGTAGTGTAACCTTTCATGGACTTATTATTTTCAGGTTCTCAGTCTGTACAACTTTCTGAGCCTCGGCATAGCCAAGAGGTAGCTGTGGTGAGGAGAGCGCTGGGCCGCTGGCGTGAGGAGACCTAGCTTCAGACTCTCAATCCCGGCTCTGCCGCTCTGGGTGGCAGGGCATCCGCAGCGTTGATCCTCGGTTCCCTCCTCTGTCAAATGAGTTTTGAGGGCTGGAGAAGATAACGTACAGTTTGTGAAACTCTTTATAAATTTTAGCATGCTGCACAAACATTATTTGCCACGTTGTTATCCCATGTTTGGTTTATTCTTTAAGGAGGCAGGAAGGACTATAAGATTTGGTACAACTATAAACAAAAGTCGAGTAGTCAAAACAAGGAGTCAGTTGCTGCTTGGTTTTGCTGGAAAAAATCCTGTTGCCGAGACGCTTTTAATCATGGGCTCCAATCCAGCAACTGTGACTGAGGTGATTGTCAAATGATATCATTATTGTCAGTGTGATGGCTGTGATAGAATTCTGCTTCAGGATCAAGGGAGAAAGAAAATGGATTTTAGACATTATATTAATGTTAGCTACATTTAGATATATGCCCATCATTTGAAAACTGAAACATATAGAAGTATGTTATTCCAGTCAAGTTAACAATCAAGAATGAGAGAAAGGAGACAGGAATGGTGATCATTTTCTTTTATGTTATTCAGGGCTGAAATTCAATGTTATTTAAAAAAAGTTCTGAGCCAACACAGAGCCTGACACAGAGTAGGAATTCAGTGCTCAGTAAATTCTGAGTGAGTGAATTATTAAATAAATGAATATAAGCTAATCCATTCCACTCATTTAAGAACCTGCGTTGTTCAGGGAATTATGGAGGATACAGGGTAAGACATAGTTCCTTGTCTTCAAGGAGTTTGTAGTCTAGTAAGCCATAATAATGCTCTCTTAAATTTTGTACAGTGGTTTTGAGGTTCCGGAGAACTTTGAGTTCTGTTCAAGTAAAAATATTTTTGTTGAATGAAATTTTAGCGTGCTGTTTTAGTGGTTCACCTAATGTATGTTGCCCTGTGCTATTTTATGAAGTGGACAGTCGCCACCAAGTGAGGGAATATTTTCTAACTCAAATGAGATAAATACAAAAGTACTTTGGAAATAATGAAAAAAGTTATTAATAAAAGAAAGTAAAATGAATAACTCTACTTAATTATTACATGTCAGAGGTCCTTGGGTTTTATGGCTGTGATTCTCTCCCTGTGTCTGCCTTCACACACGCACCAGACACTCCAACAGTAATATCTAATTACATGCAGTGATTCTCTAGGTGAGGGGAGTTGGAGTGCCGTGTAGTTTTCAAAAGTCTTAAGGAGATTCTGTGTGGTTCCCCCACCTTTCACCTTGCCATGCTGCCCACTCCCTTCCTTCTGAGAATCACTGGCTTTATAATGGGAAGATGAGGAGATAAGGTGTGGTGAGTAGACAATAGAGGCAGAAACATTTATGTTTGAAGTCTCTGCAGTTAAAATTGTTACTTAACCAAGTAAGTATAATAAGAATTTTAAGCGAGGCATGTGTTTTAAGCTTCAGGAAACTATTTTATATCTTTGTTACTAGTGGTTGATGGAAACACCCCTTCTCTTGTGAATTTTTGAATACTTCCTGTCCTCCTCTGCTGGGTTCTGCTTTAGTGTATTGCCTGAAGCTTAGGCAGGGCAATACTGTACCTGACTCTTACATTTTTACAGCTTAGTTCCTTAAAACTAGGACTGAGGACTCAGGACTTCCCTAGTATATATGATACCTTTTCCCATCTTTATTTCAGAGAAGAGTTTTCTGGCCTTTGACTTTTTAAGTGATCAAAGTTTGCATCCTTCTCAGCTTCCTAATTTCCCTTTTCAGACTCGTGTGTGAATAATCTGGTCTCCAGAGATTTCACTTTACTGCCTTCCTGCCTCCTTAATGATGTTTCCTAAGCTGAGTTTTAGATTCCTTTGGGCTATGCTTATTAAAGCCACTGGAGGCTGGCATGACCCTTGGCTGCCTTGATTGTACATGTGTTCTGCAACTGAAACCCCAGATACCAATGTTGCAACCTCACGGCCTAAAAGCATTTTGGTAATCTTGGTAGGCTGTAACTTCAACAATGCTGGACCTGACATAAAAGTGATAAATTGGGTATTGTTTTAGAGGGGTATTGGGGAAGGGGGTAAGTACAATGGAGAAATTGAAATACTTTCACTAACCTTTCCAGCAAGGTGTTTAGCTAAAGCCTTATATTTGTGGTTTCCATGACATACCAATCTGCCACACTGAAATTTGTACTTAATTTTTGCTAGTAGTGTACTACCGTAAAAAAAAAAGTGCTTTCCTCCAACTCTCATTTATGATTCTTCTTGTCTGAGCATTCTTGGCAGGTTAGTTTCATTAGATGTTTTGAAAATCCCTTTAAATTGCTGCTATAAGTTGAGGTGGGGAAAAGAGGGAACCTGATCTATTTCAGATTATTTGCTTAAAAGCTTCCTGTTTTATCAGTGATATTCTCCTTTTTCTTCACATTGATTCCATGGCCATTCTTGAACCTTACTAGATTTGGAGATTGATTTTAACAGTACACTTAATAACTTATTAATTATTTTCACGTTCTTGTTATATGCCTATGTGTTGTGGACCCAATCCATGTTATGTAAGCGCTTACATTTCCAGAGTCTTTTTCTGTGGCCATTTCTCCCAGATCTCCCCACTCGTATTAACCCTTTGGTGTTTTACTTGTGTGTATGTGTGTTTTGTTTTGTTTTGTCATCTTCTACGCTACCATCCAGGTGATACTTAAGGGGATATAACAAGATATATGTCTTACGGAGTCTGGAGGGTCAGATAGAAATTTTACAAACATGGTTAAGAGCTCAAAGTTAAATACTCTAGTTGGGTTACTTTTCTTGATAAAATTTAGTGTGCTTTTCAAATATACTGATTACTTTATTCTCTAGGCTTACTAGATTTGGGTGTAATTATTTTAGTTGGATTGTTTTCAAGAAATAGATCCAGAAGAAAAATAAGTTGGCCGCTCAACAAACTGCATAAGTACATAGCAACAGTGGAAACACATACCCTTTGCTAGACTGTTTTTCCATCGTGGATTTCCTCAGATTTCCTTAAGGTCTCCCACCTTCAGGCACATGCATCCTGGTAATGGAAACTTTAAAAAATGTAATCAGTTGTTGAGTATATTGTTTGAGGGTTTATATCTTTACTTTGACATTTACTTATCTGACATCAATTGGCCTCAGCTCATGAACCTTCCTGTCATCCCCAGGCTTAGAAGCCCCTTCATAGCACTGGACTCCATTTCTTTGTTCTTTTTTCTCTGCTGCCCTTAAGAATGATGAGCTCACATTGAGGCATGGGATTGTAACATCAGAAATAATTTATCTCTCACCCCATCTCCTCTGTCGCCTTGTCTTTTTTAGAGGTTTTGCATTTAGTAGATTGAAATGGTGCAGCTAGTCCACGTTAGGTGTATCCGTAGCCAGCGCTGATTCATGGGAGCTGTTTGGGCTCTGTTTCCTACCCCACACAAGCAAGGTGGCTAGAAATAATGCTACTCTGCTTTTACTTTGTCTTCAAAACACTTTTAAAAACCAAACAAGCTGCTCAGCGCTGAAGTCAGCACTTTGCCTATCTTGTAGTGAGGACCCCTGAGCTCTAGAGAGCGTGAATGCCATGTTCACGGTCAGACACGAACTCCTGTCTCAGCTCAGAGAAATACTAAGGCTGAAGTCTTCTTTCTCAGATGTAATAAGTATTATTTTCTGGTCTTTTTCTAGGCTTGACAAGCTGCACCTCATGCACTGTTCATTGTGTTTCTGACTTTTTAAAAAACTAAGTTATCTTCTTTTTAATTACATGTTTCTGTATTACAATAACCATTCTAGGAGTGTGTATATTGTTGGAAAGCAGTTTGAGTTGTTCCATCTTTTGTGCCATAGTTATTTCTGTAAAGAACATTTGACTTAAAAATTTTTTTCTGCGGAGCTTCATAGTGTGTTTACAAATTCATAGTTTGTGAATTAAGATACTGAGGGTTTATTCTTTCATAAAATGTCTGCTCATTTTTTAAAAACTTTGAGAATTAAAGAATTATATAACTTGAATATGTATGTAGGAAGGGATATAAAGAAGGAAAATATTAGTTTTGAGCATCTTGTGTGAGATGAGAAAGTTAGTGTGGTGGATAAGCATATGGGCTTTGCAGTCATGAACTTGGGTTCAAATAATGTCCCTGACACTAGTTATGTGATCTTGAACACATCATCTGCCTACTTTACCCTTCAGTTTTCTCCTCTGTAAAGTGAGGATAGTAAATAATATTACCTACTTTATAGGATTGTTAACAGGATAATTGAGATAAGTCATGTAAAATACTTAGCATAGTGCCTGACATGGACTAATTGCTGAAAAAGTTGCTTGCTATTACTACTGTTGTTATTATGTTTTTATCTTCATTCTCTTATTTGGTTGCAGTAAGGGTATTAGCTTCAGTTTCACAGGTGAGGAAACCGAGGTTGTGGGAGGTTTAGTTACTTGATAGACCCGTATCTGTCTAACTCCAAAGTCTGTCCTCTTTTTGTTTTACTGTATTGTGCCACTTCATCCTTTCTGAATGGTGTTTATGTGTAATAACTCACATGATCCTCTCAAACTCTCCACTATATGTAGGGCAAGTGTCATTGTCTTCATTTTCCAGGTGAAGCAACAGATACCAGGAGTTTCTTATGCAAGGCAATTAAATCTTTTTTCTTTCTCAAAATGACAATTTCTCCTCTATTAAATAAAAAAATCAATATAGACATGACAACAGGGCAGAATGTGATCCTGGACCAGGATCAATCGATTGATCTATCTATCTATTGCTATAAAGGATATTAGTGAGATAATTACTGAAATTTGAATAAGGTCTGTAGATCAGATAATAGTACTATATCAATGTTAATTTTCTGATTTTGATAATTGTGCTGTGGTTATATAAGAGAATATCCTTATTTTCAAGAAATTTAGGAGTAAAGGGGTATTATGTATGCGAATTATTTTCAAGTGGTTCAGGAAAAAAAATTATGTATACATATATAGGGAGAGAATGATAATAGACACGATAAAATGTGTTATCATTTATGGAATCTGGGTGACAAATATAAGGGAATTCTTCGTACTATTTATGCAATTTTTCTGTAAGTCTAAAATTATTTCAAAATGAAGAGTTAAAAAAATAAAAGTAACACATGCTTGTTATGAAAAATTAAAGCAGTATGACAATGTATGAGTATAATGTAAAAGGCCTTAGTACTGCTGCTCTGTGATGATCACTGTTATGTAATTTATAAGTATAGTTCCTTTTTTTTTCTGTATAAGCAAACGTTTATTTCTTTCTTAACGAAATTAGGATTCTGTTCTAGTTTACATAAAATTTTCCACTTAATCTCATCCATTTCTTTACATAGAAATTCACCTTATTTTTTTTTGGCAGTAACACAGCATTCTGTGTAAAATTCACTCTGTTCTCTGCTGTCTCCTAACTCCCATTTCTGTGCTCTTTCAACAGTGCCCTGTAGCCTATTAGTTCCCTGTTCGTTGTGTTTCTTTCCTATAAAATGGTAATAACTGCTCTGCTTATTTCGCAGTGGTAACAATAAAATGAGATAATTGACATGAAATGTTTGGAAAAGTTACAAGTGTGATATAAATGTAAGGTGTGATTAGGTAGAAGATAATTACTATTGAAGATAGGAAGTGTAATACTTGACTTGTTTATGAAGTGAATTTCCAATGTTTATACAATGTTAACAGAATTTTTTTAGGGCGGGTGGGTTGCTTTCTTTCTCCTAATGTGCTGCTTCACCCCTCTTCATCCCAAAACCCAGAGTCCATGCTGCTGAAAGTGTTTTTGAAGCAGATATTCTAAAGCTCCAAACTCTCCAGTTGCATTAGTTTACGGTACCTGCCCTTGATATCTCTGTAGTCTATATAATCCTTTATAAAAATACTATACCACACAATTCTTAAAAGCTTGTTCTTAGTGATTTCCATTTTAGGGTTTTTTTCCTTTTACAATGGGCATATTTCATGCTGTTAAATTTGTCGTTGCAGTGGCTGTGTATGTATATATGTATCAGTCTGTGTGAGTATGTATGTGTGTAATTGACTCTAGAAAGGTTCTCTTTGCAGTCTGCAGGAGGCCTGGAATAGAAAAGAGCAATATGGAACAGCATAGGTCTTCTCAGGCTGCTCGCCTTTTCTGGATTTTACACAAGGGTGTGGTTGCAGAACATAGCAGTGGTTCTAGTCCATTTTATCTTGAGGCTCATGCACAACTTTCTGTAGTCCACCATTTCTTAAATTTTTTTGTCTCAGGACCTCTTTACACTCTTAAAAATGAGAATCCCAAAGAGCTTCGGTTTATATAAGTTATATCTATCAATATTTAATGTATTAGAAATTAAGACAGAAAAATTTTAAATAATTACTAGTTCCTATAAAAGTAACAGTAATAAACCCATGAGAAGAGTGGTATGGTTTTACATTTTTGCAGATTTTTTTAAATGTCAGACTTAATGATGTTAAAGACGACAGAAGACACTTTGAGAACCCTCACTGTAGTGAGAGCCAGTGGCAGATAAGCCAAATGGAGTGATAGTCTGGCATCCAGAGCAAGGCTGGTTCGATTCATTTCTTCCTAAGAACAGGTTGGAAGCAGGTGCATGGTAATCCTTCAGGCGGAAGCTGTGTTTGTTATCTTTGTTGATGTTGCTTTGTTCAGACACCCTTCCCAGTCACCTGTGCATCGTCTCTCCCTCTACCTGCGTTGTAAGTGTGTACTTTGATAAAAGCCCTGCTGTTGGTCCCAAACACTCTTGTGCATTGCAGGTCATTGATTCAACAAATATTTGTTAAGCTCCTGCAGTGTGCAAGGTGTTATGCTGGACACTGAGAATAAAGCAGGGAACAAAATGGACAGCTCCTTTGTTCTTGTGGACTTTACATTTAAACAGTTAATTACACAAAATATTATATAATTACACAAAATATTCTTATGGTATAGGATGCTATGGGAGCATATAATGAGGTAACAGTCTTTACTTTGGGGTCAGGGAGGCCTATTTTGAGGAAGTGATGGTCATGCTGTGTGCTTAAGGAAGAGTGGTAATGGAAGTGCTTCATTTAGTTTAAATTGTACTTAAGTAGGTGTCTTGTCTGTGACTCAGAAGGAAATGTAGAAAATGGAAGAATTAACCCTGAACAATTTGAATGTTCCCAGTTGAGGGAAGGACAGCTAGCAGTTGGGAGATAAGTACTGATTATCTGAGTTGATTGTTGTCTTCTTTCTGAGACATTGTGGAATTCAGTGGAAGTTCTATGACAATGAGAAGTTTATACTATAGACTAGTACTTCTCAAATTTTAATGTATGCACAAATCATCTAAGGATCTGGTTAAAATGCAGGCTTAGATTAAATAGACCATCTTCAGGGGTGGGCCCTGAAAAACTGCTTTCCTAAAAAGCTGATACGTGATGCTGATGCTGCTGGTCCATGGACCACACTTTGAGTAGCAAGACTATAATTACGCATAATAAGACCAGCAGAAGTAGCGGCTGGACAAATATTCTAGAGGTGATGTCCAGTAGGGAGAGGTGTTTGATAAGAGAAGACAAAGCAGTTTGGTGCAAGAAGTATCATGCTACATACTGAAAGCTAAAAGCGACTCGCAGTTGCTGTTACAGAGAGGACAGGAAAGCTAGGGATTGAGATAGATGACCACTAGCACAGCCAGTGAAATATTCCACAGAGTCATTTCTGTGGTGAGGCCCGAGTGAACTAAATGGCCGTTAGTCTGCCTAGGGAAAAGGTCAGGTACTGAGGATTGATGGCCATCCTGTGGTAATTATGTGGGCTCCAGAAAATGATCTAAGTGATGAGCAGCTAGAGGTACTAGAGAGAAGGTGCACTTTACTTGGAAAAAGAAGAATGTTCAGTACTACTTCTCATTAATCATAGATGATTAATCTATAGATGGAGGGTATGGCTAGATAGATTCAGGTAAAAAATGGTTGTAAATGGCAAGGGTAGGAATAGAGTGGGGGGGAAAAAAGAATCTTATATTTAATATCCACTTTGAAAGAATCACCACCATTAAGCCTAATAGTTGCATGTCTCTATTTCGCTGGTACCCAGAATAGAAGCTGATAGCACCATCAGAAGACATTATTGGTCTGCCCTTGTTTTACTACATATATTATTAAGGAAAATATCTTTTTGCTGCAGTTATGCTTTAAATTTTTATTCAAGATATTTTATAGTTATTAGTAAATTTATTTGGATCAGAGACTTAAAGTAACATCAAGTTAGCCATAAGTCATTTGATGAACTGTATATATAAAAATATTTTATATTTAATCATATATTCTTCATGGTTTAAAAGAAATATTTTGAAAGGCTGTAATGGCTTAAAACCCTGTCTAATTTTCTCCCCCTTTAGAATGTCATCTCATTGGTTTTGGCAAAATCTTACGACTTTCAGAACATGGAAGGAAAGGAATTAGCGTTTCTACGCTGATGAGCAATCATTCTGGATTACTTGTCTTTTAACTTTTCTACATGTGCCTATATAAGGATAATGGGCATAGTTTACTGATAGAAGGCTAAGTGAGTACTGAATCAGGAAACTGTCTTAAACTTTCTAAAACCTTGTAAGACTGAAATGAATCAATAAAATTCAAGACTAATCCTACAGTAAAATCAACTTTGTTAATTAGGTTGCCTCTTGACTTTTAGGGGCAGGCCCACCTTTAAAAAAGGAGCCTAAGTTACAAAGCTGTGAGGGTATGGCATATATTTGTGAACTTGAAAGATCAAGTTTCCTTAGATATCTGTACTTCTAAACTGGACTCAGTAAGAACTGGGTATCAAGAAACATCAAAGGTATGAAAGCAGTTGTTTGAAAAGAAGTGAAATACTTAAAAAGGGACCCCCTTGAAGTCACAGAGTTGAAAAAAAGTAGTCATTGTAACAAACATTATCACTTCTGTACTGCCTTAGGTTTACATGATTGAGTTATCAAAAAGTATTCAACAGGCTGCCATTCTTTGGATAATGCTATATAAATAGTGAAACGGAATGTTGCTGGCTAGACTGGGATGCTGCCATGCCTTGAGCATTTGGGACAGAGAGCAAGTTGGTGGTACCTTCTCCACCTGGGGCATGGTAACAACTAGACATGATGAGGTGCCCGTCACATCCATTCAGCTACATTCCAGAGACAGCCCATGGGGAAAAGGATTCATCAGAGAAGTAGATACGTTTTCATGCCATTTCTTAAATGGCTTAGGAACATGGAGGAGAGGCTATTATTTCTTCTTTAAAACCTAGAAACAATGAAAAATCCTTTCAGTTTTAAAGCCAAGCAGCTTAGAAATCGAGTTTCAAACTAGATTTGTGCTCCTGAATGCCTGCATGACTCAGTTGTTCCTTCTAATATGATTTGCCTTGCTCTCCACTGGATCAGTGATGGATTAAATGAGTGGGACTGAAGGCCTCGTCCTCATCTGGCAACATGACTCTAGTGAAATGAAACTATAAAAGGTGGAACTTTGGATTCAAACCTGTGTTCTTCTAGTTTGCCCTGGGCTCCTCAATTCTACAGCACACCTTTTAGTTGAAACTTATTATCAAGCCCCAAGAAGTTCTACCAAGAATTAGTGTTAGAAATTGACCCTGGGGCCGGCCCCGTGGCTTAGTGGTTAAGTGCGCACGCTCCGCTGCTGGCGGCCCGGGTTTGGATCCCTGGCGCGCACCGACGCACTGCTTCTCCAGCCACGCTGAGGCCGCGTCCCACATACAGCAACTAGAAGGATGTGCAGCTATGACATACAACTATCTACTGGGGCTTTGGGGGAAAAATAAATAAATAAAATTATAAAAAAAAAAATAGAAGAAAGAAATTGACCCTGGTTGCAAATTATTTATCATTATGATACTGTGTCATTAAGGGTCATATGTGTCTATTCTTGACATCTTTTACCTGTGTGGCTTCAGAGGGCACAGAAAGAATCCTCAATGCTGGATCCTGCTTTCGTTGTTTCCCCCCAGGTATATGTTTTTTTGTACCTTATTTTTTTGTGTGGGTGTGTATGTGTATGTGTGAGGAAGATCAGCCATGAGCTAACATCTGATGCCAATCCTCCTCTTTTTGCTGAGGAAGACTAGCCCTGAGCTAACATCCGTGCCCATCTTCCTCTACTTTATATGGGACGCTGCCACAGCATGGCTCGACAAGCAGTGCGTTGATGCGCGCCCAGGATCCCAACCGGAGAACCCTGGGCCTCTGCAGCGGAGCATGGGCACTTAACTGCTTGTGCCACCGGGCCAGCCCCTTTTTGTACCTTATTTTAATATGTTTCAAAATTATTTATTGAAAGTCTTGATTTTGTTGTTGGTGGTGTATATTCAAACAGCTAATTTAATCACATCAATATTGGAATGTATGCATTGCACAACACCATGCAAGGTTGTAGCCCAAGTCAAAGTGAATTTTAGGTATTTCCAATCTGTATAGCTTAGAAAACCTTTTTTAAAAAAATACCTGAATTTAACCTGCTCTAGAATTGATTGGGTTAAGGACATAGAATTAGGGGCTTATTAATAGATAGAATCTGAAGGCTTCTATTATTTATTTTAGAACTAATGAACTAGAAGAATGGACTTTTAGATTATGTGAAAAATAATAATTTTTTTATCCATGTCTTTACCTAGTTTTGAGCTACTGCAGTGCTTAGATATGTGTTCTGACTGGCTTGTCAGAGTGTCCTTCTGTTTAACCTAAGTCCAGAGGGAACTAAGAGCACACATTTACATCTCAGCTAGAGCAAGGCTGAGATGCTGTGGGATTTTTTCTTTAATGTACATTTTTGTACCCTCACAGCCCTTAGTAGTGATTGGCATCTGCTCCCTAAGTTAATTTCTGCCTATTTGGGGAAGTAATTTGGTTCTTGTTTGGTTAACGCAGATGAATGCTACAGAGAGGCAAGAGGAGAGAGGAGAGAAAGAATTCTTAAGCATGTAGGGATATGCATCGAGAATTTCAGAGACTCCTCAGACGGATGTAGAGGGGTGGGAAACAGCAAATTTGAAGCCTTTCAACCGTGACATTTTCTTCTAATGAAGAACAGCTTGAAAGCTGTAATTTTGAGAGTGTTGCAGTATTTTGAAGTCAGACACTTAGCACATTTTAAAATAGTGGTGAGATTTAATTTTTTTTTTCCATTTTAAATGGAATTAAGCATTTTTGGTCACCATCTTATTTTGATAGTTGTGGTCTCAGAATCAACACCAGAGCTTGTAAAATTTAGATGGGCCATGGCGGCGTCTCTTTTTCTCCTTTATCTCCATTGTTTTCATGGTATATGAAGATATCTTTTGTCTCTTAAACAAAATAGTGCCTTTTCTTTTTCTACTTCTTCACAAATGACTTTGAATTAATTTGTTATTTTTGTGTTTTGCAGTACATTTTTATACCTGAAATTCCTGGTAGTGTGGGCACTTGTCCTCCTGGCAGATTTTGTCCTGGAGTTCAGATTTGAATACCTGTGGCCATTTTGGCTTTTCATCAGGAGCGTCTATGATTCCTTCAGATACCAGGGACTGGTATGTTTATTAATACATGTTTTTCAAACATAAAGGATTTAATTACCCTTCTGAGAAAATCTTCTATAACTGATAGTGAAACTGTTTAAAGTAGATTTTATTAACAATACTTAGGAGACTGTATTGAGCTAATGGGGTCTGTGGACTGAAACTGGCCTCTAAGACTATTTTATCTGAACCCACTGATCAAATCATTAGGTTCCCTCCTCCCCTCCCATTCCAGTGAGAAGAAGAGGAGGGAGAGCGGGAGGACTTGGGGAGGGAGGTGGGAGTGGAGGAAGCAGTAATTGCCCAGTCCTACTCTGAAGTACTTCTGAGGAATTAGGTTAGAGTTAGAGCAGTGGTTCTCAAACTTTCTAGTCTCAGGACCCCTTAACACTCTTAAAAATTATTCAGGACTCCAAAGAGCTTTTATTTATGTGGGTTACATCTATCCACGTTTCCTGTATTGGAAATTAAAACTGAAAAAAATTTGAATACTTACTTATGAATTCACTTAAAAATAACAATAACAAACCCATTATTGTTAATATAAATTACATTTTTTTAATGAAAAATAACTATATTTTCCAAAACAAAAAAAATTAGAAGATTGGCTACATTTTTGCAAATCTTTTTTTTTTTTTTTTTTTTTTTTTGTGAGGAGATCAGCCCTGTGCTAACATCCGCCAATCCTCCTCTTTTTTTGCTGAGGAAGACGGCCCTGGGCTAACATCTGTGCCCATCTTCCTCCACTTTATATGGGACGCCGCCACAGCATGGCTTGCCAAGCAGTGCGTCGGTGCGCGCCCGGGATCCGAACCAGCGAACCCCGGGCCGCCGCAGCGGAGCGCGCGCACTTAACCGCCTGCGCCACCGGGCCGGCCCCTGCAAATCTTTTTAATGTCTGGCTTAATGGGAGACAGCTGGATTTTCATATCTGCTTCTGAACTCAGTTGATTGCAATATCCACGTAGCTTCTAGAAAACGCCACCGTACTCCTGAGTGAATGAGCATGAAAAAGGTAGATAAGGTCTTAGTATTATTATGAAAACAATTTTGACCTGGAAGACTCTCTGAGAGGATCTCAGAGACCCCTTGGGATCCCCAGACCATGTTTTGAGAACTGCTGGGTTAGAGCAAGGACACAAGCCTGGGCTTGTTCCCTTGGTTGACTTGTGGTTCTCTTGTGTCCCATAGCCACATCTTAAACCTGTGACTCTTCTACCCAGGCCTGGTGCTTTGGTCAGAGCAAGTCCATGCATTGAAAAGATGGATTTGAGCTCATGTCCTATTGGTAATAGATAGTGGTGTGTCCAGAGGAAGGCAGCATTATTAAAATTATTAATGTCATCATAATTCTTACTACTGTTGTGGTTCATCTGTGTTCCAACAGCCTATCTTTAAGAATGTTTTGTGAGGAGAGAGGAGCCTTTTCTGTGTTAAAATTCTAGTTCTTTTAGGTAACCCACCTGTGGAGTTCAGATGAACTCAATGTGAACCAACCTCAGTTTGTCCTGGTCCAGTTCTTCCTCATGATTTGAGGCCATAAATAGAATTACTCTTTAATATTAAATTAACCACTACTTTTTATATGGCTGATTTAAAATGTTTAAAATTTCCTGTTGTAACTTGCTCTGTAGTTATTGCATGGTAGTTCAGATTTTGTCCAACATGCTTTTAATAATCTCTGTTTGAAAATAACGAGTTCTAAGATGTGTTTTTTATTTTATTTTGTTTTTCCCTATAGGCCTTCTCAGTATTTTTTGTTTGTGTGGCATTCACGTCAAATATAATATGTCTGCTGTTCATCCCCATACAGTGGCTTTTTTTTGCTGCTAGCACATATGTGTGGGTTCAGTACGTATGGCACACAGGTAAGTCTTAATGGTGTCTTAGGTGGATAGAAATCTTAGATTCAAACTTTTTTAGTGTGGTGATTGCTTTGAATAAATTATTTAGAGTTGAGTTTAATGTGGACATTTTAAAGTTGCCTTTTCCTAATAGATTATAATATACCTTTAAAATATATTTTATCTGTTTTTCATAATTGAATCAAAAGTTGAAGCCTTTATGATTTGACTTCTTGATTGTAGGCATTTCAGTTACCAACTCTTATTATGAAGATATCCATTTTTTTAAAAAGTTAAAGTGATTTCTATTTAGGTAGACTGAAAGACAGTCATGTGCCAAATAGGAAAAATGTTCCTGGAGTTTCAGCATTGAAAAGAATGTCAGAGGTCATTTAGTTGAACCCTTATTTGGTACAAGCATCCCCACAGCTGCCGGCCCCGTGGCTTAGCGGTTAAGTGCGCGCTCTGCTACTGGCGGCCCGAGTTCGGATCCCGGGTGCGCACGGACGCACCGCTTGTCCGGCCATGCTGAGGCGGCGCCCCACATACAGTAACTAGAAGGATGTGCAGCTATGACATACAACTATCTACTGGGGCTTTGGGGAGAAAAAGGAGAAGAAAAGGAGGAGGATTGGCAATAGGTGTAAGCTTAGGGCCGGTCTTCGTCAGCAAAAAGAGGAGGATTGGCGTGGATGTTAGCTCAGGGCTGATCTTCCTCACAAAAAAAAAAAGGCTTTCCCCAGAAAAATATAGGGAATGTACAAAACTTTTCCTTAAAATTTCAAGGGGCCTACAGACCATTTTCTCAAGCCCAAACACTGGACCCCCCTGCAGTAGAGCCACACTGAATGAATGTAACCTCCCATCCACGTTAATATTTCTTTAGAGATTTAAAGACACTGTCGTATCCTCTCAAGTCTTTTCTGTAGGCAAAACATCTCTGGTTTCGTCAGCTTCTCCTTGTATGTTATTTTAAGCACTTTCACCATCCAGATCCCCTAGTTCTTAGTTATTCTCTTAACCAAAATGTACTATTTCAGGTGTGTTCTGACTTGAGTGGAGCTACACAGCCACCTTCCTTCTTCTTAGAGCTATACTTTTGCTATTTCAAACTAAGATGAGATGAGGTGTTTTGACAGCTCTGGTCCACTGAGGAAGCCTGAACATGGGATGCATGGGGATGTGAGGATTGGCTCTCAGATCATCAGGCTCATCTGCAAAGCTGCATGAAACTTGATTCTTAGGCCCAGCTGCAACCTGTAGCATTTTGACCACCGAGGGAGCGCTGACTAATGAAAGCTCTCTGGAGCAACCTTCATCCTCTTCTCAGAGCTGCTAAGAGGATGATGTTGGCTCATGTAGAAGACACAATTCAGCTCTGTGTTTTAAAGTATCCACTTTGAGCATGGTTTTCTCCATCTTGAGCACTCTCTCATATCTGACTTGATTTATAAGCTAGCATGACGGTTCCTCAGTCTGCTTTCCTCTCATTAAAGTGATTTTTCTTTATACCGGTTTTTACTTATATTTCCTTGTCCTGGGCCTCAGTTTTGAGTGAGTTGCCATTTACACTCGCCATTCTCTCTAGGTGTCAATTTACTCTCTGTCATATGAAGGTGGAGTAATCTAGATAATGTCTAAGGGAGCCTTCTAGCTCAGATAATCTGTGGCTCTGATGAACCGTAATGATTTCCTAAATTACTTTAATAATGTCTTAGTAGTTGAGAAAAAACTACTCATAAAACTATTAATAGAACCTATTGGGAACGAGCTCAGTGGTGACCCACAGGGCAGCAATGAAGCTGGGGTCATAAATGATACTGGCCTCTCTATAGCTCTAGGCTCAGAAATGCGTGTGGGAATAGCTAAGTTGTGAAGTATGTTTTAATTTGGAATGATTAGTCCAAACAAACAAAACAAACTCTCTGTTCTCATTGGGCCTGACAAATATGAGTGCAGTTTTATAACTTGGGATTAATTTCTCTTCCAATTGTTAAAAGTTTAAATTCTTTCTTAAGAATATTAGGAATGGTTGATGAAATTATATATTGCCACAAAAGAATGATAATTTTATATCATAAACTTTTTTTCCTTGCTGTTAAGAGGAAAAAAACAGGATACAAAACTGTGTATGTACAACGTGACTATTACACTTGCCCAAAGATATTTCCAAGGTGGTTTTATTTTATTTATTTGATAGGTGTAGAAATACAGGTATTTATGTCTAAATTTTTGTGTTTTTTTCTGTAATGTGTTTATTATGTATGACAGCTTTAGAAATTAGTATAGGGAGTAGGAAATATAAAGTTTTGAAAATGCATTTTGAAATGAATTTGAAAATGCATTATCCTAAGGATTGCTGTTTGTCTTTCTACGTTGTAAAAATACCCTTTTTTTGGTATGTTAAATCTATAAGAATGGTTGAGGCCATTAGCTGCCTTCACAGAGCTTCGAGTGTCTTCTTACCTTGCAGACTAGGTCTCGGGGAACTGAGGTTCTTCCGACTTAATATTTTCTCTGTGAACTTTGACCCAATTTGTATAAACTTTGGGCCTCACTTTACTCTTCAATAAAATGAGGAAGTTGGACTAAATGATCTTCTTTCCAGTTCCAAAATTCTATGATTTTTCATTTGTTTCATCCTAAAGATCCTTAGCAAAAAGCCATTTAGTCCTTCAGGTCACTGATTTTTCCTTCCTATTCTTTCTTCTGTAACTTGCTCGCCTTACACAGTCTCAAAGGAGCTCTTTCCAGAGTTACTGGACCTCATGCCTGTGTGGTCCATCTTCATAAAATATCCCATTATTAGTCATGTCCTGACAGAGATGGACCTAGCCTGCAGATTTGGATTCTAAAAACCAATGAAAGTTATTCCATTATTTGCATCTTATTTATTCTGTTGCAAGTTGCTTTTTCCTCCCTTGAAAATTATTTTTAATTAGAAAAGGAATCTGAGCTTGTAGTTAAAAAAAATTTTTTAACAGTGTTTAAGTGTCAGAAACATTTCTTTGTGCTGACACTCATTCTTAAGAGTTTATTTTTTTACATATTTCATATTAGTATAGATCTTCATTCTTTTGAAAAACTACATCATATTTCATTATATCATAATTAGACAGTTTCCTATTGATAGTCATTTAAATTAATTCTAAATTTTTGCTATTGCAAATAATAATACAGTGAATATTCTTATACATTTATGCCAGGGCTCTTTTATATTTCTATAGGGTAGATTCCTGGAATTGGAATTTCTGGGTCAAAGGTCTAAGTGTTTTAAATTTAATTATACTGCCAAATTGCCTTCTAAAAAAGTTGCCCCAATTTATATTATTGCCAAGTATGAGAATGAACCCTTTACTATACCCTCCCTATACTTTTACCTGTCTTTTAAATTTTTGCTTATCTGATGGGTTAAAATAATGGAATTCCATTTTTTAAATTTGTTTCTCCCTAATCAGTAGTGAAGTTGAGCATCTTTTCATATGTTTTTTAGCTATTTATATATATATATTTTTTATGACTTGCAGATTTTTTTCTTCAGGTGCCTTTTTATTGATTTGTAGAGCTCTTTGTATACTGGGGCTATGACTCCTTTGTTTTACATATGTTGTAAATATTTTTCTGCTAGATTGTTTGTCTTTTATTTTTGTCTATGATTCCATGGCATCTTTTTGTCATATAAAAGCTTTCAGTTTGGATCAAATTGCTTCTTAATTAGTTTGAAAGTCTTAATGAAAGTTATTGTAGTTTAACCAGTCTCCCAAACAATCCATCTCTTATGTTAGTTAATGTATCATTGATGCTTGTCTCTCTGCTGCTTTCCCACAGAGAGAGGAGTGTGTTTGCCCACAGTGTCCCTCTGGATACTCTTTGTTTATATTGAAGCAGCAATTAGATTTAAAGATCTCAAAAATTTTCATGTAGACCTTTGCCGTCCATTTGCTGCTCACTGGTGAGTATTATGTATTCTTAATCTGTAATTCAAGTCAATGTTTTTAGTGTAGAATGGTAAATACAATTTAAAATTTTTTCTTAGAGATTTTACGTGAACGCAGAAGACAACATAACATGATGGTAAAGAGCATGAGCTCTCGATTCAGGCAGATGAGTGTTTGAATCCCAGCTCTGTCCCCTGAGAGCTTTGTTGCCTTGGACATGTCACCCTCTCTAAGCCTTAGTTCTCTGACCTGTATACTGGGGACCTGTCCCTTGGGGTCATGAGAAAGATGAAATGACGTGATAAAAGTAAAGTGTTTAACTTAATGCCAAGCACATAGGTGTCTGATAAATGTTATCTATTTTTATTATAATCAGATAATGATTCCAAAAAGTCTTGATGAAATATGTGGCTGTTTTATGAAGCTGAAATGAACTTATAATTTCCTTAGTCTGTTTTCAAAAGCAAGAGAGTATTATTAATGATTTTTAAAGGAAACTTACTTTTCCTTATGAAATGTAAATGAATATTAAGATATTATTCATTTAACCTTAACCATGAGACATTTTTTAAAATGAGCACTGTTGTGGAAATCACCACTTAATGTATATTTCTTTTAAACACACTAATTTTTGCTAATATTTGTGGCAGAAACCAAAATAAAGAGAAATCAACTAAAAAAAATAGTATCCAATATTTTTAAAGTCTTTTCACAAATAAATGAATTAAATAAACCTGGTCAATAAAACTTGTCACTTTGAATTTGTAGTGAGATCACATTTAGACTAATTATAATTGATAAGTTTTAATGTTAATGAAGCTTAATATGAGTTTTGACAGTGTTTGCAGAGGCTTTCAAATGGTGTTAGACAGACTGATGAGCTGAATGAAAATATTTCAACTTTTTATCCCAGAGATTAGGGTTATAAGTACAGCTGGTTTAATTTGGGAGTACAAACCAAATGTTAACACTGATAATGTCAGATACTTATTTAAATGATTTTTGAATTTATGTATGACAGAGTGTTTTATGAACTAATTTTCCAGGAATAGCTGGTGACAGTACCCCTCAGGCAGCAAGAAGATTAAGTTAAAGTAGTCACCTGAATTTGACCTTCCTTCTAGTATTAAAAACCAAATGATGTCTTTTTGATTTTTAACGTTTACGATGTTTACTTATGATCACCCATAAAATCTCCACCCTGTTATATTCTTAAAAGCATACAGATGCTGAGGTTCTAATAATGCACAAGGCAGTTCAGTGTTAATCAAAGACGTTAGCGACTGTATCCAGCAGTCACTGTGGTAACTTCTTCAGTTAGTTTGAAGAATGCCACTCTGACGGGCAGCCTCTGTGGTCCAGCAGTCCTGCTGTTCCCTGGGGGTTTGTTCTGTGTGCCAAATGCCTCCGATTTCCACAGCAGACATTACATTTATTTATGTGTTTACTGAATACTCAACTACCATCATCATCTAGAATTTATTTCTTAATTTCAGTTGTAGATGTTCTCATGTGCTTGATGCACATGCTTGTTGTTTTTAACTTGAACTTACCGGCTGGATTGTCTTCTTTCTAGTATTGGGTACCCTGTGGTCACTTTGGGCTTTGGCTTCAAAAGTTATGTAAGCTACAAAATGCGGCTAAGGAAGCAAAAGGAAGTGCAAAAAGAGAACGAGTTTTACATGCAGCTTCTTCAACAAGCCCTCCCCCCGGAGCAGCAGATGTTACAGAAGCAAGAAAAAGAGGCCGAGGAAGGTAGGTCTTTACCCTAAAGTTGTTGGCTCAATAGGTTAGTCATTATTTGGTCTGTCAGTAGAATCCTTTTTTTTGGAAAAGTTGCTAGAATTCGGAAAATTACCAAGGATTTTCCTGTTTTCTGGTGTTTCTCTTCACCGCATTGCTTAGTTTGGTCGTGAAATACAGAGTGTGGGTGATGTTTTCTACCTAGTGTCTGAGGACCATGTGCTTTTAAATATGGTTATTTTATTTTATTATTTTTATATATTTTATTTTTATAACTTATTTTATGTTTTAATATTTGTTATAAATATTTTAAAATATTTATTCTCAGTAGCAAAGTAGTATATATAACCATGTGAGTTTGTAATTGAAGCAAACCAAGAACCAAAGTATAAGCAAGAGAGAGATGTGGACATATAGAACTGTTTTATAAGTCAAAATTCTTCTGAGTAGAGCCAAGATAGATAGGTCCCATACTAAATGATTCATATAATGTAGTGTGGATCTTAAATTGAACCTTTTCTAGTAGGACTTCTCTAATGAGCGTATTACCAATTCAGTAGATGAGTTGACAGCAATACCAGTTATCTTTAGTTTGAGAGTTCAAAGTTTGGGGTCGTGTTTTTAGTTGATATATGCCAAAATCTTATTCTCTGGTGTGGTGCAAAAATATCTCTTCTAGTAGACTTTGGCAGATTGGAATGTGTAGACCTGATACAGAAAATTCTTTACAAGTGGACTAGTAAATAATATAGACTTCTTATTACCTCAATGCTAGAGTCAAGAAAAGGATAGATGCTCTGTATCCTGACATCATAGCTCTTCTCTTGTTTCATTTAATCTCTTTCTTTTCAGTCAAGTCATTAACAGTTTGTTTCATGCAAGCATCTTTTAAAATATAGTCTCTTAGAGTCAGATCTTCCTGTGTCCTCTCACCCCAGTGATAGACGTTTGATTTGACTGTTAAATGAAGTATGACTTAATTATAAAATCCTCATCTTATTTGCAAGGCCAAAAGTTTAGTGGCTTGGTGTTTGTAAATGATGGTAATCTTCTAAATGTACAGCTTCTCAAATTTATTTGGATTTACTTCTTGAAGTTAGCATAATGTGGTGTGGTTATTGCTTCTAAATAAGTTTGCAAATTAATGTAGTGAGTTTCTAAGCATAGATACTGCAGTTTGTTGAATCAGTCTATTCTGTGTTTTTATACAACTAAATATTCCAGTGTGGTTTTTTGTGTTTGTTGGTTTGTTTTTGGTATTGTAGCAGCCAAAGGATTACCTGATATGGATTCCTCGATCCTTATACATCATAACGGAGGTATTCCAGCCAACAAAAAACTCTCCACAACTTTGCCAGAGATAGAATACCGAGAAAAAGGAAAAGAAAAAGACAAGGATGCCAAAAAACACAACCTGGGAATAAATAACAACAATATTCTACAACCTGTAGACTCTAAAATACAAGAAATCGAGTATATGGAAAACCATATCAACAGTAAAAGATTAAATAATGATCTTGTGGGAAGTACAGAAAATCTCTTGAAAGAGGACTCATGCACTGCTTCCTCAAAAAATTACAAAAATGCCAGTGGAGTTGTGAACTCCTCACCGCGAAGTCACAGCGCTACAAATGGGAGCATTCCTTCCTCGTCCAGTAAAAATGAGAAGAAGCAGAAATGCACCAGCAAGAGCCCAGGTGCACACAAGGACTTAATGGAAAACTGTATTCCTAATAACCAACTAAGCAAACCAGACGCACTGGTAAGGTAAGTGTGTGTGCTGTGTCCTTACCAACACTTTCCAATAAACTTGACTCAGGGCTTGAGAAACAAACACTTCATGGGGGCCTGTCGGAGTTGTTTGCAATCAGATATTGTGGCTGTTAACTCTGTGCTATTTGACACGTTAGTGTTTATTTCGCATGGGTTTGTTGGCCACCTAAGTGCCATTGTCCTGAAGCATTGACTCCAGCTCTTTCCAGTGTCCTGAGTAAGAGGTGGCAGTGATTACTTTCCAAGTTCGACGACAGATTGATGTGTAACTTGCTTCTTCTAGAGGTGTTGAGAGGTGGGTCTCTAGTCCTTGTCCTTTCTGTTTGCATACCCAAAGTTCTTGTGCTATGGATGGTGTCCTGTTCACGCAGATCTCTTTGTGAGACAGCTACAGAAGGGGAGAGGTGGTCGTGGTGGAGAAAGTTATCCTCACCACCTTGTGCTTGTTTTTGTTTCTCCACTTAAAATGTGAATTATCCCCCAAATAACTCTGGGAAAGTTAGGTTTGAGAAGTAATCTCTTTCTAAAAATTTCGTAGGTAAATACAATGTTAGACATGGATTTTAATCAGAAATGTTCCTTTTCCCATCTTTAAAAAAATAACGTTGTATTACCTTGACTGGCTCAGACTTAATTTTGCTGTATTTTATATATGCTATGTATTTTATGAAATACACATATGTTCCTTTTACCTCATATCTTTCAATTTGGAAACTGGGATCTGAACTGGACATTTTTTTTACGTATAACTCAAGAGGGCAATTGTAACTCCCTCCCTCCACTAAGTTATCTTATATTCCTCTTCCTTTGGCTTGTTTAAGAGCAGGCAATTTATTTAGGGGGAGATGATTTCCAGCGTTATAAATTATATGAACTAGATTATTAATTTGTTTTAATTTTCTGGTTGGCACCTAGATTAAGGGAAATATATTTGGGTTCTACTGATAAAGGCTCTAGAAGTTTCATAGCCCCCAGCCATGTTTGGAAGCATACCATGCTGTTGCTGATGCCAGGCTGGCATTCACATCTCTTTGTTATGAGGTTGTGCCCATCAGGCCCTGCAGAGAAAGCATTCAGCAGAGAACCCTCCTCCAGATGCCCATGGGAGAAAGACCAATTAGTTGACCTTCTATTTCAAAGGGAATATCCCACAAATTTACTAAATGCTATAAATGAAACCTTGCTTTCCTTTAACATCCGTTCTCCTACCCGATTTTAATAATTGCAGTTGAGTCAAAACGATTTTCCTCTGTTGGGTTTTGCAGAGAGAACAGTCAAGGCTCAGTCTTGTGACACCTTCTCAGTTGGGCCCCAGTTGTGATGTTGACTCACTCTACTACCTAATCTGCCTCTAGTAAAGAAGTTCAAGGACTCAGATGGCCAGTTTTCCATTACGTGGGTCCAGTGCTCCTGTGCCTGCTCCTGGGGCGTTTACCTCTTCCTGTGGTCAGTAATGTGCCTTGATATGACGGGCCCCAGAGTATTACTCTGTTTTAGGGAATACCTGCTGTCAAATACATAAATAGAAAATATTATATTTAAATAGTTATATAAGCTTCCATAGGATTATTTTCAACTTTTAATGTAATATTATAAAAAAATAAGGATATGATCTAAATATCCAACAGCAGGGAAGAAATTTAAATAAATATGGTCCATGCATTTGATGCACTTTTAATACAGACATTACAAAATTGTATTTTTTGAGCCCTATTAAACAATATAGGGAAGTGCTCATGACATAGTATTTCATGAAGAAAGTAGAAAGCGATTTTATTAAAAACATCTGTTTTTCTAATATACACAGAACAAGAATTTGAAGGGAAACAGAACAAAATGATAACAATAGTTGTTGGTCCATGATAGTACTGGGACTTTTCTTTTACTCTTTTTACTTTCATGCACTTTCAAATTTTTCTACGATGAGCAACAATGAAAGTTTATAAAAAGAAGAGAATCTATCTGAGCAAATTATCCAGCTTGGCCTTGGCAGGAGGCTTTATCACACTTCCTCTCACCCTTCTTGGGCTATCTCCTGTTTCCTCTTGTTTGACTTCATGTATGTTTTGATGGATATTAATAAGACTGTAACTGATCCAAACCTGACATGTTTGAGTTGTTAGCTAGACAGTAGGTTTGTTATCTTCAGATGGAGCGAGCTGGACTCAGTCGTCTGTAAGGCTCCTTCTGGATGCAAACATAGATGGGCTGACTGAGTACATGAGCCCTTGACTACTGCAGACACACCCAGGGTTGTGTACAGGTCCAGGCTGGCTATAGGGAGCAAATTAATCTACCCTTTTAAAAATGTTTTTTTAAATCAAACAGTACTGTATTATTAGTAATAAATTAATTGCAACATATTCTACAGCTATGTTTGTCTCAATACCATGGTTGAGAACTGCCATATTTGAGGAACCAATTCAGTGTCTTTTGTGGGAAAAATTCATTAGTACACTACTTTCAAAAAGAATTCTTGTAGATCGATCAAAATAAGGTTTGATGGCCATTCTCTGTGAAGGAGCAAGCAGTTCTTCGGGTCTTTCTCTATCTCTCCAAGCTCCATGGGTGTTCTCCAGTGTGCTGTATGCCACAGATTGGCAAACGACTGCACACAGGCCAAATCTGGCCCAATGCCTGTTTTTTTCTTTTTTTTTTTTTGAGGAAGATCAGCCCTGAGCTAACATCCGTGCTAATCCTCCTCTTTTTGCTGAGGAGGACTGGCTCTAAGCTAACATCTATTGCCAATCCTCCTCCTTTTTTTGTTTTTTTCCCCAAAGCCCCAGTAGATAGTTGTATGTCATCGTTGCATATCGTTCTAGTTGCTGTATGTGGGACGTGGCCTCAGCATGGCCGGAGAAGCAGTACGTTGGTGCGCGCCCTGGATCCGAGCCCGGGCCGCCAGTAGCGGAGCACGCGCACTTAACCGCTAAGCCACGGGCCGGCCTCAAATGCCTGTTTTTGTAAAAAGTTTTATTGGAAGACAACCACGCTCATTCATTTACGTAGCATCTGTGGCGCCTTTACACTACAGTGGCAGAGTTGAGTAGCTGACCATATGGCCTACAAAGCCAAAGATACTTACTATCTAGCCCTTGACAGAAAAAGTATGTTGATAGGTCGCCAAGGTTAAGGAATGTGGGAGAAGGAGGGGAACTTGGGAATAAGTGTTGCTTGTAGTATCTTTCCCAGGAAAAGTTTGGGAGCTTGCTAAAGCCAGTCCAAAGTCCTTTTTTGGTTTGAGAAATACATATCTTACAAAATGACCTGATTTCTGCCAGCTTGATTTCTGAATTCTTTACCCAAGATATTTAGAAACAGACTTATAATGTTGGTAGCCAAAAATATTTTTAATTCTGACATGGGAAAATTCTAGACAAAAACAGAAAAAGCAATGAGTAAGATCGGTTACTTTTACTGAGTGCTGGGTTAGAGAGGAATAATGTAAATTAGAATGAGGTTTGCTTAAATTTTTTCTTCAGTGGTCAATTTAAAAATATTTTAAGTGTGGAAAAAAATCATAGAAAATTTAGGTAGAGAAAACAGGAAAACAGTCCCACTACTATGACACAAGTTACTGTTAAAATTTTGTTGTATTTTCTTTTCATCAACTAAATTTAGGTGGTTGTGGCCATAGTGTTTGGGTAGTTTTTGTGTCCTGCTTTTTTCACTTAAATTATATCAAAATCATTTTCCCAACTTAGCCTAACCCTCATTTTCACTCGATGTAGAATATTCCGTGGCAGGTCTGTGCGATCATTCAGCAGTCACTCTCAGATCGGACAGCTCAGGGTGCGCCACCTGAACCGCTTTCCTGCAATTTCAGGGCCTGCAAGCAGAAGAGCCAACAGTTTTGTTTGCACTTGGCACAAAGCTCCCTCTCAAATACAGCCCAAGACTAAGGCTGTGGGGTTTCTTGTTGGTGATTGTTACTTGTTTCAGTTTCCTTGTTAAGGGAGCGAATTTAAAACTTTGAGTACAAAATGTAAAGTGATCCATATTCTGTAGAAGTGTTGAAGCAAAAGTCTCCTTTTGGTTTATTTCCATTCCACTTCTTTTTTTTGTATTCGAGACAGAAGATTCATCTTTTTATTTTTAGTGCTTATTCTTAATGTCAACTCTTGAACATAGTTGAATAATATCTGGTGCGCAAAGTCATAAAGGAGGAGCATCCACAGTTTGCCTAGTAGAGATGCTTTTAACACGACTGCGTAGAATTTAGAATGATGATTTTTTTTTTTGAACTTCAAGAGATCTAAGAGACATCTAGACCAGGCTCCCCAATCCTTTCTTTTTTATCAGTGAAGTAAACAAGCCCTGGGAGGTTAAATAGCCCCTCCAAGTGCCCCAGCTAGAGTGGCAGTGGTAGGACCAGAACTGAAGTTTCTTGACTTCTGTTCTTGACCATGCTGCATAAAAAAGCTTATCAACCTGCTTGCTTTATTTTTCTGCTTTATATTTGTGTTTTTGTTTGTTTTACTTTTTTTTTTTTTTTTTTTTTGTGAGGAGATCAGCCCTGAGCTAACATCCGCCAATCCTCCTCTTTTTTTGCTGAGGAAGATGGCCCTGGGCTAACATCGGTGCCTATCTTCCTCCACTTTATATGGGACGCCGCCACAGCATGGCTTGACAAGCAGTGCCTCCGTGCGCGCCCGGGATCCGAACCAGCGAACCCCGGGCCGCCGCAGCGGAGCGCGCGCACTTAACCGCTTGCGCCACTGGGCCGGCCCCTGTTTTTGTTTGTTTTAAATGCACATACAGCTAAAGTTGGCTCAAGGATTGGCACAAGAGCTAGATTTTTTTATGCTTTCATGGCTAAAATCTATAGAGAAGTGCTTAGAATTTCAGAATTCATTTATTTTCCTGTCTTCTAGAGAGATGCTGTTCTAGGTGTTTTAAAAATTCTTGCTCTTGCCAAAGACACAAGGACTACTTATCTCTGAGCAGAAGGGAGCCATCCACTCCTACCCTTGAAAACTTACAAGGTCTCTGAGAATTCTACTCTAGGTAGGGCTAGCTTGGGAACAAGTCTGGTCCAGACAGCCTAGAGCCACCCAGCATGGAATTTGCCCTTGAGAGATAATTCCGGTGGTAGGCTTAGCTTGACAGCAGCAGACCCTAAGAGCCCTGAACTGGAAGATTTAAGACTAGGGGTGCAACCATCAACTTATCCTGAGGAGAGGCCACCATTTGCTTGGAGGGCCTAGGGTCCTGGGGTGTGGGTATTGCCGTGGTAGTAAGTTCGGAGAAAGTTTGAAGCCATGTAGGAGGAGGGAGAGCCTTTTCTTCAGGGAAAAAAGAAAATATGGGGTAAGTTGTAATATATTGAATACTCATTGTTTGATTCCTTTCTAAATTCATTTGGTTATTTTAGGCACACCAAAATATTATTACTTACAACTTAGTTTGTTCATACAATTCTGCTTATTTGGAGACTTCAGAGCCCAGTGGGAGTGGGGGAGGCGGCGGGGAGCGGCGCAGGGGTGTTGAGGGAGGTGGAGGAGAAAATGGTTATCAGGATTTTTCCAGTAATCTCGAAGCAAGTGATGTCCCAGCCTCAGAGGGGAAGGAGGGGGAGAGAGGGGATAGAGAAGCACTTGAAGAAATTTTAACTCATTCACTTACACTGAGGAGTGTTTAACATACACTCACACCCAGGAACTAACTAATATTACTAGATCTAAGTCTCAGAGAAATATTTTTGGAGCATATAGATTGATGACAACATACTTTATAAATAGGCTATATAATGTTCTAGAACATCCGTGAGCATATTGATTAGTATTGTGTTTTAGTAGGCTGTGATATGAGTATTTGGGACTCATGTCTTTCTAGTTTAAGCTGGTGGGTAAGCAAAATGTCATTGCTCTTCATTCCACTATATACATATAAACCTTGTGTTTATGTTTTATAGTTTTAGGTTTCTCTTAAAAAGGGGGGTGATGATAGCAAAAGCTAAAAACAGCGAGCTTTCCCCTATGACTGGACTTGCTGGTGGCACAGATTGCCCAGATGTGGTCTCACTAGTAGTTCACAGTCGTTTGTCCTTCTGAATTGCATCTTGTCTTCTAGATACCAGCATTCGGGGGTGTTGTATAACCTCTGACTTATACATAAGGCTCCTTAGTGTGGTCTTGCTGTTTGGGGAAAAACAACAGGAGACAGTTTACAGTACTTCCTATTTTTCGTTTCTCCACATTTTAAGGTATCTACACACAATTAAAAATTATATATCTGTGGAAAAGAAAGGGCCATATTTTTAGATACTAATTTTTAATAATCAATGGATTCAGTATGATTCAGTGTGAATAACTGTGAAAAAGAGCAAAGTGAAGAGAGAATCCAAGAAGCCCCTATTTGTCATCTTAGAGAAGCATTTCAAAGCAGCAAGGAAAACTGGAGGCTAATGCTATTTACCAGAAGAAGAAAGAGACACCAGTTTTTCTTGCAACTATCCATCTTTCCTTTCCCTTGTAGGGAGCTGCCTGGGTACCGGCCTGAAGCAGCGTGAGGGGTGAGTGGGGCTGGCTCCCAGCTCCAGGGCCAGGAAGAGCAGAAACTTGCTGGTTCCAAGTTGCAGCAGCAAGTGGGGAAGATTCAGGGCATGGAACCCAAGATTGTAGACACAAGGCAAGACTAGAATCCACAGCTGAGACCGACTATGAGGAAGAAATGAGACAGAGTAGTCAATTCGGGAGGTGGAGCCTATGAGTGTTCCCTGGGACAGGTACCCAGGGGGAGAGAGGGCCTTTTGTGGACCATTCCAGCCCTCCACCAAGGCTGTGGAGAGTCCTAAGTGGGGAATCACGTAGTTTAAGTGGGAAAGGTTACAGAAGATTCTCTTGAAAGGTGGAAACCCATCTTAGAAGAAGGTAATGGAAAGACCCCAAGATTGATTGTTGGAGGAAGTAGCAAAACAGAGCATGTAGTATGAACCCATTACAAAACACAGGTGGATAGAGTTCTCATGTACATGGAAATTTATTTGAAATAGTATGTACCAAATGGTTAATTGTAGTTGATTATGGGGATATTTACTTTCTAAATTGTCTATTTCTATATAGTTCGAATTTTTACACAGGCTTATTATACCCATAATAGAATGTAAGCTCACCGAGGGCAGGGACCTCCTTTCCTCTTGTCTGCCACAGTGCACTGCGCTTGGCACAGAATAGATACTCAATAAATACTTGTTGAGTGAATATTACCTTTGTGCAGGGAAAATATTAGAAAGAGGGGGAATAAAAGATGGGCCTCAGTAATTTCATTGCAGTGCAGTGCAGTGCAGCCAAAAGCTTCTGAAGTTAGAAAACTTAAATATTATATTAGACCAGGCCAAGGACCAGACATCCAGTGTCACTATATGTTGTTTTTGAGTAGGCTGTTACTGATTTTATTTCTAAAAAGTAGAAAGACTTTCCAGTCTAAGCTCCTTTTCTTGGTGTTTCCCAGGAAGTTGTTAAATTAGTGCTTTTTTCCAAAGGCTGTGCAGAAGTTCAAGAATTTCTGGAAGTTATGAGGGACGGGGGAGAAAACTCCAAGGGACTGCTGTCGAAAAAGCCATTTGCTCTGGCAGCAGCTTGGTTGTGGTTCAGGGCCAAGGAATCTAGGCACAAGCCACATCTCAGCCAGGAACTCGGAGGAGAATCTCAGTTTGCCTTGTCTGATTCATCTCTCCTGGTGGGTCGTGCTCTCTCTCCCCTCCTAACCCAGGCCATTCTCTTTGTCTTTGTGGTAGCTGGAGAGAGAGCTCAGATCCCACGTTTCTGTTCCAACCTTCCCTCCAAGGAAATCTCCCAGGGTAGGAAATGTGTTGACTGCTTATATATCATCTCAGGTGCTCTGAGAGAGAACAGTATATTTGTTTGTTCTCCTTTGTGTTTGAATACATTTTGCTGTGTGTCAGGAATAGTTTGCGGAAGAAAACGTGACCTTGGGAGACCGTGATTTGGGCTTTGGGGCTTTCCCCTGGCTGCTTTCCCTCCGTGTGCCACCTGCACAGCACGCTGACAAACGACTGCTGCAAAATGACTTGCCTGACACCCTCCCAATGAGTGATGGCTACCAAAGCAGGCCTTTCGGCTTCTACAGGGGCACATGGTAATTTATTTGTAACAGTATCATTTCTAGGTGAGAGGTAAGATTTAGTAAAGATGTATGAAATTTTAGAATGAAGATTATGAAAACTGGACACTTAGAAATTCTAACTAGATTAGATTAAATATGTTGGGTATAGCTGCTACTACATTGTTTGGGAATTGTTAAGTGGAAAAAATAAGTAGTAGAGCCATATACTTCTATTTAGTAAGTTTAGTGTGTGTTTTCTGTCTCTATGGAAACATGTTTTTGATTTGTTTGTCTAACATTGTCTCTGAGCAGATATATATTGTCAGACCAGATGTATTTTCATTTTCTGCCATGATGATGATATTTAAGGAGCTGATTGGTTTTATTTGGTTAGCTTGGTTTATATTAATTTACAATATAGTTTGAGTTTATTTTAACCATTGCAGTGATTTAAAGCTATACTATTCTGGGATATAAATGTGGTAATAGAAGCATGATAATTTTATACTTAAACCGGGCTATTTTGTGACTTGAAAACCATGTAGCACTTTAGAAACTAGGCATTAATGAATTTAAGCCAGCGATTTACCTAATGTCTCCATATCCAGGTGATCAAAGAAGACAATTATCTATGTTGTATGGATAAATAAATTATGAAATAATACATAAATTATTTGGGGGAGGAGTCTGCATTAGAAACATTTTTATGTTGAGTACTGAGAGTTTGTTCTAACAAAACAGGGATTTCTAGTTAGACAGTTGGAAAGTTTCCTCCCTAGAATTTGGAAGGAGCTGCTATAAGTCTTTGTGTTCAATTCTGAGTCAGTGCCCCTGCTGGCACATCATGAATTGAGATTTCCAGCTAAGGGGATTAGGGGTGGATTCCCTGAAGGGGAGGTACTCCAAGGAAAAGGAACTATATTCTTTAAATGTTACTCACGCTCTCATTTGGAAACTAGCTGTTTGACTACTTTGACAGCCAGTGTGGGTATACTTCAGTCTGTGTAAATCTCTCGGGGATCTTTTAGACCTTCTTTCTAGCCAGCTGGGACTCTCAGGATTAAAACAAGTTTTGATTTCTTTTTTATGGGAAGAAGGACAACTCTTCTCTCTCATAAGGTACATTTCACCTTTCTTGGTAGAGTGTTGTAACAGATTTAAGAGAAGCACAGAATAATGAACTGGAAAGGACCAGTGCCCTTACTCTCCCCTGGCTCTAGAGCAGGTGTGGCAGACTCAGACCCCTATGGGAGCGAGGCAGGACACAGGCTGAGGGAGGCAGGCTGGGATTGGCGTCATTTGTGTTCAGTGCTGCCCCTGGGGGAGTTGGGGAGCACATACCCTTCCAAATGGAACAGCCAGTTGTTGCCATGGGGGATTGCAGGCTCAATGTTGCTAAATCTTCTGATATTTTGGAGATATGCTGAAAACAGATATCTTTATGTGAAATGTTCCAGTAAAAACGTTTGTTTACATCATATGGGGGAGGGTCAAACAAAACATGTTTATGAGCCAGATTGGCTCACCAGTTTGCAACCTCTGCACCTGACCCTTCCTGTTATTCTTGTGCTTTGTTCCTTCACCCCCTGACCCTGCCAATCAAAACTTGACGCCTATAGGAAGGACTTTTATATCTGGTAAATCCCATGAACTCATCTGCCATGTATTAATGGGACCTTTTTGCCTTCTCCTCTCCTTCAGTTCCTTGTGCTCCTGGAAAACATGCACCTATTGACAGTACCCCCACCCAGAGTCAAAGATCACCCACCCCCTTTATTGTTGAATCCCCATACCTGAGGCTTTCAGAGGACTTAGAAGGAGAGGGGACAGCCTTGTGATAAGAAGGGTGGTTTGGGTCTCTCGTGTTCCTCAAACTGTTCGTTGCAGAGAGCTGCTTAGGCCTTCTGTGCCTAGGACTGGTGACTTTTTCTACGCCAAGATGTTTTTCTCTTGTGTTCTTGGACCATAAAATACACCAAAACTCAGGACGTGAACACTGGTTATTTACAGACTTCACAGGCCAGCTGGTGTAGAGTCTGGACCTCCCTGCACCATCCCTTGTCACATGTGTATAGTGCAGCGTGATGTCAGAGCAGTGCCTGCTCCCTCTTTCCAGAGGGAGCTGAGCAGGGCAATAAACTGTAGCTCTAGGAGCTTGATTTAGAAAAACTATGGTTTTGATAGGAACTGGTGAGTGGGAAGTAGCTGATGTAGATTTAGGAACCGAGGCAGTCTCTACTTCAGCAAGTTAAGTTCCCCTTCTGTGGAGTGACCTAAAAAGTTTATGAAGTAAAAGAGTTGGATTTTCCCGAAGGCTTTCAGCTTATTCTGAAACTGGCCAGTGACGTGGGCAAATCTAAGGGTAACAGTGAACACTGGAAAGCAGATTAACAGCCTCCTCTTCTAAAATAAATTTTCTCTCAATTATGAAATAATAATTGAAATGTTAAAAATAAGTTGTACATGTTGATTATATCCAACTTTGAAGATAAAGACAGAGTTGCTATCTTAATATATATCCCCTCAGTCTTTCTTTGCTTGCATACATACATATTCTTTTTACAAAATGGAGCTCATACGACATGTAATGTTTTGTAACTTGGTCTTTTTCACTGACTGTATCATGAGCATTTTCCCATGTCATTGAAGATTCTTCCTCAGTGGTTTTTTAATGATTGCATGTCCGTCAGACACATGAATATACGATTTGTTTAACCAATCTTCTGTTGAATATTTAAGTGTTTCTGATTTTTTTTTCTTATTATAAGTAATGCTGCAGCAAACACACTTTTACATAAGTCTTGTGTGTATCTCCAGCTCTCCAAATGCATGTTTGGAAGTGGAATCCTGCGTTAACGGATATGAACACTTTAAAGACTTTTGATACGAACTATCAAATCTGACCACATCCTTTAAGGACCTTATTAAAAATGCTAGTTCGTGGCTCTCATAGCTTTATTCTTGAAGGGTTTCAAGAAGTCAGTTTCCTCTTTCACTAAATGACCAGTTGTGTGAATACCTCTAGAATTCATTTTCTTTTTTTTGTGTGTGAGGAAGATCAGCCCTGAGCTAACATTGTTTCCATGCTAATCCTTCTCTTTTTGCTGAGGAAGACCGGCTCCGAGCTAACATCTATTGCCCATCCTCCTCCTTTTATTTTTCCCCCGAAGCCCCAGTAGATAGTTGTATGTCATAGTTGCACATCCTTCTAGTTGCTGTATGTGGGACTCGGCCTCAGCGTGGCCGGAGAAGCGGTGCGTCGGTGCGCGCCCAGGATCCGAACCCCGGGCCGCCAGTAGCGGAGCGCGTGCACTTAACCGCTAAGCCACGGGGCGGCCCTAGAATTCATTTTCTATCTTTGCATTTCTTAGTGAAAATGAACGTATTTGCCTTTTGTGTTTGACAGATTAGGGAACAGAGATGTAAGGTACTTTGTAATATGGATTCACCTAGTAGTCAGGTCATCAGACTATGGCTTATTTTTGGGTATTTATTCCTGGTAAGCAATTGTAGTAACCACAGTGAGACCTGAGACAGCTTCATTTTGCTATTTCCAAAGCTGTGGTTTATGGAATATACTGGAACAGCTTCAAGTCAGTGTAGGCCTCACTTAGGATGAGATACATTCACGTTTTTATGTGAATGACCCATGCTGCCTGTCCTGTCAGTGTGAATGACTTGGAAAAGGGAGGAGGGGAAGGAGTTGGTGGAGAGAGTAGACAGTATTTCTCCTGGGGACAGAGCTTTGATTTATGAGCTCAGCTTTCTGCATAGACAGCTGTGTGGTCCCTAAACAAGTCTTGTCTTGTATGATTAATGTATGCCAGGGGATCTCCTAATGGAATTAGGTGCTTACCAAGATGAAGCAGTTGCTCTTCATTCATTCTTTTCATGTGCCACTTGCCTTCTTGATAAGCAAACATCCATTTACCCCTGTCTCTTTCAGCCACTGTTTAAACTGAAAATCTGACAACCTGCTGTAGATAGGTTGTTTCCAGAGCCTCATATGTTACAACACTGACCTGTTCTTTTCTAAGCACCGAGGAGATGAACAGAGTGAGGGTTACAGACATGGTCTGGAAGGATTGGAAGAAACTTTAGAAATACAGTTCCAGCTTCTAATTTTATAGCACAGTCATTCCCTGGCTTCAAGAACTTATAGTCTTTTTAGAGATAAGATGCATACATAGGAAAATATTGAAAACCAAAACAAATTAAAAAACAGCACAGGGCAATGGTTTAGTGCCAAATGAAAAGCACTCACAGTGAGGGCTTTTGGATTTCAGGAGCGGGAACTTTGGGGCCTGGAGATCACCGCGTCAGGCTGGAGAGTTTGTTTAGTTTGTTGTTTGTTTCTATTTTTTGACTGGGCCTTGAAGAATGAATGAGATTTGAAAATTGGAGGCCATTTCTCCTAGAGGGGTGGTATCATTAAAGGCAGAAGATGTCTGGAAACAAGGAGTGGGTCATTTTGGCTGGTGTGACAGGTTTGTTAGAAAAATCCGTCTTTCAATCACTTGGCTGTATAATTTGGAGATGACCTTCTGAAGCCCCTTTTCTTACAGAACAAGTAGCATCGTAAGTTCTGTGTTTTCTTGCAGAGCCTATAGCATCTCTGTCACCAGTTCTTTGGAGTTCAGAGATAACCAGCCGAGCCAAGGCTCCTTATCTTCCTGATAGGCCCATGGGGTCAAGCCAGCAGCCCATAGAAATCTACACTTAGGTAGTTTTCTGGAGTGGGTATGGAGTGTGACTCATAGAGTATTTGGGGAACCCAGTCATCCCTAGGTGAAGTCCTGGCTAAGAAAAGGTCTCCCTCTTTTTGGCAGGACTTGCTTCCTACCTCGAAACCTTAAAGTGCCCTCAGTCAGGCCTCAGAAAGCCTCAGGCTTTATAAACCATGAAGTTATTGGCAGTATCCATTGGAGACTTTTAAACTTTCAGTGAAGTCACAGTACTATGGGTTGTAATTCAGCTAATTCACAAAGGTTAGGGATTATAAACATTTAGACATAAATATCTCACTACCTTTTCAGATACTTAAAAACAATACCCCTTTCAACTAAAGGCTGATACTTGAATACTGTACTTTGTTTTACTACCAGATGTATTTAAAGATACTCAAAGATATTTCTCCTGCTTAGCCTGCCTGAAAGGCTAATGTTTGAGCTTCATTCTTTTGGTCAACTAGAAGATTACCCCTTATTAAAATGTAAATCTTTTCCTCTTAAAATTACATAATTATCAAGCATTTACATTATAGCTTACCTTAGTTGGGTGAGTTGAGGGAGGAGGTGAGATAGAGGTGAGGTTTGGAGTGGGTAAGAGAGATCCTCAATTTGGCTGTTTTTTTCCTCCTTTCCTTTGATTCGCTATTTACTGAAATTAATTTTAAGGGTTATGAACTATTACTTCTGCCTCATTTTCTTCCTGACCACTGGCTTCTAATTTAGGTTGCAGCTATTGACATTTTAGTAAACCCCATGAATACATTTGAAGATTTTGCATTAACCTCTTAACACCATTTAATCAGTACTTTTTGGTGCTTCTCATCAATAAATTATATATCTGCATTTTACCTAGGAAGTATTGACCTTCAGAACCAAAGGGTTAAGTATACCATTAAGACAGGTAGTAGTTATCTATCTAATAAATGCCCCTGGCACTTGACTGGCTTGATTTAGTTCAATTTACTAATTCACATAATTCTTTTAAAAAACTCATGCGTGCATTCCTCTATTGAGCATATGCAGAAATTGATATATATCGTAGAAAATGGGATTGGATGGTGCATCCATACAGTGGAATATTATGCAACAATTAAATTGTTTATGAAAAATTTCTAATGGTGTGGGAAGGTGCTTAAGATATGAACTGTATATGTGGTACACTCTCACCAGTATTAAAAATATTTACATGTGTGAAGAAAGAGAAAGAAAAAAAGACAAACAGAAAAGAAATAAAGCAAATGCAAATAGTGAGTGGTTCTGTCTGGATGAGAGGATTGTGAGTTTTTTACATTTTTATTCTTTATACTTTTCTGTTGTTGTGTGCAGTTTTTTATATTGACTGGGTATCACTTTTGCAGTAAAAAATCCAGTAAGGATTGTAAATCATTTTACCACTTACGTCGGTAAAGATTTAAAATATAGTAAACGTTCAAGGTTGAATTAATGCTTTCTGTAGGGAGACAATGAAAAATTTCCCTCGTAAATTTCAAAAATTACTGAGCATTTCCCATTTAGCACTTTAAGTTATCTTACATGTCATCATGCAGTCTCCAGGTTAAGAAACCTGGAGAAGGCTGATGTTAATTCACAGGTTTGCTGCAGCTGTTTGGAAAACAATAATTCAGACTTTTACAAAATTAATGGTAGCTGTTATGAAAATCCAGAAGCATTCTAGTTCTAGTCTTGTAAAATTATTATTTTATTTTTGAAAATAAACTTTTTATTGAAGTGTAACACACATCCACAAAAGTGCACAAATCTTAAGTGTACAACTTATGAATTTTCATGAAGTGAACATACTCTTGGAACCACGTCATTTTATTTTTGTTGTATTGTGCTGCTATAGGTCTTTGACAAAATTTTCATAGTTCTACATAAAAAATATATTGTTGTTTAGTGTTCTGTGGTCTCCAGAAGTTACACTCTAGATATTTGGCACTTTTTGCGCTCATAACTGCATTAACTCTTTGAGTTTTTACATTTTTTAAGGAGCCCTAAAATTTCATTCCGAATATTGTTATTCTTAGTTCATGGTAGGAAAACTGGTTTTTATAGATTAAAAAATGCAAAAAAGTAATAACTTCAAAATTATTGACATCTAGCTTCTGCAGATTAAATTTTTCTTTCATCCCCATCTGGGGCACATGCTGTGCTGCAGTCAGCTGGTCGTGTGGAGCTTGCTTCCTGTGCCTCTGAGTGTGATGCAGCTTCGGTTGCTAATCTGAGGAAGCGGATCAGCAGCCAGCAGCAAGTGTGTCAGGCCTAGAAACGCCAGACCAAGCTGGGAGGAACTTTAGAGATCATTAGCCTCAGATGGGGAAACTGAGTTCTAGAAGGTTGCATGCCTTGCCCAGGGTCGCAGAGTTGGCACCAGAGCTGAGTCTAGAATCTTGATCCTAAACGTTACTAAACCATGCTAAGTCCCTATTCTCATTAAAACTCACACCTTCTACTAAAAATACAATCCTCAGACTGTGAAATCGACTTCTCAAGAAAGATAAATTACCTAACATGCTTTTCAGCCAAACTTCTTAATGGGGATAACCTGACAGCATCGACCTGTTTTGGAAAATATCCCTTGGGTTACTCCTGGTGAGTGAGGGATGGTGTGTAATTGTTTAGAGCAGTTCCGAGAGTAACTGGAATAACCCTGGCAATAGGGAATGTGTGGCGTGATGGATGTTGACTTGTGACCCTTCCCTGGGGAGCTTTTCTGGAACACAAGGTCTCCAGTCTGTGCTCCCGGGCACTGGACAGGGGGCCTGGCTTCTGTGCCTGGGAGATGACCATCGAGGTTTTATGACTTCTTGTTTTTGAGATTTTATTTCAGTTGGCTAAAGGTAGATAGGTAAGTAAAGCTGCTCTTTGGTTTTCTAAGGGAGGCCAGGCAACATATATTTAGTAAGTATTGAACACTGTGGTGGGCTTTGGGGATTTAGTGCTTAATAAAACATGTCTGTAAGGACTTACTCGATGGAGCTGGTGGCTCCAAGGAGAGATCACCATTGCCGTCCAGAAATCTTGGTTCTGTTGGTATGCTGGATTAGTGAAATGCACGGGAGTCTCATGGAGCAAACTGATTTTGGCCTCACCATCAGGGCCACTCTCCACTGTCCCATCTACCAGATCTGTTCTACCTTTCTCACTCTGTTCCCTAAGTACAAGCTCTCCTCAGAGGCCAGGTTGATTGCTCCATCCCTAAATATCTATGGCTGCTCCTGCCTTTGAGCCTTTGAGCGTGTTTGCTCCCTTGTTTAGAATGCCCCCTCTTCTCTTTTTACTTCTCCAAATCCTGCCCAACCTTCAATACCCTGCTCAATTCCCATTTTCTCTCTTCAGAACTCATGTGCACTTCCACCCATACCATGCTGGGGATGACACAGCCATAATTCAGCCTACTGGAGAAGAGTGTGGACTCTGGAGCTAGGTCCAGTGTGATGCTGGGCTGGAACCTTTCCTGCATCTAGATTTCTTCATCTGTAAAGATGGGAATAATAATTGCACTTAGCCCATAGGTGTGCAAATTAAATGAGTTCATACCATTAAAGCCTATAGAACAGTGCCTGGCACCTAAGTTCTTATTAAATATTAGTTATTATTCCTTCTACCATGGGTGTAACATGGCCTTCCTTGTGTTATTGTTTAATCATTTTAAGTATCTATTGATTGGCCTCCAGTGAAATTGTAAAGTCCTCTCATAAAGAAAGAGGCTTGATTGTAAACTTTTCGTTGATGCTTTTCGGCCCTACATGTGCATGTAATAGTTCCCCAGTACATATCGCTTCACATGAAACTATTGTATTAAAGAAAATAGATGGAACAGGAGTAAGGAATTGAAAAGATAGGCTTCAGCTCACAGAAGGCATTTTCTTCTGATTCTTAGAGCATGTAATTTGTTCCTTTTTTCATTGTTGTTGAGGCTAATGAGCTCTTCTGTCACAATCACCAGAAGTGTGAACATTGTTTAGCAAGGATGCTAGCAATTTCAGGAGGTTGTCTCAGACACTGTTTTCTTCTAGGCCTGTGGTGGGAGGGAATCTCAGACAGTAGATCCTGATCTATCAGAATATCTTAAAGCAGGTGGGTCATGAGCGGGTTGTTTTGAACATATCTCCCTTGCTGAGGGGCATGCGAAATTCATCAGTAGGGAACCTTACCCTTCAGCCACCCTCCCTCTGCCTTCCCCTCACCTGTCAATGTTCACAAACATTTGGGGGAAATGAAAGTTATCTTCTGGTGGGAAGAGGTGGGCACCAGGCAGAAGCAGTTAGTAAAAAGCTGATGGCAGACCGGAGTCGTGGCAACGGCAGCGGCTGCCAGGGGTCCTCCACTGTCCACCCGGCAGTCCAGGACTTCAGCCAGGGTCTCCCCCAGAGCCCTGTGGGCACCCTTTCTGTGCTGAAAATGCTGTGTTTCTCCTTCTCCTAGGCTGGAACAAGACATTAAAAAGTTAAAGGCTGACCTGCAGGCCAGCAGGCAAGTGGAACAAGAACTCCGCAGTCAGATCAGCTCCCTCTCGAGCACCGAGCGAGGGATCCGCTCAGAGATGGGCCAGCTCCGGCAGGAGAACGAGCTGCTGCAGAACAAGTAAGTGCACCTTTTGGGCCTCTGGCCGCGAGTCAAGCCAGCCTCATTGTTTCTCTTGTTTCCAGGGATTGGAGCTCAAGATTCATGATGACAAAGGGACCTAGCAGAGGGGTTTTTGAATAAAATATTTAAAATATTTAATTTAGTACCAGATATTCAACATATTATAAAATCTATACAAATTTACTTCATTGTAATAAAACAATTTAATATTACCATTTTGTCTTCTCTCGTTTAATGACTTCTCTTAGTTTAAAATAGTTATGGAGCTTTTGTTATAAGTAAAATTGACAAGTAGTTCTGCCACAACTTGAAACTCTTGCTCCTTTGAGTGAAAGTTTCCAGAGGATTAGACTCTACTTGGATTTCTGGAACTAAAAAATGACACTGAACTTTGATTTTACTTGAAGAGGCAGGCAAAATTCTTCTGTGTGATTCCTTGTGTGCTTTCTATTAATTCCTCCTGGAGTTACTTCTTGGCTCAATGTGGGTCTGTCCCTTTTTTTAATCTCTAGGCAATGTGTGTCTGGGGTGGTGATTACTATTATAGGCTCTGGGCTTTCCCTATTGAAAGAGGAGTCCTTCACCATTTTTAAGGAAAGTAACTCAAAAGCTAGAGCGTTATAGCCAAATAACCTCTCCATTGCTTCTGAGCCACATATGTGATGCTCTGGCATTGATACATAGAGAACATCTCACCTTATATTGATATATTGAGATAAGCTCACCTTATATTGATATGTAAAGCTGGGGCTGGTAGTAGGCAGGGAATGGAATACGGCTGAAATTTCTATCTGAAATTAAGCATCCTGTGACTCTAAGGATGAGATCTATTTTGGGACACTCTGAGAAAACGTCTCACAGCTGGAAAGGAAAGGCTGCAATCGGCTGCAGCATAATTGTATTCAGACAAAGAAATTCCTTCCCCCTCCCACCCTTTTCCTCAGTTTCAGTGGGGCTGGTTCCACCAGCTCTTCCTTGGTCGGACTGCGTTCTTTCAAGGTGCTTTGAGGCACTAGAATTAGTTCTACAGCTATTTTTCCCTCTGATAGAATCTTGTTTTATCCTACTTTCTGGATTACCTTCTGTAGATCGCTTATCTTAATAGAGCAGAGTCTACGTATGAGTCTGTATCTTGTAAGGCAGCTTATTTATTGGTGTTTAGGAATTGTTAAATAACAATGACAGTGTGTTTTCCCTGGGCACTCTGGGAATTGATATTTATGATTTGTTGTTCACACCTCCTGTTTACTTTGGCCTTAACATGATAAAGAGGAGCCGTGCTTCTCCGCGGTTTATGGTAGGCATTTCTGATTATAAAGCTCTGTATGACTACCATTTCCATATAGGCTACATAATGCTGTGCAGATGAAGCAAAAAGACAAGCAGAACATCAGCCAGTTGGAGAAAAAGCTAAAAGCTGAGCAGGAAGCCCGAAGTTTTGTAGAAAAGCAATTAATGGAAGAGAAAAAAAGGAAGAAGTTAGAAGAAGCTACTGCTGCCCGGGCTGTTGCATTTGCTGCTGCGTCTAGGTATGTCCATGTCACCTGAGTGCTTAATGCAAGGTTGTCTTTTCCAGGTCTTCCTGGTACCAAGACAGATTTGGAAATTTGATGCCTGGGGCAGGATTGGAAACACAACAACTGTGCACGGATGGATTGCTTTTAAGTACTGCTTTCTTAGCTGGTTCAGCCTCATCTGTGGAAGCTTGCTCTGTCTTATAACAAATTCATCCCTCAGTGACCTCATTGCTAAAGTGGGATGAGGGGATCACCATGCCTCCCATACCTCGGAGGCAAAGTGCTGCTCATCAAAGGGTTTCCAGTCACTTGCTGTAAGATCAATAATTACTAAACACTTTGAGAGATTCCAATCTGGAATTTTGTTCCCTTCAGGGAACTGTTATTACTCTCTACTCTTAGGTGTGTGTGTTTCTGGAGTTTTTATCTTAAAATGGAAGAAAGATAAAATCTTGGTTGCCCAGGCACTGTGTACTGACTGCTTATGTCTTTGTTGGATATCAGCAAACTGTCAAATGAACTGGAAAAGATGAAGAAAAAAAAAAAAGAAAGATGTCACTCTTAGATATCGTTGAATTTTTGGAGTGATGAAAACTGGGGACTACCTCCTATACACCATTGAAAAGTATGCCAGTATTCCAGAAACGGATGTGTCACTGCCATCTGGAGAAAGGAGAAAAGATAGTTAAGAGCCTTTTTGGGGGGAGGGAGGGTTGGGGGTCTTCTATTCACTTTATCGCTTTTTCTTTTTTCTTTGTTTTTTTGGCTAGTGAAGTCCATCTGCATGGTGGGGGTCAGTTATGGGTTTACAAATGAAGAGTGAGGGTAAACTATTATTATTTATTTCATTTTAAGTTTCTATCCTAATTTGTATCTATGTGATATAATTCTGCTGTAATTCTTCCTTGAGTTTTGCTTTTTTTGTATTTGGCATGTTAATAGCCTTCTTTTGGGTTCTGGCATTTGCAGAATAATTGATGCTTCATCATGTCACCTTTTAGGAAGTAACAGGCAGAGAACTCTTTCTCCTGTGTGGTCCTGCTTCCCCCAGCAGACTCTACTGCAGACGGCTGAGGTCACTTGGCCCATCAGCATCTATAGAGACTCACATGACCCTTTACTAGCCTGCCGAGGATGTGGGGGTTTTTTTGTTTGTTTATTCGTTTAGAGATTTGTAAGCATTTCTGAAGCACTTGCTGGAGTTTCCTAAGCAGTCATCTAGTGTGGCTTGTGCTGTCCTTCATTCATCCAGCACCTACGCTTTTTTAAAGATTTTATTTATTTATTTATTTCCCCCCAAAGCCCCAGTAGATAGTTGCATGTCATAGCTTCACATCCTTCTAGTTGCTGTACGTGCGTGGGACGCGGCCTCAGCATGGCCGGAGAAGCGGTGTGTCGGTGCGCGCCCAGGATCCGAACCCGGGCCGCCAGCAGCGGAGCGCGCGCACCCAACTGCTAAGCCACGGGGCCGGCCCTCAGTGGATTTTTTAAAAAAGGGTAGGTGTTGGGCCGGCCCCGTGGCTTAGTGGTTAAGTGCGCTCCACTGCTGGCGGCCCGGGTTTGGATCCCGGGCGCGCACCAACGCACCGCTTCTCCGGCCATGCTGAGGCCGCATCCCACGTACAGCAACTAGAAGGATGTGAAGCTATGACATGCAACTATCTACTGGGGCTTTGGGGAGAAAAAGGGGAAAAAAAGGAGGAGGATTGGCAATAGATGTTAGCTCAGGGCCGGTCTTCCTCAGCAAAAAGAGGAGGATTAACACGGATGTTAGCTCAGGGCTGATCTTCCTTACGAAAAAAAAAAAAAATCCACTGAGAAGGATATGACAGTTCTTGAACCGTATTTTTTAGTGTCTCTTATGCCTGAGAATCAGTAAATTGGTTTCAGTCTTGACCCTAAATCCCTTTTGCTTCCAGTTCAGCTTATTTCTTTTCGTCTTATCTCTGCATGGTCCTTGTTTGCCATCACTTATATAGAGGCTGTTTTTATTTTTAAGTAAATCTCAAGGCATATGTCTCTCCCTGGACTTCTTTTTTGGTAGGCAAAGGACACCTTCTTTCTCCATCAGGCCGTTTTTGAAACCTAAACAGTTAATCAGCTTTGGATCGGCCATTGTCATCATCTTTTTTAGTTTGTCCTTATTATAGCCCTGAGAAGCAACCTAATGCTGCTCCCTTTTTCTGTTTACTCCAGGCTTGTGACAACTTCATGACTAAAGAAAGGTGAAATTCCCAATGCCTAGCCCCTCAAAAGTGAACATTTTTTTTAGCTCACTGCCCCCTGCTGGAGACAGCACATATCCGGTTCTCTTGCTCAGCCTGTGTGCATTGTCTCACTTCTATGGCTTGGTGGGAGCTTGCTGGATTGGGAAGCTGGAAAACCTGAGTTCTTATCCCAGTTCTGTGACCTACAAGCTAGGTGACCTTGGACTAGTGTTATGTCTATGTAGCTTCAATTTTCTTATCTGGAAAATGGGATAATATACCCTACACCAGTAAAGAAGATAGTCTGGGTAAGGTACCTAGCTTGGCGCCTGGCTCATATTAGACACCCAATTAATGATAATTATTTTAGGTCATTGTTGAAATTATCAAAGAACAGAGAGAATGAGCAGACTGAGCTGAAAGCTAAAACCCACCTGCCTCTGGAGTTTAAGAGAAATATGACCTGCAATGTAAGTCAACCTCTAGTCTTTTAAATCCCTCCATTTCCTTCTCTTCTGTTTTAAAAGGGGAGAGTGCACCGAAACCTTACGGAATCGGATCAGAGAATTAGAAGCAGAGGGCAAGAAGCTCACGATGGACATGAAGGTGAAGGAAGACCAGATCAGAGAACTAGAACTGAAAGTTCAGGTAATAGGGGAATGCAGACTTCCTCACACTTGAGCTCCTCTTGTGTGTGAGACTTATGCTCCACGCTGCAGTGTGGAGATGGTGCCTCTTCATATAGACCAAATCCCATTGCATCTGAAAATCTCTGTACGACAAAAAGAGGCTCTTATCTTGTCCAGCTCATTCAAGTCGTATTTAATTTAGCCTGATTCTAATACAAGCCAGAAGTGTGGATGGTCTCTTGACATGATTTATACCAGAATTTGACTTACTGTAGATTGATTTCACTTTCTTAGGGTATAGACCAGATTAATGTCCTTTGGATCTTATACACCTCTTCCTAGCCCTATCCCTCTGTCCATCGCCAGGGAATTGACCATTCTGGATGGCTCTGAGCCTTGCAGATTGAAATTCTGAGCAGTGCATGATGAGGAAAGCTGCCAATGCTGAGGACATAGCCAGTTGTTTGGGCTGTATGTACCTTAGCCAAGTATTTGGCATTGGCTTCTCAAAGGGACATTTAAAACTAATATCAAATATTGTAAAGTTACAGTAATTTGAATCATGTGGAACTGGTAAGAAATTACTAGCAGGTCGGTGTAGTAGAATAGATGACCGAGAGACAGCCTAAAATGTGCAGTAAAGTGGCATCAGAAGTGGATGGGAACATTGAGGACTAGTCAGTAAAACAGCTAGATGACTGGAAAAAAGAAAATACAATTAGAAGCTCATCTCATATCACACAAAAAGAAACTCCAGATGAAGAGTTGAATGCAGGAAGAAAAGAACTTTTTTTTTAAATTAGGTGAAAATATAGTGGAATTTATGTGATCTTAAAACACAGGAAGTCTTTCTAAGCAAAAATAATGGAAGAAATCACAAAGCAAAAAAAAATAAATGAAAAAATCAATTGGGGAGGGGCCGGCCCCGTGGTGTAGCGGTTAAGTGCGCGTGCTCCACTGCTGGCGGCCCAGGTTCGGATGGGGCGCCCACCGATGCACCGCTTGTCAGGCCATGCTGTGGCGGCATTCTGTGTAAAGTGAAGGAAGATGGGCACGGATGTTAGCTCAGGGCCAGTCTTCCTCAGCAAGAAGAGGAGGATTGGCATGGATGTTAGCTCAGGGCTGGTCTTCCTCACACACACAAAAAATAATAAATAAAGTAATATTAAAAAAAAAATCACTTGGGGAGGGTACAGGTACTGCAACAAGTATGAGGAATTAATACTCTCGATTTGTAAATAGTTCATAAAATTACTAAGAAAAAGCTCAAATATACAGAAGAATAGGCAAAGGATGTGAACAAATAATTCACAGAAGAAATATAAATGGCTGATGAGAACATAAGAATTATTTTCATCAATCACCAAAGAAATTAGATTAAAATTAGATATCATTTATCTCCTCTGAAATGAGCAGAGAATTTTCAAATGATAGTATCAGCTTGGGCGAGGATGTGATGAAACGGGCTTCATACATTGCTGAGGAAAGTGTGACTTTCTGGAAAAGGTCATGTAATTTTTTAGTATTTCCTTTTTTAGGATTCTTCCTAAGGTAAATATTTAAAAATCTCACCAGTGATTGATATACAGAGATGTTCATCATAGTCATTATATATAATTACAAAAAAAATTAGAAACAATCTTAATAATAGGAAATGCAGTTAATAAGTTATGGTACATAAATGTGGGAATATTATATAGCCGTTAAAATTACATTTTCAAAGAACAGTTGAGATTATGTAAGTTTTTAAAAAACTGTATACAAAACTATACATATAATGGGATTTTAGTTATGCTAAAAGATACACATAATCCTTAAAAAAGACTCAAAGAAAATATATCAAATGTTTCACAGTATTGGGATTTTTTTCATTTTCTTCTTTGAACTTTAACACATTTCTGAATTCTCTGTAATAAGTTTGGATTTCTCTCTTAAAATGAAAAAATTAAAATATCTGTATATATATATATATATATATATATATATATATATATATATATATATTTATTGGCTACATTACCAGAACTTTTAAGTGGGGTTATTCTGCATTATGCCCTGTCAAAATAATTAACATTTTTATAATTTTTAGTGCAGGTCGAGAGTAGAGTTTTGGCAAATTTGACTATAGCGTTACAGCAACATTTGCAGCTGGCAGCAAAGAAAAAGTTTTTTGTGGTTCTGAGGTAGGCTTGTAAGAAAGTGTTTTATTTGGAGACAGAGTCCATGTTATCTAGATACAGCCCACACAGTCAAATTTATCTACTAAAATGTTTTTGTACATGTACATTATCGTATAAATACATTTTACACTCCAAATGGTAAGGTCTAAACCCAGGAAATACCAGAATTCTGTGTTCTAGGGGCCCGGTCAATAATAGTGGTATTTTATTTGTGATTTCAGGCTAATTTGTAGACATCGATGCCAAAACTATCTTGTAACATTGCTGCTTTGATGATGTTGATAGGAGCTTCGGAAGTATAAGGAAAATGAGAAGGACACTGAGGTGTTAATGTCAGCCCTCTCAGCCATGCAAGATAAAACGCAGCATCTGGAGAACAGCCTGAGCGCAGAGACGAGAATCAAGCTGGACCTGTTCTCCGCACTGGGGGATGCAAAGCGACAGCTCGAGATTGCCCAAGGTAGGAGAGCGGCGGGCCCAGGTGAGGTGGACGCCTGAGGACGCACCAGGCCCCGGAGAGCAGAGCTCCCTTAGAGCTCAGAACCAGAGGCATTGCAGTTTGCTCTTCAAGTGGTTTGATAAGTGCCCAACATTGACATCTAGGAATCATCCCCTCCCATTCTGCATACATATTTTGAGATGAGAACATGTGAAGTGCAGGGCGTACAGAGAAGAGTATGCGTTTCTATGCCTAAGGAGCTCACAGTGTTGTTAAAGAAATAGAGGACTACAGAGCTGCCGAAAGATGCTGGGGTGCAGCAGTTATATACAGGGTGTGTGGGAACATAGAGAGAGGCAGGGACTAACCAGCCTGGGGAGTTAGGAGGGCCGTTTCTCGGGGGAGCTGATGTCTGAGCTGGGTCTTGAACGATGACGAGGGGTTAGCCCAGTGAAGAAGCAGTGTAGTGGGGGGAGGAGGGGTAGAGAGGCTCCTAAACAGAAGAAACAGCCTGGGCCAGGCCAGGTAGGCAGGAGGGCCTGGTGTGTCCAGAGCTGCAGCTGGCTCTGCTTGGTTGCAGCGGAGGTTGTAAGTGAGGGAGTGGTGGGAGGAGAGTCTGCAGAGCAGGCTATTCACTCAGCAGAGATTTGAGACCTACTATGTGCCAGGCACTGTGAGAATCCCTGAGGGAACAGAGAGTAACAAGCGGATATATAATATATCAGATGGTGATGGGCACAGTGCAGAAAATACAGCAGTGGTGAGGCAGGGTATGTAGGGCTGCTGGCTTCACATGGTGGTCATGAAAGAACCTTGGAATAGGCAGCATTTGAGCAGACACTGAGAGGAAGAAAGCAAGGGAACCACCTAAAGCTTTGGGGGAAAAACACTTCAGGCGAAGGGAGCATGTGTGGTGTCCAGTGGGGCTGCAGCCTGAGTGACGGCAGAGTTGTCAGAGTCAGAAGTAGCAGGAGCCACATCCTGCCAGACTTTGTAGCCCATGGAAGGAACTTTGAATTTTACTCTGAGTGACGTGGGAAGCTTTGGAAGGCTTCTGAACAGAGGCATGACATGACCTGATGAACAGAAATTTGGATTTTGTCCAAGAAATTGATTAACCACCAATAGATTACTAAAAAAAATTTTCAAACAGTTGACTTAGTAGAAGGAAAAGAATATTTCAACAGGTACTTGAAGAGCATTCCCACCTACTCTGTATAAAGCATTGTACTAGAAGCTAAAGAGGAGACAAAGATAAACAGGACATAGTCTAGTGGGGGATCCACTAGGGCAGTGGTGCTCAAACTTTTTGGTCTTAGGGACCGCTTTACACTCTTAAAATTATTGAGTATCCCAAGAAAGCTTTCTTCAAGTGAATTATATCTATCAATATTTACCTATTAGAAAGTAAGACTTAAAACTTAAGATAACTTGCTGTACATATTACTTGTTAACATAAATAACATTCTTTTGAGAAATAACTGTATTTTCCAAAACAAAAAAAATTTAATGAGAGAAGTGGCATTGTTTTACATTTAGCAGATCTCTTTAATTTCTGGCTTAATAGAAAATAGTTTGATTCTCATCTCTGTTTCTACATTCAATCTGTTGTAATTTCATTTGTCATGTCATTTCTGGAAGACTCCACTTATGCTCGAGAGGAAGTGAGTGTGAAGAAGGCAAATAATGTCTTAGTACTATTATGAAGATAGTTTGAACCCTGTGAGAATTGCTGCACTAGGGCAAGCCAGGCAGAAAGGCCTGCTGCCATTAGGTAGAGGCAGAGGGCTTGAAAGGCCAGAGGAGAGATCAGGGGTGGCTTCATGCGGGAGGAGACATGGAGTGGGCTTTGAAGGATGAATTCTGAGAGCAGAGAATGGCAGAGAAGAGCATTGTTACCTGAGGGAATAGGGTAAGTGAAGGAAAGAAAGTGCTAGCAATGTCCAGGTGAGCAGTCCAGTGGCCTCAAGCTGGGGGACGTGGAAGAAGAGAGTGGGAGATTAGGAGGACTGTGAACAAAGTCCTATTAGAGAATGTATTCCCTAGATTTTCAAGAGGAAGGGGGTGACGTGTTCTGGCTGTTATTTTGGAAATCTCAGTGTGAAAGGTGGATTTGGAAGGTGAGATTGAGTGGAGGCAGAGAGAAAGCTATCACTATCTTCTCTGTAAGAGCTGATGAATGGGGAGACGAGGATGGTCCAGACAGGGGAGCAAAGGAAAGTGGAGGGATCTGGGAGGATGAAGTTTCTGGAACCAAGGAAGAAGAGCAGAACAGATTTAAGGAATGAGAAGAGAGAATGATTTTGGTTGGGATGTTTTAATTTGGGGTTGCTTCCTGGACACCCAGGGGAAAAGTCTTCATCAGTCAGTGAGAATTTGTGGCCTAAACCCCAGAGAGAGGGGTAGAGGTGGGATGTAGAAGTTGTGAGAAGTTAGTGAAGCCATAGGAGTGGCTTGGAATGGCCCAGGTGGTAGAGCAAAAAGAGAACGGAGTTGAGAATCAGGCTTATTAATCTGTGGACTCAAGGAAAGGCATTTACAAAGAAAGTTCCTGGGAATCCTGCTTTAAAGCCAAACTTCTGACCATACACTGGCTTCTTTGCATGCCTAACTCAGCTCCCTGAGAAGTGGCCACCCCTCTCTGCCTCATCTCCTTCACTTGGGTTTGCAGACTTGGAAGAGATTACTCCCTGCAGTGAAGAGCACCTGGTCTCAGGGTAGCCGAGGGGAGCCTGGCCTCCCAGCACAGACTGTGCTTTGTTATCAGCCCAGGAATTCTTGTAAAGCCACAAAGAAGCAAAGGGAACTTCTTTTCCAAAGCTCTGGGAATGTTTGCATGTTACTGATTAAAGAAATCAAACTTAAACCTGCATGGAAAAAAGACACAGTGGCTCACATTTCAGATACCATTAGGTATTTTATTCATCTGAGGCTTTTGTTCAAAGGGAAGGAGGATATTTGATGCTAACTTGAAGCTGAGGAGACATGAAGGGAGGCAGAGGAAGCAGTTCCTTTCCACTGCCCTTTGCTGCTGCTGTCCCCACTACTTCCCTCCACTGTCATGCTCAGAATATTCTAAGAAGAACCCAGCTTTGTAATTCAGATCAAACCCCTTGTTGCTTTTCTCCTTCCTACTTTCTATATCATTTGATTCATCCTGGTTCCAAAATGACTTTCATCTCTACTACATCCTTTTTAAAAATATGCCACCACGCTCTCTTACATTTCAAATATATTACCCTCTTCTGTGGGACTCAAAATGAGTGCAGCTCAAATGCAGCCTCCTTCTTTTTTAAGCATTTAAATTTCCGAATGGCTGCTCCTAAGTGTTCTTCCCCTAGTAGACCAGGGAGCTTCAAAGCGTGATGGAAATGGCATGGGCTTTGGAACAGTGTGGTCCTGGGTTTAAATCCTGCTCCACCTCTTAATAACTGAATGACTTGGGCAAGATGTGTAACTTGCCGAGCCTCAGCTGCCTACTGTGCTGGGCAGGCGGGCTATGGTAATGGAGACCAAAGTAGACCCAGGCTCTGCCCTCCTGGAGCTCGTGCCCCAGCGGAGAGATGGTCACACAAATCGTCACCCCGTGAAGAGTTACCAGAGACGGAAGAGTGCGGTAGGCAGGTAGGAGCGCAGACTCGAGCCGACTGCAGAGATTTGAATCCTGGCTCTGTCACTCAACCTCTCTATGCCTCAGTTTCCTCATCTCCAAAGTGGATGATGTTGATGATAATTCCCACCTCATAGGGTTGCGGTGATAAATAAATTAGGATATGTAAGCACTTAGAACAGTGCCTGGCACATATGTGTTAGCTATTGTGATTATTATCATTATTACAAAGAATAAAGTGACAGAAAGGAAAGTTTAGGGTGTGTTGAGAATCTAGGAGTTTGGGGGAGGGCTAGGGTCTGATTTAGATGGGAGGATCAGGGAAAGCTTCGTGATGAAGTAGAAACAGAAACCTCAAGAGTTAATAACACAGAGAACAGGAGACGCACTGAAAGGGAAGCAGCCTGAGGCAGGCAGGAGCTGGTTGGATCAAGAAACGAGTGTAGTGAGGGGAGGATGTGCTGTGAGGCCGAGTCGGGCGGGCAATGTTGCTAACTCGGTCCCCCAAGTGCAGATTGGGCAGTGGGTCTGAGGGGCACTGTGCCAAGAGGCAGGGGCGAGCGATCCGCGTCACCTGAGCACCCCCGGGCCCAGCCGCAGAGCTCCGTTTATTTTCTATAAGAACCGTGGGGCAGTGTATTGTTGTTACTGATTCTGAGGCCTTGGTCATTCTCTGTTCTTTGCTCTGACACTCAGAGATAGTCCATCCTCCCAGAAAAGTATTCCAGCTCGAGAGGTAGAGCCGTAGTTCAAGGTGGGCACCCTCTTAGGCTGCCGTAGGTGACTGCCGTGCTCAAAACGTGGCTCCTGGAAATTGACCTCTTTGTTTAGTCACACCTACGTGAACAGACTCCCTTTTTACTGTAAACCATGGCCCACAGGCCAAAGTGCTGCCTGTTCTTGTACGGCCCATGGGCTAAGAATGGTTTTTACATTTTTCCATGGTTTAAAGAAAAAACACAACAAAGACAATGTGTGACTCACAACACCTAGAATATATACTGTTTGGCCCTGTACAGGAAAAATTTGCCTACCCTTACAAATCATCAAAGCTGGAGTTGAATCTACTTGAGATTGGCCCAACAGGGCACTGTGCTGAGTGAGCCCTCCCTTCTCACTAATGGTGGGTCTTTGATCTTTCAGGACAAATTCTTCAGAAAGACCAGGAAATCAAGGACCTAAAACAGAAGATCGCGGAAGTCATGGCTGTTATGCCCAGCATAACGTACAGTGCTGCCACCAGCCCCCTGAGCCCCGTTTCCCCTCACTACTCTTCCAAATTTGTGGAGACCAGCCCCTCTGGACTCGATCCCAATGCCTCTGTTTACCAGCCCCTGAAGAAATGAAGGCCCACTGTGGTTTTGCCCAAACGTTTGGTTACCAGAAGGCATCGCAGAGGAGCGTCTCTGGCAGTCAAGATAAAAAAAGTTTATATTGTATTTTGTGGGACTGTATATGTTGTCCTTTTTAAAAAGGGGGGAAAAGATAACACCCAAGTCTGATTAGAACTGCCCATCAGTTTTTCTTGTAAATTTTTAGAAGACCTCACAGAACTTTGCAGTTTATTTTTCTCGGCCAATACATTAAAACCATTCTTGGATTTCAAGTAGCCAATTTTGCCTTTTATGTATTCTTACAGTTTCCTCTTGAAGAAAAAAAAAGCAGAGTTTTTGCTTCTCAACCCTTTATTTTTGTTTGGTCTTATTTTGTTGTTAAATAAGCAAGCCTAACCTGCACATTGGATTCACGTGGGATGATAATGGGAACTTTTAGTTTTTAGAGTGAGAGGGTTAAATAACCTAACCCAGCTTTGATTTTATAGCTGCATTAAAGAAGATGATTATTGATATTATAGAAAACAGAAGTCAATTACCTCTTCAAGGAGCAAACACATTCAAGGAGTGTCATTTAAGCTGAGGGAAGAGACAGGTGATGAGACTAGCTGTGAGAATGTCACAGGGGTTGTGTTGGAAATGTTTATATTCCCATCGGTGTGTTTAGTCCTAGAAAATTGCCAGCCGCAGTCTTGTTCACAGTGCCTTAGGAAAAGACATTTCAAGAGGAAACTTGGTGATTTGAAACTATTTTCCCCCTTTACCATCATCCCTCTTCTCTCTGTATCAAGCTCACTGCGGATCCCGCTGTAAAACTGGTGGGTAGCTGGGCTGTTGTTTCCACCACGGCTGCATCTTCCATTTCCTTTCATAGCAAGCACCACCGTGTTCTGGACTTGTCTCGAGGCGAGCACCTTGGGAGGGGAGCTGGGCGGTGTCAGTGTACGCGAGACTGCGATGACAGCTAACAAAAGCTGTGGTTCTCGGTTTTGTTTTTTCTTTTTAATTTCATTTCATTTAACTGTGCTTTCCACTGCTCATCATCTTGTGTTTGTCGCTTTAAAGGAAACTTGATTATTCCTCAGCTCTTGTGCCAAGGAGGGTTTTTTTTTTTTTAAGAGTTTTCAACTCAAAACTCTGCACAAAGATCTCAGTTTCAAGTGTATATTACACATTGGTAGAAAAGTGCTTGCACAGGCAACTTTTGGAAGTGTTTAAGAGTCGGGGTGGGGGGAGGGGCTGGAGAGGGCGGGGCAAAGCAACATTGTATTTGGAAACTAGGAAAATTAAGAAACCGAATAGATTGGTTTTGCTTCCTTGCCATGGATTCTGGAAGGACATAGTTCTTCTAAAATTTCCTGTTGATTGGCATGTACGTCTCATTTAAAGCAAATTAAGTAGGATAAGCAAGTCAGTCAAATAGAAGTATTAAAAAGAATCATCCTTTTAATTACAGATCTTATTTTGGGATAAAAAACTTCTAGCTTTAGCCAGGTGTGCATGTTGCTGCCATTTTGCATTTTTGAATCATCTTGTGTAATTGTCACCATGAAAGTGTTACTCAGAATTGTCATGGGTTTTTCTCATCTTTGTGCAAAAACATGGAAAATTGTCACTGACTGTGTTGAGGTTTCCCCCATTTTGCTGCCTTTTGGGACACTATTTTCTTTAAATATTTGGTCTTGGCTGCATTCTTTTTTTTTTTTCCCCCTGTGGGGTTCAAAAGAATAAACGTTTTGTTACAGATAAAACTAGTTTTCTGCCTTTTTAACTTTTCAGGAGGGCACCGTAAGGTAGATTGTTCTGAATGGGCCTTAGATTGCCGCTCTTGTTCTCCCTCATCTCAGCAGCGTCCGAGCCTCAGCCTCAGGGAGCAGACAGTCCATCCAGGGTTTCAAGCTGGTTTTAGCTCTAGTCTTACTTAAGACACATCCATTCTCACTCTCTTTCCCTCCGCCTTCCTCCCCCTCCTCCCTCCCCCCCTCCCTCTTTCTCTTGGGTATCTGATTAGAACCTAGGCTGACTTGTTTTCTGGTACAACCCTCCTTTCCTAAAAAAGCAGGTTAGGGGTGGGATTGGAAGTAGCTGAGAAAACTTAAGAGCACATTTCCTCCCTATTTTCCAGAATCTTTTTGGGCCACTTTGTGGCCAATACCTTGTTGGGTTTCTTATCTCCCACAGATCCTGAACTGACCTCCAAGGTAACCACTTCTATAGTCCTCCCTTGTTTCTAGAAGCTGTGTCTGTTTTCATCTGCTGAGAAGCCAGCTGCCTCTCCTGGCCCATTTTCCTCTCTTGGGCATTGTTACAGTTGATCTTGGCTCCAGTTCTGGAAAATTCTGCTCTTGGCACCTCACCCTCCGTCCCTATTGCTGGATAGCCTTCCTGAGTCTTGGCCATTTAGGCTCTTGCAGACTCACCACTCTTAGTACCATGAGCAGAGTTCCCCAGGGGAAACGCCTTGGCTTGGCTTTTGCCTTTGCCTTCCCTGAAGGAATGTGTCTGCCTACAGCATTCCCATTGGCACGTTGTTTTTCACCAAGGAACTCTCCAGTTGTCTTTGTTATTTTAGGCCCATTGTAAAGTGCTTCTACGTCTTAGTACATTACAATTTATTACATGCCCTAAAGCAGTGTTTGCCCTTCTGGATGGTTAAATATTTACAGAAAGAGCAGGCTGAGTATCTTTTGACTGGCTGAATAACCTCTCTTTATTGACATCTCCCAGCTTGACATAAGGAAACAGCTGTCGTGTGTCCATTCTCTTGGTGTTAATCTTTCCAAGAGACCCTATAAAATGAGAATGAACAATTCCTCATGGCTCTTGGCCTGAAGGAAAGGAAGAGTCCTTTCTCTCACCCTCCCAGTTCCCCATGCTTACCCGGCTATATTCATCTAGCTGTGGCAAGCCACCTGGGAGGACAGAACATTTCTAACAGCTGCTATCAGATTGCTTCTTGTGAAATTCACATCACACCAGAGGGAGGTAAAGAGGTAAACCGGAACCTACCGCAAGGCCAATTCATGAAGTCCAACTAGTAAACTGTTTTCAAGGGGGCTGTGCTAGCTGGACGCGGTTAGGTTAAAGGGCCTCTGAGACCTATGAATGCCTGGTTTTCTGTGACTCGCGATGTTTACTGCTGAGCTGGCTTCTTCACAGGCCCGCAGCACTTGCCCGAGGGCATCCGCCTCTCTCAGGGCCCTTGTCTCCTCCAGGCCATGCAGAGCCCTGTGGCATGGGCAAGCCCTCTAGACGGAGATGGCAGTTAGCTCCCAGCTTTGTCGCCACCGGCTCTGTGACTCACCTCTCTGGGGTGGCTGTCACTTCCTCACCTTTAAGGAGTATTATCCTTTGCTGCCCTGCTTGCTGGAAGGAGTTGCTATGGGAACTGGGTGAAATGACACAACAGAGTGCTCTGCAAACTATCCGGGCCTGCCACATGGAAGGCCAGCACTGCAGCCAGGAGTTGTGGTGAGGCAGGGACCTGGTGGAGAATTCCTGTCCCTGGGGCTCGCTCCATCCCCCACAGCCTGGCTCATCACAAGTGTGGTCCCAGACTGAAGGCCAGCAGCTTCAGCATCCCCTGGGAGCTCTTCCCCAGACCCCGCCCCCCATCTTAATCTGCATTTAACAGGATCTCCAGGTCATTCGGTTGCATGTTAGTTGTTTAGAAGCCCTGTCCTGAGCCGACTCTCCTAACTTGAAGACTCAACACTGTCACTCTCTTCTAGTTCAGAAAAAGCCAATGCTCAGGCTTTGACAGTTCAGAATTAAGAGCTTAATTGATTAGGGGCAAGCTGGAGATGAAGAACTCTAAGCTTTATACATTTTGCTTATCATCCCCTCCCCCACCCCCGTTAGAATGTAAGCTCTGCGAGGGCAGGGATGTTTGTTTGTTTATGGCTGTAACCCCAGAACCCAGGACAATGACTGCCACATAGTAGGTGCTCATTAAGTATTTACTGAATGAATAGGTCAATTAATAGATGAGATGAAATAGAAATAGATTTCATGTAATCTGAAATACTGTGCCTTAACCGAATCAGCCCATCTCTGTAACAGTACTATTAGAATGACTATTAGTGACTATTATGACTATTAGTATAAACAGAACTGTTCCTAGAAGGAGAGGGGAAAATTTGAAGTGGTGCATTTACTGTGACATTTTCTATCTGCCTGTCTCTGGTGTCTGCTGAAACCTTGTTTTTTTGGGTCAGATTTTCTCTACAGATGCCTGCTTGACTTAGCCAGGTGCAAAGATTTCCTAAACAGCTGGATGCACTGAGAACGGTCACTCCTCTGCCAGGGAAGCCTCGCAGAATGGGGCCTAGCCATTCTTCCCCCGCTGGAGCCTTCGACCCGATTGCCCCAGGACCGCTGCATCTTGAGTCAATGTGGGGATTTTTCATTTTGACAGTAATGGAATTATAAAGCATTTCCTCTAGGAAGGTATCTGGTTAAATGAATGTCTCGAGGATCTCCTTCCCTCTGACCAGGTGGCCACACTTCCTTTCTTGCCTCCCTCCTTCCTTGGGCTTTCTGGGTTCCTGCTTTATTTCTGTCTCAGGGTTTGCTTCTCATTCCTCTGCCTTTGCCTGAGGTTCTAGTCTTAAATCTCCTCAGGATGGCCTTGCTGGGGCCCTGGGCTCCCCCTGCCTTTATACCTCTGATCTCTGTCCTAAGAATCCCAGACTTAGCGTCACACAATGTGGTGTGGCCTTTTAAGCCCTATCCAAGAAGCGTGGAGTGGTTTGCCCTGGGAGATGGTCCATTCTGCCCCTATTCTCCAGTTCTGCAGCCTCCAGACGCCTTAGGGTGGAGAGGGAGGTGGGACCAAGTGTGGGCAGGACCTTTGTGTGGTGGCCCTGGCCTGGCCCCAGCGCCTTCAGCATCGTCAGTTCCTCGCTGTTCTCTTTCCTTTTGTTCTCAGAGGCCTAAGCTCTTTTGGCACAGTATCTGGTACCAGGCCTATACTTATCTAGAACAATGGTTCTCAAACTTGAGGTTCAGCAGAACCACCCGAATGGCTTGTTAAAACACAAATTGCTGGGCCCCAACCCCAGAATTTCTGATTCAGGAGGTCTGGGGTAGGGCCTGAAAAACTGTGTTTCTAACAAGTTCCCAAGTGAGGCTGGGTCCTGGGACCCCACTTTGAGAACCACTGACGAGAGCGAGGGCTGGCCCGGGGGCCAAGCCCTGCCTGGAGCCATCCCCTCCAGCTGCCACCAGAGGGCACATGTGACCTGAGTGAGAGGTCTGTTCTCACCTCCAGCTGCCGGCTCTGCTGGCCAACAGAGGTTCTTCCCTAAGGCCTTCTTTCTTTCTAATTGTAACTTTTGTTGTTATGTATAAGGAAGAAGAAATATTGATCTGAAAAATAAGGTGGGTTGTCCAAGTCTGTCTCTGACAAATAAACGTCTGATGGACCAGCCTTTTGAAGGTGTTGAATGTCCCAGCTTTCAAGAAATGGAACGCTGTCCCCACGGGAGAAGGCCTCCCGGCCCTCCCTCAGCACACTGAAGTAGGGACCTTCTTTCAGAACGTCCTGGAATCATTAACTATTCAGAACCCAAGGGGCAGATAAGATTATAGGTGATTTTTATTCTCCTTTTTATACTTTACTGTATATTCCAAATTTTCTATAATATATTACTTTTATAATAAAAAACAATAATGGTTTTTAAAACACATTTTAAATGTAATTAAAAGCCAAAACAACAAAAAAGCCAACACCCCCCAAGGGGGGAATTGGGGTGAGCAGCTTGGGTTAAAGGGAACCCCCAGCTGGCACTTGCCCCCCATTCTGCTTGTCGGCTCCACCCAGCTCTCTACCTGAGGTGGGGCGAGTGGGACCACAGGAGGCCGCGTGCTCCCGAAGGCTGCAACCCAGGGATAGACGGCTGCCTGTGAGGGCTCTGTCACCTCTCTGGTTCACCTGTCACTGGAGCTTGTGGCGATGCCCCAACCCAAGCACAGCACCAAGTCACATTCAGTGCTGCTGTCCTCACGCACCAGGGCTTCCCAGGGCCACGCGGGTGGGAGCAGGGCAAAGACATTAAAACTTAAAAACCTTAGGTTCCTACTTAGCAGCCTACAGACATGTTTTGTTTGACCTGCATAGAATTGAATAAGTTTGCTCTAACATTGACAAATTAGGAGATTTCACATTACCCAGATTTTTTTGTTTTCTGCTAACAATCTGCAGATCTGACATCTCACTGCTGGCATCCCTCTCCATGCATGCGGAGCGTGGAGGAGGCCTCAGGTCTCAACCCTGGGTGCTCATTAGAATCACCTGAGGAGCTCATAAAAACACCCGTGTCCAGGGCCCACCCCCAGAGAGCCGGATTTAACTGGGCTGGGGTGGAACCTGGGCATTGTTTTTGTTTGTTTGTTTGTTTTTAAACTCCCCAGGGGGTTCTAATGTACAGTTGGGGTTGAGAAACTGGGAACTAGAGGGTAGTAAGAGGAAGCCTCAGGCCCTGTTGGGGCCCGGGGCCTCGGAGGATGTGTTATGGCCAAACTGAGATGTGAGGGAGGCTGGTCTGTCTGCCCGCCTCCCCTGTGGAGACCCTGGCTGGCTCTCTTCTTCCTTCTGGCCCCTGGGCTTCCCTCCAGGCCCTTGTCCTGGATTCCCCTCGCTGACCACATTTATCACACTGATTTAAATTGTTAGCCCTCTGGTTTCCAAAAAGAAATTCTGTTAGCATCATCTCAAATTTGTTGTTATTATGCGTTCTTTTCTTATCTGAGGTTTTTTATACAGCAAGCCATAGAAATGGACAGTGGCCAGTATAAACCCAAAAGGGAACTAAGTGGAAAGGGATGGGGCGAGCACTACAGGGTTGTCTGGAAGCTGGAGAAGCCAGCTGGGAAAGACAGGAGGCAGCCAGCTGGGGCTCCCGGAGGCAGGAGCTGCTCAGCGGGGCCTGTGCCCTGCCCCCAGGGTGAATGGTCCATGACCCAGCCTCTCTCCAGCAAGAGTCTTGGGAGACTGTGGCAGACGTGTATTACTGTTCCCGATTATCCCTTCCATCCCCACTGAGAGGACTGTACATCCACCCTCCTGGGTGTCAGAATCGGCTCATGGAAGGCGAGTGGACATCACATGTGCCAGATCTGAGCAGAAGCTTTAAATGCACCTGAATGGTCCAGGTCAGCCTCCTGCTCTCTGCCAGGAGAACCGTATTTCCCAGGGAGGGGCCACACCTGGCTGAGAGCTGAGCAGAATCAAAGCCAACCCTCAGACCCGTGAGCCAAAAATATGTTATTGGTATAAGCCACTGAGCTCTGGGGCTTGTTACGTTAGCACAGCAGAAGCTGACACACACAGAGGAAGAGTCCAGGCTTGAGTCCTATGTCCTCCCCTTGGCTGAACCCTGGAGCCAAGTGGAGAGCAGGAGCCTGGGGAAGGAGATGCTGGGCCCCCTCAGTGTCATGGTGGGAGACAGAGCCATGTCCCCCCGCCCCAGGCTGCACACATAAACAGAGAGGTTCAGGGTGCTGCTGGGCTGCGGACAAGGAAGCCCACCAAGGGCCACCACACCAGCAGTTCCAGGAGCCAAAGCCCAAGGCAGTGAGTGCTGGCCTTCCCGCCACCAGGCCCCTGTCATTATCTTCCTCTCCCACGAGCTCCACGGTTTAAGGATTTTGCTAATAAACAAAAGCAATTACATATATTAATTCATTACTACCAGTATCGTATTACTCCAGGGTGTAGCTGCTCATAGAACTTCTGATCTACCACCAGGGCCAGTGGAGCCAAAAAGCAAGAGAATTCAACCTTTCAAGTCACCTGTGCAGCCTTTTTGAAATATCAGAAATAGCTCTGAGAGTCTGTTACAACTTCCCAGGCCTCTATCTGTCTGGGCCCACAGGTGGGAAGTGACAGCTTAATATGCTCCCTCTCCTGAGAGTGTGTCATTCCAGCAGCTGACACTGGAAGCCACAAATGCCCTCAAGAACCAAAGGAATTGGCCCAGCAGGAGCACTTCAGGCGCAGTGGCAGGCTGGTGCAGCCCACACCGGGGGCCTTCCGTCGGGGAGGCCCTGTGGGTAAGGCCGCTCTGCCGGCTGATGGACCCTGACTCTGAATAATCGGAACTCCTTGTGAGAGCAGAGGGGTTTGGTGTGACCCCGTCCCCAGGATGCTTTCTGCTGCACAGAGCCTGGGCCAGGTTTCCTACAGTCTCTGTGCCTCCCTTTCCTCATCCGTCAAATGGGGGTGATGAAAACAGTCCCCAGGTCACAGGGTGGCTGTGAGAATTCAGTGAACCAGGATCCGCTGGGCACTGGGCTGGTTAGCACTTGACCTCACCCATCGCTTCACTGGTCCTCATGGCTGTTTTAGGAGGAATGTGCAAGAAGCGGGCTGGGGAGTTGGTTGCAAGGATGATATGAGCTAATGCATGTAAGTCTCAAAGCTCCTTTAAATGGCCGTGTGTGTGTGTGTGTGTGTGTGTGTGTGTGTGTGTGTGTGTGTCCATCTACCCTCCCTCCCCCCAGGTGATCTCGCCTCCCCAGGTTTCAGAGTTCCAAATTCTGTTTCTTTGCTGATGACTCCCACATTCCTGATCTCCAGCTTAGACCTCGCTCCTCAGCTGCAGACTTGTGTTTCCAGATCCCGGACATCTCCTCTGGCAGGTCTCACGGGCATCTTTGACTCAGTGTGTTTCAGCTGAGTTCCTCATTTCCCCCAAACCTGTCGTCCTCCATCCTTCCGGTTGCTCAGGCTGTCCCTGGATCCTCCCTGACTCCTCTCTTTCTCTCACACCCCACATGTAATCTGTCAGCAGATCTGGTCAGCTCGCCCTACAAAATATTTCCAGAACTTGACCCGTTCTCACCTCCTCCACTGCTACCATCCTGGCTGACCCACCTCCTCTCTCACCTGGACTTCTGCAGGAACCCCCTCACTACTCTTCCTGCTTCAGCCCTTGCCCCACATGGTCCAGTTTCAACAAAGCAGCCAGAGAGATGCTGTCAGAACATAGGTCAAATGGCGTCAAAGCCCCCAGTGGTTCTATATCCACCTCAGAGCAAAGGATAGAGGCCTTAGCATGTCCCACCAGCCTGTACACAACACATCCTCCACCTACCTCTCTGACCTCCTCTCCTCCCACTCCCCCTTGAGCAGAGCCTCCTTGCTAATCCCACCGGGCACACTCCTGCCTCAGGACCTTTGCATTAGCTGGCCCCACCTTTTTTCAAATAAACATTCTATTTTAGAATAGTTTTAGATTTACAGAAAAACTGATAAGATAGTACAGAAGTTCCTGTATACCCCACACCCAGTTTCCTCTATTATTAAACATCTTACATTAATTTGGTACATTTGTTACAATTAATGAACCAATATTGATACATTACTATTAACTAAAGGCCATCCTTAATTCAGATTTCCTCAGTTTTTCCTGATGTCCCTCTTTCTGTCCCAGGATCCCATCCAGGAAACCACGTGACATTTTGTCATGTCTCTTTAGGCTCCTCTTGGCTGTGACAGTTCTATTCTCTTTTTCGAATGTCTGACTCATTTTCTTACCTCCTTCTGGTCTTTACTCAGTTACCTTCCCAATGAGCCCTTCCCTGACCAGCTAAGCAAGCAGTCTCCATCCCTCTTTCTCTGCTTTATTCTTCTCAGTGTTTATTACTATTGATCATATTTTTAACTTTTACTTATTTTGTGGTTTGTATCTCTGCCCTGACAGAAATGGCAGCACCATGAAGGCAGGGATTTGGGGCTCTTCTGTTCACTGCTGTATCCCTGGCACCTAGTATTGTGCCTGGCACACAGTAGGTGCTCAATAAATGTCTGCTGGATGAAAGAACGAGCGCTGGAATCTGACTGGAAGCCTGATCCTCTTTCCATCCATCTTCTGCGCTCCCTCCCGATAAGAACAGAAAATCTCTCCGAGTGCTTCCCGGGAGCCGGGCCCCGTGTCCATCTACCCTCCTTTACTCCCACAACAATCCCGACGGGTTGGGCGAGTTGTCTTGCCCTCGTGGCCAAGGAAACTGAGGCTCAGACAGGCAGGGGCCCACAGGCAGGGAGTGGAGAAGCCTCTGTCTTCCTAGAATCTACCAGCCTCCCTGAGACGCACATCTGGTCCAACCTGGGATTCCCCGTCGTTAGAGGGAGGGCCTTGTGCCCAGGCTGGCAGAGGGAGAGCCATCCCGCCCAAGCGGGACTCGTGCACGTTCAAGGAGCGGTCTAGCGGGCAGGGGGCCCTCCTGGCCTTGCCTCGGTTGGACCCTCGCCACGGCTCTGTGCAGTGAGCAGACTGAGCCGCGTCCAAGCTCGCACAGCCGACAGGGGAGGAGCTGGGCGGGGAGGCAGGTTTCCTGGCTGGAGGGGCCAGCAGCTCCCTTGAGTGAGGAGGGGATTTGTCTGCAAGATCCCAGCTTCAGGCAACAGGAGCGAGTGGGCAACTGTGGCGTCCTCCCGGCCTCTACAGCCTTCTTCCACCGGACCCAGCCTTTCCTTAGGGGACTCACGTCTCATCTTCCTAACCTGCTCCGTGGCTGGAATCTACAGCGCCTCACTTCCGGGGCGGAGTCAATCCACCAATGGCATCCGTCAGACCACCCTGATTGGTTCAGGGGTGGAAACGCACCCCAAGGAGGACCAATGAGATGCGAGGAGACATCTCCGGCTTTCAGAGGAAGAGCGCTTCCCTTCTCCCACCCAAACTGCCGCGTGGTGCGAAGACGTGAAGTCCCGGGTGGCCGAGCCCGTTTTCGGCAGGCTGTCGCGGGCTGTACACGAGGCCCTGGGTAAAGCACCTCACTCAGAGGCTGGCCAGGGTGAAGAAGGGAGACGGGGCGGCCCTCGCCCCCTGGTGCTCACTGACCACAGCGCCTAGCACGGGCTGGGGGTCCCATGGATAACGGGCATCTAGCTGCAGGACACTTTTCCTGAGTAAATGAACGGATGGATGAATGATGCCTGCCCTCATCTCCCCATCCCAAATGTCTCTAAGCCTCAGTTGCCTAATTTGTATAACGAGCGTAATAATAGTACCCACCTCCTAGAATTATTGAGGGAACTAAATGAATTAATATGTCTGGCATACAGTAGGTACATAACAAATGTCCATTATTTTTATTATCATCATCATCGTCATTATGTCGCTCTGGGAGCCTCAATTTGCTCATCTGTGAAACAGGAATTCATTTATTTATTCAACAAACTGCTGATCATCATCCATGTGCCAGGCATTGTGGTTAAGATCTGGGACAGTTACGGAGATGAATGGGCCGTGGTCTCTGCCTGCAGGAATTAGCCTTCTGGAGTGGCAGGCAGTCAAGAGTTAACATCCAGTGGGAGGAGAGCCACGGTATATGGAAAGTCTACTGTACAGACGTGGGGTGACCTGGGGTGGTGAGCAGCTACCTCCAGAGTTGGGCTCCTTGAGGTGAGGGATGTGAGCTGACCCCATGTCCCCTGCTCTTTCCAGTACATCGAGTTGGCACGAAAACATTTGGGATGGGCTCTAGTTGTTGACCTGAGCCAGACAGAAAAGGGAAGATAGACCACCAGAGAGCCCAAGGTTTAGGGTAGGTAGATAGAAAAAAGTTAAGGGTCAGGGAAGAATGAATCAAGTTGTATATCTGACATTTTTCCCCTAAAATGTTATCTTAATTTTTAAAAATTATGTGAAATAATGTATAAATCTGATTCTATAGACTTTTATCTTTTTTGAAAAATGAGGGAAATTTTTGTTCTCATGGAGGGCCAATATCTGATATGAGCAGCCAAATTACACCGCCACCTGGTGGCAGCATACTAAAGTCACAGGTTTGTTTTATTTTGTTTGAGAGAACAAAACACTGGAAGCTTAATTTTTGGACGTGAACAAAGCCACTTCCCCCTTTCCTCTTCTCCCCACCCCTTTGCTAAAACCCAGCTTCCATAGTTGAAGCTCCCAAGTTCCAAGCTTTTTGCCTGAGCCACACCTGCTCCTCCTCCCTGCCTCTTGCCCTTCACCAGCCCTGGAGAGCCTCAGGCCCGTTTTCCCTCCAGCTCTAAGTCGGTGCTAACACCTCCGCAAGCCCTCAGCCCAGCCCCCAAGGGGAATGTGGGAAGAGGGAGAGATTGAAGAGCCCAAGGGTAATGGTTAAGAGTACAGATGCTACAGTTGGACTGATGTGGGTTCAAATCCCCACTGACCACTTGTTGGTTGTGGGTCTCTGGACCTCTCTAAGGCCTCATTGAGCCTCAGTTTCCCCATCTGAAAAATGGGATGGAGTTTGAATTCAACAAGAGACTTCTTGTACTTTTTACTACATGTCTTTCTACTTCTTTTTCTACAAGAGCTGGAGTGGGCAGAGACCAAGAAATGACAGGGAGGAGTGGGACGGAGGGGAGCATGGAGTCACCTCCATTGCACTTCCCCTCTTGGGGCCCCTCTCCAGAAATGGTGAAGGCCTGTCCCTGCCTGGAGCTCCCTCACAGTCTCCCTCCCGGGCTCCCCTCCCCATCGTAGTCCGTCCAGTTCCCTCTTCCAGACTTCCTCAGAGCCTGGTCCCTAAGACCCCGCACCATCTTATAATCCACTTAGTGCTGAAAGGGCAGTGACTGAGCAAAGGTCCGTTGGCCCCTCCATGGGGTCCAGGGAGGGCAATGCTTAACCCTCTCAAATGGCTCACAAAAGATAGTGTCCAGGCGCTCAGGAAGGGGGGAAGTTTCGGAGCTGGGCTTCCCCAATTTTGGCAACCGCCAGAGCCCAGGCCGGAAGCTTAGGATACCAGCCTTCAGCCTGATGCTGATGCTGCCTGGATCTTATTTTGTGGCCTTGGACAAGTCACTTACTCTGTTGAGCCTTGATTTTCCCATCTGTAAAAGGGAGCTCTCCATCTAGTCCAGCTCCAACAACATGGCCGCTGGGGCTGCTGAAGGGGTGGGCAGGGTTGGGGTGTCTTCTCCCCTCCCTGCCTCCTTGGGGAGCCCAGGACCCTGCTTGGCGGAGGAGGCACTGTTTCCCTGGGGAAGTGGATCCTGGGGGGGGGGGGGCCCTGTGATGCTCCCCCATGCTCACTGTGGGCAGCCGGTGCTAAGTGCTGTATTAATTATTACCAACTCCCCCTGGGAGGCAAATTCAAAGTGAGGTCACCATGGTAACTCAGACAGTTGCAATGTGACCAAATTTTTAAAGTGCTCAACATGTTCCAGGCAAATTACCTCTCTGTGGAAGAGAAAAGAATGGGGCCTCAATCCCACACCTTAGTGGCCTGAGGAAGAAAAGCCCAGGAGTTCCCGCGGGGCCTGGAAGTTTCTACAAGAGAGAGTGAGGCAGGGGCAGGGCACGGAGATGAGAGCTCCTGCCTTGAGAGGCCAGAGCAGAGCTGGAAATGACCTCCGGGGTCCTGAAGGAGGCCTGGCCAGAGAGGCAGAGACCCTGGGTTATAGGCCCAGCTCTGCACTGTCTTGTCTGCAGCCCAGGCTGGTGCCTCACCCTCTCTCGGCCTCCAGTAAAGCCTCATGCAGCACGTATCTCTTCAAGGATCAAAGAGATGAGCCAGTGGACTGTTAACCTCTGGAGGGCCAGGGGGTTTTGCTAATCAGGCCTCCAAGGCAGAGAGACCTGGATTCAAATCCCACTTCTACCACTCAGTAGCTGTGCAACCTTGGGCCAGTGACTTCGCCCCTCTGAGCTTTGGCTTCCTTACCTGTGAGAGCGGGGCTAATAGTAATCCCTCCCCCTCTGGGTGGTTGTGAAGTTTAAATAAAATCCTCCATAGAAAGTGCTCAGCATGCACCCTGTACACAGTAGGTGCTAATGTCATCATTGTTGCTGCCACTTAATGTGTCCCATGTGCCAGGCTCTGAGTTGAGCAAGTTACACGTGATCTAACATGAAATCCTCACCACTTTCCTCCCAGCAGATGGTTGCTATCATTAACCCCACTTTACAGATGTGGGGACTAAGGTTGGCAAGGTGAGGCGACTCGCTGAGGTGCACAGACTCCCATGGGGTGGGGCCTGATTCTGACCTGGGTCTGTCTGCCTCCAGAACTCAAGCCCCTAACCGTTCACTGCACGGCATGAGGATGAAATGAGACGTGTTGAGTGCCCAACACAAGTGCGTGGCACACAGTTGGTGCTCATTAAATAGTGGGCACCCATAGGCACCTCCAGGTTTTGTGCCACAGCCACTGTATTGCCCCTGACCCTTGTCTTTTGGGGCTTGGGAATCTGGATCTGGTTGATTCAGAACTTCCACGGCTCAGGAGGTGATGGGGGAATTAGAGGCAGAGACCCAAGAGCAGGTCCCCTCTTCAGGCCGCTGCCCACAGGGGTGCCCGTGGCTATCTGCATGACAATGGCCCTGCCTCATCCTCTTCACTGTCCCTGGTCCCTGGCTGCCCTCACTCTGTGGGGACACAGATGGCCAGGGGCTACCTCTGACCTCATCCACCCTAGCTGCTCTCTGGCCTTGCACGGCCCCACCTACCCTTTCCTGCTGGGTCAGCATCCACCCCACCCTGCCCTCCAGCCACCCTCAGGCAGAACTGAGTTTCCCAGGACAGAATGATGTCAGGCCTGCCAAGTGATAGATGGATTTAATAACCAGCCATTCCTACCACCTGCCCATCTGCCCTTCACTATCCCAGGCCCGTGGAGGGTCCAGAGTCAGCCTCATCAGTCAGGGGAGAGCTGTCAGAGGAGTGGAGACCACACTCCCAGCCAGTGCAGGGCAGTCCGGGAGCCCAGAGCAGCTCAAAGCTGAAAATGGGATATGGACACCCCAGGTTTAGCCCTTCTCCTCGGTGTTGGTATGGCCTTGAGCAAACCACTGCTCTTCTCTGAGCCTCAGTTTCTCCATCTGCAAAATGGAGTAGACAATCCCCACCGCCAGCCTCCTGGGGTCGCTGTAGGCATGGAGCCAGTAGCAGGTGGATCTCACTTTGTGAATCTCCGCGCACGTGGAAGGCGTGTTCTGGTTCCTGACCATCTTGGCTGCTCTCTGGGTGGGTTCCCGCAGAAGCAGACGCTGAGACAAGGATGAGAGAAGTCCCCTGGGGCAGTGATCCCCAGAGGCACTGGTGGCGGAGTGAGGCAGGGAAGGAAAAATCCAATTCAGGGTACGCTAGTGGGCAGGCTGCAGCGGGGACCACCAGGGCTCAGCCCTTCTGGAGAGTTGCAGGAGATGGGGTAGAATGGGCCTCAGATTTGTCCTAATCAAGAGATGAGGAGGCTGGGCTATTCGTCCACCAGCTCCCATCCTCCTTTGGTTGAGAACTGCTCCAGACACATCAGCATCCTAGCACTTCCAGCCTGTGATGGCTGAGCGTGCCCTCTGGCCAGAGGAAGCCCTCGGAGTCGCAGGAACTCAATAGGAGGCCGTCCCGGGCACGGCGGTCCTGAGGTCCTGAGGGGGATGCAGGCAGGGCTCCACACACACGATCTCGTGTACTGTTCTCCTCACGTGGACCTTATGAGGGAGGTACTATCATTGGCACCATCTGGCAGATGAGGCATCTGAGGCTCAAAGAGGTGACATTCACTTGCCCAAGGCCACTCAGCTCAGAAGGAGGACAGCGAGGATTAGAAGTGAGTGGCCTCAGGGGCTTTGGTCTTTCCACTGCCTCGAAACAGGCAGGACCCATTTGCATGTGGGTTGCAACCAGTAATGTGCTGATAAATGTTTAACAACGGGAGACAAAAAGCTCTGGCTTATAGTGTTTGCTGGTTGCCATGGTTTAAATACTCCCACCATGGCCAATTTCAAGCTACCAAAGTGAGGTCTGTCACAGAACACAGAGCTGGGAAAAGATGCTCACAGTCGGCTCTTGTGAGCTGGTGTAAGCTGGCTCCAGCACACCGCTGGAGGGAACATTTTTGGTCTCGTCTCCCACCCAGCATGGCCCTCGGTACCAGTCAGACTGAGTTTCTCTCTAGGGTGCAAACACCTCGCACCTGTTCCAGCTCCCACCCCTGCTATTCTTGCCCTCTGGAACTCCCTTTCCTCCTCTCCATGTGTCCAAATCTCACTCAGCTTTTAAGAGCCTGCTCTGGTCCCACCGCCTCCAGGCTGTATTTGTTAGTCAGGATAATACCACAAGCTGCTGTAACAAACAACCCCATAATCTCAGTAATTTAATATAGTCTCTGTATTGCCCCCTTGTCCTGCAGTCCACTGCAAACGGTGGTGGTGGGCGGGGCGGAACCCAGCCTGGAACCCAGATTCTCCCTCCTGGCACCCAGATTCCTTCCATTTGTAAATGCTACCATCATCAACACTTCACGTCCAAGATCACCACAAAAGGGGGAGAGAGCGTGGAGGATCCCCCGAGGGTTTTATGACCAGGCCTAGAACTGACGCTCAACACTTCTACCTACTTCGTGGCCCAGAACCGCCCCTCCCAACTGCAGGGGGCCAGGAAGGGTGGTTTAGCTGGAAATGTGACTTTCTTCCGAGGAGAAAATGAAACCGTGCAAAGCCAGCTTCTGCTTCTACTTCCCCAACTTCCACAGTCCAAGTAACTTCTTTCTCTTCTAGATTCTTCCAGAACATACTGTCCGTAAACTGTTTTCTTTGGTCTTCGACTCGGACTGCCCAGCTTCATTACTGGGTCGGTCTTTTCTGCCTCTATAAACTCAGAGGCTGAGCTACGGAAGGTCCTAGGAGCAGGGTTCCCAATGCTTGCTTCAGGTGTGAATCACCTGTGGATTTGGAGTCTCCAGGCCCGAAAATGTAGGGCTGGGAGAGGGCCCAGCAATCAGTGTTTTTAACCAGCTTTCAAGTAGTTCAGATGTACAGCTAACGCTGGAACCACTGATCTAGTCCAAATGTCCCATTTCGTGGATGTGGACACTGAGGCCCAGAGAGGGGAAGGAATTTGCCCTAAACCACAGAGTAAGTAAAAGCTGGATCTGAAACTTGAAGCCAGGGTTCCTGACTTCTAACCCGTGGCTCTGTCACACCATGGTGTGTCTCCCCTAAAAGACCTGGCTGTAAACTCCAGCACGGTAGATGCTGAGTTGGTCACGGGTTATCAAGACGGCCTTAGTGGTGAAAAGAGAGAGACCTGGATGTGAGCTCTAGAGGTGGGCAGACCTGGGTTCAAACTCCACCTATTCCACCTACTTGTTTTGGGATTTGGGGCAAGTCCTTTCCCTCTCTGAGCCTCGGTTTCCTCACCTGGAAAATGAAGATGATGATAGAACCTATCATAGTGGGGTTAGGAGGATAAAATACATGAAAAGTGCTCAGTGCAGTGTCGGGTACACTCTCAATAAACACTTATTGTTGGCTCTGATGGTCAAGGTGAGTGTCCTCGAGGAGCACAAGGGCCTCTGGAAACAACCTCGAGGATGAGGCTAATCCAGGAGACAGCCTCGTCTGGGTAGCTTCAGCCACTGTGCCGACACATTTTTCATGCAAGTCAGCTCCCAAAATGTACATGCCGAGACTTGGAAACTCAAGCTGCACAGCTTGATCTTGGTTTTTATCCAATTTGGCGAACAACTAATTGTTTCAAAAATATACCCAAGCTGTGTGTGTGCATACCCAAGCCTGGGCACTGCTTCTGTGCAGAGGCTGTATGGGTCCCAGCCCACAGAGGGCCGTGTCAGTTAGGCAAGGCTAGGCTCTGCTGCAATAACAAATGACCCCACATCTCCCTGGCTTAGAACAATGAAGGATGGTTTCTCAGTCACTCTCCACATCCACTGTGGCTCAGCTTGGGCTCTGCTTGTGGTAGGCACTCAGGCATGCGGGCTGAACGAGCAGCTACCAACTCGATTGTTGCTGTCCCCTGTGGCCAAGGGAAAGAGGGCTCTGGAGGGTCTCACTGGGGCAGTAAAGTGCTCTGCCCTGGAAGGGATCCACATCGTTGCTTGAGTCTGAATGCAAACACCACCTCACTGAGGCAAATCCTTGAGCCCATCTCCTTCCCTGTCTGCACAAAGGGGATTAGAACAGTACCTGCCTCATAGGATTGGTGCCAGGGGCTGCCTGACATGATGCTATGGAATTCTTAGAACAGCCCCTGGGATGGAGAAAGAACTTGATAAATGATGGGTTATAACATCCAAAAAGGGGAAACAAGCCAAATGTCCATCAACAGATGAATGAATAAACAAGATGTGGTATATCCATACCATGGAATACTATTCAGCCATGAAAAGGAATCAAGTACTGATACATGCTACAACATGGATGAACCTCAAGAATACACTAAGTGAAAAAGCCAGTCATAAGAGTTCTCGTAGGATATGATTCCACTTATATGACATGTCCAGAATAGGCAAATCCATAGAGACAGAAAGTAGATTAGTGGTTGCCACGGGCTGGGGGTAGGAAGGAATTAAGAGTGACTGTTCATGGGTACAAGGTTTTATTTTGGGGTGATGGAAATGTTCTGGAATTAGATAGTGGGAATGGTTGCACAACATTGTGACTGTGCTAAAACCCACTGAATTGTACACTTTAAAATGAGGACATTTATGCTAATGAATTGTATCTCAATAATATAAAAACATTAAAATGAATAATTAATAAAAATAACAAATAAACAACGGGTAAGAAATACTCCCTTCCTCCCTGCAGAGTTGTTCACCCCCCCCACCCCAAAACTGCCAGCCTGCCCATTACATTCCTCATCTTCGTGCTGTCATTTCTGTGACCGGTCTGTCTCCCCTGGCCCCAGCGGCCCTTCGAGGCCGTGGTGGAGCCTGGCTGTTTTCCATCCTCTCTGTAGCCTGCTCCCTGCAGGCAGTGCTCTCTCACTCACATTCACACAGCTGTGCCTGCGCCGTGTGTAGGTGTGTGTGAGTGTGTGTGTGTGTGTGTGTGTGTGTGTGTGTAGCCTGGGCCTGGAGCCTGCAGGGAACTGGCCTCACATCTGCTCCTGTGGCAGGGGCTGCCTTCCTTCTCTGGCCCCCCCAGCCCCTCTCCTGCTTCCCCCAGGATCCTGTGGGACACCTGGAAGGGAAGAGCCCTCGGCCATCAGCTATCCAGCCCCTTCCATTCAGTGATAAGGAAAGCCAGGTCCAGGGAGGGGGGCTTGTCCAAGGTCACACAGTGACATGGTGGCAGAGCTGGCCCAAGAACCCAGGCGCCCACAGTTGGCTCAGCACCCCTCCTGTGGTGGCGGCGTGTCAGAGGGCAGACAGTGGGGCTGGGCAGGTGCTGAGAGGCTCTTGGGCCTTCTCAGAGCCCCTGAGACACACAGCCTGGTGTGTGAGGATGTGGACGGGACAGAGGGCTGGTGGGATCGGGGAGAGCTGAAGTCAGGTGGGGAAGGTCCCAGCCACTTAATACTTCCTGTTTTTATCATTGCTTTAGTCGTGGGAGACAGTTGTCACCACAAAACCACAGCAGCAAACCCACTTGCTTCCCTTTGCACATGCCCCTCCCTCCAATGGCCTCTCACTGGGATTATCTCGCCCCACCCTCCCCGTCCAGGCCCACAGAGCTGGGCCCCCATGTCAGCGATGACACTGGACCCTGAGATGAACCAGCCCCCCTGGGAGCCATCATTGTCGCCAGGCCCCCAGCCTCACTGAGGTCAGACCCATCCTCTCTTCCAAGGGTTTTGCGTTCATGCACTTATTGAGTACCTACTGTGTGCCAGCTCCCATACCATGTGCTGAAGTTAAAGGGCATAGAAACTGGCCTGACCAAGATTTGCTTGAGACAGGAGTGACCAGGCTGAGTCTGGGGGTGCAGCTCAGGGCCCAGCCCATTCCTGGAGCCAGAGGCCCCAGCCCCCACCCCCACCCCAACTACAAAAGGTAGCTCTTACTGTCATAGGTTCAGGACTCCCCCAGAGCAGTTTTTCACAAGGAGGGGACACATTTATGAGGTGGGGTAGGTGGGCACAGATGCCACATTAAAGGATGTGGACTCACAGAGGGAGAAAATGACTCCATTTCTGATGTGACAGGGGAGTCTGGGTGGGTGCTGTCTGTCGTTAACACCTTTCTGACCTCTGCTAACCTAGATGCAGAACCTGTGGGCTCCAGAACCCGGTAGAATTTAAGAACACTTCTTGATTAACATCCTTCTCCTGAGATTGCTTAGCTTCTGTTTATGGCAATCATGCAGTTTTCTATTTACATAGTTTCTTTTGAAAAAAAATTACTTAAGTAAAGATGAGTTTATTTTTCAAAAAACACCCAACAGCTATCAGTACAGGCAAAAGTGAAGGTGGTTTTGAACATTTGGGAAGTTTGGAAAACACAATCCCAGGTTTCTGGGATCTGGGATGTGGGAGTGATTTAATCCTGGTTTTCTCCTGCTGGAATGACCCTGGCCTGGATGCGTCATGACTGACTCACAGTGGCCCGAGTCCTTGTCTCTTGAGGCTTCCTGTCTCCAGAGCAACGCTGGGGAGGACGCTGGTGACCCTGAAGGCCAGCTCCTGGGTGGAGGCCCAGCCTCCCTCAGACGCTGCCTCCTCCTCGCTGTGTGAGCTCAGCCAGCCTGGCCTGGTTCTGCTGTGTCCCCTGTGGCTCAGGATCCAGAACCATAGTCCTCTCTTCTCCACCCTTTCCCCGCAGTTTTTCCTGTAACCCCCTCAGATCACAAACAAGGAATCTGATTACCTGACCCTCCCCCTCTCGCCCCTCCTGTGGACTGCAGGCCACCTACTGTTCTGGGTAAAGCTGAGATTCCCCAGCACAGAGCCTCTCCTGGCCCCCCAGTCCCTGGACCGTGATTCCCCTGCCCTGGGCCTCCTCTTCCAGGTTCAGCCCCTCCACGACACCCAGGTGCCTGGCTCCCGCTGCTGAGAGAAGCTGCCTTCAGTGACTTTGAGGTAGTTTTCTGGAACTTTCCTTTAAAACACGCCCCCCACCACCTATATCTATAGGAATCCTGTAGATGAGGGCCAGAACTAGGGTGAGGCTGGTGAGGTGCCTAGGGCACAAGATTTGTGGAGGCACCCATTCTCAATGACTACCTGAAAGTGTACTTCCTTAACTTATGTGCCCTAGGCACCTCACTTGTCCAGCACCAGTCCCAGCCCTGTTGCAGAACACAAGAGAAAGAAAACCTGCCAGTTAGAAGAATGTTCTGGGGGTGAGGGGGGGTCCTGAGTCATCCTCACAGCAGTTACCACCTTGGGATCAGACAACATCCTAGAGAGGCTGACCAGCAAGGCTGCTGTCTAAATATAGTTGTGTGTGGTGTGCACTGCGCAAGGCGTGAAGCCAAGGGGGATGTGTGGCTGAAATACAGCCTGTCCCCACTCTGTGTGTCTGAGCATGGGGACTGCGTCGACCTGGAGGAAGGGGCACCTCTCTGTATTTTGTTCGCCTGTGAGGGAGCCTTTCAGTACTTCCTACAGAGGTATCAGATGTGCTAGCAGTGGCCTTGGGGACAGCATGAAGAGAATGTGATCAGAGAGGGATGGGGACTTGCCGTAGGACACACAGCAGCAGGGCCAGGACTCGTTTCTTGATTCTTTACTTAATCTTCTTCCCTTTACTTTTTATCACTCTAGTAAAATGTGTTACAGAACTGAGTATTTCCCACAGGCAGAGTAAATCTAGAGTATGATGTCTCTTTTATGCCCTTTCTTGCCTGCCCCTCCAGCACCCGCCAAGGCAGCGCTGCTTCCCTCCTGGATGCCCTTTCAGCAGCTCGGACCGGGCTCTAACCCCGCGTCTGTCTTCCCTGCTGGACTGTGAATTCCTGGAGGGCAGGGCCCGTATCTGGGGCCTCAGTCTCAGCGCTGGGGTTGGTAAATTATAAGCGTGCTGTGCGTGCGTGACCCACATAATCTGGGACCCCAGGGGGCCCAGGCTCGGCACCACGATGGCAGAGCACTTCATGAGACACAGACCATTAGCCAAAAGGAATTTGAAAATAATTCCAACTGCGACTTGCATCTGATATTCTTAAAGTCCTCTTCTCTCCTTGCCCCGTCCCTTTTCCTCCCACTTTTCCATGTCAGGCCCTCTCCATCCATTTACCTGGAAACCAGGTTGTCCAAACCCAGACTCCCCTCATAGAGAGGGTTGCAGGTCAGCTGGTTACTCTCCAAACCCCGTGCCCCTCTTCCTCATCGGCACGTGGCTGCTCTGCTGGACGACATTTCCCAGCCTCCCTTGCAGCAGTGGCCACAGGACCAAGTCCTGGCCAACCGAATGTGAAAGGAAGTGATGGAAGCCACTTGCAGGCTGAGGCCTTAAGTCACCGGGTGCCTGAAACCAGACATGGTGACAACCCATACAGATGACAGTAAAGCCGCACGGGATGGGAGAGTCACACCGTGGAAGGAACTTGGGTCCCTGAACGACTGCGTGGAGCAGAAGGGCCCTCCAGACCTGGAGCACTGCCCCCGGGGACCGTTTTGTGAGAAATACCCTTCTGTATTCTTTAAGCTGCTGTGTTTGGGGGTTTCTTTGCCTCAGCAGTTTAGTCCCACCCCTAAATAAGAAAGCAGGGAACGGGGAGAAGCCAGCTGAGGTGCCAAACCAGAACTCTCTCTAGGAGAAAGGGGAGCAGAGTCTGGACTCCTCCCGCGTGACGAGCTTTGTCCCATCACACGTTTGCGGGGAGGCTGTACGGCCAGGGAGCAGTTACAGTCGCAATGGAAGACTGTTTCTTGTGCAACTAAAGGGAAGGGGAAAGAATGGGGTCACGCGACCTCAGGGGTGCAGTGCTGACAGCAACTCCAATGCAACAGAAGCAACCTTCATTTTGTGCACCATTGTTCCTCTAAGGGTCTCCGCCCTTCCCTGGGAGGAAGGCAAAGGCAGGCCCCCCCCCCCACTCATTTCACAAGGGCCTCCCCCAGAGGAGAGTGGCTGGCTTGCCCAAGGTCACTCTGGCCGTTAGAGGGAGAAGGAGCCAAAGAAACCCGAAGAGAGGATTTGGAGCCAAAAAGGAATTGAGGGTGGAAGCAGATGGGGAAAGCAGTGAGTGAGCCTTCCCAAGGTGGAAAGAGTAACTCAAGAAGCTGTAGCTGGGCCGGCCCCGTGGCTTAGCTGTGAAGTGCGCGCGCTCCGCTGCTGGCGGCCCGGGTTCGGATCCCGGGCGCGCACTAGCGCACGGCATGTCTGGCCATGCTGAGGCCGCGTCCCACATACAGCAACTAGAAGGATGTGCAGCTGTGACATACAACCATCTACTGGGGATTTGGGGGGTAAAAAAAAAAAAAAAAAAAGAAGCTGTGGCTGGAGACAATTGATGGAAATGACCTGAGGGATTCCAGGAAGGAAAGAAGCCTGTCGTGCAAGCACTTGTGAGCTCCTTGCAGGCTGCAGGGCAGCCCGCACTCACAGCGACAGCACCGGGCTGGCAGGAGACAGAGGCTGAAGCGCTGAGGTCTGAAAGGGAAATGCCAGAACCACAAAGTTCTAGTGCCTGTGAGCCAACGTGGACGAGGGAGGGCCCGGAGCCCAGACGGCCAGGAGTGGAAAGACTGCCGGGCCCCAGTCTTCCCGGGAAACATCCATTCATTTAACATCCCCTGAACATTTACCAGGCACCGACAATGTATCGGGCACGTCTGTACCCTGGGGATACAGCTGTGGACCAAGCAGACAAAACCCCATCTTCTAGGAGCCCACATTCTAGTGGGTGGAGCAGACCATAAACGTCCACTGCAGAAGTCAGTCAATTATATAGTCAAGATGCCATAAGTGCTATTTAAAACAACAACAACAGGACCAGGAGGACAGAGACAAGGCTGACTACGTAATCTGCAGAGCCCAATGCAAAATGAAAACATGGGGCGCTTGTTCAAAAAGCAGAGAAATGGTGTCATTGAAGGTACACAGGAAACTTTTTCCTTTCTTCTGCGGTCTCTCTCTCGACTTGTCACTGTGGTTTTTTTTCTTGCTATTTAATGTCGTTTTAAGTAAAGAAAAATTAAAAACTGAAATTATTAGCACGAGCTTTACCATTTGTCTTTATATTGTACAATGCCAGTTTTAAATGCAATTATCAGAGCATTTAACTCATATGTGGAATCACGGAAATTACACAATTTGTATTTCACAGCTCGTCCCCAAGGGTGCCCCAAGCCTGCCAGAAGAGGCAAACAGGAAGACTGGGAGGAGGAAGAGAGGATACGCACAGCCTGGGCGCAGGGACCCCTCGGGGTAAAGATCCTCATAGGCGCCCGGGGGCCCCCAGTCTACTACAGGGGACTCACCTGCTCTCTGGAGCCTGACAGCTGCCAAGGGCCCCTGCCCGCCAGAGGCTGGACTGATGCAGAGCACCCCAAATGGGGCGGGGCCTGGGGCAGTCAAGCCAGGCATCTCCTTCCCGCAGGTCCACTGCTCCAACCTTTGGCAGATGGGCGACCCCCAAAGGTCTTTAAACTTCCATTCCAGGATGTGCTCAGGGCCTGATCGGGGTCTTACCCCCACTGAGATGTGGCCTCTGGCCAGTCACCTACCAGCTGTGCCATGATGCTGCCAGCCCAGGGTGGGGATGGCTGCTGCCGTGCCCTGCCCCAAGACGCTGTGGGGCGCCTGCACCTGACCTCCCCTCTCCTGTCCTGTGCCTGTGACCAGGGTCCTGCCAGGCGCCAAAGACAACCACAGTCGTGGAGTGCTAATGGGTGCTAATGGGTGGGGGAGCAGGCGGCTGAGGCCCTGGCGCACGCTCCCTTGTCCCATCAGTTTCACTTACAAAACACAAATTCAAAGATAAAATTATTAAGAATTTCAAGACAGCAACGGCGGAGCATAAAATGCCAAGCGTGGTGCCCTTCTGAGCATAGGGCCCCAAGCAAGTACACTGGTAACACTCCCAGAAGCCGGCCCTGGAGGGAGGAAAGGTTATCATTTACAATTGATTTGAGCAAAGACTTGAAATGTGAGAAGGAATGAGCCACTCAGATTTTGGAGGGAAGGGTGTTCCAGGCAGAGGGAACAGCAAGTGCAAAGGCCCTGGGGTGGGCACGTGCTACTGTATCCAAGGACAGCAAGGAGGCCCAGGTAGCTGGAGTGGAAGGATGTGGCATGAGTTGTGCAAGGCCCTGGGTGACAGTTTAAGGATTTGCGGTTTTAGTCTGAGAGAAAAGCGGAGCCAAGAAAGGATGTCCAAGAGAGGGGTGACATGATCAGACTTAGGTTTTAAAGGATTCCTGCTGGGTTGAGAATAGACTGGAGGAGGCAGGAGGACAAGCAGAGGGCTACTGCAATAACCCGGGAGAGGGATGATGGTGGCTCGGACCAGCATGGAAGGATGGGTGGTCAGATTCTGGATATTTAACAATAACAGTCTAATGAGTATTTATTGGGCCCCCAGTGTGCCGCCCACGGTTCAAGGGTCAGAGAGGTAAGCAGGCAAGACAAGGTTCCTGTTGTTATGGAGCTGACATTCCCGTGAGGTAGAGGCAGATGATAAGCAAAGAAAAGAAGAACAAGAAAAACATCGAATGTGATAAGTGTTCTACACAGAATTAAAATCAGGTGACTGGAATACTTCTTCGGATGGGTGGCCAAGGAGGGACTCTCTCAGCTGACATTTAAGCTGAAATCTGAGAGACAAGAGAGAGCCACCATGAGATCAGAGGGAAATCATTCCAAGCAGAGGGCACAGCATGTGCAAAGGCCCTGTGCATTAGTCAGCTCAGACTGCCATAACAAAATACTGTACACTGGGTGGCTTAAACAACAGACATTCATTTTTCTCATAGATTCAGAGGCTGAGAAGTCCAAGGTCAAGGTGCCCAGTGATTCAGTTCCTGCTGAGAGCCTTCTCCCTGGCTTGCAGCCAGTCTTTTTTGCTATGTCTCCACATAGCCTTTCCTTGGTGCATGCACTTGAACTTCCTCTTCTTATAAGGCCACCAATCCTATCAGAGTGGGACCCCACACTTTGACCTCATTTAACCTTCATCACTTCCTAAAAGCCCTTTCTCCAAACAGTCACACTGGGGGTTAGGGCTTCAACATATGAATTTGGGGGGGACACAATTCAGTCTATAGCACCCTGAGTTGGGAACCAAGCTTGGCCAATCCAAGGCAAGACACAGAGAAGGCCAGTGGGCACGGGGAGAGTGCTCCAGACGGAGGCGGGAGAGGCAGGCAGCGTAGCTCATGCAGCCTTTAACGAGCCAGGCTGGGCAATTTGGATTTTACTTCCTATGTGTCAGGCACACCCTACGGGCCCTTCGGCCAGGATCTCCCTTAATAGTCACAGTAACTCTACAAGGTAGATATTATCTCTGCCAATTTCACAGGTGAGGAGACTGAAGCCTGAGCACAGGGGAGGGAGCCGCCCTGCGCTCACCTGTCTTTCTGCTCAGGCCCCCAGGGGCAGCCCTCAGCTGAGCCAGGAGGATGACCCTCCAGACGGAGAGGCCTCAGGAGCACGTGCTGGATTCAATGCCACGGCGGCGGCGGCGTAGGGAGCCCCTGGTCCCGGTGAGGGCTTACGAGGCCTCAGAGGGAATCAGGCCCGGTCCTGGTGAGTTGGGACAGGGTTTCTCAAGCTCAGGTTCTCAGGTCCTCTATAGCCAAAGCTCCTGGGGCACAGATTCCTGGGCCCCACCTGCCGACACAGAAGCTCAGAGCGTGCTGCCTAGGAACGTGCATTTTTAACAAGCGTCCCAAGGGGAACCGCTGCTGTTGAGGGGGGAGGTAAGCACCGAGGGAGACACGCATCCATCCACAGCCCTGCAGAGGGGACCTAGAGCAGCTTCTGCTGGCCTGGGAATATAACTGAATGATTTCTGGAAGGAAGTGGTGTTTCAGCTGGGCATTGAAGGGGGAGGGATCTGGGGAGGGAGGGAGAGGGCACTCCAAGCCGAGGGAACCGCACAGGCAAGACTTGGAGGCCGGGCTTGACTAAAGCAGATGAGGAGAGGAGACTGCGCAAGCCTTCTTTGATCCCCACTGTGACCAGGGGACACTGTGACCAGGGTTAGCTCCAGTAGCCTGCAACAACTCTGGGGACAGGACTCTTGCAAATTGGCCCCTGTTGGCTGCATGGGTAGCCCCCCCTTGCCTAGGCCCCCAGGAGTCATTGATGGATGGATCAGCTGGACCCACTGGCCCAGCTTCTGTTCTTCCTTCTGAGGAAGAGATAGCTGAACGATTTTACAGGCTTTTACGCCAAAGAACAAAGGGGCTGCAGGCTTGGGGAGGGGGATGAGTGAGGACCCCTCTGTGGGGCATGGCTGACCTGGTGGCCCTTCCCTGGGTGGCCCTCCATGTGCTGGCTGGGGCAGAGGGCATGGGGGGCAGCCTGTCTCTCAAAACGGGTCCCAAGCCTGCTCTGACTGCTCTGGAGGGGTGCTGGAGCTGGGTGCCAGAGCTGGTGTCTCATAAGAGCAGACTGTTAAATATTCAGGAACTTTGCAAGCTGGCTGTTAAACTTCTGGTAACTTGAAATTGGCCATTGTGGATGTATTTACACCATGAAAATAGGCAAAAAAAAAAAAAAGTCAAGGATTTTTTTTTTTCTTCTTCCACAGAGGTGATTAATCAGCACTCCACTGACAAGGGAACCACAGCCACCAGCACCACGGGGCAGGGAGCAGCTGGAGACTCATCCAACACACACGCTGTGCAAGCCCCGCCCTGGGCACAGGAGACATCCAGGTACATCAGACGCTCTCAAGTGTCCCTGCTCTCAAGGAGCAACCAGCCTAGAAGGGAGATAGAAAAAATACCCTGGGAAGTAATACTCCCGAGGGATGGTACTAACAGCAGCTGCCGTGTCCTGAGTCTCTCCATGTGTCACGTGAGGGGAGCTTTTCACTCATCTCTACTCCTCACAGCAGATTCCACTGCACAGGTGGGAAAAATGAAGCTCAACAGTATGAAGCCACCTGCCCAGGATCATACAGCTGGCAAAGGGTGTGGGATCAAACCCACATTGTTCTGACTCCTGAGCCTGTATGTAGAATTCACCACCGCAATGTCCTGCCTCCACATATCATGCTGCACTGTGGAGCACAGAGCAGGGAACGACTAACCCTTCCCAGAGCAGGTACAGGAGTGGCATTGGGAAAGGCTTCCCAGGAGTGGTGACATTTGGTCTGGGTTTTGAAGGATGAATAGGAGTTTGCCATTTTTAGGGCAAAGGCATTCCAGGTGGAAGGAAAAGCATAGGAAAAGGCATGGAGGAGTAAAAGGGCACAGCAAGTTTGGGGGAAGGGAGAACAGGATGGTAGGATGGTAGGAAGAGGGTTGGTGGTGGCGGGGGGGGGGGGGGGGGATGGGGGGAGCAGAGGCAAGATGGGAAAGGTGGTTGGGATTTAGTGAGACGGGCCTTGAAAGCCAGGCTAAGAGATTTGGTCTTTGTCCTGCAGGTTTTGTGAGCCACAGAAGTTGAAAATCCCCGGAAATCACACCCTAGAACTATGTAAATATTATGACGAAATTGCTACTATGTCTGTTTTACAATGTCCCTGAAAGCAGTGCTTCTAGAACCAACTGTGGGGAAGGATCAGTTTTTAAGAACTTCTAATCCGTCACAGACCAATACTTCTATAAAATACAAGGAAAATGAATCACTAGAAAAATAAAATGAAAAAAATATAAGCCTATTTTTTTTATTATGAGATTCAAGACATAAAATTACTCTATCGAATTGCTCTACAAGTTCTCAACCCTTAATTTCTGTATTCACTTTGCCAGAGATGACCTTGTCCAGGGGTCCCTGTGACAGGCACAGATCCAGGACAAATGCAGGTTCTCCTAGGAAGAGCTAAGTGCTCGCAAACAAATCCCATTTTGGAGAGGAGGGGTCTGTTGCTCAGACACGGTAAGCGGCCTGCCCAAGATCACACAGCTGCTGAGAGGCAGGGCTGGGATCAGACCCGGGGCTGTCTGCCTCGTTGCACTCACCCATCTGGAGGGGCGGCCCCGTCCCTTGGCAGAGCCCCTGTGGCCTGCCTGGCCCTTAGCCTTGGCCCTCCTCTTAACACCAGGTCAAGAGCCCTGCAGACGGAAAGGGAGCCGATGGAAGAAGGGAACTCCTTGGCCCAGAGTCCCACTGCAAGAGGGTGGCAGAGGCAGCCAGTCTCCAGGTCTCTTGACACCAGCCTGTGCTTCGTGTCACCATGCCGCCTGGCTCCGTGTCTGGGTGGTGACTTCCAGGCCAGGCAGTGCCAAGCAGGGCAAGGGAAGGAGGGGCAGGAAGAGGCAGGAGACTCATCAATTGCTGGCGATTACACGGTGCTTTGTCATTCTTAATGAGCTCAGCAGCTCCCGAGTGGAGCCTCCCTCTGTGGAGGCAGGCTGAGGAGGAGACAGCTGCTGGTCCTCCCCAGGAGGGCAGTCTGGGCAGGTAGGGGCACCTCCTCCAGCCCCTACAGGTGCTGCAGCGGGTCCCTCACTTGCTGGGCACACTCTGAGAACCAGCGGACAGAACTTAAGTCCTTGGATGTGTATTGGGCACCTCCCCTGCCAGGCACTGGTCAGCTGCTCCAGGGACCCTGGGGTGAAGGACGTTTCCAGTCCCCGTCCTTGAGGGACGCTCAGCTGCTGGGGAGGCAAGTGTGCCGCTGTTAGTGCTGGCAGTAGATTCCGACTCCTAGCGCCCCTGTGGACAGCACAGCAGAACCCTGCCTCGTCTTTTTGTGCCATCCTCTCACCTTCCGGCCTTGTATCAATGTTCAGCTGCTACCCATAGGGTTTTCATGGTCAATTTTTTTGGAAGTGGGTGGTCAGGTCCTTCTTCCTAGTCTGTCTAGTCTGGAAGCTCCACTGAAATGTGCCCACCGTGGGTGACCCTGCTGGTATTTGAAATATCAGTGGCACAGCTGTCAGCATCACAGCAACACGCAGCTGCCACAGTATAACCACTGACAGATGCGTGGTGTGGTTCCCTGACTAGGAAACAAACCCAGGCCCCAGTGGTAAGAGCACTGAATCTTAACCACCTAACCACCAGGGCTGGCTGGGAAGCAGACAGGTTCACCAATAACCATAAAAAATGAATGATAGCCAGAGTTACCATTTTCTGAGCACTTGCCACATGCCGGGCACTGGGCTAAGCATTTCCCACATATCACCCCACAGAAGCCTTACAAAACCTCTAAGGCAGGTATTGTCCCCATTGCACAGATGAGGAAACTGAGGCCCAGCTAGCTACAGTTGCATATACATACGTGGAGGATTTGGTTTTAGAGCCCAGGTATGTTCAACCCTAAGGTCAAACCCTTGTTGTCTAGGAGTGAGTGAGTGAGTGAGTGTGTGTGTGTGTGTGTGTGTGTGTGTGTGTGTGTTGGGGAGGGAAGATAGGTATGTGGGTAGCTGTGACTGTGGGTACTGGGGAGGAGGCCAATTAGATGTTCTGAGCAAAGGTGGGGAGGCTGGGGAGTTGAGGAGGCAATATGGCTAGGGATGTTTCTGGAAGAAGAAGCAGTATGGAAAGAGTCTGAGGAGGGAAGGGCTGTGGCTGCTGAGTCAGCAGGACCCAGCAGGCAGGAGAGGCCCTGTGGGTTGGGTGAAAGGGCAGAGCTGAATCGAAGCAGGAATCCCTGGGGCTCTGACTCACCAGGTTCCCTCTGGTTCCCTGGGAGAGGGCTGTCTCAGACCTGGGCCCAAGGGGCTGGGGGCGGCCTTACCCCACCAGTCGGAAGTGGGGGTGGGGGGCTCTGGGGTGAGGCTGGACTACCCACAGTTCAGACTGGGCCAGGATGGTTCCAATCCCTTCCCTGGGGGCTAGTCAGGAACTATGATCATAATAACCACTCCATCAGGAACCTGCATATTTTAGTTTTATTAAAATATGCAACAGGGCCGGCCCGGTGGCTTAGCGGTTAAGTGTACGCACCCCGCTGCTGGCGGCCCGGCTTCAGATCCCGGGCGCGCACCGACTCACCGCTTCTCCGGCCATGCTGACGCCGCGTCCCACATACAGCAACTAGAAGGATGTGCAGCTATGACATACAACTATCTACTGGAGCTTTGGGGGGAAAAATAAATAAATAAATAAAATTTAAAAAAATATATTTAAAAAAATAAAAAATATGCAACATACCTAGCACTTATTATAGCCAGGCATAATTCTAAAGACGTCCCAAACATTAACTCTTTTAATCCTCATAACCATCCATGAGGTATAAGCCCCATTTTACAGATGAGGAAACTGAGGCCTGTGGAATTAAACGATTTGCCTAAGGTCATGAAGTAAAGAAGTGGGGGAGATGGGATCCCAGGCTCCAGCATCCCTGTGTTCACCACTGTGCTCTGCTAGTGGAGGCTAAGAACACACATGTTGCAGTAAAAATTCCCATTTTACAGATGGAAAAACTGAGGTGAGGGGACTGGCTCAGGGAAGCAGGGAGGACAGAGCACTTGAGGAAACCAGGGCTCCTGACCCCAGCCTCGGCTTCCGTCCTGGTCCCACTGCAAGCCCGAGTGATGGCTGGAGAGAAGCTGAGAGCCCTCCCACACCCTGGCACCCACTGTCTCACTGGGGTCCCACGAGGGCCCACTGGGGGAGGACACAGTAAGATTACAGTTCTGACACCATTTTCCTAAAGACAAAAGCCAGTTACTCCCATAGGTAGCTTCTCCCTCCCTTTTATTGTTTTTTTTTCTTTCTGATTACTAAAGGATATATGATCACTGTAGAAATTTTTACAAAGTCAGATGAGATAAGCAAAAAAAAAATAAGAGAGAGAGAGAGAAGAAAAAAATCAAGATTTCTTTGCTCCCTCTCTGATTTTATAAGCATCCAAGCTGAAAGGCAAGAGACTTGGCTTCTGCTCCTGGCTTGCTGTGTGACCTTGGGCAAGTCCCCGCCCTTCTCTGGGCCTCAAGATCCTCACCTGTGAAATGAGGGTTTGGATACAGTGACCTCAGAGGAGGCCCCTCACAGCTCTGACCTTCTGTTTCTGCTTCTGTATCTGGGACTGGCAGAAGGGACACAAGCAGGCTGCCCCTCTGTGGGGGACGCATGGCTGACAGCTCCCAGCAAGACACCTCCGGGAGGATGCAATGGCCCTGTAAACAGCCTTGCTTGCCAGCACAGCATTCCCAGGCCTGCCTGCTTACCAGGCCCATATGGTGCCCCCTGCCAGCCGGACACCACCAGCTGCCCTTCACCGGCCAGCCCTGGGTGATTGCTTTTCCTTCAGGCCCCAGCATGCTCTCTACTGCCCCACAACCCAGCTGGCTCGGGGTAAGAGAGCTGGGGGGCTCAGCCCTGAGGACCGACCTGCCTATTGCCACAGCCCTTTGTGGGAGAGGACAGCCTGGTGTGGTGAAAAGCCGAAGAGAGGCGGGGGCGGGGAGAAGGAAGGAAGGAAGGAACATTGACTGTATCCCAACTCCATTTGGACCCCTTGCTAGGCATTTGGGATTCAGAAATGAGTCAGAAATACCTACTGCCCTTGAAGGACACAAAGTCTAGTGGGGGCGAGAAGAACAGAAACAGGCAGCAGCAACACTTGCAACGCCGAAAGCTCAGGCCTGTGGGATCCCACAGGGAGAAGCCTAACCGATGGGTGGTAGTTGGGGAAGGCTTCCCGGAGGAGGCAAATTTATAGGTGGGTTCTCAAGTACAGGACTCAGCCTTTCCAATTCATGCTATTTAATCCTTACAGACAGCCCTCTGCAATAGGTACTATGGCGCCTTTTACAGATGAGGCTCAAAAAGTGAGCTCACCAACACCAAAAGAAAGAAAGTTGGGTTAAAACCCCTGGCATTCTACTCCGGCTTGGGAGCCTGGATTTGAGTTTGATGCAGCCTCTGACTGGCAGGGACCCTCAGTGAGTGCCTCTCTCCTGGGCCTCAGGCTCTTATCTGTAAAGTGGGTGTGTTGCTGTTGCAGTGTTGTTGGAGGAGCAAGGGACAGAAGGGCTGAAAAAGCACTTAGGTTATAACCCGAGAGAGAAACACCAGCGAGGCCTCCCTCTCGAGCTGGGGCTACCACACCCGTCCTTCCCCCAGCCAGGAACAGGACTCCTGCCTTCTGATCCAGGAGCAAGCCCAGAGGCTCAGGTCACCTTGCCGAGGCACCCCCATCTAGAAGAAGCCGGGCTGTGCCCTTCTTTTGACTCCCTTTGACAAAGCCTGACGGGAAGGCACAGGATCCTAGAGAGAATTCTAAATCTTGGAGTTAAAACATCTGCGATTGAGGAATTCTAGGATCCAGACTCCCCTCCAAGCGCCTCCCGGCAAGCAGGGCAGGGTCTGGGTCAAGGTCATGCAGCACCTGGCCCTGCCAGGTTGGAAGGATCACTAGAGATAGGATCCCATCTCCTTTCACAGATCAAGATCAAGACCCGGAGAGGAGAAGGACTTGTCTGAGGTCACACAGCAAGTCAGTGTCAGAGCTAAGGCTCCTTTCCTCATGCAGAACACCTTAGGCCACACCACCTCTGAGGCTACTTAGGGAGTGGGGTGGGGAGGGGCAGCCCAGCGTGCCCAGGTGGTGCCAGGGAGCAGCCTGGGTGCCACTGGGTGAGTCAAGTACCACTGGTTTTCCAAACTTTTATACTCCTGTCCCCTTCTCAGCAAAGTTCTACAACCTCAACCTCTCCTTCTAAGCCCCCCACTGCCCAGTGCACCTCCCGTCTCTTAGATAAGACCCTACTCTCCAGCCCTCAGTCTTCCCATCTGTAAAATGGTCTTCAAGTATCTTTCAGCTGGGCTGTCCAGAAATCCTAGGCCGCCGTGTAGGCGGGGTGACGGAGGCGGCTCTCGGGCCCTCAGCCTCCTATGGGGTGGAGAATAAGAGGATTGGAGACAGGGAGGAAAAGGGGGGCGTCTAGGGCTTTCGGCTCACTACCTTACGGGCGCCCTTTGTTTGGACAGCCTCGGGAGCGCGGCGCACCAGGTCCCGGGAGCGAGGGCAGGGGCCGGGCGGGGCCCGGCCGTCGGGGGCGGAGCAGTGGGCGTGGCCTGGTCGGCCCTCGCCCCGCCCCGTCGGACGTCGGCGCGGAGCCCGCGTGGGGAGGAGGAGCGCGGAGCAGCGCGCGGCGCCCGGCCGCGGCGGAAAGTTTTCCTGCCGGAGTTTTGGCGGCGGCCGCCGGAGCGGCCATGGACGCGCTCAAGTCCGCGGGGCGGGCGCTGATCCGGAGCCCCAGCCTCGCCAAGCAGAGCTGGGCGCGCGGCGGCCGGCACCGGAGTGAGTGTGTGCGCGTCCGCCGGGCCGGGCGGGGGTCGGAGCGCGCGGACCGGCCTCCCGCGGGCGCCCGGGGGAGCGGCGAGGCCTGACCTGCGCCCTGCGGCCCTGGGGAGTGGGGGGTCGCCCGGGGTCACATCGCGCTCCCGCCCCCGCTCTGTGCAGCTGGGGAGGGGGGCAGAAGCTGGCGGTCCCCAGGGGCAGGCGGCAGTCGGAGGGGTTGCAGGTAAGAAGAGACTTGCGCGACCCCCAGCGCCTCCCCGCCCTGGGCAGCTCGGGGAGGCAGGAGCTCAGCGTCGGTGCCCGGGGGAGGGGGCGGTGCAGGGGCTTGGAAGACGCCCCCATCCCCGCACCCCTGCGCGCCAGCCTAGAGGTCAGCGGCCAGCGGGAGCCCATTTGCCCGGTCCCCTAGTGCAACCCACGAGGTCATCTTTCGACTCCTGGGCTCCCGGAAACCGACTCAGGTGTGAGCCCAGGTTCGCAGGTATCTACTTGAAGGTGGGGGCGAGGCTCAGCCTGGGCTCTCAGGAGGCAGCACACATCGGACTGTCTAGTCCCCTGCGTCCCTTCCTCTGGCCGGGTCCAGGTGGCGAGGCTGGCGTCTCGGCTGTTTTTGAAACCTGTTTTCTCTCGCACTTTCCCCCTTGGGTTTCCGAAGTCCCTGGGCTCCCAGGCGAAAGGCAGACTCGTCGCCACCTCTCCCGGGGGCGTCTGGGAGGCAGGGAGGGGCCTCGCCTGGCCCCCCTTCTCTCCCCTTCTCAGGTTACTCTCAGGGAACCCGTCACCTGGCACCTTCCCCTGAGGCCTGAGAAACCCAGCCCAAGTCTCTCCTTTTTCACGAGGGAAAATAGAGTGGCTTCCCTGGGGTCACACACACCTTCCCGGTGGATATGGAGCCAGAACTCCTGCACACTCCCACCCCCTGCCAACCACCTCTGACCTGGCCACTCCCCACTCCAGGAAAGCCCTGACGGTATAGTCACACCCCACCCCCCTTCCTTCTTTGCCTTCCAGGGCTCCACCAGGGGAGCCCGCGTTCCTCCGTGCAGGAGTGCCAGCGTGTCTGGGCCTAGAGAGCCCGCCCTGCCCCTCCTCTTGCACCACTCCTGTTCCAGCTGTGGCCGCCTCCTAAACTAAGACTGGCATTGGGAGCTTGGGTTGGTGCCTGCGGGTGGAGGTGGGGTCAGAGACTCATTAGGGCTGGGCCAGGCCAGGGATGCACCGTCTCCCTCCCTTGTTGGCTCCCAAAATAGACCTTTTAAATATTTGTGGGATTTGACCAGAACTTCTGAGATGATCTGAGATGACCAGAACTTCTAGTCCAGTGGGGGAACTCTGCAGCCTTCTCCTGGGATGAGGGAGGGAAGGGGTGCTGGGCAAGGGAAGGAATCTTAGAAGCCCCTCTGAAATTGGAGAAGGGAAGAGGCAGCCACCCTGGGTGGTGGAAAGGAGTTTCTCCTGCCTGCTCTGATCTTGGACAAGCTTGTCCTTTCTGATCCTCAGTTTCCTCATCTGCAAAATGGGAATAAAAATTCTAACCTGGCAGGGGTGTTGAGAAGGTTGTTGATAATAATGCTTCCTCCTGGCCCCTAATTGGTGGTTTCCTTGTCCCCGACTCCCATTGCTGTCATGTGGACCTTCCACATGATGATTACTGTGATGGAACAAGTTTTGGGGCCTCAGGGCCTGTCTACACCTGCGGAGGAAAGGAGAGGAGAGCCCCCCTCCCTCACAGACCCCCAGAGTGCTGTCCTGAGCCTTCTGGACCCAGGGTGAGCTGGGTCTAATCCCCAGCTGTCCGTCGTTATTAAGTCTCAGTTTCCTCATGTGTAAATTGTAAATAACAGTTGTTCCCACCTCTGATTTTTGTGTTTGAATGAAATCGTGTTTTCTTGGCATGGAGAAAGAGTGCAATAAATGGAGCTGCTGCTTTTGTCACTTTATGTTTTACACAGTGTTTCTGCTTCCATTATCTCATTTGCCCCTGTGAGGTGACAGAGCAGGGATTCTTATCAGACCCATTTTAGCGATAAAGGAACCGGGGCTCAAGGAAGTGGAGTTACTGGCCCCGGCATAGAGCTTCTGAGAGGCAGCATCCCAGATCCCCAGCCCAGGGGGCTTATCCCTGTGCCTCATGGACTCTGGCCCTGGGAGGAGGGGGAGCTGGGGGCAGTCTCCACCCCAGGCTGGGCTGGCAGCCCCTGAGGATAGTGGTGGCCACAGGGAAGCCCTGAGTGTGTCCAGGTTGGGGGTGCTGGGGTCCTCTGACCCTCGGGCGCCTCCGTGGGTTGTGCCAGTCTGTCAGAGAACTCAATGAGAAGGGCTAAAGAAACATGAGGCGCAGGTTCCAGGAAAGCTAGTTAATGGTGGTGGGCAGGGGACGGAGGATCTATGCACACTTATAATACTTACAATAGAAGATATTATAAATAAGCCATCATGCTCATTGAGCGCCGACTATGCATCAGACGCTGGTGGAGGCGTGCGGGAGTCTGGCGAACGGTCAGTCTGGTGGCGGAGGCAGGCAGATTGACCAGGGTGCGAGCGAGTGGCGTGATTGTGGGTAGTGGTGACTCTGAAGGAAGATAAAGCGGGGTGGGGAAATGATGGGGCAGCTTCGTTAGATAGCGTGGTGTCTTCGTTTGGGCTCTTCTGGAGGCAGATGCCGAGACAAGGATCTGAGTGCAAGTCGTGTTTTGGGGAAATGATCCCAGGAGACGTTGTCAGGAGGAGTGAGAGGGAAGGAAGTCAGGAAGTGGACAGTGTGAAGACACCACACTGGGCGACTGGCGTGCCATTGCCTGGGGCCCCGGGAGCCGGCGTGGAACGTGCTCCTCAGTCACTCCGGTTGAGCGGTCGTTCCTGTCAGTGCTGGGTGCGCGGCTGCTGAGATGGGAGCTCTCGATGCCCCAGTCTACGCGGGCATTGGTGTCACCAGCTACCACAGGGAGCTGCCGGCAGAGCGACAAATCGGGTGGCGTGTGTGGAAATGGGGCCCACCGAGCGGATAAGGGTGGGCCACTGATAGTGTCCATGCAGGGAGTCAGGGAATGCCTCTCAGAGGAGGTGACTTGGAACACATGTGGATACAAGGAGGGAGGGATCTGGGAACAGTGTTCCAGCCAGAGGGAACAGCAGTGCAGGGAAGGTTTAACTGGAGGCTGGGACTCTGCTTCGCAGTCTGGCAGCTGAGGGAGGGAGATGTGTCTTGAAGGAGTCAGGTCACTTGAAGGAGCCACTGCCCACTGCGGGTGAGCTGGACACTCCTTTTAGGCAGCCCTGGAGGGCAGGATGCCCACCCCTTCTGGTCATCCTCAGCCTGAGCCCTGCCCTGCACAGGGAGAGGCTTGGTGGGCTGCGGGAGTGGGTAAAGAGCACACCTATGGGCTTCGAGGCCCAACACTGGCAGTTAGGAGCCGTGGCCAGACTCCTGAGCTGCGTTAGCTGTGAAATGGGAATACTAACGTATCCTCGACTCTTGTAAAATGCTGCAGACAGCTGTGTACGTGTGAAAGCTCTTTGCACTTGACCCTTGGTGGTGACCAACATTCACACTTCAGTGGCAGTTGGTGTGCACCAAACACGGATCTAAGCCCACCTCACGTGTGAACTCATTGCATCCTCACAGCAACCCCATGGGGGGATACTATTACTGTCCCCATTTTAAGGTGAGGAAACCGAGGACCAGAGAGGGGAGTGACAGTGAACCCCACAGCCTGTCTCCAGACCCCACTGTTTTAACCTTGACAGCATATTTTTATCTTACAGCGTGAATAGATACTTAGGAAATGGTAGCTGCTGCTATTATCATTTTTTAAATTATTTTCTTTTGATAATCTTAACAACTTCTGAACTTTGCCCGGCACTTTTCACCTGCTGAACCTTTTTCTGGTGATGCTCCTGAGGGACTGCACTCATTTGTTAGATACGAAGACTGTGGCCTAGAGAAGCAGCCACCCTCCAGATCATGGCAGAGCTGGAGTCCCCTCCTGAGATGTTGTCACTCTGTGGCTTCTGAGGCCATCTCCCCACCAGGCTGGAGGAGGCTGGAGACCAGGGCCCTGGTCAGAGGGCCCCGCTGGCCCATGGCTTTGGCTGCAGCTCTGATGTTCCAGACACCAGCCAGGCCGGGTCTCCCGGGGCGGCAGAAGGGGCACAGGGGCACCCTGCCCAGCTCTGACTCCTGGGCAGGGGCCCTTAACGAGGAGAGAATGTGTGTTCGCAGCTGCAAGTCACACTGGGCATATGGTCTGTCCCCGGCTAACTCGGACAGCAGGTCATCTGTAAAATTGCAGAGTTAAAATAGCGCAGTCATTACCCACCACAAAGCCAAAAATAACCAGGACCGGAACTGGGCTGTGGACTCAGGCCTGTATTTGCCTGGGGGCCTCCGGGAGCTCTTCCTGAAGCCCAGGCTCTTCCTGAGAAGGAACATGTGGCCTCCAGCTTATCTGAGGTGACTAGATGGTGAGCGAGCGGGCATGTAGAAAACCCTACGTGTCTGTCTGTACTGAGTGGTGCTGGGTACGGGGAGGGCATGGGGCACGAGAGACCTTACACCTCGTTGAAGAGATGAGTCATGCCCAGAAGTACAGGAGCGGGGGAGGCAGGCAGGGTTCCCTAGAGGGAAGGAGGGAGAGGAGGATCCCAGCTGGGCGTGGGAGGACGGGCTGATGGGCATTCGGGGATAAGGGAGAAGTAAGACGAGGCAGGACAGCCACATTGGGCAGGAGTGCACCTTCCCCATACCAGTTCCTGGGGGAGGCAGACACACAGTAGGCAGCTGCTTGGTGGCGGGTATTGTGGCTGCGGGAGGGAGAGAAGGAAATCCACGTTTGAGAGAGGCACGAGGAGCCCACTGACGGGAGGGCTGAGGCCTGTTTACTGAGCACCTACTGTGGGCGGGGCTGTCTGCTAAGTGAGTTACATTTTATTATCTCATCTCGTTTTATTATCTCATCTCGTTTTATTATCTCATCCAAGAGTCTGAGCAGCCCTGTGAGCCGGGAACTGCTGTTTCCCCTATTTTATCAATGAGAAAACTGAGGCTCGGAGAAGATCAAGATCACTTGGTGTCAGAACTGGGATTCTAGGATTAAGGCCCTTGCTCTTAACCACTAGGCTATACTACCTCAAAGAAGGCTTCCTGGAGGAGGCTGGATGGGGGAGTGGTAATCAAATGAAGGGAAGGGCATTTTGGGTAGAGGAAACTACTTGAGCAAAGGCACAGAAGTGGGAAAGTAAAAATTGCATCATGAGGAAAGCTCTGCATGGTTGGAGCTTCCGTTGTATGTGTGTGCATGTGTGTGTGTGCAGGGGTGTTGTGGGAGAGGAGACGGGGGAACCTGTAACTCCCCAACAGTCATCGTGGGACTTGCCTGTCGTGGATTTGGAGGGGGTCTCTGACTTGCTGTGTGACTTTGCACAAGTCCCCTCCTTCTCTGGGCCTCAGTTTCATCATCTGTCTAGTGAGGGGTTTGGGCAGAGGGTCTCTGAGGCTGCTGAGTGGCAACCAGTCTAGCAGGGCCCTCTTCCGAGAGGCTACAGGATAGGAGAAGGGTCAGGCCAGGGAAAGAGGAATGCAGAAAAATGCCAGGCATTTCAGAGGTCAGGGAGGACTGGGGAATGTTTTGACAGCAAAGAGGTCATCTGTGACCTTGGTAAGCTTAGGCTCTTTGGAATGGAGGGGGCGGAAGTGGTTTTGGAAAGGGGCCAGGAAAGCCCGAAGCCAGAGACAATGGGAGAGTGGGGACATGAGAATGGGGGGAGGAAGGATGTTTGCCATAGGGCAGGGATGGGTAATGGGATGAACAAGGCCTCCCCTGATTGATTGGTGTTGCCTGCCTGGAGCCTTGTGTTGAGAAACAGTCCAAAGCCTGTAAATCAGGGAGTAGAGTCACTGTTGATTAGCAATGTCTGCCGAGGACACAGGCGACTGAGGGCAGCACGTAGTTTGCCATCCTTGCTCAGGTGGATCTTGGGTTGAAAGTGGTGGTCTGGGTGTCTTGACCTACAGAAGGGGAGCCTCGGGAATTAGGAATTGTGGGAGGAAATACTTCCAGCTCCAGGAACTTCTCCCTGACCTGTTGCTAGAATTACAGTAGTTTGCCTCAGGGAAGGTAGTGGTGGCCTGATGGTCGGGAGCTTGGGCTCTAGAGTCAGATGGACAACTAATTTGACAAATAATTATCCTTTGAGCCTCAGTTTCCTTGTATGTGAAATGGGAATGAAAGAATGCCTGCTTGCAAGGCAGCTGTGCGTGTGAGAGCTAGTGGTAAGAGCTGCTGCTTTGGTACGATTGTCGTCCTTGTTTCGTGTTAGCTCTCTTTGGCCCTGATGATGGTGGTGCTATTCTTGGTTTCTTTGAGAGCAAGGCCCATGTCTGAGTTGCTTTGGGGCCCCCATCACCCAGCCTAGGACTAGGACAGCTCAGGGACTTCCTGATTCTTTTTGGAGGATCAAATGAACTAGGCGCGTGGTTGATGGGACAGAGGATGGGGTCACTTTGGGATTATCTCAGCAGGGGCTGGGCCTCGTGTTGGGGTGGAGGCCCAAGGGCGAGGGCTGGATGGCCATGGGCCAGGGGCCAGAGCTGAGGATGGGCTTGGAGGCACTGCAGGCCTGAGAGAGGCCTCAGGGTTGTCAAGGTCACTCCTTCACTGAGCAAATATTGAGTGCCAGCTGCATACCAGGTTCTGGATGACCAGTCAGCAAGTCCCTGCTCATCTGGATCTCAGTCCAGGGGGCTGGGTACACCTGTCAGTTCTCGTGTGACTCATTCCCCTCAGCACACACACGTTCTTTTTCAGATGAGGATGCAGTCTCAGAGAGAGAGAGTGGCTTGCTCAAGTCAAATCCAGAGAGATGTGGGTGTACGAGGCTCCTTCTGGCTGGTGGAGGAGGAGGGCTCTAGGACGGGAGCTAGGAGTGGGCAGCACAGGCCCCGACTGGGTAGAGGACCTGGTGGTGCCACCTGAGCCCAAGGTTTCCGCTCCCGATGTGCAGGAACCCTAGAGTCAGGCTGCGCCTTGAAGGGGAGCCCAGAGCTCTGCCAGGGCCTCTGCTGCCCTGGAACCAGCAATGCCCAGTCGTAGACTTTCTTCCTGCGGCTCTTCCGTCAGAGCCGGTGAAGGAGGCAGGGGGGTCACCGACTTCTCCCAGCTGCCTTCCCAGGAAATGGTCTGGGGAAGCTGGCCCTGGCCTGTCCGGATCCTGCTCTATCTGAGATTGTAGGTGAGGCCGAAGAGCTGTTTCCATTTTACAGATGAGTCCGTAGCGTCTGAGGGAGGATGAGGGACAAGTGGAGGGCCCGGACACACAGGGGTGTGGGGTGTTCATTCGTCCTGGTGATGGGCCCTGGAAGGATCTCTGGAGACCTTCCTTCCCGTTCTGGCCTCACTGCTTCCCAGCTGAGGGTTCTGGTGCCCCTGGGCCTCAGCGCCTGGGGAGGAACCCTGGGGATGGTTACAAGCAGTGCCACTGAGGAAAGCCACACTTCCCCTCCTGTCCGTCTGTCTGCTCCGGGCCCTCTCTTGTGAGTGGGGCGAGGTGGGGGCCTCTTCCCAGCTCTCCCTCCTGCTCCGTTTCCCCACCCGGCGAGCTGGCTCATCCCCTCATTTCCCAACCTTCCTGACCTCAGTCATGGTCACAGTTTTCAGAGGATCCTTCCCCTGTGCCCTGCTCTGTGTCGTTGTCACAGCCCAGGCATTATTAGTCTCAGAGAGGAGAGGGGACTGCCCCGAGACGGTGCGGGTGGTGGGAAACAGAGCTGGGATTCGAGCCCAGGTCTGCTGGGCTCAGGTAGCCTTCGTGTGATATCATTTAGAAATCACCTCCCCCTTTCCCCACTGACCTTTACCCCTCCCTGCTCTCCTTAGGCTGCTGGCTGTTTCTGGGTCTGCCTCCTCCTTGCCTCTTGGCCTCTATGGCTGTGCAGATGGAGAAAAGGAGAGCAGGCTGGGGCTGTGGGAACCACCCGGATTTGAATTCTGGCTCCAACCCTTTACTCATTGTATGTGGCCCTTGTCTAATGACTTCACCTCTTGAGCCTCGGTTTCCTAATCTGTAAAGTGGGGATGATATCCACCTCACAGAATTGCATTTAAGATTCAGTGTGAAAATGACATGGTTCGCTCTCAGCAAGTGTTAGCGTTGAAGTGAAAAATTTGGGCTTTGCACTTGAAGATATGGGTTCGAATCTTGGCTCTTGAACTCGCTGGCCCTGTGGACTTGGTTATGTGGTTGCACCTCCCTGGGCCTCAGTGTCTTTGTAAATGGGTATAGTTAAAGCATCTGCCTCCTAGGTTCTCGTGAGGATCAATGAGAATATTTTATGTAAAGCTTCTTACCGTGGTGCTTGGGATGTACTGGAAAATGTTAGCCCTTCCTTTATTAAAGAATCGAAATAATGGTAGATGGGGGGACCCCAGTGCCCCTTGCTAGGTCTTCCTAGGAAATGGGGGCTGGCAAGAGCTGTTGCTGTGGTGGGCCTGCCCAGCAGGGGCTGAGGGCCTGTCCTCCTCCTTCGCAGAGCTGCCCGAGAACTGGACAGACACTCGGGAGACACTGCTGGAGGGGATGCTCTTCAGCCTCAAGTATCTGGGCATGACGCTGGTGGAGCAGCCCAAGGGCGAGGAGCTGTCGGCTGCTGCCGTCAAGAGGATCGTGGCCACGGTGAGCCCCAGTCAGGTCGGGGTCGGGGTGGGGGCATGAGACAAGGGCCAGCTTCTTCCCGGGGTGCCACTTGTCCCCCACTTATTACCCCATTAGGTGTGTGCGAGCCATCTCTGCCCTGGGTCCCCTTGCATCCGGCTTAGGGGTTCTGGTAGCGGGGCCGTTGGGCTGGCAGCACCAGGGTCAGTGTCCTCCTCTCCAGCTGTCGTGGCCATGGCCTCTCCTAGCCTCTGCTCCCCCAGCTCAGGCCCCCTGCCTAAGCGTTGGTGACTTATCAGTGCCAGGGAGGGGCAGTGGGAAGGTTGCTGTCACCCAACCACTTGCCCTGTGGCCTGAGGGAGAGAGTAGCCCGCCAGAGACCCATTTCCCCCTCCCCTGCTCCTAGTGAGCGTGGGCCCTATAAATCCACTTCCTTTGGTGGCCTTGGACCCCGTAGCTCAGACCCTGGCAGGTGCAGTGGGTGGAGCGGAGAGTCCCCATCCTGCCGAGTTGTGCTCAGTCTGAGGTCCCTCCTAGCTGTGTGTCCTTGGGCAAGTCCCTCAACCTCTCTGAGTCCGTTTCCTCCTGGGGAGAAGCCGTCCTGCCTGTGAGGATGACTCGAGGCCCAGTGCTTGGCGGAGAGCAGGTGCTCCACGAGCAGCAGTTGTCCCTGTCTTTGTTAGAAGAGGCTGCTGGCTGAATTGCTTTCCCCCCGCGCCTGCCAGGAGCCTGCGCCGAGGCCTCCCCTGGGCGTCCTGTCTGGGCGTGCAGCAGCTGGGTGTAGCCCACGAGGGTGGGTCCCAAGTGAGGCAGGCAGGCTCCTCTGACCCACGTCTGCCCCAAGGCCAAGGCCAGCGGGAAGAAGCTGCAGAAGGTGACTCTCAAGGTGTCTCCACGGGGGATTATCCTGACTGACAACATCACCAACCAGCTCATTGAGAACGTGTCCATTTACAGGTAGGCCCAGTGTCGCCCGTTTGCTCTGCCACTGGGGCAGCGGGTGGAATCCGGACTCCACCACTTCCCATCGGGGTGACCTTGGAGCCTCACTGTGCTCATCCACAAATGGGGCGGGAGCAGGTCCTGCCTTGCTGTGCGGCTGTGGAGCGTTGAGTGCAGAGCGCCTGGCTCACAGCGAGCGCTGGGTTAAGTGGCGGTTGCAGCCGGCAGCTGACACCCGATCAGGCTGGGGAAACCACCCCCCTTCCCCGAGCCTGCTGCTGAGTCAGACTTGGAGCAGAGAGCTGCAGAGTCACTGCCTTTTCCTTCCGGCGTGAGTGCAGCAGCTCAGCTCTGGACATCTGGCCAGGTGTCCAGGGAGCCCTCAGGCAAAGTCTGCGGCCAGAGTGTATCTTCGGTATCTATGCTCTGTAGCCAGTGGCTGGGGCGGGGCGGGGAGGAGGGGACAGACGGCCCAGGTCCATTTTAAAGATGGAGAAGCTGAGGCCCAGAGAGGGAATTACCTAAGGCCTTACGGTAAGATATCAGTTGGGACCAGGAGACTGGGGCTGGAGTTCTGTGCAGCAGGTCCCCCCACTACCAAGTATCTCTTCCCCTTCTTACTTTGTCTCCAAGCAGGTGGCTCTGCCGGCTGGAGCACTAGCCAGTACTGGGGTGGATGTGTGTTGGGGGTTGTTTTAGAGTTTCTGGCTGGTGTCTTTCTCTCACCTTCCTGATTCTACCTGCCTCCTTTAACCACCATTTTCCAAGTGTGTACTCTGCTGGGGTCTGTGTCAGCTGAGGAGTCAGAGCCAGCCCCTGCCCTCAAGGAGCTTCCCATCTAGGAGGGAATGGACGGGAGAAATAGGAGATAGGGTGTAAGTGTTTCCCAAGAGGGCAGAGAAGGAGAGACCTGCTGGGGGAAACCTGGGAAGGCCTCCCAGAGGAGGTGGCAGGAGGCTGGATCCCCTGAGATGGAGAAGAGGCAGCTGGGGACTTAGCACCCCCTCCCTCTACCTGCCTGAGGGTCTTAAGTGGTGCTGATCCCTATGTCAATGCCTGCGATTGAAGCTGCCGCCGCTCAGGGTAAGGGAGTCTGCTGAGTCCTGTCCCACCTCCAGGCTGCCAGCCCCTCCCCTGATTGAGATTCTCAGGATGACTGGAGGCAGCATGGAGGGATCAGACAAGGCGGGGCACGTGTTCCAAGAGGAGGGAGCTGTCTCCCTCCTGGATCCACTGGGGTTCCTGGTCTGGTCATCCTCACACGCTGCCTTCCTACTCCCAGCTCTGCCGCCGCTGGCCACCGCTCCAGGAGAACTTGTCTCGCCCAGTCACCCTGGGGGAGACGGGACCGGAACTCGCCCGACCTCTGGAAAGAGGCATGATCAGAGGGCAGGTAGGGGAGGAGGAGGCCAGGTGAAGGGCATCAGTGGCGGGCAGTGTCCCATTTCCCCTTCCAGCTGGTCCCTTAAGAGACAGCACGGCAGTGGTCACAGCGTCTGGAATCTGCAGGTGAGCTCAGGTCTGTGCTCTGCTACTAGCCTGGTGGTCTGAGACAGTTAGCCTCAGTTTTCTCGTCAGAAAAGTGGGGAAAATAATAGGACCTATCTCAGAGGGCGGCTCTGAGAATTAAATGAGGTGATATGTAGAAAGCTCTTGGCACATTGCCTGGTATACAGTCAGGACTCAGCTATTAGTATTTTGGGGTGTGGCTCATTAGAGGGGGAAGGTGTCCTTTCTCTAGCGTTTGCCTCCACTCCTTCCTGCCCAGCCTGGGTCCCCCCGCATAGAGGGCCCAGGTTGCCAGCCCAGAGGCCAAGGCTGTCCCTCTGGAGTCTCGCCCTGGTGGGTGGGATAGCAGGCTCTCTGGATCTCAAGGGAGATGTCCTCTGGGCCATCCCAGATGTGGTCAGGCCCCTGTGCTGGGGTCTGGTGACACTTCCCACTTGCCTTTCAGGATCTCCTACTGCACGGTGGACAAGATGCACGACAAGGTGTTTGCGTACATCGCCCAGAGCCAGCACAGCGAGAATCTTGAGTGCCACGCCTTCCTCTGCACCAAACGGAAAATGGTCAGTGGGGAGGCCGGGGCTGGGGCAGGCTCTAGCCTCGCCTTGGCAGCCCTGCCCTGGGGGGCCCTGTGTAGTGGTGGAGGCAGGACCGAAAGGTGATAGACACTTACAAAAAGTTTGAAATCCCTGGCCACCCCAAGTGGGTGCTGGGAGCTGAGGGTGCTGAGTAGGGCTGCAGTCAGGTGGGTACCTGTCAGAGTGGGCTGGCCTGGCTGGCCTGTGGGCAGTGACGAGCCTGTGTCCCCAGCGAGTGCCTGGGGCCCCTTCCTTTCTGTAAAGTGATTTCTTGTATTTGAGGTTTTTGGGGGTCTCCTGTCAATAGTATGGTCTGTGGGTGCAGGGTCTTATAGGGACTAGTCCTTGGAGATTGGTGTTTTGGGGTCCCAGGATGAAAGAGGAAGGCGAGAGCCCTCAGAGGACCTGGCTTGCTGTGGCCAGAGCAGGGCGGGAAGTGGCCGTTTTTTGGTACCTACTATGTGTCTGTTTCAGTGGTAGGCTTATGAGGTATCTTCTCATTTAATCCTCACAGCGGCTCTGCGAGGTGGAAGCTGTTACTCTCTTCACTGTTTTGATTTTTGTTTTTGAAGAGGAAACAGCCTCACGGAGGTCAGCAGTCTTGCTGAAGATGGCATAGCCAGCCAGGGGGAGTGAGGGTTTGAACTCAGGTTTCTCCCCTCCCTGCGTGACTGTGAGGAGCCCGGAGCTGCTTGCCCCGTTTCCAGGCCACCCTCTGACCACGTCTAGCTGGGACGAGTGGGACCCTCGGTGGTGTCTGGGGCAGGCAGCAGAGTGAGTCCACCTTTGGTGTTGAAGTTTTTGTTTCTGAGGCCCCACCTGTAAGGAGGTCCCTGACATTTATTGACTTAGTATTGGCCTCTGTTAACTTCTGTGTGCAGAGCTCAGAGCCCCAGTCCCTGTGCCCCATGGGCCTTGGGGCCACGGAAACAAGCTCGTTTCCACTCTGCCTGTCACCAGGACACATCAGGGACCTCACAGTCTGTACGTGGCGCCCCAGGCTTCCGCCACCCATCAGGGCCCCCTTTCCGACTTCAGAGCCAGTGGTGTAGCGTCTTCCAATCCCCTTCTCTGCTTCCGTCGTCACATTGCTATTTCTGACTCTCACCCTCACCCTCCGGCCTCCCTCTCGTAAGGCCCCTTGTGATTGGGCCCACTGGGTAATCCAGGATAATCCCCCGTCTCAAAATCCTTAACTTAGTCACGTCTGCAGAGTCCCTTTTGGTCACACTCACAGGTTCCAGGGATTAGGATGTGGACATCTTGGCCATGATTCGGCCTACTGCAGGTCTTGTGGAAGGAGCACTACAGGAGGAGACAGACTGGGCTCTGGGCCTGGCTGATGTGCTGTGTGACCCTGGATAAGACCCTGCCCTTCTCTGGGCTGCATGCCCATCAGCAGAATGAAAAGGTCACTGAGGTGACCTCCAGGATTGTTCTGAAAGCCCCAGTTTCTTCCGCATACCTTGTTTCTTTCCTGCAGATGCAGTCACCGGCCACTCACTCAGGGCCTCGTGATGCCCCAGGTCTCTGAGCTGCGGTGGCTTCTCCCATGACAGCCTTGTTCCCACAACGGTGACTGTTGGCCTTGTCTCATATGAGGCCACACAGACTTAAAAATACAAGTTCATTGTGTGCCCATTGTTGGTCTCTTCCTCCCCAGTGGCCAGAGCAGGCACTGGGCAGGGCAGCTGGCCCACGGCCATTGCTGCAGAGCGGGGAGCCTTGCTGGGAGGGGTCTCCCAAGACGCAGAGGCTTCCTCCGGGGTGGGAGGTCAGGGGTAAAAGAGAATGGATGCTGACCCCGCCGCTAAAGGAGGCCTGGCCTGGGGCCAGAGGACTTTAGACAGGCTTGAACGAAATCAGCCTGCCCCCAGGCCGAGAGGTCAGTTATTGAGGAAAACAGCCCAGTCGCTGCTTGGTGACTGCCGGCAGAGCCCTGATTGGGCAGAGGGCAGGGCTACTGCTGGACACGTAGGCCCAGGCTCCTAACTTTTCTTGTCACGTTCTCATCTGTGGTCAGGGGCTGACTGGCTGGATCGCAGCTTATCCTTCTCCACCCTTTCCCCCCTGGCCTCCCCCCTTCAGGGAGCCCTGGAGAGGTCCCTCCAAGAGACAGCCCAGCCCAGGGTGGTGTAAATAGACCAGCTGATGCAAGGGTGGTGTTCTTGTGGCTCCCAAGGCCTCAGGTGAGCTGAGCTGGCAGTGTCGGTGGCCTTGTGGCCTGGCCGTGGTGGAAACCCCAAGATTCTCAGGATTCAGTGGACGTTCCTGAGGAGGAGGCAGGAGGTGAAATGGGTGCCCCAGGTCCTGCAGCCCACCTGCTGGCAGGTGCCGCCACAGATGTTTGCTGCTGCTTGTCCTGGGGTGAGCCCTGTGTTGGGTGCTCGGCCCAGGGGATCAGCCGTGGAGATACGGATGCAGTGGTGGGGGAGAAGAGCCCAGAATCAGTAGCTGGAATGCAGGGGGCTTGGTTCCAGGGTGGAGGTTATTAAGTCTCACTGGAGGTCAGCAAGACTTCTCAGAGAAGGAGACATTTTGAATTGGGCTTTGCGGGATGAGTAGGAGGAGTTTGCCAGGCTGCAAGAAGTGGGGTGGTGAGATGGTGAGTGCACTGCAGCCCAGGAATTAGCACATGCGAGGACGCAGAGGTGCCAGATGAAATGGAGTGACTGGTGGTTGAGGACTCGGCTGTCACCAGAGCCTGGGCAGTCAGCCAGCAGGGGTGCCTGAATTTGGATGTTGACAGAGCCCTCCCTCCTTTTGGCAAGGGGCCCACAGTCTCCACATCCTCACCCTTCCTTTCCTGGCTGCCTGAATGAGCAAGAAGCCTGTAACAGAAGCCTGTAACCCACCTGGGGTCGGCAGGGGAGGGGGCCCTTTCTGGGTCACCCTCCAGTTCATCTCAACTCAGGCGGCAATCCACAGGCCTCCATTCTCTGGTGGCTCCTGTTGGCCTGGCCAGGACAAGGTTCCACCCGCCCACCTGGGAGGCCTCAGCGAGCCTCGCCCCTCCAGGCTCTGAAGTGAAGGTGCCATTGCTGTGTTGGTGGGGAGCCAGGGCTGCAGAGCAGGTGGACTGCAGGGTGAGGCTGAGCTGTTCTCCCTCCCAGGGCCATTGGCATTCCTCGGGTGATCCTTCTGTGCAAGGATTTATGCTCCTTGGGCAGTGGGGCTGTAGGGGACTTGGTCTGAGTAGCAGGCTGGGATCCGGGGGTTGTGGCCCAGCTCTGTGGCCTTAAACTAGACCTGGCCCCTTTGAGGAGCTAACAGCCTGGTTACAGCGTGGGAACAAGTCAGGGACACAAAAAACTGGGCAAGGTCGAACCTGGTCCGGGTAATAAGACAGATCCACAGGTCAGAGGCACTCAGAGGAGGGGGAGGCATCTGGCCTGTGGAATCAAGGAAGGAAGACTTCCCGGTGGGCAGGCCCAGGCAGCCCTTCCGTCTCATGCTGCCCAGATTCCTGCAGCCGCCGCAGAGAGTGCCACCCCCCTCAGGCCCTGCCCAGCCTGGGCTTGCAGCCACCTGCACATCCACATCTTGCGTTATATTTGGTTTAACTCGCAGCTCGGGACTTCAGGGCGAGAGGATGGGAATGTATGCAAATGAACAAACAGATTTATGCAAAACCAGTATCAGGCTTGTGCCCCCAGATTTCCTGAAGGCAAAAATAATGGTGTTTCCATCTCCCTGCCACATTGGGTGACTGGCCCTTGCTTGGGTGTATAGTGATCTGACTCCAGCTGGTAATTAGCCCATATTTTTAGTTCACGGACAATTCTCAATGGTAACTGGGTCTATTAAACTTGATTCAGACGTGACAGCTGAAATTGTAAACAGCTGTGAAGAGTTTCATACTTAATTACCATATTTAAGTTTTGCCGTAAAGTGCCCGTACTTCCGTCAAAAATGTAAATGACGGAGACATTCGAATGAGATTTTATACTTCGTGAGGTTTAATTGGCACGCATCAGTCAGCTTGTTTAGGGATTTTAAATTTCAAAGAAAAAAGAGTTTTAAAGGCAGTAGCCACGACTTCATTTCTCAATTAAATCAAGTTGTCTGGTGGAGGGGAAGGGAGTGCAGCTGAGGCTCGTCAGGCCTGAACTTGTGCACTTGAGAGTCTGGTGCTTTCTTCCTGGGGTGGGCTGTCAGGAGGAAGCTAGACGTTGCTTTTAGCTACAGCTATGAGCTCTGGGACTTCCACTGCGGAAGCCAGGCTGGTGAGCCCTGAGCTGGAATCAGAGAGAGGAAGGGGTGGGTTGAATGCAGGCCGGGGGTGAGTCCTGGCCAGAGTGTGGGGCCTCAGGAGGCCTGCCCTGGGAATCAGGGGTGTTTAGACTTGATTCTCCCCTTCAGGAAGCACCCAGAGCAGGTGACACAGGCATGTGAGCTGATGACACTTTCATATGCATGATGTCAGAGAGGGGTAGGCGGGGCTGTAGGAGCCCAGAGCTGACAACATGAGAGGTGACATTTGAGTTGGGTTTGAAGGGGTGGATGGGAGTTCCCCAGGGGTGAAAGGCCAGGGTGTGGCCCCTCTTTACCAGGTGTGTTACGGCACTGAATGGTTTTGGTCCCCTGCCATGGGCACTCGTTAACATCTTGTTCCTGCCAGGAGATGTGTAAGCCTCCTACTACTCTCTGGCTTCCAGTTATAAGCCCCTCCAACCCTGCAGAGTACTAACAGCGTCTAACCTTTGCTTCTCCAGCTGCGGCTCATTCAGGCAGTGGCTGGGCCCCTTCCAACTCTGGCTTTTCTGATCTCAAATTCCAAGGGCTAAATTACTGTGTGAAGTCCTCAGGTAGTCAGGGAGGGCTTCTTGGAGGAAGTAAGCTTCACAGTTAATTGACTTTAGGGAAGCCCAAAGGTAGGGAAAAAAAGGGAGGTGAACAGTCATTGCAAAGGTGGGGGCTGGAATGAGTGTGGGAACCCTGGCTGGGCTACAGGTAGTGCAGATGGAGCCCCACCTGCCTGCGGAGGGTGTGGCCTCCTTACACTCCAGGCTGCTTTGGTGACCTGGGAGGGGCCAGGCCTCTGCCTCTGCGCGTGAGGCATTCCAGAGCCTTGGACGGAGCCAAGGCGGGCCTGGCCTGGAGCTCCCGGCCCCCAGTTCAGACTTGCTGTTACCTGCCTGATGCTGCAGTCCTCCCCCAACCCCGCTTCCTGTTTTTCAGGCCCAGGCTGTCACCCTTACTGTAGCCCAAGCCTTCAAAGTCGCCTTTGAGTTTTGGCAGGTGTCCAAGGAAGGTGAGTCTTGTTCCCGGACACTGTGGGTGGGTGGAGGTGTACAGGGGGCCTTGAGGGAGGCGGGCAGAGCAGTGTGGGGTGGGGAGGGGATGGTAAAGGCCCTGGAGTCAGGCCTGGGCTGACTCCCAGCTTCATCGTCTACCTGGTTTGTGGCTTGGGACAGGTCCCTCACCTCTCTGACTCAGTTTCCCCATCTGAAGGAATGGGAACAGCTGTCTCCCTTCCCATGGTGCTTGTGAGGGTTAAATAAAATCTCAGAGTTTCTCTTCTCCCTGCTGGAGACCTGCCACCTGCCCCCGAGCTTGGCCACAGCCTGCCCCTGCCCAGTGATTGCTGGCGACGGAGGGCTGGGGTCGGGGGCTCCAATGCTCTGTGCCTTGGTCCCACAGAGAAGGAGAAGAGGGAGAAAGCCAGCCAAGAGGGAGGGGACATCCTGGGCAGGGGCCACTGCGACAGCACCCCCTCGTCAAAAAACCGTGAGTCTTGGGCAGGGGGAAGAGCTGGATTCAGCTGCGTGACATGGGGTCTGGCCTTCATCCAGAGGGCCCCGCTCCCTCCTGGGCTGGGGCAAGCTCTTGGTTTTTTATGTTTTATTGCTAAATGATACATGTTGGCTATAGATAAATTAGAAAATGTAATAAAGGGAAAAAATTACTCCTTTTGGTGCGTGTGCTTCCAGATAGGTCCCTATGCAAATGTATAAATATATGTGTACATTTCTCTGTCTCTACACCATGTCGTGTGAGCTCTTAAAAAACTTAACACCCGTTGTGAATTTAAGAGTTCCAGCCTACACCATTAGTGGGGAAGAGATTTTCCCCGTGGGCAGGGGTCCAGCTGCTTCGGGAGGTGCCAGAGGGGACTCTGGGGGGTCTGGTGATAGGCCTGGGAAGGCCATGCCCGAGGAGGGAGTCAGGACCAGGACAACCCAGGGGCTCCGGGATGGGGCTGGGAGAGGAAGGCTCCTCTCCCCCGACACACCTGACTGACCCCTCATAGTGGTCGCCACTGGGAACCTGCTGGACTTGGAAGAGACAGCCAAGGCCCCGCTGTCCACAGTCAGCGCTAACACCACTAACATGGACGAGGCACCGCGGCCTCAAGCCTTGAACAGCAGCAGTGTGGTCTGGGTGAGTGGTCATGTGGCCTGGGGACCCCACAGGAATCGAGTGAGCCTCAGCCTGATCCCTGGACGAGGCCTGAGGCTGTTCAGGGTTCAGGCCCTGGCACCCACGACTTGCAAGCCTCTGGTGGGGCCAGACCCAGGCCAGCAGCACCCAGGCCCAGGGCAGGGGATGAACAATGTCCCCTTTGAACCCAGGGTTGTGTGCCGAACAAGCTTGGCTCCCAGCACAGCTGTCTCCTCACAATGCCCGGCCTCTTGGCCTGAGCATACACTGCTCTGCCCACCACAGGACCAGCCAAAGGCTCCCTTGTTCTCGGTGTGGGCGGTTTGCTCCTGACAGCCCTCCCCCCTCAGCTGTCTGATTGAGGAGCCTGAGACTTGGGCAGTCGGCAGTTGGCCCCTGCCTCGCTCTGTGACTCAGGGCAAGCCCCCTGACCTCTGTCTCCTCCATGAGGATGATCTCCCAGAGGAACCTGATTTTTTTTTTAATAAAAAATTTCTTTTAATTTTTCACTTGGAAATAATTTCAGACATATAAAAAAGTTACAAAAACAGTACAAAGAATTCCTGTTCACCCATCATCCAGATTCCCCAAAGGTTAACATCTTACATAACCACATTACAATGATTAAAGTCATTAATGTTGATATGACACGATTATGTAATCTACAGACCTTATTCACATTTCCCCACTTGTCCCTCCAATTTCTCTGGTCCAGGAGTCATTATAGAATCACTCATTACTTTCCTTGTCATGTCTCTTTAATTTTAAAAAATCTGGCATGTTGAGGGCCTTGAGAGACTGTCAAATCCTGCTGCCTGTTGGGGGCCACCCAGCGTCCCCCAAGCAGGCACTGCCAGCCTGTCCTCTGCTCTCTGGGCGCACCCTTGCCCCCTGCCCATCCTACCGGGGAGGCTGTGGAGGGAGTCTCACCCATTTTTTTCCCACCTAGGCCGTGGGATTCTTGCCATCATTTATCCCTCATGAACTTAGAATTTTGGCTTGGATTGTGTTATCTTTTTTTATTTTTTATTTTTTTTGTGAGGAAGATCAGCCTTGAGCTAACGTCCATGCCAATGCTCCTATTTTGCTGAGGAAGACTGGCCCTGAGCTAACATCTGTGCCCATCTTCCTCCACTTTATGTGGGACGCTGCCACAGCATGGCCTGACAAGCGGTGCGTCGGTGCGCGCCCGGGATCCGAACCTGGGCCGCCAGCAGCGGACCGCGTGCAGTTAACCACTACGCCACGGGGCCGGCCCCTTGGCTTGGATTTTGGAAGTGGATGAAAGCAAGACAGTTCCTTCCCCACCCTCTTCCGCTTGGAATTTGAAAGCTGTAGAAATCGTCCAGTCCAACTCTGTCGTTTTATGGAAGGAAAAGCTGAGTCTCAGGAGCAGTGACTTGCCCAAGATGTCCCTCAAGTAGTGGCAGAGCTGGAAACTGAACCCACCCAGGTCTCCAGACGCCCTGTGAGGTGCCCTTTCTCCTGCCCCACATCCCAGGTTCGGGTCCGTGGGCTGAGATGCTGGTGGCAGCGACCAGGCAGGAGGCCTGCCTGTGCCCGTTTCTTCAGGCACCCACCGACCCCTACGCTTGTGTCCCGAGTCCCTGTGGCTTACCCAGAGCTGGGACAAGCCCTGGCTATGAGCACGGGCTCCCCCACTGAGGGTTCACATCTCCTGCTTTGTTTTCCCCAAGGAGCTGGATGACGGCCTGGACGAAGCATTTTCAAGGTAACATGAGCTGGGCTCCTTGTGCTGAGGAAGGAGGCCTGGCATTCGTGGGTTGGTCTCCTGGGCCCTTTGCCATGTCTGAGAACATGAACTCTGACCTTTCCAGAGCAAAAATCTCAACTCAAATACCTCTGGGGATGGGGAACTCACTATCTGGAGTTGGCCGGGTCTGCCAGAAATTTCTCGCTGTTGAATCAAAAGCAATTCGTAGTGGTGCCGTACCACAGTCTGAGGTAAACTAAACACACGGCAGCTCAGGTTGATTTCCTCTTCCTACACTCGGTGTAGCCTTCAAAAACTGGCTTTTTTGCAGGCTTTGTTCTCTCCGGAGGTTTTGAACGTATGGAAAGGGGCAGGGAGAGAAGGCAATACTTAATAAAGCCCATGGAGCATTCCATAGAGGAGGAATGTCAGGCTCAGTGAGAAGATCTTTTGGTCTAGCCTGAGGTGGTGGCATTTCCCCATTTTCCCAGGGGCCATCCCTGTAGCCATGGTCACTTTCAGCTTGGGGACATGCCACCAAGAAGGCTGCAGCTGAGCAGAGGCCTGGGCAGCTCACAGTTCCTCTGAGCACTGGGCCCCAGTCAGTCAGGCCTCCTTTCTCCCTCAGGGGCCCCTGCAGCCCCCTCCCTTCTCCCCGACGCCTTCCTGCCAGAGCCTGGTGGAAGCCCCTCCGTCAGCCCTGGGGAGGTGGGGGACGGCGTGTGTGTCCCCTTCATGGAGGCAGAGATGTCCTTTTTACCATCTTCTCTGCTTCACTGGCAGCCTACAGCTCCCTAGTTTGAAGAAGACAGTCGTCCTTTTGCAGATCACTCAAGGAGTGTGTGTGCTTTATTAACAACTTTGAAAATCAACAAAGCATTAAACAGGAAATAACACCATCCCACAGTCCCACAGCCCAGACTTTTGGGCTTAATTCATGCTAATCTTATACATGCTCGTCGTATTTGCACTTGGGGATCCTGCTTTCACCTAACACTGACATATCAGGAGCATTTCTCGGGCTCCTAAAAATCCCCATGTAAATGCCTCGTTCCCTGACTGCCTCACATTCTCCTAAGGATATGGGCCATAATTTACTTAACTTGTCCCCTATTCTTTGGACATTTAGGTTGTCTCCCTTTTTAAATTTATCGTTTGAAAGGCAGTGTGTTGCACGTAGTTACTGCCAGCAGTCTTCTCATGGTTGTACTGTCTCCCTCCCGCGCGTGGCCCTCTGCCCTCACCAGCGCTGCTCTTTCCCCTCTTTGCTGGGCATTTCCTGATGGAGCCGTGGACGGTGTGGGTGCCCAGGCCTCTCTGTGTGGCGGGAACGCCGCTGTCTGCCCCACAGTTTTCTGAGCCGGTTGACCCTCAAGGGTAGGCTCTCTGGTCAGAGGCTCTGCCTCTCCTGATGTCCAGGACTTTCTTCTCTGGCCCCTGTGTCCTGGCATTTTCCCATTCATGCCCTCTCACTTCTGACCCTGGTGCTGGCCAGGCTGGACTGGCTCCTCAGGCCCCCACCAGCCCGTTGCCCGGGCCCTCGGTTCACAGAGCTCTGCCTTTCAGGCTTGCCCAGTCTCGGACGAACCCTCAGGTCCTGGACACTGGACTGACAGCACAGGATATCCATTACGCCCAGTGCCTCTCACCTGTCGACTGGGACAAGCCTGAGAGCAGCGGAGCCGAGCAGGATGATGTCTTCAGCTTCTGAGGGCCTGGGGCTGGCGGGACTCATGACAGACCAACGCCACCTGCAGTGGGGGCAGCTCCAGGACCCCCAGGCACCGTCTTCCAGTCGGTCAGCAGCACCGTCAGCCTGCAGACCAAAGCTGCAGCCAGTCTAGCAGGGGGAAGGAGAGGTTTTTTTAACCCCGCCCTTTCCCTAAGAACTGGAAGATGCCTTGAATATTTATTCAGTGACTCCTGGTCCGACTGGGAAGCCGGTTTTGCGTCTGGCGCGAGCGCAGCGTTATAACCAGCTTCCTGCTGTCTCTTGAGCAAGCTCTGCTCTGCTCTGGGTGTCAGGACGGTGACCAAAGCCTTCCTTGTCCCTTCGCTCTTTCTAAGGGCCCAGGTCTCCCTGGAGGCGCCCCTGCTCCTTACTGAAAGTAGTCCGATTGTTCATTTCTGTCATCTTTTGAGTACAGGAGGGCACCGAAGCCTCAGGAGAGGACCGCATCCTCAGGCTTGCCTTCCGCAGGGACCCAGCAGGCCTGGGCTGGAGCCCCTGGACCTGGGGGCTCTGAGAGACAGGGGCAGCTTCTGACCAAAGACAATACATAGCTGGCACTTTAAAGCACACAGCAGTGTGGCCCCTGGGGGCCCCTCGATGGTGCTGCCTTGCACAGAGCTTTCTTTCTGCCCTTCTTCCACGAGAAGGGGCCCAAAGTCCCTGTAGATGGTCGCCATCAGTGCTCGGAGCCAGTGAAACTGGCTGCCCACGGACTCCCCGAGTCTCACTGGGACAGTGGGGGTCATCTCTGTGACTGCCCTCCCTCGGGTCTGCTGTACGAGGTTGTGCCCACTTGTCCATTGTGTCTGTGTCTGTGTGAGTGTCCCTGGGCCCCACCTCCCTGTACTTCCCAGGATACCGTGTGAAACCTAACGCCTAGACTTGTTTAAGAATATTCTCTTGCCATTTTACAGATGAGGAACCAAGGCCATAAGCTGGAAGGGCTGTAGTCAAGAGTAGAACCCAGACCTGATGCCAAAGCTGCCTTCTCCCCGCCCCCTCACACTCACACCTTTTTTTTCTAGCTTTGTTGTCCTCCGAGGAACCAAAAACCCCAGCTATTTTCTGACCAAAATGTGTTTCATAACAAACCATCTGGTGCCTTTCCACAGAGAACTGGCATGAGCCTCCGTGCCGTGCTGGCTGTCTCGCCGTTGATTTCCGTAAAAATGGAAGTGTTTGAAGTCTGCTAATTCAGAGGGTGAAACAACCAAAGTCGGTAGGCGTCTTGCCCTCCTTCCCTGACACTCCGACCCCGGTCGGGACATACCAGCGACAGTCTGTCTTCAGTCTCCCTCCATTCCTCCCCTGCCACCCCCCGGGCCCCGGCATCCTGAACCCAGCAGAGCTGCCAGCGCCTTCCCCAGTCCCAGCTGCCTCCCAGGCCTGGCTTTGCTGAGCTTTTCACTCACATCATAGAGCGGGCTTCACCAGCCCAGAAGAACACCCCACTGCTTCGAATCTACCTACCTAAGTAAGCGCTTGAATCACAACACAAAGAAGTGCCTGGTGAGGGGTGGGGTGGATGTGTAGGGTCTCCATCAGAATATGGGGATACTTCCTTGCCCTGCCCAGCTCCTGCACCCCCATGCCCCTACCCCTGACCCTCTTGGTGTCGGCACCTGTGTGTGTCATGACGTAGCAAGGGTTGGGCCTGACAAGCTGCCCTTGGCATGAGGGTCCAGGAGCCCCGGGAAAGGCCTTGCTGTGTCTGTGTGGGTTGGGCTGTGGCCGTTGTCTCGGCCTTTGGCCAACAGCGGTCGATGTGCTGCCCGTGTGTCTGCAGAGAAGTCCTGTGCTTTACTTTGTGTTGCTGTAAAGGAATTTCTAATGAGGAAGATAAGTAATAAACATTCTCTTTTTGAAATACAAAGAGCACTTGCATGGAGCAGCCCGGTGGCCGTGTGGGAGCGCGGCATCCGGCAGCTCCAGCCCTTTGAGGGTGGAGCGGCAGTGACCACAGGCCCAGACGTGGGGGATGGTGGTCTGTGGTCCCCCGGTTGAAGCCCAGCAGATGGGGGTGTGTGATGAGGTCATCTCTGGATAGCCTAGCGAGGCTGCCCTTGTGAGCCAGTGTGTTGGCCCTGAAGAGGTCTCTGAAAACCTCGGTCAGGGCTTCCTCGCTGGGGGTCTGTGAATCCCTGAGACGTGCTGGTGATTGTGTGTGTGTGTCCATGTGTACATTTTTCTTGGGGAGGGTGGCCATCATTTCCATCACATTTTCCAAGGGGTGCACAACATTTATTCACTTGATAAACTTTGTGGCAAACACAGACCGGGCCTGGGGCTCTGCTGGGGATGGCAGTCCAGACAGGGTCTGCCTGGACTCAGGATGTGTGGCTTGGCTGTGACTGGGGGCTGGGATGGGGGATGGCGGAAAGCGTGTTTCAGTGACTTGGGAGACCCAAGGTATAGCTCTGGCTCTGCCACTTGGGGGCTGTGACATTGGATTAGTTACTTCTTTCCTTGAGCCTGGGTTTCCCCATCTGGGAAAAGGGCACAAGAAGCTCCGCCCTTCCTACCTCCCTGGGTTTTGTGAGACTCAGGTAACCGTTATATTGCTGGTGGCATCCCTGGACGGCTCAAAGGTTATCTCAGAGCAAAAGGCAATTCGGACCAAATACATTGGAGGAAGTCAAAGTAAAATTGATAATAACAGCAGCTCCTGTTGACTGAGCTCTTACGGAGACATCTCTGCCCGGGGCTGTGCTCTACCCTTCACTGTCTCATCACGGTGGTCCTGGGGAGCCCAGACAGCATTAGCTCCCTTACTGCTGCAGGCACCGAGGTGGGGGGGAAGGCGGACATGCTTCCAGCAGTTGGCGGAGCCGCAGCCCAGACTCAGATCCGTGTGACCCTCGACCCCGCCACGTCCTGGCGTCCCAGGATCCGCATCGGCGGTCATGCTGCCCGTGGCCTCCTGTGGAGCCCCACAGTGCCCGCCACAGAAAGGCTGCTCTCTTCAGGCTCCAGTGGGGGTCTCCTCGGACATTTTTCTCTTTGTCCCTCTGAAACAGTGATATTGAAAATGTCCGGAACCTGGAGTCAGAGCCTCTGGTGTCAGCCGTCGGGTAGACTCGCTCTGAATTCTGAGAGGATCGTAGACGACTGAGAAATTCTCGCCTTTCTTCTTCTCCCATAATCTGAAAAGACACCCAACAAGTTCATCTTTTGGTTTAAATTTGGCCAATGTCTTTAGTCTCCGGATGTCTCAAATTATGAATCCTGAGCGCCTGCCGTCTGCCCTTGCATGCATAATGGGTGAAGCTGGGAGAACAAAGTTGCCTTTTAGATTCCACGTGACCTTCAGCTTCGCTGGGTAGATGTTGGGGTCTTCTCTCCCAGGAGCTACCACCCCGGTTAAATCTCTCCAAGGACTTTTCAACAAACCCGGGTGCTGGCTGGGGGTCTGGTCTTCGCCTGGCGTTCCTCCTCCTGCTGCTCCACGTGTGCGGATCACAACGGGGCCCGTTCGCGTCTCGGGAAGTGAAATTTCTCCAGTGCTTACTGCATGCCAGGCCCTGTCAGGTCCTTTACGCCTAAGGTCGGTGCTACTAGTCCTAACAAGCTATGAGGTGGGTGGTCCTAGTCCCATTTCCAGGATGGGACAACTGAGGGTGAGGGAGAACAAGTGCACGGACCGGAAGTCTCACAGCCAGTAAGGAGTGGACCTGAGATGTGAACCGCAGTCTGTGTGACCCAGAGCTTGTTTCCACGGCACCGTCCACCCTGTGGAGTGAAGGGCAAATGCAAGCCAAGCTGCCTGTGCCCTGCTCTGCCCGCCAGCAGCCCAGCAAGGGGCAGCCTCTGCCACAGCCAGCGGGTGTCTCCACAGGCGGAGTGGCAAGGCCTAGGCCAGGCGAGGTACCTAAGGCAGGGCCGCCTCCATAGACTGGTCAGAACAGATCCTTCCCGCCTCTCACCAGGTGGCGGCCCTTTGGGGCTGCTTCTCTGGACTTGCCCAGTTTAGGACTCAGCAGGGCGTGTCTCGTTACGTCAGGGCCCTGTCTTGCCCCCAGAAGCACTGCCCAGGCTGTGAAGGGGGTGGGGTGCAGGATGAGCTTTGGTGTCCCTCAGAGGAGGAAGGCTTCCTCTGGGAGCAGACTCAGTGTGTTGCTGGCAGTGAATGCCAGCCTCGGAGGGGCTGGGAAGGAGAGAGACACGTCTCTGAAGCACAGGCAGCATCTACACACGTTAGCTAGTCTAAGCAGCTGCACGGTGACTGTGCTAGTAAGCGTTATGAGCCCATTTTAGAGACGATGAAACAGGTCCGTGGAGCTTATGTGACCTGCCAGCCTCACACAGCTCGTAAGAGGCAGGCCTGGGATTCAAAGCCCACGTGTTCTCCACTGTCCTGGGGTGGCCCTGCCTCTCTCCGGGTCACTTGGAACATTTGAGCAGCGCGATGACCTTGCTTGCTTAGGAGCTTCTGAGCCCTGCACAGAGTAACCGTAGCCAGGTGCCCGGCACACGGATGCTGGGTCAGGTTGGTGCTTTTGCGTCCAGCCAGGACAGATGTGAGCTGTATCCCGAGTCATTGTTGCCAAGCAACAATTCTGACCACCTGCTGAGCCCTGGCATGCAGTGGGGCTGCCATGACCTGTCCTGACCGCTTCACGGTCCAGGAGTTGTGGGTCATGGTGCCCTGGAAAGCGGGGTGTGGGCTAGGTTTGTACCACACTAGGTGGACATGGGAAGTCAGAGCTGAGGAAGCCAGGGAGGTCCTGGGAGAGGGGAGTGTTCCGGCTGCACCTTGAAGGAAGGTGGAAAGGTTGGAGGCTGCCTTTGCTAGCCTGAGAGCTCCCAGAGGTCAGGGCCTGTGGCCCCAGTGCCCAGCATAGCACCTGGCACAGAGTGGCCCTCAGTGACTTCAGTCAGCTCATCAAAAGGGGAAGAACCAGCCCAGCTTCCTGCAAGAACCTGTCGAGAAGAGGCAGCCCTGGGTCGGTAGGTGAGACCAGAACCTCTGCAGCCCGATGGCCCACTTGCAGGTTATCTGTTCTGGAGGCAAACCCATCCTGTGGCAAACCCCCACCCCCACCCCCCCATGTGCTCTGGGCCTTGGCGCTTTGGGTCTCTGTCACACACAGCCGTGGCCTGGTACACCCAGCCCAGCCTGGTTTGGTAAAACGTGTGGTCTCCTCCTCTGCCCTGACCAAAGATCTTGGTTTTCAAAATGTCTTTAAAGTGGGATTCTAGAATGTTAGTGCTGAAAGAGCCCCTAATGGTCCTCCAGCCCACCCACTTTGTTTACAGGTGGGGAACTGAGGCCCACCGAGGGACAGGAATTCTCTAGGCTGTGTGGGCAGTTAGGCAGAGTGGAGATTTGAGCCATATTCTTTTCCATGGACCTCATGCCCAGGCCTCCGTCCACCCCATGGAGAGGAGAGAGAAGTCCCTTCCCCACACTGGCTGGAAGGGGGCCAGCGCTTGAACTCCGCAGGGCCTGTGGGCAAGTGGAAATGATTGTGAAAGAAGAGACGGGAGAAAGGAGCTTGGTGAATTCTCGAGCACGTAATGAGCATCAGCTCATCATCTGTCTCTTCGTTCTCTCTCCTCGAGGCCCCGAGGACTCATCTGTGGCTCGAGCTGCTGGCAGGTGCCTGGAAGAGAGACTGTAGAGTTGTGATTATGAGCTCGGCCTCCAGAGCCGGACTGGGTTTGAATCTCAGATTTGCCGCTTATCAGCCGTGTAAATGAATTAATAGCAAATGACTTTATAGCCTGGGTCTCAGTTTACTCGTGTGTCAAATAGGGTGATAACAATACTGTCCAAACTGGGATGTTGTGAGGAGTAGATGAGTTAGTGAATGAGTTAATACTTGCGAAGTGCTGAGAACACCGTGCACTGTGGCTGTCCCTTTGTTTTTGTTATTGCTGTGAGGGCTGTTCTGTGGGTGGGGCAGTACAGGGGTGGGGAAGACCAGTTGCACCCCAGGGGTAAGGCCCACCCAAGGTGGCCAAGTTGGGGAAGAGACAAGTCGTGTCCCACCAGCTTCCACCCTGATGCCACCTAAGTGCATGCTCTGGCCCCTCCCCACCATGTGCCCTCAGGGAAAGCTCTAGAAACTTCCTTGTCCAGTCAGGATTCAGTCAAGGCAACATTCTACCCTGGCTATTTCAAGCAGGAAATAAATCTCTTCATGACCAGATTCAGCTCACAAAACCACTGAAAGGGCTAGGGGTGTGAAGGAGGCCCCTGCAGGGGACCAGGGAATCAGAAAATGTCGGAGTTGAGGGAATTGCTGCCGGTGATCACGGTGGCCCAGTGATCCCGTTGGCCCGCTGCTGCTGTGGCCCTTGTGTGGCCCATGGCAGTGGCAGAAGCTGATCAGGAGCCTGCTGGCACAGGGAGGGGGAGAAGTGGGTTGCAGGCGTCCAGCCCCTGAGGAAGGAGGGCACAGAGAGGGAGGGACGTGGTGCTGAGACGCCGTCAGACCACCTGGCGCCCCCTCCCGCCCTCACTCTCCTGGGGGCGGAGAAACCAGGTGGTTAGTCCAGAAGAAACCTCCCTGCCATACTGACCGCCTGTCGGGGCTGTGCTGAGACACACACACTGTCTCCATCCTCACGACAGCCGTGTGAGAGCCGAGACCTGAGAGGTGAAGTGACCGGATAAAGAAGAGACAGAACCAGGTCTGTCTGCACATGAGCTTGGGCCCTGCCCTGGGTGCTCTCTGAGCCAGGCCGGGGGTCGAGTCATTCATTCCATGCCCATCAATTGAGCCCCCACCATAAGCCAGGGAGGGTTCTAGGTGCTTGGAACACGGCAGCAAACCAAACGACAAAAGTCCTCATGGAGCTGATGTTACGGGTTGCGGGGGGTACTGACTACACCTCCAAATATGTATAAATAATCTGCGTGGTGCTCAGCACTGTGAAGGAGCAAAGCAGAAGGAGGGGCAATGCTGCTTCATACAGGGTGGCCAGGGGCATTGGAGCAGAGACCTAAAGGGAGCAGGAGGCACACCCGTGGCTATTCGAGGAAAGGCCATCTGAGAGAATGGACATAGCAAGCGCCAACCACCAGAGGCGGGCGGAAGTGTGGAATGTGCAAAGAACAGAAGGAGCAGGGAGATCATGTGGCTGGAGGAGAGAGCTGGGAAATGAGGTCAGAGAGCAAGTCCGGGCCGCAGAGGACCTTGGGGCCAGGCAAGGGCCTTCGACTTGCTTCTGAGTGAGATAGAGTCGTGGGAAGGTTCTGGGCAGGGAGAGACAAGATTACACAGAGGCAGCAGGGCGAGGGCCGGTGCAGAGACCTCAGGGGCTGTGGCAGTCATCAGGCCCACGAGAAAGTGGGCTCGGGGCCTGAAAAGGGGCAGGCAGAAGCTTGAAAAGGGACCAGCATTTCCTCCCCTGTTTTCCAACTGGAGGAAAAGGATGTGTGCCTGGCCAGGGCCTGGGTTTGGTGCTGTTCCAGATCTGTGTGTCTGTAGGTCTGGGTCTGGGGTTTGTGCATCCTTGTGTGCTGTGGAGAGGTGGTGTCCATCTCTAAGTCCCTGCCAGCCGTGAGGCCGTGGCGCAGCGAGCGTCCCTGGGCACGCTGTGTCACTTCTCTGGGCGTGTTGTCTCAGTGGGTCTGTGTGTGCAGCAGACGTGCACACCTGAACGTGAGCATATGGACATGTGAGACCAGAGTGAGCAGGCGTGTGTATGTCTGTGTGTGGCGGGGGCAGTGATGAGGGGTGTCTTTGATTTGGGTCCTGTCACTGTCTGGGCCTCCTGCATACTTGACCTTCCACAGAGCTCAGCTCTAGTTTTTACAGTGAACCAAACAGATGGCCCCTGGGACCCAGCAGAGTTGACATGTACTTCTTGGGGACTTGGTTTGAGGGTCTGCCCCCTGGGGTCTCTGACAGCTGAAGTAGGGAGAACTGGTCCCCACAACGCAGTGTTTAAACCCGAGACCCCCTCCCTTCCCGGTGACCAAATTGGACGAGGGCTTCGGAGGACTGTCTGTGTTTGGGCCCTGTGGGCCCTAAGTAAGAGCCAGAGCCCTAACCCTGGGAGCTGTCAGGGAAAGCCAGGACTTCAGCACTGTGGAAGGAGCACGGACTTCGGGGTCAGAGAAACCTGTTCTCAAATCCCACTTCTGTCACTTGCTGCTTCATATGTCAAATGACTGCTTGGTGTTCCCACCTGTAGAGTGGGGACCCACCCCATGGTGTTCCTAGGAAGATTAAATGGGTACTTCTTATGTGCCAGGCCCTGCACCAAGGACTTTACAGGAATCACCTCATTTAATCCTCACAATGACCTTCGGAAGTGGGTACTGTCCCCATTTTACAGAAGAGGAAACTGAGGCCCAGGGAGTTACTTGCCCAGAGTCACTCAGTTGGGAATAGGCAGAGCCTGGGTTTGGACCGGGCAGTCTGATTCAGAAGCAGCAGCGTGAGATGGAGAATATAAAGCAGAGGGCCTGGCTTCTAGTGGGTGTTCAGTCAGCTGACGCCAAATGACTATACAAGATCAAACTCCTGACCCCGAAATGAGAGCTCTGGACTCTCTTTTCTCACTTTGAATTTAATGATGGTGGTAGGAAAGTACCAGACTTGGGAGACCAAAGTTCAGACCCCAGCTCTGCCCCTCATTCAACATGTGACCCTGTGCTAGTCACTTGCCCTCCCTGAGCCTCCACTTTTCCTCATCTGTGAAATGAGGACACTCATTTCTGGCCTGCCATTAAGGTTCAAATCTGTACAAAAGAGCTTGCAGCCTGTTACAAGTTGACTCGTGTCCTCCCAAAAAGATATGTTGACGTCCTAACCCCCAGAACTTCAGAATGTGATCTAATTTGGAAACAGGGTCTTTTACAGAGGTAATCAAATTAAAACAAGGTCATCGGGATGGGCCCTACTCCAATATAACTGGTGTCCTTATAAAAAAGGGAAATTTGGACATTGGACAGACATGCATAGAGGGAAGACTGTGTGAAGAGACACAGGGAGAACACCTTGTGGAGGCTGGAGTTATGCTGCCACCAGCCAAGGAGCATCTGGGGCCATCAGAAGCTGGGAGAGGCAGAGCAGGATCCTTCCCCTCCAGGTGACGGAGGGAGCGTGGCCCTGCTGACACTTTGACTTTGGTCTTCTGGCCTCCAGAACTGTGAGACACTAAATGTCTGTTGTTTGAAGCCACCCAGTTTGTGTCACCTTGTTCTGGCAGCCCCAGGAAACTAGTACACAGCCTGTGACATGATATCCATAATGCCACTGTTTTTTTTCTGGGGACACAAACTCACACCCCCATCGACCCTGTGAAGAGACCAGGCTCAGAGAGATGTGGTCACCAGCCCCATCATACGTCAACTGAGCGCAGTGCCAGGACTCAAACCCAGGTCTGCCCGCCTCCGAGGTGCTGCTCTGCCCAGGAGCAGGGCGTGCGGCTGGAGGCCAGGTGGCCGGGTGAGCCTGGAGCAGCCCCGGAATCAGCTTTGCTCTGGGCCTCTCCCCGTCCTCCTCTGTACTCTGGGCAGTCGCCCTGTCCTGCCTGCCTCCAGAGCTATTGGGTCTCACAGCCTGGGTCACTGGGACCCACAGAGTATCCCCAACCACATGGCATTTGCAGGGGGAGGTGGCAGTTAGTGGCTCACTGGTCTCAGAGCCAGAGGTTTGGGTTCAAGTCCCAACTCCACCACTGCCTGGTTGTTTGACTTGAGCAAGTCACCACCTGCCTCTCTGAGCCTCAGTTTCTTTGTCTGTGAAATAGGACTACGAGCAGAGCTCTACCCTCCCTGTGGGTGGCTGTGAGGGTCCGGCGAGGTCAGGTATGGGAAGAAGCTCAGAGGGTGCTATAACTGGGGCCTGTGGGTGGAGGATATAAAGTCCTGCCTGGGGCCACCAGGACACCGTGTCCCCAGCACTGGCTGATAGGTCTGGTCTAACCGAGAGTGGGAAAATTCTGAAAGCATTCACTCCTCTGCGTAGCTCCCCCAACCTGCATTCTCTCAGCCCCCAGGGTTGCTGTGGGGAAGGGGAGATGGATTGGGATAATTCATGGTAGTAATACATCAAGCACTTAGTCTGTGCCTCGTTTTTGTTTTAATGGAAATTTCACGACAGCTCTGCAGAGTAGGCGATGTTGGTCCCATTTTATAGATGAGGAAACTAGGCTCAGAGAGGTGGAGTGGTTTGCCTCAGATCACACAGCCAGGAAGGGGCAGGGCCAGGATTTGAGGCCAGGCCTAACTCAACACACCAGGGCCTTTTCTCTTTCACAGGGGCTCCTTCACACCGTACTGAGCCTGACATTTGGTGGAAACCCAGGCGGGGCCCGGAGAGGGGATGGAACTTGTCTGAGACCACACAGAAGGGCAGGGACCAGACCTCAGGTCCAGGCCTTTCTTCCTCTCCAGAGAGTGGGGCTGAAGGGCAGAGCAGACCCCCACGTGGTTAGTGAAACCCCAGTTATAGGTCTGGAGCCCCCGCCTGCCCCTCCTGGTGTGGAGGAGGCAATGTGTGCTTGCAGGCGGAGGCGACGGGACTGGCCTGAGGCATGGACCAGAGAGGGGCAGACAGAGTGGTCCACGCCAGTGCTTGGTCTCTAACAGCGGACAGACCTCTGCCTAAAGCGTGGAGCCACGGGGTGGCTCCGTCAGGGCAGGCCTCAGCTGGGCCGTGGGTGCCTGGCCAGTGGTTCCAGCCTGTGGTGACGTCCTACAAGCATGGTGTTCAGTCCCAGCCCTGCTGAGTCACCCCCAGGCAGCAAAGGCCCTGTGCCATCTCGCCCCCACTGCCCGAGAAAGATCAGGAGAGAGAATGTCTTGAATGCTGCTTTACTGTAATAAGTTTGTGGATTCAACTCATTACTTTTAATTAGAATTATTTAATTAGAATCTTAATAAAAGAGTAAGGCAGGAAGGAGGCTGAGAAGGGAGGTAAGGAAATCGTGCTGAGCGTAGGAAGTAGACCCAGGCGGTGGAGGCGGGGTGGTGGGTGGGTAGAGTGGGGAGGGGCTGCCAGGATGTTTGCCTGGCAGGTTGGGGAAAGGGGTCTGCACCTGCCAGACCACCAGGGGTGAGGGCCCTGGCAGTGGGGAGAGGGGAGTGTGTTGGGGGCCCGGGGCTGGGCTCTCACTCACCCATTCTTTACCAAATGGCCCCTGTGTGCCAGTCCTGGGTGAGGACACTGGGCCTGTGGAGAAGAGCAGGACCCATTTCCTGCCCTCAAGGGGAGCAGACAAGAAGCCGGACGGTTACAATGCCCAGAGCCAGGGGACCTGATGGTGGAGGCAGAGGGTCGCTGTGCCAGCCATTGACGGGGCGTCTAACCTGGCCTGGGGACAGAAAGGCTTTCTAGAACAGCGATGCCGTCGTGACACCTGAACCCTGAGTTGGAGTTAGCAGAGGAGGGGAGGGGCTTCAAACAGGTTTGGAGGGAAGGCGATGAGCTTGAGGTGCCTATGGAGGGCAGGGTAGAGTGAAGTTCAGAGCAAGGACCAGGAGGCTGGTTCCCCATCCCAGCACCACCACTGTGGGCTCCGGCAAGTTACGCCTCCTTTGAGCCTCCATTACTCATCTGTGAATGGGGCAACAACGGACCCACCTCACAGGGCTCTTGTGTGGTTAGATGACCTGATACATGTAAAGTGCTTAGAACAGCAGCTGGTTCACGGTCGATGCCACGTGCATTACTGCAAGGACAATTGTTCTTTTCGTCCAAGTGCGGATGTCCAGTGAGTGGTCAGTTACACAGTCTGGGCGGGGACCTAGCTCTGGTAGTTGTCAGTGAAGCCACGGGTGTGGGTGGGCACTGCAAGAGAGAATGGTGGGCACTGCTGCCACCCAGCACCTCCATTTCCTCCTTCCTCATTCCCTGAAGGATCCGTTTTCTTCAGAGATCTGCCCCCAACAGAGCCCTTGCTCTACAGGGCAGCCGACCCCACGCTCCAGCTCCAGAGAGGGACCTGGTGAGACTCAGCCTGTCGGGTCACGGCATTTCCCCAGTGCTGGTTCTCAGCGAGGCTGAGAGCCGACCGGGTTCCACTGTCCGGGGAGAGAGTCTCCTCCCCCTCCCTCTCTTCTCCTCTCTCCCTCCTGGGCACACAGGCAAAGAAGCAGCTGGCCCCGTTGCCTTCCCCTAGGGAACCAGACCTAGGATGAAGGCAACAGTGTGCTGGTAGTATACTTCTCCAATTAAAAAAAAAAAAAAAAGCCCTGATTTGTAGCATTTGCTGATTTCCATGGTGTAAATATCCGCTCCCTTGCCAATTTCAGGCTGCTAAGGAGATGTCACTAAATGCAGAGTTAGGATGCACACAATCGGCTCTCTCAAGCAGCCTGAGCTGCCTCCCCCACCGCTGGATGAAGCCAACCTGGAGGCTGGCAGAGCTGAGGGACAAAATCACCAGCACCTCCGGCAGCACTGGGAGCTGCCGGGAGCTGTGCCATGCCAGGAGCCCATGTACCCTGGACCTCGCCTTTCAGAGTTTTCCGTTACTTGCAGCTGAGTGCGTCCCACCTGCTGCAGGGATGCAGGCAAGAGGAGAAGAGGACCCAGGACCGGCCTTGCGGACCTGTCAGCATTAATGTAGCAGGCAGATGAGGAGGAGGCTGTGAACTCAACTGCTGTCATGATTTGGCAATGCAAAGGATTAGACTTTCCATTCGGTTTTCCACAAACTTAATCCTGCTGCAGTAAAAGATAAGAGAATTTTTTGCCCAGCTATAGAAAGTTCCTAGGCTCCAGTCTATGCCTTGAGCCAAGAATTTAGGGATTGAAGCTTGTTATTCTTTTTCTTTTCATTGTCCAGTGTCGTAGAAGCGGCCACCCCATCTTTGAAATCTTCATGCCGTTCGTGTGTTCAATGGCAGTGGTGACTCAGGCCCTCAAAGCTCGCCTTCAATGGCACTTTTTTCCCAGATGGCCACATGCCACAATTTAATTTAATTAATTTAATTTAATTAGCTGTTTCACCACTACATACCACAGCTGCTAGATTCTCAGCCCTGGATACTAACTGGATTTTCGCCACCTTCAGCCCCAACTAGACCAGATGATTATTTCTCCCATTTCCCAGGAGGTGTGTTGTCTGAAATGCACCCCCTCAGACCAGTTTCCAAACCACTCAGGTTTCTTGGTTGAAAACAAGGGAAACGGACTCTCACTAATTTAAGCAGAACAGGAATTTATTGGAAGGACACCAAGGAGCTCACAGAATCGACTGGAGAACCAGGCTCAGGGAAAGGGCTGATGTGGAAGGAGGCTGGAAGTTCAGGACGCGTCAAGGGTCCCTTTAAGAAACGTCTGGGGTTCTGGGGCTGCTGCTGGGGCCGCCAGCCATCGCTGGACATCATGGCCTGGGCACTGCCAGTGGCCCCCGGAATGACCTCCACTGTCCTCTGCAGCACCTTAGTAGTCCCCGAATTCAGGGTGGGCTCCTGATTGATGGAGTTGGGGGCACGTGCGTGCTCCTAGCTGCCGGAGGCAGGGGGGTGGTCAGCTTCTGTATGAGGACAGAGCTGCCTCCCTCTAAGGTTCAGCCCAGGAGTAGTTCCCCAAAAAGAAAGGGGTTTGAATGCTGAGCAGGAAGAAACAAACAAAAAATAGCAATGTCCACCTTGGCTAAGCACTGTGCTAACAATTTGCTTGCATTATCTCAATTTAATCTTCACAATTATCTTTTGAGAGGCGTTACTTTAATCTACTTCATTTTACAGCTGGGAAACAAGCTCTGAGTTTCTTCATCAGTAATAACCCCAGACTTTTGGGATACTGTGTGGGTCAGGCTGGATCCCAGACAGCTCAGAGCCAGGCTTCTGGAGGGGTTGCCCTAAATTTAGGCCAGCTGTGGTCTTTGGGCCTCACAGAGATGGGAAGAGCCTGTCCAGTCTGAGTGCTTCCTAATTCTATTCCTAATTCTAGACCTGGTGCAGGTCCTGGACCAAGGGGCACCATCCGGGGACTGTGGCAGCCACAGCTGAGCCAAAGAGCTTCTCACCAAACGCAAACAGTACGTCAGGAACGTGTGTTCTCTGTCAGGCCTCAGCACGTAGGCAGTCTGTCATGATGCTGGCTGCGGCCAACAGCCTGAGGTGGGGCCCACTGCTGTGTAAACTAAGAGAGATGCTGGGTTCTGAGAAATGGAGAGGTGTGAGCCCCTCCCCCCACAACAGGAAAGAGGGGATGGTATCTGAAAAGAGAGAGAAGCATTGACACAGGGGCCTCCTGCTGGTGGCTCGGGTCTCCCCTATCAGACTAGGAGTTCCTGAGTCTGAAGGGGTCTCCCCGCTTAGACTGGAGGCTCCTAAGAGTGGAGTGACATCTCTTCCGGCATACCAGGAGGTCCTGGGTACAGGCCGTGTCTCCAACCTTGGACTGGGGCTTCTCAGGGTGGGGTGTCCATTCCCCTAGACTGGGGCGCCTGAAGGCGGGGCTGAATGTTCTAAGAAGTCAGTGTCGGCAAGAGCCACGCAGCTTGAGGAGGGGGACCAGCAGAGCTAGATGGAACCCGATTACACTGAAGGGGAAATTGAGACCCAGAGAGGGGCAGGGACCTGCTGAGTTCATCCCCCAGGGAGCAGTTGACCAGGGCAGAATCCTGGGACTCCTGCCTCCCAGCTGGGAGGAACTGGGGGGACAGGGTGAGATGTGGCCTTAGGAATGCAGCTCCCAGAGCCAGCAGGAGGAGGCAGCCCTGCGGGGACCCAGGCTCGGCGCTAGGCTGCCAATCCCACCCCTTGGAAGCGCATCCTGTTCTGTCCTGGATGTTTGAGTCCTTGGCCAGGCTCCTGGGCGATTGCCTCATCCTACAGAGGCTGACAGATGTGCACAGCTGGAGGAGGGGCTCTCGATGGAATCCAGCCCTGCCCAGTGTGGCCTTAGGCCACGGAAAGTGGAAATCTGGGTTCTAATCCCGTCTACACCTTTACCTGGTTGTGTGGCCTGGGGCAGGGTCATGACCTCCCCGGGCCTCAGTTTCTTTTCTGTCTGGTGGGAGAGGCTCTTCATTCTTTCGTCAGACATTCACTGAGGACCCATGACGTGTCCAGCTCTGTGCTGTGTCCCATGCTCAAGCCAGACCCAGCGGTTCCTGCCTTCAAGGAGTTTATGCCCCAGGAGCTGACACTGAGCATCTTTAACCAGTTTAGGGAGTGCTCTGAGTACAGGGGTCTTAACAGGACAGTTTCATTTTTCTCCTATCACTGGCCCTAGCTGTGCAGTGGCAGATCCCAGGGTGTTGTGGTCACATTTAGTTATTACAAGACCATCTGTTTGAAATCCTAGTCCCAGACAGAGGCAATTAAAAGCTCTCTCTTCCTTTGTCCTCAGCCATCAGACTTGAGGGACTTGGAGTGTGTGTGCGGGTGTGTGTGTGTGTCTGTGTGTGTGCGCGCATGTGTATGTGTGGGTGCTACCTGGTGTGGTGAGGAGACTGGTTCTTCCCTGTCTCCTGACTCCAGTATCTTAGAGTATTTGGGGTACATAGTCTTGTTCTGGGATACTTCCTTCTCCCTCCATTTTTTTCAAATTTAAATTTAAATTTTTAAAAGATTGTAGTAAAATATACCTAATAAAATCTACCATTTTAACCATTTTTAAGTGTAAAGCTCAGTGGCATTAAGTACATTCACATTGTTGTGTAGCCATCGCCATTAACCATCTCCAGAACTCTCTTCATCATCCCAAACTCAATCCCCCTCCATTTTTAAATAACAGCCGTATTGAGATATAATGCACGTAACATACAGTCCACCCATTTAAAGTGTACACGTTAATGGTTTTAAGTATATTCACAGGGTTGTGCAACCAGCATTACAATCAATTTTAAAACATTTTCATCATCCCAAAAGGGAATCCCCTTCTGTTAGAAACCCCCCACCCATCCTCCACCACTGGCCCCCCACCTTAGGCAACCAACAATCTGTTTAATTTAATTTAAATCACGTTTGATTTAATCTAATTAGCTGTTTCACCACTACACACCACAGGCTGTGGGTCTCTATGGATTTGCCTATTCTGGACATTTCATATAAATGGATTCATTAATATGTGGCCTTTTGTGTCTGGCTTTTTTCACTAGCATAACGTTTTCAACGTCCACCCATGTTGTCGCAGGTGTCAGTACCTCGTTCCTCCTCCTCCATTTTTAAGGCATAGTTTCTCTGAGATAGGGGCTGTGGGAGTCAGGACTCGACAGGCAACATCTCCTTATTATCCACCCACAGCTGAGCTCCCCTCTGAGTTAACCCTGCTGGCTGCCAGTGCCCTCAGTGAGGCGGGCGTCTGAATGCTGACTGTCTGCTGGGCACGTGTTGGCTCTTTGGGTGTCCTGTGGGAGCCCTGGTCTCCGTGGTCCCCTGACGTGGGTATATGGCTCCTCCATAACCTCTGCCATCCTCCTCTCCTCCGCCTGCTGCGGTCTGCCCTGTGGCTCCTTTTGTGGGACCCCTTGTGTGGTGGGGTGCCTTCCTGGATGGGTACCAAAGATGGCATCAGCCCAGCTCTTTTCTGTGACATCTGCTGACCCTCAGCAAATGGCAGGCATGCCAGCTGCCCCATTGCCAGTCCCTTCCACCCTGCCATTTCTCCCTACTTCTCTCCTCTGCTGCTCAGATGGGCCCAGGGCCAGAACAAGTCTGCCCCACCAGCAAATGTCCCGGGAGGGAGATGCCAGCCTCACCTCCTAGCGGGGTCCTTCCTGCTTCCATAATAAGGAGTGGTCTTTATGGTACCTCTCCCACGGGCTTGGTTGGGTGGGGTCTTTGGGGGAAAAGGGAGAGAAAATCCATAGTGTCCATGTGAAACTGAAGCTTCCCATCCCTGAGGAATCCCTCTCCCCCAGCCCGATCCCTGAGGCAGAGGGGTGGCACTCACTGTGGGAGGGCCAGTCTCGCCCCCCCAGCAAGCCCTAGAGGGGTCATCGGGCCCAGTTATTGAGGCCTCTCTTCAGAATGTGGGGTGCTCAGCAATTATTCACCCCAGCTCTGCATCCCACTTGTCAATTCTGGGGCAAATGGAGAAGTCCCTCCCAGTGCCCCATCACACATATAATCCCACCTTCCTGTGACTGTCCTGACAAGAACTACGGAAGGAAATGTAGAGAATGTTCTGGTCCCAGTTGGGGGTGCCCCAAGGAAGTGACTTTTACAGGGCAGACCAGGCTGAGTGAACAGCATGTCCCAAGGTCCTGAAGCAGGAAGAGTGTTGAGGAGACGGAAAGTCCAGTGCGTGTGGGGCAGCGAGAACGAGAGGAGGGTCAGGATAAGGGATGAGGCTGGGCTGGCGGTGGCAACAGCAGCAGCAGCAACATTCATTGACCGTTCACCCTTTACAGCACTTCTTACCTGAAGATCACCGGAGCGGCAATGCCTCTGTTATCCCTCTTTATAGGTGGAGGTGTGCATCTTGCTCGGAGAAGGGCGGTGACTTGTCTGAGATCACACAATAGGTACCCAGGGAAGCTGGGATTGCACCTGGGTGCAGAGATGCAGCTTTACTAGGACAGGAAAGGCCTGGCCTCTGGGTCTATGTGGCTCTTCTGTGCTCCACGACCCCAGCAGACACAAGCGAGGAGCCTGCCCTGCAGCCTGGGTGCCCCTTCTCTTTACCGCCTTCCCTGGGAGCCTGCCTAGGGTGGGATATGGGCAGGGAGTGGTCGGTCTCAGAGACAAGGGAGGCCAGATTGGCAAGAGAAGGAAAGGCTTTGGTGCTAGCAGGCCTGGGTTCTGGTCCCCACGCTGTTTCTCACTGGGCTGCATGACCCAAGGTCAGTCCCTTCCCTCTCTGATTGTCAGTTTCCCCATTTGTCAATTACTCACCCTTCTTAATTTATTTTATTCCCATTTTACAGATGGCCCAGAGAGGGGAAGCAAGGCAGGGGCACCCAGGCCCCAACACCCAGCCCAGGGCTCTTTCCTCCACTCCTGGTTAGTGTCCTCTCAGGAGTCTGGGCAGGGCCCGTCCCAGGGGACTCATGGTGGTCAGTGGATGCAGAGGCCCTGATTTATGAAGACTAGAAATGGCTCTGGGGCTCTCATGGTAGTCAGGCCGGGGGAGTGTGGCCTGAGCCTCCTCCTTCTCCCAGTGTCCATCTCTCGGCCTGCCAGGGAGCTGGCTCTGATTTCCCTGGGGCCCCATCTGATCTGTGCAGACACCAGACTCCAGCAGTGCCACAGCATTCCTGAGGGCCTCGTACCCAGATCCCTGCTGCCCACATACCGTGCGTACGTGCATGCGTGTGCGTGTTGGGCCAGGGGAGGTAAGAGGGAGGGAGCCAGTGCACAGCACTGCAGCAGGCATGGGGTTCCGGCTGGGCTGAGGGTGGCTTGTGTCTGTCCTTGCTGGGCTTCTCCTATCTATTCGACTCTGGGTACAGCTCAGACTCCAGGCGAGGGGCAGGGAAGCCAGACCCCTGACCATCCCCAGTCCAGTCTCAGATAGAGATTCATATCCCTGAGCCCCAGCCCAAGGCTTAACCCTGACTCTGGTTCCAGGCTAAGACCCAAACATGCCCCTGGATGAGCCTTGACCCCCGCTCCACTCTAAGCCCTGATCATAGTCCCAGACTGAGCCCTGATTCCTCGTTCCAGGCTGAGCCCTGACTTTCTTCTAAAACTAAGCCCTGATCTTTTTTCTAGACTATTTTTTGACCCCAGTTCCAGGCTGAGCTCTAACCCAATTCCAGACCATCCTCTGACCCTGGCCCCAGGCTGAGCCATTACTACAGATTAACCTCTAAACAGAGCCCCCAACTAAATCTTGGCTCTGGTCAGAAATTCAGTCATGATGTAGCTCTAATTTCAGTCCTGACCTGAGTCCTTGGCTGAACGGTGACCGTGGCCACAGACTGACCTCTAATTTCCAAACAACAAACCAACCCATGACGTGAAACCTAACACAGTGAGAGCCCAGGATCCCTTCAAATGGCAGAATTTGTGCCAGAATTAGAAGAATTGTTAGTGTTTCACTGGGCAGAGTTGTGGAAACTGTGCACACGGACATGGAGGGAGAAAGCAGAGAATGAAGGTGCCATCTTGAAGAAGAAAAAGGAGTGACCAAGGACTGGTGTCCAAACTGGGAGTAGGGTGTGGAAGGACTCTGGATGCAGAATCCACGGCGGTGGTTCTAGTTGGGCTCCATCACTTATTGGAACTTTATTTTGGATGGGTCCAGTGGCCTCACTGAGGTTGTTTCTTCATCTTAAAATGCATCCACCTGCTTTCCTCTCGGGTTACGTAGCTCCTTGAGGGTGCTGTGTTCCATCTTTCCTTTAGGTCTTCTTACATACTGTCCCCTTTGCCTCGACCACTGTTCTTCCCTTGCCCGCCCCTGCAACCCCAAGGCGAAATCCCCTTTCCTCTAGGAAGTCTTCCTGAAGCTCCTCATGGTGGACATAAGATGCGCCACCCGGATCACCCTGTAGTGAAAGGCTTGGTGCCCCGTGTCTGCAGCCACCTTTCACCCTCCAGCTGTCACCCCAGTCAGGGCTGCCCACATCCTGTGACCGATCAATGACTGATGGCAGGAAGGAGAATCAAAGACCTCCTCCCAGCCAACTCAGGACAACTCTGAAGGCTAGTCGAGCTCCAGCGCTCCCGTAGGGTCAGCTGAGGTCCTTGGACCTGTATTGGGATCTCTTCCGTCTCCCACCCCCCCACCTTCCTGCCCCTCCCTTCCACAGGTGTTGATCTCAGAACACTCCCTAATAAACACCCACATGTTGACCTCTATCTCAGATTCTGCCTCCAGAGAGCGCAGCCTGTCACACCCGGTCCCAGTCCTAAGTTACTTCCGTGGCATTTGGTCATCTCCTTTGTAACACTCATAATAATTTGGGGCACTTCCTTGTTTTCTGTCTCCTGCCAGTAGAATTGTCATGCAGGGGGCATGGACACACAGCATGAGCACTGCACCGTGCAGATAGAGATCACTGGGAAAACTCAGGCAGAGAAGTAGTGGAGTGTCTGCAGTCCCCCAGCCTCTCATAGTCCTCAGCATGGGTTTACAACCTGGCGAACACATCCTCAACATAGCCAACGTTCCAGCAGAGAGGGGCCTGCCTCCGCCAGCAGGCTAGATATGCAACAATCTCCAGGAGAAAGGACATACCCCACACTGTTGGCATAAGAGAGGAGAAGGAACATGTAATTTTTCTAAGTAACAAGGGATGTCTGGGCATGAGCAGCATACTAGAGAGTATGCTTTGCCAAGGCCCAGGGCCACCCCCTGAGGACTCTGGAAGAGCGGTGAAGAGTCTCGGCACACAGGAACACTGAAGTCCACCAAAGCTGATGTCAGCTGTTCCCTGCACCCTGGCCTGGTCCGGCCAAGGCAGCTCTCTGCTAAGCTACCAAAGGTGGGAAGAAAATGAGCCTCCAGGGCCCCCTAGACTTGTCTCTCATCAAAAATATGTGCTTCATGAGGGTAGGAGCTGAGTCCTTCTTGTTCCCTGCTCAATAAATTATATATGTGCTATGGATAAATAAATGAATAGATCAAGAGATAAGAGATGGAAAAGTAATTTACAAACTTGAAGCATTATGCAAGGCAGGGGATAATTGGGGAGAAATGCTTCTTCTAGAAGTTATTCCTTAGAAACGGCCAAAAAAAAAGTCTATTAATAGACCCGATTAATAAACAGCCAAGGTAAATGTTAACAGGAAGTAGCTCTGCAAATGTTGGCGGTCTCTCCACCAGGGCTCAGGCAGGGTAAGCACGCACGCAGGCGAAGAAGGCATCCTCCCTTCGGTTTGCTCAGAGCACATTCTCAGTCCTAGGGGAGGCTGCCTGAATCCCAGAGTGGGGGCCACGGGCCAGGCTGGCTGCTTCCTCGAAGCTCACCCTGCTCCACTGCTCCGGCCACTTGGATGTTCCGTAAACACGCCAGGCTTGTTTGCGTCTCAGGATCTTCCCTCTCGCTCTTCCCCTTGTCCCTCTGCTCCTCACTTCCTTCACTTCCTCCAAGACGGCTTTTCTGTCCCCGGTCTAAAATAGCAGCCACTGTCCCCAGCACTGCCCATCTTTTTTTTTTTTTTTTTTTTTTAATTCTCTAACTCTGTTTAATTTATTAAAAGGGCTTATTACTGCGCCGGCCCCGTGGCTTAGCGGTTAAGTGCGCGCGCTCCGCTACCGGTGGCCCGGGTTCGGATCCCGGGCGCGCACCGACGCACCGCTTCTCTGGCCGTGCTGAGGCCACGTCCCACATACAGCAACTAGAAGGATGTGCATCTATGACGTACAACTATCTACTGGGGCTTTGGGGGAAAAAAAGGAGGAGGATTGGCAATAGATGTTAGCTCAGGGCCGGTCTTCCTCAGCAAAAAGAGGAGGATTAGCTTGGATGTTAGCTCAGGGCTGATCTTCCTCACACACACACAAAAAGGGCATATTACAATCTGAAATTGTATATATAATATATATAGTTTTTTAAATTTATTTTTGTTCAACTCCCCCTCTAGAATAAGAGGGACTTTTTCTGTCCTGTTTACTGCTGTATCTCCTAGAACAGTGGCTGGCAGTTAAGCAAGCACTCAGTAAAACTGCTGAATGAATAAGTGAGGGGTGAACTGGACAGAGTCCCTGAACCTAACCAGCTCGCCTTCTAATAGGCAGTGTTGGCAATGAACCAGGCAGTTTCTCTACTGTGGGCTAAGTGATGGATGAAGGACGCAGGATTCTCTGGGGGCAGTGAGGAAAGGCATATAAACCTGCTGAGAGGGTAAGGAAAGGCTTCCTGGATGAGGCCACATCTAAACCAAGACCTGGGGGCTCAGTAGGAATTCCCCAAATAAGAGGGAGGAGGAGAGAGGGATGTACATATTCAAAGGCCTGAAGGCAGGACAGAGCCCAGAAAGTTGGTAGAACGTAAAGAAGTTTTGCATGTCTGGATCAGAGTGGGGAGGGGGGAATAGATGTGGAAGAGACTGAGTAATGGGCAGGGCAGGGGTCTGCTCATGAAGAATCTGGAGCAGAACTTAAGCCTGGAAGTAACATGACCAGATCATATTTCTGCATACCAGTGTTTTCTAAACATTCACAATCTTCAGGAATTTTGCCATATCCAGCATCTGTTGTCCCAGTGATAAATACTGTTTACTTAATACTTTATATGTAACTGACTCACTTTACTTGAATACATTCATTTAAAAGGGAAACCCTTTGTAACACTATCCTAATTTGTGTCGTATATACAAAGTAACAGTAAAACTAAAGCTAATGAAAATGATATAATGTTACATTCCATCGCCTAACTAAGTCTCTTATCCCAAAGTCTACCTTCTCTTGTTAAAAACGGAGATTAACGTGTCAGTGAGGTGTTAAAGACATGATAACACCAGATGGGACTCTCTCCTTGACATAATCATCAGGAAGATTGAAAGAAGGTTCAAAGGGAATCTCTTTCTTGCTATATGATTCAGTGTTACTTCAAGCTGTGTCTGGATTTCTTGTAAGATTATTTCATAACTACATAAAATAATCTTATACATGACCAGTGGTACAACTTCCACATGTTGAGAAACTCATTATAAATCTGTCACATGTCTGACTGAAAGGGAGGAGGGAATGGAAGAGGAAATGGGGTAAGTGGCCAAAAAACTGAACAAGCCAATCAATCAAATTTTTTCCTCTCACTTCCCTTACGTTGTAAAACCTACCCATCCATCCAACCACCTGGGCATCCACCTGCCTGCCCATAAGCCCATCCACCTTTCTGCTTGTCTGCTTGCCCATCCACAAATCCACTTACTTACCCACTTGCTCACCTGCCTGGTTACCTGAGTATCTTCTCACTTGCCAAATATATGCACCCACTCCTTCCACCCAACTGCTCACCTGAACATTCCCCATCCATTCCCTGTCTACCTATCTACCTCCTATCCATCCATCCATCCATCCACCCACACACCCACCCACTCATCCATCCATCCATCCATCCACCCATCCATCCATTTATCCATCCATCCATGCATCCATCCATCCATCCATCCATCCATTTATCCATCCATCCACCCATCCATCCAGCCAGCCAGCCACCCACCCACCCACTCTTCCATCCGTCCATCCATTCCACACTTTGTGTCTCAACCCCTAGTTTTCCTTTACTTTCTAAAACAGAAACCACGGCCATGACCTCTTTAATTGAGTTCTGATTTGATTCTTGCTATCCCTGACCTCTTCCCCTCATACACTCCTCCCCATCATAGGGAGGTTATTTTCCCATAACCTTACCAGGGTGGAGTCTTAGATTGTCAAAACTGAAAGGGACTGCAGAGATCATTGAGCCCAAAGCTTTCAGTTTCTAGATGGAAAGCCGAGGTCCAGAGTGGGCAAGGTCACAGCATGAGCCAGTGGCAGTATTAGGAACCTTTCTTTCCCAAGCTAAATCCTCCAGTCTCCACAAACTACTCATGGATTTCTAAAATGGCAAGGCTCAAAAACCAAGTTTTCCGCTTAAGGAGATGGGCCTCGTAGGGGTGGGGGTTGTGAGTGGTCTAGGCTCTGAGTCCCTATGTCCCTATTTAACTAGAGGACAGAACTATGCAAGATTTTTTTTTTCTTTTGAACAAAGGGTTTTGCTGCTAAGAAAAAAAGTTTAAACTCTTTGTTCTCATCCAATGCCCTCATTTCATGGACAAGGAAGAAGGTTCAGAGAGCAGAAGGTTCTTGCCCAAGGTCACACAGCAGGTAAGAGGCAGAGCAGGTTTGTTAACCCAGTTTTCCTTGTCTTGTCTTTTTCCTTTGCTGAGCATCCACTGGCTTTAAAGGGATCTGAGTTATGGTGGCCAGGGAAGAGGAAATGCTATTCTTCTATCCCAGGAATTCACAGACCTAGCCTAGGAAGGGCAAGTGATCTCATTTGCTGCTTATGGACTAAGGACATATTACATTTTAAAAAGTCAAATATGGTCCTCTGGATTCCCCAGCTCCCTTCGCTGGGCCCTGGCTGCCAAGTGGAGGCAAGCAGGGGCACCAATTATACCCTAAGCACCTCCTTTATGGTGGCTCCCTCTCCTTAACAGCTGTCTCTCTGCTCTACAAATTCTGCCTGTTAAAGTTAGGAGAATTGAGCACACTTTGTTCCCTGTGATTGTGGGTTTTGTCACTGAAATTGATAATCCCTCTTGGGAGAGACACGAGATGCTTTCTTCCCCTCTACACAGTGCGAATTGCTCTCTGCTCCCTAGTGGAGGGCGGCAGTGTCAGGCCTCTGTGGACACCTCTAGCTCAGCTGTATTTGAAACTCAGCATGTCGATGTTCTCTGGGAGCTGGGGCCAAGCTCCACAGCATCCGACCTTCTCCTGAGACCTTCCACCTGCACCTCCTGTCTCTCGCAGTTTTCTGGGCTTGGGTCAGCATTTGCTGAAGAGTTATCCTTATTTATTTGCAGGGCAGCTTTATTCCCTGACCCTGGCCTTTTAACACAGGTGAACTCATCTTTGCATAACATAATGCAGCTGTTAACAGCAGACTCTGGAGTCAGGCTGCCTGGGTTCAAATTCCAGCTGCACTGCTTACTGGCTATATGCTCTTGGGCAAATTACTTAACCTCTCTGTGCCTCAATTTCTTCATCTGTAAAATGGAGATATAAAATAATAGGAAGGTCAGAGAAGGTACTTGCGCTGGAACCTGAAGGAAGAGGGGAAGAAGAGGAGAGGGAAGAGAATCGTGGGCAGAAAGGAACAGCATGTACAAAGGCCCTGTGGCCAGAGGAAGCAGAGCAATTACTAGGGATTAAAAGAAGGCCCAGGACTGTGGAAATACCATAGCTTGGCTTGCTCAGCATCTTTTGTAGTGTGCCTTCCTGTACCAGAGAGACTAAGAAGCTAGACTTCTGGAGCCAAGCATCCAGATGTGATTTAGATTCTATCAATAAGATTCTATAAATTCTATCAATAAGACAGTAACCATGGACATTAACATTGTAAGGCAGAGGTCATGCTTCTCCAATTTACAGGCAAATAGAGTTTTGGGGATATTTTTTTTCTGCACCAGCTGTTGCAGAGGCCTCGGCATCCAGACCCTTGTTTGTGATTATAGGAGAAGAGTGTGGGGCACTCATTCTGCTGGCAGGGATCAGGGCAGAGTATAGCCCTGGAGCCAGCAGCAGTGGTGGCAGCATCCTGATTCCTCAGCCTCTTGACCATGGCAGAGGCTGCAGTATTATTCTGGGCACCATTTCTGGGGGCTCAGCCTAGAGCCAGCCTCTTTAGCCCTCTGAACTGTGCTGTAAGCGCCTTTTTCCTGTATTATATTCCTTTCTGCTTAAATGAACTGGAGTGGTTTCTGTAATCTGAAGCAGAGACTGACTGTGGTGGATTAAGAGGGCTGCAAATTCTTCCCATCCAGAAATGGAGCTCATTTCCCCTCCCCTTCAACCCAGGCTGGCCCTGTGACTTCTTAGCCAAAAGAAAGTGGTGGAAATGATACTTTATCAACTCCGGGCCTAGCCTTGAAGTGAAGAGCTGAAAGTTTCTGGAATGCTCACTCGTGAGACATTCTCTCTCAGAATCCAGCTGGCATGTTCTGAGACTCCCAAGCCACATGGAGAGGCCATATGTGGCCTCTAGTCGGCAGCCCTAGTGGACTCCCAGGCCTCAGCCAGCATCGACCACCAGATGTGTGAGTGAGCGTCCTGGAGGCCTGGCCCAGCCCACCTCCAGATGCCGTCAGCCCCAGAAGAACCTCACAGCTGAGCCTAGTCAAGAGTCATGAGCGATAATAAACTGCTGCTGTTTTGGGGTACTAAGTTTTGGGGTCACTTGTTATGCAGCAACAGATAACCAAAATGCTGACTGATACAGGTGGAGGGAGTAAGAGGAAATGAGGTGAAGCTGGAGGGTGAGCAGGAGTAGATTATGTGGAGCCTGGTAGGCCGTGGTCAGGAGTTTTGTTGTTATCCTAAGAGCAGTGGAAAAGAAAGGAAGTTTTAGGTAGAAAGGTGACATGATTGCATTTACCTTTTATACGGATCATCCTGCCACTGGAGAGAACAGACTAGAGGGGAGCCGGACAGATGAGCCAGTCTGGAGTTTAGCACTGTTGTTGAGGCAAGAGCTGAAGGTGGCTTGGGTTAGGGGACTGCTGGTAGTCTATGTGGGCTTTACCTGACTAGTTCCTTCTACTCTCTGTGCCCCATGACTCAGAGTGCCTCATTCCTCTCCAGAGTCACACAGTGGAAAGAGCAAGGGCTCAGGTATCAGATACATTGGATGTTAATCCCAGATTCACCACCTCCCGGCTGTGTTACCTCAGGCAAGTCACCTAACCTCTCGGGACTTCAGTTTTCCTCTTCAAATGGGGGTGAGAAGAATGATCACAGTAATTCCACTGGGTTATTGAACAGTATCTGGCACACAGTAGAAACTCAGTAAATATTTGTTGAATGAATGAACTTAACAGGCTGAAATTGATGAAGTACAAGGAAGAAACAGCCTTATTTTTCTCCTCTGCCTGCAAACTTCTTTTGTCAAGGGCAGGTTTTCCCTCCTTGACTGCTGATGATAATCAGGTAGATCTATGACTTTCTGGTCCCTTTTGGTCAAAATAACAGTTTCATTTTGGTATTTAAAACTCACTTCCAGGCACCAGCCTGGTGGCTTAGCAGTTAAGTGTGCGTGCTCCGCTACTGGCGGCCCGGGTTTGGATCCCAGGCGCGCACCGACACACCGCTTCTCCAACCACGCTGAGGCCACGTCCCACATACAGCAACTAGAAGGATATGCAACTATGACATACAACTACCTACTGGGGCTTTGGGGAAAAAAAAAAAGAGAAGGATTGGCAATAGATGTTAGCTCAGAGCTGGTCTTCCTCAGCAAAAAGAGGAGGATTGGCATGGATGTTAGCTCAGGGCTGATCTTCCTCACAAAAAAAAACACAAAAAAACAAAAAAAAAACCTCACTTCCAGTAACTAGAAAGTCCACTCTGACCTAGGGAAATATAACATTTTGATTTCCCATCCAGTTCAAAGCTCAAACAAATCCCTCCTTCAGTGAGTACCTACTATGTGCCAGACCCTGTGCTGGGGGCAGGTAGATCTGCCAGATGAAATACAGGAGGCCCCATTAAATTTGAATGCCAGATAAATTAGCGAATACCATGTTAGTATATATGTGTCCCAAACATTGCATAGAGCATACTTACAGTAAAAATTATTTGTCACTTATCTGAAATTCAAATGTAACTGGACTTCCTGTATTTTTCTTTGCTAAATCACAGCCCTGAAATGCCTTGGCCCTTGTCCTGTGGGAATATGAGCCTTCTCCACCTCTGACAAAGGCATTTTTCTCTAGGTAAGCACCAGGAATACCTTTCCCTGATTTTCCCCTTCTCACATTCGACATTGTCTACATGGGGGAAGGCTGACCATCCACAGGTGAGATTTGAGCAGTGCTCCTCTGTCCGATAGGTTGGCCCCACTGCTTGGTTTCCACCATTATAGCTACAATTCTTTGCTCTTTGGAAGCTTGTTTCTTTTTAGATGGTTAGGAAAGCACACTTGCCTCTGGGAGGGTTGAAACCACATCAGCTAGCACTTTACGTGACATCTGATTGGGAGTAGGAGTTTCTGAGAACAAGATTCGGTGGTGATTTCCTGGAAGGGGGTGTGGGGCTGCCAGCAGGGCGGGGAATGGACTGACTTTGGAGGAGTGGGAGGGCCACAAACGGGGGATCCTGAGCCCAGCCACCGGCTGAGCAAGACAGTCCCTACACTTCTCTGAGCAAGGGCTGAAGAGAAGGCACCTGGAGCAGGGCCCAGAGGAGGCCACTGCCCACCTGGGTGGAGAAAGGGGAGGCACAGAGAGAGCTGGGGCTGGGAGGTGGATTTGGGGAAGGCCCTGTCCTCCCAGGCCTCAGAGCCCCCATCCTAACATGGGCAGTTGGAGCAAATGCTTTGCATGAGGCAGCCCACCAGACCCCCTGTCCCAGGCCCCTCTGCTCATTATCTCTAACTCGCCATGGAGGCTGGCCTTTCTGCTGGGTCCTGCAGAGTGTCCCTCCCAGGAGAGACCGCTTCTGCTGTGCTCCTGTGTCTGCCACCCTCCCCCACCATGGACACCTGGGGCCTGGCACAGGGTGACAGACCATGCATGCCCATGGGAGGGACAGCCTCTCTCCACCAACCAGGCCCTGACCCTGGTTTTCTGATAGAAGCAGAGGCTGGGTACAGGGGAAGGCAAGGAAGAGCAGGGACTCTCTCCTGTGTTCAGCTCTTCTTCACTTTGGCTCTGCAGGTAATCACTGAGCCTTTTGGGGCTTCTGTAGTGCAAGTCGGGTTACTTCCAGCTTGCCCCATTGGTGGTTTAGGGTTCAAGGTTCTTGGTTCCCCTAAGTTACAACCCATTGATCCGCTTTTCTGCTTTCCAAATTTTGTCATTGTTATCTCCTGTTCTGAGCTAATTATCCTTGTGGCTTTATGTCTTTAAAAAAATTCCTCTTGCCTTTGTGTTCATGGAGCGTCAGGAGGGAGCAGAGCTGTGTGTGTGCGCTCAATCTGTCTTATTTATCTAGAATTCATAGTCAGTCTAATTTAATCTTCACAATAATACCAAGGGGCCAATATGATTATCTTCATTTTCCAAATGAGGAAACTGAGGCTCAGAGAGGATGTCCACAGAGCTAATAAGTGGCAGGACCTGGTACCACCCACAGCCCTTTGTCGCCAACACTCTTTTCACCTTACACAGCTCTCCCAACAGTGCTCAGAGAAGGCTGTGCTCTCCCTACCTCCACAGAAGTTGGCGCCTTATGTGGTAAAGCCCCAGTTTGCCAGAAGGACCCCTTGGGGTGATCACACCTTCCTCCATCTGAATGCATCCTCTGACTGTGCCTTCTGTAGGAGCGAGGCATCATGAGAGTGATAAACTACTGTCGAATGCAATTAACAATTGGAAATGACCTTAATGTCCAACAATAGAGGATTGGGTAAATAAATTATGGTACATCCATTCAAAAAGTACTATCTGGCTGTTAGAATGGTGAGGTAGAAGAATATTTAATTTCATGGAAAAATGCTCCTGACACATTGGTAAATCGAAGAAGCACATTTTCTAAGTAGTGGGTGCAGTATAACAACAACACACACATATAATAACAAAATAATAAAAAGTAATTAACATTTACTTGCAATCCTTGAGCGTAGGTCCAAAGCCAACATCCAAAGTCGAAAGGAATTCTCTCTACCCCAGGGTACGAGATCAAGTTCCAATGCCTTCGTCTCACCCTCCTCCCAGCCCCACCTCCCCATCCCTCATGGTCTTGGAGCCTACAGTCTGTATCCTGCAGAGAAGAAAGTGCATCGGCTGCTCCCCCACCTAGGGTTTATGAATCTCTGCTCCTGGAATACTGTGAATATGGAGAATATTTTAAATAGAATTTTCTCTTTACTTTCAACCCAGGTCACTTGAAAGGTTCTTTTTTTATTTCCCTTTGAGGGAGAGTAGGGGCGAGTGAATTAGCTAGAGGCAGGGAAATAGCAGCCAGTCGTTATGCTGGAAGGAAAATTCCCCCACTGCAGACTAATGAGGAAAAATGGATCCAAAATCTAGCCACAGCCCATTTTATGAGACACTGGATTTCTAAAGATCCTATGGGCTAGGATAAAGATTTATTTATTCAGGACGCCTTAGAATAGTGTGTTTCAAAACGAAATTCCTTAGCCATTACAGCTGTGCAGTCCAGTCCAGTAGCCTCTAGCCACAGGGGTCTTATGGTGTGCTTGAAACGTGGCTAGTCTGAATCGAGATGTGCTGTAAACATAAAATAAATGCTAGATCATGCAGACTTGGTGTGTAAAAAAGAATATAATCTATCTCATTACTGAACTTTAAAATAATAATTGAAATGATAGTATTTTGGATATATTGGATTAAATAAAATATATTATTAAAGTTAATTTCACCTTAAAAAATGTTTTTAAGTTAAAACTTTTTTAAAGCCCCGTGGTCTCAGTGGCTTGACACGACACATTAATTTCTCGTTTAAGCTCCATGCCAATGCAGCCAATGCAGATGTGCAGAAGGTTCTGCTCAGTATAGTCGCACAGGGACCCTGGCTGATGGAGCAGCTGCCATCTCCATCACTGTCAGTCATCTTGCTAGAGGGAAGGCCAGAGCTCTGGAGGATGGGGCTTTGGCAATTAAATGCCTAGAAGCGACACCTGTCCTTTCTGTTCACAGCTCATTGGCCAGAACGAGTCACATGGCTCTACTCAACCACAAGGGGGCGGCCAATCCTACCATGTGTCCCAAAGATAGAGATCCAGAAATACGTGGCAAACAAGGCAAATGACTAGCTTGGTATCTATCAGCTTTTCTATTTCTTTAAAATATATAAAATAGAATAGAATGGAATAAAACAAAATATCAGAAGGCATCACAAAATTTTTAAATTATGGTTAAGGCTCAATGAATATTTCTAGAATGATGAAAATTCCTTCTGAAAAGGGATCATAGCCACAACGAACATGCCTCTTTGGCTTTATCACTAACAGAGTGCTTGCCCACTGGTTATCGCATGTAGGGTATTAGGGGCTCCCTTCATGGATGAAGACACCGGCTCAGAGAGGTGAGTGACCTGCCCAGGTCACCCAACCAAATGGCAGAGCTGGGACTTGTGACAAGTTAAATAACTGGTGGAACTCCGTCTTCCAACCCCGATCTTTCCTCTCCTTCATTTAACAACCTTGAATCTTAAACTTGCTATTCTTCACTTCTTTTAATAATACTAGCATTCAACACAGACTGAGTTTAGCATTATCATCACTGCTATTTTATAGCCAAGAAAATTGAGGCTCAAATAGATGAGGTGACCTGCCCGAGGTTACATAGCCACTAAGAGGCAGGACTTGGATTCAGAGGCAGGTCTATGAGGTTCAAGGCTGTCACCACAATGCTCTTGCGCCAATCTGGCTTATTGATCTGGTTCTAGAAAACATGTGAATGGGATAATGGAAAGGTTTGAGGGAACTTCCCGTGATCGTTGGTCCACGTGGTCTTCACCCAGCAACACCTGCCTGATGCCCGAGGCCCTTCTTACCATCCTAACCCCGGAGGGGCAGACACTGTGAGACCCTGCGTAGAATCTGGAGCTTCAATAACCCCTGGACGTTAAAAAACAGACAGACAGACACACACACACAAACACACAAACTCCCTGACATTAGCAAGTGGAACCAGATGACTAAATTACGCCAGGGTTGTATTTTAAAGATACTCTTTCATTTCTAGCTTTAAGGAGCTTGATGTAAGCTTTTAGAAATGTACTTTTATGAGATGCAAAGATATTTATTTTACACGCCCTTTAAAAAGTGCCAGCACCATAAATAATAATAACTAACATTTAGTTCCTACTATATGCCAGGCACTCTGTTAAGACATTAACGTGGGTTATTTCATCTACAATGTCAGCGAGGTAAATGTGACCCAGGACACGGGAGAGAGAAGAACCTTGACCCCTCGCTATGCTTGTGGAGGTGGCCTCAGCTAGGACTCTCAGGTACTGAGATCCAGTGCTTGCTCTGCCTCTACCTGCAAGTTACTTACCTGCTCTGATCCTGATTCCACATCTGCAACATCCTCAATTAAACATCCTCAACCCTCAATTAAACCATTGAGCCGATGATCTAGAAACTTCTGGAGGGGAGGGGCTTCCCTGAACAGTGCTTAGCACAGTGCCTACTGGAATAGGACTTCATAAACAGCACTATTATTATTATCCAGACAGGGACCGTATCTTCTGAAATGAAAATCGGTGTGTACAGCCTGACAAAGCAGAGTTCTCATAGGGACCATGGAGAGAGTACTTGAAATTGGAGCTTCCCTGGAAACTTTGAGTTACAAAGTTTCAGTTTGGGCGGTAAGCTTGCTTGCCACTAAGAAATGAGGCAGCAAGGATTCTTCTAGTCTTTTATAACGTTGGTTCACGTTTATGGAGTGCTCACTATGTACCAGGCTCTGCGCTGTGACATTTACAGCGATTAGCTCCTTAGTCCTCATGACCGCCCTATGTGGTGGGTACTGTGATCATGTCCGTTTCACAGATGAGGAAACTGAGGCTTCAAGAGGTGAGCACTTTGCCCAAGGTCTCACTGCTGGTAGGAGATTGAGTCCAGACAAACTGGTACTCTGACTCCAGGGTCCTCATTCTTACCGCTCTACTTTTCCTTCTCTAGCACCCTGAGGACTTAGATTTGGGAACCAGATCAAGAGTAAGCCCAACCCAGCCCCCGCTCACTGGGAGGATGAGTGTAACATTTGCTTCAAGCTCCTTATAGCCAGTTATCTCACTTAATTCTCATGTCTTCTTTCTGAGGTGTGTGTTACTAACGACCCATTTGACAGATGGAGAAATCGAGTCTCAGGTCAGACAAGATGCCCAAGATCAACCAGCCAATGTGTGACAAAGCCAGGATTCAAACCTAGGCCTCTGTGACTTCAAAGCCTGGGCTTTAAGCCAGGGTTTCCCACCCTTGGCACTGTTGACATTTGGGGCTGGACAATTCTGGGTCATGGGGGCTGTCCTGTGCAGTGTAAGATGTTTAGCAGCATCCTTGACCTCCATCCACTAGATGCCAGTAGCACTCCTCCCCCAGTTGTGACAACCAAAATTATCTTCAGATATTGCAAAATGTTCCCTGGGGGCAAAACTGCTCCCAGTGAGAACTCTTGTTCCTCGCTGACTGGGCCACCTCTGATGCGAGGCTGAAGACTCAGGCATGAAGAGTTGAAAGGAAACCATCATGATCTTCTTTTAAGAGTCTGAGGGCAGGTGTTCTGGGCTCTGTGACCCTGAAATCAGCCCCCACTGCACCGTGAGGTATTGACTGGGTCCGGCAGCCTGCTGGAGTGTGCCCAGGCCAGCTGCAGGGCCTTTATCTCGGGACTAACCCGGGGTGCTCTCACTGGGCAGGCCCCCACCCAGCAGTGTCTCTCCTGCCTGGGGTTTATTTGTCTGGAGGCAATTAGGGAAGCTGCCTGATGATTATCTCTTGGCTCGAGCTTGGCATTATCCCTAGTCTTCGATTCTAAATGTGACTAATGACCATTTGAGATTCGGGTTCTGCACCAACTGCCCACCACCTTCTCAATGAGCAGATGGGCAGCCCCCGACAGCCTGGTTCACTGCTCCCCTCTCAACGAATGCCCCCGCCCCCAGATAAGTTCGAGACCTCTATCAACGTCCAATTTCAAGCCATCACCAAGTCCTATCAATTTTGGATTCTAAATATCATTTGGATCCTGCGGTCCTGTCCATCTCCCACTTCCCCAGTCCACGCCACCATAGACTATTGTAATATCCTCTGAAAGGCACCCACTTCGTTCACTCCTGCCTTCCATACTGTTTCCCACACTGTAGCTAGAGTAGCCTTTTAAAAATGTTAATCTGAATACACCCACCCACTTACTCCTACACACACATTCCTACTCCTGCCCTAAATCATTCAGTGATGCTTCCTGCCTTTCCCCATCACTCTCTCTACCCAAGACATATTGGCTTGTCTGTTCTCAAAAGCCCCATGTTCCCTCCACCAGGACCTTTGCATATGCTGTCCCCTCAACCTGGGTGTTCTGACTATCTTTCTTTGCTTAGATAACTCCTCTCATCCTTAGGAGAAGTCTTCCCTGACCACTTCTCACCCAGTCCGAGTCTGGGTCCAGATCCACTGTTACGTGTTCCTATAGCAGCAGTTCTCTCTTCTTCCTCATTCTTATCTCAGCTTGCATATTTATTTGGCAGTTGCTTATTTGTTTAAACTCCTCTTCCCCATGAGACTATAAGCTCCACAATGGGAACAATGTGTCTATTTTTGCTCACTGTTATATCCCTAAAGCCTAGTATATTGCCTGGAACATAGCAGGTGCTCTATACATACTTGTTGAATGACTGAATGAGCTCATATAATCCTCCCAACAAGTGTGGGAAATTTTCGCCTGTGGCCAGTGCTCTTTCCCTGCTCTGACCTCCGACAGCACCTGCTCTCACAGTATTATAAGATGGAGAGCAACAGACTCTGAAAGACAGGGCTCTAGAGCCTGACTGACTGGGTTCAAATCCCCCCTCTACCACTTCCCAGCTGTGTGCCATGGGGCAAATTCCTTAACATCTCTGTGCTTTAGTTTCCTCTTCTGTAAAATGTGAGTAATAATAGTACCTGTCTCATGGGGTGGCTGCAAGGATCAATAAGTGAGTTTCTTTTTTTTAACTACATTTTTAATTTATCTATCTATCTATCTATCTATCTATCTATCTATCTATCTATCTATTTAGTGAGGAAGACCAGCCCTGAGCTAACATCTATTGCCAATCCTCCTCCTTTTTTTCTCTTTTTCTCCCCAAATCCCCAGTAGATAGTTGTATGTCATAGTTGCACATTCTGTTAGTTGCTGTTTGTGGGATGCGGCCTCAGCATGGCCAGACAAGCAGTGCGTCGATGCGCGCCGGGGATCCAAACCCTGGCCGCTAGTAGCAGAGTGCGCGCACTTAACTGCTAAGCCACGGGGCCGGCCCCAATAAGTGAGTTTCTATAACATGATTTTAGAAGGGCTTAGCACATGTGAGAGCCCTGTTAATCGTAGTTATTATTAATATTATTAACAGAAAGAGCACAGATTCTGGGATTAGATGAGTCTGGTTTTCTCTCACATTTGCAAATTACTTCCTGTATGACTTTGGACAAGTCACGGCACACCCCTGAGCCTCAGTTTCCCCATCTGTTAAATTGAGATCTCAAGGCCCGCTTCTTTGTGAGGGTCGGATAGGATGGGAGTGAAGCCCTTAGCACAGGGCCCAGTGCCTGGTGGTTCCCCTCCTGACTGAACTGGTCAGTTGCCTTTTAGACAAAAAGTCCCTTGAAGATAGGCTTCACGCCTGCCTTATTTAGGGCTGTTATCCCTGCCCCTCTGTCCCTGGCACATAGTAGGTGTTCAATGAATGGTTCTTTACTGAATGAATCAATCAATGATGACAGAGACAAGGCTTTGCTCATCTTTGTGTCCAAGTTGAGACGGGCGCAATACCTAGCATCTAATTTCAATAAATGTTTGTTGACAGAACAGATATTTTAAATGGCTATTCATTTCTGTTCTGAGTCCCACCTGAGTTTCTGAATTAAACTGAGAAAGATACTTGTTAAGCAATCCTGAATCTCTCTAGCCTTAGTATTCTTGGCAGTAAAATGAGACTATTAATAATATCTAACTCTTAAGAGTGTTCTGAAAAGTAAATGAATGGATTTGGCACATAGAAAATGTTGGTTCATCATCATTCCCTTCCCTGAGCCTCAGTTTCCTCATTCATGAAATGGGCATCCACTCACTCATTTATTCATCCATTGCTCAACAAACACAGTGCCCATGTGCAAGGCATTGTAGTTAAGACCTAGGGCAGTTAGAGAGGTGAACAAGCGTGGTCCCTGCTGTGAGGAACTCAGTGTTTGCTGTGGGAAGAGGCCAGGCCAGGTCTCTGGGCTCCTGCATCCAAGGGGATCATGCTTGTCTCCGATATTCACAGCTGGTTCCAAGGAACTGACCCCTGTCAATCCAACTTACGAGAGACTGAAACATCTGAATTAGAATTTTACATTTAAGCTGGGTGTACTTGTGGGGTTGGGAGGGACTATTCATCTCCAGTGACCAAAATATTTCCACCTGTTACACAGAGCACTCTTTTCTTTTCAATTAAAAGACATTTACATGCCAAGGGTATTTAAATATCAGGGGAGGGTCTGCTCTCAGTGGGCTGGCCAGAGGTAGAAGGATGTCTGGGTCCCAGTGGCCCATCAGAAGCAGGCCTCAGGGAAGAAGCAAGATTTAAGAGATGAGAGCCTGCCTGGACCACTTCTGTTGGGAAAGGCCTCCCTGCAGTATTTTTTGTCTCCTCAAGGCTGCATTTCATTTTAAATTGCAGCTGAAAGCAGATATTTTCCCTCTTGCCTATTACACCTCTTAATTTGTCTCTCCCTCTGCTGTTATTTGTCTCTATAAAGTGTTTTGCATGAAAGACCCACACAGCACAATGTTGCTTTGCCCTGGGTTAGATTTAACAGGAAAGGAAGACAGAGAGACTTAAGTCCAAGGGGGAAAGTGCGAGGGCCTTGTGGTCAAGACACACATGTCTGGGAATATATGCCTGGCAGTGTGTACACGTGCATGTTTTTGGACCTGTTGTGTGGGTATCTGTGCACATGTTAATACTTGCACTAATACGTATATACGTCTATGTATGCTTTGGTATAATCACTTGGTGTCCATACCTAAATTAAGTGTATGTTTGTGTGCAAGTACACACCCACATGCAATCTCTGAGAGCACGTGTTTCTATGCATAGGAGCATACATGTGTACACAGACACACGCAGGCATCTAGGCATGCAGGTCACATGATGTGTGTGGTCTTCTCTGCACACGACCAGGGTTCTCTCTCCTTCCTTGCCCCTGCACCGCTGCGGCTAGCATCTCTCCCTGCCCCACCCAGGGGCCCTGGCCCGAATTTGGGGTGTGGGTAAATGAAGGCAGAGCAGTGGTGTGCGGGAGTCCCGTGGAAACACTGCCTTAGCCCGGCCCAACCGCAGCCACAGCTCTCTGGCTTGGCTCCAGCCACTCCTTCCTCACAGCCTGCCACAGCAGCACCACCGCGGCTCCGCGGACGCTCTGGGGACCGGGCAGTCCCCCAGCTCCCTGCCAATCCTGGACTGGCACTGAGGGGTGAGAGGTTACCGAACGACGGCCAGAGCCCTCCAGACTAGCCGGGTCTCCTGTCCCCTCCCGGGGACCAACAACCGGAGCACCGCGGGCGGGGGCCGGAGGGGGGTCTCGGTCGCTCCCAGTCCAGCGAGCGCTGGGCACTAACCAATGGGCGACTGCCGCCCAACGGGGATCCCTCCGAGGCAACCAATGACCTCGCTCCGCTCTCCAGCCCCCCCCACCCTCGCCAACCCCGCGCAGCTGGACCATTGGTGCTGCTGGGACGGGGGGAGTGTGCGCGGCGCTGGCCGTTTGGGGGAGGGGGCGTGGCTTGGAGGCCCTTCTCTCCCCACCCTCGCTTAGGCCCCGCACTCCCCACCCCGGACGCCGGGCCATTGGCCGGCGCGGCGCCGCGGCGGCGCGGGGCGCGGGGCGCGCGCGGTGGGCGTGGCCGAGGGCGTGGCCGGGCGGGAGGCGGGGCGCGGGCGCTGTCTCGGGGAGAGCCGGGGCTGCGGCGCGGGCGGCGGAGGCGTCCGGGCGGTGTGCGCGCGTGTGGGGCGCAGGCTCGGCGGCAGCGGCGGCGGCGGCTCAGCCTGCGGCGGCGGCGGCCCGTCTGGAGCGGCGGCCGCGGGGCGCCAGCTGCAGCGGGGGAGGCGCAGCCCGGTCTGCACGCTCCGCGGAGCCGGCGGGGCCCGGGAACAGGTGATCTTCGGGAGCCCGGAGCTCTCCGGAGTTGGCGGGGCGGGAGCCCGCACTCCCGGGCGCAGCTGCAGCCGCCCCGGCGCGGCTGGGCGCGGACGGCTCCCGGCTGCGGACTAGGGCGCGGGCAGCCCCAGCCGCTGCAGGCTCGGAAGTGCCCGCGCCCGCTCCCCGCGCCCGCCCGGCGGCGGAGCAAAGTTGTGGACGTGTCCCGACAGCCGAGCCCGGCGCTGTCGCGACCCGGCCGGGCGGCGCGCTCTGGCAGCGGCGCTGACCCGCCGGCCCCGCCACCGCCTCGCCCCCTGAGCCGGCCCCCCACTTCTGAGGCTGACACTTTGGGCCGAGGGCCTGAGGGCGGCCCGGCGCGGGGCCCAGGCCTGCGGGCGCCCCTCCGCGCCGACAGCCCGGGCGCCGCGGACGGCATGTGACGGCCCCGGCGGCGGCCGCACGCGGCAAGGCGCGGGCCCCGCGGCTCCGGCCGCTGCGAGGAGCGGCTGCGCGGCGGCCGGGGGAAGGCTGCGGCGCGCGGCCGACCCCTGCGGGCCCGGGTCCCGAGCCGTGCCGCCCAGGCTCGCCCGGGCCCCGCCGAGGCCGCTGCGCCCCCGCCGCAGCGCGGGGGGACCCGCTCCAAACTCCTGAACTTCGGGGACGGTCCCCGGAGCGGCGGAACTCTCAGGGACCCCCGCCCCGGGCGACGCCCCTCGACGACCTGCGCTCACCGGGCCCCCTGCTGACAAGTGCCTGGACTCCGAGGGCCCCGGGGCCCGGCCGGAGCTGACTGTCCCCAGCCCCACGCCAGGCCACGATGCTCGTGAGGAAGGTGCCCGGCTTCATCCCGGCCTCCCCGTGGGGGCTGCGGCTGCCGCAGAAGTTCCTCTTCCTTCTCTTCCTCTCGGGCCTCGTCACCCTGTGCTTCGGGGCCCTCTTCCTGCTGCCCAACTCCTCTCGCCTCAAGCGCCTCTTCTTGGCCCCCCGGACCCAGCAGCCCGGCCTGGAGGTAATGGCCGATGCCGCCGGCCACCCCCTGGCCCACGAGCAGGAGTCGCCTCCCAACCCGGCCCCCGCGGCGCCAGCCCCCGGCGAGGACGACCCCAGCAGCCAAGCCAATACCCGCCGCAGGAAAGGGTGGCTGAGGCGCACGCATCCCACCGGGCTCCGGGAGGAGGCCACGGCGGCCCGGAGCAGCGGCGTCGCGGCCCTCAGACCCCAGGAGGAGAGCATCCCATTCAGCTTCGACTTCAGTGCGTTCCGGAGCCGCCTCCGCCACCCGGTCCTGGGGACTAGGGCCGACGAGAGTAAGGAGCCACAGAGCCTTGTTCGAACCCAGCGGGAGAAAATCAAGGAGGTAAGGGCTCTCCTCCCCCCCAAAAGAAAAGACCCCCTTGTGCTTCCATCCAGTTCTCCTGGCCCCTGGTCTACTCTAGGCCCTCCAGGCACACTGCACCCTCCCCTCGCCCCCAAACTTCCCACCTTCACTCTTGCCTGCGCACTTTTCCACCGCTGGGTTCAGTTAATCATCCCCACCGTGACGGAAGTGAACCACTGGACCAACTTTTCCCCATCCCCAGATTCTGGTCTTGCCAGTCCAGCCCCCACCCCGGGTGGGCTCCACTTCCTTTCTTTGTAGAGTTGCTGGCAAGAGTGCTGTTCAGCTTCATTGATGGACACCTCTCTGCTCTCATGGAGCCAAGGGCCACTCTTTCTCACTGTGAGTCCTTCAGTCCAGACTTCCCCCAAACCCCTGTACAATCTACTACTTGGAAATCCAGGATTTGGGGGGTATTTGGTGTCCTGTGAGTATTTTGTAACCTGGTCAGTAACCTACAAACCAGAGGATGTTGTGTGTTCTTGCTAACTGCTTCTATTTGAGCTTTTGGAGTAATTGTACATAATTGCATGATGCAGGAAGGAATGATCGGTCAGGCGGTGGTAATGATACAGAAGCTCCGGGGTTATTGGCTTAATGAAGCAGGTCTTGGACTTGTTCCTTGTAGGGATTGAATCAAGGAGGGGTTTAAAAGGATCACTTTGAGTCTGAATCTTAGTCTTAGTTTAAGAAGCCAAAAGCAAACCCAGCCTCACCATGGCTTGAAGACTGTTGCGGAGCCACCGGTAACTAAATATTCTGCTCTACCACTGTTAGAGCTGCCTGTGTGAGGTTTGTGCCCAGCAATGCAGAGGGGGCTGCAGTGACACCACCGGGCCACAAGGGGGCTGTGGGCAAGCAGTGGGCCAGGGTCTCCTCCCTAGAAAGAAGATGCTCCCCCCTCCTGTGGACCCAGAAGGAAAGGGCTGCTTCTGTCTGGACTTCTCGGTTTGCTGCAAAGGAGTCAGCAGGTCTGCCCTTATTTCCAGGGGGAGCAGGCAGCGAGGGTCAGGACCTGCCCTGTCAAGACCTACTCAGAGCCAGTGGAGAGCTTGGCTGGCCCTCCTCCTTGTCCAGACTATCCTCCCTCCCAATGCCCACCTCTTCCCCACTTATCTCTGCTGTTACTCAGCCCTTCTACTCTAAGCCCTATTTGGAGTCTGTCTTAACTAGCAATCACAGGACATTTTGTGATGTCAAGATAGGAAGCCACGAAGATGAGTCCTTGTTTTGTGTGTGTGCACCTGCTCTCAGTTTCCAAATTCTTGTTGAAATCTCAAAGGTTGATTGAAGGCTGGAACTTGCAGTGGCTAGGGAAGGGTCATCATTTCTCCCCTTTTGGTTAAGGAACTGTATTGTTGAGTACGCACCTGGACCACCTGCAGCTCCCTTTCTCAAAGCTGCCTCTGAGCTCATTAGCCCTCTCGGCCTTTTCAGACCTCCTCAGAGGGCAGTCACCCCCAGTGAAATTACACATAAACTACATGCGTGCAGTTTCTCATGGGGTGTCCAGGGCTGCCATCCGATTTTCAAAAAGACCTCTCAACAGATTAACTACTGTCCTTTTCAGAAGAGGTGCTTTCTGCATTTGCATCTACATACGTGACCCATTTCCGAAAGCCTGGGGTTGGGAGCCATAGGAAGGGTGGGCTGGCTAGTGGGAACATGGTTCTGCCCTTCTATACAAAGACAACCTCCGTTGCCGGCAGGAGCTGCGGGAGGTAACTTGCTGCAGCGGCTGGAGGGTGGTGGGAGGTGTGGAGACTCTGCTTTGCAGGTGGGTGTAAAATAACATGATGAGCGGAGGTCCATGTTGGTTGCCAGATGTCTGAATCTTTCTATCTGGCATCTCCGTGCACCCCTGCTTGCATATACCTGCAGATGGTCTTCAACAAGCCCTCTCTTACTATCTTGAAGACCTTAAGCTCCTCAGAACAGAGGGGACTGGACTATGTACACTATTATATTTTTGAAGCCTATTGTCTCCTCAGGCTTCTTGAGTTTGGACTCTCCACCACCACCACCACCAAACAACCTGAAAAATGTGGGGCAGAGTTTTTGATTTAGCTCTTAACATAGAGCTACCTTCATGGTGTCCTGCCTGATGTGGAATGCATATGCCCATTGCTGGAGGATGTCTTTATTTCCTTCTCATTTAAATTTCTATCTGTGCCGTGCCCAGGGGTAGATCATTTTAGAAAGGTGCCTGTTTTCATGAAAGGGACTGTTGCTTTCCTCTCTGGCTTGTTTATTTCCAGACATGGATCGATTAGACCCCAGGAGCAGAGGGGGAACTAACATCAGATAAAAAGGGCTCTGTTCTTATAAGATGAGGTTTTTAAAGTGAAAGTAAACATCAAGAGAGACTCAGAGAGGGTGATAAATGAGAGTGAATGAAGACTGGACACCCCGGCTATAGATCAACAAAGTCTATTTATGAACATTCCAGTTTGAGAGATGGACATGGGCATGGGGTCTGTGCTGATAAGATGGTTGAAACTGCATGTTCCTGATGTACACACATCAGGAAATGCTCTGTCACTAGAACCAACTATTTCTCCTTACTTTGCAGTTTTTGGAACCTTGGAGGAGGCAGTGTGGTAGAAAGGGGAGACCCAGAGAACATGGGTTCGAGTCTCACTCAACCGTCAACTGTCTGACTTTGCACAAACCACCTCCTCTCCTTCCTGGACCTGATTTTTCCTTCTGTAAAATCGGGTGAGGGAGGGGATAATTGGCTGTTCACATACGCTCTTGCTTCCAGACCTGGCCCCTAAGTAGACTGCCAGTCTGACCAGGGACTCCTTAGTAGTTGGGCTCCTCCCAGCTCTGTTTTCGACATGTCTCAGTTGTGTGAAGTCAGGGGCGATGTGTGTTGTTGTTGATGATGGTGGTGTGTTCACTCCTGCATCCCTAGCACCTAGTCAAGCGTAGATATTCATGCAGTCGATCAAGTTAATCATTCCTGTCACCCAAATTGAACTTTAGAGATGGGACTGGACAGTGATGGATCCTCAGCTTGGGACCAGGAAGAGTGAAGGGGTTGGTGAGAATGTGAACGGCTTGCTAGCAGCCTTGTCTTTCAGATCTGACCCTAATATAGGAACTGATTGTTATAATTATTATAGGGGACCTCGGCCATAGGTGGGCTTATTATGGATTCAAATTCAGCAGACTTTTCTCACTCGTGACAAGAGTTGGAAATGTATAGCTTGGCAGGGTTACATCCCAATGAAAGGATTCAAACTCTCCTGGGTCCCACTAATGAAGGTTGGTTGCTGATCTGCGGAACCTCACGTGTCCCTTCCAGTGAAGGGGGCTTTTGTTAAAGAGAGTTAGGCATTCTAGGGCAGTGAGAACATAGTACTAGAGTGGGGCTGCCCCTGGTCCATATGAAGAATGTGGGTTGAATTTCACCCCCATCTCCATCCGCATCCCCTCTGCCCAGTGCCCTTATGCACCACTGTATGTGGCAGTCCCACTAAGAATCCAACCTGGGTTCAAATCCTAGCCACACCATCAATTCTGACGTCAGGGGAAAATTCCTGTTTATCGCTGGGCCTCAGTTTTCATGGTAAAACAAAGAGACTGGCGTTTAGGGGACTCTTCGCTCTCTCACTCCCACCTGTTTACTGTTTTGTTTATGCATCTGCCCAAACACCTAGAATAGGGTCTGACACCCAGTTGGAGCTCAGATACTTGAATGGGTGGCTACAGTAAAGATCTATAAACTAACAGTTAAGTTCCTGATGGCAGAGGCAGGGTCTTCTTCCCTGAGGGTACTGGAATTCTAAGAGTCTCAGAGTCGGGGCCACAGCAAGGTTTGGGGGCTCAGCAGCTCTAAGACCCAAGAGGTCTTTTAGAAGTTGCAGTGATTTTCCAAGTGCAAGTCCAACTTGAGGGGAGTGGGGAGGTGGCAGCCATGAGTAACATCTTTCCTGCTTGGATGGCAGGCATCTGGGATGCCCAAGTCGCCCTGGAGTGCCTACAACTTGGCAGGGAGTGTCCCCGCTCTTGCTCTCCATGCCTGCTGCATTAAGCCTCCAGGATATTGCTGCTTATGATATGTGACCGTGTCTGAATAAGTCATCTTGGCAAATGATCTTTGCTCCCCATTAATGGGCTGGTTCGTTAGTCATGTGTGGTTTCTCTGTGTATCTGATTTATCGCCGCCAGTGCCGGGGACAGGTAGGAAAATTCAAAGGCTCTGTGTTCTTTGTAGCGTGTAAATCTGAGCCTATGAGATGTTCAAGATAATTAATATTAGGAACAACTCAGATTTAAATAGCTGTCCTTTGAAGAGCTCTGTTTAAGTTGCAAATCTATTGAAGATCTTTTTTTCCCCCGTCCTCCAGTTTCACTCTGTCCTGCTGTAGGATACATTTAAGATAGATAGGAAGACTGGCCTGTAATAACTGGACAGGTCCTTTGGGAGACCCTTACATCCTAAGCCCAGCCACACACCTCACCCTTCTTCCTTAGAATTGAGTACTGCAAGTAGAATAAAGCTCAGAATTTGTCCCTCCAGTTGTACAGCTCACCACCCGCAGGTGAGGTGGGTCTCTGCTTGCATTGTGAGTTGCACCATCATTTTGGGGAGCTAGGTGCAGGCATTCCAGGAGCAGTTGCTTCTCAGGCCTCACGTCCTTAGCTCTGCCTTTAGTGTTAGGTCTGGAAACAAATAGTACAATGACTTTTAGAAGTCAGCTGCTTGTTTCACACTGCATTTAGCAGGGGGGTAAGAATAGAGATTCCCCTGCGGTGTTCAGAGTGACTGATTTACATCCGAGCTCAAAAAATGCCTTTTCTCTAGCTTTCCCGGAAGCCTGATCCGTTACTCCACCAAAAATAAATATTGTGATATCTATCAGGCGTGCTTTGCTCAAAGGGACTTACGTCTTTTCTCTTATTGAAAAAAATAAATCAGGCTCGCAGATTGGAAAGCCCCACGCAGGGAGGCTGTCTGGTGATCTAGGTGGGCACCCCGCCTTGTGGGCAATGCCTCTGGCTTGGGGAAGGCGCCTGCCTCTGCATCCTGAGTTGAGTCTGTGCTAAGGGAGGTGGTGGGAGCTTTAGGAAATTCTCTCCTGCCTTGCTCTCATTGGTGAGGTCAGGAAGGCCTGAGCCAGGGAGTGATGGCCAGGATTCAGGAGAGTGGTTGCCTCGGGTGAATTCGTGGATATTTATTACAGTACTTGAAAAGAGGGGCCATGCATGGAGCAGAGATGAGTGTCATGAACCAAGGATTATCATTATTCCAATTCTGTGCACCTGCAGTCCAAAAAGACCAGGCTCATTCAAACAAGAAGCCCTGGTTCTTAATTTCCCACTACTCTGGGGCCAAGGCCTTAAGCATAAGTGTTTTCATAATTTGGGGAAAAGAAACAACAGACTTTCTTAGCTCTGCATTCTCATGGCAAGTGATGGTAAGAAAGACTTTGGAGACTCCTCAAAGAATTCTGAGGACTCGGGACCTAAGTGCTCCTCCCCTTGCCTCCTTCACCCCCTCCAGCTCTGGGGGTTAGTTCATAGCTGAGGCAGCATAGTTTGGGTTCTCTTAAGTGCGGAGTTGATGTGGCTGAGGTTGCTGTAAGTCAGGCCTGCTTTTTGGCGTCTCCACCCCCAAAGAGAATAGAAGCTGCGGAGACCACAGCTACAGGCTACGGCCTCCGTGTGGTAGCCCAGTTGTAGGTTTTCTCCCCTGAGAAGGCTGTTTTCTAAGATTTGGGTTGAGGGCTCCCCAAACTGAGCAGGCAGGTGGTCAGAACAGCTTTTATTCACAAGAGGGGTCTGAGTATGTCTCAAATTTTCATCAATTAAAGGCTAAGGCCAGGGCACTTGTCCATCTGTTTTAGTGCAGTAGCTTTAGTGGTAACTTTTATAGAAGAAACTTGGCATACAGATTAGCATCCTCCTTAACAGATGAGCAGTAATTGTGCTTCTATCTGGCGTGCCCTGGGAGTCAACTGCTCCACAGGTGAACCTTCCAGGCAAACAGTTTTCATTAAATAGCAACCATTGTCAGTAGCTGAATAGTAGGAGATATGTCTCCCCTCCTTCCACCTCTGTGGTGACTTGGTGATCACCATAAAATCCCCTGTGCAATACAGCAGTGTCCTATAGGGCCTGAGGAGTTGTATAGATAAAAGTGGTGGCTGCTCAGGACCTGTCCCTTGTATTCTCGTCTTGTTTTTTCACCACAACCCTGTGATGCAGGTACTATCTATTTATTTAAGTATAATTACATATGGCGAAATGCACAAAACAGAAAACCACGTAAACCACACCCCTATCAAGACAATGGAACATTTCCACGACCCCAGAAAGTTCCCTCTGTTCCTTCCCAGTCCCCCGTCATCGACCCCAACCACTGTTTCAATTTGTCACCAGAGATTTGTTTTGCCTGTTCTAAAACTTCAGATGAATGGGGTAGTACAATATATGCCCTTTTGTGCAAGGCTCCTTTCACTGAGGATAATGTTTTTGAAATTCATCCATGTTGTGTGTATATGTACTTCATTCATTTTTTATTGTTGAGATGTATTTCATTGTGTAAATATACCACAATTTGTTTATCCATTCGCCTGTTGTTGAATTTTTTGGTTGTTTCCAGTGTTTGGCTATTATGAGAAAAGCTGCTATGAACATTTTATGTACAAGTCTTGGTGTAGACATGTTTTCATTTCTTTGCATAAATAACTAGGAGTAGAATTGCTGGCTCATAGAGTAGATATATGTTTAACTTTATAAGAAACCGGAAACACCGGACCATGTTGTACTCCCGCCAGCAATGTGTGAGGGTTCTGCATCTTCAGTAACACTTGCCGTTGTCCACCTTTTAAGTTTAGCCATCCTGTCTGATGTGTAGTGATATTTCAGTGTGGTTTATTTTTTGTTTCCCTAACTATTGATATTGAACATCTTTTCATGTGTTTATTTTCCATTTCTATATCTTTCTTTTAGGTGTCTGTTCAAATCTTTTGCCTTTTTTTTTTTTTTTGTGAGGAGATCAGCCCTGTGCTAACATCTGCCAATCCTCCTCTTTTTTTTTTGCTGAGGAAGACTGGCCCTGGGCTAACATCCATGCCCATCTTCCTCCACTTTATATGGGATGCCACCACAGCATGGCTTGCCAGGCAGTGCGTCAGTGCACTCCTGGGATCTGAACCGGCAAACCCCGGGCCGCCGCAGCGGAGCGCACACGCTTAACTGCTTGCGCCACCGGGCCAGCCCCCTTTGGCCTTTTTTTAATTAAAAAAAATTGGGCTGTTTATCCTCTTACTGAATTCTAGAAATTCTTTGTATATTCTAGATGTAAGTCCTTTGTCATATATATATATATATATATATATATGTATATATATATATATAAAACAGGCTTTCAGTCTATGGTTTGTCTTCGTTTTCTTAATGGTGTTGTTCAAAGAGCAGAAGTTTTAAATTTTGATGAAGTCCAATGTATCAGTATTTTATGGTTAGTGCTTTCAATGTCTATTTTTTAAAAAAATCTTTGCCTACCCCAAGATCATAAAGGTAGTCTCCTTTTTTTTTTTTTGTGAGGAAGATTAGCCCTGAGCTAACATCTGATACCAGCCCTCCTCTTTTCGCTGAGGAAGATTGGCCCTGGGCTAACATCCATGCCCATCTTCCTCTATTTTATATGGGACGCCGCCACAGCATGGCTTGACAAGCGGTACATCGGTGTGTGCCCGGGATCCGAACCTGCGAACCCTAGGCTGCCGAGGTGGAGCACATGCACTTAACCGCTGCGCCACCGGGCTGGCCCCCTGGAGATAGTCTCCTTTTCATTCCAGAAACTTTATCATTTTAGTTTTTACATTTAGGTCTCTCATTTACTTCAAATTCATTCTTGTATATTGTGTGAGGTGTAGGGGTTGAGGTTCATTATTTTCCATTTAGATGTCTACTTGTTGAGCACTATTTGTTGAAAAAACTTTCCTTTCCCCATTGAATTGCTTTGATGCCATGTTAGATTAATTGACAATGTATATGTCGTTCTGTTTCTGGACTCTTCTGTTCTATTGATTTATCTTTATGTCAATTCACGCTGTCTTGATGCTGCAGCTTTATGGTAAGTCCTCCATCTTTGAACTTCTTTTTCAATATTGCTTTGGCTATTATAGGTCTTTGGCATTTCTGCATACATTTGAGAACAAGCTTGTCAGTGTCTATGAAAAATCTTCCTGGGATTTTGATTGGGTTTGACTTGAATCTATAAATCAACTGGGAAGAATTGATATCTTAACAATATTGGGTTGTCTGATCCATGAATGTGGTATCTCTTTCCATTTATTTAGATTTTCTTTAATTTCTCTGAATAGTGTGTTATAGTTTTCAATGTAGAGCGCTTGAAAATCTTTTATTAACTATATCTCTAAATACTTTATATTTTTATGCTGTTGTAAATGATATTCTTTAAATTTTTATTTTCCAATCATTTGTTGCAAGTATGTAGAAATACAATAGACTTTTTATGTATTGACTTTGTATCATGTGACCTGATTGAATTCATATATTAAATTTTTTTTGTAGATTCCTTAGGCTGTGTTATGTATACAATCATGTTGTCTATGAGTCAAGACAGTTTTACTTCTTCCTTTCCAGTGTTTATTCCTTTTGTTTCTTTTTCTTGCTACATTGCACTGGCTAGGACTTCAGTTCAATTTTAAATAGAAGTGGTGAGAACTGACGTCTTTGCCTTGTTCTTGACCTCAAGGGAAAAGCATTCAGTCTTTCACCAGCAAGTATGATGTTAGGTGTAGGTTTTGGTAGATTCCTTTTATCAGGTTGAGGACGTTCCCTTCTGTTCCTAGTTTGCTGAGAGTTTTTATCAGAAATGGGATCGAAATATTGTCAAATACTTTTTCTGCATCTATGGATGGTTTTCCATCCTTAATTCTGTTAATATGGTAAATCATATTGATTTTAAAAGAATGTTAAACTAAACTTGCATTTGATTTTCTAATATTTTGTTAAGAATTTTTGCATCTACGCTTATGGGGGATGTTGGTCTATAGTTTTCTTATAAAGCCTTTGTTTGGTTTTTGATACAGCATTATGTTGGCCTCATAAAATGAACTGAAAAGTGTTCTCTCTACTTTCTGAAAAAGTTTGTGGGACACTAATGTTATCTCTTTCTTAAATGTTTGATAGCATTCACTGCTAAAGCCATGTAAGTCTAGATAATTTTTTTTTTTGGTGTGTGATGTTTTAAATTCTTAATTCAACTGCTTTAACAGATATAGGGCTATTCAGAATTTCTATTTTTTGTGTCAGTTTTGTCAACTTCACTTCCAAGTAATTTGTCTATTTCATTTGAATTGTGGAATTTATTGGAATAAAATTGTTCCTAAGATTCTGAATTTTCTTTTTAATGTTTGTAGGATCTGTAGTGTTGTTCTGTCTTTTATTGCTGATATTGCTAATTAGTTTCTCTGTTTAATTTTTGAAAATAGTTTAGTTAGTAATTTTTATCAATTTTATTGATCTTTTCTAAGAACCAACTTTTGATCTTTTTTTAATATTCATTTTTAAATTTTATTGATTTTCACACTTATCTTTATTTCTTTCCTTCTGCTTATTTTGGGTTTAATTCACTTTCTTTTTCTAACTTCTTTCTCTAGTCTAACAGTCTGCCTACATCCACTTACCCTCTCTCATCTTCATCCTGTTGTTGTCATGTATTTTGCTTCTACCTATGTTATAAACCTCACAGTACGTTGGTATTATTTTTGATTTAAATAGTCAATTTTCTTAAAGAAATTAATAAATTAGAGTCTTTTAATTCACCCACGTACTTAGCACTTATAATGATCTTCTGTCTGGTATCATTTTCCCTTCAGCCTGAAAAACTCGTCTTTACATTTCTTGTAGTGTAGGTCTGCTGGTGACACATTCTTGCAGCTTTTGTTTATCTAGAAGTGTCTCTATTTTGCCTTCATTTTCAAAGGATATTTTTGCTGGATATAGAATTTTAAGTTGGCTTTTTTTTTCCTTCCTTCACATGAAAGACTCATTGTCTTGTAGCTTGCATTGTTTCTGATGAAAGGTCGAATATATTCCCCTGCATGTAATATCTTTCCTCTCTCTTTGGATGTTGTTAAGATTTTCTCTTTATCTTTAGTTTTCATGAATTTGACTATGCTGTGCCTAGGTATGGATGTCATTGTTTATCCTTCTTGGGGTTTGTTAAGCTTCTTGTGTCTGTGGACTGATTATTTTTTGATCAAGTTTGGAAAAATTTTGGCCCATATTTCTTCAATATTTTTTCTGCCCCAATCTATCTCCTTTTCTTTTAGAATTCTGGTTATACGTGAGTTAGATTGCCTGATGTTTTCCCGGAGGTCACTGAGGCTCTTCATTTTCTTTTCAGTCTTTCTTTCTCTGCTTTGGTGTGGATAATTTATATTAACCTATCTTCAAGTTCACTGAACTTTTTTTCTGTATTGTCCAATCTGTTGTTAAGCCCACCCAGTGAATTTTTTATTCCAGGTATTTTTTTTACTTCTAGAATTTCCCTTTGGACATTTTTCATTGTTTTCGTTTCTCTGACATTTCCCATCTGTTCACTCATTGTTTCCATATTTTCTTTACATCTTAAGGCATATTTTATAGCTTTTCAAAAAGTCTTTGTTTGCTGTTTCCAACATCTTTATTATCCCCGGATCTGTCCCTATTGACTGTTTTATCTCTTGATTATGGGTCACATTTTCCTACATCTTTGTTTGTCTACTTATTTTTAAAAATCTATGCCAAATATTGTGAATGTTACTTTTTTGAGATTCTAGATTCATCTGCTTTTAAGCAGTTTTTCTCCCATTTTTCTGTTAGGCTGTTAGCTGTCACTTCTTGTAGCTGTCAGGATACCTGCCTCTGGCTGCTTTATTTTCTACTCTTCCTATTTTGCTATTTTCTAACCTGTGGTTGGCTAGGAAACCATTCAATCTAACTTGTTAGCACTATATTTAAAGTACAAATAAGCAAACATTGAGTAGGTCTCAAAAGACTCCTGAATCTGGTGCATGAACTTTAATGTGCATATTTTAGAGTAGTTTAGATGTTTAAAGATTCTTATTTATTTTTGGTAATTGGTATTGGATACATGAAATATAATTTTCGTTGAAACCCTATCCTGCATAGAGGCTACGGTTCTCAAAAGGGCTCCTAATTTCTGGTTGATGTCATCTTAAATTATTTGTGCATTTTTTGCTCATCTGCATTTAGGTGTCAGAATAAATATTTGTTGGTATCTGTGATGTTCCAGCAGGCTCCATTAGTGTGACTTTCCTCCTACGATTTTTTAACCTGTCAAATATTTTCTCTGGCCTCCTTGCCTGAAGTCTAATGACTACTTTTTAAAACTTGGTTTATAAATCCCCACATTAAAAAAAAAGACTGTTCGTATAGGCCAAATTGCTGAATTACTAATCAGAAGGCAGCCAAATATACATGGCTGAAGGATTTCCAGGGTGCATCCTGTGAAATCTGATCTCTTATCTCCTCTCATTCAGGAAAGTTCAGTATGAAGTAAATATAGTATCTTATTGCAAAGGCTACCTTTAATTTCATTTGTCTCATTTGGGGTAGGTAAGGGTATTGAATAAAAGTTAGAAATCTCTTAAGATCCTTCTTCCCCATTTTCACTTCCGGAATGAGCTTTTCAGAGGTTAAACCTAAACTTTGCCAAGTAAATGCTGATCTCCTGGGAAGACATTTCGGCACCTTTTTTTTGTTTTTCTGTCCCTGTGTTCTTGACCTAAATCAGCAAATCTTCCTCCTTTCCAACTCTCCCAGAAGCCATCCTCTGTGTTTGTCACATACCCTACAGAGCTCTGGAATAGTCTTGGTTTTTAATTATAAGAATCAATGGAAAAAGAAGACTTTAGTTTCTTGCTTTCAGAACTGGACCTTTTAGAGAACACCTATCAAATGGAATCAATTTTGCTACTTTAGAGTATAAGGAAACCCTTTATAGAGAAAAGCTCATGTTTTGACAGAAAAATAGCAGCTCCATCTAGAGAGTTCTCTAGTGGCTTAGATGTAGTCCTCTTGGGTGTATAATTATGTAAGGGGTAGAGACTTCATGCTGATGTACTCTCAGAGGTGGTGGTGTATAACAGCCTCCCCATAATCATGCTGGGGGCCTATGTCTCGTTATTGATCCTTGAGTAGCTAAGATTGGCATCAATCCGGATGGGGCTGAGGGAGGAAATAGCGTTAGATCTTTCCTGCGATTAGGCACTGGATTAAAGCATAATAAGATTCTCTGCACTCTGAGTAAAGTGCTCTTAAACTTGGCACCAGTGGGAGCAGAATTCCAGTTTGTCAGCCCTGGAATTTGAAGCCGTCTTGCATGTGAGAAAAAGGGTTTCTGACTCTCTGGCCTCTGTACCAACCATTGTCATTTAAATCCCTGGGGAGAATCCCCAGGAGGTCTGCTTTGGAGGGAGGGGGGGCTGGGCTGGTGGCATAGTGGTTAAGTTCACGTGCTCTGCTTCGGCAGCCTGGTGTTTGCAGGTTCGGATCCTGGGTGCAGACCTATGCACCACTCATCAAGCCATGCTGTGGCAGAATCCCATATACAAAATAGAGGAAGATGGGCACAGATGTAAGCTCAGGACCAATCTTCCTCACCAAAAGAATAAAAAAAATTCCTTGTGTGTGTAGTATTCTTAGTAGAGCCCTAGCATCCCATGAAGAGTTTAGCTGATGCCCACAACAGCCTTGTGGCATACAGGGCATGGACTGTAATCCCATTTTATGGCTGGAGAGGATGAAGACCCTGAAAAGGCAGTGACCAACTCCAGGCCCCACCAGTTTCAATTGTGATGCACTGACTTAAACCTCCTCTCCTGACTCTTAGGTTGATGTTCTTTCTATTATGTCATCTGAAGGCTCACAGATGATAATTTAGAGGAAGAGTTTTCGCTTTGGGATGGAATAAAGCAGAAATTGTCATAATCTTGGTAGGTATTCGAAAGAACTGCTCCCGTGAATCTTTACAACAGGGATTCTAACCTTTATTGCAGTCTGGAACCCCCCCGGGGGATCTTAGTAAAGACTGATGCCCAAGTTCCTCCCCGAGAGATTCTGATTTAATTGGTCGAGGGTGCAGCCTAAGCACTGGAGTTCTCAGACACTTCCCTGGTGGTTCTGCTGTGCAGCCATGCTTTAGAACTCACCTGTGGTGCTTTTGTCTTCACCTCGGCTCTGTCGCCTTTCCGGCTGGATTTCGCTTGTACCCACTTATGGAAAAGGTTGGAAATTTTCTATATTTATTAAGACCTAGACCAGGATCAGGTAAGGAGAAATGATTGGGGAAAAGACTCAGTTAAAACTGAGTTTTCTGAAAGTAAGAAGAGCATGTACTGTTAACACGATCAAGAGAAGCCATGAATTTATTAAAACTTTAAGAAACAATGTTGAAAACACCAACTATCTATTGAGCCTCAGTTGTACACTGAAGGAACAGCAAAGGTGAACCTCTGGCTTTAAGGCATTTTGTAGTGTAATATTGTCCTGTGTCTGAATCACTTCCCACCCCGTACAGAGGCATAGAGGGAGGGAAACGTTGGGTAGCTGCATAAATATTTGTCCCGCCTAAGTTTTTGTTCTGGAAGCAGGCAGGACATAAACATCTGAAATGAAAATATTTGCTTGCCCAGAAGTAGATTTCCCAAAAGGCCGTCACCCTCCCTCCTGTGGCTGCCTCTGCCGCTTTGCAGTTAACAGAGCAGCCTTTTCACATTGCTCCTTGGGCCTTAAAATCGAGTAACAGATGCTCAGGAAAAAGCGTTGCAGAAGTGCAAGAGCCGAGCCTGTCCCAGGTGTTCAGACTTACGGCAGCAGAGTCTGCGATTTCCCACCGTCTCTGCCTTGTCAGGTGCTGGATGGGACTTAACCTGAGAATTGCTGCCCTGGGTTGATGGGATCAAATCTATCTAGGCGACTCTGGCAGAAGCTGAAGAAGGTGAGAATGCACTGTAGATTAGTGTGAGTGTCCTGTCCCCACCCCCGCCAAGACGGTCCCCTCGAGAACTGTTTTCGTGCAAGAAGCCTTTGTGTTCTCAACCTGTGCCAGGTTGCAGTCTTTCTTCAATCTGTCCCAACTATTTCTAGCAAATTCTTTGGCTGATGTGGCATAAAGAACAAGTCCTGTTTATCCCAAACTTATTTTATTCCAGCTTCAAGGGGTGGACATTGAGCGTAGGAGCGTTAATGGAGAGTCAGACTTCAGAGGAGAAATTTCCTTCTGTTGTTAAATCTTATATTAAACCGTGCTTACTCAGAGGCCTCTGGTTGCAGGAAGCAGTGATGAGGCTGGAGCTTGACAGATGGCTGGAGAGGCCTGTGTGGAGAGACGATTGTTTGTGTGTTGGTTTTCATTTATGTATTGGTCTTATTTTCATCTTCCTGAGGTACCCAGATGCTATGGTGATAGATTGGTTGGAAACGACTCATTTGTCAGGGTTCCGTGGGGGACATAGGTTTCCTTCCCGTGTGCAGTGGAGTCGAAAATGTTTAATTAGATGCTGAGGCATTTCTGCATCGGTCCATTTCTGCCAGTTCTCCCAGGTAGATGCCATTCCATAGGTTGGAGACAGACTGGGGCTTTTCTGGGCCCAACCTCCTCTCCCCTCATTTTGTCTTGACTCAGTCTTCAGACCTACCTCCTTTTAGCTGCTGTTTTTTTTTTTTTTCTATCGTTTTTGTTCTAGAAACTGCCGGAATTTGCAAAGCTGAATCGTGTTGGAAATCTAGTTGTCAAACAGCTCCAAACCAGACTTTATGAGATAATGTAGTTGAACTGATATGCAGTGAGAGGAATATTAACTGCCTGCTGCTTAATCTGTTTTGTTCAGTTCAACTTCTTCAGAGAACTCACCTTGTTCCTGCTGCATGCCAGGCAATGCCCTAGATGCTGAGGGTGCAAAGATGAGGCTTCTGCCTTCAAAGAGGAGAGCATCTAGTCAGGGTGCAATAGACGTGCACACAGTTGTAACACATGGAGGTGCCCAAATAAAGGGCTGAACACAGAGCTGGGGAGTCACGTCAGCTTGATGTGAGCTTGGGGGAGAGGATGGCATTTCAGGCAAATGTGAAGAATACCAGGGGCAGTGGGCTTGCAGAACAGCAAGGAGCTCCATGTGCTGGATCTGGGGAGGTGTTGTAGGTGTGGATGTGGGAGATGAATTGGGAGTGGCCAAGATTTCTACCTGGGGTAGATGAGGACATCAGGAACTGGGACAGTGAGAAATCCTGGGAGGGGGAGATGAGTTGAATTCTAGACATGATAGAAATTATATGATTGTGACGTCTAGGTGGTTGGAAATATGGGTTTGGGCCTGGTTGGGGTGATGGCACAGGAGATGCAGAGGGACCAAGAGAGCCATCTCCTGCCTCCTTTTTCCTTTCACCAACTGGTTCCGCCACACGTCGTTGCCCCCTGAGCCCTGTGCGCGGCTCAGCCTCGTGCAGGCTTGCAGCCATGGCCTCTCCTAAGGGGCCTGCCCTTAGTCTCCTCCCTTCCTCACCTCCTCCCAGCTTCAGAGGACTGTCTTCACTGGCCAGAGACTCCTTGACTTTCCTTTCTTGCTGGCATCAAGGATTAGAGGGTCTGTTTCTCTTCTTCATTTTCTAATCGTATATCGAGACTCACTGTCGGACCTCTGCTAAGAAGAGCTGGGTGCTCCGAGCTGTCTGCTTTTTGACTTCTGACCGAGAATGCAAGAGCCAGCCTGAGGACGGTACGTGACTCTTCTGGCCTGATGCTGAGTGAGTCCAGCCTCGTAGCTTACTCCTTGTCCCAGCAGAGCATGCAAAGCTGTTCCACCACCTCTCTTCTGGAAATAGGATGTGTGCATCTCTGGCCTGGCCACACACTAGAGATTCACAGGCCAGCTCCTTCATCAGTGAAAAAGGAGCCCACACATGATGGGAGAAAGCGTAGTTGAATCTTCATTGCTGTCGAGGAAAGGAAGAAACTGTGGAGTGGTGAAGACACATTTTGTCTTTCCCAGTGACCACAAGTAGGCAGTGGCCAAATAGATACTACCACGTTCTTCTCAGCTTGTGGGCAGAATCCTCTGCTCCGATGGGAGGGTTCTCTTAAAACCAAGCCCCTGACCATAGAAGGGAGGGTCATTTGGCAAAGTCCCTGCTGAAACGGCCATCTAAGGAACGTCTAAGTGGCTTTCTCACCCTAGCCACTCTTCCAGATTTTCTCCTGGTGTCTGAGCCTCAGATGCCACCCCACTTCCTGGCCCCAGCCTGGAATTGAAAATAGGCTCGTCGTCTGGGCTGTGTTTCTAGAAGAAATCCTGAAGGCTCTGGTGGCAAAGCAGTCCCTGTCTTGCGGCAGCCAGGTAGTCTTGGCTTTCTCTGCCTTGCCCGAATCATTCTGACATTTCCTGTCCTGGTTTGAGCATCTTGAGGTTTGAGTATTCAGGCCTGTTCATCCCGTGGGGTGACAGGTGAGACGTGGCCAGTACCAGTCAGTGCTGGGTTATCGTCGCAGAACTGAAACGCGTGGTGTCTTCTCCTCTGTGGTCACCGCGTTTGCGACAACAGCCTGTGTCGGGTTGCTCAGCCTCCTTAGAGAGGTGTCGAAAGCTAAAAGGAGTTCCTGTTCCTCCGTCCCTGCCCGTCCTCACGGGGTTTATTTATGTTGGCAGAGGACCCTGTAGCAGCCCCACCGGCTAAGTTGAAAAGTGTCCAACCTCCTGACTCTGTACACACTCGCAGTGCCGCCCCGCTGCTGGGCCTGGACCTTCTGCCCCAAGCCAGGGCTCCCTCTGTGGTCCTGGAGTGGGCGCTCTCTCTCGGGTCCTGGAGCTCCAGAGGCTCCAGCCTCGCTTTAGCAAGGCTGCAGAGGCTGCGGGATGGCATAAGGAACTACGTAGACTGCTGTGTGAGGTAGTGACTTTTTTTAAAATTGTGGGTAAAATACACATAACATAAAATTTATCCTTTTAACCATTTTAAAGTGTATGATTCAGTAGCATTGAGTGCATTCACAATGTTATGTGAGCATCACTGCTGTCTAGTTCCAGAATTTCTCACCACTCCAAATGGAAACCCTGTACTCATTGAGCAGCCACTCCCACCTCAGGCCCTGGCAACCACGAATCTGCTTTCTGTCTCTATGGATTTTTCTATTCTGGATGTTTTACATAAGTGGAATTATACAATGTGTGACCTTATGATGTTTTCAAGGTTCATCCATGTTGTAACGTGTCAGTTTCATTTCTTCTTCTGTCTGAACAATGCTCCATTGTATGGCTATGCCACATTTTGTTTATCTATTCACCTGTTGATGGACATTTGGGACATTTCTACCTTTTGGCTAGTATGAATAAGGCTCCTATGAACATCTGTGTACATGTTTTTGGGTGGACATATGTTTTCATTGCTTTTGGGTACCTGCCTAGGAGTAGAATTGCTGGATCACATGTAATTCTGTATTTAACTTAGTGAGGAACTGCCAAACTTCCACAGCGGCTGCACCATCTTACGTTCTCATCAGCAGTGTGAGCGGCGGTGGTGACTTTTGGAGCCACGTGTGCCAGCTCCTCTGCCATAAAACAAAATAGTTATCTGGGGTGAGCCTCGGTGTAGGGTGGCTGGGACCAGTGGCATCAGGAGTGAGCAGGGAGGGGACGCAGGGCTTGGGGAACTTGGCTGGAGTTCACAAGCACAGCAGAGCAGTCTGGGGCCCAGCCCTTGGGGCTGGTGGAGCCTCTCCAGTGTGGTGGAGTTGTGATGGGCAGCGTAAGGGGCAGTGACTTGGGCAGTGGAAGGGCCACATGGTGGGCTTGGGAGGGCTGATCCAGGTGGTGTCTGTGGGTGTGAGTGTTAGACCATGAGCCTGGGATGGTGGCAGAGTGTGGCCTCATCCCGGGGAAGACTGGTTACAAGTGGACAAGGAGGCAGGTCCAAGCCCAGCCCACAGATTAGGCTGATGGGGGTAGGGGGACAGGAAAGGAGCACTGTGATGGGAGGCGGGGGGTACCTCACTGGGCTCCAGTATGGAGGTGCCATGTCTTACCCCAAAGCAGTGCCCCTCTCCTGAGGCTGAGGCAACTGATTGCCCCCTACCTGGGCTTAGGTTCTGGATTAAGCATGTAAGTTGAAATCACATATGGTGAAAACTCTCCTTGAAAATCTCTCATTGCCAGGACCCAGGCCCCTGGAAGCTCAAAAGCCAAAATTTAGCTTCTTTCATTTGCTGTTCAGTGGTGGCTTCTCTTTCCTTGGAGCGGTGGAGGCCGAGGTCTAGTTCCAGTGGGGAAGGAGTAACAGGAAGAGTGAGGAGAGTGGGCGGCAGAATTGAATGTGTGTGAGTTCAACGTATGTACGGTGTGACTGCCCCCTCCCCGGGCCTTCTGGCTGTCAAACTGACTGGCTTAGGACCTAGGCTAGGTGTGGGGCCAGGGAGGACCAGAAAGGCTGACGTCGGAGCCCCTGGGGCTGGGGCAGCTGCTGCAGGGCTGTCCTTCCCCCCCTTGCAGTACCAGCTCCTGGAGAGACCCGGAGTCAGGCCACCATAAACCCACAGCAGCCCCAACTTGACACAGGCAGGGCTGGGGTGGCCGCTTTGTGGTACCCAAGCTCTAAACGCCTAGCCTGCATCTAGCAGAGGCCTCCTTTGGGGTACGTGGGCCAAGTCGGTGCCACCTTATAAACAGTGTTATCGTTTGTCAGTGTTATGGTTAAATAGTGATGCTTCTACGTTCACTACCTCCTTGAAGCGTCTGGTGATTGGAAGCATATTCCCAGTTTACAGATTGAGGCTTAGAAAAAGAGTAGGTTTCAAAGTTCCATGATTAGGAAGAGACAGAACTAGGACACACACCTGGGACTTCTGGGTTCTAGATTCAGCATTCTTTTTATTGCATTCCACTTCTTGGGGAAGCTATCTGATATGGGTGCTAGTTTTTTCCTACACTCTCTTTGTTAGAACAGATGAGAGTCTTGGGGTCATGAGGTGCTAAGAACCTAAGAAAAGATCAGGATCATGTGTGATTCTCATGCACATAACTTGCTTTCTCCTGGGGCTCTGGTCACACGTGAGATGGATCTGTTTTCCTTGGCTCTGCCAAGGCCATCTTGGCCCCTGGCTATGCCTGTTTCTGGGCAGCAGCCTCCCAAAGAGACAGCCCTCTTCTGAGGTTGGCTGAGATTTTTGGGTCGAGCCTTGATTCTGATGAGGCAGAGTTAGCATCTCCTGCTGCAGCCCTGGCTTTCAGCAAATGGTAAACTCTACTCGAGGGCAACATTCAATTATGAAAATCTATTTCTCTTGCCACATTCAAAAAGTCTCCTAATGTGCCTTTGTGCACGCACAAATTTAGTGACACATCGCTAAATGTGTATGTGGTTGCCATGGAAATGTCTCTCTTTTAACATGGCATTCCAAGAGCAAAGAGAAGGGAAGTTTTCTTTGTAAAGAGAAGCAGAGCAGAACTTGGCTAATTGTCATCGCGCTAATCCCCAAGCTGTCATTCTTCCCTGACTACCTGTCTCCTACTCCCTGTCAACAGTGGAAGCCGAATCAGCCTGCTGCGTTTCCTTAGGAATTTCACAAGCATTGTTCTTAACCTTTATACCAGGCACGTACCAGGAAGGACCACAGGACTCTTGATGTAAGTTCTCACCCAGCTTAGAAGGGGCACCTTCCTGCACCGTCCCACACTTGCTGCTTGTAAACACTCGAGTCTCAGAAGAACTCTTGGTACCGGTTTCTTTGCAGAACTTGTGGGCTGAGCAGGTCTTCTGAAGCAGCTCTGCTTTGTGTTTTCTACCAGAGACTCTGAGCTTTAGTTTTTGTCTTTGTGACAAATACATGATATGAGCATGCTAATACTAAGGCATTTTTTGAATGTCAGAAATCCCACATATTGTCCTAGTAGCAGCCTGAATCCACAGAATGTGGGGGCAGATGTAGAAGGACCTCAGAGACCTAAGTCTGACTGAATGCCTTCTTGTCGCTCTGGCCCACCCTGACCCCATTTTCACCTCTGTCCTCTTTACTTTCTTGACTGAGCCTGTCTGTGGACAAAGAATTCCTTGTATATTTGGACATGACCAGCAACTTCTGAGGGGATCTTTGGTCTACATTGGCTGATGCTTTGACTAGGTCACTGGGCTGCACTGGCTTTCCCGGTCTTGGGGCTGGCTAGCTGTTCTTAATGATTCTGAAGGTGAAGCTGATGGATCTTTTCGCTAATATAGTTCACCAGTGGTGAGCTCTGAGGTGGGAACCTTAGCTTCTTGCCCTGAAAACCTGCCCTAGGAACCTAAGTGCCATTTCCGTTCTCAGCAGCTCTGCATTTCTCTGTGAGACTGCTGTCACTTCACAGAGAAGAGATGCTTTCAGGGCTTCGGAGGCCAGTTTGCTCATACATGTGTTTCTGTTCCGGGCATCCAACAGCCATGTGGCTTCTAGGCGGGAGGGTCCCGGAATGCTGAACTCACTGCCTCCAAGGGGACCTCTTGGTTCCTGGGGTTCTGAGAGCCTGCCTGCTGCTCTTCTCCAGCGGCCCCGCATCTGATGGAAGCATCTGGTTCCTGTCCAAAGTCACAAGGTGAACTCCAGAGATGGAGCATGTTCCAGCCTTGTTGCTTTTAGTGTTGAAAACTCTAGGATGCTCCATCTTATCTGTGGCTGTTCTGGCTCTCAAGAAGACCTTTGGCCACTGGCTGTGGGTGGGACAGAACTAGCTTCTGACTCTCAAAGCAGAGGCTATAAGTGCGGGCAGTCCCTATGTACACAAATCTGCATCCCCGATGGGGTCCTGTGGATCTCCACTTCCCATGGGCATGAGGCAGGTCTGTTCTGCCACAGACAGATTGTCCTTCTTACTTTTATAAATCAGGTCCTCAGCGTAGTTTCTTACCCAACATTTATGTCTCCTGCCCTCAAGGGAAGGATGAGGAGCATCTGGCTAATTGATGGGCTGTGACCTTGTAGAACATGTGTAAGTTTGACCAGGTTGAGGGGCTCCAATCAGCAACTGTGTAGGAGTTGGAGCCTTTTGTTACCGAAGCAGTGGCCATTGCTCACATGCTGAGGCCTCTAAGAGACCCGTTGTCTGCCTCTGCAGGCAGCCACTGCCCCAGGCTACTTCTGTGTAGTTGTTGCTTCTGAGGTTGTTCTCAGCTTATTTTAGGGCCTATGTTGGGAGCTCATGACCTCCCCTCAGAGAGACCAGGTTAGACGTTGCCTGCTTGACTCTCTGGCCTCTCTATGGCCTCACCAGATCTCCCCTCTGGCAAGGGACAGGGGCTTTTAACAATAGAAAACTCTATTTGGGACAATATAGAACTTACCTCTGACATACCATGTTCTGAATTCTCTTTCTGCCATCTTAGACTCTGATGAATCTGCCACACTTGGATGTATGAATGGCTGTTAGGAGAGCTGGCTGCCCCTTTTTGCTCTTGGCTTGTGCAAGTAAATATCAGTTTAGTCCTTACAGAAGAAAAATAAAGGCGACTTGGTTGTCTCCCTAATCTGCAAACCCTGTAATTCTCACCTGGAAAATCTGGCTCTCCTGTTTCACATCAGTTTTAATGACAAAGGCTAAAGGAAGGCTTTACTGCTCTGATCTGAGCTTATTTTTGAAGTTATTTTTTTTACTTGTTTGTTTAGTAAATAAGAACCCCTTAAAGGAGAACTGGAGGGGATTGATTCCGAGGAGAAAGGAAGAAAAGGAATAAATGACCACAGAAAGGGTTGGGGAGGGAAGCTTGGTTCTGGAAAGATTCCCATTTGCTGGACACTCAGAATGGTGTCCACCAATTAACAAGCAAACATTCTAGAAATCAATGGATGCCAAGAACGGGGGGCTGGCCACTGCTGAGTTCTAGGGTGCCAGTTGGAAATCCTCTCCTGTCCTTTCTTCTGTCCCCAAGGGGAAGTGCAGACTAGCCCCTGCCGGAGACTTCTAATAGAAATTGGACCCAGCTGGCCAGAAGGACACACTTCCCAGTTTGAGAGGCGAGAGGGTTCTTGTTTCCTCTAGGCCTGGACCCCGAGCTTGCTTGGCTCTGCAGGTACACTTTAAGCCTCTCTCCCAGCTCACTGCCTGGTTCCCGGGGCCAGAAAGTTTGCTCCAGGCTGCCTGTTGCCCTGCAAGTAGTATGACAGATTCCCGTTCCCATTCTGCCTTTTGTCATTTGTGAGCCTCCCAGCGCGTGGAAAGGGCACACACCCAGCACTGTGGACAAGACTCCTGAAGGCAGTGTCTGACCCTTCTGTGCCTGCGGGGCCATGACCCAAGGCGAGACTCCATTTCTTCAAGTAAGATGCTCTCCGCAGGGAGAGACTAATGCACGCTCCTCTGGCTCTTGTCACCGAGCAGGCTGCACAGAATTAACGTGCTCATCCTTTAACCACAAACTGATCCTTCTTGCCTATTAGAGGGCATATTCTAATCCCCACCCTGGCCGGGGCCTGAGGTCACCTGTCAGAAAGAAAGAAAGATGTTCCTTGTGGGGAAAATCTGTGCTTTTGGGGTTATATCAGCATTTTTCAGGTGTTTCCTCAGACTGCTGGGTTGTGGGATTTAGAAAAGCGATTAAGTCCTGTTCCCTCTTAGGCCTGTTAGCAGCATGGTCCCCCATCAGTGCTATGGTGGGTCTGAGGGGGAGGGAAGACCCTGCTGCCTGCCTCCTGTGGCCCGAGATTGGCCTGAGCAGGCACTGCGGAGTAGTTTGGGGACCCAGAGGGCCTGTGCTGCTCCCCAGCAGTGGCCACCTAAAGCCAAGTGCTTTATCTTTCCTATTTGCCCCTCCATAGCAGCTCCTGACTCCTAAGAGTCTGATTGGCTGACCCCAAGGCCTCCAGGCCCTTCCCGAGGACACTGGTAGACACTCTGCTCCTGGCCTCTGCGCTGAGGAGCCTTCCCCGTATGTCGGGGCTGCAGGGCCTGTGTGGTCCCTGGCAGAGGCTCCCTGACCGAGGTTCAGGCAGCACCCGGGACTCCTGCTGCAGGACAGCTGTCGCCTTCCTGGTTGCTGTTGGGAAACAAATGGCTTCTCTAAGTGACACTGGGACTCTTGCGAGGATGACTTGCTGCCAAAGAAGTCTGCTCAGTGCGGCAGAGTCACGCTCTCCTGGGAAGTGAGACTCTGCTAATGTGTTCTCAAATTCTGTTCCAGCTGGCGGCAGCCATGCCCGCCCTGCGAGCTGGAAGGCCCCCAGCACCCACTCAGGCGTGGGGTGGAGCCGCCGGCAGCATTCAGCACGTGGCTGTTTAGCAAAGACTGAAGCCTGCTGCCTGCCTCATGTCAAGCCACCTTTTCCCTGCCTCGGTGGGTCTTGAGAGCTGGGGCCAGAGCCTCACCAGGCCTTGTCATGAGGTTGCTTCCCCCTGAAGCAGAGCTTGAGTGCCCTCCATCAACATGCAGGATGAACAGGGGCCCTCAAGCAAGTTACTTGACTGCTGCCTCAGTTTCTTTTTCTATACAATGGGTGATAATAAAACCATCCTTGGGGTTGGAGTATGCATAAAGTGCTTAGCAGAGTGCCTGGAACATAGTAGGTGTTTAATCAATATTAGCTTTTATTGTAACTTCTCTGCTGACACTGCTGGAAATTTTCCAGCACTGTGGGTCATGGCCCAGCTCTCCACAGGACCCTTATAGAAACCAGCTTTTTGTGTTGTGATGTGACTACTCTGTGCCCCTCATTCAAATGCCTTCTAATTAGGTGTCCTGTGACCCTGCCCTCATGAAGTCCTCTGGCTTCTCAGGTGGGGAGCTCCACGGATGCCCTGATTTTCCTGAACCTTCTTGGACCCAGCAGGGTCAGTGTCCTGGACTGAGGGGCCATGTTGGAGAGAGTATTGGTCTTAAGCTACTGTCCCCAGAACTATGCTCCTATGGCTGGCCTCAGTTTCCCTCAAGTCTGGCTCCTGCAGGAAATTTGCGGAGCTGCCCAGCTCTTTCCTAGGGGGCAGGGGATGAGGCCTGTTTGGGAGGACAGTACGAGGGACCGCGCTCTCTGAAACTTGCTATCCACATATTTCAGTGATTCTCAACCCCCCTCCCACCCCCAGGGAACATTTGGCAATGTCTGGAGATATTTTTGGTTGTCACAACTGGGATGCTGTTGGCGTCCAGTGGGTAGAGGCCAAGGATGCTGCTGAACATCAACACTGCACAGGACAGCCCACCGCAACAAAGAATTATCCAGCCCAAAATGTCAACAGTGCCAAAGTTGAGAAACCCTGATCTGTTTCCAGCTGGAGAGGGAGATGAATTTGGGAACTCAGGATTGTAGGACCAGCATCACCCAGATAGATCAGCCTGAGTCCTTCATCCCTTCCTGTCCTCCAGCCCAAGAACCTAGAATCACTTATCTCTTCCTGATGTGCTGTGCAACTGTGGACAAATTAATTAACCTCTCTGAGCCTTAATTTTCATTCCTGTACACAGGGATACTGGGAGTTGCCTTTCCAGATGAGAATCTATCAAAGGCTTCAAGTCTAGTGTACAGATTGTTGTCTTAGGGGACCCCAGGCTGTTGTACTGGTTCAGGACTCCTTCCAGAAGGTAAGGCTTTGTAAAAGGAGAGCAGTTCTGACTTTTATTTTTGGGGGACTCTTGGGCTGGATCCAGGCTCTGAGTTAAGGAAGCTCTATCCCACGAGGTGGGTGGGCATCCCCCCCAAGCTCTCCCAGGTCCCAGGACTGTGCCCTTGCTGAAGCTGTTTTTCTCTTCTCCAAATAATTGTCCTTTCTTTATGCTCAGTGAGCTTGCACGTTAATCTGTGTGTGTCCGCACTGGGAAGCCTGACTCCAAGGCAGATGCTGTGGATCATAATCTGCTCACGTTTAGGCTGTAAATTTTCCGTGGTTCCAAAGTGCTGTGGGTTCACCGGAATACATGCTGTCCTCTGATCATTGAAGTGGCTTCAAACCAAGCAAGGCCTTATTGGTTTGAAATAAACCATCTTGTGAGCCAGGCTATTTTAAAACAAAAACTGACCTCAGAGCATATCTCTGATGGAGGGCTCCAACCTACTTCATCCCCAAAGGTCACGGATTAAGGAATGAATTTACTGTGTGAACTTGGGCAAGTCCTTTAACTTCTACAGGTCCAAGTTTTACCTATAAAATGTGGGACAAAACTAGATCTCCAAGTCATCCCTTCCCGCTGCAGCCCCTCGCCCAGCTCCTGGAATTCATGGAACCTGCTGTCTAATCCTGCTCTTCCGGGGCTAGAATCGCCCCTTCTGAAAGGTGTGGGCAAGCTGAGGAAATGACCCTCTCTCCTCGCCTCTATAATTATGACTCTCAGATGCTCTCAAAATACCCAATGACTAGTTTAGTTACACAGAACTGGCTGACACTTGTAGTTTAAATCTCTTTTCTTGGCTTCAAGGGAGTGAGCCGAGTTTGACAAATACAAATGGAAAACTGTTCTCTGGCCCTTTCCTCTAGCCTTGGGGATGGAAGATGATTGATGTGCCGGTTAGAAGGTAGCCTCTTCCTCCTGCATCCCTCTTCAGCTCCTGGTTTATTTCTTCGGGTCTATTGTCGGCCTCGTAGCAGGGATACTCACTTCCAAGTCTATTGGTTGAAATCTCTTCCTTTTTAAAACTCTCTAGAAAAAGCCAATTTTCCCTCAGGGACCTGTGCTGGAGGTTAATAGGACAACATAAAGAAATTCACTCTTACCCCAAAACCTCAATTTCTCCTGTTGCAATTTGACTTCAAGGAAAAAATCTTGTCCTTGAGCTTCACGGGGTGAAATAGCTCCTCTGGGGCTGGGGGTGGGGGGGAGAGTGACCGCTTCCTCTTCTTGGGGGTGGGGGGTCTCCAAACGGACTGTCTACAGAGCCCAAGTGGGTCTTAGGTTGGGATTATCACGTCCTGTGAAGAGATATCATTTCATAACATCACTGCAGGTGCATTTGGACCTTCTCTAGGGCTAGCCATCTGCCAGTCTGAGTAGTGTTTCGCCAAAGTGTGAGCTGAAGTGCTTTCCTTGGTTTTATAGGGTCAGCTTCCTATTTGGAATAAGTAAGCCTGAGTGTTAAATTTCTTCTGGGTCTCTGCCTTCTGCAGGTAACTCCCAGTGTGTCTCTCTGCCGGACGTCAGGCTGTGCTTACGTCTGCTTACTTGTAGTGGTTCATTTGAAGGTGCTGTTAGAAGGAGAAAATGAAAGGAGAAGACGGTTGTCTGGTCCTGCCCACGCTGTCTTGCTGTCTGTTTAGGTTCACTGGTCAGGGAGGTGTCAAAGAGGAGAGAGAGGGATTGAGCAAGAGACCAACTTAGGTCGTAACCAGGCAGAGGAAAGGTCTCAAGCCTGGGATTCCGACTGAAAAGGGATCACAGGGCCTTCAGCCTTCTAAGCGAGAGCCTGTCATGGCCATGCTTATCATTACCCGGCTGGACAGCTCTGTGTCCTGAAACCCTTTTCCAGGTGTCAAGGAACTTTCAGACTGAGAAAGCCACCCTCAAAATGTGCCTCTTTCCAGAGGTTGGGGAGGAGAAGGGGCAGGGGTTTAAGGGTGGGCGTGAGGATGGGGGTGGATGGGGGTGCTTGAAGCATTGGAACAAAGCGATGAAGCGAGGCCCTGAGGCTTGAAGTGGTGGCGCCTTCCTTTTTCAGTTGAGGTGCTTACCTTCTAGTGAATCATCCATATACACAGCAATTTATGGTCTTCATTGTTCTTTAGCAAGAAATAATTTCCTACTCATCTGTCACTTTAAGGCTAAAGGCCTTACCCTCCCTGTGCTGAGAATATAGTAGCTTGTACTTCAGTTCTATTTATGTCCCCTTAGGGGGCCTGGGGGACTGCCCCTTGACAAACACACAAAAAAGAGATTGATACAGCCAGAGCCACAGAAAAACTAGAAGGCAGGACCGGGGAGCTTGGTAACCTCAGGTTAGCCCTGCTACCCACAGGGGCTTTGGCGTCAGTAAGTTCTCACTGGCTACCACTGCTTGCCTTACTAGAATAAAAACACCCATGTAACTTGCACGGTGAATCGCCCCCCTGTATTGTGGTCGGGGGAAATGAACTCTAGGCCGTGGATGGCCACATGCTGAGCCTGGTCCACCAGCTGGTCACCTGCCCCTTCAAGGGCTTGCCCACTTGTGGAGATGTACAGCCGGGCCGCTGTTGTGCTTCTCACTGTTCTCCGCACCTGCTTCCCTGTGCCCCAGGCCTTGAACCGTCTCCAAAAGACCACACCCCCTGTTCTCTGAGAACACTAGGTCTCCCTCTGGGTGGCCTCGCAGGTGTCAGGCATCCAAAGCCAAAACTCAGTGATCACTCCCAGGGGCTGGGCCTCCCCATAGGTTGTTAGTCTTCATGATGGTTCCAGCAGCCAGAGATGGGTCTCCTTGTGTTACAGGTGAGGAAGCTGAGGCTCAGAGATGTTAGGCAACATGCCCAGAGTTACACAGCTATGAAGAGGCAGAGCCAGAGTGTGAGTCTAGAGTGGGACCCCTGGTCGTCCCATTCTGCCCTTCATCACGAGATGCACAGACTATAGACTCTGCAGGCTGTGTGTGAGTGGGGAGGGGTCTGGAGGCTTCGTGGGAATGAAGCAGGGTGGTCCAGGGATTGGAGTGAACCTGTAAGGTGACAGCCCGCTCTTCCTCCGAACCTGCCTCCTAATATTCTTTCTCTCCTGGGAGGTTCCTCTCATCTGCTTAGCCCAATACGTCTTATGTAGCCCTTTCTCGTTCCCTCCTTTGACCTTTAAAACAGTCATCAAAAGTTGCCTTCCTTCCAGATGAGGAAACTGAGGCTCAGGGGGAGAGTCCTGTCCAAGATGATGTAGCAAACAGTGGAGTTAGCAGGACCTTCAGGTCCTGAGTCGTGCTCTCTATTTTCTGTACCACGTCCCCACCCCCGCCCCCCACTCCCACCCTATCTCGCCATGCTGGTGTTTCCACCGTCTCCTAAATCCCAGGCTTGACTGTCCTCTGGGCTGGACTCTGGGCTGGGGCCTGGGATAGCCAAGGCTCACTCACCCATTCCCTGCTTTCCCACCACCCTCAGGCCCTCTGAGCCCCTCCCCACACCCCCGCAGCACCTCTCAGCCCCACTCATTTCCCTGGGTCACCCCAGTCTACCTGTTCCATCAAACTGAATCTGCACACACCGTGAAGAAGCCCGGGGAGGTTGTCCCGCCTCCTGTGTCGCCTGCAGTCTGCATTTTCCAGTCCTGGCCAGCAGCGTCATCAGCAGTCCTGGCCCTGCCTGCCTCTTCCTGCAACCCCACGTTGTTCCTGAGCCTGCTGCCCAGGGGGCCATTACAGGGCTGACGGCACTCATTCCCAGCACCCGACAGAGGACTTGAGCTGTGGAGTCACCCGCTTCCCGGGATGTTCCCTGGTTTCACCACCACAGCCGTTCCCAGCTGGGACTCGGATGTGATGCAGGGACCTTCTGAATCTGCAGGGGTTGGGGATTTGTCTTGTTGTTGAGATGGCGCCATGGGCAGCCTTCAAAGTCAGGGCTGTTTTGTTCTAGATCACTCATCTCCCTGCTCCAATGCCCCATGGAGTCAACTCAGCTTATGGTTCTACTTCCATAGCTCCCCTAGGTCTGTCCTCCCACTCCCACCTCAGACCTAGAATTACCTCTCACCTGGCTGACCCGCAGGAGCTCCTGGTTTGGCCCTCAGGCCACAGTTGTCTACAATACGTGCTTCCCCACCTAAAAAGCACAGCGCTGGGTGCGTCTTTCTCAAGCCCTCCAGGAGGCAGGGCCATTCCCTCCAGAGAATACCCTGGCAAACCCTTCCCTCCAGGGAACCGAGCAGGCGTGGGGTGGAGCTGGAGCATGGCTTTTAGAAACCCTAAATCTGGAGAGATTAGGGGGCCTAAATGTAATTCAAAAGAAATCTTTTTAATGACAAAAGTTACATGTTGTACAAACATTGATATAGCTGCTTTCTAACTTTTCTGATTGCACAGTCTGCGGTGAGGCCATTGAAGCTGAATCTCCTGTGATCCCAAAGCGGGGCTTGGCCTGCCTGCGGGCTGCTCTCCGCGATGTGCTAGGGCTGTTGTGAGAGCCCTTGTTAAATTTTCAGAAATCTTAGCTGATTGTTAAAAATAGCCATGATTTAAAAATTAATTATATAAATTTATAATTAAATTATATTAAAAGTAAAGGTAGCAAATGCTCAGAACTCATCACTTCCTAATTAATTTACTACACTTTCTTATCTGTCTGTGCCCTTGAGGTTACATACGTCTCTTGTATCTGTATATAATGTGGGCTACTGCACATCTGTTCCCAACGTCATGCTGGTAGCTTGAAATAGGTCGTGGTGGGAATATTTACACCACAGAAATTGGCAAACACTATACATCAGGATTTGACTTATTCTGAAGCTTGCCTAGACTTAGGAAAGAGGTGGAGAAAATGTTAATAACGCAGAGTAAACTTAAAAGTGTGTCATTATAAATAGCAGAAAAAATTGGAAATAACATTCTTCCAGTTTTCAAAAACTACCATCCAATTCAGCATAGAATCTGCTCACAACTTGACAAACAAATGAAATTCTGGTGTGTTTTTTATTTCATTTGTGTCTTTTTAAAGTAAATGAAAATATTACCCAGTGCGCCTGTGGGAGCTACACATTTGCCAGCACACGCCTGGGTCCAGCTTTGCTGCACGTCCCATGCGTGTTACCAGCTCCCTGCCTGAGACTTGCAAGCCCAAGTTCCCTTCCACTCACTGACTCAGTTATTCAACAAATAAGTATTGAGTCTGTACTCTGTTCCAGGCACCAGAGACACAGCAGCAAACAAAACAGACAGTAAACAAAATAAATGTCAGCTCCATGGTATGCGTCTTCAAACTCTTCCCTCCTTCGAGGCACAAGTGCCCGCTCTCTGTGTCTTGATCTCCCTTACTGAGGGTGAGCCCTGCCTCCACTGTGGTCACATCTTTCAACGTTGCACTGATGTGGATGAGCCTCAGCTCAAGGACAGTCTGAGCAGAGTCATGTGTGAACGGCTCGGAACTAGAATGAAGGCCTGGGACCGAATACTGCAGTAGCTTTGTGGGAGAAAGCCAGTAAGAGGGAAGCCAAATCACAGTTCCTGTCGAGTTTGTGAAAATGGGATGCATCCTTCCAATCTGATGGTCTCTTAGCTGTTCTCTGTGCTGTGGGGTTGAAGGAGCACCTGAAAGGGCTTCAAATATTTAATATAGGAAATATCACAGGATAGCCTGCCGGTTCACTCATCTATTTGTTCAGCAAATACAAGTGCCTGCCCAGCACCCGGTACTTGCGGACTCCATGAGCTGCCAAGACAAGTGATCTGCGGTCTCGCCCCTTGAGGGCCTTTCAGACTCGTGGGGCAGTTTATAATGCAGATTGCTGGCCAGTGAGCACGGAAGCCTTCCCCAGCTCTCTGGAATCAGGCCCCCACGGGCAGCCATCCTCCTCTTTCTTTGTTCTCCTCCTACTTAGCGTTGATCTCAGTTGGTAATTATATATCTCTGTCTCTATTTGATTGATGTCTGTCTCTCTTATGATAATCTCAGCTCCTGGAGGCAGAACCCATGTCTTTCTTGCTCACAGGGCCCGGCATAAGGAGGCACTCAGGAAAACCTTGTTGAATAAGTGAATGAAGGGAGGAACAAGCACGGAGGAGGAGGATTGATGTGGGTGAGAGGCCCAGGAAGAGGCTTGAGCTACAAGAATGAAGCCTTCGTTCTTTGACTTTCGGCAGGTGAAGCCAAACTCTTGCATTTGTCAAGGCCTCACCCAAACATCACCTCCATTGCATAGCTTTTTCTTACCCCTTCTCTATGGATAGATTTCTGTGACAGAACACAGCAGTTTGCATTATAGCTTTTATATGATTCTTACCTTTCTTGGGTCACAGATCCCTATGTTAATCTGATAAAAACTATAAACGCTCCTCCCCAGAAAAATGCTCACAGCATGCACAGGTGCACACAGGAAAATATGCAGTTTTATGTTCAGTTTCAAAGGGTTCACAGGCTCCCATTCCATCTATAAACCCCAAATCAAGAACCCTGCTTTAAAAAATGTGATTCCCCACAGTAGGCACACGTCCTGTTCCTCTGTGGCCCCAATATCTAGCACGGTTCTTGGCATATAGGCAGTACTTAATGTGGAATATCGGGTGGATGAATAGAAGGATGGATGGGTAGATGGGTGTGTTAAAAAGGGTCCTGATTTGCCATGACCTGTTTACAGTTGAGCTAATGCTTCCATTGAAGCCTTCAGAGGGGAGGGGTCAGCTTGAGACTGGTCGCACTCTTTACACACCTGGCCCTGGGAATGTGGTTCTGCCCACACCTGGGAGGCCCACCAACTCCACAAGACCATTTTCCAAATAAAAACTTAGAACATGGTGTCTGACACATTGTCTGGTAATGGGACAGAAGATTTGAAATTGGGCCTGTCTCAGAAAATCAGAGATGGTGTGATTCTAAAGTAACATAACTTAGTCCTGAGGCTGATTGGGTTGTTCTTGGAGCTTCTTTAAACCCCCAGAAGGGGAGGATCAGGGACTAGGCTGCACTTCCCATAGAGACTAGATCAGTCCTCTAATTCTGGGATGAGGGGCCCAGCATGGCAGGCCATCTCCAGTCTTCTCCAGGGTCACCTGTGTTGAGTAATTAATTCCTAGTGGTACCCGTGAATGCTGCTCATTTCTGCTCATTACTATTTACTCCCATGCCCCCCCCCCCCAAAAAAGGTGGTATGAATCCCTGGCTTTTAAAATGTTCAACTCTGGAAGCTTAAATATTTTTTTTTTTTGCTTCTATTTTAATCCCTATTTTTCACATTAGGCCGTTTGACAATGCTGATTTTTAGACACCAGAATAGTTCAAAGCCATGGGGGGGAAAACCTACAGTACTAGCATGTGCTTGGAAAACAGTTTTCAAGGAAATAGATTTTGCAAACACTTCCTCCCAGGAGAGCTCTCTCTTTCCACGTATCCCCACATTGAACATTATTCTCCTGTGCGATAGTGGTAGGCAAAGGTACCATTGACAGGTAATTTGTCTAGCCAACATCTAATTATGAATTAAAGCCCTTGCTGGCATGTTCTCAGGTCAGCAGCTGATGGTGGACAAAGCTCAAGTTCAGTTTATAGTGCATCTGAAACATTCTCGGACTTACAGGAATGACGGAAGGTTTCTTGGCCCTGGCTGTAGACTGGGGAATAGGATTCTGTAAACTCTATTAGCAGACAATGGAAGCACCTGATAGATGGAGCTGAAATTGCAAAACGTTCGATTAAAAGAAAAGGTGAAGGCTCCTGGGGCAGGGGGTGTGACTCAAGGCACTCACATAAGAAGATACTTATCTCACGATGAGAGAGCTGGAAGCCCGGGCACAAGCCGGTGGTACTTGGAGAATCTGTCACTGTTAGACATGCCAATGTATGTGTGTACTGCTCAGTTGTGAGCAGACCTCACAAGCAAGGCTGGCGGGTTTAATTATCACTTGTGAGAACTTAGTCAAGAAGGTGCTGGCCCGGTTGGAGTTATGGCCGCCAACACTGGCAGGTGGTTAATTACAGACCTCTCCAGTTCTGTGGAAGTGCTGGGTCCATCTGTAGATAGGAGGGTTGCTGATGATGACGCAGAGATGGCCGTGTCTCCATTATTCTCATTTGTGTTGAGATCTATTGTACTTGGGGTAATCTTTAATTATAAAAGCTATTACTATGGGATAGATTATCAATGTTACTCGCTTTGTCATGTTGCCTGGTAATAACCCTTGGTGCCCAAGACACGTGTGTTTCTGTAGTTACAGACCGAAGAAGTGAAACCTTCCTCTCTCAGACATTTTGCCATCACAATATTATAAAAAGCTATTTTGAGAGATAGTTGAGCCAGTCCATGGGATGAAAAATGGACCGAGTGTGATGACAGCTTGAGTCTTCAAAAAGACTTCATTTTAACCAGAGTGGTTCACGACGCAGTGTTCCCCAGTAGCAAGACAGAAAACCACTTCTAAACAGTTAACTGCATTCTGCTTTCCTCTTTTGGATAATGTTCTGTCCCATTACAGACCAGTCTTTACTGCAGGCCCCATTTTGCACATCCCGACGGACTGCATGAGAAGTGAGAAGGTGTGAATCTTTAGGTTTTTGATGATTTCCAACCTAAGAAATGATCACTGATGGAGAAAATAGGGCATTAGATATTGCAGGTAAAGTCTGTTTGCCCCTCTGTGAAGTCAGGTTATCTCCATCACCCTGCTGGTTTTGAAAATGCCCCGTTAATGGAAGAAATGGTTGCAGAGTTATCACCAGAAGTACTCAAAATCATTCTCTTTAAGGGTCACACTGGTGGAATTTTCAGATAACACTTGGCATTGCTAGTTTTTTTTAAGTGGGAAAGCAGCTGCTCTGGGCATAGGGAGAGGTCATCTATTGGGTTTGAGATCTCTAGTTAAGGCTATAACCCCACAAAAGTGGTTCTCGCTTAAAGATAATTACATTCCACATTGTTCATGCGAAACTCTTGAGATGGACTGATTGGCATATTTAAATCTCATCTCCCAGGCATTTGCTAATTATCATAGCCTAGTTGGAAAAAAAAACCCCTAATCAAATAGCTGTTTAGAGATGCTTTGCATTTTAAAATTTTGCTGGATTTATCATAGGAAGAAAGGAAATGTGCCTCTGATTTTCCTCTGGTTCTTTCCCTGACCTCAAGAGGGTTTAAACTTTTAATGGTTCAAATAGCCACAGCTAATCACTCAGGAAGCGTTTTTGCATTTACATTCTCTGTCTCTTTGCATTGTTTCCATCCTGACCCCCTTTCATCGCCCTCCAATGAAGCTGTCTCACTTAGTGACTTCCCAGCCGTGAGGGGGCCTGAGGGGGCCGTTGAATTCCAGCTAATGAGGCTCATCCTTTTTATTCATTTTAAGTGGTACCAGGCAGGCTTGGAGTCAGATCTGAGCGTGAACGGTTACTCACATCTTTCTCAGGTTCATAAATGGAACATCAAGTCCACAGTGAAAATAAGAGGAATTTCTTCCTCTTGCCCAGAAAAAGAGAGACAAAAAGAACAGCTTCTTGGGTCGGGTTGAGTAGAAGCCACCCTCTTTAGAAAAGGCACCCAAGACTTGGTGTTATTTTATTAACCGCAGCTGGAGAAGACCCCCCAACCCCACCAGCTGAACTAATATCATTTTATGCAATGTTTTTTTCAGCCACTGTGCTCAGAATTGGGAAAACACGATGGTTTTCTCCTTTATACAGAATACACGGCTGTCAGTGACAGAAATCTCACCAAGGCCTTTCTTTTGTGGGGGATGTCTGAAAGGGCCTGTCTTTGAGATTTATGAAAGAGCCCCAGTGAGCCACCATCACCCACAGGTATACCTCAAAAGCAAATACAAGGAAGAGGAATTCTGTGAAGGTTTCATCGAATCACCTGTCATGGGCTGTCGTCCATTTGTCTCCCTTCTGTGAAAGGGTCTGTTTTGCCAGCTCTGCAGGACCTGCCGCCTTCCTGCGGCAGGTTTACAGGCCCAGCAGGAAGCCCAGATCTGGAGGCAGCTGAGGAAAGAGAAAACCTGGTCCTGTTAGGTCCCACAGCAGCCGAGCTGGGGCAGAGTATTCAGTTATTTGGGAGTGGGATGTGTGGTTTTGAGGGAGGTGGGAGGAGAAAGCTGAAAATCAAGCCAGCTGAAGGCCTGTGGGCTCTTTGATTCTCATCATTCAAACAATTCAAGAATCGGTAAAACTTGAAGATCTGAGTTTTCTCTCTCTCCCCTAGTCTGTCCCATTAGTTCATCAAGATTAGAGCCTTTTGGTTTTCATAGTTAATGATTCTTTGGTATTCTATTTCAGGGTTTTGAAATCAAATTGCTTGATGTTTTACTCTTTCTCATGTGATTAGGTTATCCTTTATAATAGGGCTGCAGTAATCCTTTCAAGAACACAGCACTTCAGCTCAGCACTGTCAAGGAAAATGTCCTAGTGTCCCACGAAATTCAGTCCTGTAGGAGTGAGAAAACACCACCAACCCCTTATTATGGATCCAGAAGTGCCAGCGCACATCATCCATCATCACAGACCTAGAAAAATGAAAAGAGAGCCCACGTCGAGCTGTCTGATTAATGCAAACTCAAGGAGTGCTTATGGGGTGGCAGCCACTTGGCTCCACAGGAGGAATGAGCTCCAGGCCCTGACTCATTTTACACGGTGTTTGAGGCTGAGCCCATCTGTTTACTGCTTTGGATTTCTCTCTCCCAGTGAACGGGTAACCTGATCAGTGGGGTTTGCAAGCCTTTCTAGCCAAAGGAAGAAAATGTGCACTTTGGGATCTCTGCCTAGGAGGAATCAAGAGAAAAGTCAAATGTGTTTCTCAGGCTACACGTGGGAGCAGGAGGAGCTTTTTTTTCCAGATACTAATTAAGATCTCAGCTCAGTTCCCATCTTGGAGGCCTTTCTTGGCCCCCACTCCCACTGTCATCCCTACCCCCTCACCTTGCTTGATTTTTCTTCACAGTGCTTGTCACCATTTAAAATTACCCTGCTCACTTGTTCCCTTCTTGTTTTCTGTCTCCCCACACTAGGGCATATGAGCCGTGAAGGCAGGAACCTTGTCTGTCTTGTTTACTGGTATCTGTACCAGAATGTGGGGTGCGTAGTAGAGGCTCAATATATCTTTTTTTAATGGATGTCAGGTGCGAGGAGGAAAGAACAGGCAGAGGCAAAGGTTGGAATCAGACCTGGGTTTGAATCCAAACCCTCCACTTATTGGCTGTGTGCCATTGGAATAGTTACTGAACCTCTCTGAACCTCAGTTTCCTTGTCTATAAAATGGGCATAATGCCTGCTTCCCAGAGTAGGAATAGAGGATTAAATGAGATATAGTATATGATAACATCTGGCACGGGGGCTGCTACATGGAGATGCTCAGTAAACACTGGCTCCTTCTCCAAGCCTTGATCGAAACAATTTTAGTGGACAAGAAGCGGGGCGCTTTGCTGCCCATGAGTGTCCCGCGATTCTCAGGCCTCCTTCTTGAATCCAGGAGTGGAATCTCCGAGGAGGACAGTACTAATCCTCTTCTGGCTCCAAGGAGAACCACGAGAAGGTGTTGACGGTTCCACATGATTCTGCATGGAGGAGTTAAAGATGGGGCCCCAAGGATTCTGTTCCCAAAGCTGGTTCCTCAAGAGATGGAGTCACGGACTAGAAAACAAGACTGCTGCCCTCCTGGAGCCTCCCAGTGACCCCTGAAACAGGCCACCTAGGCCCCTTGCTGTCACAGAGATGCCACAAAGTCTAGAAAGTGGTTATCAAGGCTAAACTTGCAGATTTCAAGTAGCATTACCTCCCTGGGAAACCTGACAATGGAAATTACTTCTCTCCACGCTCCAGTCAAGATGTCTCTACTGCTCACTTTGGTATTTTCCTCGTTTTCACTTAAACTTGTTTTCTTTTCTTTCTTTTTAAAATTCTTAACGTTTAGGCAAAAGAACTGATTCTGCCTCTTTCGTGTTTCCAGAGGCTTCAGCCTCTGCTGGGGCAGCTTTAAAGCAGGTCATTCGTTCCTTCTAGCAGATTGAGCCTTCGGGAGCTGGGAATTCGGGCATTTCTTGTTTTCAAAGAGAAGCAGACCTCGGGAGGGGCCAGTTGGCCCAGGCACCAGGCAGCCGGTCCTCATTTTGATTCTCTGTGTGCCACGTGCTGTCTGGAGGTGCTGGGTCCATGTTTTGTTCATTCATTCATTCGACAGTGGAGCAGCCTGGTGAGATGGAAGGGACGTAGCCTTTTGAATCAGCCGCAGCCGGGCTTCAAACACTGGCTCTGCCGCTTGCCAGCTGCACAGCTCTGAGTGCTGGGAAAAGAGACACTAATCTTACCTTAGGGGCTGTCGAGTGGGAAGCAGTGTGCTGCCAGGGTTAAGTGAGAGGGCTTCTGAGTTGTGCTCTTACCTCCATTGCCTGGCTCTGTCTGCCACTATTTGTTCTGTGTCCTTGGGCAAGTCAGCAAGTCATTTAACCCTGTAGGACACGATTGCTTCGTCCTGTGAAATAAGGATGATAATGGTAACCCACCTTGCAGGATTGGTGTGGGATGAAATGGTTGTGAAGGGCATGGCCCAGTGCTCAGCACACAGTAAGTGCTCAGTAGATGTCTACTACTGGATAACAGAGGTAACACATGTTATTACTAATGTGCTATGTTGACTTCCTCTGTTTGGCCAGGCTCCATGCTAGGGGTTGGGGATGCAGAGCTGAATAAGTCACAGAGCTCAAGGGCAGGGGTGACAGACTTGAAAGAAATTATCCTGCAGAAGTGTTAAGTATTGTTATTGATGGATGGCAAGGGGCTGTAGGAGAACAGTGAATTCCAGAATGCTGGTGCCCATGCTCCAGAATATCAGGGTTCCTTATGCAGAAAAAGGGCTGTGGTGGACTGGAGAGTGCATTGGATATTTGGTGGTTGGTTCATTCAGCTTTTCATTGGCAAGTGCAAAGGCCCTGAAGTGTGCTATTAGTTTCCTATTGCTACAGTTACAAATCACACAAACTCAGTGACTTAAAACAACACAAATTTATTCTCTTACAGTTATGAAGTCAGTCCAAAATGGGTCTCACTGGGCTAAAATCAAGGTGTTGGCCAGACTGCATTCCTTTCTGGAGGCTCTAGGGGAGAATCCATTCTCTTGCGTTTTCCAGCTTCTAGAGACTGCCTGCGTTCCTTGGCTTATGGCCCCTTCCTCCGTCTTCAAAGCCAACAATGGCCAGTCGCTTTTCACATCTCTCCACTTTTGACGCTGACTCTCCTGCCTCCCTCTTTCACTTCTAAGGACCCCTGTGATTACCTTGGGCCCACCTGGATAATCCAGGCTAATCTCCCCATCTCAAATTCAGCATATTAGCAACCTTAATTCTGTTTGAAACCTGAATTCCGTTTTACCATACGTACTCACAGGTTCCCGGGGTTAGGACATGGGCACATTTGGGGGCCGTTATTCTACCTACCCCAGGTGGGAAGGGGCTGTGTGTGCTCGAGGTGTTGTCTAAATTCCCCTGTGGCTGAAGCATGGCGAGTGGGAAGGGGCGTGGGGAGAGGTCAGAGGCTGCACGGTGCCACGGGAGGCTCCCAGAGGCTCTGACACAGAGGAATGACATTTAGTGGTTTGCATTTTTAAAGGCTTGCTCTGGTGGTTGTATGGAGAAAGGATGGGGGTGAGGCGGGGCAAGAGAGGAAGTAAGGAGACCATGCTGGGGTCAGGACAGTGGTGCTGGGAGGGGTGGGGAAGGAGGAGAATTAGAGATGTGAGTCAGAGGTGTCGTCGACAGACTTGCTGGAGAGCGGATTGAGGTGTGGAGAAAGAAGAGGCTCCTGAGGACTCGGAGGTTGAGGGGGACGGTGGTGCTGTTTCCTGACGCAGGGAGATGATGAGTGGACCAGGGCGGGCAGTGACGAGTGCTGACACTCCCCGGGAGTGTTCTGTGTGCCGGGCGCTGTGCTGAATGCCTTGCATTGTGGTTAATCCTTACGGCACCCGTTTGGGATAGGTACGGTCATTGCTCCGTCCCGTGAGAGGCAGTGGAGTATTGCGGCCAAGGACACAGACTGCCTGGACACAGACTGCCTGGGTTCACGTCCTGGCTCTGGCACTCACTTGCTGAACACTTGGGCACATGCCTCAGTTTGCTCATAAGAGAATGGGAATAATGATATACTAATCTTATAAGATTAGTGTGAAGATTAAATGAGTTAATATATATGTAAAGCACTGATGACTCAGGGAAAACACTGGAGAAGCATAACAGTATCATTATTTTTAAACAGATGAGAAAATCAAGGCACAGAGAGGTTAAGTATTTGTCTGAGGCCACACAGCTGGGTAGAGCTGGGATCCAAAGCCGGGCTCTAACCACTATGCTTTACTCCTCCTCAAGGGCACCTCTCAGAGCTGTGGTGAAAACCGCGTGTGCCGATACATATAAAAGCCCTTGTCATGATGCTCAGCACCCAGCATGTGTTCCATAAACGTGTGTATGTGGAAGTGCGGTTTCTTCTTCTGTAAAATGGGGGTGATGCCTCACTCAGAGGTGACCATTAGGCTCAAATGAGGACAACAAAGCACTCTGGAAATGATGGAGCCATCCTTACAGATGAGGAAACTGAGACTCAGACTCAGGCAGGTTTTGTGCTGGATTTCTGCAAAAGGGCCTTGGTGAACAATTCCCCTTGGAATTTCACTCGCAGATGCGCTGAGGTCTTCCCTGCCCCTCCTGACACCCAGTCGGTGACAGACTAGAGGAGGGAGGAGGACCCTTCATTGTGCAGTCAGGGAACCAATCTCAATGCAGTGGCCGAGCTCAGGTTTCCTTGTGACAGTCTCCATCAGCTCCTTTCGCCCATCTGCCGACTCTGCTCCAAGGTCATGAAGGTTCTCACTGGGAATGTGTCTCGCCCATTCTTGCCATCTGTTGTGGCCTCACAGTGGGAGCTGTCCCCTTGTTGAGCCAAAGCCACTGGGCAGTAGGTGTTTCTGTCCTAGGCATCCCCCTTTCCGTGTGGTCCTCAGGACATGAGCAGCCTAGGGGAGCTTCCTGTGCGTTGTCACCATCCTGAGACATTTATTCAACATATATTTGTGGGGGGCCTGGGCACTCTGCTAGGTGCTGGGGAGCAATAGTCAGTAATGGAGCCAACAGAGACTTATGGAGCCTATGTTCTGGTGGGAGGAAATAGATACTAATTAATCAATCACGTAATTAGTGTAAAATTCCAACTAATACTCCTCCATGATAGAGGGATTTGACCTGATCCAGGAGGCCAGGCTTCTTGGGGACATGACTAAGCTGAGATCTGAAAGATGAGTGGAATTTGCCAGGCCAAAAGAAGAGGGAAGTGTGGTCTAAGGAGAAGGACTGTTGTGTGCAAAGGCCCTGTGGCAGGAGGAGGCATGGTTCTTTGAGGAACTGAGAAAGAAAGCTAGTGTGGCTGGGACAGAGATGGGGGGATAAGCTGAGCTGGAGGCATGAGTAGGTGGGACCCTACAGGGCTTGATGGGCCTTATTGAGTTTGATCTTTATACCTGATGGAAGTGTTCAAGTGCATGTTGGGGATGGGGTGGAGATATGAATAAGTTTGCCTTTTGAATAATCCCCCTGGCTACAGTGTGGAGAACAGTGTAGGAGGCCAGAGGACTCCTCTAGGCCAGTTAGGAGGCTGCTGCAGGAGTCCCTTGGAGAGATTCCAGTGGTTTGGAATAGTGTGCAGAGAAATGGATGGAGAGATACTTAGTAGATAAATTAGTAGCCTAGCAGTCATCCTATGGCTGCTTTTTATTGAGCACAGTGCTAAACACTTTACATGTTATCTTATTTACTCTCAGGGTTAATATAAGGATTAAGTATTCCTATCCTTTTACAGATGAGGAAACTGAGACTCAAGAGAGGTTAAGTCACTCACTCAGGGCCACAGCCAGTGGGTGGCAGCTTCTCAAACTTTAATGTGCATTTGGATCACCTGGGGATCTTGTTAAAATGCTGATTCTGATTCAGCAGGTCTGGGATGGGGCCTAGGATGCTGCATTTTTTTTTTTTTTTGGGTGAGGAAGATTGGCCCTGAGCTAACATCTGTTGCCAATCTTCCTCTTTCTACTTGAGGAAGATTAGTCCTGAGCTAACATCTGTGCCCATCTTATCTATTTTGTGTATGGGATGCCGCCACAGCATGGCTTGATGAGAGGTCCATAGGTCCACGCCCAGGATGCGAACCTGTGAACCCTGGGCTGCCAAAGCAGAGTATGCGAACTTAACCACTACGCTACTGGGCCGGCCCTAGGATGCTGCATTTTTAACATGCTCCCTGAGTATGCCCAGCTGCTGGTCCCTGGACTACACCTTGAGCAGCAAGGGTCTGTCTGCCTCCAGGGCCCACTCTCACCCGTGGTGCCTTAGAACAGCTACCGATGGGGTGAAGTTTCTGAGACTGCTCAGATCCGAGTCCCCTTGGGCGGGATGCGGGAGAGCCGTCTGGACCTTGGGTAGCTAGTGAGTCATATCACAGTTTCATTTCCTACAGTTGCCTTTCAGCAGCTCAAGCAAACCCCAAAGTGAGAGGGTTGGAGGTAGCCTGTCCTCTTTCCACGTCCTCCACCCCCCAGCACAACCAAATCCTTCCTGAGTTCAGCTTCTGAACTACAGACCAGCGGTTATGTGTGTTCACAGATGTCTCCTCAGCAGTCACCAATCAGATCGTTTTGTGGGGCACCGATAGATGGGGGTGGATTGAGAAATCCAACGTGGATGGCTTTTAGGTACCAAGCTGCCAACCGTCTCCCTGGACTGTGCTAAACGTGAATAAAAAAATCAACCCGATGTTTTAATCTCTATCTGTGTGGTCATTAGATCCCGGGATCATTAGAGACCAAATCCTTTCCCGCTCAGCCCCTGCAGATGGGGCCAGGTGTCGCTGCTGCCAATAAGGCTGCGAGTCACGGTGTGAGCTTGTCTTTAATGACTGGGAAAATCCATTTCCCTCCTTGGCAGCTTTGAGATGTCGCAACTGTGTTTCTGGGTCACTGCCAGACCTGATCCTGTCTGTGTGCCTGTTTTATTTAAAAAAGGGGAGAATATCTCACTGTTTCAGCGCTCACTTCTTCTTCCCCAATTGCCCCCAAAGAACTTTCCAATGCAAACTTTCTATTAGTTTTCCACTCATGAGGCAGTCTGCCAGTGTTTCCATTTCCTCCTCTCCTCAAATGCTTCCTTTCTCTCTTGGTTCCATTGCCATGGGGCTCCTCAGCCAGGGTGGGCATCTGTGCCTGGGTGGCACGGTGGATTCTAGTTGCTTTTCTGCGGAAGAGAATTCTAGAGCTCTGACAGAGGTAGAGAGAACACCTTATTCAAAATAATGTCTGCCTGAAACTAGTAAATATTTTTCGTTTTAAGATTTCATGTCATTGTAATTTGTTCAGGTGGACGAGAACAGCTTTTGTGAGAGAGAAAACTGAGGTGTCGTCTTAGGACGCAGCTCCGATTGCTCTGCCTGTGTCTCCATCACAGGAGCTGTTTGCTGCCTCTGCGGGACTCGGTGAAGGGAAGGCTTTGTGGTCTGTTGTTAGGTGTTCTTTGAATCACAGGCTGCTGGAAGGAAGGGGCTTCCAGAGACCATCTAGAGCTGCCTTCTGTCTCTACCATGGACACACATGCACACACACACAAATGTTGACTGCCTATTGTGTGTTTCTAGAACCCAGTGGGGGCAGAGGTCTAATTTCTCTTGGTATTTGGTTCTCACGTCTCTAGGTTCTTACAGCCACGTTCTTGAGTCTGTCCCAGATTTCTCCTGCCGCAGTTCAGGCTGTCCCGGCCCTAGTCAGCTGCTTCACTGTCCTGGCCCATGTTTTTGGAGACATGACCGTCCCTGTGCTATTAACTTCTGTGTCCTAGCCATGGCAAGTCACTTCCCCTGTCTGGGCCTCACATGTTCTTGTAAAATGTGGCTTTGGGACTAGATGATGTCTCTGGCACTCAGATTCTGTTTGAGATTCTGGCTCTGTGCTTCTGTTTATGTTGTTTCTCTTGCTGGTTGGGCTTCTCTCTGACTCCCAGCTGTCAAGATCTTCCTCTCTCCCGTCAAAACCTGGCTCCATCCCATCCACCTCATGGCCAACCATCCAAACACTCCCTTTTGACTTAGGAGTTGCACAATATCATTTCTTCCTTATGTTTTTCATCTTAACAACCTTTAATTTTCACATTACAAACATTTCTAGAGATTCTTCATAGAAAATTTAGAAAATGTGGGTCAATAAGAAGAAAAAAATAGTAGTCACTAAACTTCTCACTATCAGACATAACCACTGTCAGCATTTTGGTGTATTTCCTTCCAGTCTTTTTTTTTTCTTTAAAACACTCATACATAGACTAGTCAGTTTCATACTGTATAATTCAGTATCCTGCTTTTTCATTTAATATTATATATAATGAGCATTTTTGTATATCCATACACATTTGGAAGCACAGTTTTTAATATCTGTTTAATACTTTACATCTCATACTTGCGTGATTATTTCTAAATGGGACCAATACTTGTCCTGTCAAGCCCCCTGAACTACACAAATCCCATGAGATGAAGTGTGCAAGGAGCTGCACAAATGTAAGCGATGATTACATTTGTTAGTTTTATCTCCCCAAGTGAACTACTTTACTGTATTGTCACAAAATTGTTATGCATTTTCCTATTCACCAAGCTTTGCACGGTGGTGGCAAAACAAGCTGTCTGGGTTTAATCTTTAAAAGGGAGTGGACATATCAATAACTTCTAATTTTTTTCCTAGCAATTTCTTAGAGGCTCTGGCCTAAGGAAATTACTTGAAATATAGAAAAAGGAGTGTGCACAAAGATGTTCATTATGGCATTATTTATAATAGGCCCAGAGTAGAAATCACTGAAATGTCCAGTTATATGGGAGGAAGGTTAAGTAAATGATGCTGAACCTACTTGCTGGGCTATTATATAGCTATTAAAAATGATGTTTACAAAGTCTTTGTAATAAAGTGGAAAATGTTTTTGTCATCGTGACTGGAAAAAGCAAAGATGAATGGAAAAAGAGTGGAAAGAAAGACACCAAAATGGGAATGGTGGTTATAATATTTGAATGATGGGTGATTGTTTTCTTTCTCTCTGCTTTTCTCCAATGAGTATGTATACCTTAGACACATTAAAAGAGAGCGAGAGAGGGGCAGGCCCAGTGGCTTAGCCGTTAAGTGCGTGTGCTCCGCTACTGGTGGCCCTGGGTTCGGATCCCAGGTGCGCACCGATGCACCGTTTCTCCACCCATGCTGAGGCCACGTCCCACATACAGCAACTAGAAGGATGTGCAACTATGACATACAACTATCTACTGGGGCTTTGGGAAAAAAAGGAGGATGATTGGCAATAGATGTTAGCTCAGAGCCGGTCTTCCTCAGCAAAAAAAAAAAAAAGAGGAGGATTAGCACAGATGTTAGCTCAGGGCTGATCTTCCTCACAAAAAAAAAAAAAGAGAGAGAGAGAGAGATAGGGATATCAACCTTATTTTTGAAACTATCAGAAAGGATGTATGCAGAAGAAGGAAGTAGGGGACACAGAACTGAGCTCAAGTGAGGGGAGTGACCCGGATGTGGGAGAAAGGGGCCTGGGGGGCTGAAGCCTGGGTTGAGCTGGGACTTCTGGAAAATGCTCAAAACCGCAAAAGGGCCCTTTTTGTTTATTTTTGGAGCAGGAAGAATGGAGTAAGGATGGGTACCTCATTTCACCATGGTAAGATACATATTCACAGAAACTGTACTTCCAATTTTGAGTTTTGGTCTTTTCCCGGGCAGGCGATACGCTGTACATACTCTCTCGTGACGCTGGGCAGCAACAGTGAACTGCAGCTCCCAGTCAGCCAGGCGATCACAAGGGTAAACAACTGATACACTTACAACCGTTCTGTACCCGCACGACCATTCTGGTGTTCACTTTCAGTACAGTAGTCAAGAAATTACATGAGATATTCAACACTTTGTTTTTAAAACAGGCTTGGTGTTAGATGATTTTGCCCAACTGTAGGCTCATGAGAGTGTTCTGAGCATGGTTAAGATAGGCCAGGCTAAGCTGTGATGTTTGGGAGCTTAGGAGTATTAAATGCATTTTCAACTTATGATATTTTCAACTTACGACGGGTTTATCAGGATGTAGCCCCATCATAAGTAGAGGAAGATCTGTAATTATAAAAGGAGAAGCCAAAATTGCTGGTTCCTCATTTGCTCTGTCTTCTGACCAGAATGGGTGGGAGAGGCTTGGTGAGGGGACCAAGCGAGGATGGAGGGTAAGAGGAGCTGCAAGGAGACTGGCAGTGGGCACATGCTGTCATAAGGTATAAAAGTAGAGGAAAACAGAACTCGGTGATGGAGGTGAAAATGACACCAACCTCTGGCAAAGGTCCCTGATGGGTTTTTAAAAAAAATAATCTCAGGCTTGTAGGAAAGTTGCAAAAGTCTAACCAAGATTTCACATTTATCCTTCACTCAGATTCTTCACATGTTAACATTTTACCGTTGGCTTTTTTTTCTTTCTCTGTTGTACACACCTACACACACACACTCCACACACTACGTGCACCCCCCCACACACACACTACACACATTATTGTTTTGAACCATTTGAGAGTAAGTTGCAAACATAATGCCCCTTACCTCTAAATACTTCATTGTGTATTTCTAAAAAGTTAGTGTCAGTTTTCTACATAACCATAGTAAAACCAGAAAATTAACGTTGACGTGATACGATCAGCTGATCCCTATTCAAATTTCGTCAATTGTCTTGACATTTGTCCTTTATAGCAATAATAATAATAATAATTGCTACTGTTCTTTCTGCTCGGAGATCACATTTCAAGATTACGTATTACGTTTATTTCATGTCTTTAAGTCTCCTTCAGTCTGGAGCAGTTCATCAGTCTTTCCTTTTCTTTCATGACCTGGATGTTTTTGAAGAATAAAAGCCAGTTATATTGTAGGTTGTCCCTCAGTTTGGGTTTGTCTGATCTTTCCTCATGATTCGGTTCAGATTTGCATTTTTGTCAGGAATACTGCTGAAATGATGGTGTGTCCTCAGTGTGTCATATCAAATGGCATACGATACCTATTTGTCCCCACTAATAGTTTTTTTTTAACATAAGTAAATAACAGCTTTAGCGAGAAATAATTCGCATACCATAAAATTCACCTTTTTAAAGTGTAAAATTCAGTGGTTTTTAGTATATTCAGAGAGTCGTACAATCATCATCACAAACACTTTTAGAACATTTTCGTCACCCCATAAAGGCCCCATACCCATTAGCAGTCATTCCTCATGACCCCTTTCCCCATCCGCTAGTGACCACTAAGCTATTTCTGTCTACATGGATTTGCCTATTCTGGACATTTCACATAAATGGAATCATGTACTCTGTGGCCTTTTGTGTTTGGCTTTCACTTAGCACAATGTTTTCAAAGTTCATCCGTGTTGTAGCATGTGTTAGTACTTCATTGATTTTTATGGCTGAATAACATTCCTTTGTATGGATATACCACATTTTGTTGATTCATTCATCAGTCAATGGACATTTGGGTTGTTTCTCCTTTTTGGCTATTACAAATAGTGCTGCTATGCACATTCCTGTACAAGTTTTTGTGTGGACATATGTATTTAATTTTCTAGGGTATGTGTCAGGGGTCCCCAAGATCACCCCTAGGTTCAGTGATTCACTAGGAGGTCTCACAGGACACAGCACTTAGTCCTACTCCCAGTGATTTACTACAGTGAAAAGACAAAAAGCAAAATCAGCAAAGGGAAAGAGTGCATGCGGAGAAGCCAGAGGAAACCAGGAGCAAACTTCAAGAGTCCTCTCCCGGGGGAGTCACACAGGACACGCTGGATTCCTCCAGCACTGAACTGTGACAACACGGTGAGGTGGTGTCTACAGGGAAGCCCATTAGAGACTCAGTGCCCCAGGTTTTTATTGGGAGTTGGCATGTAGGCACCCTGTCTAGCATGTACCAAAATTCCAGACTCCCAGAAGGAAAGCAGGTGTTCAGCATAAGCCATATTGTTTGTACAAACGGTCTAGATACAGTTAACCACTCTAACCAGTTAGAGAATGGTGAGAACTCACTAAATCCACATTCCCAGACGCCAGCTAAGGGCCAGCCTTGCTATCAGGACTTTCTAAGGACAGATGTCTCAGGTCTGCTACGTTAAGTCTTTTCGGCACAGTTCTACACCGAGGAGCGGAGCTGCTGGGTCACATGGTAACTCTATATTTAACTTTTTATGCCAAACGTTTTTCCAAAGTGACTGCACCATTTTCATTCCCACCAGCAATTTGTGAGAATTCCAATTTCTCCATATTCTGGCCAACACCTATTGTTTGTCTCTCTGATTGTAGCCATCTTAGTGGGACTGATAGGTTTTTAAGTTAGTGATTTGCAAGTATTTAGAACAAAAAGTGATGATCCGTAGGAGCCAAAATGGGTTCTCTAAGAACAAATCATCAGTCTAACCCCTGATTTTCCTTTAAGGAAAAAAAAAGCAATCTGTTTTTTCTGTACTAGCTGTACTGGGGCAGAGTGTTTCTGTATTTCAGCTCTGTCCTTCACAGCATCCTCATGTACAAAAATGGAGATACAGGGGTTGTGCTGACTGTTTGACGGGTTCCTCACCTGCTGACAGATGACACTCAAAGAGCAGCACTGGATACAGGAGAGAGGCGCCTGCTGCTCTTTCCCCAACTCTGTCTTCAGCCCAGCCTTAAATATTTCTGTCCAAAACTTGGAGGGAGACACAGATGGCAGTCCCATTAAGTTTGCAGATTACTCAAAGCATGCAGACACACACACATTGAATGATAAGATCTGGCTCCAGAAAGATCCTGACAGCACAGAATGGTAGGCAGAATTCAACGAGATGAAATTGTTAGGGACAAACGGCAAGTGACACACGCAGGATCTGGTCCAGATGTAACCAGGGGGAGTTTGCACTCCGATTCCTGCTCGTTACCAAAAGTATAGCCAGCCGTAACAAATGGGTGACAAAGTCTTGGGGCACTCTGGGAAACTGTTGTGATGTGTGGGTCTGCAGTTTCGGAGGATGCAAAGCTCTGCCATAGGAGAACTGTTGGAGGAGCCGGCTCTGCAGCTGGCCAACAGGCAGCCTAGGGTGACTTGAGAGTTGGCTTCCCCTGGCTGAAGGTCTGTGGTGTAGAAGCAGTATGAGCTGTCTTCCCCATGGCCTGTAGGGGAAAACAGATTTGGATTGGTTAAGGAAGAACTTTGTGAAACTCCATAATCAAATGGGCTGCCTGGTAAGGTGGAGAGCACCCCGTCATGGGGGGTGTTCAAAGAGAGGTGACTTAATCCTTTTAAGGAACTTGCATGGAGCAGAAAGTGGCCTGGGTGATCTTTGACGTCTTAGAACTGCCTAAGCATGAAGCCAGGGACTGTCCATCTCTAAAGCCAAGTCCAGGAGTCACCCAAGGCACATATCACCAGTTCCAGAGTGAGATTAGCCTTTCTGTGGATCATCCCCTTGTTGTGCCCCTCACACTCCTACCTGTCCATCAGGACACTTGGGTGCCCATGAACCATCCTTTGATATGCATGCTTGCCCTCTTTTGAGCACTTCTGTTGCTCAGAAGCCCCTCCCCTCTGACCCATTACCTGTCTTACCTGTGACATGTGTGGTCCATATCGAGTCTCCCAGCCATGTGTTAAGCTCCAGAGCCAATTTCCTTGTTTGTTCTTATATTCATTCAACAAATATTTAGTGAGCACCTGTTACTTGCCTGTCCCTGCATTGCCGGGCGTGCAGTAGTGAATAGGGGGTGGGGGCACTGACCAAATGATCGCAAGTATAGGAGCTTGACTGCAAGCTGCTCTGGGGCCTGGCATCAGGAATGTGGGGTGGGAGTGGGGGCCTGATTTAGGCTTGGCTAGTCTCCCCATAAAAATGCCCTTTCAGCTGGGATCTGAAGGAAGATAAGCGGTTGGCAGGGGAATAGAGGGTGGGGGCCGGGAGAGCGTTCCTACCAGGGCTGCAGCCCTACTGCGCTGAGCACAGCACGGGACCCCTGGCAGCCCCTTGCGTAGGGTGCGTCAGGAAGAGAAATAAGGATCGCCCGGCTGGGGGTCTTTCCCGCCCCCTGCTCACCCAGCGCCTGGGCTGAGCCCCTCGTGACCCGAGGTGGGAGAGGCACGAGTGTTTGGGGTCTGTGTGTACTTGTGTGTGTGTGTGATTGAAGCTGGCTCTGACTGCCTTCTGAATCCAGTCCCATGTGACATAGGGATTATTTGTGCCTTCATTCTCCTCCGGGGATGTGGATGACTGTGAGAACGGGCCGCATTCCAAACATCTCCACGTCCCCACAGTGACAGCTCCTTTGAGAACATGTAGATATCTATGATTCTCTTAATTACTCTGCACACCCACTTCTCTCTCTCTCTCTTAAGCAGGACGAGTTTTGAGGGTGGGGTGCAGTACCCTCCTCCAGACCCCTGCTCCTTTCCTGCTGTCATTTATGTTTTAAATGGAGCAGCCTCCTGCTGCTCTCCCACCTGCCACTTCACCTCCCTCCTCTCGAACTGACTTGGTCAAGGGAGCCCCCCAGATAAGAGACTGAGGGAGGAGGCCAGTCTCCCTTAAGCGCTCATACCCGGCAATTAGTTTCCGTTATTGCCAATTTAAGATAAGTAGAAAATAACAGAGGAACAGAACCAGGCCCCAAAGCCTGTGCCAAGTGCTTGGCGTGCGTTACCATGACATTTGCATGTGTGTCACATGGGAAGCCAGTACTGGGCCAAGCATGGAGGTGGGTCTGCTGGCCTGGGAGTTGAAAGAGCTGGATTCCAGCCCTGCTGGCTGTGCCGCCTTAACTACTTCCCATCTCTGAGCCTCAGTTTCATCGTCTGTGAAGTGGAGAGGCCGTAGTAGATTATTCTGCCATTTCACAGAGAGCCTGGGCCATAAGCCTGTCAGGTCTGCCCTCCTGGCCTGTGCACTTGGCCACAGCAGCAAGCGCGGCGGTGGTCACTGTCCAGATGTGCCTAGAAGAGGTGGTTTCTGAGCACCAGGAGTCCCAGAGCATGGAGAACGCAGGTGGAGATGTCCAGCAAGAGGGAGCTGAGGCAGGAAGGAGGCCGGAAGATAGAAGGAGAAAAGCCAAAGGATGCCAGACAGTGTCTAGAAGTGAGGTGAGCAATAGAAATAAACACATATAATAAATCAGTGGTTCTCAAATGTGGCCCGTGGACCAGGAGCATCACGTGGGAACTTGTTAGAAAAGCAAATTCTCCGGCTGACCCCAGACCTGCTGAATCAGAAACCCAGGAATGGGGCCCGACAGTCTGTTTTAACAAGCCTCTAAGTGATCCTGATGCAGCTAACGTTTGAGAACTAGTAGGATGGGTGGAAGGAGGGGGGTGGATGAGTCTTGGAGAACCAGACGGGTGTTTCAAAGGCTGAGGAGAGAAGAGAACTAGTGTTTGTTGATCACTTGCGGTATCAGGTTGGCAGCTGGGCATTTCCAGCTACTTTCTTTCATTTCAACCTTTCAGGATTGTGGCAAAGCAGGCCTTGTTTATTCCCATTTCAAAGATGAGGCAACTGAGGCTCAGAGATGTTTAGTCACTTAAAGTCAAAGAGATGGAGGCAGAGGTAGGATTAGAACCCAGGCCTCTCTGGCCCCGAAGCCTGAGTTCTTTCCACCACACCAGGCTGCCTCCCCAGCCACCTGTCCCTCAGCTGTGCCTCCACTGCCTGCCCCTGGCTCCCTCCTCTTTCCTCCGCTGTCCTCCTTCTGCAGCCTGCCATGCGAAGGCAAAAAAGGAGCATCATAGAGGCAAAAGGGAGACCCTGGGGGACTAGGGAGCAGGGCTGGAGGTGGATTGTCACCCTGCATTCCTCCAGCCTCCAGTGCCAAGTGCAGCTAGCGGGTCACGGTGCTTTCGTGATGCTCCCGGGGAGCTGACATCATTGCCTTAGTGTAGTAAGAACTTGTGCACGCACTGCGTTACTCATTGCTGCCTACGTGTGCCAAGCCCTGTGCTGGGTGCTGTGGGGGAAACTGAGGCTAGGCAAGCATAGTTTCTGGCTTCAAGGAGCTTATGGTCCAGAGCTAGGGAAACAAAAAATAACAGTGACCAGCCAGGGTGCTAGGGAGCCTGGGATGGCCAGAGTAGGTCAAACCAATGTTGGGGGAGTTCAGAGACTCATGCAGTGACTTTCGGGGACAGCACCAAGGCTTTGGGGAGAGACCTAAGGCTGCAGAGCCAGAGGGCATGGGTTCTGTTCCCAGCGCTCTCACTGACTCGGGTAACCTTGGGTGAGTTACCTCATATCTGACCATCTCCTTGTCTACAAGGTGGAGTCAACAGTCCCTAACTCAGGGGGTTATCCTATTGGATTATGACAGGCGTCACTCAATGAGTTGTTCCCTTCTCTTCAGAGGATCCCTTTGGGCCAGAGCACAACAGAGAAGGCTTCATGGAAGAGGTGGCTTTTCGTTTTGGCACTGAAGGATGGTTAGAATGTATTTAGTGCTTTTCGTGTCTTCTCTAAGGAATCTATGGTTAAACTCTAGACACGTGGGGTTGTCTGAGGAGAATGGCCTTCCGGGCAGCTGTAACTATGAGTAAAATTATGGTGAGAGGAGGTTGTCTTCCTCAATTTGGAAGGTAATTTTTTAAATGTGGTAAGCCTATTGCAGAGGGCAATGCCAATGGCCAGTCCGCATGTCTGGAACGGCCACGCTCAGGTCCTGTTTCCTGCTTTATCTGCAGATGATGCAGTTCGCCTGGCAGAGCTACCGGCGTTATGCAATGGGGAAAAATGAGCTCCGGCCCCTCACGAAAGACGGCTACGAGGGCAACATGTTTGGTGAGTGACGACGGGGAGACCCACCACCTCCTGGTGGCCGAGCGGCATTTCTTCTGTGTCCCTATTTTCCAGACCCGGGGGCTCCCAAGTCTGAGTTCCTTCTGGGCTGTCCAGGCTTCTTAGCCTTCTAGATTTGGGGGGAACCCAGACGCTTCTCTCTCTCCTTACACACTTCTTCGTATGCTCCCATCATTTATTTTTTACAGCAAATAAGCTTGGAAATGTGTGAGGATGGTGAGGGATGGAGATAGGTTTCCCACAGAGAAGGTTGGCGTTCTGAAGGACGCAGAGGACCGGGTGTAAATGCAGTCCTCCAAGTGCAGCTGTAAAATGATCTTGGGTGTTTTCACAGAGAAACCCAACACTTTTCCGATGAGGGGGGCCCGTGCACCGCCCTAAAGTCTTGGAGGTGTGTCTCTTGCATGCTGACTTGGTGGACAAACAGAATGGTCGCATGTTAGGAGCAGCACAGGTGCTGCCTCGTGTCAGCGGCCTGTGTTTGATCTGCAGCCTCACTTGCTGACGTCTCTGCCCTTCCTAGCCTGAGATTCTCCTAACCCAGAGCCTTGAAAGCCTCTCTCATCTGGAGAGACCATGAGGTGCCCTACTGTGGGCATGGCCTTGGATTTCGAATTGAACACTCATCCCAGTTGCCAGCCCCCGCTCTGCAGGCTTTTCCTGTGCAAAGATGCTGGCAGCAGCCTGGCTCCTTTCCTTCTGAGAGACGCGCTGTCTGGGGCTGGAGATGGAAATTCATCACCTGTATTCCTCACCCCTTAGAGACACAGGCTCCTGAAGTTAACAGCCAAAGAGCAAGTCAGATGAAAATTCCCAGGAAAATCTCAAAAGCACATTTACAAGGGATGGCCCGCCAAGTGTATGGCCCTGTCCGGGGTATTTGTGTTATGGGAAAAGGGACAGAGGACCTACTTTTCTCCCTCTAACAAGTCAGCATCGCAACCTTCCTGGCTTTTTGGACAATTCACTCCCCTTGAGAGGGTTGTGTGTGTGAATTTAGGTAGCTTTTTTTTTTCCTGATTATCATGAGAATGTAGGGAAAAAAGAGAAAGTATCAAAAAGTATAAAGCAGGTGAAAAATAACTCGTTCTGCCACGTGGATGCAGCCTCTGTTGACATCTTGGCTCATTTCCTTCCAGTCTTTTCTTCTGTGTGCTTTTTTCCCTCTGCATACAATTTTATGTCCTTTCTCTCTTTTTTTGACTTAATGTTATATCATAAATGTTTCCCTCTTTTGAACTTTTGCATAAAGAATGTTTTACATGGCTGCAATTATTGCATATGGATGTGCCATAATTCATTCAACCATCCCGCTAATGTTGGACGCAGGTCGCTTCCAATTTTTTGTTATTAAAAATAATGCAGCAGTTATCATCTTTGTGCATAAAATATAGTCTTAGGATAGACTCCTAGAGAGGACGCCTGAGTCAGGAGGGAGGAAAGCAGGTTTAAGTTTCTTTAACCTCAAATCTGAAATGTGTGGATTCCAGTTTCAGAGCCTGGCTGCCTTACCTGCCTGGAACACAGACCTTCCCAACACCCCACGTCCACCCTGGGAAGGATGGCTGCTCTAGATCTTGACAGAGTCTTTGGAGCTTTGGCTACTAGTGTAAATCAGAGATGTGATCCAGGAAGCTCCCCCTCGCCTTCTCTCTAAACACTTGCAAATGTTCAGGGAATTGGTGGAGGCTGGGGGAGGCTGCACACTGAAACTGTACGGCATGGGTGTAGCTATTGCTCAGACCATCCACCGGGCTAGAGGGAGCACGTTGGGGAACACTGCTGGGAGGAATAGGGCTAAACCAATCCCATTTTGTAAAAGTCCTCAGGGCCTGTGATTTAAATCTCATCCCTTCAGCCCCGTTCCAATCACTGAGCCTGATGGAGAGTAGGCAGCCTGGAATGGTGGAAAGAAACCTGGACCTGGAGTCAGAAGACATGGGCACAAGTCCTCACTCTGCCCTGAACCATCTGTGTGGCCGAGTCCAAGCCACTTGACCTCTCTGGGCCCCTGTTCGTTCATCATTCACACTGGGGCTGCTATGAGAACCTATATGAATATGCAAAGGGCCAAGGATATATGAATGTTTTATGCTTTCTGTTGTAATAAATGTGGTTGGGGGTTGCTCAGGTGAGCCCTTGGGGGGTTCTGAGGTCCCCTGGGCTGTCTGTCTCCCAAGAGCAGCCTTGGCAGGCCCTGGGTTCCCTGTCATCCAGTGCCTGCAGCAGTCCTGGCAGTGAGGCAGAGCCTTCTTTCTTCAGCCGGCGGATGAGCCACAGTGGGCGGCTGGCTCCTGGGAAAGGAGGTTGTGTAGGGTCCAAGGCACTGGGCAGGGAGAGCTGGTGTTGATTGACTTACTCTTTCACTCAATAAATGCTTGCTTTGTGCCATGCCCGGTGCTGGCTGCTAGGAATACAGGGGTAAATGGCACAGCGAAGAGCCCCCAAATCTGCCGACACACACACTGGCACACCTTCCCCGGGGCCTCTCTGGGGTCTTTCTGGGTGCTCAGAGAGAGGGATGAGTAGAAGGTGATCACAAGTGATGACGTGGTCAGTCCTTTACTGGCTTGAGGTTCTGTGCCTCTGGAGCCCGCTGGACCTGGGTTCAAATTCAGACTTCACTGCTTCCTGGTTTTGTGACCTTGGGCAAGTCATTTCTCTCTGATCCTGAGTCTTTTTGTGAAGTTGAGCTAATGAAAACATCAACCCCCAACCCAGGGCCTGCCCGACGCATAGAACCTGCTTGGTAGGTGGTAGCTATGGTTATTGTTACCGCAAATGGGTCTTACGATACAGAGGCTTATGGGAAGGCATCTGGAGGAGGAGGGCTTAGGGGCATTCTAGGGACCTGGAGGAGGTTCCAGTTTGGGGTGAACCCATGAGGGGTGTGGAAGCCAGATGATTCCTGAACATAGAAGATGAACTGGCCTGAATTAAGCTGCTTGTTACACTACCACGTCTTTCTCTGGACTCAAGTTGGGTGCTGAGTGCCATCCTTCCTGATTCTGGCTGCCTCCATCATCAGTGACCTCACTGTGAGCTGGGCCCTGCAGGGAGTGGTCAGGTGGCAGCAGTGCCCACGCTGGCCCGCCTGGCTGAGTCGACGTATGGGGACCCTGAGCTGCCCCCTGCATCTTGGTGCATGTCAGTTTGGACATGGCTCTTACAGCCTCCTCCCCAGCCTGTGGGGCCAGGCAGGCTGCAAATGGGGAAGGGTAACCAGTTCGTGCTGGTGCCTGGCTTGCAGGGTTTACAGGAGCTAGAGCGAGGACATTGGATGCCGAGCCTGGGCTCCCTGGAGGGCATTCCACCAAATTGAATTCCCCTCCCAACCACCCGCGCACTCCTCTGAGTCTGTTCTCATTCTGAGAGCACGACCTCTGGGTGAGGTGTCTCTGAAGCCAGTTTTTCTGTCCTAAGCAATTCGGTGCCAAAGTGGCTTCTTTTTACCAACATCCGGCTCAGCAGGCCCTGTCAGAAGATGCTCCTAAGACCCAGCGGCTGCAAGCAAAGAGGATGCAGCCTGCCTCTCGCTTTGTGGCCCAGGCCTAGGCAGATATCTGCATCTTTCCCCTTCCTCTGAGAGGTCGCCAGACGGGACAGGGTGTCCAGCTGGGTGGTGGAAAGAGCATGGCTTTTGGATCCAAGCGTGCCTGAGTGGCACCTCTGCATTGTCACTTGGCAGCCGTGTGGCCTCAGACTGCAGAGTGGGGCAGAGGCCCCTGCCTCCTGGGCTGATGGTGATGATTAGAGATGGTAGTGCTCCTATCACTATTAAGTCACAGAGGCGAGTCTGCCGTTTGAACGCACTCGAGGAGGGGAGGGTAGAGGAACCAGCCATAATGCGGCAGCCGGCGATGCCATAAAGCACAGTGGCTCAGTACACAGAGGCCCACCTTCCTTACCTATAAGAAGGGGCTGCCGCTAGGACTTGGGGGATATTAAACAAGCTGGCTAAGAGCATGGACTCTCAGGCCAGACGGCTTGGATTTGCATGCTGCTGTGCCACTTACTAGCTGTGTGAACTCGGGCAAGTTTCTTAACCTTTCTGGGCCTCAGTTTCCCAGCTATCAATTAGGGATAACAATAGTACCTGCTCACAGGATTGTTTTAAGAACTAAAATCAGTTAATGCATGAGAAGTGCTCACATTCATGCCTGGCACCTAGAAGATTCTTCAAGTTCAGCTGCTGTGGAGGTGATGTAAGGCCCTTAGGACAGTCTGTGCTTCTTCCATCTGGACTGGATGCATGTGAGGGCTCCAGAGCTTTCCCAGCCCTGGTCCCGCCTGCCCTGTTCCCCACCCTCTAGTGCCTGTGGCAGAGATCGTGGGTGGGCAGCCCACTGGTAGGCAATGTACCCCCTTCATTTAAGCAGCTTTCAATAGAAGTTTTAACAGGGAAGAGGCAGGGGAAGGTTAGGGTTCAAGGCCGTGGAATAAATTGGCCTCTTGCCAGCACAAGGGTTACCAAGCAAGTAGTTGGTGACCCCTTACACTTGGTGCCTGCTGCCAGCCTTGAAGCACTTAATGAGCATTAATCCTCCCAAGAAGTCAGAGCGCTCCGTGAGAACTCATCCTCCCTTGGCAGCGGGGGAAGTCAGCATGGGGCACCGAGTCTTGGAAGGGCGCCACCAGAGAGGCCCTTTGAAGGCAAATCCAACTCCCTTATCTTAGAGTTGAGGAAACCAAGCTCAGAGAGGGGAAGGGATTTGCCTGAGGTGACACAGAACATTAGTTGTAGGACTGGGAGTCCCAGCCCAGTGTTCTTTGCACCACCCACTCTAAGATTAGCCAAATTGTCCAAGGCCAGATTGTCACAGTGCAGGCCTATGGTCATGGCCAGGTACCCCCAGGAGCTAGAAATTTTCGGAGCTTTAGCAAGGGCAAACGATCAGGAGCTGTATGATTTGGGGGCCGAGAGCCCACCCGATCCTTGTACATGCATCATACCAGGCACTGTAGCTGTGTTCTCGGGAGTCTTCCTCGCGGTCCCCGTAAGGTGTAAATTACCCATCTCATCTCCCTTTCACAGATGAGGAAACTGAGACTTGGCGAGTGTCAGGACTTGCTTAGTCACACAGTTATCAAGCAGAGACTTGGACTCCAAAACCCAATCCATAAACCACCACGCTGCCCTGACCGCATAATGGTGGCTGTAGAGAAGGGAGCCGGGCAGAGGGATGGTCTCAGGGTTGGTGGTGTTGCATCACGGAAGCTGTGCACTCCGTGGCCAGGGTCTGCAGCCACTCATCTTTAGGCATCTTTATTTATTGGACTTCAGCTGAGTATTCCGGGCTTGGGAAAAAGATTCTGATTTCCCTCTTTCACACCATAGGAAAATATTTTATCCTTGCCCAATAACCTAAAAACACCTAATTGCAAAACATGCCGCCTGGCCGTCAGCACAATGAGCTGAGCGAAGCATGGATTTGAGAATCAGACCAGCCTGAGTTTGAACCCCAGCTCTGGGTGAGTTTCTTAACCTCTCTGCACTTCAGTTTCTCCGTCTGTACAGTGAGGACAATACTTACTTCACCTCACAGTTGTGAGGATTAGATGAAGTTGACGTGTATAAAACTCCTGGTATGGTTCCTGCCCATATTTAAGTAGACTCGCCGATATGCATTATTGACTGTAAGCTGCTGCTGTTATTATTTGTTATAAAATAATTTGAGAATAATTCTATTCCAAGGAAACTAACAGCGTCTGGCACATTGTAGGCTCTCGATAAATACTGTGGAATGAATGAATTACCTCCTGCAGTCCCTGCCTGCCCTGTTTTCCCTTTTGCCCTTCATCCTGGGTTTGGCTGGGGAAGGGCTGGGTCCTGCTGTGCTCTGTTCCTCTCATCCTCTTCAGCTGCCTTGACCTCCTCCTCTGTCACAAAGTGCATTAAGAATCAGCAAACTGACCCTGTAGGAGCAGCGGTCCTGCTTAGTCAGCGGGTCTGCTTCTCCAGCATCTTCTCAGCAGAGGATGGAGGCGCTTACGTGGCCAAAAGTAACGTCCCCTTGCTCCGAGCCAGCCCAGGATGACCATGAGAGCCCCAAATTGGATTCTTCCTCTGCCTTGCGAATCCCCAATAGAACTGCCAACCGAATCCCCATTTTGAGGGATGATTTATGGCCTTGGGTAAGTTGAAAGGCAAAATGAACACAGCATGATTTTCAGATCACGGGCTAGGAATGTTCGGCCTTGGCAGAGAGAAAAATCATCTTTGCCTTGTAAACAGAGCAAATATGATGTTGAAGAGGGAATAAATCCAGGCCCCAAGATGTCATTTCTACAATTGCTTTTTGGCGTGTGGCTCAGTAGTGCCTCCTGCAAAATGTTCACAGTCTCCTGCACGCACATGCGTGCACACACACCAGTCTTACTGGGTCTTCTTATGGGGCTGAGAGTTACTGTCCCAGTTTGGCTGCCTGGAGAACTGCACACTTTGCCAGACAGTTTGTGAAAACCACCTGCTTCCCCGTTTTCCACAGATCCCTGAGTTTGTTTCTGGGGGGCAGCAGTTTTGACTTGGAGATAGGCCTGGCTTCAAATCTCCAGCATTTACCAGCTGAATGAAATTGGGCAAGTCGCAAAGTTCTCTGAATGTCAGTTTACTCGCCTTTAAAAAGGGTGGGGGCAGGGTTAGGCAGCCCCAGTACAGTGCCTGACACATTACAAAACATTAGGTTTTTTCCTTCCCTGTGTGCACACACACCCTTCCCCATGCCTTGCCCTTCTCCCCTTTTATTGGGTAACAGAGCACTTTGACTTATCTGGCTGAAAATATCATATCCGCTTTTATGAGTTTTGTTTTTTGGAGGTTTTTTTTTTCTGGAAAACAAAAACAAAACACTAATTTCCACAGTTCTTGGAAAATCAGTGTCAGGCCTTGTTTCTTGCTGATTCCGGCAGGCCATGTGCACATTCCTGACCCAGGCTTTGAGTGTGTTTTGAGAAAGGGCTGTCATCAGCCTCAGCAGTGGTGATGTTGGGGCCGGCCCCGTGGCACAAGCGGTTGAGTGCGCGTGCTCTGCTGCAGCGGCCCGGGGTTCGCTGGTTCGGATCCCAGGTGCGCATCGACGCACTGCTTGTTAAGCCATGCTGTGGCGGCGTCCCATATAAAGTAGAGGAAGATGGGCATGGATGTTGGCCCAGGGCCAGTCGTCCTCAGCAAAAAAGGAGAGGATTGGCATTGGATGTTAGCTCAGGGCTGGTCCTCCTCACAAAAAAAAAAAGAAGAAGAAGTGTGATGTTGCAATTCCTTGGATAGAATGGGTCAGGCTTAAGCGCAGCGAGTAAACTTCCGGGTAGTCACATGTTTTGGGGGCCTTGTCTGCCCCATCCAGAGGCCAGAGGCTGTCAAATTGCAGAGAAAATGGATTAGAAGCGCCGGTCACTGGCAGACAGGCCTTTAGCACAAGGAGGGTAATGAGATGAAAATATTAACCCCACACGTGTGAAGGACAGGCAGAACTGGCAGTTGCTGGTCAGATGCTGTGGCCCTGTAGTGGTCTCTCTGTGGCCTTGAGTGACACATCCATGATTCCTCGGTCACCTTCTGAAGGCCAGATGTCCTCGGGTCACACGGGGTGATTATCAGAGCAAAGCGCTCAGCTCTAAATTGGCCTGCTGGATTGTCACTCTGGAGCTGCTGACTGTTCGTGGCTCGGTGCTCTGCACCCCCTCCCTCGTAGATTTTTTTCCCAAGCAGTTTCTAATTAAGATGCATCTTGGTTGTTTTCTTTTTCTTTTTGTTTAAAAGGCTTTCTACCAGCAAGAGCATAATTTATTTCTCTAGAAAATATAGTAGCAGGTTGTTGTAAAAAGAAAACTCGAGGTTAGGAGCCTTGGGTTCCTGTCCCAGCCCTGGCGCCAGCAGCCGCGTGAGCCAGTGGCCTCCTTGTGTTGAGTACAAAGAGGTTTGCACCCCCGGGCCCTCGGCATCCTCTCTGTGATTCTGGCTTGGTTACTAGGCTGATTTCTCTTTTCCTCCTCTGCAAGGCTATCTGGGCTGTGCTGGTTGTCTTGAAATCTGAAATTTTAGTAGCAAGTCTTGTTCCTGTTTGGGGGGAGTGATTCAGGGTGTCTATTCCCAGAGCAAGTTGTCAGGATGCATAAGAGGATTCATATTGAAAATGACATTCCCTCCTGGTTGGCAGCGTGTTCCCGCCCACTTTCCAAAGACCTTTCCTTCCTTGGAAACAAGGCCGAGCCCACAGCAGCCAGCCAGCCCTGTTTTCTTCACACCGCATTGACGGCAAGCACTTGCCAAATTTCCCAGCAAATTCAGTGACAAATAGGTATGTGAATTCACAGAATCTCAGACTGACAGTGCCAGTTGGATTCTTTGAAACCATCTGGTCCAATGTCTGAGGATGGGGAAAGAGGCATCAGGAGGGACAGGGACTCTTGAAGTCCTCATAGCCAGGATTCAAACCCCAGTCTTTTAACTTGAGCCTCTACTTTTTTTTTTCTTTTTAATTACTTTTTAAAAATTGAGATATAACTTATACCTTACATACAGTAAAAGGCACAAATCTTAAATGCACAGCCCAATGAATTTTACATATGGGCACCCCAATAACCACCCCACAGATCAAGATGGAGAGCATCTCCGTTACCCCAGAAGGTTCTGTCAGGCCCCTCCTGGTCAGTAGCCCCCAAGGGTCACTACTGTTCTGACTTCTATCACCTTAGATTCGTTTTGTCTGCTTTAAAATTTCATATCATACTGTATGTACTCTTCTGTGGTTTACATTTTTCACTTATAGTTATACCACGAACTGTAGTTCATTCTTTTTCAAGTTTAGCCATTCTATTGTTGCTGGACATTTTTATTCCAGTATTTGGTAATTATGAGTAAAGCGGCTATAAACACTTTTTGTTTGTTTAAAATTTAGTGACTTTAATTATATTCACAGTTTTGCAACCATTACCACAATCAATTTTAGAACATTTTCATCATCCCCAAAGGAAACCATGTAACCATTAGCAGTCACTCCCCATTTCTCCCCAACCCCTCCCTCCCTCACCAGCCCTAGGCCACCACTAACCTACTTTCCATCCCTATATAGATTTGCCTATTCTGAACACTTCATGTAAAAGGAATCACACGATATCTGGTCTTTTGTGTCTGGCTTCTTTCACTGAGCATCATGTTTTGAGGTTTATCCACATTGTAGCATGTGTCAGTACTGCATTCCTCTTTATTGACAAATAATATTCCATTGTATGGACATACCACATTTTATTTATCCATTCAGCAGTTGATGGACATTTGGATTGTATCTACTTTTTTGGATATTACAAATAACCCTGCTATGAACATTCATGTGTAAGGTTTTGTGTGGACATGTGTTGTCATTTCTCTTGGGTATGTGCCTAGGAGTGGAATTGCTGGATCGTGTGGTAACTCTATGTGTAACCTTTTGAGGAACTGCCAGACTGTTTTCCACAGTGGCTGCACCATTTTGCATTCCCATCAGGAGTATTTGAGGGTTATGAATACTTGTGTACATGCTTTTGGTGGAAACAAGCAATCATTTATGTTGAGATCTACCTGGGATTTGAACTGCTGATCAGGCTGTGTTAGTATGTTGAGCTTTAGTTGAATGCTGCCAGTTTTCCAAAGTGGGTCAACCAATCATTAGTCCCACCAGCCATGTGTGTGAGTTCTAGCTGCTCTGTTATCCTCAGCAGTGCTTGCTGTTGTCAGTATACTTAACATTAGCCTCCTCATGAATGCTGTCTCCCTCCTGCTCAAGCCCCCACCCACCCCATGTTCAAAGCCCCGGCTTCCCGGACCTGTGCCCCCCAGAGCAGAGCGGCCCTGTACCACCTGCTCAGCCCTGGTCTGGAGAGGGTCCCTGATCCTCCTGCCTTAGTTTGGGGGTGAATCGGGGCTCCCAGACCAGGGCCTCAGTGCTCCTTGCAGCAGAAGGAATGGTCAGCAAGCTCTTCCTTCCCTGCCCCCTCCCCACGCTGTCTCCCCAGTGGCATGGAGTGGCTTCTCTCCTTCCCAGCCCATTCTGGCTGTGACACGCAGGCCCAAGATGGCGTGAACTGGAACTTGTCTGGTTCGGTTACTGTGCCAGGAAAGGTGTCTTAACAGAGAAAACGTTGACACGGGAGTTAGAAGACTTGAGTTCTCCGAATCCTGGCTCCAGCACTAACTCACTGGGCAGGTGTCCCGTTTCCTTTCTGAGCCTCAGTTTTCTCTCCTGTGGAATGGGGATGATGATACCTTCTCACAGGATCGTCATTGGGATCACATGAGACCATTTCTTTATTTGTCAGTGATTGTTCAGTGCCTGTAGTGTGCCAGACACTGTTCTAGACAGAGGGGAAGCAGCAGAGAGCAAAATGGACACCTGCGTGGAGCTCCCAGGCTAGTGGGGAGACGAAAGCATGAACTTGAAGTTTCAAAATTAAGGCAGTATGAGAGCTATGAGATACAAGCTCACACCAGGGGCTCTTCAATTCATTCTTGGAGGGATGGGCTTCAGAAGGTTTCCTGGGAAGGGGCGTCTACACTGAGACCTGAAGCATGAATGAAGAGCATAAGAAAGGGGTCATGCGTACAGAAACACACTTGCAAAGGCCTAGAGGGGATATTGAGCAAGACCATGGTCTCTTGGGGTCTAAAAGATGTTCAGTGTGGCTGGAGCAGGTGGCGGCGTGCTAAGAGACCATCTGTGAACAATGCTGGTATATAATGGGGTCCCATGAACGTAGCTTCCCAGTATTTTCTTCCCACCCCATACCCCAAGAGCCAGAGGACCTGGCTTCTAATTGCTTCTTGGCCGTCAGTCTGCTCTGTGACCAGACAAGGCCTGTACCTTCTCTGAGCTCATTACTCTGCAATACAGTGTGGGAATCTGGCATGTGGTCTCTCATGTTACTTTTAGGTCCTAAAATAGTAGGTGATCGGGCCACTTCTGGGTGTGTTTCACCCTGGCTGATGAGAACCTGGTGCAGCCGAGTGGGCAGCTGGGTCAGCGATGGAGGCAGAAGTGCTGCACTGGTTGTGGTGGCCCCCGCAGGGTGGGGACCGAGCCATGGCCACTTCTCTGGAAAGTGGGAGCCAGGACTTCATTTCCCCCCACCTTTTGGGGGCCTCTGAGGCAGGCAGATAGGATCCCTGCTCCACAGACGGCTGCTCTCCCAAGCATGAACGGTCGGCATGAGAACCACGCAGGGATCAATAGCGATTGTTGAAAAATTCTGGAGAGAGCCTAGAGGACAAAGAGACCCGGAAGTGTGTTGTGAGCACAATTTGGGGCTAATACTCAAGTTGGTTTTTCTTTTCATCAAGTCTGAAAGGCGGTTTGAAATCCACTGCTCTTGTTTTGTTTTTTTTTAATGACTGGATAAAGCACAATTGCATTTTCTCCCCCAATAACTTTGAATTCTGGGAATAGATCATGTGGAGATAATGCTGTTGTCTCATCCCACCAATGGCCAGGCAAATGATTAGGAGAGGGGGGAAGGGAGCCCTCTGCCTGCTTCTTAGTTCTCCAGGCAGGGCCCGGCTCCCCAAATAATGCTGTTCCTGAAATAGCAGTTGCCCAGAAATACATCAGGATGTTGTTTTGCAACAAGTAACTGATAGCATGTGGGGACGTGGAGAGTTGAGCTATTTCTTAAGTTTTAATTTAATTCCGCAACTTTGCATTGAGTACCTACTGTGCACCAGGCTCTGAGCTGGGTATGGAGTGGGAAGAGGGTGCAAAAAAGAGCAGGACACGATGAGTTTGTCGGAGACAAGACAAATGACATCTGCTTATGCCGCCAGACAGAACGCGTGCCCGAGCAACGCGGCCACGAGAGAGAACGTCAGTGTCTACAGACAGCTGCCGAGTGAGTGCCTGAGACAATTTTTAAAGGTTCTTGAAGTGCCCCACAGTTCACTGCTGGGGAATCACTGCATTTGAGAAGACTTGTATAGGAGGGGGTGGACTCTTGGGTGCCAGAGTTGCTCAGGGGGTAGATTTTGACAAACATCAGTGAAATCACTGTTCCAGGTGCAGGAACAGCACAGGCCAAGCTTAGGAAATCATGCCAGGTAGAGTGTTGGCGCTCAGACAGCGGGGGATGGTTGCGGGGAGACGGGGGCTGTAGGCTTGGAGGGAAGAGACCTAGTCTGAGCGTCCAGCACCCAGCCAGGCACCCCTAGATGCCCCTGCACAGGGCTGACTTCTTCATTAGACACAGCACCTAGGGCTTACAAAAGTATTATTATTTTAATTTCTTTTAAAATCAGAAGAAAAATATGAATATAATGATGAATATATAATAACGAATCCAGCCTGGATTATGTTCATCTTTATACCAATGCGATGGTAAAAGATCAGTTGTACTATTTTTTTTATAGAGGTGGGGCTCATAAAAGTCATAAGGCAGCCCTGCCCCTGTGTCCTTGTCTTCCTCACTGGGTGAGGGTCCCAGAAACCTGAGGCTGCTCAGACTTGATGGGAAGAGTTCCTTCCTTCTTATCGTTGTCGTGAAAGCTGGCAGATAAACCCACCAGCTCAGCTTCTTAGTCTCCGTTGGTGTGGGGCAGGAAGGGCATTGCTGCAGGTGCCCACCTGCCATGCAGGCAGCTTCTCGTGAGCTTCATTCATTCCTTATGGCACCTCTCTGAGGTAGGTGTCATTATGACAAGGAAACTGAGACTCTGAGAGGAGAAGTCACCTGTCCAGGCCTGCAAAGAGGCAGAGCGGCAGTTCAGACTCGGCTTGTCTACCTCGGAAACCCACACATTCCATTTCCTCTGCCTTGGGGATTGTGAGTCCCCCACAGGCCAGGACTTCCTGTATCACCTGCCTTGTGCATCACCAGTGTGGCACCAGGCCCTGATGGTGCTTTTGGGGTATCCAGAGGTACTGGTGAGTGGCAAAGAAGGGTCCATGTGTGTTTATTGATTAAAAGGAGGTTGTGACGTTCTTCTCTTGACACTGCTCAGCCTTGGTTCTTTGCGTCCCTCTTCCCTGCATTGGGCTATCAAAGTAAAGCCAGTGTGGTTACCTATCTTCCCCAAACCAAGGAGGACAAAATCCTGAACATCCCAGACTAGGCTGTTGCGTGGCACTCGCCGCCGTCTGAGAGGATGCCGCGGGAGGCTGGATGGGGAGAAGCTGCCTGCCTCTCCCGTTCTTGCCCAAATCCAAGAGCAGGGCCCTTTCCACTGCTGCGGTGGCTTCATCTGAAGGGCCTTGAATTCCTGGGGCGTGAACCACACCCAGATCCACACACAAGTGCAAAAACAGGTCCCTTGGCCAATAAGACTCACTCTCTGGACTCCCCCAGGCTCTGAAGGTCAGGGTGCAAAGCTAGGCAACTCCACGGAGACCATCCCCCAGAAACATCCCAGAGTCTGCAGCTCAACCATCTGACTAGACAGGGAGCAAAACCCCTCAGGCAGGATCCTGGTGATTTGAGGCAGTTACCCCAGCTGGATAGGAACACAGGCTTTGGCACCATTTTCTGGCTGTGTGACTTGGGAAAGTGAACTAACCTCTCTATGCCACAGTTTCCTCTCCTGGAAAAACAGGAATAATAGTATCTACTTCATAGAGTGGTTGTGAGAATTCAGTTAGTTAATACACATGAAGGGCTTAGAGTAGTACCAGTGAGTAGATGCTGCTGTTATTATCATCATCATCATCTTTACCATTAATATCGTCAAACCTGTCCAGGGAAGCAGGAGAGTTGGGTCCCATCCCTGCTCTGCCAATGATTGTCAGTGTGACCTTGGACAACGCACCTTCCCCACCTTTCCTTGGGACAGTCTCACTATCTATGAAATGAGCAGTTTGGGCCAATTTGTGGCTCTTAACCAGGGAAAAGCATCAGAATTATCTGCAGGGCTTGTGCAAACATGGACTTCCAGATTCCGTCCCCAGGAATTCTGATTCAGTGGGTCTGGAGCTGGTCCAGGCATCTGTGTTAAAAACAGACTCTCCATCGGTGGGTCTGGTGCACAACCTGGGTTAGGAACCACAGGACCCTCCTAGGCCTGAAGTCCATCATTCCTGAAGTGACCAGTCCCCCCCCACTGCCCTGTTAGCCGCGTGGTGCCTTTGGCAAGGGCGAGCCCCCTGCCGCCCGTGGGTGCTGAGTCTGCCGCCGGGTGGGGTCCCGCTGTATCGGATGTGGCAGGCCCCCAATGTGGAAGGTGCATTGTCCAAGGTCAGCAGGAAGGCTATGGTGGCCTGGAGAGCAGCCGTGTGGTGTGAGGGCTCCCGCGTGTCTCGGGGTTTATCATGCAGCAGATGATGGGTGAACATGGCATTTGTGACTGGCAGGCAGAGCAGTTGTGAAAAGGGGGTGCCTCCCGGGCATGTGGTGATTGGGGGCGAATCCTACCCCTCAGGAAACACAGGATCTTCTCAGGGTACCTTTGAACTGTCTCGGAAGTGTGGTTGAGAAGGGGCTGGAGTGTGATGTGTGTCAGCCTCGCATTCCTGTGTCACCAGGGAGAGGATTTTGGATGCTTTTGATAAGAAAAGCCTCACGGAAGCTTTGTTATCACAAATGGCCCATCTCCTTGGGCACTGGCAGGGCCCCACCTGCCAGAGCTCATCCTCCTCACGGCCCACCTACAGACCCCCGCCTGGCACACCACGTGGCTCCTTACCCTTCAGCGTGTCTCTGCTCCCTCTTCGGATCACTAGGAACCCGCTGGGAAGGTAGGAAACCTTGGCCCCTTTCTCCCTCCCAAGGCTGAGTGGAGGAACAGCCTCTCTGCCATCCACCCCCTTTGTCTTCCTTCATGCCTCCAATCCCCATGTCCCTTTGTGAGGTAAACTGGATTTGTGTTTTTCTCTTTGAAGAACACACTCTGCAGTAGAAACTGCTTCCTGAAGGCAGGCACAGCTTCTGACTGACCCTCGCATCCAGTGCGGGCAGCGGCCTGCAGCACAGATGCTGGACATGTGTGGGTGAAGAAACCAATGTGCTCTTGACCCCGGGCAGCGGGGCTGTGCAGCCCCTGGTGGGGGGAGCGGAGGCAAGCTGGCTGCTGGGCACCAGCTTGTAAAGAATCTCGGATGGGGGCCGGCCCCGTGGCTTAGCGGTTAAGTGCACACGCTCTGCTCCTGGCGGCCCGGGTTCGGATCCCGGACGTGCACCAACGCACCGCTTGTCCGGCCATGCTGAGGCCGCGTCCCACATACAGCAACTAGAAGGATGTGCAGCTATGACATACAACCATCTACTGGGGCTTTGGGGAGAAAAAGGGAAAAAAAGGAGGAGGATTGGCAATAGATGTTAGCCTAGGGCCGGTCTTCCTCAGCAAAAAAAAGAGGAGGATTGGCATGGATGTTAGCTCAGGGCTGATCTTCCTCACACACAAAAATAATAATAAAAAAAGAATCTCGGTAATTATCGTAGCTTACGTGTTTAACCACGTCAATTTGGCAAATGTCTCTAGGTGCTGGGTAAGCATCTTGTCAACGTCAACACAGCTGACAAAGTTATGACACGAAGAATGTTTAGACTCTGCAGTTTTCGCCGACCTCCAGCTGATCCTGTGGAAATGTCTCTCCTCTTTACAGAGCCTGACTTGTGCCCCAAATTTCCTCATCTCAACGGGAAGGGTCTCTGTGAGGTAAAACAGAAATTCATTGTCATCCTGATATTCTGATTTTGCAGTCCCTGGAGGAAGGCATGTTTCATGTCTGGTTTGTTGCTGACTTTCAAGGCTGGTGTCCTACAGGATGGAGCGATGGGGACAGATGCATGAGGATAGCTGGAGAAACTTCCAGTTTTAAGCTACTCTTCTCAGACGTGAAACCTTGAAATGTGGGATTTTCCTCCTTCTCAAGGCTGCCGTTCTTCATCCTTCTTCTCAGTTGGAGAGTGATGAAGTTTGAACAAATCCCTGTATCCAGTTTGGAATTATCTGAGTGTGAAAATCCTTTTCTATCCCTTAAAATTACTTCATCTCTTTTTCCTTTTTTTAAAAATGGTAAATATATGCCCATTGTCGAGCAATTAGAAATTACAAATAAGAACCAGAAAGAAAAGCTTCTGAAGTCCCACCACCCAGAGGTGACCATAGTTTTTTGTGTGTGTGTGTGAGGAAGATCAGCCCTGTGCTAACATCTGCAAATCCTCCTCTTTTTTTTGCTGAGGAAGACTGGCCGTGGGCTAATATCCGTGCCCATCTTCCTCCACTTTATATGGGATGCCACCACAGCATGGCTTGCCAAGCAGTGCATCGGTGCGTGCCTGGGGTCCCGACCGGCAAACCCCGGGCCGCCGCAGTGGAATGCGTGCACTTAACTGCTTGCGCCACAGGGCTGGCCCCCAGAGGTGACCATAGTTTTGTGTGTCTCTCCAGATGTGTCTCCATGAAAATAAGTAGATATAAATATGTACTTGTACATAAACAGAATTGTATGATAAATACTGTCTTGTGATCTGTTTTTGTATGTGTGTGTGTGTGTGTGTGTGTGTGTGTGTGTGGAAGATTAGTCCTGAGCTAACATCTGTTGCCAATCCTCCTCTTTTTGCTGAGGAAGACTAGCCCTGGGCTAACATCCATGCCCATCTTCCTCTACTTTTTATGTGGGACGCCTGCCACAGCATGGCTTGATAAGCAGTGCATAGGTCCGTGCCTGGGATCTGAACCCGCGAACCTTAGGCTTGGGCTGCCGAGGCGGAGCACGCGAACTTAACCACTACACCACCAGGCCAGCCCCGCTGTGATCTGTTTTTTTTCACTTTACAGTATTTTGTGATCATCTTTTCAAGCTGTTAAACACTAAATACTATATTGTCATACTTAGTGGCTGTGTGGCATTCTATCTTATGGATCCACTATATATGTATGTTGTGTTTGTATATATAGTCACACATATTGTATATATGCATATACACATACATTTTATTTTTTTTTCTTATCCCTCTTACTGGACATTTAGGTTATTTCTGATTTTTTGCCATTCTAAGCAATGGTAAGATGAATTTTCTAATTCAGTTCACTAATCTTTGCATGCTTGTCCTAATGTTTTCTTAGGATACGTTTTTAAAATAGGACTAGCTAACATGATGAAGCATTTACCATATGCTGCTCTGCTGAATGCTTTAAATATATTATCTCTTTAATCCTGCAAATGATTCTATACCAAAATATCCGCATTTTATAGATGAGGACACTGAGGCCCGGAGAGGTTATGTACCAGGGTCACACAGCCGGCAAATTGCAGAGCCAGGATTGGAACCCACACTCTTTGACCCTAGGAGCTTCTGATACAAAATGTTAGGACTGTTCAGCCTCCACGGTGTGGTTTCAGGTGGCTGTCCCCTGCTTCCTCTTTTCCAGCTCTTCACTCTGTGACTGCCTTGCCTGGGGCCTGGTCCCTCGGAGTCCCCTCATACTTGCAATCGCATAATAGGAACAGGAAGGAAGAACTGGTAGTGTTGGCTCTATGCCACTATGACTTAGATGTGGTTCTCAGTCCCTGGGAGGTGCCATCTAGGGAACCATCTGGGGCCAGGAAGATGAGGCCACTGGAGACCCACGTAAGGGGAGCTGTGAGCGTGTCTGCACAACTCGGCAGGGTTGGCCGGCCTGTGGACCTGGGCTGAGGTCCGGCTGGGCTGAGAGCACACTTGTGCTAGGAATTTCCTTGCAGGAACTGGGCTCTGCCTGGGGGAATCTTTGCAGGCCCCTGGGGAGAGCTGGGCATGTGCAGGGCAGCCTGAGCCCTCAGCAGGGAGCACACCTGGAAAAGAAAGGCGTGGGCCAGAGGCAGATTCCAGGACAGGGGCTGTGGAGATTGCTTGGTGAGCAGCTGCTAGACTGGGCAAATGCAAGGCCAGAGCCCAGAAGGTAAGGCCTGTTCTGCAGGCACTCACCAGTGAGCACCAGGACAGGCTTATGGCCCCAAAGTGAGACCAGGGCCCTCTTCTCACCATCCTCACTGTACCTGGCTCCTCATCAGTGGCTCTGCGCTTTGCAGGTAGCCAAGGGTCCAGCTGCCTCAGACCTTGAAGTTCTGCCATGGAGCTGGGGCATGGAGTGTGGCTGGCCTTAGAACAAGCGTCTCTAAGGAGCAGAGGCTCAAGGATTCTCGCCTTGGCCGCCTTACAGGGCAAGTGTGTCTTGGCCTAGCAGAAGAGATGAATGTGGGGCTCACCCTCCTTTCGGCTGAGTTATCTCTTCCTGATTTATCCATAGATTGAGCTTGATGATCCGACTCATATTCATTCAACTAATCACGCGAGTTATTTCTGCAATTTAGGTCTTCGAATAAGTGTACTTGGCTGCTGAATATGTGATCAGCCACAGATTTCTCATTCTTTAAAACCCAGGGAGCGGAAATGCCAACATAGAAAGCCCTCCACAACAGCAGAGATTTCCGAAGCACTAAAATCAGGCCACTCAAAGCTCTGGCCCCTAGACCTCCCATCGCACTGCCGGCCCATCAGGCTCCATGCGGAGCCCGGGGACGGGGCCTTTATCCTTAAACCCCAGGGGGATGACAATCAATAGATCATCTGCTCACATTCTTTTTACTTAACCAGAGAATTCTTTTGCTTTTGAAGTAACTTGATCTGGAGGAGAAAATACATTTGAGGGCTTCAGAAGGGTGTAGGTCGAATGAGACAAGCTACTGTGGGCTTTGAGGTTGGAAAGGGCAGCGTCTGTTCTCACTACCCAGAGCTTTGCTATAACCTTGAACAACAACTTCACCTCTTCCTCCTTATCATTATCATCACCACCACCACCACCACCACGGTCGTCACCACCAGCTGGGCCCCTGGGTCAGCGAAGCAGTCACTGGATAGGACGGACCATCCATTTGTTCAGTTGTTTATTCAGCGAGCCAGTGTTGAACCCCTGCAGAGTTCCACATCCTGCAGAGGGATGAGACACTGGAGATTTCAGAGAGAAACCAGGCCCGGGCCCTGCCCTTACATTGCCCCGGGGTCTCTCGACTGCAAACAGGAAGATGCAGGACTGGGGAAACAAGTGTTGGAGTAAAGAGGGGAGGAGGCGCTGGGCTTCTGTTTCCTGTCTGTGGGTGACGGGATGGAGGTGATGGGATGCACCACGTCGGAAGTCTCGAACCAGCTATTAAGGAGAAGCTGTTTTTGTTTACTTCTCTGTGAAGTGTTCAGGTGCAGCAGGGTGGGGTGGGCTAGAGCCTCGTTGATGGAAAAGGTGTCCCAGGAACTGGTGACAGCTACACTGCGTCCCTCAGTTGGATTCTTCCTGTTTCCCTGGGCCAGGATCACTAACTCGCAGCCCCAAAGCACAGAGGAGGGGAAGGTCTCCGGCCGAAATAAGTATTTTGGGGCAGAATCCAAGAGATAACAAGACGTACTGGAGCCGTAATTCCAGGACAGACTTTCATCCTTCCAGACTGACAGTCTTGTTTTATTTGACCTCAAAACTTATATGGTTTTTAAAAATCAAACCTACTAGAATAACATAAATGACTCTTATTTCTTTCCAGGTGGCCCCCTTGAGAGGCTAGCTCATGTTCCCCGAGGCTGCCCAGCCTCGGACAGCTCTGGCCTCCCGTCTGAGCACTGCGTTCAGGAGCCAGTGCCTGAACTGGGCATTATTACCTCCTGCTCATTTGTTGTCAGTCATCAGACTGGGACCCCAATAAACTGTTTCTAGAAAGTAGGTCTCTGCCTGCCGCTACAGAGATTCAAAAGCTGGGTTTGAATTTTGCTCTGCCGTTTGTTATTATCATTATATTGGGCAAATCGCTGAGCTTCCCTGGATTTGTTTCCTCATCTGTAAAATGGGCACGGTACCGTCTCACCTGATCATGGTGACATGACACACAAAAGTACGTGACTTAGTGCTGGGCGCATTGTAGTACTAACCCCCACTCTCCCCCTCTCTCTGCCCCCGCCTGCCTTGTTTATGAGAGGATGAGAGAGAGATGGTAGAAAGAGCACTGGATTGAGTCAGGCAGGAGGCTGTGTGATCCTAGGCCAGTGATTCACCTCTCAGACCTCAGTTTCCTCATCTGTAAAATGGGGAGACTATTTCCTAACTCCGGCCAGCCTCAAAGGGTTAGAGTTAGAAGGATTAAACAAGAAGAATCATATGACAGTGTTTTTTTAAATATAAAGTGTTGGACAACTGCATGTGAGGTCTTAGACTCTGAGGCGGTGGAGAGTTTGGTCCCAAGGCAGTACCAAAGGGCCTTGGGAAGTAGCTGAGAAAGTCCCTGGGGAGTTTCTTACTCATTCAGCTCCAGTTGGGGGTTGAGCACTTGCATTCTCCTGAGCCCAAGAGCTGTGGGAATCCACAGATCTGCCCAGATGAACACAGCCAATGTCCACTGCCCTGCAGGAGTCCAGGACCCACTGGACTGAGTGACCCCAGGGCACTAAACAAGGGCAGGCTGGAGGGAGTGGAAGATCATCCGGCCCCCACCAAACAGCACCTGTCTTAGTCAGCTCAGGCTGCTATAACAAAAATACAGTAGACTGGGTGGCTTAAAGAACAGACATTTGTTTCTCATGGTTCTGGAGGCTGGAAGTCGAAGATCAAGGTGCCAGCAGATTTATTGTCTGCTTGAGGCAGGTTTCCTGGTTCCTAGACGACCGTGTTCTCACTGTGTCCTCACATGGCAGAAGGAACAAGAGAGCTCTCTGGGGTCCCTTTTATAAGAGCAGTAATCCCATTTGTAAGGGCTCTACCCTCACGACCTACTCACCTCCCAAAGGCCCCACCTCCTAATGCCAGCACCTTGGGAGTTAGGATTTCAACATATGAATCTAGGGGAACACAAACATTGAGTCCATCGTAGCATCGTAGAACAGGGAAAATCTCTAGGCATCCATGTTCCAGGAGGGAACAGGTTTTCCTTGAGAAATGAAAGGCCGGCATGGATGGCAGTCCCTGCTGCTTTGGTTATTTCTAAGATGGCGAGGCTCGGACTGTAGGTGGCATTTCCTGTTCTCAAAGAGAAGGGACACCCAGGGACCTGTAAAGGAGGTGACCAAAGACCAGGAAGGCTGATTGAGTTTAGAAAAGTCTGATAGGACCACCTACTTATATTGCAGTCACAACAGTGGCAGCTCCAGGGTCTCAGGGCTGGCATACAGTAGGTGCTCAATAAAGTCTGTAGTAACAATAAATGAGTCCTGTGGAAAGTAACAGTGCTGGATCAAACCAGCGCTCCAGGGGCTCACAGATGTTTCTCATCCACGCTAACTGTCCGCCTCTAAAGCCCATGCTCCTAACCACTGCCCTGTAAGGCTTCTTCAGGTGTGTTCATCAGTCGGACATGGTTGCTGCCCTGCCCTCTTGGTTGCAGTAAATGTCCTTTAAGTGCAAGAGCCTGGGATCTGGCGAGTGGAGGGTGGGGAGATGGTGCACGAGAGTTCCGGTTGCTCCACGCTTTCACCAATACTTGGTACTGTCAGTCTTTTCAATTTTAGCCCTCTGGTGGAGGAAGCACTGTCTTCTTTGCTGAACCCCTTGAAATTTATTTATTCATTCATTCTGTACTTTTGTTCAGTCCCCACTCTAGGCTAAACACTAGAGGGAACAGAGATGAATAATCACCGTCTGTGCCCCCACAGGCTTGCGTGGGACAGCTGGGGTGTGAATCCTGCTCTGCTGCTTGCTAGCTCTACTAACCATGGGCAAATTCATCTCCCTGAGCCTCAGTATCCCCATCTGTAAGGTGGGGTTGGTACCTCAAAGAAGTGGCGTGAAGATTAACCGCAATGATGTATGTAAAAGGCTTGGCCTACGGGGATGTTCAGTAACTGTTAGCTGTGACTATTATTGTGCGTTCATTTTGCCTGCTGGCTGACAAATGGTAGCAGGCACCAAAGGTTTAAGGGAAATATGTGAGAGAAGAATTTAATAATAATAATAGCTAACATTTATTGGACATTTACTGTGTGCCAAATGCTGTTCTAAGTGCCTTTTATATATTACTATTAATATTAAAAATCCTGTTGATTTCCATAATTTTTTATAAATTGGGAAAAGGCCATGTGGTTTGATTTTCATGGCAGAGCACATGGTTATAAGTGTGTGGGAGCCCAGTGGCTTTCTAGGAGCACGATTCTAGAACCTCAGAGGGAGTGGGCTGGGAACTAATGACATACATTTTGCCTCTTTATGACTGCTCGGTGACCTTCATGTACCTGCTCCCGCCCTTTGTTCAGAACCTGAGGGCTAATGACTTAAAAAGATGAAAGATCAGTGTTCAGTATAGTTTGAAGGGCCCTGGGTTAGTGGTTCCGGTAGTGGGATCCTTGTCACTGACAGATGTGGTTTTAGGGAAGGTCTCTCCCCTCTCTGACCTCAGAGTTCCCAGTTGTTCAGAATGATGAACTCAGTGTATCAGTTAGCTGCTGCCGTGTGACAAACCACCCCAAAACTTAGTGGCTTAAAACAAAAACCATTTATTATTTCTCACGAGTCCATGGGTCTTGGCTGGGCTAACTCATGTGTCTGCAGTCAGCTGGTAGGTCACCTAGGGTGGCCTTACTTGGATGACCCGGCTTTGCTACATATGGCCCTGGACTTCTTCTCATGGCAGAGACAAGGGTCCAAAAGAGCAGGTAGAGGCATGCATAGCCTCTCAAGACCTAGGCTCAGAACTGCATGCTGTCACTTCCTTCACGTTCTGTCGGTCAGACAAGTTAGGAGGCCGGGCTGGATGCACGGGGTGAGGAGATAGACTCCATCTCTTGATGGGAGCAGCTGCTACGTCACATTGCCAAGAGCGTGGATACAGGGAAGGGCGGAGAATCAGGAATGTGTTGGCAATCGACCACACTCAGATTCTTTCCTACTCTAAAATCTCTGAAATCAAGTAGCTCATGGATCAGCATGAAAGAAGTTGAATTCTCCTCATCTCAGGCCAAGGGGTATGCCTTTCCTGGATCTGAGATAAATTGACCAGGTGCCCAGTCACTGTTGATGCTGAGCTCAGCTCCAAATGGACAGAACTAAAGGACATGATTTTACTCATCACTCACTCTGCATTTATTGAGCACCACTTGTGAGCCAGGTACTGAGCCAAGCCCTGAGGAGGTAGACTGGCCCCTGTTCACAAGGCACCCTCATTCCTTTAGGATAACAGACGCATAAAGCATTATGATGCAGCGCGCACAGGGGTTCATGGGCATATGGAGAAGGCGCTCCTGGGGCCTGATATAACACCAGAGACCACCCTACAGTTTGGCTTCCTTCAGCCCACTGCCGAGGCAGATCCACGGGCCTCTTTTCAGACCATATACGACTCAGGAAGCCTCAGGGCCCAACAGTTCCATTTAAACTCCGTGGCTCTGGAGTTAGACAGCCGCATCCAAACCCCTGCAGCACTGGGCAGCTAGGAAATGGAAAAATAGAGCAAGGTGTCCAGAGCCGGCGTGTGGATTTGGTTAGTCTCCTCCTGTGCTCTAGGACTGTCTCTGTCTGCTATTTGCAGCTGCAAACCAAGCTGCAGGTCACTCATGCACTTGCAAGCAAGGGGCTGCAGAGAGAGTCATATAAACCTCGCGTTTCCTGCAGCCCCTCCTCAGATAGACACCCAGCGATGCCAGCTGGCATTTTTCCTTAAATACTACTCATTTTTAAAAGGGGAAAAAATGTTGGTGGCATTGAAATAGATCACACTTTAAAATGCAGAGTAGCAGAGTCCATTCAAATTATTCTCTTAATAGAGCTCTTCAGAGTGAGGAAGTGACAAAGGAACATAATCGCTTCTTTTGTCGTCTGAGCAAAATCTAAGGACTGCAATCCATTTGTCTGCAAATGTGTCTCTTCGGTACAAATTGCAGTAAGCAATCCATTCCCAGGGTAAATGGTCTTTAATTAAAGTCAATCAGTTGTCTCTGGTGATTGTGGGGAGACGAGGGTTGTTTGAAGCCCAAACTAATAGATATAATCTCCTTCCCTTCAAAACCAAAAAGGAATATATTTTTTAAATTACATTTTTACTTGATTTGAGAATTAGGGAAAAGCTTTGTTCAAAGGTAAAACTATTCAGGCTCTTATTCATGAATAAAAGTTTTGGTAGTAAGGACTCCGAGAAGCAGTAGAAGAATTTCCCTAGCAATCCTGGTAAAAACGCATCCTCAAGCATTGATTTTTGTAGCTGAAGTGCATTATGTGTTTTGCATGAGCTTTTGAAAGCTTAGATAAATGAGGTGGCTCAGAAAGCAGATTAAAAAAATGGGAGGAAATTATACCGATCCAAAAGAAGATAAATGTCCACTAATTCCAAGATTAACATTTTAGACTCCTGTGTTTTTATAGGGGAATTTTTGCAATGCTGATAATGTGAGATTGGTTTACAATGTCACATACCAGGTAGAATCAACAAGACCTTGTTTGAGTTCTCAGAGTAAGCTACACTCGAAAGGAAGTGGAGTTAATGCAACAAGCCTGTGGTGCCCTGGCACCTGTATTAGAAGCCAGCACTACCCCCAAGATGATGTAGTTTAAGGGTGACATTGACCCTCAAGTACCAGTGTGTTCGTTTGCACTCTCTGGGTTGCAAGACACAAAGGCTTAAGCCCATTTGGTTTAAGCCCAAAAGGAATTTACTAGATCACTTGGTTGAAATCATTAGAAGTGGACTTCAGGCACAGCTTGATCCAGGCATCAAATGAAGTCACCAAGACTCAGTTTCTCTTTCTCTGTGCTCTACTTTCTCTGGATTGGCTTCATTCTCATATTGGCTCTTCTTTGACGATAGCAATTTGGCTACAACTACTTTAGCTTCCATCTAGGCAATTTGTTTGTGGTATAAAAGAGCTAGTGCCATTTTCTTGATTATTTCAGTTGAAGTCCCAAGATTAGCTCTGACAAGCTTTAAGAGTCCATGGCTCTGTCTGTCCTTAACTAATCCTTATGTCCGGAGGGAAGAAAGGTATGGACTGGCTGAGATCTAGATCACATGATCACTCCCATTGCTGAGAGTCTGGACAGTCCCAGCCCACGCAGGCCATGGGCAATGAGGCAGGGAAGAGAGGAGGTACCCCAGAAGGTGGTTTGGGGTCCTGTTAAAGAGAAGAAGGGTGGGTGGATGCTGGCCTATGAAACCTCAGATTTCTGCTACATCAGCCTTTCAGTCTTTCCTTCAGCAAACACCTGAGATCCCACAATAAGCCTTTTGGAGCCAGGTGCAAGGGTTACAGTAGTGAACAGGACGGTCCAGGCCCTACCCTCAGAGAGCAGGCACATAGTCTATCTTGCGTGTATTAGTCTGCCCAGGCTGCCATAACAAGATGCCATAGACTGGGTACCTTAAATAACGGAAATTTATTTCTCACAGTTCTGGAAGCTGGAAAGTCCAAGATCAAGGTGGACAGCAAGGTGGGTTTTATTCTAAGGCCTCTTCTCTTGGCTTGTAGGTGGCTGCCATCATGCTGTGTGCTCACATCTCACGTGACTTTGTGTACACGTGGAGATAGAGTGAAGGCTCGCATGCACAAGAGCTCAAAAGCTCTCTGGTGTCTCTTCTTATAGGGTGCTAATCCCATCAGAGCTTCCCACCCTCGTGACCTTGTCTAACCCTGATTATCTGCCAAAGGCTCCATCTCCAAATACCATCGCATGGGGGGCTAGGGTTTCAACATAGGAGCTTTGGGGAGACACAAACATTGAGCCCATAACATCATGCTGGGGCCTGAGCCATGCTGTGGTCTTCCAGCCAACTCGATGTTTTGCCTGAGCGCCTGCTGGGTGCCACGCCCTGGAGACAGAAAGAAGACAGAAAGGAACGCTGCCCTCACACAATACAGTCCCGTCATGGTGATGTTGTTCAGGAGTCTATGGCACTGGGGACATTTTTGCTTTACCTCTTTGCCTTTGCTCCTTTTATTACTTAGGATTGGATTCTACTGGAACTAACAGAAAACAAAACAGCAATAGCTTAAACAAAATAGACGTTTATTTCTCGCTCCCTTACAAGTCCACGTGGTCAGTCTGGGACTGGCATGGTGACTCCGTTCTCATCGGGGACTCAGGTTCTACCATTCATCCTCAGTGGTGGCTTCTACCTATGGTCGACGATGGTTGCTCTGGCTCCAGTCATCGTGTCCACGTTCCAGCCAGCAGAAAGGGAAAAAGAGAAAGAGAAGGCATGTCCCTTCCCTTTAAACATACTCTCTAGAAGTTGCATACATCACTTCCACTTACATCCTACTGGCCGGAACTTGTGCACCTGCCCACACCTGGCTGCAAGGGAAGGCTGGGAGATGTAGTCTTTATTCTCATAGCCATTTGTTCAGCTAAAATTGTGGCTTCTGTTTCTATAGAAATCAGAGGAGAATGGATATTAGGGGCAACTAACAGACTCGGCCATACTTAATTACGCTGTTTGCTCTGCTTGACAGGTCCCTGCCCTTTCTTCTGGATGTCTTTCAAATTCATTTTTAAAAACTGAGCTTACGTATTGCCTCCTCCGTGAAGCTTCCTTGGTTTTAACCCCAAATGAATCAGTAGCTCTATCCTTTTTTTTACTTTCAAAGCGACTATATTGAGGTATAATTTCATACAAATAAATGCACCCATTTTAAGGGTAGAGTTCAATGCATTTTACGAATGCTTTTAACCACCACTAAAATCAAGATACAGAACATTTTTACCTCTGCAAGTTCTCTCATGCCCCTTTGCAGTTCATCCTTCCTCAACTTCTGGCCCAGGCCATCATGATCTGCTTCGTGTCACTCTAGGTTAGTTTGAACCTTCTAGAGCTTCTTATAAGTAGACTCATACAGCGTGTACTCTTGTGTCCGGTTCTTTCACTTAGTGTGATGTTTTTGAGATTCATCCACATTGTTGCATGCATCAGTACTTTGCTCCTTTTTATTGCTGGGTGGTATTCCATTGTGTGGATATACCACAGTTTGGTTTTTCCATTCACCTGTTGATGGACGTTTGGGTTTCCCGTTTGGTGCTACGACGAATAATGCTGCTTTGCATGTTTATGTACAAGCTTTTGCATGGGTATATGCTTTCATTTCTCTTGTGTATATACCCAGGAGTGGAATCGTTGGGTTATATGTTAAGTATATGTTTACCTTTGTAAGAAACTGCCAAGCTGTCTTTTTCAAAGTCGATGTACCATTTTCCATCCCCGCCAGCCGTGTTTGAGAGTTCCAGTTGCTCCACATCCTCACCAACACTTGGTATAATCCATCTTTTTTCCTTTAATTTTAGCGATTGTGTATGAATATCTCATTATAGCTTTATTTACACGCACATCTCTCTCTCTCTTTCACACACACACACACACACACACTTCCCATTCCTTCTATTACGGTTATGGAAAAATATTGATTATTCAGTGTTTAGCATCATCATGACTGTGTACACACTCTTCATGGCTGACCCTGGTACAGTACACTTTCTCTCTCCTTCCTACATAACTATTTGTTTTCTCTAGAGTTCATAATTGTCCTGCTTGTTTGCTGCTTAGTTTGTTAAATGTTCATCACTCCTTATCTCCACGTTCTCCCCTGTTGTGTAAATCTCCTCTCAGTGTGTTCAAGTGCGTTAGGTGTTGCTGCAGTTTCCCCCTCTTGAAGAAGTCTCTCCTGAGCCTTCTGACCTGCTCCATTCTGGAGACTTGGCCCTAAGCCTGCTGCACAGCTGTTGTCTCTGGGGATCTTTTTACCTCTCTCTTGTTTTTATTTATTTTTTAATAGTTTTGTTGACATATAATTTACATGCCATAAAATTCACCCATTTTTAATTGTGTAATTCAATGAATTTTAGTATATTTACAGAGCTATATAAACATCACCTAATATTTAACTTTAGTTAAATATAAAGTTTAAAAACTTTAATATCTAACTTTAGAACATTTTCATCACCTAAAAAGAAACCTTGTGCCCATTTACAGCCACTTCCCATTCCCGCCCTCAGCCCTGGGCAACCACTAATCTGCTGTCTGTCTCTATACATTTGCCTTTTTTGGACGTTTCATAAAAATGGAACTGTACAGTCTGTGGTCTTTTGTGTCTGGCTTCTTTCACTGAGCATTGTGCTTTCAAGGTTCATCCATGTTGTGGTGTGCATCACTTCATTTCTATATATTGCTGAATATTTCATTATGGATATACCACATTTTATTTATCCTTTCATCAGTTGATGGACATTTGGGTTGTTTCCACCTTTTGGCTACTATGAACATTCGTGTACAAACTGTTATGTAAACAAATGTTTTTATTTTTCTTGGGTATGTATGCCTAGAAGTGGAATTACTGGGTCACATGGGAACTCTATGTTGAACTTTTTGAGGAACTGCCAAATTGTTTTCTAAAGCAACTGCACCACTTTACACTCCCACCAGCAGTGTATGAGGGTTCCAATTTCTTCACACTCTTGCCAACACTTGTTATTGCCTGTCTTTTTATTACAGCCATCCTAGTGGGTGAAGTGATATCTCATAGTGGTTTTGATTTGCATTTCCCTAATGACTAACATTGAGTATTTTTTTATGTGCTACTTATCATTTGTATATTTTCTTTGGAGAGATGTATGTTCAAATCCTTTGTCCGTATTTTAATTGAGTAATTTATCTTTTTTATTGTTGAGTTGTAAGAGTTCTTTCTGTATTCTGGATACCAGGTGTGTTGGAGAGGGGTGGGTAGAGTATTTGAAACTTTCAGAATCTGAAATTCTCTCTTTTCTACTCGCATGCTTAATTGATAATTAGGTTGAATAACAAAGTATAGGATGGAAGTCATTTTCATTCAGAATTTTGAAATTGATCCATCGTTTCTGGCTTCTGTCATCCCTGATGAGAAGCCTGATGCTATTCTGATATCTGTTCATTTGTGTGGGACCTGTGTCTTTTCTCTGGAAGCTTATAGGATCTAGTCTTTGTCCTCAATGTTCTGAAATTTTATAATGATGTGTTTTAGTGTGGGTCACTTATCATCCATTGTGTTGGGAAATTAGTGGATCTTTTCAGTCTGGAAACCCATGTTCTTTGGTTCTGGGAAATTTTCTTGAATTATTTCTTTGATAATTTTCTTTCCTCCATTTTCTCCATTTCTGGAATTTTTACAGTTTGAAATGTTAGATCTCCTGAGTTAGTCCTGTAGTTTTTAAATTTTTTTTTTATCATTTCTCTTCTATTTTCTCTCTCTTTTTTTTGTGTGTGTGAGGATGATCAGCCCTGAGCTAACATCCATGCTAATCCTCCTCTTTTTGCTGAGAAGACCAGCTCTGAGCTAATATCTATTGCCAATCCTCCTCCTTTTTTTACCCAGTAGATAGTTGTATGTCATAGTTGCACATCCTTCTAGTTGCTGTATGTGGGACGCGGCCTCAGCATGGCCAGAGAAGCAGTGCGTCGGTGCGCGCCCGGGATCCGAACCCAGGCCGCCAGTAGTGGAGCGCACACGCTTAACGGCTAAGCTATGGGGCCAGCCATCTTTTTTTTTTTTTTTCGGTTCTACTCTGGGAAATTTCCTCAAGTTTATCTTCCAACTCTTCTATTGGGTTTTTCGTTTATGCTGTCAGACTGTGTATTAATTTCCAAGAGTTCTGTTTTATTTTGTGAAAGCTCTCTTTTGAGCATCGTGTTCTTATCTCACGGATGCAACAGTTATTTTCTTTTGTCTCTCGGAGGATATTATTTTTTGTAATTTCCTTCTTCCTGCAGAGCCTCTGTGTCCTCTAAATTTACTTTTCCTGTTTATGTACGTGTGTGACGATCTCTCACATCAGTTTTTCCTCAAATGTTTGGGGATCCTTGACTGTGTGCTCATGTTAAATATGGGGCAGAAAAGAAGATGGTTGAAGCTCCACTGTGGTGAGTGGGCTCTGTCAGCTGATGCCTCACTGTAGAGTGATCCAACAGGGGAACTCTTGTTATAGGTTTTGCTTTCTAGGGCTGGTCAGATTCTGCATAAAAGATGCTTCCATTCTCCTACCTAGAGGTGAACTTCTGGCTGCAGCTTGCTGAGAGCCAGGTGGGCAGAAGGGCTGGGGGACAAAGTGGGGCAGTCCAGAAACCTTCCCCTAAGCCCCGTGCTCTCAGGATGGCGCCCTCTACCGGGGACCCCGCAGTCCAGAGGCCCTCTGTCTTACTGCTCCCAAGACTCAACATTGAGTTTCTGCTGGGATGAGAGGGGACGTTTTCTTGGCTGGGTAGAGGTAGGGAGATCTAGGGGTCATACTGCCTTTTAAGCTGACTTGCAACAAATCCTCCTGTTATTCGGCTTCCAGAGATGCCTGGTGTTGCTGCCAGGTCCAGGGCCTCCGGAGTTTGCTGGTGGAGACCTGAGAGCGTGCTTGCTTTCAGCATCGTGGCTTAGATTCTGCTTTCTTGGCTTTGCTCAGTCAGTGCTACACGTCTCTCTCCTTCTCTCCTTTCCAGCTGCCAAAACTTTGTTGCCGTTGTCTTCTCCCCTTTTTGTTTCATCCTCGTGGATTGATGCCTTTTAAAAAATTCTCATGCTGCTGTTTTAGCAGTGTTTCTGGGGGGAAATGGAGGCTAATGCATTTATCCCTCCCGCTCTCTTTAACCACAATCTCTTGCTCTTCTGATTGCTGGTTCCCTGAGCCTCCACATCATCATCATCTGTAAAATGGGGCAAGTGATCCCTGTCATGACGACTGCCCAGGAGCCTTTGTGAGGATCAGATGAGTTTTTGTGTGAAGATTTATTGTTCAAACACTAGGGTTCTAAGTGATGCCTGGCTGAGGGTAGAGGGTACCTTCTAGAGGCCAGGACTGGAGAATGAGCCAACCCTGCCTGAGGGATACTGAATAGTTGTCTATTGCCACAGTGATGCTGCATAACAGACACCCAGAGACCTCACAGGCATGTGACAAGAAGTGTTTATTTCACATGGGAGTCTTCAGTGTTCAGCTGCTCCAGGCTGGGTCGGCTGAGTGACTGCCCATCTTGAATGGGCTCCCCCTCATGTCTGGGGGCGGCCGACTGTGGGCTGATCTAGGAGACCTTTGGCTGGGACAATGGGCACCTCAACTCTGCTCCACGTGTCTCTCGTTTTCATCAGTCTAGTCCGGTCTGTTCTCATGGCCATGGCAAAGGGACAAGAAAGCAAGTGGACGTGTACAAGTGCTTTTTCAGGCCTCTGCGTACATCCCGTTTGCTGTCATTGGCCAAAGTTAGCCACGTGGCTAAGCCCAGAGTAAGAGGACAGAGCAGGCCACCCTGCTCAGAGTGGCAAAGGGCGTGGACACAGGAGGGGTGAGGAACAGGGGCCACTGATGCAGCCTCTCTACCCTGGGTGCCCAGGCATGAACAGAGTACCCCCCACCCTGGACTTTTCTTCTGCTAAACCCAGAATTCTCTGCCTAAACCAGGAACCTACAGTCCTGCCACCCAGATTTGTATTCAGTTGAAAGAGTCTCTCGTTGACTTACTACTTGGGAGAAATGCTCTCCATCTCTAAAACAATCAGAAATGATCTCTCCGATAGAGAAACGCACTCCCCAGGCTGGGGCTCAGGACGTAGATCACAGGCAACTGATTTAATCTGCTTAATTATTTGATTCAATCAGAAGTTGGCTTAATTATTTTCTTGCTTCTCACCTCTTTTGAATCCATTCTGGAAACTGATTATGTCTTTAACACCAGCTCAGAGATAAGCGTTTCAATTGGGAAATGTAATTAGCCAAGGAAAATGAACGTGGGCGCTGCCTTTTGTCAAAGCACCATTAAAACCAAACTCCGGTCGATACAAACGTGTGGTGAAGACAAAGGGCGCAGTTTGCTCCTCTTGTGACTGGAGAGGGAGGCCCAGCAGGAAGTGGGGAATGAGGCATCTTGGGATCTTAGCAGAAAAGAGGCTCATTCATTCATTCATTCATGAGGCATTTCTAGGCCAGTTTTGGGCTGATGCTGGAGATGCAAAGGTGAATCGGCCAAGTCCCTTGCTCCAAAAGAGTTCTCCTAGAGGGAAGGATCCACACGTAATCGTGAGATACGAAGGAAGGAGCCGCTGCCCCTACCTCTGGAGCTTCACAGAGCAGGTACTACCGAGCTGGGCCTTGAAGGAAGAGCTGGAGCTTCTCAGGCAGAGAAGAGGAAAAGTGCATTCTAGGTCGAGGGCACAGCCTGGGCAAGGGCATGTGGGTGATATGGGGCCCAGGAGCCGTGATAGAGCGGACTGGAGCGAGGCGGCCCCGGGCCTCCCAGGACATCCTAAGTCTCCCAGAACACAGGTGTGCAGTGTGTCCTTGGGCCATCCCGTGTCACTTTTCAGTTCCTGTCCCCGTCCTGATCCTCCCTCGCCACCCCACTGTGCCTTTTAGGAGTTCTAGAAGGATTCTCCTAAACTGTTTATTTTAGCAGAAGTTTAAGATAGATGACTCAGAACAATCTGAAAGCTGGGGGATGGTTCAGGGCAATTAAGAACAACCAGTGTGCACCCGAGAGCTGACAGAATAGGAGTGTAGGGAAGAGAGGGCATTCTGGGCAGAAGGTACAGCCTGGGCAAAGGCTTGGCAGTATGGTATGTTGAACTGAGTGTGACTGGAGCATGAAGTGCAAGGTGGGTAATGAGCTGCGCAGGTGGGCAGGGGCTGGGTCACAAAGGTAATTGGAGCCCAGCATCCCGGCCTTGGCCTCTGTGGTGGGGGGACTGCAGACACGGGGGCCTCTCTAACACTGCTTGGGCTGAAGCAGCCACTACAGCCCCTCTCCTGCAAGTCTTCACTTTTTCAAAAGCTGTACGTGCTCAGAGCAGTGGTCGCTGGTTTGCTTGGAGCTCTGCCTGAGACGGAGGCCTGTCGGGAATGTGGTGGGGTGGAGAGGTTACCTAGCCAGGTGGCTCCTGCACCTGGAGAGAGGGCGGGAAGACCTCCTGCTGCCAGAGCCAAGGAAAGGTTGAGCCACTACACCTGCGCCCACCTGGCTCTTGTTCACCTTAACCCTCAGCCACCCTTACAAGAAAAAATTCAGCCAAGGGAGACTACGAGCTAACAGAAGTTGCCAGTCCCGCCTCACTCTGAGACACCTGCCTGCTGTCTACCACCCCATCTGATCCATGCACACTCGCGTTTTTAATGGAGTGATGATCAGCATGTGTACAATTTTATATCCTGCTTTTTTGCTTGGTAGAATCTTGTAGCCTCGTTCCCTGCCTTCCCCAGGTGGAACCCCTCTCGTTGGTGAGGCAACTGGTGTAGGCAGAGAGCACCAACACTGTAGGCATTAAGGCTGTGGTTCCTGCTTACCTGCTGTGTGACCTTGGACAAGTTGCTTAACCTCTCTGAGCCTCAGTTATGTCATCTGGAAATGGAGATGTTATAACCTCTGCTTTGGGTTGTTTTGAGTATTAAGAATAAAATGCTCAGTTTAGTGCTTGGCATGTAGGATGTACTAAACAAGGGACCGTGATTATTATGGGACCTTCTGGACCCAGCTCAGATTACTGCCTTGTGGACTAGCTGGGTGACCTTGAGCACCAGTCATTTAATCTCCATGAGCCTCAGTTTTCCCCTCAGTGCAGTAGGGGTGATGGCACCCCTCAGGGTGGGTATAAGGATCAACCAGGTTCATCATTGTGTGACAAGACTGGAAATGGATGCTTTCTGTCCTTGTTCTTGCTTCCTTTCTGTCTCTCCATAAAGCCCAGTCCAGGTGTTGATGGTTTCTACTCAGTCAGGTGATTTGAGGGCCCCTCACAGGCCCCCAGCCAGAGCTGGTGGACAGGGCCGGGGGAAATGTGGCCGAGCAGCGGAGGTGGGGAAGGTCAGCGTCTATGCCTGCCCGCCGGAGAACAGGGTGGCGGGGTCGTGTGGACAGGGTGCGGTGGCCCTGCCCGGGCTCAGGCTCCAGAGGCTGGGGATGGGCCTTCTCCACCCCTGCCCCCAGCTGTGGGAGGGGAAGCCCCTCAGCAGAAGGATACGTACTGACTGGGGTCCTGTTAAAGTCTCCGCTGGCCAGATCCAGCACAGCACGTCACATATTGCTCAGCCTTCCTCTCTCTTCCTTCGGGGTCTCAGTGTCAGTCCTGGGCGGGGAGTGCAGGACTGCTTAGGAGTGCCGTGCGGGGTGAGCCTCGGCATCACAGGGCTTCCATCCTGAGCCCCTGCCCCCCGCCGTGCTGGCTGGCAGTGTAGGATCCCAAACAGGAAACCCCAACTCCAGTCTCGGGAAGGCGCGGACCCACAGACACAGAAGACCGAGCTTGATGCAAACGCAAGAGGTTTATTAAGCGGAGCTCCGGGTCGACACGTATCTCTCGCAGGAGACAGAGGAGTCGACCCCGGACCTTAAAGGGCAAATTCTTATATAGGGTTTGGGAGCACAAAGCGGGAAAAGGTTGGCGCAGTCTTACATGATTGGCTAATTTAAAACATTTAAACAGTTACATTTTATGGCGCGAATTGCTATGGCGCGAAGCGATTATCAGGTTACACACACGCGTCCCCATCTGGACCCCCTCCACCCCGACCCTCCCAAACTTATCCCTCTGGAGCACTCTCTTGTTCTCAGTTCTTCCCCGAACAGTTTAGGGTGGGTCTTTCATGAATAGAGTCAGTCAGGATCGATAAACGTTCCCTTATACCAGGAATCCTTAGGGCGTGGAGGTGCCTGTCTCTAAGGTAGTAACCTTTCAATTTTTAATATAATTTTTACTTCCTTCAGCAGAACGCTCAACCACGCGAGGTCCTCACATCTCCAAAGGCAGCAAGCGCGTGCCCTGAGCACAGAGCCTGCCAGGAGAACACCAGAGCAGGAGAACGTGGGGGCTGTGTGAGGACATGGCAAGGTTTTGATAAGTGTCTACCAACATGTCTGAAAAGTCAGGCATGCATCTTCCTGGCAGGGCGTGCATCTTCCTGTTAACGAGTTGTGAGAGGCTGCAACAAGCTGTCAGAGAGGCTGGGCCGACTCCTTCCTGGGGAGCCTCCAGGAGATGGAAGCCAGGCCCCAGCCTCCTCCCCCCGGGGGCTCAGCTATTTGGGGAGCATCTCTGCTGAGGGGTGGAACTCAAGCCTGGAGGGAAGGTCTCCAGTCTGGGTCAGGCTCTGCGGGTGGATCTTGACCCCTTACCTGGAGCTTCTCCAGGCCCCTGGCTGCGCTCCCCCTGCCTCAGCGGGAGCTGTACCAAGTCCCCTCTCCTTCAGGCTCTCGGAGAGACCCAAGCCAGTAACACCAAGGTGAATTGCCTGCCTGTAGGACTTCCCTGCTTGCAAAGCATGGCTCACATTTGTCATCCTGTTGGGCCTTCACAACAATCTGCATGAGAGAACCTGAGGCCCAGAGAGGTGGAATAACACGCCCAAGGTAGATCTGTTCAGTGGGTGCGGTTTTTACATTATTTAGGGTAATGCTAGCTGCTGTAACAGGTAAACCCAGAGACTCAATGGATTGAGACAAGAGACATTTATTTCTTGCTCATGTAAAGTCACATTGATGGGAGGGGGAGGGGGCTCTGCTCCTCACGGTCACTCAGGGACCCGGGGTGATGGAGGCTCCATCGTCTTCTGATCGTGACTCCCAAGGTCCCCTTAGCCTTGGAGGATCCCACGGTGGTTTTTATGGACCAGCCTCAAAGTGGTGGATGTAACTTATGCCCACATTCCGTTGGCCAGAACTTGGTTCCAGGGCCCCACCTAAATGCAAAGCAGGGTGGGTAGTGCAGGGCCTGTCTGAGCAGCAGTCTCCCCACAACTCTGCCCTAAGGAAGGGGGGCTTGGTCTTTCCTGGGCATAGTAAGGGGTGTTTTCCTCAGACAAAGGCTGGGGACCCTGGATCAGAGTTTGATGGGAGTGAGCACTTGGAGGTCAACAAGTGCCCCATGTGGGCGGAGAGCTGGAAGAAGACGCAGGATGTTCCTGACCCTCTGAGGAGGCTGAATTGCACAAACACTTCCCCTCCTTCTCCACAGCCTCCCCACTGCCCCTCAGTTAGCTTCTAATCCACACGCTGCTCCCGGGCCTGGCCCTGCTGACACACCTCACGGCTCCCCGTTCCCTCTCAGTAAAGTGCAAACTCCTTAGCCTGGCACTCACAGACCTTCTCAGGAGGACTCCACCTTAGCTTGCAGCATCCCTGCCACATCCCCCTCCCCACATACCCTCGCTCCTCCCTGACCAGCCTCTCACCCTGGAGCCTTTGCACGTGCTGTGCCCTCTGCCCAGAATGTCCTTCCTCCAACTCTCCACTCTGCAGACTCCTGCTCATCCGTCCTGATCCAAATCAAAGGTCATCTCTGAGGCCTCCTTCAGCAGTTAGCTGCTTAGCCAGCATTGACGGAGAACTTGCTATGTACAGGCACTGCACGAAAGGCTTTACAGGAATCAACTCATTCATAGCCTCCCCAGCCTGTGAGATGGGCATCCCACTTTGTAGGTGAGGAGCCCCAGTCTGAGAGGTGCAGGAACTTGCGTGAGGTCACACAGCTCCGGGAGTGGCAAAGACGATTCCCAGCCCAGGTCTGTGTGCTCACAGCTGAGACTTAACCACTGGGTAGACTTCCGCCTTCTGTTAGCACCTGTCACAGGGCATCGTAATTATTCCTTTACTTCACAGCTTGCCATGAATTTGCTGTCTTTCTGAGAAAGCAGCTGCAGACTCCCTGAGGGCAGAAGTCATGGCTGATCCATCCTGGACTATGGCACCCCTGTCACTACTGTCCCCACCACCACCACGCTGAGGTCTGGGTGGCGATTTTCTCTCAGATAAATCCCTCGCCCTCTGAGAACCAGGACCAGAAATTCCTCAGATTATCGTCTGTCATAATCCCCTCCCTGCTTGCCTGTCAGTTTTTGAGTTAACCTGAAACCATCTGAAAATGATCTGAGAGACACAGGCCGGCCTTCTTTGGGGGTGATTAAGTACGACGGCTTCTTAATGATTTGAGCTGTGCCTTCTGTGGGTTGACAAAAATGGAGTACCATATATTTCTGAAAGCTGTGCCGCCAAAATCAGATGCTTTTCGTTTTCTCCGCCATCCTCACCGACCTTTGCTGAGAACGACAGATGCTCAGGCTGTAATTGTTCAGTCACACGAGGGTCGAGCCTCCTGAGTTCCGAGAACTGCTCTTGCTGGGAGAGCCTTGAAAGGCTCCCAGAGTTCGATCCCTAGGAAATTGAACTGTGTGTTTTCTCTGAAGCAGAGAGAGCTGCCTTCCGGGCCGGGGCACGTTGGCTGCGTTGTGAATTGCTGTGGTCCCCAGATCTAAAACAGATGCCGTTCTCACCCGGGAAGCGTGCTGGGGGCCTTCACGCCAGCGATGAGGAGTGGGTGGGCCTGGGCGAGTGGGGGGCCTCTCCTGCTCAGCCCAAGCACAGACCCTTCCACCTCCTGCTGCCTCTTTCTGTCAGACTGCGCCTTGTCCAAGCCGCCCACACCTTCCAGGGGGGTGCTGTCAGTCCCTTCTGACGGAAGCAGACTCACGGCTCAGAGACTTTAGTAACTTGTTTGTGGCCACACAGCTGGTAATATGCAGAGCCAAGACTCGAACATTTTGACTAGGAGCCTGTGCTTTTTCCACTAGCACTGCTGCCTCTAAAAAAAAAAAAATCAAATGAAAGCTGCCTCCCAGGCACCCCCTGCAGCCCATGTACATTGAAAGAAAAAAAAACCTGCACACCAACTACTGCCAGTCTCTCTAGTAATATGCATGATCTGACATGATCCCCATTTCACAGATGAGGATGTTGAGGCTCACATGGGTGAAGTAGCTAACCAGAGGTCACACTGCTAGGAACAGCCAAGGTAAGATGTGATTCCACATCAACCTAACTCCAAAATAACTTCCTCACCCCGTGCTTTGTAGTAAGTAAAAATCTGTCCCAGCCCGCCCCCCCCTGTTAGGTGGTCAGCACAGATAATCCTGGCAATGGGAAGCCTGCGTTTCTCTGTATAAAATGTGTGCAAGTACCTTTCAGGTAAGGGGAGGGTTGGGGTGGCCTCTATTAGATTCGGGAAAGGGCCTATGGACCAAGGAAAGGGAAGGTCCCTAGTCTATAGAGGAGAGAGGCTCGGTCCCCTCCTGTTCACTGGGTGCTGGGAGTGAATCAGGTGGGGCCATGATGGGCATGATGGAGAGGGCCTGGCCCCTGGTTGTGCTTGCTCTGGCTGCTTCTCGGTTCTCTCTCCGGGTTAGTTCAGTATACGTTTACTCAGAAACTACTGAGTACCCAGCATCATGCTAAGCTCTTTGAGGGTTCCAAAGATGAACATGGCAGGATCTCTGCCTTCCAGGGCTCCTGCCTGTCAGAAAGACAGACCAACACGGACCCTCCTGTGAGTCACCCTCAGACTAGTGGGACCCAGAATGGTGTAGGGAGGAAGCATCACCCCCTTGAGGGGATCTGGGAAGGCTTCTTGGAGGAAGCAGCACCAGGCTAGTGCATCACAGGCGGGGCTTCTGCAGGGAGAGGCACCCAGCTCCTCTCACACACGCAGGGCCTGCTACAGAGGGGACATTGCCTCAGCCCACAGGTGGGAGGTACTGCCAGACCCTGAGGAGATGGCCTGAGGGTCTCGTGGCTGTGGGCACCTCCCTGGGACCCTCTCGGACCCTCTGAACCCAGCCGAGTTTTCAGAAATTGCACAGGAGCGTGGTGACGGCACAGCAGTGAAACACAGAGCATCTGAGGCAGGTGGCCTGAGTTGAATCCTGGCTCCCTCATTCATCAGCCCAGGGAAATTGACATGACGTCTCTAAGCCTCAGTTTTCTCATCTGTAAAATAGGGACACAAATTGCGCCCTCCTCACAGGTTTGTTGAGAGGCTCAAAAGAGGTGCTGCCTATGGGGCACTCAGCAGCGCGTCTGCCTCCACACAGGCTCCACAACTGAGAGCCGTGGCTGGCGTCTCCGCTGAGGCTGAGGCCGGCCGTGGGCGGCAGCTGCATCTGACGTTTTACACACACTGTGACCGGCAGCCCTCATGATGGTTCTGCAGATGGAGGTATTGTTGCTCCCATTGTACAGATGAGGAAGCTAAGGCAGCTACTAAGAGTGGCCCTGGGACGGGCCCTTTCTGCTGGCCCATTCCCTGCCGGTCTGCCGTCCCAGTGACCAGAGGACCCTCCCCTCGGCCGCAGCTCTGCACCAGGCTCTCCCGGCACTGCCTCGGCCATCTCTTTATGTTCTTGGGGTGAATAGGGCCTCTTTGGTTGCTCTTCTTTTCCCCTCTCCAATAATCAGCATTTGTCTTGTTATCGGAGCCATGCATCTGTGCCTCTTGGCTCTGGTCCACAGGCTGTGTTTGCCATGATCAATGTATAGCTCTGTGTGGCCGCAATGTGTATCCACGATGGCATTGTGACCCTGCGCCCGTGGGCCTGAGGGCAGCTGGAGGCTCCCCCTGGGGCTGAGGTGAGACGACTGGGTGATGTTGCCCTGTGCTCTGGGTTAATTCTTCTTGTTCCTGGACTGGGAAACAGCTGCCCCCCGGCTGGGGAGCATCTCCAGCTGCTTTCAAGGGGTCTCAAAGCAGAGGCCAGGTGCTCCCTGCCTCCCTCCTACCCATCTGTAAGTGACTAGTGGGCAGCTCCCTGAATTATTCCACAGGAGGTCCCTCCTGGGTCCCCCGGTCACTATTTACACAGCAGCCAGAGGATCACTTTAAAATGCCAGTCAGATCAGGTCGCTAAGCCGTCCCCACGCATTTCCCTGAGCCCCCAAGGCCCTATGTGGCCTGGCCCCACCCCCTCACCACTCACTGCTTTCCCTCTTTCTCACTACCCATGACCTTCTCTCGGCTCCAGGAATGTGTCAAGACTGCCCCGCCTGAGGCTGCTCTGTGTGCTGCGCATTCTGCCTGGCACGCCCCCACCCCCTCCTTCTTCTTGTGCTTCCTTCCTGGCCGCTGCTCCCTCTCTCTTTTGCTTTATCACGTATGTTACTTTGTAACTAGATGTCATCTGTGTGTCACCTGGTTGGTGTCTTCCTCCCCCACCAGGCCTGCAGCTCCTCGAGAGTGGGGACGAGGACTGTCCACTCCCCACTGCGCTCCAGCACCAGGCACGTCCTGAGCACTCAAAAATATGTTTTTGGGTGAATGAATAAATCTTGAGGGAGTGACGTAATTCCTTGAAGCCCCTATCTCCATCTGTAAAAGAGGGACAATAACAGAGTTGTCCCAAGGTTTAAAGAAGACGACGTGTGAAACATACGGCACAGTGCCTGGCACTGAGCGAGTGCTCGGTCAGCTGACTGCAGTTCTTTCTTTTTTTTTTTTTAATTTTTTTTATTTATTTATTTTTTTCCCCCAAAGCCCCAGTAGATAGTTGTACATCATAGTTGCACATCCTTCTAGTTGCTGTATGTGGTACGCGGCCTCAGCATGGCCGGAGAGGCGGTGCGTCGGTGCGCGCCCGGGATCCAAACCCGGGCCGCCAGCAGCGGAGCGCGCGCACTTAACCGCTAAGCCACGGGGCCGGCCCTGACTGAAGGTCTTTCTGTTCACCTCTGATGAGGAAGGCGGTGGTGGTTGGCATTTAGGAGAATTCCACATCCCACAAGCAAACCTTGGGGGGTATCTGCCCTGGGCCAGGGTCTCAGAGCATTGTGGAGTTGGTCTCTGCCCCCCAGCACCTCACACCACGCAGGAGCGCCTCTGGCGAGGGGCACTGTCGGGGAGGCTTCCTCATCTAGGTGGGAGACAGTGGGAGGAGGGCATCCACCCCTTCATTCAGCAGATCCCAACGACACCTGACTCTGCAGGACCTGTGCCGGCTTAGAGTAACCAGGCTTAGATCCAACCCTGAAGCCACTCCCCGCCTGGGATGGACTTGAGAGGACACAGAGGACGCAGATTACGATAATGAAAGTTGTCAAATGCAGTTCTTTCAATGAAAGAGTTGGAGGAGGAGGACCTCAGGCCCAGGTGGGGAAATCAGGGATGTCTTCATGGAGGAAGCAGCTTTTTCTCCAAGACTTAAAGTAGACATTGGATTGGGACGTGTGGAGATGTTTTGGGTTAGAGGAGGGCATTCCAAGCAGAGGGAACAGCTTGAGTCAAGGGCTGGAAGGCCAGAAAGAGTGGACCACATAAATCAGTAGTTTAGCTAGAGTATGGAAAACACAAAAAGACTATTAAGAGATAGGGCTGGAAGGGGATTATATCAGTCAGCTATTTCCAAAATAATGCTGTATAACAAATTACTCCACAATGAGTGGCAGACAGCAGTGAGCATTTATTTCTCCTTCATGTGGCTGCAGATAGGCTGGAGTTTGGTTTATCTAGCCTGGGCTCAGCTGGGTCCAGGTCTGCTCCACCTGTCTCTCATCTTTCTTGGACCAGTGGCTATTGGAGACTGGTTCTTCTGGTGAAAAGCAGGAGCACAGGTGGGCAAGCCCAACCATGCAAGCTTATTTCAAACCTCTGTTCAAGTCATGTCCACTAATCCCATTGGCAAGTCTCATGGCCAAACCCAAAGTCAAGGGCAGAGTTTAATTCTCATCCACCATGAGGCCAAAGCAAGTTGCATGGGCAAGACCAAGGTTGATGGGATAGGGATGTTTACCCACCCCCTGCCCCCGCCATGCAGGCGGAGGGAGAGTACTGAGCAACCATCTCATTTACAGGTACAAGCCAGGTAGAAGCTGGAGTATGGAGGGGCTCTGGGGCTGCCCTCAGGAGCTACCCAGAGCAGCAGGTGGGTTTTAATGTCTCTTGGGGTGAGCAGCCAAGGGCTCCGGCTTTTGCTCGTTTCCCCATTGAGGCAAGAAGTGTGTTAAAAATGACTCCTGCCCAGCTCGGTCCTGTCTTCCTGAGGGCTCACAGCTCCTGCCTGCCTGGCACAAAGGCCATGCCATCCTTTCCTGCTGGGCCAACAATCTGCAAGGGATCCTGGCTTTGCTGGCCCCAACGTGGCTGTCTCTGCTAGAACTGAGCCTTATGATAATAGCCCCATGCATTGAGCACCTACTGTGTGCTGGGTGTATCCGATTCTCTCGTGTTGAGTGCCTGCTGAGTGCTCTTGTATACATTCATCTGAACTGGCCATGTCGTTCTAAAAAGGAAACCTCATTGTCCCATTTTTCTGAGGCCCAGAGAAGTTGTCAGTTATCCAAGATCACACAGCTGGAAAGGGACACGAGGTCGTGTGGTCTGGAAGGTGGTGACTGCCCTGAGCTGCTGTGTGACTTTGAGATGTCACTGCAGCATCCTGGGCTCCAATTTCTCTATCCGCCTTTTCTCTCAGCGATATTCTGAGATAAAAGCAGTTCGGGGCTTGCTCCACAGCACTGTCAGAGGGAGTTTTTAAATACCAGTTTGCAGGTCAGACAGCAGCCTCAGCTCTTATTTAAAAACAAACAAAACATGAACATTTTTAAACACACCCTGTTTTCCAACAAGGAGCCCTGTTCAGTCGATGGCTTCAGTGAACCGTGTCCGGCCATTTGTGCAGTGAGCCTCATCCAGCAGTCGGCCATGGCTGTGGCAGCAAAGCGTGGCCTCTGTTTGGGAAGGGTGGAGGAAGCCATTGGTTCCACCAGGGCCCTGACGTCTGCAGCTGCCCATCTGGTCCCTCCAACAGTTTTCCTGGGATAGCTGGCCACTGCTGTGTGTGGTGTGTTTTCTCCAAGGCCAAGAGACCTTGTAAAGTGTTTGGAGATCCCTAAGAAAGCGCCGTGGGCGTTTCCACTAGCCATTTATTCTCCTTCTCGGTGCCTGGCCTGGGGACAGATGCCGGGGCCCCTGGGAGGAGTTGGATCCAGCCGCTGCCCCCTGGGATTCACAGGCACGTAAGCGAAGATGTCTGATGTAGAGCAGGCAATGCTGTGACGGAGCGCCTGCAGCAGAGCAGGCGGGCTTGCAGAGGAGGGAGCGGTCAGGTCTGCTTGGGGGCTTAGGAGCATCTTGAGAGAAGACAGTGCTCGAGCCAAGGCCAGAACGATTAGCAGGTGTTTACCAAGCTGCCTCGGAGAAGGAAGGCATCCCGGCCGTAGAGACCCACGTCAGCAGACCCCTCGGGGCATTTGGGGAGCTGCTAGTGGTCTGATGAGCACCACGTGCAGACAGCAGTAGAGGGGTGAAGCTGGAGAGGTTGCCAAGGCCTGGACCACAGGCACCCTGTATGCTGCGCCCAGGACTTTGAGCTTGGAGGACAGGGACATCATCGAGGGCTTTTAAAAAGACAGTGGCATGGTCAGATCTGATCATCTTTGATTAATCAGCCTCTATTGAGAGCATTCTGTTGGGTTCCAGGAACAGTTCCTAAAAAATAGCTTTAATCCTTCCAGAAGCTCCAAAAACCCTTTGCCTGGAAACAATCAGCCTCTGAACAAAACTTTTATGACCCAGGAAATAGCCAGTGTGGGAAGATTCAAGGAAAATAGTCCTACTGGAGGAAAAAAAAAAAACCTGACCTGATAGAAATGGAGAGGTCCTAATCCCTCACAGGATTTCATGCAGCCAGAAGACCTGGCCATACAAGAGGGTGTGATTTTAAACAATGCACTTGGGGTAGTGGGGGTATGACTTTAATTAATCTTCCTGAAAACCCATGTGACAGAACATTCCAGTTGCTGCTGCTGCATAACCAATTACTTCAAAACTTAGTGGCTTAAAACAATTATTTTATTATGCTCACAGATTCAGTGGGTCAGGACTTCAGAAAGGGCACCACGAGGACAGCTGGTCTCTGTACCACATTGTATGGGCCCCAGCTGGAAAGGCTTGAAGGCTGAGGGCGACTTGACAGCTGGATCCATCTGGACCCTTTTCCAGTCACATGTCTGGAATTGACGCTAGCTGTTGGCAGGGGCCTCAGATGGGCTCTCAGTCAGAAAACATACACATGGCCTCTCCGTGCGTTCTCCCCTCGGGGGCGGTACCTCAGGCTTCCTCACAGTATGGTGGCTGCTTCCAAGAGCCAGCATTCCAAGAGGCAGGAAGTGGAAACTGCCAGATTCTTAAGGTCGGGGCCTGGACACTAGCACATCATCCTTCTGCTTTATTCTATTGTTCCAGGTAGTCACAAGGGTCTCCCAGTTCAAGGAGAGGAGCCGTGGGAGGAGTTCCTCTAGTGGGATGGGGTATACTCTGGAGCCATCTTGGGGAAATACGATATGCCGCACAGCCACGTGGGTTTCTTTGGAAGCTGAGAAAAACATTTTTGTTCTTTCGTTACAGCTTAAGAAAAGTCTCTGTGGATTGTATCATTGAATTAAATGCAACCGTTAGTGTATGGCTGTGGGGATACAGCAGTAATAGGCTATGCCGTGGGTGATTTTTTCCTGCTGAATGTTCTTCCTGGAGCTTATGTTGCCCAGCCTGACCCATTTCTCTTTGCTAATATAATGTCACATAAAAACCTCCTCGTCATTATTATGGCAGAGTCGGGAGAGGGGATGCAAACCTCAGTCCAGAAGGGCGGGGTGGTTCCTGACCAGGCAGCACCCCAGGGAGGAGGTTATGGGATCTGGGCTCCCGTCCCTTGTAGAGACCGAGACACACGTGGCAAATAGCTTCACGCAGGGCAATGGTGCAGACACAGGTTGATGATCTGGCGACAGCCGGGTGGAAGGGTCTCCTGTCTGTTGGCACCAGCCCTGGAGTCAACAGCTAACCTGCCCTGGATGTGGTCACCACAGATGCCCAGTCTGGGCTCAGTCTGTTCAACCAACACATTTACCTTTAATGCCTCTGGATGCTAGACTGCACCCAGGAACTGAGAGATGCGAATGTCCCCCTCAAAGCCCTCCCTGCCCAGGGAGGGGCCCATTATTCCCAAATACTTACCAGGTACCGGTGATGGGCTGGAAAGTGTTGTAAGCAGTGGAGGCCTGCAGTGAACAAACAGAGCTCTCCTCTCCAGGAGCTTATGCTCTGTCAAGGGAAGACAGAAAACAGGGAGGCAGATCTATGTGTAACGACACTGGGGATAAAGGCGCTGAGGAGAAATCAAGAGGGTAAGGGACTAGCAATGGGGGTGCTATTTCAGCAGAGCCATCACAGTCCAAGGCCAAGCTTCTAAGGCCTGGAGGGCTCCAGGAACAGCGTGCGCCTGGAGAGGAGGGAGAGAAGCCGGGCAGGGGCGGAGGAAGCCAGGGCCAGATCATGGGCCTCCAAGTCAGATGGGAGCCATGGGAGGGTTTTGAGCAGAGGTGTGGCGTGATGTGACTTGCATTTTTAAAGGTGGTAGCGTGGAGGAGTGGACGGAGTCTGGAAATCTTGTAAAGATTGAGCCACCTGGATTCGCTGCGGGACCAGCTGTGGGGGCGAGAGACACAGCAGAGTCAAGGGTTTGGGGCCACAGCTCTTGGGATGAGGAAGTTCGCACTAAGCGAGGGGGGAAGATGGTGGGAAGAACAGGTTTGGAGGGAGGAGCACGATTTGCTTTCAGACAAGTTAACCGCGAGATGCGCATGGACCTCAAGTGGAAATGTGAGCAGAGAGTTGTTGGATAGGTGGGTCTGGGGTTCGGGGACAAGGTCCTGGCTGGACATTTAAATCTGGGAATCATCAGCATGTGGATGGTATTTAAAGCTGTGAGAACAGATTGAATCACTAAGGGAATAAGGAGGACAGAGAAGAGAAAGGACCCCAAAACAGAGCCCTGGGCACCGAGCCTTTAGAGGTCTGGAGATGAGGAAGAGCCAACCAGGAGCAGAGACTGGGAAGATGCGATCTTAGGGTGAGAAGGAGAAGGCAGGGGAAGAGGGGCATCCTGAAGGCCAAGATCCAGCACAGAGCAAGCCGTGGAGCCAGGAGAGTAAGTGCAGGTGGCCAGAGGTGGACCAGCCTGGTTTCCCGCCCTCCCGCCTTCCCACTTTCACTTGGCAGCTGTTTCTTTTTTGTTTGTTTGTTTTATTTTTTTTTGTTTTTTTTGTGAGGAAGATCAGCCCTGAGCTAACATCCGTGCTAATCCTCCTCATTTTACTGAGGAAGACCGGCTCTGAGCTAACATCTGTTGCCAATCCTCCTCCTTGTTTTTCTTCCCCCGCAAAGCCCCAGTAGATAGTTGTACGTCATAGCTGCACATCCTTCTAGTTGCTGTATGTGGGACGCGGCCTCAGCGTGGCCGGAGAAGTGGTGCGTAGGTGCACGCCCGGGATCCGAACCCGGGCCACCAGCAGCGGAGCGCGCGCACCTAACCCCTAAGCCACCGGGCCGGCCCGGCAGCTGTTTCTTGAGTGTGGAGATGACTCTGATGCAGACCAGAGCGCCTCTCTTACAGGGGGCAGGGACAAGCAAATTGATGACTCCTTTATAGTGTGATAAGAATGGGGGAGCACCTGTCCTGGAGATGGGAGTACACAGAGTAGAGGCCTATCATGTGGGCCTGGAGGGGCCAGGGAAGAGTTCTCAAAGGAGGAGAGTCAGGGGAGGGTGGACTTCAGGCAGACCATGGGTGGAAAGCACTGTGGCTTCATGGGCAAGGAGGTGTTTGGGGTGGGCTCTAGATTTCTGTAGGAGAAGGAGGAATGGGAAGGCAGTTCCTAGCAGAGTTTGTAGAAGAGTCACAGAAGTCAGGGCATGTGAGGAGGCTGCAAGATGGCCAGCGGCCCATTGAGATTAGGGTTACTAACCTAACTAACCTTAGGGTTACTAAGTAACCCCATTGGGGTTACTTGACACAAGGCAAGGAAGGGGTGCAAGAGAGGCAAGGAGCTCACAGTCTAGTTAAAGCGTGGGGCAAAGCCCACAGTGCAGGGTGGGAGTGGTGGGTGCCTGAATGGAGGCCCGAGAAAGTGCTATGGGAGCTCTCTGGGCAGGAGGAGGCGGGCTGGGTGGAATCAGGGAAGGCTGCGGGGGGAGGTGGACCTTGAAGAAGGTGTGGGCTTTGAGTATGCCCAGATGCAGAGACGCTTTCTCGGCGAGGAGACCACACATGCAAATGTATGGAGGCAGGAGCGTGCAACACGTGTCCAGGAAGCGGAGCTTGGCAGGAGGTGAGATTAGCCAGATCCTTTAAAGTTAGACCCAAAAGGCCTCACTCCCTTTGCTGCGTGAGTACTGAGAGCCATTGCAGGTTCCTGAGCTGGGGAGGGACACAGTTGGATCTGGTTTTAGGAAGACAGGTCAGGCAACAGTGTACAGGGTGAATCGGAGGGGAAGGGAGGGAGTCCTGGAGGGAAGAAGACCCTTTGGCAGCAGGTGCACGCCCAGGTCAGGGGTGGTGATGGCGTCAGCAGCAAACACAGGTGGGGCCCATGTGACACTTCTCCTTTAAGTTGAGCCAAGGGTTTTGCAAACTGCAGTCTCATGCCCACATTGCCCTGCAGGACGGGGAGAGGCCAGTAATGCAGGAGCCTCAGTGACTGCAGAAGACTTTGTGGAGGAGCTGCCCAGGGCCAGTCAGGCGCAAGGAAGACCACACTTTTGTTTATTGGGTTAAGCTCACATGTACCCCGCATTGTGCTAGCTCCTTTCCATCCCCTGCCCCATTTAACCCTCCCTGCAGCCTTTTGAGGTAGGTCCTAGTGTCATCCCCAGTTTGCAGATGAGGAACATGAGGCTCAGAGAGGTACGGTGACTTGCCCTGGCACACAGCTAGTATGTGATGGAGCCAGGATTTGAACCTGCATCTCCCTGGCCAGGCCAATGTTTCAAGGTGAGCTAAGGGACCCCAGAAATAAGAACAATGAACTGATTTTTCAAGGACGTACTCTCAGGTCCTTGGACAGGGCATGTATATGATGCATTTATTCTGGCTCAGGAGCCTGCAGTGGCTCCCCAGTACCCCAGCCCAGTGGTCTTAACTTCATTTTGCAGATGAGAACTTTGACACTTAGAGCAGATGTGTTGCTGGCCCGAGCTGGGATTTGGACCCAGAGCTATGTTCTTTCAACACACCTCGCTGCCTCCTGCCCTGGCAGGAAGCGGAAGGAGAGGAGGTCCTTTGTGAACAGGAAGGGTTCAGAGCTGGAGCTGGGGGAGTGGGCCGATCTGGAACCTGCCCCAGGCCCAGGCCCAGTGAAGCTTCCAAGCTGGCTGCCTGACTTTCTGTGCCCCGTTGGCTTTTTGCTTGTAAATCGTGGGCCTGTTTACTGAATGGGCCTGTGTCTTTTTCCCAGGGGAGCTGCTGAAGGCCGGCTGCAGGTGCAGATAGAGTTGAATTTGAGATAAGGCCTTCTCTCCTGCCCAGCCTGGCCACTGGGTAACCTCTGGCCTGGAATGAAAGGCTTTCCAATAAGTGCCTTGCTGGCCCGCAGCCCAGCTGTGTGGTAGGTGGAGGCGGCAGTGAGAGATCAACCGAGAGGAGTCAGGAACCTGAGAGCAGGGCAGAACCTTGCCAACAGATCTCTTAGCAAGCTGCCTTCTCAGCCGGCTGCCTCTGGAGTATTTGGGAAGGAGAGCTGGTCACGAGGAGCCCTCGCTGCCCTCCTGGCCCGGCCGAGGCCCCGGGGCCTCTGGGCTCGGGCTCAGCCAGGGGAAGGAGGGCCAGTGGGCTGAAAACACCAGGCAGCCCAGGGCGGGATTTGGAAATCAGATACTGGCCGCCTCTCCCTTGGCCTTGAAGAATGAACAGCTTGGACTGCTCCTTGAGCCTTCACTGACCAGAGCGGCCTCCTCCCCCCGCAGGGGTGGGGTAGGGTTACAATCAGACCTGAAATTGTTTTCACAGGGAATTGAGAGGTGACTCGTTGTGGAAAACACATCACACTTGGCCCAGGCTGGGGTGCCACTCCTCCTCTGGTCTTTTCTTGGGCATGTCCCAACCCCTCTCTGGGGGTTATCTATGAAATTTAGGGGTAGGGCAGCAGGATCTTTAAAATCCCTCCAGGACCTTAAAAAATCAGGTCTGAGACCCTGTGGTATAAGAGGAAAGGTGCTAGCTTCAGAGCCAGGAGTGTGGACAAAAGGCTGGCGCTCTGTGGCCTGGGCGTGTCCCAGTCTGTGTCCTTCTGAGGTGCATCAGTGTCCCCGTGCCCGAGCACCTTGGAGGATAAAGCGTTCCCATGAACCACGTCCAGGCTTTGGCACCCACAGGAAAGCAACCAGGATAAACAGGGAAGGGATCACCTTTGGCTTTGGGTATGTTTTCCTACCAATCCTTCAGTGTGGGGGGGGTTGACATTCTGGAAATTCACTTCAACCCAAATACTGAGGCCATCCGGGAACGCATGACTCCCTCAGGATGCCCCTGCTTCCCCAGCCCTCCCCTCCTTCCTCTCGTCCTTGCAAACCCTCCCTTCTGGAAATGGATTCTTGAACCTCCAGCCTTATCTTTCTCCCAACTTCTTCCTGATCTCCCTCCCATCCTTTTCCAGGCCATGCCCGTTATCCGACCTTGCCCGGCCAGAGAGGCGGGTAAGTGTTTGAGTTTCAGAAGGATTCTCTGCCTGCAAAGTCACCACAAGTGAGCGGTGAGCGAAGCACTAATTAAGGAGATTAGGCACTAACTCTGAACGCAGGAGTGCCCGCAAAGCCTGTGCTTCAGACTCAAGTGGGGCTCAGCGCTGTCAGGGAGCTCTCGAGTTCTTCTGGGGGGTGGTGGAGTCTATCGTACTCACTGCTTTGAGCCTCTGCAAGGAGGACTGTGAAGGAACAGTGACTCCTCTTAAGCTCATTCTGGTCCCTAAAGAAAACTGCTGCTGCCTGCAATGACTGTAGTTGTAAGCAGTTTGTGGGAGGCAGGTTCCTCTTCCAGGAAGCCCTCCAGATGGCACCAGGCACATCTCTTTCTCCCTCCCTTCCTCCTTTACAGTGCTCTCCACTCAGGCTCTGGTTGTGCCATGTGGGGAAGTCATCATCACTCTCCTGCCCGGTCTGTGTTGTGGAAAACTGTCATTTTGCACAATGATCTCAGCCTTTACTTCTAGGACAACAGTGTAAGGCCCAGGGGCAGGGGCCGGGCCTTGAAGTTTGTGCTTTGTATACTCATCGTCCTAGAGTGGCCACAAAATCGTTGGTTTGTGCATTTGTTGGGTTTCTTTGCCTGAACTTTCTTTCCTTTTTTTTCTTCAACGGAAATAAATTTCTGGTTATAAAAATAATCCATGAGCTGAAGAAATCAAAAAGCACCTGTAATCGCAGCACGGGGTGATAACCACTGAATTGCATCCTGCCAGACTAGTTCTGTGCAGGCTCATGCACATTTGGCATACAATAAAGAAATTATACTGTGTTATTTTTCGTTTTTCAACCAACTTTTTTTTTTAGCTTAACAGAGCCCATGGATATCTCCCCAGTTAACACACAATTTATATAACTAATCCCTATTATTGGACTTGGAGTTTATCCCAACTTTTCCCCATTATATATGGTATTGTGATAAATGCCTTCCTGGATAACTATTTATGAACATCTTCATTTTTTTTCTTAGAATAAAATAAGGAATGGAATTGAAAAGTCAGAGGACTTGCGCATTTGTTCAGCTTTTGTAGGCCAAATGCCAGTTCAGCCTCCCCCCCAGCATCACAGAAAAGTGGCAGGTGCCCACCCGGTGCTGATGGTTGATTTACTGACGGATATAAGAGTGGACCAAGTTCTAGGAAGTGGCTCAGCCCATGAACGTGGTCTTCCAGGCTGCCACCTGCTCTTTGCTGCCTTGAGGAGGAAGCAGCCCTCGGGGGGACTCTGGGTCCTGGACTCGCCTTCAAAGTCTGGTGGCACTGGAGTCTCCCTGGGTCGTGCCTGGGCCAGCCGTGGCCTTGGAGCCTGTCCAGGCATTAGAGGGGGCCCTGGGAATGGTGGCTTGTGTGGTTGGGGATGGAAAGGGTAAGAATGACCCTGGTCATGCCTTCGATCCTCCGTGCCTGCAGGAGGCCTCAGCGGGGCGACGGTCATTGACTCCCTTGATACCCTCTACCTCATGGGGCTGAAGGAGGAGTTCCAGGAGGCCAAGGCCTGGGTTGAAGAGAGCTTCCACCTGAACGTGGTGAGTCAGAGATCCTCGGGGTGTTAAGGCCAAAAGGGGCCCAAGAGGTCAGCGGCCAGCTCCATCCTGTCATCTCTGAGACCCAGAGACGTGGAGGCTCTGGCCCCAGGCTGCACAGCAGAGCAGTCACTCCATGCCGAGTGCCCTCCCCTAAGACCAGCCTTAAGGTAGGGGACGTCCCCCCAGCCCTGGCTGGCCCATGAGTATTCACCAGCCTGTTCTCTTTCCCTGGGAGGAAAGATACCCATGACCGTTCCTGCCCCTCCCTGGGGTGCCAGGCGTATTGTTCACACCCAGGAAGTGCCTTCTAGGGCTGAGTCTGTCACACAGAACAGTAGCAACAGGGGAGGTGACTCTGTGGAGGGGAGAAGGGGCTTATCTGCTCAGAGCTGCTCTAACCTGGAGCCCCCTGTGCTGCCCTCCTGAGAGAGGGGGTGGGGGCCATCTGGTTAGAGACCACGACCAGGTCCGGGACCCTCTTGGTTTCCAGCCTCGTAGGCATCCCTGGTCAGGAACCAGGGCTTTGGGGAGGGGATGTGACTGGACGGCACAAAAGCCTTAAATACCAGACCCCAACCCCCTTGGTCTCCTAGCCCGGAGTGAAGTAAGGGATCCATCCTGGAGGTCTCAGCTCACCATGGGAAGAGGCTGCTTAGACGGATTTGGGGAGCAAGAAGTGGAGACAGATGGGGGAAGGTCACAACAGAACGCACTGGCAGGCTCCATCTGGGGCTCCCTGAGGGATAGTCCCAGTGTGAATGGGGACAGCTCCTGCAGCCCATGGCAGAATTGAGGCCAGTGTCAGCACAGAGCAGGGCAGGGGGACAAACCTGGGAAAGTCTGGAAAGCAACACCACAGGAGAGCTTCCCTGGCTCAGCTTGCAGCCTGGGAAAGTCCTTAGCCTCCCTGAGCCTTAGTTTCCCCAACTCTAAGACGAGAAGGCCACAACAGCAACAATGATCGTGCCTACCTCGCAGGCTTGGAGCATTAACTCCCATGGAGGGTTGTAACAAGCATTTGTAACCCTGTAAAGTCTGATACAGATGTAACAGGGTGCCAGCATCATCATCATCATCACTATGATTATTTTGAGGCTGGTTATGACTTCCAGAAGTCAGTGTGAGGCGAGGAAGTTTAGGATCCCCCCATTTCCTGCTGTATCAAGTGGGAAAAAGGCAGAGGTGGGAGGAGGAACGAGTGTCTTCATAGGCCCAGCTTGTCCCCTATGCAGATGGTGGACAGAGAGTGGGCACCAGGCAGCTGCCCAAGGTGCCAGGTGGTGGCAGGGCCAGGGGAGCCTGGGGATGTTCAGGCAGACTGGGGCAGGTTAGGGAGTGTCCCTGGAAGAAAGCAAGATGTGGTCGGTACCCATCCCTGAGCGTTGGCTTTCTCATCTGAAAAATGGGAGTGATGACCTCCCCCAGCACTGTAAGGCAAAAGGAGAGAGTGGCTTCGAAGTGTTCTGTCAATGGAAAAGCTCTCCGAGATAAGGGATGATGGTTGTTATCAGTAATAAAAGACCTGATGTGGGAAGCGCCCCAGGGGAGCCCTCGGGGGCAGGGGAGGTGGTAACAGGCATCATTATGGAGCCAGGCTGCACAGGCCGGCACCTCACCTGCACCACTTGGCGTCACACATCCGCCCTGCACGGGAGGTACTGTCAGCTCTTTTCTACAGATAAAAGAAACTCGGCAGGGAAAGGCTAAATATCTTGCCTGAAGTCCCACAGCCAAGTAAGTGGCTCAGGTGGGATTTTGACCCACCTGGCGTGGTGCCCCAACACCCTGATTTGCAGTCCAGACTTCAGAAAGAAAATATCCTCCAGAGCCGGGGCTGAGAAATCGCCGTTACCTACAAGGCTCTGCCCCGAACCGTGCCTCTCAGCCTGGCCTGCCCTGTCTGCCCCAGAGCCTCCTCTGAGAACCTTCTGCTTGTCCTGTCACCCCAACGAAGGGCCACACCACCCTCCTGCTGAGCCCAGGGGCTCCCTCAGGGAGGGGAGGTGGCCGGACTAGAGGAGGAGGTGCCTCCCCTCAGGCTAAGCTTCAGCCAGCAGCTCCCCACCCAGTTCCTGAGCTCCTTGGAGAACAGCCAGGCGTAACTTCGCTCCGATGGCCTCGGGCAAGGGCTGGGGAAGGAAGCCAAGCCCAGTGTTTATTTGGAATGCTGTAAAAGTGCAGTAGCGGCTGCCAAGCAGGTGTTGATCCCTCTCGCCTTTTGCTCTGAAAACCGCCATGGAGCATAGCCTAGCCGGCTGGGCTAGACCCCAGAGCCCGGCGCAGGTGTGGCCAGATCAGCGGGGTAGGGGGGGCAGTGGCCAGAGTAACCTGTTTCAAGGGCCTGGCTGTCCCTGGGAGCCCTGCAGGCAAATCACAAGTGTCCGCACTGCCCTCCCCACTTCTTTCTGCCCTGCAGAGCGGAGAAGCATCCTTGTTTGAGGTGAACATCCGGTACATCGGAGGCCTCCTCTCAGCCTTCTACCTGACAGGAGAAGAGGTGAGTTGGCCCTTCGAGGCCCCTGGACCATCTAGGCTGGAAAGGACTTTGGAGAACATCCAATCCCACACCCTCATTTCACCAATGAGGAATCAGGGATTCAAGGGGATTTGCCCAGGGCCACCCATGTCCCCCTGCGTCCCCCTGCCCACCTCCATCGTGCCACCTGCAGAATCTTCCTTCTCTTCTGTGTGATACTTCTATCCTGCTGCCCAGGTGTGCCTAACTGGCTCCCACAGTTGGTAGTAAATTCTCTAAGGGCAACAGTTGCGTCTGTTCACACCATCCACGCAACCCCACGCATGGAGCCCAGCAGTATCTGGGCTTGGTACAGGCTTGTAGAGCTGCTGGACTGGTTTTTGCAGGTGTTGGTTCTCCGCACTGATAAAGCCAAGACCATTATTTCACCATTTCCACCCCTGGGGCCCCTTGGCCTTGTCCTACGGCACAGCCAGCCACCAGCCAGACACCAGCTCCGGGTCTCACGGGAGCAGCAGGGGAGATGGGGCAGCCATTGCTGGTCACGTGTTGTAAATGCAAGGCCTCGGCCCCAGGTGGGCTGCTTTGGCTTCCAGAAGGAGGGCTGTGAAGTGACGTGAGAAGGCAGAGCCCTGGGCACGGAGTCAGAAAACCTGGGCCTCATCCCCATCCCACCCCCGCCTGTGACCTTGAGCAACACCCTTCTCCCATCCCTTGGCCTCACTTCCTTCCCCTCCAGGGGGATGGTCCTAATCCCCCTTGGGTCAAAGAGCTCTTGTGAAATGGGACAGGAGAGAAAGGGTTTGACCCCAGGGCTGACCTGCTGCAAAGCCCATATTCTCTGCACTGCAAGAGAATTTTGAGAAGCACAGACCTCCGTAGAAATGGGAGGCTTCCTCATCCCCTCGTGAGCTCGCGTGAAAGCACAGCCCGAGGACCTGGGGGTGAGGTTGGCCGAGTCCCCAGGACGTGGGTCACTGGTCAGTTGTGTTCCCTGTTACCCAGAGGGGCCGCACTGCTCAGCACAACCACTGCTCTGTCCACCGAGAGAGAAATAATTGTCCTGCCCTCTGCCGGTGGTAGAGCCTGGAGGTGAGGAGAGCAAAATTCCTCTTCACCTCGAGGGCTGTTGTCTGAGCAAGTCATTTCCCTTCCCTTCAACTTTAGGCAGAATCAGCTGAAGCCAAGGGTTTAGTGGCAACAGGCATGCTTTTTCTCTCTCCAGTGGCTTCGGGCCTCTTTCCATCAAGCATAATCTCCTCAGCAGAGATTACTGGTTGTACCAATTTGTCCCCAAACAATTGTAGATGGGAGCCCTCGACTGTGAGCCACCCGAGGCCTGAATTTCGTTTGAAAACCCCTGCACAGGAAAATGACATATGGAGCAGAAAAAGGCATCTGTGTTCTTCACGGGCACTTGCCCAGCCTCGCGTCCAGGTCGTGGGAGGTGGACATGGGATGTGGGGAAGGAGAAGGGAGCGATGCAGCTCGGGGCTCACAGGGGTTGGTGGGGTGCCAGCAATTCAGAAAGGAGCTGGTGCTGCTCGGACCTGATACTCGTCCCTGCCCTCCCTTCTCTGAGGGTGTCTGTGATTCTGAGAACTTGTTTTGAGGCCTTGGCTCCCCAGAAGGGACCATCAGCCTGGCTTTCCAGGATACAGACCAGACACAGGGTGTGGATAGGAGCACGAGTGGCTTAGAAGTGGTTCGGAAGGCCCAAAGAGAGGCCCCGGTGGCTCAGAATCCCTGAGCGGGCAGCCTGAGGTTATCAGCCTGAGTCCTCCAGCCACGCCTTCCTGATCGCTCTCTGTCCCGTGTGTGCACAGTCTCATTGTTGCTCAGAAAGCCCATGAGGTGCGTATTGTCACCGATTTGCAGTTATAGAAACTGAGACTTTGAGAGAAGTAACTTGCTCAGGTCCCACAGTCTCTGAGGGCTGCGTTGGGTCGACTCCTGACCCTGTGGCCTCTCTGCCATTGGCCTGGGTTGCAGCCTGTCACCTCAGTCACACTGGACTGAGGCTTTCCTCCTCACACAGTGGATGACTATGGAGTGGGTCTTTCCATTTTTAAAATTTCCCACGAATATTTGTGGAATGAATAGTAAAGGAGACCCCACACCCCTTCCTGGGCTGAGGGCTTTCTTTGCTTTGGAGGAAACCTATGGGGGGAGAAGCCCTTGCTGGGTAGGCCAGCCCTACCAAGACTCCTGCGAGAATAACAAGCATAGCCACAGCACTTTACAGTTTATATAGCACATTCACTTATATACATCCTCTCATTTGATTTCTAGAAGAACCGTGTGAAGCAGCCAGGGCACAGGTCCGTGTTTCATTGTGCAGATGAGGCTCAGAGACAGTACATGGCTCACCCAAGGTCACACAGGTGCTAAGTGGGAAGATGTGAACCTGGGCTCTGACTCCCTTTCCAATCTACAAAATATAATTCTTGCTGGTTTCTCTCACCTTTGTTCTGGAGCCACTGGGCCTCTGCCCGTTGCTTACCATGGCTGTCTGAGGCCGTATCTCTCTGTGTTGGAAAGGCAGCTTGGTATCTTGGAAAAGAGCCACTTAATAGCTCCACAACTTTGGGCCAGTTGCTTCTCTGGAGACTCAGTTTTGTCATCCTCCCAGTGGGTCAACACCTTCCCCACCAGGCTGTTGCAAGGATTGAGGATCATATAGATAAGACCTGGCACACTTCCTCACTTCCAAAATGATAAGGGGGACCGCTGTTCTTCTGCTCCCAGTGGTATCACTCCTGTGCACGCACACTCACTCAGCACCCTCCGTGGGCTGGTTGAGACCCTGCAGTGCTGCCAGCAGCAGGGCCCTCCAAAGGAGGAGACCTGGTTTGCTAGCAGAGAGGAGCATTTAAGAAGAGTTGGCTCAGAGTCCTCAGGGCAGAGGGCAGCCAGACAGGTGCCTGGAGCCTCAGCATCTGGGTTCAGGTTCTGGGGGGTTCCCTTGTGCCTATGTGCTCAGCCTCCCTGGGGGTCAAATGAGGATATCAGGAGCCTCAGATAAGAGCCCTTTGTTGTTGCTAAACCCGTGGCTTCTGGAGTGACACGAGGCTTTGGAATCTGGACTCTAGACAAGCTCCCCCGGGGATTCGGACGTGGCTGGCCCTTGTGCCCATTTCTGGGACCCACTTTCTGGCACTGGACATTAATCTTCTCTCGCCCATCACTGCCAGGCCTTGGGTGCTGTTCTTCCCTCTCGCCCCCTCCCTCCCTAAGTAAGAACCACACCTGCCCCTCCCAGGCCTCTAATCCTCGCCCATGGAATGGTCGCAAACTCCTCCCCCACTGCGGTCCCTAAACGGCCGCCTCAGCGTTTTTAAATTGCAGGTGTTGTGGGGGGACCTCAAGACTTTGTTTTGCAACGACCATGCAGGAGGGTCAGCAAACTGGGTCACCCTCCAGAACTGAAAGAAAACATATGTTGTCCCACCAGGAGCAGTTGCTTAGGGACTTGCATCTCATCTTTTAAAAGATAACGTTTATTGTGGGATTGTTTTTATTATAAAAATAGCACAGAAAATAGAGATAAGCCAAAAGAAGAAAATAAAAATCCTATGAGCCTACCACTCCGAGGAGACCATTGTTCATATTTTGGTGGATTTTCTTCCCATCCTTTCCTCGTGCATCTGTGTATGTAATTTTTACGAAAGTTGAATTACGCTATTTTGAAATATTTTTCTTTTAATAGATTATAAACCCTTTCTTTGCTATTTTTATTCTTCTACAGCATCATTTCAGTGGCTATATGGTCTTCCGTTGCTTGGATAAGCTGTAATTTAACCACTTCCCAATTGTTTGATATTTAGAGTATTTCCATTGTTTCCACTATTCTAAACAATACTAGAATAAATAGACATAAAGTTAAATCTTTACAACATCCTTGGTTATTTATTGCCTTAGAATAAATTTCTAGGAGGGAAACTGCTGAGTCAGAAGGTCCCAGGGCCTTTTGAATGAATCAGAAGGACAGTTTGAGGGAGTCAGAGCCTCGGGCAGGGGTCCCGCAGCCTGGGACCTCCTTGTGGCTGGCTCCCTTGCCATCACGTGGGTGGTTTGGGACGAGCCATTCACCTTCTCCGTTCATTCCCTCTGTAAAATGGGAACAGTGGGCAGAGTCAAGTGTCAAGGGGAAAGGCTCTCCCCTGGTTTTACACGGCGGGAGGCAGTGGTTTGCTGAGAGGCACACAGAAACCAAGTTGTGGGGTAAAGACCGGCTCTTTATGCTCTGTCCAAATGCATTTCCCGCGTGCTCAGCCTGTGACGCGATGTCCTGGTCCCGCGGTGCCGGCAGGCACTGACCATTGGTGACTAGCTGCCCTGACGGCTTCACCTTCCCAGTAGTCACCCTGACCCGTGACGGTCACTGAGCCTTAATCATAGTCCTGACACTCTGGTAAGGGCTTTACAACTATTATCTAATTTTCATTCCTCCCAACAACCCTCTGAGGACGGCAATATTGTCCTCATTTTATGAACAAGGTAATTGAGGCTCAGAGAGAGATGCCCCCTGCGGCCACGAGGCAGGAATTCGTGCAGCCAGGTCCACATCCAAGCCCTGTCTGACCCCAGAGCCTAATGCAGTGCAGCCTCCCCTCTGGGCCCGCGGTGTTGGTGGGTTTATCTGCCAGCGGGAGCAGCTTCTTGCAGTGATGGAGCCCTGCCCGGCTGGGATTCATAATGCCCTGTGACCCTTCCAGGTGTTCCGAATAAAGGCCATCAAGCTGGGAGAGAAACTCCTGCCGGCCTTCAACACCCCCACGGGAATCCCAAAAGGCGTTGTGAACTTCAAAAGGTAGGATGCCTTCCGGTTTCCCACTTGCGGCTTCGGCTGTGTCTGCGTGGAGACTGAGGCACAGAGAGAGGACGGTACAGCCTTGGGGACCACAGCGAGTCGGGGCGCCGTGAAAACTAGCCTTAGCCAGGGGCTCTCCTGGGCTGGTGTTTGCCACCAAACCTAGTTCTCGGGGTTTAGGCCACACAAACCTGATCTTCCGGGGGTGGGGGGGGCAGCTCTTCCTCTGTGATCGTCCCACCATGCTGCCTTGACCCCCAGCCCTCCGGGTGTGCCCCAGCCACCCTAGCTCTGATCAGGAGCCAATAGACACGTCACACCCTCCCACGAGGAGGTACCCAAAACTACTAGTGGGTCTCAGGACCCTGGGCCGAGGGACCCCTGGTCTGCTGACCCTCACCCTCAGCCCTCGGCAGGGCTGGGTCTCAGGAACCCAGTGTCAGAACCCAGAGGGGCTTCTGGGAGTGTCAAGCCCACGGAGGCTCAGACTCTGAGGAGTAAAGACCCTGGCCGAGGTCACATAAGCCAGTAACCGACCATTCCAGGACACAAACCAGGACTTCCAACTCCATTTTAGTAATAATATTTATTGGAATTTTCCCCTCTATAAAAATAATAAATTCTCATTGCAGAAAATGTGGATTATACCAAAAGTGTTGGATAAGACCAAAAAAGTCGCATGTGGTTCCACTAATCAGAGCAGCCCTGGTAACGTTTCTTTCTACTGGCTCTGTTTTAAAACATTGATTTTTATTGGCCGCTTCCCTCATTCCCTTCCCGACCTGTTGCTTAACTCAGTGTGTGAACCAGTCTTTCTGGGCAGTCACTAAGTCACAGAATGGCGGAGTGGAAGGGACCTCGGGGGACACAGCTAGAGAAGAGTGAGCCAGGGCTGCAGCTCGGTCCAGCTCCAAAGCCTGCAGGGCGCTACCTTCCCCCTGACTCCCCTTGCTGCCTCCCTCCCTCTCGTGGGAGTGGGAGTGTATTTATAGCCACTCATTTTCCAGATGTGGCGGCTGAGGCCCAGAGAGGGGAAGGGACGGGGTCAGAGTCGAGAACTAATGGTCCAGGCAGCTTTAAGACCCGTTGAGGAGCAGGAATCTTGGCCTGGCCCTTGCTTGCCTTCCCTCACTCTGTTCCTCCACCGATTCCCTTTCTCTCTCAGCTTCCCTGGCCATCGAAGCCCAGCTCAAAGGCCACCTTTACCACTGAGCAGAAGCGTCTTAGCCTCTCCTGGCCTCTGGAGAGGCGTTGCTTCCTTGTGGCTCCGTCACACTCACCTTCATGTTCCCCCACTGGCCTGGGAGCTTCTCCAGGGCAGGAACCACATCCAGTTCTTGCTCATTTCTTCGACAAATATTTGTGCTAGGTGCTGCGTGCAGGATAAAAGATTGATAACCACCCTGTTCCTACCATTTATTGAGCAACTACTATGTGCCTGGCACTGTGCTGAGGGTTTCTGTTCATTCCCTCACCAGACATACTCCTCACAGCCATCCTTTGAGGACAGGTGTTTATAGCTAATAGCTCTCAGAGAAATGAAGTAACCTGCCCAAGTTCTTATAGCTAATAGGGAATGGGGCTAAGATTTAAAACCGTTTTGTTACAGATTGAAAGCTCTGTTCTTGACGCCTGCCTGGCCCTCCCTCAGACAGGAGCTCTGCTGCCCCTGTGCTGCGTGGAGCAGACCCCAGGAGACATTGCAGAAGGCCCCCCCTGTGGGGCCATCCTCAAGGCCCTCCTACAACCCTAGGCCTGGGAGAAAGGCTGTCATATTTCCATCGCACTGGACTTCCCTGCTGCATCCTGAAGTGATGTCTTATCTCAGGGCTCTCAATCCAACAGTAGCCTCAGCCAGCTGCCTGGGAGGGAAGGAGGGTGCTGGAAGGAGGCAGGGGCCCTGGGCTCCCTCTCTATCCCGGGGAGGTCCCACTTTAGGTCTGCTCGGCCTCAGTTGCTTCACCATCCTGTCTTGGGCCTTGCAAAGAGGAGGGACCAGGCCTGCTCAGCATCTTCACTGCCTCTGTGGTCCGGAAGCATTCCTGGGGGTGACCTCACTTAAGTCTCACTGTGGTCCACAGAGGGGCCCTCAGGGCCAGTGGAATCCTGTCCCGGGGTTGCCTCCTCAGAGCTGGACACTTGGATCTCTGCTCAGATTCCTCTCCCGCGAACAATGACCCTGGAGAAACACGGCCAGCTGTTATGGAGCCGAGACACAAACACACTGTCTTTCCGGCTCCCTCACCCAGATCCAGCTTCTCAGGCCTCACTGCCCCGGGTCTGGGGTAGGACCTCGGCTCAGGCATCTCGCCCTTCTCTGTGTGTGGCACCGCCCACCCCCAGGCCCTACAAACCACAGCCCTGCCTGTCTGCCCTGCCCATGTCCCTCAGAGCCCAGACCCGATGCTGACATTTCCAATGAAGACAGTGCACTTATTTTGAGGCTGTTTGCATGCTGTCAGTGCCGTATACATTATGTATGTATATGCATATTTCTTGCAACACCTTCCTTTCATTTTCTGAGTAAGAGAGTCTGCTGCTAAAAATGCCTCCCTGTTCCACCAGGGAGAACATCAGGGGTGTATATGCCCGCGTGGCACTGAGTGTGCCCTTTGGAGAGGGCCTGCTGGTGGGAGCTGGGTCACACACTGCCGTCCCTGTTGCGGGCGGGGCTGGCCTGGGCAGCTCTGAGGGAAGGACGAGATGTGGGTCCCAGCAGGAGGGGTAGATAGCTAGGCCCTGCCCCAGAACTGCCCGGGGAGGACCCTGAGAGGAGGTGGGCCCGAGTGAGCGTGACTGCTCCTCCTCCCTGGTGGGGGTGTGTCCGTGCAGGCTGGCCGGGGAGGCAGAGGCCGAGACAGCATGACCCGTGACCTGCAGGGACCACTGGACTAACTGGGAGAGTGGCAGCGGCCAGTCTAAGGAGCCCTGCAACTGACTCAGTCTCGCAATCGCTCACTCACACACACACCCTCACACACACATACACAATCTACTGCCACCCATTCGCATCATAAAGGCTCAGATACACAAACTCACCTTTGTCACACACACTCGTATCTGTGCATGTGCGCACACATTCACACGCAAATATGCATTACACCTGCCTGCTCCTGCCACACGCAGATATACACGTCTTAATAATTGTTAACATTTACTGAGCGTTCACTGTGTGCCAGGCACAATGTGAGCACGTGATGTGGCTCCTCTCCTTTCAACCTCACAACGACGCGTGGACCCCATTTTACCCAGTGAAGAAACTGAGGCTCAGAGAGGTGAGATAACTTACCCAGGGTCACACAGCAGCAAAGCGAAGTTAGAGTTAGAATCCAGGTCTGTCTGGCTCCAGAGGTGACGATCACACCATACACGTGAGTGCGCACACAGGCACACACACAGCTTCCAGGCTTCCGCCAGGCAGAGAAGGGGCGTTGTGGAGCAGCCCCTCCTGCCAAGGGAGAGAACACAGGCTGCAGGCCCACTTGCAGGCTTAAAAGGCTGGGAGGGGAGCCGAGGGCAGAGCTTCATTAGCCCATTGCCTCACAGGGCTGATCAGAAGACCTCCTGGTCTCTGGATGCTGCCCCAAAACAGATGCATTTGGGGCACAAAGGACCTAGGATCTGGATTTAGATTCAGCTCTACCAACTCCGTCACTTACTGTGTGACCCTGGAAAAATGTCTCCCCCTCTCTGAGCCTGAGTGTCCTCACCTATGAAATAAGGATCATGGTATCTACCTCTGAAGCTGGATATGAAGGTAAAATAAGATACCACAGCTGTCTGGCACATAGCAGGAACTTAACTCTAACCAACAACACAATTTACCTGTGCACAATTACATAATGATAAAAATGACAGTAATTACAGGCATAATTTATACTTCACAATAACTCTGTGAGGTGTGGGTACCGTCATTTAACGGATGAGGAAACTGAGATCTAGAGAAATAAACCAGCCTGCCCCAGGCCACCTAGCTGGGAACTGCGGGAGCTAGCATGTGAAGCCAGGCAGGAGAGAGGGAAGGCCCGGCCACTGCCCGCCTCTGCCGGGCGCTGCTCCGCCTGTCTGCGGGCGGCCCCACCCAGGAGGTCCACTTGGGAGGGCGAGTGTTGGGAGGGAGGGGGAGAGGAAGGAGAGGCTCCTCTGGGGAAACATGAGAACAAAAGACGACTGGGTGGCCGGTGGTTTTTTGCCCTGAATTTCTCGGCACGGGCAGGAGGCATCAATTATTCAGGAAGCCCTCCGTGGGTACTCACAGCTCGCACTGAGATCACAAGCTGGAGAGAGGAGTCTCGCTTGGCCTGAGGGAAGAGGGACAGAGCTGGGGCAGCTCCCCCTTCCCCCTGGGTGAATGTGGGCCCATCGGGTGGGAGACCCCTTAGGGCAGACCTCAGTGTGAATCCCGCCTCCAACACATACGGGCTCTGACCTTCAACAACTCACTTTCCTCTCTGAGCCTCAGTTTCCTCCTTTGCACATGGGATAAATGATGCTTTACCTTGTGGGCTTTAAATGAAGTCAGGATGCAGAGAGCTGCCCCAGTGCCTGGCATCTGTAGTGGCTCAATAAATGGAAGCTGTTTCATTGATTATCCAGGAGTCAACTTTCCCCTCTCTGTGCAAACCCGGCCCTCCCCACCTGGCCCTTGCCCCCTGCCCCTGAGTCAGGGAAATACCCCAGGAAGTGGAGACGGAAAGAAGGGGCCAGTGGTCAGCTCTATGTTTATTGAGGTCACCTGCTCCAAAAGATCCTAAACTCAAGTCTTCCATTTGTTTCTGGAAGCTGGGAGACTGATGAGTTTCCTGACTTCTCCGGAAACCACATCCAAGCCAGATAATGGAGTGTAGAGAGGAGAAGTGCAGCCTCGGGGGAGCCTCAGCCCACCCTAGAAAAAGCAGTGCCCCTCGGGTGGCAAACCGTGGCCTCCCACCCCCACGCCTGCCTTCCTAGGTCCTGTCCCTGGAAGACAGGGACAGGTAGGGGCCATTCCCTGGGGAGCCAGAGCTATCCCAGCAGGGAAGCCGAGGGCTTGCAGGAGGCCCTGGCAGAGCCAGCCCCTCAGCCTGCCCCACACTAACTGCACCTCGGAGCCCCTACAAAGAGGGGGAGCTCACTCCACCCTGCTGTCTTCACCCCCTGTCCCCCTGGGGGTTCTAAATGTCCCATAGGAAAGATCATCATTATACATATGAAGAAACTGAGATACAGGGAGAGGGAGCAGCTTGTCCAAGGCTACCCCTGTTCTGGAGACTAGACGGTATTATCCTCACCCAGTGTGACGGATGCAGGTACTAAGGGTCACAAGGATAAAATGGTTTGCCCGAGGCCGCTCAGCTAACAAACTTGAACCTGCGCCTCCTGGCTGCAGATCCCAGGAGATTTTAAGTGAAAGCACCTGGAAGGCAGCGTCCTTGTGTATTATATAATTAAAAGTGAGGCAGGCCGCACAGCGGCCAGGACAGGTCTTGGTCAGACCAGCCGTGGGGTCCCAGCTGCTTCACTTTCTCTGTGATCTTGGGCGGGTGACGTCCCTGTCCTGTGCCTTAATTTCCTCATCTGTAAAAGGGGCAGCTGGGAGGACTAACTGAGGCCCTGCTTCTGCTCTCTTCCTCCTTGAAAGCACCTGGCACGTGGAAGTCGTGACTTGACAGCCTTCTCCGGTGAAGTCGCAGGGCGATGCTAGTAATAATACATAATCCGACTTTCTCTAAGGTGCCCATGGGCGGCACGTGGTTAATGGCTGAGGAAACCTTTGCTCCGAGAGCCCTGCTGCCTTTATTCCTAACCTTGGGCTTCCCCAGAACCAGCAGCTCCAGGAGCGTGGTCGTACCAGAGCCACCTGCCTGTCAGGTGTGGGTTCCACGAAATTCCAGGTTTGGGCCAGTCTGTGTCCTTGGGCAGCACTGACAGTGTGGGAGAGGGAAAGGGTCCGCCGTTTACCCTCCGCACACGGCGCCATTGACTGTGAGCAGCTGGGTTGCCTTCAGCCCGAGGGCGGAAATCGAGTGTTCTGTGGGGTCTGACAGCATTACCGATGTCACCTGTAAATTTAACAGCGCATGTGCCAGATCTTGGCCACCAGGGCAGCTCTGCTCCTATCCTTCTCGAACCCACAAGTCTTACAGGGGCTGCTTGGCGATAGGAACAGAGAATATGGCAAGTCAGACAGGCCTGGGTTCAGACCACCTTCAGCAGGTCCCTTCGTCTCTCGGAGCTCAGTGTCCTCATCAGCAAAACGGGGCTGTTAATAGCACTGACACCCAGAGAGGATTAACTGAGACTGTACGTATGATGAAGGTTCCTAGGACAGAGCATGGCACATAGTAGGTGCTCCCCCACTAAGCAGTCCCTGTTACTCAGCAGAGGAGCCGGGGTGGTGGTGGGGTGACAGTGGCTGCTTCTGTCTTTTCAGCGGCTCCAACAGGAGCTGGGGCTGGGCCATGGCAGGGAGCAGCAGCATCCTGGCCGAGTTTGGATCCCTGCATCTGGAGTTCTTACACCTCACCGAGCTCTCTGGCAACCAGGTCTTCGCAGAAAAGGCAAGTCTTCTCCCCTGCTCCCTCCCAGGCTGGCCCCTCCGTCTTCTCCCCTCTGAGAGCAGAAGGCTGAGCACTCAGCCCAGGATGGGGAAGTGGACAAAGGAACAGCAGGAGCGCAGGTGGGGAAGGCAGAGGGCCTCTAGCCACCACTAATATAGCAACTAGCTACTGGTTGTGGAGGACCTAACTGTCCCTGAGCCAGTGGCAAGGAGGTGAGTGCAAGGGGGAATCAGGATTCTAGAGAGGGGAGGGAGGAGACGAAGCTGCCAGAGAGAAGGTTCTCACTGGTACCTGTCACCTCGGTGGCAACCGCGTGTTCGTGAAATCTGGAGAAAGTGCAGGAACTGAAATCCAGGCACCAGCTCGCATTGGCAGGAATTGGCCACCGGTGCAGAAGTCCCCTTTCCAGAGACATTTAACTTTTTCATGTGAGATATGCCTGCCTTTTCCTTCCAGCTGCCCGTCTAGCTCACGTTGTCAGCAAGCTGGCAAAGCGATCTCACTCCACAGCAGAGGTGCACGTCTGCTCCTTCTAGTTGTTCCCGGGCTGGCTGAGGCCACAGGGGAGCTGAGAGCTGGCATCCAGGCTGTCGTCCGTCCTGACAGCTGCCCACTCCTGCCCCTCTGCGAAGCCCTCCAGAAGGAGCAGTTTCTCAGTGTCACAGCCCTTGTCAATCCCACTGTCTGGAAGTGTCTCTGTGGGTCTAACCCTAAACCCAGAGAAGGGAAGTGTACACACACCACCCTCAGATGGCCCTCAGGCTCTGTCACCAGTTGTCCCTTCCTGAGTCGTGCCTGGGGAGATGAAGCCTGCCCTCCAAGAACCTTTGGAGGCCCCCACTTCCAGAGCCTCTCTTCCCCTGAAAGGTAGCCTCTTAGGATGCCAAGGGAGCTGGGAGGCCATGGAGTCACACCTTACACGGTGGCTCCCAGTCTCGTGTCAGCCAACTAGCCTCAAATCATCTCCTGGAACGTCTGTGAGGAAACAGCTTCCTGGGCTTCACCCCAAGCCCAGGAATCCGCATTTTTAATACGCGCCCATGTGCTTTTTGACGCCAGGTTTAGACCACTGCTTACTCACTGTGGGAATCCACCTCAGCGTTCTTGAGAAGCTGAAGAAGAGCTTTTTAACACCTTGATCACTTCCTCTGCATTGGGGCTCACTGCTGCCCTTAATCAGCCCATCATATTGTCAGATCCTCCTCCAGAAGCTCTTCCTTATATTGAGAGAGACTCTGCCTCTCTGTGACACTCCACCTTGAAAGCTCATGGAATAAGTTTAATCCCACTTCCCAACGGGTCTTATTTTCTGATCCTTTTCCCACCTCCAAGCCCTGCCTCCCCCCAGCCTCCCTGTTTCCATTGCTCTTGAGCAAAGCTCCTCCAGGAAGATTGTGGGCAGCTCAGAGTGGAGTGGGACGAGGAGCTCCCTCAGGTCCCTGGCTAGTCTGGAGATACCAGCTACCACTGCCTGAGCACCTTCCATGTGCTGGGACCTTAGAGTATCTCTGTCCCATCCAACAACGCTGTGGAGTGGGTCCTCCTGTTATCCCCATTTTACAGAGGAGGAAACAGACTCAGAGAGGCTAAGTCACTTGTGCTAGGTCATCCAGCGGGCATTCAAGCTCAGGACTTTCTGACTCTGAAGCCCGTGCTCTTTCAAGACCAGATTAGTACAGCAGGCTTCTAGCTTTTTCTCCAGAGTCCATCCGCCTGTGTTTCTCTGTCTTTACATTTACATTCTCTGGCTATTTTCATCCCCTAATCGTGCCTCCCACAGAGGCGATTATAAGCAGTCAACAAATTGGCCCAAATTCTGGAAATGCCCGCACCCTCTGGGGGAGCTAATTTAGCCTCTTTTCTGCTTACCACCAGGACAGCCGAGAATAAGTCAGATACAAGCCCATTCCTGTCCCCATAATGGACTCCGCTAACATAAATGCATATGAAATCTGATGTGCAAAGCAAAGTGCTGTTCCCTGGAAAGGTCTGACAGCTAATGGCTGCTCTCCCTGCTCCTCGCCTTGTAGATAAACCTGTGAGCATGATGCGGTGCAGACCCCGAGGGCCTTTCTCTCCAGCAGATTCTGTACTGGGAGGATTTCATGGGCTGACAGAGAGAAGACCCCAGGGGATAAAGCCTTCCCATATCCCGCTTCTCACCTTCCACAGCCCTAAAGGTTGCAAGCCCAGGCTCTTCTTGCTTCAGGTGGAGCGGCCTCTGCTGCACGGTCCCCACCCTGATCCGTGTTGGACCCAGGGGCTGCTCCGTGTGGTCAGACACCGACTCGTGTCCCGGTCTGCCACTTACGAACCTGGTGACCACGGGCAAGTCACCGAACCTCCCTGAGATTCAGGTTTGTCATGAGTTAAACTGAGATAATAAACCGTATAGGCTGTTTGGAGGCTTGGAGATAATGTGTTGAACGGGTCTGGCTAAGAGGAACTGAGAAATGTTAACGGCTGTTGTGGTTGTTGTAGTTAAAACCCTGAAATGCCTGTTAGGGAATGGGGGTATTGAGGAGCCCAGGCCTCTCCTCTGGCATGGCTCCTGTGGTGTCAGATAAAATAACATATTACTAGGTTGAACCATATGAAATTGCCAACATTTGACTATTTCTGACCATTTAATAAGGCAATTTTACCTAGCACTTACAAATGAGCTACTATCACTTATATGAACCCCCCTCCTAAAAAGACCCATCCCCAAAAGCAACGGGCAATGAGGAAGGGGTGAGGTGAGTGTGGGATGGGGGCCTGGCAGGGCCCCAGGCGGAGCGGTCAGTGCAGAGGTGGTGGGTCAGGCCCCTCTGTGGCCATGTCCTGCCGTGCCCCACACGTGGGCACAAGGGCAAGGCCGGCTCGCCACCTCTGGGTTGGATCCTGCTGCTGGTTACGCAGCTCTCCCTCTGCCTTGTGGCAATGGTTTCCTCTGCATCTGAACCAGCTCGGTCCTCAGTGGGCTGGGAGTTGGCTGGCTTTTTCAGAAAAGTGAAGGTCCACCTGGTGTCCATCTCTCGGCAGGTCAGGAACATCCGAAAGGTCCTCAGGAAGATCGATAAGCCGTTCGGCCTCTACCCCAACTTCCTCAGCCCAGTGAGTGGGAACTGGATGCAGCGTGAGTATAGAGACCCCGCTGCCCCTCTTTCAGCGGACTCCAGCCTGGCTCCCAGCCTGAGTGAGGCCACTGGGCCGAGTGGGGAGTGATGCATTTATCAGAGCCACATACCAGCGAGGCATTCGCTCCGTGCTCCTGGCCACCACTGGCCCTGCCAGGCCTCGTGGGTGGTTTTCATTGTCATTGTCATTGCTGTTGTGACAGGTGTGGTGGCGGCCATCTAGTAAGGCCCTGCCCATGCATCCCTGCATGCTGGCTATCTCCACCCTTCCATCAAGGCTACAGCCGTCCATCTCTTACAGCGCCCACTGAAGCCTCCTTCGTCATCCCCCAAACTTGCGGGAGTGTTCCAGAGAGAACTCTCTACTCCAGAAGTGGCTCCAAGAAAGGCCGTGCGTCCTCTCCCAGCCCCTTTGATCTGGTTCACCACCTCCAACTTTAGTTTAAAAAAAAAAAATTAAGCAGAGCCTAACTATACAGCAATATAAAAACCATCAATTCACTGCCTATAAGAATGGGTCCCGTGTGGGTCACCCGTGGAGCCTCATTCACAGGCCCCAGCTCCACCTTCTGAAACAGAATGGGCTGCAGGGGATGCTCAGGTAGGAGAGTGTTGAAAAGTCTCCCAGGCCCCTGGGATTGCACCCCATCGAGAAGCCGAGCTCTGCCTTGCCCTCCTGACCAAGGCCCTGGTCATGTGGTCACAGTCAGCGCTAACTGATGGCGCTGCTGCCACGGGCCCTGCCTCTAGGGGCTTCCCAAGACCTGCCCACAGCCCCACCTCCACTGCCTCTGCCCAAAGGAGGACACCACTCCCTTTCCCTGCCTTCAGCCGCCGTGGTTATGGCATCAGCAAGGGCTCAGGGACAAAGTAGACGTGAGTCTAATGACTGCACGGCTGCAGGGACTCACTGCATCTCTTTGATCCTCGGTTTCCCCTCCTGCAAAATGGGAGAAGAGCTCAAGATATGTTCTCTTTGTCCCGTGGAGGAGTGTGGGAGTCACGGTCAGAAGCTGCAGGAAACAGATTTCAGTTCATCTTCCAAAGATGATATGGGCTGTCCCAAAAGGTAGTGAGCGCCCATCACTGAAAGTATGCAAGCAGGGCCTGGCTGGCCGGCAGGGATACTGTGAAGAAACTGCAGGCCTGTCCTTCCAACCCCGAGCCCCTCTGATCTGCGGGTCCAGGAGGCCCAGAAAATTCAACCCAGGAATTTTCCCTGTTGATGACCTCACTCCCAAGTGGCCTCCTGCAAAAACCACTTATAGAAATGCAAAGTATTTTTAACCAAACACACAGCCAAATCCAAAAGTGCTGGGAGAAAAGGAAGGTTTGAATTACAGATTATGGCCACGATGGAGACAGTTCAATAACTGTTACTGCTTTTAATTGCAAGGCCTGACTGGGGATGAAATGAACTACACAGCTGCCAGCCTTAGCTGCTCCAGGACAATGCAGCAAAACCCATAAAAAGGAGAGGGGTGGGGCTTCCCAGCCTGAACAGCCACCTTGGCAAATTACAGGGGAGCCCCCCTCTGAGAAGCATAATTTTCTTTTCAGACTGCACCAGGGTCGCAGGGCCAGGCAAAGTCAGACACGTATGGGAAATTGTTTCATATTAATAAAATATGAATCCGAGGCCTGCTGAAGAGCAGAGAGAAGGTTATCAAGCCCTGCTCGTCTGGGCGCCTGCCTTCCTCCTCCGCTGGCTTTGGCGCCAGGGTCATCTCAGGTTTTCTGTGGTTTTCACTGTGTTTTTTGGCGATTGTGTATTTTTCCAGCAGGTGATAACATTCCCAACTTGCATAAGCTAAGTGTGTTCACATTCTTTTCTCCCTTAGAATCATCTGTTTAGTCCCTTTGCAACCACAGAAATGGCAGTTTAGAGAGGCCACTGAGGAATTAGGGCTGCAGCCCAGTCCCAGGCCTCTGTTCTTGCCCGCTCCCCTCTCTTGCTGGGAGCTGAGCTTCAGGGTAACGGGAGGCCAAGACCCTCCAGCCGCTAGGACTTCACAGCCAGGATAAGTCCACCAGACCCCTGCTGGCACCAAGGACAGACGAGACCGACCCTAGCAGAGCCACTTAGAGCTCAGAGAGCTGCCAGCCCTTCAGCTTGACCCCTGCAGTGGCCTGTTCTCCTTGTCCACTGCCCGAATCCCACGTTTTCCTCAGTGGGAGGGAAGTGGCAAGTCCCGCTTCTCCCTGGGGGGTATAGAAGTGTCAGCTGCCCATCAGCTGCAGCTTCATGCTGCTTTCTTGTCTGCCAATTCCCAGGCTTGTAGGGCGGCCACCTCCTGCTGCCAAATGTGATGAGAGCGTTGACACCGTCAGGAAGCAGAAGGACCCACCTCTGCTCTAGGGCTCATGGACACCAACTCTTGCTCCCCTTTTGCATTTCACAGATCAGGAGACTGAGGCCCAGAGTGGAAAATGGCTTGCCCCGGGCCAATGGCAGATCCACGTCTTCTAATTCCCACCCCTGCGCTTCTCCCCGTGTACCCCATGGTGCTGGGAAGACACCACACACACACACCTACTAGAAAGCAGTGGGACCTCCAAATGAGAATTATCCACTTCAGTCGAGGCCCCCTGAGAGACGGACTATACACATATACCCAAGAGGGTGTCATGTCTCAAATGCCCATGGAACTCCTGGTGACCTGGCTCCCCTCTCCTGCACACACCTGCCAGGTGAAGCCCTCCACCATGTCTCACACACATACTCTACAATCACTTGATGAAGTCCAAAGTCTTTGGCTTGGCATTCGAGGCCCTTCCTAGCACAAACCTACCTTCCTTTCATGCGTTCAGGAGTTACTGGGCGTCTGCTTTGCGCCATATAGGTACTGGGCATAAAATGTGAATCATACATGGTCCCTCCCCACAAAGAGCCCCCAGCCTAGTGGGGAAGGCAGACGCATAAACAGATGCCTATGACATAGGTTGGGAGCAGCTGGTGGCAAGGCACGCACCCAGCAATGGTAGGGTGGCTCCCACTGAGTGCTTCCTCCGCGAGGCACACTGGGCCAGAGGTTGCATATGCCTTATCTCACTCCCTCGTGGTCAGCCTGCAGGGAGGGACTGGGAGCAGGTTTATGAGAACACTGAGAGCCTCTCTGAGGAGGGGATGCCTGAGCCAAGGTGTAGCACTGAGGACGTGTTAGTCGTGCCAGGTGGGGGAGGGTGTTCCTGGCGGAGGGGTCGTCAGAGCTGAGAAATAGGTGGGAGGGTGGGGGCTAGAAGTGTTTGGGGTGGCGGAGAAAACGGTGGGAGGAGGCAGGCCCAGGAGATGAGTGTGGAGATGAGGGGCCATCTCCTGAGCTGTCGAGGGCTCTCAGGAGGGGCTGACCCAGTGTGCCTTCCAGCCTCCCCCACCCCTGCTCTGCACAGACCTCCTGCTCCATCTGTGGACACACCATTGACATCCCCGCCATCCTTTGTACTTGCCCAAGCTGTATCCTCCACCTAGGAATGGGGGCCGGGTGGTATGCCATGCTGGTGCCCACTTCCCTCTTCACATAGGAAAGTCCAGCCCGCACTGACCCCTCCCACCCTCCCCACGCTCAGGCGTTATCTGGTCTGTTCCAGTGTTTGCAAGTGCTAGTCCCGTTCCTGAACCCCTACTGGGCCAGGATTTGTTGGTGGAGGAGGCTGGAGGGGCCAGAAGGGCTGGTTTACTGTGGGGGTCTCCCCTCGGCCCCCTTTCCCGGTCCCCATCCGTCTTTACCTCTGACTTTTGGCCCCTCTCTCTTCACACGTGTCCTTCCTTTCCCTGTTTTCATTCTCTGGTTGACTGTGTAAAGCTGCAAGAAGTGAGGGCTCTACCAGCTTGGTGGCCTTAGAGGAGCTCTTTAGGCCTGCTCTCGGTTTCCCATCTGGGAAATGGGTTGACAGTGCTCATCTTGCAGGGTTCTTGGGAAGATTGTTGTAAGTAATACGGTAAAGCTCTTGGCCCACAGTAGACCTTCAGTGAGGGGTGGCTGTTGATGTATTCTCTATTTCCTTCTCTTTCCCCGCCCACTCTCCCTCCCTTCTCTCTTTCTACCCGCTCTTCCTCCAGAAGAGCTGAAAATACTCTTCCCATTGCCCCGACCCCGCCTTCATCTACCCGCCATGTTCCTTCCTCTCTCTGTCTCTCTACTCCAATGAATCATGAGAGGGAAATGAAGTTTGCTCTTTGTTGTACCTATTAAATGCCTTCTGTTTCCCTGTTGTTAATTTCTAAAGCACGTGAGCGAAGTATTTTCGTGTCTTGCTTCTGTGGTTAAGTGCTCCTCAGTCAGCCCGTCTTTCTCCTGGGACAGCTCTGGGTGGAGACACCTCCTCATTCAGCCACGATCTGGAGGTCCTGTGACTCGGGGCAATGCCAGTAGGGCAGAGAAGGGGTCCACAAATGTGCTTTTCCCTCCCCCTGCTCCTCTGAACTCCATTTATCCCAATTTGCTAAATTTAAACTCAGTTTCTCCAGAGCGGCTCTATACTCCATCCGACTAAATTAAGCCTCTCCTTTCTCCTTTCCGTGGCCTTTTGTGAACCTGCCCAGCATTAATTACCATGTTTGTCACCGGGCAATAAAAATCTCTGAACTCTCTGACACCAGATTATCTTTTTAAAGAAATGCAACTCATTTACAGTTAATAACCAGAGGCCCTGTGTCCTCCGCTGCTAAAGCGCATGATTTATAGCAGCTGGCTGAGCCCGTGCACTTTTGTGCCGGATGATCAGTCTCAGGACTGCCCTAGTGTCCCTGAGTCGCAGGCTGTGACTTTCTCGCAGCCCCTATTCTGGGCTTGGAGGCTGCTGATTAATGCTCGCTCGCCGCCTGCACACAGCACCGGGGGGCCGCCGAGGCCAGCGGGCGAGACGGCGCCCGGTTAGTCCCGCCAGCGGCCTCGGCAGATGGAGATGATGTTCCTGCCCTCTTTCCCTCACAGACCACGTCTCGGTTGGAGGACTCGGGGACAGTTTTTATGAATATTTGATCAAATCCTGGCTGATGTCGGCCAAGACAGATATGGAGGCTAAAGATATGTACTATGAAGCCTTGGAGGTAAGACAAGACCCTGATGCTTCACGGGCGGTTGGTCATTGGCCACGGGCTCTCACCCAGGCCCCTGAGTGGTTGGGAGGAGGTGGGGAGGGTGCTCACCCCTCCCCCACGGTGAGCTGGCTGGAAGAACAAGACAGTCCCCTCCCCAGCCAGTCACTTTCGCACACCCTGTCTCATGACTCTTCTCGAACACCTTGAAATTAGGGCTGTGTTAGCATCCTCATTTTTCAGATGCAAAACCCAAGCTCGAGGAGGTGAAGTCATTTGTCCAAGATGTCACAGGAAGCGGCAGGCAGTCTGATTCAGAAACCACCATGTCTGTGCTTCAGTTGATGTGTCAGAGCCCAGAACACAGCCCGACGGTGGGCTAGGAGCCCTCAAGTGAGGCTGCCAAAGCAAGACCCTCAGCCATCTTCCTGCTGAGCCAGAGGGGACATAATTTGCACGTCTAAGCTGGGAGGGGCCTCCCTCAGTGGAATATCCCGTTCTAGTCCTTCTCTTTATGTGGATGGAAACCAAGGACCAGAGAGGGGAAGACACTTGCTCAAAGCTACACAGCACAGAACTGGCAGAGCGGGAGGTAGAGCCAGGTCTTCTAAGCCAGCCGCAGTGTTATCCCCACTGCCCCTCACCACTGCTAGTCTGTCCACAGGGCGTGGAATGAACGAAGGGTGGTAGGCTGAGATGAGTCCCCCCAAAGATGAGGAGACTTTAGGACAGAAGAGGGCATTGGGTAGCCTGAGCTACTGGGAAGGGGGTTATGGAATCCCATCAATAGATACCTTTGAGCCCAACTAAGAAAAAGGCACTGGGCAGGCTCTGGGCCTCAGTTTCTCCATAAAGTGAGTTGAGCAGGTTGGATCTACTCCGCTACCACCTTGGTCTAAGCCACTACCTTGTGTCCCCTAAACTGCACTTCTTGCTTCTCCCCGCCCTCCCTCTAAGTCAGTTCTCCACACAGCAGCCAGAGCAGCTAGAAATGCATGTCCTTCCCCTCACTGGCTCTCTTAGCACTTGGAGTAAACCAGACCTCTCACCTTTGCCCACCAGATTCCACCTGATCCAGGCCTGTCACTCCCCCTGAACTCTTTCCCCTTTGCCCTCTCAGCTCTGGTCCCCAGCTTGCCTCAGACACACCGGATTCCCTCCCACCTCAGTGCTTTTGTATTTGATGTCCATCTTCCTAGAATATCATGCAAATGGCTGGGTCTCACTAGTCAACTCAAATGCCACTGAAGTTAGCCTTTCCCAGCCTCTCTCTGTCACATACCCCAGGCTTATTCTCTTCTTTGTCTTCATTGGCATCTGAAATCATCACGTGCACAGATTTGTTTACTTGTTTATTGTCTATCTTCCCCAAATAGAATATGAGCTACCCAGGGGCAAGGATCTTGTTTACTCATTCACCCTATATGCCTCACTCCTAAAACAGTGCCTGGTACTTTGGAGGCATACAGTAACTATTTTGTAAACAATAAATGCATGAATGCTGAAAGGATGGAGGGAGGGAGGGAAGGATGGATGGATGGATGGGTGGATAAATGGGTAGATGAATGGAAGGAAGGAAGGATGGATAGATAGATGGGTGGGTGGATGGATGGATGGATGGATGGATGGATAGGTGAGTGGATGGAAAGAAGAAAGGATGAGTGGGTGGATATGGGTAGGTGGATGGATGGATGGATGGATGGATGGAAGGAAGGATGGGTGGGTGGATAGATGGGTAGATGAAGGAAAGAAGTATGGATAGATGGGTGGGTGGGTGGGTGGATGGAAAGAAGGAAGGATGGGCGGGTGGATAGGGGTAGATGGATAGATGGGTGGATGGATAGATGGGTGCGTGGATAGATGGGTGCATGGATAGATGGATGGACAGATGGGTGAGTGGATGGATGGATGGGTGAGTGGATAGGAGTGGATGGATGGATGGGTGGAAGGATGATGGGTGGATGGGTGGAAGGACCGATGAGTGGGTGGATATGGGTGGAGGAATGGAGGTGGGCAGTTGGATGGATGGATGGATGGATGATCTCTAACTCCCCTCTGATCGCATGAATCTGGCCAGGAATGGTAATACTTAAAGGAAACACAGTGAAACAGGCCTCCGGAGTCGTGGACCCTTTAAACTGTGGGCTCGGTGATGAGTTTTCCCTGCCCAGCTCCCCGGCACCAAGACCTCAGTCATGAAGCACCTACTCGGACTCCAGTTCCAGCTCAGTCTGAGTCTCAGCCACGTCCACCCCAAGCTTCTAGGGCTGAGCTTAGACGGCAGCCAGCACCTGCTGTCAGAGGATTAGCCTTCAGCGGTGGCAGGGTGTGCTGCCAGCAAAGGCCCTTTCCGGCCTTTCTGCAGTTCCTCGCAGAGTAAACATAAAGTTAACGAGCGGCCTGGTCCCCTGCCCTCAGGGCACACTGTGGTTGAGGCTTCAAGGGAAGAATGGCCATGAATTATTTAAGCAAACAGGGAGCCTTATGGAAAGAGCTTGATTGAAGAGCAGAGAAGTCTGCTCTGCTCCCTGCATTTGATCTCCCCCGTGGAGAGCCTGGAGTGTCTCTGACCCTGGGTAAAGCCCAGGGCCTCTGGCAAGTTTGGGGCTTTGAAGAATGTTCTGGTGGTTCTTAACCTTGTCAGCGTTTTAAAAATCACCTGGGGAGCTTAAAATCCCCATGTCTAGGCTGCACCCCAACAAGGTCACATCAGAACCTCTGGGCTGGGGCCCCTGCAACAGCCTTGAAAGTCGCCCAGGGTGGGTCCAGTGTGCAGGTGAGACCAATATCCAGCTGGGTGGGTGCGGGGTGTTCGGACAGGCCAACTGGGCACACCCCTGAGGGTCATGGAGAGAGCCTCTGTCACTGCGGCCTCCCCTGGGCAGGCTCGCTGAGTGCCTTGTCTCATTTAGCCCCGTCTTACAGATGATGAAACTGAGGCTCACAGAGGCCCAAGGTCACACAGCAACAAGTGGAGAGCCAGGGCGCGAACACGAGTCTGACTGACTCCAGATCCAGTGCTCCCGCCTCCACGTAAAAGCTGCCAAATCGCAAGGGAAGCCTGGCTTGCCTGCCGTCCCTCTGGGGATAGTGCAGATGCGTCCCCTCCAGGGGGCAGAGGAAGCCAGAGTCTCTGAACAGCCTCAACACCAGCCCAGGAGGTATTGTTTCCATTTTACAGACGAGGAAAGGGAGTCTGCAGAAAAGTGAAATAACTTGCCCAGAGTCCAGCTATCCAACTGCAGAGCCGAGATTCAAACCCGGGTCTCTGGCTCTTAGCCAGCTCTTTGCTATGGTTGGAGCCGTTTTACCAGTCGGCTGCCAGCCTGTGCTGTCTTCTGTTTTCCTTAGGGTTTGAGAAAGCCTTGCTTTTTTTAACTTTGCATCTGCTTGTCTCAATTGTGTCCTCAGAGAGAGACTGGTCTCATTTCCTCTTTACCACAATGACTTAGCTTGGGGTTAACCCCAAATGGAAATAGCCTGTGGGAGGGGGTCTTGAAGGTGCAGAATTCTAGCTGCAGAGCACGGCTTCCTGAGGTCTCCCCCGGATGTCTGTGTTCTCTCCGAAGTGCTGACAACGGGTAACTGAACCAGGCTTCTGTGCCCTGGACCAGCCCCGCCACCCCTCCCCGCACTGCATGCTTCGTGATGCGGAGCAGCTGCCATGGACCCAGCTCTGCCCAGGACCAGGGCTGGGCCCAGAGCAGACCCAGCCCAGCGGCGGGTGGCTCTCCAGGCCTCCTCAGGACTCCTCCCCACGTGGAGCAGGTGCCCTGGCACATCACAGCATCAGAGCTTCCACACCTGCCGCTCAGTGAGGGTCCTGCAGCCAGCCCGCCAGCCCTGGCTGCACAGGAGAAGCAAAGGGAAAAAACAGTCAAGGAGCGAATTGTTTTAGCACCTTCCGTATGCCAGGCACTGGCTAGAGATGGTGGTGGCTTCTGCCATCACAGCACTGAGTCCTGGGAGAGACAGACGCTCCACAGATCCATGCACAAATACGTCAACACAGACCGGGAACAGCGCCACGTGGAGAGGGAACAGGGCAGCAGAGTAACAGTGGCAGTGGTTTAGACTGGGGAGCCCTCTCCGAGGAGGTGCATCCTGGAGGAGGCCCGAAGGCCCACTTGGGGTCAGCAGAGGGGCGGGAGCATGTGGGGAGAAGCAGCATCGGTGGCAAAGCCCCGAGGCAGGAGAAAAACCCAGCCTTCATGAATGTCAGCGTGGGAGAGAGGCCTTCTCTACCTCCCTCTGCAAGCAGGACCCCTCCCCAAGCTTTTTTCTGTCTCAGCCCCTCAATTTGTTTCCTTCGAAGTACTGATCACACATCGTGATTCTTTCGTGTGTTTGATGTTTTGGCAAGTCTCTGTACTCACTGGTGAGCTCCCCGAGGCGTGTCCAGTCCTGTCTTCAGGGGCTGTATCCTCCGCACTGAGCACAGCGCTGTGCTCATGAAAGACTCGATTGGGGGGGTGGGGGTGCAGGAGTGAAAAGAGGCCAGTGTGGCTGGGGTCGGGGCCTGAGGAGGGAGGGGCGGGGCAGAGTGGAGAGGAACTGTAATAGCCGACATTCAGTGAGGACGCCCCTGTGCTGGGAAACATGCTAAGCTCTCATTTCATCCTCACAACCCTATGAAGTGGTTCGTGCTCTTATCCCTGTTTTATCCCTGAGGAAACTGAGGCACAGAGAGAACATAGAACCCGCCCAGCGTCACACAGCTTGGAACTGGTGGAGATGGGGTCTGAACCCAAGGAGTCTGAGCCCAGAAGCCATGTCCGTGGTGTCAGGGTAAACCTCAGGGTCCAGGTCAGGGAGTCTTGGAGGCCCTGCTGGACTTTTGTCTGAAGGCACTTGGAAACCATGGAAGGGTGTTTAGCAGGCAGGAGATGCGATCCGATTTGATATTTGTAGTATGCAGAGACCCTCCTGCCTGGGAAGAGATTGGAGGAACCAGAGTGGAGGCAGAGGCCTGGCCGGGGCCCCAGAGGCCCCAGCTTTGGACCACGACCCACACACCCTCAAGTCTGGCCTTGTGGCTATGTGGGCAGCTGCCACCATCACCTGGCTTTCCAAGGCTCCTGGAGGCTACCAGCAGGGAGTTGGGGGCAGGAAGGCTAACACCTACACCCCCAACATCCCGCAAGTCTTTACCAACAGCATCGCCACCTGCAGGAGCAGGGAAGGGCTCTCGAAGCTCCTTGCCACCGAAAGGAGCAGCCATCGGGTAGTGGAAGGAGGGTGCTTGAGCATCTGGGGGTCCTTGTCCTAATCCTGGTGTGGTGGGGTGACCTGGGACAAGCCACTTGACCCCTTTGTGTAGGGCACTGCAGCCCATGTGCCTGGCTTGTCATGGGCGTTAAATGAGAAGCCGTGTGATAAGGGCCTGTAGAGAGCAGCTCTTGATTTTCTGTGGGTCCTTTTTGGGAATCTGGTAAAATATGTGGACCCTCTTCCCATGAAAATGCACAAACACAAACGTATCACATAGAATTTTAGGGGCGTTCTGGACCCCCTGAAGCCCATCCACAGTCCAGTTGAGCTTCAGGTTGACTCCCTAACAGAGGATATAATGGAGGATGATAATGATTTTTAAATATTTTTTGTAATTTTATATGTAGAAGATTTAAAAGTCTGTATAAGAGATTTGCCCTGGGGAGCTGCCCTGTGTCCAAGCCCCTCAGCAGGCCCCAAGCCTCAGCTGGGTGAGTGGCAGAACCTCCTGTGGCCCCATCGGAACGGCCACCAGTCCAGGTTGGGCCCCCTTTGCCTGGGATAGAGGGCTCGCAGAGCTGCTTTTGCTGCTGTCTCCAGAATGTTCATTTTCCGTCCTCTCCCCCTCCCTTCTCTGTACCCACCTCCCCCACCCACCCATCCCCCTGCCCCTTCTCCCTGCCCAACTCCCACCTTGCTCCCAGGCAATAGAGACCCACTTGCTGAATGTCTCTCCCGGGGGGCTGACCTACATTGCTGAGTGGCGAGGGGGGATTCTGGACCACAAGATGGGGCACCTGGCCTGTTTCTCCGGGGGCATGATCGCCCTCGGTGCTGAGGATGCCAAGGAAGAAAAGAGGGCCCACTACCGAGAGCTCGCAGCCCAGATCACCAAGACGTGCCACGAATCGTACACCCGCTCAGGTAACCCTGCAAGGGGAAGGGGCAGCAGAAGAGGCTGAGGCTAGACACCAGGAAGAACTGGAGAGTGGCAGTGAGAAGGGAACACGTGGTGGCAGGGCAGTCTCGCCTTAGAAGTTATGTAGAATTTGAACAGGGGACGTGTTGTCTATGCCCTGAGATTTTACCCTAAATTAAAGGGAGAGGAGCGATGGCGTGATGATGTATGAAGCACATTGTGTGTGCCAGGTGTTGTTCAGCACTTGACACACATCATTGCTGAACCTCACAACACAGATGAGGAAACTGAGGCTCGGAGATAACTTGGCCAAGGTCCCACATGAGGAGCGCAGAGCAGAGGGTCCTCCAGCCGCCGAGGTAGAAACATTGGCTTCCTGAGCCAGCAGATCCCTTTTCCCTGAGCCCCTACCCCGAATGTACCTCTGCCTTTCCTCTCCAAAACCCTCCTATTTAGAGGGTCTCATCACCTCCTGGCACCACCCTGTTTGTTACCCTCTTTGATCCAAGACCACTGGAGGGCTGGAGAGCATCTGGATCATGCCCACCACCACCCCCTGCAGAACTGTCAATGCTCGAATCAGAAATCACGTTAGAAAGCATGAGCCCAACTCCTCATCTTACACATGGAGAAACTGAGTCAGCCCAGAGTGGGGAAGTGACTTAGCCAAAGTCACACTGCGTGCATAGCTAAGTAGGGCTAGAACCCAGGTCTTCTGATGCCCAGCTCCACCTCATGTGCTGCCTCTCCAGACAGTGCCCCCCAGGGCCCCAGGAGGTGCCCACTGCCCTGAGTCTAATCCCAGTCTTGGTTGGAGGAGGGGACCTAAGATTTGCAATAGAAATTCCTGGCTCAAGTGCCACTCGCCAGCTGGGTGGCCTCAGTTTTCTCACCTGTCCAGTGGGAACAATAACAGGGTGAGGCAGAGGGTCCCGTAGAAAGCATACTCCCGGCCCCCTTCAGCCAACAGCACGGGAGGCATTAGTTGGCGGTCCCCCCAAAATGAGTCTGTGACCGCTCGGGTCGAATCCAGATCTCCTGGAGCTGTTTTCAGGAAGCCAGCGATTGGCAATGAGTCCTTAAAACCGGACTTGAGTTCCCTTCAAAGAGCTGTCTCTGCCAGGGCCGTAAACAAATAGGAAATCTCAGGAATAATAAAAAGCTCGCTATTTGTTTGGGACAATCAGCCCAGACCATAAAAGACAGTCCGCTTAATAGAGCATATTGTTCCAGCCTGCCCGCTCGTCACAGACGGGTGCGACAGGCGCTCCTGCCCTCACCCCATTAGCAGCTTGGCAAAACGACTGTTTTCTGATGGCCGGAGCGGCCGCACCATTTGAGAGGGTCGGAGAGGCTAGGGTCTGGCTAATGCCTGTCCCATGAAGCCCTCCCTGGAAGAGCGGGACGTTCTGCAAAGCTCCAGCCTGTCTCAAGGAAAAGCAGCCCAGGGCCTCGCGAAGTCCTGCACCCTAATGGCGACGGGGCGGGGGGAGCACACATTAGGACCAGAGCTGGGCCCTCAGCTGACCTGGACAGCATGTGCAGGCACTAAAGGGAGGAAGATCTGACCCACAAACCCTAAATTTTGGACCTCGAGAGTCAGACCCAGGAGGGAAAGAGAGAGCACAGCCCAGGGAAAGGGCATCAGACAGATCCAGGGTCACATCCCAGCTCAGCCACAACTTGCTGTGTTCCCTTGGACAAATTACTTAGCCTCTCTGATCCTCAGTTTCCACATGCATGAGAGCGGGATAATAACATCTACCTTAGCGAAAAAACATCTTTTGAGGATTGAAATAATGCATGTAAATGGTGGCTGCGGTGGTGGTTATAATTGTGGTCATTCAGAAAATAGGAATGGCAGCAAACTGTCCAAAAACAAACAATGACAACAATACCCAGACCTCATCAGCCCTTCTTATCAGCTCCCTCTGCTTGAGTACCTGCCTCCTCGGCAGATCTTCCCCTCACCTCTGCCTCAGGTCTCCCCAACGGTCAGCTCTGGAAGGCTGGTTCCCTAAGAAAGGGGGTCTGTGGAGAAGCATCATGCATGTTAGCATATTAAAGGATCTGATAAGTCCTGCAGACAGGAGACTTTAACTTTGTTTAACCCACTTTTCCCCCAATATGTTTAAACCTGGAACCCGTTCTTGGCTGAGCTCTGGTTGACAACTTGCACAGTAATGTCTTAGAATACACAGATGGGGACACCTCCCTGTCTCCCCAGACTGCTAGGCAGTTCATTTGGATTCTCAGAAACTGCAAAGTTTTCGAGGCCCCAAGGGTCTAGCTTCGGCCAGCCAAGGCCAAGAGGGCAGCTGTGCATCTGCCAGGCTTAGACTTATCGGGCAAACCAGGCAGGGACCCCTGCACAGTCCATCACCAACCACCGCCCAGCCTGGGCTTCCAGACCGCTGCGATCCCTCGTGGGGCAGCTGCGTCCTGAGAAGCAGGAAGGGGAGGTCTGACCCAGGCGCCCTGGTTGGTCATTTCCACAGATACCAAACTGGGGCCTGAGGCCTTCTGGTTTAACTCGGGCCGAGAGGCAGTGGCCACGCAGCTGAGCGAGAGCTACTACATCCTGCGGCCGGAGGTGGTGGAGAGCTACATGTACCTGTGGCGGCAGACGCACAACCCCGTATACAGGGAGTGGGGCTGGGAGGTCGTGATGGTGAGTGGGCGGGGGGGGGGGGGGGCGGGGGGAGGGGACCGGGTGACAGGTGCCCCTGACAATTCACAGTCAGGGTCCAAAACCCCCAGCTCAGGCCCCAAGAGGAAGGTCAAGCCAGGTTGCCATCTGGCAAAGGTTCAGAATGCAGAGGGTCAAGGTCGCGGTTGCAGAGCCAAGGGTCTCCTGCTGGGCAGATTTAGGCCAGGAACTTGTGAGGAGGGTTCTGAGCGCCCACAGCCTTGGGGCCTGGGCCTGGTGTCAGCAAATTGAGAGGCCAAAGGCAGGGCTGCAGCCAGAGAGGGCCAGAGCACGTGGGCACTGCCTTCTGACCTGAAGCCTGGACAGGTGGCTTTGGAGTTCTCTCAAACAGGAACTGGCTGCCAGGCCAGCAGCTCACCTCCCTCCTCTCCCTAAAGCCAACCCAGCCCCGGGCAGCTCCCCCTTCTCTGGGCTCTGCTCCCTCCCCCGGCCCCAGTCTCTCCTCCACTAGCCCTCTTGGCCCCACCACCTAGTAGGAAATCTCATGGCCCTCTTTGGGGTAGGTGTGAGAGTCAGGTGTGGGGATTCCAGAAGGTTCCTTGATGGATGCTGAGCCTTCTCTGTCCCTCCCCTCCTCCCCCCCTTCTCCCCCACGGGCCCACTGCCCTCAGAGGCAGAGGCTGTCCTGGGGAGAGCTCATACTCAGGCGGGCACCAGGGCCCACTCAGGTTCACCGACATGGTCTGTTGGCCAGAGTCCCCTGCTTCCCAGGGGGCCCTGGTTCCTGAGCATTGAAGGCCAAGTGTTTTGTGCTCCTGGGCCCAGCCCACAGACCCCTCAGTGGGTAAAAATTGCATTTCTATACAGAAGGCAGACAGCCCGTGGCCCACCCACTCTGGCCTAGGGACCAGGGACTTAGAGAAGCTTCCTCTAAGTTCCAACCAGGAGAAGAGCTCGGCAGGCAGCCCGTGTCAGGGAGCCCAGGGAGTGCGGCCCCCCAGCCTGGCGGCAGGGCAGCTGAACCCTGAAAGAATACTTTGGCCGTTGGCTTCCACAAATGCTGGTGTCCCCAGCCAAGGGGTCAGGGGCCTACCTGTTCGTGAGCTGGGCAGGCACGAGTCTTGGGGTCCTCTCCTCTCCCCACGCCAAGGCTGCCTCCTTTTCTTCAGGCCCTAGAGAAATACTGTCGAACGGAAGCCGGTTTCTCCGGGATCCAAGACGTGTACAGTAGCATCCCAAACCACGACAACAAGCAGCAGACTTTCTTCCTAGCGGAGACACTCAAGTGAGTTGGGGCCTGGTCGGTGTTCTTTCCAGGGGACTCAGGCTTTTCTGAGGGACGCGGGGAGGGGTCAGCAGTCCCTCCCTTCACGGACAGTCAGGCTCTGACGTCACAGGGGGCCCAAGAGGGATGAGGGCCTTGGGATCTGGAGGGTTATGCCCCCAGGGGTGAGCCTTGGGCCAGGCCAGTGTCTCCACTCAGAGTGAGACCGGGTTGGACCCCACGCCCTAAGTATTAGCTGTGCGGGAAGTGAACTTCTGTAGCCTCTCAGTCCTTTGAACTGAACTATGTCCTCTTCTGTACAATGGGGATAATGACGATGATGATGACGTCAGCACTGGTCACTGCTGCTGGCCTGCCCTCTGCAGTTTCCCTCTGCAAAACGGCTGCTGCTCTGTTCCCTCTTTCTTGGGGTAGGACTTGGCCACCCCATTTCCTTGCAGTTCCCCAAAGCAATCCCCTTGTGCTTTAACTCTAAGATGCATCAGAATAGTCCTTTCCTTCCAATAAAAACCCCCGTGGCTTGGGAAGCTGGAGTTCTGGAGTCACAACTTCCTGTTCATTTTAGTGCTAACATCTACTTGACTATAGAGTCTCCTGGCGGGCACATAGGGAGCAGCCTCAGAGTTCGGACTGGTGCAGCACTCAGGCCACCCTGCCAAGGAAGGAGAATCTAGGCCATAAAAGGTCCTAGCAGGGCTCACATACAGGGCCAGGTGGGGAAAGTACCTGAGTGGAGCTGGCTGGGTGTGAGGTAACAGAGTGAGGGCTGGGGCAGAGCCAGGACTAGCCCAGGTCTCTGTCCCAAAGCTCAGTGCTCTCCTCGGCGTCCACTGCTCCCTCCCCGAGACCAGCCGTCCAAGCAGATTTGGGGTCTTGGACCTCTCTGCACCCTTAGCCACAGGCCCGTCCCAGAGGCTCCTGAGATTCGTTCCCAGTGGGTCTCCATTCCCCAGAGCACTGACAGGCTGTGTCTTGCTTCCCCCCTGCCCGGGGACACAGGTATCTCTATCTTCTGTTCTCTGAAGATGACGTGCTCTCCCTGGAAGACTGGGTGTTCAACACAGAGGCCCACCCGCTCCCCGTGAGCCACCTGGACAGCTCCAGCAGGGCCGGGGGCCGACTCTGACCCCATCTCCCTGCCGCTGCCAGGCCACTGCTGGGCCGCCTTGCCTGTCCGGGATTCGGGACTGTTCTCAAAGGGATTGGGAACGTGGGCCCCATTCCAGGCAGGTCCCGGGCAGATGTGTCAGACAAGCAACTTTTCCTCTGTGAGGAGACAGGACTTGGAGACACAGCGATATCACAGCAGGCCCAGACATCTTCTCTACGGAGAATTTCTACGAAACCCACTCACTTGCCATTCCAGGGCCAGGCGACCAGAGGTTTGCATATCGACCCATGTATTTGATTCAGTTCCTTTCATTTTTTGGGTTTTTTTGTTTTTGCTTGATTTTGCCTTTTCTCTACAGTTGTGTTTTATCACAAATTATAAATATAGTTTTCAAAATCATGTGCTTTCAAAAACGGTGTCATCCTGGTGAACTAAACCTTAAAGTGTTTGCACACACACACAAAAACCGTGACCTCATGTTCTATATTTTAAATGCCTTTGCCCGACATTTACTCTATGTTCAACTCTGTGTCATTTATCTTATAGTTTGAGGAGGGGTTCCTCTTTGATTTGGGCCTAAGTGTTACGAATCACTAGTGCTATTTTCAGTATTGTAATGGAAAAATCTGTAAACTTACAATAAAAGAGTTTATTGGATAAGAAATATGATTGGGTTCGTTGCACGTTAGTGACTCCTGGGAAAACCATTGCAATGTTATCAGAAAGACGAATCAACCAGCAGTTGATTTAAGGTATCATTTAGTGAAGACTCCAACTCCTATTGCCTTCCCTTAAATTGGTCCTAATATATTGAGTGAGGCCAGTCCTTTCAATGGAGCTGGATATTTATATTTAGGTCGAGGCTTGGAAGAGGCCCAGAGAGGGACAGTAACTTGTCTGAGGTCACACAGCCAGTAAAGGCAGAGGTGAGCCCAGCCACTGCAGTTTGCCCACTGTCCCAGTCCTGCGTTCATGTATTCCATTATTCAGCAGATACTCGGTGAGTGCCTGCAGGGGACCAGACACCAGGCTAGATGCCAGGGACACAGCTGTGAGTGAGGAAGTCATAAGCCCTGCCCTCAGGGAGCGTACAGTCAACACAGGAGAAACAGTGAAGTAAAGTGACAGATGGGTAATATGGCTGCAAGTTACAGGAGATGCTGCGGAGGAGACAGGCGGGCCGAGGTGCTGATGGCCAGGACCTATCTCAGGGGACCCTGGATTGCCTCCCTGAGCAGATGGCCTTCACGCTGAGACCTAGAAAAGAAGGAGGAGCAGCGGGAAGGGTGTCCCACGAGTCCACCTCCCCCACGACCACCACCTGCCCCCCGGGGAGGAGGCCTGCGGTGCTGAGGCCGTCCCGCAGAGCAGGGAGTCAGGCAGCGGCCGTGCGGTGAGAGCTCTTCCTCCCCCACCCCCACCCCCACCCCCCTGCAGCTGGTCCACACTGCTGCCCGCTGACCGCACGGGATAGGGTTGAGCCCCTCCCCACCTTCAGCTGCTTCTGTTAGTAAACTTGAGTAACTGGCTTCAAGCCCCCGCTGTGGGACCCCGGGCAGGTCCCCTCTCCTCTCTGGGCTGCTCTTTTCCATCAAGCAGAGGAAGACCCTGCACCTTGAGCGGTTGCCATGAGAGTAACTGGGATGCCGCTAGCGCCCTGGCGCTGTGGGAAGCGCTGCTTCCTTGTTCTGGAGACTCGGATGCTTCCAGCATCTTCCTAAGCAGTGGTCAGAGCTACAGGTGAACTGTCCCTGTAGCAGGAGCCCTGGCGTTTGGGGAATAAGTCACTACCTGAACCAGCACATTTCTTGCCTCTTGACAGGCATCAAGAAAGCGTGGCTCCAGCAACCCACCTCTGCTCATTTTAAGAAAAAGCAGAACAGAAAAACCCATTACAGAAACATTATAGAAACGTTAGGAATATCTTTATGATAAGCAGAAAGAAAAATCATTTGCCATCCTATTTTCTAGAACAAATACTGTTATATTTTCTTCTAGATCTTTTTCTATGAATATACAGAATATATTTTGCAAACATGGTATCATACTGTGCATACTGTTTTATTATAATCTGCTTTTGCTCTTAACTATATTCTGTAAACATCTTTCCATGTCAACAAATATACATTTATCTCATTGCTGTACCTGGTTGTGTAGTATTCCATCGTGTGCTGTATTGTGCTTTCTGTGCTGTATCCCTCTTGCTGAGCCTTTGGGTTTGTGTCACTTTGGGTTCTTAATGACAAATAATAGAAACCAACCCTGTCTAGCTTAAGCAAAAAAAAAAAAAATGTATTGAAATGCCTTGGGGTGACTCATGGAACCTTAGGTGGGTAAACAGCCAGACCTCAAGAAGGACTAGGAAAAGGATTTGGCCAGGCATCCAGGCTGGGCATCAGGACGGGTGAACCCAAATGTTTCCCCATCCCGCTGGGGGAGGGCGTGGGGAGGGCGGTCTCCCTTCCAGGAAGTCTCCCTTTGAGGAAGTGAGCTTCCAATTGGCCTCGCCTGGGCCACATGCTCCCCTGCAAGTGGAGGGCGGGGCATTGTGACTGACAGACACTAAGAACCCATGCAGCTGGCAACGGGCTCTTCCCTGGAGATAAAATGAGGTTTGATACCAAAATAATGAACCTGCCTGCTGGCTAGACAGAAACAGCGGGACAGTCCGCAGGTTTTGCTTTGGTTCTTCTCAGCATTACAAAGAGCGTTGTGAAACATACTGAGCATCCCCTTTTCCCTCTGGTCCAACTCCTGAGTGTCAAGTCCTGCAATGTCTCTCCACTGCAAAGCCACCTTGCAGGTCCCCAAGGCCCCAGGCTTCCCCCTGGGCCCATGTCGCTGTCCCCCTCTCCTCCCCCAGCATTCTTGTCATCTGCGTTATCGCTGGGAGCAAGTTGTAAAAATGAATATTTTAAAATTCATCCTCCAGGAGGGCCCTTGCAGGTGGAAAAATATCCTTTTGGCAACTTAACTCCATTCCAGGGATAAAAATAAGTAAGACCCAAGACAGGCCGAGAGGAGACAGGAATTAAGGGATGAGTCAGCTCCCGAAATGAATCAGCCCTGAAGCAGCCCCCTCCTTCCCCAGCGGGGGTCGGCATCTGCCAGCCTCATCTGACGCCTCATCTTTGCCCTCGCTGCGATGGAACCACCTTTTGCACCTGTTTTCTTCATAGATGGGCTTGATGCTGGTTCCTTCCCGGAAAGCTTTGTTAGCACCTGGCTCCAAGCACCGAGGCCTGCGGAGCATCACACCCCTGGGAGGGGGGGCATGGTCCTTTTCCAGACGCCTCCCTTTAAATGACTGAGTTTGTTCAGACTGGCTCTGTATATCGCTTTGCATCTTTGGCAGTTTGCAAAGTTCAAAAACCAAATGCATAGGAAGGAGAAGCAAAAACAGAAAATCGGATTTAAAGGCAGCATCCCTGAGATCCAAGACGTGGATCTCAGTTCTGATCCCTTTGCTTTGGGGAAGTGACCACGTCGTGGTTTGAGAAGGTGCTGGAGATGGGGAATGGGCCAGCTCCTCCCAGCTACCCCCCTGGGGGTCTGTCCTTGGAAATATGCTCATTGATCATGTGGCACAGAGATGCTCAACCCTCTGTGACTAAAGCCTGATCACGCACTACTGAGGGGAAGTGGGGTGCCAATGCTATTTTTTTGTACCTAAAAATATATTTGGTTTCCTATATCTGGGACAATATTTTGATCCTGCTCAGCCTGTCTCTCAAGTCAGAGCTTCTCAAACTTGAAATGTGCACCTGAATCACTGGGGATCTTGTTAAAATGCAGGTTCGTATTCAGTGGGTCTGGCATGGAGCCCGAGATACTGCGTTTCTAACAAGTTCCCAGGAGATGCTGATGCTGCCGGTCCTCGGACCACACTTTGAGTAGCAAGGCCTCAGTTAATGGCCATTCCTTTAGTTTCTGCCCTTTATTTGCATCCCTGGATGCAACCTCTCCAGAGTAGAGTGGGGGGGCTCAGGGGTTGGGATGGCATCTTTAGGTACCTTGGCTGCAGAGGAAGCTACGGCAAAACAGGTGTGTCTATCACCTGTGTTGGCGGTGCCCCCTCCACCAGGACAGCCAGGATGAGACAGGAGCAGGCTGGCTGGTGGCTTAGAATGCTATCCAGTAGAACTTTCTGTGGCTATCCAACAGGGTAGCTACATGTGAGATATCTTAATATCTCAATTAAGATATTGAGCACTTAAAATGGGGCAAGTGTGACTGAGGAACTAAATTTTTAATTTAATTTCATTTTAATTAAATTTAAATAGCTATGTGTGATTACTGGCCACCGTTTTGAACGGTGCAGTCTTCAAACCACCAGTCCCCTGCTCGCCGACTCCCTGCCCCACCGGACCCTCCACCACTGCATCGTTACACAAACAATCTCAGCACAAAACATATTGTTTGGAGACCCGAGGATTCCCTTGAACATACCTGGTTATTTTTATACTCATTCCAGCCTCTGACTGTTTTCTGCAAAAGCCTCTGATTTTCAATTTGTTTTCTTTTGTTCTCACTGTTTATCTGCAGATCGTGTGCATCAGGTCAGGTTGAAGATAAGAAAGAATGGCAGGATGGGAGGCTGAAACCAACAGACCTGGGTGCAGCTCCACCCTGCCCTTTCCCTGGGCTGTGTGACCTTGGGCAAGCCCCTTAACCTCTCTGAGCCTCTGTCTGCCTGCTTCTCCATCTGTGGACAGGAATGGTGATTTCAAGAGTTAATTGAGCTCCCCAGGGTAAGAACTCAATAGTTATAGTGATGATGATAATTGTTATTATATGAGTGTTCTTCATAAACTATAAAACCTTGCATAAATGTGAGGCAAAACACTGCCGTCAAAAATTCTTCTTTTTAAACAAAATGCTCTGAAACTTGGAGGAAACTGCATCAACCAGGCCCAGGAGACAGACCAAACTCTCAAAGCAATAAATCTAAACATTTTCTGCTTTTTGCACTGAAGCATTTTGACGTTAGCCCTGAACCTACGGAAATTGGGAAATTGGGAGGAAGATTTGTTGGCTGTCCAAGGGCGTCCATCGGCCAGCCTGGCTGTGGGGGATGCGCGGGCAGGGGTCGGGGCTGCAGGACGACCCTGAGAGCTGGCCCAGGAATCGGGCAAAGGGGCGTCCGAGGCGTTTGAGGTCCAGTTCGTCTTTCCTCTTTATGGAGTCCCCGAAGAATGCTTCCTAGGACTTTGGAAGGGAGGCGAGGCAGGCAGAGATTTACAGAGGAGGAAAGCGAGGCCCAGAGAGGCCTGCTGGGATCTAACCGCTGTTCCTGGCCTCTGGGCTGCTCTAGGAGGCCCATGGTGGTCTCCTTGCCGTTCTCTACACCCTTCATTGCCCCCCATTCTCACATAAATGACCCCAAGTCTAGGGTGACCGCATCCCACCCATGGCATTGGCTCATGACAGTTTCATTTTTAACCTGTTGTTCCAGCATGCTAATTAATAACGCCCCGCCCCGCTCTCAAAAGAGTCCCAACTGGAACAATAAATTAGGTGTCCCCCCGCCCCCTGATCTAAGTGAAAAGAGTAATAACTGAGATCTTTCTCCCAGAAGCCTCCAGGGCCTTAGAGAATGGTAAAACCCAACCGGGAAAAACATGTATAGCCCAGAAATTCTTTTCTTTAGAAACCAAGCTGGAATTGCCCATGTTCTCACACACATCCATGCCTTTCCATACCTGTGCCTCTTGCCTGGACTGTCTCTGCCCCCCAGGTATGCCTCCTAAACTCCTCTTCAATCATCAAAGGCTGCCCTCAATGCCACCTCCTCCAGGATGCCTTCCCTGACCTCTCCCTGCCACTCCTTTGACACAGGCATAAAAACTCCTTTTCCTGGGCTCTTGCCATACTTGCGGCCGACCCAGGTTTGCATGAGCCTCTCTCTGCTAGACTGGAGGCTCCTAGATGACAGGGACGTTGTCTTCACCTTTGTGTCCCCAGCAATAAATGTTTGTGCTGGAGGTTTAGGGATTAATCACCCACCTGCCTCCCACAGATTCCAACTGGTTGAGAATGGACACAGGAACCAGGTGGGGAATTGATGACCAGTTTTATTTTCGGGTCTCTAGGGACTGTCCTGGCCCACGGGCTGACTCTAGATTCCAGAAAGTATGTGTGAGGGGAAAGGGAATTCTTTCCACCAAGCGACGGGAAGGTCCCAGAAAGATGGAGTACAGATTGTGGGTCCAGAGGCCCTGTCAGTGCAGTGACCCCTCCCCTGGCTAAAGTGACAAGAGTGTCAGGCTGGCCCAGTTCACCAATTGGATGACCCCACCTCTCATCCCCTGGAGAGAGTGGGGAGACAGGCCAGACCCCACTTATCACTCTCCAAGTGGGGACGTCCCCATCCAGGGGCTGAGATGAGAACACGCAGAGTAGAGGAAAAGGTTTCACACACACACAAACACACACACACACCCCTCAACTTCCCTGCCCCTAAGCCTTTGGATCTATTGGCCTACCTTTCGGTCAGCAGGGGTGTGGCTGTCTACCCTGGGAGAGAGGCGGCATAGACCCGGCACATCTCCCCTGACCCTCGGGAGCCGCTCGCCACCAGGCCATATTCCTTTGGGAGCCCCCCGAGACCTGGGGCGGGAGGTTGTGCTTTGGCCCACAGAATGATTCTGACCTGGACAATTGTTAGATGAGTGGCTCTCAGACTGCAGGACCTGGTGGCAGCACCAGGGGCACCTGGGAGCTTGCTGGAAATGCAAATTCTCAGGCCCCACCCAGACCTACTGAATCAGCAGCCCTGGGGGGCCCAGCAATCTGTGTTTTTAACAAGCTCCCCAGTGACTCTGATTCAGGCCAAGTGTGAGCACTGGTGCACTTGATCTCCAAGCCCCCAGCACGCCAGAGCACTCCCACGCCAGTCTATTTCCCATCTCATGTTACTTCAGCCTCCACTCTATGTGGCTCATCGGAGGTTCTGCAACAAACTAAATAAGAAGAAAACTGCCCCACCTTTGAACAATATAGGAACCCTCCAATCACTTAATCATATCTTTAAAAAGAAATTAAAATTCACAACAAAATCTCCTTCATCATGAAAAATGAAATCCAAAGAAACGGACACCCAAACTCTTCCTTCTCCGATTTTTGTTCTGCTCGGTCTTGACAAGAGGGGCTCCCTAGATGTCAGGGCCCTCGGATGTTGGGGTTCCTGTAGCCCCAGGTGCCTCCTGGGCCATCTCCTACCTCACCGGTTGTCGCCCTGTCATCTCTTCTGAGACTGAGTTAACCTGACCCCGAGTTTCCAGAGCATCCTGCTTTTCCGGAGTCAGACTCAGTAGACGTGGAGAAGCCCAGCACCAGACAGAGGTTAGAATATACGAGCAAACTCCACTCCCCCGGGCAGTTATCCCAGCAAAAGACGCTCCCAGAGCCCGGATAATCCAGACCCACGATGCCCTCATCATGCAGGCCTGGAGCAGTGACAGAGAGAAATGGGGGGGAAAGGCACGGGCCTCCGCCCTCCTGGGGGAACAGCATCCAGGGGCCACTTCCTCTAACCTGGAGGAAAATGCCCTAATATGCTCAGCCTCCTCTCAAAGACAGAGGCATCAAGGGCACCTCCATCTTCTTGCACAATTCAGAGAATTCCAACCGTGGCAGTCCCGGGCCTTAAGACCCGCACGGGCCGCCTACTCTTCCAGGCACGGATTCTGCATACTTTCAACGTCTAGGTCCTCGTGCACCTCGTCGCCCGGCACTGGTGCTGATTGGAGTGTGGGCTCTGTCTGGGGTCGCAGCCTCCACCGCTCCTATGAGCAGGGCCCGTGTTTGTAACAGGCCCATTCCCTACCAAGCTGCCTGCTGCTTCCATCTCTGCACTTCTCCACCCAGCAAGCTCTTGAGGTCGGGTTAAGGGGCTCCTTGCTGCTGCCCAGGCCACTGTTCTGGAACTCTCCAGGCTTTGTAATTCGACAAGCCGCCATTAACCATCTCTCAGCCAGGCAACAGGCAAGGTGCTAAAACTGCAGGTGTGAACAGGACAGACAAGGTTTCTGTCCCCCTGGGGCTTCCAGGCTAGTGACAGGGCGGGATGCAGGGACAGAAATGCGAACACATCAGTAAGGTGAGTGCAGACGGAGGTAAGCGCTTGGGCAGCCACAGACAGGGGACATATGAGAGTGACTGGGGGAGGACACCGGAGATGGGGAGATCAGAGACACCCCCGGGAGCTGACATTCCTGGCAGTCTGTGGTTAGAGCATTCCAGGCAGAGGGAACAGCAAGTGCAAAGGCTCAGAGTCAGAAGTCCGGTGTGTGTGAGGAACGGGAAGGCAGCAAGCCCGTGGGAGAGCTGTCCTATGGGTTGGAGGGATAGAGGGGGCCTCGAGGGCCAGGGCGGAGTTTGATTTTAATCTGAAAGCAGGAGAAGCTAAGAAGGGGTTAAAGCAGGGGCATGAGATGATCTACTTTACATTTTTGAAAGTTTCCTCTGACTTCTGAGTGGAGAGACTCAGGAATTATTTTTCCCCTTACATCTGTCCCACGGGAAAACCATTCTCGGGTTCCTGAGCAGGAGCTTCTGAAGCTCGTGCCCCAGGAGTGAGGGAGAACTGAGTGCTCTGCCACGTTCCTACAGCTCGGCCTCTCCTCGGCTTCTGGACCCTTCCAGGACATCCGAGCTTTTTCTCTGACCTTTGTTCCTGCAGCTTCCACTCCCCTCTGTTTTCCCCACTCCTTTCAAGCAGGCCCAGTTGTGCTTTTAAAAAATTGAAGCTGCTTCTCCTTCCTGGCACATGCAGAACCAAGGCTGTTTGGGAGGTCCAGGGCCTTCTTCTCTTGCTCTTGGGAACCTTCTGAACTTGTAGCAGGTATGAAGTCAGTGAGTTCTGGGTCTCAAACTTAATATTCTGTCCACCTTCCCTCATCCCCCTCGGGTAATTCCGTGAGCATCCCACACAGGCTTGGATCCACCGGTGTCCCTGTCTCGTCCCCTTGTCCCCCTGTCCCGCTGCACCCCCTTCTGCCATGTCATCCTCCCTGCACTTCCCTCAGGGTCACATTTCCGGGGCTTTTCCCTCCGGCACATGGTTGCCCACCTACGATCACCATGTGGCCTCGACACCTTCCCTGTCAAAGCTCACCTGATGGCCAGAGGGGGCCACATTGAGTGCTGCATCCACTGCGGCTTTAGGGCCCTCGCAGTGGGGCCATGACCCCGGCTCCCTGGGGAAAACATCTGACCTGCACCCTGAGATCTTGCCTCTCTCTCTGTTAAATCCTCCTGCTGAACAATTCAGATATATCCAACCCCCTGACCCCATCTTGCCTTCAGCCTCCTCTTCCCTCTCATCTTTGTCTCCACACGCTCAACTTTTCTCTTATGGAAATCCCTCCCTTCCTCCAGCTCAACCAACATGTCTTCTTTCATTTTACTTTGATTTTTCCACGGCGCCAATAATTTTTTGTGTGTGTGTGAGGAAGATCAGCCCTGAGCTAACATCCATGCCAATCCGCCTCGTTTTGCTGAGGAAGATTGGCCCTAAGCTAACATCTATTACCAATCCTCCTCCTTTTTTTTTCCCCTTTTTCTCCCCAAAGCCCCAGTAGATAGTTGTAAGTCATAGTTGCACATCCTTCCAGTTGCTGTATGTGGGACGCGGCCTCAGCATGGCCGAAGAAGCGGTGCGTCGGTGCGTGCCCGGGATCCGAACCCGGGCCGCTGGTAGCGGAGCGCGCGCACTTAACCGCTAAGCCAGGGGGCTGGCCCACCACAGCACCAATATTATAAATTAGTCCTGTTTCTCCTTCAGTTTTTAAATGAATCTTTTTTAAAAAAACGTATTGACTGAGGTATAATGGAGACACAGTAACATATGTAAAGGATGCTGATTTTAAATGTACAGCTCAAGGAATGTTGACTTGTGTACACGCCCACATAACCACCACCCCCATCAGGGTGTGGTGTGGTGTTCTCTGTCATCAGGACAGAGAACATTCCAAGCACCCAGAAAGCTCCCTCCTGCTTCTCCCTACCAATCCTGTCACCCCCAGAGCGAGCCCTATGCTGACCTCCACCATTGACTAGCTTCAGGCACAGAACTTATTAATTCCCTTAGTCTTTGCATTATAAAAATTCCACTGAGTTTTCTCTGTCTCAATTTATACGAGACAACCTATAACAACTTAATCTTCTCTATAATAAGGGCCTTTAGGCTTTTTTGTCTGGTCACCATAAAGCCCTTTTCTACCCGTTTCTAGTCAAAATCTCTGAAATATACAACTAAGCATCCTAGAGGCCCTCTGAGACATGTCCCTCCCTGCGAGGGGGGCCGGCTCCCCTAGCCTGCCCAGGACTTTGCTGCTTTAGAACTGAGTATCCCATAGCCTCGGAGCCCAGTCCTGGACTCCCGGGAGGCTGACTGCCCAACTGCTGTTCTCTCCTTGGCCCTGGCCACAATTCAGAACAGACATGAGGAGCAGAACTCGGGGCTGCTAACCCAGCACCATCTCCTGTGCCCAACGCTAACCGTTTGAAGGCCTCTAAGTGTTAAACTCACTTTTTGTAGCTTGTGTGGAACTCGGTTGTCCGTTTGAAGGCCCCCAAGTGTTCAACTCACTTTTTGTAGCTTGTGTGGAACTCGGTTGTCTTTGCATTTGAAAGTCTCAGCCTCCAGTCCCAAACGAGCAACAAACAGGACTGGGGGAGGGTGTTGTTACAAAAAGGAAAAATTCTTCTGGATTTGGCATTCAGTGCTCAGCACTCCAAAAATCCCACATGGGAAACTCAGCTAGTGCTGGCTCCAGCCCAGCGATGCTCAGCCCTGCCTGTGCATCAGCATCACGGGGTGCCAGGCAACTCCAGTGCAGCCAGGCTAGAGAACCCCGGGCCTCTGCACCGTGATGCTGAGAATAAAGCTGTCCACGTGGGCAGAGTCTCTGGGCCCTCTCCCGACCCCAGAAAACAAATCTCTCTCCCGCCTGGACAGTTCGAGAGCCTAGCCAAAGCCCATCCTGACCCCTACAAGTAATCTATTTGCTGGCTAATCACAGCCTCAGCCCCTTGCCCCTGAATCCAGCCAAAGCCATTCAGTGCTCCAAGGCACGGCCATATCTGTGGTCACATATCGGCCGCTGCGGCCACGTGGGCCAAAGGCTTCTTCTCTCTCCTTTGATGATCTCACTGAAGCCTGTGGATTTAAATGTCATTTACGGCTGACGACTCCCAAGTTCATAGCCCACTCCTCGCCTTCCCTGTAGCTCACAGCTCCGGACTCCGGCACACTGTCTCCGTGACACCTTTGCGCAGTGCTCCACGGGGTGGCTCAGGGGCATCCCAGCCCGGCGGACCCCACTGAGGGCCCCCGCAGCCTGGGCCCCTTCTGCTTCCTCGTCTCCAGAACGGCACCACCGTCCACCCGAGCTCAAGCCCAGGGCCAATGCTTGTCTTTCCTCACCATCCTCCTCCCCGTCAGCAAGTCCGGTCTCTGCCTCCGCAACATCCGCAGCATCTTCCAGCCTCTCTCCAGCTCCACAAGGCACCTGAGCGCAGGCCCCTGCCGGCTTTGGGCTGGAGACTGAACCAGCCTCCTGTCTCCTCCTTCCACTTTTGCCCCCCTCATTCCACTCTCTATCCAGAAACCAGAAAGGCCTTTAAAAAAAAGAAAACAGTTTTATTGGGATATAATTTATATGCCATTTATAGCATACAATTCATGTGTTTTCAGTATATTCAGAGTTGTACAACCATCACCATAATCTAATTTTAGAACATTTTATACCCCAAAAAGAAGCCTTGTGCCCACTAGTAGACTCTCCTTCCCTGGCTTCAGTCCCAGGCAACCCCAAATCTACTTGGTCTCTGTAGACTGGCCTATTCTAGACCTTTCACGTACATGGAATCATACAACACGTGGTCTCTGTGTCTGGCTTCTTCTTTCAGTGTAATGTTTTTGCGGTTTGTCCAAGCTGTAGCATGTATCAGTGCTTCATTCCTTTTTATTGCCAAACACCAGCCATTGTATGGATATACCACATTTTCTTTATCCATTCACCAATGGCAATTTGGGTTGTTTCTGCTTTTTGGCTCTTAGAAATGTCTTTTTAAAAACAAGTCACATATCTCTCCCCTGCTTAAAAGCCTATAACGGTTTCCCATCATATCTAACTGAAACTTGTTGCCACAGCCTACAAGATTCTTGACGTGGTTCCAGCCTCTGTCACCAACATTTTCTGTCGTTCCTCTCTGCATAGTTCACTCTGCCTTCTTTCTGTTTCTTGAACACATCAAGCTTGTTTCTACCCCAGGACCTTGGCACTTGCTATTTCTTCTTCCCTCTGCCTGAGATGCCCTTTCCTCCATTCTTCACATAGCTGGTTTCTTCTTTCCATTCAGGTTGCAGTGTAAATGTCACCTCCTAGCTGAAGTTGCTCCCCTGCCCCCGCCTGAGTCCCTCTGTACCACCTTGTCTTACCCCTTCATTTTTACCATTACCCAAAATTGTCTTCTTTGTGAGTGTATCACCTCCCTCCTCCTACTAGAATATTGAGCTCCAAGAGAGGAAACACCTTCTCTGTCTTCTTCACTGCTGTGTTCCTGGGGCCTAGAATAGTTCCTGGCACATAGTAGGTACCTAGATTGTTGAGAGGCCTGCGTGGTCCAGGCATGTAAAGCCACTCCTACAGTGGCAGCAGAAGCCTCAGTTTCCCCCATGACATTTTGCTCCCAAATGCTGCTCCTGTTATTGGCTGCCAAGATGTTAGGGGTTGAGTTTGAGGCAAATCACCCCTCTGCTTCTCCAGGGTCCCAAGCATAGAAGAGAAACACAAAAACACAGCCAAATGGCTCTCATGCCCCACCCCCAGCTTATTATCCAGGTAGGGCTGGAGTGCAAAACCCTACCTTGATCTTACTCCCTGGAGAGCAGCAGAGCCCCGGTGGAGGGAGGCCCTTCCCTGGCCAGTTCACCCCAGGGAAACAGGAAGCAGCAGAAGAGAGGAGGCTGCTAGAGGACAGGCAGGTATGGGTGTAGGTGTGAGAGAGAGCGACAGGCCAGGGACTGAGGCAGTGACCCTGCCACAGTGGCTGCAGCCAGGCCAGGCCCTGCCTCCTCTTCCAGAGGGTGGATGGAGCCGGCAGTGTCTGCACCAACGCCTGGAGTGTGGGACCCAGAACTCCTCCGCCTCTGGGCAGAAGCAGGGACACAGCAAGGACCCTCCCTCGCAGTCTGAAAGGTGCCTCAGGGCCAAATGTCCCTCTCTTCTGATGAGTCTGCGTTGTCTCAAGGATAAAGTCCAAGCTTTTCACAAGCTGGTCAGAGCCCAGCCTGTCTTTCCTGCCTCCTCTCCCTTCCCACTACCCCCCACACCCCAGCCCCTCTGCTTAAATCCACTGGACGACATCCTCACAATGCCACGGCTGTGCCCTTGAGTTTCACGCCGCCAGGGCTTGGCCCCTGGAATACTTCTCCCTGTGCTCTGACCGATGACCTCCTGAACTCAGGCCCGCTCGACTTCCCCCCTGTGAAGCCTCTTCTGACCCCTCCTGACAGTCAGGGGGACCCTCCTCTGTGTACATCCCTCTCTCAGAGTGCTTACCTCCAGGGGTCATGGTGTCCACAGACTTGTCTCAAAGGCAGAGACTCTGTGTTCTTCTTTGACGGATCCCCAATGCCCAGAACAGAGCACAGAAGAGCCTCAATAACTATTTGTTGAATGGGCGAATGAACGATCCCCTGCTAACCGGCGAGCCCCGCAAGGACATGGTCATCACCCCTCTTGGTGCAGTTTCTATTTGCTGCTAAATACCACCCTTGCCCTCTGAGCGGCCTGAAACAAGGGGCCAAGGAGCTCCTGCAGGGCCACCCCTGGCCAGAACCGCCCTGCTGGCCAATCTCTCAAGGCCCTGCTCTGCCCGGCTCCTTGGTTTAGAGGCAAGTGCTCCTGGGAAGGGTGCCCACCAGCGAGACACCCAGTCCTGCTCTACTGCCAAGGTCCAGAGCTGACGTCTCTCCAGAGCTGGGTCCTGAGATTGATCCTCTTCCCAGAGGCTTGCTGACCTGGGCCAAGTCTTATAGACCCACTCGTCCCCCGTCTCCTGTCCCCTGGCGCCGTCCTAAGCTTTGAGAGACACGCCCATCTCTCCAGCCCTGGGCTGCAGAGACCAGTGGGGTGTCTGTCTTTAACAAAAAGCAAGTGTAATAAATAAAAGTAATCTGGCAAGGAAAACTTCCCTCGTTTATTTTCCAGGGGCCTTGGCTCATCAATCTTCCCCTCCTAACCTGCTCTGTGCTCTGTTAGCTTTGCTTCCTGATAGAACAGAATTTGGTTTTCTAATAGCATCTGTCATATGCAGGGTGTCCCCAAACATTAGCGGTAATGAGTTGGAAGTGGCACGGTTGGAAGCCTTCGGAAGCCAACACCAGATGTCAGGCCCTCAATGGCTCCCTCTGAGGATATGGGGCCAGAGTGCTGGGCGAGGGCTGGGTCTAGTGCCTACAGCTTTTGGTCCTTGGGAGTCACTCATCCAAAAGACATTGAGGTGCCCATCACGTGCAGGTCCGGCGTGGGAGCTGGGAAGACAGGGCCCTGGCTGCGTGGCGCTGTCGTGGCTGGTTACCCCTGAGGGACAGAAGTGGTGGTGGAGGTGAGGCCATCTCCCAGGAGGTAGCGTGGCAAGAGATTTGGACTGAGAGAGACCTGTTTGCCAGAGCTCCGGCTTCTTAATTGAAAAACGAGGCAAACAATCCTCACCTCACGGGGCAGCTTGAGAACAAAATGGGTCATGTAAAGCACCCACCACCAAGCCCAGCACACAGTAGGTGGTCAGTACCTGCTAAATCCCCCCACATCCTGGACCTCAGGTGCACAAGCACGGGGGTTGGCAGTGACTCCAAGGGTGGGTGCTGCTGTGCCCCTGGGCTGAGTTCTTGTCTAGAAGCTTCGGCAGCTGCTGCCCTCTCCTGGGAAAGAGTAGACAGGGTCCTCCCAGGGCTCCTGGGGCCTTGATGTAACGGAGAGAGCCCCAGTGGCACCAAGGTTCCTGGGGACTCGACAGACAAGAAAGCAGTTCCTCAAATCCACCCACCTCCATTCCCAAGGTCCTCTCTGAAGCGTGCCTAGGGTTGTTCTCTGGAAAAAGCACTCCTGAGGCCATGTCAGGTCCAGCAGAGGAGAAGGCTGCCCCTCACTCACAGCCCCCTCTCTGCGCCAGCCCAGGAGTTCCCACCTCACAGCAACCCACAGGGAGGGCTCCTGACTCCTTACAGGTGAGGGCGTTTTGGCCCTGGGCAGGTGAGGGTTTCGGGGCTGCAGCACCTGTGTGTGGCCTTGAACAGGTCGTGCCCTGTCGCTGCAAATCTGCAGAGGCGGCCTTCCAGCTGGACCATGAAGGCAATAGGGGTTGGACTTGCTTTGTAATTTTTCTTTTTCTAGGTGACTGAAGACATTTTAGAAAGCAGGTGGGATAGGGTGGAGGGTGGGCAGTGCCCTCCTCTGGCCTCGCTCACATCTCCCAACAGAGGTGGACACCAGGCCTGCTGGCCCACTGAGCCCCCTCCCCTGAAAAGCTTCAGGATGTGCGGATCCTCCGCCCTGGCCCCTTCCTTCTCCGGGGCTCGGCCAGGCGAGATGGGCCGCCGAGGCCCGGTTTCGTTTTGCGAAACTGAAGTCAGGAAGGAGGCGCCGAGCAGGCAGGAAGGAAGAGGCCTGGGGGAGGCAGGGGTGGCAGGAGTCCCGGCATCCCTCGACCGGCTCGCTCAGCACCACCGCCGCCACCCTGCGCCCCGGCGCTGCGCGGGCCCGCCCCGCCCCTCCTCGCCCAGAGCCCGCCCCGCGGGGCCCCCCGCCCCGCCCCGCCCCGCCCGCACCAGCTCCCCCGCGCCGCCCCCCCTCGCCCAGAGCCCGCCCCCCGCCCCGCCCCCCCTCGCCCAGAGCCCGCCCCGCGGGGCCCCCCGCCCCGCCCCGCCCCGCCCGCACCAGCTCCCCCGCGCCGCCCCCCCTCGCCCAGAGCCCGCCCCCCGCCCCGCCCCCCCTCGCCCAGAGCCCGCCCCGCGGGGCCCCCCGCCCCGCCCCGCCCCGCCCGCACCAGCTCCCCCGCACCGCCCCCCCTCGCCCAGAGCCCGCCCCCCGCCCCGCCCCTCCTCGCCCAGAGCCCGCCCCGCGGGGCCCCCCGCCCCGCCCCGCCCCGCCCGCACCAGCTCCCCCGCGCCGCCCCCCCTCGCCTAGAGCCCGCCCCGCGGGGCCCTCCGCCCGCCCCCCGCCCCCCGCCCCGCCCGCCGTGCCGCGTCCCCGGCCGCCCCGGAGCCGCCGCCGAGCCGCCGCCATGGGCCGGGCCCGGCCGGGCGAGCGCGGGCCTCCCCACCCCGGCCCCGGCCCCGCCGCGCCGCCCGCGCCCCCCGCGACCCCGCGCCGCCACGCCCGCGCCCTGGCGCTGCTCGGAGCCCTGCTCGCCGCCGCCGCGGCCGCCGCCGCCGCCCGGGCCTACGCCCGCCTCGCCGAGGCCCAGGCGGCCGCACGGCAGGTCCGGCCGGGGGGTCGGGCGCGGGACCGGATGGGCCTGGGTGCAGGACGGGGGACGCCCTGGGGGAGGGAAGGTCCGTGCGTGGCCGGAGGGGGACGGAGGGCCCTGGAGGGCGGCTTGGAAGCGAGAGGGACGGGGAGTTAGTTCCAGGGGTCGGGCAGACTTGTAAGGAGCGATGGGGGAGGTGAAAGGACTGGCCGGTGTGAGGCAGGGGCTGGGACAGACTGGAAGGGGACAGTCTAGAGAGGCGACTGGGACAGCGGACAGCAGACAAGGTCCGCCGTGAAGCTGGGACCGGAGAATCTGGAAGTGGGGCTGGGGGCGCTGGGACACTGGGGAGGGAAACAGGCAAGAGAATGGGAGAAAAAAGAGGGCGACATGGGGATGAGGCCAGATACAAGGGGCTGTAGGGGACGGACTTGGGGGCGGTTTAGAGAGTGGACAGTGGATGAAGGCCTGGGGTGAAGCAGGGACCAGGGAAGGGGACTAGGGCTCTGGGGCGGTGCAGAGGTGACGTTTGGACAGATAGACTGGGAGGTGTTGAGAGAACTCAGGAAGATGGTAGTGGGAGCTGCGCCCTCCACCTGTTTTGGGTACCAGCTGGGTATCCAGCTGATGCTCAGCCCTGCCCCTGCCTCCCAAGCAGGAGTCAGCGCTGAAGGCCCTGGGGACAGAAGGCCTCTTTCTCTTTTCCTCCTTGGACACTGACCGGGATATGTACATCAGCCCTGAGGAGTTCAAGCCCATCGCTGAGAAGCTGACAGGTACCAGGAGAGGCTGGGGCCTGGGGAGGAGGGAGCCCAGGCAACACCCTCAGCTCCTTGCTCTGTGTCTGCTCTGAGCAGCAGGGCCATCTGGAGTAGACGAAGATTGTGGGTCCTGACAGCCCTGGGTCTTCCCGGCTCTGACACTTTCTAGCTGGCAGTTTGGGCCAGCTGCTTCTGCAGCCCCCCAGCCTGTTCTCCTCAAGTGTGAGTAATCCTAAATAACAGTCGCTTACCAGTGCCAGACCTCACTTGAAGCGCTTCCTGTGAGTTGTCTCTTTAATCTTCACAGTGCCCTGTGACATGGACACTGTCACGATCCTCATGTTTATCATTTGGGAAACAAGCACAGGAAGGCTCACCCACGTGCCCAGGCTAGGGAGGTACAGAGCCAGGATTAGAACTGGGGCCGTCCTGGGCCAGCTCACAGGGCTGAGGATTAGAGAGAATGTCTGCAGAGTGACCGGTGTGCAGTAGATGGTCAATAGACGGGAGGTGTGACTATTGTCACTGTATGAACTGCTCAGCTGCTGTCAGAGTCCTGTCTCGTTCTTGCTGTCCGTTTTTGCCTAGTTGTAATCAGTGACTTTTTGTTTTTTGTAAAGATGAGGGGCTGAAACAGCTAATGAATTATAAAATGCTTCTCTCACCACCGCCCCAACCTCTGTGTTCATTTCTTGTGACATTTCTTGAACTATGATCTTGGGTACTGACTGTTACCCAAATTGCCCGGCGTAAGTAGGTCAGTAGATGGAAAAAGCAAGAAGAGATGCCACGTGCTCTCGGGTGAGTAAGCAGCAGGCGCTGTGATGGGCTTTCTGTGTCTCGGGATGGGGCAGGTAGGTCAGCCACTTGCTGGCCTGGTGACCTGTGGTCACTGTCAGAGGAGAGTCAGATGGAAAATGCTAATGTGCTAGAGCAGACATGTGTCAGCGTCTCTCAGTGGCAGTCAGCTCTGTCATGAGAGCAGATGGGCAGGGGAACAGGTCAGCCTCGTGTGGATTGCTTTGACCTCTTATTTTGCACACACTTCTCTGAGCATCCACACAGCCACCTCCTTATCCCTTTCTATGGCTGGAGAGCGAGAGTTCCCTCGTAATGACATGTGGTCCAAGCTTGCTGGGCTTGGGGTGCTTTCAGTTTTTTCACATAAACCTTTTTCTCCATCAGGGGAAAATAAACCCTCCCTCCATTACCTCCAAGGCCACTGTGAGTACAAAACTGGAACAAGCAAAACCAAAAACACCAAATCTAAGCAGGAAATAGAGGCAAACAGTCTTTCTAGTTGGTACAGTTATGATTATGTTTAATTTTCTGCTTGATACCTTAAAACTTTTACAAATTGTCTAAAACAAGCAAATGTCACTTATAAATCAGGAAATGAAACTTTTCTTAAAAAACCAAAGAGCCGTAAAATGCTGGGCATTATTATTAATAATTATTTGTGATAACAGTAAAATAATTGAATAAGCAGGGCAGACTAATAACCCTACACATTCCTATTGTTCCCTTCCTCTGAGGTTTCCAGATTGTGAAAGTTTTGGCTTAACAGATGCAGAAATAAGTGATTCTTTTTTTTTTTTTTTTTTGGTGGGGAGATCAGCCCTGTGCTAACATCCGCCAGTCCTCCTCTTTTTTTTCTATTCTTTTCTTTCTTTTTTTTTTTTTTTTGCTGAGGAAGACTGGCCCTGGGCTAACATCCGTGCCCATCTTCCTCCACTTTATATGGGACGCTGCCACAGCATGGCCTGCCAAGCAGTGCGTTGGCGCGCGCCCAGGATCCGAACCGGTGAACCCCGGGCCGCAGCAGTGGAGCGCACGCACGTAACCACTTGCGCCACCTGGCCGGCCCCAAGTGATTCTTTAGAACAGGGGTTGCAGCATGAGCTGCTGGGGAGAGCTGACTGAAAGGAGTTTCCTGATTCGAGCCCCTTAAGATTCTGACTCGGGAGGTTTGAGGAGGGTTCTGGGCATCTGTAGTTTAAAAAGGTGTCCTGGGTGATTCTGATGATTCCTGGTTAAGAACTGCTTCGAATGCACCCATTCAGTCAGCCAGTCGACCATGGTCTCTGTGCCACGAACCTGCCCTGGGAGAGTGGACGTGACAAGACCCAGGCCTGCTTTATTCCGTTATAGGTGTCGTGGCCCCCACCCTTCTGTCAGTCACCCCTGTTGAAATAGGCTTCATTTCTCCCTTAAACCTCCATGACTCCCTCCACACTTGAAAGATTAGACTTGGCAGATCTCTGACAGGAAGAGGTCTGAGATATCGAGGTCAGCCCCTGCTGGCCCAGCCCCTCCTTGTGCTGATGGGGACACAGGGCCACCTGGAAAATCGGGGACGAGCATGTCTCCGCACTCCCGAACCAGGGCTCTTTCTGTGACACCAAAGATCGCCTGGTTCTGCTGCTTGCTTTCAGCCATTGCTCTGAGTCCCTGACCGAGTGCCTCTCCGAGCAGTGTTTGTTTCTTCTTCACGAGACCCCCATGACAGGGACACCCCTGGCAGCATGGTCTCCATTTCTCATGTAGGAAAACCAGAGAGGCTGAGGGATTTTCCCCAAGTCGTCCAGGAAACAGAGCTGCCCTCACCCTGGAGCTGGGCTGACGATGCCCGGCCCAGTGCGTTCTCCTCTCCAAGCCCCGGAAAGTGGCTTCTCTGCTTGGTGCTGGGGATCCCAGCTGCTGGGTGGGGCGGCTCCCTGCGCAGACCCTGCCTTTGGGGGTCCCAGCGCCAAATCATCTGGGACTCGGTTTGGAGAACAAAGGGAAGGGGAACAGTGAGAATGGCCTTTCTGCAGCCAGCCTGGCCCACTGGAAGAGCACAGGTTGGAGTCAGAAGAATTAGGTTTGAGCCCCAGCTCCGTGGCCCCCCAACCCTGAAACCTCTGGTAATAGTAATACAGCTAAAGTTTATTACGGGTTTACTCTACCAGGCCTGGTGATAACACTACATGGATTATCTCATTTAATTCTCATAACAAGCCACTGCCCAGCCACCACACAGCTGGTCGGGGGTGGAGCTGGGATTTTTGTTGTTGTTGTTGTTGTTGTTTTTAATTAATTTATTTTTCCCCCAAAGCCCCCATAGATAGTTGTATGTCATAGTTGCACATCCTTCTAGTTACTGTATGTGGGACGCGGCCTCAGCATGGCCGGAGAAGCGGTGCGTCGGTGCACGCCCGGGATCCGAACCCGGGCCACCAGCAGCGGAGCGCGCGCACTTAACCGCTAAGCCGCGGGGCCGGCCCTGGAGCTGGGATTTGAACCCAAGTCATCTGGTTCCTGAGTCTTAGAGGGAACTGGGGCTCTGAGATCTTAACTCCTCCAGAAGAAGGTCGTAGTTGCTTGTGGGTTTAGAGGAAAATAGGCCTGGGTTTGAATCCTGACCCCCTACTACCTAGCTGTGTGACCTTGGGAAAGTGACTTCACCTCTCTGAGCCTCCACTCTCTCATTTGTAAAATGAAGTTGGTAATAATGTTATTATCTACCTCACAGGGCTGCTGTGAAACTAAAATGGGATACATACACCTTGGTTGTTACTTTGGTGATTGTTAACTGTTACCCCGGCTCCGAGCCTGGCTCCTTACATCACCAGCCGGCATGGATGCCTAAGGGCAGGGCCCTCTCCAGCGATCTGTGTCTCATAGGGTCAAGTCCCGCGGCCAGCTACGAGGAGGAGGAGCTGCCTCCTGACCCCAGTGAGGAGACGCTCACCATAGAAGCCCGATTCCAGCCTCTGCTCCCAGAGTCCATGACCAAGAGCAAAGACGGGTTCCTAGGGGTGAGTTGGGGAAGGGGGGACCCCACAGATAGGACCACACACAGGAGGATCATCTGTGGGCACTCGCCTCCTGAGAATAGGTCTGTGCCCTGTTCAAGTTTCCTTCTTTCTCTCCTTCCTCCCTCTATCAGCTGCCCTCTGTGCATCCAGTGTGCCAGGCCCTGGGGGTGCAGAGTGGGTGCAGTGCTGTCCCTGCTGTCCAGGCACAGTCCGGTGAGGGAGGCAGGAGAGACAAGAGTGAGCCTCTAAACCAGATAGGGGATCTGGGAAGGCTTCTTGGAGGGAGCGACATCTGACAGAGACTGCAGGGGAGGAGGGCCTAGTCAGGTGAGGGCAGAGGTAGGAAGGACTGGTTGGAGGAAACAGCAAGTGCACCAGAGACGTGTTGATGCAGCCACCTCCCTTACAGTGGTCACTGTCTGCCAGTCTGTCTTCTCCCCCAGGCTATGAGTATCTTGAGGGCAAGGCCTGTGTCCCCCACATTTGTGCATCCCCAGGCCCCCGGCACAATGCCTGGCACCTGACAGGTGCTCTGTTGAATTCCGATGAACTGGACCTGAGATTCGGCCCCCAGCAGAGTGCATGGGGTGGGGAGGGCACCTGACAGATGCTGTGCTAACCAGTCCCACCCCCACCAGAGGCCCTGTGGACAACGCCTCAAGCCCATCACGGGGCCCAGGCTTCCCCAGACCCTGCCTGCCTCTCCTGCCCCCCTCCATCCTCTCCTCTCGGCTTTCTCCATTCCAATCACTTCAGACGTCCAGGCTGTCTTCCAGCTGTGGGCCTTCTCAGATGCTGTTCCCTCCGCCAGGAACAGCATTTTCTCTCTACCCAGCCCACACCTACTCAGCCTTTACATCTCAGCTGAAATGTCACTTCACGTGAACAAAGGCCTGAAGGCAGAAAGTGCCAGGCCGGTCAGCCAAGGGCAGGGAGCTGGTGTGGCTGAACCCAGGGCACGTGGGACACATGCAGGGGCGTCCTGGTCAGGGGGGCTGGCAGAGAAGTTGCCCCAACACAAAGGGCTTTGGTTGCCTGACTTTCGCCTTCATTCTGCAGCTGCAAATTACCATCGCCGATGTTGAAATCGGAGAGTTCCCTCATGAGATCTGTTTCCAGGCTGGCAGCTGGGGAGACATAGGAGGCTTGAAGGCCAGTTCCCAGGAGTGGGGAGGGGGCAGTGGTGATGGAGAGGAGGGACAGCCTGGAGGATGCGGGAAGGGAAGGAAGGCAGGGCGTGGCTACAGCGGAAAGTGGTGGGAGGGGAGTCGGGGTGACTCAGGCTCCTGGCTGGTGACCAGGTGCCTGGTGGGCCGTTTGCCCAGACAGGGACTGGAGGCAGGTAGGGAGTCTGGTGGAGAGGGAACGAGGCCCGTTTGGACTGTGGAAGTTGAGGTGCCTGGGGGATGTCCAGGAGGAGATCCATTAAGCGGTTCAAAACACAGGTTTGACCTTCCGTGGAAGGATCTGGGTGGAGATGGGTTTGGCAGCGATGGTCCTGGAGTGGTGGTTGAAGCTGTCGGAGCAGATGAGTCCCCTGCAGAGCAGTGAGAACAGGGTGGGGCAGGTGCCGGGAGATGAGTCAGGAGCAGCTCCCCCAGCCCTGGCCTCCCTAGCAGAGCCCCACAGAGTGCAGCCCCCCTTTGTGGGCAGCCCCCTGCAGGGCTCGCCAGCCTGTGAGCGGGACCCAGCGGGCGGGATGCCCTGCCTGGCCCTGCACAGCCAGCCCTGCTTTGAGAGCCAGCCTGTTAAATCTCTCGTGGTGGGAGCTCCCTGCCCCTCTCTCCTCCCACCCCCACTTCCCACCGAGCCTGGGCCCCCACTGCCCTGGAGGTGGGGAAGGGACAGGGGACCTGCTGGTGTCAAAGACTGGGGCAGCTCCCTGGGGGCTGAGCTCCCTGAGGGGTGCCAGGCACTCCCTGTGCTGGTGGCTGATGCCTCAGCAGACACAACTCCTGCCCGCAGCCCAGAAGGACAGGGAGGAGCTGCTGAAGGAGGAGCTTCTACCAGGGACCTGCACGCGCAGGGTCCCGCTGCTGTGCTCCGGACAGATGTGCACACAGGCCTGCACAGGGTCTGAGCCTCACTCTCTGCTGCCCATCAGCCCGTTAGACAGCAGCGAGGCAGATTACTGAGGAGACAGCTTAGGGAAGCCCGTTGGTCCGGGGTGCCCAACCGGCGTGGCGCAGGCGGTACTTGAAGCAGGGCACTCTCTGGGGTAGCCTGCCTTCCCCTCCTCTGTGGTCTCATCCTGTTCTTGACCCTAGACCCAGAGATTTCACCCAAAAGGTGGCTACCGCCTCCCTGCTCAGACAACTTCAAACCCAAACTCTGACTCCTCAGTGGGACATTAGCCGCGGGGAGGAGCCTTGGAGGGGGATTGGGGAGCAGAAAGCAAGGTGGGTGGAGGGGGCAGGGCTGTGGCACTGGTGTTGGTCTGCTGGCCTATGCAGAGGAAGGAGGCAGGACCGTGTGGGGCCTGCTCTGGCCTGAGTGGGCAGCAGTGGCACTGCTTCTCAGGCCGGGGGCTGGGGAGAGGGAGATGAGCCTCTGCTCTGGCAGAACGGTGCCAGGCCTGTGGCGTCACCAGGGCAGGAGCCTCCCCTGGTACCTCTGCTCCATCGGCTTGCGGGCTGGCCCAGGGCTCAAGGGAGACTGCCACCCATGCACAAGACGGGACCCCAAAATCATGGTTCTCAGCACCTCAGAGCTTCGGCCTTCCCTGCCCCAGGTCTCCCGCCTGGCCCTGTCTGGCCTCCGCAACTGGACGACCGCAGCCTCGCCAAGCGCCGTGTTTGCCGCCCGCCACTTCCAACCCTTCCTCCCGCCTCGGGGCCACGTGGAGCTGGGCGAGCCCTGGTGGATCATCCCCAGTGAGCTGAGCGTCTTCACTGGTTATTTGTCCAACAACCGCTTCTACCCGCCACCGCCCAAGGGCAAGGAGGTGAGGGCAGCCCCAGGGCCCTGCGCCCCAGCTCAGGCACAGCCCCTCCCCCTCTGCAGCTGGACCCCCAGTGCCAGGCCTGCCCCACCTGCTCTCCTGCCTCTCTCTGGACCCACCCTGCACCCTAGGCCCCTGGGCCAACAGGTCCAGAGCTGACCCTCACCTAGGGGAGCAGGGCCCAGCAAGCCAGCCTGGGGTCCCACGGCCCTCCCCACAGGTCATCATCCACCGGCTCCTGAGCATGTTCCACCCGCGGCCCTTCGTGAAGACCCGCTTTGCCCCTCAGGGGGCCGTCGCCTGCCTGACTGCCATCAGTGATTTCTACTACACCGTGATGTTCCGGTGAGTGGTCCTCGCAGCCCCATCCTGTGTCCTACCTGGGCCTGGGACTCCCTGGCAGCATGGAGGGGCACAGCTCCAGGAGGGCAGGGCTGGACTGGGAGCCCCCAGCCCCACCACTCACCACCCTGTGGTCTCGGGCAAGCAGCCTTGGCTCTCTGAGCCTCAGATTCCTCATCTGTGGATCTGGGTGGTGGTGACTTCCTCCCAGGAGGAAGAGAAAAGGCCTAGGACGGGGCTAGTGGCCGTGACTGTCATCCACACAGAAAGGGGTGTATAAGAGCTGTGACACCAGGTCACACACACCCTCGGGAGCTCAGGCTGTGAGAGCTCAGAGGAGAGTCAGGAGCACGTGAACTGGGCCCTGAAGGACGGGCAGCTCTTGGAGGGCCTCGTGCCTTCTCCCTGCCCAGCCCTCTGCCCACACAAGTCTGGCCAAGGGTTCCTAGCTTTGGGGCAGAAGCGGGAGGGCAGGCTCGGGCTCAGCAGGGCTGCTCCCCACCGGCCCTTCCCCACAGCATCCACGCCGAGTTCCAGCTCAGCGAACCACCCGACTTCCCCTTCTGGTTCTCGCCCGGCCAGTTCACCGGCCACATCATCCTCTCCAAAGACGCTACCCATGTCCGTGACTTCCGGCTCTTCGTGCCCAACCACAGGTGGGACCCTGGCCCCCCGCCCAGCCCCGGCACCTGCTAAAGTTTGTCCACCATCAGCTCCAGGAGCTCAGATGCAGGGGCCCAGAGGCCCCCTCAGTCTCCGCCTCTCCTTTGCTCCCCAGAGCCACTTCTCTTGGCGGGCAGCCTGGAGCTGACCCAGGAGGAGGCAGCTCGAGGTGGGCTGAGGGGAGTCATTTCATCATGTGACAGGCATGTCCCCGGCGCTGTGTGGGCCTGGCCTACCCAATGCAGCAGCCAGATGACCCTGAAGCTGGAGCCTCCCTGGCCTCATACCGCTGACAGACCCCCGACAGGCCTGTAACCAGGGCCTGCTCATGCCTCCCTAGGGGAAGGCCAGCAGGTGGGCAGGGACCTGGCTGATCGGGGTCTGGGAAGTCTTTCCAGAGGAAGGGACATCTAAGTGGAGGCCTGGGGGGTGAGGAGGCTTTAGCCAGGCAGAGGGGAACAGCACATGCAAAGGCCCGAGGCAGGGCCTCCACCACCTGCAGCTGCTGCAGTGGGGGAGGGGGGGCGCTGGGCGGGCAAACGGGCGCTTCTAGGGGATTAGTCGATGCCAGCCACCTGCCTGCCTGACCTGCTCAGGGTCAGCCTCTTGTCAGGGAGCAGGGGACTTGGAGGCCCTGGCCTCAAGTCTTTCCAGATTCCTCCCTGACAGCAAGTGGCCACTTAGTGGGCCTGAGTGACTGCACAGGGACAGAGCCTGGGCTAGGAGCTGGGAGGCCCATGGTTAAGTCGCGGCTTTGGCACCAGTGGACTGCGTGGCTGTGGGCAAAACCCTGGCTCTCAGTTTCCTCATCTGCTGGATGGGAGGCTGACTCCTGGGCAGCAGTGAGGGGATGGTTGGGGTAGCCAGGGAAAAGAAAGTCACCCCCTTGAGCGGGAGTGGTTTCCTCTCACTCTCTGGAGAGAGGGAGCATCGTGGGCCACAGGGAAAATGAGGAGGAAGGACAAAGAAGGGTGAATTCTACTCCTCCTGCCTCCTCCCCAAGCAAGCACCTGTGCTCCAGGCCCAGGCACATCTGCCTCCACTCCAGGGTTGGAGGTCGGGGGTCCTGGACTGGATGGAACAGAAGGAGAGGGCAAATGACCAGCCCCAGGACCAGCTGCTCCTAGGCCTTTGTCTCAAGAACAGACCACAGGGACTGCTGAGGGCAGCTCACCCCAGGTGGCTTCACCTCTCCCAAGGTGGTTGGTTGCCAGTCCTGGGGTGCCCCCGTGTGGCGGATCTGCAGATCGCACCTGATAGGGCCAGACTTCCCACTGGAGAGGGAGTGGAGGCCAGCGCAGGGAGGCCAGTGCTGGGTTTCCCTGCCCCACCCTGTCCTGGGGAGGCGCTAATGACCTCTGCCTCAGAATCACAGGTCGTGGGCCCTACACGAGACGTGGATGTGAAAGCCCTCTGGGAACTGTAAAGGGCAGGGCTGGTGAGGGTGGTGTGGCCACAGTGCCTGAGGAAGGGGCAGCCCCGGAGGGGAAGGGGCCCAGGCTCTGAGGCCTTGCATTCACCTAGCCAAGCCTCAGTGTCCTCATCTGTAAGGCGGGTCAGTTGTGCACTTTCAGCGAGGTAAAGTCTGACACGTGGTTAACGGGCCTTGATGATGGTGGGGTTCTGCCCTGGCTGCCCTCACCTGCCCGCAGGTCTCTGAATGTGGACATGGAGTGGCTGTACGGGGCCAGTGAGAGCAGCAACATGGAGGTGGACATCGGCTACATACCCCAGGTGAGCAACAAGTGGTCCCTACCCAGGTAGGAAGGTGGGGCTCGGCTGCAGGGCCCTGTCGCAGGGCCTCTCAGCCTGGCTGCAGGGAGGGCCCCGCTGGCTAGGAGCCTCAGGGCAGTCCAGGGTGAAGGACAGAGCTCCTGGAAGGCCGAGGCCAACTGTCCCCAAAGCAGGATTCTGAGAAGCCCCCTGTTCCTGCACTCAGAGCCCATCTGCCACGGGCCTTCAGGCGGCTCACGCAGGCAAGGAGCCCTGGGTGGACGCTGGTCTGTCCCGGACTCACTGCATAACCTTGACCAGGCCCTGCCCTTCCCTGGGCCTCAGTCTCCCCAGCTCTGCAGTGAGGGAGTATCTTCGAGGGTGTCTCAGGGCCCCTTGAGGATTCTTGCCCATCTCTGGGACATCCCTCACTGATGTCATCCCTTGCCAACCTCCGGCCCAGATGGAGCTGGAGGCCGTGGGCCCCTCCGTGCCCTCCGTGATCCTGGACGAGGATGGCAACATGATCGACAGCCGCCTGCCCTCAGGGGAGCCCCTCCAGTTTGTGTTTGAGGACATCAAGTGGCAGCAGGAGCTGAGCTGGGAGGAGGCTGCCCGGCGCCTGGAGGTGGCCATGTACCCCTTCAAGAAGGTGAGGCTGCGCAGGGTGGGGCAGGTCAGGCTCCGTGGGGCTGGGGCGGGGACTCTGGGACCAGCAGGTGGGCACAGGGCGCTGGGCTCTGTGCACGGCTTGCTGCTGAGGCTGCCTCCCTGCAGGGCTCAGCCTGGTGCCAGGGGGAGCCTCCCCTTGGCCATCAGGACTTGGAGGAGGCATCTCCTGGTTCAGCAATACTCCTTCATACACACACTCATACATGTACACACACACACTACAAGCACCTACACACACACACACACATACACTACACACACACATACACACTTACACTACACACACACATTACACACTGAATACCCTGCACGGGACCCTGGCCGCACACAGTAGCTTCTCTCTGTTTCCGCGTGGCCCCAGGTCACTTACTTGCCGTTCACCGAGGCCTTTGACCAAGCCAAGGCCAAGAACAAGCTGGTGCACTCGATCCTGCTGTGGGGGGCCCTGGACGACCAGTCTTGCTGAGGTAAGGCAGACCCCACCAGTGCGAGGGGAGAATGGGGAGACTTCACGCCTTGTGGGGTACAGAAGGCTCTGAGACCAGCAGGACTGTGCTGTTGGAGCGTGAGGGACTCGGGGCTACGGAGCGCAGGGGTGTGCGGTGAGGGCTTGGGGGTTAATGTGCTGAGCTCAGAGAAAGCTGCTGGGCACAGCAGAAGGAGCCCAGCTCAGCCATTTTTAGCTTCGAGACCTTGGCCAAGCGACTTCCCCTCCCTGAGCCTCAGTTTTCTCAACAGTAAAAGAGAGGTAACATACCAGACAGAGTTGTGAAAATGCCTGTGCTCTGTAAAGTGTGGCACACAAGTGAGAGAAAAAATAGTGCCAGAGGCTGGGCGTGCCTTCACTTAGAAAATTCACCAGAGACCTGCTGGGTGCAAAGTTCTTTGGGTGTCTGACAATGGGTACGAAGATGAGTAAAACAATGCCCTTGCCCTCATCCAGTCAATCAGCAAACATCCTGGGCACCTCCTGTGCCAAGCTATAGGCTAGGTGCTGGGAGTCTTGCAGTGAGGAAGTCAGAAATGGTCCCTGTCCTCAGGGAGCACACATTGTGTGCAGAAGGCAGACATTGAATGAATAAATACAAGTGTGGTGAGTGTCCCACAAGGCAAGGTCCAAGTGGCATGAGAGTGTGTAACTAGGGGGGGTCAGGAAAGTCTTCTTAGAAAAGGTGACATTTAAGCTGAGACTTTGAAGGATGAGTAGGAGTTTGTCAAGAAGAGTGTTTTAGATAGAAGAACAGTCTGTGCAAAGGCCCTGGGGCACAGAGTTTAGTGGATTTATGAAGCTGTCACTGTCTACAAGTCCCTGGGCCAGGTAGACCCCCACCCCAAATCTCGCCGAAGATGCCAGTATGTTATTGATGTTAATTACAGCTACCATTTATTCAGCACCTACACTTGTGCCAGGTTCTTTGAATCTGTTATTTTACCTGGGTGCACAGACCATTCTACAGTCCATGAGGTTTATGCTGATGGAAAACACAGCAAGATATGTGGGGTGCCTCACTCTTCTGGCCTTGCCTCTCCTTGAACAGGTTCAGGGCGGACTCTCCGGGAGACTGTCCTGGAAAGTTCGCCCATCCTCGCCCTCCTCAACGAGAGCTTCATCAGCACGTGGTCCCTGGTGAAGGAGCTGGAGGACCTGCAGGTGAGTGGCAGGTGGGCGGGAATAGCCCCATGGGAGCTCCTAGGACAGTGCTGGGGCTGAGACACCAGGAGTGTCCCCAACTGTCCCCACAGGACAACCAGGACAACCCATCCCACAAGAAGCTGGCTGGCCTGCACCTGGAGAAGTACAGCTTCCCCGTGGAGATGATGATCTGCCTGCCCAATGGCACCGTGGTAGGCAACTCCCGCCGCCTGTACCCAGGCCTGGGCCCGGCACTGTGGGCCAGAGGAAGCAGCAGGCAAGGGGCACAGACTTGCAGACCTCGTCAGGCTTCGGGTCTGGCTCCACTACCTCGTGGCTGGTTTCTCAGTCACTCGGAGCCTCAGTTAGCCTCATCTATCAAATAGGGATTGTGGTGCCCTCTCTGCCTGCCCTGTGCCGGTGTTGGGACGCTCCCACGAGAAGAGGGACCTCAACAGCACTCTGGGGACCAAAGTGGACAGGAACATGGCCTGGAAGGGAAGGCTTACTTTGGACGATTGTGGCCAGCCCTAGGATGGAAGGAGGAGGGAGGGCCAGGCCTTGTGACGGGCAGAGAGAACCAGGGAAGCCCCCAGGCCGGGCCAAGCATCAAGACTCTGCCTCTCCCTAAGGGCCCCTTATGAGCATTCACACATGCCTTCTCATTGGATTCTCACTTCAGCTTTGGGAGATAGATATCACGAATGCCCATTTTACAAACAAGGAAACTGAGGCTCAGAAAGGTCCTGAGACTTGGCACAAGTTGCATAATTAAGAAGTGTAGCTGGTTTTGAAGCCAGAGTCTCCCACTCTGCTGAGCGAAGCTGCCCCTTATCCTGTAAGTCCCAAGGGACGTGAGTGTGGGACTGAGGCTGTAGGAGGGTGGGCAGCTTCCCAGGCTCTCAAGGGGAGGCGGGTCCAGGAGCAAGAGCTGAGGCTGGTCTGGAAGAGGTGTCCTGTGAGGGCTTGGTGGGGAGAGGGGCACCAGCCGGGAGGCTTCTGCTGTCTCAGTCTCAAGGTGACGAGAATGGGCCCTGGAGTATCGGGGAGCCGGGGGAGGAAAGGCCTGGGGGAGAGGCAGCCAGCTTGCACTCGTCCACTGGTGCCCACCGTGGTGGAGCCAGGCCAGGCAGGCCCAGGGGTCACGGAGCTGGTAGACAGAACTTGCCGGGGGGACTGTCTGGCCTGCACTCTCCCACTCGCTTGTTGATTTGTTTGTTTGCTCCTTGTTTGTTTACCAGGCCCCTGCCCTTAAGGAGCTCACTCACTGGAGCGAGAGGCAGATGGGGAAGTGGGTCCATCGAGTGGGTGGCATTTTGACAGCAGAGAGTGTGGAGCTCAGAGCCCAGGGCAACTGAGGAGAAGAGGAGTCATGGTGGAGGTGGGGGTGAGGAAAAGGTGATATTGAAAGGCATTCGGTTTTCGCCTAGTGGACGAGGTATGGAAGAGCTCTGTAGTCGGGGGTCCCACGTGAGCAGAGGCTGGAGAGGGGCACGGCCCTGCAAGTGCTCATAGCTGCCCTGCCTGTCTGCCGTCCACCTCAGAGCGAGGACAGTCGAGGCCTGAGAGTGACCATTTCTCCCAAGAGAGTACGAGCAGACAGGGAGCAGAGGGGGCACTGAGCCTGGACAGGCCCCCCGCGCTCCTCACTCAGCCCTTTTCCCAGGTCCACCACATCAACGCCAACTACTTCTTGGACATCACCTCCATGAAGCCTGAGGACATCGAGAACAACGTCTTCAGCTTCTCGTCTACCTTTGAAGACCCGTCCACGGCCACTTACATGCAGTTCCTGAAGGAGGGCCTTCGGCGCGGCCTGCCGCTCCTCCAGCCCTAGTGTGCCTGCTTGGCCAGTGAGAAGCCAGACTGGATGGGGGAGCTGGAAAGTCAGGCCTGCAGCGCTGGTGGATGGGCCCCTCCGCCCCAGAGCCAGTGGTCCTTGCACATTTCAAACTTCAGACACTCCCACCCCTGCCACTCCCAGGCTGCCTGTGGGGTCCGAGGTCAACCAAGGGTGGCCATCCTAGCTTTGCCTCAGTGATGCGGGGTAGACGGGGGTCCTTGGGCTAACCAGGACGACGCACCTCTAGCTCTGGCTGCCACTGTCAGCTCTTTACTACCCACCTGGCTCCAGAAGCTTCTTGAGACCCAAAACAGGGCCTGGGGTCATTTCCATGGACCTCACCCACTCAGATACATAGTGCAGGCCCTTGTGGGGTGAAGAATAGGGAGGAGTGGGTGCCAGGAAGACACAGCCACCCCTCTCTCTTTACTGTCGCCCTCCTCCCAAAAGAAACATCAAGAAGCCCTGGCCTGGGTGGGAAGGGGGTGCCAAGGAAACACTCCTGTTAGTCTGGAGCCTTCTTCCTGGCCACAGCCCTGGCTGCCCTCCTGTACCTAGTGTCCCCAGTGGGGTCAGTCTCAGCTGGAGACAGCCTTCTGGACGCTCTGGGCAGAACCCTCCTTCAGAAGGGGAAATCATACTGTACCCGAGACCTCGGCTCCCCAGACCACTCAATCCTACTAATGAGAGGACCCCAGAACCTATGTCGGGACTTGCTGGGGGCCAGCTGTCTGCGGAGGTTTACTGTGAAGTTGGCTTCTGCCCTGAGCAAGGGAGTCCCCTGAGGGGTCCCTGAGGTGCAGGGCCCAGGCACCTCCCCCCAGCACAGGGTCCCAGGAGGGCTGCTGGAGCCAGTGCAGTGCCTCCCACCCTGGGACCCAGCTCCACACAAGTGCAGCCCAGACCAGTCTGTCCACCACTGGGTGGCCGTTGACCCTCCTTGGCCATTCTCGGGGCCTTGGTCCATGTCCTGAGCCACTCACCACGGCCAGTCTCTTTTTATACATGCAGAAAAGTGTTTTTATGTGAACTTTCTCACAGTTTGTAGGTATTTTTTGATAACCCCAGCGCTGAGGAGAAAGAAGGGGCAGTGGCTTCCCTGCAGCTGCCCCATGATGGCTGGATCTGAAATCCTGGATGGATCCAGCTTGATGTCTTTGCAGTTGCACCTATGGGAAGAAAGAGTCCTCTCTTCCTTCTCCTCTTCCAGCTTTTTAAAAACAGTCCTCAGAGGGTCAGTGTACCCCCAACCCTACCCTTGTCCTCCTCTCTAGCCCTCGAGAGGCCCTTGGGCTCTCAGTAAGGCCTTGGAGCCAATCCTGCTCCCCCACCCCGCAGGGGCTCACTCTCACACCTGGCAGAGGAGGCAAAGCAGACATTTCCCCAGATGCACTCCCGGGCCTCCCATCCGCTGAGTTCCCCTGCCTGCTGCTGCAGTGTCCACACGAGTCTTCCCTGTCGGAGGGAATCTTAACTCTGTTAAGATTATGTGTACTTTCTCATTTAGTCCTCACAACAAACCTGTGAGGTGGATATTAATTGTCCCCATTTTGCAGATGAAGAAACTAAGTCTCAGGGAAGCGAAGTGACTTACCAAGGTCACTCAGTGGTAGAGTTGAGATTCGGCCTGCATCTTGATTTTGGAGTGTGTTTTGCACTGCATCCCCACCTCTCTCCCTTGTTCTCGCTGAGGTGAAAAAGAAAGCCTTTCGAACCAAAATGTCTCATTCCCTTCCGATCTCCAGACCTAATCAGGCACGGGCCAGCAAGCTCAGCCACGTTCTTTGTGTCCTGGGAGGCAGTGCTTCCATGCCCCTGCCAGGAGGAGACCCCTAAGCCCATCTCAGTGCTTCCAGGCATGGGTGGCGGTAGCCCGTCCCGTGAGCCACCCAGTGTCAGCGGGGACTCAGCCTCCCCGGCCAGCAGGCTCTTCCCCTCGTGCTGGTCCCAAAAGGCCAGCTCCACGTGGAGTGACCCTTGTCCCACGTAAGGCACTGATGCCTGGGCTTTCCGCATCCTCTTCTGATGCCTTTGCCTGACTCCCACTGTGCCTCAAAGGTCGTGGTGAGGGAGGGCCCCCAGCTGCCCTCTTGTCCCCTCTGCCACTTCCCTCCCATCCCCAACGTGCCCTATAATAAAATTGGAGAGACCAGGATAGTTCTAAGTGCCTTTCCTTTGGATGGGATGTTCGATTCAGTCCTTGGTCTAACTCCTCTGTGGGATTGGCTTGGCAGATGGGCAAGGGAGCATGGCTGGAATGCCTGTGGGGACTGTCTTATCTGTCACCAGAGGGCTTGAGTGACTTGCTTAAAATGAGTTTGTGATAGACCTAGAACTTACTATTTTTAGAATTTGTTCTGTGTTGAGAAAGATTCTGAAGTTAAACTCATTATCTTAGAAGCAGAGCCTGAGACAGGCATTAGGTAGTGTTTTTGCGGGAGGTCACTTTAGGAAAAACCTGTAAAAGAGTGAAACAGAATGGGGAAAGGAAAAATGCTGATGTATATGTGTGTGTAGATATACATATATATATAGTTCCTAGAGGGCAACAGCAGAGTAGTAAAGCAAGCACGGAGTTCTAATCGTGAGACCCTGTGTGACTGCACAGGTTGTCCGCCTGGGAAGCTGTTCTGTCCCTGGCGGCTGGGAATTGCGGGCTTGGAGACAGAAGAGCCGCAGCCTGGGAGCCAGGCACAGCCACGTGCTGAGGTCAGAGGAGGGCATGTGCGCCTGGCCTGCATGCCATGGAGACCAGGACAGAGAGGGTTTGCGCACAAAGGGAGTGGGTGAGTAAGCCAGGAAGGAACGTGAATGCCTCTGGGGTCTTGCCTGTCCGTCTCCCCATCTGATCAACCAACTTACTGGCTATACCGCGCGCGCGTGTGTGGGTGGGTGCGTGTGTGTGTGTGTGTGTGTTTGGATGAGAGGGAGAGAGAAAGATACATAAAGGCTAAAATGGAAGAAAGCTACAAAGGGCTGGAGGACAAGAGTCAGGAGAGGAGGCCCATTCTTGCTGGAGAGGACTGTAGGGCGTCTTGGCTGGGAAGCATGAACTGTGAAGGGGACCAGGTCGAGATGAGACAAGGCAAGCGCTGGGTCCGGAGGACCTTGAACGCCAGGCTGAGGATGCTCAAGTTTTTTAGTAGGGGTGGGGACAGCAGACACCGCACAATTTGGGGGCCGAGTAGCTACACAGTGAGACCTTGGCTTCCAAGGTTGGATCGGGACTAAGCCTGGAACAGCAAGGAGGCGGAGACCAGCGGGAATGCAGCCAATCAGGCCTCCGGAATCCCCAAGCGCTGTCAACTTTTCCCAAGGGCTCCGACCGGCGGGGGCGTGGTCTAGGGGATGGGCGTGTCCCTCCTCGGGATCTGCACGCGTGGCCGCCCCGCCCCGCCCCCGCAGAAGCCGCGCTCCGGCTGCCCGAAGTGGGGCCCGCCTTCTGAGGACGCCGGGGCGCGGCTCGGTGCGCAGCTGCGAAGGATCGCTTCCGGGGGGCGGGTCAGCGGAAGTGAGGGCGGTTGGGGCGGGGCGGCCCGCTGTGGTAGGAGGGGCCGTGAGGTGAGTGAGTACCCGAGCCGGAGTCTGAGGTGAGACTAGGTCCGAGGGCCGCCCCGAAGGCGGGAGCGCGGCTTTCCGGCCGGCTGTCGACGCGGCCTACTGCCGGGCGCTGTGCGAAGCCGCGGCTCCTGTTCCCGCGCCAGTTCTCGCGGGAGCCGGTGTTGTCCGCCTCGTTTGGCAGGGGGTGTTAGTTGAGTCCCCAAGGGGTGGTTGCTCGCCCGAGTCACCCAGCTCCGGTGGCCGAGCTCCACTAGAGGCTTGTCCTTTCGGCCGCCTCCTCGCTCCGTCTGGGACCCGGCCCCGGGCCTGTGGTCCACGGGCCGCCGGGCCGGCGGCGAGAACTTGGCCGACCTTGGCCTGTGGGGGCGGGCGGTGGCGGGGGAGGGGAGGCGCGTCCGGGCGAGGTCCCGCAGCGGCTCCCCCGCGCAGCTGCTGGGGGCCCGCGCGGGCTGTCCGCTCGGCGAAGTTCCAGCGAGCGCGGCGGCCTCCGCGGGGCGCCCGGGACCCCGGGGCGATGAGACCAGCCCTGCTCTGGAGGGGCGGCCGTGTGTAAACGGGTCGTGACAGCAGCCTGGAGAGGGGCTGTGGGAGCGCGGAGCTGGGAAGACCCAGCGCGCGCTGTCTTCTTCCAGCCAGTGACCCGGGCGGGAGGGGGTGGGGAGCTTCAGGGCTCGGTCAGTGTTCTCGTTCATCCGTGTCGTAATTGACGCATCGTTTAAGCGCCTGTTAGGTACCAGGCGGGCACTGTGCTGTGCCTGGGGAAGTCCCTGCCCTGCGGACAAGCAGCAGATGACAGTTCCCTAATTACTCTTGTGAGAGGATTCCCAAGGAAATGCGGGGTGCTGGGGGTGACAGTAAAGGAGCTGACTGTCAGAGAAGGGGAGGCGATGCTTGAGCTGAGCTCCGAAAAATGACTGAGAATGAGCTTTCTCAAGAGGGTGCTGGTGGTGTTTCACGCAGAGGGAGTAGTGTGGACAAGGCCTCTGAGGTGGTGTGTTGGGGGCTGAAAGGCAGCCAGTGTGGCTGAAGGGCAAGGGGATCACAGGAGGGGTCTGTTAAGTGTGCAGGGGCCAGATGTAGGCCTTGTGGGCTGCGGTGAGTGTGGTCCAGGCAGGGCAGAGAGTTTGGTCTGGTGAAGTTGGGACTGATTGTGGAGGGCTCTGCAGGACGTGCTGAAAAGTCTAGATTTTATCCGGTTACCTCTGGCAAGGCTGTAGGGGTTTTAAACATAGGAACAATGTGACTAGCAATGTGTTCTAGGAAGGTCCCTCTGGCTGTTGTGAGAGGTCCACCTGAGTCTTGGGAGGTAAGTTCTGCCAGGAAGCGGCTGCAGTGACTGAAGTGAGAAACACAGGGAAGCACTGTTATGTGGAGCTTGTGGGAGGCACTGACATTCAGCACAGAGCCTAGCACATAGAGGGACTTGGATAAAAGGCTTGTACTGTGCTGAGAAGTTGAGCCCATGCAGGAGGCAGCAGGATCTGGGCCAGATTTAAAGTGCTTTCTGCTGCATGACCACTGAGTCATGACCTGAGACAAGTCCCTTCCTCTCGCCAGCTTCCTTTCCTCATAGCGTAAAGAGTGATAACTCCTCTCCCAAAGGTGAAAGACTACAAGGGAGGTTTCCAGAAAGAGCTGCTTTGGTCAGTCCAGTCCATCCCCTGTTGAGAGCCTGCCCTTGATTCCCCAGTGACCTCACCCAGGCATTCCCAGCCCTCATGACTTGATCCCCAATTTACCTTTGCGCCTTATCCACTCTGCTCCTCTTTACATCTCTCTCGCCTTCCTGTCCTGGATCTGTGCTGTTACTGTTTTTCTTCCCTTCCTACCTCCTGTGAACTCATCATGGGGCCTTGGGACCAGGGGGCTGAACTCACCTGGCTACTTGCCTAGTGTGCTTTTCTTAAGCAGTGATATTCAGCCTCTTCTAGAATTATGTATTCAGGTACTCTCTCTCTTCTAGATTGTGAGTTTCTTGAGAGCATGGCTATGTCTTACTCCTTCCATAGCCCCTACATTGCCCAGCACAGGGCCTGGCACAGAGTGGGTATTGTTAGTGTTTGATGAACAAGGGAATGAATGAGCTCATTGATTGCATCTGCTCACCATGCAAGGGCAGCTGTGAGGAATCTAGGCAGGAGTGACTTCACCCATCTGTGTCATGTTTTAACAGTTCATTAAGCACTTTAAAATCCCCTATTCTATTGAATGATCCTTAAGGTAACCTAGAGTGGCAGCTTTTCTTGTCCTCTTTTTACAAATGAAGAAACCAACATTCAGAAAGTTTAAGTGACTTGCCTAAGGCTACAAAACCAGTAGATGGCTGAGCGAGGATAAAAATTTTTTGCTCTTCTCCCTGTAGCCTAGTAGACTGAGATTGGCTAGAGCTGGCTGTTCATTCTCCCATTGTCTATTTTGCCTCTCTCCCTTGAGGGGGTGGGTGTGGGGGTCCCAGCAGTGCTAGGCTGAGAGGCACATGCTGGGCTTTTACATCTCATTTTCAAGGATGAATGCTGGGCTTGGATGATATCTACAATTTGGCTTTCCCATGAGCTTTTTAACTACCAGAGGGTTCTATTTACATCTTTAGAAGTTTTGCCTCAGGAAACCTAAGGGCCCGGGAAGGCTCCCAGAGTTGGCCAAGCTCATGTAGCAAGTCTGGAACAGAACCTTTAAGGGTCTAGATTTGGAGAAACCACTGTTGAGTGAGGGCAGCCTTTTGGGCTGGTTTTCTCCCCTGTGAAATGTCAGAGAAGCCTTGGTGTTAGTCATGGCTCTACAAGGCCTGGTTTCGTGGGGCTTGTGTGGTGGCCATTGAGTCCCCACTGTGGGGGTTGTTTCATAGAAGAGAAGTCTGGTGTTCCCTAAGATGGCCTGATATGAGAGAGTCACGCCTCCCACCTCCCCGAGCCCCCAGAGCTGCCCTGTGGCTGCCTTCTCCTTCAAGTTCAGGAGCCAGTTGAAATGTCGGAAATGGAAGCCAACGTGGTAAGCGGCATTCCCTGCAGGGGTGTGGGTGGAAGGCTGAGCACTGGGCTTGCTGAAGTTCTGAGACCCTCCAGTTAATTATTCTTTTCCCCTGGAGGCCTGAAACTGGAGGGAGGCCACCCCCCCACAGGCAGAACCAACTATGATCTTGGGGCCATTAAGGAGTCAGTGTGTTTCTGCCTTTCTGTGCAGAGGGAAGGGAGAGAAGCCTGGATGATCCCTACACCTAGCTAATTCCTCACCCTTTCACTGGACCCTCCCAACCTTGACTGTGCCCTGGCAGCAGCAGGTGCACCCTTAGGTGGCTGGCCAAGGTGAAGGCTGGCGACTGGGAAACCTGCCCTCACTCATAATTGAGACCTGACTTACTCCATAGGGTGCTCTGTCCCTGGGATTGGAGAATTCAGTCTCCCTGCTAAAGGGAATAGGACGGGGACAGTAGCTGGACTCATCTCTGAGGTTGTGGCTGTCCCTATCTCTCTCTGCTATAGACCATCCCAATCTGGCAAAACAAGCCGCATGGGGCTGCTCGCAGTGTAGTGAGAAGGATCGGGACCAACCTGCCCCTGAAGCCATGTCCCCGGGCGTCCTTTGAGGTGAGTGCGCTGGATGGGCAGGGAGAGGAGAGACCGAGAGAGTATGGGAGGATGGTGCTGCTTCTGTGCCCGAGAATCCTCGGCATTGCCGAGGGAGGTTGCTTTGCTGGTCACTTTTTCATTTTGTCAAGAAATATTTATTAAGTGCTTATAGTGGATTCTGGTCACTGTGCCTTCCTGATTGTACACAAACCTGTGACCACAACAGTCAGGCTTCCAATTTGCTCGTAAATTAATAATCTTGTGTCTTGGATGCCTCTGTTAAGTGACTCAGATTTCATCAGGTTCCAGCAATACAGTTTATCAGTGCAGGCCAAAGATCCTTGATGAACCAGACCTCCAGAATAGCCATGTCTGTGCTCTGAGGTATTTGCCTGCAACCCTGGCAGGTCCCCACTCAGGACACTGAGTGCTGTGTGTCACTGAGTTGAACTCTGCTTTTCTTCACCAGCCCTAAGACATGGCCACTTAGCCACCTATTTTTAGTGTTTCCCTGAGTCCATTACTCCCCATCCTCTTCTTTCTGGCCAAGTCTGGCCACTCCTTTACTGGGCTACTTCAGTTTTACCTCTGTGTCTAAGGGCCTTTAGCACCTACTCTGCAGCAGAGATTCTTGCCTGAGACCCCATTCTGCAGTGGAAAGCTAAATAGCATTTATTAGTCCCAGCTGCCTCCCTCTAAGAACTAATGGTTAAGCACTAGCTCCAGACTAGATGCCTAAGGTATGTTCCTTTGAGGAGCTGGGACACAAAAGAAATACTTCAGCTTTCTGCCTACACAGAGGAGATAGAAATATATGCCTGAAAAGATGTGGGCCCAGGTGGATACAGAAATCAAGCAGTTGAATTTGTATATCAGGTGCTGAGCTGCGAAGTCTGTGTAGGAGCTGGATCTGGAGTCAGAAGTGGTGTCAGGGTTGGTATGCGAGTCAGGAATGGGGTTGGGGGTGGGCGGTGAGGGGGCTGCCCCCTGACCCAGATTTCTAGTTATTAAGAATTGCCCAAAGAGCCTGGGCAGGATGTGGCCCTAGCTGCCTCAAGCATCAGAAACAAAGGGAAGCACAGCTAAGGAGCGTGAGAGACTCAGTGGAGGTTGCCCCACATCCCACTATAACCTGTCCAGTCCTTTGGCCAGATACCGCTGGGCAGAGACAATCAAGGGCGTAAGCTCCCACAGAGCAGGATCATGCGTGAGTAGTAGTAGTAATACTAGCTAACATTTACTGAGCACATACTATGTGCCAGGCACTATGCTAAGTACTTTATATATGTTAACTCATTTAATTGCCAATAGCAGAGGAGCATTCTGGCTAATCAGGGAAAGCACATGGAGGCCTCCCCTAAATGGCTCATCTTAGCAGTAGCTCCTGGGTTAGTAGAAGTCCTCCTCTGTAACCTTGGAGAATCACTTCACTCCTTTAAGACCCAGCTTCCCTATCTAAAAGCCAGAGCCATCAAGTCCTGATCCACCTACCAAACAATCTGTAGCAGAAACATCTGAATTTAACTCATGTATAGGTGGGCTTTTGAGAAATTATCCCTGGATTTCTGTTGTAATTACCTTAAATATTATTTAAGGGAATCTTGCTGATTTGTTTTATTTTTTAAATTACTCATATAAAAATATTAAATTAAGGAAAATAAAAAGGAGAAAGGAAAGTAAATTACCTATCATTCACATAGTTATGACACAATAACTACTAATGTTTTGGTGTAGTTCTTTTTTTTTTTATGTTCGCCACCCAAAGACTAATTACCATCCGTCACCGTACACATGCGTCCTTATTACCCCTTTCACCCTCCTCCCTCTCCCCTTCCCCTCTGGTAACCATCAATCTAATCTCTGTATCTGTGTGTTTGTTATTTTTATCTTCCACCTATGAGTGAGATCATACAGTATTTGATTTTCTCTGTCTGACTTATTTCACTCAGCATCATACCCTCAAGGTTCATCCACGTTACCACAGATGGCAAGATTTCATCTTTTTTATGACTGAGTAGTATTCCATTGTGTATATATACCACATCTTCTTTATCCATTCATCCATTGATGAGCACTTAGATTGCTGCCAAGTCTTGGCTATTGTGAATAATGCTGCAATGAATATAGGGGTGCATATCTTTTCACATTCATATTTTTGTGTTCTTTGGATGAATACCCAGAAGTGGAATAGCTGGATCATATGGTAGTTCTATTCTTAGTTTTTTGAAGAATCTCTGTCCTGTTTTCCATAGTGGCTGTGCCAGTTTACATTCCCACCAGCAGCATATGAGGGTTCCCTTTTCTCCATATCCTCTCCAACACTTGTTATTTCTTATTTTGTTAATGATAGCCATTCTGATGGGCGTGAGGTGATATCTCATTGTAGTTTTAATTTTCATTTCCCTAATTATTAGTGATGTTGAACATCTTTTCATGTGCCTGTTGGCCATCTGTATATCTTCTTTGGAAAGATGTCTGTTCAGATCCTTTGCCCATTTTTTAATTGGATTGTTTGGGTTTTTTGTTATGGAGGTGTATGAGTTCTTTATATTTTGGATATTAACCCCTTATCAGATACATGATTTGCAAATATCTTCTCCCAGTTGTTAGGTTGTCTTTTCATTTTGTTGATTATTTCCTTTGCTGTGCAGAAGCTTTTTAGTTTGATGTAGTCCCATTTGTTTACCTTTTCTTTTGTTTCCCTTGTCTGGTGAGACGTATTCAAAAAGATACTGCTAAGACCAGTGTCAGAGAACGTACTGCCCATGTTTTCTTCTAGAATTTTTATGGTTTCAGGTCTTACATTCAAGTCTGTAATCCATTTTAATTTTTGTGTGTGGTATAAGATAATGGACCGCTTTCATTTTTTTGCATGTAGCTGTCCAGTTTTCCTAACACCATTTATTGAAGAGACTTTCCTTTCTCCATCGTATGTTCTTTGCTCCCTTGTCAAAAATTAGCTGTCCACAGATGAGTAGGTTTATCTATGGGCTCTTGATTCTGTTCCATTGATCTGTGTGTGTTTTTGTGCCAGTACCGTGCTGTTTTGATTACTTTAGCTTGGTGGTATATTTTGAAATCAGGGAGTGTGATACCTCCAGCTTTGTTCTTTTTCTCAGGATTCCTTTGGCTATTTGGGGTCTTTTCTTGTTCCATATAAATTGTAGGATTCTTTGTTCTGTATCTGTGACAAATGTCACTGGGACTTTGACAGGGATTGCATTGAATCTGTAGATTTCTTTAGGCAGTATAGACATTTTTACTATGTTAATTCTTCCAATCCATGAGCATAAAATGTCTTTCCATTTCTTTGTGTTTTTGATTTCTTTCAACATGTTTTATAGCTTTCGGTGTTCAGGTGTTTCACCTCCTTAGTTAAATTTATTCCTAGGTATTTTATTCTTTTTGTTGCGATTGTAAATGGGATTGTATTGTTTTTTTGTTTTTTTTTTTTAATTTTATTTATTTATTTTTCCCCTCAAAGCCCCAGTAGACAGTTGCATGTCATAGCTGCACATCCCTCCAGTTGCTGTATGTGGGACACGGCCTCAGCATGGCTGGAGAAGCAGTGCGTCGGTGCGCGCCGGGGATCCGAACCCGGGCCGCCAGCAGCGGAGCACGTGCACTTAACTGCTACGCCATGGGGTCGGCCCTGGCATTGTATTCTTAATTTCTTTTTCTGCTATTTCATTATTAGTATATAGAAACGCAACTGATTTTTGTATGTTGATTTTGTATCCTGCAACTTTACTGTATTCATTTATTATTTTTGATAGTTTTTTGGTAGATTCTTTAGGGTTTTCTATATATAAAATCATGTCATCTGCAAATAGTGACAGTTTTACTTCTTCCTTTCCAATTTGGATCCCTTTTATTTCTTTTTCTTGCCTGATTGCTCTAGCTAGGACTTCCAATACTATGTTAAATAAGAGTGGTGAAAGTGGGCATCCTTGTCTTGTTCCTATTCTTTAAGGATAGCTTTCAGTTTTTCTCCATATGGCCTTTATTATGTTGAGGTACTTGCCTTCTATACCCATTTTATTCAGAGTTTTTATCATAAGTGGATGCTGTATCTTGTCAAATGCTTTCTCTGCATCTATTGAGATGATCATGTGATTTTATCTTCATTTTGTTAATGTGGTATACCACATTGATTGATTTGCAGATGTTGAAGCATCCCTGCATCCCTCAAATAAATCCCACTTGATCATGGTGTATCATCTTTGTAATGTATTATTGTATTTGATTTACTAGTATTTTGTTGAGGATTTTTACATCTATGTTCATCAGTGATATTGGCCTGTAATTTTCTTTTTTTATGGTGTTCTTGTCTGGCTTTGGTATCAGGGTAATGTTGGCCTTGTAGAATGAGTTAGGAAGCATCCCCTCCTCTTCAATTGTTTGAAAGAGTTTGAGAAGGATAGGTATTAAGTCTTCTTTGAATGTATTGGTAGAGTTCACCAGGGAAGCCATCTGGTCCTGGACTTTTGTTTCTTGTGAGGCTTTTGATTACTGTTTTGATCTCCTTACTAGTGATCAGTCTATTCAGATTCTCTATTTCTTCTTGATTCCGTTTTGGAAAGCTGTATGATTATAAGAATTTATCCAGGGGCCGGCCTGGTGGCATAGTGATTAAGTTCACCCGTTCTGCTTTGGTGGCCCGGGGTTTGCTGGTTCAGATCCTGGGTGTGGACCTACTCACTGCTCATCAAGCCTTGCTGAGTCGGCGTCCCGTATAGAAGAGCTACAACTCTACAGCTATGATACACAACTATGTACTGGGGCTGTGGGGAGAAAAAAGGAAAAAAAAAAAAAAGAGGAAGATTGGCAACAGATGTTCATGCAGGGCCAATCTTCCTCAAAAAAAAAAAAAAGAATTTATCCATTTCATCTAGATTATCCAATTTGTTGGCATATAGCTTTTCATAGTATTCTCTTATAATCCTTTGTATTTCTGTGGTGTACACTGTAATTTCTCTTCTTTCATTTCTGATTTTATTTATTTGAGCCTTCTCTTGTTTTCTTGGTGAGTCTAGCTAAAAGTTTGTCAATTTTGTTAACTTTTCAAAGAACCAGCTCTTAATTTCATTGATTTTTCTCTATTGTTTTTTTAGTCTCTATTTCATTTATTTCTGCTCTGATTTTTATTATTTCCTTCCTTCTACTGATTTTGGGCTTTGTTCTTCTTTTTCTAGTTCCTTTAGGAATACTGTTAGATTATTTGAGATTTTTCTTGTTTCTTGAGGTAGGCCTGTGTTGCTGTAAACTTTTCTCGTAGCACTGCTTTTGCTGTATACCATAAATTTTGGTATGTCATATTTTCATTTTCATTTGTCTCCAAGTATTTTTTGATTTCTCCTTTGATTTCTTCCTTGACCCAATAGTTGTTCAGCAGCATTTTGTTTAATCTCCACATATTTGTGGCTTTTCCAGTTTTCTTCTTGTAGTTGATGTCTAGTTTCATACTGCTGTGGTCAGAAAAGATGCTTGGTATTATTTCAGTCTTCTTAAATTTATTGAGACTTGTTTTGTGGCCTAAGATGTGATGTAACCTGGAGAATGTTCCATGTGTATTCAAAAAGAATGTGTATTCTTCAGTTTTGGGATGGAACATTGTGTATGTATCTACTAAGTCCATCTGGTGTAATGTGTCATTTAAGGCCAATGTTTCCTTATTGATCTTTTGTTTAATGTTTATCCATTGATGTAAGTGGAGTGTTAAAGTCCCCTACTATTATTGTGTTACTGTCAATTTCTCCTTTTATGTCTGTTAATAACTGCTTTATATATTGAGGTGCTCCTATGTTGGTTGCATAGATATTTACAAGTGTTACGTCCTCTTGTTGGATTGTTCCCTTTATCATTATGTAGTGCCCTTCTTTGTCTCTTGTTATAGTTTTTGTTTTCAAGTCTATTTTGTCTGATATAAGTATTGCTACCCCAGCTTTCTTTTCATTTCCATTTGCATGGAGTATCTTTTTTAATCCCTTCACTTCCAGTTTGTAAGTGTTTTTAGGTCTGAAGTGTGTCTCTTGTATGCAGCTTATATATGGGTCTTGTTTTTTCATCTGTTCAGCCACCCTGTGTCTTTTGATTGGAGCATTTAGTCCATTGACATTTAAAGTGGCTACTTATAAGTATGTACTTACTGACATTTTATTACTTTTTTTCTGGTTGTTTTAGTAGTTCTTCTCTGTTGCTTTTTTGTTCTCTTGCTCACTTCCCTTGTGATTTGATGGCTTTCTTTGGTATTATGTTTGGATTCCTTTCTATTTTTTTGTCTGTTTATTATAGGTTTCTGGTTTGTGATTACCATGAGGTTCACATATAATAACCTATGTAAATAGCAATCTATATTAAGTTGATGGTCTCTTAAGTTTGACCTCTTACTAAAAGCCCACATTTTATGTTCTTGATATTATATTTAACCTCTTTTTGTGTGTGTGTGTATCCCTTTAACCTCTTATCATGGAGATAGATATTTTTAGTACTTTTGTCTTTTGACCTTCATACTAGCTTTATAGGTGGTTGATCCACTACCTTTACTGTATATTTGCCATTGCCAGTGATTTTTTTTTCTTTGATAATTTTCTTATTCCTATTGGTGGCTTTTCTTTTCCACTTAAATAAATCTCTTTACATTTCTTGTAAGGCCTGTTTAGTAGTAATAAAACTCCTGTAGTTTTTGCTTTTTGGGAAAACTCTCTCTCCGTCCATTCTGAATGAGAACCTTGCCAGGTAGAGGATTCTTGGCTGTAGGTTTTTTCCTTTCAGTACTTTGAATATATTTTGCCACTCCCTTCTAACCTGTAAGGTTTCTGCTGAGAAGTCAGCTGATAGCCTTATGGGGTTTTCTTTATATGTAACTTGTTGCCTTTCTCTTGCAGCTTTTAGGATTCTCTATTTAATTTTTGACATTTTAATTATGTGTCTTGGTGTGGGCCTCTTGGGGATCATCTTGTTTAGTGTTCTCTGTGCTTCCTCTACCTGGATGTCTGTTTCCTTCCTCAGGTTAGGGAAGTTTTCAGCTATTATTTCTTCAAATATGTTCTCTGCCCCTTTGTCTCTCTCTTCTCTTTCTGGGACACCTATAATACGGATGTTAGTATGCTTGATGTTGTCCCAGAGGTCCCTTTGTCCTCGTTATTTTTAATTCATTTTTCTTTTTTCTATTCAGCTTAGGTGATTTCCTCGACTCTTTCTTCTAGGTCACTGATCCATTCTTTTGTGTCATCTACTCTGCTGTTGATTCCCTCTAGTGAATTTTTAATTTCCATTATTGTATTCTTCAGTTCTGATTGGTTCTTTATATTTTCCAATCCTTTGTTGAAATTCTTTTCCATCTTTTTCTAGATGTATATTTTTTGCTTTGTTCTAATGATAGTCACCATATGATTGAATCCTCCTACTTTTTCATTTAACATAGTGTCACTCAGCCTATCTAGTCCCTGGTTGTTGTTCATTTGGGTTTGAGGGGCTATTTTAAGGAATCCTGCTATGATTCCTTTTGTATAATTAATCATGTCTTTTTATGTAAATCTAAATATTCAAATTATCAAGTTTGCTTAAAACAGTGTAGATCCCAATTAGCTACAAAGGTGTTATAAAGAGTTAGCCAGGAGAAACTTGCTGTTGATGTAACAGATTGTTGATGTCTTTGCACCTGTATTCTCACAACCAGAGGGCAAGATGCTCTTAGACAGTGGCCATCTCTGTTAAAAGGTAACTCTGGCCAGTCCCACTGAAGACCCCTTTGCTCTAGCCAGGGGTCAGCAAGCTTTTTCTTTAAAGGGCCAGAGTAAATATTTTAGGCTGTGGGCTATAACAGTCTCTGTGACAACTACTCACTTTTGCAGTTGTAGCTTAAAAGCAACCACAGACAATACATAAATGAATGGGTGTGACTGTTCTTCCAATGTAACTTTATATATAAAAACAGGCCCCATCCCTGCTCTAGGCCACCGTGTTTTGTTTGGAGGATACAACAGCCTCATAATTGGTCTTTTCAACCTCCCATCCATGTACCACACAGCAGCAGAATATTAAAACCTAAAATCTGATCCTTAATTAGTTAAAATCTTCCAGTGGCTCATTATTGGTCTTAGAATCAAAGCTCCTAATTCACTTTCTAACCTCTCACAATCCCCCCTTATCCTCCATTCCACCCATGCTGAACTATTTGTAATCTCAGAGACTCTCTTGCTTCTGGCCTCTTATTCAAGCTATTTCCAACCAGTTCAGAACTCTCTTCTCCCTCCTCTAGAAAACCTTCCTGACACCCAGTGCTGGATTAGGTGCCCCTCCTATGTATTTTGCAGTCTCTCATTATCTCATCATGATGTCAGTAAATGCTTGTTGATGAATTTTGCTTCTCTATAGACCCTGCCCAACATCTCTGACCTGTGTCTAAGGGATGTGCCCCCAGTCCCTACTCTGGCTGACATCGCCTGGATTGCCGCAGATGAAGAGGAGACATATGCCCGGGTCAGGTAGTTGAGGCAATAGCTGGTCTGCTGGGGAATGGGAAGCTTCTTCCCATTCGAGGTGGTAGGCAGCAGGGAGAGTGCTTGTGAGGCTGAAGGCAATAGGAATGAGAGCTGTGGGCTCAGAGTGGGAGCAGAATCTGGCTGTGTTACTCTTGTAGGGTGAAGGAATTTTAGAAGGGGTGCAGTGGCCAGCTGTCTCTGACTGACATACTTGTCTTTCCCTGGTCCAGAAGTGATACACGCCCCCTGAGGCACACCTGGAAGCCTAGCCCTCTGATTGTCATGCAGCGCAATGCCTCAGTGCCCAACCTGCGTGGGTCCGAGGAGAGACTCTTGGCCTTGAAGAAGCCAGCCTTGCCAGCCCTAAGCCGCACCACAGAGCTGCAGGATGAGCTGAGCCACCTGCGCAGCCAGATTGCTAAGATAGTGGCAGCTGATGCAGGTAGGAGCCCCTGAGCCAGGGCCAGAATATAGCAGGCAATTCCTTTTCCCCTGGCTTTTGGACAGGATAGGGGTAAGGAAATAATGGTTGTTGTTCAGGGGGACTTAGGCACAGGGCTCTGGGGTTGCCCTGAGGCTTGTCTAGCCTGTCATACTCCTTAGATAATTTCCATCAGCCATTTTGGGCTGATGGGTTTCGTTAGCAACAAAATCTTCTCATAATCTGTGATCTCAGGCAGATTCCATCCCTTGGCCACAAAAACGAACACCCTCCTCCTCCAAGTGTCTTTAAGATCACGTCTTTCATGAGCCCTGAGCAGCTTTCCTTTCCAATATGAAAAATAAGCATTTCCCACCAAGAGACTTATCCCCTATAAGCACCAATCTTCCCTTTCCTTATCCTATCTACTAGAGCCCACCTCTCCATCCCTCTACCCTTCTGTCTGCAGTTAAGGCAGAACCACTGGAAATGAATGGGAGTCTGTCTTGGCCAGCAGCATGAAACACCAACAGGTGGATCTCTCCCAAGATACTCAGGGTTTATCCTCATATTCATCCCATCCTCATTTTTTTTGCTCCTTGTTGACTCAAAGTCATAGTTTCCAAACCTTATCAGTTGGTAGAACACATGAAAATCATGGTGTTTTCTTTGAAACCTTCATCTACTTAATTCCCTCATATGGCAGTTTTATAGAGGAATTGCACTTGAATTTTCCATTTATATTTATTGGCTACTTTTATGTCATCCAAGAGACAAGCTAAAGTAGTTTGTGAAAAATCAGGGAGTGTTTGTTAGAAACTGAGAAGATTCTCTCCATTAAAATTTGGGAAACTAGGAGGACCATCCCCATTCTATTTTTGCTACAGAACACTTCTTCCTGTCACAGATAGCAAAAAAGGAGCACAGTCAGAAGCATTAGCCCAGTTAGAGAAAAGAACAAATTCAGGCCTTGATTCTGTCACTGTTGCTTCTGTCTAAATTCCGTAGCTCACTGCAGAATGGGAGCCTTTAGGAGCCAAAGCCTTTATGCAGTGGGTTTTTCTGCCCTCCGGAATACTGGAAGAGCCCAGTGCTCCTACATCTTGTTGAGATCCTGAGAGGGGAGGGTAGTGGAGGAACCTTCCACTGGCTTACAGATACCATCCTGGGCTCTCCCAGGATGTCGTGGTGTCAGCCCAGGAAATGAATGTTTATAGGCAGTGCTTGTGAGAAGACGTTTCTGCTGTATTCTAGCCCCAATGTCCATCCATGCCTGTTGTTTTCTCTTTCAGCTTCGGCTTCATTAACACCAGATTTCTTATCTCCAGGAAGTTCAAATGTCTCTTCTCCCTTACCTTGTTTTGGATCCTCATTCCACTCTACAACTTCCTTTGTCATTAGTGACATCACTGAGGAGACTGAGGTAGAGGTCCCTGAGCTTCCATCAGTCCCCCTGCTTTGTTCTGCCAGCCCTGAATGTTGCAAACCAGAACACAGAGCTACCTGCAGCTCGTCTGAGGAGGATGACTGTGTCTCTCTGTCCAAGGCCAGCAGCTTTGCAGATATGATGGGAATCCTGAAGGACTTTCACCGGATGAGACAGAGCCAAGATCTGTAAGTATTTGATAATGAGCTCTAGTGATCTATTTACTGTTAACTCGCCCGTGGCCAATGATCTAATAGAAGGTACTTACATAGTAAGTCCTCAGTAGTAGCCATGTGTTACTCCGTTCACAAAGCTTACTACCTGCTTGCTAATGCCTGGGACCCCAGTTTGAGGAAAGAGCAACACTTTACATTTGGTTGGGGTGATCTAACCCAACCAAATATTAGACTAGTAGGGATTTTATAAGACGGCTCATCTAATCCAACTTCTGTCCCCCAGGGGTGGACCTCGCCACTTCAGTTCTCATGTTGCTAGTGACAGTGTCCCCAGGCCCTACCCTTCAAAGTGGGTTGCATAATACTCAAATTGGTAAACTTTTTTGGTGGAAGGAGAATTTTATAAAGTGGGGATTTCTCTCTTAAAATACAGTGGTCCCTTATGCAAACCAACCCTGCAAATTCAGAGATTTGAGAACAAGGTTTTTGAGACTCATAGGTAGTTCTTAAACCTAGCTGTCCTTCAGAATTGCTCAGATTTGTTAAAAATACACCTTAAACTTACTAAAGCAGAACCCCCAAGGAGTGGAGCATGAGGAAATTTGGGAAATACCTACCTTGAGAAACTCATCTAGCAGAGAAGCCCTAGAGCTCCAGCTGGAGGAAGTGTTTCTCCAAGTGTGGTCTGAGCACCTGCATCAGATGCACCAGAGGAACTTGTTCAAGTGCAGGTTCCTGGGTATGGAAACATTTAAGTTTGACATCCAGACCCCAAAGGCCAGAGGCCCGAGTGTGCAGCTGTATTTGTTAATGCAGATAAAAATGCTGTTTGGGGGTGCTGGGAGGTGAGGTCTCTCTCCTGAGTTGAAGTTCCTGTTGAAGGGAAGGTTAACTCACCTTGTGCAAGAATCCCTTTGTGTCTGTGGCCCCATTTCCCTCTGAAAACAAGACAAGGCTAAGTGACTCCCTCATTGCTTCCTGGTAGTTGATCCTTTGGAGAAGTCACTTTTACCTTCCTTCTCTGGCCCTAGCGAGGCTGGTCATACTGACCAGTTCTTTCCCACATTCCCAAATTCAGCTGCTGCTGCTTCTGGGCTACCCTAAGCCTTTTTCTTCTGGTCAATGTTTTATAGATTGACTCTCAAACTTTCTTTTACTTGCCTCTTTGACCATATTAGATCCAAGCCCCTCCTTCCATTCGTGTCTTGGGGATCTTTTCTCCCTTGTTAATAGAAGGAGCTGGGTTGATGACTAAGAATGGGAAAGTAGCCCCATCAGCAAAGGTTCAGAAGTGTAACAGACTGAAGGCAATTCCTCTTGTTTTTGCTTTCGAGGTTTAATTATCAACCTTGGCTCTTACGTCTAGCCTAATGACCAGTAAATATGTATGAGGATATATGTATGTAAGTTCACTAGAATTTCATGCAACTATTTTCCAGGTATCTAGGACACTCTTTTATGATGTATCAGGCAATTTGAACATACCCCAATCTGGAGTTGGTTTTGTTCCCACAGGTCCCTTATGATGTGAACATTTTACTATAAATTCTAGACCTCTTATAAAAAATCTCACAGCTCCCCTGATGGGGAGACAGGGCAGTAAGAAATCCTTAGCACACCTTTTCCCCAGAACTAATAAAGGTCAGAATAGCCAAGAGTCATTAGTCACTTCCACTGCTGACCTGGGGAAATGCTACCAAGAAAAGATAGTGCCAGAAGGTGGGAGCAGAAGCCTAACCACCACAGGCCAACTCTAACTGGTTGATGGTCCTTTACTTTGCCCACATTTTATAGCCATTTCAGGAAATAGTAAAGCATTCTAGTTAAGAAATGAGATCTACAACCAGCTAGCTTGGTTTTGGACTCTGGATTCACCACTTACCAGCTGAGCAATTAGTGACTTTGGGAAAACTGCATAACCTTTCTGTGCTTTAGTTTCCTTATTTGTAAAAAAGGGATTGTAATAGTACCTACCCCATAAGATTGTTGTGAGGATTGAGATTGTATTCAAAGACACTAAACACTGCCCAGGACAAAGTAAATACTCAGTAAATATAAGCTGTTATTGTGTCTCTAGGAATCGGAGTTTATTGAAGGAGGAGGACCCTGCAGTCCTTATCTCCGAGGTCCTAAGAAGGAAGTTTGCTCTGAAGGAAGAAGATATCAGTAGAAAAGGAAACTGACTGCACTCAGCTCTGCAAACTCAGCCTCATGCTTCTGGAATTCCTTCAATAGCTGCCTTCCTCACCGCAGATGTTTCTGCCTCTCAATTAGAAACCTTCTGCAACAGTCTTGCCGAAAGCTAGAGCTTGGACTGAAAGAGAAGAGCTGGATTATACGTTTCCCATACTTTAAACCTTAGCAGAAAGCTAAGGCCTGTTTTTAGCTGAGACACTTTTTACAGGTAAATATATAGGTTGGAATGTTTCAGTCTAAAGGGTGAGATAGAATTTCTGGTTTTTCCTTGCTCCTGTGTGAAAATAGGTCCTAAATGAATGAATGACTTCACTGCATTAGACCCCATAACTGGTCTCACCGCACACTTTGTGCCCAGCTGTCACTCACTCTCAGCAGCTTCCTTGCAGCAGAGCAGGGCTGAGGGGAGGGAGCTATAAATGTTGATGTACATGTTCACAGGGCAGGGAAACTCTTATGCTGCTCCATCATAAACTGACACCAATGCCCAGCAATCACCCTCTCCCCCTTTCCTGTCCAACACCTATTTAGAGGTTGGGCCACTGGACCAGCTAACACTTGGGCTGCTGCTGGGAGGCCTGGGCTGTTTTTTTCTTAAATATATTTTGTAATACTGTACAACCAAATCTACCCTCTAAGGCCTTGGGGCATCATCAGTTCCACTGATTGAAAACTCTTTCTCTTCCAAGGACTTTAGTTTAAGCCCAGCAGGAAAGAGAAATGGGGAGGGGAGAGAGAGTACCATCCTTCTTCCAGGCCTGTGACTGCTCCTTTGCGTTAGGCCAAGGTTTGTACCTGCCACACCATGCATGACTCAGACGCCCTCAGGTCCCTTTCTCTATGGTATGTATCCTGTGTGTGTTTGAGTTGAAGCACTACCTGACATTAAAGGAAGGATTTGGAGAGAGAGTGCATTTGCTGTGTCTTATCTCTGAGTTGTGATCACCTTTTTAAGGTATGTGAACTTTTATAACAAACTAACTCCTGGCTTCCTCTCTTTCCTTATAAGGTCCTGCCTTTATAAGAGAAAACTTCCCTAAGGAGCCTCTTGTCCCTTTCTGTAGAGAGTTTGCCCTAAGCTCTTAAAGCAGTTACATCTTATAACTTGCAAGCTTGCCCCCCCACAAGCCTTTTACATACCACACCTGCAACATGGAAAACTGCTACATGGTGGATAACATCTTGGGTAGAACACAGGTCAAATTAGACTCCTGTTCAGATCAGACCCATGGCAATGACCAAGCATATACTATTAAAAAGTTGCTTTATCAAAGATAAAATTGGTAATGTTTTAATTACCATCAGAGTCAGCTTTGTCAACAGTCATTTATTTGGATTCATAGTTTTACAAAGGGAGTTCTCTCCCACCTTGTAGAATAGTGATAGTCACATCTAGATTGTTATATAGCTCAGGTGTTTTTAGGGAGAGATGTTTCAACATAGAGTATATAACTTTAAAATGCTGTAAAGTTACCACAAAAATAAAATAAATAAAACTACCATCATTCTACCTCTCTCTCTATCCCCCCTGCCCTCATACAGCTGGGTTGGGGAGATTTGCCTTATCACTCAAAAAAGTGTCAGCAGTAATGGTCCCAAGCTTAGGTTGCATGAGTATGACTACAGCCAGAGATTAAAAGTACACACATCCATGAGAAGCAATGTCCCAGTCAGGCATTTGAAAGGGCAAAGAGGTGGTCTGTGCAGGCTGAGTAATAGGCTCTTTAGTGGAGGGCTAAGTACCTGCCCTGCCTCCTCAGTGCTCATCACGACTCATACAGGGAGTTTACCCGCCACTTCTTCCTCAGGGAAAGGCACAACGCCAATCAGACTGTCTCAAGTGGCACCACCTGCTCTATTTACACAAAGAAAATGCTCAATAACAGCTTCATCCAGTGTCTGTCTCCTACCCAAACATACTCACTCTCCCAAGATATTTTCCTATATCTCTGTCATTTCAAAGTAAAGTACTTTTAGAACCAAACTCTCAAAGACATTTAGACTTGGTGCCTGATAACTTGATTACCTTCAGAGTCCTGGGTAAAGAGCAAATCAGGCTGCAGATTTAACTGAGTGGGCCTACCCTGGCATTGAGCCCAAGGGCTGTTGGGAAACTGCCCTAAGCCCTGATTCCTGTTGTTGGTTACATCTCGGAAAGGAGCTCTAAAGTTGTGGGCGATGACCCGCTGGCCCTGAGAATCCTCAGTGAAAAGCTGACTCCAGGAGTCCTTGTCATGGTTTTCACTGTCCCAAGAAAACACAGGAACAGGACAGGGGCTTCGTTTCACTGATTTTGTGTTTTCTCTGCTCCAGAAATCCCTTCTGTTTTCCTTGGCAGACACCTTTTCAAATTTAGTCTTGTCCAGGGGCTGATGGCCCTTGCCCCCAGGTGGTTTACTATGTCTCTCCATACCCTGATAGTTCTTTTTCTTAGGTCCATGAAGCCAGTCCCTTTTCCAGGAAGAATCCTTCACTGCCTCCTTTTGGCCCAGCAAGCAAGAACTTTCCAAGTCCTGAGTGAAGGAATAAGCCAGTGAGTCTTGACTCTCTCCAGCACAGACTAAGGTGTCAGGCTGGAACAAAGACAGCACAGTCAAGGATGGGGTTCCCATTCTGTGGTGGTCAGACGCCTGGAGAGACTGAGGACCAAGTCCAGCTTCCTGGATGTCTGCAGGGGTTGAAGTGGCTAAAGGGGATGCCATGCAATCATCCCCCAAGCCCTGGATCAGATGTTCTTGCTGGGTTGTGTCTTGCTTAGATTCTTCGTTGCTCTGACTTTCTATATGAGTTGAAACACTCCTCTGATCACCACCATTTGTCTTTCCTAGTAAAAGAGACACGAAAAACAATATTGTTCTGCAGGAAAACTCGGCCATGAGCAGGATTTAGTTGCCTTTTTCTGAGATCAGTATCAGCTACTATCACTACCTAGTGCAGGGGTCTTAGACTCTTCACATACCTTTGTAGCTCATCTTCCTGCTTTCAGTCTCTCTATTCTCTCCTGAATGATCTTTCTAAAACACAGATCTTATATTCCCCTACTCAAATATATGGATGTTTCACATGACCTACCTAATAAAGTCAGACGTCATATAATCAGACCACAGCCTACTTTTCCAGCTGAGTTTTCATATGTGGGATTTGTTTAACATAAAGCATATTAGTTTTGCTTTTGTTTTTTATTTAATGTGGTTTCTGCTAAACAGTGATTCTGGCCAAATATTACTCCTGGGTATTATCCTTTGAGAAACATGCTCAACACACACTATTTTTGTAAGGTCTCGAAGATCACATTAACCATCCAACTCTGAGAAACCTTCTGATGACAGTGTGAAGAACGCAGGTTCCCCACTCCCCAAACATTTCATGGTAAAGAGAGGAAAGATACAGTTTGATGCTAAGTCAACCAGTAGGAAGAACAATAATAAAAAAACAACTGCTAGTGTCCAGCCTGTCCATTTTTTCAGGCATGCAGCAGATCCTGTTCTGCCTTAAGGACAATGACATGGAATTCCCACTCTCCCCCCAAATTATACCAAGAGCTAATCACAAACAAAGCTGAATGACTGACTTCCTCTTTCCTTCTTCAAGAATTATACCACAGAACCTATGTTTTGTGAAAGAGTTCTCAATTTTGCCTACGAATTCAATACAGACTAGAATATACCAGAATTTTGAAATGGAAAGTGTTTTTGAAAAAAATCTGCCCTAGTTACTTAAAGGAAGGGTGTTTAAGTTTTTGTTTAGGGTAGGGAGAGTGCATTTTGAATGCTGATGCAAAGCAATCCTGGAAATCACACCAAGAGTTAGCGCTCTCCTCTCAGTACCCTCCAGCTGGCAGGAACCCTGCTCTCTAAGCCCCAGCCTGCTCTGAGGCAGCCCATCTCCTGAGGAGGGACATGCAAGCAAAGAACTGCCAAAAGATGATGAGACACAGCCAATTTTAAGCCAATCTTTCTAAGAAAAAGCACCTTTGAGCCTTGACTAATTTGAGAAGCTTCATACAGAAAATCAGTTATCAATTAATCTTAAAGACCAATTGTTACGAGTCCAACACATATACCTAACTAATGGCAGATCAGCTCCCTTATGCACCCCCAACTCCCAAGTATACCTTTCCATACGGCTCTGTCAGGGAATACAAGACTAAGAAAAAACCAGAAAAGTATGTTTGTAAAAGCATGTACAGTATATATTGTTTTTTAAAAGGCAGTGATTTCTTGTTTTATAACCTCTTCTAATAGGTCAGCTAAGTTTAACACAATGCACTGCTGTCACCACTTATAAATGTTCCAGCATGGAAAAATGCACACACTCCTTTTGGCTCTCTGGGTGCTCCCAGACAGATCACCATACCTGGCTGCAAGGTGAAGAAGGAAGCAATGCTGGTCTGCCGAATGCCTGCAGGTGGAGTTCTTCTTTGGGTAAAAGAAATCTTACCCTTTCTCTCTCCAGGAAAGAGTGTTGGCATTTTGGTGCTTGGCTTGATTAAATGTGTCTGAGAAGGGAGAAGAAGAATAACAGAACCTATTAATATCAAAACAGCTGCCAGACGAGAGAGATTCAATAAACACCAGTGACCCTCTTGGAACCACACTGGACCCTTTGGACTCCACTCATATCCTATTCTCTAGGTAGTTTTTGCTGTACATCATCTTCCACCATTTCCTACCATACTGATGGTGTTTGTTTTTCTCAGGAAATCATGTATTCCAACTATAGCCCAATCTTTCCGCTTCCCCATGGAAATCAGTCAGGCTGACTAAACAACACAGGATTTGTTGAAGGGATTCCAGGGATGATGCTCTCTCCTTTAAAGATAATTAATGATTATACATCAGTGGCAGCTGATGCATTTTCAGTAGTTTTCAAATAGTGACACAGTGGTTAAGAGCATGGCTTCTGAGTCACATAGCTTCATTTCCCATCAATCCCAATTCTACCACTGCCACTTATTAGCTTTGTGACCCTCTGCAGGTTGTTTAATCTCTGTGTTTCATTCTTATGTGTGAAATGGGGACAATAATATTATCTATCCCATAAGGCAGTTATGAGGATTTGGTGAGTTAATTCACATAAAAGGCTTACATAGTTCCTGTATAGCACTCAATTGGCTATTATTAAGAGGAAGAGCAATGAAACAGCACCAATCTTACCACATTTTCGTCTCAGGTCCCTTTATACTTTAGAGTATGAATTGGAAGATGGGCCAGAGTTTGGAAAGTGTCAACTTTTTTTTTTGTGAGGAAGATCAGCCCTGAGCTAACATCTGTCACCAATCCTCCCCTTTTTGCTGAGGAAGATTGGCCCTGGGCTAACATCCGTGCCCATCTTCCTCCACTTTATATGGGACGCCGCCACAGCATGGCTTGACAAGCAGTGCATCAGTGCGCGCCCGGGATCTGAGCCCCGGGCCGCTGCAGCAGAGCACACACAATTAACTGCTACGCCACCAGGCAGGCCCGGGAAGTGTCAACTTTTATTACCTCACCCTTATTTAGAGTCATTCGTTTTTGTTTCAATTTGCTCATTATGGAATGCCTGAAAAGTAGGGAGAATAGGATTCAATTCAGTTTGCCTGTGAAAGCCAAAGAAGAAATGGGATTTGCCACTATTCATGCAGCAAGTTGGAAGGAGGCCTGAAACTTGAACCAAATTATTAGTTCTAGGCCAAAATTGACTTCATTTCATTTTTACATTTGGAAACTGAAATGTACTTTAAGAGGTTAAAAGAAGAAAGAAATCCTGAGTGTAAAATTCATACTTTGACTTGTAGTACTGGTACAGAACCTTCCCTTCCACCATACAAAACTAGAAAACTGAATATGATAGATGAAACAACTGATTTTAGACAATGGACACAGGCAGTGTAGGACTGTGATCCCTGAGAGAAGGCAAACAAATGAGGTGAGCCCTACGATCACCCTAACTTTCTGCTTGGAAGCACTTGCCAAACTGCAATGTATAGAGACAGTACCCAGGCAGAGCATTGCAGTCTTGATGAACTGAATAATTTAAGATTGCAATTTGAGGAAGCTGAGGTAGCTGGGATTTGCACAGCAGAGAAATATATGCAGAAATCTACTTAGAGATCCCTTCAGTCTATTACTGAATACTAACCTACACATGTGTTAGGTGATACCCCACAAGGCCAGACAAAGAAATGCCAGGAACTGCAAGCTGAACAATTCCCAGAGCTCACATAGGGCTGGGAGAGTTCCCGCCTGCCAGAATAGAGAGACCTCCTTGAATACCAGGGGCATTCAGTAGAGTTCTCAGAAAGATCACCCCTTAGCAGTAGAGCTAAACTAGCCCTAGAGCAAAAGCTATTCCAAACCTGTCCTAACAAAGCTTAAAAGCAAGCATTTAAAGTATCAAGCTAATTAGTAAGTAACTAACTGCCAAAACAAATTTCAATATTCTTTAAAGACAACAAAATCCAGATACCCAACAATGGAGCACTCATGATGTCTAGCATGCAATAAAAAATTACTAGATATGTGAAGAAGCAGGAAAACATCCAGAATGGGGAGGGGAGAGTTAATAGATCAGTTAATAGAAATACTAGAAACGAACCCAGAAACGTCAGGGATGAAAGAATTAGCAGATAAAACTTTAAAACAGGTACTATAACTATGCTCAAGGATTTAAAGGAAAATATGAAAATGAGAGAAATAGAAGATATGAAAAATTCATTAGATGGGCTTAACATATTAGAGACTACAGAAGAAAGTAACACTGAACCTGAAGACAGCAATATAAACTATCCAAAATGAAGCAAAGAGAGAAAAACAAACTGCTTAATGATCTGTGGGATATCAAGCATATATATAATTAGAGTTCCAAACAACAAGGTGGAAAAGGACAGAAAATATATTTGAAGAAATAAAGGCCAAAATTTTTCAAAATGTGATAAAAACTACAAACAACTGTAATAGATTATCTTTTTCAAAGATGGCCAATACAAGATCTCCCATTTCACATGCTCTTCTTAAAATGTGACCTTGCCATTCCTCTCATCAAGTGGTGAGGTCCACGTTCCCTCACCTTGAACTTGGGAAGAACTTTGTGACTGCCTGACCAATAAAGTACAAAAGAAGTAACACTACATGATTTCCAAAACTAAGTTATAAAAATACAATGCACTTTTCTGCCTTGCTTTCTTGAGATGCTCACTCTTGGAACCTGGCCACCATGCTATGAGGAAGCCCAAGCAGGCACATGGCTCTCTCAATTTTATGAGAGACACATCCTAGTTATGTAAAATAATGTGAGTTAGTATGCCAACAAGTATTTGAGCACCTATATGCTAGGTACTGGGAATAAAGCAATGAACAAAACAGACTGTTTCACCTCTGGTAAAGCTTACAGCTTACGGAAAAAAACAGGCAAACTAATAATAAATAGTTAATTTAAATTACTACAAGTATACTAAGTCCTATAAAGAAGACTTACAGAGGGGCTGGCCCTGTGGTGTAGCAGTTAAGTATGCGCGCTCCACTGCTGGCGGCCTGGGTTTGGATCCCGGGCACGCACCAATGCACCGCTTGTCGGGCCATGCTGCGTCCCATATAAAGTGGAGGAAGATGGGCACAGATGTTAGCCCAGGGCCAGTCTTCCTCAGCAAAAAGAAGAGGATTGGCGTGGATGTTAGCTCAGGGCTGATCTTTCCTCACACACACACACAAAAAAAGACTTACAGAAAACTACAGATTATCAGAAAACAGTAAGACCTCAATTAGCAAAACATCTGGGAATAAAGCTTTTTACCAAGTTGGCCATACTTAGCAGGAATAGAAGGACGTTCCTTCCGTAGGTCAGAGTGATGTCAAGAGTGATGTTGCCCCAGTTACAGATCTCTTAGAAGACCCATGGCTTCAAGGATCTACATTTATCTCAGCGGAACGTTAACATTCTGAGTGAGAACAGATCATCTGGAACTGAGAGGGGCCCAGGTACAAGGTCCTTCAGCAGATTATCCCTACCTCAAAATAAAGGCAGCCCCTGTGTGTACCTTACACAGTATAAGCCTGTCTAATAGGCACAGGGTTCCTACAAGGACCAAACCCTCAGTAAGCCATAGCTTTATTAAAAATTCTTACCCTATAAGAATGCCCTGAAGAACCTAACCTCCAGAAACACATTTCCTCCAAACCAAAGAATATCTAGTTGATATATCACATTCATGGTCCCATCAAGTTTTCTTCTTTCAGAGTGGTAGACAGAAAAACTGACTTCCTACAACTATGGAGCTCCTGCTATTGTTATCACAAGCATCCCCTATAATGTGTTCCTACAGAAAATGATGCTTTTTGGGGCAGCAGGGGGTGGGGGTGGGGGCTGCAAGTCATCCCAAAAGTGTGACCTTTTCTTATACTCCACAACTCTATTATCAAAGCAGATCTGAGAGCATATACTTCACCCCTCTTACTATTAGAAAACGTTTTCATGCCTCCACAGCATTTAAATTCAGCTTAGCCCTCATTCTATCTTGATCTTTTCTGATAATTTATCTGCAAATTTGTCTTAAAGTTCTGCTTTCAAACCAATTTAATTCTCTTTTTTAATGATTCATATGGCCTTCAAGTCCAGGACATAATTTGATCAAACTTCCTTTCTTCATAATGGTCACTATGGTCTTGAATTTGTACATGAAGTTTCACTTTCCATCTAAACTGACATAACTTTGAAATACATGAATGTGTGTATTTAATTATTTTTGCCATGCTACCTCTTCCGTTATGCTTCCCAGGGCTCATACTCATCTCTTCCCACATCTGGAGTCACAACAGCATCATCATCAAGTCCCCACTTCTGTCTTAGTCTCTCGTAGCCTTAATTTGATGACATTTTGGACAAAGACCTTTTCCAATCAGTCACTATCATGCCTCATAGAGTCAGGCTAAAAGGATGATTGCTACCTAATAAGGATGCCCTAAGAAGGATTGTTTAAGGAGTCTGACCATGAAAAGCTGTCAGGATTCTCCTCATCTCCAACAATTTAAGTCAGCTCTGTTGAATTAGTAACAAAGTTTTCACCCAAAATTTGCTTCACACTCTCCAAACCTGCAAAACAAATAACACACTACCCTAGTTCAGGATTTCATAAACTCTTGCCTAGTTCTAGGCTATTACAGTAGTCTCTTAACTCGTCAGGCCTCCATTCACTACCTCTTTCAATTTAGGCCCACACCCAACATCTACATTAATCTTCTTAAAGCACAACTGTGATCATACCATCTTGTTCTGTCAATAGTCTTCTGCTACCTGTAGCATAAAAGGTAGACTCTTGGACTGCACACATTGATATGATTCTAGTTTACCTTTTTCCTCCATTACCAAAACCCTTCATGCACCCTGCAACATAATTAGCTAGATGCCAGTCCCTATATGTCCTCCATCTTCCTCATGTCTGTGGCTCACACAGAAGGGCCTTTTTCACACCCAACTCTGAAATTCTACGTATTCTTCAGCTTAGCCCCAAGCATTCCTGATTCCCACAGCCAGATGTCATCTCTTCCTTTTCTGAACTTGACATTTATCACTTGGTATTTCAAAACTCATCCTACAAAATCCTGGAATCAACATTTGATTCACATACTTTTTTTTCTATCCTCCACACAACTAGCTTAATACACATAGTAGGTACTCAATTCAATAAATATTTTAGGAAGAAGGTGGATATACAAGAAGGATACATTCTGGTTTGTTTTATATATACCTACCCGTTACATTTTCAACATCAACAAAGCTGTCAGAAAACACTAAGTCTTTTCTTTTTTTTTTTTATTTTTTTATTTTTTTATTTATTTTTCCCCTAAAGCCCCAGGCGATAGTTGCAAGTCATAGTTGCACATTCTTCTAGTTGCTGTATGTGGGATGCGGCCTCAGCATGGCCGGAGAAGCAGTGCGTCTGTGCACGCCCGGGATCCGAACCCGGGCAGCCTGCATCGGAGCGCACGCACTTAACTGCTAAGCCACGGGGCTGGCCCCCTAAGCCTTTTCTAATACTACAATCAAGGCTAAGATGAGCTCCTGTCACTGTAATTAATGTCACATATAAGGTCCAAAACACAGGATTAGAGGATACACCCACTGAAAACTGTAAAGGTTTTCCTCCCAAAGTATTAACAATGGAAAATTATTGCAAGAATCTCCTCTAGAACCACCCGGCACTGGTCTTTCATCTAAACCTAATGAAAACTCACTAGGGATAAGAGAAAAGCAATGTCTTCTAAGTATCACAACTCCTAAATTGGAGACCTGGTATGTCTACACCCACTAGCATTACTAAGTTTCCTAAAAAGGTGCTTCTTGCTAATGAGATTTCTCTCATTTTAAAGGATGTCATGCGTATCAGATATCATTGTAGCACAATGTTCTAGTACATTTACCATCAGTTTGGCACTAATAAGGAAGATCTGTTTAATTTTGAAGATCTGTGTAAACCTCCCCTGATTTTAACTACTTCCAATACACCAATGGCCACACGCGGCCCTCTCAACACCAGAGATGACAGTCCCATGAAAGAAAGAAGAGCACTGTGCTCACTTACATGGGAAAGAGGGTGCCTCATGGAAATCCAATGGAGGAGGAATCCCCACTCTGGAACATACCCCAAGTTCCCCTGGAAAGTGTCAGCTTTGTGAATAGAAGTATTACTGTGTGTGTGTGTGTGTATATATATATATACATATATATATATACACACACACACACACACACACACACACACAAAATCAGCCTATACTATATCTATTCTCCCAATTTCTAAGCACTATTTCAAGTTTTATTTTTAATTTTTTTCTCTATAATCATCCTCTACTTACTCAGATACCAATTTCTGGCTCCTAAATGTAAACAGAACTTAAGGGAAGATCCCTTTAAAAGGGAGAGAGACATTGAGGGCTGCAGACAACTGGACCAAAGTCACAGCTTAAAAAACATATTTTAAGAGACTCCCCTGCCCAAGCCCACATTTAGGTCCTTCTTGAGCATAACTATACTTTAGATACATAATTATAGAGATCAATAATCCACCACAAATAAATAAGTTCAACTTTGCTATCCTGGATTAGGCCCTTGTTATTTCTTACCTAAACTTCTGCAATATCCTCCAAATTCTTGTAGCCTACTTTCAGTGTACCACTTACTCTCATATAAGCACTGTTGGGTTAATCTTCTTAGACTATGTTCCAATTATGTCAAATGCCTTCCAGGAATTTCCAGTAATGTGGCACTAATTTATGCTCCAAATCTCACCTTCAACTCCCCTACATATACCCTACACTTCAGCCAAATGGAATTACTCCCTATGTAGTAAAGTTTCTTACCCAAAGAGTGGTCTGGCCTTTGCCCTTGGCTCCTGGAAGGTAATCTCTAAATTCTGGGAATGTCCTGCCTGATAGGAGTGTCTCTGCTTACCTAGAGGCCTTGGGCCACACCAGATAGTCTATGCTAACAATGTGATCAACGGTGGAGGCTTTGGGTCATGCAGTGTCAGCTTGACCTCCATAGGGGCTAGAAACTAAGGTAAACCACACAAGCAGTCAACCATGTCTATATGACCAAGCTCCAGTAACAATGATGCTCAGTGGTCTTCCATGGTTGGCACTACTCTGTGTCTATTGTCACATATCATTCTGGGAGCAGTTAGCACTGTCCAATATGACACTGAAAGAAGACACTGGAAGCTTCATGCTTGGAATTCTCCTAGACTCTGCCCTATGTGCTTGAAATTCTCCTACAATCTGCCCTTGACTGATTTTAATCTGTACCTCTTCACTGTAATAAACTGCAACCATGAGAATAACAGCTTTCAGTGAGTTCTGAGTCCTTCTAGCAAATTATCAAACCTGAGAGTGGTCTTGGGGACCCTCAAACTTGCAGTTGGTGTCAGAAGTGAAGGTGGTCTTGGGGACTCCCTAACTTTCACTCCTTGTTTCACAAACATCCCTTTATTTCCTGGCCCGTGCCACTATTCACACTGTTCCTAGAATTCCCGCTCCACCTCCACTGCTTTCCAACAAAATCCAACCCTTGCTTTAAGGTCTGCCTCAAATGCCACCTCTTCCACAAAGCCTTCCTTTCTTTTTATTTTAACAGCTTTATTGAGATATAATTCACATACCATAAAATATACCCTTAAGTGTACAGTTAAGTGTTTTTTTATTATATCCACAGAATTGTGTAAACATCACCACAATCTAATTACAGAACATCTTTTATTACCCCAAAAAGAAATCCTGTACCCATTAGCAGTCATTCCCCATTCCCACCCTACCCCAGCCCCAGGAAACCACTGATTTACTTTGTCTCTATAGATTTGCCTATTCTGGACCTTTCATATATCATACAATATCTGGTCTTCTGTGACTGGCTTCTTTCACTGCATGTTTTGGAGGTTCATCCATGTCATAGCATGTATAGGTAACTTTACTCCCTTTTTATGAACAATAATATTCCATTGTACAGATGTACCATTTCATCCATCCAAATGTTGATGGACATTTGGGTTGTTTCTACTCTTTAGCTACTATGAGAAATGCTGCTGTGGACAAGTTTTTGTGTGGACATATGTTTTCATATGTCTTGGGCGTATACCTAGGAGCAGAATTACTGGGTCATATGGTAACTACGTTTAATATTTTGAGGAACTACCAAACTGTTTTCCAAACTGCCTACACCATTTTATGCACGAACCAGCAATATATGAGGGTTGCAATTTCTCCACCTGCTCACCAACACTTGACGTTCTTTTTTTTTTTTTGCTGAGGAAGATTACGCCCTGAGCTAACATCCATTGTCGATCTTCCTCTTTTCGCTTGAGGAAGATTTGCCCTGAGCTAACATCTGTGCCAATATTCCTCTATTTTTGTATGCGGGTCACCACCACATCATGGCCGCCAACAAGTGGTGTAGGTCTGTGCCTGGGAACCAAACGCGGGCTACCAAAGTGGAGTACACTGAACTTAACTATTAGGCCATGGGGCCGGCCCCTCTGTCTGTCTTTTTGATTATAGCCTTCCTAATGGATGTGAAGTGGTATCTCACTGTGGTTTTGATTTGCATTTCCCTAGTGACTAATGACACTGAGTATCTTTTCATGTGTATCTGACTAGACCTATAACAAGTAAAGAGATTGAATTAGTAATTTAAAAACTTCCTACAAAGAAAAGCACATTGTGTACCACCTGGAGAGGCTGGGAATTTTCAAAATCAACAAGTCTAGGCTCCTTTTTGTTTAAGAGGCCTTCCTTTAGCTTATGTCTCTCCTCTGGCATTTTGCTATAACCAGCAAAAAGAAACAAGATAGCACCTTCAACACTCTGCCTGGAAATCTCCTTAGCTACATCACCCAGTTCATTAGGTACATTTTCTACCTTCCACTTTACTACAGCCAACAGTGTTGCTAAACTTTCTGTCACTATATAACAAGGATCCCCTTTTCTCCAGTTTCCAATAAGATTTTTCTCACTTTCCCTTAAACTCTCACCCACAGCCTCCTCAAAAGCCATCATACTTCTAGAAATAGTTTCTTAAAAGCTCTTCAAGCTTTCACTAGTACTATCTTCAAAGTCCTTCCAGTTGCCACTTGTTGCCCCATTCCAAAGCCACTCCAAATTTTAGGTTTTTGTTAGGCAGCCCTCCACTTCCAGAACCAAAATCTGTATTAGCTTTCTACTGCTGCATTAACAAATTGCCACAAAACTTAGCAGGTTAAAACAACAAACATTTATTATCTCACAACCTCTGTGTATCAGGAATTTGGGAACAGCCCAGCTAGGTGGTTCTGGCTCACAATCTCATTAGGTTGCATTCAAGATATCAACAAAGGTTGCAGCATCCACTTTCAAGGTGGCTCACTCACATTGTTGGCAAATGCCTAGGTTCCTCACAATGTGTCTCCACAGAGCTGCTTGAGTGTACTTATAACGTGACAACTGGCTTCCCCCAAAGAGAGAATGAGGCTGAAGCTGCAATGTTGTTTATGACCTAGCCTCAGAATTCTAACACTTCCATCAGATTCTATTAATTAGAGTCACTAAATACAGCCCACACTCAAGGGGAAGGGAATTAGTCTCCATCTTTTAAAGAGAGGAATATCAAACCCACACATCTATATAGATAGCTAATTTTCGACAAGGGAGCCAAGAACTTACAATGGAGAAAGGAAAGTCTCTTCAATAAATGGTGCTGGGAAAACTGGGCAGCCACATGCAGAAGAATGAAAGCAGACCATTATCTTACACCATACAAAAACACTAACCAAGATGGATTAAGACTTGAATGTAAGACCTGAAACCATGCAACGTCTAGAAGAAAATATAGGCAGCACGCTCTTTGACATTGGTCTTAGCAGCATATTTTCAAGTACCATGTCTGACCAGGCAAGGGAAACAATAGAAAAAATAAACAAATGGGACTGTATCAAACTAAAAAGCTTCTGCACAGCAAAGGAAACCATCAACAAAATGAAAGACAACCTATCTTGCGAGAAGATATTCGCAAACCATATATCTGATAAGGGGTCAATATCCAAAATACATGAAGAACTCATACATCTCAACAACAAAAAAACTAACAACCCAATTAAAAAATGGGCAGAAGATCTAAACAGACATTTCTCCAAAGAAGATATACAAATGGCCAACAGGCACATCAAAAGATGTTCAACATCATTAACTATCAGGGAAATGCAAATCAAATCAAATCTACAATGAGATATCACTTCACTCCTGTCAGAATGGCTGTTAACAAGACAGGAAACAAGTGTTGGAGAGGATGTGGAGAGAAAGGAACTCTCATACACTGCTAGTGGGAGTGCAAACTGGTGCAGCCACTATGGAAAACAGTATGGAGATTCCTCAAAAAATTAACAGTAGAACTACCATACGATCCAGCTATTCCACTGCTGGGTATTTATCCAAAGAACATGAAGATACGAATGCATAAAGATACATGCACCCCTATGTTCATTGCAGCATTATTCACAATAGCCCAGACTTGGAAGCAACCTAGGTGCCCATCAAGGGACTAATGTATAAAGAAGATGTGGTATATATACACAATGGAATACTACTCAGCCATAAGAAACGATGAAATCTGGCTATTTGTGACAACATGGATGGACCTTGAGGGTATAATGCAAAGTGAAATAAGTCAGAGGGAGAAGGTCAAATACCGTATGATCTCACTCATAAGTAGAAGATAAAAACAATAACAAACAATCACATAGACACGGAGATTGGATTAGTGGTTACCAGAGGGGAAGGGGGGAGAGAGGAGGGCAAAACGGATGATTAGGCACATGTGTATGGTGATGGATTGTAATTCGTCTTTGGGTGGTGAACATGATGTAATGGATACAGAAATCAAAATATAATGATGTACACCTGAAATTTATATAAGGTTATAAACCAATGTTACCACAATATAAATAAACAAATAAATAAATAAATAAATAAATAAATAAATAGATAAATAAAAAGGGAGGAGTATCAAACAATTTGTGGATATATTTTAAATCCTCCACCCATAATAAAATGTAATCTCTTCTTTCTCTAAACCTTCAAAACAATTTCCTTATGCCTTTAAGTCTGTCTGACAGTTATTTGTGTACCTATCATATTCCTTGCTGCCAGGGTTGGAACTATCTCATTCACCTTTTTATCATCTGAGGACATCTTACACATTATGAAAAAAACACATTGGACCAAGAGTCAGAAGACCTGGAATGAAGCCTTAGAGCCGCACTTTGATGTGATCTTGAGCACATCTCTATCTGAACTTCAACTTCTTCATCTGTAAAATGGGGATAATCTCACCTCCCTCACAAAGCTATTGAGAGGTTAAGTGAAATAACACATGTAGGGGCCGGCCCTGTGGCGTAGCGGTTAAGTGTGTGCACTCCGCTGCTGGTGGCCCGGGTTTGGATCCCGGGCACGCACTGACGCACCACTTGTCAGGCCATGCTGTGGCGGCGTCCCATATAAAGTGGAGGAAGATGGGCACAGATATTAGCCCAGGGCCAGTCTTCCTCAGCAAAAAGAGGAGGATTGGCATGGACGTCAGCTCAGGGCTGATCTTCCTCACCAAAAGAAATAAAAATAAAAAATAACACATGTAAAAAAGTTTTACAAACCATAGGCCACTACATAAAGATAAGATCATATTGATAAACATTTAAGTTACATGTACAGACCTGTATCAGTCTTACAGTACAAACTCTAATAATAGTGCTGCTACCACAGACTTCAAGAGTTTTATTGACCCTCTTCAGGTTCAGTGAAAATAAACTTTTCTTCTCTATTTTTGTTTCCTTTTTTAATCATTTCAGTAATTATCGGGGAGGGGGTTTTGTTAAGTACATACTTTAACTGCCATTTTACTGGAGGTCTCCAATCCATCTCTGCTCTAAAAAGCTCAAAGTCCTCCCACTTTTCCTCTCATCAGAGTGAGAAAGAGAAGATAAGCAACTATAACTCTATCTAACAGGTTTTCTGAAAGCAAAGCCGAGATAGATTAGTTCATTGACTCATTCAATAAAAATTTACTGAGTACCTGACCTACTATGTGTCAGACACTGAAGGACTGCCTAATGGAACTTTCATTCTAATAGGGAAAGAAAGACAATAAATGAACAGGTAAATGTGCAGTATATAGTATGTCTGATGATAAAAAGTGGTATGGAAAAAAATAAAGCAAGACTAAAGCAGTCAGGGAGTATGAGGAGTAGGGGATAAGGGAAAAGCTATTTTATGGTGGCTAAGAAAAGGACTCACTGAGAAGTTGACATTTGAACAAATGAAGGAGCAGAACCATGTGGCATTCTAATCCCTGTGCACTTCAGGCAGAGGTGTACAAAAGTCCCAAGCACAGGTGTATTTGGCTTGAAGGCCAGCAAGAAGGTCAGTATGGTTGGAGTGAGGCAGAAAAAAGAATAGATGAGGTCTAAAAGGTGTGAGAGGGCATATATGGCCAGATCGTGCCTTGTGGGCCTTAAAAAAGATTTTTGTTTTTACTAGAAGATAGGAAACCACTAGATAGTTTTAAACTTAACAGTGAGCAAAGGGTCACTCTGGCTCAGGTGGCAGTGGTAGAAATAGTAGGAAGCCATGAGATTCCAAACACACGTGAAGGCCAGAGGATTTGCTGATGGACTAAATGTTCGTAAAGTTGCAGAATGTCAGAGTGGCATTTAGTGCTCTGCTGAGGCTGGCCCAGAAACCACTGATGACTCAGCCAAGATTTCTGATATCTTTGCATTTCTGTCTCCCTCTTAGTTATGTCCACTTTTCCTTCTCTGCTACATATTTCAGGAGTAAGGAACTAAATTGCATTATAGATGAAGAAGAAATACACATTTTTTGAGTCATAATGACATTTTAAATATAATATGCCTAAGAGACAGCAAATATACAAATCACATACTAAATCTTTTTACCTCTTTAATGTATAGAAAACCCTCTGTTAGAAATATTTCTCGGGCCAGCCCGGAGGCATAGTGGTTAAGTTCATACACTTCACTTCGGTGGCCCAGGGTTCGCCGGTTCAGATCCTGGCACAGACCTACACACCACTCATCAACCCATGCTGAGGCAGCGTCCCATACAGAGCAACTAGAAGGATGTACAACCATGACATACAATTATCTACTGGGGCTTTGGGGAGAAAAAAGGCAAAAAGGAGGAAGATTGGCAACAGATGTTAGCTCTCGGCCAATCTTTCTCAAAAAAATATATATATATTTCTCAACGTTTTCAAACAGAGGCAGCAAAGTTAAAATACAAAATTTTAAAATTATGTAAATTAAAATGGCCTTTGTAAAAACCCATACTAAAACCTGTATGTCTCACATAAAAGTTCTCCATCATATATTTAGTGAAAGGTGAACAGCAGAACAATATGTTGGATGTAATCTCATTTGGAGGGGAAATATATATATTTATTGATATATACATAGAAAATGTCTTGAAGGATACCAAATTGTTAACAGTAGCTACTGCCAGTGAGGCCTTTTGTTTTTTACTTAACACAATTTTATACTATTTGATTTTTTTTACAACCATATATTACTCTCATAATACAAAAAAACTAACATGAAAACAAATACAGGGCCGGCCCCGTGGCTTAGTGGTTAAGTGCATGCGCTCCGCTACTGGCGGCCTGGGTTTGGATCCCGGGTGCACACCGACGCACCGCTTCTCCAGCCATGCTGAGGCCGCGTCCCACATACTAGCAGGATGTGCAACTATGACATACAACTATCTACTGGGGCTTTGGGGGAAAAAAAGGAGGAGGATTGGCAATAGATGTTAGCTCAGATTCAGTCTTCCTCAGCAAAAGGAGGAGGACTAGCACCGATGTTAGCTTAGGGCTGATGCTTCCTCACAAAAAACAAACAAACAAACAAAAAAACAAATACAGCATCCTCCATACCAGGCCTAGGTAATGAGGCCAACCAAGGCTGCCATGCCTCTGTGGGCAGTCATTCAGGAGAGAAGCAAACATAGGCCTCTATCTTCTGGCCAGACTGCAAACCACCCCCCATTCTCCCCAAAATAGCAGACAGTTCTGTTTAGGAATTAAGTGGGAAGGGGCATGTTTTCGAAAACATTGGCCACTAGCTACTGCCTATGCATCCCTGACATTAAAACTCAAACAAATATGTGCCTACTTGACAGCTACTCTAGGAAGAGGTTTCTACATCCTATAAAAGGAAATCTTGAGTACTTTACTCTGGGCTGGAAGTCTTAGAGGAACAGGAACTAGTGGGGGAGACAAAGTTTTAAACACCATGAAAGAGGGCCGGCCCCGTGGCTTAGCAGTTAAGTGCGCGCGCTCCGCTGCTGGCGGCCCGGGTTCGATCCCAGGCGCACACCGACGCACTACTTCTCTGGCCATGCTGAGGCCGCATCCCACATACAGCAACTAGAAGGATGTGCAGCTATGACATACAACTATCTACTGGGGTTTTGGGGGAAAAAATAAATAAATAAACACCATGAAAGAAAAAGATGTGATTTGGGATGCCAGAGTTGCAGACACAGAGACAAATACTGGCCCTCCTCTTCCCTGTGGGATATTCCCTTTCTCTCTCCTGAACTCTTCCTAGCTCTCTTCCACTTCTCTCTTTCTAAATTAAACTAGTATACAGGTTTCCCACCCATCACATGTCATTTAAGAATGTATTCTAATGGTGTAAAAGGCTTATTCCCAATTCAAGGAGTAATAAATATCTACTGCACACTTTTGATCATTTTTTGATAAATATATATATTTCCCTACCACCCATAAATTAGCCTTTTCCTCTATATTCGGGGGAAAAAAAGCTCACCATTCTATCTGTGCTGTAATATGATAAAACTCATCCTTTTTTGCATACTAATTCACAAACTAGAAAAGAACAAACAAGTTACCAAGGAAGCAAGACAACTTTAAATTGCTGATTTAACAAACTTAGTTAACTCAAAATGCTAAGGCTGACACAAGATCCTCTCTCAGAAATTCCTGCATTGTAGAAAATGTGTTTCAGATTCGTGAAGTGACTCAAATTTTAACTACTGGATAGAAGGGAGAGACTTTTGCATTTACTAAACAAAGTTTTACGTTTCATATTCTTAATTTTAAAAACAGATACATTCTTTGACCCAGTGATTCCACTTCTAGAAATTCATCCTACAGATGCATTCCTGTATGTGCTAAATGATGCGTGTATAAATTCTTCATTGCACAAGTGTTTTTTTTGTTTGTGAGGAAGATTAGCCCCGAGCTAACATCCATTGCCAATCCTCCTCTTTTTGCTGAGGAAGATTAGCCCTGAGCTAAGATTTGTGCCCATCTTCCTCTATTTTGTATGTGGGATGCTACCACAGCATGGCTTGATGAGCAGTGCATAGGTCCGCACCCGGGATCCGAACCTGCGAACCCCGGGTGGCTGAAGCAGAGCATGCAAACCTAACAACTACACCACCAGGCCAGCCCAGCAGATAACTTTTTATCAATAAAAGACTGGTAAATATAAATAAATATACAGCTTTTCCTCAGCTTATGATGGGATTATGTCCTGATAAAACCCATCAAAAATTAAAATATTCTAAGTCAAAAATACCTTTAATACACCTAACCTACCGAACATCATAGCTTAGCCTAGCCTACCTTAAACATGCTCAGAACACTCACGTTAGCCTATAGTTGGGCAAAATCATCTAACACAAAGCCTATTGTATAATCAAGTGTTGAATATCTCATCTATTGAATACTGTACTGAAAGTGAAAAACAGAATGGCTGTATGGGTACAGAATGGTTATTAGTGTATCGGTTGTTTACCCTCATGATCGCCTGGCTGACCAAGAGCTGCGGCTCACTGTCACCACCCAGAGTCAAGAGAGAGTATCGTACCCCGCACATTGCTGGCCTAGGAAAAGGTCAATATTCAAAATTCCAAATACAGTTTCTACTGAATGTGTATCACTTTCACACCATCATAAAGTCAAAAAATCGTAAGCCAAATCATTGTAAGTCAGGGAACATGTGTATACACTTGCTATGGACTGAACTGTATCCACCCAAAATTGATATGTTGAAGCCTTGATCCCCACAAGGCACGATCTGGCCATGTACGCCCTCTCACACCTTCTAGAACTCATCTACTCTTTCCTCTGCCTCACTCTGCTGCAGCCATATTGGCCTTCTTGCTGGTCTTCAAGCCAAATACACACGTATCTATCTCTCTCTCCCCTCCTCCCTCCTCACCCCTTTCTCTTTCCCTCCTCCCTGCAATGTGCACCAAGGAAAGGCCATGTGAGCACACAGTGAGAAGGTGGCCACCTACAAGCCAAGAAGGAAGTCCTAACCAGAACCCTAGCCAAGCAGACTAAGACAATACTGTCACATTAATGGATATTATTCCAAATAATGGAATACTATATAGTCTTTAAAAAGAATGAAGCAGCTCTTTATGAATGTGTGGGGGATCAGAATTGGCCACCTCAAAATATGGCTCTTTATCTTGATTATTTTTAAGAACAAAAGACTCTAAAAGAAACTTTGACCTTCCCCCTCACTGCCTAAAAGAATTTAAGATAAAAGGCCTGTCTCCAGGATGGACCATCACCATAGATAACTCTGGGTATTGATGGACTGGGAGGGTCCTTGCTAAGCCCATTCTTATCAAAGTTCTGTTTACCAAACATTTGCTTTTCCATTTCCGTGTGAATTGCCTTCTTCCCCTTTGAAGTCCCAAACTACTACCCCCAATATCCTCCTTTGTCTTTAGCTGAAGATGGTATTTAAGATGAGAGCTTCTGCCATTTTGGCGAGTTACTCAGTTTTTCCTGGGTCTCTCCCATGTATACATGTTATAAAGCTTTGTGTGATTTTTCTCCTGTTATTCTGTCTCATGTCATTTTAATTCATAGCCCAGCTATGAGTGGGTAAAGGATATGTCTTCCTCCCCTACAAATGCATATGAAATGATCCATAATAAGCAATAAGGGAAAAAAGCAAGTTGTAGAACAATGTATAATATGCTACTATTTATAAGAAAGAAAAAATATGCATTTACTTATAGATGCACAGAAAATCTCTGGAAGGATACCCAAGAAAGTTGTGTTCTCTGAGATAGGGAAGAATGGTTAGGAGTATTAGGGAGATATTTCACTGCATATCTTACACATTTTAAATTATGTACCACACGAATGTATTACCTACTCCAAAAACATTTTTAAGTTTAAAAAAATTTTTAAAGGAGCAGGTGGTTCATTTATTATTTCTAAAAAATTGACTTTAGTCGTAAGATTTTTAACTTACAAAAACTTACGACAAAAGAGGATTTTTAACAATCCTCAATTGATTTTATTCAAGCAAGTTGTAGCCACCTACAGAAAGATTCTCATTCATAGTTTAGGTTAACCACCTAGTCTTTAGATTATTGCCCAAACTACCCAAATCCAGCACACCCTTCCAATCTCAAATCTCTTTCTATCTGCTTGGTTAAATCTTCCTTGGTAACCCCAAATCATGAACATCTCTCTGGCCTCCAAAATCACATTTCACTTGAGACCACTCATCTGGACATTTTTCTGCCTTGTAGTGGGTAGGAGCACTGGCCTTTGCAGCAGTCAGCACTGGGCTTGACCTCCTGCTTACCTGGGTAAACTTCTTAATCTAAGCCTCAATTTTTCCATCTATAAAACAGAGATAATGACAGTATCTACTTCATTGAATTTTTGTGAGTAACTGCCATTGATAAGGCATGTAATATTTCAGCAAAGTGCCTGACACATAGTAAGCACTCAATAAATGTCAGGTATTGTTACTATTATCTGTACATCTCTTTTCTTCCCCGTAGGACTGTAAGCAACTTGAGAGCAAGAATCCTGCCTCTAGTGTCTCGGTGTTTCATATGAAAAATGGGTATGATACTACACACCTTACAGAATTGTACCAAACAAGATAACATATCTGAAATCCTTAGCAGAATGCCCAGCATAAAATACTCAATAAGCATTAAAGATTATCTCGCACTTTCGATTTTTGCAATGACTAACAGAGCATCCTGCATACGTGACAAACCTGGGTGTGATCGCCAACTCTTCCTACCTGAACGAAGCTGAGTTACGCAACCTCAGTTTCCTCATTCTCGTAAGGGTGATACGTACAACGCATATTAAATATTTAATCCAGGAGCTGGCACCTAGTGGATGCTCAATAAATATCAGGCCAGCTCCCCTTCCCGTCTCGTCCACCTTTTCCCCCTAAAGTCACTGGTTCTGGGCAGGCAGACGGCCTGCAACCCGGCGGACCCTCAGGATGAGAATTTCCTAAATCTGCATAGGGACCCATCTCCCGACACTTCAGCGTCGCCTCCCGCCGCCTCGCAGGTACTGCGAGGTCCTGAGCACCCTGCTCGATTAAACCCCTCGGTGCGAATTTTCTCTCCGCCCCTCCCCACACCTCGAAACCTTGCTGTCCCGCTCTCTCCAGACCCCTCCACAGTCTTCCTTCCCTCCGCCCCACTTACGACACCTTCCCAAACCCCATTTTTTCATCCTTCTTCAGATTCCAATCCCTCTCGCCTCTGAATTCCCAAAGCTGATCCTTTCTCGGTCCCGGACTTGACCTCCACCGCCCCCGGGTCCCCCCGAACTCACCCTTCTCAGGTCTCCAGGCCCCCGACCCCCCCTCCCCCAACACTCTCGCGCCCCAACGTCCCACCTGCACTTTCCGCCTCTTCAGCGCCGCCGCGTCCAGCCACACGCCGCAGGCCTCCTCCTCGCGGCCACTCCGCCTCATGGCCGGTGAAGAGACCGAGCCAACCGGACACTGGGCTGGGGCTGGGGCCACCTCAGGGAACGGCCGTAACAGCCTCCACCACCAGACCTTCAGATCTCGCGCCAACGCCGGGGACGGGGCTACGCCACGGCGCAGGCCCGCCCCCAGCGTCAGCTCCGCCCCGACCAAGCCCCGCCCCCCATAAGCCCCGCCCAACGCATTGACCAAGCCCGACCATCTCAGGTGTGGAGTGCCTGTCCGTTTACGAAAGCCTTCGCGTTCTTTGTTCTCGTTCCAGAGTTGCTTTCCGGAAACCGTGCTGTGTGATCGCGTTCGCGACATTGCTCAAGGAATGTGTCTTTTCTTTTGGCTGAATTAGTTGCACTTTCTTACTGTAAGCATAATAACTACCCCGGGCTCAGGGTTTTCCTTGTCTCGTCGCTGAATCCTCCCAATCATCCATCACAAAAGGCATGGTGGCGCCCAGGCTCAGGTCCACCGACTCCAGGCCAGGGTCTTCAACGCTACCTAAACGGTGACCATACACTCGAGTTTATGAATTGCTTTTGTAATTTAAAAAAAAAAAAAAAACTAAGTATAACTGTGAAACCACATGCGAGAGGATTTAGAAAACCATGAATGCTAAACATTTGGAGTCAAGAACTAGCTTTCAGTCCTGCCTTCACCGCTTACTATGTGGCCTTGGATTTTAAAGAGGATCAGGGCCAGCCCCGTGGCTTAGCGGTTGAGTGCGCGCGCTCCCCTCCTGGTGGCCCGGGGTTCGGATCCCGGCACCGACTTGCCACTTCTCTGGCCATGCTGAGGTGTCGTCCCACATACAGCAACTAGAAGGATGGCAACTATGACATACAACAATCTACTGGGGCTTTGGGGAAAACAACGTGGATGACTGGCAATAGATGTTAGCTCAGGGCTGGTCTTCCTCACAAAAAAAATAAATAAAGAGGATCAAATGAGTTTTGTGTAACTACTTTGTAAATTCTGAAAGCCCCTCAGAAATGCAAAAATGCTGGCAACCCACCTGTCCTTCCATCCCTAACCATGATCTCCATAGATGTCATATTTATATAATAGGATACTTTAGCAGTAGAGTGATATCTCTTATTCATCTGGGTTTTTTTTCTTATCTGTACTTCCTAATTTTCTTTCACTGTACATATATTGCTTGTGTACTGTAGAAAATGCACTATTCCAAAAGTTACATATAAAATACTATAAAAGTTAACATATAAAATCCTCCTTGATTGAAGGAAAGACCAAAAAAATGAAATCTTGGTCAAATTATAAGGTCAAATTATAAGAATTTTAAAGATATTCTTTTAACTTCTAAAACTTATTTAGTAATACAACATTCCCACCATTCCTGCTCAAAAAAAAGTTCACTTATATAATGTACAAGGCCCCAACCCCACCCCCCAGGCAAAGATAAAACAGGAATTGGCCCCCTTCTCCCTGTGCCCACCACAGGGGCCACAGCTGCCTCCAGAAAACCTCCTCCTGGCCCCGTCCCTGGGACAAGAGACAAAAAGCAAAGAGGCAGCTGTTATCACAGTCACTTTATTGCATCCAGGACATATCAGAGTCCAGATCACCCCTAGCTCCAGCCCCACCAAACTCCTCCTTCCATACCTCTTGACCTTTGTACAGGTTTTTCCCCCTGCCTGGAATGCCCTTCCTGCATCTGCAAACTCCTATTCACCCTTCCCAACCCCAGACCCTGAGGGGCCCAAGCAACACTGATTATTCCCTCTTCAGTGCTTCCCCTGACAGTTCATTCTGATTTTAAAGTCTTTCTTATCCTGTATTGATCCACAGGGCCCAGTCGGTGGCCCACCTCTGAGCAGAGGCCCAGGAAACACTAAATGGATAACTGAATCATAAACAAGGGAACCAGGAGAGAGGCTGGGAACAGGATGTGTGGGACACAGAGGCCAGAGCCAGAGGGTTGGGCTCCCTGTCTAGAGCAGTGACTGAAGAGGTATGGGGCACTGGATGGCATCCATTTCCGCCTGGCACAATCTTCTACCTTTGGGGACTCTCTGGAGCTCCAAAACTCCAGGCTGGGGTTCAAGGAACGGTAAGCTCCTGCACACACTTGGGGCCTACCCCTTCCGTGTCCACCAATGAAATCTGGGTAGAGGGGGTTGCTGAGGCCTCCCCTGCCTCTCAGCTCAAATCTGACTGGCCTAAATCCCACCTTCACCCCCTCTCAGATGATCCTGGCCCCAGCTGACCACCCCTATCCTTACCCCTAGTGAAAGGGAACATGGGGAGGCAAACCAGGGTGGCCCACATCTTTATCTCTGTCCCTCTCCCGGGGCAGGGAGCTGGGGCAGGCCCAGGAGTGGACCCCAGCAGTTCCTGGCCAATCCCCAAATTCAAGGACTGCCCAGTGCTGCCCTTGGCAGCTGAGGCATATACAGAGAGCTACCACGGGCCAGACACAAACAACTTTACCAGGCCTGTTCCCATCTGGAGCCAAGCCTGGACCCCTGGGTCCCCACTATACCTCCCTCCCTACCAGATGCCACCCCCCTTCACTGGGTCTTCTGATGGAGTTTGCGCCGAACCAGCTGGCTCAGGAGGAATGCGGTGAGGACACTGCTGCCCATGGTGAGTAGGAAGAGGCCAAAGAAGTTGTGGGGCCAGCGGGTGTGCAGAGGCTCATAGATGGGCCGCCGCGCCTCATAGTCCAGCACCACAGCCTCCAGCTGAGCCAGCGTGCACAGCACCAGGAACACGTGGAAGACCTGGTGGCCCTGCCCAAAGAAGTGGCAGCTGCCGGGGAACCAGCGCTCAGGCTCGAAGGCTGAGAAGAAAGCCGCAGCCAGCAGGAAGAAGACCACCTGGCACTTGTGGTAGAGAAGAGCCAGGTCGTCCGTGGCAGGGTCGGGGGAGACCAGGATGCGGTGTACCACGGGGCTGATGTCCAGTGCGTAAGCCAGTGCCAAGGGCACCTCCTGGCAAGTGCGGCCCAGCAAGCCGGGCTTCTGGGTGTACTTGTTGTAGCAAGAGCCAGCGCAGGAAAGCCAGGCGAGAAAGGCAGCCATGGGCAGGAAAACAGCCTGCACCTGGGCATGCCAGGCGGGCTCGATGGCGTAGTAGAAGTGCACCAGGGCACTACCAAACTGGTACACGGCCACACCCACGTAGTCCAGGAAGAAGAAGCAGTAATGCCAGAACTCGGACTTGGCCTGCAAGAGGTGAGCCAAGACACTGAGGGAGAGGTAAGTGAAGGCGGTGAGGATAAGGATGAAGAGAGGCAGGGCGTGCGGGTCTCCCCAGAAGTCCACAGTCCCCGCCAAGACAGCCAGCCGCAGCAGCAGCACCAGGGCCGCCAGCAGGTGGGTCCATACGTTCACCGCCTCATTATGCTGCCGGAACAGCGTGCGGAAGTAGAAGCTCCAGGTCTGATGCAGCGGCCGGTAGCCCACATAGATGTACGGCTTCCAGAAGAGGGGCGGCACCTCAGCTCGGTCCACTGTGAAGACACTGGCTGGCTGCACAGATGGCTGAGGCTCCTGGGGGACCTGCCGCAAACTGGGCAGGAGGTGGCTGAGCTTCTGGGCCACCATCGTGGCCATGGCTGCGGGCCAGACAGGGGCTGGGAGAGAAGCCAGAGCAAAGTCAGGGGGCCAGTGTCCTCACCCCCTCACCCCCTTGAGCAGCAACTAGGGGGCTCTGATGCCCAGTTCTTACTCCCTCCTCCCGCCCCCTTATCCCTACACTGTCCAAGAGGAGAGGAGTCATCCTAAGGGAGAGCTCAGCTCTGACTCATGATTGTTCTGCTCCCTGATGTATCCCGAGTGCCTAGAACAGGGTCTGGCACATAGTAGATGCTCAATAAATGTTTGAGGAACGCATTAATTAATAAGGCTCACTATCTCAGCCATTTCCTTTCCAGTCCAGGCTCCACACAGCAGCCCCTGCTGTTTTCTCCTGTGTTCATGCTGCCATCAGTGTTCACCTAGTGGTGACAATGACCTTGCTAACAGACACACTGCCTCTACCTTTAGGCCCTTCAGAGTGGTCAGGGTCTCCCACTGACCCTCCATTACCCTACATGATCTGGTCCCTGCTACCTTTTCCAATCTTATTGCTCAAGCACCATGTGCTTCACATCCAGCCACAGCCTCACCAAACCCCTGAGCCAGCTGTTTCACATCTCTGTAGCTTTGCACAAGCTGTTCCCTCTGCCTGAGACATTTTCCTCATCCTGCATATCTGGCAAACTCCTATTCATCCCTCAAAACCCATTTCTTCTGTGATATTTTGCCTGGCCCCCTGAAACTCCTTTTATGACTCCTCTACTTGAGTGCCTACCATCAGATACCCATCCTTTGACCATTATAACCTCTCATGAGCATTAAAATTGTTAACATGAGCTCATCGAGGGTAGGCAGTTTGTCTCATCGTTTTGTGAACTCCTGGTGCTTAGCAGGTAACTGGCACTCAACGTTTGTTGAATGAAAGAACAACAAAACAGCATCCTGACAACACTTCATACCCTTCAAGGCCCAATTTAGAAAGCCACTTTTTTTCCTGAAAGTCCCCAGCAACAATTGATCCTATAGAAACAGCCCTTTCACTCAGCCATACCCTGACTCAAAAGTTCTCCCCTGCAGCCCTTCCACACCCGCCTACGGTTGCCAATTGCAAATAAATCAAATCTAACCCCTTACCCACCCTCATTTCCCACCTAACCCAATGTCACACCCGGTGCCAACTTCCTTTCCCTCCACTGAAATCCTCTAAGGCCAATGTAAGCTGTCACCTCCAGGGGACCTCCTTACTGCCCCCTCAGCTTCCCCTGTGGGAAACTTATAATGGGTTATACAGTTTAGCATTTACAACATATGCATTCATTCATTCATTCATTCATTCATTTAGCAAACCTTTTCCACTTTGCCCACCCCTTCTGTGCCTCAGGCCCCGGGGCTGGATCCAGGGGAGGGCAGAGTGGAAAAGGATTTGATCCCTCTTCTCAGGAACCTCATGATATGGTAGAGGTTAGAGAGACAAAAACAAATCATAGCAAATGCTTACATTGCACTTGCTGTGTGCCAGACACTGTTTTAAGCACTTTATGTGTAACTGACTCATTTAAGCATCATAACACCCTGTGAGGTATTATTCTCATTCTTCAGATAATAAACTGAGGCACAGAGAAGGTAAGTACCTTGCCCACTCCCCTAGCTAGGAAGCAGCAGAGACACGCTCTAAACTCAGTTAGGATCTTAACCACCACCCTAAACTGCTCTCTGCAAGACAAAGTAGCAAGTGCTATTAATCACTTCATAAATATACTATTTGCCTGATACCAGTTCCTTAATTCAGCCTTATCATTATTCACTGTGCCATTCATTAAATCAGACATCTATTGAAAAACTAGCACCTGCCAGACAACTCTCCTCCCTCAGCCTCTCTCCAACAAGCTTACTGGACTCAGTTTCCAAGTTTTCTGTCCATTGTTCATCAGATATTTATTGCAACTACCTTTGTACCACCATAAGAGACAAGGAGATCTGGGCAGGATGAAGAACTTCTATTGTGTGCCACCAGCAGCATGATCACCCTGAGGCCACCCAATAGTCACACACGGTCCAAGTAAATGCAGGGGGCTTGTTATGCAAAGGCAGCCCACTTTCCTCCTCCTCCCAGCCTGATCTGCAACCCCAAGCTCCCCCTGCATTATGATTCTGAAGTCAGCTCTGGGCTCTGGCCTTTCCTAGGCAGGAGTTAAGTCATTACACCACTGCACGAGGTGGGCTGTAACAGGGGAGCACAGGACTCTTCCGCGTTCTATTCCCAGACAGCCTGGCACAGGGCAGGTTTAGGAAGCAGACCTTGCTGATGGACTAATTAACGGGGCCACTTCCATCTAGAGCATGAGACTCCCCCTGCAGGCCTTGCTGTCGGGGAGCCAGGATTTCTTCTTCCCAAGAGACTGGGCTTTAGCTCAACAATCTGACCTCCGCCCTGGTCTACAACTTTACCTTCCATCTCAGGACCTCGGGGAGCCAGAAAAGGCCTCTTAAAGCATCTCATGCAGCTCCCTTATTTTACATTGAGGAAACAAGAACCTAGAGACAGGAAGGCCTTCCCCAGAGTTGCCCAATGGCAAGGTTTCCATTCCACCATGAGGGCAAAGACCAGGGAATGAAGACATGTGATGGTGGCTTAGTTCCTGGGTCCCTGTGATCCATTGAGTCCAGTCCAATGCTCCACAGCCCACTCTTTGAACTTCCCATGGCATAACAGCACGTTAAAGGCTCTGAGAAGTCCTGCAGCAAAGAAGCCTGCTTCGCTTTGAACCTACATTTGTCAAGCTTACATAACCAAGGATGCCTTTCCCAGTAATATATTACAAAGCCAGCTGAAATGTAATAAGTGTTTGCTATATACTCACTCTTTACAACCTCATTGCAATTAATTCTCATAACTAGCTTGTGAAGTAGGTGTCATTATGCCCATTTTGTTGTTGAGGATAGTGAAACTCAGAGAGGTTAGAAGGTTCTTACCCAAGCTCAGAGAGAGAGGGAGAGGGAGGGGGAGGGGGAGGGAGGAGGAGGGGGAGGGGGAGGGAGGGGGAGGGGAGGGGGAGGAAGGGGGAGGGGGAGAGGGAGAGGGAGAGGGAGGGGGAGGGGGAGAGGGAGAGGGAGGGAGGGGGAGGGGGAGAGGGAGAGAGGTGGGGCCAGGATTTGAACCCAGCTCTCTGACTGCAGAGCACAGACAGTCTTAACCACTCTGCTGCAGCCCTGCCTGCTATCACATCTATCCGCAACCCACAGAACTACTTTGGAAAATACTGGTCTAAAGCAGGCAACCAAGTCTTTCCTATAAATTATTTCCTTAGGGTTCTAGCAACTGATTCACATCCGCAGACCTCAGTCTCCCCCAGTTACCAGCTCCCATTTGCTCTGCACCGGTGATGCCCCAGCTCACAGCCACCCCATCAGGTGGGTAACAGCTCACTCACAGCCCTCCCCGTCCCCTAGACACAGCAGGCCCTAAGCACAGAACCCAGAGGCCATATACTGGGATAACAGATGTCCTGCCACCCTACTTCTTTTAGACCTCAGCCAGAGGCCCCATTCCATCTGAATAGGTCTACTTTCAGAATTAGTTCCCATCTCCTCATTCCATGGAAAGGGGCCCTGGGTCAAGGGGAAAGGAGCAGGGGCAGGGGTCAAGCATGAGCTGGAAGGATGAGGATGGGTATCCAGACGGCACCCTCGGGGCATCCTCTAAGTAGTCTGCCCACCAGGCTGCCAGGACCTGCATGTTCCAAGCATCCCCCCCCAGCCCAAGACACCTCCATGCCCCCCCCGCCAAGCCTCCCAAATTGCACTAGTTACCTAGGGGTTTCTCTCAAGCCTGGGGGCTGATGACTTCTGCTGTGGGACTGGGAAAATTCGCCAGATGCCGGGTCCTGGGTGGCACTTCCACAGGTGAGGGTCACTAGGGGTGGGGCTTCCAGGGACTGGAGGTGTCTTGTGTGATGTCACCACCAGAGGGTGGGGCTAAAGACAACCTCCACACCTCTACCCTTCCCCCCATTACCGCATTGATCAAATCCAGGCGACACTCTGCCCTCCTAGCCAGGCCTCCGAGGCAGAAAGAAGCTCCCTTAACGTCTGCATGAAACATCGAGTGAAACCGAGGGCTAGCAGGAAAGCTGTGACTTACCCAAGATCACACGGCCAGGTGGGCAAAGCTAGGCTGAGACCAGGTGTCCAGGGCCTGGTTGATGGATGTCAGGCAAACTTGACTGGCTTCTGTCCCCTACTCAGTGGGAATCAGAACGCAAGGAAGTTAGGAATAGAAAAGAAAACAGACACTCGAAAGGCTCGTGAAGGAGATGGACTTCAGATTTGGACAAATCAGGTTTGACTCCCAATTCCATAACATACTAGCTGTGTGACCTGAGACAAGGGACTCACCTTCTCTGATCCTTAGCTCCCCCATAGGAATTATAATATCTACCTCATAGATTGCTGCAAAGATTAAATTTACTAGAACAAAGTTTAAGCACAGTTTAGAGACTCAATAAATGATTGCTATTATTATTAATTATTAATAGTAGTAGTAACTAATATTACTAATAATAGTAGTATTTAAAATATCCCCAGCCTGAGAGATTTCCTTGGGGTTCTCTAAAAAGCTCAGTCCTCTTTTAGCCCTCAATTGCTAGTTCCACTGGATTTGGAGGCCTTAGAAAGTTATCTCTGTCTCTTTAAATATTTACCTTTCTCTGAAGGTGCATTTAGGGACCAGGGGAATTTGGTTGCAGTTTGGACTTCTGGAGCACGGACCTTATTTAATAATTAAAGTGCTCTCAGCAAAGACCATTCAGAGGAACCTTTCTGGATTCACAGATCCTGGAAGATTTGCCTTGCCCACAGACCCAGCAGAGGTGGCTGGGAAGTGAAATGCCCAGGGAAAAGGGCGTCTGCCCCAGCAGCCCACGGGAGGGTAAAGAGGACAGACCGCCCTGGCAGGTAATCCGAAAGGCACATGGGGCACGTGGCCCAGCCGGGGCATGTCCTGCAGGTTTGGAAGGCTTCCAGGTTGTCTGAACTTCGGCATTCAGATCTCCAGGGTCCAAGTCAGGGTTCCTGTGTCAGTCTGAGCAGCTCCTTCCTCCTCTCCCCTCTCACCTCCCCAGCCCTCCGAGTTCACATTCCCCTTTTCCTGAACTCAAGGTCAACCTCCTCACCTCCCTCCTCAATCAAGGCTTGCCACCCCTAGTTCCTCCTGGCCTCCACCTGATACACACTGTCAAAGAGTCCTCCAGTTCCTCTGGGAGCAAAAATAGCAGACCAGGTTGGGAGGATGGGGTAGTAAATGGGCTTTGGAGGTGGAGAGCCCCGGGTTAGACCCATCCCATAGATTTTACTCAGTGCTTTCTATATGCCAGGCACACGGCTACAAGGCTGGGGCACAGGCTCCCTGCCCGGACAGAGCTCACCCACACAAACGAAAAGCCCACGGGCCTCGGGAAATCCAGCCCAGAGGGAAGCCGCCCAGCTGGTGACTGTGGAGCACTGCAGAGCTGGGGCCCCAAGGGAGGGCATCTACCACTCACCTTGGCAGACTCTTTCAAGAGAAGCCAGGCCCCCATTTTTAGGTGAGAATGGGATTTCAGGCCTGGAACTTACCAGTTGTGTGACTTTGCTAAAGTCCCTTAACCTCTCTGAGCCTGTTTCTCCACTTATAATCAGAGGACAATAATAGCCAGCTTTTGGCCTCTTGCAAAAGCAAAACAAAGCTGCGAACGCTAGGTGTTGGCTCTGCCACGGCATTGGCTCCACTATTTTTGTTGGGTTCTAGTCCTAGCTAAGCCAGTCAATCCCTGTGTGACCCTGGACAAGTCCCTTCCGCTCTTGACCCTGTTTCTCCACCTGTCAAAGGAGAGAGTGAATTCACCAGTGGCTTCAAAGGGCCCTTTTCGGCCTACTATGTGCCAGGCACTGGAGCCTTGGCAGTGAACAAAGCAGTTAAAACACTGCCCCTAGAGAAGGAACAGCCCAGCTAATTTAACAGCTAAGGGTAACACCTAACAGCTAAGGGTAATACCCTGTCTTCTTGGAGCTTAATAGCCTAACTAAATAACTCCTAACTATTATAAGTATTATTTGGTTACAATTCCATTTCCTCTTTTGCCTCCTTCCTGACATGCAAAATATTCATTGTGTTGCTTCTCTGGGCCCTGACTGTTCAGCACTTTCCCTTAAAGACAGCTTTATCTTGCCACGGAAGGCCAAGTTTAACCCCGTTAGATAAAAATAATAAGGCCAGTCCAGTGTTAACAATGGCTGTCAGAGGTAAACCTTCTTGAGAGGTCCTGACAAGGACAACACCATACGGCAGAGCCTGAAATGTTACTAACAAAACTAGGCCCTAACGTTAACAATTACAGTGGCTTGCTGTTTACAAACAACTTTCACACACATTTCACTCTCCCTCGCAGCAACTCCTGGAACCTACAACTAAGCTGGTGTCACAGCCACAGAGGCAGGATGGCAGAGCACATCTGTCGGACTCCAAAACCAGTGCTCCTGCCCTTCTTCTGCTGTAGGCAACTCCCAGGGACCCAGTGGGTGGCCACAGATTATACACGAAAAGTTTTCATCTCTGGCTGGCCTCTCCATCTCTTAGCAACTGGGTTACCTCTCTCAATGCAAACCAATTCCCCAACTCAGCCCAATGCATTTAAAGAAAAAGTCCTCCCATGTCTTCCAAAACTGAACAGAAACCATTTTTGTTTTTTTGTAACTGCCCTTTGGGCCTCCATTTGTCCTGAAAAGTGTGATCAGAATGAAATAAATAACTCTTAAAGGAATTCTTTCATGGAGCTCAGACTCACAAATGCTCTGAGGACAGGGGAGAACCTGGAGGAGGAAAGTAAGCCCAGAGAGGTTGGGTGAGCTGCCTACAGTGACCCAGCACAGGGGACAGAAAAGGGACCTGAGATTCATCACTGACCAGCAACGGCCCCACTGGACAGGAGAGCTGAGGCTGGAGAGGGGCCCTCTCACCAAGGGGCCCAGAGATGCCACAAGCCCCAGGACTGGAGGCTGAGTCCCTCTCCCATAAGAGCTAAAAAATGGGGTCCTGGGCCATCCACTCAGGTGCAGCCAGGCTCTGAGAATCCATCAAACTCTCAAACTCCTCAGCCTTCGCCTGACCTGGCCTCTCCCACCCGCCAAGCCTGTGGGGCTGCCCCAGAGAAACCTCAGGGGGTCCTCAAAGCCCATGGGCTTGACGCTAGAGCTGTGGGTGGTGTGGGACTCCCTCTCCTTCCCTCACCAGGTGGGGGGAACGCCCATGCTCTCCTGACACCAAGGGAGGCTTCCCCATCCCAACGGGCCTAGGCTCCTTTGGAGCAAGAGCCCTCCTGGCCCACAGCAGCGCTGTTCCCACTGTTCCTGGTTTTCCCACTGGGAGCCCCTCACACATCCAGTTCCAGGTACTCCTTTTCGCCCCCCGAGTCTCCCCAGATTCCTCCTCCAGAAGAAGCAGGGTGCTCCCTGCCTATCCTCCTCCAGGACACCATGGCCCTCCCAGGCCAGCTCGGTCCTCTGCGCACTCCCTCACAGATGTGCTCCCCTCCGGCTCTGGTTCCCCGCCTCCTCCTGCCTCCTCCCGCTCCTCCCTGAGATGCTCCCGCTCTGCGCCAGCTTCCTGAGCCCACTCCCTCGCAATGGTGCCCCTTCCAGCTGATTCCTCGGGCGTCCTCCCACTCTTAACCGGAGGTGTTCCCTCTCGGGTTACATAGGCCTGCCTGTCCTCCCTCCCTCCCCACCTGACCCCCCAAACACAGCGCCGAGCCTCGCGCAGCACCCCGCACCCCGCCGCGCCCCGCGGAGCACCCCTCTGCACGCGCCCGCCTCTCCCACTCGCCCCCAGCGCGTCACCTGCTAGCCGGGAGAGGCGGCCCAGCTCCGACCGCGGCCCTCCGCGGCCGGGCGGCAGGCGGACAGACAAACGGGCGGCCGGGCAGCGGCTCCGCCCCGGGCCGGGCGGCGGCGGGCGGGAGTGGCTCTCGCTCCGGGGCTCAGGGCTGGGCGGTCCCGCCGCGCCGGCCTGGCGTTGCTCAAGCAGCTTCCCCCCCCACCGCCCCCGCCCCGCCTCGTCCTGGTGTTGCACGGGGGCGAGAGGGGTCACCCCCACCAGGACGACGGAGTCTTGGGAGTGCCCGGGGTCCTTGTGCAGATGGGAACACGGAGGCCCGGAAAGCAGAAGCGGTTGCCCAAGTCCCACGGCTCTGCGGTGGCGCTGCGGAGGTTCCAGCTGAGCGGCTCCCGCTTCCGGAGGACTGAACCACAAGTTCCGAGTCTGGGTCCGGCGACGTGAGGGGGAGGCGGCAAGCTGTAGCGGGACCCGACAAGTTTCCCAGCTAGAGCCCGCGGCCCAGCCTCGAAGCCACTCGCACCCGCACACCCCGCCCTCACTGGGCTACTTCTGGTGGAGATACACCTGACCTGCCCCATCTTCATCGCTCTGCCCGGGGAGCTCCACCCCACCTCTGCACCCCTGTATTCAAGTTCCCACCCGAAGGCCTCTCCTTGGGCAGCTCCCCCTGATCTGCCACCCAAGGCACGTTGTTTGAAGCTCGACTAAAACACCCATTAAAAACACCGGCTTTCTGGCCAGCCCGGTGGCTTAGCGGTTAAATGCACACGCTCCGCTTGGGAGGCGTGGGGTTCGCGGGCCGGATCCCGGACGCGCACCAACGCCCGTCAGCCATGCTGTGGCAGCGTCCCATATAAAGTAGAGGAAGATGGGCACGCATGTTAGCCCAGGGCCAATCTTCCTCAGCGTGGGGAAAAAAAAGTGGAGGGTTGGCATCGGATGTTAGCTCAGGGAGAATCTTCCTCACACACACATACAAAACACCCACTTTCTACTCCCTAGTCTAACGTCTCCCCCAGGAGTGGGGGTGAGGAATCCCTGCGCACAGTAGACCCTCAGTAGATATTGGACCAACAATGACATGGATTGTCCGCTCCTCTGGTGTGCAAAGACTTGAACCAGGCAGCACGGGGAGACACCCTCACCCTGTCTTGGGAGCACACAGCCTGATGGATGGAGAGCTGAGAGGAGACTGTCCGGGTGAGGACCCTGTTCTGCCCTCAGGGAGCTTGGAGTCCATTTGGAGGGACAGTTGTGGGCGCAATGGCAGGATCCAAGTCCTGGCACTATCCCTAACTCACCGTGTGACCTTGGGCAAGTTTCCCTGTTCTCTCTGGGCCTGTTTTATTACCTGTAAAATGGATATAAGAATAATACCAACCTGACAGGGTTTTGGGGAGGATTCAATAAAACAACAGGTATGAAAGTTCTTTGTCAACTGCAAGGTACTAGAAGAATGTATATTTCTTTATTACATTATAATAAAACACATATTTCAATCATAATGTAGTAGGATGAAATAGGTCTTAGCTTCAACAGGTTCAGACAAACCCTTAAGAATTGATTAAATCTCCGTTACCCACATGGATAGGAAAAGTGGCATAGAAAATTCAATCATTTAAAACAGATAGGGTATAGGAAAAGAAGGAAAGACATTATGAGATTATGTTCTATACGACGAAATATGTTCTATCATAATGAATAAAAATTTAAAATTTGGAAGGCGACTTGGCTTCAGCTTCCATTTTTGGAACACCTGCTCTGTGCTGGGCTTGTTTTTAAGGCTGTAGCTTATTAAGCTCTTGCTGTGCGCAGAGCCATGTGCTAAACAGTTGCCATGACTGCCTCCTTTGATCCAGACAACCCTATTAACCCATTTTACAAATTGGGAAACTGAGGCTCAGAAAGGGGACATGGGACTGTTATGTTATCTCATTTAGCCTCATGCGTTCCTGCCAGGCGAGCGTGATGACCCGCATTTTATGGACAGAAAAACTGAGGCCAAGAGGGGAGAAATGGTGTGTACCAAGTCACATCGCTCCCGATGTATTCAGGGTCTGGGAAATGGACCTGGAGGTGTGTTTGGGGGAGAAAAGTCACTTAACCATGAAACTTGGCTGTGGATATTTGAGAGCTGAATGACAAAAATAATGAAGGTAAGATCAGTGATCAGTTATGGAGCACTTGCCATGTGCCAGGCTTGATGCAAAGCCTCTTATGTGCACTGTAGGCCCGGGATGGGGTTTGTTATCTCAGTTTGTAGGTGAGGTAACAGGCTTGGGAGAATGCTACTTGCTCAAGGCCACCCAGTTGCCTAGTGGCACGCCTGGATCCAAGCCCAGCTCTTTATCTGCTACACGGTACTGTTAGCAACGAATGCAGCTGGGGAGCAGGGACACTTCCTTCCATTCCTGCTCTGCTCCAACTCCTTTTCCCAGCCCAGGCAGGGTGACGGCAGCCCCGGGGACAGCTGAGGACACCTCCCTTCCCTCCCCTCCCCCAACTCAAGCCACCTGGGTACGGCCTGATGCCTCCACTGCTCCAGGATCCCAGAGCCCTGTAATCCTTTGAGTCCAGCCCCTGGAAGGGAGAGCTATCTGGGAACCTGTGCATCATCCAGCTGCCCTCCCAGGTGCCAAGCTCAGCCCTTAGAAGAACAGGGTCTCTAGGGAGACTGGGTTCCTGGGTGCACCTAAGTCAGGAGTCAAAAGGCTTCAGAAGTCAGGCCCTGAGCTGGGAGACCATCAGGAACGGTTTCAGCGGACCGAAGTAAGAGAAAGGACAAGTGTGTGGTGCCTGAGCTGTCCTGAACACCTTCTTGTCTTTTCCCCAAAACAAGGGCATCCATTCTTTGGAGGCTGCAAAGCAGTGAAGCAGGTGGGTATATTCTGCCTGAGTCACATCTTAGCTCTATCGCTGCCCAGCTGTGTTACCCGGGGAAAGTTCTGTAACCTCTGTGGACACCTATCTCCTCAACTCTACAACAGGTTAATAATACCCGCCATATGGGGTTGGCATGAGGAGTTAATGAAATAATACATATAAAGTGCTCACAGTGCCTAGCATATAGTAGCTGTTCAATAAATGCCAACTATTACTCTATTTCAATTCTTTACTCTCTCTCTTTGCCAATAAATGAGAAAAACAAAGGCTTGTTGTAAGCCACCAAATTGTGAGGTGGTTTGTTACGCAGCATTACTGAAATAATTCCTAACTCATGCACATAGCAAAGCCGGGATTCCAACCCAGGGAGCAGGACTCAAGACCACAATCTCAACCATGCGTGGTGCAGTGGGAGCACAGTGCAGGAGGGACTGATTTCCTTCAGAGGTTCACTGCCTACAGGCCACTTGGGGTGAGTCTTACAGGATGAGGAATTCACCAAGCTGTGAGGAGGGGAAAGAACTTTCCAGGCAGAGGGAACAGCATGTGCAAAGGAGCAGAAGTGTCAGTGGTAGGGTAAGTTTAGGGAATGAACCATCATGTTCTGGGGCTGGAGCATAGGGGACCTGGTGGCAGCAGATAACACTAGAGAGGTAGGGAAAGGCTAGAATGTGGAGAGCCTCGCCAAGGGAGGGCTTTATCTTGAAGGCAATGTGGAGACTGGAGTTAGAGATTAGAGAGGGTTTGCTTTGGAGAGAGTTGGATGGGATGGCGTAGCTTTCCTCTCTTCAAGCCTAGTGAGGGGGCTTCAAGCCCCAGTCAGAGAGGTGGTGGGTGTCCCCTGGGACTCTATGGCCTGGTATCTGACTCTTGCCCAAGAATCCCAAAGGGCTGGCTACCCTCTCAGGTAAGCAGGCCATAGGTACATGCTGCCCCTAGGCCAGAATTGGGCCACAGGAGAGAGTCAGCCTGGGTCAGCGGCACTAGACTCAGCCCAGGAAGGTCTCCTGAAGGGGCCATGATGCCTCAGCAGAAAGAGGCTGGAGGTGTCCTGGGATGTCCTAGTATTAGGAGAGGTGTCCTAAGCAACTGGCTGGTGGAGACGCTTTGCTCTCGGCAAGGGACCCGCAGATGGGAGGCCCCGCAGTGACCATCCCCAGTGTGGCAAACCCAAGAAGTCACACCTTCTTGGCCCACCTCAGGTTTCAGCTCGGTAGTGGAGGCCAGTACCACGCATGCTGACCCCAGCCCCACCCCAAGCGCCCCCCAGGCATGCTTCCACTTTCTGGCCTCAGGGCTCCCTCCCCAGCTGTAGCTCAGCCTGCTACAGCTTAGGTGTAGGTGCAGGAAGCACAGGCAGTTAATACCCTGGGAACAGCCCTCACCCAATGGTGTACGGAAGCTGTCAGAGCAAGCCCCAGCCTCCTGTCCAAAAGAAGACAGTGCCTGGAGGCATTCTGTCTGCACGGCAGGCTTCCTGGAGTCCGGAGTCCAGCTCCATTATCTAAAACAGGCATCTGCACCACACCTTCTTCATGCTTTGCCTCCTTCCTTATCTCACTCTCCCCACTCTCTCTTTTCTGCTTCCTGGGGTCACCTCCCAAACAAACAACTTCCACCTATCGCTGTCTCGGGCTCTGATGGGGGGATAGCAGACCAAGACTTCCTGGAAAGCACTCCTGTAACAAGAAAGGGGAAGCCTGGAAAGCATGAACTCTAGCTCAAGACAGTATGGTTGGCTAATTCAGACCTTTCCTGACCCTGTAACTTTTCCTCCAGCAGTGGGGGGTGGGGGGGGTGGGGGGTAGAGGCTCAAAGAGCAGAAAGAGAGAAGCCAGCCATGCTCTCCTTTCCCAGTCCAGACTCCAAGCTGCCAGCATATTCTCACCACTTGACCTTTACACTTGATGTTCCTTCTGCGTGGATCTCACTTTGCTCCAGATAGGACTGGCTGCACAATTTCCGGGGCCTTATACAAAATGAAAATGCAGGCCTTTGTTCAAAAGTTAAGAATTTCAGGATAGCGACAGCAGAACATTAAACCAAACATGGGACACTTCTGAGCACAGGGCCCTGTGTGGCCGCACAGATCCCACGGCCATGAAGCTGGGCCTTGCTCCAAACAGCTGAGCATCCGGCCGCCCCACTTCCTTCAGATCTCTCTTTAACTGTCACCTTATCTGAGAGGCTTTCCCTGACCGCCTATATAAACTGGTACCCGACCCCCACCCGCACTCCTGTCCTGCCAGGTACCTCTAACTACCCTTCCCAGCCTTCTTTTCCTTCAGGGCACTCAGCACCCCTGACGTGCTGTCTGATTCTTCCTGCCAGAATGTAAGCCCCTGGAGGTCATCAGTCCTGTCCGGTCACTGCTACATCCCAGGGACTAGAACAGTTCTGACACTTCATAGGTGCTCAAAAGAGATTAATAGAAAGGGAAGGAGGGGAGGAAGGAGGGAGGGAGGGGAGAAGGAAAGAAGATGTCTCCACTTGTAGAGCAGGCCTGGGGTAGGGGAGAGGAAGTCTTTGAACTTCCTTTCCTGAAGCTGTGACTCTTACTTTCTCAAACTGCTGAAACTGTTTCATGAGTTACAGTGATTGGAAACTTTTTTTCAAATTTCATCTGAGTATCGTGAAGTCAAGGGACCTGCTCTCAAGTTTCAACCAATGGACAAGAAGACCCAGCCCACTGATAGTGTCTAAACAGGCAGTGGGGGCAAAAGACAAAGCTGTTTTCTTTGGTACAACAGTCCCAAGTCCCACCTCACTCAACGAGCTGGCTCCACGTGTGTATGTACCCCCTGTTTATTTACACACATGTAGTGTACCACTCAGTGTTTGCTACCCTCCTTTTCGATTTGGAGATCATTGCTTGTATGCACATAAAAGGCTTCCTCATTCCTGTTGATGGTGGAATAGTTTCCACTGTATGTATGGATCATAATTTACTTAACTGATTGCCTATTTGTGGACATTTAAATTGTTTCCAGTCTTTTGCTTATAAACCGTGCTGCAATGAATGACCTTTCTTTCGCCCATATGGTTTTGCCTGTGTGTGAGGATATTTGTAAGATGAAGTCCTACAAGTAGAATTTTCGAATCAAAGGGGATTTTGATGATACTGCTATATTGTGCTTCTTCGCATTGGGCTAATTTATACTCCCTCAAGCAATGTAAAAAAGTGTCTGTTTCCATCCACAACTGAGTGTGGTTTCAAACCTTTTGATCTTTGCCAGTATGCTAAGTGAAAAATGGAATCTGGTTTTCTTTTACTTCACATTTCTCCTATTACGAGTGAGGCTGAATATCCATTGAAACACACTGTGATATTGTTATTGATTATAAGAAATATATATTTGGTCTCTAACACCGTTTCTGCCACAGAGCTCCTGAAATCTTTGTAATTTCCTAAGTGATAAGAACACTAAGAGCGTCTCTTGTTCTAATATTTGTCTTTGACCCCATTCCTGACACAGGGCTCCTATAACCATTGTAATTTCCTAAGTGATAAGAGAACAAGAAGCGGGCGGCCCGGTAGCGCAAACAGTTAAGTGCGCGCACTCCACTGTGGTGGCCCAGGGTTTGAGGGTTCAGATCCCGGGCGCGCACCGATGTGCAGCTCGTCAAGCTATGTTGTGGCGGCGTCCCATATAAAGTAGAGGAAGATGGGCACGGATGTTAGCCCAGGGCCAATCTTCCTCGGCAAAAACAAACAAACAAAAGAGCACAAGGAGCGTCTTTTGTCCTATTGAGGCGACTCTGGGTGGGATCCTGATGGCTCCTGGACGGGGGCTGGTCATCAGAAAGACCAAGCCATGATTAGAAGCTTGGAATTTTCAGCTCTGCCCCCCCATTTCTCCAGAGAGAGAAGAGGGGCTAGAAATGGAGTTAACAACTGATCATGTCTACATGAGGAAGCCTCCATAAAATCCCAATAGCATGGGGTTTGGAGAGCTTCCAGGTGGATGAACACATCCACGTACCAGGAGGGTGACACAACCCAGCTCCACAGGGACAACAGCTTCTGGGCTCAGGACCCTCCCAGACCTCACACTATGTATCTCTTCATCTGTATCCTTTATCATATCCTTTAATAAACTGGGAAACATAAGTGTTTCCCCAAGTTCTGTGAGCCGCTCTAGCAAATTAATTGAACCTCTGATCTATAGCCGGTTAGTCAGAAACTCAGGTGATAACCTGGGCTTGAGACCTGCTGCTTGTGTGTGTGTGTGTCTGTGTGGTGAGAGGCAGTCTTGTGGGACTGAGCCCTTACCCTGTGGAATCTGATGCTATCTCTGGGTAGATAGTGTCAGAATTGAGTTAAATTGAGTTGAGTTGAATTCTCAGACACCATGCTGGTATCTGAGACACCATGCTGGTATCTGAGAATTGCTTGATGTTGTGTAGAAAGCCCCCACTCCCATATACACACATTTGGAATTGGGTCCAGGAACCCAAAAGACACATTTAAAAGAGAAACAATTCACCCATAATCCCCTCCTCTAACACTCTAGCTGGATTTAATTTCCTCATTTCCTTAAGTTTACAGCCCATATTCAGACATTGTTTTTCATAGTTTTAATCAGAGAAGATAGAGAATTTAATGTTCTGCTCTTTAGTTTCATTCATTTTCTCAACAAACATTTATCCATATACTAGTCAGGTTGAGTTAGGTTATGCTGCAGTAACAAATAAGGCCAATATCTCGGCAGCTTAAATCAGGTTGTATTTCTTGTTTACTCTATGTGTCGATTGGCTGTCAACCCTCCTTGTCATCCTCCCTCCAGGGTCCAGGCTGAAGGTGCAGCCAGCCACCGCTGCTGAGTTAAGAGTGTGGTAGGTTGCACACTGGCTCTTAAATCTCTGCTCAGGAGTGACGTATATCACATCCATTCACGTTTTGTTGGTTAAAGCAAGTCATGTGGCCACAACTAACTTCAAGGGGTGGGCAAGTACAACAGGAGAAGAAACAAATATTTGGTAGCCAGCACTAGTGGCTACTACATGGAGCATCTAATCTGTGCCTGGCTGTCTGCTCAGTCCTGAGAAAAGGGAGATGAATTAGGTGTTGTCTCTACCCTCAACATTCTCCATGGTCCTACAGGATCAGAGTGATCTTTCTGGGGGAAACACATAACAATCACTTTTAATAGTTCCAAAATATCTCATCAACAGAACAGACCATAATTTGCTCAATCATTTCACAAATGCTGCATATTCAGGATACTTTTGTTTTTCTTTCTTTATCTTTTTCTTTCAGTATTAAAATAACATTCCACATGGAAACAACCTAAGTGCTTATTGACAGATAAATGGATAGAGAAAATTTGGTATATACAATGGACTATTATTCAGCCATAAAATAGAATGAAATCTTGCCATTTGCAGCAACATGGATGGACTTTGAGGGCATTATACCAAGTGAAATAAGAAAGACAAATACCATATGATTTCACTCATATGTGGAATCTAAAAAAAAAGAGAAAAAAACTGAGCTCACACATACAGAGAACAGATTGTGGTTGCCAGAGGCAAAGGGTGGCGGGGGGGGGGGGGGGGGGGGGCGGTGAAATGTGTGGAGGGAGGCAAAAGGTACAAACATCCAGTCATAAAATAAATAAGTCATGGGAATGTAATTTACAGCATGGTGACTAGAGTAAATAATACTGTATTGCATATTTGAAAGTTGCTAAGACAGTAAATCTTGTAAGTTCTCATCACAAGAAAAAAATTTTTAACTACTTACGGTGATGAATGTTAGCTAGACTTGTCATGGTGATCATTTTGCAATGTATACAAATATCAAATTATTATGTTGTACACCTGAAACTAATGTAATGTTATATGTCAATTATACCTTAATAAAAAATAAATAAATAAATAAAATAACATTGCACATAATCACATCAAAAAGAAGTAAATATTGAGGAATAAAAATAGTCAAGACTTGTACAATGAAATTTACAAAATATTGCTGAAAGAAATTTTAAAAGATGTAAATATATGGAGAGATAGTTTATGTTCATGTATTGGAAGACTATATTTTTAAAAGAGCAATTCTCTCCAAATTGATCTATATTCAAGTCAATCCCTATCAAACTCCCAGCAGATGTTTTTTGCAGAAATTGACAGGCTGATCCTAAAATTTATATGAAAATGCAAAAGACCCAAAATAGGCCAAACAATTCTGAAAAAGGAGAACACAGTGGCGGACTTATACTTCCTGATTTCAAAATATGCTATTGAACTATATAACTAAAACACTGTGGTACTGGCATAAGAATATATACATATAGGTCAATGGAACAGACTTGAGAGTCCAGAAATAAACCCTTACATTTATGATAAATCAACCAAAAAAAAAGATAAGTCAAACTGGCAGAAAATATTTGAATATATCATGTATCTGCTAAAGGACATATCTAGGATTTATAAAGAACTCTCACAACTCAATGAAAAGATAAATAATTCAACTATAAAATGGGCAAAGAAACTGAATAGATATTTCACCAAAGAGGATATATGAATGGCCAATAAGCACATGAGAAAATGCTCAGGATCATTAGTCATTGTAGGAATGCAAATCAAAACCACAATGAGTTACCACTTTACACCCATTAGGATGGCTATAAATCAAAAGAAAAGAAATAACAAGTGTCAAGGATAAGAAGAAATTGGAAAGGGTGTAGCCACTTTGGAAAACAATTTGGCAGTTCCTTAGAGTCAAACATAGAGTTATATGACCCAGCAATTCCACTCCTGGGAAACTACTCAAGAGAATTGAAGACATATGTCCACACAAAGACTTATACACAATGTTCAAAGAAGCATTATCCATGATAGCCCCAAAAGTGAAACACCCCAAACATCTATCAATGATGAAAAGATAAATAACATGGGTACTGTATAGCCACACAATAGAATATTATTTGACCATAAAAAAGAACGAAGTATGGATACACGCTACAACATGGATGAACCTCAGAAACATGATGCTCAGTGAAAGAAGCCAGATGCAAAAAACACGTGCTGCATGATTCCATTTATAGGAAATGTCCAGAGAAGGCAAATCTGTAAGACAGAAAATAGATTAGTGGTTGCCAGGGCTGGAGGTGGGAATAGGCATGAAAGAACTCTTTGGGATGGTTGAATTAATCATCAGAATCATAATCTAACTCTAAAACTAGATTGTGGTGGTGGTTGCACAACTCTGTAAACTCACTAAGAGCCATTGAATTATACGTTTTGAAGAGGTGAATTTAATGGTATATAAATTACGTTTCAACAAAGATGTTAAAAATAACATTGCAATTAACATCTTTTAAATAGCAAATTAAACCTTTTTATTTCCTCACTGCTACAGAGGAGATAATTTTTCAGCTTGCTGCCTGATTTCGGACTCGCTGCCTGACGTCCTGAGGTCTGTACCAGAGTTTGTTTCAGGCTCTGGGCTCAGGACACATTTAATTTTCTCGCTTGGGACTGAGAGACCTCAGGTCTTTTTACAGACTGGCAAAATCTGGCAAGGCCCTTTGAAAACAGAGGCATTTCACAGCTAGAGAAACGGAGGATCAGAGAAATAAGGGGCCTGGCCAAGGCCGCACAGGCCTTTGGCAGCAGGTCCATCAATGCCCCGCGCAGACTGGCTTCACAGTACAAATCCCAGAGGAATCGGTCACGGACCGAGCCGACTCTGCGTGGCACAGGCGGCCCCTGGATTCCTTCTGGCCAGAGCCCCTTTAACTTCTCTGGAGACTCTTGCTCCTGCTTGAGACGCTCCTGTAGCTTTTCCCTCTCAGGTGGACAATCACAGTCTCGTCTTCCAGGTCTTAACAAGTCCGGTCATGTTTGCGATCAAAGTTTTCATGTTCTATTCAGTCTAAAGCTTCTCCTTCCTGACAGCTAAAAGGATGATATAGAGGTAGAAAAGGTGTTCTTCGTCTGGTGTGGTTGTAACCGGGCATTGGTGCCTCTGGGCACGGCAGGTACCCAAATCCTGATTCTGTCCTCAGGGGCCGCTTCTGTGGGTTCCCAAGAGAACTCCCCACCAGGGACAGCACGTGACATTCCCAGGCAGGGTGGAGGGACTCTTTGGCTGACCCCTTATGACTCCCATCCCTCCTCTCTGCACCCCCCCATTCACCCCTCTGCTGCAGTTGCTCTGTCCTGGGAGGAAGCCTTGCTGGGCAGGGTCATTTTCAGAAGGCTCACAGCCACCTTCCTTCCTGAGGTTCCACTTCCCACCCGTGGAAACGGTCACCATTCCCCCCCATCTGGGCAACAGCAGCCTGTTCCCAGAGGACCTGGTTGGGAGCTGCTGGCCCTGTGCAAATCTTAGGTAGTGTCTTTGATCCTTACAACAAACTACAAGGTAGGCAATTTCAGGCCTGCTCCACCCTCTTCACAGATGAGTAAACTGAGACCCAGACACAACAAGCAGAACTGGGTGGTACCAGAATCCAAGTTTGCCTCACCTCAAAAGTCCTTTTCTTTCTTCCATATCAAGGATTTTCTTGGCCAGACTGAGGTCATTAACAGCAAATATTTATTAACGTCATTAACAGCAAATGTTTAGTGAGTACCTGGCGCTGGTGAGGCAGGTCAGACCATGCAATCCCGGCAGACCAGAGTCCTGTTGGCAAAGGGCAGGAGCGGGAGGGATGGCTCAGCTGAGGTCTGTCCTGGGGCCCAGGCCCAGGTGTCCAGAAAGTAGATGTGGAGAAAAAAATATCACCAGGTGGTCTGCAGCCTGGGGGCCGAGGGCCAGGAGGTGGGGGTGCCATTATTCAAGGCTAAAACAGTGGTTCCCAAACTTTGCTGCAAATAGAATCACCCAGAGATCTTTAAAAAAATCCTGATGCCTGGACCCCACCCCTAGACATTCCGATCTCATGGGCACAGGAAGCAGCCTGGGCATCGGGATTTTTAAATGTGTGGAAAAGTTTGCGGCAGGGACAGAGTGTTGGGAGGAGGGGCAGGCAGCTCTGGAGTCTGACAGGAGGAAGCGGCAATGACATGGCCTCAAGAGCCTGAGGTTCCAAGGCTGGGAGCCCAGGGCCTAGGGCACTGTGGCTAGCCCAAAATGGCACTTGGGGAAAATTAGTTGGAGGACTGTGGGAGGGAAGGGGAGGAGGGAGGAAAGGAATGGAAGAAAAGAGAAGCAAAGACCCAGGCAGCAGAGTGCCTTTGAGTCCATTATCTGTTACTACTTTCTGTGTGACCTAGGACACATTGCTTCCCCTCTGTGGGCCTCGGTTTCTCCATCTGGAAAATGAGGGGATCGAACTTGATGGCTAAAGATCTTTCTGGCTCCAGGGTTGGAGGACACCACAGGCCGCAGGAGGCTGGACCTCCTAGTGTGTGATAAGCCCAGATGGAGTTCCGGATCTGCAGATCTGTAAACAGACCCTGCACTCTAGTGTGGGCAGGGGGCAGGCACAGAGGTCCCTGAGCACCCCTGGCCCCTCCCTGGCTCCCCAGCCACTCCATCATGCTGCCAGACGTGGTTCATGGAAATTTCCTCTCAGCCCGTCTAGCCCAGCCCGGGGAAGGTGGCTATCCTTCCAGCTTCAAGTGGCAATTTCCACTCTCCCCCAACAGCTGGTGGAAGACGCAGTGGAGCTGGAGACAGACAGAGGTCGTGGCAACGGGGTGACTCCTGGGTATGGGCCACACAAGGTTCATCAGGGGTCCAGGCATCCTCCTTCAACAAGTATTTATGGGGCAGCCTACCTACTATGTGCTGGGCCCTATTTCAGGTGCCAGGGACACAGGACAGGACAGACACAGTCTCTGGCCTCCGGAAGCATATCTCCTAATGGGCAGAAGAGAACATACGTGAATACTATGAATAAACTGAGGCAGGGTAAGGAAATAGGGCGTGATGCTGGGGGCAGGGAGGTGGCTATTTTAGAGAGGGTCATCAGGGAAGGCCTTGTGACATTTGTGTAATTATCAGGGGGAACAGCAAGTACAAAAGCCGTGAAGCAGGGCCTTGGCTGGCGTGCTGAAGCTGCAGGACGGAGAGTAGAATGTGACGAGATCAGCGAGTTTCCTGCGGGGTCTTCCTGGGGTAAGGGCTTTGGATTTATGCTTAGTGTTATGAGGAGTCCACAGGAGGTTTCTGAGCAGTGGGATGACAGGATCTGACTTACATTTTATTTATTTATTTGTTTGTTTGTTTACACACTTATTTTACAACCCAGGGCTGATATTTATCTCAATATCAGGGGCAGGTTTCTTCTCAAAAGCTGTTCCAGCTTCACGAGGTTGACATAAGTGTATATATTTGCCAGGACAAAGTTATACTTGTGAATGAACTCATGCAACAGACACTCTGCGGTTGCATCATTTAGTGGCATTTGCAGTGATAGTGGGTGGGCCTGACCCATCCTCCTTCTGCTGGCTGATCCGCATCTGCTGGAAGGTGGAGAGAGCAGCCTGCAAGAAAACCACCACCCCAGATTCTTAGCGCTGGAGGAGCAACCTTCTTGGTCGGCTGTGATTTCTCCCTGCATTCTGTTGGCACCCTGCAATGCTGTGTGGGCACACAGGTCCTTTGGGAGGTCAACATCACACTTCAGGACCGAGTTGAAAGGGGTTTCATGAAATGCCACAGGACTCCAAGCCCAAGAAGGAGGGCTGGAGGAGATGCTCTGGACATCTGGACCTCTCATTGCCCAGGGCAAGCTCCTGACCATCAGCTCACAGCCCTTCTCCGGGGAGGAAGAGGAGGACACAGCAGGGGCCGTCTCCTGCTCCAGGTCCGGGGCGATGTAGCAGAGCTTTCCCTCCGCGTCACACACCAGTTCCCTCTCAGCTGTGACAGTGAAGCCGTAACCTCGTCTCGTCAGGATCTCTTTCATGAGGTCATCTCTCAAGTCACGGTCAGCCAGGTCCAGAGGCCAGCGCAGGGCAGAGTGTAACCCTCGCTAATAGGCACTGTGAGGCGGCACCACTGCAGAGTCCACAGCCACCTGGAGGAGGACTCGATCTGGGCAGCAGCACACCTTAAGGGTATTGACCTGCGTCATCTTTCCCTATTGGTCTTAGAGTTCGGTGGAACTTTGGTAAAGAGAACAGGGTATTCCTCGGGGCAACACGAGCTTGTCGTAGAGGGTGAGATGCTAGATCCTTCTCCATGTCAGCCCAGGTCAGTGGGGCACTTCAGGGTCAGAATGCTGCTCTTGCTCTGAGCTCATCACCCACATATCTGTCCTGTCCCACGTTTACCATGACACTCTGGGGGCATCATTCCCACTAAGGCCAGCTTTGCACATGCCAGAGCCATTGTGGATGACAAACACAGCAAAGTCTTCTTCCATTTTGATGTAGCTGAGATGGCAAAGGCATTGGGCAGAGCGCTGGGGCGGAGAACCCGACTTGAGAGGGTCACTGGGGCTGCCTTGGAGAACACACTGTAGGGGCCAGGGCGGAAGCAGCGGGCTAGTGCAGAGGCTCCCATAAAGATCCCAGCAAGTGACCGGTGGCCTGGGCAGGGGAGTCGTGGAGGAGGAGGTGAGAAAAGTGGCTGGCTGGTGTCCAGGAGTCTGCCTGGCCTGTCCTTCCACTGTCAGATCATTTAACCACCCCCTCCTCTCTGCAGGACACATGCATATTATCATTTCTTCTTTCATTCATTCATTCCATAAGCAAGTATTATGGAGTGCCCAGATAAATCTGATCAGGACCCACTCTGCTCACCGCCCATCGGTGGCTCCCCAGTGCCTTCCGAATCAAGTCCAAACTCCTAGTCTTGGCTGACAAGGCCTTGTGACCTCCCAGCCTCATGCCTCCCTACTCTTCCTCCATCCATAGCCCAGTCACTCCCACATGCTGCCATCTCGCCTCTCTCAGCCCTCCACTCATAAAACGAAGTTTTAATTTATCAAACTACATGGGAGTACATGCATAAGTGGAGGCCATAAATAAGGAGAACGTAATTTAGAGTACATGCAGAGCAGCGAGTAGTCACACAGAGAAGGGGCTGGGGCCATTTAGTGTAACAAGATGGCCTCGCTTATGCTCCCTGACGTAAACTCCTCAAGGGCAAGCATTTTTACCTGTTTTATTCACTGCTGAATTCTCAGCAGTGCCTGGTGCATAGTAGGTCCTCAATAAATATTTCTTGAACGAATGACTGAATTCTGGTTTCTCCTCCAAAATCTCAAACTCAACATGACTCCATTAGCTATAACTGCATGCAGCAGCAAGCAATGAAAAGTCACAAAGGCTTGAACAAGTAAAGGACTAATTTGCCTCCCACAACAAGAACCTGGAGGAAAGGCAGTCCAAGACTGCTATGTCAGCTCAGTGATATTATCAAGGGCCCAAGTTCCATCCATCTCCCTGTTCTAGCTATCTTATCATGTGGCCTTTACCCTCGTGGTCACAAGATGGCTGCTGTACCTCTAGTATCATGTCTCCACTCCTGGAAGGAAAAAGGAGGATAGGAAAAGGGCAAAAGGCAGAAGGAGAGGACAGAAAGGTCAATGCTTAAAGAAAAAAAAACTTTCAGGCTTCTGTTATGAAAAAGAAGGAGAGAATGGATACTGAGGGCAGCCAGCAAGGTCTGCCATGATGGTTAAATGTAACAATTGCTTCTCTCCACACTCATCCCGCATACCTGTTCCTTCTCCAGGCTTTTTCACTTGAGTAGATGACACCTCCATTCACTCAGCTGCCCAAGTGAAAAACCCAGGGGTCATCCCTCACCCCATGGCCCACATCTAGTCCATCAGCATCCTATTGGCTCCACTGTGATAGATCCTGAATCTGACCTTGACTCGCCATCCCATTGACCCCACCCTAGCCCAAGCCACCCTCATTTCTCTCTCCCACATTCCTGCTCCCCTTACATCCATTCTCCTCACAGTGGCCTAAGCATCATTTACAAACATAATCACCCCCTGCTTAAAGCTCCCAGAGGCTTCACATCACACACAGAACATAATGCGACCCCCTGGTCCTGGCCCATAGGCCTGCCTGGCTGGCCCTGCCCACCCCCCTTGCACTGGACCCCCTTGCTCATCTTATCCAGCCTTTGTGCTCCTTCCTCACACCTGCTGGTTCCTGCCCTTGGGCCTTTGCACTAGCTGTTCCCTCTGCCAGGAATGCACTGCCCCCTGCCCACCTGAAAAAGAAAACCTCACCCCCTTCCACAGTCATTGTCTATTATATCCCCCCTTTTCACTTTCTTCATAGTACTCATCGTAATCTTTTCTTGTTTGTCTCCTCCACCAGAATGTAAGCTCATGAGGACAGGGCCTTGTGCATAGCCATGTCCCCAGGGCATAAAGCTGCCTGGCATATAAAAGGACTTGATATGCATTTGTTCAGTGAATGAATAAATGAATGAATGGAGAGGCTTGTTTTGGCTAATCCCTTAGAGGACCTTCCAGCTCTTGGACATTTGAAGAGGAAGGAGATGAAGCAGATTGAGGGTAGAAGACATGATACCTGAGATACAAGTCAGAAACTGGAACCAACAAGAGATCCTCTTCCCACCAACAGCTAAACCCTCCTCCTGACTGCCCTGGTGATCCTGCCAGCGGGGGCAGCTCTGGGGTGGGAGTCAGAGCCCATTTAGGGAAAACAGGAGGGAGGAGGTGAGAACAGGCACCTGCCATTTTGAACCAGGTGAATTCAGGCCAGAATGGGAACTGACCATCTGGGGAATGGTATTGAGAGTGCCACCTACGGCTCTCCCACTGACCAGCCTATGGGTCAGTGATGTAACGCTCTGAACCTCAGTTTCCTTGTCTGGAAAATGGGATAATAATAGTATGTAGTTCACAAGGATGTTCTAAGGATTCAATAAGATGGAATATGTAAAATGCTTAAAAAGCACGTAGCAAATAGTAAGCACTCAAAACACCTCAGCCAGAAAAGAGACAGGAGGGAGGGAGAAAGTGCAGAGAGAGGCAACGACAGAGAAAGGCAGGTGGCCAGGAACCGGCAGCAGCCCAGTCTGACCTGCTGGGAGTTTGACCCTCCCAGAAAAGACACAGAAATTTAAAGCATTCAAACTTCAGCACTCACTCCTCAAAATGGACTCTTGAGTTCTGGTTCAACTCCTTCATTTTGCAAATGTTCTGAGTCCCAGAAAGGACAAAAATTTGCCTAAGATGCCCAGAGAGTTGACAGGACAGTCAAGCACAGAGACGGCCAGTTGGGGAGGGAAAGGCTCAGATGGGCCAGTGGGGTGGATTATGAGCCCCTGCTTTCCTCAGTCTGGAGGGAGAGGGTCTGCCTTCCTCTGTCCCCTCAGCCGTTGGTTGAGAAGACCCTGCAGTCGGCAGGAGGAACACTGGGCGGGAAGGGACAGGGAGGGGCAGGGGACTGACTTGTCCTGCCCATCCCCCAACCTGTGCTAGGCCCTTCCTCAAACCCAGCACAGGTTCAGCACTCAGCCAGCTGTGAGGGATCATCCCCCTCTTACAGCTGAGGGTACAGATGCCCAGGCTCCTGTAGAGCTAATAGAGCTAGAACTTGAGTCCCATCCTTTGTGACTCCAGACAGCTCTGCCCTGCTTCTGCCTGGGAATGGAAAGGCCTAGACTTGGGACCACCGCTAACTGGCTGTAACCTTGGGCAAGTCCTTTCTCTCTGGCCTCAAGTTTTTCCTCTAAACAGAGGGTAGACAATGGGGTCACTGAAGGCCCTTCCCGTTGGAGCTGACATTCTTGGAATTCTAAACGAACCCGCCTCCGCTGGCTGAGCCAGGATGAAAGCCTGCCAGAACGCCCTGCAGGCCCCATCGCGCCTCCTTGCCCGGGAGCACAGGGCAGCCCCACCCAGGGAGAGCCCTCATCCTGCCCTGACCTTTTGTTTAACCCCGGGGAGCGCAATGCCTCCTCCCATCCCTTCCAGGGTGGTGCCCATCACTCCACTCCTCCAGCCCAGGGAGCCTGGGCCTCAGCCCACGCTGCTCTCTGGGGCAAATCTCAACTCAACAGTTTGGGGACATGAAGCCAAACAATGTACAAGCCCTTCAATTAGGGCCTATTTCCCCCAAACCTTTGAGGCTTTGGGAACCCACAGGTCAAGATTGAGGCTGCTGCTTCTCAAACCAAATTAAAAAAAATTTTTTTTTAAATCTGCTGAGCACTTAAACTTTTGTAAAATTAAAGAAATATACAAGATAGTGGTAATGGTTACACAATAATTGTGAATGTACTTAATGCCACTGAACTGTACACTTAAAAATAGTTAAAATGGTACATTTTATATGTGTGTATATATATATATATATATATATTTATTTTTTTGGTGAGGAAGATTGTCTCTGAGCTAACATCTGTGCCAATCCTCCTCCATTTTTGTATGTGGGATGCCGCCACAGCATGGCTTGATGAGCGATGTATAGGTCTGCGCCTGGGATCTGAACCTGCAAAGCCCAGGCCGTGAAGCAGAGCATTCAAACTTAAGCACTAAGCCACTGGGCCGGCCCCTGTTATGTATTTTTTATAATAAAAAATGTTAATAGATAAAATGAAATTTAAAAAAAGATGCAAAATACTAGCTTCGACTTGAATGGTATTCAACAGACCTTGTTGGATTGTTAAAAACTTTCTAAATGCTTACTTTCAATTTCGGTACTTATCTCATAGCAGACCAGTGACAGTTTGTGGATTGGCAGTGGTCCAGGGACTGCTCTTTGATAGCGCTGATTCAGGCTGTTGAGAGGTGGACTCTGGCTTTGTAGAGCCTCTCAGAAGATTTACCAGAAGGAATGAGGCTCCTGCATCCCTGCTCCCCTAAGATGCCAAGTCAATTAACTGCAAGAAGCCCCAGGCCAGGCACGCTGCTCTGACTCATGGCTGGATCTCTCCTTCCACCCCAGTCTGTCCCCCGGGGCCTTCTTGACGTACACTGTTATTCAAGTGTCCCTGTCAGTGGCCCCTGATAAGCATGGGGAGTTGTGGGCTCGGGGGTGGAGTGGAGTGAGCTGGGAGGAAGAAGTAAGTACAGGGTAGAGGTGTGCCTTCTTTGCTTCTAACTCTATACCAAACTTGGCCCAAGCATCACCTCCTACAGAAAGTCATCCTGGGCCTGCAGCCAGACTGAGGGGCCCCTGCCTGTGTCCCCACATCACAGCACAGGTCTCCCTGTATTTGCATCAAACAGTTGACATAATAATTCGAAAGTGGTGCTTACCCCTCTGTGGGGGTGGGGGGTGTAACGTGCCTTGGTTTGAGGGTATGGCCAGATTTCAGGCCTCGGCTGGGTGCCCAGTGCAGGGTACAGTCTGCACAACTCGGAGCAGCAGCCTCGATGGTTGGAGCTCCAGGCCCATCTCCACCAGACTTCAGGGGACTGGGGAGTGGGAATTGTGCCTGGGACGTTGCATCCTGAGTACAGTGGTCCCTGCCTGGTTGAGCAACAGAAAACACTGTGGGCTTAAAAAAAATCTAGACACCTAGGCTCCAATATTAGGAATGCTATCTTAAAGGTCTGACAACGGTCCTGAGTCTCTATATTTTGAAAAAGTGCCATGTGACTCTGATGCCCAGCTGCTGTCTGGCCCACAAGAGGTGCCGGCCGGTGTTTGGTGACTGCGCTCATAGAAATGCAGCACGTCTGTGGAAGGAGACAGAGGGACCTGTGGCCTCCAGGGAGGGGAGCTGAGGGACGTCGAAGGAAAGTGAGTCACTCTTTATGATATATTCTTTTGTACTGACTGGACTTTTAACCTAAAAAAAATGACTGACCGATGGAGTTGCTGTCATCTATGTCAGGGACTGCAAACTCTAGGCCTGCGGCTGGGGCCCGCAGTCCTCTAAAGGACAGCAGTGGGCCAGAGCCAGGGAGAGCTGTAGAGCGCATGTGCCACCTCAAGGGGGCAGCAGCTGCCCAGAGCCTGCTGCTTGTGTCTGAGCGAGACTGTGAGCCCACGGTGGCCAGATATCCCTGTTTTTCAAGATAAGCCTGAAACCAGATTTTCAAGTAGAATTAATTGTCAACTAATTCAAAAATTTAAAGCACAGTAAGGGCTGAACACGACATGTCTGCGAACCAACTCTGGCTGCAGGCCACCAGTTCGTGCTGTCGGGTCTCGAGGATGCTATTAAGGATTATGCCTTCGGAGGCCAGTCTGCAAAGCCAGGGCAGAGCCATCCTTTGCTTCTAGAAAATTGGGTTGACTCCCCACGGGGTCCACACAGGACGAGGACAAAGCAGATGCCCCAAGGCCTACAGGAGTCACCTACCCACTCAAAATGATACAATTCAGCACATTATCTATTAGCCTTCCACTATGTGCCAGGCTCAGTGCTGGAGACCCAGTGGTGAAGGTGACAACCACAATCCCTGCTCTCAGGGACCCTTCATTCTAGGTGGGGAGAAACACTTGAAATAAATAATTGCGTAATAATTCACTGCATTTGTAATACACGAGGAGCTGCAGTATAGCATGGAGGTTAAAAGTTTGAGTTTGATTCCTCCATTTGCTAGTTATGTCACTTTGGGCAAATCACCTAATCTGTCTCCAATGCCTCATTTCTTCCCTGTGAAATGGGCATGATAGCATCATAGGGTTGTTCTGGGTTTCATTGAGATAATGCAAATAATTATTAGCTGTTGCTGTGAAGTACAGAGAGCTGTGAGGGCACATAAGAGGCTCAGCAGGGAGCCCCCACCAAGGCCCTCCCCCAGCCCAGGTGATACTGGGGCTTCTTGCCAGTGAGGGGAGTGGGAGGCCACAGTTTGGAAGCCTGGGCCCAGAGGCCACCTGCTCCCTGAGAGGCTCAGTCCCCCTCGCACCCACCATTCTGCTGAGGTGGCAGCCACAGCCCCCTGGCTAGTCTCTGGCCTCCAGTTCTTCTTCCTTCGGATCCATTTCACAGCTCACTTGCCCCAGTAGGACTTGGCACTCAAGGACAGGGAAGGTAGTGCTCCTGACCACACGGGGAGAAGGCTGGGCCTTTCCAGCTATGGGCCAGAGCCCCGTCTTTCAGAGCTCATCAAACCCCACAACTAAGTTTTAAAAATCTGGGTGCATGTACCAAACAAGTCAGAAAATCTTCCCTGTGCCACATAAATGCAGAATACCACCTTCCACTGGCACAGGCCTGTCACAGGGACACTGTGGACCTTTGTTCAACCTGGGAAAAGAGGGAGGAGGCAGATGGCAAGAGACTTAAGCGCCAGCAATGCTTCTGGGGCCTTGGAGTTCAGCTCAGTGGGGGAATCCTGAGTGCCCGAGGCACGGTCCCTGATCTCAGGGGTCTGCAGTCTCACCAGGGAGAGAAGACCCAGAACCACAGGCCTGGATTTGGAAGGGAGCTTTCAGGGCACCTGATCCAACCTTCCACCCAAAGAGGGGATGCTCCTCTAAGGAGCCAGCCTTCACCTTCTTGTTGTTCCTAAATGAATCCATTTAATAGTGATTTGGACAACTGAACTAACAGTAAGGGGGCCAAACCGTTTTCTGGGAGGACAGATTTACACGCGGTGCTACAACATAGCTGGAAATCAGAACTCTCCACCGGGAGAGCAACACACTTAGTAGAAAGGAACACCTTTGTAACAAAGGCTGGGGGGTGGGGGTGAGATCTCTCTTCAAGGGCATGCCAGAATAACAAGAGATGGTCACTGACTGCCCTTTTAGGGCAGGTGGCACTGGTTGAATCTGGGGCAGAGGGAAATTGTTGGGGACAACAGAGGGGATGCCAAGCTGCCAGAGCAGCCCCCCTCCCTGTGCAGGGCCTGGAGTCAGGCTGCCCAGGTTAGACCCTTACCGGCTTAGGACCTTGCGCAAGTTATATAACCTTCCTAAATCTGTTTACGTCTCTGTACTATGGAGATGATAATAGCCCCTACCTCACAGGTTGGACCTGATGAGGTAACTTACATAACAACACCGGGAAGTAACTGCTCAATGAACAGTAGCTTATTATGGCAGCACTGTTTTCCCAGTCAGCAGTGGGTCGTCTATTTCTCCTCCTCCTGTTGCCCATGTTGGCAGCAAGTTTCCACGCTCCTCAGTGTGGTGTCTGTCACATCTGTCATTCCAGAGCCCAGCTCAGACCCTCATCCTCAGCCCTGTGCTGCTCCAACAGCCTCCACTGTAGTCTCTCTCCAATTCATCCCCAACCTGCCTCCATTTTCTCTCCCTCAGAATGGCTTTGTTCTGAACACTACCATCCCCATAGTCTAACGTCTCCACTGCTTAGGAAAAAGGCGAGGGCGCTTTGTTGAGAGCCCACATGAGCCAGTAATTATGGCAGGTTCTCTGCATGCTGCAATTATGTGCTTGCCAAGGGTTTAATCACCGTTTGAATCCATATCTGACTTCTCAAAGGACTGGCTCAAGTCTTACCCCCTCTACTAAGCTTCCCAGACCACCGAAGCCTGTGGTTACTCCCTCCACCAAACCACTAAAGAACACTTCTTTAGTATAAGCGTATGGTCGAGAACAGCATCCTCAGCTGTGTTCTACAACTCTCCTCCTGCTTCATGCATCAATAAGCACATACTGGCTGGGCCCCCATTTCATCTTTTCATTGCTAGCATATAGCCCAACGTGGAGTACATTCTAGGTGCTGGTTAAATGTGGATTTAAGGGCCTTTTTTGCATCCCTCAAACCTCTTTTCCACTGAAGCCAGTCAATCATGATGTCTGAGCCCAAAAGCCTGAGGAAGGGGCAAGCCTCATTTTCCACTCAAGCCAAAGGGAAGGGAGTGTGCTCCTTGGTGACAGCCCCCAGGCTGCAGTCAAACCACTCTGGCCTTACAGGACTAACCTGTAACAGAAGTGCTGCCAGGAAATGCACTCTGAGGATAGGAAAGAGAACACCCAGGCCCAGGAACGCATACACTCACTCCCCAGAGGCTCCTGGGCACCCACCACTCCTTCCTTTCAAGTTACATGCAAAGAATTTGAGTGAAAATTACTCAACCCAGCTCAACCTTCCCATTTTATCCAGGAGAAAACTGAGGCACAGGACTAAGTGTTTCTCCAAAGGTCAGGTCAAATAGAAAAACCAGGGCTTCTGAATTTGTGGGTAAGATTCAGTTCCCCCTGTGACACATCACTGTCATGAAATAGGAGCTCAAGACCACTTTCTGATACTAAGCCAGGGCCACCATGGATCTGGATGTAACTAACTGGGGGTCCTCCCTCAGGCCCATCTTGACCCTTTTCTTGCTTCTTCTGGAGTCCTGTTCCCTTCCCCACATGTCCTATATGAACAAAAGCTTACTGCCATCTGCAGGACACCTAGCATCATTACTCCAAATTTCTATCTTTAGGTCGTCTTTATATCCCAGCTACTCAGCACTGGTGTGTTCGATTCCCCTAGGCACCATCTCACCCATGGAAACCTCTAACAGCTACTATGTGTCAGAGACCGAGGATGAACAATGCTGAATTTCTGCACACAAGCCTCACCTTGTCCTATTTGTTTGGATATTGTCTGAACCTATTGTTATACTAAACTACACTTGATTTGGTTCCTGTTTGCCCTACATGGCCAGAACTCTTAAAATTCAGCTGTTTTCAGAACTGTGAAGTTGATCATTTTGGTCTAAGTAAATTTCTAAGTCAATTCAAGGCACACAAAAGCTGCATAACCCTTTCCAGTTCAAGAGTATAAACTTGGTTCACTCACTAGCCTCTGGTTGATAATAGTTATCATTATTTATATATAGTGCTAAAGACCTACTAAACACAGTTCTAAGCGCACTCTCTGTACAGACACACACACTCATTAAATCCTAATGACACAGGAGTTAGGTTAAGATAGGCTATTATCACTCTTTGACATGCAGACCCACTGCAGCATCAGCAGTCATTCCGCAAACTCTCTCACTACAGGTATGTGGCTTCCAAGAGCTTTTATACAGATATCTGAGAAGCAAATACTCATACGTATTTAAGGCTATTTCCTAAATAACCTAGGAAAACTGCCAAAGGCTTTCCTTGAAGTGAGAGGCAATGCTGTGAATATTACAACTGTGAGCATTACAGCCTCTGGATACAAGATGAAGCGACGCCAACCTGAACCACCCAAGTCAAATGCTCCTCTGGTAACTAAGGCTCCCTTTATTTCCTCACAGGAGTTCCTACAGTGGCACAGAAAGTTTTGTTAATATTCTGATTCTTGACTCACAGCTTCTATAGCAGGAAAGTATTAGGACGCACTCCCATTCCCAGCTGTAATATAAAGCAAATAAGCCATCAAATATCTCTAAGATCTTAAAGTTTCCTCTAAACTGTTCTCTAGAAACACCATTTGTGCCTTTAATCTGCCTTTTTAAAAGGAACACAAGAACAAAAAAATGCCTGTTTGCAAATAAACATCTGAAAGACTCTTGTAACAGCTGATCTGGGCCGGGGCACCCCAACAAAGTGACAATTGTGGATGAAGACAATGCAAACAACTCTGCAGGAGAAACTCGAAGGCAGAGAACTTGCAGCGATGTGTGCGCTGGGTATTTCTGCCAGCCCAAAGGCCTCATCTGGAACAAATATACACTAGGAGGGTCTCTATCACTTGACAATTGATTACCTGGATAGAAAGAAGTCACTGCCACCAACAGCACTGTGCAGTTTTATTAACCATTCAAGTACAGTAGCATCTGGTAAGATTGGGACAGAATTGGGATTCAAAAGTGAACAGATATTCAGCATCTAACAGTTTGAAAGAAGCCACTACATACTCTTTTCACAAACATGTTTTCACGGAGCCAATACAGTACTAGCCATTAACCCAGTACACCAAGTGTACTGAAGTAGAAAAGATGCAACAAGAAAAAGAGCTACATTAGAAAGACTTCAACACTTTAGAAAAAGAGCAAAACACTCTCTGTTTCTCCCCTTTAGCCCCTAAAACAACATCTTACAGTCTGGATCTACCTATACAGTCCTACATCAGCTTCTAGGATATTTGTCAGGAGGGGAAAAATAAAATGACACTGGCCAGTACAGTCTTTGGATATTTAGGAAGGGGAGGGGGAGAAAGTCAGTTCTCAGAACAAATTAGTCAGCTTCAGTCTCATCAGCAGGATCTTTGGATTCTTTGTTCTTTCGCACTTCTTCAATGTGCTTGTCCTGTGAAGAAACAGTATATGTCAGCAGTCAGATCAAAAGCCTGCCAAGCCATGCCCACCAAGAGGCCCAACACAGCATGAGCGCACCTATAACATACCATTATATACACGTATATAAAAATGATATACTATGGGAATCACATAATTAGAGTTCTAAGACATCACCTTCAAACTTCCTGGATTACTCATGGAACCTAACGACTAAGCCTCCTACTGCTCTTCCAAAGAATGTGCAATTATGCTGGAAATTATTGAATATTCCATCTTATTTTAAAATAAGATACCTCTCATTTAAGATGTTAAGCCCCAAAGTCGATGACAAAGACACCAAACACCTTTGATTAAAGCAATCAGTTCAAGCCACTTCAATGGTGCATCCAACTGCAAGCTCTTAGCCTCTCTCAAAGCAAGGCTGAGACACCAACCTTCTCTCGCAAACGCTCCAGTTTGGCAGCCATTTGCGCCTCTCGGTTCTCTTTGTTGGCTTCCATCTTGTGGGTCAGCTTCTCTTCCGCCATCTTACTGAAGTTGTTGTTCTCTTCTATGGCTTTCTGAAGCACTTCTTTCTCATGCTCTCGTTTCTCAGCAAGCTGCTTCAAGACCTCAGCTTCATGGGACTGGAAAAAATTTTAACAGGCTAGGCTCTCTAAAATGTATTTAGCATTAGTTAAAATTACAGAAGAAATTATTAATTGGGAGGATTGAAAAGAGGCAGAAAATTAGATCTCTTTAAATGATACTCAAGTCAGGACTTGAATTATCAGTTATCAAAATACTGTCAAAATCATACTCTTTCTAGTGTTTGTATTTACTTTGGAAAACTGCTCACGTTTGTTCAGAGATTCTCGCCCAATTACTCCTTAAGGAAAGCCTTATAAGATTTACTGCTTAACAGCATCAAGATGACTTAAGTGATAAACACTTAGGAATGGAATTTTATTGTAAAGAGTGTTGGTTATTTAACTTCAAAGGCTACCCAAAGAAAATCAGATTATAAAAAACATTAATAAATTGATAAAAAGAAAATACATGAATGATAGAAAATTTAAGACTAAGCCTCCAGATTACTATTTAAGCCAGGAGGATTTGTTTCAAGGAAAAGCTTATTAGCTTTTCTCTGTGGAAGCTGCATTAACTTCTAGACCACTGGAGCTCTGTCACCACGGTGTGCCTCCTTCAACGGACTCAGAATAGTCTGTTATCAAACAGATTCTGTTGTGTTTGGAAGCACTGACTCGCAGGAAAACGACAGAGCATCTGCCACTGGTTCTGTTTCTTCTTTTCTACAAAATCCCAGTCATGATAAGAGTTTCACTACATTTAGTCAGTTCTACGTAAAGCACACGCTAACGACCACAGGGCCAGGGTTGATTCCTGAAAAAACTTCTCTGTCCAGCCTTTGGCTGCATCTCTTGTAGGTGTACTGTGGCCAAAACTGCCACTCTTCCTGGGGAAACGATTCGCAGTGTAGACGGTGGGTCAGTGTACATACATACAGCACGTGGCACTGAAAGGTGCATGGCGCATGCTACAGCGGCTTAAAAAGGGGGCCTATACATGTATTTGTGTGGTTAAGTGTACTAGACTTCAAATTGCACTAGCTGCATTGGCTGGGGGCAGGTAACTACTTCATCCTTTGGTGCCCCAGTTTTCCTAATTTTAAAATTAATCCCACTCACCCCAATCAGGGTTGCTGGGAAGGGGTACTAAAAGAGAAGTTATGAATAGAACAATGTTGAATAAAAAGAAATACACGAACGTGTTAACAATGGTTATTTCTGAGCAGTAGGATAAGGAATACTTTTAATTTTTTATTTACAAACGTCTGTGGTTCCTAATTTTCCTATAACAAGAAAATTAATATTTGTTGATTTTTCTGATTAGTTCTTTTTAAAGATGGCTACTTTATCACAGAACTGCTTAGATAAGAGAAAAGCTGCCACAATACCAGTATGCACAGTGAGCAACACAATCACATTACTGGCAATTTAAAATGTCTTTATTGTACAGCTCTCAAAAAACAAAACAAACAACTCCTCTCACGCACAAGCCAAAAAACCCCCCCCAAAACCTAAAGAGACAAAAAAAGAATCATCCACCAACAAATCTGTTTTTCAAAGAGAAAGTATGAGAAGCACGAACTTAAGTTTCAGACAGACCTGGGCTTGAATTCTGGCTCCAATGTTCTACTAGCTATATGACTTGGGAAAATGACTTAATATTCCAGAGACCATTTTCTAATCTCAGTATCCCAGACAAAACCTACCCTTTGGGTCACTGTATTAAAGGAGAAAAATATAAGCACAGGAGTTGGGACATAATAGGAGCTCAATAATGATGGCTGATAGATATGTTCTTCCAGCCACTGGGATATATTATTCTCAGAGAGTTATAATCAGCGTGTAACTACAGTTCAGTCTTCCTCGTGTTATAGAAATAAAACTGATTTGCCACATTACATGAATAAATACCCGTTTTCTGTGAATTGTGATGTTTACCTTGCGTCTTTCTTCTGCAGCTTCTAATTTCTTCTGAATTTCCTCCAGGGAAAGATCCTTCTTCTTTGGAGGAGAAAGGGGGAATTCTGGGACAGATTCTTTTGATCGAGGGCTGAGAATAAGCTCAAAAGCCTGGCCTGAGGCCCGCTTCTCCAATTCTTTCACCTGGATATCTGGATTTGATATTTATAATGTATTCAGAAAAACAGGGTTTTCCTATTCTAATAAACTGTTCTATAATTTTCTAAAAAGCAAATCAATTTAATGAATAGCATTAGGACTGATGAGGAAGCTGTGTTTGCAGGCAACAAGTTATCTGACTACCACCTCCCAGAAAAACAAAGCTCAACATTTTTGGACTAACAAATACCATTCTGAGACATCAGTATTTGATAATCACTTTCATGAACCAAAGAACGACTTGTGCAAAACTCCCCAGTTTTGCTTTAGACCAAGCCAAATCGTCTAATAATGAAACAATTAATTATGACCTCTCAGTACATTCAAGCGATAATCATTTTTTCTTCTTTAATTATTCTCCAATTTACAAAATAGATTTTCTTTTTTTTTGGTGAGGAAGATTAGCCCTGAGCTAACATCTGTTGCCAATCCTCCTTCTTCTTCTTCTTCTTTTTTTTTTTTGCTGAGGAAGATTGGCCCTGGGCTAACATCCATGCCCATCTACCTCTACTTTATATGTGGGATGCCTGCCACAGCACGGCTTGATGAGGGTGCGTAGGTCCGAGCCCGGGATGTGAACCTGCGAACCCCGGGCTGCTGAAGCAGAGCGTGTGAACTTAATCACTACGCCACTGGGCCGGCCCCTAAAATAGATTTTTTGATAAGATTAAAATACAAGTGCCAAATTAAAGGCTTAAGACCTGAGCCATCTCCTATTCTAAAATCATAAGCCCATCACAATTTCAGCTTTTCCAAATAGATTACATACCAGAAGAAGCCATGGTGAACAGAAGACAAGAGACAGGCAGTGTATTCTACACAATCCACTGGCAAGGAAAGCCCTGAAAATGATTTTCAAAAGCATGCAATCAATTTCTTTGCGTTTCTATGTCATCGATCCAAAGGAACCGCAAATCACATCCACATAAATCAATGTCAGAAAAATCACTACCGTGGAATTAAGACATCATTAACTCTAATTACAAAAATCTATAAAATACTGAAACACTGGGAAATCTGAACTAAATATAACATTGGTTGCAGAAAATCCAGTTAACTGAGCTTGCCTGTTCAAAAGACAACTCTTGGATTTAAAAAATTACATGAGATTAAGTCACAAGATTTTGTTTCCCCCTATAAACTCTAAATTTTTCCCCCAAACAGTGAGAAGATATTCCAGATTCAACTCAACAGAGACCGGAGCCATCTTAATACTGCCTACAACTCACTGTGGAATGAAATACCCACCCCTGCTTTGTCTGTGTCTGCCATAGTGGAAAACAAAACGCCCAAGCTGACAGTAACCAATAATGGTGAACTCCTATTGTTCTTGGGGCTTAAGCTCCCTGTCCAACAATGGACAAAATTAATCAATTTTACGAACTTCCAGGTTTTAGATTATAATATTTGCTGCCTTATGTCACGAAAAATTCTACATCCCTTCTTGATTTTTTTAAGGTTATGATTCTTGTGGACCCTCAGGCTAGTATCAAAAACGCTGGATTACAAATTCCCAACAGCTAGAAATTAAAACCAGAGGCAGCGAAAAGGTCTAATCCTGGCGAAGCATGAGACCGAGCACCGGACCTAGGATGGGCGTGGCCCTGGCCCAGGAGAAAAAGCGGCAGGCCGCCCCCGGCCAATCAGAGCACGCCCTGCGCTCCGGCCCCTGGCCCCGCCCCTCTCCTCCCCGCGCCTTTTCGAATCTCCCGGAACTCACAACACCCCGCAGCCCGCGCGCGTGGGAAGGGGAGGGGTGGGCGGGGCTAACGGTCCTAACCGGGTAACTCCGCCCTCCCCGGGCTCGCCCCGCGCGGATACCCCCCCAACTCCCGCCAAAAACACCTCGAGGCTACCCCCACCCCCGCCGCGGCTCGGCGGGTGGGGAGAGCCCTGGGAACCGGCCGTGGGGTAGCCCGGCCGTCGGCTCGCCACCTCCTCCCTTCGCTCCCACCACCCTAGCTGTCCGCGCCCCCCGCCGCGAGGACAGGAGAGCCCTCTTGGGGTGTTAGCTCTCGGGCGCGACCCCACAGTCACTGGGCGAAGGCGGTCGCGGGGAGGGGGCAGCCCTGGCCGTCCGCAGTCTGGCCCTAAAGCCGCTGCTCGCTGGGGGCGCCGCCCCACCCCTTCAGACAATGGGGACCCCAGCGAGGCCGCGCCTGCACGGGGAAGGCGGGAGGCAAACGAGGGCCCACGCCCCCTATTGTCTCCTCGATGGCACCCCGGGGCTAACGCCCGACACTCGCCCAGCTGGCCGCGCCCCCTCCCCACGACAGCCGCGCCCCCAGGGAGCAGGGACAAAGCCGAGGCTCCGCCCGAGCCACACACAAAGCGGAGCGACCCCCGCCCGCCAGCCCCTCTGGCGCCCGCAGCCCCGCCCGCCGCCCTCTAGCAGGGAGGCCGCTGCCATGGCTCGGCCCCTCCTGGCCGCCGCGTCCCCCTCGCTGCCCCCAGCCGGCCGCCGCCTCCTCCTAGAGCCCCGCACCCACCTGCTCAGTCCGAGCCGCCTGGCCACACTCTGAGCACCAACAGACCCGGGCGCGCACAAAAGCGCCAAACAGTGGCACGTGACCTCCCCGCAGGGCTTCGCATTGGCTGAGAGCGGCGGCACGTGCCAGCCCCTCCCCCACAGCCCAAGTGGGCCCCGCCCCTCGGGACCCCGGAGCACCTCGGGAAGTGTAGTCCAGGCTAGCCGGGCAGGAGGACAATGCAAGGGGTGGGGGCATATGGGGGTCTCACCAGGTGTGAGCCGGGGGCTGGGGCGGTCGTGTGGCCGCGGAAGAGGGCGTTGCCTTGGCCCCTGGCTTGGGTCTGAACCAGCTCTCCCATCACTAGGAAAAGGGCAGGGCTGGGTCCCTCCTACCTCAGAAGGTGGCCGCCTGGACTCCGCCTCTGTTGAGCCACGTGCCCCGCATCGCCCCAGGGGCAGCACTCGGACAGCGCAGTGCCCCTCCGGTGCCCCACCCTGGGCCGCCACCTAAGACGCCCAAGCCCTTGTCACAGGACAATGCCCTTGTAAGGTCCCCCTGGACCGGGCGCCCTACCTCGACACCCGCGGGTCACTTGTATTGTGACATCGTCATAATCCCTAACCCACTGAACCCTAACAGGTCACGGGCGTGGCTTTTTCCTCACTGTGTGCGTTCCGGCTACCATCCTAGGGTCCCTGAGCTGGTGAGCAGAGACCAGTGGGGGAAAAGCGTGAGGCTCTGGAATGTGATCTCTGCTCTAACAGTCATTCGGCTTAAGTGCAGACTCCATCTGTCCCGCCTAGCCTTTCGCCTGATGATAGGGAAGGAAGAGCAGTAGCAGTGGTAGGCTCCACAGACTGCAGTGAAGTGTGGCTTTTGTTCTCGGAGCACGTGCTCCTCAGAGTGGTGCTGGGCCCTTTTTAAGAATCAAAACAAAGGAGCCACAAGGTCACGGTTCCTCCTGGCCTGGATAGGTCAGAAGCACAGCAGAGGCACAAAGGATATTGGTCTGACCTTGGCTATCTTGACTGGCCTCGGTCTTCCCACAAAAAGCCCAGAGGAAAAATAAATAAAATGAACATGGTTCCCAGACTCCTCTTCCCATCCCCCACCCCCACAAGGCTGTGTGCCTGACCAAGGCTGTGCCCTTGGGTTGTATCAGTACACCAATGCACCTGCTTTGAGATCCTGACTGGGCAGAAAGACACCTTCATTTTATTAATCAATGGGCTCCATCTCCCCAAACCAAGAAACAAATATGACTGACCCAACTCTGCTGAAACAACAGTCCTAATTTAAGAAGACTCCTCATGTCCAGGTAGTCACTAGGGATGTGCTACAGATACATACAATTAATAGGTGCCCTGGACAATGAAAACTGGAACATACAGGCAGCAGACACACCACACAAAGCAAACAATTAGCAATGTGCTGTTGCCTGCAATATGCTTGTTGCTGCATTTTCTCCAACAATCACTCTTGTGTGGGGTCGGCCTCTCCCCCGCCCCCAATCTAAGTGGTTTCCCCTAGCATGTGAACAGGACCAGGAATAATTCAAATTCTGAGCTCTGAAAGGCATCCCCTTCTCAGACCTAACTTAGCCATGAAACGGCCAGGTGTTTCCATCTGTCGGTTTTCTGAGCAAAATCTCACAAATTGTTAGAAAGGCCAGAGAAGGGGTGGGGGTAAGACCTTGCTGAAAGGTGACAGATTAGCAGGCAACACACAAGAGCAAGGATCCCAAGGCCAAGAGGTCTATTATCCCCTGAACCAACCTTTATCCTGAAGTCTTTGTACTTGATCTGGAGGTTTGCAGAAGGTCCCACCCATTTGATGCATATTTTTTTCAAATACAAGAAATTGCCATGCAAAAATCTCACATTTCTGACTATTAATGTTGTGACAGGAAAAAAAAATAAATCTTTCAAAACACTCATTATTTTAAAGCACTTACACCGCTTCCCCCCACCTTTTCTTTCTCCCTAGAGCAGATGTCTATTTCCATGGAAACCACAGCTAGGAACGAAGATGTTAGAACTCATGTAGATTTTTAATCTTTCCTAATGATGCCACTTAGCTTCTGGGTTTGTTGTTAGATGCCTGGTCCAGCCAGTCTCTGTGACAAGGATTTCCTGAGATCCTCACTGCCTCTTGAGGACTGAGGGGGCTGGGGTAAGGTTTCCCCAAGAATGATCCTGCGAATAAAAAGGTGTGCGGTGGGATGATCCCTGTTCTTTAGGGTGGGGCTGCCTTTCTGAGAGCCAGACCACAGCTCTTTATTGTCAGTTCTTATGGGTGTCGTACGTGAGCCCTGGAACAGGAAGGGCTTTCAACTGTAAGGAGAGAAAAGAGCTTTGCTGCTTCACTTTAGAAAGAGGCAGACACTCCCTTCTTAGAAGCTTCCTGAAACTAAGTTCACAATCCACTCCCTCCTGAAGTGGCAGCAAGGAGTTAACAGTCACATCTTGGAACTGTCTGTCTTTGCCCATGAGAATTATTTTTGCCTCTGCTCAGATGGTTCGGTTGGATCGCTGTGGAGCTGGCTGTGACTATGGATTAGCACAAAGTGAAGTCGAGATATGGCAGTCAGCCAGCTTATTTGATCTGTGTAGACAGCTAAAGGAGAGCACTTCAGGCTTCAAAGTCCAGAAGGGATGTCTACACTGATCAAACGAGCCGGGCGTTTGTCAGATCTCCTCTGTTCTTACAGAGCACCAGCAGCCTTTGTTCATTGTTGCTTCTGAGGTTGCAGGGGTTGTCTCCCACATAGGCGCCGCCCGGGTTCCACTGCTGCTTACAGGGCTTGTCCTTGGCAAAAGGGTGTCGTGGGAGAGGTTTTCTCCTTGTCCCCAGCCTCTCTGTTCCCTTTGTCCCTTAATCCTAAGGCATCGTGCTCCAACACTCCCTTCCCTGCTCAAAACCCGTCTGTGAATCTGCTGTTTTACATGCCTGTCTCCCTGACTAGACTATTAAGTCCAGGAGGGCAGGGGTTGTGTCTTTGTCTTGGTATCCTTAGTGCCCAGAACTGGGTCTGGCCCAGGATGGTGGGACCTGGATGTTCGCAGTTGACTCTAGGCGAGAACAATCTCTCTCATCCTCAACTTCCCCTTTGCTAATACTAGACTCTGCACCATATAGGGGGGATGAGGACTAAAGGAGATCACGTACGTGAAAGCTCTTAGCACGATGCCTGGCACAGTGTACGTGCTTAATACTTGTTAACTATTGTTGCTAGAGAAGTTTCCTGATTACTATAGGCTATTGAATAAATGAAGGAACGAATGAATGAAGAGTAGACTTTCACCCTTTGGTGGGAATCAGTCACTGGGTTAACTCTTCCCATGAGGTATTTTTAAAAATTCAATTGATTTAACATTGTGACTAGATAACATATTCACATAGTTTAGAAATAAAGTATAAAAAATCCTGCTCCATTCTCTGACCCCAAATTCTGCCAAATTCTCTACCTCCCTCTCCCCCACCATAACCATTGTTATCAGATTCCTGTGTATCCTAGACTTTCTTCATGCGTACACAGCACATTTGTAGATATGTTTTCTTATTCCCCATTTTTAATAGAAGTGGTAGTCTACTATAACTGTTCTGCACCTGGCATTTTTTTACTTAATAATGCACGTCAAAGATGTTTTCCCTGTTTGTACATCAAGCATTTCCTTGATCTGGGATCCATGGTATGAATGTTCTATAATCTAGTTAACCAGTGCCCTACCCATGGCTCTTAGGTTAGTCCCAATTATTTGCTATTTCAAACAATGCTGTAATGAATAACCTTGTATATATGGCATTTTCCATGTGGGTGAGTATATCTGTAAGATATATACCTAGGGTGGTATTGCAAGGTCAAAGGGCAAACGCATTTGTATTTGGATAGTGCCAAACTGCCTTCTATACGAGTCGTACCAATTCAACACTCACCATGTGCTGTTTTAATTCTTTATCTCAATTCATTCAAAACTGGTTTGAAAGGCTTTGTCCCTAGAAATTTCAGGCATCAGGGAAAAGGAAGGGGAGGACTAGAAATCCCACGAAAGACATGGCTGTCAATTCTGCTTATATTAATAACTCCTATAAATACTTGACAAGCAGCGGCTGATCTCAGTGCAGGCTCCAGCCTGCACTGGAGCACTTGTTCCAGTCAGTCTTGTGGTAGAAGTGTCTGCAGGTGTCGCTATGAGATTGGAAGCTTTTGAAGGCAGGGTCTTTTCCATCTCTGCATCCTACTCCCCTCCCCATGGTGCCTGACACAGTGCCTGGCGTATATCTTTTTTAATTAATTCTAAGATGTATCCTTTTCTCTACCTTTTTGTATCTTTGAAATCAGTTGTGCCTCATAGTCAATAAATAGCATGTCATAATTATCGACAGCATATTTTCTTAGTGGTACGTAAAATAATGGGATCTTAAAATCAGTAGCACCTTTGAGTCAATGAAATATGGTAAAGTGCACACATATCAAGTGTGTGAGTGGAATGGGGCCAAGATGTTGCTGTCTCACCAGTCTTCTCACTCTTTGTTCTAACCCTCGTCCCTCTTATCTAAAAGTCCATGCCTCCTTCTAATGATTCCTTTCATGAGGATGACCCCCCATCTGCCTCTTGGGCTTTCACCCCTCTCCTGAACTCTAAGACCACATTTCCAACTGCCTAAAGGACATCTCCTCATGGATGCCCCATAAGGCGCTCAGACTCCCTATGACCCACATTGCACTAATGCATTCCCACCAACCACATCTGGGTTTCCCCATTCAGCTAGTGGCTTTGCTAGACTCTTGCCTTCCAAGTTTAAAACTTCAGTCAGCCTCAACTCCTCCCTCTTTCTCACCCAAGCCTCCAATTATTGCAACTTAGCATTTTCTAATAGAATGGAACCTTTTAAACGATAATAGCTAAAAGAAGAACAAAGTTGGAGGACTCACACTTCCTGATTTCAAGACTTACTACAAAGCTACAGTAATCAAAACAGTGTGGTAGTGGCATAAAGAGAGACATATAGACCAATGAAATAGAATAGAGAGCCAGAAATAAACCCTCGCATATATGGTCAAATGATTTTTTTTATTGTGAAATTTTTGTTGTACATTATTGTTTATCAGTCACTATATAAGTGCATCCCTCCACCGCTTGTGCCCACCCTCCACTCCCCTAGCCCCTGGTAACCAACAAACAGTTCTATCTGTCCGTGTCTTGGTTTATCTTCCACATATGAGGGAAATCATGCACTGTTTGTCTTTCTCTTTCTGGCTTATTTCACTTACCATAATACCCTCCAGGTCCATCCATGTTGTTGCAAATGGGATGATTTTGTCTTTTTTTATGGTTGAGTAGTATTCCAGGGTATATATATACCACATCTTCTTTATCCAATCATCAGTCAAGGGACACTTGGGTTGCTTCCATGTCTTGGCTATAGTGAATAATGCTGCGATGAACATAGGGGTGCATAAGCCTCTTTGAATTGTTGATTTCAGGTTCTTTGGGTAGATACCCAGTAGTGGGATAACTGGATCATAGGGTATTTCTATTTTTAATTTTTTGAGGAGTCTCCATACTGTTTTCCATAGAGGCTGCACCAGTTTGCACTCCCACCAGCAGTGGATTAGGGTTCCCATTTCTCCACAGCCTCTCCAGCATTTGTTGTTTTTTGTCTTGGTGATTATAGCCATTCTAACGGGTGTAAGGTGATATCTTAGTGTGGTTTTGATTTGCATTTCCCTGATTATTAGTGATGTTGAGCATCTTTTCATGTGTCTATTGGCCATCTGTGTATCTTCTTTGGAGAAGTGTCTGTTCATTTCTTCTGCCCATTTTTTGATTGGGTTGTTTGTTTTTTTGTTATTCAGTTGTGTGAGTTCTTTATATATTATGGAGATTAACCCCTTGTCAGATATATGGTTTGCAAATATTTTTTCCCAGCTGGTGGGTTCCCTATTCATTTTGATCCTGGTTTCATTTGCCTTGTAGAAGCTCTTTTTTTTTTTTTTTTTTGTGAGGAGATCAGCCCTGTGCTAACATCTGCCAATCCTCCTCTTTTTTTTGCTGAGGTAACATCCATGCCCATCTTCCTCCACTTTATATGGGACGCCGCCACAGCATGGCTTGCCAAGCAGTGCGTCCGTGCGCGCCCGGGATCCGAACCTGCAAACCCCGGGCTGCCACAGCAGAGCCCATGCACCTAACCGCTTGCGCCTCCGGGCCGGCCCAGGCCGACCCATGTAGAAGCTCGTTAATGTGATGAAGTCCCACTTGTTTATTTTTTCTTTTGTTTCCCTTGTCTCAAATGATTTTTGACAAGAGTGCCAAGACCATTCAATGGGGAGAGGACAGTCTTTTCAACAAACGGTACTAGGAAAACTGGATATTCACATGCAAAAGAATAAAGTTGGGGGCCGGCCCTGTGGCTTAGCGGTTAAGTGTGTGCGCTCTGCTGCTGGCGGCCCGGTTTTGGATCCCAGGCGCACACCGACGCACCGCTTCTCCGGCCATGCTGAGGCCGCGTCCCACATACAGAAACTAGAAGGATGTGCAACTATGACATACAACTATCTACTGGGGATCTGGGGAAAAATAAATAAATAAATAGAATTAAAAAAAAAAAAAGAATAAAGTTGGATTCTTACCTAGTACCATATACAAAACTGACTCAAAATGGACCAAAGATCTAAATGTAAGACCTAAAACTATAAAAATTTCGGAAGAAAACATAGGACAAAAGCTTCACCATGTCAGATTTGACAATGATTTCTTGGATGTGACACCAAAGACACAGGCAACAAAAGATAAAATACACAAATTAGACATCATGAAAATTTAAAAATTTTGTGCATCAAAAGACAATATCAACAGAATAAAAAGGCAACCCACAGAATGGGAGAAAATATTTGCAAATCATATATCTGATAAGGGATTAATATCCAGGATATATAGAGAACTCCTAAAACTCAACAACAAAAAACCAAATAACCTGATTTAAAAATGGGCAAAGGGGGGCTGGCCTGGTGGCGCAAGCGGTTAAGTGTGCGCGCTCCGCTGCAGAGGCCCAGGGTTCGCCGGTTCGGATCCCGGGCGCACACCGATGCATCGCTTGTTGAGCCATGCTGTGGTGGCGTCCCATATAAAGTAGAGAAAGGTGGGCACGGATGTTAGCTCAGGGCCAGTCTTCCTCAGAAAAAAAAAGAGGAGGACTGGCATCAGATGTTAGCTCAGGGCTGGTCTTCCTCACAAAAAAAAAAAAAAATGGGCAAAGGACTTGAATAGACATTTCTCCATAGAAGATATACAGAGGGCCAATAAGCACATGAAAAGATGTTCAACATTACTAATCATTAGGTAAATGCAAATCAAAACCACAAGGAGATAGCACCTCAAACCCATTAGGATGGCTACTATCAAAAAAACAGAAAATAACAAGTGTTGGAGAGGATGTGGAGAAATTGGAACCCTTGTGTTCAGTTGGTGGGAATGTAAAATGGTACAGTCACTACGGAAAAATTAAGTATGGGGTTTCCTCAAAAAATTAAAAATAGGGCCGGCCCAGTGGCATAGTGGTTAAGTTCGCCCGTTCCGCTTCTACAGCCAGGGGTTCGCCAGTTCGAATCCTGGGCGTGGACCTACTCACCGCTCATCAAGCCATGCTGAGGTGCCGTCCCACATAGAAGAACTAAAAGGAGCTACAACTAGGATACACAACTATGTGCTGGGGCTTTGGGGAGAAAATGCTAGCTAAAATGCTAGCTAACATACTCATAGAATACTCACCATGTGGCAAGCACTAGTCTAAACACTGCATGTGCGATAACTCATTTAATCCACATAACAATCTTATGAGATATTATTAACCTAATTGTAAAGATGAAGAAATGAGGGTGACCAACTGTCCCAGTTTGCCCAAGGACTGAGGGATTTTTCTGGGATACAGGATGCTCAGTGCTAAAGCTGGGAAAGTCCCAGGCAAACCTGGGTGAGTTGGTCACCCTAAAGGAAACTGAGGCAGAGAGAGACAGTACCTTCCTTAGAGGTGTTGAACAGGGTCCTTGCCTTAGGCCCTGCACTTTAAAGGGTTGCAGTCTGACCCTCCTCCAGCTGTGCCCATTCTCACAGGCAAGGAGTCCCCTGGGGCCAAGGAGATGTGTCCACCTGGAGACTGGGCACCCCTTCTAGACCACCCTCTGGGTACCCAGGTACTCCAACATTCCCTGTCCAAATGGCCTGAGTCCACTTTCAGCATCTACACCAGCCCTTTCCTTGGGTCCATCCTCCCAAGGGCAAACTTCCCGGCCAGTGAGTGCACCCCCCTGCCCAGGGCTGGTTACCTGTAGGGTGTGGACAGAACCTGGGCCTGTGGGCTGGGAGTGCACAGGAGCCAGGACTAGGAAGAGAAGGGAGCTGGCTCTGCCACATTCTGACCTGAAACACCAAGGTATCCAAGAATTCTCAACTCAAAATCTGGCTTTCTAGGTTATTATGGAAGGTATATTTGTCAAGGTAGAAGGGTAAAACATATTTTTAAAAAACAGTCTGTTAGCTTGATGTATAACTCTACACACTTAGACCTAAGGTACGTGGGCTTCCCTTTTATACTCCAGCCTTGGATCTGGCAAATGTCAACAGCAGGCCTATAGAGAAATTAAATCACTTGTCCAACGAGGCTACACAGAAGATCTTGCAGTCTGGTTCCAAGTCTATGCTCTCAGCAATCACTCTAAACTGTTTTATCAGGCTAACCCTATTATTTTACAGATGGGGGGGAAAGGCCCAGAGAACTTTAGACATTTGTCCAAGGTCACACAGCTAATTCATGTCACAGCGGGAATTTGAATTCTGTGCTTTAAATGATGCTGCGGGTACTGTTCAGTTACCACTTGTGTGAGCTTGGGCACGTGACTTCCCTTTTTTGGGCCTGAGTCTCATCATCTGTGAAATGGGCATAATGCCCCTACCTCACAGTTTTGTTGTCAGGACTAAATGAAATAATACATGGAAAGTCCCTAGCATTGTGTCTGATGCATAATAAACCCTATTTATTTGGGTTTATGACCCTATTGATGGTGTCTCCCACCCATAGCTGTGGGTGACAGCTATGGTATTAATCCTCAAGTACAGCTCTGATCATGCCACTTCTCTGCCTGAAAACATTTGATGAATTAAACTTTGGGACAAATCATATGAGATAAATTCAAATTCCTGAAACTTAAAAAAAAAAAGTTGATGATTCCTTTGGATTATAGTCCAAGGGCCCTTGGCGTGGCATTTGAGACCCTCCATGAGGTAACTGCACTCTACCTCAAGATCAATTAAACCCTGAGACTCTTTGATTCTTTTTTTTTTTTTTTTAAAGAATCACCCTGAGCTAACATCTGTTACCAATCTTTTTTTGTTCCCCTCCCCAAAGCCCCAGTGCATGGTTGTATATCCTAGTTGTAAGTCCCTCTAGTTCTGTGTAAGCCATCACCACAGCACAGAACTGACAGACAGGTGGTGTGGTTCCACAACCGGGAAGGAAACCTGGGCTGCTGAAGCTGTTTGAGTGCTGAACTTTAACCAGTAGGCCATCAGGGCTGGCTCTCTTTGATTCTTGATGTATTTGAAGATTTGTCATCTCAAAAATTGACAGTTATAGGGAAGCACAATTAAGATGCATGGAAGAATTCTGGATCATTGGACTTAGCTCACAATAGAATGGACCTCTTAAAGAATGAATGAGATCCTTGCTATGTGTCCAGACAAAGATTTGTGAGTCAGCCTCCAATGTTGAAGAAGGATTCTTGCATTAGGAGGAAGATGGACTAAGTGACTTCCCTTCAGGCTTTAAGATTCTTTTTTTATGAGACGGGGAAAGACTTGTGATCTTATGCCAAGTGAAACAAAGTCTACTCAACTGTGTGTACAATACGAGCTCAACTGCGAGCAAAATATAATGAAGGAAATGCACCAAAATATTTGTTCTGGAAGGTAAAATAACAATTGAGTTTAGTTTTCTTCTTTGTATTATTCTGGATTTTCCAAACTTCTTAAAGTTTGGAACATATTTTATTAATGATAAAACAATTGTGTTTTAAAAATAGAAAAGAATGTTGTCTTCCTCACTGATCTTATGTCCTCCTATGTCTCTGAGACCTCTCCCTCACTTCCCCCCAACCCTCCAAGTTTCAGCTTTATTGGACTATTCCCAGCTCCCTGAAAAGTCACACACCTAATATGTCCCAGTGTTTTACTGACACCAACCCTCAGCCTTGAGACTCTTGGCTTCTGTCTCTATTGAAATTCTCTCCACCTTCAAGGTCTTGATTAACCTCTCTAACCCCCACCATGCCTAGTATTGTAGTGATCCGTTCACATCTTTGTCCCCCTCATTAGAGAGTAAGCTCCTTGAGGGCAGGATTCGATATGATTTTGTCTTGGTATCCCTACAGTGCCACAAATAGACACTTGGCAAATGTTGAATCGTTTGGCTGACGTCTTTTTGGCCACTAACTGACACTTAGGGTTGAGGGTCAGACAGTATAACTGAGGGTGTCTTCTGGAGTCTGGTCTCTTGCAATTCAAAAAGTACTATCCCAGGGACACCTTAAAATATATATTTTACTTGTTTTCAAATGTTTAATTTTGAAATCATTTCAGATTTCCAGAGAGTTGCAAGGTAGTATACAGAATTCCCATATACCCTTCAGCCAGCTTCCTCTAATGTTAACATCTTACATAATCTTGGTACATTTATCCAAATGAAAACATTCACGTTGGTACACTACTATTAACTAAACAGCCGGCTTTAATTGGATTCCCCATTTTCCCACTGGGGTCCTTTTTGTGTTCCAGGATCCAATTCAGGACACCACCTCGCATGTAGCATCAAGTCTCCTTAGCCAGTAACACTTCTTTTAACGTGGAGGCTGGGGTGATTGCTTCCTATTGTTTCTTCCAACCAATCTTTTCCAAATAGTCAAAATGTGAGCAAGAAAGATGGCGTGGGGATGGTGAGGTTGCTGCACTCGCCCTCTGCTGGGCTTCTGGGGCTTTGAACAGGTAAATGGACTGTTCCTCCCACATGGGGCTAGGAGGATATTTTCATTTTAGATCTAGTCTTTTTCTTGAATGGGCACTTGTGGGCCTAGAAACAGAGAGGAGTTACTAGTTACTTTTAATTCATTAAATTTCTGGCCCATTCCATAGCCCATTTTTCCACAGCCTGGCACGGGAACATGTTGCCAGTTACTTACAAAACTTCCGAGCAGTTGGCTTTTATCAGCAATCTTAGCAATTCAGTGAGAACAGAGGTTACAGCTGTCACAGGAAGTTGAAACCAGGGCTGCTGAAATCACACCCGTTCCAAGGCGGGTGAAAGTATATACGGAGTAGAATTCAAGCCCGGAAGGTGGGGGTGGCTGGGGTGTCAGGTGGAGAAGGGTGGGATGCTGTGCAAGACAAAATATACGAGGGGAAGAAAAGCAGATGTGTCACTGGAGCTCAGGGGTGATTTATAGACCTTCTGGGGCTTACTGCTAAGCCCTTGCATCAATTAGCAAGCATCAGCGCTGCCGGCTTCACAGACCCCACTCTGCTGGATTCCCACCGCAGCCTCCTCATTGGTCTTCGTTCTGCCCCTTCCCTCGAATCCATTCCCAGCATGGGCGCCTGCCAACTCAAATCACTGGAGAGAGCAGCCCCATCTAGGCGGGAGGGGTGGGGTATGTTACTTTCCTGGGGCTGCCTTAACAAAGTGCCACAAACTGGGTGGATTAAACAACAGAAGTTCATTATCTCACAGTTCTGGGGGCTACAAGTCCGAAATCAAGGTGACAGCAGGGGTGGTTCCCTCTGAGGGCTGGGAGGGAAAGTCTGCCACGCTTCTCTTCTAGCTTCTGGTAGCCTCAGCCGTTCCTTGGCTTTAGATGGCCTTCTCCCCACAACTTCAAATTGTCTTCCCTCTATGTGTCTGTCTTTGTGTCTGAATATCCCCTTTTTATAGGAACACCAGTCATGTTGGATTAAGGCCTACCCTGATGGCCTCATCTTAACTTGATCATCTGCAAAGACCCAATTGACAAAGAAGGTCACATTCATGGGTACAGGGGGTTAGGGCTTCAGCATCCTTTGGGGGAACTCAATTCAATCCAAAACAGGGGGCTCCCACTTAGCTATGGCTGATAGCTATCCTGGAACCATGTGTGGGTAAAGAAGCTAGAATTTAGGATTTCTTGTGAAATCTCCTGATTTTTAAATATCGGCATCCAGGGCCCAGCCCAGTGGCGTAGTGGTTAAGTTCATGGGGTCTGCTTTGGCAGCCTGGGGTTCGCAGGTTTGGATACTGGGTGCAGACCTACGCACCGCTTATCAAGCCATGCTGTGGTGGCATCCCATATAAAGTAGAGGAAGATGGGCACAGATGTTAGCCCAGGGCCAATCTTCCTCAGCAAAAAGAGGAGGATTGGCAACAGATGTTAGCTCAGGGCTGATCTTCCTCACAAAAAATAAATAATTAAATATTGGTGTCTAATTAAATGCATATATTTTTTTATCATGACTGCCAAAAGCAAGTCAACCTCTGCTCCAGTCACCACAGAGTTCTCTCTAAAAATCTGGTCCCATCCTTCCACTTTACCAACGCCCATGGGACTAAAGGGCAAGTTCCTTAGCATGGCACATGAGGCCCTCGGCAATCTAACTCTTTCCCATCTCTCCAAGATCCTTTCCCACTGTTCCTGCCATGCCCCACCCGCTGCACCATCATATCAAAAGACTTGTCCTTTTCCAAACACACTGTGCTGTTCTGCACCTCTGTGACTTTGCACCCTCCCTCTGCCTGTGATGCCTTCTCCCCTGCAGTCCATCGGGAAACTCCTGGCCATCTTTCAAGTGCCCCCTCATTGCCACCCACTCTGTGAAGTCTTTCCTGTCCCCTCCCCCACAGAGTTAACCTCTTCCTTCTTTAAGCCTGCACTGTACCTTACATTTCTCTAGTATAGCACTTGAAAGTTTCTTTGCTATTATTTGATTACACGTCTGCCTCCTGTCTGGACCGTGAGCTCTATGGGGTAGGGACTGTTGATCTGGAACATGTAGCACAGATCCTGGCACACAGTAGGTACTCAGTAAATGTTGATTAAATGAATATTCTTTGCACAGCATCCAACTAGGTACCATGAGGGACCCAAAGAAGCATCATGTGGAGTCCCTGTCCTTGACAAGATACTACCAGAGAAAAGGTCAACCATATTGGTGGCATATGACACCAGGCAGAAGGAGAGGCTACTGAGGCCTACGGTGGTCAACGCATTCTCGTCTGGGACAGAAGATATCCTGTTTCGGTAGCCTGATAGAGCACTGCTTTTGTATGAAGAAAGGTCAAGATGGTCTGGCAAATCCTTCCTGGAACAGGGAATTGCTGTGCTGCACGCTCGCAGAGATAAGGTCGACTATGGTGGCTCATTACAAGGAGAGAAAGTGGGGCAGGGAGAAGAGGGCAGGAGAGAACACAGGGAAACAGAGATGGAGAAAGAAGAGGGTAGAAGTATGAACAGGAGGACCTGAGGACCTGTGCTCATCTCCATCCCTCTCCTGCATCAGTTTTCCCCCCTCTACCAGCTCTCTCCTATCAGCATATATACACGCTGCAATTCATTCCACCCTAAAACCCTTTGCTGACTCCTTCCCGAGTCCCCCACTTCTCTGCTCTCCACCGTAACAACACTCTCTGAGAGGGTTGTCATTCTTGCTGTCTCCAACTCCTCTCTGCCTTTTCTCTTTAAACCCTCTTCCTGCAGACTTGTGCTCCACCACTCTATGGTCACTGCTCTCGTCAAGATGATGTCTATGTTACCACACCCAATGGCCAACTGCACATCCTCATCATCCTTGCCACGGCTGACCCTGAACCACTTTATTCACCTGGCTTCCATACTCTTCTGGTTTTCCTCCTACCTCACTGGAAGTTCCCTTTAGTCTCCTTCGCTAGCTCCTCTTCATTTCCTTCACCTCTAAGTATGACAGGACTCAGAACTTGGACCTCTTCTCTCCACCCAATCACGCCCCTGGCAATCTCAGACAGTCATATAGTTTTAAATACCATCCGTGCTGCCGACTTCCAAATTTATATATCTAGCCTGGGCTTATGCCCTGGACTCTAGTCTTATTTATTCAACTCCTACTCTGCATTTTCACTTGGTTGTCTCTTAGGCATTTCAAACTAAATGTGTCTAAAACTGAACTCCTGATCTTCTCCCACTCTCCGACCTGTTCCTGCTATTGTTTTGTATATTTCATTCCTCTTATCACAAGTAGGCAAATTATATATTTATTTATTTTCTGTGACCCCGCCCCCCAGCTTGAATTTAAGATCCACGAGAACAAGGGCTGTGCCCATTTTCTTCCTTACTATAGAACACTTCCTGACACATAGTAGGCTCTCAATACATATTTGATGAACAAACTGAGGGCATTAGGCCTCAAAGCATAGTCGTTATGGTGTGGTCTCTGGAGCCTGAGTCTCTGAGTTCAAATCCTGGTTTTACCTCTTACCTTGAGCAAGTGGAGCCCCCCGAGTTTCAGAGTCTGTAGAAAGAACACCAGGAAACTTGGCCCAGAGAAGAAGTTGCTGCTTTTGATCTTGATTGTCCATTCATTTAACAGGAAGTTACTGAGGAACTCTGCAAGTGTCAGGCCCCGTGCTAGGCCACAGAAGTGTGGGAATGAGGAAGGCAAGTCCCTGGCCTCAAGAGCTCCCAGTAAATAGACAGTCAGCTCAGAGTGCTGAGGGACCACAGGAGCAGCAGCTAACAGAGGCAGAGGAGGGAGAGCAGGGAAGGCCAGACCTGAAGAGAGTTTGCAGGCTGAGAGGAAGCGAAGAGGGAGCCAGGAAGAGGAAACAGGGAAGCTACACGCCCAGAAGAGAGAGCGAGCCTGGCACAGGAGTGAACTGCAAGGGGTCTGCCCTCTCTGGAGCCCTTGGGTTTCAACTGGTAACACTGGGCTCAGGACTGGGGAGCGGCTGGGGCAGGAGATCCAAGGCCTTGCGAGCGCTTCAGGGTGGGGCTAGGACTTCAGGGATGCCGACCCAGAGTCACACTGTCACAGGTTCTTTGAGCTGAGGGAAGTCACCCTTGAATCCCTTTCCTGCATTTTAAAAAACTAAAACAAACTCAAAAAGTACAAAAAAGAAAATTACTCATATTTCCCATTACCTGGAATTAACCATTGTTTATATTTCGACATATTTGTTTCAGTGTTTTCTTTATGAATATACAATTTAAATTTCCTTATGTATGAATGCATTGTCACTTTTTTAAAGAAAAAATTAGAATATTACAAACAAAGCTGAAGTTCCCTTTCACCGCCACTAGCTATCCCAACTCCCGGCCCCTCTCCACAGAAAAAGCCATTCTTATGAATTAAGAGAGTATCTTTTCATTTTAAATAAAATGCTTTTACGTATGTTTGAATATACCACAGAAAATCTCCAGTTCCGTTTGACATGTTGCAAAAATGGTATTAAGTTGTATGCATTATTCTGCAACTTTCTGTTTTTACTTAGTATATTTGAAGCTCTATCCATGTCCTTGTATATATAGATCTAATTTATTCCTTCTAACTGCAATATAGTGAGTGACCCATTATGAATATAGACCCAATTGTATTTATACTCTCCCTATTGACAGCCATTGAGCAATTTTCAATGGTTTGTTATCAGATAAGGTCCTGCAATGGACAGCCTCCTTGAATACATGTGCAAATATTTCTCCAGGGTACAAACTGAGAAACAGAATTGTCAGGGTACAGAGTATGAATATTTTCAGCTTTACTAGATAAGGACAAATGGAGAGAATCCATTTCCCCACAACCTCACCACTCCTTCACATGGTCTGATTTTATTCCTTCCCTGCACTTTTATAGAGGAGAACACTGAGGCCTGGGGCTGAACTGCTTTCTCACAATCAGAGAGTAGATTAGGTTCGGGGCTAGACCAGACCTCCGTGGCACAATCTTTGCACTACACCATATTGTCCCTGTCAGTTCTCCCTGGAGAATCAAGGAAAGACCACGCTGTAAGGGGGTGGGTGTGGAGGGAACAGCTAAGATTCTCCAACATGATAATTATACCATGAGTGGAAATGACTCCAAATCCTCCCAGAAAATGGCTTCGCTTTGCTCCACAGATCTGCTCTCCCACCCCAGGCAGTTTCCACCTGCAGCTCCCATAGCTACACACAGGATCGTGATTGGCTCTTCCTCAGCCAAGACAAGGGTGGGAACAGAAATGGCGTCTCCAGCAGCTGACTTTTCAGTGCAGCAGCTCTGTTCGGGGAGATGGGGGAGGCCAAGCCTCGCTGGCCTGGTGGCGGTGCGGAGCCCACTGGGGCCATCCTGAACCCGGGCAGCGGCTGGCCAAACCGGACTGCAGCTCCCAGCACCCAGCTGAGCCCCGGTGACACCTCCCTGCCACTTGCTGCACCTCAGAGAGGGTGGGCTGTCTCTGGCCCGGCCCTGCAGCCAGCGCCTGAGTGGCTGCAAGGGAGCGAGAGCTGCAGAGAACAGCACGAAGGAGATTTCACAAGGACCTCCCAGGCCAGTGCACACACAGCCGCACGCCCACCGAGGCACCTCTGAAACGTAGGACCCCGGGAGGCACACGCAGCAGCTGCCTGCTGTTAGCTTTGGGTAAGAAAAGGAGGGCTGGGTCAGCCCTTCCCACTTCCCAGGCTCGGATCAGGCGGTGGAAGCTCCGCGGCAGGGACCTCCATGGAGGGTGAAGACTAAACTCTGCTTCAGCTCCTCCAGGGTGCATAGGGCGAATCTGGGTGAGGTCCAGACCCCAGCGCCTCTTAAGGGCCAGTCCTGGTGGGGTGTTTCTCTCCAGGAGCTGGTGATCAGATTTCCTTTTTCCTCTTCGAAGCAGGAAAGACCATGGAAGAATTTGACGGAAAGAACAAAGCTGGCACCGCCCAGCCTACTTTTCAGAGGCTGGAAGGCTCCCTTCCTCACAGTTGGGATTACTCGGAGGTCGGCAGTTTTTCCTTAAGGAACTTTTCTTCGTAGCTACCTCCTTTTGAGCCCTTGTTACGTGTCAAGCACCGTACTGCGTTATCTCATTTCCTTCTCACAACATCTCTAAGACATTACAGTCTCAGAATAAGCAATGTCCCACGGTCACATATTTTTGTGGCAAAACTGGGATTAGGAAATTCTCTCAGATCCTGTGTTTTTAATTAAGAAAGTTTTAGAAATTAACTATTTGCTCACTTTTGCTAATCTTTCACAGATCCTTTTGGAAACACGACAATTGGGGGCAAACTCCGCAAACGTCCCCATACTATTGGTACGCAGTGGGAGGAGTGAACAGGGCACTGGCGTATCGCTGGTGAGAGTGTAAAGAGGTAACAGTTTTCTGGAAAGCAGTTTGGCCATTTGAATCAAGAGCTTTAAAAACAGTCCATACCCTTTAATGAGGAAATGGTCACCTCTACGGAGGTGGCAATAGCTACCAACATGTAACGTGCACATTCCCTGGGACCCAGCAATTCCACCTAAAGGCATCCACTCTACAGGTGGATGCACAAGCATGTGGACAAGATGCTCTACACGGAAGGACATTCATTACTGCACGGCTCCAATAGCAACAGATGGGAAACAATCTAAAAATGTATCAATAGAATTGATTAGTTTAATCACAGCACATCCATTTAAAGAAATTCCATGCAATACATCTAGAAAATGAGGCAGTTCTCTATTTTATATATGGAACAATTGTCAAGAAATATTAAGTGAAAAGAGAAAAGTGCAAAAATATGTATCTGATATGCTACTATTTCTACATGAAAAAGGGAATATATATGTTTATACATATTTTATATATATATATATATTTTTTTTTTCCCTAAGAAAGGTACACAAAAAACCAGGTAATAGTGTTGCCTTTAAAGAGGAAAACCACAGCTGAGGGACCAAATAGGAGAAAGACTTTTTTTTCATTGTGTACTTTGGAATTTTGCACCATGTGTACACATTAGCAATTCAAAATTCAACTTAAAAAAAGATTCACTAAAATTCCTACCTCTAGACCCAGTAATTCTCCTTTTGGGAATCTAGCTTAAGGAAATTATTGGATGTCAGCCAAAGATTTATGCAAAGAGATGTTTGCTGAGGTGTTATCATAGTGGAAAAAAAAAGTTCTTAACAACTACAAAAGTCCAACAACAAAGAAAAGAAAATTATAGTACGTACATATAATACCTATCATGAAATCATAAAAAGGATGTTTCCAAAAATAGCTTAGTGACATAGGAAAATGCTTAAGTAAAAAAAAAACATATAGAAAATTATCTATGGAGTATGATCTGATCACTGTAACAATAGCAGGCATAGAAAATAATTGGAAGGAAACATGCCAAAAAGTAAACAGTGTGGCCACTGAATGGAGGACTGGGAGGGATTTTGTTCCCCCTATATAGCTCTCTATACTTTTCCACTTTTTCGCAATGGCCATCCATGTCTTGGATAATTAAAAAAAAAAAAAAACTCAAAAACAAACCCCCACAGTACTTAGAAAAATTAAAGACATAGAGACATGCTAATCTAGCAATTCTACTTCTAGAAATAAACCCTGCATAAAAAGATGCAAAAGTGCTCAAAGCATTATATTAATAACAAAAGACTGTAAACAACTCAAGAGTCTATCGGAGGAGACCACTTAAATAAGTACAGAACATCCATAATGCAGATTATTAAGCAGTAGTTATGGAGAATAGGGGCAGTATACCGACATGGAAAAATCTACAGGGTAACACGTTATTGCGGCAGAAAAAGCAACTTGCAGAACAATGTGGATCTTATGATTGCATTTATATCAAAGAAAGAAAAGCTGAAGTTGTGTATTTGTGTTGGTACCTAAATGTATGGAGGACATTAAACTTAACAATAGCCGTCTCTGGTGAAGGGAATAGATTAAAAGGAGACTTTTTCTTTTGACTCTACATTTACCTGTGGTGTTTGTGTCTTTTATAAAAACATGTTCTCATATCATTTGTGTAATTAAAAAATAATAATATAGGGGAAAAAGTATAAGCATAGAGAAAAGTCTGAAAAGATACACAACAAAATGATCAGTAGTTTCCAGCAGGGATGAGGGGTTGGGGCTTGAGGTGACGGGTCATTTTCTCGATCTACTGTACTTTGGCATTGACTTTTTTCTTTAATTATCCACACACACGAACTACCTTGATAATTAAAACAGCAACATCAAAAGCCCTGGCTGGTCAGTAGCAGCCTCTGCATTTCTCTCGCTTTCCGCTGTCCCTCCACACTAGGGCTCTGTTCTCTGAGGTAACAACCCTGCTCGCATGCAATGCCCAGGATCGCAAAGCCCCAGACAATACCAGCCTCATTTCACCTCTTACCAAAGAGGAGGAAACTGAGATGCTGAGACACAACCCCCTGGCAGTTCTGCCGGGAAAGTGGACTCAGGCGACCTAGATCCCAGGCTCGTTCTCTCCCACCTTCGGTTTCCAGAGATAACCCTTAGGCGGGGAGAGCCAAGGATTGTTTCCACCGGGCTAGGGAGGACAGGGCTTGAAGCTGCAAATTAATGATATCAGTGTAGCGTCAAATGAGAGAACAATAAACCCCATCATTTGCCGAGTTCCCTCTCGGCTCAGCTTCAAGCTCCTTTCATAGACAATGGCTGGTCACATCCCCACACAGGCCCTGCCGGGTTTTCCAGAGAGACAGCGACAGAGCGCGGGGCCAAATTGGCCTCCGGTGGCCAGCACTCTGGGATTCACCTCTAACGACTTATCCTCTCCAAGGAGGGAGCTTGGGAACCCTCCCAGGGCCCGGGAGCTCAGTGCTGCAAGATCTGTTTGCTCCCAAAGCTGAGCAGGAGGCAATCGTAGTGCAGCAGGAGGGTGCTGGTCTGGAAGCAGGAAATCAGGGTTTCAGGAGCCAGCACTGCCAGGTCTCCTTTTGCCACCCTGGCAACTCACCAGATCCTGCGAGTCTGGGTGTTGGGGGGCAGACAGGAGCCTCTGCATCTGGGGGAGAAAGGGCGGTGTGAAGCCCCCTCCCCCATCATGGCTGTCTCAGAATCCTAGATGTCGAGAAGCTGCTGGTCCCTCTTCTCTAGCAGCTGCTGCCTGTCTGTCTCCATGGCAACCAGGCCAAAAGACTCATTTGCCAGGGTCCAGGCTCTGGAGCCTACCTTGGAGCTGGGTTTTAACTTGTCTTTCTGGAAGCCAGTCCATTGCCCCTCCCAGGAGCCTCTGACAGCATCCCCTAGCCATTGCATGGGAGGGACACTGGGCCAGCCAGATAAAACACGCCACTTGTCCTTTATAAACCTCATCCACTTGGAGAGAGGAAAGACAAACAGCCTCATGCCCGATGGCTTTGTAAGCACCAGTAATTTGTGTTTCAAAGACCCCTGTCCTGCTCCCTAGTTGCTCTGGGCTGCTAGCAGGGATCTGCAAGACCAGATGGCATAGGGAACAGGCCACATGCAATGGGGTCCCCAACCTTACCCCCTTTCCATTCCCCAGGCTCCTCACTGCTCTCTGCCGGCCTATGGCTGGGTCCAGAAGTCCTGCTGTGGCCTGTCGGGTTCTAATAAGACTGAAACAAAAAATCTTGATCACCTTTCTCAGAAGGTCATGGAGTGTCACGCAGGTGCCCAGAGTTTTACAGATCTCTCCCTTGGACATAGTAAAATTTGCCTGTTTTGGCTTCCTCCAGGGCCATTTTACATCTGACAACTATCATTTCTATTTGTGCTCTGAGCCCCTGGCTGTAAACTTCCTAGAGGACCAGGACCATGCGGCTGCCTCTTCCCAGGGTCCGGCACACTACCGTGTACACAGCAGGTGGGTTCATGAACACCTCAGTAGCACAGAAGCACCTTTACATACTGACCAGAAAATCTCACTCGAGTCAGGAGCCCTGGTTCTAGGTCTAGCCCTGCAGCTAACTTGCTGTGCAACTTTGAGCAAGTCTGTTGCCTTTTCTTGGCCTCACTCTCCCCATCTGTGAAGTTGGACTGTGCTCTCTAAAGGTTCCTCCTCAGCTCCAACTCTTTCTGTCTCAGGGAGAAATCCACAAAGCTCTCCATAGGGGAAACTGAGTCAAGATCAGGATAAATTAAAGAAGGAAAAAAAATCATGAAATGGCAACTTTGGACCCTAATGTCCCAATTGAAAAGGGCTCAGAGAGTAGATAACACAGTCTGTAGAGATTAAATGCTGTCCAAGAGATGAGTTCTTGGAGTTCTCTCTGCATAAGGTTGTAGTGGGTTGTGATTAAAACCAGTCCTGCTTGGACCTGGGATGGGATGGCCTGGTATATGCTGGGTCCAATGGAAACCAACTCCTACCATGGTGGCTTGGCTGAAAACCCTGCCTGATGGGGCAAGTTAGACCAGTCAGCAGCAAACCAGTGCAACCGGACCCTCTCTCTCTTAGGAACCACCACCAACCAACACCAGGTGCTCACGGAGAAGGTGGGACCCTGGAGCTCAGGTTGTAACCTGAATAGCACCACACTGACCTGGCAGCTTAGGGACCCAGAGCATGTCTGGTTAGCAGCTGAGATAGTTTCCTAAAAATCTCTCCTCCTGTGGAACCTCATAGCCAAGCTCAACGGATCTCATTTATGTAGGCTGCTTCTTGCAACTCAGAGAGGCAAACCAATATACGTGGAGTGTGTATACCAATATACACACCTAGACGTGCCCCAGAGAGAACTCCAGTGTGAGCACTAGGCTCCATTCTGACAATAAGAAACAGCCACTGTTACACAATGTTATATGTCGAATATATTTCAATCAAAAAAAAAAGGAAGAAACAGCCACCACACTTCCCTCAGACAACCCGTGCTCCAGCTATGCTAAACTACTCACATAATGTTGTGCATGCTGTTTCCTCTGCCTTTCCCCTCCATACCTCCCATCCCCATCACGGTCCTACTCATCCTCCTTTTGTGGGACCTTCTCTGCCTCCAACAGCCGCTCACCACATCCCCTCTACATTCCACAGCACCTCTGGACACCTCATGTCTACATGCCATAATTATTTGTTTAGATCTGTCTCTCCTCCCTATGAATTCCTCGAAGCCTGGGGATTCCCTTGAGTCCCCAGTACCTAACACAGTATCTGTTACGGGGCAGATACTTACGTATTATTGAATACGCAAGTATTCAATAAACATTTTTCCAACATTAAGTGAATGAATGAAAGAAAGAAACAATCTGAGGGCCACCAGCCCTCATTTTTCGATGACGATGTTCAGAATCATGTTTTTAACATTCTCAAAGCATTTCTGACATCGCCTGTTACTTTTATTCTCATCATACCCAAGAGGGAGGGAGAGGTATATGTAGCATTCCCTACAGTAGACAAGGACCCTATCACGCTGAGAGGTACAGCGACCTGCTCAAGGCCACAGGAGAGATGGCACAGAGTTGGAGGAGAGCTCCAACCTCCTGAGTCTGAAGGTGGGGCTCATTCCACCCCCACCACTGGCTCCCTGATGTCCCTGTGACCTCCCACATGAAAGGTGGTTTCAGAAAAAGGAAGGAAGCTTTGAGGCCAACGATCCCTTGGCCCTTTGGGGGAATCTCTCCTTCTTAGCAAAAGCCCAAATCCTTGGCCCCAGGGAGGGAAGCATCTAGAACAGTGGAAGCACTGGCCTCAGAGCCAGCAGAGCTGGGCTCTAGTCTTGGAATTTCCACCTTCTAGCTACTTGATCTTGGATATGCCATTTACTTTCTCTGAGCCTCAGTTTCCTAAGAAGTGACAGGTGCCTGCTTCACAGGGCTGTTATAGAATCTGTGGGCATCCCGGGCTGAAAACAATTTATTCCCTGTCAAGTATCATATGCACAGGAGGGGAAAGACGAAAGTGACATGGAAAACACAAAGCAGGGTGGACAAGGCCTCAAGTCTGAACCCGTGCCTGCACACCCTCGGAAGGAGCGCCACGTATGGGCAGGTGTCACTGGCCCAGCGACAGGGCAGACTGCCCTCTGTCATCATTCCTGCCTCTCCTGCCACTGCCCTGTAGCCCGTTGTGGGAAGGTCAGGATAGAAGATTTCACTTCCTCCTAAACCCCCAGAAAGGCATTTTCCTAAATTCCTTGACCTCATACAAAGGATCTGCTTACTGGGAGGTAATAGATGCACCAGGTTCTGACCAGCAGCCTCTTCCCAAATCACCCTTCGGCCATTTTGCTACTTATTCCCCGCCTCGAGGTGGCTGGGGGCCCACAGCATGCCAGTCCCGACCCTGCTGGCCTTTATCGGGGTAGGGGTTAGTACGCTCAGGGCCTCAGGGACAACTATTTTTATTAAGGCCCCAGAAAAGCCACACTCAGCTCTTCAGTTACTCATCAGCACATCTTATAAGGCCTTGCAGAGGGTAAAACGAAATCGCTGGCTACGGTGACATTTTACACCCTCTCCCTGGAAATGGCCCGTTGCTATCTGCTATTATTATTTTTCATGTTCCCATTATTAAGGTCATGGGTTCAGTCTCTGTTCTCACACAATTAACTGCACCTAGAGACAGGGAGATCTATTCCAAGCTACAGACAGCACCACTCCCAGCACACTGTGTGGTAAATGTTTGCTTGCCTGTCCTGTCCACAAGACGATCAACTCCTCAAAGATGAGCAGTCTGCCTTATTCGTGTATTTCCAGGGACTGGCACAGTGCTCAGTACACCATAGGCATTTAATAATTATAGCTACTGTTTATTGCACACTGTGCCAGGCACTTTTTAATATATCATCTCATGCAATCCTTACAACAACTCTTCAAGGTAGAAATATTATGATTCCCATTTTACAGATGAGGAAACTGAGGCTCAGAAAGGCAAAGTAACTTGTCCAGGGTGACAAGGCTAGTAAACAGCAGAATCAGGATGGGATAGAGGCTGACTGGCTTCAGAGCCTATTTTCTCACCATTCTTTTAGTTGGCTCACTGCCAACTGCCTCCCCTGCTGGAAAACCCTTTCCTTCCTAGTGCTGTTTCTGAGCCACACCAGCTGAGAAGCAGAGGCTGGCTCTGATGCTGTATCCTGTATTCCTGACTCTCTTTGGGGCCTTTACCCATTGTTTTCCCAGTTACCCCAACAGCAGAATAGGGTACTTCTTCTTTTTCCTTGTGCCTTTCCTTATACCTGATGTCTGCGATGGTGGGGGCAAGGATTTCTTATCATAAGTGCACAGGGGCTAACTGAAAAGGAAAGATTCTTAATGATTAAAATAATGAGGCAGTCGAGGCACACCTCAGGCTCCGGTCTGTCCTCAGGAGAGCCTTGCGTCCTAATCTGGACCAAGCCACCAATTCCCTCCCCAGCGGGGCTGATTGGATTGTCTGTCAAAAGATGATTATAATGCTGACCCTTCTCATGGGAAGGAGGAGAGGAGGTACGTGGGAGGAGTTAAGGCTTGGATGGGAGAAGATTAGAGATGAAAAAGCATGAGTTTAGGCTGAATTTAGAGCATGACATCATTCCTTTTAGGAGTCAAGAGTCTCTTTTAATTCATGTTTAGGAAACTGCTTTTTGGAGTTCCTTGAATTCCTCATTTTGCTAATTTTCTATCTCTTATAACAAAGGTCAAAAAGGAGAGACTTCAGTCCAGAAGGTGCTTAGATTCAAGCTTTTGCAGGAGAAACTGGAGCCTCGAAAGCTCACAAAGCCCCCCACCCCCACCAAGGATGGTGAAAACGGAGGAGGAGCTGGTGACAGCTTGGAAGGTGGCTTCGGCTAGCTTCAGGTGCGGGAGAATTTTCAGCAGGAGACAAACAGGTCATGCATGGGGAGGGAAGCTCACTCTGAGCTAGGGAGGGGTCCTTAACACCTGTGTACTCCTTCAGGGCCACCCGTGGACGGCTAAAGCACACACTGTCATCTGAGGACTTGTGGGCTCAGCGAAGATAAAAATGGTGTTTAGCAGAAGAGAGAAAAATGCATTCAACTCCCAGCCCAGTTATGATTTAGACACAGCCGTGGGCAGAATAGCAATGAGCTCCTTATTTTAAGCAAGTGGTAGAGAGATGAAAATAGATCAAGTGTGTTGAATCAATCCAGGTTTTTGCAATCAGTGAACTAGATTGAAGACCACACCCTACGAGACAAGGAGAAGGGAGAAATATGAGGAGTCCTTCTTAAAACAAAAAGCCTCTCTTTGCAGAGAGGAGTGTTCATATCGCTACAGAGTGACTTTCATCTACATCATCACTAGAGAAGGTTGAGATCTCATCTTGGTGCTGGACTCAGGATCCAGGTCAGACCCTCCAAAAATAAGGGAAACTTGGACTGGATGGACCCTCAAGATCATCTAGCAAAAGCTGTGACAGTGGTTCCCCTTTATGTATTTGGTGCCCGTTTTGTTCCAACCTCACAACATCCTCATAAAGCAGGAACTTTTATCTACATGCTGTAAATGGAGAAACTAAAGCTCAGGTTCAGGATCTAGCCCAAGGCCACACAATTAAAAGTACAGAACAAAGACTTGAACTTAGGCCTGCTTAACCCTAAAACCCATGCTTTCTCCACTACACCACAGAGGTCTTTGCTTGGTTGTCACTTGTCAGACGCCTTCCCTGACCATCTGATGCAATGCCTCATCCCGGGCTCTCTCTATGCTCCGCCCCTATTTTATTTCTCTTCTTAGCACTTAAAAGCATCTGACCGACTATATCTTTGTTTATTTGTTTATTGTCTGTTTTCTTCCCCTAAAAGCAAAGCTCATGAGGGCAAAGATGTTCATCCACATCCTTAGTGCCTAGAACAGTGTCTGGAAAATTAACGACTATTCAGTGAATACGTGAATGTTGAATAACCCCTTGCCTGAATTTCTATTGGAAAGCTGACGGAAATGCACACCGATTTTGATAAAAAACAACCAGTGATCCTCTAGAAAACCTGAAGGTTCTAGACTCTGAAGGAGCAAAAGGGAGAGTAAAAGGGAGACAACGGGCCTGCTTTTTGGAAGAAAGGGCATTTATAGGAGAAGATGGCATCTAGGCTGTAAAGTGGGCGAGACGCAGGCACGAGGCGCTAGTCCCTGAGTTAATCTGAGTGCACACAGGGACCTGTGAACAGGAAAGTAAAGCAGGTAACTAGAGAAGCTGGGACAGACAGCAGCGCTCAGTCTCGCAGAAGAATCAACAAAGCCATCTCACAGCTTCATTTGGCATGGATTGTGTGGGTGCTTGTTGCCGATAACTTCTTTCTTCATTTAGGAAGAGGAAAGGGGGAGAAATAAGACTTCCCCGTAGCACAGACATCGACTGTACCAGAGGAGAGATTTACAGAGTCACTGTAAAGCAGTAGTTCTTTAACTTGCCCAACTGATAACTGGGGGCACCTTTCTTGACCTCAGTGGGGATTAAATGAGATAAGGTATGTCAAACCCTCAGGACAAGGCCTGGAACATGGGGACCACGTGATGTTCACTATTCAATTGATATCCTTTTCTGAAAATCTGATAAACATAACAAACTCTCTCTCGCGAAAAATGCACATTTGACCATACACTCAAAACTTTGCATGCAGTCTCAGGGGGTATGGAGACTTCCAGAGGTCCACTGAACCAGGAGTTAAGAACAAGAGCCTTAATGAGACAAAGGGGTTCTCAGGCCAACAAGATTTGGCTATAACGCGCTAGAATATATCTACACACGTAAAGAAACAACGTACTGGTTGGAACAGGGCTTAGTAAACCTTGGGAGCACAGAAATGGAGAGTTACAGAAGCAAATATAGGCTGCCCCCATTCAAGCACTGCTAAGGGAAAGGTGCCCTGGCCTAAGAATCCACGTCTGCCCCTGGTGGATGGTTTAGTGCTACTGTGGAGACGTGCAGCAGGCCTTAGCCTGATGGCTTTAACATTGGGATCATGTCACCTAATTCCCGTTGCTTGGACTGCACCCCTATCACCCATCTTCTGATTATAATGTGGCTGTGCCAGTGGAGGGCCTAGAGGGAGGCAAAGCTCTGGCCAAGGGATGGCGGGGGGTGGGTGGGGCAGGGTGGGTCTGGTCCCCTCCACCTACATTTTTCATTGTAAGTTAGTGAACTGACATTCTGGGTTTGTAGAACAGTCTGTGAGTATAGCTAGCCCCTCTTCCTCTGCTGACATACATACCAGTTTTCTATGCCTACAAGGCTTCTTGGGTGATGGCCAGTAAACTTCAATGTGCTGAGATTGAGAGCTCTTATTTCTTACTGAATTTTCTTATGAATAATTTCTCTTATAGGAATCTACCTAAGGGAAATAATTAGAAATTGAGATGTACACATGTACATACAAAAGATGTCTACTATAGCGGATTTTTAAAAACTTTTTGAGTTAATTTTTATATTAACATGCAGTTGTAAGAAATAATATTGCGAGATTCCATATACCCTTCACCCAGTTTTCCTCAGTGGTAACCGTCTTAGTCTGTTTGGGCTGCTGTAACAAAAATACCATAGACTGGGTGGTTTAAAAAACAAACATTTGGGGCCAGCCCGGTGGCATACTGGTTAAGGTCACGCGCTCTGCTTCGGCAGCCTGGGGTTCGCAGGTTTGGATCCCGGTCGCGGACCTATGCACCGCTTGTCAAGCCATGCTGTGGCAGGCGTGCCACATATAAAGTAGAGGAAGATGGGCACGGATGTTAGCCCAGAGCCAATCTTTCTCAGCAAAAAGAGGAGGATTGGCAACAGATGTTAGTGCAGGGCTTATCTTCCTCACACACACACAAAAATTATTTCTCACAGTCTGGAGGCTAGGAAGTCCAAGACCACGGTGTTGGCAGATTACGTGTCTGGTGAGAGCTCTTTTCCTGGTTCATAGATGGCCGCCTTCTTGCTGTGTCCTCACATGGTGGAAAGAGTGAGGGATCTCTCTGGGGTCCCTTTTACAAGGGCACTAATCCCATTCATGAGGGCTCCACCCTCACGACCTAATCACCTCCCAAAGGCCCACCTCCAAATACCATCACACTGGGGATTAGGTTTCAACATATGAATTTTGAGGAGGCATAAACATTCAGTCTATCATAATGACATCTTGTATCATTACAATATACAATATACAACAATATCTTGTATAATCATAATCGAGGAATTGACATCCATACAATCCACACACCCCATTCAGATTTCACTATTTTATGTGCACTCATTTACGTGTATTTAATTCTATGCCATTTTATCACTTGTAGATTTGTGGGACCACCCCCACAATCAAGACTCAGAACAGTTCCATCACAAGGAATACGTTAATTTTTACAGTAAAAAAGTAAAAACAACCTCAGTATCCAAACTTAGGAGACTGCTTACATAAATTATGATACGGGTATAGAGTAAAATATTATCCAGTCATTTAAAATGGTGAATACATAAATATTGTAAAATGTTTATAAAGATTGGTTAATATGGAAAAATACTTAGAGGATACAAAGTTTTATGTATGATATATAAATATATTTTAAGTAAGCATTGAGAAATACTTGAAGGAAATATGCTAGAAGTTTCTAACACTATTTACCTTTAGATGGTACGATAGGTTGTACTTTTCTTCTGTTTTACTTTTTTGTATTTTTCAAAAATTTCGACAATAAGCATCTATTATGGACTGAATGTGGCCCCCCAAATTTCATATGTTGAAGCCCTAACTCCCAATGTAATGGTATTTGGAAGTGGTGCCTTTGGGAGGTACTTAGGTTTAGATGGGGTCATGAGTGTGGGGCCCTCATCAGGGAATTAGTGGTTTTATAGGAAGCGGAAGAAAGAGAGAGATCATTCTCTCTCTGCCATGTGAGGACACAGCAAGAAGGCAGCTGTATGCAGGCCAGGAAGAGGGTCCTCACCAGGAACCAAATCAGCTGGCACCTTGGCCTTGGACTTCCCAGCCTCCAGAACTGTGAGCAGTAAATGTGTGTTGTTTAAGCCACCCAGTTTATGGTACTTTGTTACGGCAGCCCGAGCTAAGACAGCATCTCTTACTCAAAGAATGGGAGTATGAGAAAATACAAGGGGGAAAAAAATGAAGAGAAAGCAAAACAAAAAACAAATAAAAATAGCAACTCAAGGCTGAGAGCCTAAAGTGAGGAGGGACTGCTCCCTGGGGAGGCAACTGCTCTGTTTCCACCAGGGGTCCAGAGATCCAAGGGCTGTGGCCTATCTCTTTCCCAGCCACCCAAAGCAGTTCAGAGGAAGTCTTACAGGCCCTGCAGCTCCAGAGTTTTGAACTGGGTGGAGCAGGAAGGTGAGGGCATCCTCTGGGCTTCAGCTTTGTTTATGGAAGACAAGGAGGCCAGAGAGATTGAGCAGCAGGGGCTGGGGGTGGGAGCTGGGGGTGGAAGCAGCCAGCTAGCTCACCCTTGCCCACACTCACCTTCCTGATCTGCAACCCAGGAGGGAGAGGAAGGGGTGTGGGGAGGGAGACAAAGGATGGGTGGAGCATCTGCTCAGGCCAACTACTCAGGCAGTGACCCACAGGAGACAAACGAGGGCAGAGTCTGGGCATGGAATCTGCCTTGCCTGGGCCTGGGCCCACTCTGCTGGGAGACTGTGCCCTATTTGATGAGAGCATTGGCCTGGGAGTCAGCCATCTGAGTCTCAGTCCAACTGCAACTCAAAGCAGGGCAATTTGATACAGGGGACATTTTGACATGGAAGACATTTTGATAGAATTGAGTCAAATATAAAATTACCATCAAAAAAATTACCAAGTAGCTTATGAAAGGCATATCCAATCCTTACTTTCTCTCTGACACTTACTCTATCCCTTTCATTCCACCATTGACCTTGACTCCATTCCTGATTTCCACCATGTCTCTGACCCTTTCTCCACTGAGGATCATTCCTGATTTCCAGAGGTGAAGGCTGGCATTGAGTGGGGCTCAGAGTGGAAATGAATGTCTGCTTTGCATGTACCACTTGATAGTAAAAAAAATTATAAATTTAATGATTTGGTTTTTAGGGTAAATGTCCTCATATGAATACTGTTGTGTCAATGCATCCATGGTTGAATGGCTGCTTTAAAATCTGCTAAAGGTATTGGAAGTGCTTTCTAAACAAAGTGAGAGATCTTAGGGAGAGTTCCCAAGTGAAAAAGCCAGAGGTCCCAGAAGGGAAAGAAAGAGGCAACTCCATCCAGGAATGAAATGCCCTAGAATCTTTATGAGCATATGGGTGGTCTATCTGCCTGGAATTCTGCCCTTTGGGGGGCTGCCTGCCCTTCTGCCATCACACATGGTTCTGGTAAACAGTCAGTCACAGTGTCATGCCTGCCCCAAGCATAAAAAGTGGGCATGGCTCAGGCCTCGTCAATTTCTGTCCCTATCTTCTGTCCACAGTGACTGGTCCAAGAGGAGGGTACCTAATCCAAGCAGAGTCAGCCTCCTTCCATGAGGTCTAATAATATGGTCCCTGGGAGAGAACATCTCAGGATCTTCCTCTGGGACTGTGGACTATAAGGATGACAGGAATCTAGGGCTGCTGGCAGCCATCTTGCCAACATGCAGACAGTCAGCAACCCTACCTCCAGCTTCCTAAACCTTTAATAAATTCTTTTTGCTTAATCTGGATCAAGTCTATTTTTTGTCAGTTGCAACTGACAGACCCCTAACACATTGTTCCACTCATTTTGCCACTTATGGGCATCCCAAGATTGCCCATAGGGAAGCCTGCCTATTGACAGGCCCTGCCCACTTATCAGAGCCCACAGTCAGACCTCCGACTCAGGAAAGAGATCCTCTGGGAAAGAAAAACTCACACGCTTCAGAGGAAACCCATACCAGCTATCTATACTAATCAAACAAGTCCTTTATTTATAAACATCTCTCAATCAAAAAAGTATGCATATCTGGGGGCCGGCCCATGGCTTAGCGGTTAAGTGCGCACGCTCTGCTGCTGGCGGCCCGGGTTCGGATCCCGGGCGTGCACTGACGTACCGCTTCTCCGGTCATGCTGAGGCTGCGTCCCACATACAGCAACTAGAAGGATGTGCAACTATGACATACAACTATCTGCTGGGGCTTTGGGGGGAAAAATAAATAAATAAATAAAATTTAAAAAAGTATGCATATCTGCGAACATAGCGGTGAAATGTCTGACCATAAGGATAAAGGTCGGCCTCCAAAGTTGCCAGAAATAAAGGACCAAGACTTAGATTGGCATCAGATCTCTTAGCAACAGTACTGCATGCTGGAAAACAAAGGAGTGAGGTCTTCAAATTTTTTTTTTTTTTTGTGAGGAAGATCAGCCCTGAGCTAACATCCACGCTAATCCTCCTCTTTTTGCTGAGGAAGACCAGCTCTGAGCGAACATCTATTGCCAATTCTCCTCCTTTTTTGTCCCCAAAGCCCCAGTAGATAGTTGTATGTCATAGTTGCACATCCTTCTAGTTGCTGTGTGTGGGACGCGGCCTCAGCATGGCCGGAGAAGCGGTGCGTCAGTGCACGCCTGGGATCCAAACCTGGGCCGCCAGTAGCGGAGCGCGCACACTTAACCGCTAAGCCACGGGGCTGGCCCTCAAACTTCTCAGAGAAAAAATGAATGTGTACCTAGAATTCTCTTCCCAGTCAAATGAGCATATACATCAGAGGTCCTATAAGGTTTCCAAGTTTCCTCTCTCACACATCCTTTTAAAACAGTATGCGTACTCTAGCAAAATGAAAAAGGAATTCCAGAAAGAAATGGACCTGAATGGGATACAGGAAACAGGAACTAACTCGAGACCCATGAAGATGACATTTTATAAACTGCATGAATAAGAGTCTCCAAATTATTGAAGCCAGGTGATGGATTTACAAGTGTTCCTTGTACTACTATTTTAGCTTTTCTTTATGTTTGAAATTTTTCATAATAAAAAGTTGGAAAAAACAGAGGTACAAAGATTAGAAAGAAAAAAATAATGGCACCTATCTTATATGTCAGCAAGAAAAAAGAGGCAGTTAAATGTTAGGATAAGGTAAAACACTGGTTATTTAATGTTTTGTTAACAACATAGGTGTTTCCTAATTTACTGGGTTCTACCATCTAGATATTTAAACTCATTAAGAAACGTGATTTTTAGGCTGCACAGCAACACGAATGTACTTAATACCATAGAACTGTACACTAAAAAATTGTTCAAATGGTAAATTTTATGTTATGTATATTTTACCACAATAAAAAAAATTTTTTTAATGAAATCTGATTTTAAAAAATTCAATGTTTTAATCGTTTTTTAAAACTCTAGTTGGAGCTTTTTAGGAAACAATAACTTTTGTTATGAAGAAACATTTATATGCTGCAAGAAACATTTTGTCTGTTTCTTTGTGCACATGAGCAAGGGTTTCTTTAGGCACATGCTTAGGAGCAGACGTGCTGGTAGTAGGGTACGTGCATCTTCAGCTCTGCGATATTTCCCAAGTGGCTGTGTCGACTTACTGCCATCCCCCTTGAAGGGTACGAGCGTTCTCAAGGCCCTACATTTTTGCCGGCACTCATGTTTTCAGACTTACATGTTTTGGGTGTGAAATCTGAGTTTTGTTTTTATGGAGCAGGGCTGAGTATGTGATTTGTCAGCCTGGCTTAAAGGTCAGGACAGTAACCTAACCTGGTCCAGCAGTGACACAGGCAGGTATGATGTTGGTTGAACTGAATTGCCCAGGGACATCTGTCCTTTGTGTTAAGGTGGAATCAGGGCGCACAATGAGGACCTGGATAGGAGATACACACCAAGAAAAGTGAATCTAACAAACCTGAGGAAGAGATCCAGGAGCTGACAGCAGACAGGAGAAAGAAGATGCTGGAGCAGCTTGCGTGAGGCTTGCAGGGTGGGTTTGTCAGAGGAGGAGAGTCAGCAGAAATGCTGGAACAGCGGGGAGGGACAGAACTTGGTGAAGAGAAGAGGCAAGGGGGTATTTAAAAGACTAGGGCCTGTTCCAAAGCTCAAAAGCAGGAGACAATTCTTAAGCATTGAGAGAGAGAAGATGGGTGTGTTTGGCAGAAAAGAATTCAAACTGGAGAGTAATCAGAAAATATGGGATGGTGAAGTAAAATGACTAAATCGATCCATGCCTTAGTATCTTCATTCATAAAATCAGGATACTGATGGTACCTACCTCATAAAACGTAGGGAAAAGTTGGGAAAGTTACATGAAATAAGATCTCTAAGGCACTTGGCATAATACCTGGAACAAGTAAATTCAGTAAGTAATTAGCTCTCGTTAAATAAGTCGTCCAAGATTACACAGCTCATAAGTGGGTGTCTAGGATTTGAATAGTTTCTCTAGCCCCCAAGCCCCAACTCTTAACCACTGTGCTCTACTGGATAACCACTATTTATTGAGCACAGTGCTGCCTACACTACATTAGTTATCTCATTTATTCCTTATAACATCCCTGAGCTGGGAATCGCCATTGAGCATCATTTAACTCACTTGCCCAAGTTCACACAGTTGGGATTCATACCCAGTCCTGCCTGGTTCCAGTGCCTCCTCCCCAATATCATAATGAGAGTCAGGAGGCTTGGCTCCCAGTCCCAGATCTGCCTGATCAACCTGCATTACTGAGCCTCAGTTTCCTCATTTTTTAAATAACAGGGGGTAGGTTGGAGAATGATCTCCCTAGTCCCTTTAAGCTCTACTGTTCTGGGAAGGTGGATTTGATGAGGGAGTGGTATGTCTGAGTCAGACAGGATCCCCATCCCCATCTGACTGCACAACATCAACCAACAGAGATCCTGAGGCGCCAAGAGATGGGTCCAGGTCTCCAAAGCATTAGTCATCGTCTGCTCCCACTCCCCAGGGGACCAGCAGGGATGCTGCTCCAATTACACTGGATTGATGAGGGACCTCTAGGATGATGAAAGTGTGGGAGAGATGTCAGAGGACACAATGGGAGATCTGAATCATTCAGCCTAGAGAAGAGAAGGCAAGATTGGCCAGTCTTGAAGTCTCCAGTGAGTGTGGGAGCTGGGTGGCAGGGTGGAAAGAACACAAGGTTAAGACTCAGGGTATCTGGGACCTGGGCCCCAGTCGTGGCTCTGCCACTAACAAGCAGTATGACCTTTGTTTGACTGGTTACTTCACCTCTCCAATCTTCAGTTTCTACACCTAAAAAATTAGGGAAATAAATTTAAAAAAACACCCCAGCAATTTATACAAAGAAATGTACAATATTATAGGTAAAAACAACCAGAAATGGCTCAAATACCCTGGCAATGGGGAGAACTGCGAAGCAGACCAGACTGGGGGGGGGAGGTTGATGCAACAGAATATTAAAAAATGCCATTTGGAATACCAAATAACAACAAACATTTACCGAGCACTAACTACGTGCCAGGCACTCAGCAGAGGTCTTGACAGGCATGATCTCATTTCACATCCTCAAGCATCTTAGAGGCAGGTAGCATCGCCATTTTTCAGATGGGTTAGCTGAAGCCCCGAGATGTTGTCACCCAACAAGTTAGTAAGTGATGACATCAGGACTCAAATCCAGAGGTCCACCTGACTCGGACAGAAGGCCACACCCCTAACCTGTACACTCTACCACCTCTGACTGGTGGATGTGAGGACCATGCAGAAATAGGGAAATACGTACATGAGACAGTGTTAAGTGGGAGAAAAAACCCTCAAGAATAATTATGCTAATATAAGAATGTTGGCATCAACATTAGGTTTGGAAGTTTATAAATAACAGGCAGTTTAGGATGCTGGGAACTTACTTGGGGCTGCTCAAGTTTAGCTATTTCTGCTTAATCTTTGGTAGTAGAGATGATGAAACATATACTACCTGAGTGAGGGGGTGAGTACAGATGATGGGGCCTTTCCAGTTCTAAGATTTAATTTTCTAGCTGAGCAAAGAAGGGAAGCTACACTTTCTCACCACTGAGAAGAGACTGGAAATCTGATCAGGTGACTCTTCGAGCTTTTCAGTTACTTCATGTTGCCTGCAGCCCTGGTTCTCAACCCTGGCTGCATATTGGAACCAGTTGAGAAACTTTTAAAACTACTGATGTCCGGGTCCACTCCTAGAGATTATTTAATTGATATGGGTGTAGCTTTGGCATTGGAAGTTTTAAAATCTCCTCACGCAATTCCAATGTGCAGAAACATTTGAAAACCACTGGCCTACATGATAAAGGCCTAACTCCTTCACTTGGCCTGGAAGGCCTTCTCTGATGTCTACAGTAAGCTCTCCTCTATCCCTATTTTTTACCTATTTTCTCCAAACCAGTTACAATGTCCTGAACATACTATGCTCTGCTATTTACATTTCTGTGCCTTTACATGTTATTTCCTCTGCCTGGAAGGCCTTTCTTCTCCCTTGTCCATCTGGAAAACTCCATTCATCTTCAATACCATGGTAGTCAGCCTCCAAGACGGCCCCCAATAATCCCCACTTCCTGGTATTCATGCCCTTGGATAGTTTCCTCCCACAATGAATAAGCCTGACCTGTGTAATAATATGATATGGTAGATATGATAGAGTATGACTTACAAGGATGGCTCAGAAAAGACATTGAAGCTTCCATCTTACTCTCTCTTGGATCACTTGCATTGGGAGAAGCCAGCCACCATCTTGAGCAGCAGCCTTATGGAGAGCTCCACATGGTGAGGAACTGAGGCCTCCTATAAACAGCCATGTGAGTGGGCTTGGAGGTGGATCCTCCAGTCCCAGTCAAGACTTCAGATGTCAGTAATCCCAGATGACACCTTGACTGTAACCTCATGAGAGACCTTAAGCCAGAACCACTCAGCTAAACCACTCCAGAATTCCTGAGCCATAAAGTGTGAGATAATGTTCGTTCTAAGCTGCTAAATTTGGGGGTAATTTATTATGCAGCAATAGATAATTAATACAAATACCAAACTCAAGTATATGATACTCTATGAAGGCTTTTTAGCCTTCCTCCTCACCCTGTGCCACTTCTGAGCCTCACCCATCCCCAATTACAGCACTCATCACACAGGGCCTGTTGACTTGCCTTCCTTGCCCTCTAGATTCAGTTCCATGAGGACAGGGCCAGCATAGTACAGGCCTCAGTAAGTGCCTGTAAAATGAATGAATGCACGTGAGAACAGCCATCCAAGTGGATTCTCACAGGACTTCAGCCCAGTCTCCTTCCCTACACACAAACTCCAAGGTATGGATGCTGGAAATCATGGATGTCATGGTGAGTCCTGAGGATTTTCTTTCTTTCCTTCTCCTTTTTTTTTTTAAGGATTTTCTTAATAATCCAACAAAACCCTGGCACCCAAGGATGTACCTACAGCACTAGACTGGAAGTTAGAAGATCTGGATTTTAATTCAAATCTGCCAACTACGTGCTGAACTTTTCTGAGCTTTGGTTTCCTCATGGACCAAAAGATTTAAAGGCTCTTCCAATTCTAAAATTTAATGATTCTATATTTTCAGCTAGCAATTATTCTTGTTCCATAAAAGAGAAAATAGGCTCGCAGTGTTAAACCACAGCAAAGGTTCTCAAACTTGGCTGTGCCCTGGAGCTTATAACACACACACACACACACACACACACACACACACCCCCGGGGCCCTACCCCATACCTTCTGAATCAGCTTCTCTGGGTCTCTGGAGATATGGCCAGAGCATCTATATTTGTATATAGTTCCAAAGTGATGCTGATGTGCATCTAGAGCTGAGAATCATGAAATACAATATGTGGGTTAGAGATTTTTTAAATTTTTCTGCCAGGTGCGAGGCTCCATGGTTTACAGAATAAGGTACTAATGGGTTTGTTCCCTGAATTGTTAACTTTATATGATGTGGATGGGTGGATGGATGGAACCAGCCCACCTCTACTGCTAGAAAAGCAATTCAGTGTACTGTCGGGACTCAGTCGGGTCTTCAACAAAAATGACTCTTTGTATGACCCAACTGCTTAGCGCCTGCACTGGAGATCAAATTGTGGGTTACTTTAGCCTATGTAGGGTAAAGAACTGCTTTCTTTTTGTGAGACAGGAACGAACAGAAAATAAGAGCACTGACTTTGGAACCCAACAGTTTAGGTTCAAATCCTGGCTCTAGCACTTACATGCTGGTTGACTGTGGCTGGGCTAGCAAGTCTTCCTGAACCTCCCTTTCCTCATCTGTGTGTGGGGATAACATGCACTACCTTACAGGAATGTTGTTCGGATTAAAGGCTACAATGTATGTAAAACACTTAGCATAGTCTCTGGCACAGAAAGGTGCTCATTAAGTCATAGCACACTACGGCAAAAACAAAATATGGCACTTTTATTATTAATAGCAACACATATTTGTCTAGTGCTTTGTAAATTACAAAGTGCTCTTACATCTTATGTTGAAACTCTCTCCCCCCAAAAACTCCTGAGGTGGGCAAAGCAGACATTAGTGACCCCATTTTACAGAAAAAGAGAGGCTCAGAGGGTTCACTGGCTCCAGATCAAATGGCAAAAATGTGTCAGTGTCTGGATTCAGACCTGGGTGTGATTCCACGAAGATGAATAATTATACATGCACACTTGGCAGGCTGAGCATCTAGGGACCATCTGGCTTAGCAGGCTGAAGAGGACTGTATTTCTGAGCTGCTTCTTTTTTTAGATGAAAGCAAGATGGGAAAAATAAGCTGGCAAACTGCTTTCCCTCATTTTCAACCTTAGTGTGATTTGTGCTCAGTTCTGCCCTCCTTCTAACTCTCGAATGCTACATGTCCATGTATCTCGGTTCGCTCCAGCTGCCCTCGGCTGCACTGTTGCGGGCTCTGCCCTGGGCCCCACAGCTGGGATCTGGAAAAGCCAAAAGAAAAGGAAGCAGGGGCAGCTGGAGACATCAGAGGGCTGGGCGAACACCAGCTGTTCCAAGTCTGGCTGGGGAACAAGAAGCCTGCTGATGAGGAGGGGCTGGAGGGAGGGGACAGTGATCCCCGCTCCCCATGTCAGTCAACAGGAGGATGCTTTTCCCGTCCAACAGATGGGTCCTGCTCCTGGAACAATGTAATAAAGTGCAATACTAAATATGGCACAGAATGTATTTCTCTTGGGGAGCAGGAGGCCAAGAGAGCAAATGTTCGTTGAATCTAATCAAGAAGGCTTTCGTAGAAGGGGTGGAACTAGAAACGAGCCTAAAGGATTAGCAGTATTTGGGTATACAGAAGGGAGGTTGGGAAGGCCCTAAAAGCAAGAAAATATCACAAGACAGGGCAGGCATGTTTGTCTGGGGAATGGGTGTGTTACCCCGGTCCCTGGCCCCATAAGACATTAACTACAACCCTGCTCAGAACAAGCCTAACATGTTATCTTTAGCTTGTAGGTGGGCATATTAAGGAGACTGGAAAAAGAAGAGTGCAGGGTAAGAAGCAGAGGACAGGCGAGGCAGGGTAAGGCCAGACAGAACTAGGGGCTGAGATGCAATTACACAGGAAAAAGGGAGTCCTGTAGATTCTGGACAACTCAGTGACAGACACGAAATGCCAGTACTGAAGGGGCCTCAGGGATCAGCCACCCACATCTCAATTTATAGACAGAGAAACTGAAGTCACGAGAGGAAGAGCATACACACAAGGACACAGAGCGAGAGAGACTGTGAGAGTTGAGACAAGAACACAGGGCTCCAGACAATCAGTTTGGTCCTCTTTCCATTAGATCACCTTACCAGGTAGGTATTTTGATACAAAAGTGGTATTTTAGGCAGATCTGATACAAAAGTGGTATTTTAGGCAGAATGCAGGGGAAAGAGAGATTAGAGTCCAGGAGACTAAAAATTATTCCAGGGGTGAATTGACGGAGGGACTAGACTCAAACGAAATGTAAAGGGCTGGCTGGGTGTGAGAACCACCAGGAGAGAAGAAACAAGAGGACCTGGTAGAAAACTGGATATGGCAGCGAGGGAGAGAGCTGCGCAGAGGTAATTTGCAGCCATTCTCAGCCCTGGGGAGTTTCTCCCGAGGTCACAGGGCATTTCAACCCCCTCACTCCCACCTCAAGGGCTGCAGACAAAAATTAACACAACTGGCCTCTACTACAAAGTCCCTATCCCCAGGTCCTCTACCCTTCGGCCAACCCGTCCAAATACATCTTCTCTCCAATTCTCCCATTCAACATATTAGGACCTTCGCTTTACATCTGGCACAGATGTGTGCGTTTGGATGATCAGGCATGAAATTAAAACCCAAACCAGAACCTAAAAGTGTAGATTTTCGCTAGCGGTGAAGAGAGCCTGCAAAGCTAGAACTATGGTATGGATTTTGACTTTTGATGTGAGGAGCAGGGAAATCAGAGCAAAGAGAAGGGAAAAACTCTCTCTTATTCTAGTTCCAGCCTCACACAATGGCAGTAGTTGAGGGGCAGTTAGCAGGCTTTATGTGAGGGAGGTAACTGAAACCGCAGAAGCTGGCGTAAGAACTTAGACCAAGACCATCCGCGGCCATTCAGTACAAGGGCAAATTATACCTAACCTAATAGGTCTGTAAGGAGGACCGAAGAAACCAATACTGTAATAGGTAATGTTTATTACGCCCTCAGTATAGGCACTGTGACGAGCGCTCTACAGGCATTATTTCATTTAATTATTACAACAGCCCTAAGAGGTAAACACTATTGGAATTCCCACTTTACGAATGAGAAAATTGAAGCTTACAGAAGTAGATAAATTAGCACAAAGTCACAGGGCTAATAGTGTTGGAGCTGTCTGATTTCAAAGACCATGTTCTTAATCCCTGAACTGCTTTCCTCATCTATCAAATCAACAGAGCACCTGGCCCACAGTCCTCGGTGAAGCAGAGTCCTCTCCCCAACCGACTTCTCACCAGTGCTGAGGATGTCACTGAATCTCAGTGCAAGTCATATAGAAATTGCTGGAGAGTTTCACATTCTTGATTCAATGTATCATGAAATTTCATTCCTCATACCCTGACAGTTGAAAGAGGCAGTGGAAGGGGAAAATCAAGTACGTATATTAAGCAGTATGGCCCAGCGATTAAGAGCATGGATTTTTATGCCTACGTGCCAGCTTTGCCAAATTCTTGCTGTGGGAGCTTGATCAAATCACTTCTCTAAGGCTCTGTTTCCTTGTACATAAAATGAGGCTAATTCCACCTGACGTCATGGGGTGGGAAGCAGATGAGATGATGCATATAAAGCACCGAGCACAGCCCCTGACACACAGGAAGCGCCCAAGAAATGCTGGCTACTACAATGGTTATCATCATCATCATCGTCATCTTGCCATGCAGCCATGGCCAGGGACACTCGGCATCTGCTTCTGGCTGTGATGGGACAGGAAGTGAGCTTCCTAATGAGGATGGGTCCTGAGTATAGAGTATGGCCTCTCCTGTCCCTCTGTCACTCTGCAGGCCCAGGGATAAGGAGCACCCCAGAAGAAAAGGGAGCAGATGAAGGCCCCCAAAGGCTAAGACACGGCGCTGGAGTCCATCAATTGACATTTCAAGACCCCAGTAGTCTTCCTGAGGAAGGGCAAGTGGGACAGCTGTGTCAGGACACACACTGGAAAGGGGCTTGGGGACTGTGTTGGGGGCATAGCAAGAACCCAGCGAGCCTCACCCTGACACGTCCAGGAAGTGAGACAGACAAGGAATCTCATTCCATCTGGTATTTACTTACTTTTCCTCCTAACTGATACACCATCCCATGCCCAGAAAGTTCACAACATTCTACTAGGAGGCCTCCATGAGTACAGTCCTATAATGGGACGGGGAACAAGATGCAAAAGAAACCCAAGACATCTTTGCTTTTGGAAAGCATTCACTGGAATGCAATTTATCGGTACATGCCAATTAATATGCAGGCCTACCTTGCTTATCTAAAGGCCATTTATCTAGTGTTCTTTGATTCCTTAGAAGCTAACCAAAAACCAGGACAAAGGACCAAAGGCCTTATGATACCCCTCCTGAGCAGTCACAGGAAGGATTACAGAGCCCAAGCACTAAGGGCAGTGCACTTCAGTTGCAAGAGAGTCCCTAGAGCCCTCTCTCAGTGACTACTTTTTACTCTAGACGGTTATAAACAATGTGGATGACCAAGTTAGCGAAAAGGGAGAGCTGCTAGGGGCTGGCACATTAAAGGCAATGAAGAGTAAAGGCTAGCCTCCTGACCACAAGGGAGACGGCACAAGCTATGCAAGCAATCAAAAGAACTGGGAGGACAGCTGCCAGGGGCCACACAGTGTAGGTGCAAACAGCTACCCACATCTTCCTAGACAGGCGGCGCAACTGCTCCAACATTAGACCTGGTCACAGATGTTTTTGCTCTCTTGGGATGGCATGGGATGTTAGGTATGGCCAGATGACCTGCTTTGGCCAATGAAATGTGAACGGAAATAACGAGTGTCACTTCTGGGCAGAAGATTCAAGAGCGGGCGGGTGCTTCACCATATTCTCTTCGAGCTCCACCACGTGACTGGCAGCACTTCCGATAGTGGCAGCTCACCAGCCTGGGTCCCCAAGTGAGGATAAAAATGACGCAGAGCAGAGCCTCCAGCCGACCCACAGGGGACAAGTAGCATGGGCAAGAAATAAACTTTTGTTGCTTTTTGAGGTTGCCTGTTACTGCCATATAATTAGTTTATCCTGACTGAAACATCCTAAAAAAGTTAAATGAGGTCAGTTCACATGAAAAAGTGTTTGTGTTATCTTTTTGGTAAATTACCATTCAAAATAGTCAATATTATATTTTGTGGCTTAAAGGATAATTTTCAATTATATGGAAAATTTACCTATTCCAATGTTGCTGGATAAACGAGTCATTACCAGAACATGAACGGAATGGAGGAGATGGATCCAGTTTTTGAACAATTTCTTTTTCTAGGGAGGCTCCAAGTCTTTACAAAATATACCCTCATTACTTATGGGTCTAAGGTAAGTTGGGTCTCACGTGCTAATGCTGCCAGAACTGGCTCCTCAGCATCTGCAGAACCAGGCCCAGGCAGAACGGGTGGCACCTACTGGTTCTGTGAGTGCTGAGGGGCGCCGGTCCCCATTTGGGGGTGGGAAGCCCCTATCATAGATCTGTATGCACTCTCTAGAAAGAAATCCATAACGTGATGTTGAGTAAAACAGCAAGCCAACAACTTGAGAATATACAGTCTTTTTAAGCATATATGGAACATTTATAAAATTGACCTCACACTGGGCCAACAAGCAAGTTTCAGGATGAAAACCATACGGGTCATTTTACCTGCCCCAAAGCCATTAAGCTAGAAAACAACAGCTACAGGATAACTAGAAAAATCTCCTATGTTTGGAAAGTGTGAAACCCATGGGTTACACATCCTCTCACTTAATCCTCATTTTAGAAACACAGGAATGGAGACTGGAAAGAGAACATAATTTGCTCAAATTTACCCAGTTAGTAGTGGTGGAGCCAGGACTCAAAACCCAGCTAGGGCCCAGGGCTTTCACGATATCCCTGGACGCCACGTCTCACAGGAATTCACAGATCCTCCCAAGGTGCACAGCCTCAATGGATCTGACGTTTCACCTCAGAAAGAGCTGAGAGGTGGGAGCCCTAGTCCCAGCTTGCTTTGGTGGCAATGACTTCGGACTGACTATGTAGAGTTGCATTGCCCTTTTGCTCTCGCCTCCTCTGGGTTCCCCTACTTGGGCTGAGGTGAGAGGTCTAGAGCAGCAGGGAGGGGTGTTTCATGTTGATGTTCCCAGACAGCTTTGAACTAGGTCCCAAGGAAGACTTCCTTTCCTTTTAAAGTTTTTCTTCCACATGGGCACAAGTGGTAAGTGAACAAAGAAAGACAGAAGGAAAAGTTATTGCCAGATGGCTCCCCATCCTGCTCTAATGCAGATTAAATAGGGAGATTATTCCAACATATCATTAGGCAAACATGAGTATTAATATCATTCATAGTATAAATGGAACAGAATGGAAATTCAGTCTATATCTTCACTTAAATTTGAGGCTAGGGCCTCAGAGCCAGAAAACAGACAACTATAGTGCCCTGATTCTGAGTGAGTTGGAGGCTCATGATATCTGAGATAAGAGGCAAGACCTCTCTAGGGGTGGCCTCCTGAACTCTAACTGACCAAACTACCTCCCTCTAGTGGCAAGGGCCTGTTCAAATGGCTGCTTAACACTGTCATTCCACCTTCTTCATCTCAACCTACTTGTGTTGTTTCCTGTCAATATATGTTTTTAGCAAAATTCCAAGACATCTAGAGCTTCTGAGGTACCCCTCTGTACCTCAGCTTCTCTCTCTATGCTACGAGGACAATGCTGTCTGCCCCGCTCCGTGGGCGCACAAGTGTAACTGAGCCCTGACTCAGTGCCCAGTACTACGATTCATGCAATGGGAAGGCTTGAAAATAAACAGAAAATCTGATGGTCCATATCCTTGAACGTTACCTAAAGTGCTCGTAACTCACTAAGGCGCTGGGAAGGGAGAAGGCTGAGAGGTAGGAAGAGACAGTGCCAGGCTGGGCTAGAGGTCCTGAAGGTGGGAATCTTCCCTCCGTTCTTTGGCTTCATTTCTTCCACTGCAGAAGCCACACTGGCCCAAGGTGAGGGAGTAGGCTCGCTGGGTTACTAGCGCTCCGCTTGGGGCTTGGGGCCCCCCAGCCCCACCCCACTGCTTGTTCCCTACATCATCAGGGCTCAGGCCCCAGCAAGTCAGTAAGCCATCCAAGTCCCACCATGAGTTTAAGATCAACAAATCCAAGATCAAAGTACCCAGTTATCCAATCAGCAGTATGATTACATCCTCTCAGTCTATGAAGAAGGGTCATACCAACTACTTTCCTGAGGAGGCTATGGGTGTCCCTGGGCAGGCCCCAAATGGGAACTCAGCTCAGCGACCTTTTACAAATGGCCAGTTGTGCCTACAGGCTGGACAGATGATGTGGGGCCCCTGAGGTGAGCGATGGTCCAATGCCTTCAACGAGGTTGTTCCATTGGTCATAGTCCTCTTTCAGGTCTGAATGGAAAAAAAAAACAGGGAGGTTAGGTAAATTGTTGTAAGGTTAGAGCAAAGAGTAGCTACCATGGATTTAGTGGGTTATCCTAGCAGAGGAGCACCTAGAATACTAAAAGGACTGGTTATGGTGGCTGTGATGGTGGTAGCAGTAATGGTAACTACTATTCATTGAGTGTGCTTATAAATGTGCTTCATAAATGACTTGTTTAATCCATAAAAATTCAGTAACAATAATAACAACAGAAGGTGACATTTATTGAAGGATAATTCATTCTAGGGACTGTGCTAAACATGTTTCATTTAATTTTCATAATATTCCTATGAGCTAAATACTATTAGCCCTATTTTACGGTTGAGGAAACTGAGGCTCAGAGAAGCTACCTGATTTGTCCAAGGTCATTACAGCTGGTAAGTGGTAGAGAAAGAATTCAAACTCTGGTCAGAAAGGGTAAGACAATGGAAATCCTACTTCCAAGCTCAGGGATGTTGCTGAACAAGAAGAGGGCCTCCACACCCCAGCCAGTGGATGCAAATCCAGTGCCCCTCAGTGCAGGGCAGAAGGAACAGGGTGGCAACATCACGGAGCAGCATAACACTAGGTATGATTCAAGAGAGGGCCCTGGGAACACCGGCACATGGGTCTAACCGCATGGAAGAACAGACAGAAAGGGGCCAAGGCCTCCGGTTGAGGGAGTGGGGCACAGCTGAGCAGGCAAAGGGTGTCCTTGTTCAAAACAAACACAGCCTGGGACAGAAGGCAGGGACACTCTCCTTCATCTTTAGATTCCCAGTGCCCTGCCAAGAACCTGGCATGGAATAGGTCCTCAACAAATAAGTGCCACATATTCATTAATTCAAAAAATACTGAGCACATCACTATGTGCCACAGTCTGCTCTTGGTGCTAAAAATACATCCACAAACAGAAATCCTCATCCTCAGAGAGCTCACGATCTAGTAGGCAGAGATAACGTTAAACATAATAAATTACATAGGATATGAAAAGGTGATAAAACCTATAGAAAAAAACCCACAGCCAGATAGAAGCAGTGGTCGTGGCCAGGGGATGAGGGTGAAGGGAGAAAGGGAAGGTACAACCTTCTAAAATGCGTGGTCAGGGTGGCCCTCACTGGGAAGGTGAGATTTGAGCAAAAACTTGAAGGAGGTGGGAGTGAGCCATGAGAGTATATGGGAAGAGCATTCCAGGCAGCAGGAACAGCAGTGCAAAGGCCTGAAGCAGGAGTGTGCCTGGAGTGTTGGCGGCTTGTGCAGTGAGAGTGAAGTAGTCCAGGGGATGGGCAGCAGGAGAGGAGGTCAGGAGGACTGGAGGGCCACATCATATATGCCAGACAGGATGCTGTATATCGGCCTTGACTCTCAGAGAAATGGGGAGCCATTGGAGGATTCTTAGCAGAGGATTGAGAAGATCAGACTTACTTTCTAACAGGATCACTCTGGCTGCTCGATTAAGAAAAGACTGTGTTGGGAGACCAGTCAGGAAACTCGTACAGTGATTTAGGTGAGAGATGACTTGGACAGGGTGGCACCTGTGGCGGTGGTGACAAAGTGATGACATTCCATATGCATTTTGAAGGCAGAGCCAATAGGATTTTCTGAGGGTTGGATGGGAGGTATAAGAGAAGAGACAAAGACAAGACTGAGGACTTTGGCTTCAGTAACTAGAAGGATGGAGTGACTATTACTATTGAAACTGGTTTTTGTTTGTGATGTGTCTCAGATATCCAAGCAGAAATGTCAAGTAGGTAGCAGGGGAATTGTCAGCATGGAGATGACTTTAAAGCCATGAAACTAAATGAGATTAGGGGATACATATAGAGAAGAGGTCCAAGCGCTGAGCCCTGGACGCAGCAAAGTAGGCCGAGGAGGAGCAGACATTGAGCTAGGAGAAAATCCATAGTGAGGTAGCCTGGAAGTAAAGACAGGGTTTCACAGAAGAGGGTGTCATCCATTCTGTCAGAAGCTGCTGAGAATTCCAGTGAGATGAGGAATGAGAACCGACCACTGGATTTAGTGCTGTGAAGGTCTCTGGCGACCTTGACAAAAGCAGTTTTCATGGAGGACTGGGATACAAAAGCCTGATTGGAGAGAGAATGGGAAGAGAAGAATGGGTTGCATAACTAGATAACCTCAGACAGATTACTTAAATTTTCTAAGCTGCAATATCCTCGTCTGTAAAATGGAGTTAATAATAAAAGTACCTACTAGAAAGAGCTGTCTTCAGGATTACAAGTGACAATGCATCTAAAGCACTTAGTGGAAGGCCTGGCATAGAGTAAGTCCTCAACAATCCTCCTCCGACAGTCTAAGACTCTCCTACCCTCCATCTCTTCTTCTGCTGGTCTCCAGTAATGAGCACCTTAGCTCAACAGGCATCGCCACTAAAGGGAGCCCAATCATGCCATGGTGGGCTCCCTTGTCATCTTTAGCTCTTACCTAATGACATGGTGCCTGAGAGGAAACAGGGAAAGTGGGCTGAGGACCATGTAGTCAGGCCCCCTTAAAGTCTTGAGACATGGATCCACTCCTCTCCCACCAGGCGATAAGAATGGCACTCTAAAGTCTCTATTAACCCTAAAGTCTCTAAACCTGGGCTGGAACAATGACTCACGATGAGCAAGATGAAACGAACAGGTGTAAATACAAAAATGCAAATTTAGGTTAAAAAAGCCAATACATTTTATAAAAGGACAGATATGTTTTAAAAGCAAACTCAATCCAAACCAAATCTGTCAGGCACTTGGAAATGTTAATGCACTCAGGCCATCCAAGTATAAGTCTAGTGTCCAGAGCACAGAGGCAGCAGTCCAGCTGGACAAGGCTCTGGGCAGACCATAGCTAGCATGTCGTGTTCAAGCCAGGGCACCACACATTAAAAGGCACATCAACAAACAGTGCATCCAAGGGGGATAATAAATGGCATCAGGGGAACAGAGGGAGGTACCAAAGACATTCAGCTTAATGAACAGAAAACAGAGGACACCATAGGTGACTTCAAATATCTAAAGAGCTGCCATGTGCAAGGGGTCTGAGGCTTCTCTGGGTAGCTCTTGAGGGGATAACCAGGGCAAGTGGGGAGGAGTTACAAAGTATCAGATCTTAGTCTTAGGTTAGAGTTGGGTCAAACTTGAGAAACCTAGGCCAGCCTGGCTCCCTTCTAAAGCAAACTGCCCTATGCACAGCACCTGCTGAGGGGTCGGCCTCATGCAGATAATGGTAGCCTCCCCCATTCTGACTGGATCAGAAAGGGCCATCTGATCAGGAGAGCTCCAGGCCTAGGTTGGGCAGTGGCCTACAACGGGTTTTGGCAGGTAAAGATGAGCTGGTACAATCAACTTGTCTCTCTTGGGAATCTGGTCTAAGAAATCCAAGAAAATATGGCAGTGAACGGTGGGAGCTGAAGACAAAAAGAGGCCACAAGATGGAGAGAACAAGCCATGAGCGGTTCAAGCCAACCAAAGTTATGAGGAAGGAAAAACTGAAAAACAGATGCTATCAGCAAGACAAAAAATACAGAGCAGAAAGGAGACAAATGCAGACTGGAGCGAAAAGAAACGGAGATGTCAGGAGAGGAAGAAACAGAGAGACTGAGCCCATGAGCGACATCAGAGAGAAGTCAGTCCTGCAAGCTAGCTTGGTTCCTGTAGTTTTTCACTTCCCACCTGGCCAGGTGTACTTTCATAAACAAACTCCCCTTTTTTCTCAAGGTAAATTAGTGAATCTTTAGCTCTTATAACCAAAAAAAGCTTAACTAGAATATCAACTCTTAAGACCATTAAAGTTTCCAGTGGTGGAGAGGGCTGACCTTCATAGCAGTGCACTCTCCATGCTGCTCGACCGCGTGGCAGGGAAGATAGGAGAGGACATCCCCTCTGGGTGGAAGGCTGGACCGAAGACCTCGACAGGCCTTGCCATTTAGCTGGTCTGTGATTTATGACATTAGTCATAATCCTTCCATGCTTTGTTTTTTTAAAGCACTTCCACAAATTTAGCCCATTTATCATCAGAACCTCCTCCACTATACAGATAAGGTGAGTGATAATGAGTTAGCACAGAGGTAGTGGAGTAGAGAAGCGACTGTTCCCTTTACAGTGAGGAAACCAAGGCTCAGAGAAGTTAAATGACTAGGCCAAAGTCATTCAGGTAGTAAGAAATAGAGTCAGGATTTCCAAACTTTCAGCTAAGCATTCTTTGTATAATTCTATGTAACTCTCTCCTTCACTCGGGTTTTCCTTTTGCCATAAATCTCCTGTGAGATTGCCACAGACCACTGTGCAGGGAAATCTAAGGACTCCCAGGCTGCCCCACAAGCCCCAGTCCTCTCCTTACCAAGGTGCTTCTGCAGGAAGGCCAACATGGCCCGCACCACAGTCTCCTGACCTTCATAGGGGTCCAAGCTCCCACGGGTTTGAGTGGGGAACAATTTACCAATCCAGTTACCAGCCACAAAAGCAAAGTCAGTTTGACTCCGATGAACAGAACCACTAGAGGAAAAGAAAAACAAATAACTGGTAGGGATCTGCAGACTAGGGCACACAAACATTTGTGATGCACCTTCCACCTGCAAGGTGCTTTATGCACGTTATCTCAGTACATTTTCACAACAATCCTGTAAGGGAAATATTTTGCCCTTTGACAGAGCAGAGAAATCATCTGCTCAAGGTCATATGGCTAGTAAGGGACAGAGTCAGGATTTGAACATAGGTGTGCCTGGCCTCAAAGCTGCCTCAACCCCTAGACCCCAATACCTGACAGCGCAGGGAAAAGGCTGAGCTAGAGAGGGGCCAGGGGCCAGGAGACAAGGCCTGCAGCACCTGCCAGCCCCATGTTATTATCAACTATTACACCGTAGCTTTTACCTGGTGGCTCCTGAACATTCACAAAACATATTCACTCCTTCTTCGGAATTGTTCCACAAAGTAAACAGGAAAAAGGAATCGCTTGCCTTTATTTAAGTACTCAGAAGAGTGAGGGCTAGGCTGGCCCCGTGGCTTAGCGGTTAAGTGCACATGCTCCGCTACTGGCGGCCGGGGTTCGGATCCCAGGCGCGCACCGACGCACCGCTTCTCCGGCCATGCTGAGGCCGCATCCCACATACAGCAACTAGAAGGATGTGCAACTATGTCATACAACTATCTACTAGGGCTTTGGGGGAAAAAAGGAGGAGGATTGGCAATAGATGTTAGCTCAGAGCCGGTCTTCCTCAGCAAAAAGAGGAGGATTAGCACGGATGTTAGCTCAGGGCTGATCTTCCTCACAAAAAAATAAATAAATAAAGAAGAGTGAGGGCTAGTACTCGTAAAAGAGGGTTTCTGGATTAGAATTTAAGTCCTTTGACATCAAATACATTTAATTCAAAGGAGAAATTCTCGCTAGGTTCATTTTGGGCTAAATTATTCATAACTAAATTTACTAGTCAATTCAATGAGGGAAGAAAAATCTAAATGCTAAACTTGGATATCATGCAGAAAAACTGACTTAAAAAGGGTATTATTTAAGACACATGAAAAAGTGTAAAGAATAATATAATGGATAATTGAGTATCCAGCACTCAGTGTAAGATAATACATTGCCGAGAGTTAAATCCCCATCGTGTACACCATCCCAACTGCTCTCACCTTCCTTCCCTCCAGAGGTCACAATTATCCTGAATCTGAGTGGCTTGGGAAACTTTCAAGCAGTCTTCTGCTGCCATGAAATCAAAATGAAAGGAGAGGGGCCGGTCCCTAGGAAGAGGGCCTGGCCAAGACGAGCAAGGGAAGAAGCCACTGACTACCAGCACACCCCGAGCATTTCAGGGCTTTGGATCTGGCATTTCAACTACCTGAGTGATTCCACAGGTCCGTGGCATGCAGTTAATTGTTGTCTTGCTGAACCAGGACATGGGATCCTGGAAGCATGTGTGCTGTTGGGCTCGAGGGCAGGGCAGGTGCAAGTCAGAGAGCTGGTCAGTGAGCCTTCAGCCCTGCACTTGTAGCTCTAAGCCACTTCCCGTGTACAGTACATTTCTTAAAGTCACTCAAAAATTTTCTCTCTGTGAAAAATGGCTTCTGAAAGAAAACCATCTGATAATGCTGGTGATGGAAGTGAAGAGAATGTGGTTTCTCTTAGGCAAAATATAGGTGGTTTATGGAAGATATCTGAATTTAGGTATTCATGAAGGTCTCTGAAAATCTATCTCGTCAATGTCAAAGGTCTACTATATCCACATTCTTCAAAAGACCCAGTAAAATTCCCAAATGAGGTTAGAGATCTCTGGACTCCACTCAGACCCACACCTCTTCCTCTCCAACACACAATCCCACAGCACCCTTTTCCCAGAAGCAACAGGCAAATCTGGTCATAAAGTCATATAAACTAGTGAGGAAATCACTGTTGGTACAGCAAAGTGGAGAAGGACAGAATGAAATTCTAAAGAAATTAAGATGTTGAAATTCAGGCAGTATTTATATATTCTAGTAATGGGCAGAACTTCTGGATAATTCAGAAGAAATTAAGGTAGCCAACATAGCTGAGAGAGAATGGAGAGGACACCAGGGATCATGACCTTGGTGTTACTCACAGGACAGTTACGATCCTGGATTGTTCATGCTGTGCACATATCTTCTTCATCAAGTTGACACTCTCCATTGTCTGGAATTTCTCAGCATTGATGAAGAACAGAGGGCCTCGGGCCTTGGGGTAAAAGTCATGTTCCAGAGGAAACATCCAAGCATCCAGAGCCACAGCACACCTGGAATAGGACCAGACATTTGGAACCGCCATGCAGAAGCCCAGGCAAGAACAGTGAGGGCGGTGGGGGAGGGGTGGAGTTCCTCCCTCCAGTGGGGTGAAGGCTCTGGAAGCCAGGAAGGAGGTAGCAGGGCCCACACCCTTTGGTTAGGACCTTGGATAGAGATAGCTTTTATCTGTCGCCAAACATCCTGCTAGATTTTAAACTCGTTGAGAGCAAGGATCAGACCTTCTCATTCTCCTGGATCTACTCTCAGGCAGCTGACTTGAGTTACACAAAATGGCACTTCATTCATTTAATCATTCATTCACTCAACATTCATTGAGTACCTACTACGTGCCTAGCCCTATGCTGTGGATACAGAGATAAATGACACAGTTTTTGCTCTCAAGGGGCTCCCAGTCTAGAAGGGGAGACAGAACAGATAAGGTAACAAAATAGAGCCTAGCGCCCTGAGTGCATAAGGTGCTATGTGAGTCCACAGTGTACGTGGTGGGGGAGGTCAGGAAAAGCCTCCTTGGGGCCACAAGGCAAAGACCTGGCCAGTTTGTCAAGCAGTAATCTCTGTCACCAGGGGCAAAACAAAGGCCCTAAAATTAGTGCCCCTCTCTCCACCAATGTTCCTCCAATCTTCTCCATCTCAATAATGGATAATTATCTTCCACTCAAATGATAGATACAAAAATGAAAAACTTTGATTCCCTTCTTTCTTTCACCTCATACATCATTATGTCTTGAAAATTCTAAAACATAGCCTGACTCCCTTCCCTTCTGTCCATCCCATTACCTCCATCCTAAAGCAAATCCCTCATCGCTCACCTTGACTCTGAAATTGCCTCCCTCTGAGTAGCCTCCTTGTTTTCAGTCTCCTCCTGCTCAATCTACTCTTCACACAGTAACCAGAGGGATCTTTTAAAGTGTAAGTAAGATTTTTCTCTGCTTAAAATCTTTCAATGGTTTCTCATCAGACTTAGAATAAAACCTAACTTCCTTATTCTGGCCAAAGGCCCCATGATCTGGCCCCTGTTGATCTCTCTGATCACATCTTGAATTCCTTCCCCCTCACCCACTCTGCTCCTCCCACCCTGACAGCAAGCTTCTTTCCACCTCAGGGCTTTCGTGTTAGCTGTTCCCTCTGCCTAGAATGATTTTCCCCTACACCTCTATATGGCTGACTTCTTTACGTTTCCAGTCTTGGCTTACAGCACTTTCTCAAAGAAGCCTTCAGATACTCTCGCGTATCAGCCTGTTTTATTTTCTTCATTGCACCTGGGTGCTGGGGATTTGATGGGTTAGCTTGTTTACTAGTCTATCTCCTCCCACAATGACATAATTCCATGAAAGCAGAGACCTTGTTCTCCGGCTCACCACTGAATCCTCAGGCCCCAAAACAGTGCCAGGCACATAATACTTGTGTAACAAATATTTGCTGAATGAATGAATGGTGCGTGGAGCTAACAGCAGCATCACTGGGAAACTCACCGAAATTGGGTCTCCTTGGCCAAAGCCAGAATAGCTGTGGCCCCTCCAAACGAATGTCCCATCACAGCCACACGGCTCATGTCGATGCCGCCCTGAGGAAAGCGGAGAACTTAGCCAAACCTGAAATGCAGGGCTGCTTTTTAAGGAATTCTTCAGGGGCAAGAGAAAGGAACAGTGAGACGATGCTGCAGAAGCCCAATCCAGCGAGTGAGCTCCCCTCTATACATTAGGAACCTCTTGCCTGCCGGAGAACAGCCAGGCAGGCAATCTCTGGACTGAACGGCCTTCTGCACGCAGGAATTCTGAACATAATGTTTTTCATCTTTATTTTTGTAATCTTACCACCTACAATACCTGGACTAGCGTAGATGTTCCAATATCTATGAATAAATGAATGGACAGAAATGATGTGATTCCACACGGACCCATCAGTGTAAGAGCATGTTAAGAATAAGAACTCTCTCCATCCTCTAGATCCCTGCTTTATAACTGGCCTACAGGACGACATAGGCACCACGTCGAGGGTAGAACGAGGGAGCTCCTGCTGCCCGTCCACGTCACTCTGAAGCAAGGCCTGCTTGCACAGAAACCAACTCAGGTTCTACTTCCTCTGGATATCTGTCCTGACTTTTATCCAGCAGAGTGAGTCTGCTCGCTCCAACATGCCCCGCAAGTACCTATTTCTGTTTGTCCCCAGAAGCCTTCAGGGCCTAGTTATATAAAAAGCCACTGCAGCTGCCTGCTAAAGGGCTCAGGAAATCTCTCTAGGCTTGGCTGCCCAGCCTTTGCCCTGAACTTGTGCGCTCCTCAATTTCTACCCCAAGGCCTTGTATCTAAATTCTCCCCCTTTGCTCAGTACCTTCAGATCTACAACTTGGTTGGGGGCCTCTTCAGCATTTTTTATACGTCAATATATCCATGTAACTCTAACATCAGGAGTATACAGAGAAGGCTCCCTACTACCACGTTCTCCTTCCACATAGTTGCCCACTGTCCACCTCCAAACAGGTTTCTTATGTGTCTTTGCATAGCTTACTTATGCATATACAAGTGAATGTGAATACATACTTCCCCCCCTTTTACATGTGATATTGTATCTTTCCTTTTTGTACAATAATATTAGTACATAATGAGCTTCCTTATCCCTTTGTACACCTAGATTTGGTTTCACCACGGTAGCTAGCTGATCACCACATCTGTTCTCTTCTTCCTGGACACACAGCTAGACTCCATACAGATGTGGCCTTGTGACTGAGTTCTAGCCAATAGAATGTGAGTGAAAATGATAGCTCCACTTCCAGGCTTGGTCCATAAAAACCGTTGCGTACAAAGCTCCATGCCCTTTCCCTTTCCTGGCTTAACGTACACGGTGAAGGTGGGTTTCACAAGTGAAGAGGGTAGAGCTATAACATGAAAGGAGCCTGGATCCCTGAGTCACCCCTTGCACAGGAACACCCATTTTGGACTTTATGCGGGAGAGAAATAAATTTCTATTGTGTTAAGCCACTGAGATTTGGGGCTTATGTGTTATATCACCCAAACAAACACATCCATTGTTTCACAATCTATTAAACCAGTTCCCCTGCTGGTGAACATTTAGGATACTATCAATCTTTTGCTATTACAAACAACACTGGAATGATTAACCTTGTACATACATCATGTTGCATGTATGCAGGTATCTGTAGAATAAATTCCCAGAACTGGAAATTGCTGGGTCAAAGAATATGTGCATTTGTACTGTTGACAGTATTGCAAAACTGCCCTGCTTGGGGCAGTGTGTACTCTCCCTGACAATGGAAGAGGGTATCTACTCCCCCACAGCTTTGCCAACAGAGTGAGTAATTAATTTTTGGATCTTAATCTGATAGGTGAAAATTTACTTAGCGTTTTAAATTCTGTATTTCTCCAGAAGGCTGCCTCTTCACTAATCCAAACACAGTGTAGCCTGCCATTCCCCAGTACCTGTCTCAGGCTCACAGGCAGGCAGGCCTGGACGTCAGGGACTAGGGGACCTGCTTGTCCGGTGAGGGCTGACAACACACACCAAATAGTTCGTAAAAGCAGTCTAGATTTCAGGTTTTGCCTTAACTACTGGCCATCCAGGCAGATGCTTCTCCCTGGAAGACTTCACCAGAGCCTTTAAAAGATATTTTCTACAGGCACAGGCTTTGGGATCAAAAAGCTCCAATTTAAGGTTTGACTCTACCACTTAGTTGTATAACCTTGTGTAGATAACTAGCTTCTTTAATCCTTGGTTTCTTTCCATATAAAGAGATAATAAGGGCCGGCCCCGTGGCTTAGCGGTTCCTTGTTAAGTGCCCGAGCTCCGCTACTGGCGGCCCGAGTTCAGATCCCGGGTGCGCACCACGCACTGCTTCTCCGGCCATGCTGAGGCCGCGTGCCACATACAGCAACTAGAAGGATGTGCAGCTATTACATACAACTCTCTACTGGGGCTTTGGGGGGGAAAAAAGGAGGAGGATTGGCAATAGATGTTAGCTCAGAGCCGGTCTTCCTCAGCAAAAAGAGGAGGATTGGCATGGATGTTCGCTCAGGGCTGATCTTCCTCACAAAAAAAAAAAAAAAAAGAGAGAGATAATAAAGCTTACTTCATAAGTTCGTACGATGAGCCTTTATCATAGAAAGTACTCACAAAGCAGTAATTGTTATTTTATATATGTACCATTCTCATTCACACGGTAGAAGATTACATTAAAAATCATGCCACAGAAAAATATTAACTGGCATAAGAAGACATTCATAGTGGTTTGCTAAGTGAAGAAAAAGGCCACAAAACAGCTTGTATTAAATGATAACATTATTGCTTTAAAAAATACATACATTTATGCTATGCATTTTAATGAACTGGAAGGATAAACATCAAAAAGTCAAAAAAAAAATTCTTTGCTTCTTTTTTCTTCATGCTTTTGTTTGATTACTTGGTTCTCTGAGTAGATCCTGAGCTACTTTGGAATTAGGGGGAAAAATTGGTGGTGGTGGTGGTGATGGTGGAGTGTACACTCATAGGCATCAAATTCCAAAGCCAGGATGGTTTCTATCCTCCTAGGAGGGTTCTTGGGAGTCCCTCAAAGGAAGGACTTAGCCTGCAGTAGATACAGGTTGTCCACTGCTCCATAGCCCTTCCTTTGGGGAAGAGACCATCTCTCCCTTATCCATGTGGCCCTGTGGGGCCATCAGTCCTGGTGCCAGGTTCCCCTGACTCAGAAGTGACTGTATAATCTAGGCAGGCCAATCAGAATACCCTACCCCTCTGGCACAGTGATTGGCCCTGAAGGGGTGCGTGACCCAAGCAGGGCCACAGCCTTCCCAGATCAGTGAAAGCTAACAGAGGCTCTTTCCCTTTTAGATCCGGAGCTGAGTTGAAATGCAGGCTTGGGCTGTCAGCCACCACCTTTCTTGCTTAATGGAGAATGAAGCCCACATACACAGAGTGGAACTGAGCCAGGAGAAGGGAGAGAGTGCCAGAGCTTTGATGACAGTGTTTGAGACCCCAGATCTAGCTACGCTGGCCTAAAGCCAATCCGTCTTTGGTCTTCCTAGTTATTTGAGCCAATAAATTCTCTGGGTTTAAGCTAGTGAGTTAGGTTTCTGTTATCTGTAACCAAGAAAGTCCTGATGAATACATGCGCTCCAAGTCATTCCAACCACTGCCATACCTTCAAGGTCATCAGATCAAACCCACCAGGCAAGACATTGAGGACAGTCTGCCCAGCAGTGACTTCTTGCAGGATCTTCAACACCCGTGTACACTCGCTCACCCTCTGATGCACCTGCAACAGAGACAGTCCCAGTGGGAGCTGGAACACTGCACAACTATCCAGCGAGAATCTCACTCCCCTACAGAGCCAGGGAAGAATGCAAGGATAGTGTGCCCACCCCATCTCAGCAAGCACTGTGGGGCCCACATTCTGAGAAAGGCTCAGCTCCCTCACCACGGCTCACATAAGCATCACCTAGCAGTACAGTGGAGTCAGGCCTGCCATTCAGACTCTACCCACCTACCCACGGAGTTGTCAGGACAAATAAGACAATGCATACAAAAGTGTTTTAAAAACAGTTGGAAATAAGAATATTCATGTTATCAACCCAGTACTGGATCCTATTTGCCCCTTTATAGCACACATCTATTGTTTTTATCTGCCTAGCACTTACTTGCCCCCACTTCTCCTGTTAACCCTGACTTTTGAGGATTGCTCTCCCCCCTAAAAAAATCTATCAATGTATTTCTGATGGGAACTTCTCATTTTGGTACTTCTCCCCAGCCTAGGAGTCTCTCTCCAGGATTTTTCATATTGCAGCTTGGGGCAGGTGTTGGGGGGAACAACCCCAAAACAGCCCTGTTCTCTCAGATGGTGAGGTCAGACATACGCAAGCTCAGGCTGTCAAGCGTGGTGGTTCTGACCTAGAAGAGACAGATGAGAATGAAAAACAAGTCCTGACGTATTTGAGTCTGGGGTCCTGCCCTCCCTACAGTCTGCTTATATAAGCCCAATCAATTCTCCTTTTTGCCTAACAAGCTTAAGTTGGTTTCTGTCACTTGCAAGTGTAAGAGCTTTGATTAACACCCCCTTTCCCTGATGTGGCAAGCTCAGATCCGCTGTGATGGAGATTTCCAGAGAGCAGGTTAGTTAAAAGTTTTCTTAGCGAGTACAGAATAGGGAGGACAGGCTTACGAACTGTCCCTCCCCAGCTGGCACAAGCCTACCTGGCCATTCCGAACGTGGAATTCCTTCTCCCCTTCCTCAATTGGACGGTAGGGGATCCATTCCTCCTCCAGCGACTCAGTAGTGGGCTGGTTCTCCTCGGGGGCCTGCTTGCAGAAACAGGTGGCCGCAGCTGACCCGTCCCTGAAATACACATGCCACCAGAGAGAAACCAGAAGACACTCTTGAGCTTAGAAATAGCTTCTCCCCTTTACCAAATCCTCCTTTTCAGCCAAGACACTCTAGATCATCCTTTGGCTAGCAGGGAAAAAGATCTGAGGGCATGCATAGGAGAGTAGGAAAAACAGGGATTTTGGAGACTCACCTGGGTTTGAACCCCAACTCAGCTATGGCACATTCAGCAAGTTATTTAACGTCTTTGAACTTTAGTTTCCACACCTTTAAAATGGGTATAATAGCCACCTTGCTTGGCTGTTGTGAGGATTGGAAACAATGTATTGATAGGGGACTAGCCTATATCCTAGCCCACCGCAAGCACTCAGCCATGACAGTTCATTATCACTGTCATCCCTCACCTGTGCTCTGGTACAGCAACCACAAAGCCATGGGAGGCCAGCTCCATGCAGAACGCTGAATACAGTGTCCTAGAGATTCAGGAGGGAACACAGAAGTGATCAAAATGGCTCACCCTTAGCCCTCACTCCAATCATGCTCTGCTAGCGGCCATCTCAGAAGATTGAATAGAGGAAGTTGCATTTGTAGCAGCCTTCTCAAGGTGTTTCTTCAGCCAGCGTACCTCTTTTCTCACCAAGGCTCCAAGTGTCCTCCTCCAGGAAGCACATGCAATCAATCCATGGTGTTTTCCCACCCCATACACTGACTCATCTCCTCCACCCCCCACCCCCCCATCCCCATATAGTTTGGCTACTTCCAACAATTGCATTTTTATTGTCTATATATTGCATGTCTCCCAAGTTAGTTGGTAAGCTCCTTGAAGACAGGGACTCCGGCTATTTCTTTTTTTTTTTTTTTTTGTGAGGACGACTAGCACTGAGCCAACATCCATTGCCAATCTTCCTCTTTTTGCTGAGGAAGGTTGGCCCTGGTCCAAGATCTATGCCCATTTTCCTCCTCTTTATATGGGATGCCGCCACATCATGGCTTGATAAGCGGTGCATCAGTCTGTGCCTGGGATCCGAACCTGTGAACCCCAGGCCACCTAGGCGGAGCGTGCGAACCTAACTGCTCTGCCACAGGGCTGGCCGCTCTGGCTATTTCTTTAAATATGCAAATATTTCTTTAAATATGCAAATACGTACCTGTGATTTAGCATGTGGATTTTTTTGTCTGTCCTCCAACTTTCCAGAAAAAAAGGAATATGGCAGACATTACTGTCTACTACAAACATGTATTTTTGCCTTCCTCCTTAATAACAGAATCTGATTTTCAGCTGAAGACACACTGTCATACCACCAAAGTATGACATTTCCCAGCCTCCCCTGCAGCCAGGTTTGTCTGCATGATTAAGTTCTAGCCCAGCAACAGAAATATAATGCCACTCTCATAAGTAATTTAAAATTTTCTAATAGATATATCTTAAAAAGTAAAAAGAAACAGAATTAATTTTAATAATATATTTTATTTAACCCAATACAGCCAAAACATTATCATTTCAACATATAACCAAAATTTAAAAATTAATGAAATACTTTCTTCTTTTTCATATGAGGTCTTTGAATCTAATGTGTATTTTATACTTACAGCACATCTCAGTTTGGACCAGCCATATTTCAAATGTTCAACAGCCACAAGTGGCTAGAAGTTATTATAATGGAGAGAGCAGCTCTAGTCAATGGGATGTAAGCAGTTGTGCTGTTTTATATAGAACTTTCAGGAGAGTTCTCGCTTCCTCCTGCCTGGAATGTGGATGTAATGGCTGGAGCTAAAGCAACCACCTTGGGTCATTAGATAGCTTTAGAAATGGAAGCCACACGTGACAGAGCAAGATTATAAAACAAGTCTGGTTCTCTGATAACTTTGTGGAACTACTATATCAGCTCTGTCTACCTCCAGCTTTCTTTTATCTGAGCAAGATACAAGTTTTATATTACTTAGGTAACTATTGTTTGGGGTTTTTCTGTTAAATACAAATTGCCTGGATCCTAATTGATTCAGGAAAGTCAGTTTCTTAAGCTTCTTTTCACCTTCTCCCACTTCTCTGGGGGAGGCCGTGAACTGAACTTAAAGAGCCAGAGAAATTTCTGATCCCTAACCAGTTCAAACTGTGCAACCTTGAGCAAGTCTGCCTTTCAGAGCCTGTGTGCTCATCTGTAAAATATGCATCCCCCTCGCCTACCTCACAGGACTGTGTGGGAACCAAAGGAGACAACGGCACACTGCAAACCTGTTAGGGAGTATTTAAATGCACATACTCTTCCCTGGGGTGGGAAGTCATAGGTCTGTGACCCATGGGAAGGAGTTCAGATCCCGATTTAACCACGAGAGGAAACCATGTCCCTTTCCATCCCTGCCCTTTTTCTAGAAATTTCACTCCTGTTAATGAAGAGTATTTATAACTGGCTCACCCAGTCATGTGCTCACCTGCTCTTTATATAAAATACCTGTGAGCTTAGAAATGTTTCTTAGCTTCTTTTCCCCACTAGACTACAATCCTTCTGAAGGCAGGGACTCTATCTTATTCACTACTGAATACCCCATCCCAGCACAGGCCCTGGCACAAGGCAGATACTAAGTTTATTGAATAAGAAAGCAACATTGAAAACCACCTGCTTGCCTTTCTAGCCCCGTCTCCACATCTACTCTCCACTTCCTGCCACGGGCTATAGTCATGGGAGTCCATATTCCAGCTCCTCCAGTGGAAGCAGATTCCTTGATTTGTTTATCTCAATATGTCCCACTTTCTTCTCATGCTAAGGGGCTGGCCCAGAGCAGGTGCTCAACAGACATTTGCTGAATGAATGAGAACCTAGCAAAACAAAGCCCTTGTCTTCACTTATAAATATTTATTAGGAAACTACTACTTTCCAGGTACTGTCCTAGGCACTGGGAGAGACAGAAGACACTCATGGTCTCTGCCTTCATGGAGCTTACAATCTAGTTGGAAAGACAGACATTAAAGAATAATCACACAAAATAATTAATTCATTACAATTATGTTAAGTACTGAGAAGTACAGATTGTCTCATGAAAGCACGTTATTGGAAAACCCGATATAATATAGGGGTCAGGATGGGTGTCTCTAAGGAAGTGACATCCAAACCAAGACCCTGAAGGTAATTTGGAACTAGCCAGGCAAAAGACGGAGAGGGAAAAAAGGAAGAGAGGAGCGGAAGAGCAAATATTCCGGCAAAGGGAACAGCCACAAAGCACAGCACAGAGGAAAACCCTGAGGCAGAAAATGACAGAGTGCCTTTCCGGAAGTGAAAGAAGGTCAGTGTGCTGGAGGGGGGTGAGTAGCAAGACACGAGGCTGGGAACTTTCTCTTGGGCCTGCATCCAGGTAAGACTATGACAAGAACTGAATTAAGTCCAAAGGGCTATTAAAAATATTTAAGTTGGGGCCGGCCCCGTGGCTTAGCGGTTAGGTGCGCGCACTCCGATGCTGGAGGCCAGGGTTCGGATCCCGGGCGCGCACTGACGCACCGCTTCTCCAGCCATGCTGGGGCCGCGTCCCACGTGCAGCAACTAGAAGGATGTGCAACTATGACATACAACTATCTACTGGGGCTTTGGGGGAAATAAATAAATAAAATTAAAAAAAAAAAAAATATTTAAGTTGGGAAGTGACATCCATCCATCCATCCATCCATCCATTCATTCATTCAAGAAACATTTATTGAGCACCTACTGTATGCTGGGCACTGTTCTAGGTGCTGGAATGACAAGATCACACTTGGTTGTTTTTTTTTTTATTTTTCCCCCAAAGCCCCAGTAGATAGTTGTATGTCATAGCTGCACATCCTTCTAGTTGCTGTATGTGGGACATGGCCTCAGCATGGCCGGACAAGCAGTGTGTCGGTGTGCGCCCGGGATCCGAACCCAGGCTGCCACCAGCGGAGCGCAAGCACTTAACCGCTAAGCCATGGGGCGGCCCCTTACATTTGGTTTTAAAATAGATCTCCCTGGCTACAGTGTGGACAATGGTTTGGGGGATGGGGAGGCAAAAATAGGTGTATCGAGATGTGCAACACTCTGGGACAGAAACTAGACTTACACGTTGATGAATGAACCTATAGAGAGAACATTCACAAGCTTAAATAGGAACATATGTACTATGGTTATTAAGCTATCCAGCACACCAAGGGGTAGAAATCAGAATTCATGGGAAGAATCCTGAATGGCTATGACTTATAACACAGGCCAGCGTTTCCTGAAGTCTGGTAGAAGAGATCTTACAGTCCACCCTCCCATGTTCCTCCATGTAGAGAAAAGGACAGGAGACCTGGCGTGCACGTACACCTACTAGGTGCCAGACTAACTGAATCCTCACAACCACCCGTGGGAGCGGCACTCCCATTTGACAGATGATGAAGTCCAGGCTCAGAGAGTTCTATAGCTGTCCCAGCTCACCCAGAGCACAGGCGGTGTGGCTGAGCTGTCCAGGGGAGGCGAGTACAGGGAGTCGTCTATCTTATTCACCACTGCGCCAGCGCCACAGTGCCACTGGGCTGTTCTACAGGAAGAAAGCTAAAAGTGTTTATTTATATAAAGGCTGGAACATGCGAAGCAAAGGACGTGAAGCCTGCTAAAAGGACGTGAAGCAGGTGAAAGGGGCTTGGGAAAGGCCTTCGAGAGAAGATGGACCCAATGCTCTGGAATGAAGCAGATGGTAGAAAAGACAGCTGGCAGATGGAAATATCTGTTTCTCCACCCTTTGAGAATAAGTCAAGACTCAGCAGCTGTCACCAGGCAAGGAATATGACAAGGTCTGGGGAAGAGAAGCTCTTACCTGAAGGCTCCCAGGCCATGGGAGAAGATGATCAAGGGGTATCCAGAGTCCTTTGTCTTAAAGGGGCCATTCCAGCTAACAGGCAGGCGACAAGATCCTAGCAAAGACATGGGCTATAGAATCTCTGGCTGCCCCAGAGCTGTAATCCCAAGGGCAGCCTGGGCACAGGCATGGGTGAGGACATGTGTCCCTCCTCTCTAGTGAACCATGTTTCGCCCCTGAGCAGCCCAAGGCAATCAATCACCTATTCTTTCCCCTTTTCTTCCCCAGGGAGCATGAACACAATAGAAAATGGGATGATAAATCCAGAGGGGAAGCACCTAACAACTACGGGGTGAATCCCAGAGATGCCAAGGCAGTGGGCAGAGTTCCTAATGGTGGGGTCTTTGGGGGAAGTGGATGATTCAGTGTGATCCTACCCAGAAGAAGGGAGAGCTGGGGGTGGGAATTGCAGGAGACGGTACGCTCCTTCACAGTTAAGAATGTTTCTTTGATCTACACTATAGCTGGCACAGAGTGGAATTAATACACGCTGAACAAACGAGTAACAGCCACCATTTTTGGAACACATTCTATGTCCCAAGCACTGTGCTAGACACTTTACACACACCCCACACTACCATCCTGCAAAGGTAGATATTCAGACAGCTTAAGTAACTTGCCCAAGCCCCACAGCTAGTAAATGATCAAGTCTGCATTCCAATCCAGGACAGTCTAACTCTACAACCAAAGCTCTTATGCATATAATTCTCTCCCAACTCTCTACACCACACTGGCTGATGGATGCCCCACAAAAAAGGGCTGGACAATGTAAGCTATAAGGTACTGTGTCTGCCTGGGGACCTCCTAGGAACATAACCAAGAAGCTGGGAAAGCATCTGGGGGTGAGGCCAGCCCTTACCCACAGCCAGGTTGAACAGCAATCCTCCCCAGCGCTTATTAAACTGCAGGTAATTGGCCAGGCCAGTGCAATATTCATAGCGGGGAATCCACAGGGGCAGCTCCGTGGTCACCTCTGCCTCTTGGCAAGGATAGAAGAGTCGAAAGAAGCTCCCCTATAGGAAAGAAGAGGGCAGCTGCTCAGAGCAAGAAGCCCAAGCACGGCTAGATTTCCCAGCAGACACTCTCAGCAGGTGTTTGGGGCACCAGCAAAGCAGGCACCAAAGCAAGAAACTTAAGCTTCCATTCATACACCTGAATTTTGCATTCAGAAAATCCAGAAAGAAGGAATTTTATTTTTAGCCTACATGTAAGGCTTACAAGAGCTGACTGTATTTGAATTACAGCTGGGGGACACCAAAATATTTTCAGTGCTTAGGACACTGAAAGATTTAAATCTTGCCCTGAGCCCAGGCCTGGAGGAGTCCCCAGAGTGAGAGATTAGCCCTCGTGCTGAACGGGGTGGCATCAGTGGGTCCCCCAGGCTAGTCATCCAGGCTGGCCCTTGGGAACACAGCACATTCATTTTACATGGGAGTAGATGAGAGGTTACCAAGAAGTATGCACCTCTCACAAGGGAGAGGGGGAGTCCATGGGCCAGCAGAGAAGGACCTAGCAACTGATGGAGGGAAAGTCCAGAACCAAAGCAGGAGGGGAAAACAGAGGAAGGCAGGAGAGGAGAAAAAGGAGACTGTTTTCCTACCCAGGTCAGGGAGTTCAAGGCTAACGGCACATGGTCCCCTGCTCTTCCTCTCATATACTCAGATTAGGATGAGATCAAAAACCTTCCCAGGATCAGGCATCTGCTCTCAAGACAAGTGAGAGGATCTGAGAGCTGCCTTTGAAGCTAGAACCCCCCTTTCCTCCTAGCTGAAAAAAGAACCCATCACCTCTATTGAGATGTCTCTAATTGGAAAGAGGAAGAAAAAGATCAGGGAGGACAGATCGGGGGGCTGTATAACCAAATCCAGACCAGCTCTAACTCAGTTCCCCCACCCAGAATTGCACCATCAGATGGCTATCAATAAGTCACAGTGCAGGCAGAAGCAGCGAAGATGTGCAGGGACGGAGCTGAGACACTTACCTGGAGGCCCCGACCCTCCATCACATCCCCGCAGCCCACCAGGTGAGGTCCTGTGACAGGTGGAAAGCCCACGGACTGGTTGACCCCCATTTCACCACCAGTTGAATCAAACAATGACTTGGGCAGCGCTGAACTTGATGGCTAGAGGGTGGAACACAGAACAGCCACTTGCTGGTTCCCTCTTAGTTTCCTGTTGCTTACACGTGTCATGTGCCGCCCGTCCACCCTCCTTATCACCCCTTCTTCACTGCTTGCAACTCAATCTTCCACATCATCTACTTTCCTACACGGACTTTGCAAAGGTCTAGGAGCTGCTATTTTTGATGTCGGGGGAGGTGGCAAGGAGACAGTTGTGAAAAGCAGAGAGAGCTTCCACACTCCTCAAAACCCACTAACAAGTGTTTACTCAGCACCTACTAGTGCCCAGCACGGCAGTAACTGCTGCAGAGACTACAGCACAGACCTTGTCCTCAGGCTACAAATAACAGTAACTACTAAGAGCTACTATTTACTGTGTCACCATTGAACTAAGCTCGTTATATACATTACATCATTTCATTCTCTCAACAACTCTCTGAGGAAGGTACTATTAAGACCCTGTTTTACAGCTGAGGAAACTAACGCACAGAGAGGCTGGATAACTTCCCCAAGTCACACCGCTTACAAGAGGCAAAGCCAGGGCTGTCAAATGCAGACCTGAGCTCCTAACTCTTACGGATCCTGTTCATGGGCAGACTCAGTTATACACATACAAAATCACTGACCTAACCTGCTGACCATAAATGTGGCACTTATGCCAGGCCTCGAAATATGAGGAAGACTGAAAGGCAGGGGAGAAGAAGGAAAGCATTTCTAGCAAAAAAGAGCAGAGATAGGGAAGAGTATGATGTTGGCAGTAGATCAAACAGGAGCCTTCAACATTGCATGTGTGCACACTTCTGACTCGATAACATTCCTGTAACTTGGCTGCTTCCTAAATTGGGGCTAATAACATTGCTCTCTCTTCAATCTCATCATCACCAGCACCATCATCATCATCACACTTACTCTGTGCCAGCAACTACACTAAGCACTTTACGTATATTATTTAACTGAATCCTTACAACAATCCTCTGAGATATGTATTGTTATCTCATCTTACAGATGAGGAAACTGATGCTTGACAAAGTTAGGTAATCTACCCAAGAACATATAGCTAGCAGAGCCAGAATTTGATCATGGGCAATGTAGCTATAACAGAGAACGTGGTCAAACTTCTCCATACCCGTTCTATCCTGCCCTCCTACACGGAAGCCTTGTGATTTAGGCAGGGCTGACCACTCCCTAACCTCTAGAGATGGGCTTAATTGACCTTAGCCAATCAGACCTTGGTATCCCCTGGTCAGTATGTGGATGAAGAGTTGACACATGACATAAGTTGGTCCCATCAGAGTAAAGCCCAGGACTCTGGTTTGATGGTTGAGATTGGAAAAGATCTTTCTTGTTTTGAACTAGAGTGATGTGCAGATAGGAAGCCTTGAACTGATGTAGCCACTTGAACTGTCGCAGCCATGGAGGATGGCAGAGCTGAAAGAATTACAGAGAAATGGAGTCATATTTGTGAAGACATTAAGAATCTCTGGATTAGACTATACCTGAAACCTGAAATCTAGAAATTCCTAGACTTTCTAGTTACATGAGTCAATAAATCCCCTTTTTTGTTTAAACCAACTGAGTTCAGATTGGTACTGCTTGAACCAAAAGCTTCTAAACTGATACACAGAGTCCTGGGCCCACGTTTTTAATCATTACATTATTCTGCTTTCTTTAAGATGCTCTGGGATGGATCAGAGAGTTCAAGTCAAAGCATGTATGGGCAAGAAGAGACCTTAGAGATCATTTCCGTCAATCCTCCCCACAATCACCCCCACCCCGACTCACCCCCCTAGTACCTACATGCACTTTACTGATGAAGAAATCAAGGTCCTAAGAGGTTAAGTGAGCTGCTCAAGGTCACCAGCAGAACTATTGTTACACATAGACCTCCTGATTGCCAACTTCCAATGGAAATCCCCAACTAACCGGTAATTTTAACGTTGTTCTATTTAACTTTGGAAGATAATAAATGATTTTCTTTCTACTACAGACTGCTTCATTTTGTTTTTCTGAAGCAAACTTAAAAATAAACCAGTGCTTTTTAAAAAGAAGCTAAGCTCCTGATGCAGTCAGAGGACTGATTAGCCAGAGGGAAGCTGAACACGTGCTGCTTCGTGCCAGACCCTGACCTTTTCCCCCCGTCCTTGAGGGCACACACACGGAAGACCTATGGGGGGGCACAAGACACATGTCACCCACATGACAGTGAAGCAGCTGCAAGTTCTAACTGCCATAAAAGAGGGTCAGATAAAATACCGCAGGAGCACTGACAAGAAAGCGAGCTCCTTTAGCTTGGGGGTGGAGGGCAGGGGAAGCTGCGAAAAGTTGACTTTCAAGTAGAAGAAAGTGCGTGAACAAACGCACCGAGGTGAGAAAGCACACGTGAGAAACAGCGAGTAGTCAGTGATGGATAGAGGTGAGAGAAGGAATTCGTGTCCAGATATGGAGGGAAGCAGTCCCTCAAGTGCTAGGCCAAGGAGTTGGAATCTATTCTGGAAATGAGGTCATGGATATGAGAGAGATGAAGTCTGCAAGACCCAAGTTTGAGCCCCAGCTCCTTTGCTGCCTAGCTTTCTTACCTTGGGCAAGTTATCTGATCTCTCTAAGCCTGATTCCCCATCTGTACAACGAGAATAGTATCCATCTTCACAGGGCTGCTATGGAGATAAAATGAAATCATGCATTTAAAGCTCCTAGTGCAGTATCCAGGAAATTTGTTGATTGAGTGAAAAGTAGAAACAATAGGATTTGGCAACTGAGTGGATTTGGGGAGTCCAGGCAGAGGGAAGAGCCAAAGATGAGCCAGGTTTCAGAAATGGGTGACCAGAACAATAGTAGCTTCTTACGGGAAGAGATTTTGGTCTTACCTTGCATAGAGAACAGTGCTTGGGACGGGTATCACGATGAGTGGACTTGAAAATAGCCAAACAGAAGGGGAGTAGAACTCTGGTAGTCCTGGAAAGTTTCTGGGAAGGTCATCAACTAAATTAAGTTTGGAAATAAATAAAAACTAAAGAAGAGAATTGGCCAGAGTGAGGCTAACATGAAACTGAATCTGCATTCCCTGGGCTCGCATCCACTGATGCCCAAGTAGAATGGGGAGATGGGAAAATCCAATCTGACTTGCAAATTTTGCCTAAGAAACATCCACACAGAGCATCCAGAGTCATTTCCAATAAATGCCATGGAATTTTCCAAGAAAATCAGCCCAGGTGTCTCTACCTTCTTTTACTTGCCTTATCTTAACAATTGGTGGTGCCAATTGTGGTGGTGGTACCTGTCCAAAAGCCTTTCCACCCATTCAAACCTGCCCCATTCATCAAGGCCCAGGGAAATCTCTGGTCCTCTGTGAAGCTTTCCCAAGTCCTTCCAACCTTCCTTCCTCTCTAACCACTGTCCACATCCCCCATCCGGTACCCATTCACAGGCTGCCTTAGGACAGCTCTTGGATTGGTACCTATTCTAGCAGTTTTCAATCAGTGGCTTGCCTATAAGTGGTCCAAGTAGAATCTAGATCAGAGGTTCCTGAACCTAACATCACAATCACCTAAAAAGCTTTTCAAAAATATAGATTTTAGGGGCCCCATTCCCAGAGGTCAGTTGGTTTTTAAAAGCTTCCCAGGTGTTTCTGATCAGCAAGGTTTGAGACCCTCTGGTCCAGATGGTACACAAGACTTTTATTCAGATACGCGTGCATGCAACAAACATGTACTGAGTGTATATGGTGTTCCAGTCCACCACTTTCATATTAATGAAATGATAATGACCATGATTTCATTGGTTTAATCCCTATGGCCACCCAGAAGCATGTTCCTGCCAGTCACTAGGCTTAACGTAGTGCCCTGCATATAACTGGTCTCCACAATCAACTTATTCAATGAATGCTATTTAATTTTTTACACACTTATGCCTTATCTCTTCAGATATACTACAGAGGTAAAGACTTTTATATTTCTTTGTAGACCAAACCATCTCTCCTCATGCTTTACCCACATAGAAGGGACCCAATAAATGCTCCTTTATTTGGCTTTGATTTAAATCCTCTCAATTCTTTAATCTCTGCCTTTTTGATCTAAAAATAAGATATAGTGGGAAAAGAAAGACTTTGGTCACAGTCTGAATTTCACCTCTGCCACTTAATTGGCTGTGGAATCTTGAGCAAGTTCCTCAAATTCTAAGCCTCTCATAATTTATCCATAAATTATAGATAGAAATAATAACACTCACTCATGAAGTTGCTGGTGAAATAAAGGATTAAATGAAATAATGTATGTAAAGCTGACATATAGAAGGCACTATAACCATAGACGGTAGATCCAATTATAACTATTATTACAATAGTCCCCCCTTATCCACAGGGGATAAGTTCCAAGACCCTCAGTGGATGCCTGAAACCACGGATAGTACTGAACCCTATACAGATATATTATGTTTTTTCCTATTCATATATACCTACGATAAAGTTTAATTTATAAATTAGGCACAGTAAGAGATTAACAACAATAACTAAAATAGAACAATTATAACAATATATTATAATAAAAGTTACCAAACATCTTAGCAACCTCAGCATACAATTTTTCTTTTCTTATTAAGTCGAGAACTTTCACATAAAGGAAGCACTTTACGGCTTCTCTTTGGCCTATCGGAATTGCCAGCATCACTACTTCTGCACTTTGGGGCCATTATTAAGCAAAAATAAGGGTTACTTAAACACAAGCACTGCAATATGGCAACAGTTGATCTGATAACCCAGACAGCTACTAAGTGACTAATGAGTGGGTAGCAAATACAGCGTGGATACGCTGGACAAAGGGATGATTCACGACCCAGGCAGGACAGAGCAGGAACGTGCAAGGTTTCATCACACTACTCAGAACAGCATGCAATTTAAAACTTAGGAATTGTTTATTTCTGGAATTTTCCACTTAATATTTTTGGACTGTGGTTGACCGTGGGTAACTGAAACCGAAGAAAGCAAAACCACACATAAGGAGGGACTACTGCATAACTAACTACATGACCTCTCTGAGCCTAAGTTCCTTATATGTAAAATGGGGACATTTCATAAATGAAATTTAAATAAGAAAATTGATTTTGCCTAGAGCCTGGTACATTTGAAGTACTCGTAAAATGTCTGGAATTAGTTAACAATGCTATGTCTCTTTCATCACACCCAGCCAAGGTCTCTCATTTCTTTCTGGATTAAACCAAAATGGCAAAATGGATTCTTTCCTCTCAGCCTTTTCAGGTCTGAGACACCCTTACCAAAACCAGAGTCTACTAAACAGGCCCAAAAGAGCCGAGAGGGAACAGAGAGGGCTTACACTGCAGCTGTCCATCTCCTGCTGGGGCCCTGTTTCCAGTAAGCAGGCACCGCCCCTCTGCCAGCTGTGTGGACTTTTCATCACCGGCTATTTCAGGACCGAGTCCAAGATAAGCACTTCTCTGGGGCTTCCTTTCAGACAAAGCTCTCCGGGGACTTAAAGCTCTTTAGTCTGACCTTGGGTCTCTGGAGGAAGTGAGGAAACACCATCCTGCTCTGGGAGAATGGAGACACCAAGCGCCCAAGGGGTAGGCTTGAGCAACAAGGGGACAGAGCTAGAAAAGGAGCCAAGATAAGAGTGTGCCAGGGCATTAATAACTATAATAAAAACAACCTCTCTCGTTTGCGGAGGCTTTACAGTTTATAAAGCACTTTCACACATATTAGCTTATCGGCTCCACAACACAGCCTCACCCTAAAATGGATAGAGCAAGTGCCGTCTCTATTATGTAGATGAAGAGAGTGAGTACCAGAGAGGTTGTATGATTCGCCCAAGGTCATATAGCCAGAGAGCTGCAGAGCTAGATTAGAACCCGGGCTCTTCCGCGGATTGGGAAGAAGGCATGGTAACCCTTCTGTACCAGCACGAAAAACAGGAAAGTGAGGGTAAGAGTGAAGCACAGAGAAGGTGCGGGCCATAAAGAAGCCCAGGTTTCAGAGAAGTGATTCTGTAGGCTCAGCGTGGGGCTATAAGAGTCTAAAGTGGGGCTGTGGACTCAGGGTGGGGCTGTGGGGGCTGGGTCCTAAAACGAGAGCTCAGGGTGGGATTCCAGGGGCGCCACGAGTGAAGGCACGAGGTGATAGTGGCAACGTTAAGGGTGCGAGTGGATACTGCAGGCGTCTGAATAGGAAACGGAGTAGACGAAAGATTAATGTGGAGTTCCTGGGATTGAGAAGCCCCCAAACAGGCTGGAATAGGAAAGAGTCTGCAGACACCTCAGTTCAGAATTGGAGCGTTCTCCAATCAAACTTACCCAGTCAAGTTGACCTCTCAGAAGCAGCCCAGACGGACAGCTCGACGGAAACGAGAAATTGCCCAGGAGCCCGTAGCCTTTTGGTAGTTGTAGTTTCCAGAACTCAACGTTGGCGCTTGAAAGTATTTCCCGCCTCTCTGTCCGGAACCATCGCTTCCGAGGTTCACCGCGTAAGTTGCGTATTACGACCTTGGGACTACAATTTCCAGAGTTCTAGGCGGCCCTCGTCGTTGGGTGAAACCGCCCAAGGCCCAGGATGCGGTGCGATTCCTCCCCCTGGTGGTCGAGGAGCCGCTGCCACGATTACAGGGCTCGAGCGGAGGGTTACTTCTTGTAGTCCCGGTTGATAACCCTCCGCCTCACCCTCCCTCAAATAGTTCCCAGGCGTGCCTAGAAATGTCCGCACGCTGCTTTATCCTTAGGGAGGTGAAGAGGAGGATGGAGGCTGTTTTGTGTTCCACTGTTCCACCAGTACTTTGCTTCCGTTATCAGTACTCATAATTAGAGAGGGATAATTTAATATGAGACTGATAATTTACAATAAGGGCACACTGCCTACCAACCTGTACCTGTTGACGCTTGCAATTTTCCATTGTCCTTCTCCAGAGACTCACTGGCTGAGAACAGGGAGGAGCCTGAGCAATCACTGATCCTCCCCAAGCCCCTCCATCCCTCCTCCATCCCTATGCTGGTTCTTAGGACACATTGGTGAACAACATACTGTCCCTAGCCTCAAAAGAATTCACAATCTAGCGGAGGATTCCGACAAATGAATAATTACAACTCGGTGATATGTGCTCTAATGGGGGAAACGCAGGAGGTTGTGGGAGCCTAGAAAGGGGGCATCTGCCCAGGCTTCGGGGACATGGGATGGTGTCATCAAAGCATCTTAGAGATCTTAGAGAATTGTTAAAATTGAGAACTGAAGGAATAAGACTTAGCCAGGAGTACAGAGAATGTGAAGAATGTTTTACACTCTGGGTGGAGCACAGCGTGTGAGAGATGGAATGGACAGAGAAGACACCTGAGGAGGTAGGCAGGGCCTCATCCTCGAGAATCTTGTAAACTTCCATAACAAATTTGGATCATTCAGGCAGCTCAGAAACTTTCAGCGGCTTCCTACTACCTACTGAATGAAGTCCCAGCTAGGTTTGGCATTCAAGGTTCTCCCCAACGTGGCTGCCCACCTACTTCCTCAGAAGTGTTGCTTATGCTGTTCTCCGACAGAGATCTCCTCTCTTCTGCACCGCCCCCAGTTTACCTCCTCACCATTCTCCAGATGTAACAAGTTCTCACTGTTACCTCCACACTTTTACTCATGCTCTTCCCTCCACTAGGTGCTCTGCCCTGCCTGGTGGCCTGTCTAATCCTGTTCTTCATTTAAAATTCCTCTAGGCCCTCCCTCTCTGTGCAGCTTCCTTGATCCCTCCAGTCCCAAGGGACATCTGCCCCATCAGTATTTGTGTACACTTTTCATTTCAGGGCTTACACCACCTTGTGCCATCTCCTAGGTGGGAGGTCTTAACTCTCCAATAAACCGTGAGCTCTTTGAGGTCAGGCGCTGAGTCCTACAGCTGATCCCTCCACCCACCCACCCCACATACCCTCAAATCACCAGCGTCCAGAGTCCGGGCTTTAGACTTCTTTAGGCTTACCTCTCCTCCTGACACACTGTCACCACCACCATCCTTCCAGGAGCCAAGATAAATCATCAGGAGAGAGTGATGGCAGCACCACACTGTGGTAATTAAGCCCTGGATTTAATTAAAGCTGCAGTTGGTGGCAGTGGCGGCAGAACATAAAAAGCTCAGGGCAGATCAGAGAGTGGCTCCCTTTGGCTAGTTGATTGGTGCTCTGCAGCTGGCCCAGAGCACTATGACTAACCAGAGTCCCTAGTCATGAAAGGGGCAACTGGCGGTGGTTTCTCTGTCTCCTACTCCCAGACCAGGCTACACTGGGGACATATGCTGGCCAATGGAGTTTTAAGTTTCCCAGGGACAGGGACGTCACAGCCTCCTTTACCTTTGTCACTGTTAGGAAGATCTGCCCTTGGGCCCAAACTCTTTCCTATTGTAAAATAAAATACTTGCGTTCAATTGCATTTCCTTCCAATCTAGTCTTTCCTGGGATAAACAACCCAAATGTTTTAAGTTTTCAGCAAGCAGTTGAATTTCCAGCCTTTTCATCATAGATCTTTTCCAACGGCCCAAGGTTCCCTTCCAGTTGGCTACCATCCCACTCTGGCCTTTATCTTGTTGCTAAGTTACTTTAAGTTGGTATTTGAGTGACCAGTTTTGGATTTCTTGTTCTCCCCGCTACCTGCTGAAGTTGGTGGACAACACTTTTTTTAATCAAAGTATAATATGTATACAATAAAGTATGTAACGTACACTAATGTTAAGTGAACAGATTAACCTTCTTTTTTTTTTTTTTTTAATATTTGGTGTAACCATCAACTGGTTCAAAATGTAGAATACTTCTTACACCCAAAAAGGTTGCCTTGTGTCCCTTCTCAGTTTATAACCACTCATCCCAATCCCTCAGAGGGAACCACTATTTTTTTTTCTATCATCATCAACCAGTCTTGGAGGAGTAACATTTTGTAAATTTTGACAATGATATTTTATGCTCAATGATCCATCAATGGATGATTCCTGTATCAATGCTGTTCCAGTCAAAGACCACCAGAAACACACCTGTAATTGAAGAATTTAGATACTCGTTGCAGTGAGAGAGAATGCACACGATGGGGAAATTTGGGGGTATCTCAGACAGAGGGTGTCAGAAGGAACTTATAGAATTTGGGCTTTTGTTAGATGATTTCAGGGAGGGCTTACGGAGGCAGGGCTTTGCTCTGTAGATGCTGTAAGAAGTCGGGGTAATTCTGTGACTGGGGATCTTAATAAATTTTATCCAGAAGGAGGGAAGACCAGACAAAAGTTAAAGGTGTCATTAGTAAGAAGCAATAGTCAGTATTAGCCAGGATAGGGGGATGGGTGGTCCTTTTTGTGGTTTGGACCATGTTCATGTTTTGTCTGTGTTCAGACATGATTATGGAGTGGTCCTGTTTGTGTCTTGATCCATCATAGTCACAGAGTGGCCTTGTCTGATGTTATGTTCTGTGAAATTATGTTCAGCCAGAAACACCAAGGCCCAGCTGTGAGTGCCAGGCCAGATCCTGGAGGTCAGGGCCTGCTTTTCTTTTTCTTACATACCAATATGTGTTGATGTCTCTTCTGGGCTAGGTGCTGGGTGTGTGGAAATGCCTTGTCTTCGTGTCCTCGGGGACCTCATGGTTGGTGGGAAAAGTAGACAAGAAAACAAATATATACCATTGGAAAGCATTATAGTTAAGGGTCTGGGCTCTGGAGACAGGCTACAGACTTTAAACCCCAGATCTACTACTTCCTAATTGTGAGATCTCGGGCAACGACTGTTCCCCAAGCCTCGGTTTCCTCATCTGTAAATGGGAATAACAATAGTATCTACATTATAGAGTTGATACAAGGATTAAAGGAGCTAACCCGTGGATCACTGGTTACTTAAACTGCTTGGATTTGATAGCGGGCAGAGGTGTTTTGATAGGATCCAGGTATTTTGGGGCTTGAAGCTTATACAATTCGGAGGGACCTTCTTTAAGAAAAAGAATTTTAAAATAACTTACTTTTTCAGGTTTCACAAAACAAATGACTGCGTAAACACAGTCCCAGGGCCTCAGAAGGGACTCTGAAGTTTAGACTTCATTAGCTTCTCTCTCTATAACTCTGACTCTGGGAAGGAGCAAAATTATGTGATGGCTTTATTCTTTTCAAATCACTGTCTTCAAACAAGCTCTCCCCAAATACCCTTGCCCTTTAGTGGAAACCTGCTAGAATACTCTTAGCTCTTTCTTGTATCACAGCCTGGAAGTTAGTAGGCAATGGCCTAGTGATGGAGGAATTGACTTGGGTCCTGATTTGAATATAGCTGCACCTATTGTTTTCAGCATTGGGACCCAGCAGGAGTCTGGATGAATCCTCTTTTAACATCCTGTTAACAGGCAGAATATCTGCTTAATAAAGGTCGAGAACAGGAACTGTCCTTCTCTTATTGTTACCATAATAATTCTTCCCTTCAAAAAATATTTATTGAGCACCTAGTGTGTCCCAGGCACTGTGCTCAGTGCTGGAGCTCAAGCAGTGAATAGAGAGATTAATTCCCTGTCCACATGGTGCTTTCGTTCTAGTCAGGGGAGACAGATGATAAGCAAACATATAACCGAGAAGATTCCATACTATGTTAAATGCTCTGGAGGAAATAGACAGGATGCTTTGGCGGAGAATAAAAGGAGTGAGCTTCTCTCAATAGGATGGTTAGGGAAGGCTTCTCTGAGGAGCTGGCATGAGCCCAACCATACCCACCATTTCTTGATTATCTACTATGTGTCAGACATGTCGTTAGGCACTTGCAAATTCTTCATTTAGTCCTCCTGGAAAGTATGTCATATTCTTTCTATTTTTCAGAGAAGCAAGCAGTCTTCGAGACGTAATAGTAGATGGTGTTGCTACCTGCCTCACATCGCCAATCCCTTCTACGAGCTCCCTTGCCAGTGTGGTGGTTTCCAGCAAGCTGAGAGCCCCTCCACTCAAGGTCTTGCTTCTTTCTGCTTCCTTGCCCAAGGGCTTTCTTAGGCATCTATGAACCAGGAAGGAGGGGGAGGGTGTTACCCACCCCAAGGGCAACCTTCTTCCATCAAGAGACTTGATGCCTCCCCATCCTCAGATAGGTTGATTTTGAAGTGCATTTCATACTGTCTCTCAAAGAGTCCCCAGGGGAACTAAACCCAGCTGCTCGCAGCAGGAACTCGCACATTAATGCTTTCCCCACGCCCTCACTTCTGCTTCTTGAAATCACCTCCCAAGCAGAATGCCAGCCCCCAAGTCCCAGAGTCTGCTTTTGGGTGAACTCAAGCTAAGACAGAAGGTTAAATGACTTGCTCAAGGCCACCAAACCAAGTGACAGAACTGGAATTTGCGTCCAGGTCCACACGGATCACAGTCCACAGTCCTAACTGCCACGCCACAGGACAAGGAGCCCGCAGGTGGAGCCCAAGCCCTTTAGCCCCGCTCTAGGCCCTTCCCATCCTGACCCTAGCTGATCTTTCCTGTCTCATCTCCAATCTCCTCATTCTCAGCCACCCCTTGCTCCAGGCATAGCTGGAGCTTGGGAACATAACATTCTCCAATCCTGCCACGCCCTGTCACCCTCCATGCCTTTGCAACTGCTGTCTCCTCTGCCGAAACATGTGTTGAATCCATCATGGTCCATCCAACGTCCACCTTCACTCCATCGCTGCCACCCTCCACCTGATGAACTCCGGCGGCCAGCAGCCAGCACTGGTGAGAATCGTGTTTGTGCCAAGTTCTTCGCATACTCCATCTTGTTCGGTTGGCACAATAATTCCAAGTTGTCAGTAGTGCCATTCCCAGTTTGCACGTCAGGAAACAGGTTCACAGAGCCCAGGTGACTTACCTGAGGTCTTATAGTTAATGACTGGCAAAGCCAGGATGGAAATGCAGATCTCCCTGTTCTGCTACCATACCTTGATGCCTGGCTGGAGAGAAAGGGGAGGAACTGGGGTCTCTGAGGCTGCTCCAACATTCCCCCTCTGTCAGGCCTACAGTTGACAGCTGGGGAGATATCCCCCAAGGCAGTTGCCGGAGCCCCAGCTGAGATGAGGAGGGACCATGGAACCCAGAAGAAGGAGGCCAGTCTGAGGGGGCTTCCTGCAAAGGGAGGGACCGGGCAGCCTGCCCACCCCTACCTGGAGGGGAAAACTGGTGAGGGCATTACCTTTCCTACTTTCTGGCTCCTTCCATGCCTTCAGGAGTTTACTTGGCCTTAGCTACATCCTGCTTCCCAGAATCTCCCATCAAAAATGATTCTTGGAGGCTAGGCCAGTTCAGGGACACCCAGAGGCTGAGGAAGGCCTGAGTTCCTGGCCCCCAGCCTTGTTATCATCAAGCTCCTCATATGCCTGGTAAAGGCTTGCCAGCCTGCAGAACATGAGCTGGCCTGGCGGGTACCAAGTTCTCAGCATTTGGGAAAATGCAGGTGGGGAGGGGGTGGAACCCTTACCAACGATACCGTGTCAGTCCCTGCTTAAAATCCTTCTAGGACTGCTTTCGGCCTCCATGACAAAGGGTGCAGTCCTTACCAGAAGCCCAGAAGCCCTTCAAGATCTGGATCAACTTCCTTCAGCCAGTCAGATTCACTCCTCCTTCTCATGCAAAGTGACCGGCTGCTCCCTAGACATGCATGTACCCAGCCACCTCCGTGCATTTGTTGGTGCTGTGTTCATTTGCTTGTGGGGCATCTTTCCCATCTGCTTCCTGTCCAGTTTTTAAGCCCAGCAGAGATGTCACTTTCTCTGGGAAGTCCTTCCTGGCTGAATCCCCCTGTGCTCTTTGGTGCTTCCCTAACTCTCACTGACATCCCTGTGACAGCACACATAACAATGCAGTGAAGGGACCTGTGTGCAGATCTGCCTCCCCACACAGCCATGGGCTCCTTGAGGGCAAGGTTGCCATCTTATTTGTCTCTGTGAGCCTAGTACAGCGCGTGGCACAGTGGGTGTTGGTAAAAAGAATGAGTGAATGGGTAAGAGGCACCCAGAGCAGGGGTTGCAAACACGAATGCCTTCAGGGTCCAAGCAAGTCAGGTAAATTGGTGTAAGACAATAGGGAGCAGGAGGGACTGTGGCAAACCGGACAGTGAGTGACTTGCCTAAAGGAGTTCGAATTCAATTAAAGAAAATGGGTGGGTGAAATTCAGCCTCTGTCAAGAGGAATAATAATAATAATAGCTGATAGTTATTATGAACTTACTCTGCACCAGGAAATAAGGCGCAGTGGTTCAGAGTGTGGACTCTGGAAATGGGCTGCTGGGTTTGAGTCCCAGCTCCCCCGCCTGTTAGCTGTAAGACTTTGGTCATGTCACTTTACCTCTCTGAGCCTCAGTTTCCTCACTTGCAAAATGGAAATAATAATAACCTACCTTATAGGGTTGTTGGGAGGATTCTAAGAGTGAATACATGGGTAGTGAATAAAATGGTGCCTGGCAAATGGAAAACAACCAAGAAGTGCTAGCTATTATTATTCCTTGAAGGTGGGTGTTCAGAGAACGCCTGAGAAGGTGACATGTAAACTGAGCCTGGGATGTCGATAAGGAGCCACCCATGCTGAGCTCTGGGAGAACGTTCTAGGCAGAGGGAACAGCCAGAGGACAAGTCCTAAGGTAGAAATGGCTTTGCTGGGTCTAAGGAGTAGAAAGAAGGCAGTGGGGCTGGAGTACTGTGAGCCAGGGAGGGGGCAGGAGACGAGGTCATGGAGGGCAGGCAGGACCAGACCACGGAGGGCCTTCTAAGGCACGGAAAGAAGCCTGGATTTTATTCTTTGTGATAGAAGCCACTGAGGGAGTTTGTTTTAAAATATAGGTTTTATTATTATTTAGGTATGGCAAGGCCAGCAGATCAGGAGATGTTTGCCATTGAAAAGACAGTTGTTATACTCACAGATCCAAGAGGAGGGGGCATGCCATGTCACAGGGGCCACATGGAGAAGCACCAGGGTCGAGAGGGTCCCAGTGAAATGGGACTGAGCCCCTTGCATCTCCTTGGAGCCCACCTCTGGGCCTGCTTCCCCTAGGCCTGAACCCTGCCCCCAGCACCACTCCCCACCCCCTCCGCTAGGCATCTCCTCAAAGAGCCAACACAAAGCTGTGTTTACTCTGCCAAGCGGCATCCCTGGGGAGGGAGGAGAGGAGAAATAAATCTTCCTGCCTTGGCTTTGGAAAGCAGGCTGTTAATTACCTGAGGTTTGAAGCAGCCTGCCTGCTAGGTAAACATTTGCCAAACTGCCTCCACTGATTAACCCCTTGGCACCCAGGGCTGAGGTGGAGGTGTCTGGGTGTGGGCTGCTCTGGGAGGGGTTAGGAACTTGGGGGAGGCTGGGCATGGCTTCTGGAGCCTTCAGAGAGGGTCTAAATCAGGGCAAACACTCAGGAGGATGGAACAGAATGACTTCAAGACCAGGCATTCTTGGCCTGTCCAGTCCTGCTGTTCCCCAGACCCCTGTCCCAGGAATACAGGCCCCAAAGGAGCAGCCAGGGCTGAAAGCTCAGCCTGCAGTTTCAGGCAGGGACGGTGTCCTGTGTGCGAGAGGCTGGCCCAGCGATGACTGCTCATCTCAGTCCTCCTCTGGCTTTCTCCAGGTAACAGAAACCCACCCTACAGGAAGCAGAGACCCACCTCCCAGGGGAGGGGAACCCAGACCTGGGGACATGTCTAGGTGTGGCTGGTTGGAATGCAGCCTTGGGCTGACTGTAATTATTCACATGTGTGCACACCTGTCCAGCTTACCAAGCACCTTCCCTGTGTCATCTCACTCAAGGAGCCCTGCAGTATACCTGTGAAGCAGGAATCAGCCCCCTGCGATGCAGTGGTTCAAATCCACGCTGTTTCTCACTACCTGTGTAGCCTTGGGGCAATCACTTCACCTCTCTGAACCTCACTAACCTCACCTGTACAATGTGGAGGATAGCCGCCAGCCCTGGCAGTTTTGCTGTGAGGCTTAAATGAAGTCATGGATCTGAAGAGCTCAACAGTGCCTGTCACATGGTCACACATGTGTCAGCCCCTCCCTCAAATTCCCCATTTTACAGAAGAGGAAAATGAGGTTCAGTGAGCTATCAGATCACAATGTTCTAAATGTTAAAAAAAATTCTCGGGGCCGGCCCCGGGGCTTAGCGGTTAAGTGCGCACGCTCTGCTGCTGGCAGCCCGGGTTCGGATCCTGGGCGCGCACCGACGCACCGCTTCTCCGGCCATGCTGAGGCCACATCCCACATACAGCAACTAGAAGGATGTGCAGCTATGACATACAACTATCTACTGGGGCTTTGGGGGAAAAAAAATAAATAAATAAAAATTAAAAAAATAATAATTCATTAAAAAAATTATCATACAAATGCATAGTGAGCGTGTGTCAAAGTTGTATTTCACTCATCCATGAGGAAACTCTCAGGATGACAAAGCTGGTTCAGAGGACTCATTGATGATCGTCAATGAAGCACAGAGAATGCTGGAATAAGATTGCTGGTCAGATTCCAAACTGCAGATGCCCTACAGTGCACAAGCTATAACCTTTGGGGTGATCTCTAATGGTCAGAAATGATTTGTATCACTGTCATACACAAATCATTTGTATCTTATCTGTTTTCTACAAACTAGCACCTTAGTTCTCAGACACAAAATGTCTAGGCCCAAACACATGGGGAGTCAAATGACCCCTGGGGGCTTGTTAGATGATGCTCAGTGGACCGATGAAGGTCACACAGTCTCCTCATTGTCTCACTTCCAAGTTTTGTATTTCCTTAACCAAGTCAAGTGTTGATAGGATGCGAAAAAGAAGGGTTGACCTACCAACTTGTGTCAGAATTACTTCTAAGTAAGAATTCCAGATCTTTTTGCTCTGGAAAGCCTTATCCTGCTACTATGTTAGGCTGCTGATGAGAAATTGAAGGCCCAGAAAAAAGGATGTGACTTGTCCAAGGTCACGCAGCAGTGCTGGGGGGACGAGAAGAGGCCAGACCTGCTCTCCCCAACTCCCATCTCCGGGTCCCCTGGGCTGCTCCCCTGGCACTCCCCCAGGTGGGGTCTAGGTGTGGGTTATCCATTATGGGCAGGAACTGCTCTGCATCCTGGTGGAGCCAAGCGGGTCAAACTCACTTTAGCTGCAGCTGGATTCATGTCGTGGGGTCCCTTGGGGATTCACCACTGGTTGGGGTTATCTGTGCTCAACCAAGTGAGAGCTGAGACCCCAGAGGCTGCCACAGCCTCCAGCCCCCTGCACTTGTTAGTTCTGCGTGAGACACCCAGGCAGCTCAGAGCTGGGGAACAAACAGCAGCAGACAAGAAGCAGCAGATGGGTTTCCACGGTGATCGTCTCCTGGAGCTCCAAGCATCTTCCTTCCTCCTGAACAGAGATGGAGGTGCAGCAGGCAAAACATGGGTGCCGGAGGGAGAAACCAAGTCCTGGTCCTGATCTACCCCAGACGGACCGCTCGGTGCCCCCTGGGCAAGTCATCTCACCGCCCCCTGGGTTTGAGGAGGGACAGAGTCTACCTTTTGTTAGGTGCCTGCTCTGTGCCAGGCATGGTGGGCTGAATGTTGTACGTTCATTATCTCATTTAATTTTCTTCCCAGGAAGCCTTTGAGGAAGGAGCTATTATCAGCATTTTACAGATGAGGAAAAAAAGGCACACAGAGGTGGGGCAACTTGCCCAGGAACACACAGCTTGTTAAGAGCACCTGAGCTGTGCTCTCAACCACAGCACTATATAGTGCTCCAGGCCCCTTCTTCTTGGAAGACTAGATATATTCCTTCTGGAGATTTCAGGCCCAACCTAGAGAAGGAAGGGTGGGAGGAAGACAGAATCAGGGTGCAAAGAGGGAACACTTCAGATCAAATGCAGTGATCTTAGTTCCATTTTCTGCCTGGGCACCTTGGCCAATATGACACCTGGCACCTCAGGCAGGAAGCAACCCCATGCTCAGGCAGCCTCCAGACAGCATGATACCACCAGGGCCATGAAACAAACACTGCAGTGCTCAGAGCTCCAGGATGCCACCCAGAGCACCTCCTCATCCTCAAATCCACATGAAGGTCTGCGTCATCCCTGCCCTGCAGAAACCCGTCTACTGCCTCCTCTCAGAAGCCTCCCCACACTGAACCAGAGCTCAGGCCCTCCCCTCCTCCTCCCCTCCTCCCCCTCACTGCTGTCCTCTCCTTCCTGCCCTGTCCCACTTTCCTCTCCCCAAAGTGTTGCCTTCTATCCCACTGATCAGAGACCAGGTATAGGACAGGAACTCCTGGGGGCTTTGATGAGCCCTGAAGAGCCCGATGGAGGCCCCAAAGCCCTTGGCAGACCCCAGAGCTGTATTTTTAGGGTGAGCCCAGCTCAGTCCTGCCTGCCAGGACGCCCTGCCTTCTCCTCCTCTATCCAAGCCCCACGGCAACCGTGTGACTCGCAGTCCAGACAAGCCCAGGCCCCAGCTGCCCTGAGAGCCTCGCCTGCAGGGATGAAGGTAGGAGAGGGCTTGTGTATGTACACAAGTGTGGGCATGGGCATGAGCCAGCCAGAGTGCCCAGGGCTGGGGGTGGGGGAGCTGGGGCAGGATCAGGTGTCCCCCTCAAGCCCCTCACCAGCTGGCCTTGGCCTCCTAGTCCTCCCAACTTTGTCCATCCATCCATCCATTCACTCATTCGACAAGCATTTGTTGGACATTTATTATACTAGTGCTGTGGGTGGGAAGGATGAATGAGCCATGATTCCTAGCCTCCAAGTCGGCTCCCCCCTCAGTCTTCCCCATCTTGGATGATGGCAACTCCATCCCACCTGTGGCTCAGGCCAAACCTCACATCCAGTCTATCAGCACGTCTGTCGTTGTGCCCTGGCTCAGAATATATTCAGAATTCAACTACTTCTCACCCCCTTCACTCCTGCCACCCCAGTCCAAGCCATCATCATGGCTCACCTGACCCCAAAGGGCTCCCTGCTTCTGTCTCTGCCCCAACGTCAGCCTGGCCCCTGCAGTCCGAGGGTGCTGTGAAAACAAGGTCAGATCATGCCTGGCACGTGGCAGGCACTGCTTCCCCACCTGGAATGAACTTCCCCTAGAAAAACACCCCACTCATTCCCTGACCTCAAATGTCAGCTTTCAGTGCAGCCTGCCCTGATCCTCCGGTTTCACATTGCAGCCCCTCCCCTTCTCCGCAGCATTTATTGCCAAATAACATACGAGATCTTTTATTTATTTGGTTTGTTTATTGCTGATTTCCCCTCCCTGGAATGTAAGCTCTGGGAAGACAAGATTTTGTCCGCCTGTCCACTGCCCTTGGAACCTGCCTGGCCCCCAGTAAGGGCTCATTAAATAGTTGTGGAATGAGCAAATGCATGACTTGTGGGGTGACAGACCCCTAAAAAAAGCTGTCCCTGCCTCCACTCCTGCCATTTTCTGTCTGTTCCCACCGAGCAAGCCACAGTGATTTTTCTAAAAAACATATTGTTGTCCTTCAGGTCTCAGGGGAGGTGCCACTGCCTCAGATGCCTTCTCTGGCCCCTGGGGTAGGCAGTCCCCCTTCCCTCATTCTGTCATTGCCTGATTAATGGTCTCTCTCCAGGACAGTGAACTCGGTGAGGCCGTGTCTGTCTCCCTCAGGAGGTAGAATGGTGCAGCGGTTAAAGGAATGGACTGCTGGGGTCCAAATCCTGGCTAAGGTATGGGAATTTAGGCAAGTTACTTAAGCTCCCTTGGCCTCTGTTTCCCCATCTATAAAATGGGGACAATAATAATATCTTCCTCCAAGTCCCCAGAGGAGAGGATTAAATGAGCAAATACACTAGCACTTAGAGCTGAGTGTGGCACACAGCAAGTGTAATACGAACGCCAGCTGTTAGTGCTATTCAGTGTTTATCCCCATGCCTAGCACAAAACCTGGTCCACATTTAGTACTCTACAAGTGCTTGTTGGATGAATGAATGAATGAGTACAGGGATAGAGGGATGAAGAAATGGCATGAGACCCTAGAAGAGGGCCCTAACCCAGCCTGAGGAGAGTCAGGGAAACTGCCTGTAGGGAGGGAGCCTTCGGTTGATTCCTGCAGGATGAGGAAGGGTTAGCAGAGGAAGGTGAACGGCAGGAGCAGCGAACAGCATGTGCAAAGTCCTCCCTTCGCAGGGGAGAACCTGATGCGTGCAGGGAGAGACTGACCCTGTCGTGTGAAGAGGCCAGATTCCCTCTTTGTTGGCCATTTTGAGGACATTATTGAGTGAATGAACTGTGCCCCACCCCTGGACTGGCTGCCCACCAAGGGCATAACATTCCCATGGTGGCCCCCTCGTCAGAGTAGCGGCCCCCTGAGATCAGGGGAAGGCCAGCAAAGAAAGGAGGCTGCCACTTGTTGAAGACCCCCATGAGATGGGCCTGGATTTAACCTGGCAACCATCTCATGATGGATATCATTATCCCCAGTCTAGCGATGAGGGGACAGAGGCCCAACATCATCCAGCTAGTAAGGGGTAGAAGGAGCATCCATTCCAGGTCTGCCTGGTTCCCTGTGGCCTCCCTCATTAGATTGGGTCTCCTGGCAGCCACGTCTGCGTCTCCCCCATCACTTCGGCGCTTCCTAAATGGGCAACGTCACCCATTCCCACTCCCCTCACAGAGCACAGACCAAGGCACGGAGCAGGGGAAACCCTCAAAGTGGTGTGGACTGATGAAAAATCAAGTTCAACCTCAGGAAGAACTTCCCATATGGGCTGGAATAAGCATCAAGATCTTCCCTACAGAACTCCAGGCAATGGCAGACCTATGCACCTGAGTGAAAGATGCCAGGAGGGGTCCTGAAAAGGCTGGAGCTGGATGAGATCGCGGGTAAGGGGTGCTGAAGGAGGAGGGACCAATCCTGGGAATAGTGGGGAACAATTTACCCGATACCCTGCCTCCCCCCGCCTCAGCCGCTAAACACCTCACTTACCTCATCTGTTGATCTGCAGACTCCCCACACTCAGACCCAGCTGGGGTGACCAGTGTGAAACTCTATGGCTTAGGGTCAGGAGCTCAGGGTCCAAATCCCCACACTGCCACTTCTTAGCTGAGTCGCCTTAGAAAGATACCACTCCCTCTCAGACCTTCACTTTTCTCATCTGTAGAAAATAACAGTGATAAACCTCGGCCTTGGAAGGTTGATGTGATCATTCAGAGACAGAGGCTATGACAGCTCAAGGCAAACGGTGAGCTGTGGACCCTGCTGGTTATTATTATTAGCAATTGAGGAATCTGGGTTGGAAGGGGTTAAGTGGAGACCCTGCCTCCCAGCCAGGAGCAAATCAGGGCTGGCAGGGGAGGAGCCAGGCCGCCACTAGGAAAGAGATCTAGATTGGTCAGATTGGTCAGACTGCTGCCCCGAGGGGGACCGGGAGAAGAAACCAGCAGGGCTTGGGGGCCATGGGACAGAGGTTTGGCCCAGGGTCCCTGGCCTGTGTACCGTAATAGCTCCAATCAGATGGTGCAGGACCAGTTGCTAGTTGGGGGAGGAGGGACAGAGCTGCCTGAGCTGGGGACAGCAACAGAGTGGGAGAGGACCAGCACCCACAGCCCTCCCGGTCCCTAAGGCAGGGGCACTGGCTGCACCCAGGCCTTGACCTCAGCTGACCCTGATAGCCCACATGGGGCGCAGGGTCTAATTTTAGCTCCAGCCGCAGGGCCCGCAGCCCAGGAGTGCCCGCCTCTGGGCACAGGGACGGCCAGGGCTGTTCAGGGGCTGCTCAGGCAGGGGGAGGATTGGGGAGGCCATCCCTGGTTCCATCCAGCCTTGCACTCTGGCCAAGCCGCCTCCTGTGGGAGCCCTGACGGGTCCCCCATGGCCTGGCAGACGGGCCTCCTCTCCGCTGAGGCCAAGGTCAGGGGGTGCAGCCAGGAGGGCAGAAGGACACAGCCTTGCAGTCTGGACAGGGGTTGCAACAGCCTGAGCAGTATCCAGGAGCAGGGGGCCCTGCTGGGAGGGCAAAGGCTGGCTTGGTTGTCCAAAGGCCGAGGAAGCAGAGTCCTGACAGCAGGAAGGCAAAGCTAGAAAGCTGGGTCCTACCTGGCCTCCTGGTGCCTGGCCGGCCGGTGACTTACTGTTGACCCTACGCCGACAGCCTGCTCTCCCTGAGCCTCAGTCTTCCCATCTGTACAATGAGGGCGCTGAACTAGAAGGGTGATTCCAGCTCCAGCGGCCCATCCTCAGGCCCCTGTTCCTCCTGCTTCCGCCAGCCCTGGCTGTGGGTGGCCACATGCAGTCATGGAGAAGAAAGTCCCTCTGGCTGGCACTGTCGGCCTCTTGGCTCCTCATCCTCCTGGGATTCTTCCCCCTTCTCCGCCTGGCAGTGCCCTCTAGACCTTGGGCAGGGACCCCCCAAGGCTGGCCCCACTGGCTGGATGCAGAGTTCCTGCAGAGTTTCTCCCAGCCTAGGGAGCTCCTGGAAGATGTCCCTCAACCTCCTCAAGCCCCCCGTGGTGGCAGCTGCGACTGGGGAGCTTGCTTTGACACCTCGAAGTGCAAGGGTGGCGGCCTCAAGGTATTCGTGTACCCGGCAGCTGGACTGATCTCGGAGACTCGCCGCAGGATCCTGGCTTCCATTGAGGGCTCCCGCTACCACACATCCAGCCCTGCCGAGGCCTGCCTCCTCCTCCTCCTCAGCCCCGACACCCCAGCTGGAGAGTGCAGCCCGGTGCCCCCGCAATGGAATGGGGGCAGGAACCATCTGGTCCTCAGTCTCCACCCAGCCCCCTGCCCCAGGACCTTCCAGCTGGGACAGGCGATGGTGGCCAAGGCCAGCCCCACAGTGGACACCTTCCGTCACGGCTTTGACGTGGCCCTCCCGCTTCTCCCTGAAGCCCACCCACTGCGAGGTGGGCCGCCTGGCCAGCTGCAGCAGCACAGCCCCCAACCCAGGGTGGCCCAGCTAGCCCTGGCAGAGGAGAGGGGTGGGTGGCACACGGCAGGCACCAACTTCTCTGCCTGCCCCTGGGATGGGCGCTGTGAGCAGAACCATGGACCCAAGCTGTAAGTGGACTTTTCCCCTTGGGGGCTGGATGGGAGGGGTCTGTGATGGGAGCAAGCCCAGAGGCCCAGTGGAGGGCAGGATTGAGATGGGAGAACCAGCTAGTCCTGGTAAATTTAGGCCTCAGCTGCAGCAGGAGGGAGTCAGGTTAGACAGCAGAGAACAGAGAACACTAGCACCAAGATGGTGATTTGCCACAACGGGTGTCCAAGGCAAGTTTTGCAGTTCTCCCTTGGGGATTTTTAAAAACATAAAACATGTCTCACTCCTACTTACTCTTTTTCTCTTGTTCCAATCCCTCCTTCCCTAATATTTTATTTAATATATACTTCTATAGTGCTTACTCTGTGCTAAGTACTTTTATAAATAATGATTATAATAAAATATACTAATTGCTATCATTTAAGTGTTTGTGTACCAGATGCTGAAGCTCAGAGAGGTTAAGTAACTTGTCTGAGGCCACCCAGCCAGAAACAGCACAGCCAGTATTTTAATCCAGAATTGCCTGTCTTGGTAGCCTTCAGAATTAGAATTCTGTGTTTTAAGCAAGAGTTTATGATCAACCCCGTCAAATGCCTCAGAGCCATGGAGATTAGTAACTGGTCACAGATGGAAGCTGCTCCTATGTCTAATTTTGGGGATTAATTTTCAAGGAAACAGCCTTTGGTTACAGCAAACATGAATTAGATCAGACGTACAGAAGAACTTCCTGCCAGTGAGAGTGCATGAATACATATAAGGGGCATGGGGGCCTATGGGACGTGGAGAGCTCATTCAGAAACTTCTCTCCACCTGGGCTAGTTGCAGTGACACAACTCAGGTGATAAAGTAGTTAACCTCTTAGCACCCTAATCCCTCTGCACCCCGAGGAGGCCAGCAGGATCCAAAGGCTGGCTGGGAAAGCAAGAAAGAAAGCCTTTTGAGGTTGTCCAGGGCCCCTGCAGCAGAGAGTTCCCTCCCTATCTCCAGAGGCAGACCTGAGTCGGAACCTGTCGTTCTAGAATCCTTCCCTGCTCCCTCCCTCTGCTAGAACAACACAGGCCATTCCGAGCTCCACTTCCCTCCCAGGAATTCTTCATGTGGCCAAGCTCCATTTTTGCCTCTGCTTGGGGCTTCTGGGGCTTCTCTCAGCCAAAGGGCTCTTGTGAGAATGGAATCCCTCTGCCTCCTGAAGGCACATGGCCTCCAGGGAGCCTCGAAGCCAGGGGAAAGAACAGAATTGCCCCCGTCTGCCCTCACGGCCCTTCTGCCAGGACCCACCCTAGTGGACATCCTCGGCAGTAACCAGTAAAGTCGGGGATCGCCCCAGGCACCTGAAGCTCAGAGCTCAGACAGAGCTCACCTTTCGTGACAAGGCTGTCTGTCCCACCCCACTTTTCCGAGCAGGCACTTAGCTCTTCCTGCTTACAAGAAGTTCTTCCTTCAGCTGACTTCAGTTACTCCTAAATGCAACTGGTTACTGGTCAATCTAAAAGCTGTTTCAGCCTGAATTTCTTTGAGAAACTGAAAGTTAGGGAACTGCACACAGTAGGCAGGTGCTCACTAAATGTTTACTGATTGATCCAGAATTGGCCAGAACTGGCCAAGGTTTTTTTGTTTGTTTGTTTTTTGTTTTTTTTTTTTTGTGAGGAAGATCAGCTCTGAGCTAACATCCATGCTAATCCTCCTCTTTTTGCTGAGGAAGACTGGCTCTGAGCTAACATCTATTGCCAATGCTCCTCCTTTTTTTTTTCCCCAAAGCCCCAGTAGATAGTCGTATGTCATAGTTGCACATCCTTCTAGTTGCTGTATGTGGGACGCGGCCTCAGCATGGCTGGAGAAGCAGTGTGTCGGTGCGCGCCCAGGATCTGAACCTGGGCCGCCAGTAGTGGAGTGTGCACACTTAACCGCTAAGCCATGGGGCCAGCCCTGGCCAAGGTTTTCTAATCAGCGTGGGTCACCCTCTGAGAGCCTCTTTGATAAGTCTGTTTCCAAGGTGTGAGGCCTGGCAGCCTCTAACTGTCCTCTGAACTTCAAGAAGTTCTGTCTTTGGCCTCAGCCCACCTGCAAGCAAAAGGGCTTGTCATCTCTAGGGTAGCTTGAGCCTCAGTTACCCTGAAGTGCCAGACAGCGGCCTGAGCCAGCCAGACAGTATAGGGACAGAGCGAGAGAGGAAAGCCTACAGCCACAGGGCCAGCCCCTTGAAGGTGGCCTGAATAAACAAGTGCTGGCTAGAGAAAGAGGCGATTCAGAATCCCCGCCACTGTCCCACATTCACTCTGCTGGTGGGAGGGGGAAGAGGAGGGAGCCAACATTTGGGGAGAGCTTGCCCTGGGCCATGTGCTGTGGCAGCCCCTCTCCATAAGTCATGGCTACCCTCTCAAGCACACTTCAAGGGAGGCATTATTATCCCCATTTCAGAGAACAGGAAACTGAGGCTCAGAGAGGGGGAGGGGTGTCAAGGGCCCTTGGTGACAAGCTCCTTGATTCACCATGGCCTCCCTCACGTTTCTGATCGGCAGCAGCGGACTTGGAATTAAACCCTGCACTTCTGGCTCCAAAGCCCGTGTTTTTCCACCTTTGTTGAACAGTCTCCTGCTGCTCTGGAATAAGCCTCCACCCATTTAAATTGTTATTTATTTATTTTTATGAATAGGGAATTCATTCACATGGTACAAAATTCCAAAGGCACAAAAGCGTATACAGTAAAAACGCCCTCCCTCCCGTCTCTGGCCACCCAGTTTTCCTTCCTGGAGCCAAAATACTGTTTCTAGTTTCTCTTTTCTGAGGTATTGTGTGGGTACAAACATGTATATATGCTCTTCCCTGTTTTTTGGGTTTTTTTTGTTTTTTTACATAAATTCACTGCATGTTTTAAAGGCCCCTGGCCCGTCTCCAAGGGGCACAGAAGGCACAGTGCCCAGGACCCATATTTTTAGGGGTCCATGAAAATATTTTTGTTTCTTTGAAAATCAGAAGAAAAACAACTTTTAAGGAGAAGAAAATGTTTTAATATCTAATATTAATATATTCATTTTTATACCAACACAGTTATCGCATATAATTTTTTTTATGGCAGAGGGGGCGCAGAGACCAAAGTGCCTAGGGCAGATGGAAGTCACAATGTAGCCCTGACTGTGGCCAGGCCCCAGTTGAGCCCTGGGGCCATGAGTGGAGCCACGTTAACTCCAGCGTTGGGCACTGAGGCCCCCTGGCAAACACCTTAGTTACCTTAGTTACTTCTACTGATGGGGAACTCACCACCTCCCAATGCCACTCACTGGCTACTCCCAGCCAGCTCCATTACTAGAATTTGTGCTGAAACTAACCTTTCAGACATTTGATCCATTGGTCCTGGGTCTATCCTTTATTGCACACTGAGCATTCATTAAGCACCCATTAAGCGTCCATTCTCTGCCAGATGCTCTGCTAAGCCCTGGGGATACGGAGAGGAGGGAGGCACAGCCCCTGCCCTCAAGTAGCTCCATCTCGTAGCAGAGACAGACAAGTCACTGGTTATGACCCACATAGTTAAGCAGAGAGAGGCTGTGCAAGCTGCCTGCCTGGCTCCTCTACTTCAGAGCTGTGTGACTTCTTTAGGCCTCAGTTTCCTCATCTATAAAATGGGATACTAAGAGCGCATGTCTCATAGGGTTGCTGTGAGAATGAAGTGAGTTAATGCATATAAAGCACTTAGAACAGTGCCTGGAAGAAAGCACGTGCTCAATAGAGGTTAGCTTGGCTCTTTACTACTACAGTGCATACACTGGCTGTGGGAGCAGAGAGGAGGGAGCCTTCTCTGGAGAGATCAAAGAGGGCTTCCCAGAGGAGGTGATGTTTGAGCTCAAACAGTAAGACTGAGTAGGAGGAATTGCAAGGCAGGGAGGGGGGCTCCAGGCTGAGGAAGATGGATATGCAAAGACACAGAGGAGGTGGAGGTTAATGACGACTGAGGGGTGCAGTTTATTCAGCACGCTCTTTGCTCTGGGTTCTCTGAAGCCTTAAACTTAGGGGCTTCCCATCTCTTAGGGCTTTTTTGGGGGAGGGGGAGAGGGCTGTAGCTTGCTGGTGCTGTGGCTTTTAATGAGGTGGAGTGTGTCCTGTTGTTTAACTTGTGGCTTCTTACAGGAGACACCTGGTGGACACTTGAGCATTGGAGAAAGAAGGCAGGGATCCTCTGGGAGACCCCGAAGCAGCAGCTCTAGGGTAGTTCAAATAACCCAGCTCTGCCCCAACCCTTTCTGAGACCCTGAGCCAGTCCTTGGGTCTTTTTGAGACTAATCTCAACCCCCTCCTCATCTGTTCAATGGGGGTTGGTCCAGAGGCTAAGTACTCCAGAAGCAGGACTGCTTCTTGAAGGTTCAGACTCAGAACCAGATAGGTTGTAGCTGAGGAGGGTCCTGGGACCCTCTGGGTCCTATTCATCAGTCCCACTCTGAGCAGGCCTGTGAGCCCGGAGTCCTGCCCCCATGGGCGCTGCTTCCCTGGTGGGCAGTCCCAGGGAGGTGGCTGTGGCTCCTGCCCCTCCCTCCACGGGCACACATAGCCTGAATATGGCCCTCGGGCTGGGGGGAGGAGGTGGGAGGAACAGAGAAGGCCTGTCCTCTGGGCAAGGGGGCCTCGGGCAGCAGCTTCCTGTGTGGTTCCAGGCTGGGGGCCCAGCCCACCTCATGACAGAGGAGCCTTTCATGGGCCTGGGCTCTGGGGATGGGAGGAGGGCAGGGCATGGAGGCCATGCAGGTGAGGGCTGCCCGAGAGTCTGCGTGAGGCAGAGCCATGGGAAGGCAAACATGTGCAAGACCAAGTCAGAGAAGGCCTTGGAAACAGCAGGTCCTGCCACCTCCCATTTTGCAAATGAGGAAACCGAGGTCCAGAGAAGGGAAGGGAGGTGTGTAAGCCACCAAGGGCAGAGGCAGAGCTGGAACCCAGGCTCCTGCCTCCTCGCCCAACCCTGGGTGAGGCTTGTGTTTGTGTTAGTGTGTGAGTGAGTGGTGTGTGAGTGCATGAGTGTTTGTTAACTTATAAGAACACCCACCGATGGTGGGTTTGCACATTGTGAATTTGGGAGTGTTGGTGTGGGGGGCTGGGGGGCCATCAAGGGAGCCAGGTGGGGAGAGGGGCAGCTGTCTCAGGCCTCATATATGCAGGACCTCCTCCTGTGCCTTCTTAGGACCCACCCTGGGGCAACGCTACCCAATGCCACCTTCTGCCTCATCCCTGGCCGCCATCCTGATGCCCTGCACTTCCTCCAAGCCCTGCAGGTACAACCCCAACTTGGGCACCCCCTGTCCCTGTCCCCCCACAGTCCTGAGCTGGCAGGGTACTCTGGGCCCCGGCCAGTGGGCAGGGGCAGTAAGCTGCTCCCTCCTTTACTCTGAGACTCAAGTGTGCCTGAGGCCACATTCATTGCACCTTCTGCAGAACAACCGTCCCCCTAAAAAACCCACTTTCCTCTCCTCTTTGCTGCTTGCCCCCAAGAGCAGCAGCTGCTGACTTGGAACTGGGAGGGGGGTGAGTATGCGCAGGGTGGGACTGGGTTCCCCACTGACCCCCCTACCCCCCAGGCTGGCTGCATCCCTGTGCTTCTCAGCCCTCACTGGGAGCTGCCCTTCTCTGAGGTCATCGATTGGACCAAGGCAGCCATTATAGCTGACGAGAGGCTCCCACTTCAGGTAGCTCAGGGCCCTGCCCATGGGGTGGGACTGAACCCAGGACATGGGAGGACCCCGGGATCCCGGCCACCAGGCTGGCCTCAGTCCTCATTCCTATCCCCCATCTGTGTATACTGATGATTTTGCCCCCAGCCCCAAGCCTCTGGAGCTCCTATAGGATCAGACGGAGGCAGAGACTCCAGGGGGTTCTGAGAGCAAGTCCCGAGCCTCTCCCAGCCTCAGTTTCCCCATCTGTACAATGGGATAAGTTAGACCTGATGATCTCCATGGACCCAGTCTTAGTGGTCCATGACTGCTTAAATATCCAATTTAAGGGAAGGCCACAAAAAATCCAAAATCTGAGTGCGCTCTTGGAGCTTGGGGTGGGAAAGCAAAATGCACAGTGACTTTTCCATCTGATGAAACTCATTTTGCCTGCTCTGAAAAACATATATGTGAGCCTTGAATCCCCTGAGAAGCGAGAGTGTTGTGGGGAGTTCATAACAATAGCTACCATATGCCTAAAGCCTCTACACTGTGCTAAGCAATTAATATGTATCATCTAATTTAATTCTCACAACCACCCTCTGAGGCAGGTACTATTATTATCCCCACTTTACAGATGAGGAAACAGACTCACAGAGGTTAAGTACCTTGTCCACAGTCACACGGTTACTAAGTGGCATTTATACTCAGCTCTGTGTGACCCTTGAACTCTAGATTGCTAAATTAGTTGGGACTTGGCCAATGGTGGCTGCTGCTGAGCCACCTGGAGAACTGTGGGAGAGGGTTTCTGGTTCCCAGACCTCCAACCTAGGCTGTCCCCACCCCAGGGTCAGTCGGGGCCTGATACGGCCCCATGCCCTCTCCTTTTCTCCCTCTCTGCCCCAGGTCTTGGCTGCCCTCCAGGAGATGCCCCTCACGCGGGTCCTCGCCCTGCGCCAGCAGACCCAGTTTCTATGGGATGCCTACTTCTCCTCAGTGGAGAAGGTCATCCACACCACTCTGGAGGTGAGGGGGACTCACCTGATGGGGGCCCTGGCGCTTGGCTCCTGCCTCATCCCCACCCCTCTCCACTTACCTCCTCTGCCCCCGTGTTTGGGCTTCCCCCTTGAAGATGCTCCTGGGTTGAATCTGAGACTTGGCTCTGAGCTCTTGGAGAAGTTCCTTCTCCAATATTGACCTCGGTTTCCCCATCTGTAGAGGGACAGCTGTGGCAAATAGATTTCAAAGCATGTCTCAATTCTAGTTGATGGGTAGTGGCTGCCTGGGGCACTATGTTGGGAGAGATTCTGGGTCTGGAAAGAATGTCATGACCTGTTAGTGATGTTGCCATGAGTGAGGAAGGAAAAGGAGGCAGCAGGTTGCCACCATCTGCCACCTCTGGACACCATCACCGAGTGCCCCCTCCTCTGGACTTCTGCATCTGAATCCTTCTGTCCCCAGTGATCTGGTGATGCAGCTGCTGCCCTCCTCAGAGCCTGAAGGGGGGGGGGGGCTACACCACGTCCTCACAGCCTCAGAGCCTGCCCACGGCCCACTGGCCACTCCCTCTGCACAGCCCTCTCTCATTTCATAGATTATTCAGGACCGGATCTTGGGAGTATCTGCTCACCCCTCGCTACAGTGGAATAGTCCCCCAGGGGCACTCTTGGCCCTGCCTACTTTTTCCACAAGCCTCTCGGATTTCCCCTTCTACCACATACAACAGGGTATGCCCTGGGGATGGGACAACCTGAATTCTCCTAGTCAACTCCCCCCAAGTCTGCCGCAGCCTCAACCAGAGAGCTCCACCTAGCCCCTCCCCAAATCCCCAACATCTCTCCTGGCTCCCAAGTCCCCAGCTCAGGTCAGAACCTCCAGGGGGTTCTGTCCCCTCCCACCCTAATAGTCTGTGTCTCATTCCCCTAGGCTCTCGCCCTGTGGGCAGGTTCAGCGCCCTGATCTGGGTGGGGGCCCCAGGCAAGCCCCCACTGAAGCTCATCCAGGCGGTGGCCGGCTCCCAGCACTGTGCCCAGGTCTGCCCCCTTGCCAGCTGGGGTCCCGAGATCCAGGGTGGGGGCAAGGGACAGAGTAGGGCCTTCCAAGACATCTAGGCCCCAAGGATAACCACACATTTTGGGGGAAGGCACGGGAAGGATTTTCAAGTGTCATTGCTGACTTCTTCTTTAAGCCCCAAGGTTCCTGTTCCTTTCCTCCACCCCCATCCCTCCCTCCCTCTTGAGGAGGCTGGAGAAGTAAATATACAGGCATTCATTCATTTATTAATCCAGCAGTCATTTTTGTGAGCGCCAGGCCCTGGACTAGATGCTGAGGATGCAGAGAAAAAGCAGGAAAGGATTCTGCCCCAGACCCGGATTCAGTTAGCATTTCCTAGCATGCAGACTGTTAAATCTCACTTCCAGAGAAGCCAGATAGATGCTTGAGAATAAGAGCAAGCAGTTAGATCAGCCAGGGCACAGATAGAGCAGCTCCAGAGACGGACATTTGAGCTGGGCTGGGACTGATAAAGGAGCAGGAGGAAGAGAATGAGAACCTTTGAGAGAAGATGGGGATGGGGCACAGAGTCAGGGCCCAGGCTTGGGGCTACCACAACTGGCTCTCTTGCTTTCTAATGCCACAGGTAGCTACCTTCATGTCACAGGAATTCCTGCCTTCCAGAAGCCCAGAGGCAAAAACAAGGCAGCAATGAAAGGAGCTCAACTTCAACTAAACTCTCCTCCCAAAATCACATAGACAGCATCTCCCATACCTCTTCCACCTTGAGAAAGATCACTCCTGGGACCCCCGTTTTCTGCCCCAGCCTTCAGGAACACACCCCTTTCCTCCTAGATCTTGGTTCTCTGGAGCAGCGAGAAGCCGCCCCCACCCAGGTGGCCGGAGACAACAGTGCCCTTGACAGTCAGTGAGGGGCACAGGAAGGTGAGGGATGGGGACCGGGTGTGTGGGGGGCTGCTCGGCCCCTGAATGCTGGGAACTGGGGAGGGCACACACAGGGTGCTTTAGGTGAGCCTGAGCCAAAGCTGGACTTCAAGTTGGGCCTGAAGAAATCAGACAGTGGGTTCCGGCTGCAGGCCTAACAGAGATGATTCTCTTTCATCCCTGGCCTTGGTGAATTGTGCTTCCAGAGAACTGGGGTTTTCTGTGATGCTAGAAGGGAGAGGGAGTAGGTTGGATGTCTCGGATGAGGGATGGAAGAGAAACCTGGGATCTAGAGGAAATATGGACAAACGGCAGCAAACTGGGCCAGAGGAGGGTGGCTTCTGGGAACCTGGGATGGTGTGAGCCATCTGCTTGCTGTATGGTTCTGGGCAAGTCCCTTCATCTCTCTGGACCTGTTTCTTTCAAACGAAGGATGTTTGACAACCCCTGCCAGGGTTGAGGTGAGCATCTCATGTGACAACAGAGGAATCCTGAGGTGTCAAAACTGGAAGGGCCTCTAGACACCAACTGCCCCATTCCAAAGGAGCAACTGAAGTCCAGAGAGGTCAAATGAGTCCCTCAGGTCCAAGTTCTGGGCAGCCTTGCTGTTTTCTCCGCCCGTCCTTCTACACCATGGCTGCAAGGGCTCCTGCTTAACAGATACTTAGATATTCACTGTGGGAGCCTGGGGAGGGTTCCCACAGCTGAGCTGCCCTCACCTCCCTCCCATTGCAGGTCAGTGACCGCTTCTTCCCGTACAGTGCCATCAGCAGCGACGCCATCCTCAGCCTTGATGCCCACAGCAGTCTTTCCACAAGTGAGGTGAGGACGGGGCCTGGGAGGAGCCCAGTATGGATAGGGACAGAGCTGAGGGCCCTGGCAGCCCCTTAAACTCCCACAGCTGGGAGGACCAGAGGCCAAGAGGTCCAGCCTCCTGCTTTTGAAAACATTCCAGCGAGCCAATCAGCCTCTTCCTTAGAAATCTAATAGGAGCTTTCCACAGACTCTTTTGAAAACATTATTTTCAGCTCCCAACTGAAAAAGCATTGTTTCTAGCTCCCAGTTAGCAAAGTCCCCCTAAGAATCCCCTGGAAATTTTCATGCTCCCATCTCTTCTCCCCTGAGTCCCCTTGGCCAGACTGGCCTTGTCTCCATATCTCTGGATGTTCCTGGCTGGTTGGGAAGTCCTTCCTCACAGCTCACTTAAATATCTCCCCAGGTGGACTTTGCTTTTGTGGTGTGGCAGAGCTTTCCGGAGCGGATGGTGGGCTTTCTGACGTGGAGCCACTTCTGGGATGAAGCCCGAGGTGGCTGGGGCTACACTGCTGAGAGGGCCAACGAATTCTCCATGGTTCTCACCTCGGCTGCCTTCTACCATAGGTACAGATGATGGCCCTGGCACTGGGATCAGAGGGCCAGAGTCCCCCTCTTTGACCCAGGAGCAGGGTGGCATGGGAGTGAACACGGCAATCAGCCTAGAGCCCAGAGATCTGGGGTCAAGGCCCAGATGTGCCACTTCCCAGTTGTGTGATGGACAAGTCTCTTCATCTCTCTTGAGGTTCAGTTTCCTCTTCTGTAAAATGTATTCACCTCACACGGCTGGTGTGATAATCAAATGAGAAAACCAAAAGAAGTCCTTGGCACACAGATGGTCAACAAATGGTAGCTGGTGTTAAGTAGAGCCATGCAGAGGGTATGGACAGGGTCTGGGTTTGGTGGGGCAGGGAGTGACAAGAGAATGGAACTGATGCTTTATAAATGTGTGTGTGATGGACTGGGGACTGTTCCAGGCCTTCTAGAAGCTGCCTGATGCGCCCTGGTTTTGGGACAGGGATTGAATTCTGGAGGGCCTCTTTAGAGGAGTTCCTTAAACATGTTTAAACCAAATGTGTGTAACCTGGAACCTCTTGTAGATTTACCTAGGAGCTCTGCAGGAAATTCTCAGTAGAGTGAAGAATGCCCCTAATGTCTGCAGGGTGGGCTGTGAGAAGCAAGGCTCACGTGGAGCAGCAGCAGCCTGGTGAACCCACAGCCTTCCTGAAACTGGTCTTGGGACTGCCATGTTTGATGGCCTTGGAACCAGCTGATCCTCCCCTCAATGTGGCTCTGTCTGAGTTCAGACCTCAGAGCCCAGGGGTGGGGGCCCCAAGGAGCTGTGAGAGAGGGGCAGGGAGTACACCATTGGCTGCAGATAAGCCACCGAGCATGGAACAGTGGAGGGCAGTTTGTACTTGGAGCGGGAGCTCTCTGGGGTGGCCAGGGCTCAGAGAGGGGGGCAGGGCTTTCGAAAGCTTAGGGATTGGGCTGAAAGGGAGAGGGAAGAGAAGGGGGCCTGGGGGGGGGGGTGAACTCGGCTGCAGCCTCTCCCTGTCCTCTTCCCTCTCCCAGGTATTACCACACACTCTTCACTCACTCCCTGCCCAAGGCTCTGAGGACCCTGGCAGATGAAGCACCCACCTGTGTGGACGTCCTGATGAACTTCCTAGTAGCGACTGTCACCAAGCTGCCCCCTATCAAGGTGCCGTATAGGAAGCAGAACCAGGAGGCCAGACCTCCACTGGTGAGGATCCAGGGAGACAGATCGGCACTGGGAGGGCACTGGGTGGGGAAGAGAGGGAGGATTCCCTCTCACCGTCTACTCCAATCCTTTTTGCCGCGGGGACAGAGGAGTGTCGCAAGGACAGAGAACCCTCCAACGCCTTTCTCCTCTCTCTCTGAGGCGCCTGAGGGCCGGGGGCCCAGGCTGGAGCCGCAGCCCCCAGTCCGCGACTGCATCAACCAGCTGGCGGCAGGGTTCGGCCGCATGCCCTTGGTGTCCTCTCGCCTCCGTCTGGACCCAGTGCTCTTCAAGGACTCGGTGTCCGTGCTGCGCAAGAAGTATCGCAGCCTGGAGAAGCCCTAGGAGGGACCAGCTGAGACCCCAGCCCTGCTCCCAGGGGACTCTGCACCTGCCGGGGGGGGGGGGCGGGGGGAGGAGGAAGGGAGGCTCAGCCCCCTCCCTTGGGACTGGCCAATCAAGGCGCCAGCTAGCCAACACATCTCTATTGGCCAATCACAGCCCTAGCGCCCCGAGGGGGCGGGGCCTCGCCCCACTCTCCCGTCCCGCAGCTATCCGCCATTCGTTCCCAGGTCCACGGCGCCAGTTCTAACGCTGTGCGGTGCCAGCGCTGACCCCTTGCCTGAAATGCCTTTCTCGGCTTCTTTGCCGAGCTGACTTCTACTTGTCTTTCAGATCCTCGCCTCCTCCACGGACTTGCCCGACCCCCATCCCCGCCCCGGATGGGTTTGGTCTTCTCTGCGCTTTCACGGCCCAGTGTTTCCTGCAGTCCCGACACAGTTCACGCTGCCTTGCAAGGTACACCGTCAGGCGCCAGGACTGGCCTGGGAGCCCCGGGAGGGCAGGGTCGTGTCCTCTTATCTCTGGCCTGGCAGGTGCGCCACAAATATTTGACGAACAGATCGGTGGAAGAGACATCAACTGCATGCTTGGCCCTGTGCCTATGGTGGCGGGAGTGTGGACACGGTGTGCGGAGTGAGAGACAAGACTCTGTCTCCCACCTCCTTGGGTTCCTAGTCCGGTGGGAAGGCAGCTACCCTCAGACGCCTGGGTTGCCAGGCGCAATCCTCGCGCCCCAGCGATGGAGCAAAAAGGCGCCGAGAAGCCAGTTTCGGGGCTTCCTTCCCACCCCGGCGGAACAGGATAGGGAGGGCAAAGAGGGGATGGGAATTCAGGTGGTCCGCCCCTGCCTGGCCTGGGACCCTCGGTTCAGGCACGACCGTCGCTCTGCATTACCTGCCTGGATCACTAGAGGTCAGCGCCGCACCGTGCTCTCTCCTCCCCGAAAGGCATTGAAGTTTTAAACACCCGTCGGGTCGGAGAGCGGGCCCGTGGACGTGGAGGGTTGGTGGTGTGCAGCCCGAGGTCTGAAAACTGGAGGGAGGGATCTGAAAGAATAGCCCCACGCCTCTAGCCCACACACCGAGGCCTAAGAAGGGGCCATTTCTAGGTGGGCTGGGTGGCAGCAGGGGCTGTCCCGAGCGCCCTGGCGGGGAGAGTGGAGTGGGTGAAGGGACACTGGGTTCTCCCGGGTTCGTCCACCTGGAACTGGAATTATCGCTTCCGAAATAAAGCGCGTGTCCTTGCTCCCTCACGCTCAGGCTATAAATACCCCTACAGCAGCTGCGCGGGACGGGGACTCTGGGATGGGGGGGGTGACTCTAGAGGGGTGGGGGTGGTGGGTCCAGCCCATGTCCAAGGTGTCCGGTGTTTTCCTGCTTTGATGGCCTCGCAGCTTTGGAAACTCCCGTGACTAGCTCTCTGGCAGGAACAAGCCGTCCCCCAAGGCCTCGCCAAGGCCTCCCACCCCCATCCTCCAGCTTGACCTCCAGCCCCGGGATGACTCAGGTCCTCCCTGGAGCCAATCATAGCTGGGGATACAGAGGGCTCTCCCTTGGGTGGCATGGGGCTGCTAGATTCTTGAGGTGGAGTGGGGACTGGGAGTTACAGGGTAGGGGAGGCAGTCTGGCCCAGAGTCAAGAACAGCTGAGGGTGAGTGAGGAAGCACACAGCTGCAGCCCAGGCAGCCTTCCCAGGGTGGGGAGGACGCCAAGTGCCAGGCCCAGCCAGGGAAAAGAGGCACCTTTCCCCTCCCCACTCACAGCTGCAGCGCCCAGAACACTGAACTGCCTTGGCGTGGCATTGCCCATGGGGAGGGCACTGCCAGGCCCAACAGCTCACACTGTACCAACATGCAGCCCAGAGCAGGTCCCCAGCCCCTGCTGTAAAGGGAAGCCTAGGGGAATGAGGCAGAAATCCCAGACACCTCACACTGGCTATGTGACTTCAGGCAAGTGACTCAACCTCTCTGGGGCTCAGTTTCTCATCTGTAAAAATGGAGGATGGCAATGACTGTTTCTTGAGAGGGTATAAGGACTAAAGCCCAGGATCCAGGTTCCTGGGACCTGCCATGGCTGGGGGGAAGGGGATATTTGATTCCCCTGAGATTGGGGTGGAGGGGAGCTCGGCCACCAGCAGTCCCCCACACACACACTTCCAAGACAACACAAATGACTTCCCACACATTTTAAGGGGCTGAAGAACCCACTGACCTAGATCACAGGCAACCCCAGAGGACAGTCCTGGAAAGGCACAAAGAGGTCATCTCACAGATGGGAAAAGAGAGGCTCAGAGGGGAATGTGAGTAACCAACCCCTCCTCCTGCCGCCACAGGTCAGAAGAGAGTCAAGACAAACTCAGTCCTGCCCCTGGGGAGGCTGGGAAGCCCACCTGGCTCTTCAGCAAGGCAGCCTCAGGCCTCATCTCTCCAGCGTGGTGATAAAAGCAACCACTCTCCAACAGCCACCAGGTGCTTGGCAGACTTTGGCTCCAATCCTCACAAAACCCCGTGAGGTGGGTGTTAACATTCTCAGGGGACAGGCTAAGAGACTGAGGCACTGAATTGCCTAAGGGCACTTGCTTGTAATGGCAGAGACAGACCACTAGATGAGGGCTACCTGATGACGGGGCAGGCTGCCTCCTCTGTGAGACTGGGGACAGGTCTCCCCCTGCATCTTGTAAACACAAGCCACTCCCCAATTCAGGAATCTTCACACATACCCCAGGAAGCCCTTGTCTCCTGTTCCAGTGCACAGGCCTTCCTTGTCCTCCAGCCCCAAATTCAGAGCAGTCAGGCCACACTGGCAACAGAGCTGGCCCAATCATATCTGATTTCAGGCTCTGCGACCCCCGGGATACCATCAGGGCAAGAGAAGTGGCCTGGGGACTGTGAGGCTGTTGGAGAAGGACCCGAGCTGAAGTCTCTGCCCTCTCACCCCCATGGCAAGGGCTGTTGGCACAGCTTCCTGGGCTGGGGAATAAGGAAGCAGGAAACCAGGTCTTTTCCTACTCAGAAGCCTCCTCCCTCCAGGAAAGGGAAACATTTGGCTCACAGCTGAAGTGACTAGGGCACAGACAGGCCTCAATGTCCCCTGGCTCCCCATCTCAGGGGGACACATATGACAGTGCAGGGTCCTCACAGCTCACCAACCCCCATAGTCCCTTTAAACTATATTGTTAGAGGCAGAGGGAGGGGGCTCTGTTCCAGAGCTTCTTTAGAGGTTCATAAGGCAAAGGCGAGACACACTGAAAAAGGGAAATGGAACAGGTAGGCGAGAGCATGTTGAGGCCAGTCTCCTCTATCACTCCTCATGTGCCTCCCTGCATTTCCTGAGGCTGGTGGTAGGAGAGCATTAGCTGAGGATTAGGCACAAACCCAGCCCCGCCAGGAGCCGACCCAGGAGCTGGAGCAGCGGGGTCACACTAGCTTTGCACCTGCCGAGTCCCCATCCTGAGGCTGGCTGTAGTCAGATGGGGGATGCAGGGGAAGAGCCCCATCCTTGGAGTGGGGCAAGGCTCCTCCACAGTGAACATGGAGCAGAGGTCAGGAGAGGGACCCCGGTTTACAGCCGGGGTAGGCAGAGTCTTGGCTGGGCCTGGGGGACACTCAGCCCCGCCATCTGCAGGTCCTGTCCACGCCCCAGTTGGCACCTGGCCAGGCAGTCAGTCCGACAGGCATTGGCATGCCTGACAGTCCTTCATGTCCTCAGAGTAGTTCTCGATCTGGATGGTCATGGTGTGGAAGTGGAACTTCCCCTGCAAGCAGGCACTGGCCGCCAGCAGCACAGCCTGGGCGTCTGCATTCTGAGCTGGGGGCCGAGAGGACACACCAGGGGAGGCACCAGAGAAGCGTTTACTCACTCTTGGGCCCTTAGGAACAATCAGGAGCCTATCTTACACCCAGCCCCCAGCAGAACAGGATGGGGGACCATGAGCCATCAAGGAACACCCAGATTCCACTCCTGCACCAGGCAACCCTCTGCTTCCCATGCCTGGCACAATCCTGAAAGGGCAGGAAAAGCACTGGCTTTAAGGCTTGGAATCTTTCCTCTGCCATTTATTAGCTGTAGAAGCCTGGGCAAGTGACTTTACCATCCCACTCCACCCCCAGCTTCAGTTTCTTCATCTATAAATGATCAAATGAAATACTGTGTGTAAAGTACTCGGCATGGGGCAGGGTTCAACACATGGGCTCTGCAAGCATCTGAGGTTGCTGGACCCTTTGGGGATGGCCCCAGGCCTCTGGCTGCCTCTCTCCCTCACCCTGCCCTGAGTATCCTGACCACTCACCGATGGCAATGTGGACAGACAGCACGGGCTGGGCCATGGTCAGCGCCCAGATATGCAGGCTGTGCAAGGCTTCCACCCCCTCCACAGACAGCAGCAGATCCCGCACAGCCGTGAAGTCCACGCCCTTGGGGGTCCCTGAGGACAGCAGGGACAGGGGCTGAAGAAAACTGCTTCCTCCCACCCATGCTGGTTCCTGCTCCTCAAATGTCACCTCCCCAGAGAAGACCTCCCTGGCCGGCAGATCTGACACTGCCTCACCTCCCAAATGATCTCCATCACGTCACTCTGTTGTAATTTCCTCTTCACACTCCACACCATTGGAAATTTTCTTATTTGTTAGTTTCTTGTCTGTCTCCCCCTCTAAAATGGAAACTCCCTGAGAGCAGGACTGTTTTGTTCACCACCGTATCCTCAGTGCCTAGAACAGTGCCTGGCCCATAGTAGATGCTTAACAAATATTTTTTTGAATGGAAGGAAGAAGGGAAGAAGGGAACTTGGGGATCCCCACACCCACATGGAGCATTATCATCATCACTTTTATCTGGGTCAGTCACCCTGGAGGAAAATCTCTGACCTGCACCTGGACACCTGCTGACCCCACACTGGCACCCAACTTCAGACTGACCTTGACCACACAGAGGCACATGACTCAAGACCCTAGGGCACCATGAAAGCCAATGAATGAGTGTGGTAACTCAGGGCAGACCATTTGCCACCCCACGAGGCCCAGCCATGTCCTCCCCAGGCAGGAGCCGCAGAAAGGAAGGCCTGGCTGGAGTGGCTTCAGTAGCCTTGTCCAACACTGACTGCCTTTTTCTGAGCCTCTGTCTGCCACCCTGTGCAATGGGAAGCATAATCCCCACCCCTTTCTGCCTGAGGGAAGGCAACTGGAGAAAGGAAGTATATGGGGAAGGGCTGGAGTGTCAGGTGCTACAGACACCACCCAGAAGCCACCTGACTAGGCAGGGAGGACACATTTCAGCAGGGAGGAGGCACCCTTGGAGCCAGGGGGAAGGTAAGGCACGGTCCAGGGGACATTTCCAGGAACAGCCACACCTGAGGGCCCAGTTTGATGCCAAGATTGGCCTGGAGCCCCAGGAAGTTTCCAGCCTATGCCAGGCTCCAGACCACAGCTCCCCGCCAGTGTGCTGGGATTCCCCCACCCTGAACTTCAACTAGAGCTGGAGAGCCAAGAGCACAAAGGGAGCCCCAAGCCCAGGTTACCTTCCATCAGCACCAGGATCACATCTCTCAGGACGGTCATGGTTGTCCCCAGGACCAGGATGGAGAAGAGGAAGGTGCAGATGGGGTCTACACACTTGTACTCTGGCTACAGGAAAAGGGGAAGGCAGAGCTGGGGGTCACCACCAACACCTCAGCTTCCCTTCGTCCTTCCCACCCAGCACTGAGTCAGGGAGAGGGTCTCGCTGCAGAGTGGGCATGAGCCTTACCCTGGCCCTGCCTCCCAGCTCTCTACCTTTCATTCCGTTTCCAGAAGAACAGGCAGGACAGACCACAGTTCAGGATAAGGCACCATCCCTTCCCACCCTCCTTGCCTAAGGGACTGAGACATGGACAGAACTAAAAGGAATCTTAGACATCATTTGGTCCAACATCCCCATTTTATAAATGGAGAAATTGAGGATCAATTAGAACAAGGGACTCACTCCACATCGCACAGCTAGCAAGGGGTGGAGCCAGGCACCAAACCCAACAACTGGCTCTTTCCACTACACCACACTGCCTCTATGTGGTAGGCAATGTTCGGGCTTCAGCAGCACACAGTCCTGGGTTTGAATCTGGCTCCACAATTTACCAGCTGCATGACACTGTGCAAGTCACTGAACCTTTCTGGGCTGCAGAAAACAGCACCACCTACCCTTCAGGGTTGTTATGAAGATCAGAAGTGCTGACACATGGGAGGTGTTGGATAAATGTTCCTTCCCTCTCCCCATCGTTTTGCCCAGAGCTGGAAGGGAGCTAGAATCTGGAAAGGGACCTGTGCAGAGAGGAGCCCCCAGATGATCTACACTCCCCTGCTCTCTCCCACCCCCACAGCTTATTTCCCTCTGTCCCCAGCTCTGACCTTGAAGTATACAATATAGGCTGCCACCAAGATGCCCAAGCTCTGTAGAAAATCTCCAATCACATGGATAAAGGCAGCTCGGACACTGAGGTTCTCCTGCTGCTGGCTGGTGTCATGGCTGTGCCCATGGCCAGACTGGTGAAGAGTCAACCCCATTCTACAGAAGTGGAGACAAGCCAAGGGGCTCACTGAGGTAGCAGGTAGATGCCACCCATTAGGGCTAGCCTCCGTGGAGCAAAAATCTAAACCCCCCCAGACTGCATGAGCCCTTTGGCCATGTGAGGAACCCAACCCACATGGCCTTGGTTCAGAGGGCCACAGGAGGAAGGGCTCAGCTCTTTCAGAAACCAGGCTGAATCTGGGCGCAGAGATGCCCCAGTGTCCAATCTCAGAGTAGGAGGGCACCATGAGGTCATCTAGTTCCCCCCACCATGTCACAGATAGGGAAGCTGAGGCCTAGAGAGGGAAGTGGCTTACCCAAGGCCACTGAGCAAAGGAGAAAGCCCAAATGAGACCCCCATGCTCTAAACACCCTGCCTCTCACTGAGACCAATTTCAGGCACATCAGCTTGAAAAGGGACTTGGATTCTGCCCCTAGGGACATCCGCTCTGGCAAGAACTAGACTCACCCCTCCCCACTCCAGGTATGAAGCCTCCCAGGTTATTCACCGAAATGTATGGGAGGGGGTGTACAGTTGATGCTGCCCTAGATTTGTAACTCCCAATGGCCATGGCCTAGGCCTAAGGCAGGACCTAGGTGTTCCAGGTGCCAGAGCTCAGACCATTAGGGAAATTCTGTTCCCGTGGCCCATACTGGAGTGCGGCATGGCCTCTTTCCACTGAGAGCAGGCACGTAGGTAAGCATGTGAGAAGTGGGAGGAGGGAGGACTCACAGGGAAACAAGGCCACACTCACATGATGTTCACGGCCACAGCACAGCCTGACGTGATCAGCATGGTTCCCCCCTCAATCTCATAGTCCCCAGAGATCAGCCGCTCCACCGCCAGGTACACCAGTATCCCAGTCACGACCCAGATGGACAGCACAGAAAGCAGGGCTCCCAGGATCTCTGAAGAAGAACCCGACCCCAACACCAATCTTAGCATGGGGCTCTAAGGCTAAGGAGGCCTCCCCTTCCCTCCATGGTCTCCTCTCCACCTCCCAGGAAAGTCAGAGTCTGGGTCTGAGTGAGCTCTGCTCAAGATGTGGCCGGCATGGTTGCACCTTACCCTACCACTCATACATCTGAGAATGTCAGAGCTGGAAGGAACTTAAGAAATCATCTGGGTCAACCCTTTTTGTTTTACATGTAAAGAAACTGACTGATTAAAATTTATACCTATTGCTCAACTGGGAAACTGAGACTCTGAGGAAGAGAGGCTGGGTCATCATCTCCCCCCAAGAGGAAAATGACAATACAGCCCAGAGATGAACTAAAAAGAGTTTAAAGCCTGAATCTTCCAGAAGGCTCTGCTGAACTTTCCTGCCCCCCAGAGCTGATCCAGGGAGTTATGTGCAGAGTTAATGCCACAGTCATTTGTTCTTGAAGTTTGGCCATTTCATTTCTTAGGAAGGTAAAGTCTCCCTCCCTGCAGGCTGGGAGTTCCCAGAGGACAGAGGATCAGGGCTCCCCGATCAGACAGAGAGCTCCCAAAGGACAGAGGCCAAGACTGACATCCTCTTCCCCCATTCAGGTCACTCTCCTGGCCTCACTCAGGGTTCCACCCACTGCAGCCACCCAAGAACCCATGTCTGGACCAGCCTCCTCTCCCAACCCCATCCCCATCCCAATCTGGGCCCTCACCAGCTCGCTGCCAGCCGAAGTTCATGGTCTTGGTGGGCGCCCGGGAAGACATCCAGAGGGAGAAGAGGCTGATGAGCATGCTGGCAAAGTCAGTGAGCAGGTGGGCTGCGTCTGTCATGACCGCCAAGCTATGTGCTAGGTACCCACCTGCAGGGGCAGGAGCAGAAGGATAGAGGGTCCTTATCAGCCAACTTCCCAGACTGTGTGCAGCAGGGAAACCATGGGCTCTGGAGAAAGACATTGGATTTGGGACCTCTCTACCCACTGGCTTGTGTAACCATGGGCAAGTGACTTATTTTCTCTGAGCCTCAACTTCTGCTATCTGTGAAATGGGACTAACGACATCTACTTAGAGGGTAAATGTGAAAATCAAGTTCAAACAGGGCCTGGAAAGCATGGTAGGCACTCAGTAAACGCTCTTTCCTTCTAGGCATTCAGGCCTTCCGTTACCTACTAGTTGTGTGTGATCTTGGACAAGTTACTTAACCTTAACGTGCCTCAGTTTCATCATCTATAAAATCAGGAAAATAACAGCACCCATACAACAGCACAAGGTTGTTGTGAGGACTGCTTGAGAGAGTGTGTAAATAAAGGACTTATCATAGTAAGTCTTCAATAATTAAGGCTATTAGTATTAATATTACTGGGAACATCCAGGAGAAAGCCTTTTGGATCATCCAGACTATCCATGCATCAATTTCATTTAATTAGCACAAAAGTCCTTACCAATGACTTCCCCAATCATGAACACCAGGCAGATGGCAGAAGCCACACAGAGCTGGCGCCTGGCTCGCTCCTTCTTGGGGTCACAGTGACTGTCAAGACCCTTCTGGGCGTGGCAGTAATGGTTTCTTTTAGTGGCCAGCTCAATGGCCTGCAAGTCCAGGCCAGGTGGAGGCAGAGGGATCCAGCCAGACCCATCCTGCTTCAGAGATCCCTTGTAAGACCTGGCCACAGAGGAAGAGAGAGGGGAGACTCAGTTCCGAGATGGGGTAAGGAGGGCTGACTCCAGTCCTGTCTCTCTGAGGGGCCTTGGCATTCCCATGTGTCCAACTGGAAGAACAGCTAAGGACACTCCAAGCTCGACAGTCCCTGAGGAGTGACCAGAAGTCCGTGTTCGGAGGTGGGTGCTGAGGGAACGACCAGTCCAGGAGTCTTGGGGCCTTGGCCTAGGGTGTTCCCTCCTCCCGCATCCCTCCCAGGGCCCCGAGTAGGCAAAGACCTTGGGAACTGGCCAAGGGGCGGGGCTGGTCCAGCCAAGCACGGAGAAGAAACAACGCTAAGGCTCAGGGAAAAGGGCAGACCCCCGTCTCGCGCACTTGGGGACACAGGGCCTCTCAGGACAGGGCTGCCAGGGGGCAAAGTGCCGGCCCTGGGGGCGGGGCTCCAGGCATCTGACTCCCCACTAGTAGCAGGGTTCAGAATCTCTGCTCAGCCGCGAAAGAGGGATGATCCCCATGCCCACGCTCGATTTCCCCTTTTCCTTACCTCACCCCACCCCTCCTGTGTGGTCCCAGTTCAAGTCGCCGCCCAAACCATCCACTGCCAGGATGGCGAGCGAGGAGGTGCGTCTGATGCCGCTCAGATTCCCGCTCCTTCCCAGGCTCTCGCCTTACCCGGCTCCGGGCCTGGCGTCCAACAGATGCTGCTTCTCCGTGGCCTCCATGCGGCCCCGCGCGCCCTGCGCTGGGTCCCGGAAGCCGCGCGCTGTCGCCGGGCCCAGTGCGCTCCTGAAGTTGCGCGCGGGACGCTCGGCGGCGCGCACTGACCTGCCTGCAGGGCCCGACGCGCCACCCCAGCCGCCCCGGCGCGAGCGCCCCTCGCGCGCTGCTCCGACCCGGGCCTTGCCGGGGTCGTCGTGGGGCCGTCCCGCTGTCGCCCCAGCACCTGCTCCGCTCGCCGAGCGCTCCTGCCTCTCGGCGCCCACCGCTGCGCCCCGCGTCCGCCCGCTTTATCCGGCCTCCGCCGCCCGGTGTGAAGCGGCCCGTGGCGCGTCGTGTGCAAAAGCCCCCGAGGAAGGGGGAGGAGGTGGCCGGCTGCAAAGGGCGCCCCGGCGCAGCACCCGAGCACCGGGCCCCTGCGCTCCTGGAGCGACCTGGCCTGCGACGAAAAGCCTAACCGCCTCCGCCCCGCGCTGCCGCCTGGTGTTACTGAGTTAGGACTGGGCGACGGCTGTGCGCACTCTCCCCCGCGCGGGGCTGGCCGCGTGCCACCGCGAAGTTCTCGGACCTTGGTTCATAGAAATCCGCTTTGGGTCCCCTGAGAGCAGAAAGGTGGCTCTTAGACTCAGAATAAGGACTTGTGAGGCTAGCCTTGTGTCTTCACCTCAGGCTGGAGACTCCCGCGGGCTTGATCGGTTTCCTCCCTCACATTGCAGATCCCTGAGGTCGGCCGTGTTCTTCCGCTCCCGCTGGGGCTCCTCGGATGGGGGTATGCCTCCCTTTAGGCTGGGACAGTAGCCGTCCTTAGGAGTGGTTGGAACTCACCGACCCATCCTCACCGCTGAAGCAGCAACAGTTCCTCCTCTCCTGCGCGCTCTGATTAGAATCTGGGGTGGCCAGCTTTTTCTCCACTCTTCCATAGAGCAGTGTCGTGCTTCAGCAGCAGTCGCCATCTGGGCAGAGCTGACACCACCGCCACCACCCCTTCTCCCCTGCCCCGCAGCAGCTCACTGGAGCCCCAGAAAGCTGCTATGCATGGTGTTTCACCGTTCCCACAGCGGTTGGGGGCGGCGTGGCGATGGGGGGCTGGGGCGGGCTGTGGCTTCGACGCTGGCCTCTGATGGGTACCCTCTATATAGAAAGAACTTTGGGCTGGCGACCTCTCTGGCCAGTCATCCCCAGCGCTTTTTGTGGCAGGGACCATGGCTTTGGTAGACCTTCACAAACACAAAAGTCTATGCTGCACCCTGAGAACGAGGAAGGGCTGCCTCAGTCTCTCCCCCAACAAGAGTCATCTTGTTAGGGGACTAGGAGCAAGGAGTGAGGGTAGCAGTGGCATGTGTGCCTAGATTGGGTCCCCACTGAGTGCCTTTCCACCTCCTCTGGACTCTGAGTGTGGAAAACCTTGACCTTGCACTTCCTGGCTTTCCTGGTGTAGTCTAAGACCCAGCAGGCTCAGCATAACCCGGAGAAGGTGTTAAAATGCAGGTTCCAGGTGTTAACAAGTAAGAGGCATAAACTGCAAGAGAAGCAAGAAGTTTATTTGGGGACTCAAGAATTGCAATTTGAGAGGCACAGATTCAAGTAGAAACTCAAACGTGCTCCAATTACAAGAGAGGGGCTCAGGGTTTTTGTGGGAAAAAAAGGAGGAGGATGAGGTCAGTCGTATTAAGGAAGAGTTCACTGGTGCTGGATGAGGCCAGGCTAGGTTTGTACTTCATAGATTGGCTTGAGATTGGGTCAACAGGCAAAAGGCTAGACTTGTACTTCATGCACTGGTTAGCGTTTGGTCATCAGCAAAGTCCAGTTTCATCAGTCCTTACAAGCAGGATACTCTTGGCCTTATTGACTTTTTGGAATGCTGGCAGTTTGCTGCAGTTTGGAAGATAAGGAACACAAGACATGCAAGGCAATTCCTCTGAAATGGCTGCTCTGGCTCTATTTTAATATGGCTCCACTCATGTCATCTTGCACATTTTCTCCTCTTGGTCAAGATCTTTCTTCAAAAGCATTGCTGATCAAACACTGGAAAGCATTGCTGATCAACCATCAAAGCATGGTCCCTTGTCGCCCAGAAAGGCTTATTCCCAGTATGTGATGTCCCACATAGGAGGGAAAGCAGTTTCCTTAGGAGCCTTTAGGCCACATTTGAGCAACAGGAGCATCAGAGCAGAGAAAGGCTCTACTGCCAAGTTCTTTTAAGGGTAATCATCTGCTGCAGTTCCTTGAGGTTTCTCATGTGAAGTTGCATAAGCCCTGGTAATCATTTCAAAGCGTTGAGTAACCATTATCCAAGTGGTGTTTTTATAACATTGAGATATGCGCAGGAGATGAAGTTTTACAACAAGGAGAATTCCTATAATAACAAACAAAATGCTAAGTCCAAATTGGAGAATAGACCCGAACCAGGAGGCAATTCCTGAGGGCAGCCAGCTAAAGAGATCAAAGAACCACAGGATGTCAGGGGGCACTGCATTGAAGCATTTGGCTTGTGCTCGAATTGTGTCTGGTTCTGTCTCTACCTTGCCAGAGGTGTCTACCCAAGTAAAACAAGAGGTATTTAATGTTGCCTCTTAAATCTCTGGAGGTCTGATTGGTTAGGTAAGACGTTCTAGACACTTAGTACAGTGAGTTAGGGGAGGAATGGCAGAGAGATAGGTAATTAAATGTACTAAAGTATTCTCTAGATTCATGTACAGAATGGGGCTTCTGATGACAAACCCAATAGTCAGAAAGATTTCCCCCTTTTGTAATAGATTGGGAGATACAGATGAGTATTGTCTTTCCAAGAAAGAGAGAAAGAAAATAAGGTAAGAAGCAACAGTGAGTAAAAGGTATACAGGCCTGGTCTGGCCATCTTGGGAAAGTTGTCCGCCTCAGTGTCAGCTGCCTCTCTTCCTAGTCAACTTGATTTGGAGGTCCCCAGCGTTTGTGCAGGACTGGATGTCAGGTGGAGCCTTCTTTAGCTGTGAGATGTATCTCCAAGGTTCAATGCCTTCTAGTTCTGCAGCAGTGTAGGTGGTTAGGAGCACTTGGTCAGGTCCTTTCCAATGGGGCCCAAGGGCTGTCTTTCTCTGATGATACTTACAGAATATCCAGTCACCGGGCTCTAGACCGTGGCCAATAGGCTCCTTTAAATTGGGATCTGGGAAAGCTTCTTTAACCTGTTGATAATAGGCTCGAGCATAAGACATCTCAGAGACTTACAGTATCTGGTCATACTAGCATAAGACAACAAGGGATGAGGAGAAGATTGTACCAATAGACATTGATCTGCTGGTGACTATCTCATATGGAGTCAGTTCATGCTTTCCAAAGAGGGTACTGTGAACAGTCAGTGAGACCAAAAGTAATACTCTAGGCCAGGGGAGTCCAGTCCACAGGTATATAACAAAATCTCAAAGACAATTAACATGACTAGAATCCAATATCTACAAAAGGGCAAATATAATTTTTCTCTCTACCATTACCCTCAATTTTTTTTACCAAAGATAATCACAGTAAAACTAATTTGTTTATATTAAAAACTTGGCCTGATTATTTATATAAGTGAAAATGAGAATACTCACTGAGAGTTTCTGAATTCTGGAGGGATAAGGTAGGGAGAAAAAGTAAATGTTTCATCTTTGTTCACAAAGGTATATCTTACCAAATTGTTGCTAGCTTAAGAGAAAAGATTTCTTTAAATCTGGAAAAACAAAACATTAGAGCATCTTCCTCAGTTCCTGTTGTCCCATCTAATTTAATATTTCTTCTGCTTGAATCCAGTTTTTCCATTAGTTTTTTCAACTTTGCCTGATGATTGAGGATGATAGGAACAGTGATAATTCCAAGAAGTTTGAAAGGTTTTTGTTACCGTTCATATGATTTGCCCAGTGAAGTGGGTGCCTGGATCACTGGAGACTGTGGAAGGTGTACCCCAAGTGGGAAATGCATTTTTTAACAGTTTCTTTGCCATTGTGAGAGCATCAGCTTTGTGACAAGGGAGGGCTTTAACCCATCTGGAAAACGTACGTACGATAACAAGAGCATAGTAATAACCCATACTAAGTAGCAGTTCAATGAAATTTAGCTGTAGGTGCTTAAAGGATCCAGAGGGAGAAGTTTGAGGCCTCTGGGGACAGAAATAGTTTTTCTTAATGCACTTTGGTGGGTGAAGGAATGAAAAATGGGGTTTGCCAGGTAGCCAGGAAGAGCCAAGTGGCCATCTTGGATTTCCCATAGCCCTGTTTGTTCCTTTAATTTAACGCCATTGTTTACCCATCTTAATTTCTCTGATTCGGGAGAAGACTGTTACCATGTTAAAGGATATCTGGCTGGCAAAAGTCTGACAATGAAAGGTCTTTTTTTTTTTTGCAGAAGGAGAATGAGCTTCATCTATGTGCGTCATAACCTTTATAGGTTCTGTTGTTACTGCCTTCGCATGAAATTCAGCTAAAGCACTTTCCTCATGTTTAGTGTGAGCCTCAATTTTGATGACAGACAACATTTTATACCAGGATATTAAATTTCCAAGAATTTCACATAATTTCTGGAACTCTTAAAACATATACTAATAAAGACATAGCATAAAGAAGGCTTATGTTATTTGCTACTTAACAATGCTTCCCATGTAATTTAACATATCAGATAAGCCTCATTAGTTTGATATCCATCTTTTCATAAGGAGAGAGAACAAATCTTTTTAGAAGTTTCAGAGATCCTCTGAAAAATCCCAAAGTTAGCTAGAGGTCAAAAAAGACTTCATTTAGAATCTGATTTGGGAAAGTTTGTCAAAAATATCAGAGATTTTAAAACACTTGCCTAAATATGATCACAGATTATTATAAAACTTAATATTTAGTTATCTGTTTAACCAAAGTGACAAAAAGACTTCAAAGACAAATATAGTGGTTACATAGCTGCAAAATCTTAGCTCTTTTAATAGAAAAGACTCAACTTTTCTAAGTAATCGAAGACCTGATAAAACACAGAATCTTTGTTTCCTAGGCAGATTACACTAAAGGTAAAGAAACTTTGTTCATAATTTCTTATTAAGAACCAACCTGAGATCTGAGAAGACTTTGTCCTTTAGTAGAGAGAAAAACCAAATACTAATTTTGCACCAGTATACTTTTGATATTAAAAGTCATTTACTTAATTAAATTCATTCCAATCTTAGCCAGCTTGACCATGCATAAAACACTTCTCAGGGTTCCTCTTCCACAAACCTTCTATAATTTTCTTTTTACATTCGGAATTTGTTCTTTCTTCTTTGCCATAACCAGTTTTACTTCCAGACAAATTTACTTTCTTAACAAAAAATATCTCCATTCCTTATACTTTCTTTGACTGAAAACATTTTCTTATAGCATAAATTTTATTTTAAGTTGGCATAAGACATATTGGCTAATAGATCCAAACATCTTTTAGTTTTTCTGTAATGAGAAGCCAAAAGTAGGTAAACTTAGACTTGTTTAGCAATTAATGTTTCAGTATTTTATCCTATTTGAAAATGATCTAGATAGTCAATGAGTTTTCCATCGTTTAATTTAACTTAGCAAAACTCTAAAGTTTCAAAAAGATTTTGGAAGCTATTTTCAAGTACATATACCATAACACGCAAATATTGTGAACAAGTTCACCTAAAAACCTTTTTGTTTTACTTACATCTGTTGAGTTTACTTGTTCTCAATAATCATGTTAGGTTACCTACAAAAACATCATGAGACGCTAGACAAAGTCAGCCATCAATTTTTTTGCTGCCAAATTTTGTAACAGGGATAACATGAATTTGTTTGGCTTTTAGGAAACCTAGGAAGAACAGAAGTTTTATCACGTTAACTTGAAAAACATTTGGGTTAGTTTCTAATATATTTTTGAGAATATACTCAATTTACATAGCGCTAGTTCAGTTTTAAGCCAAATAAATAGAGCTCTCTACAAATTAAATTTAATAATCCATCTGGAGGTAGAAAAATATCACACATTTATAACGAACATATATATTGACGCACATACATAGAGACCGCATAGCTATTGTTTTAAAATTACTGCCATGAATGAGGTACAGTCATACAAAGCCCACTAGTTATGAAAGAATAGTTGGATTCAAATTTTGTTTCTGGCAGATGGAATAAGTTAAGGTTATCTGCTTAGAAAGCTAAAGCTTTTTTTCTACTAATATTTGTTGAGAAGACACTTAAGATGCTAGATTTGGGGCAAGAGTGTTTCTCTAGCCATTTGCTTTTTCCCTTCTTTAGTCTTAGAAATTGGTGATGGTCTAGATGACAGGTACCAGAGAGGTTACAAGCCTTTTTGAGATAAATAGGGGAGGTTTTGGGGACTGGGGAAAGGGAATTGGTGTAATCTGAACTGTCTCTAGAGCTGCAGTTCCAGTTTGCAAAAATTTGTAAGATAAGGACAATTGCAGGGGACTGGCCCCGTGGCGGAGTGGTTAAGAGCACGCGCTCCACTGCTGGCGGCCCGGGTTTGGATCCCGGGCGCACACCGACACACCACTTGTCAGGCCATGCTGTGGTGGCGTCCCATATAAAGTGGAGGAAAATGGGCACAAATGTTAGCCCAGGGCCAGTCTTCCTCAGCAAAAAGAGAAGAATTGGCATGCATGTTAGCTCAGGGCTGATGTTCCTCATACACACAAAAAAAGAACAATTGCTCTCAATTCCTCAGAAATTGGATTGTAACTTAAGTGACATCATAGGTTGATCTACCTGTCTAACCACATCATCCCTAATTTGCTTCTTTCCCTCTGGGTACATAGTTTTGTTTTAACTTAAGGAAGAAAGCCTATAAAAAAATTCTTATCAGGCTATGAATATCAGCTTCCAATTTGGCCAAATTTCTCGTCATAAGTTACTAAATCCTTTCAAATATCTTGTCAGGTTTCAGCCAGGACACACAGTAAATATTTCTGGCAGGATTAAGCAATTCATTAATTTTTAATTTTAGTTTCCTCTTGACTGTATAAGGGAATAATGTAGCAGTTTATCAGAAAATTTCTCAGAGTCTCGTTAACTCTGGGAGGGGCCCATATCAGGCCCTCCTTTGAAAGTAGATATGGGAGTGGCTGTCTGTAAAGGCATTAACTTAAGAGACTTTTGTATAGTCTTTTCTTTTAGGTACCTCTTATATCTTAATTTTTCATTAGCTTTTTGCAATGAAACTTGCAATAAGACTACTTTGGAATTTTGAAGGCTTTGCTTTTAAGTGCACTTCTTAAACGATCTTATCTAATTGGAACATTCCTTCTAATGGTCAATGTAATTCCCTTGAGGTTAGTGGCAGTTTGGTGGGACCTTAGTTGCAAATGGAGTTTAACCCACATTTCTGTCCAGCCATATCTGGTTGTAAATGGGGTGCAACCCACACTTCTGTCTGGCCATATTTTGGCCCCTAACCTGATGGTTAGCAAACCAAACCAAACTCTCAGGACATGAAACAAGCTTAGTAAGATTTTGCTGTTCTTTGTAAATATTTACAGCTCCTGGGACCAGTTTTTAAGCAGGTGTGCCAGAAGGTGGCATGCTTGATTCTTTAGAAATTAAAGATTGCAGGGCCGGCCCGTGGCTTAGCGGTTAAGTGCGCGCGCTCCGCTACTGGCCGCCCAGGTTCGGATCCCAGGCGCGCACCGCTGCACCACTTGTCCGGCCATGCTGAGGCCGCATCCCACATACAACAACTAGAAGGATGTGCAGCTATGACATACAACTATCCACTGGGGCTTTGGGGGGAAAAAATAAATAAATAAATAAAATTATTAAAAAAAATTGCATTCAATTTGTCTGGTCCATGGTTCTCAAATCTAGTGCGCAAAAAGACAAGTTTTGGAAGCTCAAAGGAGCCCCAAAGCGGCCACCCTAATTTTAAATCATCTTTAGTATTCTCAGTCCACTGGGACAAAAATTCATAAGAGGAAGGATCATAGTACTTAAATATAAACCGAGCTGGAGTTCCCAAGGGAGGAACTTCTCAGAACTTTTAGAAGATGAAATTCCCACATTAAAGCACGGCCTGACAATGAGACAAAGAGATGCCAGTGGCAAGCCTTGGGTTCTTACCTGTGCTTCTGACCCACTGGCTACAGCTGTTTGGACAAATGACACAAAAGACAGAATTTGCGCACTCACCAGATGGGGAGTAAACCCACAGACAGCAGTAGCTCAGAGAAGCCCTACCAGATGGCAATAGCTGTGAGTTGACTTGGAGACAGTCATTTCCTGGGGTGTTTACATTCTAAAGACATGGTAAAATTTACAGCTTCAAAGGACAGAGAGAAAAGTGCAGGTTGAGAGAGGTCTGAATTGGCCTCAGTGAGTTTAGAATTAACTGCTTGCAGGGAAGCAACTTTTTCAATGTTTCATTTAGAGGCCTCAAGATATCAATTGAAATAAGTCTCCCATTCAATTTTTTTGGTTCAATAATTTTTTCCAACTGAGCACACAAGCGAACCCATTTAGGAATTTCAAAGTAGCCCCATTTAGGCCAGTAAAGCCTCAAAGAGTCCTGAGTAATGTGAATCCAGCAGAACAAAAATCTACATGTAGAAGGTCAATATTCTTTAAACAAAACCATCAGGAGTCCCAGAAGGAGGGCTACCTTTTAGCAGTCCCCTTATAAAATGGACTTCCCATTTGTAAGTACTTACCAAAGAAACAAAGGGCTAACAAAGGAACAAAACAAACCGAAGTTCCTTAACAAAGCCAACGACGGAAAGGATGGCCAGAACTGGTATCGAAGGACACCCAAATAAAGAATTTGAACCTCTACCAAAGAAAGAGTTTGAACCTCTGCCAACAACGGGAGATTCAGGCCAAGGAGGACTTACTACCTGGAGCTGGAGCTGCCAGGAGGTGACAGTAGAGCACAAAGGACTCTTTGCTGGCACCTTGCTTGTGTCTGTGCAGCAGCCTCTGGATCCCACTTCTGACACCATGTAATGTCAACAAATAAGGGGCATAAACTGCAAGAGACACAAAAGTTTATTTAAGGACTCAAGAATTGCAATTTGGGAGACACAGATTTGAGTAGAAACTCAAATGTGCTCTGATTACAGGAGAGGGGCTCAGGATTTTTGTGAGAACAAGGGAGGAAGATGAGGTCAGTTGTATTAAGGAAGAGTTCACTGGTGCTCCATGAGGTAAGGCTAGGTTTGTACTTCATAGATTGGCTTGAGATTCGGTCATCAGGCAAAAGGCTAAATTTGTACTTCATTGACTGGTTAGCGATTTGGTCATCAGCAAAGTCCAGTTCCATCAGTCCTTACAAGCAGGATATTCTTGTCCTTACTGACTTCTTGAAATGTTGGCAGTTTGTTCCAGTTTGGAAGATAAAGAACACAAGATGTGCAAGGCAATTCCTCTGAAATGGCTGCTCTGGCTCTATTTTAACTTGGCTCCTCTCATGTCATCTTTCACACAGATCCTGCCTCAGACCAACTGAATCAGATTCTCTGGGAGTGGAGCCTGGGTATCTGCATATTTACAAGATTCCCAGGGGATTTTCCGCACAGTAAAGTTTGAGGACCTCTGCATAAGCTCTTACAGGTCATCTCAGATATGTATTCACCTGATCTCTCCACTAGATTATAAGCTCTTTGAGAGAAGCGATTTATTTTGTACTTCTATTACATTTTAGCTCAGCTCTGAGCACCTATTAGGCACTTAGTTAAATATCTGTGAATTGGATTAAAATAAAGAAGTAGACAAATATAGGGCTAGTCACTTAATCAGATGACAGTAAGAGAGGTGGGGGCAGTTTACAGGAGTTATTTGCTGGGCCAAAGATTTATGCTTTTAAAAAGTGTGTCTTTTATGTCCCTCTTGTTCTCTTTAATGCAAGTCACATTGTAAGTTCTCAATAAAGGCAGGTTTATAAATTGGATCCAGATACATGTATTCATTTTATAAAAACATTTATGCCAGGTTTCCTTTAAATTAATACTTTCCCATGATGCATTTTAATTGATTTGCAAGAGCTCAACTAAATTAATCAAGACTTTGATACACTGAAAACTGCCGGGTCCACTTGTGTTGTCTACCTGGCTCCTTCAGAGATCCCCAGGAGGTCCTATGCAAATGACTCAGCAGTCCTCAGATGTCAACATTACCTGAGGAATTTTATTTACAAAATATAGATTCTCACATTCCACAACTAGAGTCTGATTTCACGGATCTGGGGAGGGGTCTGGGAATCTATGTCTTTAAAACCTCTATTTGATGCTATTGTGGAATTATTGTTCACTCTTTATGGTATAGGGGTTATGATTTTTAAAAGAACCTTTATCTAAAGTATTGAAGGATAAAACGACGTGATATTTGAGATATGCCTTAAAATAATCCCAGTTGGGGGAGTGGCTAATGGTAGAGAAGAAACAAATATGTCAATAACTGTTAAAACTGAGTGATGGGGGGGCCGGCCCTGTGGCTTAGCGGTTAAGTGTGCGGTCCACTGATCCCCGGCGCACACTGATGCACTGCTTGTCCAGCCGTGTTGAAGCCGCGTCCCACATACAGCAACTAGAAGGATGTGCAACTATGACATACAACTATCTACTGGGGCTTTGGGGAGAAAAAGGAGGAGGATTGGCAATACATGTTAGTGCAGGGCCAGTCTTCCTCAGCAAAAAGAGGAGGATTGGCATGGATGTTAGCTCCGGGCTGATCTTCCTCACAAAAAAAAAAAAAAAAGAAAAAAACTGAGTGATGGGTATGTGAAGGTACATCATACTATTCCCTCTACTTTTCCACATGTTTGAAACTGTCCAGAATTAAAGATTTAGGAAAAAATAAGCCTTCTCTGGTGATTCTAATGCAGCAGCCTATGAAATGGTATTCAAGATTCATTGGAATAACCCCTTTGGAGCCGGTTTCCTCTCTCACAAGGATCTTAAAGGAAGCTTGTTGATCAAGAACTCTTCATACCACCTTTTAGTGTTCTGCTTTGCAAGGACAAGCAGAGCCCTTTGTGTGACAAAGTAGAGATCCCCTTATTTGCAATTAACAGATATCTCCCTGGAATTTAAACTTTGGCTACAGACCCTTGAATGCCCTCTCTCCTCCTTCTGATAAGTGACAAGATAGTAGACTGACATGCCTGTTTCCCACGTAATCAGTAACCTGGAGAAGAAATCTAGAGACCGAATGTGGACAGATTGTAATACTGATTCTTGTGATTTCAAAGTGATGAAAGCCTCTCTACTTCTGGCCTCAAATTTCTTCAGTCTTCTATGGGAGATACTTTAGAAGATAAAACTACAAAGAAAAGCAAGTGTGTGATTATCAAAAAAGATAGGATAACGGCTACCTCCAAGTGGGAGGAGGAGCTATGATGGGAGGGGGGCATATGGAGGGCTTCTGGGGGCTGGAAATGTTCTTTTTTTTGACCTGCATGGCAGCAACACAGGATTTCATTTTATAATAGTTTATTAAACTCTACAACTAGTTTTATGCACTTGCGTGTTGTAATATATTATACAATTTTTTAAAAATTAAAAAAGAGGGGCCAGCCCGGTGGTGTAGTGGTTAAGTTTGCACATTCTGCTTCAGCAGCACAAAGCTTGCCGGTTTGGATCCTGGGCGCAGACCTACTCACTGCTCATCAAGCCATGCAGCGTCCCACATAGAAGAACTAGAAGGACCTACAACTAGGATATACAACTATGTACTGGGGCTTTGGGGAGAAAAAGGAAAAAAAGAGGAAGATTGGCAACAGATGTTAGCTCAGGGCCAATCTTCCTCAAAAAAAAATTACCACTTAAGAAAAAAAAAAGAAATACTGCAGAACTTGAGAAAGGTCTAGAAATGAGAGCAAAATCTGATTCCCTGAAATTCAAAGTTAGGGACTGAGTGAGCCTTGGAAAACTCCCAGAAGTGAAAATGGGCAGAGGTATGAAAGTTTAAAGCACTTTCATAAAGTGAGTTCCACAGAACGCTAGTTCTGGAGGATGTCATGTGAATGAATAAGTTGGAAACGCTGGGTTAATTCAATCCACCAAAAAATATTAAGAGCCTTAAAGGTCAGGCAGCATTCCAAACACCATGAACTTGATGGACCAATCATTGTCTAAAGTTAAATAGTTTTCCTTATGGCAGGACTGCTCAGAACACTTAACTTGCTACTGTGTTCTGAATGTTGAAAAAGGGAGAGAGACTCTTCAGGGTTCCTCAATTTTATAAGTTCTTTGTGTCTCAGACCCGATTAATACGCCGCCTCAGATTCGCTCACCTCTCTCCCAGCCCCTTGGCCCCTTGTTCGTGGAAAGCCTGGATGCTACTTCAGCCTAGGTCATTGCCTCATCCCCTAGCACTGGTGACTGTCGTGGGCTCCAGCAGAGCCTCCATTGTGCCCACTGCCAGGGAGGCAGCAGCAGCTCCATCACCTTTGCCCAACCCAACTGGACCACGGAGGCTCTGCTCCTCCCACCAGCTGCAGAGTCAACTGATGGTGTGCCATCTAGCTTCCCCAGCTATCGGGCCAAGTGATGCAACCTGGAAGTGCAAAGAATTAACCCTCTGGGAGGCAAACTCCGATCCTGAGAGACAGGAGATGAAAGGAGCCAGCAGACAAAATTCTCTCCCTTCTTCCCTCTGATGAACTGCTTTGAGTCGTGTTGTGTTCTTTATGACCTGCTAGAAACATCTCACATGACTGAACAAGCAGCCAGGTCTCTTGGTGAAGTGGTGGCCAGCTCAGTAATGTGACGCTTTGTATTTGCCTCCCGCCTTTGTGCTCTTGCTTCCACATTCCTTCACTTGGCCTCCCTGGGATTGTACCTAGACTAAAATGTTTAAGCTTTACCTCAAGCTCTGTTTTCTGGAGAACCAGAGAACAAGGCACTGGGCCTGTTTCTTGAGGATCATCTCAGGGCCAGTTTTCCAAGGAGCTCTCATTGGGAAATGCTCGTTTAAAGAACTCCTTCTTTGGTGAGACAGAAGCCCACCCTTGCCATTGCCATCTACCTCCTGCCTCACACTTCCTATCAGGCCTTCTGTCCATCCATTCTGAACTCTCCAGAAAAAAAGGCCGAATGAAACCCCCGCTCCCTCGATAATCGCAAGAAGAGAGCACTATGCATTTATTAAAACAACATATAACGCAAACTCAGTTACCATCCCCTATGTCAGGGATGGGCATTGAAATACAGTACATTATCTCTTTCTAGGCCTGTGAGTGCTACTCACCTCCCACCGAGGAAAGGAAGTGGGCAGCTGTATCAACCTGGCTTCCTTCCCCTCTTTCTGACAATCTCCAGTCCCACAATGACCAGGCATTATCATACAAAAGTTCCTTTACAAAAAGCACCAAATTGGCATACATATACAAGTATATACAAAAATCACATTTTAAAAATGTACAAAATATTCCATTTTGCACCAATGTAGAAAAGTGTCCTGTGTGGTGGTTTCAAGCACGTTTCCAATTCTGGTTCAGTGACTGCTGGACACAGCAGTGGGGTCCTACTCCTAGTCCCTGCTCTCTGAGCAGAGAGAAGACACACCTCCCCATTGCCCCTCCAGGGGCCCCGACCCCTCCCACCCTGGGCCTGTCACCAAGGCAGCTGGGCCCATCTCCACCCTCCCCAGTCTCTCTGCATCCAGAGGATCTCTCCCTCATCCAGCTCCTTACTGGCATCCTGAAAGAATAAGACAAAGAAACACAAGATGAGATAGGGACTCGGGATCCAGGGCTCACCAAGCTGCAGTGATAAAATTACGAAACTCCAATTCCTGCCTGGCCTCTTCCTTTTTTTTTCTAATTGAAGTATAGTTGACATACAATACTATATTAGTTTCAGGTGTACAACATAGTGATTTGACATTTATATAAGTATTGAAATGATCACCACAGCAAGTCTAGTAACCAGCTGTCACCATATAAAGTTATTACAATATTATTAACCATATTCTCTATGCTGTACATTACAACCCCGTGACTTATTTATTTCATAACTGGAAGTTTGCACCTCTTAACCCTTTCACCTATTTAACCCATCCCCACACTCCCTCCCCTCTGGCGACCACCGGTTTGTTCTTTGTATCTATGAGCTTGTTTGTGTTTTGTTTTGTTCATTTGTTTTGGTTTTTAGATTCCACATATGAGTGAAATCACACAGTATTTGTCTTTCTCTGTCTGGCTTATTTCACTTAGCATAATACCGTCTAGGTCCGTCCACGTTGTCACAAATGGCAAGATTTCATTCTTTTTTATGGCTAATATCCCAACCTCTTCCTTTTTAAGTCGAAATAGAATTAGTTGCCAAAACACTATGGATTTATCATCCAGTACAAAACTCCAAAAGACTACGCTGTATTTTTCAGCTGGATTGGAATTTAGTTCCAACAATAACTTGGCTTGAAAAATAATAACATTAGCAAGCACATGTTAATTAGCAAACATGTCGTTCCTGTGTGCCAGACACTGTGTTAAATGAATATCTAATTTACTCTCCACCGTAACCTTTTGAGGCCAGACTATTATGCCCCCACACACAGATGAGTAGCCCAAGACTCAGAAACGTTGTGAACTGCCCACGATCACACTGCTGGTTTGTGGTAAAGTTGTGATTCAGACCCCAGGCTCTTAACTATACTCTGCTAGGTTGGCAAACTCATTTGCCTGGGGGGCCAGCAGATGACACGAATGAGTAAAGCAGGCAGGCTGACAGTGGTAGAGCTGGGCAAACTGGTAAGTGCATGTCCGATCCACACGGGGCAGCCACTGCCCTGCACCAGCTTTCTGGGACCAGGGAGAAGGGCAAGCCCAGCATTGTTAGCTCTTTCTCAATTTTCACAAGAAAGTGGAAATCCCGATTCTTAGTTGAAATCTCCTTTTTAAAGAAAACTCCTTAAAAAAAATCCTAATTTTAAAAATGTTGGCAACTAATTTAAAAAATTTTAAACACTGTGCTGGCCAAACAAAACACCTCGGTGAGCCAAGCCTGGCTCATGAGTGCCCTGTCTTTTACACCTTTGTCAATATAGTCACAAATATTTCAATACAGGACTTTACCCTTAAAAGGTTTAAAATACATAGTGGGCACATCATCCCATATTGGCATCATCTCCAATGTCCAGCACAGCACTTTGCACACAGTCAGAGTTTCACATTGTTGTTGCATGAACGAGCGAACGAATGAACGAATGAGTGATTGGAGGTAGATGGATTTCTTACCATCTTCCTTCCCCTCTGTGGACTCTTCCTCTTCCTGATCTTCTTCTTCTTCAATGAACTCTTCCTCTTCCTCATCTGAGTGTGACAAAGAACAGTTGTGTTTTAGAATGGGGCCAGTTTCTCAGAGGAGCTGCTCCAATGGGAACCAGGCAAGAGACAGCACTTATCCAGACTCCTTCCCATGCCCCGTCAGGGTCAAATGGCCAAACACTTTCTCAGTGGCCGAGAAAGTGATGGGCTTGCCAAACCCAAGCCGCACAGAGGCTGGCTTCCTCCTTCCTCTGCCCTCCTCCTTCCTTCCCACACCCCTCCAATGGAGAGAGGGTCAAGACGCTCCTTTGTTCCAGTAGCAGCAGCAGTTTCTATACCCTGATCTGCCTGTGACCAGAGGGGACTTTGGGGAAGCACACTTTGTGCTTCTGCACATCTCTCAGGCAGAGAAGCATCACCTGGGGAGAGTAGGACAAAAAGTCCTGATTCTCAGGGATCAGAGTACTTGTCCTGAAGGAATTTGCTCAGCCTTTGATATCTGCTTGCCTACCACTCCCTGCCCAGTTTTCCTCATTCCTTAGCCTAGAGAGGGGTGGATATGGGGTACGGAGGAGCATTTCTGGGACCACCAGCTTCTGGAGCCCCAGACAGACAGTGACCGAGCTGCAACCTGTGTCCTCACTTTCCCATCCTGGATATCACCTGCAAGCTCTACTAGTGGGAAACATACCTGTTCCCCACCTCCCTCTCCCAAGCCATTTCCTTAATCCTCTGGGGCCCTGACAGGGTCACCACAGTGTCAGAGGATTTGTCAAGAGTGTCTGGGAAGAGGCCTGAAAGAATTAATGCCTCCAAAGTGATAGCCAAAATTCTGGCCACGTAGCTGGGATCTGTGCTTAACCCAGGAGTTTTGTTGTTATTTAATCATTATCACAATTAACTATTCACAGCAGCATTTGCCGAGGACTGACTAAGTGCCGAGTGTTGTGCTAAACGCTGTATACGCATGGTCACGTATAATCCTCACAAGGGTCTTGTGAGGGTGGTACTCTCCCTATTGACCTATGAGGAAACTGAGGCTCAGGGAGATTATGGAAGGCAATGCAGGTCTTCACAACGTCGTATTGTTCACATAGTATGATCCATTCCTGAATATCTTAGCTTAGGGAGGATAACAGTGGAATAGATGATCCGCTGCAACGGATACATCCAAGTCCATTGGCTTTGGGATGCATTTTGTCCTAACCTATGAACAAGATATATTTGGGGTTCTGAGAACAAACTTAACACCAGATTCTGAAAGCTTGCGGGACAGCTGACACAAGAGGCGCCAAGAAGCTTTTCTTTTTCTCACGCCAGCCCATTTGCAGTTCTTCCCTGTTCCTGCACACTCCTCTCCCCATCAGCTGGTCATTGGAGCATCACCTCTCAGACCAATGCAAAATTCAGCAAAACTGGATCCTCCCTCTCTTTCTCTGTTGCTAAATAGCTACCTTTCAACTGTGTGACCTTGAGCAAATTATTAACATCTTTGCTTTTCATCCGGTTTCTTCATTTTCCTTTATTATTTTCCCCTTATTATTGTTATGGTTATATTGTTACAATTATTATAGGTACTCTATGAAAGAGTAATTATAAACAGAAATTAGGATATAATATAGATAAATTAAGGTGCCTGAGTATCATAGATGGTAGCATTCAGAAGCTGAAGTTAAGACTAGCTCTAGGCAATAAGTAGTATATGTCTAGTACCTTACAAACTCTTCTTTTGTTTTTTTTTTTAAAGATTTATTATTTATTTATTTATTTTTCCCCCCAAAGCCACATTAGATAGTTGTAGGTCATAGCTGCACATCCTTCTAGTTGCTGTATGTGGGACGCGGCCTCAGCATGGCCGGAGAAGCGGTGCATCAGTGCGTGCCCGGGATCCGAACCCGGGCCGCCAGCAGCGGAGCGCGCGCACTTAACCACTAAGCCACGGGGCCGGCCCCAAACTCTTCTGATTCAATATCTTACTTGTTGCAACAGCACCATGAGGTGGTCATTATTAGTAGGCCCACTTTTAACCTAATTTTTAAAGTTAGAAAATGAAGCTGAGAGGTGGAGGGGCTCACCCAAGGTCACACAGACAAGTGGTGGAACCAGGATTTGAACTTAAGTCTGCCCGATTTCAGTTACCATGCTCTTTCTATTGCCCCAAGACACTCCCTGCAGTGGATCCATACATAATTTACTGAGCAACAATTATGTACCAGGCACTGTGCTAGGCTCTGGGCTCATCCAGAAGTTGGCTGTATGAATTTGGCTGATATTGGGCATCTTTGCTATTGTATCCACCTCCATGTGGGGCTCAGTGGGAAGAAAGCCAATTTCCAGGGGTTGAGCAGGGAAATAGACAAATGGTACCACCACCTCCTTTACCTGTCCCAAAGTCAATGGCCCTCAGGGTATCTGCTATGTGCTCTAAGTCCAAAGTAAAGTAGTCCATGTTTTCAAAGCCCTGCTCTGTCTTCCCCAGCTGGCAACCCTTGGAAGCTTCCACAATGCTGTGGGGGAGAAAGAGAGAGAGAGCAGGGTGAGATCTCCAGGGCTCAGTGAAGGAAGGGGGTGTCTTAGCTCTAACTCACACCAGTGCACATGCTTGGGCCCACACAGAGGTCTTACACCTGGAGGATCCCCTGGAGGGGTGGAGTATTTCCTCTCCAGTCACAAGCAGAATGGATGGTCCAAGAAAGCAGGGGATGCAAAGGCCAGGAAAGCTAGCCCAGAGTGAGACACAAAGGGGGAGGCCCATTGGACAAAGTCAGAGGCCCTGGTGGAAGCTAGGCCTTGGATCATAGCCCTGGAGAGACACTGACCTTCTGATGAGTTGCTTGGCACTCTGTGGGGGGAGAGAGAGAGCAAAGGGTTAGGACTGCAGGAGGGGTAACTCGAGGAAATGAGCACCAGTGACTGGGTGCCGCAGATGCGCACTCGGTGCCATGCCCTAGCCCAGTTGTGACCTGCTCTCCACCCTGAGCTGAACAAAACCTGGATCTTTTCCCTCTGTCCATGGTCTGCACAGGTCTTGGTCTAGGACCGTCTCATCATCCTGGCAGGTAGCTTGCATTCTAGCGGTATCAATCTAAACACTCTTAAACCCTGACATCTCCAAGATGATAATCACATCCTAATCACCTTTTTATACCCAATGTCTAGCACAAAGCCTGGCCCACAGTATGTGCTTAGGAAATTTTTATTGAACTGAACTGTGAATTCTTATATCTGATCCTTTTCTGTCTCCCCTAACAAGCTCTTCTAGGGCAGGGTTCTGTCTCGTTCATCTCTGTTTCTCCACCTCAGTGGCTGGCCTTCAGCGAGTGCTCAATTAATAGTTTCTACATGAACGTTGCATTTTGCAGCTTGCAAAGTCATTTTACAAACATCCTCTTATTTGATCCTCATAAAATCAGTTAAGAAGAAGGAAGGTAGCAATGTAACATGCTTGTTTTACAGATGAGGTTCAGAGAGATTTAAATGACTTGCCCAAGGGTACATAGTGACAGAGCACGACTTGAATCTCAGACATAGCTGTTGTGTTGCAGTGACTCTGCCCACACCTTCTAGTCCTGCTCACCAAGAGGAAGATGGCCCCACCAGGCTCGTCCAGGGACTGGATGGCTGTCTCCACCAGCTTAGTGGACTTGTCCAGTTGCTCTCGGTACTGCTGGATGAGGGACTCGACGAAGCTGAGCTTCTCCTCCTGCTCCCGCGTGATCCGCTGCAGCAACTCACTCTTCTTCTCATCCAGGATGGCATACAGTACATCAAACTTCCGGCTCAGCTCTTCCTTCACCTGGTGACTGTTCTCCTGGGGACAGAAATCTTGGAGTCACATCCTGTGGGGTCCTCCTCCCTAACCCCAACACTTCCTTCCTGGGATGGGTGTGCTAGGAATAAAGAATCTAAAGCTGGAAGAGATCTTGCTACACCCCCACTTTATGAAAATGAAATGAAGGCTTAGCAAGAAAAAAGCACATGCTAAAGTTTCATAACTACTCAGTACACAGCAACGTTTGGAGGTTGGTGTCATGGAGAAAGCTACCCCCTTCCTCAAAAATAGAGACTCTAGAGTCAGATGGGGTGATATATTCTGGGCCTCCTGTGTGCCCCCAAGTCACACTCTGTCCCCGCTATTTTAGGACCAAGACTGGTTTCAGAAAACTGCATCATTTGGTCCTAGCAGAGGTGAAGAAGCAGTTCCTCCCCTAGTAACTTCCTCGTTGAGTCTCCTTTCTCTCCACCACAGATGCTACATCTTAGTTTCCTTACCTGTAAAATGGGTATAATAATAGCATCTCATCAGACTGGGGGCTCTAGGATCCTCTATCAGCCTGGGAGCCCCTCATGGGTGGTAACAATGTCCTCCTCCTTCCTTTGAACCTATCCTTCACACAACTCTTTGTCCGCCAGACATGTGACCATCCCTTCCCCCATCTCATCTCCAGATCCCCACTCCAAGTGGAGACAGAAAATCAGGGATGCTTTTGCAGGGATAGAAGTTTCCTTCTGCCTCTACAGTCTTGGTACTCAAAGTGTGGTCCATGGACCAGCAACTTGGGCAAAGGCTGGGAGCTTGTTAGAGATGCAGAATCTCATGCCTCATTCCAGACCTACTGAATCAGAACTTGAATTTTAACAAGATCCCAGGGTGATTTGAATGCACTTTAAAGTGCGAGAAGCCTTGGTCTTCAGCACGTCAGAAAACAATGCTCTGAAAACTACTAGTGTGGAATAAATGCTGGGAATTATGCGTGGGACACTCCCTGAAGTCAGGAATGGGTCTCTTGTTCACCACCCCATCCCCAGAGCCTCTGGCAGGGCCTGACACACAGCTGTGCTCAAGAAGCATTTGTTGAGTGAATGGATGAATGGATTAGTCAGTCCTTCCCCCACTAACCCTGCTTGAACATCCCAGGCTCCAGGCCCCACCTTTAGCCATGAGTAAGCCTTCACCCCAGAAAACAGGCAGCAATGGGAGGCTTCAAACCCCCAGGCAGAGCTATTCTTCCTCTCACCTTGGTCACTCGACAGGAGTCTTCTAGCTGAGTGATGATGGTCTGCACACGGTCGTTCCCCGCCACCAGCATGGAGATACAGTTACTCAGCTCAGTCTAGATGGGAGGAGGGGTTGGGGGATCAGGAAAGAAGAGACAGAAATAGTCTCAGGGCCTGCCCTCTAGAGAGTGGCAGCACAATGGCACCCTCACTCCCCTCTCTGCTAGAAAGAGCCTCTCTCTGAGGTGCAGCTCAGGTCCAGAGCAGAGGATTTCAGAGAGATGCTGCATCCCTTATTTTACAGATGAGGCCCAGAGAGGAGAAATGAGCTGCCCAAAATACACAGCAATGTACCGGGAGAGGAGGGGCTTGTTTCTAGGAACGAAGGGATGCAGAAAAGAAATATAATTGGAGAATTCTAGAAGAGAGAGATCAAGAAAAGAGTGGGAGATGGGGAAGAAACAGTATAGAATGAGGGGCCACAGCCTACTGCCTGGACGGGATGGCAGGGCTCCCACAGGCCCAGGGGCCCAGGGAGAGGGCTGTCAGCTGCCTCCTTCTGCAGGGGAATTTGAAGACTGGGAGGAGTGACCGGCACAGGAAGAGGCATCTGGGGCCCAAAGCACACTGGGATGTAGGAGTCATGGCCTGAGAGGACCCTGGTGGCCTGGCCCTGGGGTCTGGGCTTTCCCCTGTGGCCACACCCAGGTGTCCTCAAGTGGCTCTAAGTATAACCCATGAGCTCAGCCACCTCCCCCAGGAAGGCAAGGGCTGCTGTCCCCACAGCCTAGGAAGTCCCTCCAGAGGGACTATTCCTGAAAGGCCGGCTCAGCAGATCTACAGGGATCAAATCCATATCCTGAATCATTGGGCTGTGCCCAGCAGGCCCAGGCTGGGGGCTGAAGTGGCTCAGGCCAGTACCTTTTGTCCTTGGAAGACGCTCTGCAGCGGGGCCACCTCGCAGGCCTTGTGGGCCCCGAACACCTTGCACATGGAGCACGTGGGCACCTCACAGGTAAGGCAGTAGATGTTGATTTTCTCGTCTTCATGCTCCTTGCACATGGGGTGGCTGCCCTTCTGCAGGGGCCGACTGAAGTGGAGAAGAGTCACAAGTCACGGGGTGGGCGTCCCGAGTCCCTGTCTCCTCCCCCAGCTCCAGGAGACCACCCCAGATCTATGACCTGAGCTTTTAGTGGTTGGCTGTCTCTAATCCTTTTCTTTTCAACCTCTGGGGACCCAGGACCAGGGAAGCCAATGACACCAAGTCCGTCCTCACATCCTAGGACTCAAACTCCGTTGATGGAGTTGGCCTTAGGCCCTGCCAGTGCAGGACATGGGAAGGGCTGTAGAATCTCAGAGTCACACCTGGAGACATTTTCGAGAAGAGGAAACTGGGCCCCAAAAAGGTGAATTGACCTGCCCAAGGTCACCCAGCAAGTCAGGACAAGGGAGGCTCAACTTCATTTGCTCTAATTATAGTCCCCATAGCTCCTGGTTACTGCAGGCCAGGCTCTGGGCAAAGCATTTTATACTCATGGCCTCATTGAATTCTATATTTACTCCACCAGACTGTAACCTCCATCAAAGCAGGGAAACTTGCCTATTCTCTTCACTGCTGAATCTGCAGTGTACAGTGCCTGGCATGGAGGAGGCAGTAATTAAATACAGGTAGAAAGAATAAATCAGTAAGCATGCCGTGAGGGGGCCCGAGGCTCAGAGAGGGAAGCAGTGTGTGTGCCCCAAATCACACAACTAGAACATGGGCAGCCCAGGGCTGTCCAACAGCCCAGCATGAGCCTGGACTTCTAGTCCAGCGATACTTTCCAGGGTCCAGAGTCCCTTCCTTCTCTTTCTTCTGAAACACGCATTCTTAGAATGACTCTCTCTCTTCGTTTCTCTCTGTGCTCAGGGTCTCTGGCATATTATTTGTGCCAGTGTATTGGTCAAATGTATTGGTCACTTCCTACCCGAGATTCAGTTTTTTGGGTCTAGGTCTTACCTTGCCGGCTAGACTATACACTCATTTAGAGCCAACACCATGTCTACACCACCTCTGATTTCCCACCCTCTAACACAGCAGGCGTCTCTAAATGTCATATCGTTACTGTCCCTCATCAGTGTTAATCCCTCACCTCCAAATAGCCTTGCACCACTGATCACACCCCAGACATTATTGTCCTTTCAACTTCTTAAATAAGCCCCTTTCTAGACGTTTCTTTTTGCATCTTTTATCCCAAGGCCACCCACCACCCACTCCCCATGCTGGCAGAGGTCTCCCTTTGCCACTTGTCTCTATCCCCTAGGAAGGGATCTCTGGGATGGCAGTAAGTACAGAGGTGAGGCAAGATCCTGAGGGTCTGGTGCCTATGCCCACCGCCATCCCAGATGCCCATCCTCCCAAGCCCAGGCATCAACATCTGGGTTCAAATCCAGATTGTTCTGCCACTTACTCATTTTGTGACCTTGGACAAGAGATTTCACCTCTCTGAGCCTTGGTTTCATCCCAGAGGTACTGGGGTCAATGGCAGGAGTTGACTGTAATGAATGTGTAGGCCCTGGCACAGAGCAGACCCTCAATAGAGGGGAGCTATCACTGTCATTCAACTATGTGGAAAAGCCTCGAAGGGCAAACACAACGTGTTCTTCCTAGGTCAACACTGGGTGGGCTAATATTTTCGTACAATATTGATTTTATTATTATTATAATGATCAACAATATATTTGCATTTTTGTAGTGTTGAACTCCAGCAACATGAGAAGCAATATCGGTTAGGAATGTTCACCATGGAGTCAGTCAGATAGGCTCCCTCTCAGTTTCACCACTTGCTGCTGAGTGGCCTTGGACAAGCCTCTGACATTCTCTGAGCCTCCACTTCCTCACTGTAAAATGAGGGCAAGAATTCCTTATAGAATTATTTTAAGAATTAAATAGGGATAATGCATGGAAAATACTTAGTACAGTGGCTACACACAGTAGGTGCTCAATAAATATTTGCTGTTTTTAACATTTCCCATCAAAATCCTATTTGATAATCACAATAACAAATCTTACTGTCCCATTCTTCAGACAGGGGAAATGAAGGCCCAAAGACTTACTCAAGATCCTACAATGCATTAGTAACAGAGTCAGACCAGCAAACACCCTTCCCCAGGTCAGGGCTCTTTCTCACTAGGACTGGTCTGCCATCTTTCTTTGGGCAGGACGCCACCTGCAGGCCGGCACTTGGTGGAGGTTTTGGACCATAAAGGCTGTGAGGTCAGCAGCCTGGAAGTCTTGTTAGGATGTCCTGATTTGTAAAGATCTCCCCGGTAGCTGTGTCTCTCTCCGTTTGAGAGAGACACAGGGGACTGCACAATGTCCCCCACTCACAAATCCCGCCTGAGGCTGAGCTGCTATTTTACAAACAGGGAGACTCAGAGCTAAATCGACTGGGTCCATCCCCAGCAATTCCGCTTCCCAACTGGGAGACCTCGGGTAACTGACTTCACCTCTTTGAGCCTCAGCCTCCCCACTGGTGAAATGGGGATGATAAAAGTCATGCCTGACCCACAGGACTGTTGTGAAGGAGCAGGAGGAAGCATTCCCGGTGCCCCAGGCTGTGCGTCCGGGCACATGGGACGATACCTGTTGCTATCACTATAGAGAAACTGGCTGTGTTCTCGCTGGGCACTTCTCTGCTTATCAGGGCCACTTAGCTAGCCCCAGTCCTCTCTCTCCCTCTCGTATCTCATCTTCGCCCCAGTTTCTGTCTCAGTATCTCCCAAGAGGGCAGCCTAACATCTGGGCCCTTTCCCATTCACTGAGTGACACAGAGAGCCAGGGTTGGAGGACAGAGATGAGCCTCTGTTCCTGCCTGAGGAAGAGGGGATGGCTCTCTGGACTGGCTAGTGTATCTTGCCCAACTACGGGACTGGATCCCAAGCAGATGAAGGAGGAAGGAGCCTGGGAGGGCTGGGCAGAGAACAGTGGGGAGAGAGGATGGGCTCCCAGCAGCCAGGCAGACTGACCTGGAACACTCCTGCTTGTAGATGTCAATGATGTTCTCCACCAGCAGATTCCTCTGCAGACCGTACACTCCGTGACGATCCATGATCACCTCATGGCGGCAGGAGGGGCAGCGGAAACGGCCTCCAGACACGGACACCGAGCCACCCCGGTTGGTCCAGTAGGGATTTGCAGCCTGCGGGTGGCAAGGGCAGACATGAGGCCTGGGGTCCCTCCTCAGCCCCTCCCCTTTCTAATCTCTGATTGTCTTTCCCTCTGCTTACCCCCAAACATTCTTTTTTTTTTGCTGGGAAAGATTCACTCTGAGCTAACATCTGTTGCCAGTCTTCCTCTCTATTTTTGTTTTTTTCCTCCCCAAAGCCCCAGTACACAGTTGTATATCCTAGTTGTGAGTCCTTCTAGTTCTTCTATGTGAGCCACCACCACAGCATGGCTATTGACAGACAAGTGGTGTGGTTCCACGCCTGGGAACCTAACCAGGGCTGCCGAAGTGGAGCGCACTGAACTTTAACCACTAGGCCATCAGGGCAGGCTCCTCAACCATTCTTGTCACACCATGTGACTTGGAGCTCGCCAGCCCACTTACAAAGGGAGCACCTGAGGAGCAACTAAGCAGTCAACAGGTTTGGGAGTCAGCAGACCTAGGTTTAAGTCACGGTTCTTCTCTGAATGACTTTGGGCAAGCAACCTCATGTCTCCAAGCCTCAGTTTGCCCATTCACGAAATGGGCACTATAATTAGAGCCAGCTCCTAGGGCTGCCACTTTAAAGATAAAGAAGTGAGAGAACATTTTGTAAAGTGCTTCTGGGGAAACTTGAGTCCTGCCTCCAGCCAGGACCTCCACCCCCATTCCTTTCTTAGGGAGATGGAGATTCTCCTGCCCCCATATTATAGAGAACAGCCTTGAAGGGGAAGACGTCTCTACTGCCCAGGGCCTCCCAGCCACCCTCCTCCTAAAGCTTTGGGGCCCTGCCACCACGGAGCTGGCTCCGGCCCCAGGGGTCTGGTTTCTCTCTCGTCTCTGCCTGCCTCTCCCTCTTATCACTCGAGGCATTTGACTCCTATTGGAGAGTCAACTGCGGTGTTCAGGATGCGGGTGGGGGAGCTGCGGGCAGGGCGGGGAGGGGAAACATGCGTCATGGAGAAGGAATGGGGCAGCCAGAGCCACCTCCCTAGCCCCCCTCAGCCAGGCCAGAGGCCTCAGCAGGGGGTCACTTAGGAGAAGAAAAAACCAACCCCAGTTTGGAAGAGTCCTGGGCTAGGAGAGAAGGGCTTTCCTTATGGGAAAACTGAAGAGCCACCTGGGGCCCCGCAACTAGGCTCCGCCCCGCACTGACCTGAAAGATGTCATTGGCACACTTCCGGCAGAGGTTGTGCTGACACGGCAAGATGACCACCGGCTTGGTAAACATCTCCAGGCAGATGGGACAGATCAGCTGCTTCTCCAGGTTCTCCATGGGGCTCCCATCCTGGATCAGGCTTGACTTATAATCCATATTGTCGGAAGGTGTGGCCCCACCTGGATGCCTCCTCCACCGGCCTCACTCGAAGCAGACCTGGGGTCTTGCCTGTGTCACAAAACACCCACCCGGAGCCTCTTTGTCTTCTTCTCCTGGCGCCCGAATTCTGTCTTGGGCTGAGGCCCCTCTGATATTTATAGCTGGACCCCGGTCACATGAGCCCCAGGAGGGGACCAGCTGAGCATTCCGATGCCAAGCGGCTGGCGGGGCTTGAGTTTCTTCCAGGCCTGAAAGACCGGCCCTCTCAAATCACATGTAGCGATGAGCAATCCCTGTTCCCCTGGGATGGGGGTCGTAAACAAGAACAGCCTGTTTGTGGGCAGGGTTGGGGGAGGGGCACCCAAAGTTTCCTCCAGAAATTAGTTTCCTCCCACAACAGGCTGGTAAGCCAGGGACGGGACCCAGCGAGTGGGCCACTGGGATTTGTGGGGTTAACAGCCAGTGTCCCCTCACTAACCTAAATCAGGTCCCCCCCTTGTGGAGTCCTAGGCAGCCCCCAAGATGAAGGGTCAGGGCAGCCCCTTTCTCTGAGCCCATCCCTGAGCACAGCATGTTGCTGGAGACCTTGAAACTCCCACCCCAGTTAACCCATCCCTCCATTCCTTGGCCACTAATTGTACTTTAATGCTGAAGGGCTCCCTTAAGACATAGTCCAGTCCCCTCGTTGTATAGATTTTGACGCTGAGGTTTAGAAGGAAAGGAGCTTATTCAAAGTCACTTAGAAAGTAAGTGGCAAAGCCAGGAACCTTATTCATTCATCAAACATTTTTCTGAGTACTGACTATACATCAGGCGCCAAAGTGACAGATAAATGAGTACTCCTTTTCCCTGCCCTGAGATTCCTACAGTGTAGGGAGAGAGACAGACAGAAATAACTATTATGTAATGCCTACCTAGACACTTAGAAGTTATCCAGATGCTCTCCTTTGTCCTCTGTACAAATTTTTTTTTTTTTTTGTGAGGAAGATCAGCCCTGAGCTAACATCTGTGCCAATCCTCCTCTTTTTGCTGAGGAAGACTGGCCCTGGGCTAACATCTGTGCCTATCTTCCTCCACTTTATGTGGGACGCGGCCTCAGCATGGCCTGACAAGTGGTGCATCTGTGCACGCCTGGGACCCGAACCCCGGCCGCCAGCAGCGGAGCTCGCGCACTTAACCGCTATGCCAGGGGCCGGCCCCCCTCTGTACAAATTTAAATTTTTCTCCATGTCCTTCTGGACATCTTCCATGTTGGCAAGTAGAAGTCATTGGAGCAGTTCCAATGGCTGTTTTTAAGGTGAATCTCATGCAAAGGGATATTGGGGCCATCACTATAAGGCACTGGGGTGAGAGTGGGAGCAGTGACATCAGGCCTCAGGATGAGCTTGAGAGGCTGTAGAACATACAGGAGGAGGGTCCAAGATCTCATGAAAGAGGAGTGGCAAGAGACTAGGTTTGATCCCCTCAGCCTGGAGAAGAGTTGACGGTTGGAGAAGACTTAGTGAGTAGCGAGGGCAGAGGAGCCAACTTTGGGAAGGAGAGGAAATGGGAGGGAGAAGGGGAAGAGGGGGACCCAGTCAGAGAAAGAGGTGGAGGCCTAGAGGACAAGGGGCTGGGGAATTTCAAGGAGAGGGTGGTCCCCCCAAAATGTGAATGGCTAGTTTTGCTGAGCACCTACCATGTGCCAGGCACTGTGCCAAGCACTTCGTGTGCATTGTTTTATTTCACCATCTCAACAGCCAACAACGTAAGAACTATTATATCCCCATGCTACGGATGAGGAACCTCAGGCACAGAGAGTGAAATAACTATGTATGAGGTCACACAGCTTGCAAGACGTGGCTCTAGGACATTAACCCAGATATGCTTGACTCAGGAGCCCAAGCTCCTCATGTCTCTATTGAACTGTAGGTCAACACTGCCAGGCCAGCGAGGAGTTGGAGGAGGATGAGGGTTAAAAAGAAGCCATCCCTTCTTCCTTGCTCACACGACCTCAGTTTTGTTCAGGAATCTGGCAGAACTGTTCTCCAGGAAGGCAGCCCTCTCCACTGACACAGGAGACAAAGGCTTACACCTATCATGGTAATCCTGTCCTCCTTTGCCTAAGTGACACAGTTGTGGCCAAGGAGATGCAAGGGCTGGTGGAGGAGGGCTACAGAGAAAAGATTTTCTCCCTGATAAAAAAAGAAATGCAAGAAGAAAGCTTCATTCTTGCCCGTGAATGGGGTTGTGAGAGAGGGGGCAGTTACCTTGCAACCAAGAGTGGACAAGTCTGAGGAAGAAATCAACCTCTGAGAATGGCAAAGAGGAACCATAGAAAGCACCTGGGTCATTGACACCATCATTATGCTGCCCGTTTACCCACCTCTGGAACTGCCTGCCTCTTGACTATTTAAGATGTGAGATAATACATGTCATGATAGTGCAATTATTCTGTTACTTGCAGCAGAGAGCACTCCATATATGTTCATGATTCCAACTCCTATATGCCAACGATCCTCAGTCTCTAATTTCAGTTCAGACCTCTCTCTCCCCTAAGCTAAAGATTTGTTGGAAATCTCTATTGGGATGTTCCAATGGCACCCCAAACTCGTCATACCCCAAACAGAACACACCATCTTCCCCCGCACCTAGCTCCTCCTTCTGTTTTCTTTGTCTCATGTCTCAGTGAACAGCAGTACCATTCACCCATTTGCACAGACCAGAAAGCTGAGAGCCATCCTTGGGCTCCCCCTTCCGTCCATTGCACACTCAGTCAATCTCAGCATTAAGCACGGGTCCATCTTTCCATCTCACTTGTCATCTTACCATCATCTGTTTGTGAGTCTGATTCTCCCTCTGGACTTTGAAGACTTTGAGGTCAAAGACTGTCTCTATTCATCTCTGTACCCCCAGTATCTGACACATAGTAGGCGCTTAACACATATTTCTTAGATGAGTGAACGAGCGAATGAGTGAGTTAAATAGGGAGCAGCAGGTCACTGTCAGACTTGGGGAAGATTAACGTCCTTGAGCAAGTTATTTTTTGGCTGAGACAGTGCAGCCAGTGAAGAAAAAGTACTGGAAGATTGGGGTTGGGGGATTGATGGAGTAAACTCTAAAGCCTTGGGAAGGAGAAGGACACTCCAACCTTTGAGCTGGAAGGATAGGAGAGAGGAAAGGATGGAGGCGACAATCAGGGGTGTCGGGGGTGGAGAGAAAGGTGCTCATACTGATGACCTTGGTCAAGAGAGAGTTGAGGTCAACTTCTGAGACTGAGGCAGGGGGAGGGTAGCGTGAGCGGGTGGGGGAAAAAGTTTTGACCAGCCAGTGTGAAACACAGGAGGAAGTGCCCTACAGAGGGGTGGAAGGGCTGTCTGGGGGCAGAAGAGCCTCGTTGACGTTTCCCAGCGGGGATTTGCCATTTGTGAGGAGCCATTCGCATGCTTCTGTTGACTTTCTCCAGCCACACTTGGCAGGCCAGGTGCAAAAGCCAAGCAAACGGACAGTGGGATCGACTCCAGCCTGGCATTGGCAAGGCTAGCACTGCTGAAAGTCAAGGGATGAGGGAGGGAAATTCCCACATGGGCCGTGCTGGCCATCAAAACTTGTCTTGTCATTTAATCCTCACAACAGTCCTGCAAGGAAGATATCATAATCTTTGTTTTTCCCCAGAGGAAATGAGATTCAGAGAGTTAACTGGCTTGGCCAAAGTCACACAGCCACAAGCGGCAGAGCTGAGCTGGGGTTCATATCCAACGTAGCCCGAGTCCTAAACCTGTGCTCTTCTCACTGAAGCATTTATTGAGTGCTTATTGCATGCCAGACATTGTGCTAAGCCCTTTCCATCCATCTTCTTGTTCAGTCCTCAAAATAACTCAGTGAGGCATAGGTCATGATTTTCCCTCTTTCGCAGCCGACCTAACAGGCTCAGAGAGGTTAAGTCACTTGGCCAAAGTCCCCCAGCCAATGAGTGGCAGAGCCAGCATCAGAACGAAGAAGTTATAAACCAGTATCATTACCGGTTATTGAAACATACTGTAAAGCTAAGGACCCAGAGATAAAGAGACAAACGTGGAATACCACTGGTGCATGTGAGCCCAGAGCTTTTAACTACCACATTTTACTGCTTCCCTCTCCACACATCTTCTCATTTATTTATTTTTACTGTTTATTTATGAAAATTTCAAACATACAAAAGTAGAGAGAATAGTATAATGAACTCATGTGACCAAACCCTCTTCAATTTTTATCAACATTTTACTAATCTTATGTTTTTTTCTTTTTCTTTTTTTTTTTTTTGGTGAAGAAGATCAGCCCTGAGCTAACATCTGTGCTAATCCTCCTCTTTTTGCTGAGGAAGACTGGCTCTGAGCTAACATCTATTGCCAATCCTCCTCCTTTTTTTCCCCCAAAGCCCCAGTAGACAGTTGTATGTCATAGTTGCACATCCTTTTAGTTGCTGTATGTGGGACGCGGCCTCAGCATGGCTGAAGAAGCGGTGCGTCAGTGCGCGCCCGGGATCCGAACCCAGGCTGCCAGTAGTGGAGTGCACGCACTTAACCACTAAGCCACGGGGCCGGCCCACCAATCTTATTTCATCTATACCTCCACACACTTCCTTTTTCTGGAATATTTTAAAGCCAATCTTGGGGCTGGCCCTGTGGCCAAGTGGTTAAGTTTGGTGCACTCTGCTTTGACAGCCTGGGTTCAGATCCCAGGCACCGACCTACACCACTTGTCAGTGGCTATGCTGTGGCGGCGACCCAGATACAAAATAGAGGGAGATCGGCATGGATGGTAGCTCGAAGCGATTCTTCCTCAAGCAAAAAGAGGAAGATTGGCAACAGATGTTAGCTCAGGGTGACTCTTCCTCAGAAAAAAAAAAGCCAACCTTAGACATCAAGCCATTTCACCCATAAATACTTCAGTAAGCACTTCTAACTGATAAGGATTTTTGTCTTACATAATCAGCATGCCATTATCACATCTAACAAAAATAAGAATTTCTTAATATTATCTAATTTCCAAACCATTTTCAGAGGTCACCAAGTGTCTCAAATGTCTTTTGACGGTTGGTTTGTCCAAATCAGATCCAAATAAAATCTTACATATGACAAATTTTGTTGTTTTTGTCTCATCAATTTCTTTTAATCTATAGCAATTGCCTTCCCTCCCATTCCTCTATGCCACTGATTTGTCAGAGAATGATTCTGGGTATTATGGTTCTCATTTTGACATATCAGGACCTGAAGTTCAGAGAGGTTAAGTGACTTCACATCACCCAGCTAAGAGACAGACTTCTCATTTGGGACTGCCCCCAAAGTCTGTGTTACTAGTGGGAGGAGCTTTAGTGCCAGATGGGGTCCCAGCTGGGTAGGTGTCAGGCAAGGCAGCAGGGAGAATGGTCTGGGACTAGCAAGGAAAAGGGAGGGATGAAAGGTAACAGTAATTATAACACTATTTTATTTTATTTTATTTTTTTGGTGAGGAAAAAAAAAAGCCAACTATGCCCATCTTCCTCTATTTTTTCATGTGAGACGCCTGCCTCCGCATGGCTTGATAAGTGGTGCATAGGTCCATGCCCAGGATCCGAACCTGTGAACCCCCAGCCGCCAAAGCGGAGTGCAGGAACTTAACCACTATGCCACCGGGCCAGACCCTATAACACTATTTTTGATTGATTTAATGCTTGCAAGTGGCACAGCATCTACAAAGAGCTTTACAGCACGATTTCATTCAGTCGCCCACAGCAACCATGAGTAAATCATACTTATCTCCATTTTATAGATGAGGAAACTGAAGCACAGATTAGCATATAGAGTTGCTCTAAGTCCCATGGCTAGTGTAGGCAGAGCTGGAAGAGGCTGATTTAACCTCAAAGTCTATGCTCTTTTTGATAATCACTAGAGAGGGACTTTTCAGAAACCTGAGATTTTGTGGCCTCTTGGTTCAGGGAGAGAACCCTGGCCTGGAGCCTGGACACCTGGACTTCATCTCCAGCTCTGCCAGAGACAAGCGATGTGATGCCCAGCAAGCCCCACCCACCTTCAGTTTCTTCATCTGCCAAATGGAGCAACTATAAGAGATGATCCTAAAGGGTCCTTCCCCCTCCCAAGTGGCCGGGCTCTCAGAGTCCTCCCGGGATGGATGACGCAGGCCTGGGGGCAGTGATGCTGGAGAGTAAACCACCCTCCATCTCCCCTTTCATTTCCACATAGCTCAGGCTCGCTTCTATGCTTCCTCAGTACATCACGGAGCAGAGCCTTTCCACATGTGTGCTGTTCTTCCCCTGCCCTCACGACTCCCCTGGAGCGGGGAGACTGCCCTGCCTCTTCCTTTAAATTTCCCTTCAAGCACCCTCAGAGGGCCAGCCCGTGGCTTAGCGGTTAAGAGTGTGCGCTCCGCTGCTGGCAGCCCAGGTTCGGATCCCGGGCGCGCACCGACGCACCGCTTCTCTGGCCATGCTGAGGCCGCATCCCACATACAGCAACTAGAAGGATGTGCAGCTATGACATACAACTATCTACTGAGGCTTTGGGGGGAAAAATAAATAAATAAAAATTGTACAAAAAAAAAAAAAGCACCCTCAGAAAGAAAGAAAATAGTCCCTTCCCCTATTTTCTTACAGTTTGAGATCCCTGTCACATGCTTCATTGTCATCCTCATTGAAGAATCATCCCAAATCACGGGATCAAACCCATAGGTCATTTGATCCAGAGGCTAAAGCTAGAGCAGTTGGCAGAGGCAGGTCCATGTGGTCTGGGGTGTGATGCAGTGCCCCAGATGCCAGGGCAAAGCCCACTGGACCTGGCCCACGTGCCATGGAAGGGGAGCAGAGCATCTCGGGATCTCAGCACTCAGGGCCAGGAGTCCCACAGCCCTCTTCCCTCTGTCCCTAAGTCCAGACAACCATTGTGGGCAGCTACAAGAGCCCTGGGGAGTGGGTGGCCTTTAGAGAAAGGGTACATGGGTGCCAATAGGATCTGGAGGGGACTCTGCATCAAATGATCCTGAAATAAAGTATTGAAAGTGCTTTATAAACTGTGAGATGCAATAAACCCTTATCATCAGGCCCTGAGAGCACAGAGCAACAGTCAAGAGGCTGCCCGGGGCATTAATGGATCTGAGTTCAACTTTAGGCTCCTCCACGGACCAGCTCTGTTACCGGTAACTTAACCTCTGTGTCTCAGTCTCCTCATCTGTAAAATGAGAGTTGGGTAGAGTAATGATCTCTTTGAGCCTTTCTAGCCCTGAGAGGCTAGGTTCTGGGTGACCGTCTGCCCCCAACACTCTATTCCTTGCTGAAAACTGATGGTGTGGAGGTGGGAGTCCATTTGCCAGGCACATGGCACATATCTGGCACATGACAGATACTCAGCAAACATTGTTGTTAACATTTTCACAATCAGGGGACTAATACTGGCTGGCATTTACTGGACAGTTACTATGGATAACCCCATGGTCTGTGTTTTATCTATTGCAGCATCACAGATTTTCCCCAAACTTGGCAGCTTAAAACAATAATAAACATTGATTATCTCACACATTTTCTGTGAGTCAGGAATTCAAGAGTAGCTTAGCTGAGTGGTTCCAGCTCAGCGTCTCTAAGGAGGTTGTAGTGAAGATGTTGGCTGAGGCTGCAGTTGAGTTTATCTGAAGGCTTCACTGGAGCTTGGAAGGACTGACTTCCACGATGGCTCACTCACATGGTCGGCAAGTTGGTGGAGGCCTCAGTTCCTCGGCACAGGTACCTCTCCATAGGGCTGCTTGCGCGTCCTCATAGCAGGCAGCTGGCTCCCCCCAGAGCGAGTGATCCAAAAGAGCAAGACAGAAGTGGCAATGTCTTTTGTGACTCAGCCTCAGACATCACACACTATCATTTCCACCATGTTCTATTGGTCACACAGACCAACCCTGATACAGTGTGGGAGGGGACCACATAAGGGCATGAATATCAGGAGGCAAGAGTTATTGAGGACCATCTTGGAGGCTGGGTATCACAGACTATTCTAAGTGTTTTATAGCTATTAACGTATTTATTAGTTCAAGAGGTCGAAAATATTATCATCCCCATTTTACAGATAAGAAAATGAGTCACAGAGAGATTAGATAACTTGCCTAAAGTTATACTTCTAGAAAATGGTCTGAGGCATTGTTATGGACTTAATGTTTGTATCTCCCCAAAATTCATATGTTGAAGCTCTAACCCCCGATATGATGGTATTTGGAGATGGGGCCTTTGGGAGGTAATTAGGGTTAGATAAGGTCATGAGTTGAGGCCCTAGTCCAATGGGACTAGTGCCCTTAGAGACACGAGAGAGCCTGCTCTCTCTCTCTTCATGCACACATGCTGAGGAAAGGCCACATGAGCACACAGTGAGATGGCAGCCATCCATAAGCCAAGAGAAGAGGCCTCAGCATGAAACCTACCTCGCTAGCACCTTGATCTTGGATTTTCCAGCCTCCAGAACTGTGAGAAATAAATTTCTGTTGCTTAAGCCACTCGGCCTGTGGTATTTTGTTATGGCAGCCTGAGCAAACTAAGACAGGCATTGAATTCATATAGAGTTCGGGATTTGAATTCAGAGAGTTGGGCTCTTAAACTTTCCCTCCCTCTACTGCCCATTAACACTGGCCCTGACACGCCCTGACCCCTGCCTGACCCCTGGCGGGTGGCCAGAGACTCTCTTCACTAACAGTGAGCCCAGGAGGCAGAGGAAAGACTTGGAAAAGGCACTGGAGGAAGCCTTGGGGCCAACTCCAGGCCCAGGGGCTCAGTGCTGGCCCAGATGTCCCCGTGCTCGCACCCCGGAGAGACAGTCTTGGGGGCCTGCTGCCCACCCACCTGGCCTGCTTCTCCCCACCCCCACCAGCTTGAACCTGGGGTTTGCCACACACACCCTCCGGAGGATCCAGATCCTAACAGTAAGCAGGAGGAAAACAAACTATATTTAAACCCGCAGTTGCTCCATAAACAAAGCTAAAAGACAAGTGACCGTTGGGAGAAAACAGTAGAAACACACGTCAGGATCAGGTGTCAATACCCATAATACATTCAAGTTTTAAAAACAACCAAAGGATACAAAAAGGCAATTCACAAAAGAGTAACTGCCAATGCCCTCTCCCCAAAAACAAAACAAACAAAACAAGGTGCTTGTCCTCACTAATATAAAACATCTCATTAAACCACAATAAAATCTGATTTTTCTTCTATCAGACTGATAAAAATATTAAAGATTAATAATACCCAAGGTTGGTGAAGGTGTAGGGCAATGGACATTGCCATTCCTCTTGACCTTGGGGGAAGGGGTACAATTTGACAAAATGGAGATGTAAAATATTCATACATGTGACTCAGCAGCCATATTCCGAGGAATATATCTTATCAAAAAACTAGAAAGATGACAGAAAGATGTAGTTAGTTAGCTAGCTGGAGATAGATACATAGATAGATAGATAGATAGATATTCAGATAGATAGATCTATTTAGGTACAAGGATTTTTTTGCAATATTGTTTGTAATGCAAAACTTTGGAGACAATCCCAATGTCCATCAATGGAACAAATAAACTGTTGTGTGGTCACATAGCGTACTACATACAGCAAAGAAAATGAACAAATATTGCCACGTACAACAACACAGATGAATCTCATAACAAATGTTGAGCAAAAGAGTACAGACTGTATGATTCTGTCTATATAAAGTTCAAAAAAGACAAAACTAATCTAGGCTGTTAGAAGTCAGGATTACGTTACCCTGGGTTGGAGGGCTGGAAGGGGTGTAAGCCAGGCTCCAGGACTGCTGGTGATGCTCTGTTCTTGACCTGCGTGTGGGTTCTGCAGACTTTCTCACTTTGTGAAAATGTCTTGAACTGTACCCTTACGAACTGAGCACTTTTCCGAAAGTATATTAGACTTAAAAAAAGTTTACTAAAAAATAAAACAAAAGCATACTCCAATAAGCATTCCAACTGTCCGTGCATAAAATAAATATATACATACACAAATATTCCTTCAATTTAAAAAATGACATTGAGCTTTCTACATTGAATACCAATATGAAAAGATGTCAGCAATATGTTAGGCGCAAGCAGAAAAATACACGCCACTTGTATGTTTTATGATTCTTTTCTATTAAAAAAATAATACGTGTGTATGTAAATAGATTTATATCTCAAACATGTTGTACAGGCATAGAAAATGGCTGGGAAGAAAGCTCCACTGTTGAAAAATCACTGTTCCTATGGACTAGAACTCAAGGGCTGGCGTTCCTTGCTGAGGCCCTCTAATGAGCCCAGCAGGAAATCTGAGCTACAGCTGAGCGAGGTGGGTGCTCGCCTCTGTCAGAGCTGGGCCCCTGCCAGCAGGCCACAGGGGATTTAGGATCAGGGTTTCTGAAAGCATTGTGAGACCCGGAGCAGCCAGGTCAAGGCCTGAGGGAGTGTATTTACAGGCCCCAAATAGCCCTGCCCTCGTGGGCCCCAGTGGTGGTGGCGGAGGGGTGAAAGAGGGGGACACAGCCCTATGAGGGGACCCAATCTAGTCATCCCAGCCCTATGAGGTAGGTATGATTGTCTCCATTTCTAGGTCAGGAAGTAGAGGTTACATACGTCGTCCAAGGTCACCCAGGTAGTAAATGGAACAGCTAGGCCTTGAACCCAAATCTGTCTGAACCTCGAGTTAGGGGCTCTGCCCTGGTCTGGGGAGGAAGGGGGTGAAGACAGCAGAGAGCAGCAGGCTGCCCTCAGCAAAGACTCAGAAACGCAGCTCACAGGTCTTTGCAGGGCTGAGAGACTCGGAAGCCCCCAACCCACCAGGAATCACAAAAGCGGGTTCTGCCCAGGGCCTACAGCCATGCCACCTATCTGCGGTCAAAGCTCAATCACTAAATCTGGCCCCTGGGGCCGCTCTGTTCACTCAGCACGGACACCTCGGCTCCAGCTGCCGGCAGCCTGGAGGCCGGCACCATCCAAAATAGATCCCAGAGGTGAGAGCCTCGTCAGCCTACTGTGCCTCTGCACACAGCCTCCCCTGAGGCCCCCAACTCCCTCTCCACCCCCTCACTTCCCCTCCCCCTTCCCCCCACCCCTACGCCAGCCCCTGGGTTCTGAGTCACTCAGGACATGAAGCCTGGCTATTGGGAAGAAGCAAAGGGCTGGCGCAGTAGGGCAGTGGTGGCTGGGACAGCCCGGGTTCTGAACTCAAGTCGCTGAACATGGAGCCAGATGTGGCCTGGCTGATTGTCCTCAGCTGCTTGGAAGAAGCTAATTTACCGACCGTTGGGGGTGGGAGGTGGGGGGCAGCAGTGGTTGTGAGCCTACTATGTACCAGATTTCTTCAGTCCTTACAACTGTGAGAGGTAGGTATCAGCGTCTCCACTTTACAGATAAGGAAACCGAGGCTCAGAGGGGAAGTAACTTGCCCTAAGGTCACCCACGACCTGGACTCTGGAACGAAGGAAGACCTAGATTTTGAGGCTGGCCCTGCTACTTACTGGCTGTGTGGTCTTGGGCAAGTTTACCTCTCTGAGCTTCAGTTGCCTCATCTATAAAGATGATATTAAATTAATATCCAAGTTATAAAATTATTGTAGGGATTAAAAAAGGCAGTGTTAGGGCCGGCCCTGTGGCTTAGCGGTTAAGCACACGTGCTCCGCTACTGGTGGCCCAGGTTCGGATCCCGGGCGCGCACCGAGGCACCGCTTCTCTGGCCATGCTGAGGCCACGTCCCACATACAGCAACTAGAAGGATGTGCAACTATGACGTACAACTATCTACTGGGGCTTTGGGGGAAAAAAAGAAAAGGAGGAGGATTAGCAATAGATGTTAGCTCAGAGCCAGTCTTCCTCAGCAAAAAGAGAAGGATTAGCATGGATGTTAGCTCAGGGCTGATCTTCCTCACAAAAATAAATAAATAAATAAAACTGTTAAAAAATAAAATAAAATAAAAAAATAAAAAAGGCAATGTTAAAACTTTTAGCATGATATCTGGTACAGAGAAGGTCCTTGGTCAGTGTTATCACGATTAATTCAATTATCTGACCAATGAGAGGGTTCACTTCCAAACAGCAGTGGGACTAGGGAACGGTTTTAACCTTCCGGGAGCAACCCAAGAGGTCTTCCTGAGAGAAGCAGCATTTCTGTCTCATTTTAACCCGAGACCATGAGTTCACCGGGTGTGTGTGCGGTTGTGGTGAGGCGGGCGCGAGGGACATTTGGGAGAAGGTGAATGACTTGGGTAGGGAGATTGCCTCAGCCTGGTGTGGGGGGGTCGGATCAGGTCTAAACACGGGCCAGCTTCCAAACCTCGTTCTCGGAGGATGTCCCAACAGTCTGCTTGGGCACCTTGGATGATAAACAAGTTGTCACCCTCCGAGCCCCAAGTGAACCTGACAAACCCTGGCAAAGCTGAGGAAAGAGGAGGAGAGGAGGCCCATCTATAAATACTCCGTGACTCAGGCTCAGCGTCCTGTTGAAAGAGCCGCTTGTGTTTGTGGCTCTGTTGCTCTGGGGAGGTGTACCAGCTAACGGAGGAAGGTCTGGGCCAACCTGAGGTCTCAGACCTCCCAGTTTCCTCTGCTGGGGCAAGTTTGGGGTCTGGGGCCAGGCCCACCATGGTCTGGCTTAGTGTCCAGTCCATTATGGGACTCTCAGAAAATCTCTCACCAGTCTGGGCCACCTGTCATCCAGGAAATGAAACATGTTGGCCCTCTCTGCTTTTGCCAAATGGGCTGTGAGGCAGGATGGCCTAGTGGTTGCGTATACAAGTTTGGGGGTTTTTTTGGTGCCAGAAAAATGTGAGCTCAAGTCCCAATTTCATTCCATAAGTAGCTATGTGATTTTAAACCAGTCATTTCACTTTTCTGAACCTCAGTTTCCTGAACTTTAAAACGGGGAAAATAACGGAAATTCCTTCATACGGTTGTCAGGAGCATGAGAAGAGAGCATATATAAGGCACTTCACACAGGAACAGGCATGTAGCAAACTCTCAGGTAATGATAGGTATTATGATGACAAATTAAGCTCTCTGTTTAAAATACTTTGAAAAAGGGACACTTGGGGATTTGGTTTCCCCAGAGAGATATTTAGGGAGTTGGTGGTTACCCCAGACCTTTACCATCTCTCTGCTTCCCAAACATGAAGAGCTAGGGTATGAAGAAAGCAAGACAGTTCCCAAGATGGGTAGGGAATGGCAGGGCACTGTCATTTATCAAATGCCCACTGTGTGCCAGCTGCTGTCACCATCATCATCTCACTTGACTCCCCCACGACCAGCAGGGTACAACTCCCCTCTACAGACCAGTAAACCAAGGCCCAGGGAAGCCAACTGAATGGCAGAGCTGGGATTTGAACCCAGGTCCATGTGCCTCCAAGTGTGTGGCCCACTGCACCACAGCGCCTGGCTGCCTCCCTGGTCTAGACAGGTGGCCAAAGAAGGGACAGAAGCGAGAGAATGAGGAAGGAAGAACCAAGGAGCTTGGCAACAGTCTGGAAGAGCGTAGTGAACTAGAAGGACAACTGGAGATGGGGAGCTGGTTGGGGAAGACACATGACTTTGAGGTGACTGCTCTGCGGGTCAACCAGCAGACAGACGGGAAAGTCTGACTGAACTCAGAAGAAGGATTAGCCTGGAATGGAGGGAAGCGTCCTTTGCTCAAGACTGTGTGAAACAGGGCCGGCCCCCTGGCTTAGCGGTTAAGTGCGTGCGCTCCGCTACTGGCGGCCCGGGTTCGGATGCTGGGCGCGCACCGCTGCACCACTTGTCCGGCCATGCTGAGGCCGCATCCCACATACAGCAACTAGAAGGATGTGCAGCTATGACATACAACTATCTACTGGGGCTTTGGGGAGAAAAAAAAAAATGAGGAGGATTGGCGATAGATTTTAGCTCAGAGCCGGTCTTCCTCAGCAAAAAAATAAGGAGGATTAGCATGGATGTTAGCTCAGAGCTGATCTTCTTCACACACACACAAAGACTGTGTGAAATGACTTCTGAACTTGCAACATTCAAGACCCTCTTCTGCCTGGCTTTGAGAGCCCTCTCTGTAGTACCCACCTCAGGGCCTTTGCATGTGCTGTGCACTCTGCCTAGTATAGTTTTCCCTTTCTCCTGAGACATCACCTCTCCAAAGAGGTCTTCTTTAACCACTCTATTTAAATAGGTCCCCATCCCATTACTCCTGGACTCAGCACCTATTTGATTCTTAACATTTATCACAATCTATAATTGTTTTACGCAATTTCCTTATCGATTGTCTGTCCCCACCTCCCACCCAAGAAAGTATCTGTTCCATGAGCGGAGGGATTGGATGGGCTTGTTTATTGCTATAGCCACAGCTCCTGGCATACAGTAGGAGCCTAGCTAATATTTGTGGAATAAATGAATGATCCAGCCCCACCTGTCTCCTAATAGCCCCGTTTTTCTGATTCTCTGCTTCTTTGAGACTAGTTTCCCACTATTTCCCTGTCACACCCTCCTCAATCTCGCCTCCTGTGTGACTCCTCTTGGAATGCCCTCTCTCTCCTCTGCCCATTCAAACTCTTCCCAAGGCTTAGCTCCTACCTCCTATAGGAAGCCCACTCAACCCCGGATCAAGTGCCCTTGTGAAGTGAACAACCTATACAACTGTGCATGGCGGCCCTGCTCCAAGCACCACTACTTCTATGTGACTTTGAGCAATTTACTTAGCTCTCTGGGCCCCATTTCCCCCAGTTAATTCTATCCTTGGGAATGTATCTAAGGGAAATAATTCAAAAGCAGAGAAAAACCATAAATGTCCAAAGATATACTCTGAGGCATTATTTAAAATAGAAGAAAAAAATTGAAACAACAAATATGTTAAATGCTAATAATAATAAAAGCTACTGTTTAATGAGTGTTTGAACAGGCCAGGCCACAAGCAGGGCATTGAAAACTGTGGTTAAGAGCACAGACCCCAGAGCCTCGGCCTCACCGTTTACTCTCTGTGATCTGGAGCCAATGACTTAACCTCTTTGATCCTTAGTTTCTTCATCTGTAAAATGGGGATGCTAAAGCTTCCTACCTCATGGGGCTTTTGTTGTTGTTGTTAAGCAAACTTTTTGTTAACTCTAATCCAAATATAGAAAAGTATGCAAATAAGTTGCAGCCCGATGCCTTTTCCCAAAATAAGCCTGGTCATGTAACGAGCAAAGAGGGCGGTTTTGAGGATTACATGAGACAAAACCTGGAAAGTACTTAGAGCGCTGGTAACAGATGGCCAGTATTACCTGCTCTGAATTTCATGGGCATTGTGCGAAGCACTTTACAGGCATTATTTTTATTCAATCCTCACAGTAAGCCTATGAGGTAGGCACTAATATTACCCTCATTTCAAATAAGGAAACCTAGATTCAGAGAAGTTAAATATACTGGCCAACGTCACAAAGTTAGTAAGTGACAGAGATAAGAGAGGAACCCAAGTCTTCTGCCAAAACCCTCCTCCCACACTCCTTGATGCACTGAATCCCCAAGATGTCTATTGCAGCACTAAGTTTAAAAAATTGAATAGTCAATGACCAACTTGGAAAACTGTAGTCCTCTGAATTCTTGAGTCAATAAGTAAAGATTTATTGAGCACCTACTGTGTGCCATGCACTGTTGTAGGCACTGGAAATACACAGCAAGCAAGACCGACAAGTTCCCTGTCCTCATGGAGCTTACATTCTGGTGGGAGAAGACAGACATAAAAATAAAGATAATTTCTGATAGTAATAAATGCTATCAAGAAAATAAAACAGGATAATGGGATGGAGAGCCACTTGCGACGAGGAGGACTGCTTTAGATAAGACATCCAAGGCAGGCCCCCCGAGGAGGTGACCTGAATGATGTGGAGGAGCCGACCATGTGGCAACCTGGGGAAGCCCATTGGAGACAGAGCAGCAATGAGCTTGGCATGTTCAAGAAATAGACAGAATATTATGCAGCCAATCTAAAATATCATCTTGAAAACTAAAACCTGGGAAACGTAAAATAAAAAAGTGCAAGATACACTAAGGTGATAACCATTACAGTACCCTCGTCCCAACCTTCGCTAGACAGACAAAATTCTCAGAAAAGTGAAATGGTTGATTTATTGAGGTGGTGTGATTGTGGGTGGGTTTTAAATTTTTTCCTTCTCAAAAAACATCTGCTGCTGTCACGCTATTGTTTCTGCAATTTTTAAAAAGCATTCCAGGAGTCTCATACAGACCAAATAAGACATTTCTCTGGAGCCGGCCTGGTGGCGTAGTAGTTAAGCTCGTGCACTCTGCTTTGGCAGCTCAGGGTTTGCAGGTTCAGATCCTGGGCATGGACCTACACACTGTTCATCAAGTGATGCTGTGGCGGCGCCCCACATACAAAATAGAGGAAGATGGGCACAGATGTTAGCTCAGGGCCAAGCTTCCTCGGCAAAAAGAGGAAGATTGGCAACAGATGCTAGCTCATGGCCAATCTCCCTCAGACACACGGAAAAAGACAATTCTCTGGTTACTTGCAGGTTATACACACAAGATGAATGTATCATCTCAGTGAAACAGGCTGTGCAATTTCAAGCAAGTCACAGTCTCACTCTGGGCCACAATACTGAACATACAGGATGCCACATTGCCCCGTACACCTGCCAAAAGTGGGGTCCCTCACGGCTGAAGGCACTGGCAAAGTCAAGCCTTTCTGTTATTCATGTGACACATACTTATAAGAATACTTTTTTTTTTAATAATAGGAAAAGAAACTTTGACTCAATAAAAATCAAGCCAGAGAACAAGACGACAAGCCACAGACATATTTGCAAAAGACATATTTGATAAGAACTGTTATCCAACATATACAAAGATCTCTTAAAACTCAATAATAAGAAAATGAACAACCCAATTAAAACATGGGCAAAAGATCTGAACAGCTCAGCAGAGAAGACATACAGATGGCAAATGAGCATATGAAAAACTGATAAGGGAACTGCAAGTGAAAACAACAGTGAGATACCACCACGCCCGTTAGAATGACCCGAATCGGCAACACTGACAACACCAAATGTTAGGGAGGATGCGGAGCAACAGGAACTCTCATTCATTGCTGCGGGGAACGCAAAATGGCACAGCCACTTTGGAAGACAGTTTGGCAATTTTTTATAAAACTAAACATACTCTTACCATACAATCCAGCAATCACACTCTTTGGTATTTACCCAAATGAGTTGAAAACTTACATCCACACAAAAACCTGCACATGAATGTTTATAACAGCTTTATTCATAATTGCCAAAACTTGGAAGTAACCAAGCTGTCCTTCAGTAGGTGAGTGGATAAATAAACTGTGGTACAGCCATACTATGGAATATTATTCAGCAGTAAAAAAAAAAAAAAAAAGGAGAGCTATCAAGCCACGTAAAGACATGGGGGAAATTCAAAGGCATATTACTAAGTGAAAAAAAGACAATCTGAAAAGGCTATATACTGTATGATTAAAACCATGGGACAGTGTGAAAAAGGCAAAAACATGAAGACGGTACAAAGTTCAGTGGTTGCCAGGGGTTTGGGGAGAGGGACAGATTAATAGGTGAATTACAGGGAATTTTTAGGGCAGTGAAAATATTCTATATGATATGTAATGGTAGATATATGTCATTATACATTTGTCAAAACCCATGCACACCAAGAGTGAACCCTAATGTAAACTATGGGCTTTAGGTGATAATGATGTGTCGATGCTGGTTCATTGATTACCACACATGTACCACTCTGGCCTGTGTGGTGGGGGATGCTGCGCGGGGGGTGACAGGGGATATAATGGGATTGTCTGTACTTTCTGCTCAATTTTGCTGTGAACCTAAAATTGTTTAAAAAGTTAAGTTTATTAATTTTTTAAAAAAATCAATACAAGAAAACAAAGAAGCATTGTCTGGTATAGTTCTTAGCTCAGGAGGGGGAATGGGAAATTCCTAGAAGACCTTTGTTCCTTGAGGTCTGCCACCACTCACATGGGAAGGAACAAAAAGTCATATGTAAAATGAAGAGGTTGAACACTACCTATGCACTGAGCTCTGTGCTGTATATGAATTACTTCATTTGTCCTTTCAACAGCCAAATGAAAATGTTTATATTGCACAAAAGGGTTGAAAATTATTATTATTCCCAGTTAACAGCTGAGGAAACTGAGTTTGAGGGATATAGATCCTCCCAGGCACCCTGGTCTGTCTGAGCCCAGAGGCTGGGCTCTAAGCCACTAGGGCAGGTTGGGCGCTCTCTCAGCCCCCTTCTACCTTTCACATTCCACGATTCCGTGAGTTGGTGAGTTGATTTGTCGCTTCTCGGGGGCCCTGCTCACTTGGGCCTTAGATCTCTGGAAGAACAGTGCTGTGCCCTTAGGGGACTGAGAATTTGACTGCCAGGAGCTCGAATTCATGCAGGAATTTCTCACCTTCCCAGACCTTTGACTGCAGGTAGATGGTGTCTGGCAGGAGATGGGGCCAGGTGCTCCCGCTAGGCTGGGAAGGGCTGCTCCCACACAGAGGGAGGGCTCCTTCTCCAGCCCTCAGCCACCTGTTCTCCTGCCCCAGCCTCCCCACCTCCCCTCCTCGTCTTTGGAATGCTACATCCAAGAGCTGGTGGGGCCGGCTGGGTATTAATAACTAGACTCTGACGTGTGTGCTGATTAGAAAGGCATTCCCTCCGGGCAGCCAAGACATTTGAACGCCTTGTCAGCCCATCTCTCCAAGCCTTCCACGGCCCTGAAGAGGATGAGGGTGGCAGGATAATAATAATAACCACAGCTAACCTGTTTTGAGTGCTGTAGGGTGCCAGGCCATGGTGCCAAATGTGTCACTCACATTGTTGAGTTCAATCCCTTCAGGTACTTTTAGTATCTCCATTTTATATATGGGGAAACCGAGGCTCACGCAGGGTGACTGAGAGGTCAAGTAACTGGCCCCAGGCCACACGGTAGGTGAGTGGCTGGGCAGGAACTCAAATCCTATCTGCCGGCAGCACCGAGCCCTCCTGTGGGTGGTGGGAGCCAAGGACAGGCGTCCTGCTCCAGCCACAGTACACACAGTGGCCCGGTTCCTTTAACTTCCAGGAACAGAGCTGACTGAGATGGGGCGGGGGAGGGGGATGAGCTTCCGGGAAGCTGCCCTTCCCGTGGACGTGGATGGCAGAACCAGGCCTGCTGGCCCAGGCCTCGTGACAGCCCCAGGGGGCAGGGACAGGGCCAACCCGGGAGAGGGGCTCTCCTTGGGCTTCTGGAGTGGGGAATCAAGTAACAGGAACATCTGTTCCAGCTGGGGGAAAACAGGGCTCTGCTTGGAACAGGCCTTGACCTCTCTGCTCACTCTTCTCTTCTGGTTCTGGTCTCCATCCCTCACTCACCTCTCTATTCCTTTGAGGTGCTTGACCATTTGGGGCCTCCCAGGAGACAGGGTCAATCACAGGGAGAGGGGAGCAAAGAGGCCCATCTGTCCAGGGGCTCACAGTCACAAAGGCCTTGAATTTAGGCTTTTGACATTAGCTCTTGAGGGGCAGTGTGGCATAGTGGTTGCTTCAGTGGCCACTGAAGCCAGACTACTGCTGGGCCTCCCTTCCAGGTCTGCCACTTAGGGCTGTGTAGCTTTGGTAAGGTTGTTTAACTTCTCTGTGCCTCAGTTTCCCCATCTGTAAAATAAGGATAAATACCTACTTCATAGAGTTTTGTGAAAATTAAATGAGTTAATAAATGTAGAGTGTACATTTCTGTTAAGTGTAAAGCCTGGCACAGAATAAGCACTCAATCAGTGTGAGCTGCTATTCCAAATGATGTTACATATGAAATCATGGACAGCATGGAAAGAAGAAGACATTCATCGAGGAAACTTTAAAAAATCATCACCAATAATCCTGCCATTCAACACAACCAACACCATTTCACCTCATTTCCTTCTGATTATTTTCCTCTCCATCATTTTTACAACATTGTAATCACAATGTACTTAAAAGTTGTACAAATTTGGGAATTTTTTTTCATTTAACGTAATATCCTAAGTATTTCCTATAATCATTCAATAGGCTTTTCTTGAGGGTCTACTATGTGCTGAGCATTGTTCTAGGCTCTGGGCATACAGCAGCCAGGAGAACAGACAAACCCCTTCCTCCAGAGCTTACATTCTAGTGGGCATCCTACATTGCCTTCAGAACTCATTCTTTTACATTGAGGTCTCGTTTACATACAGCAGAGAACACAAATATGAAGCGTGGAGTTTCAATAAATTTTTACATATGTAATCACCCATATAACCACCACCCAGATCAAGATTCAGAACATTTCCATCACCCCAGAAGATTCCTCCACTTTCCCCGTCAATAACCACCCCTCGTCCCCATAGATTACTTTCACCTGTTTAAGAACAGAATTTTCTCTTTTGAGAATGCCTATGTTTTAACGGCTGCAGAATATTCCATCCTATGGATATATTATTGAACATGTATATTGCTTTTAGTTTCTCACTGTTATCAATAGTGCTACAGGGAATGCCACATTTTTAATGATCTCCTTAGGCTAGACTCTCAGAAGTGGGATTGATTTTTGAAAGGGTACTTGGTAAATATTGACCGATTGCTTTCCTAAAAGGTTGTACAGCTCCACCAGCAGTGGGAGGAGCAAGCTACGAGGACACAGCACACTAGAGTCCAGCTCAATCACCCACCTTCTTAGCTAGAATCATCTAGAATTTAGCCTGGGGCCGGCCCAGTGGCTCAGCAGTTAAGTGCACGTGCTCTGCTTTGGCTGCCCAAGGGTTCACAGGTTCGGATCCCAGGCAGCACCGACGCACCGCTTGTCCAGCCATGCTGTGGCAGCGCCCCATATAAAGTAGAGGAAGATGGGCACGGATGTTAGCCCAGGGCCAGTCTTCCTCAGCAAAAAGAGGAGGATTGGCATCGGATGTTAGCTCAGGGCTGATCTTCCTCACACACACACAAAAAAGAATTTAGCCAGAATTTTAGCTAGAATCCTCAGCCGATAATGCAGTGGTACAGCAGCATGTCTCCACAACAAGTCTGACTGGCATGAGAAGAACTCAGAAGACAGAACCTGTCTTGGTCCTGAGTTTGGGACTCAGCTTTAGAATGTCAGAAAGTTTCTTGGTGGTTCAGTCTGGGTTCCCCAGAAAGCAGAGCTAGTGAGAAGGAGGCATTGAGATGTGGAGAGAGGGCATCTTATCTTCAGCCCAACAGATTCCCTCAGCTCTGGGTCCTTAAGGAAAACTGAGTTCAGTGCAGCATTCCTTGACGATTTGTCTTTCCCACCCTAAACTTCCAAACCCCAGGTCTTATGCAATCTCCCACCTGCCCTTCTCCTTGATCACAGCCCAGTCCGCACCACCATCATCTCTCACCTAGATCTTTGCAACTAACCTCCCCACATCCCTCTTGCCCACCCTTGATCCAATCTCCAGCTAGCAGCTGAATGATCTTTTAAACTGGAAATCTGACCATGTTTTAAATCTCTACTTAAAACCCTTTGGTGATGGAATGGATAGACAAAAATCAGTGGATGAATGGATGAACAAAACGTGACATATACATATAATAAAAGATTATTCAGCCTTAAAAGTGAAGAAATTCTGACACATGCTACAACACAGATGAACCTTGAAGACATTATGCTAAGAGAAAGAAGCCAGACACAAAAGGACAAATACTGTTACATATCATATAATGCTTATTTGAGTTACCTAGAATAGTCAGATTCATAGAGACAGAAAGTACAATCATGGTTGCCAGGGGCCGAGGGGAGGGGAACGGGGAGTTATTATTTAACGGGTACAGAGCTTCAGTTTGGGAAGACAAAAAAGTTCTGGAGATGGATAGTGGTGGTGGTTGCACAACAATGTGAATGTACTTAATGCTGCTGAACTGTACACTTAAAAAAGATTAAACCAGTAAATTTTATGTTATGTATATTTTATCACAACTTAAAAAAAAACTTTGACGACCCATTGCTTTTATCTCAAAATCCATAGCATGGTCTACATGACCCTCCAGGATCTGGCCCCCACCTTCTGTTGGTGTTTTAAGGCTGATCATCACATCTCTTCCCCCTTCAACTGGGATCTGGTCCTATTAGGAAATAAGAACAGGAATCAGACAGATGGAGAGAGAAAGATATTTATCTTTCAATTGCAGCAATATTAACAGTAGCCAAGATGTGGAAGCAACTCAAGCGCCCTTCAACAGATGAATGGATAAAGATGTGGTTATATACACAGTGGAATACTACTCAGCCATAATAAAAGACAAAATCGTGCCATTTGGGATAACATGGATGGACCTTGAGGGTATTATGCTAAGCTAAATAAGCCAGAGGAAGACAAATACTGTATGATTTCACTCATATGTGGAAGATAAACACACAGATAAGGAGAACAGGTTAGTGGTTACCAGAGGGAAGGGGGTGGGGGAGGGGTGAAAGGGGTAATGGCGCCCATGTGTTTGGTGACGGAGAAAAACTAGACTATTGGTGGTGAACACAATACAGGCTATATAGAAACTGATATATAATAACGTACACCTGAAATTGCACAAAGTTATAAGCCAATATGACCTCAATAAAATAATTCTTTTTAAAGTGATTAAAAAAAAAGAAATGGGCTTTATTACTGATAAAGTTGGGCTGGAGACAAGGCTTGTATCTTAATACCTTCCTGCCTCCACTGCTGCCCCTAACTCCTAATTTAAACTTCCAGCTCAGTGCTCGGTAGAGCAGCTGGGCACATATATTCCCTCCACCCAGGGTGCTCTTCCCACCACTGCGCACTTGGCTAGTTGCTACTCATCAGTCATTTCTTAGCATAAATGTCACATGCTCAGACAGGCCTTTCATGACCTGAACAACCCATCCTCCCTCCACTCCCGGCCTACTAACAAGTCTCGTGGCCCCTAGCGCTTCTTCTTCATAGCAGTTTCCACAACTATGCTTCTGTGTCTCTTTCCATGATCCTCGTGGAATAAGAAGGTCAGCTCCGTGGTGAGGGCAGGCCCTGTGCATGTGCTGTCCATGGCCATGTCCCCAGTGCCTGGCAGTGCCTGGCTCTTAGGGTGCTGTACATGATGGGGCATGTTACATTCACTAGCACTGCTCACGAGCTCCGTACACTGTTGGGAGGAAAATGTGGGTAAGGCTCTGGGGATGGGAGGTCAGGGGCGAGACGAAGTAACATTCGGTGCTACACTGAGAAGCAGGCCTTTTTTGTTTTGCTGTGTGGGGACTACAGTTTTGTCCAGGGCCCAACTGCTCAGGACCATCGAGAAGCTAAGTGTGGTCACCCGGGGCCTCCCTCTCTGCTCTTTCCCCAAACGGTAATCCACCTCTGCTCTAAGTAACCATTGACCAAGTATTCAAGAAATTGACTCAAGAAAGTCAATTTAAAGAAGTGTCCAAGTGTCTCACTTTGACTCTCAATCTCAATTTAAATGCTACCTCCTCTCAAAAGCTTTCCTGACCCCCATACCCATCATGTAAGAACAGCTTAGGATCTCCTCCTGTGGGCTCACGTAACCCCCTTCTGGCACTAATCATATTGTACTGCCTTTGCCTGTTTAGGTGTCTGTCTCCCCTAATAGACTATGAGGGCCATGAGGGCAGAGCCCTTGTCTTCTTGTTCACTGCTTTTTCACCAGCATCTAGCATAATTGCATCTTGCATCTTGCACAAAGTAGGTCCTCACAAATAGCTGTTGACTTAATGAATAAAGTGCCCACTGTGTGTCAGGCACTAGTTGACTCCTCAGGAGAGGTTTGTGTAGTGACGTTTGCTAGCTGCTCCTCAGCCTCTGGATTTAAGCCAGTGAGTAAGCCTCATCCTCCAGGACATGCAGCTTGGTCAAGAAAGGGCCCACAACCCTAGAAGAGCCAATCAGGTCTGAAAAGACTCAATTCCAGGACTATTGTTTAAGGAACGGAGAAGCTGACTTTCTCATTCCTGTGGGATGTGAACTTCTGAAGCTGAATCCCCAGGAGCACCACTGACCACCTGGGCCCATGAGAGGAGCCAGGCTTAAGAAGAAGTCAGTATGATTGAAGGCAGAGCAAAGGAAGCTGGGTCTTTCCCGATATGTCAGCAGCTGAATCCAACCTTTCCTGAAGCCCTCCCATCTCCGTTCTTCTCAGGTAAGCATGCCAATCATTCCCTTTAAGTCAGTTTGAGTTGGGTTTCTGCCCTTATAACATGAAGCATCCAGAAGGATCAGAGGCAGCCCAAACTTCATCATCTCAGCACCTGCCAAGGCGCTGAGTGAATCCTCAGTTTGGAATGCTCTTGGGACCTTGTCTTGCAGCCCTCAACTTCTCATCCACTCAGTGGATGTGGCTCAGTGGCTCTCAGACAGGGACACTCCCCAGCAGCAGCTCTTGACACCAAGGGCAGGGAACGTGGAGCTTGATTTTCACTACCAACTGCTCCAGTTGTTCTCAGTCCTCACGGAGGAGACAACTAGGACCCATCCAAAGACAAAACAGCTGAAGTTGCAGCTGGCACATGACCTTCTTGGGCCCCTAAATCACTTGTCTGGGGGCTGGATCAGAAATAAACGTTTTAATCTTCCTGGTACAAGCATAGTGGAGGTGTAGGATTGAGGAATCAGAGTGTCAGAGCTGGAAGGATCCTTAGAGATGAGCTGGTCAGACCCCTCATTATGCAAATAGGGAAACTGAGGCCCAGAACAGAGAGGGGACTTGCTCAAGGTCACATAGCCTGGTAGTGCCAAAGCTGGCACTCTCCTTAGAGGAGTTTCTCTATCAGCTTCCCCCTGCAAAGATGGGTCTTGGGCTCCCCTAGCTTGGGAAAGAAAGGAAGGGTACCCTCATGGGGATTCTCTCTGCTATGGCAAGGTAGGAGCTGCTCCCCCAAACAGTCACTGGTCGGCCTGGTGAGTTGTCCACAATAATTCGGTAGAATTTTGATAACACCTTGTGTCTGGCCCAGGGTGAGATGACTTCAGACTTTTGTCAGAAGTCTCTAACAAAGCATCAATGATGCCTCCAGAATTTCTACAGGGAAGGAATTTAGCACCAGCAATCTGGTGGGAAAAGGGACGAAGAGACTTGCCTTGAAGCTGCATTTGCTTAGCAAGTCTACTATGGTTACTGAGATCAGGGTTCTCAATGTCCACTACTAACATTTTGAGCAGGATATTTCTTTGTTGTCGGGAACTGTCCTGCGCCTTGAACAGCATCCTTGGTCTCTACCTACTGGATCCCTGTAGCACCTACCCTCCCGGTTCTGACAGCCAAAAATGTCTCCAGATACCACCAAATGTCCCCTGAGAAGCAAAATCGCCCCATTTGAGAACCACTGACTTAACAGTATGTTTAAGTAGCTGAGAGGGCATGGTATGATACAGATTCCTTTAAAAGAACAGAGGAGACAAAATATAAGGGGCCACCTCTACAAGAAAAGAAAATCATCAGAGGGCTGGTCAGCTCTGGGCAGAACTGTGAACTTTGAATTTCCATGGCTCCCATTCCTATGTAGAAAAAGTGAATAAACTTAGAAAAAGTGAATGAACTATCCAGGAAGAAATTAATATTTGGGGGCCGGCCCAGTGGCGCAAGCGGTTAAGTGCACGCGCTCCGCTGCGGTGGCCCAGGGTTCGCCCGTTCGGATCCCGGGCACGCACCAACACACTGCTTGTCAAGCCATGCCGTGGCAGCCTCCCATATAAAGTGGAGGAAGATGGGCATGGATGTTAGCCCAGGGCCAGTCTTCCTCAGCAAAAAAAGAGGAGGATTGGCAGATGTTAGCTCAGGGCTGATCTCCTCACAAAGAAAAAAAAAATTAATTAATTAATTAATATTTGCATTCATGCTCAAGTGAAGGAAGTAGTATTTAATAGCTACAAGAAGTCAAAAACACCAGCATTATACACTTAAGATGCGAGCATTTCCCTGTATGTAAACTATATTTCAAAGAAATTAATTTAAAAACACATGGGCATTGTAGTCAGACCTGGGTTCAAGTCTCAAAATTCAGACATTTCCTAGCTGTGTCACTTGGGACAAGTCCTCTCACCTCTTAGAACCTCCGTTTCCTCAGTTGTAAAAGGAGAGTAATAATAGTGTGTACCTCACAGGATAACTGCAGCGGGAAGAAGATAATGTATAAACACCACTTCGCACAGTGCCTGGCACAGGAGGCAGTATGAATATTACCTATTATTTATTTACATTTATATTACCTATTTATATTTATCTATAGTTTATAGATGAAATTGCTCCCTAATGATCTGCTTCCTGTGGACCCATTCTAATGAGAGGCATCTCCACTTGCTTCTTCCCCTGTGACCTCTTTGTTCAGATAGGAAAAGTAAGTCCAGAAACACAGCAATTTATGGGGCTTGGGACCTGGAGTCTTGGCTCCACCAGTGACTTATTAGGAACTTAAGTTACTGAGTCTCTCTGAGTCTGTTTCCTCAGCTGTAAAATGGTATGCTAATACTATCCACTTCCTAGGGTTCTTGTGAGGTTTATAAATGACGTGACCCTAGACAGTTCTGGGAATTCAGAACTGCTTTAGGCTGGGGCAGCAGCTGCACTAACAGAATCTACCACCAAGGGGCGGGATTGCTACATCCAACTTCCCACCCAGCCAAGGGAATCTGAGGATAGTTGTCTAATTTTTTATTACGAAAAACTCAAATGTTCACAAAAGTAGAATAGTATAATCAACCCCATGTTCCCAGCAGCAGGTTTCAACAACTGTCAGCATTTTACTAGTCTTCCTCTTTTTGCTTGCTTTGCTACCTGTGGAGTATTTTAAAGCATATCACAGACCTCATTTCATTTTACCAATAATACATCAGTGTGCAGTTCTAATTTGATACAATCAGACATCTTTTGACAGCAAGTGGAGATGGCTCACTTGAATCAGAATCCAAATAAGGTTTTTGCATTTGGTAAGTGTCTCGAGTTTTATGCTTTAACATTCTACCTTCCTTTTTTACTTTCATGCCATGAATTTGTTGCAGAAACCAGGTCACTTGTCCTGTAGAATGTCCCACATTTTGAGTTTGGCTGATTGTGCTGTTTGTCTATTCCCCAAATTTCTGGTAAACTGGTAGTTAGATCTTGCCTTGATTAGGCTTAGATTCTTTTTTTATTTTGTTCAGACAAGAATATTTCATGCAGAACATGGTGTCCCCCTCTTAGTGATTTTAAGATTGGTCAGTGGATTCAGGCAGTGTCAGCCTAAGCTCGCCATTACAAGGCTCCCTAACAACTTTTCATCCAATTGTTTCAGCATCATTTCATGATCATTGCCTAGGCTCATTATTTCATTAGGGTTTGCAAAATTGTGCTTTTCTAATCCTATCATTTCTTCTGTATTTATTAGTTGGAATTCTTCTATAAGAAATAACTTTTTCTTATCTACTGTTTGGTTACCTGCAGTACAACTCATCAGGGAAAGACCAGGAAAATGTTTGATTATTTCCCTTTATTTTTCAATGTAATTTTTCAGAGTAATTAGTTGATCCTCCATAAAATTCCATTGGTAACAAATGTGTTGTTTTCCTTAAGTATCGTTATTAATTAATTGATTTTTATATATTTTATGTGTTGTAATCTATTGGAGTCATTATTTTTCATTTAATGCTCAAATTGTTTCATCTTTGGCCAGTGGGGCCCCTTTGTATCAGTTCCTCAGCCATTTTTACATGACCCCAATAGTCTTTGATAGCTTCCTGGCTTCCAGGCACAAGATGACCCAACCTTATCCTTCCTGCTCCAGTTCTGGAACCAGCAATTTACGAAAGGAACCTTGATTTTCTTTGTTTACCATTTAATTTTTTTTTAACTGGAAAATAGTACTTCGAGACCAAATCTGTGCACTAGGGGTGTTCATTACTACTGGGTTGGTCATTGCTTCTAGGCCTTTTCAGCAGACAGAGCTAGAAAATACATTTTTTAAGGGAAAAATACATACTTCATTCATTCCACTGTTTACAGATCTAAGATTATCCTAGGCTTCTTTAGTGTTTGTAACTTTTTCTCATACGTTGAAAATCTTGATTCCTAATTCCATTAACATAATTACTTATTTGCTTTATCCTAAAATATACCTACTATAGTTTCAAAATAGCAATATCAATATTACTACTAACAATAAGACTAACGAATGCAATTTAATATTTCTATGCAGTTCTCATTGTCCTTAGACTGCAGCTCATTAGGGAGGTAGTCAAAATACTCATAAAGCTGGGGGGGATGGGGGGGGGCTGGCCCCGTGGCGTAGCGGTTAAGTGCGCACACTCTGCTGCTGGTGGCCCAGGGTTCAGCTCCCAGGCACGCACCAATGCACCGTTTGTCAGGCCATGCTGTGGCAGCATCCCACATAAAGTGGAGGAAGGTCGGCATGGGTGTTAGCTCAGGGCCAGTCTTCCTCAGCAAAAAGATGAGGATTGGCATGGATGTTGGCTCAGGGCTGATCTTCCTCACAAAGAAAAAAAACAATCCTTATAAAGCCGCTTGAAATGATTTTCTCTATGTAGTTATGCCACCAACTGCATACAGATGGTTCGTTTGTTTTTAGTTTTTATGGAGTGTTTTATTCTTTTTATTGAACTCTACTTTATAAATACGCAAAACATTTACAACGTTCCAAAATAGTAACTATATAATAAGGTACATTCACAGAAGTCTCATTTCCACCCCTCTTTCCCTTCCGCCCCACATAGGAAACCATTTTTAGAAGACTTGAGTTTATTCTTTCACTGTTTAACTTTTAAATATAAGCAATTAATGTATATTTATATCTCCCTGTTACACAGAAGATAGCATACTATAAACACTATTATGCACCTTGCTTATTTCACTTAACTATATGGACATTACTCCATATTAGCATATGTTTATTAGTATATATAGGAAATCTTCCACTTATCTTTTTACAGCTGCATAGCAGTCCATCCTGTGTATGTACTATAATTTATTCAGCCAGTTCTTTATTGACATGTGAGCAGTTTCCAATCTTTTGCTATAAAAATAATGCCATAATGAATAAACTTGTGCACACAGCTTTTTATATTTTTGCTAATATATCACTAGCATAGATTCCTAGAAGTTCAGGATTTGACCTAGGATTACTGGGTGAAAGAGTAAATACATATGTAATGTGGCTATATATTGCTAAATATCCTTAATTAGAGTGACATCATTTTGCCTTCCCACCAGCAATGTAGGACAATGCTATCCTCAGGTGTATTTTGGTAGCATATCAGTTAGAGGAGGCTGCAGAGATGAATCACAGACAAGGTTCAGCAGACCGCTGAAGACTGGTACATGGCACTCAGGACAAAAGTCGGAACAGATTACACAGCAGGGTTTTAGTGTGTTTGTTTGTTTGTTTTGGTGGTGGTGGTGGGGTTTACACCAGGGGAGTGGGTATTCAAGGCAGCCTCCACCCGCAAAAAACAGACCCCTTTCGGTCAAATAAGGCAGAGGTCTGTTTCCTCACTTGTAAAAACAGGGTTAGTAATAAAGCCTGCCCTTGTGGGGTTTGCTTACGATTAGGAGAAAGAATTTAAAGACCTACCCCAGTTCCAGACTCTCGGGAGAAGGTCCACATATGGAGGACAGAAAATAAAACGGGTACTTGGTTGATCCTTGAAAGCAGGGCAGGGATTCTTTGCATATCGTGCCTTAAACAGCACTGGGAGGAGGAACACCCACTTTATTGACAAATGGTAGGTGCAGAATAAATCGGTGAAGAAATGGATGCTTCTGGCGGATGCCCACTGATCTGTGTAACTAAGTGAATGACCGATTGGTCCGGGTCTCTGAGTAACTGACAGCCCCCGGCTGGCTGTCAGGCGACTGCGTGCTGGAATCTGACAGCTGTCTGGTCGTGGCCCAGTGACTGGGGCTGACCGTCGGGCCCTGAGAGAACCGCTGTCTTCGCTGTCGATCCCGGCCCGTCCGGCTCGGACCGCTGCCTCTCGCCGCGCGCCAGCGGGATCCGACTCCACGACAAGCCCGCAGCTGCCGCCGCCGGGCAGGGCGTGCGCGGGCAGGGGCGGCCAGGTGCGGGCGCCGCCCCCCCTTCGTCCCTGCGCCAGGCAGGGCGCCCCCGACTCCCGGCGGCCGCGGCCCGGGAACAATGAGAAGCCGGCTTCTTTAAGGGAGATACCACCGCGCCGGCGGGGCAGGGGAAGGCGTCTTCCCAGATGATAGCACCCAGCCCCGCGCCGCCACCGCCACACCGGCGACTGCACCGTACGCAAACATGGCTCAGTGGCTCTGACAAAAGGTACAGCCTCCCTCCCGGCGGCGCCGACGCCAGGCCTCCCGGTCGGGCCGCGCCTCCCCGCGGGCCCGCGGAAGAGCCCCGCATCCCGCAGGCACCGCAGTCCCGCGCCGAGGAAGATGCACCGGGCGTTCCACCCCAGCGACCCCCGCACACCTGCCCGCCGCTCGGTAGGTCGGGAGGGGGTCGGAGAGGCAGAGGGGAGGCCGCGCCGGGCGCACGCACACTCAGGCTCGCACCTGCCGCCGCAGACCAGCCCCGGGGCCGCGGGCCGTGCGCGCCCGCTGCGGCAGGGGGGCGAGCGAGCCTCAGGCGTGGACTGGCCTCCCCGCGCCCGTGCCCGGCCACCCCTGCGGGGAGGGGCACGAGTGGTGCGTTCCGGGGCGCGCACACCTTCCGCAACTCCCGGCTCCCGGAGCTTTCAGGAGCTGGGAGGAGACTGGCGGAGCGCCGGGCGCGCGCCCAATAGGGACGGCGCTGGGCGTCCCGGCCGCGCTACGGAAAGCCGGAGGGGGGCGTGGCCGCGGGGCGTAAGGGGGTGTGTCCGCGCGCACCACGGGGGCGCGCGCCGGCCACTGACTGGAGGCTGCGGCGGCGGAGGCGCGAGCTGCCCGATAATGGCGGCCTGCAGAGCCCGTGAGAGGGAGAAGCGGCGGCGGCTACCCTGAGGTAAATCCGGCCCGTCGGCCTGGCAGAGCGGCCCTGCTGCAGAGCCGAGGGCCCTGTCCGTGCCTCCGTCCCCAGGAGGCCTGTCACAGCCCTGTCAGCGGAGTCATCGCGGGGAGGGCCCGCGCTGCTCAGGCCTCCGGCCCGCTCCCCGGGCCAGCGGCCCCAGCTGCGGCCTCCTCATGCCCGTGGCCTCCTCCCCAGGCCCCGGGCCTCAGCCGCCAGCCCCGAGCAGTCGGCGCAGCTGCAGCGCTGGCTCCTCCGGGCGAAGGGCCTCGGGAGGATCCCCTCCGGGTCTCGTCTGGACGCAGCCGAGGAGGGGGAGGGCCTGATGCTCGGCCAATGAGCGGGGTCTGAGCCGCCGCGTCGGGCAACACCTCTGCCCAGGACTGGCCCTTCCCTTCCCTAGCCCAGCAGGTGTAGGGCCCGGCCGCCCGCGTCCGCGCGCGGGGTTTGCACGGCAGGCACGAGGGCCCGGGAAGCGCCGTCCTAAGGCGCTTAGGCGCGCGCGGGGTGCATTATCGTGCTGTGTTTGACCCAGGATCTCAAGGATTTCATAAACACCCTCCCTCCCCGTTATTCAGGTGGTCTTTCGTATGGGGATGTGGGGCAGCTTCCAAGACATCGGCCACCTTGAGATGGCCAGGAGTTGGCGATCCACGGAGCTGGAATGTTTAATCTGTACTTGGGGCAGAGGATTCTGGGCCAGGAAACCCGACTCGAGGAAATACAGCAGGAATTGGAAGGCTGGGTGTCCAGTTAGAGGAAGTGGGACTAAGGAGCAGTCTCAGAAGCTTTCGTTTTCTTTATTAAGTTTATCCTAGGGACTTAAAGTAGCTGTTCCCAGTTTTTCGGGCTCAAGGGTCAGTAGCTTTATGTTCCTCCAAACTGTGCAGTGTAAAGATTGTACAGTCTCGGGTTACTTTTCTTGCCCTTGGTGGCAATCTACAAATGAGAATTTGTTCCTGGAGCTCATTAGAATCTTTACATTCTTTGGAGAGTGAGGAGTCAGGCTTTAGACTTTCTTGATTCCACGCCTGAGCATTTCTGTGTAGGGCCTTTGCTCCTGCCTTTAAATGATTTATCAAGTTGAATTTCAAAGATCTGTCAGAGAGCCCCTTGATGTGTAGGGCAGTTTTTGTTGGCAAAAATGACCTAGATCTACACAACTATTGTTAAACAACAGGTAACTATATTCTAAGTAGCTTAATTTATTTTTAAAGGAACATTTTTCTCTGCAAACTTTATTTTCATTTATTTTGCAAGAAATAAGGAAATAACATAAAATAGGAACATATACAGTTTGGCCGTTTACTTTTAAAGAATAAAAACTACACTTTTTCAGTCTATACGGGATCTGGTTCACTTTCAGTCCCTAAGGAGAAGCCAGGTGTTTGCACTTCCAACTGTGAGGGTGTTTTTGGTTTCAGGGAGGGGTGTGTTTTGGTGAGGAAGAGTGGCCCTGAGCTAACATCTGTGCCATTCTTCCTCTGTTTTGTATGTGCGACGCTCCCACAGCATGGCTTGATGAACACTGTGTAGGTCCATGGGCAGGGATCTGAACCCATGAACCCCAGGCTGCCGAAGCAGAGTGCCAGAACTTAACCACCAGGCTGGCCCCTGTTTTTGCTGTTTTTATGACCTTTTATGTGTGTCAGCTTTAAGGAGAAGCTAGAGTTTTGTTCGTTTTTTCCTGATCAGTAAATAAGAATACTGAATTTTTTGGTTTATTTTTAACAGTGATGTTTGGAAGCAGTTCATTTAAGAGGCAATATAGTATAATGGTTAAAATTATGGATGTCAGAGCCAGATGTCCTGGTTTCAAATCCCAGGTCCACCAGTTACTAGCTGTTTTGACCTTGAGCGTGTTGCTTAACCTCTCCCTGCTTTAGTTTCCTCATCTATAAAATGACCATAATAGTATCTAACATTTTTGTGAGGAAAAAATGAATTTAATATTATGAAGTGCTTGGAACAGTTCCTGATACATGGTAAGTATGTACTACATAAGTGTTAGCCTCTTTATTATTATTATCATCATTATTAAAATACTTAGATTTGCCCAAGGTATAGCAAATATCTTTCAAGCACTGTTAACAGTAAGACAGATGGTAACTAAATTATACTTAAGAAGAAATACAGGCCAGTAGGGTATACTTAATTTCAACAGAGCACTTTGTTGATTTTTCCAGAAACCTTGACCTTGAAGATGGTGAGTAGCCAGCCAAAGTACGATCTAATACGGGAGGTAGGCCGAGGTAGTTACGGTGTTGTGTATGAAGCAGTCATCAGAAAGACCTCTGCACGGGTGGCAGTGAAGAAAATTCGATGCCATGCACCCGAAAATGTTGAACTAGCCCTACGAGAGTTCTGGGCACTAAGCAGTATCAAGAGCCAACATCCAAATGTGATTCACTTGGAGGAATGCATCCTACAAAAAGATGGGATGGTGCAAAAGATGTCCCACGGCTCTAATTCTTCCCTTTATTTACAGGTATGTGTGGTTGAATGGGAAATAGAAATGATTTGAACGTAGCATTGGTCATCAAGAAGGGGAATGAAAGAGTCAGATGAACTTCTACCTTTAAGTGCAGGTGTTTATATAGTTAGGAGTAAATAGAGGTCTGCCAAGAATTGAGTAGATGTTTGCTTTAAAACAAGGTTTTATTTAAACCTGTGATGCAAATACCTAAAAATAACATAAGCCACCTGTTATGCCATGATACTTGCCAATCTGCATAGGAATGGGGCAACATAGAGGCTAGAGAAGTAATTGAGACTACAGTCTAATAAGTTTACTTATTTGAAATCAGTTTTTTTGAAACTGAAGACAGAAGAAAAAGAAAAACTGTACAGCCAATAGCAGCACCCATATGTAATCAAGCATTTCTTTATAAATCACTGGTTTGAACATAAGCCTCTGCTGTTTTAGAGGGTTATGTGGTTTCTTAACCATGCAATTCCGGTTAATTTTCATGATGTAGCTTAGCACCTGAGTATTAGCTAATAGCTGATAGCTAACATTTGGGTTCCTACTCAGTACCATGCTCTGTGCTAAGTGCCTTAAAGGCAGTTGCTCCAAACAATCTTATGGGGAAAGTACTATTATTATCATCATTACAAATGAAGAAACTGAGGCTTAGAATAATGAATTTATCCAAAGTCACATAGCTAGCAAGTGGCAGAATTGGGAGCTGAACCTAGGACTATCTGACAGCTAAAACTTGTGCTCTCTTAACCTCCAGATTACTCTTTTGTAGACCTAGGGAAAACATTAACATAGGAAAACAGAAAAGCCTTTTTTTTTTATGTTGGCTTCTGCCTTAGATCAAAATCTCTAGTAGCTTTATACTCGCTGAAGAGAAAAGATACTTAAGACACAGCTAGTTAAAGACCAGAGCAAAATTTCTTAAGTCCCATCATTCTTGGAAAAGGAAACAACTTTCCATGAGTGTGTTGAAATTCAGAATTTACTATCAGGGCACAGAAGTCTGTATTTAAAACAATAAAAGCTTTTGGACTAGGAACAACAAAGAAACACGTTAATCTATGTAATTAGAAACTTACAAGTTTCATCATATGGTGAACAAATATCAATCTTGAGAACCTAATTTATGCATTTTAGCACACTATGCCCTGAAGTTTTCTCTCTTAAGACAGTGAGTATAAGACACAACTCTTTAGCCTCTATTCATTTTATTTTTTACTTTTGTAAAAGTGCTTATTGTGTAAGTTGCACTGGTAGAAAATGTTGGAAACATTCTCACCACATTCCCTCTTAAAGTGAATAGAACCTTGCTGAATTTTGCATTGACTTTTGGAAACTAAAATTTATAATCTCTTTTGGACTATAAATACAAAGACATTTAAACATATAACTTAGTGCTAATGGTATTCTTGAGTCCAGATCAAGCAACCTTTATAGTAACTAGGCATTAGCTGGTCTTTCATGGCTTTAAGATATAAAGTACTTCCAGACTTTATTCAGTGATTTTTTTTTTTTTCATCTAAAGCACCTTTTTGTTCAGTAATCTCTTTCATTTTTTAAAGCCTAATAGACCTGTGTTTGACTTGTGGCACTTTTTGCTAGCTGTATGACCTTGGATAAAGAACCCAATTTTTCCCCAGCATCTGTATCTTCATAAGTAAAATAGGATAATAATTTCTACCTTCCATAGGAGTTGTTAATATTGGAGGTGATGCAGATAGAATAGTTGGCACATAGGAAGTACTCAGTAATGTGTAGCTCTATTAAAATTGTCTCTTCTATGGATTTATTTAGTTAACCTGACATTCATCCATACATTTAGCAAGTGCCTTTTCTAAATTTATATGTAGTAAAGACAACCAGTATTTACATCTAGTAAAGACAATTAAGCAAATCTGTAGGGTGACCACAGGGTTCCTATGCATGGTCTTCTCCATTCTCTATACACATTTTTATTTTTCTCTATGTTTTTCCAGATATCTTCCTTGTTCTTAGTTGGAATCATTATATCAGTTCCTGAGAGCTAAAAACCTCACCTAGAAGAAAATGTAAAACAACAGAGGACACAATCTCATGCACAGGAACTTAGTGGCCAGTCTGTATACTTTGATAAGTGTCATGAATGAGGAGTACAGGTATAGGAGCATATAATAGGGAACCTGACACAATCCTTGGGTTTAGGAATTGTGAACTGTTTCAACTGAAACTTGTAGGGTGAAGAGGAGTTAGCCAGGTGAGTGAGTGACAAAACTTACCAAGCAGGAAGAACTGTACATACAAATGTCTTGAAGCAAAAAGCATGAAGCATTCTAAGAATTGGAAGAAGATAGTAAGACTGTAGTGTACAGGGAGAGTTGTTTTAGATGAGGCTAGAAAGATCAGCAGAGGTCAGAGCACACAGGATCACAGGATCTCATAGCCCATGTTAAAGAGCTTAGACTATATCCTAAGAGAACAGGGAAGCTGTTGAAGGACTTTAAGCAAGAGAGCCAATGGCTGACATCCTCTACACTTGAAAATAAAGAGATTGGGCTCTGTATGTCTGTAGCTCTCAACCAGGGGCCCTCAAACTAGAGCCCTCGGCTTGTTTTTGTATGGCCTAGATGCTAAAAATAGTTTTTACGTCTTTTTAAAAGTTGCTAAAAAAAGAAAAAAGAAAGGGAAGAAGAATATGGAACAGAGATTTTATGTGGCTTGTCGAGCCTTACTGTAAACCATTCTTTGAATGCTAGGACTCTTCATTGCTCAAAGCTATTTAGGAAGTTTGCTTTTGAGAGTAAAGAAAGAAGAAGAGAGGAAATGAAGAAGGAATAATGGTGCTGGTCTTTAATCTCAGCATATTTAGTAACAGTGCACCAAGTAAATAATTGTGTGATCTGTACCTTTCTATCATTTTCTGTCTTACTGGCAAACACATGCTACAAGGAAAACGCATGCAAAAAAAGACACCTGGAGACCGTTGCAATTACTGCTGTTTGCCATGGGAGGAGATGGCAGGGAGAGATGTTCTTTGCTTCTGCCTGCCAATATGATGAGGAAGTACCAGTAGATTTAAATGTAAAATTAGCAGTTAACTCACTCTTCAACAACTCTGGCTTCCCTACGAAGTTTCTATTCAATCTATGGGTCTGAAAGGACACCATAGGACACGTGTTTCCAAGGCACTATGTGCCTGTATTTTAGAATGGTAGTTCATGTTCAGTTAAGTAATTAATATGCTTGAATTTCAGATAATAGATTAATAGTTAGATAATGATAACAAATAAAACAGTGATTTATTCTAGGTTTTCAACTTGTATCAGGTATACAAGCTCAGACTTGAATTTTTATGTCAAAATGCAAATATGATTTTTATAAATTGATTTTTAGAAGCCATCCAGTGATGGAGATAGCCAGCATATTTGCAATCTGCTGTAGACGTTTATGAAGTAATGATGTCAGTCTTTATTTTTATCAGTAACTACAGGAGCACCTTATTTCTGTAACAACTAGTTGTTCCTTAATCATTTTTCTCTCAATTTCACAGATTATGTTAATAGTGTATGTGAAATGAACAAGAAGTATGTTTCAGGCAGTTTCATTGAATAGAATTTCCTAATTGATGTTTATACCCCAGCTGACAGTCTCCCAGGTCTAGCCGCTGAAACTTTGATCTTTTCATGAAGCTATTAGCCAGGTAGGTAGAGTTCAGCTCCATTGACACATGCAGAAAATGTATAGCCAGTTGGACACTTTTCAAAATAAAGCTATTTTTAAATAAGTATTTACTCTGGACTTGAAGATTTGGTGTGTATTCATTAGAGCCAGAGTGACAGTTTGAAGTGCTGATATTTAAAATGCACATATGAAAGCACTGACCAAAAAAATATTCATGGAATTCCCACTTAAAATTGGAGACTAACTTAACCAGTTACTCTTCTTCTATAGCTGAATTGTATAAACTGTGCAGATGATTGTAATCTATTTTTTTCCTTCTTATAGCTTGTAGAGACTTCATTGAAAGGAGAAATTGCCTTTGATCCCAGAAGCGCCTATTATTTGTGGTTTGTGATGGATTTTTGTGACGGAGGAGATATGAATGAATATCTGTTGTCCAGGAAACCCAATCGTAAAACTAACACCAGCTTCATGCTTCAGCTGAGCAGCGCCCTGGCTTTCTTGCATAAAAACCAGATCATCCACAGAGATCTTAAGCCTGATAACATTCTGATTTCTCAAAGCAGGTTGGATACCAGTGACTTGGAACCTACACTGAAAGTGGCTGACTTTGGTCTAAGTAAAGTTTGTTCAGCCTCTGGGCAGAACCCAGAAGAACCTGTCAGTGTAAACAAGTGTTTCCTTTCCACAGCATGTGGAACAGATTTCTACATGGCTCCTGAAGTGTGGGAGGGACATTACACAGCCAAAGCTGACATCTTTGCTCTGGGGATTATCATCTGGGCGATGCTGGAAAGGATCACATTCATAGACACAGAGACAAAGAAGGAACTCTTGGGGAGTTACGTAAAACAAGGAACTGAGATTGTGCCTGTTGGGGAGGCGCTTCTGGAAAATCCCAAAATGGAACTTCTCATTCCTGTGAAGAAGAAGTCTATGAATGGGCGAATGAAACAACTGATTAAGGAAATGCTGGCTGCAAACCCTCAGGATCGTCCAGATGCTTTTGAACTAGAACTCCGATTAGTGCAAATTGCATTTAAAGATAACAGCTGGGAAACGTGACACATACATTATTTGCAAATATCTTGGATGATATGCTGCTTCTGTTATAACAGTGCTGCAACATAATGTGGCTGAAAAGAATATAAAAAGCTAAACTCCACCTTCTAAGGGTTTAGATTTTATTGTGGGGTGTTTTTTTTCCTCCTTTTACTTAAGTCCAAGCTGGCCATTTTGTTAATATGTTTTAAATGTGTATTACCAATGTGGGTGTAAATTTTTTTTAAATGATCATTGGTAGAAGTTTGGCAGGAAAATTCTCTAAGAGCCAAGAAGAGAAGGGAGTCCAGTTTTCTGAAAATATGTCTCTAAGTATTTTAGACATTCCTTGTCAGTATTAGGAATTTCCATGGAAGAGAGGTTTGCATGCTGGTAATGCAAGCTTTGAAGCTTTGTAAAGGAAACATATATGTATATATTTATGTATATGTAAGTATGTGAATGTGTGCATTTTGCATTCCATATGAAGAAAATGCCACTTCTGTTTAAATTATTTAATGTAGGTTTGGGTTTTTGAGATTTGCTGGTGAAATCAGTGATGAAAAATAAAAGAACCTTCCCTCATCTTCCTACCCTGTCCCTCCCTCTAATGAAATCATCCTAAGTTTTTTATTTTTGTAATATTATACAAGTTTTTTTTTTAAGGCATCATTTTGGAGGGTCTAAAATTATCTGATTAAACATAAATGAAATTAAGTGATCCAAAGCTGCTGAAGTATGTGTGAGCTCTCCAGTGGCCTGTAGCTGGAGGAGTTGGATTGGCCATGCAATCATGCGGTAGCAGGTTGGCAAGGACACTGATGATTCAGTCATACCTTCTTTAGGTAACCAAGTATTCAGTTAACCAATTAAACCACTGCATTGGGACATGTCTGCACTTGAGCATCTGCAATCTGATATAAATCTGCATACAAGATTCTTCTGTTTCTGAAAACTTTGCTATATGTAACTATAGCACTTGATATATTAATTTTTGATTTTAAGACTTTGGCTAAGCTTCATGAAGTTGAAGAAACAAAGTGAGCTCTACCCTCACATTGCCTGCCCTGATACGGTCTCTTGTTTAATTCCTGGGATTCCTTTCATTTGGGCACTAATGCTCTTTTCTCTTGTTTGATTTGACACAGTAATGGTAGTGATATGGTTGTAGTATTAAATGTCGATCACCTTTTTCTAAAGTGGGAGATGATACCTATACAGTTTGGCAAATGGATAAAATATTGTGGCGTCAACTCTATCTTTGAAGTAGAAAAGTTATGAATTTTATATAGTCACTTGGTATGGTCTGTGTCAAAAACCAGTAGACCATGATTATTCTTGAAGTCGATTTGATTTTAGCCTTATATGGTTGTCTCCAACTTGTTTTCCTGTAAATCCAGATAGTTAAAATCTAAGGAAAGGAAATTTTCCTAAAACAGAACATTAGCCTTTAAGGTTAGATAGACTTTTAAGACCATTGTATCTAGGTTAATCTTTATAAAGCACTAGAATCTTTGGTCAAAAGTAAAAAAAAAAAAAGTATTAGAATATTGAGATCATTGATAGTTTGTGTAGTCTCAGCTTTTTTGAACTTCCACAACTTTTGGAATATTGCTATCATAATTTTTTCCTTATTTAAAATGTGTTCAGCAGACTACAGAAGGTGAAAAAGCACAAAAAATTGGAGTACGTAAAATTTCTGGACTATGCATTACTTGGTCTGGAAGTTTAAAATTTGGACCAAAAGATGTTATTGAAATAAAGCCTTTTAAAATAAAAAAAAAATCATATACTTTTAACACCACTTTCAAGCTAATAAATGTAAGAATTCTTTCCGAAATTAGAGGTGGAAATGCACTGGAACCTCGTGATCACCAAATTAGTGTAACACACATCTGGCCAAAGGGATTGATTTACTGGAAGTAAAAAGCATCATTATAACATTGAAGTGTCAATAACATGGCACTTCAGCAGAGACTCACGATGACTCAGGTGATGGTATGCCAGTGCTTCATTTGCTCTTCAAATATCTGTGTGCTTGGAGCCATGGTTTCCTAAGCACGTAGTTTTTGGTCCTGCCTCATTTAAAATAGTTAACGATTATCATTTATTTTGAAAGATTTTACATGTGAAGTGGAATTCTTTCATTGACAGCAAGGGTGTGAGGTGATGAGGAAGTTTCTTCTGGAATTTTCTCAAGTCCTTGTATTCTAAAATAGCCTATGATACCAAGCAAAATGATAGTAAATTGTCTGTCTTTATTCTTTCAGTCAGGAGGTATTTATTAAGTACCTACTGTGTGCTCAGCACTAAAGGTCAGTTGATAAAATGACAGTTTAAAAATGGTGTATAGCCATAGGCCTTTTCCAGTAAGGAGTAAGAAATAAAAGAGGATTAGTGATACTTGGAAATTCCTGGATATTTGCTAGAGGAAACATGAAAGCAAGAATTTGTGCACAGTGCCTTGCCCATAGTAGGTACTCAATAAACAATTATTCCTCATAGAGTCTCTTGCCATGGTTTCATAGTGTTTTATGAAATTTGTCTTAATTGAAAAAAGACCAAATATTTCAAATAAGCTTATAGGCAGCTGTCGCCAGTTAAAATATGGGGTTGTACAGATAGTTCTAGAATGTTATTTTGCACTAGATGTCACTTAGAAAGATGGGGTTCCTGTAGATTTTTGGTGCTAAGGGATACTTTGTCATTATGATGAAGTAAGTGTTAAGTGTCAGATAAATAGCACACTGAATAGTTCTTTCTGCTGGTCTGTTTTTTCCTCTTTGTTGTTGTTGTTTTTAATTGTAAAATGTTTATCAATCACACTATTGTAGCAGCTACAAAATAATTCACCAGCATGACAAAATGGTCAAAAAATAAGTCATCAGCACTTCAAAAATGAAAGCAACTTTTGAAATTTTCTTTTAAAATTGTCAAATATATTTTATGAAGAATTTATAAAAGGGGGGAAATGATTGTAATTTATTGTTCATGACTGTTTTTTTTGTTTGTTTTTTTTTAATAAAGTGAGTTTCAACAAAAAAACCCTGAAAATTCTACATTGCTGCATTGGTGGCTCTCTTGAGTAGTTCTGTAGTGCTTTACTTCATGAACATAAAATAGAGGGTATAAAACTTGAAGCAATGTCATTTTCAGCCTTATCTAATAAATGAAACTTTGTTTCTATAATAGAAGCTATTGCTGAGGAAAAGATGATTGAATTATAGGAGTTTCAGCATTTCGAGTTTTCTAAAATTTTAATGCTTACTATCTTGCTGTATTTGTAAGAGGAACTTGTATTGCCTGAAAAAAAATGACTTGTTCATTTATCTTTCTATCTCATTAAGCTGAGGATGCATCCCAGACTCAGAATGAAGTATGATAAATGCAACAAGAGGATGCAATTTTTTAATCTGTAACTTTGAGACCATGGTTTGTTTTCTATAAAGTCATCTGGCCCACTTTTTTCTTTTCTTTTGTAGGTTTTATTATGTATGCCTTCTCCAGAGTAAACAAAGTACTGAGGATACAATACACTTAGTGGTCCAATGGAACAGCAGATGGAAAAATGGGCGATAGAAAACATTAACTCTACATGTGCTCTAGCCACCAGGAATTGTGCTGCTTCTGACTCAGCCACCTTCTCCTGGATAGTCTTTGTAAACAGGCAAATTTTGCTTTCTATTTAGAGATTAATTTTTTAAGAAAATTGAATCTTAAACTATAAATATTTGTACTTACTAGCCTTTTCATAATCCTTTGCCGTTTACAAAGCGCCTTCACATGGTTTTTACGTATCTTTTCAGTGGGTTTTACTTAAAATAGGGGCTGATTTCTTGATGAGGAGATTAATAGTAGTAACACCAGTTAGCGAGGTAATGGTTTTACCCTAGCACAGGGTTTTAGTGCCTAATCTCTGACACCAGTTGGAGTTTTCTCTAACAACAAAGCTTTATCTTTCTCACTGAAGTAATGAGCCTTGGTTGTTTTGGTCTTTTCTTTAAATTCAAATATTGCTCTCTTGGTTGGCCAATCATAGGCGTCCTCTAAAGTGCAGTGTAATGACAGACAGTTGGTTTGTGGTTAGATAATAACTCCTACTTGAGAAAACCTACCGGCCACACCTCTTGAGGGCAAAGTGTGCCTTTTAAAGGCAGTACTTTCCCTTTTGCAATGATTTTTTATTGGTTAGCAGGGAATTGCAAAAAAAAAAAGATGCCTGGGCTTTTGATTGACTCTTTCATTTCCTCTTCAGCCCTGGTATTTCAAGCTTAGCTTGTTCTGAGCAGAAGTTAGGCAACTTGATATTACTGAAGGTATCGTGGCCTAGCGGTAGAAGCACAGGCTTTGGTGTAGCAGATCTCATATTGAATACTAGCTTTTGCAGATATCTACATAATTAATGTGTGGCATTAAGCAAGTCACTTCATTCTGAGCCTCTGTTCCCATATCTGTAAAATGGAGATGATGATATTTACATTTTGGGGTTTTTGTAAGGGTCAGAGATAATACACATAAAGTGCCTGGCATAATGCCTGGCACATTAAGTTCTCAAATAGTAGCCATTGTTATTTTATTCTGATTTGGCTGATATGTTGAATGAATGAATGGATTCTCAGTGACCCAGTCTTCAGTTATAACTTTGATTCTTCTCTCCTTTAGGAGAATCTGATGAAGGCACTACATCCTCTTCTCAGGAAAATGTTTTCCTTTAATTTCAGGGGATTTATGGAAGCAACATGGACCCCCAGTTAAGGGACCCTGAGCCATAGGCTCCATTGAGTACCTCTGTGCTAAATCTCCTAAGTCAAAAGTAGGCCATACAAGAGGAGAATTCTAGGGTACTTGTTTTGTTTCTTGATCTGGGTGCTAGTTAGATGGGTGTATTTACTTTGTGAAAATTCATCCAGCTGGACTTACACTTTTTACACTTTTCTCTAGGTATTTATACTTTAGTAAAAATTTTATTTAAAAAAAGTGGATTGGGGCTGGAGTCTCTCATGACAGCTGTTGTCAGAAGCAGAGAGGGAAAGGACACAGACTTTGAAATCAGACACTTTGTTACTAGCTGTGTGACTTTTATGAGTTCCCTAACCACTCAAATCCATAGTTTCCCACATGTATAAAACAGAGATAATACCTGACTCTGAGCACTGTGAAGATGAGGTGAGAGGAAGCATGTAGAAATGCATGGCACACTCAACAAATGATTGCTTCCCCTTCTCTTTGGAGGGCTCATAGGGAATGACTCTGAGCTGCCTTTACTGCTAATTTACACCCCTGATAGATAGCAGGTTTGTTTGTTTTTTATTTTAGCATATATTTTTCCACAATTATTTGAAAAATATCTTATATTCTATTACTATGATGTCCTCCCTGGCTCTTTGCCCTGTAGCCCTCCACAGGTATAGTTCTTAACTAATAATCTCCTTAGCCCAGTTTTCTTTCCTCTTCCTGTTTGCTGATAACATGATTAACAGTAATTCAGAATGTCTGCTATCTCTCTGACATAGAGTACCATGCCTGGAAATTTGGAGGACTAATAAGTGCCAGATACTAGAACGACATGCCATTTCTCCTAGCTTCAGATACAAGGCCAAGAGAGTTAGTTAACCAGTGTGACTTGAGAGATGACAGTAGAAGCAGAGCTGCAAGAGGGAGGGAGAAGAATCTGGCAGCAATGGCTAAAACTTGGATAACGAGAGTGGAGTTAGATTGCAGTGGTTCTCAACGCTGGCTGCACATTAGAATTTTAACCTGGGGAGATTAAAAAAAAACCAAACTGATGACTTCTGTTTCTGGCTGTAACGACCATAACAGGGCCTAGATTTCCCATCCTGCCTTAACTAAAATTCCAGACATTGGGCGACTAGCAGTGTAGGACAGTGATTCCTGGGAGAAGAGAATCAAATGAGTGAGCCCTATGATGGCCCCAGCTTACTTCCAGGAGAGAATCTTTAGGCTGCCAGACAGGGAAGGGGAACCTAAAGAGAGACCAGCAATCTTTCTGAATTGAGGAGACAGAATTCAGAGTTCAGGGAGGCCAAACCACTTAGAATTCATGGGGCAGAATATCAGAAAGAGAGAGAGAGCTAAACAAAGAAAGAGCTCCAGACATTTTCAGAGAGTTTTCTTCACGACATGGGCTGAAACTAGAAGGATGTGCAGCTATGACATACCACTATCTACTGGGGCTTTGGGGAGAAAAAGGGAAGAAAAAAGGAGGAGGATTGGCAACAGATGTTAGCTCAGGGCTGGTCTTCTTCAGCAAAAAGAGGATTGGCATGGATGTTAGCTCAGCACTGATCTTCCTCACACACACACACAAAAATAATAATAATTAAAAAAAAAAAAAAGACATTGGCTGAGCAGTACGTGCTTGAGAAGAAACTACATGAGGGCAGGAAAGACCATCCAAAAGGATCAGGCAGAACAACCCTCAGAGCTCATACAGGGCCAAGAATAATCAATATTGCCACCAACCAAAATGGAAATGGAACCGAACTCATTGGATTCATCTCTTGGTGAGTGTGGAGCCGACAAGTACAACCAAAGCCGAAGTAGGTGAAGATTTATTGCTTGCACAAGCAATGGAGAACCCTGGGGATAGCTCCCAAAGCAGTGCTCCCCCCAGGCTTAGAGCCAGTGGAGACTTTATACACAAGAGTGCAGAGGATATGATACAACTGTGTAATAACTGCTCAGTCAGGACGCATGTGCAGCAGGTAAGCAGGCTATTACATGACAAGTTCAAGGTACATGCCATTACATAATAGGCCCATGGTAACTTTTGGACGCTTGGAGCTGGAGCAATTTGCAGGGGCCTTGCTGCAACAGTGTAAGTTTCACTGTAAGATGGTAACATCTGCAAAAATGGGGACATTGGCTTCTGAAAAACAGAACATTTAGTTTCAGGAGAAACTTTCCTTATCTGGAAAACATTTGACAGTCTATGTTATTTTGATCAGATTCTCAGTAACCCTTTCCTTGCCTAGTTCCGGGTCACAGAAAGACTTCCTAATATGTCACAGAAGTACACACATCAGTAGGGAGGCCAAATTAGTCCTAGACTAAAGGTTATTCTGGACTTGCCTAACAAAGCTTAAAACTAAGTCTTGAAAGGATTAGTTTTTTTCCTAAGGAACTTGTGCCAGAACAAAGCTCAAAATTATTTAAAGTAGTACAAAAAGTTCCTCAATAATGTAAAATTCATAATGTCTGCCATCCAATTAAGAAGTATTAGGCATGCAAAGAAGCAGAAAAATACAACCCATGACAAAGAGAAAAATCAACAGAAGCAGACCTCAGAAATTACACAGATGATAGAATAGTATACAAGGGTGTTAAATACACTTGATATGTATATTTGAAGGTAGAGGAAAACACGAGCATGGTAAGGAGAGAAGCTGCGTTGTCCTAAACATAGGACAACAATAACAACTATAAACCCTAAAGACCCTCCAAAATGAACTTTGAGAGATGAAAAATGTAATACTGAGATGAAAAATACTCAGAAATTAGATAATACAGAAGAAAAGATTGGGGACCTTGAAGACATATCAATAGAAGCTACACAAAATGAAACAAAGAGAGAAAAAACGAGAAAAAAATGAACACAGCATTAGTAACCTGTGAGATGTCAGTGGCCTATGTATAATTGGAGTCCCAGGAGAGAATAGAGTTATATTTGAAGCAATAATGGTCAAATTTTTTCCCAAATTTGATGAAAATTACAAACTCATGAAGCTCAACAAGCCCAAGAACAAGAAAACGATACCAAGGTATATCAATTACTTCAAATCAATGATAAAAGAAAAACTTAAATGGAGCCAGATGAAAAAGACACATGCATACAGAAGAAAAAAGATTTAAAAGGACATCAGATTTGTTGGAAATAATGCAGGCGAGAAGACAAGGGAACAACATCTTTTAAATACTTAGAGAAAAAATAGTCAATCTAGAATTTTACACTCAGAAAAAATATCTTTCAAAAATGAAGATGAGGGCCAGCCAGGTGGTGTAGCGGTTAAGTGCGCATGCTCCGCTGCTGGCGGCCTGGGCTCAGATCCCGGGTGCACACCAATGCACCGCTTGTCAGGCCATGCTGTGGCGGTGTCCCACATAAAGTGGAGGAAGATGGGCACAGATGTTAGCCCAGGGCCAGTCTTCCTCAGCAAAACGAGGAGGATTGGCATGGATGTTAGCTCAGGGCCGATCTTCCCCCCCCCCAAAAAAAAAATGAAGATGAAATAAAGACTTTTTTGTAAGTACAAAAGCTGGAAGAATTCATCACTAGCAGACCAGCACTACAAGAATGTTAAAAGCATTCTTTTTTTTTTAATTTATTGCAAAACAGATTTTTTTTTGAGGAAGATTGGCCCTGCACTAACATCTCTTGCCAATCTTCCTCTTTTTCTTTTTTCTCCCCAAAGCCCCAGTACATAGTTGTGTATCATAGTTGTAGAGTTAAAAGCAACTCTTCAGGGAGAAGGAAAATGACAGCAAATGGATCCGAGTCTATACAAAGGAATGAAGAGCATCAGAAATGGTAAATATCTGGGCCGGCCCGTGGCTTAGCAGTTAAGTGCGTGCGCTTCACTACTGGCGGCCTGGGTTTGGATCCCAGGCGTGCACCGACACACTGCTTCTCTAGCCATGCTGAGGCCGCATCCCACATACAGCAACTAGAAAGATGTGCAGCTGTCACATACAACTATCAACTGGGGCTTTAGGTGAAAAAAAATAAATAAAATTATTAAAAAAAAAAAAAGAAATGGTAAATATCTGTGAAAATATAAAATACTTTTTTTCTTTAAAAGAGGAAAAATAATAACAATGTATTGTGAAGTTTATAATATATGTAGCACTAAATGTAGGACAACAATAACACAAAAGCCAGGAGAGGGGTAAAGGAACTACGCTATGTTCTTAAACTATAGGTGAAGTGGTTTAATATTATTTGAAGGAGACTGTAATAAGTTAAAGGTACATACTATAAACCCTAAAGCAACTAGCAAATCCAAAACAAAACAAAAAAGCAACAAAGAGATATAGGTGATAAGCCAATAAAGAAGATAAAATGGAATCATAAAAAATACTCAATCTAAAATAAGGCAGAGGGGCCGGCCTGGTGGCGCAAGCGGTTAAGTACACGCGCTATGCTGCGGCAGCCCAGGGTTCACCGGTTTGGATCCTGGGCACGCACCGATGCACCTCTTGGCAAGCCATGCTGTGGTGGCGTCCCATATAAAGTGGAGGAAGATGGGCACGGATGTTAGCCCAGGGCTGGTCTTCCTCAGCAAAAAAAGAGGAGGATTGGCAGATGTTAGCACAGGGCTGATCTTCCTCACAAAAAAAAAATAAAATAAGGCAGAAAAAATCCTAAATGAGACCAATAACAACATGGTAGATTTAACACTGTGATTTACAATGGAGGCTTTGGAACACACCATATCAGTTCCAACCTGCAGAGGAACTGGAGACTGAAGCTATTAACCAGAATATCTGGGAGGGGCTGGAGACTAAAGGTCAGCCATGCAGGCAGGATGTGATCGAGCTCCCATTCAAACTCTGGGCCCAAAGGCTCAGGTGATCGTCCCTGGCTGGCAGTACTCTTTGAGTGTTGTCACACTTCAACATTGGTAAGATAATGTGTCTTTGAGGATGACAGAAGCTTCGCTTTTGGACCTCTCCCAGACTATGCCCCAAGCGTCTCTCCCTTTGCTTACAATTCTAGCAGGTCTGGTTCTAATTTGTATCCTTTTGCTATAATAAAACTGTAATCATAATTATAACACTTCCCTGTGTTCTGTGTGTTGTTCTTGCAAATTATTGAACCTGAAGGTGGCCATGTCATGGGAACTCCCGAATTTGCAGCTAGCTCCTCTGAAGTGAGGGTGGCCCTGGGAATCTCTGAAGTTGCAGGTGGTGTCGGAAGTGAGGGCATTCTTACGGGGAGTGTTCCCTCAGACTGTGCAATTTGTCTAAACTTCCTTATAACTATTTAGCAATAAAAAGGCACAAACTATTGATAAATGCATCTTTAATGATATTGTAAAAGAAACCAGCACCCTCCCCAAAAGGTACATACCATATGGTTACATTTTATGTTACTAAAATCTAGAACAAATATGAGAGAAAGCAGATCAGTGGTTGCCTGGGGAGGGAGTGGGGAAGGTGGTAGGAGGATGGACTAACAAGGAGCATGGGGAAACTTTTGGGGATGACGGGTATGTTCATGGATTTCATAACTATATCAGAAGTTCACCAAACTATATATTTAAATCTATGCATTTTATTTTACATCAATTATACTTGAATAAAGCTGTTTAAATTTTTAAAAACTGATGCCAAGGGTCCATCTCATATTAATTAAGTAGGAATTTCAACACGTAGGGCCCTCACATTAATATTTTTTAAGTATTAGTGATACTTATGTGAAAAAAGGGTAAAATATTGCCATCAAAACAGAATTGGTCAGACTGAGGGATAGGTAGACAGGTCATAGTGTAGTGTCTTTAAAATGTGCTTACCTGCTACCAACCAGCAGCACAGACCCCATTTCAACACCCCAACACAAACTCAAGGCCCTATCGTCACCCTCAGACTTCTCCTACCTCATGTTAGAACTTAGCTGTATTTCTGGGAAAGAGAAAGAAGAGGTAAGCATTAAATCACTATCAGGTATTTTAGTCTAGGGCAGGGCTTCTTAAGCTGGAATCCAACAAAGGAATCCAGGATTGTCAGTGGACCTGCTAGAATTGTAAGCAAAATTTTACATATATATGCATTTTTCCATGGAGATGGTTCATAACTTTTAGCAGATTCTTAAAGAGGTCCAAAAGACTAGGAACCACTATCCTAGTCGCATAGGGAACCATTGCATGAGAGCTCTGGGTTCAGGGTAAATGGGGTGGATATGGAAAGGAAAAGAATGGACACCAAAGGGATTGAAAAGCTACGTCACAGATTAGCCCAAGGCAGGCTGGAGTTGACTGGCTGTCTCCTGGGAGGTAACCATCCTTGTCTAGGTCTACATGTCAGAACACCACTACATGTGTCTCTGGTCCTCTAGCTGGCTCACACACTAACCTGCCTGCTCCAGAGGCTGGACTTGGGCCCTGCCTTTTCCACTTCAGCAGATGGAATTTCCTGAAGCTAATGAGATCTGGTGGGCCCTCACCCCTCTGCTCTAATCATATCAATACCAGTGGCTGGGAGAGGACCCTTGGTTCTTCTAGTCTTTCTCAAAGGAATGTCAGTGCCTGTGGGCTACAATGGGCTGTGGAGAAGAAAGTATTCTTTGGGGTTAAATTATGTGTTGATCTAGGCCTACCTTTCAGCCTAGGCCCAGTCCTTAGAGAAGAAACTTCTTCACTTCAGGATTTATTTTAAGGACATAGGACCAAAAGGGTTCAATAGAGTAGTGTCTTTGGCCTTCATAATAATTAATCACTGTCAGCACTAACTAGGTATAATTTCTAAGAGCCCTTCCAGCTCTAAAATTCAATGATTCGGGCCGGTCCCGTGGCTTAGCAGTTAAGTGCACGCGCTCTGCTACTGGCAGCCCAGGTTTGGATCCCGGGTGCACACCGACGGAGTGTTTGTCCAGCCATGCTGAGGCCGCGTCCCACATACAGCAACTAGCAGGATGTGCAACTACGACATACAGCTATCTACTGGGGCTTTGGGGAGAAAAAGGGAAAAAGAAGGAGGAGGACTGGCAATAGATGTTAGCTCAGGGCTGATCTTCCTCACAAAAAACAAATAAAATTCAATGATTCTACCCATCATGGAAGATTACTAATGAAAAGATTGTGAAAGTTACAAAGGAATGTTACATACCCCTGCCCTCAGTTGAAAGCACAAAACACACAATATGTTACTATAAATTTGCTCCAAGACACTAGGGTATAAGAAACATCACATTTGGGGCTGGCCCCGTGGTGTAGTGGTTAAGTTCACATGCTCCACTTTGGAGGCCCAGGGTTCGCAGGCCTGGATCCCTGGTATGGACCTACACATAGCTCATCAAGCCATTCTGTGGCTTTGTCCCACATACAAAATAGAGGAAGATTGGCACAGATGTTAGCTCAGGGACAATCTTCTTGAAAGAAAGAGAGAAAGAGGGAGAAAGAGAGAAAGAGGAGAGAAGAGAGAGAGAGAGAGGAGAGAGAGAGAGAGAGAGAGAGAGAGAGAGAGAGAGAGAGAAAGAGAGAAAGAGAGAAAGAAAGAAAGAAGAAGAAAGAAAGAAAGAAAGAAAGAAAGAAAGAGAGAGAGAGAGAGAGAGAGGGAGGGAGGGAGGGAGGGAGGGAGGGAGGGAGGAAGGAAGGAAGGAAGGAAGGAAGGAAGGGAGGAAGGAAAGAAGGAAGAAAGGAAGAAAGGAAGGAAGAAAGAAAGGGAGGAAGGGAGGAAGGGAGGAAGGGAGGGAGGGAGGGAGGGAGGGAGGGAGGGAAGGAGGGAGGAGAGAGAGGAGAGAGAGGGGAGAGAGAGAGAGAAAAGGAAGGAAGGAAGGAAGGAAGGGAGGAAGGGAGGAAGGAAGGAAGGAAAGAAAAAGAAACATCACGTTTCTTTATCCTTTATCCTTAATCTTTCCCAAGATCAGAGGGAACTTCTCCAGAACCATCCATAAGACTTAGAGAAAGGCCTCTGGTCTTCACTCTGTCCAGTGAGATGCTTATTGACCAAGTCCACATGGTCCAGCATTTCCTGTTCATGGGTCCTCTTTACGCCCCATTCAAACACCGGGACCTTGTTCACATTCCATCCCATCAGAAGTCGTGCTGCCAGGGGTCTCTGCTTGAGCCTAGTTCTCACTGAATCAGCCACCCGTCCATTCCTTCAGTCTCAGGAAATACCACCGTGGTTGAGCTGGGTAGGGTTGCTCATTCCCGCCTTTCAACACTTTGAGCCATTCCATTGCCCTCGAGACTTGGGAAGCAAAGCACCTGTCTCTCCACTGAGACAAGTGAAGCCCCAGGCCTTCAGGGCAGAAAGCTCTACTGCCCTCTTAAAATAGAAAAAAAAAAATTGCCTCTCAAGAAAATTAGCCCTACTGTGTGCCAGCCACTATGTTAGATACTTTTAAAAACTCTTTTATTTACAAGAATCCTCTCCCAGTTTATAGATGAGATCTAGGAACCTATAATGACACACTATACATGAGAGAATAGTAATAACCACTAAAATGTGTTAAGCAGTTACTCTGCACCAGACACGGCTTTAAGTGCTTTACATGCATTGACTCATGTAATCCCCCACAACTCTGCAAGGTAGGTACTGTTCTTCACCATTTCACAGGTAAAGAAACAGAGGCACACAGAGGGTAGATAACCTGCCCAAGGTCCACAGTTGGTTCAGGATCTGAACCCAGGCTGTCCCGGCGTGAGGCCCGTGATCTTAATCACTACTGCACACCGCACAGAGGCAAGGCTAGAATTGAGGAGAGATCATGGGAATGCCTAGATGGACTATTGCCAGGAATGCATGTCAGGAAAAAAAGGCTGGAGGAATATAGTGAGATCAGATTATGAAGGGTCTTCAAAGACAGGCAGAGGAATATGAACTTGTGATCGAAGCTGAAAAACTAACGTGTCTTTTGTTCCACCTCCCAGCACTATAACATGCAGGGGTTCTTAATGTAGGATCCACGGATGGATCTCAGAGAATCTCAAACCCTCTGACATTTTAGTGTATCTGCACCAGTGTACACGTTTCTGGGGAGAGGGTCTAGAGCTTGCATTGGATTCTTAAGGGAGTCCATGTCCTCCAAAGGTTAAGAACCTCTGGAGGGTGGATACCAATGGCTTAAGTCCCTGTTCAGCCATATAGTTGGTTAACTTTGGGTAAAACTCAGAGCTTATATTTCTTCATCTATAAAATGAGGACAATAATATCTACCCCTCTGGGTTAGTTGTAAAAATTAAATGACATATTATCATTATAAGTAATAATATACACAAGTCATGCTATATAAAACTCATAACAGAATGTATAAAAGACTATAAAAATGTCATAAAACAAATAAATGTGAGTTATGATGATGAAATCCATGTTTTAACATTTTTTCCAACAATGTAGTGAATTAGATACCTAAGTGACTTCCTGATGAAAAAAATTAAAATGTTGTATAAAGGGTTTTTTAAAATTCTTTTTTACTATGTTGTTACCATGAAAGTAAGGAATACGCCAAGCCCCCAAATGAAGTGAAACCAGCAACGGTGGAGAGGCAAGTAAATGTTTGAATTGTCTTTCACCCTTAGGACGCCTGCCAAACCCTGGGGACCACGACATCCTCCTTTCATGTCTGCATAGGATATATGGGAGGCAGGAGATAAAGCCCAGAGCCTCTGCAAGATGGGAACTCTAATAGGAGACCACAAAGCGTTATAACTACCTGCAAGGGCTGACGTAAAATACACGCTGGCAGTCAGAAGGGAGGAGAGATGAAATTTCCCTTTATCAACTCTGGCCCTGGGAAGAGGAAAACATAAAATCTCCTTTGAGAACTTGTAACTTACAAGCCAGCTCTTTCATGAAATCTGAAGTCAAATCACATTACCTATGTCATCCTAAAATCCTCAAGCAGAGAATTTAATTTAAAGTGGTGTGGATTGGTAGTACCATCAGATTATTGACAGCAATAAATGCAAATTGTCTCTGAAGGAACTCAACATCGACACAGGCCTCAAATAATTCCTACAAATTCCTAGGCAATATGAGCAGCTCATGGTAAAAATAACCAAACACACAAGGTAACAACGCACTATGAGGGAAAACAAGCAGAATTGAGAGATGGTGGAAACAGACCTTCAAAGATATTGGAATTACCAGCCACACAATGTAAAATAACCTTTTTTAATATTTTAAAGAAATAAAAGAGACGCTTGATACTATGTAACTGGTAAATTTGAAAAAGAACCAAATACAATTTCTGAAAATGGAAAAATATGCTAATTGAAATTGAAAACTCAGTAGACAGACTAATCATTAGGGTAGAATTGCTGAAGTAACCATTAAAAAACACCTTCCAAATGAACAGAGTTGGGGGTGGGATAGGGGATCAACCCCAAAAATGTTTTTAAAAAAGGAGAGGGGCAAAGTACCACAAATATAATGCACATTACAAGATGAGAGAAATAAATACAAATATATCAATCTCAATAAATGAGCTAAATTCTCCAGTTCGAAGATAAAGGATGTAAGACCGAATAAAAGAACAAAATCCATTGATGTTCTAAATATCAATGTTCTAGACAGATCTAAAACATCAGAGCACAGATTGACAAAGTTTGGAAAAAGAAATACCAGGCAAAAAAACAAACAAGGATGAAATAGCAATATTAAGGCAAAAAGCATCACTAAAGTGTCACTCTCTAATGATAGAGTTCAATTCAGAGAGAGAGAACATTTCTAAATTGATATGCATCTAACAACGTAACTTCAAAATGCTACAGAGAGAAATGGATAAATCTGCCATACCATTGTGGGATGTTTTAACACCCCTCTCCTAGTAATTGATAGATCAAGTAAACAAACAAAAATTCAGTAGGGACATGGGAGATTCGAACCATACAATTCATAAGCTCTATATATTATCTATTTGTCTATCTCTACTGGCAAAACACTTCACTGTCTTAATTACTGTAGAATTAAGTAAATTAACCCTTAATATCATCCTTGGCACACAGCAGTGCTTAATAGATGTCCGTGATAGCAGCAGCAGCAGAACTTACTGTGTGACTTCAATAAATGGGGCCACTTCACCTCTGTGAGCCTGTTACCTCTTCTGAAAAGGCCATAAATAAATTATTTTTCCAAGTTGCTTTGCAAGCCAATTGAGAATAATATATGTGAAGACATCTCATAAACTACAGGGAAAAATATAAACGTAGGAATTACTGCTCTTACCGGTAAACTGGTAACACAAAGCACCAAGTGTGAAGGTGAATAACCATCGGAGTGGTCACCAGGTGGAACAGCAGCACTAAAGATGTCCAGGGGGTGCACAGCGATGCCAGGCAGTGGTGTGGACCCTTGGGCTACTGGAGCTCAGAAAAGAGAGCCGGTAAGTGAAGGTGACTCAGGAAGGCTTCTTGAAGGGGAAGACTGCCCCCTGGTGGGTGAGCCTGGAACACCTTGCTCAAACACAATCAGGAGCTTTCTGAGAGTTCTGGGGTAGACCACTCCTCAGTCTCTATATGCCCTCAATTCCATGGACTTGCTTCCTGTAGATGCTGTAGGGTAGACTGGGAAAATTTGGAAACAAAATTGTCATTGCAGCCTGTGCCTCACAGTGCCAAGCTCAGCTAATCTCAGTCTTGCTAGGGGCAGTCTCTAAGGGGTAAGCAATTGACTGCAGATCCCACAGTGCATCACCAAACAACACTTGGCCTGGGCTCCCATCTCCTGGTGACCAATCTCTTAGATCACTAATGCTGGCAAGGACGGCCTCTCTAACTAGGGTTGGAGCTGACGACTAAGGGTCTAGGCCCTTCATGGCACAAAGATTTATTCTCATTCTCTCCTGAAGGCATTTACAAATTATCAAGGCTCTGGAATTAGTGGGTGCTTAATATTGTTTGTAGAGCAAATGTTGAAGGGAGGCAGTGGGAAAGAGCATCTAAATTTCAAAGAGTAGAAAGATGTGTTGGAGGAACTGCTCAGAACCCCCTTCAGATGGCCTTGTGATCTCTGCAGGGAAGCTGGAAAGAGGCGGAATTGTTCCTGGGGGCTGAGTCTGTCCCCAGAGTAACACATTGCTGGTGTCACAGCTGGCTTCTCTGAAAGCAGACACTGAGACAGAGTTTGGGGCACAAGATGTTTATTAGAAAACAATTCTTATGAAGGAAGGCTCAGGCAGAAGAAGAAGCTGAACTACAATGCAGGCCTAGAAAAACCTCGCTCTGCCAACCTGGCACGGAGCTCTGGAGTGAGAATTGTCAGTCGTGCCCTGCATTAGGCTGGAACCGCCAGACCTTTATACACCACCTCCTCCAGTCACCAGATACAGGCTGCCTTGGGAAGGGTGTGACCTTGTGTGGGGGGCTCAGCTTCAGGCCATCTACTGACTGCACTTGCCACAGATGGGCAGCAAGCCCCTCACTGAAAGTTGATGTCTACCACAAACCCCCCTGGAGGGCTCAAATCCACTTCCCCATATACATTCAAGGAGCAGCTCCTTCAGGAGTCCACTGGCCCTCCTCCTGAAGGGAAACTTGGAAGAGGAATGTTAGTGGGGTGAACTATAGCCCCCGCCACTGCAGTTGGTGTCAGGGCTGTAATCAATACTCATCATCTCCCTCCTCCTCTATCTATTCTAGATTCCCTCTTCTGCTGGCCTCAGTGGCTCATGTGGTGGCCTGATCCAGACCCTCATCTTCAAGGAGCCTGAGCCCCTGGTCACCATGCCCTTCTTAGGCCAGGGTTGCATCACCTGGCCATTTACAGTTACAGTTGGGCCAGAGAGTATCCAGAAGCACACGAGTAGATCACCCGGGATCCACATGTGTTTCTCCTTGTCCCCATTTGTAACAGCGGCCTTACGTCTATTTGTAATCAGGGTCAAACACCCCTGCCACGACAGTGAACCCACTTCTTGACTGCTGGTCCCTGGGTACAAGGAGCTCAGAGCACTCAGGAGGCAGACGTAGCTTATAACTCAATGCAACTCTTTTTGGCAAAAGTGGGCCCCCTTTGAAGACCAGGACATCTAACCCTGCAGAGCCCAGAGTTGTAGGGCTGGGAAGTACATGGCCTCCAGTGGGTTATCAGGATAATGGGAAGTGGAGTCACTCCTGCTCTAGCCCTTGGTTCCTGTACTCCTCTATTCTTCCTTATGGGGACACGTAAAGGTCTTTGAGTCAGCCAATGCTTTGGAGCAAGTATTGACCATTAGAGTCCCACTTTGGGTCAAAAGCCCAGACTTTTACATCCTCGCCCCCCTGGATCACTGGATGTGAGCCACCCTGGGAAGGGCCTGACCTTGGGTAAGGGGGCTCTGAGCAGCCGAGGCAAACCCTGAAGGAGGTGACGGCCATACGCAGTCAGCTGACTGCACTGCCCACAGATGGGGGCAGCAGGCCCTCCCTTGAAGGTACATTATAAGTAAAGGACCCAGATTATTCAAATGCCCTGTACCAAGGCCTTTTTTCTTGAACTTGCTCTCCTCGTGGTCCCAAGATGACCAGAATAGTTCTAAGAATCACATCTAGACAGATCATCTAGAGGAAAGGGACCATTTCTTCCTGGGTCTCCTTGAGAGCAAGGAAACCTTACCCAGGGCCCCATAGGAGACTTCCCTCATGTTTCACTGGCCCGAAAAGGAAACTGGATGGTCCTGGAAGGCCTTCTGGGGCCCAAAGCTTGTACTACTCTGGTCCAAGACCCACCCTCTCAAGAGACCCTCCCTCGTCTCCCGGGTCTCTTCCAAATTTATTCACGAAATGAATGTATTGAGTACCCACTAAGCACAAAGCACTGTTCCAGGTGCTTGGGATATATTAGGGAACAAAACAAAGATCCTTGCCTCCACTGAACTTACATCCTAGCGCGGGAGACATTTATGAGCATAAATAAGTAAATTATTTAGTGTGTTAGCAAATGATAAGTTAAAAAAAATCAAGAAGATGCAGAGAAAAAGTAAACCAGGGTAAAAAGGTTTGGGAACTCTGCAGAAAGGGGCTGGCTGAATTAATAAATACAGTAGTCAAGGTAGATCTCATCTGGGTGAGATTTGAATAGAGTCTGAAAGGAGATGAAGGAGTTCGCAAAGCGGAGAGCTAAAGGAAAGGCATTCCAGGCAGAGGGTCAAAGGCCCTGAGGTGGAGCATGGTCGGTGTGTTCAAGGAACAGGCAAGGAGGCCAAACATATTTGGGGCAAAGTGAGTGAGAAGGGCGAGAGTGGGAGATAAGATCAGAGATCTGACAGAGCCAAGTCCTGTAAAGCCTTATATATAAGCCATTGAGGACTTCGGCTTTTACTTGAGCGCAACAGGGAGGCTTTTTCAGAGTTTTGAGCAGAGAAGTGACATGATTGACATATTTTTAAAGGACTGATCTAGCTGTTGTGTTGAGAATAGACTATTGGGGGATGAGGTTAGAAGAAGGGAGACGTATTAGAGACAGTTACAGTAATCCAGGCGAGAGATTCTCATGGTTTGAACCAGGGTGATAGGGGTGGAGTGGAAGAGAAGTGATCAAAACCTGGCTGCGTTCTGAAGGTAGAGCCAACAGATGTTGCTGATAGATTAGATGTGGAAAATGAAAGAAAGAGTGTGTCAAAGATTACCCCAAGGTTTTGGCCTAAGCAACTGGAAGGATACTGAGATGGAGAAGGAGGTGAGGAAGGCAATGGTAGGAGGGATTTGGGGCGTCAGGAGATAGATCAGTAGTTTGGTTTTGGATATGCTGATTCTTGGGTTCCCGTATATTAGCATCAATTCAAAGCCAATGTCTAGTAATTCCTAAAAGGTCTGGGTTTTCCCTTCCCCCTTCCTTGTAGAAGATTTACCGTATATGCTTGTGGTAGTGCTACAAGGTCTTCTCTTAGGGAACCTGGCCTCCTATTCAATCAGGACTTCAGGTCTGTGAACTGGCTTAGATCTGGAAATTAGCCAAAAGGCTGAGACGCTCCACTGTGACAATTCAAGTTAGGCTCTGGACATAAGACATGGAGGTTTTTCTGTTATAAAATAATATTTTATAATATTTAACAAGCTGCTCATCTGTTTCATTCCAGGGACACTCTGATCAAAGATCTGTCCAAATCAAGACATTCTGATTATCACTTCATCCTGCTGCACATTACGGTGAAGGCCTCCACCTTGACTCTGGCAGTTTAGCCCTGCACTTGGCCTCTGCTCCTCTAGGACCCCATGATCCCCAATGAAATCAGGGAGCCCATCTCAGTGGTGTCTCTTCCAATATACCCAAGCTACAGAGGAGATCCTCCATAAAGTTTTTCAAGGATACTGATGCTATGACTCCCTACGGCTTATCTCAACACCTAGGTGAAGAACTACCCTCCGAGCCCTCTTGGGGAATGTACTTGGTGGGATTAGGGAGTATATACAATTTCATGTGATGACTCTTCTCCAACATTCCTACCTTCTTAGACACTAGACACATTAACCGGGGAAACGCTGCCATCTCTACCTCACTGAATACAGGTCATGTTGAGTACTAGCTTCAGTCAACTGAACAAGCACACTGTTAGAGCTATTTCAGCCACAAGAGGTAACACATTAAATCCAGAATCTCTAGTATGGGCACTTCTATCAATAAAATCACTCTGATCCAGTGTTGTCTTCTTTCCTCCTTGACTCCACCCCAAGATCTACTAAATTAGGTTCTCCAAACGTAGAGGCCTGGCCTCTGTCTTCTTAATAAGTGTCCCAGGTAAATTTTATGTAGCCAACTGGAATCCACCCAAGGAATGGCATTTGGGAACAAGTGTTCTAATCCACTTTTCTCCTTTTAACAGATCAGAATCTAAGGCTCGAGAGACAAAGTGACTTGCTCCAGACCATGAATGAGTTCACGGCGGTCAGGACCAGAACTCTGGTCTCTTGACTCCTTATGGGAACTTCTCCTGCTCGTCCAGGCCAGCTGTACAACAAACCTGGAGGCATTTGGGGCTGGCCCCGTGACATAGTGGTTAAGTTTGACACGGTCTGCTTCAGTGGCCCAGGTTCTCCAGTTCAGATCCCGGTGTAGATCTATACTACTCGTCAACCATGCTGTGGCAACAACCCACATGCAAAATAGAGGCAGACTGGCACAGCTGTTAGCTCAGGGCTAATCTTCCTCAAGAAAATAATAATAATAATAATAAAAGATTGCTTTCCTGTCCTTCCTTTTGTTGAGATTAAAAATATATATATATCCTGGAGGCATTTGGTCAGTATACCTGAGAAATTACTGCGGAGATGAGTTGGGACAGTGAGCAAAGTGAGGCTGCCCATGTTCAATGCTACAGGCACTATGATGAAGACGACCCTAATTTTGGAGAGAATGATGTGTTTCCTTCTGGTTTATTTTGGTTGTAAGTGACTGAAAAATCAACCCAATAAGGTTAAGCCCAATGGAAATGTATTGGCTTACCCAGCTGTAAGACCACATATAGGTTTGCTTCTGACACGACTAGACACAGAGGCTCCACTCATCAAGATTGATTGCCCCTGTCTCCACTCTCTGTTGACTCAGTCCTCAGGCAGGCTGTCCTCTCTGGGCTCTGTCTCCCCAGGTTCTCACACAGCAGGAAAGAGAGAGAAGCTTTGTCTCAGCAGTCCTAGCAAAAGTCTCATTGGCTATAATTGAGTTACATGTCCATCTTTAAACGAAGTAGTTGGGCCAGAGAAATGTGATAGGCTTTTTGACCCAGGCCCAGGTCAAGCGCCCCACCCTGAGCCCAGTTACTCCACTCCGGGAGCACAGGGATGGAGAGTGGGAGAAAGGTGGCCAAGACCAGGGTGAGACTGCCAGAAGAAAGACGAGTAATTGCTGAATGGCAAAACCCACAGAGGTTCACAGTGCTGGGAACGACGGGGAAGTTGATGACAGTGGAGAAGGTGACAATTATAATCCAGTGGTAAGATTAAGGTGTTAAAGTGCTATGGTGATATTAGGGATGGTGGTTACAACACCCACCTTGTAGGGTATCTGCCCAGCCCTCAACCTCCACCTTCTCTGGGAATTGCTTTCCTCACACACAAAAGGGTAGGTCCCCATGGTCAGGTATTTCAATGTGACACAACACCTCCCTGGCCATGGCTTGGTGCCTTAGAACTGGCTAGGAGGGGTCCCTGCCCTTTAAAGGGCCCCCATATCTAACCACCCAAAAAGCCATTTCTTGAAGACCACACGGGCATCTATCACTCAGGACCCAGCGCTCAACACTGTGCAGTGTAAGCTGTAACCCTCAACATCTGCTCTCAGACCTAACACCACTCAGCCCCAGGGAAACAAACATTTCTCCAAGCCTCTTGCCCTGTGTCCTCAAAACAAAAGACTACTGCATCCAAATGCCACGAAGGTTTGCACTGCTGCTGACACTGCAGACAGCCACTGTTTGGAGTGTGAAGACTGAGTGGTGGAAGCACTTAGGTAAGAGAAAAGATAATTTCATTAACTTGTCCAGTCCTTCCTCTCAGAGAGCACAAATGCCGGAGATTCCTGCACGAGGAACTATTGTTCCCCAGCAAGAGGTGAGCATCCATTTTCTTGCTTCACTTCGTGTTCCAATGTGTAGTAAGGTATTTGCAATAGTAGCATATGATGGCTCAGGAACATTCTGCAATATTAAACAATGCATTTTACTCTTAAATGTGTAAATGAAGGCTAGGCATAGTATGCAAGAAGCATGGTGCCAATTCTTTACTGTTATGAATCTAGACATTGCTTTATGATATGGGGAAAATTGTGATATAAGAGAGAGATTTATATGATTCCATTAAAATATATTGTAATATTATTTGTGTTAATGATAATTTATGATATACACTCCATTTAAATGTTTGAACATGTTACGTAACATTCATAGTTCATCTCTAAATTTAAGTACTGCTTTAAGAATTTTATTTTCAATTCTATTTGCTACTACCTCAGCAGAGCAAAGTTTCACCAAATTGAAATTTTAAAAAACGAAAAAAAAGGAAAAAAGAAGACTGAAGAAAGGTTGTCTAATTAGGCATGACTGTCAGTAGAATACAAATTATGTGGAACTTTTAATTATAACAACACAATTAGTAATTTTGCTGAAATCAAGGCAAGAAAAATAGATTTTATGGAATAAAGATATAATAATTTATGAAGTATTCACATCTTTATTTTCTTACTCATCCAACATTGTTGGCCCTTTAACAAAACACCTAAACTTGCTCAATGATAATTAAATTCAGTCATCTTTGATATTTTGATGACTTTGAATAAAAAATCAACACAGAGGGGCCGGCCCTGTGGCCTAGTAATTAACTTCGGTACACCCCACTTAGGTGGCCTGGGTTCACGGGCCCGGATCCTGGGCGTGGACCTACACCACTCATCAGCCATGCTGTGGTGGTGACCCATATACAAAATAGAGGAAGACTAGCACAGATGTTAGCTAAGGGCAAATATTCCTCAAGCAAAAAAGAGGAAGACTGGCAACAGACGTGAGCTCACAGGGAATCTTCCTCACCAAAAAAAAAAAAAAAAAAAAAATCAAAACATATTTTTCAACATGTCATTAGAAAGGAGTATTTGTCAAGGTAGGAGGACAGAATTCTGGAAACCGCATGAGAAACCCCTGTTTCTTTTCTGTGTGTCCTTCTATTTTACTCAGTCTAGATTGGATGCTTTTTTGTTCCTTGTACTCAATCTAAAGGCACCTTTACGAAGACGGTGGTGGAAGGTGGAGATGTGGATGAAGATGTGATTGATGGAGGTGTGGATGATGAAGATTGGAGCGAGGACTGCCATTGGGGCTGCCCTCATTCCAACTCTTGCTTCCCTCCAGAAGATGAAATTCTGAGAGCCAGCAGCAAGCAAGGCAGGGATGCGGCGGGCAGTGAGAGCAGACTTGCTCTAGCCCTGCCTGAGGCAGAATGGAGGCCACCAGTGCTGCTCAGCGGCTAAGAGCCCAGCTCTGGAGTCCCAGCTCTTCCATCCGCAAGCTGTGTGACGACGGGTGAGTCACTTCGCCTTTCTCTGCCTGTTTCTTCCCCCACTTCACATAGGGTTTTGTAAGAAGTAAGTGAGGTACCGAGCATAAAGCGCTTAGCATAGTGCCTAGCACTTAGTAATACTCAGTAAATGTAGATGGTTTGAGAGCAGAAATCCTCTCTCTTATCCACATGGTGCATTAGCAACATGTAGGTGCTCAGGAAAAAAATATTTCACGACATCTTCCTCTCCACTACCCCACCGCCCCCTCCTCCCTCTTGCCACTCCCACCCCTCCCCCCAGTGAGTACTGGGCAGTGGGTGCTGGGCGCCTGGCTCCGCCCAGAGGCCACACCCCTCAGAGGGAGAGCGGGAGCCAGGCTATTGTTGTGGCTGAGATTCTTTCCGAAACGGAAAGCCCTGAATTAGAGGATGGCTGCGCTAATCTCCGTGGGGCTCACACATTGCCCGGAGGGGGGCCTCCTCCTGCGGGGCTGGGGCCACAGACGCCGGCGCTGAGCTGCCTCCCTCTCCCGGAACTCTCCTCCTCTCACTGAAGCCCAGACCCCTCACTGAGCCCCCATCTCTTCTCTGAGCCTCCCTGAGCTCCCTTCTCTCATCGGAGCCAGTCTTTTCTCAGGGTCCCCATCACCTCACTGAACCCATTCCTCACAGAAGCCCTCCCTTGTCAGCACCCCATCTTCTCTCTAAATGCTCCTGAGCCTCTCCATCTCTCCCCCCCCCCCCGCCCTCTCTCCCCCTTCCTCTCTCCCTCTCTCTCTCCCTCTCTCTCTCTCTCTCTCTCTCTCTCTCTCTCTCTCTCCCTCTCCCTCTCTCAGCAGCCCCTTCCCTACCCTCTTGCCCTCACTGAGACCCTGCCTCCTGCTGTCCTCTTGGCCTATTGCTCTCACCATCCCTCCCCCAACACCCCCTCCCTATCCTCTCCAACCTCCCAACCCCCCACCTCCCATCCCACTCCTGCCAGAAATCCCTTCCAGGCCCAGATACCCCTGCCTCTTTGAAAGCTTCCCACCCAACCCCAGGCAGAACAGATGCCTCCCCATGTGCCCTGCTCTGTCACAGCAGCACTGCTGTCACTTGAGTTGGGATCAGCGCTTCATGCCTCACCCCCCCACTCCCAGAAGGCTGAGCTCCCTGAGAGCAAAAACCAAGTCTGACCCCATGACACAGAGCAGCGTTCAAAATGATTTGTTGACAGCAGCTGAGAGTGAAACTGTGGGATTAGAAAAGAAGATTTCAGCGAGAGGTGTCAGGAAGGTGTTGGTGGAGGGGGAGAGCTAAGAGGCAGATTCATCTAGCATTTATGAGCACCTTGAGGGGCCAGTGCTTTCTCAGCCACCACTTTCTGCCACACAAGAGCTGGGTCTTATCATTCCCATTTTACATGGAAGGATACTCAGAGAGGTTATGTTCTCACTCTAGGCCACACAGCCAGTGAGTAGTGGACCAGGACTAGAATCAAAGACCAGGTGAGGTGTGGCTGGCTGTGGCATGGGGGCTGTAGCTGGCTGGTAAGAGAGGTGACACGTTTCTCCTCTGTGACAATGTGGGTCTAGGGTCTGAGTCTGGATCTGAAGGGCCTCCCTGACCCATCTCATTATTCCCAACACTGACCAGAGCTGCTCCCCAGCCTCCCACCACCGTCTGGGTCTGACTCAGGCCCATTCCGATCGATCCTCAAGGTGATCCGGGAATGAGTGCAGAAATAGGAAGGAAACATCCCTCAGATTTAGCCTCCCCCCCCCCACCAGGTCCTGGCTCTAGGGCGGGAAAGAGCCACTTTAAGGATCTCCCTGGGGAGCCATGACCGGAAAGACAGATGATCCGGTTCACAGCAAGTGTGGCCAGGAGAAGGCAGGGCAGGCAGCTGGAGCCCCACTTCATTATCTCCCCCAACTCCTGCTGACTCTTTCAAGGCTCTCTCACCCAGAAAGCCAACCCATTTGACCTCTCCTCCATGACCCTGCTCTGCCAGTATGGTAGGGGTCTGTGTCCACTGGCATCCTGGGATAGAGTACTGTCACCCCTCAGACTGGGAGCTCCAGAGAGCAAGGCTCCTGACCAGCCCCCACTTCAGACTCCTGAGGGCAGGGCTGTTTCTCCCTCCTCTGACTGGGGACTCCTAGGGCTGGAGGCTAGGGCTGTGTCTCCCCGCTCTGACCCAGCGCTGCTCCTTCAGGGAGGCGAGGTCACTTCTAGTGACCCTCATCAGAGCAGGGGCTGCCGCAGGCCAACACCTGCGTTCCACTCGGAATCTCCTTTTTCTGTAGCCCAGCATCTGTCCTTGGTCCCTAGAAAAGAGCTGAGAAGGGGGACCCTGCCTGTCCTTCCACCCAACCCAGATGCTCCTTTAAGACCAAAGGGATGGGGGTTGTAGGAAGAGTCAGACACAACAGCCCCATCCTCCCCCTCCTTCACAGGCCAGGTTTCCTGCCATTGACAGCATCCCAGCTGGGCCCTGCCCAGCCTCCCTGCTTAACCCCTTCATGACCAGATCTCAGGGCTCCAGGCCTGCACCCCCAACCTTCGTCTATAAAATTAGGAGAATGAAAGTACCTATTTCATTGGGTTGTTTTGAGGATTAAATGTGCTAATCATTTCGTGAAGTCCTCAGAACAGTGCCTCGCATCTATTAATCTCTCAATAAAAGTTAGCTCTTACTCCTAATTGTGTGAGCTAGGATCAGTCATTTCACCCCTCTGGGCCTCAGTCTCTTCAGCTGTCAAATGGGGAAAATAATAAAACCCAGCCCCCAAAGATCGTCCTGGGGATGAATGGTGATAATGTACACAAAAGCGTTTTGTAAAGTGCTGTAACAACACAATGTGGAGCTATCATGGACCAAAAAAAAAATGCTCCCTTTAACTAGGGAATAAAATCTCTTAGTGGGAGATGGGCCTTCCAGTTTTCAAACTCATTACCTTACTCGACAGTCAGAGTGGATTTGGAGTTGGACTTTGGCAAGTCTTCCCCTGTCTGATCCTGTTTCCTTACCCATCAAGTTGGGGGAGTCACCCCTGCTGGGCCCCCTGTCCAGGTCCTTGGGAGGGACAAAGGAGATCAGAGAGCACGGATGCGAATGTGCTTTGCAAACATTAAAACGTGCTAGAGGGGAGGGAAAGAGATTTGTGGAAAGTGGCCAGCTGTGTGTGGGGGGGTGGAGGGCAGGGGGCAGGGACCCCTTGGCAGGGGCATTGGTCTTTGAGCTCTGCATGCTGCAGAGTTCACCTGCTGAGGAGGGGGAGGAGGTCTCCTAGTACCAGCACCGTGGCAACAGGGCTTCCCCTTGAGACATGAGGTATCAGATAAGATGCTGTGCCAGTTCTAGAAGTCCCCAAGTGGAGGCAGAAGAGGAAGGAGGCAGGGCCAGCCTAGTGGTGTAGTGGTTAAGTTCGTGCACTCCGCTTCAGCGACCCGGGATTTGCAGGTTTGGACCCCAGGCCTGGACCTACGCACCGTTCATCAAGCCATGCTGTGGCGGCATCCCATATACAAAATAGAGGAAGATGGGCACAGACGTTAGTGCAGAGCTAATCTTCCTCAGCAAAAAGAGGAAGATTGGCAACAGATGGTAGCTCAGAGCCCATCTTCCTCACCAAAAAAAAAGAAAAAGAACAGAAATGAAAAAAAAAAAAAAAAAAGAAAGAGGAAGGAGGCCAAAGGACCCAGGCTGGGTTCCCGAATCATCCCTTCATCATCCTCTTCCCAGCCAATCCCATTTGCCATCAGAGGACCTTGAGCAGAGGCACCTCCAATGGGCTCCCGAGTGACCTTCATGCCAAGACTTGCTAGAGCAGGCTCACCCTGCACATCTGCAGCACCACTGCCCCCACCCTTAGGCTGCAGATTCCTGGCCTCACCTGGAGGGAGAGCAGGCTTGACACCATCCACACAGCCAGACCGGGACAGGTCTAAACCTGCTTTAGAGGGAAAAAAGCACAGTCAACCAGGACCCTGCTCTGCCTTCCCATTGGAACCAAGAGGATTTGCCCAGGGCCAGCAGAGGGGGCTGACCCCCAGGGAATAGCACGTCCCCACCCCAGGCCTGTAGAGGAAGCCCGGGAATCAGGAGACCTTGTTTGGGGTCCTGGCTGTGCCCCAAGCTCACTGCGCCTCCATGCAAATCACTTAGCCTGTCAGGGCCTGTGTGACCATCTGTAAAATAGAGGAGCTGGACCTGGTCCACAGGTCCTCGCCAGCGCTGAGACTGACCAGGAAGGAGTTAACAGAGGCCAGGCTCTGGGTCAGGAAGGTGAGGGTTAATCTGGGGGGGTGGAGGCTCGCTCAGCTTTTCCTGTGGAGAGTGAGGTTTGGCTGCCACCAAAGTTACTTCCAGTCCTTGCTGTCCCTCCTGCCCTTCATCTGGCCCTGCCCAGGGACCCCTGCATTCAGCCTCCCCACACAGAGGTGAGTGCATCCTGAGCCCAGGGCTGGGGTGGGGGGGCACCCAGGGACCCAAGGGCAGGGAGCTGGCACCAAGCCAGTAAGCACAGTCCCCTAGCCTGATCTGGAGCCAAAGCGTTGGCCACAGTTCAGACCACTGACCCCAGGACTGGGAGAAGGTGGGGGGAAGGATAGAGAGTACAAGGAAGTCTGCCAGACTTCTAGGGTGCAGCGTCTGTGGTTGGGCATCAAGGCCAGCAGAGAAGGCAGGGAAGAGGCAGTGGACGGCAGACTATTTTGGTCCCTGTGTTTAGGGACTTTTTATAGTCTCGCTGCTCAGGATTGAGAAGAGGAGGAGGGACAGGAGGGTACCCATGAGGTCAGACAAGCACAGTGCCCTCCTGGGACCTTGGAATCTGACCCATCGCCTGGTCTAGTCCTTGGGAGCCAGGAAGGAGGGCACTGCCAGGCTCTCCTTACTGCCTGGGCTCCCGGTCACCAACTACCTCCACACTGACTTACTAGACACTAGATGTGTGTGTGTGTGTGTGTGTGTGCGCGCGTGCGTGTGTACATAAAGCTGAACCGGTTGCGCTGGGGTGGGTGGGTTGGCAGGGTCTCTGCCCCAAGGTCTCTTACGGGGCTCCCCTCCCCCCATTCCTGGCAAGTTCTGTTCCCTTGTTGCCTCCAGATCCGAGGTCTCTGCGGTCCCCGCAGCCCCTAGAACTGATGTGTCCCTCTCAGCTGAATCTGAATGGAGGATGTGGGGAGAAGGGGGCAGGGGTGGGGTGTTCCCGGGGAGCCGAGTGGGTGGCCCATTGTGTTACTGCCCAGGGAACTGTCAGCTCTTATTTCCAACCCCTCCTGGCCCCCTTCCCCAGCAGAAGGGAGGTGAAGAAGGGTCATAGGGTCTCAGGATGAGAAGGGGGCAGGGACCCTGAGGGCAGATTTCTGGGAGTGTAGGTTCTTGAGAAGAATTAGTGGAAGGAACTTTGTAGTGAGGCCAGGGGCCCATCTCTAACGGAAATTGCTTGGTTTTATAGCAGCAGGAATAGAGGCAAAACACCAGAGGGAAGTTCTGATAGGCAAGTGAGAGATCCAATCTGAACTAGTTCTGGACTGCAAGGCAAGAGACCTGGGTTCCAGTCCAGGCTCCTACCTCTCAGTAAGACCTGAGCAAGCCCCCTCCTCTCTGGGCCAGTTTCCCCTTTTACTAAATGGAAATGCAGAAGTAGACAAGGTGATGTTTACAGTAAGGCAATCTGGAATTCCCTTGGCAGGGGCACAGAGGGGGTGGCAGATAGCTGGCTGACATGACCTGGTGACCACCTCCCTCTCCTTCCCTGATGGCCCTGCTGGGCCTGGGCAGGGCACTTGGCTGCAATTACTGGAGGCTCCTACCCTGTGGTTATGTCCCTGACCTCGGCGCTCGCTCGGGGGCGGGAAGGGTGGGCCCTGCTGGAGCCAGCCTGTGGCTGGGAAGCCTCCTTGTCTTGGACTCAGAGTTGCTGGGTTGGGAAGAGGTATTTTTTCCGGTTGAGGCCACTTTCGGGAATCGGGCTGGGACCAGCCCCATTTCCTTTTCCAAGTGCCCTGCTCGCTGATGCCTGCTTGGCATGGACCTTTGGCCAGATTATGGCACCCTCAAAGGGGCATATGTTTCTGGGTGGCCAAGGAGCCCCTGCTCAATGTCTTTGAGGGATGGGGGGAAGGGATAGCCTGAGCCTCTGCCCCCTGGGCATGGCACAGGCTGACCTGGATGGAGGAGAGGCGGCTGGCTGATCCTATTCCCAGGAATGCCTGCAGGAGGAGCAAGGACATCTCCTACTCTCCCCCTGATCATTTCTCTTTCCCTGCAGGCCCCAGGGAGTTCAGCCAATTGCTCTCCACTTCTCAACTAGCTGCCTACCTCCAGTGGCTTATGGGGCACTGTCCTACCCAACTCTGCTAAGATGCTCCAGGCCTCTCCCTCCACCCCGTCCAGGGGACGGACCCCCAGCGCAGTGGAGAGGCTGGAGGCTGACAAAGCCAAGTATGTCAAGACGCGCCAGGTGATAGCGCGGCGCCAGGAGCCAGCTCTGCGCGGCGGTCCCGGGCCGCTTACGCCGCACCCCTGCAATGAGCTGGGGCCCTCTGCATCGCCCAGGACGCCCAGACCGGCCCGACGGGGCAGTGGCAGGCGACTGCCAAGGCCTGACTCGCTCATCTTCTATCGCCAGAAGCGGGACTGCAAGGCTTCGGTGAACAAAGAGAACGCCAAGGGCCAGGGGCTGGTGCGGCGCCTCTTCCTGGGAGCCCCCCGAGACGCCGCCTCGAGCAGCCCGGCCCCAATAGAACGACCTGCGGCTCCCGGGAGTTGGGCCGCCCCCCAAGATGCCCCGGAAGCGGCGGGAAAGCGAGCGCTGTGCCCCACGTGCTCGCTGCCCCTATCGGAGAAGGAGCGCTTCTTCAACTACTGCGGCCTGGAGCGCGCGCTGGTGGAGGTGCTGGGAGCCGAGCGCTTCTCTCCGCAGAGCTGGGGCGCCGAGGCCAGCCCCCAACCTGGGTCGTCGCTGCTGCCCGGCTCCGGGGACACCAGCGACTGGACGTCCAGCGACGGCGGCACGGATCGCCCGAACGGTGCGGACGGCGGCGGGGGCTCGGAAGCGGCGGGCTCGGCGCGGGACGGGCGCCCTCCAGTGTCGGTGGTGGAGCGCAACGCACGCGTCATCCAGTGGTTGTACGGCTGCCAGCGCGCCCGCTGCCCACCCCGCGAGTCCGAGGTGTGACATCGGCCGCTCGGGAGCCGGCTCCCGGGGAGTCCGGGGTCCAGGGAGGGGCAAGGGGTGGCCGCGGGCATGGACCTGGGCACAGGCAGGGACACCCTGCCTCTGACGCGCAGGGTGCCTTTAGGCGAGCCCTTCACTCTGGATCGCGGCTTCCCGATGTGAACCATGGGGGGATGGGATAAAATCTCGAAGGCCCTTCCCAGCATAGGCGTCGGAAGGGGAGATGGCGGCCTCGTGGCCCCTGTGGAGGCCGGGTCTGGGTATCCAAGACTGGGGTGGGAGATCAAAGAACCTGCTGAATAAAGTCAAAACGTTATTTAAAGGAGTCGTGAGGTTGGATTAGAGAGAAGTTGAGGAAGGGGGCGGGGCAGGTTTGCGCGGTTACAAGGGTGGGTTTTGGAGTATGGGGTCCAGGCCCGGACAAGCATTTAACCTCTCGGGACCGCAGCTACACCCCTCGGTGATCACAGTATTTTTGAAATGGTCGTAAAGCGCATGGCAAAAGTCCCCGGCACAGAGGAAGTGCTCGATAACCGATAGCCGCTATGACCGCTACCGAATTAGTACTCACACTATTACGATCATCTCCTCCACCGACCCCCAAGTCGCTCCAAATCAGAGCTGGCGGCCGGGAATAGCGCGTTTGGGGAGTTGGGGTAGGGATCTGCTCCAGAAATTGGGGTCCACTGGCCCCTAAAAGGCCCCCATTCCCAGAGCTTTGCTGCCCCCTTTTGGTCACTAGGCATGAAGGGCCTGAGATATGGAGGACCCAGAACTGAGGACAGTAAAAGAAGGGACCCTTCAAACCAGGATTTTGCCAACCCGCAGCCTCACATGCTGCCATTGTCTTCCTTTCCGTCAAAGACACACAAGGTCACCTGTCTTCCTCACACGTTCGCACCTCTAAGTCTGTTCACGGTCCTCCTCTCTTTGCCTGGGTTACCTTCCCTTTTCTCTCCACTCATCCTTCTAAGATTATATATATTCATTCTCCCTCAGGAATTCCCGAATTCCCCAGTCGGCCTCACCTCCTCTGAGCTCCCCAATACAGCCCTATTTTTGTGCCTCAACTTGTCATCTTGTGTGGGACCCGCTGGTAGTCTGAGTTCTCTCGTTAGTCTCTGGTCTTCGCCTAGTACAGGGACGGCGCACATAGCAGGGCCACAGGCAACGTCTGTCGAATTAAAACAGGCTAGACAGGACGACGGGGCCTGTTCTCTGGGGTTCCCCGGGTTCCTGGAAAGTTGTACCTCACGTCTAACACAGTCTATCCCTATACCCGGGCTGTCTCTGGTCATTTTCCCCCTGTATGTTTGTTGGAGAAGGGAGAGAGGATCCCTCCAGATGGACCCCGTCCTGAGGTTACCCACCCAAAAGCAGCCTTCCCCGCTGTCCGGACAAAAGCACGCGGTCACACGGGGTGTGGGGCCAGGCTTTTTATGGGGGGAGGAGAGGGGCGGGCACCCAGTTCGGCTGTCGGGCTAGTCGCCCTTGGGCGCAGCCTTCACCCTCATCTCGGCCAGTTTGTGGGTGAGGAAGCGCCACTTGAAGCCGGCCACAGCGTCGGCCTCCCGCGGCTGCGGGGGCTCGGCGGCCTCCTCCGCGGCCTCGTCCCCGGCTTCGGGGTCCGGCTCCGGGGTGGGTTCGGCGCCGCGCAGCATGGACGCCGCCGCCGCCTGCTGCTGCCACCTGCTGGCGAACGCGTCCCAAAAGCCGGGCCCGCGAGGCGCCTCCGCCGCCGCGGCCGCCTGCGAGAGGGGCCGCGCCGCCAGCGGGCTGCGGGAGAGTGGCGAGGTCAGGGGCCGGCCGAGAAGCCCCCGGAGAGGATGAAGGAGAGGAGGCGGGGTCAAGGGACCAGCAGTAGGGCCCGGGGAGTCAGGAAGAGGTCAGGTGACCGGAGGGGCCCCGGAGACTGGGGGCAGGGCAGGGCCTGGAGGCAAGGCGAGGGCTCTGAGGCACTGGGAAAGGGGGCTGGGGTGGGACAGGGTCAGGGGATTAGGTGAGGGGTCTGGGAAGAGGCGGCTGGGATCAGGATCCCTGGAGAGAGAGCGGGGGTCAGGGAAGGGACTCAGGGAGAGGGATGAGGCCAGAGGGAAGCCAGAGGCGCCAGGTCGGGGAAGGTGGGGGAGGAGCCCTGAGAGAGAGGCGGGGCCCAAGGATGCGTGGGAGGCCAGTGGGACCCGGGTGCCGGCAGACCCGGAGAGGGTGCGGGGTCAGGCTCTGGAGGCGGGGGTCCGGGAAGCCAAGCCTGGGGCGCTAGGGAAAGAGGCGGGTGCGGACAGGGGTCAGGTTCTGGGATGGACGACAAGGGAGACCAGGAAAATGAGGCAACACTGGGAAGAACGGTGGAGCGACCTTGAGGAAAGGAGAAAGGCCTAGATCCGAGGCTTAGGAGAGAGGGGGACTGGGGAGGAAGCAGGAAGATGTGGGGTGATGGGCAATCAAGGAGCGGCGAGGAGGCTTGAGGTGGGAGCCTCAGGTCTGAGGAACAGTGCGAGAGCTGGGAGGGAGCGGGGATGGGCGCCGGGAAAGAGAAAGGAAACCCTGGGGAGGAGCTGGTTGGGTCAGGGGGGCCCTCGGGGAGAAAGGAATAGGGGCGTGTCAAAAGTGGGATGTAACTGGGCTGGAGGAAAGGGCAGAGATGGAGTGTGCGCCAGAGATTGACTTAGGAGGAAGACTGAGGCCCTGGGTCCCACCCCCTAATCCCCCAGCATCAAAGACCTTCTAAGACAGTGGTTCCTACACTAGTGTGCCTTGGGTCTTCAGAGCATTTGCTGAAAATGTGGATCCCAGGTCTCAGCCACACCTGCTGAATCAGAAGCTTTGAAGGAGAGTCTGGAAATCTGTGTTTGTCACAAGCTCCCTGGGAGGATGAGGATTTAAACCAATATTTGGGAACCACTGATCTGGACTACCCTCTGTTCCAGACACCTAAAAGTTCTCCTCTTGGTTCCCTGGTTCCCTGATTCTAAGGAGATGACCCCTCCCTCGTGGATGGAGGGAGAGAGCCCATAATACCTTCTAGCACCTCAATCCCAACAGCTGGTAAATTCCTCCTGAGATCTAACCTAATCTCCCAGATATGCTGATTTGGCCTCTTTCCTGCTAAGAGAAACAGAAACAGCCGGGGGCTGGCCCTCCCCAACCCACCATGGTCAGAAAGACAGACAAATAGACCAGATGGAAAGGACATGAGAGAAGGAGGACCCAGGCCCATCCCAGAACCCTCCCCCTACACACACATACTGGTCAGCACAGGGCTCCGGTGGCAGCAGTTTGTCCTCATCTTCTTTGTTAAACAGAGATGACATTGTCAACCAACCTTTCACCCCGACGCCCTGAACCTGGGAGGGAGAGGCTGGGAGTCAGAGAGGAGCCCCAGCACCACCTCCCAGTACTCCACAGCTGCCTCTGCCATGCTCCCCTGGGCTAGGGTGGAAGAAGGGAGAACTTACCCGGCGAGCCAGCTGTGACATGGGACTGAAGGCCTCTTCAGTGGGTCCTGCTGTCTCAGACTCCACTAACGCTGGGTTCTCCCTCTGGGACACAAAACCCCCACCCAGCATGAGAGAGACCCCAGAGGAATGGGACCCCGCTCCCCCACTGCTAGCCTGGCACCCCAAACCCCAGAGAACTAAACACGCATCTATCTAGTCCCCTCACACTCTCCACAAATGCATACAGGTACTCCTCTACACAAAGCTGCCAGTCACCTACATTACCTGTATAGTAAATCCCTGCTGATGCCCTTGAGCACACACACCTGCCCGCCCACAGACGCCTCCATACACCCCAAAAACATGTGGACAAGGGCATGCACGCTGATGCAGACACACACTTGTACATGAGCATGCCTCCACATGGCTACTGCTCTTCACCTGTACATAGATGTACATACTATGAGGCACCTACACAAGGACACATACCATTCACACCTGTGCACTTATACAACTGCAGACAGCTGCACAGAGGCCCACCCACAGCACACAAAACCTCTCCACCCATCCATAGACACCAAGACACAGATGTACACACACCCAAACACACACACCATACAAACATAACAGCTGCAAATGCCTGCACAAAGGCACGTGGGCATAGACTTCTGCCCAAAATGTACACACCTGAAAATACCCATACCCAGTTCACACCTGCACATATACCTTCACTGGATTCCACACAGACGCCAATCCTAATACTGACCCACAAGTACTTCTACACAAGCCCAGCCCTGACACCAAACTGTCTAGACATACACTTATTCACATACACACACACACCACAGAATGACTTCCTGCTCCTACCACATCTATTTGCACAACTGCCACTTATCGCAGCCTCTAGACCTAAGACTGTTTCAGAGCCTTTTCAATTCTTTTAATATCAGGACAGACATGGTCCAAGGATGGCTCTGATCTGATGCTGCTACAGTGACGCTCAGAGTACAAGTGCCACGTCCCCTACCTCCAGCACAAGGGGGCTCACTTCCTCTCAAGGCAAGGTATCCCACTTCTGCTCAGCTCCACCCATTGCAAAGTTGTGTCGAGCTGAGTGTACCCTATGTGGCTACTGCCCACTGGTCCTAGAAGGATCTCTTCCACGTGGCAGCTCTTGAGATCTTTGGAGACAGTAACCACTCCTCTGGTGCCCTCAAGTCTACTTTTCTTCCTCAGTTTTCTTGAATGTCCTGGCTTTCTGACACTGCCCCATGACATTTGTCATCCCCAAATGTGCCAATTGGTTCTGCACAAATGTGCCTCTCTCTCTCTGAGCCTGTCCCTTGCCCTTCTTAGTACCTTTCTCTCCTGCTGCCCCTCTGCCTAGGCCCCACCCAACAAGCATGGTTGGTACCCACCTCCTCTGCCAGGTCCTCCTCAGATTCCCCACTCAGGGTCTGTAGCACTTTGGACTTGTAAGTTTTCCAGAAGGCCTGGTTCATGGCTGCAGGGGAAACGGGCCTGGCACACAGGCATGGGAAGGCGGTGGCTCAGTGGGCACCCAGTGGTCTGGCTCCAGGAACTTGGTGAGGCCAAGAGCTTGTTCCAGGATCGGGTGACTTCATTAAAGATGTACCAGCCTCCCCAGCTGGCACAGTGCCCTGCAAGTGAACCTGATCCAGAGGAGTCTGGGGTGTGGGTGGGACAGAACAGGCTTCTGCTGCCTCAGCCCCTTGTCACATTAGCCAAAAATAACAAAGACATCTCTTTCCACAGAGGTCTCCTTCCTGGGCCTAGGAGTACTTGAAGTTGATCTCTTGGAATGGCTCCAGAAAAATCCTCTTCTATTCACAAAGTCCATTTACAAAGTCCTTGTGACTGGAGCCATACCAGCTTGCCCTCAGCAGGGCCCCACCCTATGTCCCCACGGAGCCTCTGTGAACTGGAGTGGGAGGGTCCCAAGGCCCCCAGTGGGCGCCCTGGGCTTACATTTCACTGCTTTGTCAGGGCAGGAAACTGATTCCTCTCCCCAGGGATGCACTGCCTGCCTCCTTGTTTCCTGGCAATAGATTCCAACAAGCTGGAGCCCCTGAATTATTGCTGAGCTCCCCTGGTCAGCCTGGAAGGCTCGAGGCTCCGGTAAATGGGGAAAGGCTGTCTGGCTCTCTCCCCACTCTGAGCACACAACACTTAGGCTGGATCTCTGCCTTTGCTGCCAGCCCACGCCTCGGAGCCCAGAGCTCAGAGAAAGAGGGCAAAGATGGGAGGTCCTTCTCTCAGCATTTCCTCTTCTTGTGAGAGGAGCTGACCCCTCTTCAGCCTGGCAGGATGCCTGTGCACTGTGATCTCTGGGGAGGAACACACCCTCCTCACGGATTTGGCTGGGGTTGCAGGGAGGATGGAGACCCGAGGGAATGACTAGGGAGCGGGGAGAAGTGGTGAGGGCTTTGTCAGGGAGTGGAGGTATCTTGGGAAGCTGTGTGGGGGACCGGGATCCCAAACGTATTCACTCTTATTCATTTATTAATTTATTCACATCACAGACATTTCTCAGTGCCTCCCAGAGATGCTTAAAGCATGCCCCCTCTACTGTGGAGTCCAAGATCTGGGAACCAGGAAGCGGTGACAGGGTCAGAGGATGGCGCTGAGATAGGTCGGACCACGCAGGGCGGGCAGGGCAGCGGAACCTGCCGGAATACCCCCAGGCCGGCACCACCCGGCCGCTTCCCCAGCGACGGCCTCACGTCCACGGGTGAGGACGCCTGGTCTGGCCCAGCCCGAAACCCCAACACTGACGTCAATGGCCGCCTGGGGGCGCTCAAGGCGCGGCCTGCTAGAGTGACGTCATCAGAGGCGGTCTGCAGAGCCGGCTTCGGCCCCGGGCGTCGCATGACGTCACTGAGAAGTCCGGAAGTGCCCACACGTGTGCTTGTAACTCGGCTCTGGGTGCCCTGGCCCCGCTGCCACCAGCCATGGGTCGCTCCCGCCGGACGGGCGCGCACCGAGCGCACTCCCTGGCCCGCCAGATGAAGGCGAAGCGGCGGCGGCCGGACCTGGATGAGATTCACCGCGAGCTGCGGCCCCAGGTTTCCGCACGGCCCCGGCCAGACCCCGGCGCCGAACCCGACCCCGACCTGCCAGGGGGCGGCCTGCATCGCTGTCTGGCCTGCGCGTGAGTCCCGGCCAGACCTGGCCTGAGGGGGAGAAGGGTCTGCGGTAAAGGCAGGGGTTGTGAGGTGGCGGCCCCGGGGCGCGCCGGGTCTCCTCTCCGGGGACCCGTGGGTCTGCGGGCCTGCCATCCCTTCAGACCCGGAGCCTGGTGTCAGGGAACGAGCTAGGGTCAGGGAGCTAGGCGTACCTGAGAGGCATCACCTCTCACTCTCCTCTTACCGCCATCCCTACAGGAGGTACTTCATCGATTCCACCACCCTGAAGACCCACTTCCGATCCAAAGACCACAAGAAAAGGTATGAAGGAGTAAGGAGAGGATTGACAGATGGGTGCCAGGCAGACAGGGCTCACATCTGGTCAGCTCCCAACTCCTATTCTTCTTTCTCCCAGGCTAAAGCAGCTGAGCGTGGAGCCCTACAGTCAGGAAGAGGCCGAGAGGGCAGCGGGTATGGGCTCCTATGTGCCCCCCCAGCGGCTGGCAGTACCCACAGAAGTGTCCACAGAGGTCCCTGAGATGGACACATCTACCTGACATGGCCTGAGGATGCAAGGCAGAGGAGCTTCCCATGGACAGTGGTGCAAACGCTAGGCTGGAGAGACTGTGCCAACCTATTTTGGCCCTGGGTTTGGGAAGTGGATGGCCTATTCTGGGTGCCCTCCCCCCGCCCAATAAAGGAATTGAATAAAGGGAGCTTGCCTCTGACTCTAACCTCCAGGCCACTCCCCCAAACTCCTGCCCTGTAAGGGTTTCTTTACTACTCCTGTGTCCAGGGACCAGGGTGTCTATTCCTCACTTGGTCCAGCTTTGGAACCTGCATCCTTGCCCTCCCTCAGGGGTCCTGGCATCTGAGCTGGAGGCCCCAGACAGAGCCCACGTGTGGGGCGGGATCGGGTTTATACCGTCCTGCTTTCACTGAGGGCAGATTGACCCCCAGCGAAGAAGTAGGCTCCCGAGATTGCAGCCCCCTCTGAGTCACCTACCCCCAGGGCCAGTCATGGGGCCTGTGGCGGCCGCTGCTGCCCCACCATCTTCCAGACGGCATAGCAGGAGCCGCCCAGCCCGAGGACAGCCAGCAGTGTAGCCACAACCCCAGCCACTGGACTCCGGGGCTCTGCCTTTAGCTTCCCGGCTACCTGCATCTGGGGGTGCAAGGAGAGTTGCGTCTGAGGGGTCAGTTGAGACTTCTGGGAAGGTGGGGGGGTGTGAAGGGGCTGAGAAAGTACAGCTGGGTGAAAGAGATGCGGATGCCATTGCTGCCCCAGGGAGATTCCACCCCAATCCTCTCGCTTCATTGCCCATCTGGGCCTTGGCTGCTCAGGCGGCAGGGAACGTGACAGCCTGGCTTTTGGGGTATCAACCCAGCCGTGGTAGGGGGATGAAGGAGTCGGTGCCAGAAGCCATCAGTTGGGAGTACTTACCTGTAGCACCCGGAAGTAGCCAGGGGTCAAGCGTCGAAATCGCATGGTGGATGTCGCTAGTCTCCCTGGCGGCCTGTGGGGTGGAAGCAGGAATGAGGACCAGTGGTGTTCATGGTACCAAGTAATGGAAATCAGGGCATAGAGGTTCTTGACCTCTCTTCTGCCCTCAGAGGATGCTCACCAGCGTCTGCCCTCTTAGGTCTGGCAGGGGGCGGGGCAGCTGGACCTTTAAATCTGTCCCTCCCCCCTGCCCATCTGCCCGCCCTGCCAGCCTTAGGAGCAGCTGTCAGGAGAGATCAGCATCAGGCCTGAGCAGCACCTCCCCCACCCACTGGGGAGGCCAGGCTGGGTAGGCAGGAGAGGGCCTGCCTGGCAGGGCTCAGGAGTCTCAGGCCTGGACCAGGTACTGGGAGGGTCTCCCCAGCCCTGGTCCCGGCCACATCCCTACCTCAGATGACTGGATGTTACCAATCAGCTCCCTGCAAAGGAGGGGGAGGTGCCTTATTAAACCCCCTCCAAACAGCAGTATGCCTTTTTCACTTGGTTTGTTACATCAACCACCCCTGCCTTGGGGGAGGGCACATTTCACCCCTTTCCACAAAAGTGAAGTTCCTGCAGGGACTTCCCTACTCTCAGTTTGGGGACTATAATAAAAAGAAATCTGCATATACTGATTAAGAAGGCTGTCCATGGTGTGCTAAAAAATAATAGCTGACTGTGCTGGGCACTGTTCTAAGCACTTTACATGTATTATTTCATTTGGTATTGATTAGCTCATAAAAATGAAAAAAAAAAGCATATTTGGGGAATAGTATGTAGAGTATGCATATTTAGAAAAGGACGAAACACCCAGAAAACAACAGTGGCGCCCACTGGGGTATGGAACAAGGATATGCTGGGAAAAGGGCATGCCCTCCTTTCACTTAATGACCTATTGTTACCTTTGAAATTTTTATAGCAAATATGTAGAAAGAACTTTTAGAAACTCATAAAACTACCTTTAAAATAGAAGCCGCCATTTACTGTGTCCGTAACTGCCTAGCCCTGCCGGGTGCAGGGGGCACAGAGTAAAGGCACTGCTGTGGCTCTTAGGCCCCCATCCTTTTAAGGGAGTACCTGAGCACAAGTGGTGAGTTCTGGTCTGTTTCTCCTCTACAGGCTTGTGAGTTCAGGGAGGACCGGTGCTGGCTGGCTTCTCACCTCTGTATCTTGTGCCCGCTCAGGGTAGTTGTTTGATGAAATCAGGATGGTGGAGATAGATCTGTTTATTGGGCTTCCCCAGAGTGTCACAGGAAGGCCGTGGTAGGAAGAGGCAAAAACGTTAAAGGAGGCCGCAGCACGGAGGAGTGTCGGAGGGACACACACAGTGCAGGGTATGAGGACGTGAGGCGAAGGATGAAGCCAGAGAGGTGAGGGCCATGTTACAAGTTTGGAGCCTACTGTTCACAAACGAGGGGCAAGGCCTGCAGGGCCTGCAGGGACCTGGCCAGCTGGAGCCCCCCCCGTTTGAAGGAAGCAACCTACGGTCTGCACTTGTGTTTGATGCCGCGTGTGAAGGTGGGATGGGGGTCAGCAGAGCTGGCCAAGTTCCAGAGAACTCAGTTTGTATGTGAAGTTATTAAATGCTGACAATTAAAACACATGCAATACACGGGCCATCTGTGGGCCACATTCAGACTGTGGGTGTCTGGGTTACAGGCAAGATCATGAAGGCTGAGTGTTGGGAGCTGGTAGAGATTCTGAATTAGGTGACCCAATCAGAGGGACAGGCTCTGGGAAAGCCTGACAGGCCCCTCCTCACATAATTAAGGCAATAATAACTCAGATCTACCCCGTGTTACAGACTTCAGAATGCTTAAAGGACCTCCTCACAGCACTAAGGTCTAGGTGTTCCTCTTTTAGAGAGGAAGAAACAGGTTCAGAGAGATGTAGGGGTTGGGCTCAGTCACACAGCAAGTGGAACTGATTCTGTCGGATTCCAGAGTCCTGGGACTCCCCTGGCCTGAGATGATGATGATGACAAAGATAACTGCAAACATTTAGTATGTTTCAGACATCGTTCTAAGAGGAAGGCTCTTAACCTGGGCCTCAGAATTCAGGGGGCCCATAAACTTGGATGGGAGAACATATATATATATTTATTTTTACTAACTTCTAACCAAAATTTACTATTTCCGTCTATATGGATTGAAGTGTTAGCAGTATCTGTGGCTTTGTCATCAATAGGAGTCACAGATATTTTTATATCAAACTGTGGTTATTGCAAGTATCTCAAAATATTTATGCTCATAACTATTTCAAAATCGTGATGGTTGTTAACCCACCACTAAATTGCACTCTGTCTCAGACACTTCTGCGATTTAGCTGCCGTTGATCCGGCACCTCTGTGCCCAGTAGAGGGTCAGTGACCAAATGGTGAATCTGCCTGTTCTCACACCAGTGACCCAGGCTTCTCCATTACTCCTGCATTCCCTTTCTTTAGCTGTTTGCTGATCACTGTGTGAGAGGAGGTGAGTCAAAGACCACCCCACAGTTTAATGTTCTTATTCAAGCTGCATGACAATACACTGATGTCGTTAGAAAAGGAAAATTTAACTTTAACTTGCCAGTCTTGTTATTTAATGCTAATAAACACATATTACTATATCATAAATTTAATAATAATTATCATCATTGTAATCTTCAGCATTGTGATTTTATGCTTTTAAAAGCACTATTCTGAGAAAGGGTCCATAGGTTTCACCAGACTGCCAGAAGGGGCCATGGTGCAAAAAACGGAGCTAAAAACCCCTGTTCTAAAGGTTTTAGAGCTATAGACTTGGGTGCTCTGCACAGCAGCCCATTTTACTGACAAGGTAACTGATGCACGATGGGTAGGGTTAGCCCCTGCTGACGCAGCTAACAAGCTGCCCAGCTGGGATTTGCACCCAGGGTTCTGGGCACCCTAACCTCTGGGCTTTGCTGCTGCACTGCTCACCTTTGGGCCCCTTTTGGAGGAGCCTGAAGGTCAGGGTCTGGCTCTGCGATTTGAGGCCAGTTTGGGGCGGGATGCCAGGCTGGCTCTGAGGTCGCCTGGGTCACACACCACTGGCACCGCCCTCAGAGTCAGGCCGCCCAACTGCCTAGGATGCCTGAAGGGCGGGGCAGGAGGCGGACTGGCGTTGGGCCAATGGCTGTCGCTGCGCCTCACCTGGCCAGCCACATGGGCCCAGGTATGCTGGCGGCTCCGCCCAGGGCCCAGCCCAGCCCCTCCCAGGCCTAGGCTCCGGGAGCGGAAATTCCTGCGCCGGCAGGACGGAGCGGGCGTCGATCCAAGCGGCCGGCCGCGGCTATGGAGCCTGTAGCGAGCTGGACCCCAGGGAAGGTGGCAGCTTGGCTGAGAGGTGAGTGGGGCTGGGGCAGAGCTGGGCTTGAGGGGTACTGGGACCGGGAGAGGAAAAGGAAAAAGAACTTGCCGCGTCCGTCAATTGGTTGTCAGTCAACAAATATTTGTAAGTGTCTGTCATGTACCTGGTATAATGCTAGGCAGAAAAATAGATGAGATGACTGCGGGAGGCCCGAGGACCCAGAAGGGGTCTCCCATCGCCCCAGCATTCCAAGAGGCTGCCAGAGGCGATGCGGAGGCAGTGGTTGTGTAATGAAAACACGGGGGGAGGGGCGGCCCTGGCGGGGCCCACGCCCACTTTATCTCTTTCATCTTCCCTCCGCCCTAGGGCGCAGTGGGCTGTTATTAAACCCATTTTTCAGAAGCAGAAACTGGCGCACTGAGCCAAGAAGTGATTTGCTCAGGCTGCGGAGTAGGGCTGGTCCTGGTGTCTTTTCCCTTCTCCCCATCCTGAGGCTCTCAGTGAGAGAAGCAGAAGCTCCAGCCAGACTGAAGGGGTTGGCAAGGCCCTACCCTAGGGGCCTCCAGGGGAGATACCCCCCCCCCCCTCGCGCCTAGATGGACGGGAAAGGCCCAGACTGCCGACAGACTCAGAGAAGGCAGGACATGCAGCTGGGAGGGGGAGGTGAGTCAGGACATCCCTCCTGGAGAGGAGCTAGAGTGGAGGGGCAGCGGGAGTACACTGCCCCAGGCTCAGGGTGACTGGCCCTGGTAAAAGCAGGGATTCAGGGCTGGAGTCAGACTCCCAGACTGGGTTCCAGGCCCAGCCCCTCCACTCCCCAGCTCTGTGACCATAGGTCTCAGTTTCCCCATCAATAAAATGAGAAAGGCAACTCTGATCTCTTGAGGTGGACAAAATGAGACATTGGTGACAAGTGCCAGCATGTGTAGCTCAGTGTCGGGGTCTGCTCGGAGGGATGCAGCACAGCATATTCACCGTGCGTGGGAAGGGAGGTGCTCGAGGGCAGTAGCCGTGGAGTAACAGATTCATGAACTCCTAGTCCGGTTCTCTTAATGTCACACAGGGAATGAGGGAGAGCTACTGATCACACGCATACCCCAGTGAAGGAACCTGGAATGGGAGGAATTTCTTCAGAGTGAGCAAGCTAACTATTAACCTCTATTTGTATCAGTTTTCCCTTCTGTAAAATGGGGATAACGATAGTCTCTCCCTCCTAGATTCGGTGAGGATCAAACGTGTTAATATGTATGAAGCCCTTAAAATGTTGCCTAACACATAGTAAGCATTCAATAGATATTTTTCTTATTTTTGGGTGTCTCCCTTGTGCCAGGCGTGGGCTGGAATTAGAGATGAAGTTATTTCAGACCCAGTCCTTGGAGAGCTCATGATCAAGTGGGAGAGGCCAGTGCTCAAGTGCAGGGGTTTGTAGAGGCACAGGGGGCAGTGGGAGCAAGAGAGGCCCCCCACCCAGACTGGGAAGGCTTCCTGGAGGGAGTTAGATGAAAAAGGGAGTAAAGGAGCTGGAAGAGCAGTCCAGGCAGAAGGAATAGCACATGTGAGGACCCTGAGGCAAAAGGGCATTCCAGGAGCTGCAGGGAGTTAGTGCTCTGGATCTGAAGTGCTGAGTTTGGGGGCTGGGCCAAGAGATGAGACTGGAGAGGCAGGCGGAGGCCTGATCATACAGGGCCTTACAGCTGATGGTCAAGAGTGGCAGTAATCATATGGTGGCTGTTACTGTCTACCATGAACCAGGGAATGGGCCAAGTGCTTGACATGTATCATGTCATTTAATACACACATGATTAGAAGGTAGGTGCATTTATTATCCCTATTTTAGGTGAGGAAACTGAGGCACAATTAAGTAACTTGCTCAAGTCCTAGCACTCTGGTCTCCCTGACCGCAAAGCCCCATGCTTTTATCCCCTAAATCAGTAGTTCTCAGACTTGAGCAAGCATCAGAGTGCCTGGAGGATTTGTTAAAACAAACTGCTAGGCCCTTCCCCCAAGTTCTGATTCAGCAGGTGTGCGGTGGGGCCGAGAAGTTGTATTTCTAACAAGTTCTCCAGGGAGGTGGCTGCTTCTGCTGTCCTGGGCACCATCTTTTGAGAGCTACTGCCCTATACTCTCCTACTTCTCGACTCAGTAGCCTCATCTGTGTAATGGGCAGAACGCAGCCCAGGTCTCAGGGTTGTCATTAGGAATAGATGGGAGGGAAAAGGACTTTGCAAGAGTGAAGAACTGGCCGAAAAGGCCATGACATGCCCTGGCTGCCCCTATGCTACCCCCGCTCTCCCTCCAGGCCTCGATGATTCCCTGCAGGACTATTGCTTTGAGGACTGGGAGCTGCCTGGCAAGTACCTGCTCCAGCTCTGTCCCCGCAGCCTTGAGGCCCTGACTGTGCGGCCTCTAGGCCACCAGGAGCTCATCCTGGAAGGGGTGGAGCAGCTCCAGGCCCTGGTGAGTGAATGGAAGCCACACTGGCTGCAGCTTCCACCCACCTGGGGGTTGCCGATGGGGGGCTGGCCACTGCCAGTGAGGTGACCTGCCCCCTTTCTGGCACAGAGCTCTGGGCTACAGACAGAGAACCTGCAGAGCCTGACAGAGAGGCTCCTGGAGGGGACCCATGCCTTCCAGAGCTTAGTCCAAGGCCATCTGGGGGGCTGTGCCGAGGCCCCTGCCGATGTCCTCAGTGCAGCTGTGGACCTGGTGCATGAGGCCCGTACTCTCCTCTTCTGGCTCAGCAGGTACCTCGGGCTCCTCCCAGGGTCTGGGTGACTGGGGAGGGGACCCTTCTCATCCTTGGCCTCCTCCAGGGCCTGGGAGAGAAAAAGAGAGCTTGACTCTTGTTCAGATATGGCAGAGCAGGGCAAAGAGGGTAGTTGGTCTGTGCGGTTGCACTGGGATGCCTGGCTTCCCACCCCGCCCCTAGCGTGCAATCCTAGCAGTCATATCAACAACACTACATGGAGAGCTTCTCCATCCCTTCACTGGCTGCTGCTTGTCCCACAGGTCCCAGCTCACATGTTACCTCCTCAGGGAAGCCTTCCCTGTTATATACTCTCAGAGCTCCCTACACTTCACAGCAGTTGAAATTAAATCATTATTGATGTAGTTGTGTGTTTAAGGTCTGTCTCCTCAGTGCTTAGAACAGAGCCTGGCTTGTATTAGGTGCTTGACAAATAAGTCCTGTGCTAAGCTCTGTAGGGGGATCAGTCATCTCCTTTAGCCCAAACCAAAACCCATCAGAGCAGGTATTATCCCCAAGTGTCAAATGAGTAGTTGGCTCCGAGTGGTTCTGTGACTTGACTGTTAAGCACAGTCCCCTAACCACTGCTTTGTCCTTCCCCCTGCCAGGTACCTCTTCTCCCACTTAAATGACTTCTCGGCCTGCCAGGAGATTGGGGAGTTGTGCGGGGAGCTGGGCCAAGCCTTGCAGGAGGTAGGAGAACCAGGGGCCAGGCTTGGCCCAGGCCGCAGAGACCAAGCCAAGCTAGAGCTTTTTATAAGCTGTGAATCAGCACAGGATCGGGTGTGAGGGCAGGAAGAGGCGAGGGCAGGAAGAGAGGCGGCCCAGCCACTGGGTAGAGGGCAATGGGGACATGGGGTCTCCTGGTTCGCAGGGGAGCTAGGAAATTTGACTCTCAGGAGGGAGTGGAGCAGGGGAGGGCATGTGTGGTCACTTCTGGGGGCCTGGTGTCAGGGGGATGAGACCTCGGGGCCAAACTCTGAGGCCATGTAGTTCTGGGAAGGGGGCCAGGGTACAGGGAATCCCACCCTGCCCTCGGCAGAAGGTAATGCCTGGTACTCAGGGTAGGCCCCTGCTCTCTCACTGTGCTTCCAGGACTGTCCAGCCGCTGAGAAGGAGAGCAGAGTCCTGAGGATTGTGAGTCTGGGGGTGAGCAGGGAGTGGGGATGGGGGTTGGGATGGGGCTGCGGCTAGACATCCTGCTCCCCCTCCCCCAGTGCAGCCACGTGGTTGGAATCTGCCACAACATCCTGAGCTACAGCCCCAGGGAGCTGCTGGAGCAGAGGGCGGTGCTAGAGCGCGTGCAGCTGGATGATCCTTTGGTGAGCCCTGACCTCTCATCTTTCACCTCTGACCCTCTGGCAGCCTTGCCTGGGCCCTGAAATCTGGTTCTAGGATCCCACAGAATCCGGTACTATTATGACTGGAAAGCCTTTTTTGTACAGATGTTAAAGGCCCAGAGGACTTTCCTAGGGTCCCACCGTCCCAGGGCTGCAGCTGGTGTGGTCTCAGGTGACACATTCCAGCCCTGGGACACAGGCCTGGCAGGTTAAGGGAGAAGGGAGGGGACACAAACTTTTCTGCTTTAATCTTTGACCAGTTGGGAAAACCAGAGCCCCCAGCCCTGCGCCTGGCCCGCTCCTGTCCCTGCTTATCCCTTCAGTTGCTGAAAATCTCATACCTCAGAAGTCAGCAACGCCAGCTTCCCTCCAGCCCTTATCAGAGAGGAGTGGCAAGCCCAAAGTCACACAGCAAGTTGGGCAATGCCATTTTGGGGCCAGCTCTTTTCCCAGTTCTGGCCACCCAAGAATCCTGGTGCCCAGCAGGGGTCCTGCCCACTGGTGCTGCTGCCCCCACACCCTTAGTGACTGCAGCCTCTGCCTTGGCAGGGCCTGGAAATCCACACCACCACCAACTGCCTGCACTTCGTGTCCCGAGTGGGCACCCAGGTGAGAGCCCCACACCCTTTTCAGCCACCTACCCCCAAGACCCTCTTGCCTGGCAGCCAAGCCAGCTTCAGGCCCTCGGAGGCACAGCCTCTGAGCCCCACTCCCCATACCAGGTCCCCACTGACTCCCAGCTGCAGATCCTGCCTGGAGACGAGATTGTCCAGATCAATGAGCAGGTGGTGGTGAGTGAGGAGGAGAGGGACATGGAGGGAGTGAAGGGGGTACTGAGTAGAACCCAGGGCTGGTGGGTAGGGAGGGCCCCTTGGAGAGACCAGGTTGTGGGAGCTGCCTTCCATGAGATGGGCCACCTCACACAAGTTGGAGCAGCCTTGGTAGAGCCAAGGTGGAGGGACTCATGGAGGCTTCCTGGAGGAGGAGGAGGAGGTGAGGCGGAGCAGGAGGCTCAGAGAGGACTCCGCGGGCGAGGGCTGTCAGGTTGCTTCCGAGCCTCCTGCCCAGCTTGATCCAGCCCAGCCTCCCTGCCCTGCCCACCTCCCTGTCCCTAGGTGGGCTGGTCCCATAAGAACGTGGTGAGGGAGCTGTTGCAGAAGTCAGCCGGGGTCAGCTTAGTGCTGAAGAAGGTCCCAGTGCCGGAGACCCCCCCACAGGTACTGCCCCCCGACCCTGCCCCAGCCTGCTTTCAGACCCCTGTTGTCAGCTCCACCACCCTGTTTCTGGTTGTTCCCCAGACCCCGCCTCAGGCCCTGGGCTCCCCACAGCTGAGGATCCCATCGCTGGCTCTGGCCCCACTGTCTCCCAGGTAACAGGCTCTGCACTGGGTGCATCTGGGCAGGGGAGCCATGGGCTCATCTCATGTCCCTCTGCTCTCCCCAGAGCCCCATCTGAAGACGTCTTTGCCTTCCACCTGACCTCAAACCCAAGTCCTGGACCCAGCCCTCCCTCGACAGGCAGTTTCAAAGCCCCACCAGGTGGTAGGTGCCCCGGGCAAGGCATGTGGGGTGCCTGGCTCTGACCCCTGTACTCTGACCCCCCCATCCCACCACTGGGTCTGGGGCTGGGCTCATGGACCCTCCTCTCTCTCCTCTCTCCCTAACAGACTCTTCCTCCCTTGACCCTGAGCCCCTGCCCATCCCCCCTACACCCCCAGTCACACTCCCAGCAGGGGTCACAGAGACTCAGGAGCCCCCAGAAGACCCTGACAAGGTAAGCGCAGGGGCTCAGCAAGGAGGGGTGTGTGGCTCTGGACCCAGACCTTCTCTAACCCCTATGGTCCTTTCAGAGTCCTGTCCCTGGTCGGAAGAAATCGAAAGGTATGAGATGCATCTGACTGATGGGGTCCCCTAATATGAGGAGCTCTTTACAGTGCTGGACAAGGACCCCCCCCCCCCAACTCCCACTTCATACACAGCCTCTCCTGGAAACGGCTCTGTTTCTGGGGTAAGACAGATCTGTGCTCCCAGCCTGGGCCTCTCACCAGCTCTGTGACTTTGGGCAAACGGCTCATCCTCTGATCTTCTGTGTCCTTGTCTCTAAAATGGAAGAGTCTTCCCCACCTCAGAGATGACACTTGTAGCATTCCGAGCACAAAGTATGAGTTCAGAAACACCAGCTTGGGTATGCTCGTGGGGGGCAAGAGAGTGGGTTTGGGGGTCTGGGATGCCTTGCCAGCCCCTCACCAACCGGGCCATGCTGTGCTGCTGCAGGTGTGGCCACGCGGCTGAGCCGCCGGCGGGTGTCATGCCGGGAGCTGGGCCAGCCGGACTGCGATGGCTGGCTCCTGCTGCGCAAGGTGGCTGGTGGCTTCATGGGCCCGCGCTGGCGCCGCTGCTGGTTTGTGCTCAAGGGACACACGCTGTACTGGTACCGCCAGCCCCAGGTGAGACCCCCATACGCACACACAGGTAAGCAAGTGAGTGGGAGCCACGGTTATTCTCCCTCTTCCACCATCCACTCCCATCTGTGATCACAGGCAGGCCACAGACCCTCCTGAGCCCCAGTGTTCCCATCTGTAAAATGAGGACACTCTGGAGAGAAATGAGCTAAAATGTGTGTAAAAGCAGTCTGGAAAATGTATCACAGGCGGTGTAGAGAGAATCACTTTTATTCAGCCCACCACTCCTTCCTCTTCTGTTATTCTGTCCATCCTAGTGATGGGTTATTTGTTCAATTGTTTATTCATTCAACAAACATTCGGGTGCCTACTGTGTACCCAGCTTTGGGGTGGGCACTGGGGACACTGGGAAGACTTGAACAGTTCCTGCTACTCCAGGCTGGTAGGGGAGAGGATGAATATACACTCCCGGACAGCGTGGGGAACACATGCTATGGCGAAGGAAAAGCCCAAGGGGTGGGTGGGAGCCCAGCAGAGGTGACCAGTCCAGCCTGAGGAGTCGAGAAGCCTTCCGAGAAATCAGTGGCTTGGGGTTAGTCAGGTGGAAAGGGGAAAGAAGACCAGGAAGGGGGAACAGCGTTAGCAAAGCTCAGTGGTGAGAAGCAGCTTCATCTGTGTCTATGGACTGAACAAACACACAAGCAGGCTCCTCTTTTGTGGCTATTTCTCTGGATATCTTTGGCTCCCCTTTCCTGGCTCAAAGGCACTCCTCCGTCACATCCCCTGCCCGCACCCCAGATTCCTGCCTTGAGCTCTGGGCACTGAGAGATTTGTGGTTAGAGAGCCCAGGAGATGCCCTCTTTCCGCCCCTGCCCTCAGGAGCCTGACTGGGCCTCGAGGGTGTCGGGGCCTCATGCTGACCCACACTGTGATTCCCGCAGGATGAGAAGGCTGAGGGCCTCATCAACGTCTCCAACTACAGTCTGGAAAGTGGACAGGATCAGAAGAAGAAATAGTTAAGTCCTGGGGTGTGGCAGGCTAGGGTATGGGGAGAGAAAGGGAGAGGTAAGGTGACAGGAGGGGCTAGCTGGGGGCAGCAGGTGGCTGAGCGAGGCCCTCTGCTCCCTGGCAGCGTGTTCCAGCTTACCCATGACGTGTACAAACCCTTTGTCTTCGCTGCTGATACCCTGGGTGATCTGAGCATGTGAGTGCCACCCCCTCACCCCCAACTCCCACGTGAGTACTTGCGAGCCTGGTCAGGAGCCTGGATTCAAATCCAAGCTCTCTGATAGTGGTTGGTCAAGACACTCACTTCTCTAAGCCTCAGTTTCATCATCTGTGAAATGAGCTAATAAGAGTTCCTACCTGTCAGAGTTACTCTGAGGATTAAATTAAAAAATGATATAGGTGGAAAGCCCCTCTCATACAGTAGATGGGAACTCCCTGAGACCCACTTGCCCTTCCGCAGGTGGGTGCGCCATCTCATTACCTGCATTTCCAAGTACCAGTCTCCAGGCCGGGCCCCCCTACCCCGAGAGGAAGGTGGGTGTCTCACAGCGGGGGGTCTCACCTGAGCCTCTGCCTTTCCTGGGTTGGGGTCTGGGAACTCAAATGCCCTAGCCCACTCCTTGGCCTCCCCAAACCCTGTGAAGCTTAGTGGGTTCCCCAACTGCTGCTGTCACCCCAGACTGCTACAGTGAGACAGAAGCAGAAGACCCTGACGACGAGATTGGGTCCCGCTCAGCCTCGGTGAGTAGGGGACGGGCGGGGGTGAGTAGCAGGGCATGGAGCTCAGACTGATACCCTCTTCTCCTTCCGCCCTGCCTGCAGCCCAGCCTGGCCCATGCTTGCAGTTCACTGCATGGAGACACATCACCTGCAGCCACCCCCACGCAGGGCAGCCCCCGGACCTCCTTCGGCTCTCCAATAGGTGCTGTGCTGGGATTGGGCGCCGAGATGGAGGGCTGGGGTGGCACACCCTCATTCTGCTCCCTTCTCCCACAGACAACAGTGAAGGGGCACTGGAAGGAATGGTGCGGGGGCTGAGGCAGGGTGGCTTGTCCCTTCTTGGCCGGCCACAGCCCTTCACTCATGAACAATGGCGGAGCTCTTTCATGCGGCGCAACCGAGACCCCCAGCTCAATGAGCGAGTGCACCGGGTGCGGGCGCTACAGAGCACACTCAAGGTCAGCTGGGCTCTGGGTATGGCGAGGGGCTGGGCTCTGGGCTTTTGGCTCTGGTTCCTGGCCCTCAGCTCTGAGGTCAGCTGTGGACTGGGCCCAGTTCTAGGTTCCTAGAGCCAGGCTCTGGATCTGAGAATCAGAGCTAGACTGGGCCAGGTGCTGGGTTCTAGGCACTGGACTCCAGAGTTAGCTCTGGGCTCAGGCTCCGCCCCTCCCCGCGTGATCATGACCCCTTAGCCCCTACTCTTACAGGCAAAGCTGCAGGAGCTGCAGGCCCTGGAGGAAGTGCTAGGTGACCCCGAGCTGACTGCGGAGAAGTTCCGACAGTGGAAAGAGCAGAACCAGGAGCTCTACTCAGAAGGCCTGGGGGCCTGGGGAGTGTTGACAGCTGAGGGGAGCTCCCCAGTCCAGACCTCTGACTCCAGAGAACAGTCTTCCCCCACTCTGCCCTCTGACCCTGAGGAGCACTCCCATGTCTGCCCCCTGACTCCAGAGAGCAACCTCCAACCTCCTGACCTCTGACCCTGGCCAGTATCCTGATCTCCAGCCCTGAGGACCACCTCAACCCCCAGCCTCTGACATGTCTAGGACAGAGCATCCCTAGCTTCTGCTCAAGGTTGGAAGTAGTACTGGTCCATGGTCTCACCCCAAACTGACTCCCACTGCCTGAGCTTCCACCATTTCCGCTCCTTTCTCCCCTGGAGGGGGTGAAGTGAAGCGAGCTGTGTGCCATCCTCTCTTCCCTTGCCAACGAAGGAGCAGGAGGCTGGGCTGAAAGAAACTCTCTCCCCGTCCTCTGACCTTTGGGGGCACAGGCCTGCCCCCATCAGTCCCTGGGCACTTCTGCCTTCACCGAACCAGTCTGTACAGGCCTTCTTCACTTTACACAAGAGACACTTGTCAACCAAATAAAGTCAATTTCTCTAACATGAATCTACGCGTGCCTTTTACTTCCATATTAGAATCAGGAATCTGCTCCCCAGAGGGTACTGACTTCCATATTAGAATCAGGAATCTGCTCCCCAGAGGGGACCGGGATGAAAAGTTGTCAGGGGAGTGAAGGCTCTCAGTAACTAGCCCACTGTGCGGCCCACTGACCTGGGCTCTGTTCCTGAAGCTCTGTGCCTGCCAGGATGGTGGATGCTGATCCATGGCTAGTGAGGGCTTCTACTCATGCCCATCTCTCCCCAGCCCTTCGGAGACCAGAGGATGCTCTCTTGCCCCATTCCCCAGGGGGACAAAGTAAGAAATAGAGACCAGCCTTTCACTCTGTGGATGGGGAACATACCTTGCATGGAAGGGCAGGGTGGGTGGCCCTGGAGACTGGGGTGGTGGGATGGGGTAGCTGGTAGGGAGGGGTGCAGGTTGTGGTCTGCTAGGAGGAGGGCCTTGGGGTGAAACACTTTTCTCCTCTTCTCAGCCCAGTCTCACCTCTAGCTCGTGGACCCAGAGCAGGGACACGCCCTTGTGTCTCCATCCAGGCTGTACAGAAGACTTGACCTGCTCCCATCAGCCTCCGACCTCTGACCCCAGTCCAGCCTCTTCCTGTCCCTGGCTTCCTCTGCAGCCTACTGAGGGAGGTCAGTGGGAGGAGCTTCTCTCGATTGGAATTCCTTAGTGGAATGCAGACAGCTTAAGGTCACAGAGGCCTCTATGATATCACCACAAGGAGGAGTAAGACCACTTGGAATGAAGTTTCTTTGAGGAGTGGAAGGAGACTGAGCAACATGACAGACAATCAAAAGATCTGGTGGCAGCATTGGACCGACACCACCAATATCAAGCCTTTGAACGTCATAGTAGGTGGCCCCTGCCTGGCTTCACTACCCAAGCTGGGCATCCCGGGGTGGGAGGAGGCACAGGAGGACTGTACTGGGTTTGGAGGGGCAGTGGCTGCACTGCTGGACCCTCTCCTCACCCTTGCAGAGGGCCACTCATGAGCCCTACATCCGGCCAGAGGAGCAGGTGCTCATCAACCGCCGAGACGTCACTAATAGAAGGGTAAGAAAGAGGTAGGGCTGCGGGGATCCTCACCCGACACTGACCCTTCTGCAACTGTGCCTGTGGGGCAGCAGGCCCTCATAATAACTCTGCCCCTTCTGCCTTCTAAATGTCCCCCCAGGGGACCCTCCCCTGCAGTGAACCCTGGGGTGATGCCACCGTGATATGTTGATAACTGCCAGACAGTGCCCTCCACAGGAACTCCTATATAATGACACTCACCAGCAGAGGCCCCAAAAGAGTCTCCCTTGCAAGGAGCCCCACAATGATCCCCCAGCAGTGACCTACTTTTAGTGGCCATTTAGGTGGTGACCTCTACACTGATGCCTCCATTCCATAATCCCCTCTCAGGCAACTTCTCCCCCTAGAGTGGCCCCCCAGAGACCCCCATTCACTGAGAGCAAACGTCCAGGCAGAGGCTTCATACAGTGATGCCTGCCTGAAGGAAGGTCCCTGCCCTCTCCCAGGATGCCTGGGACATGCAGGAGTTCATCACGCGCATGTATATCAAGCAGCTGCTCAGACACCCGGCCTTCCAGCTGCTGCTGGCTATGCTGCTGGTGGTCAACGCTATCACCGTCGCACTCCGCACCAACTCCTTCCTTGGCCAGGTGGGACACCAGCCTGACCTCTGCCCCCACTGATCTAACTGGGGGGCCTGGTGCAAGGCACTTTTCTCTCTGGGCCTCAGTCTCCTATCTGTCCATGAGGGTGGATTGGATGCTTTTCAAGGGCGTGACAGCTCTGACTTTCCAGGGGTCTGGAGATCAAGGAAGACTTCGTGGTGGAGGGGACCCATCTTTGAGGAATGCACTGGATTTGTAGCAGAAGGGCAGGAGAAAAATGGTGTAAGCAGAGGCAGGCAAATGGGTGCCTGTGAGGAAGGTATTCCATTTTAGTCAATAGTCACTAAGTGAGAATCATGCTGAGCCAGGTATTGTGCTCAGTGCCAGGGGTCCAGGTATGAACATAACAGAGTTCTGTCCCAGACAGACACAAACATGTCATTACAAATGCCTGAGTGTCACACAGAGTATGCAGGAGCTCAAACGAGGCATCGACCCTAATCTGGGGGGTCAGGGAGGGCTTCCTGGAGAAAGAGATGCAAACTGAGATTAAGAATGAGTAGGAGTTGGCCAGGCACAGAGAGGTGGGGAAGAGCATTTTGAGCAGAAGAAACAGCGTTTGAGTGAGTTCTGTATGTCCAACTTGAAGTCTAGTATGACTTTGGTCTTATCCTTGATATTTTAGTTTCTTACAAGGAGTAAACTACATACATGAACTGTGCTATTTAAAATCAATATTTTAAAAATGTCCAGCATGGTGGCTGATGAGTTCAGAGAGGTGATCAGCAGCCAGATCATGCAGGGTCTTTAAGTTATGTTAAAGAGGATGGCCTTTATCCTAAGTCATTGGAAGTCTAGGGAAAGGTTTAAAGCATGGAAGTGACATGACTAGACACGTGTTTTAGAAAATTCACATTGCGTGGGAGAGGCCAAGAGTGGCGGAAGGTGGACCAGGCAGGGCCGTGTTGCAGATGTTCAGGTGAAAGATGATGGGGCTTGGACCAGGACAATGGCAGTGAGTGAAAAGAGGTCACGTGCATTTGAAGCTCTCTAGAGTCAGATCCGTGGCCTTCCTGATTGATTCTTTTTATAGCAAACACTTATTGTGTGCTCCTTTGTTTAACATATGTCATCACCTCATGCATGTAGAGAAAGGGAGAGCAAGAAGTTATGTTTCTGGCTTGAGCAACTGTGCGAGGATGGTGCTGTTGTTGGGACGTGGGGGTGAAGGAGGAAGAGCAAGTTTGGGGAGGATGATGAGGTCAGTATTTGAAGTGCCCGTGCAGTATTCACAGAGAGATGGCTAGTGAGTAGGTGACAGTCAAATCTGAAACACCACAGAGAGCGCTGAGATGGAGATGGCCACGTGAGAGTCACCAGCATCCAGGTGGTTCGTTGCCAAAGCTAAAGGAATGGATGAGGTTGCCTGGAGAGACAGCGCCGAGTGAGAGGAGAAGGGGGCCAAGACAGAGCTCGGAGGAAAGCCTTCAAGTAAAGGGCAGAAAGTAGAGGAGACGCAAAAGGAGACTGAGGAGATGTGCCAGAGGAGAGAGAGGGAGCCGAGAGGAGTGTCCAACAAGGGAGCAGACACAGGGTCAGATGTAGCCAAGAGATGAGGTGGGATAAGGACTACGAAGCATCCCTTGGATCTAGCTCTTGTGATCTTGACAAGAGCTGCCTCTGACGTGGTGGAAGCAGAAACCCAGGTGCCAAGGTTTGCAGAATGAGTAGGCTGGAGGGCAGATTGCAACCCAACAATGGATCATGAAATCAGTTCAGAGTGCAGACACCAGCACTTTGATATGAAAAAGAGTGAAATAGAAATTGTGTGTGTGTGTGAAAGAGAGAGAGAGAGGAGAGAGAAACAGCATTATGGTATAAAATGTAACATATATTTCTTACTATGGGTCCCAGTCAAAATGCTAAAAGACCTGGTATTGGATATGTGTCCATGAAAGTCAAATCCTAGAGGCCTGTGAATGCCAGACTGGTTTTAAACCTTACCCGGCAGGCCATAGGGAGCCATGGAAGGCTTCTGGGTAGAGAAGGCAACTCTGATTTAGCCATAGATGCCCATGATGTGGAGAAGGCAGGAGACTATTTAGGAAGCTTTTTCAATAAATAGTGAAGAGGGCCTATTGCCTCCAGTGGCCGGCGGGGTGGAGCTGAGGGGACAGATGAGGCAAAAGAAAGCTCTTTCTTGTTGTAGGCAGACATCCCTGGCCCATAACAGCCTTTTAGGAATTTGGAGCAAGCAGGGAGCCCATAAACCTTAACCTCCCATCTGGGTTTAAGAAGCTCTGCCCAGCCTTGTATGGGTTGGTGGATGGGGGTGGTGGCAAGGTGTGGGTGGCAGGAGGCCTCCGTGTGTGGCAGCGAGCCTTGGGGCACTCAGTCTGTTGGCAGTGGAGGTGAAGACAGGGAGGCGTCAAGGTGACTTCGGTAACTGCCAGGGTGGAACTTCCAGGGGGCTGGAAGCTGTTAAGGGGGTCACAAACTATAGCAGGATCACAGCTTAATGGAAGCTAAGGGAGTAAGATCTAGGTTGGGTGAAAGTGAGTTAGGTTTTAGGCAGAATTCAAAGTCAAGTCATCCATCTATCTATCCATCCACCCAGAGTACCTGTCCTGGACCCATGAGTGGGGAGATACCCAGATGTTTGGTCAGGCCTGACCTGGGGGATTTGGGGACCTGGAGCAGCAGGAGTGGTTGGGATACCCAGAGGAAGAAGGATGGGGCTTGATGTCCTCTATCTCAGGGGCCACGTCTTTTCCTCCCAGTCCTGGAGCCTGTTCCGCCCCTCCCCTACCTCCTTTTTGCAAATATCTCTACTCTTGAGGTTAGGAGCCAGGGTCTGTAGTTAAACAACATTCTTTATCGACTAACTATCTGACCTGGGCACCTCTCTGATTCTTCATCTGTAAAATGGGAATAAAACCTACTTTGTAGGACAATGGTGATGGTAGTGTGAAATGAAGAATGTGTGGTCTTTGCCTGGTGCCTGGCATGTACATGGAAAGTGTGCTTTAAGGGAGCTACAGAGATGCTGAGGATGAAGAACAGCAGGAATATGGGCCTTCCCTCCCTGGGAGACGTCCTCTCTCCCTGGCCTCGCCCAGGCCCCGCTCCACTGACCTCTCTGTCCCTCTCTTTTTCTCTGTCTTCCATGTAGAAACACTATGAGTTGTTCTCTACCATAGATGATATTGTGCTGACCATCCTTATCTGTGAGGTTCTCCTTGGCTGGTTAAATGGCTTCTGGATTTTCTGGAAGGTGAGATCTTGGGCCCTCCCCACTGTTGCCCCTACTCCTCCGTAGGGACTGCACCCCACCCTGTCCCTACCCCTGTGCTCCTGGCCCTGCAAACTAAGGGGTTTGTGTTTGTGTGTGTGTGTGTGTATGCGTGCACTCAGAGAGAGAGACTGACTACTTCTGAGGTGTCTGTGATGCAGCAGAAAGTAACTTTTACTAGAAGTATAGCCTCCCTGGGTTCCAGGCCCCGCTCCAGCCTTCCCCAGTTCTGTGACCTTGGGAAAATCTTGAGTTCCTTATCTGAAAAATGGGATAGAGAGTATCTACCTTAATTTATTGGGTTCAAGAGCAGGGGTCAGCAGACTTTCTGTAAAGGGTCGGATAAACATTTTAAGCTTTGTGGGCCCTACAGTCTCTGTTGCAAACACTCACTTCCTCTCTGGGAGCACAAAGGCAGCTGTAGACAGTACACAGATGAATGAGCATGGCTGTGTTCCAAATGAACTTTATTCATGGGCACTGAATTTTGAACTTCATATAATTTTCACGTGTCACAAAATATTATTCTTCTTTTGATTTATTCCCCACAACCATTTAAAAATATAAAAACCATTCTTAGCCTGGTGGTCTTGCAAAAAAAAAGGGCTGCTGGCCAGATCTGGCCCCCTGGGCTGGTGGATGGGGGTGACTCCTAGAGAGTATCAAAGAGTTGTTTGGGCAGGAATGGGTCTTACAGTTACCTTAAATGAGACAAAGACTCAAACTCTTTGTTTGAATAAGACTTCTGGAGTCAAGGAACTTATTTTGTATACAAAGAGGCTTAAAAAAACAACCTATTGAAAAAAAAAACCCTTTCATAAAAGGAAAGTATCATTTAAATACCATTATCAGGACAACTGATTAGCGTTCCAAGCTTTCCAGGGGTTAGAGGCTTCACTTCATAGAACACAGAATGTAGAACCTGGAACAAAAATTCTGAGATCTGGATGTCTGAAAGACTGCTTTGTGCAAACAACACTTGCAAGGATGTTTATTAACAGAAATTAGACTGGGATGGTGCATATTTACATGTCTCCACACTCAAGAGGAGAATAGGTACCATGATTTTTGTGAACCTTTCAATATACCACTTTATCAGAACTAGCTCTAGAATGCAGGCAGACTTCTGTTCCATAAGAGGGAACATTTCCTCCTTCATATCTTCCGGAGATTTCTTTCAGCAGCAGTTAGAAGGCCTGCATTTTCAAGGGACCTAAACTTTCAAGGTTAAGCCCCAGAGTTTTGTTATCATGATAGAACTGAAGCAAGCCTAAGAATCTTGTGTTCTCCAAGCTACTCTGCTTGTCTGCTAAACCACGGCTTCTCAACCTCAGCCCTATTGACATTTTGTAATTTTATTTATTTATTTATTTTCCCCCCAAAAGCCCCAGTAGATAGTTGTATGTCATAGCTGCACATCCTTCTAGTTGCTGTATGTGGGACGCGGCCTCAGCATGGCCGGAGAAGTGGTGCCACAGTGCGCGCCGGGGATCCGAACCCCGGGCCGCCAGCAGCGAAGCACGCACTTAACCGCTAAGCCACGGGGCCGGCCCCCTATTGACATTTTGGCCTGGATAATCCTTTGTTGTGGGGGACTGTCCTGTGCATTGTAGGATGTTTAGCAGCATTCCTGGCCTCTACCCATTAGATGCCATTAGCACCTTCCTAGTTGTGACAACCAAGAATGTCCCAAGACATTGCCAAATGTCCCCTAGAGGGGACAGCAAAATTACCCCTGGGGCCAGGCTTTCAAGGGCAAAACCCAGGACTTGTTAGAGGCTGCTTCTGCCTCCTCCTTCCCCACCCCCATCCCTTCCCCAGTCCTGGGGCACAAAGCCTGCTCCTTGTTGAATGGGTGTGGGGGAGTGGAGGGGAGGGAAAGGGAAAATGCAGAGAAGGGAGGAAGTCTGTAAATTAATATCTCAAATATTACCCAGCCACACAAAGATCCTCAAAATTTCGTCCCCAGCTCTCCCTTGTCTGCTGCCCTCACGTGGCTCCTTCCTCCTCCTCATCTCCACAGCCTGTTTATCACTATTTCACCACCTAAATATTTCTCAAATTTCTTGCCGCCTCTGCATCTCTGCTACCCCTGTTCTAGTTCTTGCCTGTCTTCTCTCACCAGGATCTTTGTCTGGCTTCCTGTGTCCCCCACCTGCCATCAAGGTAATCTTCCCCAGGCACAAGACAAAGCATCCTTAAAATACTCCAGTGGCTCCCTGTTATTTGTAGGATGAGGTCAAAATGCCTTATTGTACTTGATTAAGGCCTTCCATGATGTGGCCCTTGCTTATTTTTGCAGCCTCATCACTCCCGGCCTCACCCTTTGTGTTCCAGCTACACCAAACAGCTTGTAGTTGCATTTACACATGCACACACATACACACGCATGCATGCACATGCACACATGCACTGCTGTTCTCACCTCTATGCCCTTGTGCATGTTGACCCCTAGTTTATACAAGCTCCCTGCCACTTATTCACTTGCTTTACTCCTACTTACAGCTTAAGACTCATTCAGATGACTTCTCTTCCAGGAAGTCTTCCTGTCTCTCCCAGGCTGGGTTAGGTGTTGCTCTGTGTCTCCCTAATACCGTGTGCTTCTCTCTCTCACGTGCCGTTAAAATTTACTGTCTATCCACCTCCCTCAAAATAGTCTATGAGCCCAGCAGGGCAGAAATCCTGTATCCTCAGGATCCAGTTCAGGGTCTGGCATACAGTGGGAGCTTAATATTGGAGGGATAGAGGGATGGATCTGTAGACAGGCCGACTTGTGTCTCCTTGTGTGTGTGTAGACGCAGACTCTCTGAATTGGGAGACCAGGAGGGCCTGTGTTTATTGGGCTGCCCAATAAATTTAAGAATATTTTTTCCATTAAAAAATAGTTTTCTTTTGGAATATTTAATGCAGATACATATTGGTCAAAACTATATTGAAAGGTACACACAGAATTCTTGCTTCCACTCCCGAGCTTTCATCCCTTCCCCCCCCCAGGTAATTTTTGTATATTTATAGTCTCCTGTTTATCCTCCTAGTGTTTATTTTGCAATCATAAGCAAATGTGGATATATTTTTAGTCCTCCCTTTCCTAACAGTAGCATACTACAAACACTGTTCTGCGCTTTGCTTTTGTCACTTAATGGATCCTGCAACCTTTCTATATCAGTACATGAAGGTCTTTCTCATTTTTTTTTGTGGTTACACAGCACTCCACTGAATGAATGTGCCATAGTTTATTCTACCAGTGTCTGATTGCTGGACCCTTTGGTTGTTTTCAACTTAAACAAATGTCATTTTGTACTTGTACCAGAGTTTCTGTGGGTCAGATTTCTAGAAGTGGGATCACTGGTCACTAGTCAATGCATCTACTGTTTATTAGATAGAGCAAATTCCCCTCTTTAGTGGTTGTGCTGGAATTACATGTGAGCTTCCTTCCCCCATCCCCACTCCTATATGAGTTTGAGCTTTATTGGACAAAGGGCTTGTAAAAATTTGCCTGTCTCTCTTTCTTGTACAGTGAGAGCTTGTTTACCTCTGAACTGGCTACTAAAGCAGTGTTCCTTAATGTTTTTATTAGTATTTTCATTTTATTATTAATTGTAGTGTTACATAAAGGCTGGAGCATCCAAACACTCTTCGATCACCTAACTGTAGGGCAAGGCCATTTTCAGCAGTGCACTAGCCAAGGTGGGCGCCCAGCTTAGGAACTAGCTGAGCATATGTGAGAGTCTCCGCTGTGTGTCTCTCAGACTGCATTTGGTTGTTGATACATGCATGAGACAGTGAGTGCATGCATGTTTGGTGGCGTGTTTGGGGGGCAGCAGGATGAGTAACAGCAGTGGATGGCAGATGACTGGCCCTGCTCTGAGAGGAACATTGAGCGCCCCCATCCCTGGGGTATGGGGAGGGCAGACCCAGGATGTCCCCGTGGGCTGGGCCTGACAGACCCTGCTGGGGCTGGCCCACCCCCCAGGACGGCTGGAACATCCTCAACTTCCTTATCATCTTTATCTTGCTCCTGGGGTTCTTCATTAACGAACTCAGTGTCATCTCTATCACCTACACCCTCAGGTGAGCTGGGACTGGAGAAAAGAAGGGGACCTGTCTGGACCCTGGGAGAGATGGAGGGATTGTTACCAGGTGGGGATCAGCTCTGCCTGTCTGGGCAGGTGGGAGGGCAGTGAGGAGGAGGATCTGGGAGGGGCTGAGGGGCACCCCTGAGAGGCTCTGCCACAGGGTGCTTCGTCTGGTACATGTGTGCATGACGGTGGAGCCCCTGGCCCGGATCATCCGCGTCATCCTGCAGTCGGTACCTGACATGGCCAATATCATGGCTCTCATCCTCTTCTTCATGCTGGTCAGTGCCCTCCCCCACCCCAGCCACTCCCCTTCCCTGAACAGGCCCCTGGGTGACTGGGGATACCAGAGTGTCTGGAGAAGAGGAGAGGCCTGTGGGCCTGATCCCTGTGATTCCCTGGCAGCATTCATTTGCGTGGCATTTGCATGTCCTGGCTCCAAGGCCCTGGGGTGAAGTCTGTGTGGTCTTTGTCTCTCTGGCAGGTGTTCTCCGTGTTTGGGGTCACTCTCTTTGGTGGTTTCGTGCCCACACATTTCCAGAACATGCAGGTTGCCCTGTACACCCTCTTCATCTGCATCACCCAGGATGGCTGGGTGGACATCTACAGTGACTTTCAGTGAGTGCCCATGGGGCTTCCAGGCCCCCAGCCCAGCCCAGCCCAGCCAGGCAGGGGCTGGGGCTCCCATGGGGCAAAAAACTGACTGGGGAGGGAGAAGGGCTCTTGGTGGAGTAGGGCTCCAGGGCTTGGGATGAGGATGGCTCAGCAGGAGGCGGATGCCCGGGGCTTTAAACTGGGGAAAAGAAGATCCCTGGGGCTGGGGCCTCTGGGTTTGTGGTCTCTTTGAAGGCTTGTCCCCTTGAAACTCCACTCATTCAAAGTCCCACTGCAGGCCTGTTCATGGAGATTTTTCCCATCATGCTAAACAGCAAGGTAGCGAAGCCTTGGGCAAGGGAGCATGTCTGTGGTGGCACCTAGGGTCTCAGGGCAGCCTCTCAGCCCACACTGGAGCCCAACAAACTGCCTGCACTCCTGGGAACCTAGGGTCTTATTTTATTCATTCTTAGACCCACTTCCCAAGGTCATTCTTGGCCATAGACAGCTGCCTGGGTTCTGTTCTTTACCTTTTTTTTTTTTTTTTTTAAAGAATTTATTTAAGATTGCTGTTACCTCCTCCTTTATTTATTTCTTTCTTTTTCCCCAAAGCCTCAGTAGATAGTCGTATGTCATAGTTGCACATCCTTCTAGTTGCTGTATGTGGGATGCGGCCTCAGCATGGCCAGAGAAGCGGTGCATTGGTGCGTGCCCGGGATCCGACCCCGGGCTGCCAGCAGCGGAGCGCACGCACTTAACCGCTAAGCCACGGGGCCGACCCTATTCTTTACCTTTTTCCCATTAAGTCTAAACCCTATTTCTTTTTTTTTTTTTTTTTGTATTTTATTTATTTTTTTGTGAGGAAGATCAGCCCTGAGCTAACATCCAATGCCAATCCTACTCTTTTTTTTGCTGAGGAAGGTTGGCCCTGAGCTAACATCCGTGCCCATCTTCCTCCACTTTATATGGGACGCCGCCACAGCATGGCTTGACAAGCGGTGTGTCGGTGCACGCCCGGGATCCGAACCTGCGAACCCCGGGCCACCGAAGCGGAGCCTGCGCACTTAACTGCTTACGCCACTGGGCCGGCCCCTAAACCCTACTTCTTTCCAGTCCACTCCAGGGAGTGGGTCCTCCTGACTGATTTCTTTTTATCCCCTTTGTGTGAGAGTAGAAGCCCAGTTGGTAAAGAGCTTCTCTGGTCATTATCCATTATGACGTAGGCAGTGGAAAAACCATAGAGGGTGCAGTAGAGGGGGACTGAGCTTTTGAGTCTGCTCCACCACACTAGCCATGCGACCTTGGGCAAGTTACTTCATCTCTCTTCCGAGCCTGTTTTCTTATCTGTCACTTGGGGATTACAATACAATATTAACTATGTCTGGATTGCTGTGAGGATCAATAGAGAAAATCTATATAAATCTCTTAGCACAGAGCCTGGCACAGAATATATATATATATATATATATATATATATATATGTAATGAGAGAGAGAGAAAGAGAGGAGGAGAGAGAGAAGACTATTGTTGGGGAGAATATTTTATGGGAGATTTACAACAAGGTATTAACAGTGAATGGGATTTTTTCCTGTAAAATTTCCTTCTGATCTTTCTATAATGAGCTTGAATTACTTTTTTTTTTTCCTGAGGAAGACCAGTCCTGAGCTAACATCTGATGCCAATCCTCCTCTTTTTTTTGCTGAGGAAGACTGGCCCTGGGCTAACATCCGTGCCCATCTTCCTCCACTTTATATGGGACACCGCCACAGCATGGCTTGACAAGCAGTGCGTCAGTGTGCAACCGGGATCCCAGCCGGTGAACCCCAGGCCGCCGCAGTGGAGCGCACGCACTTAACCGCTTGCGCCACTGGGCCGGCCCCTTGAGTTACTTTTTATAACATGAAAAACATGAATAGAGTGTAGCCAATAGATTAAACTTGATAATGCTGATGTACAAATCCCCGCCTTGCAGGGCTGGCTTAAGGACTGCCTACTGCTAGCAGTACAGCGGGTGCTCAGGAAAGAGCGGCTGCTACGACAATTAGGAGTAGGCATTGGATCTGTACAACGGCAGGGAGGTAGCAGAAGTCCCAGTAGGCCTTGAGATAATTCCCCATTTCATAGATGAGGAAAGTGAGGCCCAAAGGGCCAGGGAGGTGATGGGGCCCCCACCTGCCATCTCCAGGATGGAGACGAGGGAGTACGCAATGGAGATTGGGGGTGCCATCTACTTTGCCATCTTCATCACCATCGGTGCCTTCATTGGCGTCAACCTCTTGGTTGTCGTGGTGACCACCAATCTGGAGCAAATGATGAAGGCAAGAGAGCAGGGGCGACAGCATCAAGTAACTTTCAGTAAGGTGAGTGGGGTGGGGAGGGCAGAAGGGAGGAGAGAGAGTGTGTGCATGAGTGCTGATTTGAGCATAGGTATATGGGTGTGTGTGCTTGCACACTCAAGGGCCTGGAGAAAGCCAAGCCTGAGACCTGGAGGCAGCATCCCCCACCTTCAGTGCCAACTCACAGTTGGGGCTTCTGATGGATGTGGATTTCCTAGATGTCTTGTTTCAATGGCAACTCAAAACTGAGCAGCTGGGTGACCATAGGGCATGTAACCAGTCTAAGCTTCAATTTCCTCTTCTGTAAAATGTGAATAATAATCGTACTTACCTCAGAGGGCTACTATGAGAATTACATGGGTAAATGAATAGTACTTGGCACATCCTAAGAACTCGACAAATGTTAGCTACAGTACTATTCATTCCAGGGTAGACCTTCCAAAAGGGTGGGGGTGGGGAGGGAGGAGTACTTCCCAAAGTGTTGAGGGCTGCCGGCTGTGACTTGAGAGTAGACAGGGCTTTAGAAACTTGCTGGGTAGGATTTATCAGGGGTGAAATGGGGGGAGTGGGGGTTAAGTTTTGAAAAGGGATGAGAATTTCCAAAGAGGTGGGATAAGGGCTTGTGCATTTGAAGTTGAGCTCCCACAGCAAGGTAGAGAGGCTAAGGTTGGTTGGAGCCGAAATGAGGGGCATTAGAACCCCAGTGTCCTAAGAAACTCATCCTCCCTGAAGCCAAGCAGGAAACGGCTGGGGGAGGGGGTGCCGGCTGAGCTGTCCATCCCATCTCCGTGTACCCCTCTCCAGACAGACGACCAGGAAGACGGGAATAACGAGCTGCCACTGGTGCACTGTGTGGTCGCCCGTTTGGAGATGTCTGGCCTCCCCCAGGAGCCGCTTATGGGGGGCCCCCTGTCGAACCTCTCGGAAAACACATGCGATAACTTTTGCTTGGTGCTCGAGGCAATACAGGAGAACTTGATGCAGTACAAGGAGATCCGAGATGAGCTCAACACGTAGGGCGGGTACTGGGGGTACCGCCGAGTCCCGTGAGTCAGGGCTGAGCGGAGGCCTTAGATTCTTCTGGCCTCACATCCTAACTATTTTATAATGCGGACCCTGGGGCCCAGACAGGTTAAGTGACTTGCCCAGGGTCCCCCAGCCTGCTGGTGGAAGAGCTCAAATCCAGACCTCGGGGTTCCTCCCATCTAACACTAGGGGGCGCACAGCTCAGCCTGGGTCTCTAGCATAGCAAAGGGGGAGATTGAAGGAGGGTGGACACCAGAGAAGAGGTGGGAGGGCTGCCCCCTTCCCCCTCCCCTTTGCCCCGCCCCCCGGAACGCACTCACCCCTCTGCCCCCAGGATAGTGGACGAAGTACGCTCCATCCGCTTCAACCAGGAGCAGGAGGAGGAGCTGATGCACAGGCCCTTGTCGCTGAGCCAGTCGATGGAGATCGGGTCCTCCGTGGACATCCGTGAAATGACTTGCCAGCAAGACTTGATCACCGCGCTCATCAACAGGGAAAAGGTGCATCTTCCCTCTCCTCCCCAATTAGTTCTCACCCCGCCGCCCAGCCCAGCCCAGCCTAGCCTAGCTTCTGCCGCATTCGTCAAGGTTTCTGTCTATTCCAAGATCTGGTCCGCCCCCTGGTCTCCCCCCAGCAGTCACCAATGAGGTGACTAACCAATGAGGTTAGGTTCCACCCTTTCCTTTTCCGAGAGGCCCCGCCCACTCCGGTCAGGCTCCGCCCATTGAGCCACTTCTATCTCTAGCGCCCTCAAACCTCCTCTTTCTTAGTGTGACTTGAGCCAACTCGGTTCCTGCTTATTGGCTGATACTTAGGCTCACTGGTGGCAAAGGACCCCTGGGTCCTGTCTAGGGTGCGTAAGAGCAGCCTCCTCCTGAGGGAGGAAGCTTCTAGGGAGAAAAATGCACACACCCACATTAGTATCTGCTTCCCACACCATCTGACTGGGCTAGAATGATCTGGAGCCTTGTGAATATCCACAGCCTAGGCTCCCAAGCTCAGAGAGGATACAGGCAGGCTAGACTTAGACATATGAAGGACTTCCCTGAGAGGCCTAGATAGGCAGCTGTTGAAGGTGGAGGAGGGGAGTAAGGGAGTCTGCCATGTCAGGGTATGGGGATTGACAAGAAGACATCTTGGTTTGCAGGTTCAGGAATCCAACACAAATGTACTCCTTAACAAACACAAGGCCAGCCGCTGAAAGGGCAGGACGGGAGCCGAGGGACCTGCGCACACACACCCGTGTATCCCTAGCATGGGTGCATCTTCCTGTATCCCTAGCATGACTTGGCACAGCCTGGCCTGAGCCTATCCTCTCCCTTACACCTGGGCAGATGCCTGGGGCTGCGAAGGGGAAGGAATCTCTAGGGCTTGTGCCTGCGAACTCCAGGTCCAGAGGAGCCAGGATGGAGAAGGATGCTGGATGACAGTGGGAGCCCTGCCACAAGGATGAGCAGAGAAGGGGGGTACTGGCCGAGGCAGCCGGGATTTGTCCTAAGGATGGGCATCCCTGGCCGCCTGCTCTAGGCCAGAGCTAGATGGGGCCTAAGTGGGCCCAACCACCAAGAGGAGAAAGGTGAGGCCAATGGGGCCAGGCATCTGTGTGTGACAATAAAGTTTTGTGTTGAGATCAATGTGTGTGATTGGTGGATCTCCAGCCCCTTGGGGCAACCTTGCCCCAGGTCTGATGGGCAAGACGGATCTTGCCCCTCAACAGCCTGTCTGTCTGATGGGAGAGTCACTGACTGACCTCCAGAGCTTCCAGTCTAATGGGAGAGAAAATCTATACCCTGAAAATTTCTGTCTTAATGGTAGACATATAGTCCCTGCCCCTAGGGTCCTAAATTTTGGGGGTGAAAGTCTAGTCCTCCTGGTTGGGAGCCCCTGTCTGATGAAGGACACAGCTCTACCCTCTCTCTCTGTCTGAAAGTGGAGGAGACTGGTCCTAATTCTGAGGAGCCCTAGTCTGATGAGTCACCATTGACCAAGTTGTGCAGATACAGGTAGCTCCATCCTGGGGCAATGGAGAATGACTGGGCAAAGTGTGGGTCCTGGCAGGCTCTCTGGAGGAGAGGTGCACTGAAGCTTGCTGGAAGACAGCAGGAGGAGTTTGTGGGTCAGGTGAATGAAGTCTGGTGGGGAACTTGAGACCTGTGAGGCCTCTTTGGGACCTTCACACCAAAGGCCATTGAGAGCCACAGCAGGTTCTTGAGCTAGGCAGTGCAGAGTCTAAGAAAGCTGTGGCAGTCACGGGCAATAGGAAGAGCTGCCTTGGAGGACAGGAGACCTAGATTCTCATCCTGGGGCAAGTGGGCCTCACTTTCCCCAACTGTGCAATGGGGAGAGGATGAGACTGATCTCCAGCTCTGAAATCAGGTGGCCAGCTCTCAGCCCAGGAATTGGGAGACCGAGGAGATCAGCCGTGTTGCTGAGACTCAGGTTCCCCGGTGTTGGATGGGGGAAGGCTGGAAGGCCGAGAGTTCTGCCCAGCTGTTCAGCAAAGGCTGACAATTAGGGACCTTGGGGATATTCACCAGTGGGAATGGGAGTCGCCAAAGGCCCACTGATTGCCACTGATGGGAAACTCCACCCCCCATCCCCTCCCATTAGCATTGGTTCCAGACCTAAAAAGCCCCCTGGGGCCTGCTGGGAAGGAGTCTGGACAACAGGGGACAAGGTGGTATACTCTGCAGGCAGGTGAGAGGTGACACCAGTGCCAGCAGCGCCTCACTGTCTTGGAGCTGCTCTCTGTTCCCTGTTTGGGTCAGGACTCCTTCCCAGTGCCCTCCAGGACCATCAACTAGCCGAGCCATGGGCAGCCAGTGGCTTTTGCTGCTGCTGCTGCTCTTTATTGGGGATGGAGCCCTCATTCTGCCTGGTGAGTAGCCATATACAGCCTTTCCATCTATCCTTCTCTGGGGGCTCTCATAGCCCCACTTCTGGCTGGCCAGAGAGGGGAAGAAGGTAGGGGAAGATCAGATAGCGTCCCCAGGAAGATATTATAATGTGAGCACAGCCACCCCCCACCCCACCCCTAAATTGTCTGGAAGGCTTGGGGCACCAGTGAGTTTTTAGGCAGGAGCACGATGGATGACCTCCAAGGGGCTTCTGGCTTTGCCCATCCATACTCTTGATGCTCTTTGTCTGTCTACTCCCTCCATTTTGTCTGTCATCTCAGCTATCTCCCACCCCCCACTTTTTTTGTGTGTGTGTGAGGAAGATCAGCCCTGAGCTAACATCCATGCCAATCCTCCTGTTTTTGCTGAGGAAGACCGGCCCTGAGCCAACATCCATTGCCAACCCCCCCCGTTTTTTTTTCCCCGAAGCCCGAGTAGATAGTTGTACGTCACAGTTGCACATCCTTCTAGTTGCTGTATGTGGGACGTGGCCTCAGCATGGCCGGAGAAGCAGTGCATCGGTGCACGCCTGGGATCCAAACCCGGGCCGCCAGCAGCGGAGCACGCGCAACCAACCGCTAAGCCACGGGGTCGGCCCTATCTCCCCCTTTCTGTCTGTCCTTTCTGTCTGGGCCAGGCCAACAGCTTAGGGTTTCAGCAGGCTAGTTCTCTCCCAAGCTTGCCCAGAACTGAGGGCCCAGGGGCTTGGAACCGTGCTGTCCTCCTCCCCCGCCCCACTCTAGCAAAGAGCATCCGCCATCTCCAATGCCTCACTGAGTCTGAGGAAGGAGTGCAGTCCTGGATCCTGAGCTCCTAGGACAGTCTGGGGGAAGATACTGGGCGGCGGCAGTAAATTGCCTATCTCAACACTCCCATAAGTCCACGACTTTTTCCAGGGACAGGAGTCTCCTTGGCAAAGCACCCAAGAAGCAGATACCAATTCTGGTGAGAGGACCAGAAGGCGATAATCATTACCAAGAGCAGGTTCTACTTACTGAGCACCTACTATATGCTAAGCCTTGTGCTAAGTGCTTCATATGCTTTATCTCATTTAACCCTCATGACCATCAGTGAAGTGGGTACTATTATCATTCCTGTTTTACAGTTGAGGAAACTGAGGTTCAGAGATATGAAGTGATTTGTCCCCCGTTACAGAGCTGGGATTCTATCCCAGGTCTGACTTCAGAGACCAGGCCACACCCCATTGCTTCTCAAAGGAGCTGCTGTGGGCAGGAAATCTCAATATCATAAAGATATCAATTCTTACTCAATCTATAATTGCAGCACGCTTTCAATCAAAATCCCAACACGGTATTTTGTAGCACTTGATAGGCGGATTCCAGTATATGTAAGAAAGAACAAAAGGCCAACAATAGCCAAGATAGTTTTGAAGAGCAAGATGGCAGACACACTCTAGCAAATACTGAGATTTACATTAAAGTAAATCTGGTGTTGGTGCAGAGAAATGAACCGATGCAATGGAAAAGCATGGAAACTGGTCTGGATACACGACGACAGGTAGCATGACGAATCAGTGGGAAAAGTACAGACTTTTCCATAAGGGGGAAGGAACAACTGGTTGACAACATGGAAAAAACAAAATCAGATCCAATGGAAACATCTCTCCCTGCAAATAAAAACTTGAGACTCCTGTAGCAAGACATCTGTTCATTTCAGCCTGGACTTTTGTTGCAAACAGACCCACAGATCACTAGAGTTTAGAAGACTCCGACGATGTTGAGCCCAAGTCCCTCACCGTGCTGAGGGGGTCATGGAGGCACTGAGAGGGATGGGGTCTTGCAGAAGATCACACAGCACGTCAGTAATAGAGCCAGATCTAGAGCTTAGATTCCTCGATTCTTTCCATGCATCCTGGCCAGCTTTCCTGCTGTATTGTGACCCGTTAGCTCTGCACAGGGCTGCAAGAAAGTGGGGTGTGGAAGGAGCAGGTGCCAGAGAGGGGCAGGGTTAGGGACAAGGGTCAAGGCCTCTTCAGAGCTAGGTTGTGGGAAGGATGAGCCCACCACCTTGTCTGGGTCACCTCCAGTTTTCTGAATTAGTCCTTTGACACCTGCCAAGGATGCAATGACAGACCGTCTGGTGATGGACCTGTTTCTGCCCATTGCCAAGGTGAAAGAGGAAGGTTTCCAAGGGATCCAGCTCAATGTAGCTGATTTGGGCCTTTCTCTCTGGAGATAGTGGCTGGCTCAGTCATGAGAATGAAGCTGTTTTTGTGAGGCAGTGCAGCACAGTAGGGAAGACATTGGGCTCTGGGGTCTGATGGACATGGTATCAAATGCAGTGCCACCACTTCCTGGCTGTGTGACCTTGCATAGATGTCTTCACTTGTCTGAGCCTCAGTTTCTTCATTTGATAAATAGAAATAATCATCCTTACCTCAGGTCGGATGTGAGGATTCAATGCGCCATTGCTTGTGCATTGGAGCAGCACCTTACTCAGACAATGTGAAAATTGAACAATGTCAAACCATCCTTGACTGCTATTGCACTAAATGAAGCACCTGGTGTTATGAGAGGTTCGGGGATTCGATCGGAGACGTAAAAGAAACTTTCCACTCCAAACAAATGGACTGAAGGTATATTTTATTATATAGAGGATAGTAAAGGCGATAGTCCGCAAACAGATCCAAATAGGTCAAATAATAAGAGGGAAAAAACACCAGCTCGACTGGAAAGGGAAAACATCCACATCGGCTGAGATAGCAGCAGATCCGAATAGGTCATATAATAAGAGGGAAAAACATCAGATCGATCGGAAAGGGAAACACCAGATCCACTGAAGGGAAATGACACAAATCAACCGGAAAGAGAAACACCAGGTTGACGGAAAAGAGAACACATCAGATCAATTACTTCACAGTAAATCAATTACTCACAACATCCACACCCCACTGCCGGGAGAGTCCTGTCAATCAACACGGCTGGGCAAGGATCACACATCCTGGGCAAGGCGTCCCTTCCACAGGTGGAACTCTCACCGGGTCTCAGTCTCCAGCAGTTTATATAAGCAGTTACAGAGTTTGCAGAGCAAGCATCTAGTGTTCCATGCACAAAATGGTTATCAGCGGCATATGTGCACTGAGCCCCTTGGCTAACGTCCCAGCCCAGTAATTGTGTACGTGCATTGTTCTCTTTGGTTATCGTCTTAGCCCGGCACAGATGGCCAGTCCATCCCGAGCTCGGTCGCTCCAAGAGCCTTGAAATGTTACAACTTGCAACTCTGTCCGTGGGAGAAGGGCCAGTTCCCACCACGCAGAAAGCAGCTTTTATATTTCTTTTTGTGCTGGTAGCTGTAGGTCAATGGAGCGGCCAAACGTGGCTGTACTCATGTCAAGACACTTGGCTTGCAATTGGGGGTCACATTCCTCAAAAAATTGTATATCTTTAAATATTAGAATCATATTCAGTGCGGTAGAAAACTCACACCAAAAAAGGCATGAAGAAACCAGAGACCAAATGCAATAACAGATTTCCGCCCTTTGCTGACTCTGTGTCTAGAATAGTCATTGAGCAAAATGAGACATAGTTGCCAGCACTAGTTAAATTCACTCTCCTGGTATGCATCAGCTAAGAGCTATTAGCATAGAGCTGGCATATAAATGAATGCGAGCCAGTAATAATGAAGCTGATGTTGATATTATTATTATTATTTTTGTGTGTGTGTGTGTGAGGAAGATCAGCCCTGAGCTAACATCCGTGCCAATCCTCCTCTTTATGCTGAGGAAGACTGGCCCTGGGCTGACATCTCTGCCCATCTTCCTCCACTTCATACGGGACGCCACCACAGCATGGCCTGACAAGCGGTGTATCGGTGCGCGACTGGGATCCGAACCCTGGCCGCCGGCAGCAGAGCACATGCACTTAACCGCTACGCCACGGGGCCGGCCCCGGTGTTAATATTATTTTTATTGAATCTTCCTAAAAGGATACTTGGTAAGTGAGAACATCCGAGAAGAACTCTGGATTGATGGAGGGAATAAGTGTAGTGGTTTGTTTTTGTTTTTTACAGGCATTATTACAACCTGGGGGGTTGAATCAGATACAACAGCCTCCACAAAAGTCTCTGTGCCTAAGGGAACTATGGTGTATTCATCCACAGCTTCAGCTCTGTCCAACAATGGGAGAGACAATGTCCCTGCAGCTCCACTTCACACCTCACTAACAACCAGGAGGACAGCAGCATCTGAGTCTCAGAAGCATACAACACCAGCTACTCCCCCAACTTCACCACTAGCCAGCAGCTCTGCTGCGTCCGCTGAGCAGACAACCTCAGTACATGAGACTCAGGAGGAGAGATTAAATACAACTATCACCACAATCCCCGAGAGCAAAGCACTGTCAAATTCCATGATGACTTCTACACTGAAGGACCAGGGAGGGACATCCAGAAGCACAGCCTCATCCAGCACGGCCACTTCAGCTGAGACTCCAAATCATAATCAGAGAGCTCCAACTGCAGCCCCATTAGCATCAAGCTCCATAGTCATTGGATTGGAATCATCAGCATGCACTGACTCTCAGATGTCAGCCACTCTCACAGCTCCCACAGCATTAAACACACCAGGCAATGACATTACATCATCAGGGCCCACCACAACCACTGTCTCCGAGGAGGCAGCTACAACGATATCCCCAACCACACTGAACAAAATCACTGACATAAAAGAATCTCTACCCATGACAACCAGTGCAGTTATCCACACCACTCCACTAACCGTGACCACTCTAGGGACAGCTGTTCTTGGAACAACCATGTCTGGGACTCAGGAAGGGGAAACTACAGCTGCACCCTCAACCCCAACAACAGCCCCCACGATGAGCGCGCTGTCTGATACACGTCACAACACTGCAGCACAGGCACCATCCCATCCAGCAGAATCAGCCTCCACTGCTGGCACTGCAACAGCCCAGTCACCTGAGACAACAGCTGCCCATTCAACAGCCCTTATCCTCAGTTCCTCAGGGACGACAAAATCCTCTGCCATGACTGGGGCCAGTCAAGCTTTCCCGAAACACTCCCAGAGCAGTGGTCCTGGAGAAGGAGTCTGTGCTTTGGATGAGTACCCAACTGGCAAGGGCATTTGTATGTGCAATGACAGCTACTACGCCCACTCAGGTAAGTCTGAGGAACTCATGTCAGTAGAGCAAAGAAGAGGTGGGGGCCAGGGTGGATGTCATAACTCTGTGGAAACCCAGAGGAATGTGTGTCCAAAGGGTATGGGGGGGCTGGTGGGGTTTGGTCAGACGTTGGCATCTAAAGAGTCCATCCAGGTAGAGGTGATTTCTAGTGAGAGGATAGGTAGCTGGGCATATGAGTTTGTCTTAGTCCGTTCAGGCTGCTGTAACAAAATACCACACACTGGGTGGCTTATAAACAACAGAAATTTATTGCTCACGGTTCTGGAGGCTTGAAGTCCAAGATCAAGGGACCAGCCAATTCGGTGTCTGGTGAGGGCCCACCGCATGGTTCATAGAGAGTTGTCTTCTCGCTATGTCCTCATGTAGTGGAAGGGGCAAGGGAGCTCTCTGGGGTCCCTTTTATAAGGGCACTACTCCCATCCATGAGGGCTCCACCCTCATGACCAAATCACCTCCCAAATGCCCCACCTCCTAATACCATCACATTGGGCATTAGGATTTAACATATGGATTTTGGGAGAACACAAACATTCAGTCTATAGCAGATGTGGAATGGACAGTTCGTCAACCCCCGGCCCCCAGGACTCCAACTGCTGGCCAGAGATTAAACCTTCCTGAGGGAAAGAGCTGATAATCTACCAAAGACAAAGGCTGTAGCCCCAGCAGAGGCCTGGAGGGCTAAGCAGCGAAACTGAGGCAAAAAGCTTATTGTTGGGGCAAGACCAGTGTGGCAGATATTACAGAAAGGCTGAGTTCACAGGGCCTCCCCAGGCGGTGCAACTAACTCCCAGGTCCACCGTCTAGGAGGGGGAAAGCTGGGTCCTAGGAACTGAAAAGATGATGGTGTCCCCCAAACATATGTCCTCCACAGTCGAAATAATTCTAACCCCCCAAAATATTTCAGTTTAACAAAATTCTAATTTTCCTAAAATGACTGCTCTGCTTTTTTAAATATCAAATTCCTTCAAAAAATATTTCTTTGGCATTCCTGCTTTGGTCTATTGGATGATCCAGCCTTGAGATGAAGCTTCTCTTACATTCAAAACTAAGCACTGCTTAACGTATGGGCCAGTTTTTTCCAAAATGTATTTTGCCGGACACCAGTGCTATGGGATTTCAAAAGACATTACACTAAAAAAAAAGGATTCTGTTGTCAAAAAATATATTTGGGAAATACTGGATTAAACAAAACTATTTCTTGACTGCAGGACTTTTCAGAGCCTTTAATATTTAATATTCCACTGTCCACTGTGACTTCTTTAAAAGTCAGATTTTTAAAGCAGATTATAGCATGAGTTTTCCAAGAGTGTCTGTACCCAGAATCCTCATTCTGAGAGACACTAACGTAGTACCTTGGAATATACCCTGTTGCAGAGGAGGGGAATTCAGATGAGAGCTGAGCGGGGCCGGGCAGGATAGAAGTGACCAAGATGACCAGTCCAACCCAGGGGGGTTTTAGTCAAACCCTGGGTAGGAACTGGCTCATTAGAGGGTTATCCCCATCTCAACAACCTCTCTCGGTGAGACCAGGGTTATGTGCCCACTTCTACAACGCTGCATGTGTCCCTCCACAGAAAATATAAAGTCTATTCTTGTGTTTTCACACATTGAGAACGAGCCAGCTTTTATTGATGTGTTAATTTTTTTTCCCTGTGAGTAAACAGGGACTCTGCAAGGTAGACTGTCTGGGTTTGAACTATGCCTCATTTTCTTCTCCTGGGGATAATAAGAGCACATTTACTTCACCACATTAGTGTTTGAGTATTAGCTACTATTAATGTTATTATTTGGCACTCCGTATCACAATATACTATTGATTGCGATAGCAGAAAGTTATGTGATTGACTTCACAACACACATTGGTACAAACCATCTGCCCTTAAATTGCATCCCATCCCTCTGAGCAAACATGCATGCCAAGATAGAAAGAATGAGCTTTTTAAAAGAGGAAAGGAAAAAAAATCTTTAAATTCAAAGTAATAAAACAAGTCCAGAAATGTTTTGTGCTAGTATTTCCACTACACTTCCCTTTTTAATGACTAACTTTTAAGCAGTTCATCCCAAATTCAATAGCAAATGTGGAAAGAGCAGACGCAGAAAGAAGGGAAGGGGGTTAAGTATTAACCTTCTCACTCATCACCAAAAAAGCACTGGTGTTTGACATTTATCAGGACATCTTGTGGTGCCAGGGGCAGAAAACCAACTCTAATTGGCTTGAGCAAAATAAATAAATAAACAAATAAATAAATAAAATTGAAATCATGAAACAAAATAAAACAAAATTTGTTGGCTCATGAAACTAAAAAGTCCTGAAGAGGACCTGAAGATTCTGACCCCTCAGGTCCTCAAAGGCGCTCCCTCCCTCCCCTCCCTCAGCACTGTCTTTCTCGAGTTTAGGCTTTTATGAGACAGAAAGAGCCATTGACTTCAAGCAGTTTAGGCCCCTCCAAAACCCCCAAGGCCCAGGATACCTGTTGGAATGAGACAGAAATCAAAGAACAAAACAAATTGACACATCCAAAAATAATCTCACCAGATAAGTAACAGAAACCAGCTGGGCTGGGCCGGCCCCGCGGCATAGCGATTAAGTGCTCACGCTCTGCTGCTGGTGGCCCGGGTTTGGATCCCAGGCGCGCACCGACCCACCGCTTGTCAGGCCACGCTGTGGCGGCGTCCCACATAAAGTGGAGGAAGATGGGCATGGATGTTAGCTCAGGGTTGATCTTCCTCACAAAACAAAACAAAACAAAAAAAACCCAACTGCGCTGGCTAAGGGAAAACATGAGAATGTATTATAAGGGTGTCTCGTGGAGGCCAAAGTAGGCTCCAACCGGGCTTTCCAGGGACTGGGACTTGGAACTGCGGATGTGGCAGGAACCAGGAGGAACCTCTCTCCTGTCAATCTTGCTGCCCCCAGTCTGCACCTGCATCTGCTTTGTTCCTCTCACCACACAGTGTGGCTTTTCCTGCCTCTCAGCCCACGTGGTAGAAAATTGCTGCCTCACAACACTCAAGCTTTATACTGCCTCCTTTTATGCTCAGTTCCTGGGAAAGAGATTCTGAGTGGATCAGCGAAAGCCAGGGATAAGGGTCCCCCAGTGCAATCATGGTGTGGGGGTCTCACCTCCTGCGAGGGGAGCCTTTGTTTCAGGGAGTTGTTGTGGGTTGGACTAGTATCCCCACAGTGTCTCCTCCCTCCAGATTAGACTAGTGCCCCTTCCTGTGGCAGCATTCCAGGAGCCCTGGCTCTTGTCCTCCTGCAGAACCATCCAGGGTGTTGGTGGCCCTGCACTGCCAGCCACCGAAAATTGAGGTGGTCCTGAGCAGCTGCTTCCTGAAGACTCGCCACTGGATCCTGACGGAAGGCGCCTTCTCAGGATGCTCCAGTGTCAGCAAGATAGAGGAAGATCACCGCGTCAGGGTCTTCACACTGGAGAAGAAGGAGGGCACTTGTGGACCCCGCCTCTCTGTAAGCAAGCTGGGAGGGGCCCCCTGATAGGAAGGGAGGAATATGTGGGGCAGGTGGCCGGAGCTGGGAAAGGAGTGAGTGGGCACCAGTCGTTACTATTTCCATCTGACTGAGGAATAATTCTCCGGAATGGAGTCAAGTCTTAGCCATCAAACCAGTCTTTTTTTTGTGTGTGTGAGAGGAAGGTCAGCCCTGAGCTAACATCCATGCTAATCCTCTTCTTTTTGCTGAGGAAGACTGGCTCTGAGCTAACATCTATTGCCAATCCTCCTCCTCTTTTTCCCCAAAGCCCCAGTAGATAGTTGTATGTCATAGTTGCACATCCTTCTAGTTGCTGTATGTGGGACGCGGCCTCAGCATGGCCAGAGAAGCGGTGTGTTGGTGTGTGCCCGGGATCCGAACCCGAGCCGCCAGTAGCAGAGCGCGCACTTAACCGCTAAGCCACGGGGCCGGCCCCAAACCAGCCTTTTTTAGGGAAAAGACCCTGCTGTTCCCCATAGGACTGGGAATGCCCTTATAGATGGTGCCATGTTTAATGGATTGGGATATTGGTTTCCAAACCCGTCAGCCACAGAACCCTTTAAAATAATAACAACCACAACCAAGACTTATTAATTTCTTACCATGTGCTGTGTGTCCAAATGCACACGGCATGTGCATCATCTCATTAAATCTTCACAACAATGCCATGAAGTTCCCATTTTACAGATGAGCAATCTTAGGCTCAGAGCAGTTGCGGGATTTTCCCAAGTCTCACACCTATTAACTGAGCTGGTTTGTGCTCCTAACTGCTCACCAATGCCGCTGCCTCCTTTCTTTGGAAGGGATCTTACATAAAAGCCAAATATAAAAATAAATCTGTGAACACAGAGCAGCTTTGATTGAATGGGGAGGAAGAAGAGTGCCCTGCTGGGTCAGCTGTCCCCCAGACACGTAAGTGGGCTTTCATGCCCCTTCAAGGGGTGCTCTGGGCTCCCTGGGCTCAATTTGAAAACCAGAGTTTGTCCTAAAATGATGATTCCTCTCAGTGTCTACCGTTATTTCCAGTTCTGCCACACAGAGGTTCATGGGGTCTCTTGTTTAGGTCATGGAATAGAGTCGGCAGTTTAAACATGCAATAGCTAAGACCACAGCCACGCCCCTAGAACTCTCTATCAGTGTTCTTTTTAATAAACTGCTTTATTTACAGCAACAAAACAAATCATTCTGATTCTTTTAAAAAATCCTATGGAAACAATAAAATACCAAAAAGACATCCAAATCTTGGGCTAGGGATCAGGATGTGGCAATTTTAAGAAGCACTCCAATGATTATTCTTTTGTTTCTTTCTTTCCAAGCGATTCTAAAATGCACACTGAAATTTGAAAACCATTGGCACAGAGGTTAAGAACCTGGGCTCTGGAATCAGAGAGATGTTGAATTCTGGCTCTGGTACTTGCTTTGGGCATCTTTTAACTTTCTAAGCCTCAGTTTGCTCTTCTGTAAAATGGGACAAATAACAGAACCCTCCTCAGAGGGCTGTGGTCAGGCCATAGTGCCTGGCATACAGCCCATGCTCAGTAAACTTTAGCCATTACTTTTATTTAAATAAACAACTTGCAGCCAATGAGGATGGGCAAAGGTATCCCCTGGAGATCTGAGGGTAATGGCCACCTCCCTTTCTTTTCTAGACCAACAACAGCCATGCCCTTTACTCTCTGGAGGTGCAGCTTCCGCAGGTCCTTTCTGGCTTCACCGATACTGACTCCACGATGCTCAGCTTCAGCTGCACGTATCCTCTGGTGGTGAACGTCAGCCAGACCCACCCTTACCCAGTGGTCTCCTTCCCGTGAGTTCTGCTCTGTCAACTGCCTCTCAGGCTGGGCCCTGCAGAGGCTCCTGAGTTCTCATTGCTACCTCTAATCCAGGCAAAAGCAGTCAAAACCCTCAGGATGTTGGACCCCCCCACGCCCACCCACCAATCATAGGAATCTCTTAGATTGAGACTCAAAGAAGTAGTGGAAGAAAAAAGATGCTTCTATGAAGTAATGCATTATGGGTTGCTTATGTAAATGACAATGGGGTAGGATGGTTTAGAGGGCTTCAAGGGTAGTAGGTCTGGGGATCTATGAGGTGGCCCCTCACTTTTTAGGAAGTCCAGGAGGAACGTTAGCAGATTTGCTTTTCCCCTCCCCTTATTCTCTATGGCTAACAGTGCTCATGACCTTGGGTGCAAGGCAGAAGGTGAGTGAGTGTCCCTCCCTGTAGGGTGTTGTGGTGAGGGTCTCACTCCTGTCCCTTTCCAGATATATCACCATCCATGTTCTGGGCACTGGGGACACCATCGTCATCCTGGGCATCTTCACGGACCCTCAGCTCTCATTTCCACTTGAGAATAGACCAGCTCCCCTTGGCAAACCTCTCTACATGGTCCTCCGAGCCACAAGCAGTGATCCAGACAGATTTGCCCTGGTGGCCAATGAGGTCTTTGCCAGCACCAACATCTCCAGGACAGGTCCAGTTAAGGATACCTACCACTTTGTGAAGGAGAGGTAAGGGTCTGTCAGGCCCTGGTAACCTCCTGCCAGTACCAGACTAGCTCTTGGACTGTGGCTTGTGCCAGGTGCTTTTGTATCTATGCACACAGATCCTGTCACTCTTCTCTGTATCTGTAGTACATGAGCACTGGGAGAAAGCAAGTGCTGGGTGAATGTTTGTTAAATGAATGCAAGTATTATCAGTCCCATTTTGCAGACGAGTAAATTAAGGCGCAGGGAGATTAAGGCCTGTCCAAGATTATAGCCAATAAATGACACTCATTCCTTTTATTCTTTCCGCAAACAATTATTGAGGGCCTACAATGATAAAAGCAAAAAACAAAAACTAACATTTCAGAGTGCTATACACTGTGTTATACATTTGACATGCATTACATTTAATAGCTAATCATAGGTAATACTGACATAGCATTTACTCCATGCCTGGCACCGTTTGAATCACTTCACATATATTAGCTCATTTAAGCCTCACAACACACTGTATGAGATAGTTATATTTTTGTTCCTATGTTATAGATGGAGAAACTGAGGTTCAGTTCACACAACTGGTAAGTGGCAGACCTTGCTAAGTGCTGGACAGAGATAAGTAAGCCAAGTCCTTACCTTCAACAGCTCATGATCTAAGGAAGGAACTGGGTCTCCTGGCTTCTAGGTTGTATTTCATTAATATTAACAAGTCTTCACAGAGCACAGTGAATCATTCATTACCTCATTTTTTTTGCAGGGAAAGATTCCCCCTAAGCTAACATCCGTTGCCAATCTTCCTCCCTTTTTTCCTTTTTTCTCCCCCTGCAAAGCCCCAGTACATAGTTGAGTACAGTTGTAAGTTCTTCTGGTTCTTCTTTGTGAGCCACTGCCACAGCATGGCTACTGACAGATGAGTGGTGTGGTTCTGCTCCCGGGAACAAAACCTCGGCCGATGAAGCGGAGTGCACTGAACTTTAACTGCTAGGCCGTCAGGGCTGGCTCACCTCATTTACTTTTGAAAACAACCCTATGAAGAAGTATTATTTCCTCCACTTTACAGATGAGGGGATTAGAGAGGGGATCAGAGAGTTTATTTTTTTATTTTTATTTTTTGTGAGGAGATCAGCCCTGTGCTAACATCTGCCAATCCTCCTCTTTTTTTTTTTTTTTTTGGTTGCTAAGGAAGACTGGCCCTGGGCTAACATCTGTGCCCATCTTCCTCCACTTTATATGGGACGCCGCCACAGCATGGCTTGCCAAGCAGTGCGTCGGTGCGCACCCGGGATCCAAGCTGGCAAACCCCGGGCCGCTGCAGTGGAACACGAGCACTTAACCGCTTGCGCCACCCGGCCGGCCCCAGGGATCAGAGAGTTTAAATGACTTGGCCAATGGCACACTCTTGGTCTATTCAAGGTCCAGAGTTCAGGTTTTTTTTATTTAAAGATTTTATTTACTTATTTTTTCCCCCTGCAAAGCCCCAGTAGATAGTTGTATGTCATAGCTGCACATCCTTCTAGTTGCTGTATGTGGGACTCGGCCTCAGCGTGGCCGGAGAAGCGGTGCCTCGGTGCGCGCCTGGGATCGGAACCCGGGCCGCCAGCAGCAGAGCGCACGCACTTAACCGCTAAGCCATGGGGCCGGCCCGTGACTTCAGGTTCTGAAACACCACCAAATCTGTCCTAAGCATGTTATTCCTCCTTTGTCAGGAGGAAATAGAACATAGTGATTAAGGGTATAGGCAGCTGATGAAGCCAGGCTGCTACCTGAAGAAACATGGGCACCCAACTTAACCTCTCTGAGCCTCAGTTTCCTCATTTTTAAAAAAGAAAGGGTCTATCAAGGGGGGAAACTAGAATGGATTTATTGATGGTGAGCTTGAGCCCTGGAACAAAGGCCCTGGGATAAAAAGACCAAGTGGGGTTTGAGGAGTACAAGAGACTGAGATCAGAGAGGTGACTCCCTAATGCCTACAGGAAGTAGCATCTGTGTGGACAGGCCACTTGGTGGAAAAGTAATCTGCTGTCCCTTAGGTTTTTGCATTGGCTGGTTTCTCTTCCTGGAACCCAAAACTCCCGCATACCCTCATGAAAAACTCTCATCTCCTTCAAGTCTTTGCTAAAATGTCACCATTTCAATGAAGCCTATCCCGCACATGCTATTTAAAATTGCAAACTACCCTCCACTCATCCACTCTAGATTCCTATTTCTTTCTTCTATGTAATTATCACCTCCTAACTATATACTATATTACACGAGATCATTTACTTTTTTATTAAGTTAGTTATTGTCTGTCTCCCCTCACCCAAAAGAGAATAGGAAGTTTTGGTTTGTTCTATTCACTCATGTTCCCTAATTCTCCCAAGCACCTAGAACAGAGCCTATGTATAGTAAAAATTTCTTTCTGCCCATGGACTTTACACCACATGCCTATCCAAATATTACCAGTTATAGTGAAGGGGTTACATTTAGGTTATTGTCACCTCAAAAAAAGTCACCATGACAATAGTGTGGAGAGTTCAGACCCTTAGCTCGGAATCCCTTAGCTCAGAATTTTCTGTCTGTCAGAGTTTGCCACCAATCCCTATATTGCCACCAGTAACTGTTTTCCTTTTTCAATTTGGAGAAGTTATTGCCAATAAGCTATCACTGATAAACTAGGCTCAGTGAAGAAACAAACTTTATTAAAAGGAAAGAGACAGAAAAACAAAAAAATAAAATGAAAGTGAAGAAAAATAAAAGGTCATCTCTCCATGAATTACTACCGTTACACAATCAAAATAATAATAGTGAGGAGGAAGAGGGGGAAGGAGAAGAAAGGAAAACAGAGGGAGAGAAAAGATGTTAAAAAAAAAAAAGAGGGCAGGCTCCGTGGCTTAGCGGTTGGGTGCGCGCGCTCCGCTGCCGGGACCGGGGTTCGGATCCCGCGGGCGCACCGACACACCGCTTCTCCGGCCATGCTGAGGCCGCGTCCCACATACAGCAACTAGAAGGATGTGCAGCTAGGACATATAACTATCTACTGGGGCTTTGGGGGAAAAAAAATAAATAAAAAATTATAAAAAAAAAAGAAAAGAAAAAGAAGAAAGAAAGAGGAGAGGAGGGGTGCAAAGTATTGTCTTCCTCCTAGGATTGAAGTGAGAATGAAATGAAATAATGCAAGTAAAGTTCTCAGCACGTGACCCAACATCTACACCCATAGGGGACAAGCAAAAAGGCGGAAATCAATGTTTGTCCATCCACACCGCGGCCCCGAGCTAGGGCGCCTAACAGTTGGTGATGCCGCCTCTCCCCATAGTTGCCCGGTCAGCAACCAGCTGCTCGGGGGCCTGCGGGACAACGGGGCCTCTCTGGAGATGACGCTGGCCTTCAACCTGTTCCGCTTCTTGACCAGCGATACGCTCTACCTGCACGGCCGAGTCACTCTGTGCGACAAGTGGGCGGGACGCCCGTGCCAACCGGTGAGCAGGAAGCCCTGGGAGCTCCTGGCCGCCGCCGCAGCCTCTGCCTGCCTGGCAGCTCCGGGAAGGCGCGCTGGGGAGCCGGACCCCTACCGATGCAGTCATCCTGGGGGCGGGACTAAGGCGGGGCCTGGAGGACGGCGGCACGGGGGATTGGCCTATCCTGTCGGGGGCGTGGCCAAGGGCGGGGCTTGTTGGGGGCGAGGGAGCTGGGGATTGACTAAAAGGGCGGGATCTTGGGGAAGTCACTGTGTCTATCTGGGGTCTCCCGCATACGCCCACCCAGGGCGGGGCGGGCCTCGTACTCTTATGCTCGTGTGCACAGACCTGTAGTCAGAAGAGTCTGCCTGGGAGGAATCGAGCCTGGGAGATCCGAGCGCGGGAAAGCCTGGACAGCGGAGCCGGCTGAATGGTGTTCGGGCCCATCCGCATAAGCGGTAACTGGATCATTTGAGGGCCTCCCTGACTCCTCTTCTGGAGCCTCCCACTGACCTGCTCGGAGACCCCCACCCTTCACTGAGCTCTGTCCTCCCTTCATGCCCTCACACTCCTTCCTAAATCCAAGTCTCCTCCCCAAGCCCATATCCTCCGCGGCCCCTCCTCTGATCTGGAGATGTGTCCCTGCCCCTCCCCCCCCCCCCGCCCCTCTCCGCCCCGCGTCCTTTTCTCACTCATTAAACTTCTAGTCTGAGTTGTCTCTGCTTCTCTCCTCCCTTTCTCACCTTTCCTGCCACACGAGCTCACTCTTCTCCCAGTCTGTTTGTCCCTTGTGACAGCCTGCTTTTGTAAATCCTCCTTGCTGGTCTGGAACAGTCTCTCCCCCCTTTCTTCCATGACAGTCCTCCAAAACTCCAACCCTCATGGGAAAGCCTATCTCCTTAGTAAGTCCATTCTTAATAGAGACAGAAGCTTCGTCATCACACCCTTTTTTTTTTTTTTGAGGGAGATCAGCCCTGAGCTAACATCCATTGCCAATCCTCCTCTTTTTTTGCTGAGGAAGACTGGCCCTGAGCTAACATCCGTGCCCATCTTCCTCCACTTTATGTGGGACGCCACCACAGCATAGCCTGACAAGCAGTGCGTCGGTGCGCCCCGGGGATCCGAACCCAGGCCGCCAGCAGCGGAGTGCGCACACCTAACCGCTATGCCACGGGGCTGGCCCCATCACACCCTTCTGAGTCCCAGCTTCAACAAGTGGTCAGCCCCTTTGCCCACTTTTGAAATGATGGGAGTGTACTGGCCTTGTCCTGTCAGGATGGCTCCTCAAGCTCAATCTTTCTTTCTATGTGGTTTCAGAGTCCAATGCCTCCAGCAGCAGGAGTTCAGCAGGTTGGTACACAGGATTGCTGTGATGAAGTTCTGGTGGTTGCACCAGGGTCTGGGCATGCACACTGGGTTCTGGCAGGTGCCGGTCTTAGATCCTGTCTCTGCTCAACTTTATGACTTGGGAGAAGTCAGTTACGCTGTCAGTCTCAGCTTCCTCAGCAGTACATGGCAGAGTTGTCATTGTGGGGTTGTTGGTAGTTATAGAGTTTTATACCTCATCAGAACCTGAGACTATCCAGAAATGATTTAAAGTAGGGATTAAAATATCAAGATACAGGGCCAGGCAGGTAACAGCAAGTGAGGGGGACAGAGTGGGGTCCACATGGAACTAGAGAGTGCATTTCATTTCTGTATCTCCATGTACCTCACCCCTAATCTAACAGAGGGACTGGCACAGTCAGTCCCAGGATAGCTTTGTTGAAAGAATGCATGAATTATTTAGTAATAATCGCCCAAAGTGGAACCTCTAAGCCTAAAAAGTTTCCCAGGCTCTCAAAGCCTCCTAATGCTGTTTTATAATCATTTCTTTCTTTCCTGCAGGAGCCTAGATTCCCATCTTTCTTCTGATGGTGATAAGCTGGATGCTGGGATAAAATCCGACCCCGACACCTCCCCCAACTCTAGCGCTTGGCCTCTAGTTTAGTTGCTTGAGGGAAAAGTGGGGTGGAGGAAGAGTTAGAGAGAGGCAAGTAGTCTGCTCTCTTGTTAGGGACCAGAGATGCTGAAGGTGAAGATGGAACCCATATATGACCCAACTACTGTCTGGTAAGGACTGTGGCCACTGAGCTTCGAGCTATGCTTCCTCATCCCACCTTCTCTTCCCTTCTCCGGAGCTCTTCCAAGGGATTGGGCCGCTCAGTATGGTTGGGGGCAGGGCAGAGGGTATGGCCAATAAATTGCAGGGAATTCTCCTACTTTGTCTGACTCCTTTTCTGTGTAATCTGACTACAAAGCTTCAGCACTTTGAGGAATGGGGTATGTGTGTGAGTGAATGCGTGAGAAGTCACTTTATTCTCTATGCGTTTCAGTTCCCCCATAAATAAAATGAAGGAGTTTGACCAGATGATCTCTGCTTCAACATGGGGACTCTGTGACTTATTTCAGGGAAAGTTCCTTGGCCTTGGCCAGCTGGTCCTAAGACTCCTTTGTTCTGCAGAATGGGCAAGAACTATTCAATTTCAGAATTAGGATTGAATGTATCCATATAACATTATCCTGACCATTAATTATTTCTAACCTTATTAACTCCTCCTTCCTGGTAGAGGGTGGATGCAGGCAGCAGTGTTTGTGCTACTATCGTTTATTCATTCAAAAATGGGTTGGGATCTACTATGTACCAGTTCCTGTGTTGAATCCTGGGGATTCAACAGTACACAGACACAGTCTTTGACCATACAGAGAGGACAACTGAGTGCAGGAAGTAGGTGGTATGGACCAGGAAGCAGGACAGGCTTTATAAATTGGCAGACGTGGCACTTTGACAAAATCGCAAGAAGGCCCTGTGCCTCTTTGTTGTTTCTTTCTTTTTTCTTTTTTTGTGAGGAAGATCGGCCCTGAGCTAACATCTGCCAATCCTCCTCTTTTTGCTGAGGAAGACTGGCCCTGGGCTAATATCCATGCCCATCTTCCTCCACTTTATATGGGACGCCGCCACAGCATGGCCTGCCAAGCAGTGCCTGGGTGCGCGCCCGGGATCCGAACCGGCGAACCACGGGCCGCTGCAGCGGAGCACGCACTTAACCGAATGCGCCCCGGGGCAGGCCCCTGTTGTTTCATTTTTGAAATACTACTTTTTATTGATATTAATGATCATTTTAGAAATCAATTTCTTGGGAAAATATGTTGGTACAAGCAACAAAAGTTAAATTTAACAGTCTTAATGTTTCATTTGCAAAAACTTTTCTTGTCACTTAATAGTTTAACAGCTCCTGAAAAAAATTAAGTCAAATGATCAATCCATATTATTTTTTTATGTACATCAAAGTCACACATTTATAAAATCAGCATACAATTAATTGCATTTCACTGGGAATTCATATTGACTTTATAGGTCTGGAATAGACTGTTTAAATAGTCCTGATTTAACTATTGAAGGCATTAACTCTTGCCCTTATTTAAAATATATCCTGAAGGATAAGGGCAAAATATTATTGACCATACTATGCTTAAATATCTCAGAGAGAAAACAGAATGAAACAAAAATTAAGTAAATAAGGAAGCTATTGAACTTTATACTTAGTTGACCACGTTAAAGAAACCTCTGTGTTGTGTAACAATAGATGCTTATAAAATAAACCACCAGACAACACTTAATGCATGTGAAAGCAGTAACTCTAATTATATGATTATAACTAACATACAGGTAGTTTCTCATTTTCTTTGGTTAAATTGGGGTGGGACATATCTGGCCAACTCTAGTCCTTTTTCAGTCATGTCAGATGATAGTTCCACTGATATATTCTATTAAAATACGAAGCAAGTCTTTTTAAAATAATAAAGTAACTGAAGATTTAAGAATATCTCATATCTAAAAATCGTGAACATTCTCTGAGATTAGTGCCAAAAGTCTTTGTTAAAATATAAATGAAGAGTCATTCAGATTTGAAAATTGCAAGTATGAAATGGAGTTACTTTTAAAATATAGATATCCATTGGAGAAAACTGTACAAATGTACTGTTTGCCATTTGTAAATTTAAATCTCAGCACTTTCACTGTTTCCAGTCACATTTCTCTTTCATTCTGTTATCAGCTCTTCAAATCCTCCCCATTCTTCTCAGTCTCGTGTGTGCCTGTTCCCTCCCTCCTCACAGATGCTTCTCACAAAAGAAATAGAAGCAATCAAGTGGATGTTTCCACGACCCACCAGTCTACTTCCTGACCCCCAGCCCACAAATTTATTCATTTAGACACCTAGCCTTACCACTTGTATTTTAACAAAGTCTTCTGGTCCTAATTTCAGACAATACCCCCTAACTTCATCCATCATATCATACTCAGATTCATCATCCATTAAATCTGCTATTTTATGCCTTCTATATTCTTACCTTAAAAAGTTATGAGATGGCTGGGGATAGAACTTTGGAGCACGTCCCCAGAGTCCTTCCTCTAGAGTGAATTTGATCCAGTAATTAACTCTCTTTATATCTGGTTCTTCAAAGTTAAGAAATCACACACTTTTTTAATGCCTTTCCCTCCCAAGTCAGGTTTCCAAATACCTGGAATTTAATTTCCTTTGGTTGATGGCTTTGTTCCTCCTTTTAAACAATTTCCCAGTCTGATTCTTAAGTATATATTAATGCAAATAAACTTAGTTCCTTTTTCTGGGGACCGAGTTTCGGTGGGGAGGCAAGACTGATCCGTACTCTTCAACCTGAGTCCTGGTCACAGCCTGACCACTGGCTCTAACCCAGCCTGACCCCTGACCCCAGCCACAGACTGAGCCTTAACTCTGACAAGGCAGTGACCCAGGCCACACCCTAACCCCTGGTCACAACCTGACCCACGCCTTCGAGTGGGAGAACTGATAAGTGGTGGGGAATGGGAGAAGGGTGGGGCAGGTTGGGTGTGATTCCCGAGTGATTCGCCCTACTCACCAGCTTCTCCATCTGCACAGGCCCAGCAAGCCGCTCCAAGCCTGGGAGAGCATGGCTCCGCCCATAGGCGAGACCGGGTCAGGGGCAGAGGAGAAGACTACAAGAGGCGGCGAGGTCATGCGCAGAGAGACGCGCCCGCTCTCGGCGCCGAAGGCAGCGTGCAGGGGCGGGGCACCGGTGCGGCCCGACTCCTGATTGGTCGCAGGCGGGCAGAAAGGGGCGGGGCCGGAGAGGCGCGCGCTCCGAGGCGCGCGGCCTGGAGGGCGTGTAACGGCCGTTAGGCGAGCTGAGGGCGAAATCGTCGCCCGCGGCTGACGTGGTAGCCGCAGTCTGTGTCCCTGAGTGAGTGATTTCAGCGCCCGCTTTCAGGCCCACGTAAGTCCTCCTCCCCTCGGGGGCCCCCGTCAGACTGATAGGCCCTGCCTCCCCTAGGGGAGCCCCGGAGGCGCCTCAGGCGCTCGCGACCTATCTCGGTCGGGGGGCGGCGGGAGAGCGAAGCGCATGCGCAGAGCGACGAGGCCGTGCCCCCTCCGTCTCTCACGGTCTGTGCTTCCTAAAATAATGGCCCCCCCACGGCCGCTCGTGTCTCAGTCGCCTCCCGCCCTTTGCCTTGCTTTCCCCTCCGCCACTCGCTCCGCAGCAGTTGCTGTACCTCTGTAGATGGCAGGCCCTGTGCCCGTCGCCAGGGGGACGGCGGGAAGCACGGTCCTTGCGCCCGTGGAGCGCACCGTCCCGGGAGAAGAGTAGACGTCGAGCGGGTGGCTCCTCGGTTGCTCTCAGTAGTGTGGGGTGGAGAAGTACAAAGCACAGAAGAGAGGGCGCCGTGTAGTCTGAGAGCGCAGGGAGCCTCCCTGAGGAGGCGGTTTGAGCTGGGATTTGAAGGAGGAGTGGAGAAGGAAGGGTGGGGGACCGGGAGCGCCTGTGGAGGCCCTGGGCTTGCGTTTCTGAGCCGGGGCGGTTTTGCTCCCCGCGGGATGTTTGACTATGTCCGGAGATGCTTTGAGTGATCGCACCTCGGGGATTGCTCCTGGCCTCTAGTAGGTAGAAGTCAGGGATGCTGCTAAACACCCTACAGTGTGCAGGATGGCCCCCACCACAAAGACTTATCCGCCCGAAAGTGTCAGGAGTGCTGAGATTGAGGAACCCTGCTCCAGACGAGGAGGAGCTGGGGCTTTGGATGAACCGAAAGTTTACTGTGTTGAAGCGTATTTGTCCAGTAGAGCGGATTCAGCGCTTCATCACAGTAACCCGGGAGGATCCGAGCCCTGCGTGTGTTTTACACCAATATAGTTCCACCACGTGGCACAGAGCCAGGCAAATAGTAGGCACTCAGTAAATTTTGGTTGATGAATACTGTGCTAGGTCGGGATGAGCGGTGGTGCAAGGATGATTAAGGTCACCACGCCTCATTACTTGCCCTTAGGCTTGTCTGCCTTATAACGGTCTGGTGGTGGTGTGTGTCTCAGGACTTGTTCTTTGTAAAGGCAACTTTTTGGCAACGATTTGGCTTCTCGTTCTTTAGGTCTGGTTTAATGAATGCTCAAGGCCATGAAAATAGTGTGATGGTGTGAGATTCTTAATGTGTCTTTGTCAGCTGTGTATTCCTTCAAATCTTCTCCTGTCTTGATGTGATTCTCTCAACAGCTGCCAAGTGTGACGTTCCACACTAAGATTATGATTCTTCAAGGAGAGTAATACTTATAACCAAAATTTAGTCCTTGGGTAGCAATTTGGGAAATAGAGCCTGGGTAGTGACCAAGGGCAAAAGAAATTGTATGAGCTGTCCCTGCTCCTGACTGTTTTGGAGTTGCAGCTCTGGCTGTGTCTGAGGCAGAAACTCCCAACTTGGGGTACCTTAGTAATGTCCTTTATTTCCTTGTCACAAACAGAAAGAATACTGACTGGACTCCTATAGCATTAGAGCACAGTCCTGGCTTTGAAGCCTCTTCCTACCTGTATGACTTGCACCTCTCTAAACCTTTATTTTCTCATCCATAAAATGAGGATAGTAATAGTAACTGCCTCACAGGTTTGATGTGAGCATTAAACATGACATGATACCTATAGAGTGTTTAGCACAATGCTTCATGGGTAGTAAGTACTGAATACATGTTAAATTTATTGAATGAATGAATATTTCTGTTGTTTAAAGGGCTTTGAAAATAGACACTATCAATGTTGGGTGCTTTTTTTCTGTCTGTCTCCATTCACTCCTACCTTTCTTGGCTGTATAATTGGTTGTTATGTTGTTTCTTGTAATTCATTTCTCTCACTTTTTTTTTTTTTTTTTGGTGAGGAAGTTTGGCCCTGAGCTAACATCGGTGCAGTCTTCCTCTATTTTGTATATGGGACGCCACCACAGTGTGTCTTGATGAGCGGTGTATAGGTCCATGCCCAGGATCCGAACCCAGGAACCCCAGGCCACCAAAATGGAGTGCACAAATTTTACTATGCCACCGGGCCAGTCCCATCACTTTTATTTCAAGAAATCTCTGTCTCTTTCAAATGGTCCTAAAAATTTCCACTAGTAGCTCGTCTACTTCTGAACTTAGTAGGAAAAAGTCAAGAATCATTTATTTATTTTTAATATATATTTTTTTAATTTTATTTATTTATTTTCCTCCAAAGCCCCAGTAGATAGTTGTATGTCATAGCTGCACATCCTTCTAGTTGCTGTATGTGGGACGCGGCCTCAGCATGGCCGGAGAAGTGGTGCGTCAGTGCGCGCCTGGGATGTGAACCCCGGGCCGCCAGCAGCGGAGCGCATGCATTAACCGCTAAGCCACGGGGCCAGCCCCAAGAATTATTTATTCCGTACTGTTTTACTCCTATGGGAGTTCTTTTTCTTAAATTGAGATGTAATTCACATGCTATAAAAATCAGTTTTATGTGTGTACAATTCAGTGGTTTTAGTACATTGACAAGGTTGTGTGGCCATCGCCGCTATCTATTCTCAGAACATTTTGATCACCCTGCAAAGAAAACCCATATCTATTAGCAGTCACTGTCCATTCCCCCACCAGCCTCCTCTTGGTCCCTCACAACTGCTAATCTATTGTCTCTATGGATCTGCCAATTCTGGACATTTCATAGAAATGGAATTATGTGTGGCCTTTTGTGTTTGTCTTCTTTCACTTAGCATAATGTTTTAAATGTTCATCCATGTTGTAGTATATATCAGTACTTCATTCCTTTTTATTGCCAAATAATATTCCATTGTATGGATATACGACATTTAATTTATCTGTTCATCAGTTGATGGACATTTGAGTTCTTTCTACTGTTTGGCTATTATGAATAATGCTGCTATGCAACATACATGTACAAGATTTTGTGTGGACATATGCTTTTATTTCTCTTGACTATATACCTAGGAGTGGAACTGCTGAGTCATAAGGTAATTCTATACTTAACTGAGAGTTCTTTTGTCATCCTATTTTCAACTCATTTGAATTTGGAAAGGTCTCAGAATCCAATGGGGCTACCATTTTGTTACACTTTTAAGAAATGGGTAAAGAAAAGGATTTTGATATCACTAGTAGGTAGATAATCTAATCCTTCTGTGTCATCATTAATACACTAAATGATACTAGCCATAAATTGAAGCTTTTATTACTGAATAAAGTATGTGAAGACCTAGAATTTCAGTACCGTTTCCACTGTAGACGCAGTGATTTAGTGAAAGTTTGGGTGGTTGTTACTAAGAGAAAACTATAGAGGTCAGTAAAGTACATTATAGGAATAGTACCATATAGCCCTTTTTCCCCCTCCAAAGTTGAATTTCACCTTTGAGAATTGTGTTCTATCGACAGAGTTTGTCTCAAATGCTTTTGGGGCTCTTACAGATTCAAAGTTTCTAGATGCATACTTTATCTTCCAGGGACCATACTGTGCCACTTTTTATTGACATAGGCTGCCAAGTAATAATAACATTGAGTACTTAATGTATGTCAGACACTGTTGTAAGTTAATTTTAAATGAATTAGCATGAATTACGTTCTGTATTTATCGTCATTTTTATATGAAGGAACTGAGGCACAGAGATACATATTAAGAAATTTGCCCAAGGTTGCACAGCTAATAAATTGCTAAGTCAGCCTTCAAACCCAAGCTGTCTGATCAAGAATCCATACTCTGGGGGCCGACCCGGTGGCGCAAGTGGTTAAGTGCATGCGCTCTGCTGCGGCAGCCCGGGGTTCACCGGTTCGGATCCCGGGCGCACACCAACGCACTGCTTGGCAAGCCATGCTGTGGCGGCATCCCATGTAAAGTGGAGGAAGATGGGCACGGATGTTAGCACAGGGCTGATCTCCCCACAAAAAAAAAAAAGAGATATATCAAAAAAAAAAAAAAAAAAGAATCCATACTCTGAACCACTTCCCTGTACTGCCTCTCAAGTACTATGCAAATATAAGATATTATTATTTGCTGATAGTTACAGTTAATTAAAGCTTTTGCTTACACAGATAGTAATCAGACTTCTGCCAAATTCTCAGCACCTACCATTAGAGTAAATATAAATGTTTTAAGGAGTGGGGAAATGAGAAGAAAACCTCATGTTCCCAGCTGGGGATTGGGGTTCCACTTATGATCAAGAATTCTGTCCATCTTTGTGCATCATATGACTAACTTTCATTACTGGAAGAATTGGAGAGTTTGTTTTATGTTAATCATAATTGAAGCTGTAATACTTAACTGTTGGTTTGGTTATTTGGTTCTTTCTCCACCCTACCTTCCCATCCTGTTCCCATGGCTAAGAAGATCCATAGCAAAATTTGTTAATTAAAAGTAATATTATTTTTAATTTTTGCAACAATTGGAGGGGTTCTAGGACCGTATAGGATCAGTATTGGGAATTTCTATTGGGTTCTAGGTTTTCTCTCCTTGCTTTAGGAAGAGAAGTAGGGTATTGGGAGGTGCTTTGCCTTAAAAAATATCCTTAGGAATAACACATGTGAAAGAATACTTGAATACTCTGGTTTTGACAGTTTCAGTTGAATAGGCATGAGTTACAGGGAATTAAAAGATAGTGGAGAGATCTAACTAGTTATTCCTTCCTTCTACAGTTGGTTCAAATAACTGTGTTGATGGCCATGCAGGAGAAATACCAAAGTGAGAGAATCTCTCATGCCACTTCACCAGGTAAGTAGTGAAAGTTTTCTGGGTTAAATTCTGACCTTTGTTCTGTTATTTCATAACAGAAATTTCCTTTAAAGGAAATATTGAGCAAACAAGCATTCACTGAAATGCTGGTACTAAAGGAACAAAAATAACATGGGGCTACATTGAATAGAAAAACAAGTCTCTCGAGAGAACAACTCTCTAGTCCTACATGGATTCCAACAAGACCACATGATTGATTGGGAGGGGAGGACACATAAAAGATTGGAACAGAATGACTTGGGAACATAGTTCCATTTGAAATCAGAAAAACACAGCATAAATTACTGTGTTCTGTGTTGTCTTTGTAGTCCTGTGGGCGGGTCAATCATCTGTTAGCCCACAAAGATTGGAATTCTTCTTGGATGCCAACAGTCTCAGTTGTGTTGTCACTAGAGACTCCGGAATTTATCTCTAGAATGGATTGACAAGATTTTAAAGCTCAGTATATATACTAAGTAGATATATTAATTATATATAGTAAACATATATAAGTATATACACACTCAATAGACATATTAAGTAGATATGGTATATTCAAAAAGGAAGTAGCATTTTAGAAAAATAACTTTGAATTCTGGGGTATTTATGAAGAAAAGGGTACATTTTATTCCACCAAGGGTATGCTTTATTTAACTTTAAAAGCCCACAGTGCTTTACTGCAGACATTTGGTAGATATTTGTTATATTCTCCTAGGCACGCTGCCTTGCATATAGTAGGCACTTTGATAAGTGTTTGTTGAATCATTTCAAGATTCATTCAGCAGATAATTTATTGAACCTCTGCTATGTGCCATGCATTGTCTTAAGGCTGGATTGTACAATTTCTTAGGACAATTATGTGTATAATGCAAGTTTTTGGAATGTAGCAATGCCTAAACAAAGCTCACTGATTTTCCGATGGCTTTGTCTTTAGTAGTCTATCATTTGATAACTAATGGTCTTAATATTTGATAAGGATGCTATTGATAGGACATGTGATTTAACACAAAAAATTTCACTTGCAAACTTGAATTTTGAAATAAGCATAAGCCTCTGTATACCAAAACATACTTCATTTTAGCGAATATCTCTTTAGAATTGTTGTATGCAGTGGGTGGATAGGAAAGAGATAGTGGTGAAAAATGGAAGATTAGTAGTAGTAACGGAGTAGTTTCCAGTAGGAGGCCAGGAACATGGTAATAGAGGCCCTTGGTCAATTTTCACTATTTCAAAAGACCTGGCAAATTGTACACTGACTAGAGAGATAACGCCGTATAGACTCACCAGGAGGTCAAATTTCTTTGTTTCTGGCTAGAATTACACTAACTTAGTATAGTAACACTGGCTAATCTTACGCTGATCAGAGGCTCTGATTGTTGGCTATGTCTTCTATTAAAGATTACAGATTACTATGTGTATATAGATTCTTTCAAACCAGGCAGTCCACTGTGACCCAAAGAATAAAACAAGTCCTTGGAGAAAGTTAGGTTGCCTTCAATAGAAAGCAGAAGTAAGGGTAGCAAAAAAAGGAACAAAAGTAGAAGAAACTAGGTTAAAAAGATGGGAGAGGGGCCGGCCCCGTGGCTTAGCGGTTAAGTGCATGTGCTCTGCTGCTGGCGGCCCGGGTTCGGATCCCGGGCACGCACCGACGCACCGCTTCTCCAGCCATGCTGAGGCCGCGTCCCACATACAGCAACTAGAAGGATGTGCGGCTATGACATACAACTATCTACTGGGGCTTTGGGGGAAAAAAATAAATAAATAATTAAAAAAAAAAAAAAAAAGATGGGAGAAGCACTAAATTCGGAAGAAGGGAATAAGGTGCTTTATGTTCAAATATCACTTGCTTCCCACTAGATCAGAGAGTCTGTAGAACCATCTTTTCTAATTTAAACTCAAACTTTGACACTTTAAATGAATAACTAGCTGCCATTACCTTTTTGTTTGTGTACATGGATCATCAGTTACAATTTAGAAAAATTATAGTGGTTTTTTAAAAATAATTTGAATTTAAGTCTTTGCTAGTATGTTAGTAAATCAGGTATTTATTGAACACTTCCTGCCTACGAGCCCTTGAACCACAAGCTAATAAAGTCAAATAAATCTCATCAGTCTTATTTGTCTTACCTGCTCAGTAATTTTAGTGGTTTCTTTGCATTGCCCTCAAAATAAAGTCTTAAACTCTTCAGATTGACTTTCAAGACTTACCTTGATCTGAATTCACCCTGCCCATGACCCTGGTGCAGTCAAGCAGTGGTTTTCAACAGGGCACTGAACTGCCTCTTATCCTAGGGGGCATTTTCAGGTTTCACAGGGATGGTGGGATGGGGTGAGGGCTGCTACTGCCATTTAGTGGGTGGGGACCAGGGATGCTAAACCATCCTGCAGTGTATAGACTACACGTTGAAGAATTGTCATGCCCAGTATGCCAAAAGCACTTGTTGAGAAACCCTGTAAGAGGAAAGAATGTGGGCGTTGGAATCAGAATAACCTGGGTTCAGATCTCAGCTCTACTCTCTGTAAAATAGGGGTGATAATACTTTTCCGTATTAAGTAGGTAGATGAGATCATGTTTGTAAAGTGCTATGGCTTCTAGGTTTCAAAAAATGTAGCTGCTAATAAATATTACTGTGTTCTGTCTCAGTACTCCTGGATTCTTGGTAGGTCTTTTTTCTTTTCTTTTCTTTCTTTTTTTTTTTTTTTTTTTTGTGAGGAGATCAGCCCTGTGCTAACATCTGCCAATCCTCCTCTTTTTGCTGAGGAAGACTGGCCCTGGGCTAACACCCATGCCCATCTTCCTCCACTTTATATGGGACACTGCCACAGCATGGCTTGCCAGGCAGTCCGTCGGTGCGCGCCTGGGATCCGAACCGGCGAACCCCGGGCTGCCGCACGCGCACTTAACCGCTTGCGCCACTGGCTGGTCCCCAAGTAGGTCTTTTTTCTGTCTTTGAACATTCTCACCTCTCATGCTGTTTCCATGTAAAATTAACTAACTCAGAGTAGCTGAAATAGGCACAGGAGAGAGAAAGGGGTGGGGTGCTGCTATTCTCTCATAGATTTAAGTGATTTTTTTGTAAACAGTTTTGTGGGGTTACATCAGCTGGTTCACACTAAAGGTGGGAAACGCCATTTGTTCCAGGTTCCAGTGTGATTCAGAAGGGCAGTTCCCTGGGGACTGAATGGCAGACCCCAGTTATCTCCGAGGCCTTTCGGAGCCGCTTCAGCCGTTGTTCAAGTGTAGCTGACAGTGGGGACACAGCCATTGGCACATCATGCTCAGACATTGCAGAGGGTAAGTTTGGGTTAATGATTTTATTACCAATATGTGGTGTCATTTTCAGATTGTGTTCCAGATGTATTGTCATTTCCAGAATATTCGTAGATCAATCCATTCAGTCAGGGAGTCTGCTGGATTCTTCGTACCCCATGCTTCTCACTGCTGCTCTCTTCCTCTCAATTTCTGTTTGTCATATCTAAAACAACTTTCTAATAGATTTCTTGGCCTCAAGTCTTACCCTCTACTGCTGGATTAATCTTTCTCAAAGCCTGATTTCATGGTTTTGCTTTCCTGCAAATCCTCAATTGTTTCCATTACTTGAAGGATAAAGTTCAGAGGCCTCTGTTCTTCTGTGATCTGGCCCTATCCCACCCATTCAAATGTATTTCCTACTGTCACCAGTCTGTTGTCTTACTGTGCTCTGAAAGTACAGATTTTTTTCTATACCTGAGCTCTTTCTTCCTTTAATCTGGGGCAATTTGTGCTATTCCCACCTCCTCTTGCCCCTCCTAGCTATGCTGATCTTATTTTTCAAGATCTAGTGAAGTGTCTGACAAGACTTTTATCATCCCTCCCACCCCTTACTGATTTTCCTTTTTGCAATCTTGTATCTTTATTATTTCTGCTACTTGTTTTTGCACTTAAATTAAGTGATAACTGCTAGGCAGTACATTACAAGAGTGTTTTGTTTTTCCTTTAGATGGTGAGTTTCTAGAGGGCAGAGGACCTAATGATAATAATTAATTACTATTTATTAAATACTTTGTGATGGATTCTGTGCTAAATTTTTTCTACATTTTTTCATTAATGCCTTTAAGAACTCTATGAAATATTTTATTATTTCCATTTTACAGATGAAAAAGCTGAATTTCAAAGTGATTAAATGAGTTGATTAAAGTCACAAAACTAGTTACTTTGGAACTTTATCAGATGTGACACCCGCTAGGATGGCTATAATCAAAAAGATAATATGACAAGTGTTGGCGAGAATGTAGAGAAATTGGAACCTTTATACATTGCTGATGGGAATATAAAATGTTGCAGGTGCTTTGGAAGGCAGTTTGGCAGTTCCTCCAAAGATTAAACATGGAGTTACCTTATGACTCAACAATTCTACTTCTAAATACATACCCAAGAAAAATGAAAATATATGTCCACACAAAAACTTATAGCAGCATTATTCATAGTAGCCAAAAAATGGAAACAACCCAAATGGCTATCAACTGATGAATGGATGAGTAAAATGTAGTATATATATACAATAGAATATTATTTGGCGATAAAAAGAAATGAAGTACTGATACATGCTACAAAATGGATGAACTTTAAAAACATTTATGCTAAGTAAAAAAAAGCCAGACACAGAAGACCACATATGGTATGATTCCACTTATATGAAATGTCCAGAAGAGGCCAGTCTGTATAGAGACAGAAAGTAGATTAGTGGTTGTCTAAGGCTAGGGAAGTTAGGGGAAGTAGAGCATGACTACTAAAGGGTAAGAGGTTTCTTTTTAGGGTGATGAGAATGTTCTAAAATTGGTCGTAGTGATCGTTACACAACTCTGTGAATATACTAAAAACCATTGAATTGTACACTTCAAGTGAGTGAATTGTATGGTATGTGAATTATATCTCAGTAAAGCTGTTTAAAAAAAAAGGATAGAAAAGCTTAGAAAAAATAAAAGAAGAATGAAAAGGAAAAAAAAAACAAACACATCTGCTAGTACTAACTCCTAGGTACCTGGCATTTAATTTTAATAGTTTGATAGCTGTGTGTATATGGACACGCTGCTCAGCATATATGAAGTAGAATTGAATCATAGATTTTGAGGTAGACAGGACTTGAAAAATCACTTAATCCAGGGGCTGGCCTGGTGGCGTAGCAGTTAAGTTCACGCGTTCCGCTTCGGTGGCCCAGGGTTGGCCGGTTCGGATCCTGGGCACACACCTACTCACCGCTCATCAAGCCATGCTGAGGTGGTGTCCCACATAGAAGAGCTACAACTCTACAGCTATGATATACAACGATGTACTGGGGCTTTGGAGAGAAAAAAGAAAAAAGAGGAAGATAGGCAACAGATGGTAGCGTAGGGGCAATCTTCCTCAAAAAACGAACAAACAAAAATCACTTAATCCAGTTCCTTTTTGCTAGTGAGTAACAAAAATTCCCTGAGGGGTTAAGTACCTCGCCTAATGTCACACAGTTAGTTATCAGATTTGGGTCTTCTGACTGTAGTATTCTTTCCATCACTTGTATAATCAAAGTGTTACTATTAATTTAGTTATGACTTGTTAAGGTTTTCTCTACATGTGCAGTCATGGGGTCTTTTTCATTTTGACTAAATAATAGGTCTTTTTAAAATGAAATAATGGTCTAGATTTTTCCCCCTATTGAGTTGACTGGCTGTGTTTAATTCTGTCAAATTGTTACACAGATTGTGTGTGTGACTGTGTGTGCACTTTTTATTCCTTTGGGGAAATATATGTATTTCCTTGGTAATGCATTCTTTTTAAATTATAGTAGCCTTGACATAGTGGCCAAAGCCATTTGTCTAGAAGTTTCTTTTTAAAGGATCCAAGGTGTCTTTTCTGCCATGTTTGTTATATACCATGGTCTTTATCTTAATATTGATTCTTGCTCATTTTGTTCATGAATCTAGCGTGGTTTATTTGGAGCCCAGTTGACAAGAACCCTTATGACTGGTGTAAAATGTAGTTCATTGTTGCATCTTTAATTGAACAGGCTTGCTTTTGATTCCACCCTTCACTAAGTTGCTGTACCTTGATTCTTAGGGGCAGGGTAGAGGTGGTTACCAGAGAGCTCAGAGGGCTTTCGGCTCTTTGCTAAAGACTGAAATAGTCACTGACTTAGTTCACACTACCAAACTTCATAAACCAGTAAGAAATGTAGACAGAAATGATCAAGATTTAGCGATAGCTAAATCTACTGCTTACCAAGAAAGCAGGGTTGCTAGAAAGAATGAGTTGTTTTTTTGGCAGGGTTAAGGAGCAGGTGATGTGGTTGAGGAGAGGAAAGATTTAGAAATAGATCCTTAAAGTGTCAGAAACCCAATGATTTTGGGAATTGTAGACTTATCTAAAAAATCATGTATCTCATACGCTAAATTTTGAAAGCCTTTGAAAATTACAGAATATAGTGGCCCTTTTGAAAAAAACTGTTTTATGGTGTTCTAAGACACAAACCAGACTTAAAAGTGTTTAAACTTGACGTTTTGTAGCAGTTTGCTAGAAACAAACCCAATAGACAAGTTACAAATGCTGACAAAGACCTCACTTTATTCTGTCATCCATAGATGGACCACACCCACTAGAAAATTAGAAAAACCGTATTCTCCTGGGTCAGTTGATACCTTTTTTCTTGGCTTTGATTTTGGCATTACTACTTTGGGGGTTATGGGCTCAAAACTGAATTTGGTGAGTCTTGAGAGAGAATGGTGCTGTGGATGGAGAATGGAAGGGAGGTGTTATGTTATAAGTTCAGCATAGTAGCTCCCTCATATGTCACCATCTCACTGTCTTCTGTCCCATAATTATACTTTGAGAGCAGGGACCCTTGGTGAGAGCGGATATTATGGTGCCGTTATGGAAAATTTCAAGTAGAGAGCTTACTAGTCTTGGAAGTCTTCATCACCACCAGTCTACCTTAACCCTGTTGACTAGTCCTATATTTAAGTTCTGCGATTTCAAAAACTGTGTCCTTTGACTCTGAAATGTTCTTTTCTCTTGGTCCTGAGAGGGTGATGCACGTTATCAGAAATTACTGGGTTTTTTTGGTTTTTGTTTTGTTTTTTGTATGGCCTTTTATATATCCCCCAAATCATCTAAGTATAGGAAATTAGATACTCTGCATACATTATAAGAGATAATTTGGCTTGTCTGTGTTTTTAAAGAGCTGCTTACAAACCCATATGAGAAGATGGTAGCTGATCTATACCCATATAGTTCTGGGAAAGGTTATAGTATCTGTCTTCATTAGCTGAGTGTGTTCTGTGTTGGTTGATGGAAAGAAAAAAAGAGGAACTAATTAAATTGGTAGTCTACTCTTCTTCATGGTAGATGTGCTAGGTTTGGAAAAGAGTACTAGACGTAGTTGAAAAGAAAAGACGTTTATATTCCTTGTCCCCTTACTCAGTTTTCTGCCTGCTGAAAGTAATAGGTATGTTTCCTTACATTTCCCTATCTTGTTTGTTTGCAGCCCACTGCCCTGGCACGTTGGTTCTGTGACCTTGTTGTCCTCTTCAGAGTAGTCCTCTTCCAACTTGAAAGTTGGAAATATGTAAAAATGTGAACCTTCTGTGGCAGGGCTAATCGGAGAGTTGTCTCCCAAGACTAGGCAGGAGCTAAAGGAAACGTAAATCCAGCCTGAAGGAAAAGTGAAAAATCACAGTTGGATACAAATAAGGGGGTAAGTGAAAGGCAAAATACAAAATAGAGGATTTCAGCGTGTACCCACTTGAGAGTGCTCGCTGTGCTAGAGTGAAACCTGAGAGTTACTAAGAATAACTTCACGTATCCAGGCAGTCAGGTCTGGTGTGTGGGAGAGAGAACAGAATCCTGATTCAGATGCTGTATTCTCTGCCCTGGATACAGAGCAGCACTATCCAGTTCGTCTTATTCTTCGGATAGTTTAGATTCATTGCTCACCTTCACTGGGCAGCTTTTGGAGGTCACAGAGGATTCTGGCAGCCCTTGCAAAGGATATTTTTATTAGATTGGATTGTAGTTTAGAGTTGCCCAGCTGCCAGAAGAGTAGGACCTAATCCATTTCCCTAAGTAAGTGATTGTTTTTTTAAAGTTTAGTTTTTAGCTTTGTTTGTTGACTGGCAAGATTTTTTATTCAAATACAAAGGGCAGGGTGTAAGTTACAAGTGAAGCCAGTGTTGCCTTTTGTTGGTTTGCCTTGAGAATGGCATTTGAGATCCAGTTAGGCTGCCGTGTCTTTCTGCCTGATACTTGTGATGATAGTGCCCTCTCTGCCTGGTCTCAGGACAGGCAGAGAACGTCTGGCATAGCAGCCAAACTCAAGAAAGCTTGCTGCTTCAGTTTTGACTTATGGAAGACTGTTCTTTCCGCAGATTTTTGCAGCTCAAGTAGCAGCCCTTCTTTCCAGCCCATCAAAAGCCACATAACCATTCCAACAGCCCATGTGATGCCTTCTACTTTGGGGACCTCTCCTGCCAAGCCAAATTCTACACCTGCTGGACCCTCTTCCTCCAAACTCCCTTTGTCAGGGTTGGCTGAAAGTGTGGGGATGACAAGAAATGGAGACCTCGGTGCAATGAAACGTTCTGCTGGCTTATCTAGAGATTTCATGTATCTTTGTGGTGCTGCCGGAGAAAACGGAATTGAGCAGTCCTGGTATCCAGCAGTGGGCCATGAAAGAGAAGAAGGGATGAGGAAATTTGATATTCCCGCTATGGAGTCTACCCTCAATCAGTCGGCAATGATGGAGACACTTTATACAGATCCCCACTACCGAGTCCACTTCCACAACCCAAGAACCGACACAAACAAGGAGTTATACAAAGTGTTGCCTGAGACCAAGAAGGCACCAGGCGGTGGGGTGGTATGTGAGCAGAATGGACCACACCCTAGCAGCAGTGGGGTGCTCCCTTTGGGACTCCAGCCTGCTCCTGGGCTCTCCAACCCTCTACCCTCTCAGGTGTGGCAGCCAAATCCTGACCCTTGGCATCCCCGTGAGCGATCTTGTGAGCTCAGCACTTGTCGGCAGCAGCTGGAGTTGATCCGTTTACAGATGGAGCAAATGCAGGTAGAGGCCCTTCTTTCTTGGATTTTGTCAGTTCTTTGCAGATCTTAGAACTGTCCTATAAGTTTTAACTCTAAAGAAAACATTTATAAGAAAGAGGGAATATGTTTGTGGGTTGGAAATGAAGCCTTGTGAAAATGCCATTGAATCTGTTGGTGGTCTAATAAAACAGCAGGTAGGTTCTCCGAAGTAAAGGGAAAACCCAAAGAGCTAGGACACTAACACTGATTGTGTACTTATGTACCAGTCACTAGGCTAGGTACTTTCATTTACAAAGTCTTATTTCATCCTTATAGCGTTCTGATGAGTTAAATGTAGAAATTTACCAGGTTCTTCAAATAAGTAATCTGTTCAGGGTCACAAAGCTGGTAAGTGCCAGAGCTTAGGGTTTGAAAAACCATCTTTGAACTCCTATGTTCTTTCCTCTATACCACTTTTGTGTTTAAAAAAAAAAGTCCTTGTGCTGCTTAAGAGTGGGAAGGAACGAAGCAGGACATATTCTCCTTTCTTCGTTGGTGAGGACATCTTAGCTCCTGGTTTACCTCTGTTGCCAGATAATGAAAGATAACTGACCTTTTCTTAGAAACTGGAGCCTTTCTGTGCAGGGAGTGTCCAGTTGGCACAAGTCTCCCTGGCAGGTTCTTTCCAGTCATGCATCAGAGCTAAAATTATTTCATAAACACTAGGCCTTCTCATGCTGAGCCAAAGTGAGCCTTGACTGCAGACACAACTAGGTATTGCTCAGGTGTTTTCAGGTGCCTATGAGTCAAGATCAAGCCCCTCTGGGCCCGCCTGTCTTTCAGCTTCAGAACGGAGCCATCTGCCATCATCCCGCTGCTTTTGCTCCTTCACTGCCCACATTAGAACCAGCACAGTGGATCAGCATCCTGAACAGTAATGAACACCTTTTGAAGGAAAAGGAGCTCCTCATTGACAAGTAAGAGGGCCAGGGTGCCATACGGCCAGCCTCTGCTCTCCCAGCCCCCACTGAGGGCACCTAATGAGGTCTCCCCAGGGCAGCACATCTGCCTTTGTTTAGGCCCACACCTTGCGTCATGGTAAAGCTAGGTTTGTAAGCAGCCTAGTCATGTAACTGACTAATATGATAGACCAGTTGTGTTTATCTGCAGGAGCTCTGGGGAGTGCCTGGGAGGGACAGCCAGTTCTTTGCAGCTGATCTTTCATTTCCGTTCAGCATTTCCCCTTCCTCCTCCTTCAGCAAAACAGTATTGCCGAGAATCTAAGGTCTTTGCTTACACGGTATGGATTGTACCCATCTAAGGAAAGTGGGGGCTCATATTGCAGGTGAGTTAGTGTCAGGACCCTCATTCTACTGGCTTTTGCAGGCAGAGAAAACACATCTCTCAGCTGGAGCAGAAAGTGCGAGAGAGTGAACTACAAGTCCACAATGCCCTTTTGGGCCGCCCTGCCCCCTTTGGGGATGTCTGCTTGCTGAGGCTGCAGGTAAGCATTGGCAGCCAGGATGGCATTCTGCTTGTCATAAATCAGTGTCTTCCCTGTGCTTGGCAATTTTAGGTATCCAGGAGATAGGAAAGGGACCAATTGATGTAAAGTGTCCTTGCCCTCAAAGAGTAAACATTCTAATTGTAAAGCATTCCTTGTTCTGCCCTTGTAGGGGCAGAAAAGGCTTGAAGGTAGAATCAGGTGGAAGTCCAGATACCTTGGACTGGACCAGTGCCTTGGTGTTGGGACCTACTTGAGAGAAAAGGAAGGCAGAGCGAGGTACATAATAAAGTCCTAGAGTTGGGTGATGTTCTGAGAAGTCTTAATCTACTAGCAGCCCTGGCCAAATGGAGGGAGAGGCAGAGGTAATGGGGGATTTTTTAGAGCCGTTTTCATTTTTCTTCTTCCATGTCTAGGAGCAACTGAAGGAAGCCATCCTCACTGAGGTCAGTGGCTCTAAAAGAAGGCTGCTTTGTTGACCACACTTCTGCAATTTGGACTTTTCAGTGATAGGTATTAGACAGGTTATGGTACTGGCCTTGGCACTGGCCCACTAGGTAGTGGGCCTGTTAAACCAGTGTTCTGTCTTGTAGAATCAGAATGTTAGAGTGAGAAGGGCCCTTAGATAAAATCTAATTCAGTCCTCTAACTTACTGATGAAAAAATTGAGGCCCAAGAAAGAGGAAGAACTTATCGATGATCATATAGAGAATGAGTGGAGGAGAACCGGGCCTTGAGCCCAGGTCTTCTGATATCTTGTGTTCCTTCCATTATACTACAACTCCTTAGGTATTGCTTTAACGCACTGGTTTTGAAATGTGGGTGTGCATCAGAATCACCTAGAGGGCTTGTTAAAACACAGATTATTGAGACCCATCCCCAGAGTTTCTGATTCAGTGGGCCTGGGAGTTGGGCTCAAGAATTTGCATTCCTAACAAATTCCCAGGTGATGCTGAAGCATCCTAGGACCACACTTTGAGAAGCATTGCTTGAAGGAATTCTTTGAGAAAGGTGATATTTGACCACAAAGTATGCTGGGGATAAGTAAAGTACATGGGACTGTAAGGGTAAGGAACAGTTATATATCGAGAATCTTTCTGCAGGAATTGCAGCGAGAGAACACTTTCTTACGTGCACAATTTGCACAGAAGACAGAAGCCTTGAGCAAAGAAAAGATCGAGCTTGAAAGGAAACTCTCTGCTTCAGAAGTTGAAGTCCAGCTCATCAGAGAGTCACTCAAAGTGGCATTGCAAAAGCATTCAGAGGAAGGGAAGAAACAGGAAGAAAGGGTGAGCTAAGGAGCTGATAGCTGTCTAATTCACAAAGGAGTTGGCAGTCAGCCCTCTGCTGCCAAACCCTAAGCTGTTTCTGGCCCCCATTCTTGGAACCAGAAGGAGCCAATTGGTGAGACCCTATATTAACTTCTCCTGCAGGACTGATCTGCTAGAAATAGAACCTCTCCTTTCTGCTTCATCTCCACAAAACTACCCCAGACAGGGAAAGTTGTATAATCCCTCACTGCCCCAGGTTGTGTTGGGCTGCCAGCTGGCCTGGATGGAAAACCAGCCCGAACAGTCAAACCAGATGGTACTGTTGCAAGATGTTTAAACACCTGTGATAGATTTATATCATTCAGCCTGGTTTCTTCTCACTCTACCTAAATAAGTAGAGAAGAATTCCATGTGTGCAGCCAGTTTGGAAGTTTTTACATTTTTGCCATTACTCTTAGAATTGCCTTAGGGTGAGGCTAGTCATCATAGAAGGAGCTGATTTAAAATCTTTTGGTTCTCTTCATAGCTTCCTCTAATGCAGATGTTCTTGAGGGGCCGATTTAGTAATGTTTAGTTCTGGACCACTTGCATCAAAATCAACTAGAGCAGTGCTTCTTAAACTTTAATGTCCTTAAGAAACACTTGGAGATCCAAATTCAGCAGTTCTAGAGGGGGAGCGAGACCTGAGGGCCTACATTTCTAACAAGCTCCTTGATGTCGTTGACACAAGGATTTAGATAGAGGCTTGTTAAAAAAGAGGCTTGTTAAAAAAGAAACTTTTTTTTTTTTTTTTTTGGTGAGGAAGATTGGCCCTGAGCTAAGATCTGTTGCCATCTTCCTCTATTTTTGTATGTGGGATGCCGCCACAACATGGCCTGATGAGTGGTGTAGGTCCATGCCTGGGACCCAAACCTGCAAACCTCAGGCCACCAAAGGGGAGCATACCAGAGCTTAACCACTGTGCCACCGGGCCAGCCCCGCTTTTTTTTTTTTGGTGAGGAACATCTGTGCCAATCTTCCTCTATTTTGTATGTGGGACGCCACGACAGCATGGCTTGATGAGCCGTGTGTAGGTCCACAGCCAGGATCTGAACCCACGAAGCAGAGTGCACGAACTTAACCACTACACTACCGGGTTGGCCCCAAAACTTTTAATCAAAATAATACATGTATCTAAGTTAAATAATCAAATACCAGTATGTTTATAATAAAAATTAGTAGTTCTATGCCCAGCCGCACTCCACAAAGGTATCCATCCTCAACTCTTCTGTTTCTTCTGATATATATACCTCTATGTTTCTGAATAGTATTCTTTTCTTGCGTTTTGTTGCTGTTTTTGTTTCATGGTTGCAATATCTTATCTCACTGATGATATTGATTTTACCTTTTGGGATGTCTTCATCTACTTACAGTGTGGTTTCTTGTTTCCTTCAGGTCCTTTTTATTTTATTTTGCTGTCTTTCATGTTAGAGGCTTGGTGATCCTTGAATGAGTGGGCACTCATATTTAAGAATGAAGTATTTAAAAGCTGGGTGGAAGCTCTGGGTTCGTGGTAGTTGCCTGGTAGACTTCACTGAAAGATGATCAGACTTAGACTGTCTTTTCACTTGGGAACCCTCAAATCTCAATATCTGAAAGTCTTATCTCACTCTCTCTAGAAAAGAATCTTCAGCCTGCTGCCTAGTGGGGAGGCTGGGGGAAGGAATGCTTTTGGCCTTTAGGTTCTCGACACGGAGGAGATTAAGCTTCGAGTCCCACGGTTCTATACATAGATTTTTGCTTATATTTATTTTCAGCCTAGTGCTTCACTCTCTCTCTTTGCTGTGGCTGATATCCCTGAGTCTGGAATCTCTCTCATTTGATTTCTCCAGAGAATAAATCTCCAGTATCCTCTTGGGGAAACCTAGGGTGAGGATAGTATCCAACTAACTTGTATATAGACTTCTAGTAAGTCCTACTATTTTTCAGGTCTGTGGCTGATAGCTGCCTCAGAGGTACCTGGTGCTTCGAGTACAGAGATTCTTGGAGATTGTGAAGGGCACGTTATTTTCCAAATTGTCTGTAGCTTCCACTGTGGATTATAATTCCTCTGCTCCAAGTCTTTTATCCCCTGTCCACTTTTATCTTCTAAAAATGCTTTGAAATCTTTTGTATACTTTTTGTCTCCTCTCTTTTGACTTTTTTAGGTTAATACTTTATTTCCTTCCTTTCATTTTAGAAATATTTTGGAAGGAAGAGAACATAAACTTCTATGGTCAGTCCACCTTTTTTTTTGAGGAAGTTTGGCCCTGAGCTAACATCTGTTGCCAATCTTCCTCTTTTTTCTTTCTTCTCCCCAAAGCCCCAGTGCATAGTTGTATATCCTAGTTGTAGGTCCTTCTAGTTCTTCTGTGTGGGATGCCGCCTCAGCATGGCTTGATAAGCGGTGAGTAGGTCCATGCCCAGGATCCGAATCGGTGAACCCCAAGTCGCCAAAGCGGAACACACGAACTTAACTGCTATGCTACTGGGCCGGCCCCTCCACAATTTTTTTAATTGAAAGTTGGTTATCAGCATTTTCAATAAGCTTCCCAGGTGATTCTGATGCATATTAAAATGTGAGAGTCACTGGTTTGGAGCTTGAAGGGGACAGATTGTACCTGGGGTAAAGCTTTTGGCTGATTTTCAGGGATCTCTCTTAGTACTGTCTTGTCTTTGGATTAAATTAGGCCTGTGCCTCCTCTTTGGCATCCGTAGATCTGCCTTACTTTTTCTCTGCTTTCTCTTGCTTCCTCCAGCTTCCTTTTTCATAAGCCAAAGAAAAAGCCATAATAGTGAAGAAAAAGTCTCCATTCAACAAATTTTGATTGAGTGCCTGCTGTGTGACAAGCATTGTGCTGTGTGTTGGGAATATGATAATGAGCAAAATGGACACAGCCTCTCCTCTCAAGGAGTTTACAGTCTCAGTAGCCCTTCCAGATGTTTACTTAGCTTTATATCATGTGTAGTGTTCAGGGGAGAATGCATTACGTATTTAACCAGAATGGACCAGACTGGGTGTATGTTTGCAGGGAAGTTGAATATACTTTTTCAATTCTGTTTTGATGGAGACCGCCCAGAGTTAGTGTCAGACTCCACCGGTTTAAGGGCACAGTGCCCAAGAAGACCGCACTTACTTCAGATTCCAGCTGCAAGTTCTAGGTTCCCCAGGCCACCAATACTTCTGACCAACTGGCTGCAAATCCAGGGGTTCCCATGACCCCATGAAGTTCAGTAATTTGCCAGAACAACTTAGAACTCAGGGAAGTGCTATACTTAGGATTTCAGTTTTATTATAAAGGATACAAATCAGGACAAGCCAAATGAAGAGACACATGGGGTGAGGTCTGAGAAGCTCCTAAAAGCAGGGTTTCTGTGCCTTCTTCCTGTGGAATCTGGGCATGTCACCCTACTAGCACATCCATGTGTTCACCAACCAGGAAGCTCCACTGAGCTTCAGTGTCCAGAGTTTTTTTTGGGGTTGTGTTATATAGGCATGATTGAACTCAATCTCCTGCCCTCCTCCCCTCCTCACAGAAAGTTGGGCTCAACTCCATTGGTCTTTCTAGTGACCAGCTCCCATTCTGAGTCATCTCACTAACATAAATGCATTCATGGTGGGCTCTGGCCCACCATTATACAGGACTGCTACCAATTTTTAAAAACTGCCCTTTTTCCTTGCCGTTGATTGGAATGTTCAAATGTGTTAACTCTGCAGTTTATGCCCTAATCTCAAATGGCAAAATTTGATCAGCTTCCTACCTTCATTGCAGTAGAACAACATTTACAGCCCTAAAGGCAAAGATAGTGGTCACTTTGAAAAAAGTTGATGTTTACGGTTCTAGAGGAGTCAGTGGAGACAGATTCTTGACATTTCTTTACCTAGGTCAAGGGTCGTGATAAACATATCAATAATTTGAAAAAGAAATGTCAAAAGGAATCAGAGCAGAACCGGGAGAAGCAGCAGCGTATTGAGACCTTGGAGCGTTACCTGGCTGACCTGCCCACTCTGGAAGACCATCAGAAGCAGAGCCAGCAGGTAGCAGCAATGTCTGGGCATACCCGGGGTAAGCAGGGAGTGACCAAGCAGGGGGACTTTCTCAGCCTATGCTGTATGCAGTTACCCTGGGGCTTTCTGAAAGGAAAATCCCAAAGGAGTCATGTACAGACTCACATCTGTCAAATTTGCAACTGGACTGCAAATGTTTTGAGATAGCCAGACAAAGTCTTCCTTGGCTTGTTGACCTAAACATGGGATCCTGTCTCTCAGCTTAAGGATTCTGAGTTGAAGAGCACAGAGCTACAGGAGAGAGTGACTGAGCTGGAGAGTTTGCTGGAGGAGACGCAGGCAGCCTGCAGAGAGAAGGAGGTTCAACTGGAAAGCCTGAGACAGAGAGAAGCAGAATTCTCCTCCACTAGACTTAGGTAAATACCCCTGTGGGATTGAGGAAAAGAGTGGAGAGGTAGGGTCTGGTCCTGGCTACCCCACTTATTACCTGTGTGACCTTGGGCAAATCACTTTACTTCTCTGAGCTTTGTTTTCTTTGGATTGTGAGTAATAGAAAAGCTGCTTATGAGCAAGGAATATGTCTTTGAGATGGAGTGTGGGGGTGTATAGTGTGCACTAGGGGCTTGTCACTGTATCCTTTGGAAGGATCCAACCCAGTGCCTGGCATAATATTACTGGAGAATAATCTGTGAGTATGTGTGTGTCGAATGAACAGAAGCACTTTATAAACTGGGAAATGAGTTATCTGTATATTTGCAAAAGTAGATTCTGGTGCTGTGGTCTGGAGGTTATCCACATTTTAAACCTTGTAAGCCAAAGGCTACCAGGAGCATCTGTTTCTCTTCAGCCCTAGGGATTCCTCTCCATTGCCATGACAGGTTCTGAGAACAAAGCAAGATGCCATAATGTACTCTCAGCGTGTCTTGGGAGCCTCCTCTATATTAATAGCAGTTTCTGGAAATATAATGGCTGTTTCAACAGCCTCTTGGACCAAATCCAGTTTCTAATGGGGTGGATTGGATTTCTCATCCCATATTCAACCACAGTGACCCTGTTTATCTGAGCAGATGGGCCATGATGAAAGTAATTGTGGAGATCCGTTGGAGGAGACCGTTGGTTGGAGTCAGAAGTGAGGTTAGAGGACAGAGTTGCCTTTGCCCCAGACTATCTGTGCCAAGAAAAAAAGAGATTTTTTTCTATTTTCCAAAATTTTTACAGTATACATGTATGACTTTTATAATCTGAATACATGCAATTAATATTTATTTTTAAATATCAAAACAAAGAATAAAAGAGCCTTGGGCAGGTAGAGACTTGGTGGCACATCATATAGACACTGGCCTCTAGGGAAGGGAACTCACATACACTGAGCAGCTTCTTTGTGGCAAGAGCTAAGACGTTATCCCCAGCCATGTCATGGAAGGGCCTGAGTGTCTTGCCCCAAAACATACAGTAAATAACAGAATCAGGAGTCAAAGCCACATCTCTCTGACTTCAGAGTTCTTGAAGAGACCACTGTCTTTCAGCCTGCAAGATATGCAGTGTGTGGAGGAGGCCAGTGGAGACGGTCCAGCCCAACAGGGAGAAGGTCCAAAAGTGGAAATGGAGTCCTGGCAGAAGGAATGTGATGCTCTCCGAAAGGTGACTGAAGGTGTCCAGGCTGTAATGGGGTAGGCTGAGAGAAAAGAGAAGATTGTGTATTGGGAAGCAACCATGAATTTCTGGCCCTGGGCCACCGAGGGTCTGCTACCCAGAGCTTTCCTCTCTTTTCTGAGAAGTCACCGCTGCATAATAAGTTTGCATTTTAGATATTCATCCTTACAACAGGCAAGCAAAGTTAGGAGCATCCAGACTAGATGCTTCAAAATGGTGTACTGAAGCTTGGTATACTTCATTTATGTCTCAGACCCCATATAAGAACCTCTTGCATTGGGCAGGTGAGGTGGCCCTAATTCAGCAGAGGAAAAGGAGCCAGGACCTGCCAGTGAGACTGATCACATGTCAGCAAAAAAGAAGACCCAGAAATGGTTCAGAGAATACCTGAGGTCTCAAAGGATAGGAAACTAGGCTGGGGCTGGTTCAAGTTCTCTTCTTGGAGAGTCGGTGTGACCATAGCTATAAGTAACAACAACTACCACAGCCCTGTATAGAGCAGGCTTCATTAAACTGAATTTTTAGTCATGTTCTTTACCAAAGAATCAGAATGTGCAGTGGCTGTATATAAAGTTGATTCCACTGGCCTACAGTCATCGGGGTGAGGGTCTCTGCCCCTTACCCCCATCCCACACCAATAGTGGTCAGTGGGTCCACACTACATTTCTGTTTAATTCTCTGTGACTGGAGCACAGGAGTGTGAAGCTAGTTAACCAGGGTAGGGAATTTGAGTTATAGTTCTGTAGGTAGAGCTAACTTGTCTTCACCCTGGTCTCTATTGACAGGCCGTAGCCAGTGGGGCTAATAGCCGGACCACCAGTCCTAGTGCAGCCTCTTGCCCTATGACTTCACTGTCGGCCTGTGCTTACAGCCTTCCTTGGTAACTTTGCCTTTCAGATTGTGGAGAAGCAACAGCAGAAGATGGATCAATTGCGTTCACAAGTACAGGTGATTTGGAGTCCTTGGGACACGGTGGGCAGAACCTAATGATGGAATCTCTAGAATTCAGCCAACACTTTATTCTCTGCCATGCAATTTGCTCAGTGTTAGGAGTGCAGCAAGAATGAGACCCAATCAGTGCTTTTACCCTACAGTCTCGTTGGGAAGGGCTTTCAGCACAGTACTGTGAGAGCAATGTCCATGTTACCCTGGGAGAACATAGAAGAGTCAGTGGGAGTCAGGGTCAAGGAATGGTTTCTGGAGATCATGAGCCTTGAAGGAGGAGGAGGAGTTAGCCAGGCAAAGAAGAGGAGCTGGATAGGATGGTGTTGGAATTCCAGATAGAAGGAACAGCACGAGTGGGAACATGGAGGCATGAAACAGCATGGTTTGAACGTGAAGCCGCAAGCAGTTTGATATTGTTGGAGTCAGGTGGTAAATGGAGAGCTAGGCTATGGGAGGGCTTTGTTTCTTTTTTTTTTTTTCTTTTTTTTAATCTTGTGAGGAAGATCAGCCCTGAGCTAACATCCATGCCAATCCTCCTCTGTTTTTTTCACCGAGGAAGACTGGCCCTGGGCTAACATCCATGCTCACCTTCCTCCACTGTTACATGGGACGCCACCACGCCACCACAGCATGGCCTGACAAGCGGTGCGTCGGTGCAGGCCTGGGATCTGAACCCGGGCCGCCAGCAGCGGAGCACGCGCGCTTAACCGCTACGCCATGGGGCCGGCCCCAGGGCTTTGTTTCTTAAACTAAGTTAGCTTTTATTCTTTAGGGAGGTGATGAGAATCTACTATAGCATTTAATTGGAGTGTGATGTGGTCAGGTTTGCAACTCAGGCTTGAGTGTGGAAGAAGATTTTCACTTGGAGCAAGGCAAGGCTGGAGGCTAGTGGACTATTGCAGAAATCCTAGTGAGATGATGAAGGAACCTGGCATAAGGCAGCATAGCAAGGAGGAGATGTGAGGGGACATATTGAAGTGAATTTTAGGAGGTAAAATTGAGAGGAATCAGTGACTAACAAAATGTAGGGAGTTGAAGAATAAGGAAAAATCAACAATGACTCCTGCTTTCTATTTTGGGCCAGGATGGGAGTGTCCCTAATTGAGTTCTCCAAGAAATTCTAGGTAAAGTAGGTTCACTCAGGTTCTGTTTGGATTCTGAAAGAGATTTTCACACCAAAATAGGTGAAATGCCCTCACTCTGAGGAGCAACTAAAAGCTGCAGTCCTGCCTTTGCCATTATTTGGGTCTGGCTATGGCTATTTAGTTCACCTGTTCCAAGTCCTATAAGGAGATAGTCAAGCCTAGTGAGTGTTTTATGTACCCATTTGAAATCCCAGGTTTTTAGTAGACTTTTTCCACGAGTAGTTGTAAATTGGTCCGCCGGAGAAGGTGAGTTCAGAGTCTGCTTACGCCGCCATCTTGACTTCTCTCTCTTTAGTAGACTTTTTAGTGGAGCTCAAGGTAGGTTTCCTGGAACCCTGAGGTTCCACAAAAGTTGAAAAAGCATAACATTTTATTTTTATTTTTTTCTGAGGAAGACCGGCTCTGAGCTAACATCTATTGCCAATCCTCCTCCTTTTTCTTTTTTTTCCCCAAAGCCCCAGTAGATGGTTGTATGTCTAGTTGCACATCCTTCTAGTTGCTGTATGTGGGACGCGGCCTCAGCATGGCCGGAGAGGCGGTGCATCGGTGCACACCCGGGATCTGAACCCGGGCTGCCAGTAGCGGAGCGTGCGCGCTTAACCGCTAAGTCATGGGGCCAGCCCAGCACGACATTTTAAATAGTACATTTACCCATGATAGGCTTCTCAGGCAAATTAGAATGTCAGGTGAATTTGCTGGAATTAGGCGGATTCAGCGTGGTTGCCTTGGGTATTTCATGGTAACGAGACATTCTGCTTGGCAGTTACATTTTTTATTAATGCAAAATGGGAAAATTCAGACTCTTTTTACACTTTTATTTGTTCAAGTCAGTTTCAGAATTGGGGGGAAATTGGAGTGAATAGAATGAGATGCAGGAGGTCCGGCCCCATGGCTTAGCGGTTAAGTGCACTCGCTCCGCTACTGGCAGCCCGGGTTTAGATCCTGGGCGCGCACCGACACACCGCTTCTCCGGCCATGCTGAGGCCACGTCCCACATACAGCAACTGTGGATGTGCCACTATGACATACAACTACCTACTGGGGCTTCGGGGGAAAAAAAGGAGGAGGATTGGCAATAGATGTTAGCTCAGAGCCGGTCTTCCTCAGCAAAAATGAGGAGGATTAGCATGGATGTTAGCTCAGGGCTGATCTTCCTCACGAAAAAAAAAAAAAAAAGAATGAGAGGCAGGAGATCATAAACATAAATACCTCCCTTTCCCTGACGCTGACTACCCCTACACACACACACAGACACACTCTACACAGTATTATCAAGGGCATTTGGCTGTGAGCTCCTCAAAGACAGGTACTATTTGTTTTTTTGGTTTTTTTTTTTGTGAGGAAGATCAGCCCTGAGCTAATGTCCATGCCAATCCTCCTGTTTTTGCTGAGGAAGACTGGCCCTGGGCTAACATCTGTGCCCACCTCCCTCCACTTTATATGGGATGCCGCCACAGCATGGTTTGACAAGTGGTGCATCGGTGTGCACCCGGGATCTTAACCCAGGCTGCCATCAGTGGAGCACGCGCACTTAACCGCTAAGCCATGGGGCCGGCCCCGGGTATTCTTTTCAGTATTCTCAGTGCCTTTCACAGTTAAGTGCTCAATAAATATTGAACTCAGCTGAATGGCACATTCCCTGCCCTCAAGAAATTTATGGTCTGGTGGAGGGAGGAATCATGTGCCAGCCAACAAATGTACTCATGAGCCATGATGGGGGTAGGAGTAGCAGGGCAAGATTAAGATTAATTGGATCTGATTTGCAGATTAAGGAAGGCTCAGGTGGGCCTTGGAGGTTTCCCTGGGTGACAGGCAGCACAGAAGAGCAATCTGAGCAAAGGGGAAGAGGAGTGAGCAACAGCATTGGACCTGGAGCCTTCAGGGGTAATGGCCAGTTAGTCATTCTGTGTGGCTGGAGTGGAGGCTGTGTGGAGGGTGGAAGGAGATATGGCTAGAAAAGTAGGTAGGGGCCAGACTGGCCTGGAATGCCCTACTGAGGAGCTGGCCTCTATTTGGAACACGGTCAGGGGCTATAGGAGGGTTGCAGTAGAAAGTCACAGATCGGGGCTGTTCTACAATAATCTCGTAGTAGCAGTGTTTGCGTAGGCTGGGGCTTTATTGTCTAGTTCAGGCCAAAGGTAATATGGTCTGAACCAGACTTGTTACTCCTGGTGTGTTCTCCCACCATTCCTTGCCGTGGGATTCAGAGCCTAGAGCAGGAAGTGGCTCAAGAAGAAGAAACAAGTCAGGCCCTGAAAGAGGAGGCCCAGCGGAGGGAGACAGCCCTGCAGCAGCTGCGCACAGCTGTGAAAGAGGTGAGTAGCATGAGCTAGGCCCCTTGGTACTGCTTCCACAAACCTGATTTCTCTGTGTACCCTCCACATCCCTACTCCCATGAGAGCCCCCACATAAGAAGAGACATTGCATCATCCTCTGTATTAAACGTCCTAAGCCTGTCTTAGAGTGGCCATAAGTACCCAGGAATGCTTTTTGGATGTGGAAAGTCATTCTCTCTCCCCTTGTCTTCCTGCAGCCGCAGGTTTGTAGGGTTGGGGAGGAAGGGTTCAAGAAGACTAAGGGTTTGATTGTCCTCATGGAGTAAACAGAGCTGTCAGCAGGGGGCGACCAAGTTCACTAGCCAGGTGCCTGGGAAGGAGTCTCCCAGAGCTCAGACTGTCACATGGCCCGCTGTGGGTGAAGGGCTGGGACTGGAGGAGGAACTCTATTCAGTGTCTTTAAAACAGAATAGAGGAAGGGAGGGAAGGAGAGTAAGTTAAGCTGTTTAGGGAGAGGCGGGAAGGAAAGAGACACAGATATACATGAATAGCTGGTCTGTATAGTGACTCCACTGAGGGAAAGGTTTGAAAAGGCAGGACATATTCTGGCACTGTGTTTTCCAGGTCCCCAGCTTCTCCAGCCCCCCACTCAGTGGCCACTAGCTGTCATGTCTTTCTTGCCCCGTTTATTCCTCTGATGCACTCTGATGAGGCTGGCTGGCTGGGGGCCACTTTTGTCAGGGTGGCAGGGAGAGATTGAAACCAGTGTCTCCTCAGATTTCATGGTTCACGTTAAGCCTTCTCTAATAGCCTGGCTAACAGAGTTGGCTGCGGGACTGGCTTCAGATAGAGTTCCGAGGGGCGGGAGCATCTTCTCTGGTTCCTGAACAGAAACCTGGAGGCTGATGACTCAGAGTCTGCTGGGGAACGGTTTCCTCTCCTGAGGGCCCAACCTACCTGCAGGAGAAACTAAGCCTAATATTGTTGGGGGTGGGCGGGGAGCATTGCCTGTGACTCATAGCCTCCCCTCGACATACATATATACGTATATACACACTCATGCACAGATATTCTGTCCTGCCCTGGGCCTGGGTTAATGTGCTTGTTTGTCTGCTCAGCTTTCAGTGCAGAACCAGGACCTGATTGAGAAGAATCTGACGCTCCAGGAATACCTGCGCCAGGCCCAACCAGGGTCCCCATCTTCATCAGACACTGCCCAGCTGGCATTTGAGCTGCAGCAGGAGTTGTCCAGTTGCCTTCAAGATCTGCAGGCTGTCTGCAGCATTGTGACCCAGAGGGCCCAAGGCCATGACCCCAATCTCTCCCTACTACTGGGCATTCACTGTGAGTCCTCAGGCCAGTGCGGGACCCAGGAGAGAGTGGTTTTCATTCTCCTCTTGCCCCCATCCAACTCTCCCATCCTTAGGGTAACGTGTAAACAGGGCTGCTTAGGCCTGGTCACTGCCCTCTTGGGAGTTGATGTGTTTTGCCAAGTAGATGTTCAGTAAATCTGTTTTGGAAACAGGCATCCGTATGGGGTACCTGGGTGCAGAACAAACAAAAAGTGGCCTTTAGGCAGTAAGTTTTCAGCCCACTCTCCCCCCAGCTGCTTTTTTTAAAAGTGTCTTATCCCAAGACCACAGGCCTCAAGGTACAGCCTATCCATACTGCCCCCTCCACGTGAATGCGTCTTCTAACTGACTTACTAACATTCTCTCAATGCTCTCCTCCCCAGCTGCACAGCACCCAGGGACTCAGCTAGATTTCCAGAAGCCAGATGTGATCAGGAGGAAACTAGAAGAGGTTCAACAGCTGCGCCGTGACATCGAGGACTTAAGGACCACCATGTCAGACAGATATGCACAGGACATGGGAGAAAACTGTGTCACACAGTGAGGAATGCTGGGGGTGAGATAGGTCGTATTCCCTCAGGGAGGATCTGGTTTGCTGAGAGCCCAGTCCAGCAGGTCCTGCCCTGACAGTCTCCTGCCTTCTGTCTGCTGCTATTCCCAGAGAGAAGGTGAAGGAGAGGTAAGAGCCTGCATCTGGGGCCAAGGGCTGATTAGGGAACTGTGCCTGCCCTGTTCTACATTGGCTTTCCCTTGTTGGGTTGCATTTGTCCTGTCATCTAGATTTACCCTTTGAGGGTGAGTTACTAATTAACTTTTGCAGGCCAACTGATAAGTTCTCATAGACTGTTCCCAGCTCCAGGCAGACGTCAAAGGCAAACAGGCTGCTCACATCCCTTCTCCATCCTCTGGGATGGATCCACATTCATTCCCACTCCATACTTTCATCTTGCTGATGCCCAGAATTCATTAGAGGGGCCTGGAAAGACTGAGTACCAGTAACAGTGGCCATTTGAGAATTCTCAGGCCCCATGTGCCAGCCTTCCTGGGAGCTGAGCTGGCTTTCTGGGTTTTCTTAGACCCAGTTTCACTGCTGCTTCCTCAGGGCTCTTGTTCTCACAGATGCCTCAGGGTGATCTATTCATTAGCAAAGCACTCACTAAAATTGGAGGCCAGGGGATTATAGCCAGGGCTCCTTCATCTGTGCTACTATGCCATTTTATAGGAGACCCCACTCTCCAGCTGCCCTGTCCCCTTAGGGCCCTGGCCATGTAGTTAGCACAGCCCCCTTCTCCTTTGTTCTCAGGCCGTCCAGGTAGCCCCTTTCTTGGGCTTTGAGTACAAACTCTTCTCTATGGTTCTGGGTTTGGGCAGGATTTTCCCCCAGAATACCACAGGGCATCTGTCAAGCTGCTCACCCCTTCCCCCTGGGGCTGGGGCTGGTGTCCAGCCCTCTCATTTGTGCCTTTCTTGTGTTTGGGGGCGAGGGTCCTTTCCCTTTCCTGCTCTGGGCTCTTTGAGATTTCCCAGTACCCAGCACAGGTTGGCTTTAAGGTACAGCTTTTAGTGTTTTCTGGGGTTTTTTTGTTTGTTTCTTTGGGGCCTTTGGACCCTCTGCTTTCTGGTTTCTCTTGCCTCCTCATTTAGAGAGTATCTCACAATTGTTTGTATCTGGTTGTTGGGCTGATCCCAGGCCTCCTCTAGATCTGGAACCAGGCCAAGCCGGGCTGAGTGGGTATGGGGAAACCCAGAGTCAGCCACTACTTAGTGCTTGCTGAGCTTTGGGCTGTCAGGGCAGCATCCTGGACCTCACTCCTGGGCCTGAATGAGACTCTTCTTAAGTGTTTTTACAAGTTTGTGTTTTATTTATGGAGTGACTTAGTCCTTCCATTCAGAACAGCCCCACCCAGCCATCCTCTCAGCCTCTGGGCTCCTGCCTCCTAAAAGCAGAACCGCCTAGTTGGTCTCCACCCTGTGTTGGGAGCCCAGCCATCATGCTCACGGGTATTTTTCCTCATAAAGTTTATAAGCAGTTATTTATATGAATCCTTGTTATGTCAACTGGTTTGTATTGCGTATTTTGATTACAAAATAAAACATTTAACAGACTGCTCAGTTTTCCATTGTTTTCCATCACCACCATCCCCTACTCCACCCCTCATTTTGGCTTGTTGGAGCCAAAGCCTGGGTGTTTAACGAAGTTCCCCAGACAGCAGCAAGGAGGAACCTTTGGCGGGTCCAGCCTCACGTCGTATCTCTGCCACTTCGGCTCCCCTGTCATTCTATGAGGACAAATAGGATCTCTTCCCACACCACTTTCTATTGGGCAAAGCTGCCCTGAGTCATAGAGCAAGTTTGTCATTGGAGTTTCAGTAATCCTCTGAGAGAGGAAGTCGGCTGCCTCTCGGTTGCTGTGAGGAAGTAGCTTCCCCAGAGCACTGCAGGGCACTGTTTGCCTCAGGGAGCTAGGGCTGTCTTCCTGGGCTACTCTCACAGCCCAGGACCTGGGGGCGCCTCTGAGGGGCAGTATGTCCAACCCGAGACAGATAGCTGAGTCTCCAGAGTTGAGCTGGTTGCTGGAGTCTGCTCCCTCCGAACCCCCTGAGTTTTTGCTGGGAGTAGGAGCAGTTTTGAAGTGGAGTTCGCATTTGCATCACGGGGTTGGAATTGAGCTGAGGCCACCCCAAGACAAGCTGTGGATCTTTAACAAGGGCCCAGGCTCTCCGAGTCCTGACACCAACCTCTGCATCCACCCTTTCCAGAGCTAGTAGCCTCTTAACCTTGCCTCCATCTGGCTCTTTGTGGGTGCGGCGCTGTCTTTTGCCACCACCCTTCCTTGTCTAAACCTGCCTATTCGAGTGGAGAGGAACTTTGGGGAAAATCTCTAAGCGGAGGCTGGCCCTGCGTAGGTGTGCCTCCTATCCCGCGGGGTTAGCCATGTGTGGGTGTCCCCCGAGGGAATGTGGGGAGGGGTCCCTTGAAGTGAGCTTCCCTAGCTTGGGAACTTTAGGTTTGGAAACAGCCCAAACCAAAGCCGAGTTGCGCTCTGTGCTATCGTGGCAGCGAGGGTGGGTAGTTGGGTGCAGCAAACTCGGGCGCGGCTGAGGAGCAGGCTTTTGCCAAACCCTCGCCCCTGTCCTCCCGGCCTTTCCCGCCACCGGGTCCCGCCGCAGCCTCACACTGTGAGCCCAGGATCAGGGGAGGGCTGAAGGAGGAGGACCTGCGAGGGACTGGGGTCCCGGGCCCGCTGGCCCCTGAGAGGGAAAGGGTGTGTGGGGGGGGGGATGGCGGCGCTCGGGGCGGGGTCGCGCAAGCCCCGCCCCGGCCGCGCGCCTGCCCGTGCCGCCCATTGGTCCCGAGAGCAGTGACTCGCGGGCTGAGCAGGAAGGAAACCGCTCCCGAGCGCGGCGGCGGCGTCGTCTCCAGGCCGTAGAGCTGCAGCCACCACCTCCCGTCCGCCTGTCGGCCCGTCGGTCCACCCGCAGCATGAGCGGCCTGCGCGTCTACAGCACATCGGTCACCGGCTCCCGCGAAGTGAGTGCGCGCCCCGGGCCCGCGCTGGGGGAGAGCGTGGGCAGCCGTGTCCCGGTGCTCCGGACCCGCCCCCAGGGCGAGGGCGGGGGGCGACGAGGTGCAGGGCACGGCCTCCCGGGTCGGGTCCGGGGGCGGGCTCCGCGCCCCATCCTGAACCCCTTCATCGGGCATCCTGGGTCCTTAGCAGCATCAGCGCGCCCACGGGATACCCACGCGATGCCCACGCCCATCCTCCGTCACTTGGACACCCATCCTGTGCACCCCCACTACCAGCTGACCCTGACCACAGCCTGATGTTGCCCTTCCTCTCCTCCTCCATGTGTGTACCTGTACCTGGGGCGGGGATGACCGCTTACCAGCCTCCACCCAGGCCTGCCCTGCCTTCCCCTCGCTGAGCTCCTGACTCTCCCCATCCAGAACTTTATCCCACTTCCCTTCATTCTGACCCCCCTCGCCCATGGTTGGTGGTCCCTCTGTCATCCTGCACCACTGAAAGCCTGACTCATCCTCCCAACTCCTAGTGGCCAGAACCTCCCCCAGGGTGTGGAGGGGGACAAGGGGACAAAAGCTCCTGGCCACAGTTCCTTTCTCTCTGCCCAGGGTTCCCCCCATAAGTCCTCCAGTATGCTCGCTAACCCCTGCCTACCCTCTGCCCCCAGATCAAGTCCCAGCAGAGTGAGGTGACACGCATCCTGGATGGGAAGCGCATCCAGTACCAGCTAGTGGACATCTCCCAGGACAACGCCCTGCGGGATGAGATGCGAGCCTTGGCGGGCAACCCTAAGGCCACCCCACCCCAGATTGTCAACGGGGACCAGTACTGTGGGGTATGGGCCTGGGGGTTGGGGGTGGGGGGAGTGTTGGAGGAGGACCCTAGCCAGAGTCAGACCTGAGACAAAGCACCAGCATTCAGGTGACCACCCCTCGCCTCCCCTCCCCCAGGACTATGAGCTCTTCGTGGAGGCTGTGGAACAAAACACGCTGCAGGAGTTTCTGAAACTGGCCTAAGTCAAGCTGGCCCACTGGACTCCATCAACACATTCCCCCCAGGCATCGCCCACCCGGCCGTGAAAGACCTCGTGACCAACTAAATCCCTGTTATTCCTAACCTTCTGACCTGGAGCCCCTCCCCCAACCCAAGCCCCTTCTCCCCTGTCGCCCCCTCTCCCCATTCAGAGGCCACATTTCCTTACCCACTAGTCTCAGAAATTGTCTTAAGCAACAGCCCAAGTGCTGGCTATCCTCAGCCAGGCCCTGGGGCTGCCACCCTGCCTGACACTGGCTGATGGGCACCTTTGTTGGTTCCATTAGTCAGGGCTCTGCCAAAAGCCCCGCAATCCCCAACCTGGGACCACCCTAGAGACAATTAAATGTCCCATTCCATTAGCACTGTGTCTGTTTGGTGTGGCCTGGGCATCCTGTGTCCCTGCTTTGAGCAAGGCTGGTAGATGTGACTGTGCTGAGGCTGTGCTCCTGTGGGCAGGTCAGTTGACCTGTCCCCTGTGTGGCATCTGTGTGTGTGATAGTGCATGTGTGTGATTATATGTCTGGTACACACGTATCTGTGTAGACCAGTGGTTTCTGGCAACAGTGTGGGTGGGTCACCCTCCAGTTCACATGCATGTGATGGTGTCCATGCCACGCCCATGCCTTGGTGTGGACTGCACATTTGCATGCTTGTCCGTAATGTGGCTGTGCCATGTGGCTGCCTGCCTGTGTTCTAGCAGATTGGCTAAGTGTGGGTGTGTCATGGGAGTGGGTACACAGCTGCAGTCCTGCCAGTTTGGGGACAGTGGCTTTGTGCATAGTGTTGAGGAAGTGTCCCCACGTGCTTGTGGTTCTGTGTATCTGCACACAGGGATCTGCTAGCTGCACACTTGCACTCATGAGGCTCTGCTACCCCAGCTGAGGCTGAGCTGGGGCCCACCTTCCCTCCACTAGACTGCCTTCCCTCCATTGGATCTGCTTAGCCCTTCTGGGGAGGAGGAGGAACCTAGAGGACAAAGACCCAGCGTCAGGCCCGCCAGCTGGGGATCGAGTTACGGAGGGGCGGGTCGGCACCGCCCCCTCCCCTAGCCCAACTGGGCCCCAGCCTTCCCTGGCGCCTAGCTGGGCTGCTCCGCCAAGACAGAGTCACGGAGCAGCCAGTGTCCGTGTTGGGGCGGGCGCTTTATTTGGAGCAGGGGCCAGGGTCTGGGCCTGGGCCAGGGGCGGGCGGTGGGGCCCGGGGCGCCCGCAGCAGCAGCGCTGCGTTGGGTACCAGGCCTGCAGACTGCAGTGTGAGTGTGTCGTCGTGGTAGACGGTGGGTGGGAACGCACTGAAGATCTCGAAAGTGGTGGCGTCCACGGCCCTGGGGGACCAGGCAGAATGGATCAGGCCGGTTCGTGGGGCCAGAGCCCCCCATGTGGCCGCCAGCCTGCCCCATGCCCACCTGGCCTGTGCGAGCAGGGCACGCACGTCGCCAACAGTGTCCTCGGGCCGCATCATCAGCAGGAAGGCCTGTTCGCCATTCTCAGACTTGATGCGCAGCATGGAGAGCGGGGGCGCTGGTGAGTCGGGTGACTCTTGGCTCCTGCGGGTCCAGAGGCCATCAGTGCTCACCCCCACCCCCATGGCCCAACCCCCTGAGTCCTCACCTCTCCATTCTGCCCTCACCTCTGATGCTCAGCAGCCAAGGCAGGTGTCTCCACCACGATTTCCTGGATCCGGGCAGGCAATGGGCAGCAGTTCTGGAAGGCATCGATGGAGAGTGGACAGAGCCCTGGGCCCTGCCAGAGTCACACCCTTCCCCCCAGCCCTTAGAGGGGACTTATCCCTGACCAGGAATGGATGAGACCAGTGAGCCAAAGGAGGAGGGTGTGTTCTGTGTAAACTGGGGCCCAAGGAGAGAAAATGAAGGGAAGCTTTGGGAGGTGGCCGCATTATTCCCCCCAAGAAGCCTTGAGGTCCCTCAGTCTAGTGGGGGAGACAGAACCCCATACAGACATGACCAAGCCGGATGCCTAACAGCATGAGTCAGGGAAGGCTTCTCTGGGGAAATGACACCTGAGCTGTGACTAAGAGATGAGAAGGAGTCCTTAGAAATGGAATTGGGGGGATAGTCCAGACAGCATGGGCAAAGATCCCCAGGTCACGGAAGGCTTCCAAGAAAAGGTGATACATTTGAGAAAGTGTCTGCAGTTCATGTGGCTGAAGCTGGAAATCAGGTTGGACTGGAAGAAAGAAAAGGTTAGAGGTGGGAAGAGGACCAGCAACAGATGACAGCCTTGGGTGCCGAGATAAGAGCTTGGCCTCACCCAAGAACCACTGGAGGGTTTCAACAGGGAAGAGCCAAGATCCAATTTACATTTTCAAAAGAGCACAGAGGCTGCTGGCGGAGGATGGCTGGCGGGGCAGGAGTGGAGGCGGGAGGCCAGTGAGGGGCCCCTGCAGCTGTCTGGGAGAGATGCTCTGGAGCCTAGGCTAGGGTGGTGGGCAGAGAAGGGATAGAGTCAGGAGAAGTTCTGGGGATCAACAGATCAGATAGGACTTGGCAATGTAGGGTGAAACGTGCAGAGTCCTGGGAAACTGAGGTTTGGTACCTTTCACAGGGAGAAGCAGCAAGATGGGGAGTGAGAATGATGAGTTCTGGGAGGGCCAGGAAGGGGTATCCAGGACTGAACTGGATATTTTGGTCTGGATCTCCAGGGGTTGGCCTGGGACTTGGGCTCGCCTCTGGCCTAGACTCTGACTTACCCCCTCTTACAGCCACACCCCTGCCAACCCGGCTACTCTCTGGGTCCCAGTCCAGAGCCCTCATCAGCTCGACTGTTTCCAGGAGGCAGTGGAACAGCTCTGAGGGACTCATCTCTCCATCCAGGCCCTCCTCAGGGGCCCTCAAGCCTGAGCCTCCAGATATGCCACTGCGCTGGTAGGCTGGGCCAGGGTAGATGGTAAAGCCCCCCAAGAAGGCTGGGGGAGCTAGGGCTATCCTTACCTGCAGGGTGTCCCGGATGGGGCCCCGGATATCAATCACCTCGCCTTGCCGGATCACAAACTTGGGGAGCCTGTTCAGAAACTTCTCGACGGTCATCCTGGAGCCTGCAGGGAGGGCAGTGGAAGCCTTGGCCTGGGGAGGGACTGTGAGTGATGGTGGAGGAGGCCACCTGGAGCTTGTCCTGCATAGCACCCCCACCACCTAGCTCAGCCTCAGGGCTAAGCTCACCTGGGTGCTCCATCCTGTCCGAGGGCTTGCGAATCCTCTGCCAGCTCACCACACGGCCCTCACCTGGGAATGGGTCCAGCCCATTCTCTGGGTAGATCTGATTGCGCAGGTCACTCACCTGGCAAGAAGGAAGGGCGACAGCAGCGGGCCCAGCTCTTCAGCCCTGGGCTCCACCCCCACCCCTGCTTGCCCAAACAGAGGCTCCAGGAATAGGCCCAAGGGATGGTCTCATGCAATCCCAATTTTACAGATGAGGAAACTGAGGCTCTGGGAGAGAGCAGAACAACTACAGTTCATGCTGCTATTGCCCACTTGGGCCCTGCTCTTGCCGCAGGCACCCCTCATCATGCCAGCTGGAGCCACTGTACTAACATCCTCCTCAGGGAGCCCCTCTCAGGAGCCGACAGGGAGGGGAGGGATGAGGGTGTTAGGAGAAGCAAAGCCCATCTTGGCATGGACTGCCTCAAACACCTCCAGTCATGACTCATGCTATTTTCCAAGCTGCCGTGGCACACACTCCCTCACGTGCCCTCAGTGGGGAACTGACGCACCCTACTCTGGAACGCTGCCTCATGTACTCCCATCACAGTATGCTCATCTCCCCTCCCACCCCCCAGCAGGGGACTGGCTCCATCTCATGTCCTTTAGTCCTAACATTTGCCCCCATGGCACTGCCTTCCACTTCAACCAGATGGCTTCAGGAGCCTCTGGGGGAAGCCGGGCCACTTTTGCATAGACTCCTCGGGGACCCCAGGCTGTCAAGGTGTCCTGAATGCTGGGGAGGAGGGGCAGTGGTCCCACATGGCTGAAGGCTGTGCCTTCAGATTACCAGCAGGTGGCGCTGCCTGCTGCTCAGCCACAGGCCATCACCACTGCTGATGTGGCAACTGTGGCCACAGCAGTCTCCCCACTCCCTTGCCAGCCTGGCTTCAGGTTCACCCTCCTCCCGAGGTCATCAGACAGGGGTCCCCAGAGGTGGGGCAGTGGCTTCCCGCCTCAGACTGAATGAAGCCTGGGGAAGCTGTTTATCCCCACCCCCTCCAAAATCCCACATACGGAGTAGGTGGTTTGAGGAGCAGCCCGTCACCTTGAAGGGGACCCCATCAGGGTACAGCCGCTGGAGCTCTGAGGGGAAGAAGCCATCCAATATATCTCGGAGGCAGCGCTGCAGGGGGAGAGGAAGGGTGAGGCCCGGCTGGACCTGTGCAGTGCTCCCCACCCTGTTTCCTGTCTGCATGGCAGGCCCTGGGCCCTGGCACAGTCTGGAAATATTGAAAGCCCCAGGACTTGGGTAGGGGTACTTCTGCAAGTTGCACATGAGCCTGGGTGCCCGTGGAGGGCAGGCTGGGCCAGGGGTGAGCTGGGACCCACTATCTCCAACTAATGGTGAACAGGGGTGGGGCCCCAGAGTGGCCTGAGTGTGTACTGGCCTGTCTCCCCTGTCCCCCACTCCTACCTGTGTGGAGGGATCATAGAAGGGCCGGAAGGGCCCATCGAACATCATGATGCCATTCCGGTAGAGCTTCAGTGGGATGGGCTCAAGGTCACGGAGCTGTACTCCGCTGGGCAGTGGAGTTACCTGGGTGTCACCATCTACCAGCTCACTGAGATCCTTCAGGCTGGCCAGAAGCCTGTCAAAGTCCACCTCGGGGGGCACCAATGAATCCCCTGGCAAAGAGGATAGACACCCATAAGCCTCTCTTCATGCCCTAGCAGCCCTGGCTTCCACGGCCCCTCTCATGCTGGGCAGTGGCCTTAGCATCTCCTTAAGTGACCACCTGGAGAGGAAGGACAACTAATACTAGGTAATAACAACAGCGATCTTTTATGGAGCACTCACTTTGTGCTAGGGGTTTAATATCCACTATCCCATTCTCTCTTCATACCAGCCCTATGCTGCAGGGGCTACAATCAGCCCCATGTTTCAGATGAGGAAGCTGAGGCTTAGAGAAGGTTAATGGCTTGTCTAGGGATGCAGTCAATGGCAGGAGCAGGATCTAATCCCAGGTCTGTCTGTGTCAGGCACTGGCTTAGCAGCTGAAAAGCACAGTGCAGAGCTCCCAGCTCTAGATCAAGCCTGTCTGGTTCTAATCCCAGCTCCTCCACCTCTACCTGTGTGACCTTCGTCAAGTCATTTAATGCTCTGCCTCACAGCATTCTCTTCCAGAGGATAATAGTGTCTGCCTCCCAGGATGGCTGTAAGGGTCCAAGAAGATGACCATGTAAGGGCCAGCTGGGAACAAGCACTCTGTCCATGTTAGTTATTGTTACCAACTCTACCTTGCACAAATAGACCTCAGGCCAACCCAGAGGCTGTGAGGTGGGGGTTATTTATCTTCATTTTACACACGAGGAAACAGGCCCACAGAGATGACAAATGACTTGCCCCAGGCCACTCGGCAAGTTAGAGGAGGGGCTGACTAGAGTCTGTTTTCCATCCAACTGCACCCTCAGGAGAGGGAGGCTGGGGTAGGGACAGATGGCTATTAGGGAGGATGTCGGGACAGCTGCTGGATAGAACAGATATGGAGCAGATCTTGGGTTGTGCAACTATTTCTGGGTCACAGACCCCTTTGAGAAGCTGACAGAAGCTCTGGCTTCCTCTTCTGTAAAATGTGTTGCACATGTAACTGTGCATGAGCTTCAGGGGGTGCAGAGGGGGTGGGAGGCAGCCATGACAGATGCCAGAACAGAAAGGGTAGAGGGCAGGTGGGATGCTGGTGGGGGATAGGGCAGGCGTCTGTTCTCAGTTCTTGAAGGGACCTGGCCCCCAAGTAAGTCATCTGCTAGGGTGTAACCCCACAAAACACCAGTGACTTTCTTGGCCTTCTTAGAAGCTGTTTTTCACCAGGACAGCCAGGCTGCTGCAGGATGTGAGTCAGGACTCTGAGGACCCAATTGTTTCCCCGACACTGGTGCAGAGGCTGCACTAAGTACAGATGTGGGTGGCCCTGTTTCCTGTTGTCTTTGCAGCTGCTGAAACAGTAGGCACCAGCTGGCTTTCCCCTCGCCCCTACATGTCCTACTGTTGTAGGGGCTGCACCTGCCCCCACCTCCTCCTGGGGTCCCTTGGAGTCCCCGAGATTCCCAAGAAAAACTCACAGAACATCCTGGGCATCCCTGGTATGACAAGACACTGTTTTTCTCTAACTACTTTCAGAAAACATTGGTAAACCTAAAAATAACAAGAGAAAAGCTCTCATCTCCTTCATCACCCGCCCCCTCCCTACGTTGCCACAGGTGGGGAAAGTGAGGCCTAGAAAGGTCGGATGACTTGGCCCCAGTCAGCTGCACCACGCAGAACCAGGAGGACCACTCAGATACGCTGACTGCTAATCCAGCTGCCTCCTGGGGCCAGGGCTTGTTCAGGGAGCTGACGGGCATGGGGTGGTCCACAGGAGAAGGGGCAGGCGGAAGCCCAGGGGAGGATGCCAAAAAACAAAGAGAGGGAAAAGAGAAGTTTGCAGAGAAAATCAGCCCAGAAGGCTCTCAGCCAGTGGGGCTAGGGCATGGAGAAGTGAATGCAGGGTAGGCCGGGCAGGTACAGGATGCAGCGGAGTGGAGGTGAGACAAGGGGCCCAGGAGAAGAAACCGCAGCTCTGGGCAAACGAGAGCTGAGAGAACAAGGCAGGAAGAGCCTGGTATCGCCACCACACAGCAAGGAGTGCTCAACAGAAGCCTGGCCCAGTGCAGCCAGGTCCCACGGGGTGAGGCAGGTCAGAGGTCAAGCAACGCATTGCTCTCTGAGTGGCAGCTTTCCTTTCGATGGAGTGGGCAGATAACAGGAAACTTCATCCCACCCGCAGGGTCCAGCAGTGAACTGACTGTAATGACACACGTAGACTACCACTCCCATTTTACAGAAGAGGAAATTGGGCCTTGTAAAGTGACATGCCCCAGGTCACGCAGCTTGCAGAGCCCAGGCGACTCTAGGCCTCAGTTCTCAGTGACCATGCAGGCTGCCTCTCAGCGTTGGTTCTTCGGACACTGCTCACTGGCATCCCTTTCCAAGGAGGGGTGCTGTGCAGGGAGATCATCTCTGAGGCCTCATCGAACTTTGAGAGCCTGTGATTTTATTAAAAAGGGGAGTAGTAGGGCCGGCCCCGTGGTTTAGCAGTTAAGTGCGTGCGCTCCGCTTCTGGCGGCCCGAGTTCGGATCCCGGGCGCACACCGACACACCGCTTCTCCGGCCATGCTGAGGCCGCGTCCCACATACAGCAACTAGAAGGATGTGCAACTATGACATATAACTATCTACTGGGGCTTTGGGGGAAAGAAAAAAAAGGGAGGAGGATTGGCAATAGATGTTAGCTCAGAGCCGGTCTTCCTCAGCAAAAAGAGGAGGATTAGCATGGATGTTAGCTCAGGGTTGATCTTCCTCACACACAAAAAAAGGGGGAGTAGGGAGGCATGGAGATCAGGTCTAAGCTACTTGGCCCAACTCCTGAGACCCTCAGAACCTGGGCTCCCCAGCCTCCCCTCAATATGCTCCGCCCTTCATGCTCTGCAGCCACACTGCCAGGGCTACTGCTTTCAAGCTGTGTGACTCTGGGGAAGTAGGCCGACCTCTCTGGGCCTCGGCTTCCTCTTCTATAAAATGAGGACAATAACAGTCTCCACTTCACAGGGTTGCTGTGAGGCTCAGAGTAAGTGCCTGGCAGATAGTGGCTGTTGTTGTCACGAACACCTCACGTTCTTGCTCATCACTGGGCTCTCACCTCCTCTGAGAGGCCTTGCCAGGAGCCCCCCTCCCTGAGGTTGGGCCCCTGTTCCTCTTGGGCTCCTGGAGCCTTTGGGCCCATTCCCTTGGCCCTTGTCACAGGCTGTTGTCATTTTCTGTTTGCTTGTCTTTCCAACCACACTGGCTACTCCTTGAATGCAGGCTAGAGCATCCAGCATGTACTGGACCCATCCCTCCATCCCGCAATCCACCAAATATGTCTGGAGCACCCATGCTCCGTGAGGCCCTGAGAACCACGGCTGTGCCCATGCCAGGGGTCCTGCCCTCCTCAGGCTCATACCTGAGCAAAGGAGACAGGGTGACAAACAGTGACAATGGTATGTGGTAAGTGCCACTGTAGGGGCTGCGGAGCCCAGAAGAGGGCCAGACCCTGCCACTATCAGCAGATGAGTGGTGGGCCTGCCCCGGGCCGGGAGGACCACCTGTGGCTGCAAAACACCAAGGTAGTGCCTGAGGTGTCCCAGCACGCCCGTCCCCACCACTTCAGGCAAAGGCCGTTGAACAGGAAATAGACCCACTATTTCCACACACCTGCAAACCAGACCCTGCTCTGGGGACTTGACCTATATTCACTCTGCTCCTCAGAGGAGGCACGAGGAGAAAACAGGCCCTGAGTCTGGTCACTGCCAGGGCCACAACCAACTCTCTGGCCCCTGCTGTTCAGCATCATGCCGCCGGTCCCCACCTCATGCTGTGCAGAGGATTGACCCAACATGCTCTGACTGTCCAGGCCTGGGCACCACCCGCCAATCATGTGCATGTGCACATGCCCTGGCCTATGGGCCAAGCACTGTGCTGGGCACTCTGGGGCATAACAGGGGCTAAGCAACAATGGCTCATGGTCACTGACCCTCTACCACCGTCAGCCCACAAGAACACTCCACGGGCACTATGGCATTCGGTGCTCTCAGCGGCCCAGGGCTCAATCACACCATCTCCTCATTTCACAGACGAGGACTTGGACTCAGAGAGGTGAAGCGGTTTGCCCATGAAGGGTCTGATCTGACCCAGGCCCCCGCTCCTCAGCCAGAGCCTTTGATGCTCTCACTCTAACACAGAGCCTCTTCCCACACACCGGGGGGGGGGGGGGGGTGTCTCACACACACGGGGGGGGGGGGGGGGGGGGGCGGGGACAGCTGCATGGCAGCCCAGCACCTGGCACGCAGCAGGCACTTCACACCCATTGGCTGAAGCAGGTCGGTTTGAGCTGAGCTTCAAAGGAGGGGCGGAAAGGGGGCAAAGCACTTCAGGGGCCACAGCACAGGCCTGAGGGAGGGGTAGGGGAGTGAGGAGCCCAGCCCACCTGGGGTCTAGGCCAGGCCAGCTCCAGGGGCTCAAGGGTGGCCCAGGGAGAAAGGAAGCCGGCTACAGCCCACGGTGTCAGCATGGCTTCCTGAGTGGGGTGGGGGAAGAGCCTCCCACCCGGATGCCGGAGCCTGGGGCTTGGGAAGTAGGGTGGTGGGAGGGGGGGTGCTGGCAGGGGGAGGAGGAGATGTAGTTGGAGGGCAGGAACTCGATGAGGCATGAGGGGAGTGAGGAGCTCAGAGGGGGACAAACAATGGGGAGTGAGGAGTTGACCAGAGCTCTCAGCCCTGAGGCTCTACACCTGGCCCCTTGGTGGTGTGACCAGAGCAGGACTGTCCCTTTCATGTCTCCGCATACCCTGAAGCACCTGGCACCCATCCTGTTTGATGCTCAATATACTGGTGGGGAGGGGCCGATGATCCAGCCTGAGGCCAAGCCCTTGCAAGGCCTCCCCTCCACGAGCCCCCTTCATGGGCGCCACTGACCTCTTCCCTAAGGCAAGAGTCCCAGGCTCTAGAACATTTGGATCAGCCCCAGTTTGGCCCAATACAGATGCCCTGGCTCACCCATCCACTGGCCTGCAGGGAGTGGTATCCAACAGAGGGAAAGCCAGAGAAAGAGCCAGAGCATCACGGCCAGCAAGAGGCCGGCTTTGTGGACCCAAGGGCCCTTGGGGAGGAGCAGGCTGGCACCTGTGACAAGGCAGTGGGGAGGGGGTGGGGAGGAGCCAGGACAGAGGGGAGTCCCAGGAGGAAAAGCTGCTAGAAATGAAAAACATGTTGTTTATCTGGCAGAAGAGCTAAATTGAGGCCCCCTCAGGTTGAAGAATCAAAAAGCAAAAGGGTTGCACAGAGAGTGCGCGGCCAGGGCCTCTCATGAGGGCCTTTAGCTTCAGAGCTGGCCTACTTGGAGCATAAACAGCACGGAGCAGAATGGGTCTGCTCTCTTTTTCAGGGGAAGCGGGTAGGAATCCACAGAGCCAGGTCTGGAAACCAGCTATCTGGTCTGACACCCTCCACAAAGGAGCAGGAAAGCCCCGCCCCGGCGAGGAGGAAGGCTGCCCTCCAACAAGTTGGCAGGGCCATGTGAGGCCTGAGCCCAGCTCACCATGGCAGGGGCTGCGGGTACAGTGCTGGCAGGCCTCTGGCCCTGGACCCCAGAAACAGCCATTCTTACAGCTCTGGCAGTCGCCTGCCAGAGCCTCGCCTCTCAAGCAGGCGGGGGTCCCTAGAGAACTCTTCCTACAGCACTCCACCCACGGCTCACTTAGTGCAATTAAGCTGTTGGCATGCCCAGGCCTGCATCGTTCTGGGCAGCAGGGCCATGTCCCCACTGCCTCCCCGGCATGGCCCGGTGCCACACAGCTTCCCAGCTTTGCCGTGTCCCAAATGGACTCAGCATCTTCCCCCACAGCCGTGCTCCCTAGGGTCATCCCTAACACTCCTCCCGTCTGCTCCCTTCTGTACTATCAGTCCCCAAGGCCACAGATTCCACCTCCCAAATCTCTCTACTCTGCCCCTTTTCACCATCCCCCCCTGTACCACCCTCGTGCTGGATGTCATCTCATCTGCCTGGATGACTGTAACCACCTCCCAAAAGGGGCCTTAAGTCTTGCCCCCCTCACTCAACAGTCTTCAGACTTCTTAAGTGCCTCAGTTTACCCATCTGTAAAGTGGAATAACCCCTGGCCTACGTCAAGGCTATTTACGAAAATACTTTGAAAACTGCAAACGTTGCACAAATGCAAAGTGATGTTTTTAGAACAAGCGGTGAAGAAGCTGTGCCCTGAGGTGGAGGAGGATCTGGCCAAAGCTCAGGCTTGAATAGGAAGTAGAACTTGCAAGTTTTGAGTCTGGCTTTTTACTCAATAGGAAACCTATGAAATCAAGAGAGTGTGGTCATCTTCCAAATAGTTCCCTTGGGAGCCGTGCTCATGTTCCCATGAGACCGCCACTGCCTTCTGACTACGGAAAACAATAAGAGTTCGAACTTGTTGACTCGCTGACATGCAGGGTCACTGCTAGGTGCTCTATGTCTAACCCCCTCACTCCTCGTAACTCTGCGAGGAGGAGTATGCCCCCATCTATTGATGAGGAAGTGGAAGCTCTGAGAACGAAGTCACATGCCAAGTCACACCTGGAACAGGCGGTGGAGTGGGGATGAGGACCCAGGCTGGCCCCGCTCCAGAGCCTGGAGAAGTACCTTCTGGGTGACAACTTCCATTCTTTGAAGAGAATAGACCTGGCTTTCAGACATGGCCAGTTCTATGGCCCCGAATCTATGGGGCACATCCCTACATATGAGCAGTCGAGTTAAAAGCACAAAGTGGGGGAGTCCCACAGAAGCAGGCAGACTTCAGTGGTCTGGCTCATAAACGGACCTGGAGAGAGAGTCTAAAGAGGCAGCTGAGCCCTGGAACTGAGGGGCAGCTTCCAAAGCAGAGGGACAGCTTTTAAAGGCAACGGCTTTTGGATGGATGACGTTTTGTAATTTTGTAAACTATGGTGCCTGAGGCAAATGAGGTCTTGTTACCTCTTGTATCTCTGGGTCTCTGGAGCAAGCAGAGAGTCTGAGGTGAGACCAGAAGAAGAAAGTGGTGGCAGGTTAGATGGTCAGTGATGGAGGCCAAGGTCTTTCCTTCCTGCCGCTATGTCAGGGGCAAGGTGTGGGTCGTCTCAAGGCACCTTGTGCTTAGAGGGAAGGGCAGGAATGAGATGGCCTCTGGACGGCTGCTGGCCGACAGGAAGCTGTGGGAGAATTCCCTTTGTAGGAAGGGCCAGGGACAGACCCCCAACTCTACCTGGCTTCCAGAACTTCTTGGCTGTCATCCAGTCCTGCTTGCCATCCTCTGAGTCTATCTTGTCCTCCGAGTCCTCCTGGTCCACGTGTTCACCCACCCACTGCAGGCCGTAGTCACCGAGGAACCGCTGCGGGGAGAGAAGGGGGAGATGCCAGGGGACCATGAGCTCAGCCCCCTCCCAGGGAAAAGGTGACATCAGCCCAGTCCCCAGCCTCAGGCCTCAGCACCCAGAGCCGACTGGGCAGAGAGGATGGGCCCGGGGATCTCGGCCACTTCCTGTCTGTGACCTTGGAAAGCCACTTCACCTCCTAGAGCCTCAGGTGCCTCCTGGTAAAATGGAGATGACAGCGCCTGCCCCATAAGCTTGTGAGGAGGACTCAGTAAGGTACTGCACATCAAGTACTTAGCATAGTGCCTGGCACAAGTAAGGCAGCCATTATGGCGGTAGGGACCCATGTGGGTCTGGCCTGAGTATGAGGGGCAGGAACACCCAGCTCTGCAGGACGGAGAGGACGTGGCCACCCACACACAGCCTCCCTAGAGCTGGGCCTCACATCCCCTTGGCCACAGGAAAACTTCTGAGTAGTCTACACTTCCTGTTGCTGCTTCCTCAGTTCTCTCTCCTCAACCCACTTCAACCAGGCCTCCATCCACAACTCACTGAAACTGCCCATGTGCAGCCACCAACAGCCTGCCCAGCGCCAAACCCAGTGGGGACACTTCTGTCTTCATCTCTTACAAAACATTTTGTCCTTTTCAGTTTCAAATTGCCAACCGTCTAACGGGCATCTCAAAATAAACAGCCATGACTCCCTGCCCCCACCTCCAAACCTTTTCCCCTCCAGGTCTTCCAGTCTCAGTCAACAGCACCCCCTCCACCCGGGCCTCAGCCACGGCCCATTCCCCTCTCTGCCAGGCCAGGATTCACAAGGCCTGCAGGCGCTGCCTCCAAAGCAGGCTCCAATCCATCCACTCTGCTCCATCTCCTCTGCCGCCACCCTCCTTCAAGCCACGGTCACTCCCTCTTGGACAACTCAAACTGCGCTTCTACGTGCCTTCCCCCCCGTCAACCCCTCTAACTGAAACCTTCCTGCGGTCTCCCATTCTCCAGGAACAGAATCCAACGCCACACGAGGGGTGATGGGCGAGCCCCCACCACGCGGTCCCTGCGGCTTCTTCAGCCTCTTCTCGCTCTCCCCCTTGCTCCCACAGCCACCCGCCACAAGCCAAGTTTACATGGGAAAGTGAAGCCTTTCATCTCTTCAGCCTGGATCCTTTCCCTGGTCCTCTCCTCATCCTCTAGCTTTCTTGCCCAATGTTGCCCTGCAGAATGGCCCAATTCCCAATTAGTTTTTATTGTGTCACCCATTTAAATAGTTCATGTACTCTCTGTTCTTGTGTATCTTCCTGTGTACTTATGTCTCTGTCCCCTCCAGACTGTCAGCCCCACGAGGACAGGGACCACGTCCACATCCCAATGCCTGGCAGTGTGCCTGGCACACAGGAGATACTTTGTACGAGTTTTAATGAAGCAATAAATGTGTGAACGTGGCAGCCGTGAGGCCCTCTGCCCTGAGGCTCTGGGACGCTGCTCTCACCTCCTGTGGCAGCTGCTCAGAAAAGCCCCACGGGCTGCCAGCATTCCCCACAGGCAGCTCAGGGGGCAGCTGTGTTTACCCTCAGCCCCAGGTATGAGCAGGCCCAGGTGGGAAGGGCCCTCAGCTCTAGCTGCGGCTTGTGGGGTTTGCTTCTCTGGTCTTCAATTAGGTTGGGGCTCTGCCTCAGCTCTGAACGGAGAGGGAGAGGTTAGAGCCCAGGAAGAGCCTCTGGCGGGGCCCGTGAGGGAGTGGGGGCACTGAGGAAGCATGCTTGCCCAGGACCCCGCTTTGGGTGTAGGGTCCCTCTAGTTCAAGCCTTGCTGCATGGATGGGTGAGTGAGTGGGGGTAACAAAGATGACACTGGGTGAGTGAGATGCCACTTTCAGAGGCAAGGGATGGCCAGGGCCAACTCAGTAAACACGTACGGCCAGGCGCCGGGCTAGGTCCTGGGCACGCAGCCATGAGCAGGAGAAGGTAACCGCCCTCCCCCCCCCGTGGCGTTCACAGTCCCCCAGGGGAAGAGAGATGAGGCACTAAGAAAACACAGGACGAAACCCTGCCCTGTCAGAGGTAAGGGAGGCCCCCCGGGGAAGGGGCCCCACCTCAATTTGAGACTGAGGATGAGTGACAACCCGGCAGGGTAAGGTGGAAAAAAATATTTCAGGCAGAGGGAACAGCATGGGCCAAGGTCCTGAGGTGGGAAAGAGGTCGATGTAGTCAAAGAACCAGAGGCAGGTCCCGGTGGCTGGAGGGGAGAGTAGTTCAAGGTGAGACTGAAGAGGTAGGCAGGGGCTAGCCCAGGCCAGAAAGGAGGAGTGTGCTCCGGCACGGGACACCTCCCTGGCTCTTTCAACTCTGGGTTAGTCCTGAGTAGGGAACACAGGGCAGGGCCCTTGTGTGGGATGTGTGGCGAGGGGGCCCAGAGAAGTAGGCTCTGACCAAGTTCCTGAGGGGCAGGGAGCCCTTGGCCGCTGCCTCTCTCACCTCCATCTCCCCGACCTGCCGCTGCAGCTGCGTGCACATCGTCTCCAGCTCCTCCTGCCGCTGCAGGGTCGCCTCACCTTCAGGGAGAGACTGGGAGGGGTTCCGCTGCCCCAGAAGGAGGCTGCCAGGCTCCCTCTGGCCTTGACCAGCGCTCTGCTCTGAGGATCATCTGGAGAAGCTGCCCCTTGAGAACTCGAGGGATCCCCTGAAAACTGCCTCTGGGCCTCATCCCCTGACCTTGAGAAGGGATGTCCTGACTGACTCTCAGGAGGCCACCACACTCCCAGAGCGAGGCTCCCGAGGGGGCGGTGTCTCCTCCACACTTTCAAAGGTGCACCCTGTGCTCAGGGCTGGGCTATGTCTGCACTCAGGGGACTCAGTCCCACATAGGAGGGACCGTCTGGGTATGTCACTGCCCTTCTCTGGGCTCAGCTACCACAGGACTCAGCTTGATGCTCTTGGAGCCCTGATGCCCCAGGGATCATCAGCCCAGGGGAGGTGCAACAGGAGGGCCAATCAGCCCGCCGAGAGAGCCTCTTACCTTGGTGCTCCTGGAAGGTCTGCATCAATTCCTCCAGGGCCCGTATCTTCCGATCCTGTGGCAACAAGACATGTAGGGGAGGCAGGCCTGGTGGTTCCCAGAGCCCCAGGGAGCCCCTTCCAGATGGGAAGATCCAGAATTTTTGCCTCTGTGGGTCACTGGGGAGCTTAAAGCCCCTGCCCCTGCCACCATTTGGTAAAGCCATGGCTCCCGCACCTCAAATGACCCTTGTGGTTCCACTGAGGTGGAGGGAAGATGTGGAGCACACTTGAGTGCCCCAATACTCAGCAGCCACTGCTGCAACCCGGCCTTGCTCAGCTGTGGAGAAGACTCCTAGTCTGTCTACTCAGGCCCCAAGGACCCAGATCAGTCCAGGACCACACCTGGCCCTCAAACTGGGTGGTTCAGTGGGGGAGATGGTTCTAGAACCCATCCACCCTGGCCTACTGCAGTAGTAGCCTCACTGGCCTCCCCAGCCCGGGCCCCTCCACCCCTCAGACTGGACCCTGGCCCTTCCCCCCAGGGTCCCACCTTGGACAGTATCTCATCAGTCTGGGCCTTCACCTGCTGCTCCAGATCCCGCAACCTCTTCGTCATGGTGGCCATCAGTTCCGAGTCGTGGAATACAGGGACTGCCAACCAGACAAAGTTCTAGAGCTCTGGCCTAGAGCTGAGGCTGAGGTGTAGGGGTCCAGGGGAAGGGGAAAGGGATCCCCAAGAGCGGAAATAAGAGTAATAACAACAACTGCCACTTAGATAATAGGGACTGTCCTAAATACTTTTGCTATCTCAACTTATGCAGTCCTTACACTGTGCCTCTGAGGAAACGAACTGCTTTAGGAAGCTGAGGCACAGAGAGATTCAGTCATTTGTCCAAGGTGTACGAGTAAGGGGTATGAGATAGGGGTCACATAACCTCGAAGCACTGTCCAAAAGTTCACCCTCAGTTGAATCAAGCCTCTAAATCTCACCCCTCGTTTATAGGAAATACAGCGGATGGAGGAACAAGTTAAGCAACACCCAGGGCAAACAAGCAGACAAATCGACAATGTGGGACGTTCTGCGGGACGGTGGCCTGGACTCTTCAAAAAGTCAGTGTCATGTTTTAAAAAGGTAGGGACACTGTCCTACATAACAATCAAAGGCAGTGCACAACCCTCGATTAGAACCTGGATCAGGGAAAAAAAAGAGCTCTAAGAGATATTTTGGCAGACTGGAGAAATGTGAATGCAGAAGAGCTACTAGAGAGTATTACTGAACCATTCATGTGCTAGGGTGTGGTAACTGTATTGTGGCCATGTATTTCCTTATTCTCAGAAGGTGCACATAGAAGTATTTAGAGGTAAAATGTCACGATATCTGCAATTGACTTCTACACGTTCATCCAAAAAACCCATTGACATTCATCCATACGTGTCTAGGGACAGAGAGAAAGCAATTGTGGCAAAATGTCACTATTTGCTGAATGTAGATGGAGGACTTACGGTGTTCACTGTACTATTATTTCAACTTTTCTGTATGCTGGAAATTTTTCAAAATAAAAAGTTTGAGAAAAGGAAACATGAGAGAGACACAGGAAGCAACAGGCTCTCTTCTTCCCCTGGTGTTGCCCCTTCTATGTGCAACGCTGGAACTGCAGCTGCCATTGTGCAACCACGTGGGGCTGCCATGCCAAGGTGGCTCAGTGGAAAGATGGAGAACCCTGAACTTTTGATGATGTCTTTGAGCCACTGTATTAACAACCCTGAAGCTGCCTCCTCAGGACTTCTTGGTATGTGGGCAGTAAGTCCTCCTAAATGCTCGTGCTAGGCGAGGAAGGGTTTTCTTTGACTGGTAGTCTAAAGCTTAACGGATATAGAGACATTTGGGGACTGTCAGCACATAGAGTGTGGATGAGCTCACTGAGGGAGAGTGAAGGGAGAGAGGAAAAGCCACACAGGAGGAACAACTCACTGAAAAGCTGAGAGGAAGAGGAGGAACTAACACTGAGCACCAAGGGGAAAGAACCTGAGAGGAGGAAGACATCTGGGAGAGCAGTGTCATGGTGACCAAGAGGCTGGGGTGATCTGAGAAGAGGGGAACAGTGAACCATGTGGAATGCTGCTGCGCGAAGACAGATAGGACACACATGTCCTTTGTGACCATGGTGGGAACAGACACGCTGAGAGTGGGTGAGGAGCGAATGGCAGGGGAGAGGTAGAGAGAGCATGTGGACAGCTCTTTAAGGAGAGGAGCTGGTTGTTGTGGTGACTACTGAAAGTGTCCCCAGCTGGGGTGAAGGAGATCCTGGCTTTCTGACTGAATGACTGAGAGGCCAGGCTCTTTCTGCCTCCTTTTCCACCTCAATTCCCCTACCTGTAAAGTGGCGAGGTGTCTGGTAGAGGATCGCCTCATGGAATCCTTACCTCAACATCTGGCCTAGGTGTTCCCATTCCCACTTCACAGAGCAGGAAATGGAGGCAGAGGCAGGAAGTCGCTTACCCAAGATATCACAGCTAGTGGAAAATTCTCACCTCATCCCCAGCTCCTCCGGACTCCCAGCTCAGACTCTGACCCTGCCCAGCACTCCACACAGCTCGTCCTGCCCATCCAGGCCTCCCCTTTGCCCAGGGCTGCTCAATCCCACCTCCTCTGGGAAGCCGCCCCAATGAGCCCCATCCTACTTCAGGCACATCGATGACTGCAGTGTCACCACAGCCCTTTGGGGTTGGTGTGGGCCAGGCAAGAGGGTTATCCAGGGGACTTCGGGCCTTGCCCAGAGCCCTGCAGAAGCAGATTTCTGGAGGCTGAGATCCACTCTCAGGCCCTGAATCCCAGACCCACTGACATCACACTGGATAGTGACTCCAGCTGGGTCCACTCCAGAGGCTCCAGCCACAAACTGGCCCGGGTCTTGACCAGATTTCCTGAGCTAAGGGTGGGGCCCACGTGGCTTTATGCCAAACCAAGCCCCAGACAGGTCTGGGGGTGCAGGCACACGGCCGCAGTCAGCCAGCAGTGGGAGCAGCTGCCTCAGCCACAGCAGGCGAGAGCAGGCGCCATGCCTCTCTGGACCTCACCCCTTCTCTGGGGCCCTCTCCTTCAGCTGGGGACTCAGACTTCCTCGGGCCCTGCTCTCACCTTGCCTACTCACAGGGGCACCTACGTTGCCATAGCAGGAAGGAACAGAGATCCTTTCTTCCGAGCCATGTCCGTCATTCACCATGTCCACCTCATCTTCTGCAGACAGGGATGCCCAAGTCACCGCTCTGGGGCTAAGGCCCAGAGGAAACTGGGGTCCCGGGCCTCAAGGAATTTTGGCATATGTACTCTGTCCCCCCAAGCATATGAGGATAGAAAACTTGGGATGTTGGGGAGCAAGGATCCAACCAGAACAGGTCTCTTCTTGGAGTTCTCCCAGCCTGGCTCCGGAGGGCCCTGAGTGGCCAATGGCAGCACCACGATGGGGGCAAGAGTGGGGCTGGGATGCAAAGAGTGGAGCCGGCAGGAGTCAGGGCAGCGATGTGAGGACAGGGAGAAAAGGCTGAAATGGGCTGAGGAGGCTGTCAGGGGAAGGAGAGTGGGTCTGGCCCCTCATGGGTTCTCAGCACCCACTGGCCAACCCCACAGCGGGTGGAGGGATTCAAATGTTAGTGATGACATCTCTGCTAAGGGCATGGGGCCTCCAAATCGGAGAACTGCCAGGAGGAAGCCTTGTCCTCAGGGAGGGGTGGGGAGCTGTAGATAACATTGTAGTCGGGCAGCTGCTCTGGCTGGCAGGGGTGTTCATCATGCTCTTTCTCTCCATCTGCCCACCCAACCGCAAGGAGACCCTGCAGATGGGAGGTGAGGAGGACACGAGGGCAGAGCCCACACTTACCACCTCCGTAGATTTTTATCCCTCGCCTCCTGGGAACCCGGGCAGGAAGGAGAAGGAAGATAGACAAGTTAGGACTCCCTGGAATGTCACTGGAGGAGAGGCTCTGGGCACCAAGCCCCCAGCAGAGCCTAAAGGAGATGGAAGCTGGGCCTCTGCCTTCTGAGGACGTCTACCTGGAATCCCATCCCGGCACTGGGCGAGCCAAGGGACAAGCTTTGGGGTGTCTGACTCCTCCCAATGGTGAAAGGTGGGGAAGAGCTGAAGGGCAGAGTCTTGGGGGGACAAAAGTCCCCACGCCCAAGAGGCCAGCCCCAGCTCTGTTTTGAAATGGTCGTGGGACCCCAGGCCTGTCGCTTAACCTTTCTGGATCCCCTTGGCCTTCAGATGACTCAAAGTGCTGTTCAGAAGAGCAAGGAGAGAGGTAAAAAATGCTTTTGAAAAGATGAAAGTGCTAGACAGATGTAAAGGATTCCCTTTACTGAGAACACAGCATGTGGCCTGGCCCGGAACAGGTGCACCGTCAGTGTCTGCAGAATTGACACATGAACCGTAGTAGAAAGACGGATGCTGAGCCACTCCTACAGGGCCCATTCCTTACTAGAGGCACAACCCAGTGCACGCTTACACACAACGACGAGCCCCCCAGGAGAAGATATAAAGAGAAAGCTACGGTGGTCAGGGAAAGCTCCGTAACTCCTTAGTGTTTTCTCCAAGCCACTAGGAGTCATTCTTCTAGTCCATGGGAGGGGCCCGGAGGAGGCAGGGCCCGGATACAAAGACCTCATGAGGCTGGCTCCTTACCCTGGATTCACAGGCTCCGACTGCAGAGGCACTCTCCGGGTCTTGCCAAGGGAGGCCAAAGGGGAGCTCATAGTTCTACTTCTAGATTCTAGCTGTCAGGAACTCCCTGAGAAGAAAGAAGTCAGCCCTCGAGAACACTCCCTCATGACCAAGAAGTGGCCTGAAACTTCTTCTTCCCTGGCTACTTTTGCCAGGAGGGAGCACTGTCCAGGGAGCAGCAGCCCTCACTTCTTCCCACTGCCCCTGCAGAAGTTTCTGGAGGCAGCTTGGCCTCAGGATCCCTGTGCTTGCTGTCTGCCTGCTCCTCTGGATTTCCAGCTTTCTGCTCCAATCCTGGAGGCCTCTGGCCTGGTAGTGCTTGGGAAAGGGTGATGCAGGGGTGGAGTGGGGGGAAGGAGGGGTGCAGAAATGGGCCAGAGCCTGAAACTTCCCCCAAACTTAGAGCCCAGGTACAAGACTACCCAGGTGGCCTGGGGCTTTTGTTCATATATCAAGGAGCTGGTCAACACAAAGCCCAGGGGTCCCCTCCTCTCCTACCAGAACCCAGGTGCCACCCCCAACATCTCAGAGCCAGAGAGGGGCAACCCAGAGGCAGGACTCGACCAAGACTTGGTCCGCATGGTAGGGAGGTCAAGAGCCAGGCTCTGGACAGGTTCTGCCATCCACCAGTATAACCCGTGCCTCAGTTTCCTTTGGTGTAAAATGAGGATGGTAAGATACCAGCCAGGCAGGGTTACCCAGGGGACTCGGAGAGAACACTCATGAAGCACCTAGCCCAGTGCCACCTTCAGAGGAAGCACTTAAAAATGTGACTTGTGGCTTTTGTTGTTATTGGCACATGGAGGGCACTCATCAATGTTGGTCTCCCTCCCTTCCCTCTTCCTTCTGGAAAGATGAATGCACAGCAGGGATTTAATTAAAGGCCATACTCTATTCAGTGAATTAAGTATCTTATGTGGCTAATATCTAGAAATCCTAGAACCAAAGGACCTCCATCAGGGCCTGAGTCAAGTCTTTTGTTCACCTTGGAAATGTGTGGCACTGGCCTCCACCCTGGCTGGAGCTGCCCAGCAAGGGGACCAGTGCCGCCTGGAGGCAGCCTCCTGTCTTCATTGTGGAGGTTGGGACTCATGCCTGGCCCCTTCCTCATGAGGAGCCCTCCAAGGACCAGGCCCAGAGTTTCCTCGCCGCCCACCATCCAGCCTCCCACATCTGCCCCCAGCCTGCCCTTGCCCCTGCCGTCTGGTCTAGGCATCCTCACAGTTTGTGTGGCCAAGTGTGACAGCCCCTCGTGGTTCCCAGTGTCTACATGCTGCCAGAGGAACCTTCTTAAACACAAAGCTGACATGTCATTTCCCTGCTAAAAGCTCCCAATTGCTCCTTCTCACCCACAGGAAAAAGAATTCAAAATTCCTTAACACGGATCATCTGGTCCCTGCCTGTGTCTCCTGACCTCACCCTCCAGCGCCCCTCCTCCTCCACATGAGCCACTCTGAACTGCCAGCTTGGCCTCAAATGCACCAGGCCTTTGCGCAAGTGGCTCCCGGCCTGGAACCCCCTCCTGGAACCGTCTCCCCACTCCTAACCGCACCCTTCCCTTGGCTAGGTTAACTCCTTTTTTTTTTTGTTCCTTCTTTATTTGTTCTTTAGTTATATTTTAACTTTTTACTACAAAATTATTATAGATTCACAAGAAATTAGGAAAATAGTCCAGAGAGGTCCTGTATATCCTTCACCCAGTTTCCCCCAATAGTTATGTTTTTATATGAGTGTCCTTCTATGCCATTTCATCCCCTGTATGGATTCCACGTAACCACCACTGCAGTCAAGATACAAAACTAGGCGCCGGCCCAGTGGCACAAGTGGTTAAGTGCATGCGCTCCTCTGCGGCGGCCCGGGGTTTGAAGGCCCAGATCCCAGGCGTGCACCGTCGCACCACTTGTCAGGCCATGCTGTGGTGGCATCCCATATAAAGTAGAGGAAGATGGGCACGGATGTTAGCTCAGGGCCGATCTTCCTCACCAAAAAAAAAAAAAAAAAGATACAAAACTATTCCATCACCACAAAGATCCCCCTCATGTTACTCCTTTGTAGTCACACCCATCCTCCTCCTCCAGCATCCCTAACCCCTGGCAACCACTACTCTGTTTTCCATCTCTTATATTTTTCTTACTTCAAGAATGTTATATAAATGGAATCATACAGTATGTGAACTTCCTTTTTAAAACAAGTTTTATTGAGATATAGTTCACATACTTAAAGCTTTTAAATGTACTATTCAATGGTTTTTAGTATATTCACACAGTTGTGAAACCATCACCACAATCAATCTTAGAATGTTTTCATCACACTAAAAAAACCCTAGGGAGTGTGCTTTTAGTGGCTAGAACTGTCTTGGATGAACTCCCACCGGACCTAATTATCCTTTCCTTCTCCAGAGGATTCTCATCACCATCTCATCACCATTCTCACGACCTCTCAAAAGAAACTGGTCATAAACACAGAAATTAACAAGTGTTGGCGAGGATGTGGGGAAATTGGAACATTTGTTGGAATGCAAAATGGTGCAGCTGCTACGGAAAAGAGTCTAGCAGTATCAAAAGATTAAACAGAGTTACATTATGGCCCAGCAATTCCACTCCTAGGTATATACCCAAGAGAAATGAAAACTTATGTCTACACAAAAACTTGTATACAGTTCATAGCAGCATTATTCATATTAGCCAAAAAGTAGAAACAACCCAAATGTCCATCAACCAATGAATGGACAAACAAATGTAGTATATATCATTACAATGGAATATTATTTAGCAATAAAAAAGAAATGAAATACATGCTACAATGTGAATGGACCTTGAAAACATTATGCTAAGGGAAAAAAGTCAGTCACAAAAGACCATTGTTATGATTTCATTTATATAAAGTGTCCAGAATGGGCAAATCTATACAGACAAAGTAGATCAGTGGTTGCCTAGGGCTGGGGGCAGCTGGTGGGTAGATGGGGGTAATTGCTAAAGGGTACAGGGTTTCTTTTGAGGCTGATGAAAATGTTCTACAATTGATTGTGGTGATGGTAGTACAATTCTATGAATACACTAAAAACGACTGAAATTTACATTTTAAAGGGGTGAAGTATATGTATCTCAATAAAGCTATTATAGAAAAAAGAGGGCCGGCCCCGTGGCTTAGCGGTTAAGTGCGCGCGCTCCGCTGCTGGCGGCCTGGGTTCAGATCCCGGGCATGCACCGACGCACCGCTTCTCTGGCCATGCTGAGGCCGCGTCCCACATACAGCAACTAGAAGGATGTGCAGCTATGACATACAACTATGTACTGGGGCTTTGGGGGGAAAAAATAAATAAATAAAATTATAAAAAAAAAAAAAAGAAGAAAAAAGAAGGACCTGGTCCTCAAACCAAACCCAAAATCTTCCCTCAAAATAAGGTCTCCCCACATCCCTCTTCTTAATGGGACCCCATCACCTGAACACAATTTTTTTCTCTCCTTCCTTTTCTCTTAATCCCATCACTTACCAAACCCTGCAGGTTAAATTCTGCAGTGTCTCTCACACACAGCCCCTCCATTCCATACCCACTGTTGGCCATGCTAGGGGGGCTCTAACTGCCCTTCTTTGGTCCCCAACTGACTTCCCTGTTTCCAGTCTCAGTTCAGGCCAATCCAACACACTGGCCAGTCTCCAGATCAATTTTCCCACGGATTATAGGCGACCCCGAGACCCCTGGTGTATCTTCCCATCAGTCTGGGGACTTCTGAGCACAAGGCTGTCTCCTCCTCCCTCAGACCTGGGGGATCCTGAGGACACAGCCATGTCTACTCCCTACAATTTGGGGGCTTCCAGGGGAGGCCTGTGTCTTCTCCCTCAGGCCAGAGGTGCCTAAAGGTTAGACTCGAGCTTTGAGGAGAAAGCTGGATGCCTCTACATCTGTGGGACCCAAGTCAGGACTGTGCTTGACTGACTACTCGACCTATTGTCCCCTCCAGGCCCCAGTGCTCTCCAGCACCGACAGGGCCCGGCCGGCTGCACGCCTTCACTCCCTAAATCCCCAGCTGGAATGCTCATGGCACGGCTTCTGTCACCACCTAACCCCGCCCTGGGAGCCGCGTCGCCTCCTCCAGCCTCCACGCAAAGCCATGGTAGGAGGGGGCCCGAATCCGCTGCCAGGACGCGGGGGGCCTGCTGGAGGAGCTGGGCCGCGGGGCTCGCGAGTGCTCGGGGCTCTCGGGGCGAGGGTCGCAGCCTGCGTGGGGGACTCCTCAGGCAGAAAAGCCTTGGCCAGGACTCACCACGCAAGGCCACCCACCCGTCCCTCGGCGCCGCCATCTTGTTGTCACGCGGTTTCCCAGGCGACCAGGACCTGTGCGCTCCTCATTGGCTAATTCGGAGGGGTCCCTGAGCAACCAGCAGGCCGCGGAGGCGGGTACAGCCGTCCGTGCTCGAATTCTATTGGCCCACAGAGTCTAAACTCTTCGCGGGAGACTGCAAATCCCAGAATCCACCGCTCTGAGCCGACTCAGGGTCTGGAGATGGAGAGTTCATTCATACCACCCCCAGGCATAGAAAGCGAACCTGGGATTAGTTTCGTGAAGCTGCTAGAAGCCTCTGGACCTGAATATGTAATCCCGACGATGCCACTGTTTTGCTAAATTGATTTTGGGGGAAATTACTTCTAGAGTGGGGGGCCTCTTGGCCTCTTCTTGATTCCATCCTGGGGTGGAAATTTACTGCCTGACAATTATTGGACAGGCCCTGGAGTGGGAGGAGGAAGGTCCTGAACAAGGCTCTTTCTGGGCCTGTTTTCCCACCTGTAGGATGAGAAAGTAGACCCCAGGTCTGGAGTTAGATGGCTCTGGAAGTCTCTATTCCTGACAATGGACAGAGTCCACTTTGCTTTTAAAAAGATCATTTGCTGAAAGACCCTTGTCAGTTATGACCTGTTTGGGGTTCAAGAGTTTATTGGGTCCTAGGAGCTCAGGAGGGAAAGGTAAATAATAAAGGAGAGATGAAACTGAGGATGAAGGCGTTAAAATTTCCCTGGATTAGAATGAAACCGAACCTCTACCCACAAGGTTAACGTGAGAAACAAAGTAAACAAAGTTTCTGAGCTTGCCCTGCAGAACAGCAGGAGGACTGCTGATAAGAGAGTAGCTTGCTGACAGCCCTCAGCCTGAGTAAGCATCTCGCAGGAGCATTAAGTTAAAATGACATATTATAAACTTTAGACAGCACAGACTAAATATCCGCCACATGCAACACATAGAACCCCCTCCCCCCCGCCGCATTTGCACATGCGACCTATAAAGAAATATGAAAGACACTTGAGCCTGAGCAGAGGACTCTTAAAACTTCAGCCCCCAAGGCCACGTGTTCCCCTTTCCCACCTTGTTCTCACAATGTGCTTTGGAAAAAACCCTTACAACTGCACATAGGAAAGCTAATCTGTAACCAGTAGGAAAAAATCACTTGTTAGCAGAAAATTTATGTCCTCTGCCCAAACGGTTCCTGCTGTCCCAGATAAGGAAGTAACGGGTTTTCTTAGATTCCTCAGGAATATTGCACTCAGCAGATCTGCTAGGGAGAGGCCCCCAAGGGTATGTGGTCATCTGTCACCTGACACTCCCGAGCCCCCTCCTCAGCCCCATTTGCCTTATATAAGTCACTTCCAAATCAGTTCCCCTTTAAGATGATTTCTTCTGGATGATAGTCTGCCATCTTCTGACTTACTACCTCATCGCTTAAATAGTTTTCTCTCTCTCCACCCCTTTGCCTCTGGACAGATTGGCTTTTGTCTTGTGGTGAGCAGATGGAGCCCTTGCTCAGTAACAGAGAGAGGTCCTCTAAATCCAGGCATTCCTTCAGAATAAAAACCTGCCTCTCTCTCCCACCTTCCCCCTCTTCTCCATCCACATCACAGCTGCCTTGGATCAAGCCCTCACCACCTCTAGTTTAGCATGACATTTAGGGCCTTTGTATTATGAATCCTGCCCTCCACCCTTCTCAATGTTCCAGAAACTATCATGCTCTCTCCTATGTTCAGGCCTCTCCTTCCAGTGGGAACATCCTCCCCAAGCAGAATTACACTCTACATTCAAATAGCCCTGCTCCCATTATAGTATTTCTTATTCAGTTTTGTGATTATTTCAGTATGCATCTCCCTCTTGGACTATGAACTTCTCAGGGGAAGGGACCCTCACTCATTCATCTTGCCTGACACACAGTAGGTGTCAATAAATTGCCTGAAATGAAATAGATGAACAGATGGATGGACGGATGGATGAAAATTTACCTTCGAGTACTCTATGGTGCTATTGGATAACAGCCCTCTTTCATGGGGATGAAAGATGCAGGGCAGATCATACCACAATATGTGCAGCAATGCCCTTCCCCTCCCTCCATCCCTGCTGTATTCCATTCCATCATTGAGCTTAGGTACATATTGAACACTTTCCCTATGTGGGACTGTGCTAGGCCCTGGGGTCAGTCATCAAAGAACACTGTGAAACTGGGAAAGGGAGTGGTCTAAGATGTTTTGCATGCCTAGGTCCCACACAATCATTTCCTCTGAGTGGTCTTCCCCACTTACCTAGAATATGTCCTCCTCCCATTTATCTTCTCTCACATCACCCTCTTGACTTCCTCATAGCATTTATTGAAATCTTAAATTACCATTATTTTTTGTTTTCCCCCATTCAAATGTCAGCTATATAAGTGCAGGGACTACTCCATTTTGTTCACTTCTGTATCCCTAGTGTGTAGACCACACAGTAGGCACTTACTATATTATGCTATAATAATGTTTTATGATCTTCCACTTCACTAATTCTCTCTTTGTTTGTGTCTAATCTGGTGTTAAACCTATTCCCTGAGTTCTTAATTTCTATTATTGTATTTTTAGTTCTAGAATTTCCATTTAGTTCTTTTCTATAATTTCCAGTTCTCGATCTTGTCTTATATGTCTTTAAATATACTAAGCATTGTAATTTGAAAATTTGGTTGATAATTCCATTACCTCGATCTTCTGTGTAACTGTTTCTATTATCTGTTGCTTCTCTTGGTTTTTTCATCATGTTGTCTTCAATTTCAGTTAGGGCTGGGCTGTTGTTTCCTGTTCACTGTTACTCCTCAGGTGTAATCTTTCATGGTCCCAACCCAAAGCCTAGTGGGGGGTGGGAGAGTTTACCAGGGCCCCCCTTTCTTAGCTGGTCTTCAACTACAGTTTTTCTCTCCCAAGCCCCATAAATTTGTAGAAAGCTCTACTCAGTTTCTCAGCTGTCTCTTCTGGAAGTGGCAAATACTTTTAGGGGAAAAGCAGCCCCAAATGAAGGGCTCACCTCTCCCTTCCCTTTAATTATTTTCTGCATTGGTAACTCTCCAATGCTTAGTCTGCTGTTGCCCCATAATAAGTATTTACTGACTGAATGAATACAGGCATGCAAGGCTTGGAGGTGGGAGTGAATATAAGGAAGTCACCTTCTATTCACTCATTCATTCAGCTGTACCTGACACCTACTCTTCTCCATGTTCTGTGCTGTGCTGGGTCAGAGAGGTGACAAGACCTACCCTTAGATTATATTCTTAGCAGACACAATCTAAAGATCTAAAGAGCAGAGGCCAACAGAAGGGGCTCTTGGAACACCGAGGAACTTCCTCTCTTTGAAGGAGTTTCCTGGGAGAAGTGGAAAGTTTCCCAGGGGAAGGGGCTTCTGAGCTAAGTCTTGAAGAACAAATAAGAGGTGGCCAGATAAAATAATTGGAGGAGGGCTTTCCTTGAAGAGAAAACATTTGAGGTATAAAAGAGCCTGGGGCAGCTGGGGAGATGCAAATTGGGTGAGGGCTAGGGTATGGTGTGTAGCGGGGTGGGGGAAGGATGTTATGGAACCCAAAACAAGATGGGAGGAAGGCAAGGGCCTTGAATTTCACACCAAGAGTTTTATCTTGATCCCTGGAGAGAGTTGCAGGAGGTGTGGACTGAGATTTCCCATCTTGCTAGTTAAGGTTCAGAAGTCACATTTGAAGAAGGTGTACAGTGGGACATTGAAGTCAAGAGATAGACTAGGTACTATCTCCAGCTCTGCCATTAACCTGCCTTTCTTGGGCCCTCAGTTTTCCTATCTGTGACATGGGAGTTTCTCTGGGCTCTTTAAGCTTTGTGACCAGTGTTCTGTCTATCCAGAATGAAATTTCATTGTCAAGATAGAATGACTGCTGAGAGGGCAGGAGAGGAAAAGATGTGAAGCCCCACTTCTTCTCTCAAGTACCAACAGACTCCAGATGCCCCTCCATGCCCCAAGTCCTGATGACCCTTAAAAACCCTTCCAGCACCCTCAAGACCCCACCACCACTAGCAGCTCAGGCTCACACCACAGCAGAGGCTCAGGATGTTGAAATGAAATTTCTGGGGTTTGTAAGAAAATTTTTACAGATATGAGCCTGGCATTTAAGCACCCTCACAGGCACCCCCAGCAGGGAGAAAGTACAACCCGGCTGGACCTAGGGCTTAGTCCATCCAGCTGCCTCTTCGTAAGAGGGGAGAAGATTACCCAGTGTGACAGAGCCAATTTTCAGCAGAGCAATCTTGGACGTCAACATGGGCCTCCTGTTTCCTGGGCCAGTACCCTTCCAGCACCTGCTGCTTCCTGACTCCCATGAACCCCCAGAATCACACGCCCCACAGGTGCATCAAAGGCAGCTGGGACTTGAGTCAAGGGTCAGGAGAGAGCTCTGGTAAAGGAGTTGATGGGGTGGGCAGTGATGGGTAGTTGAGGGCTCCTCCCACTTCCCACTCCCTCCTTCCCAGGGGCCTCAAAACTCCTGCCTCCTCCCTCTCCACGTCCTGGCTTTCTCTCACCAGTCTTGACTCTCAGTTCTTTTTTCTTTCTTTCTTTCTTTTTAACCAGGGCCGGACGTTCCTAACAGCCCACTCAGCTTTTTCCGAAGGTTGCAACAGGAAACCTAGCCCATAACGGTATCAGGGAAACGAGAGAGGGTTTTCTTTCACTATCTGGCATGCAAATGAGGCATAAAATAGACTAAGAAAGGAAGAGTGGGTGAGGCAGGAGGGGGTGGGACAGGGAATCAAGACTTAACCCACTTCCAGGGCAGCCCGAGGTTACATACACGGCTGTGGCTTCAGACAGACCTGGATTCAAGTCAAATGAGAACATCTCCACCATGTACTACCTTGGACAAGTCACTCAATATCTAAGCCTCAGTTTCTTCATCAGGAAAATGGGGATAATTATAAAACCTACTGCAGAGTGCCACTGAGAGAATAAAGTGAGAGAATGTATAAAGAATGGAGCGCCATCCAAGCAGCTTTGTGATTCCTCTCATCCCCAACCCCTCGCTGGGACTTCACAGCCACCCCCACCCCAAATCCCTTCCACTGCCCTTTAGTCACCTGTTTGTCCCTCCACTAGCTCTCCTCCCATCTATCTGCTACTTTCTTTATCCAAATCACAAAATGCTAGGTCTTAATAAACTTCAGAAATAATCCACTTTAGTTTCCTCACTTGAAATGAGGAACCTGAGGCCGAGAGGGAATGGGCCTATCTAGAAGCTAGGTTTCTGGATTTCTAACAGTGTTCCTCCATTTTCACAGAAAGCTACCACCAATCCCCTCCTAAATTTTAATGTTCCCCCAGCCTTCATTCTGAACCTGTGGAGCCATCTACAACCTTATCTTGAAACCTAAATCTATCCCAGCCTTTTTTTTTTTTTTAAAGATTTTATTTATTTATTTTTCCCCCCCAAAGCCCCAGTAGATAGTTGTATGTCATAGCTGCACATCCTTCTAGTTGCTGTATGCGAGACGCGGCCTCAGCGTGGCCGGAGAAGCGGTGTGTCGGTGCGCGCCCGGGATCCGAACCCAGGCCGCTAGCAGCGGAGCGCGCGCACCTAACCGCTAAGCCACGGGGCCGGCCCTATCCCAGCCTTTTCTCCTTCAGCTCCTATCCCCCACCACAATCTTCTTTTAATTATATTGCATTTAATCCTTCAGCAGCTCTTTTGTTAGAAGTTCACAGAGGTACAGTTTCTGGCCCAGGGTCTCAGAGTGGATAGGTGATTAAACCAAGATTCAATCCCCAGTATGCATGACTCCAAGCCCAGGGCTTGGAGTCATTTACTGCCCCACAGCTGCCCCCTTGGTTTGCCCACCTCCCATCCCCCGGGATTTGTCTCTGTCCCTATCCAGAAGCCATGGTCTGTCAGGGCCTTAGAACTGAGGGCCTGGTATCCTCAACCCCGAGGTCTGTAGAAAGAAAGCAGTTCCTCGTCCTACCCCATAGGCCCTCCTTCCTCCCCCTTCCACCCTGCCTCCGCCTCTCCTGCCTCCTAGTTCAAAAGCGATCAAGCCAAAAGGAGCCTGCAGACAGCCCTGCGCTCATCTCCGAAAGCTGCTGACAAGAGAGCCACCAAGATCCTCCCAAGATGAAGGGCTTCCTCTTCCTCCTATTCACCATCAGCCTCCTGGTTATGATTCAGGTAAGAGCAGCCCCTCAGAGCCCCTGGCACCACTGCCCAGGTCTCCCCAGACCTGCCTGGCAGGAAAGGAAGGGAATACAGGCTCCTGGGCACCCAGCCTTCTCCCATGAGAGCAGAGGCTCCAGCAGGGGAACCAAGGGCTCAGGGGGCCTGGCTCCCAGCCTTCCAGCCCTTCTCGCTGGGGTCAGGCTGCTTGAGGGCTGCCCCGGAGCAGAAGCCTGCACCCAAGGCTGGGGAGCGCTTACAGGGTGCCAGGCACACTGAGGCACCCAAGGGGTGCTGTGGAAGCATAGGAATTAGGAGGCTTGGGAAGACAGCCCTGAGTGAGGATGGCATCAACCCTCAGGGAACCTGGGGACATTCTCCTGTTGAGGGGAGGCCAGGAAATGTTCCAGTGGAGCCTGATCTGGTTCTGGAGGTGGCAGGGAACTCCCTGGGGAGAGAAGCCTGCCTGTTCAGTAACGCAAAGAAGATAGAAATCTCCCACTGCAGAAACAGCTGGAGTCTCAAATCAACTGCTATTCCAGGAGGCAGCTTTGGCAGCATCCCACATGTCTGGAGGGCGCTAGGCAGTATGGCAGCTGGGAGCCATCAAGTTCTTATCAAGAACAGCTTGACCACCACCAAAAACAGCTTGATCTCCATCAAGAGCAGCTTTAGTTGCAGCTTGATCAAGCATTGAGCACAGTCTGATCACCATGTGGCCATTTCCTCAGGGAAAGTTGCATCCTCCCCACCTACCCATCCACCCCCCCAACAATTTGCCTTCTCACCTGCCCTATCTTATGCGACCCCCCACGACTGTGATGGGCTCTTCTCCCTGTTCTGAAGATGAGGAAACTGAGGCTCAGAGAGGGTAAGCCCCTGGCCTGGCTGGTAAAGTCAAGGGCTGGGGCCACAGGCTCCCCTGTCTCCTGCGTGCTGGAGAGGCTGGTGGCCTAGCGGAGGTGAAAGGAAGGTTCCGTGGGAGGTAGACCAGGGGCTGCCTCTAACTCTGCCTGTCTCAAAGCAGGAAGCAGCCAACCGTTTGCACAGGACCTTGTAGCAGAAATTGTGGTCATGGGGGACAGAGAACTGAGGACTGTTGTATGGCCGGTAGGGGAACTGCGTCTCTAAACAATAAACACGAGATTCAAAAGTCCCCTCAGCTTACCCAACTTTTCCTCTTGCAGATACAAACTGGAGTCTTGGGAAACCAGACCACCACCACGATGAAGAAATCCTCCACGGCTGCAGCCCCTGCACTCAGCAGCCTGGGTGGTGGCAGTGCCCTTCTCTTTGTGACCAACACCCTCATCCAGCTCTTCTACCTCAGCTGAGGTGACATGCCTCAGCCCTAGCCCTGTGCCCCCTGAGATAGCTGCCACCATCAATAGCAAGAGAACCCTACCTACCCCCCCCCAATCCTTGGGAAGGGTTGATGCCAGAGATGACCAGGCTGTGGGAATTGACATGCAGTGACTTGGGGGCAATGGTCAACACAGGGAGGTACTGATGTGGAGGGGCAAGCACCACCCAGCCAGGGGTCAATAAAGTTGTCTTATACTTGGAGTGGGGTCCTATGTGTGGTCACCAGACATCACTGGGCCCCAAGACCCAGGTTTGCAGCAGCACCAAGGAGTCTCCCAGGCTCTCATCAGCAGGAGAGGTGGCACCAGGGAGCTCCTACCCCAGCTTGCCTGCCGGAAGTCCAAATGCTGAGGCTCCTCCCCTTAGGATCACTTCACAGGGACAAGGCCCAGAACCCGCCATCCTCACCATCCCCTTTATTTGCATTTGCTTCACCTGTTCCTGGGTGTTTGGGAATGATGGTCCCAGAGGACTCTCCCCCCTCCCCCAGCTGGACCCTGAACATCCCTAGTTGCAGAGGCTCAGAGAACCCCCCACCCTAGTACCTGGGTGTCTTCAGAATGACAGATTCAGAGAGAACACCTGCTCCCAGCCTCTAGGGATTCCCAGCCTCACAGGCTTCCTCCTGTCCTCGTGCATCCAACCACTGGGGGCTGAGAAGGCTGGAGAGGCAGCTGTCCACTTCCTCCCTGCCTGCCTATGGGCTTGGAAGGCAGGAAGGACAAACAGCTGCTCTCACCACTCCTACCCCTCCTGGGTTTGGCGTGGTGGCATTGGGAGCTGCAGAGAGGGAAGGGAGCCCCAGAGAAGCCCCCAAGGGCCTGGAACATCTCTGCCTCTTCTGGAGGACCTTGGCCAAGGGGCTGAGAAGTGCCTGCTAGGTTGGGGAACAGAGGGAGCTGCTCTCTCTATGTCCTGCTCTGAGTTGGGTTAGGAACCCAGACCCTCTGTCCTGGCTTCTTTGACTGAGGCCAAATCTTTAGGCCTTGAGACCAGAGCCGGGAGAAATTGCGAGGAGCCCTGGTGGGCAAGGGGCTTTGGGACGTGGCTCCCACTCACCTCTCCCGCCTGGCCCACTGTGCCCCCATCACACCGAACTTCCAAGTTTTCACCCCTGGACTTATCTGCATCCCCAGAACACTTTTCCTCTGCCACCTGCTAGCCTGGCTGACTACTTCCCATTCTCCACATCTCAGCCGAGGGTCCCCTCCTCCAAGCAGCCCTCCCTGTGCGCCTAAATGGTTTAGCTTCCTTCTCTGTGCGTGCCTCCACTTCCATTCTTACCCTGTCACCATGTGCATCACCCTACGCATATGTGGGAATCCTCCACTGGACTGTGAGTTCCCTGAGGCCGGGTACCAAGGGGCTTGGTTCGTGTTTGTGCCCCCACAGCCCAGTGCCAGACCTGGCTTGGAGCAGGCTCTTAGAACACATCATTTGAGGCGACAGCATAAGAGACCCCCGTCACCAGCTAGTCTGGCCCCAGGGCTCCCTCTGGTGGCAGAGGCAGGCCTTACATCTGAGCCCCAGAACTGGAGCTGGGAGGGAAGAAGCCAGTCTGAGTGTCAGGGGAAGAAGGCAAGTGAATAAATCCTCACCCCCACCTCCAAATATCCAGGTGCACAGAGACGAGGATACCTGGGAGCATATTAGAAAACAGCTTATGTTACAACAAAAAAACCTATAAAAATGTCATCCCAGAGAACGGCTCCAGGGCTGGGGGGAAGGGTGGGGCTTCAAAGCACATGGACCGTCCAGATCTGGGACTCCCTGTCATTGGCCAGCTCCCACAGCACCACGTGGTCCCTGTCGTAGCCCCAGCCACCTGGGGGAGGGGGTAAGAGATGGGGAGATGGTTAGAGAGAGCTGGGGACTCCACTGCCCTCAGCCCCCTCAGGTGCCTTCTCCCACACACACCCCCACCTTACCCTTCACATCTAGGATCTGGCCGTCGAACATCTGGCTGCAGATGTGGCCCGATTCACTGATGCTCCATGTCTGGCGGGGCAGGCGGCTCTCAGCCCACAGCACCACCTTGGAACCTGGGCTGGGGGGCCCAATCACCTGCAGGCTCATGGTGGGGGCCACCTGAAGTCCCAGGAGGTCATTAGGCACTGTTTCTGCGGGACTCCCCCAAACCCAAGACACCCTCTACCCACCCAGCTTGGAATCTTGGCTCTTAGGGATTGTGACCCTGGGCAAATCTCTTAATCCTTCTGAGCTTTGGTTTCCTTGGGGGTGGGAATCTCTGAGTGCTGGTTGTTGTGAGGGTTCAGTGGGAGAAACCATAAATGGGCTGGAAAAATATTAGCTCCTCCAGGAAGACTTTCATGACTGTCTCCCAAAGCACAGGCTTTAGCATCAGAGAAGCCTCCACACACTTACTTACTGTGTGACTTTTAGCCAGTTACTTAACTTCTCTGTGCTCTGGTTTCCTTACCTATAAACTGGGGAGTATAATAGGACCTGCCCCATAGTGCCCTCTGAGGATTACACACGGCATTCACATGAAGGGCTTAACACAGCGCCTGGCAGAGAGCCAATGTTCCCTCTCATTGCAAGTAAAAGACAAAACCCCTTCAATGGCCTACAAAGACCTACACCCCCTTAGCCTTTCTGACCTCATCTCTTGCCACTTCTTCCCTCAATCACTTCACTCCAGCCACTCATGCGGCCTTGCTAGTCCTAGAAAATTCCAGGCTTGTTCCCACCTCAGGGCCTTTGCACTTGCTGTTCCCTCTGCCTGGAACACTCTTCCCTCAGACATCTGCATGGTTGCCTGCCTCAAATGTCACCCTCACAGGAAGAGCCCCCTTGTCAGAGCTGCTGACACCCCCTATTCTCCTTTCTTCATTTATTTTTCCTCTCTTGCACTTTTCCTCATTGCAGGTGCCATTTTACTCATTGAAGTTGTTTCTGTCTCTCCCCACTAGAACGTAAGCTTCAGGAGGGCAGGGGGCGTTTCTGTCTTTTCACTGCTGTATTCCCAGCACCTAGGACAGGGCCTGGCACATAGCAGGTGCTGAGGAAATGTTTGTGGAGTGAATCTATCATTAATAGGATCCAAGCTCAGTCACAGTCTCAGAGCTGGGAGGTCCCTTACGAGCATCTGGTTCAACGTTCTCATTTTACAGATGGGGGACTGAGGCCCAGAGGAGAGCCTGAATTGCCCAGGGTGCATTCTCCACCTCCCCAGGGTCCTGGCGTCTATGTATATCTCTCTGTTTCTCTGGCCCAAGGATGGGTCCCATTCCTGACTAGGCCTGCGAGTGCCTGAGGCCCTGGTGTCCCTGTCCCAGCTCCCAAACTGGTACCTGGTTCTTCAGCAGCCCATCCTCGTAGTACCAGATGCAGCTGCCTCCGGCCTGGGGCTTGGAGACCACCACGCGGCCCGCCTTCATGTCCTCCACGTGGTCTGGCACTGCCAGGAATCCCCCCAGGGCCGCATTCCAGAGGCGGAAATATGCCCGGCGCTGGTGAGTGGGGGGAGCTGAGAGTCAGGGGTCCCTGGGCAGCAATGCTCCTGCCTGGCCCTCCTTCCTGCCCGTAAACCTTCCTCAGCCCTGCTCTAAGTCACCCTTCTTTCACTCACGTATACCAAAGGCACATACATAGCACACACCCACACCCACACCGTTTCAGGTCCATAGAGATACCCACAGACACGTGCAGAGGGACACACCGGCAGATACATCCAAGGTCCACATGGTTGCACAGAAGTTCGCAGCAGACAAACACATGGATACACGCAGCCATGCAAACACACACATCCTAACCGATGCACAGGTCCCCCCAGCCATCTCTGTGCCAGGGACCTATGTTTGCTAAGAGGATGGATGCATGTAGGAATACAGACATGCACACACACACTCATGCTGAAGAGGGGCCACGGCAGGGCGACACTGAACTGTCAGACATCAGACCAGGCTCTGCCACAAATCAGAGGAGGTCTTGGATAACGCTGATGGTAATAATAGTAATAAGAATCACCCAGCTAATGTTTGTTCAGTGCTTACCCAGTCAAGCACTATTCTAACAGCTTTACACACATTATTTATCTTCAGTCCTCAAAACAACTCCATCATCTATATTATCCCCATTTTAAAGATGAGGAAACTGAGGTCCATGGAGGTACAGTACTTGCCCAAGATTGCAGAACAAATCCTTGTCCACTTCTCTAGGCCTTTATTTCCCCATCTGTAAAATGTTAGGGTGGGAGAGAATCTCCAAGATTTCTTCTAGCAATGATGTTAGAAAAGTCTGTGAATATAGGGACCATACAAATATCCTCATACAAAGACACACATACTCTCAACAGTGTCACAAATGCAGGCACGTGTAGTCACAAACACACTCTCACAGATGTGTCCACACACACAACCACAGATCACCTCCAGAGTACACAGACGCTTGGATACAGATGATGTCATGGGCACAAGCGCGTCCGCACACACACACAGACCCCATGGCCATGCCTCCACCTATGCACATGTACATAAATGGGACACATATCCAGACATGCACTCACAGACATACAGAATCACACGTATGGACACAGTGTTCCCCAAAGTGAGGCGTGCTTACTACTGGTGGGTGGTACGTGAGATAAATTTCAGTCCTATGTGGATAAACTTATTGTTAAAAATTTAATGGTAATATATTTATTATAATGTCTATTAAAGAAAAATCATATATACACATCAAACTCATGATTTAGGGTTATTCCTTAGGATAAGGATAAAGCCAAAAAGGTGAGTTGATTTAAAGAAAAATCTTAAGTAGTTAATTATTAACCATTAAGTATTAATGGTTCAAGAGGAATGAGATGTGGCAAAAACTGTGACAAAAGTACACAAATGCTGAGTTTGGGAAACACACAGACACACAACCAGACAGGCCGGCATAGACACGCTCAACCTGACACGCTACCCACCTGCTTGATGGGGTAGAGGGAACCCACCCTCTGGGTCCCACTGTAGGTCAGCCAGTTGGTGATCTCGCAGCTGCTCACCAGCCACTGGCGGCCCCGGAAGTCGCTGTGCTCACAAAGCACCCAGCTGTACCCAGCAAGCGCCAGAGACAGAGAGGAAGACAGACAGGCCGACAGGTGAAGGAGGAGGCACGGACGGCAGAACGTTCTCCACCTCCTTTTCACTCATGCTGGGACTTCTCTGTCTGGGATTAGGGTCCCCGGGGGGAGAGGGAGGCTGGGAAGTAGGTTTTGGGTGTGCAGGGCAGAGGAGGGTCCTGGAGAGGCCCCCAGGGCTGGGGTCCAAGCCCTGAGAACCAGCGAGCCTCCTCAGTCTGCACTTCTCCTCCCTCCCGGCTGGGAGGGGAGCAGGGTAGAAGCGGGGAGGGGGAGAGGCCAGAGACCCAGCCCTCACTCACCAGCAGCCCCCAGCCCCTGTACTCCCCACAGCACACTCACACGCCCCCCTTGATCCGCACGGACAGCACGTGGTTGTTGAAGCCCTCGGCCTGCAGGCTCCGCACCTCCCGGCTGAGTTCCATCTCCTTCCCCTCAAAGCACTCCAGTCCATACAGGAAGATGGAGGGCTCCGAAAAGTGCTGGGGGCCCGGGGGCATAAACAGGGGGTGAGGCCATGAGAGCCCCAGACTCAGCCCCCCAATTCCAGACACCCCAACTCCAAGATTGGCATTTCAGGCCCTCTGCCCTCCTGAGCTCCACCCCACAGGGCCCCTGACTTCTGGACACTGCCAGCTGGGTGTCCCCCAGATTCTCACATGCAGCATGTGCCAGACTGGGCCCCCCATTGTCTCCTCCAACCTTCTCCCGGGAAATGCCACTTCTAAGAATAGTAATAATAATAACACGGGTCATTATAGCAGTTCTCATACATTCAGGGCTTACTACATGCCAGATTCTGTGCTGGGTGTTTTACCAATCTCATAACTTCCCAACAACACTATAAGGTAGGTGCTATTATTATCCCCACTTAACAGAAGGGAAACTGAGGCTGGAGAAGATTAAACCACTTGCTCGAGGCCCTAAAGTGGAGCTTCAGAACCAGGTCTATCTGCCTTCAGAGCCCCATGTGTAGTCGTAAAGAGCTTGGACTCAGGAGCTGGGCTGCCTTAGGGAGAACCTGGTTCTGCCTGTTACCAGCTGCATGACCTGGAGCAAGTTGCATGACCTCTCTGTGCCTCAGTTTTCACATCTGGAAGAGGGAGATGATGATAGCAACAAACCTCAGAGGGTGATGGTGAGGATTAAACGCCTTAGTACATGGGGAGCCTCTCAAACATGGCCTGGAGCATGGTATGTGCTCAGTATACAACTGCTGTTCTGCTTGCCCCGCCGCTGCTGGCCCACCCACCCAGTCACCAGTCCTACAGACTCTAGCTCCTTAATATGGCCCGTGTCACTTCTCTCCATCTCTTCCCCGGTCCAAGACATTATCATTCATTCTGGCTTCCTGAAGCAGCAACTCCACTGCCTGGCCTCCACTCTGCCCCCAGTCCATCCCTGAACACTAGTCCCTCCTGTTCCTGTGCCACTTCTGTGTCTGGACACAGCACCCTGCATTGTAGTCGTTATGTCAACGTGACCATGGGTTCCCTGAAGGCAGGGCTGTGTCTGATTTATTTCAGCGTCCCCAGGACCTGTCTCAGCAGGTGCTCAATAAATCTCTAATAAGTTGAACTGGCTTTGAAGCCCTGGGGTCAAGGGGACCCGGGGTGGTTCTGAAGAAGACTTGACTCAAGCCCCAGCAGCCCACTCAGCAGCGAGAAGAGGCTGTGCCCATGACTCCCCCCAGCAGCACCCCCTTCCTCAGGGGTTGCCTGGAACTGGACAGGGGGACTCACCAGGGGTACCTTTTGGAGAGAGCCCAGGACTGCGGAGGCTTGGCAGCCCATGGCCGTGAGAGTGGGGAACTCGCCCTCGGAGAGAATGTGCTGGTCACCGTCAAAGTTCTTCTCATCAAACAGGATCCAGCTGGGGAAGAGGAAGAGTGGCGGGGATGTGAGTGGGTATTTGAGCCTGCCCTGTCCTCAGCCTGCCCCCTGAGTCCCCCTGAGATACAGCAGAGTGGATGTAGACTTGATTGTGACCCCCCCTAATCCAGGGGAGGTCAAGGATGAATAGGCACTACAGCAGTAGGGACTGAGGTCAGACTTAAGTAATGACTGAATGAAATCCTACTGCCTCTATGGAGGGAAATTTGGCAATATCAAGCAAAACTCTATGTGCAATTACTCAGCAATCCATTTCTTGGAATCCATCCCAAGGACACCCTTCAAAAACATGAAACAACACATGCACAAGCCTCCTCATTACAGCACTGTCTGCAACGGTAAAGAGTGGAAGCAGCCCAAAAGTCCATCAACAGGGGGCTGGTTGAGTAAACTAAGAATCTAGAATATAATATGGCAGTAAAAAGGAGATCTTAAGGGGATATAAAGTGATATCCAACCTGTTAAGTAAAAAAACAAGGTGCATAACAGTGTTTATAGTATGCTTCCTTTTTTTAAAATTTAGATATAATTCACATACCATAAAATTCACTCTTTTAAAGTGTATAATTCAGTGGTTTAGTATATTCACCAGGTTGTAGTATGCTCTTTGTGTAAGAAAATGGGGGAGGAGAGAAACAAAATATATTTGGCTTCTATAGTTATATGTAAATTTACATGTGAGAAATAACGGGAAAATAAAGCAAACACCAAAAAAAAAAAAAAAAAAAAAAAAAGATTACCTATCAGGGGAGGGAGGGAAAAAGGTAGCAGAGATAGAGATGGAAGCTATTGGTTGTTTGTTTTGTTTTTTTGTTCTTTTTTTGTGAGAAGCACTAGCCCTGAGCTAACATCTGATGCCAATCCTCCCCCTTTTTTCTTGAGGAAGATTAGCCCTGGGCTAACATCTGTGCCCATCTTCCTCTACTTTATATGGAACACTGCCACAGCACAGCTTAACAAGCGGTGCGTTGGTGTGTGCCCAGGATCCGAACCTGTGAACCCAGGGCCACCATAGCAGAGCGCGTGCACTTAACTGGTGCACCACCGGGCCGACCCCTGGAAGCTATTGTTTTTAAGTCTTGACTTGGGAACTGCTATGGACTGAATGTTTGTGTCTCCCCAAAATTCATATGTTGAACCCCTAACTTCAAATATGACGGCCTTTGGGAGGTAATTAGATTTAAATGAGGTCATGAAGGTGGAGCCCCCATGTTGGGATTAGTGTCCTTATAGGAAAAAGAGATGGGAGCTCTCTCTCCATCATGTGAGGACACAGCAAGAAGGCAGCCGTCTGCCAACAAGGAAGAGAGCATTCACCAGGGTGCTCCATTGACCAGCACCTTGATTTTGGACTTGCCAGCCTCCAGAACTTCAAGAAAATAAATTCCTGTTGTTTAAGCCAGACAGTGTACAGTATTTTGTTATAGCAGCCCAATCTGACTAAGACAGGAACATTGTAAATATTTAACTAACTACAAAGCATAATTAGGGGAGTGAGGTCGGTATCCTGGTGGAGTGAGTTGTTCCCTTTGTCTCTCCCCTCTAAATTACAACTAAACAGACATTCATTAACCAACAGAGGATTCCCTACACAGCACAATAGGATGTCTGAGAAATCCACGCAGCCATACATCTGAAGGTGGGAGGACTGGATCCCCGGGAAGCAGTGGAAGTAGGTGAGTGGGCCCCTCCCCCTCCCTGGCGGCAGTGATCTAGGTAGTGGGTCCTCACACAGCGGCTGGCACGACTGTGAGAGGAGGCAAGGGCAGCCCAGCCTGTGTGCTAATGCTTTTGGAGTGGTAGCCCAGGCCTCGGGAGCGCCCACCGTGCCGTGGTGGCCCCACCCATGGGAATGCTCCCCATTGAGTGGCACGGCTCATCCCCCACGAAGAAGCCCCCACCAAGAACAGCAGGTCAGCCAAATTGCCTGTGAGTGCAGAGCCAGCTGGTGCACAAAAGAAAGTGCCCCTCCCCTCCTGCCTAGCGCAGCAGCTCAGCCAGTCCCATGCCGAGCACAGCAGTCTGGTGGGCAGAGCACAGAGGCCCCACCTGCATGTGCACGTGACCTGCCAAGCAGCTGCAGCCAACAAGCAAATGTAGAGCAGCCCTACCAGCACAACTTCCAGCAGGTGGGGTGGGATCAGAAAATACAGCTGCTGCCCCCCAATGCTAGCAGTGGTGGGTGGGATCTGTGACCTAATACTACTAGAAATGCACTGGCAAAGGATCGCTTCATCAAACACCATGAAGAACTACATTGACACTTCAGAGCAGAAGGAAAATGACAAGTCTCCAGAAACCAATCCTGAAGTCACTGAAATTTACAATCTAAATGACAGAGAATTCAAAATAGTTGTCATAAAGAAACTCAAGAAGTTACAAGAAAACTCAGACAGACAGTTCAATGAGATCAGGAATAAAATTAATGAGCAGAAGGAATACTTCACCAAACAGATTGAAACTCTAAGAAAAAAAACAAAACAGAAATTCTGGATATGAAGGAGACAATTAATGAGATAAAAAATAATCTAGAATCCATAATAAATAGAGCTGACATTATAGAGGACAGAATTAATCACAGAATAGTGATTTAGAGGATAGAAATACAGAAATGCTTCAGGTGGAGGAGGAGAGAGAACTAAGATTTTTAAAAAATGAAGAAATTCTTCAAGAACTATCTGACTCAATTAGGAAAAGCAACATAAGGATTATAGGTATTCCAGAGGGAGAAAGGAGCAGAGAGCTTGTTCAAAGAAATAATAGCTGAGAACTTCCCAAACCTGGGGAAGGAACTGGACTTACAAGTACATGAAGCCAATAGAACTCTTAATTACATCAATGCAAAATGACCTTCTCCAAAGCAAATAATATTAAAACTGGCAAAAGTCAATGACAAAGAAAAATATTAAGGGCAGCAAGGCAGAAGAAAGTAACCTACAAAGGAACCCCTATCAGGCTTTCAGCGGATTTCTCAGCAGAAATATTATAGACGAGGAGAGAATGAAAGGATATATTCAAAATACTGAAAGACAAAAACTTTCAGCCAAGAATACTCTATCCAGTGAAACTATCCTTCAGATATGATGGAGAAATAATGCTTTCCCAGATAAACAAAAGCTGAGGGAGTTCATTGCCACTAGGTCTGCCTTACAAGAAACATTGAAAGTTCAGTTTCCATCTGAAACTAAAAAGGTTTATAAAACCTTGAGCAAGAAGATAAATGGACAGATTGCATCAGAAAATTGCAGCTCTATATCAGAATAGGTTAGTAAACACTTAATTACAACATAAAAGACAAAGGGAAGGAAAGCATCAAAATTAACATAAACACTTCAATTTAGTCACAAACTCACAACACAGAAAAGAACAATTTGTGACAACAATAACTGAGAAGGAGAAGAGGAAAGGGAGGAAACCTGCTTAGGCTAATGGAGTTAAGAGGCTATCAGAAAATGGACTATCTCATCTATGAGATCTTTTACACAAACCTCACAGTAATCAGTAAACAAAAAAATCAGAGCAGAGCCACAAGTCCTAAATAAAGAGAAACCATTACAGAAAACCACAAAAGTGAAATGGCAGTCAGAAATACAAGGGAAAAGAAACAGTGGAAATTTAGAACAACCAGAAAACAAGAGATAAAATGGCAGTATTAAGCCCTCATATATCAATAATCACTCTAAATGTAAATGGATTGAATTCTCCAGTCAAAAGACACAGAGTGGCTGGATGGATTAAAAAACAAGACCCAACAATATGCTGCCTCCAGGAAACACATCTCAGCTCTAAAGACAAACATAGGTGCAGAGTGAAGGGATGGAAGATGATACTCCAAGCAAATGGCAAGCAAAAGAAAGTAGGCATTGCCATACTTGTATCAGACAAAGCAGACTTCAAGATAAAAAAGACAATGAGAGACACAGAGGGGCAGTATATAACAATAAAAGGGACATTCCACCAAGAAGACATAACACTCATGAATATATATGCACTTAACACAGGAGCACCAAAGTACATAAAGCAACTGTTAACAGACTGAAAGGGAGAAATTGAAAGCAACACAATAATAGTAGGGGACCTCAACACCCCACTTACATCAATGGATAGATCATCCAGACAGAAAGTCAACAAGGAAACAGTGGCCTGAAATGAAATACCAGACTAGATGGACTTAATAGATATATATAGAACATTTCATCCAAAAACAGCAGAATACATATTCTTCTCAAGTGCACATGGAACATTCTCAAAGACAGAACACATGTTGGGAAACAAGGCAAGCCTCAATAAATTTAAGAAGATTGAAATCATATCAAGCATCTTTTCTGACCACAATGCTATGAAACTAGAAATCAACTATAAGAAAAAGGCTGGGAAAGTCACAAATATGGGGAGACATGCTACTGAACAACCATTGGATCAATGGAGAAATCAAAAAAATACCTGGAGACAAATGAAAATGAAAACACAACATACCAACTCTTATGGGATGTAGCAAAAGCAGTGCTAAGAGGGAAATTTATAGCAAAACAGGCCTGCCTCAACAAAGAAGAAAAATCTCCAATAAGTAATCTTAAACTACACCTAACAGAACTAGAAAAAGAAGAACAAACAAAGCCCAAAGTCAGCAGGAGGAGGGAAATAATAAAAACTAGAGCAGAAATAAATGAAATAGAGACTAAAAAAACAAAAGAAAGGATTAACGAAACTAAGAGCTGGTTCTTTGAGAAGATAAACAAAATTGACAAACCTTTAGCCAGACTCACTAAGAAAAAAAGAGAAAAGGCTCAAATAAATAAAATTAAAAATTAAAGAGGAGAAATTACAACAGATACCACAGAAATACAAAAGATTATAAGAGAATACTATGGGGGCTGGTCCTGTGGCATAGTGGTTAAGTTTGCACCCTCCACTTCTGTGGCCCAGGTTCACGGGTTCGGATCCCAGGCGTGGACCTACACCACCCATCAGCCATGCTGAGGTGGCAACCCACATAGAAAATAGAGGAATATTGGCACAGATGTTAGCTCAGGGCTAATCTTCCTCAGGCAAGAAAAGAGGAAGATTGGCAACAGATGTTAGCTCTGGTTGAATCTTCCTCACCAAAATAATAATAATAATAGTAATAGTAATAATAATAAGAAAATACTATGAAAAACTATATGCCAACAAATTGGATAACCTAGAAGAAATGGATAAATTCTTAGACTCATACAACCTCCCAAAACTGAATCAAGAAGAAATAGAGAATCTGAATAGACCAATCACAAGTAAAGAGATTGAAACAGTAATCAAAAACCTCCCCAAAAGCAAAAGTCCAGGACCAGATGGCTTCTCTGGAGAATTCTACCAAACATTCAAAGATTTAATACCCATCCCTTCTCAAACTATTCCAAAAAATTGAAGAAGACGGAACGCTTCCTAACTCATTCTGTGAGGCCAACATTACCCTGATACCAAAATAAGACAAGGACAACACAAAGAAGGAATATTACAGGTCAATATCGCTGATGAACATAGATGCAAAAATCCTCAACAAAATATTGGTAAATCGAATAAAGCAATACATTAAAAGGATCATACACCATGATCAAGTGGGATTTATACCAGGGATGCAGGGATGGTTCAACACCCGCAAATCAATCAATGTGATACACCCCATTAACAAAATGAGGAATAAAAATCACACGATCATTTCAATAGATGCAGAGAAAGCATTTGACAAGATCCAACATCCATTCATGATAAAAACTCTCAATAAAATGGGTATAGAAGGAAAGTACCTCCACATAACAAAGGCCCTATATGACAAACCCACAGCCAACATCATACTTAACGGTGAAAAACTGACAGCCATCACTCTGAGAACAGGAACTAGACAAGGATGCCTACTCTCACCACTCATATTCAACATAGTACTCGAGGATTTGGCCAGAGCAATTAGGCAAGAAAAAGAAATAAAAGGTATCCAAATTGGAAAGGAAGAAGTAAAACTCTCGTTGTTTGCAGAAGACATGATTATATATATAGAAAACCCTAAAGAATCCACCAGAAAACTATTAGAAATAATCAACAACTACAGCAAAGTCGCAGGGTACAAAATCAACTGACAAAAATCAGATGCATTTCTATATACTGATAATGAACTAGCAGAAAGAAAAGTCAAGAATACAATCCCATTTACAATCGCAACAAAAAGAATAAAATATCTAGGAATAAACTTAACCAAGGAGGTGAAAGACCTATACACTGAAAACTATAAGACATTACTGAAAGAAATTGAAGATGACATAAAGAAATAGAAAGACATTCCACTCCATTCCAAGAAATGGAAAGACCGGAAGAATAAACATAGTTAAAATGTCCTTATTACCTAAAGCAATCTATAGATTCAATGCATGGTGTTGGGAAAACTGGACAGCCACATGCAAAAGAATGAAAGTAGACCATTATCTCACCCCATACACAAAAATTAACTAAAAACAGATTAAAGACTTGAGTGTAAGACCTGAAACCATCAAACTCCTCAAGAAAACATAGGCAGTACACTCTTTGACATCGGTCTTAGCAGCATTTTTTGGAATACCGTGTCTACTCAGGCAAGGGAAACAAAAGAAAAAATAAACAAATGGGACTACATCAGACTAAAAAGCTTCTGCAAGGCAAAGGAAACCATAAACAAAACAAAAAGACAACCCACTAACTGGGAGAAAATATTTGCAAATCATATATCAGACATGGGGTTAATTGTCAAAATATATAAAGAACTCATATAACTCAACAACAAAAAAAACAAACAACCCGATCAAAAAATGGGCAGAGGATATAAACTGACATTTTTCCAAAGAAGATATACAGATGGCCAACAGGCACATGAAAAGATGTTCAACAGCACTAATTCTTAGGGAAATGCAAATCAAAACTACAATGAGATATCACCTCACACCCATCAGAATGGCTATAATTAACAAGATGAGAAATAAGTGTTAGAGAGGACGTGGAGAAAAGAGAATCCTCATACACTTCTGGTGGGAATGCAAACTGGTGCAGCCACTATGGAAAATAGTACGGAGATTTCTCAAAAAATTAAAAATAGAAATACCATACGATCCAGCTGTCCCACTACTGGGTATTTATCCAAAGAACATGAAATCAACAATACAAAGAGATCTATGCACTCCTATGTTCACTGCAGCATTACTCATGATAGTCAAGACGTGGAAGCCACCCACAATTGATGGGAAGTGCCCATCAACTGATGAATGGATAAAGAAGGTGTGGTATACATATACAATGGAATACTACTCAGCCATAAAAATAGACAAAATCGTGCCATTTGCAACAACATGGATGGACTTTGAGGGTATTATGTTAAGCGAACTAAGCCAGACAGAGAAAGACAAACACCGTATGATTTCACTCATATGTGGAAGATTAACAAACACATGGATAAAGAGAACAGATTAGTGGTTACCAGAGGGGAAGGGGGTTGGGGGGTGGGCAAAAGGGGTAAAGGGGTGCATATGTATGGTGATGGATAAAAACTAGACTATTGGTGGTGAGCATGATGCAGTCTATACAGAAACTGATATACAATAATGTACACCTGAAATTATACCATGTTATAAACCAATATGACCTCAATAAAATAACTTTTTTAAAAAAACAGAATAAAAATAAAAAGTATTCCTAAAAATTAAAGTAAATTAAATAAAATAAAGGAACCTAACTGTATATCAGGTTGGTGGCATAACCACACAGAAAAAAAGTATTATTTCAAGTGTCTTAAAACACAACATTTTGAACTGTACACACTGAATGGGATGTAGATGAATGTCCTGAGGATAAAAAAAACCACAGAGAAACCTCAAACAGCATTCACTGTTTTTTACTGTTAGTATTAATATCAGTATTATAATTTGAAACACCCAGTATACAGATAGATTTTGGTCTCTAAATACCATTTCCCACAAAAAGGAACCAGAGTTCCTTGGGAAATAACTGAGTCCCAGTTTGGGGCAAAAAATGTACAAAATGATCCTGGAGCATCTTACAGAACTAGAAAAACAAGGAAGTTATAAAAAACTATTAAGGTCACATCAAAAGGACCCAGGAGGCAATTTGAAGGGGCTCCCATTTGCCAAGATGGAAGAATCTGAGTACACAAAAGAACAGTGACTCAGATGGATTGGAGCATTTCAGATACATAAAAATCTACGTATTCATAACAATTTTAGAAAAAAATTCATTGGTCAGCTCTGGAGGTTGCTAGAGCACCAATTCAGAAATTATCCCGAAAATTGATAAACAGAAAGAAGCAAATATTGATCCTTTGGGAAAGGATCAAACTATCTTTTCTGTATAAACTACTTAAGGTAAACAATTGAAAAGGGAAAGTTCTTTATAGAAGTACTCTAGCTAATATATGCAGAAGGAAAAACAACAATTAGAAAAATCATCATTTTGTAACCTCTAAAGAAAGAGTGGATCTAGGCAATTATCGTCAATGGATGCTAAAACCATTAGGTGAAAGGTAAATGGGGAATCTTATAATGTAGGAATCTTAATATTATTAAAAGTGGGCCAACCAGACATGTGCCTCCTGATGTGACGCAGTGGGAAGTACACAGTACCAACTATATGGTCTTCTTGCCAACAAAACAAAACACCCTGAATTTCATTCAAGCCTCTAGATGGAACTACCAATTTACAGGAAATATGGGGGACAGAGGAACAAGTTAAAATACACCACCAGGAAGCAATCGGCCAAAAACAGGAGATGGGAAACTTACAGGGCAAATTATTGAGTTTCTTCAAACAAATGGTATAAAACAAAAAGTAGGAGAGGAGGACTGTTATAGATTAGGGACCGAATCAATCGAATACAATGTGTGGACCTCATTTGGATCCTGAAAAAAACAAATGAATTTCACAAAGGCAGGGTCGGCCCTGTGGCGCAGGCAGTTAAGTGCCACAAGCAGTTAAGTGCCACACACTCCACTTTGGCCGCCCGGGGTTCACAGGTTCAGATTCTGGGTGCACCGCTCATCAAGCCATGCTGTGGTGGTGTCCCATATAAAGTAGAGGAAGATGGGCACAGATGTTAGGCCAATCTTCCACAGCAAAAAAAAAAAAGCAGAGGATCAGCATCAGATGTTAGCTCAGGGCTGATCTCCCTCACAAAAAAAAAGTTTAAAAAAATAATAAAAAAAATTCACAAAGGCATTTTTTGAGGCAATGGGAGAAATTTGAATATGGACTGGGTAATAGATAATGTTACTAAATTCTTGTTAATTTTATTAGATGTGATAATAACTTGTGGCTACGTGGGGAGGGAGAAGTCCTTTTTTATTAGAGATATTGAATATTGAAATATTTACCTGTGAAATTTTATGTTGGGTTGGGGATTTAAAATATCCCACTAAAAAAAAAGGAAGAGTGATAGATAAAACAAGATTGGGGTTCTTTATCCTATACTGTCTACAAGTTTTACATTTTCCATTAAAACTTTATTTTGTGGGGCCGGCCCTGCAGCGTAGCAGTTAAGTGCTGGCGCTCCAATTCAGCAGCCCGGGGTTCACAGGTTTGGACCCCGGGCGCGCACCCCCTACACCGCTTGTCAAGCCATGCTGTGGCAGCGTCCCATATGAAGTGGAGGAAGATGGGCACAGGTGTTAGCTCAGCGCCAATCTTCCTTGGCAAAAAGACAAGGACTGGCAGCAAAAAGAGGAGGACTGGCATCCGATGCTGGCTCAGGGCTGATCTTCCTCACAAAAAAAACATTTTATTTTGTTTTGTTTGTTTTAAGATCGAATGATTCCGGACAAAATAGTTAATCTCAAGGAAGCGGAAGGAAGGAAATCACTTGAAAGAAAGACCCCCTTCCAGCAGCCCTGATTTCCAAGCTGAGTTATGCGCTTCACGGCAGGTGAGCCCCGCCCCTCCGCGGCCCACCCCACCCCCACGTTCTCACCTGCTGCCGTGGACGCGGCACGACTGGGGCTGGAAGGAGGTGGGCAGAGACGTCTGGTCATCCTCAAAGGAGATTTGGTCGCCCAGGAAATTGGGTCCGGAGAAAAGCTGAATCTGGGGGCAGAGATGGGAAGTGATGAGAATGAAGGAGGGTGACGAAGTGAGACGGAGAGAATGGGGAAGAGCGGGAGAGGTTTGAAATGAGGGAAGAGGCGACACAGGCCCGCACCAGCTCCTTACCTTTGAGACAAAGTGCAGGTTGTGTTCCCCGACCTGAAGGGAGGGACCAAAATTTCGAGACTTAAGGAAAGTACCAGACCCTAGACTCAGCATCTCTGGTTACAATATTCCCCACCCTACGGCAGCTCTTCCCTAGCCCAAGTCTTCATTAGCCTGGCCCCTCCAAGAGGCCCCGTGCCCCCATGAGCTCGGAGCCTGGTCCTTCCAGTCCCGCCCCCCGCGGTGGGAGCATCCCCGATCTCAAGCCCCGCCCCCTAAAGGCCCCGCCCCCTGAGGCCGGCACGCACCTGCAGCACCGGCTGCAGCGAGGCGAGGGCGCTGTTGCCCGCACCCCAGTCGTCGCAGTTGCGGTACACGCCTTTCTCCAGCACGTACTGCTCGCCGGAGAAGCCCACCTCCTCATAGGCCACCCACCTGCAGGAAGGGCGGAGCGCGCGTCAGCGGGGCGGAGCCGGCACCTCGGCTGGAACCGCCCCCGGACCGCCCCGCTCCCGGAGCCCGGCTCACTCACACGCCGCTGAGCACGTGGATAGCTTGCGTGTGGGGGCCGTGTTGCGCCCGCTCCACGTCCGGCAATGCCTCGCTCACCTCCACGCTGTGCCCCTCGAAGTCCATGGCCTCAAACAGCACCACGGCCGGGTCCCCGAAGTCCTGGGCCCCAAGGACAGTCAGGTCTCTCCCGCCCACTGACGGGAATCCCCGGGAGTGCCCAGACCCCAGGGACGCAGCCCACCGGGGGACTTTGGGGTAAGGCGCTCAGTGTGACCTGGGGAAGAGCAGCAGGAGGAGGAGAGGCTAGAGCTCAGGGAACACTTCCAGGTGCTCTGGAGAACAGGGAGAAGGGGCACAAATTCTTTCCTCAACAGATTGTAGCAGGGGGAAGTCGGGCTGTGGCCAGAGGCAGAGGGATGGCCCCATTGCCCTTACTTACCGTCCGGATGACCCGCAGGGAGGTCAGCGCCTCGTCATAGCCTCCCCATTGTGACCAATCAGCATATTCCCCCTCCTCCAGCAGATACTGGTGGCCCCTGAAGCCCTCCTTCTCGTAGCCCACCCAGCTGGGGGAAGCGGGAGGACAGACAAGACTCAGTCACAGAAAGCCCATGGATGGGTAAGGCAGCTGCCCCCACCTCTAGGCAGCCCAGGTCACTCCCCACTCCCTAGGGCAGAGGCCAGTGGGGAAGATGAGGTGGAAGGAAGGGTCCCGAGTCCTCACCAGCCCCCAAGAACTCGCAGGGACCCCACAGAGGGCAACTGGGGACTCTGGCTGTCCTCTGGCTGCTGAAGGTTGTAGATGTCTCGGCTCACTTCCCAGCTCTGACCCTGAAACCCTGGGGCCTCATACACCACAGCCTGGGGAAAAGGGGGGTGTCAGGTTAGTGGGGAGTGATCTGGAGCCAAACACACCCAGCCAGCTCAGGTTGGCTCTGCCCAGCATCAGCCCAAAACTAAGCCCTCCCACTCCCTCACTGGGCCCCATCCCTTCACTGAGCCCCATGCTTTTACCTAACTCCTGTCTCTATTCTGACCTCTGACCTGGTCTTTACACATCAAAAGCCAATTCACAGTGAGCCCATCAGGTTCCGCCCTCCTAGACCCAACTTCTGGCCCCCAGAACCCTCCTCTCCCTTCTTCCAGTCCAGGCCACAATAGCCACACATAACACACACATCCCACCCAAAGGCCCTCTTTGACTCTGAAGCCCAGACTCTTACCTTGGGCTCCCCTGGCTTCTCTACACTTGGGCAGCCCTGCAAGGAGACAGAGTTGAGACATCAGCCCAGAGGTGAGGGGCTAGGGACCTAGAATTTACTTGATCTGAGACCTCTATAAATGGCCGACCCCATATCCTCCCTCTCCCCCACCCCTTGGCTAATCCCCCCTCTCCTCCAATCCCATTCCCAGTAGAAGCCCTCAGGCCTTGCCCTCTTCCCCCAGAATATAGGCTACGCTACGTGGGACCATCTGCTCCTTACCAATCTTATGGGCTTCAGGGAGCCCACGCTGGGGTCTGATGTACCCCAGGCCTCTGAGGTGGGGTACTGTCCAGGTTCCAGGATATAGGGAGTGTCTTCAAAGAAGGGTTTGGGGTACAGCAGCCACCTGGGGGAAGGCAGAGGCCATTGCACCCCAGATACACAGGGATACAGATTGGTGGATGAGGGGGAAGGTTTAGAGGAGAGGAGGTTTGGGGGAGAGACCCCCATCAAGGGGACTCGGGAGGACATTTCAGGCTCCCATAACCTCTTGCAGTAGCCACTGCATCTATCTCCCTTCCTCTGGCCTGGCCCTCTCTCATTTCACACAGCAGCTGGAGAGTTCTTTCTGGCACATATACCTGCTTAAAGACCTCCCATAGTTCCTCACAATAAATCCCAGCTGCACTAAGAGACCCTGCAATCTGGCCCCTGCCTTCCTCCTGGGCCTCATATCTCCCCACTTGCTGCTTACACTGGCCAGACTGAACTTTCAAAGCTTAGATCTCTCAGCCTCTGGGCCTTTGCAGGTGCTGTTCCCTCTGCTGGATATACCCTTTTCCCCATTCATTCAATTAACAAATATTTAGGGGCGTCTACTCTGTGCTAGGCCTGGCTTCAGGCATCAGGGATACAGTAGTGAACGAAACATACAAAACCCTGCCCTCATGGAGCTTAGATTTTTCTGGTTCCAACTCATTCCCAGAGCTGAAGTGTCTCCTCTTCCAGGAAGGCTTCTCTGACCTCAGGCTGGTTTGGTGCTTTTCTGTGCTCCCTCAGCCCTGTGCTCCCCCATCCCAGAACTCTGGATTGCCACTATGTGCTTACTTGCTTGTCCCCACCAGTAGACCGAGCACTTCTATGTCCTGTCACCTCTGCGTCCCCAGCACCTAGCAGAGTGAATCTTAAATGAAGGGATTCCAGAACAGCCCAGACTCACAGTCCTGCGGAGACAGTGGCAGATGCCACCTGCAGGGGCTTCTTCAGGCCCTGGGGGTCCTCCAAGGCCTCGGTTAGCTTCACTTCCTCTCCCTTGAGGCCCTCCTCGGAGTACAGGCAGATCTGTGGGGTGATGTAGTCCTGCAGGAGAGGGGTGGAAACATACAGTGTAAAACAGCACCCCTCAGGGCCTACCCCCGCCTGCATCTGTGTCCCCAAGCCTGTCCAGCCAGGCCTCCAGGGGGCTTCTGGGAAACCTTTGTAGCTGTCTCCCCAGAAGCCAGGAGGGTAACTGGCATGTTTTCTGCATGCCTGGCCAGACAAGCCGGAGACCAAAGCCCTTGCTGGTCCCATGCTGGGTCTTTGGGACCTGAGACCAAAGTTCCCGTCAGGAGCCCGCACATCCCATGCCCTTCACCTTGCCTCTGGGTAGCCTGCTTTCCAGCCTGGAGGAGGGACCAGTGGGATGGACAGCCACTCCCTGAGGTCTACCTTTGACCCTGCCTTTGTATATAGTTCCTGCTCCTGTTCAGACTGGCTTCCACCTGCCCCTCATCTCAGGAAGCAGCAGGTCCTCTCTGCATTCTGGGCGTTTCTTCCTCACTAGGACCATTTTCATTCACTCACTCCTTCATCAAATGTTTATGAAGCATCTACTGAGTGCAGGGCACCGTGCTAAGGGCACGTCCTCCCCATCCATTTGGTCTTCTCAAGCGGAGTTATCACTCCATTCACAGACCAGGAAAGTGAGGCTCAGCGACCTTAAGCGGCCTGCCTGAGGGCACACAGCCTGTAACTAGCAGGCCAAGAACAGAGCAGTGTAGTTTTGTTCACTGTTGCAATCCAGCACCTCCCACGTGCCTGGAAGACACTAGGCACCCAGTGCATGCCGAATGAATCAAGTAAATCCGGGTCCACCTGACTTCAAAGCCCTTGTTTTTCTTTTGTAGCTTGTTACCTCCCACACGAAGACGAGTTTATTGTGGGAAGCTCACAAATGGTCCACAACCATTTGTGTGTTTCTGGAGAGGCTTTGAAAACTCTTGTCCCTCCTTTGCATGGCTGGGCCACTGCCCTAGTTAAGACTCGTCAGCTCTCATCGTCTCCTACCAGGAGGATTGTGACAGCTCTGGACTCGGAGTTATTAAAACCAAAACATCTGATCGGCCCTGCTTTTAGAGTTATTCCTTTCTCTTCTGGGTCTCCGTAGTGGCCAAGATGGTTCTGTCAAGCTTAATTTCAGTAGCTTGTAAATTTGTGTTATGAAAACAATGTTGTTTTTTCCCACTTTACAGATATGAAACTATAATATTGATCATGCCTTTTCAAACCACATACTCCTCCCTCAAAATTCAGAGGTGCCTTTCAGCTGGAAATCACTGCCTTTCCTGGTCTTCCTGCCTCCGAGATCCCCATCTAGTCTCTTCTCCTGGGAGCTGGAGGGATGTTTATAAATCCCTAATCTGGTTATATGGCTTTCCTGCTTCAAACCTAGCCCTCATACCCTAGCCTGACCGTGAGTCCTGCAGGGCAGAGAGCAGGTCTCCCCCACCCGCCCATTGGCTGGCGTGGTGCCTGGCACACAGCTGACCTTAACGAGCATCTGTGAGCCAATGAAGGAATGAACATCTGTGGCACCTTGGGTCTGACTGTGGGCCTGAGAGCCTGGACCCTGGGGGTGAGCGAGCACCCACGTCTACCCCTACCCATTTCTGCTGCTCTAACCCAATCCTTTTCCAGCGCTGGCTCAAACTTCCCCAGGCTGCTTTCCCAAGCTGGGGCTTGGCCTCTGCCTGGCCCCTGCCTCCCCAAGCCAGGCTGAGCAACCCCCAGAACCCCTTTCTTCCTCAGTTGGCACCGAGGTCGGGGATCTATGGGTGAGTCCATAATAAACCCCTTCTGCCCCCTACCCTGTATGATTCCAACTCTAGGCACCAGAGGCTGTCTCCCTCCTCAGGGCCTGGGGCCCAGGGTAGACAGGGCAACATCTGGGCCCCCACTCCCAGCCCGCTCACCCGGACAACCCTCCTCAGGGAGCCGATGCCTTGGGTACTCCATGCTGACCCCGGGGTTCCTAGTTCCACATCTCCTTCTGGCAGGACCAGCTTCCGGCCCTGGAACTCCGGCTCTTCGTACAGCACCCAGCTGTGGGCACAGAGACCCGCGGTCACTGGGTGGGGAGAGGATGTACCCACCAGGCAGGATCTCTGGGTAGCTGAGGGGGTTTCTGCAAGGTCAGCCTGGACACTTCCAGGTCAGCACTTGCATCCGCCAGGTTCATACACAGGACCCCCGCCCGGCACTCTGCACTCACCAGCCTCGCACCACCCTTATGGAGGCCACGGGGGCCCAGCTGGAAGCATCAGCAATGTCTTCCCAAACCTCCCTGCTGCTGCCTTGGCAGCTGGGCTCCGAGAAGAGGATCATCTGGAGAAGGCACAGAAGGAGTCCTCAGACCCTGTCCCTAGACCCCGCCTCGTACTGTCCCCACCCACTTGCCCCACACCCTACCTTTCCAGGCCTGGTGTTCAGCTTGCCCTGGGTCTTCAATGCTGGGCTCTGGAATGGAGGGCGGTGACAAGAAGTCTTATGGGGGTGTCTTCTTACTGCCTCCCACAACCTGCCATTCCAGGGATCCCACATCCTCCCGACTGGCCTCCACCCCCAAAGAGCTGACCCACAGAGGATGCTACACTTACTTGTTCCCAACCCCCAGGGGCCTCATCCCCCTGGCCCAGGAGCTGGGTGCCTATTGCTCCCCTTCCCCAGCTGCCAAGTTATCAGAGCCACCAAGCCCTTTGGAATCGACAGTACAAATCTCCACCTGTTTGGATAGGGAGACTGGGGCCCAGAGAAACGTGGTCACAACGAAACTAGACCTCAGACGCAAGCCTCTGGCCTCTGGCTATTCTGCCTCCCAGTATCATGGTCCTCACACCATCCAAACCCCAGCCCAGGTGAGGCCAGGCACCCTCCCTCGCCCACCCAAGTCCTCACTCACCCACCCCTCCGGTGGCCGGGCAAATGTGGGCTTCTCTGGCGGCGGCCTTTCGCTGCAGAGCAGAGGCAGCTGTCCTGGCACCTTCCTGAGCCCCGGTGCCCCATGGGATGGCAAAGCAGATAGTTTTGTGCCCAGTGGTTCCAAGGTGGGGGCCTCCTTGGTAGCAGGCACCAGACCACCAAAGAGAAGGCTGCCTCCAAGACGGGAAGTGGGCCTGCCGCCTGCCTGCCACTCTGGCCCCAGCTCTGGGTGGGGGCCCTTGGCACCTGCTACATGCTTCTTCATCATCTCCAGAGGAGAGCAAGAGGCCTGGGGGGTCCTGGCGTGGCGGGAGTCCCAGGAGGGGCCGGGCCTGGCTTTCTCCTGCATGCGCTGGAGCTTCTCATCATCGCTCAGGTAGGGGTTCTCTGGTTCCTCCTCTTCCTCCTCCTCCTCCTCCTCTTCCTCCTCCTCCTCCTCCTCTTCTTCCAGTGCGGGCCCCTCCTGGGGGCTAGATCCCAGCACCCATGGCCCAGGATGGTCCTCCTCGATGGGGGGCAGTGTGGCATACATGGCCAGGTAGGAGGAGCGAGGGGCTCGTGGCAGCCGGTGAGTGTGGAGGATCTCGGGGGGCTCCATGCTCCGCAGGGTATCCAGGAAAATCTCTAGGTCAGTGGCCAGGGCCACCTCTTCCTCCTCCCTCGATGGCTCTGGGAGGGCCTTACCCTCGGTGGACTCAGGGACAAGCTGGGACTCCAGGCTGGCCTCTGCTCCCATCGGCACTGGGACAGGGGGGCCTCCTGGGCTGTGGGGGCACACCTTGCCCACTGAGGAGGAGGCAGGGAGAACAGCAGGGCCCTGGACAACCACTTTCTGGGTGGAAAATGGGGCAGCAGAAGCACCAGGGCCCTGGACAACCTCTTTTTGGGTGGGACATGATATGGGGCTCTCTTCAGAGCTCTGGACAAGCTTATCCTTCGGGGGGGATGGGACAGCAGGAGCAGCCAGGCCTTGAACAGCCTCTTCCTTGGTGAGGGAAGGGGCAAGGTTGCCTTCAATACCCTGGACAGCCTCTTTTTGGGTGGGAGATGATACGGGGCTCTCTTCAGAGCCCTGGACAAACTTATCCTTTTGTGGGGATGTGATAGCAGGAGGATCTAGGCCTTGAACAGCCTCTTCTTTGGTGAGGGAAGGGGCAAGGCTGCCTTCGATACCCTGGACAACCTCTTTTTGGGTGCTAGGGCTGCCTTCTGGGCCCTGGACAACGTTGGTTGGTTTGGGAGATGAAGCAGCAGGAGCACTAGGACTCTGCACAACCTCTTTCTGGGTGGGGGATGGATCAGCAGGAATACCAGGGCCCTGCACTACCTCTTTCTGGGTAAGGGAGAAGATAGGGACATTTTCAGAGTCCTGAGCAACCTTATTTCTTGGGGACGGTGGAGCAGACAGACCTCTTGGGCTGGGGAAAGCCTTCCTTCTTGTAGAGGATGGAGCAAGAGGTTGTCCAGGGACTGTAACAACCTCGCTCCTCACCATGGGCAGGACGGTGGCAGCAGGGGAATCTGTGAGCCCTTCCATTTTTACAGAGGGCAGGGCCTGGGGTCCCCTGGGCTTGAGAGTGAGCTGGGCCTCGGGGTGAGTGGGCACCACAGGCTGCTCTGGGGGGTGAACTGGGCCCAGGGAGGGGGCCTGGGTCTGGAGTCTGGGAGAGGAGGGTACTGGTGCATGACCCTGAGAGGTCTGGAGAGGGAGCTGGGTGCGGCTGGAGGCTCCCTGCACCCTTGGGGACTCACGGGCCCTGGCGTCTGGGGCTTTGACCTGGTCTTGGTCTGGGTGGGCTGCAGGGACATCCTGGTTCTGAGGTAGGTGAACACCCTCTGAGATGCCTGCAGGGGCCAGGGCAGATCCGTCTTTTGGCACTGCTGTCCCTGTCTCAGGTAGCTGCCCCAGGGCTTCCCCCTCTGACCCACCCAGACCTGGACTCCTTGGCACAGCAGCCATGGGCCTAGGAAGCTGGCCGGTAGGTGGGCTACGCTCAGCAGGCACGAGGCTACTTAGCAGCTCCAGGGCCTGACTGCGGCTGGGGGAGCCGTCAGCCCGGGGCCTCACCACCACTGCCCGTACCGTGCGGGCAGCATTGCGTCCCCTTGGCAGGGCCTCGCCTGGAAGTGTTGGCCCCACGGTCACAGAGCTGTTCGCCCGTCGGTCCACATGCCCTCCCATCACCATGGTGGTCCGCACAGTACGTGTCACCCGCCGTTCCTCAAGGCTCCGGAGGCTCCCACTGATGTGACTCACACCTGGGTGGGGGCTCGGCTCACGGGGCCCAGGCAGAGGCACCAAATACTCAGTCCTGGCCACAGCTCCCGGATTTGGTGGCTCAGTCCTGGGGTCTTGGGAGCTGCCATCAACCTGGTCCACAGCTTCCTTCAGCCTCCCTACTGGCCTTTTCTCCTTGGGAGGTGGTGTGTACTTCTTGGAAAAGATGGGCCCATGGCTCTGGAAGCTCTTGGAGCCAGCCCCATCCCGGGGGCCCTGGCAATTCACAGTCTCTTCTTCCCGTGCAGCAAAGCCATTGACTTCCTCTCGACGGTAGCTGTACTCGAACATCTCCTCTCGGGGAGCTTCCATCTGGGCCCCTGACACCAGGGACACCTTGTGAAAACGGTGTCTGATCTCTTCCTGGGCAGGGGGCCGCTGCCGCCATGTCAGCGTGGCACTCAACACTCGGGCCTCAGCCCGAGCTGGGGGCCCACCTGCCTCCTCCATGTTGGGCCCCGGCAACCTGTCCTGAGGTGTCCTTGGCTCAGTGTGATCCAGCTCCCTGCAGATGGTGCCAGGAAGAAGAGAGACAGGTCAGGGGGTGGTGAGGGTGGCTTTCTGCCATGCAGAATAACTACCCCTGCCAAAGTCAGGCTGGGGAACCTCAGGCAAGTCATTTGACCTTTTGGGCCTTTGTTTCTTCATCTGTAAAATGGGCGTGATACTCTCAGCTCTCCCACCCCTCTCCCCACTTTCAGGTGATCCCCTATACCAGGGTCCTTTCCGGGGTGAAGCTGAGGCCTGAGCCTGGAAGAGAGAGAAGGGAGAGCAGTGGGTCATGGGGGTCTGACCACTGGTCTGTGGATGGGGCTGTGACTCTGCCCATGGAGCAAAGTCTAGTCCTCTAGGACCCAAAAACGAGAAAACCGGGAAGCTGAAAACTAAGCAACCGTTCTGACCCGTTCCTGATCATTATAAGGGAAAGGAAAGAAAGACGGACTTTTTTTGGCCCCAAGCAAAGCTGGGTTCCCCCTTGCCCTGTCACTCACCAGCTGGATGACCTTGGGCAGGCCAGTTCTCCCCCTAAAGCTTCAAGGTCCCCAGTCACAAAACTGGAATAATAAGAGTATGTGCTTCATAGGTTATTGTCAGGATCCAGTAAGAGAGAAAGAATGAAAACTTGCTTTATAAACTAAAACACTGACTCATAAATTTCCCACTGTTACCTTGGAGAATTGTGACCAAATGTTAGCAGGTGTGCACATGTGTGTAGTGGCATGAGCACGTGGTGAGAATTGTTGGAGCATAAGTGCATGCCTGTGTGCATCCGTGGGGCCGAATGAAACCCCTCAGGACACAGCACTTTGGACTTGAATGCACTTTCCCTCAATTCTCTCCTCTGTGATTATTTCCCCCATTGTACAGATGAAGAAACTGAGGGCAGAGAAGAGGAGTGCCTGGCCCAGGGTGATGCAGCTGCTAAGTTGCCAAGCTGGGGTTTGAATTCACATCTGAATCCATGTTCAGGCATCTTCTCTCCTGCTCCCTCAGCCAAGATTCTGAGAGGTGGGGCCTGGGTCTTGCTTCTTTTCTGACCCTCCCTTGATCTCTCTGGGTCTCCTTTACCTCCTTTACTAAACAGGGGGATAATAATCACAGCTGCCTAAGAAGACCTCTAAGCTCCCTAGCAACTCTCCAGTGAATCTGTTTTAATGGTAATAATAACAACAACAACAGCAGCCATCTGTTGAGGGCTTCCTCTATGCCAAACACCTTGCTAATGGCCATTGTCCTATTGAATTCTCAAAAGAATCCCATGCATTTGATACCTCATAAGGAATAAATTATTAATAAATTATAAACAAAAATTCCATTTTGCAGATGAGGAAAAAAAGGCTCAGAGAGTTTAAAAAACTTGCTCAAAGTCACACAGTAGTAGAAGCAAGACTTGAACCCCAGTCCTACTTAACCGCCACACCAAACTCCCTAACGGATTTATCTGGTAAACAGACTCTGTGGTTTGGAAGTTTACTTTTAAAGGGGGCCATGGTAGTCCTGGAAGGGCCACCCAGCTCCCACTCTGACTTCCAGGCTGCACTGACCAGGGTAATCCTATTCTCAGACCCCAAGGACTCAAGAGGTCAGGCTGTTCATCCCCAGCCTCAGGGCCAGCCTGTCTTCAGGTCTGCTCCTCCTCTCCATGAGGCAGCCCCCAGAGCTTATATTATAAGGGAAGTTAAGACCAGAAATGAACCCATGCTGCCAACTCCCCTCCTCCATCTCTGTCTTCCTCCCTCCAGAGAAGCTGGTGGAACCCTGAACTTTGACCCTGCCCTGTGGCCCCAGCAGTGACTCAGGTTTTATGAGGGGCAGAGATGAAAGGGGCTGAGGCCCAGGGAAGCCTGATGACTCCAGGACCACTGGTGGCTGTGACAGCATGTGACCTGGCCCAGGACAGGGTCTGAGTGGCCCTGGAAAAGCCTTGTGATTAGGGAAGGTGGGGGGCTGAGAAGGATCCCCAGTCCTTTCCCCAGGCCAGAATTCCTGAGAGCAGGACACACACAGACACCTGAGGCCCTGGATTGTAGCCCTTCACTGAGGTCCCACCCTCTCCCCCGTCCTCCCTAAGGAGCCCCCTTTCTTCCAACAGAACCCCTGTCCTCCTTGCTGGGACTCCCCACATGGAGCTTCACCCCCCTCGCTGAGTCCTTTCCATTTCTGAATAACAATAATGACAACTACCATTCACTGAAATTCCCTGTCCCTGCTGGCAGTGATAGTAGGTGGCAGAGCCTGGGTTCTAAGTCACTGATTCATTCATTCATTCATTGATTCATTCATTCATTCTTTCGATGCTAATTGTGTTAGGTGATGTGCTGGACCCTGGTTAGGTTCATCCAAAGCCAACTTTCCCATGAAGGTGGTATCCTAGGGGTCAAAGAATTAGACATAAAAACAGGAACCACATTTGGAAGGCCCAGTAGGCTTTGGCAAAGCAACAGGAGAACAGCTTCAAAGAAAGCCATTGGTAATCAGATCAGACATTGTCAGTGACCTCCCGACAATCAGAATTCAGTGCCTTTCTCAACCCAACCCAAGCTCTGACAACACCCCTGAGAGTCACTCATTCCACAAGCATGTGGTCATTCACTTCTGCCGGCATACTTCTAGGGACAGGGAGGTCACCATTTCACAGTTGACCTGTCCCATCCCTGGATAGTCATGACTGCCAGAATGTTCTTCAAACTATGCTGCAATCTGCCTGCCTATAGCTCTGAACACAGACCCCAATGACCCAGGATGCCTCTCCTAGGCCAGCAGAAGTGTCCATTCCCAGAGCCCTCTCTTCTGCAGGGCCCCAGACCAGAAGCGGATTTGTTGGGATGGTGACCTGTGATTCCAAACAAGGCGTGTGGGGCTGGGAAGGGAAAGGCTGAGGAGGGGGCGGGGGGAGTGTGGGAAAGAGCCTTGTCTAACCCAACAAGTCCTGGATTCTCCCTGCTTACCCGTGAGTCACCCCCAAACTAGGCCAAACCAGTCCACAGGCCCACATGCCCACAAACACATGCTGCATCACACAGGCACACACTGACACACAGATAGACACCAGCATAGACCCACAAAGGCACAAAAATACACACAGACACTTACGTAGACGTACACGGTCAGGCACAAAAACACACACAGACTCACAGAGTTACAGACACTCAGAGACACAGCAGACACACAAGTCACACACTCACAGAAACACACCAACACAATGACACACACATGCACACATTCTCCACACACAAACACAGTCAGTGCACAGCCCCAAGCCCCCGTCCTTCTGAAATGTGCCTACACTTGAACACACACACACGCTTGGATGCATACCTGTCTTACACATTCCCACTTGCAGCTCCAACTGTGCCCCGCCTCCCCACCCCCCCTAGTTGCCAATCCTGGCCCAGAGAACCCTCCCCCATTAAGACATAGAAGGATGCTGTCCCTGGAGGACTCCTTCCTCCCTAAGTGAGCCCTAGCCTCCCGCCCAAGTCTGTCATTATCCGCCTGGGCCCAAAATAGCCAGGGAGTGACAGGCAGAGTCCGAGTCCCCCCAGCTCCTTCCTTCCTCCTCTCCAAGGCCTGCCTCCTCTGCCCACCTTCCCTCTCTCTGCAGCCCATCTCCCCCAGCTGGGGCACCCAAGCAGGTCCCCGAGCCAGCCTGGGTCTCACATCTCTCTCTTCCTTAGCACAGGACCAGGTACCCTGACTCCTGCCCAGAGGCCTGGTCGTCCCTGATGCTGCCTTTGCTAGCACGGTGCTGCCAAATCCACCTCCACAAGGTCACAGAAAGCCCTGGAGCCCACACTCAACCCTCCACTATCTGTCTGCACAGGGCCCATGAGGCCTCTTTGAAAGGCAGGATAGAGAAGTGGTTACAGCACAGGCACCCAGGGTCAAATTCTGGCCCCTTCACTTTCTCATTGACTTTGGGTGAGTGACATAACCTCTCCGAGCCTTCGTCTCCCTGTTGTAATCGGGGTGTGGGAGCAGGATTAGTCCTACCTCATGGGGCTGTTGTGAGGATTAAATAGAATTATGCTTAGAAAATAACCATGAGTGACAGCCACCACCATCATCATTAGGAACTTCTCAGAGGTCCAGTGCCCCTTCCCAGTGGTCCTAGGGAAGTCCCATGTTCACCCCTCTGCAGTGAGTTTTAGAGAACCCATTCTTCCCCCTCTGAGCCCACCAGGCAGCTTTGGGAGAGTCATTTCGACACAAATGAAAACCAAGGCTTGGGAATCTCAGCGCCTGTTCCTGTGGCTGCCAACACAGAGCCAGGTGGGATAATTATTGCTGTGACTGAGGCATTATTAATAAGCATCCCTGCTATTTCGGCAGCCCAACTCTCTGGAGTTCAAAGCATGTTCCTGTAGCCACCTCTTCTTTCCTCATCTCCAGCTGCCAAATCTCCTTGACAACTCAAGGCCCAGAGAGGTTAAGTAACTTGCCCCAGGAAAGCCAGCACTTTGGCTGGGTACCTATTCCCAGGCTGGGTCTGTGGTCTCCTGAACAGAACTGGGGAGTGGTGGGTGTTGCTAAGAAGGTGACCCCTCCTCCATCCTCTCCATGACATGATCTCCCCCTCCTCAGGTGGGCAGGAGAAGAGAGCAGCAGTGAGTTCCAAGAGGTAGTCTGTGGGTGAGGAGAGGGAGAGGAGGGCAGAGTAGGAACGGGGAGGGGACGGCAGAGTCCACTCACGCTCATGTTGCTGAATGAATGGGCCTTGAGTTGGGGAAGCCCGGAGACAAGGCAGAGACCCAAGAGGAGGCAGCCAGGCCAGTTTCCCCTCCCACTGTTGCCCCACCCAGGGACCGACCTCTACTCACTGTCTGTGTGGGGACCCAGGCGTCTGGCCAGCCTGGAGCTCCTGCCGCTGGTCCGTGCTCCCCTGATGCCGTGGGGCTCTCAGCCGGAGCTCCTGGGGCCTGTTGGTCAGGCACCCCGTGATGGGGCGGGGCCCCTGGGGAGGCTCCTGCCAGCCCCTGGATTCCTCAGGGCCACAGGGGTGGGGAGCTGGTTGGGCCGGTTTGGGCTCCTCACCCTCCTCCCCAGGTGCCTGCCCACACCCCTGCAGGGTGACAGTGATGTGGTAGCGGGTCTTCCTGGCAGAGGGACGCTTGTGTAGGGCCTGGGCTGGCTCTGGCAGGGCTGGCCCTGGAGTGGCAGACTCGCCCTTTGCCCCCTCTGCCATGGGTAAGGATGCTGGGCGGGGCAGCACGTCTTCCAGGTTGCCGGGTGGCTCAGGCCTCAGAGGGACCTCTGGGGCTATATACAAGGGTTGCGGGCAAGTGCAGCCTGGGAGTCCCTGTTCCAAACATCCAGGAGCTTGCACCGGGCATGATGGACACCTGGCACCAGCAGGCTCTGCTGAAGCCACTGCCAGTGCCAGGCTCTCTGGCCCCACAGAGGCATACTTGGCCAGATCGGAGGCGCTGCCCACAGCTGGCCTCTGTAGGCGCCCCAGGGGCTGAGTGGGCCCCCCTGAGCTGTGTCGTCGCTTCCAAAACCAGGAACCACGGCTCCCTGCCCGAAGGTCCCAGTCTGAGCGGCTCTGGGCTTGGGCCTGAGGGAAAGCAGAGGCAGGGGCCTGGTGACAGCATGTCCCCCTGCCCTCCTTTGCACAGGAGAAGCTGAGCAGAGCTTTGACGTCGAGCAGAGCTGCCCTAAGGAGAGGCTGCCAGGGCCATGAGAGCTGGACAAAGGGGCAGAGCTTTGGGAAGGCCCTTCAGCATTTAACTCACCCCCTCCCATTCTACAGATGAGGAAAGTGAGGCCCAGAAAGGACACTGAGGACTCAAGTCACACAGTGAGGGCCCAGCTCTCAGGCCAGCTGCTGCTTGCCCAGGCGTCCACAGGCCTCCGGCCCTTTTGGCACCAGCTGCCCTGGGGATTAGGCGCTGTGTGGGCATGCCTCCACAAGTGCCCGTGGCCTCTGCCCGCTCCAGGCTTTCAGAGAGCCTCCAGCCACCTCCCTAGTACCCTCCCAGCCCGAGACTCCCAAGCACAACTGGGAGGAGGTGCCTGGGCATAGAGATGTACCTGGACATGAGGGAGCCAGGGAGGAGAGTTCCCCTAAAAGTGGGACAAACCTGACCTCTGTCTGCTGTCTTTCTCTGGGGCCGAGCCTGGTTGTGGAGGAGGGGATAGGGCCCAGGATCCCAAACCCATATGGACACTGTCCCCCAAACCACCAGTTTTCAGGGAGGGGCTTGTATCCCTGGCACCAGAGGAGCCAAGTCTGGGGTCAAAATTCCTCCTAGCAGGGGCCCTTGATTCCAAATGCCACAATTTACTCATCTATGAAATAGATGCAGCCTGTCATTCCCCAGAGCTGAACACCTCAAGACACAGGAGGGCAGAGTGATTAACGTGGGGGCCTGGAGCGAGCCAACCCGGGTTTGAATCCCAGCTCTGCTGCTACCTAGCTGCACCACCTCTTGCACCTCAGTTTCCCCATGTGTAAAATGGGCGTGATAATAACAGTACCCACTTCCTGGGAGGACTGTGAAGATTGTATGAGATAATCCATGCAGAGTACTTGGCACACAACGAGTACTCAATTAAACGCTAGTAATTATTAATGGCATTTAGGACCACAGAGAGACACACGGCTGCTTGAGCCACCTCCAGAGGAGGCCCTCTGCTCCTCCAAGGGAAGGGCACCCTGTCACTGTCCAATCCATGACTCAGGTCCCCACAGCAGATGGGTAAACTATGGCCAGAAGGTTAAGCCACTGGCCCAGCGTCACCCATGGGAGGCCACGCCAGGATGTGGGGGAAAGGGCCAAAGATGGGAGGAGGTCAAGTGAAAGGAGGCAGTGTGGAAAAGGCGGCCCTGGGAAGGCACTGCCCCCGCATGCCTCCCCGGGAGCCCCAGCTTTAGGAAGCTCATGTTTCCTGAGCATCTAGGCCCCATGCTGGATGTTCCACACCCATTACCTTATTTCTCACAACAGCCCTGAGAGGCATTATCGTGCCCCTTTTGCAGATGGGGAACCTGAGGTCCAGAGGTGAGGAATGATCTGCCCAGGGGCACACAGTGAATCAGCGGCAGAGGAAGGACCAGAGAACTCCAGTTGCCTGACTTGTAGGTCAGGGTCCTCAGGGCCTGCCCAGCCCCTCCCAGAGCTTCTGCTCCCTCCCTTCCTCCCCTTTGGATTCTCTCCTACCTTGAGGCTGACACTGCTGGTGCTGCCCTGGCCCTGGGCCAGGTCAGGGCAGCTCTGGCCACCCCAGGGCCTGGGAAGGAAGCACAGGGGAGAGAGTGAAGTAGCCTCCTCCTCTCCCATCCCCAAGACTGGACCCACTTCTCTCAGGGCCCACAGCCTGGATGAGCTCCTGAAACCTGGTGGGGAGGTCTGTGCTGCAGCCTCCTCTCGGCTCCCTCCCACAGCGTCCACTCCACCCCAGCACAGAGAAAGAGTCAGGGATGGGCTTGGGACAAAAATGGGGACTACGCCTGTATCAGGGTCAGAATATAGAAAAAGGACAGTGCCCCGATCATTCAAAAGCTTGCCATTTGCTGAGGCCCTCCCTGGGCCAGGCTTCGCACTAGGCATTGTGCCTGCATGATCTCCTTTAAGCCACACAATAATCCTAAAAGGTGGCTATTAGTGCCCCCATTTTTCAGATGAGGAAACTGAGGCTAAGAGAGGTGAAGTGACTTGCCTGGAGTCACACAGCTAGTGAGCCTTGGAGTTAAGACATTGGGACACTGATATCCAAAGGCTGGCTGGACATCACTGCACTAATGGGGGCAAGATGGAGAAGTGCCTTGGCTGCCTCCTCCGAGCACTCTGTCCCCCACCCCAGGCAATCAGCAGGGATTGGAGGCTTGTGCCTCAGTGCTGGAGTCCCATTCCCATGGCTGGCGAGAACCGAGTCCAAGTGCACACAGGGGATGTGTCACCATGCTGGCCAGGAGCCTGCACAGTCCCTGCCCTGCCCTCCACACACCTGACTCACCTGCACCCCAACCCCGCCTCCTCTCAAGTGGAGAAAGGGAGGGGCAGTGCCAGCTGGGCCCATAGGGCAGGTTCCTGCCAGACAGGGTCAAGGAGGAGGGCATGTCTTCCAGGTGGGGGCAGGCAGGGCACTGGCAGGATGTGGGCACCCAGGGGCACCCAGGCTTCCAGGCATAGGCCCCTCCCCTCTCTCTCTGGGGTGAGAGCAGTACAAAACCCTCCCCTTACTTTGCCCTCACCACGCCCCCACCCCTCCCAGGGCAGGCTAAAGACAGGTGTGTCACGATAAGATCAGAACAAATTGCTGGGTAACTGCAGACACACAAACACCCATCCCTGACAGCACACCCCGTGCTCTGCGGAGATAGAGCTCGTGAGCTACTGGGGTCCTCTTCACTGTTCCCTCCCAGCCATTCTACTCCACCATCCGCAGAGCCTTTTCCCTTCCACTCAGACATCAGCTACCAGTGAATTGGCTCGGAGGGATGAAGTAATTTGTTCAAGGTCTCTTGGCCAGTGGCACCTGGGGTTAGGACAGAGCTCTGGCCACCTGGCTGGCAGTCGCTCCAGGCAACAGAGCAGCCCAGAGCTTAGGAGGTGAGCTCTGGGGTCAGACTGCTTCATCTTGTGTCCTGGCTCCACTACTTCCCAGCTGTGTGACTTTGGGCAGGTGATGTCACCTCTCTGAACCTCCATTTCCGCATCTGAATCACTGGGAATATCTGCCTCATAGAGCTGCTGTGAGGATTAAATGAGATTACTCAGGTAAAGCCCGAAGCAAGCCGCAAATAAAGGTTTATTGTTCTCACAATCTGAGATGACAGGGGAAAACCTCTCGGTGGCATGTAAGGGCAAATGCAGTGCAGTCTAAGCCAGCTCAGGAACCTGTCATACTCGGGACCAAGGGACACGGAGACCAGAGATAAACTGGTCTGTGATGTGAGAATCAAAGTCCACAGGGGCGGAAGGAGCTATTACATTTGCGCATTAACTGTCTCCTCCGAAGAGGAAATCGTTGTCCGATGGCCACCTGCCTGACTTGGGAAATTGCAAAAGTTGATTTCAAGTTGAAAAAGAGCAGAGGGATTTTATCAAGACCGTTTCACAGTCACGAATCCAATATCGTGGTACATCGACAGGTATATTTTTATGCCCGGCGACACTCATGTACGCTTATATGAACATTGACTACACTCTGGTTCCGTTGGCCCCAGGCCCCTCTTTCAGGCCGACCTCGTGCAGACCCAGCTTGGGGGTACACACACACACCGTAGGACTCAGGGGCGCCCCCCAACACACACACACACGATAGGACCCAGGGGTGCCCCACGCAGCCGTCCTCCATCCCCCTCACCTATCCCGAGCTCTGGCCTCCTCCGGGGTCCGCTTCTCCCTGCGCTCCCCGCGGACCCCTAGCCCGGCCAGGCGGCGGGCCAGGCGAGCCCCCAGGCCCCCGCGCCGCTCTGCCATGGCGAGGGCAAGGCCTCGGGCTCGGGGCGTCGGGGCACCTGACCGCTCCGGGCCGCGGGGGCCACCCGGATCCGCTCATTTGCGGAGAAACGCCTCCTCCGGCCCGCCCCCCCTGAGCAAACAGCCGCCCCGCCCGGAGCCCGTGCAGGCGGGGGACGGACCCAGAGGCGTCTATGCCCCGGGGCAGCGCGCGAGCTCTGCAGGGGCCGCCCCCACCCGGGCCGCTCCGCCTGAGCCCTCTCTCCGAGGCCCTGCTCTCGGCCGCGTCCGCGCTACGTCTTTAGGCATCCTGGAGGCGCCAGGGGCCCACCCGGTGCAGGTACCCTCCCCAAGCTGGGCCTGGACGAGGCGGGCGGGGAAAGAGAGGCCTGGGGCAAGCTGCGGCCGGGAGGCAGGGCTGAGCGAAGGGCCTTCCCCACCGGAGGAGGGGCTCGAACACAGGCGCGGGAACGGGCGTGGTCTCCTCAATTGGGCGGGGCCTAGCCCGAGTCGTTGGCATCTGGCGTGGGGCCAAAGGGGTGAGGTGGGTGGCTTGGAACCCGGACTTTGATTACCAATGGGGGCCGAAGCCGACCCTGCCATTGCCCCGCCGTGGTGGGCTCCCTATGAGAGTTCTCGCTCGGTCCTGGAGCGCCTACGACACAGCGGGAATCGCCCAGTAGCCGGTGGGGAAGCCGCTCTGAAACCCACAGGGGTGCGAACAGCGTCCCTGCTGCAAGTTGGACGGCTGTTATTATTTAACAACAGCTGTTTATTGTGATTTTAACCCTAGCCTCCTGCCTCCCAAGCACAGCCCTCCCCCACCTGATGCTGCCTCTCTAACTCTCTGGTGGGGGTGGGGAGCACCTTGCACACTTCAGGGGATCCTTTGGGACTGCAGGGAGAAAGGCCATCAGGAGGGTCCCAGTTCCCCAGGCTCTCTCTGCCAGTTCTTCCCAGCCTGTAGTCCTTGTAGGGCCTCTACCCGTTCCCTGAGCTCGGCACCCCCTTAGCCCTTTGCCCTTTGTGGTGACTGGTCCTGGCACACGGGATATCATGCTTCTGGGTCATGAGTGGACACTGACATCCTGCATTCCTACCCCTCCACCCCCACAGGGGGCTCAGATCCTGGCAGGTACAGAGGGAGGAGCACACCCCTCCCCACAATGGCAGGGAGTACCAGCTGAGGGTGCACAGTGGCCTCCTAGGAACTGTGAGACAAGAAGGTGGTAGGAAGCAGCAGTCGGACATCTGGACAGGTGCTGAAACATCTGTTCAGAAAAGAGGGCATTGTGTCCTGGGCTTGGCAGCACAGTCTGCACCTTGCAGAGTCCTGGAGGGCTAGACTGTCCATCGGTGAACTGAGATGGAGGGCCTGGTCCCAGATAGGTCCCCGACAGGGAGTGGAACCCAAACCCAGCCGGAGGTGGATGGCTGCAGGCACCCACCCATGCACGGGCAGCACAGGCTCTTCCCGGCTGTGTCCCCTGACCTGCTCCCAGGTGGGGCGTGAGGTCTGGCAGATACACAGTGGCTTCCTCTCCTCTGTTGAAGCTCAGGAGGCCTCAACTCATCATAGAGAAAATCCTTTAATTGCTCTGCCCCTGCCCCCTCCCCAGGGCAGTCCTGGCCCCATCACTCAGGCTGGTTGTCCTTGCTTTTCCTGGGATGCTGAGGACACCTTGACCTTGTCCACATCCCGGCCCATCTGCCTCTCTGATGGAGCCGCCACAAGATCTAGTGCCCCCTGGTGCCATCGGGCAAGGTAGGCAAGAGATGCCAGAGGCAGGTGGGTGTGAGCTAGGCCACAGGGCTGTGGGGCATGCAGCCGATGGTGCACCTTCAGGTGCACGTGCTGGGTGAAGCGACTTGGGCAGACACTGCACTGGAAGGGCCGGGCCCCTGAGTGCAGGCGCAGGTGGGTCTTGAGGTTGCTGGAGCTGCTGAACCGCTTGTGGCACATCTGATAGGAATGGGCACTGGCGTCAGCTCTGCTCAGATCTCTGCTCCCCCTCTCCATCTTGGAAAAACCCCACCACTGCCTCCCTGTAATGCAAGCCTGGAAGCTTTCTCCTGATGATTTCTCCCAGGGGCCCACAGTGTCTGGCAAATTGGAGCCAGGCAGACCTGGGTTAGTATCCTGGTGCTTTTACTTTCTGCATGGCCTTGAATAGATGACTTCCCCTCTCTGAGCCTTGCTCTCCTTATTAATAACATGTGACTATTAATACCTAACCTCATAGGTATGTTGGACTGAAGGAGATAATCAAATAGAACCCTTATGCGTGGGGCTGCAGCTTCAGTGGGCGTAATTAACATTTACTGGGAGCTGCCACATGCCAGGAATTGATCTCACATAGATTTCCCAAGTACTAGTACAACTCCTACATTACAGTGGAAAGCAGAGGCTCAGAGGAGTGAAGCTACTAGCCAAAGGTCACACAGCAACTTGGAGGAAGAGCTAGGATTTGAACCCAGGTAGCCCAGGCTCAGAACCACTATGCTGCTTTCATTTCTGCCTCTGTAAAACCCAGAGGCCCTGCCCATCTGACCTCCCAAGGGATGTGGTGCCACTCAAAGAGGGAGGGAGATAACATTGAGCTGATGTTATACATACTGCTTGTATAATTTGCACATGCTATGGCATTAACTCCCCCAGCAACGCTGGGAAGTAGGTAATGGGTATCCACTCCCCAGGACCCCCCAACTTCATTATTCTCCCCCCACAGACATACATCTCTGTTCCCCCTTCCAGGCCCGGGGAGTGACCTCCAATATCACATCCTGGCCCTTCCAGGCTGACAGGGGTCATTTTCACCCCCCTCCACTTCCCTCCCCACCCTCACTTCCTGTCCTGTCTCCACTTGCTCAGGAAGATTGGGGAATGGAGGCTACAGGTGCCATCCGCGCAGGGGCCTGGAACTCCTCACCAGCCTGCAGAAGCACAGGGGAGGGGAGTAGGGTCTCACCAGGCACTCGTGGGGCCGCTCCCCGGTATGTACCAGGTGGTGCTTCTGCAGGTGCGCGAGCTGGGTGAAGCTCTTCTGGCACAGGGCACACTGGAACGGGCGCTCCCCACTGTGCACACGCAGATGGACCTGAGCCAGGTGTGGGAGAAAGGCTGCCAACTGCCCAGAGCCCCACAGCAGGGCCAGGGATCCTCTCCGAATCTCTACCCACAGCCCCACAGGACCCCTTTTGGGCATCAAGGTCTGTCAATCCCCTAGCCTCTCTATCACCCCCTCAGGGCCTCTATACCATTCCCCAGGATACCCGCACTCTTTCTGCTGTCCTGCAGGAGGGGAGATGGCAGTGGTCAGATGGCCAGGTAAGGAGTACCCCATGTATATATATCCTGAGCAGTGCTTCTCAAAGGGTGGTCCACAGACCAGAAACATTAGCATCACCTGGGAGCATGTTAGAAATGCAGAATGTCTTGGGCTGGGGCCTAGGAATCTGCATGTTTACTAGCTCTTCAGGTAGTTTGAAGCTAAGAGCTCAAGCCCTAGAGGATCCATAAGGGACGTTCCCTGATAACCATAACTTTTGCTCAACTTCAGTGGTGCCGACTTGGCGCATAGCTTCCCGTCTTTGCTGACACACAGATGTGTGCCCGTGGTCGCCCCCTGCTGGACGATGCCGATGATGACGCCAACAGCACTGCCGCAGATTTGTGGGATCCCACTTGAAAAAGGCTGGTTGTCAGCTCTGTGGTCTAGACTCACTAAAATTTACCTGTTTGTTCCCCCACCTGACTTTCCAAAAAATAAACAAGAGGAGGCTTAACTGGGAATCCAGAAAGGATGGTTGTTCAGGAAAGGGCTTTGCACTAGATGTTGAAAGACTAGATCAAGGCCTAACTCCACCACTAAATCAAAGTGAACGTGGGCAAGCCCTTCCCATTAGGAGCCTCAGTTTCGCCATTTTTAACTTAAATGAAATGATCTCCTAGACAGTCTTTTAGGGTGGAGAGGACTTTGGTGGTCTTTTTATCTTCTGTTTCCTCTCTACCGTCATGAAACTGAGGGTCCAAATGAACCATCCAGGGTCACAGCCTAGAGGCTGCCCAGGAGCTCCTTCTGGCTTTAAGGTTCTTGATCCTAGAGGCAGGATGGGAAGGGGGTCATTGAAGAGTGCCGAGGGGGCAACGGAGCCCAGGAGGCAGATACCTTGAGGTTGGAGAGCTGCCCGAAGCTCTTGCCACACACGTTGCAATCGTACAAGATTTTGCCATTCTCTTTCTTCAGCGGGTAAGGCAGGGCTGCGGTGCCTGTCCGGGAACCCGGTGGGGCCCGCTTTGCTGGAGCTACCCTGCCAGCACGCTCCGGCCCTGGAGCGGAGGGCCTGGCAACTCCAGGGCCTGGATTCCGGGCCTGGGAGGGTCGAGTTTGGCCAGGGGCTTGGGAGGCCCCTGGGTAGGGATGCAGGGTCTCCCCTGGGGCACTGTGGTGCCCAGGCTCATTGACAGTCATCAGCAAGCTGGGCACAGCCATGGCGGGGTAGGAGGTGTCTTGGGGCAGCATGAAGAGGGGGGGACATTGGACAGAAGGTAGGGCCCCATAGGTGAACAGGTAAGGTGGAGGCAGGAGAAATGGGTATGCAGGATAGAAGGGGTGGAGATGGAATGGGAGTTCTTTGGAGCTGGGAGCAGGCAGGGGGCAGGAGCAGGAAGCCGAGGGGCTGCGGCTCCTTCTATTCTGCCAGGGGGTTGCGGAAGAGCTGTTGGGACAAGAGAAGGATGGGCAGGAGGTCCCCTTGCCAACTCTCTCTGGCCGGCTTCCCATCTTGTCTCTGCTCGGAGGGTACCTGGCTATGAGTTTCTCGTCATTTGTGGAGCCGGCGTGCAGCCCTGGTGGCTGGTGCTCTGAGCAGGAAAGGGAAAATGTCAGGGCCCCACAGCCTGGGGTAAAGTTCTGCTCCCCATCTACCCTGCCCGGCTCGGGGTTGGGAGAGAACTTTGGCCTGCGAGCCTGTTGGTTGCCTCGGGCAAGGCGTTTCCCCTCTCTGGGCTTTCCTGGTCTGCAGTTGCACTTGCCAGTAAAAATGGTTAGTATCTGTGCAGTGCTTAACAATTTTAGGGAGAGAAAATGATTCAAGAAGTCTATTAGATCAGCCAAGTGGAGCAGTCAAGTGGTCAGTTGGATGAAGTGGTTTGGAGTTTAAAGGAAAAGTCTGAGCTGGAGACAAATTTGGGTGCCATGGGCCCAGATGAGATCACGTAAGGGTGATGCTAGATGTGCCGTGTCCAAAATGGTAGCCACTGGATGCATATGACTACATTTAAATTAATTAAGATAAGAACAATAAAATGTTCAGTTCCTCAGTTGTGCTAGCCACATTTAAAATGCTCAGATGAACATGATGTAATCTATGCAGAAATAGAAGTATAATGATGTACACCTGGAATTTTTACAATGTTATAAACCAATGTTACTGCAATAAACAAAAAATTAAAAAAATAAATAAATAAATAAATAAAATAAATAAAATAAAATGCTCAGTAGGGGCCGCCCCGTGGCTTAGCGGTTAAGTGTGCGCGCTCCGCTACTGGCGGCCCGGGTTCGGATCCCGGACACGTACCGATTCACCGCTTCTCCGGCCATGCTGAGGCTGCGTCCCACATACAGCAACTAGGAGGATGTGCAACTATGACATACAACTATCTACTGGGGGTTTGGGGGAAAAAAAAGGAGGAGGATTGGCGATAGATGTTAGATCAGAGCTGGTCTTCCTCAGCAAAAAGAGGAGGATTAGCATGGATGTTAGCTCAGGGCTGATCTTCCTCACACACACACACAAAAAGATAAAATAAAATAAAATGCTCAGTAGGTATGTTATTAGATAGCCCAAGTACCGAACATTTCCATTACTGCAGCAAGTTCCATCAAACAACGCTGCTCTAGATAAAGAGAACAGGAGAAGGGAGACCGGCAAGAAGAGGGAGGGGAGAGGAGAAAAAGGGGAGGAGGGGGAAGGACGGGGGAGAGGAGGGAAGGGAAGAAGGCTCTGGACTGAGTTCCGGAGGATGGGAGTATTTAGGAGGTACTAGAGAAGAGCTAGCAAGGGAGACTGAGATGCCGCTGCAAGTGAGGTAGGAGTTAAGCTAGGAGTGATAGAAAGTAAAACACTAAAAAGAAAAAAGTATTAGAAAGTAGATTGTTTGCTTGGATCCTCATTTATTCACTCAACCCACTTTACTGAGCTGTTTCTTTCTTTCTTTTTTTTGTCAGGAAGATTAGCCCTGAGCTAACATCTGTTGCCAATCCTCCTCTTTTTGCTGAGGAAGATTGGCCCTGGGCTAACATCCATGCCCATCTTCCTCTACTTTATATGGGGGCGCCGCCACAGCATGGCTTGACAAGCAGTGCATCGGTCCATGCCCGGGATCCAAACCCGTGAACCCTGGGCTGAAGCAGAGCAGGCAAACTTAACCACTATGCCACCAGGCCGGCCCCCTGAGCTGCTTCACTCTGTGCTCTGTGCTGGGGAAATAAAGGACACAGCAGCACAGTCCCTGCCCTTTGGGAGGTCACAGTTGTATAAGGAAATGGTGGATTACGATGCAACAAACCTAGAATGTAGGTATAGTGAGATCCTGCTTTTATGGAAGAAACTGACCTCAGTGATGTGCCCAATGTCATAGAGCTAGAAAGGGCAGAACCAGGACTCCACCCCCAACTGCCTGACTCCCAGTTGGTGCTCCTATCTTATGATAAAGACCGCTCTAGCTTATTCTAAGCCATCCTGAATCCCCAGGACTTTGGCTACACCTACACCAGATCCCATACCCATGACTGCCCAACTTCTCGTCACCACCTTGAAAGCCCAGAGCTACCAGGCCAGAGCTCCAGGCCAAAATGTGGAAGTAATGTGTGCCGGAGGCTCTGTCCTCACCAGTGACAGTGAGTCCCCTCCTGTTCCCATCCCCAAACCTGACAGTGCCCCCCACCTCTAGCCTCCACCAAGGTGCAGACCCATGCCCTGGGCTTACTCGTGCTCAAGGTGTCCTCTCTGAGACCCTGCGGGGCTGTGCCCAGGGGTGCTGGCTGCAGGGCGCACAGGTATAGGTCCAGGCCCTGGGGGCAGGCCAGCAGGGCAGACCTGGCTGGTGCCAGTGGCAAGGGGCACAGCCAGTTGGCACAGGACAGGCCATGGGCATCCACTGTGTCTGGAGGTGACCTGCAGGCTGGGAAGACCTGGAGGGCAGGGGGCAAGGGGCTTGGGGGCTGGGGGCTGGGACTCCTGGGTCCCTGGGATAGTCCCATTCCTAGTTTGGATTCCAAAGGGGGAGGAGAAGCTAAGACCCACTCCCCACCATGTCTGTCACTCAAATGGCTTCCCCTTCCCTTATCCAAAGATTTCTTTTCCCAGGGACTTTGGCACCCACCCCAAGATTGCCCTCCCTCTGCCCCCTAGAACCCTTCACCAGCCCTGTTCTCCCTCCCACCCTCCCTCCTGACCACGCTGGTCCCACCATGTCTCAAACCATCTACTGTGTTTTGAATGGAGCCAAGGGGAACTTGGAGAAAATCTTCATCAAAGATTATAAACCCCACAGGATGGCCCTGAGCCTCCCTCCCGCTATGGCCCAGGGCATGGTCATACAGCCAAGGCTCCTGCATGGCCCTGTCTCTTCTCATGCCCCACAAGAGAATCTGGCCCCTGGGGCATGGGAGAGGGACTCTGGCACCTGAGAGGACATCCCCATGATGTGCCAGGGTAGGAGTGCTCAGGACCAGGGGATGATGGGAATCTAGGTCCCTTCAGATTTCGCCCGCTTCCTCCTAATACCCCCTCCCTCCATAAGCAGGCTGGCCTCAAAGACAGGGCTGGGACCCCACCTTACCTGGTTTCCTTGGCAGAGCTGGAAGTCCAGGCTGGGGGAGAGGGAGCCCCCTGTGCTCCCCAGGGTCTTGGTCTTGTGGCAACAACCCAATTCTGGAGTGGGTTCCCCCTTTATGCCCCTATTACCTGCTAGGCAGATAAGTCAGTCACAGGTGGGCAGTGAAGGTCCTCCAGATAGGAGCCTGGCTTCTAGAGCTGGCTCTTTCACTAAACCATCGTGTGATCTTGAGCCAGTCACCGCCCCTCCTGGCCTCAGTTTCCCTATCTGCAAAATGGGAAGGTTGGACTGGCTGATGTGTAAGGACTCTCTCAGTGCTGACATTTAGAAGCCAACCATCTCTCCTGGTAGGTGCAGGAAGAGAATTGAATGGAGACTAGCCAGTCAGAGATGAGGAGCAGAGCTGGCCTGATCCCTATCCCTGGGGAAGAGAGGAGAGAAAGTCCTTATGCAGGTTACTTCCAAGGGAGCTCAGAGATCTGGGGGAGCATTCCAGACTTCCTCAGGGCCACGGGGAATTGAGAAGCCACTCCCTTCCACGCTGGGCGGGGCTCTTGACTCCACGACTCTCCCAACCACAGGCTCCACACCGAGGGGTGCCCCTGCATCCCAGCTCATCCACACAGCATTTCTGGGCAGCTGAGGGAGCCCCAGTGTCCTGCCACTCAGACCACCCAGGCTCAGCTCCCTCGCCAGGGACAGTCTGAGAGAGCGGGCCGAGAGTCCCCGAAGTCCCCTGACTTGCCTAGCAGGAAGATGCTCTGAGTGCTCAGCTGTCTGCTCAGTTAGCACCTGCTTCTCTGCCATCTTTCATGGAAGGCCACACAGCACAGGGATCACCTCAGCCTGGCAAATGCCCCAGGGACCTCCCCCTCCCCTCAGTAGCCACTCTTCTCTCTTTAACTCCAGGTGCCCCTCAGACCCTAGCCACCCTCACTCAGCACCCTCACTCAGGTGTCTTAGCCCTCCAAAACCTCGTCTCTTTTCCCTCCTTCCCGACTCCTCCTAATCCTGCCCCAGGTCTCAAGACAAGTACCCTAAAAAGAGAGGCTGCCTGCATGAGGCTTTTCACCTGGCTCTGCAGAAGTCCCCTCTGGCTGGGAAGGAAGGAGGTGGGCAGGCGGGCAGCTGCTGCCTGTGGCTGAGGCCCCAGTGGGTGTGAGAGATGACAGGAAGATGCTACAATTGAAGTTGCCACAAATAGGAAGAGGGGGGCAGGCTGGGGGCCCTGTGAGACCTGACAAGGGGGAGCCTCCCACCAGCCTTTACCTACCTGTGGCAACTCTACAGGACAATGTGATTTTTGGACTGCCGTGAACGGGGGCTGCTGGAATTTCAGTATGTGGGGATGGAGTTGGGGTTGCTATCTCTGGTTCTTGGAGAACCACCGGTGGCTGAGCAGGAGAGGGACATAGGGGTCAAAAGCTGGAGCTGGGGTCCTTCTGGGGATGGGGGCCCAGCTGAGACAGCGATGGGCAGTGATGATGCCAGGGAAGATAGTGATGGTGACAGCAGGGACAGGAACAGGCAGAGACAAGAGCAGGCAGCATAGAAGGACACAGGGTGAGACAAAGAGAGCAGGAATCTGATCTCACAGAGCAGAGGCCCAGGAGGCAGCAAACACATCTTCCTCCTCCTTATCCCATCTCTCTGATCTCCCCATCCTGGGAGATCCTTTGTCTAATCCAGAGAGAGTGCTGAGGCCCCAACAGGGCAAGAGATAATCCAGTGACACAGCAAAATGCTTGTAAGGCATGACTAGATATCAAAAGGGCGGTCTCTTAGGTTAGGAAGCAGCTTTTTAGGGTGAACAATTTCATTATTCCTGTGAGCAGGAGAAGATGCAGCACCCCCGGGGCCTCACAGAAGTTCTGCCGAGTTGATGTGTCCGCATTGCACAGTGTCTGGCCCAATGTGACACAGCCCCAACCAGTCATCTAACTCCACCCCAGCCATGCCACTCAGGTGGCCTGGGACACACAGGGACGTCTCGGACTCTCCACCATGGGCCAGGGGCAATTTGTTGGTATTTCTCTGCCAGCTCAGCCCCTGGCTGGTACTCACCTCCACCATGGCCTCCATCTCTTCCTTTAATAATTATTTGCCCACATAAGTGACCCCTATGTAACTGTGAGTGTCTCAAGGACAAGAACAGCTGTCTATTCATTTTTGTTTCTCATGTAGACATTTGTCAGGGTTTTGGATGCCCAGTATCTGGAACTTTCCCCCGACATGAGTCTGGAGGGAGGCAGAAGGCACCTCCTACTATAAAAAACAAAATGGCCACATGCTTAATTCTGACCCCCCTCCCCCATCACATGATGTGGGCGCACGAACGGGACCAGGCCAATTGGATGCCCCATCCAGACTGTGGATCAGAAGCCAGTGCTCTGAGGTGGGGGTCAGTGGAGACTCCACTCTGCAAATGGTGCCACATCAGCTTCCAGGGCAGCAGAGGAAAGAAAGGGATTCAGAGGGGGTCACAGAGTCCTCTCTAGGCTGGTCCTGGGGCTCCAGGCCTCCCTTGATCCAGCCTATCCTCCAAGCCTGGCTCTGTGGCCTTCCCAGACCTTCTGTGAGCTTCTTTAATATCTTTTAAATGAATTCCTTTTCTCCTTAAATCCTCCTGAAATGGTTTCCATAGATTACAACCAAGAATCCTGCATGATACATGCCCAGAATAGAAGACGAAGCAACAGGGCTCAGGCTGGAATATTCCAAGGATCAGAGTAGATAGCTACCTTTACAAACAGCTTACTATGTGCTGGCACTGTGCTAGGGGCTACATAAGCTTTATCTCATTTAATCTTCACAATAAGCCTGTGTGGTTGATTTTATATTTGCATGATGAAGGAACAGAAGCTCAGAGAGAGTAAGCAACTCACCCAGAGTCACACAGCAAGTAGCCAAGAGCTCTCTAGTGACAATCGTCAGATTCCACTGTTTCTTGGCAATGTCAGCCCACCGACCCCACTTCGTTTCTGCCCTTTGTGCTCTCTATCGACGTGTGTTCTCAGTGCCCAGAAGGCCCTCCCCAGCCTTCCTCCCTTTTCCCAGCTGCTCTCTCAGGATCCTTCAGATTAGTGGAGGAACTCCTCCCACAGCACCCCTTACCGCCTTGGTCCACCAAATCTCCACTCCCCGAAAGCTAGAGCCCTCCCTGCCTCCCAGGCCACAAGCCTGCCTCCCCTGCAGCCTTGCTGGAATCACAGGGGAGCAAGGGTCTCGCTGGGCACCCATGGAAGACCCCACCCACATCTTCTGAGGATTCACACACACCTTTGGCTTCCATCTGCCAACTCCACCCCCTCCTGGCGTCACACTCTGCTCCCAACACTCAGAAAAGTCTGTATGATCTCTTGGTTACACAAAAAGAGAAATGGCCTTGGAGATTTCCAGGTCTCCAATCCCTGAAAGGCCTGGCTAGGAATGTCCCGGGAGGCGGGCTGAGGACATACTCCCTCCAGGTCCCACCCAAAACAGCCTCTACCTGCCAACCCCTTCCTTGCTCCCATCTCCCGGGCCCTGCCAGGTCCTCTGTTCTGTCAGCCCCCAAGGCCACTGAGATGTCACTGGCCTAACTGTGATGTCATCATGTCCCACATCCCCTGGGGGGTAGCACAGGGGTAGGACTATGGCCTCCTAACCTGGGAACCTGTGCAGATGCCTGGACCCAGATGAGAGATCCAGGCCAAGGCAAGCCCTTGGTGACCAGAGGGGACTTGGGAAGTGCTCGGGAGGGGAAGTAGGGTTGAGGGGCCTTCAGGGGTGAGTGGGAGACACTAGGAGGCCTCTGACAAGCAGCAGCCTCTGGGGCAGGAAACAGGAGCTGGAGGAGTGGACAGGGGTCCTCAGGCTCCCGGCTCACCACGTACTCTCTTTCTTCTTCTTTCCATTAATTGCAAAATAATAGGTACTAGTGGTAAACATTTCAAACAACAGAGAATATAAAGATAAAAAATGGAAGCTCGCCTCCTTCACAATTTCCCAGTGGTCCCTGTGAATTGTTTGATGTTTATCCTTCAAGACATTTGTCTATGAAACTACAAACAAGCAAATGAATTTTTAATTTTGTTTTTATACAAAAATGGATTATACGATACATACCATTCTACAGCTTTTTCTAGCCAACAATCTACTGTGGCCATAATTTCATGCCAGGACATACACATGTGCCTCCTGCTTTGTCCTAACTATTTAGTATTCCTTTGAGGGCTGGACATAATATGTAGCATTTCTCTATTGGTGGAGTCCAATTTTTCCCTATTCCGCACAAAACTGGAAAGGACCTCCATACAGAGGTAATATGCAGGGTGGTTAAAAATATTAGCTCTGCTGGATTTAATCCCAGCTCTGTGACTTTATGGCAAGTCACTTAACTTTTCTGTGCCTCTTTCCATGTATGTCAAATGGGGATAATAATAATACTCACCTCACAGGGTTCTTTTGGAGATTCCTCAAGATCATTCATGTAAATCTCTTAGAACAGTGCCTGGCTCAAAGCAAGGCCTTGACAAACGTGAGTTCCTGTTACTATTGTACATCAGTCTTTGCCTGGTTAGGCAAGCATCTGCAAGTCAGCTTCCTAAAAGTGTCAACATTGTGATGGATGTTCCTGGCTCACTTTGGAAGACAAGAATTTGGGCAGCACACTTGGAGAGATTAACCGCATTCAGTTTTATTGCTTTATTCATTAACCCCTGGTTGGAGACCACAGCTCATCCAATGCAGTCTTGCTCCCATGCCGGTCTACACACTGCAGTAATAATAGCCCTCTGCACCTGAGCGCTCACCGCATGCCAGGAACCCTGCAAAGCACTTCGACATACTTTGTTTAACTCCATCAGCACAATGACCCTGCAAGATGGATGCTATTATTACTGTTTTGCAGGTAAGAGACTTAGAGAAGAAAAATGACTGGCTCAAGATCGCATGACCCAGGTTGGGGCTGCGACAGCCCAGAGGGGAAGGAGAGCTTAGGGAAGAATTGCTGGAGGGAAAGCTGGGGAGAGGTAAAAAGGGCCACAGAGGTGGAATGGTAGAGTCTGGATTCTCTTCAGGGGCTGAAGGACCCCCAGAAAAATCAAGATGGACAGAGGCCCAAGCTAAGGAATGGGAAAATGAGCTGTGGAATTAGCATCTAGCACATTACAAGCACCCCAAGAACCTGTCATTCATTCCTTCACTCACTCATTCAGTCACATATTTATTGATTGCCAACTGTTTATCAGGCACTGGACTAGTTGCTGGGAATATAGCCCGTAAGAACATGACCCAGACCTTGGAGTTTACAGTCCAGTTATCAGAAGTCTTGCTAGATGTTGCTGAAATAGAAAGTGGTGTGCAACTATCAGGGTTTATTATTATTAGGGTAGCGGTTTGGGAAGCAAAGTAGAGCCAAGGGTGTCGGGCTGGCTGGTGCAGTAAGAAAGAGAAATAATGGAACCACAGGCAGAAACGCTACTTCCTCTTTGAAACCCTCAAAAGCTTCTACAATCCATAGCCACTACTACCTCCAGCCCGAGGCCAGCCAGCTGAGCTCCCAGCAAGCTCAGTGCACGGGTTAGCTCTATTGCATGGATACTTTTGAAGGGTACCAGGTAAGGAGTCCAGGTCAGGAGGGGGTCTGGGATCATCACTGGTTCAGAGGGTTAAGCAGATGTGTGGGATGCGACTTCGAGCACAGAGTTAAGGGTGGGGAGCTCAGCCCCGTCCACAGTGCTCTCACCTCACCCCGCTCTGTGGTTGACACCTCCCTCCCTCTGCCTGACACCCACTTACCTTATCTCCTCAGATAGCTTGGCTGTCAGTCTGTCAGATGCGATGAGTTGGTCTTTGGCTTCACACCCTAGGGTGGGGAGATCCTGAGATAGGGTGCGCCAGCTCTCACGTTTGCACAAGGGGCCTCAAGACTCTTGCATCTTCCCCTGCACCCACCTGTGACCTTCCAGTCCTTCTGTGGACAAAATTGCAGATATGTCTTCGAATGACATCTGAGGTCATCCCAGCTATTCCCTCATCTCAACCATTCCAAGAGGATAGGAGACAAAAAGAGGTTACACAGCTGGGATTCAAATACAATAAAGCTAATATACTCGTAGTTACCATGCAACACCACCTACCATGTACATGGATGTCTTCTCCAGCCTTGCGTGAAACAGGGGAAAAGAACTGAAGTCCACCTATGTGTCCACCATTAGAGAAATGCTACATATTATGGATATCCATGCAATAGAATACTATGCAGCCAGGAAAAATCAAGGGGTAAATTTATTGAGTGCCTCTTATATGCCAAATCTCTTTACAATCATTTTATTTAATCCTCCTCAAAATCTTCCAAGGCAAGAATTATTAATGTCCCTATTTTATAGATGAGCAAACAAAGACTCAGCAAGGGTAAACCAGGTAGCATCAACTCAGATGCCTACAGTGGCCATGCAGTTAACATAAAGAGGTCCAGGAATAAGAATGATATAAATGGTACCTGACACTCAGCCTTGGTGTCAGGATTAACAGGGAAGGGTAGGGACTAAGGCAAACCAGAAAGCATGGGCCATTCACCATGACTCAGCACAATTAGGGGCCAGTGTTGCCAGAAGTTCTAACTTTTCTAGAGAATCTGAAAATCAGGATTTTTATGTGAAGTCTCTAGATTTTTTTTTTAAGTTGGTTCAAATGTTTTAAAATAATGTGCATGCCAATCAGGACATATCTGTGTGCCAGATTCAGCTATCTCTGCCCAAGGTCCCAGAGCCCCAGCCCTTTCCATGTTTCTAGCTATTTCTAAAAGATATGACCCAGATGGCTTCCACCAAAACCTTCAAAGAATTAGTACCAATTCTTTACAAACTCTTCCAAAAAAAGAAGAGGAGGGAACACTCTCCGATTCATTCTATGAGGCCAATATTACCCTGATGCCAAAACCAAAGACATCACAAGAAAACATCAAACTAAAATCTCTTATGAATATAGATGCAAAAATCCACAACAAAATGTGAGCAAACAAGCCAGATAGAGAAAGACAAACACCGTATTGTTTCACTTATATGTGGAAGATAAACAAACACATGGATAAAGAGAAGATTAGTGGTTACCAGAGGGGAAGGGTGTGGGGGGATACGGTGAAAGGGGTAAAGGGGCACGTATATATGGTAGTTAAAAACTAAACTATTGATGGTAGTTTAAATGGCTAAAAACGAAACTATTGGTGGTGAGCACAATGCAGTCTATACAGAAACTGATATATAATAATGTACACCTGAAATTACACAATGTTATAAACAAATATGACCTCAATAAAATAATTTAAAAAAATATATATGAGCAAACAGAATCCAGCACTACAAAAGAAGGATTATACACCACGACCACGTGGGATTTATACCAGAAATGGTTTAACATCCAAAAGTCAATTAACGTCAATTAACGTACTACACTATATCAATAGAATCAAGGACAAAAAACACACGATCATCTCATACAGAAAACGCACTTGACGAAATCCAACACCCTTTCATGATAAAAACACTCACCCAACAAGGAAGCGGGAACTTCCTCACCCTGACAAAAGGCATCTACAAAAAGCGCACAGCCAACATTGTACTTAATGGTGAAAGTCTTTTTTCTTTCCCTCTCGAATCAGGAGCAAGACAAGGCTATCCACTCTCACCACTTCTATTCAACATTGTCCCGGAGGTTCTAGCCAGGGCAGTTAGGCAATAAAAAGAAATAAAAGGCATCCAGATTCAAAAGGAAGAAGTAGAGCTAGCCCTGATGGCCTAGCGGTTAAAGTTGGGTGCGCTCCACTTTGGCTGTTGGGTACGCTCCGCTTCAGCGGCCTGGGTTCAGTTCCCAAGTGCGGAACCACATTACTCATCTGTCAGTAGCCATGCTATGGCGGCAGCTCACATAGAAGAACTAGAAGAACTTACAACTATACACAACTAGAGAAGGAAGAAAAAAGGAGGAAGATTGGCAACAGATATTAGCTTAGGGCAAATCTTCCCCTGCAAAAAAAACAAATAAATAAAAAAGAAGAGGGGCCAGCCTAGTGGCGCAGCCATTAAGTTCATGTGCTACACTTTGGCGGCCCTGGGTTTGCAGGTTTGGATCCCAGGCACGGACCGACACACCGCTTGTCAAGCCATGCTGTTGTGGCATCCCATAAAAAGTTAGAGGAAGACGGGCACAGATGCTAGCCCAGGGCAAATCTTCCTCAGCAAAAAGAGGAGGATTGGCAATGGATGTTAGCTCAGGGCTAATCTTCCTCACACACAAAAAATGAAGAAGTAGGGGCCTGCCCTATGGCTGAGTTGTTAAAGTTTCGTGTGCTCTGCTTCGCTGGCCTGGGTTTGCAGGTTCGGATCCCAGGCATAGACCTACAGCACTCCTCAAGTCCTGCTGTGGCAGTGACCCACATACAAAATGGAGGAAGATTGGCACAGATGTAGCTCAGGGCTTATCTTCCCCAAGCAAAAAAAAAAAAAACAAACAGAGGAAGATTGGCAATGGATGTTAGCTTAGGGTGTGTCTTCCTCAGCAAAAAAAAAAAAGAGAAGTAAAACTGTTTCTATACACAAATGACATGATCTTATATGTATAAAATCCTAAGGAATCCACAAAAACCTAGTGGAACTAATAAATGAGTTCAGCAAGGTTGCAGGATACAAGGTCAACAAATGTTACTGAGAAAATTGGATATCCATAGGCAAACAAATTTCTCGCACCAAAATGGATCATAGACCTAAGTGTAAGAGCTAAAACCATGAAACTCTGGGACACATACACTGTTCGTGGGGATGCAAAATGGCTCAGCTGCTGTGGAAAACAGTTTGGTTGTTGGTCAAAGAGTTAAACAAAGAATTGTCATATTGGGGCTGGCCCCGTGGCTTAGCGGTTGAGTGCGCGTGCTCCGGTACTGGCGGCCCGGTTCGGATCTCGGGCACGCACCGACGCACCGCTTCTCTGGCCATGCTGAGGCTGGGTCCCACATACAGCAACTAGAAGGATGTGCAACTATGACATACAACTATCTACTGGGGCTTTGGGGAAAAAAAAAAAGGGAGGAGGATTGGCGGTGGATGTTGGCTCAGAGCCGGTCTTCCTCAGCAAAAAAAAGAGGAAGATTAGCATGGATGTTAGCTCAGGGCTGATCTTCACAAAAAAACAAACAAACAAACAGAATTGCCATATGACCCAGAAATTCCACTCCTAGGCATATACCCAAAAGAATTGAATGAAGGTATGCAAACAAGTACAGGCACACACATAGCAGCACTATTCATGATGGGCAAAAGGTAGAAATAGTCCAAATGTCCATCAACAGATGAATGAATAAATAAATTGTAACATATACATGCAATGGAATATTGCCTGTGCATTAAAAAGGAGTGAAGTCCTGATACATACTACAATGTGGACAAACCTCCAAAACACTATGTGAAGTGAAAGAAGTCAGACACAAAACGTCACATATTATATGATTCCATTTTTATGAGCGTCTAGAATAGATAAATCCATAGAGATGGCAGATTGGTCATTGCCAGAAGCAGAAGGGAAGAGGGAATGGAGACAAACTGATTAATGGGTAAAGGATTTTACTTTGGAGTTATGGAAATGTTCTGGAACTAAATACAGGTGGTGGTTGCACAAATTATGAATGTATTGAATTCCAGTGAATTGTTCACTTTAAAATGGTTAATTTTATGTTCTGTGAATTTCACCTCAATAAATGTTTTTTTAAAAGAAAGTGAAAAGACAACCCACAGAATGGGAGAAAATATTTCAAATTATATATCTTACAAGGATGTTGTATCCACAATATATAAACAACTCTTACAACTCAATAATAAAGGACAAATAACCCAATTAAAAAACGGGCAAGGGATATGAACGGGCATTTCTCCAAAGAAGATATACAAGTGGCCAATAAGCACATAAAAAAGTGCTCAGCGTCATAAGTCATTAGGGGAATGCAAACCAAACCACAATGAATCACCACTTCACACCCACTAGGATGGTTATAATGTTTTTTTTAAATATGATAAAAAGACAAGTATTGGTGACAATGTGGAGAAATTGGAACCTTTATACATTGCTGGTGGGAATGCAAAATGGTGCAGCCGCTGTGGAAAACCGTTCGGTGGTTCTTCAAAAAGTTAAACAGAGAGTTACTATATGACCCAGCAATTTTACTTTTATATGTACTCAAGAGAATGGAAAACATATGTTCATACAAAAACTGTACACGAATGTTCATAGCAGCATTAGTTATAACAGCTAAAAAGTGGAAACAACTCAAATGTTCATCAATTGATGATGGATGAACAAAATGTGTTATATTCATACAATGAAATATTCTTCATCCATTAAAAGGAATGAAGTACTGGGCCGGCCCCGTGGCTTAGCGGTTAAGTGTGCACGCTCTGCTACTGGTGGCCCGGGGTTTGGATCCCGGGCGCGCACCGACGCACCGCTTCTCCGGCCATGTTGAGGCCACATCCCACATACAGCAACTAGAAGGATGTGCATCTATGACATACAGCTATCTACTGGGGCTTTGGGGGAAAAAAAGGAGGAGGATTGGCAATAGATGTTAGCTCAGAGCCAGTCTTCCTCAGCAAAAAGAGAAGGATTAGCACGGATGTTAGCTCAGGGCTGATCTTCCTCACCAAAAAAAAAAAAAAAAGGAATGAAGTACTGATACATGCTACGATGTGAACGTTGCAAACATTATATTAAATGAAAGAAGCTAGTCACAAAGGAGACATATTGTATGACTCCATTTATATGAAATGCCCAGAATAGATAAATCTATGAAGACAGAAAGTAGATTAGTGGCTGCCTAGGGCTGGGGGTTCTGGGAGGAAATAGGGAGTATCTGTTTTTAGTGTGATGAAGATGTTCTGAAATACATCGTAGTGGTTGCACAACTCTGTGAATATACAGTCATGCATCACTTAACAACGGGGATACGTTCTGAGAAATGCATCATTAGGCAATTTCGTTGTCATGAGAACATCAGAGTTTTAGGTACACAAACCCAGATGGCGTGGCCTACTACACACCTAGGCTATATGGTACCGATCTTATGGGACCACTGTCGTAAATGCAGTCCATCCTTGAATGAAACATCGTTACGTGGTGCGTGACTGTACTAAAAACCACTGAATTGTACGTTTCAAATGGATATCTTAAGGTTGTTAAAGAAGGAGAGAGATGAGGATATTCTTGCTTTCCTGACACTGGAATGCCTTCCTAGAGTTTCCCATAAATGCCTCCTGCTGGACTGGAAGCTGCAAGAAATGAGGGCTCAAGTGAAGTCTCCATTAAAACCTAAATGTCAGCGTCCCCACACCATCAACCTAAGGATGTATGAGCAAAAGCAGGCCCTGAACAGAGTAATTCAATACACAGGCTCTGCATTAGCTGAAATGGTGGTGGAAATGGTGGCTTGGTACTCAACATCCCTTGCTCCCTTCTAGCATGCCTTCCTGTACTGCACAAGTGGAAAGTGAAAAAACTACTTCCCCAGATTTCTTTGCAGCTAGGACACTGGATGTGAATGTGGTTCTGATAATCTGGATACATTTGGGTGAGATTTGGAAGGTGAAAGCAAAGAGATCAAAGGCTCTATGTCAGCCATTTTTTGCAACAGGGCTCAGCAGAGGGCCTAAAGTCAAGGTTTGGGGCATCTTTTTTTTTTTTCTGGTGTGGATCCAGCATAGGCCTGGGGCCAACAGTTACAGATTCTCCACCTTTCTGAGTGTAGCAAAGGAAGCAGCTCCCCTGGCTGGTCAGTGCTGTGGAGTTGTTCTGGAGTTATTCCTGGAGGCCTTGTCCAGAACCCGCTCCCTGTCCCTTCCAGGTATTTTGGAAACACTAGTACCCCGTATTACAGCCCTTTTGCACTTGGCAATAGCAGTTTACGTTATCTGCAGCCGAGTCCTGAGGAATATGCCCACTTTGCCCAAGTGGTCTTGCATGAAGACATATAATCACTCTGAGCCTCCATTTCCTCATCTTTAAAATAGAAGTAAGAATACTTCACTGAAGATTAAATATGAAATATTTTAAGTACCTAGCGCACTACAGTAGTTGCCCCTAGTTTTGCTTTCTGAAGTTTCGGTTACCCACGGTAAACCGTAAAATTCCAGAAATAAACAATTTATAAGTTTTAAATTGCACGGCATTCTGAGTAGTGTGACTAAATCTGGTGCCGTCCAGTTCGATCCAGCGCAGGACGTGACTCATTCCTTTGTCCCGCACACCCACGCTGTGTATGCTACCCGCTCGTTAGTCGCTTAGTAGCCAGCTTGGTTATCAGATCCACTGTTGCAGTATCGCAGTGCTTGTGTTCAATTAACCATTATTTCACTTAATAACGGCCCCAAAGCACAAGAGTCGTGATGCTGGCGATTCGGCTGTGCCACAGAGAAGTCATACAGTGCTTCCTTTAAGTGACAAGGTGAAAGTTCTCGATAAGGAAAGAAAAAAAAATCGTATGCTGAGGTTGCTAAGATCTATGGTAACTTTTATTACAGTATATTGTTATGATTATTTTATTATGTTATTGTTGTTAATCTCTTATTGTGCCTAATTTATAAATCAAGCTTTATTATAGGTACCTACGTATAGGCAAAAACACAATGTATATAGGGTTTGGTACCATCCATGGTTTCAGGCATTCACTGGGGGTCTTGGAACACATCCCCTTGGAACACGTATAAAGGGGGACTACTACACTTGACAATAGTTTCATGAACTGAGCCATTTTTGGTCATTTTATCAGGAGTCATCACAGCTTGTACCCCTGTGAGGCATCAGACAGACCCAGTCTGCATCCTCCTTCATCCCAGAAGTCTACCTTGATCTTTCCTATCTCTAAATCCTTAAAACTCAGAGCCACGCAGCGTAGGTCTAATTGTGTCAGCTCTGAGAGAGTGGAGCAGGGGAAAGACCACCAGATTGGGACCTGGACGATCTAGGTACCAGTAGCCCTCTTTTACAGATAAGAAGAAGGAGGCTTAGCGAAGATAAAGGATTTGCTGAAGATCAGCAAGCCACGAAAGCAGAGAATGCATCTGAAGGAAGCCACTTTGGTCTGACTTCAGAGTGTGAGCCCTTTCACCAGTGCTGAACACAGACCTGTTGTACATGATCCATTTTAGCACATGACCCATTCCCCATTCAGCTTGGGGAAAGGAGTTGGCATCCTCATTTCAATGAGACAGTATCTCAACAAGCAGCCTCCTGGATTGCTCAGTGGGCAGGGACACCACCCAAAAAAATGGGCAATTTGGGCACCACAAAGAGGATTTGGGAGGCAGCAGGTCCTTTGCTTGGATCTGGCTGAGATGACAACCCTGATTGCTCACCTAAGGAGTCAGATTCATTCTGCTGACATTGACCAAGAACAAGCTGTGTGCTTGGTGCCACAGGGGTTAGAGCAGGGAGGTGGGCCCAGAACCTTCTTGAAGGAGCCTGGGCTCCAGCAGGGAGCCCAGGCAGGGACCATTACTCCACCCTCTCCTGCCCATCAGCCAGCCTCACAGTTTTCCAAGGACACTCTCCCCAAGGCCCCAGGGTTTTCACACCCTCAGAGAGGCCCCCCAGTCCCCATCCCACCAACCACTCCACCTTTAAGGTTCAGTGGGCAATTTTCTCCTCCTAAAAACCTCTAAGACCAGACTTCAGCTCAGGAACCTCTCCCACCTCTGCGAGTCCGCAGCCCTCAGTTCAGATGGACAGCTCCTCAGGTGCACTGCATATCCTGCCTTGTGTTCTGACTATAGTGGGAAGAGTAGGGGGCCTGGACTGACCTCAAACCTACATCAGCCACAGCCTACCTGTGTGACTTTCGCATGTTATTGAGCCTCTGTGAACCTCTTTCTTCACCTGTAAAACAGAGTTACTAATACTTCGCTGGAGAGGTAGAGGGGGTAACCCATGTAACAGATTTACTCAGGGTCTGACTTCTGTTCAATGGATGGTCATTCCCTCCTCTTGGTCCCTCTCCTGCCATTTCCTTTCAAATTATACCATCCTTCAGGGCAGAGACAGAACCTTGTTATTTCTTTATCCACATCCACACCCCCACACAGTCTCACACACATAGATGCTGACTGACAAAACCTGTTGAATGAACAAGTCAACAACTGGAAGCCCATGGTCTAAATCACTCACTTCATTCATTTCATTCATTCATCTGTTGAACGAACATGTCTTGAGTGCCAGGCCCTGTGCTTGGTGCCAAGGATATAAAGGAGAAGGAGATAAGATCCCTGCCCCAAGGGGCCCAGAGGCTATGAAGAAACAGACAAGTGGGGGCATTAGAGTCCAGTGTAATCACTGGGCTACGGAAGCCTGGAGGTGGTGTCTACCCTGGGGATGGTGGGGGCAAAGGTGTCAAGGAAAGTTTCCTGAGAGAGGTGGTGCCTGGTCTGACTCACGGACATGTATTTCATTTCGTGTCTGTGTCTCTCCCTCCATTAGAATGGAAGTCCCATGTGGGCAGAGATTTTTGTTTTGTTCACTGCTGTACCCCGGCACGTAAAAGACCACCTGGTACATAGTAGTGCTCAGTCAATATATGTTGAATGAATGAATGAAGCAGGCAAAGAAGAGGAAGAGCTGTAGTCAGAGGCTTGGCGGCAGGAGACAGCGCGGCTCCTCTGAGTTCCTGCATCCCTTGCTCTTCTTTCAAGGGACACAATAACCCCTTAAAGGGCTTGACCCGGTGAATCTCACAACTACCCAGTGAGATGAGCAAGGCAGATACAGCTCTCTGCTCGCCCATGGGGAAACTGATCTTTAGAGAGGCCAGCTTGGTGGTGTAGCAGTTAAGTGCGCATGCTCCGCTGTGGCGGCCCGGGGTTCGTCAGTTTGGATCCCGGGTGTTCACCGACGCACTGCTTGCCGAGCCATGCTGTGGCGGCGTCCCATATAAAGCAGAGGGAGATGGGCACGGATGTTAGCCCAGGGCCAGTCTTCCTCAGCCAAAAGAGGAGGATTGGCATCAGATGTTATCTCAGGGCTGATCTTCCCACACAAAAAAAACAAAAACCAAAAAGCCCACAAAAGATAGAGAGGGAGAGTGATTTGCCCTTGGTCCCATGGCAAATTGGTGGCCTTGCTGGGAGGAGAACTCAGGTCTCCCAGCTCTGAGGCCCAGCTCTAACCTGCATCCCTGCTGCAGGACCAGAAGGCAGCTCCGCCCTCTGGGGACAGGCAGTGCCCAGCTGAGCAGAGGTCCTCAATCTTCAAACCCAGAGAGGAGACTCAGAATCTTCCTCAGCAGGCTGTAGCAGCCATGAGACTGAGAAGGCATACAAAATAGTAGTGATTATAACAGTGAGGAGGAGGAGAATTGGAACTTTTCTATCGTTACGAGAGATTTCTTTTAGTGAGTTAAGTGCTAGACATCTATTCCCTCATGTATTCCTCACCACAACCCTATGAGATGGGTATTTGTCCTTCAATTTTACAGATAAGAAACAGCTCAGAAAGGCTAATTAACTTGTCTGAGGCCATACAGCCAATAAGTGGCAGATATGAATCATAAGCCAAGTCTGTTGAGGTTTTTACCATCTTTGCTCATCTACAAAGAGCAAGAGATGTAGGATCACAGGTGTGATGCTGTGATGCTAAGATGTTGTGTTCATGTTGTGGCCAGAAGGACCTCAGAGCCCTGGCCAGGAGGCACTGCCAAGGCCAGACAGCTTACTCCTGGCACTAGAGTCAAGCGTCTTAGGCACCAGGAAGGCCCATGGTTCTGACTCAGAACTTCTCTTGCTGCCATAGCTCTGTCGCACAACAGACATTTACAGATGTCAGGTAGGTGCCTAGCACAGCTGGGATGCAAATGTAACCCAAACACCTAGGCTTCACCAGGCCTGGGAATAAATGAGAGCATGTTAGTGAAATGACTTAAATTTCTCTCCAACTCAACTTTGAAACTTCCCTCAGTTATTTCTCCTGTGGCAGTTGAGTATTTTGGTTAATCGCCCAAGGCCCCAAAGTCAACCAGACTGAGATCAAATCCCACCTCTGCCACTCCGCCTTATACTGTGAGCAAGTTCCGTAACACGCCTTAGTTTCAGTTTCCTTATCTGCAACACGGGAATAGTAGCAGATTCAGGTCTTGGGGTTGTTATGAAGGTTGCAGCAGGCTGTGCATAGGAAATGCTTAACCCAGCGCCTCACCGGGAGTAAAGGCCGGATGAATGGGAGCTGTTAGGAGGATTATTTCTGGGAGCTTCTGGGGATGGCCCTGTGGCTTCCCAAACATGCCACTTGAGGGATGCCACCAGTGGGCTCCATAGGAAGCCAAGGATGTGCCTCCTGGGGCTCCTCAAGCACTGAGGCAGCAAGTCACACCTACCACACCAAAGCCACTTTCTGCTCTCAGTGATGGGAAGAATGTCCTACTTTGTCAGCAGAGGGTGGGGGAGCTGAAATGGTACCTCTTGCTCTCTCTCCCACATGTCAGAATCCCTCATGATAGCAGCTCTTTCGACTCTGACAAGTGGGCTTGCTGACTGACCACACGCATGGCTCTCACTCAGCCTCATGGCCATTTCATACTCCTGGGGGCTCCTCAGTCCTCACACACGGGCTTCTAGGATCCATGCCAGCCCATAATGTCTGACCCTCAGTGGACTCCACACTGCTTCTGGCTGCCCAAAATCTCCCAGTCTGGGGAGATAAGACCCCAATAAGGGATTATTATGAAGAGCTTTAAGAGACAAACAGAGAAAGTGTTGAGGGAGCACGGAGCGGGGAGGTTTTCTTCTGCCTGGCCCATGTCAGGGAAGGCGGTCTCACCATGTCACTAACAAGTCACAACGCCTCCCAGACCCCCAGTTTACCCTGTGAGGCTTGTCTGATGCAGCCCCTGCCCAGCCCATCTCTAAAATCTACATGGCCTCACTTCATCCTGCCAAAGGAGGTAGCCTCTCTACTTCACAGAACAGGAAATAAGGCTCAGAGATTTTAAATGATTTGCCTGTCCAAGATCACATACAAGCTAGAATTTGAACCCAAGCCTAACTTCAGAGCATGTGTTCTAAGAATCACAGAGTCATTTTAAGAACTAAATGAGCAACTCGTGAAAACACTTTGGAAAGTATGCAAGAGAAATTTAAGACACCATTCATATTAAAAATCTTTTGAGTTAACTTGAAAATATTCTCTTCATCCTGATCAAAACCATCAAGGCACCCAACAATATTATCACCTCAAGATTTGATCACTCTTAACACATCAAAGGAGACCAGAGGGGTCAAAATGAGGTGCTTGCAAAACTGAGAGTCCTCCTCTCTGGACAGGGTGGGCAGCCACAGATTCTGGAAGACTTCTTCGCTGTGGATCACGGCAATACCAGACTCTGCTCTGCCCTCAGCCAGAAGGAGCTGTCGAAAGCCCATTGCCCTGAGCAGCGTCAGGAGCTGAGAAGGTGTGTACGTTCAAGATGGGTTTGGGCCAGCTCTTCCCAAACTCGTTTCCCATGTAGCACTTACAAAGTAAGAATATATTAGCAGAACATTACCAGGTCATGACCTCCAGATTAGAGGAGACAGCCCAGCCGCTCACAAAACAATACAGGTGTCACAAATTAACTACTACCGGAAATGATCAAAAATTGATTCTTGTTTTGAACAGACAATAACCATTGAGTATCACAGTCACATGCTGAAATTATAAGACAAGTTGCAAAACATAGTAGAATTATCAAATATCTTAAATGCAACTCAATATGTGGTTGGTCAATGAATTAATATGAAAGCGAAGAACTATTTGTTGAAATGAAGCAATGCATTTATGCATTGGAGAATAGTTCATGAACCTTGTAGGAATTCTTGATGTGTTAGTTTAGGTCCTCTGAGAAGCAAATGTCAAGAGGGGATTAGATGTGGGAGAGATTTCTTGGGGAAAATACCTATGAGGGAAAATGGGCCAGGAGCCAGAGAAAGCTGGGAGAGCTGGCAGACCACGGGGCGGGTGAGACCCCCATAGAGGACAGATGAAGGAAGGAAGGTCGAGTAGGAAAAGTCTTAGACTGTGGTGCAATTCTAAGAAAGTTTCAGCGGAGCCAACGGGGAGTCCTGGATCCAAATTTGCCCATCAGAAGACTACCTTGTCTCCCAGAATGGCCCCACCTTCCTGTCCTTGCCTGCTCAGTCACTGCCTGGGAGCAACTCATGGGAAGTGTGGCCTCAGGGAGAATGTGGTGATGGATTTCAGCCACTACAGTTGGGGCATGCACAACACTTGGGTATGGCACACCATTTATTAAAGGCAATAATTATGTCACAGCAAGACCAATCATAGAATGTGTTTAGTTTTTATTATACATATATTTTTCCAATGAATTAAAAAAAATCACTAGCTTTGATTGTATTTTCAGAATATTTCATGAAGTCTCAGGAAACATTTTGGAAAATTCTGGATTCCACGGATTCCTGGCCAAGGGATAAAGGGGATTGTGGAAAGAGATCACAGGACAGGGCTGGGAGATCTGGGTTCTAGACTGATTCTGTCACTAACTTGCTCTGGGAGCTTCTTAAAGTCACTTCTTTAGTTTCCACACCTTAAAATGGGTGCAAGGAAGAGAGGCTCCTACCTGTCTCTGGGAACCTGCCGTTTAGTGCCCCTTACAGACAGACTCCTGGCCAGAAGATTCTATGGCAATGTGGCTGCTTTTGTGGCATCAAAGCCTGCTGGTCCCGCACCCCCTACCTTGTGCCCTCTCGGGCATGCCAAGCAGGGACTTTGTTCCCCACCACCCTCCCCCCTGGCTTCTCCTGAGCAGACTGGCTCAACTTCTGGTCTGTGGTTTCTGTCTGTCAGCTGTCACAGCAGCTGTGGGTGCTGGGAGGGGGGAGGCTTTGGGAGGAGGCTGTGGTAGGCAGGAGGAAGGTGTCACCTTCCAAAATAACCCCTGAGGAGAGACTGGTGGCCACTTTGAAGCAGACTCACCATCACTCTGTTTCCAGGAAAACCCCCAGAGGCTGAGTGAAGGAGGAGGCTGTTAAGAAATGTAGCCTGGTACAAGGTCATAAGGCCTCCTGGACAGATGGGGGACAAGCCAAGGGTCTGAAGGTCCAACCAGCTTTGGAGAGGCATCAAGGAGCAGAATGAGGAGGAGGGTGCAAGGTTAGTGGTGAGAAGGTCAGGGTATCAGATCCTCAAGAGCAGGATCTGGTCGCCCCCATCTGAATAGGGGTTCCTTGCTGGTTGTCTTCTGGTCTCCCACGAGATGAGGAGACCCTGCAGGGTGAGCTCTGTGTCTTGCATGAGATCAAGAGTTTCAACGCAGCCTCATCCACTTGTCTCCCCAAGTCTAGCATAAAGCCTCCTTCCATCACCCATAAGTCTGCCTCCATCAGCGCCCACTGCTTCTTGTCCGCTCTCGCACTGTCCTCCACCCCGAGGTCTAGCCCTGCCATGCTCCTTCCAGAGCCGCTGGCTGATTTCTAGCTGCAGCTTCCTCTGGACTTTACTGCTTGCCTTTGGCCTCCTTCCCAGCACACTTAGGTTGGTTTTTTATCTGTTTGTTCTATCGGAACCCTTCCTTCCGCTGAGAGGGGCAAAGGCCTGCAGCTAACCCATCACCAGTGCACTCCTGACAATTAGCTCTAGCTCTCAGCATGTACAAATGGTCCACAAAACAGACCACACCCAGTAAACAGTAACAGTGGCCACCCCTGACTACAGACTGGCTGTGTGCCAGGCACAATGCTCATGCTTTACACCTGTCATCTCAGGTCATTTCCTCCTTTGAGACTATTATGGCGCTCCTACTGTGCACCGGGCCGTGCTGGGTGCTGGGGATACTGCAGTCAAAAGTAGACAACGATCCTTGCCCTCCTGGAGTTTACGTCCTCACAACAGCTGGGGCGGGGGGTGGGGGGGCGGGGGGGTGGGGACGGTGGTTGTTATCGCTCCCATTTTATATTACCTAAGATCGCAAAGCCAGTAAGCGGACTCAGTGCTTAAGCTCAGCTCTTTTCTAAGGCCAAAGGCTTTTCAAGAAACATGAGATTTTGGACTCTGCAAACTTAAACACTAGACTAATAGGAACACAGCTCCTGCATATCACTTTCAATTTATAAAACACTTGGCTCCTTAAAGAGATGGCTGATCTCAGCGCTGGGCCGGGAAAGTATGGGTGAGCCTGGAACAGCTTGAAATGCAGGAAAGCAAGGATGTGCTCAAAGAAAGGTGAGGACCCAGGAACCAGTTTGAAGGAGTTCCCACTGGCCACACTGGGGACAATTTAAGCATCAAAATAACTGATAGTAATGGATTATAGCCCATTCAAAAATGAGGAATGCATGAGTCCATTCTGATATAAACAAATGAATAAATAAATGGAGACGGGAAAGCTCTTCTAATAAATGTAGAGAGATAATGTAATTAGAAAATCACCATTTGGTAATCATCAAAAAAATAATTGATTTAGGCAAGGATTAATCTATGAAGGTGGGAACTACTGGGTGAAAGTTTGGGAGAAACAGATATTTATAGGGTTTGTATGTCCCTACAAGATACTCATTAATTTCAAAGGGAAAAAATAGTAACTGTACAGTCGGGAAACCTGACAGCTCAACTAAGTGATTCAAGTTCAACATATAATGGGGCAAGTTAATATCACTTACCTCCCAATATGATGTACTGAGAAAGTTATATCACTTCTGTGGTATTCCTGCCAAAAATGCAAAATTTGAAGCTGATCATGAGAAAACATCAGACAAACACAAATTGAAGGATAGTCTACAAAATAACTGGCCTAGTATTATTAAAAATGTCAGGTCACGAAAGATAAAAACCGAGGAACTATTCCAGATTAAAGAGATAGAGATGTGAGAATTTAATGGAATGAGGGATCCTGATTGATTCTGGGCAAGAAATGACATTATGAGAACCTTAGCGAGACAACTGAAAAAACTCGAATAAGGTCTGTAGACTGTATTGTATCTTCCTGACTTTGATAATTGTACTATGATTATGTTTAGAAACGTCCTTTTATTTTTAGGAAACACAATCTGAAATATTTAGGGATAAAGGGCATAATATCAACAATTTACTCTGAAATAGTTGAGTATATATAGTGGGAGGGGGAAGGGAGAGAAAATAATAACAAATGAGATAAATTTTTAACATCTGGGGAATCTGGGTGAAGAGTATACAGGAATTCTTTTATTTTCTTGCAACTTTTCTACAAAATTGAAATGATCTCAAAAAAAAGTTAAAAGAAAACATTTTACCATCAATTATCTCATTGGCTCTTCATGTAGAAGTTGAAATAGAAGGCCTTATCACATCCTTGTTTTACAAATATGGGTACAAGGGTTTAGAGAATGGAGAGTATTTACTGGGCTGTTAAATTAGTGGTGAAGCAGGATTTGAACTCAGATCTCTGAGCTTCATATCCAAGGCTCCTCCATGTGGATCTGAAGGATCAGTATTACCCGGCTCCTGACAGAGAACCCCTCTCTCAGGTTCTGTCTATCCTAAGAAATCATATCACTCAAACTATTCTCACCTCCCTGCTGTCTCAAAATACCTAAGTGACTCAAGTGGACCAGGCTCCTTTGTCTGCAGCACTACCTAGAAATGGGTCTGTGGAGATGCCTCCAACTCAAGACTAACACACACCTGTGAAGCAGACATCAAAGCCACCAAGGCCCCTTAGAGCTGTGGAATGGGTCAGCATGATGAAGGAATGAACTAATGAATGAATGGGCATCAGCACTCACACAGGCTCTCATTTCAGCCTAAATACCTGGGATAGTTCGAGTGGCTCCTCTTCTGGGGGCCAGCTCAGGAGGGGCTGGAGAGGTGCAGCTCCAACTCTCCATAGCCCTCAACATGCTCCTCCATGGAAACCAAAGGGCCTTTCTATCCCCTTGGCATTCCCATTACCCATGAGCCATCCACCCCGGGGGGTGTGGACCACAGGGGTAGGAGAGACTGATCAAAGGGAGAGGAAGGGTCCAGGGGCCAGTGAAGGTCTGGAGCCAGGAGATGGGGCTCTGGAGTCCCACTTGGGCAGATCCAGGTCTTATTGGGCCTGGAGCTTTTACAATTTAGGAGTCCGCCTTATGAAAAGGGATACAAGATTATAAAAATAAAATGTATTCCCTAGGTGAATGTTTATTTAGAATGACAAAAGAAGTTATGATAAATCACAAATTTTGAAAGCTGAAAAATACCACAAACATCATAAAACATATTGGTATTAATTAATTGCCTGGCACACCTCTATCCTGCTTTTTAACAGACTAGCTGCTGGTATTTCATATTTCAAATTTCCAGCTGTGATTCAAATACCTCATTTGTGCAAATTTTACAAAAATATGTGAGCACATGACTTGGCTCCCCCTCCCCTCCCCCCACAGCCTTGGGAGGGGCCCTGAAGCTTCAACTAAATCTACTTCTGTTCTACTCCTTCTAGACAAAAAGTTTTCAGCTTGGGAAGGAGAGGAACAGAATTCTCCTTCTCAGGCTTGGTTACTCTAGAAAGGCCCCAAGACCTGCTGGCTCTCTCTCCTCCCCTTCTCCAAAAAAAAAATGCAATTATCAAGAAAATTGAGCCTTGGCAAGTTGAGGGCTCCAGCTGTGTGTGTTCCACAATAGAAAGAGTGGAATCTCTGACCAAAGCTGAGTGCAGCCATACACAGCCTTCTTTCCTTCTCTTTGAAGGGGCCCAGATCTGTCCTGCCCCAGGGTCTTTACATGTTGTTCCTTCTGCCTGAAACACGACCCCATCTTCACCTATTTTCCTCATTGTCACTTGGTCAAGATTTAGGCATCTGTTAAGTCTCAGTTTAAAAGTCAGTTTCTCAGGAAAGCTCTGTCTGACCCCCTTTCCCTTAAATTAAATCACTATAATCATTTCTTCACTGTAAACCTACCCTGCTAAGTCTGGGACCTTGTTTGTCTGTCTGTCTGTCTGTGTCTCCTTCCTGCCCACATTTTTGCAGTCTGGGGCATAGCGTCTGGGGCATAGTGCCTGGCATACAGTGGCACTCAAACATTCATTTGAATACTTCAAAAGTATTCATTCACTTTCAAAGTATTCGAAATTCAAAGTATTTTCGAATCAACGAATGAACAAAGGAACTTGCTCCTGGTGGGTGAGGAAAGGGAAAATGTGGAGACAGAGCGCCCGCTGCTGGACATATGGAGTACCACGGACCCAGGACTCCTCTCTGAGCTGGAAGGAATAACGGAGTGGTAAATTTCTTACCTGTGGGATAGTCTTGGGGACCCCAACCTCATGCCAAGGCTCCTACCGATTTATGCCTTCTTACTTCTATCAGCTCCACCACAATACTTCTCCCATCCTTCTGAGCATAGTCTGACCCCTGCACCCATCCTCTCCCACACTGCAGACCACCTCACCCCAAAGCTCCATAGTGACCATCACCTGATCCTCCCCACAATTAATATCCCTCCCTCCTGGACCTTTAGCTTTGAATAAGAATAGGTCCAGATTCTTCCATCGATCTTCTTTCCTCCTCTTCCCTAATCAATCAATCTGAGTGATTGGCTGGGGCATTGGGGTGGATGTGGGGAGGGAACGGTGGGCAGGGAACATGGAAAGTTGGGGGGACGGGGGTGGGTGAATGAGAGTGTTTCTGAAACTGAGTCCTGCTAATATTATGACCAGAACAGTGGATTTGTTCTCGGGTGGATGTGAGATGAGAAGATATCTTGGAAGAGATATTTGCAAAATGGTGAATGAGAAATTCCCACCTATTGCATTGACTGAGAAAAGAGTAAAATATCTACAGATTATACAGCATAATGTTGGGGGCGAGGTCACAGAAGGAGATTGGGCAAAGAGAAATCTAGAGGTTCAGTGATGGAGGAATGGGCTCAGCAGACAAGATGGAGGCTCAGAGAGGAGGTTGGGGGTTCAGTGAGGGGAGTGGGGGCTCAGTGCTAAGGATGTGGGAGAGGACAGAGGGCAGGAGGAAATCATGGGCCAGGGTAAGAAGGAGAAGAGGGTGGGGGTCAAGGAGAGATAGAGGTTGCTCCTCTCTGGTGGGAGGGGGAGAATAGCTATACCTGTGTCGCCCCACAACAGTTCCCATCCCTGGCCCCTCCCCCAGCAGTGCCCCAAGTGGGGCGGGGGAGAGTGACAGTTACTTAATGACCCTTCGTCCTGCTAGCTCTTCTGAGTAGCCTGTGGTCACTGGAGGGCTAAAGGGGGCTGACACCAAAGTCCAGGCTATGGATCTCTGGCCCCAAAGGTCAGCTTCAGGGGCAAAGGGAGTGGTGTTGCCACAGCAGGAGCCCCACGGGACCCCACAACCGTGGGGCTGTGCTGCACAGCCTGGTTTTCATGTCTGCATCCTTGGCTCCCTGTGATCCTCCCCTCCCACACACTAATACACATACCCCACTCCATCCTGTCCTGCCTGAAACTTCTGCCTGTGAGATGTCTCAGAACAGACTCTTAGTGTCTGGACTTTTGAGTAGCTAGAGAGCACAAAAGCAGGGACTTGGATGGACTTATTTACTACTACTCCCACCCCAAGACAAAGCCTTGGGAGTCCACGAACTCATGGGTGAACTCAGTGGGAAAGCACCAGTCTGGTAGGCAGAAAAGACGGCCACAATTTGCCGTATGGCCTTGGGCAAACCACTTAACCTCTATGGATCTGAGTTTTCTTATCAAGAAAATGAAAGGGTTGAATCAGATGAGCTCTAATGTCCCTTCCAGATAAACAATCTAAGATTCTAAGGAGTTAAGTGGGGATAGGGGCTGACAGTAGGAGTTAGGGGTAGGAATCAGGTTAGGTTCAGGAGACAGCAAAAAGAATTCTTGGACTCAGAAATAAAACCTGGGGCCAGCCCCGTGGCTTAGTGGTTAAGTGCGCGTGCTCTGCTACTGGCGGCCCGGGTTCGGATCCCGGGCGCGCACCGACGCACTGCTTGTCCAGCCATGCTGAGGTGGCGTCCTGCATGCAGCAACTAGAAGGATGTGCAACTATGACATACAACTGTCTACTGGGGCTTTGGGGAGAAAAAGGGAAAAAAGAGGAGGAGGATTGGCAATAGATGTTAGCTCAGGGCCGGTCTTCCTCAGCAAAAAGAGGAGGATTGGCATGGATGTTAGCTCAGGGCTGATCTTCCTCACAAAAAACAAAAAAAAAACAGAAATAAAACATGAATTCTAATTTTGGCTATTATTAATCATAGAATCCTGGGTAAGTCATGCATTTATTCATTCAACAAACATCTAATAAGCAATTACTGTGTTCCAAGCTTTGTACTGTGTGCTGGGCACACAATGAGCAAGGCAGACATAGTTCCTGGCCTCGTGGAGTTTACATTCTAGTAGCCAGTGGGAAAGACAGACAAATAGGCAGATATAATAAAGTGGGACAAATACTCTGTTGTAGAAGTGCAGAACACATAACAGGGGTTTGGGGTAGGTGAGGGGGTGGAGGCAAAGAGATCCCTGGATGAAGTGACACCTATGTTGAACCCTAAAGAATGAATAGTGATCAGCAAAGTGAAGTAAGAGAAATGGTGCCTTGGGCAGAGGGGTAAGCACGAGGAAATACCAGGAAGAAAGAGAGAGCAGGGCATATGGAGGCCCTGGAATGCTAATTGAGACAGGAGTGAGGAGTGTAAGTTTGGAGGTAAGTGGTATGGGGGGCAGAGACCTGCCTCACCTGCAAAACTGAGATAAGCACATGCCCATCTTGCCTCCCTCCTTTTCCAGCAGTTTTCCTGGGTCTGGTGAGATAGCGCATGGGAAAACACTTTGTTGTTGGAAAAGCATTGTACAAAGTAATGCACAGACAATGGAAAGAGCCTGCGGATCACTGAGGATCAAGCTGGGTAAATCTGGCTTTTGACTAACTTCCACAGGAACAGTGGGAAATTAACCAAAATTGAGGCATTGACCCTCTAACAAATTTGTCCAAAGTTACACAACTGGGGAAGAGTGGGACAGGAGTTTGAACAGAAAGCTTGGCCCTAGAGTCTTTGCAGAAGAGAGAGAGGACTTGTTCTAAAGACCTCAGTGGGTAAAGGCTATAGAGATCAGCTTCAATTCAATGGAAGAAAGAACTTTCTAAAAATCCCAAATATCCGAGGATGGGCAAGGCTTCCAGAAGCAGTAAGCTCCCTGTTGCTGGAGGTTTGCTAGCTGAGTCTAGAAAATGGTTGATATCAAGCTTGGGGTCTGGGAGGGAATCAACTGATCTGCAAGGTCCCTTTTGGCTCTGAGAGTCTTAGACTCAAGGATCCTGGGTCTCCCTTCTCTTTGCTCCACACCCAACCCTTTAACACAACAGCAGTAGGGGCATCTCTTTCCAGAACCTCCAAGTGCTGCTTGCATTCAGAAGAGGCTGGAGGGGAGAAGGGACAGATTCTACACATCTGTCCTTCTGTTGTCCTTCCTCCACCATAGCCAAACCAAACGGAGCCAATGGCGAGGAGAGGGAAGGAACAGTTCCCTGTCATCTGGAGGCATTGACTCCAGAGTGGCTTACATGGAGTTTGGGGCTGCCTCAGAAGTCATGCAGTGGGGCCGGCCCCGTGGCTTAGTGGTTAAGTGTGCACGCTCCGCTACTGGCGGCCCAGGTTCAGATCCCGGGAGTGCACCGATGCATCACTTCTCCGGCCATGCTGAGGCCGTGTCCCAGATACAGCAACTAGAAGGATGTGCAACTATGACATACAACTATCTACTGGGGCTTTGGGGGAAAAATTAATTAATTAATTAAAAAAAAAGAAGTCATGCAGTGCAGCCTGGTAATTAGGAGCACAGGCTATGGCATCAGACACTTCCTGTCTCCTCCTCTTGAAAATGGAGACAATAACTCCCACATCCTGAGGTTGTTGGGGGATTACACGAGCTAACACAGGGTCTTGACACATGGCACATGGTATACACTCACACATGTTAGCTCTTATTTTGTTGTTGTTACTTGCTGAGAGAATTTGAGGAAGTTATTCAAATAGTCTGAGCTTTAGTTTTCTCTTCTGTTAAATGGGGAGAATAACACCTCCCTCATAGGGTGGTTGGAGGGGCCTATGCCCGACACATAGCAAAAGTTAACAGGTGCTATTTCCCTCCTTACTCTAAAAAAGGCAGTCAGGGATACTTCAGCACTTTGTCCTATTCTCGATCTGTAGCAAATGCAGCAAGTGGGAAGAGGCCTTAGAGATTGTAAATCTACTCTCCTATTTGATAGACGGGAAAGCAACAAGGTCACACAGTGAGTTAGTGACAGAGCTAGGACTAGAACCCAGAATTTCTTACCATACCATTCTACCTCTGTTATTGCCAAAATGTTGACTGAATGCGTGACTGAAGATTGAATGAAAGGAGTACGGGTCTCTCTCTATGTCTTCACAGGGACATGGAAGACTTGCTGATATTGGAACCAAACGTTGTGGCTGTTCTCAAATAAGCCATTCACGTTCAAGCTTCCTTGGTTTCATTTCTGCTGTTCCTGTCCTCTGGAATGCCCTGCTCTCCCTAGTTTTCAAAATCCTTTACAAGGTCCAGTGCAATGCCACCTCCCCTATGATGCCTTCCATACGGTATAATGCGTGTTAGCTTCCATTGTTCCCACAGTGCATTATATATGCTTCTATTATATGTCCCAGCTACAGTCTGATGCATTTGTCTAGTTATGTATCTGTCCTCTCCACTAGTTTTCTCTCCATTAAACAGATATGGAAACCAAGGTTCAGAAACCAATCCTGAATTTGAACCCCCATTCCCTGATTGAAAGGGGGACTCTGGGAAACCTGAGTTTCTCGTTCTTGTTATTAACAAGCTATAAGACCTTGAACAAGTCACTTGGGTTTTAGGTCTTATTTCCACATTTACAAAATGGGGTAGGAGGAAAACAAAGTCTGCAGATACTATAGAACATCTAAGCCTCTTCTGATGGAAGAAGTGTAGATTATTGAATCTGAATGCTGATTCCAGTGTCAACCTACCAGGGTTTGAACCCTGACTCTATCACTTACTCCATGACCTTCACCAAGTTGCTTACCTGTCTGTGCTCAGCTGCATCTGTAAGATGGGAACAATAATCATGCCTATCTCATAAGTTTGGTGTGAGGATTAAATGAGATAATTTATGTAAAGCACTCAGCACAGTGCCTGGCACCTGGTGAAACTTCAAAAAGAATTAACTGTCATAATTTTTATCCCACTGATAACTCTGGGTTCACAACCTCAGAATCTAGAAAAGACATCTCTAATTTCAATATTCTTAAAGCAAGCCAAGTGCCCTTCTTCATTTTGCTAGGGGTCAGCATAGCAGAGGGGCAAAGAGTGTGGCTTTGAAACCATCAAAAAAATAACAGTAAAAACAACACGCTTAGACTTGTAAAGTCTAGAAAATTTCCCTCCCATGCACCCTTTCTTAGGCAGCTACTCGAGGATGTGCTCCTCAAGAGTGAACCAAGAAAGAGGTTGACATGAGGTCCAGGAAACAGTGGCTCTAACCATGTAGTGAGAGGTTGTGAAGGTGACATGGTGACAGCTATGAAGCAAGCCTGGAGAGCAACCAGGAGGGAAGGCCTTAGGAAAGAGGCTCTGGGAAATATGAGAGCTTAGTGGAAAAGATAATATGATGAGGCCCTTGAAAATAATTGAGGATATTTCAGTGACAAAGATTGCAGGGAAGAGAGAAAGGTGATTAGAAAGTCCAGGGAAAATAAAACACAGTATAAGAAAAGAAATTTCGTCCTAGTATACTACTTGGCAATGCAGTGAAAGTTTCCATAATCATGATGATGTAAACATTGGTTACCAAGTTAGTTGAAAATGGTAATTTAACTGTACTGGGAGGAAGGGGAAAGGGGAGGTGCATCCTGTAAGAGAGGTAAGTCCTTATCCACCATAACGGGAAATCAATAGATAATATTTAAAATTGATAAATCAAGGAGCAGAACTACATGCATATTATTTAGAGATACAGAAATATCCTCCAGAAGAAATGACTCACAGAGTAGTTGCCTTGTGAGAGTGGAGGGGGTGGGGTGGTCAGGGGACTGTTCTTCATTATAATTCTTTCAATAGTAATTGATTTTTTTAACCACATGTATTAATTACTTTAACTGTAAAAAAAAAAAAAAAATAAGGAAGGAAGAAGTCTATTGGAGTAAGCTAGACCTGGGATGCACTGTTGGCGATTTGTGAGTCAAGGCAAATCACTTAACTCCACTAGGTCTCTGTTTCCTCTCCAACAAAATGGGGATCATATTAGGATGGTTGAGGACAGAAAGAGATAATAAAACAAAGCACTTAGTGCACACCTGATATATAACCAGCTCTCAATAAACAGTGACTGCAGAGTCAGGGAAGAGTAGGCTAAAGTAGCATTGAGGAAATGACAGCATTTGGTTAGACACCCTGCTTCCTGTGTCCACGGTACCTGACAATCATTGAACACATACAAATGGATACCAGGTGAATGACAGCTGGATGAGTTGTGACCCACAGGCCAGACTGGAGTCACAGTGAGGGTCCCTGAAAGGATCAGCAGCGATGAGGAAAATTACGGTTGGGCGTGGCAAGTTCCACTGCAAGAGGACACCTGGTGAGTTACAGTCACTGGACAGTGGGCTATAGCAGGCTCATCATTTCCTCCTCTTGCCTGTAGCTTGTGGGGGATGTGTCAGAAGGAAAAGATTTAGAGGCTGTCAGGGTGAGGGTCAGAGGTCAGCTGGGGTCAGGAAGTCTATTTCACTGAGGTCACTCTCGTCTCCTTTCAATGTAATGAAGCCATTATTGGTGAAAGCAAGTGCCTGGCGTCCTGCTCTGTGAAGCAACGCCCGCATGGGGAGCAGGACTGAAAGAAGGAAGGGGACTCCCTTGGCTCATCCTCCTTCTGCCAATTCAACAGGCCTAAGAGGTGAGAGGTACACAATCCTGCTTGATGTAGGAAGCCCTAGTCTCTGGATTGGGATGAAGATGACAGCATGGGGCGAAAACAGATTGTTTTTCAGTGTAATCAAGAGTGGGGTCTCTCTCTCTCTCTCTCTCTCTCTCTCTCTCTCTCACACAGACACACACATCATATGACTTTAGAATGTCAGAACTGGGAGAAACAGTTGTCTAGCAACTAATTCAACTCCCTCATTTTACCCTTAAAGGATAAAATTAGGTGCCTATCTTGAGATCACAGAGCAAATTAACTATATATACATTTTACTTAATTACTTGCTTATTAGAATGTAAGCTCTGTGAAGGCAGGAATTTTATCTGTTTTGTTCACTGATGTATCCTCAGTGCTTCAAACAGTGCCACCTGACACATAATAGATGCTCAATAAATATTTGTTAGGTGAGTGAGTGAATGAGCAGATGAATGAACAGCAACACTGCACACATCATATTCCCTTCCTGGTGAATCACAGAGCATATTACCATACTAAAGGCTTTAAAAAATCCTGCACAGGAAACCTAGTATGTTAACTCTTCCAAATGATTTCGCTTTTTAAAAATGGTAAGACGTATCAATCATCCCGTGGAACTAGTATCCTGAGGGACACACTGTGGGAAATACTTTTCTCAAATGCACTCCATCATTCATGTTAGCAGATGGTCAGGGCTTTACCTCCAAACAACCACTCTGGATCCTACACGGAGTTTTCAAAACGCTTCAGAAATGGGAGCTGGATGTAGATGATCGCCTAAAAGAGGACCTGCTTTGGCTCTGGCCAGCTCTTTGATTTAGAAAGCCAAGGAGTTTTGGGGAGGGTGATCAATAGAAATGACAGACTAGAGCTCTGACCCGGGGAAAAGGAATCACAGGCTTGAGTCCTATTTACCAATCATATTGAATATATAGTCTCCTTCCACAGCCTTTTGGCTTCCACATATCTTGTTCCTCATTGGTAAAATGGGGACAGCATCAGTTACAATAACAACATACTAGGACTGTAAAAAGAATGTGAGTTTTGGAGTCAAACATGTGGGTTCAAATCTGCCTCTGCCACATATTAGCTGAGCTACATTATTGGGCAAGCTCTGTTGATTCATTAATCTTCAGTTTCCTCACCTGTAAGGTGGGAATATTAATACCTATTACTCAGAGATATTGAAAGGGTTGAATGAGATAAGAAAAGTGCCTTTATTCTTGACAAATAATAGCTATTATTATTATTACCTATCAGAATATAAGCTCGACAAAGGTGGGATTTTCATTTGCATTTTTTATTGATGTATTTCCAAGACTTAGAACAATGCCTGCCACAGAGGAAGTGCTCAATAAATGTTTTTTATTTTTTATTTTTCTTTCTTTCTTTCTTTCTTTTTGTGAGGAAGATTAGCCTTGAGCTAACATCTGTTACCAATCCTCCTCTTTTTGCTGAGGAAGATTGGCCCTGGGCTAACATCTGTGCCCATCTTCTTCTACTTTATATGGGACGCTGCCACAGCATGGCTTAACAAGTGATGCGTCGGTCCGCACCCAGGATCCGAACCTCCGAACCCTGGGCCGCAGGGGTGCGAACTTAACCGCTATGCCACTGGACCAGCCTCAATAAATATTTTTTAAATGTTGAATGAGTTATTATTACTCAGACCTCTTTCAGCTCTTCCTTTTATGAAGATATGAACCTACACAAGAGGAACTTGGCAAAGTACTTTAAAGGGGAGATGTTCTTTGTGTTGATACTGGACACTTTTGTCTTGTCTAAAGAGCCATTTTTTTTCCTTTTACCTAGATATTACTATTCCCAGAAACCAATACAGAAGAAACTCGCAATACTTAGCTATATCGGGTCTTATCTCCCTAAGTAGACTGCAACTTCTTGGAAGGCAGGGAATGTTTCTTCTTTGCTTTTGGGGGGTACATTTTTGGTCATCATACTATTTAGTGCATATCACTTATCCAATTCCTCCACCAAACTTGTGAGCTAGCACAATGACTGGATCATAGTAGGTACTTACTAAGTTTTCCCTGAGATGTGGACCCAAGAGAGGAAGAAGGTTTGGTCAGGAGTTCCCATCTTCCACATGGAAACAACCCATTGGGGATGAAGAATCAATTATGTTGGGAGCCATGTGTCCCTTCCTAAAGCATCCTCTGCCTCCACATATGCAACTTTAAGAGTTCCTGAACCCCTCTTGGGTTTGTATTGTTTAGACTTGAAAGGGGCAGCCTAGGAGAATAAATATTATGACTATTGCAATAAAATTCATTATTTCAACAAAAGCCTATCCAGGAAACTCTTTTTAGGTGTCTTCTGTGGGCCAGGCACTATGCTACATACTGGTAAGGATGTGGGAGAAGATCCAGAAAGAAATAACACATGAACGGTCCCAGTCCTCAGGGAGCAAATGATCCAGCAGGTTCTAGATCATAGAGACAAGCATGTGCACAATAGCTATAATAATAGTAATAATTTACATTATTAAGAACTAATTATCAGGCAGGCACTATTTAAAAAGCTTTACCTACATGACCTAACTTTATCCTCAAAATAACTCTAAGAGTTAAATATTCTCATTATCCCCACTGGACAGAGAATGAAACTGAGGCATAGAGAGGTTAAAAAAGTTGCTCTGAGTCACAGAGTTGTAAATACTAGAGGTGATATTCAAACATGGGCAAGCGACTCCAATGCCCGTGCTCTTAAGGAAAGCGCTAATAATTAGGAAAATAATTTGAAAACAGAGATTAGTCTCTCTTCTACTCTGGTTTTCTTTGAATCATAAAATATTATCACTTTCTCCTTCACCTTCTATAGCCAAATGCATAGTTATACCCATTTTTCTGAAGAGGAGCTTGAGATATTTGCACTGCTCTCACAGAATCACATACTGCTGGAAATGCCCTCTCTTTAGCACTCAAGAAAGTTCCTTCATTCATCTCAAGTGTATCAGGGTCACTGGGAGCTTGAGAAGAATCAGGTTTTCTGGGAAGGACTTGGAGGTGAGTACTCAAAAAGGCATTCTCGAAGCTGGGAGCTGAGAGCCAGGAGAGCGTGGCTTTATTCAGCACCGTGGACAGAGCTCCCAGAGCCCTCAGGACCCTGGACAGAGAAGCTGGTCAAGCCTGCCGCGGGAACAAATCTCTCTTGCGAGTGGACCAAGCGAAACTCCCTTTTCCCTCTCTTTTCTTCAGCCAGACGTCAGTCACCTGCTCCTGAATCTTAGGAACAGAGGTAGGGGAATGAATATATGTTAAGGGCGCTACTAACAGGAGGAGATAAGACTCTTAGGTGGGGAGGATTATATAAATAAAAATGCTTTGGCTGATGTACTTGGAGAACTCTTGGAAGATCTAAATTAGGGTCCTCAGTTGGGAGTGGAGCATTGCTAACGATATTTGTTAATGATATGTATTTCTTAGGCTGAGTAGCAAAAGGCCGCCGCTGTCCTTTTTATTGCCCAAAGTCATATTCCCCATCCCTTACACTTAAATTTAGTCTCTTGGAGAGCGCTCCATGTAGGAAAGAGGGAGAAATAATCTCTCCACAGCTCCTTGCTCTGCTTCCCATCTCCCCTTCCCTACCCCCACTCATCCCCTTTCTCTCTTTCTCAAATACACACGTGCGCAAACACACACGGGCACAGGATGAGAAGCACGAGAGGTTCTGCACATTTGGTGGAGAAGATTGAATTCAGAGCAAGCGGACGCCCCCGAAAGCAGGCTCTGTCCCTTTAAATGGGTCGTAGCAGTGGGGGAGGGGAACTGGCCGGAGCTGGCATTGTCCAGTTTGAACCGAGCACCGGAAGTGAAGGGGCAGGGCCAGGGCCGTGCTCTGAGCCCCGGGGCCATTGTCCATCTCCGACCAGGGCACTAGCCACCCCCCTGGCCAACCCTCTTTATCTCCTAGAAGGGGAGGCTACTTCTTCAAATGAGGAGATCTCTCACTCCAGTTCCCCCCACCAACTCCACTATGGGGAGGGGAGCACACTCTAGGATGGGACTCTGAAACCAGGAGGGTCTGGAGCCTAAGAGTGTCTGGAGTACTGGAGGAAATGCTTCCACTCGCCTACCCACTTAGTCCCTCTCTCAGCAAGGGAAAGGGACAGGGTGGGGATGGGGACAAGATGAGGGCGGCTGGCAGAGAGGAACACACTACAAGCCTCTTTGGGTTCCTACTGCTCTCCCAGGGAGCTCTACATGGGACCAATTTTAGACAGATTTGGAAGGAAAGAGGGAAGGATTCTTTACACAGAATCAATTAGGAGTGCTTTGAGAGATCCAGAAAAACTCAGTCGGAAACTTAGGGAGGCAGAGGCATTCAGTTAGTCAGAGACAGACAGACTTTGAGAGGCAGCGCCTTGGAAAGGACCAGAGATCAGCCCTGCTGGGTCTCCAGCCTCCCCGCTGCTTCCCTATTCCAGGCTTCCTAGTGTCCTGAACTCCAGGTCTATCTAAGCACACGAGGGTGGGGGGTGAGGGCGGGTCAGCGCCAAGCAGCCGGGTCAGCTCGGAGGCCTGAAGGGGAAGGGAGGGGGAGGGGAGCTTAAGGGCTGGGGGAGGGGGAGGGCTCATCCATTTCTCCCTTGACAGGTGGTTTGTGTCTCTGATTGGCCAGCGCTGCCAGGCTCACACCTCCCTCCCCCAACTCTCTGGAATGTATAATTATCTGCGCGGGGGTGGGGGTGGTGTGTGAATGTGGGGGGGAGCAGTCACGTGGTTTTAAAACTACCACCCCACAGGCCCCCCACCTGTATGCTGCTTTGGGGACCCCCACTGAAGGCCTTAAAGTGCAAGATCCCAAATTCCGGGGTAGTCAAGACTTCTAGGTCTGACGCCCCCGTCTCCAGATGTGTGTGTGGGGAGGGGGTGTCAAACCTCAAGGTTCTGAGAAGGGACACCCCAGAGGTGTCAGAGACCGCAGCGGTGGGGGAGGGCCGGAGCTGGAGCCGGAGGGAAAGGGAGGGGAAAGAAGAGGGAGGGGAGGGGAGGGGGCTGCCCGTGGGGGGTTGGGTCATTGTCTTTTAGAATTTGGGAGCCTTTGAAAAGCCGTGGGCCCTCCCACCGCTATTGTGCTGGGGAAGATGTAGCAGCCTCTTCTCCGAGCCACCCCTTTGCCTCCGGACTTCTCTGGGGCCAGCAGCGGCCGGACCAGAGGCCCGGGCCGCAGGCTCAGTCGACTACCATGGGCTCTGTGTCAAACCAGCAGTTCGCAGGTTCGAGCGTGGGACGTGTTGGGGACACCTTAGGCTGCAGGGGCGCCCAGGAGCCACATAAAAGGGAGGTGGGAAAGTGTCCCCAGGCTGGCCGAAGGACCCCAAGTCCAGGCAGCCTCTTGCTTCAGGGGGCCATCCCTGGACTAAGGAACCCTGGTGTCCCAGCAGTGTGCAGTCCGAGGCTAGGGGGATGCGGGGGGAAAGAGACGAGGCGGGGACTGTCTGGCTGTCTGTCCCCGAGCAGCATGTTGTGGGAAGAAGAGCAAAACTTTGGGGCACCACTGGCCTCAGTGTAAGCTTGCGGAGCACGGAAGGCGGCCAGGACAGGTCGTTTCTCGCTGGCTGCTTGGTAGCTGCAGCCTCCTGGGTGACCACCCACGCGGGCTGGACACTGGGGTCTCCTTGCCGGGTCTCTGAGAGGGCCCTCGAATTCCGTGGCCCCCCAGCTGAGCGCCCTCCCAATCTCCAGGTGGCTGCGCCAAGGCGCCGGAGGAGTCGCAGGAGGACGCGGCTGGGGCGGCAGAGGAGCCCCAGCTGCTGCACGGTGCCGGCATCTGTAAGTGGTTCAACGTGCGCATGGGGTTCGGCTTCCTGTCCATGACCGCCCGCGCCGGGGTCGCGCTCGACCCCCCAGTGGATGTCTTTGTGCACCAGGTGAGACCAATTCTGGTAACTTTGCCGGGGGAAGGAGATGTTGGCGCGCATATCCTAGGGTAGGCGGGCAGACTCGGTTAATTGGATTGAGGGAGATAAGGGCCCTCATTGTGCGTTCCCATCTTTGCCGTGGCACCCCAGTACTGAGTCCCTGGTAACTCCAACAGGACGGGAGTGCAGGGCAGAGCCGATTATCAGCACCCCCCACCCCTTCCGGGAACCCCTCTGGCTTACCACGTGTCTTTTACCTCTTTCCCCTGGGAAGGGGCCAGGGGGCAGGGAGGTGACCCCATGTGGCAGAAACTAAGGTTGTATTGTGCTTGCCGGTGGGGGGAGGGCGAGCAGGCTGGTCAGGGAAGCACATGCCTGGCCAGAGCAGGGCCTTGAGTGCCCAGCGCCTTTCACTAACGTGTGAATGGAGCTCCCTGGGTGAGTGAGAGGGAGGAAACCCTGCTCCAGGACCCAATGGTGGTAAAGCTTAGAAATCAACCAGGTCTCCTCACCCAGGTAGTCACCCAAAACTCAAGCCCTGGGACCTGGGTGGGTTTGGCAGATTCTTGAAGGATCTATTTGGTGACTTGAAAGCTCCTCCGGAGGACCCATCTCAGGCACACAACACAGTTCACCGGCTGTCCAGTTTGGTGGCTTTTGCTGTCCAGTTCCTACCAGGAAGGAAAATCTAAGGAGCCCAGGCCTTAGATTCCTGGACCAGGCTGGGAGGGAGTTAGGTTGCAACCCCAAGTTCTCAGTTAAAGCAAGGCAACCCAGTGGGAGTGAAATTCAGTGTCGCAGGGCAGCGGGTGGAGGGAGGCTAGCCTCTGGACCTATTCTTGGCTTGGCATTTATGGCCCCAGACAGCCGTTGATTGCTGTCCTAACATTCTTGGCCTCAAACAAGGAGTCAGAGACTTAACATTTCCCTCCTCCCTGGCCTCCCCTTCCTCTCACCCCATCCTGAATATCTTAGAAGCATTCCGGTGGTCCTGGGACACCAGCCACCCGTAACAACCATGTAAAGGAAGTTGCTGCCTGTGTCCCTTCCCGCTTTGGAGCTTGGGGCTAGACATGGGAAGAAGAAATTGCTAATCCCAGGTCCAGGAGGTTGACACCCAGGCCGGGCAGGGAGGGGTTACTTCGGGGAGGTTGGCTTTAGGAGCTGTGGGGGAGGGGAAAGGAGGATGTGGGGATTAAGAGTTGGAGCCTGAGGGATGGTATTCTGGAGGGGGAGGGGTGGAGAAGGGAGATGCTGGGTGGACTAGTTGGAGGCAGCAGGGAAGTCTCCAAGCACAGCTCTCAGCAACAACATGGTGGGGAGGAACAAGGGAGATGGGGACCCGCCAGTAAATGTTGGCAACTTGGGGTCACTGGGATACTGGAACATCTGCCAGGAGGGCCTGCAGCAGGATGCTTAGCTAGCCTCTTGCTGCACCCTGTTCCTCCCCCACCCTTACTCCCATCAGACATGTAGTTCTGGCTGGTGGCTTTGCCCCCTCCCTGTCTCATTTACATATGTGAATGATAACCCACAGGAAGTAATTGTGGGAGAAAGAAGGGAATTGGCCTCTTTAGATCTATTAAATCACTTTATTACAGGAACCAGCTTTGAATGGCCCTCCTCAGCGGGGTGGCCAGCTCCCCCACTCTCCCATTTATCTGATCACAAAGAGATTAAAATCTCTCCTGGTCTGGAGATGGACTGGACAGCTTCCCCAATTTGGGGAGGCTTGGAATAAAGGAGTCAGACCCAACATCTTGCCTTCCTTCTAAAGGCTGCTAAATAGGGAGGGGCTGAGGGGAACGTAGCCCCTCATCATCTAGGATTCCTTGGTGCTATCCAAATCCCAAGGAAGATTTTCCTGAGCAAATGGATCCACACCTCAGCCCACTTAAACAGGATCGAAAGCAACTGGGAGTCTATTGGATGGCATAGAGGAAAGCAGGGACCTTCAGATTTGGGGAGTAGAGCCCACACCAAGCTCTTTCAGATGGGTTAGCTGGGAGATAATCTGGACTTTGGGGTTTTGGAATGTCCAGGGGTATTCCACAGTTGAATAAGTTATCAAGAGGGAGTTGAGCTGGGATAAGGAATCAAGAATTTGTCTACCACCACCACCCCCCCCTCCTCCCCACCCCAAACAGTCACAGAGGACTGGTGGAAATTTCCTGAGCCTTACCTGGCAGCTCTGTCTTTACGATAAGCATGTGACTAGAGCTTGGGTTGATTCTCAAACCCTAGCGTAGCAGGAAGTTAGACTAGTGATTCCAGTCCCTGTGCTTGAGAAATCTGAAATGTCTCTCTGGAAATCTAATGCAGATGCAAGATGATCCTTAAAAATTGTCCTGGAGAAGAAAGTATTCCCAAAGTGGAGGGAGGGTAAGACATTCTCTTTAACAAGAAAACCTCTCCTACTTTGGCTGCTGGTGGCGAGCACCCTGGAGTTGGGGTGCGCATGGTGAGAAGAATAATTGTCCTTAGAAAACACTGCCAAGGGAGGGGATCAGGGAGTCCCTTTCTAAGGAGAGAGGAAGGGGGAAAAGCAATTTAACATTTCCTTTTCCCTTCCAAGGTTGGGCCTATTGGTTCCCAAAACACTGTTCTCTACTCCCTCATGAACACTTTATGCCCCCACAGGAGTGTGAAAGAAAACCCACCCTTAGCCTTTAAAAAAAAAAAACCCAGACAGCAAAGAGATTTCTCAAACGCTTTTACACAGCCACAAGTCTTTGGATCTAGAACTCTCTGCCTGTCCCTGGGGTGTAGGGGAATTTAAGAATCTTAATAATGGCAGGTGGCCAGCCCTTAAATCAAGGTTTCTCAACCTCAGCACTACTGACATTTTGAGCAGGATAATTTCTCGTTCTGGGCATCCTCCATTTGTGACAACCAAAATTGTCTCTAGACATTGCCAAATGCCCCCTGGGAGGCAAAAATCATCCCCGGTTGAGAAACACAATTATACAGGGAAAGCTGGAGCGAGAGAGAGCTAAATTATCTCCTGTTTTCCTGAAATTCACCAAGAATTCTGAACTCTCCATGGCCATTTTAGGCTTAACTCATGCTTCCTACGGCTCAACTTCCAAACCCCCAAGATTTGTAGAAATCTGAAAATGAGAAAAAGGCTCCCTGCTTTCTCCCGCAGCTCCTCAGAACTCAAATATGTTTAAAATGGCTTTCTGGCTAAAATGCTGTATTAGAAGGCTTGGAGGCAAAAGAAAAGCCCAAATTTGACCCAGGGACCGAGTTTGGGTTAGGAGACAAAGTTTTCAATACCGAGAAACTGTTGAAACTGCCGAGGCCACGTGGCTTGCTTTTTCTGAAAAGGATGATTGCCAGAGGTGAGAGCCACCTCAGGCAATGTCTAGACTATTAGGACTCCCGGGGTTTGGGGGAGGGGAGAAGGTAAACGGATCTTTCTCACCTGGTTTACAACCTTCCTGGTGCCCCTGCTTACTCACCTCATGTCTAGTTAGTGATGTACTTTTGTTATCCTCTCCCCTAACCTGTAAGCTCTTTGAAGAGAAGGACTAGCTGTCTGGTTAGTTTTCTAGTACACACTTGGTGGGCTGAAGAAATGAATACGAAGGAGTAAAGGGTTCCTGAAGAATCAGGAGTACGCTGACAGTTTGGGGTCTTTCTCAGCAGAGGTCTTCTCCAGAGAAACAGACTGGAGATAGGGAGGGAATGTAACTGATAGCTGCTCTTTCTGGATGGTGTCTAGAATAAGACCTGGCACTCAGTAGATCTACCATGAAAGTTTGTGGCGGGAACGTCAACATTGAGCCCCAGATAGGATCCTCTTGTTTTCATTCATGGACTGGAAGCCACAGGTTTGGTGGACATTCATTAGTTATTTCATTTCCAACTTAATAGGAAAAATCTGTTTTTTTTTTTTAAGTGGATCACTTTGATTTTTAGAAAGTTGGTAGAGAAGAACATGGGTTAGTTTGAGCATTATGAGATCTTCTTGGGTCCTTCTCTTTCTGGGGAGACATGCTTTCTAGACAATGTCCCGAGAAAGGGCTATGCCACCATCCTGAGCAAAACTTCCAATATGAGAAACTTCTACCTTATAGTTGGTGGCACTTTACTGCCTGCCCCATAAGTGGTTTTCAGTGACTTTACCCAGGGCAAGGTCCTGTCTCCAACATTCCTAATCAAACTATCACAGTCCCTACTCGACTGGAATTCCCTGTTTTGGGGGAAAACTGCCCTAGGCAAAACCTCCACCCCTCCCTTCTTCCTGCAGGCATGAATAACAATTACTATCTATGTTAAGTCTGTCTGGGAGGTCAGAGGAGGTGGGGGAGGAGAAGGAGAAAACTGTCAAGAATAGTCCGCAATTAGTACAGACTAACTTTAAATTATCTCAGCTTGGAATTACTTAATTCAGACAGGAAACCAAAGTCCAAGGAGAGTGAATGGCTTTTGTCAACAGTAGAGCACAACTGGGTTTCTGGCTCAAAACTCCAGGATCCTATCTTTCGCACTCCTTGATTGGGTAGGGGCTGTGTGTGAAGTAAGCCCTCCATCTTTATAGGGAACCACCCTGGGCTGGGTCCTCATTAGAGTTCACTCCCCTTGAAACTCCTTCCTGAGGACAGAGGGGAAGGCTCCTGCCCTAAGGAGGTTGGGGGATAAATTTAGGTGAAGTCCTCTTTACAGTTCAGAACCACGCAGCTCCTTCCTTCTGCTCTATGCTCCCTCTGGCTCCCTTTGTACAGACAGGCTGATGAGCAGCACCATCTGGTGGAGAACTCCAAGCAGGAGCTGGTGGTCCTGGCTGTGTCGGAGCAGAGGTGATGTGGGGGGTTGTCTGCCTGCAGACTTTGGTTCTGGACAGATCTCTTTATCCCATCCTCCTTGACACACACATCGAATAAATGGCTTCTGGGAGAACTGGTTGGTTTCCTAGCCCTACCAAACCCTACCTTCAGGAATGAAGCCCAGGACAGACTGTGAGGACACCTCAGGACTAAGTCATTAAAATTACTTTCATCTGCTTTTTACCTTTTAAATACGGCTATCAGGAAGTTTTAAAATATATATACGCAACTTGTGTTATGTTGCATAACCCTAGCCATAGGGTCAGGCTAGTTGCAATCAGCCCCTGTGCCTCTCACTGAATTTGGGCAAAGTGCTTAACCCCTCTGTCTCCATGACCTCAGCTTTAACACGGGGTCATAAGAAGGACTACCCCACCGGCTTGGTGTGAGGCTTAAATGCTTGACAACGTGTAAAGTGCTTAGAACGTTGCTTAGCCTACAGTAAGCATCAATAAATAGTAGTAATTTTGGATAGCAGAGATTTTAGTTTAATCCACAAATGTTTGTGCACAGCTAGGCACCTAGAAATGAGGGTAGAGACATGCATTAGATAGTCTTGACCTAGAATGGCTGTTGGTGTTGCAGAAAAGCCGGGAACCCCAACTTTGATCCCTGGGTCCCAACCAAGGGTCCTGAAATTCTGACTCTGGGTCGTTCCTGTAGAAAGGAGTGATGTGACTAAAACTGGCAAGGTTAGAGCTGGACGGGGCCTGGTTGTCATTAAGTCTGATCCCCTGCTTTTACAAATGATTCAAGAATTAGGGCTAGGACCGGCCCCGTGGCTTAGCAGTTAAGTGTGCGCACTCCACTGCTGGCGGCCTGGGTTCGGATCCCGGGCGTGCACCAACGCACCGCTTCTCCGGCCATGCTGAGGCTGTGTCCCACATACAGCAACTAGAAGGCTATGCAACTATTGCATACAACTATCTACTGGGGCTTTGGGGGAAAAAAAAAAGAATTAGGGCTAGTCCAGCTTCATAGAGCAAGTTGAAGGAAACTCAGGCTGCTGTGTGCTTTTTACTCCACTACATTGCCTGAGTGACCCTAAGGTCCCTTCTATCTCTAAATTTACAGAACCATAAGTTGATGCTGGGGGAAGTTTAGAGTAGGCAGCGGTTAGGTATTTAGGGAACAGAAGGCCTAAGGCCTTCCAGGCCATCCAAAAAAAACCTGCCTCTTGCAACTTTTCTGTCTGATTAAATGCCATCTTCCCCTACACAGTGGGCTGCCACCCTCCTACCTTGAACAAGTTGGGAAAGGAAGATGGGAGGCCTGCCTCCCCCACTCATCTTTAGAATAATTTATCTGAGTAAATAATCCTAATTCAGTTTCCTGTGTAAAGGATTTGACTGAAGGCCCCCGAGTGGATAGGGGCCCATGTAGTTCCATCCCCTGAAGGGTGGGATGGCGGGTCGAAGAGAAGAAAAGATGGCTGCTGGTGGTGACTTTGGAAGACCCAGCAAGCTTGACTGGGGAAGAAAGGTGTCTCTGTATCCATTTCTCTCACCGTGACCATAACCTCAACGTGGAGAGGAAGGAAGGAACTGATGAATGTGGTGAATGGGGGTGGGGGGTGAGTCAGGGGGGAATCTGCAGCCTCTGGAACTCCAGGAATCTGACCACCAGAACCAACCAGTGTCAACTCTTTGTTTCCTGGGGCTGGGCTCTATTGGGGGAGCTCAAGCCTTGCCCCTCCCCCCAAGGCCTTTTCTTTTTTGGAGGGGATGGGGAGAGGGGCGGGCCCTGTTTTGTGTGTGGTTAGGGGTGGGGTGGGGGTGGGAGCAAGAATTTCAGGCTCCTTTCTGATGCAGGCCCTGTGAGGCCAGCTCAGTGGGGTTGCACGGTGATTACCTATCTGATAAGAGAGGAATTCAAACTATGTGTTTTAGAAAGGAGCGGGAGGTGGGGCGGAGCAGGGAGCCACCCCTGGAGACCACCAGTCTGAATCTCAGACCGGTTTTGGTGAGGTGCCTGCAAGGTTTTTTTTTTTTACTCTTTGAAAGTCTTAAACAGACCTCAAATCCTCCAATGATGGAGTGGGTGACCTGAGAAGACTGGTCAATTTCATATAGTCCCCATTTATATCATCCTGTCCTCACAGTAAGTATATGAGGTGTAGCTGGAGGAGAGTGCAACCCTCAGTAAGCTGGAGTGCAGAGAGGGGATTTTTTCTGAGTTTCCACAGCTAGTTAGTAATAAAAACCAGAGTGAAAATTTCAAGTCTCTTGACACTTGGTCCTCACTGTTATCCGGCCCTGATCCAGTCTGAAGAGGTTGATGATAATTGCCACTCACTGAAGATTTATATGTTAACTACTTTTCATGTATAAAACCTCACGGCAGCACCATAAAATTAGTATTGACTCCGTTTAGCAGGTTAGCACAGAAAGAAGGGAACAGGCCCTCCAACTCCAAACACTTGTTCTTAATGACTTATGTGCTGGATCCCAGTGAGAACTGGGAGTGTCCCAGCCTAAGAGCCAACTAGGCAAATGGGAGGAGCTGGGATTACCCGGGTCAAGAATGCTCTTGGTCTAGCTTCTCCAGCACCTCTTGACTCACTGGCTTGTCCCAGCTCAGTAAGAGACAAGTCAAATCTCAACTTCAAATTCAGGGTAGTTACTGAGCAACAGGGGAAGGGAAAGGGCATTTCACCTTTTTCTTCAGTGTTTTTGTTTCCTGCTTTAATGCTCTACCCCCTCCCTCACATTAGAGGGGAAGGGGGGTCAGCACGTCCCTGGCTGTTCCTGTGGGAATAAAAAGTGAAAGGACCCCCAACCTTTGGAATATTCTGTGATGGAAGTGGTAGACGAAAGCTACAGGTAACAATAACGTGAAATATTTATTGAGCACCTGTGCTTGATATTTCCATGCCTGCATAATCTTCATTGGAGCCTTAGGCAGATAGTTTAGTGTTATCCCATTCTCTGAAGGATCTGAGGCCCAGAGGTGAATGATTGACCAAGGTCACACAGCCAGAAATTGGAAGAACCAGCATTTCATGAACCTAAGCCTGGGCTCTTAACCAATTACCTCAACGGGAGGTTTGTCTTAAGCAATACCATCTAAATTAAAACAAAAATGCAAATGATTGAGGAATTGGGTATCCCATTTGGCGAAAGAGCATGTTTCACCTAAGTCACAGTTTGAAATATCCCCCCCCCACCCCCAGCATAAAATAATGCTGCTTACTTGTGTTTGTTTGAGCCAGGACTAGGTGCACAGTGATCTCTTAAGCTTCTCTGAACCCCATTTTCTATGATGACTGCACCTTGTTGACATTTGACACACTCTTGGGATGTTTCACTATAATGGAGGAAGCCATAATGAAGTCTATTCTGGGTAGGGTCTGGGAGAAGCTTTCACTTCCACTAATGTGTTGCTGTCGATGCAGTAAGTGGCAAGGTGGAATGGGCTGTGAGCTTCAAATCAGGAACCCTGGGTTCTTCTGACCCTGGTTTTGCCACTCAACTAGCTTTGTCAATAACTCCCTTTTTTTTCTTTTTTGAAGACTGCTGGGCTCTTTGCAAGTGTCAATATTTTTAAATTTTGGTAAGAACATAACAGTGTTTTAATGGGATTGTTGCACACATTCTTCTAAATCTTTTTTCTTTAACAATATTATCTGGTCATCTTTCCAAGTCAAATAATTAAAATCTACTTCCTTGTTCATGAATTCATCCAAAAATGTGCTAGGCATTATTTAGGTGTCAAAATGCAAAAGTGAACAAAACAAGGACTTGACGTTGTTTCTCATGGCTGCATGGTAGATTTTTTAACCAATGCGATATTGAACAAATGTGTCATGCTAAGTCCTCCTGGAAATTACCTACTTATATTCTGTTCAGTGATTCTTTTTTCTTACTGATTTATAGTAGCTTTTTGTAGTTTTATCAGTCTAATTATCTGTCTCGACTTTTTTAAGGTTTGGTTTTTTTTCTTAGTATTTAAATATTTAATTCTGCCGGGATGTATTTCGCATACAGATGATAGAAAGTGTAGAATTTTGGCTCATTTCCAAACGGATAGCTAACTTTCTCAACAGTATTTATTCAATTATTTTCCTCACCTGCTGATTACTCTATATATACTTGGACGTCCTAATGGACTTTCCCTTATAATCTACTGATCGTCTGCTTGAGTCATACTCTTTTTCCATCAACTTTCAGCAACATTATTTTGATATAATTTCAAACTTGGAAAAAGGTTACAAGGATACTAAAAACTCCCATATAACCTTTACCCAGATGCACAGATTCTTAACATTTTGTCCCATTTGCTTATCATTCTTTTTCTTTGTATAGATACCTTCTTTTTTTCTTCTTAACCAAAAGTTGCAGACATAAAGCACCTTTATCTCTAAGTATTTCAGTATTTTCTAAAATAGGGTCATTCTCTTACAAAATCTCAGTACAATGATTAAAATCAGGGAATTTAACCTTGATACATTTGTCTACATTCCATATGCAAATTTTGTCAATTGTCCTAATATTTTTTCCTGTTCCAAGATCCAGTCCAGGATCATGCATTGCATTTAATTGTTCAGTTTCTTTACTTCTTCAGGCTTTGTCTTTCATGACCTTGACATTTTATATTTGATTTCTTATAAATGCTATGTTTAAGAATTTTCCTTCTGTTCTATTTTACTTAGAACTGTAAATGAGAATAGCTGCCAAAAAATGTTATGGTATCTGTTAACATAATGATCTTTGTTAATGTCATGTAGATTTCTTGTTCTTAATTGACTCTTGAGTCACAGTTTCTTTACTGATAAAATGGATGTGTTATCATACTTGTTCTTCCTACTTGACAGGAATATGTGTATGCAGTTTTTTGTTTGTTTTTGGTGTAACAATGGTGTGATAATAATGTTAAAATCTACCATGTTTCCCCTCCCCAGAGTAAGCTGCACATGGAGGGCTTCCGGAGCCTGAAGGAGGGTGAGGCAGTGGAGTTCACTTTTAAGAAGTCTGCCAAGGGCCTGGAATCTATCCGAGTCACTGGCCCTGGTGGGGTCTTCTGTATTGGGAGTGAGAGGCGGCCCAAAGGGAAGAACTTGCAGAAGCGCAGATCAAAGGGAGACAGGTATGGATTGGGAGGCAGCTTATGTGGGTTGTTAGGGACATGCTGAAGGTGGGGCGAGCTCTCCCAATCTTGCCCCTTTCTAGGACCAGGTTACCAAAGATGAAATGAAGTCTGTGGTCCCTGGCAACATCTGGTGGTGGGGTACCTGCCGTGGATGTGGGAGACAAGGAGAGGGCAGTATGTGAGCAGGGCACTCGAGATGACCTAGCCTTCTACTTGAAACAAGTAATTTGCTCTGTGAGCTCTAGCCTCCATTAACTGGGGACAGTGATACAAACCTCACATGATTATTTTAGAACTAAAGGAGACCATGGATGTGAAAGGGTAAGTGGTCAGGACAAGACGGTGCATCTGTACCTGTTGCTTCTTCAGGTCTCCAAATGGCTGGTTTCTTTCATCTTAGCTTTGTGCTCCAACAGATCATATTGTCTGACTCCTTTGATTTCTTCTATATGTTTAATGAATGACAAGTACAGTTTTTTAAGGGTATGGTAAAGTCTTAACCTATCCCCCAAATTGCAGTTCCCAGTTGGGGTCTGTGATTTTTATTGGTATCTTGGTATTTTCAAGTCGACCTGAATCTGAAGCTATCATCTAGACAATTAAAGATTTATAAAGGACTTAGAGATATCTAGTCATACTCCTCCTTTTATAAGTGGGGAAATTGGTCTTCAGGAAGGGAAGTGAGTTTAGAACAACCTAGACCAGAGGCCAGGTGTCCTCACTCAGAGGAAGGCTTCCGATCTCTTCTCACTTTCTCTCAACTTGACCTTTTTGCTCTGACCTAGGTGCTACAACTGTGGAGGTTTAGACCATCATGCCAAGGAATGTAAGCTGCCACCCCAGCCTAAGAAGTGCCACTTCTGCCAAAGCATCAGCCATATGGTGGCCTCATGTCCGCTGAAGGCCCAGCAAGCCCCCGGCTCACAGGGAAAGCCAGCCTACTTTCGGGAGGAAGAAGAAGAGATCCATAGCCCTGCCCTGCTCCCGGAGGCCCAGAATTGAGCCACAGCGTATGGTGGCTATGCTTTTGCGATCAGGAAGTTTCGAGGAGCAGACATCAATCGGCAGAGCGGAGAAGGTGGGGACAGGGTGGGTAGACGGCAGCTGGCACTGCCATGTACCTCAGGCCGGAGTTCACAGCATCACCCTCTCTTCCCTCTTGGTGGGAGGAAGGGGTGAGGCAAAGGAACTCCAACCATGCTCTATCCAAAGGCACACGGGGGCTTGGGGGAGGGGCAGCCCTCCCAGCATGCTTTATCTGAGTCTCTATCCCCAAAATCTCAAGCTTTTGAAAGTGGCCTGGACAGAGAAGTTGTTTTCCTTTTAAAGAAGGATATGTAACAATATTTCCCACGGCAGAGTGAAAAGATTAAGCATGAGACCAGACTGGACCCAAACCCACAAGCCACTAGATTCTATTGGGAGAGATTCTCTCAGGGGTAAGGCAGGGTTTTTCCACATCTTTTCTCCTCATAACCCACTCTTGGGATAGGGTGCTGAGAGCTATCCGAAGCAGTGGGTTGTGACGATAGGCAAAAGAGGTGGTTGGGGGAACAGCTGCAGACCCGCTTCTCCTAAATTTACTCCCACCCCATTCTGGGCCAATACAATTTTATTTATTTGCTCCCTTGGGTAACTGCATCTTGGGTCCCACTTTCTCCAGGATGCCAACTGCACTAGCTGTGTGCGAATGACGTATCTTGTGCATTTAACTTTTTTTTTCTTAATATAAATATTCTGGTTTTGTATTTTTGTGTATTTTAATCTAAGGCCCTCATTCCTGCACTGTGTTCTCAGGTACATGAGCAATCTCAGGGATAAGTCAGCAGCAGCTCCAGGTCTGCACAGCAGGAATAGTTTTTGTTGTATCACCAGGGAGAACAACTATTTGGAGTGCACAGCCTACTGAACTACCTCATTTTTGCCAATTAGAGCTGGCTTTTCTGCCATAGCGTCCTCTTGAAACCCCTCCACCGTCAACGATTCGTGGGAGACTAGGTTTTAACTGGGTTGCCCCATGACTTGATCTCCTACTGGAAAACTGGAAATTGGTCTGAAGAAGAAGAGGTGATGCAGAGAGGTTAGGAGAGGCTGGGCCAGGGGAAAGGCCCAGCGGTGAAGCCAAGGTTAGGTGAGAGCTGTCCATACAAGTGATAAAGAATTCCTGTTCCAGACCTCTAATCCCAGGGCACAGGACTTGGTTTACATACCAGATCCATCCTTCACTAGATTGGGCTAGGCCTACCATGCACAACAGGATGTATGTGTTTTTGTAAAAAATGTGAGTTGGTAAGGATAGGTTCTAAGAACAATACCTCTGTACCCATCTTGAGCCGCCCAGGGATGGATATTCGAAGCAAGGACAAAATCCTTAACCTTTAACAATTCTGGGCTTTTCCTCCTTGGCTTCCACAGAGACCACAAGTGATGGCTTCTTTGTGGTGCTTGGAGCCAGTGTCCTGCCCTGCTGCACCAGTGATGAGTATTGTGGTAGCTAAAGGAGAAAACGGGGTTTCGTTTACATGCTGTGAGATCACCGCAAACCTACCTCACTGTTGAAACGGGGCAAATGCAATAGACCACATTGGGTGATGTGTGTCTGATCTGGGTTCTAGTCTCCCCCAATTGCTGCCCCCTCTAGTTATTGTATTTGTCTGGGCTTTGTAGGTCTTCACGAGTAGCTGATTTGGTGATTGCTAGGTGGCCTCGTTTTGTGTAAATATAATGTGTTGGTCTTCTCCGTGTTCATTTGGGGTTTTATTGTTTACAAACTTCTTTTTGTATTGAGAAAAATAGCCAAAGCATCTTTGACAAAAGGTTCTGCACCAGGCAAAAGGATCTGAAATGTAAGCTTGGGGGACCCTTCTTCTTGTGGGGCGGGGGGCTTGAACCATCCTTTCTTTTGCGTTTCCCTTCTCCTATATCCTATTTTGGACCAGATCTTCTGTCCTAAAAACTTGATTCCTACCCTACCCCTTCCTCTACTCCCCCATCTCCCTAAAAAAAAAAGCCCACACACCTACACATTTAATTTGTGGGGTGTCTCCACAACTCTTAAATGATTTGTGCAAAAATCCTGAAGAAGCTAAGAACCCTCCATCCCTTGTTCCCAGTCTTCTAAGTCAGGACCATTCCTTGATGTGATTCATGCCCAACACTTAGATTGCTGTGTTTGGATGGATCAAACCTACTTTAATCTCTAATCCTAGGGTAAAGAGAAGCAACGAGGGGACCTTCCATGTAGAAAGTGGGGTCGGGAGACCAAAGAAGGGAAGGTGAATGTATATCCAAGCCACTCAGGAAACTTTAATGCAAGTGCAAGAAACTTATGTCAAAGTGGCCACAAGATTGTTTAATAGGAGACGGACGAATGTAACTCCATGTTTACTGCTAGAAACCAAAGCTTTGTGTGAAATCTTGAATTTATGGGGAGGGAGGTAGGGTAGGAAAGCATGTACCTGTCTGTTCTTTCCCTGATCCCTCGCCCTCATTCCTGAACTGCAGGAGACGGAGCCCCCTTGGGCTTTGGCAACCCTGTCACTGGGGAGTGTTTATTTGATGGTTGATTTTGCTGTGCCGGGTACTTCTTTGCCATTTGCTATCATTTTGTAACACACATGCTGACCTTTTTTCCTTCCTTCTGTTTTCTCTGAGAAAATACAATGAATAAATAAAGACTTATTCATACTGAAACTGTCATCTCTTTGTTAGATATTTAGGGTGCTTTTCTCCTCCCATAATTCCCACCTTCTTGGATTGTGACTCCGAAGTCAGAAGAACCATTAAGTACTCTGTCCAGCCATTTTGTGAGGAATGAATCTTGAAAGTCCTCTTAGCACCTCATTACAGTGAATTTTTGTTTCTAGTTAAGGCCTCTTGTCCTTTCCTTGGAAGCTGCCACATTCAAAAGGGGATTAGGAGTTTGGCATGCATAAGAATGGGGTTGCCTGTGCCACTGGCTGGGATGAAAGGATGGGGCCATGGCTTGGGGCATGAGACCCTAATAATACTTTGTCCCCTGCTCCTCAAAGCCCTTTACAAATCTTAATTAATTAACCCACTGCAGCACCCCAAGGAGGAAATAGGTGGAAATGGAGGCCAGAGGAGATACCCTAAGTATAAACACTCGTTAACATTTTATTCGAGTCCAAATTTGGTAGCCTTCTAATGAACATTGTATTTTTAAACATCTAGCTCCCCCTAAGGGAAGGAGAATTTAAAAAGGAAAAATTTTTTGATTGGAGGTATACCAACTATTACACAAAGTGCAGCGAAACATTAGCAGAACAAGGGTAAGAAGTTTCGCACATCCTCTCCAGGGACTTTGTACCAAAAATCAAAGCTGACCATGGAAGCTACTAAAAGTATCCAACTACTACTACTGGGCTTCAGTAAATAGTCTTCCTGCAAAAGTGAAGTAATCACTTAGGCCAAAACTTACTTCCCAGGATGAGAAGCAGGAAGGATGGAAAAGCTTAAGACTATTCATGGGTGGGTTACTCATCTCTAGGCTTCCTTTGATCATGCCACTCTGTTCAAAGTAGCCCTTTCATCAGAAAGAGTGGAAGAAGACATAATGAATTGGAGGTTATCAGTGCAATATATCTCTTGACTTGTTTACTTAATGAAACTGCAATCCAAAGTGAGAAAATACAAGAAGGTTCTCTGAAAATTGTGAAGTCTTTTTTTTTCCCTTTTTGAGAAAATTGAACTCCCGATTTCTTTTGTGAGTCAGTGCCTCAAATTCCTGCAATAGTTTTCCCTAAAGGTTTGGTACAGAGCTAATGCTCTTGATTTTTCTATCAGGGTTAATTGATGGCCTTTCTGTTCTTTTAGAAGTCATTCTTAGAGCAGAGCTCTTTTTGGCCTTAACCCTGTTTTGAGTTTCTTTGGGTGGGTCCTGAGTATCTGCAAATCCTAAAATCTGAGAGCCTTAAATCAGCACAAAATGGATTGATATTAAGTGCGTCTGTGAGACTGACTAGTGCTAGGACCTTCCCAAACGATTAAATCCACTGAATAAGACAGTAAACAGTAAAAATAGGATTTTTAAGACTTGTACCAAGGTCCCAAAGCCCAGTTCTGCGGCCTTTCGGCGGGCAGGACGCTGCCTTACCCCATTTCTCAGCGGTCCTAAACTGCCACCTGCAGCTGAGAAGCTCTTGCATTTCTGCGGTGGGCATCCCCGAATTCTTGCCCAGTAGAGTAGCCCGCCTGAGGCCTTCCAATCTGTGGGTCTACACAACTCTCCGCTCCCCGAGGTGGTCTCGACCCCGCCTTCCACAGCCGGGTCCCCAGCACGTGGCCTGGAGCGGGGCAACCCACCCCATTCGGTGACGTGAGCCCGACTCTCCCTCCGCCCCCTCTCCCCGCCCCCGGGAGCGTGCTAACTGCGATCCGTACAGCTCGCGCCGCTCCTGCCCGGAGTCCGCAGGCGCAGGCCAGGGCCCCGCCCATTGGGTGCTGAGAGGGGGCTTGTCCCAGCGCCCAACGATGACGTGTTCTTCCAGCGCCACGTCGTGAGGAAGTGTCGACCTACTGGAACGGTTGGGAGGCGTACGGCGGAGCCGAGCAGGTTCTGGGTTCAAGCGGTGAATGAGAGGAGAGCGAGGTGACTGGGCGAGGAGGCAGCTATGGAAGAGACAAAGGGGACAGTGAAGAGACAAGTGAGGGAATAAATAATTGGGAGACTACTGAGGTAGAAGGTAACAGATGCGACAACTGAAGGGGTTAGTGACGGGGAGCGCAGAGAGGGGGAAACGGCCTGGGGGAAGATGGAGAAGGAAGAAGTTGGGAAAGATCAGGATGTCGGCACTATGATGTGGCAGGAAGCAGACTTAGATGTTCAGAAAACGTCAGTACAGATAAGGAGGAAAAGGGGATGGGAGCAAGGTCCACCAAGCGAGGAGAACCTCTGCACCCGAGGTCCCCTTGGCTTATAAACTGGGTAATGAAGGATTAAAGGCTCTGACCAGTGTCTTTGGAGTCTAACGCTGGCTGCTCTCCATAGTCTACAGTTCAGCCATAGCTGTTTGCAAGCCTTGGTGACTTCTTATTCTCTTTCTTGTTTATACAAGGTTACCTAGCTGGTGTCACCTTGTTCTGGGTTCATCTTCTGCCAGGGCAATAACTATGTCATGGATCAAGGAAGGAGAGCTGTCACTTTGGGAGCGGTTCTGTGCCAACATCATAAAGGTGAGCAGTGGCCCACAGCACCAGTTGGCCTTCTGGTCAGTTGAGTAATCCTGTATCAAAACCTAAATCCATGATGTTGAGTGGAATTTAGCAGTGGAACCAACGAGTCTTAGATCTGCAAGGTAACTTCCAGGTCTACATTTCTGGCAGATTATTGTCCTAATTTCAAACTTTCAGGAAGCCCAGGACCTTCCAGTATCATTGGGCAGCATAGACTGTTAGGTCTTCCTTGTAGAGAACTGGAATTTGTTCCCAGGAACTTTGATTTATTATTCCTAGTACTGTCCTCTATATTTAGGTAGAATAACTAATCTTTCCTTGATGTGGCTGTAGAAACATAATGCTTAAGAGTTTGGGCTCTGGAAGCAGACAAACATAAATGAGAGTCCTGTTCTATCATTTATTAACCACGTGACTTTTTATGGTTGTTTGAGGATTAAATGAAACATACATAGAAACACTTGTATCTAGCAGTTCTTAATTAATGCTATTACTGGGGCTCTTTTCAGCCATTTGAAGACTACAGTCATTCTGTTTACTACACCTCCTTGGCTTCCCCAAATCTTCCCTCAGCTTTTTCTCTAGGAATCACGGTAATGTTATATCCTCTGCATATGATAGGTTTGAGATTGAAGCCAGTTGGCTTGGTTTTGTTTTTCAACCACAGGCTGTCAAGCAGTGAATTGATGAGTCAGCAAGCCTTACACACACACACACACACACACACACAAATGCCAAGTGATCTTAGGCCAGGAGATGGAAAGTAGCTCCTCAGTGAACTACTGCAGTCACGTGTTAGGAAGAACAGGCTGCATGACTGGACTGGAATTTTTTTTTAAAGGCTACATGTGGGGTACAAAAGCAGAAAATGTTGGAGAGGTATGGGGGAAGCAGTCAATGAAGAGCCCCTCCAGTGAGGGAGATTAGGCTAAGGAGTGAATTTTTGCTGTGGTAGACAACAAAAGGCTACTCTAAACCAGATAAGAAGTTTTGTTTGGCCCCAAAAATGTCCTTTTTGTTTGCTTTGAAATGGCTCCTGACATTTAAATTTTTATAAAAATCTTGATGCTTGGCTTCTCGTATATAATTAGAAGATCCAACAACATTGGACCCCCATTTCTGTGTGGCAGCAATTGGATAGAGCTGAGAAGTGGATTCCTCTTATGTGGAGGATGCCCTCTCTGTTTGACCACCCCCGACACTATCTTTCCTATGCCTCCCAGTTGGAGACTAATAAAACCAAGGTGGCAGTTAAGAGCATATGCTTAAAAGATGAACTCTGAAAGCACACAGACCTCAGTTTGAATCTCTACTTGGCTTCTTAGCTGTGTGACTTGTGCAAGACACTTGACCTCTCTGAGCCTTCATTTTTTCACCTATAAAATGAAGTTAATAGTATTTACTTTATAGGTTTGTATGAAAAAAAATTAAGATGAAGTATAAAAAGTCTAACATAGTACTTGGCATGTAGTAAGTGCTCAATAAACATATAAATAAAGATAAATAAAAGTGCTTAATACTCATGTATTGAGCTAAAAGCACAAAATACCCAAGTCTCTTCCTCAGGGCTTTTATCATATAGCTCAAGCCTATCAGCTTGGGGTGTAGTATCCCCCTCTATCCCTGAAGAGTATGTGATGTGTTCATCATTTGCCTCCTTACTTCACAGGCAGGCCCGATGCCCAAACATATTGCGTTTATAATGGATGGGAACCGTCGCTATGCCAAGAAGTGCCAAGTGGAGCGGCAGGAGGGCCACTCACAGGGCTTCAACAAGCTGGCTGAGGTGGGTGTGGGTGGCAGAACCCAAGGTGAACAGTCTGTGGAGAATTGGATTATAGCTAGAAAACCAGGCCCTGAGTTTGCTGTGGTTTGAGAGCATTTTTTAGAGTTGTTTGTTTTATTTTGCTAGCCATAGGTCTCACATCAGCATTAACAAAAAATTAAATCATCCAGTGAATCATCACAAAATAAGAACAAAATTGCCTCCTCTTACCACCTTAATAAATCAACAGTTTATATTTTTCTGTGCCTCGTCCCAGTCCTTGTAATATGTTCTAACATGACTTAACATTTATAAAATTATATCTACAGCTTTGATAACCTTATTTTTTCTTGACATTTTGGCAAGTATTTTTCTAGGTTGATATATAGCCTTTATAACTAAATGGTTTAATGACTGTGGAATATTTTATCATGAAGATCTGACATAATTTGTTTAGCTTCTCCACTGTTATTGGACATTATAAATAGTACTGTTTTAGAATAAATTCTAAGAAGTGACATTTCTGGAGCAAAGGTAGAATGACTACCTATCCTGGTTTGCCTGAGGCTGAGGGGTTTCTCAGGACACCGGCCTTTTAGTGCTTAAACTGGAAAAAGTGCCAGGCAATCTGGGACGCCAGTCTAAGCAAAAATTACAAACATTTTATGGTTTTAATGCATATTGCAAATTGGAAAACATTGAATTTAACAATAGGAATGGAATATGTCATTCTTTGTGAAACTAACTGTAAGAAGAATGGAAATATGGTCTCTAGCCCACAGATCTCAGCTTCCTGGCACAAGAACATGGCCTGATGCCAGGGCAGTGATGTTTTTTGCCTTGAGTGAGTGGCTGTGGGGCTCTTTCTAACACTCTGTGGAGGTCTTTAGGTTCGGCCCCCAGCTTCTCTTTGTGACTAAGTAAGTGGCAGTTTTGCCTAGTGCTTAGGAGCTTAAGCTCTGGAGTTACTCAGAACTCATTGGCACTCCTGCTCTGCCACTTCCTGGCTGTGTGACCAGCAGCAAGTTATACAACTGCCTTTTGCCCTAGTTTCTTTATCTGTAAAATGGGGATGGTGATAATCTCTACCTCAGGAGACTGTGTGAGGATTAAACAAGATGGTATAATAAAAAGCATGTGGCACAGGACTTGGATTAAAGGAATTGCTCAAAAAATGGTAGCTTTTGTTACTAGCACCCATATTGACTGAGGTCAGTGGTGGGTTCCGACTCTGATACGCCAGACAGAGTGGCTGCACTGTAAAGTCTATAGGGCCTGAGGCTGTTTAAGTGGCAGGTTCTCATTGGTAATTTTCCTAAGGTGGCAGTGAATTGGTTTGTGTGTGTGTCTGTTAAGGGATTAGGAAGGCAGCTCTTCAGCTTTGTTTCGTCAGTTCTGTGTGAACGTCTTCCATCCTCTTGAACCTCCAGGCTCCCTGTCTCAGCACTGTTCTTCTCAGCTGCAGTTTGTTCTCCACCGTTAGCAGTACTGGAGTAGAGCAGCCCCAAGGACCGAGTTTAAGGATGAGTTTCACTTCGTTTTCATTAAGGTTTAATTGCATACAGTAAAATGCAGATTTGGGGTTCTGACAGTTGCATTCATCTGTCTAATCCACACTGCTGCCGAGATATAGAACATTTCCATCTCTCCAGAAAGTTCCCTTGTGCCCCTTCCAAAACTCTGACCCACCTCCTCTTCCTCTCTCAGGCAACCACTGTTCTGATTTCTATCAAGATTAGTTTTTGCTGTTGTAGAACTTCATATAATGGATTCATACAGTAGAGTTGTGGATTTTGACACATTTCTTCAACTCTCTGAGCCTCAGTTTTTATTTTTTTGTTTTTTTAAATGTCATGATTCCAGATTCTGTGCTATTCTGGGTCTCCCCTGTTTTTTTCCCTCTCATGCTTTGATTTTTTTATTTATTTAATTTTTATCTTTATCAAACTATAGTGCATATATTTTTTTTTAACTTTTTTTTGAGAAATTTTTGTTGTACATTATTGTTTATCAGTTACCATATAAGTGCATCCCTCCACCCGTTGTGCCCACCCCTCACCCCCCTAGCCCCTGGTAACCACCAAACAGTTCTGTCTGTCAGTTTATCTTCCACATACGACTGAAATCATGCACTGTTTGTCTTTCTCTTTCTGGCTTATTTCACTTAACATAATACCCTCCAGGTCCATCCATGTTGTTGCAAATGGGACGATTTTGTCTTTTTTTATGGCTGAGTAGTATTCCATGGTATATATATACCACATCTTCTTTATCCATTCATCAGTCGAGGGACACTTGGGTTGCTTCCATGTCTTAGCTGTAGTGAATAATGCTGCGATGAACATAGGGGTGCAGAAGCCTCTTTGGATTGTGTTTTTTTTTTTTTTTTTTGTGAGGAAGATCAGCTCTGAGCTAACATCCGTGCTAATCCTCCTCTTTTTGCTGTGGAAGACCAGCTCTGAGCTAACATCTATTGCCAATCCTCCTCCTTTTTTTCCCCCCAAAGCCCCAGTAGATAATTGTATGTCATAGTTACACATCCTTCTAGTTGCTGTATGTGGGACGCGGCCTCAGCATGGCTGGAGAAGTGGTGCGTCGGTACACACCCAGGATCCGAACCCGGGCCGCCAGTAGCAGAGCGCGCACGCTTAACCGCTAAGCCATGGGGCCAGCCCGTGGATTGTTGATTTCAGGTTCGTTGGGTAGATACCCAGTAATGAGATAGCTGGATCATAAGGTATTTCTATTTTTAATTTTTTGAGGAATCTCCATACTGTTTTCCATAGAGCGAGCCTCAGTTTTATCATCCATTAAGTAGACATGAAAACAGTAACGCCATTCTCAAAGAGTTGTTTGAAGAATCAAATGAAATAATGTATGTGAAAACCCTTTGCAGACTTCAGTGCTGCACAGCTGTGCAATTGTTGCTTTTATTCCTATAACTCATCAGCCTTTTAATCTAACAGAATAATGAAGTTATGCTGTGGGTAATAATACCTTGTGTTTTTATATTGTTCTTTAGGCACTTTGTGAGTGATGGATTTTGATCTCATTTTACATATAAGGATATTTAGGCCCAGAGAGGCTAAATGATTTGCCTACAGTCACATAGCAAGTACATGATGGAGTCAGGGACTAAAACCTAGATCTTGACTCTCAGTGAAGAATTCTTCCCAGTAAACCACAATAGCATCAGTAGAGTAGTACTAATCAGGTTCACATTTGTCAGTTTCTTCAGTGGTGGCTTTCTGCTTATTTGGTTCATTGTTCTGACAGAAGCACTGGTGTTGAGCTAGCTTTACCCAGTTTGGGGAGGAGAGAAGTCTGTCTCTCTCCTCCAACACTGAGTCGGGGCTGAGGTACCTCTTATTTCCCTTCCCGCTCTTCCTTGTACCCTAGCTCCTTGCCTTCTCCTCTCTCAGACTCTGCGCTGGTGTTTGAACCTGGGCGTCCTAGAGGTGACGGTCTACGCGTTCAGCATTGAGAACTTCAAACGCTCCAAGAGTGAGGTAGACGGGCTCATGGATCTGGCCCGGCAGAAGTTCAGCCGCTTGATGGAAGAACAGTAAGATGCCGTCAGAGGGGAGAGTGTGATCTTCACCTCCTCCAGCCTTACCCTAACCCTCAACTCTCTTCCCTGAGGCTTACTGAAGGAACTCTAAACGCTTTTAATGTTAGTCAGATCTCTGTTGGCAAATATGGCAAGCTAGTTTCCCTTTTTTTTTTTTTAAAGGGGAGCATTTATTTTGAGGATATAGAGGTATTGCACAGAATTCAAGGACAAGTACAGCCAGCATCAAACAAAACTGAAACCAGGAGTTGAAATCCATTAGGTAGAGCCCCTTCATACATTTACTGCCTTCTCTCTGCAGACCAGCTTTCTCTGCTTCAAGAGAGCAGCCCAGAATTAACTAAATCCCTTAATTGGCCCACCTTAGAGCAAATTTCTATCTCAGGACCAATAAACTGTGACCAGGGGAGTAGAGGGAGAGAAACGATGAGGAAGTCATTTTCTGTTGTGTAGTCATCCCTAAAAAGTTACTATACTCCTCTGCATATTCTCTTGGAAGGGATGGGAGGATGTGTAAGAGGCCTTTATGGGGAAGAGTCAGTACCATTCTTAGCTGTCACTAAGGTTAAGCTTAACTTAGGGAGCAAAGCCAGAAGGAGACAAAGAAGAAGTTTGATGGAAATTGTTTACTTCAAAGTGTGGAACACTCTCCAGTCAGTACTGCCCAAAAGTCTTCATTACAACCATTCTCTGCCGAGCTCCTCCCCACACCAAGACCAGGAAGATGAGAGAGCAGAGACCCTAGAGCTCCGGTGGAGCTGGGCCTAGAATGGTTCTGTCCCTGTGTGGTCAGGGTGGTGGGGAGGGTAACCAGGCTTCTGTCTGTCCATATTAGGTTGGTGAGACTCTGGGCCACAGACATTGCTTCCTGGTCCCCAGCAAAGCCCTATGGCTCCAAGTTCACACTTAAGAGGCTGGGGATGGAGGCATGGGTGCACATTCCAGGCGTTCAAATTCTTCTGTAACTCACACTAATCTTACCTTTTTACAGTGCTTATACTATGTGCCAGGCCCTGAGCCTAACATGTATTCTCATTTAATAGTTACATTATTCTGTGAGAAAAATATCTCAGTTGTAGAGAGGAGGAAAATAAAAACCAGAGAAACTTAGGTGTGTATCCTGGGTCACACAGCTATCAGACAGGCAAAGCCAAGGCAGGATCTTTAGGACTACAGAGCTGAGCTGTTGTCTACTACACTGTACTCTAGGAAACAGGAAGTAATCTTACAGTTACTGAAAGATCAAAATGCATGGCAGTAGAGGTGCTATTGAGATTGCTCTCATCAGTCAGTAGTAGAGAAAACGGTCTTATGTTACAAAGTCCTGGACAGAGCAAGAAGAAACCTTAGCAGTGGTTTTCCAACAATGTGCCACAGAACCACAGAGTTCTGAGGAGTGGGCATGCAAAGAACCCAGAGGGAATGGAGTATAGGGTGCTGGTTTGCATTTATCTATTTTATATATTGGGCTTCTGTTTAAGATTTGATTTGAAGAAAGAATTCTTTGGTTGAAAGAAGGTTGGAAAACCACTGGCCGAGTCAGTTTCATCAGTTGGGAAACTAAACCCTATTGAAGAAAAGAGAAAGGCTTGCCCATGGTCGTACAACAAGCTAGTGGCAGTGCCAGGTTGGGAACCCAGATCTCCTGGCTGTTTGCCAGGGCTTTTGCAGTTCTTTCTGTGTAGACTTCACTTCAGTCACGAGCCTGATGTCTGAGAATAAGCACTTTCACCTATTTTATCTCACTCAACACAAGCCAGTGCAGATAGAATGGCAAGGATGGTTATCACCCCCAGGTTACAGGGGGACGAAAACTGAGGCTCAGAAAGACGGAGTGGTTATATAAGGTCAGCTAGTAAGTGGTGGCACTAGGACTTGAATCTAGGTATTCTTATTCAAATTTTGCCTTGATTTAAGTATACTTTGTCTATTGTAGCTCCAGGAGGTTCTCAAAAATAAGTGGTTGGTTAGGTCTTGCTTCACCCTTGAAGAAATATGGTTGAGGGTTATAGAGTGGATAGGCTGTGGATATGGCCTTCAGCTCTGGCTCAGAGTTCTCAGGACCTACTGGATACCCCTACCCTACAGTATACTTCTTGTTATTAAGGTCCCAGTTTCCAAACATTAGTTGTTCAGTTTCTCCATAGCATTCTCAGGTAAGAGAAGCTGGTTGGGTAACAGTGAATCCATGCTCACTGTGCAGGGTTTGGGGGTTACTGTATGGAAGCCGTATAATGTCGTGATTAAAGGGACAGCTCTGGAACCAGACTCCCTGGGTTCAGATTCTGGCTTTCCGTTCACCAACTGTCTGATCTTGACCAAATTACCTAACCTCCCTGTGCCTCAGTTTCCTCGTCTGTAAAAGGGGAATGATAATGGTGTTTGCCTCAAAGGTTGGTGTAAGGATGGAGTGTGTTGATGCAGGTAAAGTACTTAGACCAATGTCTGGCACTTAGTAAACATATAATTAATGTTACATGTCGCCATTATTATCATATTTCACCAGAAGATACAAAAGTAACCAATAATGTTTATTCATTTGTCAGCATGGGACAAACAGCACGGAATACGTAAAATGCAGCTTGCCCACAAGGACCCATGAGGTGGTGAAATGTGTGGTGAAGAGTTTGCGTTCTCAGGTCAGATGGACCTGGGTTTCAGTCCTGACTCAGCACTTATGGCTGTGACCTTGGGCAGTCCCTGTCTGAGCCTCAGTTTCCCCCTGTAGAATGAGGATTGTAGTGAACTCCTTTCAGAGTTGTTGAGGGAATGCAGTGCACTAATACACATAGAGCAGTGCCTGACACACAGGAAAGCGCTCACAAACTGGTAGTTAAGTGTTATCAGCTCTCCAGCTCAGTAGGTGCTCCGTCTCCTTTCCCCGGCTCAGGGAGAAACTGCAGAAGCATGGGGTATGCATCCGGGTCCTGGGTGATCTGCATTTGTTGCCCTTGGATCTCCAGGAGCTGATTGCACAAGCTGTGCAGGCCACCAAGAATTACAACAAGTAAGTTTTCAAATTTCCCCTTAAGGACCTATATCCATCTTTGACTCCCTGCTAGCTTTAGGGAGACATCCTGGGCCTTCCTTGGTCTGCATTTTGTACAAGAGGCAATGAAGGGGTGGTGTGGGATGCTTAGAGACTTCCTCCAGCTGCAGGGCAGACCAGAGATGGTTCTGCAATACCATATTATATGTGTGTATAGTCACACATACAGTTTCTTGTCCTCCTTCATGTGCCTACCTCCCCCTGTAAACAAATATGTGTGTATACACACATACACACACACACACATACTTTGTTTTGTTTTGTTTTGTGAGGAAGATCAGCCTTGAGCTAACATCTGCCAATCCTCCTCCTTTTTGCTGAGGAAGACTGGCCCTGGGCTAACATCCATGCCCATCTTCCTCCACTTTATATGGGATGCCGCCACAGCATGGCCTGACAAGCAGTGCATCGGTGCGCACCCGGGATCCGAACCGGCGAACCCCGGGCTGCCCTTAATCGCTTTGCGCCACCGGGCCAGCCCCTTGTTTTTTTTTTTTTTTTTTTTTACTTGACAGGGTATGGAGTGGGAATGAAGCAGGCCTTATCTGTCTCTGAAGACAGATCCTTTAAGAAATTCTTTTCTGTCCCACTCCTTTAACCTGAGTAGGATGACCTTGGGAGGTCATGCATCTGCAAAGGAACAGAGTTCAATGGTCCAAACTTCATTTTGTGTGGCTTTGGAATATAATATATGTTTGACAGTAGATGCGTTTTGCATCAAATTTCCTTCCTCTTCTCCTTTGCTTGTGTTAATATCACAGTGGATTCACGTCCTCTGAAAGCTGGTTGGTAGTAGAAGGGGAGAAGGTTAGGAGGGTAATAAGGGTCATTTAGTGTTCATGTTATTACAAAACTAATAACATGTTTATTCCAAGAAAACCTGGAAAACACAAAAAATTGATGATCTCACCTTTTAGAGGTTTCTGTGGTTAACATTTGGTGTGTGTTTGTTCTTCCAGCGAAGGGGTGGGGTGCTCTGTAATCAGTGACGCCGGTCCTTCGTCCCTGTCCTCCTTTGGTATATTATTCTCTTCTCCTCTTCTCAGGTGTTTCCTGAATGTCTGCTTTGCATACACGTCCCGTCACGAGATCAGCAATGCTGTGAGAGAGATGGCCTGGGGAGTGGAGCAAGGCCTGCTGGACCCCAGGTATCCCTAGTTGTTAACGTGGTAACTGATAGGGAAAACAAGCGTGTGCCAACCCATAAAGCCCCTCCTAAGCCATGTACTTGGTCTTGACTTGAAGTCAAATCAGGGATGCATATGGAAAGATTTGGCGGGATGATCCCCCACGCTTAGAGCTTAGGATTGGCTTATTATGGCCTGCTTCAGAATTTCTCTGAAGAAATTCACCGCACACCAAGAAGCCCCAAGAAAACAGCATAGCAGGTAGCAAGGCTGTGGCATTCAATAAAAAATGATGTCCCCCTGGCCCTGTGGCATGTTTTTCCAAGAATGATTTTTCAAGACTGCAGCTTGTTGGGGGTATAGTCCTTTAGGTCTCTCATATTAGAGTTTCATGCAAGATTCAGGTATTTTTCAAAAAGAAAACTGTTCTTTAGAAGCCAGGTATCTACTCACTCCTTCTCATGTTGTTATTAGTGTAACCTTTGGTAATAATATTAGTAAACTAATAATAGCAATAGTAAAATAATAGTAGCAAAAATAACCCAGGCAGTGTGTTATGTTCTGTATTTTATTAAATTATTAATCTCATTTGTGAGAGATTCCAGTCTTTTCTCCATTTTATAGATGAGAAAACTGAACCCAGCATTGAAGTGACTTTCCCAAGGTCATTCTGCTCATAAGTGCTGGAGCTGGGACTCGTATCTAAAGCTGTGTGATTCCAGAGTTCCTGTCCCTTACCTCTCTATGAGATCTTGGGACTCAGGAATTTTTCTGATTCCCGTCTTGGGTATAATTCAATTTACCTAAAAACTAAATTAAAAATCAAGAAGTTGCTCAATGAGAATGGAATTAGATAAGAAGAAAAAGGGAAAGTTTTTAAGGCTATTTTATGAATCCCTCTCTTTACCAACAGCTCGGTGATCTTTCTGTGCCACATAGTTTATTCATTCATTCAACAAATATTTTTTAAGTGCCAACTGAAGGCCAGGCACATTGCTGTACATAGGGGATACAGTGGTAAGAATAGAAATATATATTTCCCGCTCTCTTGGAACTCTGGTAAGGAAAACAGACATTAATCAAGATTATACAAATTAGCATAAAATTATAATGGTGATAAATGCTATAAAGGCATTGGTGCATGGTACAACAAGAATTTATAATAAGAGGACTAGACCTAGTAGGGAAGGCTCCCCCAAGGAAATGATAAGTGCCCTAAAAAGGAAGAATAAGTAGTAACTGGGGAATGAGGCAGTGGTGCCAGGAGCTTATTGGTTGCAGAAAGACTGTTGGAGTAATTCAAGTAAAGTACCTGGAAGGAAGCTTGGATTATGGTGGTGGAATAGATTGAATAGACTGCATTGAGAGCTATGGAGTAGATAAAATCGAGAGGACTTGATGGACTGGCCCTGGGAAAAGGATGTGTTAAGGGTGACTCCAGGGTTTTTGACTTATAAAACAGTGGATGGTGGCACCTTTCACTGTGCCAGGGAACCCTGAGAGAATCTAATTTGAGGAAGAAGGTCAGGAGTTTGGTTTGGGATATACGGTAGATGTTGAACATAGATGTCAGGTCAACAGTTGAGAGGAGAGGTGGGGACCGGAGACTTCAGGGTGGAGATCATCTGTGTGTAGGTAGTAAGTGAAGCAAAGAGAAGGCATGAGGAAGCTGAGGGGAGTCAAGAATGAGAAGAAGAGAGGGCCTGGGTTGGAGTTTTGAGAAACTAAGTTTTACTGGCTGGGTAGAGGAGAATGAACCTTAAGGAAAAAATAGACTGAACAACCAGAAAGGTAGGAAGAAAACCAGGCAGTTAGTGTTACAGAAGCTAAGAAAAGAGGGAATTTGTTGGTGTAGGCCAGGACGGACATGGGCACTGTGGGAGCAAGTGTCAAATGCTGTAGAGAGGTCAGTTAAGATGTGGCTTGAAAATTAACTGTTGGGGAAAAAGTTAAGATACTGGTTAAGTTGGTGGGGTTGGAGCCAGGCAGGAAGATGAGATATATAAGTAGATGAGGGATGTATGAGTAGATGCAAGTTATTGCTCTTTTCTGATTCTTGGCTTGGGGGGTGATTTCATAGTTGTTCATTATGTTATTGTGCTTTACAATTAATGTTTCATTTAATCTTTGTATGAATGAAATAATATACTAAAAATAGTAAGGGACAAATGTTCATGCTAGAAAGAAAGAAAGCTATTTAGCGAGCAGATTTAATATGCATTCATGCCTAGAACTCTGATCTTGACTCCTAGGTCAGCGTGCTTTATGCTCATACCACATTGCAATAACCACTGACGTTTACCTTCTGCTTCTTGCCCAGCAAGTTTTCCCATATCCATTTTCTCTGCCTTGCATGGTTTAGTAACATGCCTTTGTGGGGTCAGTCATGCAGACATGGCATGGGCTGGGCAGGGTCACCAGGGTAAGGAGGCTGATGTCTCAACCCACAAGCTCAGGAAGCTTAGTGTTCAGCTCAGACTGGGCTAATCAGGGCCTGAGGTGGTGCTCTTTACATTATTCAAATTTAGACATATATGCATTTATAACAGGGAGCCAATGAGTTAATTACAATTAGGTTCTACCCATCCAGTAGCTGGAATTTTTCTGTTCTCTTATCACCACCATCCAACTCCTAATTTTCCTTTCTTCGTGGTTTATTTTTTTCTAACAATTGTATTAATAGATTCTTTTTTGAGTCTGGAATTATAGAAAAGGGATTAGGTTGAGCATAAAGGATATTTAATAAACTCTCTTTCACTGAATCACCTTGAGCAGGTCACTTGACCCCCTGTAGGCCTCTGTCTTCCTCTTAAAACAATAGTGTTAAGATTAATAATTGCTAATGTTTACTGAGCATTTATTCTTTGCCAGGCATTTGCTAAGTACTCTATGTACATTATTTCATTTAATCCTTAGACAGACCCAATGATGGATACTGTTTTTATCCCCATTTTAAAGATGAGAATACTGAGACACAGAGAAGTTAAGTAGCTTGTCCAAGTTCACATAGTTGGCAAAGCCTGGGGCCAGGATTTCAACCTGGCTCTAGAGCCTGTGCTCTCATTCACTATGGTATACTGACTGCCATATAGGAAGGTTGAAATGAAAAATAAGGAGGTATAAAAATAAAACTTAATAACTAATATTTATTGGATCTTATGAAGCAGGCACTAGGCTAAGAGTTTATCACATATATTCTCATTTAATTTTCATATAAGGTAGTGAATATTATTTGCCCTGTTTTATAAGACCAATTAAATGAGTTTTTAAAAGGTTAATTGACCTGCCCAAAGTCACGTACACAACTAAGTGGAACAGCTTGGACTCCAGCTTAGGTCCGTCTACCTCCAAAGCTTGTGTTCTTCACCATCTTCTTTATAAATTAAATGCTAGAGGGCCAGCCCCATGGCCTAGTGGTTAAATTTGGCACACTCTACTTCAGTGGCCGGGGTTCAGGTCCCAGGCACAGACCTACACCACTCGTCGGCAGCCATGCTGTGGTGGTGACCCACATACAAAATAGAGGAAGATTGGCACAGATGTTAGCTCAGGGCACATCTTCCTCAGCAAAAAAATAAAAATTAAAAAAATAAATACTAGAGAAATGTGCCGTGTTGTTATCACCGGGCACATTTCTGTCTTTGTACCTTATCTTTGTACCTTCTAGAAAGGGTCTGCCTTTCTCGAATGGTACTGGGAACACACTAACACGTTCTTACTCTTCTTCCTTTTTCCTGATGCCAGGCTATTCACTGTCTTGTTGATAGTCACTGTTGCCAAGTCTCCCTTCCAGAAGCTGTTGCCATATCTCCATTGTTGGTTTTAAATTGATTTAATTTTAGGTTGGCCATTTCCTAAAATACATAGTCTATTAAGAAGGAGCCATTATCTTGTTGAATACTTGTGCCCATATGCTTCCAGAAGATTTTCTACTTTTTCTTAAAATTTTTATATTTGTTGTTAGTGCCGTTGAGTTGATTCTGTCTCCTAGCGCCTCTGTGTACAGCAGAGGGGAACCCTGCCCAGTCTTTCTGGGCCAGCCTCTCATCTTCCAGCGCTATATCAGACAATACTCCGCTGCTATTCATAGGGTTTTCATAGCCAATTTTTTTGGAAGTGGGTGGCCAGGTCCTTCTTCCTAGTCCGGAAGCTCCACTGCAACCTCTCCACCATGGGTGACCCCGCTGGTATTTGAAATACTGGTGGAGTAGCTTTCAGCATCACAGCAACATGCAGCCACCACAGTATGACAACCAACAGATGGGTGACGTGGTTCCCTGACTGGGAAACTAACCCAGGCCCCAGTGGCCAAATTTTAACCACTAGACCACTCGGGCTGGCTTATGTGACAAGACATACATAACATAAATTTTACTATTTTAACCATTTTTAAGTGTACAATTTAGTGGCATAAAGTATATTCTCAGTGTTGTATAATCATCACCACTGTTTCCAGAACTTTTTCCTTATCCCAAACAAAAATACTTCTTTTAGAAAGAATACAACCCCCCTCAATGCACACATACTTTTATAATTATAAAGGTCATACATGTTCATTAGAGAAAATTTGCAAACTACTGGATGTATAAAGATGAACATTTGAATCTCTCAAGATCCCACCCTCAGCAAAACCCTTGGTAGCGTTGTAAGTATTTTCTTCTAGCTCTTCTTTTGTGTTTATGTATGTGTGTGTGTGTGTTTAATTAACTATTGATTTTTCCCATCAAGTTATAACAATGTCTATTACCTGTTTTTGGCTTCTAGGTTGTTTGAAAGTACATTGTCAAATGCTTTTTTAGCCTCTAAGCTCCTCACATTTCAGAAAACCAATATGTGTTTATTTCTGAGATTGTTTTCAATGATTCATTCATGCATTTATTCAAATGCGTATTGAGTCTTGCTCTGTCCCAGGAAGGTCCTGTGCTGGAAGAGCAGGAGTACAGAGATGAGTGTGTCAAGGGGCTTGTCCCCAAGCAGCTCACAATCTGATCAAATACACAAATAAGTAATCCATGGTGCTGTGGAGTGCAGTAATGGATGTGCAGGGCACAGAGCTGATGCTGACAAAAGTAATGATCAGCTATGGTTGGGAGTCAGCCAGAGTCATCTTTTTAGAACACAAATCCAAATATGACATAAATATTTATAACAGAAGAAATTGCACTATGAATAGTTTACAACCTGAATCATGCTTTGTTCACTTAATATTATAATATGAGCACTCTTCCATGTCCCATGTTTTTAATAATTCTTCAGATCATTATTTTTAATGGCTGCAGAATATATCTTGCTTTAATTTATTTATTCTGCTATTTGTTGGTCATTAGGCTCTTTCCAATTTGTTATTATTACAAATAATGATACAGTGAAACCTATGAGCTTAACTCTTGTCTGCATTTTGGATTGTTTCCTCAGGATCTGGGTCTGGATGTGTCCATTTCACCTTATTCTTGCCAAGATTTTTTTTGTGTGTGTGTGTGAGGAAGATCAGTCCTGAGCTAACATCCATGCCAGTCTTCCTCTTTTTGCTGAGGAAGACTGGCCCTGGGCTAACATCTGTGCCCATCTTTCTCTACTTTATATGGGACGCCGCCACAGCCTGGCCTAACAAGAGGTGCGTCAGTGCGTGCCCAGGATCCGAACCCCGGGCCGCCAGCAGCGGAGCGCGCGCACTTAACAGCTATGCTACGGGGCCGGCCCCTGCCAAAATTTTTTTTTAGTGTAAACTATAATTTTAGGTGAAAATTAGTATTTTACTTTTATTTCATAGAAATTATTTCTTAAAAGTCTTGATGTAGACAGCTAGTGCTGTTTAGTGGTGGATTTTAGCTGGCCAAAGCACAGATGTTCAGTTTTCATTTTGTCAGTTTTATCTTTCCCTCCTTAGAGTTACCTACTTTTTGATAAGAATTCTGCCCACTGCCAGAAGTAGGTAGAACAAACTTCTTGCAGACACATTTTGAAACTCAGAAATTAAGTGGCAATCTGAAGTCACTTAGCAAAGTGGTGGGACTAGAAATAATGTTTGTTCTTTTTTGTTTATAGTTCCCAAGGTACACTCAAATCTGTTGTTTCATTTGATTTGACCCTTACAATAACCTATAAATAGATAGGACAAATGTGCACATTTCAAAGATAAGAAAGCTGAGAAAACATGTTGACTGTACAGGGTCTCACATTTCTCCATTAGAGAATTAAGAGCATGCTGCCGAGACAAGACTGTCAGATTATCAGGGGGGAATCTGAACCACAACTCTTTCTATTGCCCAGTCATAAGTGAATATTGTTTCCTATGTGATGGTAGAGAAAAGAAAGCTCCCTCTGTGGTTTGCAAAAAGATGACTGAGACATGGAGTAACTTACTCAAAGGCACACAGCTAGAAAGTGTAGAGTCTTATTTTGAACACTCAGCCCAGATCTCTCTGCTCTTTTTACTATGCTTCTAGAAGAATATTCCACCAAGAAATTTTGTCTTCTAGACCCTTCCCAAGATGCAGTTCTTACCATTTGGAGATTCAAAATTCTGCCTCTGGGTACTTCATAGGAAAGGTAAACAGTGTTCTTGGAATCGACAGACACCAGCCTTACAAATACTTTCCTTCCATGGACAGGAACGTTTTACTTCAGATAAATGCTGCCAGTCCCCATTCTTCCTCCGTTCTGACTCCTGTCTGAGTATCTGTCTGCTTGGGAAAGTAGCTCTTACCAAAAACAGGAGGGCTGATCATTTTGCTGTTTTTTTAAATCCTAAGTAATGTGGATTTTTTGCAGCGTTTCAGGGTCCATATGACTTAAATTTAAGGTTTAAAAAATGTTCTGTATAATAAATTCAAACAATAACAGAAATATGTAAAGTAAAAAGAGCTAGTCTTTCCTTCTTATCCAACCTTCCAGAGGTAATAACTGTGAGTTGTATGGTGTATGCCTTTCTAGACTTTGTTCTTTGTTTATATATACATATGTTCACATGTGTGAGTGTTTGAGAGTGTATTTTCCACATTGTATATTTTCTGAAACTTGCTTTTCTCATTTAATATTAGATCTTAGACATCTTTCCAAATCAGTGCATTTAGATTTATCTTTATTAGAAACAAATGCATAGTATTTCATCAGATTGCAGGGTCATAGGGCATACGCATTTAAAAACAAGATGTTTTGGGCCAGCCCCGTGGCTTAGCGGTTAAGTGCGCGCGCTCCACTACTGGCGACCTGGGTTCAGATCCCGGGCGCGCACCGACGCACCGCTTCTCCAGCCGTGCTGAGGCCGCATCCCACATACAGCAACTAGAAGGATGTGCAGCTATGACAAAGACTGGGGCTTTGGGAGGGGAAAAAAAAAAAACGAGGAGGATTGGCAATAGATGTTAGCTCAGAGCTGGTCTTCCTCAGCAAAAAGAGGAGGATTAGCACGGATGTTAGCTCAGGGCTGATCTTCCTCACAAAAAAAAAAAAATAAAATAAAATAAAACAAGGTGTTTTAAGTGAAGGCCAACACATATTGTAGTGGGTGCATCTGGTATTAGGCCTGCAGCTGAATGACTTTGGGCAAATTACTCATCTTTTGTGAACCTCAGTTTCCTTATCTATAACGTGAGGATAAAAGTACCTCATGTAGTTGTGAGAATTAAAATCATTCATTAATTTATCAAGCATTTGTTGACTGCCTTCTGCATACCAGGTCATATTGGCTAATGTATTTGATGGCGTTCTATAAACTGGGAAGCTTTATGTAAGGAAGTTCACCATGAGAATAATCCAAAGAGATGTGTGCTTATCTTTGTCTCTTCCCCACTCACCTTAGTGATGTCTCTGAGTCTCTGCTCGATAAATGCCTCTATACCAACCACTCTCCTCATCCTGACATCTTGATACGAACTTCTGGGGAAGTGAGGCTCAGCGACTTCCTGCTCTGGCAGGTAAGTAGTTTCTAACCACTGCTCTCTTTGTCACCCTGAAAACTGCGACTGCACCCACAGAATGGATTAGAGGAACTCTTCCCCACTCCCAGCCATGCTGGCACCAGAAAACTTGGGGGTGGGTGTTGGGAAGCTAAAATCTGGAGAAATGTCTCCAGACTGTGCCTGGTAACGTTTGCTGTCCCTTCCTCATTTGTCCCTGGCTTTGCGAACCTGTGTGGTTCTTGCTGTCTAAAGTGCCTAGAGGAAAAATCAAAGCTATCCAGCTGTGGTGAAAACTTCACTTGTGCCCCTGTTCAAGGACCTGGACTTCTGCCTTGTGTCCCTGAGCGTAAGTTCCTGCCCTGGTAACCTGCCAGGTACCCTAGCACCTCTGGGCTCAACCCTTGCCTTGCAGTTACCAGTCTCTCCTCCAGAATAGAGGGCCGCATCTATGCACAGTCCACAAGGGATATAACCTATATGCAGACTCTTTCTTAGGGGCCTGCCATTGCCTCTCAGCTCAGGTATCCCAGTGAGGGTAGTCTTCCTAAAGCTCATATCCAAATAAGTTTGTCTTTGCTTGAAAATCTCCATTATCTGTTAACTTGGCCCCTGGGTAGCACATGACTGGGGGAAATCCTTGTTCAAGGAGAGGTTGGAGGTAGAGACTCAGCTTGGAAGCAATTCACATGATAAAGTTCCAGAAATTTTAATAGACCATAGTCTTAAAAGTGAACTAACAAGATTTTGCTACTAAAGATACTTTCAGTCTTTGGCTCTAATCAAAGAAGTATAATGTGCAGTTTATGCTTCAGTGGCCCACTCTGCGGGTCAGATCATGCCTGGAAGGTTTACTTCTGAGCACTGAGTTTTAAGAGACTACATTGGTAAACTAGAGAACTTACCAGAAGAGGCCAACTTGGATGGCAAGGAATCTAGAACTCATGTCCTGTAAGGAGTGAGTGAAGGGTAGTGCTCTGGAAAAGGGAAGCATGGTGACAGTTTATTCTCTCGGGAAAAAAACTGAGTTCCTCCTCTGTGCTGGGAATATGGCAGTGACCAAGTTAGAAATAATCCCTACTGTCTTAAAATTTATAGTTTGTTGGCAAAGACAAACTGAACAAGTCATTACAACCTTAGGAACAGATAACAGGCAGCTCTAATCTAGCCTTCAAATATTTGAAAGAATGTCAGTTTGAAGAAGAAACAAACTCATTCCAGAGAAAAGACCTGAGACCTTGGTGGAAGTTCCAGGGAAGGTGACATTGGTTTAGCATAACAAGCTATCTGACAACTAAAGTTATCCTTGTTGAGGCACTGAATTCCTTACTACTAAAGGTATCAAGCAGTGGCTGTCAAGAATGTTCCAAAAGAGATTCTTACATCAGTGATTATTATTAAAGTGGACCCAACTCTGTCCTCTGACTGTTTATGTACATTATCTTGTTTAATTTTCATAATACTCTAAAAACTAGGTGTTCTTATTACCTAATCTTACAGTTGAGGAAACTGAGGCCCAGAGCAGTTAAGTAATTTGCCTCAGGTCAAACAGATGGTAAATGCTGGAGCCAAAATTCAAAGCCAGGCAGTCTGGCCACAGAGCCCATGCTCTTAACCACTGTGCCATACTCTGCTACTTAAAAATAACAATGGCAGCTACCATTTGTTCATTGCTGACTTTTATCAGACAGTGTGTCTCCCAGATGACCTCTAAGGGCCAGGAGCCAATAACATAATCCAGATGTTATTTCATAGTCCTAAAATTGGCTCTTAGAAAAATCCTGGTGGAAATGTTGATCTAGTCTCGGTTTAGTTCTGCCTTGTTACAGGCAGGTGATCTAACTGCCTCAGATGACCCCTCCCCCTACTAGTGAGTGAATCAGGGCTGGCAGCAGCAGCTGCAGCTCAGGGTGCCTTTCCATCTCATCTCTGGACTTCTGGGTCCTGCTCAGCCTGCTCCAAAGGAGGAGCCTACCCAGGGTTGTGTTCCAGCAACGTGTTACTAAACCATACCCTTTTCCTCCTCACCTTTCCCAGACCTCCCACTCCTGCCTGGTGTTCCAACCCGTTCTGTGGCCAGAATACACATTTTGGAACCTCTGTGAGGCCATCCTGCAGTTCCAGATGAACCATAGCATGCTTCAGGTAAGAGTTCAGTGCCGGCCTGATGAGATAGGATAGAAAAAGAGGTTAGCGTTGATTGACCACCTACTATATATACCCGGCACTTGCTAATAAGCTTGTTAATGATGATGATAGTAGCTACCACTTACTGAGTATTTACTATGTGTCAGGCACTGTGGACATTTTATATGCACTATCTCATTTAATGCTCCCAAGAACCCAATGAGGTAGGTATTATTAGCCCCATCTGTATAAATGAATAAATAGAAATTATTTGGTTAAGGACACATAACCAAAAAGAGACAGAACTGGGATTCAAGGTACAAGACTTGAATCTCTTTACTATGGAAACCCAGGAAAGGCTTCTCAGAGAGATTGGCCATTATTCTCTGACGGTATTAACCTAATAAAAGATTGTAGAAGTGGAAGTGTACAAAATCCAAGCCTCTTTCAGAAGGGATTAAGAACAAAATAGCACTGTCTTTCTATTGTATAAAACTATGTTCTGCCAAGACTTGAAGTTCTACTATCAATTTTGATCACCACATCTTGAAACAGGTTGCATTAGGAGGTAGAGTCCCCTGCATCTGATTAGGACTCAAGAATAATGGCGGTGTGTGTGGTGGTGGCAGCTTAGGGTCTCCTAAGGCACTTAGGTGTTTTCATGTAAGTTTTCTTATTTAACTCTTCCAACAGTCCAGCAAGTTTGGTGTCTCATTTTTCAGATATGGAAACAGGGGCAGAGTAACTGTCCCAAGGCCACAGTATTTTAAACCCAAAGTTGGTGCTGCTTCTTGAGTCTGGAGAGATATTGGCCAAGAGGAAATAATGATATAAGTCAGGGCTTCTCAGTCCCCTTGGCATCGAGGACCTGTTGAAGATTCTGATGAAAGCCATAGACTATCTACCTAGAAAAATTGCACAGATTATTCTAACACTTGGCATTCTGCAGAGAATTGCACTTATCACTGAAACATATAGACTACTTCCAGGGACTTCGTATAACCCCTGAAATCTGACCAGGAATCTCAAGTCCAGAAATCCTGGAATATGTCAATCAAACCGTGAAGGTTTGGTCATGTGCTTGATCATTTAGTCTCAGAATATGAGGAAATTGAAAAAGGAAGTTGTGTTCAAGTAAAAGGAAAAACAGCAAAGTCTCAATTATCCACCATCCATGAGGAATGAATATCACATTTTTCCACATGACCAAAGGCCCCCCTTTAAGAACTAAAACTTTTTTGTCCTTTTTCGATATAAAACTTTCTGAAATGTGTCTTGTACAAAATGTATTGACACCTACTATATACCAGGCACTTGCTATTAAGGTGATGATTAGAAAAATCACATTCTAATGATAATAGTAACTGCCTTCTTTAAGCACTTCACTGTAGAGCAATGCCCTTGATGGGTGGGACTGTTTGCTCTAAGTTAGCTCATCCCAAAATACTTGGCTTTAGGATCTCTTGCATATTTTTTATGTCTTCCCGCTCATTTCTTACTAAATTTCCTGGCTAATTTTGACAGCATCCCACCTTCCCTTCTCTTCCCGTTTACTGTTTTAAATCAGCTACAGGCAAGGAAACCAGTCAATCAAATTTGTTGGAATTATGTCTGTAAAGTCAGAGTAAAGTGGCTCTGCATGAAGCCCAGAGGATATTGGTGCATAAGCGTTTGTGTATGGATATTCTTATCTCTAATTTGGCTGCTCAGAAGCCTTTTATAGTAATTTCAGGTTTCTCAGATACTTTCCCCCATGGCCTTCTTTCATTCCATAAATATTTACTGAGTACCTAGCATGAGTCAGACACTATATTAGGCACAGGAGATTCAGCAGTTAGCTGGTCAGACGAGATCCCTACCTTCATGGAGTTTATGTTCTTACTTGAGGAGCTAGATAATGAACAAGTAAACAAATAAATAGTTTCAGATTGTTATAAAGCAATGAAGAAAATAAAGTGATGTGCTAGAAAGTAATGAAGAGAGCGAGAGGTACCGAGTAGGGCAGTCAAGGAAGTCCTCTCTGAGGAGGTGATTTTTCAGCTATGATATAAAAAATGAGAAGTAGCCAGACATATGAAAATCCGGGGGAAAAGAATTCTCCGAAAAAGGAGCAGCAAGTGCAGGGATACTTGTTTATCAAGTTTGGGTCTTGGAAGAACAAAAGAAGAGACCAGCATGCCTGAAGGAGAAGAGTACAAGACGAGGCTGCATAGGAGCAAAGCCTCTGATTGTCTGGGGCCTTGTAGGGCATGGTGACACATCTGAAGAATTTTGATCAGCAGAATGACAGAATCTGATTTACATTTTGCAAAAATCACTCAGGATTTTCAGAGGGCAGGAGTTAGAGACCAAACTCCTATAGTAGTCCAGGTGAGAGGCTGTTCCTCAAGGTGGGGTGGTGGCTGTAGGGAAGGGGAGGACTGAATGGACTAAGATGGGGGAAAAACAAATGTTAAAACAGAAACAAATGAAACTAACTTTAAGTCGATAATATAACCCCCAGAGAAAGGAGTTTATTCAAGTTAGCTGAACACAGTTCTCTGATTATATTTCTTTAGTGGGATATAGTCTAAAGATAATACAAACTGGAAAGTAAACTTAAACATTACTTAAGAGGTTTATTGTTAGTGGTAATGTTAATGGTGTAATTCTGAAACTCCTTTATGCATCCTGGAGGATAAAACCAATGACTACAGATATTAATGTTATTAGGAACCAAGACATTAGGTTTTGGCCTGGGCAGTTGGATGGGTGGTTCTGCTGTTTCCTGGGATGAGGTGGGACAAGTTTGAGGACAACTATTAAGAGTTCCATTTTTGGGGGCCAGCCCGGTGGCGCAAGCGGTTAAGTGCGCGTGCTCCGCTGCAGCGGCCCAGGGTTCACTGGTTCAGATCCCAGGCGCGCACCGACACACCACTTGTCAAACCATGCTGTGGCGGCATCCCGTATAAAGTGGAGGAAGATGGGCATGGATGTTAGCCCAGGGCCAGTCTTCCTCAGCAAAAAGAGGAGGATTGGCAGGTGTTAGCTCAGGGCCGATCTGCCTCACCAAAAAAAAAAAAAAGTTCCATTTTTGTACCTATGAATCATAATTGCAAACATTTATTGAGCTTTTACCACCTGTCAGACATCCTTTCCATAAATTCTATGTAGAGCTATAAGGTAGATACTATTGTTATTGCCCCCATTTTTAGAGTAAGGAAACCAAAGTTATAGCAGAGATATTGACAGTCTTGAATGCTTCTTCACTAGGCCCCCTGGGAGTCCTGGCCAGGCTTTCTCTACCCAGGAGCCCTCAAAGCTCTGTTTCTAGAAATCCTAGCACCTCAGCCAAAGCACTAAGGGTAGACTACAGACTAACAATATCCTCGCCAGTCTGGCCTCAGACCAGAGCTGATCTTTCCAATGCCTCCCTTTTATGAGCCCTGTATCATGACCAGACTAGACCCTTCCCAGTTCCTTGTTCCCATACCCTTCAGTTTGCTACCTCTGTGTCTGTGCTCTTGGCCCATCTTCTGAATTCCCATTGTTAAAATCTGAGCTGCTCTGTCTTTAAGCCCAGCCCAGTGTGTCCCTGTTCCTGCAGAAAGCCAGAGCAGAAGACAGGGAGCTCGGTTCTGGGCCTAGAGTAGCTCGGTGGGATGAGGGCAGCAGGTAGATGCTAAGGGAAGCGGGGACTCAGCTATAAGTTGTTTGGGGCTAGACCTTGGTATCTGAAGGGACCATGACAGTCTCCAGGTGGTCACCCATCAGTCTTAGAGAATGGGGGCTGGTGAAGGGAGGGAATCTTGACTGATGCAGGAGGACAGAAAGAGGATCAGGGCAGGGCAGGGGCAGGCAGCAGTGCAAGCCACTGGTCCTTAGTTACAAGCTACATGGATGGTTGGTCCAGGAGGGGGGTCACTGACAGAGACCACAGTGGTAAGTGTTTGGTCCACCAAATCTGTGACGATCATATTATAGAGGGAGAAGCTACATGTTCCCACTAAACTTCCTTTGATGCATTTGTCAGAGATTAAACACCAGGCTAGATCAATCAACCATTTTATTTCTAGTGCTCTTCAGGTAGTCACGGCCTTCTCAGGAGAAGTTAAAAGCTTGAGCTGTTGTCTCAGACATCCCTTCCTTTGAATCATGGCGCTGCCTACTGGCTGTGTGACTGACTGGGCACTTACTTAACCCTTCAGAGTATCATTGTCCTCATCTGTAAAATGAGAGGAGTAATAATATAATATAATAATATAATAATACCTGCCTCACAGGTTTTTGATAAGGGTTCGGTAAGCTAATACATGGAAAGCACTTGAGCATGGTGCTGGAACAGAGTTAATTTTCAGAGAATGGTGGCCAGTATTGTTTCCCACATGTGTCTCTGGGCTCTTCATCAGACTTCTCCTGTCTCCAGAAAAGCCATGGACATGTAGCACTCTGCTCATCCTGTCCCCAGTACAATTCCCCCAGCAGGGAGACTCTGGGGGCACTTTGGAACATCATGTTTCCAGCCGGAGGTGCTCTCTCTGTCTCAGGCATCCCTCAGATATGCATCGCCCATGCTGTTGACCTGAGCATGTTGATCATAGCACCTGGGGCCTTATGGGAGAACTCTTCCTTGGCTAATGAATGTTTTGAAGCCCTAGACCTGCAGCCTCTCCCTAGGCCCCAGCAAGGTAGTAGAGGACTTGAGGATTTATGCATTAGAAGGGCTATTACATCTTGTTCCCTAATTCTGCTGAGGAGAGAACAAGAGCAGAGAGGCTTAATGCCCAGGAAAGGTTTAGATTAATAGGTTAGAGCCCCATTTCTCCAAGCAAGCTCCATGGAGCCCTTGCACCAAGACCACATAGGTCTGTACAAGAAGTGTCTAAGGAAAGTATTAACACCCTCACCCCTGATTGGTCATTATATAGGGAGAGTAGACAGAATGATCAGGAAGAGAGGAATTGACCATTAGGACTTCAGTTAGCATGGATTTTCTGAAGCTGAGTACCTGAGAAGACTTAGAACACCTCTGATATGAGAAGGTAGATCCAGACCATGTGGAGGCTGCATAGACAGGCGTCCAGATGCAGGCCACTGTTTCCCCCCTCCACCCCTAGAAAGTATAGCTTATCCAGAGGCACAAGACACATTTCCCGTAGACTCTCAAGAAGCCACCTTAGTGGAGAAACCAAGGGAACTTCAACCCACTGTGTGACCTAGGCCAAGTCCCCTTCCTGCCTCAGCTTCAGTGTCCTTGTCTAAAGTGAGGAGGCTGGAGCAGATGGTCCTTAGGAGCTCCCTTGACTCCGTCATCCTAAAAGTGATTCGCTGATTTCTGGCAAATAGGGGCCAGGCTCTGCCTTGGCTGCAGCCTCCCTGCCTACACTCAGTCTGGGGCTGCCATTGGAAGAAGCCTGAGCTTCACGGAGCAACTTTAACTAGCTCTGTATTTCCTCCGTCTGTGGCTGAGTGCCCCCATCCTTTCTGTCTTTCCAGAATTTAGCCTACTTAGCCCTAGCCACAGCGGTGGTGATAGAAGAATAGCTAACCTTTAGTAACCAGGCACCAGGCTGGGCATTCCTTGTCTCATTTTTCCTTAAACCACCCAGTGAGGTGGATACTATCATCCCCATTTTGCACAGGAAGAAATAGGCCTAGAGAGGTGAGGGAGTCCTTTGGACAGGAACTTTTCAAACCCCAGTGCTCCAGAAGGACTCACTGTGGCCTGATCAAGGTCTTCAATCAATTTCATGTGTCTTTGCCCGTTATTTCCACTGCCTGATATTCTCCTCTCCCCATATACCCCACCTTTATTCAAATCCTCCCCCACTGGTTAAAGCCCATCTCAAATATTGCCTGTCCATGAGGTTTCACTGCTCCTTGGCCTTCATCAACCGTAATTTCTCTCTCCTCTGAGCTGCGTGGCCCTTTCTCTTGCTTCCCTGATGACTCTTACTACATTCTACCTTGTATTATGGGACTTTGTGTACAGATCTGTGTCCTAATCAGCCTGTAAGCATGTAGATTGCTGAGACTATATCCTGTGCATCTCCATGCCCTATAAGGTCTTGTTCATAGGACCCAGGGTTCCTCCTGACCAAGGCCAGGAAGAAGCCCTTCTGGCAACATGGAGAGCCTTAGCAGCAACTGCTCAAGCCTGTGTTGGTCTTCATAGCTCCATGTGTGACCTCATTATCATAGCAGAAGAGTACCCTTGAATGCCTGGGATCATTCATGAGCCTAGAGGAGGGATATTCCGGAATTTCATTTGTCATCTTTATTCATGCAGTAAACCTTTATTGCTGAGAGACGTTTGCAAATCCACTTGCCTGCTCTGACCTCCATGTCTGTCTCCAACAGGTATAAAGTACCTCCCTAGCTCTGTTGTGAGGGTCAAGTGCTTGTGCACATGTAAGATATTCCTTAAAAGATGAAGACAGAGCAATCCAGCGATCTGCAGGCTAAGACACAGACATGTACACAAATACCATAATACAAGGTAGAATGTGATAAGAGTCATCAGGGTATAGGATGCCAAGTCAGCAGCAAAGCATAGATTCTCACACATGGAATAGAGTTGGCAGGAGAGCTCTGGGACAAAGGCTCTGTGGCCAGTTAGAGTGTCAGGAGCAGAGTGCATCAGTGAGGCACAGCAAGGCCTTCGTTCTGCTCCAAAGGGATTTCCACTCTCCTGTGCCAGGAGCATCCTCCTTGCTCTCCTGGGATCACATGGTCAGTCGATTGAGTATTTCACATGTACAGGGTGCCCCAGGTTCCAGAGAGGAAACCCACACAGTCTCTGCCCTCTAGGCGTTCATGGTTTGGAGACACACACAGGGTGTGAGAAGTGCTGCCTGTGAGTGTGGTCACCTACCTAGTGTCAGAGCTGGTTCCAGGAGCTCTGAGGGCTCTATCAAGTATTCAAGGGCTTATTTTCTAACATAAAAAGTAGACTATGGACAGTAATACCTATTCTACTAGGCAGAATGCAGTAAATGGCTTAAGAGAGCTGAACCTGCTTCTCAGAATGTTCATAGTAGGGTCATTTGCTAGAAGAATCAGGCTGGTCTCCATAAAGGAGGCAAGTCTGGAGCCAAATTCTGAAAAATTGCTTAGGGAGTTGGGAGGATGGCACCCTTAGAGTGACTTGGGAAACCAAAGGAAATGACCTGATGGGCATGCCCCAGGCAGGAATAGGACCTTCCTTGCAGCAGAGAATAGATAGTAATGACTTGTAAAATTGCTGGGGGTTTTATTATTATTATTTATTTAAACAGTTTTATTTATTTATTTATTTTTTTGTGAGGAAGATCAGCCCTGAGCTAACATCCATGCCAATCCTCCTCTCCTTGCCAAGGGAGACCGGCTCTGAGCCAACATCCATCGCCAATCCTCCTCCTTTTTTTTTTCCCCCAAAGCCCCACTAGATAGTTGTATGTCATAGCTGCACATCCTTCCAGCTGCTGTACGTGGGACGCGGCCCCAGCATGGCCAGAGAAGCGGTGGGTCAGTGCGCACCCGGGATCCGAACCTGGGCCGCCAGTAGCGGAGCACGCGCACTTAACTGCTAACCCGGCCCATGCTGTTTCTTTTTGAGAGCCTGCTAGAGAGGGTTTTGCATATATTATCTCTAATCCTTAAAACCACTCTTCAAGGTAGGCACAACCCCCACTTTACAGATGAAGAAATGAGGTTAGGAGAGGATTTGCCCAAAGCCACAAAGCTAGTTGGTGGGGGAACCAGAAGTCAGACCCACATTTGCCTGGTTCCCTTCCAAGTGCAAACCTGAGAAGAATTTCAAGAAACACAGATGGCTCCCACCCAAAACAAACCAAGATGGAGCCAGAACTGCCACTGCCCTGTCTCTACAACATGGGCAACACCCATCACACACCTACCCCAAACCTTTCCAAATCTGGTACAAGCTCCCCACTGTTCCACTTAATTTGGCCCACCCTGTGCCCTACCCCCTACCTCCTCCATCCCCGTTCCACCCACACCTAAAAACGATCTCCCCACCCCAATCTCCATTTTTCTCTAGCAGAAGGCCCGAGACATGTATGCAGAGGAGCGGAAGAGGCAGCAGCTGGAGAGGGACCAGGCTGCAGTGACAGAGCAGCTGCTGCGAGAGGGGCTCCAGGCCAGTGGGGACGCCCAGCTCCGACGGACACGCTTGCACAAACTCTCAGCCAGACGGGAAGAACGGGTCCAAGGCTTCCTGAAGGCCTTGGAACTCAAGCGGGCTCACTGGCTGGCACGTCTGGGCACCGCATCAGCCTGAGGGAGGCTGGCCTCCTGTCACTTTGCCCTGCCGTTTGCCTCCGGGGCCCCACTCCTCTTTCTTTTCTTGGTGAAAGGCACCTCCCTCATGATGAATTGTGTTCCCTTTGCTTGGCAGGGGAACCCCAGAGGCCAGGTCTGCTGGCCATAGATACCTTTTGGCTGCCTGGGACAGCGGCCCCTAGAGAGGGTTGAGGTGAGAGTCTCCCACAAGTACACTAAACCCAGCTCTGGTCACCAATAGGTTCAGAGAGCAGGGGGTCCCAGCTCTTCTGCTGCCTGCTCCTTCCACCTTTGCCACCTCTACTTGTGCTCCTAGCTGCACTTTCTTTTTCCACCAGCACATCCTTCAACACACAGAATTGAGGGGAAGAGCCCTCCCCAAAACCCTCGCCCTTTACTCATCTATCTTAGCCTTCCACCCAACTTTCACAAAAGATTTGGCTCCACCTTGGATCTGCTGGTAAATAGCTAATAGGCAGCCAGCATTATTTGGGCAAGGAAGGGGAGGGAGACACAGAAAGAAAATGTGCCCATCTGCAGCTCCTCCCCCTTGGCTCTCCACCTGGGATTTGCTATTGAATCTCTACCCCCTCCCACCACGCAGTGCTGATTGCTCACTGAAAGGCTCAGCGCCCCCAATGGCGCTCAGAAGCCAGGCGGGTGATTACAATCCAATTACCTATTGTCGACTCAGCCCACACAAGCTTTCCTGCTCCTCTTGCAGGGCAAGGGGCCAGGTTCCACTCCCCAGTGAAACTGGCCCCCTCCATGGGTACAGGGAAACTGAAGGGCCTGTAGGCCCTGGTGAATCTAATCCAGCACAGGCCTCCTTCCCTGGAACACATCAGGACCAGGAGCACAGAAACAAGTGCTTCTCCCAGCTGACTCAGCCTCCCCACCTCACCGTCTCAGACTCCTTCCCACCTCCTCAATCTTTGAGGCTGCTTCTCTCAGCTTTTTGACCTGGCCCTCGAAGGGGGCCCTGAAACAATTTCTTCTCAGCGTGGCAAAGTCTCAGCTTGTGAGGGCCAAGGCTGCCCAGCAGGAAGAGGGCCAAATCAAGGGCCATGTCCTTTCCCTTACCTCTCCCTGCCAGGCCTCGCTGCAGAGCTGCTGAGAGGATTAGTGCCTTTGATGGGCTGTCTGTCTGAGCAGTTCTGTGCTTCAGGTGTCCCTGAGCAGCAAGTGCCGGCTGGGAATACCAACCAAATGCTACTGTTTGGTCTTCGCATTTTACTTTCTGCAGACTTTCCCAGCACCTCCCTCTAGGGGAGAGGTAGGGTCTTGCAAGCAGTAGTAAGAGCATACTCTTTAAATCCCTAACTTGCCTATACTCCAGTCTCCTCTTCCCCTTCCTGTGCCTGAATACCTGGCACAAGAGATACCTTGGCCATCATCCCTGTTCCCAGAATCAAGCATAAATGCCAGACACTGCGATTGAGAAGCCAATCAGTGTGCACTTTGGCAAGCCCCCACATACACCTGGCACTCCCCACTACCAATCCCTGGCAAAGCGTTCCCAGAGAGCAGGTGCTGTACATTTTCCAGCTTTTCAATGGGGCTGTTGACAGCCTTAATTAGGGAGGCATGAATTATGCGGCTATAATGCAGAGCCCTACAATTAAGGCGGGAATGAGGGGCTGGAGGCAGCAAACGGAATCTGCCCTGTGAGCATGGCTGTTGAGTCCTGTCTCCGTTCTGTGTCTGACTTTCCCTAATATGATTGGGGTACAGCAGAGGTGATTAATGGGGCTGGTATCTCTCTTTGGCCTGAGGTCATGTGTTCTGGGAAAGGTACACAGTGGGGTGGGGTGGGGAGGGGCTGCCCCAGGAGGCCCTGTAGGGGTGGACAGAGGCTGAGGGGCCACTGCAGGCCGCCCAGGAGCAGGGGCTACAAATAGCTGAACTTACTGTGGTCGCTTTCTATTGATATGATTGGTACAACCCAGCTTCAACCCTTGCCTCAAGAAACTGGGTGGGACCTATCTAAATATCTTCCCACCTGTGAGCCAACCCCGACTTTAGGATATTTATCGTGTTTTTGTGTTCTCCTGGGTGTCAAAGAGAATTTTAAGAATTCTTTCTTAGGTGTAAAACTTGTTTGCTAACAGTGCAACATAAGAACATCTGTTTTGCTGCTGCAACTGTCTACCCTCCTTCAGGTGTGCTTGGCTACCTCCAGGATCCCTAGCTTGTGGGGCGTGTGGGGTGGGGAAACCACTGGAAGAGCCCTTTTGCCATCGCAACACCTGTTCCTCTGCTTGTTTCCTAATCCCCGGACGCTTCCCTCCACCTCCTTTTCCTCGCGCAAGTGAAAGGAAGCCAGGCTGCCCCTGTGGAAGGAGGGATTTCGCCAGCTGCGTTTGCAGCGCCCAGGCTTGGTGGCCGCATCGGGTGGGGGCAGCTGAGCTTGAAGTCTCCGAAGCGGGTGGAGCGTAGGGGGAGGGGAATGCCGGTAGACCTTGACGGCCGCTCTCCATCCTGTGGCGGTGTCCTGAGGTCTGGGGATACAGAGACCTAAGGGAGCCACCTAACAGGCTTTGGGGGGGCTTCGTTGGCATTTGGGGAGGCGGCTGAGCAAAGGGTGCTGAAAGGACAGCTCCTACCTGCCCCGCTGCACCCGAAAGGCACCTCTGCGTGTAAAGTCTCCCCGTCGAGCCCCCACCCCACCTCGAGTGGCCTGCCTTCCAAGTGAGGTGCACGAAAGGCTTCCTCAGAGTGGCAGCTTGGAAGGACGCACGTCCGGCTGCGCCAAGCTGGCTTCCCCGCTCTTTCCCCACTTCAGCGTCAGCCTTGGCCCTGGGAACTGCAGCCTGTGCCTCCAAGCCGCGCGCTTTCTCCTGCCTCCGGCGGAGAAGGGCGGTGCGACCAGGCCTTGCAAACCCTTCTTCTGGGGCCCCCGCAGGAACAGGAAGGAAAGCGGCCGAGATGCGCCCTAAGTGTCGCACGGCTTGGAGAAGTGGGTAGCCCGGTTGCATAAGGTGGAAGGAACTTGGCAGTTTGCAAAAGCTAGCTCTTTGGCGGGAGCCGAAACCCAGAGCCAGCCGAGTCGCACACCCTACCTCATTTATTGCCTTCGATGCGCGCCTGCCCCACTGCGCCCCCACCCCCAGGCGCGCCGCCGTCTTGCGCACCCTCCCCCCATACCCCCCTCCTCACTCCCTCCAGAGGAGGTGAGTTTAAACCCCGCCCACGTGACCCCAGCTGGGCCAATGAGCGGCGGCGGGAGGTGAAATCCGGTTCTAACCGGTCCGGGGCTCCCAGCGCTATAAAAACTTTATAAACCCCCCGGAGCCCGAGCAGTGTGAAGAAGAAGAGGCGAGAGCGACCCCCGGGCCGACCAAAGCCCGCGCGCCGCTGCATCCCCGCGTCCAGCGCCAACGTCCCGCCGCCGTCGCCACCATGCCCAAGAGAAAGGTACGTGGCGCGAGGGCCCCAGGCGCTGGGCCGCCACTGCCGCTGCCACCACCGCTGCTGGTGCCGCCGCCGCCGCCGCTCCCCCGGCTTTCGGGCGCGAGAATCGGTGCCGGGCTGGAGCAGGCTCAGCCGCTCGGCGCGGGTGTTCCAGGTGGTGTCAGGCGGCCCCGGGCTAACCCTGCGCGGTTCGGCTGCCCGCGGGCGCCAGAGGCCATATTGGAGGAGCGGCGGCCGCGGCGGGAGGAGCCATGTTGGCGGCTGTTTATTCCGCTCCCCTCGGGCTCGACGTGCCCGCCCCGCGCCCCCTCCCCCATCTGCATGCCCCCTCCCCTCCCCGCGAGCGGGCAATTCAAACCCGAAAGGGCGGGAAGGCGGCGCTCGGGGTTGGCGGGCGGGGGAACGCGCTGCCGCCAAAAAAAAAAAAACCGCCGCCGTGAGGGGGCGGGGCCGTCCCTGGGGCGGGGCTTCACGGTGTGGCTCCGCCTCCACCCACTGCCCCCGCGCACGAGACTCGCGCTGGTGCGCGCTTCTGTCGCCCACGAGTTCCCCCGGCTGCGCGCGCCTCCCGTCTCCCGCCCTCGACGGCTGCCATGGCAACGGCGCTAGGGCCCCGCCTCCGGAGGGGTTTGTTTGCACCATCTGCAGCTGTTGCTTCTGCCTGGCGCAGGCAGCGCTGCTCGCTGCGGCTTAGCGCGCGCTTCCCGGGGCCGCTCGGCGGAGACTCCCAGCCTCCGTGCGCTTTGGGCCAGACCGGGCGTGAGGCTTAGACAAATGAGCACTCCCACAGCTTTCTAAGCACTTCGGGTGTTTGCATAGGAGCTGGGGGTGCTAAGAACTGATGATGTGTATGTTCCAGAAAAGTTGTGTGCAAGATCTCCCCTTCAGTTTTTTCCCTTATGACTCCTTAATTCCTTAGGGTTAAGCTTAGTGAATCATTAAGAATTGCCTCAGAAGATGCAACTTTCTTAGTTTTTGTTTGTTTTTAATAGGCTGAAGGGGATGCTAAAGGAGATAAAGCCAAGGTGAAGGACGAAGTAAGTCTAATTTTTTCTCTCTTTCGGAGTCTTACAAACCGTTGGGCTCCTTTGGTGGTAATTAACCATTGCTCTAGTCCTGAGTTTGCCCAAGTAAGCTCTCTTTACTCCCTATATATAGAACAAATTGGCACCAAAATTTCTGTTTTTTTCTTAAATGGTTCAGCTGTCCTAGTTCTAACTTTCTCACTTTTTTTTTAATAGCCACAGAGAAGATCTGCAAGGTTATCTGCTGTAAGTGTGTCTGCTTTTGAATTTTCATATTCTTGAAACTAAAAAGCATTGAAAAACAATTCCTTTTGCTTCCCATGAATTATGATCAGTGGCTGGTTTAGAATGACCTACTCTATTGTGGACTCTCACCCATTTGAGATTTACTGGTTCTGATATTCTTTGGCTATAGCCAAAGTGGGCCACTTCAGAATGTTTTGAGTGGGTTTCTGAAGATAGGAAATTCTAGTGGAAAACCAGCCACAAAAACTTTACAAAATAGGAACCTCCGTGCCAGTGGTACTGTGGTTTGGTTTGGGTTTTCTTTGGTCCCTCATACTAATGATGTTTTTCTCTCTCTCCTGAATAAAAGAAACCTGCTCCTCCAAAGCCAGAGCCCAAGCCTAAAAAGGCCCCTGCAAAGGTGAGCGGGACTAGGAGACAGACTGGCTTCTAGGAGTAACATAAGGCTGAGCAGTTTCCCATGTCACTGACAGGAGACCTGCTACATAACGACTTCACCTGTTGGCGTAAAGTTGAGATATGACAAAGTTAATAGATTGGGCCTTAAAATAACGTTGGAATTGGTCATGTTTACAATATGAGCACCGTCATTTATCTTAATTCAGCGTAATGGTGACTCCATTAACGGATATTCTACATTGTATTCATAGCTTGCCTTATCCCTGACGTTTGTAATATGGTTTCCTAACGTTTGTAATATGGTTTCCTAATCAAGAACTCTATCAGCAATTCACAGAAGACTCTGCACTTGGGTATTAAACACCTAAGTGTTGAAGCTGTCTTATTCTTCTATCATTTACAGTCAGATAAAAGTTTTTGTATACCGAAGACCATAGCAGAGTATAGATAATTTGGCCTAGTTTTGATCAGTTGTTTTTATCAATGAGGGAGGGTTCATAGTTTGTGTATGTGTGTTTTATCTTCCGTAGACAATCCTACCTTGTGCAGAACTTTGCAGACCATACCCTGGTAATATGAAATGAGGAGAAACAGCTTTTTTTTTTTTTTTTTTTCCCTCCCCCCCTTTTAGAAGGGAGAGAAGGTACCCAAAGGGAAAAAGGGGAAAGCTGATGCTGGCAAGGATGGGAATAACCCTGCAGAAAATGGAGATGCCAAAACAGACCAGGTACAACTGCTGCTTCATTTTTTTTTAAGTCTGCTCGTTCCACTAATTACTGATCCCAAGGGGGTTTATTGCCTTTTTCCTGCATCTACATCACTCCAAGTATGCCTTTCAGTCTAGAGTTTGCTTATGGTTTTCCTGTTAATGTAAATCCTGGATGTTTGAAGTCTGCCATCTGATTACAAAGGGCAGCGGGTGAGATCCTTGTCCTGTCATTAGGTCTCACACTGATACTACAGCATAGAGTTTTTAAGCTGGGAGTAACCTCAGATCTTCTATGCTGGTCTGTCGCCTTCCCCAGTTTTGCAGTAAGGTCCAGAGGGGAAGTGACTTAATGAAGTTACCTAGAAATTCAGTTTCCAAAGAGGTACTGAGTCTCAGTGTTGAAGTGCCTAAAACCTGAACTTTGGCCTGTGGACAAAGTAATGCTGTAGATGGAATATGAATGAAGTTAGTTTCAAAATCTATACATTGTTTTAATCTGTTTGTTTTTCTTTTAGGCACAGAAAGCTGAAGGTGCTGGAGATGCCAAGTGAAGTGTGTGCATTTTTGATAACTGTGTACTTCTGGTGACTGTACAGTTTGAAATACTATTTTTTATCAAGTTTTATAAAAATGCAGAATTTTGTTTTACTTTTTTTTTAAGCTATGTTGTTAGCACACAGAACACTTCATTGTTGTTTTTGGGGGAAGGGCATATGTCACTAATAGAATGTCTCCAAAGGTGGATTGACATGGGGGAGAAAAGATCTTTCCCTTCTAGTTTTGAGAGACCTTCCTCTTGGTTCCCAGGAGGAGAGTTCTCTTGATGTTGACACACATGAGCCACCTTGGTACAAACGCCTGGTGGTGTGGAAAAACTAAAATTCGTTTTTATGTCCTCTTGACCCTCTCCGCCTTCAGCATAGACCTGACTCCCTTAAACCCAGAGACCTCTTGAGACTTGATCCAAAAAAATTGGTTACCAGTATGTCAGGCAATCTGGACTTCCAGTGTCACCATTGAGATGGTATCCCTCAAAAGAGCAGTGGTTCCGTTTTTAGATTGTGGATCTTCAGATTGATAATTCTGCCATTTTCATTTTATTTCCTGAAAGTCAGGGTCGGCTTGTGAAAAGTTGTTAAACAACATACTAAATGTGAAATGTCAACCCTCACTCTAAACTTTCCCTGTTCAGAGCATCAGATGAAGACTTCGTTGGGTTTTATAGTGGCTTTCTGATTTTGGTAGTCCATTGAAGAAGGGAGTTTGAAAGTTGTTGTATACTGTTAACGATTGTCTGCCCATGTCCTGCCTGAAATACCATGATTGTTTATGAAAAGTATCTTTAATAAAGCTGGATACAGTTTGGCTTGGAATGCTGCCTCTAATCTTTTCCCAGGAGTTGGGGAGCCAAGTTTCTCCAAGTCTCTTGGGATAGGATGCATTCTAGTGTGTGAGGTGTAGAGGTTCCATGTACAGTCAGTCCTTGATTTGTAGGCAGTCTGTAGAACACAGTGCTAGGTAGACCTAGGAAAGATCCCAGGAGTAAGTAGACTAGTGGTGAGAGACTGGGAGCAGAGAAGTAGTTTCTGTGCTTGTCATGCAGCTTTACCTGAAATATATGTTTAAATGCAGATTTTCGTTAGACCTGAGGTTTTGGCCTGGTAGTTGACAGCAGAAGAGCCTCTTTACTTCATTCACGTTTAAAACCCGTAAAATGAGCTAATAGATCCAATTATAGTCTTGTGTCAGGAGAAAGTGTTTCTGTCTGCACACAGTTGGCCATAAGATATGTTAGACAGATGGCATTCTGCTCTTAAGCAGACCTGCAAATCTTCTGTGAATTGATTAAATTCTCGTCCTTGCTGGTGAACTGCTCCAGGTCCAAAAACACATTAATGGGGACTCTGGATTGCTTTAGTTTGGAGACCCTGGTGAAATAGCAAGAAGTTATGTTAGGAAATAGAACTTGTAGTGTAATAAACTGGTGCTCGCAATTTGAATTTGCTCATGTAGGTCACCTCTGTTGTTTGAGGGGAATAAAGTAAATTGGAGACTACAAAAAAATACGTTATATTGGTTTGTTTATCCCCTTAGTCCAGAAGATAGAGCTATCATATTAGTGAAGCTCTTCCTTGATAATTCTGTGTATTATCTCTGGCCTTCGGTTTGGGGACAGTTGTGTAATCCAAGTGTTAACACCCTTTCTCTGGATGGGGAAACGGGCTCAGATGAAGAAACTTTTTCAAAGTTATGTGTACATCTCAAGTAGCAGTTATGTGTACATCCAGTGACACAAAGTCAGGATTTAGACCGTAACTTGAGTCAGAAGTACTTTGTGACTTAGATTCCTATTTGGGGGCACCTTGTGGATACAGTAAAATTTGTCCACTTAGGCAATTTCCTGTCATCTGCCTTTATTTTTGCTGAAATAGTTCTGGGTTGTAGATTCTTAATTTTTACTCAGGTGACATCTTCCAGAGTGGAAACCAGTACAGCTGTTAGGGGTAGGGGGCAGCAGCTTGGTATTGGTGCAGAAGTTGCAGAATTTGAGAAAGCCACGGTTGGAGTTCCGTTATCAATATTTGTCTGAGGTCAGATTCAGGAAAACGTGTTGAGCCATGGACTGTGCTAGGAGCTTGGCCATATGCTGCTATTTAATCTTTGAGTGAATCCCTTGTAGGTGTTAGTCCCATTTTATAGTTAAGAAACAGATGTGAAGTGGTTGGCTGAGGTTAAACTCAGTAGCAATCCTCTCTTTCTATTATCTGAAAATTAGGCTGAGTAGGGTGAGCTTGAACTTCTTTTTTTCCTTCCTGGAAAATATTTACTGATTTGACTGGTTGTGGACCATGCAAGTGCCTGGGCTTAAACAAGAAACCAGACATCAAAACATGATAGGCACATTTGAGACGGCTGTAATAGCATGCCCGTTGCCAGCCCTGACCTAAACATAGTAAGATAATAGAAAAATGGATTCCCTTCCCCTCAGGCCTGTCCCTGAGCTCATTCTGCTCACCCATCTCAGGAAGAGTTACCAGTGACCCACGTTAGAGTTCTTTGGGCTCTAAGTAAAAAAAAATAGTAAAATCAAAAGGCTAAAACAACAGGAGGATTTATCTCCCTAAGAGAAGTCCTGTGGTCCGGTGATTCTAAGAACCTAGGTGGTTCTTTCTGACTTTGTTGCCCTCAGCGTGTTGTCCAACTGCCTCACCTCCAAGTCAGCTGCTCCAGGCCTCAACTTGACACACCAATGTCTAGAGGTAGAAGACCTTTTTATTCTCCTTAAGAATGATTATTTCCCAGAAGCCACACAGCAGCCTGAGTTTCATTGAGCAGAACTAGATCACCTGCCCACTTTTAAACCACTCATGGCAGAGGGATGGAACCATGGGATCTGTTTAGGATTCAGCCAGAATTAATTGGAATTAAGTAGGGGAGGGATAGATGATGACAGAAGAGGAAAAGGGCTGTTGAGTGGACAATTTTTTTTTTTTTTAATAATTTTATTTATTTTTCCCCCAAAGCCCCAGTAGATAGTTGTATGTCACAGCTGCACATCCTTCTAGTTGCTGTATGTGGGACGCGGCCTCAGCGTGGCCGGAGAAGCGGTGCGTCGGCGTGTGCCCGGAACCCGAACCCAGGCCGCCAGCAGCGTAGCACGCGCACCTAACCACTGAGCCACGGGGCCAGCCCTGAGTGGACAATCTTAATGCTACTCTCAGATCCCATGGTCTCTCTAGGCCTTGCCTTCCCTGGCTTCATTGCAGCATTTGACACTGCTGAGCACAAGCCCCTCACCTTTTTTAAAATTGAGATATAATTCACACACCATCAAGTTCTCCATTTGAAAGCATACAGTCCAGTGGTTTTTAGTATATTGACAAGGTTGTGCAACAATCACGACTAAGTCCAGAATATTTTTATCACTCAAAAAATACCTGTTGGCAGTTGCTCTCCAATCCCTCCTTCCCCCAGCTCTAGGCAACCACTCATCCCCTTTCTGTCTCTATAGGTTGGTCTACTCTGGACATTCCATCTAAATGGAGTCATAACATGCGGTCTTGTGACTGCCTTCTTGCACTTAGTGTAATGTTTGCAAGGGTCATCCATGTAGCATGTACGTCGTTCCTTTTCATTGTATGGATATACCACATTTTATTCATCAGTTGATAGACATTTGGGTTTCCACTTTTTGGCTATTATGAATATTATGAATACTATTATGAGTATGGGACACAAGTTTTTATATGGATGCACGTTTTTAGTTCTTTTGGGTATATAGTGGAATTGCTAGGTCATATGGTATCTCTGTTTAACTTTTCGAGGAACTGCCAGGTCACTTTTCTGCAGTGGCTACACCATTTTGCGTTACCACCAGCAGTGTAGGAGCGTTCCAAATTTCTCCATATCCTTATCAACACATATTTTCCCTTTTTTTTTTATTATAAGCATGCTAGTGGGTATGGAGTGATATGTTATTGTGGTATTGATTTGCTTTTCCCTAGTGACTAGGATGTTGAGCATCTTTCCATATGCTTATTGGCCATTTGTGTGTATGGATTTTTTTTTTTTTAATGTCTATTCAAATCCTTTGCCCATTTTTTTAATTGGGTTATTTTTTTATTGTTGAGGTGGAGTTCTTTATATATTCTGGATACTACATCCTTATCAAATACATGATATGCAGGTATTTTCTCCCATTTTGAGTTTTCTTCACTTGCTTGATGTGAAGTCCTTTGACACGCAACAGTTTTTAATTTTGATGAGGTCCAATTTATTTAAGTTAAGCTTACTTGTGCTTTTGGTGTCATATCTAAATTCATTGCCTAGTCCACGGTCATAAAGATGTACACCTATGTCTCCTAAGAGTTTTAAATAATTTTAGCTCTTAAATTTAGATCTTTGAACCATTTTGAGTTAATGTTTGTATATGGTGTGAGGTAGGAGTCCAAGCATTCCATCCTCCTAAAAACTGTTTTACACCTTTTTCTAGGCCTTCCAGTTTCTAAGACCTTGTTTGTCTAGTTTTCTCTATGACCACTCCTCAAACCCCTTTGAGATACCCTTTACGGTTCTTCCTTGTGACATCATCCAGTGACTCACATTTTCATCTCTTGCCCACATCTCTCCTGAGTTAAGTATTTGCACCTCCTGTGCAATCCCACCTGGATAATACAAGAATCCCAAATTCAGCATGACTGAAATGGAACTCATGTTGTTCACAAACCCACCTCCCTTGCTTTTCCTGGATCTGATAAAAGCACCACCACCCATTCTGTCCCTCAAGCAAGAAACCTGAAAGTTACCTCAATACCACCCTCCCTCCTCCTCATCACACATTTCCAATGAGTGCCTAAATCATGATGACTACTTTGGAAAAAATTAAAAAAAATTTTTTTTTCATGGAAAATTTCAAATATGTGCAAAAGTAGAATAACATCAAGAACCCCATGTACCTCTCACATATACTCAGGAATTATCAACTCATGGCCAGTCTTGTTTCATTTATACCACTGTCTACTTCTCCTCACGATGACCTGACACCATAGCATTTTATGCATAAGTATTTCAGTATATATCTTTAAAGGATATGGGCTTATTTTAAGAACATCACGGTACCGTTTTCATACCAAAAAATTAACGTTAATTCATTAATATTGTGAAATACTTAAGTTCTCAAATTTCTAATTGCCTAAGTGTCTTTTTTTTTTTTTTTTAGTAATTTATTTGTTCGAATGAGAATCCAGAGTTGATGTTGCAATTGGTTGGCATATTTCGTGGAATCTGTTTGAGCCTATAGGTTGCTGTCTATCTCTTGTTTCCCAGCCTGGATTTTGCTATTATATCTCTATGGTGTCATTTAACAGGTTTGTCTGTCGTTTGTATTTCTTGTTAATTAGGAATAGATCTAGAGGTGTGACTGGATTAAGATTTAGTGGCAAGAAAACCTCATAGATAGTGTTGTATGCTTTCCTCAGGAGACGCATCATGTCTGGTTGTCTGTTTTTATATGTTGCAGCCATCGAAGCTCAATGCCTAGATCCGTTAATTCATCCAGGGTTGCAAAATGGTGATATTCTAATTCTGCCTTTCCTTCTTCGTGTAATACCTGAAATACCACTATAAAGAGATACGTTCACTCATCTGCTATTTAGTTATCTAAAGTTAAAGTTTATAGGGAAAGAGGATAAATGCTCAAATCTTATGCCAGTTTTCAAAGTAATGAGTTAGTTTACGAGCATCCTCCAAAAGTGACCAGTGAGTTGTTTTTTAGTATCATGATCACTTAAACATACTATGTGTTTCAGTACATTGCAGTTATTAGACTTAATGATATTCACATTGTCCTTATTTTTGTCCAGTGAGGGCCTCTTGAAGTTGGCTTCTGATTTTGATACAACCCTTTTGATAGTATTTGGTAACCTCCTTGCTATCTAGTATGATAGAATGTTCCAGACTTATCTTGTACATTTCCTGCTCCAAACCTAGAGTCAGCTATTTCTAGGAAAACAAAAACAAAAATCCTAGTTCCTTTTAGTGGTGTATGGCATTGCAAAACCAAAATCTAGGCTCTAGAATGCCCACTGCTACCGTGTTATTGTTTCTAGGCCTTTTTGGTGCACAGAGCTAGGACATTTTCTTTTTAAGATAAAACATCTTTTTTAAGGTAAAACACATTGATACTTTGTATTCAAATTCAAGACTTGAGAGGTTTTTCTTAACTACATCTGTGTATTTTTTCCTCAACACTGAGAATCCCATTCTCATTTGTATCCTGAATTATAAGATTAGAATATCACAGTTACTCAATTGTTTTATCCCATGTTATACAACAGTATCAGAATAACAAAGGCATTTAAGGTTTTGTTTGTAGTTCTTTTTGTTCTTGGAGTATTTCCTACGAGGCACGAACAATTTACAGTGTTTTAAACTTAGTATAGTTCCTCTCTCTGTGTCTTAACTACTAACTGTATACACATTTACCTTAAGCTGTTTTATTTATTTTCCCATTTTGGGGAATTTCTTTTAATTTTAGTTATGTAAAATATTTACAGAGCTCCAAGTCTAATCTGCAAAATAAGATAGAGTCAGAGAAGTCTAGTTTCTATTCCTGTGTTCTCTGCCTTATTTTCTCTCTTCCCACTTAGTGACCGTTTTGATTTTAGTTAATCTTTCTGTTGTTGGTTTTTTTTTTAATTTAAAGAAATTATGTTAGGGGGCTGGCCCGGTGGCGCAAGCGGTTAAGTGCGCACGCTCTGCTGCGGCAGCCCAGGGTGCGCCAGTTCGGATCCTGGGCGCGCACCGACGCACCACTTGGCAGGCCATGGGACTTGGTGGCGTCCCGTATAAAGTGGAGGAGGCTGGGCACAGATGTTAGCTCAGGGCCAGTCTTCCTCAGCAAAAAAAGGAGGATTGGCAGATGTTAGCTCAGGGCCGATCTTCCTCAGAAAACAAAAAAAGAAATTGTTATATTCTCCCTTTCTTATATAAAGATAGCATACTATACTTTTTTCCACCTTGCTCATTCACATAACAATATATTCTAGAGATGCCTCAGTGTTTTTACAGCAGCATAAAATGATAAGTAATGTTTGGCCTTAATTCCATCGTATTGTTTTATGTTATATTTACATGTATTGCAAGTCTTTTTATATGGTCTTTCTTACGTAGTGTGTATTTTTTCTCTTTTAGTTTTTTGTTTTTGTTTTTTGTTGAGGGAGACTGGGGCCTGACCTAACATCTGTTGCCAATCTTCCTCTTTTTTTGCTTGAGGAAGATTAACCCTAAGCTAACATCTGTGCCAGTCTTCCTCTGTTTTTTTGTCTGTGGGTTGCCGCCACAGCATGGCTGATGAGCGGTGTAGGTCCACGCCCAGGATACAAATCTGCAAACCTGGGCCACCAGAGCAGAGCGTGCCAAACTTTAACTACTACACCATGGGGCCAGTCCCTCTCTTTTAGTTTTTTTTTTAGCTGTTTGTTTTTGGTATTTAGAAAGGTGTGTGTTTTCATTTAATAGTTAACATTATAGTAATGCCTTTATGTAATAATCTTATTCTCCTCCAACTTCCCTGAGACCTCTAGTCCGTTGACCCTACCTCTTTTTCGCCTTTCCCCACCAGTCACCTCCTCTCTTCACTTCCCTTCTTATTCAGCCTAAATTCCATTGTCCAGCACTAAAACCATGCTCAGCTCCCTTTCTTCTCTCCATCACACTCACCTGGCACTTAGCTGGCACCTGCACCCACCACCGTGCTGAGCCAACTCACTTCATGGTTATGACTGCATTTCACACGGACCTTCAGCACTGCCAGACTCTCCTATTACGTTTCTCTCAAATATTCACACTTCCTTTCTCAGATAACGTATTTCACACCTTCACCTCATCTCCCATCTCCAGCACCTTCTTCAAGGACTTCCCTTTAAACTTCATAGTCATAGAAGATGCAGTCAGAAAAGAGCTACCTCATCTTACCCCACCTCCTCCACTACCTACCTGCAATGTAGTGTGCACTCGACTGTTGGGGGGAGCCCCTCTCATCTCTAAGTCCAAGCCTGCGACTTGTGATCCAGATCCATCCCTCTCAACTCCTCGAAGAATAAACCTGTGCAGATGTCCCCTTCCCCTCTTGCCTTTTATGCATTCCTTCTCTACTGGATCATTCTCACCTGCAAACACGCTAAGCCTTAAAAGCATCCTCCCTTGGGCCCGCCCCGTGGCGCAGTGGTTAAGTGCACGTGCTCCGCTGCTGGCAGCCCGGGTTTGGATCGTGCGTGCGCCCCAATGCACTGCTTGTCAAGCCATGCTGTGGCAGCATCCCATATAAAGTGGAGGAAGATGGGCACAGATGTTAGCCCAGGGCCAGTCTTCTCAGCAAAAAAAAAAGATTGTCAGGGCTGATCTTCCTCACACACAGAAAGCATCCTCCCTTGGCCCTCTTGAGCCACCACCCCATTTTTCTGCTTCCCTTTACAGCAAAACTCGAAGTCTGTTCTCCATCACCACTTTGTCTCCCCCCATTCTCATCCCACTCCCATAATGAGACTCCCCCCGCCACCTGTTAAGCGGGCAGCCAATGGTGTACATCTTGCCAGAGTCAAAGTTTCTGCTTCATTTCCCTTCTCTTCTCAACCAACCTGTTTTCTTAGGTGTCTACAACCAGAATTCCTACTTGAAATATCTATGAGACAGTGACTCAAGTTCTTACCTCTAGACAGAACCCCTCCCCTCAGATCCAGTCTTAGACCACTTAATAGACTTCACCAATCTAACGGCAAAAAACTTATTAATTTTCCTAACAAAGTAATTTCCCCATAAGCTTTCCCCATCTAAGTAAATGGCAATATCATCCACCAGAACCTTCATTTCTCCCTGTCTCTCACGCTCCATAATCAGTCCATCAGTAAATACTATTGGTTCAATTTTTAAAATCTTTGGACCCACTCAGTTACCACTGTCTGCCCTATACTGCCTGCGTGGACACAAACCCGGTAAGTTCCCTGTGATTCCTCAACTGCCTCTTCAGCCCTCTCATTTGGACCCCACCTGCACCACGTCACCCCTCCACTTTCAGACGCGGATGAAAACCACTCCTAAGGGCATGAGATCTGGCTTCCTAAAAGGCAGCCAAGTGGCTGGTTGATTCAGTCCAGAACTATGGAGACGTTCGCTCCCCAGAGGTAAACGTTCAAAAACAGGAAACGGGAGATGGAAAGGGAGGGAACTGGACTGATAACTGCCTCCTTCCTCTCTCCAAGGTTCCTGCTTTCAGCCCTTACAGAAGAGTCTCTTGTGCCAAGTAAATACACCTGCTGAGTGACCTACACTGTGTCTCTGCAGCCTGTTGGGAAGCAGTAGCCAGTATATAATGCATCACATCTCATTGCTTTGCATCTTTCCTGCCCTTCCTCACCCTCTCTCTCTGGGCTTGCATCTCCAAGTAAAGTATGAGCACTCTAACCCTTTCCTCAGCCTCTTCTTTCTCAAGGACCAAAGTTAACACCAGGGTAAGACACAAGCTCAGTCCAAGCCACCATTAATTCTATTTGGGGCCGGTGCCTCAGCATAGCTGTGAACTTGTTAGCAATGTAGTTCTTGAGTCCTGCTCCAAACCCACAGAGTCCGAATCTCTGGAGAAGGGGCCCAGGACTCTTGTCGTTTTAAAAGCTGTTCAGGTGATTGCTGTGCCCACTAAAGTCTGAGAAAGATTTTCTTGAGGAAAAGAGTTTCTAGAGAAGAAAGATGTGTTACTGTTTGCCCCCTTACTCTCTGCTTGAGTGGTGGTGTATGAGGATGTGAAGCTGGAGCTGCAGCAACCACATTGTGATCAGAAGGCCAGATGTTGCTGAAACACTGAGAGTGGCAGAGCAGAAATACCCTGAGATAGCACTGAGCTGCCAACCCATCTTTCAAGTTACCAAACTCCAGATACTTCTGTGAGGTAATAAAATGCCTTTATTGTTTTTGTCTGGTAATCTGTTACAGCTGAAAACCGTCAGAGCCAATAGATTGTTTTGTTTTATGCTCATACTAACTTGAGAAGTGGGAATTAACTTCTCCATTTTACAGATGAAGACACTGGGTCTTGGAGAGGTTGAGGCCTTTTGAGGTCACACGTGCTATAGTGGCATAGCCTGGAGTCCAGCCCACGCGGTCTGGCTCCAGAGCCCACCCCATGAACCATGACTGTTCTGCTCAGATAGAACCATGGCTCAGATAGCATTTGCTATGTGAATGAATGAGTTGGGCTTGAAAATGGGAATATAAACTATCAGCCTGGCCTGGGCTCTGGACTAGAAAGTTGGAGCATTACTGACTGACCATAGCAGAAACATCCCCTTCATTTTCCCACAAAAACACAGGGAGTAGAGAATGTTTTTCTCAAGCTTTGTCATTCAAAAGCTTTGTCATTCTTCAGGGCTGCAGGGAGAACTGAATGGGAGAGACTGGTCTTAAACTGCCCTCTGAGAGGTCTAGGTCAGACACTTGAAAGATGATAACTTTTAAAACCAGAAAGAACCCCAAGGATGCCCTGCCACTCTCATGATGCAGACAGGAAATACTGACAACTCGGCATCCTTACTGAGCTCTCACTATAAGACTGGTACCCTCCCAAACGCTGGACTTGAATTGTCTCATTTAACTCTCACAACGTAGTAACATCATTGTTCCCATTTTACAGATGGGAGAATTGAGGCACCAGGAGAGTTAAGTACTTACCCAAAATCTCGTAGTTGGCAAGTAACTAAACTTGCCTTGAACTTGGGTGGTCTGAGCCCGAAGGCTGCGCTAGAATCCTCCACACTATTCTGATTCCCGTGAGTGTGCCCTGGGCCATGCCGAGGGCAAAGTGGAGACTAGAATGCACACCTGCCTCCACACTGATCTGGTCCCCCTGATATTCCGCATACAGCTGCCACCTGCCCCCCAACACCCACCATTTTCTACCACTGAAACAAAGTGTCCAGCTTCCCTGCTGGTGCCACTGCGCCAGGACAGGGTCTCCAGGAACTTGCTGCTCCTACCAGACAGAACACAGGCCGTTGGGACCCCATCTCCCACCCCCTAGTTTAACAGAAAAAAATATCTCTCACCTTCTTCACCAGAGCTGAGGAGTTGAGCTGAGCAAAGACTAGTTTTTGGAATGTTTTATTCTTACTAAGGTCACTCTGTGCTAAGTGTATGGCATAAGTTATTTCATTTAACCCTTACAACATTTCACAAAAAAGAACACTGAAGCCCAGGATGGTTAAGGAACCTGCTCACAGTGAGTGGACCAAATTCCTGACCTGATGGGCTCAAACCTCCACCTCCATGCCACAAGAAAGTGTCCCCAGTGCCACAGGTGGGCCTCCCATTTTCCCAGAACAGCCCCCAAATTGAGGCCAGACATTCCCAAGGCCTGCAGTGGGCCCTATGCCAAAGGAAGGGCCCCATTTTCCACCAGGACCCCCCAGGCACAGGGGCCAAGACTCCTCACAGCCCCTGAGCCCTAAAGCAACCTTTTTGTGTGTGTGTGTGAGGAGGATTGGCCCTGAGCTAACATCTGTGCCAATCTTCCTCTCTTTGTATGTGGGATGCCATCACAGCATGGCTTGATGAGCGGTGTGTATGTCCACGCCCAGGATCTGAACCCACAAACCCTGGGCTGCCAAAGTGGAGCATGCGAACTTAACCACCATGCCACGGGGTCACCTGCCCCCAGGCCGGCCCCCTAAAGCAACCTTTTTGGCTACTCTGACCTTCAGCTACTCTCAGGCTGGGGCAAAATGGCGAGGCCCTACCAGGGCCTGCACTACAGAGGGCCAGCCCAGAGCCTGGACATTTCCCCAGAGTTTCAGCAGCGACTGAAGAGACAGCAGTCACTGCTGGGCAGTGAGTTAATAACAACTTTTGTTTCTTATTCCTACTTACCTGCTGGAACGTTCAATTTTCCACACTAGCCATGTGTGGGCTTGGGAGGGAGGTAAAGAAGGGAGTGTTTTCTTTTCCTTCTGAACATAAAAGTATTACCCGCTCACTATAAAAATATTTTTTGAGACAATTCAAGCAACACAGACATATAGCAGACGTGAAAATCCCCTTCACCTCTCCAAACCCACTGTCCTTCCAGAGGCAGCTACCACCAGGTTGGTGTGGACCCTTCCAGGTTTTTTTCTGGGTCTTTACCAACAGAGAGGTCCAGATATCTTCTGAGGCCTCCCTTGCTGCTGAGATGGGCTCAGACCTCCCCTCCCTGAACTGTGGGAAGTCTCAAGTCACTTCCAGATTTCTTTGAGTCTCAAGAAAGATGTGGGAGGAAAGAGAGGGAACCCTTATGTGTCCAGTCTCCAGCCCTTGGCTCTGCCTTTGCTGTCTCTCTTCTCTGACCCAGATGAGAAGCTCAGCCCCTTTCTGGATTCTACCCTAAACTCGTGCACACAGACGTTGGTCAGTTGAGTACACCTCACAAAGGGTTTGGGGGTCCCTGAAGTATTCACACTGTACCCCACACAGCAAACCATTTGCAGTGTCATCTCTGTGATAGGTTCGAAGTCCTTTCGGCCATCCTGTCAACAAGAGGTGCTCCCTAGCCCTTTGCCCCCTGCGTTTCACCATCTTGTCCCTCACCTGTCCTCCCCTGACTTGGGAAATTCGAATTCTCCCTCCTTTACCCGAGCAATCCAGCTCCCCAACTCTCCTATCGTACGGTTCACAGAGCTAACACAAAGGCCTTCCATTGTCCTGGCCACCCTCCTTAGGAGGTGTCTGTGGTTGTCCATGTCATTTTTCCCTGCTGCACTCATGGAGAGGGCCTGGAGCTCTCACAGGCGAGGCGGCTTCTGCTTACATCTGGGTTACATATTGAACATATATAAACAGATGGGGGCGGGGTTTTTCTTTGCACAAGTGAAGTCATGCTGTACACAGTGCTCAGCGACGTGCTGGTTTTAGTCACCAGAAAGCACAGCCGTCTTCCAGATCACCGGCGATAACAGCTGAACTTCACTGAGAACTTCACTCGTGCCAAGCCCTTTATGTCTGTGCTCTCCCAACGTGGGAGCCACTAACCACATGTGGCTCCCGAGCCCTTGAAGTGTGGCTGGTGCTACTGAGGAACTAAATTTTAATTTTAATTAAATTTAAAAATAAAAATATTTCTGTTAAATACAACTTTATTTTGTGGTAGGACTATGTTTTACTTTAACTGTTACATTGCTTAAGATATTGTATAGCTGAAATGTGGTATATGGGTAAAATATACACCAGATTTTGAAGACTTAGTAGGAGAAAAAGAATGGAAAATATCTCATTAATAATTTTTATATTGATTTCTTATTGTAATGATATTTTGGATATATTACATTAAAATATGTATTAAAATTAATTTCACTTTTTTTAAGATGACTACTAGAAATCTTAAAATTATATGTGTGGCTTGCATTATATTTCTGTTGGATAGTGCTACTTCAGGTGCAGTACCTTATTATTCCACAGATTTGTTCAAACAAATACTTATTGAACAGCTTATATGTGCCAGGCACTGGGCTGGGCACGGGGGATACAGCAGTGAACAAAACAGACCAAAATCCTTGCCCCTACAGAGCATCCATTCTAGGTGGCTAATTTTTTACAACAACTTTACCACGTAGATACTATCGTTATCCCATTTTGTAGATGAGGAAACTGAGGCATAGAAAAGTTAAATAATTTCCCCAAAGTCACAGAGCTAATGAGGGGTCGAGCTGGGATTTGAATTCAAGCATTTGAATCCGTCAAGGTTAAGTTCATAACTGCTCTGCAACCATGGATATCCAGTATTGTACAGTATTCATGTTATAATTTATCCAACCAGGCCTCTACTGTTGTTGGATGCCATACAGGAACCAAACAATAAATGTTATGAGAACAAGTAAACTGTGGTTGAGGGCGAATATAAGAGATTGAAAGAGGGGCCGGCCTGGTGGTGTAGTGGTTAAGTTCGTGCGGTCCACTTCAGCGGCCCCAGGTTTGCAGGCCCAGATCCCAGGCTCGGACCTATGCACTGCTCATCAAGCCATGCTGTGGTGGCATCCCACATACAAAATAGAGGCAGATGGGCACCGATATTCGCTCAGGGCCAAGCTTCCTCAGCAAAAAAAAGATGTTGAAAGAGATAATCTTCAGGTCTGAGGTCAAGCAGGACCAGAGATGGGACAGTGAGGGACATGTTCGGAAGCTGGGGGATGGGCTTGGCTGGAAAGCGTTAAAGAGACCATAAACGGGGGATGGGGAGGGCAGCAGTGCCTGGTCAGGGGTGACCTAGCAGGCTGAGGACCAATTGTGGGGCAGGACAGAAGGACTAGAGGGGAGGCTGCATTTAAGGGGCAGCCCAGGGGAGGGCCAGGTACCAAGGAGCCGTGGTCAGAAGCTGCCTTCCTGGGTCAGTCCCTGTGCTAACTAACTTTTACATGCATCTGGTCAGTCGGTTGGTCACTCAACAGATGTGTACTGGGCACATACTAGGCACCAACCTCAAGGCAACAACCTCGCAAGAACCGTAAAAAGAGGTTTTATTCCACCCATTTTACAGCTGAATAACACAGGGCTCGGGGAGGTGAAGTGACGTAGCCAAAGTCACCCAGTAAACTAGTGGCAGAGCTGAATTCAAAACCCAGGGCTGCTTGGTTCCAGAGCCCATGGTCCACTTACCTTATCAGCCGGGCCTGCCTTCTGTGCCCAGACTCCCCAACTCTGGCCATCCCCAGGGTCCACTGGGATCGGGGTGGGGAGGGTCTGGCACTAGCTCCTGAGCTGCAGTGGCCAGCTGAGCTCCAGCCAAGCACAGGAGATGGGGTAGAGGAATGAGCCTCACTCCTGGATACAGGGGTTTTGTGTATACCTTAGACCTGGAAAAAGAGCATCCTGGGTCTTCTAGTAAAAGAAACGTTCCCATCCTTCCCACAGAGGGGTCAACAACATGCTGGGGAGGCAGCTTGTGCAGTGGGAAGATGCCAGGCCCAGGGTCTGGGTAGGCCCAGGTTCTAATACTGGCTCTGTCGCTGACTGTGTGACCTTGGGCAAATGACCTCTCCTCTCTGATGCCTGGCTTCCTCATCTATAAAATGGAGATGGTAGGAAATTATACTTCCTCCTATCTTCAGTCCCCCAGGCTAGAGCAGAGAGGAACCCCCACTCCCTGGAGCCCACCACTGACCAGAGTCAGAGAAACAGTGGTCCCTGACTGAGCAGAGGGGCTTCAGGAAAGGAAACAACAACAACAACGCTTATATACAGCTTTTTATGTGTTTCATTTAATTCCCACAATAACCCCATAAGGGAAGTACTGTTATCATCCCATTTTGCAGAAGGGAAAATTGGGGTATAGGGAGCTAACTTGAACCTGAGCACTCTGGTTCCCAAGTCTATGCTTCTAACCACTGTGCTATATTGTCCCTCAAGCTCCTACCTCCCCTGTTCAGTACAATGTGCAACCCCCTAGGGCACCCAGAGGAGAGCTTTGGCTAGGAGGAGCAGCCTTGATCCCCCAGGCTCCCTGCCTGCCGGCTTAGCCTTTGTGGTGCAGTGAGAGTGGGCTTCAGAGTCCACCGACCCAGATTTAACTCCCTAATCAGCTCTATGATTGTGGGCAGTCATTTCATCTCTGTGAGCCTCAGTTTTCCCATCTCTACAATGTGGGGTATGTGACCAAGTGCAGGGGGGTAAGAGAGAGGTCTGTGAAAGAGCCCAGCACAAAGAATCCTAGAGGACTTCCTAGGGGAGGTGATGTGAGGGAAAGAGGTTCTTGGGTGGAAGATGAAGGCAGGCTCAGGTTGGGGAGAGGCTGCAGGAAGGCTGGGAGTGAGGTGAGGAATGGGGCCGGGACACAGCCTGGTCTCAGTGGCCTGGAACCCAGGCTGGAGTGCGCAGTGGTGAGGTGGCAGTGCTGGGTGAGGGAGCAATCAGGGCCCAGCAGAGGAAAAAGTGAGCCTGAGATGCATGTCACACCCACCTCTCCTTACAGGTCCCTGTCCATCCTCCAAGATCCTGGATGCTGATCAGTGTATCCAAAACCCAAGGCCCCTGCCTCTGCCTGTGCCCCCACTGTTCAACCACTCACCCAGGCTTAGAACCTTGGAGGCCTTTGAATCACTCTCCTCCTCCTGGGCAAGTCCCTCTCAGCTTTCAAAGTCCATCTCCAGAGCATCCTCCTCCAGGAAGCCGTCCCTGATGCCCTCACCAGGTGTGCTCTGCCCATAGCAGAGTCCATAGTTTATCTCACCAAGACTGGAGTTACAGACATGCACATGAGTCTGCAGAGCTCGGGGGCAGGCCCAGGACCCAGCACCAAACAAAGGCTCAGGGTCAGTTTCACTGAACTGAAGCCCACCAACACTGAGACTTCTTACTTCCTCTCTCAGGACTTCTGCCCCTTGCCTGTGCTCAGGCTGTACCCTCTCCCTCCCAGGTCCCTGTCATGCTTCCTCCATGGTCTCCCCTCGACCTCTTCTCTGTCCCACCACCTCTGTGAGATGACACCTACTTTCCTCTGGTTCCTTCAACAACTATTGGTACAGCAAGTGACCATAGCTAACAGTACTGTACTGTATATTTGCAAGTTGCTAAGAGAATAAATGGTAAAAGTTCTCATCACAAGAAAAAAATTTGTAACTATGCATGGTGATGGATATTAACTAAACCTATTGTGGTAATCATTTCGTAATACATACAAATATCGAATCATTCTGTTGTACACTTAAAACTAACACAAAGTTATATGTCGATTATATCTCAACAAAAAATAAAAAAAAATTTTTAAATGTATTGTGCCCCCTTCCGTATGCCAGGCCTGGTGCCAGGTGCTTGGGATACAAGGGCAAGCAAAACAGGCAGGTTCCCTCCCTCATGAAGCTCACACTCTATGGGGGAATCTGACATTAAACACAGGATCTCACCAATGGCCACACAATTGCAAACTGAGGTAAGAGTTCTGCATAAAAAGCACACGATGTAAGAATCAGACTGTGGCCTCTTGAGGCCAGGATGGGAGTGTGGAGTGGCCAGGTGAAGGAGTGGGGCTGGGGAGAGGGCGTGTCAGGCAGAGGGACTTGCTGGAGCAGCCAGAGTGGAGAGAGTGTGATAGAGGACAGGCTGGATGGGGGAGGGGCATGGTGACGCAGGCCCTGCGTGCAGGTGAAGACCTGCTCTCTCCTGGTCACCCCTGCTCCCAGACCTTCTGTGGCTCCCTTTGGCAGCACACTCCACAGCCTTTAGTTGGCCTTGGAGGTCCACAATAGTAGGAGAAACCTGCAGGTTGTCTTCGTCTCCTCCCTCCCTCACCCACCACGTCCATTCACAAACATTCTATCAAGTGTCTCTATTAACCAGGAACATTGTTGTGTTTTTTTTTTTTCTGTGAGGAAGATCAGCTCTGAGCTAACATCTGACGCCAATCCTCCTCTTTTTTTCTTAGGAAGACTGGCCCTGAGCTAACATCCGTGCCCATCTTCCTCTACTTTATATGGGACGCTGCCACAGCGTGGCTCGACAAATGGTGCGTCAGTGCACGCCCGGGATCCGAACCAGCGAACCCCGGGCCGCTGCAGCGGAGCACACGCACTTAACCGCTGCGCCACGGGGCCAGCCCCCGGGTACATCGTTAAGCTCTGGGTACACACATCACAGGGAACAAAACAGACATGGTGCCTGCCCTCTTGGAGGTTGCAGTCTGTCTAGGTGCTAAATGGCTCCTTCCAGCTCTATAGCCATCATCTTTCCAACCCACCCCACATTCACCTTGATCACTACAGTGGCTTCCTCACTGTCTCCAACTCCCCATATGTTCCTGTACGGTCTCTTCTCTACACAGCAGCAAGGTGCATATTTTAAAGATACAAATCTGTGTTTCTTAAATCTGCCTGTTGTTCTTGTCTTGGTCCCATGTTTGCTTCCTCTGTAGCTCTCACAGTCTGTAATTGTTAAGCTGTTTACTGATTTAGGTAAAAATGGAAGCTCCTAAAATTATGGCAGATTGAACAGATGCATCGAATTTCACTCCCTCCCAAAACCCCACTAAACGTACAGTAAAGAGATTCTGTTTAAGGCACAAACCTTCCAAGACAAGGAGGGAGGAGACAAGAGCACAGCATTTGGAAGCTGGAAAACAGATGGTCAGGTGGTACTACACAGCAAACCCAAGAAAACCTCAGCCGAAGCTGGATGTGGCGAAGGAGAACCAACCCAATTTAGATCACAGACTCCCCAGAAAGGCCAGGTGCCTGTTTAACTGGGGGGTGAAGGAGGTATGGAATAAGGAGGAGAGGTTGGAAGCTGTTTCAAGGTCAGAATTATTAGGTCCCCAGGTCCCTTCCCCAGTCCCGGAAGAAGACTGGAGGTTTATTTTCCAGAGAGGATGAGACGGGAGCACTGGAATGGGAAAGCGCAGGCAGTGGAGGGCAGGGGCGTCCTCCCCAAATCAAGCGATGATGTGAACATATACACTGAGAATGCTGAGACACCCACCAGCCCTGTTTCCCAGCTTGTCCCCAGAAAGCTGACAGCCAGGGCTTTTCTCTCTAAGCAAAGGGATCAGAAAAAGTTTTCTCAAAGGTAATCTGATCAGGCAAAGAGGAAGGAGCTACTGTGAACATCTTCAGAGAGAGAAGAGAACACATTGCGTGTGGCCGTGATGCAAGAACGGGATGTTATTTTTAAGACAAAAAAACATCATCAACAACAAAAAACCCTTGCAAATTAAAAATTCAGGAGAAGGGCTGGAAGATAAAATCTGAGGAAATCCTCCAGAAAGTAAAACGACGAGAAAAAGAGATGGAAAAGAGGAGAGAAAAAAAAAATTAGAGGACTGACTGGTCCAGGACACTCAACATCTGAACAATAGAAATGACAGAAAGCGAGAGCATAAAAAACAGAGGGGAGGAGTCATCACTTAAAAATTGAAGAAAATTCCCAGAACTGAAGGACATACGTTTCCACATTGAAAGAGGTCCCTAAGTGCTCAGCGCCTTGGATGAAAATAGACCCGTACCAAGGGCATCATTGTGAAATGTCAGAACCCAGGGGACAAAGAGAAGATCCTACAGCTTCCAAAGTACAAAAGAGATTCCATGCAAAGAACCAGGAATCAGGATGCCCTCGGACTTCTCAGTAACAACACACACACAAAAAATAATCTCTAACTAGAATTCTATATAATAGTGATAGCAAAACTCCAATAGCACTCACTATGTGCCAGGCACTGTTCTAAGAGGTTTTCATATATTCTGTACCAGCCAATTATTAAGGGTGAAGGTAGAAGGAAGATATTTGCAGACACACAAGGTCTCAGAAATGTCACCTCCCACACCCTCTTTCCCAAGAAACTACTGGCGTAGGTGCTGCACCAAAAGGATGGAGTAAAGAAAGAAGCAACCCCAGAGAAATCCAGCGTAGGAGCGAGGTGAGGGGAAACCCTAGGATGATGGAGAAGAAGATCCCAGGATCAGAGGCAGGCTCACCGAGAAACTTCTAGAGCTTCAGGTCCCTGCGCTTCCATGGGCCTTGTGAGTGCGGGGAGTTGTAGAGGTTCTAGGTGGGCAGGAGAAGCCAGCAGACAGCGTCTCTGCGAGGTTGCCTAGTGAGGTCTCAGAAGAAAAGGTCCTAAGTCTCCAAGGGTCTCCTGAAGCTCCAGAAATTTATTAATTTCTTTTATCAATCAAAATAAATTATACCTGGGGGCCGGCCCGGTGGCGCAAGCGGTTGGGTGCGCGCGCTCCGCTGCGGCGGCCCGGGGTTCGCTGGTTCGGATCCCGGGCGCGCACCGAAGTACTGCTTGGTAAGCCATGCTGTGGCGGCGTCCCATATAAAGTGGAGGAAGATAGGCACCGATGTTAGCCCAGGGCCGTCTTCCTCAGCAAAAAAAGAGGAGGATTGGCGGATGTTAGCTCAGGGCTGATCTCCTCACAAAAAAAAAAATAAAAAAAAAAATAAATAAATAAATTATACCTAATTTTGTATTCTTATTTTTAAAGGGCCCCCAGATTGTATAAACTTTAAACCCTACAAAATCTGGATCTTGGGGCCAGCCCAGTGGCATAGTGGTTAAGTTCAAGCGCTCTGCTTTGGCGGCCCGGGGTTCGCAGGTTTGGATCCCGGGCGCGGACCCACACACAGCTCATCAAGCCATGCGTGGCAGTGTCCCATATATACAGTAGAGGAAGATGGGCACAGATGTTAGCTCAGTGACAATCTGCCTCAGCAAAAAGAGGAGGATTGGCAACAGATGTTAGCTCAGGGCCAGTCTTCCTCACATACACACACACACAAAAATCTGGATCTTTCCCTGCCCAGAATAAGTTCACCAGGTGTTAAGGGCAAACACTCCAGACTGAAGCAGAAGGAAGACTCCCAGAAAAATGTCTTCAAGAAGATGGAATTGACAGAACATATGATGTGGTAGTCATGGAGACATGCCTCCAGAGCCACCATCGAGGAAGAGCTTGCTCCCAGCTTCAGGGACTTTGGACAGCAGCCCACCTCCAGCTGTCAGCTCCTTCAGGGTCGGCCTCAGATGCAGAGAGCTGCCTCGCCCAAGATCAGATCCTTCCCTGGGGCAGCCACACTGGGTGACTGAGCCAGGCAGCGTACAAAGGCCTGGCCATCTCAGCTGGGCTCAGGACACTCCGACAGGCAATACTTGCTCCAGAGCTCTCTGCCAGGTTGATGGAGTCTTTGCCAGGCCTCACTGCAGTTCACCTTCTCCCTCTGCCCAGTCCTGCTTCAGCCCACTTCCCTTCACAGGTGTTGATCCCTAACAAACATCTCCACCTCCATGTCCGCTTTCAGAGACACCAACCTGAGATACCTGATTTGCATGAACATCTTGAGAAAAGATTTAGATAACTGCAGAGAGTAGAATACATAAAAACTAAGCAAGTGACAAAACAGGACAATTATTAACTCTGGGGAAAACAAAAAGTTGTACAGGAAAGGAAAAGGAATCATAGTTTACATATAATAATATAAACAATGACTATTGAACTAACCAAAATCATGTTGGCAGTTTGGGGAGGTGGGGGTTATGTGTATGGTGGGGCAGATGATGGGGAAAGAGAGTTAAAACTTTATCTTCCGTAGTAAAAAATCAAGAGATGGTGCTTAAAATTGAAACATCAAGAAGTAGCAAAACAGGGCTGGCCCCGTGGCTTAGCGGTTAGGTGCGCGCGCTCCACTGCGGGCGGCCCGGGTTCAGATCCCGGGCGCGCACCGACGCACCACTTCTCCGGCCATGCTGAGGCCGCGTCCCACATACAGCAACTAGAAGGATGTGCAGCTATGACATACAACTATCTACGGTGGCTTTGGGGGGAAAAAGAAATAAATAAAATCTTTAAAAAAAAAAGAAAAAGAAGTAGCAAAACAAACATGTTAGTTAGAGATAATGGAGATAAATAAAAATATAGTCAGCTAAAAGAGTTGAAAATAGGTGTCTTTGGGAAAGTGGAAATGGGGGAAGAGGGTGGTGGACTGCCTTCTGTTTTCATAGAAAACCTTATAATACTTGTTATTTCTTTAAATTATGTGTATGTACAGGCATACCTTGTTTTATTGCACTTTGCAGATAGCGCGTTTTTTACAAGATCCTCCACCAGCAAAAAGATTATGACTTGCTGAAGACTCAGAAGATGGTTAGCATTTTTTAGCAATAAAGTATTTTTAAATTAAGGTATCCACATTGTTTTTTTAGACGTAATGCTGTTGCACACTGAATAGACTACAGTACAATGTAAACATAACTTTTATATGTACCAGGAAACCAAAAAATTCATGTGACTTGCTTTATTGCGATATTTGCTGTACTGCTGTGGTCTGGAACCAAACCCGCAATATCTCCAAGGTATGCTTGTAAAACTTTTGTTTGAAAAAGAAAAGTATAAGCTTCCTGATGACAGGGACCGTGAGAGTCTTGTCACTATAAAATCCCCAGCACTCTACATGTAGTAGGTGCTCAAAAAGTATTTGTTATTCAACAATTGAATGGAAGTCATCCCCCTACTTGAAACTCTCAGTGGCTCCCCGCAGGGCACAGCGTTAAGATCACAGGGCTTGTGATGCCTCCAGGGAGTAGAGGCAGGATGGGGCCTCTGCAAACTCCTCTCCCTGACTCTTCCTCAGGCCTCTTTCAGGTGTTTGCATGCACACTGTGCCTTCCTGCCTCAGGAACTCTGCACATGCTGTTCCTTCTACCTAAAAAGCTCTTCACCACCATCACCTAGTTCTCTCCCATAAATTGGTTAGATTTCAGCTCAGATGTCACTTCCTCCAGGAGATCCGGTCCCCTGTCTCCCTCTCTTCACCAGCCTGATGGGGCCATGGTGGGCCTATTCCAGGATCCCAAAGGACCTTGTAGGCCATATTAAGGCATTTTCTCTTTATCTAGACGAGAATGAGGAGCCACCAAAGTGTTGCCAGCCAGGAAAGATAAGATCCGATATGCTGGTAGGTCTAGGGCTCAGAGAGAATTATGAAAAGAAGCCAGCCCCTTATTGGGACATGGATGACCCTTCCTCAACAGTGGCCTCATCCTACCTCTCCACGGCATCTCCAGTAATTCCCTATGATAGTGTTTTCCAGAATAGGGCATGACTACCGCTGAGGGCTCTAGGGATGATTTTAGTGGTATATGACCAGATATTTTTGAGAGTTACATATTTATTTCAATTAGTATTCAAACAAAACTTGCATATTAAACCCATGATTTCATGGCTGTTATTGCTTAGGACAAACTTCATGAGACTGAGACTCAATTTATTGACTAAAATTTGGGACCTGCTGCTCAAGACAAACTCATCAAGCACCCCGAAGATCCCTCCACATCTTCATATATACAACTCTTCAGCCTGGAATGCCCTTCCTACCCCCTGCTTTGGACATTTTACACATCCTTCAAAGTCTCAGTCATATCCCGCCCCCTCAGGAACGTGGCCTTCGATTAGGGCAGGAGATTGGCATAGTATTTAAAAACCAAGGCTTATCAAATGTAAAGTTTGGACTTGTGTAATAATGATGTGTCAATGTAGGTTCATTAATTGTAACAAATGTACCACTCTGCTGTGGGATGTTGATGGTAGGGGAGGCTGTGAGTGTGTGGGGGCAGGAGGTATACAGAAACAATCTGCACCTGCCACTCAATTTTGCTGTGACCTTAAAATTGCTCTAAAAAATAAAGTCTATTTTTTAAAAAAGCCATGGCAGGCCGGTGGCACAAGTGGTTGGGTGCGCGCGCTCTGCTGCAGTGGCCCGGGGTTCGCCGGTTGGGATCCAGAGGCACACCGAGGCACCGCTTGTCAAGCCATGCTGTGGTGGGGTCCCATATAAAGCGGAGGAAGATGCGCATGGATGTTAGCCCAGGGCCAGTCTTCCTCAGCAAAAGGAGGAGGATTGGCAGATGTTAGCTCAGGGCCCATCTTCCTCAAAAAAAAAAAAAAAGAAAGCCATGGGCCAGCCTGGTGGTGTAGTGGTTAAGATTGCGTGACCCCCTTCCACTGCCACAGTTTGCAGGTTCTGATCCGGGTCATGGACCTACACACTGCTCATCAGGTCATGCTGTGGTGGTGTCCCACATACAAAATGGAGGAAGATTGGCACAGATATTAGCTCAGGAACAATCTTCCTCAAGCATCAAGAGGAAGATTGGCAACAGATGTTAGCTCAGGGCCATTGTTCCTCACAAAAAAAAAAAAAAAGCCAAAGCTTAGACATTTAATCCTTAACTAGCTGTGTGATTTTAGACAAGTTACTTAACCTCTCTGCACCTCAATTTTCTCATCTGTTAGACACTAATGATAGTGCCTACCCTTAGAGGATTGTGGTGAGAATTTGATGCAATCATGCATATGAAAGTACTCAGTGAGTGCCAAGCATACAGTAAGCCCTCCTTGAATGTCACCTACTATTTTCATGAGAATGGGGTGCCATGAATATGAAAGGGCTTGCCCTTATTTTAATTATTCCTTTTTGTATGCTTTTCACACAGTAGGTGCTTAGGAAAAGCTGGTTGGTTGCTGGCTGCTTTTGGGAGGGATCATTCTCATCCACACCACGTGACTCGGTGAGCAGGCTGGGGGCAGATTGCTGAGTGTCCACACGAGAGTCCCACGGGGTCCTGAGCAGGATTCACAGCGGTCGGAGAAAGGCCCGGCGACCGATCCGCCGTCGCCATGGCAACTTCAACCCCATTCCTGGAACCCGGTTGGGGGTGGGCCCGAGGTCTCGAAAGCCGGGGGCGGCCCGCCGCGTGGTAGCCAGGGCCGGGTCCCCCCTGCCCTGAGGCGTCTCCGGGGGCCGGACAGCGCTGCTCCCTACGGCCACACGGTGGCGGCGCAGAGACGAGCTCCGCGCCCCACCTGGGAGGCAGCGCCGGGTCGGTATGGCCTCCTGTGCCCCGATCCCCACCCCTGCCAGGACAGGACACAGCATCCAGGCCGAGAGAGCTCTGGGCCCTGGACTCCCGATCCTAGGTCGGACATTCCCAGCTCACGCGACTAGCCCTCCACCCCGACAGCCGCTCCCAGGGCCGCCCCGCCCCGCTGCCAGTCCCGCGCAGTGCACCTGGCGGGCACCGGGCCAGCCCCTGCTCACAGTCGGGCTCCGAGCCCGCCGGGCCCAGGCCGAGCGTCTCACCCCGCTCCCAAGTGCGCCCGCCTGGAGGAGAGGAGCTGGGCGTGGGCTCGAGCTCTGCTGCCCTCACTGCCCCAACCTCGGGCCCTCTCCATCCTCCGCTTCCGCCTCCGGGCCTGCATCTCCTCTGAGCTTCTCTGAACACCGCAACCCCTCTCCCCAACGCTCGGAACGCGGTCCTAGCTGATAGGGCCAGATATCGACGCGGAAAAGGGTCGCCCTGCAGCCCCCACCGGCGGACAGACCACGCGCGCGCACGTGCCGGGGCGGGGCCTCAGGGGGCGGGGCCGACGGGCCCGGGTTCCCGCGGCCCGAGGAGGTGCGCGGGGCGCGCGCGGAGTGCCGGGAGCGGGAACTGTGCGGAAACGGGGTAGGGGGGTGGCGCGGGCACCGGGGCCGGGGGGCCGTATGAAGGAGCGCGGGCCCGACTAGACCTGGGAGCTGAATGGGCTCGTCCTGGGATTGGGCTGGGATTTGGGACTCAGACGCCAAAAGGGCCTGAGTGGGGAGAGGCGAGGGGAGGCAGGAGCCCCGCCCACTTTCTGGGCAGGGTTCTTGGAACCAGCCAGGAAATGCTGGGACTCAATCTGGGGGCTAGATCAGGAGACGATGGTTTTTGTAGAGACGACTGATAGGGGTCCCCGGTGTGTCATCGCACTCATCTCCCCCACATTCTAGGAACTGCTCGGCCTTACCCCCCAAGTGTTTGGGGACTCATCGGCTCCCTTCCTCCACACGCAGCAGGGCGGGCCCCACCCTAAGAACCTAGCAAAGCCCTGCTGTCCCTCTAGAGCCCTTTCTTGTCTTCAGTTGCAGCAAGATTGGGGGAGGGGGGAGACTGGGGCCACAGGCCACATCTAGAAAGATCTCCAGGCCCCAGGGCCTTTTCTTCCCCCTGCCCTCTTCGTGGTTCCAGCAAAATTTACTATCCTTACCGGAGGTATTAGAGGCATCCCTACGGGTGCGGAGGAGGGAGCAACTTTAACTGGTTCTTTACTTTTGCAGTCTTTGCAAAAGAGCACGTGGGGTGGGGGGCTTTGAGGGCTGAAGACTCTGAAACTGTTAACCCCTCCCTCCCAACTGAGTAGTTGGAGCTCCAACTGCGCAGTGACAGGACTGAGAGCCTTGGAGTTCCTGCTTTCTGCTCTGTTCTGTTGTGGGGCCTGGGAAACACACCAGGAAACCCTCCCTGCCTGTTTCCCCCCCCCTTAAAATTTTTTTATGTCATTCATGCATCTTATTCAAAAAATTAAACTTTACGAAAATTAGATTTAAAAAATGAAAAACCCTCATCTTCACTGCTGAGATAGCTACAGTGTTGAATATCCTTCCAGCACTTTTTCAATTTATTTACATACTTAACATATAGAAAAATATATATAAAGGATTCACACTACACATATCGTTTTGCAACTTGTTATACTGTGGACATTTTTTGGTGTGGTTATTTATAAAGATACTTCATTTGTAACGAGTTCATAATATTCCAGAATATGAGTACCCCATAATTCATTCAGTCCTCTACTGGTAAACATTTAGTTTATGCCTATGTTTATAATAATCTTTATGATGTTTTTATTTTAAATTACAAATATGTGCTTATTGTAAAAAAAGTTTTAATAAAATATTGATAAAGCCAAAGTAAAGGTCACCATATTCCAGCCAGCTAGAGATAACTCCTTTATTTTGTAAACTACACTTTATGGAACACTTACTACATGCCAGATACCAGGCTAAGCAATTCAAGGAACAGCAATCTGAGGTTTGGAGAAATATCTCCAGTGACACTTACCCAAGGTCACACAGCTAGAAATTGGCAGAGCCAGGACATGGGCCCGACTTTATCTGATTCCAAAGCTCTGCTGGCTTCTTACTGTTAACATTTGGGTGTATTTCCTTCCAATCTTTTTTTCTATGAAACAGGACAAAAATACTCACATGTAAATATTCATGGCTTTTCCTCTGTAAGGAGGGCAGAGGGAGAGGAATAGATCTAAGCAAAAGAGTGGAGTGACTTGGAGGAATTTTCTCCCAGTCCCACTCAGGAACGGCTACTAGTGCGAGAAGGGAGAGGAGTGAGCTGGCAGAGATTGGGTGGTCAGGAATTTGGGAAAAAGAGAAAGAAAGAGAGGTTTGGGGAGCTGCTCTGATAGTGGGGAACTTTGAGAAGGAGAGAAGATTTAGGAGCATTTTTGGAGACCGTCTTGCTGTGAGGTGCCCTGTGTTATCACTTTGCAGTATCCTACAGGGAACTTTGGTCAAGACTTTTGTTTCCTGTCAGTGCTTTTGGAAGTTGAATCAATTTCTTCAGGGCAAGGAGGGAGCAAAAAAGACCAGCTTTATTCGAGTTCACATACATTTTGTATAATATTTTTTCTTTTATGAAAATGAAGGAGCCTCTCTGCCCTTGCTCACTTGCACCTCCACCTAGAATGCCCTGCCTTTCCCCCGTCCTTTTCCATTTCCCTCATCCTCTGAGGTCCACCTCTCTCTACTTCTTCTCCTCTTTGCAAGTCCCTCATTATAGCCCAAATCAGGACAGGTGACTGGCTGCCCGGCTAGTGACCTGGTAAGCCTTATTAAGTAGAATTTTTTTTTTTTTTTTTGTGAGGAGATCAGCCCTGTGCTAACATCTGCCAATCCTCCTCTTTTTTTTTTTGCCGAGGAAGACTGGCCCTGGGCTAATATCTGTGCCCATCTTCCTCCACTTTATATGGGACGCCGCCACAGCATGGCTTGCCAAGCAGTGCGTCAGTGCGCGCCCGGGATCCCAACCAGCGCTGCTGCAGCGGAGTGCGCGCACTTAACCGCCTGGCCACTGGGCCAGCCCCTAAGTAGAAATTTTGACACCACCAGAATCACTTCTTTTTTTTTATTGCGGTAACATTAGTTTATAACATTATATATTGGGCCGGCCCCGTGGCTTAGCGGTTAAGTGCGCGTGCTCCGCTGCTGGTGGCCCAGGTTTGGATCCGGGCGCGCACCGATGCACCACTTCTCCTGCCATGCTGAGGCCGTGTCCCACGTACAGCAACTAGAAGGATGTGCAGCTATGACATACAACTATCTACTGGGGCTTTGGGGGGAAAATAAATAAATAAATAAATAAAATTATATAAATCTCTTGATGTCAAGAAGAGTGCTGTGCACCAGTTAATCCCAGGGGAGACCTCTAAACACTTCTACCCATTGCATCTTGGTATCTGAGTCGCCAAGGAAAACATGACACAGTCAAGAACTGGATGGAACAATGCTTTACTCAGAGAAGAGACAAAGCAAGATCAGCTTCAATAGTGGGTGTCAGTCCCTCATGGCCAATGGATCTCTCCCAGGGCCAATGCAGAGCAATTCGCCTATGCTCACCCTTCTGGTGCAGCAGTGGAAGGACCCTGTCCCCTCCTGGAGGAGAAGAGATATAGCAGTGGGGTTGGCTAGATGCCATGTGATGCACATGCTTTAGGCAGAGTTAAGAGTACACACTGCACCTGAAACAAGGAAAGATAGTCCCACACAAGGTGATAAGCCCTGCACAGGCTATGTGGACTCTATCTCTTGGTTAGAAAGTGTTCCAGGCCCAAGGCTCATTCTTACGTGGTTGAATGGGGTCAAAAGACTGCAGGCAAGAGACTGCCTTTCTCAACACTTGGCTAGCATGACTCATTTTCCTCTTTGCTTTGGCTGCTAGGAAGCTCGGAACTTTTCTACTTCTTGATCTGTGTTTTCTCTTTGTCCCAATTTTTTAAACTATTTACTTTTAGCCTTAAAACACTTTTGATTTCATGGAAAATTTCAAACATACATAAAAGTAGAGAGAATGTAATAAATAGTCATGTACCTATCACCCATCTTCAATAATTATCCACATGTTGCCAGTCTTGTTTCATCTACATCCCCACTTTCCCCTCCCTCTGGAGCATTATAAAGCAAATCCCAGACATCATATCATTTCACCCAACTTATTTCAGCATATATCTTTAACAGTAGGGCTTCTTCAAACATAACTATCCTACCTAACACAATTAATACAAATTCCCTAAAATCATTTAATACTTAGTTCAAGTTCAAATTTCTTTAATAGTTGGTTTGTTCCAAACAGGATTCAAATAAGGTTCACACATTTCATTGGTTGATATGTCTCTTAAGTAACTTTTAATCTGTAACTGTCCAGTTTTCTTTCCTTTCTTTATTCATGCTATTTATTTGTAGAAGAAAGCAGAGCATTTGTCCTATAAAAGTTCCCATGTCCCAGGAGATTTGGCTGATTGCCTCCTGGTGGTATATTTAACTTGTTCTTCTGTCTCTTGTATTTCCAGTAAACTGAAAGTTAGATCTAGAGGCTTGATTAGATTCAGGTTTAATGTTTTTGGCAAGAATACCTTATTGGCCATGGTGCTGTGTACTTCTTATTATGTCACATCTGGAGGCACATAATATTCAGTTAAAACGTTTTTAACTGACTGATCTGTGGGTTCAGGGCTCTTGACCTGCTCTCTTCATTATCAAATTGCCCATCAACCTTTCATCTATTGGTTTTAGCATCCACTGATGATCCATTATTTCATTAGGTGTTACAAAGTGGTGATTTTATAATTCTGTCATTTTTTTTTGCCTTCATTAGCTGGAATTCTTCCATAAAGAACTTTTCCTCATTCATTATTTGATTTTCCTGAAATACGGTTTATACAAGAAAGGACGAGGATAAACGCTTGATTCCTCTTATGTGTTTTTATCATTTGCCTGAACTCCTTTGTGGAACAAGGTGTCAAAAAAAAGGCAGGCAGAGCCGTGGGAAGGAAAGAGCACAGGCCTGGGATGCAGACAGAATCCTGACTCCATCACTCACTTCCTGTGTGACCTTGGGCAATCCTTTGGAGCCTCAGTTTCCTTAACTGCAAATTGGGGTTACTGATCTCCAATTTCCCCAAACCTTCGGTAGAATCATTTCCAGGCCTAGATCAAGCAATTCCTTGTATAGCAAGTAAAATGTGGGGCCAGCCCGGTGGCGCAAGTGGTTAAGTGCGCGCTCCGCTGCGGTGGCCCGAAGTTCGCCGGTTTGGATCCCGGGCATGCACCGACACACCGCTTGTTAAGCCATGCCGTGGTGGCGTCCCATATAAAGTAGAGGAAGATGGGCATGGATGTTAGCCCAGGGCCAGTCTTCCTCAGCAAAAAAGAGGAGGATTGGCATCGGATGTTAGCTCAGGGCTGGTCCTCCTCACAAAAAAAAAAAAAAAAGAAGTAAAATGTGTTCATTGTGGGGAATTCAGTTGTTGTTGTTAGTGCCTTCCAGTCAATTCCAACTCCTAGTGACCTTGTGTACAGCAGAGCGGAACATTGCCTCGTCTTTTGCGCCATCCTCTCACCTTCTGGCGCTGTATCAGACAATGCTCTGCTGCTACTCATAGGGAAATTTAGAGGATGCAGATAAACACAAAGAAGGGAATATAATCTTTATGAAAAGCATCTAGCACATGCCCGGCATAAAGTAGGTGTTTTGACAACACCAGCTTCACTCTCAGGCTGCCCTATGACAGCATCCTCCTGGAAGAGAGTAAATTTAGCCAGGAATGACTCCAGCCTCAGCCCAAGAAAATCCCAGCAAGAGTGAGAGAGGGGGTCCCGGGGAGGGAGCAGGAGGTGGACTCCTCAGGTCTTATGCTAGTGAACTGAAGTTAGACAGACCTGCCACAAACTTGCAGTGAGATCCTGGAAAAATCTTAACTTCTCCGAGCCACAGCTTCTCACCCATAGGATAGAGGTTGTCAAGGTCGACCTGCCAGGGTTGTTGGGAGTACCATGTGACATGTGGACATGGAAATGCCCACCTTGGTGCCAGCCATTGGGAGGTGCTCAGGAAATGGGAGTTAGCTTGGATCTGAGTCTGGTAACTCCCTTTCTGAGCTCCCATCAGATGTAAGGTCACTCACGATTCTCTCCTGTCACTGAGGGGCTGTGTGAGGCCTGGCTTGGAGCCCAGCTTTGTCACAGAGGTACTATGTGAATTGGATAAGCCTCTTCCTCTCCAGGGCTTGGATTCCTCCATTTGTGCAATGGCCAGATTAAGGGTCCAAATCCAAATGCACCACTGGTGTAGGCAGGGAACATGAGTGAGTGATACAGGCAAGGAGTTGAGACAATAGCGGGTGGTGGGGACTGTGGCGATCTGATGAGCTTGCCTCATATCTAAGAGAGGTGGCCACTCCGACCTCTGCTGATGGTTACAGAACAGGAATGTGAGCCCAGGTGGCCAGACTTTTAAAGAAGCTGGAAAGCTGTATTTTTAATTTTAAATTAAATTGATGGCAAGTTATTTGAGATATATAACAACCTGTGTGGACCAAACAAAACAAATGTAAAGTAGGGTTAAGATCATGGGCTCTAAAGTAAGAGAAGTTTGTGTACCAGCTCTACCACTTAATAACTGTGTGTATTTGAACAAAACATTTAGCCTTTCTGTGGCTCACTTGTCTTATCTGTAAAATGGGGGTATTATTGCACCTACTTCATGGAGGTTAGATGAACCGGGACAGGACTAGGGTGAGGTTAATAGAGTGAGGTTAATGAGGCATCATCTTGGGTGCAAAATTTAAGGGTGGGGGCACCAAAAAACTCAATAATCAAGATAATTAATATTTTAATGTAATATTTTAAAAAATCAAAAGTAATGCAAAAAATATCCACAATGAACAAAATGTCAACATTTTAAATAAAGACAGAATCTGACCTTGCGCTGGCATGACTTAGCCTCACTCACCTCACCGTAATTCCAGCCCTGTGGGATCCTGTCTTTATTAAAATTTAAAATGAGATGATACGTGTCAAACTTGAAAACAGTGCCTGGCACCAGGCAGGTGCTCAATAAAATAATAATTATTATGATGGAAAAGATAATAAGCTCATCATCTGTGAGTCCTATTCTGTCTTCAGACCAATGTATTTGACACCTAGTGTATTTGACACCCAGAGAAGATCATTTTTTAACCCTAACTTGGTAGAATTATCTTCAACAATAATCATGAAATGAAACAAATAATATTAATGGCCAGAAAAGAAACACAGACAGTGAAATTTTTCTTATATTGGAACTTCATATATACACTCAAACCAATAAAAAATTTTTAAAAATTACAGTACAAATGGGAAAAAAGTAATGGATTAGTAGTTTTTAGTTACATTAATGTATTTTTTACAAAAAGGAACACACACACACACACACACACGAAGAAATGCCTTTAAAAGAGGCAAACTGGCAGGGTTCAGAGAAGGATTTGCATGGAGAATGACAGAATTGCAGTAACTCAAGTTTTTTCTTTTGTTTTTACAATCACTGTACTATCATTGTTGATTTCAAATCTGCTGTTTAAATGCAGGGATATGGGGATGTGAACGCTCGTGAAGGGAGCTCCAATAATTCCAACCTGCTATGAACTCTCAAATCGAAGCTGTATGTTGGAGGCCAATTGTGTTCTCCAAATTAGCTTCCATGTAGAAGATATTACTATTATTATTATTATTATTATTATTATTATTTGCTTTTATGTGTGTGTGAGGAAGATCAGCCCTGAGCTAACGTCCCATGTCAATCCTCCTCTTTTTGCCCAGGAAGATTGGCCCTGGGCTAACATCTGTGACCATCTTCCTCTTCTTTATATGGGACGCCGCCACAGCATGGCTTGACAAGCAGTGCGTTGGTGTGCGCCCGGGATCCGAACCTGCAAACCCTGGGCCACCCCAGCGGAGTGTGCACACTTAACCACTACACCACCAGGCCAGCCCCCTAGAATACATTATTTATTAAAGGTTAGGTGATAAAAATGTACTAATTTGAAGCTTACATATATATTCTTAAAACTCATAATAATCACAGCAATTATTTAGAGCTTAGACCAACAGAAAGATCCCTTCAGGGGCCAGCCCGGTCGCGCAATCAGTTAAGTGCAAGCGCTCTGCTTTAGTGGCCCGGTGTTCACAGGTTCGGATCCCGGGCGTGCACCAACGCACTGCTTGGCAAGCCATGCTGTGGCGGCGTCCCATATAAAGTAGAGGAAGATGGGCATGGATGTTAGCCCAGGGCCAGTCTTCCTCAGCAAAAAAAGAGGAGGATTGGCATCGGGTGTTAGCTCAGGACTGATCTTCCTCACAAAAAAATTTAAAAAAAGATCTCTTCAGGAGCGAGGATTTTATTACCGACATTGTTTAGAATCGCCAGGGCATGGTGATAATACAAAGCAGACCTACCGTTTCATTACTGTTTTAAAATTCTCCGCAGACAATGCAAACCTTATTTCTTGCACATGGAAGATTCGCCACCACCCTTACCTGATTCACCTCTGCCTCAGGCCACCGGTTTTCAATCTCTGGCTCAGACAGCGTCAGAGGCCCTTCCCTACCTGACATTCCACTACTTTCTAATTCTGGCTCTGCAAGCTATTTCAAGCTGTGTGACTCTGGATAAGTCAGGTCACTTCTCTAAGTCTCAGTTTCCTCATCTGTGAAATGGGAACAATAACCCCAATCTGCGCCTTCCCCCTCTAAGGGCTCCATGAGGTGGTGTGGGAGAAGACTTTTTGTATAGAGGGAGGCACAGCACACAGATGGCAGGTAGATAGGTGGCAGGCCTTGATGACAAAGGTGATGATGCTCCTCTAAGTCACACAGAGGTCATTCTTGGATGGAGGAGCTGGGAGGGGAAAGGGATCCAGCAGGTACTGGACTTTGCAAATCACCGAGAGTGACTTTTTTCTTTCAGGAAAAGGCTAGATCCTCTTGGCTCGGAGGTAGGAGGCTGATCACAATGACCCTGGCCCTTCTGCTGCTGCATTGTAGCCCAGCTGGACGGAGCACTTCCCCTCCAGGGGAAGGTGGCTGAGGCAGAAGCAGGGTGTGAGGAAATGTTGACGCCAGCTGGCTCTCATCCTCAGAAGCACCCTGAAATTAGCTTACCAGCTTGTTTAACTGTCTCCCCAAAAAGAATGTAAGTTCCTAGAGCAGGGTTGACAAACTTTTTTTCTAAAGAGCCAGCCAGTAAACATTTTAGGCTTTTCAGACCATATGGTCTCTGTTGCAGCTACTCAACTCTGCTGTTGTAGTGCGAAAGCAGCCCTAGACTATATGTAAACGGAACGTGGCTGTGTTCCAATAAAACTTTATTTACGGATACTGAAATTTGAATTTCACATAATTTTCACATGTCATGAAATATTCTTCTTTTGATTTTTTTCAATCATTTGAAGATATAAAAACCATTCTTAGCTCACAGGCATACAAAAATAATAGGCCAGATCTGGCCCACAGGCCATAGCTCACCCACTCATCCTAGGGGGCAGAGACTGTCTACTCCTCTGCTGTATCCCCAGTGCCCAGAACAGTGCCTGGCACATAGCTGGTGCCCAATAAATCTCTCTCGATGACCAACTGCTTCCTCTTCTGTCCCTCCAACTCCAAGTCCATTCATTTCTCTGCTGCTACTGTATCCACCTTTCCTGCCACCTCCCATCCTCTCTAACCAGTAGCAACAAGCTTCTGCCTCACCCGCAGTCTCCAGGTCAGTGGAGGAGCCTGTTGGCCAATCCTCCAGCAGCCCTGGGACTGTCCTACCTGCACACTCCTGTTCTCCTCCTCTTCTGACTCCTCCATCTTTGGCCTCATTCTTTCTTTTTCTTTCTTTCTTTCTTTCTTTCCTTCCTTCCTCCCTCCCTCCCTTCCTTCCTTTCTTTCTTCCCAAAGCCCCAGTAGATAGTTGTATGTCATAGCTGCACATCCTTCTAGTTGCTGTATGTGGGACGCGGCCTCAGCATGGCCGGAGAAGCGGTGCGTCGGTGCGCGCCCGGAATCCGAACCCAGGTCGCCAGCAGTGGAGCGCGCGCACTTAACCGCTAAGCCACGGGGCCAGCCCTTTGGCCTCATTCTTTACCAGCCTCATGATCACAGTCATAGAAGTTCCTTCAAGCTGAAGGCTCTTCTCACATCTTCATTTCACAATGATGGAGAACCCATCCAGTGAACTCCCCAACTCCCAGTCTCCTGCCCTCCCCCTCCTTTGCAGGGGGAAGAATTTGGAGGGAAGAGAGAGAGTCTATGACTGTTACCTACCATTTCTATTGGGCACAGCACAGATTTATTGCCTGATCTCACTTAGTACTCATAACCACCTCTAGTTTACAGATGCAGAAACGGGCTCAGAGGGGTTAAGGGAAATGTTCAGAGTCACACAGCTAGGGAGTGGCAGAGCTAGGATTAGAGTCCAGGTTGGTGTGGCTCAATTTATAAGTTTATTTTGAGGCCTTGAAATATGTCAGATGTATCCAGGGATATAGCAGTAAACAAAATAGACAAGTCCTGCCTCATGGAGCTTTGTTCTATTGGGAGAAACAAACAATAAAAAAACAGGTAAATATACAATATGATTGCTTGTAGAGAGGCATGCCAAGAAAAAAAATAACATAGGTGATCCATTGATGGGGAGCTATTTTAGATAGGGTCAGTCCTCTCTGAAGAGGTGACATTTGAGCAGAAGTGTGAATGAAGCGAGGGAGCAAATATGAGAGCTGCAGAAAGAATGTTCCAAGTGGAGGGCATGGCAGGAGCAAAAGCCTGAGGTGGGAAGCATACCTGGCATGTCAGTGAGCAGCAAGGGTGCCTGGTGGCAGGAAGGCAGTGAGTGAGTGGTGAGAGAGGAGGTGCCAGAGGAAGCAGGGGGCTGGGTCCTGTAGGACTTTCCAGGCCCAGCAAAGTCTTTGGATTTTGTTTGAAGTGTGATGGGGGAGCCACAGGAGGGTTTTGAGCAGGGGAATGATGCGACCCCCATCCCTCAGACCTGGATGAGGCAGACAGGAGACTCCACCCCCTCACCTGTTCACCCACTGAGTATCCCTGTACCACCTTCTGGGCTTACAGTGTAGCGAAGTGATTAAGAGAACTGGCTTTTGAGTCTGAGAGACCTGGGTTCCCAACCTAGCTGCAATATTTACTAGCTGTCTGACCATGAGCAATCCCATCCCTCTCTGAGCCTCGGTTTTGTCATCTGGAAAATAGGGACAATAATTTCTGTCTCATGGTATTGTTGGGATGATTTGATGAGCTCTTGCCTGTAAAACACTCAGCTCCAGGCAGGTCACATATTTCTCTCTCCATAAGCCCTCACAGTTCGTGATTATTATTATCTAAATGCTTAGCCAAATTCTGGCACTTTGTAATCACTTATTAAAGGTAACCATCATTATGATTATTCCCCTCATCCTGTTCTACCTGCTGCCAGGAGACACGTGTGCCAAGACCCTTCTCTACCAAAAGGATAATGACAGACCCTCTCCCCAGGGCAGGGCCCATCCAGACCCTGTGCTTCTGAACATTATAGCAAGCACATGCCCAGGCTGCAGTAAAAGGACCCAAAATCCAACTCTCAGCCCCTGTCAGTTCAGCCTCTGCTCCGCGCCAGAAAAATCTCTTCAACAGGGTACAGAATAATAACCTCGCTTGTGTCCAGTCCTTTCACACTCATGAGTCATTCATTTAACAAACACCTCAAGTGACCGCCCAGAACAGCCTGTTCTAACCCCATTATTATTAATAATAATAATAGCTAGCATTTATCCATTATGCAGAGTGTAGCATTTCCTGGAGTTAGATTGCCTAGGTCTGAGTCCTGGATTTACCATTTCATATCAAGGTAATGTTGGACACATCCCTTAGCCTCTTTGAGCACCTACTATGTGCCAGGCAGTGTGTCAGGTGCCAGGAAGACAATGAATAGCCAAGAAGACATGACTACTGCCCTCTCAGAGCTTACCATCTAATTCAAGAGCCAGATGTTAATCAAATAATCACATAAACACATGTAAAGGTACAACCTTAGAAGCACTAAGGAGAAGTATCCATTGCTGTGAGTGTGTATAACAGGGAGGTGAGGGAAGATGTCTTGGAGGAAGTGATTGTGGAGATAAGCTGGCTTGAGGAAGAGGGGAGACAGTTTCAAGCACAGGGAGCAGCATGTGCAAAGGCCCTGTAATGGGAGAACTGAAGGAAAGTCAGTGTGGCTGTAGCCTAGAGAGAAACGGAAAAAATTGTGAGCTGAGGCTGGAGCAGGATCAGTGCATTGTAGGCTATGGTTTGCTTTCTACAGCTCTGTGCTGAGCCACTGCTATCCCTACAATACATATGGGCAAGGTGACCTGCCCAAGCTCCCCAGGCAGGGCCTACCTGTCCTCTGGGCCCTCCCTTTTCCAGCATGACCCCCTGACTTTCCAATACCCTTGAGAGAGGGGACATAGGAAGTGAAATTTATTCATAGGAGAGCACAACCACTACTCAGTCCTTAAGCTGAGATGAGGCACTTGATAGGGAATCCTTTCCTGTAAGAAGCGGAAGGAATAGGCAGGGGACCCAGGAAAGGGGCAGACTGAAGGCAAAATTACTCCTGCTTTCTTCTCACCTCCTCCACTCTCGACCATCCACCCCATCTCCCTCTCACAGTCCTTTGCCCTCATTCTCTGGGTCTCAGTGTCTCTTCCTAAGTCTAACTTAAATCTGGCTTGCTGTGTGAGATATTTGGCACCTGTGTGAGATCTGTTCTGATCCCTGAGTAGGATTACTAGATTTCTTTTCTTTTTTTTTGGTGAGGAAGATTGGCCCTGAGCGAACATCCGTGCCAATCTTCCTCCACTTTGCATGTGGGATGCCACCAAAGCATGGCTTGACGAGCGGTGTGTAGGTCTGCACCCGGGATCCAAACCCGCAAACCAAACCACGTGAACTTAACCACTATGCCGCCAGGCCGGCCCCGGATTACTAGATTTAGCTAATCAAAATACAGGATACTCAGTTAAATATGAATTTCACATACACAACAACAATTTTTTAGTCTAAGTATGTCCAAATATTACAACACTAGCCCCGAGCAGCAAGAGTAGGGGCATTGCAAACTGGTTCCAGGCAACTGAACTGGGTGATACTAACACTGATGTTAATAATGGCTGCCATCTCTGGTCCAGGCTCTGGTTTAGCCCTCACCTTTTCTCCTCAGGGAGGTGGAGAGCCAGTGAACAAGAGACAAAGTCTGGGCCCAGACTGCCAGGGCTGTCTCTCAGCCGTGCCATTTTCTAGTTGTGTAACCTCAGAGGGACCCAGAGAATGAGATGTTTAACTTCTCTGTCCTCAGTTTCCTTATCTGTACACTGGAGATAATAACAGCACCTACCTCATAATGTTGTTGTGAAGATTAAATGAATTTATACGGGTAAAATGCGTAGAACAGTGCCTGGTCCATAGTAAGTGCTATGTTAGTGTTAGCTGTAATTATTTATTTAATCACACCAGACTGAATAAATTCCATGAGAGCAAGGGCTTTGTTTTGTCCATTGCAATATCCTCAGCATCTAGAAGCAGGCCTGGTTTACAATACATGCTCAGGAAGTGGGCCTGGTTTGTAATATACAGGCATAAATATTTATTGAATTAAAATAGAATTTAGTCCTCAGTATATACCTGAAAGACTAGGATTATAATTCCCCTTTGACAGACAACAAAACTGAGGTTTAGAGACATGAAATGAGTTTCCCAATGTTAAAAGAGGCGGCCGAGCCAGGATTCAAACCCAGATGTGTTGGTTCCAAAATCTTTTCCACTGAAAACTCAATTCACTTCAACAGCTGAGGTGCTACTCTGGGAAAGTCACGGATTAAGGGGAGCATCTGGATTTAAAGAAATCCTCATCCACTTTGATTTTTTTAAAGCCCTAATATGTTCTCGACTTGCTGTGTGACCTTGGGTAAGTCACCACATCTTTCTGAGGCTGCTTCATGATTTGTAAACTAGGTGGTGGTGAGGATTCAAGGAAATCACATGTTGGCGGAGCCTGCTTCGTGGAAGGCTTTTGATAAACAATCCTTTCCATCCCCCTGCCTTAGAACAGCTTTGTAAATAACTGGCCATTCTTCCTCACCCATGAATCCGGCAAGCCCATCCCTCCCCTCCCCCACGTGTGAATAAATCTCACCACTCCTGGACCCATAACACCTCTTTAGGTGGAGGTTGAATCTCTCCAGAGGGGCTCCCTCTCCCTGGCCTTTACTCCAAGTGCAGCCTACGTCGGTCAATCCTGGGAGCCTAGTCCCTGACCTTCCGGGGATGGGGGTGGGGAGGGGTGCAAATCAGCCCAGCGCTGGGCCTGCAGCTGGACAGATTCTGGGGAGACTTGGCTTGAAAGGAGCCCCCTCAACCACTGATTGCAAAAAATGCGTATTAAGAAATCACTCTGGGGGCGCTGTGGGTCCTGATGGTGGTGACAGAAGAGTTGGAACCTACCTAGGGCTGGGGCGCTGAGATCCCCAAGGGATCCCAGTGTTGGCTTCCGTAGGGGGGATCCCCAGGGCCCTGTGAGGTGAGGGCCTGAGATGAGTGGGCCACAGGCTCAGGCCCGGAACATTCGGGGGTGGGGGGGTGGGGAGGGGCGCGAGGGAGGCAGGGGCAACAGGGGAGATCTCTCCGCTGGAGGGAGAAAGAACATCTGGGAACCGATTCCAAACGGGCTGAGGCGGGGAGAGCGCTGGCCCTGGCGTGGTCCGCGCGGGGGTACGAGGCTCGGTGGGGAGTAGCCAGGACGGCCTCTCCTGGGCGGAGCGGAGCGCGGCGGGGGCGGGGGTCCATGCGGGGAATGCCGTGCCGCGGAGGCTGGGGCGGGGCTTCTGTGGCCCCGCCCCCTCTCAGGTAGCCAATGGGCGCTGCGGCGCCGGGTGACGAAGGGAGCCGAAGTGCGAGTGCCGCGGCGGCGGCGGCGGACGGCCCAGCCGGAGCGCGAGGGTCTCGGAGCGGGGCGCGGGGGCGCGGGGTTGCAGAGCCGGCGACCCCGGGACCCGGGAGGCGGCGCGGCCCGGGCCGCAGAAGGAGCGCGGGCGGCCCGGCGGCGGCGCGATGCCGCTCGCCCAGCTCAAGGAACCCTGGCCGCTCATGGAGCTGGTGCCGCTGGACCCGGAGGTGAGTGAGCGGGGCGGGGAACGGGCGCCGGCGGCCGGCGAGCCCGGGTCCCCACAGGGGCGGGGCGGCCCGCGGCGCCGCTGCAGCCTGGCAGGCGCCCGCCAGGGCGCGAGTGCCCTCCGATCTCTTGCCCCGTCTCCGGCTCCACCCCCCTCTGCCCCGGTATGTGTGCGCGAGGAACAGTTCTGCCAAGCGCCGAGAACCTTAGCCCGGAGAGGGGATCCCGTGGGGCGCTGGGATCTGGACCTCCTCACCCCACACACCTCGGACCCGTACCGGGAGCTGTCGGAGCTTCCTCCGTTAGCGCAGACGGGCAGGGCTGGGGTGCCAGATTTCTGGGATTCTGCAAGAGACAAGGGTCGTGGGATCCCCACTTCTCCTTGACGTTTCCCAGCGCCCTACCCCAGAGCTCCCCGCTTCTCCGCTGCTGACCATAGAAGGATTGCCCCTCTTGACTCTTGGCAGTTGTGGGATGTGGGGTGACACCACCCGTCTGAGGCTGAAACTCGTGGTTTTCTTTGCCCCAAGGCTAGGGCCAGAGGACGCCTGTGTCCCTGCCCCAGGCTGTGGAGAAGAGAGTGGGGAAAAGCCCTTAGACCTTGTGAAGATATTCCTGGAGAGGGGGAGGACCTTGGTTCCTCCTCCCGTAGGAAGGGCTGGGCCCTTGGGGAGTTTGGCCTCTGCCAGCCTAGCCTCTCCCAGAAGCAGCTCCTGCCCTACTCTGAGGATTCCGTGGTGCCAGGCCCTAAGCATGCAGAAGGCCAGCTCTTCCTGTGCCCTTTGACCCCCAGGGTCAAGGTCAAGCTTGTGAACCAGCTGGTCCTGAAAACTTGCCTCTCAGCCTCATGCTGGGAAGGAGGCAGGTGATACTCCCTTTCCAGAGGGCATGTGGGGAGTATGCAGGGAGGGTGTGGAGACCTCAGTGAGCCTGGGAGCCAAGGTGATTTTCTTTTGGGCCCCTAGCCCCTGCCTAGGTACCCTCCTCTGCCCTCTCTTACCTGGGGTAGTCACCACGTGCCTTGCCTCTCAGGGTCACAGGTTGAGATCAGTGAGGACCACAGGTCCCCAGCACTCAGGGTGTGCTGCCCCTTTAAAGGGATGGCCATGGCCTACACTGGCTATTGGAAGGTGGGCGCGGCAGGATTAGGTAACCAACCTGAAGGCGCAATTTGAAGTAAATTGTTCTGGGATCCCTGCCATGGGGTTTTTACAGGCCCTGCACAGCTCTCAGAGGTTCTCTCGCTGACTCACCCTTTTTGAGGTGAGGAACACTGCCCTCTGCAGCCCCTATCCCCTTGCACCCCCCCCCCCCCCCCAGGACTGGGGCACCGGGACCTTGCAGGAACGGGGGGGGGGGGGGGGGGTGCTCAGAGGTGGATTCCTTTGCCCTGGCATGCCCCTACAACCTAGGCCTCCCTAGAGGAGGGTAGATAGGAGAGGCCGGGGAGGGACTTAATCCAAGGACCTACCTTGGGTTATACTAGTTGGGAGGGCAGACTCCCAGGAGCTCTATTCCTAGTCCAGGGCAGTACCTCCTGCCTCTCCTTGGGGAATCCTGGTGCAGGGGCCAGCTTAACCAGGGCACCAGGTTTAAACAGGAAACTCAACTCAGTTTTGAGTACTCCTGCGTCTGAACTCTGTGAAAGGAGAAGACTAGCTTATTTCCTAGGATTAGGGGGGGTCCAGGATTTCTCCAGGAGCTTCACCTTGAAAACACTGTGTGACCCTCAGTCAGTCCTTAGCCTCTCTGGGCTTCTGTTTCTCCAGTGGCCAGGGCTGGGTTCTAGCCTCTGCTTCCTGGGCCTGAGAGGGTGCAGAGCCCTGGATACTGCTGCCCATTCCCTGCCTCCCACACTCCATGGAGGTGCCAGGCGACTGGGTGTTATTGTTTGGGTAACAGGAGCCACGGGGCAGCCAGGGCGCCGGTTGGGCTATTCTCACTGGAGAACAGGGCCTTGCTGTTCTTAGCACAGGTGACATGTAAGCAATACAGCAGCCTGACCTGTAGGCATAGGCGCTGCCGCCGGCTCCTGACCAGGAAGGAGGCAGACAAGGGGCTGGTGGGGGCATTTGGCAGAGGCCAGGGATCTGGATTGCCCTGCCCTCCCTATGACGCAGCCAAAAATGGGCTGCTGGGAGGCAGGGCCTGGCCCAGGGTGTGTCCCAGGTGCAGTAAAGCTGTTGGAAGTGTGGGTGAGGATTCTGCCTGGGCCTTCCCTGGCGCTGTTGAAAGCTGAAACCTTGTCCCCAGGTCCAGCCCTTCCATGTACAGAGCTTCACTATGTGCTACCCATCCTGCTTCACTTAGGTTACTTTGTTAAAATAAAATAACTCTCAAAACAAATCTCAAGGTTGGGATTTAACCCCCATTTTCAGAAGGGACAACTGAACTCAGAAGGAACTGGCCTATGAATTATGTCACAGCCAGGATTGGAACCCAGATCTCTTGCTGCCTTTCACCAAGTGACAGGAAGCTCAAGGATGGGGAAGGGCTGGGTCAAACTGGCCCGGGTAGAAGGTACTCCAAGAGAGGCTCCGGATGTTGGCAGACTTTCCTCGTCCCACAGGGCCCCTGTCCAGCTTTTGCCAAGTGCTGGTGGTGCCAGCCGGCCCTGGCACCTGGCCCCCAGCCTCCAGCAGCATACAGGACTGCCAACACTGTGAACCCAGCTCCTGGGGCTGCTTCCTGCCTGTGGAGCACGTGCTGTCTTTGTCCATCTGCTGCCTGGCTTCTCCAGACGCTGCCCTGGGCCTCTCTTCCGAAGACAGAGCTGCTTGGGTGGGAAGGAAGGACGCCTGTTGGAACTCATCTCTGACCTCTGGGGAGGGGACGCAGTGGTCTGGGGTCCCTGGGCAGCTGTCCCCATGAGTAGTGCTCTCTCAGGAAGAGAGAGGAGAGTGGATCTCTATCCTCTAAGAGGTCAAAGGGCCCTTCTTGTACCAGACTTTTTAGACAAGATCCTTCGTTCAGTATTCTGCAGGGTCAGTGTCATTGTCCCTTTCATTCATTCATTCATTCATTCAGTAAATATTTATTGAGCACTTATTACGTGATAAGTACAATTCCAAGCAACAGGGTACAGCTGTGAACAAGACACATCTGCCCTCATGGTACAGATGAGAAAACTGAGGCTCAGAGAAGTGATGTGACAGACCCAAGGTCAGAGTGAGTGGCTGGCAGAGCTAGAAGTAGTGGCTATCTCTTCCTGGCTGTACAGTGTGTTTTTTCCACCATCCATGCAGCAGTCAGGCCAGAGAGGCAAACAAACCCTGTCTTCCCAGGACCCTGAGGGGGCAGCTCACCTCTGGTCCTCTTTGCACTCCTTGTCCTTTCTCCAGAGCTGCCCATGCCCCTCTAGAGACCTTGTGCATCAGCTCTTACAGGCGTGGAGTTCCGTGAGGATGGCACCCAGCCCGGAGACCCTGGGACTGGAGGCAGCCAAACAGGGCCTTTGGGGTTCCCTGAATCATCCAGGATACTGCTCAGTAAGCCCACACCTCTGGGTACACCCACCGCCTCCTCCCCTCCCTTGTTGGGGATTTAGGCTTGCAGCCGTGTGACTTTGGATTATGGCCCATGTCTGTTACCTGTGAGCTAAGGGACCTCAGGTAAGTCCCTTAATTCTATGAGCCTCATCTGAAAAATGGAAGTAATGGAACCTACTCTGGCCCCCTTGCTGTCTTTGCTGGGTTGAGCTTTTGTTTGACAGACTGGACCCTGAGCTGGGTGCCAAGGGGATGGAGATGGACAAGCCATGGCTCCTTCCTGAGCTAACCTGTGGTTTGCTCGGGGCTGTGGGGCCCAGAGGAGGGAGGAAAGGACTTGAGGCTATGTGGACAGAGGAGATGAAATTTGAATTGAGTCCTGAGAGAACAGGAGTTTGCCAAAGTGACAACGCAGGAGGGATTTTCCTGGTGGAAGGAGCTGCCATGGAAATGCTTGGGGATATGAAACAAGCTGGTCTGTCCAGGGTCTCAGGTCGTTTGGTTTAGCTCGAGAATAGGGCCCAATAATAATAATGGCTGTTGTTTGTGGACCAATTACGTGCCAGATGTATATATTTATAGGCACTGTTTGCTGCTTGCCGCCACCTGATGAGGTACGTTACTTTTATCCCCATTTCACAGATAAGGAAACTGAAGCCGTGAGAAATAAAGTGACCTCAGGGTCATGCAGGTGGTAGAAGCCGGAATTTGAACCCACAAGGTCAGATTCGAGAATCCACATTCTTAATCACCTGTGTTGGGCAGTTGGAGATGACGGCCTTGAACACTGTGCCAAGGAGCTGGGGCTTTATTCTGCAGGCAGTGGGAAGCCATAGAAGGGTTTAGGGCCTGGTATATAGAAGGTTCTCAGTCGGTAGTGAGTGGAGTCTATTGCTCAGGTCGATCACAGTTGAGTTTTAGGAAGGATGAAGGTTTGAAATGGGGAAGGTGGGGAGGGGGGTGAAGGTGTGTGTGGCAAGGCTGGTGTGCAGGCTGTTGTGACCTTCTGTGGGAATTATGTCAAGTGTCTAGAATGCTGGGTGAAGTGGAACTCAATCTACAAATGCATCGTGCCTCCTCCCCTCACCCTGGCCCAGATCAACTCGGCCCTTCTCCCCAGACTGCTGAGAGATGACAGCATGTATGTGTACATGTGCATAGAGGGGCCTGCAGAATATGGGCCCCTGGGGAGGATGAGGGTCATTAAAGGAACTGGGGGGGGGGTGGCACAGGATATCCTGGGTGCGGTAGGGGAGCCACTCCAGGGGCAGGGAGATTATGTAATGGGCAGAGCACAGCTGTGCCTGCTTCTGCCAAGCAAAGCCACAGCTGCCCTGTGGACCCAGCGCCTGGCTCCAAAGTCCTGACCTGCCCTAGGCTGGGTCTTCCTAGCTGTTAGGAGCCTCCCGTGTGGCTCTCCACACTCTTGCTGTGCCAGGAGGGGTGGGGACAGCTCCTTTCAGCTTCCCAAGGCCCAGATAGGGTAGGTTACTCACCTCATATCACACAGGAAAGGAATGGGCTGGGTTTGTTATACCCCAGGGTGAATAATGCCCACCTAGGTGCAAAACCTGGGGGCTGGAAAAGCAGGGCTGCCCCGAGATAGGCTCCATGCCTGCCTCTCTACAGGTAGTTCCTGCGGGGGTGTGGGCTGCTCTTCAGCAGACCTTTTATGAGCACCTCTTGGGCATCAGAGACCAGATTTTGAATGCCCACTTACTAGCTGTGGGACTTTAGGTGCCATCACCAGGCCCCTCTGAGCCTCAGTTTCTTCCTCTGCCAAATGGGGCCAGGGCCTACCTCCCAGGTCATGAGGATTTAAGGGTGCCACAGGTGTGAGGCACCGAGCCCAGTGCCTGGCATGTGGCAGGGGCTCAGAAGAGAGCAGCTGTTAGCACCAAGCCCTAATCTCTGCCCTCCCAGGACTCCGTTTATTTGGAAGGGCAGGCCTGTGTGTAAATAGTCCCTGCACTGTGACAAGTGGGACAATGAAGGAATGCAGGGGCATAGTGGGACAGCAGTGATTCTGCCTGGCAAGGGCAGGGGAGGGGTCCCAGTCAGGGGCAAGGCTGGAGTAGCCACCATCTCTGGGCTGGACACTTTCCCAGACTTTGTCTCCTTCCACCCTCGCATCAACTCTGAGAGGTGGGTTACAGATCAGGAAACTGAGGCCTCTTGCAGTTGATTAGTCGGCACAAAGTCACACAGTTTGTCTCTGGCAGAGCTGGGAGCCACACGTGCCCTCTCCTCTCACACAGGGTGACATTTGAGCTGAGCCTTCAAAGATGAGGTGTTTGCTGGGCACAGAGCATGAGGGAGGGAGTGTCGGGAAATGCTCTGCCTGAGTTGTGAGGGGCTGTTGCAGGAGAGCTTGACACCTGCGCCCTCACTGGGAAAGTGGAGGTAGAGGGGACCCACTGAGAACTCCTGCCCCCACCCCCATGGCCTCCCTAGCCACTGGGAACAGCCAAGGCTGGGGGCACCTTGTGGGGTCTATCGTTGCTCTGTCCCACACTGGTAAGTTCTGACAATGTTCCCCAATCTCCCTTCTCTTTTTCAGAATGGGCAGGCCTCAGGGGAAGAAGCTGTACTTCAGCCATCCAAGGTAAGGACCAGGGTTAGCACCCTGGGCTAGGGACTGTAGGGAGGGGACTACCTACATGGCTGTGGAGGAGGAGGGAGGCCTGCCCTTGTCCCACCTGGGTGTGAGGGCCCTGGCCTCTCAACCCTTTGCCCAGCTCACCTAATCTCTGGTCCCACCTAATCCTCGAGGTAACCCTGTACATAGAGATCACTTGCTCAACTTTCCTATTTCTTAGGTGAGGGGACTGTGTCCTAGACAGGGTCAGGTACAGAATCCAGTCTAGAAGTCTGGTTTCCCATCACCCAGGCCAGGACACTTCCTCAGTTTATTTACTTGTAGAGGCTGGGCTGGCTGTTAGGAGAGGGCTGAAGGGGTGATGGGAGAGGCTCAGGTCAGCTGGGCCTGACGAGGGCCTGGAATCACCTGGGCACATGGCGCTGGAGAGAACCTGGTGGCCTCTCAAGTCTAACCAAGGCCCAGTGCCTGGCATGTGGCACATAGGCCATTTCTCAGGGCTCCCACCTCCCAGCCCAAGGCTGCTGCCCTCACCTCTGCTATCTCTGCTTACCCAGGGCTCCTCCCTTTAGCCCCTCAGCCCCTGTTGCTGGTTTTGTGCGTTGACAAAAACAGCAGGGGCTGGGTGACATTTGTGTGACCTCGGGTGGGTCCTTTGTCACCTCTGGGCCTGGGCTTTCTCATCTCTCTGTTGGGAAAGACCACACCCGATTCTCGATTCTCAGGGAGCTGTGAGGTCACAATGCTGCTGGCTGTGGAGGGGCTTTGGAAGCCCCCTAGGCAGGGCAGTGCTTGCATTCTGGCAGTAGAGCAGACCTGAGTTCAAGTCCTGGCTCCACCCTTAGCATTTGACCAGAAGCTCTTTTCCCTTGTGAGTCTCAGTTTTACCATCTGTAAATTGGGGATAATAGTGCCTACCTCACAGGCGTGATGTGAAGGACAAATGAAGTATAACTGCTTGGCACACAGTGACTTCAGCTCCAGCAGCATGAATGTCCCATGTATTGCTCAGCTTCCTACCAGTGGCCACACCCTCCAGGCCTGTGTCTGCCTGGGCACCAGACCTGCTGTAAGCTCGACCTTTGAGATAGACCAAGGGCTGGTCTTGATGTTTGCCTTGACTCAGCCTCCCAAGATAAGGGAGCTGAGCTCCCTGGGGTAGGGCAGGGTGAAAGAAGTAAGCTCACACCCCCTCCTCTGTTGGTTACTATGGTAACCTTGGGCCACCAGAGGCGAGGCTAAGTGTATGGACTGGGCCCCTTGGTTTGTCTCTGCCCCATGTCTGGAGAATCTCTTCCCATAAAGTAACTGCCCTTAGTTGCCTGGTAACAAAATGAAGGGGCTGTAGGTCCTCAGTGAAGAGCCAGGATGTTCAGATCTTGGGGCCCAGGTTCTGGGGGTTACAGAGGAGCTTGCAGCTTTTGGGAGGGCTGGTGGTGAGTGCAGCTTCTCACCTCAGGAGCTGGAGGCGCTGGGTTGGGGAGGGCAGGGGCTTACCCAGGCAGGTAACCAACATTTGATCATTTGATCCGAAGCCTGTGACTCCTGCTCTAGAGCAAAAGACCCTGAGGTGGGAAGGGGGATGAGGCTGGAAATGGATGGGGCAGGGGAACCTCGAATGCCACATTAAGGAAGAGAAAGAAAGAAAAACAAAAGAAAAAAAAAGGAAAAGAAAGAGCTTAACCTACACGTGACATCACACCAGGAGCTTTGCGTATAGTTCTCACAACGCCCCCGGAGGTGGAGATTGTTACTATCCCCATTTTACAGATGAGAAATTGAGGCCCAAGGTCACATAGCTGGTGGGTGATGGAGTCAAGTCTTGCTTGACCACAGGGCCCACAGTCCTTCCAGCCCAAGGAACACTGAGTACTGATGAGGAGAAACATTGGGTCCCTGTGACCCCAAGTAACACCATTTCTAGGCATCTGCTCATCCATCTTCTCTTTTGCCCCAGAACATCACAGTATCCCCAGTGCCCATTTCTGGGCTCAGCACACCAGGGGCCGCTCAGCCTGTGGTTGTAACCTCATCCTTTGTGCAGTGGAATGAGCTGGCAGTGGTCCGGTTTACCTTTTGCTTCATCAGACTTTCGGTCTACTCTGCTGTGGCACTGGGGAACCCCAAAATGAAGTCCACACCTCCACCCTCAGGGAGCATGAGACAAGAAAGCTGTGTGGTGGGTGGGCTGTGATGGGGAAGAACATGACTGTGGGTACATATAACCTCCATTCTGTGCCAGGCCCCATACTGAGAAAGAAATATACCACCTTCCAGGTGCCCACATTTCTCTCGGTAGCATGATGAGATGAACACATTCTGGGGAACCCAGCCAGTGGGATCTGGGAGAAGAAAGAGGCAGGGAGGGGAATCTGGGAGTCAGGCGTTCTGAGTTCAGAATCCTGCCCCTCTTTCTTGTTTGCCTTATACCCTTGGGCGAGGGATTTGCCCCTCTGTGACTCATATGCTTGTCCTGTGAAAGAATAGAGTCCACCCCTCAGAGCCACCCAGAGGAGGGAATGTGATGTGTATAAATTAAAGATTCCAACTAGGTTTGAGGCACAATGTTGGTGTTTAATGCTTGTTTATTTTATTCATTTCAGGCAGAAAGGGGGACTTGGGTTTTAGCAGCCATAGTGTGGACAGCAGCCTAGGATGAGAGCTCCCCAGATCCCTTTAGCCTCCTGGGCACACCTGGTGTCTTCAGGCATGCTGGGGCTCCATTCACCTTCCTCCCTTCCTGGGAGTGGACTGGGCACCCCAGGCCCCCTCCCCCAGCTATCTCCGGAGCTGGACCCCTTTGAAGTGCCTGCAGGTCTATTTTGAGAGCTGAGCGCCTCCCCCCTCCCCTCCTCTCTTCCTGTTTATGAAACCCTGATCCCTCCCGGATCCCTCATGCTCCCCTGGCTGGAGCTCAGGCAGGATGTGACTGTGGACTTGGGGGAGCCTTGGGAGCCTCAGGTGTTGGGGGGAACTTCCCTTGGACTGGCCAGGGCAGGGTAGCCCACCCTCGCAGCACCTGGGACCCTGTGGCTGGGCTCTGTCCCTTCAGCCTGCCCTGCAGAGACCCCGAAGCAGTAAGACTGTCCATCTAATCCAGGAAGAAGTTCTGTTTACAATGTCCCTTTGTCTCTGTGGCCCATTTTGCTTCCAGAAACAACCTTCTTAGAGTGAAACATCTCATTTTAACCTCTATCTTACAGAGGAGGAAACTGAGGCTCAGACAGGGAAAGAGATTGGCCTGGGAGCACTCAGCTAGTGGGTAGCCAGTTCTTGACTTCCCGCCCTGCCCTCTTGGCCTCAAGCCTCTTGTTCACGCTGGTCTCTCTCTACATGGAGTGTCTTTTTTCCTCCTTTCTGCCTGGCCAAGTCCTGTTCATCCTCAGGGTCCAGCTGGACTGCCTCTGCCCTGGAAGGTCTTCCCAGCCCTCACCCCAGGCAGATAGTTACCGGCTCTGGGCACCCTTAGCACCTTGACTGCAGCTCTGTCTGGGGACAGTTGTGTTTTGTTATCGTGTATTTATTTTCAAGAGCTGCCTAAGGACAGGGCCCCAGTCTGCCTTAACATGTGCGCCTCCTAGTGTCTGGCTCCTGGCCTGGGGACAGAGCAGGGGCCCAGTAGCTGTGAGTGATGTCCAGAGGGGAGGCAGGCTGGCCAGCCTTGCTGAGAGGGTGATAATGCAGTGCTTGAGAGTGTAAGCTTTGGAAGCAAACAGACTTTGATTTTGCTCTTAGTTTTCCCCCTTTCTAGCCACATGGCCTTGGGCAAGTCACTTTCTCTCTGAGTCTAGTTTCCTCATCTCTGAAATGGGATGACAGCACCTCCCTTGGAGCTAAGACATAGAGCCTAGCAGAATGCACACCAGCAAAGGTTGAAGGAAAGAATGGCCTCGTGCAATAAATGCTCAATTATTAGGAGGCACACTTCTTGCTGCCACTCCATGCCAGTCCTAACCTAGTGCCTGAGGCCAGCTTCCCCGTCAAGGATGCTTGGGAACTGTGGACCCCTCCTCACCTGCCCAGAGGCGTGCTGGGAGACGCGTCTGGGGACATCTGCCCCACCAGAGGGGGCAGCGCCTGGGAGGCCCTGCGGATGCTGCCAGCTGGAGAAGGGGCTGTTGGTGTCCGTTAGGGCTGGAGGTTGGCAGGTGGGTTTGGGCTGCAGCTGGTAGAGGGAGGCCCAGGGTGGGGACCCTACGGACCAGGGATCAGGCTGGGGGGCTCTGGGCTTCTCTCCCAGCTGCCTTGTGGGAGGAAGTAAATAAGAGGAAGTATCTATGGGGGGAATGGGGCAAGGGACCAAGGGATGTGGTCTGATATCTGTCCTCCCCCACCACTGCCACCAGAGGCCTCACAGGCCCTGCACATACCCTTCAGCGAAGGCAGCTCTGAGACTGTTTCCTTCCTGTTGCCCCTTCCTGTACCCTGCTAGCCACAGAGTCTTCCTTTGCTTCTGAAGGACTTGAGGGTTGGAGGTTCAGCTGGCGCTGGACCAGAGAGCTTTGGGGCTCCAAGGGCTGCCCCAGCCTCCACACCCCTGACTGAAGAAGCTGGGGTGCAATAATAGGCCTCAGTCTAAGGAGGCATCTTTCACAACCCCCGGCAGACCATCATCAGTCTGTTATTGGAGGCCCTGTGAGGACATGAAGGGGAAGTCCATGTGTACGTGGGGGCGTGTGTTTCCACATAGAGGATGTCTGTGGAAATGGTTTCCGATCATCAGCCTGTGTGTATTTGTGTGTGTGTCAGTTCCTGTGGTGTACGGGTGTGAATGATATGGCAAGACCACGTGGAAGGGGGCTGGGCCTGGTCAACCCCTGTCCCATGGCTACCTGCTCCTCCTCAGTCCTCTGTGAGGTCCTTGCTAGGGCCTTCTTCCCCCTTGCCCATCCCAGGGCCCTGGACTGGCAGGCTTCTTCGGGGTAGGGCTGGGTGTGGTGGTGCCTGCTCTGTGGGCTGCCATTTTGGGTGGGCCCAGCTACGGGAAGGTCACTACAGGGGAAGGAGTGTCTACACTTTGGGCTGGGGCAGTCAGAGACTGTGGCCTTGCTTACTTGCTGACATCCCCACATTCTCTCAGGGAATCTTTGCAGGTGTTGGGATGCCCACTGTGTCACCGCCTCATCGCCTTGTGACTTCTTTCTGGGTTCTGGTCTTCTCTCTTTAGGATCAGAGGAGATGAGGAAGGGTGTGTCCCTGGGCCCCCTCTGGAGTCATGGGCTTGGGGTCTGCGGTGTCCCTTCCTCAGCAGGGGAGCCTGACCCATCTTTGTCCCTCCTCCCTGCAGAGGGGGAAGTGAGAAGGAGGGGGTCAGCGACCCTGCCTTCTGGGCCGGGAAGGCTGAAAAAGCAGAAGTAAGGGGAGTAACGGGGCCCTCTGGCCACCGGCTTGAGCCCCACCATGCAGACCCCGGCAGATTTCCCCAGGGTTGAGAGAGACTCACTTCCCTGTCTCAGAAAGGTGAGCAGAGGGTTGGCCTGCCTCCAGTGGTGTCTGTCACCATGACTCTGGGCAAGGAAGGGGTTTAGGGGTGGCTCTGTCCCCTGGGGTTTCCGGATGACTGCCTTTGTCCCCAGGGAGTGTTTTCAGTCAGAGGCAGACAGATAGGTGGAGGCTCAGAGCTCAGGGTGGGGTGGGCAGGGGTTGCTGTGTGGCTTTGGCCCACCTCAGTCCCTCTCTGAGCCAGGCTTCCTGCGTGTCCTGCCCGGGGTTACACTCAGGGGCTTGATTAGCCTGCAGCTTTTGGTGGCTGCAGCTGTTGTGGCTATTCAGGGTCCCCTGAAGATGGGGCTGTGTCTCTGAGGGTCAAGACCTGGAATGGGAAGTCCCCAGACTGACCCTGGTACTGAGGGAGGGGGTGGGCTTGGATGGGCAGGACATGGCTCTGGCTCACTTACCTGCCCACCCTTTCCTGGCACTTGAGTCCTGCTGACCCCAGGCCAGGCGGTAACCAGGGGAAGGACTTGGGTTCAAGCCGGCTCTGCCACTGGTTCCCTTTGAGCCTGGGTGAGTCACTGTCCTCTGGGCCTCAGTTTCCTGTTCCTGAAATGAGGGTAACAGCTTTTGGGATATTTATATCAGAGTGAAAGCCATCAGATTGCACTCAGGAGATGTCCTTCTCAGCCCACTGTCCTAGTCCTGGGCCCTCCTCAGGCCCTGGCGTGGGAAGAAAATCCCAGAGAAATGGAAGGCCTCAGAGATGGGTCTGCCACAAAGACTGGGCTGTTCTCTCAACTGCTGGGGGTTTGCAAGTGATTCCCTCTCACCTCTTTCCCCACCCTGAGGCAGACCAGCAAGAACCTGGAGCTCTGCCCTTGAGTCCAGGGTCTGATTTTCTATGTATCTGTGTGTCTTTCCTGCCTGTGTGGCTGCCCTGGGTGTCTGTCCATCTACTTGGGCCTCACGGACTCTAGCTGTCTCTGTCTGCTGCCCACCTGCCTCTGTTGTTGAGTGCCTGTCTCTGTCTCCACTTGATGAGTGCCTGTCTTCACCTGTTGGGTACATGTGACATGTTGAGTGCCTGTTGGGTCATGTCCCCTTCTGTCTCCACCTGTTGAGTGTGTGTCCCCATCTGTCCACCTGTTGGATGCAAGCCCGCATCTGCCTGTGCCTATTGGGTCCCCATCTGTCTCTGCCTGTTGGGTCCATGTCCCCATCTATCTTTGCCTGTTGGATATGTGTCCCCATCTGCCTCTGCATGTTAGGTGTGAGTCTCTGTCTACCTCTGCCTGTTGGGTGTGAGTCCCCTCCTGCCTCCACTTGTTGGATACATGTCCCCATCTGTTTCCACCTGTTGGATATGTGTTCCTCCTACCTCTGCCTGTTGGATGCCTGCCTTCATCTGTCTTTACCTGTTGGGGGCCTGCCTCTGCCTGTTGGATATCCCTCTTTATCTGCCTCTACATATTAGGTGCCTGTCTCTGCCTGTTGGGTACCCATCTACTCCTTAGCAGCTGGGTTGTCCTGGGGCTTTCCCTTTGCAGGCCCACAGGGAAGATGAGGGGGAGGGCCAGAGGGCAGCCCTCAGGCAATGGGGAGGGGGGAAGAGAGAGGAAGGGAACGTGGTGAGGGTGTAGGCCTGGAGCTGGGAAACCACAGGCCCTGAGTGATTGGCGGCCCTGAGCCTGGCCCAACCCCCGCCTTCACCCTGCACATCCGCCTTGGGCCTGGCCACCTCCGCGGCAGCCCAGGACGCTGCCTGCTCCTGCCATGGTGCCTTGGCCCTGCCGGGCGGATGGAGCAGGATCCCAAGCCGCCCCGTCTGCGGCTCTGGGCCCTGCTCCCCTGGCTACCCAGGAAGCAGCGGCCCAGGACCAGCCAGACCTCTCTGCCTGCCCCTGGCCCTGGCTCTGGCCCCAGGCGGGACTCGGTGAGTGCGTCCAGATGTCTGGTCCTGGCCTGGCTGTGGCCCTTGGAGCAGGTGTCTGGGCAGCCAGGTTGGCCTCAGCTGGCTTTGGGCTCTCTTAGCCCAGGCTTGGCCCTGCTGGGTGACTGGACTCTGCCCAGACTTGCTTCCCTGGGAAGTGAGGAGGGAACCAGGGCTCTGGGGCAATCTTGGCAGATTGGAGGGAGAGCACAGGGGTCCTAGAACAACTAGGCCCTGGCAAGGGGTTTCTAGTAGACTTGTATGAAGGAAGTTTCAGAGGGTGGCGGCGTGGAGCCTCTGGCCTTAGCTTCCTACTTGCCCCAAACTGGCACTTACTGGGTTGGTGGGGAGTCTCAGGTGACTCTTGGGTCCTTATGCATCTCAGCCCTGTTCTTCTGACCAGAGGGATCCGATCATCCATCCTGACCAGGAGCAAAAGCCCAACTCTGCCTCCCCAGTGTGAGAACAAACCCTACTTCCTATTGTGGCAAAACCAAAATCTTTGCAGCAGGGGGAGGGGTGCCCCACAGGGAGGACCTGGGGCAGGTCTGTGGGCCTCAGCCAGAGCCTGGGGTTGGCTCAGCCCGGCTTGCCTGGGCATCTCTTTGGGCCTGACCAGGCCAGAGCAGCAGAAGCAATAGGAGCAGTGCCTCACCTGACCTGGCATCTTGGTAGTTTGACCCTCCCCGGCCTTTGAGGCCCTTTTGTCTTGATGAACCCAGAGTCTGGCTCTGTCAGGGTAGCTGTCTGGTTGGGCCTGGAGGGCCCAGTCTGCTGAGGTCCAGTGGGAGTGGACTTGGATGGGGGGACATGCCCAATTCTGGCCTGGATGGGAGAACTGTGCCCACCATCTCTATCCCTCCATCAGGATGAGGGCATCCTCAAGGAGATCTCCATCACGCACCATGTCAAGGCTGGCTCTGAGAAGGCCGACCCATCCCATTTTGAGCTGCTCAAGGTTCTGGGCCAGGGATCCTTTGGCAAAGTGAGTCTTGAGCCCACAGCTGGGAGGGCAGCACTGGTTGTGTCAGAGGTGGGGGTAAGGAGTCACGTTGGGGCTCAAAGGATCAGAGGGCAAGGGTTGATGGATCTGAGAGAAGGATGAGAGGTCACCTTGGTACCCAAGGAGGGCAAAAGGTCAACTTGGGGCTCAGGGAAGTTAGAGGTCAGCGTGGGATCTGGAGGATGGGAGCTGATGGCCTCAGCCCCATCCCCAGCTTCTCCTCTGCTTTTTCCTGGCTGCCTTTTCAGGTCTTCCTGGTGCGGAAGGTCACCCGGCCTGACAGTGGGCACCTGTATGCCATGAAGGTACTAAAGAAGGCAACGCTGAAAGGTGAGTGGAGGACACCTCCCAATGCAGAGCCCAGGCTGGGTACGGGATTGAGGAGACAGCCCAGCTCTCAAGGGCCCTGGGTCTGATGGAGGAGATCGCTCTATCCCCAGGAGCGCTGGGTAGAAAAACAGGCCTGTTCTCAGCCGCCCCTTACCCCCCACCCCAACTGATCGCAAAGACAGGATCCTGCAAGCCAGGTGCCAATGACCGTAGCTGAAGGTGAATGTCTAGAGGGAGGTGGGATGAGTGCAGTGTGTTTATGGTGAGGCCTTCAAATATGAGGCATCAGATTGGTTGGGCAGAGGCCTTCTGTCAGCAGAGTTGCTTCACAGTGCTAGAAGAGCCTGAGGGAGACCTCTCAGGGTGGAGAAGGGCAGGAGGGAAGAGGCAGGGAGCTCGGGGAAGCAGCTGGGTGGGTAGGAGAGGGTGAGTCAAGGCATTGCCACGGAGATGGATGGCAGAGAGGTTCAGAAGGGAGCCCGAGCCCAGGTCTAGAATTCTAGTACTTACAAAGGGCATGAGGGTGATTGGTAGTGGGCTTTGGGCTGGGCAGGGACTCTTTGACCAGCCTGGGAACCAGTGCGACCACTTACCAAGTGGAGTGGGCCCTAGCTGGGGTGAGGTGGGTAGAATCAGAAGGGTTGGCTTTGGGGACATTAGGGGTCATATGGCCCATGAAGGGCTATCTGTGGGGGTAATGTAGCTTTGGTGCCCCAAGGCTGGCCTGATAGGGGTGATAGTCATTCCTCAGGAGGGATGGTGGGAGCCACGGGGGAGAAGAAAGATGAAAAGGCTTGGTCCCTGCTGTGAAGGGCTCCCAGGCTGTTCGGGAGAGGCTGAGCAGACCCTGGGAGTCTGAGAGGCTGTGCAGTCGGCACTTGGGACCCAGGAGCCCCGGGGAGGGTGGGTGGCAGCCTCACAGCGAGCAGGCTCACATAAGGAGTAGCCATTTGAACTGTTCCTTGAAGGATGCATTAGGAGCTTTCCAGATTGAAAATGGTGGAAGGGTACCCCAGGAAGGAGGAACTGTTTACCTAAGCAAAAGCATAGGGACGGTTTGAAAATGTAAGGTGTATTTAGGAAACAGTGACTGGAATAGTTAACTCCAGCATGGTCCCTGCCATGGCTGGTGAGAGAAATAAAAAATTAAAATAGAGGGTGAAAGGTACTCTGCAGGGGGAAGCACAGCGTGGTAGGAGAGAGGGCCGTGACTCAGCTTGGCAGGTTAAGGAAGACTTCTTGGAGGAGGTGAGGCCTGAATTGAGTCAAAGAAGAACGTGCTGATGATCAGAATTGCCTAGGGACTTTTATTCTTAAAAAAAATTAAGTATGTGGGAGGTGCCATGAGTCTGATTTTTAGGCCCAGGGAATCTGCCTTTCTAACTAGCTCCCCAAGTGACTGTTCTCACCAGCCCCCAGACTGGAAATGGGGGGTTTTATGCCAGATGGAGAGGGGCCCGGTAAAGGCATCCCAGGGGGAGTCACAGGGGCACAGGCTGAGGGCACACAGAGGAATAGATTGCTCAGGCCGGCTGGATTGAATGGCCCTTGATGGGACAGGTGAGAGATGCGGCTAGAGGGATGGGCTAGGCGCCAAGGGCCCAGCCCTGGGCACTGCCGTGAGATGTGAGTAACAAGTGGAGAAAAGAGAGCCCTTCTTAGCCAGGGCTTGGGGTTGGCAGTGTTGGGTGGCTAGACCCTTGGTGACTGTCTTTCATCTCTGGCCAGTGCGTGACCGCGTTCGGACCAAGATGGAGAGAGACATCCTGGCCGACGTAAACCACCCATTTGTGGTGAAGCTGCACTATGGTGAGACTGCAGACCCTACCTGAGTTCCCACCCTACCTGCCAGCCTTTGCTCTTGCCTATGGGCTGCTGCCTTCCCTGTACGTTGCCCTACTTCCCACCTGGCAGGCCAAGGGAGCTGAGGGCAGTGGGGAGAGCCCAGGGCCCAGCTGGCTCTACCACTGCCTTTTCTCTTCTCCCCAGCCTTCCAGACCGAGGGCAAGCTCTATCTTATTCTGGACTTCCTGCGTGGTGGGGACCTCTTCACACGGCTCTCTAAGGAGGTAAGCTGACACCCCACTGCTAGAGGGCCCCAGGGTGGAGCTAAGAAGGACCATGAGGCCTCCCATCCCAGGGCCCTATAAAGAACATGTCCAATGTGGCCTGGACCTGGAACCATACAGGCCTGCCTAGCAGTCCCTGACCCAGGAAACCATCCTGGGACAGAGCCCCCACCCTGGCACAGCCTCTGAGAGTTTCCCCCAAGATGGGTTGAGGACAGTCAGGCCCTGGATCTGATGCCACCCTAATTCTGGGGAGCTAAGGGTGGCTGTCACCTCTCTGCCTCCGTTCTTCTAGGGCTGCCTTGAGCAGGGCCGTGAGGATAAGGAGAAGCCCAAATCTACCCAGAAAGCTAGACACTTTAATGTTATGTCCTACAAAATCCTTCTAAAAGGATTTTGAACTGACTTAAGAGAATTTGAGCCCGATATAAAAATGGGGCCATCAGTATAATTCAAACTTTAGAAGAGAACCAAACTTTTAAAAAAATTTTTGTGTTATTTTAATGTTTGAATAGGTAATACATTTACATGATTGAAAAGAAAAATATTCATTGAGAAGTCTTCCTCCCACCCCAGCCCCCTCCACCCCGCATAGGTAAACATTTTTATTAGTTTCTTGTTTAAGCTTCCCGTGTTTCTTTGGAAATACAAACCGTTCTGATATATGTTCTGAATCACGATCCCCACTTTCTTATGTAAAAAGTGCTGTTCTGTATATACTCTTATGTACCGTGCTTTTTTCAAGACAATATATCTTGGAGATGGATCCATAGCAGAACACGGAGAAACTTCTTGTTCTAGTTTGTGGCTGCATAGCACTCCATTATGCAAGGGAGAGGCAGTTTATTCCAGCATTCTACTGCCTGACCCTTGGGCTGTTTCCAACCTTTTGCTGTTTCCAAACAATGCCACAGTATATAGTGAGTTGTATATTAGTCATTTCATACCTCAAACCCTTTTATAAAGAGAAGGGTGTATGGCACTGGGGTCTCTAAGGGTCCTCCTCAAGCTGGACCCTCAGGACCAGGGCACTGCTGACTGCTCGGTGCCACAGTTCTTGAGGAGAAGCCGACCCCAGCTGAAGCCCCCTCCTGCCTGTTGCAGGTTATGTTCACGGAGGAGGATGTGAAGTTTTACCTGGCTGAGCTGGCTTTGGGCCTGGACCACCTGCACAGCCTGGGCATCATTTACAGAGACCTCAAGCCTGAGAAGTGAGTGAAACCCCAGCCCCACCCTGGCCTCCCTAGGGAGTGCAGAGGCAGGCCTTGAGGCCTCTTCTAGGACAGGGCCACCCTGACGGGGGTGGGTGTGACTCCAAGAAAGTCCCCCTCTCTCCAGTTGCCCTGTGAATGGGTGGGTGGATCAGAGTGGTGGCAGCTGCAGGCTCACCTTGGGGGGCTGCCTTATCACTAATGCTTCTATTACCAAGGGCCAGGTACCTCCATGCAGGTGTGTTGCCTACCTTTTTTGCTAATCCAGTGTGACATCTGAAATGCCACCCTTAAAAGTCATTCCTTGATATGGCTTTCTCTAGAATTTTCCTTAACATTTAAATATCCACACATCGTAACTAGGGAGCCAGGAGCAGGTGCTGAGGTAGAATGAGATCTGGCTTTAGAGTTAGGCAGACTCGAATTCAAATCTTGTCTCTACCATCTCTTAGCTCTGTGACCATGGAGAGTTACTCAAGCTCCCCAAGCCTTAGTTTCTCCATTGTGAAAATGGGGCCATAATAGTACCTACCCCACACAGTTGCTTCAAGGATTAGCAAAGAAGGTAGGCAACACACCTGCCTGGCACTGTCACCACCCTCTCCACCCACCCATTCATCAGATGGATCTGGGTAGATCACCTTCTCTGGGCTGGGCCCAACTCCCATAGCCCCCATGGTGTCACCAGAACCCACCAAGGAGCTATAGCTGAGGGGCCCTGACTCCCATTTCTCCATTACAGCATCCTTCTAGATGAGGAGGGCCACATCAAACTCACTGGTGAGTGGAGGGCATCTGCCCCCTTGGGTCCCAGGGGAAGGCAGGACAGGCTCTTGATGGTCCTGGACCCAGTGCTAGGGGATCCATTCTTCCTGAGAGGGTGTGCCAGGTACTTGGATGTGGTCAGAAGCACAGGCCCCAGACTTGGAATAGCCTGGGTTTGAACCCCACCTCCCGCTGTGTAACTCTGGGCAAATCACCTAACCTTGTTGGGCCTCAGCTTTCTCCTGAGTGTCATGGGAGTGATGCCTTCAGGCCTCTGGGCAGGGGGTGGCAGCAAGGAAGGCAGGGGGTCCTGAAGATGTGTCCTCTTGCTCTCCTTGCTGCAGACTTCGGCCTGAGCAAGGAGGCCATTGACCACGAGAAGAAGGCCTATTCCTTCTGCGGGACAGTGGAGTACATGGCCCCCGAGGTGGTCAACCGCCAGGGCCACACCCACAGTGCTGACTGGTGGTCCTATGGGGTGTTGATGGTGAGTGTCCAGGCAGGAGTAAAGCATCCAGCCCAGGCCTCAGGCCTCAGTTTCCCTATCTGTACAATGAGGGGGTTGATGGTTTCTAAGGCTCTCCTTCTGTCCTTTCACAGCCAAGCTTGCCTCATCCTCCACCCAGCTGTAGTTTCCTTCCTTGGAAGGATTCCGGGCTTGGCCCCACCTCAGGTGCCCCCAGTCTGGGACTGGGCCTCTCCCCAGCCTTGGACCCCTAGTACTGCTCCTGGTGGTCTGATTGACAGAGGGGTGAGGGACAGACAGAATTCTTGATCCAGGTAGACCTCCAACAGGCCAGCAAGAATCCTGGGAACGGAGCTGAGTAGCCTGGATGGGAGGAGGTGGGGGGCGTGGGAGACAGGGATGAAAGCCTAAATAGACCCTTGTCCTCTGCAGTTTGAGATGCTGACGGGCTCCCTGCCCTTCCAGGGCAAGGACCGGAAGGAGACCATGACATTGATTCTGAAGTAAGCACCAGCCCCTCTCTGACACCTTAGGGTCTCCCCCAACACCTAGCCCCAGTCTGGGGGCCCGAGTAATACTCTGTACCTGCCACTGATTCCCCCATTAATGAGACCCTCTTCTGGGTTAAGCATTATGCTTTCCCGGGCCCCCTTTTCATCCACCAGAGCCTCTGGGAGGGGAATCCCTGAAGTCTTTGGGAGGTACGTTAGTGGATGGCTTGTCTGGACTGAGCTGGAAACTAGACCTGGACAGAGGGGGGAGGGAGACAGGGCCTCTGGGGCGGGGCTCAGCCCTGATGAGAGCCGGGGGCTGTTTCAGGGCGAAGCTAGGCATGCCCCAGTTTCTGAGCACAGAAGCCCAGAGCCTCCTGCGGGCCCTGTTCAAGCGGAATCCTGCCAACCGGCTCGGTAAGCAGCCCCAGTTCAGGGGAGGGGAGCAGGGTACAGCTGCAGCCTAGGCCACAGGGCCACATCTGGGACTGAAAGGGGCCGTTGTCCTTGGTGTGGGCAGACAATGCCGCTGGCTACCCTGCTTTCTGGCTCCATGTGTGGTGTTTGGGGCAGGGGGGTGACCTGTGTGTAGGGGGAAGGCAGGAACTGAGTCATCCCTACTCCCCTGGGGACAAGGACAGAGGCCCCCACACAGCTCCTCTGCCAAGCCTGCTGGCACAAGAGAAGGAGCATGAACTCAGAAGTCAGAGGCTCAGGTCTCAATCCTAGCCCTGTGTCAGGTCCCTACTGCCCAGCACACAGTGGTCCCTCCATAAATATTTATTGAACGAATGAGTGCCATTTATGAGCTGAGTGAACCAAGGCAGTTCTTCATCTCCCGAGCCCTGGCTCCTTATCTCCATGGGAGACGATGATCTCAGCCCTGTTGATTAAATGAAGTCACATGAACGCGCCTGGGGTGTAGTAGCTGCTCAGTATGTGTTGGCTCCTTGGCTCCTGGGTTCCCTGGGACCGTGGCTGGCTTTGTAAGGTCCAGTCCAAGTCCCTGGGATTGAATGGAGTGAGAGCCTGTCTGGCTGACCAGGGCAGGGGGATAAGAGCAACAGAGATGAGGCTTGGGTTGGGAGGGAGGTGAGGGCCCTCTGCAGATCTCAGAATAAGTCCAGCCTCTGTCCTGACTACATGGCCTTGGACAAGTTGCCTAACCTCTGTGCGCCTTCCTTCTCTCATTAGTATGCTGGAGCTTGATCATAAGGGGCTCCGGAGAGGGGAAAACGCTGAGTGGGCAATAGGCCTTGGGGTGATGGCTGGGTGGATTTGGGGCAGGGTGAGCCCGTCTCCCCCATGCTCCCAGTGAACTGCTCTAGCCACTGGTCCCAGACCACAGTGAGGCCGGTTGGTGGACAGGGCGGGTGTCTGGGGGTTGGACTCTTTGAGGCAGACCCGTCATCTGGGCTCTTTCAGGCTCCGGCCCTGATGGGGCAGAGGAAATCAAGCGGCATGTCTTCTACTCCACCATTGACTGGAATGTGAGTGCGGCTGTCCACCCCAGGGCCCCAGTCAGGGCTTCAGCTGTGATGGGAGAGGACTTCTACCGACTGTGGCCTCCGCTGTGGGGCAGAGGGTGACAGCATGGCCTTGGAGGCAAGGGCTGGCCTCCCGAGGGCAAGCAATTATGCCCCCGTCTGTGTAGCCTGTGCCCCAGGCCCATTACCTCCTCCTGCATGGGGCTCCTGGTGGGCTCTGGGGCTGCCGTGGTGACCAGAGTGCCCACCCCGCCTTGCAGAAGCTGTACCGTCGTGAGATCAAGCCACCCTTCAAGCCGGCCGTGGCACAACCCGATGACACCTTCTACTTTGACACTGAGTTCACGTCCCGCACACCCAAGGGTGTGTCCCTTGTCTGGTTTGTCTTGGACTGGTATAGGAGGGAAGCGGGGAGTCGAGGGCACCTTGGGACGTAGGGGTGGTCAGGGGCTTGCAGGCCCAGGTGTGTGGGCAGACAGGCGAGTGGGTCTCTGACTTTTTGTCCCTGTCTCATTCTGCCTCACTCTCCCACTCCAGGGCTCTATGGGCCTCTTTGTGTCTGGGTGAGGGGGTGGGGGTAAGTGGGTGGTTAAGGCCACAATAGAAAAGTCAAGACCCTCAGGCATCTTCCAGCCCACTGGGAAGACCAAACACAGGAGGCTCACACTCACGTCAGGGCTAAAGAATCTGACCCAGCAAAAACGCGAGGTGGAGACGGTCTGGCAGAGCAGAGGTGACAGCACCCACAGGTCAGGGGCAAGTGTGGGAATCAGCTTTGGCTACGCTGACTGCTGGGCCTCAGTGTACTCATCTGGAACATGGGCTCAGCCACAGACCCACTCAGTCCCTGGGGTTAGTAAGCTTCCTTCCTTCTGAGAGGAAGCTTGGTAAATCCTAGCATTTTAGCCAGATATTGGGAGGAAATGTTAGTTCTGGAAGGCCTCCTGGAGGGGCAGGTTTTAGCAGAGGGAGTGTTTTTCTCACTGTGGCTTGCATATCCTTGATGACAGGAAGCTTAGCACTTGTTCGAGCACTTTGTCCCATCTGTATTCATTTATCTGACAAATATGTACCGGGTCCCTACTGTGTGTCAGTCATGGGGGCATTGATGGTGAACAAGACAGACCCAGGCTCTGCCTTCATATGGCTCAGGCTGTAGTTGGGGCAGAGATATGAAAACAGCTACTGGATAGTGTGACAAGTGCATTAATAGGGGCGAGGGGCTGGAGGAGCAGCCTCAGTCAAGGCTTCTCAAAGGAGAGAGCGTGTAAGCTGAGCCTCAAAGGATGGACAAGGAGTGGATTATCTAGTTAGAGGGAACAGCATGTACAGTGGCTCAGAGTCTCCTTTAAGCATCTGAGAAGTCCAGCGTGGCTGAGCTGTGGAGTGGGGAAAGAGGAGGCTAAGATCACAAGGACCTCAATTGCCAGGGCTTTCTCCTGAGGGCAGAGGGGAGCATTTGAGGGGTACGGACAGGGGGTAGATTTGTGGTTGGAACCATCCCTCTAGCTGCTGTGCAGAAGATGAACCTGAAGGGGCAGACCTGAGGCAGGGAGGCCAGGAAGGAGGCCTCCAGGAAGGGATGAAGTGCCTTGGCCTGCGCTGGACGCCAGATGTAGGGGTCTTTTCTGTTCCTTGTGTGTCAGGGCTGGGCTGGTCGAAACATACATGAACAGATGAGGGCTGGAATGAGGGCCCTGACCAAGCTCCCGCCACGGCCAGCTGCTGAGGCAGGCCTGGACGCCCCATGGTCTCCCTTTGCTGGGTTGCCCCAGGGTCAAGGGTGCCTCCTCATGCTCACATCCCCCTCCCGCCCCTGCAGACTCCCCGGGCATCCCCCCCAGCGCTGGGGCCCATCAGCTGTTCCGTGGCTTCAGCTTCGTGGCCACTGGCCTGATGGAGGATGACGGCAAGCCTCGGAGCACGCAGGCTCCACTGCACTCAGTGGTACAGGTGAGGGGCAGGAGACTGCTGCTCAGTTGTCCTTTTCCATCTAGAAGCCACAAGGCAGAGTGGCTGAGAACACAGGCTCTGGAGTTGTACAGGCCTGGGTTCAAACCCTGATTGCCACTGTGTAAGCCCGTTGGGCCTCCAAACCTCCTTGAGCCTCAGTTTCCCCATTTGTAAAACAGGGATGACAACACAGATATAAATTTCCCGGCATAGAGCCACGGACATTGCAGAGCCTGGATGAATGCACGAGGGTGCCCAGGGGTGGCTGTCAAGTCCCTGACGGGGATGGGTGGCAGGGGGCTCGTGTCTTCTCACACGTCTCCCATTTGTACACTTTCCCGGCTCCATGGGAAGTTTAAAATTGAGAGGCAAGAATGTAGACTCTGGAGCTCATTGCTTGGGTTCAGAGCTTCCAAGGTAAGGGACTTTGGATGAGACACCTACCTTCCCAGTGCCTCAGTTTCCTCGTCTGTAAACGGGGGTGATGTAGAACCTTTCTCCATAGATTTGTTGTGAGGATTGCATGAGTTAAGATGTGTAAAGTTAAGGTGACTATGTACTTTATTATCCAACTGGGACATCTTTTCCAGGACAAATGTTAAACCAGACTGAATGCAAGGACAGCAGGTGTAATCCAGGGCTGTCCGTGGAGTGTGTGGTCACCTGATGAAAAGTGCTCAGAATAGTGCCTGCCACACACTAAGCACCACAGAAGCCATTTGCTATTGTTAATGTCTCGGAACCTTGAGATACCTCAGGAGGTGGGCTGTGACACCCCGGAAAGGGGAGGCAACTTGCCCAGGGCCACAGTCAGTGGCAGAGCTGGGACCCAGCTCAGGGCTCCTGCATCCCTCTCAGGCCTACCCACACTTCTCAGAGCCACAAACCTCTTGATGTGTGTGTTGCAGCTCTGTTGCCTGCCCCCTCCACCACCCCCTGACCTGGCTGGGATCTGGCGAGTGTGCCCATCAGATAGAGTAGAAAACTGAGGCCCAGAGAGGGGCAGATTCTTGCCCAAGGTCACCCAGCCAACATTCTGTCGCAGGCGTCCTGTCTCTTTTTTTTTTTTTTTTTTGAGGGTTTTATTTTTTTATTTTTATTTTGTGAGGAAGATGAGCCCTGAGCTAACATCTGTCGCCTATCCTCCTCTTTTTGCTGAGGAAGACTGGCCCTGGGCTAACATCTGTGCCCATCTTCCTCCACTTTATATGGGACGCCACCATAGCATGGCTTGACAAGCGGTGCGTCGGTGTGCGCCCGGGATCCAAACCCCGGGCCACCGCAGTGGAGTGCGCACACCTAACCACTACGCCACCAGGCTGGCCCCAAGGCCTCCTGACTCTTTTCTGGTGCCATCTTCACTGAGCCAAGGTCCTGGGTGCTGGGGGATGACCTCTGCATTCTAGAGCAGAAGGTCAGCCCTACCTCTTGGTCTCCTGCAGCAACTCCACGGGAAGAACTTGGTTTTTAGTGACGGCTACGTGGTAAAGGAGACGATTGGTGTGGGCTCCTACTCCGTGTGCAAGCGCTGTGTCCACAAGGCCACCAACATGGAGTGTGCTGTCAAGGTGGGCCTCCTGACTCTCTCTCATCCTAGGCTGCTGGGCTTGGGGGGAGGCCAGTGTAGCCTTGGCTGTTTGGTGGGGGAGGGTTGGTGCCTGAGGCTCTGTGGATGGGTGAAAGGTGTGTGGCTGAGACCCCCAGGCCCTGCAGTGTGGGCTCTGTGGCAGAGAGGGGCTCTGGAGACTATCCACTGATACTGCCACATGCACCCCCTTTCCTCAGGTCATCGACAAGAGCAAGCGGGATCCCTCAGAAGAGATTGAGATTCTTCTGCGGTACGGGCAGCACCCCAACATCATCACTCTGAAAGATGTGAGTGGGGGTTCTTGAGATGGGGATGGGGACTGGGGCATCGACTCTAGGATTTGTCTCGGGGCTGACATTCTTTTGACTGGATCCTCCTCTGCTCATGGGAGGAGGCGGACCCTTAGTGCCTCTGGTTTGGCTTCACCCAAGAGCCCTGCACTTCAGACTCAGGCATTCCCTGACAACTTTCCTGCCCATGAGGGGACCAGTGCCAGCATCCTCCATCCAGGGAGGACAGGGGCCAGATAGGTGAAGGCCCTGCCAAGGCCACTGAAGCACAGAGCAGAACATATGCCCAAGATTTGTGTCATTCTTCCTGGCCTGGTGAGCTGGTGACCAAGGGGCCCAGGCCTGGCATTGAGGGGAGGGGCCTGATGGTGAGGTCTCCGGCAGGTGTATGATGATGGCAAACACGTGTACCTGGTGACAGAGCTGATGCGGGGCGGGGAGCTGCTGGACAAGATCCTGCGGCAGAAATTCTTCTCGGAGCGGGAAGCCAGCTTTGTCCTGCACACCATCAGCAAGACAGTGGAGTATCTGCACTCCCAGGGGGTAAGTCTGGGGTAGCAGGCACCAAATGGGGATGCGGGGCTGTAAAGGGTCATACCATCAGCCGAGTGCACGAACTGTGGGTTGGCTCAGGCAATGGCAGTCGTCAACCAGCCAGACAGAGGGGAAACTAGGGATGGGTGACAGGTGAGTGGATGGATGTAAGGAAGGGAGGAAGGGAGACATGAGGCCAAATTGTGAAAAGGAATATTTATTCAGTACCTACTATGTGCCAGGCACCATGCTAAGTTCTTTCCTTACATTATCTCAATTGATTTTCACAACAACCCTGTGAGGTAGGTCTTGTTATTGGCCCCACTTTACAGGTAAGAACACTGAGGCTCAGAGATGTGAGGTCACTTCTTGCCCAAGGCCACACAGCCAGGGAAGAATGAGCCCAGAATGTCTGACTGAGGAATTCAAGTAGGGAGCTGCAGACGGGGAGTGAGTTTTTGAGCTAGGCAGCAGCAGGGTCACTGTGGGGAGCTGCAGGGCTTCAGGGAGCTGAATCTGGCCGTGGGTTCGGCTGCTAGGACAGAGGAAGTGGATGCAGGAGGAAATGATGCTCGAACACAGCAGGTGCTACAGAAGAGGTATAGATCCAAACCATAGGACTTGGCCTTTATCATTACACGAGGCGGAGGGAGAAAAGTTCCCTGTAGTCTATCGAAGCCAAAGGCAGAGTTAGCAGGAGTTTCTCTCTGGACGAGACGATGCTGTAGCGTGCTTCCAGTCAGACAGTGTCGGGGTGAAGAATACGGGCTCTAGAATCCAACTGTCTGTGTCGAAGTCCTGTGTGTGATGTTGGGAAAGCCTCTCCCCTCTCAGCCGTTTCCTCATCTGCAAACTCACGGTAACAAGAGCTGCCACCTTACAGGGTGGACATGGGGTGAAGTGAGGTGCTGCGCTGGGAAAGCTGCATGGCCCAATGCAGGCCTGTGGAAAATGCCACATAAATGTTAGGGGGACATCGGACCCCATCATTGCTGTGCCTTTTTTCAAAATTAATTTTTTATTATGAAAATTCTCAAACATTTACAAAACTAAAAAAATAGTATAATGAACCCCCAGATACCCATCACCCAGATTGAAGAATTGTGAAGATTTTTCCTTCCTTCCTTCCTTCCTCCCTTCCTCTCTTCCTTCCTTCTTTCCTTTCTTTTTTGTTGTTGCTAAAGTATTTTTCACAACTTTTTGTTGCGGAAAAAAGTTCAAACCCATAGAAAAGTTAAAAGAATACTACAATGAAAACCGTTTCCCTTCTAGATTCACCAAATCTTAACAGTCTGCCACATTTGCTTTCTCTCTCTCTCTTTCTGTCTCTTTTTGTCTTTGCCTCTCTCTATATATAAAGATATATTTTTTACGAGTGCATTTGAAAGGAAGTTGCAGACATTATGACCCTTAACCCATTAAATACCTATAATTAAAGTATTTTAAAGCATCTCTTAGACCTCACATCATCTTAGTTGTATATCTATGACTAAAAAAGGCAAACATTTTCTTTCGTAACAACTAACAAAATTAACAATTACCTACTTTCATATAATACCCAGTCAATAGATACATTCCCCCTATTGTCCTTTCAAAAAATATCTTTTTGCAATTGGTTTATTGGAATCACAATCTCTGCAAGGTCCCTACCTTCACTCACTTGTTACATTCCTTAAGTCTCTTTTCTAAAACTGAGATAAAATCTGCATACAGTAGATCTTAAGTGTACAATTCAGTGAGTTTTGTTAAATGTGTACATCCATGTAACCTCTAGAGGATAACCTCCCCTTTTTATGCCACTGACTTGTTGAAGAGATCAGTTCTGTGGAATGTCCTGCCTTCTGGATGTGTCTGTTTGCTCCCTCATGACATCAGTTTGTTCCTTCATTGCCTATGTTTCCTGTATACTGCAAGGTGTTCTGAAGTCTTATTGGGTTCAGCTTCAACTTCTTTTTAGGAGCAAGGAGTTAAAAATACCTCATGGGAGGTGCAGTATACTTCATATGGCATTGTGTCTGCGAGCACAGTGTCATGTTGCCCCCATTAGTCATTTGTCATGTCAGGTGGTAACAGTCTAGGGATGGGTGAACAGTGGCAGGTGGTGGTGGGTGGGCCTGATGGTGTGTTGTCAAGATCCTCAGCAACTTTTCACATCATGCTTTCATCCTTTTAGGAGCTTTGCCTGAATTAATTATTTCATTAGGGTTTGCAAAAATAGCAATGTCTGATGTCTAATTGACTAGGGGGGATTCTTTTGTAAAAAAGAACTTTACCTCATAACTGGAGCTTCAATTTGATTACCACATGTACTGTTAATGGTCATGTTTGAAGTGGTTTTGGTTTCTGAAATGGCCAAAGCAAACAGACTAATATTTAAGTATGTGAAGTAAGATAGTGAATGTGTTTCCTTTTCCCTTTTTGTTCTCAAGTGAGTACTAAAGTTACCCCCAAGAAGGTTTGGAAGACAGAGCCGAAGCAGTGAGTTTCTAGTGGGTTACTTAAAGCTCAGAGCAAGGAAGGACTTTCTAGACTGGGAGCTGCCTGCAAAAGTAGTGAGTCTCCTCCACTAGGGATATGCAAGCTCCAAGTACAGACAGCCACTTGGTGGGGGTGTTAGGGGAGAAAATTGTCTCTTTCCCAAAGCCAGGAGTCTATGGGTCTCCAAAGTTTCTGGCCCTTTCCAAATACCCAGGGAAGATGATGAGGAAATGGGAAGCTCCTCTTGTTGAGGTATTTGGAGGGAGACTCTCTGGGCTGATTACATGTTGGCAGTGTCTGTGGTCTAGAAGCTGAAGATATCATAAGAGCTGAGGGATGGGAAGGGGGTGACCAGGAACAGGGTCCACTGGGACCTCCTATTTGTTTTAATGTTATCTTATTATTGAAGTATTGCATAAACACAAATCATAATGTACAAGTCAATAAATTTTCAAAAAGTGAATACACCCACGTAACCAGCATCCAGATCCAGAAGCGAAGAATTTCCAGTTCCCCTAAATCCCCTTGTGCCCCTTCCAGGCCCTGCCCCCTCCCCAGGGATAACCATTCTAAGCTAACTTCTAACAGCTTAGATTAGTTTTGCCCGTAAACATACCCTTTTATATCTGGCTTCTGCCACTCAACATTCTCTCTGAGATTCATCCACATTGTTGTGTGGCTGCAGTTCATTCATTCTCATTGCTGTGTAGTTTCTACTGTATGAACAGACCACGATTTAATTGTCCATTCTACTGTTAATGGACATGGGGTTGTTAGCAGTTTTTGACTATGACAAATAATGCTGCTGTGACGTTCTAGTACTTGTCTTTTGGTGATCAGATGTACATTTTAACGTTGAATGTATCCTTAGCCGTGGAATTGCTGGGTCATAGTGTATGCATCTGTTCATCTTTAGCAGATGTTGCCAAACAGTTTTCCAAAGTTGTTTTACTAATTTACACTCCCACCAGAAGCATATGAGAGTTCTGGTACTTGCCAACACTTGGTATTTTCCGTCGTCTTTTTTTTTGGTGAAGAAGATTGGCCCTGAGCTAACATCTGTTGCCAATCTTCCCCTTTTTGCTGAGGAAGACTGGCTCTGAGCTAACATCTGTGCCAATCTTCCTCTATTTTTTGTATGTGGGATGCTGCCACAGCATGGCTTGATGAGTGGTGCGTAGTCTGCGCCCGGGATTCAAACCAGCGAACCCTGGGCCACTGAAGCAGAAGGCGCAAACCCAACCACTGCGCCACTGGGCCGGCCCCTATTTTCTGTCTTTTTAATCATAGGCATTCTGGTAGATGTGGAATGGTATCTCGTAGTGGTTTTAATTTTTTTTTCCCCCCCAAAGCCCCAGTAGATAGTTGTATGTCACAGCTGCACATCCTTCATAGTTGCTGTATGTGGGACGTGGCCTCAGCATGGCCAGAGAAGCGGTGCGTCGGTGCGCGCCCAGGATCCGAACCCGGGCCGCCAGCAGTGGAGCGCGCGCACTTAACCGCTAAGCCACGGGGCCGGCCCCTCATAGCGGTTTTAATGTGCATTTCCCTGATGATTAATGAAGTTGAGCACCTCTTCATGTGTTTATTGCCATTTGGATACCCTGTTTTATAAAATACCTGTTTGAGTCTCTTGTCCATTTTTAAAAATTGGGTTGTCTGCCTTTTTCATCTTATTTTGCAAGAGTTCTATGTTTAATATGCGGAGCCCTTTTAAGTTTCTGGCTTCCCTCATGTTTCTATAAGAGCCCCAGCATGCCAGGGACAGCCTGTTTGAGAACTCAATCGAGAGTCACACTTTGGCTTCTCTGTTAACCAGATGTATTTCATAGCAGAATTTCATCTTTTTTTTTTTTTTTGTCTGGTCGCAGGCGCCTAAATGCACATCGTCTGATGATGCTGATGATAACAGAGCTGCTGGGGCTGCTAATGGCAGCTAGCACCACAGCACTTTCCACAGGCCAGACAGAGTTCTAAGCACTTTGCATATCAACTCATTTAATTGTTCCAACAGACCTATGAAGAAAGTATCGTTATGCCTATTTCCCAAGCGAGGGGACTGAGGCACTGGGAGCGTAAGTAAAAGTCTCGTAGCTAATCTGGCTCCAGAGTCTGTGCTCCTGAATTATGTGTGATCAGGTGCTGCTTGGGACAGCATCTGTCCTCTAATTTTCCTGTCCTTGTCCTCTCATTTTTAAGTGCTCTTAACAGGCACTCACTGTATCTTAACATCCAGCGTGATGGTAGGGTTGAGCCCCAGGGAGAGCTGGAGTTACTATGACAGCAGCTGCCATTTCCAAGCCCTCTGCTAAATATTCTTGGTACATAACTCACATGCTGCTTCCTGCAGCCCTGGAAGCTGAGCACTATTATCAGCCCCATTTTACAGGTGAGAAAACCAAGAGCTAGAGGTTAAGTGGCCTGCCCAAGATCACACAGCTACTGCCGGTAAAGCCAGAATTCACACTCTGGCCTGCCTGACTTCCCACTGAAATCACAACTGTGCCAAAGGCCATGGCCTATTGACTCAGTGGCTGCATTTGGCCTGCACACATATTTTGTTTGGCCTGCAAGATGTGGGGTGTTTTTGTTTTGGGTTTGGTTTGGTTTGGTTTGGTTTGGTAATTTGGCCACTTTTGAAACCTGGGCCTGAGCTGCTACATGTTGACTGTCAGCTGGAGTAAGTGGCAGCTGCCCCTTTAGACTGGTTGGCATGGCTCCCTCCCAGCCTGGCTTCGCTCATTGCTTGCCCAGCCTGTTGCGCTTTTCAGTGCAGTGAGATGTGAGACTATGTGCCCCACCCACATGTACACCTGAGCAGCAGGTATCAAGATCACCTGTGGGGCTGCCTTCCATGGTGAGCCGCAGTTACCTGTAGGAGTTTGTTTATGTTGTGATAGGGCAGGATAAAGATGGAAAACTCCCATATCCCTGTTTCCCAAAAGTATCATTGGTGCCACCCTAACCTGGAAAGACCGTGCAATTAAGGTCAGATCCGGGTTTCAAGTCTCACCTCTGCTTGTTACTTACACAAGCAAGTGAATTCTCCTCTCATAGCCTCAGTTTCCTTCTCTATATAATGGAACCAACAATCTCTGCCCTACCCACTTACCGAGGTATGAGGGGCAACCCCAGTGAGACCATGGCCTGGAAAGTACTTTGTAAACCAGGAAGATCATTAGTACTAGGTAGTTGGTGTCCTCAGCCAGGCTGAGCGTCCCTGACCCCTGGGAAGCTTGGCTGGGCCCTCTGCAGGGAAGAGAGAACAGTGTACATTCTCAAGGGCCTGGGCTTGTCCTCTGGCCCATATGATTGTATTATAAAGGAGAGAGCCCAAGGAGCTAGGCAGATACTGCCCAGGAAGGGGCTTCCCCAGGGCTTGGATACAATTGCAGTGTGTCGCTGGGACCACCCTGCCAGTGTCACCCTTTCCTCCTCATCTACCTGGCACTCTTCCCTCTGTAGAGGTGGAGTGTCCTGGGCCGTGTCTCCCCTCCAATCTCCCCGCCTCGTGGGCACCTGCTGGAGGGCCCAGGGCTCACCTGGAACTATGAAAGGACCATCTCATAAAGCCAGCTAATCTGTGAGACTCAACTAATCTAACCTGAAAGGTCTTTACATGTTTCAGAGGTGTGATTCATTCATTCCTTGCACAAAGTCCTCTGTGCTAGGCCCTGTGCTAGATGCTGGAGGTGAGCAGGCATTCCACAGAGAGATACAGTTATTTATGGCCAAAGGAGCCCCCATTGGCCTGAGCTCAGGGCACTTGAGGGGATGTGGTGGACCATGCAGCTGGAATGGGTAGCTGAGCCTCCCACACCAGGATGGGGACTTTGGGCTTTATCTTGCAGGCCATAGGGAGCCGTTGAAGGTTTTTGGCAGTCCCCAAGAAAGTACCATTAGCTCATGGAAGGAAGAGTAGGAAGGTGAGAACAAGTTTAGTCTGGGACGCGTTGGGTTTGAGGGTCTGTGGAACAATCAGTGGTTGCCATCTGGTAAGCAGCTATATGAGCCTGGACTCAGGAGAGTTCTGGGCTAGGGTCAGAGATCTGAGAGTAGTGGATAATTAGGTGATAGAGGAGTGACTATGAATAGAACCATAGAGAGGGAGCAAGGGAGGATGAAAAGTGGACCGGTTCAGCCCCCTCAGGTTACAGATGTGAGCAAATGGGGGCCAGAGGAAAGTCATTTGCTTAAGGCCTCATAGTGAGTGTCATTCATCCATTCATTCAACAGATATTTATTGAATACCTACTATGTGCTCAGAACCATGCTAAATGCTGGGATACAGCAGTGAGCAAGACACTCATGGCGCTTACATTCCAGTGGGTGCATTCAGAAAACAGTCAAGTAAATATTATGTCAAAGGGTGGAAAATGCTATGGTTGGTGAATGTACTGGTTGGTGATTGCTTTTTTGTTTGGAATGGTCCAGGGAAAGCCTCACTGATTAGGTGACATTTGAACTGAGACCTGAAAAAAACAACAGAATGAGCCAGGCAGATGCTTGAGGGAAGAGTATTCCAGAAAGAGGGAACAGCAAGTGCAAGGCCCTGAGGCAGGAGTGTGCTTGGCATGTTGAAGGAAGAGCAAAGAGGCTGGTTTGGCGGAAGCTAACTGAGCAAGGAGAGGGCTAGAGGACTAGAGAGTGTGAGAGATGTGGGTGAGGGGCAGGGGAGAGAGCAGGTGGGGCCACGGAGGCCATTGTAAGGACTTTTCCTCTTGAGAGGGGAAGGCTTAGAAGGTTTCGAGCTGGGATGACATGATCTGACTTACATTTAACAGAATTTTTCCGGCTGCTCTGGTTAGAGCAGACTGTAGGAGGCTAGGGTGGAAGCAGGGAGACCAGTTAGGAGGTGGTTGCTGAAATCCAGGGGAGGGATGGTGGTGGCTGGGATCAGAGTGCTGCCAGTAGAGAGGCTGAGAAGTGGTTGGGCTCTGGATGTATTTTAATGGTAGAGCCAGGGCCGGCGCTGTGGCTTAGCAGTTAAGTGCGCGCGCTCTGCTGCCGGCGGCCCAGGTTCGGATCCCAGGCGCGCACCGACGCACCGCTTCTCCGGCCATGCTGAGGCCGCGTGCCACATACAGCAACTAGAAGGATGTGCAGCTATGACATACAACTATCTACTGGGGCTTTGGGGGAAAAATAAATAAATACAAATTGAAAAAAAAAAAATAATGGTAGATCCAGCAGAGTTTGCTTATGGATTGATTGAGGAATATGAGAAAAAAAGAAGAATTGAGAATGATTGAAGCAATGGGGAGGATGGAGTTGCTACTAGGTAAGATCGTGCAATGAGCAGATTTGAGGGGAGAAATAAGGAGTTCGGTGTGGACAGGTGCAGTTACAGCTGCCTCGTAGACATTGATATAGAGATTTCAAGTTGGCAGTACCAGCAGCACTAAGGGCCCCATTTCAGCCCCTTCCCCTCCTTCCAGATTCTGGGTCCTTCTGTCCCTCTCTCTGGGCCTGTCTTCCTAACTCTTCTATCCCTGGCGGTTGACCTGGGCCACTAGCAGTCTGCCCACCCTGAGAGCTGATCTGAGCCCTCTGCCCCCAGGTTGTGCATAGGGACCTCAAGCCCAGCAACATCCTGTACGTGGACGAGTCTGGGAACCCCGAGTGCCTGCGCATCTGCGACTTCGGCTTCGCCAAGCAGCTGCGGGCTGAGAACGGGCTCCTCATGACACCTTGCTACACTGCCAACTTCGTGGCACCCGAGGTGAGTGGCCAAGGCTCATCAGCTGTGAGAGTGAGGGGGCCCGGCACAGGAGGCCTGTCCCCTTCCAGAGTCCCCACGCTGTCCAGGACTCCAGTCTGTGTGGCCTTGGGAGGCCACCAAGGAGGATCCAGCCCATGGCCGGGACCTTTGTCCTACCCTTTGGGGAGTAGCAGGCAAGCATATGGGGCCACTTGCCACTGCCCCTCAGACTGACCACCCTCTCCTGCCTTCCTTCCTGCCAGGTGCTGAAGCGCCAGGGCTACGATGAAGGCTGTGACATCTGGAGCCTGGGCATTCTGCTGTACACCATGCTGGCGGGGTGAGTGCCCCACTAGCCTGCACCCCGCCCAACGCCCCGCCCTTGCCTCCAGCCCTAGCGTACAGGCTGTGGAGGTGCTTGTCTGATGGGAGAGACTCAGCCCTGCCTCAGAAAAGTCTGAAGATAGGGACATGGCACTGCCTTTGGGAACTCTACCTTGAGGAGGAAGATGCTGCCCTTGGGAGCACCCAGTCTGAAGGGGGCGACATGGCCCCCCACCCCACCCCTAGCCCCAGGATGGAGGCCAGAGGCTATATACCCAGACTGGGTGGACTTTTCTCCAGATACACTCCATTTGCCAACGGACCCAGTGACACACCAGAGGAAATCCTAACCCGGATCGGCAGTGGAAAGTTCACCCTCAGCGGGGGAAATTGGAACACAGTTTCAGAGACAGCCAAAGTGAGTCTGTGAGGCCTGGACTTGGCTCATTTGAGGGTGGGGAGGCAGGGTCCCATTCCAGGGCTTTTCAGCAGTTCACGAAGAGGTGACCTGCAGCCTTGTTTCTCCAAGTGGAATGTTGCTATGTTTCTCCAAGTGGAATATTCGCAGGCCGACTGTCCCGTCCCCCCCCCACCTTGTTTGGACAACTTGGCAATCATTCACTGGCTCTTCCCGTGTTCTGGGTCCTGTGGGGGACAGAGGGCTGCATAATCACAGCTCTTGCCTTGTGGGAACTTAGTATGGGGGGAGATACAGGCTTGCACACAAGGAACAGAGATGCCAGGCAGCAGAGAGAGGTGGATCCTCCTGTCCAGGGGTATGGGCAGTGGAGGCATGGAGCAGAGCTACTGACCACACCAAGCAGACAGGCCTTCTCAGAGGAGAGAACATTTGTTCTAGTTATGAGAACCTCTGTGCCAGACACTGGGTTGAGCCCTTAATGAACAGTACCACCTCATGTCAGCTTTAGGAGGCAGGTATTGCTGTTGTCCCTGTTTCTCAGAGGAGACACTGAGGCTCAGAGAGTTGAAGTAACTTACCTAGGATTCTCAGTTGATGAGCAGAATAGTCAAGTATTGAACCTGAATCTGCCCAACCCCAACCTTAGGTTTTTCCCACCTTCCTACATGGCTTCTGGAAAGTGAAAGAGAAAGGAAAGGGCACTCCAGAAAGAAGTCCCAAAGAAGGGCGTGTGCTCGGGGAGGCCCTGGAGTGGTGTGGAGAATGGGTAGCAGGGGCTACTGCAAGGGAGATGGCAGGAGATGGTTGCCTTTCCCACTCCCCATCAGTGGGACAGAGCTGTCTGCTCCCCTGCAGGCCCCTCCCACCAACCCCCTTACCTGCTCTGCCCCCAGGACCTGGTGTCCAAGATGCTGCACGTGGACCCCCACCAGCGCCTCACAGCTAAGCAGGTCCTGCAGCACCCATGGATCACCCAGAAAGACAAGCTTCCCCAGAGCCAGCTATCCCACCAGGACCTGCAGCTTGTGAAGGTACGCGACCCCAGGCTGCTGGGCATCCGGGTCCCCAGGCCAAGGATCCATGGGCAAGGGCCCTGGGTGGCAGAGCCAGGAGATGCCATGTCTGTCTGTCCTTAGGGAGCCCCAGTCTAACATGCAGGGTGTCAACAGTGCACTCATGGGTCCTCTGAAGCCTCCAGTCTGATGGAGGGGGCAGGACTAATGACCTTGAAGGACCACCAAGGCTGGATTAACAAGGGCTGGGTGGGCTGTGGAACACTGGGAGGGGCTGGCCTGGCCTTAGAACACATGTCCTACCTCCCACCGCTGTGAACTGACCTCCCACCTTCTCTCCCAGGGAGCCATGGCAGCTACATACTCTGCGCTCAACAGCTCCAAGCCCACCCCTCAGCTGAAGCCCATTGAGTCGTCTATCCTGGCCCAGCGGCGGGTGAGGAAGCTGCCCTCCACCACCCTGTGAGGGGCCAGGATGTGCAGGCCGCAGGGCGGTGCTAGCTCAATACAGGCAGCATACTTCCCAGAGGGAGCAGGCCTGAGTCACAGGGCCAGAGGGAGCGGAGCCCCGAGGTGCCCAGGAAGCAGCCAGCCCGGATCACCCCAGTGAGGGTGTGAGAAGTGCCTTTTCCTTCCCCAGGACGGACTCTTCTTGGCTCTGGCTCTGCTGGTTGAAATCGATTCACTGTACAAACTCTTATCTTTTTTTAAGGAAAAATGGCGTCAACCACCATGGATTTTTACAAGATCCATTTGCCTTTCTGGGAGCAGAAATAGCCAGTGCAGCCCCAGGAGGGGCAGTGAGTCACACTAGGGCTCTCTGTGGCTGAGACTCCTTAGAGCAGCTTTGGTCCTATGCTGGGGACCCCCACGATGGCCATCTGTAGCCATCTGCACTCACCTCCGAGGCAGTCCAGCATCACCTTCCAGAGCCCTTGGCTGTTTAGCGAACTTGTTCTATCCCCAGTCAGCTCCTTTTCCGTTCTGTTCTGCTGGGAGGCCCGGAACCACTTCCTGTTGGAGGAAGGACAAAGACCCCGTGGCTCCCAGCTCCAGGCACCAGCATCCACATTGGCCCCGCCAGCGGGTCCCCTGCAGTCAGGCTGGGCTGCTCCCGGAGGAGGATCCGGAAAGCACTTTTTGGCTGACTTCCATTGGAGTCTGCCACAGGACAGAGCTCACAGGAGGTCTGTGGGGCAGGCCAAGACGGGCAGGGGCTTTTTTTCATTTCTTCCTCAGCTGGTAACTCAGGGTTCATCTGTCCATGGCCTTTCTAATAAACTTACAGTTGAGTTGAAGCACGCTCGCCTCCACTTTCCATCCCTGAATTTGCCCTCTCTCTGCTTTCGGGTGTTGAAGGCTGTGGCAGTGACAAGTAATAGACTAGGGCCAGTTAGCCCAGCTGCTTGGAGCTCCCGTCATTTGGGGAGCATGTGGGAGTCCTGCTGGCCCTGCCCACACGTTCCTGTCAGGGGATTCCATTATGGTATTGATAATAGTCATGGTATTATTAGCCATACTGGTGACCAAGTGCCAGGCACTGGGCCTGGGCCTTACACGTGTATCTCATTTAATCTTAACAACTTGGAGGTAGATGCTATTATATTATTATCTGTGTTTTATATATGGGGAAACTGAGGCTCAGAGAGGGAATGACATTTCCTCACACAATAAATTTTTCTGAGTACTTATTCTGGCCCTGCTCCAGACACTGGTGAAACAAGCAGAAAACAAGGTCATTGTTTTCATGGGTCTTACCTCCTAGTGGGGAAATGGACAATTAACAAACCAAGGTCAGCCACTGATAAGACATATGCAGAGTTAAATTGGGATGAGAGATGTGGTGATCAGGGAAGGCCTCTGGAGGGAGGTGACCCAGAAGCTGAGATCTGAGTGATGAGAAGGGGCCAGCAAAGACCATGAGGCAGAGGACAGAGTCAGGACAAAGACCGAGACCGGGAGGCATAGGGCAGAGTCGGACAAAAGCCCCAGGGGGGAAACAGGCTGGGCCTGCTCAGGGACCAGAGAGAAGCCAATGTGGCTGTGATGTCAGGGCCAGGGGTTGGCACAAGACGAAGTTGGAAAGGAGGGCAGGGGCCAGTCATGCTGGGCTTTGTAGGCCAGGGTAAGGATCTAAGTGAGACGTAAGCTCCTAAAAGAATTTAATTAAGCAGGAGAATGGCATGATTTCATTTACATTTTTAAAAGATGGCTCTAACTAATGTGTAGAGAATTGCTGTGGGGAGAGGGCCAGCAGGAAGCAGGGTGACCAGGTCGGTGGCTACTGCAGTAGCTCGGACAAGAGATGAGGTGGCCTGGACTAGGGTGGTGGGAGTGGAGATGGGGAGGGAGTGGACAGGGTCAGGATATGCTTTGGAGGTAGACAGCACTTGCTGGCAGTTTGGATGTAGAGAAAAAGGAGATTCGCAGATGTCTTCCAGATTTTTGACTTGAGCTGTTGAGTACTGAGGGAAAAGTTGGGGAGGAGCATGTTTGAGAACTCTGTGGGAGATGCCCTTTAAATATCCAAATAGAGATCTCAGCTAAGAGTTGTAATTAGAAGTTGGAGTTCTGGAGGGAGGTCTGGATTGGAAGTATGAATTTTGGAATCATTAGTTTGGAGAAAGTTTGTAGAGCCAAGAGGTTGGGCTTTTCAAAGTGTCGCCCGTGGAGCAGCAGCATCATCTGGGAGCTTATGAGAGAGGCAGAATCTCAGGCCCATCCCCAGACCTGCTCAGTCAGAACCTACATTTTAACAAGATCGGCATGTAAGATTTGTGTGCACATTCACGTTTGAGAAGTGCTGTTGGAGGGACTGAGAGCTGAGAAGAAAAGGGGGACTGTGATTGAGCCCTGGCACATACTAGCATTTAAAGACGGCACAGAGAAGGATGAACTGGCAAAGGAAACTACAAGATGCTAGCCCGTGTGCGGGGACCTGCCAGTCTGGCAAGATTCAAAGGCTTATGAACCAGAGCCTTTTGCTTCTGTTATTTCTCAACCTCCCCACTTTACAGAGAAGAAAGCCAGGGCCTAACAGGTGAATAAGTTCTGTTATACTGGAAGGAGATTCTAACACTAGCAGCTCAGCTTCAGAACTGGCCTAGGCGTGCGGGTTTTGAGCTAGCAGCCTCCCCACAGGAGAAAGGAAGGCTGTGTTGGAGCCCCAAGGGCTGCGGAGCCCTCCTGAACCCCACTGACACATCCAGTGCTGAGTCCCTGATTTGAGTGTGTTCCACTTCTTTAAGACTTGGTTCCCCTGTCTGTGCAGTGAAACCAACATTTCCTGTCCCACCCACCACCCCAGCTTGTCCACCCTGGACCCCATCATCCCAGCTGGAATCCTGAGCATCATCCCTGACTCCCCCCACTTCTTGCATCCAATCTACATACTGGCCCCATCAATTCTGTCTCCTAAATATTTTGAGGATCTATCCCCTCCTCTCCATCCTCCCTGTCCTCATATTTTTGTTGTTTGCCACAGCCTAGTAATTCCCTCCAGTCTTTTGTGTCCCCAACATCTTCCGTGTAGAATCACAAATCTGACCTAGCATCTGCCTGAATGTGGCTCGTCATTGTCCACAAGATAGAGCCCAGGCATCCTAGCCTGACGCTCAGTGTCCTGTGTGGTCTGGCCCCGCTGAACCCCAGCATCAGCTCTCATAGCTTGTCCCCAAACTGCTCACAAACCTGAATTTGCCATGCTCCTGCCTCCACTGGATTCTGCTGCTACGCATCCTGGCTCACTTTACTCATCCTTAGGAAAACTCAGATGTCACCTTCAGGAAGCCAACTAGGACACTCCAGACAAATTTTGGCAATCCTCCTTTGGGGTCCCTAGACACCCTCATGCTCCATCTCTTTGTACATCACACTGTTTTGGAAACAGCTGATGATGCGTTTTCTCCCCACCAGTCTGTGAACTCAAGGGTGTGGGCTACGTTTTGTTCATTTCTGTACCCCAAGCACTTAGCACTAGACCCCAGCACACAATATTTTGGTCCTCAACTAGTGTTTGTTGAATGGGTGAGTGAGAGAGAATGCAGCAACAGTGGACTTGATGGTGCTAGGGGAAACATAGAAACTACACTCAGGGCCAGCCCAGTGGTGCACGTGGTTAAGTGCGCGCGCTCCGCTGCTGGCGGTCCGGGTTCGGACCTCGGGCGCGCACCGACGCACTGCTTCTCCGGCCGTGCTGAGGCCGCGTCCCACATACAGCAACTAGAAGGATGTACAACTATGACATACAACTATCTACTGGGGCTGTGGGGGAAAAAAGGAGGAGGATTGGCAATAGATGTTAGCTCAGAGCCGGTCTTCCTCAGCAAAAAGAGGAGGATTAGCATGGACGTTAGCTCAGGGCTGATCTTCCTCACAAAAAAAAAAAGAGAGAAAGAAACTACACTCACAGAGTTGGAGGAGGCTGGAAAGGCATCTGGGCAGGAGGAAGGGAAGCTGGTGCTCTGAGGCACAGAGCAGTTAGTATCTTGCTCCAGGCACCAGAGGGAAGATTCAAGAACCAGGAAATGGTGATGGGTGGAGTGGGAGTCCATGGGTGCTTTCTCAGCAGCTAAACCCCAAAACCTAAATACTTCACCTCTCTGAGCCTCAGTTTCCCCACTTGCTAAATGGGGTCATAAGTCATGCCCATGTCACTGCATCACCTGAAGATCAAATGAGCAAGTGAATATGACTATGTTTAGGAAGGTCAGAAGTGCTGCTTGTACAGTTAAGCCTGTTCTAATTTTCACAAGGACAGGACAGCCCCCAAGAATTCAATGGACTCCAGAAACATAGTTCCTGGCCGCCAGCATCTCAGCCAGGAACTTCCCTCTCTGAGTGCCAACTCCCTGGGCAAAGCCCACTAATAGAAATAAGCTGGCTTGCGGAAACAAATTGTCAATCCATACATCCCTAAGTTCCCTAGTCCCTCTTCCCTTTAAGGCTCAAATAACAATCCTTGAGCTCCCACCCTGTAGGATGCCCCTTCCCGTGAAATATTGGCTCCAGTCTGTTAAACAAATACTCACTATGTGGAGGTGCTGGTCACCAAGGGTTTCCCATGCTTTATTTCATTTGATCCTCATGTGAAGTAGATAGCATTAATTCCATTTTACACACGAGAAAATTGAGGCTTGAAGGTTAAGTGATTTGCCCAAGGACATAGCTAAGTGGCAGAGGAGAACTCAAATTGAGGTCCGTGTGATTCTGAAACTCACTCTTAACCACCTCTCTGCTTCCGAGAATGCCCGAGATCTGCTTGTGAAATGTTCCACAGACCTGTCTGGTTAGCACTCTTCACCTCTGCCAGCCATGTGGTCATAAAGGTTCCTATAACACTGAGGTCTGGTCTCAATGAGAAAATGTAGTTGTTAGAAAGTTACATTTCCCAGCTGGCAAACTAGAGAACAGGCTGAGAAATTTGGGGAGTTTCCTATGGACAGACTTAGAAGGTAGTGAGTTCCCCATCGCCTGGGCTGCACATGCAGATAACTAATGAGACTTGTCAAGATCTTAGAGGAGATTCCTGTTCCCAGTCGGGGACTGTTTAGATGATCTTATATGTCCTCTCTGAGTCAGAGGTTCATATTCTCAATTGTTGGCACAGACATCAAATTCCCTAAGTATTTCTTGCATTTTACCCACTTATGCATCGTGTTTTCCATGATTATTTCTGAGACAGGCACTATCAGAGAAAAGGCTGGTTTCCTACATATGTTAAGTATTCAAACATTTGGTACTTTGGTTAACACATGGATGTAATTCTCTCACCCAATCCTATGATAAAAGGCCACCAAAGAACCCACCAATCTGAGATTTGGCCATTCATTTAATGGCTATAATAGTAGGCACGATTTTTTGAGTTCTTGCTTTACACTGAGCACAATATATACATCATCCTAACACTCAAAGCAATCTCATGAGGTAGGTATTATAATGTCCACCTTGTTACAAGGAAACTCAGGCTAAGAGAGGAAACTTGCCCACAGTCCCTGAGCAAGGAAGTGGCTGAACCAGATTTTGAACCCAGGTCTATCTGGCCCCAAAGCTCACACTCTACCCCTGATGTGTGGGCTAAATTTCATCCCACAGTGACTCATAAAATCTCACAGTCAGAAGGGCTCTAAAGGCCCAGACCCAATCTCCGCCCACTACAGGAATCTCCCATGGATGGTTATCTGGTTTCTGCTCAAATACCACCAGTGACAGAGATTCCACCACATCACAAGGCAGTCCCCCACACAGTTAGAAAGTTCCTCCACTTTGAACTGAGGTCTTCTGAGTAGCTTCCATTTTTGGGGGGGTTCTCACTAAGTCTAAGAGACTCAAGGGAGATATGACTCAACAGTAGCAGGAGGGAAATTGAAATGTGCACCCCACCGCCAGTGAAGGTGGGGCAAATTGTTGGTGCTAAAGCTATGCTGTCAAGAGAGAAAAACCCTGTGAGGTGAGGAGAGGGCCTCGTGGTCCATCCTCCCGCTCCCCAGGGCCATGCAGTGGGCTCCCACCTATTCTCTCCTGCTCGACTCCTGCCCACCTCATTTGTGAAGGCAGCAGTGAGGGGGAAGTGGGAACAGCACTGGATGTGGAGTCAGGTGGACCTGCAATCACACCCCAGCCCCAACATTGACCTGCTGTGTGACCTTGAGCAGGTCATTTCACTGCTCCGAGTTTTCCTCAACTGTCGAACAGGGCTACTACTTTGAGCATTAAAGGAGAGGGTGGGTGAAGCATCTACAGAGCTTCTCAGTTACAAGCAAACAGCAACCAGGACATAGGAAGCAGTCTAGAGTTGTGGTTATGTGCAGACTCTGGGGTTAGGTTGTCCTGGTTTTGTTGTTCAACTTTTTTCTTGAAGTATAAGCAGTCCTGAGTTAGAATCCAGTTTTGACCGCTTGTCTATGTGACTTTGGGCAAGTCATTTAACCTCTCTGCCTCGATTTCCCCATCTTTAAAATGGGGGTTAATAGTAGTGTCTGCTCTTTGGTGAAAGGGGAAACAAGGTAATGCATCAGAAGCAAATAGCACAGGGCCTGACACATAAGAAGCTTAACACGTGATGACTACTACCTACTCCCTCTTCCCAAGGCACAGACTCCAACCTCTCAGTTCCCTCTTTCTCGCTCGCTCTCTCTCTCTCTTTCATCCATTCCCTCTCTCTCTTTCTGTCTCTCTCTCTCCCCTCCTGTTTTAAATGGATGGGACCATATCCAGAGCCTGGAGAGAGGTCAACTCATCTGAGCATCTTCACCCCATGGGGACAAGAGGGGACCCTCTCATAAGGACCTTCTCTCTCTTTTCCATTCCTACCCCAGAGCCTCTCTCTGAGTTATAACTCATGTTTATGACTCAATCTGAAACTTCTTTTTATAAGTAGTTTCCTCTGTTTCTCTTCCCTTCTTCTGCTCCACACCCACCCCCCAGGCTGTGGGCTGAATTGAGAAATCGAGGCACAGATGACATGTTAGACCTGGGCTTCAGGCTTGTACCTGGGATGGGCCTGGGGTCACTCATCCATTGCAGAATCTTCTTACCAGGACTGGATGTGGGCAAAGTCATTCCTGCTGTCACTACAGAGGTTTATAGTTACTGGACCCTTTGCCTGGGCTTCAGAGAGCATCTGAAGGGGACTAAATTCTCACCTGGAGTAATGAGTGGAGGATTGGAATCAGAAGGCACAAGCCTGAAGTCAAATCTCAACACCAGCCATGACTGTGTGAACTTGGACAAGTCATTTGGCCTCTCTGAGCCTCATTTTCCTCATCTGCAAACCATCCTCAGAGGGTGGTGAGAGTAAAGGCTCTGGCAAAGATAAGTTACAGAACAAATGGTAGCCAAGTTGCAAGAATGCTTGATAGAACCTTCAGAGCTGAGTGACACCCTCCAGAACCAGGGGATCTTAACTCAGGGTCCATGGGCTTCCCAGAAATGTGGAAATGATATGTAATGTGGTGTAGATATGTGTGTTTTTCTGGGAGGAGAGGATACACAGTTTTCATCAGATTCACAAAGGTGTGTGTGATCCCCTAAAATGTTAAGAACCATTGTCTTCAGGGTAGCAGATAACTAACACTTTTACTTCACAAGTAAAAAAAAAGTAAAACAGCCTTCCTGTCCCAGCACTACACAGTAGTTCATTCAGTAGACATGTACGTTGTAGGCGCTGAAGATACAAAGACAAATGCTCCTTGCCTTTCTGGAGCACTGAGCTTCAGAGAGATTAAGTGAGTTAGCCAAGCTCACACTCTTCCAAAAGAAGCCTACTGCTGAGATTGGAACCCAAATGTCTGACTGCAAGGTTGGCCACTACGTATCTCAGTAGAGGGGCCCTCCCAGGTCTGTGGCTTGCCCAGGTTCCCTCTGGTTGGCCAAGACCAGCAGGATCAGCATTCCATAAGAAAGGCCCTGAGGTCACAATGAAGGAGGCTGATTTGAGCTGGGGCACACCTTCTGGGGGTGCCAATGAACTGCCGGGTGGTGGCAGGTCATTGACTGTGATTAGCCCTCTTCTGAGCTGACTCAGGGAGGGGGTTTCCCTTCCTAAATTCCAACACAGGCTGACAGACGATGAGGGAATTCCACATATATATTTACATCATCTATGTTGAGGTTTAATTCACATACAATAAAATGCATAGATTTTAAGTGTACAATTGGATGAGCTTTGACAAATGCGTACACCTGTGAAATCCATACCACTCTCAAGATATAGAACATTTTCATTACCCAGAGAATTTTCTCATGTCCCTTCTCAGTCTCCCCCAAGGTTAGAGGCAGCCATTACTGTGATTTTTATCACCATAAATTAGTGTTGCCTCTTCTAGAACTTGTATAAATGGAATCATACAGTGTTTACTTTTTTGTATCTGACTTCTTTTGACTTCCATAATGTCTGTGAAGATTAATCCACATCATCGAATGTATCAGTAGTTCATTCCCTTTTGTTCCTGAATAATATTCCATCGAGTGAATACGATGAACTTTTTTTTTTTTTTTCAGTTTTTGGCTAATATGAATATTCATGTAGGATCTTTGCATGGACATGTGTTTTTATTTCTCTTGGGTAAATATACAGAAGGACATTGCTGCATCACAGGGTAGGTGTATGTTTAACTATATAAAAAATTACTAAACTGTTTTCCAAAGTATATTTTACACTTTGACTAGCAAGTGTGAAAGTTTCAGCTGCTTCATTCCATTGCCAATCTTTGGTATTATTAGCCTTTTTAACTTTAGTCATTCTAGTGGGTGTGAAGTGGTTTCCCTTTTGGTTTTAATTTGCATTTCTCTAATGACTAATGATACTGAACATCTTTTCATGTGCTTATTGGCTATTCCTATATTCCTTTTGTCTGTTCAACCCTTTTGCCCCATTTTAAAAATTGGATTATTTACCTTATAGATTGCAAAGAATTCTTTCTTTATTTTGGATACAAGATTTTCGTCAGATATATGCATTGTGAATACAATAGTACCCCCTTATCCACAGAAGATACATTCCAAGACCCCCAGTGGATGCCTGAAACCACGAATAGTACCGAACCTTATACATACTACATTTTTTCCTATCTACACATACCTATGATGAAGTTTAATCTATAAATTAGGCACAGTAAGAGATTAACAATAACTTCTCTTTGGCACATCTGAATTGCCAGCATCACTACTCTTGCGCTTTCAGGCCGTTATTAAATAAAATAAGGGTTACTTGAACACAAGCACTGCAACACCGAGACAGATCTGATAACCAAGATGGCTACTAAGTGACTAATGGGCTAATGGACTAAGGGCGGGTAGTGTATACAACGTGGATACGTATGCAACGTGGATACGCTGGACAAAGGGATTACCGGGGCAGGACAGAGCTGGAGGGCACAAGATTTCATCACGCCATTCAGAACAGCGCACAATTTAAAACTTATGAATTGTTTATTTCTGGAATTTTCCATTTAACATTTTCGGATTGGGGTTGACAGTGGGTAACTGAAACCAATGAAACTGAAACTGCAGATAAGGGAAGACTATTATATTTTTTCCCAATCTATGACTTGCCATTTCATTTGAAGAGCAGAAGTTTGTTGTTTGTTTTTTTTGTTTATAATTTTTATTTATTTTTTTTTTCCCCAAAGCCCCAGTAGATAGTTGTATGTCACAGCTGCACATTCTTCTAGTTGCTGTATGTGGGACACGGCCTCAGCATGGCCGGAGAAGCGGCGCGTCGCGTGCGCCCGGGATCCAAACCCAGGGCCGCCAGCAGCGGAGCTTGAACACCTAACCGCCAAGCCACGGGGCCAGCCCAGAAGTTTTTAATTTTGATGAAATACAATTTATTTCTCAAATTTTAATTTTGTTTCATTTTTTTTCCCTATCCAAAAAGTTTTTTTTTACCTATGTAATGGTCCCAGTGATTTTCTATTAAGGGAAATTCATAATTTTAATGAAAATTATACAATCACTGAGCCCTTGGTACCAAACAATGTGCTAAATCAGCAGAGTGACCTCTGTGAGGCAAATGATAATCTCCACCCAAAAGATGAGGAAATCTAAACAGTGAGAAGTTAAATAACATACTTAAGGGCACACACCTAGTAAGAGACAGAGTTGGGATTAAATTCAGGTCTGTCTAACCTGGAACTCCCTGCTCCTAATCTTTATTGTTTTACTGCCTCCATAATTTTAAACCCAGGTGATGGTTAGTCTGGGAATTTTAAAGATCTGGAAGGTTTTTATTGGGATTGCATTGGATCTATAGTTTAATTTTAGGAGAATTAACATTTTAACAATACTGAGTCTTCCAATTCATGAACACAGCATATTTTCATCTATTTAGGTTTTCTTTCATTTCTCTCAGCAACATTTTGTAGACTTCAGTGTTCAGGTCTTGCATAGCTTTTGTTGACTTTATCCTTAAGAATTTGATATTTTTTAATTTTTTAATAATATTAATGGCATTGTTTCTTAAATTTCAGTTTCCAACTGTGTGTTGCTAGTATATAGGAATACAATTGATTTTTGTATATTGACCATGTATTCTGCTATTTTGCTTAACTTATTAATTCTAATAGCTATTTCTGTAGATTCCTTACAATTTTCTATATAGATAATCTTGTCCTCTGCAAATAAAGATAGTTTTACCTATTCCTTTCTGATCTGTATGCCTTTTATTTTTCTTGCTTATTGCATTAGTTAGAATCTCTGGTACAATATTAAATTTAAAAACATCTTTGTTGTGTTCTCAATCTTGGGAAAGCATTCAATCTTTCACCATTACGTCTGATACTATCTGTGGGTTTTCCCCACATGTCCTTTTTCAGGCTAAAGAAGTTCCCTTCTCTTCCTAGTTTGCTGAGAGTTTTTATCATGTGTGGATGTTGCATTTTGTCAAACACTTTTTCTGTACCTATTGAGAGGATCACATGTTTTTTGTTGTTGTTTTAGTATGTTAATGTGATGAAGTACATAGATTGATTTCAGATGTTAAACCAACGTTGCGTTCCTGAGATATACAGCTATTCAGGCAATCTATTTCTTCTTGAGTAAACTTTGGTAGTTTTCGTCTTTATTATTATTATTTTTTTTGGTGAGGAAGATTCGCTCTGAGCTAACATCTGTTGCCAATCTTCCTCTTTTTTTTTTCTTTTCTGCTTGAGGAAGATTAGCCCTGAGCTAACATCTGTGCCAGTCTTCCTCTATTTTGTATGTGGGTTGCTGCCACAGCATGGCTTGACAAGTGGTATAATATAGGTCCACGCCCAGGATCCAAATCCGAGAACCCCGGGCCGCCAAAGTGGAATGTGCTGGACTTAACTACTATGCCACGGGGCTGGCCCCAGTAGTTTTTGTCGTTTAAGGAATTTGTCCATTTCACCTAAGTTGTTGGCATCTAATTTACTGGCATAAAATTGTTCATAATATTCCCTTATTATTCTTTTAATGTCTGTGGTATCTATAATAATGTTCCCTCTCTTGTTCTAGATAGTACTGATTTGTATCTTTTCTTTTTTTTCTCATCAACCTGACTAGAGATTTATCAATTCTATTGACACTCTCAAAGAAGTAGTTTTTGGCTTAATCAATTTTTTGTTGTTTTTCTTTTTTCTGTTGTCTGTTTCATTGATTTCTGCTCTTAAAAATCTGCAAGTTCTGGGGCCAGCCCGGTGGTGTAGTGGTTAAATTCACAGGCTCTGCTTTGGCGGCCCGGAGTTCACAGGTTCAGATCCCAGGCACAGACCTACACACCACTCATCAAGCCATGCTGTGGCAGCATCCCATATACAAAACAGAGGAAGATGGGCACAGATGTTAGCTCAGGGCTAATCTTCCTCAGCAAAAAGAGGAAGATTGGCAACAGATGTTAGCTCAGGGCTATTCTTCCTCACCAAAAAAAAAAAAAAAAATCTGCAAGTTCTATCCTGGCTCCTCCATTGGAAGCTGACTAAAATACCAACTCTACCAGGCCTCATTCTCATAATTTGCTAGTAAAAGTTCCTGACCTTTCTGGAGGGCAATGTGGCAATAACAAAATGTTTAAAGTGTGTATAAAATGCACATACTCTTTGCTTCTGAAATACTATTTTGAGGAACTTATACAGTAGTATGCTGGAAAATGTTTAACAACTGGCAGGGGCAGGAAGAGCGGCCTGATTTGTAGCCTTTACTGATTTTGTGATGTAAATGCTGCCACAATGGCCAGTTTCAAGCTACCAGCATGAATGTGTAGTTGGGAAGAGATGCCCACAATTGGCTCTCAGGAACCAGTACAAATAGGCCCCAGCATACCACTGAATTTATGTTAGAGAGAATTAGGAATGAATATAAAAAATTATGTACAAGTGTACCCCACAGTGTTATTTTATTGGTGAGAAATTGGTCAAACTTATACACCAATGAGCTAACAAATGCACTATAGTACAGCTATATGATGACAAACTATATAGACATGAGTAAAATCTTGTTTGGGAAAATTATTAAGAAAATGGAAAAATATTCATGATATAATGTCTTTTAAAGATTTTATTTATTTATTTTTCCCCCCAAAGCCCCAGCAGATAGTTGTATGTCATAGCTGCACATCCTTCTAGTTGCTGTATGTGGGACGCGGCCTCAGCATGGCCGGAGAAGCGGTGCGTCGGTGCACGCCCGGGATCCGAACCCCGGGCCGCCAGCAGCGGAGCGCGTGCACTTAACCGCTAAGCCACCGGGCCGGCCCCTTGATATAATGTCTTTTAAAAAGCAAGGGTAAGTACAGTATAAGATCAATTTATTTTTTAAATGTTATATGTATAGAAGACCCAAAATGATAGACCACAAGTATTAACAATGATTCTTCTTTGTGCTTTTTAAACACTTGAAAAGCTTTTTTAAATGAAGCCATGAATTCAGAGAAAAAAAGCCAAAAACTCATACATTAAAAAAATATATGTTCACAAGTGTGTGTTTTCAAGCCCATTCCTGCCCCGAGCACGTGTCCTAAGAACTGAAGAAGTGGGGAGATTCAGAAGTAGCTGGGTGTACCCTTGACCATAGCCCTATAGAGCCACCTTCCTGCCTTCAGGATCTCAAAGGAGAGTCTTAACTAATCCCCAGGGCCTTTGCAGTGACAGTATGGCAAAAAGAAAATGATTTACTGATCCCCAACCCGAGAAGCTAGAAAGCCTAAGTAGGGAAAGGAAAGTGTTTTGATTGCCTAGAAAGCAACATGTTTTAGAAAGATGAAATTTATTACTCTATACATTGCAGTGATGTTGGCATCTGTTCATGTGTCAGTCAACAAACATTTCCTGGGCACCCACCCAGCATCTAATTTTTTGGAGGGAAAAATTATGACTTTGGTTTGGTGTTTGTTAAAAGGCAATCTCTGTTCCTTCCTCCCATTTACCACACGTTCAGCACTTTACTAGGTGTTTTAAATGCTTTAGCTCATTTAATTATCAAAAACCCCAGCAAAGGAGATATTATTATTTCCATTTATGCATGAAAAAAATGGACTATCAGAGAACTTAAATCAAATGGAGGATCAATGAACTTAAATCCCTTAATCAATAGTTCATGTTTATTGAGTACTTATCTGATGCCAACCACTGCACTAAATGCTTTATAAGTGTTATTGCTTTTACTTTTGTTACTGCACAAAGTGGGGTTCTCCTACCCGATGCACATAAAAAAGCCAATTAATTACGGCATCAGCTTTTGGGAAAAGAAATCAGCTTTATTCTGTGAGATCAATCTGCAGGGAGACGGGGGCGTGCACCCTCAGATCTGTCTCCCCGATCCAGGGCTTGGGGCACAATTTATGGGGTAAAGGGCAGGACAGTCTGAAGTGTGGAGATAGAAGATTGGAGGTGAAAAGAAGTGAGGTAATTGATGATCTGCGCAAGTGTAGTCAAGCTTTATGCCTCTTCATAGGAAGCATGTTCACAAAACGGAGGAGTTACCATGATCTGAGGGTGGAGTTTTTAGCTCCTTGAAATCAAAAGGTCACTTAACCATTTGCACAGGCCCAGTTGATGAGTTGGTGGTGTCAACTGGCCTGAACTGGACGAGGGGTCTCAGTTCCTGAAAAATCACTCTTAATTACTCTGTTGATAAGGTGGAGTCAGTTGGACTGATCCTAGAGGCCCCGAGATTACATTTTCCTACCTATGGAATAAAGGTTTTGATTATACTCATTTTACCTATGAGTTTAAGATTAAATTATTTACGAGGTTAAATTACCTACCTGAAGTCATCCTGTTAGAAAGTGGTAAAGCTGGTTGCACTTGGTATTAGAAGACCTGTGTTCAAATTTTGTTTTTTGTTGTTGTTGTTGTTTTAATATATATTTTTTTAATTTTTATTTACCCCCCCCAAAGCCCCAGTAGATAGTTGTATGTCATAGTTGCACATCCTTCTAGTTGCTGTATGTGGGACGCGGCCTCAGCATGGCCAGAGAAGCGGTGCGTCAGTGCGCGCCTGGGATCCGAACCCTGGCTGCCAGTAGCGGAGCGCGCGCACTTAACTGCTAAGCCACAGGGCCGGCCCTCAAATTTTGTTTTTACAATGTGATTTTGAGCAAGCCACTGAACAGCTCTGAGCTTTAGTTTTGTTTGTTTGTTTAGCTTTAAGTTTGTTTTTTTTTTTTCGTGAGGAAGATCAGTCCTGAGCTAACGTCCGATGCCAATCCTCCTCTTTTTGCTGAGGAAGATTGGCCCTGAGCTAACATCTGTGCCCATCTTCCTCCACTTTATATGGGATACCGCCACAGCATGGCCGTATGCGCCCAGGATCCAAACCTGTGAACCCCGGGCCGCCGAGGCAGAGCACGCTCACTTAACCGCTGCGCCACCAGCTTTAAGTTTTTAAATGAGGATTGTTTTAAAGGTGTTATTGATCACCGATTCTGTGCAAATCATATACTGGGAGGCACTGGGAGGATGCATAAATGAATAATTTGTTGCTTTTTAGTGGTTTATAGAAAGGAGATCAGATATAAATAAAGACCACAGGTAAAAAGGAACCCCATCCTCACAACTAGATTGGACTCCAATCAGACAGATCCAGGTTTGAAACCTTGGTTCCACCACCCACACTAGCTGTATGACTTTGGGCAAGTTATCCAACCTTTCTGAACCTCAGTTTTTTTCTCTGTCATCTTCCATACCATATACCTACTTTGCAGAGGTGTTTCAGAGGACTAAGTTAATTGAGTGCCCAGCACCATTTTGGCACAAAGCAGATGTTCAATCAGTGGTAATTATTTTATTTATTAAGTGTTGTGGGCAAGGTCCCTTCTGCCCGTGTCCCCTCCAAGTCTGTTTCCTCTTCTTCCTAGGCACGCAGCTAGACTACATTTACCATGTTCCCTTGCTGTTAGGTGTGGCCATGTGACAGAGCTCTAGCCAATGGGATGTGAACAGACATGATCTGTCTACGAAATTCTCCCAAGCAGATCTCCCTTTGCCTTTTCTCTTTCCTATAGTTTGACAAGCTTGGCCACTTTGGGAGTCAGGTAGTGAAGACAGCAGAGCCATGAGATGGAAGGAGCCTGGGTTAATGAATCACTGCTTAGAAGAAGGTCACATGTCAATCAGGGACACTTGGTTTGGACTTTACATTAGCAAGAAATAAACTTGTTTTGTGAGTTTGTTTGTTATAGCAGCAAATACTACCCTAAGAGATAAATGAAGTGTCGATTCTCATTTTTGGTGATCCACAGCCTCCACGCCTCCCAGGACCTGTCTTTGTGGACCTGAGAAGCCCACATAGAGGGCCCAGCCAGGGTAGTACCCCTCACTCCAGACCTCTTCACACCCTATACGCCCACTATGTCGAGACTGGTTATCAAATGATGGAAGTCATTGACTGAACTCTGCATTCAGTGTCTTGGATAGTTACCCTGACCTAGGACTCCTGGAGACATGTGATTTTAACCTAAAAAATTAACGCTCCAATGATAACATTTTGGGGTTGACAGGTTTCCAGAGGAAAACACTCTGAATGGGATGGTGGGGCACCACCCAAACTATATTCCCATGAAGTCCACCTGCTCTCTTGTAACTAAACTTTCTTGTTCACAAACCTCACTCTGACTGCCCTTCTATGTTTCCATCAAGTCCCACCTCCTCCAGAAAGCCTTTCTTGACCATTTGAATCTAATTTCTTGCTCTTGTCTCCTTTTATTTTTGTTGTTTGCAACACTCATTTGACTATTGCTTTTCCTTCTTTTTTCTTACTCTTTCTTTACTCTTTTCTTAACTCTATGAGCTACTTTTCTTAACTCTTTAAGACAGAGAAAAATGAAGGAGTGAGGTGGGAGAAAAGGTGTCCCATGGAGAAATCATCAGAACACTGAAGCAGTTATTGTCCCAGTTCTGTTATTTAGCAGCTGTGTGACCTTGGGCAAATCACTTCCCTGTCTGGACTTCAGGTTTCCCATCCGTAAAACGAGGGATTAAGACCCAACCAATGGTTCTAACTGTTGGTTTCAAAACAACTAAAGCCCCCTTTGTGTTATTTTTTCCTTCACCAACCCTGTGTCTATAATCAAACCACATTTGCTGATGGGAACAGTGGGAAGAGACTGAGATTTGAAGTCCATTAGACCTAAATTGGGATCTCAACTCCACAGTTCATCAGCTGTGTGACCTTAGGTAAATCACTTTCCCTTTCTGAGCCTGAGTGATGCTGCTTCTCCCTCTCCTTCCTGTTCCTCTTTCCCTGCCTCCTCCTAATCCTTTTGCCTCCTTCTTATCCTCTTTTTTACTTTTTAAAATAAAATGTACTGTTATAATTTTCATACAACAAAATTCACCCATTTAAAGTATACAGTTGGATGAGTTTTGACAAATATACACACTTATACAAAAACCCCAATCAAGATATATAACATTTACATTAGCCCCCTAAATTCTCTCATGCCCCTTTGCTGTCAATCTCTCCACCGCCAGAAAATCACTGATATGCTTTCTGTTACTATGGTTTTGCCTGTTCTAAATTTTCATGTAAAGGGAATAATACAGTATGTACTCTTTTTTATCTAGCTACTTTCATCAGCATAATGTTTTCAAGACTCCTCTATATTACTGCATATATCAGTAGTTCACTCTTTTTGTTGCTGAGTACTATTCCATTGTATTATTATACCACAATTCATTTATCCATTTACCTGCTGATGGACATTTGGGTTATTGCCAATTTGGGGCTAGTATGAATAGAACTGCTATAAATATTCATATGCAAAACTTTTTGTAGACATATGTTTTTATTTATCTTGAGTAAATATGTAGGAGTGGAATTGCTGTGTCATAAGTTAAGTGTATGTTTAATTTTATAACAAGCTATCAAACTGTTTTCCAAAATGGTTGTATGTACCACCTTACAGTCCCACCAGCAGCATAGAAGGGTTCCGTAGCTCAACATCCTCACCAACACTTGGTATTATCAGTCTGTTTACATTATAGCTGTTCTGGTGAATGCGTACAGATATCTCATTGTGGTTTAATTTGCATTTCCCTGATGCCTAATGACGTGAAGCATCTCTTCAGGTGCTTATTCGTCGTTCAAATATCTTCTTTGGAAAAGAATCTGTACAAATCTTTTGCCTATTTCTCATTAGGTTTTCTTATTATTAAGTTGGTGAATTCTTTACATATTCTGGATACAGGTCCCTTGTCAGAAATATATATTACAAATATTTTTCCCTAGTGTGCAGCTTGCCTTTTCATTTTTTTTAATGGTGTCTTTAGAAGGGCAGAAGATTTTAACATTGATTAAGTCCAATTCATCAAGTTTTTCTTTTATGGTCAATTTTCTTTTTTAGTTCTGAGAAAGCTTTTTCTACCCTAAGGTCTCAAAGATTTTCTTGCAAAAGTTTTAGCTTTTATGATTAGGTTATGATCCATTTCAAATTAATTTTTTTCTGTGGTATGAGACAAGGGTTGATATTTGTTTTTTCCTTATGAGTATCTAGTTGTTTCTGCACTATTTTTTGAAAATATTATCTTTTTTGGCACTTTTGTTGAAAATCAATTGACCATATATGTGTGGCTCTGTTCCTGAACCCTCTACTCTATTGATCTATACATCTCTACACTACCACACTGTTTTGATTACCATAGCTTTGTAGTAGTTATAGTAAGTCTTATTATCAGGTAATTTAACTCCTCCATTCTTGTATATTTTTGTATTTCCCCTTCCATGATTCTGTGCAGTTTCACTACAATGGGATTCTTCTTTTTTAATATCGACCCAGGAGCAGAATTACTGGGACATAGATTATAGCCAAAATTAATTTGACTATCTACTGGCAAAATGCTCTCCAGAATGGCTGTACTAATCTACATTCCCACTAAAGTCCATATATCCCCCCGTTTGGGCTAACACTTAGCATCACCCAGCTTTCTAATTTTTGCCATTCTAATGTTATAATCTAATGTTTTGTGTGAAATCATCTTCACAAATAGATGATAAATGTATCCTTCATCCCCAAAAGCTTCCTTGTGCCCTTTGAGTCTGAGCTTTTTAGTCTGCAAAATGCAGCTCAGTTGTGAGAATTAGCTTGGGGTCTGGCACATAAAAGGCGCTGGGGAAATAGAGCTAGTATTACTGCAATACAGCAGGGTAATTAAGGGTACAAGCCCTGGGGCCAGACTGGCTGGGTTCAAACCCATCTCTGCTATTTGCTCCTTGGGCAAGTTATTCAATGTCTCTATGAATCGACTTCTCCATCTGTAAAATGGGAATGATGATGTGGTACCTACCTCAAAGGACTGTTATGAGGATTAAAAGAGTCAATATGCATGAGAAAATTTTTTTCTCTGTCGTAGATCATTGAAAGATTTTAGCTAGACTTTTTGAAAGTATTCATTAGCACCTTCTCTGACATGTAGGGGTTTGGGACTCCAGCTTAGTAACCTCTGAACTAAATGTGGTCTCTTAAGAACTCTTGCAAATTTGGTCCTATAAAGTCTATAATTTAATTAAGTGCTAATGGTAATTCTAGGAGTCTCCACAAGAGGGAATAGGTATCCTACTCTTGTGGACTGTGACAACAGTTCAATAATATTTTTTATCTACCCACTTGGAAATAAAAATATTGATATCTGAGCAAGCAGCTCCATCTTAGCATGTCACATCAGGGCTATGTGAGTGACTCCTTGTTAGTGTTTTGTCCATCCTGAGTCTCTGGGGTTGAGGACTATAATGTGCATATGAACAAAAGGACTGACAAACAGCCTTTTGGAGAATAATTTTTTTAATAAGTAGCAGTAATAGTAGTAATAACAATAATAGTAGTAGTAGTAGTAGCCAACATTTATTGAGGGTACACTTTGTGTCGGGCACTATTCTAAGTGTTTTTCATTAACCTATCCTATAAGGTAGGTATTCTTATTATTTCCCCATTTTAAAGATAAATAATTGAGGCCCAGAGAGGTTAGGAAACTTGCCAAAGTTCACATAGTCATTAGAGTGATTTATGGTTAATCTAGGGAAATCTTGTAGCAGGAGAAAAAAAGAGAGAGCCTACTTTGATAAAGGTCTTTTTGTCTCTTACCTGCTTTTGCCACTCAATCTGACATTACTAAAAGTTGCATAAGCTGGCAAATGAGTCAACCATATATGTAGATAAACACCAAAAATAAAAGAGTTCTCACCAAATGATTTTACCTTAGTCAGCCTATCATGCAGTCTTCACAAAGAGAAAAACATTGAATTTAGAGTTAGAAGAGGCATCAAGATGTAGTGGAAAGGACACACTTTGGGAGTAAAAATGACTAGATTCAAACTTCTGACTCTTCCAACTGCTGTGTGACCTTGGATAAATTACCCAGCCTCTCTGAGCCTGTTTATGTGGGTGTAAAAAATTTTATATATATACTTTATTCACAGAGAGTTTGTGAGGCATAAATAAACTAACTTCTGTAAAAGCACCTAACAGGTTCCAACATATAGTAGGAACTAAGGACATGCTTAGTTGGATGCCTGGGGAACCTCAGAAGCAGACCGAGACAAAGATCCCTGGGTAAGAGATTTATTAAGGAAGTGCTCCAAGAAGCCAGTAAGGGCATAGGGGAAGCAGGGTAGGGAAGGGGAAGAAGCCAAGCAAAAACGAGACTTCAGGCAGTCCCAGAGAGGATAGCTTAACCCCTCAGGGAACTCAGGAGTGTAAGTTCTACTAAAGACAAGTAAACTGGGCTTTCAAACTCCCACATCCAATTAGTCATTTGCTGGAGACTAGTGAAGAGGGAAGGATCAAAGCCATCCTGGTAGCCTGAGGACCGTCCACCTCAGAAGAGCCTCAGGTCCTGGTTAGTGGAAGCAAAAGCACACAGTAGCCAAGGGAGGGGCAGGAGGAACTGGTAGGAGATCTGCGAGGATCTGGGATGAACAAGAATGGTCGCTGCTACAGGGTTTGGGGTTTTTTCCTCCTTTTAGAAAAGCTGGGCTCAAAGTCCTTGCTTTGCCACTTACCAGGATCAAATGGAACAATATAATGAAAGCCTTCTGGAAGAGAAAATGTTAGATGAATTCTTGTCTTCATTCAACAAGCATTTACCAAACTTCTACTATAAATTAGGCACAGTATGAGGTGCTAGGATATATGCCTTAATATGAGATTCGTAAACAGTTAAGGAGTTTTTAATTTAGTGAGGGAGTCAGATGAGGAAATAGAAAATTACCTGACTGTGTGATAAGTGGTTATTAAAGTATGGTACAGGAGGGGAGCCAGTGGTACGAGGGAGGGTATGGCCAGCTCTGTCCAGGGGCAGGATGTCAGGGAAGGCTTTAAGAGGAACTGATGACTAAACTGAGTCCCAAAAGATGGAGAGGGGTTTGTCAGACAGACAGCCAGAAAGGGCATTCCGGGCAGAGGGAACAGCACAAGCAAAATCAAAGAGGTGTGAAATAGCCTGATACAACAAGAGACTCGAAAGGTCAACACAGAGGCCTTGGAAGCCAGGACTGGGAGTTCAAACTTAATCCCATAAGGCGGTGGGAGTCATTGAAGGATTCTGAGCTGGGGAATGGCTTGACCAGTCTTGCGTTTTAGAATGATCCTTCTGGCTGGCAGTAGCGTAAGCAATGCCGTGGAAAAAGAGAGGCCAGAGAGGGAGATCAGACAGGAGACAATTAGAGTGGCTAAAGCAAGAGCTCAAGGGAGGCACCCATAGGACTTAAATTACTGAGTGGAGAGGGGTGCTTTTTACCAGATTATAAATTACTGTTTGCCAAGAGTGAAGGGAAATAAAAATTCTAATATTTTAATATTTAATATTGATCCCAGATAATAAACTAGGGATAAGGATAAGATTGGGGAGAACCTGTAGACAAAATAAATTATTAATAATAAATCATATGGAATATGATACCCTTCAAAGTACTTTCACATCCATTGTTGGGTTGATCCTTGAACAACCCTGGGAGGGGCGGGAAACAATTGACAGATGAAAGGCTTGAACCCCAGAGAGCTGACGTGAGTTGCCCATGGTCATGCAGGATTTGTTTCTTTGATGTTTTTTAGTATAGTACAGAATTAGAACTCAGGCATCTTTTAGGGAAATTCCTCCATTACACAGTGAATATATGCTTGTTAAAGACAATTTGCAAAAGACTAAAAAGTAGGAAAAAATGTTGTTTAGTCCTTCATGGCCTCACAAAGAACTACTGGTAATATTCTGGTGTGGCTTTTCTTTTTTCCAAAATATTTATTGTCTATGCTTAGGCTTTAATCTGCTCTTTTAATCTGTTTTATTTTCATGTTGCATTATAATATAAACACTTCGCCATGTAGTCACAATTTTTTTTTTCTTGCGAGGAAGATTAGCCCTGAGGTAACATTTGTTGCCAATCCTCCTTTTTTTGCTGAGGAAGATTGGCCCTGAGCTAACATCTGCGCCCATCTTCCTCTACTTTTATATGCGACGCCGCCACAGCATGGCTTGACAAACGGTGCATCGGTCTGCGCCCGGGATCCGAACCTGTGAACCCCGGACCGCAGAAGCTGAGCGTGCGAACTTATCTGCTACACCACCAGGCCAGCCCCACAAATTTTTAATATAATTATTTTTAATAGCTTCAGAATATTCTACCAAGTGGATGGTTTTAACTATTTGCTAATCGATGGACATCTGGGTTGCTTCTTTAAAATTTTCTTTTCAATATAAAATGACCATTGTGATGAACATCTTTGCACACTTGGCTTTTTCTGAATTTTGGATTTATCCATTAGAACAGGTTTCCATTAGTGGAACGACTAGGTCAAGATGAAGAATATCCTACAACTCTTGATACGATGTTGCCAATTGTTTATTAAAAAGGACTATACCCGCATTTCTTGGACCGCCCATCAGCACTCTTGCTATTAGTCACCTCTACTCTACCTCAGAATAATAAAAATAGAGAGTGATACCCTTAAAAAAGGAAGATTTAACTGTACCAAAACCCTTCAACAACTGGGGGACTTTTTACCTCGTCTATCTCGTTTCTCTGCTGTTGTTTCTCATCTGAACAGCAGATGGCAGGATAATCCCACTACAGGTGGTCATGACTTGAATTGCATTGAGAAGAAAATTGCTTCTTTTCCCACATGTATTTCTTTCCTGAGATGAACAGCATGTAGGGCATCTGCCTCTTAACGGAAGTAAGAGACGTAGGAAGGTGGCTTTTCGGCAAGGAATATCAGCGTGGCCAACATAAATGCTGAGCCTTAGCTTATTACACTCCGTGCAAAAACAAATTTCTCAGAAAGAAGCAAATGGAGGTTGAAAGTCGATTGTTAAAATTCCACATATTCTAGATTTCCCCAGTTAATAATCATAAAAAGTTTATAGCCAGAAAGTCACAGAGGCCCTTCTGTTGTAATTGTTAGAGTTTAGAGTCAGTGGGAACACCCTTCTCACCCGGGGGGATTTTAAAAGCCAATCCCACCCCCTCCCCACAATCCTCCCCGCTAGCACTCATTTCCCATCCCTTCACAAAATTGCCAGGGTAATTGACTCTTAGATGAGATGAGTTTGACTTTCTACCCTGATTTTGTAACAGAAGTTCTTTGGGTGAGGTTCTTTGTTTGAAAATGCATAATAAAAATGGCTTTAGAATGACTTCAGAGGACTCTTTCTTTTTCTGGTGCCAACAACAGATTCCAAAGCAGCTATTATTCGAGGTGGGTGATAGGATCCCTCGAGACTGTTTAAGTATCAGTTTTCAAAGTGCTTAGGAACCTGAAATGTCCTGTATGGTATATTTGCAGGTGCATAATTGGCCAAGTGCTCCAGGGGTTATAAAGACTGCCTTCCTGTAGTTGGAACAGACAGATTTAGCCTCTTACTGAAATTGAAGGCTGCAATGTTGATAACAAATCTGATTCTAACTCTCCCATGTCACTGCAGCCCAAAGGTGCCTTTGTCTCCCAGGAGAAAGAGGTTGGAGGTAAGTAAATGGCCCTTAACCAGAGCCATGTAGAAAACATTGCTAAGGAAAACTTTTGTCCTGAGTGTGTAGGTTTAGGGCTGTTGCATATGAAGCAAATTTGCTTTGTTCACTGCCAACCTGCCTGAATGCAAGTACTGCGAGGTGACTAGAGCTGTGGAGCAGCAAACTGCTTTAAAAGCAGGCTTTCAGTGGGAAACTTTAAGCATACAATGGCTTTATTTTTGTTAGATAAAATTCTCCAACCTGGCTTTTTTATTGCACTAACCAAAATAAATCTGGATAAACTTAAAAGGCTGCCTTGATGTCAGAAGAAAATGGATATTGTCTCTCCTGAACATGTTTGAATGGTAGTACATAACCCTAGCTACATCCAGATAAGAATATACCTCCTCCCATTAGAAAGCTTTCCTGGAACAGAATATCACCAAGAGTATGCGCTTTGGGGCTTGATGGTTCCAGCCGGTCTTCCTAAAATTTCTAAAGAAATAGTTTGCCCGCTCTTTTACACTTCCATTTGTGGTTAATACTTATATATACTTAGTGGTGTCTGAACTCCTTTTATTTCTCAAGGCATTTGATGATACCTGTGCAGTAGGAGCTTCCATCATACCAAATACAGGGTGGTGGTTAGTGGAGAAGGGGCCAGGAGAGAGAGGAAAAAACCTACACTTTTTCCTAAGTCACTTGACTTGGGAAACCAGTGGGCTCCTTTTGAGATTAAATGTGTCTTTAAATATTAGGATCTCTGGTTATGAAGGTATGGGTGAAACAGCTTCCCTCAGACAAACCTGAGGTGGAGGATGTAGGTGTCACATTCAAATCAAAGAGGTACCTCTCAACAGGAAAGATTTAATCAGCTCTCCTTCCCAGGATCAGCTGCCAGGTTTGAACATTTACTTGTCTGTGTTCTAGGCAGGAGACACTGCTAATTATGGGAGCAATTCCCATGGATACAGAGAAGAATTATCTGAGCTGGGGAGTCAAAGCTCTGATCAAGAGGAGGCTGAAAGGAAAAATGCCCACAACATTCTCAGAGGAAATTCCGGAGTTGTCAAGGGACATGCCTTCTCTGCAGGAATGCCCCCTAGATCTGGCATTTGAAGATCTGGAAACTTCCTTTCCTTCACCTTCCTAACTCATGTGTTAAGAATCCCTTTGTTTGAGAAATGGAATTTAAAAAGTGGTTTCTTTTATTCAAACATTATCTGATAAGGTTATCTTGAAAAAACCTGGGTTTTACCAAGAGCGATTCTCACAAATGGCAGTACCTGAAAAGAGGCAGACTTGGCCATCAGAGCAGTCTACATGGCACAAGCATTTGAAACCTGTTGCCTTATCCTTGGCAAAGACACCACTGGTTCTCTTCTGCTGTATGTAAAGCAAGCGAGGGCAAAACTCACCTTTCTTGTGGTACAAAATCTAGACTCACAAGGGAGCTTCTCCAACATCAGTTTGAATTTATATTCTGCCCTCTTTCTCCATTATGCAAGAGCACCTGCTCCCTGTCCCTCCCCCACTCCTCCAGCTGTCTGTCTGTCTCATTTGTGTCAATTAAGAATTCAATACTGCTTGATTTAATTGAATGACTTTGCCTGTATAGAATCCCAGCTACAGAGAAGGCACCAACCATCACTCCCATTGCCCAGATAAATCTAAAAAGCCAAAGGCATGCCAAGGTGCCTCAAAAAAGAGAAGGGGTCCTTGCTGGCTTTGCCAGTGAACCAGAGAAGGCAAGGAGGGCAAGACTGGTATCCCTGGTGATACCCAGTATGTAGTTGGTGGCCTACCAAGAGTCAGCACTGCAAAAACCAACATCATTTGGGTCTACTCAATATAGTTAAGGCTTTCAGAAGTGGTTCTTAAGCCTTAGAAACCAAAGAACCAACTGGAAGAAATAAACCTCTACACCACTTCCTAATTTACGAAGTGCTTTCCCATTCTCAGAAGAATGACTTTGTCTTTCTGTTCATTCAGTCATTGAACAAATAGGCTCTGTTCTTTAGTCACCTGCTGCTACTCACTGACCACCTACTATGTGTTCTAGGAGCTGAAAACCATGTTCTAAGAACAGAAAATAAAATATAGTTCCTGTCCTCGTGGAACTTACATTCTAAAGGGGGGAGCACAAACAATAAACAAATAAGTAAACATACAGTGTACCAAATGGTAAGAAGAGTTATGAAGAGTTAGAGAGCAGGGTGAAAGGAGATGGGGATTATGGTCTGGGCAGAGTTTTTTTAGTTTATAAAGGGTAGTCAGACAGGATTCCCTGAGCTGAGACATAAAAGAAGGGAGGGAGCAAGCCATACAAACATGAGGAGGAGGAGCATTCCAGGCAAAGGATACAGCAAATGCAAAGGCCCTGAGACAGGAGTTTCCTTGTTGAAGGAGACCAGTGTAGCTGAATAGAGTGAGCTAAGAGAAAGATGTAGGAGATAGGTCAGGGAAGTGGGAGTGCAGGGGGCAGAATTTGTAAGGCCTTGTAAGTCATTGCAGGTTTTTATTCTGAGTGAGATGGGAAGCCACTTGTGTCGTTGATATGATTTATGTTTCAAAAGGTTTATTCTGGCTGCTATGTAGATAGGACTGTAAGGGCAGAAGAAGGGAGAACAGTTAGGAGGCAATCGCAGGAATCTAGGCAAGAAACTATAGTGGCTTAGGTCAGGTGGCAGCAGTGGAGGTGGTGACAAGTGATTAGATTTTGGAGGTGCCAGAATTTGCTGATGGACATGATGGGAGGGTATATGAGAAATAGAGAGGAGTTAAGGATATTGTAGATGTTTGAGCCTGACCAACTTTTAGATAATCTAGTGGAATGAACAGATGCATTGAATCAGAGGTGAGACTAAATCTCAAGTCCATGGCTTCTGGGTTGTGTAATCTTGGGCAAGTCACTGAACCTCTCTGAGCATCAATTTCTTCATCAGTAAGAAAGTGATCATGATGACAGCAATACCTCTCTCATAGGTCTGTAGTGAGAATTGAATGGAATGTGAAAATTCTTAGAAGAGTACCTGGCACAGAGATACTCAATAAATGTCAGTTAAATCTGAGAGCCAATAATACCTTTTGAAATATTATGGATCTGGAATCTTTTCAATTCTCTCATCATTAACTATCATCCTCTAATGGCTTCCCACTGTATTTAGAATAAAATCCAAACTCCTTCCAAATCCAAGAAGACCCTGCATGGTCTGGCCTCAGCTACCTGTCCAATCCACCAGCCACATTGACCTTCTGTATAGCTGCTAACAGAACTTGACAACTTTCCAGTTTCTGAACTAGCACACACTCTCCTCTCTGCCTGGAATGACCCTCACCACAGTGGCTGGTGCCCTCTCATCCTGCAAGAAACTTATTTCCTCAGAGTGGCCTTTCCTGACCATCAATCTTAAAATAGGTTCATCATTATTCTTTCTTTCAGTGTTTGTTCTTTTCGTTCAGAAAAGTTAATCACAATTTACAATTCTGTCTCTCATTTATCTTCTGTCTCTTCCAGTAGACTGTAAGTTCCATGAAGGCGGAGATCACTGTGTGTATACTCAACGCCTGGCACAATGCTTGGCTCATAGTAGGCTGTCAAAAATATTTGTTGAAAGGTTGAGTGACATACAAGGCTCTTATTGGTATTCTGCTGCTGTTCTTTTTTCTTTTTTAATCTCATTTTCTCTTCATTCTGCTCAGTTCTGTATTGCATTTCACTGCTGAGTGGAAACATCTCTCTGTTGAATCAGAAAAGCCCTTGACTCTTCTTCTGTGTACATTATGCTGGACTTAATGTCTATGTATAGTACTAATACTGATTTGTTCTACTTTTTTGTGTTCATTTCTCAAGGCTGTACTTGTCTTTAGAGGCAGGTGACAAAAGAAAAGGACTTAAGTTTTGGATCATCTAAGAATTCTTGCTCTCGTCCACCCAAAGCACTTGTGTAGGCAAAGGCGGTGGGCGGGCATTCCAAAAAAGGGAAAAAGTGTCAGCAAAGGCACGCAGGCCGTTGTATGTGGGATAATTAGGAAACACGCATAGTTTTTGATGGTTGGGGCAGGAGTGTCAAAGATCAGATTGGCTACATAAGGTCTAATGAGTTGGAAATGTTCCCTCCTCTATTTTCTGAAAGAATTTGCGTAAGGTTGGTGTTACTTCTACCTTAAATGTTTGATAGAATTTACCAGTGAAATCAGCTGGCCCTAGAGCTTTCTTTACGAAAGATTTTTGGTAACAGATTCAATTTATTTAATAGATACAGGGCAATTCAGATTTTCCATTTCATCTTATGTCAGTTTTAGTAAGTTGTATTCGATAAGGTCTTGAATGGTAGATTGAATCATATTTTCTTGAAATGAACTACATTTTTAAGTCGTTAAAGGTTTTTATGCAAAAGAGTGACGTACTTCAGGAAGGTTAATCTGGAGAATGTACAATAAAGGTTTGGGAAAGAGGTCAGGGAAAGGAGAGAAACACAGGTGGGAGAACCAGATAGTAGACTTTTACAGCAATGTGAGGAATAAGTGACAAAGGCCCTGACTGGAGTGGTTTTGGAAATGTGGAAAAAGAACCAAGTTCCAGAAATATAACCACTTCTTTATCTATATCTCCTTTTGCCTGAACTAGGCTATTGATAAATGTTAGTACTTAATGGAATATTGTGCTGCATCTCAGCATCTACTCTGCCCAAGGTGGAAAGCATTCCTTGTACCAGAGCCCAGTGGTAGAAAGGTATAATATTTCTGCTGTGATTTAGAATTTTAGCCTTTAGCACAGGCCTTAGGAACTGTGCCAGCTGTCTGTCCTTTTGGTTTTAAGTTTAACTTCACAACTAGCTTTTCCAATATACTGTTGATATTTCTCTTTTTTATGTGACAGATGTGGTTTCACAGGGCATCTAGAGGTTGCCTAAATTCTGTAAGTAAATACTGTGGTGTAGCTGTTTTCCTAGTTTGGGAACTGAAATGGTAGCTATGATAGAAGGAAGAAACATGGGATTTAGAGTCAAAAGACCTGAGTTTTAACACTGGCTCAACCACTTATTAGCTGTGTGACCTAAGGCAAGGCACTTAATCTCTCTGAGCCTTAGCATTCTCATGTGTAAACTAAGGATACCTCCAGTCTTGCATATTTCACAATTTGTTCTGAGAGCCAAATGAAAGAAACTATATTTTACTTTTTTTTTATTGATGTTTTAATAGTTGTTAACATTGTGAAATTTTGGGTTGTACGTTTTTTTTTTCCATCACCATATATAGGACTCCCTTCACCCCTTGTGCCCACCCCCCACCCCCATTGCCCCTGGTAACCACAATACAGTTTTCTCTGTCCATCTGTTGGTTTATAATCCACATATGAGTGAGATCATACAGTGTTTGTCTTTCTCCTTCTGGCTTACTTCACTTAACATAATACCCTCCAGGCCCATCCATGTTGTTGCGAATGGGATGATTTTGTCTTTTTTTATGGCTGAGTAGTATTCCATTGTATATAAATACCACATTTTCTTGATCCAATCGTCAGTCGAGGGACACTTAGGTTGCTTCCACTTCTTGGCTATGGTGAATGATGCTGCAATGTATATTTCACTTTTTAAAAATAAATAATTCATTAACAATCCAACGTCTAATTATTTCTGTGAATATGTTATTAGTTAAAGTAATTAATTAACATAAATGAGAATCAGCTGAAAATTGCAAGAACCTTTATTTATTTGTTTGTTTTTTGGGTAGACTTCCATACCTCCAAGTAACTATGATAGTACCATCTGGCTTTCAGGAAAAAAAATAAAATTTACTTTTCTTTTTTTTGTGTGTGTGTGTGTATGTGAGGAGGACCAGCCCCGAGCTAACATCCGATGCGAATCTTCCCGTTTTTTCTTGAGGAAGATTTGCCCTGGGCTAACATCCGTGCCCATCTTCCTCTACTTTATATGGGACACCGCCACAGCATGGCTTAGCAAGCGGTGCGTCGGTGCGCACCCGGGATCTGAACCTGTGAACCCCGGGGCTGCCGCAGCGGAGCACGCCCACTTAATACTGCGCCACCAGGCCGGCCCAAAAAGTTACTTTTTGAAATGAAATTTTCAACACAGCCTTAGAAGACTTTATAGTTTTGAGGACTGGGTAGCTTTCAAAGGGGAAATTATTATGCATTTAGCAAAGGCACTAGAGTTGGGTTAGAATTTGCAAGTCCTAACTCTTAATCTATGATCCAAGAGGTATTAAACCAGTTATCAGGAATTCTCTTTCCCCAAATAGCTACATGGCTTACTTCCTCATCTCCTTCAGGTCTTACTCCAGGGACACCTTCTCAGTGAGAGCTTCCCCGCCCATTCGGTTTAACATTTGAACCTTCCCCCAACACTCCTCATTTCCATTCTCTGCTTATTTTTTCTCCACAGCATTTATCATTTAACATATTATACAATTATTTATTTTGTTTATATCTTGCCCTTTCACCACCCTTGTCCCCCACTATAACGTAATCTCCATGAATTTTATCTGTTCATTGTTGTATCTCTAGAAATAGGACAGTATTTGGAACATAATACGCACTTCATCAATATTTGTGGAACGAATAAAAGAACACTTCATGAGTTTTCTCTTTGAATTTAATAGTGTAAGAATATGGAAAATCAAGAATATGGCATTTCAACAAAACAGTGATGGGACTCTGTGACCCAGATGCTTCTTTTAATACCAGCCACCGCAGACCAACATGTCCACATTTAAACTGAAAAAGTCTCATTCTCTCAGCTCTGAGAACAATGACTGGAAACATTTATGGTCAGTGTTTACTTTATTGAGGACGGTCGAGTACAGGAAGAAGCAGAGGGCTACCCAGGGGGTCATCTTCTAAGAGAATGCTCTCCCAAGTCTTGGGCTCTCCCAGCCTGCCTGTCAAGTAAGGTTGGGAGTCATTAAGATAACCCTCTCCTCTCACTTCCAGAGGATTCCCTCTGAAACACAAGTACCCCAGGAGGGGATAACAACTTAATCCTTCATCACTTAACACTTGCGTTGGATTTAGGATATGGAATGAGGACTGGGCAGGAAGACTCATTTTACCAATTTTACAGTTATAGCTGGGGCAGAATCTGACCAGCTTTTTTCACATGCCAAAGTCCCCTTGCCCCTAATTAACATTCCAAAAACAAATACTATGGATCGCAACTGATGGAAGAGGATGGGAAATGAATCTGTGTTTCTAACCAGCTACAATTCCATCAATTCTATCAACTTGATCTCTGTAATTGTAATTACAAAGAGATCATAAGGTGGAGAGGAGATTTGGATTTCAAACACACCAAACTGAAGTCACAGTAGGTAAGCAAAGTTATCTCCCTCCCAATTGGTGTTCTGAGGTGTAGATTTGGCAGTGGAAGTGCCCACTGATTAGGTCACCATGTGATATAAATAAGTACATATATCGTAGATTACGCCCAAATATTCATACTCAAGTTGAGGGACTCTTAGGCTGCATGCTATGAGCAGTGATTCCCCAACTCCAACTGGCTACACCTGGAGCAATTACAAAAAATACAGATTCCTGAGTCCCATCTTAGACCTAACAAGAAAGAATCTCAGGGAGGGTACAACCTGATAATTTGTGTTTTTAAACAAGCACCTGATGATTATCATGAATGGCCAGGTTGGGGAACTCCTGTGAGGGATACCAATGAAGTATATGATATGGACCCTATCTTAGGAACTTTACAATTATCTGGAAAGTTAAATAAGAAATAACTGAGATAAGAAATAACTGAACATGGTTTCATCACAGTGGTCAACATGTGGTACATTATATAAATGTTACCAACGTGAAGGCAGAAGGGGAGAAGTCAGTGGTAGGGAAAATTGGATGGAGGAAATAAGATCTTGGTGGGCCTTCAGGTTCGGACAGGATTTGCATGAAGGAGAGAGGAGCATGCAGGGGATAATCAGCAGGGAAATGAACAAAGGTTCAGAGGCAGGAACATAGTGGCATGTTCTCAGAACTCTGAGTCTGGCCAAATTAGAATATACACTTTGATGCAGAATTAGAAAGAGGGATTGAGAGGCAGGGTTGGACCAGATTATAGAAGGTCTTGGAAGTCAGGCAGAAGAATTTAACCTGCCTAAGGTGGGAAAATAGGGAGCAAAATTAAACCATCAACTGAGCAAAATCCTCTCTGAATGGCAGAAAGGGCGCACACTTGAGGATTAAGCCTACCCCCTTCTCCTTTTAATTCTGAGATCCTCTCCAGCAAGAGAAAGCTATTAGAGGGACCTGTGGGAAGACACCTGTGTGTATCTCTAATACAAATCTTTTCAATCTCTCATACAAATTCCCTTTGCCTCTTCCTTTTGAAATCAGCAGAAAAGTTCCCAGGGAACCTGAAAGCTGCTTCACAAATTAGAGCAATGCTTACTTCTAATGCTAGAAACCCATCTGAGTCGGTCTGTAACCCTAAGGCAGCTTTCTAAATCCTGAACACATATTGGTCTAGAAATTTCCCATAACTCAGACAGCAGTTTACCTACATTGAGTATGAATGTACTGCTCCCAATTTTCCTGGTAAAAGGACTTGTGAACTGTGATTCTATAGAAAACCATTTTGAGGAGGGAAGGGCCCAGGGGGTATAGTATATACCTAAGTAGGTAAGCTTTCTCCCTTTTTTTTCTGTTTCTTTGCTCACTACTGAACAAGAAGTTTCAGAAGCCAATGCTCAAGCCAGAAAGCCAAGCTCCTGGGTGATTGAGGATTTTCTGGTTTCAAATTAAACAGAAAACTAAATTAGCAAATTAATTGTTGGATGTGTTTTCCTGGGCCCTTCATCAGCTGCTGCAGGACCAGTAGCCAATCAAAGAAGACTTGGCTGCCCTGGAGAGGGGTCAGGGTTCAGAATCAGGTTCTGCTAGCTACCAAGTGTCAGACATGTTAATTTTAAATTACTTTTGTACAGCTTGGTGTCAAAATGATTAAAGCATGAAGAGAAAAACAGAACCAAGGAAGAGAGAAGGGAAATCATTTACCTTGCATTTGGAGCAAGGACACTTGCCATTCCATTTCAGCAGGCTTTCTCCTATAAGTTAGGGAAGTTCTAAGCTTTAGGCCCTTTAGTGACCCCCTAAGAAGGGAGGTTGTGTTGTGGTCATGGCTCTCCATTCCCTTTGTATAATGTCACTATTTCTACAGGGCAGAATCTACACCGCAAACACTAATATGGCCATACTTTCTTCCCCCATTCCCTAATAAAATTTTATTCTGATACTATATTAGGCACTATGTGTCAGGCACTGTCCTAAGTACTTTTTACATGTAATATATATATCATATAGTCCTCACAACAATCTATGAGGTAGGTGCCATTATTATTTCCATTCCACAGATGAGAAAACTGAGGCTTAGTGAAGTAAAGTCATTTGCTCTGGTCACTCAGCTAGCAGAGGCAGAGCTAGGATTCTAGGCCCAGGTTTGTCCTACTCCACACCCATTTTCCCTTTTGGGTTGGAGGAAGCAAGCAAGAATTTAAGTAAGTCTAATTGCTAAGACAACTTCATTGTCCCTTTTAAAAGTCATGTATGCTTTCTATTTGTTTGAAGATGCGACTGAGGTCACCTTATTCTCTGATATATAGCAAAGTCTTTATAGAACTAGTTTCCCAGGGTGAGCAGGTCACCAGCTCACTGGTTGGCTTGTCTTTGCTCTGTACTCAGCTTTACCCAGTTGGTTGCATGGGCTTAATGACACCTTTTGCTCAAGATGAGCCATCTCTTCTGAATCTTGTACATGAAATGTAAGGCTGACCTCATCTGCTCTTGCTTTTTAACAGACAACTCGAAGCTGTACTGCTTGAGTTCTCTCGGTCTGCAGATTTTATTTTTATTTTCTCCACCCTTCCTACAGTCACCTGACATTATCTTACCATGTTTGCCTCTGGAATTGCAGTGTGGTGCTACAATTCAACTTTAAGATCCTGGTGGTGTAGAATTCACAACACTGCTCCTTGGATGCTAGTAAATAAGTTTTATTTGCACCAGGATATCCTAAAGGCTCTAAGTGCTACTCAAGCTACCATTCAGGATAATATTGACAATGCCAAAAAAGTGATCTGTACACACAAGACTTAAATAATTGCCAAGTGATAAATGTAGAAATACTGACTCTTATAACTTCAGGGATGTTATTATCAGCTGACTCTTAGTGAGTGCTATCACTTATCACCATGTGCTAAGCGCTTTTCAACAACCTAATGAGATAGGTTATATAGTTTTCCCCCTTTTTACAGGGTCCAAGAGAATGGCAGTGCAAGGATGAAAGGCACCTTAAACATATACAGTCCAGCCACCATATGCATTTTGAATGCTTCTAGTGATGGATGTGGAGCTTGCTACATTCTAAAATAGTCTATTTCATATTTCAAGTCATAATTACATGACTTCTTCCATATCCTGAGCTAAAATGTCTGTCTCCGAAGCTCCTAACCATCAGGTCTAGAGTCTTGGAGCGCCCCAGGACAAGTATAATTCCTTTTGTACACAATAGCCCTTTAGGTATTTCAACATGGCTCTTTGAACACTCATGAATTCTTCAACTCTTCCTCATAAGCCAGGGTTTCAAGCCTCCTCACCATCTTGGTTGGTTGCTCTTTATTATATCCCTCTAAAAGCGAACACGTTACTTGGGTGTGTTCTAACACAGAATAAAGTGGGGCTTTTTCTTTACTTGTTCTAGATGTTATATTTCTATCAATCCAGTCTTAAATTGTACTTAATTTACCTGAAGCTCCACATGCGGGAAAAATACAACCTGACTCCCTACCACCTCCCCTTGCCATGTGCTTCGTTTTCATGTTTATGTTTCTTTTCTAGTTCTGTCATAACATGCTCACACACTTCTGCACGACCTTGATCCTCATTCTTTGCAGTGCATTACTGATTTCTCCATGTGCACGTATGTTACATTCATTTTCTCTTGGCTTCCATCACTTTATTTCTTCTCACTTCACCTCCTGGTTTCTACCTAGTTCAACATCAGAGAATCTAAATTGCTTTCTAACTATCTTGCTTCTTTATAATGTGAGGTAGGCATGTTCTGAATCTGGTGAGGTTGGACCTGTCTGTCCTGGTTAGCATTTACAATGCATATGCTGACAGTCTGAGCCTGGCTTCCAAGACAGTAATCTAATTTGGGAACGTTTTTCCTAAGCAGATCTCAACAAATTTCACTTTACTGGAGTTCCAGAGGAAGAAACATGGCCCAAGACTTGATCATATAGGGAACACCCTGAATGCAAAAAGTGGTGAACTAATGGTGACTCTTCTATGGACACTTAAGCTGATAACCAGCTTGGATGATGAGAAGCATCATGGAAACAGCCTGGGTTCAAACCCTAGGTCTGTAGGTTCCAGCCTGGGTGATCTTGTGCCAGTTACTTAACTTTACGTTTCAATTTCCTCATCTGTAAAATAGTGGCAACAATTGTACCCACCTCTTAGGCCAGTTGTGAGGAATTAATTCATATAAAGAGCTTAGAACAGTGCCTGGCTTACACACAATACAGGACAGATATTATTATTATTATTTTTTTTTGTGTGTGTGTGTGAGGAGATCAGCCCTGTGCTAACATCCGCCAATCCTCCTCTTTTTTTGCTGAGGAAGACGGCCCTGGGCTAACATCTGTGCCCATCTTCCTCCACTTTATATGGGACGCCGCCACAGCATGGCTTGCCAAGCAGTGCGTCGGTGCGCGCCCGGGATCCGAACCAGCGAACCCCGGGCCGCCGCAGCAGAGCGCGCGCACTTAACCGCTTGCGCCACCCGGCCGGCCCCCAGGACAGATATTATTATTCCTGAATGTTGGAAGAGAATTTAAAGGTAGAACAAAAAAGAGCTTATTTCTCCTGGGTACTTAGGTTTTCTGCCTGCATCTTTATTTTACAAGCCTTAATTCACTGAGCCTTAGCATTGAGGTTTTGGATTTATAAGGAAGCAGACATTCAGAAGGAGGCTCAAGAGTCATTTGTGAATGAATGCCCCTCAACCTGGGCCTGGTGAGAAGTGGGGTAGAATTGTTATTTAAGAGAGTAAAGGACAGAAGAACTAAAATCTATCGGGGATGAGATCCAGCTGACCTCTTCCTTTTCCTCCTATTGAACAAAAACAAACTTTCAGACAAAAATGAGTAAATGTGGCTCCTAGTGACAGCTGTGGAGCTACAGATCTTACCAAAGAATTAAGTGGTCTACAACAGCCAATCTTTTGTGCTTGTAAAATCTCTGGATTTAAAAAATTAAAACATGACTTCCTCCCTCCCCCCCCAAAAACATCCCACTTTTTTAGTCTTGATCATTTAGTAACAGTTTAGTACAGAATTCTACAAAATGTCAAAAGTTCCACGGAAACTTATGTTTGGTTACGTCGTATGGTCTACAGCTTAGACTCTACACTAACAGAAGAAATTAGTTTAGGTTGTGTCAAATCCTGTTAAAATACAACATTAAATAAATGCAAAGAGCCCAGAACAAAGACAGTGATTAAGCTGGTTTAACTGCATTCAACTCACTATGCTAAATCCCTGTAGGGGGTTCGAATTAAACAACAAATTTGGTTTCTTGGCCTAAATCCTTTTCTTCAAAGAAGAAATTCTTCTTGTGAGTAATTCTGATAAATTTGTTTTCATCTTCTTCATTTCTTAGTCCCTAGGGAAGGTGGGGTGAAAATAACCTATCTGATTGGCTTGCATTTTAGGAAGAGAAGGACAGTGAAGAATGGAATAGAGGGCGATGGGTTATACAGCTAAAGAGGCATTGGATGAACTGAGGCATGGGAGGTGTTGTGATTGTTCAGCCCCAGAAAAAGGCCAGCTAGTGACACCCGGGATGAGGATTTTATCCGGCAGTGAATCAAATAAGGCTGCGAGAGAGATAATAAGGTGTAATTATAGCAGTGCTGTTAGTGCCTGTTTATGGGGTCTGGCAGCAATTTGGTTGAACACCCCTCATTTTGAGAAATTTGTAATTTGGCAGTAAGAATTCTTGCCTTAAAATTTGGCACTACCCTCACAGTTTAATATTGCAAAATCTGGGAAATGTTGAAATGTGGCTGCTATTCTAATTGAACTTTTTCAGGAGCTTTCGAGTTGGTTTTTTTTCCTGTTGGAAATGCTTCTCTTTTAAAAAGTTCACGAAGGTTTTTTAAACCACAAACTTATATAAGCTCACAAGCAGACGTACTGCTGTAATAAACTCATGACTTAAATCTTGGTGTATATACGGCGGGGAAAAAAGCTCTAACTCGAAAAACCCGAGTTCCTTCTGTTGGTAGCCCTTTAAAAATTCCCCACAATCAGTATTTTGTTTAATTTCCTTTGAGTCAGAGCGCTGCAACGTGGTGTTGCTCTTGGTTTTATCAACCGACTGCTTCCCCCAAGATTATTCCTCGTTGTTTTAAAGTAGAAGGGAGGTCACAGGGCTGGAGTGAAATGTGGCCAACTCCGGCTGGGACCAAGTGGGCCCAACGGGCTTCTCTAAAGTTAACTAGAAGTTTTCTGACAGGAAACCGGTCAGTTCTAAAAGTCTCGGCTCCGGTTCCCACGGCCCCAGCGGCTGCGGCGCCCCCGACGCCCCTCTCGGGGCCGGGTAGGGGCGCGGGGTGCGGGGCGCTGTGGGCGGCAGGGGGCAGCAGCGGGAACCCGTTGTTCTCCAGGCGGGGGGTGGGGCGGGAAGCCGCCCCCCCCGTTTCCGCGCCCCGCTCTCACCCCTCCCCCTCTCGCGCCTTCCCTCCCCTCCCCGCGGGAAAGAGGGCGGGGGCGCAGAGCCCTCCCCCGGGACAGGGGGGCGTGTACGTCCCCTCCGCTCCCCTCCCCCGGCCGGGCTCTCCTGGCTCCCCGAGGCGGGAGTTTCCAGGAAGAGCTCCGAGCGGCCGCACCACCGAGCGCACGGAGACATCAAGTAGTCCCTCAGAGCGACCCTATTAGAGAGGCATTCTAGCTGCCAGGGGCTGTCGGAGTTGTAACTTCGAAAATATAGGGAGCGGCTGCCCGGCCTGAGGAGCTCAGGGAAAGAAGTCCGAACTCCCACTTTCCATTCCTGGATAAGGATGTGTGGGGGAGGCGGAACGAGTTCCGGCGCAAGGCTCGGGCGCGCCTGGTGGAGTGAAGCGCCGCGCGGTCGAAGCGCTCACAGAGTTAAAGTGGGCGGGAAAACCCGGAGCGGACTCTCCCTGACACGCCCAGGACCTCCCGCCCCATTCTTCGTGAGGGAGGGGAACGAAAAGAGCAAGGGAGAGAAACGTGTTCCTTTCCCCTGCTTCCTAAATCTCCACTGAAGAAACAAGTGGCAACCCGCCACCTCGAGGGACTCGCAGCAGGACTCGCGGTCCCGGTGGGGCGGGGAGGGGCCCCGTGGCCCCGTGGCCCCTCCTCCTCTAACGTCCGCACCGTCGGCGCTGGGCGCGCGGTCAGAAGCTCGGGCCTGCGAGCTGGAGGAGCTGGGCGGGCGCATGCGTGCGGTGGGCGCTCTTCCCGCCCCTTTCCTGAGAGCTTTCGCTTTCCCCCACCCCCACGTTCTTCAGCCGCCACCTCAGAGCCTCCTCCGCACCCAGCCCTCTCTTTTCGGGGGAGGTGGCCCGTCTTGCCCATCCACTGACTAACCCCTTCACCCCAGCTTCGCCCCGCCTCCCCTGAGCTTCGGTACAAACTCCGCAGCTGGAGCTCGGCTTTCACATTCCCGCCTCCGCCCTCTATCTCCCCTCCCAACCCTAAAGCACTTCCTGCAAACAGCCCTGTTCTCGCTCCTCTCAGTGCCGCCTCCTCATTGCCCTAAGTGGAAGGGTGCTTTCACGTTGCCGGAGCCGCGGGTTACAGTCCCGTATTCTTCCTCCCTCGGAGAAGCCATCGCTTGCTCCATTTTACAGATGGGGAAGTTAAGGTCTTGAGCTCTGACAGACTGAACTCTAAAGGCTCCTGGAGCTGTTCCCAAAATCAAACACTGTTAACTGACCCTGGAAAGATTAACCCTCGACTTCCTCCAATTTAAGCAACCTTGCAAAGCCAGTCCCTAACTCTTTCTCCTGGGACCCTCAATCCTTCAGGCCAAAACAAACCACACCAACCCAATTAAAAGCCATAGAAACAACTGACCCCAAATCAACCATGTAGCGAGTACTGGGTTAGAAGAAGGGCCAATTCGAGATCTGAGCAAGCACAGAGGCTTTTAGAGGTGAAGCGGGTTATTTGTTCACTGTAAAGTCGTCTTTTAACAGGATGTGTAATGTTTTCTCTTAGATTTTGTAGTTCTTTTATTCTTTTCCCCATTCGAGATCATTCTTTAGATTTTGAAAACATTTTGATGGAATTTGTTTCCTCAATTAAAAAAAGAAAAACCCTACCGTTATATTTTAAAGATAACTTTCCCTTTTTGTTAATAGGATTGGTTATTATTATCTTGAATCCCCTCAATCTCCAAAGTCAATTCTTCTCTGGGCTTCAGCTATGATTCAAGTTACCTCGTCCGTGAGAGGCTTGCGAGAGATGTCACAGAAAATCTTGAAGCACTGCCTCTGTAAACTTTTTGTGTACCACAAACTTTAAAGCTGTAACTGGGAATTAAAGGAAACAGGAGATTTGTATAATTTTATGTATATCTAGAGATTCATTATTTCAGATTCAAATGTTTTGAAAGTCTCATTCCAAGCATTGTAAATAGCGATCTGGTTTGTTAAGTTTTTAAGTTTTGTTTTGTTTCTAATGAGAATTTTATCATGATTTTCCTCTATTGCAAGTATTTCTAAATTATTTATTGGGCTGATGTTTTCTAAGCATAACCATGGTCTGAAGAACCAGTACAGATTTGTTACAAGACAGTTTTTTGTTAAGTAGACTGAGAGTGTTGCATGCTAACACATTCTGAACATTTATTCAGTAAATGAATGCTTCCTATGTGCAGAGCACTGTGTTAGGTCTTTTGTGGGATATAAAGTTGGATAAGACAGCTATTTTTAAGAAGCAATTTAGTAGCAGAGATAAAACTCTCTACCACAGTCTCAAATCAGTAAAAATTCATTGTTATTTCTAGATTATTTCATTTTTTAAATCCCTTAAGTTATATATGAATTTGAGGTTTCCAAAATTTTTTCCCCCTTGTTCATGTGCAGTTCTCAGATTCTGAACATGTAGATCAAGAGAGGGAGCAATGATTAGCTAAGAAACATCTGAACAGAAAGGAGCAGGAGTGGGCAGTTGTTTAATGGGAACATGAATGACACAGTCCACTATTGAAAAATAAGATTGCAGGAATGGCAGGAAAGAGAAATATAAGTGTAAGGATGTCCAGGTCTTTAAATTTTAAATACTAAAAAGAGATGGGAAAGCTCTAGGAATCATGTACTGTTTAACTTTGCATGAGTGTTCCCAAACATAGCTTTTATTTCAGGAAGGATGAAATAGTCTTACATTTAAGTACTTGCCTACATACGTAGATTTGGTGAAGAGTTTTAAAGAAAACGAGCAGTAGAAAAGTAAAATCTGGTTTGCCCTGGAATTCAAACTTCCTAAAGTAGGAGGAGGGGAGAATCTTTTGATTTAGGTTAGACAGAAGCCAAAATTCTTTTTTTTTTTTTTTGTGAGGAAGATCAGCCCTGAGCTATCATCCGTGCCAATCCTCCTCTTTTTGCTGAGGAAGACTGGCCCTGAGCTAACATCCATGCCGATCTTCCTCCACTTTATGTGGGACGCGGCGGCGGTGCAGGCCCGGGATCCGAACCTGGGCTGCCAGCAGTGGAGCGCGCACACTTAACCGCTAAGCCACGAGTCCGGCCCCCAGACCCAAAATTCTTACCCACCCACCCCAAAAGTAGTCAAGAGATTAAACATGTAACTTAAATCTAAATTTTTTTGACCAGTTTAGAAAGCATTGCATTTGAACTTTATTATTCAAATTTACCCTTCTGAGGTGATTTTTAAAAGCTTTAGCTTCATTCAGCTACTCTAAATGTTTCTGCTGGGCTCCTGATTCCATTTCCAGAGTTCACTGCAACTTCAGCCTTACTGTTACATCCTGGTCTGCAAACTGACGCCTCTCATGGAGTTGGACGCTATAAGATAATGTAACTAGGTTTTCAGCTCAATTCTATTTTTTTTTAAGATTTTATTTATTTTATTTTTTCCATCCAAAGCCCCAGTAGATAGTTGTATGTCACAGCTGCACATCCTTCTAGTTGCTGTATGTGGAACGCGGCCTCAGCATGGCCGGAGAAGCGGTGTGCGCCCGGGATCCGAACCCCAGCCGCCAGCAGCGGAGCACGCGCACTTAACCGCTAAGCCTCGGGGCCAGCCCCCAATTCTATTTTATTTCTAATTTCTAGTTAAATTGTAAGAACCACAAGAACATTGTCTTTCTTAAGTAAAATGAAAAAATACATGTGAAAATGTATTACCTCATTAAATCTAGGGATAATTTTCAGAACTCTTGTATGTGACCGTATTGATATTCATAACCTGCAACAACAGTGCCCCATAGACATTAGAGTCAAGATGCTGTGGTTTATTATCACTGAACTGGGAGAACAGTGGCACTATCTGATTTTTTAAGGGGAAATCACATTGCAGACTAAAACATAGAAAGATTGACAGAAGTCATCAGCTTTATCATAATGGAATTCCGACCTTGTTTTTCCCTTTATTGGCAACCTCTGTGTCATACGGCATAAACAGATCTTTATTGTTGGTCTGGCATCCAGGCTGGAATACATAAGGCTTCCATTACTTCGGTCATTTTAGAAGTCAGGGTTTGAATATATGCTTGTTAAGTCTTTTCATCACCAAGCCTTCTAAAGATGGCTTTTCTGGCCACTGTCTCTGACTCTATTCTTTGTGGGATCCTGATCAGTCACTCCTCTTGTTTGGGTTTCAGCTTCTCTACCTTGGGTCTTGGTGGACCCACAACCAGCTCCAGGCCATTCTTTAGGGGGCTACTCCTTTGCCTTAGTGCTGCAGGACCCTGGACTCTTAAAGCAATTTCTTCTACTCAAATCTCTGTCCTTTCCAGTCTTATTTAGTTTTTTTGTTTTGTTTTTTTCTGTGAGTGTGTGAGGAAGATCAGCCCTGAGCTAACATCCAATGCCAATCCTCCCCTTTTTGCCGAGGAAGATCGGCCCTGGGCTAACATCTGTGCCCATCTTCCTCTACTTTATATGAGATGCCACCACAGCACGGCTTGACAAGCCGTGAGTCAGTGTGCGCCCGGGATCCAAACCCCGAGAACCCTGGGCTGCCGAAGCGGAGCGTGCGCACTTAACAGCTGCACCACTGGGCCGGCCCGCAAGTCTTATTTAGTTTTTATACATTGATGAGAGAAGTTTTACTTTGGGGATTGAAATTTTGGGCTTGAAAAATAATGTGATGTTAAGGTATGGCCTTAGAGAGATAAGGGGCATAAAGAGACTATATCAGGGATTCCTAACCTGGCATCCAGGATGGAATTCACTGGATCCGTGAATGTGGTCCGGGGGGAAAATTACATCCTTATGTTCACTAATTTGTAATTGAAATTTAGCATTTCCTTTTAGTATGAATGTTGGTAACAAAACCACAGCAGTATTAGCAATATCTTACTTGTAACTGTCATTGATAGAAATCACAGATAATTTTATATCACATTGTACTTGTTGCAGACATGTTGATATAGTTCACACTCATTACAACTAGATCTTGTTATTTAATGTGTTAATAAAGAAACATTTATTACTGTATCATAAATTTTTAATATTTTGATAACTATTACAGTATAATAGGTTTCCTTTGTAAACCTATGTCATATCCTCTGTAATTATTTTATGCATTTTAAAATATTATTCTGAGAAGAAGGCTGTAGGCTTCTCCACACTGCTAAAGGGGTCTATGGTACAAAGAAAAATTAAGAACTCCTGCTTTCATCAAAATAAATACTATTAGTAAAGAGTTTTAACCACTGAATAAAATAAGAATCCATGAGTCCACATTGAGGTAAATAAGTAAAGGAATCATTACATAAATGTATGAAAAGTGAAAGCTTTTCCTTTCAGTAGGATGACAACTAATGAGTATAAATGGAATGATGGATTAAGAAACTCATTCATGGATGCTAAAACAAGTGGGTGAAAGTTTGATGGGGAGCAGGATATTTACATGGCAAAGTATGTCTCCATAAATAACTTAATAATTACGAAGGGAAAATAATGGAGGAACCTCATTAACACCACTTTAACCAAATCATCAAACCTATGTTACTGATATTGGGACAAACTGACTTTATGTACCTCTTGATAAGAAGCATTGAGGACACATCACTTCAGCGGTAATCCTGCCAAAAATGCACAAACTGAATCTAATTACGAGGAAATGTCAGACAAACCCAAATTGAGGGCCATTTTACAAAATAACTGGCCTGTACTCTTCGAAAATGTCAAGGTCAGGAAACAGAAAGGCTGAGGACCTTAGATTTGATCCTGGACCAGGAAAAAAAAATAGCTCTAAATAATGTTTTTAGGACAATTGACAAAATTTAATATGGAATTTGAATTAGATAATATTATTGTGTCGATGTTAAGTGTTGTAATTTTTATATCTATACTGTGGTCACATAAGAGAATGTTCTTGTTCTTAATAAATAACACACTAAGGGGCCGGCCCAGTGGCGCAAGCGGTTAGGTGTGCGCGCTCCGCTGTGGCAGCCCAGGGTTTGCCGGTTCGATCCCGAGAGCACACCGACGCACTGCTTGTCAAGCCATGCTGTGGCGCCGTCCCACATAAAGTGGAGGAAGATGGGCACGGATGTTAGCCCAGGGCCAGTCTTCCTCAGCAAAAAAGAGGAGGATTGGCAGATGTTAGCACAGGGCTGATCTCCTCACAAAAAAATAAATAAATAAATAACACACTGAAATATTTAGGGGTAAAAGAATATGATGTCTCTAAGGCTCAAAGGGTTCAGAAAAAAATGCATATATTTATAAGTCTCTATTTAAAGAGAGAATAATAAAGCAAATGGAGCAAAATGTAAATAATTTTTGAATTTGGAAAAAGAACTTAGGGGAGTTCCTTCTACTATTCTTGAAATTTTTCTGTGAGTTTGAAATTATATTGCTTTAGATCATCTGTTCCACTTTCTCACTTTGAAGGGGTGAAAATTCAGATTTTGGAAGGTGAAGAGTTGCTCAAGGTCACACAACAAGTTATCGACAGAGTTAGGGCCAAAACTCAGATCTCCAGATGTCAGTCCTCTTTTTATAACACCAACTGAATCCTTTGGTATTTGTGTTTGGATGGCAAAGGTTGAGCCACTCTTTTTTACTTCTCTTTTTAGTTTCTTGGTTCCTTAGAGCTAGTTCCTTCTACTAGAGAACCAGAGTGAGATAACTAAATGCTTCTTTCAGTTCCTTCATGATTAGGCAAGGATGAATTTGAAGTTTTTGAGCTGTACAGCTGAGGTATCCCTTTCCTCCTGTAGGTTCAACATCTTTGTTATGCCAATCTTTTTCTGTACACGGTTGACTTCTTTTATATGGTATTATTTGTACCCCCTCTCCCATAAAGTGATAGTGTGTTATTGTTTAAACTTCTTTCCGTAGCCCACTCTATTTCAAGGTCTCTTCAATGTTATCTACTCTAAAGAAAATTGTATATTTTAATTTCTGTGATTCTATGACTCAGTTTCCTTAACTGGTGGAAAATTAAGGCATAATATACTGAAAAAAGGGAATATAGCATCTCAGAATAATATAGTAGTCTTAAAATGAGGAGATTAACCACAATGATAGACGGTGGGGGCCATTTAATAGTTGTACTAGTTACTGAGTAATATCCAGCTTTATCAAAAAATTAAGAAATCAAATCTATCATTTTCCACGTAAATCAGTATAAATCAGCTAATCGGCATCAGTGTGAGGACTCCTTGTCTCTAAATGAGATAATGGAAAATATTAAGTTGAACCATATGAAATTGCCATTTTTGTAACAATTGAATATCAACAGTTTCATATGGCTCAACCTAATAGCAGTAAGCATATTATTAGGTAGTGATGTATTTTCTCTTCTCTTACAGCATTGGTAGAAAAATGGAGGTAGTTCATGTGTTATCTGCTTTTGACTCTTCAACTTCTCAGTTTCTTTTGTAGAAACTGTAGAAACTGCAATGGTAGAAAAATGGTGATAGTTCATGTGGTATCTGCTTTTGACTCTTCAACTTCTCAGTTTCTTTTCCCACCCTGACTGTTCCTCTGTCCTGACACTCTGTGAGATTCTTGCTAGGCTTCAGATTCCTCCAAATTTCCATCTTGGCTTATATTAGCTTCTGCCGCCTGGGAGCCTTCCAGTGATTCAGTTAGAGATGGAATATCAGAGGCAGTTTGTTCAATATCCTTATACTTCAGATGAGGAAACAGAGGCTAGCATCATAAAGCTGATACCTCAGAGGTGTGGCAAGAATGCAACATCCTGACTCCCAGCACGGTGGTGTTTCCATCTCAGCACCCACGTTCTATCTGGACCTTATATTTTCTACAGCCCAATTGTACGGACTTGGGTCTATTTCTCTCTTTCTTCCCCTTATCTTTTTCCTAGTCCTCAATTCTCATTAGTCAGTCACCTGGATTTTCCTTATTTCCTCTTTTTTGCCTTTTTACCATTCAAGAGCAGTCTTAGCTTGTGCATTCTATCTTTCTCTTTTCATCTTTGCCTTTGGTGAAAGGTGAAGAAATAATTGTATTCTCTGATTTTTACTTCCTGGGGTGGTGCCATGGGGGAGTAGCTGGGATAATTTTATTTTAAGATAATGAAAGATAACCTTATATGTTTGTATATCTATTGTGCATTATTTTATACTTACAGAATATTTTGGAAAAAATTTGAGAAAAAATAGTGGCTGATAATTTCTGTCTTTATAATAAAAACTTTCATAGCCCAATGGAAACAATCAAAAGGAATCAGAGTATTTTATTTAATGAATGAGTGATCTTTTGTTAAGCCCCAAAGAGTAGAGTCATGAATTGCCTTTTTACTCTGCTGAAAATATACCATATCTTTATTCCTAAAATACTAAATTGTTTGTTAGAAAAGACCTTTGGGAATCATGTTCAGGAGAGCAGAGTAAAATATCAAGAAAAAAATATTTAGCATGAGGGAAGTGAAAGATTTTAGAGTAATGAACAATCTTTAGGTCCTAAGAATATCATAACAATTTTTAAAGGGCAGAAGAGAGGCAATTGCTTTCTTATAATTTATGTATTTTTAAAATAGTTGAGGTAGAGATTCAGCCACTAAGTAGCAAAACTTGGGTGTGAATATTTGGTGTATGAGTCTGGTACCTTGAGGAGTACTCAAGTTTTCTCTATCTTTAAAGACTTAGCTGTTGCTAAGAAGTTCCCTGTAAACGCCTTATTTTGTCAGCATTTGCTTCTTTGCAGCCCAGGAATTTGTTTTTGTGTGCTTTACTTGCTTTGGGACAAATTTGCTTTCTATTGCTACTTCAGCCTGGAGTTTGAATAAGCACTGACTGATGGGTATAAGTCAATGGAGGCTTTACTCGTAAAGAGAAAGGTCAAAGTTTGTATTTTCTTCCTTCTGCCATGTAGCTTATCTAGAAATAGTTTTTGGGTTTCTTTTAGTAATCTCCCGCTCCTACCTCCAAACCCACCCCCATCCTCGCGTCCTCACCATCTTTTTATGTGTAAACTAAGCCTTTGTTGAAAGCAAGTTATGGCAAAGTCGTACAGTTTTCTTTGGAAAATAAAAGATGGATATTTATGTGAGTATCTCTGGTCTCTTTCTTTTCAAGCTTTAATCACATTGTTATTCATAGATCTGATCTGGAAAAATGTAGAAGAGAAATACCTCTTCATCTGGAGTAAATGGAGTTACTATCAGTAAATGTAAATGGGTTTCAGAGACTTAATGATTCTGTCTTAATAAAGTAACAACCCTTAATTCTCTAATTTTATCACCTACAAACTATCAATTGTTCCTGTTAGAGAACCAGAGCTGAAAAGATGTAGTATTTATTTCAGGGTACATTCACAATTATATAGTGAAGCCGAGATATGACGAACACATTACCAAGTGCCTTATCAAATATCAAGGAATCAGTTGCTCATTACTCATGCTTCTATTCTGCAGGTATCTCCTATAAATACAGTGGGCAATGCATTTAAAAATTTTCCACTTTAGCTTATTTTACCAATACTTATCTTTCATGTGTTGAATTTGCTCCAGGACTCCAGAAAAAAAGAGCCTTACTGATAAACTTTGAAGAGTGACTCACTGTTGATGACTACTCTTAAAAATTTCTTCTTGACTAAAGAGCTTAGCTGATGAACTTTCCTTAGTCAAGAAGCTACCTAGATCCAATCTACTTGTTCAGGGTTTACCAGTCTCTTAAAATTTGCTTCAAATGAGCTCATCTTCATAAAAACTTCCTAATAAATGGCCAAGATGATCTTGTTCTTCTCTTGTAGCCATCCATTAACACATTATAAATACCAGTATTTCCCAAGCCAGCTGGATTCCTTGAGATATTACTAGGTGTTCAAGGTGAAATAAACTTAGTAAACACTGTGTATTATATCCCTCTCTTGGATATGTTCATAATTCACATTATGAATATATTATGAATGAATATTAAAGTCTCCAAGAAGGTCTGCAGTAAAAGAAATCTGCTTAATTTTGTTTAGTCTATTGTACTTAGTAAATACTTTCAAGTTGCAAGTTGTAATTCAAATGTCACTTTCCACATGAAAGCCACATGAAGACTTTCATGACTCCCACAGACAGTACCCAATGTGTCCGCCACTAAATTCACGTGGCTCAGAGTTACATTATAAAGTGCTATAAAAATTTAGTTTCTGTTAATATTATGATGTAATCTTTTGATTATAAGCAACAGAAAACTAATCTCAAACTGGCTTAAACAATTAAGGGAATTTACTAGCCATCAACTGAAAACTCAGACAAAGTTTGGTCCTCAGTGTGGGGGCTCAGTGATATTATCAAAGACCTGGTTTCTTTCCATTTCTTCTTCTAAAATACTTGATCTAAAGTTTGCTCCTTCATGATTTCAATATGGCTGTAGTAGTTTCTAGGAGGGCTATATGTACTTCCCTCATCTCTAGTAGGAAGAGAACATTTCTCAAGGAAGCTACTTCCGAATAGCAAGGAAGCATCTTTCCCAGAAGCCCCAGCAAAGGTCTTTTCATATCTCTTTCACCTGAATTGAAGTCACTTGCCCATTACCGAACTAATCAATGTGCATGGAGATAGGATGTGTTGGGCTTAAGCCAAATAGGGTCTACCCTGGATTTGGATGTGAAGTCAGCTTCCTTGGAAGCTTCCTTATGTGATTGCACATAAGAAAATATGGGTACTGTTACTAAGAGGAAGGAGGAATAGATGCTGGGCATCCAAAACCAATAAAGATCCACTGCATTATGCTTATCACATTCCGTTGCTTCTGTATTAATTAATACATTGATACATTAATAAATAATTAGTACATTAATTAATCATTCTGTATTAACTTCGTTCACACAAAAACTTATACATAAATGTTCATAGCTTCGATATTCCTAATAGTCAAAAAACGGAAACAATCCAAGTGTCTGTCAACTGATGAATGGATAAACAAACTGTGGTATACCCATACAATGGAATATTATTAAGAAATAAGAAGGAATGAAGTACTGATACTTGCTACAACGTGGAAGAAACTTGAAAACATTATACTAAGTGTAAGAAGCCAGTCACAAAAGGCTACATATTGTATGATTCCATTTATATGAAATGTCCAGAATAGGCAAATCCATAGAAACAGAAAATAGATTAGTGGTCACTAGAGGCTAGGGGGAGGGGGAAATGGGGCATGGTTGCTAATAGATACAAGGTTTCCTTTGGGGGGGGTGATAAAAATGTTCTGGAATTATATAGTGGTAATGCTTGTACAAATTTGTGAATATACTCAAAACACTGAATTGTACACTTTAAACTTAAGTGGTAAATTTTATGGTATGTGAATTATGTTAATTAAAAAATATATATACTTATACACCTTGAAGTTAAGAGCTCATTTTCACCTTTGCGTTTTCAAATCCTCCACACTCCCAACCCCAGTGCCTTACACATAGCAGGTGTTGAAAAAATATTTGAACGAATGAATGGAAAATTAAATTGAAATCATTGATTATATTTTTATCATGAGGATCCAGAAAGACAGTTACTTGGTTCTCTCCTTAAGTTAGCAATGCATATGAGTGCAGACCAACATCTTTGCAACTAAAAAGTCTAAATTATATTCAAAGATTATTCTTCACTTTTGTTGATTTTGTGTGTGTGTGTGTGTGTGTGTGTGAGGAAGACTAGCCCTGAGCTAACATCCTTTGCCAATCCTCCTCTTTTTGTGAAGGAAGATTGACCCTGGGCTAACATCTGTGCCCATCTTCCTCTACTTTATATGGGCACCACCACAACATGGCTGAACAAGCAGTGCGAACTCCAGGCCCCAAAGCAGGGCATTCGAACTTAACCACTACGACATCGGGCTGGCCCCCTGATTTTTGTTGATTTATTTTGTGATTTGTCACTTGTACAGATACCATTTGGTCATATATCATTACAGAACTGAGCTGGTTAGTCCATGTTATCCTCATTTCCACAGTATTTATTTTCCTAATTTGCTTGTAAAAATTGTTTTCACTTAATTTTCAACTTTGAGAGCAAAGAGTTTAACTGGGACTCTGAATTTGTTTTGTCTGATTACTGTTTACAATATTTATATTATTTTTTAAAACTATTACCTTGGGTTTGTATTTCTTCCCCAGAGGGCTTTAATCATATTAGCACCATTCAAGTTAATGGTCTCCATACTTAGCACCATGAAGGCAAGGTATGGAGAAATTTGTGAGTGCAGGTGGAATCATTGGTGATGCAAATAGTGGTGAGTCTTAAATTTATCTTCTAAGTTCTTTCTGGCTTTATTTAAACTGGCCACTCTACCTTCTCCTTGCCACCCCAATTTGTAAGTAAGATGTGGAGCCTGCTTAGCTCTGCCATTCAGAAGATTAGATACTTTTCATAGACCTTCCATCTTGAGGGTTGGGTGGGAGATATAAGGCAGCATATCCTAGTAGGTTTTGATTTGGGATTTCCAAGAAGCTTTCTGAAATAACAGCCCTTCTAACTATGGATGCTGCTTTTAAGAACTGACAGCCCCAGTGTAGCCAGTAAATTTTTTTTTAAGCTAGAGAACTATTCTTTTATTCTTTTTTCTGAACTTTTAACTTTTTACAAATTTCAATTCTACATAAAAATGGAAAGAATAATGCAATGACCAGGCCATATATCGTTCATCTAGATTTATCAATTGTTAACATTAATATTTTGCCTTATTTACTATATATATGTGTGTATGTATGTATATAATATTTAAAATACACACATATATACTTTTTTTTTCTTGGTGAGAAAGATTGGCCCTGAGCTAACATCTGTTGCCAATCTTTCTCTTTTTGCTTGAGGAAGATTGTTGCTGGGCTAATATCTGTGCCAGTCTTCCTCTGTTTTGTATGTGGGATGCCACCACAGCATGGCTTGATGAGCAGTGTATATGTCCGCACCCGGGATCCGAACCCATGAACCCTGTGCCACTGAAGCAGATCAAGTGAAATTAACCACTATGCCACCAGGCTGGTCCCTACACATATATACTTTTTTTTTTCCCTGAGGAAGACTAGCCCTGAACTAACATCTGTTGCCATTCCTCCTCTTTTTGCTAGGGAAGATTGGCCCTGAGCTAACATCTGTGCCCATCTTCCTCTATTTTATACACGGGACGCCTGCCACAGCATGGCTTGATAAGTAGTGTGTAGGTCCGTGCCTGGGATCCAAACTTGCGATCCCTGGGCTGCCGAAGCGGAGCACACAAATTAACCACTGTGCCACTGGGCCAGCTCTACACATATATACTTTTTTTTTTTTTTGTGAGGAGATCAGCCCTGTGCTAACATCTACGAATCCTCCTCTTTTTTTTTGCTGAGGAAGACTGACCCTGGCCTAACATCCGTGCCCATCTTCCTCCATCATTCTCCCATAGATTCTCAAGAGGGAGTGTGGTCCTGCCAACACCTTGATTTTGGATTTCAGGCCTCCAGAACTGTGAAAGAATACATTTCTGTTGTTTTAAGCCAAAAATACAAATATTGGGTTGGAGCAGGTGAGATTCTTGAACATAATAGGCTGAAAATTCCCATGCAGATGTTGGGAAATTATATTAAAGCCACTTGGGTTGTTACTAATCATTCTGGGGCCTAGAGGCCACAACTATTGAAAAGGAAGCCTTTCAAAAGATCAAAGAAATGGCTCAAATTATCAGTACCTATGGAATACAAGAAGTTCCTCACTTATTAAATGAGCATATTTGAGGAAAAAACCTAGTAAATCCACTTTGTGATTCATTCTTTGGGTAAAACTGTATTCCTTTTCTTTTGCTGCTTCTTTAGTTTTGGGCTACTGATAATTTTCTAAAGACAGTGGATGTCTTCACATTAGAATTGAAGCGATTGGGGCCCGCCCCGTGGCTTAGCGGTTAAGTGCGCGTGCTCCACTACTTGCGGCCCTGGTTCGGATCCCGGGCGCGCACCCACACACGGATTCTCCGGCCATATTGAGGCGGCGTCCCACATACAGCAACTAGAAGGATGTGCAACTATGACATACAACTATCTACTGGGGCTTTGGGGAGAAAAAGGAGGAGGATTGGCAATAGATGTTAGCTCAGAGCCGGTCTTCCTCAGCAAAAAGAGGAGGATTAGCACGGTTGTTAGCTCAGGGCTGATCTTCCTCACAAAAAAAAAAAAAGAATTGTGGGCCGGCCTGTGGCTTAGCGGTTAAGTGCGCACGCTCTGCTGCTGGTGGCCCAGGCTCGGATCCCGGGCGCGCACTGATGCACCGCTTCTCTGGCCATGTTGAGGCCACGTCCCACATACAGCAACTAGAAGGATGTGCAGCTATGACATACAACTATCTACTGGGGCTTTGGGGGAAAAAATAAATAAATAAAATTATTAAAAAAAAAAAAAAGAATTGAAGCAATTACTTAATGGCATTTTTTTTCTTGCACCCTTCCAGCTTTGTACGGCTGGTCCCACTTCAAATTCTCTTTTTGTTCCTCCTGGAAGAACTACTGCTGGTTTTCTGTCTGTTTCCTTCTTAGTCTCTATTTTTTTTGGACTATGGTTAAACAGATGCTTTCTGTTTTCCTTACCCTGATGAAGGTGATTGCTGAGGGTGGCCTATCTGACCACAACTGCCCTCCTAATCTTTCTCAAAAAGATCTTCAAAAGATGGCTCCTTACTATTCACAAACTTTTTGCCTTTTCTCCCTGAGAGTGCAACTGTTAGAACTGGTTGATAGGGGTCTCTAAGGAACGCTCTCAATTTGTTAGTAATTGCTTTGATTCCTTATTATACTTGCTATATGCTTAAGGTCTCTGATTTTCATAGAAGTTACAGAACTGTGTAGGTATAAAGTTGTGCGTTTCTTTTGCTGCATTTGACCAGTAGTGTGATCAGTGAATGTCCTTTGTATGGAAGAAGGAATGAAAATTTAGAAGGAAGAAAGGATGAAAATATGAGAGGAAAAAAACGATAGGAGTTTGTGGGAATGGTGAGGGAGGGGGCAAAGTGTGAAGCAGCCATAAATCCTACTAATGAGTGTGAAGCCTTCTCTTCCAGGCATGAAAATAAAGAAAAAGAGTCAGAATCTGAGATTACCAAATCTAGTAGAGTAAAAGCAGTTAGGAAATTGCTTCTAAAATGATATCACTGTCTACTCTTTCTCAAAATATACTTGCGTTCTTTAGTCTTAGAAGGAAAGAGAAAAGTTTTTTTGTAAGTCTTAAGGTCCAATGAATGAAAAACCACCAAAATAAGTTACTTTTTGGAGTTGGAATTTTGTATAACCATGGAACATAAGATCTCAGGAAACTGGGCCGGCCTGGTGGCACAAGCGGTTAGGTGCACGCGCTCAGCTGCAGCGGCCCGGGGTTCGCCGGTTCGGATCCCAGGCGTGCACTGATGCACCGTTTGTCAAGCCATGCTGTGGTGGCATCCCATATAAAGTAGAGGAAGATGGGCATGGATGTTAGCCCAGGGCCAGTCTTCCTCAGCAAAAAAAAAGAGGAGGAGGCAGATGTTAGCTCAGGGCCGATCTTCCTCACACAAAAAAAAAGATCTCAGGAAACTTAGAAAGAATTGTTTTTTACTCACATTCATTCATTTATTTAACAACTATTTGTTGAATGTGCCTGGCACAATGTCAGGTCACATAGGTGAAAAAATAATTCCTATCCTGAAGGATATAATGGTTGCTATGAAAAGGTATATGCACATTACAAAGAGCATACAGAGGGAGAGGTGTCTGTTTTTGGGGTTTTGTTTGCTTGTTTTTTGAGATGAGGTAGCAATACTTAAGTCTTGAAAAAGAAATAGGAGTTTGCCTAGTGAACAGGAAGGGAAGAAATCCTGTGAGGAGACAGCATGTGAAAAAGCATAGAAGCATGATATAGGAGGGTACAGTTAGAGAACAGCAAGTAATTTGGTATATTAGAGATGCCAATCATTTCTCTTACGCTCACATCCCCTTCAATTCAATATATGTTGAATACTCTGTATATTGAATGACCCTGTACCTCTGGCCCACAAGACCAGGAATGGGGGCCGGCCCCGTGGCTTATCGGTTAAGTGTGTACACTCTGCTACTGGCAGCCCGGGTTCGGATCCCAGGTGTGCACCAAGGCACCACTTCTCTGGCCATGCTGAGGCCGCGTCCCACATACAGCAACTAGAAGGATGTGCAACTATGACATACAACTATCTACTGGGGCTTTGGGGAAAAAAAGGAGGAGGATTGGCAATAGATGTTAGCTCAGAGCTGGTCTTCCTCAGCAAAAAGAGGAGGATTAGCATAAATGTTAGCTCAGGGCTGATATTCCTCACAAAAAAAAAAAAAAAAAAGACCAGGAATGGGCCCTTACCTGGAGCTTATGGGATTTTCTCTTGCAGGAATAAAGTAAACCAAGTGGACTTTCATTGTTAGTAATGGTAGACTATATAATTCAAGTCAACCCTCCTACTGAAGACATCTAAAACAAGCTGGATGAAACAAAAAACATCCTCTAAAAGCATCAAACAACCAATGACATAGTGAAGAATTACTGGGCCAAGATTTTGGATACCTAAGGAATTTGGAGTGATGAGCCTGGCATTCATGCTGCTTTTGTCTGGAGGCATTTAGTGATTCAGAAGAAGTGACTGGGAAGGTAAGCTGTACTTTTGGCAGCCTTGAAACACAGTGGAGACAAAAGTTGGAGTCCAGGACCCATAAAGAATGATAATCCTTATATATTACCCTCTGCTTTAGCCCAGGATTTTAAAATGCTGCTCTGTGGGTGTAAGGAGGCACTAGAAGTAAACTAACCCTCATACAGATTGCAGGCAGACTCATATCATCTAAGTGGCCCAGAAAAACCTTAGGGCCTGAACTTGTAATAAATTGGTCCTAATTGCTAGTAGCAAGAATAAATAAAAATCCTCTTTGGAGGAAAATATCATCAGCCTTGGCCTCAAATTATTTATATAAAAAATTTTTTTTTCCAAATATGGTGTCCAGCATAAAAATAACCAAGCACATCAGGAGACAAGACATCATGAGTAAGGAGGAGAAATAACAGATAATAGAAACAGACCCACAGGGATTCTGTATGCAGCAATCATTGGACACAGACTATAAAACAACTCTGTGTCCTCTGTTCAAGGAGATAAAAGCCAAACTTGAAAAACTTAGCAACTAACAGGAAACTATAAAAAGTGACATAAAAAAAAAAAACAACATAGCAGATTTGTGAATGAACAAAATGGAAACTCTAGACTCAGACCGTGGTGAACACTGAAATTTGTAAGATCAGAGAGACTCAAGTCTGGTGGCCTTGTTGGTCCATCTGCAAGTCCAGGAAGAAATACAGAGAGAAAAAGAAATGAGAAAGCATGTGACTCCAGGGAGAAAAAGATGCAGAGAGAGTAGCTACCTGACTATTTTTCAGTTCAGCCTCTTCCCACTACAAATGATGCCACAATAAATATCTTTGTATATATATGTTTATGTACTAGTATTTTTATTTCTATGGAAAAGATCCCATATGCTACATTAAAAAGATGTCTTAAATTTTGAAAGATACTGCCACATTACTTTCCAAAAGGTCATAGCAATTCTCATTTCCCCCAGCGATGTGTGAGAGTTCTTATCTCCCCACATGCTTTCCAATACTGAATGTTATCCATGTTTTGGTATATTGCCAATCTGAAGAGTTAAAAATGGTATCTTAAAAAGTCTATTTTGCACAAAAACAGACATGAATAATAGAATAGAAGAGAGAATCCAGAAATAAACTCTTGCATATATAGTCAAATGATTTTCAACAAGGATGTCAAGACCGTTAGTGGGGAAAAGATAGTCTTTTCAGCAAATGGTATTGGGAAAACTGGATATACATATACATACAGAAAAGACACCTTACACCATATACAAAAATGAACTCAAAATGGGTCAAAGACCTGAACATAAGAACTAAAACTATAAACTTCTTAGAAAAAAAATAGAGAAAAAGCTTCATGTCATTGGATTTGACAATGATTTCTTGGATGACACCAAAAGTACAGGAAACAAAAGAAAAAATAGATAAATTGAACCTCATCAAAATCAAGAAGTTTTGTGCATCAAAGGATACCATCAATGGAGTAAAAAGGCAACACATAGAATGGGAGAAAATATTTGCAAATCTGATAAGGGATTAATATCCAAAATACATAAAGAACTCCTACAACTCAACAGTGCCAAAAACTAAACAATCCAGTTAAAAAATGAGCAAAGGACTTCAATAGACATTTCTCCAAAGATATACAAATGGCGAATAAAAACATGAATGATGCTCAACATCACTATTCATTAGGAAGATACAAATCAAAACCAGAATGAGATATCATTTCATATCCACTAGGATGGCTATAATAAAAAAGACAGATAATAACAAGTGTTGGTGAAAATGTGGAGAAATTGGAAACTTCATATATTGCTGGTAGGAATGTAAAATGGTTGCAGTGATTTAGAAAACAGTTTGGTGATTCCTCAAAAATTTAAATGTAAAATTACCATATGATCCAGCAATCTCACTTCTGAGTATATTATACCTAAAAGAACTGAAAGCAGGGACCAGAATGATATTTGTACACCAATGTTCATAGCAGTAGCATTCAAAATTGCCAAAAGGTGGAAGCAACCCAAGCGTCCATTGATGAATGAATAAACAAAATGTAGTATACACATACAATGGAATATTATTCAGCCTTAAAAAGGAATGAAGTACTGACGCATGCTACAATATGACGAACCTTGAAAATATCATGCTAAGTGAAATAATAAGCCAGATGCAAAAGGACAAATATTTTATGATTCTTCTTATATGAGGTACCTAGAATAGTCAAATTCATAGAGACAGAAGGTAGAATAGTGGCTACCAGAGGCTGGGGGTAGAGGACATAGGGAGTTATTGCTTAATGGGTTCAGACTTCCAATTTAGGATGATGACATAGTTCTGGAGGTGGAGGGTGGTGATGGTTGCACAATTATGTGAATGTACTTATACTTAATGAACTGTATACTTAAATGTGGTTGAAATGATAAATTTTATCATGTATTTTTTAGCATAATTAAAAGAAATATATTTTATACCTCCCTCGCTAGTAGTGAAGTTGAGCATCTTCTGTTTTTTTGGACATTCATATTTCATCTTTTATAAGTTGCCTGCTCTTATCCTTTGCCCATTTTTTTTTCCTGCTGGGTTGTTTATCATTTTGTTATTAATTTATAGGAGTTCTTTTTACATTAATAGTATTAGCCTTTTGTCTACAGAGGCTTTTTCTTCCATTTGATTTATTTTATGTTGTCTTTCAATATACCAAAATTTCATAAAATTGTTACCAAGGGCCCACTACCATTATCAGGTGAATTTAGTGTGGTGGGAGGTGGGGAAGGCAGTTCACAGAAAGTGGGACGCTGGACAGAAAAGCTAATGGGCACCTACTATATGAAATTTTGGGGGCCGGCCCCATGGCTTAGCGGTTAAGTGCGCGAGCTCCGATACTGGCGGCCCGGGTTCGGATCCTGGGCGCGCACCGACGCACCGCTTCTCCAGCCATGTTGAGGCCGCGTCCCACATACAGCAACTAGAAGGATGGGCAACTATGACATACAACTATCTACTGGGGTTTTGTGGAAATAAAGGAGGAGGATTGGCAGTGGATGTTAGCTCAGAGCCGGTCTTCCTCAGCAAAAATAGGAGGATTAGCATGGATGTTAGCTCAGGGCTGATCTTCCTCACAAAAAAAAAAAAAAAGGAAGCATTGAAATTTTGTAAAGATGTGGCCTTTCCAGCAAAGAACTGCAAGGAAATGACAGGAGGCACTGGATATGGGTGCTATTAGCTGCCTGAGTTAGGGTTTCTTGTTACAATTCACTCATTAACTCCTCCAATCATTTATTTACTCATTCAACAAACATTTATTAAGCTGCTATGATGTACTAAGCACTGTATTATAACAGAATACAAATATAACTAAGACATGGGTCCTGCTTTTGAGAAGCTCGTGGTATATTTGGGGAGGTAGAAATGTGAAATCACTGATAATAACAAAAAGATGAGTACTACACTAGAAAGATGATGGTGCCTCAGGCTAGGAAGCTATAGACACAAGAAGTGAATAGATCTGGGTTATATTTTAAAGGTAAAACTGAGGGCCGGCCCCCGTGGCTTAGCGGTTAAGTGCGCGCGCTCCACTGCTGGCGGCCCGGGTTCGGATCCCGGGCGCGCACCGACACACCGCTTCTTTGGCCATGCTGAGGCCGCGTCCCACATACAGCAACTAGAAGGATGTGCAGCTATGACATACAACTATCTACTGGGGCTTTGGGGGGAAAAAATCTAAAGGTAAAACTGAAAGAACTTATCGATGATCGCATATAGGTATCAAGGAAAGAAGAATCAAAGATGATTCCTAGGTTTTGGACCTGAGCAACTGTGAATATCCAGAGGAGCCTTTTACTGAGATGGAGAAGACTGAGATAGACAGAGGTTTAAAGGAAAAAAAATCAAGAGTTCTATTTTAGTTATATTAAGTTTGAGGTATTTACTAGACATCCCAGTGGATTTGTCAAGTGTATATTTAATATACGTGTCTTGGGAGCTCAGGGAAGAGAGGTGAGGCTGGATTATAAATTAGGTCAGTGACAGTATTTAAAGCTATGGGACTAGACGGGATCACCCGGAACAAACTGTGGATACAGTGGAAAACAGCCAAAGGCAGAGCCAGGCTTTAAAGTTAGGTAGAGGAAGAGGAGGATTCAAACAAGATGACTGAAGGGTGATCAAGGAGGCAAGAAGAAAACTAGGAGAATGAAGTATGCTAGAAGCCAAGAAAAGAAACTACTTCAAGGAGGGAGTAGTCAACAGTGTTGAATACTATTCAGAGGTTAAGATGAAGGTAGAGATATGGCCATTGGATTTGGCAAGATGGAGGTTAAAATGACCAGGACAAAGCAATTTCAGTAGAAAGGTGGGGACAAAATCTAGGTTTGAATGGATTAAAGGGAGAATGGAGATGAGAAATTAGAGACAGCAGATAGAGACAAACTCTGAGTAGTTTTGTAAAGGAATAGGATGATAGCTGGGAGGCAGTGGGGGTCAGGGAAAACTTTAAAAATGTTTTTTAATAAAAACAAAGTTTTGAATAGATTACATTACATGTTACAAAATTTTAAAGGTACAAAAGGATATACAGTGAAAATCTCACTCCCACACCTTTCCCCCAGTCACAGTGTTTTCCTCCCTCATTTCAATGTTTCCAGTCTTTTATGAATCCTGGAAATATTCTCGGAATATACAAGCAAATATTTTTATATATATTCTTCCACTTTCCTTCCTTTTAAACAAATACATAAATGGTAGCTAACTGTACACACTGTTTCTGCCCTTGTTTTTCTTCTCATCAACATATCCTGGAGATTGTTCCCTATGGGTATACAAAAAGGTCTTCTATTTTCTTTATTTATGGTTGCATTGTGTTGTTATACCATAATTTATTTATTCAATCCCCTAGTGATCCCTATTGATGAATATTTAGGTGGCTGCCAATTTTTTGCTATTACAAACAAAGCTGTAATGAATAATTTTGTACATAGGTCTTTTCACACATGTGGCAATATATCTTTTGGATAAAATTACTTAGAAGAATTGCTGAGTCAAAGAGTAAGTGCATTTGTGAGTTTGATAGATATAGTGCCAAAATGCTTCTATATAATTTGTACCAATATGTCTTCCACCAGCAATGAAGAGAAGGTCTGTTTTCCCATCCAGTGTGTGATAAAATTTTTTATCTTTGCCCATCTAGTAAGTAAAAAATGGTCTGTTGGTGTACTGTTTTTTGTGTGTGTGTGTGTGAGGAAGATCAGCCCTGTGCTAATACCTGCCAATCCTCCTCTTTTTTTGCTGAGAAAGACTGGCCCTGGGCTAACATCCATGCCCATCTTACTCCACTTTATATGGGACGCCGCCACAGCATGGCTTGACAAGCAGTGCGTCAGCGCGTGCCCGGGATCTGAACCGGCGAACTCTGGGCCACTGCAGCGGAGCGCGTGCACTTAACTGCTTGCGCCACCGGGGCGGCCCCTCTCTTGGTGTACTGTTAATTTGCATTTCTTTTTTTTGAGTGAGGTTGAATACATTCTCAAAAGTTTAAAAGCTACTTGTATTTCTTTTTCTTTGGATTGTCTCTTCCTACATTTTGCTCATTTTTCTAATGAGTTGTTGGTCTTTTTCTTATTGATTTGTAGGAGCTCTTAATATATCAGGCACATTAGCCCTCTGTTGTGATATGAATTGCAAATATGTTTTTTCACTTTGTTTATGGTAATTTTTTCCCTGCAGAAATTTTTTATTTTTACATACTTGAATTTATCTGAGTTTTGTGTCAGATTTTAAAAACCTTCCCCACTCTAAAAATATTTTTAAGACTTTCCCAGAAGAGGGGCTGGCCAGTGGCGCAAGCGGTTAAGTGCATGTGCTCCGCTGTGGCCGCCCCGGGTTCGCCGGTTCAGATCCTGGGTTCGCCGGTTCGGATCCTGGGCGCGCACCGACACACCACTTGCTAAACCATGCTGTGGCAGCATCTCATATAAAGTAGAGGAAGATGGGTACAGATGTTAGCCCAGGGTCAGTCTTCTTCAGCAAAAAAGAGGAGGATTGGCATCAAACGTTAGCTCAGGGCTGGTCTTCCTCAAAAAAAAAAAAAAAAAAGAATTTCCCAGAAGAGTTTTTTAACTATGGGGAAGGAGATACTATCTCCTTGCATGTTTTCAAAGAAAGGGAGGAACTGATGATGCAGGAGAAATTAGGGAAAATTTCAGGAGCAAAGTCCATGACTAAGCTAGAGGGGATATGGGATACAGAGCCTAAATGGGATATCTGCGTTTAACAGGAACAGGGACACTTCTCCCTTTGTCATAGGAGAAAAGACAGAGAATGTGGGTGCTGATGCAGATTGGTTGGTGGATTTGGTGGTGAGAGAATGGGAAAGTTCCTATTTGATTGCCTATATTTTCCCACTGACATAAAGACAAATTCATTACTTGAGCGCAGGGCAGGAAGGGGATGTTAAGGTTTGAGGAGAGATGAAGATTTAGAAGGTTTAGGGGACTTGCTGGATTAGATGTTCTAACTTCTATTCATTTCCACCCCCCCCATGGATCAAAAGATAATTTACTTAAAGTTTTTATTGATACAATAATTTGATCTGATGGAATGACTTGGTTTCCTTTTTTTTTTTTTTAAGATTTTATTTATTTATTTTTTCCCCCCAAAGCCCCAGTAGATAGTTGTGTGTCATAGCTGCACATCCTTCTAGTTGCTGTATGTGGGACGCGGCCTCAGCATGGCCAGAGAAGCAGCGCGTCGGTGCGAGCCCAGGATCCGAACCCGGGTCGCCAGCAGTGGAGCGTGCTCATTTAACCACTAAGCCATGGGGCCGGCCCTTGACTTGGTTTCCTTTTGAAAACTCCTTTATCCTTAGAGAATGCTTCATATGATTTGATTAGTATAAATCACTTGGCCTCAGTGTGCTATGCATGGGTTCCTAGCGGGATGAGCTTGTCTTAAAGAGGTGTTTGGGCTCACTCTTTGGATGACAATTGAAAGCTTCTCCACAAATAATTCATTTTCTATGCTTACCACAGAGCTGCTAAGAGCTCAACATTTTGGGCTTAAGTTACTTGCCTTCTCTTTGTTCAGCTGGCATTTATATGCCCCTAAAGAGGAAATTTGATTGGGTTGTTTGCCATTACTCCATACTGAGTGCTGCTTTTGAACACTAAATTACCGCTACTGCCTCAGTGGCAGTATGTAGTTGCCTTTGACTTGTCTCTTAGCCGCTGGTTAATCAGCTGTGATAGCACGGTTTATTTCATTCAAAACAAGTTGTGTGGGTCATAGCACTGGAGCAGGAAAGAACAGTTTGGATCACTTTGCCTAAAAGGGGGCCATGTACCTAGCAAGCCCAGATGGCTTCATGGACTCCTTCAGCCATTCCAGTAAATTCTTCATATCCTTTGTCTCAGTAATTAATTCTACTTCTGGAAATCTAACCTAAGGAGATAATCCTTAGGAGGCAGAATAGCAGAATGATTAAAAACACGCAGGCTTTGGAGTCAGATACACTTAGAATTGAATCCCAAACAGTCATGTTGAGTAAGTATCTACTAGAGTTTTATTCCTCTGCTCCTCAAGTCATCACTGTGCCATTTTTAAAAAACATCTTCATTGGGATATAATTCACATACCATAAAATTCATTCATTTAAAGTGTACAATTTAATGATTTAAACATGTTCACAGAGTTGTGCAACCGTTACCATAATCAATTTTAGAACATTTTCATCATCTCAAAAAGAAACCCCCTGCCCATTAATCACTCCCCATCCCATAGAACCCTACACAATCACTAGTCTTTTTGTCTCAATGGATTTGCCTATTCAGGACTTTTCATATAGTAGAATCATACAATATGCGGTCCTTTGTGACTGGATTCTGTCATTTAGCATAATGTTTTCAAGTTTATCCATGTTGTAGCTTATATCAGTACTGAATTCCTTTCTATTGCTAAATAATAATTCCATTGTTTGAATATACCACTTTCACTTTTATCAGTTGATGTACATATGGATTTTTTCCATTTTTTGGCTATTATGAATAATGCTGCTATGAACATTCATGTACACCTTTTTGCATACAAGTTTTTGTGTAGACATATATTTTTATTTCTCTTGGATATATACCTCTAAGTAGAATTGCTAGGTCATAGGGTAACTCTATGCTTAACTTTTTGAGGAACTGCCAAACTCTTTTCCAAAATGCTGCACTATTTTACATTCCTACCAGCAATATATTAGGGTTCCAATTCTCCTCATCCTCAGCAACACTTGCTATTAACTGTGTTTTTGATTATAGCCATCCTAGTGGGTGTGAGATGATATCTCATTGTGGTTTTTATTTGCATTTCTCCAATGGCTAATGATGTTGAGCATCTTTCCATGTGTTTATTGGCTATTTACATATCCTCTTTGGAAAAATGTCTATTTAAGTCCTTTGCCCGTTTGAAAAAATTGAGTTATTTATTTTTTTATTGTTGAGTTGTAAGAGTTTTAAAAAATATATATTCTGGGGGCCAGCCCCGTGGCTTAGGGGTTAAGTGCGCGCACTCCGCTGCTGGCGGCCCGGGTTCAGATCCCGGGCGCACAGCAATGTACCACTTCTCCGGCCATGCTGAGGCTGCATCCCACATACAGCAACTAGAAGGATGTGCAACTATGACATACAGCTATCTACTGGGGCTTTGGGGGAAAAATAAATAAATAAAATTATTTAAAATATATATATATATATATATTCTGGATACCATTCCCTTATCAGATTTGTAAATATTTTCTCCCATATTATAGGTTGTCTTCTCACTTTCTTGATGGTATCATTTGCAGCAAAAAAATTGTTAATTTTGATATAGTCCAATTTATCAATTTTTTCTTTTGTTGCTTATCTACTGAATGTTTGAATTCCTCTCCTCTCAGTCTCTCTTGAACCTTCTCCAACCAGGCTTTTGCCCTTACCACTCCCTGGAAATTGCTCTTGGTAAGGTCACCAGTGAGCTCTATGTTGTTAATCCAACAGTCAAGACTCAGTCTTCGTTCTTATTTGACAGAGCACTCATCCACCTTCTTCAAATACTATGTTTTATTCACTAAGCTTCCAGGACACTACATTCTCCTGGTTTTCTCCTACCTCACTCACTGGCTGCTCCATCTCAGTCTCATTTGCTGGTTCCTCCTCATCTCTCTGACCTCTAAACATTGGGGTGCACCAGGATTCAGACCTTGGATTTCTTTCTCTTCTATACATTTACTCTATTGGTGATTTCATGCAGCCTGATGGCTTTAAATATCATCAACATGCTGACAACTCCCTAACTTTTTTGTGTGTGTGTGTGAGGAAGATCAGCCCTGAGCTCACATCCATGACAATCCTTCTCTTTTTTTGCCGAGGAAGACTGGCCCTGGGCTAACATCTGTGCCCATTTTCCTCCACTTTATATGGGACGGTGCCACAGCATGGCCTGACAAGCAGTGCATTGGTGCGTGCCCGGGATCCAAATCCGGGCCGCCAGCAGTGGAGCGTGCACACTTCACCGCTACGCCACGGGACTGGTGCCCATGACAACTCCCTAACTTATGTCTCCTGCCCAAACTCCCTGCCTAAAACATTCTTCCCTCAGATATCCGTATAACTCACTCCCTGCTATAGACTGAATTGTGTCCCCCCGAAATTCATATGTTGAAGCCCTAACCCCTAATGTAACTATTTGGAGATAGGGCCTTTGTGAAGATAATTAAGGTTGAATGAGATCGTGAGGGTGGGGCCCTGATCTAATAGATTAGTGTCCATATATGAAGAGACACCAAACAGCTCTCTCTCTCTCTCCATGTGCACACACCGAGGAAAGGCTATGTGAACACACAACAAAAAGGCTACTGTTTGCAAGCCAGGAAGAGAGCTCTCATCAGAACCCAGTCATGCTGACACCCTGATCTCATATTTCCAGCCTCCATAACTGTGAGAAAATAAATGTCTGTTGTTTAAGCCATCCAGTCTATGGTGTTTTGTTATGGCAGCCTGAGCTGACTAATGCAGTTCCCCACTTTCTTCAGGTTTTTGCTCAGGTATTCCCTTCTCACTGAGGTATTTCCTCATTGTTCTGTTTAAAGTTGCAACCCTTGCTAACCCCGACATTCTCTTTCCCCCTTTCCTGCTTTATTTTTCTCCAATGACTCATCTGACATATATTCTACCTATATTGTAATTATTTTTTTATTGTCTGTCTCCCACCACTAAAATATAAGTTTAAAGTTAGAGACTTTTGTCCATTTTGTTCACCACTGTATCCTTAACACCTAAAATAGTGCCAGGTAAATTGTAGGCCTTTAAAAAATATATGTTGAATGAATGATTGCCGTTGTAGCTTGAAAATTTATAATGAAATTGAATATATTAAATTTGGATATAATGAAGTTGGCTGCTTCTGTGAAAGTTAGAATTCAGGCCTTCATAGTTTTGTAGTTCAACAGCTTTATTGGCTACATCAGTTAACAGAATGCCTTCTCTCATGACCATTGCAATGAAAGACTCTTAGTGAGCAAGCCACAATTGGAGCTGCTATACTCTTTGTATCAACATCATATAAACAGAGCCCAGTCCTAGAGCATTGTGCTTGAATGTTCCATTCAAACACCATGTGTACATTGGTGGCTCCTCTGACTTTGTTAGGAGGTCCTCTTCAAAGCTGTGTGGTCCATTGCTGGCATTACTGTGCCCTCTCCTTTTTGGCTAAATATGATCTAAATGAAAATGTTAACATAGGAGTACCTTCAAAGAGTCAGCTTAAATGTTGTCTTTGCTTCTTTACCAGGATCTATGCTTCATGCTGGTCATTATAATTTGGCAATTTAAGATAGATTTGTTTTTGTTATTGCTTTATGGCAATTCTTGGTATATGGCATGAGAAGATCATCAGCAGTCAGAAAGAGCAGCAGTGAAAGATATGACCTCGTTGTTTTGATGATGGAACTCTATATGGATACTTAGTGTGCATAAGTTATACTAGTAGCCACTGCAATAGGAATTGTAAGTAACAGGAAGAAATTAACTGATTCAACTCTCAGTCAACCCTAAATCAACTGATACTCTTGCAAGTTCTAATTAATATGTATACTTATTATATAATTTGTATTAGCAGCTTTGGTTGAAGTCAGGACAGATCATGTTTAATATGTTCTAGTATAACGTGATACTTTAGATGTACTTTTTCCACTGAGAATGACTTTAACAATTCTCTTGTTAATTTTCACAGTAACATAAAACAAAAATTAATTTAAAAAGTATCTGCTGGGACTGGCCCCGTGGCGTAGTGGTTAAGTTCGGTGCACTTCACTTTGGTGGCCCAGGTTCGCAGGTTCGGTTCCTGGGTGCAGACCCACACTACTCATCAGTCATGTGTGGTGGCAACCCGCATAAAAAGTGGAGAAAGATTGGCACTGATGTTAGCTCAGGGCTAATCTTCCTTAAGCAAAAAGGAGGAGGATTGGCAACAGATGTTAGCTCAAGGCTAATCCTCAGCCAAAAAAAATCATATTTTTTTAAAAAAAAAGGTATCTGCTGACTCTTTGACACCATAATGTGGTATTTGCACCCATGGCCATTTATGAATATTACTGTAAATACTATACAGTTCTCAAGGCATTTTGCTCTGGGCCTTACTATTCCATGTATCATGAATCATCCAAATCCTCTGTTATCACTTGGACTTTCTAGTATTTTTAATGGTATTCTATCTCAAGGGAGCCCTTCTAATTGCAGAATCTAGTATCTTTGGATTTTCTGGTTCAGGATAAACAGGGATTGATTCGTCTATGGATCCATATGTCTTATGGAATGTGCATTTCCTGTCTTCTCCACCTGCCGGACTGGAAGAGTGTTTGGACCAGAAAATGCTACTAAACTTACAGTACAAATGTGATAATGGAGGCATGAACAATTAGGTTGGAGAAGAAATATCTAAGTAGAGTAGGGGTCAACAAACCATAGATCATTGGCCAAAGCTAGCCCACTGCCTATTTTTGTAAATAAAGTTTTGTTGCAGTACAGCCACTCCCATTTGTCTATTGCCTATGGTTGCCTTTGCACTACCACAGTAGAACTGAGTCATCAGGACAGAGACCTTACGTAGCACTCTCATTGCTCTTGGCCTGTAGAGCCTAAAATATTTAGTATCTGGTTCTTTACAGAAAATGTTTGTCAATCCCAAGTTAGAGGAATTAGAGACTGCTTCCCAAAGAGGTGATATTTGAGATGAGACTTGGGGGAGCCATAGAAGTACTTCTGCTGGAGGGAGCAGCATGCGACAAGATATGAAGGGATATATCATAGTACATGGGAGAGGAGTCTTTATTGGAGCAAGAGTACACTAGGTTAACCCCGCTCTCAGTCACTGCAGCTTACGACCACAGGAACTGAAGGAACAAGACACTACCAGATGGCCCCACAGCTCACGGCCCACACCCCCGCTTCCTCCCCTCCTCACACAAAGAACCAAGGCAAAGCTTTGAATGGTGAATTGTTGACCTTTGTTAACTTTTAGTTAAACTGAGTTTTGACCATAACTGAGTTTTGGCCCCAACTTTGATGGGGTGGAGGGCCTGAAGAAAGAAGAACCCCTAGAATCGCAACCCTAGAATCTTAACATTTCCCTGTTTAGCACAATGAAGATGAGATGTTTCACATCTTCTGGATAAAAAGGTAGTAGGTGCACAGAAGGCCAAGTGACAGACAAAACTGTAAATATGAAAATCTGAAGGAAAAAAGTCATGAAGAAAAACAAAAACACAAGAATGGGGTTGGCCAGAGAATCATGGAATAGTATAGCCAACTGAGTAGGAGCAGTTTGGGCAGAAACTCTAATAAAGTAGTAATATATATATATTTACATATATATATTTATATATACTATATATATACTAATTATAGCATAAAACTAACCTAAACTCTAATACAGTAGGTGTGTATATGTATATATACATACACATAACTAATTATAGCATAAAGCCAACCTAAAGCAGAGGCAGAAAATGGAAGAAAGAACATGAATTAATTGAGGCAAATCAGAACTGGTGTTTGTCACAATTAAAGGGAAAAAAGAAGAAAAACTAAAGAATTAAAGACTTCAAAAAGCTGCTGTAGGGGCTGGCCCATGGCGTAGTGGTTGAGCTCGGTGCACTCCACGTTAGCGGCCCAAGTTCGTGGGTTCGGATCCCAGGTGTGGACCTACACCACTTGTCAGCCACGCTGTGGTGGCGACCCACATGCAGAATAGAGGAAGACTGGCACAGATGTTAGTTCAGGGATAATCTTCTTCAGAAAAAAAAAAAAAAAGCTGCTGTAAATATTAAATAAGAACTCAGAAAAGCACAATTCTCATTGTCATTTATTCATTAGGGGATTATGCCAATGGCTCCTATGACTCAAGTCATCTCATATGTCTTCACAGACGACCCTGTCCTCTTTAAGCCAGGTTGACCCCTCTACATATCTTCCAATCACAGGTGTTTTAGGAAATTGCCTAAGATTTCTTCTTATTGGACTATTTCTGTACTTGTTCTCACCAAAGTCTCAACTCTATATTTGATCAATCCAAAATTTGTCTTTGCACTCTGGTGGAGGTGTTCATATCCGCGATGACCTAATATTTGGCCATTTGGCTTTCATCAGGTGGCTTTAGATCTGCTCTTATGGAACCCAACCCTGGCCTTTAAACCATTTGGCCTTTGGCCCCAGCTGGGCTGGTCCAAGTCACTCCTAACCCCTTCCTCAGGGGGAGATTCTAGCAACTGGGAAGAATCACTTTTACTTTATCCTCTAATAATAATTGTTGATTACAGACAGAGCTGGTCAGTTACATTTATTACCATGGTCAAGTTGGCCACAATTACCAGGATACATCTCTCAGGGGCCGGCCCCGGGGGCTTAGCGGTTAAGTGAGCGCGCTCTGCTGCTGGCGGCCCGGGTTCGGATCCCGGGCGCGCACCGACGCACCGCTTCTCCCGCCATGCTGGGGCCGCGTCCCACATACAGCAACTGGAAGGATGTGCAGCTATGACATGCAACTATCTACTGGGGCTTTGGGGGGGAAAAAAAAGGAGGAGGATTGGCGATAGATGTTAGCTCAGAGCCGGTCTTCCTCAGCAAAAAGAGGAGGATTAGCACGGATGTTAGCTCAGGGCTGATCTTCCTCACAAAAAAAAAAAAAAAAAACACCTCTCAGCAATAGTGTAAGGAAGGCAACTTGACTTAGTAGAAAAGACACAAACTTTGAGAGTAGCTTTCTAGGTCTGGGTACCAGAGGGAGGGAAGGAGGTGGAGGTGGGGAGATGTACACCCCCAGTCCTCAGCCCTCCTCATTCATCCAGGGGCACCCAGATCCTCTATTCTTCCTTTCCCTCAACACGTAGGCACCTGAAAGTTCCCTTGCCCACTCCTGTCTGGCCTCTGCCACTCCAGAGCAAGCTGGGCCAGATGTGCCTGAGACTGAGCTTTGACCATGCAGTTGAGGTAAAATCCCTAAGAGAGGGCAAAACAACCATACAAAAGGAACCCAAGTCCCTGCTTGACCAGGTGGAGCAGAGCTGCCTGCTGTCCGAGATCTTCCAAACTGTTATTTGAGAAATAAATTCTGTTTTCTGTTTAAAAAAAGAAAAGAAAAAAGAATGCAAACTTTTGATTCAGGGTTGGATTTGAATCTCAGCTCTTACACTTAATACTCCTGTGACTCTTGTTAAGTCATTTAATTTCTATTAGCTTCAGTTTTCTACGAATGTGGAGTTGTTATATACTTCACAGCACTGTTCTAAGTATTGGAAAGAAAATATGTACACCTGGCATATAGTGGACACCCAATTTTTAATTTTTTTTATGTTTTTGGGGGGAGGAAGATCAGCCCCGAGCTAACATCTAATGCCAATCCTCCTCTTTTTGCCAAGGAAGACTGGCCCTGGGCTAACATCCGTGTCCATCCTCCTCTACTTTATATGTGACACTGCCACAGCATGGCTTGACAAGCAGTGCATCAGCGCGCACCAGGTATCCGAACCTGCGAACCCCGGGCCGCTGAAGCGGAGTGTGCGCACTTAACTGCTACCTGACCGGGCTGGCCCCCTGACACTCAATTTTAAATGGTAGCTGTTACATTTTTAACATTGAGTACATTGGGTTTTGTGTGTGTGTGTGTGTGTGAGGAAGATCAGCCCTGAGCTAACATCTATGCCAATCCTCCTCTTTTTGCTGAGGAAGACTGGCCCTGGGCTAACATCCATGCCAATCCTCCTCTTTTTGCTGAGGAAGACTGGCCCTGGGCTAACATCCATGCCCATCTTCCTCTACTTTATATGGGACGCTGCCACAGCATGGCCTGACAAGTGGTGCATCGGTGGGCGCCCAGGATCCAAACCTGGGCCGCCAGCAGTGGAGCGCGCGCTTAACCACTACGCCACGGGGCCGGCCCCGAGCACATTGGTTTTACCTTAAAACTACAACTCAAGCCTTTTTCTTATCAGAAAAAAACATTGTATTGGGAAGGCTCCCTATAATCTATAAGAAGATCTTTAAATCTTACCCGGTTATAAGTTATTTAGGTTTTCTTTATGCCCATATTGGAAGGACTAATGGTTTAAAATCAGAAATCAAGAGGAAATAAAAAGAATAGTTTAGAAACAAAGGAGAACTTCTTTTTTCTTTTTTTCTAGCTACTCTACCTTTTTTTTTTTCTCAGTGAGGAAGATTGGTCCTGAGCTGACATTCATTGCCAATCTTCCTCTATTTTGTATGTGGGACGCTGCCACAGCATGGCCTGATGAGCAGTGTGTAGGTCCGCACCTAGGATCTGAACCTGCAAACCCTGGACTGCCGAAGTGGAGAGTGCAAGCTTAACCACTACACCACGGGGCTGGCCCCCAAAGGAGAACTTTTGATGGAAAAAATCATATCTCACTAAACTGTGTTAGCGGAAAAGTACTATGATAACATCACAGTTTTCTAAAGAAGGTAATTTATCCAACAATCTAGGGCATCTGTATGGGAATTGAGAATACTGGAGCAAGTGAAAAGGAACATTGAACTGCCTTTGAAAAAAACCCATACTACTCACTTTTAGGAAAGACTCTCAGATTCCAAACCTGTTTGCTCTTATTTTACACACAATGCTAATAAACTTGGTTATCTGGTTTCCTAGGACACAGATTAGGAAGAGTACTGCCAAAGCCAAGCACCCAGGAAGTAGCAAGAGGTACTATGTAATAACCTAAAAAAGGAGGAGGAAAAAAAAACAGAAAGAAAATTATTAGAAGGACAAAGCAGAACACAAAAACACACCAGCCGTGGATCATTTTGGGTAAAGCAAAGAGCCTAGTGTATTTTATTATTTCCCAAAAATGCATTACTTTGCACTCTAGTTCTGAATGCTAACAATGACCAAGAAAATAAGAAGAGGTTAAATTATGTTTGCTATATGTTTCAAGAAGGCAGGGATCTATTTTATTTACAATAATATTAAAGGCGGATTTTTAAACATTTTTTTATCTAAAGGGATTAGTTTCAATTATTTAGAAAGCTAATTCAGACTTTTCACATTCTCCAAAGGCGTTAGATAAATGAAGCGTTTCTAAATTGTGATAGCAAAATCAGAGTAAATACACACCTGTTTATGTTGACAAGTCTTCTAAATGTGCCTTTAGATCTAGTTGGTTGCTTTGACCCCCAAGCAAGAGAGAATAAATAATGCATTCCTCTACAAGCTGACTAACAGTAAAAGTTTAACAAGCTCCCATTGGTACGCCTAGCTCTGGGGAAGACAAAAAGAGTAGAAAATAGGAAAGGTATGTAACACCTTGTTCTGAGTTCCCATGGATTAAAGGATGATCATACAAGCAAACCCAAAATGTAAATTATTTATACTGTTAAATAATATGAAACTATATAAATTAACAAAGATTATTATATATAAGAACAGTGTCTAAGCAATCCCTAATGCATATAAGTTATTGTTTAAGAATTCAATAATGTCATGAAGTCCATTAATGCCATGGTTCTCAGCCTTTGTGATACCTCTGTGGCTCTCAGGGGTTTATTCAAGGGTCAAAGTAAGTTGAAGGCAGAAGGTTCTGCAAGGCTACCAGCCAGGACCAGATGAGTCCATCTGCTTCTCTTCCTCTCTGTCCAAGACGGCAAGGTCTTTCTTGCCTGCTTCCCTCAGGGAGAACAGGACTCATCAAGACATACTTAGGGAATCAAGCGCATGATAGGTCTATCAGGGCTACAGTCTACCATTATATATCCCCCCAACCCCCACCCCGGGCAAAACTCCGTGAAAGCTGGAACCTTGTCTATCGTGGGTACAGCACAGTGCTGGCATGTAATAGCATCCAAACATTTCTCCAATGAATATGATAGAGTGTCAGTGGAGTTGAGGTACCTGGAGCCTTGATTTGGAAAGCCTTTCCCAGGAAGAAGGAGGATATATGGGCTACTCAGCAAGGACAGGGTAGTGTACAACAATCTGTAATGGAACCATATGTCCCAAAATGAACTCAGACAAGGTTCCAGATCCAGACATGAGCATCTAGGGAAAGTGTTTTTGTTAATATGCTAGTTTTTCTTTGGGACTGATAATTCATGTTTCATAACAAAAATCTGGCTGTGGGTAGTTTCATCTATTAAAGAAGAACATCTTGATTTTGGAGAACAGGAAACCTTTTCCTTGTTTTGCTGTTTAGTAGGGCAGAATGTTTAGACTGACTCTCTTTTTTACAGAAGTAACTTAGCATACCCAAATGTCTAAGTACACAACTGTTGTGCTGCTGGAAGTGGCAAGAGAAAACACTCCAGGTAGAAATGAACAGGGAGAGATATTTAAGTTCCCTATTCTGTGAAGAGTAACATAGGGAAGTGAAAGTGAACTGAGGAGAGGAAGAGAAATGCGAGCTGAAGAAACAGCCAAGAGAATCAGGAAGAGAGATTGCAAAATCATGCCCCCCTTTAGCCCCAAGTGCTTTTGTACTTGCTTCTTTCTGTGCCTTTTGGTTGTTTGAAGATGCCAGGCATGTGTTCCCACACAGCACACCCTCGACCTCTCCTGGTCACACTCTGTCATGAGTCACAACCTTGATTGCTGTGGAAACAGCAAAGAGCTGGGCTCTTAGGAAGGAACACAGTGCCTGACCCAGCGTCCACTACTTCAAGAAATGGGCATAAGGTGGCAGCACTGGTAGTGCCTGAAGGTGTTGAGGAGAGAAACTTGGCCAAGGGCCAGCTGTACTTGAGCTGCTAAGTCCCAGGGAGAAGATGGAAAAGGGAACTCTGTTAAAGACCTCCCTATTGGGGAGTTAGGAATGAGAGTGCCCCTCTCCTAGGGGAGTGGTGGCACTCAGGAGCTCCATTGGAAGGAGTGGGTGATGGGGTCACATTGTCTGGCACCCACACATCTGTTGACAGAATAACTGCCAAGTATGAGGAAGGATTAAGATGGATTGATGAATGACATGGATGAACCTTGAAAACATGGTAAGTGAAAGAAGCCAATCACAAAAGACCATATATCGTACAATTCCATTTATATGAAATGCCCTGAATAGGCAAATCTACAGAGACAGAGAGTAGATTAGCGGTAGCCCAGGGCTTGGGGCTGGGGAGAATGGAGGGTGACTGCTAAAGAGGATGGGGCTTCTTTTTGGGGTAATAAAATATTCTAAAATTGATTATGGTGATGGTTGCTCAACTCTGAATAAGCCAAAACCCATTGAATTGTGCATTTTAATGGGTGAATTGTAATTATATCTCAATAGAGCTGTTACTAAAAAGAAAAAAAGTAACTGATGAACATTTAGTTGAAAACAAGAGAGGAGAATGATGAACGGCAACTAGACTTTTGGTGGTGAACAAGATGTGGTCTATACAGAAGTCAAAATATAATGATGTACACCTGAAATTTATATAATGTTATAAACTAATGTTACCTAAAACGAAACAAAACAAAAAAACAGAGAGGAAAGGGTACAATGTGAGTGCATTCTTACCATCCTCTCCCTCCCTGCTCCTATGAAAATGGATGGCTTCAGTGAGGGAGAGTCATCCCTTTTCCTGGAATCACTCATGTCTAAGACAGTGCCTCTTAAACTTTAACTTGCATACAAAGCACCTGGGGATCTTGTCAAAATGCAGATTCTGTTTCAGAACGTCTGAAGTGGAGCCTGAGACTGTGCATTTCTAAGAAGCTCCTAGGTGGTCCTGAAACTGCTAGTCCTGGAACCACACTTTGAATAGAGAGGTTCTAAGAGACCCAATGAAGTTATATTTATTCTTAGACTGGGGTCAGTATTATATCAGCTCTGTACTAAAGTTAAAATAGCAATTAAATATTTTTATTTTGGGCCGGCCCCGTGGCTTAGTGGTTAAGTGCGTGCGCTCCGCTAATGGTGGCCTGGGTTCGGATCCCGGGCGCGCACCGATGCACCGCTTCTCCGGCCATGCTGAGGCACGTCCCACATGTAGCAACTAGAAGGATGTGCAACTACGACATACAACTATCTACTGGGGTTTGGGGGAAAAAAAAAGGAGGAGCATTGGCAATAGATTTAGCTCAGAGCCAGTCTTCCTCAGCAAAAAAAAAAAAAAAGAGGAGGATTAGCACGGATGTTAGCTCAGGGCTGATGTTCCTCAAAAAAAATATATATATATATATTTTTATTTTGACCACCTCATACTTGCTAGTGGCATAATATATATAAATGATGCTTCTGATAAATGTACTTGAAAAAGTACATTATTAACATTATGAGATTTATTACCTATTTTTATTGAAAAGCTCAGGATTTGGAATTTGTAAGAGAGTTTGGTTTAAATCCTGGCTCTAGCATTTACCAGTGTTACGGCTTTGGATTGCTTAATCTATCTGAGCTTCAGTTTCTTTGTTTACAGAATGGAGACAATAATACCTATCTCAGTGGATTTTTGTGAGTTCTAGAGACCATACAGCACACACATAATAGTCACTCATGAGAAAACTACTATTATTGTTGTCAAATTTGTGTGAGATGGGAGGATCTACCCCACTTTCCTTTTCATATCTGCATCACTGCATATTTTCTTTTAAATCTCCTAAATCTTGAAATTTTGGTTGTGTAGGAGATGCTTCTCTTAGATTATTTTTCTTCATCCATTTGAAGAAGGCACTGTTGTTTAGAGCTCTAGTAAAATTCATATGAAATATACTTTTTAATACAGAAGTGTATGCTTTCTTTTTTTTTGTATTGGTTTTGATATTAAGGGATTCCACGTAAAAGTTCTGGATATTCAATAAGGAATTTTGGTATCCCTAATTCTTTTTTTTTTTTTTTAAAGATTTTATTTATTTATTCCCCCTCCCCCAAAGCCCCAGTAGATAGTTGTATGTCATAGCTGCACATCCTTCTAGTTGCTGTATGTGGGACACGGCCTCAGCATGGCTGGAGAAGCGGTGCGTCGGTGCACGTGCACACCCGGGATCGGAACCGGGCCGCCAGCAGCGGAGAGCACGCACTTAACCGCTAAGCCACGGGGCCGGCCCTATATCCCTAATTCTTAAGTGTGAGGCTCAAATAATGCAACAACAATGATTTTTATTTTTGTTGAAAATTTTTTCCAAGGGAGTTCCTTAATTTCGTTTTGGGGCCTCTGTTGTTTTCCTTTTTCTTTACAGGTACAGCAAGCAAGTTCGCCTAATGCCTGGCCCTCGGGGAGCCTAGGGAGAGAGGCAATTTGGAAAACCCTGTTTTGGAACGGAGCTGCTCCTCAATAGCTCCCCATGGAAGAGGGATTCCTGCTGCAAATGTGACATCACAGGCACACAGCTTGGGCTGGAGCGAGGACTGCTGCTGCTTCCTTCTTGAGGCACTCTGACCTGGGAGACGCATGCATTCAAGTCTTCCATAAGGTGAAGCGCTGGCTGAGCACACAGGTGCCTTGCTCCCATGTGTTATACTCAGGCTGTTCTCTGAATGTCGCAGAGATGCGAGAGGCTGCCTTGCCAAGTGTTTTTCTTTACTTTTGTTTTTATATTCTTTCAACTTTTAGACTGACTTTACCTCCTCGGTTTTCCTGGTTTCTGGAAGAAAATATGGCAAATACTAATCGTTGCTGGCAAGTTCCTGGCAGGCAGCGTTAGCGAAATTTGTTTCCTCCTTTTTGTGAAATCATTCATTTTTTTTTTTACACTTTTATAAATTCGATTTCTTGCCAACACCTTTCTATCGCTGAGTACTCAGCGTTACCTATGTGAAGGCCTAAGCAGTATGAAGACTTAAGAATTTGTTTTCTTCTCTATTTGTTTTTTAAATTATAGAAGACTCTAATGCTGTCAGCTGGTAAATGTTTAGAGTTTAAGGTAAACATCACTCCAATTTTTATAAATACTGTAACAGAAAACTGGTTTTGGAGATGCCATCTTTTAAAAACCTGTTTTATAGAGAATTCTGTTGAACACATATTTTCAAATTTGAGAAGGAAAACAAAAGATTCTACCTGTTCAATGCAGCTTTGAATATTTAGGATTTCTTCTGTTCTGCTTTGTGTCGCTGCTGTGTAAGGTACTCAAAAAGGCTGAACTGGAGGCACCAGCCCCCTGAAAGGAACAGCCGCAGGTTCATGGAGTGAGGAAGTGCTAGCTGCTAGTTGGGGATTTCCCAGGTCACTGATTTTGAAACCCCCCAAATACTGATCTAAAGATCAAATTCTTGTCTTCAATAGCAAGGATCAAGAGGTTGGAAAGCTGTATTCTGTTTCCTCGTCTAGCACCAGGATTCCGTTGGAGAGTTGCAATTAAATGAACTCTAAGTCCGGCCTGTTCTTTCCTTTCTCGTCTGTCCAATTAAGGACATTATTTGATTTGGTGCATCTCAGCCATTCATTTTGGTGGACAGTTGTTTCTCTTGTTACAAAGACCAAAGACCATTCTAAAACCAGAGTCAGCCAAGTAGGTAGAACAAATATCTCATAATTCCATGTAGCTGCCTTAGGAGCACTGGGTTCCACTCTGTGCAGAAATCCCTGGCATGAGTGTTGTGTGCAGGAGCCTGAGCTGTGAGAGCAGCCAGTGTGGCATAAATTGTACCTTGTGGACATTTTTGTGCCAATTAGTCAAGTACAATTACCCAGTGTGAGAGCCTATGGGACACTGAGACAAAAAAGAGAGAGAAGAGAGAGGAGAGGGAGGAGCATGAAGAGAGGAGAAGTTATCTTAATTCTCTTCTTCTCTAGGGGAAAAAAGAGACTAAAATACAATCTAAGTGTAACAGCATTAGTAATATTAATAATAATACCTTTGATAATTAGGCCAGTGATCTCAAAGTACTTTTAACATCCATTATTTTCTCTATACTCACTAAAATCTCTTTAAGGTCCCATAGAATGGGGATTGCCATGTCTTAACTTTTTCCTTGTTCTCTTTTCTCTTTGTTTATCAACTTTGTTGGTTTGTTGGAAAACCAATTGGAAAATGAGGGATCTTGATTTGAGTGCTAGGAACTTATAAATTTTTAGGGAAAAAGGCCCATACTATTTTGGAGGTATATCTTTCCTTTTAGGTAGACATCAGCCTTCAAAGTGCTTTATGGGAGGTATGATGGTAGTGTATATACAATGTTGTACATCACAGCAGGGTAATTGTCAGAGGACCTCCCATTTATAGTAAACTGAATGAGAAAATTGACATCCAAAATCTAAAAGTGGAAAATTCTAGACTGGTTTCAAAGCATCACAGTAAAGAGATAGTCATTTGACTCATGGAGAACCTTTGATCTGATGCTTCTGAGCACTTATAGTCCATATGATTAGATTTTGTGAGTCTATTTGAAATTGTGATCATTACAGTTTATAAATGGATACAGCCATTTGGAAATCTGACTTAGAATGAAAATCTGGACATTTGTCTCAAATGTTGAGATAGTTCTCAAACTGTAGGCTCTTTACTTTGAGTATTAGGTAGGTCATTCACCTTTACTTCTTGTCTTTCCATTCCTCATCCCCCACCCCCATTCACCTCCAAGAAGAACACTTCTAACAGTTTTCATCTGTCTTTGTAGTACTCCACTCCTGTAAATTCCTTCTCCATATTTTTGCTCTGTTTCATTTAGTTTGGAAAATGGCAGTGTAGAATATGTTTGGTATAACCCTAATCCTGGCCAGCATCTGTGATCTCTTTAAAAGTGTGTGTGTGTGTGTGTGTGTGTGTGTGTGTGTGTGTGTGTGTGTGTGTTCTGGAGTTAAAAGTATAGAAGCAAAAACCTTAAACAAAATAGAAAACAAATCTTCCTTATTATCCAGTTCCCCTCCATATTTTTAGTTTGAAAATGTTTCTCCTGTTGTTCCTGTTAAATATATCTGGTATTTTGGCATCACACACCAAAACATGATGTCAGAGGTGTGTGTATGTGTGCACATGTGTCTGGCAGAGGTGAGGGACAGACTAGGTCAGATAGCATAGTGTGTGCGATGGTGAAGAACTTGCTCACTAAATTAATTAATCTTCAATTAGCAGATCACTGAGGATATGAATCACTCACAGGCAGTCAAAAGGTGATGTCAGTGAATGGTTATGGCTCAGCATGACTGCTCCTGTTTGCTATTGCACTTAGTCCTAGTGCTACTGCTATTGCAGAGCTCTCCTGTGAATTTTATTGTGGGACTTTAGAAAGGTCTACTGCCAAGGATAGCATTAACAAGTATTGGGCTGGCCCTGTGGCTTAGCGGTAAAGTGTGCGCGCTCTGCTCCTGGCGGCCCGGGTTCGGATCCCGGGCGCGCACCGATGCACCGCTTCTCCGGCCATGCTGAGGCCGTGTCCCACATACAGCAGATAGAAGGATGTGCAACTATGACATACAACTATCTACTGGGGCTTTGGGGGGAAAGAAAAAAAGGAGGAGGATTGGCAACAGATGTTAGCTCAGAGCCGGTCTTCCTCAGCAAAAAGAGGAGGATTAGCATGGATGTTAGCTCAGGGCTGATCTTCCTCACAATAAATAAATAAACAAGTATTCTAGGAGATCCTTAAAGCAAGGAGCAAGGTACTTAATGAAGTTTATAAATACGGCTTTGGAATGATGTTATTATTAGCAATAGTCACACCATTAATTTCTAGTTGAAAGAATAACATGCTCACAAGATTTCTGAGTCTCAGTAGAAGACCCATTTTGGTGGCAATTGAGTCAGAACAGCACATTCAACTCAAGGATTGCCAAAGAAGGGCAGGAGCTTTGAGTAAAGTTGCTTCATCGTGAAAGGTAAATATTCAAGGTGGAGATGGTGTATCTTTGGTCTACAGAATTTAGTTAACTTTATAAATTGGTTTCTGTCTTACCTCTCCATAATCAGTTACAAATTGTGCTAATGATGGATTACTAAAAATCCTCAATCAGGCTGCAGCCTCCTTACCTCTAAGCTTCTTCCTAGAGAATAACTTCTGTTTTGAAGGACATGTAGTACCTCAACTCTCTTATGATTCCATCTTGGAAACACTGGCTGCTAGTTTATAAAAGAACAGAGAGTAGGTGTGGAGTCAACTAGATCCTTCTTTTCTAGAACATTTTGGACTTCCAACTTTAGCTGGGCTAAAGGGGAAACACATCAGCCATGAACTCCAGTTTTTGCTGGACAGTGTCCATATAGGTAGCTGTGATTGATTGGGAAAAAAATACTTATACGAGCTCTTGGACTTTGTTCTGAGGTCCAAAGGGCCCTCACATTAAAAAATGTGTAATCTATATCCTGGCCTTTGGGGAAAAAATAGTGCCTAATGCTATATGGCATTGTGTACTCTCGTTTGAGTGTAGTTTGTAAATGGGGTCTCTTAATGAAAACACATCGTGGTGGAGAGGAGTGTGTACGTGTGTTTGTGTTTCAGTGCTGTTTTTATTTATTTATTTATTTATTTATTTATTTATTTTGGTGAGGAAGATTGTCCCTGTGCTGACATCTGTTGCCGATCTTCCTCTTTTTGCTGAGGAACATTATCCCTGAGCTAATATCTGTGCCAATGTTCCTCTACTTTGTATATGGGACGCCACTACAGCATGGCTTGATGAGTGGTGTGTAGGTCCATGCCCGGGATCCGAGCCGTGAACCCCAGGCTGCGGAAGCGGAGCGCACCAACGAACCACTATGCCACTGGGCCAGCCCTTCAGCGTTGTTTTTAAATGGCCTGTTCGATAGGCTCGATGACATGTATTGAGTTATTTCTCCTTTGTCTCCTGTTCACCCTCCACAGTAATACTGGAAGAACAACAACACACGTGTACACAGGCCTCAAGTAGTCTCTTTGAAGGGGTAGGCCAATAAGAACCAACCTGCTCGTCCCTACCCACCAGCCCTTCTGGTTGCTTCTGAATCCAGTTTCAGTGTTGTTAAATTTCAGGGCAGAAAGTGATAATTTGGAAAAGTGCCAAAACTCACTGTAATTTTTCCTGGCAGTTTTCCCTTGGTGTCATTGGTAAGTTCTGCATTTCACTGGAGTGCCACACCACTATTACTACTACAGTATCCCACAGCTGACTTTTTTGTTTGGTCCACTTTTTCTTTTATCTTTGGAAGAAGCCATTTTCTGAAAGGATAGATGGGTTTAAACTCTATCAAAGCTGGTCAGAATGCTTTCCCTTGGGGGCCATTCACTTCCCGTCTTCTGCCTAGTAGGTTTCTTTGGATTTTCTTTGATTCTTACATGAAAAGCCTGGGATGATCATGTTGGAGTATTCTGAGGCGGCTGTGTCGCAGAGAACAGGCAGCACATTTGCTGTGTTAGCCCCCTATCCTGTTTCACAGGTCTGCATGCCTGCCTCCCTCCATTTTGTCAGCGCTCACACTGTTTTTCCTTCTCCTTCCAACTCTTTTCTACAGAATTTGTGTTGGAGCAAAAGACTCCATTCCAGATCCATTCCAGAGTTGCTGTGAGAAAATGCCCGGCTCTGACTCTTTTTCCTATCTCAGTAAAATGGCAGTGTAAGAAAGCTTTATGCAATCAGGGCTGAAACAAATACCCACCTAGAATATTTGATTTTCCTTCTGATTTTGTTCTCCACCCTCCACTTTCAAAAATTTCCCTTACAATCATTTTACATGTGTGAAATTTTCCTACATTGGTTCTAAAGAATAAAGCAAAACAAAAGCAGTCTATGTTGGTTTAATATGGGAAGTCAAAGATAACAGACTTTTCCTGTTCCTGAGCAATAGCCTTCAGTATTAAGATTGGTGACCTTATCTTTCCTTGGTAATATTGTTGGTGTTTAGCTCTCCAAATTTAAAAACAGCTTAGTGTAATAAGTACCAAATACAGAATTGTTCAATTTTTCTTCTGATGGACTATCAAGGGTCTTTCAAGCTTCTTTGCAAGTAGGTTTTTCATACACTATTTTTGTATTAATTGGTGAATACAAACCTTCAATGAGGCTTAGCAGAAATATCCAAATTCCTGATCTGCCCAGTGGTTTTATAAAACTCCAGTCCAGGTTTGTTTGTCTTTAAAATATTATTAGCTTTACTCTGTCTTCTCCAAAAGAATAGTTAGCAAGCTCACCAGAGAGATTGGAGGATAAGGAGAATGTACATATTGGAGTGTGCGAGAGTTGGTGATTTTTTCCTCATGTCAGATGGACCCCGGGTTTTATATTTTATTTGAAACTTGCCACAAACCAGATCAGCCTGGACCTTTATTTATTTGAGTTGATTTTAGTTTTGGGGAAGGTGATGGTGAGGGTAATTCTTATTTTATATTGGTACCAAAAAAGCAGGTTGACTTATGCCTAAGGGTATTTTTACATAGTTACTCTTCTGGTTAAAAAAAAAAAAAAGCCTCCTTTAGAAATTAATATTTCTCAACATGTGTTATCATTATTCTGAAATGTAAATTCCACCAAACTGTTTATCTAAAGAGACAAGCAGTTCTTGAGCGCCCACCAAGCTTGATGCCTCAGGGGTTTGCTCCTTTGGGATTCTCGGCGCTGGGTAGGCACAATTTTACCGCGAAGAGCTGTGGAGCGCCATTCAGACTCCATTCCATTTTTCTCCGCGGCGATCCAGTTCTTATTTTACAGCTCCCGTCTGGGAGCCGGTAATATAATGAATTGCCTTGACTCTAGCTTCAATCCACTTTCCTCGCTTAATATGCAGCCCAAAGTTTTGCAGCTCGCTGTCAGATGGTAGTGCTAGACTTTCACACTGCTCCCAAAGCCTCCGCTGGGGCTGTTTCTGAACACGGAGTTACAAACTTTAAGACGGAAATCCAGACGGAAATCCACGCCAGGCTTTGAACTCTGCTTCTGGCTTCCGTCAACTGACATAGTTGCCCTTTTGCTCAAACTCGCAGCTCCGGTTCGCACTCGGGAGAGCTCTGCTGGGTGTCTGCTGCTTTGCCGCGGCGGGGACGCGTGTGGGGGCCACAACTCGGCGCTCCTCCGATCCCCCGCGCCTTAGTTCAGAACCAAGGCAAACCCTCACTGGGTCCTGGGCTTCAAACGTCTTCCACTAAAGGGAGTGGGGAAAGGAAGGAGCCCGGAGGAGCCCAGCCCGATCTTTTGTTTGTTTGTTGAGTTTTGTATTTCGGACACCTAAGGAAAGCAAACTGCGAGAGAGGAAGGGCTATCCTCCCTGCAAACGTTGCCCTCTCTTAGCAAACCTTCTAGGCCTTGGTTCCACATTTTGTAGTTGACTGCATGGATTTTAATAGGCTATTCCCTTATTTTCGGGCCCAATCCATGCACACTGTGCAGCGGGATAAAATGAGGCACATCCTCTGCCATTTTCAGTCGGTTTGTCCTGGCAGCCCTGCCCCCCTCCTTGGCTGCGGCCGCCGCCGCGGGAGTTAATGCTGCGCGCACAAACTCCGCCTGGTGCTCCGGACCGGAGATCCAGTCCACGTTTGCCAAGTGCCGTGCGGTCGGGGACGGTGATAAGAACTCTCCAGTGAGGGAGCGAGCGAGACTTTAGTCCGGTTTCCATGTCAACGATTCAGTCCATATTTGCCATCAGGCTGTTGGTGGCAGAGGCGCTTTCGTGAGGGTAGCGCTGTCCTAGTCCTAGTTCTCCAATCTGCGCCGGGATTCCTTAGCTGCCTGGGTGTGGGGTTAAAAAGGCAGGGGCCTTGGGGGAGAAAACTCCACCAAAGGGAGGACCCACAGCCCCAAACTCGAAGCTCGGGCCAGCCACGTGCCCAGCTCCTCCCCTCCCCCCTTTCCCGCTGCCACTGCCTCTAGGGAAAGCTGATGAGCCGGTTTCTAAGAAAGTTCCCTTCAACTCGGCAGTCCCCGGGATAGTGGTGTGGGGCTCTAAAGGTAGGGGTGGAAGAGGACCCTAAAGGATTTGAGATTAAAAAAACAAAATGAGAAAGGAGAAATCCCACATTACCTCTTCCAACCCAAGTGGATAGATTTTTGTGCACTCTGCCTTATTGCTAGAGAAAAATGGTGGCTGTTTTCAAAACAGGGTGCCCACGTGTAGGAAAGGGATTTGGGCAAATCCAAATTTCACAGCCAGTGAAGAAGGGAGATGAGGGCTTCCTCTGGAGACAAATCCATTATGGCTTCCAGATTTTCAGTGGGCTCCAGGTTTCCCATTACACTCCAGCTCTGAGGAAAATGGCAGGGTAATTGCATGTAAAAAATTCCTCATTTGTGTGCAGGACTCAAGACTGTTTGCCAGCTCAGAGGCAGTTGATTAAATAGCCAAGCTCCATTTATGAGGCAGCCTATAATTTGGTTTCTAGGACCTAATGCACTGGGAGAGTTGTTGCCTCTGAGGACTGTGAGTGAAACGAGGGCACTGGCCCATTCCAGTCAGTCAGACCCTGGTAGGCCGGTTTGGTTTTTGGCTTGGGGAAAAAAAAACACTCAGATCAACAGGAAGGTTATGCCTTTTTAGTGTCAGATGCTCTTAAATTTTCTTGAGGGTAGGAATGAGTCCAGATTTTTGGAATTATTCACTGTGACCAGTGGGATGGCCAGAACTCCAGGGGCCTGCAGAATCTGGAAGTTCTAAGATAATGGTTCTATGGCAATAAAGTCTCCATTTTATAAAATCTAAGGGGAAAGGAGGCCCTGGTGTCTAGTGACTACACTGGCCTGGGCCTCTCCCAAGGCAGCCTTCGGCCTGATGAGGAGCTGGAATCCCCTCTGGCTTTTGTAGCCTGTCATGTCAGAGCATTCCAAATCAGCCTGAGGAGGAAAAGGCTGTTGCTGGGATTTGGTGGGGCCTGTAGATCTGGAGTTTTCTTATGTATGCCTCCAGCTCAATCAGCATCTCTTAGAGTGTAATGGTAAACTCTGAAGAATCTTTAAGCTGGAGGACAGAAAACAAATTTGGGTTGCATCCATTTTCTAAGTGACCTGTTAGACTGCCCCTTTTCTCTCTTTAAAGAGAAAATGGTTTACCTCGGTTTGGCCATCCCTCTTCTGCAGTGGTCCCTTTGAACACTCAGGTTCCTCCAGTCCTGGGAGCCTTTTCTGTGGTCTGTTTATAGTCTTACAGGTACTATCTTTGGAGACTGGGGCTATTGTTCATTGTGGGCTAAGTTCTCTTAGGAGGCAAAGATGGAGCTTGGGTTCTTCTGCTAGAAGGCTGTCATATGCCCCCAAAGTAGCTTCAGTGGCAACTATTTCAAGTCAGTGTTGAGATGACCAGCTTTGATCTCAAACCCATTCTGATACTCTTATCCCATTGTTGGATATGGCACAATCCACAAAGTGGATTGACCACTTTTTTTTTTTAAAGCTAAGTGGACAAGGGCAGCTTTGGGGATTCTGCTACTTTTTAAAGCCGCCCTCTGACTTTAAGTGACAGGGCAGTCCTCTCCTCTCTGTTTATTAATTCTGTAAAATGGGTATATTCAGACCTCATGCCCCCAGGGCCTTGTGAGGACAGGCTAATGAGGGCAGGGGAGTGGGAAAATGGAAAGTCTGAACAATGATCTGTCATTCCATTCGGCTTGCCAAGGGGGTACAACGTAAGGCCCCACTTTGCTCACTCAGCTGGGTCTTTAGAGCGGGTTTCTAAAAGGCTTTGAAGAAGAAAAGTGCTGTAGAGGTGCTAAGAAGCAGCCAAGAGACCAGGCCCGCTGCCAGGGGGTCAGGCCTGGGCCGAGGCGGCCGCGGTCTCGGGCTCAGGCCAATTTTGCAGCCGCGAGTAAAGTTCACGCCGCCCGCTCCTCTCAGTGCGGCCTGGAGGGGACCGACCCGGATAGGAACGCCAGGAGGGAGGCGGCGCAGGCTCCGGAGACGCGCGAGCTCCGGGCCGGGTTTTCCCCGAAGCCTTCGGCGGCGGCGCTGCCGAGCGAAAGCGGCAGAGGGCCTGCCGCCGCCGCGGCTCGTTCTCTCCCCTCCTCCTTTGTGAGGGGAAGGGAGCGAGTCCGTTCCACGGCCTGCGCCCGCTCCGCACTCCGTTCCGGGTTTGCCAGGCGGCCGCGACGGCGCTGGGTAAAATGGCAGTGCTGAGCCTCGTGTCGGAGTGAGGGGGACTCGGAGGAGAGTGGGGCGCTCTAGCCGCTCAGTCCGGCCGCCCGCCCGCTCGCCCGCCCGCTGCCGCGCAGCAGCCTCGGCCGGCGCCGCGGCCGGGGAGGGGAGGCAGGGCGTCCGGTCCAGCCTGCGCTCCGACTCTGCCTCCCGGCACCCGGGCTGCTGCCGCGCGCCCTCCAGCCCGCCCGTCCCGGGTCCCCCTCCCCCCGCTCCCTCCCTCCCTCCCCGCCCCCTCCCCCTCGCCTCCCTCCCTCCCTCCCTCCTCCTTTCTCCGGCAGCAGAAAGCGGAGAGTCACAGCGGGGCCAGGCCCTGGGGAGCGGAGCCTCCACCGCCCCCCTCATTCCCAGGCAAGGGCTTGGGGGGAATGAGCCGGGAGAGCCGGGTCCCGAGCCTACAGAGCCGGGAGCAGCTGAGCCGCCGGCGCCTCGGCCGCCGCCGCCTCCTCCTCCTCCGCCGCCGCCAGCCCGGAGCCTGAGCCGGCGGGGCGGGGGGGAGAGGAGCGAGCGAGCGCAGCGCAGCAGCGGAGCCCCGCGAGGCCCGCCCGGGCGGGTGGGGAGGGCAGCCCGGGGGACTCAGCCCCGGGGCGGGGTGGGAGGGGGGGAGAAGACGAAGACAGGGCCGGGTCTCTCCGCGGACGAGACAGCGGGGATCATGGCCGCGCAGGTCGCCCCCGCCGCCGCCAGCAGCCTGGGCAACCCGCCGCCGCCGCCCTCGGAGCTGAAGAAAGCGGAGCAGCAGCAGCGGGAGGAGGCAGGGGGCGAGGCGGCGGCGGCAGCGGCCGAGCGCGGGGAAATGAAGGCAGCCGCCGGGCAGGAAAGCGAGGGCCCCGCCGTGGGGCCGCCGCAGCCGCTGGGAAAGGAGCTGCAGGACGGGGCCGAGAGCAATGGGGGTGGCGGCGGCGGCGGAGCCGGAGGCGGCGGCGGGCCCGGCGCGGAGCCGGACCTGAAGAACTCGAACGGGAACGCGGGCCCTAGGCCCGCCCTGAACAATAACCTCACGGAGCCGCCCGGCGGCGGCGGTGGCGGCAGCAGTGATGGGGTGGGGGCGCCTCCTCACTCAGCCGCGGCCGCCTTGCCGCCCCCAGCCTACGGCTTCGGGCAACCCTACGGCCGGAGCCCGTCTGCCGTCGCCGCCGCGGCGGCCGCCGTCTTCCACCAACAACATGGCGGACAACAAAGCCCTGGCCTGGCAGCGCTGCAGAGCGGCGGCGGCGGGGGCTTGGAGCCCTACGCGGGGCCCCAGCAGAACTCGCACGACCACGGCTTCCCCAACCACCAGTACAACTCCTACTACCCCAACCGCAGCGCCTACCCCCCGCCCCCCCAGGCCTACGCGCTGAGCTCCCCGAGAGGTGGCACTCCGGGCTCCGGCGCGGCGGCGGCCGCCGGCTCCAAGCCGCCTCCCTCCTCCAGCGCCTCCGCCTCCTCGTCGTCGTCGTCCTTCGCTCAGCAGCGCTTCGGGGCCATGGGGGGAGGCGGCCCCTCCGCGGCCGGCGGGGGAAACCCCCAGCCCACGGCTACCCCCACCCTCAACCAACTGCTCACGTCGCCCAGCTCAGCCCGGGGCTACCAGGGCTACCCCGGGGGCGACTACGGCGGCGGGCCCCAGGACGGGGGCGCCGGCAAAGGCCCGGCGGACATGGCCTCGCAGTGCTGGGGGGCTGCTGCTGCGGCGGCGGCGGCGGCGGCAGCCGCCTCGGGAGGGGCCCAACAAAGGAGCCACCACGCGCCCATGAGCCCCGGGAGCAGCGGCGGCGGGGGCCAGCCGCTCGCCCGGACCCCGCAGGTACACAGCTGAGTGGGGGAGGGGGCTGGGGCGAGCGGGGTCCTGGGAGTGGGTGGCGGCTGCGGAGAGCAGGCCGCAGCCGTGGGCTACCCCTAGTCCGGGGCCCCCATTACTGGGGAGCTGCCATTGTCTGGCTCTTCTCTCTTAAAATGGCTGCCTGTCTGCCTTCCTCTCCTTCTCTCCTTCAGCCTTTGTGTGGGGCTTTCCCTGAGGTGTCTGCTCCCCTTCTCCCTCTCCCCTGGTCCCTCCGAACTCCGAGGATCTTCAAGGGGGTGCGGGGCAGAGTGTGCGGGGAAGGGTCCTGCCTGGGGTGAGGGGGTTCTGGGGGCTTAGGCTAGGGGTGTAGGCAGTGGTAGGAGCTCGGAAGTTGAGTGAACAGTTCTTTGCTCACCTGCCGTTCCTCTCTGCCCCCCCTGCCTTCCTCTAGGCCGTCCCCCATCTGTGCTTTCAAGGAGGGGCCCCTCGGGCTCGAGGGGACCTCGAAGGAGGGCAGGGGCCTGCTTGGGGGCAGCTAGAGGCCGGCTGCGGTTCACCCGGGGCAGCCCGGGCCATCTCTTGTCTTAGTCTCCGTCGGCCCAGTGGCCTGGGCTTCTCCCTGGAAGTGCTGGTAAACAGCTGAGTGATTGGAGTAGTAAGTGCAGATTGCTTTGGTTTGGGATTTGAATTATGGAGGTAAAATCCTTCTGTCAAAGCCAGGAGACAGTTGGTCTTAGGTTGACATCCTATCTGTGATCTGATTGGCTCCCCATCTCCTGCTCTTGGCCATTTATAATTGCCTCTGATGTAATGGTACAACAATCCTGATGAGCTCATAAACTTTTACACTCTGCTTTTCTGCCAGTGATAACCCAAACCATCGCTGCCACTATCTGCCTTTTATTCCAGAACTGAAATTGGCTGTGACCTTGAGGAGGGAGGTTTAAGCAGCAATACTGTATCAGCAGGAGCAGAGCCCTAGACAGGCTGCCCTTGTTACATTGTGCCCGAAACAAAAGAGGAGGCAGTGGCATTTTGCGTGTACCTTGGATTTATTTTGCTTGTTATGTTTTATGCAGCCTGAAATAGATTCTGTGTTGTCAGAACAGTAGCTGAGTTTTTCTCTACAATGGGTTTGCTGTTTGTTTTGGTTTTGTGACTTTCCTGATAGTATAAATGACTTCTTTGATAGCTCTGAAGATGCATTTGTCTTGAGTAATTTTGACCCTGTTGGCTTTGCAGAATTGAAATTATTTTACTGGGCTGTTTATTGAGTGGCAAACTAGGATCTTTATGAGAGGGGATAGGGGAATTTTTTTTTTTTTTTTTTGAGAACTGTAAGTTTTCTGAGAGAGATTTCTTATTAGGTTCAAGTGTTTTAAGGATGGCTGGTCTCATTCTTTAGGTGTTGAATCTTGTTAACACTTTTCTTTTGTTAACTGAACTTTGGGAGAGCAGCTCAATTTAAAGGGAAGCTAACATCTTTCATGATCTTGAGAGGGACTTTCTCCTAAAGCCTTGGTTTGGTGAAATTTGTCCTTTGTTCCTGGAATATCAAAAAGGCCAATTTTCTTTTTTGTCATCAGTCGTTTTAAAGCTTTGAAATAGAGGTTGACCAGTTTTTCTCTCTGCATTTTAAAGTATGTTCCGTTTTTTTCTATCTTCCAAGATAGTAAACGTACATTTTACAATGACACTAAAGATTTGCTTAGAAATGACAACTTTTAGGTATGTTTTTATGCATTCTATCTTACTGTTGTTTTGCTCTTCTTCCGTCTTCATTGTTTTCTGTCTTCAGTGCTTTGGTCAGGAATATTGGGTGGTCTATGGAGTCATGTAACTTTTCAAAGAGGTAAAAAAGCTCTGTTCGTGTCCCCTCCTCCCAGCAGTACCCAATTGTACCTTTGTGCTACAAGATTTTGTTTACTTAGGCGGGCTAATTAGCTGTATTCCCTCCCCATCCTAGGACTGCTTTTCTACTCTTCCATTGAGCTGGGAATTTTGAAAATAGTTGTGTTAGATGGCAGGTTTAGAGTTCTGTGTCTTGACTCCATGTTTTCCATGATGTTCTACATCTGGGCAAGAAATAGGAGACTTTTAAATCGGATTTCTAGTGTCTAGAGGATCAGTTTGGTCTTAGAAAACAAAACATCATCTTGTCTCTGGGTCATTCTATAGTCTACACCTCATTCTTTCCCCTTTTTGGGGGAGGTGGCTGAGATATTTATCTTTCTTAAACTATTAGAGGAAATTATTTGAGGTAAGTCCAGGCTCATTCAAAAGCAAAAATTAATTTGAATTCTGCTGGTTTGGGGACATTTGGGCAAATACTTTTTTTTTATAAAACCAACTTCTGCCCTATAGTGGTTTCTGTTTTTCCTTCATTAAACATATATTTGAGCCTTTCTATTTGCTGGATACTATGCTCTGTGCTGGATAAATGATAAGAAAATAGATACAGTCCCTGTTTGGAAGCTTGTCTGTGCTGCCTTTGGGTGAATTTTCTGATTCCCTTTTAACCTCACCAGACCCAGCACTTCACACAACATAGATTCCTCCTGTTCGATTTCAGTTCAGTTCATTCTCTGAGACCCAGAGAATGGGCTGGTGAGCATGCATTTCTGGAAGAGACAGTGCAACTTCCAGTTTTGTGGGCTGCTTCAGATATGTAGTCTAGATGAGGGTTGTAGGTGGATCGATTTTGTTCTGAATTCCTCTTTTCTACTTAAGGACAAACTTCTTGTCTCAGACCATGATGCCCTATTCTTAAGCATTCTTAAATAATAGGGTCTTGCTCTGTCCCCTTCTTTCCCTAACTCAGTCTTGGATTAAGAGTATTTTACAGAGACTTGATTGACACAGCTAAGGTGGTAATGTTCTCATTTGACTTTGCCTTTATGAAATAAAGACTGGGTGTGTGTATCGTGGCTATGTCTTTCACAGGAGCTGGGAAGATCCCAGCAGACAAACTTTTCCTTTGTTGCTTTCCATAAGTAGTATTGTGTCTCACAGTGTTGAATCCTGCTATTGATGAAATACTTTTCAGTTTCCTGTGCACTGGAACCTCATGTAAAGCTTTTTTATTTGGGATGCTTTTAGCTGTAGTACCTCGAGAGTAGTACCAGCTCACCAAAGTAAAAAATGAGATAGAATATGTAGTCCAGGATCAACATGGATTTGATTGTAGAAGTTTGGCTGTTAGTTCCTGCTATGGAAATATCAAATGATATTTCTGACTCCTGGGAAACAAATACAGGAATCCTGGACTTACCATGGGAATGCCTACTGGCAGAAATTCTGGGCTGGCTGAAATACAGGACTCTTGGAGCTCTCTCAAGTAGGAGGAACTAGGAAAACCATACTGAGGTGGCACTTAGTTGTGGGGGCTTCATGTTTCTCTACTGTCCATGAGAGAACTGCGGGGTGGTGGGGGTTGGGAGGGTGGCGAGAGAACAGGGAAAGCAGCCAGACCAAGGTTGGCTTCTTTGTATTGGGCCCTGTGAGGACTTTTTTAGGTTCCTTCCTTTGTTTATGATACAGAGTAACCATGAAAAGTGGCACCCACTGTAAGAAGATGTCTTGGATTGCATTAACCATTCATATGTTGGCTTGACTCCTATAGGGTGTGATGTCTACAGTAGGCCTTTTGCAAAGAGGTTAGTGAACTTTTTTAAAAGGTGGAAATAGGCTATCAAAGTAATGGTCAGGTCCCTTTTCTCTTCCCACCCCCTAAAAGGTTGTATTGATTGGCTTCAAATCCCAAAATTCTAGAAGCAACTAAAGCATGCAAATAGGGGTAAAATATTGGCACTGAATAGTTTTTTTCCTGCCAGTGAGCTGGGATACCTCGGTCTCTGAAATGGAGTCTTGATTCCTATGGCTTTTATCTCTGAGTTTTTCCTTGTTTAGGTTGGTCATTATCATTGCTGATGCACATCAAGTTGTGTGTGGCAGAGTGGTGAGGGGTAAAGAGCACAGGAATCAGGACTCAGGAGGAGGCTTTGGTTCTACATGCAGGTCTGGATTAAGCTGTGTGACTTTGGGCAAGTTATTTGCCTTCTCTGTTTCATTTTCTCTTCATCAATAAAGTGAAGTTGGTGGACTGCATGACCTTCTCCCTCTCTGATGCTAAACATCTCCTTGTACTTCCATACCTGGCTTGTTATGAGGGCAACTTCTTCCTGTACATGTATTAGTAGGGCTCTTGAGACCATCTTTCTTCCCCTGGGTTCAAGGAATTCAAGGCTGTTTTCACCTCATGATTTATAGGAACAAGTTCTGAACAGTTGGGTTCCATGGTGGGCTGTGTCCCTTTACAGAAAAAGCTCTATGAGACTGTTTTGCCTTGAAACTGTTAATCTCTTTGTCGTTAGTCATTCCACCTGGTTGGTGGTTTTAAAACACTAAACAGTAATTGAAAAATTAGGCAGACTTCATTAAAGCAAGACTTGAAAAATAGTTGCATCAAAATTTTCAAGAGGGGGTTTTGGGGGTAGATTAGGGGTGGGGGGTGGGGAGTGGATATTCGTAAATTCAGCATTAACATTCTGCTTGTTTTGGGGGCATAGGAAGGTGGGGAGAGGTAGCATTAAGCTCTCCAGACCCTTCTGGTGTTTGGGCAGGTCTAGGTCTGGTTTGGGCAGTTGGTTGTAATCTGAGTGCCTGAACTTGCCCTGTAAGTTTTGCTGAGAGAAGAGGAAAAGTTCCTGTGACTGGAACAGGAAAAGCTAACCGTCTCAGCGTCAGTTTCACAGGTGTATTGCCTGTTCTCTTATCCCTAGTTTTTTAACTATGTGGTGTGGTTTGCAAGTGGTCCTGGAAATGCTGTTCTTTCTCTTCTCCAGCACACCTGAATTTCCATTCTTTCTCCTCCTGGCTTAGTAGTTTAGAAGTGTAATTTGGGCACATTAGAGGTGTGCTAGAAGGAAGCTTTTCTTTATAAAAGAGGGAAAAAAGTAGAGGGAGAGGTGTTTGATAATTCTCTGCTTGACACAGCAGCTTCTTCCTCTCTGAAGGAACCAAATGTTTCAGAGCTTTGTGTAAATACTTGCTGAGCTGTCAGTATGTACCCAGGAGGTTTCTGTAGTAAGATGTAAACGGCTGTATAGAATGTTTGACAGGCAAATTAATAAACAGTTTTCAAGCAAAGATTATGCTAGTCTCTTCTCATGTGGTGGAATAAAATAACATTGGAGAAAAAGACTTGGATAGAGAATAGGGTAGTGCTGGGGGCGCAGAGAGCACAGAGATACGGAGAGATGATCTAAAAGAGATTTGAAAAGAAAAGATGCTGCCCTAGAAGAGAAGCCTCCATGGCCCTGGCTCCACGCTAAGTTCAGGGCACCTGGAGCCCTGTTCAGAATCGATTGCAATTTCAGAGCGAAAATCAACAGAAGTTTGGAAAGAAGGCCCTAAGATTCAATAGTGAGGTAAGCGTGCTCCAAAATCTTGGTTTATGAGACTTTGAGTTTTAAAGCCTTGTTCTTTCGGAATGGTTTTGTAGTTTGGTGAGATGTTTTTAGGGTTGGGTTTGCATTTTTGGAATACCAGAAAGGAGAAAAAAGATATTGCAACTTCAGCGTCATCCTCGGCCTGTGTTCTGCTGTGGCTCTCAGGATTATAAGCCCACTCCAAGGGCTGGGTTTATTTATATAGTTTTTATTGGATTCCTTCTGTGCATCACTTATATATATATTAAAATAATGCCCTAGGTTCCTGGATTAGTACAAAGTCCAAATGTTTGGGGACTCACTAAATCATGCCTGAAGGGTTATGTGGGTAGATTCAGTCTTGGTTTTTGAAATTGCCATTTTAGGATTAAAAACATTTCTGGGTTCCTTCAGTGAAACATTCTTTTTACGGAGGAAGAAGTATTTTAGTTGTCTGCCTGTGGTACTGTGCTTCGGTAGCCTTGTGAGATGACCAGATTTACCTTCTCAAAGTCCCTTTTTAAATTAAATCCACTAACTCTGACACCAGTTTTCTCACAAGAGGTGTTTTTTAGACCAGAGTCCTTGGAAGTGCCTTTTTGACTTAGCATAGTAGTAGGGAATATGAATGTAATTATGGCCCTGACCATAATTTTTAGGTTCAGCTAACTTACCAAAGACTATCAGCTTGTTTTAAATCAAAACACAAAAACTTGGGTTGACACTGACATTGGTTGCCCAGGCCTTTCCCAGTATGGTGGTGGTGAGGGTGTTAGAACTTCAGACTTGAAGCTGAGAGCATGATTTCTAGCTCAGGGAGATCTGGAGATTTGAATGGGGGTGAGAAGTATCCCTGTGTGATTAGATGCCAATTAGATACTAGGAAGGGACTTAAAAGATAGAGGCAATATCTGCTTCAGAGGAATTTAGTTTTCTGGGAACAGCATGCGTGTGTGTACACATCTGGAAAACTTGCAAAGCACGGTTTTATAAATGGATATAGACCAAACTAAGTATATGGGCTGAAGGAATCCGAGAATAAGGAACAATCAGAGTTGGGCAGGTTAACCTGGGACAGCTTTTCAGAGACAGTGATTTGTGAAGCTGAATGTTCAAGAAGGGGAAAGTTAAAATATTAATTTGCTTTTTTATAAAGCTACTCTGAGTTCCTGGGCTTTATAGAATCCAAATTACACATCCATCCCCAGACCTGTAGTTGTCTCATTCCAATGACTTTGAGAATTTGGATTGTAACCATAAAATTCCGTGAAAGAGTGGTTCCAGGGTCTTAGTGGTTCCTGTGGTTATGTGGAGCCTTTAGTACAACCTGCCAAGTTCTGGGCCAGTTCAGGGGCTCTTTTGTAGTAATTTTGGGTTTGGAAGTTCATGTCACCTTCAGAGTTGTGTGTCCTGGACAACTCGGCAGTGACGGTGGTTCAACTTTGGTTGGAAAGCCTGGTTTTTTTCTTTTTTAGCAGAGTTAATTGACCTTTCCTAAACAAAGCAAGAGCCATGAAGTACCTGTTGAGGCTCAGGCTGCTTCTATTTCTGAAGAGTTGGGAGCTGTGCTTAAGCTGAGTTGCTTGGTTCAGACCTTTTATTGAGGGTTGATGGGTGGGTAAGCCTGCACATATGCAGTTTGACCATCTGTTCACAGAAATGGCCTTTCATATTGCTTTTGATTAGGTCGGCTGTGGCCAAGAAGCTCATAAATGCTGCAAACACATGCTTATTCCTTGTGGGAGTCTCTGAAATGTAGTGATTTTGGTTTCTCTTTACCTGCTGGTCCATGTCTGATCAGACCACACATGATTTCTGGCACTTTTTAAGGGCTGTAAGTGGATGCTTAACAGCTGAAGATGCATGAGTGTCCAGTGCCAGGCTACTGCGGTGCTTCCACCTGGAAGAGAAGGATGGGTTACACTGTTCCAGTACAGTCATGCACCTCATAATGATGTTTTGGTCAATGACGGACCACGTATACGACAGTGGTCCCCTAAGATTTGTACCATATAGCCTAGAAGTGTAGTAGGCGATACCATCTAGGTTTGTGTAAGTACACTATGTGATGTTTGCACAACGACGAAATCGCCTAATGACGCACTTCTTAGAACGTATCCCCCTCGTTAAGCAATGCATGACTTTATAGAAGTATAGGGTCTTGAATACAGATTCTAGTTTAGAAATATCTCTTCTTTTGCATTACCATTCTGGCATTTTGCAAAAGCAAGTTTCCAGTAACTCAGAATTGGAGCAGAGTGGTTTATCTGCCATGGACAGCAGGTGCGTAGAGGCTTGAGATGAACTCCTTAGTGAATCCAGGCTTTAGAGGAATCCAAGTTAGAGTGAATGTTGACTTAACCGCCTTGAGTATTCTTCCCTGAAATTGCTCCTCCTCCTATTTAAATGGATGGAATTAGTTTTTATTGAATGTGAAGGGACATCTGAGTGAACTTTTGTTTTTGTTAGTCACTTGTGCTTACTAGAAGATGGTCTTGGGACAGGTTGAGTCTTTATTTCCCAGTGGCTTCTGCATTTTCTAAGGGTGTACTGCAAGGGGAAGGAGTCTAATGCCAAGAATGCATTCCAACGTGCTGCAGAGTAGGAAATTTGATCCCTAAAATGTTGACTTAGTGTTGGTTATGGTACATATTAGAAATCACCAAGTAATCCAGGACAGATTTTTGTCACTCTCCAGGAAGTTAATGTTGATACGAAATAGTAAAGGGCCTTGGGCACTGGGGCTATGTGCTCTGCAGGCCCAGAGTGCTGCTTGACTTGCTACCCATATGAAGAGGAAATGTGCTATGTGCTTTTTTTCTCTCTTTTGCATTTGGGCTTCCTTATGGCTTCTTTGCTTCTGGGTTCCCAAGTCTGCAGTGTTAGATATTAGACTTCCTTCTCCCTTGGCACTGGCACATTAATGATTTTTTGTGGCTCATCACCAGCAGCCAAGATTTTTGTGTGCTTTTCCCTCTTAAACTTGTTAGCTTTCAGCTTGCTTGTTTATAGACATCTCTGTTAAAAGGAACTCCCCCCCTCAAGATTTAGCACCAGCACAATGGCAGCAGGGGAGTTTAGGGGTTGGTGTGATATCAGTCATTTACAAACCCGTTTGCTGTGTGCTTGGTGTTTTTTATTTTGCCTCCTGTTTTCCTTGAGGTCACAACTTGCTTGCCAGGCATGAGTGCATCTGGGTCCAGCTGTTTACTCTCAACTGACTCGTGCCTGGTGTACTTTTACTTTAAGAAGAGTGAGTTCAGCCACGTGGTAGAGGATTAAAGGCTACGTCGTGCTGGGTGCTTCCTTTTAGAGGAAGCAGATACGCCGTTGGGCTCTTCTTGCCCAGTGATTTCCCCTTTCTCTTGGGTAGACCTTATTACGACGTGCTGTTGTCCTTAGAGAACAAGTCACCCGAACAGAAATGCTGGAATTAGTTGCTGTTTGTTACTACGTCTTCTGTGGCTAATACAGATGGCTTTTTCTCTTGCTCTTTGGGTAACATTCTGTTTTGGTCCTAAGGTGGTAGAGTTCATGGGTTGGTCCAGTATTAGTTATTAGTTTCAGAGTGTGAAACTCCTGATGATTCAGATTTGGATAGCCTGCCTTTCATCTCCAGACTTCTAACTTTTTACCTGTTTAGGAATCTGGGCTGCCAAAGATAACGATATTATAAAGGATTTGGGGAACAGTTCTATAGGTAGTTTATCCACGATTTGTCCTGAGCTGGGGATAGGCCGAGGACATCACTAAGATCCCAATTTTCAAATGACGGGGGGGGGGGTGAATATTAATGATGACTACCATGCATTTGAACACCTACTTTGTGCCAACCACTATGCTTGGGTCTCTCTATGAATTTCCTCATTCAATCTTCAAAACCATGAGAGGTGGGTTCTGTTGTTAACTCCTCCCACTTTACAGATGAGGAACTAAGAGTAAGAATGAGAAATTTGCCAGAGGGCAAAAAGCTGGTAAAAGGTAGAGTTCGGATTTGAATCAAGGTTTGTCTGTAGCTTCTCCAGAGCTATAACACTGTAAAAGACTAAATTTGCTTCTCCAAAATAAATTATTCAAGCACTAAGTCTTATTGGGACATTATTTTTGCAATAGCCTGGAACTCATAAATGGAGTGAAAGACTGAAAAGCCTTTGGTTACAATTTGACATTGTGCCTAGATTTCTGTCCTGTCCATCCCTTCCACTTAGAATTTTATTTAGGTTTCTGATTAATGGCCATGTGATCCCAATGGTGAGAATTGGCAGCATTTGGTCCTCAGGCCCCTTTGTCTTCTGGAGGGATCTTTGAGAATGGGGATGGGGTTGGCATTTAGGCTCAAAGATAGAGTCATTCCCTTTGACCATTATGAAAATATTTGCAGAGTGATTTTACTTTCTAGAACTTGGAGAACTCATTGGAGAGGCAAGGATTGTTGTCTTAATTTTCCACTTGGGGAAAGTGAACACATAAGGGTTAAGTGCCTCACACAAAGTTTCATAGCCACATCAGCTCTAAAACTGAGGTGTAAAGATCCCTTGGGCTGTGTGACTTTAGGCAAGTTACTTAACTTTTCTGAATCTGTATCCTCAACTATATAATGAGGAAAAACATCTGCCTTGCAGGCTGTAGTAAATATTAAGATGTGAAAGTGCTATTATCAAATAAAATTTGAACATGACTGCTGGTTGGTAGAGGCCTCTGCTTGAGAAGGGGATAGAATTGAGTGGTTAAAAGCAGTGTTGGTCTTCACTGAATTAAAAGCTATTCCATAGTTCTTAGTTATATTAATGCTTTAAAAAACTCAACAAATTTTATTAAGCACATGTTCCAGTTTGAGAGCTAGATTAGTGCACTAGTTCTCAGTGCGGTCCCTAACCATCAGTATCAGCATCACCTGGGCCCTGTTTAGAAATGCAAATACTCATTCAGACCTACAGAATCTAAAACTCCGGGCAGTGTGTTTTAACAAGCCCTCCAAGCCATTGTGATGCATGCTCAAGTTTGAGAACTACTGGATTTATGCTCAACTGGGCTACAGAGTATATCCGAATTACCTGAGGAGCTTCTTCCAGATTGCACCATAGGCTAATGTTTCAGAGGTATCTGCCCCTCCCATGATGTGAAAGTTGTTTTGGATGGAGAGAAGGTTAAAAGTGCTTGGAGTTGGGGGAGAAGAAAGAAAATACTTTTGAGATGGATCTTCTACTGTGCAATAATGATAAACTCTAGTGACAAAACATGTCTGCTTATTTATAGGACTTGGGGACTCCCTGCCTTCCATTTCTCTTTCTCTTAGCTCTTTGGTGACACAGCTTGAGGATAATCTGAATCTGTGGTCCTGGTTGTTTGATGAAGGTGGAAAGGTCATTTTAGGATGGTGACCTAGGGTGGTCTCCAAGTATGACCAGTTGAGTAAACTACCTAAGAAAGTGATTCTTGAAAGTGCTCAGAGGCCAGTATTGGAGCATTAATTAAATGCCATTGATGTTCTTTCTGCTCGTGATGGCCAGCTGATCTGAGAACAGGGTCTTTGGTGATCTCTCTGTAGGCCGTCCCTGATGATTGCCCTCCCTCTCTCACTCCCCACCAGCCTTGTGGCCAGCCTGAGTTTTGCTGTGTTTCCTTTCCTTGTGTCTCTTGTTGTGAAGTCCTAGCAAATAAACCCACTAAGTAGATTCCTGACAGGCTGCCCCATCTCTGAAGTGGATGAGGTCTCTCTGAGGAGTGGACATTTGAGCCAAGACCTCCAGTTGTATGACTTAATAAATAAGGTTTGTGCTTGGCACAGAAATGGAAGTTACAGAAATGGTCAGATAACAAACATTAACAATGCAAAGACCATGTGGAGAACCAGTTTAGTAGTTCACCTGGGCTTTCTGAAAACCCGATGTGGTTTCTGTATCCTTCCCATTAAAAACAAGTTTCCTTGTACCAGGCCTCTCTTTTCCCTCCTGCCTGAGAAGTGAAGTGTGATCACTGTGACTAGGGCGCGAGGAAGGCAGAGGCTTCCAGGAGGCAGTATGCTGACAGTTTGATCTGTGATTTGATATTTGTATGTACAGACAAATGCTCTAGTGGGGAGTGTTATATTCTTTCTGTGTGTTTGTGTGTTTTAAACTCACTTTATCATCCCTTTGCCTTTTAGCTTTATTTCCTCTGCTCTTTTTTTCTTTTTTCATTCTCGCCTTTGGTGTCCAACTCTGTTAGTAGACTGCAAAGCACATGGAGACCTCAGTAGCTTTACCACACCAGAGCTGGTAAAATGTCTTTAAAAGGACTGGAGATGCAATTTATACTGCTTTCAGATGAACATCATTTCAGTGAAGATTCCTGGTATATGCTCACCTCTGTTGGAATGGCCTGGCTAACTAGAGGCAGGAAGTGCTTTTGTCTAATTAACTAATAAACAGAAGTTTCCTAAATGATTTCTACCTCTTCTCTTTTCCCACTCTATTGCCTTTGGTCTGGAGACTGTTTCTTAGCCCTCCCTAATCTGTTTTTGGGGTTCTCTTGGTGCAGGACAGATTTGTAACATTCTTGTTTTTCTTTCTAGTCTGTGATTTGAATCCTCTGCTTTCCCAGTACAGCTTTGAATTGGCTTCCTTTAAACCCCTACATAAAACCTCAAGTGACCAATATGTGGTCTCATTATGGTAGTTTGGGTTAAAATAAAATGAGATTGAGATAGCTGGGTTCACCCACCCAGACACATTGACCAAAGGGAAGTTCTGTGTGCCTCGAATAAAACAATCTCAAAAGGGTGTATGAGCCAAAACAGACTTGGGGGTGGGAGTGGGGATAGGGATAAATTTTAGCTAGATTTACATAGCTTAGCATGCCAACTATCCATCCCATTTGATTATACTGGTCAGAGAGAGCAAATAAAGAGGAGAGACAAATAAGCTTCAGAAAAGACAGCTGGTAACTTTGGTCTGGTCCCATGTATTTCTGGTATAAATGATGAAGCCAGGGTCTCCTGTACACATTTGTGTGTGTGGAGGAGGTTGGTACCAGTGTACTTTTGGAGCTTTGAAAAGAACTGAAGAATTTACAGGACTCTATGGCTTTTCATTCAGGGAATTGCTGACCTTAAAAAAGCCTGAGAGGGACCTGCCGGGTGGCACAAGCGGTTAAGTGCTCCACTGCGGCAGCCAGGGGTTCGCCGGTTCAGATCCTGGGCTTGCACCGATGCACCGCTTGTCAAGCCATGCTGTGGCGGCATCCCATATTAAGTAGAGGAAGATGGGCATGGATGTTAGCCCAGGGCCAGTCTTCCTCAGCAAAAAAAAAAAAGAGAGAGAGAATTGGCAGATGTTAGCTCAGGGCCGATCTTCCTCACAAAAAAAAAATAAAGCCTGAGGATTTGGAGGCACCTATCGTCTTAATAAGGCTGTGCCTGGGCCATTCTTATTTAATTGTGCCTCTTATAGTTCAGAGTGGATTTAGGGGGACCAGGTAGAAGATTGGCATTTTTGAAAAGTAGTTCAAGGCAGCCCTAGGAATTAATGAAATAAACACAGTGGTGTTGCTGCTGCTTCTCACTGTCTTTATCAAAATACAGGACTTGATTGGATTAATGACAATCAATCAAAGCATGATGACAGACGGAATCCCTGACTACATGTAAATCAAGTTCCGACAGCTCTGTGATGTGTCGCAGATACCTTTTTAGTATAGAAGGAATAACTTGGGCAGGACATAGAACTGTGCACTTAGAGAAATTTAGGATCTTTTTTTCTTTTTTTGGTGAGGAAGATCAGCCCTGAGCTAACATCCATGCCAATCCTCCTCTTTTTGCTGAGGAAGACTGGCCCTGGGCTAACATCTGTGCCCATCTTCTGCTTTATATGGGACGCCGCCACAGCATAGCTTGACAAGCGTGCGTCCATGTGCGCCCAGGATCCGAACCCGGGCCGCCAGCAGTGCAGCACACACACACAACCACCACGCCACGGGGCCGGCCCCTAGGATCTTTTTATATAACCCGTGTAAAACCAGTCTAAGTTTGGAGTTATGGATTAAACAAAAGGAATGGGGGAAATAAGAGCTTTTTAGAGAAAGCAAATGAGGCCTTAAAGTTTTGTGGGTAAGGAGCAGTTTTTGCCTTTGCTTTTTTTTGTTTTTGAGCAGTTCTCTGCAAAGTAGTTTAATATGGAAGAGGGAGGAGTATTTTAGAAACTAGATCAGAAGAACTAGGTCTGATTTAGAAGTGTTGTCTTTATTGAAAAGTTCGTATGTACCCTCCTGGGTAAATAAAGCTCTGTTTGTAAGGTTACATGACCCTTGCCTCTCCATGTATTCCTTAAGTTTACCATCTCACTTAATGCTAAGTGACAAATAAGTAGGGCAGAAAGTGTCTAAAAAACTGCCCAAGTCCTGTTGGGCTTGTGGTCCATCCACACCAAGGTCCTTTCCCTAGTAGAAGCACCAGAGGATGGTTTGTGGGAGGAAGTACCTTTTTCTGGTGTCAACCCATACCACCTCATGTGGGTAGCAAGGTCTGTATATTATTAAGTTTTTAATTATTGAGCAGGTACTGGGGTGAAGTATACCAACCTATCTTCCTTGCATACCCTCAAGATTTCCTAGACTTTGATCATATTCCCTGTTTCTTAAGAATTTTCAGGATAAGAACTTTTTTTTAGCTCACCTAATTGCCCAGTCCTGTTACTGAAGTGTTGTCTAATTTAAAGTATACGATATAGTTGGGACTTGCCAATGTAAGAAGTCTTATGGCAAAACTTTTTTTTGGAAAACCTGTGAGTACCTACTTATCATATGCCGTATGCCTACTTATCATGTTTACCGTAATGCAACAAATACTTATTGAGCTTCTACAATGTATCAGGCACTGTGTTGTGAACATAGGATTCATAATTTCTGCCTCCATGGAGTACTTTCTAGTGGGAAAGATGTAAGTAAATAACCACAAATAACTATATAATTACAATGTAATAAATGCATTGGCGGAGAAGTACCACCTTAAGTAAATTATCTTCCAACTATTTTTTAAAGTAAATTTTTATTTATGATTATCTTGGCTAGTGGGTGGCTTTGTATTCTTGGGCTGGATACTGGTCAGTTCTGATTCCCTTTCCCTTCACTGCTCCAGGGTCAGGTGTTACAGGAAATTCTCCATCAGAGATTGGACTCGTAATGGGCTAGAGTCCATTGTTTCTCAGCGAGGCTCTTCTTTGTGTGGAGATGCATTGCAGGACATTTGGCATCCTGCTCCCCAGGTAATAAGTGCCAGTAGTACCACAGAGTTGCTGTGATAACCAAGAAAGGCACTGTCATATGTTTATTTCCAAACACTTCTCAGGTGTTAGTTTTACCTTGGTTGAAAACTATTGGGCTTTAGTGTCAGGATTCTTGGAAAGGAGCTATTGAACAAATTCCTTTGGGAGAACAGACTGAAAGTAGGTGGAGCTTAAGAAGTGGACTGGTCAACCCTTTTGATGTCTGATTTGTGTGTTCTTCTTTTTAAGTAGGTATTTTGAAACTGTGCTTTCAACTCCATTCTGCTTTTTCTCCTACTGAGAGTGGAGAAAGGGAAGTAATGACTGTTGTGTGTGTCCTTTATAAATTGGTAGTCTAACAAGCATTTCACATATTTATGGTTTGAACTATCTCATATCTTTGTTAGACAGTTTTTTAATCCCCATTTTACAGATGGTTCTGATGCCAAGGGATGAAATGACTTGCTGAAAGTGGTGTCAAAGCCTATGCTTTTTTTCTGTTTTTAAAAGCATAACTTTAATTTATTTGATTGTTAACCTCTAGGTGACCAGTTTGGGTTTCTGGGTTTTGAGTGTATGGGACCAGACCTTAACTGTTCTGGTTTCTAAGCTTTATTGCTAGAAATTTGGGACTTGTGTAGGTTGATAACTAAGATTTTGGGTGCTAGAGGATAAAGCAGTCAATTTAATACAGATACATATCCACCTCCTAGAGCTTATATATTCTAGGCTAGGATATAGACGTTAAACAAGATAAATAAGTAAACCATATAGCATGCTAGTGATACATGCTCAGGAGAAAAGTTAATCAGGGACCAGGTATAAGTAGTATGTGGGATTGACGTTTTAGATGGGTTCACCAGGGAAGGCCAAATTGAAGTGATATTTGATGTGAGAGTGAGCTATACTAATAACCTGGGAGATGAAAGAGTGTTCCAGGTGGAGAGATCCGTGAATACAGGGGCTCTGAGGCCAGAACATGTCCAGCTGGTTTGAGGAATAGTGTTTTGTTGTAATGTATTAACTCATTTCATTTATCCCTGAGGGTGCTACTACTGTTATCCTATTCTCTTGATGCAGAAACTGAGGGACAGAGAAGTTGAAGGCATTGCGGAGGCAGGGTTCTTAACCATTGCTGAGGACAGCTACATAAAGCCAAAGCATGTCTTCTCAGCATGAACGAGGTTAGGAATTGCAAGGCCTCTAGATAGAGTTTTATTTATTCTTCCACAGTCCCCTTTCCTTTCCTACTTTTAAAATAGGAATATTTGTTACCCCCAAATCTCTACCTTCCTGGAGCTTATATTCTAGTGTAGGATACAAACAGTGAACAAGATAAATAAGTGAAGCATATAGTATATTATTGATATGTGCCCAGGTGAACAAGACAATCAGGGACTGGGTATAGAAATTTGGGAGAGCTCAGCTTTGACTGAGAATGCTGCTTATGTGGGAATCTGGGAATCTGAGGTGCATTCCTGGTTTTTCTCTATTGGCCAGTCACTGCCTTCTTCAGACCATTGTTTGGCTAAGGAAAGTGATTGTGCATCTGAGTTCTGGAGTAACTTTGTGTGGAGATGGGAGGAGCTTTGGAGGGAGGCCATGTAGCCCAAATGCTCCCCGACTGGACATGAGAATCGCCTGAGGAGATTCCTGGCCCCATCCCAGAGCTGCTGATTCAGAATCTGGAGGGCATGATTTGATTGTATAGCTGAGGAGGTTAAGGTACAACCTGGTTAATGGCCTTCCCTGCTCCCCTGGGGAGCCGGTCAGAGACCTGGGATGGGAACCCAGGTCTTCTCTCAGTCTAGTACTCTTTTCACCGTGTTGTACTGCTGCCTACCCTTGAGATTAAAAAGTTGTGAAGAAGGGGATGTTGAATTTTATCAAATGGCATTTCAGTTCCTGTTTAATCGTCTTCTTGGGGCCTTACAGTTTTTATAACCCTGGGTTTTAAGCAGTACCTGAAGAGGAGTTCTTTCTCAAGAAGTTGTGTGGTTTCCTTAGAGGCTTTCGTAATTTGCTGGAAGTTGGGAGAAATTGGTTAACTAAGTTTGGTCTTCCAAAAAAATGATCTTCATCATTTTCAGAAGAGGATTTTCTCTGTGAAAGGTGGCTAATGAAAGTGCTCCGGATGAGGACTTGATCATTTGTTGGGGAATTCATTAGTTTGGTGCTCTAGCTGCTTTATTTGAAGGGTTCTTTCTGGAACCAAAGAAATACCAGCCACCTGGTTGTGGTTTTTCTGGCATGCTTCTTTTGGATGGACAGCTGTGAGGCGGTTATTACAGTTGGTTCTCATAATCTGTTTGAGTTTTGCTGGATGATTCAATGACTCTTCTCCCTTTGGTCTCTCTTTTCTACCTTGAGTGATTCTCTGATCTTCTATTGTGGAAGGATGTAGCCTGAATATCTCTGAGGCAGGGAGAGAGCCAGGCCCCTTGTCTTGTTTTCCATCACTTTAGAGACAGCGTGTGTGGAAGCTCCTGAGTCTGAGGTCTGGTTGCAGCCCCTCCTACGGGTTTGGTCAGGCTAGTGCTTCAGATGATGTCTTTGAATGGGCTGTTACTTAGTCTGCACAGGGGAACATGCCTGATCTTCTAGAATTGTTTCTGTAAAGAGAATGGGATAGATAGAACTTTTCATTGACTTTGGATTTTTTATTTATATTCAACTTGGACACTTAGGAAACTTTGAAAGAATTAAAAAAAAAAAAAAACCTGTCTCTTTAGAGTGGTAGTTGCAAACTAGTTGTTGGTAATTTCTCTCTCACCATAGGCAGATGACCAGTTTCTTTAGAACTTGAATGAACTAGAACTAGAATGAGAGAATCATTTCCCATCTCTTATAAAAAGTAGAAAACAGGTGTGATTCTCAGGTAATGAGTGATAAGAATGATAGGCTGACTGGGTTTGATTTCCTGGGTCAGGTGTTGGTATGTATATCTGAGGAGAGATTTTTATTTTCCTATCATCAGGTTAGCTTCAGAAAATCTTTAATGATGTCTAGTGAGGCCAAATAGGAGGTTAGGAATCTCTTATTGTCCTAGGTCACATAAACAGTGGGGAAACATGACCGTTTAAATGCAAAACAAAACGAAGGGAGTCTCCTTAGGAGGATTTTAGGAGGCAGGGTCTGAGGATAGAACTAAGCAAGCAGGTTTTTGAGCAGTTTCTCCTCAGTTGGGGTAGGGGTCCGTGACCAGCCTTCAAAGCCATAAAATACTCGAGGAGTGAGAAAAGACAGGATGAGGGGACACTGGATACAGATGTCTGTGTGGCTGTGGAAGGGTGCACAATGAGAATGATTTACGCTGGTCAACTCATGTGTACCAGGTTACAAAGGATGGTTCTTATGGAAGTCTACTCTGTCCATCCTAAGATTTGAGTGGAGCCACGTGGAGCTTGTAGGAAACTGAAAGTTGGTTGGTTGGGAGAGGCCTTAGCTTTTATATTTGTCCCTGCCTGGAATGCTTCTCAACAGGGGAGGGTCCAGTACGGGAACTGGATCAACAGCTGCCGCCTGTCCCTGTAATCACAGGAAGCTGAGGCCGGGTGCCTTTGTATGGGAGCTCGCAGCCAGACAATAGTTTGTGCTGGCGGGGCCATGTGGCGAGTCACGTGACCTGGGGCTGTTTTCTGCCGGGGTCCTTACCCATCTGTTCTCTTGACTCTTTCTGGGTTATCAGGCGCCAGTCCAAGTCCTCCCAGACAGCCAGCTTCATGGCCAGAGATTACGAGCACTAACCTTCCTGGCAGGGGCGGTGTGGCTTCGCATTTATGCAGATTAGCCATGTGTTTCTCACTTCAAGGCGTTCCACAGGAAAAGCCTTTTCCTGTGTTTGCCTCTCAGTGGGCGGTTCCCAGCTTACTGTACTGGGACTCAGCAAGCAGCAGGCATGCACGAGAGGGATCACAGTACACTGGCCCCCTCCCATTCCACCTCCAGTGCTACGTCACCACAACACAACCACTCGCGCTCTCATACTGTTGGTGTCATTCATTCGGTGCCAAGATTGCTTTAAAAAATTCCCTTGGCCCCAGTTCAAACAGGAGTACAGCTGGGATGTGTTAGATTTTAGGCAGTCTGCCCTCAATTTGAGATGAGTTATAAATAGCAGTGCCGACTTCCTTAACTACCGCTCTCTGAGGTAAAATGCAGGTTAATTACTGTGGGAATCAATTGGGGGGGGGTTCTTTCGGTTAAAGAGCCAGGGATGCTTTTTTTTATTGTTATTATTAAAAGTCATACAACAAATCTGGCCAGGAATAAATTGAAAGCACAAGGAGTAAGAAATAATATTTAAATGTCCAGAATCCAAGGTTATGGCTCTTGGTTTACACTGGCCCAAGTAGTTGGCACTTAGGGTGACAGAACAAGTGGTAGACAAGACTTCTGCGTTCTGATGGATACCTTTTTGGCAGCCCCGGCCCATCCCTCTCTCCTCCTCTTCTTGCCAGTCCTTGGGTATCAAATCCGGCTCATTAGGGTTGCTGCTTGGTCACTTCCTTTCTGCATCTTTGGATTGGGACTGAAGCCTGGAGCTTTCCTCAATTGGACTTTTATTTCAAGAAAATTAAGAACTTTCTCTTTCCTGGTGCCACTGTCATGTGGTGTGGTGCATTTTGGTGAACAGTATCTTTCTGCTTGGAAGTTTGAGTCCCCGGTTCCATCTTCTCTGCTCTCTTCTCAATCAGTTATGGTCAGAAGTTGGAGAATTTGAATTCCAGTCTGTTATATCTCAGCAACCCCTCAGGGTCGTTATGGCTTTCCTTGGTGCAATAAGAAGTTGTAAGGGATTCCATTAGCCCGCTGGTCTGAACTCTATGCAAGTGGTTAGTCTGTTGTTAAGCGATGCATGACTGTATTCAGAGGGACCAGCCTGCTAGGCATCCTTGCTTTTGATGCCCGGAAACTGCATCTTTTGATGCATTTCATTTGGCAGGCAGTTTGTAACACGGCCAGTGATCTGGAAAGAGATAAGTGGTAGATGGAGATGGGAGTTTTCTTACGGCTTTTTCCCCTTTTTTATTTTTATTTTTTATTAATGCAGGGGAGTATATAGCAGGGGGCCTGACTTCCCTGATCAAGGGGGCAGCATTTTCCTCTCAATTATGTGTCTTTGTGGCAGAGCCTTTGCTTTTGAAGTGTAATCACAGTAATCTACTCCTGTGGTTTCCCATTGAAAGGATTTCCTCTCCGTCTTGCCCAGAGTGGAATCGCGAGCTCTTGGCAGCCAGGGTTTGGTGTTTCCCATCCCCTGCTCCTTCCTTGGTGCCTGTAGACTGCTGATACTGGCTTTTCTATCTTGCATGTAATAGGGATTTTTCTGGTCTGAAATTGCTACTTTCCAATAAAACTGATTAGTGAAGATTTAAGGCCCCTTCTCTGTTATGAGAGATTGGAAGATGGCATTTCATCTATAACGGCAAATCACAAATCTTTCACACCGGTTTTAAATGTCAGAAGTATGAGTTAGGTCCCTACCCACCTCCCCTTCTGATATGAGCAGATGTTTACTTTTGACATGCGACCAGAGTAATCTGATTATTGGATTGAATATATTTTAGTTTGCTAAGCTGCATACTCTGTTGATTATAACTTTTAGTGAAAGGAGGGGGTCAGACATCTGATGTCCAGGAAAGGGAAATGTCTTAATTTTATTTTTAGAATAAGAATTTCTGTGACTTGCATTTATTTTTGGCCTGCAAAGATTTCCTAAAGTTGATGGAAGAATCTTTGAACCTTTTATTAAGTAGTAGCTGTCCTCCGTTGGTAGCGCAGGCCCCCTGATGTGAGCAAAGGTAACTTGCTTTTTAGCCTTTTGTTTTTAAACAGTTCTTTGGCGATGCCTGTGCAGTTGAAGACCTCTGATATAGGATGGCACAGAAGATTCTTCTCAAAAGTGTGCTGGATCCCCCTCGGCTGTTTGTTCTACCCTATCCTCTTCTCTTTCAGTTCAATCCGCATTTTTTTCTGCCCTCAAACTCATAACCTGGTGTAGGGTCTAGAGTGTGCCCCTGGCCCTATGGCCAGATAGTTTGATCTGGGCTTTCTCTCCATAGTATCCACTACCCACTTCTTGCAATAGAGCAGCCTGGCACATTGAAGTTACTGAGCACTAGTTTACACTTGGGGTCTTTGGGGTGACTTTGAAGATAAAACACCTGATTTCTGGCTTCCCAGAACTTAGTCTTGAGAGTTGCAGTCAGTTAGCTGGGTAACTAAGTGCTAAACTGTATGATTCTAACTGAATTTACAGTAGGACATTTAGAAACGTGAGAGATCAGAGTGTGCTGAAGAAGTGGGAAGTGGCTTCATGTTGAAGGTTGGGTTTCTGCTACTGGAAGCCATTGTGGACAGGAGGGCAGGGCAGGCTACCGTTGCGTAGAGCTGGGCATGCGCTGTATGTGGGACACTGGCATGAGACTGAAAAATGTGTCAAACTGGAGCACACTATGGAGGGCTTTAGAGCCAGGCAGAAGCACTATTTATCATTATTGATAATAGTTACTATTTATTGGGCATTTAAATACCGGGCACTGTGTGAAGTGTGTTATGTGCATTTTAAATGAAGAACTGAAGAACTGATATGTTCAAGGTCAGACAATGATAGAGTTAGAATTTGAACCCAAGCCTATTGGTTGACTACACTCTTTGCTCTTTCTGTTCGATACTGTACAGAATGTAGTAGTTAGGAAGTTTGGAGTTACTGTTGAGCAGGGAAAGATGAAAATGATTTGTGAGCATTGCTCTAGAACTGTGCAGTCCAATATGGTAGCCACTAGCCACGTGTGGTTATTTGAATTTAATTAAAAGTAAATAAAAATAATTCCGTTCCTCAGTCACACTAGCCATATTTCAAGTACTTTATCGTCACACGTCACTGAAAATTTTATTGGACAGTGTTTCTCTAGATCACTGGTTGTCAGCTAGTAGTATACATTAGAATCATCCAAGGATCTTAAGGGGTAGGGGGAGCCCAAGCCCTTCCAGACACACTAACTCGGATTCTGTAGGGAGAGGCCCAGGCATTTGTGAAGCTTTACAGAAAATTCCAATCTGTAACTCTGGTTAATAGCTACTGCTCTAGAAGCTCCATAGTAACCATGGTAAGTAATGACTGCCTCTCATGTGCTGTGGGGAGACCTGAACTGACAGAGATACCAGAGTGGGCTGGTCTCTCTGTTCATCAAATGTAGTCTCTTCACCTGGGGGCCACATGGACAGTCACTGCTATCTGGGATGAGATGAGGATCTCATCATTATGTATAGCCTGATGTCGCCGTGTAAACCCCTGAGCTCTTTACGGGAGAGAATGGTAATGTTTTGGTTTCATTGCCAGGTGTATCTGGGGAAGACCACATGCTATTTATTACTTACTAGTCCAGTTGTTGTTAAATTTGAACTTTCTAAACAGTCCCAAAAGAATCCATGTAGCTCCAAAATTATAATGGGACGCGTTATTGGAGCTTCTGATACAAAGGCAGGACTTGGGCAAAAAATGTTTAGTTATCATTATTGGAAACAGCACTTTTAATAATATTGACATGTAGTTGTGATTTGGGACATGGTTTTACTATGAATCTCTGTAGTTTAGAAACTTGGAGGGTACGCCCATCATGACTGCTACCTTTTTAGCTGAGATTTCAGCTGCAGCCTAAGAGAGAACTTTGCTTCTGCTTTTTCCCTCTTGATATTTAGAAGAATAGTCTCTGTGGCTTTTTGTCTTATCCATTTTCCTCATGACAGCTTGACTTCCTCTATTATAAAACACTTAGAGTAGTACTCTGCCAAAAAAAAAGACATGTACAGAGAACCAGTTGTTTGAACGCTTCCTCCCCCTTATTTTGGAGGGGTTTTTGTTGTTGTTTTTTAAGGTCTTACACACCTTAAATTATAGAATAATTTATTAATTATAGAATGACAGACCTGGAAGGGACCCTAGGTGTAATCTAGACCAGTGGTTCTTAAAAGTGTGGTCCCTGAACCAGCAGCATCAGTATCACCTGGGAACTGTTACAAATACATATACTAGTCCCAACCCTGAACCTACAGAATCAAAGACTGTGGGAGTGCGTCCTGGCAGTCTGTGTTTTAACAAGCCCTCCAGGTGATTTTGATACACGCTAAAGTTTGAGACCCACTAAACTCCTTAATTTGAGCGTTAATGATATTTAGGCTCAGAGTATTAATATCTACTTCCACCGCCAATTTAAGATCCAGTTTTCAAGTTTTATGTCAGGTCCAGGCTTACTCTCCAACTTGAGTGTATCTATTTAAGGTGCTTAGAGAAACTCCCCCCTCCCTTCCACACCGTCAATAGATTTAGGTAGGAATCTCTGGCAGGGGAAAAGTGTACTGGGGCTCTGTCTTATCTAGCTGCAACAGGGTAGAGTTATGTCCAAAAGTGAATGAGCTGATTGAACCTGTTGCCCCACAAAGCTGGAAGAAAGCTATATTTGTAGCCAAATACTTGAGAATTGAACTTTGAGCTTTTATTATTGGTGCTATGCTGTACCTCTATATCTTGTACTTTAAAGAGACAAAAGTTCTATCCTCCTTATACCCTCAAACTCTTGAATATTAAAGGAGATAACTTTTTAGTTGAGATGCACAAGGGTCTAAATTCAGAGTCACAGTTCCCTCAACAACTGTAACTTAGCCATGTTACCCAGTTGGAAGAAAGCATAAATTTTAGGTGTTTGTGCCATAGTGCAAATGGGCTATGTTGTGCAAGTAAAAAAGATTCCACTATTTAAAGACTAGAAACATGTAGATGCTTGTGTATTTGAATTCCCAACCACAGTATTAAAGCATCAGTTTTGTTGTTGTTGAAGATGATCATGGCAGAGTACAGCAGCACTGTCCTCTCCCAGCTGAAAAGCCTTCGTTCTGATTTTCTACACCATAGAGTGCATATAGTCATTGCTCCACACCTGGCCCTTCCCTTGGATCTCAAGTAGTACCACGCTTACAAAGTAGTATTTGGTTACAAGATGCCTTCACAAACTGGTGGTATTTTCATTTTATATAGGACAAAATCAAGGTTCTGAGGAAGGTTAAGTGACCTGCCCAAGGGTTACTGGGTCTGTACCATTACTTTTTCATTGTAACTGTTTTCCTATGTGGCATACAGACCTGTATGCTTGGGTTTGTATTCATATTGGCCAGAGGCCATCAAAGCTATAGGTTAATGAAATGCTCTTTATTTTGTAGCCATCCAGTCCAATGGATCAGATGGGCAAGATGAGACCTCAGCCATATGGCGGGACTAACCCATACTCGCAACAACAGGGACCTCCATCAGGACCACAGCAAGGACATGGGTACCCAGGGCAGCCATATGGGTCCCAGACCCCACAGCGGTACCCGATGACCATGCAGGGCCGGGCGCAGAGTACCATGGGCGGCCTCTCTTATGCACAGCAGGTAGATGGTGACTCGGATTACTTTAACCCTTGTTGCTGTCGAGGATCTGGTCTTGACTATAGATCAAAGTGTCTTTGGCTTCCAAAGCTCTTGAAAGGAACATAGGCCAATGGCTCAGGTAGTTACACTGTGCTATTTACAAGGGCAATGTGAGCACCATCCCACGTGTGCTCAAAGGAAAAGTGCTCCCTGGCCACAGGCTGTACATATCTGTCTTCTTTGACCTGGCTGGCCTGCTTGTATCCACTGAGTGGTGATCTCTGAAGGAGGTGGGAAGAAAGAAAGGCAGTGGCTGAGCACCTATCCACTGCTATCAAAGAAAACCACTCATACCATGTGCCCTGGGGATGGAAGAGGCCCTTCACATTTCTTAAGGCCTTCAACATATAGCTGTCTGGTTCAAAACGAATGCTTAGGAGGACCTGGAAGTAGAAAAAAAGGAAGATTGAATAGGAAAGATTCTAACAGTGCTGTTACAAATGTTAAGATTTCCCTCATTTCCTTTTGTCTGGCCATCTGCACCATTATCTTTTTATTGTCATTTTTTGTTTTGACAGCATTTTCTACCATTTATATTTGAGTGATATTCATACTGAAAATGGCGAGAGACGGAATATAAAACCTAACTTTACTTCTAAGATTTTAAAGCAGAGTATGCCCTTAATTTAGAAAATGGGATACTCTCACTTTTTTCAATAAGAAAATGGAGGAGAGATGGGTGGATATTATTGTTGTAGTTGTTGTTTTGCCTACCTATCAAATGTATCCCCCGTACCTAGAATAGTGCCTGGTACAAGTAAGAAAGTAGGCTCTCAAATGTTTTTTGAATGAAGACTGAATGAAAAAGAGAACTAGAGTAGCTTAGTGATTTGCACGCTGTCTGGATTACTAAACCCTGGGTTTTCAGTCGGTTGAGCCAGGCTGCTCTTGACTATTCAGTGTGGCTGAGATACACATTTTTAGCACTTGTAAAAACAGTCTAGGCCACAATAAAAAGAGTAGGCTCATTGGTGAAAACAGCCTCTCTTGCACTCTTGTAAGTTGCCCAAATTTAGTGTAAATTTTCTGTGGATGAATGCAGTCTACTTGTAAACAAACCAACTAGTAACCCAACTTGGCTGTCCTTCCTGGCTCAGTTTAGACAGGGATGGTAGAAAAACCCTGGCCCTTGTAAGTGTGAGGCTTGGCTTGCCTGCTTTCTACACCCATCCTCAGGGCATAGCTTTTGACAGAATACCTCACCTTTCTTCATCCAGAAGAGTCAGTGCTAAAAGTATTCTTTCCTTTCCTATAGATTCCTCCTTATGGACAACAAGGCCCCAGCGGGTATGGTCAGCAGGGCCAGACTCCATATTACAACCAGCAAAGTCCTCATCCCCAGCAGCAGCAGCCACCCTACTCCCAGCAACCACCATCCCAGACCCCTCATGCCCAACCTTCATATCAGCAGCAGCCACAGTCTCAGCCACCACAGCTCCAGTCCTCTCAGCCTCCATATTCCCAGCAGCCATCCCAGCCTCCACATCAGCAGTCCCCAACTCCGTACCCCTCCCAGCAGTCCACAACCCAGCAGCACCCCCAGAGCCAGCCCCCCTACTCACAGCCGCAGGCACAGTCTCCCTACCAGCAGCAGCAACCTCAGCAGCCAGCATCCTCGACGCTCTCCCAGCAGGCTGCGTACCCTCAGCCCCAGTCTCAGCAGTCACAGCAAACTGCCTATTCCCAGCAGCGCTTCCCTCCACCACAGGTAAGATGCCCCTGCCTCTTGCCCTTCCCTGTGTGTGACCACAGACAGCTTAGGGGTTGGTGTCAGGAGAACTTTGCCATACAAATTGGTTCTCTAATGTGTACTTAAAAACCAATTAAAGTCTGGGTAAACATGCTAACTGAATTGATTGAACTAATAAAGGCATAACCTTCTTAACTGCATAAGAACCTGTGCCTCTGCTTACTGATGAAGAAATAGGGCAATGGAAAGTTGCATGGACAGATAAGAAATTAAAGATGATGTGACTGATTTTTTTTTTTTTAAACTAGCATTCAGAACTTGAGCATCCAAGTGAATTTGGTCTCTTTAGAAACAGTGACTGTGGGAGGCTGTACTGTACATTCGTTCCAACTGCCATTCCATTCTGCTATTGCTCAATATTTTGGACCCCTTCATTTGAAATTGCCATCAGAGCTGACATCATGTTCTTTAGAATATTCTCAGTGGTGGCAATTCCTTTTATTTTGGGGGGAGAAATAGTTAAAATTCATTTGTATCCATGTCTGTGAACAAGGTAGGTGATGAAACCTAAAAATAACAATTTGGACTTTGTTCTTTAAAGAGTAAAAAGAGAAAAAATGACTGATGACAAGTCCACTAAAGATTTTGTGCATTGATGGCATTGTTGGAATAAATATCTTATCGCAAGGCAATATCTTTGAAGGAAGCAGTACTCATTCTAATATAGAAGTTCTAGCATGAGTTTTTTGTTATTATTTTTTAAATTAATTGGTCTCATTCCTTGGTAGGTATAACTTGTAGTTAGCCAGATTTTAGAATTTAACCCCAAGGAACAGCTCTCTGTGGGTGGCAATAAATGGTCAACAGTGCCGTTGGAAAGAGTCTTTACATCCACTGTTGACACTCTTGTCTTAAGAGCCACAGCTTGTATTTTTCTGCTTTCAGATAATATTGTGCACAGCTGGGCAGTCTGTCGCACCCAGCTTCTTCTGTGTGAGAGTCCCATAGCCCTTTCACCATGAAGCAAGCTTGCCTGGTTTATTAATACTAGGCCTTCACAGCTTTTGTTTTTCTTGTTTAGGAGTTATCTCAAGATTCATTTGGGTCTCAGGCATCCTCAGCCGCCTCAATGACCTCCAGTAAGGGAGGGCAAGAAGATATGAACCTGAGTCTTCAGTCAAGACCCTCGAGCTTGCCTGTGAGTATTCCTGCCACCCTCTAAAAAATGATGGGGACAGAAAGGAAAGCAAAGCAAACTGCTTTCTGGTTGGATGTTTTGTTGGTATTGAGCTAAATGAGCTATTCCTTAAATTCAGGTTCGAAATTCTGAATAGGAATTTATGGACTGACTTTGTAGAATATCTGTTTTAGCTACCTGCCCATGGAATAGATTTGTGAGCTCTGTTTTGAGTTTTTTCTGTTTTTTTTTTAAAAAAATCTTGGGCTCTTAGGCATAGACTTGGGTGAGGGATAGAGAAGATGGAGATATTGGAAGCACTGTCTACTGTCCATCAAAGTTGGGAGATGTCTCAGGTTTCTTTACCTTACTTTTGAGGGCTTAATTTTTAGGTTTTTGTCTTATAGGTAGAATCTCTGGGGTGCATTCAGTGTGGATTGTCACATTGAGCATGAGTAGAGTAAAAGCAGTTTTTTCTGGTTGTTGTTTTGTGTGAATAGGTGCTTTTGTCTAGTAGAGTGCTTGGTGCCCAGATGCTTGATTAGTGCTTATGGAATGGACTGACTGTATCCTGAGAAAGGCTGTATAGTCTGCTGATTGAACTTGAGCTCTAGAGGTCTTGGGTCTGCTTTTTGACTCTGGCACTAACTCTGTAGCCTTGGGCAAGTCACTTAACCTCTCTGTGCCTTAGTTTTTGCATCTGTAAAATGAATCTAAAAGTACTCACTTCATGGGGTGGTTATTAACTTTAAATAGGGCAATATAAAGAGAATGCTGATGCATCGTAGGCACTGCATAGATGTCAGCCATTATCATCTCAGACGGCAAAGGAACTGCACCGGAGACCAGAAAGGTGTGAGCACCAACTATTTGATAGTAGGCTGGTTCTGGGAACATTTACCCTTAGTCTTAGCTCCTCTACTACATGTGGGCAATCACTCAGGTTCTGGAAGTTAATCTCCTAGGCACAGGAATAAAATGGGCTGCTCTGAAATCTAGTAAGACAGGAAGTAGCAAACTCCCTATTACAAATCCTGCTTCAGTTAGGAAATGAATTAGCTACACATGCCCAGATAAGAGTCTTGAAAGTTTTATTCTACTTAGATTTGAAGCCTATCTCTTCAGTTATTCTGACTTGGGAGAAAAGGGTTTCTGGATCTTTAAGGGAATAGGTAGGAAGCAGGAACTCGCTTCATCATGAAGCCTCCCGTGGCTTCCCCTGAAGATGTCTGAGCCATAACCTTAGTAGGGCAATGTCTATGAAGTCCCTCAGCACCTGTCATTCAGACCAGGCTAGGATGAATAGCCACAGTCAGATGGGACTTCTGAGATTGTTGACTTTCTCAACTGAGGAATTGGAGGAGGAAGTGTCTGAATAAGGCAATTCCTCTTTGTTCCCTTCTCATTAGTGTCTGTTGCGATCCTTTTCTGCATCCTGAACTTCACTAGATTGTGCTTTTTAACCTGATTCAGTTGGAAATGTGTAACCACTCCCTTATCTTCTATGGCTAAATTGAATGGGGTGCTCTTGTGGCAAGAACCCGAATCAGTGGATTTCTGCCGGTGCTGTAAGTTGCTCCCCATCAAAAAGTTACTACTTGCTCCTAGGGACCTTTCGGCAGAACTGTATTTGATATTTTTAGTCCCGAAAGGCTTAGCGTACAAACATGTTGCATGTCTTCTAAGGGTTGAGAGCCTTGTCCTATTGAATCCAAGAGCTTCTGATCTGACCTACTGAAGTGAAGGTGCTGGCAGCTTCTTGAGCCCAGGGGAGGGTTGTTCCTGGGCAGCCTATCACAAGGAGCATTCCCAAGTTCAGGCTTCTACTATAGATTCATACAAATGGGTCATTTACTTTGTGGTAGAAACTCCGTGTGAGAGGTGAGCTGGCTGGGCTATTGGCATCTTGTTTGTTGAATTGCTTTTTATCCCTCTGCCACTTGGACCAAGAAACAAAAGGTGGTTTTTCTTTGAAATTTTGGTTTGATGCCAGATTTGCCTAGCCAAGGCTGGGAAACAGTCACATCTGAAGAAAGGAAACGCTGGGATTCCCTACAAGGGGCCCTCTGCTTTCTTAAGCAGCTGTGTTAAGGGATCCCTAGGTTTGCCAGTGTATTCTTTTCACTCAGCAGATGTTTTTGGGGCATCTATTTGTGTTTGGCTCCAGAGCAGATGCTAGGCTGACTGGAGGGCAGCCCCTCCAGTTTTCCACATTACCCACTTCTCTCATTCACCTTGCCCAATTAGCCATAAAAGCGTTGTGATTGTGACCCTTCATTTAAAGTCTCAGTGTGGTTTCTGATCCTGATTATTATAAAAATTAGATTTTGAGGAGTTTTTGTTCAGCTATTAATGCCAACCATTTAGCTGCTATTATCCTGATTATGTTATCCCTCTGTTTAAAACCTCTCAATTATTTTTCATTAATCTTAGAATAAAATCTAAAATCCTTAATATTACCTAGGCTGTTCCCTCCCACCCCCTCTTCTGATTCAGTAGATCTGAAGTGAAGCCTGAGAATCTGCATTTCTAACAAATAACTCGATGCTGCTGATGCTGCTAGACCAGGGCTGGCACTTTGAGAATTTCTACTTTGTCCTTTTTTGCTCTCTGCCTTGCTCTCAGCTTTCTCTTGGTTTCTGTAAGGCCCCATGCTTTTTTCTTCTTCCAGACTTTTGCATACACTCTTCCCTTTGCCTAATATACACTTTTCCTCCTAACTCTTTCGGTTCATATTTCAGACTACACCTTCAAGATCATTTTCTCAGAAAACTCCTTCCTAATCAAGCTTCAAAACTCAGCTTAAATAACTTCTATGATGCCTTCACTGACTAAAGGCAGTTTTTATTTTACTTAAAAAAAAATCCTACAATATTAAGACATAATAAGGTATAAAGTTCCCATTTTTAGAAATCAGCATAGGTAAAAGCACCTTTTATAGCCTTCTGAGATCACTTCCTCGTCCTTGTACCCAGAGAAGCACTATCCTATATCTGAGGTTTCTTTGCCCCATACTACCAGAGCATTTTGCTGATACCTCTGCTTACCGTGGGTCTCTTCCACTACAGTCATGTGCCGCATAATGACGTTTTGGTCCATGGTGGACCACAAATGCAATGGTAGTCCCTTAAGATTAGTATTATACAGCTTAGATGTGTAGTAAGTTATACCATCTAGATTTGTGTAAGTACATTCTATGATGTTCACACAGCAAAATCACCTAATGAGGCATTTCTCAGAATGGATCCCTGTTGTTAATCGACACGTGAATATAGATGGTAAGCTCCTGGAGGGCAGGCACTGTGTTATTGACCTCTGTGTCCCCAACATGTGATGCCCAGGACTAGTGGCTCTTTACCTTGGTCGCCTGTTAGAATTACCTGAGGAGCAAATGATCTTTAAAACCGATGGCCAGGGTTCACAGAGTTTCTATTTGTTTGATGTGCAGGGTGGGCTTGGGCTTTGGTATGGTTATAAGCTGTCCTGGGTGATTCGGATTTGCAGCCCTGGTAGAGATCCACTAGTCCAAACTGTGTCAGGTTCCTTTGCTATAATAGACTGTCTTAGCACCCGTGCTTTTTGTCAGTGCTTATCTCAAGTGTAATTTCAATTATTTATTTAATGTGAGCTCAGTGAGGGCTGGCTTGCTCTGTCTTGCTCATTGCCATCATAGTGCCTGGAATATAGTAGGCTCCAACTCATTGAACGAATGAACCTGAGCAGTATCCATTACATTGCTCATCCAGAAAGTGTATGTCTGACAGGGGACAGCTTTACCATATTACCAAATTGTTGTTTTCACTGCTAGGGCAAGGAGGTATCACAGACTGTTAGGGGAAGGCCCAAACTCCATTTTAGAGGATGGATTAATCTATTTGTGCTTCCTGACATTGGCCTTAAGAAGAACTGGGGTTAGGGTCTGTCATCTATCTTGTAAAATAGCTACCACTTCACCTTATGTTAAGAAGGTTCTTGTAAGGGATGGGTGAGCAGATCTCTGGATGTTTCATTAAGTCTTTAATTTTCTTTATTTTGGGGCAAAATCTCTAAGGGACTCATCTGAAAATTGGTATCTGACTTTTGATTATAATTATTTTTGAGAATGACTTGGAGTTGCATCTTTAGAAGCTTCTATTTAAGTGATTCATCCAAGTGTGTGTGGTTTACCTAGACTAATGAATGCTTCCCAAATTTTTCTTACTGAGGCACATTTGTAAATTTACATTTTGGTCTTGAAAGTGTACCTGGAGTAGAGTTTCCATTCAGTGGTGGAAGATGGATATAAGATTGAAAGCCCTGAACTGGAGAGGTTAGCTAGATCAGTGCTTCTCAAATTTTAGCTTGCATTAAAAATCATCTGGAGATTAATTAAAACACGGATTGTGCACCTCTTTTTTTTTTTTGTGAGGAAGATCACCCCTGAGCTAATATCTGCCAATCCTCCTCTTTTTTTTTTTTTTTTTTCTGAGGAAGACCGGCCCTGGGCTAACATCCATGCCCATCTTCCCTCCACTTTATATGGGACACCGCCACAGCATGGCTTGACAAGTGGTGCGTTGGTGCGCGCCTGGGATCCGAACCGGTGAACCCCGTGCCGCCGCAGCAGAGTGCACACACTTAACCACTTGTGCCACCGGGCCAGCCCCCAGATTGTGGACTTCTAACCAGAGAGGTTCTGATTCTGTAGGTGTAGGGTGGGACCCAAGAACTTGCATTTCTAACAAGCTCTCAGTGGTGCTGAAGTTCCAAATACCATACTTGAATAACAGTGAGCTTAGGTAGTCCTTTGAAAAGGGAAGAAAAAAAATTACTAGACAAGGAAGCCACGGTGGTAACTTGAATAATAGTGGTGACTTACACTGTAGTTTGACTCTTGATGATCTAGGTGGAAGGCTGTGGGTTGAAAATGGTGGAAAAAAAAGAGACTTGGGAAAGACAAACTGCCTGCAGCTGTGGCCTCAGTGCAGTTGATTCCTGGGTTAGGGCAGCCCTTACACTGCTGGCATCACCTTGGGAGCTCTCCGCTCTGTGGCACTCATCACTGGATCCCTTCCGTAAGTTGGTCACCAAATCCTAGTCTACTTTAGAAATGGCTTTTTAATCTGGTTTCTCCTGTCCTTCCCCACTGCCTTTTTTTCAGGCCCCTATTATCTTGCACCTGGTGTCTTGCCACGACTCCTGACTGTTCTGTTTCTTTTCCTTGCAAGTCTGTCTTCAGCATAATCACCAAAGTGATCATGTTAAAAAATCAAACCTGGGGCCGGCCCCATGGCTTACCGGTTAAGTGTGCACGCTCCACTACTGGCGGCCCGGGTTCGGATCCCGGGCGCGCACCGATGCGTTGCTTCTCCGGCCATGCTGAGGCAGCGTCCCACATACAGCAACTAGAAGGATGTGCAACTATGACATACAACTATCTACTGGGGCTTTGGGGGAAGAAAAAAAGGAGGAGGATTGGCAATAGATGTTAGCTCAGAGCCGGTCTTCCTCAGCAAAAAGAGGAGGATTAGCACGGATGTTAGCTCAGGGCTGATCTTCCTCACAAAAAATAAATAAATAAAATCAAACCTGACAAGTTACATTACTGTTTTAAAACCTCTGGCTACCTGTTACCTATAGGTTTAAGCCCAAATCTGACATACAAGTTCCTTTGTGATCTGGAGGATGAGGATATTAAAAAAAAAAAAAAAAAGTAGCAAAGTTCTCTGTCCCTGGAGTAAAACCTGGCACGCTATTTGCTATGGATGTTATATGGAAGGCAAATAAGCATTAGACAAGAGTTGGAGGAGGATTTCGGAGGTAACCTGAACTCTCTAAGTCTGTGATTCTGAGTATGACATGGTTGCTACCCTCAAGGGTTCTTCTCTGTTTCATTAGTAAAATAGATATAAGAATGTGTGCCTGAATGTTAACGAGTGCTATGAGAATTTGGTGAAGTCAGTGATCTAGTTGTGTCTAAATAGTTGAGGAAAGACATGACAGAAGTTTAGAATGAGCTAGATATGGATGTACTTGGGTGGTTGGAAAGGAAAAATATAGCCTGAGCAGAGGCCAGGTGGGGATAGGGTACAGTATAGATGATATATGGGGTCTGGTCTGGATCAGGCTTCCTAGGGTGGAGAGTAACAGGAAGGAAAGCTAGATCATAGGTGTTGGGGCCCTGGTGGGCTAAGTAAATCATTTGGATCTGATCTTATAGGCCTGCAGATACTTAATTAAGGCGATAACATGATAAAACTAATGTTTTACAAAAATGATCCGTTGGTGTGTAGTATGGTTTGAAAAGAGGAGAGTCCAGAAGCAAGGGGATAAGTTAAACTGTTGAAATAATTCTGGCGAGAGATGTGGAGTTCTACCCCTCTGTCTCATTTGCATAGTTATCTAGAACAGTTGTGGTATGTGCAGGAAAGAATCTATAGAACTAAGAATAAGTGAATTCTATTGGGTGGAAAATTTAACCATGTTGATTGGGGGGAAAAAAGAAAGAGAAATCTCATTGACAGAAGAGTTAATAGGAAAACTCATTTTTGAGGAGAAGTTAAGTTCCATATAGTGAGATATCTAAAACAAATGCTTACTTACTAGTTGGAGACAGGAGACTGAAACTTGGGTAAAAGCTCAGTCTTAATAGAGTTTGAGAGTTGTCTATGTAGAGGTTAATGGTTAAACCATGGAGTATGGAGAGAGGAGCCTGATGGAACCCTGGACAATACCTGCAGTCATTGGGTAGAAGTGCTTAATATAGATAGCTGGAAAGATTGGAGGAAGACCAGGATTGTGTCATATTTCTGGAAGCCAAGGGAAGGAGGAAGATGGTCCACATCAAATTTATATTTCAAGGAATATAAATATATTTCGAGGAATATAAAGTTGGATTTGTCATGAAGCAGGTTATTGGGATCCTTTTTAGGTAGGGAGAGGACCTGATGTCTGAGAGCTGGAGGAAAGGAAGTGTGCAAGGGAAAGGTATCAAGGCAAAGAGCACTCTTGAAAGACGTTGAAGGAGGAGGCACCTGAATCAGCCCAAATTCCTCAGCTTCATCTCAAGACCTGCATATGTATAAGGCAGATAGATAGAAGAGTGGAGATACTGGCAGAATATTAGGAGGCACATCTTTCAGGAGTCGTGAAAGAAAGGAATCAAGGGCACTCACTGAGTTAGCTTATGAGGGACCCCATACCTTTGACTGAAAAGGTCTTAGAGGCTCCTGTTGAAGATCTGGGTCATACTTGTTTCCTCTGGTTTGGTTGGAGTGGAGGTTATTGATGCTGGGAGTGAGGTGGAGAACAGGATTGGGATTTTTAATGTCTATTAAATTATCTATAGATATTCTTTTACGTCACCAAGCCCTTCTTTTAGATTTCACTTAACAACATAGCAGCTATTAGCACTCATGATTTACTACTCTGATGTTCTCAGACTCTGAGAGCTTGGGCTACAGTGATCTGGAAAGAGGAAATGGAAGGGAATTATGTTGTTCTGTAGAATCTGAATCTTAGAGGGCAAGAGTGAAGCCAGGAAAGGAGCTACAGCAAACACCAGTCCTCCTGGAAGGGCAGGAATTGAAATGTACTGAGTAACCACTTCTGTTTTACATTAGAAGAAACTAAGGGTCAGAAGCAGGATTTGAATCCAGCTCTCCCTGCTATTTCAGGTGAAATATTTCCTCTAGCATCCCACCCAGCAGAGGAAAGCCATGGACAATCTGATGCTCTCTTCATGTTTAGCCGAAAGCCTCAACCCCTGTGCCATTTAATATTTACTTGACTTGTCCTAAAAGAAGCAGTATAAATGGATTTCCATTTCGCTTTTGTTTTCCCAGACCTCCTTGTGATGGAGGCATAGATAAGTTGCGAAAAAGAAAGCTGAGGGACAGGGAGGAGTGAGAGAGGGAAGATGGCCAAATCTATAGGGCAGGTCTGCTGGAGGAACTAACCAACTAGGGGATCCCCTCAAACAGGGGAAAGTTGACTAGTTTGGTTCTTTGGTTCCCCTTGTGTTGGACAGGCGCAAGTCCTGTTCTTTGCCTTCTTAGAGCACAGTGTCCTGATTAATGCTAGTTTTAATCAGTTAGATCCTTGCTACTGAAAAAAAGTGTGGTCCATTTATCTAGCAGCACAGACATCACCTGGGAGCTTGCTAGAAATGCAGATTCTTGGGTCCCACCCCAGCTTTATTGAATCCAACACCATTAACAAGATCCCCAGGTAATTCATTTGTCTGATGGTTTAGAAGCAAGGAGTTAGACCCTGAGAGTTGTGAGTAAAATTTTCAAATGAAATATCAAGCTGGGGACTTTGGGGTACAATAAATTTAGACACTAGACACATTTACTAGACACTAGACTGTGTCTAGTAAAATTTAAATAATCTGAGTGTGGGGGATGGGAGTGGGAGTCCACCACCAATGGTTTCTGGGGGCCCCGGCTCCCCATGCCTATAGCCCAAACCCCATTGTGGGACCATCCACAGCTCCCAGCATACCTCTGCAGCCTCATCTTCAGCCACTCAGGTGTACCTTATGCTCCTTACAACTCCCGATCCTTCCTGCCATTGTCCTTCCGCTTGAGATGTACCCTTCCCCCTCTTTTTTAATACCCAGGAAACTTCTACTTCAGCTTCAAAACCTAGCTGAAATATCTTCTCTGGGACTTGTTCCCCATTTTCTTCATGTTGGCATAGTATTATACTGGTACCTCTGCTTGAGCACTCAGTCTATATGTGCCACCTGTATCAGGCAGACGCTCAGAAAACCTTTGTTGAATAGCCGCTAGGTTCTTGCTACCTACCTGAGCTTGGGCGCCAGCTTTTTGTCATCTAGGTGTATTGGGGGGAGTGACAGAAATCCCCTAAAGGCTTAAAATATTGGAATGTTTGAAGGATTTTAATTTTACACTGTTTGTGTTACCTTTTGTCACATTTCATGGTACAAGGAGGCAGGGCCAATAGTTTTTGCCTAGGTTTTTGATGGCTTATTTTCAAAGGGATAACAGAAACGCCGCTAGCAATTTTGGTACTTAGGGAGGCTAGGCTGTTCTGAGGTTGGTGACCTGTTTTCTTTATATCTGACTATCTGTGCTTGCTCCCCTTGAATTGTAGCCCAGGTGCTCTCACAAAGTCTCAAAAAGGAAATCCCCACCCCCTCTGTCATATCTGCCCGGACTGCTCAGAGCAGCATGTACGCTGTGCAAGCACCCGTCCCTTCTCTAGAAGGCTGGTTCTCTGGCAGGGCTAGCCAATCTGCTTCTCCATCTTAGTCACGCTGCTCCGGCCCTGATACTGCCTGATGCCTGCTGGAGCCTGTGCTGCTTGCAGCAGATTACTGTATGCTTGTTCCTGGGCCCATTTCCTGTTTCTATTCTAGTCGCTGGTGGCTCAGCTCTGCTTCCTGCCTGTGTGTCTCACACAGATTCCTCTTGCTGGAACCTTTTGTTTTCTTCGGAATAACTTCAGTCTGAAAACTAACTGAGCCTTACCTCTAATGTGGTGGCTCCGGGGTCAGTAAGTCCTACTGAGGACTAGCAGGAAGTACCCCCTCCCCACTAAGCATACCGCTTGAATTTGACCTTGTTTTTCAGTTTGTCCCCAGCCCTGTTACAGGAAGCTGGTGGTTCATTGCTTAGACCAGAAATTGGTATAAGAAGATAAGCTAGGATCTTGTGCAGGCCTTCGCTCATTAGCTACACAGGGCTGTCAGGACTGGTGTGCCCCGGTTGTTTTGCACCTGGAGCTTATAAACATATTTCCTGCTGCTGAGGAAGATGGTTGGTACCCTTTCTAGCCCAAGCTTACCTGAAGCCCAGAGAATACTTATTTTGGCTTGGGCAAGTAATGCTGTCCTCAGCAGAGTAAAAGCTTGCAGAGAATATAGGGATGGAAAGGAAAGCATGTGCTGACTCAACCCTCCATCTTGTGTGAGCAATTCAACCCCCCAGAGCTTAGAGTGGGAGGGAGAAAGTGCAAGGAGGTTGTAAAAAGGGAAGAAGTGAAGGAGGTTGTCCTGGACAAATGTATTTTAAAGTTCTAAGGCTCCTCCATCTTGCCCCCTTTCCCCAGAAGACGCTGGCTTAGCAGCAAATACGCTTTGTGAATAATTCTGGTCTCCTCTCTCGTTCACAACTACTCTTCTGGGATTATCCAATAATACTGTGTCATATAGAGTGGTTTCTACACTGAACCCTAGACCTAGGTATGTTTAATAGAGAGGGATTTAATATGGGGAATTGGGCTTACAAAAGTGTTAGAAGGATTGAGGGAGCACGCTCTAGGTTTGTCCTCCAGCAACGGGAACTAGACCTAGATTTGACCCACCAGGAGAACTCTACTTCTGAGCCACTATCAGATTGATTGCTCTAAATCTGCTATCCAGGGATCAGTAAACTGCAATCAAGAAGCAGCAACTGGGGCCAGCCCCGTGGCGTAGTGGTTAAGTGCGCGCACTCTGCTGCTAGCGTCCCGGGTTCGGATCCCGGGTGCGCACCAACACACCGCTTGTCAGGCCATGCTGTGGCGGCGTCCCACATAAAGTGGAGGAAGATCGGCATGGATGTTAGCTCAGGGCCAGTCTTCTTCGGCAAAAAGAAGAGGATTGGCAGATGTTAGCTCAGGGCTGATCTTCCTCACAAAAAAAAAGCAGCAGCTGCTGCTGTCAGAATCAGCACCCAGTTAACTGGAAGATGAAACCAAAATGCTCTTACAGAAACAAGTGAAGAGACAGAAATACGGTCTCTGCCATACTTTGATCTAATCTTGAACCTGCTTCGAATTAGCAGAACCTGAATTGTAGCCAAACCATCCGCAAGGGATTCTGGGAAATGTAGTTTTTAGCTTTTTAACCTCTAAAATTAGGAAAAAAGTAGAATGGTGACAGTATGAGCTAGTCCACAGAATACTCACCGCACTTAACACCAACACCACCACTCCACCTTACCTCTCGCCTTACATATGAGGAACCTAAGGCCCAGAAAGGGTGAAGGACTTGCCCAGGGTCATTCAATACGTGAGAACATTGGATTCCCTAACTTCCAGTCCAGTGCTTTTACCATTAGGACCAGCTCCTGTAAAGGATCAGCAAAAAGCTCCTCTAAGAGAAGGAAAAATGCCATATTCAGAAAACAGACTTTGTCTTCCACATTTTCTTCTCTTTGGATAAAGGGAAGAAGGAAGTGTGGACAAATTTTTAGGCAAAAGTAATGATACTAGAACTTGTGGATTTAGGTCTACTCCCCAGGAAGATGTAGGAAGCATTTACTCTGGAAGGAAGAAATCTCAAAAACCAGAATTTCCTGAAATTCCTGAGTCAGCATATGGATGAACTCAGTTGCCTTGTGACCATGGCTTTCCTCCACCCGTCCCCCTTTCCTTTTCTCTCCTGTTCATGCTTCTATAACCTTCTACAAAGCTGGCTGGGAGATTACCTCAGTCAAGTGCGTGCCCTGGCTTCTGCCATTGTCCTTCTTTAAAAAGACCAACCAAAATCAGAAAGCCACCCCCAGATGTGTGATTGCCAGGCTGTTTCTTGTCTGTCCTTGGGAGGAACTTGGACTTTTTGAACAAGAAATAAACCAAGTCCTCCTAGAAATCCTATCCTTACAGAAACTGCGAGGGTCCCCCTACACCGGAGTGAGAATCTGTTCCTCCAAACTTGGTCCAGAGGGGAGGACCCCTAGGGGTGTGGAGCTGTGTTAACATACCTGATAAATCAAGCATAGAATTAGCTCTATTGTCTTTTTCTTTTGTTTCTAAGATATTTGGTGTTCTACCTCAAAGTTGTGATGAAAGCGGTACGTGATCTAGTGCTGTCCCTTGGGGGACCAGTGCCTGATCTCTTGCTCCGTCTGCTTCCGTGGCCTGAACCTATTTCATTTTCCCCACTTGGTGTCAGCATGGAATTGGCTGGTATTGTGACATAATCACTGGTTGCCATGAGGCAGAGCTCACTTCCAAGCCACCAGCTTGCTTCCCATTTGACCTTTCCCAAGGAAGCTAAGAAGCCATGCCTTGTTGAAGGTGGGAACTAAAGGTGGAAGGCTCAAGCTGAGAGTCAGCGAACCTGTCCCTTAAGGCCAGCTTTGATATGGGAAGAATATTGAATATTGTTTACTGAAATGAGTGAAGGTAATTTTCTGACATTTTGAGGAAAATAGGAGAGAAACCAAGTTCCAAATGAAAGGGATCAGTGTTTAGAAGAACTGTTATCAAGAATGTTTGTTTTTTTCCCCTTTGTCTTCTACTTTTACAACTTGACTCTGTCTCACCGTTATGTTCAGAGTTGGTCTTTTAGGTTAAAGGCTTTTGGGATTGATGGCTGTCTTTTCTGGTTTAAGATTCTATCTATTCCCCACTCTCAAATCTGTTTCTTTTACCCCCTCCCCCAGAATCTTGGGATTTTATCTGGACCAGTAGGCCATGGTAGGGAAGACCACTGGCGAATACAAATTTAGGGCTTTAAATACCAAACCAGGGACGCCATGTAGCCCTTAGACCTTGGTCTTAGCTGTGTTCAGCACAGTGCCGACTTTGCCTTCCCCAGTTGTATATGTTACATCCTTGCTTGCTTGTTGGTTGCTGTAATTCTGAGGAGCAGCCAGATGAGGTGGAAGCCTAATTACACTTCTCATACCTAGAACTTTGCTTTCTTTTCCATGTTCTTTCTTCTCACCTTTTTCCTGCCCTCTTTGCTCAAGTTCTAGGATTCAAGCTGATGATCATGATGGAACAAGGTCTGTGTGGTTGGCCTTCCTAACAGGGAATGCTTGACTTGGAGAAAGTAGGGAGTTCATAATTTCTTTGCCTTCTTTAGCTTTACAGTGTTCCTTTCCTGCTGGGATTAGAACAGCCCTATTCCATAAATATGCATTGTTCTTGACTGCTCTAACTCAGGCCCAGCTCTGACCCAGTTTCATTTTTTTCAGATTTGAGTCTGTTAGCTAGTGACCCTTAAAACTCTGTACATTTTGGGGAAAGAGGTGGTTTCTTACTAGATAAGACATTCTCTCCTGGCCCAGGTGAGGAGCCTTTATAGGGGAGCAGTGTGTGTTGGAAGGCTGGTTATACAGGCCTGGTGGGGACTGTGACAAACAAGAAAGCAAGGTTTCAACCAATTAGTGCCCAATGGGAGTTCTAGGATCCATTTTTTCCCACAAGTTGGGAACCTGGATTTTTTAATGTAAAATCTCTGAATTCTTAAAAGGGTCTGCATGGGAGTGTTGGGCAATAGATTAAAAGGTCCTCTGGGGCCTGTAGGTCAGTCCCTGCAGCTTCTTGTGGACTCCCCATGTAGCTTTGGCTTCCTTGGAACTGGTGCTTAGAATTTCTCCAGGGTGGGGGCCAGCTTTGGGGAGCACTGTCTATGCATTGCCAACTCTCATTGTGTTTGGTGTTTGTTTTATTGGTTTGGGGAGGGGGAAGTGCAGGGGAGATGTGGAGCAGAAGCACTCAGTGTGATTAAACCTCTAGCCGAGCAGATCTGTGGGAGCAGAATATCGACCCCTGGAAAATCAATGGCTGCTGCAGTGGCCGAGCTGCTGTTTGCAGGGGCTCCCACTGCAGGAATGCAGTCAGCCCAACAGTCTGTCTTCTCTCCCTTTTTCACCTCAGCAACGCCCTCAGCCTCCACCCAAAGGGTCAGACCCACCTCAAGAGATTTTGCTGAGGTGGATTAGAACAGCAGGTTCTTGTATTTTTGTAATTAGATTGAAATTTCTCCAGTGACACAGAGCCCCGCCTCCCACCAGCCTCCTTTCCAGCCTCCTTTCCAGCCGTTCCTACCATGCACTGCGGTTCTATCAAGAGCTCTTACCCAAGTGGCCAAGGCCCATTCAGGGTTGTGCTTTACAGTTTTAGACAGGAGAGTCAGTTCCCTTGATGCCAGCACCTAAGAGTCCCGCCCTCACTGTGGAGGTCTAGAGTTCAGGTACAGGGTTAGAGTGGGGAAATGAAGACTAAAGGGAAGAGCGAGGACTAATAGAGATTGGGTCTAAAGAGGATGCTTTTGAGTAGATTATTCATTGAGCAACATTTATCAAGCATTTTGTCTTTTGTGTGCCTGGCATTTTTCTGGTCACTAATAATCTAGGAGAATATAGCCTGGTCTTGCTCTGGTCCCACAGTCTAGTGGGGAAACAGGCGGACTAAGGACAGTGCCATCAGTCCTGTAACACTGGGTTTAGAGTAGCCATGGACAGACTCTGGGCCCTACCTGTGGGATGAGAGTGAGAGGCCAGGGAAGTTGTACTATGGCTGTGGGGGCTTTGCCCCCTACAAAGCTGTTCTGTCTTTTAAGTTCCCAAGGCAAAAATGATTTTAGTCTATAGTTGCTATACTGCGACTTTAAGCAATTGGGCTTCCCACCCAGTTCTCTTTGGTGGCTGGGAAATGGGTCACCCTGCTGTGTTAGAAGAGAACTCTGTTGCCCCACTGTTGGAGCATGGCTGGACAGGGCTGGACAGGGTGTTGAATCTTGTTTGGCTTCTACCCAGAAAGAAGCTTTCCCATCTTGTAGTTTGGGAAATGGGGCCCCTAAACAAGGCTCAATTGTCCTGCAGTTTGGAAGAGTGGCTGCGGGGCTGGGTGAGGAAAGTGTAAGGGTTTGAAATTGCCTGAGATGAGGCCACCTACAGGCCAGGGATGTTTTGACTTCTCTCTCTGGGCCACACCCTAGTGCTTGATAATAGGATTAGAGCACATTCAGTATGAATACCAGCAAGACCAGATACCTACCTTCATGGGACTTAGCTTCCTACATATCTCCCTAGATTCTAAGCCATTCTCTCCTCCTCCCTTCCCCTGTACATATTAAGTACGCTTATAAGGACCCAGAGGTGAGAAAAAGTACTATACCCTTCAGTGTAGAGAAAGTAGGTTTAAGTTAAGAGAGTTATAGGTGAAAGGGCTGATTTGAAATAAACCATGAAAGAAGGTTTAGAAAGGAAGAGCGATTTATAGGAAGAGTGGCTAGGAAAGAGGAGAACATGTACCATTGTAGACTTGTAGAGATGGATTATCTAGTTTTAGTCTTTCCTTCTACAGAGGAGCTGAGTAAGGCCTAGTGAGGTTAGCCTATTAGAGTCGTGTAGCTAATCACCCAGCATGTCCAGAGACAGGTTGTTGCCTGACCTCGTTTGGAGCATGGAGCCTAGCCTTTGATGGTCGCAAGCTTCCACCTTATGGTGGAAAGAGTACAGGCTTTGGAGTCAAAGAAATATGGGTTTGAATCCCCAGATTTTTGCTTTAATAGCTCTCTGTCCTTGGGCAAGTCATTTAACTTCTGAGCTTCCTGCTTCTTTGTTAAAAATGGGGATGGGGGGCCGGCCTGGTGGCTTAGCAGTTGAGTGCGTGCGATCCGCTACTGGCAGCCCAGGTTCGGATCCTGGGCGCGCACCAACGCGCTGCTTGTCCGGCCATGCTGAGGCGGCATCACACATACAGCAACTAGAAGGATGTGCAACTATGACATACAACTATCTACTGGGGCTTTGGGGAGAAAAAGGGGAAAAAAGGAGGAGGATTGGCGTGGATGTTAGCTCAGGGCTGATCTTCCTCACCAAAAAAAAAAAAAAAAATGGGAGTGATACCTACATCAGAAGACAATTGTGAGAATTAAGTAAGAGTCAACCATGTACCTTAGGATTGAACATATGATAGTCACATATTCCTGTCAGTTCTGCTTTCCTTCAGGAGAGAGAGACAAAGGGACTTGCTGTATTCCTCTTTCCAGCATTCTTTGAATTTGGAGATTTGGTCTCCTAGAGCTTTATTTATGAATTCTGACGTGTGTATATAGGGGATTTCCTCTTGGAGATGAGTCCCTGAAAAGCATTCTGGAGACAAGAAGAGTCTCACCCTTCTCTGGTGTACATTCCCAATCAGGCAGCCAGAAGAAACCAGGAAGAAATGATCCATTATCCCCAGAACAATAAATTATTGTGGAAAAAGAGAAGAGGGAGTTCGGTGAGGGGTTTTTGGAAACTTGGGATGGAGGGTTAGGAAATAGAGTTCTCTGAGCCTTTCCCGGAGCAATTTCTGCTATTCCAAACAGTGAGTGTAGTCCAGGCAGGAGACGGTGCTTGGTCCTAAGCTAAAAGGATAGTGTCAGCCTCTGCATCTTTTCTTTCCCCTTCTCACCACCTGCTTAACCCCTGACTTGGAATTACTACCAGCAGTAGGAGGCAGCCTGTTCTGTGTGTTGATCCGTTCTTGGCATTTCAGCCAGCACTAGCTAGCCTGCTCTCTAGGCAGGAATGGCAGTTAATCTGTTGGACTGAGACCACTCATTGGAATAACAGTGCAGCAGTTCTGTAACTCTGGAGTCCCTACCAGTCTGGGATGGGTCAGATCACCCTTCCTTCCATTTAGCCAAGACTGAGGAGAAAAAAGACAGAAACTTTATCATACTGGATATTTTTTAGAAGTGCTTGATAGAAGCAGCCTCTTCTCCCCAGCCCTTGACAAATATGTTGCTTAAAGAAGGCTTTATGAAAAACCAGGTCTCTCAAAAACTTATCTGCCTTAAGTAGTTCCTACGTTTGTGTTACTCCTTTTTCCTTGAAGTTTGCCAAAGCTGTTGCCTCCTTTCCTACTATCTGCCTTTCTTCACAGGTTAGGTTTCCTAGCCTCTCTGTCGTCTTCATGATTTCCTCGCATTCTCCAGCATGAGAACAGCCTCCTGCCATGGCCATGGATTTGTTAGGTGAGGGTAGGGGAAAAACACTTGACAAATTGCTAGTACAGATTTGGTCATTTCAGGCTGTGCATTTGGACTTTTTTCATTCAAGGATTGTCATCTAAGTGGGTATGGCTCAGTTGTCCCACCACAGACAGACAGACACAGGCACACTTAACTACAGGCATGTATATAAGATTTACCTGGTTCTATTGGTGAGTGGTTTCCTTGCCAGTAGTCAGCACAACTTTGCAAAAGCTCTTCACAACCGAAAAAATATGAGAACTCTGTCTGGGGGTTAACAAAAGCTGCATTTCTTAAGGATTCAGCCCAATTTATGAGAAAACCCTGAATCTGAGCATTGCCATGAGCCTGTTCTTTAGGCTTGCCTGTTGATGTTATTTAATCTGCTCAGCAAAATGTACTGATGTCATCCTCATAAGGCTCTGTTAGGACATCGTTTAAACCCCCCTCCTCTAACCCTGATCTGGTATCTTCCTGCTTGAAAATGTACTTCATCAGGCAGCCAATTCATGTTAGAACTTGCAGCCCTTCCTTTGAGAGCACTAGAAAAAACCCTCCCCACAGCCCCAGTGAGGTAGGGACTGTGTGATTTCGGGCATGGTTTTGTTGTGGTGTGAAGAGAAGGTGTTAGCTGCTGAGTTCTGTTTGTCAGCAGAGCCTGACAAACCCATGCTGGCACTCGCTGGGGCTGGGCAACCAATCACAGCTGGAACGGTTATCGTCATGGAGTCCCTATGGGCTTCCTCTATCAGGTCACATCCCAAAATAACATTGGGCAGTATTTCAAGTGAAGAAACGAAGGCTTTCGGGGCTGTAGCCAGCCTGGAGTGTGAGATTCTGTGTGAAATAGTTGGACCTGTTCCAGCGCTTTTGATCTGCATGGTAGATGAGCAATAAAATGCATGAAACACGTTGGAAACACGTGAGGAAATTCTCCCTGGGCCCTGCTGCTTCCTTGGAACTGGCAGGGCACTGAGTGGGCTGTTCCTCACTCCCATCTCTTAGCAGGATTATGCTCAGAGGAGAGCAAACCTGGGAAAAGAGATCTTTCCATGTAAGGAGCATTACTACAATTCTTTCAGCAGTCCTCCCAGAAGGTACCTTTTAGATGGGCCGTTTTGGGAAAACTGAGAACCTGAGTCCTGAAATGCTAAAGGCAGCCCCCACCAGGGAGAATAGGGGCTTGCATTGATTGAACTTTGTCTGCATGATAAGTGTGTCGTGGAAAGCTGAACTTGTTAGGCACATTGAGGTCTGACTCAACAACCAGACATCCAGCTCTTTGTGGAACAAAAGACCTGAAAAACTGGCTTTTTGTAGGGTAGAAAGCAAAGGTGTGTCCTGTGCAATAAAAGGACTTGGAGTTCAGAGCAATATCTGTTCATGTAGATAGAGAGGGGAGACTTCTTTTGGAGTCTTCTGCCCTTACCACTCCTCCCATTTCCCAATAAAAACGTTTACTGTGATTAGCCACTGGGACTGATGGGTGTCTTACATCTTATACTGCTTGTGTGTTGTCATATGTCTTGTTCCAGGGCATTGCTGCTGTATTGCATATTCCATATGGTCCTGACCATATGGTGCCAGTGGAGTTTCATGCTTATGCCCCAGGGGTGTCACAAACTCAAATTTGTCCAGTCCTCTCATAGTAAAGTGAGAAAACCAAAGCCCAGCTTGTTGCCAGCTTGCCCAAGGTCATAACTGATAAGTACCAAGAGCTGGGCCTTGGTCTCCTAACTCAAGGGTGTGGTGCTTTTTCCTCAGTCATTGTAGTATCACAGTATAATGGAGAGAGAAAAAACATATACTTTGGGGTTCTGCAGATCTGAGTTCAGAATCTAGTTTCTGCCACTTAACTTGCTGGATGACTTGGGCACATAAGCCAATCTCTCTGAGCATCAGCTTGCTCATCTTTAACATGTTAGTGGTGGAAGTACCTGCTTCCAAGAATTGTAGAAAATTAAGTAACTCCATAAAGTGCCTGGTACATCGTAGATGCTCAAATAGTAGTTATTGTTAATGTTAACATAAATTGTCTCTCCTTTCCTATGCTAACATTCTGGTTAGTTTTTGTGTCTTTTTTTAATCAACTACCCCCATAATGACCAGTTGCCATCTGATGAAAATGACAGTTTGAGAGATTGGCCTCAAACCAACCAAATCAGAGAGATAAGAAGATTAATGCTGCTTCCTTCCCCAATATTATTCTGTGCCCAGGCATCCCAGCCCACGTGGGGCTGCTTTTGACAGTGGTTTATTTAGCACGTTTTCTCCAGGGAGCTCAGGGCATTTTACCAAAACTGACAGCTCTCCTCAGAGTGTCTCTGTGAAGGAAGCCACCACATTGCCACCACAGATGCCTCCAGAGTCCTGAGAGCCCAGCCCCAGGGGCTGCCAGTGATTTCTTCAGGCTCCTGGGATCCCTCAGCTGGACTAGGACATTCACTTGTGGATCTCTGGAGAGCCTGGTTTTTAACAGAATTGTGGCTGAAGGAGCATCTGCAGGCCCTGCCCTGACCCTATAGCAGTGGTTGGTGGGTTGTTGTTGGTTTTTTTGCTGTTGTTGAGGTATAATTGACATCAACATTATATTAGTTTCAGATGTACAACATAATGATTTGATGTTTTACATATTGCAAAATGATCACAATAAATCTAGTTAACATTTGTCCCCATATATAGATACAGAATTTTTTTTCTTGTGATAAGAACTTTCGATTTACTCTCTTAGCAACTTTCAAATATGCATTACAGTATTATTAACTTTAGTCACCATGCTGTATGTTACATCTCCATGATTTATTTATTTTATAATGGAAGTTTGTACTTTTTGACTCCCTTCACCCATTTTGCCCACTCCACATACATAAACCCACCACATTCTCTTTATCCATTCATCCTTTGACGGACAGTTAGGTCATTTCTGTATCTTGGCCATTGTAAATAATGCTGCAGTGAACATGGGGTGCACATATCTTTTTGAGTTAGTGTTTTCATTTTCTTTGGATAAATACCCAGAGGTGGAATTGCTGGATTATATGGTAGTTCTATTTTTAATTTTTTGAGAAAACTCCATATTGTTTTCCATAGTGACTGCACCAATTTGCATTCTCCCCAGCAGTGCACAAGAGTTCCCTTTTCTCCACATCCTCGCCAATGCTTATTGTTTCTTGTCTTTTTGATAATAGCCATTCCAGCAGGTGAGGTGACATCTCTTTATGGTTTTGATTTGCATTTCCCTGATAATTAGTTATATTGAGCATCATCCGTTTTTTTTTCTTTTTTAACTTCTCACTTCCTCAGAAGGTCTCCGGGGATATATATCAAATTAAAAAAGGATTTAGAGCAGAAGGGAACTTTGGCTTTACCTATACTATCTGAACTGTTTTTACCATGAAAATGTTCATGTTTTACATGTTTTTTTATTTTTTTGTGAGGAAGATCAGCCCTGAGCTAACATCTGATGCCAATCCTCTTCTTCTTTGCCGAGGAAGATTGGCCCTGAGCTAACATCTGTGCCTATCTTCCTCTACTTTTTATATGGGACGCCACCACGGCATGGCATGACAAGCGGTGCGTCGGTGCGCACCCGGGATCTGAACCGGCAAACCCCGGGCCGCCAAAGTGGAACGCACGCACTTAACCGCTTGCGCCACCAGGCTGGCCCCTACCTGTGTAATTAAAGACAAAAATGTTGAAAACACTTAGTTTTTCAAAGCCATTTGAATAGAGCCAAGTTCTTGTCTTGTGGGTGGACCTTTGATTCCTGTTTACCAAAATACGCTCATTTCTTTTTCTTGTAAACAATTAGCTCTTATTAACCAGAAACTAGCGGTTTGATAAGGAATGGAGACTGTAGGAAGGAATGCTGAGGGAGCCTACTGGTCCCTAAAACAGAGCATTGGGCTGTAGTTTCAGTTACAGACCTGGGCTTAACAAGTGGCTTTCAAGATCTTTTCTGGCCTCCACAGTTGGCTCCTCTTGTCATCTTGCTGTCTCTTTGAGTTTACTCTCCTTGGCTCTAGAGGTCAGGTGTCCCTGCTATAGCTTAGCCCTCAACATGCTCCTCTCTTGTGTTGAACCCGGGGCTCCTTGTAGCTCCAGAGACTTTAGTCCTTAGAGAGGGAAGAGGCCTTTTGCTGTTACCTAGAGGAGGGCTTCTTGAGTTCCCCTCCACGCTGGGACTAATTCTAATTGCATTTTTAAAGCATGCTATGGTGTACTAGGTCTGCTTCTTGTAGGAAAGCAAGCATTTTCTGACTTCTCAGCTAACACTGAGAGCTGGGCACAGACACAACTGCACACCTGCCTGCCTTGCCTTCAGGGCAAGCTTTGTTTCCATAGAACTCAGCAGAAATGCTCCCAGCCTAGTGAAGTAACAACTGCCTAGTGAAGTAACAACTGGTTTGCAGAAGGTGGAACCAACTTGGATACTTGGAGGAGAACCCAACAGGTCCCCTCTGACCTCCAATGTTATTGTCAGACTCTACGGTCAGAGTCACCTCGAACTGATCTTTCCAAGGTGAGCTTGTTGTGGGAATAGGAATAGACTCAAATCAGGCCGTTTTGGATCTCCTTCATTTTCAGATATATGTCTCTTTAAGAGAACTCTTTTTTAAACCATTGGAGTATTAGGGTTTTCTCAGACCTGAGCCCATACCCAAAGCTGTCATCCTTTCTTCAGGGTACAGTTAGTTCCCAGCCTGAAGTTAATTTGTGGTGTTAAGCCGGTGATATTGCTAAAGAATGAACATGGGGCTGAGGGTGCATTTCCTGGGGTGAATATTTTTCACATTGAGCTCCTGATTGCTAATCTTAGAGTTCGCTAACGTAGAGTGAACTTTTTACTGATTGATTCAAGACAAACAAAGCCCCCAAATAAACACCAAGTTCTCATTGAAAAACTTAAAGTTAGGAAAAAAGGCTGGGTTTGTTCAGTAGGTAAACGTTTGTTCATCCCTGTTGTGCGCCAGGTGTTAGGAATACATTATAGTCCCAGACCTTATTTGCAGTTAAGGAATTGTCTTTCCTGTGCAATATATCCCTTTTCTACCTCCTACCCCTTATGTTTTAAAGTGTGGTAACTTGAAGTGAGTCCTTGGTAAACGTAGGTTATAATAATGTGACAGAGAGGGGATCTGTGAACCTTGCTCAAACCTAACGTTCTCTTGTAGCTCCTGGTGCCATCCTGGGAGTGTTTTGTAAAGTTTCCCCATTGGAAAAGAACTAATGGCTCACTAAAAGAGCTGTTCTCTTATGACTGTAGAAGTTGGGGCTGGGAAAGAAGATGAAAATATTAGATCTGCTTCTGGTGGATAGAACAGAGGTCAGCAAACTATAGCTTGTGGGCCAGTTACTTGTTTTTATAAAGTTTTATTAGAACACAGTCACATCCATTTGTTTATGTATTGTCTGTGACTGCTTTTGCACTACAGTGGCAGAGTTGAGTAGCGACAAAGACTATATGGCCTGCAAAATCTAAAGTATTTTCTATCTGGCCCTTAATAGAGGTTTGCTATATATAAACTATAACATCATGATTACATTATGTGTGCAGTGTGTTTGCTCTTGGTTGTTTAAGGAAAATGTTAATCATTTAGTAGGATTATTGAAAGAAGAATCTTTCTGGGGCCGGCCCCGTGGCGTAGCGTTTAAGTGCGCACGCTCCGCTGCTGGTGGCCCGGGTTCGGATCCTGGGCGTGCACCAATGCACCACTTGTCAGGCCATGCTGTGGCGGCGTCCCATATAAAGTGGAGGAAGGTGGACACGGATGTTAGCCCAGGGCCAGTCTTCCTCAGCAAAAAGAGGAGGATTGGCAAATGTTAGCTCAGGGCCGATCTTCCTCAAAAAAAAAAGAAAGAAGAGTCTTTCTGCCTAATATGGCTAATCTATGTCCTTGTATGTATGTTTCAGGATCTGTCTGGTTCAATAGATGATCTCCCCATGGGGACAGAAGGAGCTCTGAGCCCTGGAGTGAGCACATCAGGGATTTCCAGCAGCCAAGGAGAGCAGAGTAATCCAGCTCAGTCTCCTTTCTCTCCTCATACCTCCCCTCACCTGCCTGGCATCCGAGGCCCCTCCCCATCTCCTGTTGGCTCTCCCGCCAGTGTTGCTCAGTCTCGCTCAGGACCACTCTCGCCTGCTGCAGTGCCAGGTACCTTCAAGTGCTGGGCTTTGGGGAGAGGGAAGGGGGACTGGCCCCCAACCATATCAGGGAGCCCCAGCCTTCCGCTGGCAGAGAAAGCATCTTTGGTTCATGTCTGCAAAGTTTCCCTCCAACATTTGAGGAAGGGAGATGGGAGCCCCTTGGCTGGATTTCTCTTCCCAGGAGTCATTTCCAGCTCTGAATTGACCTCCTAGTTAGAATTTCCAGGCTTAGCCGTGATTGGCTTTCTTCTTTCTCTGTCTGGAGCAGGCAACCAGATGCCACCTCGGCCACCCAGTGGCCAGTCGGACAGCATCATGCATCCTTCCATGAACCAATCGAGCATTGCCCAAGATCGAGGTGAGAACCTGGGCTTTGAGGGGAGGGGTGGATGGCTAAGGCAGATACTTGGTTATCCTGTGCAATATCTTCTAGAGAACTGTATGACCATGAAGTTTAGGACAATCTCAGCAACAAATTATGAAGTTAGAGTGGGCGTGGCCATATTGGTGGCTCCAAAATTATGTGTATGTATGTGTCCCAGTCATTCTTTGTCTCTCAATAGTTGTGTTTTGATGGATTGCCTGCTATGTTGTGCCTTATTTGGTCAGCAAATACTGAAGACTCAGCATCGAATCTTTACCCTTTAAATTCTGTACCATTTTGTGTTTTGTCATTGCTGTTTGTCTTTTCAAACCCCCATTTAGTAGAAGCTGTTGGCATGCCCTGGTTAATGGCTGTGTCACTTTAGGGGGTGCCTAAAAGGGCACATAGTTATATAGCAAATAAGATGGAGATGTCATGCAAGTAGTTGCTAAAGAAAATGTAGATGGTAAAGTCCTAGGATAAGGGAAAGAGCATTTGTTCCCGTTGTACCAAGGTAATAACTATATGGACACTACCCACAAATAGGTTACATGCAGAGGAACCCCCAGATGCCCCAGTACAGTTCCCCCCAGCCTGGCTCAGCCTTATCTCCGCGTCAGCCTTCTGGAGGACAGATGCACACAGGCATGGGCTCCTACCAGCAGAACTCCATGGGGAGCTATGGTCCCCAGGGGAGTCAGTACGGCCCACAGGGTGAGTATACTACCCAGTTAGGAGTACACAGAGATGAGACAAGAACATAATTCCTTGTCTGATATGCTGCTATCTGGGTTGTAAGAGTAGGACTGTCCTTTGCCTTAAATCCACCAAGGCCAGACCCTAAAGTAGGGCAGGACTATCACCATGGGAAAGTCCTTGAATATCCCTGAGCCTCTGTTTCATCTGTAAAATGGGGATAAGGTGTTTAGCCCAAGACTGAGCACAGACCCTTAATAGATGGTAATTACTGGTTATTAAAGTTATTTCTTAGTAAATTAGTCCTAATAGAATAGATCTTTGCTCAAAATCAGTTCTAGACATATCTAAAGCTGAATGTCTTGCACAGATCATGGGAGAGAAGGCAAGACGAGCGTGTAGAAAGGGGAGAATTCTGGGAGTTGAAGGGCCTGGATAGCAGCAAAGCCAGCCTGGCCTGCCAGCCAGCCTGTCTCTGTGCTGTGCTGTCTTTAAGATGAGGGGACAATTGAAGCCTGCCCTTATATGCTCCTGGTCCCCCCTTTCCTTTTTTTTTTTCTCAATGGGGTAAAGGCTACCATTAAGTTGGTCTCTTTCCAGACCAAATATTGAACGATTCCCATTGTTTGTTGTCTTGGAGTTTTACAGTTGAGTGATGTTAGTGAGGTACTGATGAGTCACTAACCAAGTCTCTGCATCTTCTCTCCTTCTTCCCCTCCCAGGAGGCTACCCCAGGCAGCCAAACTATAACGCCTTGCCCAACGCTAACTACCCCAGCGCAGGCATGGCTGGAAGCATGAACCCTATGGGTGCTGGAGGTCAGATGCATGGGCAGCCTGGCATCCCACCTTACGGCACACTTCCTCCAGGGAGAATGAGTCACGCCTCTATGGGCAACCGGCCTTATGGCCCTAACATGGCCAATATGCCACCTCAGGTTGGGTCAGGGATGTGTCCCCCACCAGGGGGCATGAACCGGAAAACTCAAGAAACTGCTGTCGCCATGCATGTTGCTGCCAACTCTATCCAAAACAGGTAAGGCCTGGGAAGTGAAGGTGGTGTCAGTGCAAGGAAATAAATTGTAGAGTCATTTAGGTCACTGAGCTACTTCTGGACCTAAACCATGTCATCTTGGTAAATATCCATTTTACTGAAAGCTCTTTAGAAAACTAGGTTTCCTCAATGAAAAACACAACAAAAGTGCTGATTCTTAAGCATCTTAGATATCAAATTTCACATGACCATATATCATCTGTAAAGAACTTTATAAAGCACAGGTTATTTTGATTAGTAAAATAAGTCTTTAGTTTCTTCATTTCTTCTGACAGTCTAGTTTCTTGGTTTCCAAAATGATTTTTAATGATGACTTGGATCTGTGGTATGAGAGGATGGTAGGGTTGTGGTTTGCCATTTCTCCTACTGTTCTGTGTGGTCCTGTGTGTTGACTCTGGTGCTCAAGTGCAGGAGGCTCATGTGATTGGTTTAATGACTTGAAGATTCATTTCTTCCTTGGCCACTGACTTCAGTGAATATGATTCTACTGTTTTTGAAGGTTCTGTCTGTGCACCCCATTGTTGGTGCCTGTAGTTCTTAAAGCGGCTCTTGCTTATTGGGATGTTGATGAACTGAGGTAGAATAGGGTGATTGATTGTAAAGAGATGGGTGTGGTAGTACTTCAGAATGATGGAAGCGCAAAATTTGCAGTAGGCCCATCAAGAAAGAATGCAAAGCCCCTCCAGGTGCTGCGCTGTAAGGGGTCCAGTTTGGTTGGGGTTTGACATGAGAAAGAGCGATAAAATTGAGCATTTAATCTAGGCCTTTTGCTATAGAGAGGGCCCTTAAATGGAAACACAGCTTGACTTTGGAGGTGCCTTAGAGGGAGACAGTACTTAAGAGATATAGGAAGGCTCCATTCTCAAGGAGGAGATCCTTTAAAATTGAGCTATGGTTTCCTATTTGGAACTTGAACCCTCTTAGAACTTTTTTGAGAGGTGGAAGATAAGACTGTCTAGGTCTGGTGGTGCATGGTTGTGCTTTTGGGGACCCAGAAACTTTTTCCTTATAAGCCACACAACCCTATTTAGCTCAAGTCCAAATCTGAAAGCTCAGTGTTTCTAACTCTTGTCTTTCTCACTTACCTTCTTCTTCAGGCCACCAGGCTACCCCAATATGAATCAAGGGGGCATGATGGGAACTGGACCTCCCTATGGACAAGGGATTAATAGTATGGCTGGCATGATCAACCCTCAGGGACCCCCATATCCCATGGGTGGAACCATGGCCAACAATTCAGCAGGTAAGTTCTAGTCATTGCTCACTCCAGAGAATTGTTCCAGAATGATCTTCATGTCACAAATCTGTTGGACTTGAGAATTTTTTCCTCTTTTATAGGGATGGCAGCCAGCCCAGAAATGATGGGCCTTGGGGACGTCAAGTTAACTCCAGCCACCAAAATGAACAACAAGGCAGATGGGACACCCAAGACAGAATCCAAATCCAAGGTAATGATTTATATCTTGACTCAACTTTCTGCCCCATCCTTTCAGTGATAGGAAGGAAAAAGAAAAGAGGATGACTAGACTCCAGCCTTTTATGACACCAACTAGAACGTCTTGGAAAAGGCTTCTGTCACCTCTTCCTATCGTAAAGGTCCTGGGATAATAGCTCATTGAATTAGGTTTGAGTTAGCCTAAGGGGTCCCAATGTAAATAACATCATGTTCTCACAGCTCTCTCTTACGGAGGAAATGCCAGACCTGCAGTGTAGAATTCTTTGTACTGCCCTCTGTGAATCTGTGCCCCCATCCCATGCACTGATAGATGGTGTGTGCCATGGGCAGCTAGTTGCCCTTCTCTTCTTGGACCTTACTCAGAACAGTAGGAATGGTTGGTACCCTGTGTTCTATAAAGGGGGAGATGAGGTGGGGTTTGGGTCCTTGGCCTCCCTGGAGGTTGGTTCTGAGTGTGCTGTCTGTTGGGCTATGTGTCAGTCTGGGGACCTACTCAGCATTTGAGTCATTTGAAACATTTCTGCCCTTTGTCATACCTCATTTTCCCTATCTTACAAAGTAGGATAAATAAAAACCATAGGTGCCGTCTCCTGGGGACCTTTACCTCTGGCTCCCAGACCGTTTTAAAAGCCATCCTCCCATCTTAAACAGGATAATATCCAAAGCTTTCAAGCAAGTGGGAGACTTTTCCTTTCTTGAGAGTAGAAAGAGTTTCTTTGCATTTTAGTCCAAGCCTTTGTCTCCAGATCACGTTTTGAGTTTCTCGAGTTCTTTGAAACAGTCTATAAAAGTGTGTCCAGTCTCCTGGGTAGTAGTGTGGGAGTAGTAGTGACATTGATGTCAGGTAGAACAAGGGTTTGACACTCAGCCCTGCTACTTAAAAGCTGTGAGATCTTAGGCATGGCCTTGTGCCTGCTTCCTTATAAGAGAGGAATAATTTATGATACCTAGTATGTAAAGGCGTCTAGCACAGCACCCAATGCATAATATATAGTCAGTGTTCACTTCCTTCCTTTACAGGAAGACAGTCTGGCTCCCTTTTTGTCTTTCAACCTTGCAAAGGCAGGGCAGGTATTAGTGACCACCACAGAATAAGAAGCTTGACCACTGCCCTATTCAAGGGGCTTCTGAGACCCTTAGCATAGGCTTTGAATCTGACTGGTTCCTATGAATCTTGACCTGCCCCTTCCAGAAATCCAGTTCTTCTACTACGACCAATGAGAAGATCACCAAGTTGTATGAGCTGGGTGGTGAACCTGAGAGGAAGATGTGGGTGGACCGTTATCTGGCCTTCACGGAGGAGAAAGCCATGGGCATGACAAATCTGCCTGCTGTGGGTAGGAAACCTCTGGACCTGTATCGCCTCTATGTGTCTGTGAAGGAGATTGGTGGATTGACTCAGGTTAGTGCCTGGCACTTGGCTTCCCTTGGGGTTTCAACAAGCCTCTCTCTAGGTACCCAGTGGCTTCACCTGGTGCCACGCGTCCCACAGGGACATCACCCTCTCCTGCTCTATGAGTCACATACTGAAAGACTGGGTAGCACAGGGCTTCCAAAAGATAAGGCAAAGGCGGGAGGCTGAGATCTCCCTGAGTAGTAAGAAGTATTAGCATTAAGTTTACCATAGGTCTAGGGTCCCCTTGGGGTGCAAACACAGGGAAAGTCTGTGGGCGTTCTGATTCCGCAGGAGGCAGTTAGGCATAGTAGACAAGGGCAAGGTTCGGAGAGATGGGCCTGGTTTTGAATTCTTTCTTAGCCACTTACAACAGATGTGACCTTAATCAAGGTGTATAACCACTCTGAGCCCTAATTTTTCTTATTTGTAAAGTAGGGACAGTATGTACTCTACTAGACTGTCAAAGCTTTCGGGGCAGGCCCAATGTCTTAGCGGTTAAGTGCACGTGCTCCGCTACTGGCGGCCCGGGTTCAGATCCCGGGCGCGCACCAACGCACCGCTTGTTGGGCCATGCTGAGGTGGCGTCCCACATGCAGCAACTAGCAGGATGTGCAACTATGACATACAACTCTCTACTGGGGCTTTGGGGAGAAAAAGGGGAAAAAAAAAAAGAAGAGGAGGATTGGCAATAGATGTTAGCTCAGGGCTGATCTTCCTCACCAAAAATAAAAAAAGTGAAAAATAAACAAAGCTTTCAGCAAGATTTCTGCTACATAAATGGTCTGCAAGATGGTACAGGGACAGTCAGAGTAGTTGCTAACCCTTCCGTTCCAGGAAGCTTCCAGTGGAGAGGGGATTTCAGGAGCTATTTAGTAGAAGTAGTTTATGTCTTGTTTTGGGTTTTTTTGGGGTTTTTTTTTGTTTTTTTTGTGTGAGGAAGATCAGCCCTGAGCTAACATCCATGCCAATCCTCCTCTTTTTGCTGAGGAAGACTGGCCATAAGCTAACATCCGTGCCGATCTTCCTCCATTTTATGTGGAACGCCGCCACAGCATGGCCTGACAAGTAGTGTGTTGGTGTGCCCCTGGGATCCGAACCCAGGCCTCCAGCAGAGGAACGCATGCACTTACCCACTACGCCACGGGGCCGGCCCTAGAAGTAGTTTATGAAAGAAGAAGTGGGTGGGAATTGTGTTTAGTTACTCTGTGTGGGAGACTTAAGTGAATGGATTAATCTCTGCTGAAAACCTCTGAACTGAACGCCTCCCTGAGCCCTGCCCCTGCCCTGGTACCTTACAGGTTTCTTTTACACTCAGCCCAGGATGCAAACAGCTGAGGCAACACTGGCACGCAGCACACTGTGCCTCACTAACTTTCCTCCTATGTGTGCTCTGTAGTCATCAGACCAGGAGCCTGCTGTTGGATCTGAGTTTGTGGCTGAGCTTAGGGTGAGGTGTGGCGGGGTGGGGCATATTCCAAACCTTCTAAATCAGAAGAGGAAAACAGCTGTCAGCAGCAGAAAAGAAAGTGATTGGAATGAAGCCAACCAACAGTCAGTTATGAATTCCTTCTCCTTTCAGGTTTTATTCCCCTCCCCCACAAAGGAAAACAAAACAAAACAAGACACGTGCACACCACCACATAACTGGCATGAGAAGCAAAGCCACAGCAGGCTTCTGAGATGACCCTGAATTTATTCCTGACTTTCTCCCTGGTATTGAGTTCTCATAGTCAGACCTCTCTTGCCTGTAGGGAAAGGGGTCATTGGGTTAGGTTTGGCATACTTGTGATTGGGTGGGCTTGGGGATTCACTGAACCCAAGATGAGATATAGAGGGAATCCCAAAGCCTAGGCCTGTCTTCTAGTTTGCAAAAGGATGCCCACCTTTTAGATGCGATGATGTAATTGAACTCTAAAGACAGTGAGAATTCATAGGAGAAAGAGTGCTGTTATAAGTTAGTTTGTGAAGGCTCCGAGAAGGTGAAGGATGAGTTCTCAGCTTTTCTCAAGGATTAGTAGGGTTTAGGTAGAGGGAGGGGCCCTTCCAGTTGGCTGGTCCAGATGGCATGGAGATGAGAGAGAGTCTGGAATATACCTTACCAGCTCCATCTCCAACCTTTAAGACTCAGCTTACATGTTATCTGCTCTAGGAAGTGTTTCTTTTTTTTTTTTTTTGCTTCTGGTGAGAAAGATTGGCCCTGAGCTAACATCTGTGCCAATTTTCTGATGAGTGGTGTGTAGGTCCGCATGTGGGATCTAAACCCACGAACCCCAGGCCACGAAAGTGGAGCACATGAACTTAACCACTATGCCACCGGACCGGGCCCTAGGAAGCATTTCTGGTCACCTCCCCTCCATCTAGGTTGTCCATCTCTTTGCTTCCTTATCACTCTTCTCTCTGGTGTCACAGGTCCCAGATCAACAGGTATCACAACATATTGAACTTCTTGTGGATTGAGACTGGAAAGCCAGTGTTCCCAGCCCTTGAGAGACAGGCTTATCACACGGTGGATGACTAGGCATAAAAGTACATGAAGAGTTCCGGCCCCGTGGCTTAGCGGTTAAGTGCGCGCGCTCCGCTACTGGCGGCCCGGGTTCGGATCCCAGGCGCACACCAAGGCACTGCTTCTCCGGCCATGCTGAGGCTGCGTCCCACTTACAGCAACTAGAAGGATGTGCGACTATGACATACAACTATCTACTGGGGCTTTGGGGGGAAAAGAAAAAAAAGGAAGAGGATTGGCAATAGATGTTAGCTCAGAGCTGGTCTTCCTCAGCAAAAAAAAGAGAAGGATTAGCATGGATGTTAGCTCAGGGCTGATCTTCCTCACCAAAAAAAAAAAAAAAAAAAGAATACATGAAGAAGCAGACCTGCCTGGCTAGAGCAGAAAGACTAATTGTAGGGATTGGGGAATGGTCTTGGTCAGTATGTCCTGAAGCCGAGGAAAGGAGGGCAGAACTGTAGGCTGGCTGCTGAGAAGGTACAAAAGAAGTCATAGGGCCTGGAGCATCTCCTGGACAATCATGACAGTGACTGGTGAGGGAAAGGGGCTTGTAATTAAATGTCACTGAGATGCAGGGGAACAGTGGCCCAAGAATGTCAAATTTGCAAGGAGCCCCTAAGAAAAAAATCAGATGTGAAAACCCCCAGTTGGACAAAGTCAATCAGTCAGGGTGACCATTGATATTTGCACACATCCCCATTTTATAAAATGTTAATTTTTATTGGTGCATTTAAAATACGATTTGGATCTGCTGTTGATTTTTACACGATTTTTCAGCAGTATACTTGTATAAAGCAAAAACCATAACTTCTGAATTCTGCTCTCTCTAACAGTGGTGTGAAATTTGCCCTATTTTGAATAAGCACTATCTGATAGTTGCAACCATCTGTGGTAGCCTCCTGAGGGTAGAGGGAAGCCAGCCATGGATTTAACATTTGTTGTGGACTGTCTACCAAGTGGGGTTAACTTTTGTGGTTAGCTGAGAACTGTGATTCCACAAGAGATGAGTACCTGGTAGCCTGATGGGGTTTGGGGCGTGCGGGCAGAAAGACCGGATGGAAGATGTACCCCAACTCTTCTGGTTGGTTGTACAGGTCAACAAGAACAAAAAATGGCGGGAACTTGCAACCAACCTCAATGTCGGCACCTCAAGCAGTGCTGCCAGCTCCTTGAAAAAGCAGTATATCCAGTGTCTCTATGCCTTTGAGTGCAAGATTGAACGGGGAGAAGACCCTCCCCCAGACATCTTTGCAGCTGCTGATTCCAAGAAGTCCCAGCCCAAGATCCAGCCTCCTTCTCCTGGTAAGGAAAAGATCCAGCCTCCCTCTCCTGGTAAGGATTGGGTGAGTGGCGCCACCAAGGCTCACCCTTCAAGAGTCCAGGCTCCTTATTCAGCAGTGCCCGCCACTAGGGATATGTGCTCTGCCCTGCTGTACCACACGGCTTAACAGCTTGGCAGACTAAAGAGCGGGCAGTGGCGACTCCCTTGGGAGGTAGTCTGCAGCAGCCCTTAAGTTTTAATTTTCATTGTGCACCTGGTATCTTGCCAAATGTTTGTAAACTAGTGCGTGGGAGGGACATCACAGGAGTGGGGAAATCTGACAAATAGCAGTGAGGCAGGGCCATCTGGGAGTTTTGGCCCACTGATGTCAGCACCTTAGAATGCAGTTCAGAGTAGAGCCCTGAATTCCCCCAGGAAGCTGAGATGTGAATGAAGGGGAAGGAGGGGGTGGGGAGGGGATATGAATGGAACTCGCAGATGGGAGTGCCTCTGCCCACCCTCCTTTCTGAGAGGAGGCTGGGGCCTGGGCAAGCATGGAGAGGGAAGAAGGCCAGGGCTCCTAGAAGGTGGGTGTAAACACATGTGCCCTCATGTTGACCTCTGAGGGTGTAATGAGTGCCTGAGATGACTCATCAGCTGGAGAGGCCTAAGCAGTGGGATATCTGCTGCTGGGAATGGTAACTAATGGAAACATTAATTACTGGTAGTTCTGTGCTCATCAGCTTAGAGGAACATTTGAACCTGATTGGTGACAGTGTACTAGATGCTTGAGAATAGGAGCGCATAGGCTCCTAAAGTGCACTGCAGGTTTTGGGGTAAGATGGAACCTTCCTCCCAAGGATTTCAGGGGCTCTGACTGGGAGCTTGTGTACCAGCATTCCAGGGTTTAAAAGGTTAGACAGGGTCCCTGGGGAAGTAAAGAGAAGTAGTCAGGGAAGCTGGCAGAGACTCAAGGAATCAGCAGTATGATGATGGCATCACCACGTCACTGCTGTTCTCCCAATGTGAAACAGCAACAGCGAGCGATAGAGCCCTCAAATTCCCTTTATTACCTGGCCTTGCAGATCCCCTGCTAAGAAGGGTGATTTAGGCTTTAAAGAACCCTAGCTTTTGGGCCGGCCCCGTGGCTTAGCGGTTAAGTGAGTGCGCTCCGCTGCTGGTGGCTCAGGTTCGGATCCCGGGCGCGCACCGACACACCGCTTCTCCGGCCATGCTGAGGCGGCGTCCCATGTACAGCAACTAGAAGGATGTGCAGCTATGACATACAACTATCTACTGGGGCTTTGGGTGAAAAAAATAAATAAATAAAATTAAAAAAAAAAAAAAAAGAACCCTAGCTTTAGTCTTGTAACGATCTCTTCCAAAGAGATTCCAGGGCATAGAGATTCCAGGGCATTTGTGTGCTTCTGTGAGAGTTAGACACTTTCCTGCTCACCCCACATCTCTGTCCACAGCGGGATCAGGGTCTATGCAGGGGCCACAGACACCTCAGTCAACCAGCAGTTCCATGGCAGAAGGAGGAGACCTGAAGCCACCAACTCCAGCATCCACACCACATAGTCAGATCCCCCCATTGCCAGGCATGAGGTAAGGCCAGGAGCAGTGGCAGGTGGTTTGGGGCACTCTGGGCAGAAGTGCATGAGCTCCTGTGCAGCCCAGTGGTCCCTGCTCTGCCTGCCCAGCCAGTGACTCCCATGTGCCCTGTGTTATCAGAGGAATTGCTTTATTTGGGGTTTAATTGGCTTTCCTCATTCTGGAGCAGGAGCAATTCAGTCGGGATCCAGGATGCCTTTCCTGATGGAAGTGACCCCACATTCCAGAAGCGGAATTCCATGACTCCAAACCCTGGGTACCAGCCCAGTATGAATACCTCTGACATGATGGGGCGCATGTCCTACGAGCCAAATAAGGATCCTTATGGCAGCATGAGGAAAGGTGACCAATTGCTGTTGGCTTTGTGCCCTTGAGGACAAGGGCCAGGGAAATGGGGGATACCTTGAGAGTGGTTCAGGGTTTTTGTTGAGCCATCTTCTGAAATAAGGCATTTCCGGACCTAACCACCCCTCTTCACCCCTACCTCCTTTCTTATCTCCTTCTCCCTTGCTTCATTTTGTCACCCCTTAACAAGTGCATGCTCTTTGCTAGTGGGGGGCTGTTAGATCTCTGTTTTGAACCTGTCAGGAAAACAATAGGAACAAACCCTAGGGCTTGAATCTTTGGGGCAAGTAAGGTGTAGATTTCTAGGCCTGCTGACCTACCAGTTTGCTTATTGCCTTCCTTTCTGCACTCAGCTCCAGGGAGTGATCCCTTCATGTCCTCAGGGCAGGGCCCCAATGGCGGGATGGGGGACCCCTACAGTCGAGCTGCTGGCCCTGGGCTGGGAAATGTGGCGATGGGACCGCGACAGCACTATCCCTATGGAAGTCCTTATGACCGAGTGAGGTAAGCATGGCCCCTGCTCCTGTCCCATCCTAGCACCCTGCAGCTGTAGTGGACTCAATCCACTTCTCCAATTTGGTTTAGGACGGAGCCTGGAATAGGACCTGAGGGAAACATGGGCACTGGAGCCCCACAGCCGAATCTCATGCCTTCCAACCCAGACTCGGGGATGTATTCTCCTAGCCGCTACCCTCCGCAGCAGCAGCAGCAGCAGCAGCAACGGTGAGTGAAGCCTGGTCTCACTGCTGCTGTGGCTCGGGCTTTGCCATTTCCCACCTTGATCCTTTGTTTCTCTCCTTCCTGCAGACATGATTCCTATGGCAATCAGTTCTCCACTCAAGGCACCCCTTCTGGCAGCCCCTTCCCCAGCCAGCAGACCACAATGTATCAGCAGCAGCAGCAGGTGAGGAGGGTAGCAGAGTGAACTGACACACAGGTTCCCCTGGAGAGCCAGTTAGAAAACTGAGTTGAAAAGTCTAAGCAGCTCACTTTAGATAGTTTGGTGCTCTTCTCCCGACCAAATAGCCAGTTCTGCCTGAAGAGCCAAGCCATCAATCTCTTCCCTTCTCTAGTTATCCAAAAGGGCTAGAAACAAGCCTTATTTTGATTTCAGAACTTTTCTACGTTTTTCTACTTAGAGCGTAGGAAAGCCATAGCAGCATAGAGAATGATTCTTGTTTTCAGAAACGACTTCAAAAGATAATTTGTAAAGGTGATTCCTTTGTTCCCTTGGAGTCTGCACCCTCTCTTCTAGAGGGGCAGAAGTAAGCTCAGCAAGTATCTGGTGTAACCATTTTGGTAGCTGTGGGTCTTGTGTTCCTGAGTGCAGAGTATTAACTTCCCCACTGCTTGTCCCTGTCTTAGAATTACAAGCGACCGATGGATGGCACATACGGCCCTCCTGCCAAGCGGCACGAAGGGGAGATGTACAGCGTGCCATACACCACGGGGCAGGGGCAGCCCCAACAACAGCAGTTGCCCACAGCCCAGCCCCAGCCCACCAGCCAGCAACAAGCTGCCCAGCCTTCCCCTCAGCAAGATGTGTACAACCAGTATGGCAACGCCTATCCTGCCACTGCCGCTGCTGCTACTGAGCGCCGACCAGCAGGTGGTCCCCAGAACCAGTTTCCATTCCAGTTTGGCCGAGACCGTGTCTCTGCACCCCCTGGATCCAATGCCCAGCAGAACATGCCACCGCAAATGATGGGCGGCCCCATACAGGCATCGGCTGAAGTTGCTCAGCAAGGCACCATGTGGCAGGGGCGTAATGACATGACCTACAATTATGCCAACAGGCAGAGCACGGGCTCTGCCCCCCAGGGCCCCGCCTATCATGGCGTGAACCGAACAGATGAAATGCTGCACACGGATCAGAGGGCCAACCATGAAGGCCCGTGGCCTTCCCATGGCACACGCCAGCCCCCATATGGTCCCTCTGCCCCCGTTCCCCCCATGACAAGGCCCCCTCCATCCAACTACCAGCCCCCACCAAGCATGCAGAATCACATTCCTCAGGTATCCAGCCCCGCTCCCCTGCCCCGGCCAATGGAGAACCGTACCTCTCCTAGCAAGTCTCCATTCCTGCACTCTGGGATGAAGATGCAGAAGGCAGGTCCCCCAGTACCTGCGTCGCACATAGCACCTGCCCCTGTGCAGCCCCCCATGATTCGGCGGGACATCACCTTCCCACCTGGTTCCGTTGAAGCCACACAGCCTGTGTTGAAGCAGAGGAGGCGGCTCACAATGAAAGACATTGGTAAGGAGACCTCCCTGATTGGGTTGCATAATCTGCCCCTTTCCATCTTGTCCATTGTTCTCTCTCCATCCTGATATTCTGGATAAGGTAAAATCTGGTCCACTGTTGACTAAAATAGAACCAAAGAACTTTGGATAAGGAAGAAGTCAGCTGATTTCAGGCTTTACATAAAGGAATCGCCATGCAGTGATGTCCTAAGAGAGCCTAGAAGCCATGAGGGGCAGATACGTCATCTCCCAGATAGGAACTGCCTCTCACCATGTGTTGTCTTCAGAGTAGCGTGACTGATGGATCAGCCCTGGGGGGGCCTCCAGCCAACCCGGGCTTGGTGGATGGACCACATGGAGGTTTATTTCAGGAACCCCGGAGGCATGGCGGGTAATGATGTCCCTCAAGTCTGGGCTACTTGCAGAGAGCACGTGGGCATTAGACACCATTAACATCCTGCTGTATGACGACAACAGCATCATGACGTTCAACCTCAGTCAGGTGAGTACAGGTGCCTGGGGAACACTGAAAGATTGGGAGGGCCTGGGATCTTCTTGAAGTAGATGGTGCTAAGTGACACAGGGAATTAAGCCATCCCTGGCCAACTTGGTCTCCTCTCTCTTGCTTGCTCTCTGATATCTTCCATGCCAGTACTTTGATCCCAAGCCACTACTTTGCCACTGGGCCTTTGGCCCAGAATACTGAGAACAATAATAGTTTGTGTAAGGTATCAGGATTGACTTAAAAGGGAATTTGAGAGAAACTTTGATATTGGTAAGAAATGCAGATTCTGTTGATGTCAGTGAGGACACCATATTTTCTAGACTACCAAGAAGAACCTATGGTCTTTATCAGTGAGCAGAGTAGTTTCTTTATTTTTCTGTTTCTTACTTCATCCACTCTGAATGGAAGAGGCTTTGTGATCCCATTTTCCTAAGGTATAGAATGGGAAGTGTAAAGAAGTATTCTTGATTTGGGGGGGCAAGGGGAGGTTTAGTGATGTTCTTGCAGAGGTGATTCTCTAGACCCTCTCTCCACAGGACATGCACTTGAGAGTTTTCCCAATAGCTGGGAAGAGTTTCTGTTGCACCATCCTACTCTTTATTTTGATCATCCTTAGTACCTGCCAACCCGTCTATCAAGGAGCTGAGGGGTGGGGGGGATTGTTATTAATAGTTTTCATTTATTGTACTTTCACTTTGTGCCAAGTCCTTCATATTTTCTTTCATGTCATCTTCACAGCAGCCTTCTAGGGCAGATGTGGCCGCTTAGAGATGAGTAAATAGGCTCAGAGTCTTATCTTTGCCCAGGTGCACACAGCTGTCAGCAGAGTCTTTCTGATTCCAAAGCCTGACTTTATGTCCATTGCATAATATTGCCTCCCGTGAGAAAGAAAAGGAACAAATATTAATTGAGCAATTTCCATATGGCAGGCATTTGACATATTCTATTTAGACCTCAGAACAACTCTGTAAAGTTTAAGAATTTCCATCATTTTCAGTGGAAAAACTACAGCTTAGAGAGCTTAAATCACACAGCTACTTTCTGGAAAAGCCAGAATTCAGACCTAGATCTTTCTAATTCTAAAGCCCTTATTCTTTCCATTCTGCTATACTGTTCAGCCAGCAATTAATCTGACTGGAGATTAGTGTTTTCTTCTAGAGGTAAATTGCCTTATGGATCCAAGCTGGAATCTGGGTCTACCTAACACCAACTTGGACCAATATTTGGAGAACTGAAGCCTCAGCCCACTCATTAGGTTGCATGATTCCTGGAGGTCCAGCCTCCTGAAATGTTGGGGAGCTTGGAGAAGAGAGCAGATAAACATCTGTCCACACTGCATTCCCTCTCTCAGCTCGTGTTGGAAGGGGTCATCCCATCATGCCTAGCCTTGGGCTCTAGTTGGCAGTGGGATATAGAGTATCCAAAGGGGGACAATGGTAATGACCTCCCGGTAGGAAACTGGACCTGGTGAAGAAAAGCAGAAATTGGTTGGGAAGGAGGAGGCTGAGAGATGGGTGGCGCTGGTAGAGCTATTGGTCAGTGTTTCCACCCTGCTGGAGGCAGGTTTATATGAAGGTAGGTTGGGCAGAAGGAAGAGTTTTGTGCTGGGCGTAGGAGAGATTAAATGACTCGCTCTGTGGAGAGCCTTTGGGAAAAGAGAAGCTCTGCCTTTCTCAGTGATACGGATGTCGGACCTTGAGGGAAATGGGGAAGATTAGATGGAAGACCTTGGGCGGTCTCTCAAGTCAAGGATTCTCTCTCTTCTTAGCGCACTTTTCGCCCTTAATTTGTTTCCTGTTCTTTCTCTTTTAGCTCCCAGGATTGCTAGAGCTCCTTGTGGAATATTTCCGACGTTGCCTGATCGAGATCTTTGGCATTTTAAAGGAGTATGAGGTGGGTGACCCAGGACAGAGAACACTACTGGACCCTGGGAGATTCAGCAAGGTGTCTAGTCCAGCCCCCATGGAGGGGGAGGAGGAGGAAGACCTTCTAGGTCCTAAACTAGAGGAGGAAGAAGAAGAGGAAGTAGTTGAAAATGATGAGGAGATGGCCTTTTCAGGCAAGGACAAGGCAGCCTCAGAGAATAGTGAGGAGAAACTGATTAGTAAGTTTGACAAACTTCCAGTAAAGATCGTGCAGAAGAATGACCCGTTTGTGGTGGACTGCTCAGATAAGCTTGGGCGTGTGCAGGAGTTTGACAGTGGCCTGCTACACTGGCGGATTGGTGGGGGGGACACCACTGAGCATATCCAGACCCACTTTGAAAGCAAGACAGAGCTGCTGCCTACCCGGCCTCATGTGCCCTACCCACCAGTCACGCGGAAACATGTCACAGCAGCGGAGGGTACGCCAGGGACAACAGAACAGGAGGGCCCCCCGCCTGATGGCCCTCCAGAAAAACAGATCACAGCCACTATGGATGACATGTTGTCCACCCGGTCTAGCACATTGACCGAGGAGGGAACTAAGAATGCAGAGGCCACCAAGGAGAGCAGCAAGTTTCCATTCGGCATCAGCCCGGCACAGAGCCATCGGAACATCAAGATCCTAGAGGACGAACCCCACAGTAAAGATGAGACCCCACTGTGTACCCTTCTGGACTGGCAGGATTCCCTTGCCAAACGCTGTGTCTGTGTCTCCAATACCATCCGAAGCCTGTCATTTGTGCCAGGCAACGACTTTGAGATGTCCAAACACCCGGGGCTGCTGCTGATCCTGGGCAAGCTGATCCTTCTACACCACAAGCACCCAGAACGGAAGCAGGCACCACTAACTTATGAGAAGGAGGAGGAGCAGGACCAGGGGGTGAGCTGCAACAAAGTGGAGTGGTGGTGGGACTGCTTGGAGATGCTCCGGGAAAACACCCTGGTCACGCTTGCCAACATCTCGGGGCAGTTGGACCTCTCCCCATACCCCGAGAGCATTTGCCTGCCTGTCTTGGACGGACTCCTACACTGGGCAGTCTGCCCTTCAGCTGAAGCCCAGGACCCCTTCTCCACCCTGGGCCCCAATGCCGTCCTCTCCCCCCAGAGACTGGTCTTGGAAACCCTCAGCAAACTCAGCATCCAGGACAACAATGTGGACCTGATCCTGGCCACGCCCCCCTTTAGCCGCCTGGAGAAGTTGTATAGCACCATGGTGCGCTTCCTCAGTGACCGAAAGAACCCGGTATGCCGGGAGATGGCCGTGGTACTGCTGGCCAACCTGGCGCAGGGCGACAGCCTGGCAGCCCGTGCCATCGCAGTGCAGAAGGGCAGCATCGGCAACCTCCTGGGCTTCCTGGAGGACAGCCTTGCTGCCACACAGTTCCAGCAGAGCCAGGCCAGCCTGCTCCACATGCAGAACCCGCCCTTTGAGCCAACTAGCGTGGACATGATGAGGCGGGCTGCCCGCGCGCTGCTGGCCCTAGCCAAGGTGGACGAGAACCACTCGGAGTTCACGCTGTACGAGTCACGGCTGTTGGACATCTCGGTATCGCCGTTGATGAACTCATTGGTTTCACAAGTCATTTGTGATGTACTGTTTTTGATTGGCCAGTCATGACAGCCGTGGGACACCTCCCTCCCTGTGTGTGTGTGCGTGTGTGGAGAACTTAGAAACTGACTGTTGCCCTTTATTTATGCAAAACCACCTCAGAATCCAGTTTACCCTGTGCTGTCCAGCTTCTCCCTCGGGGAAAAAGTCTCTCCTATTTCTCTCTCCTCCCCTCCCCTGCCCTGCCACCTTTCTGTTCCTTGTCCTCACCATACCCCCTCAGGACCCTATTTGAAAAGACAAAGCTCTGCCTATGTAGAAGACTTTTTTATTTTAACCAAAGTTACTGTCGTTTACAGTGAGTTTGGGGAAAAAAAATAAAAATGGCTTTCCCGGTCCTTGCATCAACGGGATGCCACATTTCATAACTGTTTTTAATGGTAAAAAAAAAAAAAAAGGAAAAAAATACAAAAAAAAAACCTCTGAAGGACAAAAAGGTGACTGCTGAACTGTGTGTGGTTTATTGTTGTACATTCACAATCTTGCAGGAGCCGAGAAGTTCGCAGTTGTGGACAGACCCTGTTCACTGGAGAGGCCTGTGCAGTAGAGTGTAGACCTTTTCATGTACTGTACTGTACACCTGATACTGTAAACATACTGTAATAATAATGTCTCACATGGAAACAAGAGAAAACGCTGGGTCAGCAGCAAGCTGTAGTTTTTAAAAATGTTTTTAGTTAAACGTTGAGGAGAAAAAAAAAAGGCTTTTCCCCCAAAGTATCATGTGTGAACCTACAACACCCTGACCTCTCTCTCTCCTCCTTGATTGTATGAATAACCCTGAGATCACCTCTTAGAACTGGTTTTAACCTTTAGCTGCAGCGGTGGCGCTGCCACGTGTGTATATATATGATGTTGTACATTGCACATACCCTCAGATCCCCACAGTTTGGTCCCCCTCCCAGCTACCCCTTTATAGTATGACGAGTTAACAAGTTGGTGACCTGCACAAAGCGAGACACAGCTATTTAATCTCTTGCCAGACATCGCCCCTCTTGGTGCGATGCTGTACAGGTCTCTGTAAAAAGTCCTTGCTGTCTCAGCAGCCAATCAACTTATAGTTTATTTTTTTCTGGGTTTTTGTTTTGTTTTGTTTTCTTTCTAATCGAGGTGTGAAAAAGTTCTAGGTTCAGTTGAAGTTCCTGATGAAGAAACACAATTGAGATTTTTTCAGTGATAAAATCTGCATATTTGTATTTCAAACAATGTAGCTAAAACTTGATGTAAATTCCTCCTTTTTTCCTTTTTTGGCTTAATGAATATCATTTATTCAGTATGAAATCTTTATACTATATGTTCCACGTGTTAAGAATAAATGTACATTAAATCTTGGTAAGACGTTTGTGAGGCTTTTTATTGTTTTCAAACGGTTTAAAAGCTTGACCTTTTGGGGGTAGGGAGCTGGTCCTGTTTTTGCAAATCTCCCTTGGTGTGCTCTCTCCCCTAAGTGGTAGCATCTTGGACCTTGTCATTTCTGCGCCATGTTCCTCTTTACATTCAACAGCATGTGTCTAAATTTAAGAAAGTTCTGAGATGATTTCACCTGTAAGAGGAAGTTCTAGGCGTAAAAAGCATGTTAGCCTCTTGAAATACAGTGGGTTTAAATGGCCAAGGAAATTGAATACTCTAGAAAAAACTTTTGGAAATAATTGGCAAAAGGAGGATCTCTGTTTTCTTAGAAATTGTTAACAATAAGATAACCATTTATCTGGAGGCAGCTTCCCACTTAACTATTTATTTTTCCAGACTCCCTCTCTCTCCTGATTCCAGATTAGAGCATTTAGCTGCCTTCTTGACATCTCTGCTTGGAAATTTAATTTGAACACTCCCAATCTAAAATGCCCTGTCTTCCTCCAGAAATTTGCTTGTCTCATGGTTTTCTCAGTAAATGGCAACTCCATCACTTGGCAAAAAAAATCCTCAAGGGGCCTGCCCTGTGGTGTAGTGGTTAAGTTCTGCGGCCCAGGTTCGCAGGTTCGGATCCTGAGTGCAGACACACACCACTCATCGAGCCATGCTGTGGTGCCACCCACATACAAAATAGAGGAAGATTGGCAACAGATGTTAGCTCAGGGCCAATCTTCCTCACCGGAAAAAAAAAAAAAAATCCTCGACTCCTTTCCACATCCAGTCTGTTAGCACTGCAAAAACTAATCCTCAGTCCAGCTACTACCACTGTAGTTCAAGACACTAGCATATCTTTCTTGAATTCTTGAAATATCCTCCAAACAGGCCCTCTGCTTCTGCTTTGCCTGGTTGAACCTATTCTCAACTTAGCAACAAGAATGTTCCCTTTAAAACCTAAGTTAGATCAAAATCCTTCAGTGCTTCTTACTCTTAGTAAGTAAAAGTCCAGATTATGGATTTGTAATGACCTACGAGGCCCTCAGTTGGTACCTCTCTGGTCCCCTCTTGTCTCTTCCCTATTGCTCCCTCCACCATACAGGGCTGTTTCCATGTTGGGGCCTTTGCACTTCCTCTTCCCTTTGTCCAGAATACTCTGACCAGGTAACCGCATGGCTCAAGTCCTCATCTCCTTCAGGTTTTTGCTCAAATATCAGTGAATCTTGCCCTGGTCACCTTATTTAAAATAGCAGTCTGCTTCCCTGCCTTATTTCCCTTTGCCTTATTTTTCTTGCTAGCACTTGTTACCATCTGACCTATTGTATACTGTACTTACCTGTCATCTTTGACTGGAATATAAGCTGAGGGCAGGGGGCGTTATTTTGTTCACTGCTACATTCCTGTCCACAGCATAGGCTGTCACATAGTAGCCACTTAATAAGTAGTTGTTGAATGAAATCATAGATGTTGGCCAGATGCAGTTACTTTTATAAGGCTAATGTTGGGTGGAATATATCGCTTCTCTGTTCATCTCCTTCTTTGGGAAATAATGGAGAAACCAGAAACAGTAACAGAAAATGCTATTATCGTGGACACTTAGAAGTGAAAATTGACAGGGGCCAGCCTGGTGGCATAGTGGTTAAGTCCACGTGCTCCACTTCGGCAGCCCAGGGTTCACAGGTTCAGATCCCAGGTGTGGACCTATGCACTGCTTATCAAGCCATGCTGTGGCAGGCATCCCACATATAAAGTAGAGGAAGATGGGCACGGATTTTAGCCCAGGGCCGATCTTCCCCAACAAAAAGAGGAGGATTGGCAACAGATGTTAGCTCAGGGCTAATCTTCCTCACAAAAAAAAAAAAAAAAAAACGGGGGGGGGGACTTGAAACAATAGCTTTCTATTGAGTACCTACTTGTGTACCAGATGTAGTAGGTCAAATAATCCTGCAACAGTCCTGTGCCTGTGAGGTCAGTATTCTGGCTCCCAATTTGCAGTTGTGGAAAGTGGCTTGTGTGAGCTCAGACACCAAGCAAGGTCCTGACTCCAAGGCCCATGCTCTTCCTAATACACCTCATTGCACCTCTTTCCTGGGTCGAAGGACAACCAGGAGTAACTGGATCCAGCTGTGGAGCTCAGCAGGCAAGATTTGTTTTTGTTGTATTTAGCATGGTAAAATTGTCCCAAGAATTTCAATCAAGTGTTCATCAAACTAAATGTGGTTGCTAATATTTGGGTAAGGACGGGAATGAATAATTAGTATTTCTCAGAGAGGGGGAAATAAAGACAATTGGCTAAACTTTGTCAACCAAGAGGCCTTCCTAGGATTCTTCTGGAAAAAACTAAATGGGAAGGTTTTCATATCTATATTTTGGTGAGCAATATTGCTAATGGCTCTTTTTGCTCCGGGCCTCATGAACTCCACTTTCTAGTCTAGAAAATGCATTTCTGGGCTGTGTGTGGACCATTACCTAGGAGTTTGGTTTCCTGGGTTCCTTTCATCTGCTCTCCTGCAATGCAGGGGGAGCCTAGCCTGGTCTCCAGTTTCTGACTGGAGTTACCACAGGTCCAAGAGAACTGCGAGCCACTGAGCTGTGAGTAATTTGCTTTTGAGAAGTAAATAGAACCTCGCCAGTAGAGAACCCAGGGGTGTGGCCAGCAGTTCTTTTCCCAGGCTCCTCCTTCCCCACCCCCCAAATGACCTTAACCTTCTTTCAAAGCTGGAGAGCAGCCAAGTCTGGCCTAAACAATACTCTCAGCCTCATTGGCTCTTCTGCCATGCGGCCACTGCCACCCCCACTGGCTAAGGCCCTTCCCACGAGGCCTCTCAGTAGGGTCAAGGTTTTCTAACTACTGAAAGGCAAACATCGAAGCAAGGGTGAAAAATATCTAACGTCCATGGCCTTTAAAGGATCAGTGTTTGGCTCCTGCAATTGGGAGGCAGGGTAGGGTCTTTGTACTAGGGTGGATGGGCATCTTCAAGTGATATGACAGGGGCCAAAAAGGATACTTTTGGTAAATGTCCAAGATCTGATTGGTGCCACCCCAGGTTTCAGGATGAATGTAAATGTCACCTAACATCCTTGGAAACTGCCAGTGAGGGCCCCTTTCACAGCAAAAAGAAGTAGCATAAAGTTCTGGTAAGGCACAACTACCTGTCATCACAGGCATTAGCCCTACCTGCTAACAGTTGGCAGTGACAGAGGCCTGCGTGGTCACTTTTATTCCATAATGGCATGGCCTCAAAGCCAACATCCCAGGGCAGAATTGGCTACTCCATCATTCCCATAAGTTTGGGGCCATGGAAAGTTTAGTGTCAGGAAACTGAGCTACTGAGAATAGATACACTGGGCTGTTCCTCTGCCCAGCCAAGGGCCAACACCATCTCCAGATGTGGCAGCATGAGCAAGAAAAGGCAACTACAGAGAGCAATGAGTTGTCAGGTTGCTCTAGGGAGGAGAGTGCTCCATGAGAGCTACCAAACTTCCTTCTCCACATCTTCAGTGGGAAAATCACTCACTCCCCTTTTTGTTCAGGGAGTTATAACAGCCCTCTTTATTGAGCACTTCATGCCAACCACTGTAAAATCCATGAGGTAAATATCATCATCATCTCCATGAGGACAAGGACTGTGTCTGTTTTGCTCAGTGTTGCATCCTCATCCCTTGTCACATAGTAGGCACTTCTATTTTGTTGAATAAATGAAACAGGTAAGATATGCATTTACTGGAGGAAAGAGTAGGTAGGAGCTGTTAACACTTGGTGTACCCTATGTAGGATTCTTGGCATAGCCCATAAAAACTCTTAGTGGAAAAAAGGAAGAGAGGGAAAGAGATAAACCTGAGAAAGATTAAAATAGTGTGGAGTGGAAGAAAAAAGTAGCCTGAGAGGCTGGAAACCTGAATTCAAGTCCCACCTCTGCCACTAGCTGTGTAGCTTCAGGCCAGTTACTTCCCCTTTCTGAGCCTTAGTTCCCTCATCCATAAAATAGAGGTATCAGGTTAAACAAATTGATTTATTCACCAGATCTTTATTGAGTACACACAATGTGCAAAGCACTGTTTTTTTTGTTTTGTTTTTTATAATTTTATTTATTTATTTTTCCCACAAAGCCCCAGTAGATAGTTGTATGTCATAGCTGCACATCCTTCTAGTTGCTGTATGTGGGATGCGGCCTCAGCATGGCCAGAGAAGCGGTGCATCGGTGCGCGCCCGGGATCCGAACCCCGGCCGCCAGCAGCGGAGCGCGCGCACTTAACCGCTAAGCCACAGGGCCGGTCCAAAGCACTGTTTTTTGTTTTTTTGTGTGTGAGGAAGATCAGCCCTGAGCTAACATCTGATGCCAATCCTCTTTTTTGCTGAAGAAGATTGGTCCTGGGCTAACATCCGTGCCCATCTTCCCCTACTTTATATGGGACACCGCCACAGCATGGCTTGATAAGTGGTGCATCCGTGCGCACCCAGGATCCAAACTGGTGAACCCCAGGCTGCCAAAGCGAAGCGCGCGCACTTTGTTGCGCCGCCAGGCCGGCCCCCAAAGCATTGTTTTAAGTGCTAGTAATACTTAAGTGAACAAGGCCTCTGCTCTCATAAGAGCTTACATTCCATAAGAAGAAAACAGACACTAAAATGAGTCAAATTCATGGACAGGATAGCCAGTAGTGACAAGGATATCCCACAGTGATGGGATAGTACAAGGTGGTGGTTGTGGCTAGGTAGCCAGGGAGAGGCTCTCTGAGGAGGTAACATTTCAGCTGAGATTCCAGTGTAGCGTAGTGAGCTGGCCAAAGTGTGGTCTAGCAGTGAAGTGTTTCAAGAAGAGGAAACAGCAAGGCTGAGCCAGACAAGTTCAAGCAACAGAAATGCTGTAACTTGCTGACATTCTAGGATCCTAGAAACAGTGATGCATTGCTTGCACTGTTTAGGACAGGGATTTGTATTATGAAATTGTTTCTTGGTAGTGGGGGATATTTGCTTCTTAATGGAAGTGGCTAGGTGGTATAGAGTCTTTCTGGAGCCCTGGGACACGGCTCTGTATCCCTGGCTCTTCCACAGCGCTGGTCGCTCAGCTGCTCCCTGTGTAGACGCAGGCTCCATTTCAACTGCAGACTCAAAAAGCAGACCGGAGCGAGCTGACTCCTCCACTACTTACTCACAGCCTTGGGGGCCCAGAATCCCCTCCCATCCCACCTAGTGGTCTTCCATTCTGACAAGCCAGGGCTTTGAGAGCACAAGATTCAGCTTCCTTGTTTTCCTGTTGGAGCAGGAGCCAGAAAATGAAACAGGAAACAGAGCGGAAGGGGGGGGGGTAGCAGAGAAAGAAAGGAAGGAGAAATTGCAGGAAAGTAGAGCTGAGGATCTGGACAAAGTTCTACCTCTAAAGGGTGACAATTGAACTTTTAGAAAACATTCTGACTTGTCACAAGAGACCCTTTGTGACAAATAGACTTTTTGAGGGAATTTGGTGTGGACAGAGGGAACCTTAAGAATGCATGTCTTTTTCCCTTGTGAATTCACAAAAGGACAGTTCATTTCTCAGTTTTATCTTTGCAAACAGGGTGCTGCTTGGAGCCTCACAGACTTCTGTAGATTCAAGCCACCACCTTAGGCCCCAGTCACGAGTGTGCACTGCAGCTTTGCCGATTCACTCACAGGCCTCTGGAGCTGAGAACAAGTGTGTGTCACTGAAAAAGCTGGGGGAAGAGTCTTCTAAACTCCAGTTTTTCCATTCTCCTCCAACACACAACGACTCAAGTGTGATTTATACTTTATCCACCTTGCACACAACAAATACCTGAGGACAGTTTAGGTCTCAGGGCCTGAAATGAGTTATAAAGAACGAAAAGATACAGTCCCTGGCCCCCACAGAACTGATGTGGGCTAGTTTTCTTTGCCTGGAGAGATAGCAACCATCTCTTTGTTCCCACCCACAGTAGTAGCTGTTGCAGAAGATAAACCCCTCCCTCCGCCAGGGCTGTGGCCAGAGGCTAACCCAGTCCCTAGCTTCGTTTGGAGGGCAGATAACTGAAACCGCAGAAGGTTTTGGAATCCTGAGAAACGAGAAATCCACCAACGGAGAAGGATTTATTATCTATTTCCTTTAAGGAGGGTACAAAGTTGTTCTAACAGTTTCCGTTACAGGGGTACCAACTGGCCGCTCCTCCCTAACAGACGGTTTTGTTGAGTTAGCTTCTTTTCTTCTTCTTCTTCTTCTTTTTTGGCCCCACTTCCTACGAGAGAAACTGCTTGAATGAGGAAGGAGAAAGGAGTCCGGGGTGGGGGGGGGTCCTCTGAAGGTGCCTTCACCATCCTCATTAGCCTCCTGAGCTGGGTTGAGGACTGAAGTAGGACAGAAGGTCCCTGGTAGCTGAAGGAGGGGAAAGTCAGGGGGATCCCCCACTTTCTTCACACCCAGGACGCAGGGTGCCGCCGCTGGCCACAGAAACCCCAAGAAGGCTTTTCTTTCTATTCAGAGAACAACTATTGTGTGCCCTGTGCTGAGCTGTTGTTGCCTGGCAGCAGGGCAAGTGCGGCTCCGGCTTCTGTGCAGAGGCCGCGAGGCGGCCCCCAACTCCGAGAGCCTCGGCACACGTCAGAAACTCAGTGGGTGCTGGTGGGATGGAACCGGGGCAAGAGCACCGACCCTGAGACAGCAGCCCCGCAGATTAACTGAAAGCGGGGGAGGCGGCCTGAGAAGCAGGAAGTGCGAAAGAGAACTCTTCAGGTGTCACCAGAGCGGGAAGGTGCCAAAGCGGAGGTCCACGGAGTCGTGGGGCTCCGCGATCCCCAACTCTCTCGCCTGGAATCAACATGGCCGCCGCGGAGGGGGGTGGGGCAGCTCCGAATCCGGGCAGGAGCGGGGCGGGGCCGCCGTCGGCGGAGCCAGTGCGCAAGCTCGGGCGGCTCGGGGCCCCGGATGGAGGAGCTGAGGTTCGGGCCCCTCCTGGGAGGTCGAGACCGGCCGGTGCTGGGGACCCGGTGCCAGCTTGGGATCCCTGGAGTTCGGAGGGGGAGGGAAGTTGTCAAACGGAGGCTGAGGGAAATGAGGCGGAGGCCGCCGAGAAGCGGGGAGCCCCGCCCCTCCGCCATAGCGGCCTCCCGGTGCCGCCTCTTCCTTTACAGCCTCCCGCCCTCCCCTGCCTTCCGGCCGTGGGGCTGGGCTGGGCCTCGCCGGCCCCCTCGGGGGTAGCCCCTGGGCTGTGGCCCCTTTGGGGAGAGGAGATGCCCGATCCCCGCTTGGGACTGTGTCCGAAAGGAGCGGGCTAGAACGGCTTTGGACCCGGCTGGGCTCGCAGAATGCGGCCCCGGGCTCGCGACGGCCAGCGAGGCCTCTGGCCCTGAGGAGCCTGGATCAGAGCGACTTCCCCACCCCACGGAGGGTGTTAATCTTGCCCAGAGTATCCAGGGCTCCAATTCAAGGCTTCCCTGTGTTCTCAGATAGGGCCCTCCCTGCCCTAAGCATACTCAGCAAGAGCATGCGCCATCGTTGGACCAGTACCGGGAGACCTGGGCTGTAGTCCTGGCTCTGACCGGGATGAGGGCTGGTGGGAAGATCATGAGGTTATAGAAGCAAAAAAACGACATTCTCTTTAAATAAAGCCTTGAGTGTGTCACTTGACCCCAGTGAGCCTCAGTTTCCACATCCATAAAATGGCGATGGTAATTATCCCGGCCTCACAGGGTCTAATGAGATCTCTGATGTAAAAACTATGGAGATTTTTATTACTCACCTCTCTGGGGCATATTTATCTCACGGGAAAATAGAGTAAAACCAGTTGCTCTGTAAGTGTTCTGCCAGTTCCGAGAGTCTGTGATTTGGCGAAGGGGTTGTTGGGAAGTGAGGCCCGCAATTAGCCACGAGGAAGAACTCACTGGCTTTATTTTGTTTTTACTTAGTTTACCTGTAAACTAATTGTAGGCTACAAGTCTCCTGTGGTCGCTGGGGCTAGAGCTTGACTCTGGAGAGAGGAGAGGAAGAATGGAAGCCTGGTGAAGAGGCAGAGGTGGGTTAAGTGCTTTTCTGTTCCCAACTTCTCTTCTGCATGTGGGTGGGAAGTGAAGGAAGGGAAAAAGTGAATTCACGCTAGGATAGAGAACCAGCAGCGTGTGAGGTTGGCTGTGCCTGTTTCGACCATTCTCGATTCAGCGAGTCAGATGTTGGAAATGTTGGGTAGATTCACAAACTACCGCTGCTCTCTCTGGGGTTTTCAAAAGCTTGCCTTTGAACTGAATTTTGATGAGCAAACCGGTGTGGCGTCAGTGGCCTTCCCTTCCTCCAGGCCTCCTGGTGCTGGAGTGAGTAGGGGGCGCCCCCTTGTGCTGAAGAAAGAGTACTGTTGCTGTTGGCCAATCTTGCTCCCTTTCTGGAGAAATGAAATTTTCCTGTGGCTTCTGTGACTTTGTCGTCTTGTTCTTGACATGAGATGTGGTGGGAGGAATACTTGGAGCAGTGATTTTATATCCAGAGCCAATGAACTAGTGAGGCCATATCCTGTTCTTGCCACTTCCACTCAATCAGAACACAAGCTTAAAATGCCTGTTTGTAATGCTAGGCCCTGGGGGTATAGTTGGGAGCAGGACAGACTCAGCTCCTGCCCTCACAAGCAACTTAAATAAGCAATAACGACAAAGACGACAAGGCAGAGTGCAATGAGAGCATATCACATAGCCTAGTGAGGGTCAGAGAAGAATTCCAGAAACAAGTGATACCTAAAGATTTGGTAGGAATTAGCCTGATAATAGAAAAAAGAAAAGTCTTCCAGCCCTCCCTGTTAATTTCTCAGTTTAAATATTTTTTCTTTTAAGGGATAGTTCTTCACCCCAAATCGATGAGCTGCCTCTGATGCTCTTGCCTTCCCTTCTGATTTCCCAGACTGATTCTCTAGGAGCCTTTGCTACTTCTTTTAGCCCAAGAAATTGTAAAGAAAAAAAAGCCTTAAAGTGCATTCCTTGCCTCAGAATGGCTATGCAATTGTTTATGCATTGTTGCCATTCCAACAAAGAGATGGAAAATAACAGTTTTCTCCATCTCTAGTAGTCGACTCCATCTCCCCCCTAAGTTTGTTTTAGCAATGTGAGCTGGCTGAAGTCCTGCTGAGTAGTGGTTTTCTTTTCCTTCTCCACTTAATTTAACAGACCAGCTGAACACACATCAGAGAGCTAAGCTGGAGTGTGTAGTCATTATGGTCTTCCAGTTCAGTTCTATGCCCCACTTTGGGGACTCTGGTTTGGCACCTAGTTTATTATTCTGGGCAAGAGGAAAAGGGCACACATCAAATAATAGCAACCACAATATAGATTTGGTAGTACTTCCTCACACTTCAGTCCATTTCACCATCATGACAACTTTGTGAGACAGGCAAAGTAATCTGATCCCATTTTACACATTAAGAACTGAGATGCCGAAGGGCTACATGAGAACTTGTGAGTGACAGAGCCACGACTTGAACCCAAGTCTTTAGTTCCTGCGTAGGGGCACTGAACAGGCTTTTAAAGATTTTCTGCAAGCTTAGCTTTCCAGCTTCATGCCTATCTGTGTGGAACTTTCCCGACAAGAATACAGTGCTTCAGAGTGACACCAAGAGGTCCGGTCTGCCTTCAGAATGCTTTTCCCTCATCTGGGCAGTTAGATGGTTAAGACTGCCGTATTGATGCTAAAGGGGGCGTCTCCTGTGAAGAATGCTTTCAAGAATTTACTTTCAGCCTATGTGTAACAACATTTCCTCCTTGGGTTTTGGAGTTTAGAAGCCTGAGGGAGCTCAGTCCTGGCAGCACCACCACTGAATTCCTGGTGGTGGGAGGATGTGGCCCCTGGACCCAGCCCGGAAAGAGGTGCTGAGGTTTGCAATCAGCTGCCGTGTCCTCACTCTGGTGCTGCAGGTCAGTCTCTGATCCTTTGTCCTAAACACCCCTTTGCCACATGACTGGGCAAGGCACTAGGAATAGTCCCCATCTCCTTTCCGTCTCCCAGGTGTGTCCCTCCATGTGGTTTGAACCATATAGTTGTAGACTTCATAGCAAAAAGTGGGCAGGAATCTGAGACATGGTCTATTAATCTCATGTTTTACACATGGAGCAGCAGAGGCCCAGAAAGGTTCAGTGGCTTCCCTAAAGTCACATAGCGAGTTAGAGAAGGGCCAGAATCAGACCCCAGGTTTCCTTACTCCTGAGCTAGTGCTCTTTCCAACAGATCATGATGTTCTGTAACTGGAGATGCCTTTAGAGTGTGACAGCTCAGAGCATGGCCCTGGATCCCCTTACCAGGAGACTGAGTACTGGGTCAGGCAGTTGAGTGGGAGAGAGGCGGCACAGTCCTGGGACCATCTGTGTATATTTGTTAAGTCAGCAGTGTCTCCTACTCTTCCCCCAGGTATCTCGCCTCGCTGCCTCACCCACACGTGACCCTCAGAATGAGTTTGCCCTTTTGCAACCCCCTTCCCCCTCAAAGGCTGCCCTTGATACATATTTTAATCAAACTTCACATATATATGAATTATATCTGATGCCTAGCACAGTGCCCGGTGCTTTGTAGGTCCTCAGTATGTGTTATTGTTGAATATATGTCAACACCCTAGGGATGTCATATGAGCATACTTATGTGTACCTTTTATCATAAGCACCATTCTCTCTGAGTCCCATAGCTGGTTCCTTTGTGGAAACCTCTTATCCCCTCGCCTCCCCCACTATAGGAAGCACCACAGGCTCTGCTGTGTCCCAGGGTTTAGTTAAAAGTATCTTCAACTTGGAGACTAGGGCTGTTATCTGTGACTGTCACTCCTGTCCCATTTGTTTTCACTGTCTGAAGTGGCATGATAAAGAAACTGACCAGGGCCGGCCCTGTGGTGTAGTGGTTAAGTGCGTGCGCTCCGCTGCTGGCGGCCCGGGTTCGGATCCTGGGCGTGCACCGACGTACCGCTTGTCAGGCCATGCTGTGGTGGCGTCCCATATAAAGTGGAGGAAGATGGGCACAGATCTTAGCCCAGGGCCAGTCTTCCTCAGCAAAAAGAGGATTGGCATGGATGTTAGCTCAGGGCTGATCTTCCTCACTAAAAAAAAAAAAAAAGTCATGGTCTCTTTTCGCTTAAGTAGCTGACAATCTAATGGGGCAAAAAGACATTTAACAATAATGCTATTTCATTATCCTCCCACCCCTTCCAGCTTTAAAGCTCATGCCATCAGATTATATCCCCAGTTACCCTTCATTGTTGCTGTCATCTCTGTTAATGACAGCTCATTCCTTGAAGGTTTTAGCTCCTGATTCACTGTTGCTCTTTCCAGCACTACTGTTGATTTCTTGGTGGTTTCAATATTAATAAAGATGATACATCTGACCGCTATCTCCCATCTTTCCAGCTCACTCCCTCTAGTACCCCAGCTCTAACAGCTCTTCCCTCCCCTCAGGACTAAAATCCATTGATTCTACCACCATTTCACTGTCCCTCACCCACCTCCTGGCTTCAACTCCCCTCCTTACTGAGCTTAGATTCTATGGTCCACCGTGCATGCATGCACAACTCGCTTGCTCCCTTCTCCCTGTGTCTTATTTTTACAAGACAAAAGCCCAACCTTAGTTAAATTCAGTCTCTGCCTACTCCACACCTGCATCTGCCCAGGGAAAAACACACAACTGTACTAACTAGTTCTTTTTATTCCAGATCACTAACCCAAGTAAGTCCTTAGTGCTACCTGGCAATCTTAGTGTATTCCCCTAGCCGGTTCACCCTCTGATTCTCTCAAGTTTTCCTGCACATCAGAATCACCTGGGGGAGCTTAGAAAAAACATCTCATCGCCCAGGCTGTACCCCATACCAGTTAAATCATTGACTCTGGGGGAGGGCCCAGGCATTAGTTTTTCTTTTTTTTCTCTTGAGGAAGATTAGCTGTGAGCTAACATCTATGCCAGTCTTCCTCTACTTTGTATGTGGGTCACCGCCAGTGTGGCCAACGAGTGGTGTAGGTCCACGCCCAGGATCCAAACCCGCGAACCCAGGCCGCTGAAGCAGAGTGTGCTGAACTTAACCACTACGACCCGGGGCCGCCCCCAGGCATTAGTATTTTTGAAACTCCTTGGATGATTCCAGTGCACAGCCTATTTTGAGAATGAGGGTCATTGATGACTTATTTTACATATTTTCCTCTTTGCTCAAGTCTTAACACCTTTTCCCCAATTTGCTTTCCTGAGTGAAAACTCAGAAAAATAGAAGCAATCAGAAGCGACATTCTTTGTGCTCCTACCACATCCATTGGCATACCTGCATCTGCACCTCTGTGCCTTCCCTACTAACAGCTGGATGAGATGTCTGTCCTCCTCTCTAAGGCGAGCTCCTCCACCTGAGTAGCAGATTCCATCCTCTTTTGCCTGCTCCAGCGATTCTCCCCTCCCTCTCCTGCATACTCAGTTGTTTCCTTTCCACTGGATTATTCCCATTGGCAAACAAACTTTTATTTCCCACCTTAAAAAAGAACAAGATTTCTCTTGACCCCACATTGTCATTCACCTACTATCCCATTTCTGTCCTCCCCTTTATATCAAAACTCCTCCAAATAGTTGTTTGTATGCACTGTCTCCCTTCTCCCCTTCTCTGCTGAACCCAATCTAGGCAGGCTTCTCTCTCCTCCATTCCACTGAAATAGCTCTTGTCAAAGTCACCAGTGACCTTCACATTGCTAAATCCAGTGGTCAGTTTTCAGTCCCATCTTACTTTTCCTATCAGCAGCATTTAACAGAGTCAGTCATTCCCTTGCTTGACTTGGTTCTAAGATACCATGCTCTCCTGGTTTTCCCCCTACCTCACTGACTTGTTCTTCTTTATCTTTGTGGCTGGATCCTTACCCTCTTTCAAGTCTCTAAATGTTGATGTGCCCAGGGTCCAGTCCTCAGATCTCCTTTTTTCTCTACCTGCACTTCCTCCCTAGGTGATCTCATTCAGTCTCATGGCTTTAAATACCGCCCATGCACTTATGACTCCCAAATTTATATCTCCAGCCCTCATGGCTCTCGTGACCCACAGACATATATCTCACTGCCTTGTTGACCTCTGCACTGGAATGTCCAACTCAAACTTAACTAGTCTAAAACTGAACTCCTGATTCTGCCCCAACAAGTCTGTTTTTCCTCATTTTATTGAATGGTAATTCTTTTTTTTTTTAATTTTATTTATTTATTTTTTCCCCCAAAGCCCCAGTAGATAGTTGTATGTCATAGCTGCACATCCTTCTAGTTGCTGTATGTGGGATGCGGCCTCAGCATGGGCGGAGAAGCGGTGCGTCGGTGCGCGCCCGGGATCCGAACCCGGGCCGTCAGCAGCGGAGCGCGCGCACTTAACTGCTAAGCCACGGGGCCAGCCCTGAATGGTAATTCTTTTCTTCAAGTTGGTCAACCAAAATCCTGGTTTTCTTTCATCCCACAGGCTCTCTTCAATGCCATCATCCCAGATCACCATGCAGAAGCCTTCTCTCCTCCTCGCCTCACCCCCTCAGGCTCTGTGGACCAACTTGTGGAGGGTCTCTTGGGTGGCCTGTCGCACTGGGATGCTGAGCACTTCCTGTTCATTGCTGAGCACGGCTACCTGTATGAGCACAACTTTGCGTTCTTCCCTGGTTTCCCCCTGGCCCTGTTGGTGGGGACTGAACTGCTGAGCCCTCTGTGGGGGTTACTGAGCCTGCGGAGTTGCCTGTTAATCTCAGTAGCATTGCTCAATTCCTTGTTCTCCGTGCTGGCTGCAGTCGCGCTTCATGACCTGGGCTGTCTGGTTTTGCACTGTCCCCACCAGGCCTTTTATGGAGCGCTGCTTTTCTGTCTCAGCCCCGCCAATGTCTTCCTGGCAGCTGGTTACTCAGAAGCTTTGTTTGCCCTCCTGACGTTCAGTGCCATGGGGCAGCTGGAAAGGGGCCGAAGCTGGACTAGTGGACTCCTCTTTGCCTTTGCCACTGCTGTGCGCTCCAATGGACTGGTCAACGTGGGCTTCCTCGTGCATTCTCAGTGCCGAGGCTTTTTCTCTTCTTTCATGGTGCTGAATCCTCTGAGACAGCTCTTGAAGCTAATGGGCTCTGTGTTCCTTTCAGTGCTCGCACTTGGCTTTCCCTTTGCCCTCTTTCAGTATTATGCCTATACCCAGTTCTGTCTGCCAGGCCCAGCCCACCCCATCCCTAAGCCCCTGGTGCAGTTAGCTGTGGACAAGGGCTACCGGACCACAGAGGGAAATGAGCCGCCTTGGTGCTCCTGGGACATTCCCCTAATATACAGCTACATCCAGGACATCTACTGGAATGTTGGCTTTTTGAGATACTATGAGCTCAAGCAGTTGCCCAATTTTCTGCTGGCTGCACCAGTGGCTACACTGGTTGCCTGGGCAACTTGGACGTATGTGACCACTCACCCTTGGCTCTGCCTTACACTTGGCATGCGAAGGAGCAAGAACAATAAGACCCTAGAGAAGCCTGATCCTGGATTCCTCAGTCCTCGGGTGTTCGTGTACCTGGTGCACGCCGTAGTGCTGCTGCTGTTTGGCGGTCTGTGCATGCATGTTCAGGTGAGGTGGGTTCCTGGCTGGGATAAGGTGTGAATACAGGCAAAACCCCTTGGCCAGGGGCAGGGAAGACAGTTAACTTCTCCCATTTGAGTGACCTGTACCTAATTTATTCATTCAACAACTGTTGGGGGCTTTCTTTGTGCCAGACCCTGGGTCAGACCACTGAGGGTAAACTGAGTAAGATAAGATTGCTGTCCTAGTGGGTCTCATGGAAGAAATGGGGAGACAGACACTTAACAGATAAAATTGTAGTACAGTGGGATGGAAGAGGAGTTGCTGTTTTGAGAGAAAGTATCGTGGAAGCACAGGGGAAAAAGTAGCTAACTGACTGAAGGAGCTGAGGAGGGCGTCATATTTAGGCTGGGTCCTGAAGAGTAAGAAGGAATTTCATTTAAGAAGCAGAGGAGGAACATTCTGGGCAAATGGAAGGGCATGTGCAAAGATATGAGAGTTTTAAAAGGACCTGATTTGACTAAGACATAGGAACAAGCACAGAGGATGTCTCTGGGACCTTCCCCTAATACAGTTAGACTCAGAATATCTCCTTTGTTGACTTTTTGAGGTAGTCTGAGCTCTGGCAGGTGCTCAATTGTCGGAGGAGATATCTTGTGCAATGTTCTGGGTGGTGGTGGGGATAGAGAGGGATGGGAAGGGTTTAATCATACATTCGATTTTTTTGTTCCCAGCTATGGCCCCAGTTTCAACATAACCCTGAGGAAGTCTTTTTGTCTCCATCTGGCCACTCCTTAGCAGTTTCTGCCTCTTGGAGGCGCACGTTGGCTGTTTGTAAAGTTCTCTGAGCTGTGTGAGTGAGAGGCACAGGGGAAATAGGAAGTAGCATTCCGTGTTTGTAGCTGGATTAGCTAGTAGCGTGAGTGCCAGCAAAGCTTCAAGTTTCCAGGTTAGATGAGGGACGCCATTTGGAGACTTGCCTCTGAACTCCCCGAGGAGGGAGCATGTTGAACCACAGGATCCCTTGCCCCAGTTCCCTCTGCTTTGCCACCCTCATGGGACGAGGGAACCACCTCAGGTTCCCAAAGCCCCACGTCACAGCCTAGAGTTTAGAGTCCAGGCCCTGGCCTAAAATTGGACCCCATAAAGATTTTAGTATTGACTGGCCCATTGTTGTGGTAATTAGTCTGCAGCAGTGTTTATCTATAACATTGAGGTCACCTGGCTGGGTTCACGCACAGCTTTATAAGGCAGATCCTGAGCTCTGCTGCATTTCTTTTCCGGGATAATACATTTCTAGTCATGGGGCTATAGTTCACCCAGCAGCAGGGAAGCCCCAGGCTGGTCCAGTTTGAGGCAGTGACATTCCGATAAATGTGTGGGTTTTCCTCCTTTTATGATTTCCAGGTTCTCACCAGGTTTTTGGGCTCCTCCACTCCTATTGTGTACTGGTTTCCAGCTCACTTGCTTCAGGATCAAGAGCCGCTGCTGAGATCTCTAGAGACTGTGCCTTGGAAGCCTCTTGCAGCGGACTCCCCACCGGGACAAAAGGTCCCCAGAAATTATATCATGGGACTTTTATACAACTGGAAAACCTGTTCTTTAGTCACACGATGCATTCTAGGCTACTTCCTGACTTACTGGCTCCTGGGACTACTCCTACATTGCAACTTCCTGCCTTGGACATGACCTGGAGTCTCAGGGGACAGGCTTGAAGCAGACTTAACCAGGGGTCTGGAAGTACGAATACACACTGGGCCTGCCTGTGCTGTCCTGGGATCCTTAGTCTGTCCTCTCTCTTTCTCTTTGGAGGTTGGTTAGGAATGGGAGAAGTATGAGCCACTAGAGAGCCCCTTCTGGTCCTGTCTGTGGCAAATTTTAGAGTAGTAACTATTTTCTCTGTATGTGAAGAAATCTTATTCCAAGTCTGAAGTGCACCTGGAGTTGTCTCATCAACCAAGCATAGCAGAGACAGTTTTCACCTTGCCACTGACCCAAACATAAATTTAAATGTAAATTACTTAAATGTAAATTTCATAGGTCATAGTCCACACACGATGCCGGAGGCCTGAACAGTATGGCGGCAGTAGTAAGTAAAGGGGGACCATCTTTTCTAAATGGGACATTGTTTCTGATGATTTTTTTCATGATTTGTTCATTTATTTATATGAAAAATCTTACAAAGATATGCAAATTAAACAACTTTCGGTTATACATGCAATGAATTACCTTTTTTAAAATAATACAAATTACTTGGAGGGAAAAGTCATGGTAAGAAGAACATTGCAGGAGGAGGCAAGAGACCTGGATTCTAGTCCTCTTGGTAAAACCGGGCTTACCAGCTGTGTGACCTTGGGGGCGTTTTCAGAGCCTTAGTTACCTCTTCTGAAACTAGGGGAAATGATAGCCTACTGGTGGTGGGGGGTGGAGATGAACCGTATAATCTCTTGTAGGTCCCTTTCTGCTCTAAGATCTTAAGAGCTGCCTTAAACAATGGAATCTTCCCAGTCTAAACACTTATATAGAGGCTCAAACACATGGTTTTAAGAGAAAATATCCAGTTCTCTTGCTTTCAGCACTTAGAAGAAACTGTCCCCCTCTTCAGGTGCAACTCTGAGGAGTAACTTCGGTGACCTTTCCTTTGAATGAGGGAAAGCAGTGACATCTGGCAAATAAGGCTCCCTGTCCTGCACAAGTAAACCTGCGCCAGGCAGCTAAATGGTCACAGTGGAGACTGGTTTCCTGCCGCCCCCAGGTGCCTGTACTTGCTTAATTGATAGACATGGGTCAGAGGAGCCAACCTGGCAGCATGAATTGATAAATTGTAGGTGAGTCCAAGGTTGAATGAAATGGTATCTTCCTGGCCCGCATTTGGTTATGAGCCCATCACTATAAAGGTAGTGATGGGCTCATTCAGCTATTTTTGCTCATTCTTTGAGCCAGGTAAGAGGCTCTGCATCGTCATCACTCATTCCCCATTTGAGCCAAAAATTCCAACAAGCAGAAACTTCAAAATAGATGGGTAATCATAAGCAGCGTCTGGAGAGCCCTGAGAAGTAGAATTTTGACACGCTGCCTCTGACCATGACAGAAAGCTAAACTTGCCAGCTGAAGGGAAGCTCCTGGCTGAGCCCCAGCACCCTCTGTTGGAGCCTCCTGTCAGCCTGGCCAATAGGCATTTCCCAGCCATCCTCCCAGCTTTAGCACAGCTGAGAGAATTTGATCCAGAGTCAAATGCTTCTGAAAATGTACACATAGATCAGGGCAGCCCTCTGCCTTCTGCCAAGACACCCGAGTGCCCTTCTTGGCAAAAGATGATCACCCCTGCCCTAGTGTCCCTCCAGTTGGCAGAAACTGTCCCCTCCCTCCTCACCAACAGCTGCAGATCCCAGGGACTTCCACCTCGTGTGCAGGAAGAGTTGCGGTCCTGTTTCAGCTCTTTATTGCAGAGGTAGGAGCGCTAGTTCTTTGCTCTCATGGATTCCCCTCTTTGCCTCTTTTTGGGGGATAATCAGGACTGATTGTTCCCCTACTGGAGGAGGTGACTCAAACTCCACAGGGGAGGGTGGATTTCACTGCGCTGGCATTCTCAGCTTAACCTTCATACTAATCTCATCACCCCCAGAAACAAGTGATTTCAAGGGCCAGAAACCCTATAAAAGGAAATCTCACCTTCTCAACTAATACCAAGGAACTAAATCACTCTGATATTCTGCAAAGACTGTTATGGTTACAGTTGATTATAGAGGAGATAACCGAGGGCCCCAGCTATGTGGACCGACCTGGTGTAACCTAGAGATGGACACACTTTTCTCTCTGACCTTGAGGGGATCTAGTTGCTGTTCGGTAAGGATCTAAGGAATGGGCTGATTTTATGGCCAGCAGCTGTCCTTTTACCATCTTATTAACAGTCTTCAATAGTCTGGGAGAGGGACATGAAGGGCCCAAGGCAGGAAGCTTCCTGTTTACCCTGAGGTCTAACAATGCTGCAGCTGGGTTGGGCGTCTACAATTTCAGAGAAAAGTCATTTCCTTCTGAGACCCAGCTAAAAACAGACGCTTCATATACCTAGAAGTAGATCCTTTTTTGTTCTTTAATGAAGGTGGGAGGAGAAGGAGTGTTTGACATGTCTTTACCAGGCCCCCTGGAAAAGACCCTTTTCTTGAACAGACCCTCTCACCTTCATCTAAAAATGTAGTATGTGCAGGCTCAAGGGATTTGAAATTGATTGATTCTTTCAGCAATTGTTGATTAATGCCTATTTTAGGGGAATAAAGATGACTTGCTATGCCTCCTGTCCTCAAATAACTGTCTAATAGTGTTGCTAGCAGATACACAGACACATTAATCAAGATAGAAACTGATAAATTCTGGAGAATGAAGGGATATTTAAACTTCTTGCTCTCTCTCTACTTGAACTTTTTATGAGGAGGATGAATTAAAGTTTTACTTGTATGTTTAGGAAAAGGTGAGGTACAGAGTAAGTACTCTGTAAATTCATACAAGATGGCAATCCCTTCCGGCTTGGAATACCTGACAAAACTTTATGGGGAAATGGCACTTGAGAACCATTTGAAGGACTTTGAAGGTCAGACAGGTAGGATATGAAAGTTAAGGGAAAAGGGGCTGGCCTGGTGGCCTAGTGATTAAGTTCATTCACTCTACTTTGGCAGTCCAGGCTTCACCGGTTCAAATCCTGGGTGTGGACATACACATCACTCATCAAGCCATGCTGTGGCGGCATCCCACATACAAAATAGAGGAAGATTGGCACAGATGTTAGCTCAGAGCCAATCTTCCTCATCAAAAAAAAAAAAAAGGTTAAGGGCAGAGAATGAGTATAGGAACGAGAAATGGAACGGCACAGGGAGAGCACAGCAATTGTCATTCTTGAGATCTAGGCCTTGAAATCAGTCCCAAGCCCAGCTCTACTGTGTACCAGCTCTGTAAATGTGAGCCATATACTGAATCTCTAAGCCTCAGTTTTCTTAACTGTAAAAGGTAGATAACACTATCTACCTCATAGATATGAATAACATTATCTATCTCATAGGGTTGTTATGGGAATTAAATAAAAAGTGTTTAGAACAGTACTAACAAAGGAAGAGCTGCATTTTAGACATGTTGAGTTTACAATGCCATCAGCACATTCAGATGCCACGAAATATGGAATTGGAGACAAGGAGAGGGGTCAGGGAACCATCCACACAGACATGATAATTACAGCAGCCATGATATTGAATGGGATTGTCAAAAGGAAATGTGTAGAGGGGCTGGCCAGGTGGCATAGTGGTTAAGTTCACGTGCTCCACTTCGGCAGCCCAGGATTCACCAGTTCGGATCCTGGGTGTGGACCTACGTATTGCTCATCAAGCCATGCTGAGGCGGCATCCCAAATAGAGCAACTAGAAGGATATACAACTATCTACTGGGGCTTTGGGGAGGGAAAAAAAAAAAAAGGAAATGTGTAGAGAGAGAGGGCCTGTAAGACCTTGGACAAGTGACTCGACTCTAAACCTGTATTCTCATCTCTAAAACGAGTATGACAGCATCTACCACACAGAGTAGTTATGAGGATTCAACGAGACACTAGATAAAGCACTAGCTCGGCACCTGGCACATAGTAAGAACTTCAGGAATGGTAGCCATTTTATTATTATTATTATTATCATTAAAAGATTAGAAACAAATAGTATCAGGGGAAGAATTTCAAGAAGAAAGAAATGGTTACCAGGGTCATATGCTGTTAAGGAAAGGATGAGAAAAGCTATTGAATTTAGAGATTAGGGCTATTATTCAAGGTAGGCTAGCTGCTATAACAAACAACTCCCAAAACTCAGTGGCTTAATAAAAAAAGTTTCTTTCTTGTTTACTTTGTAGTCTAGTGCAGGTTTGGGGAGGAGGCCTGTTCCACTCAGTCTTTGGGACCCAGGCTACTTCCATTTTGTGACTCTGCCCTTCTCTAGATGCTCAGAGTCCTCTGCTTTCAGAGAGGTTTTAAGGGGCCAGGCCTGGAAAAGAAGCACTTTCGTACCATTGGTTAGAACTCAGTCACATGGCACATCTAACTGCAAGGGAGATTGGGAAGTAGGGTTACCAAATAAAATACAGGATGCTCAGTTAAATTTGAATTTCATGTAAATGACAAATACTTTTTCAGTATAATTATGTTCCAAATATTTCGTGGGACACATTTATACTAGGAAATGTTTCTTTGTTTATCTGAAATTCAAATTTAACTGGGCATCCTGTATTTTTATTTGCCAAGTCTGGCAACCCTACTAGGAAGTAAAGTCTGGCTGTGGGTTTAGGAAGAAGAGAACACAGATATTTGTGTATCACAGTCTGCCTCAGTCTATCTTTCTGAGCCAAATACCTGTTTCTGCTCTTCTCACAGAGAAAACACACTCACCCCTTCCCAAGGGAGATAACCTCAAATCCCATTCAGTCACTATATTCAGCTCCAAGTCTCTGAATCAGCTTCCGATAGGGTTCTTTATGATGATTTATGAACTAAAAAACAAGTATCTGTACCCCACAAACACAAATGGTGGAGCAAGAAGTGGGTAACCTCAATACAAACTCCTATTGAGGAAAGGAAAGAATGGAAGATGTACAACAGTCACTGGTCCAAAGCAGTTCTGAATCCCCACTGGTCAGACATGTCAAAGCCCTCTCCCCTGGGGCTGGGGGCATTCCTTGATTAGACCCTGATTTGTTCTAGGAGGGACTCCTTTGTCCATTGTTCTCCATGGCTCCTGGCTGTGCCCTCTGGCTTATTGGTTATGCTTCAGAGCCATATCTGAGATGGGCTTTGGGGAGTAGGACCTCCTTAGAGAATGTGCAACTTTCACAGCCCACTTCCTGCTGGTGCAAGCAGAGGGGCCTAAAAGTTATTTTAAATCTTGGCCAGCCAAAGGCGCGCATGCACGCGCATGTGTGTCTTAAAATATATGTAACATAAAATTTACCATTTTAACCATTTTTAAGTGTAACGTTCAGTGGCATTAAGTACATTCACATTATTGTGCAACAATCACCAGTATCCATCTCCAGAACTTTTTCATCTTCCCAAACTGAAATTATACCCATTCAGCAGTAACTCCCATTCCCCCCACCCTCAGCCCCTGGCAACCATCACTCTATGTTCTGTCTCTATGAATCTGACTACTCTAGGTACCTCATATAAGTGGCATCACACAATATTTGTCCTTTTGTGACTGGCTTATTTCACTTAGCATAATGTCTTCAAGGTTCATCCATATTGTAGCATGTGTCAAAATTTCCTTCCTTTTTAAGCCTGAATAATATTCCATTGTATGTATACACCACATTTTTGTGTGTGTGTGTGTGTGAGGAAGATCCGCCCTGAGCTAACATCTGGCAATCCTCCTCTTTTTGCTGAGGAAGACAGGCCCTGGGCTAACATCCATGCCCATCTTCCCCCACTATATATGGGACGCCGCCACAGCATGGCTTGACAAGCGGTAGGTCAGTGCGCACCCGGGATCCGAACCGGCAAACCCCGGGCTGCTGCAGCGGAGCACGCGCACTAGCCGCTTGTGCCACCAGGCTGGCCCCTATACACCACATTTTGTTTATCCATTCATCTGTCAATGGATACTTGGGTTGCTTCCCCCTTTTGGCTATTGTGAATAGTGCTGCTATGAACATTGGCATACAAATAGCTGTTCAAGTTCCTGCTTTCAATTCTTTGGGGCATATACCCAAAGTATATATTGCTGTATCATACAATAATGCTATGTTAAATTTTTTGAGGAACTGCCATACTTTTTCCACAGTAGTTGTACCATTTTACATTCCCACTAGCAATGCATAAGGGTTCAAATTTCTCCACATGCTCACCAAAACTTGTTATTTTCTGGGTTTTTAAACATTTTTATAATAGCCGTCCTAGTGGGTGTGAAGTGGTATCTCATGGTGGTTTTGATTTGCATTTCCCTAATGATTAGTAATGCTGAGCATCTTTTCATGTGCTTATTGGCCATTTGTATATCTTAGAGAAATGTCTATTCAGATCATTTGTCCATTTTTAAATCAGGTTTTTTGTTTTATTGTTGTTGAGTTGTTGGAGTTCTGTATATATTTTGGATATTAATTAGATATATGATTTGCAAATATTTTCTCCCATTCCAGGGTTTGCTTTTTCACTCTGTTAATAGTGTCCTTTGATGAACAAAAGAATTTAATTTTGGGGTTGGCACCGTGGCTTAGCGGTTAAGTGCGCGTGCTCTGCTGCTGGTGGCCTGGGTTTGGATCCCAGGCGCGCACCGAGGCACTGCTTGTCTGGCCATGCTGTGGTGGTGTCCCACATACAGCAACTAGCAGGATGTGCAACTACAACATACAGCTATCTACTGGGGCTTTGGGGAGAAGAAGGGAAAAAAAAAACAAAGGAGGAGGATTGGCAATAGACAGCTCAGGGCTGATCTTCCTCACAAAGAAAAAAAAAAGAATTTAATTTTGATGAAGTCCAGTTTATCTATTTTTTCTTGTTGCCTGTGCTTTTGGTGTCATATGCAAGAAATCATTGCCAAATCCAATGTCGTGAAGGTTTTGCCCTATGTTTTCTTCTAAGAGTTTTATAACTTTAACTCTTATGTTTAGGTCTTTTATCCATTTTGGATTAATTTTCATATGTGATGTAAGGTCAAGGTCTAACTTCATTCTTACACATGTGAATATACAGTTTTCCCAGCACCATTTGTTGAAAAGACTGTCCTGGGCCGGCCCCGTGGCTTAGTGGTTAAGTGCGTGCACTCTGCCGCTGGCGGCCCGGGGTTCAGATCCCTGGCGCGCACCGACGCACCGCTTCTCCGGCCATGCTGAGGCCGCGTCCCACATACAGCAACTAGAAGGATGTGCAGCTATGACATACAACAATCTACTGGGGCTTTGGGGGGAAAAAATAAATTAAAAAAAAAAAAAAAGAAAAGACTGTCCTTTCCCCATTGATTGGTCTTGGAGCTCTTGTCGAAATCATTTGACCATATATGAGAGGGTTTATTTCTAGGCTGTTTATTCTATTCCATTGGTCTATATGTCTGTCTTTATGCCAACATTGCATTGTTTTGATCACTGTAGCTTTGTAGTAAGATTTTTTTTTGAAATTTTATTTTATTTTTATTGTGGTAATATTGGTTTATAACATTGTATAAATTTCAGGTGTACATCATTATACTTCCATGTCCACATAGATTACATCATGTTCACCACCCAAATACTAATGACAGTCCATCACCACACATATGTGCCTAATCATCCCTTTCGCCCTCTTCCCTCCCTGTAGTAAGTTTTGAAATCAGAAAGGGTGAGACCTCCAACTTTATTCTTCTTGTTCAAAATTGTTTTGGCTATTCAGGGTCCCTTAAGATTTCATATAAATTTTAGGCAGCCAAACGCTTTTCTAGTTTGGGCTCATAGTTTCTTTGGCAATACTATTACCTCAAAACATTTTTGGTGTATAAGTCAGAGTTTTCCAGAGAAACATAACCAATAGGATGTATATATGTGTGTGTGTGTGTGTGTGTGTGTGTGTGTGTGTATATCAGAGAGAGAGAGAGAGATTGATTGATTGATTTTAAGGAACTGGCTCATATGATTGTAGAGACTGGCAAGTCCAAAATTTACAAGGTAGGCCAGCAGCTGGCAACCCATGGAAGAATTGACGTTGCAGTTGGAGTCCACAGGCAGTCTGCTGGCTGAATTCCCTCTTTCTCAGGGGAAGTCAATCTTTTCTCTATTAAGGCTGTCAACTGATTGGATGAGGCCCACCCACTTTATGAAAGATAATCTGCTTTACTCAAAGTCAACTGATTTAAATGTTAATCTTATCTAAAGAATACCTTCCCAGAAACATCTAGAATAAAATTTGACCAAATATCTGCATACTGTGGCCTAGCCAAGTTGACACACAAAATTAACACCATAGGTTTCAGCTCTATTTGCTTCTAGTCAGATCCATGTGACACTAACCACACTCAAGTTCTTTCCTAGATAGAATTCTCAAGCTGATATATTTATTTGCTTCATCACCCTGTTGCCTCACTCTCAACATAATGGTGGCTGTATTGAAAAGCTGTGTGAAATAATAAGTGGGAAGACCACACTCTTCACCTGATATTTGCCTAAGAGGTGATCACATCTTTCAACTCGTGTTGTCCAAGACCTTGTTCAGTCTCATTCTATTTGTTGCCCAGAAGCAGTCATCTTTTCCGACCCTAAAAGGCCCATCATCTCTGGGCTTTCTCTACTTCCCTTCCATCTCTGCTTGAACACCAGCTAATTCTCATCTAAGTCCACCTCTTTCTTCTAATACTTTATAAAGGCACCTGTGGTAGTTATTAAGTTATTTTCTCTCAGCTCCAAACCCACCTTCTACTTTCTACTGTAAGATACTGGAGCTGGGACTCTGCAAATCACACTTCTGCTTTGTCAGCTGGCTCTGTTTGGCTCTGCCAATATGGGCCACTAGAGGGAGACAGTGAGGCCAGAGGAGGAAGAAAAGGCTCCTTTCTTCTGTTTGCTTCCTGTTCCTGTGAGGTCACCCTAGCAATGCTCCTTCACCCCCACAGCAGCAGTTCCTTCCTGTAGCAGCAGCTGAATCTACTTTGCAGTTTTTTTCCAACAATTGCAGAACTAACTTCATGGTGTCCCAATCAGAGACACCAGCATCAGCTGGGTGGCACCCCTTCCTCAGAGGTGTTGGTCCCTCCAAGTTCAGAGACACGAGCACCAGACTTAGAGGTCTGAGTTTCAGCTCTGTAGGGCCCCTCTCATAAATTTCTAAGTTTTAGTGATAACAAACTCTTTCCTTTGTTCTCCTAGCCCTAGGAGTTATAGATGCTTCTTGCTGTTGCTGTCTCCATGATATCTCAGTTTTCTTTTTACCTTTTCAGTTATCTAGTTAACAACTTTATACCTAGTTAGCCATTTTAACCATTCTTTATATTAAATTCTCTCTGTCCAATGACTGGTGTGGTTTTATCGGCTGGACCCTGACTGATACAGAAATTGGTACTAGGAGGGGTTCCCAGGAAACAGACCTCAAAAAATGGGATTAGAGGGGCCAGCCCCGTGTCTTAGCGGTTAAGTGCGCGCGCTCTGCTACTGGTGGCCTGGGTTCGGATCCCCAGCACGCACCGATGCACCACTTCTGCGGCCATGCTGAGGCCGCGTCCCACATACAGCAACTAGAAGGATGTGCAACTATGACATACGACTATCTACTGGGGCTTTGGGGAAGGAAAAAAAAAAAAAAGGAGGAGGATTGGCAATAGATGTTAGCTCAGAGCTGGTCTTCCTCAGCAAAAAGAGGAGGATTAGCACGGATGTTAGCTAAGGGCTGATCTTCCTCACAAAAAAATAAATAAATATTAAAAAAAAAATGGGATTAGGGAATGGGTTTGGTTGTGTCATTGGGTTTGAATGTGCTAAGCTCCTTGCTAATGAGAAACGTGATGCTACCAATCCATGGCATGCTGTGGCATCATGATTTTTTTTTTTTTTATAATTTTATTTATTTATTTATTTTCCCCCAAAGTCTCAGTAGATAGTTGTATGTCATAGCTGCCCATCCTTCTAGTTGCTGTATGTGGGACGCGGCCTCAGCATGGCCAGAGAAGCGGTGCGTCAGTGCACGCCCGGGATCTGAACCCGGGCCGCCAGCAGCGGAGCCATGCACTTAACCGCTAAGCCACGGGGCCGGCCCTGTGGCATCATGATTAATCAAATTATCGCCTGTGGTTATTTGTGATGAAGCGCCAACGAGAGCAAGTGCTTTGGGGGCCCAAGTGGTTGTTGCAGTTGACTGCAGTGATGATGACCACAGGGACTTGGTATGGGAGGAATTCTTCTGAATGCACCAGGGTCCTTGCAGAAAGAAAATTACAAGCTCTTTAAATTCTCAGCTCAAGTCATGGTCATAGAGTCATAGAGCTTCTACCACAACCATAAAAGAATCTCTTATTTCTTGTAGCCACCAAACTTATTGCTACAAATAAAGCAAAAATAGTGTTCATATTGCAGAATTACATCAGTTGAATTCAGTCTTACTAAGTCTTTCCTTAACTTAGTAACTTAACTGAGTTAACTTAACTGAGGAGTAGGACCTTGAAACTTGGAATGCGGATAGCTGGTTTGACTCTCTTCTACATTCTCAGAGTCTCCTCCATTGTGCTAGCAGATAGGAAGGAGAGCAAAGATCAGCACCTCGGAGTTTTATGGGCCAGGCTGTCACTTCCACTCACATTCCGTTAGCCAGAATTAAGTCACTTGGCCACACCTATCTGTAAGAGAGGCTGGGAACCCTGGGTATTGGTGAGAATGAGTAGTCTATGCCACACTAAATGGGTCACTAGTGACATTTAAGATAGAAGTTTTGGGGAGTGATGTAGACAGGGGCCAAATCATAAAAAGTTAAGAAATGAATAGGTGACAATGAAGTGGTAGCTACTCTTTAATATGACTCTATGAGAGAGAAAAAGATAAACCTGAAGCTAGAGTGAGGAGGTAGCCAAACATGGAAAGCTGTTTCTGGTGTTGTTTTTTAGTTTAGCTTTGCTTTTTTTGTTGTTGTTGAGGAAGATTCACCCTGAGCTAACATCTGTGCTAGTTTTCCTCTATTTTGTGTGTAGGTCACCACCACAGCATGCTGCCAACAAGTGGTGTAGGTCCACGCCTGGGAACAGAACCCCGGCCGCTGAAGCAGAGCGCACCGAACTTAACCACTAGGCCACAGGGCTGGCCCCTTAGCTTTGCTTTTTAATTGACAGAGGAGAACTGAGCATGTGTTTGCAGTCTCGATGAACAGGAAGAGAGACAAGACATGAGTGGAAGGTTAGCCATGGGCAGGAGGCCCACATCTTTAAGATGAGAGGAAAGGACAGATGCAAATAGAGAGAAATTATGAGGAAGAGAGGAAGGAAGCTGAAAATCAAGCAGGATAGTTTTGGTTTCTGTAAAGTGACAAGAAGCAAGAAAAGGTGTAGGGTTGCGAGAGGACCCAGTTGGGACAGGACAGCAGGAATCTGTACTGGAACCAGTATGTCCAGAGCCAAGGAGCAAGAGAGGAGGAAGCCCACAACGTGGTTCACTCAAGGGGAGGCTCACCAAATCCAGAATCTTTGGCACCAAGGGCATGGCTTGGTGGCCTTTGGCAGGTGTAACAACTAGTGATCCTTGAGGTCACTGTTGTTGCCTTTCTACCAGTCCACATCATGTATTTTGTCTTCTTTTCTTACTCTCTCCTATCCTAGTCTCCAGTTCTCTTTTCCTATACTTTTCCTTAGGTTTGTCAGTAAGCCCAGTGTGGTGAACAGACTCTAAGGTGACCCATGATTCCTGCCTCCTGGTACTCATACCTTTGTGTGATCCTCTCCTCTTGAGTTCAAGTGGGACCTGCGACTTGCTTCTAACCTACAGAACAGGCAACAGTGATGGGATGTCCCTCCCCATACATAATAGGTTACACTATATAAAACTCTGTCCTCGCAGACTGGAGCTAGAGACTCTCCTTGTGGCCTTGATGAAGCAAGCGGCTATGCTGGAGAAGCCCACAGGGCTTCTAGGAACCGCAGATGGCCTCTGGAACCTGAGGGAGGCCTCTAGCTGACAGCCAGCAAAAATCGCAGGCCCTCAGTCATACAGTCGCAAGGAAATAAGTTCTGCCACCAAACCTGAATGGGCTCCCAAGTGGATTCTTCCCCAGCTGCGTCTCCAGGTAAGAATGCAGCCTTCTGAGACACCAAGCAAACGACTCGGCTGAGCTATACTAGGGCTCCTGACCTGGAACCTGTGAGATAATAATGTGTGTTGTTTTAAGCTGCTAAATTTGTGGTAATTTGCTACATAGCAATAGAAAACAAATACACTCAGAATTCCTGAAAAACACTGGGGTCCTGTAGCATCAACCCTACATTAGGTGACATCTAGGAAACCCTGGGTCTGGGTCCAAATCACAGAGCTGGGTCAGGGAGGCCAGAGGAGGTGCCACACACACCCCCTGGGCACTTGGAACTTCAAGTGAGTAGTTAACAGGCCCCTGGCTTTCAAAGCCGATTGTGTCCCAACCCCCACCCCTGCCTGTCTCCCCAAATGCCTGTCCAGTCAGTCCTCAGAGACGGGTGAAGCGGGGCCCTGGAATTACAGACGGCCAGACGCAGATCACGAAGTCCGCTGCTCGAATCTCGGCGCCTGGCACAGTGCCCGGCGCACAGGGGCCGCCCAACAAATGGTCTGATTGCCAAAGAACAGAAAGAGCGCATCTACCGCCCCGTCATCGTGCAGAAGGGACCAGGCGGCTCAGGGAGCGGCACGGACTGCCAGGGCCCTGCCGCGGGTCGGACTGGGCCGCGGCGCCCGAGCGCCATCCCGGGCCCAGGCGGAGGGGGCGCTGCGGCGGGAGGCCGCGCCGGGCGGGGGCGGGGCGGGGCGGGGCGGCGGCGGGGCCGCCCCCAGCGAACGAGCGAGCGAGCGCCGCGCACCGCCGCCGCCGCCACCTCCGCCGCTCGGCCGGGTCCCGGTGCTGCGCGGCCGGCCCGCGGGGCGCGGAGCTGAGGCCGCGGCCGGCCGCATGAAGGACTGCGAGTACCAGCAGATCAGCCCCGGGGCCGCCCCGCCGCCCGCCGCGCCCCCCGGCCCGGGCCCCGGGCCCCCGCCGCCCGCCGCCGCGCCGCGCTGGAGCAGCAGCGGCAGCGGGAGCATCGGCCGCCGCCCACGGCGCAAGTGGGAGGTGTTCCCGGGCCGCAACCGCTTCTACTGCGGCGGCCGCCTCATGCTGGCCGGCCACGGCGGCGTCTTCGCGCTCACGCTGCTGCTCATCCTCACCACCACCGTCCTCTTCTTCGTCTTCGAGTGAGTTCGCCGGCGCCCCCCGCCCCGCCCCCTCAGGGGCCCCATCCCCTCCGCCCTCTGCCGCGCACCCCACCTTCCCCGCCCTTGACGGGCACTCCAGCGCCTCTGGTCCCCTGCTGGGCACCCCATCCTCTCCTACCTCCCGGGCACTCCATCCTTCCCAGCACCTGCCAGGCACCCTCTCCTCCTTGCTTCTCCCGGGCCTGCATCCTCCCTGCCTCTCAGAATCTGCCCTCAGGCCTCTCCAGTCTCCTTGCACATCTCTTATCCGTCCTCCCTGGTCCCCTCCCCCTGGTCCCTTCCGCCTGTCCTCCCTTGCCCATTTGGATACCCCATCTACGCTGGTCACCTCCTCCCCTCCCAGCCACCCCATCCTCTCTGGCCCCACCCTGGCACCCCCATCCTTCCCTGGCACCCAGCCTTTGCCAGCCTCTGCCAGGAACACCGCCCTCCCATGCCCCTCCATGACCCCTGTCGGCTCAGAATCTGCTCCCCAGGCCTCCCCAGCTCCTTGGATCGATCCCCTCGCCCTTACCTATCCCCTGGACCACCTCTTGCTCATCTTCCAGGTTCTTTCTGGCCCCTTGAGGCATCTTTTCTTTATAGCCCTTCCAGACAACCTCTGAATTTCTTCCGTGTCCTTTTTTTTTTTAACTTTTTTAATTTATTTATTTTTCCCCCAAAGCCCCAGTAGATAGTTGTATGTCATAGCTGCACATCCTTCTAGTTGCTGTATGTGGGACGGGCTTCAGCATGGCCGGAGAAGCGGTGCGTCGGTGCGCGCCAGGGATCTGAACCCGGGCCACCAGTAGCGGAGCGCGTGCACTTAACCACTAAGCCACGGGGCCAGCCCTCTTCCGTGTCCTTTGACTATGTACTCCCACCACAAATTTCCAAACCATCTTCTCCCTTCCCTCCAGGGTCCCTCTAGGGTCAGCTCCATCACCTCTCTAACTCTCGGACCCTCTGTCGTTCTCACCGTAGGCCCTCAAACAGTCTTCCCTCAAACATCTTTGGGTCTCTCAGGCCACCCCTTCCCTCTCTAGCACTTTCCTCAGTTGCTCCAGAGCTTCCTGTCCACCCATCAGCCTCCTCCTGTCCCCTCAGCCATTTCCCAAGGCCCTGCCCCCCAGCTCCTGACCTCCTGGCTTTCCTTCCCTTCTCAGCATTCTGGAGCATCCCTCTGGCCTGTGCCGCGGCAGGAACAGCTGCAGTAATGCCTTGTTATTTTTCAAGAACATCCGGGGTACTTGCGTGTGACAGGTCGCATTTGCCCCCATGGGTTTTTGACCTCTTCATGTCCCTGGTGACCCAGGATTGGCCCACACTCTATCACCATTTTATGGATGGAGGGAGAGATGCCTGTCACTGTAGCAGGTCACATATTCGTATCAGAAGTTTTCCACTCTACTCTTGGTCTCTAGCTTGATCCACTTGCTGTATGATTCCTCGCACACACACCCGCGTGTACACACACGCAAACCCACCCCGTGCTGCGTGAGCCCCACCTTCCCCTCCTAGTTCTCTCCATCCTCTGTGGTCTTAGTTAATTATACAGTGTGGGTAAGAACTCCATCTCTGCAGCCAACAGACCTGGTTCAAATCCTAGCTCCAGCACCCACTAACTGCGTGACTTCGGGGCAGCCGCTTCACCTCTCAGAGCCCCAGTTTCCTCATCTATAAAACAGGTTTATAATAGTACCCACCCTCTAAGGTTGTCATCAGGGTGGCATGAAGTCACACATAAGCTTTTAGCGGTAACAAGCATTTAATGCTGTCTGCTGCTATTACTTGTCTTCACCAAAAACCCTTCCCAAGGCCCTGTGGCCATGATAAGGCTGCCACAAAGACGCAGCCCCTAGGTGCCCTTTCCAGCTGCCAGATCACGTATCTGCAGTTTTGGGTTTCCCCTTGAAGCAAGATGAGGACTTCCTACAAATTAGCTTCTCCCTTTTGCCCTTCCTTTCTGAGTTAGGGTGGATAAAAAGTTCCAGGATAATTTCACAAGCAGAGGCTCTGGAGAGCCCCCAGCCCCCAGCACGGCCCCTGGGCTGAGTTTCAGATCCACCTCGTTGGGCCGGCCCACGTGGGTGTTTTGAAAGTGCCTTTTCCAGTATCCCCCGGGCTCGCTCATGTCTGCCCAGGCAGGCTGCAGCCGAGGTGGGAGGAAGTGGTGCTTGCCGTGGTTGGCCCCTGTGACCCTGCGCTGTGGGATTTGGTCAGTTCAGAGGCAGGACCTTCTCTAGGCTGAGTGACTATCTTTGCTGGTGACAGGTTTGCCCCCAGAGAGGGAGGAAGTGAGGACTTCTCGGTTTGGGGAGAGCTTGTGGATCATCTGGCCTTTGTCTCTCTCCTCCTCACTTGAGGTGATGGAGTAGGCAGGAGAGTTTGGGTTCGGGCCAAGAGCTCCCGTGGGTCTGGACTGGGGTGAAAGGTCAGCAGGGACCTGGTGCATGAGAACCCTGTTGGTGAGGGCATGGAGGATGAGAGGTGCTGACACTCTCCCATTGCTCTGGGGAAAGGTAAAGGTGGCTCTCTAGGGCCTTTCCTGCTGAGAATGGTGTGCCCCATTCTGTGGTTTGTGGATTATTGCACAGGCCGCCCTGCTTCTGCCCTACTTCCCACCCCCAGACAGCAGCCAGAGTGCCCCTTTAATTCTAAGTCAGATCTGAGTCCTCCCTGGCTCTCAGGATAAGAGCCTGATAATGGGCTTCCTCTCTGTCCCCATCTCCTCCTACTATCTCCCTGTGCATTCCCCTCCAGGTACATTGTCCTCCTCGCACAAACCTACCCCAGGGCCTTTGCACAGTTTGGAACACCCTTCCTTTAGATAGCCTCATCGCTCACTCCTTCACTTTGTTCCATCCTTCCCTGACCATCCCTATAACATAGCAAACCACCCCCTCCCTCCTATCTCCTCTGCACTGACTTACTGTTCTCTAAAGCACTTGCCACCTTCTGACATCCTGTCTGTATACTTTCTTGCCTGTCTTCTCCATGAGAGCAGAACTTTATTCTCCTCCCTGTGGTATTCTCAGTGCCTAGAACAGGGCCGGGTATGTAGTAGGTGCTCAATACAGTAACTATTTGTTGGATGAATGGACAGAGCATTTGCTGGGAGTCCGAAGACCCCAGCCCTGTCACTGGCTGGCTGGGTGACCTTGGATCTGGCTGTGGGCCTCAGAGGCCCCCTCTGTAAAATCCGGGGGCTAGTACTTGGTATTTCTGAGAGCTCTATGAGTCTCAGACTTCAAGTCTTCTCATCCCCCAAGAAGTCTGGTTGTACGTGAACTGGTTGGGTTGTCATGTGGGTGACATGGAGGGCCTGGCTCTGTTTGAGGTTCGAACCTGAAGAGCACAGAGGTGTTTGGAGGGAAACATGGCCCACTTGGAGCCATTGGCCTTGGCAGACTCTGCTCCTCAAGGGCCTCTCTGAAGGCCAGAGCCTCTGACGATGGTGGCTCCAGAAGCAGTGTGTAGATGCCCACAGGTGTGCTCCCTGCTACTGTGCCAGCTCCTGGAACTTTGGCTGATTTGTGCCTCCCAGCAGCTGGTCATCTCCCAAATACCAGTCCGTCACCCCATCAGGTACCACTCTGGCTCTGGGAGGCTGGGCAGCGGAGGATGGTGGTTAATAGTATGGGCAGGCCTCAGAGTCAGACCTGCGCACAGGATATTCTCCCAGCCCTAAGGTCAGGGGGCCTGATGGAACTGACTTGGAATGCCACCCTTCGGGTGACAATGGCAGTGGCTGGACCATGCTCTTTCCCCCAGCCCCTTCACCTGGCTGACCCTACTCATTCTTCAGGTTTTAGCTTAGGCGTCATCTCCTTCAGCAAGCCTGTCCTGACTGTTTTGCTGCTTTCCCTTTCCACATTAGAGCACGCAAAGCCCTGTGTGGCAATTCTCTGTTTACATGTCTGTTCTCCCCACTAGACCATAAGCCTCACTGAGGGAGCGGGAGACTCTTGTCTTATTCACTGCCATTCTTCCTTTTGCTTGTTGAAGGTATTGTCTGGCATGGAGAAGACCTCAGTAAATATTTGTGGAGTGAGTGACTGGCTGAATGAATGAGTGAACGTTGTCATGGATGGTTCATGTAAAGTGACAATCTAATTCATTGGTAGTGGCTGCCTGAAGCTCTGTGCTAAGAAAGATTCTGAGGCTGCAGCGATGCACGGGTTAAGAGAGCTGGGATCTGTTGATCACATCTGCCATGGGCTCAGGGGTGGAAAGTACAAGGATCAGTTAGTGATGTCTGCTCTAGGCACTGATGGGGAAATGGCTGCACTTACCTAGGGGCTGTACCTCTGCCTCAGGGGGAGGCCCTATTCAAGCTTGTGGTGTTTGCTGGGGTGACAACACCTGCCTAATGCTGTGGCTCTGTGTCCCAGGGAGCCCTTGGGCTATCTGCTCATCTCTCTCCCTCTCTCTCTCCCTCTAGCTGTCCCTTCCTGGCCCGCCAACTGACCCTCGCCATCCCCATCATCGCTGCCATCCTCTTCTTCTTCGTCATGAGCTGCCTGCTGCAGACAAGTTTCACCGACCCTGGGATCCTGCCCCGGGCCACCGTCTGTGAGGCAGCCGCCCTGGAGAAACAGATTGGTGAGGCTCCTCCTCCAGCTGAAGCTCTGTCTCCCAGCTCCTTGATTGGAGAGGAGGCCTGACTTCCCGTTCCCACACTATGCTAGGAACTGGGGGTACGATAGTGAGTAGGGCAGGCCGGAGCTGACACTAGAGTGGGGGAGACAGATGATAAACAAGTGAGCAAATCAACAAGCAAGAAATGAAGGCCAGCACGGTGCTGAGGCTTACTGGGGTCCAGGCACTGTTTTCACCTCTCTATATGCATGATCTTATTTACTCCCCAATAATCCTATGATGTAGGTACTGTTGTTATTCTCTTTTACTGATGGATTAAACTGCGTCTCAGAGAGTTAAGTAATGGGTCCAAGATCACGCAGTAAGTGGAACAGCTGGGATGAGGCCCCAGGCAGTCTGACCAGAGCTCTTGCTTTTAAACATTCATATACACTTATTCATTCACTCATCAGACGTTTATTGAGCCCCTTCTGTATGCCAGGCACTTTTCTAGATGCTGACGATACAGAGTGAACAATCTGACAATAGTGCCTGCCTTCTCGGAGCTGACATTCCAGCGGGAGGAGAAAGACAGTAAACAATGAAATATCTAGGGTGTCAGACAGAGAAGAGGAAAGCAGGGAGGGAGGATGAGAGCTGGGGGAGGGCGTATGATTTTAAACAGGGTGGTCAGGGAAGGCCTCATGAGGGAGGTGACATCTGAGCAAAGACACAAAGACCTGCAGAGATGAGAGGTTGAGCGTGTGGGTATCTGGGGCAAGAGTGTAGTAAGTGGGGGGAGTGGGCTGGTTTAGATTAGGTGGTCAGGGGAGGCCTGTTGGAGGAGGTGGCGCTTGGGATGAGCCCTGAATGGTGCGATGGAGCTAGTAATAAGTGGTCTGGAAACAGTGAAGGCAAAAGCTCAGAGTGGCGGTGTGTTTGAGGAACGGCAGGAAGGCCAGTGTGGCCAGAAAGAACCTGTGCCGGCAGGCACCCCCAGTGGCCCGTGATTCCTCCCAGACTGCTGTGTGGGTTCCCCTGGGTGGCTGGGCACCGGCGCCAGGGCCTTAATCTCAGCTTGCTCCACCCTAGCTCCTTCCTGCTGAGAAGTGATGTGGGTATTTGCACACATCAGGGGTTTCCGGTCCGTGGTTGGCTCCTTCCCCTAACATGGTGACTGTCAGACAGGCTTTTAAATACCCACCTGGCCCTGAAGAGACCTAGTGGCCTGTAAATGTCAGAGCTCTGCTGTGTCCATCACTGGAAGTCATTCCACTAGTTCTCGGGAGCAGCTCAGCAGGGCAGGCAGGAGGAGAGAGGATGTTCTCTCGCTCTCTATCTGATCTTTGCCTCATTCCTTTGCCCAGGCCCATCCTCAGCCACGCCCTCATTGCTGTCTTCCTCTGCCTGCATCCAGCTTCCTTCCCCCTTGCACCCCTGGGCCACTCGCCACTCGGCTCTCAGCTTCTGCTCCTTCAGGATCCCACAGTCTGGGGCTGGCCGGTGGAGTAGCGATTGGGTTCGCCTATTCAGATCCTGGGCGCGGACCTATACACCGCTCATAAAAGCCATGCTTTGGTGGCGTCCCATGTACAGAATAGAGGAAGATTGGCACAGATGTTAGCTCAGGGCTAATCTTCCTCAAGCAAAAAGAGGAAGATTGGCAACAGATGTTAGCTCATGGCCAATCTTCCTCACCAAAAAAAACAAAAAAGTATCTTGTGTATCTTCCACAGCCTGGGTCCTGTGCATAAACAGATACTTGATAAATATTTAATTCACAAATAAATGTATAAGCAATATTAAAAAACAAAGAATCCCACAGTCTGACCTGGGCCTGTCTACCTGGCAGCAGGAATCTCAGCAGCAGCTCCGTTTCTCCTCCCTCCATGTCGGGGGAGGGAGGCAGGATTATTGTCCAGCTCAGCCTGGCCTCAGTGGTCCGGCCGCCTGGAATCCTCTGGCCTCTGTGAGCTGTGTGGGTAGTACTGACAATAATCCCCCGTGTTTGGGGAGAGCTTGACCATGTGCTGAGTGCTTCCCATCCGTTATCCCCACAAATCCTCACAGCAGCCTGGCTGGACTGATGCAGAAACTGAGGCAGGTGGTCACCCGGCTGGCGAGTGGAGGTGCGGAGACGGAGTGTGTGCCTGACTCCCAAACCTCTTGCTTTCTCTTCTGAGATGGCCGCGGGGACACAGCCCCAGTCTTACGTGGCCACACCCCCTTCATCCTTATGTCTCGACTCAAGTGTCCCGGGCTCTGGGAAGCCTTCATGAGCCCAGTTGGGCTAGACCTTCCATGGCATTGCTTGTCCTTCCCTCTTGGTACGGAATTGTTAAGCAGGCCTAGCAGCCTTTTCCTGGACTGTGAGTTTCTTGTTCACCTGGTCTGCCACGTGGAAGGCTCAGTGATGAGTGGACGAGCCTCTGCGGAGGCCCTCCTTGCTGTGCCCAGGTGACTGGTTGAGAGGCAGTTGGAACGTCTCCCAATTAGGCATTACGGGTTTGACCATTTATGTGTTAATTCTATATGCTGACTCCTGACTGCAGGGGGCCAAAAACGAAATCTGATGTGAACCCTGCTTTCTAGTGTTTTCCAAGCTAGTTCAGGCCAAGGAGGAAGGCCTGACTGGCCAGAGGTCAGGCTTTGGAAGAGGACCATAGAAACCAGGAGCATCTTCTGCCTGGAGGATACAGAGAGGCTTCATGGAGAGGTGCCTTGAGCTGAACCTTGAAGTTGGGGTGGAGTTCAAGCACAGGAAGATGTATGAAGGGAGCCCTCCCGCAGATGGAACAGAAGGAGGGGAGGACAGAGTGGGAAGGAGGAGGGACAGGTATGGGACCTTGAGCAGGCCATGTTGGCTGGAACACGGGGAGTACTTCAGAGAATTCAGGAAATTCCTGTTGGAGGATGGGGTGGAGTTAGTTTTGTGGGGCCTGAGGGTCAAGGTCAGAGACTTTCCTTTGAGAGCAGTTGCCAAGCCTGGAAAGTGGCATCTTTGGGGCCTTTGAGTTCTCAAACTTGAACAGCAGCCAAATTTGGGGGTGTAGCCAGGAGGCTTCTAATCAAGGTGAAGTAGATTTTCTTGAAAAGGACTAAGGTCACAGAGCCTTTTCGAGAAGGTTGGGGGCCGGCTCTGAGGTGGGTGGTGCTGTTCATATAAATGTGAACTGATTACCTGGGCCTGGGCCCATGCAGTTGGTGTGAGCTTCTCAACGTGGCCCCATCGGCCAGCAACTCGAACCCAACAGCGTCTGGCCCAGGGCTCCAACTGTGCAAGGACCGTCTGGGGGGGGTGACCAGCTCCTCCCAGTTTTCCCTGTTGTTTTAGCACTGAAAGTCTCATGTCTTGGGAAACCCCTCAGTCGCAGGCAAACCAGGGCTGTTGGTTACCCTGGTCCGAGATCCTGACTTCTCATCGGGGAGCTGTGCAGCTGGATCGCCCTGCAGGGCCACATGGAGTCCAGGCGCTCTGGGCAGTTGGAAAAGAGGTGGGAACATTGCCCCCAGGAGGCTCCTGGTCTTATGGGAGACGATAGAAACATCCAAATCCTAGTGACAGACACTTGCCTAGATAGGTTACAGCTCACAGGACACACAAAGGCTGCCTCTCTCTTCGCCACCACACAGCAGGTCACCATCCGCATCCTGTCTGTCTCCAGGATGTCTCCCCTCAGGTCCTTCTGAAGCCCATGCCCCAGGGCAGACCTGCCTGATTTTTTTTTTAATATGTATATTTTTGCCCACCCCAGAGCCTCGGTGCATGGTTGTATATCCACATTGTAAGTCCTTCTAGTTCTATGTGAGCCGCCACCACAGCATGGCAACTGACAGACAGGTGGTGTGGTTCCGCAACCAGGAAGCGAACCCCGGCCACCCAAGCAGAGCACACTGAACTTTAACCACTAGGCCATCAGGGCTGGCTCCTGACCTGCCTCATTTTCCACCTGGATTGGCTCAGGACTCTGCTGATCAGGCCCCGACATCTGGCCTCTCCCTTCAATCAGAGTTGTCTCTCCCTTTAATCAGAGTTGTCTCTCCAAGGCCTAGATTTGGCCCCAGCCCTCCCTGGCTCAGAATTTGGGTGACTCCCTAGTGCCCTCAGCAGCATTTCCTGAAACTTGGCCATTGGAGTACAGCCGTCATGATTTTTGCCCTTTCTGCGTCTCTCCTTGTACCTTCATTTGTCTAGTATTGTCCTTTATTATTATTATTTTTTAATAATTTTATTTATTTTTTGTTTCCCCCAAAGCCCCAGTAGATAGTTGTATGTCATAGCTGCACATCTTTCTAGTTGCTATATGTGGGACGTGGCCTCAGTATGACTGGAGAAGCGGTATGTCGGTGCGCGCCCGGGATCCGAACCCGGGTCACCAGCAGCGGAGCGCGCGCACTTAACCGCTAAGCCATGGGGCTGGCCCTAGTATTGTCCTTTAAATGGCTTGCTTTTAAATGCATTTTGCAAGGAAAATTCATATCACCCCTGTAAGCAGAAAGCCACTTGCTCTAAGTAGAAGATAATGGTAAAAACAGAACGTAACAATGTTACGGAATTCTTGATAGTTACAGTTGCATGTGGAAAGCAGTCTCTTTGAGGCCTGTGAAGATCACGGGTATTATTAGGTATTAAAAGTCGAGACTTTTCCCCTTGATGGAGTCAAAGACTTGAAAGAGAGTAGAAATGGGAATAACTTTTTCATCATGTGATTCAGTGTTACTTAGTGTCACAGCCAGGAAACAGATCATCTCTTCCTAAAAACAACAAATCATCTCCTACCTTCCTGAAAACTTGCCCACTAAGGCGCACCTGCCTGCAGGAGCAAGGCAAGCTCCAGCCCACCCTTCCCTCCCGCCACTCCGGGCGCCCCTAGCCCCTCTGTGCAGGTTAATGCCTCTAGTGCCTTTGCTCACTCAGTCATCTCTACTGCCATGCCCTCCTCCCCAGAGAGCCCACGATCTCATTCTTTCTTATCCAGCTTAATTGCCACGTCATCTTTTGTTGCTCCCTTGAATGCTGCCTCCCGCCCCAGCCCCACATATTCCCTGTGTTCTGTGGTGATGGGTAGAGACACCAGGAATACCATTAACTGACTAGCTATGGGTTAGACCTTTACATCTCTAATTCGCACCATCATCCTACAAGGTTGATAATATTATGACCCATTGAGGAAACTGAGGCTCAGAGAAGTTGAGCAGCTTCTTCAAAGCACAAGCTAACAAGTGGCCAGGCCAGGTTTCAAAATGAGAGCAGACTGTCCCCAGAGTCCCCACACTTGACTCACGGTGCCTCTTACACTGACTCTGTAATTATCCACTTCTCTGTGCTCCCTATGCTCTCAAGCTGAGCTCTTCCTGTATCCCCAGGCCTACCACGAAGCCTGGATGTGGTAGAGGCTCCATAAACCTCTGGAATGAACAGAAGTGGTCAGGTGGGGATTACAGTGACCCAGCACTCACAGCCTGGGCACTGTGGCTGACCTTGAGCTGGCTGGAAGCGGGGGAGACCACGGCCCCGCAGCTGTTTCCTCCACAGGTGGGGACAAGGGAAGGGCAACAGTCAGAAGGGCAACAGTCTGGGGATGGCCTGGTGGTGTACTGGTTAAGTCCGTGCGCTCCACTGCGGTGGCCCGGGGTTCAGATCCCGGGTGCGCACTGACGTACCGCTTGTCAGGCCGTGCTGTGCCAGCGTCCCATATAAAGTAGAGGAAGATGGGCACAGATGTCAGCCCAGGGCCGGTCTTCCTCAGCAAAAAGAGGAGGATTGGACAGATGTTAGCTCAGGGCTGATCTTCCTCACAAAAAAAAAGAAGGGCAACAGTCGGGGCCTAGCAGGGCGGGTAGAGGTGCCCAGCCTTCCCTCGCTAAAGCCTTCTCCGTAGCTCATGGCCCGCCCCAGCCGTCCAGGCTCTGACCGCAGCAAGCCTGCCTGCTCCTTGCAGGCTGTGTTTGGGTGGAGAGACCCGTAGCACGCCCTTGGTCAGGAGGAAGGTGTGAGAGGTTCATTGTCTTCTCTTAGCCGTTCAGTGAGGAGGAGCCTTCCCCTCGTTACCGTGTTCCTGGGGGCTTTAGTTTCCCACCTGGAAGGCAGCAGGAGGGCCTCACTAGGGGAGGGCGCCTTTTTACTTCTTGAGGAAAGTCTGAAGCAGAAAGATCCCGGGAGTAGGTCTTAGATTCCCTTAGGACAGGGGTAACATCTCTTATTATCCCTCTTAATTCCTTCATTTCTTCCACAAGTATATTCTGAACTCGGTGGACAAGCAAGCATATCTGACTCATCTGTCTCTACCTGCCGCTTACTCTCTCCTCACTTGCCACCCCCAGGCCTGGTACAGTATCTTGACCTAGTAGATGCCAGTGTTTGAAAGAATGAACAAATGAATGAATGCCTTGGAAGATGAGAGTTCTAATTTCAGCTGCACCTTATACTCCTGGTGTGAAGTCGGCTTCTCCATCTGTAAAATGAGGGCACATAGCCCCTTGCCAGCCCAGAGCATTTTTTGTGTGTCGAGTGAGACAGGGAATGTCAATACACTTTAAAAATTGTTTTTCTCTATTGAAACCTTTTTTTTTCCTTTGTGAGGAAGATCAGCCCTGAGCTAACGTCCATGCCAATCCTCCTCTTTTTGCTGAGGAAGACTGGCCCTGAGCTAACATCTGTGCCCATCTTCCTCCACTTTATGTGGGACGCCGCCACAGCATGGCCTGACAAGCAGTGCGTTGGTGCGCGCCCGGGATCCGAACCTAGGCCGCCAGCAGTGGCGTGTGCGCACTTAACCGCTATGCCACAGGGCCGGCCCCACCTCTATTGAAACTGAAGAGGCTTGAGCCCTCTGGTCAGGCACGGCAAATGGACTTGCTCCAGGCACTGACAGGCTACCACTGGTAGTGGCTGCTGGGAGGAGTGCGTTGAGGAGGATTCTGAGGCTGAGTCCAGGGCGGTGACTGGTCAGCACTGTCTGATCTGAGAATAAGCAGTGGGACAGCTGCTTGTCTTCCTGCCGGGGGCTTCAGCCTCTGTGGGGCATCCCCAAAAGGCGTCCCTTGACCTAACTCGTTTACGGCCCTGCAGTTGGTGGCTTTCATTCAGCATCTGGGTGGCACCCTCCTCCGGGGCTACACTTTCTCCTCTCTTCCGCTTCTTGGCAGCCTAAGGAAGTTGTGTGTGCAGAGCATCATTTCCTCTTTCTCAGAGTTGTAGAGACGAGGCAGCCTGGCTGCCAGGGCCAGAACGTACTGGTGGGAGTTCCCTCCTTGCCTTGGGGGAGAGGCTTGGGCACCCCTCTGCGTTGGGGAGGGCCTGTGGGAATCCAATAAGGGTTCCAGTAGCTTTCCTCTTAGTCCTGAAGAGGGTCTGTGGTTTTAATTTGCGTTTTCCTGATGACTGATGAGTATGAGCACCTTTTCATGTGTTATTAGCTGTTTGGATAGCTTCTTTTATGAAATGCCTGTTTGAATCTTTTGTGTGTGAGAGGAAGATTGGCCCTGAGCCTAACATCTGTTGCCAATCCTCCTCTTTTTTTGCTGAGGAAGATTGTCCCTGGGCTAACATCCATGCCCATCTTCCTCTACTTTATATGTGGGATGCCTGCCACAGCATGGGTTGATAAGTGGTACATAGCTCTGTGCCCGGGATCCAAACCTGTGAACCCCAGGCTGCCAAAGTGGAGCATGCAAACTTAACTACTCCACCACCAGGCCAGCCCCTGAATCTTTTGTCCACATTTGAATTCAGTTGTCTGACTTTTTCTTCCTGACATATAGGAATTCTTTTTGTTTTTTTTGGTGAGGAAGATTGTCCCTGAGCTAACATCTGTGCCAGTCTTCCTCTATTTTGTATGCGGGACACGGCCACAGCATGGCTTGATGAACGGTGTGTAGGTCCACGCCCAGGATCCAAACCCACGAACGCCGGGCCACCAAAGCCGAGCGTGTAAACTTAACCACTATGCCAACGGGCTGCCCCTAAGAATTCTTTATATATTCTGGATATAAATCCTTTGTCTTTGTCAGATAAACATATTCTAAATGTCTTCTCTTACTCTGAAGGTCACTTTATTTTTTTAATTATTTTATTGAGGTCACATTGGTTTATAACATTGTGTAAATTTCAGGTGTACATTGTTATATTTCAGTTTCTGTATAGACCACATTGTGTTCACCACCAAAAGTCTAGTTTCCATCCGTCACCATTCATATGTGCCCCTTTACCCTTTGCCCTCCCCCCACATCCTCTTCCTCTCTGGTAACCACTAATCTGTTCTCCATATCTGTGTGTGTGTTTGTTTATCTTCCACATGTGAGTGAAATCACATGGTATTTGTCTTTAAGGTCACCTTTTTATTCTTTTATGATATCTTTAGATGAACAGAAGTTCTTAATGCTGATGTAATGCAGTTTATCAAATTGCTCTCTTGTGATCAGCCCCTTTGTGCCTTGTTTAAGAAATCTTTGTCTACTCCGGAGTTGTGAAGTGGTTTTCTGATTATTTTTTTTATGCAAAGCTTTTGCGTTTAGAGCTGCAATCCATCTAGAATTGAATTTGCGTTTGGTGGGAGGCAGGGTGCAGATACATTTGTGCATCCAGTGGACCCAGCACTGTTTATGGAGAGAAGACCCTCTTCCTTCATGGCACCACAGTGTTGCCTCTGCCATAAACCACATGATCACAGACATGTTGGGTCTGTTTCTGGATTCTCTTCGCTGTTACATTGGTCAGCGTTTCTACCCTTGCACCCAAACCAGGCTGTCTTAAGTACTATAGCTTTATCATATGTCTTATATCCAGTCGTATAAATCGTCTAGCTTTGTTCTTCAAGAGTGCCTTGGCTATTCTTGGCCCTTTGCATTTCCACGTGAATTTTAGAATGAGTTTGTCAATTCCACAAAAAAGAAAACCTACAGGGATTTTTGACTGGGATTATGGTGAATCTACGGATTAATTTAGGGGGAATAAATCCTTTTCTAATATTGACTCTTCCAATTCATGAATATGATATATCTCTGCATTTCTTTTTCTCTTAACATTTTTATTATGAAAAATTTCAAACATACAGAAAAGTGGGAAGAATTATTACAACAAATTCCTATATGTTCACAGCCTGGATTTCATAGTTGTTACTCGTGTATTTTATTTGTATCATATATATACGTATACAGTCATGCATTGCTTAACGACGGGGATACATTCTGAGAAATGCGTCTTTAGGTGATTTTATCATTGTGCAAACATCACAGAATGTACTTATACAAACCTAGATGGTACAGCCTACTACACACCTAGGCTGAATGGTACTAATCTTATGGGACCACCATCGTATATGTGGTCCGTCGTTGACTGGAATGTCATGATGCAGCACATGACTATATATATATAATTCTTATTAAACCATTTCATAGTAAATTATAGACATCATAGACACTTTACCCATAAAAACTTCAACATATATCCTCAAAATCCAAGGACAGCCTTGTCCATAAGCACAATTCCATTATCACATCTAGGAAAATTAATAGTTCCCAAATTTTGAATCTATAGTCATTTTTCTCCAGTTGCCCTCCAAATGTCTTTTGTTGCTGTGTTTTTTGTTTTTTGTTTTTTTTTGCTGAGAAAGATTAGCCCTGAGCTAACATCTGTGCCAGTCTTCCTCTATTTTGTACGTGGGACGCCTCCACAGCATGGCTGATGAGTGGAGTAGGTCCATGCCGGGGATCCGAACCCGTGAACCTGGGCCACCGAAGCAGAGCGCACAGCACTTTAACCACTCAGCCACGGGGCCAGCCCAGTTGCTGTGTTTTGTTTTGTTTTTCAAAACAGGATCCAATCTAGGATCATGCATTACATTTGTTTACATCTCCTAAGTCTTTCTTAATTTAGAACCATCTCGGCTCTCTTTTTGCAAGTGACACTGACTTTTCTTAGAGATCAGGCCAGTGGTCTTCTATGTGTCCCCCCTTCTGGATCTGATTGTCTCCTCATAGCGTTGTTTGCTTTGTCCCTCTGTCTCCTGAACCTCCGGGGAACTGGAACTGAGATCAGGGCGTGAGCAGATACAAATAAACCTCACTCGGCCTTCCCGGGGCCTCCTCCTCTGCTAGCCCTCCTCAGAGTGGCGTCAGGCCTGCGGTGTGTGAGCCGGCGTGGAAAGCCTTAGCGCAGTGCTTGGCACACAGCAGGTCTCAGCGTGGGGTAGCTCTTCTTAGTATTTGTCCCCACGTTAGGCCAGCATTTTACCCAATGATTGTTCTCCAGAAACAGCTTCCCTGAGGCGTCTCCTGTCCCAGCCAGGCAGCAGTGGCTTCCCCCTGGCTGGGGCTCCTAGCTCTGGGCTTGGACATCCCCCGTCTTTCTCTCTTCCCACCCTCAGACAACACAGGCAGTTCCACGTACCGGCCACCGCCTCGGACCCGGGAGGTGATGATCAATGGGCAGATGGTGAAGCTGAAGTACTGCTTCACCTGCAAGATGTTTCGGCCGCCCCGGACCTCACACTGCAGCGTCTGCGATAACTGTGTGGGTGAGTGGGAGGCGGCAGGGAGGGATACGGGGAGCCCTGAGAGAGACGGAGCCCTGGAGACAGGGGAGTCACTCGTGGGGGTGGGGGTTGTGTCTGAAATATCCAGGGCCGGTTCACCCAGATTTGCTCTGACTGAGGAGGGACCGGGGAAGAGGCTCTGAGTGAGACCAGTGGTGTCTTGGTTTCAGCCCAGGATTAGTGCATTCTTTCCCCCTAGCTCTGAAGTGTGGGGTAGACACAGAGAGGCCCTGAACTCTTTTCCCAGGCCTCTGAGGTCCAAGTTCCCAGTAACCAGAGACTGGAGCAATAATATTCTAGATACAGTTGGGCTAGCAAGAGACTGATTTACCATCCAGTGGCCCAGGGCCAACTATACTGAAAGACTTTGATCTGATTCCCAAGGTTTGGGAGGGACAAGAATCTGGGAACAGAGGAGTTTAAGCTGGTGAAGTGGAGAGGATATAGCCAGGCTGGGAAGCTAAGCTCCTGACCCACAACTGAAGTGGTCACTGGGGAGTCAGAGGCCGTTTTGTCCCCTCTCTCTGCTCTCCAGAGGCCTGGCAGCTCTGACAGGGACCAAGGGTGTGCCCCTAGGAGGGTGTCATAAGGGAAACGCTATACAAGAGGACCCAGGGGAGCTGAGCCACGGTGACTGTGCAGTCCCCAGGGTAGTGAGCTCATTGCGCTAGCTCAGCGCTCCCTGAGCAAGAGAACCATGGGGAACACCCCGTGACAGCAGGCAGAGAAGTGGGTGATTCAGTGGGCGTCATTCAAGCCTGAGAATCTGCCCCACCCACCCCCTGTGAAGGGCGCTGGTCTTGGCGTGAAGCCTGCAACGGGCTTGTGACCCACATTCCCACAAGGGACTTTCTTCTCCAGTCTGGGTGTGACCCCACACCTGGTGACATAGCGCTGGGGTGAGCTCAGTCTCTGACTGGCCCCTGATGCCCGTTCTCCACGTGTTCTGTATGTAGCAGCCCAGCTGTCCCTGGGCAGCTAGTTTTAGAGCAGGGCACAGGGATCCTTGGTTGTTGACATGTGGCCGGGGTTGGAGGCCAGACGAGAAGTACTTTTTGTGTATCTTCTTTGTACCAGGCACTGCTGGACCCTGGGATTCAGCTCTGTGTGAGGCCAGCACAGGCCCCTCATGGAGCTTACAATCGAGCAGGGCTCATTGGCCAGTCCACTCATTATAAATAGGTGTGTAAACACACGTGGGCAAAGTGCTGCAGAAGATAAGGGCCAGGGCAACAGGCAGGTAGCAGGGGCCCTCCCCTTGTCTGGAGTAGGAGGAGACTTTCTTAAGGAAGTAGCTTTGCAGCCGAGATGTGAAGGAAGAATTACCCTCAACCAGGTAAAGTGACAAAGAGATGGGGACGAATGTGTCAAGCAGTGGGAACCAGTGCGCAGAGGACCAGAAGCAGGAGTGTCCGAGGAACTGAGGGTCGGCTGGTGTGGCGAGAATGAGTGGGTAGGAAGGCCCCAGCTGTGGCGTGAGGCCTCCAAACACCTGTGCTGGCCATAGGCCCAGCCGGCACTAACCCATCTCCTCTGGTCCTTTTCCAGAGCGGTTTGACCATCACTGCCCCTGGGTGGGCAACTGTGTGGGGAGACGGAACTACCGCTTCTTCTATGCGTTTATTCTCTCCCTCTCGTTCCTGACGGCCTTCATCTTTGCCTGCGTGGTCACCCACCTGACACTGCGTGAGTTGGGCTGGGGGCAGGGACGAGCAGGAGGAGCTGGCCAGCAAGCCCAGCCAGGTAGGTTAAGGGGCTGTGGTCACTGTCCCTCTGAGCCGTGCCCTCTCCTGTTTCTTCCCCCCCAGGCTCTCAGGGAAGCAACTTCCTCTCCACTCTGAAGGAGACACCAGCGAGATATCCTTTGTGGGCTAGTGGAAACCCTGGTGGGAACCGAGGCCCCTTCACTGGGGCGGGTGCCCACACCTCATCCTGTAAACAGAGGGGAATGGTGTAGAACCGGTGTTTGTCCTCTAGAATCCCCTATACCAGCTGCTCTCTTCATGCGCAGGTGAGAGCTCATGGGCTGCTGTGGGGCTGGGGTGGCCGAGAACTCTCAGGATCCTCAGTCCCTGTCTTCCCTTAAGACACCAAGCTCCCTTGGCTCCTCGTGTTCTTGAAGTGAGGCTCCTGAACCCGCCTTGGGGTCCAGGAGGTGTTCCTGCTGAGAACTGGTGACTGGGCCACAGGAAGGTTACAAACTTATTTCCTTTCTGGGGAAATAGCTGCATGGAAGGATAGGTGAGAGAGGCTGGGTGTGGCCAACTCCCAGTGCAGGCGAGGCTCCCAGCCCTGATCCCGTGGGGTCCTTGACTGCCCTGTTCACTGTGCTGGAGTTGGTGATCTGCTTCTTCTCCATCTGGTCCATCCTGGGCCTCTCAGGGTTTCACACTTACCTCGTCGCCTCCAACCTGACAACTAATGAAGACGTGAGTAAGGCTGGCGTAACCCCTCATTCCTGGGCAGGATCCTCAGAAGAGGGCAGGGCTAAGGGAGCCTGGAGCAGCCCCAGGGCGGCCCTGACTCTCGGACTGCTGGAGACGTGGGTGGAGACGTCAGGCAGCCAGACATCTTCTTCCAGTGCTCACAGCTCGGCTCTGGGAGACCCCCTGCAGGCTTCTGAGGCCCCCACATGCCTTGGCCCCTCGGTCAGGCTCCTGGGGCCCCCAGGTCACTTTCTTCCTAACCCCACAGGAGCAGCACTCACAGCATGACAGTTGTTACATGTGGCTCGCACATTACCGTTTCCAGAGTTCTTTTAGTTCCCACCATCTCTTGGGGTCCTTTTGCCAACTCTGAGGCACAAGGAACAGGGATGCTTTTTCTCCAATTGATGGCCGAGTGACTTGCTCCAAGGTCATACAGCTGGAAGGGACAGAGCCAGGGTTGCGCCCAGAAGCCATGGCTATACTTGCTGTGCCCCACACACTGCACTTGTGGGCAGCAGAGATGTGACTGTTCTCAGTGTCTCTGGGGCTCCCTGAGGCCTCCTTGTTGAGGAGGGGCAGCCAGGACGGGACCAGGAGTCTCCATCGACCCTCCCTACCTGCTGCCTTGCAGACCTACAGCAGTAAGCATTGTTTGAGCACCCTCTGTGTGCCCCGCCCTGGGCCAGACCCGACCTCCCCTTCCTGTCCTCCCAAACAATAAAAAAGCAAAGGAGAACATCTGGTCCAGGGCCTGCCATCTGATACTGCTCAGAGGCCCATGGACCAACAGAGAATACATTCTTTGACCTCAGCCTGTCATTCAGAGAAACAAAACTTAACACATGATGTGGGATCTTGTGCTAGGTGATTGGTACAGAGTGGAAATGACATCAGCCAGCATCTCCCAAGGTGGTTTCCCGGGTGCTATTCTGCAGGATATTACTAGGGTTTAATAAGCAAAAAGGGGTGTTATGGCCAAATAAGTTTGGAGAACTCTGGGTTAAAGTCATGCAGGTATCCTTTACCACTGAACTCCTCTGTGCCTTCCACAGCTGGCTCTACAGAGCTAGCAATGGGCAGGATTTCATCTAACGCCCCAACAGCACTTTCAGCGAGTTCCCTGTTCTTCAGCTGAGGATCGAGACTTGGAGAAGTGGTGATCTGTCCAGGGTCATGCAGTGAGTCAGTGGCAGGGCCAGGGTTCACAGCCAGGTCAGCCTGAGCCCTGTGCCCTTGTCCTACCCCACCTCTTAGGTGGCTGACCAGAAGAGGGAGGAAGTACCCAAAAAGTTTCCTTTTGAGGCTTCTCTTTGGCTCTTCTCTGTCTGTGCTGGTTGGGGCCTCCTGCTCTCTGCTGGGTGCCCCTCGACATCCAGCAGTCACCCACATTCTCACTGAATGGCCTGGGTTAAAGACGTGTCTGCTCCGTAGTCTAGCCAGAATTGGTTTCAGAATTCACTGGTTTTCCCCAGCCTCTAGACGTCCTAGAAAAGCAAAATGAAGGGAAGTGCCTGACCCAGACCTCCTTCCTGCTTGTAGATCAAAGGGTCATGGTCCAGCAAGAGGGGCGGTGAGGCCTCCGTCAATCCCTACAGCCATAAAAGTATTATCACCAACTGCTGTGCTGTGCTCTGTGGCCCCCTACCTCCCAGGTAAGCCAGAGGGGTGCAGGGGGGAGGTCACAGGGCCTGGCCTGGCCAGTGGGAGTGAGTCCACACCTCTCAAAGAGGTTCTGGAATCAGCAGGCCTCTCCCCACACCACAGATGCCCTCTGTCCACCATCCCCTGCTGAACGCACTAAGGGCATTTGTCATGTAAAGGAATTATGTGGAGAGTTGTAATTTTTTTTTTTTTTTTTTGTGAGGCGATCAGCCCTGTGCTGACATCTGCAAATCCTCCCCCCCCCTTTTTTTTTTTGCTGAGGAAGACTGGCCCTGGGCTAACATCCATGCCCATCTTCCTCCTCTTTATATGGGACGCCGCCACAGGATGGCTTGCCAAGCAGTGCGTCGGTGCGCGCCCGGGATCCGAACCGGTGAACCCCAGGCCACCGCAGTGGAGCGCGCGCACTTAACCGCTTGTGCCACCAGACCGGCCCCGAGTTGTAAATTTTAATTACGTGAATCGCACGTGCTCATTGTAGAAAAAATTAAGTATAAAATATAAAAAAGAAGACTATTAGATATCACATGTAATGTTACTCCCAGGGATAACCACAATTAATGTTTTGGCCATGCTTGTACAACGCTGCCCTTCTGGTGCTGATGGTGGGGCTGGATGGGGCCTCCCTCCTCCCTCCTGGCTGAAGAGAACCCTGGTGGCTCAGCCCTGCTGGGGAGCGCTCCATCCATCCCGACACCAGGGGGCGCCAGAGCGCAAGAACAGGAGTTAAATTGCGGTGGACACTGCGGGCGAACTAGACTTCCCCACACTGTCCTCCGCTCCTTCCGCCCAATATGCCTGTCACAGGTGGGATGGGGGGACTGACAGTTGGGACAATAGGAATCGCACTATCTCCAAATGCCCTTTCATGCTTGCTTTCCCCCTTACCCACAGCCTGGCTTCTTGGCAGCCAGACAGAAAGGTGGCCCAGTTTGAATTAACAGTGAATAAATTCTGTGACCAAAAGCCAGGTGTCCAGGGTGCAGAGTGGGCCTTTCCGGAAGAGAGGGGTCTTGAGTCCCCAACTGGAGAGCAACTCCCCTTTCCTCAGCCTTTCTAGGGCTGGGTCTTTCCTTGGCTGGGAGGTGGACTGTGCCATCCAGCCCCTGGCCTGGAGCTCTGGAGTCGGGCAGGGCCCTCATGTGTCCCCTTATGTTTTGGAAGCCTGATTGACCGGAGGGGGTTTGTGCAGTCCGACACCGTGTTGCCCTCGCCCATCAGAAGTGACGAGCCAGCCTGCGGAGCCAAGCCTGATGCCAGCATGGTAGGAGGCCACCCCTGAAAGGGCTCAGTACTTGCCACCTGCTGGCCTGTCAGCCCCTCCGCACTCACCTGCCACCCTCCACACGTGCTGGGACCCTCCCCATTCCACCCGAGGAAAGCAGAGCTGCCAAAGACTCAAGTCTTTTCGTATTTATTTCCCACCCTGCGTGGCTTTCCCCACACTGTTCCATGGCTGTACCCTCTGCTCCCCAAACCTTGGGCCCTACATACCCCCAGCTGATCAGTGGCAGGAGTGACAGAATAGAGAGGCCAGGGCCCCTGAGGCCACCAAGGGGACCATGCCAAGCCTCTGCCTGTGCCAGGGCAAGCCCCGTGTGAGTGAGGGTGCGGACTGAGTGCAACGCCTCCCGGTTGGGGGAGCCGCTGGGCCTTGCTGAGCCAGGGGCCTGGGTGAAGCAGCACCAGTGAGCAGTCTGCTCAGACAGCGGGCTGTAGGAGAGGACGCCTCTGTGGGCTGCTGTGATTTGTGGACTCCATTCTTTTTGTAATGATCATTGATCTTCTGTTTTTGTTTTTCTTTTTTTTTTTGTACGGAGTTGGCCAATAGGATAGAGCTGGGATTCCAGGTAGAGGGCAGAGTTGGGAGTGCATGGGGAGCAGCCTGTGTCAGAGGAAGCCAAACCAGCCAGCCAGGCACCCAAGACCTCACTCCTGCATGATTCCTGGGCAGCACACTGGGAAGTGGGGGCCTTGCCCTCTCTCTGCCCATGGAGGGTTTTCTAAGGGACCCCAGCCTAGCCCCCCCACCTCTCAAGTCAGGTCTGGGGATGGGCGGGTTATACTCATGCTGGCAATACTTGAAACGGGTTTATTAATGCTGGGTATTTTGCACAATTTTATAGACCTCTTTTCTACATAGCATTTTTAAAATGGAAGAAGAAGGAAAAAAAAAAAGTCAGCCACATTGCTGTCCGTGTAGTGCCAGGTTAAGGGTTATCAGGAGGCAAGTTGGTTTTCAGAAGTTTATTACGAGAGACCTTCTGGCTGTGAGTGAGTGTGTGTGTGTGTGTCATGTGTGCCCCTGTATGAATGTGGCTGGCTCCCACTTCCCCACATCTCCCTCGGGTGTCAGCCGGCAGCAGCAGGAACAGCCTGAGCCATGGGGACAAGGAGTGTGTGGATTGGTCACAAGAGACCCCTGGGCTCCCGCTGCGGCTCAGCCCCCATCCTCCTATCTTTTCCTCCTCCCCGGAATTCAGACAACCAGTGGCTGGGGACTCAGCCACACCCCGCCCCACCCCCTGCCACCTAGCCCCCAGGTCAGGCTTCCAGCTGGGACCTGCCCAGGCAGGCTGAGACCAGGTGTGGTGGATAGGGTAATGGCTTTGGGGAGCTGCTACCATCCTACAAGCCACACCCCCTCCTCCAAGCTCTGAGCATGGGACCCAGTGATGGGGGCTAGAGGACAAGGAGTCTCTGCCAACTGGGGGCCTCCATCCAGAGACAAGGAAGGAAGGAAGGAGCAGGGTGGGCCAAGCAGCGAGTGAAGGTTGGCCTAAATCTGGGCCAGAAGCTCAGAGGATGTCCCTCCTCTGCTGGGAGCTATAGTTTCTTACGCAAATAGATAGGAAATTGTCCCTCTCTCCTCCTTCTTTGACCCTCCAAGTGGGCTGAATCAGCCCTTGGAAAGTGACATAGGAAGTCCCCACATCTTGCCCTTCCTTGCTCCCGAGGTTAGTGGGTCACAGGCAGCTGAGAAGTGGCAGCCACAGAGGATTCCCTCTGGGAGAAACGGCTTCGGCCCAGCCTCAGGGCATGGGCCATACTGCAGGGGCCCTGGGAGGTGGGGAGGAAGCTGGCTAGAGGAGGGGACTCCCACCTGCCTTTTATTTAAGCCAGTATTCTTTGTTCCTGCTTGTAATAAAACTTTTGTTTTTAAGAGTTGATTTGCTTTGGTTTGGCTTTTGTTTGCTCTTCCTTTGCTGAGGCCCCAGCCAGCAGCCCTCTCTTCGTTCAGCAAAACATGGGCTTTCCGGGGAGACAGAGAGAAGGCAGGCAGCCCATGGATCTGGCCGAAGGTCTCCTCTCCTGGCTGGAGTCTGTCTGCTAGAGGCAGAGCAGAGGGGGCTGTGGCTAGGTCCCCATAGGCATATAAGAAGGCCATCCTGTCCCCTCTTTGTCCCCTCTACTTCCCCCTGCCTCGCGGGCTTGGAGACCCCCAAGCTCTCCTTCCTTGCTGTCTTTCCTGTCTGACCCCCAGTGACTGCTCAGCTAGGAAAATGTTTATGAAACACTAGATTCCGGTTTGAGAGCCAGAGCCTCCCTGGCCCCCACCCCCGCCTGGACAGCAGGGCCCAGCCAGACAACGCATAACACTGGCCCACCTCTCTGGTATCTCCCCCAGGAGGACACCTGTCAGGATTTTGCCATCTCCTGCACAGCCTGAGGGGAGCTAACAGGCCTCTTTGCAGAGGGTTAGCTGGTAAGACCGTATCTCCCCTGTCGGCCAGCACTGCCCCCTCCCCTCACACACCATCTCATCCTCATCGCATGCCTCGCCCACCCCGTGGAGCCCATTCATCTGTCTGGTGCGTGGTGCGGTGTGTGTGCTGGCGGTGGTAGGCCCCCAGGGCTCCCCCGTAAGCAGAAGGATGGGGTGTGGGGGCAGGGCTAAGAGCCCAGCCTTGCTCTGGACTGAGGAAGTAGCTTCTCGCAGAGCAGCTCTCCAGCTGGAGCAGGAGGTGAAGGGTGAGGTTGGGGAGAGGATGGCGTCCCTGCTCCGAGGTGCGTGGGCCTGTTCTGGTGGTGTCCTGTGTGCAGGGGCCCTCGATGACTAACGCTTATGTCCCGGCTCTCTGTCCCTGCTGAGCTTCCTCTCACCTGCCCGTTTTCTCTTTTGCTGCGTTGCCTGCTGCCTGAGCCTTGGCCCTGCTGTGGGGAAGAAGCAGATCTGTGGCAGCACCTGTCCCAGGCAGCACCCCTGCAGGCCTGCTGTCTCCTCCCACTCCCGCTAACCCTCTCTCTTCTCCTTCTTTGCTGTCCTGCCCGGGATCTCCAGTGTGTGCGGGGGCTTAAGGACCTCCTGAGGACCGCTGTTCTCTGCCTCTCCAGGAGTGGCCTGGGGGGAGCCAGGCACCCGGCACCTCCACCTGCCTAACCTGTGGCCCATCTGCCACCGTCTGTGCCTCCAGGGTCTGCCCCCAAACCTGCCCCATACGTGTGCTCTCTAGGGCACCCCCACAGGGGGCAAGGGCTGGCCTCTCTGCCCCACCCCTCCACGCTGGCCAGAGTGTAGAAAGCCATAACGCAGCTGTCAGCACAATGATGTAATACCATGCTGAAATCCGCCCTCCCCTCCTCCACTTTATTTCCCCTTCCCCAGATTTGTAAGGTGTCAAGAGTCTTTAGGAATCTTGCCTTACAGCCTGCCCCCCCAGAATCAGGCATAGCCACAGTCGAGCTGAGCAGGTTTCTTCAGGAGCCGTCTGGGGTGTTGATGGTTGTTGACGCTGCTGAACAAGTTTGGTGACTGTTCTAAGCACAACTGGTTTGACGCTGTTCCCACGGTCCCTTCCCCCCTCACCCGGAGTAGGTAGGACGCGAGGAGGATGCTTGTACTCTGTGCTCCGAGCACTGAGGGAGCTCTGACAGCCCTGTGTTCTTCAGAGGAACTAAAGGAAACCGGGTCGGGCCTAGGAACCTCCACTGAGCCCACGACTGGGGGTGCTTGTCTGCTGTCCTGTACCTTTTTTAACCAAAATAAAGATTTCCCTCTTCTTGCCATACCCTTGGCTGTCTGGTGCCACCTTTACTTTGGGCCCAGGGGTGGGGCCTGTGATGAGGGTGCAGAAGAACATCTGGCTCACCCTCACTGCCAGCTTTGTTCCAGCTGGTCAGTGCTGTTCTGAAGATTTAAAAAAAAGATGCATGACAAAGCCAGAGGTGACACAGGAGGAGTGGCCAGCGTCCTCTTCACTCTGCCCCTCCAGAACTGGTCTCAGTTCCAGAGACCTTCAGGCCTTAGCTGACCTCTGAACTCTCTCAGGTCCCAGCCCAGGCTGGGAGAGAGGGTTTAACTCCAGGCTAGGACTGTCACACCCCTGAACTGAGCCCAGCCCAGGGTAACAATCTCATGGAAACCTTCCCTCTCCCCGGCTGCCACCGCACATGGAGATACGCAGAGTGCTAAGAGCTAAAAAATCATCATAGTGGCCATTTAGCAAGGTCTGGCCAAGTGCCAGGCCCATTTTCTCACCTAAACCTGTGAGGAAGGTGATGTCAGCCTTTTTACAGATGAGGGAACTGAGGCTCAAGGAGGGCGCAGGAATTGCTCCAGGTCTCCCAGCCGAGAGAGCAGCAGGATTTGAACCTGATCTCTGCCCTGGCCTCTGACCCTTCTGCATTACCCAAGGAATGAATACAGCTGCTTCAGGACGAGGGGCTCTCAGAGGGAGAAACCCTAAGGTTAGAGAATGTCCTTCATAGGCAGCAGGGGCTTAGACAAGATCTGTGCTAGCCTCCTTGTTGTAGTGATGGGAAACTGAGGCCCAGAAGCAGGAAGGGACCTGCCCAAGGCCTGATAACAGAGCTGCCATGCAGTCTCAGCCTGACATTCCATTCTCTTTCCAAAAATTCCACAATATGTCCTAGACCAGACTGGTCTAGGAGATGTAGGATACTCAAAACAGCAGTGCCTTGAGGGGAATAAGACTCAGGATAGCTGAATCACTTAAAAGTAGTCTAATATCCCCTCCCAAAGGTAATTAGTAGAGTGAGCTCTTAGCTGGATAATTGAACCCTTGTTCACAACTAACCAGGGGGAGAAGGTGCCATAGCTTCCTCCAGTCACCTGTTTAATTTGATCATTCCAAGACTGAAAAATTTCCTAGGAAGTTCTTTCTGGAATCTAACCAGAGTCCCTGCTGCTACAGTCAGAGCCCTGTCCTCTGTTCTCAGGGGAGATAGATAGCAACTGGTTGCTGTCTTCTCTGTGCCACAACCATTCTAAGCCTGTTATTACCAGTCAAGAAGGATTGGTTGGGGGCCGGCCCAGTGGCATAGCAGTTAAGTTCTTGCATTCTGCTTTGGTGGCCTGGGGTTCGCTGGTTCTGATCCTGGGCGTGGACCTACTCACTGCTCATCAAGCCATGTTGAGGCGGTGTCCCGTATAGAAGAGCTACAACTCCACAACTATGATATACAACTATGTACTGGGGCTTTGGGGAGAAAAAAAGAAAAAGAGGAAGATTGGCAACAGATGGTAGCACAGGGCCAATCGTCCTCAAAAAAAAAAAAAACGACAGATTGGTTGTCTATGGGACCAGAGGCCTTGCGCTTCCTGGTAGGATGGATGTTATAGAGAAGGGTAGGGAGGTCGCAGGCAGGATAAGGAAAGCCCCTGTGGGCTGCAGCCCCAGCTCCTGTCCTGCTGACTCAGGCAGCTGACTCTGGAACTCTGTGCCCTGCCAGGGCCTGCTGCCTCCTGCCTGCCTGGTCTCCTGGGCTTGGGAAATGGAGGCCTGGAGGCAAAGGGAGGTGCCTGAGACAGGAACTGAGTCAGGATCGACAGGCCAGAGCTGGTAGGAGGTGTCAGGCAGCCTGGCTCCCAGATTCACCCCTGAGCTTCTGCAGGGGAGAGAGCGGAGGGAAGGGGCTTCTTTTCTGTTGCTCAGGGCTGTGCTGAGGGCATGGAGCTCGTGGCGTGAACTACCACCAGGTCTCCTGCCTTGAGTGGTAGGAAGAGAATGCAACCTAGAGACAGAAGCAACTCCAAAATTCCTGGGCCTGCCAGACCCTGCCCTCTAGGTTTCTGGTATCCTGGGATCTCCAGCTTTCTCCCAGGACTTGGGAAAGCCTGGGCTGGGTGACTAGTACAAAGGAAGGTCCTTGAGGGCCCTGGGCCTGCATAGGTCAGAGGAATGTCTGAGAGACAGGGAGGAGACAGTGCTGAGTGAGCGCATCTGACTGTTCATTCATCTTCTCGCCCCTGTGGAAACCCAGCTGGGCAGGGTCTGGGCTTTGGCTGAGGCCTACCCAGCTCCATGTTAGTGCTCTGAGTGCATGTGTTTAAACCAGTAAAGTTGGTTGGATTTTTTTCACATGATAATAATAGTTCCCATCCACTCTAAGTGCTTTCCATCAACTTATTTAATCCTCACAACAAGCCCTATTTTACACTTAAGAAAACTGAGACTCACAGAGCTTAAGTCACTTGGCCAAGGCCACAAGAACTTGTAAGAATTGAACCCAGGCAATCTGACTCCAAAGATACTTGGCTATTTTGTCTCTCAGAAAAATAATACATATTCACCCTTGATAACTTGAAGAGAATAGGAAAATCAAAAGGAAAAAAAAATCATAGTCTCACTATGTGGAAATATGCTCTGTGAGTTGGTTATTTTAGTGTACTTCCTTTCCATCATTTTCTGTGACAGTGATCTGATTTGAGCAAAGCCTTTGGGGTGTCAAGCCTAAAATCCCTTCTGCTTCCTTGGAAAAGCTGTAGCATCAGCCCAGAAATGTCCCTACTTTTCCTTCAAAGAGGCAGATCTCATCTTTGGGCCTGAGTTCTGGCCTAAGCCTCCCTCCAGGAGGGGAGGGTGGGTGTTCAGACACCAAGAGCAACCCAGGGAGGGACAGGCCTGTGAAATGGTCCTGGCTCCAGGATTAAGCTGGCTGGATCCAGTGAGGTGAGCCCCACCCCTGAGCCCCATCTGAGCTTTGGCTAGGGGTGGGGCAGATAAGCAGGAACCCACTCTCATAGGTGCAGTACCACCACCTTCGGGTGAAACTCCGCTGACAGGAGGACAGCGCCCCAGCGATCAGGGACAGATGGTTGGCAACAGAGAAGTTTCCATCTCTGAGGCCTCTGCCAGGGGTCAGAGGTGGGGTCATGGTCAAAGGGAAGGGACAGGGAAACTTGTGAGAGGCAGGCCGTAGGAGACAGCACTCAGCTGGGACTGCTGCCCCATAAAACAAAATGGTATGTGTCACCGCCACCTCCTTTTCCTCAGTCCTGTCTTTCTCCTCAGGTTGCTCGTGTCCCCCCTGGGGAACCAAACTGGGCTGAGCACCCAGGTGGCCTGCTTTCAGCCTCTGACAGAGGGCCGGCTGAGTCAGGCAGGAAAGTGGGACAGCCAGCAAGCCGGGCCCCCACCCTCTGTGAGCCCCACTGATACATGATGGCAGGCAGCTTGAAGCGGGCAGGTGACCAGGCGTGGAGAGCTAGAGGATAAGTCCTCAAACAAGTGGCAACAGGCCACCAACTTGAAAGGGAAAATTGTGCTGTGCTGCGATGGGGAAGGTGTCCAACAAACCTACTGGGTGACTAATTACAAAGGCTGGGCTGGAGCGTCAGAGGCCGCTCGTTAAACTCCTCATTAAGTGGCACCCAGAAGCTGCCACCTGCGCAGTCTGGGAGCTCAGAAGGGACAGGACCCTGAGGGGGAGTAAGGACTGGGGGATGGAACCATTTTAGGTAGACTCTGAAGAAGCTTGGATTTCACTTCTAAATCCAGCCTGGAGCTCACAAATCAGAGACCTCGATGGGAGAGAGACCAAAGGAAGTAGGATGCAGGGGAACTTTAGCTGTATGACCTTGAGCAAATCTCATCCCTCTCTGAGCCTTAGTATTCCCATCTCTAAAGTGGGGGTAGTAGCCACAGTCCAGCCCACCTCACAGGGATGTAGTAGGGATTAAATTAGATCATGGATACGAAAGTGCTTGGGAAACTGTACAGCCCTGCCTAAACATAAATTAGCTCACCTGGACCAAGCAGGGAAACGTACATGGCAGGATTAGGAACCCATCCTCCTGCACCTGGCTTTATGGGCTCTGCCTAGGCTGAAGCAGCCAGGTGGCTGAAGCCATCCTTAGCCCCTGGAAGGACACCGTGAAGGAGGATCTGATTTGAGAAACTGGCGCAGCTGCCTAACGTGGGCACCCATGTAATAGAAGCCCTGAACAAGAGGGGGCAGCCTGGAGCCTGGAAAGGTGCCTGTGCAGGTGGGGCCAACGCCCAGATTTCTCCTGCTGACTGTCCTGATGACTCACCCCCACATCCCAGCCCTTTTACCTTTAAGGAAGAGCCGGAAAGGGTGTGGGGAGAAGAGGCGAGGGAGGCAGGTCCTGGGCCCCAGTCCCGCCCTCTGCCCCTCCCCACCCTTCTGTGGGCCAGGCCATCCAGCCAAAAGGCAGGCAGAGAGCAAGAGAGGCACAGAGTCCGGCATTGGTCCCGAGGCAGCCAGTTAGCCCGCCGCCTGTCTGTCTGTCCCCAGAGCCATGCAGAGAGCCAGTCTGATCCAGAAGGCCAAGTTGGCAGAGCAGGCCGAACGCTATGAGGACATGGCAGCCTTCATGAAGAGCGCCGTGGAAAAGGGTGAGGAGCTATCCTGCGAAGAGCGAAACCTGCTCTCAGTGGCCTACAAGAATGTGGTGGGTGGCCAGAGGGCTGCCTGGAGAGTCCTGTCCAGTATCGAGCAGAAAGGCAATGAGGAGGGCTCGGAAGAGAAGGGCCCGGAGGTGCGAGAGTACCGGGAGAAGGTGGAGACCGAGCTCCGGGGCGTGTGTGACACCGTGCTGAGCCTGCTGGACACCCACCTCATCAAGAAGGCCGGTGATGCTGAAAGCCGGGTCTTCTACCTGAAAATGAAGGGCGACTACTACCGCTACCTGGCCGAGGTGGCCACCGGTGACAACAAGAAGCGCATCATTGACTCAGCCCGGTCGGCCTACCAGGAGGCCATGGACATCAGCAAGAAGGAGATGCCGCCCACCAACCCCATCCGTCTGGGCCTGGCCCTGAACTTTTCTGTCTTCCACTACGAGATCGCCAACAGCCCTGAGGAGGCCATCTCACTGGCCAAGACCACCTTCGACGAGGCCATGGCTGACCTGCACACCCTCAGCGAGGACTCCTACAAAGACAGCACCCTCATCATGCAGCTGCTGCGAGACAACCTGACACTGTGGACGGCCGACAACGCTGGGGAAGAGGGCGGCGAGGCTCCCGAGGAGCCCCAGAGCTGAGCCAAGCCTGCAACCCTCCCGGCCCTGCCCTGCCCTCTCCAGTCCCCCACCCCCCTGCAGAGAGGACTAGTATGGGGTGGGAGGCCCAACCCTTCTCCCCAAATGCTCTGCTCCAGCTCAGAAAGGCTCCATAGAGAGGGCTCAGCAGAGCTGAGGTCACCTGGAGCCAGAGGACCCCACTCTTCTTGCAGCTGTGGGGTGCTCCTAACCACTGGGCATCCCACCCACCTCTGCTCTCTGCACCCCCTTCCTCGAGACCTCCACCCGTGAACCGGGCCACTTCTTCCCGCCTCTTGACTCCCTCCTGCTCCTGCCGCGTCTGGATCTTAGGAATTGAGGAGTGTCCCACCCTTGTGGCTGAGAACTGGACTGTGTGGCAGAGGCTGGACATGGGTGTGTGCGTGTGTGACTGTGTGTGAGAGCGAGACTGAGAATGAGAGGGAAAGCATGTCTGCTGGGTATGACCATGTTTCCTTTCAATAAAGTTCCCCTGTGACACTCCTCCTGTCTTTTCCAGTTATTGGCAGAGGACTGGGACTGGGACTGGGATTGGTGTATGATTTACAAACCCTGACTTTGGACCTCTGATTCAGGGCCCTGACCTCCCATGAGGTTGGCTCAGTGACCCGCAGGTAAGACTCAGGGGCCAGGGACTCCAGGTGAGAGGTTGGGGGTCAAGCTCTCTCCATCAGGATGGTCTCAAGCCGACTGGTCTGGTCCCGGGAGGGTCGGGTGAGGCCCAAAGCGGCTCTAAGTCTCCTCCGAGCTGGGCGGAAAGCTGAAGAGCTCAGATCTGAGGGGACAGGAAACCAATGAAGTCTCAGGTGTGAGGTCTGAGGGCAGGGCCGCACGGACACGCTGTAGTGAGCAGCAGTGAGCACCCCAGAATTGAAAGCCGGGAATAGTCCCGTCAGGTGCTCAGATCCGAGCGGAGGGGAGTAGGCTCTGCGGCGGGGGTATGAAGCCGCCATTAAAAGCCCAGATCTGAGGAGGGGAACGCCCCCCCAGCGTTCGGAGCTGGGGACAAAAGGAAATGGGCCGGAAAGGAGGAGGCGCAAGCTGGGTGGGAAGGGCCCCGGGGAGCAGACACCAGTCCCGACCAGCCCAGCTCGCCGCCTCCGCTCCCGGCAGCAACACGCCGGAGCATGCGGACGCAGCGCTGGGTCCCACCTTCACAGCCCCGGGCTGGAGGCGGGCCCGAGGCCGATATCGCCCAATCACGGGAGGGAGCTGCTCAGGGTACCGCCCCCGGGGTCCGACTGGCCAATGGGGGAGTGAGCGGCGCAAAGCGCGCCGCGGCGCGCTGCCCGGCTGAGGGCCCCCCGCCGCCCGCCGAGCGCCAGTGGCGTTGCTTTCCCGGTTTCGCTCAGACAAGTTGTCACCCGCCGACCCCGAGAGCTCGGCATCCTCAGAGCAGCGAGACAGGGCAGGACCGTGAGGAAAAAGCAGTCCCTGCCCTTTGAGTCATCTGCTCAACCGGCGGTGCCTCGTCCTGGCCGGCGGGCAGTGCGGTTGAGAAAAGGCCACTAAGGCGTCCCCACCACACTCCAGAGTCCAGGCAGCCCTGAATTGGTGGCCAGGAAGCTTGGTTTGTGTCCCCGACTGGCTGTGCGCCGTTAGAAAAGCCATTATACTGCCCTGTGCCTCAGTTTCCCCTTCTGTATCATAAGGAGCTTAGACTAAAGGCTCTCTAATGAAAAATGTGGAGTCAGGACTGCCGGGGTTTAGGGATGGCCCCATGGCCTAGTGGTTAAGTTCTGCGTGCTCCAATTAGGTGACCCGGCCTGGGTTTGGTTCCTAGGCGCGGACCTACAGCGCGGCTATGCTGTGGCTGCGACCCACATACAAAAAAGAGGAAGATTGGCAACAGGTGTTAGCTCAGGGCGAATCTTACTGGGGGGGGAAAAAAAGACTGACTGGGTTTGACTTCCAGCCTGCCTTGGCCTAGGCTTTTTGTTTTTGGTGAGGAAGAGCAGCCCTGAGCTAACATCTGTCTCCAATCCTCCTTTTGCTGAGGAAGACTAGCCCTGGGCTCACATCCGTGCCCATCTTCCTCTACTTTATATGTGGGACACCGCCACAGCCGGGTTTGATAAAGCGGCGCATATGTCGGCGTGGGGGATGCGCACCTGGGCGCCGCAGGCCGTGGAAGCGGAGCTCGTGAACTTAACTGCTACGCCACCACCTGGCGGTTGGCCTAGGCTCTTAACCTTGCTTACCTTTGTGTCCTCATTTGTAAAAGGGAGATTAAAAAGTACTCACAAACTCTTAAGAGTTGCTGTGAAGTTTGAGAAAATAAATGCCCATAGTACCTGTTCAATACATGTTAGCTTTTATTGATGCTTCCAGCGTCGATAGTCTAGGATTTATCCAGCATTTCTATGTCAAAAGCAGAATCATCAGTTAGGCCAAGTCCTGAGGGGCAGCTTTACTACCAAAGCTGACCTGCATGCTCACTGGGCCACCTGAGAATACTGGCCTGACATCAAGTGGTCACTCCTCCACCTGGCAAGATTGGGGAAACTCAGGCCAGCCTCATCAGGTTCCCCCCAGTCCAAGTTTGTTCATACCCATGGGACTCAAAATTGAAGGGCTCTTACCACAGTTACTAATTCTACAGGGGAAGCTGGCAGGACCACTCTGATGCCTTTGGGTTCCCTGTTTTCTCCTTTCCTGGCAGGGTGTTGGGTTTCAAGTTTCCAAACCAGGCAGACTCTGGGCTAGAGCAAGTGACTCCCCCTCAGCTTTGGAAGTGACCCGGTTTCTCTTACCAGACAGGTCTGGTGACTTTCTCTTAATGGGGTAGGTCCTGGGAAAGGAACTTCTTTCTTTTCTCTCAGCCTCTGACTTTTGCCTACTCCCTCTACTCCACTCATGGTTGCCCTATATGGGGAAAGAAATGAGCTACCCTAAGGTAGTATGTTGGTGTTGACAGATTTCAAAAGCAGATGCTGTGGATTGGAATATCACCAAATCAGACGGTTAGACGTGAGCTGGCTTAGGCACCAGCTTCTGACCATAAAGATCCCAGACCTTTTTGTCTATGACATATATATATATTTTGGTCATATGACAAAATATATATATTTTTAAATCTCTCTAAAGCTTTCTTACTGTTAACCAGAGTGGGGGTCCTTCAGTGAGCATTCTTGTCATCTTTTCCTGGCCTAAATTTGACATTTTAAAATTTTCAGTCCTAGTGCTAATGGCTATGGAATTTCTTTTGGGGTGATGAAATGTTCTGGATTTAAATAGTGGTAATAGTCACACAACTTTGAGAATATACTAAAAAATCACTGAACTCTACACTTTTAGAAGGATTAATTTTATGGTCTATGAATATCTCAATTTAAATCTCAATTTAATAAATCAGTCCAAGAGGGCAAAGTAGGTAAGAATGCCAAGTTCTGCTGGAAATTTCATGATGCCCATTCTCCCCTTCCCATTATCATCTCCATTTGAACACATTCTTTTAACCGTTTCCAAATTTCAGAGCCCATCTTCAGGTCAAAACATGACTAGCCATCTTCCCTCTCCCTTTAGCACATATAAGGAGCTTTGGATATGCTATCTATCCTACTAACTCCTTTAATTTATAAAGGTACATATATTCAGTTATGACTTCATATCTACTTGATTCTACCTCTGGATTTTTAGCCATGTCCTGGGTTTATTTCTTATCTCCTCAGAGAGCTCCCTAAAAATGGTAACTTTATCCCATTATTCCTTCTTTCCTCCCACAGTGTCTCCAGCAAGGTTTTGTGTACAGGAATGTGCTCAGAACTTAGTTTTAAAACCATCTTTCCAAATGCCTGGGAACCAGGTTTAGTGTCAGGCCCTCTATTGTGGAAATGGAAATACAGCTGGTTCTGGGATGTGCCAGAGCTGTCTAGACAGAGACTGCGCTCAGAAAGATTCAAGTAACTCCAGCCCTATCCTTTCTGCACTGCCAGATTACCCTCCAGGAAACAGAGCCCCAGGGCTTGCAAAAATCTTTCTCTCCCAAGAATTTGAATGGTATGGGGAATATCTGCAACCCAAAATTTTCTGGAGAAGGTATCTACTCTTTTCTCTCTTATATGTAGTTACTTCAGAGAGCAAAATCCCAACTGGCTCTGTAGACCTACAAGAGTAGGTGATGGAGGGCAAGGCTTTGGGGCAAGGTGCCTTCTCAGAACCAACCAGGAACCCTAAGGAGGCCAAGACATTGGGGTCAGGCAGACCACTGTGGCTCTTTCCAGAAAGGCAAGATACTCCTACACACACACACACACACACACACACACACACACACACACACACTGTCCAAATGTCCAGTGCCTTTTCGGGACAACCTGATTTCAGAGCCTTGCACCAAGATTGCTCTTCTGACCAACAGTACCCACTACTGCTTCTTCCTAGAGAACAGAGTACAATAATGATAGTAGCTGGCATGCTGCTATGTGTCAGGCTGTTTCATACCTTAATCCTCACAGCAATACATATTATCATCTTTGTTTTGCATATGAAGAGACTGAGGCTTAGAGCAGCTAAATAACCTAATAACCGAGGTTATACAACTACTTACGTGCCCCAGGAAGTGGAACGGGTCTGACTCCAAGGCCCCTGACGTTTACACTAGAGTAGCTGTTTTTTTTTTTTTGCCTTTTGTGAATATGAGCTTTATTTATTGATTTTTCCCCCCCAAAGCCCCAGTAGATAGTTGTATGTCATAGCTGCACAATCTTCTAGTTGCTGTATGTGGGACGTGGCCTCAGCATGGCCGGAGAAGTGGTGCGTCGGTGCGCGCCCGGGATCCGAACCTGGGCGGCCAGCAGCGGAGTGCGCCCACTCAACTGCTAAGCCACGGGGCTGGCCCTACAGTAGCTGTTTTCAAACTGTGTTCAGAGGATTCCCCAGAAGCTGCCATGGGGCAGGAACCCAGTGGTCAGGGTTTCCCCTGTTTCTACACATGTTGGCAAAAATAGTCACACATGTGTCTGTTTTGTATATTGGAGTTTCATGAGTTAAAAATAAGTTTGAAAAGAACCACATTATGCTATGCTGCCCTGCTCCTATCTTGGACTTTCTAAGAATCAAGAAAGTCTTCTTACCCTACTCTCAATCTAACGCTACCCCAGGGCTTGGCCAAAAGGAGTTGTCTTAAATGAGAAAAGACTGTGTAGTGGACCAATTTCCTGGCTAGTTTACCAAGTTAAGGTTTCCTTAACCTGATTACATCCTTTGTTCCTTTTCAATTCTTCACCCTGTTCACAGGGTCTACCCCACTCCCCATCCCTGCTTTGTGTGTGGTGTGAGGAAGGCAGGATTCTGCAGAGTAGAGCCCCCTCCTCTCAGAACCTCTCCACTCCCCAGCCCTACCTGTCCACTGAGTCAGGAGCCAGGAATGTCTGTGGGGGCAGCAGACAGGTAAGTCACCCTGGGGGTGTCAGAGGCTGATTCATCTCTCATCTCCACCCAGTCTTCTCCTCATTGCTCTCTGGGATATTGCACTCTTTCTTTGTCTAGAGATGAAAGGAAAATCTCAGACTGAAAGCACGGAGTCTTCAATCTGTGGCTAGGTATAGTATTTAATACATCACATGATGGTATTCAATAAATATTTGTTGAAAGAGAAAGAAGGAAGGAAGGAAAGGAGGAAGACATATTTTCCCCCTTTCTTCCTCCAGAAGAAAGTTAACCTGAAATTTCCTTGTCTGACTGTAGAGGGGACTGATTTTGAGCGCAGAATAAATTATGTGACCACTGGTATGACTTACGTGTTGGGAGAAATCTTATCCATGTCCCAATATCCCTTCTTTGCTGTTTCTGTTATTCCACAAAACAATGTGGAGACTACAGAATTAATATATAGGAAGAGGCGACAGTCCAGTGTGAAGGGGAGCTGTATTTGCACAGCAAACAGACTGCTTGAGATTTTCTGTTTATTTGGGATGGCTTTGAAGGGCCCTCTCATCTCCCTCCTTTGCAATTGCTTCAGGGTTTTGGATGGGGAGAAAAAAATTAAAACTTTGTTATGTATTCTAGTCCAGAGCATTTTACCAGTACCCATCTTTTTTCACCTCAGTTGCACCCAAGTCCATCCTCTCAGTCTTAAGCCACCTGGACACCTGGGCTTTTGGGGCTGTCCGAGTTGGCTCCCTGGCTGGAAATGGAGGACACGGTGGGTTGGAAATGAGATATATGGCTTCCCCTATCCTTAGCAGGCCTGATGCCATTGAAATAATGTGCTAATCTGGGACTCTTCCTTCTAAAGGGGGCAGGAAGGGGAGATGGGCAGCCTAGACTAGGCTGGGTAAGGGCTCCACAGACAGGGGCAAGAGAGAAGAAAAGGGAAGGAAAAGGAGGGGGCTACTCAGCTTGCTATAGAATCTCCCTTCAGGAGTCTGGGGCAGTTGGGCCTCCCTGCTGCTTTCAAAAACAGGATGGGCCTCCGTGGTTTAGCAGTTAAGTGCGCGCGCTCCGCTACTGGTGGCCCGGGTTTGGATCCCGGGCGCGCACCCACGCACCGCTTGTCCGGCCATGCTGAGGCCGCGTCCCACATACAGCAACTAGAAGGATGTGCAACTATGACATACAACTATCTACTGGGGCTTTGGGGAAAAATAAAAAGGAGGAGGATTGGCAATAGATGTTAGCTCAGAGCCGGTCTTCCTGAGCAAAAAAAAAAAAAGAGGATTAGCACGGATGTTAGCTCAGGGCTGATCTTCCTCACACACACACACACACAAAAACAGGGTAGGCCTTAGCAGTGCTGGGATGTGTCTGAAGTCACTCCCCTCCCCCTCTCAGGAGCCTTGAGACAGGGCAGAGAATCTCTAAGATCGACCTTCCCACAGACCTTAATGGGATCAGGCTTTCTATTCCCAGCCAACCATGGGTGAGCATTTTGCTAATTCACAAACAGATGAGAGCAGACTGGCTGTGCTTCAGCTCTATGGGCTTTAGGGTGTCACTCTCACTCCTAAGCCTCCTTGTCTGGGCTGGAAGCCTTTCCAGTTAGCTGTGGGCTCTGATATGTTCCAAACACTCTCCTCCAATTGTTGGGGACCCCCAATTCAGAGCCAGGAAATGCATATATCCTAATGTCAGTGGCTAGCAGAGATGACCAAGAAGGTCCCTTTTAAGGCACTCCGAGATGGTTTCTTCCCTCTAGAAGTTGTTCACGATTGCCAAGTGAAGTCTGGAGGTGAGATAAGCACTTTCAGGCAGTGTCCATGAGATGGAAAGTGACACTTTTCTGGAAGGCATTTTGGCAATATGAATCCAGAACCTGGAAAACATTGGCTATTTCATTTCTAGGATTTTATCATAAAGGTTAGAAAGTCAGGGGGCTGGGTGGCCCGGTGGCTCAGTGGTTAAGTGCGTGTGTTCTGCTTCGGCGGCCCGGGGTTCGCAGGTTTGGATCCCAGGCACGCACCGACACACCACTTGTCAAGCTATGCTGTGGCGGCGTCCCATATAAAGTAGAGGAAGATGGGCATGGATGTTAGCCTAGGGCCAGTCTTCCTCGGCAAAAAGAGGAGGATTGACATGGATGTTAGCTCAGGGCTGATCTTCCTCACACACACAAAAAAGTTAGAAACTCAAAGACTTGTATACAAAGATGTTGATCACAGCACTATTTACAAGAGTAAAAAACTAGTAATGTTTTTTAAACTTATAGGCTAACCATAGGAGTCTAGGTAAACAATGTTATAGCTGTATCATGTAGACATTAAAAAGGTTTTTATATTTTTAATTACAGGAAACTGTGTGAGGGCCGGCTCTGTGGCTTAGCAGTTAAGTGCGCGCGCTCTGATGCTGGCGGCCTGGGTTCGGATCCCGGGCACACCCCAAGGCACCACTTCTCCGTCCAACCCGAGGCCGAGTCCCACGTACAGCAACTAGAAGGATGTGAACCTATGATATACAACTATCTACTGGGGCTTTGGGGGGAAAAAATGAATAAATAAAATCTTTAAAAAAAAAAAAAAAGGAAACTGTGTGAACTGAAAAAAAGCAGGTTACAAAGCACTTACAACATATCCCACTTATATAAATGCTACAGCTATCCTTGTGCATGTACAGAAAAATAAGACTAAAGAAAATACACAAAATATATTTATAGATTGGACAGAAAATTTATTATAGATATTTTTTATTTCTGTGTTGTGGGATTTGTGAGTGACATTTTCTTTTCATTTTCCAAGTTTTTTACTTTTCCATTTTTATCAGGAAGGAAAAAAAAACAGATCTTAAGGATGGTTGCCATATGCCAGCCACACTGGAGGATGGCCTTTCTCTCACCCTACACATTTCACACTGAGCAGACCTCACCTGGAACACAGACATCTCTTCCTTTCTGCATTGTGCTGTCCCCTCCCCAGTGTGACAGGAGAACAGAAAGTCATTTTGCTATCAGTGGGAGGTGGACAGAAGCTACATTTACTGGAAGAGAAAACAACCCTGCTGTCACACCAAGGCCTGAAAGTAAAGTTCTGGACTATTTCCATCCTTCTCCACTCCATGATGGCAGAGAACAAATACTGAGGTGCTTGCATACGAGGCCATAAAGTTCTCAATGACGCCCTCCTTCCAACTGGTTTGCTTTGGTGAGAGCTGAGGCCTCTGTGATGGCGTTAGCATCAAACTCATGACCACAGCTCTTGGTACTATTTTCAAAAACACACCACTCACCTTCATGCCCTAACTGATGAGGGATTTGTCCAGCAGCCTGGGTGTCAGGATTCCTGGGCTCAGGCCCCACAGGTGACTCAGGCAGCCCCAGGCTGTGCCTCCTGGCCTCAGTTTCCCTGGCTTGCTCTGTTGATACTCTCCACCTACTGTGCAGGGTGTTAATAGGGGTGAGGTTCTTTGAACTCTTCAGATGAAAGAGGCTGAAGAAACAGCACCCAGTTATTATCCCCTCTATGGCCAAGCGTGGGAGCGGAGGTTGGCTGCTTTCATACTGTTGCAGCCACAGGAGCCTCCTTACAGCCCCTCATTCTTCCAGCTTCTGCTCTGGCTGCCAAAACTGGAAAGCAAATCTCAGTCACCCCCATCTCAATGCCACTTCAGAACAGATTTTCCTAAAATGAATTCTCCAACTGCCCAAACCACCAGTGACCTACCTGCCCTTGATTTATGATTCAGTAGTACTCGACAGGTGTCTAAATTCTTTCTTCTGATTGGCTATAAATCCTGTGGGAGAAGGGCCGTGACTTTTCACCATTAAGTATTCATCATTAATAAGTCAGCCAAGTGGACTATGAGAGAGTCAGGCTGACCGAAGTTCCAACTCTTCATCTTTCTGTCTCCTCATGTAAAGCTGGGCTTGGTAATCTTCCCCATCTTGTCTGCATCTCTAGGAGTTGCTGTCAGAACCACGAGGACCATGTGTGTGGAAGCACTTTGTAAAATGCCAAGCCCTTTGCGTGTGTTAACAGGACCCAGTGTCTGCAAATCAGCCTTGTGGCACAACTGCCACCTGTCCCCTTCTGCTTCTAGGCTACAACTGCCAACAAATAAGCCTGAGACGCCACCTACTGGTTGAAAATACAAATTACATCCAACCAGTTGCAAGAAGAGCACAGGAAGCGTACACCAGTCAGCATTTGCCATCTTCAAGCCATCTGGATTTTTGCCACACCCCCTCATGATGTCATATTATATGCTTAATATTTTTCTTTAAACAACTCACTTTGTATAAATGACTTCATTTTTCAAGTAAAATCAATCACTACTATAAATGGAAAATAAATTAACAGTTGCCAAAAGTAGAATAAATCTGTGAAATAAATACATGAAAATAAAATGTTATTAAGATCTAGCTGGGAAGCAGTGCCTGTGAAAACTCAAGCTTGAGGTTTACCGTTAAAACTGAAGATTAACAAAAGCACACGAGTGGAACTGAGCATGGTCCTCTAGTATGATCCTGTGCTTTGGGGGAAACACTGCCCAGTCTGAAGAAATAGGATTCTTCTGAAGGAAGGTGACATTTCCTTGTTCTGCCCCAACTCCCTGGCCTGGATGGTTGAAGAAAGTTTGGAAGCCACAAAAAGTAGAAAATAGACTCTTGTATTATAGCACATTCCATCATAACCCGAGTGGGGCCAGTGCTGAATTCCTGGCAGTAGCACCCAGAGCTCATGAGCACTGAGGGTGTAGAGGGTGCTCTGCTTGGTGCCATGTCTGGCTTTTGGCCAGAAATCCTTTGTAGGGCTGAAAGTCCCCTCGCCAGCCGCCCAATTCTGGCTGGGAGGGCTGCTCTTGGATCTGCAGCCTGCTGAGCTGTCTGCTGCTCACTGGGAGCTGCCACTTTCCCCAGGGCCGGGTTATGCGTCTGTTCTCCAGAGCCCAGCTTGTTGCTACAGCTGCATGGCTTCCTGCTCCACTGATTGGTCTGAGGGTGCCAGGTACTTCTCCTGGATGCCGAGGGTGCTGAGTAAGGACGTGTCAAGGTTGATAACATAGCAAGGACGGGGAACTGGTTTGGGCAGGATCTAACCTCTACTGATGCCCTGCCCCACCTCCAACCATGTCTGGTAGATTCCTTCCATCTCTCTCCCTTCTTCATAATTACAGCTTCAGGCAGTAGGGACCAATTGAGTCCGAGAAGCCCCTCAGAGCATCCAGACCCAAATGCTCCTATATTCGCCTGTTTCCCACGATGCTGAGGATCAAAAGACCAGAGAGTGCTCTGTATTATGGCACATAACCGTGTGGATTTAAATCCTGATTTTTCCGCTTCCTTTTCCTCATCTTTAAAATAAGAGTTGTGAGGATCAAATGAGACAATACAAAGTGCCTAGCGTAGCACCTGGCACACACTAGGTGCTTAATAAATGTTTGTGATCTCTTTTCTTCTGCCCAGGGAGGGAAATCATGAGAGCTCAAAGAAAGTGACAAATTTCTGCATGGGCCATAGGGTGCCTTCTACTTCTCTTGGGACAGCAAGAAAGGGGAGCAAGAAGGACACAAATCAGATTCACAAAGGAAAAGCCTGTGACACCTGATGGAGCCCTGTGTGGCTGGCTGGCCTGAGGTCTGGGTGTGGGGTCTGACTAGGAGATGGGGGTTACCATCGCTAGGCTGGCCACCATGGCTGTTCTACTAGATCATTCCAGTGTCAGAAATTGAGATTCTACAACCAGGGAAACGAAGGTTTGAACTGACCTTCCAACACATCCTGGGAGAGGGACCTTGAACTTGTCACTCTCGGAGCCCCAAATGCCTCATCTATAAAAGGGGACTGAATGAGGATTAAATGACATCCTGCAAGTGGAGTATATAACCCACCAAATGATGTTTAGGTTACAGACCTTTCTCTACCATCTCTTATGGATCCATCCATCAAAATCCATCTCACTCCTACTCAAACTGACTCTGAACCTGTGCTTCCTTCCCTTCACCTTTCCTCAGGAGGTAATGCTCCTGTGCAAGGCGGCCCTGAGATCAGTGGAATCCATCCTGCTTGACTTGCAGTAATCTCAAACCTACCTTGTCTCTCGCCTGAAGCCTGCATTCCTGAGCAGGGCACACGAAACCCTGCATTTTATCTGCCCATCTGTCTGGCCCTATTGCTGCTCCCCAGCCAGATGCCCTGTCCTGCCCACAAGTCATGCCATTCTACTTGCAACCCTTCAGACAAGTCTTAACCTTGTACCCCCTCACCTTTGTATATACTGTTGTTTTTGTCTTGAATTCCCTTTCCCTTTTTTTTTTTTGTGAGGAAGATCAGCCCTGAGCTAACATCCATGCTAATCCTCCTTTTTGCTGAGGGAGACCGGCTCTGAGCTAACATCTATTGCCAATCCTCCTCCTTTTTTTTGTCCCCCAAAGCCCCAGTAGATAGTTGTATGTCATAGTTGCACATCCTTCTAGTTGCTGTATGTGGGACACGGCCTCAGCATGGCCGGAGAAGAGATGCGTCTGTGAGCGCCCAGGATCCGCACCCAGGTAGCCAGTAGCGGAGCGCGTGCACTCAACTGCTAAGCCATGGGGCCAGCCCCTTTCCCTCTTAATCAGCCTGACTACCCTTCCTTTAAGAGGATGCAACTCAAGTGCCACCACCTCTATGAAGCTTTCCTTACCCACTCAGAGAGCTGACTTTTCCCTTCTTTGTACCAATCCCTATTGTCTTATACATAGAGTGAGGTTGAACCTTAAGGGGGTTAAGGTGGCAGGCAGAATCTAAAATCAGCACGAATGTACATGGTTAAAAATATCCTTGAAAATTCCTTAAATCATTTATTAAGTACAGTATACACAGTTTTTTGGGGTTTTTTTGTTTGTTTGTTTGTTTTTGGTGAGGAAGATCAGCCCTGAGCTAGCATCCAATGCCAATCCTCCTCTTTTTGCTGAGGAAGACTGGTCCTGGGCTAACATACGTGCCCACCTTGCTCTACTTTATATGGGACGCCACTGCAGCATGGCTTGACAAGCGGTGCGTCGGCGCGCGCCCAGGATTCGAACCTGCAAACCCCTGGCTGCCAAAGCAGAGCACGCGCACTTAATTGCTGCGCCACCGGGCCGGCCCCCCGCATACAGTTTTATGACTAGAATCCAGTATAATACAAATGAATGCATAAAATAACAGACAGTGTGCAAAATATCAGCACTATTGAAACTGCCCCTCCCTTTTTGCTGAGCACAAGCACTTGAATTTGCCAACATTAACTGCATGTGTGAGGCAGCTTCATCAGGCACTACACACTCTTCTGCCACCATCTATAACTCGTCTGCTCCCCTGTGAGCTTGTATCCTGCATGTGAAAGGGCCTGACACAAATCAGTAAATGCTGGCTGGAATTACTTTCCTCCGTATCTCAGACTCTGGAGCCCCCCTTGTCTCCAGCATCCTGAATAGATGTCAAATCTCTGAAACCAGCCTACAGGGCCTGGACTTCCCTGTCCTGCCTCACGTGGCCTCTGTGACCTGAGGGACACCCACACATGTTAGCTCCACCCACCCAGTCACTAAGCTAGCTCCAGTTCTGAAGGTCTAGCTGCCTCCTGAACAGCACTGGTTGTCCCATGGCCCCCTCAAACACAGCACGTCTGCCAGCTCCCATCTCTTCCACCCATGTGACAAACCTGCCCCCTTCTCTCCATTTTCTTGCCTCAGTGACTAGCACAACCACCCATACTACTGCCTAAGCCAGAAACCTGGGAGTCTAAATTCTGCTCCATCTATCCCCAAACCATCTAGTCACCAGCTCTGGTAGTCTATCTCAATATTTTTCCAATCTACATTCTTCTTTCTATTCTCACTACTACTGTTTCATCCCTTCTCACCTAAAGACTGTAAAAACCCTCCTGCTCCCAATCATATCCCTTAAATGCCTTTTCCACACTTGGAGCTTTTCAAAAACGTATACCTGATTGAATCACACCCCGCTCAACAATACTCTGCTGGTTCCCACCGCCTACCTACGAGCTGAAGTCCACACGCCTTAGCAGGGCACTCAAGCCCTCCATCGCCACCCCTGTCTACCTCCCCTGCACCCCTGCTTTTCCCGTTCCCCTTCACACTCAAGACACCAGGCAAACTGAATCCCTCAAATCATTCTCAAATGACCAATGCCCTTTCATTACTGGGCCTCTGTACTTGTTGCTCCTTCCGAACAATATCCTCCCTTGTCCTCAGGTACAACCAACCCTGAAGACTTCTAAGGGACCAGCCTTTGCACATGAAAGACAGTCACCAGGGAGCCCGACTGTTTAACATGAAATCAGTCATCTACAAGGGCAGATGTGGCCACTCCTAAGCCCCATGTCTCCCCCTCTTGGCTGTGGCCGGGAGGCTAGAGAGCAAGGATACGAGGAGAAATGGAAGTCAGCTCCCACTGCAGCAGACATCATGGCCTCCAGGCTTCGCTGCTCTTGGACCCCGAAGCAGTAGCCGTTGGCTTTATCCACAGCCTGCAGCACCCGCTGGATACTCTCCTTGTCCTGGGTGGAGAGGAGAAAAACAGCTCTATGAGTGAAACAGAAGTATGTGGAATTGAGGTTGTACCAAATTGCCTGCAGTCTCCAAACAGCCCCCTGATCTTGCCTCATGAAGCCTCTGTGCATGCAGCTTCCTTGGCCTGGAGTAGTTCCACATGTCCTCAGAGGCCTGGCTACATCCCATCTTTCCTGCCCATCAACCCACCCACATTAGAACAGATAAGTTCCTCTATGCACACCCATCGTACCCTGGGCTTACCCCTAATGCAGCTGTGATCCTACCATCTTACTAACAAGTTATTAACTCATCTGCTTCCCCTACTCGATTGTGCACCCTCTGAGGTCAGGGACTCATTTCTCGAGGTAGCCCCAGTGCCCAGCACAGAACTTTGCTAAGAGCAGGCACCCAATAAATATGCATGTAACCTCTTTGCTCATCCACATCAAAGTGCTAAGAACAGTCCATACATCACACGATGAGAAGACAGCAAAATAAGACATGGACAGTTCTTGGCACACTGCCCAGCAGAGAAAGCCTTCAAGAAGTGGTAGCTGTTATGATTAATATTATAGAGAGTTCACCCTCTCATTTTAGAGGAGAAAAGTGTGGCATTAAAAAGGGAAGAGATAGGGCCAGCCCCGTGGCATAGCGGTTAAGTGCACGCGCTCCGCTGCTGGCAGCCTGTGTTCGGATCCCGGGCGTGCACCGACGCACCACTTCTCCGGCCATGCTGAGGCCGTGTCCCACATACAGCAACTAGAAGGATGTGCAGCTATGACATACAACTATCTACTGGGGCTTTGGGGGAAAAAATAAATAAATAAATAAAATCTTTAAAAAAATAAAAATAAAAAAATAAAAAAAAAGGGAAGAGATAGGTTCGCTCAAGTCCACTCACTGCAGAAAGGCCTCTAACATGCACCTGTGCCTCCCAGGTTACCTTTGCAGGACGCAAGGTGGGAGGTACAGGGGTTGGGTACCACTTTGCAAAGTCAATAGGCAGTTGCCCATCTTAAAGGAGCCTGAAAGACTTGCCCCTGGCCTTGATCAAGTCCCTTGCTAGTGACTTTCTGAACTCATCCATTTTCACACTGAGGAGGGAATGTGTGTAGACAGAACCCAGCAATACAGAATAGATAAGGCCCAAGTTTGGTCCACCTTCTTCACTGGAACCCTGCCCACCACAGCCCCTGGTCCCAAAACCAAGAGGCCCCAATGATAGTCGAACCAAGGACAAAGACCACTGTTTGAGCCCTCAAAGCCTCCTGTACCCTTGGCTTGGTGAGTTCCCAGGTACTGTCAGAGCCTATAGCCAAGGGAAGAGGCCTCTTAGTCCCCAGTACCTGGATGTTGAGAGGGATGAAGGAAACCAGGCTGTAGTCTTCGATGAGCTGCACCAGTTTCTCATTGAGCTGACGGTAGTGGCGGAAGAAAGGGTCAGAAGCCAGGTGGTCAAGCAGGTAGGAGAGGTCCAGGACCTCTGTGTAGTAGTCCAAATTGAAGGCTAAGGAGAGAAACCAGTGCTCAGGAGCAGCTGGCATCAGGCTAAAGACACGAGGACAGGGACCATATTTTCTTTCCTTCTTCCTTTGCCTTCATTTAATCATTAATTCAACAAATATTTGTTGAGAAACGAAGTTACTAAGAAAAAAACACTTGGTTCTGCCATTTACCAGCTATATAGGCAGGTACCCACCTCATGGGGCTCTTGCGAGGATTAGATGTTATAAACCCCAGTGCCTGATACAGAGAAGTCCTTGATCAATGGTAGTAAATAACGATATCGAACATGCAGCAAGAACACTGCTCGGTCCCCACCTCATGAAGCTCAGCCAGGGAGTACCCCCAGGAGCCAGCATATACGTTGTAAGGACTCTGTAAATGCTGGTGATACTGAGTGAATGCTACATTCTAGCAGGCTGGCCTCGTGGGTAAATCACTTTCCCTTTCTGGGCCAGTTCCTTCTTCATGTAAAATGAGGAGACCAGACTAGATGACTCGGAGGTTCCTGACTCAGTTCTATATATACAAACTTCCCACTAAAAGAAGGAAAGTGGGCCTCTCTGCACTATCTATTTCTGCCTGGAAAACTCAAGCAATTGGGCTACTCAGCAGGTCTGTTCCAAAGTGAGCTAAGGAAATCAGGCTGTTGGATATCAACTCACTCCCTGCCTCCTGCGTTCTAATCAGCTCTAAATAGAAAGTGACACCCTGGGCCTACAAGGAAGAATGTCCTGGGCATTCCGACAAACTTCTTGGATCGCCTGACAGGTATGTTTCTTACCAAGAATTAAGAAACTGGAGCCAGGTACACGGGTTTAGACTTCATCTCAGCTAACATACTAGCTGTGTGACTAACCTTGGGCTCTTCAAGTAATGTCTTTGGGACTCAACTGCCTCATCTGGTTTACACCTCAGTCTCCTGTGAGGATGACTGGCAAGAGTCAGAGCTAGAAAGGTCGAGGACCACAAAGCAGCCACCTGGGCTGGAGGCTGTGAAGGGGGACAGGGGCTTCAGAGGACTGCACATCCGGACCTAGATAAAATGGGGCCTCTGGGCTTGTCAAGAGATGGATCAGGACTCTGGGCTGAGGCGTCCCCTCCATGTCCTGACTGGCAGCCAGTTGGCCTCCTTGGACAAGGCCCCTGACATGTTACTCCCCCCACAACCTCCCTTCCTACTCACGGCTGGTCATTTTGGCTGTTCTTCTCTAGGTTTCTCTGTGGCTGGAGATGCTATTTACGGAACTAAATGCCCCCAGCTCAGTAGAGCACTAACTTTGCATGAAAAAATGCTGGCCACTGGGCCCCTAGGCAACTCCCCTGCCTTGTACCAGCCTGCTTCTCCTTCAATCTTCCTCACCTCAACAAATGGCATCCTCATCCGTTCCCTCGCTCAGTTAGAAACCTGAGAGTCATCCTTACTTCCTCTGTCTCCTCGTCCAATCCACTAACAGATCCTACTTCTTGGGTAAGTTTTGAGTCTATGTACTTCTGTCTACTTCTGCTATCACTGCTTGCGCTCCTGCAAAAACCTGAAGGATCTCTGTCTTTGTTCTCACCCCTTTCAATTCATTCTCCACAAAGCAGCCAGAATGACCTTTTCAGTTCATGCTATTCCCTTGCTTAATATTCATCACTGGTTTTCCTCTGGGTTTCAATAGTACAGGTTCTGGCCCCCACCCACCTCTCTGACCTCACTTCCTACCATCCTTCCCCTGACCACTATCCCAGCTACCCTGGGCTCCCCCCCTCCCCTTTTCCTTGAACATAAAAAGCTCTTTCCCTACGGGCCTTTACCTCTACCAGTCCCTCTGCCTAGACTAGTTCTCCCTTAGCTGGCTCCTTCTCACCATTTGGGTCTCAGCTCAGATGGCAGTGCTCATTCCCCTCACTCCCAACCACTCACTGTCCCATCACTTTAATTCCTTCGTAATACATATCACCATCCGTAGCTCCCTTGTCCCCCAAACCGACAACAGTATCTGGCACAGAGTGGCACAAAATAAACGGGCAAGGGTCAGGACCTGTCTGTGGCTACTATCACCAGGCCATGCATGTCCCTGGAGGCCACTTCCTTCAGCTGAGATCTCTGCTTCACTCTGGCCCAGCCACTGCCCTACTCCTTGCCTGCCCAGAACAGGAACTCTTACCCAGCTTCCCATAGTGCTCAATGAGGTCCATCTTGGAGAGGAGGTTGACGTGGGGCAGCTCCACGTGCAGCATGGTGGCCAGGGAGGTACATAGTACCGAAATGAACTTGGCTGGGTCTGTGCAGTAGTGAGAATCCACAAGGTGGACAGCAGTCAGCTGGGAGGGGAGGAAGAGACGGGGTGAGAGTGGCCTGGGGAGGCAGGGACCATTAGGGCCTATGTCTCCCCCATCAGATCGAGGACTTCTGAGGATAGAGTGCAAGCCCTCCCCATTAGTCGTCTCCTGCTTCTGTTTCATTCTAACAGCCACACTCATTTCCTTCTCCTAAGAGATAACGGGGCATTTTTTTCTTACATGATGCCTTGCACTGAGCCTCCCAGGGGGCAAATGTTCAATTCCCACTGCATCTTTTTTTGTGTGTGTGTGAGAGGAAGGTCAGCCCTGAGCTAACATCCGTGCTAATCCTCCTCTTTTCGCTGAGGCACACCGGCTCTGAGCTAACATCTATTGCCAATCCTCCTCCTTTTTTTTGTCCCCCAAAGCCCCAGTAGATAGTTCTATGTCATAGTTGCACATCCTTCTAGTTGCTGTTATGTGGGCAGTGCGTTGATGCGCGCCTGGGATCCCAACCCAGGCCACCAGCAGCGGAGGGCGCACACTTAACTGCTAAGCCATGGGGCCGCCCGTAATTCCCACTGCATCTAACTCTATTCTTTCACTTGCTTTTGCCCACCAAGTCACAACAACAATCACCATGCCATTTTCCACATAACCTCTTCCACTCTTCTAATAAGCCCAAGTTGGGTACTAGCACGTCCATTTTACACATGAGAAAACTAAGGTTCAGAGAAATAATCTGATCTATCCAAGACCACACAGCGAGTCAGTGGCAGAGCCAGAATTCAAACTCACACCTATTTTACTGCAAAGCGACTCGCCCCTACCTCGCTATGTAACTTGGGGGCGTGGTATCTGTCCTTCTCTCTGTCTCAGTTCCTCCATCTGCAAAGTGGGCCTGCCAGACCTGAGACGCACCCTGAGGTCCCACTGTGCCATCTGGGAGAAGATGTTGCGCAGGGCGCCGTGATGCGTGCAGAGCTCCACCTGGCCTGGGCAGTCGAAGAGGAAGTAGTGGCCGCGGAGAGGGTCGAGCTTTGCTCGCAGCCAGTCCAGGTTGGCCTCCAGGTACTCCATGCAGTAGAGCAGGCCGCCATTGGGCCCCAGCCGCAACGCGTCCATCACGTCGCCCAGCCCCACCAGCTCGCCCACGTCCACGGCGCACTCGTACGGCAGCCCCTCGTTGGCCGGGTCCAGGTTCACCACCGCCACGCGCCGGCCCAGCGCGCGCAAGAACTCACTCATGCCCAGGCAGTACGTGGTCTTCCCCGAGCCCGGCGGGCCGATGACCGCCTGCCCAAAGGCCGTGGTCGGAGCGGCCCCCGCCATGGGCCGCACGTGAGCTCCGTGGGGAAACAGAGGGCACTCGCGCCAGAGCCTAGAGCGAGGAACTTCCGGGGAGCCGGCGGCGAGGCCCGGGGTCGCCTAACGAGGAACAGCAGGAAGACACGGAACGCGAAGGGCCCGGTACTGACAGGACCAGCACCGACTTCCGGACGACGTCGGAAACGGCGGCGCCCGGAGGAAGCCCCGCCCTGGCCGTGGTGACGCAGCTAGGCGCCGGGGGGCGTGGCGCCGCGTGTCTCCCCCAGCGAGGGAAGGGCCGGGTGTGCGGAACTTCTTCCCGGGATTTCCCTGACCTTCCTCCCGGCCCAAAACAGGAGAGAAAGAGAAATCCCGTGGAAACCTTTATCGTCCCGTTAGGTCGCAGACCCAACCACCTCCCGCGGACTCTCCGGACCCAGGCGGTTAAGGGTAGAGGCGTTGGAGGGCCCGCCCCCAAATCGTCTCTTCCCAGCCCCACAAACCTCTCCTTTCCCAGGTCCCTTCCCCCGCCTTTCTGGCCTTCATGGTGACCCTCCAAGGAAGGCTGTGCTGATAACCACAGTCAGTCCAGCTTCTCAAGGTATTGGGGGAGGCCACGGGCAAGCCTAAACAGGAACTAGGCTTAGGAGACCACAGAGGAGACGTCATTAAGCCCTAATATCAAAGGGCAGAGGGGTAGGAGGGCTTTTTGTAAAAATGCCCTTGAGGTAGAGAGCCTAAAGGCAAGTTCAGAACAAAACACCCTGAACAAGTCCTGCAGGTTGCTGCTCCCAGAGTTCTTTCTGCTCTGGTGGGAGATCTGGCAGGGGGCTGCCACTGTGCAGTAATGAATGATCCTAACTAAGGAAGCCCCTGAATCTGTCACTCAGGCTTTGAGTTGCTGTCCAAGGCACAACTGGAACCCCTCACAAAGGCCATGTCTGTCCGAAACTTCATGCTGGTGGGTGGCTGGCGGCGAAGCAGCGACTCCCCTTGGTCCTGGGGTAGGGGCTCATCGTAGATGGTGGAGATGAGGCCCAAGCCAGTTCCACAGGGCCTCTTCAGTTGCACAAATGGCTGTAGCTTCTCTCCATGGTACCTGGATTAGAAAGGGCTCTCAGTGAGAGGGCTGCTCTCTCTCAAACCCCAGTAAGGGGACTGGGAAAGGACAGGGAAGTAGCTACTACATACTAGGTTTGTCTCAAAGACAGAGCTTTAAATCTGGATCTTTGTTCTCCAGCCCCCTTATCCATCCATTGACAGTGCTAGCAACCAGGGGCCTCACACACTGCTTTTGTTTTAAATAGTACACAAAGTTTAGAACAAATGTCACCACTCTGTAACTCACAGTCACTGCCTACTGGCAATTATCAAGTCGAAACTCCTCAGACTAGGGGGAACGACTCCCTCAGGAGATCCATGGTCCAGTCAAGCCTTAGGGTTTGGTCTAAAAAAAACCAGCGCCAGACCTACTTTTTCCTTCTAACTCTACTTTGAAGTTCATCCTGAGTCCCCAGCACCCATCCCAAAACCAGAGAGAAGGGAGAAACTAGGGTACAGCTGAAAGGCTAGCTTAGGCCCCCAGCAAAGTCCCTCAGCCATACTCACCCCAATCCACGCTTGCATCTGGGGTGCTGGCCATCACTATCCAGGGCCTCGGGCACCCCTGAGCCCCGGCTCCCCAGGCCCTGGCCTTCGGCCCAGCCCTGCTGCTCCATCACCTTCCGCCCAATGCCCTGCAGAGGGGAGGGAGAAGACTCAAGAGACAGGGCTCCTGTCTCTTGACGGAGGGGGCGGGGGGGCGGGGCGGGAGAGAAGGAATAAGGGTAGAAAAGGAAAAAAGAGGGGTCAATGGGCTGGGCACAGTGCTCACCTTGGTGTGGCGCTCAAAGGTGCCCACCTGGCGTTCGATCATGCAGCCGTCCTCCTGGCCATCACGGAGTCTCCGTTCCAGACGCATTTGGACAGAGTCTCGGGCATCCTTGTCTCCACCACCTGAGGAAGCAGAGCCCAGTTTTTGGAAGGGTCTCTCTTCAGCAGAAAGGGGGAAAATCAGGTTTCTAGGACCTCCTCACAAGATTTACATATTCATCTTTATAGTGTTTTATTACTTTATTTTTATCTCTCTCATTAGACTGGGAGCTTGCCAAGAGTAGGAACCATGGCTCTCCCATCTTACAGATGAGGAAACTGTGGTGCAGAAAAATCATAGAGCCAACAAATGAGAGACAGAATTAGAACCCAGGTCTTCCCCTCCTACCCCCTATGTCCCCCCAGGTGATTTTTGACAGCAGGATCTAAACTCAAGCAGAGCCTGAACTCCTGACCCTCCCACTCTGCCAGGGCCTGCCCAGCAGAACCAGAGCTCCCTGAGGGCTGTCCCCAGTCAGCTTCCTCCACAAAGAAAGGAAAAAGGCTCTGTCCACACCAGCACTCAATGCACTCAACTAGAGATGTTTTAAGAGAGGAATGCTCTCAGTGGGCTACACCAAGGGAACTGGTCCCCTGTCTCAGCCTCTGCTAAGCAGCTCTGGTAAAGTGTCACTGCAAGGCCAGGGCACCAGTTCCACGTCCCAGTACTGCAACCCCTGGCCCAGTACCTCTGTTGTAGTAAACACTCATGTCCACATCCCAGTCATCGGCTGTCTGTTCATCAAAGTCTGCAGATATGAAAGCATCAAGCAAAGTGAGATAAGGACTCAGTTCTGTTGAGAGTTAAATCCAGACTCAGACATTCATTCTAGAACTTGTGGCTTTTGATTGTATTTGTAAATCTCCTCTGGGAGGGTCATTCAGAATTTGCAGGAGGGCATTTTCTCTCCACTCCACTGATCCCCCACCCCTAAAAAGGATGACTGGTCTTTCATATAAAATCAAAGTAAGCCTCTTCCCTAGCACTTTATTTAGGCTCACTGCCAGGGAAGCCACCATGTGGAACAGACAGTCCTGAGCGAATGCAGCAGGGATCCCTCCTGCCCTTGCCTGGGTGCCAGAATTACCTCCTTCTTCCTCCTGCCAGAACTGGGCATCAGTGTAGAACACCAGGCCGGAGCCGCCCTTCTCCCACTTGAGCTCAATCTCCTCCTCAAAGAGCCGCTCAGTGGTACGCTCCTGCCCGGTCACGTCCTCATGCAGGGCTTCATGCCGCTCCCACTCCTCACCCTGGTCATCGTCCTGGGAGAAGGTGGGGAGAGGTGACCTGTCTGTCTAGCTTCTTGGCCTCATGCCCACAAGGAGGGCAGCTCAAGGCACAGGAGGCCTGTGAGATGGGCCCTCAGCTCCATTCCTCCAAATTTCTCTGAGAAGCAGCACATATTTGGCCCTTGAGGCCTTAACCAACACATCTCTCCATCCCATTTCTCAACATACTTGGCTCCTTCCCCTCACAAGCCTGACTCACTCTTCTCTCTGTGCTTTTGGCCATGTTGTTCCCCCTGCCCGAAGCATCTGCCCTCCTCTCCCACCACCTTCTCTTCTTCACTTGCTTAAATCCTCCTCATCCCTCCAGTTCTACAGCCTACATGAAGCCCCCCACACTGAGGCCCACAGCACTCTCACTTGTCTCTGAACTTCTCAGTGCTAATCAGTACACACTGTTTAGGCCTTTATACATTATGTCACAAAGACAGAAGGAACGAGAACTAATATCTATTGTCTACTGTGTGTCAGGCCCTTCACATAACTCAGCTTTTTTAATCACCCCAACAATGCGTGAAGTACCATTGTTTCCATTCTACAGATGAAGAAACCTGGGTTCAGAGGAGTAAAGTGATTTGCCCAAGATAGTACACCCAGAGAGTGGCAGAGCTAGCATTCAAACCTGGGTTGCCACACCATACAGCCTTTCCAGTTGCTGGTTCTCTCTCTCCAAGGAGATTTAAGGCTCTTTGAGGGCAGGAAATAGGTCCTGGAATGTCTTTGGAATCCTGCACTAGCCCCTGTGTTTACCACTGCTTGACTGGACTTGCGGAATGATAGGATGACTCCTGGCTTGAAATCCTGGAGGCCCCTATCCTGGTTAAACTCCAAGAGGCCTCGGGACTCACTGCTGCAGAACAGGTGCTGGAGAAAAGTCAGGACAGTACCAGACTAAGGATGTAGTCCAGATGTGTTAGCAACTCTGGACTGGGAGCTTTGAAGACATAGGTGGATTACTTTTTACCCAGAGTATACATAAAACAAAAGTTTCCCAACAAATCACATCTCTCCTGATTTTTATGGATGAACAACCAAGTACAGAGAAAGGAGTAGAAGAAATGTTTACGGCCACGCGTTGCTTAACAGGGATACATTCTGAGAAACGTGTCGTTAGGCAATTTTGTCGTGCGAACCTCACAGAGTGTACTTACACAAACCTAGAGGGTATAGCCTACTATGCATCTAGGTTATATGGTACTAATTTCACGGGACCACTGTGGTATATGCGGTCCGTCATTGACCGAAATGTCGTTATGTGCTGCATGACTGTAGTTCACTGATAAAATCCAGACTCAAACTCAGAAAATAGAGATGACTTCTCAGCCACGTAACGAAAGCACACAGAGGTTAGACAAGCAGCAAAGAGGACTGGATTCACATCCCAGCTTGGCCTCTACTTCCTTAGATTATCTTATCTCACGGTTGGTAGATTTTCATCTATGAAAAGGAGCCTCCTTACATTCCTTCTGAGGGAATGAAAAGAAGAGCCCTTTGAGAATCTTCTGATAAAAGTTCTGGCCCCTCTCCCCAAAGACACGCATATTTGCACATGTAACTGCAGTTTTACACTCAATGTCAGGGAATTCTAACTCTCTGGAACCCTCCTGAGGACCCCAGGTTTAGAACTCTTGTATAGACAGCTGAAGAGTGGTATTATTAATGCTTTGGCCTCTAAGCTGCCAGCAAGGACAGGGTGGCTCACTGTACTCACGTCATCTGAGTGCCACTCTTCTTCCTCCTCCTTTTCCCCCTCCTCCTCGGGCTCTCCACAGGGGCTGGCTGGTATGTCCTCCATGCAGGTTCCCTGGGGTATTTCCTCGCCCTCGGCGGTGTACACAAGCTCTTCCTGCTCCACAGTCTCTGAGTCCTCATACTTGAAGGGCACATTGCCATAGCGCCGGGAGGAACCTGTCTTGGGGAACTGGAGCTGCAGCTGGGTGATGATCCGAGCGGGTAGGCGGCAGGCCCGGATCAACTCCAAAAAGACCCCCAGGGGAGTCCCCACATTCCCATTGGGCATCAGCACTGGTGGATTCAGCTCTGGTAGTTGCCTCAGGTCGGCCAGGGTGAAGGCTTCATTCTTAGCCTTCCGACTCTGCAGCTCCTTCCGGGTCTTGAAGGGAAAGGAGCCCAAACCTTGGGAAGCAAGGGAGAAGAATGGCTCTTGAAACCTAGAAGCCTCCAGCAACACCTGAGCCAGAAATCGGTCAAGGTTTAAATCCTTGAGCCTAATGCTGTTCCTCCCTTTCAAACTTCTCCAGAGTCCCTTCCTCCATTCCTTGACCAGATCACCCAGTAATTTTATGCCATTTCTTTTTTTTTTTTTATAAATTTATTTATTTATTTATTTTCCCCTCAAAGCCCCAGTAGATAGGTGTATGTCATAGTTGCACATCCTTCTAGTTGCTGTATGTGGGACACGGCCTCAGCATGGCCAGAGAAGCAGTGCGTCGGTGCGAGCCCGGGATCCGAACCCGGGCCGCCAGCAGCAGAGCGCACACACTTAACCGCTAAGCCACGGGGCCGGCCCGTATGCCATTTCTCATCACCTCAGCTAAGCACACAAGCTTCTTCCAGATCTGGTTCCTGTTGACCTTTTGATTCTCAACTGCTACCAACACTCACACCATGTGCTCCAACCAAACCAGTTTAACATGCCCTGAAAGTTTTATGGGCTTTCACATCTCTGTGTCTTTGCACATGCCATTTACTTTGAACACTATTTTTTCCTACAAGCTCTTGTTTATCCTTCAAGATCCACGTGAAAAGCCACATTTTCTGATCCCTCTAGGGAACTGGTTTCTCTCTCTGTCATCTCACAGCACTTGGTGATAAAGAGCAAAGGCTCTGGAGCAAAATGCCTGGGTTTGTATGGTGACTCCGCTACTTACTAGCTCTGTAACCTTGGAGAAGTAACATAACTTCTGCATCCCTCAGTTTCCTCACCTATAAAATGGGTAAGAATAGGGCCGGACCCGTGGCTTAGCGGTTAAGTGCGCGAGCTCCGCTGCTGGCGGCCCGGGTTCGGATCCCGGGCACGCACCAACGCACTGCTTCTCCGGCCATGCTGGGGCCGAGTCCCACATACAGCAACTGGAAGGCTGTGCAGCTATGACATACAACTATCTACTGGGGCTTTGGGGAAAAAAATAAATAAATAAATAACATTATAAAATAAATAAATAAATAAATAAATAAAATGGGTAAGAATAGCTCCTACCTTAGAGAACTGTTGTGAGGAGTCAATAAGGAAATGAAAAGCCTAGAACAGTGCCTAGTAAGTACACAGGAACTGCTCAGTAAATGTTAACAATTAGAATGGCATCTTGGGCTGGCCCCGTGGCTTAGCGGTTGGGTGCGCACGCTTCACTACTGGCGGCCTGGGTTCGGATCCCGGGCGTGCACCGACGCACTGCTTCTCCGGCCATGCTGAGGCCGTATCCCACATACAGCAACTAGAAGGATGTGCAGCTATGACACACAACTATCTACTGGGGCTTTGGAGGAAAAATAAATTAAAAAAAAAAAAAGAGTTAAAAAAAAAAAAATGGCATCTCTGTGACAATTACCTCTTTACAAATCTGTCTTCCCCTCTGGATTCTGAGCACAGACTGCGCCCAACTGTTCTCTGCATACCAGCTAGAGTCACACTAGGTCTAGCAACAAAAGCTAGATTTATTGAATGAATGAATGAGAGGGCTCTGCACTGTGTTTCCTGTTCCCCATCAAAGTGATTTCCCATGAAAATGGGAGCTGTTGTGAGAAAAGATAGCGTCTCTTCATTTGCATCTTGCCAAGAGAAGACTGGGTGGTGAGCAACAAAGAGTGCAATAAAGAAGGACACTAAGACTACACAGAAATCGGAATATAATGACATACATCTGAAATTTATATCGTGGGAGATCAAAATTGGCCACCCTGAAATATATCTCTTTACCTTGATTGTTTTCTCTGACGGACATTTGACCTCCCCCAAACTGCCTAAAGGAATTTAACTCTGCGTGTAGATAGGCTGGCAGGGTCCTTGCTAAGCAAAGTTCTGTTTACCAAATATTTACATTTGTAAAGGTATCTCCCTCTATGTAGTGGGAAGAGCAGGGGATGACCTTATCTGTGAAAACTCTTATCAGGACAGAAGAAGACTTAAATCTACATACTCTTGATTACTATAATTCCTGTTTCTCCAGCCACATTCTCTATAGGTAGCCATGCAAAGCATTGTCTGACAAACATTTACATTTCCCTCTTCATGTAAATTGTCTTCTTCCCCTCTGAAATCCCAAAACACAACCCACCCCCAACATCCTCCTTTGTCTTTAGCTTAAGATAGTATTTAAGATGAGAATCTCTGCCATTGTGTTGAGAAACTCAGTTTCCCTGGTTTCTCCCACGTACGCATGTTATTAAACTTGGTATTATTTTCTCCTGCGAACCTGTCTTGTTAATTATTTGGCCAGCCAGAAGAACCTTAAGGGAAAGGGCAGAGGGGGGCATTCTCCCTCTTTCCCAGCAATATCATGTTATAAAGCAGTGTTACCTCCGTAATAAAAAAAAAAAAAAGACAATAAGAGTTTTAGAAACTTGATTTCCTTTTTTCCCTTCTGTGTCAGTGCAAAATCAACCCCTCAGAGTAAAGGGTCTCAGGCGGGATCTAACAAATTGGAAAACAGAAGATCATCTGAATAAGCCTCTTTCTGGTTTTGTTTCTCCCTGAGGTAAACTAATGTGCAAGTTGAGCTTGAAGCTCTATCCAGAAACGACCAAAACTAAAGACTCGTAACCAGAGACGTGACTTGTCCTCATCATCCCTCAAGAGAGATGCCTCTGTTCCAGGGCCCGGAGGCTCAGTTTATTGTCTTTCTCACCCGTACCTGATGCCTCAGTAGGTAGCCGAAGCCTGCGGATGACACAACGACCCGGCAACCAAATCCCTTGAGAATCCAGCCACCGGCGGCCCGAGTACATGCGAAGAAGCCTCTGAGCTTGAGCCGCTCCCTGTACCGAGATGACGCAGCAGCAGGTGCGGGTCTGGGAGGGAGCAGACTGCCGACTGGAGAGAGCGCGGGCATCGGTGACTGAAGTCTGGGCGAGAACCTGGGCAGTAGGAGTTTGGGTAGAGTCAGGAGCAGCCTGGGGAGGGGCCCGCTCCGGCCGATGCCGGTAGTGGAAACAGAGAAAGCCACAGCCGCGCTGTTCCCGGAATTGGCTAAAGTAGCTCCGTAGCTGGGCAGAGCGCAACTGCGAGGGTATACCGCTCACTATTAAGTAAACTTCTGCCTCTTTCTCCGCCTCGCTGGGCACCGCCATCTTGGGTTGTCACATGATCAGCTGGAACCAACTCTCGCGAGAACATCTCGAGTAGCCCGGAGTTGTGCGCGTTGCAACAGTACTGTATAACCGGGGGTTAGTCCGCCGGGGTTGTGGAAGTGCAACGTCTGGGATATGTTGTTCCGGTCCCTTTCCCACAGAGAGAAGCCTGCAATGATGGAAAAACTCACCTGAGAAATGGGGTTACAGAGCCTTTCATAAGGATCTAAAGAGGATCAAATTAGAAGCTTCGGGAGGGGCAGTTTTTAAGATTGTTAGTTGTTGGGGATCTCCCAAACCTAATCTCAGTTCATAGCTTTTCAGTCGTTCATCGGTTTATTCTTACAAAACGTATTGGTGAACTCCCACAAATCAGTAAGAAAAAGATAAACAACCCATTTGAAAAGTGGGGCGAAGCCACTTCACAGAAGAGAAACACGTCGAATTAACAATGAAAGATGCTCAGTCTCATTAATAATCAAGGAAATGCGATGAGACCCACTTCACGTCCGCCAGATTGGCAAACATTTTGAAATCCTCAAGTGTCGATGAAGGTATGGAGCAACTGGAGCTCCCATACAGTTGGTAGAAGTGTAGACTGGTACTTTGGAAAACAATTTGACATCACCCAGTAAAAGTGAAACTACACATATCCTTTTGTTTGTTTGTTTGTTTATTGTGAAATTTTTGTTGTACATTATTGTTTATCAGTCACCATATAAGTGCATCCCTCCACCCCTTGTGCCCACCCCCCCACCCCCCTAGCCCCTGGTAACCACCAAACAATTCTATCTGTGTGTGTGTTGGTTCATCTTCCACATATGAGTGAAATCATGCCCTGCTTGTCTTTATCTTTCTGGCTTATTTCACTTCACATAATACCCTCCAGGTCCATCCATGTTGTTGCAAATGGGACGATTTTGTCTTTCTTTATGGCTGAGTAGCATCCATGGTATATACGTACCACATCTTTATCCAATCATCAGTTGAGGGACACTTTGGTTGCTTCCATGTCTTGGCTATAGTGAATAATACTGCGATGAACATATGGGTGCGTGAGCCTCTTTGGATTGTTGATTTCAGGTTCGTTGGGTAGATACCCAGCAGTGGGATAGCTAGATCATAAGGTATTTCTATTTTTAATTTTTTGATGAATCTCCATACTGTTTTCCATAGAGTCTACACCAGTTTGCATTCCCACCAGCAGTAGATTAGGGTTCCCATTTCTCCACAGCCTCTCCACCATTTGTTGCTTTTTGTCTTGGTGGTTATAGCCATTCTAACGGGTGTAAGGTGATATCTTAGTGTGGTTTTGATTTGCATTTCCCTGATGACTAGTGATGTTGAGCGTCTTTTCATGTGCATATTGGCCATTTGTATATCTTCTTTGGAGAAGTGTCTGTTCATTTCCTCTGCCCATTTTTTGATTGGTTTGTTTGTTTTTTTGTTATTCAATTGTGTGAGTTCTTTATGTATTATGGAGATTAATCCCTTCTCAGATATATGGTTTGCAAATATTTTTTCCCAGCTGGTGGGTTCCCTATTCATTTTGATCCCGGTTTCATTTGCCTTAAACTACACATATCTTTTGACCCACCAATTCCACTTCTGGATATATACTTTAAAGAAATTCTTGCATATGTTTATCAGGAAATGTACTGACAGTGTTGAACTTTAGCTAAGCCCTGTGATCCTGGAAAAGAGCCAAGGTTAGGAAACCCCTCCCACCTTTTTGTGTTCTGGAACACAGATTACTGTAAAGAAACACCCTGCATGATATGACTTAGATAAAACTCATGGGTGCCCCCTTGTTTACCCATGACAAGGCTAGACACAAACTCCAAATTCCAATTCTCTGCCTTGAAAACGCGTAGATGAACTGCTTGTCCCCACTGATCAATCAGAACAAAATACTTGTTAACCAAACTTTCGTTGAGCTTTCTTTCCCCCAGGTCCCTGAACTTTGCGCCCCCTGCCCCTCCCACTTAGCTTGAGCCAGCGCACAACCCCTCCTTAATAGCCTCTCCTGAGAAAAGGCTGGCCTCAAGGGAAAACATTCTCTGATCTACTGTCCCATCGTGCCACCCCTGGTCATCCCACTTCTGCACACCCAGTTCTTTCTAGCCTTGTTTATACCTCCCTATGAAAGAAAAACTCTCTTTGCCTAATTCTTGAGACATGTGCAGGTCTTATGGGCAGAGCATCCTCCCATTGCAACAGCTTCTCTCTCCGTACTGCAATAGTTCCTTTCCTCCCTTGCAACAATCGTTTCAAGTAAAGTCTCTCTTTACTAAGTCCAGATGTTTTTTATTTGACAGTATATATGAATATTCATAACTGCAGTGTTTGTAAGAGAAAAAAATTGGCATTTAGTACTATTATTCAGGTACATTATGTTGATTGAAAATAAGCAAGTCGGGAGCCGGCCCCGTGGCTGAGCGGTTAAGTGCGCACGCTCCGCTGCTGGCGGCCCGGGTTCAGATCCCAGGCGCGCACCGACGCACCGCTTCTCCGGCCATGCCGAGGCCGCGTCCCACATACAGCAACTAGAAGGATGTGCAGCTATGGCGTACAACTATCTACTGGGGCTTTGGGGGAAAAAAAATAAATAAAATTATTAAAAAAGAAAATAAGTCAGAAAACAGAATTATTCCATTTATATAAAGTTCAAAAAATACAAACTAAAAAATATTTTTTGGGGACACATAAATAAGTATGCTTTAAAACCATAAAGAAAAGTAAAGAAGTGATTCATCCAAAATTCAGGGTAGTTATTAATTCAGGGTTGTTATTACCCTTAGGGAGAGGTGATAGATTTAGAAAGGACTTCAAAGTTGATGGTAATAATGATCTAGAGAACAATGATGAGGGTTCATTGTACTGTTATTCTTTATACTTTATGTATTCTTTATAAATATTTTGTTTTACTCAATATTTAATAAAAAACATCTTAAAAGGGAAAATAACTCATATTTCAAAAAGCAATAAAGCAAGTGGTTACTTTGTGGTGATCACAAATATACATCTATTTGAGAAATAAAAAAATAAAAACAGTTCTAATGAGCATCTGGGTAATTGTGGATAGGGACAGTGTTATATCTGGATTTTAAAATCTGCTAATGGAAGTGTAGATTGGTACAACCACTTTGAAAAACTGGCAAGATCTACTCAAGTTGAGCACACATTCTTTTTTTTTTTTTTTTAATAATTTTATTTATTTATTTTTTCCCCCAAAGCCCCAGTAGATAGTTGTATGTCATAGCTGCACATCCTTCTAGTTGCTGTATGTGGGACGCAGCCTCAGCATGGCTGGAGAAGCGGTGCGTCGGTGCGCACCTGGAATCAAACCTGGGGCGCCAGCAGCGGAGCGCACATACTTAACCGCTAAGCCACGGGGCCGGCCCTGAGCACACATTCTACAAGTCGGTAGTTCCAGTTGTTATATAGCAACAGATCTACAAACCTTTGTGCACCAAAAAATGTGTGCAAGAATAACCCTAGCAATATTACTTGATGAGCCAAATGTTCATCAGCAGTATAATGGATAAATGAATAGTAGTGTGATGGGATACTTTACAACAATGAAAATGAATGCGTTACTGCTGCAGAATGAATCTCAGACATAGTATTGAGTGAAAGAAGACAAACACAAAAAAGTACATGCTATATGTTTCCATTTATATAAAGTTTAAGACAAGCAATCTCTTTAGCTCAAAGCTGTCACCACTTGGCTGAAGAATTTTTCTCACCTCCAGGCGGATTTAATCACTTCATCTTCTGAGCTCCTCCTGCCCGTTGTACGTCCCTCTATCACAGTTCAGATCACTTGGTGTTACAATTACTTATGTGTCTCTCTCTGTTATAGACAGGATGTTCGATGAAGGCAGGGACAGTATCATATCTATTTGGTGCCCCTCGGCATCTAGCACAGCATCTGGTACAAGTGGACGTCAAGAGAGATGTTGAATGGTGGCATGAATGGAAGCATGGATGGTAGGTGATGGCTTTTTGCTGGCATCATAGGTTCTAGGATACGTGACTGCCCCAAGGGCAGGGTGTGTCAGCACAGGCCACATGTCAGTGGCCTGACTGCTTAATAAGCAGTCAATGATTTGGCTAATGAAGGTAGAGATAATGATGATAATAAAATGGTACCCGAGGCTGACCCAGAGCCATAGCCACTCTCCTGCTTCCTAGTGAGTCATCCCTGGCTGGGCCTGAGGACAGGGATCATGGCTGAGAGGTAGACAGTCAGTAAACAGTGGCTGAGCTGGCTCCAGACAGCCTGATCCTGGCCATGACTCACTCCAGCCTGTGCTGGTGGTGAGAGCTCAGCCTCCACAGTCACATAGGCCTGAGTTCAAATCCCAGCACAGATAGTGATCTGTCCAGACCTTGAGTAGGTTGCATACCCTGTCTGAGCCTGTTTCCTCCTCTTACCCTCTCTGGTTGTTGAGACACCAGTCCCACTCCTAAGATGCTGATAATGGAGACACAAACCCCCACCTTTGGAAAGCCCGCAGTCTCGTGGAGAAAGTATATTGCTCTAACTTCATCGTACTCTAATTCTCTTTAGTTGTGCTAGATTTGTCTTTATTTATGTTCCTGGCACAGAGGATGACTCAAGAGACATAGACGAGAAACAGACAGAAGTGTAGCTCCTGGGCCATATGGAGGGGTAGAGAAGAAATTTACGATGGAGCAAGGTAGGGCTAAGAAGGGAAGCTATTGATGATGGAAACATTAGATAAGTTGAGGGAAAAGGCTGGAGTGAGTAGTAGAGACAAGCACTTTCCAATGGCTGTTCAGGGTTGGAGGAGGGGAGGGTTGAGAGGCAGGAAGACTCAGTCTGAGGGTTCAGAGAGGTGCAAGAGTAAACTAATGGGGGCAGTTAGTGAAGGGACATAAAAGATGGAATGACCCGAAATCTCTGAGTCTGCTGGGTTTGGCTCCTATGGGGAGACAAGGTGTCTGCTCTTGAAAGAGTTACCTTAGGCATCTGCAAGGCGAGATGGGGCGATGTGTGCCGCAGTGCTGGGAGGGGCAGGGCAAGGAGAGGTGCCTGGGGACCTGAGGTCTGGGTCTGGGGGTTCTGGTGGGCAGTGAGGGAGTGAAGGGATCCCAGGCTTGTTCTGGGCTCTAAAGGATGCTTCTATTTAGGGATTTGATTAGGTCCTGGATGGGGGGAGTTGGTGAGCAGGGCATGGCCTGTCTGAGAGGAGGGTGGATATTGGGGTCACCACGGGGAAAGGGCGTGATTGGTTAGTTGGGACCCCAAACACCAGGCAGAGCAGTTTGACCTGGATTTGCAGGCTCTGGGTAGACCCTGAAGATGTGCAGACACAGATTTACCTACTTTGGGGGCCACTTTTCCTTTTATTGTGACATACAGAAGATGGAAAACATGCCCTCGTGTAAGAGTGCCTCCGTGTGGTGTGCCCCACCCTTGGGCGCAGGGGAGTATGTATGAACATCTGGCTTGGGTGTGTGTCTCTGTTCTGTGAATGTGTTTGAGTTCGCTGTATGTCACCGAGTGAGTGTACATGGGCTGTGCATTTCTTTGCTGTGTGTGGGCAGCTGGAGGGTCTGTTTTATGGGTCTGTGTAGGTGTATCTGCATTGTATGTCTTAGTGTGTATATGAGAGAGTCATAGATCTGAGTTGCGTGTGTCTTTGTTGTGGGGTCCGAGCTGTGTGTTTCTGTCTCATTGGGTGTCAGAGTGATGAGTGGGTGATTGGGTAAGGCACAGGGGTGCCCTTGCTGCTGGCACTAGGTTCCCATAATGGGTACATGGCCAATTCAATTGTGGTCCCTATCCTGGGGGCCTTAGGGAGAGGCCTGAATGACGACTCCTAGACTGTTGTCCCCAAGTGAATGACCTCTCATTGAACAATAATTAACTTAGCCTTCATGAGAAGAATCCAAACTGTGGTGATGAAGGGGTTGGGGCCTGGTCGGTAGGCCTTATTGCTGGAGAAAGGAGGAGGCCTGAAAGGGGGTCCTGTAGGCATGTGTGTTGTTATCATTCCCTCCTGCCCACCCTGCAGCTCAGTCGTCCTGACTTGGGGGATATTCAAAATATTTAACAAACCGTGAGGCACAGACATCGACCAATCAGAATGGACACAAGCCAGGCACTGAATGGAGCAGCCCTGGAGGCCGTGGCCACCCAAGCATTGCCTCTCTAGTTGCTGGACAATGGGATTGGATTCCAGGAGAAGGGCTGGGGCAGAGGGGCAGTGGAAGGAGCTCGGGGGGGCTCAGGGCAGTGACTGTGAACCAACTATCATGAAAGTGTTTCAGACTTCACCAGCTGGCATGGCAGCTAAACCTGGCCTGCCTTGGCCTCCAAGGAGCTGCCAGGCCAGCACTGGGTCCCTTGCCCCCTCCGGATCAGAGAACAATGGACCACCCTCTTCTGTGGGCTGCAGGAATGGGGGAAGTGAATGATTCCAAACTGCAGAAATTCCAATGACCTTGTCTGTTTCAATTTTGGAATGGGCAGCTTCATTTTCCTCGTTGGCTGTGACCTGACTCTCACTGAGGTGAGAGGGAGCCTGGGGCAGGAGCTGAGAGAGAGGTCCGTGGGGGATTTGGGGAGAGGGAGAGATACCCTCTCCCCCCAAAGATAAAGGCAAGGAGGTGAGGGGGTCCTGAACTGATACTATCCCCTGGATTCAGACCCATGCAAAATAAATCTCATCTCCAGAAATGAAATCGTCATTCCATCCTGAAAAATTAATATCCCAGTTCCCTGAGGCCTGGCTCCTGCACCCCTTATGGTTCCTTCCTCTTGGGCTCCCTCTGATAGGGGCAGGGTGGGTGCTGGCGATGAGATGGTTCCTTCCTCAGGGACAAACTACAGTGTCAGCTCCAAGTTTGTCACACCTTTTATTACAAAAACCAATAACTTAAGTCGTTTCTGTACAAAGTCAGTAGGACTCCTGGCCCAATGAGCAGACTAAGCTTTCATCCCCATCCCAGGAGGGGACAGGAGTTTTGGCCCAGAGGCTCTGGGACCACCAAGGGCCGGCCAGACAGCTGGAGCAGTGTCCAAACCAAGGAAGGCCAACATGGGGTGTGGCTGGGCCAGGGCCAGCTTGCTCTTCAGGAGCCAAGTGCTGTCTGTACAGGTTTGCATCCTCTGGGAGCACTGGGTCACCCCTGGGGACAGGCAGCCAGGCCAAATCAGTGCTGCCAGCCTCTGCACACCCTACACCTGATCTCTGCTTGGGCTGGAGCAGGTTGGCTCAGCAAAAGCATGTCCTCGAGGAGGCCAGCTATGTCAATGTCTCCAATGACAGGGCGAAAGAAGAGGTCCCCAAGCAGGCTGGGCGGAATGGACTTGAGGCTGGAGGCTGTGAGGAGGACACGGGCCAGGCGGCCTTGGCCTGCTGGGCACCTGGGCTCCAGGACCTCACACAACGCCTGATGAGCCTCCTGCTGCAGGTGCCCGACGTGGGAGGTGGCGTGGAGGCCTGGCACGTCTGCGGGCAGAGAAGGTGAAGAGGGCTGGTGAGCACCCCACTCCCAGACACCACAGGGCAAGGCTGGCCCAAGACCTGAGGCCACCAGCTCGGCCTTTGAGGCCCCATTACTACCTCATCCATTTATTTATTTATCATTTTATTCATCCATCCATTTATGGAGAGGCAGTATAGAGTAATGGTTAAGAGCCAGGCTGCCTGGGTTTGAATTCCATGCTGTGTAACCTTGGGCAAGTTACTTAATCTCTGTACCTCAGTTTCCTCATCTGTAAAATGGGGATAATAATAGTACCAATCTCCTAGGCTTGTTATGAGGTTTAAATGAGCTAGTATATGTAAAACCCTTAGAACTGGACCTAACATATGGTAAGTGTTATATGAGTATTAGCTGTTATATGAGTATAATTATTATAATTAATTACTTTAGTTTACACATTCTGTGAGGGCCCTTTGATGAAGAATTCTCGTCTAGAAGCTCTCCAGATTACAAAGAACACTACCTTTATCTGTTGACTCTTCCCTCTCCTCCCCACACCCCCTCGTCTTCATTCCTCTTCTCTACGTGGTCTTTCTGAAACTACAGAGTTTTACCTGTGACTGAGGCACAGCTGTGTCTGTCCACCCTCCCCTCCCCCACTCCCACCTTCCCTGAGGGTCAGGGCATGTTTCTTGGGCAGAGTGGCAAGAGCAAGTCTCTGGAATAGACCTGAGTTCCCATCCCTGCTCTGCCCCCACCTGGCTGTGTGACTTTTAGCAAGTCACTTAGCCTCTCTGAGCCTCTTTTGTGAGATAACTATTTGGTGATAATGAGGACTCAAAGAGATAACAGATGTCAAGCCCTTAGAAGTTGCCTTCCCTGGCTGGGCCCTGCTCCCTTCCAGCCTTAGCCCCCATCCAGGAGTGCCTAGGAGCTCACCAGGGTTGAAGAGGATGGTCCCTTTCAGGTAGGCATATTCCTTGGGGCCCAGCTCCAGGCTCCAGAAGGACTCCAGGCAATACTGAAGCCACTGCACTGCAGCCAGAGAGGGCTGGGGCCGATCAGGCGGCTGGGCACTGCCTGCACTCCTGTTGGGCTCCTCCAGCAGGATCTTCTTGAGTATACTGGGAACCGGGGCTTCAGCCACCTCGAAGGTCACAGTGTCTTGGGCCAACCCAAGCAGGAAGAGAGGGCCCCAGCAGCCCCGCAGCAGCCGCCGCTGATCCTGGGGGTGCAGCTGGCAGAAGGATGGCAGGTTCCTGAGGAAGACCACTGTCTTGGCCAGAACATCCAAGGCCTCCTGGCAGGTGCGATTGGGAGCACACAGCTGGACAGGCCGGTGCTGCCTGCACAGGCAGTGGCCACGGGCTGGGGCCACAGAGGGCCTGGCCCTGAGGCTGGGGCTCAGAAGTGCATATAGAATGGCTGGGCGGCCTGCAGCACCCTGGCATGGGCAGGTCCCTGGCTGGCTGGAGCTCATGGTTGAGGCTCTGCTCCTCCTTCCTCCCAGCTCTCCCGCCCTCTGCTCTGTGCTGTGGGTGCTATTTATATCTCCAATGGTGGGGAGGAGGGAACAGCCCAACAACCTTGACTCCAGAAGTCATGTTCATTGAAAAAAAAAGAAACACACACTGACCCTGGCAGGACTAGTGGGGAAGTGGCAGGGGACAGGGGGGGCCTTGGGAGCTCCACGTGGCCCTGATATTGCTTTAGTCAATGAAGTGGCCGGTGCAGGGCATGGGGCCACCTGCCCGTTGTCCTGGCTGCCCCTTATCGGATGACTCAAGCGGATAAACAGGGTCATTAACCCAGGCTGTACCAGGGCACCAAGGCCTCAGGTGCACGATCAGCAGGTGGCCATGGCAAGTGTCCCTATTGGTGCCTGTGAGACTCTCGCTAAACCGGGAAGCCAGCCCGAGCTGGACAAGCCTTGAACACAAGGCCCAACCTGGAAGTACCTTATCGCTGGCTTATTTGCCTAACCTTGGGGCCCTGCTGCTGTTGTTGGTAAGGAACAGGCTGCAGGGAAGGGAGCCAAGACCCCAGGAGGCTGAGAGGACTTTGCCTACTGTGCAGTCTAGGAGTGGACTGACTCCAGTTTGAGGGGCCCTGCAGAAATAAGGTCCTTAAGAACTCTCTCTCCAGTCTGGATTCCTAGAGCTCCTGCCATCCCAGAATGATAATACAATATGGCTGCTGTTTATTAAGCACCCACTATGTGCCAGGTATTTTTCCACTCTAATATTCAGAGCTTCCCTATGAGGCAGGAGTCTTACTTTTTGAGACTTAAAGAGGTGAAGTGACTTGCCCAAAGTCACGCCACTAAAAAGAGACAGAACCCAGATCTATCTGACTCCAAAGTCTTTGCTTGTTCCTCCGGATCCACTGGCCCAATTGTGTAGCCAGAGCTGTGTGGCCTGGGTTTCCCAGAGCTGGTGACTACCTGGGCCCCCACCTTGCTGCCGCCCACTTATAATCTGAGTAGAAACGTTGCTCTGCCGCCAGCCACATGACTCCTCTGTCCTGGGCATCTGTCTCAGACGGTGGGGCGTGGATTATGAAAGCGGGTGGGAAGGTCCTCGGCTGTGTCATATCTGTGGACCTTGGCAAGCCCAGCCTGGCAAGCCTTCTGCTACCACACCATTGGGCAGCCATCACCATCCCTGGCATCTGCTCCTGGCTCTATCACTTTCTAGTTGTGTGACCTTGGGCTGATCCCCAAATCTCTGTGGGCCTCAGGAGCTTCACCTGGAACAATAATGTCTGTCTGCCTGCAGGGCTGCTGTGAGGACAAAGTGAGGTCCTGGATGTCAAATTCCAAGCAGTTTCTGGTATACAGTAGGAGGGCTTTGCCCCCGCTTCCCTCTGCCTAAGGAAATAAGCCCCAGCAGACAAATGGGCATGCATCTTTCATTTGATTGTCAATAATCTTAATCCTTACATTTACAAAGTTCCTTTCACGTCCTTTTTTTTTTTTTTTTTTTTTTTTTTTTTTTGTGAGGAGAACCAGCCCTGAGCTAACATCCAATGCCAATCCTCCTCTTTTTTACTGAGGAAGACTGGCCCTGGGCTAACATCCATGCCCATCTTCCTCTACTTTATATGGGACGCTGCCACAGCATGGCTTAACAAGCGGTGCGTCGGTGCGCACCCGGGATCCGAACCGGCGAACCCCGGGCCGCCGCAGCGGAACGTGCGCACCCAACCACTTGCGCCACCGGGCCAGCCCCCCTTTCACGTCCTTTTATCTCACTGAATCCTCACAGTGTCCCCTCAAAGGAGACTCTGGAGTCAGACCGCCTGGGTCCAAATCCTGCTTCATCACTTAGATGAGAGACCTTGAGCAAGTCACTTTATATTTCGATGCCTCAGTTTCCTCACCTTTAATTTTTTTTTTAATTTTATTTATTTATTTTTTCCCCCAAAGCCCCAGTAGATAGTTGTACGTCATAGCTGCACATCCTTCTAGTTGCTGTATGTGGGACACGGCCTCAGCATGGCCGGAGAAGCGGTGCGTCCGTGCGCGCCCGGGATCCGAACCCGGGCCACCAGCAGTGGAGCACGTGCACTTAACCGCTAAGGCACGGGGCTGGCCCAGTTTCCTCATCTTTAAAAGGGTGGTAAGAAAGGCCAATAGTGGATATTGGTTTTATGGGGTATGAAGCTTATACAATCTGAAGGGCCTTCTTTAAGAATAGAAAATCAGGTATGAAAGTGAATATTTAAAATGAAAAAACATGGGCTGGCCCCGTGGCTTAGCGGTTAAGTGCGCGTGCTCCGCTGCTGGCGGCCGGGGTTCGGATCCCGGGCGCGCACTGACGCACCGCTTCTCCGGCCATGCTGAGGCCGCATCCCACATACAGCAACTAGAAGGATGTGCAACTATGACATACAACTATCTACTGGGGCTTTGGGGGGAAAAATAGATAAATAAAAAAAATTAAAATGAAAAAACAAATCTCTACAAATTACAAACTAAAATAAGCCAACAGAAAACACAAACATTGCAAACCCAGGAGAATACCAAGGTACTTTTACTGATCAATTGCCTGACAATATTTACCTACGTGTTTTAGCTGCACACTCTTTGTTCACCTCTTCTCATGTCAATGATATTTATTTTGAAACCATCACAAACAACGTTTGCAAGTACAGTACAGAGAACTTTTTTAACCTTGAACCATTTGCGAGTAAACTTCCAACCTGATGCTCCATAACCCCCAAATACTTTAGTGTGTAATTCCTACAAACAAGGACATTCTCCTATATAACCACAATATATAGTGCATAACCATCGACATCAGGAAATTAACATGGAAAAAAATCAGGAAATTAACATCTAATCTCAGACCCCATTTAAGTTTCACCAAATGCTCCAGTGAAATTGTGGTGGTGGAGGGGCTCAGCCCAGAATCTCACATTGCATTTCTTTATCATGTCTCTTTAGTCTTTATCAGTCAGGAAGTATCCTTGGTCTTTTCTTGCCTTTCACGACCTTGGCACTTCTGGAGAGTTGTTATTTTGTAGTATGGCTCTCAATTTGGGTTTGTCTGAGGCTTCCTTGTGATTGCTCAGGCTATGTATCTTTAGCAGGAATATCACAGAAGTGGTACTGTGTTCCTCTTGATACATCCTATCAGGGAGCGTACTTTTCCATTTGTCCCATTGATCACTTTGGTCACTTGATTAAGGTGATGGCTGCCAAGCTTCTCCACTATAGTTCATCTTTTCCTCTTTGTAATGAATCAGTATTTTATGAGGAGGTATTTTTATTTATTTATTTATTTATTTATTTATTTATTTATTTATTTATTTATTTATTGTGAGGAAGATCAGCCCTGAGCTAACATCCATGCTAATCCTCCTCTTTTTGCTGAGGAAGACCGGCCCAGAGCTAACATCTATTGCCAATCCTCCTCCTTTTTTTTTTTTTGCCCCCCAAAGCCCCAGTAGATAGTTGTATGTCATAGTTGCACATCCTTCTAGTTGCTGTATGTGGGACGCGGCCTCAGCATGGCCGGAGAAGCGGTGCGTCAGTGCGCACCCAGGATCCGGACCCGGGCCGCCAGTAGCAGAGCGCGCGCACTTAACTGCTAAGCCACAGGCCGGCCCTATGAGGATGTATTTTAAAACTATCTATATATTCCTCCTCATACATTGAATGTATGTATGTATGTATTTAGTTAGGAACGCAGGGTCTCCTATTTTATTCAGTGGCTTGCAATCTGTTACTATCATTATTTTGATGCTAAAATTGTCACAGATTTGGCCAATGGGAGCCCCTTCAAGCCGGAGTCTGTGTCTTTTTGACATGCCCCATCATTCTTTGAACATCCTTTGTCTTCTGGTATAAGAAGATACCACTTTTCAAGCCCCTGGAATCAACCAGTACTCCAAGAAGTTCTGATTCAATCTTCTAGTGGAGAAGAGTATTTAAAAACCATAATCTGGGGACTAGAATATTTAAAAACCAAGATCTGCTCATTGCTATTAGGGTGTCACTGCTCCTAGGCCGTCCCAGAGCTAAGGAATGTACAGACACACACACACACGCGCGCGCGCACACACACATTTATATTTATTTCTATATTTATTCATACATATACTAAAAAACATGAGTTCAGATCATTATCTGCAGTTCTAATCCACTAAAACAAGGTTCATTCTAGTTTTCGCTCTTTCTGTATTTACACCTCCCTTCTCCGACACTCAGAAATCTGGCTTCCATTATTCTTAATTTTTTTACTTATTGGATAAAGCCACCGTTTGTAACTAATCTTCCATCTCCACTGTCGCCCCCTCCCCTGTGAGATGTCTCCCTACCCCACTTGGGCTCTGATACCTGTGTCAGGTGCCCCCTCCCCCTCGGGGACGCCCTCTTCACGCAGCTGGGGATCTGTCACCCAACACCAGGTGGCTTCTCTGTGTGGACGCCCTCCGCACCCTGGTGGAGCTCTAACTTCTGCTCTGGGCTGCTGTGGCTCCCTCTCTCTTCTGGTGCATATTTGTACCTTGTTCTGCTAATAGTTTTAGGATTGAAATTTTCAGGAGGAGGAGGAAGTAGAGCTGTCAATGATTTTTAAAAATAAAATTCTAGGGCCAGCCCCGTGGCTTAGCGGTTAAGTGCTCGTGCACCGCTGCTGGCGACCCGGGTTCGGATCCTGGGTGTGCACTGACACACTGCTTCTCCGGCCATGCTAAGGCCGTGTCCCACATACAGCAAATATAAGGATGTGCAGCTATGACATACAACTATCTACTGGGGCTTTGGGGGAAAAAAATAAATAAATAAAATTATTTAAAAAATAAAATAAAATTCTACAGTGAGGATACAGTGAGATTCTACTGTGAGAATCAACAGTGAGAATTCTACAGTAAGAATTCTAGTGAGAATGATTCTGTCTTTCCTCTTCCATGGTTGATCAACAAAAAAGTTTTATTCCTGATAGTTAGGATACATAAGACATGCCACTTCACATGTAGATGTATTTGCTACTTGTCGTGCTGCTTATAGGTTTGTAGTAGGAATTTTGATAATTTCTACTTTGTGTAATTCCTATCAAAAAAGAAAAACATGCATGGAGCATTTATAATTGCATAGCCTGCATATTTCTTATACAAGAGAACTTCCTTTTTTGAGTTGGTGTCAATATGAAATGACAATTTCGTGATGATTGAAAGAATTTTGCACAGATTGGCTTCTTGATCCACACAAATTTTTTTCTCCTCCACCACGCACGTAATTCTAGGTGTCTTGGGAATAATTCATATTGGGAAGTGGGATAGAGTGGGAAGAAACAGTGGTTTTTAAACAATTGTAGTTTTAAAATTTTATCTTTGCAAATTAAAAAGAAAAAATATATATGTATTTGACCCTAAGAAGACGTTGCTGGGGTCTCTCCCAGTGCCTTGGATGGGCCCGTGCAGGCCCTGGAATTCAAGCCTCATTAGCCTCACAGAAAATCTGCCTCTAATAGTGCCTTTCCTGGGTGCTAGTGAGACTCAAGTGAGGTGTTTGTGAGGACACACGTGCCTGGCACACAGCAAGTGCTCCATAAAGGAGGGAAATTGTCCCTATTATTGTTGTTGCTTTTTTACCCTCATTTCCTAGAGGATGAGGTTACAGAGGAGGAGACCCAGAGAAGGGAGGAGACCCCTCTGTGGGGGTCACGGTAAGGCTGGGCTGGAAGCTAGGTCTCCAGGTTTTAAGTCTTGCGTTTTTTGCACTGTGGGGAACTGTGTTTTCTGATTCCTGTGTATGGCCTGAAGACCAGGGTGCTAGTCCTGGAGGCCCTGGAGGGTGAGGAAAGGCCTCAGCTGGGATCTCTATAGCCCAGAGCCTGACTGGGGCCACTCACTCAGAGAAGTAGGAGGCCTCTGTGGGAGAAAATGGTCCATCAGCTGCCCTCTGCCTAGGCCCTGCCCTCAGTCTAAAGGAGGAGACATAGGTCAACCCTCAGGAGACCCCAGTCTAAAGGGGGAGACACAGCTCTGCCCTTGGGAACCCCAAATCTAATTGGGGTGACACAGGCCAGCCCCGAGGAGGCCCCATTCTGAGGAGGGAGAGACAGCCCCGTTCTCAGTAGCTCTAACAAGGGAGCCAGGACGCCACATCAGTGGTGGGCGGGAATGCTCAAATGGTACGGGGGGCTAAGGAGCTGGAATTTGGAAGACTTTCTGGAGGAAAAGTTCATGACAATGCTTTCCCATCTGTACAGCACTCTACGGTTTACCAAGTACTTTCACAACAATTATTTCAGTTAATCTTCATGCAACAATAGGATGGGGGTGTTACTGTCCAAGCAGGAACAATAATCATCAACATCCTAAGAATGATAACAAGTGACATTTATTGAGCACCTACTGTGTGTCAAGCACTGCATTATCTGTAAAATTAAAGGACACTCCATAAGATAATGTATGTGAAAATGCTCTGCAATCCTATGCCCAGGATGCACGTTTGTTTTTGTTGTGCACCGAGTCCTCAGACTAATTGAAGGGGCAGCTGGGAGATCCTGGGCTGCAGGGGGCATGGGTTAAGCATTGGAACTGGGAGTCAGAGAGCCAGCACTGGGCACCTTTTCGTTTCCTGAACATGTCATGCACCTTTGTGCCTCCCAGCTTTTGCCCATGCTGTTCCCCCACCTGGGATGCCTTTCCCTTACCCTGTCTGCTTGGTAAGCTCCTGGTCACCCTTAATGGTCTAGCTCAAACATTACTGCTCTAGTGCAGGTTTCCTGTCTTGCCCTCTCCACCTGTTCGGAAGAATAAATTGCTCCCTCCCTGAGTTCCCTGTCATCTAGTCCACACCCTTCAGAGAGCACTTAGCACGGTTGGTGTAATCAGCCACTTGCCTGCCATTAGTGGTGTTCAAATGTAGATGGGGTCAGAGGTCACTAGGGGAGACTGATTGGTCACCAAGAGGGGGACATTCATTATCTTAGTAAATTCACCAGGGTCCAAGATCAGGCCTTGGTTTCTCAGGGAAGAGTCACATCAAATAACCGTCTGGGGCTGATGTATAAAATCAGAATGCCAATTCAGGGAGACAGAACTCTAAGGTGAAGTAGGTTAGTGTGTGCACTCTGGAGACAGGCTGCATGGGTTTGAATCCTGGTCCTACCTTTTCAGCTCTGTGACCTTGGGCACAAGACTTCACTTGTCTGTCCCTGTTTTTTCATCTCTCAGATGGGGACAGTAACATAGGAGCATTGTGTTAAGTCAAGTAATGTTTGTAAAATGTTCAGTACACTACTGGGTACTTAATAAGTCAATAAATTTTACCAATATTTATTGATAAGTTATGTAATGAGATGCAATAGTATCAAGCAAAGACCATTTGTCCATTCTCCAGATATTTACTGAGGGTCTACAACATTTGAGACTCTGAGCTGAATGTTTGGATGAATCAGACAAGCTCTATCTTTGATTATGTTTATATTCCAGTGAGAGGAGATGGATGTAGAACCAAAATTTCTTAATCATATATTTCAATTGTAGTAAGTAATTACAGAGGATGAGCACAAGGCACTTTGAAAGTAAACACATGGAGATGGAGAATTGCTCTGTATATCAGGGTCAGTAAAGGCCTCACAGAGGAAGGGCATTTGGGTTGAGACCTGATGGATGAAAACAAGTTGGCTGGCAAAGGCCTAGGAACTAGGACAGCGCATTCTGGGAAGTGAAAGCCGCCAGTTGGGAGGGAGCCTGGTGAGTGAAGGCAAGTGTGGGACAAGATGAGGCTGGAGAAGTAGGCAGGGCCTTGACAGTGTTGCTCCTCAGAGGCCATGGTTGGGAGTTTGGAATTTATCCTGAATGCAATGGCAATCCGTGAAGGGCTAATTTTAAGCAAGGGAGTAACAAGATCTGGCTTATCCTTTAGAAGGATTGCTCTGGCTGCTGGGTGGAGGATGGACTACAAAGGGACAAGAACGGAGTAAGGAGACCAGCTAGGAAGCTATAGGAGTAGTTCGAGCAAGAGATGATGCTGGTTTATACTGGAGTAGTAACAGCACCTTGCTTCGCATGGCTAGGTGAGAAGTGGAGAGAATCAGGATATATTTTGGAGGGAGAGCTGACAGGACTTACTAATGGATAAGATAAGGCTAGATTTTGGCTTGTGCAAATGGGTAGATGAGTGGAGGTTTGGGCTTTGGCAATCATTGCTTGAAGGGGCCATTTAACTCTATGGAGAAGACTTCAGAAGGACTTAATGTGTGTGTGTGGGAGTATCAGTGTTGGCCATGTTAGTTTTTTTAAAATAATAATTCTTTTTTTTTTTTTAAAGATTTTATTTATTCATCTTTTCCCCCCAAAGCCCCAGTAGATAGTTGTATGTCATAGAAGGAGCAATCCTTCTAGTTGCTGTACGTGGGACTCGGCCTCGGGTTGGACGGAGAAGTGGTGCCTTGGGGCGTGCCCGGGATCCGAACCCGGGCCACCAGCATCAGAGCGCGCGCACTTAACCGCTAAGCCACAGAGCCGGCCCAATAATTCTTGAATATAATCAAATATCTAGTCAGAGTTCAAAGTGTCTCATAAAGTTACAAATTTTTTTATTGTGGTAAAATATACATAACATTAAACTTACCATGTAACCATTTTTAAGTGTATAGTTCAGTGGCATTAAATACACTCACATTGTTGTGCAGCCGTCACCACCATCCATCATCAGAACTTTTACATCTTCCCAAAGCCATGTGAATTTTGAGATGTCTGTCCAGGAGGTAGGTAGATACATGAAGCTGGAGCTCAGGAAAGGTCTGGGCCAGAGATGTCATGAGATCACCTACAGAGAAAGTGCAGAGAGAAAGGAAAAGAGCAGAGGGCAAAGGATGGAGCCCCCAACATTTGCAAGTGTGGGTAGGACAGGATGTGAGAAAGAGTGTTAGTGAGGCAGGAAGAAAACCAGGTAAGTGTGGTGACACAGAAGCTCTATTAGTTTGCTAGGGCTGCCATAACAAAATACCACAGACTGAGTGACTTCAACAGCAGAAATTTATTTTCTCACAATTCTGGAGGCTGGAAGTCCAAGATCAAGGTGTTGGCAGGTTTGCTTTCTCCTGAGGCCTCTCTCTTTGGCTTGCAGATAGCTGTCTCACACGGCTTTTCCTCTGTGTGCTCACAAGTTCCTGGTGTCTCTTCCTCTTCTTGTAAGGACACTAGTCATATTGGATTAGGACCCCGCCCTTATGAATTCATTTAACCTTAATTACCTCTTTAAATGGCCCTATCTCCCAAAACAGCTACATTGGGGGTTAGGGCTTTAATTTATGAATATGGGGGGAACACAATTCCATCCATAAGAGAAGCCTAAGGAAAAAAATTGTTTATAGAAGGAAGAAGGGGTCAACTGTGTCAAATGCAGCTGAGAAGTCCAGCGAGACAATAGTGGTCCACTGGTGTTGGCAACATGTAGGTCATTGTAACCTTGGTCAGAGTCTTTTAAGAAAAGGCTGATTAAATTGAGGAGAGATGGAAAGTGAGGAAGTGGAGAAACAAGTATAGAAATCTTTTCAAGGTTTGCTGAGAATGAGAATTGAAAATTGGGGCGGGGGCCGGCCCCGAAGCTTAGCAGTTAAGTTCACTCGCTCCACTACTGGTGGCCCGGGTTCGGATCCCAGGCATGCACCGACACACCTCTTCTCCAGCCATGGTGAGGCTGTGTCCCACATACAGCAACTACAAGGATGTGCAACTATGACATACAACTATCTACTGGGACTTTGAGGAAGAAAAAAAAAAAAGGAAATTGGGGTGGTAGGTGGAGAATGTAGAGTCACAAAATAGTAAAAAAATAAGTGAAATTAAAGCAAGTTTGTAAATTGAAGAGAATGATCCAGAAGAAAGAAATTTGTGATTCAGGAGATTAAAAAAAGGATAATTGCAAGGACAGAATGCTTGAAAAGGCAAAGATGTTGAAATTCACTGCAAGAGGGGAGGGGCTGGCTTCAGATAGCTGGGATCTGTGCCCCCCACGTTAACACGAGTGAAGGTCGAATATCCCACTCATTACATACTTTACAGGGCCCAATGCAAAATGAAAATGTGGGGGTCTCTGGTTCAAAAATTATTAAGAATTTTAAGACTGCAGCAGAAGAGTATTAAACCAAGCACCCAGCCCTTCTAACCCCAGCCCTCAGGACCACACAGTTTGTATGCCCATGAAGCCCGCCTTGGTCGAGTAGGTGATGAGGCGGTTGGTAGGCTGTCCTTTGGGCAAGTCCCTCCTCCTCTCTGGGCCTCAATTGCTTCATATAAAGGATTGGAAGAGATGACTAAGGACACTTTCAGCTTCACCCTTCTACAAGCTGGGAGGTTACTCTCAAGGAGTAGGAGCAAAGTTCATACCTTTGCAACTTCCAACCCCGCTAGCTTTGAGCCCAGAGCTTTCTGGAAGGCTCTAAAGCATCCAGTGACCATAGCAACTCACGCCAAACTCCTGGGCCCTCGGCTCCTCCCACCGCTTCACGGACGCGCTCGTTGATTGGCTCACCAAGTTGACCAATGGCCGGTGGAGCGGGCTGTTTGCCGCGCGGTCAATGGCCACGGGCCCGGAGGGAGGCGGGAAGAGAAGGCGAGAAGGCGGAGCTGGGCGGCGGGGAGCCTGCGTGTTTCCGGCTCCGCTGCGGAAGGCGCAGGATCGGAGCCGTTGGGCCCGACGCGACGCGGAGGAGCAGGGAGAGCGCGGGACGCGAGTGAAGAGCTCGGATCTGTGAGCGTGCCTGGTGGCCGGCGCGATGGGCGGAGAGCAGGAGGAGGAGCGATTCGACGGCATGTTGCTGGCCATGGCGCAGCAGCACGAGGGCGGCGTGCAGGAGGTAACGGCCCGCGCGGCGTCGGCCCGGCCTGGTCCAGCGGCGCCTGCCCACTCGGGCGGCCCGAGCCACGCTCCCTCCGCCCTAATCTGCCTTCGAGGGCTGAGTCCCACCCCTGGGCCTCACGGGCTTCTGGGATCCCGCCACATTCTCACCGCATCCCAGCTTCCGGTCTGGCCTCCGCGCTGCGCGACTTGCCCCCTTCGTATCAGTCTTGGGCCTCCGGCGCTCCTCAGTAGTAGTTCCTATCTTAGCAACTCCGGCGTCCCTGAACCCGTCCCTGGAAAACCCTCAGAGTCTTTGGATTCACACTCCTGCAACCCACCCCGTTCCCGCCCTTCCGGCTCCATTGCCCCTCTGATGGCCGCCCCGAAGAGCATCCCTTAGGACGAACCATCCCAGACGTTGAGATCTGCATCTACCACGACTTGGAGCGAACCGAAGAATGGGTGCAAAGAATGTGTGCCGTGGGGGGGGGGGGCGGGCGGGGTGATAGTAGCACATGGTCTTTTTAGGCCTTGAATGGGGCAGTAGGAGGCCTGTGTTCACAATTGGTTTCCACCACCTCCCAACTTGGGACCTTTCCACATCTCCAAGCCTCAGTTTCTTTGAGATAGAGCTACAAAGCCCTATTTCCTGAATATTTGTAGGACAGTAGTAGTAGTGTCTTGAAGTGGAGAACACTGAGGAATTCCCGGCAGTCAGGCGTGTTCATTCAAGTGTTTGTTGAGTGATTGATGTGTACCAGACACTCACTGGACTGGGTGTCTGGGGATATGTGAGGATACAGACATGAGCAGAAACCTGTCCTTGCCCTGATGGAGCTTAGAAAGAGCTTTTCAAAAGCATAATTCATGCATAGTGACCAGACACACATAGTGTATGAACGATAAGGACCAACCAGCATAGATTCTGGAGTTGGGTTTTTGGATCAGAAACAGAAGGTTACACATAGAAAAGCCTATCAAGATAAGTCTAGAAGTGTCATTCTATAAAGAAATTGAAGGAACTTGCCCAAGATCATCCAGAAGGCTCTTGATCTAGAGGGGACCAGACTCCTTAGGCCAGCGTGCTTTCCACAGTCCATTGCCCATTCTGTGTCTCGCTGGGGACAAGTTTTTATTGAGCTTTTCCTTCTCATTCACTCAGGTGCTTGTGGTGACCAAGGACTCCTAAGCCCTTTGGGGTGGGAAGAGTGTTACTAATTTGCAAGTGTGAAAGGCTCCCTCCCCCACCCCCTAAATTGTTGACACAAAACTGGATTTGAGAGTGAGTTCATTTTTGAGTGAATTGAAAAAGTGCCTAGAAGCAGGAATTGAAACCATTGAGATAAGTTCTAGCATCGGATTTAGAACCACTCACTTGGGCAAATAAAAAGGCTTATATGTGCTAGCCCTAGGTCACCACTAGATCTCGTCATTCAGCAGAAATTCTGCTGAGCATGTACTCTGAGACAGATCTGGTGCCAGGCATTGGGGATGTAGACAGAATAAGCCTACTTGTGAGGAGTTAACTCTTTGGTAGGGGGTCTCTTGCTCTGGGCCAGAGACTGTTAAGGATCTCACCTCCATTACCTCGTTTGATCCTCACAAGATCTGTAGAAGTAGGTCCTGCTGCTGTCCTGTTTTGCAGAATTAAGAAACTTCTTCAGGGTCACAGAGCTGATGTATGTCAGTCTGATATTCAAAACACATGCCCTTAACCACTTGGCTAGACTGGTACCCAGCCAGAGTTAGTTGGTCTTAATCTTTGAAGTGGCTTCGTTTGTTCCCTTCCTCCTACCTCTGTCCCACTAACTCGGCCACTGCCCCTCTGGATAGGCTGTTTACCATCTGGAGAGGAAAGGTGGGCCCTGGTGTTTCAAGCCCTGGATGCAGAGGAGTGGTCCATACCTTCAGGCTGCTTCTAGCGCCACAAGGAATATGAAACACAAACATACAAACAAGAAATGAGAAATCTGCCCTTCATGTGATCTAGATAAGGTCAGGTTAGACTTCCTGGCAGAAGTGACAAAAGTAGGGCCTGTTGAGGAGGATGTTTCCTTAGTTGGGAGGCTCAGGTGTGAAACAGTCAAGTCCTGAGTTTCCTCCTAGGGTAAGGAAGTTGGCTTCTGTGCACTTGAGGGGCTCCCGATATGGCATCTCCACAGTGTCGTTCTTTGTCTTCTTGCAGCTTGTGAACACTTTCTTCAGCTTTCTTCGGCGCAAAACAGACTTTTTCGTTGGAGGAGAAGAGGGGATAGCAGAAAAGGTGAGTGTTGGGAGCCACTGTCGCTTGGGCAGCTCTTCTTAGAAGAAAAGCTCACCTGGCCTTCCTTTGGCATAATAGTAATAATCTTCAGCAGAAGTGAAATGCTCAGGGTGAGAAGTTGGGGAGGGGAAACAAGCTGTCATTTATTGAAGCCCCTCTTCTTGCCAGGTCTTTATCTATCATGTCTCCCATGACCCTTCAGTGGTTCAAGAGGGGCAGGTGTTACTATCCCCATTTTACAAATGAGGAAATTGGCTTGGGGGTGTTTGGCACTTTGTCCAAAGTCTTGAGCTGAGTTGTGAGAGAGCCAGGGTTGGAACCAGAGTCTGTTGTAAAACTGCCTTCTGCCCCTGACACCATGCTTCTTGGTTCCTTTTCCACTGAGGAGGTTTTATCTAATTACTTAGCTGGGAGATGAGAGTAGGTAAATGTTAGAAATTGAGCTCAGAAGACAAGTATAGGAAAACTCAAAGACAACAATCCCAGTCTTCCCAGATGCTGTGACCCGAAGTTCAAGGATTTGGGAATGGTGTTTTGTGGTGCAGGTTCTGAGACCTTGAACTTCCTGCTGTGTACTGAGGTTGTAATTACATTTTTGAAGATTGGTAAATCATGAAGATGTCACCTCATTGAACTATGATTTTTATAACCTTGATATTTGTTTTCACTTAAACATAGTAATAAGGAAACGTAGTAAACATAGAGAAATAGTAACAAGGAGGAGACGTTTTGCAAACTGCTTTCTGTGGTTTTGGGATTCTAACAAGCTGGTATGCTTTGTAATGTTCCTTGATAATCTGAGGCTACTCTGTCATAGACATGTTGGCCTGGGAGTAGGAGTCTCAGGTTCTTGGTCTAACTGTATGGCCACCTTGATTTCCTACCAATTCTTTGGTCCTTTCAATCTTCACATCTGTAAAATGGAAGAAGGTGGCTCACTGACTTGTAGGACCCCTTCTGGCTCAAATATTCTTTCTCTATTAGCATTAGCACCTCCTGTTTTTCTGGGGGCCTGACTGCCTTATAATATCAGCAGTCATCATTCATTCATTTAATGAATATTTATTGAACACCTAACACTTTGCCTGTGTTAGGTACTATGCCAAACCCTTCCAGATTGCAGAGGTGAATACAGACATGTGCTTTGTTTTCATGGATCTCACAGGGTAGCCCCCCCCCCCAAAAAAAAAAAAAGATAATGAGGAACTGGTGGATGTTAGGGCAGAAGCCCTGGGAGCATAAAATGATGGGATTAACCCAGGTTGGGGGCTGAAGGAAGACTTCCTGAGGAAGGTATGAAAGATGAGTAAGGTAGCTGGAAGAAGAGAGATATGGATAGTATTAAGAAGTGTTCTCTCAGAAGTATCATGAGGATGATAGTTGCTGCCATATATTGGATGTCAGCTGGTCCCCTCTTAGACCTTGTCATGTTCCTTGGCTCTTTATGTTCCCTTAGAGTCAGTTCTTTCCCAGTAGGTTGGTCAAACTCTCAGGTAGGCAGAAACCTGTCCAGCCTTCCCACCTGGTCTCCAGTTGTAACACAGTAACTCCTTTGTGTTGAGCACCTACTGTGTGCAGGGCCACCAGATACATCATTTCCAAGTGCAGTGGTTAAGAGCATGGGCCCTGGAGTCTAGCAGATGTGAGTTCGAATCCTGGTCTCCCCCGACTCCCGGCTCGACAACTGTGTGGTGTTGGGTGAATCACTTTCTTTCTGAGCCTCATTTTTTTTACCTTTAAGCGGGGGTAATCCTCACTTCACAGGGCTGTTGTGAGGATAAAAGGAGGTGGTATAAATGAAGTGGCTGGCATGTGAGAATACAAGTCACGATCCCTTTTTTGAACCTCTTGGGGCCAGATGTGTTTTGGGATTTCGAATTCTTTGGATTTTAGGAGGCACTACAGTGCATATACTGTACATTACATACAATACTCCAGTCCAGAGGTCATGAACAGCATCCTGTAATGAAACATTAATATTTCTGCAGAGAAATGTATATCAATATTCATACCAAGTAGGAGATATGAAGACTAATACCCTCATGCTACAAACTTATAAAGTACAGCCCTGATGGCCTAGTGGTTAGAGTCCGGCCCTCACTGCTTCAGCGGCCCGGGTTTGTTTACTGGTTGTGGAACCACATCACCCATCTGTCAGTTGCTATGCTGTGGTGGCAGTTCACACAAAAGAACTAGAACGACTTACAACTAGGAAATACAACCACGCACTGGGGCTTTGGGGAGAAAAAGAAAAAAAAGGAGGAAGATTGGCAACAGATGTTAGCTCAGGGTGAATCTTTACCTGCAAAAAAAAAAAAAACTTCTAGTTTTTATAGCTTTTGGGGCTAGGAATTATGAATAAGGGATTGTGGATTTGAGTAAAGCCATAATGATCAAATCAGTATGTTATTGACATAGAAAGAGACAAATGGACCCGTGAAGCTGAATAGAAAAACTTAGAAAAAGTCTAGACTATATGAGAATTTAATATATCTAATATGGTAACTTAGTTCATAAGGCAAAGGATGATTTAATAAGTCATGTTGCTACAACTGGCTGTTTGTAAAAAAACCAAAAGTGTACTATCTGTTTTACTCATATGTAAAAATAAATTGCAGATCAAGAGGAGTCTTGTAAGGAAAGCTAGAAAACTATGTATAATCTTTGTGTGGAGGAGGCCTTGCAAGATTAGAAAAGTAGAAGCTATAAAAGCAAAGGTAGCTGTTTGCCTCTTCAAACATTGAGAACTTGTGTATGGCAAAAGAGACATAATGACATATAAAGTCAATTGAAAAATATTAGATTTGGAAAAAATGTGGAATGCAGAGGACAGATAAAATTTAATAGCTAATTTATTTTTATTATTATTTTTTTTGGTGAGGAAGATTGGCCCTGAGCTAACATCTGTGGCCAATCTTCCCCTTTTTGCTTGAGAAAGATTGGCCCTGAGCTAACATCCATGCCGGTCTTCCTCCTATTTTGTCTGTGGGACGCTGCCACAGCATGGCTTGATGAGTGGTGTGTAGGTCCCTGCCCGGGATCTGAACCTGCGAACCCTGGGCCGCCCAAGCAGAGCATGTGAACTTAACTACTATGGGGCTCGCCACCAGGCCAGCCCCATAATAGCTAGTTTAATATTCAGGAACTCTTGTAAATTGATGAGAAAAGGATAAACAGAAAAATGGGCAATTCTAAGAAGAGCAAATCCAAAGAGCATATGAAAAGATGCTCAAATTCACTAGTAATCGAGGAAATCTAGGCGAAGAAACAGTGAGATGCCCTTTTTTTCCTGTCAAGCTGACAAAATGTAAAAAAAACAACATTACATACAGGGATGTGGAAAAAAGGATACTCTTCAGATGTTGCTGGTAAAAGAGAAATATTGTAGCTCTTTAAAAACTTATTATAAAAGATGCTCAACATCACTAATCAGAGAAATGCAAATCAAAACCACAGATATCACCTCACGCCCATTAGGATGGCCTCTATCAAAAAAACCAGAAAACACCAAGTGTTGGAGAACATGTGGAGAAATTGGAACTCTTGTGCACTGTTGGTGGGAATGTAAAATGGTGCAGCTGCTGTGGAGAACGGTATGGCACTTCCTCAAAAAATTAAAAATAGTACCACCATATGATCCAGCAATCCCACTTCTAGATATCCAAAAGAATTGAAAGTAAAGTCTTGAAGAGAGATTTGTACACCCGTGTTCATAAGCACTGCTATTCACGATAGCTAAAAGGTGGAAGCAACTCAAGCGTCCATTGACGCGGATGAATAAATAAAATGTCCTATATACATGTAATGGAATATTATTCAGCCTTTTAAAGGAAGACAGACACACAAAAGAGCGCATATTGAATTATTCCATTTATATGAAGTTTTAGAACAGGAGTGTGTCATTTCTCAGATGTGTTGGGGGTGCACACACCCTTATCCCCCCCGCCCCCACCATGGTCAGGTTCAAGACCTCGTGCTTTTGGATTCCATTTAAATATCTCAGGGTCTTCCCTGGCCAGGCTGGTGGGAACCACTCCCCCATCACCCAGCCTAGGTCAGGGAAAGCCTGTGTTTAGGTATGCCCACTGAGCAGTCTGGGGCCTGTCTTCTAAAACTGGCCCAGCCCTTCTCACCCATTCCCCACTCTGCTGGGCTGTGGTTCCCAGTGACAGAAGCTTGACTCTGTGGTAGCCTGCCAGTTGGGACCTCTGAGTAGGCTACATACTCCCAGGGGTCTCTGCCTGGGGCTTGGCCTGGGTAAAGCTGGTGGGAGGAGACTGGGAGGAGGGGTCAGAGGCTGCTGTGATTGGATTTGACTTTGTCTGGTGGTTCAGCTCTGCCCTCAAATAACCTCCAGGAGCTAGGCAGGAACTGAACAAATGGGATGTAACATGATTCACTGGAGCTGGGAGAGGGGAGGGCCCTGCTCCCGCCTCCCCTTGGCCACTGGTTGGCAAAGGGCTTGAGTTCAAGGTCTTCCTGATTAGGGACTTGGGACGAAGGCCCTGTGGTAGAACAGCTTCTGCTGGCATAATTGTCTCTTTCTATTGACAGCAGAATGGCCTTCAGGTGGCTCATTTCTCTCTCACATACACCCCATTTTGTTAACCCATTTGGTTTGGGGGCGCTTTTGGTGCCCTTTAATCTTGTAGAGTATGGAGCTCCTGCAGTGTGGCATGAGGTTAGGGGTTTGGAGTAGTGGGAGGAATTGGCATCAAATGAATGAGAAGCCACAGGGCATTTGGTGGAACCCTAGGTCTGGGAGCCCATGGGTGACTTCAGTGACCCAGAGCCCCACGTAGACCCCTCAGCTCTTGCAGACCCCTCCATCCCTCCAGCTCTGGCTCAGAGGTGCTTGAAAGATGGTTTGTTGACCACTGATCACGTGGTGAGTACCTTGCGAGACTTCTCCAGGTGTGTGGGTCAACAAAGAGTTGGCTTTGCTAATTTGGGTATCTTCCTGGGCCTGTTGAAGGTGAAGAGGTGAAACTCGAGACATTTGAGCTGGTCCTAGAGGATAAGTAGGAGTTTGCCAGGTGACCTGGGAGTAGGGACAAGGACATTCTAGGCAAATAACAGCTTATGCAAGACTGCTTTCAGAAATAATAAAACAGAAGCACAGAGAGATGACCTCAGGGTCACACAGGTAGGAGTAGACCAGGAACTCAAATCTAGGTGTGACTCTCAAGTATGCATGAGAATTGGCCAGGAGGGCTTGTTAAAGATACAGATTGCTGAGCTACTCCCTCCACCCCCCCCCCCCCCCCCCCCCCCGGAATTTCTGATTCAGTAGGTCTGGAGTGAGGCCTGAGATATAACATTTCTAACAAATTCTGGGTGGTGCTGATGCTGCGGGTCGGGGGACCCACACTTTGGAGCTACTGGTATAAACAGTGGGGTGGAGCCATCTCTCCCATTGGTTTTTTGTGTGTGTGTGTGTGAGGAAGACTGGCTCTGAGCTGACATCCATTGCCAGTCCTCCTCTTTTTGCTAAGGAAGAGTAGCTCTAAGCTAAGATCTGTCCTCATCTTCCTCTATTTTGTATATGGGATGCTGCCACAGCATGGCTAGATGAGTAGTGCGTCAGTCCACGCCCGGGATCCGAACCTGCAAACCCTGGGCCACTGAAGCGGAGCTTAACCACTATGCCACTGGGCCGGCCCCTCCCATTGTATTTTTATAGCAGAGAAATTACTTCTCCCCACCCCCCACCAGCTGACATTGGGTTAGCCTCAGCCACGCAAGGGGTGTTGGGAAGCCATCACTTTATATGTGGCAGTGATGTGGCAAGGACTGTGCCCGGCTCTTGACAAGTGTCTGTTATATTCAATCTTCATGACAGGTGAGGAAACGGGGGCTTAGAAAATGTCAAAGTTGTTCACTTGTCCAAGGCCACACAGCCGGATAGTGACAGGTGACAATAGTATTGGGGTAGCTCTTGGGCAGCAGGGAAGCCACCTATCAGGATGTGGATTGGAAACATCCTGGGAAGGCATAGTGGGAGAGAAAGGATTTGAAATTGATAGTTCACAGGCTGAGGAGAGGAAGAGACTAGCCTCTTCCCTTAAGAAAGCTCTCTCTGGTTTCCTGCTAATGTGGCAGTTCTGGACGTGGTGCTGAGTGCTGCACGGCTAGGGCTGCGGTCAGGAGTCAGGTACACAGGTAAGAGAGACCAGTCGGGGAGCAGGTCAGGGTGGGCCTGAGAGCTCAGGAAAGGCTTCTCAGAGGGGTTGAGGCTGGAATTCTGCTTCTGACAGCCTCGCTCTGTAGTGGAGGACTTTTAGAGCACTTTTCATTTGATCTTCACACTGATGAGGAGTCTGAGACTCTCACAGGTTAAGGAATTTGCCAAAAATACAATAGCTAGCATGTGACAAACCCTGGATTAGATCTCAGGGTGTCCAACTTCAGTATCCATACTCTTAGTCACTAGACTGTGATATTTTTTAAACTAGCCACTGTTTATTGAGCCGAGTACTGCGCAGGTATTCTCATTACGACTCTGTGAGTTGGGTCTATATTACTCCTACTTTATAGATGAGAAACTGAGGTTCTGAGGGCCGTGCCTTACCCAGGTAGAGGTGGGACTGGACTCCAGGCCTTGGGACATTGTCCCCTGCCCTGACGCCTCATTGCCTTCTCTTCCTTCCCTAGCTCATCACACAGACCTTCAACCACCACAACCAACTGGCACAGAAGGCCCGGCGGGAGAAGAGAGCTCGGCAGGAAACTGAGCGGCGGGAGAAGGCAGAGCGGGCAGCCAGGCTGGCCAAGGAGGCCAAGTCAGAGACCTCTGGGCCCCAGATCAAGGAGCTGACAGATGAGGAGGCAGAGAGGCTACAGCTGGAGATTGACCGGGTAAGAGTGGACTTCCTTCCCCTGCCTCCCTGATTCCTATTGGCACTGGAAGTGGGGATGCTCTTTCCAACTGCTCTGCCCTTTGCCACAGAAAAAGGATGCAGAGAATCATGAGGCCCAGCTCAAGAATGGCAGCCTTGGCTCATCAGGGAAGCAGGTGAGGTGGACTGGGGTACTTGGGATTAGCCAGAGGTTTGGGAACTTCCAGGGACTCTCCAGCCTTTCCCTTTCTCTGGAATGCACTCCGCTACATCCACACCCCCCCCTCCCAGCTTTGAGGATCCTATCCTACTCAGAAACACTGGACCAAAGAGTCTGGGTTAAAAAACCCAAAACCCACTGGCCTTAAGCTTTGCCAGAAAATCCCAAGAGCCACAGAGGGCAGTGCTGGTACAGGTACCAGACTGGTGGGCTGGGGTGTGTGGGCCCCGCCTGGCCCTTTATGATGGTGGAATACTCTGACACATCTTGGGGTATGCTCTGCAGGGCTCCTCCCGATGACTCGAGTCCAGCTTCCCAAGCAATCTTTGGGGCATTTATTTAGCTTTCCAGAGGTTCTGATCTGAGACTAGGGGTCTCAACTCTATAGACATAGAAAAAGGAAATTGGTCATTTGGCAGCCTGGTTTTATTTTAGGACAACCCTGCTCATGGCCACCTTGTGACCTTCTGCTCTGTGCTGGGCCTTCTTCCAGAGTCCCTTGGCTTGGACCCCCAGCTGGATCCTATGCGTCTATCTATGACTGTCACAGTCCCCCAGCTGGGTCCTTTGTCATATGCTATAACAGTCTGAGCTCTCAGGCAGAGATCAGAACCAGGTTTAACTGCTGGCTCCCAGTGGGCCATAGAGTGGGCAGGGACCAGGTCTTTTTCATTTTGTGGCTCTATGCCCAGTGGGGTTCAGTCTGTGTCTGTCAGGTAAGTAGCTGAGCACCCCAACTATGAGCAGGAGGTGGAGGAGGATGAAGAGGAGGAGGACGAGAAGGATAAAGGGAAACTGAAGCCCAACCTCGGCAACGGGGCAGACCTGCCCAATTACCGCTGGACCCAGACCCTGTCAGAGCTGGACGTGAGTGGCAGGGACCAGGGTGGAGTTTAGGGAGCCAGCCTGGGGCCCCTCCTGACTGCCCCTGCCCCATGCAGCTGGCAGTGCCCTTCTGTGTGAACTTCCGGCTGAAGGGAAAGGACGTGGTGGTGGACATCCAGCGGCGGCACCTCCGGGTGGGGCTCAAGGGACAACCGGCGATCATTGACGGGGAGCTCTACAATGAGGTGAAGGTGGAGGAGAGCTCGTGGCTCATTGAGGACGGCAAGGTGGTGACGGTGCATCTGGAGAAGGTGCGAGAGGCCCGGCCTCCTGGCCTGCATCTCGATAGAGGAAGAGGGGAGGGCGTCTGCTCATTCGGGGACCATGCTGGGGGCCTGGTGGGCATATCTTATTTAATCCTCACAACAAGACTTTTTAAAGTAGGTCTGTCCTATTTTAGAGTCAGGAAAAGGGCAGCTCAAAGATTTGGCCAGGCTCCTACCTCTAGGAAGGAGTGGAGTCAGGATTGAAACAGTCTTTGGTCCCAAAGCCTTTCTTCCTATTAGGCTTGTACAGGCATTCACTTCAGCAAATACCTGCATACCTACTATGTGCCAGAGACTGTTGTGAGTGCTGGAGAGAGAACAAGAACAACACGTAAACTCTGTGGCCTCAGGACGCCTATGTTCTCTCCCTACAGAGAGATGGGACACGGACACCAGTAAATAAACGTGGTCTCCGTGAAGTGCCAAGGGTCCAAGGAAGGCTCCCCGTGGCACATGAGGCCTGTCCCAGCCTACCCCGATGGCGGGGTTGCCTCTCACTCACCCGTCCATGCCTGTGCACTTGCTTTTCCTCCCACCTAGCATGTCCTTCCCTGCTTTTTAATTGGGTGTCCTGTGTGTCCCTTAAGGCCAGCCCAAGTGTCACTCTAACTTCTCTCCCTCCACCCTAGGTGAATATATCTCCCTCTACGCTTTATTCTTCCCCTTATGCTGTTTTGTACTGTCCCTCTGCCACTGGGGAGGGCAGAGGTCTTGCTCATCTTTCCCCCAGGTCCCAGCACAGGCCTGCCTGGATCCCAGGTGCAGGATGTGCATGGGAGAGACTTTGGTTCTGGAAGGGTTGGGGGTGGTTCCTGGGGCACAGTGAGCTGCCTCCTATCCCCTGGTGGTTCTCTTTCTTCCTCACAGATCAACAAGATGGAGTGGTGGAGCCGCTTGGTATCCAGTGATCCTGAGATTAATACCAAGAAGATCAACCCCGAGAACTCCAAGGTGAGCCCTGGCTGCTTGGGGGAGCTTTCGCTGGGAGGTAAGGGGCCTAGGAGGCTCCAGAGCTTCACTATCCCTGTCACTGCCTGCCCCTAGCTGTCAGACCTAGATAGTGAGACCCGCAGCATGGTGGAAAAGATGATGTATGACCAGAGACAGAAGTCCATGGGGCTGCCCACCTCAGATGAGCAGAAGAAACAGGAGATTCTGAAGAAGTAAGCAGTTTGGGCAGGGGTGGGTTTGGGGGCTTGGGGGGCGTTTGGGGCTTGGACCTGGGTGACAGCAGCGAGTGGGTCACTGAGCAGGACACAGGAGCTGCCCTGCACCTTCCAGGATGAGCCAGCCAAGTTTATGGCTTTATAGCCTTGGCTGGCCTACCCTGATCAGTTGCTGAGGTCATCTTGAGGGCAAGGCCACCTCCGGGTAGGAAGGAAGAGATAACAGGCGGCCATTGCCACCTACAGGAAAACAGTGCCGGTATTGGCACTTCAGCTTCCCAGCCTCGGGCTCAAATGGGCCTCAGAGACCCTGGGGCCCCACCCCTGCCCAGCCTGGCTCCAGGTTGCTCAGGGTTCTAAAGAGATTAGACCTCACATGGGGGGCTAGGAGGAAGGGACTAACTTTGGGGAAGAGGGATGGCCTGTTTCACCTCCTTCCTGTTCCCTCCCCAGGTTCATGGATCAGCATCCGGAGATGGATTTTTCCAAGGCCAAATTCAACTAACCCATATCTGCCTCCCTGAACTCTTGAGGCTGAGCCCCTAGCCATCCACCTTCTCCCCCCCCCCCTTCCCTGGGACTTGGGGGCCTCGGGGCTGGGCAGGCATGGGACTGGCCCAGGCACACAGGTCCCAGGGTATCATGAGAGAAGGGCTGGGGCATTGAGGGATCTTGTCCTCCTCAGTTGGCTTATTGTTACACATTAAAACTATTTACCCAGTTCTCCCTGTGTCCTCTTCCTTCTGGCCTTTCCCTGGAGTACAGGCCTCTATGGCTGCTCCAGGGAGCTGGGGGCTTGGCTTCTAGCCCAGATTCTGCCATGTGACCTAGGGCAAGTCTTTGTCCCTCTCTGGGACTGCTTCTCATTACTTAAAGAGAAGATTAAAACAAGACTTTTAGTCTGTTATGATTCTGAGCAAAGGTGAGGTTTTCTGGCTACAGGGACCTGAACATATGTCAGATTCTCAAAGGGGCCCATGACTCAGCAAAGTGTAAGACCAGCTGGACTAGTTGATTCCGATTTCCTCTCTAAGACAACTTCCCTCTGTGGTGGGTCTGTTCTTCAGCCCTGGATCAACTGTTTCTAAAACTACATACTGTTGTTTCCTAGGAGCAGAGGGCAGCAAAGGCTCGGGGGACTGCCCAGGCCTCAGACCTGCTGTGTGTGTGTGTGTGTGTGTGTGATGCAGGGACCTGGCCGGGAGGCAGGGTAAAGTCCAGTGGGGCCCTATTGTTGGTGTCTCTGACCTGGACCTCTGCAGATTTTAGGGCTTCTCGGAGTCAGCTGCGGAGGCAGTGCTAGGGCTGGAGGGGTGCTTGCCTCTGCCCAAATCCAGCCCCCACAGCTGACCCCTGCCGAACTTCGGAGGTTATGGTTACAGTCAGAATGGTTAGACTGACTTGCCCAGAGTGTTCTGTCAGTGGGCTGAGGGCAACCCTTGAATTTCTGGAATACAGCATGTCCTTTCAACATTTCAGAACAGCTTATGAAGGACTTAAAAGAAGCTATGCAGTACATAGCTTTGTCGGTTTTCCAAAATTGATAAACTCCTTTTTTTGGGAATGCTAGTAGTGATTTTCAAGGCTGAGTTTGGAATATAGTGCTCTAGGGCCAAGGCAAGGGTGAAGGGACTATGGCACCACTCTGCTACTCTGTCCAGCAACATCCCTGGGCTGCAGTGCCCTGTGGTGATTTTCCATTGTGGAGAGGCCTTGACCTGGATGACACAGCAGAGCCTAAGGAAAGGGGCCAGTTTTATCACTGGTACTGGGCCCTATGCTCATAGCCCCAAGGGACCATCCTGTGTGTCCAATAGGAAACTGGATAGACAAGTACAGTTTTAGTTGTCACTTTCCAAAGGGTCCCCATGGGGACAAGAAAAAGGGCTGTGGGGCTGCAGGTGAGGTGGAAGCAGAGAAGGGATCCTGGATACCTTCCAGCTTTTTCATCATTCAAGAATGGGCTGGTGGGCCTGCTCTGGCCTCACTGCTGGAAGACGACTAACAGACACTCCTGTGTGAGAGGAGGAGATGAGTAGGATCCTTCTGAACCCAGCTGGGCTCCAGTGACCAAACGAGGAGACCCTGCTTCTGCCTCAAGCAGATCAGCTTGCCGGCTTTGGGGCAGAATTGCCAACAGGCCAGTTTCCAGAGCCACAGTTAACAGCTGCGTGACCCATTAAGTTCCTTGACCCCTCTGAGCCCTAGCCGCCACCTCTGTGAAAGAAGAGTGACCCCACGCCAGGATTGTTGGGAAAGCTAAGAAGATAACAGTGAACCATAGTGCCGTGTCAGCACCAGGGAGAGGTGGAGGGAGCAAGAGGTATGAGGCTGGGTGGGGGCTAACAGCGCTCAGGGATTTGGGGAAACTGCAGGGATGGCAGAAGCAGACCAGCCTGCTGGCAGTGAACTGGGGCAGCAGGGGGTGTCCAGACCAGCCTGCCTAGAAGAACCTCACAGTGACAGAAACCACTTGTGAGACCTTTCTCAGGTACAGACACTGCTTGGCTCTACATCCTGGAACGCACAGTGAACTTGAGAGGTGGGCATTACTGTTCCCATTTTAGCCTTCTGACAACACTAAGCCAGGCTGGACACTATCCTGTCTCCTGCTCCAGGCAGCAGTCAGGCAGATGGGACAGAAAGGACAGTACCACAGCCGAGATGACCAGGCAGACGTCCGTTACCTTTGTACTTGCAACTATGGTCATGTTAGCGTGTAGAATATCAGCCAAGAATGAAACTGCTCAACAGAACATAATGTGGAGTGGGCACTGCCCACAGAATTCCACAGGCCTTGCCTGCCCCTCAACCCAATCCATTTAAGACAAGCTTCTTTTAGCTGTCACCCCCCATCTTGGGGAAGAGGACGTTTGCATGATGGGTTATGGGGGTATGTTATGGGGGTAGTAGAGTTGGGATTCAATCCCAGAAGGTAACCCCTAAGTCTGTGCTTCCCATGACCCAGGCCACCTGGGCAGGAAGAAATAGGCCCAGGCAGAGGTCAGGCCAGCTAGGGATCCAGGAGGATGTGGGCACCATGGCCCAGTGAAATGCACATAGTCCAGGAACCAGTCAGCCAAAGTGGGAGGAACCAGAGTGGGTACTGCTTCTGGGTTTGTGGCCAGCCTTCCCCAAAAGGGGGTCCTGGTCCCCCTCTTCATGGTGTAGGCTGTGCTTCTCTCAGAAGGGGTTGCAGCCACTAGGCCCGGCAGGGGTTAGCAGTACACCTGGAGCAGGGGTGCCCCTGATGAGTCTGTGTCGGTGCCCTGGAAGGACGAGTCGTGGCTGGCTGGGAATCCTGAGGGGGAAAGGAGGAGGAAACAGAGGCTCAGAGAGGGGAAGAGGCTCATCCAGGTCCATGGGCAGGGAGAAGCCTGCTGAGAAGGAGCAGAGCAGGACTTGAGCCTGGATCAATCTGATCCTGGCTGGGTGACCCACTCTGTCTTGACCTCTCTGAGCCCCAGCACTGCTCTCTGTAAAAAGGTAATGACCCCACTCCCAGGGGCTTGTGAAGGCCAAGAAGACAGTAAGAGAAACCACGCAAGGTGCCTTTTCAGCACCAGTGGATGACCTCCCACCCTCCACTTTCCTCCCCAGCGACTTGGGCTTAGATGCTGGTTCTGGGTACCTTCCCCCTGCTGGTTCAGGGGCAGCCCCCTGAATCTTTCCCAGTTGAACCCTTTAAGCCAGCTTGCAGGATTGGGATGGGGTCTGTGGCTGCTCAGGCTTCTCGTCCCTTTCTGAGCCCATCCTCACCCACCCCAGGAGAAAGCTGGGTGGGGGCATATGGGGGGCCCCTAGGACAGTCCCCTCTCCTCTCCACACTCCTCATCAGGTCAGGACCAAACCTGGGGCTCCATAAGGCCTCAGCTTTCTGGCGATGGCATCTGCAGTTGTCTCCTGGGAGATCTGCACTGTGAGTTCTAGGAAGGGAACATGAGGGGGCAGTGGTCATTATCACATTCTTTCAACTCTACTCCCTACTTCTGCCCCTAGCCCAGTGAGAGAAGGGCCACTCACCCCAGGGCTGGGCTAGAGAAACAATGTTTAAAACAAAGAAACAGACAACTTGTGTGTGTGTGTTTGTGTGGTGAGGTTTTGGTTAGGCCACGACAGAAATCCAAATTCATACAGGTTCCTGGGTCCTGTTAACCAGGCTCGGCCTGGAAGCTACTGTGGCAGGTGGTAGCAGGGGATAGAAGGAGACTGTTAGGGAACGTGGAGGAGTGGAGGAAAAGGAGGAGGAAGAGCAGGGCCTGGCTGAGGGGTGGACCAACAGTGGCAAAGACCCCAGTGCAACCCTCCCCTGGCCAGAGCCTCCTCCACTTTGCCCCTCAGCCCTGTGGGGCCCCACCTACCATCCTGGCTGAGTCCTGAGCCCATCATGGTCTCATGGCCACTGTCAGGGGCAGCAACAGCAGAGGCAGCAGCCCGGGTTGACCGCCCCTCTGTGGTCTGCGGGCGAGTGCGACTCTTTCGGGTACTGATGCGAATGATGCCGCGTACCAGGCGGCCCTCAGCATCCTGCTCATCCAGGTGGTAGTCCTGGGTGATGCTGCTGATAAGGTCCGAGATCTTACTGGTCTTCTCCAGGAACACAGTGTCTGATGTGCACTTGGCCAACTCATCGATCTGGTGTACGCTGAACAGCTCCGTAAGCTTCTTGAAGATGAGCACATCGATCTCGCGGCTCGACATGGAGCCACTGCCTATCTCAGGCAGGTCCAGGTCCGACTCATGGAAGGAGTAGTACTCCTCGGAGCCACGGGGGCTGCTGGCAAGGGTGCTAGGCAGGCTGTGCCGCATGGGTGGGGGCTCAGCCAACGGCTCCTTGCAACAGGAGTCCACATCAGGGGCTGGGGAGGTGGCGCTGCGGTAGGGGTATACAGGGATGCCTTTGAGCTTGACGTCAGGGTAGCTGAAACTGCTACCCATGGTTGTCTTGAGCCGCTGGCCATCCCGCCGGCTGGGAGGTGCACAGTCGGGGCTGGGGGGCACTCCATTGTGCTCCTTGGCCCAGCTGGCTTCGGCAGCCCCCTCAGGGGAGTCCCCAGCAGACAAGCAGGGGCCACAGCCCCGCACACAGGCTCCACAGCGCTGGAGGCAACCCCGGCAGCGGCGGAAGCAGAAGGCAGCCTGGCACCAGTCCCACACCCAGGGTCGCCAGAGCAGGCAGCAGGCTGGGGGCTCGGCAGCAGGCTCAGCAGAGCCAGAGATGAAGGTAAGGCTCTCGGGCCCATGGTGGCCAGGGTCCTTGGGGTCTGGCCTACGGGTGCGGCGGCTTGGTGGGGGCTGGGATGGCTCATCATATGTCTCCAGGCACAGCTCTGTTGGCCGCTCCCAGGGACCCAAGCGTGGGGGCCCAGACGATGGGCGGGGGTGTCCGGGGCGAGGCATGGCTCATTGCGTGGTTTGTTACAGCCAGGCACCTGTCGGGGTGAGGCCAGGAAGGAGTCAGGATTAGAGGTCAAGGGCAAGCTCCTGCGCTGACCTGAGGAGCTTCAGACTTCTGGTTTCTGAGAGGCCTGTGATGTGGACAGGCCCAAATATGCCCTGGAACTCTAACCCAGCGTTCCCTCCCTCCCCAAAGAGGAAATTCTCTCTGCAGTCTAACCTACATGTCAAAATCTCCTGGGACTTCACACCCATTGGGATGGCTACTATTGAAAAAACAGAAAATGACAAGCATTGGAGACGGTGTGGAAAAGCTGGAACCCTTGTACATTACTGGTGGGATTGTAAAATGGTGCAGCTGCTATGGAAAACAGTATAGCAGTTCCTAAAAAAATTAAACAGAATTACCAGATGATCCAGCAACCCCACTTCTGGGTCTATACCCAAAAGGACTGAGAAGAGATACTGGAAGATATTTTTACAACATGTTCACAGTAGCATTATTTACAATAGGCAAAAGGTGGAAACAACCCAAATGTCCATTGACAGATGAATAAATAAACAAAATGTGGTATATACAAATACAATGGAATATTATTGAGCCCTAAAAAGGAATGAAATTCGGATACATGCTACAATATAGATAAGCCTTGAAGACATTATGCTAAGTGAAATAATCCTGACACAAAAGGACAAATATTGTATGGTCCCACTTCTATGAAATATCTAGAATAGTCAAATTCATAGAGGCAGAAGGTAGAAGGGTAGTTGCCAGGGGCTGGGGGCAGCGGGGAATAGAAAGTTAGTGTTTAATGGCTAGAGTTCAAGTTTGGAAAGATGAAAAAGTTCTAGAGATGGATGGTGGTGGTGATGGTTACAAATCAATGTGAATGTGTTTAATGCCACAAAACTATAAGGTTAAAATGATTTTTAAAAAAGTTAAAATGGTAAACTTTATGTTATGTATATTTTACCACATAAAAAGAAAAATCTCCTGGGATCTCACTTTCTGGGGAATAGTCTCCCCCAGTTTCTTCCTACTGCTGGTAAGCCCACCCAGCACAGAGACTCTGAGGCTGCTCAGCAAATGCCTTTCCATGCGACTTGCTACAGAACCTGATCATTACCACCTTCCCCTTCTTCTCCTCCTCTTTCAAATCAGACAAGAGACTATAACAGGTCCCCCATCAATATGTCAGTCTAGCTCAGATTTGCTCTTCTTGCAACATTTAACACCAAGCACTGTTTCGCTTCCTTTGATTAGACAAAAAGCCAAGGCCAAAATACATCTTCTTTCCCTTTTTGACTTAGTTGCTAGCAAGCTCAGAACTAAGACTTCATTCATCCCATAAACACTGAGCCTGGCCCTGTGTCAGGCACCGTAGAACCAAAGATGAATGAACTACAGATCGTTCTTGTGATGCACACATGGTTTTGTAGAGAAAAAGATGCTTAAAAGCTCATAAGATGGAACATGTAGGATATATGAGGCATTACGGGAATAAATAACTCTGCCTGAGGGAGTCAGGGAACATCATGTAAGTGATGTATTTGGGAGGGTCCTTGATCACATGTAGGGGTTTACTGGGCAGTAACTATCCTTAGCCTGGATTTTCTGAGACACTGATCCCTTATCTTTTTATCCCTGATTTAAAGGCACTGGGGTCCTAGAACTGGTGATGTGTGAGGAGCCTGGGACTGGGCATTAGGATATCTGTGTTCTAGTCCCAGATCTGGCCCTAGTAGGCAATATGGCAAATCAATGCCACCTCCCTAAAGAGAGCTACCATCATCTCTCACCCAGATACAGTCAAGGCCCCCATTCTGGCCACCTCCATTCCTTTCTACTAGCTGTGGCCAGTGAGAATGTAAAAAAAAACACAAATCTGGAGAAACCTGGCAGATACCACTTTAATCAAATGGTCAAAGTTAATATTACCAATAATGGGACAAACTGACATCATGTGCCTCCTGATACTGTGCACTAAGAAGGATACAACATCACTTATGAAATATTACTGCCAAAAATGCATACCCTGAATGTAATCATGAGGAAACAGCAGACAAGCCCAAGTTGAGGGACATGACAGCTAAATGCAATGTGTGACCCTGGATTGGATCCTAGATCAAGAGGAAAAATTAGAAATTGGATAATGTGGATAATTGGCGAAATTTAAAAATAGACTTGTATATTATTTAACAGTTTTATGTCAATATTAAATTTCCTGAATTTGATTACTAGGGTTATATAAGGCAACATTCCTATTCTTAGGAAATATACACTGAAGCATTTAGGGGTAAAGGAGCATGATGTCTACAACCTAATCTCAAAAGGTTCCCCCAAAACCAGAAGGTGTATGTGTAGGGAGAGAAAGGGTGGGGGAAGGAATGTTAGCCATGGTGAATGGGGATGAGGAAGATATAGGAATTAACTATTCCTGCAACTCTTCAACCCACTCCTCCAGCACTCCTTCTCCAAGGACCTTCAGAACCCCAAGTCAGATGGGAGCCCCTCTCCCTACAGCCTTCTGCTAGGCTCTCTGACAGCTGGGTCAGTTTGAAGATAAGCCTATATGACCCCGAGGGGCAGGGACTGTGTCTAATTGCTTTCTGCCTCAGCCTGGGGAACAGAGTTGGGTACAATAAGTGCTTCAGGGAACTGACAGATTCTGTGTGACCTCAGGGTAAAGCCAGGACCACTGGGTGGAAAGAAAAAGGACTTAGGCTCTAGGCTGACCAGAGAGGGGGAGTGGGGGGGGGGGCGGGAGAAGGAGCAGCAGTCTGAGGGAAGGAGGGGTGGAAATCCCCTCTCCAAACCTGTGCAAACTGAAATTGCAATAGGGAACTCTGAAGTCCCTCACTATCCAAAAAGGCAAGTGGTTAAAATCTTTGCCTTGGTTTGAGCAATGTGGGGGTGGGTATGGATTCATTCATTCACTCAATTAACAAATATTTATTGAGGGCCTACTGTGTGCTAGACATTGTTCTAAGTTCAGTGGATACAGTGGTAAAACAGACAAAATTCTCTGACCTCAGGAGCTTGCACTCTAGTGAAAGTTAATGATTGATGGCTTACATTGTTCTAAGTGCTTTAAACGTATTAAACCAATTAATCTCACAACCCTATTTGTAGCCATTATTATTATTATTGTTTTTATTATTACTATACTGAGGCACAGAGATGTTAAATAAGTTGTCCAAAGCCACACATTTATTTGTATTCAAGCCTGGCCCAGACTCTTATGCACTACCGCATCCCATCTATTACTTGGGAGAAAGGGGGAAGTCAAAGCTGCCAGCTGCCAGCTCCATGGACAAGCCTGTGCCCAAAGAGGGCCCAAGTAGGGAGTCCTGAGTCTTCCTGGCTCAGGCCTTAGATGAGGAGGGTGGACACATCTACACTGTTTCAATTATACTGAGCTCTGGGGTCCCTGGAGTTTGTAAGAACATCAAGGGGTTACTGATGATAGGGTCACTGTCTCCTCCTCCGCCTTCAAGGCTTTAGGATTCACTACTATTCATTAAATTCATCCAACAAATATTTACTGAGCACCTACCATGTGCCCAGCACTATGCTAAATGCTAGGGAAACAGCAGTTAACAGGACAGAAACAGGCTCCAGTCCAAGAGGACGTTCACTTTTTTTAACACTCACAATTGCCCTGTAAGTATTATATCTCCACTGGACAGATCAGGAATCTGAAGCTCAGAGAGATGAAGTGACTTGACCAGAGACATCTAGCAAGAAAGGGATGGTGAAGGATTTGTACTGTGGTCCTCCAGACTCTGGAGCCCATGTACTTTCTCTCTCTCTTTTTTTTTTGTGAGGAAGATCAGCCCTGAGCTAACATCCATGCTAATCCTCCTCTTTTATTTTTTGTTGAGGAAGACCGGCTCTGAGCTAACATCTATTGCCAATCCTCCTCCTTTTTTTCCCCAAAGCCCCAGTAGATAGTTGTATGTCGTAGTTGCACATCCTTCTAGTTGCTGTATGTGGGACGCGGCCTCAGCATGGCCGGAGAAGCGGTGCGTTGGTGCGCGCCCAGGATCTGAACCCGGGCTGCCAGTAGCGGAGCGTACACACTTCACCGCTAAGCCACGGGGCCGGCCCCCCATGTACTTTCTCTTTACCACGCATTTCAAACAGGGGTGGGATGGAGGGAAGGGGAGCAACACCTGGGATAAGGACAATGCCTGGCCTCAGTCTCCCCCTCCTCTCTCGGCCCTGAACCCTCCTGAAGTCAAACAGCCCATTTTGTCCAGGCTCTGTCTCCCCCTCACTGCTGCTGCCCACCCCTCCAAAATCCTAGGAACACTGGTCACTTGGTTTAGTGAGGGGGAGGGTCCCTGTTTCTATTGTGGCATGGGGCAAGACTCTTGGCCTCACTTTTCTCATCTTTAACAAGGGGAGAGATGAGTATTCTTCATGGGCCACCTTGAGGTTTAAATGAGATATGGCGTCCAGGGGCTTAGCAGGGTGCTTGGCAACTGGGAGGGGCTAGGTTACTGGGCGCCCCAAGGCACTGCAGGTATCTTCCCAGGGATCAGAAGGTCCCAGGCCCCAGGCGCATCCTCCCTGAACTTCTCGTTGATGCTCTCCCCATCCTCCTTAGTCCTGAGAACACACACACTCAGGAGTCTGTCTCCATACCGCCCCCTCCTCCCAAGGTCCCCAGGACAGGCCTAGCCGCACCAGCCTCCGCCCCACCCCCGTGCCCAGCCGAGTCTTGCACACCTGGCCGGGAGGGGCATCCCAGCCCTGCTCACGAAACAGCCGTCGGCTCTAGCGCCGGGCATCGGTGTATCCTCGACCTCCTGCCCCAAAGGGGCAGCCCGCGACTCCCGCATTTGCAGGCACCTAGTCCCGGGGACAAGGAAGAACCAGACCCTAGCACTGCCCCTCGGACTAGCACAGCCCCTACACTAGCAGTGCCCTCTGGGCGAGCACCACCCTCTCCAGCTGCAGGGGCCCTCTGCCCGCGGGAGGACCCAGCCTCTTTACCGCCCTGACACTGTTCCTCAGGGTAAGCACGGCCCGCTCCCCAATTCCGACACTGCCCCCGGGCGAGCATGGCTCCCTCCCCAAGCCAGCGCAGCCCTAAAGGCGAACACGGCCCCCCGTGTGCCCGCCCAGCCCAGGCGCCCGCTCAGGCCGCTCCCCGGCCCAGCCCGCGCACCCCGGAAGTGGGAGGGTGGCTCCCGAGGAACCGGTCTCGGGACCCTCCCCCGCCCCGGCGCAGCCTCGGGGGTCTTTCCACAGCGGTGCCGCCCCGGTTCGCGCCCCCTCGGGCCTGCGCGAGGCTTACCTGTCCCGCCAGGTGAGCTGCCTCCAGCTCGGCCCCTCCCCCCGCCCCCCTCGCCGCTCACCTGGAGCGCAGGTGAGCGTCTCGCGGGAGCGCTGCACGGGCCGCCGCTGGGGACACACTTCCTGCCTCCGCGAAGCGCCGCCGCCGCCGCGCACCTGGGCCGAGACTCCGCCCCAGGCGCTGGGCGGGCGCCGGGGTCAGGCTTGGTCTCTTGGCTCGCGGACACAGAGAGCCGCGCTTGGCCTAGTCCGGGTAAGTGAGGCCTGACGTGGAGAGGCGCTGCGGCTCAGTCTCCTCTTCTGTTAAATGGGCAGGTGGTGCTAGCAGTCTCTGAGCGCCTGGGAGCCCCTGCCAGGCATTAAAGGCCCAGCTCAAAGCGCATGTCTCCTGGGACGCCTTCCCTGACCCCTAGGCCTGTCTGGTTTTCTGTTATACAGAACAGTTCTCTGACCTGCTTTATCATAATGCTCAGCACACCGTTGTTTTCTTATCTTCTGTCTCCTCCTTTAGCCTCTGACCTTGAGGACAGGGTCAGGTCTTGTTCCCAGTGTTCCGGGGGCCCAGTGCAGGACTGGGCTGTACTAGGTGCTCAGCAGATATTCTCTATTGCATAAACCGCTGGGCTCTGAGTTCTTCCTTTGCCATGAGGCAGAATTGGGGGCCGGGATCCTCTGCTTACTGGTCAGTTCAACTTCTCTGTTTGGGGAAATTGGCAGGAGAAGACAAGTACCTCTGCTCTGCTGCCTGGGAGTGGGGTGGAGGAGGGGACTGGGCTGTGCAGTCCTGACAGACCTCCCGGATCAGCAGAAGTGGCTAAAATGGGCCATGATCACCACATCCTATGGGGTCTCTGCAAGAGGCAACATCGTTGGGTGGCAAGAAGTTAGGGCTCAGACTGTCCTGGGTTCCTGCTCCCCTTAATAACTTAGTAACAACAATAGCGCCAATAAACAAGTGACTTTTAGGGAGCATCTCCAGGATCCGTGCTAAACCCCTTACTTTCATCTATTAATTAGTCTTTCCATTAGTCTGTAAGGCAGGCCAGGTGTTATCATTCCTATTTTACAGATGAGGTTTAGGAAATAGAAATTATTTGCTCAGGTGCAAACCTTGTGGCTTTGGGCCAGCACTTTCTTTCTCTAAGCCTCGTCTGTGGAGATGATAGTACCTCTCTCCAACTGGGAGAATTAAAAGAGATAATGGATACAAAGTAAGATAAGAGATGACTAGGGTACAGATTGGTGAAGTGGGAAGAATTCAGTACTGCTTAGCCCCCTTTCAGTTCCCCCACCCCCCAGATGGAGATACTGCCAATTAGGACAGAACCCTTTTGGTCGGCCCTATTTGGGTTGCCAAGCCCTCCCCTTGCCCAGCCAAGGTGGACACTTCTTGGAAGATGATTCCCATGGCAACTGGGGGGTTTCCTTCCCTATCTCACCTCTCAGGGCACCATCATCTCATTGCACAGGTGCCCTACCGTGTGCACACAGTAGGTGTTCAGTTTTCACCAGAGACCCTCCATGGCAGCCCCTCCCACCACATCTTGTCTACCTTCTCACCTGGGGCAGGTGGCACATTGTATCCTCACCTGGAGCTCAGAAAGTGAGTCGCATCGTGTACAGTTGAACATCTGTGTACCCTAAGACCCAGCAAGTCCATTCCTGGGGTATAGCTACAAGATTGTACATGTGCACCAGGAGACATGTGTAAGAATGGTAGTAGAAACATTGTTCACAGTAGCCTCAAACCAAAAACACCCAAATGCCATTGACAGGAGATAAAGAATGGAAAACAGCAATATGGCTGAATTATGGTGACATAATATTGAATGAAAAAATGCAAGTCCCAGAAGAGTACATATGGAATGGTATCCTTTTTACATAAAGTTCAGATGCAACTAGAACTATTATGTTTAGGCATGATATTGGGTTCAACCACATGAAATTGCTGGGTTTTGACCTGTTTTCACCTATAAAAGTGGCAAATTCATAAGGTTCTGCCCAATTTATGTGTAAAAAAAACTATTAAAAGAGCAAGAGATGGGCTGGCCCCGTGGCTTAGCGGTTAAGTGCGTGCACTCCGCCGCTGGCGGCCCAGGTTCGGGTCCCGGGCACGCACCGAGGCACCGCTTCTCTGGCCATGCTGAGGCTGCGTACCACATACACCAACTAGAAGGGTGTGCAACTATGACACACAACTATCTACTGGGGCTTTGGGGGAAAAAATAAATAAAATTATTTTTAAAAAAAAGGCAAGAGAATTAGGAACACAAAATTCAGAATAGTGATTACCTGGGGTAGGGAAGGGTAGGGGTCAGGGATGGGGGGAGCCCATAAGTAGATTTAATTTTTAGTAATGTTCTGGTTCTTGGGTTGGATGGTAGATTCAAGGACTTTCATTTTATCATGAATGAATGAAAAATAGAAATTTATGCTCTAACTAACTAATTAAGGCCACTGTCACTTGCAGAGTTCTCAAGGTAGCAAAAATGTGAGAGTCTAGAGTCTTATTTAGTTTTTTCCCCGTTCCTTTATTCATTCTTTTTTACAAGATTAAGGTATAACTTACATACAGTAAAATTCACCTTTTTAGGGTACAGTTCTGTGAGTTTTGAAAAATGCATACAGTTGCATAACCACCACCACAATCAAGATATAGTTCAGTTCCATCACCCCTGAAAATTCCCCTAAACCCCTCTATAGTCAATCCCTCCCTCAACCCCAGCCTTGGCAACCACTGATGTATTTTCTGTCTCCATAGTTTTAGTTGTACAATCTTGTAGCTATACCCCAGGAATGGACTTGCTGGGTCTTAGGGTACTTTCAGTTGTAAAAGTGCAGAACTGCACACAAAATTCTCATTCTGTGGTACCTAAAGTGCTGTAGATTAATAAGTAAAAATGATGCTTGAAGCAGCTCAGAACTACTTTCTTTACGTAGAAAGAAAAAAAGGAAGGAAGGAAAACATGATCTCTGAACCTCTGGCTGCATTTTCTGATGTGTGAGGGAAGCTTTTTCTGGAGCCCCAGCACTGCCTCTCACCAGCGAGCTGTGTAGCCTTGGAGAAGCCACTTCCCTTCTCATCTGTAAAATGGGCATGATAATGTTTTCTCCTCTAGAGTTCTTTGTGGAGTATCTTGCAAAAGACCCAAGTTAGCTGTTATTCTAATCACAGCCACACTGAAACCTCTCTCCTTCTCTGCCCCCTCTATCCCACGCTTGAACACACTGGGCCCTGTTCCTAAGGGCCCTTCTCTCTGCCACAGTACATATTGAAAGGCTCCGTAGAAAAACCAATGGCGCTCTAGGTATATACCCCAAAGAACTGAAAATAGGGACTCAGACAGATACTTCAACACCAGTGTTCATTGCAGCATTATTCACAATAGCCAAATGTGGAAACAACTCAAGTGTCCATCAACAGACAAAGGGATAAACAAAATATGGTATATACACACAATAGAATATTATTCATACGTCCCTTTACAGTTTACAAAGCAAACACTTTTTAATTTGATCCTTACAGCAGCCCTAGAGGTAGGCATTGTCATATTCATTTTACAGATGGAGAAACTGAGGCACATCAAAGTTAGGCCATTTGCCTAAGGCCATGCTGTGAATGAGTCGTGGAGCTGGGTGGGAACCCAGTCTTTCTGGCCCCCAGTACAGTGCTCCTTAATGTCCCTTCCTCCCCGCCCTTAAAGCTATGTTTGGGCTTCTTTCTAAGCAGAAAGGCCTGACTTTTTTTTTTGTGAGGAAGCTCAGCCCTGAGCTAACTTCCATGCCAATCCTCCTCTTTTTGCTGAAGAAGACTGGCCCTGGGCTAACATCTGTGCCCATCCTCCTCCACTTTATATGGGACGCCGCCACAGCATGGCCTGCTGGGATCCGAACCCTGGGCCGCCAGCAGCGGAGCGCGCGCACTTAACCGCTACACCACGGGCCAACCCCCAGGCCTGACTTTCTAACCAGAGCCACCTGAGCTCAGTTTTGCCTCTTGGCCATGACCAGGGGCCATTGTCCTGATCCTCTCCTTCCACCAGTGTTGCTCTGCTCTGTTCAATGTTTTCTTTTCTGGTCTCCTTCCTCGGCCGCCATTCAGGCTCCTGGGTGGGTGACAGATTGAGAGGAAGAAGGGGTTGTCAAGGATGTCCAGGGTTCTGGCTTGTGCTACTGGATGGATGATTACTGAGAAGGGCAAGTTTGGGGTATAAAAGTGTGAACTTGGTGTTAGACCTGTTGAATTGGAGGATTTGTGAGATAGCCAAGAAATGTCACGATTGTATATGGATGACATTCAGAGCGATATTTAGAAGCTGCAAGATCTGAAGCTTTGGGCTTGGGGAGGAGCAGTGGGTCAAGGGAGCCTGGTGCAGCGTGGATCCATGAGTGTCTGGCACTCGCCTCTGGTGTGTTTCTCCCATAGGAGACACTAGGGGGCAGCAGGCAACAGCAGAAATTGCCAGAACTTCAGAGTCACGGGATCTGAGGTGGTGTCCTATATGCACTCCTGTTCAGCTGCAGTGTGAACTTAACCTCTTTAAACCTCAGCATTACTCATCTGAAAATGGGTTTAATGTGAAGTAGGATAGTACAGTGGTTCAGAGCGTGAACTCTGGAGCCAGAGGGCCTGAATTTACCCAACTGTGCCATTTACTAGCTGTATGACTTTGGCCAAGTTATTGAACTTCTCTGTGCCTCAGACACCTTGTCTATAAAGTGGAAATAGTAATAGTTTCATATGGTGACTACAACAGAGGCCGGCACATGGTAAGTGCTAAATAGATGATAGCTATTTTATTTTAACCCCTTCTTCCTGCCCACCCACTGCCCCTCCTAGCCATTCTGGGACCAGGACTCTCGGAGGCAAGACCACTGCCTCTGAGAATAATCAGGAGAACAAGTGCTGCTACTGACCATGACCACCTACTACTATGTGTTGAGTATATTATGTGCCTTATTCCATTTAATCCTCACAATAACTCATTGACTAGATCCCAAATCCCCATTTTATAGCTAAGAAAACAGAGGCTCAGCGATTTAAGCCACTTGTCCAAGGTCATACAACTAGTAAGTGGCAGAGTCCAGAGCTAAGCCCAAGTTATTCTGTTCAGAATCTGAGCTCTTTGCATGGCTCCTCTGGGTACCCCAGAAACTGGGCCTTGGTGGTTGCTTCAGGCCCCAGCAGAATGGGCAATTCTCCCCTCAAGAATTCCATTCTGTACTCAACTCCACTTCTGTCTCCCATACCCCTCTTTCCCAGATAGAATTTCCTGGAATTCTGAATGGAATAAATGGAATGGAACCAACTGAAAGAGAACCCTGTGGAGTGGAAGGGAACAGAATGATGGAGGATGAGCAGAATTGGAATGTGGGAGTCCAGGCTATCTCAGCTCCTCTGATTGGTCAGGTCAGACAATGGGCGAGTGACCATTCAGAGTTGCCTCTCCCCTTTCCTTCATTGGCCAAAAGATAGTGTGTCCTGGAGGCTGGAGAGAACCAGGGGAGTCGGGAAGTTACCCTGAGGAGTGAGGGGCAGGTGAGCTGGGATCTGGGCTGGGCCAATGACATGGACAGAGGTGCAGCTGGAGCCCTGGAATTCGAAGGAACTGGGCTGTAGAGGCTTCTGGAACTCTAGGTTGGGCTGTTGGGTGGGAAACCCCAGGTCCGCCTGGCACTGAGGGATTCTTGGGGCTCCCTGGCTTTAGCTAGCATGGCACTCAGTTATTGGGCGTGGAGGGAACTGCAGGCTGAGGACCCATCCTGTACCAGGTTGAGGCAGGAGCTGCTTCTTTGGTCCTGAATTTGGTTTCAAGCTCTAGTAGAAGTATCTCCTGCAGAGTCCTTGTGCTGAAAGAACCTTCAACTCCTTCAATTTACTGATGAGGAAATGAGGCCTCGAGGGGAATAGCCTTAGCTGAGGTCACATAGTGAATAAGCAGTGGGCCCTAGAGGAGGTAGACCTCTTCTCCTTTACCTTGCTCTATGTGGTGTCAGGATAGGCCTGGGTTCAAATCCTGCCTTTACCACCTAGTGGCTTTGTGAGTGGGGCAAGTGCCTCAGCCTCTCTGGGCTTTAGTTTCCACATCAGGAAAATCCATTTATTCATTCAGCCCTTTTCTTGCCTACCCTCCACCTCATCCCAGTACTGCTCCCTCACTCTCTTGCGCTCACACACACACACACACAAACACACACACTCACACAGTGCTGTGGACACACATGGCCAATGCTGAGTCTTCTAGTCACTCACAAGGAACAATAGGCAGCTCTGGCCACTGAACACCACCCCTACTTTCTGGCCCTCACCCCCAGCCAACCTCACATCCCCTTTTAAGCCTTTTTGGAGAGCCTCCAGCTAGAAGGTTGTCTCCCTGAGCTAACTCAAAGCTGTCTGAGCCCTTCTGATGGCCTTGACTTCTTCTGCTGCTTTCACTGTCCCCAGATGGGAACTCCCAGAGGGCAAAGTCTGGTGTGATTTATCTCTGAGTCCCCAGCTCAGGGCAGGGTCCAAAGGCTACAGCTGGGAGTGTTTGTGGAAGGAGTAAGTGAAGAAAGCCCCTCCAGCGCCCTTGACCACCACCTTCACCCTCCCAAACCATTGATGTGGCAGAAAGAGCCCTGGAGTGGGGGGTCACACAGACCTAGGATGGAATCCCGGCCCAGCCTCTTCCTGACTGTGATCTTGGGAAATGGACCTCAATTCTCTGAGCCTCACTTTCGTCTTCTATAAGTAGCCTTCCTGAGGAGGAGACATGTAAACCAAGAACTAAAAGACCTAGAGGAAGAGCCTTCTGGGCAGACTAAACAGCTGGTGGGAAGGCCCTGAGGTGGGGATAAGCTTGGCATGTTGAAGAAGCAGAAAAGAAACCAGTGTTGCTGGAGTGCAGTGAGCAAAGGGAGAGTGACTGGAGGTGGGAGTGGAGACACGGCAGGCACTGGACCACACAGGGCTTCCAAGGCCTGATGACTAGGGGTCTTGAGCAGAGGGGGTGGCTTGATCTGACCAGTACCCCAACAGCTTCACTCTGGTTGCTGTATGGTGACTGAAGGAGAGTAAGAGTGGAGGCAGGGAGTCCAGTGAGGAGGCTGAGGCAATAATCTAGGTGAGAGATGGTGGTCTGGACTAGGGTCGTGCCTGGGGACGTGGTGAGAAGTGGTCCGATACATGATGTATTCTGCCTGTGGATCACACAGGACTGGACATGAAGGATAAGGGAGGAGAGGACTCAGGATGGGCCTTGTTTTAATTATCTATTGCTGAGAAATAAACTACCCCAAAACTTAGTGATTTAAAACAACAATGATATATTATTTCTAAAAATTCCATGGTTTGGCCAGGGTCAGCTGGCCAGTTCTGCTGGTTTCGCCTGGGGTCACTCTGTGGCTGCATTCAGCTGGGAGCAGCTGGGGCTGAATTACTGAGATGGCTTCTCCTCCCCGGGCCCCCTCTTCACCCAGCCTCTTGTCATTCAGAAGTCTAGCTGATCTTCTTTACAGCGTGGCAGCTGGCATCTGAGAGAACAGGCCCCTTTGTGCAAGTGCCCGTTGAGTCTCTGCTTGCTTCATGCTTCTTGATGTCCTGTTGGCCAAAGCATGTCACATAGCCAAGCCCAGAGTCAACATGGGAGGGAACACACAAGGGCCCAGAAACTGGAGGCCTGGTTCGTTGAGCCCACCAGTGTAACAGTTTAGCACACCCCTCAGGTCTGTGGCCTGAAGAAATGGGTGAAATTCAAGAGTAGAGAAGAAAGGGCAGGGTTTGCTGGAGGGCATGGGGTGGTGGTGCAGTATCCTGCCCCGGGACCTTTCTTGGGAGACACTGGGGAGGACAGTGGGCCTGGGAGAGCCAGCAGCAGTGGACACACAAAGTCCCTGGCATGTATGGTGAGGTAGGAGTGGGGAAAGGGAGGGAGTAGTAATCACGGCAGAGAAGCTGAAAAGTCTCCAGGCCATTCCCTCACCCACCGGGCATCACTGAGCGCCTACTCTGTGCCTCGCCCTGGTCTGAGCACTGCGGACACAGAGAGGAATAAGCCTGAGTGTGTGACCTTGGGGAACTCATGGTGTGTGGGGGAGACAGACCATACCCAGAGGTGCCAACACAGGATGACAGGTGACAGCTTATGGCTGTCCGGGGCTCCTTGGGGTCCCAGGGGAGGGATTCCGGGAGTGGTTCCCAGTGGAGGACTACAGAAGAATAAAGAGTTGGTCAGACAAGATGGTGGAGCTGGAGCATGTGGAGGCCTGCCTGGGCCCCAGCCTGGGCAGGCTGCCTTCCAGCGCTGGCAGTCAAGGGGTGAAAGCAGACCCACAAATGGGCTCTAGGAAGACCGTCAGCAGATATTATTCTTCCCATTTTATGGATGAGCAAACTGAAGCTCAGAGTTGGGAAGTAATTCTACCCAGATCTGGCTCCTCACATCCTGGGCTTCTTTCCACCCTGTTCAGTTCTTGCCAAAATCTAAGGGAAGGCGAGGGAGGGGAGGGCTCTTTCCTGAGCTTGCAGGGATGCACCTAGAGGCTGGGGTGGGAGCTGCTGTAGAGTGCCCCTTCCTGTGTCCTGGATTGGTGTCACCTCCCCTAAGGAAGGCAGAGCCCTGTGAGGAGACATAAAGAGAGGTGGTGACATGGACTGGGGATGGGCAGACCCAGACTTGGAGCCCCCAATCTGAGCAGAGAACACCAGTCTTGCCCTCAGGCCTCCCCTGCGGAGTCCAGCCCTCTGGACTGAGGGGCTCCCTGTCTGAGGGGATCAGGGGACCATAGGTCTGAGGGATGAAGGATGGAGGGGAACTGTGTAGAGGTCAGAGGTCAAGGTCAGGGGAGAGGATGGGGTACCTATGGCTAAGTCTGAGCCAGGTTTCCTATCAAGTGGGAAAGGGTGGGGGATTGCCAAGTTTAGTCCTGGAGGCTCAGGTAGGGGTATAGGAGGGAGGCTGGGAGCTTAGACCAGCCCAGTTCAGCCTCAGCCTGTGTGACCTAGAGTTTGTCCCACTCTTCTAGGCTGGTGCTGAGGGTCCCCAGAGCTCTGCCAAGTGGAGCCGCCAGCACAGGAGCTTAATAACACATGAGCCAGCTGAGCTCTGGCCTCCCCTCTGAAGGGAAGGGCAGCCCCACATCCAACCCCAGCCAGAGCCCTGCTGTTCCTTCCTCCCAGCTTGTCTGGGGGTGGGCGTGGGGGCAGCTGCTGAGTCCAGGCCTCCACACCTGCGAGGGAGGGTGAGATGGAGGGAGGGGGAAGGGAGGTCCTGGCATCTGATGCACTTACAGCAAAAGCCTCTTTTCCTTGGAACCAGAGTGCTAAGTAGTAGGGCTGGAAGCCAGCTAGAGAGAGACTGGGGGTGGGGAGGTGGAGGGAGGTTGGAGGGAGGGGAAGGCAGAATTAGAGAAAGACCTGGAGAGGGAGGTAGAGACAGCCCTAGAGAGTCTGAAAGAGACAGAAGGGAGCAAAAAGACAGAAGCAGGTGTAGTGGGTATGAATATGGGCGCACATATTCAGGTAGGGAAGAAATAGGCTGTTTTTAAAAATTCACTCAGAGCCCTCATTCCATCTGGCTGGTGGGAAATCCAGTCTCCATTATTGTTGTGCTCTCTCAACCCATGACAGCCCCTAAAGTTGGGCCAAGGCCTAAAGGTGTTACAGAACCAGACACGGACAAGGTCCTTCAGTTTGGTCACCAAGCCTCCCTGGTCACCCCGCCGGCTTGACTCCATCAGGCTAGGGACTGTGCTATTCAGTGCCAGCCATGCTTGGGGCGTGGAGTCTCTGGTGACCTGGGAGCCACTGGATGTGGGGTCTAGTCTTCTGAATGCCACTTGTCCCCTGAGACCCAGGGCCTAGATCCATCCATTCTCTGAGATTGGGGAGCCTGAACTGTCACCCCCACCCCCATCTGAGAGGTTGGGGAAGAGCTTCTCACTCTGGTCCCTAGAAACCCTAGGCAGTTGTGTGTCTTGGAGCTATACTCCTGTGTCCCTCTGGCCCCTGGGTCTGGGGATCTGTCCCTTAGCAAAGTCCTTGTTCCTCAGCATCTTACAACTGAGCGGCTGGAACCAGCCCAGTCGTCCCTCTGGGGCCTAGAGGCTGCAGACCCAGCCAGAGAGCCCCGGGGAGGATCCCCAGAACCTCCGCCAGGCATCCCTGTGGTGGTGGGGAGATGGCAGACAGCCAGAGCTGGAGCCTCATCCTGAGTGAGCAGGAGGGACTTCATCCAGAGCCAGACAGTCATTAAATTATTCAGTGCACATTTACGATGTGCCTGCAGTGGGCCAGGCCCTTCCCTGGTCTACAAGGCTCCACATGACCTGGTCCTTACACATTTTATTGTAAAAATTTTACTGTGAAATATCTCATACGTGTAGAAGAATATGTGTGTGTATACATACATATAAAATATTTATACATGTGTCTATTGGAGAGTAAAGGTAAAATGAACACTCAGGCATTCACTACTAGTTTAATGGGACATTTCAGTACCTTTGAAGCCCTCTGTATGGCTCTTCTCTGTTGCCTCCCCTTTCTTCATCCACCCAGAGGAAGAACACCATACTGAAAATGGTGTTAGTCATTCCCGTAACGGTGTTAATCGTTTGGGCTAATTTACCCATTGGGCACAGTAAGCACAGCACACAGGACCCACAGTATTTTTAGGGGCCCACAGAAATGTTTTAATTTCTTTTAAAATCAGAGATGATTGAATAAATAAATGGCAGAGAAGAGAGATTTTCCTTACAGAATTCCAAGTGTATGTAGATACTCCACCCTCCAGGAGGGGGCGCTTTATCTGGTTAATGGTGCCATGTACCTAGTTTGCTAAGAATTTTTAACATAAAAGGTTGTTGAGGGCTGGCCCAATGGCATAGTGGTTAAGTTCGCGTGCTCCACTTTGGTGGCCCCGGGGTTTGTGGGTTCGGATCCCAGGCACAGACATATGCACTGCTTATCAAGCCATGCTGTGGCAGGCATCCCACATACAAAGTAGAGGGAGATGGGCATGGATGTTAACCCAGGGCCAATCTTCCTCAGCAAACAGAGGGTTGGCAATAGATGTTAGCTCAGGGCTAATCTTCCTCACCAAAAAAAAAAAAAAAGATTGTTGAATTATCAGATACATTTTCTATATAAATTGAAATGTTTACTTGGTTTTTCTCCTCTAGCATATTAATATGGTTAATTACACTAGTAGATTTTCTAACGTTGAATCAGCCTTCCTAGAATAAACTCACCTTGGTCGTGATGTATTTATTATCTTTTAAATACATTGCTAAATTTGCTTGCTAATATTTTGCTTAGGGCATTTACATCTATGTTCTTAAATAACATTGTTCTATAGTTTTACTTCTTATACTGTCGTTGACTGTTTTTGATATAAATTTTTATCTTTCCAGGAATTTGTCTATTTTACCTTTGCTTTAAGTTTGTTGTCATAAAATTCTTTATAATATTCTTCAATTATCTGTTAAATCTCTGCTACAACTGCAATTTAGTAGTCCAGTTCTTAAATATTATAACATTGTTTATTTGTGCCACCACCCCCCCCCTTTTTTTCTTGGTCAGTCTTGCCAAGAGTTTCTCAGTTTTGTTCCCGTGTCAGTTAGGAATTAGATTCAGCTGGAAGTAACAGACTGCACACAGCAGCTCACTGCGCTACCAATCCTCGAGTGAGGTGCTTGTCTTAAGGTCCTTGATGGCATCCACCACATCCACGTTTCTGACAGCAGGATAGAGAAAAGGAGAAAGAAAAGGGCAAAGGTTGTGGACCACTTCTCCCTGGCTGCTTAACACCTGAGTGCCCCAGGCTCAGTCCCTGGTCCTCTCCTCTTCTCTGCCTTCTCTCATCCCATGGTCATCTCGTCCAGTTACATACTGCCTATGCGCTGATAATTCCAAATTCACATCTGCAGCCCAGGCCTCTCTCCTGAGCTCCAGATACACAAATTCAACTGCCCACTCAAAATTTCTGCTTGAATATCTACTTAACAGGCATTTTGGACTCAACGTGGCCAAAATTTAACTCCCTAGAAATGAAAAATCCAACAAAATGCTGGAGCCCCAAATAGTTCCTTTCTTCCGAATGCTTCCTGATTGCAACTTGCAATTTGATTGCAACTTGGCTTCTCTTCCTCAAATAGAACACTCTGCAACTCCTAGCACTCCATCCTTTAATGGAGCTCAACTGGCATTAAAAAAAAAGAAAAAAAAAAAAAAAAAAGGAAATCGAATAGCATAGAATAGATTAGACCGGGAAACATCAGTGTGCCACACCTGTAATTAGGGTGACTATTGCTTGTTCAACTTTCATCTGTGTACTGGGTACTGTTCTAAAATGTCTCATAGTGGGTTGAGGTAAAAAATTTTGACTGGTCTAGGTCTCGAGGTTCAACAGGTGCCTTCAGGGCAAACACCAGCTACAAGACTCATTTAACCCAAGAAATTGCCCTTTCTTGTCATTTCTGGCCTCTCCTATTTCTCTTACTTTGTAGTCAGCTCATTGATGCTTTGGAAAAGATAATTTTTAAAATTTAACCATAATTTTTAAAATGCTGTATATGAGGAAGTGTTTCTCTGCTTCCCTCTTCTGCTATTTTGCTGGAAATGGAACTCTCTTCCTGCAGTTCTGTCCCATTTCATTCCATCACCACAGCTCATTATATTCCAGCTTCACTTGCCTCCTTTGTGTTCCCCAAAGGCGCCAAACTCTCTTTGGCAAAGAATCTTTGCACTTCCTTTTCCTTCCTGGATTGCTTCTCTTTGCACTTCTAAGCCTGGCTCCTTTGCATCCTTCAGGACTTCTTCATCAATCAGGATTTGCTCAATTATAAGTGACAGAAAACCCAGCTCAAAATAGCTTAAGAAAAACCAGGAGCATTTGTTGGCTCACTTAACTGAAAAGTCCAAGGGTAACACTGCTTTCAGGTACAGCTGGAATCAGGTGCTCAAGTGATTTCCCCACTCATCGGGTCTTTCTTTGTTTCTGGGCTCTCCTGCCAGGTAGCAAGGCAGGCACTTCCTTTGTGGTGGCAAGACGACTGCCTGGAGCTCCAGGTTTATAGTCTACTCAGTCAATAATTTCCAGGCAAAGAAAGTTTTCCTTTCCCAGTAGGTCTAGCAAACATCCTAGTATTGAGTTTCATTGGCCAGGCTAGGATCACAGGCCCATTCTGGAGATGGGCTGGGGTCAACCCCACAAAAAATATGCATTGAGCACGTAGGATAAGTTCCCCCCAAAATATAAAAGCACTGTTATCAAAGTAGGACAAACGAATGATGGGAAGGCAAAAACTACAGCCGTCCACTCCATCATCCTTGACTTCTCTAAAGTACGTCCCCTTGGTTACTCCCTATCGCATCACCCTGTTCACTTCCTTCAAAGCACGCATGTAACCTGATCTGAAATGATCGTATTTGTGTTGATTCTTATGGCCTTCCACTCTTCCTCTGGATTGAGAGGGTGGGGACTTGCCAGTCTTGATCCCCATAAGTGCTATGTCCCAGCATTTAGAACAGTGTCTGGCACACAGTAAGCGTTTAATAAAGGCTTGTGGCAGGAATGAGCTTGCTGGAGCTCCCATCCTCTCTTGCTTTCTTGAGAATCTCCCACGTGAGGTTATCACTTCATGCCGGACGGCCATGTTTCCCTCTCTGCTGAATTGCTCCATCAGCCTACAAAGGTGCTCCTAGTAGCTTCCATCTTACAGTGCCCCGGTCAGCCCCACTTTCTTGCCAGCTACCACCCCTGTCTCTGCTTCTTTTCAAAACAAAACTTCACAGAGAGTGGTCTGCATTGGCTGTGTTTGCCTCCTCACTCTCCATTTATTGTTCAGCCGCTTTCTTGTTTTCCCCCTTTGTCACCAACCACTCCTGCTCTGGCTCCTTTGCTGGGTCCTCCCCATCACCCTGACTTCTAAATGTGGTGCCTCAGGCCTCTGTCCGCTTCTCTTCTCTATCAGCACTTTCTCCTGAGACCATTCATCCTGTTCCGTGGCTTTAAGTACCATCTATACTTTGATGACTCCTCAAATTTAAACCTCCAGCCTGATTCTCCAGTGCTGACTTCCAGAAGCATCTACATACCTGCCTACTTATCGTGGATATCCAACTTGGGTTTTGTGAAATAATAGAAAATATGTATATTGGTCTCTGCCCCCAGTTCCTGGCACGGGCTCCTACAACCCTTCTAATTTCCTAAGTGATAGAAGCACTAGGAGCATCTTTTGCTCTAATATTTGGTCTTTGACTCCAGTTCCCAACACAGAGCTCCTAAACCCCTTGGAATTTCCTTGGTCATAGGAGCATCTTTTGTTCTATTGAGGTGACTCAGAGTAGGCTCCTGGATAGCTTCAGAAAGGGGCTGGTCACTGGAAAGACCAAGCCATGATTAGAAGCTTGAAACTTTCAGCCCCATCCTCTGGGAAGAGGAGAGGGGCTGGAGATTGAGTTAATGAGCAAGCGTGCCTATGTAATGAAGACTCCATAAAAATCCTAAAAATATGGAGATTTTATTATTATTAAATTCGGAGAGCTTCTGGGTTGGCAAACACATCCAGGGGCTTGGAGGGTGGTGCACTCCAATTCCATGGAGACAGAAGCTCCTGTGCTTGGGACCCTTCCAGACCTCACCCTACATATTGCTTCATCTGGCTGCTCATCTATCCTTTATCATATCCTTTATTATATCATAAACTGGTAAATGTGTTTCCCTGAGTTCTGTGAGCTGTTCTAGCAAATGATCGAATCTAAGGAGGGGGTCCTGGCAACCTCTGATTTGTAGCCAATTTGGACAGAAGTTGTGGGTAACCTGGGGACCTACTACTTGCAGTTGGGTTCTGAAGTGGGGAGCAGTCTTGTGGGAATGAGCCCTTAACATGTGCAGTCTGCACTAACTCTGGTTAGTGTCAGAACTGAACTGAATTGCAGGACACCCAGCTGGTGTCGGAGAATTGGTAGGTGTGGGGAAAAGCACATAGGTATTTGGTGACCAGAAGTGTCAGAAGTGAAGTATTCTGTGAGTAGAGTATTGAAAATAGAAGAAAAACAGAAAATAGTTTCCCAAACGTGTCCAAACCAAAATTCTTTCCAAAAATTTACCTATCTCCTATGTATGTAGACCTCTACTAGAAATATATTTTTTCCTCTCTGTATTATATTTTTATTGAGTTTTACCTTTCCATAGACTGATACTTAATGCACATGATTTTACAAGTTAGATGTTCATTTTCCAGTGCACGGTAATTCCAACCATATTATCTGAATGCTGTGTTAATGCCAGTTATTTCAAATAATTTTTCCACCTTTAAAACTGAATGTACACCCTCTGCAAAGTATAATATTTCTTAGTTGGACTAAAAACTAGGACAATATAATGGGCTATTACTATAGACTCTTTTTGTTCTTATTTTTATAATGAAGCAATTATCATTTAGGGAAGAAAACTCTCTTGACCTTGATTTCTCCACTAAACCTGTGCCTCCCCTGGTCTTTCCCGTCTCAGTCAAGGGCACCACAATCCATTCTGCTGCTTCATCCACAAACCCAGAGGGCATTCCCTCACCCCCACACTAATCCATCCACAAGTCCTCTCAGTTCACAGCCAAATAAAAATCAAATCCATCCCCCCTCCCACCTCTTGCCATTACTCGTGGCCTAGTCACCGTCCTCTCTCAGCTGGATTACTGCAGTAATCTCCTACCTGTCGTCCCTCATTCCCTCTCGCTCCCTTTCAGTTCATTCTCAACACAGCAAATAGCATGATCTTTTAAAAACAAATCACATCACGTTGATCCCCACTTAAACCTTTCAAAGGCTTCTCCTGCACTTAGAGTAAAATCCAAAATCCTCACCCTGGCCTCCAGGCCCAGCCTGCTTCTCTGAACTCAGCGCTCCCTATTTTCCTGCTGGCGTACTAGGCACTGAACACACTGATCTTTCTGTCTCAGGACCTGTGCACATACTATTTTTTCTGCTGGGAAATATCTCTTCCCAATTCCACGTGACTGACTTCTGCTCATCTTTCAGGTTTCAGCTTAAATGTCACCTCCTAAGGAGAAGCCCTCCCTAACTCCTCTATCATATCACCAGTTTATTCCTTGTCCATGATTTTTAGGCAAACACTATGGCATCATGGTTGAAAACAGGCTCTGGAGGCCGACTGCCTGGGGGTTGAATCATAGCTCGGCTACTCCTTCACCATGTGACCCTGGCTACATTTACTTAACCACTCTGTCCTTCAGTTTCCTCATCTGCAAAATGGGTATGTTAATAATAGTACCTCATAGGATCAGTACCTGGCACAGAGTAAGCCTAAGTAAATATTAGCAGGTATGTTATTATTCTTTCACGGCACATTTTTTTGGGGTTAATTATTTTGATTTCTGAAATATAAGCTTCGAAGGATAGGGATTATGCTGCTTTTATTTACTGCTGTGCCCCTAGCTCCTTGGACAGTGGCTGGTATAAAGTAAGTGCTTAATCATGTTGCTTAATGAATGCATGAAAACAGACACGATCTCACCCCTTTTGGAGCTTACAATCGAGAGATCATGGAGTCTTACCTTGTCCAACTTCCCCTTCAACACCTGGCCACTTTAGAGATGTGAAAACCGAGACCCACAAAGGTGGGGTGATTCGAGCAAAGCTTCAAGGGAGAAGGGACATTGCCCTTTCCAACTTCCCAGAGGGAAGTAAAATTTCTACTTGTCAGAAACGTGATGAAGTGCCAAAGCACTTGGAATCTGCTACATCTGTTGTGAACACAAGTCACAGCCTTTTATTCCAGGAATAATAACCAGGGCAAAATTTTCATCACAAGAGAAATTAAAAACAAAGAAAACCTGTGAGCTCTCCGGATGGAGCAGCAGGATGGATTGTAGTGCTTGTTGACTGTGATGACGCTGACACTGCTGGTGTGCCTTCCTAGGAAAGACATCTAGTCCCCTGTCCAAATAATTGCCACCCCTGAACATTTAGGAATCCAGAGGCTTCATTTTGCAAATGCAGGAACAGAGGCGTAAAGAGAAGGAACTTGGGGGCCGGCCTGGTCGTGTAGTGGTTAAGTTCACATGCTCTGCTTCGGCAGCCTTGGGTTCACAGGTTCGGATCCCAGCACAGACCTACGCACCGCTCATCGAGCCATGCTGTGGTGGCATCCCACCTACAAAATAGAGGAAGATAGGCATGGATGTTAGCTCAGGGCCAATCTTCCTCATCAAAAGGAGGAAGACTGGCAACAGATGTTAGCTCAGAGCCAATCTTCCTCACCAAAAAAAAAAAAAAGAGAGAGAGAAGGAACTTGCCCAAGTCCACATAATGAATTAAACCCAAGTCTTCTTCTAGCACAAGATTTCTTTAAGGTCTAATTAATATAAAAGCTTTTAATAGAAGAATGGAGTTCTCATGGAGGTGAGGAGGAGCGGGGAGAGGGAGGAGAAGGACTAGAAGAAGGAGGAGGAGGTGTTGAATCAGGTGCCCATTGGCAGGCAAGGGCACTGACAGGTGTGTGGGGCACCCAGGGACCCTGAGGGGAGGGCGGGGGAGTCTGCCGGGGAAAGAGGAGATGGAGGCCGGGGCCTAGCTGGGTTATTTTCAGAGCTGCTATCTTTGTCTGCATCTGCTAAATTATTAAACGATATCACATCCTAGAGGGTGCCAGTCCAAGTTGCCAGGAAGAGACTGAAAGGGAGGGGTTGGATCTCTTAGCAAGACCTCGAACCTTCGGCTGGGATGGAAGTAGACTCCTCAGGCCTTGACCCCCTGTGCCACCCCACTCTCAGCTGATTGAGGGTTCCTGTCTTGGGTCACAGCCGCACTCACCATTCCCTCTGTAAGGTTCTGTCTCCGCTGGCTGCTATCCTGGGAGGGGCATGTATGTAATGGATAGGACTCTGGAACCAGGTCCCTCCTGGGCTGCCTCTTCTCTTTCAGAGTCTCTGACTCAGACTGCAATCAGATCTGACCAGCTTGTGAGACCCTAATCCTTGCATCTGTCTGTGTCCTTGTCAGTGCCATAGGTCTTGGCAGTTGCATTCCTCAGACCCTGAGGTTCACAGAGAAAAAGTGCTTTTCTCAGGGTTGCACAGCTAGGAAAGGAAAGGACTGAGCTTCAATTCAGACTCAAGTCTGTCTAATTCCAGATGCCTTTCCTCTCTCTATTCTTTTTTTGTATTTTAATATTTTCTCTATTTCCCATCTTGTCTACAAAAGGGATGTATAACTTTTATAAAAATCAGAAAAAACTGATAATCATTATAGTTTAAAAATGTATTCCCTGGGGCCGGCCCGGTAGCTTAGTGGTTAAGTTCGTGCACTCTGCTTTGGCGGCCCACGGTTCACAGGTTCCGGCACGGACGTATGCTCCGCTCATCAAGCCATGCTGTGGTGGCATCCCACACATAAAACAGAGGAAAATGGGCACAAATATTAGCTCAGGGCCAATCTTCCTCACACACACACAAAACTGTATTCCCTAATCCCAAATGTTGTGTTTGCTGGGTTGGCTGTGCCCTACAAGTTGTCTGTGGCCCCTGTCCACGGCCAGGAGTGCAGAGCTCAGGCCAATTAAGGAAACAGGGAAGGAAGCTGGCAGATGCCAAACTTCTCTCACGTCTGGTCCTGTGCACACGATGTTCCCATCCTGAATCCTTCTCCCTTCCTGTCCCCCCACCATCTGTGCATCCCTCACTTTGATTCATCCTTCAGGTCTCAGTTTAAATATCATCTCCTGCAGGGAACTGTCCCCGATCCCCTCCCCACCCAGCTGCGCAGTTTCTGCTCTGTTCCCATAGCCTCAGTGTTACCCCCATCCCAGTAGATACCTCACTGAACTGTCTGTATCCCCCCTAGACTGTGTGCTCCCTGAGGGCAGAGCCCCATATGATCATTGCTGTACCTCCAGCAGCCAGCCCAACAGAGGAGATAATGAACAAATTTCTTGAATGAGTGAAATAAACAAAGAATGAATAAATGAATGAATGGAGAAGGAGGCTTCTCCATTCTCTTCAAGCTCTACCCTTGCATTATTTTTCAATTCAAACAAATGTTTATTGAGCGCCTTATGGGGCCAGGCATTTGACTTCAGGGGATTCTAATGATAAACAAAACCAGTCTAGGGAGAGAGACTTAAACAACTAAACAATAAACAAATACATATATATCTGTAACTTCTGAGAAATGCCATCAAGGATAGGAAGAAGGGACATAAAGAATAACAGGGAGGTAAGGGATAACTTTGGGGTGGGTCAGATCTGTGTTTGAATCTTTGCTTGGCCACTTATCTGTTGTGTGACCTTGGGCAAGCCTCTTCACTTCTGTTGGCTTTGGTTTCTCATCAGGAAGAAAAGGCTGCTGATGCCCCTCTTTAGGGATGCTGTGCAGAGACAGAGGACATTCATCCATTCAATAAATATAGGTTGAGTATCTCCTCCTACTCAGAGAAATGACTTGCCCAAGGTCACCCAGATGGGCAGTATGTGTAAGATCTGAACTCAGATCTGGCTGATTCTCTGGAGCTGGCTGATGGTGGGGGGTGGGGGATAAGTCCTGGTCTTGTTCCCCCTGATTCATCCCCCAGAAGTTGGGAGCAGTGATCTACCTGTTGCAGGCAAAACACCTGTCAGTCTCCCCACAGTAATGGGAGGATCCCAGCTTCTGCACAGAGAAAGACACAAGGTTTGATGACACAAAGAAGACCATTCAAAGGAATAACACCATTCAGCAGAGCATTCCTCCTTGCTGGGGGCAAGCTGGTAACTCCTGAGCCTCTGTCATCCGCATTGAGCCCCTCTGACTCCTTGAGCCCCCATCCCTCCCCTTGAACCTCCCTTCTCCCCCTGTAAGCCTCCTCTAGCACCAGTGCGTCCACTAACCCTTCCCGCTCACTGAGCCCATCACGTTCCTTCACTGAACCCCTCTTCTGGCCCTCACTGAGCCCCTCCCTTTCCCCTCCAATGAGCCTCCACTACTGGTCACTGAACACCGTCCCCCTCACTCCCTCCTTTTAATTCCTCCTCCTTTCCTCTTCACAGAGGCTGGCACCCCCTTATGGACCTCTCCCTCCTCTCTGAGCCCCTTCTAAGAGCTGCCTCTCAGGAGCTGAGCTGTCTCGCCCACGAGTCCCCATCACTCAATCTAAGGCACCTGAAAGCACTTAGAGCACATGGGGGGAGGTACTCCATCGTCGCGCTCCTCCTCCACATCAAGGGAGTGCAGCTCCTCCATCAGTCTCCTTTTCAGGCTGGGGCAGTAGTCGCACTGACCCTTGACAGGGCCCTCTGAGCCCAGGGTATGCTGCAGTTCTTCCCAGTCGGTATCAGAGCTGGTTTCTGGCCCTCCAGCCCCTGCCCCCGCCCACCACAGAGACTTCCCATCTCTGATGGCACCTTCAAGTGGGTGGAAACTGAGGCAGGGCCATGGTGTCTGGGCCAGTGTTGGAGGGGGTACAGCAGGGTCACTTCTGCTTCAGAGAAAATGGGCAGGACTCAGTCCTATCAGTTGGCCAGGATGACTGAAGTCCCAGTTAAAGAGGGTCCCTCAATGACAGTGAAGAAACCCAGGTATCTGAGCCCCCAGAGGGCACGAATGGCTGAGTTGGTCCCATTCAGTGGTCCAGATTCAGCAACTGATCGGCAATGTGACCTTGGGCAAGGCACCACTGCACCTTCCGGGTCTGCTTACCCTTCTGTGTAAAAGGTGTGGGGGCACCTACTGGGAGGAGCAAACAGGAGCAGGGGTGTGGAAAGAACTTTGCACACCGTCGGGACAGGTGCTCCTCTTGGGGGGGGGCCCCAAGGTTTGCGAAAGCCGCGCTAGGCTCAGCAGCAGCGCTGTGATCTGTTCTGCAAGCGAAGGGCCTGCCTGGCGGGGAACAAACGCGGCCAGATTTCCACCGGGGCGCCAGTCGCCCCTCTGCGTTAACCTCTTCACGGACTCGGGGGGATTGGAGAAGGGATCCTGGTGAGCTTTGTGGCCCAGGAAACCGGGCAGAACCGATTCGGCCAAGGGGCAGCGTGCAGTTCGGGAAGGAGCACTACGCAGGAAGTACAAGTCTCCCGAGTTCTAGTCCAGACTCTCACTGTCACGTAGTGTGGCCTCAGGCAAAATCCTTCCCCACCTAGAGTCCGTGATTCCTAAGCAGCAGCTACTAGAGGTTGTGACTCAGCTTATGACTTATGTCCCCCAGGACCAGATGCAGTCCTCCTTCTACCCCAAATTTGGAGGAAGGTGGATGGGGACCTGATGCCCTAGCTGGGCAAAGCGGGACGAAGGACCAAGGACCTGAAGGGTTTGGGCAAGTCCTGAGTGGGCGGGGTAGGGGAGACGGGCTCCAGGCATGCCGGTCTCTGATTGGCTGTACTGTCCATCGCTCCGCCCCGTGTCCTATAAGACGCACCGGCGGCTGGCCCAGCGCTGGCGTGGAGGCTGCGGCCGCATCTTCTCCGGTACGCGGCGTCCATCCTACCCCGCGCGGGGGCAGCCGGCGAGACCCGTGGACCCACCGCTGCAGACCGCCGGGGGGGCGGGGGATGCCGGGCTGCCGCATCAGCGCCTGTGGCCCAGGGGCTCAGGAAGGGACGGCAGAACCCGGGTCCCCGCCGCCGCCCCGGGAGCCCCTGTCGTCCGCTCAGCCCCCGCCCCCAACTCCAACCTTGACCCCGACCCTGGCTCAGGCCTCGCCGCTGTCGGAGGCGGCCCCGGCGTCGGCGGGCTCTGCGGAAGGGCAGGAGCTGCAGCGCTGGCGCCAGGGCGCTAGCGGGGGCGCGGGGGGCACCGGGCCGGCAGGGGGCGCAGGCGGCGGCCCGGGCGCGGCGGCAGCAGGGGCTGGGGGGCGCGCGCTGGAGCTGGCCGAAGCGCGGCGGCGACTGCTGGAGGTGGAGGGCCGCCGGCGCCTAGTGTCGGAGCTGGAGAGCCGCGTGCTGCAGCTGCACCGTGTCTTCCTGGCGGCCGAGCTGCGCTTGGCTCACCGCGCCGAGAGCCTGGGCCGCCTGGGCGGCGGCGTGGCGCAGGCCGAGCTCTACCTGGCGGCGCACGGGTCGCGCCTCAAGAAGGGCCCGCGCCGCGGCCGCCGCGCCCGCCCGCCCGCGCTGCTCGCCTCGGCGCTCGGCCTGGGTGGCTGCGTGCCCTGGGGCGGCGGGCGCCTGCGGCGAGGCCACGGCCCGGAGCCCGACTCGCCCTTCCGCCGAAGCCCTCCCCGCGGCCCCGCCTCCCCCCAGCGCTGATCTAGCGCCCGCACCCCTGATCATCCTGACAGACCATCGCCAAGGTGCTGACCGACGGATAGAGGACACCGGCTGGATGTCACCGACGCGGATGGACGGACTGACCAACCACAGAAAGACAGTCTGGGGGCCGGGTGCCCAGTGAAGGAGGTTAAGGTGCGGTCTTAGTGGCTGGTGCATCCGTGGGGCGGGGTGGTGCAGGGCTTGGATCTCCCTTCCCTGGGGCTTCTGGAGTCTGCTGGGTCCCTAAAAAAGCTGTCCGCTTTCTGTTGCCGCCTCTCCCAGATCACCTGGCGAGTGAGGTGGTAGCACCAAGTTCCCATTATAGAGTTGGACAAACTGAGGGTGAAATCACAGGAGGGGTTTGGCAGCAAGTTTTTACCGGTTGGAGCCTGCTGCACTGACGCAGCAACCCCAGCCTCACCTCCACCTGCGATGCCTTTCCTGAGTCCCCTGGGGCTGTAAGAAGACTCTTGCCCTTGAAGCTGCTGCTTTCTGGTACCGTCCAGCTCCATACCTTGGTGAGGACAGATTAATGAGGCCCCAGGAAGGAGTGGGGGCTGGTACAGCGATGTACCACTGAGTTCTCCTCTCCTAAGCCCCTGTGTCCCATTTGGGGAGATGGAATCCCAGAGAGGTTGAGGATTTGTTCCCATGATATTTATGCTTAGGCCCTTGCACTTCTAGGAGACAGATCTTTTCTCATACTCTCATGCAGATTTGCTGAGTACAGCCCGACTCAGATAATCAGGGTGGGGTGTTTGGTAACTGCCTACAGCCTCACCTGCTCTCCTAGGGGCCCCCCTCCCAACCTGTCTCTAAGATGGCTCTGCAGGGATGGAGCCAGGTGACATTCTTTAACAGGCCCAAGGGGGCAGGTATGTCATGGGCTGCTAGAAAGGGAGGCCTTAAAAGGGCCAGACTGGAAGTGAGATCAGCCTCTTTTCCAGTCCACATGCCCTTCAGGCCCCCCATTCCGCTGCCCCAACTCAGCTGTGAGTGGCCTGGCTGCTGCTTTGCTGCTCACCAGCTGAGTTGACTGCAGCCTCACTTGTCAGTCTGTGAAGTGGGTATCTTCACCTCCCGGAAGGGCTGTATGAAGTTAACGGAGGGCAGAGGTCTGTCTTCTTCCCCTATAAGTCATGGAAGAATGTTTTATTCTCTTAAATCACATGTAGAAACAGGCATTGCTTTTGCTGGTGGATCCAGGAGCTAATTTAAAGCCCTCATTTTACAGAGTAGCAAGGTCACATATCAGCAAAGAACAGAACTAGGTCCCAGGCCTGTTTGTATCTTTGCCATAGTGTCTCTTCCCTCACCCGGGCAGGGGCTAGAGAGAGCTGGTGTGCCTGTCTGCCCTGTGACCTAGAACAACTCTGCCCTCTCTGTGGGCCGGATTCCTCAGTCCCTCTCTGATCCTAGCTGTCCCTCCTCATATCAGGGCTTGGGGATGGGGAGATGGGTGTAGGATGAGAATGTCAGAGTCGCGGGAATCCCGTTTAATGCTGGAGTCCTGAGGGCCAGGTGCACTGCTCTGAAAGGCAGAGCCCCAGGGTCCCTCACCTGACCCTCCCCCACCAGCCCTTCCTCTCCCCAGGTACCAAACTTTTTGGCTGGTTTCTCAGGCCTTCCTGAGCCCATTCTTAGCTGGGGAAAGGAAGTCCAGGAGGAGGTCTCAGGGCCTCTGAGACAGCTGAGCAGTGAGGGGCCCTGGCATCCTCTGGCCTTCCCCAGAGAGGGGATACTTTGTGAAGCTACTCGGATCATTTGGGGTCTAGAGGCCCAGAGAGGACAAGGACTTCCTGGAGGTGACACAGTGAGGAGCTCAGGCCACGGCGCTGGTTTGCAGCCAGGACTGTTCGTTTTCTGGGTTGCTCGGGAGAGGGATACTTGGTCCAGAGAAGCTTTTAGCTAATGGTGTAAAGTGCTCTGCGCTGTCGCAATTTTGTCTTTCTCTCGGATTTATTGGTAATCAGCTTTGTCTTGATTTGGAGGGGGTGGGGGCGGTAGGGAATTAGACATGGCTCTTGCTGGAGAAAGTGATGTATGTGTGTAGGAAATGGAGATTGGTCCTAGTGTCACTGGCAGCTCTGTCCCTCCCTCCTCTTCCAGATGTCCCACTGCTTCTCACCAAGGGCCTTGGCCAGGGCACACAGCGCTCAGTGACTTGAACCCCAGCTCTTGGTTCAGTGCTCTGCCCACTAACCCTCAGCCAACTAATAAAAGTCACCGTGTTCCCACCCCTGCCTGGCCCACCCGGGCCACCTCTGGGAGGCTCCATCTACTCCTCAATCAACAAACATTGATATCTACTCAGTGCAGGGGCTCAAGAAACGGCACTCAATCAGAGAGTCTCTGCTTTTAAGGGCTTGTGTCTCCCAGCCCTCATCTAGGCAGCTTTCCCTGGCTGTCACCATCCCAGGGGACCCTCTGGAGGCTGGGCAGTTTGTGTTGTTGGAGGGCTATTTTAGGCCTTCACAGACGACTATAGCCCCTGGTCAGGAGACTGACCCTCCCCCCCATGACTTCCTTTTTGTTTTTTTGTGAGGAAGATGAGCCTTGAGCTAACGTCCATGCCAATCCTCCTCTTTTTTGCTGTGGAAGATTGGCCCTGGGCTAACATCTGTGCCCATCTTCCTCTACTTTATATGGGGCGCCGCCACAGCAGGTCTTGACAAGCTGTGCGTCTGTGCGCGCCCGAAGTCCGAACCGGGAACCATGGGCCGCTGAAGCGGAGCGCGCGCGCTTAACCGCTGCGCCACCGGGTCGGGCCGGCCCCCCGCCTCCCATGACTTCCTGACCACTTTCTTGATGGCCCCCAGCCCTGTGCACTGGACCGAGTAGAGGGGATCTTGAGGGGCCTGTGCATTGAAGACATTGATGGCCACCAGTGAGTGAATCTCAGCGAAGGGAAATGAGAGGAACAGGAGCCTTTCTTCAGGCCAGTGCCTGAGGCTGGGAGACCAGTTCATGGTTCTAGTCTGGGACCTGCCCCTCCCCTGTATAAACCCCTTCTTTTGGCTGGCCCCAGCAGAGTGAGGGCATTTCTGGGAATCGCCACCAGAGGGCAGTGTGGGGCTGCATACCGGTCCGTGGGGGCGTGGCCTGGAGCAGGCTCGGTCCTCAGTGTCCCCGCCCCCAACCAGCTCTCCCCGGCCCTGCCCGAGCTGCTTAGGCCTTGAGCTTCAAGGGTCTGGCAGAAGGAGCGGGTAGTGGCGGTCCTTAGAGAAAGGACACAAAGGAAGCCCTGTGGTTGGGCCGGGCCCTGGACCTCAGGAGGAAGGTTCATCAGAAAAAACTTTCCTGAAAAGAGAGGTTGCCGCTGTTGGCGGTGACGGTCTCAGTAAAAGCCCAGAGTCATTTCGCTCCTCATAGGTTTCTTATACTGATAATTGATCAGAACACCCCGTCCCACCGCCACCTGGGGACTAAGGTGGCTTCCTAGAGGTTAGCCTGAAGCAACAGGTCGAGGCTAAGGTGCTCCAAGCCTGCAGGGGGCAGTCTCTAGGAGGCTCCCTTTCCCTGACAGCCAGGTCCCTCGAGAAACACCCAGGGGCCTAGGCTTCTAGGAGCTAATGGAGAGGCTCCCTGCTTTACAGCCAGCGGGGGATGAGGTATTTGGGAAAGCTGGGAGATCCTCGGGCTATTTACCGCACACTGGCCAGGAATGATGGGGGAAGGAATCTTTGCTTCTGGGATGATATATTATCTACCTCCTCTATGCCAGGCATGGTGCTAAGCACTTTACACCCATTATCTGTTTCAGTCCTCCCAGCTACTCTGCAAAGTAGGGGTTATTCTCTCCATTTCCAAGGATGAGGAAACAGGGTCACTGAGTGCAGGTGACTTGCCCAAGGGCATAGAACCTATAAGTGGGGGATCCCTATAACATTAGGCTATATGGCTTTTCATTCATCAAGCTAAAGAGGGCTCCATTTGGGGGGATTTCTGGGCTCTCTTTAAGACTGGGTACAGTGACCCCTGGTCTTTGGTTCTGGGGAGGGATGTGATGAGACGCTGGAGGGGTGGCAGAAGATACCCCCACCCCCACCCCAAGGTCTGGGCACACCTCCAGAGGCTGGATCCCCAGCCTGGTTGTCTGGGCTCCGGGGAGTGAGTCAGGCTGAGTCAGCACACCTGGCTTCAGGCAAGGGCAGGCCAACGATGCTCAGGGCCTGGGCTTGCCTAGGAGGGCTGCCTCCTCTCCCTGCACACCTGGGCTGGAATGTTTGGTGCCAAGGAGAGCAAAAAGCTTGGGATGGCAGAGGAGGAGGGTGACAGGCTCCACGGTAGGGCAGAAGGTGCCCCAGGCTTGGAACAAGACAGACCTGGGATTCAGTCCTGGCCTGGAACTTCTCAGCTGGGCACCTTGGGCAAATGACTTCCCTTCTCTGAGCCAGTTTGTTTCCTGTGTGTGTGTGTGTGTGGGAGCTAGGGAGGCGATAACTTCTGAGTGTTAAATGAGAGGTCGTACTAAGTGCCTAGCACCTAGTGGGGATCTGTAAAGGTTTGATGGAGCCAATCTCCTTAGCCCAGGAGATGCTGCCAGGACAGAAACCCCAGGCAGTGTGGGCCTTTGCTTCTCAGAGCATCGCCATATCAGGAATCCCTGGAACGGTCCCCCTTCTCCCCCCACTATGGGCCCTGGGGAACTCCATAAGGGGAGAGATGGAGGAGGGGGTAGGCTTTTCATCCCAGGAACATTCCATTCCAGCTGCTCAGACCAATGGGGATCCCAGCCAAGGACAAAGGCCCAAGGGAACCTCTGCTTATCCCAGGAGCCCACACCCCTTCCAGGGCGGGAGCCAGTGGAGCCCTGTTCCATAATATTGCCCTGCACCTTCTCTCCACAAAGGCCCCTCTTGAGGTAGATGTTGAAGGGTTTGGGTGGGGCTGGGTGGCTGTGGGAAAGAGGTAATTAAAGCTCTTTAAATTATTCTTTCCAGCTCCTCCCAGCTCCTCAGAGCCTCCACTCTATGGATCTGGACTCCTGGATACTGCTCCTTCCCTGAGCACCTTCAGGAAGACTTCTCCAATCTACCCTACACAACCTCGGGGCCCTCCTCACTTCCCAGGAGCCCTTGACTTGACAGTGGCAAGGGGCTGGATTCTGGGCAAGTGGCCTATACCGTGAATTTCTTTATATATGCCACATTTGACTTTGGCTTACACTGTACAATTGGAAATGTTACAACAGGTCCCTGAGATGCAATCAGATTATTTAAGAGTGCAGCAAACATTTCCAGTGTGAAAGTGAAAAGGATTTCTTTTAAAAATGTAGTCATCATTCTTAAACAAGTCACAGGGCAGCTGGAGGCCCCGTTTTGGTAGATGCCGTTGCTTCTCTGTCTAACAGCGCCGGGAGGCCTGTTTGAGGCAAAACATTGGTCTGAGAAATCCCTCAGTTTCCCTCCCCCACTGTCCCCTCGCCCTTTCCGTGTGGGAGTGTGCCTGTGGCCCCTCAGAAAGGTGATCAGCTGCTGTTTCCTGGAGGGACACACCTCTTTCTCAGGAAGAAGTGGCGGCGACATAAAAATTCTAAGCAACGTTTATATGAAAAAAGAAAGCACATTTATTCAAATATCCTGATGATAGAGGGAAGGGGGGCACATTTACTCACACACAACCCAGAACTTGTAGAATTCTGCAAAATGAATGTATATTGAATCAATCCCCTGATTTATACATTCAGGAAGAATAAATTTCGATGTGAGACAAAGGCGTGTGGTTTTGAGGTTTACTTTGCAAGTGTCCCTGCTGCCTATCTTTGTGTGTGTCTGTCATGGCTCTTTAAGTTGGCAGTTCCCTGAGCAGCTTCTGTTTAGTTTGGCAACCTGGGCCTGTTGACTGATTTGCAGACTGCTCTCTCCCTTGATCTGGCTCAAAGCTGACCTTCTCCAGGAAGTCTTCTCCAATTAAGGATGTGATCAGGGGATGGGAATGTACATGTGTGACAGTGTGACACCGAGGGAAGTCCATGTATATTTGTGATAACATGGCAGCAGATGATCCGTGGAGGATTGTGTGTGACTGTGCTGGTGACTGTATGGACCTGTTTTACAGTCAGGATCCCAGCAGGCAACAGGGAACACTCAAACTGGGAAAAGATTTTTTTTTTTTATTTGTTTTTTTTGTGTGTGAGGAAGATCAGCCCTGAGCTAACATCCGATGCCAATCCTCCTCTTTTTGCCAAGGAAGACCGGCCCTGGGCTAACATCCGTGCCCATCTTCCTCCACTTTATATGGGACGCCGCCACAGCATGGCTTGACAAGCGGTGTGTGGGTGCACACCTGGGATCCCAACCTGGGAACCCTCAGGCCCCCGAAGTGGAGCGTGCGCACTTAACCATTTGCGCCACCGGGCCGGCCTGCTGGGAAAAGATTTTAAAAGGGACTGTTTCCAAAGATGTGGGCTGAGCCTAAGAAACTAACCAGAGATGGTGCAGCTCTCTGGGGCTAGCAACAGTAGGAAGCCTTTACAACTGCTGGGCCTGAAGTGGGGAGGGGGGCACAGGGACCCAGAGAGTGCAGCTGTGTGGAGAGGCCCCCTGACAGGAGCAGTGGCCTTTGGTTGAGAGATGTAGCCAGCCAGGGCAACCTGGTGTGGAGGGAGCAGGGACAATAAACACCCCATTCTGCTCCTCCCTCCAATCTGCTGGGGCCTCTCATTGGCTGAACCCAACAGGAAGGCAGGGAACAAGGGAGCCATTGATGCACAGCCCAAAGAGGTCAGCCTCCCCAGGGCACAGAGCATGGAGAAGGGCAGCGAGTGGGACTGGAGGGGCCAACACATCATGTAACTGCCTGGTGGTGTGTCTTCTGTTCCCCAAAGTTCACAGCAACGCTTCTTCCCCCTCTGGGGCTCCTCCCACCCACCGTGGGTCATAAGGGGTGGGCAGACTGCTGCTTAGAGAGCACTGTGGGGTTGGGCGGTGGGGAACGGGGCTTTCCTCCCTCAGCCTTCCCCTCTCTGGCTCCGACTCCCAGTTGTTGATTCCTGCCTGTCCTGGCGTCTTAGTTGGCTGCAGGAATCGTCCATGAGAGAACAATGCCAACCACTGAGTCAGTGTTTTTCTCACACCTGGAAACACTGCACCACTCCCAAACACACCCACAGGCATGCCTGCTGCCACCACAGGCATCTGACATAGTCACCACAAGCCATGGCTGGTGTCACATGTACATTAAGAAAATGTACATCTTGGCACACTGCTACACTCTGCCAGTCATATATAAAAAGGCAAATGTCACAGTAATACGAACTCTTTCACTGTGTCACATGCCAAACATGCCCTGTCACATACATGTAAGGGGACATACTGTCACGCTCATCCATGTGAAATCAGAGTGTAGAGATGGGATGGTGCAGGGGTTAACAGCAATGGCTCTGGAGTCAGACAAACCTCTTTGACCTCTCTGGCATCCATTTCCTTGTCTGTGAATGGAAACAATACTTGCTCTTCTCTCGTGGAGTTGTTGCGAGGATGAAATGAGAGGTAAGGATCAGGAAGACGGTAGCATAGTACCTGGTCTGGAATAAAGCACTCCAGAAATGGTAGCTGTTAGTGGGGGCTCCCATCTCACACTCTCCCACTTCTCATGCCATGCCCTTCTCACGCTCAGCACATGCACTGCACAAGGCCAGACACCCTCAGGCGCCTGTGCCCTCCCGCAGACATGCCTGCCAGGAGCACGTGTACACTAAAAGACGAGTTCTCTCTGCCCAGAATGCTCTTTCCCCGGACGTCTGCATGGCTGGCTTCCCACTGCCTTCAAGTCTTTGTTCAGTCTGTATGTCACCCTTTCAGTGAGGTCCACCCTGACTTCTTTTTTTAAAGTCACAAACCCCAACACTTCCAATCCCTTAGCCTGCTGTGTATATTTCTAAGTATCACTGACCTTCTAAGACTGTATAATTTACTTTCTGTCTACCCCATTAGAACGTAATCTTCACGAGGGTGGGGATCTTGGTCCTTCGTTTGCTGACGTGTTCCCAACCCCTAGAGGGACAGCCGGTACACGGTGGGCTGAATGCATTGTATACACACACACTCCATGAGTTTCTGGCTTTCTCACCTTCTGAAACAAGCACATCCCGGTGAACACCACCCCCACCCCAACCAGCTAAGCGTGTGTGCTTACACTGTGAGCATCTCCTTCATGCCCAAATCAGCAACTGGGACAAACTGAATTCCTCCCAGGACCCTAGTTGGGTGAGCATGGCTGGGGTGGGGGTGGGGGACTATTTTCAGTCACCAAGCAAAGAAAGCCTTTCCACTTGCCCTTCCAGCCATTTTGAGCCCAGCAAGGACCCACTGAGCAGGTGAGGTGGCTGGACTCACCCAGATGACTTGGGGCCTCCTCTGAGGCCTTCTTTTTTCCACCCTGGCTGGAACCATCAAAGCTACCACTTCGGAGGCCACTAATGTGGCTGCGTATGTTAAGGGTTTTGCAATCCCTAGATCAAAGAGGCTGGGTAAACAGTGGGCAGCGTCCAGGCCCCTGATTGGCTGATGCCCTGAGGAAACAGCTCCCTGAGGGCTTACAGCCCACATTCACTCCCAGACAGCCCTGCATGGCATGGTCACAGCTGGGTTTGGAAAGGAGACCTTGCCCCTCTGGGGGACCTGCTTAGAGCAAGTGGGAATGTGCCCATCAGCACTTGTGGGTGAGAGAGGGAGCCGCAGGATTGTAGGAGCCTCTCCCAGGCAGGGAAGCCAAACCTGGGCTCTGGCTCCGGGGGACCCTAGAAGTCCCCCAGTTTTAGCTGCCACTACTAGAGGGGTGTCCAGTCCAGATTCACCTGGCTTGTTCTCCACCTGCTTTCTGGGAAGGGGTGGGGTAGGGTGGGCAGAGCTGGGGTCAAGCAGACCTGAGCACCTGAGTGCGAGGCCAGGTCCAGGGTCACTAGGACTCCAGGCAGGAAACACTGAAATATTGACTCTTTAGCAAGAGACTTACTGAGGCGATGTGCAGGCGCAAGTCACACGTGTAGACACACGTTCCTAGCACAGCTGTTGAGCTGGGGCTGGTGTTGAGGGAAGGAGGGGCATTCTCCCTGCCACAGCCCAGGACTCAGACACTAACCCCCCTCCCACCATACAAGCCAGACTCAGGCTGGAGGAGGCAGCCATAGACCCCACAGACATGGAAGGTCCTTCTCCCAGGAGAAAGCATGGTGCTACGCTCAGTGTAGACAATCTTTATTAGCAGGTGTTAAGAGTGCAAAATAATAACAAATCCAGAGGGATGGGAAAGGACCAGGGCATAGCTCCCCTCTCCCAAGGGGGGGACCCTGTAACCAGGCCAGTGGGGTGGGAGCACTTGACCGTGGCCACTTTGAGCCCAGCACCCTCCAAAGAACAAGCTCCCAGGCAGGAGGGGTCCTCACAACACGGGGGAAGGGAGCCACACCCCAGAAGGGGCATGAGCTGTGTCCCACCCCAGGCCACTTGGCTCTTGCCCACCACACACCTTGACAGCTCGGGGCAGGGGTATTAGGGCAGTGGGCTAAACCTATCCCTCTCCAAACCCAGGTATCTGCCTCATGCCTCAGTTTCCCTCCTCCCAGTGATTAGCAAGGTTGGACCACCGGGCCCTGTTAGTGGCCCAGCCCCACCCAAAGTGAGTAGTTCCCATAATACCATATTTTAGCCATTGTGTGGGCTGCAGGCTTTTGGAGTCTGTTGGGATCACTGCAGGCTGGCCCTAGCCGAGAAGACCCTTTCTAGGCCACAGAAATCAACCCAAGATGATGGGCATTGAGGCTACCACCCCAAACATGCTTTGTCTCCTGAAGGCAATTGACCCTCAAGACAAACAGCCCTTGCACCCCACAATCATGCTGGTCCCAAAGTGTGGTACAATAACCAAAGGGTCTGTCTGCCAAGAACTCCAGCTTGGCTTTGAGCCCACAGGGGCCTCACCTGGGGGAGTCTGGTCTGTTCAGTCGAAGGCTCAACCCTGCAGCAGTGTTGGGCCAGCTGGCACAGGCTGCCTGTCTCTGGTCATGTCTTCCGCACACTCCTGGAGGCCCCACTCCATCCAGGGAGGCCCCATCCCTTCTGGCCAACGTCTGAGTCAGTTACAAGGCAGCCAGGTGGGATAAGAGGAATGGGCCCGGGCCAGCAGAGGCTGCATGGGGGTGACATAGTAATTGACAGTGGCAGGCACAATCCCGTCGGGGCCTGGAGGGCGCCAGGCCAGGGCGGCTGCAGCAGCTGGGCCCTGCTCGGCCAGCGCCTGGAGCGCCAGCGTGGCGATGAGGTCCAGTGTCTGACGGCGCTCGTGGCTCATGAGGCACACGGTGCTCTCGTTGACTACCCGGTGCAGCATCACCAGACAGGCGTAGCGGCGAGCTGAGTCGGCCCCGCTGAAGTGGGCCTCCAGGTAGCGCTCCAGTGTGCGCTGCTGCTCCACGAGGTCTGGGAAGTCGATGAAGAAGCGAGAGCACATGTAACGTTGCAGGGCACGCACATCAGTGCTGGGCTGCGGCCGGAAGCCCCGCACCAGGAGGTGGCAGTACTTGAGGAGGCCACCACCGCGGATCTCCTCGGGGCTGCGCGTGGCGATGACACGGTGTCGCAGGTGGTCCAGGGCATCTGCGAAGTCCCCGTACAGGCTCTCACCTGTCACGGTTGGGTGGAAGGCCTCAGACATGGGCGTGGATGAGCACTGGCCAAAGAGCAGCAGGGAGTCCAGGATGATCTGGAAGGAGTCTACACTGAACTCGAACTGGCGCCTGACTGAGTCCACAAACTTGAGCTCCACGTTCTTGCCACTCTTGTTGGACAACGAGATGAGGCTCCAGCGGTCCGTGTCCGTGCACACTTTCACCAGCTTCTGCACATACGCCTCCTTGAGTGTCAGTGGCGTGATCTTGGCCCGGCTCACACCGGCTGGCAGGAAGTCCAGCAGGCAGGCCAGCACCACCTCCTTGGTCAGCTGGAAGGACGCCTCGCTGCGCAGGTCCACGCGGAACACCAAGTCCAGGTCCTTGTAGCCCAGGCCACTTTCCGGATGCAGCACGTGGCTGGCGGCTGAGCCGTGCAGCCGCACACCGTGCACACACAGTCCCTGTTCCTCCAGGCTGCGGCGGACGACCTGTGGAGGGGATGGCAGGAGGGAGAGGTGTCAGGAGCCTGAGCCCCCAGGGTCCACTGTGGGCGTTTATGTAATAATCACAGTAACATCAACCACTGTGAACCACTTACCAGCTGTCGTACCTTTGGAAAGTCATTTAACTCTCTAAGCCTCGATTTCCTAATCTGGAGAGTGGCCCATTTGGAGGAATGACTCAGAGAGAACAGCAATAATGATAGCAGAGACACGCATAGCATTTACTAAATGCCAAGTCCTGATTTAAACACTTTATACAGTAGGATATAAACTCACGTAATTCTCACAATAACCCTGAGATAGGTACTATTATTCTCATTTTACAGATTGGGAAATGGAAGCACAGAGGGGTCAAGTAACTTGCCCAAGATCACACAGCTGGGAATGCAGAGCCCATTTCTTAACCACTGTGCTCATCTACCTGCCTAAAACTGCAAGTAAAACACTTAGTTTGGTGGCAGGCATGATCCTAAGTTCTCAAATGTGTTGGGAATGTAATTGGAAGTTCACGTTACTTTACTGCATTAACCCTCAACAATAATCCTATCTTTGAGTGTTATTATCCCAATTTATTGATGAAGGACATGAGGCACAGAGGTTAAGAAACACATCCAAGGTCAGAGAGCAGCCAGGCTGAGACCAGAGCCCAGGTCAGTTGCATTCTCAAGTCCATGCATGCTCTTTTGACTGTGACACATTCACATTAATTCACCTTTACAAGGACCCAGTGAGGCAAATATTACACTCATCTTACAGATGAAGAAACTGAGGCTTACAGCAGTGAAACACCTAGGGCTCAGAGGGGAAGCCATTCTGAAATGGCAGGGCTGGAAGTTGAAACCCAGACTCTGTGCTCTTGGGAGAGGAGATGGGTCAAGATCTCAGGAAGCTCCCAAGCCCAGTGGGAAGGGACGCAGCAGACCCCATCTGCTGACATAGGAACATGACAGGTAAACCCACAAGACATCTTAAACCTGTTTCTCCAGCCAGAGGCGTCTCCGTGGGACGAGGACCGGGTGGGGAGAGGAGAGCTGGGCCCGGACATTCAGTTTTCTCAGCAACCCAGAGTACTTCACACGCCACCCCCGAAAGTGAACGGGCAGCATTCCTACCTCGAGTGCTTCTGCAACCCCACCTTGCTGCAAAGTCAGCACTGGGCCGGCTGCCCTCCTCGCCTCCCAGGGAATTACTGCAAAGAATGCACCTAAGTGCTGAGGAGGCAAGCCACAGTGGGGCAATCTGAGGCGGGCGGCTCCCTCTAGGAAGGCTTCCGCGACAAGAACCCCGACTAGGAGAGGGTATTTTCATGGCTATGAGGGTTAAACAGTTGGCCCTCAGGAACATAGCAGGGGCAACTAGGGGAGGGAGATATTGGTTGGGCACCTATTGGTTGCAGGCACTGGACCTTCTCACCAGAATCTATGGGGGATTGATCTTTATGACCCAAGTTACAGATGGGGAAACCAAGGCTCATAGGAGTGAAGTCACCTGTCTAAGATCACACAGAGGTGCCTTCAAATCCAGGCCTATCCTCTTTCTACCACACTACTGTCCCAGGGTTCAGAAGGAGCAAAGACCAGAAACTAGGGTTCTAATCCCCCCTCCCTTTCAAAATTTTGAAGTGAGGGTAACCCTCCAGTCAACCCTCCAACTACTGTGGCTCCTCAGCCAGAGTAGTTGAGGAGCAGGAAGGTGGGGGTGTGGGATGCCTTGGCCAGAAAGATAGGGGAAGCTGGAGTAAGGGGCCAGTTGCTGCCGTCCAGTTGCTTCTAACCCACACCCTGGCAGCTGGCAGCTGTGCCCATGTAGGTCAAGGAGAGAAGGGGGCCGAAGACTTTGTCTCAAGGACCACACCAGACCTGTCCCCTCCCCAAGACCCATTAATGCTGACTGAGCCTTACTCAGTGCCAGCTCCTGCTCCCAGGCTGATGCCCACCCCAGGGCATGGCATCTGGCCTGGTGAGTCGGTAGCAGTACCCTTGTTAAATTGCCTGCGTCAGGCCATGGGGCCAGCTGTGTCAGCCAGCCAGCGGCTGTTGTCTCTTTCCTAGGTGTGACTACAGCCAGCTTGGCAGGCGGTCCCCAGATACTGCCACACCCAAGGACTGCAGGGCAACTTGGAGCCTCCTGAATCAGACTTTCCAGCAATGGAGGGGGCAGTGGCTGCACCCTCCTTTCTCCTGTGCCAAGGCCTTCCCCAGAACCACTCTGCTCCCAGGCCGCTGCTGAGACCTGCAGGGAGACCTTAGGTGCTGTCAGCCAGCAGGCTTACAAAACTCGAATCCAGAGCCACCTAATGCAGGCCCTCTGGCTGCAGCTGGAGAGATCAGAACGTCTAATTCAGTCCTCTGGGCCCAGAAAGGGCAAAGGACTTATCCAAGGTTACACAGCCAATAAGTGGCTGAGCTTAATTGGAATCAGGCCTCCCAGAGCTATGGGCAGGGGGGCTTCCCTCTCCCACAGGAGAGTGAGTCCCTCTAGCCCAGGTACAAGCAAGAACAGCATCTCTAGCTGTTTAGATTGCTGCTGTAGGCGAAGTCTTGATGGAGAAAGATTCCAATTCTTGAACTGCAGGACAACTCAGCACTGGTGAGCAGCCCAAAGTCAACAAACAGCATCCTACACACACACACATACCCCTAGCACCTCCAGCACACACACACATCCAATAGCTTGTGAAGCTGCCAGCTGCAGATTCCCACCAGGAGATGGACTTTCCTCCCTGTGGAGGCCATTGTACAGGCCAGGTGAAGGCACCTGTCCCTTTGGATTCTGGAAACAGAAAGTGTGTTGGAGAGCAGTTCAACCCATCCACATTGAACAGATGGGGACACCGGGCCTAACAAAGGGAACTGACAACAGTCCAGGCCCTGAAGCCAGATGTCCAACCTCCCAGTCCAGATCTGAAGTCTCCACACCCCTCCCCACCACAGCCAGCAGCTCCCTGTTCTGTGATTTCTCTGAGGCTAGTCTAGGAGGACATTGTACTATTAATCGCATTGTAAAGTCAGCTCCTATTGACCTACCATCTCCCTCACCTGCCTGGGAGCACCTGGAAGGCAGACAGGCTGGGTCCCAGTCACATCTATGCCCCTAGTGTCCTGAACAGGGCTTGTCACAGAGGAAGCACCAGTAAAGGCAGTTTGGACCATAACGACAGGGGCAAGGTCTTCCCTCCAGGGCACCCCTTGTCCCTACAGAGGGGAGCTGCCACACTGGGCTCCACCTCCTCCTCCTCCCATGCCTGAGACAATAGTCCTGGAGGTACAGCAGTTGAGTCTTCAAGGTTGACCTGACTGTCCTGGAAAGAAAAGCCTCAAGTGGTTTCCTAATTACCCCATGACAACGGGCTGCCAGCAGCTGAGGAATGCCTCAGTGAGCACCACTGGGGCTGCGGGTGAGTCAGACCTGGGGAATCTGCCCCCACCCCCTCCCATTCCTTGGGAGGGAGGGCGAGGTAATCCCCCAGCAAGCACCCCTCCCCCTCTGTGGAAGCTAAAGCAGCAGGAGGCAGGGGAATGGCTAGCTTCACCTAGCTTGTATGGCTACTTTCCCAGATTTTTCTGGTTTCTTCTATCAGAAGACTCCCCTAAGACCTAGAAGTTGAGTCTTGGGAACTGGAGAAGGGGTGGGAAAACCTTGGACCTGCAGCAGCTGGCTCCTGGGAAGACCCAAGATCCTCTGGGTTTGATTTTCACCTTTTTAGGTAATCTTAGGCAACTCACTGCCCCTCTTGGGGCCTCAGCTTCCTCAGCTATAAAATGGGTACAATAATTACCATATTCTAGTACTTCAGAGCATGACAGTGCCTGGGATATAGAGGTGAAAGAGCAATTTTAGGGTTGCTGAGGGTCAGATAAGGGAAGGAAGGAGTCTAAGGAAGAGGAGAGAGGTTGCCAGAATCCTCTTCTCCTGCTCCTCAGGTGAGAAATGGGGCTTGAGGCCTGAGACCTGGGCTTGCCTTCATTTCCAGTCTTGGGGAGAGGAAGAAACACCTAAACTGGACATCTGATGTTGCCCTCTGGCACGTGCGCCTCAGATCTGGCCTGGTGCTTAATCCCTGCCTGCCACAACCTTCAGGGGCTGAGAGGGAGAGAGTCCTTCCTGGGATTTCTCGGCTTTTCCACCTAGCCAGGGGGCTCTTGAGCCAAGGGCTGTGGAAGTACAGGACAGAGTCTGCCCCTAGGACCTTGAGAGAGGGAAGAGGTGGGAGATGAGGCCCAGGAATGATGATTTGGGGATGAAAAGAACTATTTTGGACCCAAGCATGCACACCAACCCACCCAGGGCTGCCTGGCATCTTTTGCCCTTGCAGGTGGGGCTGTTCTTCCCCCGTCACCAGTTCTCTCCCCATTTTCCTCCCCTCTCCCAGCCAGGGCCTGAATGAATGGTCCGAGGGGAATCAGGGTGCCCCAGGAGCCGGGACAGGAAAGTCAAGTGGGGAGAGATTATGAGGTGCAGGGGGAAGGGGTATGGTCTACCATCAGTGCTGTGCGATTTCGTTACAGCCCCTATCCCTCTCTGAGCCTCATTTTCCCTAGCTGTCCAGCGAATTGAACAGACTCTGAGTGCCTCCCAGCCACGAGAGCCTCAGAATAGATACCCCACATCCCCACCCAGCGCCCTCTCACCTGCACGATCTGCCGGGGCTGCACGCTCAGCGTGGGGAAGTTGCCACGCCCGTGAATGGGAATCGGCTCGCTCAGGAGCGCGTCCAGCCGCTTCACCTGTGGCCAGCTCAGCCTACTTAGGTGCCGTCCAGGGGAGGCCGACGAGGTCTCTGGGTCGGGGGCGCCGGCTGCCGGGGCGGCCGTGGCCACCGCCGAGGCCGCAGCTGTCTCCACTTGCGCAGCCGCCCGGTCCGAGTTCTCAGCTCCGCTCTCCGACGGCATCATTAGCCCGGCCCCTGTGCCCCGACGGCAGAAACCGTGGGGTGGTTAAGGGAAGGAGGGCAGGGAGAGCGGCTGGGCCAGGGCCAAGGCGGGTGTGCAGGGACCTGACGGCAGCGACGGCGATGCAAACCCAGAGCACACCTCCGACGGCAACGACCAACCGACCCTAAAACCCGGCACCCGGGGCCCAGCTGACTCTTATAGGCCGCGGGCGACATGCCCATTGGTCCGGGCACCTGTCACACAGCGGGATCCGCCCCGCCTCTCGACGCCCCTGCCATTGGTCAGCAGAGCTTTGCACGTGAGTTACTGGTCTCCAGGGAGATTCCGATTGGCTGGAAGGCACGCCTCTGCCCCGCCCTCCCTCTGAATTCCCTCCTTTGGTCCTTAAAGAACTTCTGTTCACTGTGATTGGCCCGGACGGAGGCAGGGCCTGGACTTAAAGGGACTGCGCCCTCCAGGGGCAGGCGGGAGGGAAGTGACCTGTGGAGTTTGTAGTGGAGTCGGACTAAGAAAGTCCAGAGTTGGTTGGTTTGTTGGCGCTGGAAGGAGTTTAAAAATCACCTGGCATGGTCCTGGTCATTCTCTATTTTCAGAAATCCGGAGAGATTACGCCACTTGTTCGACTCCACATAGCGCTCTCCCTGCTCTGCGCAATCTTCCAGAGTCGAAAAAAGGTAACAAACTCTGTGTCTACCGAGGTAGACACTTTTAAATGCACTCTCTTGATTGGCTCTTGCTAACCACAGCCTGGCCAGCGTTAATGTTCCGGTTTAGGGGAGGGGAAACCGGCTCAGAGAGGAGGCGTGACTGCCTCAAGGTCTTACAGCGAATGAATGGGGCCCTGGGGCTGAATCTGGGCTATAGGATCTGTGGGTGCATGGTCTTTCCACTACACTTGCGCAGACCCAGGGCCTTTACCCGGCTGGAGGTTAGAGGAAAGCTGAAACTGGGGGGTTGGTCTTTCTGACCCAGCGTCTCCGGCCCCTTGCAGCCCCATCTGGCAGGGGCTTCCTGGGCGACCGGCGGAAGTCTTACCTGCCAGCCTCTTCTCAGCTTTCTCAGGTCCTGTGTGCCCCTAGGCAAGTCACTAAACCTCTCTGAGCGTTTCCTCATCTGCCTCAGAGAAGGTCAATAAACACTTTTAAAAATTTGATTTGATTATTCATAGTTGGCAAAACATGGTCTATTGAAAGAATATATTTACATATTTTTCTCTCCAACTTTACAGAGCCTAAAGGAATGAGGCTTACTGTTACTTTTAATCTTTTTTTCTGATTTTAAATATATGTACTTGTGGCAAAATTTTAGAAATTGAATCTGTGTGATTCATCACTATGATATTCTCTCTTAAATATCATTCTCCTAACACTCCCATTCTGTAAGGTAGCTGGGCAAGGAGTAATTTGCCCAAAGTACAGAAAGAGAAACTGAGACCTAGAAATGGTAAATTACGTTCCAAGGTCACCAACTTGCCTCTGACAGGCCTAGGACTAGAACCCAGGAGCCTGACTCCCAGACTAGAGCAGCCACTTCCTCTTTCTGGAGGCCAGTGCAAGCAAGGTCCTGCTTTTGTCCCCTCTCTCCATCTTGTCTGGGATCAGGGGCTTCCTCTGGTCCCCAAGGAGGCTTGCTCCACTGCTTGGCTGTCTGACTTTGGCCAAGTCCCTTGCGCTGTCTTCAGTGCAGTTGCCTGCTATTTTGTTTTACCTTCTCTTGAAAGATAAGAAATAGATAAGAAACCTCCTTTGGCTGAGCCCAGAGTCTCCAAACCCTTGACCTACCACCTCTATGCCCCAGCAAAGGAAGGAAAAGAAAGGAAACTAACATTTACTAGGTACCTACTATGCACCGAACACTTTACATACATGACCTCTAATTCCTAAAAATACACCTCAAGATATGGGATCATTATCCTCAATTTACAATGAAGAAACCAAGGCTTAGAGAAGTCATGGGACATGTCATACAACCACTAATTGGCAGTGTGGGACTTGAATCCAGGTCTCCTGACTCCAGAGCCCTGTTTTTCAACTGCTTCTCTTGGAAGAGTTGGCACAGATCGCAGAGTTATGCTTGGCACAGCCCTGGTACCACCCACAAGATCCATTCATTCATTCATTTATCAACCAACACATCAACACTAAGCACCTACTGTGTACCATGTGCTGGGCTAGACCCTGAGATATGATAGGCAAAGTTGCTGACCTTCTAGAACTGACATTCTAGTGTAGAAAGGCAATTGTCGAGTAAAAAAATAAATAAGACATTTCAGATAGTTCTAAGAAGAAAATAAAACACAGTAATGGGAGAGAGAGCAACCACGTGTGTATGCACGTGTGAAGAAGAGAGAGAGAGAACTAGAGAGATCAACGTACATCATTAGATAGTGTGATCATGGAAGGCCTCCCTAAGGAGGTGACGTTTCTGTTTCATCTGCTGGATCCACTTCTGCCCTATCTCCCCATGCTTGTCCCTGGACAGCCAGGGCAGCAGAGAAGGTGCTAGGCCACACATTCCTAGAACTCTGAAGGCCTGAGCTGGGAGGGCCTTTGACAATCATTTTGTTTGCTGTCTTCCTACTTTATAGATGGGAAAACTGGGGTCCAGAAAGCAGGAGGGATTCACCCTAGGGAGACTAACTAGGGCTGGAACTACACAGCGGAAGGGCCTGGTGGGGGCAGCCTGGTACTGTGCCCCCCCCCCCTTGAATCGAGTTCTCTAAGGAAGGAAACTGAGAGAGCTCTTTTTCTCTCTCCTTCCTTCTGTCTGGGCTAGGAAAAGCAATTAGCAAATTCATGCGCTGTGAGTAACCCTTCTGTTGACACTTCTATTCCCAAAGCTAATTGGTCCAATGTTTGCCCCATCACAGGACCTGAATATCACTGTGATCGGGTGGGGGTGACTTGAGAATGTAGGAAGAGGAGAGAGAAGACAAGAGAGAGAGCAGGGGTATCCTCAGTAGGGTTTTTCACTTTCACCAAGACCAGTGATTAGAGGGGAATGACGGCTGGGGTACATCTTGAAGAGTCCAACTGGGTTTCAAATGTTGTATATGAACCTTTTCAGCCCCGTACAGATTTCCCATCTTAATTCTGACTCCAGTTGATTTTAAAAGGGAACTTACTCTCTATGATAATTGAGTTGAAGTGACATGGGTAAGTCCCTTTCCCTATCTTGGCCTCAGTTTCCTATTCTATAAAATGGGAGTCAGGCTCTTCCACTCACACCTTCTATGATTTGAGGTGGTGAGATGGGAGAAGTGGGCCTGGGGAGAGTCTTGGTCCCTACATCACCCCTTCTCAGCTCTGGGACTCCAGACAAAAGCATTCTGGGATCAGAAACATAATCGTTTGACACAGGAGTGATCTCTCACTTTGCAGGGTAGGAAACTGAGGCTGAGAGAAGCTAATTAATTTGTGCAGGACCCCACAGTTGGAGAGAGGGCTTCACATCCAGGTCTGGCTGAATCCCAGGCCCATGCCCTACTCAGGACCCTGCCTCCAAGGATGACTTGGTTTGTTCAATTACACACAGATGATCCTCCCCTATGGAGAATCACCCATTCCTTTCTCCCATGATCTTGTCCTCCACCCTGCCTCAGCCCCTCATGGCCAAGGTAATTTCCTGGACCGTGTCATTACCAGTAATCGTGCCCCAACCCTGCATGATTTCAATATCAAGTATCCCATCCTCCTAACACCACCTCCTGTCTTTTCTGCTCACTCCTTCTAGAACCCCGACTCCAATGGTTCCTTGACACACCAGACCTTCAACCCACTGATCCTCCTCCCTTTTACCCCACTGTTCCTCGCCTCCCTCCCGTCCTGACTTTCCTCCTTAACCAGCTTAGATTCCATGGACCATCATTATAATTACTTCCTTGCATACACCCTCAACCCCCTTGCTCCTCTCTCATTAAATTGCACTCACCTGGCGAAACCACGCCCTGGTTAATCCAACTCTCTGCTTGCACCCACACTGTTGACTGAAGCTGGAGAAAGACATAGCCCTGCCGACTGGTCTCACTTTAAAGTCACACCCACCATCCTCTAGGGGGCCCTTAGCGATGTCTGGCGATCCTACCGTAGGACCCAGTCCTTTCACTCTCCCACAGTCCTTTAGATAATTTCTTAACTTCTCCTGCCTCCTCAATCCCGGACACCTCCTACCCTGACCCCCTCTCAGCTGATGACCTTGCTTCCTACTTCACAGAGAAAATAGAAGCAATCAAACAGAATTTCCACAGACTTTCCATACCTGCTCTACCCGGTCCCTGGATCTGGGCCTCATTTTTACCCTCCCTTCTGTTACCTTGGAGGAACCCTGCTCGCTCTTCTCGGCAGCTACCCTTCCACTTATACACCAGATCCCCTGCCTCTCGCCTGCTCGAGGACCTCACTCCAGCCATTTTCCCCTCTCCACTGGATCACTCCAATCAGCATTAAAACATAATTTCTTGCATCTCAAAAAAATCCACAACAAACCCAAAAAGCCTCTCTTGACCTCACATCTCCCTCCCTTCTACCCCATTTCTCTATACAGCAAAACTCTTTGAAAAGGTCTACATTTGCTGCCTTCACTTGTTCTCTTCTCTCTTGAACACACTTCAGTCAGGCTTTTGTCCCCACCACTCCACCAAAACTGCTTTTGTCAAGGTCACCCGTGACTTTCACATTGCTAAATCCAATCATCAATTTTTTTGGTAATAGCTTTATTGAGATATAATTCATGTAACATGCACTTCTCCCATATAAGGTGTACAATTCAATGATGTTTTGTATACTCACAGAGTTGCTCAGCCAGCACCATAACCAACTTTAGTACATTTTCATCACCCCCAGAAGAAACCTTGTACCCTTTAGCAGTCACTCCCCATTTTCCGCCAACCCTCTCAGCTCACAGCCCTATGCCACCACTAATCTACTTCCTGTCTCTATATAGATTGGCCTATTCTGGACATTTCATATAAATGGAATCATACAATATGTGGTCTTTTGTGCCTGGCTTCTTTTACTTAGCATAATGTTTTCAAGGTTCATCTATGTCATAGCATGTATTAGTATTTCATTTTTTCTTTATTGTCAAATAATATTCCATGGATATATGGATATACCACATTTTATTTATCCATTCATCAGTTGATGGACATTTGGGTTGTTTCCGCTTTTTGGCTATTATGAATGTTATTATGAATATTCATGTACAATTTTTTTTTTTACTTTTTTTTTTTTTTTGTGAGGAAGATCAGCCCTGAGCTAACATCCATGCTAATCCTCCTCTTTTTGCTGAGGAAGACTGGCTCTGAGCTAACATTTATTGCCAATCCTCCTCCTTCCCCCACCCCCACCAAAGCCCCAGTAGATAGTTGTATGTCATAGTTGCACATCCTTCTAGTTTCTGTATGTGGGACGCGGCCTCAGCATGGCCGGAGAAGCGGTGCGTCGGTGTGCACCCGGGATCCGAACCCCGGGGCCGCCAGTAGCGGAGCGCGCGCACTTAACCGCTAAGCCATGGGGCCAGCCCACTTTCTTTTTTTGAGAGCAGTTTTAGATTCACAGCAAAATTGATAGGAAGGTACAGAGTATAGCCTCTGCCCCCACATATGCATAGGCTCCCCCATGATCAAGAAAATCACACCAGACTGGTACACTTGTTACAATTGATGAACTTACATTGATACATCGCAATCACCCGAAGTCCGTAGTTTACATTAGGGTTCACTCTTGGTGTTGTACATCTACAAGTGTTTGTGTGGATATATGTTTTCATTTCTCTTGGGTATATACCTAGGCATAGAATTACTGGTCATAAGGTAACTCTATGTCTAACCACTTGAGAAACTGCCAGACTGTTTTCCAAAGCAGCTACATCATTTTACATTCTCACCAGCAGTGTACAAGGGTTCCAATTTCTCCACATCCTCATCAACGCTTGTTATTATCTGTCTTTTTTATTATACCCGTCTTAGTGGGTGTGCAGTGGTATCTCACTGTGGTTTTGATTTCCATGTCTCCGATGGCTAATAATGTTGAACATCTTTTCATGTGCTTATTGGCCATCTGTATCTTGGAGAGATGTCTATTCAAATCCTTTGTCCATTTTTAGTTGCATTATTTTTTAAATTATTGTTGAGTTCTGAGGGTTCTTTATATATTCTAGATACAAGTCCCTTATTAGATATATGATCTGCAAAAATTTCTCCCATTCTAGTTGTCAATTCTTTTTTTCTTTTTCTTTTTGTGAGGAAGATCAGCCCTGAGCTAACATCCGATGCCAATCCTCCTCTTTTTGTTGAGGAAGATTGGCCCTGGGCTAACATCCATGCCCATCTTCCTCTACTTTATATGGACGCTGCCACAACATGGCTCGACCAGCGGTGCCTAGGTGCGGGCCTGGGATGCAAACCTGCAAACCCCGGGCCGCCACAGTGGAGCACGTGCACTTAACCGCTATGCCACCGGGCCGGCCCCTCTGTCAATTCTTAACCCTCCAATTTTACTAGACCGATAAATTGCCTGTGACACAGCTGATCATTCCCTCCTCTTTGAAATGCTTTCTTCACTTGGCTTCTAAGACATTTTGATGTCCTGATTTTTCTCCTATTTCACTGACTACTGTGTTGGGGTTTCCTCCTCATCCCCTCAACCTCTAAGCAGTGAAATCCCAGGATTCACTCCCTGGTCTCTTCTCTTTTCCATCTACACTCACTCCTTTGGTGATTTCATCCAATTCAAACTTTAAATGCCACTTGTGTGCTGGCAAATCTCAAATGTATATCTTCCAGTCCAAAGCTCTCTCATGCGAACTCCAGGCGCATTGATTTAATTTTTCTCAACAGCTCTCCTTGCACATTTATAATCTTCTCAAACTGTGCACTTCCAACGCTGAATTCCTGAACTGAATTGCTCCTCCCACAGCAACGGGCAACTTCCAGTTCTTGGGCTGAAATCTGATCATTTTTGACTCCTTTTTCTCTCACATCCCACATCCAATTTGTCAGCAAGTCCTGTTGGCTCTACCTTCAGCATACAGAAAGAATCCAACCCCATTCACCTCCACCCCAGTTTACTGCCACCTCCATGGCCATTGCCCCTTTCTCCTGGATTATTGGAGCCTCCCCACTGGCCCTCCTGCATTTGTCTGCTCTTGCATTTGTCTCCCACAATCTGTTTTCAACCTAGCAGCCAGAGCGATCCTTTTAAAACACAAGTCAGATCATGTTGTTTTAATGCCTCCACCTCACTTGGAGTAAAAGCCAGTCATTCCAATTCCCACAAGGCTCTGCGCAGTACCCCACCTCCATCTCCTGTTAGAGATGCGCCCCTCACGCCCCTGTTGCAGGCACACTCACCTCCTAGATGTTCCTCTCCCACCTCAGGGTCTTGGCCATTGTTCTTTCATCTGCCCACACACTCTTCCCCTTGATAGCCACAGGGCTTCTCCTCCAGGTCTTTCTCTGCATGTCCTTTTCTCAGTGAGGCCTCCCTAACTACGCAATTAGAAGGGCAACCTCCCTCCCTACCCCAGCTCTCCTCTTGTCTGCTGTGTTGTTTCCATGGCACCCAACACTGTCTACACGTCATGTAATCATTGCCAGGTTCCCTGCTGGAACAGAAGCTCCAGGAGGGTAGGGATCTCGTCTGTTTTGTTTTCTGTGTATCCCAGCTCCTGGAACTGTGTGGACAATTATTCAGCGCTCAATAAATATTTATGGGATGAGTGAAGGGATGCTTGAGGAAGGGAGGAAGGAGCACTCTTCTAGAACAAATCTTGCAGGGAGTGGTGCAGTGTGGCCACAGCCAGGTCTTTGAACTGAGTCCTCCCCAAGGTCATTGAAAGTTGGTTCCTGTTTTCCAGCCAAGGAAGCCCCATGGAGGGGGATCCAAAGGCTCAAGTTCCTATTCCATCTTGGCCTCTTATTGGCTGTGTGCCCTGGGTGCAAGTCACTCCCCTTTGCTGAGCCTCAGTTTCCTCATCTGTACACTGGGGCGTCATCACCTTCTCGCAGAGCTGGCATAAAGGACCCAGGATGTGAGCAGTGCCCGGCATGTGCTCAGCACCCAAGGCATACTTGCTCTCCCAGAAACAGTGCTCATTTGGAGCAAGTTTCAGACAGATGTGGTTTTTTGGGGGGAGTAGGGAGGAAGGAGGAAGAGAGAGTGAGCCCATAAGGAAGACAAGGCCCTGGGAGAGAACCAAGAGGGCTGAGGGCTGGACCCTGAAGGATGGGGAGAGGCACCAGAGGCAGAGCTGTGAGCAGGGCGCTCTCGGACCTCACTTCCCTCACAAAGCCCCCGCCTGTCCCGGAGCTCACTGGAGCCTGGCCAACCCCATGGGGAGGCAGGTGGAGATGACTGATGATTAAGCCCATTTCAGGGGTAAGGAAACTGAGGCTGGGGAAGGTGGCAATAGACGTCTCTGGCTCATCTCCTTAGGGTCAAAGTCTGCTCATTCACGTTTCTGTCTCCTCAGGGCCGGTGTCAACGACTGAAAACAGGAGTGGGTGCTCATCGGTGGGTTCCCAGCTGCGGCAGACCCCAGCCCTGGCAGACCTCACCCCCCTTTTATAATAAATATCTTGCAATACCATCTTCCCTGTAATGGAATGCAATTCATAGATAATATATCCTATCTAGGGCTGGCCCCGTGGCTTAGCGGTTAAGTGCACGCGCTTTGCTGCTGGCGGCCCGGGTTTGGATCCCGGGCGCGCACCGACGCACCGCTTCTCCGGCCATGCTGAGGCCGCGTCCCACATACAGCAACTAGAAGGATGTGCAGCTATGACATACAGCTATCTACTGGGGCTTTGGGGGAAAAAAATAAATAAATAAAATTATTAAAAAAAGAAAAAAATATATCCTATCTATATTCTCCTAATTTTGAAAAAAAAAAAAATCAAGATAATGCCCTAACTGAAATGTAAGGAAGAAATAAAAGGAAAGTAATCTATGTCTTGTTTTTATTTAACCTGTAAATAGGCAGGCGTTCTCTTGTAGAACAGGGCTTCTCAAATTGGAGTGTGCATAGGAGTCACCTGAGATCTTGTTAAAATGCAGATTCTGAATCAGCAGTTCTGGGGAAGGACTCAGAGGCTGCATCTCTACCCAGCGCCCAGGTGTTGCCTAGCTGCTGCTCCTCAGGCGGGAGGGGGACCCACCGGCCCTCTCTGCGGGACCCTCCACCCAGAGCCGCCCCCTCCCCAGGCCCGAGCAAGGGGCAGCCCTGCTAGGGGCCCACCCAGACCGCTGCCCAGGAAAGCGTCCGCCCTGCCGCCCAGCCTCATTCCTGGCACCCACGTGGCTGGGCTCCCGCTGCCGAGACAGCAATTCCCACAGGAGGAGCCCGCCCCGGGAAATGGGCCTCGGGGCCGGGAGGGAGGCCCCGCCCCGGGAATTGACGCCAAGGGGGCGGAGCCTCTGTGTCCCCTGTCCTGCCAGCCGCACCCTCTTCCCTGTCGAAGCTTGTGTCAGTGCCCCGATCGCTTGCCGCGCCCGCCCTCCCATTCCCTTCTCCCATTCCTCCCTCATTCTCTTTGCCCTCAGTCTGGGCTAGGCCCCGGTAGAGGGCAGTCCAGATGAATCCAGCTGTTCTCTGTCGTGAAGAAACTCTCAGTCTAGGGACCAGCAGACAGGCAAACAGACACCTTTCATCTTTAAGCCCGTTTTCTGTCAAAGGAGGGGTGTGGGAGGGACCTCACACCAGCCTTTTGGATGCCAGTCAAGGAAGGCTTCCTGGAGGAGGCAGGAGCCCAGCAGGGCATGAAGGTTTTGGAGGGATGCCCTGGACAGCCCCTCTCTCTGGGGCACCAGCTGGGGCATTGCTGCTGTGAGGATTCCAGGGCACTCCGTTTCAGAGGCCAGCGTAGAGCAAAGAGTTTTGTAGGAAAGAGAGGCCTGGATTTGAGGCCCAGCTTTGCCATAACATGTTGTGTGCCTCTTGGGGAAAGCCCTTTTCCTGTCTGGGCCACCAAAAAGGGATGGGATCTGAGGATCCACTAGGCCATTGCAGCTCTAAAGCCTCAGATCCCGTGGTGGCCAGTAAGGAAGATTTGTCCATCCCTGAGGTGGGGAGGCCAAGCAGGAAGCTTACGCGGGCTTGAGCTGGTTCTGGGCAGGGCAGGGGTAGTGGGTCCTGGGGAGTCTCTGAGGAGGCCACCCACCTGAGAGCTAGGCCAGACTGATCCACTCTCTGGTCTCTGCTGGAAGGTAGAACATTAACTCATAACAACAGCAATAATGACTGTGCCTCCCTCCTATGAGGACTGAACTCTACAGTTTACAAAGCGCTTTTCTTGCCACCATCTCATTTGATCCTCACAAACTTGGTGTTATTGCCATTTGACAGTTGAGAAGACTGAGGCCTAGAGAGGCAAGTCACTAGCATAAGGTCTCAGAGCTAAGAGAACATCCCAGGATTTGAACCTGGTATCCCATACATGTTTTATGGTTCCTGGGTCTCCTGGATTCCTGGGTCTCCTGGGTCTGAATTATCCAGGAAGTACAACCCTTCCAACCCTTGAAAACATGGGACCCTAAATTTCCATTGGGATGTTTAACTTTGGGTATTAGAGCTAGAAGGCTAAATCTCTCACTATATAGATGGGGAAACTGAGGCCCAGAGAGTGGAAGGGTCTTGCCCCAGCCCATAAGCCAGATAAGGTCCTGGCCTCCACCTGCCAGGCTCTCCGATGAAGTTCCTGGGGCTTTCACAGGCCCCTCTTCTCCTGGGGGCCTGGAGGCCTGTATTTGGGGACAGTGAGGAGGGAGGGTTTAGGGCAAGCATCCTCCAAATCAAAGAGGGAGCCCAGCAGGGGCGAGGAAGGGTTAGGGGCTTAGAAATTATACTCTGCTTTAGGCTTTGTTTCCTAAGATGAGGAAGTGTCACTAAAGCAAGGAGGAGATGAGAGGGGGCAGTGTTTAATTTGGTTTTGTTTGTCTCCTTCCCAGGCAGGAGCTTAAGCCCCAACTGCAGAGGTGAACGATGCCTGCTCCCCTTTGGGCTGAAGGGCCAGGCTTGTCATGATTCTTGGGCTGAGCCAGGGACTGTGTCAGCGCAGTTGGAGGTGAGGGTGTGTTTTCTGTGGCCTCATCAGCGCCCAACCCAGAACCAGGGTAGGGCTCTGTCTGGGCCTGGGTGGAGATCTTTGTCACCCAGTTCAGACCTAGTCTATAACCAAGATCAGGGCTCATCCTGGGATCAGGGAACAGGGAGAAGCAGTCCTTGGTCCCTCCCAGGACAGACCCTGCCCAGGATTCTGACTCCAGGAGGGTGCATCAGGCAGCCTGGCTGGGGGCCCACAGGCCTTAGGCTGCTGGGCTGGAGCAGAGGTTCTGGTGAAGGTTATGTCCCTGAGCTAATGCCAAGGGTCTCTAGTCCACCCTTGGGTGTGTCTTGAGGGGAGATGACCTCTCAACTCCACCCGCATCCCCCTACCAGATGACCTGCCCACCAGGACCCTACAGACATGGTTGGCCGTCTCCTTCTGCTGGCCCTGCTCCTGGCTCTGGAGTTTATAGAGGCAAGTGGTGGGGGTGAGGTTCTCTGACTGTCCTCAGGGCTCTCTGTCCAGAGCTATGCTGGTGAACTGGCTAGCTGGGGAAAATAACCAAAAGCCCTCCACTGTGGCTGATTTCAAGCTACCCATGTGATGTTACTGACGTGGAGTTGGGAAGAGATTCACAGAACCAGCTCTCTCATGGAGGTGGGAGCCGGCTCCAGCACACCACTGCCTCTGTCCCAGGACAGTCCCATTGCCTTCCACGGGGCCCGGGTAGGGGCTGGGGTCCTGCTAGCTCGCAAGGCCAGGTTGCCCTTGAGGATTTGCTATCTTGTCCTTCTGCCTGTTGGTGTGAAGGTGATGGTGATTATGATTGTGGCCGTAGTTGACATCGTGATTGTGATGGTTGAGGCTTCAGCTGCTACCGCTGGCCTCTTTTCAGTGACAGGGGAGGGGCCAGTCCAGGAATCGCCTCTGTCCCCCTACAGAAACTGCCAGGAGGTGCCCAGGAGCATGAAGGCCTGGGTTCCTCAGGGCTATACCGTGGCTCTGTCCAGGACACTGGAAACCTGACGTGGCCTAATGGACACACGTCCTGCCACTCTGCCCCTCCCCCCGTGCAGTGATGACCTAGCCTCGTACCTCATTAAGGAACTGGAGCGCAGAGTGTGGGAAGCCCTCCCCTTACCACTGCTGATTCTGTGCACCTACCTGCGCTGTGCCCGTCTTCTTGCTGATTCACACCTGAGGACGAGTCCCTCCTCCTATCAAAGCACAGCCGTCAGTGGCTTCCCATTGCCTGGAATGAAATGCCAGCTCTTTACCTGCCTGACTTGAACCTCATCTCCTCCGCCCACCCCCGGATCCCTATGCTCCAGCTTCACTCGCCATGTTTCTGTTCCACAAGCACAACAAGCTTGTTCCAGCCTCAGGGTCTTGGAGCCCACAATTGCCCCAGATCTCTGCACGTGTGGTTGCTCATCCTCCCAGCTTCAGCTCAAAGAGTCTTTCCCTGATCTCCCTCTCTTCAGGGCCTCCCCAGTTCCTCTCCATCTCATCCTCCTAGTGTTTCTTGCCCCGCAGTTACTGTGTCTACTTACATGTTACTGGTTTGACTGTCTTCCCACTAGATTGTAAGCTCCATGGGTAGGGACCTCATTCTCTGCTGTATCTGGTACCTGGTTGGTGCTAAATAAATGGATATGGAAAAATGAATAGATGCCTGTGTTTCCTTCCCCTTGTTTTCCCTGGGGCATTGATAGCATCTTGTTTGACTGTCCAGGCCTGGCTTCTGCTCTACACCGGGCTATAAAGGGAAGAGGCAGTGTCCCATCCACTCTTGGCCAGAGGGTGAAAGATGGACCAGTGCGCCCCCAGGGCGCTGTAGTGGTGGCAGCAGAAGTTGGTGGGTGATTGCAAGGGGCTTTGAGTCTGGTGAGTGTTGAAAAGTCCAGCCACCTCCAACTTTGGTTTGGTTTTAATAAAGAAGGCAGCATCACCTCTCAGCTTCTTTATTCCATCGTGACCCCAGGCTTCCTTACTGAGTAGGCTTTTGTATTTTGGTAACCATGCATCCAAACCCCTTTTCTCTTTAGGGAGAAGACCCCACTGTGTGAGTCTCTCTCTCTCTTTTTTTTTTTTTTGTGAGGAAGATCAGCCCTGAGCTAACATCTATGCCAGTCCTCCTCTTTTTGCCGAGGAAGATTGGCCCTGGGCTAACATCCATGCCCATCTTCCTGCACTTTTTATGGGACGCCGCCACAGCATGGCCTGACAACTGGTGCATCGGTGTGCGCCCAGGATCCGAACCCGGGCTGCCAGAAGCAGAGCGCGCACACTTAACCGCTACGCCACAGGGCTGGCCCACACTGTGTGAGTCTTGATGGACATCATGGCCCCATCGCCTCCTATTGAAGCTGAATAGGACCACAGACCCCTCCTTCCACTCCTGGCTGATAGGACAGGGGCACATAACCTGGGCTCGGCCAAGAGGATGCTTCTGCCCAGGACTTTGAATCTTGAATGCAAAGACAAGAGAGTTTAGGATTCCCTCAGAAAGGCGGCCCTTGGTAGTGGTGGTCAACGTGGTACCTGATGGTGACAGTCGCGTCCAGGTGCCTTGTGGTGGGGCTTGGTCTGTCCAGTGCTGTCACTTCCTTGGTTCTTGTTCTTTACCTGAGCCTGGATCTCCAAGCTTTGTGTCCATTCTGGGAGCTTTATAGATCAACCAGAGTCAGATTGATTCTATTGATTGCACCCAAGAACTCTTGTTACCACCTACCTCCACCACCAGACATTGTCATTATCGCTGTTTCCATCAATCCCAAGCTCAAACACCCATCAAACCAGCCCCATAATCCTCACCAGACACCATCGCCATCCCTGTCTATATTTGATACCTCAAGCATTAACCGCTTTAACCATTCTCAGGCTATCAAACTGCACTTGTTGGGGTTCAGTGCAGGAAACAGAAAACCTGTTTGGTGTGTTTAGCAGGAAGGTATTACATGTAGGACAATGGTTAGAGAGGCAGAACAAGCCAAGCCTCCAGGAATGACTCTCAGAACCACTATACAGAACTGAGCCATCAAGAGAGCCACTACCTCTAGAGCTGTGAATTCAAGAACACAACCCTGAAGCTTCAAGCCAGGGATCAGGAAGCTGCCTTTAAGAAGACTCTACCGGGCCAGCCCCATGGCTTGGCGGTTAAGTGCGCGTGCTCCGCTACTGGGGGCCCGGGTTTGAATCCCGGGCGCACACCGATGCACCGCTTCTCCTGCCATGCTGAGGCCGCGTCCCACATACAGCAACTAGAAGGATGTGCAGCTATGACATACAACTATCTACTGGGGCTTTGGGGGAAAAAAAAAAAGGAGGAGGATTGGCAATAAATGTTAGCTCAGAGCCGGTCTTCCTCAGCAAAAAGAGGAGGATTAGCATGGATGTTAGCTCAGGGCTGATCTTCCTCACAAAAAAAAAAAAAAAAAAGAAGACTCTACCACCACTGACGCTGCCTCTGGGCAAGCAGGGAGCTGGAGACCCGACACCAGAACACTGCCGCAGAAAAATCTCAGGTTACCACGACCTTGCTGGCTGGCAGAAACAGCGGAAAAGGGGCAAGAGATAATAATAATAATAATAAACAATAATAATAGCAGCAACAACAACACTTCTATAGTGCCTACTGTATGTTCTATTATTCCTATTTTATAAATGAGAAAATGAAGCCCAGAAAGGATTGCGCCTCACTTTGCCTCCCAAATCTTGCTCCAGTGAATCTAATCAGTGGAGCCTGTTCCACGTGCAAACGCTGCCAGGGGGCAAATGTAGTTGTTAGCTTTCCAACCTCCTCTTTTTTTTTTCTTTCTGTGAGGAAGATTGGCCCTGAGCTAACATCTGTTGCCAATCCTCCTCTTTTTGCTGAGGAAGATTGTCCCTGGGCTAACATCCCTGCCTGTCTTCCTCTATGGGACACCGCCTCAGCATGGCTTGACAAGTGGTGCATCCATCTGCGCTGGGGATCCAAACCTGTGAACCCCAGGCTTCCAAAGCAGAGAGTGTGAACTTAACTGCTATGCCACCGGGCCAGCCCCAGCTGTCTAACCTCCCCATCTCGCAGGGCGGATGGAGGCAGAGAGAGCCCAGCCCCGGGTCTACCCCATAAATCATCACTACCACTGTGACCTCTCCATCAGCTATGATCTGCCACCAGCACTAACCATCACCTTAACCACCATCAAGTCAATTACCAGCCACGTCACCTCCTCCACCAACATCAAGATCTGACAGAGCCGTCATCTCTTCCGTCACTTGACAACGTCACCATTAATGTCACTACCACCACTGCCATGATTACCCCCATTACCTCCATCCCCAGCGGCAGGGTGGTGTCCAGTGGCCAGTGAGGTCATTTCCTCGCCTTGGCACTCCCAGAGGTAATTGCTTAATGAGAGGGTTGTTGCTCTGAGCTATTAGTTACCCTTCACAACTAGGAAATCTTCCCAGGCTCTGACGGGGTCTGATGAGGTGGGTGTGAGGCTCCAAGACAGGCCTCTGGGAGGCCATTTTTGTCCATCCCCCTGCCTCTGCAGTGGAGAAAAGCAACATAGTATAGTAGTTAAGAGTACTGGTAAAGTCAGCCTAGGTCAACGTAGGCAAGTGACTGCACATTTCTGGGTCTCAGTTTCCTCTTCTGTAAAATGGGAACTATAAGAGCTCTCTTGTAGAAGAATGTGGGGGATTGGTGGTAAAATAAAGAACCTGGCACAGTGCCCAATGCCCTGGAGGCTCTCAAATGGAAGTCCCTAATATCTTTTATTTCTTTTATCAATACTTTGTGGAGAGATTTTTGGGACCCCTCTCCCTGGTCTAGCAGGCGAATCTAACAAGCAAACTGCATAGGCTTTAAGTCAGTACAATAAAATCCATGCTGTCCTGTGAAGTAGCCGTGCAGGCCATCTTCAGCCACTGACAAAATGACCTCGCAACCCCACATCTCATGACTGTAGACACTGGCTGGACAAATCCACAGCAGGAAGAAATAAAGGGGTACCTCGCTCTCACATTTCCCAGCTGCATTTCTTAGAGACAGAGGGAATAATTAACGACCGTGGTCCTTGCCTCCCTCCACACTTAGATAATGTGAGCATCTCTGAGCTTGTTTGATGTATAACCAAGAAATTCTTGTTTGTGTCACCTTCACTGTAGAATCCAGAGAAACGCCCAGATGTACTTTATCCCTTTTTTAAAAAATCGAGTTGTGAGTTTTTTTTCTTTTCCTCTTCCCTGCATGTGCGCAGTTTTGTGAAAGAGATATAAGCTGCACCTAGATTCACACCCTCGGAGCAGTCCCATCAGAGCGCTCTGTGAACTGTTTTCCTGGAGTTCGAATTCCTCACGCTGACTACTGAATAATCTCCTTCACTGACATCATCCAGATTCTTTATTTCAGTTGACAACTTACATAGTGCTCACTTTGTGCCAGGCACTCTCCTGAGCACTTTACAAATTTCAATTCATTAATTGAAACCTCATAAGAGCCCTAAGAGATAGGTACTACTATCGCTGTCATTTGAGGTGAGGAAACTGAGGCACAGAGAGGTTAAGTAGCTTACCCGCGGCTACACAGCTAGTTAGTGATGGAGCTGGGATTTTAACACAGGGAGTCCAGCTCAAGTCTGAGTACTGGACCGTGAAGCTCTGTGGCAGCTAGTGTTCCCCCCGTTCTAAAAACCTCCCCTTCTTGCCCTGTCCAGGTTGGAGAAGACTCTGTTCTTTTTGTCCAGCAATTGGAAAGGGGCCTCCAGAAGTCACTGTTTCCAGTCTCTGGTCTTGGGACAGAAATGCCCCCATTCACTTTGTCCAGGGCCTCCTGTCCCTCCCAGCCAGGAAGTCTTTCCTGTTGTCTGACTTGAATCTGGGCTAAGGCAACAGTTTCCAGGGAGGAGCCTCCTCCGCTGGGACACCTTGTGAAGGGGGCCTCAGGAGATGTGGCGGAAGAGGGCGGGGTCTTGACCCTGGGCTCTGAGAGAGTGGAATTGGGGGGGTTCTGGCACTTGAGTGGGGGCAGAGCCCTGGTGCAGGCCTCCCTGTTAGCTGCTTTCCCGGGGATCTTGTTTTCCCCACTCCTACCTCCATGACGGCACCAGGGGCCTCTCATGCCCTCACCAAGCCCCCCTCCCAAGCTTCTGCATGCCTCACCCAGGCCCTGCCATGTTCTCTGGGCCCCCTCTTCTCGGTCCCCATCCCCTTTGCCCTCTGGGTGTCTGACATTGCCCGCTCCCTGGTCTGTGACTCTGTTCCATCCAGGCCCCCTCTGCCTCTGCAGTCCTCTTGGTCTCTTCTCCCTCTTACCCCGTTAGAGGGGGCTCCTCGGGGAGCTGGCACCCCAGGGCCTGGGTGTCTCAGTCACACCACAGCCTCGGCATGTCCCAAATCCACCACATCTTCTCTCCTCAATTCGGCCTCTGTCTTACCCAGGGGCCCAACCAGAAAGCAAGCTGGGAGTCTCCCTAGCCTTGCCCCGTCTCTTCCCTCCACACTCTGTCCTGGCCCTCTGACAGTGGACGAGCGCTTGCTGCATACCAGGCTGAGTAGCACCCAGAGTTGAGGCTGGCCAAGGTGGGTTCCTGGACTTATAAAAACACCCCTGAAGTTCCCACAAATACGGGGGATAGAGAAGACCTTTGTAATAAGTCTAGATTTTCCACAGTTAAGCTGGGGTGAAGAGGGCCTCTTTGAGGGGTTGTGTGAGGGGGCTGCTCATGGATACTGGGGTGCACCACCCCGACCCCCTTCAGGACTGAGGCACTCATTCCCCAAGAAGCTACCTAGTATAAGATTATGTCCCTCCCAGGGGGTAGCCCATAATCAATGACAGGTCACCAGGGAGTTGGCCTCAGTTTGGGCCAATTCTGAAGGGCTGTCCCAGCTCCCGAGTTCCCCGAGGGATGGGCTGAGGCCTCTGTTGCAATTGCACTGCAGGCCACTTGGGTTCCCTCACTGCCTTCCAGGGGTCATGCCTGAGAGCAGACCCCAACAAACCTCCTGCACAAAAATATCGAAAATCTCATCTCAGTGTCCTCTTCAGGGAACCCAAGCCCAGGGTGACTGCCCCTGAGACAGCCATCCAGCCGTGCTGAGGCTCCTGCTTGGCACCCACGGGAGATCCCCCGAGGGTCAGACTTACTGCCTCCTCCTCCTTCCACAGCCACCACCTGAGGCCAAGCGTCGTCATCTCACACCTGAGTCACCAAAAGCTTCCTAAGTGATTTCCCTCCCTCCTCTCCTGCCTCTTCCAACCCATTCTCCAAAAGGCAGCCAGAAGGAGCTTCACGAAACTCAAAGCTGATCCAGCCCCTCCCTAGCTTAAAGCTCTTCCCGGCTTCCCACTGTTTTTAGGATAATCTGAACTCCTGACCCCAGTGACCCAACTCACCTCCCACTGGCGCGACCCTCACTCTCCTCTCAGATTCTCCAATTACCAGAACGCTTCCCCACCTCCCTGCTTTCACAGAGGCCGTCCCTCCCCCAGAGTGCTATATTCCACATTTCAGTCAGCTCCTTCACATCTTTCAGATTTCAGCTCAAATCTCCCTGTCTCAGGTCCATGGTCATGCCCCCTCCCTGGGGAAAGCCTGTGACTGGTCACTGGGGACGTTTACAGGCCTGGCCCCTGGCCTCAGTTTGGGTTAACTCTGAAGGGCCATCCCAGCTCAGCGGAGAAACCATTTCTGACACCCTGACACCAGTTAGGTAAGGCCTCCTCTCATCTCTCCTGTAGGCTTCCAGATTTTTCATTCATAGCCCTCTTTCCACTTCATAATTGTCTTCATTCTTCATAATTGGTCAACACCTCCTATGTCCCAGGCATGTTCTAGGCACTGATACAGCCGTGACCTGCTCTAGATGGGAACCGATGATAACAAAGACAGGTATAATAATCGAATAGGAGGTGGTGAGCCGTGCTCTGGGAGAGAGTGAAGCACGACAAGGGATGGAAGGAAGGAAGACACGATTTTGAGACGGTAATATTTGCACAGAGGCCTCTGTGAAGTGTGAGAGGAAACCACAGAAACATCTGGGCCGGAACATTCCTGCCAGAGGGAACAGCAAGTACAAAGGGCCCTGAGGCCCCTGAACTTGAGAAACAAAGAGGCCAGTACATCCAGGATGGAAAGAGCGAGGTCCAGAGCGGCAGGAGGTGAGGTGAGCGGCAGGAGGTGAGGTGAGCGAGGTAACAGGACGCCCTGTTAAGAGGATGCAGGGCCTCCTAAATCACCAGGAAGAGTTTGGATTTTATTCTGAGCGGGAAGCCTGAGGGAGGTTCAGAAGGAGAGCATTTAGGAAGCTCACTCTGGCAGGGGTGGAGAACTGCCTGTAGAGGGAAGCGGGAGGCCTCATTGGGAGGATAATGCAACAATCCTGACAAGGCTGGCGATGGCCTGGGGGAGGGGGTAGTGTGGGGCCAGAAGTGGTCGGATGGAGAAGGTAGAGCCATCAGGACTCACCTATGGGTTGACATGAAAGAGAGAGATGCTGCAAGGATGACACCTGTGAATTGGGCCCCTGGTTTTTACGTGATTATTTGATTACTTTCTGTCTTCCTTTCTGTCCAGGAGAGCAGGGACCTCGTCTGGGGAGAGCCTGGGACCTTGTCTGGTCTGTTTTTACTCACCGTGCTTAGGCTAGTGCCTGGCACAGGCACTGTAGAAGCTTTGTTAATGTTTGTTGAATGACTGAATGAAAGAGATGTAGCACTTGCTAGGACTCGAACCCTGGTCTTACAACTCCATGCCCAGTGCCTTTTCTCTCCTGCCAGGTTTTTGGTGAGGATGAAAGGAGACAGGGGTTGTGCAAGGGCTTTGCAAGTGGCAAAACAGAGCTGATAGGCTGGTAGCTCTAGGGTCATTACCAAACAATATCTTAACAGACTGGCACAGCCTCCCCTGCGGAGCAACTCTTCCCCCCACTCACAGCCTGGCCCCCTGGAGCCCAAGTTTGGAACAGCTGTGCCGAGAGGGTAGGTACCAGTGCCCAGGCTGGTGCCAATGGGGAGGGAATGGTACACTCCGCCCTTCAGACCCCAGGGGCCTGAGCCAGCCCCCCACCCTGCAGGAGATGCAAAGTGGCTGTGAAGGGGATTTGGGAGTCCACACAGGTCCACTCCCTTCCCTGGCAGCCCCCACAGGCCTCACTCCGGGGGGGCATCCTTTGGCAGAGCTCTCCTTCCCCTGGGCCAGCTTGGGTAGGAGGAGTCAGCCAGACCTGCTGGTCCCCCGGTTCCTGCACCCCACCTTGTCGGTGCCCCTTGGCCCAGCGCCTGCCCTGTGCGGAGACTCAGGGTCTCCATCCGAGAGAGGCAGTGAGAGTTTTCCTTGGCCCCTGCTCTGCGGATCTGTTGAGATTAAATTGCGGCCCTTGTGATTCTCTCTCCCGGCTCCCCTGTATTTTTCTCTTCTAGCCCATAACCCGATTTCTAACTATATATTCATTGGTGTGATGAACAACGTGATGTCTGTAAGCTCTCTGGGTGCAGGGTGCCTGTCTCATTCACCGGGAGATACCAGAACCCAACTGGGCTGGTTTGTACAGGAAGCACTCAGTAACTGTTGAATGAGTGAATGAATGAAAGCACTTCATAAACTATAAAGCAGGAGTGACGGGAAAGGCTGGACTGTGATCACTGTGGAGTACCTGCTGTCTACACAGGCAGAGGAAGCAACGCAGCAGGAGTTGAGCCAGCGCATGGCTGTGGCCGGGTGGGGTGTCATCCAAACAGCGTCCTCCCCATCCCACTTCACCTGTCACCCCAGGACTTGGTAAGACTGAAAACAACAATAACAACAGCCATTTCATCTATGCTACCTCATTTAATCTGCACAACGAAATCACGAGGTGAGTACTATAATTATTCCATTGTAAAGATTTGGAAACAGAGGCTCAGGGAGTTTAAGGAATTTACCCAGAGTAAATAAGCAGTGGGGCTGGGATTCAAACCCAGGTCCGTCTGAGGTCATGGTCCACCAGAGGGTTAGCAATGACACTCTCTTGCCCCGCTCCTCACCTTTGAACTTTTAAATCTTCCCCATTCCCATCTTGCCTTCTCCAGACTCCCTGTTCCATTTTTAGCCGTTTTGAGCAGGCATCTCTCAGAGCCTCAGTTTATGCATTTGTAAAATGGACACACTAATCCCTGCCCATTTTGTAGCGAAGGTCCATGAGGACGAGGACAGTGTCTGTAAACTGTCAAGGGCTGGTGAGGTGAGGTGGAGGGAGTGGAAGACACTGCAGGGATCTGCCCAAGGCCACCCCGAGGCGGCAGGTGAACAGGTCTCTGCCTCCCAGCCCGGGGTTCTGGCTGGACCCTGTGGGTGAGTGAGTGTGTGTGAGTGAGTGTGGGCGAGTGAGTGTGGTATGTGTATGTGAGGGTGTGGGTGAGTGTGAGTGTAGACCTACCTCCAGGGAACTCTTGGATGTCAAGAAAAGCCCCCTCTCCTTCCAATTTTAAGGCTTCCAGTTTATTAAATAAAAAAGTAAAAAGGGCTGCACAATACATGGTATATTTCAAATGTTTACATTTAAGAAATGAGCACTTTTAACACACAAATACAATGCAATATAATTGTGATATTCGCAAGATAATTACAGGATTTGTAGAAAATATTAATTCATAGTGCACTGCGGGAGGTGTGGTCGGGTAATGAGACACGAGTTTAGAGTTGTCTAATGAGCGGCTCTGGGCCTCGCTCCTGTTGTGTACCTTTGTCACTACATGTTACATCCTCATTTGGGCATCCCAGTGGCCTGGAAGGCCTTACTCTATCTGGCCCCCTCCACCCGCCACTCAGCCCCTTCTCTGGCTTCCTCACTGCTCCTTGAACCACAGCAGGCACAATCTTGCCCCAGGGCATTTGCACTTGCTGTCCCCTCTGCCTGGGACCCTCCTCCCTTGGATGTCCTCATGGCTAACTCCCACCACATCTTCCGGTCTCTATTCAAAGGTCCCTTCTTGGGAGGCCTTCCTGCACCATCCTATTTAAAATTGAAAACCATCCCCACGTCTCCTGTTCCCCTTTCCATCTTTATTTTTCTCCCTAGAAGAACTTTTCTTTTTTTCTTTTTTTAATTATTATTTTTTTCTGTGTGAGAAAGATCAGTCCTGAGCTAACATCCATGCCAATTGTCCTCTTTTTTTTCGCTGAGGAAGACTGGCCCTGAGCTAACATCTATTGCCAATCCTCCTCCATTTTTCCCTTTTTCTCCCCAAAGCCCCAGTAGATAGTTGTATGTCATAGTTGCACATCCTTCTAGTTGCTGTATGCGGGACGCCGCCTCAGCATGGCCAGACAAGTGGTGCGTCAGTGCGTGCCAGGGATCCGAACCCGGGCCGCCAGTAGCGGAGCCTGCGCACTTAACCGCTAAACCACGGGGCTGGTGCCTAGAAGAACTTTTCAGCATCTCATGCACTCACACACACACTCACACATACACACACTCACACACACTATATTGGTTTATTGTCTGCTGCAATCCCAGGGCTTCTAACAGCTGGAACATAGTGGATGCTTAATAAACATTTGTCGGAGGAAAGAATGAATTACTGGTTACGTCAAAGGTCTCTATCCAACGCCCTCCATGTGAGGCCCACACAGTTCTTTGACTTGGTGCCCACGCCTTGTAGGATGAAGCTACACTGTCTCATGGGATTTGGATGCTTGGTCCCCAAGGAGTCTCCTGGTGCTGCCATCTCAGGAGCACTGATTTAAATCAACTGGGTATGGCGGTCCCTCCAGCTCTGTCTCAGGCCATCATTCTCAGGTGGCCTCTGGGGCCCCTCTACTGGCCCCTGGTGGCCATCCCTCTGAAGTGCGTCTGGGTGGTGGGGTAACCAATTAGGGAGACCTGAAGGCTACTGAGTGCCAGGCCCTGCCTCTCATTTCATCCTCATCTTATTCCCATTTTGTGGGTGAGGAATCTGAGGCATAGTCATGGGAGGGATTTGCTTTTAATGGCTCACTTGATGAATTCCCTGCAGATCTCTCTTCCTCCCTTTATGTTCCTCCTGGAGGCTTAGCATTCACAGTGCACACCATGCGGGTTCCCCTCGCCAGGCACTTGCTCGTACTGTGACCTCTACCTGGAGCTCCTTTCTCCTTCGTTCTTTTATAGCTCTCAGCTCTGCCGTGTTGTCCTTTCCCAGGAAGCCTGCCCTGAGGCCTTGGGCCAGGTTAGGTGCCTCTCTGGGCTCCCGAAGCTCCTCCGCCTCCCTCTGGCAAAGCGCTGAGGGAAGGTCAGGGTGTGGGGGTGAAGGACGGCAGGATCCATATCCACCTTTTACCAATCTGCCTTCCTTACTAGGCTGTCAGCGCCTTGAGGACAAAGACTAGTTTTTGGCTTTTTAAAAATCTTATATTCATTCATTGATGTATTAGTTCATTACAAATGTTTATTGAGCACCTATTCTGTGTCCTGAGATCAATTTTGAGCCCTAGAGATGCAGCAGTGAAGAAAACAGACTAGGTCCCTGCTCTCCGGAAGCCCACAGTCTTGGTGGGAGACAGACGCTTAACAAGTAAATCAGGCCATACAAATGGTGGTCAGTGCTGGGGAGGGAATTAGCAGGGACTGAGACAGAGGATTACAGAGATTCCAGGGCCCAGTGTAGGGTCTGGCACAGAGTCGGCACCAAAAACGTATTTGAATGAGAGCTGAAAAGCCCCAAGGCCAACTGGCTGTTAAGGGCAGGACCAAAAACTTCACCATCCCTCTCCTGTACAGAGAGAAGCTCTTCTGGTCCACTTGCTAGCTGTGTGGCCTTGGGAAAACTCCTTCACTTCTCTGTGTCTCAGTTTTCTCATCTGTAAAATGGTATTAAGTATCACCTGCCTTTTAAGCCTGTTCCAAGAATTAAATGTGCTAATGGCCTGACAAGGGCTGAGCAGAGTCTGGCCTACAGTCATTGCTCAATAAATGGAAGGGAGAAGATGAGGATGGAGGCCAGGAAGGTTGGAGGAGTGTTGGCCTAGTTCCCTCTGCCTTTGGAATCTGGGCTCCGCTCAGCCTGGGTGAGCAGTTTCAGGAATGGCCACAGGGTGGCGCCTGAATCCCAGTTATTCAGGAGTTAGCGATTCTTAGCAGATGAAGCTGTTTAGGGAGGTAGGGGCCAGACAAGCAGGTGGGCTCCTGCGGCCTGGGATGGGTTTGAGTTTGGCCTGAACTTGCAGCTACTTGAAATCCAGCCTCTTCCAACCTCTCTCTCCCTTCGGTTTTTCTCTTGGGGTTTCCCTGTCAGTGTTCAGGCACGCAGCCCACCCCCTTTTCTCCCCAGTCCCCCAGCACTGGAGCTCAAGGCTTCTGCTAAGTAAGCCCTGCTCCTTGCCCATCCAGTGATGGGCACCAGGGCCCCTCAAGCCATCTCCCTTTCCTCTTCTCATTCATGAACCAGGCAGGGGGACTTAAGTGAACACTTCCCCTGGGCCTTGCAGGACAGGGAGCCAGTATCCTAGGGGTGGGGTGGAAGATGGGAATAGAAACTGAAGGAGGGAAACGGAAAACATGCAGGAGTTTCTGAAGACCTTCTTCCCATCTGTATGTTCAGTACATAGGAAATATTATCCTCATTACACAGATGTGGAAACTGAGGCTCGGAAGCCTTGGGCCACGTGCGTGAATTGCCTTTCCTGTATACCTGACTCCTTCACCAACAGTGAGGTGTGGTCTCAACTAAGAATATTCATCAATTCATTCAAGAGCATCTACCGAGCTCTGCAGATCTGGCGAGGATCAGACCTTGCCCCTGCCCTCGGGAGCTGGCAGTCTGGAAGGAGAGGCTGGCAGGGAAGCAGACAGGACAGCTTGTCCTTGAAGTCTGTGCTGGGCACAGTGGGGACCTACAGGATGCAGTTGCTGGTGCCACCCGAACAGGTTGAGGGGCAGGGAGAGAAGGAAGGTGTGAGTGGCTTCGTAGATTCCTTGGGGACTAAGGACCAAGGACCTGCTTAAGTGTAATTTTCAAAAAGGTAAAGTCATTACCCTCATACAAATAAAAAAAGTGAACACATGCCAAAGATTTTCTTTAACTCTTTAACTGACAAGGAACCAGGAAGATGTTAAAACTAGTGCAAAAGAGAATTTGCACAAAATTCCTTTGTGTGGTTATGAACAAGCATCATTTGCATTATTATCTGTTTCATACACATTATCTCTATCCCTACAGAGTTTAAAGTCAAAGACAATCGATAGCACATACCCCTAAAGAATCAGATCATCATCAGAGGACACCTAGCTGATACCCAGCCTTTCTCTGAAAGGACACCCAGGAATCTCTTTTGCCTTTTCCAAGGCTCTGATATGTTTTCTTGACTGACTCTCAGAAGGATCAGGATAAATCAGGTAGCAGCTGTTCCTGAGGGAGCAAGTCATCTGGAGAGAGGCTGGTCCCCACCCTTCCATCATCCCCCTCCGCATCCAGGTGACCAACTTCCAACTCTAGCAGGAACTAGCCAGAGTCAGTGCCCGCCAGCAGGTGGCGCTGAGGCAAATTCTCAGAAGCACCATAGGGAATTCTGGGGCTGGAGCTGAGTGAGCTCACGGAGAACTGTGAATTCAGTCATTCTCTGATTCAGTCATTTTTTCATTCAACAAACGTGTAGCCAGCCCCACAGATCATGTTCTTGAAGTTCTCCAGACAGAGATTTGTGTGTGTCAAAGAATCAGTCCTTGTCTTTGCTTGCCTGGCCTTGCTGCCAGGACTGAGAGCCACCTGAAATTCTGAAATTTCAGGGTCTCACTCCACCTCACCCTTGCCCTGCCTACCAGTGTGTCCACTCCCTCTAGAAAATTCACCTCTCAAAGATTTAATGAAAGGCTTTACTTCTATAATCTCCATTTAAGCTCTTATTATTCCCATTTCCCCAGTGAGAAAGCAGATTTCTCTTCTGGGGCCGTCCTAGCTGTGCAGGAAGGCCATGCCTCCATCCCTCGAGGCCAAGATGCCACCCCAGACCTGACCATTTCCCTGGCCTTCCTATAAGCTCACACTCACAGAGGCCTGCAGCATAAAAGGCACCTCCCCAGCCCTTCCCAGGGGTCTTAAAAGTGGGCCCACAGCATAAAAGGCACCTCCCAGCCCTTCCCAGGGGTCTTAAAAGTTCTCCAGAATGTAGTGGGAATAACTACAAACTCAGTGCCACCCCAACTCAGCAGACAAGGAGCTCTGAAGTGACCTCACTTCCCTCCTCAGCTGAGAACTCTGCTCTGGGGTAGGAGCAGCTGGCCCAGGGATGGAGGTGGGAAGGCAGGGTCCTGAGGGCCATTGTGGTAGTGAGGTTTGCGCTGGGGCATGAGTGGTGGTTGGGCTGTGGCGTGGGACTACTGGAGGGTGCATCTGTCCCACTGGGGCCCTGCCCTGGCTCCTGAATGCTGAGTCCAGGACTGTGGAAGAAAACCTTCCTCCCATCATAGGAGGTGGGAAGTGAGTTAGGGTGAGGGTTCCTGCCTCCCCCCACCGCCGCTACCACATCATGACTGTAACATCAGCAGGACAGAGGTCACCACAGTGCTGTGGTCAAGCCCCTCAGGAATTTCCCGAAAGAGGAATCTTTGAGAGAAAAGAGTGGGACTACTTGGAAGGGGATCCTGGGGGAAAAGACCTTGGTTTCTGAGCACCTGGGGCCTGCGGGCAGCGAGGTGTGGTGGGAATGAAGTTGAGACCGTGGAGTGAAGAGCATGTGAAGAATTAGAAGGCAGAAGAGGAAGAATCAGGAAACCCTCAGAGGCCCACCTTTCCCTGAGGGAAATGGCAAGCCCAGACAGGCCAGAAGTCCTCACTCTATTAGCACGCTGAGTCTCTCTTTCTTTTCCAGGAAGCACGCAGCCTGACTCAGCATCCCAGGAGGACAGCTTGTACCAATGGCCTGGACTTCTTTGCTCTAACAAGTTGGGACATCCCTCAGTCGTTCCTTCAGGACGGGTCCCTGGGTGTTTTGCGAAGGCAATATTTCATTTCCTCAGATATGCTCTGAGACACTGCTGGAACTTCTGGTTTGGGGAAGGTTGTGCAGCTGAGAACTGGGCCCCCTCAGTGGCTAGATGGATTTTCTGGTTTCTTCTTCCATGAGGAAAAACTAACCAGGATGGCCTCCTTTGGACTGGTAGGCACTCTGGGATCCGTGGACTTACCTCAGGAGGAGAAAGGGTGGATCTCTCACTGTCACTACGATGGGTACTCAGGAATCCTGGTGTTTTGAATATCAGAGGAATTGTGAATTTATCTTGGCTCTCATGATGATGAAGCAGGACATACCCTAGAAGGGCATGGAAATGAGCAGCTTTTTCCAATGGTTTGGTCTCCTTCCCTCAATTTCCAAATGAGCTTCCCTTCCTCTTCTCTCCAACATAGGAGTCTGCGGGGGAGTCTTTTGGCGCCTGAGGTTCCACTGAAGCAAGCCTGGGCCACACAGTTTTATCCTGTCATCCTCTTTGTGACTGTTTTCTGGAGATGTTCCATGCCAGCACATTCTCATCCTCAGCTGTATTTGTTATCTATTTCTATGTCACAGACGACCCCAAAACTTAGCAGCTGAAAACCATAAACATTTATTCTCTCGCACAGCCTCTGTGGATCAGAAATCCAGGGGCAGCTTAGCTGCTGGTTCTGACTCAGGGTCTCTCATGAAGTTGTGGTTAAGATGCCAGTTGGGATTGCAGTCACTTGAAGGCTTGACTGGGGCTGGAGGACCCTTTCCCACAGTGGCTCACTCACATAGTTAGCAAGTTGGTGCTGAAAGTTGGCAGGCGGCCTCAGCTCCTCACCCTGTAGACCTCTCCATAGGGCTGCTTGTGTGTCCTTACAACATGGCGGCTGGCTTCCCCCAGAGTAAGTGATCCATCTGGGAAACGGAGGCTGAAGCTGTGATATATTTTATGACACAGCCTCAAAAATTACATGCCATCGGGGCCAGCCCCGTGGTACAAGCGGTTAAGTGGGCATGCTCTGCTGCAGCGGCCTGGGGTTCGCCAGTTCGGATCCCAGGCGCGCAGCAACGCACCGCTTGGCAAGCCATGCTGTGGCGGCATCCCATATAAAGTGGAGGAAGATGGGCACAGATGTTAGCCCAAGGTCAGTCTTCCTCAGCAAAAAAAAAGAGAAGGATTGGCAGATGTTAGCACAGGGCTGATCTTCCTCACACACACACAAAAAAATCACATGCCATCTCTACTGCTGTATCCTCTCAGTCACCCAGCTCAGCCCTATTTAATGTGGGAGGGGACTACACAAGGGTGTGACTACCAGGAGATGAGGATTGCTGGGGGCATCTTGGAGGCTGGCTACCATACCAGCCTTCAGGGAAATCTTCAGAAATATGAACCTCATACACTGAGGTTTCCCTGCCTCCCAGAACTATTTATTTATTTATTTTTAAATTAATTAATTTATTTTTCCCCCAAAGCCCCAGTAGATAGTTGTATGTCATAGTTGCACATCCTTCTAGTTGCTGTATGTGGGACGCAGTCTCAGCACGGCCGGAGAGGCGATGCATCAGTGTGCAGCCGGGATCCGAACCCGGGCCGCCAGCATCGGAGTGCGAGCACTTAACTGCTAAGCCACGGGGCCGGCCCTCCCAGAACTATTTAAGTGGTCTTAATCATCTTTTCCATCCCATTGGTGGGCTCTGTCTGAAGGATGAGGATGATGCCCAGTGCAGGCCCCACCAACTTCCCATCAGCCTGCTTCCTCCTGTGCCCCTCACTGATCTCCCACCTCCTGCATCTCAGCAGCGGGTTCCAGCTGCAGCACCAAGTGTCTTCCCCAGGCTGCCACAGCTCTTCCAACAATAGCTTAAGATTTGGCATATCATGGTTTCCTCAGGAAACTGACTAGATGGGCCCATTTCTTAGGGACAACCTCAGACCCACTAACTCTTCCTATCTCACTCTGTCAGCCTGCAGCAGTTAAGGTGCTTTTGGAGACCAGGAACAGAAGCCAACTCAGCCAAAAATGGAACTGAGTGGAAGGATGCCAGAGTGTGTCACCAGATGAAGGGAAGCCGAGGAATCAAGATCCAAGAAGCCCGGGACCAGGCAATCCTGTAGATCTTAACAGCATGGGTTCAAGGGCTGTCACTGTGGAGCACAGCCACTCAGACACAGTACCAAAGACCTCTGCCTCTGCTTCAATTTCCTGTCAGGGAGAATCTGATTGGTCCAGCTGGAGTCAGGTGCCCATTTCTGGTCCAGTCAGCAAAGGCCAGGGAAGGTGTGGAATCCCAGCCATGGTGCTACACGATGGAGCAGGTCCTGGAGTGGTTATTATTTCTGAGGGCTGAGAGACTCACTAAGAGATACCTATTCAGGGAAGAGGTTTGTTCTGTGCAGAAATAAAGTAATACGGAGCTCCAAGATTACACTGCATCCCCTTCCCCTTTGTAGAATCTTCCTGGGACTCTGAGAGCCACTCACTTATTCAAGAAGCTTTCCTCTCACCTATTCGTCCCCTCTGAATATCCTGCCCAGAACCTGGCACCCACTTATGGGCTTCAAATTCACTTCAAAATGTGGTTCAAAGACCACTTACTTCAGAATCATCTGGGAAGCTTGTGAAAAATCCAGGTTCTAGGGATTGGGCCTGGGACTCTGTATTTAAATCCACCCCACAGGTGATCCCAATCCTCCTGTCCCTCTCCTAGCAGGAGCACAGCCTCCCCGGGACATGCATCTTTTGTTCTGATCCTACTCCTGGTAGAGTATTTTCTTTTTGTTTCCCTTCGTTTTCCTTCTGTTCTGATTCTCTCCAATACTCATTTTAAATTTAATTTTATCATTTAAAAATCTTTTGTATTTACATAAACAACCTAAAACCTTTTTTTGGAGCTAGGTAGTGAATAACAAAATAAGAGAATGAATTTCAATTTTCCCTAATCCTAGGGGGTTATTAGCTCCTGTGCAAATGGGCCTAATGAGAACTGCATTAGAATTTTTAATTATCCTTAATAAGCTTTCAAAAGTCATGGGGCATAATAGGGTGACGTTGATTGTTACCCAAATGGCCCAATGAATCAAGCCTCCTGGTATCTACACCCTCCCATGCTGACTCTGGGCCTGGCCATAAGACTTGCTTTGACCAGTGGAGTGTCAGCGACTGTGACACAAACAGAGGCCTGAGAAGCGCTTTGCTTCAGGCCTTTCTCTTGGATCCACCATGTGAGGAAACCAGCCTGGACTATCTTCCTTGAGGATGAGAGACCACATGGAGACGGAGGCCTAGCCATCTCCACTGTCCCAGCTGAACCCAGTCCCCAGCCATTTCTTCAACTGAATCCAGCGTACAAGCAAGCCCTGGAAAAGCCAGAAGACGAATGCCATCAACCCATAGAATCATGAGAAATAAGAAATCATTATTAAGTCCTAAATTTGGAGTGTTTTGTTATGCAGCAATTGCTAACTGATACATAGGGTCATGTAATAATCACAGAACAGTATTTCTGTGCCACTATTTCCACCTGATATTCCGGAGCCTCATATAGATCTGCTGTTGTGACACAATCCAAAAATACAGTGGTTTAAACAAAATCGTCTCTCTTTCTGTTATGTAAGAGGTCAGAAGTTGATGGTTCAGGGCTGGTGGTGCAACTCTGCCCACCCTCAAAATGGCTCTTCCATCTCTGGATCCAAAGTGACTGCTCCAGCTCTTGCTATCTTCCCACCAGCAAGAAGAGAAGAGCGAGGGAAGGGCATGCACAATCCTTTTAAGGGCAAACCCCCAAAGTGGCACACCACTTCTATTCACATTCCTTTGGCTAGAACTTGGGTATATGGCTTCACTTAGTTGCAAAGGAGACTGGGAAATGTAGTTTCTAGCTAGGCAGCATGTGTCCCGTTAAATATGACCATTCTTTTTCTTAAAGAAAGAAAGCGAAACTAAATATTCGAGAATACTAGCAGTCAATGCCATAGTCTGTCTCCAGGGTGAATATTCTCATCAATAAATATGAGTATCTCAGAGACTAGGTGGTTTTACTTCTCACTGTAAATCAATAATGGGCATCAAGCTTTTATGTACAAATTGGTTAGGATGCTCTAGGCTGCAAGTAACAAAATACTCAAAAGTTGTCTAAAGAGTTTTATTATCTTAAGAGGTCTTGAGGTAGACCGTTTTTTGAATCAACATTTCTTTCCTTCTGCCCTCCCATCTTCTGTGTCAGGGGTCCCTCCTTCATGGCTGAAAGATGGCTACAGTGGCTCCAAGCATCATATCCACAGATAACAGAAATAATAACAGCTATCAAGTATGAAGTGCTCACCATGTGCCAGAACTGTCTAGACATTTTAGGCTATTCACTCACTTGATCTTCATAACTACCCCATGAGGAAGGTACCATTATTATTTTCATTTTGCAGATGAGGAACATGAGGTGGAAAGATGAAGTAACTCCCTCAAGACGGCACAGCTAATCAGAGGCAGGGCCATGCTTTTAACCCCGACTCTGCAGTCCCCACTTTCAAGGACTCAGCTGCTCTGACACAAACACCACCCCTGGAAAGGAAAGGTGGGGCAAAGCTTGCCCTAAAATGGCCGCTTTCTCTGTTTATTAGAGAGGGAACTCTTTCCCAGAAACCCCCAGCAGAGGTCCCCTTCTGTCTCATTGGCCAGAACAGGGTCACATGTCTACCTCAACCCAATCACAGCGAGGGGAGAGGGGACGTATAATTATCTTTGACCAGTCATCATCCCCCGGGCGTGGGCACACTGTCCTCTCACCGAAACAAAACCGGCTTCTTTTGGCAAGGAGGGGACGCGTGGGTAAACGTCTGCCCCCACGGCGGAACCTAGGCTCGGCTGGGGGTTCCCAGCTCACTGGGCTAGAAATAAAGTTGGCTCAGACCCCTTCCCTTACCCTCCACCAGACTTCCGCAATTTCTCAGGCTCACAATTATGTGGCTCTGGTTTCCTGCTTCTGCTGAATTCTAGCAGCTGTTCCCTTTATTTCTGCCCTGGAATTGACTCAAACGCAGAATGCAGCCCATTCCTTCTCCCAAGAAACTATGAATACCAGGCTGCTCTGTGAGCAGAATTCCACTCAAGATGTGTGGGTCTCTGGAAGTTTCAGCGCTGCTCAGCACACAACGGAAAGTGGCACTGGGACATTCCTGTCTTAAACGCTGTGGCCACCAGGTGTTCCTCACTCATCCTTCACCCCGCCCCCTCCCTGCCGCCCACGCAGGGCTGCCTGTTCCCCTCTGCTGGCTCTCTTCCACCTCCCCTCCTTCCTTCACAGCCCCTGCCACCCAGACGCCCCGAGGGGCTTCCAGTTCTCATTCCTGACACTAAGCAGTTTGAGCAATTCGCCCCTCCGCTGCCCCTCCTCCTCCTCCCAAACTCGCTGCCAGGCCGCCTCTGCCAGGCCAAACCCACGAAGGGGCCTCAGAACAAAAGGGCCTTTTATTTAACGAAGCAGGATCTACTCTCCGGAGAAGGAAGCTGTGGTTTTAATTAACATCGGTCCGCCTCTGGACTCCTCTAGGTGCACTGGAATTCAAATTTCAGAATAAACTGACAGCCAAGGAGGTCCTCCCCCTGTCAGGGCCTGTCTGAGTGCCCTCAAAGTTCATAGTGCAGGAAGGGGTCATTTTTCCAGAACCTGAGGAGGTCAAGGCAAACTTTGTTAGGAAGATACTGTCTTCCTAGAGTTTTCTAAGCCCCTGTCCCCAAAACTAGTGCCTCTGGATGCCTCTCGGGGTTACCCCACCTGGCCAGCAGGTTCTCTGCCTCTGACGCACGAAAGCCTCAGTGATGCGTTTTTCCTAAGAAGTTACAGTTTTAAGCGATTTTGAGAGCTGAGGAACAGGGAGCGATTCCCTGCCCTACATTTGCAGAAGTCCCAGCACCCCCACCAATGTCCCTAGAATTGTCTCAGGACCAGGATAGCTCAGAACCAAAGCCCAGTCAGCCCATGTGGAGGCAGAGTCCTGCCCTGGTTCCCATGCACCCCCACACGGCTTCCGGGGGATGTGGGCATTCCGCTGTCTCCTGTCTGCCCTCAGGGTTTGCTCAGATAAGAAGCACCGCCTCCCCTAGCTTGCAGCTCAGCCTCAGCCGTCCTCATGCACAGCCTGGCACTGCATTTCCAGGACTCGCCTGCCCGGGCCCTCTGTGCAAGGGTTTGACCACAGGCGGGACTAGAGCCGAGTTGTGGAGGCAGCCGCATTGTTCTGGGTGTCCCGGGGGCAGCAGGGAGGGAGGGTTGTATAGGTGAAGGAAAGGAGAAGGATGTGGAGCAGGCTGGGAGACGTGAGAATCCCGTGTCAGGGCAGCCTCAGGGCTTTTAAGAACTGGAATGTCCGTTGTGCTGCTTTCTGTTGTGTGTTGTGTCTTTAGTAAAAGTCCCACTCACGCAACAGCCTGTACCCACGGGAGCAAGCAAAAATATTCCCCGTCCCTCATCCCTCATTTGGGTCCATTCCAGGGCAGAAATAAAGGCAACAGCTGCAAGAAATCAGCAGAAGCAGGCCAGTAGCCTGAGAACATGAGCCCCGAGAACAGGCAGAAATCTCGAGGTCTTTGCATAGCTACAGTCACAGCTGGGTTTGCACACAGCCCGGCTCAGTCTCCAGGGGCGGAGACCGCACTTGGAGACCAGGTTGCATCTTTGGGGCAGACACTTATCCCTCGTCCATGCCGGGATTCTCAGTGTGGTCCTTGGACCCACAGCATCAGCAGCATCTGGAAACTTAGGAGAATGCAATTCTTGACCCCACTGTGGACCTACGTAATCCAGCCTGGGGGGGTGGGGTGATTCTGATGTCCCTGGAGTTGGAGAGCCTCTAATCCGTGCTAGCAGAGGCATTGTACAACTAGGGCGTTCCCGTTCCTCTCTGCCAGTTAGTCGTTTAGGGGCAGCTGTGGGCCCCCGTTCTGGTCAATGAGACAGAAGGGGGTTCTGGAAAGCTCCCTTATCCCCACCCCCTCATAAAACAAGAAAGACAGCTGAGGAGAAGCCTTATGCTGTCTTTTCACCTTTGGATGCTGTCAGAGGGCATGGAACAGAGGGGTTAAAAGTGGGGGCTCCAGAGTCAGGCTGCTGGGGTGTGTGTCCTAGAGTAGAGGGCAGAGGGAAGAATGGGACAAAATAATACTAGTAACAGCTGCTAACGTGGATCACAGCTTTCCATATGTCAGGTGCCATTCTAAGCACTTCACTTAGCATATTTTACCTTCGTAACAGTTCTATGAGGTAGGTTCTGTTATTTCCATTTTATAGATGAGGAAACTGAGGCACAGAGAGGTTTAAATAACAAATAACACAACTAATATCTGGATTCAGATCCAGGCCATGGGGACAAGCATTGAAGGCCATGTTGGACCTCGGCCTTCTCAGTGCAACGGGAAGCTGTTGAAAGGTTTTCAGCAAGAAGTGGCAGCTCTGATTTGCCTTTTAAAAGTCACTGAAATGCTTTGCTCATAAAATCCGCCAGTGGTTGGGGACAAGCCAGACACACTTGCCCAGCCTGTTCTTCAGCCTTTTTCACTTGTCTCTGAGACATCACCGCCATTAGCAAACCCAGCAGCTTGGGTGACTGGGACTAGAGTGACTCAAATGCTGATGGGCGTGGGAGAACCACAAATCCCCCTCACCCTCTGGGGAAAAACAAATAGCAGCAAATCACTATGATATTAATTAAATAGAAGAATAGAAAGATGATCTTTGGAGAGTGGGATTATAGGTGATTTTTTTTTAATCTGAATTTTTACTTTTTCTACCTGTTGGCCATGTATCACTCGTTATTTAAAAAAACCAATTGCGGGCCGGCCCCGTGGCTTAGCGGTTAAGTGCGTGCGCTCCACTGCTGGCGGCCCAGGTTCGGATCCCGGGCGCACACCCATGCACTGCCTCTCCGGCCATGCTGAGGCCGCGTCCCACATACAGCAACTAGAAGGATGTGCAACTATGACATACAACTATCTACTGGGGCTTTGGGGGAAAAAATAAATAAAATTATTTTTAAAAAAAACCAATTGCATTATGCATAAAAAGAAAGAAGAGGGGCCAGTACTCAGCCCTCTCTCTCTGGGGTGGTTGGCTTCTGCTGGTACCAGCTTTAGCTGAAAAAGTCGTAACGACAGCTAACACTTGGAGACTGTTGACAGCACGCCAGCGCCTTTCAGTGCTTTATGTGACATGTAGTAACTCATTTAATCCTCACCAGCTTGGCCAAGGTCATGAAGCCGAGGAGTGGCAGGCTAGAGTCCAGCCTTTCAACTATATGCTATGCTACTTTTCTGGAAATTGTTTCCAAGTCCTCTGTGGATGAAGGGCCCATCCTTCCCTCCCTCCCTCCACAGTGAAAGAGGCCTCCGTTCTGTGCTGGGCAGGATGACTCAGGTGGGGGGTTGGGAGACTGGGGGAGGAAACAGAGGAGACTGGACAGGGGTATCTGGCAGTTGTTTGAATCTTTGGAATCCCAGACAAAAACTCAGTCCACAGAGCCATCAGCCTGGACCCCAGGCTCCTGGGACTTGCATGGTACATGTGGGGTAGAGAGTGGTGGCTATTTGAGGGCTGTAGACATCTGAGCATTGCAGTTAAACATTTGTAGCTTCAAATCCCAGTTCTGCCACTTCCCAGGTGTGAGACCTTTGGCAGTTACCTTACCTCTGTGAGTCTCGGTGTCTTCGTCGGTAAAATAAAGATCTTGGCAGGTGTCAGCGTCACAGGGCATAATATATGTAAAGCTCTTAGCACCGTGCCTGGCACATAGTGAGCACTTATTATATGATGGTTATTATCATTACTACTCAACAAGGATTTATCGAGCATCTACGTTGTGCCCAGCACTGCACCAACAGCAGACCCCCCTGGAGGTGCCAGAGCCCAGCAATTGCACCTCCAGGCTCCAAACACCCACAGACATAAGAATTCTGCAGAAGCAAGAAGCCCGAGCTAGAAATCCCTAGCATGTCCCCAGGGCACAGGATGGAGTCTGAGCGACACTTACCTGTCTCGTGGGGCACCTCTGCTGACACCTGGTTTAGAGACTTCAGGGCAGCATGAACGCTTTCTTCCTGGCTGGCAGGGGCCTGACTTTGTCAAGGTTTTGGGGGCAATGTACCCAGGTCTGGAGGTAAATTGTGTCTGGTCTGGTCTGAATTAAGTATGGTTTTCCTGTTCCTTTTTACCAGCAAAGAACTTGCTCAGAGTCATGCAGGGAGTAAGCAGGCAAGGCTAATCTTTTAATCTGTGTGCTTTAGGGGTGGATGTGTGACCCCATTCTGGCAAATAAGGAATAGCAGGAGCTAACTCACAGGATTATTGGGAGGATTAAATTCATGGTTACACACAAAGTGCTTAGAACAGTGAGTGGCATTCAGTAAGTGTACAATTGATATTAGCTGATTTTACCTTTCACTTCCACCACCCTCTCCCTCCATTTCAGCTACTTGGGACACTCTTTCTGTGTCTTCAGTCACCATTTACAAACACTTAAATAAATATCTACGTTTTCCCACCTCCTTTGCAGCAGATCCAACCATAGGACTAAGTTCTGGCCAATGGAATGCAAGTAGAAGTGGTATATGGAACTTTCAGAAATTGCCCTTAAATGGAAGGATTGTGCCTTTCTCCTCCTCTTTTCTCTTTCCTGCTAAATGAAATATGGGCATGATGGCTGGAGCTGGAGCAGCCATTTTGGACCATGAGGCAAAAGCTGAATGTGGAGGATTTTGGAGTAACAAGACAGAAAACGGCTAGGCCCTTAACAATCGTGGTACCACCATACCAGCCTGGACTGCATTCCTAGACGTTCACATGAGAGAAATAAATGTCTATCTTGTTTAGGCCCCTATTATTTGGGTTATCCATCACTCACAGCTGAAATGAATCCAAACTAATTCAGGGACAGAACTTGGATTTGGACCCAGGCTTGCCTGACCTTGAGGCACTCCACCAGTGTAGATGGCAGACTACCTGAATCAGAATCATGGGTAGGAATCTTGTTTAAAATGCATATTCCAGAGTCCCACCTCAGCTCTGCTGATTTAGACTCTCCAGAGTTGGGGCCTGGATAGTTCTATTTTAAGCAAGCTGCCCACCCAGAGGGTTCTGATGTACACTCAAGTCTGAGAACACAGCATGCCATTCTGTTTCCTCTTGTGAGTCTTAAGAAAATCAGGCATCCATTCTGATCCCTTGAGTGGAACAAAAGCCAGGTAGAACTCAAGGGCCCAATATAACAGGGGATTCTGAGGAGGCAAGGAGAGTTTGTGGGCAGAGGTCAAGAGTCCGGGGCCTCAGATAAGGCAGGTGCTGTGCAGCCCTCTCCCTGGAGGCAGCTCTGTCACGGCGGGGGGTCGTGGATGGCGTGGAGGACCAGCCACTGCCACACTCCTGCCCATACGCTCGGCAGTTGCTCCAAAGCTGGACTCTTCTGAGGCCCCGAGTGTCTGTCACATGTTGAGCTTCCTTTCTGGAGCCTAGAACAAGCCCCAGGAGGCAAATCTCAGCTCTGGAGCCAGGATATTAGTGCAAAGCTGTGCCCGCTTCTGCAAGCTACTATTTTCCTTTTGAGAAACAGCTCGTGCCTTGCATGAGCTGGTAGGCCCTGGGGAAGACTGAAGCCTGATGCGAGGCACCTGGGAGCCATGTGATGCGAGCTGAATGCTGTCTGACCTTGCCACAAAGTCAGCTGTGCCCAGCAGCATCTGTTGTCAGGGAGGAAGGCACACGAGGGAGAGGGATTGGGCCCAAACATGTCCTGAAGCCCAGGGGAGCTCCTGAGCAGGCAGCTCATTCCCCAGAGTCCCTTCTTGCCTTCCAGCTGCCCCTCCCTCCACCCACACCTCAGATGCACATCCCGAGCACCAGTTGCCCAAGGACTGAAAACTCTAGCCTGTGCCATGCAGAGAGCTTGGGGGACACTCACAGCAACACTCGGTGAAGACGGGAACTCACGGGCAGAGCGCCAGCAGGCACTGGGTCCCTGACTGAGGCTGGAGGCACCATGGGGCAGAGGGAGCCTGGTCCCCCCATGTTCTCCCTTTTCATAGGCGAGCATGAGAATGACCTTGGGGGTGATGGAGGGGGGGGGATGAATGCTAAGTAGTCTGAACTTGAGTGTCAGCTGTTTGGGAAAGTGCTGGCCTGCAGCCTTGGGCCCCTGTGCCCACCTCACCCTCATCCCATGGGAGGTTGAGTTCAGGCACAGCCTCTCCTTCTGGGACAGGGAGCCATCGGTCTGGCTTGCTAGTTGCCAGGCAACCCAGGATGAGCCTTCGAGGTCATTTCTCAGACAATTCTGAGCTCTCTCCACAGCCTGTTAGCAGATGGTTTCACAAGCAGCCAGCCCCAGCCAGAAATCGATTGCTGTGGCGGTGCTGCCCGTTTCCAGCAGTGACAGTGACGAGAAACCTTTCCAGGGCTTCCAGCACTAAATTTTGTTGTCCATTTTGCATGGAAGGAGAGGCAGCTGAGGTCAGGCTTTACGTCAGCTCTGGAAAGCGGCTGGTGGTCTTGCCAGGTGGGCAGGGGCTTGGAAGGAGGGAGATTAGAGGATTGGTGACAAGGAGGTGTTAAATGATTGGATTCTCAGAATGTGCCCAGATTGCAAGAGAATGCTTGTGACTGTGCACCAAAGTGACTGTCCACCAAAGAGCACCCCTCGAAAGGAGACTCTTAATCAGGGGACACCTATGGATGTCATCATCTTCTCCTCTCTGTTTTTAGGACCTAGACAAAATTCGAGAAGATATCTCAACCTCAGTTGGGCATTACCTTTGACACTTTTAATTGCAATGAGACTTAAATTTTAGAAGAGATACAGACCATTTATGGGCTTTCCCCTATTCCATTGTCCTGATCTAAGATAATGCTAAGCAACATTTGGCTATTATTCCCTGAGGACAGAACTGGTCATAACTAGGTCATGACACCTACTCATTTGAGGCAGCTTCAGAGGTGACATCCCAGCATGACTGTTGCCTTATTTGAGGCATGAAGAGCTCCAACTTTTTAATAGAAATGTTAAACAGCAAGCCAGCATTTTTTTTTTTCCAGGACAAGGACAAATTCCTGTAAGAATTTTGCAAACATCACATGTTCTCTTTCTCCTTGTTGCAATATGTGTAATTTATCTTCGGGTATAACTTGCTTAATAGTCACAGTTTGTTAATTCCATCTGCTTCCCAAGAGGAGGACAAATTGTTACACGGCAATGCCTTGGGTTCTGAGAGTCTCCCATGAGCCACAGCTGGTCAAGAATCTAACCAATGGAGGGGCAGCAATTTGTCCACCTGCAATAGATCCCTGTCGTAAAGTTGAATTTGCTTTCTCATCCTCCGTCTGCCTCCCTCTGCACCTCCGTTCATAAACTTACTGAATGCCACTGGCTAGCACTGTCTAACACAGCATTGCCTCCCACCAAGAAGCTCATGTTTCTGCGAAGACCAAAGACGTACACCAATAGGCCAGGGCCCGTTGGATTCACTGGTCTTCCCTTGTACCTGTCACCCAGGACCAGGTGGCCTTAAAGCATGGTGGAACGCCCTACTCGGTTATGGTGTGAGCTGAGAGACACCACCTTGTGAGACCTGCTGGTCTGCAGATTGCGGAGTATGCTCTGAACCAGTAACAACATATGATGTTAGTTCTCCTGGAGTCAAATACGTGGGTCTGGGAGCAAGTGGGGGGAGGTTGGAGTGGTGCATACATAGTACCCAGGGGAGAACTGGGTCCATCAAGAGATGCAAAAATGACTCCTGTGAAGTGGAAGCTGATACTGTCACTGGCCACTGAGAAAACAGATAATAAGGTGGGTTATCATGTTGGCTGGAGTGTTGACCTTGACTATCAAAAGGAAATGGAAGCTGCTATAAAGCAGAGATAAGGAGGAATCTGGAGATGCCCAGGTGAAGTGGGATCGTGTGGGAGGCCTCCTTGTTCCTCCAGGCCGAGTGGTGAGAGTAAATAGAGGATTTTCACCCTGCATGAACAAACATACACCCACGGGTTGTGATTGTTCAAGAATAAAGGTTCGTTGGGGCCAGCCTGGTGGTGTAGCGGTTAAGTGCGCGTGCTCCGCTGCGGCGGCCTGGGGTTCGCAGGTTCAGATCCCGGGCACGCACAGACACACTGCTCATCAAGCCATGCTGTGGCGGCGTCCCATATGAAGTAGAGGAAGATGGGCACGGATGTTAGCCCAGGGCCAATCTTCCTCAGCAAAAAAAGAGAGGAGGATTGGCATCGGATATTAGCTCAGGGCTATTTTTCCTCACAAAATAAATAAATAAATAAAGGTTTGAGTGATGAATGAATCCTCCAGCTGTGGTGCCGGCTAAAGGCAAAAGGAACGTGAAATAGGGAGTTCCAGAGAGAAATATTGCCCTTAGAGGACCAACAGGATCAGAGAAGCCCCTTGGTGGGTCCTGTGGAGGGTGGTGGGGGCTAGACTGGGATAGGCAGAAGGAGCCTGGCCAGACCAGTCCAGCTCCTGCTAGGGTAACCCGTGACCCCATGTAGTTCCAACTTCCCCTCCTTCCTTCTCCAGCCCCTGGCACCCAGCTCTCTCTTCCTGTAGGGAAGGACAGGGGCCACTGGCCCTAGAGAACAGTTTGGTCTGGTTCCCTCCTTCCTTCACAGCACCTTTCAGAAGTGGTACTTAGTGGTGTGTCAGAATTTGGTTCTAGCATCTCATCTCCTGGGTTCCAGTCCCAGCACAATTACTTACTCTGTGTGTGTGTGGTATGTGTGTGTGTGTGTGTGGTGTGTGTGTGTGTGTGTGTGTGTGTGTGTGTGTGAGTGTCCCTATGTACAAGTTACTTAGTCTTTCTGTGACCTCAGTTTCCTCCGCTATAAAGGGGGAAAAAGTATCTAACTCTTATGAGTTGAAATTAAATGTAGAACTAAAACCACAAAGCTTCTAGAAGAAAACATAGGAGAAAAGCTTTGTAATCTGGAGGTAGGCAAAGGTTTCTTAGACTGGACACAGAAAGCAATAACCATTAAAAAATGATAAATTAGATTTCATTATAATTTAAAATTTCTGCTCATCAAAAGTCATCATTAAGAAAATGAATACACAAGTTACAGAGTGGAAGAAAATATTCACCAACCATACATCTTGACAAATGACTTGTTTCTCGAAAATATAAAGAACTTCTAAAACTCAATAATAAAAAGATCAATACCCTATTTTAAAATGGGCAAAAGATTTGAATAGATATTTCACAAAGAAAGATAAGCACATGCCAATAAGCATAAGACAAGATGTTCAACATCATTAGTCGTCAAGAAATGTAAATTAAAGCCAAAATGAGATGCCACTGCACAACTCATCAGAATGGCTGAAAATGAAAAGACTGCCAACACCAAGAGTTGTCAAGGATATGGAGCACCTGGAATGCTCATATATTGTTGGTGGGAGGATAAAATGGCTCAGCCACTTTGGGAAAAAGTCTGGCAGTTTCTTATAAAACTAAATATTTACATAGTCCATGACCAGCAAGTCCACCGTAGGCATTTACCAAAGAGAAATGAAAATACACGTCCACAAAAAGATTTGGACAACAAGGTTCAAAGCAGCTTTACTTACAACAGCCCCAAATTGCAAACAGCCGTGTTATCAACAGGACAATGGATTCTATTGTATTCATACAATAGAATACTACTCATCAATAAAATAGAAGGGACTACTGATGGGTGCAGCAACATGGATGAATCTCAAAAATATTAGGCTGAGGGAAAGAAGACACACAAAAGAGCACACATTGTATGATTCCATTTATATGAAGTTCTAGAACAGGCAAAACCAATCTTTGGTTAAAAAAATACTATACCAGTGACTCCTTCAGGATTGGGGACTAAGGTGGCTGAGAATTGACTAGGAAGGAGCATGAAGGAATTTTCTGGAGTGATGGAAATGGTCTATATATTGATGAGAGTCTGGGTAACATGGATATATGCATTTGCTAAAATTCATCCAATGGTACACTTAAGATCTGTACATTTCACTGTGTCTAAATTTTATCTCAAAAGAAAAAAGAACTGCAAACAAATACTGAATTCTAGTCAGTGCTATACATGCTGAAGTGTTCAGGAATGAGGTGTACTGATAGCTGCAAATTACTTTTAAATGCATTAAAAATGAGATGCATTGTTATTCACAATAGTTAAAGGTGGAAGCAATCCAAGTGTCCATTGACAGATGAATGGATAAACACAACGTAGTATATACACACAATAAAATATTATTCAGCCTTAAAAGGAAGGAAATTCTGACACATGCCACAACATGGATGAACCTTGAAGACATTACGCTGGGTGGAATAAGCCAGTCACAAAAGGACAAAAACCTCTATGATTCCGCTCATATGAGGTACTTAGAGTAGTCAGATTCATAGAGACAGAAAGTAGAATGGTGGTTCTCAGATGCTAGAGGGAGGGGGGAATGAGGAGTTATTGTTTAATGGGTACAGAGTTTCAGTTTTGCAAGATGAAAAAAGTCCTGGGGGCTGGCCCGGTGGCGCAAGCGGTTAAGTGCGCGCGCTCCGCTGCGGCGGCCCGGGGTTCGCTGGTTCGGATCCTGGGCGCGCACCGACGCACTGCTTGGTAAGCCATGCTGTGGCGGCGTCCCATATAAAGTGGAGGAAGATAGGCACCGATGTTAGCCCAGGTCCGTCTTCCTCAGCAAAAAAAGAGGAGGATTGGTGGATGTTAGCTCAGGGCTGATCTCCTCACAAAAAAAAAAAAAAAAAAAAAAAGTCCTGGAGATGGATGGTAGTGATGGTTGCACAACAATGTGAATGTACTTCATACCACAGAACTGTACACTTAAAAGTGGTTAAAATGGTAAAATTTATCTTATGTATATTTTACCACAATTAAATAAAATAAGATGCATTTATGGATATATAGAGGGATAGATATATGATAAAGCAAATACAGAGCAAAATGTTAACAACTGTAGAATCTAGGTGGTGAGTAGATACATTGTACAGTTTCTTCAACTTTTCTGTATGTTTGAAATTTCTCATAACAAAATATTAGAAAATATTAGATATAGAAAAATAGTAAGAGTGTAAATTAGTACATTCCTGGAAAAAAATTCAGCAGCACTTATCAAGAGACTTGCCCCATTAATTTCCCTATTCTAGGAGAATAATTGGAAATGAGGACAAAGATATCTGTAAAATTGGAGTTGTTACTTTAATCCTAGGCAAAACTTACCAGGGATGCCTGGAGTTTTCTTTGTGGGAAGATACATGACTGCTGATTCAATCCCTTTATTCATGTGGTGAGCAGACTCTAAGATGGCCCCCAATGATCTCTGCCTCCTGGTATCAAGCCCTTGTGTAACCCTCTCCCTTTGAGTGTGAGTGGGACAGGCGACTTGCTTCTAACCAATAGAGTATGGCAAAGGGGACGGAATGTCACTTTCATGATTAGGTTACATAAGATTGTAACATCTGTCTTGCTAGCAGACTCTCCCTATTGCCTTCTTGTCTTGCACCCTTTGATGAAGCAAGTAGCTGTGTTGGAGAGGCCCATGTGACAAGAAACAGACAGTGGCCTCAGGCCAACAGCCAGCTAGGAACTGAGGCCCACCGTCCAACAACCCATGAAGAAATGGATTCTGCCAACAACCATGTGAACCCGGAAGTGGATCCTTCTCCAGTTGAGCCTTCAGATGAGACCCTAGCCCTGGTCAACAACTGCAGCCTTGTGAGAGATCGTGAAACAGAGCATCCAGCTAAGATGCACCCTGACTCCTAACCCACAGAAATCGTGAGGCAATAAATGTGTTTTTAAGTTCCTAAATTTATTGTAATTTATTACATAGCCATAGATTACTAGTTATAGAACTATTCAGATATCTGATTTCTTTCTGATTCAGTTTTGGAAAGTAACACTTTTCTAGAAATTTGTCCATTTTGCCTAAATTTTCAAATATATCAGCATAAAGTTGTTCATAATATCTTATTTCTGTTTAAAAACATGATTATAAAGTATAACATACAGAAAGGTGCATAGTATAACATAATTATAAAACAAATATCTGTGTAATCACCACCCACGTCAAGAAATAGAATATTGTTAGCAACCTGGGAATCCTCATGTGCCCCTTCTCAACCACATCACCTCCTTTCTTGTTAGGGATAATCACTCTTTTGTTTTTATGGTAATCTCTGCCTAGTGTTATAGTTTTATAGTTCTTTATAGTTTACCCATCCTTATACAATATGGTTTAGATTTTTCTGTTTTTGAACTTTAAATAAATGGAATCATTCCCTACATATTTTTTGTGTTTTGCTTCTTTTGCTCAGCATTGGGTTTATAACATTAACCCATGTTGCTGTGAAGTTCCAGTTTGTTTATTTTCATTGCTGTTTAATATTCCATGGTATGATTATAACAATATTTATTTATCCACTTTACTATTGATAGGCATTTTGATTGTTTCCAGTTTGGGACTACATAAGTAATTCTCCCCTGAACATTTCTGTCCTTGTCTCGTCGTGCATAGCGCATACACTTCTTAGGGCATTTTTCCAGGAGTGGTGTGGCCGGATCACAGTGAATGAATATTTATACTACTTTCCTGGAAAATGCCAAACTTTCCCCCAGAGTAGTTGGGCCAATATTCACCAGCAGTGTATGAGTTCCTGTTGCACCACACCCTTGCCATTCCTTGATCTTGTCACACTTTTGAATTTTACCCAGCTGCCCTGTGTACAATGGTATTTCATTACAGTTTTTGCACTTTCCTGATTTTTTTACGGAGTTAAGCACTTTTCCATATATTTCTTCGCCATTTGGATTTCCTTTTTTTGTGAAGCACGTATTGAATTTCTTTGCCTGTTTTTCTATTGGGTGGGTTTGTCTTTTTCTTGTTGATTTCGGGAGTTCTTTATATATTTGAGATAGGACTCCATTACCAATTATATATGTTCAGGTATGACTCCATTGTATGGCTTGCCTTTTTGTTCTCTTTATGGAGTTTCTGATTTTTTTTTTTTTTGCAAGGAAGATTAGCCCTGAGCTAACATCTGTTGCCAATCTTCCTCTTTTTGCTGAGGAAGATTGGCCCTGGGCTAACATCCATGCCCATCTTCCTCTACTTCGTACGTGGGATGCCGCCACAGCATGGCTTGATAAGCGGTGTGTAGGTCCACACCTGGGATCCGAACCTGTGAACCTTGGGCTGCCAAAGCAGAGTGCACAAACTTAACCACTACGCCACCGGGCTGGCCCCCTGAATTTTTATATAATTGAAGGTATCTATCTTTTCCTTTATGGTCACTCATGGTACCTTGTTCCCTTATTTGCATGGTTAACAGTTCACATTTGTTAAAATATAACTTGTTGAAATTCTTTGAGCCTAGGGATGATGGTGCTTTCCTTCAGAGGGCATTTGCATTTGCTTCTGTCAAGTGCTAGGGGCATTAGGAGCCCAGGATCACTTTAAACTAAATTTGCTGTCTGGATATTTGTAGACCACGGTAGGCGATGTGAATTTGGTATGCAATTCTGCATAAGAGGCAGCTTCAGGATGCAACCTCTCAGGGATAAGATATTTTTTCCTCCTGCTCTTTGTGGCACCATGGCATAAGTCCTTGCAGTCCCCTGGGGGTGTGAGATTGGTTTCTTCTGGTTCACTCTTGCTCTGAGAGTATGACCCTTTGGGGTCTCTTATCAGATTATCCTTCTTGGTTAGGTCCTGGGCTTTGTGAGAACATCAAACCCGAAGCCCCTGTGTACCTGGTTGGCAAGTGACCTCAGGGAAAACAGCTCCAGACCCTGGCTTACCTCGCTCAGTTCACCTCAATTTTGCCTGGTTATTCATTATAAGCTTGTCAGTTCTTTTCAGGAAGATGTTTTTAGGAAGATGCTTGCCAGAAACTTCACTCCCAAAGACTTATGTACTAAGATGTTAATTGGCAAACTAATTATAATATGTAAAAATTAGGTATAATAGGTAATGTTCTAAAAAGGGGACCTATTAAATTATGATGTCACATATGACAATTACCATGCTCATTTTCTAGAATACTCCCTGTGGCAAAGACTGCTAGATGCCCACCAAAATCTATTCTCTTCTTTTGTATTAGTAGTAGAATTATTTAGCTGCCCAGCTAGACACTGCACTTCCAAGCCTCTCTTGTGGCTGGGTGAGGCTATATGATCATAGATTATTGTCAATGGATGTGAGCAGAAGTGATGTATGTCACCTCCAACCACAGGCCTTAAAATTTAGATGCATTCTCCTTCATGTCCATTTCCCTTCCATTGGGCTAAACACGGACCATGTTCTGACCATGAAGATGAGGACAACACTTTAGGGAATGTCAGAGCAACAAGATAGAAGAGACCTGGTCACTGAATGACTGCAGGGAGAACAGCGGCCCCAACAATCTGGACCACTTATTTCAGGATCATTACATGAGAAAAAAACCAAACTCCTGTTAAGTCATCGTATTTGGGGATATCTTTGTTACAGCACTTCAGCCATTCCCCTAACTAAAACACACCCATGTCATAATGCTCCTATCTCATGGAGGTGTCCAGTCCATTGACCTCATTCTTATCAATTTCCTCCAATCTTTACTCCTCTTTGGATCTCTTCTAGATTCTATAGTTTATTATTATAACCACATCCATGCAGATATTAACTCCTCAGCCCCTCTCTCACTCCATCTTACTTGGCCAAACCAATCCTTCTGGCGCCTGTGCTCAAGTATCTGAAAGTCACTGATAAGATCATACAGCTGGGCTGACTGGTTTTCTCTTCTCAGATATCAGATGGACTCAACATGGAATATTCTACTGTTTTTCTAATAAGCACAATTTCCTTCTTCTCCGCTCTCTGAGGATGACTATCATTTCTTTTCCTCATTCCTCAAATATTCTACCTCCTTTCCTGGATTTATTCTCATTTGATGACCTTGCCTCATTCTTTACTGAGAGAATTAAAGTCTCCAATCACCCTGACACTGTTGCATCTTCCCCCACTAAATCTGCAAGCCCACCTGCTTCCGCAAGCCCTGAAGAAGCTGGCCCTGCTTCCCTCAAGGATGTCAGACTCTGAATCTCTACCCCTTTTACCTTCTCAAAGTGTTTCCTTCTCAACTGGGTCATTTACCAACAGCTTACAGATATCTCTAATCTCCCGCCAAAAAACAAAACAAACATCTGTATTAGTTTTCTTTTCTTCTTTTTTTTTTTGTGAGGAAGATCAGCCCTGAGCTAACATCCGTGCTAATCCTCCTCTTTTTTTGCTGAGCAAGACTGACTCTGAGCTAACATCTATTGTCAATCCTCCTCCTTTTTTTCCCCAAAGCCCCAGTAGATAGTTGTATGTCATAGTTGCACATCCTTCTAGTTGCTGTATGTGGGACTCAGCCTCAGCGTGGCCGGAGAAGCGGTGCGTCGGTGCGTGCCCGGGATCCAAACCTGGGGCGCCAGCAGCGGAGCGTGCTCGCTTAACCGCTAAGCCATGGGGCCGGCCCTGTATTAGTTTTCTATTCTGTGTAACACACAACCACAAACTTAGTGGCTTAAAACAACACAGATTCATTGTGTCACAGTTTCTGTGGATCAGAAGTCCAGGATGTTTTCGCTGGGCTTTCTGCTCAGTCTCACCAGGCTGCAAGCAAGGTGTTGGCCAAGGCTGTGTTCTCCTCTAAGGCTTGGGTTCCATTTCCAAGCTCACTGTGGCAGAATCTAGCTCCTCGCAGTTGTAGGGCTGAGGTCCCCAATTCCTTGCTAACTGTCAACTGGGGGCCATTCTCAGCTCCTAGAGGCCACCAGCTGTTCTCTGCCATGTGGCCCTCTTCACAACATTTGCTCCTTCAAGGCCAGCAGTAGAATCTCTTTCTTTTAAGGGCTTGCTTGATTAGGTCAGGTCCACCAGGATAATCTACTTTTTGACTAACTCAAAGTCAACTGATTGGGGACCTTAATTATACCTGCAAAATCCTTTACCTTTGCCATATAATGTAACCTAATCACAGGAGAGCCATCCCGTCAGTTTCTGCCCGCACTCAAGGGGAGGGGATTATACAAGACACATACACCAGAAGGCAGGAATCTTGGGGGCTATCTTAGAATTTTGCCTATCACAGCATCCCTTGACTCCCACCTCCTCCAGTTACTGCTTCAAGTGCCTTCTCCCTGACACAGCAACCTTAAAAGAGTGGTCTACACTTGTCTCCATTTCCCATCCACCCTCAACCCACTCTAATCTGGCTTCCATTCACTGAGATGGCTCTTGTCAAGTTACTGGTACCCATCTTGCCAAATCCAATAGTTACTTTTATTTTGAATTTTTTCTTCCTATAAATTTTTTTTTATTACAGAAAAATTTCAAATGTGAGTAAAACAGAGAGAACAATATAATGAATGTCCATGAACTCACACACCCAGCTCCAATACACATCAATTGTGGCTAAGGTTTCATCTCTACCCCACAACGTCTCTCCCCTCTATATTTCTGGGCTATTTTAAAGCAAATCTCAGTTATTTATATCATTAGTAAACAAATCAGTACTTAAGTATGGATTTCTAAAGATAATGACTTTTTAAAATATGACCACAGTAGCACTGTCAATAAGAAAATTAACAGGAATTCCATAATGTTACCTAATATCAGTCTTCAGATTTCCCTGATGGCTCCATAAATGTCTTTTACAGTAGGTTGGTTTGAATCAGGATCCAAACAAGAGCCATTCACTGCATTTGGTCTAGTTCCTAAATTTCATTTAATCTACAACAATCCTCCTTTTACTCTTTTTTTTTTTTTTTTTGGTCTTGCCACTTATTTTTTGAAGAAATGTGGTCATTGTTCCAGAATTCCACACATTCTGATCTGGCTACTTGAATCCCTGTGGTGGTGTTTCACATGTTCCTCCGTTCAATGGGCCCTTTCCTGTTATCATCAGACCCAGGGCTCAGCAGCATTTAACACTGCTGCCCACTTTCTCCTCCTCAAGACACTCTCCTCTCCTGCTCTGGATGATACCACACTCTCTTGACTTTTCTTCTGCTTCTCTGGCCAGTCTTCTTCAGTTTCTGTCACAGTTTGCTCCTTTTCCACCCAACCTTGAAATGGTGGTGGTTCCTCAGGCCCCTGACTGGGCCCTGGTCCCTTCTCTATCCACATTCTCTCCCTAGGTTAGTCCATCTGGTTCTGTGGCTTTTAATGCCATTTAGGTACTGTAAGACTCAGATCATTCTACCTTTAGCCCAAACCTGTCCCCCAAGTTCCAGATCACTTATGTGGAGACTTAGTCGATAGTTCCACTCAGTTCTCTCACTGGCATCTCAAACTAAACACGTGCTAAAGGGAACTGGGGATTTCCTGCTCCCCGAACCTGTTCTCCCTCTGATTGAACGGGAGCACCCCCCACCCAGTCACTAGAGCGGGGAATCTGGAGTTTCCCTGATTGCTGCCTCTCCCTCACTTCTCACATGTAGCCCATCAGGGTCTGTCATTATACCTCTAAATTACACACGTCTGCATCAGCACCGTCTGCACCCTAGTCCCGGCCACCATCGCCTTTACCTGGGTCACCACTCCAGTCTCCTTACTTCCTTCTTCCATTCCAGACTCCCTCTAATCAATTCTCCATATGGCCCAAAGTAATCCTTTAAGAGCATAAATCAGATAATATAACTACCCTGCTTAAGTCATCTGAATAATTTCCCAATGCGCTTCAAAAAAATCACTCCCTGCTCTGGCCTATGAAGTCTGGTAATCTGCCATTGCTCACCTCTCCGGTGCTTCTCTCTCCTTCGCTTTCCAACTACAAAAGGCCTTCTCTCAGGTTCTCAAAAATGTCATAGTCCTGCCCATCCCTCTGACCGAACGTTCTCCCTGCTACTCATCATGGCTGGTGCCCTCTTTTCCTTTTCCTTACATAGTGCCTTCTCCAAGAGCCCATCACTCACCACTGAGTCTAAGGGGTTCCCTCCTATTATTCCCTCTTTGTCTCCTTCAGTGCACTTAGCACAAATATATTGATGTGGGCACTTGTTTATTATCCATCTGCCCCAGCAGACCATGGTCTGTTTCTCCTTTGCGTGAGTGGTAAACTTGTAGAGGATGCGACCTTATTCTAGCTGGACGGTTGGGCTGACATTAACCCGCCAGGCTCCCAGGCACCCTCCCGCGCAGCAGCAGAACTCTGGATGCTGCAGGGATTAATTATTCAGGATGTGCACTCCAGGGCTTGTGGCTGGATTTTTTTATATTGTTTTTCAAAATGGAGATAAAATTTACATGTAATAAAATGCACAAATCTTAAGTGTACAATTCAGTGAGTTTTGACAACACACTGGTCCAGATATAGAACACTTGTGTCACCCCAGAAATTCCTGCTTGCCCCCTTCCAGTCAACCCCCAAACCCCACAGGCAGCCACTGTTGGTGCTGGATTTTTATATGCTGTTCAGGCAAGGGCAGTGGAATGTTTCTATAATACTCCAGCCAATCCACATATCTTGACACCACTATTTTTACCAATGAGACTCTTTTCTAATATTCAGTGTGCTAACTGGCACAGCCTCTTGGGTTGATGGGAAATAAAATCAGCTGAAGCTCTGGTTGTGGGCAGGCCTGGAGAATGGCCCTGCTGGCTAACTGAGGGCTGATAACCTCTCCCCTCTCCCCTCTATCATCTCCCCTCTCCCCTCTCAGTGTGAATTTCTGATCGGAGCACTGTCTGCCCCTGGAGCAGAGCTGAAACCAACAAATATCTAACATCACACTGTTTATGCTCAAATTCAGACACTACAGCAAAGTAGAACTAGTGAAACATGATAGGCAAAAGAGACCCTGGGGGTGCTGGCTGGTGGGCCCGGAAAGCCAGCTAGTGGACCCCGGGCCGGTGGTCTGCCGAAACAGTGTCTGGTTGATATCCTCCAGGGTACACATCCCGTCCAGCAGATGTAGACCACGTCAGAACACGGTCTTCTCTGATCACCTGCCACCTAGTTTCAGAGCCACCTCTGACCTCCTCTTTCCCTTTCCACGATGCAGGGTGGTATCAGGGGCTCCTCCGGGAGGTAGAAGGAGAAACAGCTCCAGAGACGCATGACCAAAGTAGCCCCTTTCTCTCTCTCTGCAGCCCCCAGACTTTCCACCCTGACCTCAGGGATTTCTGCTCCTGGGTTCAATTCTCGTGGTCCTCCTTCCTGAAGTCCCTCTTGGGGACACCTTGGGGACTAAGGAGGTGGGTTTCAACTCGCCACAAGTGCCCCCTCCATCCTTTCCCTGAGCACAGAGTGCAGCATACAGTGGGCCCTCCAAAAATATTCCTTGATGGAAAATTACTTTCCTGGCTCTCACATGATCCTTTTACTGAGTTGATGAGTTTATGACGTGGGCAGAAATTAGGAATCCCTTGTTACAGATGAGGAAAAGAGGCTGAGTTTGAGTGTCTGCCCCACCAGCCTGCCAGTTCTTTCAGGACAGGGCTCTGTGCTTCCCTCTCTCCACACACACACACACACACACTCTGAGCCTATTTGCTGAATTGCATGGGGGCCTCTAAGCCGTAGTTTCCTTATCTGTAAAATGGGCATCATGTCAGATGTTCTCCACTTGCCAGTCCAGACCCTCTCCGCCTTTGTCCATCCTGCACTAGTCAAGCTGACCTTTCCCAAGGCTGCAGCTCTCACCAAGTTCCAGGACCTTCCCTTGCTCCCCAGGTGGTAAAGCTTCCTGCTGCCACTCCTAGTGCTTCACCAGCCTCTCTTGGCTCCTTTAACTCCACCCACCACTTGGTAATAGTCCCTTCATCAAACCCTTTTCAATTACCCCTTTGAGCGTGCCCTCTGTTTCCATCCGGGGCCCTGACTGCTACAACAATTGGTACCAGAATAGCGCTGGGAAACAGATCCTTGGATGGGATCTGGGATTGGGTTGCTCACACATCTTGATTAGTGCGTGAACAGCCTCCTCGACAGGGGGTAATGGGCAGTGGCAATCTGTGGCATGCAGTGGCATCAGTTACTGACTTTGTGACCGGTGGTGGCAAGAGATGGACTGGTAAGATGTTGGGAGATCAAGTGGCTATGGTACTTAGTCACTATGGTGACAGTAGTGATTACAGATTGGAGTGGCCTTCTGACTCTACAACTGATTGCCCTAGGAAATACAAAGAAAAAAATGCATTAAAAGCCTTGAACTGGGCTATACTGCGAAATAATCCTCAGTATGGGCCTGGAGGCAATGAGAGGTGATGGGGGTGTGTCCTGAGGAAAATCGGCTTCCCTGTGAGGCAGCTGCCCAAGTGAAGTCACTGAATGATTTTTATGCTAGGATAGGCTGGTTTCCTCAGACTGAAAGCAGGGGGCACTGCCTTCACCAACAAGGAAGATTCAGGGGTGTTGGGGGTTCAAAGTTCTACCCAAATGTCCCCAACGCATGTCTGGAGATCCCATACCTTCTTAGCCAGTGCTGTTCCCTTAGTACAAGATACTTGGTGAGGTTGTGCATTTCGTTGGCTCTGCAACCCTGGAATCCTGACAGTCAGGGCCTGGGCTTGGTTCTCTGCCATTTCTGCCCTGTGGTTACCAGAGGGCAGAGATTCCTTCAGAGCCACCCTAGAGGCTTTCTAACTTCCACCCTTGCATTGAGTCACAAGTTCAAGGCTTTCAATCTGTTCATAGCCCAAGTGGATCCAATGGGATCACAGACCCATCCTGTGTCTGTAAATTAACTGGCAGAATCCCCCCACTGATTTCCTGACTCATGGAGTGAGCTCTTGGGCAGAAGCCCCTGCACTGCAACTTCACCACCATCGGAATAGCAAACCAAAAGCAATACTACATCCCTAAGGGAATTTCAGAAATTAGTGCCACCATCAAAGATCCGAAATATGTAGAGGTTGTCATTCCTCTCAAGACTCAGTTTAACTCACTTATTTGGCTGGTACAAAAACCAGGTGGTCTTGGGGAATAACTGTAGATTACTGTCAAGTTAATTAGATGTGATGCCAATTGCAGCTGTGGTTCTAGACATGAAATTTTTACTGGAACAAATCAACACATCTCCTGGCCTGGTGTAAATCTTTGACCCCAAATGCTTTCTTTTCTATTCTACTAAGTAAAGATAATCAGAAATCGTTTGCCTTTGTGTAATGGGGACAGCAGACAACTTTACTACCTCAGGGCTTTGTCTACTCTCCTGATTTCTGTCTAAATATAGTGCAAAGGGACATTGATCATCTTGCTATAGTTCAGAACATTATGCTGGTCCATTATATTGATGACATTCTAGTAATTGAGCCTAGTGAGCAGGAAATTGCGAGCACTTTAGATTCCTGGTAGAACATACATATGCCACAGTTAGGATGATAAATCCCACAAAAATTCAGAGGCATGTCATGTCAGTGAACTTTCTAGGGTATCTGGTGGTCTAGGGCATGTCAGGATATCTCCCCTAAAAGGAGAGACAAGCTGCGAACCTTATACTGCCCACTACAAAGAAAGAGGTAAAATGTTTGATGAAATTCTGGATTTCTGAGGTGACATAGGCCACATTTGGCTGTGCTGTTCTACCCATTTACTGGAAAACCCATAGGATTGCAAGTTTTGAGGGAGGCCTGCAGCAACATAAGACTCTGCAGCAGGTCCAGACTGCAGAGCGTGCTGCCCTGTCACATGAGCTTTATGATTTGGAAGTGACTATGGCAGAAAAAGATGCTGTATGGACAAGCTCCAATAGAAGAGTTGCAGTACAGTTACAGACCCTTAGGGTTTTGGATTAATTCATGCTCTCTTCTGCCAATAACTATTCTCCATTTGAAAATAGCTCCTGGCTCACAACTGGACGTGGTAGAGACTGAATGCCTGAGTGTGGGACACCAAGTGACCCATGCAACCGGAACTGGATATTATCTGATCCATCTAATCATAAAATTGGACACGCATGGTAGCATTCTATTATTAAATAGTACATATGAGATCAGGTCTGAGCAAGTCCAGGAGGCGCAAGGAAATCGCATGAGCAGGTGGCTCAAATTCCCATGGTATCTACTCTTACTGCTGCACTGCTTCTCCCTCGACTTCCAGTTGGGGAAGTTGCTATGACCAGTTAACACGGAGAAAAAAGCACAGACGATTTCCAAATGAGTCTGCGTGGCGTGTTAGCATCAGCCACAAGTGGAGAACTGCCATATTAAAGCCACACTCAGGGTGTCTCCAAAAGACGGTGATGAAGGGATATCCTCTCAGCGGGCAGAACTTCTGGTTATATTGATTGTCCATTTTGCACGGAAGGAGAGATGACTGGAGGTCGAGATCTACACTGATTCATGAGCAGTGGTTCACAAGTTTGCTGGCTGGTCAGGGACTTGAAAATAACAAGATTGGGAGATCTGTGGTGAGGTCTAAGGGAGAGATATATGGATGGACTGCTTGAAATGGGCACAGGGGGTGAAGCTATTCTTAACCCACACAAATGCCCTGAGAGGGCATCTATCGTCAAGGAGGCTCTCAATAATCAGGTGGCCAAGATGACCCATTCTGTAGACGTGGACTTCTTTTTCCAGCTACCCTGGTTCTTGCTCAATGGGCCCATATACAAAGTGGCCATGGTGGCAGGGATAGGGGCTAGTCATAGTGTGGTAGGCAGAATAATGACCTCCCAAAGATATCCATGTCCTAATCCTTGGGACCTGTGAATATGTTATATTTTATATGGCAAAGGGTGAATTAAGGTAGATAGAATTAAGGTTGCTAATCAGCTGGCCTTAAAAATAGGGAGATTGTCCAAAATTACCTGGGTGGGCCCAATGTAATTGCAAGGGTCTTTAAATGTGGAAGCAGGAGGCAGAATCACTGTCAAAGAGGTGTGATGTGAGAATGACTTGATGGGCCATGCCTGGTTTTGAAGATGGAAGGAGGGCACAAGCCAAGCTTCCTCTAGAAGCTGGAAAAGGCAAGAAAAAGATTCTCCTCTAGAGACTTTATAAAGGAATGCAGCCTTGCCAACACCTTGATTTTAGCTCAGTGAGACTCATTTCAGGCTTCTGACCTCCAGAACTGTAAGATAATAAGTTGTATTGTTTTAAGCCACTAAGTTTGATGTAATTTATTACAGCAGCCATAGAAAACTAATACATATAGGCTCAATACATTTCCCTTACCAATCTTATCAGGCAAGTGGCACTGCTGACTACCAAGCTGCCAGCAGCAAAGACTAAGCTGAGTTTCCTATATGGTACTCTTCCTTGGGGCAATGGTTCTCAAAGGGTGGACCAGGAACCCCTGGGGGTCCCCAAGATTCAGGGGTTCTGTGAGGTCAAATCTATTTCCACACTAAGATATTCTTTGCCTTTCTCACTGTCATTCTTTCATGAGCGTATAGTGGAATTTTCCAGAGGCTACATGACATGTGTACAACAGACTGAATGCTGAAGCAGATTAGAGAATCTGTCTTGACTATTAAGCCAGACTCGAAAGAGATTTGCAAAAATGCCAAATAATGCCACTCTTCCCACAATTTTTGTTTTGAAAAAGTTATTTTTCATTAAATATATTATATTTATGGGGCCGGCCCAGTGGCGCAGCTGTTAAGTGCACTCACTCCGCTTCGGCGGCCCGGGGTTTGCAGGTTTGGATCCGGGGTGTGCACCGACGCACCGCTTGTCAAGCCATGCTGTGGCGGTGTCCCATATAAAGTAGAGGAAGATGGGCACGGATGTTAGCCCAGGGCCAATTTTCCTCAGCAAAAAAGAGGAGGATTGGCATCAGATGTTAGCTCAGGGCTGATCTTCCTCTCACACACACACAAAAAATTATATTTATATTAACATGCTATGGATATATTAGTTTTAAATAAATAAAGCTCTAATTTCTAATCCAGTAAAATAGATAGATACAACCCACATAAACAAAAACCCTTTGTAATTTTTAAAAGTGTAATTGTTCAATAATTTTTAAGAGTGTAAAGGACTCTTGAGACCAAAAATTTGAGAATGACTGCTCCAGGAAGGACCAGCTAGCTACCTGTTTAGTGGCAGGTTGACTACATTGACCCCTTCCTTTATGAAGGGAACAGTAACTTATTATCTCATGGTAATAAGTATGTATTCCTGATATGGACTTGCCTTCCCTGCCAGGACCAACATTTGTGAACTTTTCAGAATGCCTTATTTATCACTCTGCTATCCTGTACATCGCCTAGTGTTATTTTATGGGGAAGGGCATACAGCAATGGTCTCACCCATGGAATGCACTGGACTTACAAGGTGCTCTGTCACTCAGAAGCAGTTGACAGGATGGAAGAGTTCCCAGCTGGGAGACACCATCCTGCAAGGTTATTGACAGGAAGGATGCAGTACTTGCTTTCAATCAGTAGCCAATATATATACCTCCATCTCTCTCAGCCAGAACACAGAGGCCAGGGACCAAGGGTAGAGATGGGAGTGCCTCCTCTCACTGTTATTCCAAATAACCTATGGAGGAATTTTTGCTCTCCATCCCCTCAACTTTGTGTTCAGTGGGTCTGGAGACCTTAGTGCCCAAAGGAGGAATACTTCCTCCAGGGAACACAGATGTGGCTTCTTTAAACTGGACATAGAGTCTTCCCTCTGGTCATTTGGAGCTCTGTGTGTTGCTTAACCAAAAGGCAGAGAGGGGGTCAGTTGTACCAGATAGGGTGATTAATCTGGATTACTAGAAGGAAAATGGAGGGTGGGCAGGAAGGCTATGTCCAGAATCCAGATTTACTAGGTGCCTCTCAGATCAATGGGAAACTTGGCAATCCAACAAACCAAAGACCAATAGGAACCCAAACTTCATAGGAGTAAAGGCTTAGGACCATGCCCCCCCAACCCCCTGGCCAGGTAAAGAACCCAGTCAGCCAAAGTGCTGGCAGCTGGTAACAGGAATACGAGGGGGTGGAAGGAGGATGCCGTGACTGCTAATTCAGGCCTTGTGACCAGCTACAGAAGGCCGGCTGCAGCAGGTTTTTGCTGTTGTTGTTCCTCCCCTGCTGTCTTATTGAAAGAGCCCTGGTGCTAACGTTTTCAGATGGGATCCAGGTGAGTATGACTGAAGGATGACAAGGATAAGGTGGTTGATGAGACTGTTTCCCCTGTTTGGGATGAACTTTTTTTTTTCCTTCCATTTTTTAAAAATTGAGGTGCAATTCACATAACATCAAATGAACCACTTTAAAGTGAACAATCAATGGCATTTAGTACCTTCACAAGGTTGTGCAACCATCACCACGATCTATTTCCAAAACATTTTCATCAACCCAAACAGAAATTCTGCAACCATTAAGCAATAGGAACATGAGTTTTTCATCTGAAGGACAAGAACGGATGGTGGGGGGCAAAAGGAATGGCTCTGCTCAGATATCCTGTCTCCCTCTAAGTCCACTATCCTCTTGCTCCATTTCCTGGAAGGCTGACTTGTGTGGACCGAATTCTGTGAAGTCACTCAGGGGCCTTCCCTTCTGGCTTTCAGATGGGTTTGGCCAAGGGGAGGCACCAGCAGGATCAAAGTCAGAACACTTATCCCCTGGCTCCCTGTCTGGCAAGGGCTGTGTTCTGCCCCTTATGGCTGCAGCTCCAGCAGGCAGCCCCTCTTCCAAGCCCCAGCAGGCTGCCCCTCTTCCATAGTAACAGCTCCCTCCTCTTGCCCTTCAGGTCTCCGGGTTGTAATGGCTTCCTGTAGTGTGAGTCCCCTGGGTCCCATCCCTGCTAGGTTCCCTTAACCCTGCTCACACCTGTGTAAAGAATCCCTTAATTGAAGGCTCTTCAGTATCCCTTTGAGTACCATCCGTTTCTCGTTGGGACACCAATTGATATAGGAATGAATGATGCGGTCCCTCCCTAGGGCCCTTTTGGCACTGGGCTCTTCAGATTTTGTGAATCAAACCAGCTCTGTTCACAGGTCTCAGTCTGGGCAAAGGAGATGCTTTCCTGGACAATCCAGGTTCCAAGGGTGCCTGGGGTGTGTGCCAAGGCCCCACTGCCCTCTGGTGGGCAGCTCCTGGAAATGCACCTCAGGGATCCAACGTCAGCTGAACTAAGCCCACTGGGCACCCACTCTGTGCTGAGCCCATTACACACCTGAGCACATTTCATTCAGAGGTTACTGTCCCCACTAAACAGGTGAGAATCTTTCCATTGCCCTTAGTATAAACCAAAATCTTAACCGTGGACTGCAAGGTCCCATCTTTGCTTCCCCTCCTGTCACTCTCTGACCCAGCCACACCAGCCTTTTCTCAGATGTGCAGCTCCCAATTAGAATATTCGGGAACTCTCTGAAACCTTCTTCACCTGGTTAACCTCGGCTCATTCTCTAGTCCTCTCCTAGGATACCACTTAGGAAGGCCCTCCTCACCCCCCCCCGACCTTTCATTCACCGTCATTTGCAAACACCCTGGGTTTTTCCTGGTCTGTATGAATGTTTGATTAATGCCGCTCTCCCCGCTGAAGGCACCTGAGGGCAGGGAGCATCTTGCTTTGCTCACCGCTGTATCTCCAGTGCCTGGCACCCAGTAATCACCACACTAGCAGCTGACATGGATTAAGCATTTCTCTGTGCCAGCCATTGAGCTAAGTCCTTCAGGCCCCCAGGCCACCCTCCTCCCCAAAGTCCTTGGTCCCCAGGAAGCAGCCCTCAACTCTATCAAAAACTCACATGGATTTATTAGAATATGAAAAAGATTCCGTTTCTTCTGTACAGGCGGCAGAGCGGCAGCAGCTGTGGTGGCTTCGAACATGGTTGTCAACATCACCCTTGCATGGTGACTCCTGCCCAAGGAGCACTTGCACGGAGAGGAGGGGAGACAGATGAGCACCCACCTCCCAGTCCACTGGGAAGAGGGACACTCTGACTATTGCACAATCCTGGGGAAGGGAGTGCCCTAGGGGGAAGGACAGACACCAATAGGCCTGGGACTGGCCATGGTGGCAGCAGGGGTGGGAGTGTGTGCCTGTGAGCAAAGGCCTTTGGGGGCCCAGGACCCTGCCCATCCACCAGCCCCAGCTGCTGGGAGGCCTTCTCTCCCAAGAACTGGGCTCCACAGCAAGCTGGGTACAGTATATGTAAGAGGGAGAGACTCTAGGGGCCAATGGGGGAAGAGAGAAAGAACAGGCCAGCAGGAACTGAGGCCCAGGCCCAAGAGCAAAGAAGGTGCCAGGAGGCCCATGACTGGGATGGGGGGCTTACTTCTGAAACCAGAGCCTTGGGGCCACACTTAAGAGCCCAGAAGGCAGAGGACCGATTTGGGGGAGAGTGTTGGGCAGAGGCACAGATGAGGAGGGTAATTCTCTGGAGTAGGAGGGCAGGGCCAGAGCTCTGTCAGCCAGGGGTTTTTTAAATGTTTTAAAAACAGGAATGCCCTCTGTGCAAATACAATCATACATGGAAGTGTGAACAAACACAACACATAAAAAGGCAGCACTTTCTGGAGCCCCCGACAGTCCTTCCCCTGACAGCAGCCCCTGAAGGGCCCGGTGGTCCCTTGGAGCACAGTTTGGAAAACTGAGTCACTTCACTGTCTAAAGCGCCCCAGCTCCAGACAGAGAAGCTCAGAGCTGCCCTCAGCCTGCAGCTCTGAATAAGGACAGGTCAGGGTGGCCGGCCAGGGTGACAGAGCTGGCAGGAGGGTGGGACTGCCATGGGTCACCGATCCCTCCCCCAGTCAGATGCCTGGTCCCCCTAGTCTTTCTCCTGTTAACAGAGAGCCTGGCCTAGGCCAAGAGAGGCCTCGTCTCCTTTCCTTCCCAGGTGGAACCAAGGCTGAGCCAGAGGCTTTTTGGTTAGAAACTAAGATTGGATTGAATGAGGAGGGTGATGGAGTGCGAGGGGGCCTCTGAGGTCTGGGAAACTCAGAGGCCCTAGTCCCAGTGTGGGAGAGAGCCTGGATCGGGAAGGGGCAGGGTCTGCCTCACAGCCCAGCAGTTCTGCCTAATGGATTGGGAAGGCAGTTCTGGTGGGAGGGAGGGCACTTCCCAGGAGGCAGGGGGAAGCCGTGCTGCGATGGGGACTGTGGGCCCAGCTGCCATGCGGCGGGGAGAGGGGCAGGGCCAATCCAGGTCAGGTAGGACGAGGGAGCCCCCTGCTCCCCCAGCAGCCCCTGCTCTGGTGGGAGAGTCTGTGGTGGGACGGGCACTGCCCGCTGGCCCCAGCGCTACTGCCCCTTGGGGATGAAAGGCTCTCCCTCCCCAGGCTCAGGGTGGGGGCCTGGGTCACTGAGGCAGCGCTGTATCCTCTGGGAGCTGGGGCTGTCACTTGGCCCAGGTGTGAAGACATCATCGGTGCCTGGGGATGAGGGCTCCTTGGTCCGCATCACAATGCCCCCGTCGTCGTCGTCCTCGTCCTCTTCGGCCAACCTCGTATCCCGGCTCAGCCCTACGACCTTGCCCTTCAGCTCCTCATTCACCAGGTCCACAGACTCAGGCGACTGCGGGGAGGCTGGGTCAATGGTGATAACAGGCAAGTCGGCCTTTGGCTCATAGGCCAGCGGGTCTAGGGAGCAAGAGCAAGGCACAAGCTGGCTTCTGCCCGAGCCCTGCCCAGCATGCATCCACCTCAGCCTGTGCCAGTGACTCCCACAGAACCTTCCTGTGAGTGCAGCAATCCTGGTATGTTGCAGAATCACTCCACAGGGGCCTCTATGAGCCCTCATCAGAGAGCTTCTCTTCCCCTTACACTGGGGTCTCAAAGGTAGGACTGTGTTTCTCTCCTCAGACCTGGGGCTCCCAGAGGTGTCTCTCCTCAGACCAAAAATTAGGTGTGAGGTTCTTCCTGAGTTGCTGTCTGCTCCCGGGGCCCCAGGACTGGGAGAGGCCTGCCCTTGCTTCTCCCACATGTTGGAGATCTCAGTGTGCAGATCCCTCCTGCCTCCCTGCCAGGCACCCAGCTCTCTTCACAGTCCTCACTATGACCCCCATGTGGAGCACCTCTGTCCTGAGGAGGACAGCAGGGCCATTCTTCTGCCCCCTCTTTGGTGAATCCCCACCTCCACCTGATGTAAGAGGAGCTCATGGCCTGGGAGCAGGTCAGTGAGGGAGCAGCCAGTCCTCCCCCTGGCTCTGAGGCCTGTTCCTTCGGTAGCCTCATCAGGAGACGGTGGCACTGAGGGCCCAGCCTCGAGGCCCCTCTCCAGGCACCCTGTGCCCCGCCTTACCTGAGCCGATGCGGGCCCGTGACATGGTGGGCGAGTCCAGCTTGTGGGCCGGCACCGTCAGGTAGTTGTTGATCTGACAGAGAAAGAGCAGACAGGGGTAAGCGCAGGCAGTCCCTCTGGAGGGCGCCGGAAGCTGGTGGCCACACCCTCCCTTGGCATGTTCGGAGTGCTCGCTCCCTCTCTGTCAACTCCTCATTAGGCTTTTCATCTGCCTGGGCCTGCGCTGGGGCCGTGCTGGGACTTCAGGGGCTCCTGAGGGCTTGGCCCAGGTTCTCATCAAGCTATGCGATCTCCTGGGCTGCCTCTCCACAGTGACACTGCCCCAGTTTCTACCTCCAGCCCACACCTGCCCCTGAAGTCCAACCCCATAAAGAAAACTCACGAGTGGACAGCTGGGCCCTGGATGGCCCCCAGGTATCTCAGTGCAACATGTCAAAACTGCGCTCAGCTCCTTACTTTCCTCAAAACCTTGTTCCTTCCTCAGCATCCCTTATCGCAGCCACCACTCCAACTACCCCAATCAGAAGGCTAGACATGACCCCTAACTCCTTTTCCTCTTCCCTCAGCCCCATCTCAAACTGGTGACCAAGTCTTGCTAGTTCCCCCTCCTAAATGCCCTGAATCTACCCACTTCTTTTCATCTCCCCCAGTCACCGCACTAATCTGGGCCACCCCCACCCCTTCCCATGTCACTCTTTTCCTTAGAACCCTTCATAGTTCTCCATGTCCTCGGAATAAGGCCCAAACCCTTAAACCATTAACAAGTTTCCTTGAAAGCTGAACTCTCTCAGTGTCTATTTCTAGAACGTGCCACATTCTGTGATTCGGCACTAATGCACACGTTCTTCCTTCTGCCTGGACCACTGCTCTGCCCACACCCCTTCACCCTGGCTCTTACTCCTAAGCTTACCCTGCCCGCCTCCCTGTTCAAGGTGCCCAGGTCCCCGCACTTCCTGTCGTGCATGGGCCACTGCACGAGAAGCTCTGTGAGGGAGGGACTGCGCTGAGTCACTGCCGGATTCACAGGCTATGCTGCTGCCGGGCACTTAGGAACCACTTGACAAATGTTTCCTGGCCAAACGGATGAATGCGTGTATGCCTTGCTTTGTGACTCTGGGCAGGTCCCCTCCCCCCATGAGCTTTAGCTTTCTCACTAGAAAATGAAGGGTTAGACAGAGCACATGGATAGGCTCTTCTAGCTCAGGTGCCTGAGGATACAATGAGGGGCCCTGGCCTCTTCGCTGCTCTGAGGTGGGAGGAGGTGAGAAGGAAGCAGCTTTCTGGAACCTTCCCTGGAGCTTAGCCTTTGAAACAAGTGGAGGAGGCCAAAAAACTAGATTGGAGTGTCTCTATGCTCAAAAAGGGTTGTTGGTGGAGGTGCGGGAAGAGGAAGAACCCAGACTCCCAGAGAAAGGCAGGAGCCAGCTCTCGACCCAGACATACCTTCTGCTCCAGCTGCCGGGCCTTCTGTCTCCGGAGCAGCATCTGGTTCCAGGCCTCCTCGTAGGGGTCTGCCACCAGCGTGTGTCTGTTGTAGGACCGCAGCTGTGGGAGGAACAGCTGTCAGGCAGGGCAGGCCCTGGAAGATGGGCCTAGAGGGGCCGAGGTGGCTCTGGGCACACGGCGGGCAGGGCTGGAGCAGAGAGGGGGCAGAGGAGAGGGGGCAGAGGGGCTTCTCTGCTGTGGAAGGGGCTCAGGCGGAGCAGCCCCTCACCCGCTGCCTGGTCTTCTGCAAGTTGTTCCTCAGGATTTTGCGGATCTCCTCCTCCTTGTCCTTGGACAGTGCTGGCAAGATGCGCTCGGCAGGCAGGGACTTGGGGTGGATGTTCCTGGGACAACAGGGCATAGGTTAGGTCCCCAAGAAAATTCCTGTGACCCTGGAGCCTGCAGGGCTGAGCCAGAAGGAGGTCACCAGGGGATGGTCCAGGTGAGTGAGCAAAGCTTCAAGTCCTCAGTGAAGCCCTGCAGCTCTCTCACCCGCCCTAACAGAACGACAGAGGGGCCTGGCTCACTGCCCCCCAAAGTGGCCTGCTCCAGGTTGGTGTCGAGGGGTCAGTGTGTGGGTGCAGAAGCTGGGGGGCTGGCCATAAGCACTCACTGCATGGAGACGGTGGAGACGGCAGAAGGGATCTTGCCCATGCCCCCGCTTTCCACTAACTCAATAGCCTGCTTCATCTCCATCTTGTGGTAGAAGGCAATGAGCTGGGGCTCCTTGGAGCGCTCGCCCGCTATCAGACACTTCTTCACATACTTCTTATTAAACCGGTTCAGCCTGGTGGGAAGAGGGAGGAGATGGTTAGAGCCAGCTCCTGGGGTGAGGAAATGCCCAGACCCTGGGAGACCCTTACCTGCCCCTCCCCACCCACCTGCCCACCAGGCCTGCCACCTACTTGTCCTTCCAGTGGTGGTGGCCATAGTGGCCACAGATGTCCTCGATGCCTGTCAGAAGGTGGTCCAGGAACTGAAACGGGCCCAGGGCCAGGTCAAGCCTCACCACTGGGCTCCGTCCCTACCAAGACTTCTGAATAGGCCCCCCATCTTCCACCCTAGGGCGGCTCTGCTCAGCCCAGCCCTGTAGTTCCAGGGACAGCCAGGAGGTGGCGCCTACACCTCACTCATCCTGAATCCCAGTGGCACCACCTCAAACCCTCTGCCAGTGGGGCCCGGCTGAGCCTCCCTCTCTGAACCCATCTGTGCCCGATGCCTGGGATAGGTTCCTACTAGAGGTAAAGATGGCATGACGCCCCCTCCTCAGGCTCCAGGCTGCTTATACCACACCTCCCTATGTTGTGACCTGGTGACCTCCAGAGGCTAAAGAACCACCCCGGTACTGGGATAAGGGAGGAAAGGCTGGCTGAGGGCATGGATGCGAGGCCTAGCTACTCCCCAGCTCCCTGAGCCTTCTCCTGCAACCAAGGGCCCGGGTCCAGCTTCCAGTACCTGTGTGTGGATCTCCTCGTTGATGGAGCGCTTCGTTTCTTGCTTTTTCTTCACAGCCAACAGGTCTACCAGGGGCCGAATGGTCATGCCCTGGGGGGCAGGTGGGTGTCAGGCACTCCAGTTCTGCTACCCTGGCAGGGAGGCCACAGAGGCTCCCACCTCCCCGCAGGACCCCTGAGGCTGGGATGCCTTCTGCTCTGAGGTCCCCAATCTTTCAACCTCTAAGCCAGCACTTATATAAAGGCTGGTCCTTAAGGCCTGCTTCTTCCTGAAGACACAGCCAGAAGTTTGACAGCCCATCCAGCCGAATGACTCTCACACTGATCATCTAGCCTGGGGGCAGGGGTCAGAGGGTGTGGGTTCAACTGTGGGCTCTACTATAGATGTGTTCTGCAACCCCAGGGCAGGCAGGCCTGGCTAACAGAGAGAACCACTCTGCTCTGCCCCCCTCGCAGGACTGAGACCAGGGAGGACCTAGTAACAGCAGCAGCAGCTAATTTAACTGCACACTTGCCATGTGCCAGAGCCAGTTGTGTTTTATAAGTATCAGCTCTTCAATACCCACACCAACCCTAAGAGGTAGGTCCTCTCATTGTCCCCATTTGACAGATAAGGAAACTGAGACTCAGAGGTAAAGTAATTTCTAGGGTCTCACAGAAGTAGTAGAGCTGGAATCAAACCCAGGCAGGCAGGAAGGTCCCTACCTCAACGCTGCCTCCATTGAAAATGGGCTTAGTAAGTCATGAGCATATACAACTGCAAAGTCAAGGTGAAAAAACATTTTTGAAGATGGAAGTAGGGCAAGAGGACAAAAGAGGCAGCCCCCTCTCCTTCTAAAGGACAGAAAATAAGTCCTGCCCCAGGAGGTGTCCTTTACGTTTTTTTCTCCTGAGAAGGCAATGACATTTCCCATCAAGGGCTCTGCCAGGACTAGTGTCCAGGAAAGACGGAGGGGATGGCAGAGAAACAGAGGCCCAGAGTGTTTCTCACTTGCCCAAGGTCACAGGTCAGGACAGATGGAACAACTGACACCATCCCAGGCTGGGCTTCCTTGGGGACTCTGAGGGGGGTGGGGGTGGGCTCTCAGCTAAGCCTGGGTCATTTAAATGCACAGAAATCACGGACCAGCAGACTGGAAGGATTCTTTGGGATCATCTAGTCCAGGTCCCTCCCTTCACAGATGGGGAACTGACACCCAGGGACGGGAGAACGGTCTTTCCCAGGGTCACACAGATAGCAGCAGAGCTCAGACTGACTCCACACCTCCTGCTGCCCAGCTCCGTGACTTTTCCAGTGCCCTGTGTTGTGCTATTACTCCCACTTTACAGATGCAGAAACTGAGATCCTAAGATATTAAATCACTTCCCTAAAGTCCTACAATGAGTATCGTGGGTTTGCTGACTATACTCACTTCTCTTAATGCTATCTGGGTTCCTAACTAAGTTAGGCAGCTTTCTGGTTACTTTCCATTCCGATTGGTCACTTCGAAATGACTCACTATCACAATTCTCCCTTTACAATTGAGGAAACCGAGGCCCAGAAAGGGGGAGTGGCTTGCCCAAGGTTGTGCAAGTTATTGGTCAAGCTGGGACTAGAACCCCATCTTGGGTCATGCGCTTCCTCTTTCCACTGGAAAGTCAGGGTCCCCAGGCAGGGCTGCTCTGCCCTGTCCAGCACCTGCACGAAGACGGTGAAGAAGATGACGGTGATGATGGCAGTGAGGAACAGCTCACACATGGGAAAGTGCTTCTTGTCCAGGAGGTAGCCCAGGGAGAAGGCGATGGCCCCTCGCAGGCCCCCATACGCGATGATGAACTGGTCCTTGGGGGTCAGCTTCACAATACGGAACTTGTTGATGAACCAGGTCAGACCCAGCACGCCTGCCAGGGAGGGGCAAGAAGAGGGGTCAGGCTGTCCCCAGCTCCCCCTGGCTTCTGTACCAGTGACTTCTGTCTGGAAGAGCCTCCACTAGTGAACCTGCCCACCTGCCCAGCTTACTCATTTCCCGGGTTGCTCAGCCCAGGGTGTGCTGAATCCCTCAATCCAAGAGCTGGGTGGATCCTTCAGGGGGTTCCCCAACCCAGACGCACTTTAGAGACATCACAGAGGCCTCCAGTGGCCAAAGGTCGGGAGCATAATAGGAAAAGAGATGAAACAAGACTGGCCGCAAATTGATATCTATTAAATAAGATGGGTACGTGGGGTCTACTTTTCTACGTGTTTGAAATTTTCCATAATAAAGTCATTAAAAAGTGCAGAGGTCTGGGTCTGACCTCAACCCACAGAACTAGAATCTCTGGAGGATGAAGCCCAGGATTAAAGGGGTTTTAAAACCATGCACCAAGTAACTGTGATGCCCAGGCAGGCTCGGCAACCACAGACCTACTCTCAGAAAGGAGGTGAGTGAGATCCAGAGTGGGGAGGTGACACAGTCACTGAGGTGAGGTGTGTCTGGAAAGTGTAAGCAGAATCCAAGGGCCTGAGGGCCTGGTACCCGTGTGCAGCCCAGCACTGACAGCGTAGGTTTGGAGAAGCTGCATGCAGCTTTGCAAGAGCTAAAGCCATCTGTGCAAGAGCTAAAGCCATCTGTGCACAAGACAATGCAGAGAACACTCACAGACACTCTGTGGACCTCGGTCCCCTCCTCAGAAACTGACAGGCTCAGAGTCACAGGGTCCCTGAGGCCCCTCCACTCTGAAACACCACAACTGTCTCCCTAGAGATCACAGACTCGCCAGCAGCATGGGCTTGTTCCCCTCAAGGGCCCACCATGGCCTCAGCATGGCAGAGAGGAGGAGTGGGGAAGCCCCTGCCGTTCAGCTGTGCTTGGAGCAGCCAGGAGCCAACCTGGGCCCCTCCACACAACCCACCACACACACACACAGCACTCACCCACCACTTTCCCCGGCTGCCCGGGACCTCACCCAGCACTCGGGCGATGAGGCAGAAGATCAAGGTGCTGATGACAAAGGTCCAGTTCCAGTGGTGGGAGCCAGCCACAGTGGAGACGCCGAGGAAGATGAAGATGAGGGTCTCGCTGACGCTGCTCCACATCTTCAGGAAATATTTGATGGTCGTGTGGGACTTGTGGGAGATGTTGGCCTCCACGTAGGGGCGCATCACCACTCCCGAGGCAATGAGTCTGGGGTTGGGGAGGAGTGGGGTTCAGAGTTCAGAGTTGAGCTGTGCCTTCCCAGAGCCCCTCTGCTGCCAGGGAGGCTGACAGGTGCCTGTTTACTGAGCTCCTCTTATGGCTCAGACGCCCGCTGCGGGCTTTACACACTTGTTCTCTCTCAATCCTCATATCAACTCTACAGGCTCAAGCATATTCCTGCATTTTTCAGATGAGGGATCTGAGGCTTGGAGAAATAAAGTTGTCTGCCCACTGTCACACTGGCAGCGAGTAGCAGAACTAAGATGCAAACTAGGTCTGCCCAATTCCAAAGCCTGTGCCCTTTCCCCGAGGCCACACTGCCTCTCTGCCTATAGGAAGTCGATTACACATGTCCGTGGCCTTGGGTTTACTCCCCAAGTGTGATGTCCCCTAACGCACAATAGTCCCCACAAGGAGCTCTGTTCCAAGCAGCAGCCCAGGCCCTCCCAGCCTGGTGACCACACCTGGACTCCACTCCTGCTGGCCTAGCTTCCTTGCTGGCACTCTAATCCCTAATCCAGGCCTGCCTCTGCACTTCCTCCCCTTCAAGACTCAGCTGAGGCCTCAGGACCTCCAGGACTCCTCACTTCAACAGAAGCCTCGAGCCTCCTTGCTGGAGCTGCTGAGGGGAGCAGTGCATGTGAGTGCCTGCGTCCAGCTACGACCAAGGGAGTCCCTTTGAGACAAAGGAAGGGAAGAAGTGGCAGAACTGAGACTTTCCAGAACTTTAAACTCAGTGCTTCCAGGGGCAGTCCCAGGACCTGGAGCCTGGTGCTCGAGTCTCGTCCCTGGGGAGCTCCCTCATGACCCTACTAGCTTGGGGAATCCCAGTGCCACGCCCAGACTCACGCCATGATGCCCGACAGGTGGAAGAGCTCGGCTGACAGGTAGGCCATGTAGCTGTAGAGGAAGACGAAGAGCGGCTCGATGACGCGGATGTGGGAGGTGAATCGGGAGGTGAAGGCTGCGATGACCCCGTAGACCACGCCCACAAACACCCCGCCCAGGGACACCACGAAGAAGCTCAGGAAGCCGAGGACAATGTCCACGATGCCCACACGTTCGTAGTTGGCAAACTCCTCAAAGAGATGATACAGGACCTGGGGAGGGTGTGCAGGCTGGTCGGCAGGAGGGCAGGGCACTGCCCCATGACTCTCTGGGGTCCACCCAGGGTGATCCCGTCCCCTCTGTTGACCACGGCCACAAGAAGAGGCCACATGGTAGTAAAGAAACCCTAGTGCCACGCAGGTGCTCAAAACCACTGGCCTGGGGGCCAGAGGGTCTTGCTTTGGGCCTCCAGGATGCCATGCTGGCAGAGAGCACAGACTGAAGCTAAACTGCCTGGGTTGGAGTTCTGGCTCTGCCGCTCCCTAGCTGTATACTGGGGCAAATTATTGCATCTCCTTGTGCTTCAGTTTTCCTATCCATAAAATGGGGATAATGGTACCCACATTATACTGTTGTGAGGATTAAATTAGTTAATAAAGGAAAGTGCTTAGAGCCATGCCCATCACAGTGTCAGCTCCTACTGGCACGACTACGTTTGCCTCTCACTGTTTGACCTTGGGCAGGTCACGTCCCTGTCCCAACTTCAGTCTCTCCTTCAGCACAAACCAGGGAAAGTTCAGACAATGAACTAGAACAGGACTTCCTAACCTCTGAAGCTTTCTGACAATACACACTGCCAGGCATACCCCACCTGGACTCTCTGGAGGGGTGGGGGTGGGGGTTGGGGGGGGCGCCTAGAAATCTCCCCAGGTGGTTGCAATGAACAACCAAGTTCAGACGCTATGGAACTAGAGGCTCTCTAAGGCTTCCCCACCTGCCGGACTGGGAAACAGACGGTCATCATAACACCATCGTCAGACGTTTAAGTGGCACTTCATACACTGTGAATCCCTTTGACGACAGTTATCCTGCTTGACACACAACAGCCTTGGGAGGTGGGCAGGCCAAGGATGTCTAAACTGAGGCTCAGATGCTGAAGCGACTTGCTGGAGGGCCCCCAGCTCGAGAGCAGCAGAACTGGGCCCAGAACTCGTTTCCTGACAGCAGTGGTGGGGCCTCCCAGGCAGGTTCAGCTTTGAGGTTCTGTCCCTGCTTAGGTGCTGGCTCGCTGGCTGCCTGGTCTACTCCTAGACAGCTCTGCCAGGAAACCAGCTAGGCAGTTTCTGGGCCTGGGAGGTGCTGAGGGAGAGGGGAAGAGGACCTGAGGATCCCTGAGAGGGAATCCTCCAAAGCCCCCAGTACCTGGGCAGCACCTGGAGGAGTGGGTTGGGTGGGGGATGTGACTTGCTCCAGGGCAGAGGCCTGAAACCATGCAGCTCAGGGGCAGCCTTCAGCTTTATGGTCTGGGAAAACAGGGCACTCACACCCACGTCCAGAGCTCTAGAAAGGGCCCAACTTGGGCCAGGCAGGAAGGGGAGATGCTGAGCACTGGCCAGTCCCCAGTGCTGCTTGGACGACAGTCTTCTGGGAGACAGAGCAGGGCACCAGCAGCACTCAGCAGGTGCATTCTCAGCCCCGGGATACCTAAACTCACACCTGGCCTGAGGAGATTCATGGGTCCTCAGGGTGCACCACCTGGGCCAATGTGGTGGGTGTAAAGGGCAAGGTTCTCCTTCCCAGCCTGGTACTATTGTCACTGGGACTACAAAGGCAGTGTAGTATAGTGGTAAGTGTTTGGGGTGTGGACTCAGACTGCGTGGATTTGAATCCCAGCTATATCACTTATCAGCAAATATGACCTTGGATGAGTTCCTTAACCTCTCAGTGCCTCAGTTTCCTCACCTGGAAAAACAGATTAATTACAGTGCCAACCTCACGGAGTTTCCATGTGGATTAGATGAGGCAATACACATTTAGACACGAAGTGCTCAATGAACACCAGTGAACACTGCCACCATCTTGGGGAGGCATGGCCATGGGCCCAAGGTGGCTAGACTGAGGTATCCACTTGACACAACCATGCCCCGCTGCTCCCCAGTAGTGCCAACTTGAACCCCAACACCCAGATCCAATGGGAGGGCTTCGTCTCTGGCACCTACTAGTTTCAGACATTGTGAGTGTGACTCCTGCAAGAACCCTGGGAGGACAACAGGCTAAGTACCGCAATCCCTGTTACAGATGGGGAAACTGAGGCTTGTGTGGTCACCCTGGGCAAGAGCTGGTGCTAGCAGAGACCAGGACTGAGGCCCGGCTGGCTAGGGCCAGGCTGCTGCTCTACCAGCCCCATGAGGGGCCGACAAGAGGAAGACGAAGAGGAAGCCCAGGAAGCCGAGGCTGCAGGCAGCCGACCACCACCGTCTGTCTCTTCTTTGAGGTGCAGCTTCCTGAGGGCCTGGGGGTGGGGAAAGGAGAGTGCGTGTGCGAGCGTGCACTGGGTGTGTGCACACGTGTCCTTATGTTTTCCTGCGTGCGCAGCTGCTCTCTGAGGGGTCCAGCTAGGAGGGGGATGGAGGTGTTTTCACAACACGACGTGAGTGTGTACATACATGTCTGTTTCCTGAGGAAACTGGCTGGGAGGAAGGGCATGTGCAACATATGCAGCGCTGCCGTGTGCAGACCCTGCACTGGGGGTGTCTGTCCTCACTAGACCCTGGGAGGAAACCACTAACTATTCTTTCACTTTGCAGCTGTCAAAGCCGAGGCTCAGAGAGGTACAGTCACTTACCTAAGGTCACACAGCAAGCAAGTGGCCAACCCAGGCCAACTCATTTTACATATCACTTTCTGGAAGTTTGGGGGGCAAGGTCCCATTCCACAATTGCTACCCCAAAATTCTGCACTCTAACTTAAGACATAGGCAACATGAAAGCTGAAATGCTCCTCAGAGACTAAATGGTCTATAAAAAGGTAAACTGAGGTACAAAGAGGATAAGTAATTTAACCAAGATCACATTACAATCCAAGTCAGGGACGGAGCATATCACCTGGTAAGGCCAAGAGCTCAGGCCCTGGGGTCACACAGACCTGGCTTCTAACCTGTTCTATCATAATCTACAAGTTATTTAACTTTGGTTCCTCCTCTGTAAAGTGAGAATAATAAGCACCTCCTATGGTTGTCATGAGGATTAAAGGAGATAATCCATGTCGAGTGCTCAGCACGATGCCTGGCACAGAGTAAGCAGGAATGGACATTAGCCGTTTCACTACTATCATTAGCGGGTGGATGTGGGTTTCACTCTGGACCTGGATTCGGGTCAGTGCCCCGTATGCACCTGGGTGTGGTCCCTGCCCCCTCACCACAGTGACAGCATCATTGAGCAGGGACTCCCCGAAGACCAGGATATGCAGCAGCTCATTGATGTGAATTTCCTCGAAGACGGCCAGCACAGCCACGGGGTCCACAGCCGAGATGATGCTGCCAAAGAGCAGGTTGTCCAGGAGTTTAATGTTGCTGATCTGCTCGTCACCCACCAGGCACACAGCATACATGAGGCCGCCCAGGAAGAAGGCGTTCCACAGCGTGCCCACCACGGCGAAGATCAGGATGGTGCCCAGGTTCTCTGTGAACTGCCGCAGTGGCAGGAAGTAGCCTGCGTCCAGGATGATGGGCGGCAGCAGGAAGAGGAAGAAGACATCCGACTGCAGGAAGGGGGGCGTCTCGCCCACGCCCTTGATCAGGCCCCCCACCAGCAGCCCCACCACAATCAGCAGGCAGCTCTCTGGGACGATGCTCGAGATGGTGGGGATCACATGGAAACCTGTGGAGGGGGAGAGAATGGGAGGCCGCAGGTTTGTGGGGAGCCAGGAGAACAGAAGGTTGGGGACAGGGCCGGGGACAAGTAGAGCAGCTGGTGAGAGGGGCACAGGCTTGGCTTCAGAGGACTGCTCTGTTAACTCTCTGAGCCTCAGCTTCCTCACCTGTAAAATGGAGGTGATAATACTGGCTTCACAGGGCTGCTGTATAAACTAAGTGATGATGTTTTTCTTTTTTTGTTTTGTGAGGAAGATCAGCCCTGAGCTAACATCTGCCAATTCTCTCTCTCTTTTTTTTTTTTTTTGGCTGAGGAAGACTGGCCCTGGGCTAACATCTGTGCCCATCTTCCTCCACTTTATATGGGACGCCGCCGCAGCATGGCTTGACGAGCGGTGCATTGGTGCGCGCCTGGGAACAGGCGAACCCCAGGCCGCCACAGCAGAGCATGTGCACTTAACCGCTTGCGCCACTGGGCCGGCCCCAGTGATGATGTTTTTAAAGTGCTTTTTTCAAAGGATTTACAGATGCTCTCTCTGTCACTGCCATAAGATAGTAGAAAGAAGCAGCTCTGTACGCCTCCAGAAGGCCAAAAATTATACACTGATTACTGAGGCTCCAAGTATCTAAGAGCATTACCTACGTCTGAACCCAGGTCACCTTTCCAGCTACAAGTTCAGGGAGGCAGAGGTGAGCTCAAGACCAGGCCTAACGATCTAACACCTCTGTCTGAGGGAAGACAATGAGTTCCCCATCATGGAGGTGTTCAAGCAGAAAGCAGACAACAGGCTGGTGGAGAACTGACACAGGAGACAGTAGGAAGCACAGAAGAATCAAAGACCATCAGTGCAGGAAGGAACTTGGGGGTCACACCCCCGGCGTCTGCAAACTTGCAGAAAGCATGCAGCAACCCCCTCCAATCCCAGACTCGCAGGCTTTCCTGCTGAGCCCAGAGAGCTGCTCAAGAAGACAGCAGCAATTAATCTGTTTTGCATGTGAGACAAAACCCATTTGCCACCCTGTTTCTAGCCCAATCCCACCCACTTTGAAGACAGGGCAACTGAGGCTCAGAAAGGGAAAGAAACTTCCCAAGGTCACACAGCAAATCCACAGCAGAACCAGGACAGAATCCAGGTCTGACCCTACCCCCCGCCCCAGCTCCCATCAAACTCCACAGTTCTCTGTAAGTCAACCCCTCCCATCCTTCCTCCCCATCAAGGGAGGCACGAACCTGCCCCTCTGCCTGAGACCCAGCAACCATCTCCCCAAGCCAGGTCCTGGCCAGCAGCAGCAGCAGGCCATCTCTGCATGGGCACTTTGGTGCTCCAAATCCAGAGCTGGGAGGTAGCAAAAATCCCCTTCAGAGATGGCGTCTTTCAGTGCCAGGTTTGGCCCCAAGCTCCCTATGGGTTTTTTTGGTTTGTTTTTGGGTGGGGAGATGGGTAGAGAAGCCCTGGGCATCTAGCTGCATCTTGATACCATAACCCCCAGGGTCAGCTGGGGGTATGACGCCTTGCTCAAGGTGAAAGCTCTTGCTCTCCTCCCCTCCCTAGCCTGTAAGTTCTGTGCAGGCAGATTCCATAACTGTTTATAATTATATCCCCAGGACTGAGGACACAGTAGGTGCTCAATAAGCATCTAGTGATTTGAAAATGCACAAGGCTGGGCATTACCCACATGACTCCCAACAACCTATCTGGCCAGGCCTCTGTTCTCATTACCCCTGAGATCCTGAGGAAGGAGGAACATCCCTCCCCATGCCCCAAGCTCTCCTGCTCTCGGGTACTGATCTGGGTGTGCCAGTGTAGCTACATGTCAAGACTCACTCATAACACCACAGGCCCAGAGCCTTGGCACAGTGCCATGGATCCAGGAGACACTTAAAACATACTAGATATAAATCATGTCTCATCCTAGACCAGGAGAGGCCCCCAAAGCCAGCATGTACATTCTCCTGATTTCACAATAGACCTGACCAGAAGTCACCTCTTTTGCTGAAAAGTCTCCCAGTCTTTGCAGTGTCCACCAGGAAACCCCAGTGTTTAACTGGCTGGTACACTGGGAAGGGCTAAGTCACGCTGAGTCCAAGTCTCCCTGGCTGTTTAGGTTAAAGTCCAAACTTTCAACATTTCCTCCGGCATCTGGTATTGCTCATGTCCCGTGCTCCCCGCTGTCAATTCTTATGTTTCAGCCTTGCCAAATTCCTTGCAATTCCCCTAAATGAGCCACATCCTCTTTTGCCTGCAGATCCTTACCTAGTCTAGTTTATCTCTCTGGAACACCATTCTTGTGCCTCTACCCCCACTGTGTGTGGCTGACACCATATCCTTCTGCTGGCCACCTCCTCCAGGAAGTGTTTCCTCACCACCCCAGTCTGCTCAGGTTAGAGCAGGAGTCCTTCTCTGGTGCCTCCCCCTCTTATAACTAATCTACAGTTGCCGCCCAGATTCCTCTCTCTCCCTGGCACCCAGCAAGGTCAGACAACCCAGGCAGAAGCAGTGTAGACAGGACAACGGCACCACACCCCAGAGATCTGCACTGCCCTGGAGGGAGACAGGCAGCATGGGGGTTTAGGGGAGCAGACCTCCTGCAGGCACGGGCCAGGAAGCAGCGCCTCCAGCTCCAGCCAGCTGACCTCCTCAATACTCTACCCCCACCTGCCCTGGAGGTGAGCACCAACAGCTGCCTTAGGAGAAGGCAGAAGAGTCTAAAGAGACAGCCCAGGGCAGGTAGATGACAGCTTCCACCTCCACCTAGCATGTTAGGCTTTAAAAATGCCTCCCCACCCCTCTATGCCATCTGTCCAATCCACAAAGCTTTCCTGGCCCCAGAAAGTGCCAGACAGTGCACTTGGGGGACAGGGGGAGGTGTATGAAACAAGCCAAGAGCAGTAACATGAAGAATATTCACTACTCCTGAAGGTGCACCACGAGCCAGGCACTGTGCTCTTTAGTCCTCACAACAGCCTGTGGGATAGGTACTGTCCCCATCTTGTAGAAGAGAAAGCTGGGGCTCAGCAAGATTCGGTGGCTTCCCGAGAGTCTAAGGGAATTCTACTCTAGTTTAGAGCATCTCAAACCTGCAGCAGAGAGAGCTAATTAATCCTTTACTCCAGTGCAGGTATTTTCTCTGAGCCAGGCCAGTGCTGTGCACTGGGGACACTGAGGCAGCTCAGGGTCAGAACCTCCATGAGGAGCTCCTGGGGATGGCCATGCTTTTCCCAACCTCATGACCTTCGGGCCATCAGGCCTCCACCACTAGGTGAAGAGACAGCTGGCATTCCTATTTGACAGATGAAAACCTGGAGCGCAGAGGAGGCAGGACATGCCTAGGCCACCCAGGACAAGGTCCCAGGCCTCATGACTCAGGTGCAATGCACTTTCTTCCAAATAAGCCAGCCCCCAGAGCACTAGGGCTGGGGGCACACCTCAAGCAGGTCTCCCCAGGTCTTCCTGTGCTGGCCCTGCCTCTCAGCAAGCCTTGACGGGCATGGGAAGGGGAGGGCCACGGCCAGGCCCAGGCTGGGAGGAAAGTCTGGGAGCCACTCTTGGCTCCTTGCCCACGGGTAGGCGGCACGTTACTGGAAAGCAGCTTCCGGGGGTGGTGGTGGTGGTGGAGTCTGTCATCAGGCACAGTGGCTCAGGGAAGGGGGGGCGTGCAAGCCTGTTCTTGGCTTATCCCTCTCCCAAGACCCTGACTCCACCAGTCGTCCCCACCCTGCATCCCTGAAGAGACCCGTCACAGCGCAGGAAGCTTGCTGACACCGGGTGTGGTGACAGGGGCACAGCTGGTGCCCCTGGTCCCCTGACAAAAACCCAGCATTGAAGCGAGATCCCAAGATGCCAGGAAATGAGGCAAAACTTCCAGGGCCTGAACTTGCAGTGGTGATGTCACCAGGATGGAATCAGGGGTGGGGTAGAGGCAGATCCAGAGCCGTGAGAGCTGGAACAGACCTTCGAGATCATCCAAATCCTCCATTACACGTTAGGGAAACTGAGACGCAAAGAGAACCAGTGACCTGGCAATGGTCACATGACCAGTTCCACCACGAGAACCCATGAAGCTCCAAGCCCAGTGATCTCTCAAGCCACATGGCCTCCTGCAAGGGCATCCAGTCATGGCAGAGCAAGGATGCGAGAAGGTGTGGAGTTCAACATCTCCAAGCCACAGGGCAAACTCGCTGACACGGTTCCAGGCTGGCTCCCCTTTGAGGTGAAGAGGCTGGGGGAGGGGAGAGCTGTTTCTCATCCTGTCCAGTACAGGTGGCAGGTGGGCAACTGGGGGTACTGGGGGACCACACACACGTTCACCCATACTCTTGCTCTCAAACACACTCTCAATCTCTCTGACACACACACTCACGCATACTCTCTCTGACACACATATCCTTACTTGCTCTTACACCCACACTTGCTCTCTCTGACACACACACACAAGCACGCTAAACAAACACAAGCAAACTTTGAATTGGTGAGGGGCTCCTGGCTCCTCTGCAGCTTTTCTGCTCTTCACCATGAGAACAGTTTATTTACGTCTCCTCGGACTGTCCCCATCTGCTGAGACCGGCGCGGTGGAGCACGCAGGCAAGGCTGTTTCACGTCACCCTTGGTTGCCAGAGTGACCAGACACCCCTGATCCCACTTCCCGCATCTCTCCCCTGGCCTGGGCAGTCAGAGGGGAGTGCTGGGAAGAGGGGCCTCCTCAGCCTTCCAGTGCCAGGTCACCAGGGACCCAGGGGCACATGAGGGGCTCTGCCGCCCTAGTTCCAGGCCTGAGGACTGCTCTGGGGCTGCAACTCGGCCAGGTCCCAGGGGATTCCTGGTTGCACAATGATTCCATTTCTTTAACTCCCTCTTCAACTGCCCCAGCAACCAGTCTCAACTACAGCAATGAAAGGTATACTTCCCAACAAAAGCCTGGCACTCTACAGTTTACAGCAGTGTGCTCTGATACTTTCTGACTCACTTGCACCTCACCACAGCTCTGGAAGGCCACAATTACCATCCCCTCATTTTATAGATGGGGAAATTGAGAAAGGTTAAGCACCTTGCTCAAAGTCAAGTAGGTGGTAACTGATTCAAACCCAGGCAGTCTGGCTCCAGAGTCTGTGCTCTTAGCCACTCACCACATTATCCCTGGTTTTATTTTTTTAATTTTTTTTCCTGGTTTTATTCTTATTTGGTTTCTAAGGGGAGCGTCAGTGCCCAGGACTAAAGAGGCCCAAAGTGGTCCCCAGATGGCAAGAGGTGGTATTTCTTTCCGTGAGCTCTTTTCCAGGGAAGTCTCACACTGCTCCCCTTCACTTTAGTGGCCTAGTAAAGACCTTGGGAAATCCTTCCTATGTTTTAAGGCTGCCCCCTCCAGGAAGCCTTCTTGAGCTAACTCAGCCAGAAGGAGTCAGTCTTCTCCACTAAACTCCTAGGGCAGGAGGTGGGAATTATCCAACTGCTCAGCCCCTGCCTGCCTGATCTGTACTCAGCTTCGGTCTCCACCAGGGCTGGAGGGTCCTTTGGGGTAGGAGGGGCTCTGGTTCTTCTTGAATCTGATTCTTCTCGGTGTTGATTCTTCCCACCATCAACGTCAGTCATGAGGACCAGGGAGAAAGATAAACCAGACTAGCACAGACTCAGCAGGTTCACAGCCAGACCAGCGGAGACAAAGACGCGTGGCACTAGCCACTCTGCCCAGTGGCCTTGGGCATGTTACGTTATATCTCCAACCTTCAGTTTCCCCATCTGTGTAACACCCTATTTTAGAGGGTTTCTGGAGTACAAGAGGAGATAATAAGGATAAAGAATGCCAAGCAATGCTGGCACTGCTTTGCCAGTGCTATTGCTAAAGTGGTGACTGCTATTATTATAACTTTCTTCAACACCCAAGTATAACATGAATCACTACATTATCATGACCTGTTGGTGTGTACTTCTCCATCACTGGGCTTTAAGCTCCCTAAGCCTGGGAACTTTTTAGAATCACCTGGGTCTCCACTTCCAGCATAGAATAGGCATCAACTATTTGTGAATTGAGATAAAACTGACTTTTAGATGTGAAGTGTGGAAAAGAGGAAGGAGGTGGGGTTGGCTCTGAAATTTCAGAGTAGGCTCTGAAATGCTCCCAGGGGAGGGACCATTTGAATTGGGTTTTGAAAGATCAATAGAAGTTTGCCAGAGAGAGAGAAGCAGGAGAAAAGCCATTCTAGAGTCTGTATCCTCTAAAGAGCCCAGCACAAGTACCCTGCACATGGCAAATGGATGTATGGATAATGAATGAATGAAAAACAGGAAAGAAAAAGACAAATGGAAAGGTAGGCTGACTTCACTAAGCCTTTGCCAATATCCAAATATGAGTGCTGCTGTGAAGATTAAATGAGATGGAGCATGTAAAACACCTAGCACAATACCTGTTAATATGTGTCTTTGAGTCTTAGTCCTTCTTCTGGAACTGGGGTGGTGATACCACCCGCAAGGTGGCTGTGTCACTGAGATACTTTATTTAGAGCTCCTAGACCACAGGAGTCACCCAATGAATGACAATTTTTAAAAAAGGTCAACCAATAGCACCTACTCAGTAAGAGCGTATTTGGTCATGATTCACTTTAAGATACAACCTCCAGACAAGAGAAGGAGAAAAACACTTAGTGGACTCTTAGAGTGTCTGAAGCAAGGTGCTGTGTTGGGGGCTTTTACATAGCTCCTCTCATTTCGCCTCATATCCTGACCCCCATTTGACAGAAGGATAAACCGAGGCTCAGAGAGGTGAAGTGACTTGCCCCAGGCTACCTGGCTAGGAGGTGGCAGAGTCAAAATTAGAACCCTGGTCTCCTAATTGCCAGTTCTTTGTGCCATGCTGCGTCAATGAAAACTAAGCCTGTTAGGATCAACAGGAAGAGAACTGAAGTCTGCAATATGCCTCCCCTGCAAAAACAGCCATAAATAAATCTGTTCAAAGTACCTGGGTAGGAATCGTTTCCCATGCCGGGGGAGCCAGTCTCTGTGCCTTCCCCCATCATCCTTCCAAACGGCACTTCTATTTCTTGCTTATTTCAATCCACGTCTCCGGGAGACAGGGTCCCACCCTCTGGGAACATCAAGTCTGGGTGGGAAATTAGCTAAAAAGCTAGCAGAGATCACAGCACTATTTGCTGGGCCACCTGAGGCATGGATTTGGGCCAGGAGGCCAAAATCCAGGTTTGAGGCCCAGCTCTGCCCTTTAGTAGTAACCAAGAGGCTTTGTGCAAATCATCACACCACAGACAGGCCTCAGTTTCCTTGTGTGTAGACAAGTGGTAATCCAGGGACTGGACAGAAGCACCTTGTATACTGTGAAGCGGCAGACAAACTCCAGAGACGATTGATGAAGGAGAGGTAAGGAGAGAAATGCCACATGGGCCAGACGGGGCCTGACAGCCAGATTGAGAACAATAAGCAGAGCAATGCAGCGACTCCCTGGGCTCTCTCAGAGACCCAGCAGGACAGGCTGCTTCAGAGCAGGTACGTTGTGATCAGGATCCTGAGGTCAGAGAGCTGGCCGAGCTCAGGATTAACCCTTAGCACTTAACCTCCATCCCCATCAACCTCTGTACTCCAGATGCCAGAAGTCCCCAAACACCATCTGTGCACACAGAGGGAAACTCTTCTTTAGCTTGAACTTCTACTCATCTTTCAAAATCCAGCACAGGTGTCACCTCCTCTGGGAAGCATTCCCTGAACCCCCCAGGCTGAGTCAGGTGCTCCTCCAAACTGAGGAGCCAGGAGCTCCATAGCTGGTGTTCTAGTTGACTTGGCATCCCAGCACACAGCCCTGGATCCCATGAAGGTGATGCTCAGGAAAAGCAGGTTAAGGGAATGATAGAAGCTTCCTAAAGGACGTGGGATTGAAGTTGGGTCTTGAGGGCAGGAGACTGGTGGGGAAGGAGTGTGAACAAATGAACACAGAGGGTTTCAAAAGCCTTACCAGGACCCTGAAGCCTCCAGCCAGCCTGGAAATGAGACTGTACAGCGAGGGAGACGCTGGCACACGGCTGGAGCAGGGAGGACATGCAAGGAACTGATTCAAGGGGCCGGAGCTGATGCTGCAGGCCTCAGAGGGTCCCCTCAGCTTCAGGCCTGGCCCCAAATGCCCCTGACCTAGTCTTAAGCCAGGTTCTGCTCCTGCCCTGCCTTTCACTCCCACCAGCCTTCTCCCAGGGTCTGAAGACTCATTTCAGTAGCCCCTACCCCACACCACCCTGAGCTGGGGCAGCACCTCTGAGTACCCAGCCCAGCCTCCCCAATCATCTAAGCTCTCCATAAACATTTGTTGAATAAATTTCACTCCAGCAGCTTCTCCCCACCCCCCACAGGAAAGGCGCCGGATTGAGTCCCCATGCGTGAGGTGGAGGATGACTCACACAGGCCAGGCGGGTAGGGACAGGGACTGGCAGTAAACAGCCCGTGTGTGTTGACAAGATACAGAGCTCTAGTAGGCAACAACAGGCCTGGCAAGGGAGAGGTCTCCAGGCAGCCATTAGGGGAGGCAGCTCAGGGGGGTGGGGCAGAAGCCTCTCCTGGCTGGTCTGGGTCCCCAGCAGGTGACCATGTGATATATATTAGTTTCTTTAGATTTTTTCAAAATGGAAATATATTGCTTTGGTGATTTTAAGTGGAACCCACGGTCATTTAAAACTTTTTTCCAACAGTATGTAAGTGCATTAAGTAGAAGGAGAGTAATCTGCCAGTGATTTTCCCCCATTCCCTATACCCACTATAGAAGCCATGCAACCCCCAAATCTACACTGTTAACAGTTTGATTGCAAACTTCCAAACTTTTCTGCATCTATAGTTTTAAAATTTTGTATTAATGGTGTATTCTACATGCTGTGTTATAACTGCTTCTACAGGGCTGAGACTGTGCTAAGCACTTCACTGCAGCATCTCATTTAATTCTCTCAACAACCCCAGTGCAGTAGGTACTAGTATTATCTCTGTTTTGAGATAAGTAAAGAGGTTAGAGGTCACTTACACGCCCCAAGGTCACAGAGCCAGGGCTACAGAGCAGTGTTCAGACCCAGGCCAACCCCACTCCCCACCCCGCCCCCCGTGGAGCAACCTCACTGTATGTATGGCCTTGTCTGCACCATAATGCATTAGACGGTTCCTCCGTGATGGCATTACGCTGAAGGCTGGCTTCTCATACTCTGAGGTCCTCCACTAAGAGGCCCAGGCAGGCCTTGCCTCTGTGGCTGGCAGTGACAGCAGAGGGCCTCGGCTTCCACTTTCTCCTGACCCCATGACACCACTGGCAGAAAAATCTAAATCATATCCCTTGCAAAGCAGGCCCTTCTGGGCTCCCCAAATTTCAGCCTTGGAGTGTGGAGGAGATGAAAGCACAGAATGCTTGAGCCGGAAAAGAAGCTGAGATTAGTCTGCTTTCAAGCCACCGTCCCCTTCCTCTTCTGGTATGTGGCTCCCCAGCTCGTGCTCTCCCCTCCCCACGCCCATCCCCAGCCTTGGCCCCGTCTGTGACTCCCGCCAGACTGCTCTCAGGTCCCGCTATCAGGAGCTCCAAGCACCAATCTGCCCCACACCTGGGGTGGGGGAAGAAACAAGAGGCTCGATAAGAGACGTTCCATTTCCAGAAAACTTACAGCCATAGGAAAGCTGGTTTTTTCTTTTTTTTCCTTTTGGTGGGCGGTAGGGTACAGTTTGCCAAATGCAGATTTCAGAGAACACTGAAATTGAGTATACCAAATATCTGTTGCTCTCAGTGTCCCTTCCAGTTGAAAGTCATTTATCTTAGAAGCATAGCAATGAATTAAATCCACCATATATAACTTGAACTTGCTCACAGTATCATCGAACTTAGACACAGAGAGGTGGCGGCAGGAAAGCAACACAAAGAGAAATTCTACTATTTCCAGGACAACAGCCCTGCAGAAAGCAGTCGCGACCCATTTTCAGCTGCTACAGGGGAGGGGGGGTGCTGCAAGGGGACGACAAGATTCAGGCGGCGCTGGCAGGTTGGGGAGCGAACAGCTTCTGCTCCTCCCAGCTCAATCAGCTACCGAGTCTATTATGTGCTTCATAGCATCTGGGGGTGGTGATGAAGCAGGGGTGTCAGGCACCCCTCAACCTGAGCGTTTTGGTGACCTCTCAGAAGAGCCAGAAAGACAGTGATGAAAGAAAATGACTCTCAGAGGACAGAGCTTGGAGTGGGACCAAGAAGATGAGGATGCTTTCCGGAGGGGTGGGTGTGGGGTGACCCTTAGCCTGGTGTGTCTGGGTGCGCATGGGGTGGACCTGCAGAGTGATGAGGGCACAGGAGCTGAACTCCCATTTCCCAAGCCTCAGACTTGCTCTTCCTGCAATGTCCCCATCTCCCCAGCACCACTCAGGTGCTCAGGCCCCAAACCCTGGAATCATCCTGACTCCATTCTTTCCCTCACACCCACACCCAATTCAGCGGCAAACCCTGTTGCTTCTGCTCACACCCCTCTAGCTCTACTGGCCTCCTGGCTTTTCCTTGAGTGCAAATACGATTCCACCCCAGGGCCTTTACCCCACATAGGTGGAGAGCAGATTCTCTCCCTTCTTTCAGGTCCCTGCTCAAATGCCACCTCCTCAGGGAGGTCTTCCCCTACCCTCTGTATCTGCTTCTCCTGTTGTATCTTTCATCACAGCACCTGACATTTCCTGACAGTCTGTATGTGCTCACTGACGGTCCCTCCACCCAGAATGTAAGCTCCATCAGGGAAGACGGTCACAATTGCTGTTGTACACCCAGCACCTAGAGTTGTGCCTGGCACATAGTAGGCTCACAATCAGTATTTGCTCAATGGCTGATCATCCCCTGCCTTGAGGACCTAACAAGGTTGTTGCGAGGGTGACGTGAGACCACAGACATGAGAGCACTGAGCAAACCACAAGGCCCCGTCAGGGTGGGTGACTGGAGAGCCAGTTCCCCAGCCGCTCACTTATCAGCTCCTCTGGCAGCTTTCCCTGAATACCCCCAGGGCAGAAACTAGTCTGTGGTCCTGCAGAGCCTGGGACACATGGCCCTCCAGGCACTCCACTGAAAGTCTGCTCACACCATGTGGTTGGTTGGTTGTCTCCCCTCCAGAATGCTCCTCAAGGGCAGGGACCCTGTCCTAATCATCGTTGACTCTCCAGCACTGAGCACAGAGCCTGGCACATGGCAAGGATCATGACTTGGTTATGGAGCCTTCGTGACTACTCGAAGGCAGAATTCCTGTCTGATTTAACCTCATCTCCAGTGTTTGGCATTAAGTTTGTCTGCACTAAACGCTAGCTGAACTGGCCTGAACCCGAAAGAAGGGTTGGGGTTAGGGAGGTGCAGGGAGTGCCTTCTGGCAAAGCACCAGCATCTGGAAAGGCAGGCTGGGGGAGCAAGTGTGGTGTAGGTAGAGGATTTCTATTAGGCACAAATGACAGTGAAGGCTGGAGAGGAAATAATTACTCAGATGGTCATAAAGCAGCCTTTCCTCTGGTCCTCACTAAAACTCTAGGCAGTAGACAACAAATGAGGAAAAAGAAGTTTAGAGTGGTCCAGACACCCACTCAAGGTCACATGGGGCAGCAGAATCAGGTCACCAACCTGAGACTGCTGACTCCCAGTGCAGTGCTCACTCAAGCCCAGATCATGAAAGGCCTTAAATATCCTGGAGAGGGAATTCTGGGTCAACCTGGTGAGCCAGGCAGAGCCACCAGAGGGCTCTCCCCTGGGGATGGTGTACAAGTCCTGCTTGCAAGCACCTCAGGAGGAACACAAGGGAGATGGTGCTGGCCCCCTAGGCTCAGCACCTGGGGTGGGGCAGAGCTGTCCAAACACACAGTGACTAAGTCTAGGCTGCAGGAGCAGCTGGCACTGCCTCCTGCAGATTCCAGCAGGATGGCAGAGCTCTCCCCCATCCTACCTCCAAATGCCTCCCGAGACTAGAAAGCTACATTCGGAGAGAGAAAGGGCCTGAGCTAAGCCAAGGCTGGCGATCAGGAGACCTGGGTTCCAGTCCAGACCCTGCCACCAACTCACTAGGTGCTTTGAACAAGCCCTTGCCTTTCTCTGGCCTCAGCTTCCTCATCCTCAGAGGCGTGTTGAGAGCCTTTCCAGCTCTGACACCAGACCAATGAGTTCTGCTGATGGACAAAGCTGGGGCTCTATCTCTGTCCATGCCAACAGGCACAGTGTCTGGGCCCAGACTAGTCTTCAAGCGGAGCAAGATCGCACGAGGCAGCACGGGGCAGCGTAAAGAGCCCTGGTCAGCCAACAACGGAGCTGGGTTCTGTCACAGTTCTCATCTGAACTTCTTTGTGATCTCTGGCAAATCACGGTCCTGCCCTGAACCTCACTTCCTTCCCTCCAGCATGGGGATAAGCAATGCCATGGCACAGGCTGCTGTGAGAAAGAGGAGGGAGTGGAGGTGGAAACACTCAGAGGAAGATAAAAACAAACGCCCAGCAAGCTGCAGCGAACACTGTGACAACTCCGCTTCCAAGGAGGACACAGGGAGAGAGGACACATCTTGGATGGAGGGGTGGGAGGGCAAGGGGCCTCTGTGTCCCTGGGCTCTGTTCCTCCAGGGCTTGGCCTGCTCTGCAGCCCAGTGTGGCTGCCGCCTGACTTGGGTTCCACAAGAGCACAGCAGGAAAGTCGTGACACCAGAGGGGCTGGGCCCTCTGCTGGAGCAGAGGTCACTCACGGCCTGGCTCGCTCTGGAGCCTTGGCCCAGCCCTGCAGCCAGGTCCCAGTGAGAGGAGGACCCACCGGTCAGGTGGCAGTCTGCACTAGAAGCAGCTTCTCTGGGGGCTGGGCAGCCAGCACTCTGGAGGTCTGAGGCAGAGGGACCAGGCCTGGGCTAGAAGGAGGGCTGTGCCAGGGGAGGTCCTGAGAGAGATGGCTGGGAAGGGAGACATTGCAAAACAAACAGAGGAATCACCTCAGGGTTTTGTCCAAAGTTTCAACCCAAACTCAGCCACCAGTGAGGGGAGGCAGAGAGCCCCGCGGTTAAGAGAGAGCATGGTCTTGAGAACCCAGAAGACTGGGTTCCTGGCTCTGCCACCTATTAGCCATGTCTCCTTGGCAGGTACTCAACCTCTGAGTCTCAGTTTCTTCATCTGAAAAGCAGGACTCATAATCATTTCTATCTCAAACGGCTGTTCTGAGGACGCAATGAGATTATGTATCTGGAGCAAGGGGCTGCCAAAGAAAGCGCTCAGCAAAGGGCATGGTTCCATCTCTGCACTCCCATCCCCAGACCCAGGAGGGCTCACTGGCACCAGAGCACAGCTGCCAGGAGACCAGGCCACACTCTGAAGCAGCCCCTCAGAAGCACAGCCTGGTGCCGTACCCCTGTCATCATCGGTTCCAGGCTGAGCCTGGCTGGCAGGAGTCTCCACAGGTGCTGAGGAGGGGGAGGCTAGGGGGAGGCTGAGAGAGGCTGGGGGTAGTGTAGGGGGAGTGTGGAGGAGGCTGAGGGGAGGCTGCAAGAGGGGGAGAGGAGGCAGGGGGGAGGCAGAGGGGAGGCTGGGGGAAGCTGAGAGGAGGCTTAGGGGAGGCTGAGGGGGTAGGCTAAGGGGAGGCAGAAGGGGAGGCTAGGGGAGGAAGAAGCCCTCTGAAGCCCCACTGAACCTGCTCCTTTTCCCCTATAAAATCTGTAAAACTTCCTTCCAGGGTACCTGAGTACAGATCACAAGAGCTGCAGATGCGGCTGGGCTGTGCAGATGCAGGTTCCCTGAAACCTCAGCAGCAGAGTCCCTGAGGCAGGTGGGTGGGGTGGGGAGGCCAGAGCGTCCCCTTCAGCAGGTGCCCCAGGCATCCATCTCCAGAGATGCCCTGAAAGTCTCCTACATACTCCTCCTGAAAACAGCTCAGCTGCCTGAGCATCATGAAGGAGGGGACACAGAGGGCACACTCGCAGGGCCTCTCCCTGCCTCCTCTCCCTGCCCACTGGGGACAGTTTGTCATCTCAGGCCTCTAGGAGCCAGGAGATGTACTGAATGGATGGGAGAGCTGAGCATGCTCAGAGGAGGCTGCCCTTTAGAGGACACTGCAGAGAAAAGATGAGGACACAGCTGCCTTCAGGCTTTGGTCCTGGTGCCAGAAAGGCCCAGGGCTCCAGGAATAGCAAAGGGAGGTGAGGCCTCTCCTGGGGGAGAAGAGGGACAGCAAGGAGCCACAGGAGGTTAGAGGAGGCAGGACTTTCCCAGACCATTCCAATCCAACCCCTCCATGTTACAGATGCAAAGAATGAAGCCCAGAGAGGGACAGGGTCTTGGCCAAAGTCACACAGCAAGGTAGTGGCAGAGCCAAGACTCACACTCCAAAGCTGGTCCTTGCTTGGAACACAGTGCCACCCCCTATCCTACTCCCACATTTTTCTTAAACTACCTTTCATGAAGCACTTCACTGTGATGCTTTGTATACCTAACTGCATGATTCTCCTACAAGTTTTCTGATGTAGGTATCACCATCCTCATTCTGCAGCTGAGGAAACAGAGGCAGAGAGAGGTGAAGGGACTAACTCAGGCCCCACAGCCTGGTCTTTCTGACTCCAGAGCCACGGCCCAACTATGTTGCCTCCAGCTCTGAGCCCTGGCTTTTTCTCCTGCTATGCTCGGAGCAAGGCCCCAGTTCACTTCCAGCTCTGTCCCTCCCTTGCTGAGTGACCTTGGGGGTGAGCCACCCAACCACTCTAAACCTCTGGTTCCCTCTAGGACCCCTAGCAGTACCTATATGCCCTGGTTCTGTGTGTGCTCTGCCAGCAGGAGAACCAGGAGCTGTCTGCTACCCTACTGAAGAGGAATGGAACTCTTCCGGAGGCACCTCCCAGGCCTGGGTCTGGCCTGCAGGGCCCCTGCTTCACGCCTGTGCACACTGCCTTGGGGGGCACGGTGCAGCCCTCCAGCTGCACACCAGCACGGGAAGGGAGAATTAACACCAAGCCCTGCGCTTTCTCATTTAGCCTCAGCAGTGCCATGAGGTAGGCACTATTTCCATTTTCCATAGGAGAAACTGAGGCTCAGAACTTAAAGAACTTGCCTAAATGGCACACGGCCAGTAAGCAACAAAACTGGTATTTGACCCCAGGACTGCCTGACCCCAGAGGCCAAGCTCTGCCCTTAAGTCAGGTAGGAAATGACCTGTAACTGGTTCCTGCTGTTGCTCTGGTCCTCAGGGCACAGGTTCTGGAGGCCGGCTCAGATGTGGCTGTGTGGTGTCAGCCTGGCTGGAGGCCAGGAGCCCATCAGTGATGAGCCAAGCACAGAGGGGCAAGGTCCCACGCAGGCTGAGAGGCTGCCGGCCTGCCTACTTGCCTGCCCCCAGCCCATCCCATAGAAGTCACTGCCCTGTGCCCAGGAGTAAAGAAAGCCTCCATCAGCACCTGCTTCTGCCTGGGTAGGGCCCATCCTATGATCCTGCACACAGCACAGAGGCGGGGACACCTGTGCAGCAGGAACTGGGGAAGCAGCCCCTGCAGGGCAGGACACAGAGGGCCTGGAGTTCCGGCTGGAGCCCTGGTTCTAATCAGCTCAGTGGCCCGGCTTCCTCATGAGCCGGGGACGTTAATGGTGATGGCCCTCATGGAGGGCTCCTTAGTCCTCACAATTACCCAATGAGGGAGACACTGTCATACCCACATCACAGATGAGAAACCTGAGGCTCGGAGAGGCTAGGTTATTGCCCAAGGCCTCCTAGCTGGTAAGTGGCAGGGCCAAACTGGATTCAAGCCCAGGAAGCTGACTCCAGAGCTGACAGGGGCTCATCCTCCAGGGTGTTTCTCAACCTGGTTCCTCATCTGAGCCACAGAGAAAATGATTTGGATAACTATTTTCTCAATTCTCCAAAGGACGGACCTACTAGAACTGTCTCAGATTGTTCATACTGGGGGCCTCAGTATGGCAATAACTATTGTTGTTGTCAATGGAATGGGAAGAACACTGTCTCTGAATGCCAGTCCCCACGCTGCTCTAACTCTGGGCCTCAGGTTTGCTCAGTCATATGAGGGGAGAGGACCAGGTAACCTCAAAGGGCTCTTTCACTCCAGCTTCCTAGGATTCAAGGTTGCTCAGTTCCACTACTTTCTGGAGCATGTGACCATGGGTAAGCTAGTTAACCTCTTCAGACCGCCGGGTCCTCGTTTATAAAATGCGGACACCTCCACCCACCTCACAGGGTCAGATGAGGCCCACCTGAGATGAGGGCAGAGGGCCCGGTATAGTGCCGTGCCAGGCAGGGCTCGAGCATGAGGTGGTGGTGCCTCCTCTTCTTTGTGCAGGACTTCTGTGATCACCACCATCACTGCCACTAGGACATGTGTCACTCCACAACCTTGCCCTGAAAGCAGAGACCAGGGCTCAGAGCCCCTCCCCAAGCCTCACCCTGGATCAACAAGGCACTCCCAGGTGGCCCTGCCTGGCTCCCTGATGTCGCCGCCATGGGTGCTTTCATAACGAACTGCGGCTCCAAGAGAGGCGGGAGCCCGAGCATGAGGAGCTATTTCCACCACCGTGTGCCTGGTACTGCGTGCAGTGCCCAAACAAGGAGGAAAGTGGGGCTCACCTGGGCTGGTACTGTGCAAATCTTATCACGCCAAATTCTTCCTGGGGAGGAGCAGGATAGTAAGGCCAGTCAGGTTTTTGTTTCCGGACTCTTGACCTCAGCCTAGGCGCTAACCTCACAGGCCTGGGGGACCCCCCCTCTATCCTCTTATAGAAGCTGTGAGGGCAAAGGCTCAGGAGATCTGAACACTGAGCTAGAAGACGCCTGAGAGACTACTCAGCCCCAGGCCTTCGTCAGGAGCAGGGGTGACAGCCTGGCTTCTTAGGGGGAGGGAGTGAGCTCCATGGGGCTGGGGCACTGATAGAGGCCCAGGCTGGGCTACAGTTGGCACAGGGAGGGCACTGTGGCCTAGCCAGACTGCGGCAGCATCTCCCTCCTCATCCAAGCCCCTGCTTCTCTGCCCTCTTGGTCTAGGGAATGGCGGGTACAAATCACATCCTGGAAGTTGTAGTTGTCCCAGTGGCCTCAGCCAGGGACCAGGTGGGGAGACTGGGCCTGTGAAATTTTCTAGAATGTCCTTCCTCCCTCGCAGCAAGTCCCCTGCAAATAAGAAGTAGGCCGGTCAGAGCCAAGCTCTGGCCCAGGGAGAGTGGGAACCCTCGGGGTGAGGTGGGAAGCTGCCTCCCTTGGTTCGGTTCTGGCTCCACCACTCTGTGGCCTTCCCCAGGCCACAGTTTTCTCGCTTGTGAGACGACAAGCTGGGTTAGCTTCTCACAGGCCTCCTCCTCTAGCTCTGACAGCCCATGATTTTACATAATAACCAGCACACATGCATCACTGTCCATTTTGCTTTGTACTTCCTTATACTTTATCTCTCTTAAACCTCACGACACCCCTTTGAGATGGGTATCGGTTCTCCTAAGTTAAGGATGAGAAAACCAAAGCTTAGGACACGTAGGCCCAAGAACACATCCAGATAGGGTACAAGAGAGCCAGGACTGCATCCGGGGCTCCGGAAGCCAAACCCTGGGTTCCACACAGAGGGAAGCCTGAGAGCAGCTCTACCAGGCCAGTGTGCATGGCGCCGAGTGACTGGTTCAGGAGCTCATTCCAGCCTGTTCCTCTCGACGCTGCTCCTTCAGTGTAGATAAGGTGACTCTTAAAAGATCAGATTTAATGAAAACAGTAAGTTGCAAAAGAGTATGGACAGCATGATGATTATTATGAAACTAATTTTATTAAAAAGAACTTCATACAACTGTAGGGAAAAGTCCAGGCAGACACACTGAACCGTGAAGAGCTCTGAGGAGCAGAGGAGTGAAAGGAATACGACCTACATTGTTTTCTTTATATACTTAGGTAGTGCTTGAATTTTTTTTCCTTTTTATGAACAAAAAAAATCTGGGAGGAAAATTTTCTGAGCACTTGCTCTAAGCCAAAATTCAGTATTAAACATTTTTGCTGTAATAGATTATTTCATTTAATTTTCACAAAACCCTATGGAGTATAAGAATGTTCATAGCAGCTTTATTCATAATTGTCATAAAGGGAACCAACCCAAATGCCCATCAACAGGAGAATGAACCGACTGTGGTGTATTCATACAAGGCAATGCCGCAGAGCAATAAAAAGAACAAATCTCTGGTACACACGACGACAAAGAGGAACCTCATGGATACGCTAAGCAAAAGAAGCCAGACACAAAGGAGCACCTGTGGTCTGATTCCAGTTCTATGAGGTTAAGAACAGGTACAGCCAATTGATGATGACAGAAGTCAGAATAGTGGTTACCTCGGGTGAGTGTGGGGGTACAGGTTGGGAAGGGCAGGAGAGGACTTTAGGGGGGTACACAGATGTCCTTTATCTTGATTTGCGTGGTTGTTAACATGGACACAAACATTTGTAAATAATTACTGAGCTGTACACTTTAAGATTTGTGCACTCTACTGTATGTAATTACTGTTATGTATGTTATTCCTCAATTAAATAAATAAAGGGAAAAAAGGTTAAAAAAAAAAACATGCAGGGGAGAATTACCTCCAGAAATTACACTCACAGGTCAGGTACTCAGCCTAAGGTCATACAGCTGGTAGGCAGTGGAGTTGGGATTCAAAGCCAGGTCTGTTGGACTCTGACGACCTTAAGCCACCAGGCTATACTGACCTCTGACTGTCCCAAAGACGCCTTGAATCTCCACCATCCAGGCCCCTGCACAGGCAGCCTTGCCCCTGGGTTCAGACATGGGGACTCGCTTGTTCCTCACTGCTAATCACTGGTCGCTGTGGTTCAGTCACTTGCTCACGCTAAGTGGAGCTGGCCCCCGGAAGCCTCAACACACTGAGAGCTGCTGTTTAACCCATGAGGCCAAACAGGAGCAGTGCTCTGTGCCAGGAGAGGGTGCCTGGTGCACACTCACTTGCTATAATAGGCCCTGGCCCACAATGATGGAATTTCAGATGTGGAAGGATAGCTGAGCAGCAGAGCTGGCCCAGTGCTCTAGCTGCTAGGCCACACTGCCTCACACTTTCCCATTAGGACCCCAGCTCCCGCTGACTCAGAAAAGTCAGCCCCTGCCAGTCAACCTCACTCCCTTCCCCATCAGGGACCCGGAGGAGCAGAGGAGCTGGTGAGGGACTTGGCTCCTCTAAAGCCACCCACATTCTGCTTTAAATTCCCAGCCTGCCCAGGCTCCCCCCGCCACCTCCAAAGGGAGCCACCTCCTGCCGCTTGGCACGGATCCCCTCCCCTGCTGCATCCTCTCCACTCTCCCCCCAACTCCTACACAATCCTTGTCCCAAATCATTTCCTGCAGTTTCCCATCTGATCAGTTTCTTAGGAAGGATAATTATCCATGGAGGGAGGAGGCAGAAAATTCCCAGAGCCAACAACCCTGGGAAAAACTTCATCTAGTCCATTCTCCACCTGCCAGGAGAGCCTTTGTCCTAAACACAGGCCAGTCATAGTCACGCCTCCCCTAAAACCTCCGCAGTTCCTGCCACTACAGGAAAGAGTCCATGCTCCTCTGCAGTGAATCAGAGGCCTTCCTGATCTGTCCCAACGTGGGTTCAGCCTCATCGCCACTACATTCTAGGTAGCAGTGCCAGAACCGAGACCCGTCTGCCACCAGGGCCCATGCTGCATTGTGCTGCCTCCCTGTGTCACCTCAGCCTGCCTTGTATTTTAGCTGTTTACACGTCTATCTCCCACACAAAACTGTCAGTGCCGCAAGGGTGGGAACCACCTCCCACATGGCTGCGCCTGACGCACAGTAGGTGCTCAAAGGCAAGCTGAAGAGAAGGTGGGATGCCCAGGGCAGCCGCCTCACCTCTGCAGAAGGAGCAGGGGACTGTTCCAGAAGGAACGGTACAGGAAAAAAGGCCCGCTTACACCATCACAGAAGAGCTGAGGACTAGGGGTTGGGAGACCAGAACTAACCCCAGCTCTACCACCACCCATTGTGGCCTGTGGGCAAGTCATTTCCGCTCTGGCCTTCTGCTTCCTCCTCTGTGAGATGAGGGGGTTGGGCCAGGCTCTGTCATTGTTCACCATTTATGAGACCTTACTGCTAGGTGCTCTCCTCAGCATTGTCATTGAACCTCCACGATCTGCAGTCAGGCTCCACACAGCTGCTAGAGTAAGAGCCAGGATTTAAGTCCAGGCCTTCTCATCCCAGCTCCTTATCTTTCCCATTACATCTTCTGGATCCTCACTGTCTCTAGGGTCCCTTCCAACAATAAAGTCTGATTCTCTGATTCTAGACCTGCCCTTTCCAGGCCTGACAACTCCCCAGGCCGCGTGGGACCACAGGGTTCAGCCAGGACAGGCTTGTCAGGGCCCCGGTGCTCGGCAGTGCCACGCCTCCCACATGACAGGTCTGGTGACCGCCTGCCTGCGGGCACAGGGCTGGGCAGGGGAGGGGGCAGAAGTCCAGCAGAGCCTGGCAACCCACTCAGTCCCTCCCCTCCCCATATGCCCTCATTCCCTCCTGCTCTGCCCCTGCTCCCTGCTCACCCCTCCCTGGGAACAGCTCTCCCAGGCCAGAGCTTCCGTCCCACTTCTGGCCTGGCCAGAGGTGCCTGTTCGGAAGCTTCGCTCTTGTTGCTTTCACAGACCCAGGCTGTGTAGCTGTGGGCCAGGGACGGGCTTTGCTCAGCTCACTGTGGCCAGCCCAGAGCCAGAGCAAACTCTCCATCTCTGACTGCCAGGCTGCTCTGCACATCCCGCTCCAGGTCAGACCACATCACCAGCTCAAAAGCCTTTCATGGCACCACACAGCACCTAGAATCCAATCCAAAGCCTAACCCAAGGCCCACAGCACGATCTGGCCCCTGCCTTCCTCTCCATTCTCATACCACGCCTCCCTCTCTTACTCCACTCCAGGTTCCTCAAACACACCCTCCTTAGAGGCCCTAGTCTTTGAAAGGTGGGCTCCTTCTTATCATTTGCTCAGCTCAGAAGCTGGCTCCTTAGAGAGGTCTTCGCTGACCATCCAAAGTAGCACGTCTCTCTCATATTTATTTTCTTCAGGACACTTATCACTACCTGACATTGTTGTGTTCACTGTCCAACACCCCACACTGGCACGTGAGCCCCCTGATATCAGGAGCTTCCTCGTCTTGCTCCTGGCTGTGTCCTCAGTACCTGGAATAGAGTGTGACACTGGGAGCTGGGGGCTGGTGGGGGGTGTGCTACACATTAGACTGGGTGGCCAGGGAGGCCTCTCTGAAGAGATGACATTTGATCCTGGCCTGAATGAGAGAGGCGGTCTACGAGTAGTCTTGCAGGCTGGGGAAAGCAAGTGCAGCGGCCGGCCGTATGGAGGAACAGGCCTGACAAGGCTCATGTGTTTGAGGAACCAGGAAGGCTGGTGAGTGGAGGAGGGGAAGGAGCAGCAGAGAGTGAAGTCGAGAGAGGTGTAGGCCACACCTCTCCTTGATTTTATCCTACGTTCATCAGGAAGCAATTGAAAGGTTTTTAAAAGCAGGGCAACACCACATTCTGGTTTACCTTTCTAAAGGATCCCTCTGGCTGCTCTTTGGAGAGCTGATTACAGGCAGAGGGGAGTGGAGGCAGGAGATCATTTGGGAGGCCACTGGGGTCACCTGGGTTAGAGACGCTTGCGGCTTGGACAAGGAGAGGAGAGCAGAAGTGGAAATGGAGGGAGGAGGCAAGCACTCAATCCATGGAACCATGCCTTCCACCAGCCTGAGAAGCCCAGGCCAAGTCTACCCCTCTGGCTGAAGTTCTAGATGCTCGAGAATCCAGCCCAGCCCACTTACCCAATCTGATTTCTCACTGACCCCAACCCAGACATCCCACACACACACCCCACCCCAGCTGGCTGGGCCTCCTCTCAGGTGCCCACTCATACCCGCTGCTCAGAGCCTCAGCTGGTGCTGAGACTCTCAGCTGATCTACCACCTCCCCTCCTCTTATGAGGGTCTCAGGAAGGCACCTACACTAAGGCCTCTGCTCCCAGCTCACCCCAACCACATCTCTCTCCCCTCCCTGAAGTCCTCTGGGCTTTGAGGCAGTGCACTGAATTATTCCGTTTCACTTTGCCAAGGTAGCTGGAAGCTGGACAAAGGCAGATAGCATGAAACGCACCCTTCGGGGTTGTCATGACTCTCAGGCAATGACGCACTATGTGGAGCCCCCGGCACAAGGCCAGGCACGTGGTAGGTCTCAATCAACGGTGGCTCCCTCCTCACTACCTACATGTGGCAACACCCCTCACTGGTGCTCACTGCCCCACAGGGAGGCTCAGCTTCTCTGTCCAGTCAGGCAGGTGGGTGAAGTACATTTGGGAGTGAGATGAGGGGGTAAAGAATGCCCCAATGACTTTCAAAAGTAAAGGTCAATGGCTCTGCACTATCTATGGCTCTGCATTATTCACATCTCTGTGCCTTTCCCCAGCTCCTCCCTCCACACGAGCTGAGCAAACTCCTGCTTAACCTTCAAGGCTCAGCTCAAAGCTCTGGGAAGCTTTCCCTGATCTGCCCCCCACCCAGCTCCTCCTGTGCACCCACAGCTCCATGGGCCCTGCTGTGGCACTTCACAGCGCACTGCAAGTGCCTATTTACATGTTGGCCTCTCCCATGAGACTGGGATTATACTTATTCATCTTTCCATATTCAGCACAGCATTTATCAGGCACGAATCAGTGTTTGCTGAGTGTGCGTCTCCCTCTCTCCCCACTAAAGACAAAACTCAGACAGCTCAGGTCAGTCTCATTTGTACGCCCATCCCAGTCCTAGTGACATTCAGCCCTATCCCGATGCCCTCTGGCCCACATACCTAAAATCATCCTCCACTGCCAGACTCCTCTCATCTCCTCTTCCTCTAATGCTATAGGAATAGTGGCAACTCCCATTTTGGAGCACTTATGATGTGCTCGGGGCTTTACAGATACTATCTCATTTGACTGGGGAAACTGAGGCTCAGACAGGGTGATGTAGTTATAAAGTGGCAGAACCTTCTGTCCTTGACATTGGCACAGTTCACCTGGCACCTCATCACAGCTGGGCCTATTTTAAAGATTTTATTTATTTATTTTTTCCCCCCAAAGCCCCAGTAGATAGTTGTATGTCATAGCTGCACATCCTTCTAGTTGCTGTATGTGGGACGCGGCCTCAGCATGGCCGGGGAAGTGGCGCATCGGTGCGCACCCAGGATCCGAACCTGGGCCGCCAGCAGCGGAATGCACGCACTTAACCGCTAAGCCACGGGGCCGGCCCTAGCTGGGCCTATTTTAAAAACCATCATCTGTTCCGCAAAATTTAGTGCTTTCATAGCTACACATCAGGTTGTCATACAAAATTGTGCTTTGCTCATTAAATGTTTCAAGTGATAAGTCTTGCTACTCCAGCTAGGTGGTGCAATGACTGTTATGTAGGAGAAATAGCATCAGACTTGTAATGGGAAGCCCTGGGTCTGGCTTTGGCTATGCCACAGTCAGGCTATATGACCCTAGGCAAGTCACTAAACTCTCTGGGCCTCAGTTTCCCTATTTGTAGAAAGGAGAGTAACAGCATCTCCCCAAAAGGTTTCCTGATGCATGCTGGAAAGTGCTCTACCCACCTTAGGGGGTGTACCATTAAAAGGATAAATATTATTTATCCATAGCCGCCTCACCCCTGCGCTTTGCACAGCACTGGACACACAGCAGGGCATCAGTAAATCTTGCTGAGTGATTATTCAGTTGCTGGGAGACTCTTCAGGAGTCAGAGAGAAAAAACAAGCCACTATTTCTCTTTCTCCTGATCCTAGAGGGATTCCTAAGTGCCATCATTTATTGTGTGTTCAGAATGTGCCAAACTCTGTGCCACTCATCTTACAAGGGTACTCTCCCTGAATCCTCCTGACAACCCTGCCAGGTGCTACCCCATGTTGCGTTTGATCAAACTGAGACTCAGAGAGGGGAAGTGACTTGCCCAAAGTCGCAGTGCTATAAAGTGGCAGAGCTGAGATTTAAACCCAGGTCTGTCGAGCTGCAAAGCCTGTGTTTCTAACCACATTTCCAAAGGGAACTGTTCTGGGACACTCCTCTGCAATCCAAAGGTCCTGCCCCAAGTAGAAGCTTCTGGCTGTGCCCAGTGAGACCTGTTTCACTCCAGCATCTTATTTAAATCCTACCTATCCTTCAAGGCCTGGTTCAACAGTCACCTCCACAAAGTCTTCTCTGATCCTCCCAAGTGGGAAGGTCTTTCTGCCTCCTCTAAGCCCTCACAGAATTCCATCTGCACCTTGAATCACACCCGCTTTCTACTGCCTGACTGTTCTGCGTCTATATCGCATTTCTCTGACCAGTCCCTGAGCTCCTTAAGAGAAGCAGTTCTCCTGCATCTTTGTTCATTCCACCGGCCAGGCAGGCCCAGAAGGGTGGGGTAGCGTGCCTGTTCCCCTCCTCCACTGAGCTGTAACCTGAGTCTTGGGGCTGTGCTCAGCTAGGTGAGCTGCCCCCACCTCATGCTGGTATCCTGCCTACCTGGTACAGCATCCAGATTCCTGTGTGCCCTGGCCCAGGACCCAGGAGATAAGATCTCATTCCCTGGTTTGATGGCAAAGATGCTATAAAAAGCATGGCACCCAGGCTCAACATTGGCTTGTGATGGAGTACAAAGGCCTGAGGAATCTGACGGGTCAGGGCAGAAGCCTCTGGGCTGGCTCAGAGGTCCGGAGCCTTGCACTTGGTTCTCCTGCAAGGACCTGCACAGCCAAGGCCAAATGGCTTCCCTGCCAGGAACAGCTCTCTGATAGACATTCCAGCCCTTAGGCTTAAAGGGCCCACTAGAGAGTTACCAATGCTTAGATACCTGTATCCAGGCCAAAGACCACAGCCCCTTCTCTTGGTCCAGCTCTGACTGCCTAGAGACGCCTGGGTTAGTTAACAGAGTAGGGAAAGTCCTCCCTCTGCAATTAATTCATATGTGGCTCTGGGCAGACCCTCTCTGGGCCTCCACTGGAAAATGAGAGGACTGGATCAAAACGTCTCCATTTCCCCTTTGGGCCCTCCACAGGTGATGATAAGGTTCTTTCTACCTCTAATATTCTAGAGGTAGAATAATATTCTCTACTTTCACTCCCAGAAACAGAGTGAGAGCAAGAGATGGACGTCCTCAGTTCAGGAGACAGCAGAGGCCAATTGGGGCTGCCTAGCACTGCGCCCTCAAAGCCTGTCCCCTTCAGAGGCAATCTCTTGCTTCTGCTACCTCAAAGGTGGCTGCTTCCCCTAACAGAGCCCCAGAGGTGTGTTTGGGCCCTAGCCACTTTAAGAAAAAGTGCAGGAGGCCTGACTGACCTCCTGGGGTGTGAGCTGGGCTCACCATGGAAACTCAGCAGACCCAGTGGGCGGAAGGCACCTAGTACCTTCCCTGCCTGCACAGGACAGGAGGAGCCTGCTGCATCTGCTTTGATCCCCAATCCAGAAAAGCTTTTCTCTCCTTTCAGAGTCCTTTTCCCTTCTCTTGTCACAGTAAGGACACAGCTTACTCATTCTGACTGGTTCATTCTCCTTGCCTAGAAGGAGTTCTGCAGTCCCCCAGGCAAACCCCACTCATCCCAGGGTTAAGTACCACTTTGTCCAAGGAAAGTTCTTTACCCTTCTTCAAACTCCCACAGCACAAAGGGCAGGGCTCTTAACCTTTGAGAGGGTCATAGATTCCTCCAAGAATGTGTGGCTACCATGGGCCTTCTCCCTCTGATAAAAACACACATATACAAATGTCTGCAGACTATTTTAGGGGGTCTGCATGTCCCCTAAACTCCATCAGGGACTCAGGAAGAATCTTAGAAACCCAGATCCAAAAGAACAGCAGGTTATCCAGTCCATTCTCTCACCTAAGCCAGAATTCCTTCTAACAGTAAGCCCTCCCAAATGATGTTCCTCTTCATGTGGCCCACCGCTCAAGATCACCTCCTTCAGGAAGCCTTCCTTCATCTCTCCTCCTCTTCTCTGATCCCCTCAGCATCCCAATCTGAGCCACACAATTTCCCACCTGTGCTTTCTCCCTTGTATGTTGTCTTACTTCCCCAGCAAAAGAGCTGGCTCTCTGTGGACCCATTTGTTCAATCTCATAACTCTGAGCTGGAGTTGGTGATGACCATGATCCTGTATTTGAGAATTCTGTGCTCTGAAGCCAGGACTCACGACAGCATTGGCCCATCCCCCCAAAAGATGGGGCTGTGGAGATACTGTTGTAAGGGCCTCACCAGAGCAGGGGCTCCCCTGGGATGACTGCTGTTCCCACTAGAAAGTCCCGGAGTGCCTTTCAAAGAAACTGAAATCCACAGATAGGGAAACTAAGGCCCAGGAAGGCAAAATGACTTACAATAGGTCAATATGCAAGAAAGAGGCAGAGCTAGGACTAGGACGGAGGTCCCTGATTCCCAGCCTAGAGCTCTTTTCCTTTATACAAATAGCTTTATGAAAACTAAATCTGTCCACACACTGTGTATGTGTATGCATAGAAAATTTCTGAAAAGATGCACAAGAAAGTTAAGAGTGGTAACCTCCAGCAAGAATGACAGTGGAGGTGGTCAGAAAAGTGAGGAGGGAACTTTCCCTTTTTACCTTAATACCCTTCTGTACCATTAGGTTCTATTTCTGTTTGTTTGTTTTGTTTTTTAGCATGAACAAGTTTTATTTATTCATATTATAAAAATAAATCTGCCATAGAAAGGAGGTTCTGGCCCCAGTCCACCCCCAACAGACGCATTAAAAACAGAGAGGCTGTAAGTCAACCTGTCCAGGTACCACTATAAATTAACAAGATTGCCTTCTTGCACAGTTTATGGCCACTGGTCTCATTAATTCATAGTCACAGTGCGGTTGATGGCTTGAGGAATCTTCTCGTGAAAAGCTTAATTCAATTAGGGCTCTTGGCAGCTCCTTGAGGAAGCTCTGATATCTCACTTTTACTTATACAAATTGAGGGCAGACCAAATAGATCCGGATTTACCAGAGAGCCCCCACCCAGCCCAGAGAGGATGCCCTTGCAGACCCTCCATTAAAGCCAAGCTGAGGGAGGAGGGAGGCAGCCAAGGCAGCGCCACTTAGAAACAGGCTGACGCTTAAAGCACCACTGTGTCACTATCCGAGCTCTGTTAAACTCCCTGGCCTGGCATTAGGTCTGGGACCAGCCTCTCCAACCCTTGCTCTCTCTCCTCTCTGAGCAGTCAAACTGGTTTCTTGTCTGCCCCAAAGGCTTCACATGGACTCTATCTCTACATGCACTCACTCATTCCCCAAATACCTAGGAGCCCTTACTCTCTGACAAGCACAGATAAGAAAGCAAACAAAGGCCCTGGCCTCAAGGGATTTACATTCTCGTGGAAATTGTGTACAGTCAGGGGTCGCATAACAACATTCTGGTCAATGCATAATGATGTTCCAGTCTACTCGGGAGCGCATATATGACAGTGAATGGATGGTGGTCCCATAAGATTAGTATCATACAGCCCAGGTGTGTAGGAGGCTATACCATGTAGGTTTGTGTAAGCACACTCTAAGATGTTTGCACAGCGACGAAATCGCCTAACACATTTCTCACAACATATCCCCATGGCCTGCGACACACAACTGTACTAAGAATAGCTCTCTCTGTCCTGCCTGCTTATCTAATTCCTCTCCATCATTCAAGACTGGCTCAAGTTCCACCTCCTCTGAGAAGCCTTCCCTAACCACCTCTGCCCCCAAGGATTGCTTGTTCCCTCTGAACTTTGCCTCTGCCAGGAGTCTGCCCAGCCCTCAGCACAGATCAACCGTTTTCTCCTAAGCAGACTGGAAGCTCCTAATGAGCAGGCCCTGGGTTTCACTCTTCTTGGTTCCCTGATTGGCCACAGGCTAAATGCCTGATGGCTGATTTCAGCTGACCTGCCTCTTCAACCCCAACTTGAACAGACGAATTAATTAGCTCCTCTCAGTCCTGGCTGCCCAGCACAAAGACACAGCCTTTGTCAGCTTTGCCTGGCACACGGCAAGTACTATGTAAGTGTTAGCTGTTTATTCTTTTGGTGAGCTTGTGGGCTTTGCCTGACACACAGTTGTGATGTCATTTCTCCACCTTCAGTGGCCTAGTCTCAAACCGGCTGAGCACTGTGGAAGGGCCAGTCTAGGGAGGAAGTGTCCCTCAAGGGACCGGGAATGGGGCCTGGGAAGGAACAGGACTCATCCTGAACCTCACCCAGAGCTACTTAAGGACATAGCTTTTCAGAAAAGAGCTTGCTGGGGTAATTTGGGAAACTCCAGTTTCTCAGCAAGTCAGCATAAGAACTCAGGGGTCAGGTCTGGCCTAACAGACCCCAAAACTGGCCCCACATGTTGGATTTGGATGAGCTTTAAGGGGGAAGGAAATGAAGTCAGCATGATCCCAGGGAACGGGGGCAGCCCACCGATCCTGGCCCAACCCAAAATTTAGTGCAGTTAAAATTAGATTAGCCCATAAGATTAAAAATACCCACATATAATCACGGGCTGCCTTAAAGTATCGGTTGATGTTTATCGGCATCTAAAGAGACAGTTTGGCCCGGTGCAGTGTGTGCAGACAACCTTGGGGAGACACGTCTGACTCAGACATTTGCAGGGGGAGTGAGTGCTGCAAAATGAGGCCCACACAGGCGATGGATGACTCAGGAATAACCCAGGTCCTGGCTCTGCTGAGTGAGCCTTCTCTCCCCACCACGGAAGGAAAAGGGGCAGGTCGGGGGTTACAGGAGGAGGGAGCAGGGAGGAGACTCACCAGCTGTGCACAGGCGGCATTCCCACAGGAAGCCTGGGGCCCTCAGCTGCAGTCCCCTGCCCCTCCTATGTTCTGAATGCCTCCACTTCTGAGAAGGGCTATTTGCTTCACAGCGGCACTTGGAGGGGGTCACGGTTTTTCCCCTAAACCCAAGAAACAATCCACAGAGAGCAGCCAAGACTTGAAATACTAAAACCTTTAAACCCTTCCCTGTTCAAAATGATTACGGGAAAAATAAAACTTCTGAACTGAAAGAGAGTCAGGGCATGATGATGAAAAGAACATGGGCTCCAAAGTCAGACAGACCTGGGCCTAAACCCAATGTTTTCCAGCTGTGCAAGTACCTGACACAGCTTCTGAAATAGGAGCTCAATGAGTGGCAGCTAATATTTAACAAAACTTACAAATTAGGAAACAGGGGCTCAGAGAGGTTGTGTCTTGCCTAAAGTCACACAGCTAAGCAAAGAGCTAAGACCAGCGCTCAGGTCTCTTGACTTTCCCACTCCTGCCCATCCAGCATGTCTTCTGTTGTAATTCACTTCTCTGCCTCTCCTTTCTCCTCCCCGAGGGCCTACAACACTTCAAGGGAAAGGAAAAGGCCTCCATTTCAAAGGTTTGCTGCTCCCCAGACAACAGCTCTGAGAATGACAGGTCCCAAGGCTGAGTTCAGCCCTCACACTCCTCATAAAAATACAGATGTGCTGGAGGGGTTGATAAGAACTCGGAGCTGAGCTGGCCTGGGCTCCAGACCACCCCAGATCACCCTGCTCCTTCAGCCTTCCCCTCCTACAGGAGGAACTGGTGTCCCTCCTGACAACCATCCAGGTCACCAATGTGGATGTGCCTGGTCATTTACTCTTGTCAAAGCCCCTTGGGATCTCTGGTCCTCCTTGATCTTCCCAATGACTTGACATGTCAGCCAGGTAGGAAAGAGGATGGGGCCTTGGGTTAGAAGTCCAGGGATTGTGTCCTTTGCCACTTAGTTGCTATGTGACCTCAGATTCCTTAGATGTAAAATGAGTACATTAATACCACCTGCTATTCTAACGCACAGGACCATTGAGACGATCAGAATTAAACACGGTATATGCAAGTGCTTTGGAAACAAATGACAGTACTAATGAGAATTACTACTGAACTCTGCCTGCCTTATAGGGCTAAAGAAAATTGTGCCACCTGCTCCCAGCACAGAGGCTGCCTCTCCAGGGATCCTACTGGGCCCTGAGGGTAACCAAAAGCAGCCCAGCACCCTTTCTGCCCAGAGACAGGGGATCACACTCAAAAGGTTAGCCACCCCCTGTTGGCTAAAGGCAACCACCCTTTAACTTGCACTCCCCTGCCCAAGCAGGGAAAAAGCAAGCCTGGTCAGACCACCGAGAGGGCACCAGCAAAGAGATGGCAGGCACAGTCACAACCAGAGGACACCCTTGTGTCTGACTGTGGGATTCAGTTGCACCCATGCGACTCACAGGGACAGAGGATAGGCCCAAAGCCAGGCACGGAACTCCTATAGCTTTCTCAGGGCACAGAGACAGCTCCCACTGTTGACATCTGCCCAGCTCCCAGAGGGAGTCCTGAAATGCCCGAGTGCACGTGCAGTGAGCTGGGAACCTACTCAGTCAGGGCCTCGTGCATCTGCCAAGGGGACTGTGGGGGGCGGGAGATGCAGGTGCACCCCTAGAGGAGGCTATGCCAAGACTCAAACAGAAATAAATAGCAATTCAACGTCACAGAAGATAACTTCTACGAGCTGCTTCCTCAACTGTGAAACAGAGATAGCCTTTATCTCATATGATTTTAGTAGGTATTAAATGAGATTACTTTTATAAAGTGCCTGACACTCTTCTGTAGATACTCAATAAATGGTAATTCTTATTAAAACACACACACACACAACAGAAGAGATGTCACAGGGCAGGCTAGGCCTCATGCCAAAGTTGTGGATAAACAATAAGGGAAACGGGTTCCGGGGAGAAGTGAAAGCGACTGCTGTGGGCTACAGTGGGCTGGGAAGACGGCCCAAAGAGGGAGGAATCTAAACGGGCCCCGAGAGCTACCGCAGTGAGCCGGGCACTGTGCTGGGCATGCCCATGTTTCATCCTTACATCCGTCCTAGAAGGCAGAGATGGTGTCTTCACCTCACCAATGATGCAAGTCAGGTGCGGAGAAATGAGGTGCCTGGCCCACGGTCACCAGGTACTGAGGGGCAGAGCCCAGCCTTTGTGACCCGGTCTTTCCTTTCCACCAGAGCTAGAGGCGCGTGGCAAGAACGAGAGGAAAGGCGTGCCTTGTGGGTGTTCAGCTGAATGAAGTCCAGGCAATACCAGGAGCCCAGGCCCTCAAAGTGCCCTGGCGCTTCTGGACACACGTCCTACCTTCAGCCTTCCACCCAGTTCCCAGGCGACCTCCCCCCACTCTGTCCTGCAGTCAGTCAGTTGTTTCCCCAAAGAGAAAAAGGTCACCTCTTTCTTTTTAGAGACTCCCATCTGGGCTTCCTGAGACAGTTTCAAGGTGACCTTTAAGTTGTTCCTCTCTCCTTCTGAAAAGTGGCAGAGGTAAGTTCTAGTCTTATTTTTACAGGAAACCAGTTGCTGGACCTGATATCCACACATGTGAAGTGCGCAATAATGACCCCCATCTCCCCAAGTCACAGACTTGTCCTAAGGAGGAAATGGCAGGATATGCCTTGCAAAGACCAAAACTGAAAAAAGCTATAAGATGTAAAGGGACAAAGGAAGGCTTTTTTGTCTCTGATCAGGAGACAAGAAGAATACCTGCTTTATGGGCCCCTGGGCCTCTGCCAGGAGTTCCGGGGCAGGGATTTGTTTGTGTTGCAAACAAAGGCAGGAGGTGCCAATGGTGAGCTGGGTTACAGTGAGGCTCTCCTTTGGAACCAGCACTGGACTAGGAGTCCGGTGAACTGAGGACAAAACAAAATTCATGCAGGGTCCAGATCACAAGGTGGGGTAGGGGTGGAGAACGGATCTAACCCAAGGCTTGGGATGACTCTCACAGTTCTCTCAATAGTCCGACCTGCCCACGCCACTAGCCCCTCCCCACCAAGGAAAAGGCAAGAATCCCTAACTGTCAGAGCAAAAAGGCCCAGGGAAGGGAAGTGACTTACCTAATGTCATCCACTGAGTCAGTTAGAAGAGAACCCAGAAACATCTACTCTAGAACTTCAATTCTAACCCCACCCCTCCCACACTCATCTCTGACAGTGTCTACCTGAAGCTCTGCTCAATGATTAGGATAAGAATGAGATCCTAATTCTTTGCACCCAGCACTTTCTATTTTTAAAGGAGGGGTACCTTGCAAGGGAAGCAGCTGCACAGATGACAGAATGAGGGCTTCAACACAGCTCCAACCCACACTGGGGCACAGGAGAGAGAATAGGAAAGACCTCAAACTGAACTCCCAGGTTCCTGGGTATCTGACTGTGCAGAGGGAGCACGGCCTCAGCCCCCCATTCCTATGCCCTAAGTCAGCTGGTGCCATCTCCCCTCCCCCCAGGACCAGCTCTGAAGGCAGCTTAAGTGAAAGGAAGAACAAAGTCAGTAAGACACACCCAAAACCCTGAAACCTTAAGGAAGGACACCCCGTGGCAGCCTCGGTTGAGAGTTGTAATTCTCCAGCCTCAGAGGAAGACTGTAGGAGGCTGGGGTAGGAATGCATTTGCCTTAGGTGGTTAAAATACCAACAGGGGCAGCTGCCACTCATTGAATGCTTCTTAGGTACAAAGTCAGCTTTATGTGCATTAACTTATGTCATTGTCACATCAACAACACTATAGCTAGATACTATTATTTCCTCCACTTTATACACAAGGACACTGAGGCTCAGAGAGGATAAGTGGCAGAGTGGTGGAACCCTCATTAACTTCAATTCTACACTGCAAAAGTAAAAGAAAAAATGGGCTTTCCCTTTTGCCACCTGAACAGGGACCCTTGAGATCTTCAGGCCACCTTTCTCTTTACTCTATTCCCCAGGATGGCCAGATGCTAGGGCTCCCCTGTTTTCAGAGGCAGAAAAATGCCCTTCCAAGCCAGAGATACAGATTTATGGAGCTGCAAAGGCCCTCAGAGATCATATCCAGCCTCCTCATTTTACGATGGGAAAAACTGAGGCCCGAGGCTGAATGACTTGTCCGGATTACCCAAGTCAATGGAACGGCAGAAATGTCACACCTGGAAGGGGCCACACAGATCAAGTGACAGATGGAGACACATGACTGCCCCAAGGTCATAGAGGGAGGTGGGAGCTTCCTAACTTCCAGACTGGTACCCTTGCCATGGCACCATCCCTGTTCTCCAGCTGCCCAGGGTCCCTGGCACAGGTTCTGGTACAGACAAAGCAGGCCAAGTCTGACCCCGTTAGAACTAGAGATATCAGGCCTGCAGGGACAAACTCCTGACTGCCCAGAGTAGGAACTTTTTGGTCATGCTGTCATCCCACCAGGAGGCACTGAGACCTGCAGTGTGGGTACCAGCCCCAAGACCCTAACACAACGCCAGATGTGGTTGGAGAGAGGACAGCAAACCATAGACAGTGCTTGTGAGGTCTCCTCCTGGTCTCACACAGGCAAATGACACATCACAGTCACTTCAGTTTCTTACAACAAATTAAGATACAAGTTTCATGACTCAATTGAAATGGTCAAATTTAGAGAGTCTTGCCAGTTTCACTGGTGCACGAGACCTTCAGGAAAAGGCCCCAGCTTGTTCAAGGTCATGTATTTGTCAGAATCAGTACACATGGCTCCCTTGCCCAGTCCCTGATTTTTTCCAGGAAGCTGGCTGCCATCAGGGTATAGGTACTGATGGCCCAGTTCCATGTACAGGCCCTGCTACTGTCACAGCACTAAAGCCCCGCACCAGGAAGCCAGCTTCTGGATCTGTCAAAACAGAGTGGACTCCTGCAGCATGTCCCAGAGCCTGCCTCACACCAGCCTGGCATTGCCAGCTCCTGCATGTCCTTGGGCAAGCTACAAGGCTTCCTGCCAGGAGTCACAAACTCCCCAAATCCAAACCAGCAGAGTCTCAGGCCCTCATGCCTTCCACATCAAACCAGGGGTAAAAAAAGCTAAGGCAGCTTTCAAAGCCCCCCTGGACACACTTCCAGGGACTTCTGGGCTATGCAGACTCAGGGGAGCTCCATCAATCACCCTGCAGAAAAGTAGTCAGGCCTAGCAGGGAGACCAACCTTCTGGAAGAGAATGACTTTTCTGTTTCCTTCTCCCAAAAAGAACATTTCAAAGTCTCTTCAGACCAGAACATCCTGAGCCCCTCCACCTGTCCATCTCCCACTTGGCTGAATGGCAGGCCAACGTGAGTGGCCAGCCCAGACAGCACCTTGAGACACAGTCGGGTGCCAACCCAGAGGTGAGCTGGGGCTAGACTACACTTCAACTTCCTCCACTCCCTCTCCACCCGCAAACAGACTTCAGAAATTTCCAGGGCCCCCTGTCCCATAAATTGTATATGGGATGGTATTCCTGGGCCGGAAACTGACTCAGGGGCTCCCGACTAGCCTGGGCAGGCAAAACTGACAGATAACACTCTGGGGACAAAGAAGGTGAGAATATGGGGATCCCTCATGTTCCACCACACTTCTAGGTCTCCATCACACAGGTCCCCCACTATACTCAAACTCCTTAGCCAGGCCAAGTAGAAATACACTCCCTCCTGGGACACTCTCCCACGAAGCATGGAAATGCACTGGTTGCAGCTGACAGAGCAGACTGTGCCGCTTGCTGGAAGACACTCTTCTCTGTCTCACACACAGCTGGTGCCTGGCTCCCCTCGGGGTCTGGCCCAACCAAAGGAGACTTGCCAGGCCTGGAAGCCTTGCTGAAGGTATCTCGTATCAGAAGCATCCCATGCTCTAACCCTGTTTTCTCCCATGCACAATGCTGGCTCTAATCTTGGGGGGACCTCAGACCATAGAAGTCACAGAGATAGAGTTTGAAGAGAACCAAGATGGCAGAATGGAGGTTGCCGACGTTACACGGGTAGTCCAGATCCTTATTCCTGAGCAGCCTCAAGTGGTAAGGAGGAGGCAAGAAGCTCAACAATTTGGTGGCAGAGGAAGCAGTGGAGCAAACTGGACTTACCTATCTTCATGAGGCAGGCCAGCAGGATCCAGAGGGAGATCTCGAAGGGTGTACGCACGTGTGAGTAGTCGATGCCCAGGACTGGAAAGGCCTTTCGAGTCTTCATGCTATGTTCAGTGACGGAATGGTTAACAGGGCGACTCTCAGGGGTGAGCTCTGGTGGGGCGGTGGTGACATCCCCAATGGAGCGTTCCCGTGGTGGCTCTGAGCCACGGATGGTGCTGGCAGTAGGGCTGGGCTGCAGGCCATGACTCCTGAGGACAGGTAGCAGCCCCACCAAGGCTACCAACACGAACAACGAAGGGAAGATTCGGGGAGGAGAGAGGCCAGGGATGCCAGACCACAGAAGCATTGTGTTGCTCCCTCCGCCCAGTAGGCCTTGACCCTTAGCAAAGTGAGAGTAAGACCTGGGACATAGGTTGCAAGGGGTCAGCAGGTGGGAAGAGAGACTGCAGTAGTCTCTAGGAAAAGTTCATGTTTTAGAAAGGAATTTTTGTGGAAGGAGTCCTCTGCAGGTGGAGGGAGGCTGGGTTCACGATGTAGAACTCCAAAATGGGGAAAAGGGACAAGGACCCAGGAAGGACCAGAAAAGGAGACCAAAAGGTCTGGAAGCCTGAGAAAGCAGGAGTGGGGAAGGGACTGCACCTTGGGTCAGAGGAAGGGACAGGATAGGTTGAACCCCAAGCAAGGAAAAGGAAGAGGGAAGGCTGGGACCCTCGGCCGAGGAAAGTGACTTGAGGAGCTGACTCGGCTTAAGGGAAGGGGCAGGGAGCCTGAGCTAAAGGAAGGGGACCGAAGAGGGTGGGACCCTGTCCAGGAAAAGAAAAGAGGGGGCTGGGAGCCCAGGCTGCGAGGAAGGAGTGAAGCTGGAAAGCGGCCGGGAGCTTCCCCACCCAGAGAACGGCCGGGATGCAGGCGCGCCGGGCTGAGATTCCGGGGAAACGGAGGGAGGTGGAAGGCGGAGGCAGGCGGCCTGGCGGGAGGGCGCCTCGGCGCGGGCTGGGGGCGGCTCGCGGTGGGCCAGCAACAACACGCCCCTCCTTGCGGCCCCGGCGCGGCGCTCCGCTCCGCCCCGGCCCAGCTTCAGTTCCTCCGCGACCAGCTCCAGATCTAGACCTGACCCCGGCCCCAGCCCCGGTGGCGGCAGACTGATGCCTCGCTGAGCCCGGCGCTGTTACTTATAGGCACCAGCGAGCAGCCAGCGCAGCGGGCTAGAAGGATCTGTCAGAGCCCGCGCAGCGCAGCGACCCCTGTCGCCCAGGGGAGGAAGTATCGCATAGACAGAGGAAGGAGAGTCAGAGACGGCAAAAGTCCCGAATCTACAGAGATTCGAACATGGGTAAAATGTTTTCACGTCCACATCCACAATCTCATGAAGGCGTCCCAATAATCTTGTGAAGGATGTATTATTATTTTATGTGTTTAGTTAACATGTGACCTTGAGCAAGTTACTTAACCTCTCTGTTCCATAGCTTTCTCATCTATAAAGTGGAGATACTAGGAGTACCTATATCAGAGGGATACTGTGATGACTAAATGAGATAATCTATGTAAGGTGTTTAGAATGGAGCCTGGCACAGAGAACCACTATTATGGTTCCAGTTTTGCAGATGAGGAAACAGCTGAAGAGAGTTCCTTAGCTACTACGTAAATAGTTGTGTCTGTTTGCTAGGGCTGCTGTAACAAAGTACCACACACTGGGTGGCTTAAAGAACAGAAATTTATTGTCTCGTATTCTGGAGGCTAGAGGTCTGAAATCAAGGAGTTGGCAGAGTTAATTCCTTTGGAGAGCTGTGAGGGAAAATCTGTTCCATGCCTCTCTCCTAGCTCCTGGTGGTTTGTGGACAATCTTGGGTGTTCCGTGATTGCGGCAGCACAACTCCAAACTTCACAAGGTGATCTCCCTGTGTCTCTGTCTCTGGGTCCAAATTTCCCCTTTTTTACAAGGTACCAGTCAGACCGGACTAGGGGCCCACATGAATAACCTCATCTGAATTTGATCATCTTCAGTAACTCTATTTCCAAATAAGACTATATTCACATGTACTGGGGGTTAGAACTTCAACATCTTTTGAGAGGACACAATTCATCCCCTAGCAGTAGTGGAACTGAGATTTGAACATACAGTGTTGGTTGGAATCGGTAAGATTCAAGAGGTCACGGCTGTGTACTGGAATCATTGGAAAACTTTTAAAAACTACCATTGCTTGGGACACTCCTTCAGAGATTTGGATTCAGTTGCTCTAGGATAGTGCCCAAGCATGATGGATATTTTTTCAAAAGTTCCTCCAGGTGATTCTAATGTACAACTAGGGCTGACAACTATTGACATTACATCCCTGTTTTGCAGAATAGTAAATCAAGGCCAAGAAAGTCAAAGTGACTAGCTCGAGATCACAAAATGATTTCAAAAGAGTTCAGTTCAATTTAGCAAATATTTACTGGGCCTCTTGTCAGGGTTTTGTGCTGGGCTCTAGCAACACAGAAATAAGACATGAGGAAGAAAGAGGTGGGAGTGATTGGAGGGGGCAGAAAGGGGGCGCAACAAGAGGTTTTAGGGTGCTGATAATGTTCTATTTCTTTACCGGGTGGTGGTTACAAATGTTACACAGATACAGTTGTTTTGTGATAACTCATCGAGCACTCATAATTTGGGCAAGTTTCTTGAGAAATGCCATTCTTCCACAAAAAGCTATATTAAAATGATAATATGGGCCGGCCCTGTGGCTTAGCGGTTAAGTGCACACGCTCCGCTGCTGGCAGCCGGGGGTTCGGATCCCGGGCGTGCACCGACACACCACTTCTCCAGCCATGCTGAGGCCGCGTCCCACATACAGCAACTAGAAGGATGTGCAGCTATGACATACAACTATCTACTGGGGCTTTGGGGGAAAAAAATAAATAAATAAAATTATAAAAATAAATAAATAAATAAAATGATGATACAGTGATGTGACAGTGACTGAAGGTGCCAACACTAAACTGAATTCTCTGTCTCTCACATTCTCCTGGCACAGGTCCAGCCACTTGGGAGATGATGGAAGAGCCTAGAAGAGACTTCAGAGAAGGCCAAGGGCCTGTGTCACCTGGGAGCAAATGAAAGGAGAACATCAGCTATAATGGAAATAATCAGAGAATAACAGCATTTAGAGCAAGGATCAGAATATGACAATAATGTCTCACAATGGTTCAGTCCTGTATAGTTCACAACCAAGTGCCCAGGTTTATCGACCATCTGAGTCCTTGTGCATAGTGGGCCTCAATAAATAGTAGCTACTATTCTTATTTCCATTTTACAGATGAAAAAACTAAGACTCAGAGACATGAAGCCATTTGGCCAAGGTCACCCAGCTATTAGTAGGAGATCCAGGACTCAAGTCAGCTTTCTAATATCCAAAACACCACAGGTTCAGTGTAGAAAAAAGAAGACAGAGAAAGGATGAGGCTGGTGGAGGGACTTTCCACAGGTGACACAGGGCCAGAATCCTCAGACCTATAGTCCTTTCCAGTCTCAAGGGCAACGTTCACTGGTGCACACTGATCCTCCATACTCTCTGACTCTCCCTCATTCCAGGCCTCAGTGAGTCCTTGGGTGCCAGCCTGGGAGGTAGCAGAACCCCAGAGGGCCAGGAAATGCCAGCCCTGAGATCCTCTACAGCCTGGAGAAGGTTATAACAACATGAAAGTACCAAGAAAGAGCCCTGAGGGAAACCACCTGGGACAGCCCATGGCCAAGGCCCAGCCCAGGCAGTATAGCATAAGAGTTAAGCACAGGGGTTGCCTACCGTGGATAGCCAGATTGTCTAGGTTCAGATTCAGCAACACCACTCACTAGTTATAAGACCTTGAGTAAATCAATCAACCTCCTTGTTCCACAGTTCCTTCCTCCGTAACGTGTGGGCAATAATAGTACCAATCTCATGGGGCTGTTATGAGGATATTAGCCAATGTACATACAGCCCTTGGAGCAGCACTCAGCAATGTACCACATATATTTACTCTCATTATCTTTATTTACATGTACCAAGGGCCTCAAATGTAGACTTTTGATGTGAGGGTCACGTGAAATTAGGCATTCAGTTACAGAGACACATTGATAGGCTAGAAGCAAGACTCTTAGGTCTGTGAAATTGGTCCCATATTCAAACCATACCACTTACAGCATGATATAAATTTAATAATTTTAGATAAATTATACTGCTGTGTATTTGCATGTTAAAAGCATGGTCTTGTTAAAGGTAAACAGTTAAAATATAATGCAATATTTGTAACCCTGTTTTAGCAAGTCCTCACTTTTTTTTGTGTGTGTGTGAGGAAGATTAGCTCTGAGCTAACATCCGATGGAAATCCTCATCTTTCTGCTGAGGAAGATTGACCCTGGGCTAACATCTGTGCCCATCTTTCTCTGCTTTATGTGCGACGCCACCACAGCATAGCTTGACAAGCGGTGCGTCGGTGTGCGCCCAGGATCCGAACCTGCAAAACCCTGCGTCGCCAAGTGCAGTGCACGCACTTAACCACTACCCCACCAGGCCGGCACCACTCATTTTTTAATTATTCCAGGCCCACGCTGCTCTTGACTCAGAGAGGCCACTCTCTGCAGACCCTTCTTCCTGAAGATCTTGGACAGTCTCAGGATGCCTGGGCCGTGGGCGGCATCTCCCCCTGCTTAGACTGTGTCTGCTCCCCATCCTCTCATTGCATCCTTTCACTGAAAGTGATGAGAATTTTACGGAATTGCTATGGCTATGACACCAACAGATACATGGCAAATAATGTGTCGTATGAGGAAAGGATCTGCTGGGCCACTTACTAGCTGTACATCATGGGCGAGTCACTTTTTGTTTCTGTCACTCAGTTTGTTCATGTGTATAAAAGGTAGGTGGGGTCATAATACCTTCCTTGTAAGGTTATTGCAAGGATTAAATGCCGCTGTATGTCAAGCCCAGTTCCTGGCACATAGTTGGCACTCAGTAACTGAGTTCATTTCTTTCTTTCCTTTGTTGTAGAAAATCACAGCCCTGCAATGCCTTCTTCTTCCAATCTCCCCTTCACTCACTCCACTCCAACCACATTGCCTCTGTGCTATTTCTCAAATACTGCCAGCCACACTTCTGCCTCAGCGCCTTAGCACTTGCTGTTCCTTCTACCTGGAACACTCTTCCCTGGATATCCACTTGGCTCGCTCCCTCACATCTTTCAAGCCTTTCCACACATCTCCCTTCTTGACGCTACTACATGGTAACTCTAACTAATAGTGACACTTCTCCTGCCCGACCACCAAGTATACCACCCAGTCCCAGCCCCTTACTCTGCTCCCTTTTTTCTTTTTTCCATAGCACTTTTCACCTTCTCAGATAGGAAATAATTTACCTATTTATTGCATTTATTATTTAGTGTCATTTCCCCTGTATGTGAGCTCCAGAAGGGTAGGAGAGTCCTCCCGGATGAATGAATGAATGAATGAATGAGTCAGAGGATACCTTATTTGCATATGAGAAAACCAAGGCTCCATGAGGAAAGTTGCTTGTCTGCAGCCATAGAGCTGGGAAGAAGAGGAGCCAGGTGTGGGTCCAAGTCTGGCTGACTCTGAAGTCCAAGCTTTTCCCACTTCTCTAGGCTGATAGCCACCATGAAAAAACGTGCACACCCTGGGCAAGTAGAAGAGAGAACTTGATATTCTTATGTCCACTCACCAGCTGGATGTCCCATGGGCACCTCCATCCCCAAAGGTACAAAACACAGCCCCCTGTCTTCCCTGAATTTGCTCCTGCCTCATGTTCTCAGATACAGATTGCTTGGCCCTGCTGGAGAGATTAGGATTTAGGAGGCCAAACAGGAATGCCCCAGGCTTTGAATGTTTATTAAGTGCCCTTGGCAGATTTTGATGCAGAAGATCTTGTCCACACTTTGGAAAACTCTGGCCTGGACTATTACAATAAACGTTTAATTGCTTCCACCTCAAGGCTCCCCTACAGACAGCTTTCAGAGAGAGCTTTCTGAGCCGTGGTCATCCCCTGTTGGGACAGCTGCATATCCCATTCCTAGCATGGCACTCAAGGTCCTTCACACATTCAGGCCCACAAACTTTTTTTTCTTAATTATTTATAAGGAAATTTTAAAGTATAAAGGTAATATAACAAACACCAAAATTTTCAACTTTCTGGATTATCAGCTGTTACAGTTTGTTATATTTGCTTTCAATTTTTTTTTTGCTTTCAACGTTTTTTATTGTTTTATCGAATTTTAAAGTCTCTTTGAACCATCAGTGAAATCAACCTCTATCATGAGTGTAATGTATTATTTTGACAATTTAACATACATCTCTTCACCCCACACTCCCTTCCAGCTACTGCCAAAAACTTGAGAGAGTTGTCTGTACTGTCTGCATCATTTCTCTCCTCCCAGTCTCTCAAATCTGGTCCAATCAAGCTTTCACACCATATGCTGTACCTGAACTGCTCTTGTCAGTGTCACTTATGACCTCTGTAGGGGAAGAAAAATCTCTTCCTCTCCCCATCTTAGGTTCTCCAGCTGGGACCCTGTAAATTAGACTGGCCAAAGACAGATTAAGAAGAGAAAAACCAACAGAATTGCATAAACATGTGCATCTCGTACCCCAGAGGACCCAGAGAAGAATGATTCAAAGGTTTGGTTAGAACTGGGCTTATACAGCATCTTAGTAAAGGAACAGTAAATTTTTAGAGAAGTGACAAAACAAAGGGGCAGCGAATTGTGAGAAGGCAAATATATGGGAAACTAATGGTAGATAAAGGCTAGTTACTAAGTTTGTTATGTAGATTCCTCTGCTGCTATTTCCAGGTTGATGAGGGTCTAAAGTTGTCTCCAGTGATTAACTTTTGTCCTTCCTGGTAGGGGCTGAGGCACACCTTTGTAAATTTGTGCCTGCTTTTATGCAAATAGTGGCTGGGCAGAGAGCTTTTCTTGTATCTGCTTCTTCTCAATCACCTTTAGCTCCAAATAATCCCTATTCCAAAGTGGCATGTTTTGGGCTGGCATATTCTGCCACCCTACACCTCCGTGTTGCTCTATCAAATGGTTATTTGTCAGTCCTCCTCTTTCTTTATCTAACAGCATCCTCAATACATTTGCTCACTTGCTCCTTCTTGAAACATTTACTTCAATTACCTTATGAGACCCTGCTCTCTCCCAGATTTCCTCCTGCTTCACTGGCTGTTCCTTCTCAGTCTCCTGTTGCTGAATCCTCCTTCTCTTCTTCATCCTCCTCAGCCACAACCTCTAAATGTTGGGGCCCCCGGGGCTCAGTTCTCACCTTTTCACTGCCCTATATCTATATTCATTTCTCTGGTGATCTCACCCTATCTTGTGGTTTCAAATAACATCTATATGCAGATGATGCATAGATTTTTATCACCAGCCCAGTCCTCTGCTCTAAACTCGACCGCTACATCCAAGTGAACAATCAACATGTCCACCTGGTTGTCCAACAGGAATTTCAAAGTCAGCACGTCCAAAAGGAAATTCCAGGCCTTCCCACCCTCTCCCCAAACCTGCTTCTCCCACTGTCTTCTTCGTCCAGGAAACAGTCACTCCATCTTCCCACTTACTCAGGCCAAAAACATGAGTCATCTTTGGTTCCTTTCTTTCACGTCAATCCTCAGCAAATACTGTCAATTAGATCTTCAAACTGTGTGCAGAATCCAACCGTTTCTTACCACCTCCACCACTACCACTTTGGTCCAAGCCACCACCATTTCTTGCCCAGATTATTACAAGGGCCTCCGGCAGAGATCTATTTATTTATTTATTTATTTTTGGTGAGGAAGATTGTCCCTGAGCTGACATCTGTACCAATCTTCCTCTCTTACTCTATTTTGTATGTGGGGCACCACCACGGTATGGTTTGATGAGCGGTGTGTAGGTCCACACCCAGGATCCAAACCCGAGAACTCCAGGCCGCTGAAGCGGCGCATGGGAATTTAACCACTACGCCACGGGACCAGCCCCTGGCAGAGATCCCTGTAAAGCCTGAGTCAGATGCTGTCACCTCCTGCTCAGACCCTTCCCAGGTCCTTATTATGACTTACAAGGCCCCACCCAATCTAGCCCCCACCTCTCTCTGGCCTCATCTCTGACTCTTTCCCCTCACTCCCTCTGCTTTAGCCACCCTGGCTTCCTTGCTATTTATTTTTCAGACCCTCCAGGTTTACCACTTCCTCAGACCCTTTGACTTTGCTGTTTCCTCTGCCTGGAATGCTGTTACCTCCAGATATCTGCACAATTTCCTCCTTCACTTCCTTGGGGTCATTGCTCAGATGTCCTCTCTCAGTGAGGCCTTCCCTGATGTCCACGCCCCCTCTTTAAAGTGTAATCCCTCCACCCCACACTCCCTCTCTCCTTCTGTTCTTTATTTTTTTCCACAGCAATTTCACTGTCTGACATACTACATATTTTTACGGTCTATCTTGCCTTCTCTAGAATGTAAGCTCCATGACAGCAGGGATTCGAGGCAGAGAGCGTAATGGTTGGTAGGACAGACTTAGAGCCCAACTACCTGGATTTGAATGCTGTCTCTACCACTATCTAGTCGTGTGACCCTAGGCAAGTTCCTTAACTTCACTGTAACTCGGTGTCTTCATCTGTAAGATGGGGGTAATAGTAGAACCTATATCACAAGATTACTGTGAAAATTAAATGAGTTAATGCATGTGAAGTACTTAGAATTACATCTGCGGGCCGGCCCCCTGGCTTAGCGGTTAAGTGCACGCGCTCCGCTACTGGCGGCCGGGGTTCGGATCCTGGGCGCGCACCGATGCACCGCTTCTCCGGCCATGCTGAGGCCTTGTCCCACATACAGCGACTAGAAGGATGTGCAACTATAACATACAACTATCTACTGGGACTTTGGAGAAAAAAAAAGAGGAGGATTGGCAATAGACGTTAGCTCAGAGCCGGTCTTCCTCAGCAAAAAGAGGAGGATTAGCATGGATGTTAGCTCAGGGCTGATCTTCCTCAGAAAAAAAAATTAAACTCCAGACTTTGATCAGATTTCACTTAGGTCCTTTTCTGTTCCAGGACCCCATCCAGGACACTACATTGCATTTAGTCCTCATGTCTCCTTAGTCTCCTCTGGTCTGTGACAGTGTCTCAGTCTTTCCTTTTTTTTTTGTGAGGAAGATCAGCTCTGAGCTAACATCCATGCCTATCTTCCTCTTTTTTGCTGAGGAAGACTGGCCCTGGGCTCACATCCGTGCCCTTCTTCCTCTACTTTATATGGGATGCCGCCACAGCATGGCCTGACAAGCGGTGCGTCGATGCGCGCCCGGGATCCGAACCCAGGCCGCCAGCAGTGGATCGCATGCACTTAACCGCTATGCCACGGGGCCAGCCCCGTCAGTCTTTCCTTGTTCTTATGAGCTTGATAGTCTTGAGGTGCCCTGGTCAGGTATTTTGCAGAATGTCCCTCAATCTGGACTTATCTGATGTTTTCCTCATGACTAGACTGGGGTGGTAGGTTTGGGGGAAGACTAGTATAGAGATGAAGTGCCCTTCTCATCACATCCTATCAGGGGGCATATGCTACCCACATGACTTATTACTGGTGACATTATTACCCTTGATCACTTGATTAAGGTAGTGTTCCAGGTTTCTCCACTGTAAAGTTGTTATTTTTCCCCTTTCCATCCTCTGTTCTTTGGAAGCAGTATCTAATCATCTTAATTTGCATTTCCCTGCCGTTGGGATTTCCTTTTACGAGAATTGCCTGCTCATGTCCTTTGCCTATGTTTCAACTTGTTTGCTCGTCTTTAGTTTTTACCGATTTCTAGGTGTTATTTATATATAAATTACAATTATTTTTCTCCCAGGGAATCACTTAGCATTTTAATTTTGTTTATAGTGTCCTTTACCATGTATAGGTTTTTAATTTTAACTTAATCATATTTACACATTGCTTCATTTATTCTTTGTGCTTTTTGAATCACCTTTTGAACACCCAGCCATGACTCAGCAATCCGCTAATAACCATTGGTTCTGGTAACTTTATTCACATTGGCCCCTTGCCTTGAATGCCCTTCCTCTCTTTCACAGCCAGGCAAGCTCCTACTTATCTTTAGTGCCATAAACCAAAGGAGACCTCCTCTGCGAAGCCTCCCCGATTCCTGCAGGTAGAACTAGTGGGTTGCTCTCTCTACAATGCTCCCATGACTTGTTGCCCATATCTTTATTTAAAGCATGCATCACTCTATTATATTGCCTTTTGCTTAATTGTTTGTGTGTCTTCTGTCCCACTAGACTGTTATTACCTGAGGAGAAGGACCCCATCTAATTCATCTTTGTAACCAAGCACGATGCAATTAATGTTTATGGAATGAATGGCTGAGGCCATCGTCGGGATCAGTGGTCTTCAGACTTTTTGCTCTTGTGCCCCCTTAAAGAATTTTTGAAAACTCTGCACCCTCTCTGTATTCTTGAGGATTCCAACAGGAAACAAATGGCACACTCAAATTAAGGCAATTCAAGAGGGTTATATATATTCAAAGGGACTAATTTAGAAGGTGTGGTCAGTATGTAGGGAAATCACAAGGGATCAGACAGGAAGCTGGGTTGGGCAGCAGCCAGGCTATTACCACCTGAGATCTAAAGGGGCAATTCCTCTGCCTTAAGAGGAGCACTAACTTTCTATCTTGAGACTGAGGAAGACTGACTAAACCTCAGGAGGTCTAGTGTAGGGACTAAGAGAGTAGAGACCTTTACCCCTCTCTTTTCTTTGCCTCTGTCTCCTGCCAGGACTCTCCACTGGCCAAACCCAAGCCAAGGCCAGAAAGCACAGAGCCATTGATATCCTCCATGCAAGTCAGCCAACTAAGGGAGAGGCAGAGAGGAGGAGGGTGGAGAATGGATCTTTGGGTCCACACGCAGGATATCTGGCACATTTTTAAATTGACAACTAAAATATTCATCTTAAATGTAAATCACTGCAAAGGGTATATTTTCTAGCATATTGTAAATATTAATATTTTATTTTATTTTTTATTTATTTATTTTTTAAATTTTATTTTATTTTATTTTTCCCCAAAGCCCCAGTAGATAGTTGTATGTCATAGCTGCGCATCCTTCTAGTTGCTGTATGTGGGACGCGGCCTCAGTATTGCTGGAGAAGCAGTGCGTCAGTGCTGGCCCGGAATCCGAACCGCACACTTAACTGCTAAGCCACGGGGCCGGCCCGATATTAATATTTTAAATAAAACTATTCCGTCATCAATTGAATGTAACTACCATCATGATTTGATACTCACTATTATTCATTTCGAGAAAATACTGGAACAAGCTCTACTTTCAACAGGCAGAAATGCTACATCGTTATTTTTTTCTTCTTGAATGCATAGCTGCATTTTTTTCCCTCTCACAGAATGCTATCTGGGATATATTTTGTGCTTGGAAGTCTGTTATTGATTACCTAATTCATACTTCAATAGAAATTTATATATAAAATTGCAGTTTAAAAAACTTTTAAAATAATTTTAAATTTCCTTTGACTCTAAGGTCCTATGTTTTTAAAATTTCTTTGATTGAAGTATCACTAGTATTATTATTATGTTAGTACACAATTGATCAAAGCAACATAAAATATATCTTGATAGATAATTATTAAACAAAGAGTAAAATGAAATTGGAAATACATCTCTTAATGAAATAGATGTTTTTCAATTAGTTCATATATTTATGAATAAATGCTATTTATTGCTGGAATGAGGCTGGGTTCAGCATCAATTTATGTCTATTTTTTATTTTTATAAATGGAATCACTGAGAATCATGTTCACATAAATATATAGATGAGAATGGAGGGAGTTTTGTTACCATAATGTCACTGAATTATTTGACTTCCTTCTGCGTTACAAGCCAAAAATCACATAGTGATCTATTATCAAAAGTTATTTTTAATGACGAAAAATTAGAACTTCTATCAGCCTTATTGAAAGCAAAGAACTGGCAACTGCTTGACTTACAAAATGCCTTATTATCCTGTCATTAGGGTCCTTCACCTTTGGTTGATATCCTGGAGGTTGTTACCCTTAGGGCAATGCTGTGGGTAAAAACCTGAGTTGAGAAACTTTTGTAAAAAGTGAGCAGGGAAGATGGGAAAGGAGAAGATGGACCTGGACTTCAGAGCGTGTTCTCCAGAAGATGGGTCTTAGGAAGGAGGACAAGGAAATATGGAGGATCTGGATGTCAGGTCTTGGAAGTATCTGTGCTATGTACCCCTGCCCACAAGGCACTTCCAATTTAGTAGGGGAGAGAAGTGAGCAAATTGCACAAGTACAAAATGTACTGAGGAGTTGTTAAGTAGTGCTAGAGGTGGTCAGAGTGTTTACTTCCGACTGTGAGGGGCCAGGAAAGGCTTCACAGATCAGATGACATGTGAGCTGCTTTTCAGGTTGGGTAGGATTTTGACAGGAGACATAGTGGGGAGGGCATTCCAGATGGAGTGTACTGTATGAACAGAGGCTCAGAGATAAGAAACCAAAGGGTATGTTTGGAGAATAAGAACACTTTTTGTAGAAGCAGAGTGTAGGTACAGGCAAAGAGTGGGGGAAAAGGCTGGAGACACAGTCATAAACTCTCACAGCTAAAATCTACCTTAAAGATCACTTAATCCAACCTCCACTGCTACTATCACCACTCCACGAAAATACACTCAGTGCTCAAATACATCTGGTCACGGGGAGCTCACTCTTTATAGAACACCCCTGTCCAATAGAAATATAATGCAAGCCACATATATCGTTTAAAATTTTCTAGTAACTACCAAAAAAAAAATAGGTAAAAAGAAACAGGTGAAATTAATTTTAGTAATGTTTTATGTAACTCAGCATATCCAAAATATTATCTTTTCAACATGTGATCAACATAAAAAGTTGTTAATGAAAAAGTGTACATTCTTTTTTTGTACTAAATCATCCCACTTCAAATCAGCCACATTTCATGAGCTCAGTGGCCCCATGTGGCTAGTGAATGAGGCAAAGATCTAGAGGGAACCTATTACATCCTCAGACCACTCTGGTAGTTAGAAAGTTTTCTCTTGGATGGTAGAATAATGCAGACTTGGTTTCTTCTTTAAACATTTCTGCATCTTCCAACTTGTTTACCATGAACATACATTAATATAGAATCAGGATGGAAATAAGTACTAGGAGCTATGGGTGCTCATATGAGGGGCCCCCAATCCTGGCCTTGCAAGTCAGGGGAAGGTTTCAGGAGGAAGATACAAAGGAATGAACATAATTAATGTTAAAAACAGCTTTGATTGTGCTCAGTTTGTAATTATTCTTTAAACTATACTTATACATTTGATGTACTCTTCTGTATATATTTCACAATTTAAAAACATAGCCTATTCCCCAGTAGCAATGAGCAATGATCCAGCGTCCAGATTTTGGTTCTAAAAACCATTCTCCAGTAAAAGGAACCAGAGATTTTTGAAGAAGGGGCTGATTCTAAGCCCGGGGCAGAGAAAAGACAAAATGAACCCAGAGCATCTTGTGGTGCCAGAAAATAATGAAGTGTTCAAAAAACAAAAGCATGTGGGCATGGCAAAGGGACACAGGTGTCAACCTGAACGAGCTCCCAGTGGCCAAAGCTGGGACAATTTGAGAAACAAAATAAATAATATAGTAGTGGATTATAACCCAAAGTATAACATAGACTTTTGTGAGTCCATACTGATATAATAAATGATTAAATAAAAAAGTAAATGGGGGAGAAGAGACAAATCTTTTTTAAAGAAGAATTCCAAATAATTTGTGTAGATGCTCCCCCTTCCTGGAGGTGGAGCTTAATCTCACCCTCTACCCCTCGAGAGTGGGCTGGACTTAGCGGCTAGGTGAAGAATAGAGTACGAAAAGTACACAGGGGAGAGGAGGAGAGGGAGTAGGGAGTGGGAGTGGGTGGAAGTAACTTTATGGTGGAGAAACCTGGTAAATATCATCCAAGTGATGGACATTAACATCACCAGTAATAAGTCATGTGGGTGGCATCTGCCCACTGACAGGATGCGATGAGAAGGGCACTTCATCTCTGTGCTCTTCTTCTCCCAAACCCATCTCCCTAGTCTAGTCCTGAGGAAAACATCAGATAAGTCCAAAACGAGGGATGTTTTGCAAAATACCTGACCAATGCGCCTCAAGACTATCCAGGTCGTAGGAACAATGAAAGACTGAGACACTGTTACAGACCAGAGGAGACTAAGGAGACATGAGGACTAAATGCAATGTTGTATCCTGGATGGGATCCTGGAACAGGAAAAGGCCATTAGTGGAAAAACTAGTGATAAGCCTAGAGTTTAGCTAATGATAATATATCAATGCTAATTTATTAGTTTTGACAAATGCACCTTGGTAATATAAGATGTTAATATTAGGGAGAACTGGGTGAGGGCATGTGGAAACTCTCTTGACTATCTTTGTGACTTGTCTGTAAATCTAAAATTATTCCAAAGAAAAAGTTTATTTTTTAATATATCATATCTATATATGTATAATATGTGTGTGTGTATATCTGTATGTGTGTGTATATATATGAAACCCAGGGGAGAAAGACATCAAAAAAAGAAAGGGGGTCTTGCTTACTCCAAGCAGGGACCACTGACGAGGCTGCATCTCAGGGAGCGTGGGGAAGGGGTGAGCCAACCCTGGCTGAAGCCTCTGAGACTTCTCCTGTGGCCGCGGGGAACCACTGAAGGCTGCTGAGCAGCGTATGGCTGATTACATAGTGACTCAGCCAAGGTCACACAGTTCAGCTTCTTGAGGCCCCCTGCAACCTTCCCCTTCCAAGGTCCCTTCCTTCCCTGTGCTCTTCCTTCGTTGCCTGCAGAGGCCAAGCTCTGGCACGACTCTAAGTCACTAACACAGAGACAATCACCTCCACTGCCCACCCTGCCACCCCACCCTGTCCTGGTTCAGTGGTCTTTAGAGGCTCAACATTTAGAATCTCAACAGGCCACACCTTGTAAGGGCTGGAGCCGCCTGCCCAGCGCGGAGACTCCTGGACAGGGAGTCGCAGGGTGGGGCCTTATGTAAATATCTATGAGATCTAAGTTGAGTCATTTCTTCCACCACACCCCCTCTGCTTGCTCCTTCCTCCCATAGTGAGATGAAACCGGTCCACCGGTGGGGGTAGGGGGCGCAGAAGAAGAGGGGGCTTCAAGACTGAATCTAAGATATCAGGCCACCTCAGAAATTGTCTGTTATCAGTCTCTCTTCAACAGACCTGCTTGGAAACACAAGTATGTCCAGGTCAGAAGCTGGAAAGAGGAAAAGTGAGGAGAGAAAAGGGAGGTGAGAAATGTATCTGTGTACTTTTCCTGCCAGCAACGGTAACAATGTGAGTTCAATGCTAGAATTTATCAGGTTTTCACACCTTAGTTAAATCAGTTTTCTCCAGCCTGTATCTTTTATCCCTCCATGGAAAAAGAAAACAAATAGCTAACATAATTGAGTGTTGACTGAGGAGAAATCACTACAATGTAAATAGCAGATATTTATTTGGGCAATTAGGGAGACATGGATTCAGGTAGAGACGCAAAACGTGTTACAATTACAGGAGAGAGGCTCAGGGCATATATGGGAAAAAGAGAGGATGAGGTGAGTTGTGTTAAAGAAGAGCTCACTGGTGCTCAGTGAGGTAAGGCTAGATTTGTACTTCATAGATTGGCTCGAGATTCGGTCATCAGGCCAAAGGCTAGACTTGTACTTCATTGACTGGTTAGTGATTCGGTCATCAGCAAAGGTCAGTTTTATCAGTCCTTACAAACAGGATATTCTTGTCCTTACCGACTTCTTGGATTGTTGATGGTTTGGTTCAGTGTGGAAGATAAAGAAAACAAGACACACAAGGCAGTTCCTCTGAAATGGCTGCTTTGGCTCTATTTTAATATGGCTCCACTCATGTCATCTTTTGCATGAGTAATCTGTTCTGTGCCGGGCACTGTGCATAACTTTGTTTGGTCCTCACGGCAACTCTGTATTAGTATACCCATTTTATAGATGAGAAAGCTGAGGCTCGTAGAGGTAAGTGACATGCCCAAGGTTACACAGCTGGTAAGTGGCAGAGCTAGGAGACAGCTAAACCAGTTCAAGTCTTCAGAAGCATGGGCTTGAAAATGATCTTGGGGAGTTTCACCTTTCAGGGGAGAAGGAAATGGTTTTATGGTGAAATCCAAATTTCTTACAGGGTATCCAGCCTCCATTTCTGACCTCACCCCGTGCCGTGGCTAGAGTGGCCATAGCACGCAGAGAACGCCTCGGCCCAAAGCCTTGCCCTTCTTTCTACCCAGAAGGGTGTCCCCCCATATCACTCCCTCACTTCATTCAGGTCTTTGCCTAAAAATCAGAGAAGACTTCCCTGATCACCCCATCCAAACGGCAGCCTCTATCATCCCCATCCCCTTATTCTGTCTCATTGCCTTCATAACACCCACCACATCCTGACATATTTATATACTTATTTCTCTTCTTATTGTCTGTCTGTACCCACTAGAATGTAAACTCCACGAGGACAAGGTCCTCTTTGGTTCACTGCTGTATGCCTAGTGTCTGACACATAGTAGGCCCCGATAAATATGTGTTGAATGAATAAAAAGGGGAAATTCTGCTTCCTTCCACTAGGAGTACTTGACCTCCCAATCCTCATCAGCTGCGAAATCCCTCTCACCCTTCAAAGCCTCACTCCTTGGCTCTCCTTTCAGGCACTGCTTCTCCCTTATCTTCTGCAGCCCAGAAATTGTCACAGCCACCCACACAGCTGCTCCAGCCAGAAACTAGAAGTCAACCTCAACTCCTCCTTCTTTCTTTCTGCTTGCCTCCACCCCCCATTATCCCCAAGTTTCCAATCACTCACTAACTCTGGTCCTTTCTGCCTCTTAATTGTCTCCCAATCCCTGCTATGCCCCTTCCACCAGGCAGCCCTCCTTTCTTGCCTGGGTTGCTGCACCAGCCTCCTCACCAGTCTCTCTGCCTCCACTTTGGCCCCTGCTATTCAGTCTCCATGTTGCAATCAGAGTGATTGGTCTAAAGCTCAAATTGCCTGGGTAAACCTCCCGTTGAGTCCTCAGTGGCCTGAAATAAAGTCTAAGATCTTAATGTGGCTTACATGGCCCTGCCCCATCTGGCCACAGCCTTACTTTGAAGCACACTCTGCTCCCGCCTGGTTGAACTCCTTCCAGCTCTCCAAATGCGCTCATGATATTTTTTTTGCCTGGGAGCTCTGGCCAACTCCTGCTCACCATTCACGTCTCAGCGCAGATGCCACTTTCTCCAGGAAGCCCTCCCTGACCTCTTCTGCCCCACCAGACCGGGTTAGGAATCCTTAGTGTATAGAATCAGGGCATTCCCCCCACCCAGAGGGATCCCACTGGTCACCTGATCCAATTTCCCACCCTCTTCCATTGCAACCCTGATGGGTGTCACTGCTTGAACAGGCTCCATCGCTTCACCAATGCCTCTCACTCTTCAAGACCCATCTCAAGTCCAGACTCATTCAGAAAACCTTCTGGGGAGTGAAAAGATGGCCACCTTTGAGTCAGGATGCCCCTAGCTCAAATCCCACCTTTGCCACTCCTAAAGTGACCTTGGGCATGTCACTTTGCCTCTGAGAGCCTCAGTTCCCTCTGTAGAATGGAGATGATAACATTAATATCTACCTCACAGTTGTTATAAGTAAAATTATAGATGTTGAAGGACAGTGTAAACACTGAAGTGTTATGCAGACATGAGGATGATTATTATCTTTCCTGGCACTGTGCTCCTGCAGCACTCGCAGGCCATGACCCACCATTTTGCACTTAATTATACCCTGCCTCCAATTATCTGCTCTTGCTCCTGTGCGGTAACCTGCTGTTTACAATCAGTGCAGAAGCCAGCTCGCATCACATCTTCTACAGCTCTTCTGCATCCCCTAGAGTTCAGAGATGGGTGCTGAGCAAATAGAAGGTGTATGTTATTCCTGTGATTGTAACCATCTACCATTTATTGATCACCTATTATGCACTAAGTACTTTACATATTTCTAATTCTCAAAACTACTCAAGAGATAGGTATTTTTATCTCCACTATGCAAACTGAGGCTCATAGAAATTAAATAACTTGTCCAAGGTCACAGAGCTGTTATGACCTTGGGGGCAGGGGCCTTGAGAATCTTTCTGGTACTGTCCCCAGATTGATGTTAAGGGGCTCATGGCTTTCCACTCACTGGCTCTTCTCTTGGTCATCACCTGAGCTGTGTCTAGAGAAAAAGAAAAAAAAAATCAAACTGGGGGCTAGGCAGAGGAGGTGGCCACCATACCACGGACCAGACGCAGGGACAGGAGACTTTTGACGTGTAAGTTAGATACGGCTCCACCAAGAGCACAGTCACAAAGCTTTGGTCCTGTGGATGCAGGAGTGAGAGGTGGTCAGGAGAAGCCCTGGGACATCTACCAGTGTCAGCACCAAACTGCTGACTACGTGAGGAGAGTAGATCGGAGTGGGATCTGATGGCCAAATCACTCACAGTAAAGGAGTGGTCAACTCGCAAGGGCTTCCGTCCTCCTTAGCCAAGAATTTGATCCAGGAGGAGGAGATGCAGGGTTTATAGTTCACCACTAGGTGGCACTACGCGAGGAGGGTACACAAATTACCCAATTAGAAAATTACTCAAATTTCAATTTGAAGAATTGGAAGGGCTTTTAGCTCAAGCAAGCGTAAAGTAAATGCCTCCTTTTACAGAAGACATGTGAGGCCCAGAGAAATTATCCAAGTTGCCCAGTCTCATGGCTGACCCAGTACTAGAGACCCAGGTCTGTTTCCAAGTTTAGTGCACTTCATCTTTAGTGCTCACTGGATCACATCTAGGTCCCCATCTACTCATGGTGTGATCTTACTCAAGTCACTGACCTTGTTCAGAGCCTCAGTCTTCCTGTCCATAGAATAGAGGATTAGTCTAGATCTGCGTTGTCAATATAGTAGCCACTAGCCACATGTGGCTATTTAAATCGAAATGGAGTAAAACTAACTAAAATTTAAAATTCAGTTCTCAATCACACTAGCTACATCCCAAGTGCTCAATAGACAGTTGTGGATAGTGGCTATCATATTGGACAGCAGAGATATAGACAATTTCCATTATCACAAATAGTTGTAATAGACAGCGTTGGCTGGTATTTAAGGTCCTTCCAGCTTTAGTATCCTGTGAGTCCTCTCTGAGAGCATTGGAGGGTGGAGGATTAAATGCATAAGTTTTCCCATCTCTTAGCCTGAGTTTTAACTATATACAAGCACTGGGGAATACAGAAGAGAATAAGATGGATAAAAATCCTCCCTTCATGGGCCTAAGGTACTGAGTCCAAAAACCACAGCTCCTGCAATCAAGGTACCTTAGAACAGGGAGTCTTAAACTTTAATGTGTATACATATCTAGTTAAAATGCAGTTTCTGATTCAGTAGGTCTTAGGTGGAGCCTATGAATCTGCATTTCTAACCAGCTCCTTGGTGATGCCAATGTTGCTAGTGCCAGAGCACATTTTAGGTAGCAAGGATTTGGAGAATTTTGTGGCAAGACAAAATTGGTGAATGTGAGTCAACTAAAATAATGTGTTTATATTGCGGATCTTCCTAGGATGCCTGGGTTCAAATCTCACTCCTGGGCAGCCCTTTCTTCTTGAGCCTCCAGACTAGGTTAGGAGGGCTCTTCAGGGCCTCTGTCATTCCTCACACTTCCCCTAGCCTGGCACTGTCCATGCTACATTGCCTTTCCCTTTTAAATCTCTGTCTCCGTCTCCCTCATGCAGCTGCAACCTGCGTCAGTCTCATTTACTTCTATACCCCCAGCACCTACTACACTATCTGGCAAATAGCAATACCAATTTGAATTTTGAGAGTTATTTATATATCTTCTTTATATACTCTCAATACAAGTCCTTTATCAGATACATGATTAGAAAATATTTTCTCCATCTGTGACTTATCTGTTCATTCATTTCACAGTAACTTTTGAAGAACAGAAGGTCTTAATTTTGATGAAGTCCAATTTCTCAATGTTTTTCATTATGGATCACGCTTTTGTTGTCATATATAAGAAATCTTTGCCTAACTCAAAGTTGTAAAAGTTTTCACTTCCATTTTCTCTTAGAAGTTTATAGTTTTAGGTATTAAATTTAAATTTATGATAAATTTTGAGTTAATTCTTGTATGTGGTACAAGCCGTGGATCAGGATTCATATTTTGGGATATAGACATTTAAGTGTCCCAGTACCATTTGTTGAAAAGACTATCCTTTTTCCATTGAACTCCCTTTGCAACTTTGTTTGAAAATCAGTTGACCATATGTATATGGGTCTATTCTGTTACATTGATTTTAATATCTATTTTTTCACTTATATCACACTGTCTTTATTACTATAGCATTATAGTAAGTCTTAAAATTAGGTAATGTGACTCCTCCATTGTTATTCTCTTTCAATAATGTTTTGGCTATTCTGGTTCTTTTGCCTTTCAACATAAATTTTAGAATAAACTTATCAAATTCTATAAAAACCTTGTTAAACTCATTTAATAGTTCTAGTAGCTTTTTATGCTTTTCTAGTAGGCAATCATGTCAGCTGTGAATAAAGATAGTTGTATTTTTTCCTTTCCAATCTATGTGCCTTATATTTCTTTTTCTTGCTTTATTGCACTGATTAGGACCTCCACTACAAGATTGAATAAGATCAGTAAGAGCAGACATTCTTATCTTGTTCCTAATCACGGAGGGAAAGCATTCAGTGTTTCACTATTAAGTACGATATTAGCTGTAGGTTTTTATAGATGCCCACTGTTAGGGTAAGTTCCCTTCTATTCCTAGTTTGCTGAGAATTGTTTTTTAATATTATTATTATCAATGGATGTTGAATTTCGTCAAATGCTTTTGCTGCATCTATTAAGGCTGTATGGTTTTTCTTAGTCTGTTGTTTTGGTGAATTACATTGATTGGTTTTTAAATGTTGAATGAACTTTGTATTCCTAGGATACATTCCATTTGGTTTTGACGTATTATCCATTTATATGTTGCTGGATTTGATTGCTAATATATTTTTAAAGGTTTTCTGCAACTACGTTGATGAAAGATATTGGTCTGTGATTTTCTTTTCTTATAACGTGTTTGTTGGTTTTGGTATTAGGATAATGTTGGCCTCATAAAATGAGTTGGAAAATGATCCCTCCTCTTCTATTTTTCAGGAGTAGTTTGTATAAAATTTATATTACTTCTTCCTTAAAAGTACAATAGAATTTGCCAGTGAAGCCATCTGGGTCTGGCGAGTTGTCTTTGTTGGAGATTTTTAACTACAAATTCAATTTCTTTAATAGACTATTTACTTATTCTAGAGTGAACTTTGGTAGTTTGTGTCATTCAAGGAATTTATCCACTTCATCTCAGTTAGCAAATTTAGTGGCATTAAGTTGTTCATAACATTCTCTTATATTTTTTTAAATATCTGTAAGCTATGTGGTTATGCTCCCTCCTTCATTCCTGATTTTGGTAGTTTGCATCTTTTCTCTTTTCTTCCCTTCATCAGTCTGTCTATAAATTTATCAATTTTATTGATCTTTTTAAAGAACCAACTGTAGGCCTCATTGATTTTCTTTATTATTTATCTATTTTCAATTTGACTAATTCCTATTGTTTATTATTTTCCTCCCTCCATTTTAGGTTTAATTTGCTCTTCTTTTTCCAGTTTCTTAAGGAAGGTGGAAGCTTAGGTTGTTGATTTAGAATTTTTCTTGTTTTCTAAGTTCGATGCTATAAATTTTCCCCTAAGCATTGCTTTAGCTGTGTTCCACATATTTTGCTACAATGTTTTCATTATCATCCAATTCAAAATATTTTCTAGTTTCCTTTGTGACATGCTCTTTGATCCATGGGTTATTTAGAAGTGTGTTGTTTAATTTGTCTTATGGCCTAGAATATAGGGTGTCTTGAATATTCCATGTGCATTTGAACTGGATGTACATTTTGCTGTTGTGGGTGAAATATTGAAATGTTCTATAAGTGTCAGTTAGTTCAAGTTGTTTGATAGTGTTGTTCTACTCCTTACTGAGAGAGGAATGGTGAAGTCTCCAGCTATAATTGTGGATTTGCCTTCTTTCTGTTCTATCAGTTTTTGTGTCATGTATTTTGGAGCACTATGGTCAGGTATACACACATTTAGGATTGTTGTGTCGTCTTGATAAATTAACCCCTTTATCATTATGTCGTGTCCCTCTTTATCCCTGATACTACTACTTGTTCTGAAGACTATTTGTCTAATATTAGTATAACTACTCCTCTTTCTTTTGATTAGTGTTAGCGTGGAAACACTAGAAAACAATATTGTTTTCTATCTTTTAACTTTTTTTAAAACTTTTAACCTACCTATGTCTTTATATTTAAAATGGATTTATGGCAAACAGAACATAGTTGGGTCTTGCTTTCTTTTTTTTTTTTTTTGCAGGGAAAGATTCACCCTGAGCTAACATCTGTTGCCAATCTTCCCTTTTTTTTCCCCTCCCCAAAGCCCCAGTACATGGTTGTATATACTAGCTGTCCTTCTAGTTCTTCTGTGTGAGCTGCCGCCACAGCATGGCAACTGACAGACGGGGTGGGGGGGCATGGGGTGGGGGTTGTGGTTCCACAACCGGAAATATACTTGGGAGAGGAACCAGGGCCTCCAAAGTGGTGAGAACACTGAACTTTAACCAACAGGCCATCAGGGCTGGCTCGGGTCTTGCTTTCTTAATCCAATCTGACAATTTCTGCCTTTCGTGTTGGCTGTTTAGATCGTTTTTAATGTAATTTTTGATATGGATTGATTTAAACTGTCTTGCCACTTGTTTTCTGTGTCCCATCTGTTCTTTGTTCCTATTTTCCTCTTTTCCTGCCTTCTGTATCAACTGAGTATTTTTTTAATGATTTCATTTTATCTCCATTATTGGTTTATTAGCTATACCTCTTTAAAATTTTAGTGGTTACCCCAGGATTTATAATATACATATTTAACTCGTCTACCTCCAAATAATATTCGACCATTTCCCGTATACTGTAAGAATCTTACAACAGTAGACTTCCAGTTCCTTCCTACTGTCTTTTTGTACTGTTATTTTCATGCATTTTCCTTTTAAGCATGTTGTAAATGCCACACAATACACTGTTGATGATTTTTGCGTTAGCAATTATTTTTTAGAGAGATTGAAAATAAGAAAAATGTCTTTTCTACTTACTTTATTTTTACCATTTTCAATACGTCTCATTTCTTTGTGTAGATCCAAGTTTCCTCTGGTATCATACTCCTTTTGCCTGAAGAACTTCCACTGCCTTTTTCATTGTAGGTCTGCTGACAGTGGATTTTCCCAGCTTTGGTTTGTTGCCCCCGCAGTTTCAGCCACCCCTGCATACCTGTTACTTGGTACTATGCTGGTCATGGGGGCAAGGAGTGGGGTGCGTTTCTCTGTTGTCTTGATCCAGCCTCAGTCCTAGGCAGGCTTTATGCATCTGGGCCTCAGGCTGGAGCCCTCTCAGCATCCCTGTCCCTCCTCTTTGTGGCAGCCAAATTCTGCCTTGTGTTTTTGATTGGTCTTCAGTGTTGGTGGACCTCAGCTTGGTAATGCTGTAGGACCCTGGGCCCAGGATAGTTTCCTGCCTCTCCTAGAAAGGTAGAGGGTTTTTGCTTCTACCCCACAAGCTGCCCCTTGCTTGTGTCATGAGGCCAGAGTGTTTCCTACACATTCACCGCCCCAGCCAGATGGGCTTTACAGCTAATCCTCCTGCAGAAGCAATAGATCTTTGCTGAGAGAGACCTGGGCATGAGAGAGTTTGCGTAAGGCCTTTGCTTGTTGAAAAGAAGGAAGGGTCTGGAAAAGCATGAAGGACTTTATACTCATCCCTCAGCAGCAACCAATGATCTCCTGCACAACTGTGCAGCTGAGGGGGCTCTCTCTGGTCTCCTGCTCTGCCTCCAATTCTGTGAGCACCCCATGGAGGCCTCTGGAAAAGAGCCTGGAGTGAGTACAAGCTCTCCTTGTGTCTGGGGCCCCAGTCGATACCAAACTGATGTGCTAGCCTACACTTGGTCTGAAAATTTATTAAAATTTTAGCTAATTTCTTCTTTCCTGCTTGTCTGGCAGCCACCTCTTTCTCCTGTGCTTTGACAAAGAAGACACAATTGTGCGTCCCATCTCACCTTTGAGAGGCTTCTTCCTCTTTGGAATTCAATTGACTTGGTTGTCTTGCAACCTCAGCTCTCTGATGGGCTCAAGAAAAATCATGACTTTGTAGATCATCTGCCTTTTTCTTGTTGTTAGGGTGGGAGTGATGATCTTTGCCACTCTCTTCATCCAAAGTGGAAGTGAAAGCCTATAAACTTTCTTGAAACTTACTTTTTGTTACTGAACAGTATATCTTAGACATCTTTTCACGGCAACAGTAAAGGACTTATGTAGTAATTCAAGACCACTCTAGCTACAATGGAGTACCCCACATAGGAATGTTGCCCAAAAAAATTCCCGAACCCTCAAGGGTAAGTCCAACTTTGCTGCATGTTCAGAATTTGTGCCAGGCACTGCGGGGCAAAATATCCATTCATTCACTCAATAAGTATTTTCTGAGAACATCCTGTGGGCAGGTATCCACCAGGCTAGCTGCTGGAGATTCTACAGGCAGACATGGTCCTGGCCTTCATAGGGCTCACAGTATAGAAAAAGTGGAGAATGAAAAAAACCATGGCTGGTGTGATAAGTGTCGCAAAAGAGGAAGTAGAGGATGCTATGGGAGATTACTAGCAGGGATCTAACCTCATCTTGTTCAGGGAGGCATTTCAGATGAGAGCCGAAGAGTAAGTAGGAGTTAACCAGGCAAAGAGAAGAGGTATTCTAATTACCGTAGGTGCATATCAAATTCCTCCCAAACCTTATTGGCATAAAACAACCATTTATTATGATCATGAGTTCTCTGGGTCAGGAGTTCAGACAGAGCACCACAGGATGGCTTGTCTCTACACCAGTGTCTAGGGCCTTAGCTGGAAGACTTAAAGGCTGAGGCCTGGAATCATCTAAAGGCTTGTTCACTTATCTGGTGGTTAATGCAGGCTGTTGGCTAGGGGCCTCAGCTGCCTTCCACAGGGGCCTTGAATCCAAGAGATTGAGCCAGTTTCCCCAAACCACAGGGACTAAATGTGTGGGAGGGGTGGTTCCCTAAGGAAAATCCAGGGGTTCTTCAAAGAAGAGAAGAGATTAGACACTGGATAGGCAGACAGGCAAACAAAAAGAAAAGGTCTTCTATACTAAGTAACCTTGTAAATTATCTAAGCTTTCCAAGCCTCAGTTTCTATGTAGGTAAAATGAGTACAATATAAGACAGCTCACAGAGTAAAGTCATAGTAAGGATTAAATGAGATAAAGTTTTAGTAAAGCTTAGCACCATACCAGTCATACATTAAACGTTCAATACATATTAGTTATTAATAATAATACCCATGTCACAGAGTTAGTAGTAGTGGAGCTGGGATTTAAACCTAAATTTTCTGATTTTAAGACTAATGATCTTTATACATTTCAATCAGCTTTTTATAACAGCAAACCCTCCTATCTCTGCAGTATTTTACAATATACAGAGACTTCACCTACATTTTTCTTATTTGATCCTCACAATAACCTCTTTACTCTATGCAAATGTTACGTAGTTGGAGAACCAGAAGCTTGAAGAACAGTACATTCACCCCATTTACTTCCTCAACAAATATGAAGCAGACACCATGTTCTACTGAGAGTGGCTTCTCCTAATGTTCCAGCTTCCTTCCATATTTCCAATCATCTAGACTCTAAAGCGGTGTTTTTCAAGTTGCAGGCCATTATCCATTAGTGGGTCATGAAATCAATTTAGGGAGCTGTTACCAGCATTTTAACTTTTAAAATGAAATAGAAAACACCGAGCGCATCTCAAATACTGGTTTGTGAAACTCTCATTCAATTACACATCTGCGTATATATGCAGATCGTGGTCCATGGTCCATATGTGGATTGTGGTCATGATATAAAACGGAGTTCCCTCTGTGAGACCTTGATAAAATGGTTTGAAAGCCATTGACCAGCAGAGGATCTCAAACTTTTTGGTCCCAGGACTCTTTTATAATCTTAAAAATTATTAAGAACCTCAAAAAACTTTGTTTTTGTGAGCTATATCTATTGATGTTTATCATATTAGAAAATAAAACTGAGAACATTTTAAATCACAGGAATACACAAGCATACTTGCCATTAGCCGTCAGATTGATCTCATTATCACATGTCTGGTAGCCTCTGGAAAACACTGTACACTTGTGAGAGAATGACAGAGGAAAAGGCAAATAAATTTTTTTTAGTTTGCAGACCCCCTGAACAGGTCTTGGGGATTGGTCTACAGGATATCTCTGTTTAAATGTTTCTGCCAAATTTCTAACTCACCCTTCCCAAAACAAACTCATCATTTTCCTCCCCGAATCAAGAGACCTTCCCAGGGTGCCTGTTTTGGTCATCAGCACCACTCTCCTTCAGCGACCCAGGATTCAAGCTAAGGATTCCGTTTGACCTGTTTCCTTCATCCGTCGGAGTCAGTGCCACCAAATCTCATCTACCTCTCTTCTCTCTTCCAAGTGGACAAAGCCTGGAATTATTATTTAGGAGGCAGCCTACTGTAATGATTAAGAGCATAGGTTGCAATTACACAGACTTTGTTGTAGAACTTGGGCGAGTTACTCAGGCATGTGCAAAATTCAAAAGTACTAAAAGATATAGAATAAAAAGTAAACCTCCTTCCCTCCCCTGTCCCAGATCTCCCCTGTCCTCACCTAGGAGGTAGTCGCTTCTGGAATATCAGCTCTCAGAGTCTCTGATTTCATGTCATCCTTTAACTTTTCTGCCTGTCAAACTCCAGGCTCACCTCAAACCCCTCCCTGGCTCTCCCCAACCAACCAGAATTTGTTACTCCTTCCTGTTGGCAAACTCTACATAAACCTCTACAAAACTTACCAAATTTATTGCTTTGGACATAGATGCATTTATCTTTCTCACTATGTTATGAGTGAATAGAACAGTGCCTTTTGCCTTTGTAGGCCTGATGACTACCCAGTTCAGTGCTTAATGCAGTGTGGGTGTTTAGTGAATTTCTGATGACTGAATGCACTTCCCCTGATCAAGAATTTTCAAGAACTCCCCAGTGCTTGTGGGGATATAGTCTAAACTCCTCATATGGGCTTTTCAATTCTCTCCATTAGACCTCAACTTCCCTATCCAAACTGATCTCCTGGGAAATTTGGCAGTAACCAAGATAATCTCCTAATTACAGCCTGTCTGCCAAACTCTGTCCTACTGCCAAGCCTTTGCTTGTGCTGTTGACCATCAGCTGAAATTCTGAAATCAAGTATTATATGGTGTCATAACGCTACTTCCTAGGAATAAGAAATTTATCTATTTATTTATCCAATATGTAAACGTTTAATATTTCTCACAAGAAGTTGTCTGGTTTGGAAAGTTGCATACGATCAATTCCATGGCAGCACTGTTTAAAACTGCAAAATACATGGGAAGTACCCTAAATGTTTACCAATATAGGAATGGTGAAACAACATTATAGTGTCTTTACTCAGTGATGTACCATACAGCTATTAAATGAGCTAGATCTAGATATGTCAATCTGAATAAATTTTAAATGAAATCATACCGCGTACCTGGCTTCCTTTTATACTGTTATGTTTGTGGCATTCATCTAGGTTGTTGCTTGTGGCAGTAGTTTGCTTCTTCTCGTTGCTACATTGTATTCTGCTATATGAATATACCCATTTATTTATCCATTCTACTATTGATGACATTTGGGTTGTTTCCAGTTTTTGGTTGTTATGATTTTGTTGGCTATTATGAATATTCTTGTGCATAACTTGGTATTCTTATGCATAACATTTGTTCACAATCTACTTAGAGTGGAGGATATGCACGATGTCCAACTTTACTTAATACTGTGAAATTGATTTCCAAAGTGGTTGTACCATTTTACATTCTTCCCAACAGCGAATGAGAGTTCCAGGTGCTTCACACTCTCACCAAAACTTGGTAGTGTCAATCTTTTAAATTTTAACCATTTTCTTGAGTTAGCAATGAGATCTCTGGTACTTTTAATTTGCATTTACCTGATGACTGAGGTTGACCAAGTTTTCACAGGTGTAATGGCCATATGAATTTCCTCTTTCAGTATGTTCTATTCAAGCTTCTTGTCCATTTTTGTCTTGCCCCTTATTTTAAAGGTTGTCTGTCTTTTTTTATGGATTTATAGTAATTCTTTATATATTCTGAACACGAGCCCTTTTTGTTTATATATGTTGCAAATATCTTCGGCCCCTTTGTGGTTTGCCTTTTTATTTTAGCAGTAGGTAAATTTGCCCATCCTTCCCCATCTTTGTCAGCATCAAAATGCAATTTGAAAAAAAAGAAAAGAAACTTTTGCCCAAAAGTATCTCGTTGTTACTTTTTAAAATTAATAGCCTATTTTTTAGAGCAGTTTTAGGTTTATAGAAAACTGAGCAGATAATACAGAGAGGCCCATATACTTCCTTTCCATCCCTCCCCAAAGTTTCCCCTATTAGCAATATCTTGCATTAGTGTAGTACATTAGTTACAGTTGAACCAATATTGATACGTTAACTAAAATCCATAGTTTACATCAGGGTTCACTCTGTATTGTACATCAATAGAGGTTTTGATAAATACATAATGTCATATATCATTACAGTATCATACAGAATAGTTTCACTGCCCTAAAAAATCCTCTTTTCATCCCTCCTTTCCCAAACTCTTGGCAACCACTGATCTTTTTATTGTCTCTATAGTTTTTCCTTTTCCAGCATATCATATAGTTGGAATTATACAATATGTAGCCTTGTCAGACTGGCTTCTTTCACTAAGTAGTATGCATTTAAGTTTTTTCTCTGTCTTTTCGTGGCTTGATGGTTCATTTCTTTTAAAATTCCATTGCCTGGATGTACCACAGCTTGTTTATCCACTCACCTTTTGAAGGACATCTTGGTTGCTTCCAGTTTTTGGTGATTATGAATAAAGCTGCTATAAATATCTGTGTGCAGTTTTGGGGGGACATAAGTTTTCAACTGGTTTGGGTGAATACCTAGGAGCACAATCACAGGATCATGTGATAAGACTATGTTTAGCTTTATAAGAAACTGCCAGACTGTCTTCCAAAGTGGCTGTGGCATTTTACATTCCCACCAGCAATAAATGAGAGTTACTGTTGCCCCACATCCTTGACAGCATTTGGTATTGCTAGTTTTTTGGATTTTAGCCATTTTAATAGATGTGTAGTGGTATCTCGTTGTTTTAAGCTGCAATTCTCTAATGACCTCTGATGCTGAGCATATTTTCCTATGCTTATTTGCTACCTGTGTATCTTCTTTGGTGAGATGTCCAGGACTTTTGTCCATTTTTAAATTGAGTTGTTTGTTTTCTTATTGTTGAGTTTTAAGAGATCTTTGTATATTTAAATACAAGTCCATTACCTGATATGTGTTTTGCAAATATTTTGTCCCAGTCTGTAGCTTGTCTTTTCATCCTCTTAACAGTGTCTCCTGTAGAGCAGATATTTTTGATTTTAATGAAGTCCAGGTTATCAATTTTTTCTTTCCTGGATCTAAAACCACATCACCCAACTCAGGGTCACCTAAATTTTCTCCTCTATTGTCTTATAGAAATTTTATAGTTTTATGTTTTACATTTAGGTCTATGACCCATTATGAGTTAATTTTGTGAAAGATGTAAGGGCAGTATCTAGATTCTTCTTTTTTTTTTTTGTATGTGGATGTCCAGTTATTTCAGCACCATTTGTCGAAAAGACTGCCCTTTCTCCATTGAATAATCTTTGCTCCTTTGTCAAGGATCAGTTGGCTGTATTTGTTTGGGTCTATTTCTGGGTTCTCTATTCTGTTTCATTGATCTATTTGTCTATTCTTTCACCAGTACCACACTGTCTTGATTATTGTAGCTTTATTATAAGTCGTAAAATTTGGTAGTGTCAGTCTTCTGATTCATTGGTATTTTAAAATTTGAATTTCATAATTTCAATGCGTTCCACATGCATACCTCTAATTTCTACTTATAACTGTTGTAAAGTAGATGGTGGCATACAGTATACTCTATTTACAGAGGCATAAAGAGGCTAAATAACCTGCTCATCCAACAGGTAACACAGTCTTGGCTTTTCAGTGCCTGCATACACTAACTTGCTCCCTAGGGAAGGAACCTTGCTCTATTGTCTGCAAGGTTAACAACTATTCCCCATTATACGTTAAAACACTGGAGTTTTATTTGATCTGTTTCTTGTGAGTTTGATTAGCAGAAGTCATCCCCCTGATTTTGATTGATACTGGGAACCCTGGCTCCACTGAGAGTCTAATCATCTAGAACTGGGCTTGTTCCTGGCACTCTGAGTTCTGCCCAAAACTATCATCTTGAAAGGTTCTATGGCAGATACTCCTGGTTGGCTAGCCCAATATCCATTCAGTAATCTCTTTTCCTTTGCCTCCTCTTGAAATACAGAGACTGAAAATGGTACATAATTGCTTTCTAGACTTTTCCAGACCTACCTTGTAGGTAGTTACAAGACATAGTTCCGGCAAGTGAGATATAAGCAGAAAACTGTTGGGGGCTTCTAAAAAGCTTTTGCTTTCTTAATAAAAGGCAGCTAGTGTTGCTCCCTTTCCCCCTATTTTTCTTGCCATGAACATAGATATGATGCTTGGTGCTGCAGCAGCCATTTTGTTACTACAGTGAAAACGAAAACTAAGAATGCTGGAGCAGAAAAAATAGAAATGAATTACTGTGAAGAGCTAAGCTAATTACAACAATCACCTACTTACTTCTCAGTACGTGAGAAAACTCAACCTCATGTGTCAAAGCCACTTCTGGTCAGGTTACGTAAACTTGCAATTGGAAACAGCCTCAATGGATCTGCTAACTATTCTAGCGGGGCCATCACTGCACAGACATTTTTGGAATGCTTCTTTTAGAAATGCCATAGGATTCCTTGACATAGTCTCTTCAATGTCCCCACTAGTGGCAATCTTTGCTTCTTTTTTGGCTGGATTGGAAATGGAGACATTTCATTTAGGACAGAGAAGATTCAGTGGGGACGTGAGAGCTGTATTCATTGTCTGAAGCTTTTTTAAGAGCAAAAGGGATCATTATAACTATCACTCCTGCTACCTCTCACCAAACTGTCCCAGGCCTTTATGGTTGACACAACTATTATGTCATTTAATACACAAAATCTATGTTGCCACGGAGAACAAAGTTGAGAAAAATAAGTGGAAGTAAGAGCTTTATTATTAAGAAGAACTCCCTAATGATGAGAGTAGTGCAAACAAGGACACATGTTGCCCTATGAAACGGAGCACTTGCTTTCCTGGGAAGTGCTGAGCAGAAAACAGAGGGTGCTGAGCAGGGAAGCAGATTAAGGCCCCTAGACTCTAAGATTCAGACCCAAGTTTGGGGAGTGAGATTGGTTAATTCTTTCTTAGTCTAGCTAAGTAGGGTTTTAGAGAAGGAACAGAAAATCGGTAGGATAAATGGGAGTGGGAGAGTGATTCCAAGAGGAGGGAACAGTTTAAACACAGGTGCAGTGTGCCCAAGATGAGTTTGGATACTCTCGATGGACCAGTTGGACCAGAGTGGACAGTTTGGGCCCTTGGCGATTTGTGACTTTCAGCAAGTCACCAAATTGTTCTAGGCCACAGTTTTCTCCTTGGTAAAATGAAGGGACTAACTGAAATCAGTGGGTTTCAACCTTTTCTCTCAGTGACCTAGACTGCACTCCCAAAGGCTTCACACCCAGAAGTCCTAAAGGAAACACAAAGGAGATAGTACCTGGTTTGTTTGTGGGGTTTTTTTTTTTTTTGGTGAGGAAGATTGGCCCTGAGCTAACATCTGTGCCCATCTTCCTCTATTTTGTATGTAGGATGCCGCCACAGCATGGCAGTGAGTGGTATGTAAGTCCACACCCGGGATCCGAACCCGCAAACCCCAGGCTGCTGACGCAGAGCGCGCAAACTTAACCACTATGCCATGGTTTGATTTTTTTAAACAATGAGATTCTTGTATGATAATGATTACCACAATACAGATGTGGACCTTTAACTTTTAGACAGGCCTAGTGTCTATGTCAAGATGGATTTTTACCCCTCATTTAATCTTTAAAAAAAATTTTTTTTTTTTAGATTTATTTATTTATTTATTTATTTTCCCCCCAAAGCCCCAGTAGATAGTTGTATGTCATAGCTGCACATCCTTCCAGTTGCTGTATGTGGGACGCGGCCTCAGCATGGCCAGAGAAGTGGTGCGTCAGTGCGCACCCAGGATCCGAACCCGGGCCGCCAGCATAGGAGCGCACGCACTTAACCGCTAAGCCACTGGGCCGGCCCCTAAAAAATTTTTAAATACTTAATTACAAACTATTTCAAACATTCAGAAAAGTACAGATAATAATACAACCACCAAGATAAAAGTGATGTTTAATATTTTGTTATATTTACTTCTAATTTCTCTTTTAAGAAATAAAATGTTATAAATATAGCTAAAATCCCATCCCTCACCTCTTCTTTCTTCCTTTTTCTCCAAGGTAACCACTCTCCCCAAACTGCTGTATGTCTTTCCCATTGAAGTTTTTGTAATTTCACTACATATGTAAGTATCTGTAATATGTGGTATTTTTTGTGTTAAATTTTACATAAATATCATACTTAATATATCGTCTTTCAACTTCCTTTTTTCCTCTCATTACTACGTTTTGAAGATTTATCTATCTTGACAGCATGTAAATCATTTAATTGGTTGTGTAGTACTTCACTGTATGAACAAACCACAATTCATCCAACCATTCCCTTACAGAAGGACAGTTAGGTTGTTTTGATGTTTTTGCTACTATAACAGGGCTAGAAGTAGTGTCCTTGCCCATGTCTCCTTGTGCACACATGCAACAGTTCCTCTAAGTTATTAGAAGTAGAATTGCTGGGTGGTAAAATATGAGCATCTTCAATTTTAGGTTGAATACGCTCCCTTTGTCCAGAAGTCCAATCAGAAGATGAAAAGGGTAGTACCTATGACTACGTCTGCAGAGCTAATCAGATGGGGCATCATCTGATGCTCTTAGGAGAGAAAAAGGAGCTGCATTCATCGCCACATGACTTATTTGAATAATCTTTGTCTGTTTCCAAAAGCCAAATCAGAGAATATTGGAATTTGTCACTTAATTAAATATCTACACAGTACAATAATTGCTTCTAGAGTACCCTGAACACTCTAGGATTATACATCCTATACCTGAATACTAGCAAAAGCAGAGAGCTCACAATCTCCCAAAGTAGCCCGGCTCTATTGGTTAGAAAATTCTCTCTTAAATTGATCTGAAAACACCCATAGCTGGGAGGGGTGTCTGATTCTGAACTTAATCCTCCTGTAAGTCTCTGTTTCTTCTATGTAAAATGGGAGTAAGAATAATACCTAACTCATGAGGTGGTTGTGAGGATCAAATGAGTTAGTGTGCGTGTGAATGTATGTGTGTGTACATAAATACATGTATATATACATATATCCATATGTCATATATGCATATATATTCATATACATAGAAGAGAGAGAGTGCATGAGAGAACCAGTAAGCTCCCGGTAGAAAATAATCAATAAATTGTAGTTGCAACTATTATTAATAGTCTTATTCCTGTCATCCATTCCCAACAAAAGTTCATTCTGATGACAAATAGTTACTGAGTGTCTGTAATGTGCCAGAGACTGTGCTAGGAGTCACAGAAACATCACCCATACTCCTGTTGGTGTTTCTAAGATCCTCTGTGACATTGCCAGCATAGAACAAGGGTTTAAAATGGGGGTTTTGGATTAAAATAATCTGGATTTTAATCCCAACTGTACCACTTCCTAGCTATGTGATTTGTGAGAGTATTGCTTAATTCACCAATAAGTACTTATTTCCCATGGTAAATGTTCAATAAATGTTAGCTGTTATTCAGTTTAATTGACCCAGTGACCCTAACCAGGATTTCAGCCTGAACCTGGGGAGCTATGGATAGATGATCTCAAAGCTTTCTTCTAGTCCAAAAGTTTATGATTTTTTATATTCAGTGGAACATCTGTGGGGGAGAGATCAGGAGGAATGACCAAAACATTTTTTAGGAGAAAGGCATTTCACAAAACTGAATTCACAAAGGTAGGTTCTAACTCCTCCAAATAGGGAGAAATCACCCATTGGGAGCTCACAGACTAATTCATACTCTTGATGTGAGCAGAAGCAGGAAAAAACAAGCAACTCATGGAGTGATAAACAGGAAACAAACACTATAAATGCTAAATATGTATATTCAGGCCTTCCTGAGGGTGGATGCTGCCTGGTTTTCACTGGACGGACAGATAGTGTTCAAAAGCTCAAACTCTGGAGTCAGGCAGATCTGGGTTTGAATCTCAACTTGGTTCCTATCAGCTATGTGACCCTGGGCAAGTTGCTTTTAAATTCTTTATGCCTCAGCTTCCTCTTCTGCAAAACACAGATAGTAACAGTACCTATCTAAGGAACTGTACTCAATACACTGCTGACATAGTAAATGCTCAATAAAAGCAAATTATTATTATCTGACAAATGGCACCCTGTGGGTGAGTGACAAGTTTCCATTCTCAAAAGATGACAATGTCTTCCTTTTCTGACTTGAGGCTCCTCAGGGGTGGGGCCTGGTCTCTGCCTTCATAAGTTAGGCATGATGCCTCCTTTGTCACTTGGGAACTTCCTTAGAGAGGAGGTGTCTCCTCCATCAGACTTAGGACTCCACAAGGCTGGAACTGCCCTCTTTTCCTCAGAGGTGGAAACAGCAGTGCCTCCATCAGTCTCAGATGGACTTTGTCTCTCCCATCAGCCTGAGGGTTCCCAGAGGTGTGTGTAGCTGGCTCCCCTTCAGGCCACTCGATGTAGGACTGATTCCCTTTTCTGCTCTTCCTTCAGGCCCAGGAGACAAGACTGAGGAACGTGCCACTTCAGCGGCCCCCTAGAGCAGGAAGGAGTAAGCTGAGGCTTGGCTCTAGGGTCCCTGGGGCCCCAGCATAAGGGTCTCGCAATTCAGGGTCTCTGATGCAGTCTTGAGAAGGCTCTTAGGAGACTGTGTCAGGCTCTAGGGGGCAACGGGTGACCCTGCAGGGGTGTTCCAGAAGCGACGTGAGGGAGCATTTTACGTGGATGTGGGGTGGGAGGTGCGTCCGGGTAACTAATGGCAACTGGGCGGGCTGAGCCCGCTCTGCAGGAGCTCTTCGACTGGGAAAAACTACGACTCCCAGGATGCCCCAGGGCTCAGCCCCGCTTTCCCGCCTGCCCACTGGCTGCCGGTCCGGCAAGCGGCGAGGCGGATTGGTTGCGGCGGTGCGGGGCTTCCCGACTAGCAGGTTAGTGGGCGCCACCGGTAGCAGACGTTGACCGGGCACGGGGGGTGGGGGGCCCGGCTCGCCATTCTGGAAACGGCCGGGCGTTGTCTCCGTAGCGTAGCCGCCGGTGTGAGGCGCGGGCCGGGGGCGGAGACTGCGTGGCGCAGGCGCGGTGCTGGGCTTCTCCTGGGTCCCCAGACAGCTGGAGGAGATAAACAGAGGAGGAGGAGGGAGGGGAGTGCGTGTGTGAGAGCGCGCGAGGGAGTGTGAGTGTGTGTGAGCGCGGGTGTGAGGCGGTGCGCAGGGGCGGGCGGAGGCGCTGTCCGGCCCCGGCCAGGCGCCGGGCGGGGAGAATGGGAAGGGGCTAGAGCTGCCCAGGCCCCCCAGCCCCCTCCCCGGGATCCGCTCCCCCGCTCCCGGGAGAGGGGCCGGGCCCCCCGGACGGACATGGGCTCCTGAAGTTGCGCCGCCGCTGGTCCTGGGAAGAGGCCTGACAGGTACGAGAAGCCGCCGCCCCCTGCCCTCCGCGGGCCCCGAGGCGATGACCGGCTCCCGCAGCCGCGGCATACGGGCCGCCCGCTCTGGGCCGGCCCCAGCCCTGCCGGCCCGGGGGCCTGAGCCTGCCCGCTTCGGGACTCTGGGATGTCCCGAGAGGGGGCAGGCCTCGCTGGGGCGGAGGGCAGAGTGGGTTGGGGGCGGGATGGGGACAGAGGGCTATCCGGGACGTCGGGGGAGGCTCTGCCGAGAGAGAGGTGGAAGTCGTCCCATCACGGGACTTTTTTCGGAGTTTTTGTTTGACATCTGATCTGGCGCCGGTCTCAGGAAGAAGGGGGCAGGTGGAAGTGCCGGGAGGGCAACGTTGACCTGACCTGCTCTCTTAGTTTCCTCTCTCTCTGTCTCTGTGTGTGTGTGTGTCCGTCCGTCCGTGTCCAAGCTTCTGGCAGCCGCAGATGCCTTCAGTGGCCCGTCCTGGCACCAAACTAAACTCTGCCAAGGTGTTTCCACCGGGCGACTGTAGCGCCTGTACAAAGGGCCTTTACTTGGGAACCGGCTAGTGAGTACCCACTTCAAAGGGTAAATAGGAAGTGTGGACTAGAAGAGAGCCTTCAAACCAGCGGGATCCAATTCTTATTACTGAAAGCTGCAGTGGGACGCCCCCTTGCCAGCCAGGTTGAATTTGGTTAGTGCCCTCTGGCTCTCCTCTGCAGGTGTACTACTAGGGTCTCTAGGAAAGAGGTATCGAGACTTATGACTAATGTCTGACAGCCTAATTTGACTATTTCTTCTGTGACTTTCTTTAACTTCCTGGGGTAGAGCAGCTTTAAAGTTTTCCTCTCAAGTTGAGGGTTTAGAAGCCTGGTAGGGTGGCTGTAGCTTCCTCATTCTTCCCAAGGATGGGGTAGATGATCAGGGTAAAGTGTTCCCTTTTAACAAAGCCTGAGACAGTTTGGAGAAGAAAACTATTCTGAGGGCACCTCCTGACTCAAAGACATTATGAAATCCCCACCAAGGGCACAAGTATGCCCAGTGGCCTGCACTAAGCTTTTCTGTACCTTACAGTGCTTCTTGAGTGGCCAGTCTCTGTTCACTAAGGTGAAGGAACTATTTAAGGCTATTTCTGGTTTGAGTTCTGGCCTGTTCTTCCTAATAATTCTTATATTTTTAATTGAATTGAATTGAATATTGGCTATTGAATATAATAACCAGATCCTCTGTCATAAACCAAGGAGTAACTAGTAGGGCTCCTTTGGTCTGAGTCTGAGACTAACAGTGGATTTCTTCAGTGCAAGTTGTTGTATTTCAGTGGCAAGTGGGAAACAACCTTTTCTGCCATAGTTTGTGATCATACTGCTTTAATTCCGGGGTCTTGCTGTCCTTCCCTCTTTTGACCCCTTTGGGGGCACTTATGTTCAAGTCACACCTCAATTTGTAGAAGCAGTGCTTTGGGTCAACTCTGCAGAATAATTAAACAACAATCCGTATTTCTGCCTGGGATATCTTCCCTTGGGGTCACTGAAGGAAAGAGAATATGTGTAATGATTATGGTGATGGTGTTAACACTGATGATTTGCCAGTTTTGAGTTTTAGAGTTGTCACACAGCTGACAATTTTTCTAGCTAGAAGGAGCTCAGTGTTGACTCATGGGACATCCTATGTAGGGTGTTTTCACACACCTGAACTTCAGGATCTGGAAGGATACAACTGAAGATCTTGAAGCCCCCTGCTAAACATATGTGGATCTTGAGGGCCCAACTCTTGGGGAGACCTGGAACTGTGACTCTAATTATTCTTGAATTATTTTTATTTTTCTTCTCTCCTTTTTGAATTAGGGAATGTGGTCTGCATATGCAGTCCTGGGTCTCAGAGAGGGAGTCATAGACAACCTGTAATATGGTGATACTCATCTTTTCTTTTGGGTCACTGGTTTAATAATCCATCCTGTTTTCTTGCTTCTTTCGTCCTCACCTTTCCAGATTCTCCAGTGCGTCTTTGGGCTGCCATTGTAGATGAACCCACATAACTCGTAGGCTGTGCTTTCTTTTTAGCTATCTAAGAAGAAAGCTCTTCAAAAACCCAAGCTCTGGCAGTTGCCATCTTAAACCAATCCCTTGGTGTTATGTTTAATTCTGGCTAATTTACTTTGAGAGAAATATTTACTAATTGGACTATACCCTGAAAAGTGACTGACGTTTATTGAGGGCCTGGTATATGTTGGGCTCTATGCTGGGTAGTCTTTTTACTTTACCTAATTTAACCCTTGTGACTACCTTGTGAACTGAAAATCATTTTCCCTGTTATATAGATGAAGATACAGATTCAGAGAGGTTAAATAACTTGCTTAAGGTAACACAGCTAGTAAGGGAGAGGATCAGAATTCAAACCCAGGCCTGTCTTCCCTGGGACTGTGACACATGAGGAAGAGCTGAAAGGACCAAAGCTAAAAGCCTGGGGGAACACGATACCTGCCTTCAAATACTTGAAAAACTGTCATGTGGAAAGGGAACTGGACTTTCTCTGTGTGATTCTAGAAAGCAGCACTAGGATCAAAGGACAGAAATTCTAAGAGGTAGACATTAGCTTGATAGAAGAGAATTTGGCTTTCTAAAAACAAAATGGGCTGCCTTGTGAGGGAGTGAGTTACCCGTCATTGGAGGTATTCAAGCAGAGGCTTTGCCATGCCACTTCTTATCAAGGATATGATAGAAGAGTTCATACTTCTGCAGGTAATTGGACTAAGTGATCTTTTATTATTTTAAATTCTTTTATTACGTGGAAATGATATCAAACTTCTGTCATTTTAATCTGTAAAAAACTAACATGTATTGAATACTTACTTTGTGCCAGGCACTTGCTGGACACTTTTCCTACAATATCTCATTTAATCCTCAGAAATTCCCTGTGAGGTAGGTATTATCATTATCCCCACTTTACAAATGAGGAAACTAAGGCTCCAAAAAGTTTTAAAAAATATGCTAGAGGTTACACAGCTAGTAGTAGTAGGGCTAACATTTGAACCTATGTCTGTACCTTCTTAGCTGTGTGACCTCGGGTAAATCACGTGTCCTCTTGGAGCTACAGTTTCCTCATCTGTGAAATAAGGCTTATGACAGCACCTGCATTACAATGAGTTTCTGAGGACTAAATGATGTAATATATGCTTTTCACTAGACCTCACTGATTGCCCTCGAGAGCCTGTGTTTGGGGGTGAAGGGGTACCACTTTGGCTTGTCAAGGTGAATTCAGGCCTGACTGAAACTCTGAGAGTTCTGAGCCTCATTCTTTGTGCTATTAATAATAGCTGCCGACTCCTCGAAGGGCTTTGTGGCGTTAGTGACTAATACCTTAAAAACTTGAGGCCTGAATAAGAGGAGGATTTAGCCAACAGGTTGGAGTACAGGAGGCAGTGTCAAAGGCCTTGTGGAAAGGAAATTCTCACCCTACTGTAGAACCAGATTCAGGGATCACTGTTTGCATTTTTATATTTAATGTCTTGTTTTAGGATGAACAAGGTCACAACTGCTAGAGCTGTGACAGCCGTGTGTGCCAAGAATAATAACCCTTAATCCTTCCTGTAGCCATCTGGGGAGGTATTAACCCCATTTTCTTGGGGAGGGGGGTGGAGCAGAATCAGACCTTGCCCAGGTAGCTATCCAGGGGCTCTCTGAGGTAGTGTTAGGATCAGGACCTTGGTAAAATTTTGTCCTTGTTCATAACTTCCAGATTTTCCTTTCAGAAAGCAGAAAACTGTGCATATCCCTGAACCTTTTAGGGAGCCTTTCTCAGAATGGAAGTCAGGCATTTCTGGTCAGGGAGCTTCATCAGTTGAGGCCTGAGTGTTTGGATGCCAATAGCTTACCTGGTTCCCTCTTGAGTCAGACATCTGGATGTAACACAGCTGCAATTGAATTAGAAAGGAAGCATTTCCAAATTGATTGGCTTAGCTTTCTTTGATCTTTCTGCTAGGAGTAAAGTTAGAGGGTGACATATCAAAGGCTTCCCTATGAGAGGTACTTAAATTGTGGTAGGATTTGGAAAGATGCAAGTTAAAGCCAAAATCCAAGGCTGTGGATGCTCTTAAATACAGTGAGAGAGGACAGCATTATCAAAATATGCTCCCTTTTCTCTTTCTGTTCCCTTCTACTACCTGAAAGTAATCGTGGCACTAGGAGAAGGCAGATAAATTAGCTATGATCACTGAAAAGCAAAGTTTTGAAAACAGCAAGGAATATTTTTCACAAAGCTCAAGTGGCAATACAAACCCATTCAGGCAGAGAAGACATGAAGGTGAGTTTTCATTCAGAGCCTCCCAGAAAGTGAAGCATTTCTTAGGATGGACTTCCACAGAGAAGTCCCAAATGTGGACTCATTTGAGCCAGGAGCCTCAAAGATGGCAAAGAACTTTTCCAAAAGTGCATTGCTAATGGGCCTGTCGTACAAACCATACCTTTCCCAGATGCTGTCCTTGTGCCAGCTTAGTCCATGAACCTGAAATGCACTCCTTAATTTTGTGTCTGAGACCAGGAGAGTCAAGGTGATTTTGATTCCTTAGCTTAATCCTGAGGATTAAGCTGGTAAGAGACAAAGTTTGGACGTGGTCTAATTAAAGATAGTAACAGTAAGTATTTTTTAGTGGCCAACAGCCTAGGTCCTGGAGTTAAACTATCTAGTTTGACTTTCCCTTTAATAACAGTAACTTGGGACAAATTAACTTTTCTGTGCCTCAGTTTATCTGTAAAATTAGAGCAATAAAGGTACCTATCTCATAAGATTGTTATGAGTAGTCTGTCAGGCAACAATTGTAAAATGCTTAGAATGTTCAGTAAATATTATTTACCAGCCTCAGTGTCAGGCTTTTTACATGTGTGGCTCTTCGCATTCCTCATCACTCTGCGAAGGTAGGCATCATCCCTGTTTTACAGATTAGGAAACTGAGGTTTAGAAGTGATGTCACACAGAAAGTAGGTAGCAGAACTGGGATTTGAACCTTGGGTCTGTTGGACTCCACAGCCCAACTGTTTTTGTTTTATTATGCTAGTTCCAGTGACTTTTATGCATTGGAAGTGCATTTATTTCTCTTCTATAGGATTGCTCCAGTAGGAAAACCACCACAAAGAAAGTGAAAGGAAACTTGCATACATCTTTTGCATAATTCAGAATGTTGAAAGGGGATCAGTTATCACTCAGGCTGGGGGCACCTCCCTGCAGTGGGAGGCAGCATGTCCCGAGGATGGAGAACACAGACGACTTGGGTTCCATCTCCACTCTACTGCTACCTAGCAGTGCATCCTTAGAATCATAGGCTAGTGGCATTGGAAGGGGTTTTGCAGCTCATCTCCGAGTCTACCACTCATTTTACAGATGCGGAAGTAGGCTGAGAGAGGGAAATGCCTCACTCAGGGTCATACAGCCAGTCAGAGGCAGAGCCTGGCCTGGAGCACAAGAGCCTAGATCCCAGTCCAGTCCTTTTCCTCAGTACCACGTAGCATTGTGCTTCAGTTCTCTCTTGTTAAATCAGGATGATAATAGCTTTCCAGCTTCCTCATAGGATTGTTGTGAAGTTCAAATTAAAAAGATGAACAAAAGCACTCTGATAGGTATAAAACACTGTATATATGCAAGATAGTCATGCTGTTATTCCTTCAGCAAGTATTGATTGGCACCTGCTAAGCCCACATCACTCCTTGGAGATGTAGGAGGATCAGTAGCTGGATCAGATGAAGAGCTGGCCCTCAGGATGCTTTTAGTCTTTTAAGGAAGAAAAGCCACATAAATAATTACAGTTCAAGGTAGGAGACAGATGAAGGAAAGGGTGAGAACTAAATTTTTCTTTTCTTTTTTTTTTTTTTTGAGGAAGATTAGCCCTGAGCTAACATCTGTTTCCAATCCTCCTCTTTTTTGCTGAGGAAGATTGGCCCTCGGCCAACATCTGTGCCCATCTTCCTCTACGTTATATGGGATGCTGCCACAGCATGGCTTGATAAGCGGTGTGTAGGTCCACACCCGGGATCCCAACCTGCGAACCCTGGGCCGCCAAAGCAGAGTGGGCAAACTAACCACTACACCACCAGGCCAGCCCCTAAATTTTCTTTTCTTAAGTTGTGATTTTGAGGTAGAGAAAAGAAGACAGAGTTTGGGGGCTTTTCTTTGTTTTTTATAATTGCAATATAATTCACATGCCATAAAATCTACTCTTTTAATGTATACAATTCTGCACTTTTTAATATATTCACAAAGTTCTGCGACCGTCACCACTATCTAATTCCAGAACATTTGCATCACCCACGAAAAGAAACCCATACTCTCTAGCCATCACCACCTATCCCCCATCACTCCCATCTTCTCCTTCAATCCTAGGCAACCACTAATCTACTTTCTGTCCCTGTAGCTTTTCCTGTTCTGGACATTTCATATAAATAGATTCATACAATATGTGGCTTTTTGTGTCTGGCATCTTTCATGTAGCATAATGTTTTTGTTTCATCCATGTTGTAGCATGTATTCCTTTTTATGGCTGAATAATATTCCATTACATGGATATACCACATTTTATTTATCCATTGATGGACATTTATTTATCCATTGATGGACATTTGGGTTGTTTCTAATTTGGGGCTATTATAAACAGTGCTGCTATGAATGAACATTCATCTACAAGTTTTCATGTGGACATATACTTTTATTTCTCTTGGGTATATACCTACAAGTGGAATTTCTGGGTTGCATGGCAACTCTATGTTTGACTTTTTGGAGAGAGGCTTTTCTTAAACAATTTTTTCTTATTACAAATAATACTGTCACTCACACTTAGTATTACAGTGCGCCAGTTATCTCACGTAACCCTCTTAACAGTCTATGGGGTAGGTACTATTATTATCTCATGTAACAGATGAAAGTTTTTATTGAAGTGTTTCTTGAGCGCTTACCACATGGCAGGTATTGTGCTAAGTGCTTTATAGTGCATTATCTCATTTACTGTTCCAAATAATCCTATGACATAGATGTTATTACATATACCTACATTGCAGGTTCAAAAAAACCCAGGAGCTTAGAGAAGGTAAATAATTTTGCCCAATATCACACAACCTAGTGTGTAGTAGAGCCAGATTCAAACTCAAGTTTCTTTCAGTCCAAAGCTGTTTTCTAACTGCTATTTCTACCTTATTATAAAAACAATAAATGTTTACAGTAGAATAGTTGGGAAATACAGAGGAACAGAAAAAAAAAAAATAATTGCCTGTTGTCCTACCAGAGAGATGACCACTGGATAACATTTTTGGTGCATATCCTTCTTGTTATAGCATTCTAGATATGTACACTTTTTGGTTTGTGTTTTTTTCCCCCAAGGCTGGGATGGCCATGTGTATGTCTTGAACCTGGTTTTCTAACTATATATGATTGATGGTTTTCCATTTCGTTAATCAGTCTTCCATGTTTTGAATGACTCTATAGTAGGAAAGAAGGGTTTTTAAAAGAACTTTATTAGAGAGAATTCCAAATATATACAAAGTAAATAGAACAGAATAATGAACCCCCATGAACTCATCATCCTATTTCAACAACTGTCAACATTCTGCCATTCTTGTTTCCTCTATATCTCCCCTGCTTTCCACCTCCCATTCTATTTTTTGGTTGAAATTTACAAACATTAAAATGCACTAATCTTGATGATACAATTTTGACAAATGGATATACCCATGTAACCCATACTCCCAATACCGATGTAACCTATCCTCCCATCAATATATAGAGCCTTTCTATCACTCAAGAAAGTTCTCAGATGTTCCGTCCTTTTCAGTGTCCATGGCCCCAGGCAACACTTGTGATTTTTTTTTTTATAATTTTATTTATTTATTTTTTTTCCCCCAAAGCCCAGTAGATAGTTGTATGTCATACCTGCACATCTTTCTAGTTGCTGTACGTGGGATGCGGCCTCAGCGTGGCCGGAGAAGCGGTGCGTCGGTGCATGCCCGGGATACGAACCCGGGCCGCCAGCAGCGGAGCGCGCGCACTTAACCGCTAAGCCACGGGCCAGCCCCTGATTTTTTTTTTTTTTAACTATAATTTTGCCTGTTCTAGAACTTCATATAAATGTAATCATACAGTATGTACTTTTTAATATCTGGCTTCTGTTGCTCAGAATCTATGAGATTCATCCATCGTTGCCAGTATCAGTAGTTTCTTTGTTTTTTTATATATGTATAATAACTTTATTGGGATATAATTCATATACCATACAATTCACCCATTCAAAGTATACAATTCAATGGTTTTTAGTATACTCGTAGATAAGTGCAACAATCACCACAGTCCATTTTAGAACATATTCCTCACCTCAAAAAGAAATCCTGAACCACAATGAAATACCACTTTGTACCCATTAGAATGGCTATAATTAGGAAGGAAAAAAAACACCACTTGTTGGTGAGGATGTAGAGATATTAGAACCCTCGTACATTGCTGGTTAAAATGTAAAATGGTGCAGCTGCCGTGGAAAACAGTTTGATGATTCCTCGCAAAGTTAAAAATAAAATTACCATATGACCCAGCAATTCCACTCCTAGATATATACTCAGAAGAATTTAAAACAAGTACTCAAACAGATACTTTTACACAAATGTTCATAGCAGCACCATTCACAACAGCCAGCGGATGAATGAATAAACAGAATGTGGCATATCAGTGCAATGGAATCGTACTCAGCCATAAAAAGGAATGAAGTACTGATACATGCTACAATATGGATGGACCTCAAGATGTATGCTAAGTCAAAGAAACCAGACACGAAAGGCCCGTATTGAAAGATTCCATTTATATGAAATATCTCAAATGGGTAAATTCATAGATACGGAAAGTAAATTGGGGATTGCCAGATGCTGGGAGGAGGAGGGACTAAGGACTAACTATTTAATGGATATGAAGTTTTCTTTTGGGGTGATAGAAATGTTTTGGAACCAGCTGGAGGTGATGGTTGCATAACATTGTGAATGTACTAAATACCACTGAATTTTACACTTTAAAATGATTAATTTTATGTTATGTGAATTTCACTTAAATTTTTAAAAAAAGGGAAACACATATCCTTTAGCTATCACCCCTCTATCCCCCAGCCCCTCCAACCTCAAGAAACCACAAATCTACTTTCTTTTCTATATATTTTCCTATTCTGGACATTTCATATAAATGGGATTATACAATATGTGGGCTTCTTTCACTTAGCATAACGTTTTCAAAGCTCATTGATGTTGTAGCATGTATCAGTGTTTCATTCCTTTTTATGGCAAAATAATATTCCATTGTATGTATATACTGCATTTTGTTTATCCATTCATCAGTTGACGGACGTTTGGGTTGTTTCCACCTTTTAGCTATTAGGAATAATGCTTGTAGCTATTATAATAATGCCCCACCATCCAACAGTGGAATCCCCAGTCAGCGTTGTCTCTCTGGTAGGGAAGGAAGTAAGGGAGAAATGTCATGCCACTGAGCATAGATAACAGGAGTTATCAGGTCTTAGTAGAATTCAGATTTGGCTAACATCTGTTGAGCACGTACTACAATCCAGGTACTATCATGTGCTTTCACATATATTCATCATTCGTTCCTCCCAACAACCCATTGAAGTAGGTTAGTATCCCGATTTTACAAATGAGGAAATTGAAACTTAGAAAGGTTAAGTTAGTTGCCTAAGGAGGTACTAACTGGCACAGTGAGGGGGCTGGAATTCAGGCCCAGGTGCCTAAGTATTTTAAGTCTGCTTCTCTTTCTGCTGCATTGTCCGGAGCCCAAATAAGGACTATGGCACACCTGAAATGGGTGGTTTCTCATGTTTGGATATTACCATTCAATCTTTGGTTCCCTATGAGTAATCTTCACCAGGTGTACTTTCTTCTAAGGCTTGTTGACCTCAGGCTATTGTATTATTGGTACCCTTTGTATTGTGAAGTAGATTAATTCCTCCAAATTGATTTGTTAATTGAATTTTATTTTCTTAATTAGCTTCCTTTATAATAGTAGAGATATGCCCATAGAAGAAAGTTTCCCAGTAGCCTAAGTTAAAAGTTTGTGGAAGGGATGGGGTTAAGTGGTGACATGTTAGGCATTTTAGAACTCCAGGAATAGAATACCTTTTGGGAAGTGTAACATCTGCATAGCAGCTCATATTTTCTTTATAACATTATGTCATATGTTTTCCTCTGTGCCTTAGGTATTTTTATATTTTTCATATTCCCGACACCCAGAAACTGGCTTCCTTCTTCCTTCTTTTCATTGAGTATCAACTAGAGCTGGCCTGGAATATTCTAAAGTACAGTAGATGCCATTCTTAAACCTTTGTACTCTAGCTAGAGAAAGTTTTTATTGAGCTTTCATGTTCTGCAAACAAATTAACCCTCAATGTTAGTAAAGCTTTAAGTGTGAAATTAAGGGTATATTCAGTTAACTATGCTATCCTTGGAATGAAGAATATACATTAAAAGTTGCTTGTGGGGGCCGGCCCCGTGGTGTAGTGGTTAAGTGCGTGCGGTCCGCTGCTGGCAGCCTGGGTTCAGATCCTGGGTGCACACTGATGCACCGCTTGTCAGGCCATGCTATGGTGGCGTCCCATATAAAGTGGAGGAAGATAGGCACAGATGTTAGCACAGGGCCAGTCTTCCTCAGCAAAAAGAGGAAGATTGGCGTGGATGTTAGCTCAGGGCTGAACCTTCCTCACACACACATACAAAAGTTGCTTGTGGTGTGTTCAAGTCCTCATTTTTCATTAGTGCTTTCCAAGTTGTCTTTCTTGCTCTACTGTCATATGTTTAGTTTGTTTCTCCCACTGTCATTTTTGTACTTTCTTTTATGAATAAATGAGTATAAACAAGATTTAATTTATTATTCCATGTTGTTCCTTCTCTATTTACTATCCTAGCTATTCATTTTGTTAAAATAGCCTTTTTTAGTACCTCTATGGACCTCTGATTACAATAGCCTTGGTGCCATTGATATTCAATTAATGAAAACTATATTGTGTGTTCTTGAAGAGAAGGGTCTGTGTTTGCCTTGTTTTTTGCCATATTTTCAAAGTCCACCATAGTGCCTGGCATAATAGGCGTTGAAAATTTTATCTTATGGATTCTTGAAGTCACTTATTTCAGTGTTTTTGCCTCTCAGCAGAACTGGACATTATGTAATTTGCATACTGCACCAGAGATAGAAATCTCCTGGATATAGTCTTTTCTAGTGTTTAATCGTATATATATAACTTCCTTTTGCCGATTCCAAATCTTTCATTCATATCTTTCCTTATCTATGAGTTCTTTACTCTGTAGAATTGACTATTTTGGAGCCCTCCTTAAAATAATGCTTTTAAAATCTGCCCATGATTAACCTTCTCATATTAAAGTAACTGTTCATTTATTTATCTGATTATTTATATTTGAGAGACTTTTGGACTGAAGTATGAAACTAGTTATGCCCCTTGGTAGATGTGAGAGTATTTCTCTCCTGATGTGAACCCTTTAAATAATCTCTACTTAGAAATGTTTCCAGTTATGCTTGTCTTCCTGTACAAGTTTGTGGAAAGGCACTGAATCTCTGTTTCCTTGAGAGGAGAGAAGGTGGCCGTGCTCTAGAAAGAGCTATCTGCCAGTATGCTATCATTTCTTCTCAGGGTGGGAACAGAAATGTTCACCAGAATGCTAACTGAACAGTAGTTGTATTAAATTTGACATTTTGTTTTTTTAAACCTTTGCCTACCAGAGGTTTGATATTGTTTTAAATCCCAGTTTCCATTTTACCATTTACCTGAATTGTAGTTGCTTTTTGCTTGTCTGGTTTCTGTGCTTTTTCCTCCTCTTGTTCCTTTTAGTGTTTGCAAGTCACACACCAATCTTAGCTAAAGCCCCTTGCCTTTGATTCTATGCTGTCTTGGTCTAGCACAGTGCTTGGTACTTGGTAAATACTCAGTTAATGTTTTAAAAAAATTAGTGAATGAGTAGTGACAATTTAGTTGGCTCTTTTGGTGGATTCTCATGGTGATCTCTAGGAATTACATGCCATGGTGGTGAAGAGTGTGCATACAGCTCTGGGTTTGAGTCCCTGCTCCAGCTCCAGTTTATTAGCTGTGTGACATTGTGAAAATGATGTCATGTCTCTATTTCCTTATCTGTAAAATGATGATAGTAATAGCATCTACACACAAGCTTTTTGAATCAATCTTCCTCTACAGCCTTAGCACTGGTTGTTCTCTTTCCTCAGAAGTGCCCTCCCCTAGTTCTTTACAACTTCTTGTCATTCATGTCTCAGCTTAAATGTCATCTTCTCAGAGAACCCCTCTGTATCAGGCAGGATTTGTAGTTGTGAGCAACAGAAACCAACTCCAGCTGATTATTGAAAGGATATTAGGGAAATTTACAAAATATCAAGGAAGGCCACAAAGCCAGGCTTGAAGAATGGGCTAGAACAGGGGAAACTGGGTAGCAGCCAGGATCCACAGCCAAAATCATTCACAGAACCAGTCCACTTATATGGCTTACGCCACTACCACCAGCTGACTGGACCTTAATGGCCACTATAGCCACCTTTGCTGCCAGCATCGACTCTCCATGGTCCTCGGATTCTTTGACACCATATCCCAGTTAAGGTCTGGGGCTGATGTGTCTGGTTGGCATAACCTGAGCCATATGTACACACTCTAGCTGCAAGCAAGCCTCAGAAAGAGAATCTTAGTCTCCACCATTCTCACTTCACAGTGGAAGGGTGCTCTGCCTCCCACCAGACTCATTAGACGGGGAATTCCCAAAATATTGGAAGGGATTCAAATGCTGAGCAGCCAGAAAACTCCACAAATGTGTACTACATCTTCTTTGACCTCAAGTCTAAAGGTAGCCCGTCAATCACTCTCATATCAACCTGTTTTATTTTCATCATAGTACTTTTCACTATTGGATATATTCTTATTTCATTTGTATTATTATTTATTATCTGTCCCCTCCTGCTAGAATGTAAGTACCATGAGAGTAAGGAACTTGCTTGTTTTGTTTGCTGCTATATCCCCTGGGCCTGGAATAGTACCTGGCATATAGTAGAAGCTTCTTGTGTTCATTTGTTGAATCAATAAATGAATGAATATAAAGCATTTAGCACAATTCCTGGTACATAGTAAGTGTGTAATATTTGGCAACTTACTATTTCTTAGCAGATTAAAGTATTTATATTCTTTTCAAAAAAGTATTTATATTCTTTTCAAAATAAAATTAAACAAAAAACTTTGTGCTTAACACTATTTCATTTAACCTTGCCAGCAGTCTTCCAAGGAAAAGCATGTTGGTGGTAAAGAGTGAGCCTTTTTCTGGTGAAGCATACGTGACCCCTTCAGTGTTTGTTCCAGTGCTTCCTGTGCCTGTGAGTCACAGGAATGAGTGCCTACTTGGAGAGATTAAGAGACTTGACCAAGACCATATAACTGGTCTTGCTTAATACCAGATATACTCACTGACTTTGGTGTTCTTTCCACTGTAATAAGCCTTACCCCATATTCTTGGTGATTGTGGGGGAAATTACTGGTGTTGTTTTGGCTTTGACCATTATATCGCAAACCAGAGCCGTAAACACAATTGCAGGCCAGTGTTTAGTGTATGTCAGTTTGTTCAAATTCACATTTTTAATTTGATGGCCAATGTCCCCTGGAAAAGCCATCACGAAGCTGTAGTTATTCTCAGTTGACATCCCTGGATGTTCTTGGTGCTCACAAGTTTTGTGACGCTAAGTAGTGCCAGTGACTTCCGTATCTACCTGGTAATGCTCACTAAGATGCAATGCTGGATGGCTTCCGCATTGTAAGGGAAGGTTCTTGCGCTTTTAAGAGCCTATGATCCCCTAGTGGCTCATGGAGGCATAAGCCCCAAAGAACTTGGGCTGAATGGGAACATCAGGCAGCAAGTTCTTTATTGTTCTACTGTGTGCCTAAAGAAAAAAATATCTGCAATAACGTAGTGTTTATATGGAGAGTTTCCTTTTGTGGATTAAATGCCAAAGGAAAGGAAGGAGTCTGCCCGCAGATCAGGTGGAGAAAGGTGTGATTTAAGGGGGATGTGCTAGGAATCTGCAGGAGCCCAGCTGGTGGAAAGCCAGGTGCAGGAGGTCCAGAAGTCTTCTCAGGAGGTCTTGCTGGCTTGGGAGGGTTGGCGGAGAGGCCTGGTGGGCCCTGAGAGCCATCATCACAGCACAAAGGGCTGTGATGGGGAAGAAAGACTAAACCTTCTGTGTGGCTGCAGAGGTGGAACCAGGACCAAAAGGTGGAAGTAACAGGAGGCAGAACTTTATTTTAAAACCTAATGGTTTATTTTTTTCCTCTAGTGTTTTTTTTTTCTGATTACAAAATTAATGTGCTTTTATAGAAAAAATTTTAAAACATCAAAAAGGAAAAAAATCATAGTATTATCCAAAGATGGCTATTAAATTCTTTTCTTTTTTTTTTTTAAAGATTTTTATTTATTTATTTTTTCCCCCCAAAGCCCCAGTAGATAGTTGTATGTCATAGCTGCACATCCTTCTAGTTGCTGTATGTGGGACGCGGCCTCAGCATGGCCGGAGAAGCGGTGCGTCGGTGCGCGCCCGGGATCCGAACCCGGGCCGCCAGCAGCGGAGCGCGCGCACTTAACCACTAAGCCACGGGGCCGGCCCTTAAATTATTTTCTATATTTCCTTTTTAAACATAGCTGTGATAGTAGTGTTTATTGAAGAAGCATCGTGTTATTATATAAAAATTTGATGGGATGTAAGCATTTTTCCTTCATAAGTAGCCTTTCTAATGCTGCATAATATCATATGGCTATACATTATGTAGCCATTCCTCTATCATTGGAAACTTGTGTGGTTTTATTTTTTTTCCTTTTACAAAATCTGTGATGAATATTCTTGGGTATGGAACTGTTTTATTTCTTATATTTTGTGTTTTCTTATGGTAAATTATAAGAAATGAGATTACTAGGTCTTTCTCACTGTCAGTTGTATAATAAAGGAATAAGGTGCTTCAAGAGGTCGTGAAACTGAAAGCCTACCTGTCAGGATTTTGAAGAGGGATTTCTTTATTGCATTGGATCTTGGACATGGTCACCATTACATTTCCTGTCTGCTCTTTGATTCTGTGAATCTCTTAGAGGGTTGAGTGTTCTGTCTGTGATACTGATTTGGTTTTGGGGAGAGCTAAGCTGAGGGTCAGGGATTTGAAGCATAATTAAAAGTTTCAGACTGGTTGCCACAGATGCATACTGAGCAAGTGAAACTTGACATCTTTCATTCTGTGTGCCTTGTTCTTACTTTCAGGATATGCTTCCATCTTCCTTCATACTCATATCCAACTCCCCATTTTCTAGTGAAGCATACGTTACTCCTTCAGTGTTTGTTCCAATACTTCCTGTGGCTGTGAGGCATTGTCTCCCCACCCCCTCCACGCCCTCCACCCACCAGAGGTTCTTCACCACTATGGAGCAGGGCCAGCCTACCGTGTCATAAATCACAGGCAATAGCCAGTTTACTGGGTGGGCTGGGGGGCTGTTTGAGGGTTGGAATCAGGGCTCTGAACTTACCTTATTCCATCCCCCAAGGTTTGATGATGTTTTTTTCCCAGGTAATTAAATGTGTGTCTTGTGGACCTGGGCTTGGCTGGAATGCTCAAGGGTCCTGAAGATCCTTCTATAGCTTCCTTCTGTTGAATCCATTAAGAGAAGATGGCAAAAGTCAACATAACTAGAGACCTCATCTGTAGGCAGATCAAGGTAAGCATCCCAGAGCTCTGAACCAGAACATGAGGTCCTTTTTCTTCCACAGATTCATTTTACAGCTGATGAAACTGAGGTTTAGAGTCGGTGACTTGCCTAAAGTCACTTAGCTAATTAGTGGCAAATTAGACCTGGGACTAGAATCAAGGTCACTTGACTCCCATCTTCTTTTACGCAAGAACATGGAGACTCCTCTGTCCAAATGCTTATACCTGGGCTGCTGAGATTAATGGAGGCTGATGAGGAAAGGGAGCCATCAGTGTGTTGTGCATGTGTGTGCACATCCGTGTGTGTGTGTGGGGGGGGGTGTGTGTAGTAGGAGTAAATATAGCTTCTTCATGTTGCTCCAGAAGATAAGTTGTACAAATAACAGAATCTGGGACCGTCTTAGTCCCAGTTCAGCGTAGACTCTTTCTTCTCTTCTTCAAAGGTCTCCTATACGAAAGCCCGCACCTGTTCTCTGCAGTTTGTACATAGAAAACACTCCAGTACTATGAGATGAATGGATGACTGGGCAGTCAAGTTCATTTAGTGAGGTGGCCCAGGCTTTGTCAGAGAAACCTTCAGTAAAGGAGGACGGGGTCTTAATGGAAGAGATTCGACCAAGACGTGATGTTCTTCTGTAGTACCCCAAGTTGGGGTTAGGAGCTGAATCTCACCACTGCCCTAATTAACTACATATAAGACTTTATTCATTTTACCTCCCTGTGCCTCAGTTTTCTGTTTTTAAATGATAATGTCTGTCTGTCTGCAGGCTGATCTTGAGAATGAAATCTGAAAGAACATAAGAAAGTTCTTTAAAAAGGTTAAGTGCTAAAAAAATTTTTAATTAAAAATCTTTTAAAAATTAACTGTCCTGCAGCATAAGCTGTGGTCACCATCCAGAAGGATTGAGTCCATGCCTCTACATGAGCCATGTACTTGGTGCACGTTAGTCTGTGTTTTGTATATTTTTCCCTGCATCCCTGAATCCTTTTGGAGCTTTGTCCGTTTGTGGGTTTTTTTTTTTTTGTGATTTCATTAGACTGGGTGGCTCTCAAGGGCAAGGACTGTTTCCTAGAGGCACAGAATTGTAGAGTGGGAGGATCCATGCAAGTTATTTTTTTCCGTTGTATATCCCCTACACTATGTATCCTAAAGACAATGCCCACCCTCTCCAACCTAAATATGGAAAAATTCCCTATTTGTTGTTTCCAATTTTTTTCTCTCCTTATTTTTTCATTTTTGCTTTTTTTTTGGTAGCCCAACAAGCACAACTTAGTGCTTAGTTATATACTCTCTTCTATCATTCTCTAATCCCTGCCTAAGTATAGTGTGAGCTACTGCCAGCCAATTTCTTGTTATCTTTTCTAGTTCCTGTGGTGCCCAGCACAGTGCTGGGTATCTAATAGGCACATAGTAAAATCACGTTGAATTGAGTCAAGAAACTATGAGTTTGTTTCTGTCCGCCAGGAGCGGGGTGCCCTGAGCTTTGAGCGGCGCTACCATGTCACTGACCCCTTTATCAGACGCCTGGGCCTGGAAGCAGAGCTGCAGGTAAGAGATCCAATTTTCACCCTAGACACAGATGGCTGCCTCTCCATTCTCTGCCTCCAGGGAGTCCTCTTGGCATTATTCAAGGCATAAACAAGTTCTTCTCTGTAGGTCATACCTAAAGGTTACCTCTCCTTTCTAGCAGTTTTATTAGGCAGGCAAATGTGAGTCAAGATTAGTGATTGATACAGAGACACAGAAGTTATGTTTTGGTCATATTATTTGCTTTGGGCTTGAAAAAAGTTTGTTCAGTTGCATACCACTGTTTTTACTATTGGCTTGGACAGTAATGATTCTTACCTTTGTACAGGAATTTAGAGTTTACAAAGTGTTTTTATACACACATGTGCGCACACACACACGTACTTTCTCATTTTAGCTTCAAAGAAATGGGGAAGTAGTAGGGAATAGGTATTAAAAAAAAACATGTTTAGAAAAGCCAAGCACCTTGTCCAGTGTTGTCCTGTCCAGTACATGGGGAGCCAAGCCTTCAGTCCAGAAGTTCAGCTTTTTCGTAGTGTCTGACACAGAGACGCTCCGTAATATTAGTTCCATTCCCTTTCCTTCCTCAAGATTATGATTTGAATCCAACTTTTATTTATTTTTTTGTGTGAGGAAGATCAGCCCTGAGCTAACATCCATGCCAATCCTCCTCTTTTTGCTGAGGAAGACTGGCTCTGAGCTAACATCTATTGCCAATCCTCCTCCTTTTTCACCCCAAAGCCCCAGTAGTTAGTTGTATGTCATAGTTGCACATCCTTCTAGTTGCTGTACGTGGGACGCCACCTCAGCATGGCCAGAGAAGTGGTGTGTCAGTGCGCGCCCGGGATCCGAACCCCGGGCCGCCAGTAGCCGAGCGCGCACACTTAACCGCTAAGCCACGGGGCCAACCCCTGAATCTAACTTTTAGCTGTCCTATCCAACTTAGTTTTATCTGCAGGTTGAGTAAGAATTTTCTTTGGTCTCTTATTTCTCTTTGGTTCCTCAGGTTAGTGTTTGTAAGTGAACATGTTGATCTTAGAAAAAGAATAGAAAGAAATTTATTGAATGTTAACAGTGTTATCTCGAACTAGTGAGATTATAGGTAATTGTTACTGTTTTCTTTTAATTATCAACTTTTATCCATGATAAAATATAACTACATTAATAGTAATATGGAAAAATTAAGTAAAGATTACTTCTTAGTCCCACCTCCCTAATACAATTACAATATAGTAGCATTTTGTATACTTCCTTTTATCTCTTGCATATTTTTACAAAATTGTAATCATACTTTACGTTGAGTTTCCTATATTTTTTTAATTTAACATATAATAATCCTTTTCTCCATGTTACCAGGTTGTCTGTATGACTTTCACCTAAAATTTTTTTTCTGATTATAGAAGTAATAAATACTGTAGTAGAAAATATGGAATAGACAGGAAAATATGGAGAAGAAACAAAATAACTTTTGATTCTACTGTCTTGAGATAAACATTGTTAACGTTTGGTATACCACCTTTGTGTATTATGAAGCAGAATAGTAGTTAAGAGATGGGCATTGGAGCTAGATAAATTAAGGTTCAAGACCTATCTTCACAGCTATATATTCTTGTGCGAGTTCCCCCTAGTTTCCTGAACTGTAAAACAGAGCAATAACTGAGAATCATTGTGGTGATTAAATGAGATTTGTCTGAAGCACTATGATACAATGCCTGGATCATAGTAAGCTAGTTCAATAAATAACAATTATGATTCTTAAGTCTTCCAGTTTTTTTCCATTGTTATGTAAATTTTTTTTCTACAAAATGGGGCTCGTACCATTTACACAGTTGGGTAAACCCTTCTATACTTTTATATCATGATTGTTTTCCCATATCTCCAAAAATTCTTTGAAAACATAATTTTTTGATATATTTTGTGATTTATCCTTTATTAGTTTTAGTTTCTCTCCATATTTCCTTTGGAACATAACTCAAAGTACCTCCCTCTAGTGCAGTTGAAGGATGGACAAGGAAGATTTTACCTCCAAGGGGACATTTGACAATGTCCAGAAATAATTTTGCTTGTCAAAACTAGAAGGGTACTACTGGCGTATAGTGAGTAGAAGCTAGAGACGCTGCTAAACATCCTAGGATGCACAGTAAGAGAAAGAATTATGCAACCCCAAATGTCAATAATGCCGAGGTTAAGAAACCCTGCTCTGGTGGATGCTGAGTAGACAGTGACCCGTGGCATACTGGGCCTCTCCTTGTTTTGTTTTTGTTTTTTTTTTAATAGTTTTATTTATTTATTCATTTATTTTGTGAGGAAGATCAGCCCTGAGCTAACATCCATGCTAATCCTCCTCTTTTTGCTGAGGAAGACTGGCTCTGAGCTTAACATCTGTTGCCAGTTCTCCTCCTTTTTTTCCCCAAAGCCCCAGTCATAGCTGCACATCCTTCTAGTTGCTATATGTGGGACACGGCCTCAGCATGGCCGGAGAAGCGGTTCGTCGGTGCGCACCTGGGATCCGAACCCATGCCACCAGTAGCGGAGCACGCGCACTTAACCACTAAGCCACGGGGCCGGCCCTGGGCCTCTCCTTTTAGCTGTGCCTCCATCTAGCCCGTATTGTCTCTACCATCTCTTTCTGGTTTAATAACTTTGTCCAGAATAGACTTGGAAACTTCTGTGAATACAAAACAGGATTCCATTCCATCTATTTTGATACTCAAAAACAAAATTATGTTAAGGTGAACTGTTTCAATTTGCACTTGCCTGACGGCCACCTTGGCCAGGGCCTATGGTAGCAGTGCACAGTATGAAGGAATGTACACAGGTTTAGATGTTAAAAAAAAAAAGACCCTGTTTAAATCCCAGCTTTGTCACTTGTGAGACTTAGAGAAGTGAGAGCAGATGGAAAGAAGACTGGGAGAAAAATAGGTTTGGGAGAAATTCGGGAGTTGGACATGTTAAGTTTGGAAGCCTGTCGGATAGCTTTGTGGAGATGTCGGGTAAGCAGTTGACAGTACTAATCAGGAGAAAGCTATGGACTACAGGGGGAAATCTGGTGACACGAGTATCTGTGGAGCCTTGGAGAATAGGGTCCAAGACCTAGCTCTGAGGCACTTCAGCTTTCAGAAGTTGATTACAAGCTAAGGAGATAAAAATCTAACCAAGAAAGAGTAGTCAGTGAAGTAGAAAAGAAACAAAACCAGGAGAGTGTAAAGGCCAAGTAATGAGAGTATGTCAGGGCAGAAGGAGTGGTCAATGGTAATGCTCTGAGAAGTTGAGTAAGGTGAGGACAAAACAGTGACTGCAGTCTATTTGAGTGTTTTGAGAGCAGTTTTATTTGAGTGATGGGAATAGATGCTAGATTGGAGGGGCTGAAGAGTGACTGGAGGAGAAGATACGGCAATAGCAAGTGTAGACAACTCTTTTTTTCTTCTTTTTTTAGAGGGTGATGGAAATTTCTTTCCTTCTTTTCCTTCCCTTCCTTCCTTCCTTTCCTTCCTTCTTTCCCTTCCTTCCCTTACTTCCTTCTCTTCCTTTCCTCCTTTCCTTTCCTCTTTCCTTCCTTCCTTTTCCCCTAGATGAAAGGAATAATAGCATGTAAGCAGTAAAAGGGTAAACTATCAAAGATATCTACTCATGCTCTTCTACACCTACTTTTCACCTTTCTTTCTTCAGCTCACTACCTGGGCAGCTGATTTGCACAGATGTATTAGTGGTCTCTCGTCCTCTCTCTTCTGGTTGGCTTTAACTAATGGGAGGTCATTTCAGGAAATTGGAGGAAGAATGACATCTTTTTAATTCTCCTCACTTCCTCCCTTCAAAGTAATTTTGTTTTTTTCCAGCTTTATTGAGATGTGTAAACAACTCTTAAAAAACTTTGTTTACAAAAGAAAGCAGAGAAATGGGGCAATAGCCGAAGGGGCCTATGGGATCAAAGGAGGGATTTGTAAGAATAAGAAATAGTAGAGCATGTTTGTATGTTGATGAGAGAGGAAGGGATTGCTGATACAGGAGGACAGAATGGCTGAAGGAGCAAAGTCCTGGGGAAGGCTGGAAGCGCTGGGATTCAGAGTTCAAGCAGAGGACTTGGCCTCTGATAGGAGCAAAGACATTTCTATCGTTGTTACGGGAGCCAGTGGATCTGGGATCAGGAGAGAGGCATAGACTGGGATAAAAACTGGAGAGTCACGGACATAGAGATAGTCTTTAGTAGCAGTTCTCAAAGTGTGGTCTGCAGACCCCTGGGGATTCCTACAACCTTTTTAAGGGAATCCATGAGGTCAAAACTACTTTCATAGTATACTAAAGACATGCTTTGCCAAAAAAAAAAAAAAAAAATTCATTTAAAAATTTGCAAAAAAAAAGTGGTGAGTAAAACTACTGTCACCTTAGCATGAATCAGGGCAAGTAGTATCAAACTGTCATTGAATTATTTACCCCATGCACTTGCAGTGACCAAAAAAAAAGACAGTTTTCCTTAAAATATCCTTGATGTGAAGCAGTAAAAATTACTAATTTTATTAATTTTCAACCCTTAAGTACACATCTCTTTAGTACTCTGTATTTTGGGATGGGAAATACCTATAAAGCACTGCTGCTGCACACTGAGCTAGGATGGCTGTCTTGAGGAAAAGCACTTGTGCAGTTGTTTGAGTTGCAAGCTCAACTAGCCGCTGTTTTCATGGAACACTGAAAGAATGATTAGCAGATGAAAACTACGGTTATTCAAACGTGGGTATTTGGCAGACATTTTCTTAAAAATGAATCAAGTGAGCTGTCACTAACAACTGACAGTATTTGTTGCAAAGGGTAAAATTTGAGCTTTTAAGCAGAACCACAAAAAAAGAATATAAAAAAACTTGTATCTGCCACTATGAGCTTGGTAGCTTCTCAATACTTAAAAGACTTTTTTGATAAGATCTGTGGTGATATTAACAAATGTCAACAGTATTGTATAATGGATGTTAACATGTGAAGATCTTCAGATTCACTGAGTCACTGTTTTCAAAATGACCACTGTATAATGTAACAAAATCATGCATGCTCAAAAGAGCCACGCATAAGGTGGAGTAGACCAATGTGTTTTCATGTAGTAGGGTACCAATAGTTCATTTATGTGGTTTCAGATTCCACATTATAACTACAAGAAACCATTACTTGTAGAGTTTTGATGTAGTATCAAAGAAGCGTATCTACAATTATCTGAAAAGGGTATTAAAATACTCCTCCCTATTCAAACTACTTATCTTTATGAGGCTGAATTTTCTTTACATCCTTCAACCAAAATAACATATTGCAACAGACTGAATACAAAAGTAGATATCAGAACCCAGTTGTCTTCCCTTAAGCTAGACATTAAAGAGGTTTGCAAAAATGTAAAGCAATACCACTCTTGTCATTAAAATCTTCTATCTTGGAAAATATAGTTACTTTTCATTTAAAATGTGTTAACTTATTTTTGTTGTTATTTTTAAATGAAATTAATAGCATGAAATATTTCAGTTTTAATTTCTGATATGGTAAATATCAATAGATATAACCCAGGGCCAGCCCCGTGGCTTAGCGGTTAGGTGCGCACACTCCGCTGCTGGCAGCCCAGGTTTGGAACCCCGGGCGCGCACCGACGCACCGCTTCTCCGGCCATGTTGAGGCCGCGTCCCACATACAGCAACTAGAAGGATGTGCAGCTATGACATACAACTATCTGCTGGGGCTTAGGGGGAAAATAAATAAATAAATAAAATTATTTTAAAAAACTAGATATAACCCATATAAACAAAAGTTCTTTGAGGTCCTCAATTATTGTGGGGAGTATTTGATGCTCAATAATTTTTAATAGTTTATAGGGCTCTTGAGACTAAAAAGTTTGAGAACCAGTGGTCTATAGAGCCATGAAACAAGATGACTGGATAATATCACTTGGGGAGAAAGTAGGAGAGAGAAGAGGGCCCAGGACCAAGAACCAAGATGTTTCAACATTTAGAGATTACCTGTTTCTTCTCTTACTCTACCCACAGGAGACAGAAAGAGTAGGCGTGGTGGGAGAACCTGAGGAGAACATGGTATCATGGAAGCCAAGGAGGAGGGAAAGTTCAACTGTAGTGATTTTTACAATCTTAACTCTCAAAAGGCTATCTTACTTCCCTCTTTCCTAGTTTGACGATGGAGGGAGTACCTTTTTGTGACCTCCCCTCCCCCAAATAGTAATAAAAATGCCATTATTAGCTCTTTGACCTTGGATAAGTCCTTTAAATTCTAGCACCCATCTCCTCATCTATAAAATAATGTACATATCCTGTTTGTTTCTTAGGTTTCTTAGGTTACAGTGCCCAGCATATTGTAAAATTCATGGTATATAGCACTCAAATATTAGCTGCTATTATTGTTGTTGTTATTTATGGAAAGCTCTTAAAGTTTCCTAAGATGCCAGTCCTAACATGCTGATTTGATGGCATCTAACTTTTAAAAACACTTTATGTCATTTCCTTCCCTTGTTTTATTTCCCACCCGTTGTTGCATGTAGACCCCACATTGATTGACAACAGTTGATTTTTGGCATTAGAAAGAGGTGATTAATGGGGGTTGGAAGTGGGATAAAAGAGGTAAAATCAACAGTAAAAGCTCCTTCCTTTTTGTAGTTATTGATTATAATGTTTTCTTCTTTATTATCTGGGGGAAATTTTTTTCCTGGATTTCCTAATTTACTACTTTGTATGCTTTTGAAAAATGCAAATGGAAACTTAAGGAGAACTCTCAGGACACAGTGCTGAACCTTTAGTAGATGCTCATTAAAAACCTGTTGGTTTGATTGGCTTTTGTGATTTTCTGTATTTAAGTTAGCTGCCTTAACCTTATCCCCATTCAGCCATACTATTTCTGTACCTTCCAGCTTCATAATCTGGCCTGAGTTTTACTTTTTTTGTGTGTGTGTGAGAGGAAAATTAGCTGTGAGCTAACATTCGTTGCCAATTCTCCTCTTTCTGCTGAAGAAGATTGGCCCTGGGATACCATCCGTGCCCATCTTCCTCTACTTTATATGGGACGCTGCCACAGCGTGGCTCGACAAGCAGTGTGTCGGTGCGTGCCGGGGATCCGAACCTGCAAACCCTGGGCTGCCGAAGCAGAGCGTGCGCACTTAACCACTACACCACCAGGCCGTCCCCTCGCCTGATTTTTACTTTTTGACTTTCTAGTTTGCATTTTAAGTTTCTTTAAAATTTCAAGTTTAACCCGTCTAGTAGCTTGTTACCTTTCCTGTATATCGGTAGAATTTGTACCCACAGAGATGCCTATTTAAAAAGCATCCACGTTAACTTGGATAACTTTATTTCTTAGATATTCTTTCCATTGCACTCATCCTACCAGTTCCTCAAGCCTCTGAAAAATCTACTTTTCTAAGCTGATTTTCTTTATTTTTCATACTTCTTTCCTGTAAGTTACTGTCTTCTGGTTTTCTATGACCAGTTTCCATCCACTTTTAGGTCTTTAATTATTTTGTTCCTGGATTTTTCTTCCTTAGGAAGATCTGAATCAAGAAGTACATCAATCTTATTGCAATCTTCCCTCTTTTACGGTAGAAAATTGTCCTTGGCACTCTCAAATCTTGGCACTTTAGATTTTTAAACTAAATCATGATCTAAAACTGCTCATTGTACTGGAATCAAAACAACTCCATTAGCATCTCTTTGACCTCGAGGTTTGGGTGGATGACATGAATGACACCTCTTAAACATTTTCTTCTTTAACCTAGCATCTGACTATTTAGGCCCTTTCTTTTTTTATTTACTTATTTTTTGATCAGGTAAACATTCATATGGTTCTAATTTTAAAAGTTTAAAAGATCGTCTCTTTCCCCACTCTTTTTCCTAGCCATCTAATTTACTTCCCTGGAATGAACTAATGTAATCAGTTTTAGTATCTTTCCAGAGAAATTTTACGCATAAAATTCTCACCTTTTCTCCCAAATGTTAGCCTAACATATTTATTGCTTTGTACCTTTTTTTGTGTGTGTGTGAGGAAGATCAGCCCTGAGCTAACATCCATGCCAATCCTCCTCTTTTTGCTGAGGAAGACTGGCCTTGGGCTAACATCCGTGTCCATCTTCCTCTACTTTATATGGGACGCCGCCACAGCATGGCCTGACAAGTGGTGCATCGGTGCGCGCCCAGGATCCGAACCCGGGCCGCCAGCAGCAGAACGCGCGCACTTAACCGCTATGCCACGGGGCCGGCCCCTGTACCTTACTTTAAAAATTTAAAAATATGCTTTCATGATTTTACCATGTTAGTACATAAAGACATTTCTAATTTCTACCTCTTTCACGACTTCCGAGTATTCTGTTGTGTGAGTTTACCATAATTTATTTAAACTGTCCCTGTTGATGGACATGTAGATTACTTATAGTCTTTTGTATGTACAACATTATTCCTTGCAAGGAACATCATTTGGCACATCTGAGTATATATCTATAGAATAAATACCTACAAGTGGAATTATTGGTCAGAGAGTATATGCATCTTTGATTTTGATAAATATTACCAAAATTGCCTTTCATAGAGTTTGTACCAATTTATACTCCTGTCACACTCTTTCACTCTTATGTCAGACGTAATGCTCAGCAAACGTTTGTTCCCTCCCCAACCCCAATCTCTTCTCCCCTGTGTGTCCATCATTATTCTGAGAAATTTCACAGATGAGTGAAACATGGTGGGCTGGAGAGAGCTCAGCTCACTTCCTAAGAGAAGTGTAGTCTAGGTTGATACCTGAAAGATGGATGGGAGAAGCTAGCTAGATTTGGGGGCAGGTGGGGATAGGGAGAGTAAAAGTTCTAGGCTGGGGGAACAGCATATGAGTGATGCAAGAGAGAGTAGATGATACTCGGTTCAAGGGAACAGATGGTCACAGAATACAAGTGGAAGAAGGATAACAGATGAGGTAGGTGAGGTGAATGTGGGTGGGATGTTCATAATAAAGGATGTTGTAAGCTATGTTGAAGACTATGGACTTTATCCTAAGGGCATTGGAGAGCCATTGAATAGTTTTTATCATGGGAGCAATATGATTAGAGTTAAGCTTTTAAAAAAAATTAATCTTGCCTTCAAAATGAAGATTGCAGAGGTTTAAACTGGGGACTGCCAGACCAGTTAAGAGGCTGTGGCAGTGATTCAGGAAGAGATGATGGGTTACCTGAACTAGGAGAATGATAATTTGGATGGAGAAAAGTCAGTGAATTTGAAAGACATTTAAGAGGTAAAATTAACAGAATTCTTGGTGACTAAATGTGGAAAATTAGAAAAAGAGAGGAGTCAAGGATGAAGGTCAAGTTTCTGGCTTGAGTGGCAGGGTAAATGGCAGTATCATGCTCTGAGTTAGGGAGCACTGGAGAAGGAATAGGTTTGAGGGGACAGATGATGACCTTGGTTGTGGATGTTCTGGAGCTGTAGGCCGTGTGTTGTTTAGTGCTTTCTGGGTAGGTAGTTGGAATACTTGGGTCTGAGCTTAGGATAGAGGTGCACACTGGAGATGATTTGGGAGCGTGAGCAGCATATAGATTGGAACAATGAAAGTGAGTTGTGATTGCCTTTGGGGACTGTGTAGAGTGGGAAGAAAGCCTAGGATAGATCCATAAAGAAGACTGACGTAAGGGCCAGTTGCACAAAGAGTATGCAAAGGGTATCAAGCAAGAGCAACTGGAGGAGTAGGAAGGGAAACAGAGAGGGTGGTGCTGCAGAACCCAGAAGAAAGTTTCATTGAGGAGGAAGTGGTCAGCACTCTCAAGTACTGCCGGGGGCCAAGAAAGATAAGGACTAATAAGTGGCCTTTGATTTAGGGCAAGGAAGCTACGACAGTAACCTTGGCAAGAGCTATTTTTGTGGCATGTGGTGTAGACAGATAGAAGTGGGTTGAGGAGTTAGTGGGAAGTCAGGAAGTGAAAATATTGAGTATAGACTACTCTTTCAATCTGGCTATGAAAGAGAAGAGAAATGAAAGCCCATAGCTAGATGTGGATTTGGCATCAAGGAAGGACTTTTTTAGATTAGAGAAACTTGAGCATGTTTAATCCCAAGGGGAAAGAATCAGTAGAGAAAGGCAAAGTTGAAGATATAGGAGAGCTAGAAGATCATCTGGGGTTGGGGTTTTGTCAGATGAATGTTGCAAGAGAATGATTATAGTAATGAATCAGAGATTCTTAGGAGGATAGGGAAGGAAGTAAAGACATGAGGTAGCGTGTAAGGAGAGAATAGAGGGGTTGACTGACTGGTCTTGGAGGACTTGTTGAGGATGAAGAATCATTGAGGCATGATAGGTATATTCTCTTTTTTCACTTACCAGTATGTCTTGGAAATCACTCATATCAGTTCATAGAATTCTTTTTTACAGCTGCGTAGTACTCCATTATGTAGGTGAACCAAGATTTATTCAATGAATTTCCCATTATGGACTCTGTAATTACAAGAATACCATAATGAATAACTTTGCACATACGTATTTTAGTATTGCTGGAGATGTATCTTCAGCAGATATAAAAAGTTAGAAGTGGGGAGTGCTGGCCAAAGGGTAAATGTATGTGTGGTTTTGTTAGATATTGCCAAATTTCCCTCTGTGGGAGTTGCGCCATTTTGCCTTCCCAGTAGCAATGCATGAGAGTGCCTGTTTCTCCACAACTCACCAATAGACTGTATGGTTAAGCTTTTGAATTTTTTACCATTCTGACAGATGAAAGATGGTATCTCAATGTAGTTTTAGGTTACATTTCTCTTATGAGTAAAATTGAATATCTTTTCCATATCTTTAAGGGCTGTTTTAATATAACTTTGCCAATATAGATGTAACAAAGGAGGGGGAAGAACAATTTATATATGTACCTGCATATTTTTGCAAACACAAGCATAGAATAGATAAGCAGAAACTAATGAAGTTGGTCATCTCTAGCGGGTAGAGGGATAGAGAGAGGGGAGTAACCCTTCTCTGGACTTTTTTGTAGAGTCTTTACTTGTAGAACCATGTTGAGGTTTTGCACATTCAAAAAGTGAAGTTAAATCAACAAAGATGAGGAGGAGGATGCCAACTAACCCAAGTAATTTTTAAGCACAGTACTTTGACTATATATATTTTAAAGACAAAATAAACTTTAGAGAAATCTTGATTGAACTCTAGTTACTAGATTTATCATTTATGGTGGTATTGCTATAGCAATTCGGTAACTATTTTGTGTGTATTGTAGAATTGAGCAAATGAGTAATTACATCAGTGTTGGTATAAATGTATCAATATTAATATATAATAAATATATTTGTAATATAATAAATATATTTATAATTTATAATTATATTAATGCATCACAAATATATTTATAATTATATATCTATTATATATAATTATAAATATAATATTTATAATAAATAGATATATCAGTGTTGTTCCCTTTTCACTGTGGGAGAAGGGAAATTCAAATATGGAATAGGGACAGGCAAAGAAGAACTCTGAAGTATTGGACTGGAATTAGCAGTATCAGTATGAACTCAAATTGTTTGAAAAACACACATTGTTTAAAAAATACATATATTAATATATATTTATAGATTATTTCCATCTCTGTCTTTTGAAAGGGTCCAGAAGCAGTGATACCTCAATAGCTATGAGTTACTGGTTTCTAAATACCATTCCCCACTACAAAGAACCAGGGGTCCTTAGAGAAATAACTGATTCCAGATCTGGGACAGAGAGTGTACAAGATGAACCTACAACATCTTGTGGCAGACGATAAACAGAAAGTAAAAAATTACGTGAAAAATGATAGGGACATGGGCTGGCCCCATGGCTTAGCGGTTAAGTGCGCGTGCTCCGCTGCTGGCAGCCCAGGTTCAGATCCTGGGCGCGCACCAACGCACCGCTTCTCCAGCCACGCTGAGGCCGTGTCCCACATACAGCAACTAGAAGGTTGTGCAGCTATGACATACAACTATCTACTGGGGCTTTGGGGAGAAAAAAGGAGGAGGATTGGCAATAGATGTTAGCTCAGAGCTGATCTTCCTCAGCGAAAAAAAGAGGAGGATTAGCATGGATGTTAGCTCAAGGCTGATCTTCCTCACAAAAAAAAAAAAATTGATAGGGACATATCATAAGGACACAAGAGCCAAGTTGGAGGGCATGGTACTGGCCAGATCCGTGAGCATCAGGATGAATAATGATAGTAAAGAATTAGCACCCACTGAATAAAAGACATCTGAGTTTGCACTGGTAAAAGAGAGGGGGAGGGAAAGAGGAGGGGGAGAGAGAGAGAGAAAAGCACTTCCTTCTAGTAGATTGCCAACCACTAAATGAAGAAAGGATAGAGTTGGAAAATCACCATTTTATAACTGTCATACCACGTCATACCAGTAATTGATTCAGGCAAGAATAATCAATGAGTGATTGAAACCATTGGGTGGAAATTTGATGGAGAATAGGATATTTGCACAATGTAAAAGTATTTCCTCACAGATAACAAAGGGAAAAAGTAACATTATAGCGGAGAAACCTGGTAGATACCACCTTAACCAAGACAAAGAGACGTTGTGTGCCACCTGACAATGTGCACTGAGGAGGACACAAGACCACTTACGTAGTATTTCTGTCAAAATGCGTTACCTAAAACTGATCACTAGGAAATAATCAGACAAGTCCAAACTGAGAGACATTTCTCCAGAACAGCTGATATATTCTTCAAGAATGTCAATGTCATAAAAGACAAAGAAGGGCTGAGAAACTGTTGCAGATTAAAGGAGACTAAAAAAGAAAATGACAGCTAAACGTAGTGTATGATCCTGGATTGGATCCTGGATCAGGAAAATCAAAGAAACAATATTGAGACAATTGGTGAAATTTGAATATGGACTATATATTAAATAATAGTATTGTATAAGTGTCAAATTTCCTGATTTTGGTAAATGTATTCTGGTTAAATAAAAGAATGACCTTGTTCTTAGAAATACATACCGAGGGGCCGGCCCGGTGGCGCAAGCGGTTAAGTGCACGCACTCCACTGCAGCGGCCTGGGGTCGCTGGTTCGGATCCCGGGCGCTCACCAACGCACTGCTTGGCAAGCCGTGCTGTGGCGGCATCCCATATAAAGTGGAGGAAGATGGGCATGGATGTTAGCCCAGGGCCAGTCTTCCTCAGCAAAAAAAAAGAAGAGGATTGGCAGATGTTAGCACAGGGCTGATCTCCTCACCAAAATAAAAAAGAAATACATACTGAAGTAGTTAAGTGTGTAAAGGGTCCTGAAGTCTGCAACTTACTCTCAAATGGTTCAGAGAATAAAGTATGCGTGTGTGTGCGCGTGTTTGTGGAGAAAGAGGAGGAGAGGGAGAGAGAGAGAGCAAATGTGACAATGTTAACAATTAATGAATTAAGGGAAAGGTATATATGGGTGCTTTTGTACTATTCTGGCACTTTTTTATATGTTTGAAATTGGTTCAAAATAGAAAGTTAAAAATGTTCATTAAGAAAATACAAAGAACTGTTGTAGTGGCAGCAACTGAGTAAGGCAGCCAGAATGGAGGTTGAGATTAGAGGATTTAAATTTAATATTAATTAGGATTAATTCTGAGATGTTCTGGCATATAGATCAAACCACTTCTCTGTTTTCCTTGGACATCTTTTCTGAGCATTCCACGTCCCCCTTGATTTACATGTGCTAGCTTATCTTGTCTCAGTGAGTTTTATTGTCATAACTGAACAAGAGCCAAATATCCTGGGATTCCAGTTTGTGGCCTGCAGTCCTTACTTTTTTTGGGGGTGGGGGGGTGGGGGGTGCTGTCTTGCTTTCATTTTTGGTTGCATCACCAGGATCTTCCAAGTCCACATTAAAGTTCTGATCACACTTTGATCTATTCTGTTTCTTTCACTTGTGAGATTTCTTGGCACAGTGTTAGACACGTGGTAGAGAGAGGGAGAGGAAAGTAACCTCACTTTACAAATAAGGAGAGTAAAACTGCGCATTTCCAAGGTCACCTAAGTGGTGGAAATAAGATTAATAAGATTGTATCAGATCTCTCTGACTCCAGAGTTCATATTCTTCCTACCTCACCCATGTGTCTGCTTTTTAAAAGGGTTTAACAAATACTTCTTGGCTTGGTGGATTTATTCTCTTGCTTTATTAGTTTTCTTAATGTGTTTCTTAAACGAATTTCAAACATTATATGTCTCACCTTCGCAATCTGGCCTGATTGCTTTTTTGTTTCTATTTTGTTTCTTGTATAATTTGAGCATAAATTCACTGGAAACAAGTCATATCAAATTAGATTGACTTTCTTTTTGAATATAGTTGGTAGACCAAAGCAGTTTCATAGTGTAACTTTATTCTAACAGGCATAGTGTAACTTGGTTCCAACAGACTTATCAGAGTTTTTCTGTAATATCGTTTTAGAGAAGTAAATAAAATACCGAGTTTATTAAATAGTCACTCTCAGAGAAAAAGATAGAGGGGAGAGCTGACTTTGTGAGAAATTTCAAGGACTATCCTCTGGATCAGGGGTCAACAGATTATGGCCTGTGGGCCAAATCCAGCCTGCCCCAGTTTATTGGCTTGTTTTTATAAGTTTATTTTTTTATGTTATTTATAAAAGTCAGTGTTTTTTCAGTATAGTCACAAAGTTGTGCAACCATCACCACTGTCTAATTCCAGACATTTTCCTCACCCCCAAAAGACACCCTTTACCCCTATTAGCAGTTATTCCTCATCACCTACCCCTAGCCCCACCCCTGGCAACCACTAATCTACTTTCTGTCTCTGGATTTTCCTATTCTGGATATCTCATATAAATGGAATCATACAATATGTGCCTTTTTTTTGTATCTAGTTTCTTTTCATTTAGCATGATGTTTTCAGGATTCATCCATGTTAGCATGAATCAGTACTTCATTCTTTTCTATGGCCAAATGACATTCCATTATATTGGTATACCACATTTTGTTTATCTACTCATCAGCTGGTGGACATTTTGGTTGTTTCCACTTTTTGGCTATTATGAATAATGCTGCTATGAACATTTGTGTACAAGTTTTGTGTAGACATGTATTTTCAGTTTTCTTTGGTATACTTAGGTATATGGCTAGGAGTGGAATTTCTGGGTCATATGGTAACTCTATGTTTAATTTTTTGAGGAACTGCCAAGCTGTTTTTCAAAGTGGCAGCACCATTTTACATTCCCACCAGAAATGTATGAGGGTTCCAGTTTCTCCAGATCCTCACCAACACTTACTATCTATCTTTTTGATTATAGCCATCCTGGTGGGTGTGATGTGGTATTTCACTGTACTTTTGATTTGCATTTCCCTAATGACTAATGATGTTGAGCATCTTTTCATGAGTTTATTGGCCATTTGTATATCTTCTTTGGAGAAGTGTCTATTTGGATCTTTTGCCCATTTTTTAATTGAGAAGAGTTCTTTATATATGCTAGATACTAGACCCTTATCAGATATGTGATTTGAAATTTTTTTCTCCCATCTTGTGGATTATCTTTTCACTTTCTTAATAGTGCCTTTGATGCACAAAAGTTCTTAATTTTAATGAAGCCCAAATTATCGTTTTTTTCTTTTGTCATTTGTGCTTTTGGTGTCACATTTAAGAAACCATTGCCTAATCCAAGGTCACAAAGATTTACACCTATGTTTTCTTCTTCTTTTTTTTTTTTTTTTTTGTGAGGAAGATCAGCCCTGAGCTAACATCCTGCTAACCCTCCTCTTTTTGCTGAGGAAGACCAGCTCTGAGCTAACATCTATTGCCAATCCTCCTCCTTTTTTTTTTTCCCCAAAGCCCCAGTAGACAGTTGTATGTCATAGTTGCACATCCTTCTACTTGCTGTATGTGGGACGCGGCCTCAGCATGGCCGGAGAAGCGGTGCGTCGGTGCGCGCCTGGGATCCGAATCCGGGCCGCCAATAGCAGAGCACGCTCACTTAACCGCTAACATAGGGCGGACCCTATGTTTTCTTCTAAGAGTTTTATAGTGTTAGATTTTATCTGTAGTTTAGATCTTATATTATCTTTGATCCATTTTGTTTATATTATAGTTTTAGGTCTTATATTATCTTTGATCCATTTTGAGTTAATTTTTGTGTATGGTATGAGGTTGGGGTTCACTTTCATTCTTTTGCATGTGGATATCCAGTTGTCCCAGCACCATTTGTTGAAAAGACTATCCTTTCCCCCATTGAATTGTTTTGGCTCTTTTGTCGGAAATCAATTGACCACAAATGTAAGGCTTTATTTATGAACTCTCAATTCTATTCCTTGATCTAAATATCTGTCCTTATGTCGGTATCACACTGTTTTAATTATTGTAGCTTTGTAGTAAGTTTTGAAATTGGGAAATGTGAGTCTTCCAACTTTGTCTTTCTTTTTCAGGTTTTGGCTATTCTGGGTCCCTTACGTTTATGTGTGAGTTTTAGGTTCAGCTTGTGAATTTCTGCAGAGAAGGCAGATAAGATTTTGATAGGGTTTGGGTTGAATCTGTTGCCACCTATTTTATAAATAAAATTTTATTGGCATACAGCCATACTCATTCATTTATGTATTTATGTTCATTTCCGTAAAGCAGCAGTCTATGGCTGCTTTAGTGTTTCAACAGCAGAATTGAATAGTTGTAATAGAGACCGTTTGGCCTGCAAAGCCTAAAATATTTACTATTTGGCTTTTTACAGAAAAAGTGCCACCTCTTCTTTAGATGATAGAGTAAATTCATGTTCTGAAGCACCAGAAGGCAGAACTCAGAGTCATTCATTAATTCAGTCATATGTTCAAGCAAATATCCAGTACCTACAATATGCTGGGAATGTTCTAGACTCTGAGAGATGAATATAGCAGTGAATAAGAATAACACAGTTCCTGGCCTGATGAAGCTTGTGGCCTATAAGACACCCTTAGAATCTGACCTCTTCTCCCTTCCCTGAACTCATCTTGCCTTACTCTGTCCCCTTCATCACTGTGCTCTAGCCACATTGGCCTTCATTCTGTTTCTTCAGCATACCAAGCCTGTTCCTACCTTTGTACCTGTTCTTCCCTATGCCTGGCATGCTTTTCCTTCAGATCTTTGTGTAGCTTGCTCCTTCTCAGCATTAAAATTTTACCTCAAACGTGACCTCATCAGAGAAGCTTTCCCTGACCGCTGTATCTAAAGTATATCCCATCACCACGTTTTGTTTTCTTTGTAGCGCCTATCACACTCTGAACTCATCTTACTGACTCACATGTTTAATTTTTCTTTCCCCTCACCATTGGAGTTCTCTGTCTTATTTACCACAATAGCCTTTGTGTGTATAAGAGCGCCTAGCATATAGTAGGTGCTCAAATAAAAAGATTGAATGAATAGAGAGAATTTGCAGGGATAGACAGCAGATATAAGCTAAGTATAAGGAGGGACTTTCTAATATGAATTATGGTTGTTGACTTGCCCCACTATATTTATACTTAGATTTTTAGCTAAAGCATATAGAAGTTGAAATATATTTTAAACCACTCCTTTTCATGACTTGTGGGAGGATTTTTCCTTCCCCAGTAATCATAGTTCGCATCAAGCTGTACTATAAGTCTTGAATTATCATGGTGCAATGGAAAGAACTTATTTGGATTTCTGATTCTGCCACTCAGCTATCAAAGTGACCAAAGTGCTTTACAAATGTTGATTTGTTCCCCACAACAACTCCATGAGGTTACGTGTAATTATTATCTCCTTTTTTACAGATGTAGAAGCTGAGGCACAGAAAGGTTAAAGAACTTGCCCAAGGAAACACAGCTTATACACATGAAACCACATTCACTGTACTTTATGGACAATTTAATGGATTTTCAAGGGTAATTATGTGAAGCATTTAGGATAGGGCGTGACACGTAGTAAGCTAAGTTTTAGGTATCCTTATTAGTATTAGTACTCCTTATAGTAATTCGTAGGCACACTAAAATTTGAGAAACCATTGAGCTAGATTAAAGAAACAACAAAAGGAAACATTCTATGGAAATGTCTGGATATTCAGATCATTCTGCCCTTAAGATAACTATCAAATCATTAAGTGAATGGAGAGTGAGTGAAGAATTCTAAAGAGTTTTGTTTGCCTTCATGACTCTGTCCATTCTGTTATAATATTACACATATGTAATCTTAATACATGCTAATAAATATGTGTATTGTGAAGTTTAAATGAATTGATACAGGTGAAAGCTTAGCACTTACCCTGGCATTTTGTAGGTGCTCAATTAATGTTTGCTGGGTTTTAATCTAAGCCTTGCTTGTTCAGATTCATATGTACACACTGTTAAGGAGTTATAGAGAAGCACATGGCCATCTGCTTCCTGGCTTTCCTAGTTGGTATTTCTTGTGGAGGCTCCACTGAACATCTCTAACTCTCATGCTCTTTGACATTGACCTTTTCAGTGGAACTTCGTTGTACAGGGGTTTAGGTCTGAAGTCAGTGGGTAAGTTAAATGTGTATATGACTGAATTGAGGTTAAGAGAGGGTCCGTACATGTCACTATGAAAACTGGGCCACAGGCTTTGTCTTCAATCCAGACAATGTCCTCAAAGATCCTTTAAGCTTATTCCTAAAGCCCGACTTGCCTAGATTCTTCTGGGGTTTTTTGGTACCTCTCTCCTTCCTCTGTTATGGTAGAACTTTGTCTCATGTTGCCATAGGCGTGGACCTGTCTTTGTTTATCCTACTATTTATTCCCTTTTCTCTCAGTACCTTATACATAATGGTGTTGAATAAATGAGTTATCTGTTTGATCAGAGTTAGGGTAGCAACTTAATAGCTGCAGAAATCACCCTTTTGAAAAATTAAGTAAATAGAAAGCAATCCAGTTGTTCAAGATGTGTCCCTTTGTGAATATCCTAGCCATGTGGAGGGGTCATTGATGGCGGGATCTGGAAGGAACACGCACAGGTCGGCAAGAGAAGATATCCGAGGACTAGTTCCAGTGATGGGAGCCAGTATTTACCTAAGTGTGCTAGGCACCTTGTATATATTACATCATGTAATCTTCACAGTGATCTTGTCTGGTTGACATTATCATCATCCCCATTTCCAAATGAAAAATCTGAGGCTCTGGGAATCTTAAATGACTGCCCATACACCTAGGAAGAGGCCCAGCCGGAGCTGAACCCAGACAGCTCTTTCACTTTACAATTCTGCCTCTCACTAACAAGCCTCATATCCTCAGCTTCCTCTTGTAAAAAAAATAAATTTGGACAAAGAGTCTCCAGTCCTTTTGGTTATATCAGGATACACTCTGATTGGCAGACTTCCTAGCGCTTTGCTTCTCTTTTTTTATTCCCTTAATGTAATGGGTCCCGACTTTTTCCCCTAGCAAGAATGACTTATTATTTTTTCTCTCTGGATCCCACATTTTGATAAATTGTTGTCTACTAAATTGTACTTATTAAAAACGTTTCCCATTTTAATATACTTTTCCACACTGTGACTGCTCATTAAAGCTCCTGAGTAGCATGGGCTATACCTAGGGTGACAACACAGATTTTACATATTTCCAGCCAAATGCAAAAAACCATGACATGGTGCCTAGTCTGGGCTGCCCAGTCACCTGTAAATGTTCTTCTCCCACTGGACTTTTAAAATACATCAACTGGGCCGGCCCCATGGTTTAGCGGTTAAGTGTGCGCGCTCTGCTGCTGGCGACCCGGGTTCGGATCCTGGGCGCGCACTGACGCACCGCTTCTCTGGCCGTGCTGAGGCTGCATCCCACATACAGCAACTGGAAGGATGTGCAACTATGACATACAGCTATCTACTGGGGCTTTGGGGGAAAAAATCAATAAATAAATAAATTGTTAAAATATATCAACTCATCAAAATTGGAGCTAACCTAAATGTACAACACTGAGGTAGAGGTGAATACAGTTTAAGCTTTGGAGGAATATTCTATAGCCATTGAGGTGATGCTATGAGGAGATCATAATAACATGGGGAAAGGCTAATGTTATAGGTTTGGAGAAAAGGAGGAGAAAACAAAACCTTATCAGCTCTGAGAGGACAGGAGATGTGTCTGTCTGACTCAGTTGTGTCTCTCTGAGCCCAGTACAGTACTGGCAGGCACATAGCAGACATTTAAGTTTTAAGAGAGACAGCTCAGAATTTTAAAAAGCAGTATGACATCATGGTTAAAAGCCACACTCTGGAATCTGTCAGTCATGGACTCACATTCTGGCTACACTGTTTACACAATATGGGGTATTAACCTTTTCCTCATCTTAAAAATGAGAATAGTAATGCTGTGTCCATCACAAGATAGTTGTAAAGATTAACTAAAAGTATATATGAAGGGCACAATATTGTTCCTGGTACGTGTGACACAGTGCTTAGTATATATTAGCAACTACTATTGCTGTTATTGTTACCTTTTTTCTTTCTTTGTTCAGGTATGATTTACATAAAAATAAAGTGTATAGGTCTCAAGCATTGAGTTAGATGAGTTTTGACACTTGTGTAACTACCACCCACAGTAAGATATAAAATACTTTCATCACTCGAGAAAGTTCCCATGGTGCCCTTTGTAGTCAACCCTTCTACCTCAGAGCAACCACTTTTTGGCTTCTCTCCCCATAGATTAGTTTTGCCTGTTCTTCTACTTTATGTAAATGGAATTATATAGTATATATTTTTGTGTGTTTGGCTTCTTTTGTTTAGCATAATGTTTTTTGAGTTTCATCCATGTTGTTGCACCTATCTGTAGTTCGTTCCTTTTTATTGCTGAGTAGTATTCCACTGTATGGATAATACTACCTCTTGTTTATCCAGTCTCCTGTTGATGACCATTGGGTTATTTTCAGTTTTGGGCTTTTAGAAATAAAGCAACTGTGGATATTCTTACACCAGTCTTTGTGTGGAGGAATGTTTTCATTTCCCTGGAGTAAATACCTAGGAATGGAATTGCTGGGTCACAGGGTAGATATAAGCTTAACTTTATACGAAATTGCCCAGCAGTTCTCTAAGGTGATGGTCGCAATGAGATCTCTTTTTAATACAAATAGGAATAAGAGTGGCATATGAGGTAGCCCAGCATAGCCAAAGAAATACTTTGGAGTCATATTGACCTGGGCTCCCATATCTCTGCAACTTGGTCTTGCCTGTAAAAAGGAAGTGATAATGAGATCAGGTGTATTAATATCTAGTGTTCTGTGGCATACCAAGGTGGGGACAGTACTGCAGGCTATAAGGAGGTGCATAATCTGTAAGGAATTTAAAAGCAATAATAAAATCAACTAAAAGTCCATTTGCTTTTTATCATCATTCTGATACAAGACCTACAAGTCTGAGCAGTGTCAGTGATAAAATACTGCTCCCCGCCTCCTTCTCTCCTGTACACCATGCTACCTGGCAAGTTATAGGGACTTATAGGAAATAGTAATTATGATCAATATTTAATCAAGTTAAGCAGGAACTAAGAGTTAGGTTGTAATTTGAAACTTAAGTGAGATTTGGAGCTTTTATTGCAGGTTCTTTCTCTTTGCACATTCTGTTTCCTCCAGGTCCCTGGTGTGCAAGGCTTTCCCTAGGTAGAAACATTTCCAGGGGTCTAGGGAGGCACACAGAGGTCTATTCTTCTCTGGGAGCCATCTCTAAACAGTACCTCCTCTCAATTCCTTAAAAATTTGAGGTTTTCTCACCTTTTTTGCCCACTTTTTAATTCTGATATGTCATAGGCATATTTTCTTCCAATGTATTGTTCAGTGTAATTATAGATCGTGTGCCTATATCTAAGCTAGCCTTATTTATCAAGGCCAAAATAATTCCTCTTAAACACTCTGTTCCTTGTAAAGTAGCTTTTCAAACACATGTTCTAACTTATAAAGCCCTTTATTAATATTTTTTTGTCAGTAGTTACTTTGTATTTTTGTAGAATCTGCTTTGAGCTTTCTCTCTATACTTTCTCCAACTTACCTGCCTCTGAGCTATTTTTTACTATGTAAAAATGAATCATAAGTATCATATTTGTCCACTGTGCCTCTGTCTTCTGTGCTTTGGATGGGTTACTGATTTGAGGACAAATACTGTACAGTAATTCTGGAAGCATTCATGCATTTCTCAGACAGTACTTAAGAGCCTGAGCTCTCAAGTTAAAATCCTGCTTCCTGTCACCACTATTAGCCATGCCACATTAGACAGGTCCAATGTGTGTGGGTTTTTTTTTTTTTCCACACCACAAAGCAATTCTCTGACGCCGGCTGAGTGCCGTACAATTTAACTCAATTCTGACACTATCTACCTGGAGATAGCATCAGATTCCACAGGTTAAGGGCTCAGTCCTACAAGACTACCCTGCCCTCTCCACATCCCCCACCCCCCCCCCCCTTCAGATGCCAGTCGCAAGTCCAGGTTGTCACATGTGCTTCTGACCAACCAGCTGTAGATTGGAGGCTCCAACGACCTCCTCTTTGGGTTTGTTTATTTTGCTAGAGAGGCTCACAGAACTCAGAGAAACGTTTTACTTACTATATTACCAGTTTATTATAAAAGCATATAATACAGAAACAGCCAGATAGAAGAGATGCATAGGGCAAGGTATATGAGAAGAGGCTCAGAGCATCCATGCCCACGCTCCCCAAATCTCCACGTGTTTACCAACCCAGATGCTCTCCAAACCCCGTCCTTTGGGGGTTTTATGGAGGCTTTGTTACGCTTACATATGCCTGATTGATTAAATCGTTGGCCACTGGTAATTGATTCAGCCTCCAGCTCCTCTCCCCTCCCTGGAGCATTGTTTTCCTTATCCATGAAATGAGTAATGATACCTATTTCTTAAACAAGATAATGGATGTAGAGTGCTATATTAGTTTCCTGTTACAGCCATAACAAATTACTACAAACTTAGCGATTTAAACAACACAAATTTATTTTCTTCCAGTTCTGTAGATCACAAGTCTGAAATGGGTCTCACCAGGCTAAAAACAAGGTCCTGACAGGGCTGTGTTCTTTCTGGAGGCTGTAGGGTAGAATCCGTTTCCTTGCAATTCCCAACTTTTAGAGGCTGCTGCATTTCTCGGCTCATGACCCCCTTCTTTCATCTTCAAAGCCACCAACAGCAGGTCAAGTCCATTTCGCACCTATATCTCTCTGGTTCTCTGCGGCCAGGAAAGATTCTCTGATTTTAAGGACACATGATTATATTGGGCCCACCTGGATAATCTAGGCTACTCTCCCCATCTCAAGGACCTTAACCTTAATCACATCTACAAAGTCTCTTTTGCCACCTAACATAACATATTCATAGATTCCAGATGATCAGGACATGGACATCTGTAGGGGACCATTGTTCTACCTACCACAAGTGCTAGCACTCTGCCTAGTTCTTTGTAAGCCCTCAGTAAGTAGCAATCATTCAAGGCCCTGGGTACTCTGGGAGATTGTAAACTGAATATGTGACCCCCAGGCACAAGTAATTTACAGCCTGGTGGGAAAATGAGAGGGCTGAGGACAGAAATGATTCTGACCCAGAAAGAATGACCAGAGCCATGTGTGGGGTTTCAACCAAGTTCCATGGGAAAGTGAGAGGCTCAGGTCAGCAAGTGATCTGACGAGTTTGAACAGAATGAATGTGTCTGTAATGGATATAAGTGCAGAACCTGGAAAGAAATGAGATTCAACCCAGATGAGAGTCTTTACAGGACAAAGGGTAAGAGGGAAGAAGGCAGGGGAAAAGCCTTTTCTGACTAGACAGTCAGGGGATTAGATTTGTTCACATCTCTCGATTTTTCCCACTAGTCCCACTGCACTCATTTGTTCATTCAGGCAACAGATATGCACCAGGCACTGTACCTGGCCTTAGGGATGCAATGAATACAATACACAAAGCCTGCTTTCTCAGGGCTCAGTCTGGTGAAGCTGACAGCCACGTCGACACAGAGCCGTAATACTGTGTGACAGTAGGAGCCCACAGGAAGGGTATATCTCCCTCCCAAATTTATAGGACAGGAAAGGCATCTTGAAGGAAGTGCTTATAAACTGAGACCTGAAGAATGAGTTGGAGTTTGTCAGTTAGGATGCTTTGGGCCACAAGTAACAGCCCAACTCAAATGGCCTTAAACAATAATGAACTGATTGGCTCACTTAACTGGAAGTCCAGGAGTACAGTAGGCATCAGGGTTGGTTACTCTGGTCACTCTGGCTCCATTTTTCTATGATTCCCTTGTCTGGGCTTTCCTCTGTGTGTTGATTTCACACTCAGGCTGGCTTCCTTCCTGGTGGCAGTTCCAGGTGTCACATCAGTACACCCAGCATCCAGAGAAAGAAAGGCATTTCTTTCATAGACTCTCTCCTGAGCCTGAGAAAACTCCTTTTCCAGAAGCTCCCAGCAACTGTCTCCTTTGCATCTGATTGGGGTCACAGGCTCATTTCTGAGCCAATCCCTGTGCCCAAGTGAATGCCGTGTCCAGTTGGCTTAGGCCTAAGTTCCTAAACCTATCACTGTGGCAAGGACAATGGATTTACGCTTCCTAAAACACATAGTCTGATTTGGGGCAGGGAGATAATTAAATGAAAATCAAGGTACCATTAGGAATGAGGAAGGATGAGGGAACAGAAAGAACAGTTATGTAGGAATGCCTAGTGACTTGTTCTCTCCTTCTCCCATGTAAGACTCATTTCTGCCACTTTATACCTTCTGCTTTTCATGGATTCTGTTTCTTATAACCCTACCTTTGCCATGGTTTCTCTCTGTGCATGCTTTCAGCTTCAGTGTCTGTCGTTAACTGCCTCACTCTCTTCATATTTCTCAATTCAAATCCCCAAGCTCAAGACTCGCGCCCAATTTACCTTGCTATACCAGGCTCCACCTACTTGAAGAACGCTCCAGCATATCAGGGACTTTCTTTTGTATACTGCCGAATCCCCAGTGTCTGAACAGTACCTGGCATGCAGTGGGTACTCAACAAATTAAAAAATGCCAAATGAATGCAAGATCAACCTTCTAGTTAATTGACTGCCTTTGGGTCAGATGCTCCTCGGGGCAAATTTTCTGTGGCTGTGGGGATGTTCCTTCTATAATTTTATTTATTTATTTATTTTTCCCCCAAAGCCCCAGTAGATAGTTGTATGTCATAGCTGCACATCCTTCTAGTTGCTGTATGTGGGACGTGGCCTCAGCATGGCCGGAGAAGCGGTGCGTTGGTGCACGCCCGGGATCCGAACCCGGGCCGCTAGCAGCAGAGTGCGCGCACTTAACCGCTAAGCCACAGGGCCGGCCCGGGGATGTCTCTTCTAGTGGTAGGAGCAGAAATTTGTTTGGATCTCACTTCCACTATTTACTGTTATCTGAACTTCAGTTTACTTTTCTGCAAAATGAGACCAATGAAACCTGCCCTTTATGGCTCAGAGGTGTTCAGTATCAAGTGAGACCGTGAAAATGACATTACTTATATATTGTGAGATCCCAAACAATTTAATTCAATTCTGGTCACTCACATGCACCTGGAAAACATTGATGATGGAAAGGCTAGTTTACCTGTTCCATTCCACTTCTCGATGTTGAGGTCCCCAGGAGAAGCTCTAACTGGCTCTCGTCTTGTCTTTTTCCATTTGCTCCCCCAGGGTCACTCAGGATGTGTCAACTGTCTGGAGTGGAATGAGAAAGGAGAGTAAGTATGAGCTACAGCACCTCGGGGTGCTGGGGAAGGGGTGAGGAGGCTGGGTGCAGGGGACTTTCCCTCCTTTTAGTAGATCTAAGGAAAAGAGTGGACCCAAGTGAAAAGAGACTGCTGCTTTCCACTGTGTCCTTACATTTAGTCCATCATTATGCACACACAGTTAAACAATGAATCCCAGAGAGATGGAAGGTGGGATGACCATCCAAACCCTGTTTTTTTGATAAGCTAATGCGTTTAAGGAATAATGGGAAATTCTCAGGACGAAATAGAAGAGAATCAACTAATGTTTACAAGATAACCTTGAATTCTATGACATCTACTGTTCTTCAAGTTCTTTGTGGCCTAACTCCTTATCAACTGGGAATGTGGGACAGGGGAAGGGGACCCAGGAACTTGAGGAGAGGTCAGAACCCCTCAATGTGCTTGCAGCTTGCTGGCCTCTGGTTCCGATGACCAGCACACGATTGTGTGGGACCCACTGCACCACAAGAAGCTGCTCTCCATGCACACGGGACACACTGCAAATATCTTCTCTGTTAAGGTGAGCAGGATAAGCCACAGAATAAGTGAAAAGGGGTGACTAGGCTGTGCTCATGGTCGTGTTTGCATGCATGTGACCCATGTACCCCCTGGGGTCACAGACACCTTTGTGAGCTGAGCATCTGATGGTAATTCCTAAAACGCTATCTCTTTTCCCTGCTCTGCTTCCTCTCTTAGAGCCAAGAGGCCAGCTCTAGATGAATTTATATTTATGTGAGTGGGGATGGTGGGAGGTATGGTTCTGAGCAGGAACTTAGATAGCAGGCAGACCTGTGTTTGACTCCTTTATCTGCCTCTTGGAAGCTGTGTGACCTAGGCAAATCACCTGACCTCTCTGAGTCTGTTTACTCATCTGTTTACTCATCAAAAAGGAAGTAGCTAAGGAAAATCCTCCAGATTCATGAATAAATGAGTAAATAAATCATTTAATTTTAAAAAAAGGGAGTAGCAATCCACAGGGTTGATGTACAGTTCAATGAGATGATTGGTAAAAAGCCCCAGCACAGGTGCTTTCAGCTGCTCTACCTTCGAGTCTGCTGATTTATTGGCGGAAGGGAGTTGAGCTGAGGAGAGGTGGAAAGGGGACTTACAAGTGTCTTCAGACCTCTGAAGCTCTGTTATGTGGAAGTGACATGAAACTTGTCCCTTTTGGTCCCAGAGAACAGACCTAGGACTAGTGGCTGTAAGTCCACAGAAGCAAATGTGGGCCTAATGAAGGAAAGAATTGTCTAATGCTTAAAAAGCTATTTGAAAAAGGTAGGACAGGCCCTCTGAGGCTGTAGTAAATGTCCCAGCACTGAGGTAGTCTCCTCACTGGGAACTTTATCTGCCAGGTTTAAAGTTGGAGGAAATGACCTTTAATAAATGACCTTTCCAGCTCTGAAATTCTCTAATGGATGTATGTGAGAGTGAGGCTGTCCTTTGGAAAGCTCTAAGAATCATTTTCCTAATTAATATCAAGAGGAGTTACAAGATACCTGAAGAAGAAGGTAGATATGAGAGCTCAGAACCTACCTATTTCCCTAAACCCTGCCTCTTTCCCAAGCTCTGATTCTCATCTCCTGTTCCAGGGACCAATTCTAGATGAATTTCTATGATTTTAGAGACAGAAAAATGCTGATTCACCTCTTGCATGGTGAACAGAGACTGTTTTCTTCCCCCTGAGAAGTATTAGGTCTAGTTTGAGTCTGTGTGGTGGGATCTGGAGAAGGGATCTAAGCCATCAGTTTGGCATCAGAGAGTACAAAACGTTGAGTTCAGTGACCAGAATTTGACAATGGCCTTGACACTCCGTAATAGTAAGACCTTGAGCAAGGTACTTATATTCACAGACCCTCAGCCTCCTCTTCTGTTAAAAAAAAAAGTGTAGAAAAGGAGTCTTCTGTCTTGGGGTAGAACACTGCAGATCTATTTATTTACCCACAAGCTCCTCCTGGTGGCAGCTACAGTGTGTGACGAGTGTGGCAACAGCCACAAGCTCTTCCCAAGGGCTCATCTCTTTATTTCTGTTGTATATGGAGTATATGCTGTCTCCAGACAGGATTAAAGACTACTAGTTGTCCCTAAAAATGATTAAATTCCGTCTATTTCATCTAGCCCTTGTCCTGGTGAGCCAATAGAGAAGTGTATGTGGAAAGAGTGAATTGTTGCTCTTGCGTGAACATGTAAGTCAAGTGGGACTTTAGCTGTTCAAATGCAGCATAATGCCCCACTCCCAGCACCCATTCAGCATTGTTGTAGGTTGGGAGAAACTCTTTAATTAAGAAAGAAAGATAATTCAGTCTTTTGAACTCAAGAAAGAAGAGAAGAACTCAACTAACACCACACCCAAATATTTTTCTTCCTCAAAGCTAGGTGATAGAACTGCATACTTTTAAAAAGTTACTATTCAAAGCTGTTTGTGGCTCTTGTGTTCTTACCATATGTCATCTGGAGTGTTTTGTTCTCATCTTCAGTAGAATGGTGGGGCTCTCATTCTTTATAGTAGCCCCATGGAGGTGTATCGTTTCTCTGCTCAGCCCTTCCCCAAGGCCGCCATTTGAGCCGTTTCCAGTATTTGCCGTTATAAGGAGTGCTGCTCTGAACGTTTCTGCACAAGTCCCTTTGTTCTTTTAGAATTATTTCTCAGAAGTGGAAGTTTGAGGTCAAAAGATAGAAATAGTTTTTACTTTGTTACCTGTTACCAGATTGTTCTCCAGAAGTATTTGAACCAATTAAAAACACCCACTCCCTTAAAACACTGAAAGCCCTTTTCACTTTAAGACTAATTTATTACTTAATCCCATGGTTATTAAATAGTCGTCATGAGGCAGCATGGCATGTGGGAGTCAGACAGACTTGAGTTTGAACACAGTCTTGCTGAATGTTAGTGCCAAATCTCAATTTTTAATGGGGTTATTTTAGAGTTTATTATTTGGGTTTATTTTAATGGGGTTATTTAATAAGATAAAGTACCTGCCCTGGTGTCTGGCACACGAAGTGCTTACAGCTGTGATTATCCTCTACTCAGCTCTTACCTGGGGAAGAATCAGAGGAAAAGGGTTCCTTAGGTAATCTGACTTGACATAGGTCAGGATCACTCTGGCAAGGTAAAGGTATATGTCCCGATTTTGAGCTTTAGGCCTGTGAGCTGATGCTTGAGATCCAAAGTTTTCTTGATGGATTGCCTTTGATGGGCTCATTTTCTTATCTGATATGGAGATGGAAAGAGGGTGCTAACATCCAAGCTAATCTCTTTCCATGGCCAACCCTACTTCTACCGCCTGCCAATCTCTTCTTCATTCTCTCTGGAGCAGTTCCTGCCTCACGCTGGGGACCGCATTTTGATCACGGGGGCAGCCGACTCCAAGGTGCATGTCCACGACCTGACCGTAAAGGAGACGATCCACATGTTTGGAGACCACACAAACCGGGTGAAACGCATCGCCACAGCACCCATGTGGCCCAACACATTCTGGAGTGCCGCTGAGGATGGGCTTATCCGGTAAAGGCCTGGGGCATCGAGTGAGGCCTGTGCCTCCCGTGCTTCCACTGCATGTTGGCTTCCCCATCCTGTCTGCCCATGCTGCTTCCTTCCACAGGCCTGGCTCCTTCCCTCCAGCAGAGTTGCAGCCACATTCGTCTGCCCAGGGCAGTTGTCTGTGGGCAAATTCAGCTGGGAACATTTGCTTACCCTACTCTTGCCTTCCCCACCTTTACCCTCTCCTGCATGACATCTAGGCCCGTGGCCTTCTCTCACCACCTCGGATGCCCAGAATCTGCCTCCTCGGGGCTTTCACACTGCTATTCCCTCTACCTAGTATTCTCTGTCTCCAGCTCTTTCCAAGTTTGACTCTTTCTCACCGTAAGGAGATTAGCTTAAGAGTCACCTATTCCGGGGGCCACCTGGTGGCATAGCAGTTAAGTTCACGTGCTCCACTTCAGCGGCCCGGGGTTTGCCGGTTCGGATCCCGGGTGCAGACCTACACACTGCTTGTCAAAGCCATGCTATGGCGGTGTCCCATATAAAGTAAAGGAAAATGGGCACAGATGTTAGCCCAGGGCCAATCTTCCTCAGCAAAAAAAGAGGAGGATTGGCAACAGATGTTAGCTCAGGGCTGGTCTTCCTCACCAAAAGAAAAAAAAGGGAAAGAAAGAGTCACCTATTCAGAAGCACCTTCTCTGACCATCTTGTCTAAAGTAGACCTACTTGCCCCCATTATTCTTTGTCTCAGCGCCCCACTTGTATCCTCTATAACTCCAATCACCATCTGGAGTTCTTTTATTTTATTTACTTGTTGGTTCGCTTTTTTGTCTGTATCCCTCACTGCTCACTCTCAGAGCAGCTCCCAGTCTGTCTTGTCCTTGGTTGTGTCCCTAGAGCCCAGCACAGTGCCTGGCACGTGGAGGCTATTGATACATTTCTCTTGCACAGTTGGTTAGTGGGCATATGCCTGGGAGGGGGAGAGCCAGCCAGAAATGGTAAAGTAGACTGTCCCCTTTTCCAGTGCCTTGTACTGTCACACCTTCCCTTTAGACAATCCTAAAATTGTCTCATTGCCCTTCTCTAACTCCTTTCTTCAGATGTGACCTTAGAACTTTTCCCTTATCTCCCCAACCTGCTTTAATTGCCTCCTTTGAGATCCTATACGACTTGGTACTCTCTTCCCTGTTACAAAGAAGGAGAGGTATCTCAGTTGTGTATGAACTGTAACACAGCAATTAGAAGCAAGGCACTGAAGTCAGACAGATCTGGGGTCAAGTCCTACAACTGTCATTCAGTGTTTTACTGGGGCCAGTCACTTTACCCCTGAACCTCAGTTTCCTCATCTATAAAATGGGAATTATCATAGTATCTCCCTTGGTGGCCTGAGCATTAAAATTAACCTTAGCATAGTACTTAGAAGACAGAAAGCACTTGGTCAGTAGCGAGTCCAACTCTATGTTGCTCTTGTTGACCTTGACTGACCAGACTGTGCCAGGGCAGCATGTAGAGGCTGAGCATCTAGGGCATTGGGTAGGAGGAGCCTAAGCAGTTAGGCGCAGGCACAGTTAGGAAGGTGTCCTAGCAGAAAGTGAACATAAGCTGGGCTTCCAGTATAGACAGGCTTTGTATGGGCAAGAAAAGGAAGAGTGGACTCCCCAATTTGAGCCGAGTTTGTGAAGGTAGGGGTAAACGAGGCACATACAGGATCAAGAGTTCTGTAGTTGTAATTGACCCATGTTTAGAAAGCCGAGGAACAAGGTCGGAGAGGTATGTGAAATCAGGTTTTGAAAACCAGACTGAAGAGTTTGGTGAGAGTAAACTAAAAGTACACTCATGCTAAAAGTATTGAGGAATCTCTGCAGTTTTTTGATCACGAGAGTGATGTAACAAAAACAATATTTTAGGAAGACCAGTCTGGTGAAGATGGCTTAGAAAGGTAAGGCAAACAGTGAAGAGATTATTGCAGATTTCTAGGCAAGAGGTGGACGAGTCCATGGGTGATGTCCCTCCCACTCTGAATGTGCCTGTGTCCTGGCTGCAGAACAGTCCCCAGACTGCAGCGATGGGTGTGTGCTGCTGCCGGGTAGACGTTTTGGCATGATCTTCACCACCTAGATGGGTCTCATCCTTGGCTTGGCTCTTGGGATTGTGGGTAGCTCTTAGATGATCTCCAGATTCTCTTTTCTGTCATCTTCGTACTTCTTTTGTTTCCTGCAAGAAACTAAATTAGAATAGAATTAAGAATTAGAATTAAGGGGCCAGCCCCATGGCGTAGTGATTAAGTGCGCACGCTCCGCTGCTGGCCGCCCGGGTTCGGATCCCGGGCACGCACCGAGGCACCACTTGTCAGGCCACGCTGTGGCAGCGTCCCATATAAAGTGGAGGAAGATAGGCATAGATGTTAGCCCAGGGCCAGTCTTCCTCAGCAAAAAGAGGAGGATTGCCATGGGTGTTAGCTCAGGGCTGATCTTCCTCACAAAAAAAAAAAAAAGAAAAAGAATTAAGAAGCAGAGCAGAGTGGTTAAAATGCAGTCTTAGGAAGCTATCCTACCTCTGCACTTACCAGCAGGATCGTCCCAGGTCATTTAAGTTCTTTGAACTTCAGTGTTCTAATGGTACCTAGGGGTGGTGTGAGGAGTTAATTAGATAATACATGTACAGCACTTAGGGACAATACTGGACACAAAGCAATTTCTCACTAAGTTTTAGTAATCAGTAGTAATAGTACTTAATAGCAAAAATACTGACATCTGTAAAAAAAAAAAAAAAGTACAGTAGTATTTACCTTAAGGAGTTATGTTAGAATAAAACAGAATGTGTGAGAAGCACACTACAGGTGCCTGGTGCACAGTGGGCACTCAAGAAACAGGGATGGTTTTTGACATTCCCATTATTTACAAACAGGTGCAAAGCCTCTCCCAGTCCCCTTACATAACAAGACCTTGGCTTCTCCCCTGCCTTCCACACAACCACCCAGTCCCTAGTCCCCTAACTCTGTCCTCTCTCACAGCCAGTATGACCTTCGGGAAAACAGCAAACACTCGGAGGTGCTGATTGACCTGACGGAGTACTGTGGCCAGCTGGTGGAGGCCAAGTGCCTCACCGTCAACCCCCAGGACAACAACTGTCTGGCGGTAGGGGCCAGCGGGCCCTTCGTGAGGCTCTACGACATTCGCATGATCCATAACCACAGGTATGAATTGCTCAGCCTCCTGTGGGCAAGGCCCTGGAAACCTGGTGCCCTTTTCCCTCAATGCCATGTCCTCTTCTTTTTGAGGTGGGTTTTTAAAATTGTGTGGTTTTTAAAAAACTTTTATCTATGCTTGTTTTGGAAAATATGAAAAGTATAGTAAGGAAATTACCCATAAACTATCACCTGAAAGAAATTACTGTGTATAGTATTTTCTGCTTTTTCTTTTACTATGAGTGTTTGTACAGAGTTATAATCTTGTTACCTCTAATTTCTTTTTTGTACGTGGAATTTCATTTTATTCTTTTTTTTAAAACAAAAGTGGAATATACTCAGAACCTCCACAGAAGTCCCAGACCTGAGTGGCATCGCCAGCCTGGGTTTTCAGTGGACTTCTGGGACAGGGGCAGGAACATCCAGCCTGCTTTACTCTCATTTGTGAGTTTGAGTGACCACTGTTGCTCCTCACATACATATGACTTGGAGTAGGCCTTGTGCCTTACCACCCTCATCTGCAAAATGGGGATAATGTGGTGGTCACGAGGACCAAGACGGTTGGCAGGACCTACTTGTAAAGCGCTATAACGTAGGTGTCCACAGCTGTCTAGTTGGCGGACCTTTGGGGTCATTGAGATGAGGAAGAAAGGTACCTCCTGTATCTCTCAGGGATACAAACTTAGGTTTTCCTCTAGGGAGTGTGGTCTGGTCTAGCCAGGGGTAGTGTTAGGTGTTGTAACGTATGTGGTTTGCCTTCCCACCAGAAAGAGCATGAAGCAGAGCCCTTCAGCAGGTGTGCATACCTTCTGTGACCGGCAGAAGCCCCTTCCGGATGGTGCAGCCCAGTATTACGTAGCAGGTAGGGCTCAGCCCACCTCTGGCCCCAAACTCTTGGCTGGGTGCTCACTTTCTCTGGGACAGTGCAGGGAGGCAGTGTGGCATGGTGGTCAAGAGCACAGGGCTTAGAGTCAGACAGACCTGGGCTTTAATCCTGACTGCCATTGACCAGTTATCGTGTGACCTTTGGCAGATTACCCTTGATGAGTCTTAATTTCTTTTCTGTAAAATGAGGTTGTAATGACTAAATGAGATAAAGCATATAAAGCAGTTGGCCCAGCACATACAGTAAGGGCTCAGCACTTATAGCTGCTTTTATGGTGAAGACAATTGCTGTCATCATTGATGTGGCTGACTTCACACAACTTCCTGTCTCTTTTGGGGGGGACTGGGAGCCTCACACTAGGGTGACTGGACTGTTCCCTGCAGGTCACCTGCCAGTGAAGCTGCCTGACTACAACAACCGTCTGAGAGTGCTGGTTGCCACCTATGTGACCTTCAGCCCCAATGGCACAGAGCTGCTGGTCAACATGGGAGGGGAGCAGGTATGTATGGCTGCCCAAGGTGGCTCTGCCCCCCCTACCATCCCATATCCAGCAGCCAGGGCTGTGTACCTCATGTCCACTGCCATGAGGCAGACAAGAAGCCTCATTGTCCATGACATTACAGTAAAATGTGAGAGTGACGTGGCATCATTAGAATTCCCAGAGAGGTGCCCTGGCCTGGTCTTTTTCTTGAGCATAAGCTTTAAAACTGACCTTCTGTTTACTAGTTGTGTACTGTGACTTTGAATGAATCTCTTCATGTTTCTGAGCCTGAGTTTCTTCATCTGCTGTTTTCCTAGGAGGAAGTCCTGGGGCTCAGAGCACACAGCCAGGCTGTGGTTTAGGGCCAGCTTTGGGAAGTGTTCTTTGATAATGGCAGGTTGCTAAACTTTCTGTTTGCGTGTTCTCGATCAGGACATCTAGTAAGCCGTGCATAAATTCATTTATTCTACACTCACTCCCTCAGCACTTCCTCTGGGACTAGCATTATCAGAAACATGAGGGAGACAAATGCAAAATATGATCCATCCCAGGCTGACAGGGGAGACATGGTAAGTGAAACAGTTGATGACATTACAAGGCAAGGTGTGATTTTGTATTAAAGAAATGGGATGGAGAATAGATGAGCACCTGAGTTTAGCACAGGGCTCTGGCTTCAGATTGCTGAGCCATTACCTGGCCTGAAGGTAGCGTAACAATGAGTGGAGAGGCAGTCTAGCAGAGTGGTTCAGAGCCAGGCAGACTTGGTTTTGGTTCCTGGCTGTGCCACATGCTGCTTTTAGGGCCCTGGATAAATTACTTAAACTCTGAGCCTATATTTCTTCATCTTTAAAGAGGGTGATGATAATAGTACCTCTTCATGGGGTGGTTTCTAGGATGAAATGAGATGAAATGAGTCATATAAAACACTAAGCAGAGTTCCTGGAGCAACGTAAGAATTCAATAATTGTTAAGTAGTACTTACTGAGGGAAGTAACTAGCAGTGGTACTTTGGGCAAATTGCTTCCCTTTTCTGAGGCTTTAGTTTTCCCGTCTGTAAAATGAGACACTTGGCTTTGTGACCTCTGAGGACTTTGCCAACTTAAACATGTGATTCTAATTAATGACAGTATTTCAAGTGGTCCACCCTAAGGGTCAGAAACTGGAAGATTTTCCTGCCTGAGGCTTGCTCCATAGAAACCCCTCCTGGCCTCACTGGATGGTCCCCTGCTCAACACTCACTATGTTCCTAAGAGCCACCAAGGCCTTGCTCATGGTCTAGCGACATTCTTACCTCACAGCCTCCATCTCTTTTCTTGACCTCTCTACTCTAGGTCTATTTGTTTGACCTGACTTACAAGCAGCGGCCATACACCTTCCTCTTGCCTAGAAAATGCCACTCCTCAGGGGGTAAGTTTTCCCTTAGGGTATCCTTCAGGGTGTCTCTGCTGGGGAGCTTGAGTGTGTGCCACTTCTGCTAAGAAACCTGCCCCTTACCTTGGGCTGTGGCTGTGATCCTCCAAAAGGATAGATTCTCTGAAATAACACTCTCTGCAGTAAGAAGGAAGACAGTATTGGGTCAAAGAGATCCGTCAAAGGGGTTTGTGTCACAGCCCTTTTCACTCTCTCTGAAAAAGCAGATTTCCACAGCTTGGCTCTTGAGGACATGAAGTAGTTGCCCTTCCCTTCACGTCCGGGATCAGTCTCCTCATTGACTTCTTCCTGGGCCTGTAATTGCCTTAGTCACCTCCTCTCTCTCCCACTGGCACCCCCACCACCAGCTAAGGGTAATGCCAAGTTGAAGCTGTGTCCCGCTCCAGCCAGCAGAGGGCGCGTAGGCTTTTCTTTATACTTTTGCCTGCTGGTCTGTCAGAACTTGCTTTCTGGGAATGGATCTTACCCTGGGAGGATGGCTCCACAATGGAACCATCAGACCCTGTGATGGAATGGAAGCTGGAGGGCTGCTGAGGAGAAATGAGGAGCTCCTCTTGAATTAATGCTGTTCCTTTCTCCCCACTCCCTGCCAGAAGTTCAAAACGGCAAGATGTCCACCAATGGTGTGTCCAACGGTGTGTCCAACGGCCTGCACCTTCACAGCAATGGCTTCCGGCTGCCAGAGAGTAGGGGACACATCAGGTGAGGCCGGCCTGACTTGTCTAGCCCTCCCCGCCCCAATTACGTCTTATGGAGGGAGGGGCATGTCCTGTAAACCTTTCTCCTGATCCCTACCCGTGCACACACCCCAGAGTCGGAAGACTGAAGCAAAGAGGTTTCTGGAGTGTGGCTAGTAGTCCCAATGCCACTCCTACCTGGTAGGACTCCAGTCATGCTCAGACTGAAGCTCTCGTCCCTAGGACCAGAAACTAGGGTCAAGACCCAGGGCCTAGCTGCCTCTTAGCACTGAGCTCTCTCCTAAAGGGGTCTCACGTAGATGGGCCTCTCCCATTATATTTTTCCCCATCCCATAGCATCTTTTGGCCCCTAGTCTCTGCCAAGCCCTGTGCTGGGCTCTACATACAGAGGCGTTGAAATCCTCTAGCCCTTGAGAGAAACAGAATTCTCTATAGATAGATCCGTGGGAGGGACTTGGGTGGTCACAAGGTTCAGCTCAGGGTGGAGGCAAGTGGTGTCAGCTACTGTCATGCCCAGGAGTTTGATTAAGAATTGCCTTAGGGCTGGCCCCGTGGCTGAGCGGTTAAGTGCGCTCGCTCTGCTACTGGCGGCCCAGGTTCGGATCCTGGGCACGCACTGACGCACCGCTTCCTGGCCATGCTGAGGCCACGTCCCACATACAGCAACTAGAAGGATGTGCAACTATGACATACAACTATCTATTGGGGCTTTGGGGGAAAAAAGGAGGAGGATTGGCAATAGATGTTAGCTCAGAGCCGGTCTTCTTCAGCAAAAAAAGGAGGATTAGCACGGATGTTAGCTCAGGGCTGATCTTCCTCACAAAAAAAAAAAAAAGAATTGCCTTAAACCTGCCCAGGATAGCTTTATTTCTTCTCCTCTGTTTTTTCACTGGCTCGGAGTATCTGGAATTGTGCCCATTAGCTATCATGGTAACCCAGGTCAAGAATACAAGTGGTCTCCTTTTCTAGATGACAGTGCAGATCCCAGGGGCCAAGAAAACCTAGGTGGCCCTCAGGCAGGGCTACAGACTTCCTGAGGGGCTGCTCTGACCTTCTTTGGCTGGCCTGACTTGGCTCTGCTTCTCCCACAGCCCCCAGGTAGAGCTACCCCCATACCTGGAGCGCGTGAAACAGCAAGCCAATGAGGCCTTTGCCTGCCAGCAGTGGACCCAGGCCATTCAGCTTTACAGCAAGGCCGTGCAGAGGGCCCCTCACAACGCAATGCTCTACGGGAACCGAGCTGCTGCCTACATGAAGCGCAAGTGGTGAGTGCGCCCAGCCAGGACGAGGGATGAAGGCAGTGGGCCTGCTGGAGCCAAGTTGCTGAGGCACCCAGGAAAGGTGGCAGTGATATCTTGCTGCCTCTTAGGGCTTCTTAGGCCCCGGCCTCTCCTCCCCGCCTCCTGGCTGGTGGTGGGCAGGTGTCTGACCCATTAGTCAGGAAGTCTCAAGCACCAAGGAAGCTCACAGTTAAGTGGAACATGTTACAAGTACCTTCAACATGGTGCTTTGTTATAAAGTGCTGTGGCCACTGGGGAAGTAGGGATTGAGAGAACGGTTAGTCCCAACTGTTAGAGAGTTGGACTTTGAAGGAGCAGTGGAATCTTCCTAGATGGAAATGAGGCGTTTGGTGAATTCAGTTGGTATCTGTCTGAAATGATTCTGCAGCTCCTTGACCTTGGGGCTTGCTTTCCTGTGCTCTTAGACCAGTTGGACCAAGCACAAACAAGATCCCAGAGATCTGAAGCCAGCTGTGGGTTGTGCTGGGTTGTAGTGGCTGGTGGTAAAAGAGTAGGTCCATATCCTGAAGAACTCTTTATCTTTGGAGACCATCAGGGCCCCCAGCCCTTCTGCCTGCAGCACCAGCAGGCAAGCAGGCAGGCAGACCCCATCCCCCAGCCAGGGCCAGGACTGGAGATGGATAGAGCTGGGCCCACAGCCATTTCTGCTCCGTCTGGCATCCGTCGGCTCTGCCCAGACAGACAAGCCAGCTGGTGTGCCATCGTCTGGCTGCAACTAGGCAGGCCAGAGAGAGAAGCTTAAACCCACCCAAGTCAGCAGGATGGTGGATGGGGGTTTGGGAAGATGCTACCCCCACAGGGCTTAGCTCTGGCATCAGGAATTTGCCAAGGGCTCAGATGGCAGCCAAACCAAGGAGATGACGGTTTAGGGCCATCCTGAGGTGTTTCACCTCTCTGTCCCAGCAGTTGGTAGAATGCAGTGGTCCTCATCCAGACTCTAGGCTGAGAGCTGTTTCACTCCTGCATTCTTGCTAAGAGAGGAGGATGATTTCCCAATCCCTGGTGCCCTCAACATCTTCCTTCAACTACTGTGTGCTAGGTACTAGGGACACAAAGTTCTGTCACTCTGAGTTCCTGTGCTCCAGAGCGCCCAGCCTCTGGACAAAGGATAAAGGCATGGACATGGTTCATCATCGAAGAGGGAGGAAGCAGTAAGTCTTTGAATGGTCAGGTGCAGAGCTGTGGGCATTAAGAAAAGTTGGGTCGCTTTAGCTGGGGATCAGGGAAGCATCAGGAAGATGTGCTATCTGAATGGGCTTTAAGTGTGGGCAGGCTTAAGGAGATGAAAGGAGTTGAAAAGGAGAAGGGGACTGTGGGGGAAGGACATTCCCAGGGAGTTGAAATGGTGTGAACAAAGGCGTGGGGGTGGGGGACTGACTGAAAAGAGCTTGTTTGCAGAACAACAAATCCATTTGGCTGGAGCAGAGGGTTCTGGAAGGGACTGGCAGGAGATGAGTCTGTGAGGTAGCCTGGGGCCGGCCTGGGAAGGACTTGGAATGCAGAGCGGTGGCGTTTTGGCCTCGATTCAGTGGATGATGGGCAGCTACTGAAGAGTTTTGAGCAGGAGAGGGATGTGCTGAGGGCTGTCCTTTTCAGGGAGATTGATTTGGCATTGAGTCTAGATGGGTGAGCCCTGGGGCCAGCCTGCTCTCTCCCCATCCCCACATGCCTGCCAGTGACCCCTAGAATGTCACATTCTGTCCCAGGCTAGTCTCCCCAGGGCTGCCATCTGCTCCTGAATGCAGTGGGAGCTGTCACCCTCTGGCTTCTGGCTGGTCTCTGGTCTGGCTCTCCCCAGGAGCTCTGAGGGGCACCTTGCAGGCGGTAATTGGGTTTCCAAACAGCGCCTGCTCCTTTCATCACAGCCACTCGTTCTGACGCAGGCCGCGCCATCGAAGCACTCAGTCTCCTGCCTGCCCCCACACTGGCTGAGCTGCTTGTTCCTAGTCTGAGCATGGCTGCTCCAAGGGCTGAATGCTTCCTCTGAGTGCTGTAGGAGAGAAGGGTCAGGAGGACATTTTCCTTGGCAGGCCTGCTTTGGCCCTATGCAGGGGGGTTGTGAGCTCTGCCTTGGTGGAGGCGCCATCAGCTCTGGGGAGTGCTGCCTGGCACAGTTGGGGCCTAGGCCCACCTCAGCCCGGCAGGAAAAAAAACAGCTCCCAAAGGAGAAGTGGCTCCTGTGGCCCGTCTGGCTCTCCAGATGAGCGGTGGGAACCGGTCTGTGGGGGCTGAGGGAGTGTGTATCCTGTATTCTGGTACAGGGTGGGAAAAGGAGGGGCTTCTCCTTTGAGCCCTCCCCACCTACTCCCCCCACAAGAAAATTTCCACTTCCCTTCATCCATGCTTTGGGAGGTTGGGGAAGTGAGTGGGGACGATTTGGAGCTCCTGGTGTGCACCCCCCCCCCCCCCCCCCCCCCCGTCACCATCAGCTTCCAGAGAGCTGACTCTGCCAGTCTGTCAGACCCCATCCTCCACCCCCTGGAGGCAGAGGCCACAGCTGCTGTAGATCAGTCAGCCAGGACTGAGGGGGGTCTGGCTGAGGGCTTGCAGCCTGCTGGTCAGACCCTGGGTCCCCAGCCTGGCACTTCTGGCTTCCCCGGACCACAGAACTGTCCTTGAGGGCCCCCTGCCTCAGACACGGCTTTGAAGGCCAGTCAGGGGGGATTTGAAGAGGTGAATGGAGGAAGGGAGAAGGAGGGCTTGGGGAGCCTGAGGCGGGCAAGATGCCAGGCCTGCTGCTGCAGAGCTGCGGGTGCCTGGGGTGAGCGGGTGCGCGGTTGCATACTCTGTCCAGCAGAGGGCAGCCTGACACCGGTTTTTGCCACACACCCAGCTCCCACACCCCAAACCTCCAAGACCTCTGGGTGTTCCTAGCTTGCCTCCTTAACATACTCTATCTCCTGGGGAGCAAGACCTTCATCCCCAAGCATTCTCTTCATCCCCAAGTACTGTCACCCTGAGATCTGTCAGAGGTGGGCTGGGGTGGCCACAGGAAGCAGAAGAGACAGTGGGAACTCCTTGCTTGCCATTTGACTCTATCTCCAAGCCACACTCCCTGCCTTTCCAGGGATGGTGACCACTACGATGCCCTGAGGGACTGCCTCAAGGCCATCTCCCTAAACCCATGCCACCTGAAGGCACACTTCCGCCTGGCCCGCTGCCTGTTTGAGCTCAAGTACGTGGCCGAGGCCCTGGAGTGCCTGGATGACTTCAAAGGGAAGTTCCCGGAGCAGGCCCACAGCAGCGCTTGTGATGCCTTGGGCCGTGACATCACAGCCGCCCTCTTCTCCAAAAATGATGGTGGTAAGTGGCACTGAGGAACGGTTGCTGTCACTCTTTCTATTTGAGGTGCTACATGACATTCTAGAGAGGACATGGTTCTGGGATTGGAGAGGCCTGGGTTCAGATGCTGATTCAGAAACCATGTGACCTTGAGACAGTCTTCGTCTGAGACTCAGTTTCCTCATCTGAAAAGGAGGAATGATAGCACCTGCCGTTCAGAGTTTCTATTGAGGATTAGCAATAGCCTGTTTAAAGCCCCTGGTTTAGTGCCTGTGATTTGGGATAGGAGTAAGCTGAGTCCAGTCAGACCATGGGGCACGCAGGGCATTCTCACCTGCTCACAGACAGGGCCTTGGCTACTCCATTGGGCAGCTGAGTAAGGGGCAGCAGCTGGGGTTGCACTGGTTCCAGTTTGCATGCTTGCAGCAGAGGCAGCAGGACAGGGCGGTAGAAGTGCCTCGGGCACAGGGTGTGGAGCCTCAGGTTCCAGTCTCAGCTCTGCCCATGTGGTAACCTTGTGACCTTGGGCAAAGCACAGCGTCTCTGAACCTGCTGCCTTACGTGCACACAGAGCATTCAAAGCCCTACCCAGCTCACCTTGGTAACTTTGGAGGGCAAGCTGGGTAATTTTAGTGTGGTCTATAAACATGAAAGGTAAGCTCACTGGAGGCAGACATGGGCCCTCACCTTTCTCCTTTGCAGTTTACTAACACTGTGATTGATTCATTTGTTTGAATAGTTATTAAGCACCTACCATGTGCCAGGCACTGTGCTGGGTCCTGGCAATACAGCTGTGAACAAGTCAGATGGGATTTCTTTATTCGTGGATTTTACAGCCTAGTGAAGGAACCAAGCGATGAAGGAGAAACAAAGAGTGTGACAAGTGCCATGGGGACCTGATATGGTATAGGTGTATGGGCGAGGGCTTGATGGCAATCTGGGGTTCTTGAGGAAGAGCCGTTTAAGCTGAGATCTCAAGGATGAGGAGGAAGAGTTAACTAGATACAAAGTGTAGCTGTGGGAGGTGAAGAGTTCCTAGCATAGGGACCACCACGTGCCAAGGCCCTGAAGCAGGCAGGAGCAAGGCACTTTTAAGGCACTGAGGAAATTGGTGTGATTTTACCCAAGACACTTAACTCATCAGTGCCTCATTGGACATCCATGATAACTTTCTTCCAGCGAGGAAGGGCTTGGACCTTACTGCCTTCAGAGCTATGATTCTATTTAGAAATATCATCCCCCCAAGGCTCGCTTGGTAGTGCTTCACCCTCTCCTCCCTACCTCTCACCTCCACAGAAACAGACCTTGGGCCTGTGCAACCTTCCAGACATTATTCAGGGACCTGAGCCAACGCTCTCCTGGCATCAGAGGTCTCCTCTTGACCATCCTTAAGGGCTGGGTCCAAAGATGCTTCTTCCCCACAGTTGTTTCCAGTTTTCCAGGGTAGGAGTAGAGGCAGGTAGCCCTACGTCGCTAGTACTTGGGCTGAAAACAGGGCCAGGGATGGGGGAAAGTTGGGGGAGGGGAGAGAGGGACAGGACTCTCACCTTTCCTTGATCTCTACCCCCAGAGGAGAAGAAGGGAGCTGGTGGTGGTGGCGGCCCAGTCCGCCTCCGCAGCACGAGCCGCAAGGACTCCATCTCAGAGGATGAGATGGTGCTGCGGGAGCGAAGCTACGACTATCAGTTCCGCTACTGTGGCCACTGCAACACCACCACGGATATCAAGGAGGCCAATTTCTTTGGCAGGTCCGAGGCCCTAAAGAGGAGGAGGGCACAGCCCGGTTGGCAGCAGGAGGTTGGGGGGCCGTGAGGGCATAATGCTTTTAGTAAAGTCTCAAATCCCAGCTCTGCCTCTGTACCTTTGGGCAAATGGCTTCACCTCTATGTGCCTCAGTTTCTTCATCTATAAAATGAAGCCAGCCATCCCCACTCACGGGGCCATAACGAGGACTAATGAGGTAATCCATAAAGCATCCAGTGCAATGCCTGGACTATTCCTTTATTCCCACCCCTTTCTCCCTGTCTCCATGTGCTGGAGCTTGGTTTCTTTATCTGGATGCTTGGAGTCTCCCTCTGCTGAGGGTATGAGGCAAGAGCCCTCAGAGCCTGGCAATCTTGGCATACCTATTGTGTGCTCAGAACTGTGCCCCAGGTACTGAGAGACGTAGCCCGTGTCTCAGACACCATCACCCCCAACCCTCCTTTGTAGATGTTGTACTTTCTTTGGGTAGGTAGGACACATGAACGGGAATCAAGAATCTCTCCATCAAGATCCCCTCTAAATGTCAACGGTGCGTGAAGGGCAGATGTACCGTAGGATTTGGGGCTCTGGATCCAGGAAGTCTGGTACTACTGAGGGAACGTTTAGACAAGGGTATCCCCAGAGACCTAAGAGATACAAGATCCGCTCCTCACACCCAAGGAGCTTATAAGGTATTTTAGGGGTGAGTGTCTTGGAGAGGCAATCCCTGACCCTAAGTTTAAGAGAACAGTTGAACGGTGACTTGGCCGCTGCAGTATGGAGAGGATTACCGTATGTGGGAGTTCTGAGTCAAGTGAAGACCCCAGAGTTCGGGGGCTGAGAGGCTCCAAAATTCCCTGTGCCCCCTTGCCCTCAGCCACACCGCCTCTACTTGAGGCTGTAGGGCAGTACCCCACCTGACCTCCCTGCCCTTTGCCCCCCTGCCAGCAACGCTCAATACATCGTCAGTGGCTCTGACGATGGCTCCTTCTTCATCTGGGAAAAGGAGACCACCAACCTGGTCCGCGTGCTCCAGGGGGACGAGTCCATCGTCAACTGTCTGCAGCCACACCCCAGCTACTGCTTCCTGGCCACCAGTGGCATCGACCCTGTTGTGCGGCTCTGGAACCCCCGGCCAGAGGTGAGGGTGTAGGCAAGGTGGCCAAAGGCAGACAGGGAGGAAGGTAGGGATAGACCCTGCAGAAGGCCTCTGGCTGAGCCTGTGAGGGTCGGGAAGGGAAATGAGTCACGCAGAGGCTGTAAGCTGCTAGGATGAGTGAGCTCTTACTCCGGAGCCGAAGGCTGTGTCAAGGTGAGAGCCATCAAGTTCTGAAAGCTCCAGAGGCAGTGGGCAATTCTGGGAACAAGAGTTGGTTCCTGCTTTCAAGGGACATATCCTTGAGCAAGCTGTGAAGATGAGACTCACATACAGGACACAGGAGCCAAGGATGGGTGTGGGAGGGTAGGGAGGGAACCAGACCAGCTCCAGCACACCTCATGGCTCCTTAGGTTCCCCTCCTATACCACTGTGGTGTGTCCCCAGAAGCTGTGCAGAGGCTGGTCCCTCAGTCACATGGGAAGTATGCAGGCTTTGGAGTCGAGTGGGCCTGCATTTGAATCCTGGTCCCTTCATTCACTGCCTGAGGGTCTTAACCACCTTGACTCGGGTTTTTATCATCTGCATTGGAATGGGAATGACAGCACTATCTCAGAAGGTTGCTTTGAGGATTAAAGATGTGATGCCTATAAAGTGTCCAGCCAACAGGGACACTTAGGACAGTGTGGTCCCCTCCGTTCCCAGGGTGGGTAGCAGGCATGTCGGCCTGAGGCCTCCCATGCCCTCTGCCCCACCTCCTCCTTCTTCCCAGCTGGCAAAACACAAGTCAAGTGGTGTATCTAATTCCAAAGGCAATTTGCTGTGAATTTTAAAGAGACAATCCTACAGGACCCTCCCTTGAGGGGAGAGGAAAAGAAGGATAAAGAAAGGGTCCTTAGGAGTGGGAACAGAAAAGAGTGGGATGGGGGGAGTATGTCTGCACCCTCCACTCTGGGATCCAGTGTGTGTGCCCAACATATCCTGGTGCAAGACCTCCCTCATACATGTCCATGTATGAGTCCCCCATATATATCCTGATGTGCTGTGTCCCCATCACTTTCTCAAGTGGGGCCCCTGTGTATGCCCTGGTGTGTGTATTCCCCCCAATATGTATCCCAATGTGTTGTGGGCCGCCCCCATATATAACCCCTTGTGGCGTGTCATCTCCCTCACATGGATCCTGGTGTGTGTGTGTCCCATGTATATCCCAGTATGCACGTTCCCCTCCACCCATACACACATATGGGTAAACTGATGTATACCCATATACATCTCCTGGTATATACATCCCCCCTCCATATGTGTAGCTCAGTCTGTGTGTATGTGTGTCATCCCCCACTCCCTCCCGCACACATAGATCCCAGTAGTATGTGTCCCTCCCCACTACAGAGTGAAGACCTCACAGGCCGAGTTGTAGAGGACATGGAGGGTGCTTCCCAGGCCAACCAGCGGCGCATGAATGCAGACCCATTGGAGGTGATGCTGCTCAACATGGGCTACCGGATCACAGGCCTGAGCAGTGGGGGTGCTGGGGCCTCTGATGATGAGGACAGCTCCGAGGGCCAGGTGCAGTGCCGGCCCAGCTAGACCTTCCTAGCCCTGGTCCCCAGCCCCTGCTACTGGCTGGAACCTCTACCCTGGGCAGGAGGTCAGGGGGTTCTGTTTTGGTTTGTCTCCCCCCTGCCCTATTTTTTCATTTCCCCTGTTTTGTTTGTTAGTTTGGCATTGGGGGTGGGGGTTGCTGCAACTTGCTGGCTTTCAGACTTTTGGGTGGATTGCCCCTGACTGGCCCCAGCCCTGAGCAGAAGAGCAGGAGGGGAAGCCCCTCCATCTGCCCCCACCTCCCGCTTCCATATCTCTGGAGGGCTCAGCCTGCCTCAGGTGGGGAGGCAAGGGCTGAAGCTGTCTTCAAGGACTGCTCTATCCTTCAGTCGGCAGCAGAAGGGGGAATGGAATTCCCAGTCCGTAAGGGCCAGCCTTGACCTGTTGCCACACTTGCTCCCTGGCAGGCAAGGCTAGCTCTCCCATGGTCTTCAGGGAAGGTTCTGAAAAAGAATGGGGTCCCACCCTCCCTCCAGAGCCACTGAGTCGGGGTGGAAGCAGAAGGAAGGATGGGAGCCCTGGAGTGGGCAAAGCCAGGCCACTGCCTGGTCACAGTGGAGCATCCTTGCCCTCCTCCCAGGCTCTGGGCCCTACATCTGCTTTCACTGGCCACCTCTGGGGCTCAGCCTTTCCTGAGGGCCCTGGCAGAGGGTGAGGCACCACCCACCCGTGCCAGCCCTTCCACACTATGGCCACTCTCCTTTCTCGGGCGCTCCTCGGCCTCACTGTGACCTTTCTGCCAGAGCTCCCAGCCAGGCCTACTCTCACTGAGGTGGCACTCCCTGCCAAGGGCCCTTTCTGCCCTCTCTCCCACCCCACATGCTGAGCCGCCACAAAGACCAAAGAAGTGATGGCTTTTCTCTGTCCCCTGCTGCTCTGGGGGGGGGGGGGGGTCTCCTGAGCCACTCTGGATGGTAAAGTCCCTAACTCAGCCCCCTCCCTCCTCAGCAGCCCCAAGCTTTACACTGGATGCAACGGTCACCCCACCACTCACCAAGCCTCCCTTTCTCTGCCCCCTTTGCTCTCAGCTTGGGAGCTGCTCGCGGTAGTTGGTTCATCCTTCCTCCCCTCTCCCTCCCACTTCCCCTCAGTGCTTACTTGGCTCCAGCCCTCCAGCTGCAGCCTCTGGGGAGAAGCAGCCTCCCTTCTTTTCTCCCTCCCTCCCTCCGTCTCTGCCAGGTGCCTCCTCTCAGTCAGGCTTCAGAGCAGCCCTGGAGACAGAAGGGCCATGTTAAAAGCTTTTTCACAGTTTTAAGAAGACATGGGGGTGAGGATAGTGGTGGGGGGTCTGGCACCATCTCGTCATTGCTTTAATCCCAACAACACAGGTGGCAGCTTCTCCCCCTTCCTCCCCACCCCAGTCCTTCCTCCCACCCCTCTCTTCTAGCTTGGTAATGAAGTATATTTATTGGTGAAGGAAACAGCTGCTGCTGCTTCTCCTGCTGCTGGGACTTGCTCCCCTGTCTCTTCTCTGTGACCTTTCTCCAGCCAGGGAGGGGAGAGCGGGAGGATTGGGGCTGGGCCCTGGGGCCCAAGGACCAGCAGGGGCCCCTTTGCTTTCCTGTGTTCGAGCCACCCAACATTTCGCCTCTCCCTGCCTCCCGCCCTCCCTCCCTGCCTCCCGCCTCCCGCCCCCTGCCTGCCCAGCCTGGGCCCTGCAGTGTGGAGAGACACATAAGCCTTACTGTCCTCTGGGGGCAGGAGCCGAGCCTTTATGTTGCTCCGCTCCCAGGAGAGTGAGGGTGACGCAATTGATTAAAACCATTTTGTTCTAGGTGTGGCTGGTGGCGTTTGTGGGGTGCAAATGGGTCTTGGGACAAAAGTGTGGGTACGTGATCCCTCACCTCTGTAGCTCGGTGACTTTGAGTAACCACACCTCTACCGGGCAGAATGAGGCCTGCCTTGGAGGGTCCCTGTGAGCAGTGGTCACCCAGCCTAGCAGGGCTGAGCACAGAGCCCAGCACTGGTGGCTGTGATTTGCGATAATCAACTTTCACTTTCCAGGCCGTTCCCTTATCTGTAAAATAAGGAGGTTGGAGTCTTAGTGGTTTTTCAAACTTTTTACATTGGAACCCAAACAAGAAATACACATTTTACATTGTGACCTAAGATACCCATGCTTATTTGTATGTATATAATGAACATAAGTATTACACAATAATACTTACTCTTGCTACATGCAATGTATTCTATTTGCCATTCTATTTTATTAAGGAGAAAAAATGCTGGTTGTAACCCACTAAATTGATTTCACAACCTGCAGTTTTTTGATATGCCCTGGACTAGAGGATTTCTTAGAACAGAGATTCATTCCCAAAGTTCCTCAGCTCACAGCACTTACCCCATCGTTAGTGTCTCAGTAATTTTTTCCTGGAGCCCCTAAGCCACAAGAAATACCTAACAGTTCAGTTTATTAAGTTGTTAAGCACAAATCACTTAATAACAATTTATGTCCTACAGTCAGTCATCATTTAAAAAATAATACGTATAAGTAAGAAGAAACAATATTTTTATTTCTCTTTTTTTTTTTTTTTTGGTGAGGAAGATCAGCCCTGAGCTAACATCCATGCCAGTCCTCCTCTTTTTGCTGAGGAAGACCGGCCCTAAGCTAAGATCTATTGCCAATCCTCCTCCTTTTTGTTTTCCCTTTTTCTCCCCAAAGCCCCAGTAGATAGTTGTATGTCATAGTTGCACATCCTTCTACTTGCTGTACGTGGGATGCCACCTCAGCATGGCCGGACAAGCGGTGCGTCGGTGCACACCCGGGATCCAAACCTGGGCCGCCAGTAGCGGAACGCATGCACTTAACCACTAAGCCACGGGGCTGGCCCCTAATATTGTTACTTTTTTGTTTTTCTGTTTTTTTGTGAGGAAGATCAGCCCTGTGCCAACATCTGCCAATCCTCCTATTTCATTCTTAACTACAGTAACTAATGAGATCTGTGTGCTTGTTGGGCACTGCAAAACTTGTCTAACTTTCTAATCAGATTGGACACCACCCTTATTTCCTGTTCCACACTGACTTTCATTTGCTTTTTATCACAGCAACCACTAAAAACCGAGCTTCTCAAAGATGACATAATCAAAGGAATGTAGCGCAACCTAATGATGAAACCGTGAACTACCGTGAGCTAGTAGTTCTCTCGGTAGCCAACAGATGTTGAGTATCTCTCAAATTTAAAATATCCTATTGTGCTCCCTGTGAATTTGCTGTGGCACCCTAGGGGGCCTTGATGCACAGTTTGGGATGCACTGTGGTTCAGTACTGTGGGAACGATAGTTTCACTACTGAAATTTTGTGATTCTTCTGTTTGTACATTTGGAAAGAACCAGGCTGGGGTCAGCAGGGTATGCTTGGTTTAGTGCAGGAGACAGAAAGGAAAGAGGTCCTGCCAGAAGCACAATAGGTGATGTTATGAAGCAGGTGCTGTGGGCTGGTATCATTCCTCTGTGTTCCCAAATTGAAGTCTACAGAAGCTTCTTCAAGACATTTGCAGACAAGGGAGGGACAACGTTCCAGGCCAAGGGAGTAGTGCAAAGTCCCAGATTTCCTCACGGAGCTGGAGTGATTCAGTTCAACTGCATTGTAGAGGGTGGGGTGGCCTGTGGACTGGAGAGGCAGTCAAATTGTGAAGGACTCCCTGTGCTTGGTGAGAGACTGTAGGCTCCATCCTGTAAGCAAGGAGGAGCCATTGGAAGACTTCACCATGGGCTCCCTTTCATTTGGAGTTGGTACTCTTTTTATTTATTTATTTATTTATTTTATTAATACACTTTATTTTTTAGAGCAATTTTAGGCTTATAGAAAATTGAGCAGATAGTACAGAGAGTCCCACATACCCCCTTTCTCCCTGGCTTAGTTTCCTCTATTATTATTAACATCTTGCACTAGTGTGGTACATTTGTTACAGTTAATCAACCAATATTGATACATTATTATTAACTAGAGTCCATAGTTTACTAGGGTTCATTCTTTGTATTGTATAGTTCTATGGGTTTTGACAAATGCATAATGTCATGTATCCACCATTACACTGTCATACAGAATAGTTTCACTGCCCTAAAAATCCCCTGTGCTCCACCTCTTCAGCCTTCATCAGCACCCCCTCCCCCCAAAAAAGAAGTACTTAGGAATAAAAATGACAAAATATGTACAAGATCTATATGAGGAAAACAACAAAACTCTGATGAAAGAAAGCAAGGAAAATCAAAATAAATGAAGAGAGATTCCACGCTCATGGATAGGAAGACTCAATATTATTAAGATGTCATTTCTTCCCAACTTGATCTATAGCTTCAATGAAATCCCAATCCAAATCCCAATAAGTTGTTTTATGAATATCAACAAATTGATTCTAAAGTTTATATGGAGAGGGAAAAGACCCAGAATAGCCAACACAAATAGCAAAGTCAAAGAAGAACAAAGTTGGAGGATTGACACTACCCAACCTCAAGACTTATAAAGTTACAATAATCAAGACAGTGGTATTGGCAAAGGAATAGACAAAAAGATCAATGGAATGCATAGAGAACCAGAGGTAGATCCATATAAATACAGTCAACTGATCTTTGACAAAGGAGCAAAGTCAATTCAATGGAGGAAGGATACTCTTTTCAACGAATAGTGCTGGAACAACTGGATACCTACATGCAAAAAAAAACTGACTTTACACCGTTCACAAAAATTAACTCAAATTGGATCATAGACCTAAATGTAAAACACAAAAGAATAAACTTTTAGAAGATAAACATAGGAGAAATCTAGGTGACCTTGGGTTTGGTGATGGGTTTTTAGATACAACATCAAAAGCACAATCCATGAAAGAAAAAATTGATAAGTTGGACTTCATTATAAACTTCTGCTCTACAAAATCAAGAGAATGAAAAAGACAAGCCAAGGACCAAGAAAATGTTTGCAAAACATCAGATAAAGGACTTGTATCCAAAATATACAAAGAACTCTTAAAACTCAACAATATGAAAACAACCCAGGTAAAAAATGGGCAGAAGATCTGAATAGACACCTCACCAAAGAGGATGTACAGGTGACTAATAAGCATATGAAAGATGCTCAGCTTATGTCATTAGGGAATTGCAAATTAAATCAACAATGAGATACTACAACACACCTATTAGGATGGCTAAAATCCAAAAAAATTGTCAATAACATGTTGGCAAGAATGTGGAGCAACAGGAACTTGCATTCATTGCTGGTGGGAATGCAAAATGGCACAGCCAGTTTGGAAGACAGTTTGGCAGTTTCTTACAAAGCTAAATATAGTCTTACTATAGGATCCAGCAATCGCTGTCCTTAGTATTTATACCCAAATGAGTTGAAAACTTATGTCCACACAAAAACCTGCACACAAATGTTTACAGCAGCTTTATTCATAATTGCCAAAAACTGGAAGCAACCAAGAAGTCCTTCAAAAGGTGAGTGGATAAACAAACTGGTACAGCCATACAATGGAATATTACTCAGTCATAAAAAGAAATGAGCTATCAAGCCACAGAGACATGGAGGAAACTTAAATGCATATTGCTTAGTGAAAGAAGCCAGTCTGAAAGCCATCTGCATGATCCCAACTGTATGACATTCTGAAAAAGGCAAAACTATAGAGACAGTAAAAAGATCTGTGGTACTCCATTTTTAACATGCTTCCACATGCGTGACTCATCCAAAGCCCCCACCGGCCCTGCTGATAGAGCCTGGGCTCAGACAAGCCCACACAGTGAGTCTATAGCAAAACAGACGTTAGAATTGGGACCCCTGTGTTGGTGGTGGGCAGGTCTGGCCCCAGAGGCCTGCTGCTGGTGTTTGTGCTTAGGAGCATGCTGAAATGTTGCAGAGCTTAAAAGGCAGAGATCATCTAGCTCAGAGGTTCTCATCCCTGAGTATACATCAGAATCACCGAGGATGCTTTAAAAACTACCAATGCCCCCCCCCCAAATATTCTGTTTTATTGATCTGAGGTGGGGCCCAGGCATCCATCCATTATTTTAAAGCATCCCAGATTCATTCTAATGTATGGCCAGAGCTGAGAACCACTGATCTAGCCCCATCTCCACATTGTACAAATAGGGACAATGAGTTCCAAAGAGGGGCAGGAAAAAGGGCTGGGCTGCCTGAGGACCCCAGTGAATTAGAGGCAAAAGCAGGAATGGATCCCTAATCTCTGATTCCTGGTCCAATTCTTTAAAAATCATTTTCTTATTTAGTGTCATGATACTTTTTGAGCTCCTCCTATGTCCTGGCACTGGCTTAATGAAAATGCACACCACAGGCTAGTCTCTGCTGTCCGGAGCCTCCACATTATCTGGCAAATGTGGAATAGCAAGTACGGGGGTTGTGCATGGTCCCTGAACGCTGGATCTCACTGGGACCATGAGTTCTCCCCCATACAGTCTGCCATCGAGTGCCCTGCCATGTGCCAGGGTCTGTGTCTGGCATGAGAGGTGGGTGACACGGTGGCAGGCATGAGGCACTCTATCGTTTGGTCTCATTCTTCTGCCTCCTGCTCCCGACCCATTTCTTTTTACATATATAAAATAGGTTCTAGTCCTAATGATGCCATAGCTTGCATAGTTTTATGGTGATTTACAGAATGCCAGGCTGGTCTTGGCCTCATCACTCTTTAATGGCCCTAAAAGTGGTTACCAGCAGACACAGCCCAGGGGTCGAGGTTCAGAACCCCAACTCCCTCTAATATATGTTTAGACCTTGGGAAAGTTCCTGAACCTCTCTGGGCGCATTTTCCTCATCAGTAAAATGGGTGTCATGATACCTGCTCTGGTTACTTCACCGCATTGTAAGGAGGCTCCAAATCATAGTGAGATTACATGCATCAAAGTGCTTTTTAAGTGGTTAAGAGTCCTACAATGGGGATGTGTAGTTTTAACTGCTATAATAGCTAACATTGTTTATTTTGGGCCAGGAACTGCTGAGGTATAGCCTATCAAATAAACCTTACAAAAATGCTACAAGATGTGAATTATCATTTCCCATTTTAGAGATGAGGAAACTGATGCCCTAACAGGTTCACTTACTTTCCTGAGGTATGACAACCACTGACAGAGCTACGGTTCAAACACTGGGCTTGCTGGCTGACTCCTGAGTGCTTTACTGCCCACCTGGGAGTAGGAGACTTCGATTCTGGTCCTAGCTGCACCTTCTATAATCTTGGGTAAGTCTGCCCCTCTATAAAATGGAATGGAAAAGAAAGTTGTTTTGTAAACTCTGACGTCTAAGGAGTCAGAGGGTCTGTTCTCAAATGGTCCCCTCCCCTAGGGGCTGGCCCCGTGGTGTAGCGGTTAAGTGCGTGCACTCCTCTGCTGGCGGCCCGGGTTCAGATCCCGGGAGCGCACCGAAGCACCGCTTGTCAGACCATGCTGTGGCAGCATCCCACATAAAGTGGAGGAAGATCGGCACAGATGTTAGCTCAGAGCCAGTATTCCTCAGCAAAAAGAGGAGGATCAGCATGGATGTTAGCTCAGGGCTGATCTTCCTCAAAAAAAAAAAAAAAAAAAAGGTCCCCCGCCCACCACAGAAAGGGTTGGAGCCATCCTGGAAGACAGTTTAGGGCTTAATGGGGAGGATCCCACTCTCCAGGAGCCAGAGAAGGTAATGAACAGAGCAGAAGTAGAAAGGCTGCAGCACACACACACACACACACACTGCATCAAACCAGCAGCCCCCCAACCTGCACTGCCGTCGCCCCTGGCTCGGCCCTGCTTCCCTGGGTTATTGATTGAGGTGATTCTTCCCCAGAGCCCTTAAGGAGACCATCTGTGGTCAACAGATAGCTCCAGTGCCATTCCCTGAGCACTTCCTATCTGCCAGGTGCCGTGCTGGCTACGGGGACCAATAGATCCAGTTAGTCCCCTTCTCAAGGAGTTCACAGTCTCTTGGGGGAGACAGACATGTAAACAGCTAATGCTAATACAAGTACACATGAATATTCAATAGGTAGAAACACAGCCTTCGTGCTCTGGGAGCAAAGAGGGAGAATGTGCCAGAAACCTTGAAGATGGTGTAGGAGAGCAGAGGAAGGGCATTCTGCTGAAGGAACAATGTGAGCAAAGACATGAGGCAGGAAGCACAGGGCTCGTTCTCCGAAGGGCAAACAGCCCAGTGAGAGTCACTCCAAGCAAGTCCCAAGGGAGACAGGGAAAGGTGAGGGTGGAAAAGAAGGTTAGGGTTTGGGGCCAGACCATGGGGACCTTGAATGCCAGGATGAGGAGAGAGATGGCCTGGGGGTCGTGGTATCTGAGCCCTGGGGACTCGTACATGGGGCCAATTGCGGGGTACCCTGATTCCCACCAACAGAGGACGTGCCCCGAGTTCACCCTTAAAACAAGCAGCATCTTACCCTCGAAGCTTTCCCAGCTTGACAGTTCCAGCTCTGCCATCCTTCCCTCCCCTAGCCAACCCTGTAAGTGGATCCAGATGGTCATTCCTATTTTAGGTCGGTGTGTGTGTTGGGGGGAGGGGTAGCTATGAGCCCTATCAATCCTTTCCTGAGCGCTCTGTTAGAGGAGCTTCTTCCAGGACCCTGCTGTGATCCTCTGAGCCTGGAAGAAAGTGTTAGTCTTTGATGGAGATTTCCCATCTGTCTGTGGGTGATGGGGTGGCAGCAGCAGCAGAGGAGGCAAGGGCATAGGCCAGGGAGGCTTTCACATTGGTAAGAGAACCAAGGTGATGTGTACATGTGGGAGGGGCCCCGGTGGACGGGCTGTGGTGGAGGGCAAGCCTGGGGGAAAGGCCCCACAGGAGCCAGAGAAGGAGCTTGCTTCTCCCTCCAGGTACCTGGCCCTCTTCATGTCCCTGCTTCTGCAGCTACCTAGGGCAAGGGTAGGATGGTGCAGGCCATAGGGAGGGGAGCTAGGGCTCTCTGGTCAAACCCTACTCCTGAGCACCAACCTCCATGGGCCCCTTAACAAACCTAGGGGCACCGAGAGGTAGCAGGTGACAAAATAGGTTCCTGCCCTCAGACTGTCTATAGCCAACATGTGACAGCAAGCTTGTAAGTCTTTGCCATTCATTCAGTTTAGCAAATATTTATTAAGCAAATGCTATGTGCTAGACACTACTAGGCATTGAGTTTACAGAAGTAAACAAGACAAATATAGTCTCTGCCCTCAAGGAGTTTCCAGCCTAGTAGGTGAGTCCAATAATACATAGCTACAAATGTGCTGTGAAGGAAAAGAACAAGGTTTCCTAGGGAGATTACCAAGGGCTTTCTAATTAGATTGGGAGGCCAGGGAAGGGCTCTCTGAGCAAGTGACATTTAATCTAAGACTAGAAGGATGAATGGAAGTTAGCCAGTTTAAGGGGGGAAGGGGGGAGGCATTTCAGGCAGAGGAGAACAATATGTGCCAAGTTCCAGGGGTATGAAAGAGCATGGCACACGAGAGGAACTGAAAAAAGGCTAGGGTGGCTGTAGTACAGTGAACAAGTAAGAAAAGGGCATGGTCCAGATGCAGGACCTTGTAAGCCATGGTAAGATATCTGTGTTTTATTCTAAGTACAAGGGGCAGCCACTGAAGGTTGTCATATGAAATGCAGTACCTGTGTTAGTACTACCAAATTTGTGGCACGCCCTAAGACTTACTGTAGTTGTTTATTCACCCATACATACAATAAATGTTTAAAGAGCACCCATCAGCCCTGTGCTAGAATTATGGGTTGACAGTGATGGTAGAGGAATGTCTAAGGCATAGACATTCCTCAGAGCCTGTGATCCAGAAGAGATTAGTTATAGTGACTGAATCAAGAATAATGTAATTTAATCATTCAACAACCATACTGCACACCTGATCTATTCCAAACCTTGTGCGAGATGCTGGTTGTTGCCCTTCAAGGATCACACACTACTCAAGGGTCACAGGAGAGGCACAAACATACTCAAAGAATTTTGAGTGGATTAGAATCATTTTCAGCTGTGATATCTGTGAGGCCTTTATAAAACATCCACTCATTCAATAAGTCAGTAAACATCTACTGGGCATATGCTCTGCCCTAGAAACTGCTAGCTACTGAAATCAAGGAACAGAGACAGACATATTCCAAAAAAATGCATTAAAATATTAAGTGCTAAAAACAGGACAGCAGGCTTTCTACAGATCAGTATTGAGGGAGGGTAGTTCAATGGAAGAAAGACCTTCCCAAAAAAGCATAGCTCCCACCTTCCTGAGTGGATTTGTCCATACCTCCCTCTAGCCAGATTTTTAGCTGCTGCCTTCTTTCTTGTCCCCTCATTACCCCTTTCCACCCCAGCAGATTCCATTTTCTTTGTCTATCTTGGCATCCTTTAAAAAGCCCAAAGAATCCACGATTTGAGCTTGGCTTCTTTATATGAATGTGACTGATCTACTTCACTTCCCTGAGCCTCAGTTTCCCCATTTGTACAGTGAAGGGATCGGATCACATCTAAGGTCTGTGATGTACTCTAGCCAAGGTGATAGTCACACTCCTGCACACCGTGCTCTGCAAAAGGCCTTTCTCTGCACGGCTGCACGCATCCCTCCACCCCCACACCCGTGAAACATCAAGACTCAGCTCCAATATCTTCAGGCAAGTCTCCCCTGCTTCTACACCCACGCCACACACAATATTTTAGTCTGTCCTTCCTTTACGCTACCACTACCTCGTGAGAGATCACAATGAAAAGCACAAGAGAGACAGACGGGTTTGAGTCATGGCCACTCACCTCACCTCTTGAGCCTCAGCCTCTCACCTGTAACCTGGGGGAAATAACCTAAATTCGCGTGTCTAACCAGTTTATGGGGATTAAAAACAATGTGTCAAGTGCTTGGCACCTAAGAAGCGCTCAGTAAATAGCGACTGTACTACGCCTTTCAGGAGCCTTTAGCCTACTGAATTATAGAGTTCTAGGTCGGTCTCCCGCGCTAGACTGCACGCTGCCTGAGGGCATCCCTTCCGAAGCCGTGCAGTATAGGGGAAACACGCGGGCCAGGCAGGCCGGGCCCAGAGGGACGTGGCTCCAATTCCCGGGGGGAAGGCCAAGCCGGGCGAACCCCATCTGCGGGAAGTGACGCCACGGGCCGAGAGGCGCCGGAGCAGGGGCCGGCCGGAGCGGGGCGCGCGCAGCATGGCGGAAGCGGAAGGGAGTTCGCCGCTGCTGTTGCCGCCGCCGCCACCCCCGCCCGGGATGGCGGAAGTGGAGGTGGCGACGGCGGCCGAGACGGACAAGAAGCAGTTTAGCGGCTCGGGTAGCGGCGCCATGGACGTGGAGCGGAGCCGCTTCCCCTACTGCGTGGTGTGGACGCCCATCCCGGTGCTCACGTGAGTCTCCGGGGTCGGAGAGAGTCGCGGCCCGCGCGGCGTCCGCGGGCTGCCCCGGGCCAGCTTCCGGCCCGGACGCTCAACAAGCCCTTCGCTCGGGTCTGGCCCGCACGCCTCACCCAGTCGCCAGAAGCCCGCTCCCCGCCCTCCTTAACACCTGGTCTAGTCAGGGAGAAAGACACTTGTAGACCGGCGGGAAAGCTTCTGTGGCTGGGAAGCTCAGGACCTGTGGGCGTACAGAAGAGGGGCCCCTAACCTGGTCTGAGGAGATATCTTCATTCGTTCACGGGTATATTCATTCATTGAGCAAATGCCTGCTGATCACTTCCTATACGCAAGACATTCTGCTGGGTCTGGAGGCAAGTGGGAGTTTGGTTGGGACCACACCGGCTCCTGGGTGGTCACTTTTGGAAGGACCACCATCTCGGTTGCAAAGCGGGTGTAGGTCCCAGGGTGTCTGCCTCCCAGACCAAGGTCTGTCTGTGGCATTAGCCTTTGTCAGCAGAGAGCAGGTTCTCTGGTAGTGCTGCTGCCTTTTAGCTCGGAGCTCCTGAGTCGGGGGGCCTGGTTTGCCGTCCTGCTTCCACCTTGATAGCTGATAGTAACCCCTCCTCACAGTGCTGGACAGCTGGCCAAGCTCTTTCACACCCATTTTCTCTGAATTCACAGCCACTTGCTAAGGTAGGAATTATCTTCTCAGATGATGAAGCTGAGCTTCCTATACCATTAATGTCTTCATCAGGTGCACACACCAATAAGCAGAGGCATCCCAAACTCAGTCTTCTGACTCCATAACTTGATATCTTGACTGCATCCTATCCCCTCTCACCTGATGGGATAGATTTTTACCTTGTGTCAAAAACAGCCAAGTGGTGTGGAGAAGGAACCGTTTTTGGCCTTATATGTTGCTGATCCTAAAACGACCTTAATTTTTGTATTATATTAAAATACTTCGATTGTTTTGCATTTTCAAATACTTATGCATTTGCTTAAGAACATCCAAGTCTGAGTCTTTTAAAAATAAAATCTTTAAGAAAGTGTTCATTTGATGTTCTTTTAACACATTTGCTAAGTGACTCCTATGTGCCTAGAGTAGTTTTAGGTGATAAGAATGTACAGTGGTGAATAAAGCAGATATGATCCTTGCTGTCTTAGAGTTTAAGGCATGGTAGAAGGAAATAGAGAACTGCTGATAGTGATTAGTGCTATGAAGAAAATAAAATGTTAATATGAGAATACCTGGGAGGGATAGTCAGGAATATATTGTTTTTGCTAAAACCTGTCTTGTTAACCTAAGACCTTGGTTTTTCTCTGTTCTCAAAAACGCATTCGTGCAGTCCTCTGCTCTTCAGAGAGCTGATAGCGACATGAGATAGAGGCACCACAATCCCTAGTCATCTGGGCCAGAAGCAGCTCACATCCCATTTCTATTCAGATCTATGTACAGGTGTTCATAAGACCAAGATGAATAAGCCATAGTGCCCCTGTCGAAGGGCTCATGTTCCTGTCAAAGGACTCACCGTGAGCTAACCATCATAGTGCATTGTGATGATTACTGACCTGGAGTGCAGAACTAGGAATAGATGTGGCACAAGGAACTGTCAGCTGTCCTTGGAGAGGGGATCAGAAAGGAGGCAACTGAATCCAAACATCTGTCCAAGAAAATCCCTGCTTTCTTGGAGCTTACGTACTAGTGGGGAGAGAGAAACAGTAACATGTAAGTAAACAAGATAATTTCAGATAGTAGTAGATCCTAGGAAGAAATTAAAGCAGAGTAATGGGGTCTGGGGCGCCTGTGGTTGTGTACGGCTTATCTAGAAGACATGGTCAGCAAAGACCTCTGATGTTGACAGTTGAGCTGAGGCCTAAATGATGAGAAGCAGCCAGCCGTGTGAAGCTCTAGGGGAAGGGTGTTCTGGAAGGAGGCAAATGTAAAAAAAAGCATTGAGGTCGGAGGAGTTGGTGTGTTTGAGGAACCAGAAATAGGCAGTGTAGCTAGAGAGAGAGAGGTGACTTCAAGGGATAAGCAGGGCCAAACTGTTGGAAGGAGTTTGAGGTATATTATAAGTGTAATAGGAAGCCGTTCATGAGTGTTAAGCATGGGGATGATGGAATCTGAATTATGTTCTCAAAAGACCACTCTGGCCCCACCATCCTTTCAGGTGCTCAGGCTGCAGACCTGGAAGACCTCTATCCTGTCAGTCATAAAACTGTCCAGTCTTCTTTTAAAAATCTTTTAATCCATCTGCTTCTCACCACCCCACCACCAGTACTCTAGTCAGGATCGCCATCATCTCTTGTCAGTATTCCTGAATAACCTCTGAACTGGCCACCCTCCTTCCTTCCACTCCAGTCCCTCTCATTCTCCAGACACGTGCAGTACTTTGCTGCTTGAAGTTTTGCTTTCTACCTGTTGACATCCTGTCCTTTCACAGGTCAAGGTTAAAAGTCACCTCCTCTGTGAAGTCTTTGCTGACTCTGGCCCAGCCCCACGTAAATGCTTTCTTGCGCTGCGTCTGTAGGTTTTGCCTCCACCTCCCTAACAGGGTGCAGCCTTGAGACCAGCGCTTGACCACTGCCCCTGTGAGTCTTTTTTTTCACCCCTGTGAGCCCTTCTTAACCTGGATCCGTCTCTCCAGCACCCAGGTCCTGTAGAGCCATGGTTCTCAGACTACAGACAGATCTGGGGTTCCTCTGTGTTTTTGCATATTGGGGTCTATCTGAGATTTGGTTTTGTAAAAATGCCTGTGGCTTTTAAGAGTTGGAACGTTTAGTTCCTGGAATATACCATGCCTTTGTCCTGATCTCTACCCTTGCACCTACTATTTCTTCATTGTTTCCTCAGGGAGGACTTCCCTGAACTCCCCCCAACACACAGATTGGTTTAAATGCCTCTCCCCACCTGTTTTTTTCAACTTTTTTATTGAGATATAATATATACCATAAAGTGTACAAATCTTAAGTATATGGCTCAGTGAATTTTTGCATACGTATACACTCATGTCACCCGGATCAAGACAGAGAACATTTCCAGTATCCAGAGGGCTCCCTTGTGCCCCTCCCAGTCAGTTCTGCCACAGAAATAACCCCTCTTTTTCCCTTTAGCACCAGTTTTGCCTTTTCTTGAACCTCATATAAACAGAATAATATGTATGTACTTTTGCGTAAGTTTTCTTTCACTCTGCCTTATATCTATGAGAATTTGTGTTGTATGTAGAAGATTGTTCTTTTTCATTGTTACCGACTATTTCATTCTATGACTATACCCTAAATTACTTACTCATTTTACTATTGTTGAACATTTGGATTATTTCCAGTTATTTTTTTAAATCAACTTTATAGAGATATAATTCACATACAATAAAGTGCATACATTTTAAGTGTGCAGTTCAATGAGTTTTGACGAATGTTTCCGGCTGTCTTGAATAAAGATGCTATGAACATTCTTGTACATAGCTTTGGTGGATATAAGTATTTGTTTCTGTTGGGTGTATACGCTGAGGCGTAGAGTATATTGCCACTGTTGGAAAGTGATAGAATCGATTTGTACTCCCACCAGCAGTGAAGGAGAGTTCTGGTTGCTCCTCATGCTCACCACGCTCCGTGTTGTCGTCATTTTAGTTATAGCCATTCTGTGGGGGTGCCGTGGTATCCCACTGTACTCTTTGTGTGCACTTCCCCCTCTTCTGTGCTTCCCCAGGCCCCTGGCCACCCTAATTGTCACACAACATCACACATGTTCTCACACTGGATAGAGGGTCCCTGGCATCCGTCTGACTGGCTAAAAGGCCCCCTAAGCTCTGCTCCTTCCCTGTCCTTTATTCTCACAGGTGGTTTTTCCCCATCATTGGTCACATGGGCATCTGTACATCCACAGGAGTCATTCGGGACTTCGCTGGCCCCTACTTTGTCTCGGTGAGTCCCCCTTCTGCCCCACTCTGGAGGGTTCCAAGGCTTAAGTGGAAGGTTGACCTGTCTTGCCTGTAGGCAGCTTTCCTGTCTCCCCATGACCTAAGAGAATGCAGATACCATGCAGTCCTGGCCCTGGCCCTCTGCTCCTTACCAGTGTTTGACCCCTTTCCCCCTTCTTTTGCCTGCAGGACAGGCTGGGAGGGCAGCGTGGCCGGGAATCCTTCTTAAGTAACTGACCCAGCCCTTTGTCCACCCCTGGGGTACCGAGACATGGGTAGGGGTTAGAGGCAAGAGTGGAGATTCACATCATCCAGGAACCACATCTCTGGACCTTCAGAAGGTGGGAGTCACAAGGTGGGGGCACAGGGGAGGTTGACATGGTTCCCTGGGTATGACCATGGAGAAGAGGGGGTGGGCCTTCTAGAATGAACCAGCGTGTTCTCAGGTCTGTTCCCTGGGGATGTGCCCAAGATGGGTGCAGTGGGCTTGCTCCAGATGAGTAGGCAGTATCCTGCCGATTTGAAGGTTGCAGCTTCATCTTTATCAGAGGCTGGAATGAAGGGGTATGGTGACACCAACCTGTTTATATTAGTAGTTGTCATGATCATCTTAACATGACAAAGGTCTTTCATGTCCATTAATTTCCCTGTCATATACTTTTATGATAATTCTTATTTGACCAGCTCTGTCAGCAGGGTCTTCCTCATTCTGAACCCAGAATCTGTCCCTGCATAACTCCGTGCGTGGCAGGTCTAGGACTTGGCTTAAACGTCTCCCTCACAGGAGGCCTCTCAAGGCCCAGCCCCCACAGCCCTGCTCTGAATGCAGTCAGACTGCCAGACGCAGAGAAGGGCTCCGTGTGGGCCACCACTGTCGGGTCAGGAGGTCAGAGGGTGTCATCATTCACACCGTGAAGGAAACTGCCTCTCTGTGATCAAAGATCAGAGATTGACCGGAGAACTTGGAGAAAATGAGTCCCAGAGAGGATGAGAGAATTACCTAGGAGCCACACAGAGGGGCAGTCGCGGCTGACACCCCGAGTCTCTAGTCTTTGGGTGCCATGCTTTGTGTACTCCTGCCACGCTGCCTTCTTCCCACAGAAAAGCTGCTGCTGTCCCTTCAGATACTGTGCCAGCCCCAGAGCAGGGCCTGGACCCCACTTCTGGCCACTCTACATACCTCCTTCTAAGTCACTGCACTTCCACCACCAACCCAGGTCTGTCTTCCAGGCTGGATGCGGGTTCCCCACTGATCTCTGCTCTTGTCCCTCAACAGGAAGACAACATGGCCTTTGGGAAGCCTGCTAAGTAAGTGATGAACAGCCGTGGGACTGACCCTAGGGCCAGGTTCCTGTTGCCCAGAGAAGCAGGCCAGGCCTTCTGGGGCACAGCAGGAGCCAGCGCCCTGAGGATGGGGAGAGGGGAGGGACAGCCAGGGTCCACCATCTACTGTGCCAGTTCCTGGCTGGGTCCTTTACCCACAAGCCACCTAGGCCTTGCCTCAGCTCTGCAAGGTCATGTTTCACGCCCCATTGGAAGGGTAAGGAAAGGGAAGGGGCTTGGTCAAGATCACACAGGAAGTGGCAGAGCTAGGACTCACCCAGGTGTGTCTCACTCCAAAACCTGGACTCTCTCCTGCCCCTTGAAGAGCGAACATGCCTTTAAGGTATAAGGAAGGCATTGTTTAGAATTCTGCTGGAAAGTTCTGGTTGGAGAGAATAAAAGCAGTTCAGGCCCTTTGGAAGCTATTGCTGGTTTGCTTGGGATTTGGAGACTTCATTTTTTCTATCTTGGGGACCCATCTCACTGTGGGTCTTGTGACAACGCCTCAGTCATCAGTGTGCTCAGAACAGCCTCAGGTGCTCTGTTGCCTGAGGCTGCACCCAGGAGGGCTGGGGCCCAAGGAGGAGTTGGTGACCCACACAGCAGAGGCGACCTGGAGCAGGGCTCCCTGACAGGCAGGTGGAAATGTGAGCCAGGGGCCTCTGGGCTGGGTGCCTGCTGCCAGGCTGCTTTTCAAGGACAGTTTTAAGGGCACCCGTTTCCAGGCAGGAATGCTTCAGCAGCCCCAGTCCAGGCCACATTGGTTTCTCACTGGTCCCCTGTCTCTGGGCTCCTCCACCAAGCCATACCCCACACAGCAGCCAGAGGGTGCTCTGACCTCCCAGCATTCCCTGGCCTGAGATGCCCAAGGGGATTTATGAGCTTTAGCTCCACCAGCTGCTCTCCCACTCACCCAGGTCTCCCATGTAGGGAGACAGGGAGAATGCTTTCTAATGGATAAATTCCTCAGGGTGCCATTCAAGTCCCCCACAATATGGCCCCACTTGCATCTCCAGCCTCACCTTCCAACATCCTGTCACCCTGTTTCTCCCTCTGAATCCTCCAGCAGTGCCCAGTTACCTAATTACTGGTACATATTGCACAGTTTTGTGCATCTACCTCTGTTCAAGCTGTACCCTCTGCCTAGAATGCCCAGTCCCTGTTCTGTGCCTGGCTAATGCCTCTTCCTTCAGACTGGACTCAGTTGTCACCCCCCCAACTGAGTTCATTCATATCCTCCCCAGGATCCACACAGCATTGGGCATGTCACAGCATGTTACAGTTGTCTGCTGCATGTCTCTTTCCCTGGACCTGGCTCAACCCTGCAGCCTCAGCACCCAGTCAGGGCCCTGCACAGAGCAGGCATCAGGGAACATTCGTGGAGCTGAGCCAATGCCCAGAACCCCCTCTCTCCTCAGGTACTGGAAGTTGGACCCTGCTCACGTATATGCTAGTGGGCCCAATGCGTGGGACACAGCTGTGCACGACGCCTCTGAGGAGTACAAGCACCGCATGGTAGGTGAGCCACTCCTGAGGGCGGGAACCCAGCTGGGAGGCTCCCCTGCAGCCCGGCCTGACCCAACCCTTCCTGCCTCTCCAGCACAACCTCTGCTGTGACAACTGCCACTCACATGTGGCGTTGGCCCTGAACCTGATGCGCTACAATAACAGCACCAACTGGAACATGGTCACACTGTGCTTCTTCTGCCTGCTCTATGGGAAATACGTCAGGTGAGCTGCCTGTCACTCACCACCCTCCCCTGGGGCTGCTCTCCCAAGGATCCCAGCAGGGCTACCTTTGGAGTCCTCCAGCCAGCAGAGACAAAGCAAATGCTGCTTGGAGCTGTGGAGGTTCTAGAATAACTGAGTTCTGGTGGAGAGGGAGATGGCTCTGTTGAAGTCCAGCTCTACGTGGGTCCCAAGCCCAGCTCTGTCACTTGCTCACAGATCTTGGTTAACTGCCTTGGCCTCTCTAAGCTGCACCTGTCCTTGGTAAAATGAGGATAATGATTCTGGCTCCTCGGGGAGGCTGTGAGTCCACAGAGCCCTGTGCTTATGTCAAATGAACAGGTAGACCCTCGCAGGAGGATAGGTGACCATCCCACAGGGTCCCTTCCCAGCATCCCTCATCAGAGGCAGAGTTCTGGGCAGGTGGGCCCCAGTGGTGGCCTGGGAGGACCTTTGAAGCCACAGCCTCACAACCTGTGAGGTCAAAGGCCTTAGTCCCAATTCACAGATAAGGGGAGCTCAGAGAGGTTGAGTGACCCACCCACTTGGGAGCCAGCACACACCTGGGCTAACCTGGCTGCCTCTCCAACCTTTCCTCTAGCTGCACTCATCATTACGAGCTTCTGAAAAGGAGACTCAGGGGTCTTTATTTATTAGTCCAAAGGTTTTTAGAGGTCCCCTGAGACTGGTCACACAGAGACTGAGGCAGAGCCGGAGTTGAACCCGGGGCCCTGACCCCAGCCCCTTGGCTCCAGCCACAACACTGTGGTAGCTCTTGCCAACCCCTCCCCTGCCAGTAGGCCCATTATGAGTGTTGTGGGCACAGGGCGCTCCTGGCTTCCCCACCCAGACTCAAGTTCCTAGTCCTCTCGCTGGAGACAGCTCCCCAGACACAAGAGGGGATTGTGGATGAAGCCAGTGAGGCCCAAAGAGGGTGGGCACATCTCCTGTACGCACCCAGCAAGGTGTCACATCTCCACCAGGAGCCTGGAACAGACCCTGCCTGGGACTGTAGATGGTGGTTCTCCATAGTGGCCCAGCCCAGTCCCTTGGTTGACCAAGTTTGGGGGTGAGGGAATGGTTCCAGGAGCTTCCTTAGGGGTAGCAGCCTTGTCTAGGTCTGTAGATGGAGGGGGTCTGTGCCGCACACTCACTCACTGGGCCCCTCTCACCCGTACTCCACTCTCTCTCCTCTCCATCAGCATCGGGGCCTTCGTGAAGACCTGGCTGCCCTTCATCCTTCTCCTGGGCATCATCCTAACCATCAGCCTGGTCTTTAACCTTCGGTGATGGCTACCCCATGGCCCTGGACCACCATGCTCCTGAGGAGGCAGCCGCCACCCCTTTTGGTTCCAGATTCTTTCTCCTCGCCCCGAAAGGCAGGGATGGGCCTATTGGTTTTGACCCAGGGGTCTGGGCTAGGTGGGTTGAATAAGGCCTGAGGATGAGCATGGGGTGTGGGGTATTTGCTTTTTGTGTGTTACTGGTCACTCAGACGCTTTCTGTCCCCTGCTTCCCAGGCTTGTGACTCCTGCCCTTGAGGCACTTTCTTTGTTCATCTGTTGGAAAGGCCTTAGCTTCCCTCTGTAGAGCTGTTCCTGCTACTGCCTGCTGGGCTCCCTCTGCCTCAGCCCAGTGCCCAGTGAGGGAAGGGAGGACATTTGGACTCACCAGACAAGGAGGCACAGGGGCCAGAGCTGGATTTGAAGCCCGTCCCCCTGCCAGGGCTCTGGTCCCAGCGTGGGTGAGTTACACTAAAAAGTCTCCATAAGCTAAGCTTCCCTGGGGCCTTTGCTCCACTGGCCTCTAGAATGGTCCAGTAGGCTGGATGGGCCCCCTTTTGGATGCTTGCCAGAAGCTGCACTAGGGGTAGTTTGTGCCCCATCTCCTGGCATCCTCTGGCCCATGCAGCTCCCTCTTCCCACTCTCCCGGGGCCTCTGAGCACTAGAGCCCACCTCCCCCTGCAGTTTGGGACCTGGGCTCCCCCAGCCAGGCTGGAGAGATGAGAGGTGAGTGACATTGACATGTCCAGAGTGGCCCCCTCTAGATCAGAACAGTGTAAACAAAGCTCAGCCCCAGTCCCGGCTGTGGGCCTCGCACTGGTGATGGCACCCTCGGGTCCAAGATGTGGGGAGGCGTCAGAGCAGCCAGCGCCATCAGGGAGCTGTTTCCTCCCACCTACCACAGCTTCCCCTTCTCTTCAAGTTGTGGAAAGGGCCTGTGCTGCCCCCTCACCCCTGTTCCATGGATTCCTTTGTGTGGGCTCCTGGGGCAGGATAATAAAGAGTTTTGACTCCAGACGGTGCTTTGTCCTTCAGTGGCCCCCTCGCCCCTTCAGCTCCTATCTTCTTGGTGTCCTTGGGTATCCCTGCCCCCACAGCGAGGAATCTGGTTCACAAGGTCATAGTTGAGTCCTCACCCAGTGCCTGGAACTTAGAGGGACATCAGCATCCCTCAGGTGCATCCTGCCTTGGGCCCAGGCTGTGGGAGCTCCACACAATCCCACATCCACTGTCCCAAAGCTTTCTTCTCGAGGCAAGTGTGTATTGAAACGCCTTACATGTTCCCTGTTGGGAAAAACTTGGCAGTCAGATTGAGAGTTGGGGCTGGGCAGGCTTGAGGCCTGGACCTGGCCCCTGCTATGTCCATCAATCACATTGCCAAGTTCCTTGTGCTGAGCCCCAGTGATCTGGTCACTGCCCTGCTCCATAGCGCCTCCACTTCATGGCCTTCAGGGCCCTGCAGGCTCCTCACTCTCCATGTACCCTACTCTGCAGCAAGACAGGGCAGCACCTGTTCTCCAGCACCTGCCCACTCCTGGTCCTTTGTTTCCACCTGTTGAAATCGTAGCCTTCCTTCCCAAGGCCCAGCCTAAAAGCCACTTGCTGGGTGAAGTCTCTCCCAACCCTGCCCTATGCCATGGATCACTTTAGTTGAACTAGCAAAGGATTTGGTCTCTGAATCCTGAAGAGCCTTTGTATTCATTCTCAGGATGGCCTTGAGGACAGCTCTAGCTGCTGGCCCTCAGGGCCCTAGATCAGGCGTCTGTCAGCTCATCCCAGACCCTGCAGAGGTCAGCTCATCCCAGACCCTGCAGTGCTCTGCGTTCCAAGCCTGGGGTTTCTTCAGGGTGAGGCAGAGGTGCCCCCTCCCTACTTCAGAGCAGCTCCCATTTTCAAAAATCTGTTTTGCATATTGGGGTCCATCTGAGAGTTGCTTGGGGGTGGAGAAGTTCCAGTATGGAGGACCACAGTAAAATGGATAGAAAAAAGTTTTAAGGGCTGTTCCTGCCCAGCAGAACTTTAAATTAGCCTTGGAGAGACAGAACATACATAGGTGCCATAAAAATCACCAACAGTTATTGGGTGCTTACTATGTGCTAGGCTTTGTAATAAAGTATCATTTTTCCTCACCACAGCCCTATGAGGTAGGTGCCATCATCCCCATTTTACACATGAAGAAATAAGCACAGAGAAGTGATTTGCTCAAGGTCACAGAGGTAGGAAGAGGAACCAGGTTCCAGCAGCCTGGCTCCAGAGCCCCTACGCAGAACCACCCTGTAAGATGGCCTCACTGGAGCACGAGGAGGGAAAGTGGGGAGGGACTGTTTCTCCAAAGGACTGGGGTGCTGTGACTGACAAGAAGGGCGAATGGAAGCTGGAGGCAAGAAAAGGAAAACACTCCTTACATAGTCCTATGGAATGGCTGCTATTGTCCCTGCTTTATAAAGGGAGAGAGTGAGGCTTACAGAGATTGTCATTGATCCAAGGCCACGGGGGACCATGTGGCAGAGCCAGAATTTTAACCTAGATCACCATGTGGCAGAGCCAGAATTTTAACCTAGATCTGGGGCCTCTTGACTGTGGGGAGTTGCCTAGAGACGCTGCAGTGCAGAGGCATTGAGCCCCCTGGAAGGGGTGGCGGGCAGGTGGGGAAAGTGTTCTGCAGTTGAGGAGTAGGGAGCACAAATGGACCAGGGTGATGAAGAGACAGAAAGCAGAGTCTGTAGGTAAGGATCTAAGGATGTAGAAGACAAGGACGGTCAGAGCCAGGTGGGGGTCCTGAGGGTTGGGCTGAGGGGTTGGGCAGCCCACAAGGAGGATGGACCGTCTTGGGAGGTGTGAGACTTCAGTGAAAGTGTCTAAGGGAGGCTGGGCTGGTTTGGAGCAGATTTGTTAAAGGATCAGAAGGTTACCCCGGCTGTCTGCTGGCACCTTCCAAAGCTGAGGAATGACAGATAAAAGTGTGTGCTGAAAGGGCCCTCTGACAGTTGTGCAAGCAAGGGCTGGAGGGGCCGAGTGGGGAGGCCAGGAGACAGGAGGAGACCTCCAGAAGAGGCTGGGTGGGGACTGAGACCGGGGCAGTGAGAGGGTGATGGAGATGGGGGAGGGCTGGGGGATGCGTGGGACAGCACCTGGAGAGGAGGGGCAGTCTGGTGACTGGCAGGAAGCAACAGGAGACCTGGGGCCGGGACATGGGGGCTGTTCACAGAAGTGGAAACTTGGAAATAAGAGAAGGTTTCAGGAGGGGAGGATACAGAGTAGTTCAAGTTGAGAAGACAGTGGGAAAGTTGGATGGAAATATCAGAGTCCAATACCGTCAAAGCTGTAAGGACAGGAGATGAGAGAGAGGAAGGGAATTTAGAAGCCAGAAGAGTAGACAGTGATGTTTGATGCCTTCCAGGGGTGAGGGCTGCTGAGAGGGAGTGGGGGAGCCAGAGAAACATCCTTGGGAGGAGCCAGGACCAGATGGCGGGAAGGAGTGAGGATGCTGTTGGTCACTCTCCTCCCATTCTGGGAGACTTAACGGAGGAGGTGGGCATCAGTAACAGCTCCCACCGTGGACACTCAATGGATATTGCATATGCAAATACATATGTATTTATTAAGGGCCTGCAGGGATCTCAATGAATTGTAGTGAAAACCATCTGAAGAGGGATTATTACCCCCATTTAACAGATGAGGCTCAGAAAATAACATTGATTTGCAAAAAAATAAATAGTAAAGCTGGACTTTGGGCTGGGGGTGGAAGAGGGGTCCTAAGGTGCCCAGAGTGGTGGTAACATTTGGGAGCCGGTTCCATGAGGGGGAGGAGAAGTGGAGTTTCATTTAGAGTCCACTCCTTGCCCCACCTCCTCTCTTGGAGGGTCTGTGAGGTACCCTCTAATCTTTAAGCCATCACAGTGGGTGGGAAAGGACATGCAGAGTGGAATGAAGCAGACTTGGGGGGATCTGGAAGCTTTGGTGTGGCCTTGGTTTATGGTCCCAACGCAAAGGTAATTTGGGCCCAAATCTATTCTCAGCGTAGGGCAGAATCTGGGAGGATTCTCAGAGGAGCTCCCCATGGACAGAGGAAGAGTGTGGGAGCCTCACTTTGGCCTCAGAAGAGTCCAGGCCTCCTCAAACAGACGGGGCCTAGGGTGGCAGAAGGACCAGAGAGCAGCTCTGGTGTGGCCAGCACTGCCCGGGAGGGGTATGTGGACATGGAGGGGCAGTGGTTGTCAAAATGAACCATGTTGGAGAGGGGCCACCTGGTACCTACTATATGCCAGCTTGCACCAGGCACTGTCATTTCCTTTATAATAGGCTCTTCGCACTCTGCTGCCCACAGTTTGCATAGGAGGAAATTGCAGCTCAGAATGGTTAAGAGACCTGCTTAAGGTCACACAGTGGCAGAACAGGAACTTTACTCAGGGTTGTCTGACTGCAGTCTGCAATCCTTCCATTGCTCTTAGAAAGGTTTCTAACTGCTTTCAAAGCAGGTTCCTATCAGCTCCCCAGCGGGTGGGGTGGGGCTGCTACCCATTCTGTGGACGGAGCAGCCAGGGTTCTGAGGGGTTGGAGGAGTTACAGAGTAAGTCTGCAGTGGAGATGGAGCCAAGCCCCAGCCATTTCCCACCCACCAAATTGGCTCTGGGTTTTCTGAAAGCCAAGGCTGGGGCATGCCCCTGGGGAGCCCAAGTCCAGGCCCGGTTTTGCATCAGGCCCTGCTGAGAAGGTGTTCCTCCTCTTCCTCCTCCTCCTGTAGGGCAGTCACTGGGCTGAGCTGCCTGTTGAGTCAGCCTTAGTCCCTCACTGATATTCTCCTAGACCCTGAAACTCGGCTGCCAGGGGAGCTGGGGTCACCCTACGAAGGCGTCCCCTCCATACTGGACCCCTACAGGTAAGACACCTCGGGGCTGGGAGTCCCCTACCAGTGTCCCAAGGGGCAGGCACTGCCACTTGGTATCCTGAGCACCCTCTGGGACCTGGGGTGGGGGAGGCGGGAGCGTCCTAGGACTAGAACAGCCAGACAGATGGACAGACCCTTTTATTGACCAATGGGTCTGTCCCATAGTGTTGAAACAGGGCAGGGAGGACCAGACACTTGATTCTGCCTCTGGAAGGAGAGGGGACTACACAGAGGTGGGTGCTGCTGGGGACCCTGGGCTCAGATGCCCATAGCCCAGCCCAGGCAGACCTGTGTGATAAGGGCTGGGTCAGCTCTGCAGAACATCCCCCCACCTCTACACTCATACACACACACCTGATGGCCCTTAGGGCACCAGAGTACACACCACGACACACAGCCCAGTCACACATACAGCATAGGAGGAAATACACACACAGTGCACACACCACACAGTGCTGTCATCCAGAAAGTTACTGAACACACCACAGAGCCAATAGTCACCCATGCAGCATCACACTGTGTGTGACATGACACAGACACACACGCAGTAATACAATATTCACACCCACAAAATATACAGGCTCACGGACCCCACAGTACGCAGACATGCCTGCCGGACAGAGACTCTCACAACGGAACAACTCAACACAGAGACATCAACACGGGCTCACACACCATGCCACAGAAGGGCCCCAACAGTGCGTTTGCAACACCCAGAGCCTTGAACACAGCAGATGTTCAGGAAATATTATTAATGTCGAGCACACAGGTGTTCACACAGTGTTATACATGATACCCAATGTAGACGTGCAGGAACCCCAGGCTCCAGGTGAGTGGGGCGCAGCAGGGGAGAGGGCTCACTGCTCTAGTTTGGACACTGACTCAGCTGGGAGGGCACAGAGCGCAGGCGGCAGGCACAAGCCAGGACCTGCCTGCTGAGCCGCCCTCTTCCCATCTCAGCTATACCTGGTGCTCTGGCGTGGGAGGCGACAGGAGGGGCGGGGAGGAGAGGAGAGACCGCCTAGTGGGTTCAGGCCACCGCTCTACTCTGCCCATGGCCCAGTCATGGGCCCCTTGCCACGTCCACATGCCCCTCAGGGCTGGGCAAATGTTTTCCTTCCGGAGTCACTGTGGTACCTGAGAGGCCTGAGCTGCTTTGCCAGCACTCGGCCTCCACCACCGGGACACCAGCCAGGTCCTGGGTTGGGAGGTGGGGGACCCATGTGGCCAGAGCACAGGGGCCCAGGGGCTTCGGGCAAGAGGGCAGGGCTGGCAGTAGGGGCATCCCTCAGCTGGAGGCCTCAGTGGGAGTGGGTGCGGCGGTTACCTCGGGGGGAGGAAGTTGGGGGTGTGGGCTGGGGAGGAGGTTGCCTCAGACAGGAAGGCCAAATGAGCCAGTGCAGGGTGGAGGTGAAGGGTGAAGGGAGGGGACCAGGGTTGGGAGGTCCCCAGACAGGGGGGTGGGCAGAAATGTGTGTGTGCCTGTGTGTCTGTGAGTGTGTTTGTGTGTGTGCATTCCCCAGCATGTGTGTAAATCTATTTCTGCATTACCAACCATCTGTTGTGTGCAAAGTACTGGCTGTTCCTACCTTCAAGGAGCTCGCTATCCAGTTGGGGGTAATATGTGTGTGCAAAAGTCTGTGTGATTTGTGTCCATCTAGGGACATGTCTTTGTCCTGGACCTATTCTTGTACAGGTGAACCCACCTGTGGGGCCCTGTCTCCCTTGTGCACACATGCCCATGTGCAGGCTTAAGCCTGTGGGTATGTCTCTTGCTTTGGACGTGGGTCTGGGCTATGACTGCATAGGGCCCTTCATGGAGGAACAGGTGTGCATGTGCCTGTCCTTATACAGGTATCAGTGTGCATGTGTGACCAGGTGTACATCTCACTATGTGTAGTTGTGTCTACTTGTATCAGTGTGTGCATGTGTGTCTCTGTACACGTCTTCTTTTTTTTTTTTTTTTGAGGAAGATCAGCCCTGAGCTAACATCCATGCTAATCCTCCTCTTTTTTTTTTCCTGAGGAAGACCGGCCCTGAGCTAACATCTATTGCCAATCCTCCTCCTTTTTTCGTTTTCCCCTTTTTCTCCCCAAAACCCCAGTAGATAGTTGTATGTCATAGTTGCACATCCTTCTAGTTGCTGTATGTGGGACACGGCCTCAGCATGGCCGGAGAAGCGGTGCGTTGGTGTGCACCCGAGATCCGAACCTGGGCCGCCAGTAGCAGAGCGCGCGCATTTAACCGCTAAGCCACAGGGCCGGCCCCTCTGTACACGTCTTCGAGTGTGTCCCTGAGTGGGTTCATGGGCCAGTGTATGCATGTGTCCATGGGTGCATCTCATGCCACCTTGATCTCAGCCTCCCTGGGGCTGTACCCTGCCCACCACCTGGCATATATTTGGGCAGAAAAGGGCAGTTGGCTCCAGGATGTGCCCTGTATTTGGGCAGGGCTTGACCTGACCGCTGGTCTATCCCCAGGGAACCACGTATGCCCAGCTGGGGCACTGCCCCAGCCGATGCCCCAGAGGGGCCACCCATCTCAAGAGGGGCTCTGGGCCCCACCCTGCCTCATGGCGCATGAGCCAGAGCCCGAGACCGATGGACTGTTGGACCTCAGCTTCCTGACGGAGGAGGAGCAGGAGGCCATTGCCGACGTCCTGAAGCGAGATGCCTGCCTGCGCCAGCTGGAGGAAGGGCGGGTCAGGTGAGGCAGGGCATAGGGGGGAGCCCAGGGGGAGGGGGCCTCAAGCATTGGGAAGCTGGGGTGGCCCCCCCCGCCCCCACCAACATGCAGCCTGTGTGATAACTGGGTACTTCTTGTTTTTGCCCTTTGGTCCCCTCTGCCCCTGCCCAGCTCAGCTCAGCTCATCACCTCTCCCAAGGTAGCTGCACCAGCTCCCTTGCCAGCCTCCCTGTCTCCAGGCTTGCCCACTCTAGCCCACCCACCATGCTGCAGCTGGAGCTCCCCAGATCTGTCCTAATATCCCCTGCTGAAACCTCCCATGGCTCCTCAGCACCTCGTGTCAGGAGCAAGCTCCTAAGCATGGTCCACAAGGCCTCCTTGATTGGTCCCTGCCAGCCTCCCCCATGTCATATTCTACCAGTAACCCCACCCCCGACACACGCTCAAAGTGTCTACTACAGCCACCCGGGTGCTCCACTGTCCCTGAACACACCCACCCTTCACTTCTAAGCTGTTCCTTCTTCCTGGAAGAGCACAGTGGCAGAGGAGCGTGGGACTTACAAATACTGTTTGGAGAAAGACACCTCCTAGCTATGTAACCTTGGGCAACTCACCTGACCTCCCCAGCACCACTCTCCTCATCTGTAAAATGGGGCTAAGGAGCCTTACCTCATAGAATTAGGATGGATTATGCACAGTAGTCACTTAATGAATAATAATTATTCTTCTCTACCCGGAGAACTCCAATTTGTCCATTAAGAAGCTATTCAAATGTTATCCTCTGGGAAGCCCTCCTGAATTCCCACAGGCAAAGCTGGCCCTTCTCACATCTGTCACGGCACCTACCTCACTATAGCGTACTTGTCTATTCCGGACTCAGTCTCCCCACCAGCCTGAGCTCCTCCAGAGCAGGGATCAAGTCTGATTTGCTGTCATGTCCCTGGCCCCAGGTACAGGGCCTGGCACAGAGTGGGTGGCAGGAATGTTGGTTGGGTGAATGGGGACAGCCATGCTCTCCCTTATCCTCCAGCAAACTCCGGGCCTCACTGGCAGACCCCGGACAGCTAAAAATCCTGACAGGGGACTGGTTCCAAGAAGCTCGCTCCCAACGGCACCACCATGCCCACCTTGGCTCTGACCTTGTCCGAGCCTCTATCCGTAGGAAGAAGAGCTCTAGAGGTGAGAGGAGATGCCCAGGGTGGGGCAGGCCCCGTGCAGCCCGGGATACTGGGTGTATGTGGACAGGGAGAGAGGGCCCCTGGGTTTCAGTCCTGGCTGCCCCTGGTACTGTGTGTCTTTGGGTGGGTACCACCCCTCCATGGGATACAGGAGGTGGGGGCATCTCCAAGGGTCAGAATTCCTGAGAACAGGGTTTCACAGAATTTCTCACCTGTGCACAGGAGACCAGGCTCTGGGCAGCAATAGGGAGGCTGAGGCTGCTGGGAAAGAGACTGAAGAGGAGCTGGAGCCCAGGTGAGGAGGCGTGGCAGGGAGGGGAGGGTGCCTACAGTCCCTTGGGTCCCATCCCTGACAACCACCTCTCCCTACTCCTAGGCTCCCCATAGACAAGGCCCCCCAAGAGAGTCTCAGCGAGGCTGAGGTGAGTAATGAGTGAATGGACAGTGCCCCTGGAGTGGAGGGGGGATGTGCTGGGGAAAGAGCCCCAGCCTGAGAATCAGGAGACCCTGGTCTGGGCCTTTGTCATCCTCCTCTGTCAAATGGAGGTATGGACCCTGCCTCTAAGGGAATCTCTGAATCCTGCTATTGGGGTGAAGTGGGGACTGACCTGGGTGAGGCCCAGGACTGGTCCCATTGGTGGTGTAGCGTGAAGGGGGTGTGAAATACAGGCCCAACTGGTCCTGCAGCTGGTTGCCAGCCCTGCCCTGAGGGCTGTGCTAAATCTGAAGCTGGGGTAGCCAACTGGAGCTTCTGACCTCTGACGCCATCATAACCTTTGAACCCTTCATCACTAGCCCCCACTGTGACCTCTACCCCTGGCTTCTTTCAGGGACCTGATTTCCCCTCACCATATGTCCCCCCAAAGTCTTCAGATCATGAGGAGGAGCCCCAGGCTCAGGAAGGCAAGTGGGAGGGTGTGTGTTGGGGAGCACAGAGAGGTTGTGGGGATCAGAAGCAGCTCTAAGTGACCCCAACCACCTGTCTTGACCTTCCTCCTCCTGCCTTGGGGGAGGGGGGAGGCACGTGGTCTCCATGGGCGACCCCAGAGCAGCTCTGGGGCCTGAATCTGCAGGTCACAGGAGTTGTAAACCAGTCCCTCCAAATTTGCTCAGGGGCGGGCGGAGAGGGGCTCTCTCAGCAGCTTGTACCCCACCCCAGCCCCTGGCCCAGGGGGCGCGCAGGTCGACGCCGCCGAGGGGGCGGACCCGGTGCCCGAGCCGCCGTCGCTGTCGCCGGGAAAGGAGGAGCCGCAGCCCCGCCCAGCCCAGGTAGGCGGGAGCGGCCGACGGCTGCTCTCAAGACCCGGAGCAGACTTTGGGCGGGGAGTGCCGCTGCCCAGGGCTGTGAGCCCTCCGGGACCGAGCGCGGTCGGGGAAGGGGCTGGGAGAAAAGGGGCGTCCCCGTCACTTCTCCCTTGCCCAGACCCAGGCAGCGGCCGAGATCCTGGAGAACGGGGAGGAGGGCCCGAGGCCCGGCCCCTCACTCGACCGCATGCTCAGCAGCAGCTCCTCGGTGTCCAGCCTCAACTCCTCCACGGTGAGCGAGTGAGGGAGACGGCCTTGTGGGGGGGACCTCCCCTCCCCATATCCCGTCGAATAGCCCTTGCACGACCCCTCCCTCGACCATGGACTTGACACTGTAGCCCCCAGGCAAGCCCCCTCGAAGTGCCTTTTACCTCTTCGCCTCGCTTTACCACTATGCCCCCATCTGAACCCTCCGCGCTCCCCTCAGCCCCGACGTGAGCCCTGCACGCCCGCCCTAACTCCGCACCCCACCGCCCGCAGCTGAGCGGCAGCCAGATGAGCCTGTCCGGGGAGGCGGAGGCGGGCGCGGTGCAGGTGCGCGGCTCCGTGCACTTCGCGCTGCGCTACGAGCCGGGGGCCGCCGAGCTGCGCGTGCACGTGATCCAGTGCCAGGGCCTGGCTGCCGCCCGGCGCCGCCGCTCCGACCCGTGAGTGCCGGACGCCGGCAACCAGCCCCGCCCAGCCCCACCCCTTTTCTTGGCCTCAGTTTCCTCATCTTCAAACTGAGAATAGGCGCGGGGGTGGAGTGAGATGACTCCCGTAAAGCGCTGCACGAGGCCTAGCGCGGGAAGCTGTGTTCCGGGCTGTGGCTGGGGGACACCCCCTCCCAGCAGGGCAGTAGGAGCTGGAGGGGGGCCCCCCTTACCTCTCTGGTCCTCACCTCCTCCACCCTAGCTACGTCAAAAGCTACCTCCTCCCGGATAAGCAGAGCAAGCGCAAGACGGCAGTGAAGAAACGGAATCTGAACCCGGTCTTCAACGAGACTCTCCGGGTGAGGCTGCGACGACCCGGCGGCCCCCCATTAATGAACCGGACGCCCCTTCCTGCGGGGGCTGGGTGGCAGGGGCAGCTTTAGTATCATCATTGCCCGTCGCTCTGATCATTCTGCAGGGAGGTCCTCCCATTAACGCGCTCTCCAGTATGTCAGGCTAGTGGCGGGCATGGCGCTAGTCCAGACCCCCATTGATGCCCTTCGGGGCTCCCCAGGATTCCATCCTGCACGGAGCGTGGTAGGACAAGCCCCAGTCAACACTCCTGCAGCACTGGAGCTGGGCCATCAGCGGTGCGCCATTAAAGCACACCTCCTGTCCCCAGTACTCCGTCCCGCAGGCCGAGCTCCGGGACCGCGTGCTGAGCCTGTCCGTGTGGCACCGCGAAAGCCTGGGTCGCAACATCTTTCTGGGCGAAGTCGAAGTGCCCCTGGACACGTGGGACTGGGACTCCGAACCCACCTGGCTCCCCCTGCAGCCCCGGGTGAGGCAGCTGGCCCGCGCGGGGGGCCCCGCGGCACAGATCTCCCGCCTTTACCCCACTGGGCTTTCCCTCAGCCCGCCTCAGACACCGCCTGCGAGAGAGCCTCCCCTCGGCCTGGAAACCTTAAGGCCCCATGCAAAGGCCTGGTCTCGGACGGCGCGTGCCACGGGGGCGCTCAGATCCTCTTGGCTGGTCTCTCGAGGCCCCGCCCCCACTGGCCCCGCCCTCCCCGCTAACCACGCCCCGCCGGTGTCTGGAGACCCCACCCCCTTATGGCCCCTTTCCCTTGGGCCCTGTCCCCGCCCTTTGACGACCCCGCTTCTCGCAGGTCCCGCCCTCTCCCGACGACCTTCTCAGCCGCGGACTTCTCTCTCTGTCCCTCAAGTACGTCCCCGCCGGCTCCGAGGGTGAGTGACCGCCCGCTAGAGGCCAAGCTGGACGGACGGGCCCTGGGAGGTGGGGAGTCCTGTCCAGCGAGGGTGGGGGGACTCTGTCCGTGAGGCGGGGCCTGAGCCGAGCCTCTCTGCAGACGGGGGACTGCCCCCAAGTGGGGAGCTGCACTTCTGGGTGAAGGAAGCTCGGGACCTCGTGCCGCTGCGCTCAGGATCTCTGGATACTTACATACAATGGTGAGGGGCTTCGAGACCTCCCCGCTTCCCTTCCTTTCGCCTGCAGTGGAGCTCCCCACCTCTGACAAACCCCTTCTAATCACCCACCCTTGATCCACAAGTCTGGACTTCCACCACTGAGCAGGGGTGAAGGGGGCGGCTTGAGCAAAGGCCTGGGGTCAGGAGGGTTGAAGACACCTTTGAGGAGCTGCATTTCAGAGTGACTGGCGCCTATAGGACTGGGAGAGCTGAGACTGAGACCTGGGAGATCGTAAGAGCCCTTCCATGGACGACCTTGAAGGCCAGGCTGTGGGGCTTGGCTTTGAACTTGCAGTTCAGTGGTTTTCTTTATAATTTTATTTATTTATTTATTTTTTCCCCCAAAGCCCCAGTAGATAGTTGTATGTCATAGCTGCACATCCTTCTAGTTGCTGTATGTGGGACGCGGCCACAGCATGGCCAGAGAAGCGGTGTGTCGGTGCGCGCCCGGGATCCAAACCCCGGCCGCCAGTAGCGGAGCACATGCACTTAACCGCTAAGCTACGGGGCCGGCCCAGTTCAGTGGTTTTCAAAGTAAGCTCCCGGGGGACCTCTAGGGGTGCTCCAGGTGCTGCCCCACTCTTAGAGAGTGAAATAGAGGTGGGCCGATCAGGTTCTGAGTTCCCAGCTCTGATTCAACCAGAGACATTGTTGTTCTTTTCGGTTTTGTACTTTGAGTAATATTTTATCTTGCAGAAAGGGCTCTAAGGCTTTACAAAATTTGGAAACTGCTTCTGGGGGGCAACAGGGAGCCAGTGAAGATCACTGAGCTGGGGAGTAGCAGAACTGCATTTCAGAGACATTACTCTGGTCTGAGGTCCTGTGAATAGGAGTTGTAATTTTTAAAGGCAGGAGACCTGAGAAGAGGCTGGTGCAAAGGTTCCACAGGGTAGTGAGGGTTTGAGGCTAGATCTCAGGCAGGAGCCAGAGGACATGGACATTGTGAGGGAGTATGGGTAGGACTTGGTGACTGGTTGGTTCTGGGGAGTGTAAGGGGGTGGTCACTTGATGCCAGCCCACCTCCCCCACAGCTGGGTGCTGCCTGATGACAGCCGGGCCAGCCGCCAACGGACAAGGGTGGTGCGACGCAGCCTCAGCCCCGTGTTCAACCATACCATGGTTTATGATGGTTTTGGGCCTGCTGACCTGCGCCAGGCCTGTGCCGAGCTCTCCCTCTGGGACCATGGGGCCCTGGCCAGCCGCCAGCTGGGGGGCATACGCCTCAGCCTGGGCACTGGTGAGTGGGGCAGGGCCCTGGGGGGGAGTCGATGCTGGGAGGCAAGGGCTCAATGTGTGGCCTTGGGCACATCTCTGCCCTTTCCTGAGCTTTGGTGTCCACTGAGAACTGGAGGTGAAGTGCATAATCTGGGACCAGGCGGTGTTCCTTGGGACCTGGGGTGTCCAATGTGACCATGCCCTCCACCCCCTGCCCACCTGCATCCAGGCAGCAGCTATGGGCTCCAGGTGCCCTGGATGGATTCCACACCTGAGGAGAAGCAGCTGTGGCAGACACTCCTGGAGCGACCATGTGAGTGGGTGGATGGCATTCTGCCCCTCAGAACCAACCTGGCCCCCAGGACATAGCTGCCCTACAAGCCCTCCCAAACTCCTCTCTCTGGACCACCATCTCAGGGCCTGCCATTGGCTAAAGTCAATAAAGTCTATCCAAGGGCAATAAGGGGCTGATGTCTGCTTGGAAGGTGGGAGGGTGATGGTAGGAAAGAGCCAGGGATGTGAAGGGGGCCAGGTGAAGGAACTTTAGACCTTAGGGAGCTGGTCCCAGGACCCCCCCATACCTCAGAAGTTGCCAAGGTCCAAGGGTACAAAAGTGTTCTGTTTAATAGTCTTTGCCTGGTGGTACTCAATGAGCTTGGGGTGTCTCTGTGGTTGATTCCCCCCACTGGGGCTAGGCCCAGGCCCTACCCTGCCCCCCACCCACCTGGCCTCCTCCAGTTGCCCCTGGGTCCCAGGGCAGGTGTGTCAGAAGCTGCTTGTGTCTCCTCCATTCATCCATCCTTGGGTCTGGCCTCCTGCCTCTGATGCCCTCATTCAGCCTCCTGGGGTCCCAGGGTCACTGGTGTGGACCCTGCTCGCTGTGCCAAGATGGCTTTCCAGATGCGGCATACCATCCCTCCCCTAGGGGAAGCAGCCTCAATGTGGCTCAGCCAGAAGAAGGCCTTGGGCTTTCTCTGGTACCCACTATCTGCCTGATGTCCCCTCTGTCCCCAAGGGACCCTGGTGTCCCTGTAGTTTCCAGAGAGGAACCTAGGCAGGCCTGTAGCTGGGGGTCAGGATCTGGCCAGCATGAGCCCATATGTGTGGGTCATCCCTGCAAGGCCCAGGCCATACCTGATACGGGTGTAGACGAGGTCATCTCTAGTGGCACAGGTCAGCAGGGCATGGAACGTGAAGCTGTGGTTCAGCAGCTGATTGTGGACAAAGACCCGTACACAGAAACAGGGAGCAATAAAATCAGAGAAAGTTGTGTCCAGAGACCCAGGTACTAGCTGTGTTCTACTACCAACAAGCTAGGGAGGATCACCCCCCTCTCTGGGCCTCAGTTGCCTCATCTGTACAATGGCAGGGGTATACTAAGTGCTTCTGCAGTATTGAGATTCTCTGCATCAGAGGGAGAAAGTGAGAAGAGCTGAAAGATGGGCGGAGATGGAGTTTTTGGTTGGTGAGAGTCATGATAGCCAGCACTCTCTCCCTCACCGTCTGGATGGTGCCTGAGTCCACATTCAGTTCCTGTAGCCACTGCACGAGGCCCTGGTCCACTGTGAGAGCAGCTGTCAAAGATAAGTCAGGTGGTGAGCCCAGGGGTGCCTCTTGCCAGAAGCTGCCTCACACCCACCATTAGTGTTCTCCAGCCAGGTCCTGCTCACCGGGGGGCTCTGAGGCCCAGGCACAGGTCCTGGCCTCCCCATCCACCCCCTGTAGAGCTTGTTGCAGCAGGGCCTGGCACTCCCGTTCCTTCTCAGCCAGGACATCTCGAAGCCTGTAGGAAGGCAGAAGGCAAGTAGAATGGAGGGGGGAGTGGGGGTGAAGTTCGTGTAGAAGCTATGGGCGAGTCCCAGGGCCGTTACCTATCAGTCTCTGCTCGCAAGAGGCCCAGCTGCACCATCAGAGGCGGGGGACCCTGCTCGGGTTCCCCGGGTTCCCCGGGTTCCCCGGGAAGCCGGTTCGGCTGGACCGGGGTCTCCTGCTGCTTCTGCTGGGACTCCTCTTCTTTACTCAACTCTTCTGATCTCGGTGGGACTGCCTCCTTCTCCGCCTCTGCCGATCCGAGCAGGGTGAGCTCAGGCAGGGTGAGAACGCCCATTTGGGAGCCCCAGACACCGGCGGAGGGCGCGGGGCTCTGGGCACCGGCCAGGCAGTGTCAGTATGGGAGATGTCCATTTGGTCACGCCCCCACTCGCTCCTTCCCGCCGAGGTCATGCGTGGCCCCGCCGGCCACGCCCCCTACCGGCCTAGTTTGTGTTCGCCACACCCCCAAGGGTGACGCTCTCACCGACCCGCAGGCAGGCAGGTTCCACTCCCCCGCCTACCTGGGCCCAGCGCAGCCAGGGCTGCCCGTACAGCGCGGCTGAGCAGCGAGTCCAGCACGAACATCCAGTGTGGGCGAATCTGGCGCCTGCGGAGGATCTGTTTCACCTGGAGAGGGAGGAAGGGCGCGGCTGAGTGCTGAAACTCAAATAGAGATGGGGTTTGAGTTGGAAAGGCCTAGAAAGTCTTCTGCCGCAGGCAAGTTGGGTAGGTGGGCTTGGGGTCAAAGGACGGGCTGGGAAGCTAGGACTGGGCAGATGTCCCTTTTCCGATGGTTCTATCTTCACTGGGAAGACATGGAATCTTACAACATCAAGTGCTTGCACATTCCCAAGCACAGGGAGCTCACTACGTTTTATTGGGCAGCCCTAACTGTGAGAAAGCTCCCTCACCGCATCCGGGAAGGCGAAGAGCGGTCCGTGCAGAAGCGCAGGCCCAAGACCCTGGGCCCGCAGCTGCCCTTGCAGCGCCCGCAGCTCCTGGGTCAGCTGCCGGCGGTTGGGAGTGTGGATGTGCGCCCTGAGGCAGCGCAGTAGCTGTTCCACATGATTCCTGCCCAGACGGGGACCCTGAGAAGGAAAAGGGTCGTCAGGGCCGAACCGTGGCGTAGCGGTTAAGTGTGTGCTCTCCGCTGCTGGCGGCCCGGGTTGGGATTCCGGGCGTGCACCGACGCACCACTTCTCCGGCCATGCTGAGGCGGCATCCCACATACAGCAACTAGAAGGATGTGCAACTATGACATACAACTATCTACTAGGGCTTTGGGAGAATAAATAAATAAATAAATAAAATTATTTAAAAAAAAAAAGAAAAGAAAAGGGTCGTCAGGGGGTATTCCCACCTGAGCCAAGAGAGATGCTGGTGGAGGGGGTGGGGGAGACCATCAGCGGGAGCCCTGTCCGCGCTTGACCACCAGGGGGCGCTGGGGCGGGCCGCCCACCTGTTCCTGCTCCAGGCGCAGATTCTCCGCCAGCGCGGGCAGCTCCTGCTCCAGCACCGCGGCCAGCATGGCCCGGCGCTTGCTCTCTTGGTGCAGCAGGCTCAGCCCCGAACTCTCCTCAGGGGACGCGGGCTCCTCGGCCCCGGGCTCCTCAGGCACCCTGGGTGCAACAGGGAGCAGCCGGTGGGGGGCGGACAGCAACGCCGTCCAGTCACCTCCGCCCCAGCGTTTGATTCCTGGCTCTGTTTTTTACTTTAATAACTACCTCACAGGGATAAAAGAGATAAACCTGGCATAGAGGGGGCACAATAAATACAAGTTAAGAGCATTTGGGAGGTAGGCACCACATGCCAACCTTGTAAGTGGTCAATGTGGCCAGGTCCCCAACGAGGGCTTTTTCTGGAGCGAGTACAAGGGTAAAACCCGAGGAAGCAAACCCACCCCAGAACCCTGGGCTCTCACCGGAGCTGGCTGGTGTCTCCATAACTGAGGCAGCGCTTCGGGGGACTGGGCGAGTGCTGAGAGGGTGCTTGAGGGCGTGGGAATGTCTGGGACTGTGTGGTCGAGTCAGCTGAAGGAGCAGGGCTGGCTGAAGGGTTATCTGAGGGAGGGACAAGGCTGTCAGCCTGGGGCCCTCTTCAGCCCTCTCACCTCCACAGCTCCTCTGCCCTCACCCCAGTGTGCTCACTCCCTCCACCTGCGTAGTACCTGAGGGCCGTGGAGCATGTCGGGGGGAGCCAGGGCTGCGGCTCCTCTTCCCAGGCTGCAGGAAGGGGTCCCCCAGCAGAGCCTGAGCACTGGCTCGGAGGCGGGGTTCTGGCTCAAAAGTTCGGAGGAGAAAGGCTTGGGCCTCAGCTGACAGAGAACTGGGCATTGGCGGATGCACCTTGTACATGCCCACCTGGGAGGGGGGCAGGGAGGGTAAACAAAGTTTAGAGGTGTTCAGGGCCCAGTCTGTCCCCACCCCACCTCATGAGCCAGGCCCTGAGGGGTCTCACCTGAAACATGGCAGCCTGCGGGCTCCCTAGCTCGTGGAAGGGCGGGCGACCTGTGGCCATCTCGATTACAGTGCAGCCCAATGACCAGATGTCAGCCGCCTTCCCATACCCTCGTGGGCCCTGGTCAATGATTTCTGGGGCCATATACTGTAGGGTTCCTAGGACAGGAGCAGTAGCAATAATGCTCATCTAGCCTTTATCACTGCAGGGGTGGCAGGGGGGGGTCTATCATCCCCTGGCCACCTGCACCCACCCTGAACTCTATCATCCAAAACAGTTCCCATCACCTACCCCGGTCGTCAAACATCTACCCTGAGTTTTCTCACTCATCTTAGGCTCCAGCACGTTCACAGACTCCATCACCTACAGCAGGTTCATCATATATCCTGGATTGCATCATCCACTCTGAACTCAATCACCCACTTTGGCCTGTGTCAACACTTCTGGACTCCATTTCAGGCACTAAACTCAATGTCATCAGCTATCCAAGATCCAATTCTAGATTCCATCACCTCACCTTGGCTCAGTCACTTGCCCTTGGTCCAACTCCATGCCCAGAAGAAACCCCCATTCCCTGGAAGGCCCCAAGAGTTCTTCTGCCCCAGGTCAGCAACCCCATTCCCCAACGCACACTCTGTTACCTGTGAAAGTCTCGGTGCAGGGTGTGATGCCTGCCAACCGCTTGGAGGTGCCGAAGTCGGAAATCTTGAGCAGCCCGCTGTAGGTGTTGATCAGCACATTGTCCCCCTGAGCAGAGTGGACATTGTGCTCAGTGGACATCAGGCTGGGCTCCTGATGCCAGAACTGGACCCTATCCGGAGATCCCATTTCCTAGGAATCCTAGCCTGACCCTGCCTCTATCAACTTCCTCCCCTGCCATCCATTTATGCCCCTCTGGGAGCTGGCCCCTGGTCTGGCTTCAGATCTGAACTTCTCTCTTTCTCTAGGGAGCCTCCTTGATGAATTCCCCACCCTTTGCAAAGGGTCTGCCCCCTTAGTCTAAACTGCCAGCCTGTCTTGGGCCATATATCTTCCTTCTCCCACCACCACAACCAGTGACCCAGGGTGGGCCAGCTACAGGGCTTACCTTGATGTCTCGATGCACAATGTGGTTGTCATGCAGGTAGCTGAGTCCCTGCAGGATCTGGCGGGTGTAGAAACTGATGGTGCTCTCATTGTCCTGCAGAGGTCCCCAAACTGACCGCAGCAAGGAGGATAAGCTGCCTGGGCAGATACAGTCCAAGGTCATCGTTGGCACCCACTTACTCCAGCCCAGCTGTCTGCTCAAGGCCCAGGCACACCCATGCCATGGCCCAGACTCCATCACCCAACTGCACTGAGTCAGCTAATTCTAGGCTACACCACCCACACACGCTAGCGTTCATTTTCCCCGAGGGTTCTTCACCCCCACCTGGCTCCATTCCCATGCCCCACACCTCCAGTTGCATTCCCATCCCACGCAGGGCAGGTACCTCCAGGCACTTCCTCCATGAAGATCTTGAGGTAGCCGCCTTGGCTGGCTGAGCCCAGATAGCGCACGATGTTCTTGTGGCGCAGGCGTTTGTGCAGAGCGATCTCTTCATGCAGGGGCTGAGAGAACCTGGGGTCAGGTAGGGAGAGAGGAAGAAACCAGGTTCAGGCAGAGATGCTCACCCAACTCCAGCACCAGCCAGGCCACGCCCCCAGGATCTGACCCCGCCCCACCAAGCTCCTCTCGGACCTTCCCCACCTTATCGCCCCGCCCACAGGCCCATTCCGACCGTAACCCGCCCGCCTGGTCTCTGAGGTTCTGTCCATAGGCCTGGGCCCACTGGGCTCTGACTCTCGCGTCCACGAGCCCGCCCACTAGAGCCGACCACTAGGGCATCCGCGTTTCCCTCGCCTACAAGATCCTCTCAACTCGTGGTCCCTCCCACTTGACCCGCGCCCCTGGGCCCTCTCGAGCCCTGAAGCCCACCCGCGCGGCCCTGCGCGCCACACCTGCTGTCCCGCTCCGGGATCTCCTTGATGGCGATGCGTACCCGCGTGTGCCGATCGCGGCCCGCGTACACCACCCCGTACGTGCCCCTGCCCAGCACCAGCCGCTCGCCCGTCTCCGTGTACTCATAATCAAACTGCGGGGGGCGGGTGGGATGGGGGTTCAGCAGGGCCCTCAGCCCTTCCCCCTCCTCCAGCTCCCAGCCCCCTTCCTCACCTCCAGCACCTCCCCCACATCCTCCGCCGCCTCCGCGGGCGCCGTGGAGTCCAGATTTGTCACCAAGGCCTGGATCAGGCCGCAGAACCTGAGGGCGAGGGAGGTCAGACCGGCGGCGGGGGCATCTTGGGCGGAAACTGTCCCCTCCTATGTCAGAGCACCCAGGAAACATGTCCCTTCCTTTCTCTCACTGCCCCGGGCATCCCGGCCCTCCGAGTACCCCGACCCCGAGAGGCGGCGGCGCGCACCACTGGCAGTGCCCTACGCTGGGGAAGCACAGCTGGACGTCCTGAGCTGGGGGAAGCACGTAGAGGAAGCAGCAGCGCTCGTCCCGCTTGGAGGCGCTGGGAAGGGATGAAGAACACGAGTGAGTGACAGGCCAGCCAGCAGCGGTGTCTGTCCCCACCCGGACTGCCCCCAAGCCTCGCCCCTCACCTGACCCCACAGATGGAGGTGATTGGGAAGGTCCAGCTGGAGGGAACGTCCTGTGAAAAGACAGGGGTTCAGAAGCCGATGCTGGGGAGCGCAGGTGGGGTCTGGGGGTGGGAGAAAGGCTGGAGAGAAGAGGCGGGGACTTCACCTGGGTCTCGGGCTCCAGCAGGCTCAGGGTCACTGCGCTCACTGGGTCCGTACCCTGCACCTCCAGCCTCGCAGGCAGCAGCACCTTGTTCATCTCCAGGACCAGCACCTGCAGATGACGGGAGAGGGAGCCGTCAGAAGGTGCCTGCCTCTCTCCCAGGTCCCACACCCCCACGGGCCTCACCAAGCACTGGTCCCCTTGGGGACAGGCCGTTTTGAGTGGCTGGCAGGACTGTAGCAAGAAGTGGAGCCAGAAGTGGGCACGACGTGGGGCTCCTCCAGGGGGCTCTGGCGTGGGTCTGAAGTGCTGGTACAGCAGGAAGGTTTCCATCACGGACACCAGGTACCTGCAGGCAGAGCCTTGTCTTCAACTCAGCCCAGGCACCAGCTAGCACTGCCAGGGAGAGTAGACTGACTTGGATGTAGCCAGAACATGGGCCTTGGGTGCCATGGGCACCAGGTGCCATTGGCTCAGGGCTCAGGCTAGAGTGCCAGTGGACATAGGTGCAGGAGCTGACAGCCCAGGCCAGGCCAAGGCTGCAGAGGGGGCCACCTACCATATAGGGGCATTGAGCTTGTACAGCTGCTCTGCAGCCAGCGCCACCTGGATGGGGTCATTGGCGAGAATCTGAGCTCCCAGGGAGAAGCCTACATCCCAGTAATACTGCATCTTCTCCACACAGCCTTTTCGGGCCAGCAGGCAGCCCAGCTTCATGCCTAGGGGAGAGGGGCACGGGCCCTAGTGAGTGTGGTTGCAGGTGTGGGCCACAACATTCAAGTGGTCATGAACATAGATATCATGAAAACTTCTGTGTGGCAAGATCTCCGGCGGGAGCAGGAGCTCAGGCACAGGTGAGGGTTTGGGAACAAGTGTATGTGGAAGTCAGTGTGTAAGAAACACAGGCGTGAGCTTAGGAACAGCCGTGGGCTCAAGGGCTCATGAGGGCCCAGGACAGGTGTGAGGACCCAGGTGTGGGTTCAGGCAGAATAGGTCCAAAAGGGGATGAGCTCAGCTCCAGCTCCAGCCTAGTGTTCTCTCTCCCTGCCCTGAGCCCCTGTTGGAGGGGGACAGAGGTACAGGATTGGGGCTCACCAATGAGCTGGAGCTCCTCGGAGTCCTCAAAGCGCTGCCCAGCAGCAATGAGGAACACAGCTGCGTTGATGCCTGAGTGGAGGCTGGGCTCGACGTCAAAAGCCTTGCGATACCTGGGGTGGGGATAGGGGGACACAGAGCTGGACTGATGCCCACAGCACCATCCCTCATCCCACTAGCTCAGCCCACTGTCTACTTGCTTACCAGTGATAGGCCTGCTCCCGGTACCCAGCATCCTGGAAGCCAGAGCTGATGAACATGTCCTTGTAGACACGGCCACACATGCAGTATAGGTCGGGTGCCACAGAGCCCTCAAACTGTACCAGTGGCAGCAGCACAGCCAGTGCCTTCTCCCGGTCCCCAGGCCTGTTCCTCCTAGGTGAAGGAGAAAACGGGCTGGGGACCTGCCCGACGGCCCTGCCCCACTCTGTCCAGGGACCTGCAGACCTTGAACATCAGAGACCCTTCCAGGGGCCTGACAATAATGAACCCAGAATGGCAGTGACCCTGGTCAGCACTGACCTTTCTAGAGGTAGTGATCCCAGGTGGAAGTGATTCCTAGCTACAATGACTCAGGATCAGTGACGTCGGACAGCTGTGACAACTCCAAGGGCAGCACCACCACCCCACCCTACCCTGGGCAGCAGTAACCCAGAACAACAGGGACCATTTGACAGCAAATGGTCAGCATATTCTCTGAATAGCAGTGATCCCAGACAGCAATGACCTCACACAGCAGAGACCTATGTCCCCATGTGGCTATGACCCAAGCCTTGCTCTGCCACTCACCGGTTGAGGGCAAACGTGTAGTGGAAGCAGATGTTGTGCTGTTCGGCCACATCACAGGTGGGCAAGGCCTGCAGTGTTTCCACCAGTTCAATGATGGCCGAGTAGTCCTGCATGAGGGAAAAGCACGCACTGGCATGATGGCCTCTGGTGGGTCCTGTGGGCCCCAAGACCCTGAGGAAAACCTGGAGCTGGGGTCTCCTCCCACCCTTGACACCTCATCTTCCCCCACCCACTCACCATCCTCTGCACACCTCCCTCAGGCCCAGCAGGTGGTGCAGACACCACACCTTACATGGAGACCACACTGCATGCCCCAACCTCACAACTGCCCTGGGAGATGGTGACATGACCATCCCCTATTACAAACAAGGAAACTGAGGCTCAGAGACATCAGATAATTTGCTCAAAGCCGCCAGCGAGTGAGTAGCACAGCCAGGAGCTGAACTCAGGTTGGTCTGACACCTAATGCCATCGCCCCGACTGCATCTGCGAGGACCACACACCTGCACGTCGCGGTAGGAAAGCAACAGGTTCATGATGATGTCGGGGCTCAGCAGCTCCACGCTGTCCAGTCTCCGCTGCAGGCGAGCCAGCTCCTGCCGCAGCTGCTGTCCGCTGAACCGCTCCCGGGCCTGCCGGATGTCCTGCCGAATGGTCTCTCGGAAATAGCCGCTGATGCCCGCAGCAAGGGAGGGAGGGAGAGAGAATGGTGGGGCCCTTCCCTCAGCCCCAGCCTGCTGCACCCTCACCAGCCTCCTCCTGGTACACCTTCTCTGTAGGCCCCCATTACCAAGAGTCCGTGGGCGTGGCCTCCAGGAGACGGGCAAGCCGGGCCACCAGGGGTGTGAGCAGGGCCTCACTGCCCACCCCAGCCTGTACTAGCCCATCAGCCAGGCCCCTCAATAGGCCTGCATCACCACACAGCACCCGGCCAGTGGCTGTCACCACGTAGGGGATCAGCGTGTAGCTGCCAACACAGTCCTGGAGGGAAGGAGGCAGGAGTCAGTGGGGAGGTCGGAGGTCAGCACCAGGTTAGAGAGGGGCAGTGAAGGGGTCAGAGGTCAGCACCAATGGAACCGGAATAGCAGGGAAGGGGCACACCTCATGAAGGGAGGCAATAGGGAACAGAGGGTCACAAGAATGTCAGGGGACATTAGCGAGGTCAGAGGTGACTGAGGAGGCAAATAAAGGTAGTAGAGGTCAGAGGTCATAGTGGAGGTCAAAGGGCACATTAGAGTGAGGAGCGGATTCTGCTTACCGAGTTCTTCTGGAAAACATCCTCCTGCAGGGGACAGATAGATACTGGTGTTCTGGGTAGGCCCCACCCTAGCCCTGTGCCTGCCCCTGCCAGCCACCTGGCCACCTACCCTCAGGGCCTGCAGGTCAGGGAGGTCAGCCTGGGAGCAGAGGAGCACGTTGTTGGTCATGCTGAAGCTCTCACGCACACCGAGGTGGTAGAACAGAGAAGGCTGCGCTAGGGAGCTGCTCACCTCCAGCACCACCACGTCTGTGGGCACACAGGTGGAGGCCCTGAGCCCTGAAGCCCAGCTTGGTGGGGAAGGAGCCTGGGGATCCATCCGGGCTTGGCCCCCTTTCCTGTGTGACTCCAGCAGGGTCCAATTTTGCTCTGGGCCTCATTTTCCCCCTTTAGGGTCCCTCTGGCTCTTACACAGAACTGTTATCTGTGGTGTTGCAGGAGAAGAGTTGGGCTCAATGGGCTAGGACCCTCATCCCACTGTTCAGAGCCTGTGGGCACTGGGCATGGAGGAGGGGAGGTGGTGCACCAGCCCAGAAGCTGTTCCAGGCCATTTGAGAGGCAGGAGTTATTCAAACACAGAAGTTCCCTTCCCTGGGACTTCAACCCCGTCTTATGAAAGAGGCAGGCACCAGCAGTGTGTGTAGACAACACTGTGCCTGTATGTGTGCCTGTGTGTGTAGCTTACTGTCTGACTGTATCTCTGTGTGCCACAGCATCTGCAGGGCCGGTGTAAGTCAACATTCATGCGATTTGTGAGTCTATGACTCTGTGTGTGTCTTTTTGTCCTCGAGGTCGAGTCAGCCTTCATTTTTAGGCTGCGATTTTATGGACATCCGGCAAGCATGCTTCTCGGACTCTCGGATGAACAAATAAGTATCGGGGCGGGGCGTCCGGGATGGCGGCAGGGAGGGGTGACCCGCGCGAGAATAGCCGCCTTCTGGCCCCCCACCTGACAACCCCCTGCCCCGCCTCCAGCCTCGCCCACTCTCCGGGGGCTGCTGGGGCCTCATAACCTAAGCTCCCTCGCCCACAGTCCAGTCCTTTGGGATCTCTTCGCTTCCCTCTCTGCCTCCCTAGCCCGATCCTCGGAAACAGTATGCTAGGACCCTTGCACTCCAGCCTCCCATGTACGGCCCCTTTCCCTAGACCTAGCTCCACCTCCCAGGACCCGCCCTCAGGAGCTCCGCCCGAGTTCATCCTGAGGCTGAGCTCTCTAACCCCACTCTTGAGATACCACACTTTGCCCCGCTCCCCAGGCACCGTGCAGACTCCAGAGTGCTTAAGCCGCAACCCTGAACCCCGGAGCCGGGCCTGGATCCGCTAAGTCCCTGCCCGAGCCCGGCCGCGCTCCAGATCCCCTAGATTCCACTTTTATCACAGTCCAGCCTCGAGACCCTCAGCTTTAGGTCGCCTTATGCCCCCTAGACCCCGCACCCATCTCTGGGTCTCCCGAGCGTCGCCGAGCTCCGCCCCCTTGGGCCCCGCCCAAGACCCTAAGCCCCGCCCCGGATCCCGGCCCCGCCCGCAGCGCGCGCTCACCCGCGTTGTAGAAGGAATCCAGCGCCGCCGTGTCTCCCAGCGCCAGCGTGCCGAAGGGCAGGCTTTGCAGCTGCGGCCGCGGCCTCGACCCGGGGAGCTGAGCGCAGGCCTCGCGCAGGCAGCGTAGGGGCAGCGGCTCCGCCTCGACTACCGCCTCGGGCTCCACCCCGGGCTGCGGCTCCCGGGTCAGCACGTAGACCACGCTGAGCGGCCGGCTTCGCCCGCAGCCCCGGCCTGGGGGCGCCGCGATCGGCCGGCCCCGGCTCAGCGCCTCGGCCAGCGGGTCCTGCCAGCAGCTGCCGGCGCGCTCCAGGGCCCCCGACCGCGGGCACGGCCCCGCCATGCGGGGGCGCTCGGGCGTCTGGCGCCCGGCTCTGGGCACCCGGGGCGCGGCAGGAGGCAGGGGCGGCGGGTCCAGGGATCTCGGGTTAGGGAATCCGGTCGGGATCGGAATCTCCTACGGGATCTGGAGATCCGGAGTCCCGGTTCCGGAAATCTGCAGTCCAGGGCGAAATCCGGGCTCCGAATTGCAAGGTCCTGAGGACCTGAAATCGGGAATTGGGTCCCAGGAATCTGGGGCATCCAGAGATCCGCGGCTCAGAGTTACGTGGGGATCCCGGGAATCGGTCCGGCGGTGTCCGCCACCAGGAATCCTCAGTAAAGCTCCCGCAGTTGCTCTCTCCTGCCCTCACGTACAGGCCGGGCCCAGCCCTTTCCCGGCCGGCTGGGAAAGCTCCACCCTCGGCTTTGGGGCAGCACCGCTCCCTAGCGGCCCGGGACTTGGCCTCTCCCCTCCCACCTCTCCCTCCAGAACTTCTGAGTCTGGCCGCTTCCGGAACAGCCTGTGCCCCTGTGCGCGCCAACGGCTGTGGGCTGCTCACAGCAGGAGCTCATAGGATGTGTGCCCAGGCCAGTACTAGGGAAGAGGCGTGAATTGCAGGCCCTGTCCTACAGGGATCTGTTGAATGAATGGATCTCCAAAGAGATCTCCAGGGTTTGCCGAAGAACACAGTAAAGTGTGGGCGTCCACCAGGGCCCTGCTGTGCAGGCAGGGAGGGACTGGAATGGGGGAAGCCTGCTCCTCGGCCTGCCAGGAGGCCCTCAGCCCTGGTATGGGACTTGGCATCTGAGCCCTGGCCTTTGCCCTCTTGCCAGGGGGCTGCTTTCCCCAGAATCCAATCTGCTGACCTTTGACCTCCACCCAGAACATGACCATGGGACCTGAGAAGAGTCCTCACCCAAACATTTCTCTACCCATCTGAAGGCAAACCCCAGAAACTCCAGCCTTTGGGCTACAATAGCTTCCCAGCTGCAAATTCCCAAGAATCCCTAACCTTCTAGTGTGAATTAGTGAGACAGCAACCTGGTGTAAACCTCAGTGGACTCTGAAATCAGGAACTGGGGACTGAGAGAGGTTGAGTAACTTGTCCAAGATCACTCCACTACATGACAGAGCAGGATGCAAACCCAGGACTGCCTGTCAGATTGCAGATATAAGACTCTTTCTTTATTGCTCTGCCACTTTACAGTCTGTGGCTCTGGCAAATTAACTGCTCGACAAATGATAGCTCAGTAACTGCTATTTCACTACCCTGTTGCCCCATGGAAGAGAAATGTACCCTCCTTTGTTTGACCCTGAGTTCATCCAGCCCCTAATGGGACAGGCAAAGAAGTAGCAGAAGATAAGAACTCGGCTTACAACAGAGGCTGGGGTGGAAAACAGACAACCTAGAAGGGACAGGTATGGGGCAACAGAGAGCGTGAGAAAGCTGTGTGATCCACACCACAAAAGCATCCACTTGCAAGACCTGGTTTTGCATTGTCAGTGGATGCTTGAATCCCTTCCAAGTCCTTCACTAAATGCTCCTCTGGTCCTGGCTTGCACACCTCCAGAGATGAAAGCCTCACTACCTTAGGAGGTCAACCCTTCCATCTTCCCGATTGGAAGGAAGGTCTTCCTTGAATGGAGCTGAAACCTGTGTTCCTGCTCTACCTTCTTGAGTTTTCCCCAGTAACTACAAGAGTCCTGCAAGCCAGGAAAGGGTTAAAATGATTTTATTTTTAAATGTGGATAGGAGAACAGAGGCGGTTAGCAATAGGGAGGGGTAGCCGAGGGTTCGGAAGCTGTACAGGAGAGATAAGGGTGCTGGCTGCCAGGGTGCCCTAGCGAAGCATCATGCGAACCCTGCGGTAAGGGTGGCCAACGCCGAGACCTGAGGCCCAGTCTATGCCATACTTGTGGGCGGTGGCCCGGGATGCCGCGTAGCGCCCGTTGAGATTGGATCGATAGCAGGATGCATACCACCAGGCACCGTGGACAGTCACTGCGCAGTTGCTTCCACTTGAATCATGGTCAGCGTCGTGGGTGGTAAAGGACTTACCGCTGTGGAAGCTCAGGGAGTCCCCTGGCAGGGAGAGGAGAGGAGGCATCTTGGTGCCTGGCATCATGCCTGGCACCATTGAAGAGATGATCTTACAGGAGCCTCAGATCAACTGTGAGGTGGATGTTATCAGGCCCCGTGAGAAAACAGCGGTGCTAAGGAGCCAGGGTGTTTGCCCAAGGTCACTCGACTAGTCAGAGGGGCACTGGGACTTGTATCAGGACTGTGGCTCCAAAGCCACTAGCTCCTCCCCCTGCCTTATGCCCTCCCAGAATCCCCAGCTTCCCTCTAGCTCCTTTGTCTCCACCCAGCTGCCATCGGCAGCCTGAGCACCTCTGCCAGGGAGAGCCGGGAGGGACTTCTCAGATGCCTGGGCAGGGAAGGGGCTCCCCTAAGGTACCTCCTCATAACCACTTCCCTCTTTCAAGTTTCCCCTCAGAAGTCACTGTTTCTCTGAAAAAAAGCCTTCCCTGGTTCCTCTTCCAAAGCAGATAATGCTAACACTCAACAGAATCTCAGATGGCTCCCACAACAGCCCTCCCTGCCTCCCTGCCCATTTAGGGGGAGGAAACTGAGGCTCTGACGCAGAAGGGACTTGCCCAAGGTCACATAGTTAGTAAGTGACATAGCTGGATTCAAACTCCGGTCTGTTTGCCTCCAGAGCCCAAATTCTTCACTCCTGCACCACCGTGTCTCACGATTGCCATTTCCCAGATGAGTAAACTGAGGCCCACAGAGGGGAAGGAATCACCCTGGGTCATTCATGGAGCCAGTGGCAGCGCTGGGAAAGGATCCAGCTTCCCTCGCCTTCTTCCCCTACTCCAGGGCCCACCTTAGGGTCACTCACCTGCAGTGCCCTTTAAGAACTTGCCCAGCACCAGCTGGTAGTGATCTGCCTCCCCAAGGAGGCGGAAGGACGCATAGTGGGCAAAGGTGCGGTTGCCATGAAAGTCCTCCAGCTCCACCCGCAGCTCCCAGATACCTGAGGGAAGAGGGAGGCAGGGACGGAGGGATCCTCAGATCCCAGAATGCCAGAGGAACGCCCCTCAAGCTCCCTAGACCCTGCTGGGAATTTACCCTGGAGAGTAAGTTGGTGCAAATTCTCATTCCCCAGCCAGAATTCGGAATCCTGGCTCCCAAAACCTGCTTTGTAGGAGGACCAAGAGCGGAAGAAATCTACAGAACTGTCCTGTCACCTCTGGAACACCTAGGGAGGCAGAGAAGGCCCGCACACCAGCTGTTACTCCAGGCTAGGTGTGGGGGGAGGAGGAGCAGGGGGCGGTGGCAGCTGAGAGTGGGTGCACTGTGGGGGGTGGGCGGACACCCCCCCTTTGGATTGGGGGCTTGTTAATGAAGTTTGAGTCCAAGTAGGCTTTGCCTCTGACTACACTGATGAACTCTACATTCCCTTATTCACTTTTACTGACACTCAAGTTCACACCAAAGCCTTGCGAGCCCTGGAGGAGACTGAAACGATAGAAACATCGTCCCCGCCTTCGGGAGCCGGTCAGGCCTGCTGGGAGTCAGATTCGAAATAACCTGCTTTAATTTACTATGATAAGAACCAAGATATTAGAGCAGAAAGGTCACCCCCAGAGGCCCAAGCTGGACTCCCAGCCTTACCCTGATGCTCCCTGCACTTCCTCCTTCAAGCCAGGCAGTCCCCGGGCCCGGTAGTTTCCCTCCTACATATCTTTCAGTCTAAGTGTCTCTGTTTCCATTGCTGCCACTGCCCTCTGTCTTCTCCTGCCCAGACCTCTGCAGTCCTCCTAACCTGTGTCCCTGTCTCCACTCTTGTCCCCCACTGCCATGCATCTTCCACGTTGTAGCCTGAGTCACCTTTCCAAAACATAAGCCTGACTGGTCTCTCCCCTGCTTAAAACTCATCCTTGGATCCCCATTGCCCTCCATGCTCCTCAGTCAGTCATTCAGTGCCCTCCATGAACTGGCCTTGGCAGAGGCCCTCAACCTATGCTTGACCCACACCAGTAGACCTCAGCCGACCACTCATACCTGCTCTTAGCTCACTCACACAGTCCCCTCAAACCCTCTTGTACTCTCCTGCCTCACTGCGTTTGTCTTTCCCTCTACCTGGAATGCCCTTCTGTACCTCATCTGTCAGAGAACTTCTATACAGCCTTCAAGGCCCTTTCAAATGGCACCTCCTCTGTGAAGCCTTCTCAGACTTCTTCAGGGGAGCTCAGTAAACGTTTGTCAGTGAGTTACTCTCAAGAATGCCTTGGCTCCCGTGGGCTCTGGCTCCCCCTAGAGGCCAAGGGGCAGAAGTGCTCACTGGGCCTAGCCTGGGATTCCCGTCTCCATCTGACACTCACCAGCCAGCCACCCCCTTCCGTGTCCATGTCACAAAAGACAGGGAGGGCTCTGCCCTCAGGTAGGCACAAATGGTACCAACCACTCAAGGTGGCACCCTGGGTCAGCAGCTCCTGGCAGCTCCTGGGGCCTGGGGAAGGGGAGATGGACTGAGGGTTTCCCCAAGTTATGCCCCAACCCCCACACCACAGGCAATGAAACAGGCCAGGTGTGGAACTCCAGGAGCCCTCTCGGCTCCTTCGGGCCCCTGAAAGGGGTTCTAAGGAGGGCTGGGCCACACCCGGTGGCCCACCAACACCCCAACACCACCTGATTCCAAGTTCTCGGCTCTTGCAAATGCTGCCTCACCCTCCTGGCACCGGAGTAGGGTCGCCGGATGTCCTGCTCCAGGGAAAGACCGAGTGTTGACTCTGAGGTCTGACACCGCCAGGGAAATGCCCGAGAACCACCTGAGGGGAGAGTGCCCAGGCCCTTCTAACCCTCCCAACTCCTCCCAGCCTTCCATCCCCCTGTGGGAGGGAAGTCACAGCCAATCCTGAGCAGCAGCCAAGCAGAGACAGTCCCCTCTCTAGTCCAGGGACAGAAGCAAAGAAAGGAGAAGAGGCCCCGGTCCCACACACTCACCAGGCTCACCCTTGGGGCCCATCTCGCCTGGTGGTCCAGGTTGCCCTGAAATCCCAAAGACAGAGATGCTTTAAGTCCCACCCGATGCCCCGGGCTGAAAAGCAACGAGGGATTCAGAGCCAGACATCAAATCCCAGCTGCACCCTTTACTGGCTGTGATTGTGGGCAAACTACCTATCCTCTCTGAGCCTCACTTTCCCCTTTAGTAAAATGGGGATGGTACCACCTACCTTGCCAAGTTGATCCTAGATTGCTGGCACCCAGCCTGGAGCCCAGCACACAGTAGGTTCCTCTCCCTTTGTCATGGCCTCTCAGCACAGACAGTAATTGCTGCACCCCCAGCCCCCCCAGTTTACCCCAGGTCCCTGCCTGCTCCTCCATATCTCTCACCTTGAGGACCTGGAGGTCCCTTCTCCCCAGGACTTCCTGGGGCTCCAGGACAGCTGGGCAGGAGGACAACTTTGCTGGTTTCCAGTTCCCTGGGTTCTGCAGGAGACGCAGGGCCGGGTGGGCACAGAGAGGGCATGGGGAGAGTGGGCACGTTCCTCCCAGACCCCCCTGCAGTCCTCTTTCCATTTCCCAGATTCTAGCTGTCAGGACACTTGCTCCGGAGCTGGCAAGGTTTTGCACTATTTGCATTCATTTATGCGCAGAGCCCAGATTATCCAACTCCCACCATGCTCCTTGAGGCTAGTGAGCCTGGGTGGGAGAAGGACACCCAGGGAGGGAATGAGGGTGGGTTCCTGGGGAGGGCACCCTGGACCCCTACCTGGGCAGCTAGGGTGGTCCTGGGTCTTCAGGCAGGCAGCCTTCCCAAGCAAGAGGAGCAAAAGGGAGAGTGGGGTCCACAGTCGGCCCATCTTGCTGGTGCCCCTGAGAGACGACACCCGTTTATAAGGGCCAGGCCGGTGGGAGGACGTGAAGCAAGACTTCCTTCAATTGTCTCTCCCCAGGGACACCCCACCCAGGCTGGAGTCAACAGGAGGTGGGGGCATTTCGTCCCTCAGCCCTTGAGAGAATGGGTGCTATCTCTGTCCTGTCCAACCAGGATGGAGTCCAACATCTGACCTTGGCCTCCAGGGCTCCCCAGCCATCTCTCCAGGCCGCTAGATTCCCATAGGGATTTTCTGCCTTTGAACCTTAGTTCATTCTGTGCCTTCCATCTGGAATGCTCTCCTCTTCATCTCTACCTGTGAAGCTCCGCCTGTCCACGACAGTCCAGCCATAATGCCATCGCCACTAGGAATCCTTCCCCCATCCTTGACAACAGTACTAAAAATGACCACTGCTACCATTTGTTGGGCACCTACTGCGCTCCACAAGTCATGCTGGCTGTGCTTTGCACATCGCCTCCGATCCTTACACAGCCCTGCTCATCGTCATTATTATTGGCCATGGGTTATAGGCCTGGTACAAAGCACATGCTCAATAAATATTGGTTAAATGAATGAATAAACAAGGAGAAACTGAGGCCTAGAGACAGGACATGACTTGTGCTCTCTGGCAGTTATGTGCCCTGAGTCACAGAGATTTTGCCCAAGTCCATGCCCCCTACCAGGGAGAATCACCCTTAGCAAAGCAACTTCATGCCCACCCTCAAGTCCGTTGGAGAGCCCCTGGCAGCGCCTAGCAAACAGCTGCTAATATAGGCCAATCGCATGGGCAGCCCATGCAGGGCAGGCCTGGAGGCTGGGAGGCCAGTGCGGAGGCAGCAGCCATGGTCCAAATGTGAGGGGTGAGGTCTGAGCTGGACAGAGACCTCTGGTCATAGGGGAGGAAAGGGAAGGCTCCTTCATCTGTTCATTCATTCATTCATCAAACCCTCCCTGAGGGCCTCCTCTATGCCAGGCCTACTGCTTGTAGGGGTGGGGAGAGTGAGATCCAGGGGGTGTCAGGGAAGGGGGATGCTGAGCTTGCCAGACAGGATAGATACACGAGATGGCCTCTCTGAGACCCTGCCTTCCAGTTCCAGCGATCTGTCCTTCCCGAACTCTCCCACAGGCGTGCCAAGATCTGCGGACAAGCCTGTTTATCTCGGCGCTGCTTCTAATAAGCAAAGCGGAAATGACCCAACTGGACACTGAGAGGATGCAGGCATAAATTATCACCATCTGGACAAGTCATAGGGCAAATCTGATCTCTAACGAAAGGGACAAAGCGGCAGAACAATATGTATAAACGATCCCACTTTGTATTTTAAAAAAGCTAAATGTGTGTCTGTATGTTGTAAATTCACAGGAAAAGGTCTGAAACATACTGTGAACCATCGTTATTTCTGGGGAGTGGGACCAGAGGAAGAGCAATTCTCACTCTTTATATAAACCTCTGTATCGCCCTTTTGTTCCTTACAGGCATTTACCACTTTTGAAAAAGAAAACATTCAGTAAAGAAATTTCCTTAACTGAGTGAAAGCCAGCAGGAGATGGGGGCATTTCCTGCCTCAGCCCCAGAGAGAATGGGCATTATCCCTGCCAGCACTTAAGTGCTGGCTGGAAAAGCCAGGGGAGGGTGGTCCAGGAATGAGAAACTGTTTGTGCAAAGGCTTGGAGAAGAGAGACAGCGAGTCAGGCTGGGTAACCAGAGGTAGATCCAGGAGGCTGGAGGTGTGGCTCGAGGGGAGGCTGATGTCTGAGAGAATGGGGAGCTTTGGTGAAGTGAGCGTGGAGGAAGAGGGGCATTGTGGATGGTGGTGCCATGTGTAGGCAGGCGAGCCCTCTGTGAGGCCTGCAGGGAGGCTAGGCCTGGGAGAGGAAGAGCATAGAAGCTCCACCGCAGGCTGCACAGCTGAACGTGTGGACAGGTGTCCTGGAATGAAGAAGATGGAGCACATGCGCCTGCTCTGAGCCTTCCCCACATCCCACTGAGATGGATACTGCTGTTACCCCACTTCACAGATGAGGAAACTGAGGCCCAGAGCTGTTAAAGAGCTTGCTCCAGGTCACACAGAGCAGTCAGGCTTCACAGGCTGAACTCTCAACCATTACTCTCTATTTTCTCAGCTTCCTCGGACAGTCATGGGATTAAATGTCCGACTCAGCCACATGCCTGGTGTCCAGCAAGTGCCCCATGGGTGGAAGATGTTACTCAGGGAAGACATCTGGGCTCAGGGATGGGGGGTGAAGGGTGGGAGGCGGGCATGGGCGGGGCTTTCCAGGAGGGCCTGGGTGAGGAAGGCCAGAGCACGGAAAGGGCTGTCGAGAGTCCTGGGGGCGTCTCCACCTTGGCACCAGGGCAGAGATATAACTTTAGGAGTCAAGAAAGCCTGGAGATGCCTCTGCAGGAGTTCTGAAGTTCTGCTCACTCTGGAGTCAGAAAAACCTGGATCCAAAGCCCAGCCCTGCCCCGTCCCACTGTGTGATCTTGAGCAAGTCTACTTGCCTTTCTGAGCTCTGTACCCTCTTCTGTAAAGGGGCAGGGGGAGGGGATTAATCACATGGAACAGATGAAAATATTTTATAATTTTATTTATTTATTTATTTATTTTTCCCCAAAACCCCAGTAGATAGTTGTATGTCACAGTTTCACATCCTTCTAGTTGCTGTATGTGGGACGCGGCCTCAGCATGGCCGGAGAAGCGGTGCGTCGGTGTGCGCCCGGGATCCAAACCCGGGCCACCAGCAGCGGAGCGCACGCACTTAACCGCTAAGCCACAGGGCCGGCCCCAGATGAAAATATTTTAAAAGGTGACAGCAACAGTCCAAGGCTGAATTCCCATTGAGGAGAAGCCAGTGGCCATACCCCCACCCCATCCAATCCAAACACAGCCCAAGGCACAGGACATGAAGCACAGTGCTGGAAAGAGTTCCTTTATTTGGGGACAGTGCCCAGGCCAGGTCGGTGGGAAGAAGCAGGCACAGACCCAGTGCCAGGCGGGGGCCCTTCAGGGTTGACAGAGGAGACAGCGGGTGGTTGAAGGATGCTCTCAGCTGCAGGTACCAGGCCCAGGACAGAAGAGGATGTCAGATATTGGGCAGTGAGCCTGCTCAGTGCCGGCAGGGGCCAGAAATTGGTAACCCAAGATTTTCCCACCCCCAATGCCCACAAGGGGGCCAAGAGGGCAGCCTCTTCGTCCTCCTTCCCCTCAGTGTGGAATCCAGGCCCGAAGGGGGTCAGATTCTGCAGAGGCCAGACAGAGAGGGCACTCAGGGCGGTAACCCTGCCTCCGCTGGGACCACCACCCCTGGAGAGAAGGCAGCAGCCAGAATAGCAAACACTTTAATGGAGGCTGCGGCAACCTGCCCCACAGCACACACAGCACACAGGGGCTTCAGAGCAGCTCGCCTTCTCAGAGGGAAACCAAACCACACATGGCCCGGGCAGGACAGAGCTGCAGGCCCAAGGCTCGCCTGGACTACCACCTACTGGTTCTCCTCCCTGCTGGCAGCATGAGGGGGCAAAGACAGGTGGGCTCAGCCAGGCTCCCAGACACAGGGCCCAGGCTGAGTCCTGGCCCCAGCCAACACCCAGAGAGAACCCCACACCTGGAGGAGGGAGAAGGGAGGGGTGTGGCTCATGTGGGGGCCATCGGGAGGGAGTCATTGCCCTTAGGGCTGCCCCATTGAGAAGAAGGTGCAGGACACTAAGGGGACCCGAGGGGCAGGAGTCGGGTGGAGAAGGAGCTGAGACTCTGCCGGCTGGCCAGGTACTCACAGTGTCTGGTAGGTGCTGCCCTTGGCCTTGAGGAAGCGCAAGACAAAGAAGGCCACCGCCTGCAGGCTCAGCACCAGCACAACGCCCCCAGTGAAGCTGGCCCCGTCAAAGCCAGGGCTGTGGGCTTCGGGGACCGGGGGGCTCCCTGCAGGGTGGAGGTCATAGCAGGATACTATGGACCAGCCCCACCCCAATAACCGGCACAGGTCACCTGGAGGCCCCAGTCCTCACTATGGGAGCCTTGAACAGCAGGCTCAGAAGCTCAGTCCAGATCCTGTGGGCAGTTGGGGAGTGCCTGGTGGGAGGGACAGTGCCTGGCTGGGGAGGGCGGGGCCTTGGCACCAGCCCTGGCTCTGTTCCTGAGTTGTTCTGTGGCTTGATGCCTCTCACACCCTCTCCGGGCCTCCTGGTCACATGGACTAGATGGTGACTGAGCTCCCTTCCAGCCTCCCTCTCCCACACTGGCCTAACAGGGTGAGGATGGACCCAGAACTGGGGCGTCTAGAGACCCTCGGCTCAGAGGCCCTTTTGGCCTTGGGTCTCAGGGTTCACAGCCAGATACAGATGATATGGTCTCCTTTCAGGATTCCTAAGTCCTGAGATCCTGGAGTCACCCAGTGTCAGAGTCCTTACTCAGAGAGGGAGGGAGCAGAGGAAGAGTGGAGGCCCACACCCTACTGAGTGGATAAATGGAGACTAGACAATGTACATCAGAGGGAGAAGCTGGGCTCTGAGGGCCAGACCTGTCCAAAGTCACCTCACGGTAAGGACAGAGCCAGACTCACACCGACTCACCCTGACCCTTTCCCCTGCCCCGCCTTAGGGCCCACAGTTGCCAGGCTGTTTGAGTGGCTCCCAGCTGGGCCACGTTAGCCATCAACTCCCACCAGGGATTCCATTTCAGATCCTGGGCCAGGTGCCCAGTGCAGGGCAGGGCTGGTGGTGGAAGATCATTCTGGGGCAGTGGGCAGGGGCCCAGCTGGGAGCTGGGTCCACCTCCCAGAGGGCGTAGCTTGTGTAAGGGGGTCTGAGAATATGAAGGGCAAAGGGCAGTCCCAGCTGCAGCACCAGAGAAGGACACTGGGGGAAGAGGAGCAGAAGAGGGAAGAAACGAGTTGCACAGACCTATCTGGGGCTCGAGCCGGAGGGAGCTGAGCCATCAATAATTCAGCCTCTGAGATCACATTTCTGGCTTTAATTAAACAAGAGCCTCTTCAGCCATCCCTGCCAAGCCTGCTGACCTCCAGGTCCTGAGGAGCAGTGGGAACCACGGGGTGGGGTTCCTGCCTCTGTTCTGCTGGGAACCTGCTCTGTGACCCTCTCTGGGCCTGGAGATTGCAGTAGGTAGTCACTGAGGACATCTTATTGACAATCTGAGCCAGCACCCTCAGCACCTGAACCAGTACCCTCAGCACCTGAGCCAGTACCCTCAGCAGGTCCTGCGGGCTCACCTGAGTTCTCAGAACTGGTACTGGGGAGAAGGGGTGGGAACCATCATTTCTTGATCACCTTCTGTGCCTCAGACATGGAACTAGGCGCTATACATCCTCTCATAAAATCCTCACAGCCACTCTGTGAGGTAGTACCCAACCCTTTTTACAGGTGAGGAAATAGGCCCAGAGGGAGAAGCCACAGGGCTGAGGTCACAGAGCACATCAGGGCCGGAGCCCAGCTCTGTCCCTCCCTGGACTTCTAGTCCTCCCGCCGCCCCATTCCTCAGGTAGTGCCTACCTGTTGTGATTGTCTTCGGTTCATAGGTGGGGTGGTGATGGGCAGCTGAAGAGACAGGGAATCCATAACAAATCAGCCTTCCCACCCCCCGACTCCCATCAAGACCCCAGCCCAGGCCAACACCTGGACTTGACCAGGCCCTCTGTCCCAGGTCTATGGTTACCCAAAGTACTTTCAAGCCTTAGTTCACACAATTCCTTCCACCAGATGTGCCTTCTCTCCCTCTCTACCTTTAAGCATCATCTCTGATGCCACCTCCTCCAGGAAGCCCTCCCCGCATTCCATTCTGAATTTCCAAAGTCCTCACTATGCTTTAAACTAGAAGAGCTAACTCCCCCATCTCGTCCACGGGCCTGTCCTGGATCAATTCACAGATGAGGAAATAGGGCAGAGAGGGAAAAGGACTTCTCAGTGAGCTGAAGGCAGAACTGAACTGGACCTGGGTGTTCATGGGCATAGTCCACTTCCTGAGGGGAGGCTGATTCCTTCCTGAAGGGCAAGCTGTGGCTGGGGCCACCTCAGCCCCCTCCCTCTAACTTGGCTTAAGCCAGCGGGAGTCCCCTTACCTGGACATGACTCTGAGTGGTTGTAGACAGAGCAACCCTCCTTGACCACCTCAGCTTGGGCCACACAGTGTCCTGGTGGGAGAAGGTGCAGGGAAGAGGTGTGGGGAGAGGGGCCAAGGCCGTGGGGTCCAGAACTGGGGACACTCGACTTGGGGAGGGCTCAACTCCATACCTGGCTCCTCTGGCCGACATTGCTCCCACACACAGCTAGAGAGGTTGTGTGCTCTGTCCCCCTCCACACAATGCTCACAGAGCTTCAGCTGTTTGCAGGCCCCTTGGACAGCTGGCCAGATGTTCATGCGGAGCAGGGCTCCTCGCCCAAAGCCCAAAGCTCCTTTACCTGGGAGTGGGGTGGGAGCAACTCCTTGACCCCAGCTACAGACACTCTTCCCTACCACTGTGGCTCTCACCCCTCTGCACACATACACTCACCCAGATCCCCTAAGCCCCACCACACACCTGGAGTTTCCACAAACACATGGCTACACACACCTAGAACCTCCCTGACATTCACCCAGAGCCCCCTCTCTTTGCATACACCTGGGGTTCCCAGAGCCATTTGGAGCCGCTGCCCCCAGACACACCTGAAGCTCCCTAATCCCTCACATCTGGAGCCTATATACACAGACAGGGCTCCACACGCAGCCAGAGCCCCCTTCAACACATCCCTGACGTCCTGCACACATCTGGAAAGCCCCCTCCTGCCCCCTAAGCCCAGACTGCTCCTGGGCAGGCAGCTGGGTGAAGGGCACGCTGCACCTGCCCCTGCCCGGGCCCCAACCAGACCCTGGCCCGCGTTACCAGCCACAGCGAGCTGGGCACACAGGAGGAGGCAGCAGCAGCCGCCACAGAGCGCAGCCCGGAGGGCGCGGGGTCCCGGCGCGGCCATGGGCGCGGGGTCAGGGCCTGGGGGTCGGCGGAGAGCTGGTGTGCTGCGTCCCTTCTGGACTCGGCTCCGCCGGGGTGTGGGGAGCGAGACCCAGGCAACGCGGGCGTGGCCAGGTGGGCGTGGTTGGGCCGGGGGCGTGGCCAGTGGCGCAACCAGGTGGGCCGGGGTTTGTTGGTTCGGGGCGGGGCCATATAGGGGCGTGGCTAGTGGCCTCGGTCAGGAGGAGCTGGGTCCGGTGGTCTGGGGCGGGGCTCAGGCAAAAGGAGAGGGGTCCAGGACTAGTCGCCGACCTGGTCCCTGGATGCCCCGCCCGCAGCTTCACCAAAACTCTGCTGAGTAGGGAGTTATTCCTACTTCACAGGCGAGGAAACTGAGGCTCAGAGAAGGTGAGTGACTAGTCGGAGGTCACAGTTAGTGGCAAAATCTGGATTTGAAGCGAGGTCACTTTCCTGCCTCCTTGGCTCGGCGCAGGCGGGGCTTTGCCGAATGCACCCTCCAACCAGGCCCTACGACTGTGGGGACAGGGTGGCCCCTAGGCTCTGGTTGCTCACGTCGCTTCACCCCTGGCGCCCTGCTCTCTTCTGTCCCTCAGCCCACCACGTCAGCCTCCGACCCACCACACCCTCTGCCCAAGTCACCCGTCTCATTGTTACTGGGACAATCGGGTCTTTCTGCACCCTTCCCCTCGGCCTTGCCTCCTGCCCTGGCACCTCCTGCCCTGGCACCTCCTGCCCAGGCACCCTCCTCTTCTGGTTCTTCCTCTGCAGCCACGTCTCAGGTTCCTTAGAGGACACCTCCTCTTCCTCCCCGCCCCCAGCCCCCCACCCCCCCACCCCCACCTTCTTCCCTTCCTCTTCCCCCTATCTGCTTCTCCTTTTCCTCCTTCCCCCTCTTCGTTGCTCGTGGCCCAGTTCAGTCCTGAGCCCTATTCCACCTCTTCTGGGTCATCTCGGCTATTCCTTTGCCATCACTTCCTATTTGAAAACCAACAAGTGTCGTCTCCATCGCCAGCTGCCACACCTGTAACTAATAATACATAGTTAACAATTACTGACCACTTACTACTAGCAGAATATACATTCTACTAAGAGATTTTACTTGCAGCTTCTCATCTAGTGTATACAACTACCTTCTAGGCATGGGTTTTGTTATCCCCAGTTTGTAGGCTTCAGAAGAAAAATCACCTGCCCAGTGGCACACAGTTACAACTAGGCAGGCCAGGATGTGAACCCAGGACCCAAGAAGACCAGAGGCTACTCTCCCCTCTGCTGTGCCTCCTGTGGGTCCATCTCCTTCTGGGGCACTTCCACCTGATGTCTCTCAGGCCCCTGAAACTGTCTGGTCCCTCTTCCCCACTCAGGGAGCCCCCATCAATCCCCGCAGCGACCCAAGAGGAAACCATGGTCTCCTCTTCACATCCTCCCTCTGTCTCAGCCCCCAGATTAAAATCCTGCAGATTCTGCCTCTACATATCTCCTGGGTCCTGCTCCCTTGTCTTCCCTTTGCTGGTTTTGCTGCCCCTCAGCCTCCGGGTCCCTCCCCAAATCAGCCCTCAGAGTGCAGCGCTCTATTGAAACCATGGATTTGACCAAGTCTCTTCTAGTTAATAGCTTGGCCTCCACAACACTGTGATTGCTGGCTCTAGAAGTCTCTCCAGCATGTCTTGGGCTCACCCCAACACCTTCCTACTCTCCAAGAAGATAGAACAGCCCCTCCCCCAATACACACCTTCTTTTATACCTCCTTGCCTTTATCCTATAGCTGTTCTCTCTCCTGGAGGCTCCTCTTCCTCCCTTGACTCCATCTGTCTGGCAAACTAATCTTTCAAGACACCACTAAAGGGCCACCTCCTGCAGGAAGCCCTCTGTGACGTCTCAGAGCAAGGCTGAGCTGCTGCAGCACTCGTCCCAGCTGGTAGATCTGAATTCATCTGCCTTCCTGCGCCTGAGCCCTCACTCCTCACCGTCTCTCACCTGAGTGACTGCAGTGACCTCCTAGTAGGACTCCTGCTTCTACATCCCCTCCAGTCTGTTTTCCACTCAGCAGTAAGTGATCTTTTGAAAACATAGGTGAAATCATATCACACCCCTGCCTAAGCCCACCAGTGGCTCCCATCTCTCTGCTTTCCGTGACTTACCTGATCTTCCCACTGCCTACCTCTCCGAGCTCAACTCCTACCTCCCTCTTTGGCTCATTGGGCTCCAGACACACCAGCCTCCTCTCTATTCCTCAAACATATCAACTCCTTCCCTTCTCAGCAACTTTGCGCTTGCTGTGCCCTCTCCTTGAAACTCTTCTATTCTCTCTCCAAGAGACTCACTCCATGACCTCCCTACTTAAAAGAGGTCTCCTGCTTATTCTGCATCACGACACCTTTTTTCTTCAGAGCATGTGTCAAATGTATGATTAACTAGTCATTTGTTTTCTAGTCTCTAAGTTCCATGAAGGCAGGAACTATGTGTATCTTCTTCTGTAGCTGACTCCCTGCACACATAAAGGTTTTTATTAAATAACCATACTGTTATTAAGGAGGTGTTTATTAAATAACCATACTGTACCATGTTGTGGCTGTTTGTGTACATGTTTGACTGTCCCACTGGTCTGTGAGACCTCAAAGGCTCCCTACTCAATATATTAAGTACCTTTTTGTAGATTGTCCATCTCTCCCTGTCAGAAGGAAGCTCCATGAAGAAGGCGGGGATTTTTGTTCATTGCTGTATCCTCTGTGTCTAGAACCCTGCCTGGAAAATAGTAGATGCTCAATAAATATTCACTGAATATTGAAAATGCAGGGATGTGGCTGGATCATCTCCCTATCGGTAGCACCCACTCAAACCCAAGCCCAGGGGAAATCTAAGTGAATGTTGGCTGAATGAATGAATGGGTCTTTGAAGAATGTGTGCACTGACGATGCCCAGATTCTCGGGGCTCGGGCAAGGAGCTTGTGTGGATATTGTCTGTGTCTCTCTCACTCACACCTCCCTTGAGAGCCTAGGTCCCCAGATTGATGGAGGGAAAAGAGGTAAGGAAAGCAGTCTCACCTGGAAGTGAGTGCTCATGGCCATCTAGTGGCCACCTGGGGAACTGCAGGTATTGTCCGCCCTAGTCAAACCACTCCCAGCCCCTTCTGGGAATATAGAGACATCCTGGCTTCACATCCCAGCTCTGCCATTTACTGTGTGGTTTGGGGCAAGTCATTTGGCTTTTCTGGGATTCACCTATGAAATGGGAATGCAGGGTTGTTATAAGCACTGGATTCTGGTCTGGCACCTGGTAGGTGGGAAGGATTGGAGGGGCTGTCATTGGTGGGGAGGAAGCAAGGATGTAGGGCAGAGGGCATGAGGAGGAGAGAAGAGGAAGGGCTGCCCCTTCCTCTAGAGAGCAGGTCTTTGGGGAAGAGAGACCTGGTTGGCAGTGATGGCCTCAACTGTCCAGTTGGCATGGGGCAGTTTTGGAGCATGAGATAAAGTGCACAAATAAAAATCCGCAGCCTCACTCGAGTCTCTTGGGTCTCCGGGGTTTCTCAGGGTTGGAAACATCACTGCATTCTTTTCCTCCCTGGCTGCCTGAGGATCGACCTCCATCGTGAACAACACAGTACTATCCGGATCAGGATGTTCTGGCCAGTCAACTACTTCAGTGGAAGCATGGTCATCGATATCTTCACCCTGGGAAGGCAACAGTACCTAAGACAGAAATTTGGGGAAAACTAGCCAAGATGTACAAGACCACACCAGATGTCGTCTTTGTATTTGGATTCAGAACCCATTTTGGTGGTGGTAAAGCAAAGCTTGGGCAGGATTTATGATTCCTTGGATTATGCAAAGAAAAATGAACCCAAACACAGCCTTGCAAGACATGGCCTGCATGAGGAGAAGACCTCAAGAAAACAGCAAATGGAATGTGAGAATGGAACGAAGGTCAGGGGGACCCCAAAGGTCAACGGTGGTGCTGGCAAAAAGAAGGACCAAAGATTCTGCAATGACTTTATCTGTGGTGATTGTGCAGATTTTTCATGAGAGGATTAATAAACTATGAAAATTAAAAGAAAAAATTATCATTACCATTCAGAATAGCAGATGACAGTCTCTCACACACGCCTTTCATGCCAACTCCCAGCAGCCTTCACCCCTGTCAGAGACCAGCTGGACAGTTGTTGGCACCCAGCTCTGATGGTAAAAGTGGATCCCTGAGTCCCAGAGTGCTGCTGCCCGTGTATTCTCTCTCTCTGACGCCCCCACCTTCCTTGACACTGCACACCTTACTACTCTGTTTTCCTTCTCTTTCTCCAGATGCTGCTTTTTAGTTTAATCATCCAGTCAACAGTTATTTGTTGACCACTTGCTACGTGCCAGGGGCTGTTCCCCAGCGGAGAAGAGAGCAGTCTCTACCTTCATGGAGCTTATATTCTGGTGGGGCTGACACATAGTAAAAAAAGAAAATACATGAATAAATATATAATTGCAGGAGTGCTGAGTGATCTGAAAAATAATAAATCAAGGAAGGGAGGGAGAGAGTGATGGGGAGAGGAGTGGTAATCTAGGAGAGAGATCAGGGAAGCCTGCTTCAGAAGAGGTGGCTTGGGTGCAGAGACCTGAATGAAGTGAAGGGGTTCTAGGCGGAGGGAACAGCCAGTGCAAAGGCCCAGGAGCAAGAACGCTCTTATCCCCAGTCTGTGCCTTCGCTGGTGGGGTGCCCTGAGGCTCCTCCTCCTCTCTGCTCCCTCCCCTGGGGGATGACATCTACCCCTAGAACCTCACTTACTACCTGCATACCTGTGCCTCCTGGGTGTCCTCCTCCTACCAGATATACTATTGGTGGCCAACACAGCCAATGCTGATAAGGTGCTAGGCCTTCCCCACAATCCTATGAGGTAGATACTAACATCATCCCTATCTTACAGATGAGAAGAGAGGCACAAAGAGCCTAAGAAACTCACCCAAAGTCACACAGCTAGGAAATGGAGGAATTGGGATTTGAATCCAGTCTACACTCCTGACCACCTCCACCCGCTCAGCACCCTAAACTAACCACGTCCAACCAGAAGTGCATCATCTTTCCCAGCCCCAACCCTCTCCTCTTCCCGTGTACCCTGCCACCAGCCTGTCATCTCCTTCCCCCTGCCCCACGCTGACGGTGGGAGCTGCAGTAGTGCTGTGTTGCGGGGAGAAGTCGGTGGGGCCTGGGATCTGGGCCCCTCTGGTTTCCTCAAGCCCTAACCTGATCCCTCCCCACCACCGCCATCCCACAGGCCTGGGTGATTCCATTGAGGATCAAAGCTAGAGAAAGAGGGAGGAGGAGCAGCCAGGTCCCCTCCCCCAGGACTGGCCATATCTGTCACCTCTGGAGAAGTCACTGGCTGGAGGGGTGTGTGTGGTTCCCTGGGACTAAGGACAGGCAGAGCTGGGGAAGAGGGAGCTTCTCCTCCATGCCCTACCCTGCCAGGATGCCTGAGATGGGAGGTTGAGAGAGGCTGCCCTGGGGACTGAGCTGCCAGGTTTTCTGCTTCCAAGTTCTTCCCAGCTCCCCTCTCCTCCTGCTTCAGAGAAGTGCCCCCCCTATACCACCCTGCTGGCTCTCCAGATCCTTGAATAAATAATTCAGGTTTTGAAATCTTGCCAGGCACCCCCCTCCCGTGCTGAGAGGGCGCTATTGGGCTGACATGAGTGACGTCACCCAGCTCCTTATCCCAGCCCCAGCATCATCAGGACCTGCCCGGCAGCAACTTACCTGCCTGGTCACTGTGAGTCGAGACCCTCTACCCTGTCCCACTCACCCTGGGGCCCACTCACCACAGTCACTTAGTATCTTCATTCCAAGGTTCAATAACCCTCATCACTTAGCTTTGTCACCTCAATACCTCAGTACTTGTGACAGGGTCATGGTGACCTGAAGTCCCATCACCTGGACACTCCATCTTCTCTTTCCCTGCCACCGCTTCTGCTACGCTGGGATCCCTGAACCCCATCGCACCACAGAGTCACCCCGACACTTGCTATGGTTGCCCTGGGGGCTTCCTTCTTTACGTCAGCGACCCAAGCCACCATCCCCCAAGATCCTGTCACCATGCTCATACCGTCACTGCCACCCACCTCCCTGCTCCCTCGTGCTCCTGTCACCATCATCTCAGGGCCCCATCATCTTGGCAACCCCCGTCATCCTCAGCGGGGACGCCCATTCAGCCCCATCACTCGATCTCCATCGCCTGAATTCCGTCAGCCTGTCTCTGCCACCCGAAAGTCCCATCACCCCACAACCTATCCGGTCCCCTTTCCGCTCCCCCTACACATCCTCCGCAGCCTCCCCGAGACTTCTCCAAGGATCTCCCACCAGCGCCCCCGAAACCCCCAGCCCGCAGAGGGCGCCGCGTCAAGGACAGCGCGGGCCAACTCGGGAGGGGGCGGGGCCGCGGCCACGGTCGCTTTTTATGAATGGGGGAGCGGGCGGTGCGAGGCCTTATTACTATGCCGCGCGACGCGCTGCGCTCCAGCGCGACGCGCCCATTGGCTGGCAGGCCGCTGACGTCACTGAACCGGTGGCCGGGGGCGGGGCGGGGCGGGGTGACTCACGCCGCTTCTCCCGCGGCCGCGGGGGCTTCTCGGGGTCCGCGCACATCTTGCACCGTCCGGACCCGAGCGGAACCTCCCCTCGGCCCAGCCGCGCCCAGTCCCGAGAGGTGAGTAGCAGGCCCAGCCGCGGGCACCAGGCGTCCGAGAGTGCACGCAGGGTGCTGGGACGCTGGGCCGGCGGGTTAGCGGGGGTCGGAGGTCGAGACCCGGAATCCCGATTCTGGGCTAGCAGGCTAGCACCCAGTGTCCGGATGCTGAGAGCTGTCAGCTGGGTGAGCCGGTGCGGCTGAGTACTCCTACAGCGACCCGAGGTCATCTGAAGTTGGGCCGGCAGGAGGCGTCTAGGGCAGGGACCCAGGCGTCCGAGCAGGAGGAGGTGTCTGACTTGGGGATCCAGACATCCGGGCAGGAGGCGGAGTCAGGCCCAAGATCCAGGTGTCCGAGCAGGAGGGGTCTGACTCAGGATCCTGACTTTCAGGAGATGGTGTCTGTTCCAAAGACCCAATGGTTCAGGCAGAAAGAGGGGTCCGGCCTGGGACAAAAGTCTGGGCAAGTGTCTGTTGGGGCGGGGTGTGGTGAGTTCCTAGGTGTTCTTACCCCAGGAGTGCAAGGTGGGGGCTGGTGAAAGCTTCACGCGCCTTCCCGGGGGGCGGAGCCTGGGGCTGGCAGTACTGAGAATCGTGAGGGGTCTGGCAGCCTGAGAAACTGAGCGTCATCCTCCCTCATAGGGAGGGAGCAGAGCAGCTCTCAGTCTTGAGATGTGTTTCCCTCCCCCAGTCCTGGGTCTTTCTCAGCATCTCCTGGATCCTATGGGTCCCCATCCGTTTATGGTAGTCCTTCATCTGGTTCTCCTCTGGTCACACACGTGGGAGCAAGAGGCCTGCAGGACCCAGGGAGTTGGAAGGAAGTGTGAAGAGACCCAGGACAGGGATCCTGCTGGCCCGGGGGCATGGGAGAGGACAAAGGTATCCTAGAAGGAGCCCTGGGGCATGAGTGGGGGGACAAGGCATTGTGACCCAGCCAGTTACCCTGAGGGAGAGACCCCCACCACGTATCCCCAGGGGCACCGCACCCCCTCCAGACTCCTCCACCCAGCACCTAGCCCTGCCAGCTTCTCACAGGGCCTTTCTTCTACAGGTACCATAATGTGGGGTGCAAGCAGTCCCTTGGCTTGGCTCTCCGCTGGCCCAGGCAACGTGAACGTGAGCAGTGTGGGCTCAGCAGAGGGGCCCACGGGCCCAGCTGCACCGCTGCCCTCACCCAGGGCCTGGGATGTAGTGCTGTGCATCTCTGGCACCCTGGTGTCCTGTGAGAACGCACTGGTGGTGGCCATCATTGTGGGCACTCCTGCCTTCCGTGCCCCCATGTTCCTGCTGGTGGGCAACCTGGCCGTGGCAGACCTGCTGGCGGGCCTGGGCCTGGTCCTGCACTTTGCTGCTGTCTTCTGCATCGGCTCGGCAGAGATGAGCCTGGTGCTGGTTGGCGTCCTGGCGATGGCCTTTACTGCCAGCATTGGCAGCCTACTGGCCATCACAGTAGATCGCTACCTTTCTCTGTACAATGCCCTCACCTACTACTCAGAGACAACCGTGACGCGGACCTATGTGATGCTGGCCCTAGTGTGGGGGGGCGCACTGGGCCTGGGGCTGCTGCCTGTGCTGGCCTGGAACTGCCTGGATGCCCGGGCCACGTGTGGCGTGGTATATCCACTCTCCAAGAACCATCTGGTGGTCCTGGCCGTTGCCTTCTTCATGGTGTTTGGCATCATGCTGCAGCTCTATGCCCAGATCTGCCGCATCGTCTGCCGCCATGCCCAGCAGATTGCCCTCCAACGGCACCTGCTGCCCGCCTCCCACTACGTGGCCACCCGCAAGGGCATCGCCACACTGGCCGTGGTGCTTGGCGCCTTTGCCGCCTGCTGGCTGCCCTTCACCGTCTACTGCCTGCTGGGTGATGCCCACTCCCCACCCCTCTACACCTATCTCACCCTGCTCCCTGCCACCTACAACTCCATGATCAACCCCATCATCTATGCCTTCCGCAACCAGGACGTGCAGAAGGTGTTGTGGGCCATCTGCTGCTGCTGCTCCTCTTCCAAGATCCTCTTCCGATCCCGCTCCCCCAGTGATGTCTAGTCGCATCCTGGTGACCCTTCAGCCCTGATCACTACAGAATTCCAGGATGTTAGGTCCTCCAGGAGTTCGTTCCAACCCCCTAGCTCCACACCCGCAAGACCCAGGTGGTTCTGGAGTTCTAGGACATTGGGTGTTTCACAGGATTCTGTTCAGATCCCTGCAGGGCCCGGCTGGCTCCATGGTTCTAGAATGTTCAGGTGGTCAGGGTTCCACTCAGAAATGTCCCACAGCCAAGCTGGCTTGGAGTTCCAGAATTCTGCTGGGTGTTTTACAGTGCCATTCCAAGTCCCCAACCTTCCCCCTCCCTTGACCTTGACCATGTCACTTTACTTTCGAGTTTCTGAGCTAAAGAGTCAGAGAGGTTAGTCACTCAGTTGCCTAGACAGGACAAAGAGAAAGATTTTTCTATATATATGTACACAAAGAGAGTATCTATTTATGATTTATTTATTTATTTATGAATTTATTTATGGGAGGTAAGGGGGAAAAAAGAGACCCACATGTTGAAATCCAGGCCATACCAGGGTACTCCCAATCCCCACACCCCCATTTCTGACCTCAGTTCCTAGAGGGGGGAAAGGGAGAAAGAGAAACCATGTATTTTGTTATTATTTTTGCTTATTTTTTATCGAAGAGATCATAGAAACCAGAGCCTTCTCCCCAGGCCCGCCCCCCTCGGGTTTGCAGGAGGAATACACCAGCCTCTGGTTTTTTATTTTTTTAAGAAGCCATCACCTGAGCAACCGAGAATTCCTCTGCGCTGGGGGCCAGCTGCCCTCTGGTGGCCGTTTGGGGAAAACTGCAGCCCGGTCAGACAGCCGTGACCAGACAGAGCAACCCCAACGCCACTCCAGCCTGGTGTCCAGTGCCACAGCCAGGCTGGGGGCCAGGCCTCACCCAGCAGTGCCCTAGAGGAGGCAGGGCACGAGTCAACACCTGACCCCTCTGCCAACCGGGGTATGGCTCCCAGTGCTTCCCTATTTCTGTCCCCAACCCAACTCTCAATAAAAAATGATTTTGTGATAAATATGTTTCCGTCTGTGTACGTGGAGAGGGTGGAATGGGGCCTGATGGGGGAGAGCCTGGAATGGGAGTATTAGGCCAGGCCTGAGGGCCTGTTGGGGGATCTGGGGAGCTGGAGACCCAGGGTGGAGTGTGGCTGGCAGGTGACACCCCTTCCTCAGGATGCCAATCTGATGGGCCTTTCTGCTCTGACTTGGGCACCTCCCTCTGGAGACAGGAACCAGGGGTGATGGACCTTTCTTGGGTTGAGGATGCCCACATCCCGCCCACATTAGCTTGAGTTTGGGGCTTTGGTATGTAGTATATGCTCAAAGTATGTCAGTTTCCTTAATAACAACAGCCCCTTCTAACCGCGGTGTTTACTGTGTGCTGGGCACCGTGCAAAGTCTGTGTTATCTCATTTGTGCCTAACAAGCACCCATGGCACAGGTAATATTGTCTCCATTTTACAAATGAGGAAACTGAGGCCGAGAGAGGGTTAGTGACTGGCCCAAGGGAACATCTGTTTCCAGAACCTGTGCTCTGTCAACTGGCCAATGGCCTCTCATCTCCTTCCTTCCCAAGCCTGGGGCTTAGGACATCCTGGACCATGACTTGTGTTGGGGTTCATTCTCAGAGCCAGCAGCCACATTTGGGAGGTGGTTGGATGGGGTCTGGTCATTCTGGAGCTGGAAGAGCTTCTTTCCTAAGCAATGATGAGTGATGGTAAGTGTATGCATGTGCCCTTGTATGCCTTTGAGGACATAAATGTGTAGGCCCCTGAGGTTTGGGTGTTTTGGAAGCAGAAAGAATGGGTTCACAGGCAAGGGCAGGAGCAGGTTTGGGGTGTGGCTGAAGAGGAAGCCCTGACTAGCCAAGCCTCCCAGCTTCCCAGGCCTCACAGGAGTGCAAAGCCTGGAGGTAGGGCCCTCAGAGCATTCTGGCCCACCCTTTCATTGTACATATGGGGAGACTGAGGCCTGAAGAGGAGCAGCCACTTGCTCAGACTCACATAGCTGTGCCAGGCTGGGAATTGGGTCTTTTCTCCATTTCCCTGGCCAGAGCTCTTTTGCCTGGTGTTCAAGACCCCTCCCCAACAGTGGCCACAGGAGTCCAAGGGGAGTAGACATGCCAACAGGGGCTGGGTCAGAGCCAGTGGAGGGCAGGCCTGGACTGAGCTACACACAACTCCAGTCAGGCACAAAGTGGGGAGGCCCCACCAGGTCAGGTCAAGCCTTATCTTCTCTCCCCACCTTCATGGAAGGTCACTGAGAAAAGACCCCCACTCAGCAAGCACCTCCCCCTTGCCAAGCTTTGGGCCAAACAGTTCACACAATATCACCACGGCCTCTGGGCTGGTATTATTATTCTCCCCATTTTACAGAAGAAGGAGTTGAGACTCTGAGATTAATGGGCCTTCATTCATTCACTGCCATCCTTATGGACAGCTTAAATCCTAGCCGGGAGAGACAGTAGTAGAGAGACAAGTTAAAAATAAGGTAACGTCAGGGGTCAGCCCAGTGGCATAGCAGTTAAGTTCGCGCGTTCTGCCTCAGCGGCCTGGGGTTTGCAGGTTCGGATCCCGGGCGCAGACCTGCATATCGCTCATGAATCCATGCCATGGCAGCATCCCATATACAAAGTAGAGGAAGATTGGCAACAGATGTTAGCTCAAGGCCAATCTTAATGTCAGAGAGTGATAAGTCCTCAGAGAAAAACAAAGTAGGGAAGGGGCACAGGGAGCGTGTGTAATTTTGAAATAATAGGCTGAGACAGGCCTGACTGAAGGGGACATTTGATTTGCCTAAAGTCACACAGTTAGTAAGGAGTTGAGCTGGGATTTGAACCCAGGTCCATTTGACCCCAAATCTGTTTCTTTCCTGGGTGAAGGAGTGGGTTTCAGGAGCAGCTCAGAAACAGCAAGCATGGACACCTGTGCAGGAAGGCCTGTCCCTGGGCCGGGGAAAAGTTGGGGGTCTCCAGACTAACCCCAGACCTTAGGGAGGGGCAGGGGAGGGAAGGGCCTCCTTGCTGCCCTCACCACACTCCTGAGGATCTCCTATCACTGTCCAGAAGGAGAGGGGCCCGGTGGCCATCCTACCCTCGGCAGGCTCAGCCCGTTGCTTCCCCATCCCAGCTTCTGGCTCCAGGGCCCAGCAGGGCCTGATGCTTGTCAGCTTCGTGTCCGGGAGGGCCTGTGGGGGGCCCCCATGCTGTGGGTCCTCCTCTGTCTGTCAGGGTGTGGTATGATGGGTCTGAGGCATTTCTGGGAATCTGTATCTGGGGTCCTGGGCCCACCCTGAGGGATGTCTGAGTCTGCCCTTGGGTTGGAGCCTGTGTGCGTGGTGGGGCTGGCTGGCTTCTCCCTCCTCCCGGGGTTCTGCTGGTACGGCTCAGGTCCTCCCTATACCCCTGCCCCGTGCTTCCTCCAGGAAGCCTCCTCGGCCGAGACCTCCTGTGCCTGTGAAGCTGTGGTTTATACAACATGCCTTGCTACACTTCTCCTTAGGAAACATTTATAGAGAAGTCTTGCTTTCCTCATCAGAATGGGGGCCCCTGAAGGCAGGGCTGTGTTTCCCCTCCAACTGAGGGTCCCTGAGAGAAGGGACATGTCTGCCCCCTCAGACTGAAGCCTTCTATGTCTTTTTCAGCCTCAGACTCATCTGGTGCTCAGCCTGGGGCTGCTCAGTACGACATGCCCGTGTGTGTGTGTGTGTGTGTGTGTGTGTGTGTGTGTGTGTGTGTGTGTGTGTGTGTGTGTGTGTGTGTGTGTGTGTGTGTGTGTGTGTGTGTTTGGGGGTTAGCCAAGCCGTCCAGCCTCTCTGCCTCTGCCAGTTTTCCAAACCCATGCCTGATCCCAGCCAGCTACAGAGGCCCAGAAGGGTGAGCTGGGCAGTGTGGGCTCCTGGGATGGGAGGAGGCAAGGGCTGGGGCCCAGAGCCCTGCCTTCCTGCTGGGGTAGGCCCTAGGGTGGGGGTGGGGCCCATCTCTCCTCCCCTTCTTCCCAGGTCCTGTGTGGGGAGGTGGGCAGCCCAGCCCTGAGTGCTGAGCCCCCGCTGGGGCCATGACCGCCTCTCCCTGCAATAAGTGAGGAGACAGCAGCTATTAATATAAGATGAGTTCACGGGCTCACAGCTTCCGCAGGCTGGAAAACAGGCTCCCAGGGCTGGGGGCTGCGGCAAGTCTCGTTCTGTCAGATTCTCTCCCAGAGCCTGCAGCCCGGCAGCCCTGCATCCCCCAGCTCCGTACACGCTGAGACGTGTGCGCACGCTGGCACATGCACACGGACACGTGCACACGGGCACACAAAGGCACACGTGGGGGGTCCAGGCCTCTGGCTGTTCAGAAAACACACATGCCCACACATCCAGACATGCACTACCCAGACGTATCTGCAGACTGGTACACACACACTTGTGCACATATATCATTGCACACATGGACACACACCATGTCAACTTTATGTCCACATGCTTGCATGTAGGAACACATAGTTAAATGTATGTACGTGCCCTTGCACACATGTGTATATACACAGAGACTTACCCTTGGCAAGTGTAAGTGTGCACATGGGTCCAGATATGCTTGCATACCCAGCCCCATTTGCACACCCACATATATACAGACACAAAACTGCACATGTGTATACAGATGGTATCCACAGTCCTGCATACAGGACCACATCCAAGGACTTGAATGCATGTACCTGCCCTTTTGCACACAGTGTACACACAGTCGCACAGGCTCTCCACTGCTATCTGTGCTCAGCAATTATGAATTCACAGGCAGACCCTTGGTTTCTAGCACCATCAAGCTGGCTCAGCCTCCCCTCCCTGTCTCCCAATGCCCCCACCAGCCTCATGACAGGCAGCTCGTGCTCCTGCCAACCCCAATGCCTGCCTTCGGCTTCCCTCCCCCCAGGGGTCCCCAGATCCCTGATTAACCCCCTCGCTAATTGGCCACCAGCCCCTTGACTTTGCTGCAGGCCTTCTCAGGAGCTGGGAGCAAAAGGCTGCAAATTGGCCAAGCAGGAGGGGTCTGGGGAATAGAGTGCGGGGGCAGGGTGAGGGTGCTGTGCGCCCAGTGCCTGGCTGGAGCCAGGCAGGGCACCCCCTCTACCAGGGCCAGGGGAAACACCGACATCATAATCTCTCAGGACGGCACTCCTACGATTCAGGTGTACACAGTCCCATGAAACCTTCCCTGCACGCACATTTACACACACTCCCCAGTCGTGTGAATGGACATGTTCCACCCCACTTCTTCACACAAAGGCATGTGAACATTTGCACATATCCAGTACACTCATGAACAAACTCAGCACGCATGCAAGCAAAATCTTACACATCCATAAATTCACCCGCCGGATATGCAGAGACTATTTATATATGTACATCCAAACACACCTCACCTAACACACGAATGCAGTCACATGTGTACAGGCTTGCTAACACATGCACGCACACGTTACATGTGCCTATGAATGTACTCCTAAGTACACTTGTAGGCATGCATGAACACACATCCACGTGTGAGGGCACACCCGTGTAGTCCAGGCATGCACACACACAGCACTCACATGTGTGTGCATACCTTGATGAACAAGAATAGGGAGAACCCCCTTTCAGCCTGCCTCTGGCTTTGCAGAGGGAGAGGAAGCTTGAGGTTCACGCAGTCTACTGGTGCAGGGAGGAGGGGAGGAGTGGAATCCACCCAGGTTCCAAGTTGCCTTTTCCCAGCCTCCATGTTAACGCCTAAGCCTGGGACCTCCTCTGGGTTTCCCTCAGCCTTCAGGGCTTTCAGACAGAAGGGCAGAGCTTCTGGCTTTAGCCTCTGTAGTTCCTTTCTCCTTGGCTCTGGGCCCAAGCCCACAGGGGGTTCTACCCTTTCGTAGACAGCCTGGAGCATTGGAAGAGGGTTTCTATTTCCATGCCTGCTGCCAACTTGCTGTGTGACTTTGGGCAAGTTGCTGTGTCTCTCTGTGCCTCATCTCCTCAACTGTAAAATAGGAATAAAAAGCTTTGTGTTGGTAACTCTCCCAGGACTGGCCTGAGGAGTCCATGGGGTCATGTTTATAGATGTGCTCTACTCAGGCACACATATCTGGAAGAGGTGTTAGTTCCCAAGATGGTGAGATGCCAGAGGGGAGGAACCACATCATGGTCAGCTCCTCACTGAATAGGTGAGGAAGCTGAGGTCGAGAGAGGCAGCAGCAAGGTGGAAGTTAGAAGACTCGACCTCTGACTTCTCAGCCAGGAAGTCTGCTCCTCTTTAAATACGTACGCAGAGTGTGAGGAGGTGTGAGGGTGTCTATGCAGGACTCCTGCCACCATGGTACTGACAATTCTACCAGGAGAGATTCCTGGGGTGGGAAAGGCTTTTTTTGTCCTCCAGCTTCAGACCCGCCCCCCTCTAGACACCCTCATCTCCTGGGGCTGGGGAGCAGTCCACGGGGAGCCCCTGAAACTGCTCCCAGCCTCATGATCCAGGAGGGAACTAGCTGACAGCTACCCCAGAGCAGAACTTACAGGAAACGGTGCCAGGTTGCCCTGGCCACTGGGCAGCCAGGAGGAGGCAGTGAGAAACTGGTTAAGGCAGTGCGAAGGGAGGGGTGGCTCCTGAGGACTTTGTGTGAGGTTTGCCTGCGATTGCGTGTGTTCCTGTAACTGTGTGCTGATCTGTGTCCTTGTTTGCACAAAGCCAGGGCTCTGCGTGCAGTGTGTGCATGTGCTCCTGGTTCTGGGTTCTCAGGTGTGCCCACTCACGTACCTCTTTGCACGTAAACATGTCTGAGTGTGCATAAACGTGTGCATCTGAACAGGTGTGTGAGTATGTACCGAGCAGAATGTGTCTGTGGGAAGCCCCAGCCCATTCCTAGGGAACCCACTTTGTTCCCAGGCAGCTGAGAGTGCAGGGTGCTTCCAACTCTAAAAGTCTGCGATAGCTGGGCCCTGTCCAGCTCACTTGATTTCAAAGCAAGAGCAAAAATAACTGGCACCAGAGGGTGGGGTTGACCAGAACAGAAAACCTTTACCATGCCCCCTACGACACTAAAGACCATGATTCTAGATGGAGCAATACCGAAGGCTGTTGAAGTTGCATGGTGGACGGCTGGAGCTCTGGCTGCAAAGACCCATGTTCGAGCCGCGGCTCTGCTCCTGGCCAGCTACGTGATCTCAGGCAACTCACTCAACCTCTCGGAACCTGTTTTTCTCATGTGTAAAGTGGGGAACCCTTGCCTCATAAGGTTGACATAAGGTGTATGCAGTCTTGGGCAGGTAGTAGGCACTTAACTAAATGCTCATTCCTCTCAGGATTAGCCAAAGTGAAGTACAGGGTCACAGCTCCCAAGCAGAGGAGCCGGAATTTAAGCTTGGGCCTCCTGCTTCCGAGAACCACATTCCTTCCCTTCAACTCCCCAGCAAGGGCGGCTCCCGACACCACCATTTTGTCTTCTCCCAGGGCGGGCGATTGGCTGCCTGTCAGTCACCGGCCTCGGGAAGCCAAGTGCTGACTAAACACAGGCCTGAGCAGGAGGGTGGAGCGAGGGGCTCCGCCAGGGCAAGCCGGCTCCCGCGCCCCCTCCCCTGCACCCCTCGTCCAGCGATGAGCTCAGAGCGGCTGGCGCAGCAGTTGCTGACAATTCAAAACTTCTGCCCCCTCTCCTGGGACGCCAGTGGGTGACTCTCTCTCAACAGCAGGCGTGACCAACGGAGTCACCAACCCTGCTCCCGCCCCTCTCCCTGGGCCACCCCACTGCGTCTGCTGGCCCCGGAACTCGGTGTCTGCTCATAAATTACCCCCAGGGACAGTTACCCGCAGCAGCTGTGCTCGGAACAACCGTTGCTTCCTGGGTAGGTCATTTTTTTGGGTCAGAACATAAACCCAGCCCCCTCGCCTTCCCAGGCAGGAGAGGGGGCATGGAGAAGCCTAAAGCTTTTATTGGATTCCATTGTAAATCGTTCTATTTAAGGTAAGTTGCTTGGGTCTGAGAGGCAGACAAGATGCCAGCCAGATGTTGGGAGGCAGCATCAGCATTCAGCCCATGCTCCTCTCCTGCCTGATGCAAGGAGTTGCCAGAAGCTTGTCTCCCCAGCCCCAGCCAGCTGAGGAGTGCCTGAGGATCTGGGCTTCTAGGTCCCCCAAATTGGCTCTCCTCCTAAACCAAAATGGTTTCCGGCCTTCATCCCCACCTCCCAAACAGGGTGCACCGTCCAGACCCAGAGGCCTCCTGCCTTGCGAGCCCACCCACACTGGACCTCCCTCTGGAGCTCTGGCCACCACCTGTGGCTATCAATGTTGCCCCCTTCTAACCGTTTCTCCCATTAAACACACACACACACACCAGAGGTGGCTGGGTGGCTACAAAGACTTTATCAAATTATTTTAAATGTTGGCATTTATGTATTCACATGTATACATAAAATAGTTACATGGAATCTTCAGATCATTGGGGTGCTACTATGGTACAAACATGAGCCTGGCGGGGAAACAAATGAGACCAGGCGTGGAGCCACAGGGCTCTAAAAAAAACTGGACATCCTTCTAAGGACGTGAGAGGAGTAGGGCTAAGAGGAAAGGGTCACTTTAGGGGTTCGTTTTAACCCCACTGCTCAGATTTCCAACTGAAGCTCCTTCCCCACTCTCAGGGGAAAGGGGCCCATTTTCAGACTGTATTCCCACTATATATATGCCCACTCCCTAAAATCTCAATGTGGAAACACACCCAAGAATCCACTGGAATAGGTCCTTATAAATATATTTATATCAGAGAAAACAAGGCACTTTGGGAGCATTACGGCTCACTCGCCTACATGTACATCATTCTAGACAGAAAGTAAAAATTGGTTAGTTTCTCAAGTGAGTTAACTGAGTAAAATTAATACAATTAAAAAATTGTTCCCTAGCCCTCACTGAGGCACAGAATGAGGCACATCTCTGGGCGACCCCTGGTCCCAGGTCAGCTGGACCCCGGCAGAGCTCAAAGCCTGGCGCCCCCAGGAAGCCTGGCATCTCTCCTGAGCAAAAGCCCCTGGCCTTGGGGCACTGACCCCTCCACAGGCCCTGAGGTAAGGTGAGGGGGACTGCAGTGGGAGGCAGGCCGAGAGCAGAGCTGGGACACGGTGGGAATGCTTAAGCAGGGTCACCAAAGCCACGGAGACCTCAATCTGTCCAAGCTGGCGCTGCAGAGCCGGAGGATCGGCGCCATGGGAAGAGATTTCACATTAGCCCTGACAACACCGCCTCGGCTCTGCAGTGACATTGGCCAGGGTCGTTTCTGAGGGCGCTTGAGCTTCCGTTGGAGGCGAGCTGGAGCTTTGGCCAGCTGCTCTGAACCTCCAAAGGATTGCTGAGCCTGCCCCCTCCCCACAGCTGCTCCTTTGGAATGTACTCATCTCACAACCACGGCAAAGCTACAGTCACTTCTGACACTGCCGACTGGAAGCTGGGACCCTGGGCCACAGGAATGGGGGCAGGTCCCCTGGGTTGGGCAGACCAGGGAAGGGAGGTGGCTCCTTGGCTTCAGCACTTAAGAGTCGTTATGGGCCATAGTTCCATACTCTTACCAGCCTCAGCTCAGTTTAAATAATCACTAAACTTTACATTCTACAATTATAGGATTCCAAAGACACACAATTACCTGCACACGGTCCTTTATCATCTTAAAGGGCTCTGGGTTTAAAGAAGCTTTTTTTTTTTTTGGTGCACATATGCATAAGTAGAGCCCAGAGGGCCTCTCAGCTGACTGGGTCCCCAGCCCCCGAAGCTGAGGAGGCTTTGCAAGGCCGGCTGCTACAAAGCGCCGAGCTTGGCTGCATAGATTTTAATGAGAGCGTCAGGCAGAGCTGTGCTATTGCTCTCCGGGACTTGCAGATCATTACCAAACCAGCTGTAGGATGAGAACACAGCACATCGAAACCCTAGGAGGTCACTGAGCTAATGATCTAATCCTACCTTCCGCAGGCAGTGCCCCTCCCCACCTCCTCCTGCCCCCAGCCCTTTCCACGGCGCACTCTGTCCATTCCAGAAGCCAGGCCAACACCACCCCCTTCAAGGTCAGAGCAGAATGATAGCGAGTGGCGCTGGCTCCCCTTTTTCTGGAAAGGAGGGGGATGGGGGTAATTTAGTCGAAGCCATTAGGCCCAAACCCTGGCCTGGCCAGGCCCCAGGACTCCTATTTGGGAGAATCACTGCCCTCTGCCTGCCTCTCCGGCCACTGCTGGGCTGCAGCCAGGGGCACCCTCAACAGCCATTTTAGGGTTCTGAAGGATGCACCTTCAGCTTCCAAAGTGCAAGGTGGGAAGCAAGGCGGGGGCACACACAGCCTGGTATGCTCAGCACTGCAGCGTGGTGTCAGCCCTGCACCAGAGACACCTGATCTGGGGAGAGGGAGGAGGGCACACTCTGGAGCAGCCCCAGCAGGCGGGAGTGCTGACCCCTACAGGCTCAGTCCCCACACCCCGAGTTCAAGGGAACAAGGCAGAAGGGGAGCATTCAGCCAGGGCACAGCGGCAGTACCCATGATTACATACTCTCCTCAAGCTGGAGGGGTTTATGAGGGCTTTGGCAATTACTACAACCATTTGCTGTGCTGGGTAAAGACAGATCCTGTTTCTCTTTGTTTCAGGGCTCTGAAAGCCAGAGAAGCCAGGAGAAGCCGGTTTCAGCATAAGAGGCTACACAATAGTTAGGGCAGAAGAGAAGAAACCTCACTGTTGGCCAAAGCTGACCAGTTTTTTTCTTAATAATAGCACCTGTGTATTAGCTCTGGGAAAAGGGGGAGCGAGGGAGGCGACAGCACTGTGTGCAGCGAGGAGGGGAGCTGGAAACAAGACCCAGAGTCCCTCCGCCTCTCAGCCCTCCTCACGACTGCCAGGCCCCCCAGGCAGCTACCTGCGGCAGCTGCCAGCCTGAGGGACTGCAGTTTCTACAGTTGGCAGAACCTACGCTTAAATTGGGGAAATAAAAGGGGGAGGAGTTGCAGAGGAATTGAAAACAGCACCTGTCAAAGCTGCCCACCCCCTTCCTCTTCTCACTACTTCTGGTACCCCAGAAGGGCAGCTCCCAAGGCATTGTGGTTCGTTGGTGACAGGCAAGGGGGAGCAAAAATTACAAGAGAGGCTCTAAGGGTCTGAGCAGCACTGACAGGCCTGGCACAGGCCCTGAGCCCTCCTCCTGGATCCCCAGCTACAGTGAGGTCTGGAGTAGCACAGAGTCAATACTGCTCTGCCTGGGCTCCAGCAGGTGCCCACTATTTGGTCCCAGAAAGCACAGGTGACTTGGAATCTGGAACTCTGGGCTCTAGCTCTGTCACCATCCAACTGTGTGACCTTGAATAAGTCACTTCCCATCTATAGATCTCAGCATCATTAAGAGGGTAGGACCCAGGAAGCCCACTGTTCTTCCAGTCCTGCAGTTCCAAGTCTCTAAGCTTGGCTCCTGACAGCCAGCAGAGGCCCAGATCCCCATGTGGCACGGCTAGTCTGGTCATGGGTATCAGAGGTTAGAACTGGGCTGTCGTGCCTGGAGGCACCTGGTGGCGAGGGAGAGGCACTGAAGGGACACCTGACCACCACACTCAGGAGAGGGAGCCTGAGAGAGAGGCAACAACCTCACCTTTCAGAAAGGCATCATTTCTGGGCAGAGAGGTTGAGACATTCTTTAGGGGCTTGATGGCTCCTGGAATGAAAGGCATCCAGACATAGAGGCTTAGCAAAAGGTAGCCTCCCCTTGCTGATCAGGGCAGAAGGGTGTGGCAGTATGGCTGCTGGGGCATGTGGCCTGCTCTGCCCTCTCAGTGCATGGGAAAGGGGCCAGATGGGTCCAGGCGGGCTTTAGGACCAGAAGATGGCTGGGATTATTCCAAGCAGCTGAAGGCAAGGATTTTAGAAGACGACCACAGTCGAAAATGGCTCCTAGGGGAAGGTACCAACTCCAATTTAAACCCTATCAAAGGGATGTGCTTTGGGGTTTTTCCTTCTCTTAAATATGCAAGTCACTTGAAGGGTAGAGGGAACATAGCTACTGAGCCTCAGGAGCCCCAAGGGGCCAGACTATGGGGAGGTGGGAAATATATGTTGATTTGGAGGAAGCGCTTGGATATATCTTTGGTTGCTTCAGGGAAGGCTTTGGCCCCTTGAAATTCTTTTTTTTCCTCCCTTTTTTCCCCCACAGGACTGTTGGGGTAGGCATCAAAGAAGGCAGGTAGGAAGGAAAGAAAAAGGTGGGCAACAGGCAGAAGAGTTAATCCGACCAGTCGTCCTCATCAAACTCAGAGGAGTCATCTTCTGAGTCGCTGTACTCAACAGCAATGCGACGTGACAAGATGGTGGCCACGTCATTGCCCACGACATCCCGCTTCTCTTGTTCCCGCTGCTCTTCAACCCTGCGCAGCTGAAAGCCTGGTGGAAGAGAGAGAAGAGTTAAGAAGGCGAGTCAGTCTCAGAATCCAACCAGGACTGAGGAAGGAGGATGGTCACTGGTGGGCGGAGGACGGGACAGGAAAGTCAGAAAGAAGGATCCTCTGAGAAAGCAAAGAGGAAAAGGGGGAAGCAGGAGAAAAAGTAAAGGTGGGGGGCCCCCAGTGCTACAAGTGTGTCTAAAAGGAAACCTGCCATTCTTCCCGGTCTCCCTGCTCTCAGGCTGGGGAGGATGGTATGTCACGCGTGGCCACAATACCCCATCTAGCGGGCACTCAGTCTGCCCAATTCACCAATTATCACAGATAATCACAGAGCTCAGATGCTCTAGCTTGTCTCCTCTAGACAATCCTTCAGTTCCCTGAGGATCACAAACAGAAGAAACCACTCTAACTCCTTGGGACCAGACCTGGCCTCTGACAGAAAGAGAATAAATGCTCCACAAGGATGACACGATGATGAGGGAGAGGAGGAAGGGGGGAGACGAAAGAGGGAAGGGGAGAGGAGAAAAAGAGAAGGAGGAAGGGAGTGAGAAAGGGGGACAGAGAGGAGGGAAGAAGGATATGAAAGGCAAAAAAGTGGAGGAGAGGGAGCAACTGAGTCCAGCTGAAGAAGTACCTTCTAGGAGAGTGATTCTTGCTTTTCTCTGGGGCACAAAATGGATGCAAACATACAGAAAGCATAAATTTTCAAAGAATTCAAAGATGCCAGGTTAAAAATACTTTAAAATAAAGTGGAAAGAAACCTAAATCTCCATATTTTTAGGGTGAAGCCTTTCGTCAGGCTGATCCGAGGCCTGAGGTCCCAATCTCCCCACTCTAGGAAGGGCACAGAACCCCTCACCCACCCTCCAATCAGTCATCCCAGCTGCAGAAAGACAAGGCTTCACAGTCCCGGACCCACCACTGGGATTTACCTTGACGGATGGCTGAAAGCAAGTCACTGCGGGCATCACTCACAGGAGGCAAGGAGGACTTGGGCTTGGTGGCATCAGAAAGTGGTGGTGGTGCGGCAGGCTGGCCATCTGCACCACTGAAAGGGAGAGGAGGGGGCCCCGGAGGAGGAGGAGGCGGGGGAGGGGGAGGTGCTCCTCCTGCTGGTTGGGACAAGGGAGGTGGTGGCAGAGTCGGGTAGTCAGCTGCAGGCGGTGGGGGAGGAGGTGGAGGGGCAGCAAAATCGGGGTGAGGTGGGAAAGATGGGGGTGAAGGTGGTGGTGGGGTCCCTGGAGACCCAAATCCTCCAGGCGGTGGTGGAGGTGTAACACCTATCATTGGAGGTGGAGGCGGAGGGGCAGGTGGTGGTGCAAACCCAGGTTTGGGGCCTGGTGGAGAGCCCAGAGGAGGAGCTGGTGGTGGATGGCTTGGGCTGACCACACTGGATCTTTTGGGTCCAGCTAAGCCAGACCCTCTTTGGTTGCTGTCTGCTGGGTAGCTAGAAGGACAAAGAAAAAAGAGCCACCATCACTCTCAGGATGCAAACATCCCTTCTAGTTAAGCTTATCCACAACCCTAGATTCATTTTGGTTAACTATATGATTTCATTTTGGCTCAAAATAGAAAAAATATCTGGAAATGGTCAGAACAGACCAATAATGAAATGGGCAGCCTTGTAAGATAATGAGCTTCCCATAAGCAGAGAAGTGTAAGCAGAAATTGAGAAAAACCACCTGAAAGAAGTGGACTTGGGATTCCTCTATCTGGTAAGGGCTGGCCAAGATCATCTGTTAGGTCCCCTTAAAACCTTTCAGCTCTCTAAGGGAGGGCACCCTCCTGAACCCTCCTCTAAGAGGAAGGGTCAGTTTAATTGTAAAGTCAGGACTAAGAAAGCATGTAAGAAAGAACTGGAATAAAAATTCAAACACTATCCACCCACTGGACTGTTTCTCCAGCTATTAACATTCACCAGATCTCGTAAGGGCAGGAAATTCAAGTCAAACTGACCAAACCTGAGTAGGGTACAGATTTAGGTGAATGCATCTGCAGTGTTCATGTGGAAAAACTTGAGAAAGAATGAAGGTCTGAGGGTCAGCAGAGACGGGAAATCAATTTGCCACCAGACTTGACCGGGGTTGAGAGAGGATTAAGGCACGCCTCTCCTGGGTGAGGTATGGTTGGCTGTGGCTGCAAGGTCTCAGGCCATGTGGAAGGCTGAAGGGCTTCTTTTTCCACCTTTGTATCTGCCCTGCACGAACAGCTTCTCCTTAGAAAAGCATCCATCTTGGAATTTTCCATAGACCTTCAAGCCTTAGCTGCATCTGACAGGGCAACCAGCAGGAAGTGTTTTGGGAAGCAGAAGGAGATGTGGGATTAGTGGTTTCAAGAACCAAGAAGAATGGGATGGGGAGGTGGGGGCTACAGCACTGCTTTAGGTCTCCATCTGAGAGTCCTCAACATATCCAATCTCTGATTCAACAGTGTCCAGGGAGAAAAGTGTGCCTTTCAAAGCTCTCATTTGTCAGGTATCAGAAAGAAAAAAGGAACTGTGAGGAAACACTGAAATCCAACACTCTTCAGACCACTTTCAGCTGCTACTTGCTAACTCTTCCCCTGTACACCTTTGCCAGGGACACTGACAGATATCAAAATGGACAGATTCTAAGTTTCATCTCCCTTTTCCCTTTGTTTCATTCTTTCTGGAGATTCTCTACAGCAGTGAAATGAACTAGAAGCAACAGGAGAGAAAGGTGACTGCTAGGTTCATAGACAACTGGTCAAGGTGTCTGGCTAAATATTTTATGGACAGCAGATCCTCCACTTCATTTCATGCTGAGTTAAAGCTAAATAAAAAAACATGAGATAAGTTGGTGACTTCTATCTGTTCAGGTATAGCCAGTAGTTAAGAACACAGGCTCTGGAGTCAGACTGACCTGCTTTCTAATCATGGTTCTGCCTCTTACTGCCTGGGTGACCTTAGGTAAGTTCATTGATCTCTCTGTGCCTCACCGTTTACTCATCTGTAAAAAGGGTACCTATCTCAAGAGGACTCTTATAGGGATCAGGTAACATATACAGTGTTTGGCATAATGCCTGCTACCTTACAAACACCTGATAAATGTTAATTATTTCTATTATCTAGACAGATTTGCCTGAAATTATTTTAGTGGTCCTGGCCTCGATTTGGAACTCTTATTTTGTTCTTCAGTGTTTAGCCACCCAGAGTAGATGGAAGAGGTACCAGTATTTACCTGAATTCTGCTGGTGGGGGAGGCAAGCTGTCCTCAGAGAAGGAAGGAGAAGGTGGAGAAATGGAGTCTGACTGTGGTGGTGGTGGGTAGCTGCTTATGTCCATATTTTCAACAGAGCCAATGCTGCCATTCTGGTACACCAAGGTGGGTGGGTATCTGACAATGAATGCAATGTTAAAACTGTCATTTAAAGAGTCTGAGTGGTACTCTCTTGTTTTCTTAAAAGATTCCACAAAAATGCATTTGATACAAACGCTATTAGGGAGAAATAAAATAAGTATATTCCCCATATATTTTCTGTTATACTGAAATTTTGTTTTAGGACTAAGTATTTTATTGTTAAATATCTCCCAGATATTTCTGTTGGATTGTTTATAGGAATGGGATTCAACCCAGATTATCAAAACCATGCTGTTCTTTTCCCAGTGTTGGCCTTGTCAAACCCAGTTCTTTTAAATTCTCTCCCAAATGTTAGAAGCAGCCTATACCCCAACACCAAAGTCTGTGTTGTGGCAAAGGGCAGAGCCAAGCTCCAAGGCTAGTGAGCTGCAAACACGTGACTGGCACACAGCCTGCTTCTGAGGTTGGCAAGCCTCTGGAGTGCTCAAAGGCCAAGGAGGCGTTTGATCGCAAATGAGGACAAATGCAAGTTGCTGTGTGGTAGTTAGACGTGGTCTCTCTGCCAGATCTCTTATCAAATGAAATCAGCTGCCGACAAAGTAGGGTGCTAGGGCTCGCCTCATGAACATTCATCCCTTAGAGCACTGGGCCCTGGATGAACGACGACAAACCTCCAAACAAGCACAAATACACCCAGAAGCAGCTAGCGAAATGTGGCCTGTTCTGCTCCACCTCTCCCTTCTTCCCACCATTGTTGGGTTCTTTTTTTTGAGGAAGATTAGCCCTGAGCTAACATCCGATGCCAATCCTCCTCTTTTTGCTAAGGAAGATTGGCCCTGGGTATTATGTTAAGTGAAATAAGCCAGAAAGAAAAAGACAAACGGCATGATTTCACTCATATGTGGAAGATAAACCAACACATGCAAAGACAGAACTATTTGGTGGTTACCAGGGGCTGGGGGGTGGGCACAGGGGTGGAGGGATGCACTTATATGGTGACTGATAAACAATAATGTATAACAAAAATTTCACAAAGAAAAAAAGATTGGCCCTGGGCTAACATTCATGCCCATCTTCCTCTACGTTTATATGGGGCGCCGCCACAGCATGGTTTGACTAGCAGTGCATTGGTCCGCACCCGGGATCTGAACCTGTGAACCTTAGGCTGCTGAAGCAGAACGCACGAACTTAACCGCTATGCCTCCGGGCTGGCTCCATTGTTGGGTTCTAAAGAACTCATCTAAACAGACCCCAGGGAGAACAGAGTCGGAGGGAACTAACTGAATCAAATGATGCTCTGATGCCGAAAATCCCCAAGGCCTGGAGCCCTGTAGGCTTGGTACATCTCTTATAGGTTCACCAACAAGTATGTCCAGGTGGACCAGCAGCCTGATCCCAAACCTCTCGGACAACAGGAAAATGCAAGACAAAGTCCTCATTTCCACTACCCCTATTCCACAAAAATATACAAATACATAACAGTTGGCATTGTGAACATGCAAGTTCTGGCCTTAAGAGTCACTGAACCTATGACAAAGGCCTGTCTGAACAAGATGGGACCATGGAGCAAAATGGCCCCTTTTACTGGGAGGTGATGGTAATGGAGGCACCCCCAGAGTCACTTTCCCTGTAGAGAGAAAGGTTCATTTTTCCTCTCACCATTTTCATCACTCTTTAAAACAAATCTCTTAATTCAGGAAGAACAAGTGTCAGAAGTGTCAAGATTTTAAAAAGTCAAGATTTTCATGGTAGAGTTATTCCTAAAAGCAAGAATAACTCAACTCTTTCCTTTTATCATTCCTAGACACCGGCAAGGGCTGGCATGGTTCTCTGACGGCCAGGATGCAGTGTATTTAGGGGAAAAACCAGGGCGACATTCATGCCAAGCAGTCATAGTGACTTGGCTTTGAATGTCACACAGGTCAGACACCAGGATAAGCATCAAACCAAGCTTTAAAACCATTTTTTCCTTTTAAACCTCCAGTGTGATTTGGTATTCGGAAATGGGGTCAGACCGACATCTACTATTTCTCCACCGAGATATACAGCCTCAATACTGGCCCAGTGACCTTTCCCACACTGTCTCTGAGGTCTGCTTTCAGTCCCTTGGCCAGCCTCTCTCCCTAGACTGACAAAGGCTGACTGAAAAGTTGCTTTGGAGATGTGCACAAATTCTCTGCCTGGCCCTCCCCACTCCCGTGAAATGCCCAGCTCTTAGGCACGACCTTCAAATCAATGCTTTGGAGGCAAAGGGCTCCCAAGACCACTTTTCTTCCCCTTCCAGTCTTGCCTTTGAGGCCCTTAGATATACCATTGTCTGGCAGAGTAAGAGAACTAGAAGCCATGAGCTTTCTTTTCCAGAACACTCTGGTCACCTCACTTAAACTGCTGAGTCTCTTGATTTATTTAGTAAATTTTAATCACCAGATGGATGCACTTTAAAGCAGGTGATTAATAATGGTATTGATCTAAGCCACACAGCCAGACTTCAGGGGGTGTGAAAGGTGACACACTAGAGCAGTTAGACTGTTGCCCCCAGGTCCCTGGCCCCTTCAAAGAATGCTACCAATAGTACAAAAGGATCACCTACCCAGAAGGCCCCAGCTTTTCTTTGGATTCTACAAATTCTTGTCCCATCTTCATTTTCTCCCACTCTTCCTTACGTGTCTTGATTTTACGTGGGTTTACATTCCCTCGATTTGGATTATCTTTCTTTTCTTTCTATAATGAAAAGAATCAGAAAAGCCTTTGTAAAACATTTTCCAAAGTTCTTCATTAAAATTCCATCTACCTTCATGAACGCACACCCAAGAGTAACTACAGAATTTAGAGAATTACTGGGTTTGGAGTGACTAGAGGTCATCTAACCCAAAACACCTTCCGGAGTCAAACATATTCACTCAAGCCCACACTCAAACACCTCTAGCGATGGGAAACCAACTACCTTTCTGCGTAACTCATTCATGTTTTTGAGCAGCTCTAATTTTAGGAAGTTAGTAAATAGCTATTTGTTATTTGCTCTGCCACAGAGGTCAATTGAGAGAGATAAGAAGTAATGACAGCTGTAGATATCTGGGACAGATATGAGGAAATAGTTAAAAAACAAAACAAAACAACCAATGAAGAATTCTTCAGCCTGTGCAGCTGCACTAGCCCCTAGCACTCTCTTAGGCCTCCCAGCAGCCATGCTAATGGGATTGTGAGGTTGCAACTGATAGGTCATATGCTGACTCACATCACTGGGAGTCTAAGGGGAGAGGAGCATCTCCTCAAACTAGGCCTATGCCCACACCCTCACCCCACCCAAATAGTAGTGAAGGTGTTAAACTGCTCCTGTTGCAAATCAAACACTGTAGAGCCTTGTGCTGATCTCTGAGAAATGAGCTGCAAGACTGGCAGGGAGGGGACTAGCCTTGCTTGAGTGTCCAGCAGAGTCAGGTGCAAATTGCAAGAGAAATAAATGGTGAATAGAAAGTGAATTTCTAAAACTCAGCCTAAATATACTCAATTGTTAATAGCACTGGGGGGAACAAACACATTTTTGGTGTGATTTATACTTTCATCTTGGTTGTGCTTTGAGTGGACACATTTTTTTAAGAGTTTCACCTGGCATTCAAGCAAGCAGCCACTCGGAATGATTACTTCACATAAGACTGGCTTCCTTTTTATCCCCCCTCCACAATCGTGCCTACTGATGTGTAGAACAGAGGCCCCGTTCCCCTCACCCTATGCTTTCTCTTCTCTTTCATGATATCCTTGGTGTCCTGCAGCATCTTCTCCTTCCAAAGATCAAAGAAGTACGAAGGGTCTGTGTAGAATTTGAGGGCCTCTTTCCCATCATCCCTGGGATAGAAATGAAGACAAGTAGCTGTCAGTAGACAGATGAGCTCCCAACCAAATCCAATATTCCAAACACCTACCAGTTAGCAGTTTTTACACTGAGGATCAAGAAGTCATTCAAATCGATTGCATATTTCCTCTCCCATACCAGCATTCCAATGCCCCTGAACAGCACCTCTTTACTTACCTGGCTTTTTAAGAACCTTAGCCTTACTTTCAATTCTTGATGGAGGAATTTGCATGGTCAGGGCAAGAATGGGCTATAGCAGCAGGGATCTTGATTATTTCTAATGATCTGCACGGCCACAGACATCTCCCTGAGGATATCCTGATATCCTGGCATATTAGAGGGAATTTCTGCCACTGGTTCCCCTTCCTCTCACCAATTTCCCAGGACTCTCTAGGAAGCATCAGTGGCTTCCCACCCAACTGAAACCTGTGAACCTGTGCACACATGCGCAGGTTCACATGTGTACTTATGGATACACATATATACATGAATATGTATATGTGTGCAGCTGTTATTCCTCTGTAAATAGATAACCCCAGTACTCCACCTTCTTGTTCCCTTCTAGAATAGCTCAGCATCCGCCGCCCCAACCACAAGAGGGCCCCAATGAGAACACACGGCCAGCTGTTTTATGACCACAAGATTTAATTACCATCTCTTAGTGGCTGTGACAGAAGTACAGAGTGAACTACTGAGTGTCAATGTAAGGGTTATCTGCCAGAATAGATGATCCTGGTTGGAATCCTGCACTTTGGCATGGCTAAGTCTCTCTCACTTTCCAGAAACCATATGCTTAGGGGTGGACATTTATTTAACACTATTCTAAACTAAAATGAACCGGAAGGGCAATTCTATTCCCTGGTCTCCAATCCTATCACGACACACAGAAAGCATTTCCAAATCAAACACCAATGATTTCTACACTAAATCTTGTTCTGAGTTAGCTACACCATTGCTCATTTCTGTTAGGCCAAATCCAGATAATTGAGAGGAGAATGTTAAAAAGGAAAATACCAGTAACTGAAAAATAAACTTGTCTTAATATCATTTGTTTATCCTAGCCTAACACACAAACTCTATATCATACTCCCTTCAATATTATCAGGTGTGTACTCCCTTTCTGCCCCACAACCCCTTTGCCCAAATCCAACTAGACTAAACGATAGAGGCTACCAAGTCAAATCTCTGTCCTGCATTGCTAGCTAGTACCTTTGAAAGCCAGGGGACAAACATAATTTCACACAGCAATAATATAGGATAGATGCCGTGTACTCTCTCTATATCTGTGTGAGAAACTACCAGGCTGCTATTCCAGGTTCCCTGGATCACGTGGGTGTCCTTGAATTTCACGCACACATATTCTACTTTGCAGTATACCCATGTCTCACAGAAGACATCTGCCTCCAGCTATCTGTAATTACTTTTTACCTGTTCCAAAGATATTTATGGATGCAAGCAAGATAAATATTCACTTTCTGCCCCTGCTCAGTGGTTTTTTGCAGGATGATAACACTACCAGGCCACTAGCGAGGGGCTTTAAGTTGTCTATAAGATTATCTTCTTTTTCAAGTCTAGCTGCAGCAGTGTAGGTCCTTTCAGAGGGGAATGTCAAAAGGATGTTCAAAACAAAGTGAATGACACTCATTTGGAAGAATGTCAATTACTCCTTAAGCTTTGGAAGGACCCTCAGGGCCCAGAGCAGCCAGTCCACAAGGCTGGCCCCACTAACACGCCCAAACATCTGGTAATCTAGTGGTTTCCAAGTAAGTGGGAGCCTTGCTAGAAGGTTGCCCCTGGGATGCATGCTATAGGACTGCCTTGCAACAAAGCCCTTTTGGTTCTATAATAACTAAATTCCTTGGATGGAATCCAAGATGGACCTGGCTTATACCAAATTAAACTCCGTAGCATGCAATGCTATAGCAAACTTTCAATACATATTATATTCACTATAAATTTCAAAAACCAGACAATAATAAGTAACAACTGTTTATATGGTAAATATTAGCTTCTGCTGCCACAAGCAACTCTGGGGTGGGTAGCAACCTTTTTGATACAATCCTCTGATGTAAACAAGATCTTTAAATAAAAAGACAATCCAGTGTTGTTAACTACAGGTTGAAGAAGCAAGGAGCTAGCCAGGTTACCTGTAAGGGGTAAGATTGTTGAGAGGTGGAGGAGTATCACAGGTGTTGTATGTTTCCAAGACAGGTACTGGGAGAGAGTTTCTGTCAAAAAGCTTCTGGTCTTGAATGGTAGAGCTTCTGAAGGCCTTTCGGGTGTTGATTCCTTGTAGTGACACTGAGAGAAGATGGAAGGCATTAGAAAATGGACGACAGGCTATTTGAGCAAACACTGAGTCACACCAGTCAGAGAGGCCTCAGCTGCTGCATTTCTTGGCTGCGGCTGTGTGCAGCCAGGTTTTTTTTCCTCCCCCTCCGGGGAAGCCCCACAAGGCTGTCAGCAGCCCAGCCATTTCATGACTGAACAAAATGAGGCAACACAAAGGTTTACTATGTGGCCAGATCTAGCAGGCCTCTCCTTAGGAGGAATGAATCTTCCAAGTACTTTTATGGTAGCAAAATGTGACTGGGGGAGGGGGAATTTGAGAAGGAGGGAATTGGGGGAATGGGAGAAAGGGAGTGCAGTAGAGCTGAAAAGGTTTCTTTACTCCACCCAGGCTTGTGTCATTTTACAGCAGAACTCCATGGGTCTCTGTGATTTCTCCCCTCACTTTTTTATAAATCAGGAAAAAAAAATTCTAAGAAACCGCTCAGCAGGGTGGCTTAGCGGTTAAGTGCGCGCGCTCTGCTGCTGGCGGCCCAGGTTCGGATCCCGGGCACGCACCGACGCACCGCTTCTCTCGCCATGCTGAGGCCGTGTCCCACATACAGCAACTAGAAGGCTGTGCAACTATAACATACAACTATCTACTGGGGCTTTGGGGGAAAAAAAAAAATAGATAGACAGATAGATAGATAGATAAATAAATAAATAAATAAATAAATAAATAAATAAATAAATAAATGAAAGAAACCACTCAGCAGAGCCTGCAAATGCTGAGCTCAGCTTCCTTACCTTCTTCTTCCTTGGGATCCAGCTGAGTGACTTTAACTTGTAGGCGGTCAACCCTCTCAGCAAGGGAGCTTACCCGAGAGGCAAAGGTATTTGCCTGAGTAAAGAGCTCTCCAAAAATGTCCTCTGCATATTTACCTGAAAGAGCAAAGAAACCAAGTCACTAGGGCATAGAAGTGATATAAATGGTCAGAAAAACCATACTTCCCACCTCCCAAACACACACACCCACCCTCTAAAATGGTCTGGGCTATATGCAGATGCTTGCTCTTGGAGACGGCGACATACCCTCCATAGCCTGGGCAATCTGAATATGTTCTATAACTAATAGAATCTTCTTGACAAACTCTGAACAGTCATGAAACTCAAAGCAGGCTGAATAAAATTGAAAAGTGTAATACAAAAAATTAATTCTGGAAGAGTAGACAATATGTCTACACGTTTGCCAATGGCCCTTAGCCCCTTGCTGTTCTGTAAAAGTATCTCATAAAATGGTTCTGGAAAACAGATTGGGAGTTAGAAGGACCTTCTAGGTGACTACAATTAACATGAAAAATAAGAAATTACATTCTCAATGGAGCCTCAAAAGTACAATGAACCACCCTGATGAGTTGTGGCATCTTTAAGGGGCCTTGAACTTATCAGCAACTCACAGCAGAGACTTATAACTTCTTCTAAGGGGTGAAAAGGTTATTTTATGTTTTATAACCTACTACTTTGAAAGCCTTTGCTCTAGGTTATAATCCTTCAAATCTACATCTCATGGAACAAGTGAAAAGCTGAAACTTTCAAGCCCTCCCTGAAAAACAACATACCAGTGGTCTCTTTCCACAATGTCTTGTTTTTTAGAAAAAGAAAAGAGTTCTGTACTTTCAACCCTGAAATGCAAAGAGAACCTGCAGCCAAAGAAACATAAGAGCAATCTGACACTACCTCCATATTGTCATTCCAAGCCACAAAGCACATTCTTGCTAAGAAAGAAAAGTGGTGCATATGAATAAATCTACCATCTGAGTTTCTTACTTGCAAGGTGAAGGCAGGCAGAAGTAACTTTGCCCAACCAAAAGATGGTTTCTTTGAGAATTACTTAATTAGCTTCTAAACTACATTTATGGGGGCCGGCCCCGTGGCTTAGTGGTGAAGTGCGCGTGCTCCGCTACTGGCGGCCCGGGTTCGGATCCTGGCCGCACACTGACGCACCGCTTCTCCGGCCATGCTGAGGCCGCGTCCCACATACAGCAACTAGAAGAATGTGCAACTATGATGTACAACTATCTACTGGGGCTTTGGGGGGAAAAAAAAAAAAGAGGAGGATTAGCAATAGATGTTACCTCAGAGCCGGTCTTCCTCAGCAAAAAAGAGGAGGATTAGCATGGATGTTACCTCAGGGCTGATCTTCCTCACAAAATAAAAAACAAAACAAAAAAAGCTACATGATGCTTAGTCTACACTTGAGGGGAAAAAATTAGTCCAAAAGGCCAAAACTGCACCTTCAGGGTAAACTGCGGCTCACCTTCCCAGTGTAACCTAGAGAGTAAGGATAAGAGGAATCAACAGCATATTTTGAATTGCTGGTAAATTTAGTCAATAAGGAGTTTCTAATCAAAGAAGGAGCAAGTCTTTGCATACTGAATGGTTCTGTGACCTACAACCATGGGAAGCTCCGGGGCTCAAAGGACTCAAATTGGCTAATGAGCTGTATTTCTATTCTACAGGTTGAGGATCCTATCTGACCCCTGTCCATAATATGACTAAATTCCTGTAAAAACCGTATGGTATCATGCTCGTCCAGGTAGTGGAAAATTGTGATTGGAAGACTAAGGCAGAAAAACACGCAACATTATGTGTGGAAAATAGACAAGGCTCAAAAATACGTGTTAACCATCCAGCTGTTCTGGAGGAAAAGAAAACCCCAAATCAACTTACCCTTAGGTGACCAAGCGAGTACCCAGGATTTCCTGCTTCTCAGTGAAGGGAGCAGTGATAGTGGGAGTAGTGGCACAGCGTGGCACAGAGGTTTTCAAAATAAAATCTTACAAAGAACCCCAACACATAAAAATGGTAACATTGAGGATGCTACTTGAAGAGGGAGTGAGGTGATGGGAAGGCTTCCCCCCGTCACATCATGTATGGCCCTAGGCATACTCAGAACTACAAGATGATACATGGAAGAAGCAGTGACTTCAAACCAGAAAATCTGGACTTAAGTCTCAGTTCTTTCTATTTATACCAGTGTACTCTTCAGCAAGTCACAAACTCTCAGCCTCAGTTTCCTCACCTGTAAAATGGGGATAACTGTATCTTCCTCACCAAGTTGTCACAGGATTAAATGAGCTAAGAATGTAAGTTGTTACACTGAGATTCTTCCTTATATTGCTCAGCCACATCAGATGACTTTTAAGAGTGTGAATATCTAAATATCCTAAGTTTTACACTAAGAGAAAATTTAAAATATAATTTTTTTAAATTTTTATTTATTTATTTATCCCCCCCCCCCCAAAGCACCAGTAGATTGTTGTATGTCATAGTTGCACAGCCTTCTAGTTGCTGTATGTGGGACGTGGCCTCAGCATGGCCGGAGAAGCGGTGTGTCGGTGCACGCCCGGGATCTGAACCCGGGCCGCCAGCAGCGGAGTGCGCGCACTTAACCGCTAAGCCATGGGGCCAGCCCTTAAAATATTAATTCTAGTCAGTAATTTGATAGTGCCTATTCTTCAAGCACTAAAAATTACTCCGATCTCTGAAAACAAAAGTGTGATACTCATACAGGAAAAAAGCAAAGTGCCTTGTTCAGAGTTAAATCTCACTCATTCAGATTACCAAGACAGACCCGCGATTGCATCAGGACATTCATAATAGATATTGCATTTTGCAAAGATCCCAGAAGCAGTCTTCAATTTTTTTTTTCCTTAACAGTAGAACTCTTCAAACGAAATCTTATGTGGAAGTGGAACAGGTAAAACTGATTTTTAAAAATGTGAAGCTGCTCTTGTTGAAGTCTGAGTGGAAGTCTTGAAGCCCCCCAGTGGCATGGCTCCACTGTGCTCAGTCGGAAAACCCAACATAGTATGTTTTCTTTTTTTTGTGTGAGGAAGATCAGCCCTGAGCTAACATCCATGCCCATCTTCCTCTACTTTATATGGGATGCCGCCACAGCATAGCTTGACGAGTGGTAACGTCGGTGTGCGCTGGAGATCTGAACCTGCGAACCCTGGCCGCCAAAGCGGCGCGCGTGCACTTAACCACTTGCGCCACCGGGCCGGCCCCAAAGCATGATTTCTTTCTTTCTTTTTTTTTTTTTTGTGAGGAAGATCAGCCCTGAGCTAACATCCATGCCAATCCTCCTCTTCTTGCTGAGGAAGACTGGCCCTGAGCTAACATCCGTGCCTATCTTCCTCCATTTTATGTGGGACGTCGCCATAGCATGGCCTGACAAGCAGTGCGTTGGTGTGTTCCCGGGATCCGAACCCGGGCCACCAGCAGCGGAGCCCGCGCACTTAACGGCTACGCCACAGGCCCAGCCCCCAAAGCATGATTTCTTAATGACCCAAGTCGGGGTTCCGTTCTCCTGGGTGGCCAGGACATTGATTCAAAAGTGCTGGCTGGCTGGCTGTGCCTATATTTCCTAAGATAAGGCAACCTAATATGTGAAATGCCAATCTCCCTGCACTGAGGGAAAATAAGAATTCTGGATATGCTATCACACAGCAATCCATGGCTGTGGAATTTTTAGTTTTGTGCTTTATCCATTCCATAATCAGACTTTCCCTGCTACACCAAGCACTTCTGGCTAGAGTACAATACATGAGGCCAAGGTCATGAGCTTGAAGCAAATGTGAGCCCTTTTCCGCATCCCTCTCTGCTAGATGAAATCCTAGTCATCTTTCAAGGCCTAGTTCAAATGTAACCTCTTCTATGAAGCCTTCCTTGACCCTCCCTATCCCCACTCGTGCTTCCACTCCCCACAAAATGTTTTCCTTCCTTTCCTGTATTCTCCATGCACCAATAGCATAGAATGGTGGAGACAATACAGGCGTGAATCATTCAACAAACATTTACTGAGCTTCTACTGGGTGTCAGGTACTATACAAGATAGACACTGGGGTGCAAGGACAACTAACACATGATTTCTGCCTTCAAAGAACTTTTAATTTAGTATAAGAGATATAGGTATTTTTCAATATAATGTGGTAGGTAATAATACAGGCATGTAATAGGAGCTCAGAGGAGCACTTAGTCCAACCTGGAGGAGGAGATCCCTGAGCTGCCTTGAAGAGCAGCTATAAGGGCTCTCCAGGCAGGGGGAACAGCAAGGGCACCAACGAAGGTATGAGAGAGTATGGCTGTGTCTCAGAACAACTATGAGTAGTTGATAATTCATTATTTCTTCCTTCCTTTTTTCCCCTCTTTTTTCCCTTTTTCATTTTAAAAGAATCTTTTAAAAAGATGGTAAAATGGGAGAAGATGGATTGCAGAAAATGAGGCTGGAAAGGAAGGCAAGTCTTGAAGAGTCTTGAATGCCAAGCTAAGGAACTTAGATAATTCCATAGTGAGGAACAGGGAAGACAAATAGTTAATTAACATTTGTACTCTTACTTTAAAAACACTTTTTAAATTACAAAAGTTAACAAAGACAACTTTTAACAATTCAAACAATTCTGAATTTATAAAAGTAAGAAGTGAGATTTGCATTTTGGGCAGACCACTCTGGCAGGGGAATAGGTTTAAGATTTATAGACTTTGTAAGACTTTTAGGTTTATAAATTTAAGGGGGTTGATCAGAGAAAGTAAGGACAGAGGGAGGCTGGGGCAATAGTTTAGGTGAGAGTCAACGAGAGTCTGAAGCAGGGCAGCAGTGGCGGAGAGAGAGGTAGGAGATAGAACTGAGAAATTCTTAGGAAATCTGACTTTGCCTCCTACTGGCTGTTACCTCTCTAGGCAAGTTGCCTTACTTTTCTGAGCCTTCATTTCCTCATCTGAAAAATGGGAATACCATCATCTACCCTCACAGGATTATTAAGAGGATTAAATGAGATAATCTGTCAGGATCCTCTCAAAACCTGGCATAAATGAGGCAACCAACAAATGTGAGTGCCCTTCTCACCCTCTCCCCATTCTCCCCTTAAGAATTATTTAGGGCCGGCCCCGTGGCTTAGTGGTTAAGTGTGCTCACTCCGCTACTGGCGGCCCGGGTTCGGATCCCGGGCGCGCACCGATGCACCGCTTCTCCAGCCATGCTGTGGCCGCGTCCCACATACAGCAACTAGAAGGATGTGCAACTATGACGTACAACTATCTACTGGGGCTTTGGGGAATAAAAAAAAAAAAAATTAAAAAAAAAAAAAAGAGAATTCTTTATTTCTGTCTCCTCTGGTAGATTATGAGCTCCTGAAAGGCAGAGAACATTTCTTATCATCAGTGTATCCTCTCAGCATCTGGCACATGAAATATGTTCAATACACGTTTATTGAATGAATAAAGGGCCAGTCAGCTCTAGAACGTGAGGAAATCTTGTTTCCATAGGCACAAAATGACCTTGGCCCTCAGATCAACTTCCTCAAGACAATAGTAGTCTGATCACAAGTGGGAGAGTAAGCAGTGGCATCCATCAACACTACCCTGGTAAAACACCTGAGAGAGAGCATAACTCCTGCTGAGCAAGAAGAAGAAGCATCATTAGCCAGATGTCTTTTGTCCTAGGGAGAAGGAACCAGTGTGTGACTGACTTCCACCCATTTAGCCTTCTCAGGGTGTCAGAAGCAGAAATGACGCTTTTAAGAAGCGGTACGACTCTCTGCAGCCTTCATGTGCTTCCTTGTCAGCCGCACTGCTGTTGCATTGCTGTCAATATTCCTTTGTGTAAGACAGACACTGGCAGGGTTTCATTTCTTCATGACACCCCATCCAGGTTTCCCTAAGCCCTGGATCAACTGAGATGGCCTCTGAGCTAGGTGAAGGCTTAGGAATCTCAGACCCCATACATCATCTGGTCACAGAGCTCTGTCTCCTCAGGCTCCTATTTTAAAGGCAGGGCCTATTACTATCTGGGGGAACGCAGGCTTTCTTGATATTCCACTGCCTTCACTAAGGGCAGTGATGCGATAGGTGGGGTGAGCATCTGAAATAATTCACACCAAGATGCCTTTGCTAAAGGAAGATCACTACAATGGCATTTTGACGGAGGGTCTTATGGGAGCTGGAGTGGCACTAAACAAATGCAGAGCCTATCCAAGCATCTGCCATTCCTATACCTCGGCTTCAAGCAAACAAAAGTCAGCTTGATTCAGAATGAAATCCAAACCACATGCAATGTACCCCACCCAAAGCAGTCTCATTCATTCTTGCCAATTAAAAAAAAAAATTACAGTTGAGCTGGCTTTCCCTCAGCTCCAAAACAGACTGGGCTAACCCCCATCTTCCTCTTAGAGAAGAATGACTCCAGCTACAATTTGTGTCACTGTGTGTTCACACAGCTTGCAAAACTCCCAATACCCCAAAGACTGCAGAAGTAATTTGTACCCTGAACTTGGACCTGGGGGCTAGCAGGACAATTAAATATGTACCAGGGTAGACAAGTCAGCCAGATCTTTCTGAGTGCATGTTTGCTTTACTCCTCTTTGGGAAGAAAAGGGGGGTGTTCGGTAGATAAAGACTATTGGCACATTTGAGGCTTCAACAAAGTCAGGCTACATCGAATAGCTCGTGCAATTACAGACACATTCCCCAACCCAAGATACTGCTCTGTGAACCTCCCACTTTACACACAGAGAATTGTGCTCTGTCATTCCATCTGCAGTTTCTGCTGCAGCCCTTCCTGCCACCCTTCCCACAGATTGCTTTTGAAGCAGGTGGAGGGGGGAGGTGGAGGAACCTAGAGGGTGGTGGTAGATGAAGACAGGGTTGAGGGGAAGAATCTATACCAAAAAGGAGCCTCTCGTTGGGGAGAAGGGGGTGGGATACATTTTCGCATTACCTAGGGAAGGCAGATGGGGGAGAAGTGGGAACACAGAGGAGAAGGAAACTAAATAAAGAGCACCAACGACCCCTGAGGGCAAAGCACAAGCTCTCTGCGGCACTCACTCAGGCTGCCCAGCTGTCGGATGACATTTGCCAGGGTGATGTTGGTCATGCATTCCAGCTCGCTTCTAACGCTAGGCAACGTCTGACGGCACAGGTGCCTTGGCTCGATGTTCCTCGTTACTAACGGCATGGTGGACCTGCTTCAGGCAATGTTCTGAATGATGAAAAACAACCTAAAAAAGAAATAACAGGAAAGTATTACTCAACCACAAATTCCAGGCACACTAGAGCTGTGTGAGTCTTTTTGTCTTTTGTCTTGCTCTGATCTAAAATAGTGTTAAAAAAATCTTCTCCCCCTCTACCTTTTTTCTTTTTTAAGCACCCCCCACCCCCTTTTAAGGTTTGCTATTGGAAGGCTTGCTGGATAAGTTTAGAAATTCTGAACTGGTGACTGCTGGTTGAGGTACACAGGCAGTACAAAAACCTAAAAACCCTAAAAAAAAACAACCATTCTCCAACCAACAAGAGTCTCCAGAGGCAAGGAGACATGGTCAGAAAACAGCCCACTCAGCAGGCCCTGGATGGTATGGATCCTATCCTTGGGGTATCCATAACCAGGACAGATCAGATTCCAGACAATCAATTATAAGGATCAAAAAAGAGCTTCTGTCATCTGATAATCTCCACAATGAAATTAAGTTGCCAATAGTGATTCCACTGAACTACATCAGGACATAACTTCTCCAGTTCTTCCCTGATGGATGACTGTTAATGTACAACTAAATACTAGCTGCCAGTATCTATTAACACTACTAAAGTTTAGTCTGTAAATTGACAGAATGAAAGAATATCATGGAAAATTTTACATGTTCAATATGTCAAATGATGCCGAGCAAACTGTGTTGTAAGATTCCCTAGTGCTTTCTCTTCTATCCAACAGCTCCCTTTCTCTTCCCCATCCGGTTCAACACACCTGGGCCAAAAAGCTCCTGAGACAGCAGGAAGTGTCTGGAGCAGATCTGGAAATCTTCCAGTTACTGTTTCTTATCCTGTCGGCTGAGCCCCTTTCCCTAGGAAATCCCCCAGCACTTCAGATTCATGCTGAGCTATTGTTTTAGAGTTAGATTACCAAATTCCTAGCTTTACAAGCATAGGAGGAGGTTTTAGTCTCAACAAAATGGATGTGACTACAGCCAAGGCACACTGGGCTGATCCTGTTTCCATATTTTGCGAAACTAAAGAAATCTAAAACAGCCTAATGGTTTTTGTGCTAGGGAAAATGGCAAATTAGCTTCAAATGAAAAGGTAAAGCATAAAGGTAACATACTCAAGTCCTCAACTCCCCAGTATTGCAAACTCTTTGTTAAAAAAAAAAAGCAAAACAGAGGTTTACTTACAACAAATCTTAAAACACCAGCTCATCACCAAAAAAGTTGATTGTAAATACAAAACACTTCAACCAAGCTAAACATCACAGATCTTAAAAGTGAACCAACATATTGCATGACCAAAAGGAAAAAAAAAAAAGCCCTTCAGGCTCAAAGGGGGAGTAGAACCCTTTGGAACAGACTGCTCCTTGTTATGGACATTCTGATCTGCTAAGAGTAAAAATAAAACAGGAAGCCAGCAGCTTGGGGAACAAGATTTCCTGTCACCAACAGCAACAGCCCAAGAACCAAGAGAATCAGCTGTTTGCTCATAACTTTGAACCTCCCTTTAATAGTCACTGTGTGGCAGCTGTGCCTATCTTTGGGGTGCAGAGGTGTTTCCTGAATATTTGTCTACTGTCTAAGGAAATAATTTTCATTCCGTTCCTCTGCTGAGTTCCCCTTTGACTCAACAGGTTTTCTAATCCAAACTCTGGACTTTCCCTTCCAGTCTAACTCTTCTCTTCTTTTACATAATGTAAAGGGTATCAGGTATTAAGATGCAATCTGTAGTAACTCACGGTGAAAAGATGGTTTACAACAGGAAAGGAGGCAGGAGGCTACAAATAAAAGAACCTCACAGGGCTCTGTACACCATCCTCTGGATGTCCTCAGACTCCCAAATTTTAAGCTTTCTGGAAGAACCAGAAATTCAGGGGTGCAGCCAGAGATGGCTGAAAACAGCTACTGTGGCTCCCTCCATTAGCAAACATTTCAGTACTTGTTCCAGCTTCTCAGAGGAGCTAAAGGAGCCAGATCCTGTTGAAATTCTGTGTTGAACGTGGCCGCTGACAGGGCATTCCAGACTTTTTCTCTGGACACTTAACGGAAACTGGATTCCAGATGGCTAGCTAAATGTCAGACTGGGTGCATGGTGGGGGGCAACTTCTAATGCCTTGGGACTTTAGCATTTATGCTCTCCCTAGTGCCTTGGGTAAGCAGACACAAATTGAGTCAACTCGGTATTATGTGGGTGGGGTTTACCTGGAACCAAGATGGCTTCCTCTTGCCAAAAAAGCCAGCTCCAACACCAGCTAGAGAGTACTCAAGAAACAACAGTATGTCAATACCTATCAAGAAAAATAATTAGAAAAGAAAATCTGCTACTAAAAAAAGTTATTTAATAGAGCCACCAAAGAGAGACAAGACACCTGTTATACAGAGTTACTTGCATCATTGCTCATTTTTCTTTTGGATAATCAAGGTTAGTTACATATATTCTGCATAAAAAATATGGAATTATGCATGATCTGAACCACAACAGTAACTTGACCAAGAAAAAAAAATCCTACATTCGGGTGAAGATAAACTTAGAAGTGGGCAAAAACTTTCAAGTCTCTTTACTCAACTCAGCTTCAAGTTGTCGAGCTGAGACATACTTGGGTTAGTACTTTGACTCTGACACCTTACTAGCTGTGTGATCTTGGGCAATTTTCCTAGAGACATTAAATAATGTAATATATAAAATGTGTACTATAGGGCTAAAAAAAGGGTAGTTATTTGTAGTTCCACAGACCCTAGGCAAATCTTCCTGTAAAATCAATTTTATTCATTGATAAATACCTTAAAACACTTTTAACCATGGACATATTATGTAGTAGAACACAATATTCACATAAATTAAAAGATGAAACCCTAGACTTCAAAAAAATTTGGTGGGTTTTTTTCCTGGAGGTTGCTCCCAGCCATGCTTCTGGACCTCCTAAAGAACATACATTCTCTCTCTCCTCCACTCTTTCATACTGGGTTCCTCATCTGAACCACAGAACAAAGAAAACGATTAGAGTAACTATCTTCTCAATTCTCCTCAAGACAGTACATAACTAGCACCATTCCAGATGTACTGGAGAAAAGTTAATACATTATATACAATGGATGTCTAATGGCATCAGGGTTTAATTCTCTCATGGAAATCCAGTTGAGAAAGGCTCCTCTATCATCAGTAGTTACTTAGTGGAAAATTTGTGGAGCACTGGATGTCGAGGAACCACTGAACTAAGGAAGTGACATGGTCAAATTTGCATTTTGGACAAATCACTCTAACAGAAGCAAAGAAGTTATATTTGGGCAGGAGAAGGCTGGAGGTTAAGACGACCAGTTGGGAAACTCTTCATAGGCTAAGAAGGAGACAATAGAAATGGAGCGGCCCACCACAGCTAGCCAATATGAACTGAGAAATCACAGACAGGTTGCAGGGTGAGTTCAGCCCTTCAGCACTATCTGCTGCTCTCTCCTGATAGTTTTGTACAGTTATACTCACAAGTGGTAAATGTATCTTTCTTTATTAAAAGTATCATGAAAAGAGCTAAATCCTAGTGCCAGTGACAGAAATAAAGAGAAAATGAAGAAAACCAAGAAAATAGTGTTCTTAGCTGGAAAAAGAAGTTCTGGATACAAGAAAGAGTGGAATGTCTTGTCTTGATAGAATCAATAAAGTTCTTTTTCAGGTTATACTTCACTTTGGGAAATTACATGCTGTAGTGATATTCGCTAATCTGGGGATTTGAGAGGGTCTTATCTCGGGGGATGTTACACACAAGAGGAATTAAATTAGAACCATTGAGAAGATGAAAGTTACAGAGAAGTAGATTTCAATTTAGTTAGTTCCTTTTAATTAGAGGTGTCCTATATTAAATGGGTTCTCCTCAGAGGTATAAGTTCCTGGGTATCAGCCTCTGGATGACCAGCTATCAGGCATGTTGGGGGAGACATTCTGAGACTGTAAGAAGATGCTGCCATTGAGAGATCAAACTGGATGATTTCTACAATGCCTTCTAAATCAAAAATGGTATAATTCTCACTCTGGGCTTCAGTTTCTTCATCTGCAAAATAAAAAGACTAAGCTAGATGATCTTTAAGAAGCTCTAAAATTCCTGGATTTTCTTCTAACTAAAGCTGTTATAACCTCCTTACTTGCCAACATCCACTTGCATTCTGAACACAAAGCCAGAAGCAGGTCTAGGGGCTGTAAAGATGGGTGGACCATGGCCATGAATCAAATCCTTCTCCAGCTCTAGATTCATCTAGATATCAGGACCTGTAGAATCCAGAATGGTCCAACGGACATTCCAGACAGAGCCCTGAGGTTAAGTTATTTACATCCTGGGAGGTTCCCAGACTGATCTGGGAGTTGGCTCCCCAAAGAAGTCCAAAGGAAAAATTGGCTTTGGACCAGTTCCAGACATCCAGCCAGCCTAAGCAGCAACCCCCATCTTTACCCCTGGCTATTTCCAGTTTAAAGGACTTGAGAATGAGTCTTGAGAACAAATAAAAGACCACGCATCCCATTCTAGCCATGGCTTGGCAGTACACTGACCAGTCTAGACTGTCAGTACCATAACAGGATTCATGCTTTGAATTGGAAACTGGATGAGGTGCTCTTTCAGGTCCCCGCAAACAGTAAGATTCTACAAGTCTGTATATTTAAAGTGAACTTGAGGAGCCGGCCCAGTGGCGCAAATGGTTAAGTGCGTGCGCTCCGCTGCGGTGGCCCAGGGTTCTCCAGTTTGGATCCCGGGCGGGCACCGACGCACCGCTTGTCAAGCCATGCTGTGGCGGGATCCCACGTAGAGTGGAGGAGGATGGGAACGGATGTTAGCCCAGGGCCAGTCTTCCTCAGCAAAAAGAGGAAGATTGGCAGATGTTAGCTCAGGGCTGATCTTCTTCACACACACAAAAAAAAGTTAACTTGAATATTTACATATCACATTTGGTCAGTGTAAAGTCAAAAGAAGACTTTGACATCCACCCTACACTCTGAACTCTCACAACTCTGATCCCAACAGCCTGGGGCAGGGTAAGGTGTGAAGTAGGGATTGGGAGGGTAGAAGAAAGTAATAAAGGAAGGCTGCATGTGAGAGGGAGGATGCACTCATCTGTAGCCCACTTTCAATTTCTGTTATTACCAGGACAAAAGACAGATGACTGCTCATTCTGGCAGTGATATTTATTACTAGCTATTTATTATAAATAAATAAATAATGCTTCATTTAGAGCCAAGGTCACTGATAACACCTGCATATTTCTATGGTCACATCCAAGTATACTTGAAAGTATATCTGAGCTATAGCAATAAACAACAGAAATGCTTCTCAAGACAGTTCCTCTTTGAAACATACCCCCAAAATGCTGATCAGCAGTAGCAGGGGATGAGAACACGTGCGGATGTCGTATGTATGGCAGTCAGGACTTCTGCTTTCACTTCAGCATTTCCCACTGTTTTATAGTTAACAGCACTTTGGATGGGGGCATATGAGAAGAGCTTTACTCTGCAGACTAGTTTCCTCTTTCAAGAGATAAATTTCTTCATGTTAAAGAATATGCATTCCACAAGGGTTCAAGAATTTCAGTTGAAAAGTCAAATAATTATTTGACTTCAAAATGATGGACAACACATAGGCTTACTGTAATCTAAGTCTGTCTAGTAAAATGTTTAAATAAGTATGAATTTACTGTTGCATGTAGCAGTCCTCATTCTCCTGCAACAACCACAGGAGGAATGCCTCATTACAGACAAGCATCCACCTACTTCCTGTTGAAATATAGGGTGGGGCTGAACCTACAAATATAACCAGACTCTCTCCAATTACAAGGAATTACTGACAAATCAGTTTAGGTCACTAGAGTAATGTCCAAAGGAGCTAGCAAGACAGAAATGGAACTCCTAGAGCGGACAGAGAAAGTGACTGGGAGAACCAAGAAAAAGAACTTATTTGCTGTGATCTAAAACCAGGAGAAATTTCCAATTTCATAAAGGAATGACACCAGCTATGGACCTACATTCAATAAGTGTAAGGCTCCTTGTTCTGATTTCATTTTGGGAAAGTCCAAGAAACAGGACTTCTAAACTCCAGTACCTTACTCCTTTAGCACACTGTACATCTATCAAAGACCATTCACATCTGGTAATTCTATAACTTTCCACTATCTTTGTGGGCAATATCACCTTTTGTTCTTAATTACTCTTCAGGCTCTAATCATAGCTTTGCTCTTAAAGCTAAAATCGGGGGGATCACTCTTACCTTCAAAATTGGTTTCTTCTAGTATCAACTATTCCATAGAAAATTGCCTCTTAAATGGCCAAAATTAGGCTCTCTTTTCAGTAGGATCCATCTGGTTGTCCAAAAGAAAATACATTTAAACTATGAGTTGGAAACCTGGATTCTTGTTCTTAGTCTAATGATGACTGGTAATTGGGGAAAAATTTCAATTCATCCTTCTAGTTCAGTTGTGAGCTGCACTAAAAAAATGCTCGAGAGATGCTATATTAACCTGAGATTTTGTTTGCAAAGTATTCTGAGCGCCAAAGAAAAGATTTATTCACGTAAAGTATTTCTAATATCTCCATGTTAGCCAAAGTTCCCTGTTATGTATCCACTTAAATTACACAGGGTCTACAACGCTATCATTGATGACTTTCAGTCACAGACACAAAGTTCATTTTACTTTCCCAATCTAACGCCAATTTCTAGCAATACACAATTCGTCAAAATGGAATGGTTTGAAATATTCCAAACTATCCATTTAAATGGGCTTACTTTTACTCTGATTGGATAAATATAAACTATGAATGATTTTACTAAAAAATAGAGAAATCTTACCCCTAACATTTGCGGGTACTCAAGTACTAGATTTCTTTCAGCTATAATCATTGAGCATTAAATTCACACAGGAGTTGAACATGAAAAACAACTAAGCTGCTCTGAAAAACAAACACCAACACAAAAAATGAAACAGAAGTATCAACCTCAACAAATCAGTTCACAAGATTACTAGAAATACGTCAATAATGCACACAAGCCCCAATAAAGTATTCTTCATTTTTAAGAGCTTCCTTTTTTATTTCTAGCCAATGACAGAAAAAAGCCAAACCTGGGCATGTGCTACCATATGGGAACACACAGTTGGCTTTTGTGGAAGAGTGTCTAATCCCACTTTACTACCTTACTTAGGAATGGAGATGATGGGGTTCGGCTGTAACCTTTCTTTCCCGGTTCTTGCAAGCAGCAGTCAGTACGGAACCAGGTTAAGCCCCCTACAGTCATGGCACTGGAGTACCCACTGGTTGATTAGATACAGAGGCAGTTTTGAAAATGAGGGAGGAAGGAGACATTCAGAGCCGAATCACACATCAGGCACCAAGTAAGTCTCATTTCTTCCTGCCAGCTGCCTAACCATTCATTTTAATCTCTATGATGCCTCACTTCATATTTCAAGCTTCTCTCTGCAGTAGCTGCTCCCTCTCTGGGATAGAAAGGCCAAAAAGAAACCGAATTTACACAACTGAGAAAGGCCAGGGAAAAAAAGGTTGCAGAGCAACGACAAAAAAGAAATTCAGCAAAATGTTTGCCTGACAGCTCAGGGCAATATACAAACACACCTTGTGGTCATGGAGCAGGCAGAAGCAGCAGTCCTGGATGTGACTGTTAACACACCAGCTTAAGTGAGGAGAGAGACCTAGCAATCACAACTACACCTGACCACCAAGGAGTGGACTTACGGAGCAAAGTGCCATGCAATTCCATATCAACTATTTTATTCTGCCAGCTGTAACAGGAATTCATTCCTGAAAAAGTGTCACACACTCATCTGTCACTAACGGCCAAGCCGCCAGCTACTGAGTAAGAGTCAGCAGCAAAGGGCAACTGTACATATACTTCCTCTCACAAGGTCTATTCACCACTCAAAACATGGGATTTATAAGCAAAAGTCCTTGAGCAGAGGGGAAAGTAAGTACCCATTCTTTTCTTTCTACCCTTAGTTTACTAGGCAGTTACCAAAACCCTCAAAACCTAATAAGCAGTGGCACAGAGCAGCAAGAACATGGACACTGGGCTGGCCCCGTGGCTTAGCGGTGAAGTGCGCGCGCTCTGCTACTGGCGGCCCGGGTTCGGATTCCGGGCGCGCACCGACGCACCGCTTCTCCGGCCATGCTGAGGCCGTGTCCCACATACAGCAACTAGAAGGATGTGCAGCTATGACGTACAACTATCTACTGGGGCTTTGGGGGAAAAATAAATAAATAAAATTATTAAAAAAAAAAAAAAAAGAACATGGACATTAAGAGACAGAGGTGTGGGTTTCAACCCACTACTGCCAAACTTTAGCTTTGGGTCCTTGGCAAGCAGTCAAATCTCTCAGTCTGTTTCTTAATCTGTTAAATTAGTATAGTGAGTTCTAGTTTGTAAGGCTGTTGTGAAGAAAAATGAAATAATGCCTGTATAAAATACTTAACACAATGCCTGGCACAGAACAGATGATCACAATCATAGTAGTAGTGAATGTAGCAGTAGCAGCAGCAGCAGCAGTAGCAGTAGTAGTAGTAGTAGAAGTACTAATTCTACATCTATCTAGCATTTAACTATGTGCCAAGCACTGTTCTAAATGTTTTATATGTGGTTCTCTTAAACATTAAACAACACTATTAATAAGCTTCATAATAAGGTTGTATTAATGGTTAACTACTAATTATAGCACCCTTATCAATCAAAGAATATTTATCAAGAAGACACTAGAAGACACCAAGAAGTATAAAATCCCTCCCTTGACTCCAAGAGCTTATAATTTAACTGCAGAGACAGATAAAACAACAGTTAAGTAACAATACACCAAATAAATAGAAGCTCAATTATCAAATGAATGATGTAGTCAATGATGACAATAGAAAGGATGAAAGGATCTGTGAAGTGAAGGAAGTGAATAGACCTCCTGGAATGAAGAGCTGAACTGGGCAGGATTTGGATATAAAGAATAAAGAGGGGAAAGTTTTCCAAGTGGGGGTAATATAAGCAGAAGTCTTGAAATCTGTCACTAAGAATTTATGGAAAAGTCACAATTCTAATGGGCTTATACCATATTTCATCAAATCTAAGATGCCACTGATTGTAAGATGCATCACGATTCAAGAGATGTTAAAATGTGGGGAAAATGTATACCTCAAAATCAATGAAATATAACATTTCTTTTTCTATAATATGAGAGGGTAGACAAGATAATCTTTAAAAGTTCTCTCTACCCCTAAAATGCTATGATTCTATAACTCAGACTTACAAGAATGTTCAAATTTTACTAAACCATCAACACCATGGGAAGAACAAAAACAAAAACGAGAGTGGAACCATACTCCACTATTTATTTGCAAGGCTAAACTATTTACCTCCTAATATGTTCATATTTTCCTTTATATACTTGAACATAGTTTTAAAAGCTGTTTTAATATCCTCCTCTGCTAATTCCATCATCTCTGTCATTTCTGAGTGTTTCTACTGACTGATCTTTCTCCTAGTTATGGGCCACATTTTTCTGGCAAGTCTGGTAACTTCTGATTGGATGTTGGACATTGTGATTTTACAATGTTGAGTATTTAGCATCGTTGTCTTGGTTTCAAGAGTGTTGGGCTTTGTTCTGGTAGGCAGTTAAGTTACTTGTGGTTCAGTTTGGTACCTCTGAGGCTTGTTTTTAAGCTTTGTTAGGGTGGGTCTAGAGTAGCCTTTAGTCTATGGATATTTTAGCCCCAGTACAAAGATGTGGCCCTTCTACAATCTCTACCAGATGCTCCCAGTGAGCAACATGGGCTCTCCACTGGTTGGCAGGAACTCACATACCTCTCTGCTCTGGAAACCAGTTAACTCATAGCTTCCTAAGTACTCTTTCCCCAACCTCCTGGAGTTTGACCCTACGCATGTGTGCGGTGAGCAATGACTCAAGGCAACCCTGAAGAGATTTCTAGAGCAATTTTTCTACATAACTCCCTCCCTTCCAGAACTCCACCCCACAGTTTCCAGTTGTGTCAGCCTCCCTTGAACTACAATCTGTCTCTTCAGTTCAGCAAGACCAATGTGCTCAGCTTGATGTCCCCCACTCTGCTCCATGGTTAGAATATACATCTAGACAGAAAGCCAGGGTAATCATGGCACCTCTTTTATTTCCTTTCTCGCAGGGATCACAGCCCCATGCTTCCTGTTTAACTCAGGACTGACTTCCATTCTAGTTTTACAAGGCCCCCAATCATAACAAGGTATTGTAAAATTCCTAAAGTCAGATTAATTTCAATTTATCTCCAATAAGTATATACCATGGAGTACTTTTAGAAGAAATAACAGGAAAAAGTAGGTGTCCTGAAATCAAACAAACAAGAAAGCATTGCAAATAGGTAGGATATCATCACCATAAGCATATAACATACTTGAATAATATATTTAATTTTTTGAATGATCACAATTGAGAACAATGGCAGAAAATTTCTTTTCTTTTTTAAAGCTAATACTCATAAAGGTGCTTACCACATTCAAAAATCAATATAGCTTGGTGAACCCAGAGACATGTTTTAAGGGAATCAAGGATTCCCTGGGTCACTAGTTATATAATTTAGGGCTGGTTAATCTCTCTGAGCCTCATCTGTAAAATGGGGAAAATAAAACCTATCTCATAGGATGGTTCTAAGGATAAAACCAGATAATATATGTAAGTCTTCTAGAGGGGTGTCTAGCACCCAGTAGGTACTCAGTAACTGTTAGCTTTCATTACAACTAATTCAAAAGAATGCTGAGTTTGTTTGGACTCATCTCCTTGTGGAAATGAAATAATTTAAGGAGAGCAGGTCAAATTAAACAGCGCTGAGCATTACAAAGGGCTCTCCTAATTGGTCCTCTCTTCTTTGGTCTCAGTAGAGGCCAAGTAGTAGGTGGGCCTCTTTCCTTCTGAGATAGGCTCTCCAGGTGTGTGGAGACAAATGCTGAGAAAGAAATAGATGGCCTCTGCTTACATTATGCCAATTTTAAGGATTAAGACAAAGGGTATCAGTCTTCCAAATCATAGTCAAGAGTCAATTCAGTATTTTCACTTTAGGTACTTTGAAAGCAAAATAGTCTCAAAGGGACTATTATCTGGATTGTGGCATTTCTTTAAAAAAAAAAAAATCCTTTCATCTTAAAGGCCCAAGGTAAATGTCACCACTTCTAAGAAGCCTTCCTTGACTCTTATTGTCTGAAGTCATTTCTCCCTTTCCAAAAGTGCCAAAGAGGTATGCTGAATCTTTTTTATGGCAGTCACTACATTCTAATTTGTAGCACAGATTTTGGGAGTGTACAACTCTTTTGAGCATAGGAACTGAAAAACAAAATATCTTCAAACCTAACAGAAGCAGAAGTAACAAAGGCGGCCATCTGGAGCCAAGGGTGGGATTCTTAAAACTTCTTTGTATCCTATAGTGTCTGCTCAATAAATATTTGTTGAATTCCCAAAATACGCCAGATATTTATTCACATTTTCTTGATATCTCTAATCCTCAAAATACTTCTGAAAGGTAAGCAGTAGCATTCTGACTTTGCAGATGAGAGAATTAAAACTAAGAGCAGGTCTGCTGTAACTTGATTAAAGTCACAGTCAGCTTTACCCAGGTCTATCTGTGTCTAAAGTTCACGCTCTTTCCATGACTCCACACCAACTCTTCATAAAACACCCAAACCAAGAAGTTAGACGAATATGCCCGTATTTCTTATTTTCATACACAAGTGCCACCAAACCCCAGACTAGTTTCTTCCCGCTCAAAAGACTGCAAGCTAACACAAGAAAGCCTTCCTGACATATTTACCCTAGAAGAACTGAAATGGTGTTAATGAGGATAACATTCTGCTTTCCCCCCCTCTACACCCAATTTTAGCCAGCTGCTCAGGGGCTTCCCATTTTTCACTTTAAACAACACAAACACTGGCTCATTTAAAGTGCCAGCCTTAGATAACATGTTCAGATGCTACTGATTTTCAAACAAACTCCTGTTTTCAAACAGCTAGGCATTTGGGGTTCCGTCACTTTTGACAGTTTACTTTTATCTACAAGGTCCCTGAAAATCACTTTAAGTTTCATTCTCTGTGCACTGTTTGGCTCATCAAATCTTGTCATCGGGGATTTTTTTTTAAAGCATCTAATCTTTTATCTTCTTTTACAATGAACCAAAACACATTCCTATAGGTAATTCCTAAACTGTATATGTATATTTTCAAATAATATTCTTCTACTCCTTTTCTACAAAGCACAGTTGTTTTTCCTTTTTAGCCCAAGTAAAGATAATTATATCAGAAGTGAGTTTTCCCCCATCTCTTTCTGCATATGGGGAATACTGAAAAGATAAATCTTTTTAAATTATTAAATGTAAATAGCTCATTAAATATAATCCAATTACTTTAATTGTAAAAAGGAAGTAATTACAATATGTACATGTATTCTTGCCTAGTAGATTTAATATCTTTAATCCTTTCAGCATTAATATTTTAAATTAACCTTTGACATTAGAAAAATGCAAGAAACTTATGTCTCTTTAAAAAAAAAAAAACATATAAAGCTGTACTTGATGGATCTTAGTTGTGATTTCACCCACAAACAATTTTAGTGGGAACAGCCCCACTCCCACAGAGAGGGGTAATTAAATACCACCTGCCCTAACGGAACTGGTATTTCTTGTCTGCCATAAATCATGTTAAAGAGTCTGTTTTAAATTTTAATGCCTTTGTGGCACAAAAAGCCAAGAGATGAATCCCGTAGCATTCCAATAATCACAAAAGCTTTACTTAGAAAGACAATTCCAAGCCAAAATTTGTTAGAAGCATGTCTTTGGTATAGCAGCCTAAAATTTCCATTACCTAATTTCTATTCTGTTACTACCAATTGTAGCTCCCTGAGATCACCCCCAAGCATTCTTCTTGCTCTCTGGTCTCTAGCCCCTCAAGTTTGCTGTTACATTTTCCCTCAGCGGCCATCTGGTTCTTCGGTTTTTACTCTTTCTCGGTGACCAAGGGTAAATAAATTGCATAGCTAAATCTCTATGAACTGCTTTGAAAATAGGCTCTGCCACGGTCTGTGCACTGAAGAACTTCTATTAAAACGGAAGAGAAAGGCTTACACAGGTGAGGAATTAGGAAGGTTGAGCTTTGTTTTTCTACTTCCTACCAAAATCTATCAATGAGTGCTGTTTTAAGATATGAATGTGTATTTAGAAAAATTAAAATTTTATTTAGATCAACACAGAACTTTTTCCAAACTTTAGAAATAGCAAGAACTATATGAATATATATGTTGTACAGGTAACAACTGGGGCCATTTTTATACAGCACTTTCCCTCCAAAGTAGAAAAGTTCTCTTTAAAGTATTAATAAGCACCACGTGTTTTCAGCAACTCTCAAGGATTTCACTGAAATAGATTTTCCTGTTCAGGCTCTGTATTAATGAGCCAAAGGTGCAGCTCTGCTTCACTGATACCACTTCCCAAAACAAATTAATGAAATGGAGCAGGCTGACTATGACTAACTCCTTTGGTCATTCGGACTATAGCCATGTTGGAGCAGTTCCTGACTACATAAGGCTGGCTTCTGCTGTCACCCAGGCTAACTATGGAAAGCTATTTTATGGTTCGAAAGGATAGTGACATAGGTCACTGTGGGATCCCTCATTCCAAACACTGTAACGGATTCTGAACAATTACCAAGGTTAGCAGAGTGAATGGAGCTTTAAAGATTTAAATGATTCAAGTCTCATCTTGGTAACACTGGTATTTCTGTACAAAATATATCTTATTAGGCCAGCCCTTGAAAGTTAAAAAGGTGTCTTTAAATGCCTGCTGACCTAAAATTGCCATGTTCCCTGTTTTAAAGGGATTGATTTTCTGGAGAACGACATTAAGATGCCAAATGCTGTTCAATGGAGATCAGAATACTATTTGGGAACCTATTCTGCACCTGTGGAAGTAAAAGAATAAGACTGGCTCACACACCCCAGAAGGAGGATGGTATTTATGTGGGCTCTCCCTGTGACCTCTTTGGCAGCAAATGTAAGAGAGTCCTTTTTTGAGGCTAAGGGGCGGGGCCCAGGACTTTCAACTACCCCATTCAAGCAGGGTTATGACTCCCCTCCTCCATAATTAAGTTCCCTTTCCCACTCTCCATGCATGCATGAATTGCAGTGACATTGACATGCGGGCCTGACATTAGTCTTTGAAGGTCATTTAAATCCTCCTCCTTTCAAGCTGCCTTAAAAGCAACTGCATCATCCACTCCACAATGCCTGAGTATGGGGTTTGACTAGATGGTTCTCAAAGCAGAGTCACCTAAAGCATAAAAAGAAAAAGGGCTCCAAATTCAGGTATCATAAAAAGAACAAATCAAAGAAATAGAACATAAAATTCAGTTGCTCAAGGGACAATAGTAAGAGAAACACTAAACATCTTACATTACATGAATGAAAATACTTCTACTGATAATCCCTTTTATTTAAGAAAGTAGAAAAGGTCATTCACAATATGGTCCCATCTCCTGTCACATCTTCATATATACATAACTTTCCCTGAAGTCCTATAGACCTTCCCAAGGCTCCTCATTGTATCACGTTCTCTCTTGCCTCCATACTTTTGCTCAAGTCTGACCACCCACCACAACCCCCACCAACTTCTAAGGTCTTCCAAGATTGAGCTCAAGTGAAACAACTCTTGACATGCTTTGCCCCAAAGGAGCTTGGTGTCCCTAGCCTTGCACATTCTTTAAACTTCCATAACACCCTATGCATGCCTATCCCATCATATTGCATTAAAATGACTGATTTTCTTACTTGCTCTCCTACTAGACTGTGAATTCTTTGAGGCTGGTGACCAGTCATCTCTAATCCTAGGGCCTACCACCATGCGAGGCACAGAGCGAATGCTCAATAAATATTTATCAAATGAATGAAGCCACAGTTAATGGCCCTTGTGCTTTGGCCCTCATGATGGTGAGGATGGGATGAGGGAAGAGAACCCAATCTGAAAAGCCCAAATTCAATCTCTGTTTTAGAATTACACAACAGGATCCACATACACTCTAAGCCATAGGATATCGTCAGAGGTCTAATCTGGTACAGAACAGAGTGAGACATTAAAAATTAAAATCCAAGGGGGCCGGCCCAGTGGTGCAGCAGTTAAGTGTGTGTGCTCCGCTCTGGTGGCCCGAGGGTTCACAGGTTTGGATCCCAGGCACGCACCGACGCACCGCTTGTCAAGCCCTGCTGTGGCGGCATCCCATATAAAGTAGAGGAAGATGGGCATGGCTGTTAGCCCAGGACCAATCTTCCTCAGCAAAAAAAGAGGAGGATTGGCATCGGATGTTAGCTCAGGGCTGATCTTCCTCACACACACACAAAAAAATTAAAATCCAAGGCCACCTTGACCAACGTGAGCTATCTTCCACCTCCCTTTTATTCATGTACCTCAAAGCTCTTACTTCCTAAGGTAAAGAGATAAAAATGATAGTTATCAGCCAAAGGAGATAAATTTCCAAAAAGGCTAAGGAAGAGCAGAATAGGGTAAGTCATGAAAATCAGCACATGTCCAAAGCTTGAAAGAAATCTAGGCTGTCATTAAAATTTCCAGGCACTTGGCCTAAAATGTTAATAAGCCTCTGAACCTTTCTTTTCCCTCCCAAATCAGCTTCTTACTTCCCTCCCCTCAATAATTTTTCCCCACCCACCTACCCACCCACCAGCCTGCCTGCCTTTCTTTCTTTTCCTTCTTTCTTTTCCTTCCTTCCTGCCTTTATAAATACAAATAGAGCTGGTGAGAATCTGGCAAACAAATGACAACTTCAAACTATATGTGGGATCTATATGAAGTGATATCCAATTATCTGTTCGTTTGTTCATTCATTCATCCATTCAAGGAACCTTATATACCAGGCACTGTGCCACACACTGGGGATACAATTCAACAGTGCCCCTGCCCTCACGAAGCTCAAAAAGCTACTGAAGGAGACAAGTAAATAAAGGGACAATAATACTCTATGATATGGGCCGGCTCGTGGCTTAGCGGTTAAGTGCACGTGCTCTGCTACTGGCGGCTCGGGTTGGGATCCCAGGCGCGCACCGACGCACCGCTTCTCCGGCCATGCTGAGGCCGCGTCCCACATACAGCAACTAGAAGGATGTGCAACTATGACATACAACTATCTACTGAGGCTTTGGGGGAAAAAAATAAAAAATAAAATAAAATACTCTATGATAAGTGTGACTACAAATGTTAATTTAAGTTCAAGGTGTTATGGGTATCCAGCTCAGTCTGGGGCTGGGGGGAGGGCGGGGGGAGGGGTCGTGGTGGGGGTGGTGTCAGTTAAGAAAGGGTGTCTTAAAGGACAAAAAAGGTTACTTAAGAGAAGTTTCAGGTGGAGGGAGCAGTGTGTGCAGAGGCAAACAGTGTTGCAGGAACAGCAAATAGCTTGGTGTGGCTGAAGTGCAGGAAGTCATGAGTGATGAGGCTAATAAGGCAGACAGAAGCCGAGGCACAGAGAGCCTTGTATGCCGCATTATATACCACTTGGAGTGTGCTGAAGGCTACTGGGAACTATTTAAAATTGAGGCTAGAGTGACATGATCAGATTTGCATTTAGAAAGCTCTCTCTGGCAGCAATGTGGAGAAAGTACTACATGAAGGGGTAAAATACTGAGGCGGTAATCCAAGAGGAAGAACTTCTAATTGATCAATGGAATCTACATAACGGGAGAGGTGCAACACAAGACGATAGAAAGTGCTCTATATTGAGTTTGAGACCAGGTTGTCACTGATAAGCTTTCTCTTTTGAATGATAAAATTACTTAATCTCTCTGGGCCTCAGTTTTTACATTCTGAAAAACATGTTTATTTGTGAAAGCAGAACTAGGGGCAACATTAGACTAGATCAGGTATCACCAACCTTTTCTTCATGCTTTAAAATTTATAGATATAAAAATTTAGGGGCCGGCCCCGTAGCTTAGCGGTTAAGTGTGCGCACTCGGCTACTGGCGGCCAGGGTTTGGATTCCGGGCGCACACCCACGTACCGCTTCTCCGGCCATGCTGAGGCCGCGTCCCACATGCAGCAACTAGAAGGATGTGCAACTAGGACATACAACTATCTACTGGGGCTTTGGGGGGAAAAAAAAAGGAGGAGGATTGGCAATAGATGTTAGCTCAGGGCTGATCTTCCTCACACACACACACAAAAAAATGACATGATGGCTGGGATTTGTTTCAAAAGAATCCAACAAGGGTAAGGGAGTAGGTGGTGGTACAGATGAAACATGACTGACCATGAGTTGATAATTGTTGAAGCTGAGTGATGGGCATATAAGGGTTCATTATATCATCCTCTCTACGTTTGTATATGTTTGAAATTTTCTATAATTTTTTTAATGAGAGAAAAATTTATCTATAAGGACCCTTCCAGCTCTTAAATCTACAAAAATCTATTTAAATATAGCACTGGCTGGCTAGTACCTCAAGAGGTCATTCAATCTAGTTTTTTGCCTCCATGAACATTATCTGCAATATTATCTCACTCAACAAATATTTATTAAGTAACTAAGTGCCAAGACCCTAGCATTGTAGATGTATAGAGGTACAAGATATAGTTTCTGTTTAAGGAGTTTAGTCATATAGAAGAGATGAGAAAGTACATAAATATAAAACAAAGTAAAAAGTGATAAAGTTATGGTTTACTTCTGGTTAAGAAAATCACAGAACGCATCATACAGGAGTGTCATATAACCGGACATTAAATATAGGCAGGATTTGCACGTGCAGAGACAAGGAGTATTATATCTGAGGGAGACAGACAGTATGAGCAGAGACACATAAGCAAAAAATAATGAGACATTTCTGGAGCACATTATTGCAAAAGTAGTGGGAAGCAAGGCTGCAAAGACAAGTAGGGTCAGATCACAGAATCTTAAATATCAGGCTGAGTTTGTACTTTAGCCAATAAGTGATGAGAGTCACACAACTACAGTTATAGATTATAGTATTTTTAGGAAGAAGCTATACATCTCACTCAAGCAGAGTAGCAGAACAGAATAGAGATGGGGAGGGGACTGGAAGTATGGACAATAGGCAAGGCAAAAGGTAACAAAGGACCTGAAATGGAGTAGTGGGAAGGACCTGAGAGTGTCTTGGCATGAAAAGAAATAGGAAGTTCAGGAAAGTCAACAGTCACTGAGGCCTTACATTTGGGTGAATTGGGAAAACAGTAGAGCCAATGTTTGTTATGTTGGCAGACCTATACCAGCCCTGAAATGTGCTGAATAAATGACTGAGTAAATGAATAAATAGAAATATGTGAGTCAAGATAAAAGGCAGTAAGTCAGGGGATTTGGGGGAGGGGGGTGGGCAGAAGATAAGCTTAGCCTTCTCGTTTTAACCTATGAGGAAGTCAAGGTCCTGAAGGAAAATGCTGCCCAGGTATGCTAAGCATCTTTCTTAGAAAAGCAAAGCTTCCATCATTAAAACCTGTATATCGGGCCGGCCCCGTGGCTTAGCGGTTAAGTGCGCGCGCTCCGCTGCTGGCGGCCCGGGTTCGGATCCCGGGCACGCACAGACGCACTGCTTCTCCGGCCATGCTGGGGCCGCGTCCCACATACAGCAACTAGAAGGCTGTGCAACTATGACATACAACTATCTACTGGGGCTTTGTGGGGAAAATAAATAAATAAATAAAATCTTAAAAAAAAAAAAAAAAAAAACCTGTATAAAATCCATCCTTAAAACCTGTAAACATGTCTCCCAAGCAAGGAAGAGACAAGCCGTACCAACCTGACCACTGATTCCCAAAAAGAAACAATCCATGAAAAGCTGGAGGTACAGAAAGGATATCCAGGTGGAGTGATTCAACAGGAATTCTGGGATTAGAGTTCAGAGGCAGAAATACAGATTGGGAGTTACTACATGGAGGCTGTAGTTCAAGACGTGAGAGAGTAGATGACCTCCCAATATAAAAGCATAAACAGAGAGGCAAGGTCAGTGGACAACTTGGAGACTGACAAAGAAGAAAGCATCAAGGAAGGCAGAAGGAGAACCAGAACAATGCTTTGTCATAAAAGCTAAGAGAAGAGTTTCCAGAATGAAGACATGCTCAATCCTTCTCTTCCTCCTTGACCCACATATCTAACCCATCATCAAGTCCTATCAGCTCTCCCTCTAAAATATATACTAAATACATCTACTTCATTGCATTTCTTTTTCCACCAACCTAGTTCAAGTCTCCATCATTACCTGGACTTCTACAATAGCCTTCTGTTACCTCAATCAATTCCTGCCCCCAGATAATCCATTTTCTTTGCAGCAATTAATCTTGTAAAAATGGAAATCGTATCATATACCCGTCCCTGGCTTAAAACTCGTTAAGTGACTGGATATTTAAAGATATTGGGGCGTAACAATGTTAATAATGTTCCAGTGGGGGAATACTTGTATTTTAGAGATATATGCTGAAATATTTACAAATGAAATGAAGTCTAGGATCTGTTTCAAAAACAATATGAGCAAACACATCTGAACTTACTCTATGAGGGCAGTATTACTGTGATATCAAAACCAAAGACTTTCCCACTAAGATCAGGAACAAGACTACAATGTCCATGCTTATCACCTCTGTTCAACACTGTACTGGAGGTTCTAGCCAGGGTAATCAGGCAAGAAAAAGAAATAAAAGGCATGAGATTGAAAAGGAAGAAGTAAAAGTCTATTTGCAGATGACATGATCTTATATACAGAAAATGTTAAGGAATCCACAAAAATACTGTTAAAACCAAGGTAGCAGGATATAAGATCAATAAACAAAAACCATGGGCCGGCCCTGTGGCTTAGCAGTTAAGTGCGCATGCTCTGCTGCTGGCTGCTCGGGTTCAGATCCTGGGCGCGCACCGACGCGCCACTTCTCCGGCCATGCTTAGGCCGCGTACCACGTACAGTGACTGGAAGGATGTGCAGCTATGGCATACAACTATCTACTGGGGCTTTGAGGGAAAAAATAAACAAATAAAATTATTAAAAAAAAAAAGTTTAAAAAAATAAATAAATAAACAAAAATCAATTGTATTTCTATACCCCAGCAATGAACAATCCAAAAATGAAATTAAGAAAACAATTTCATTTACAATAGCATCAAAAAGAATAAATACTTAGGAACAGATTTCACAAAAGTGCAAGACTTATACACTAAAGACTACAAAACATAGAAAAAAATTAAAGACCTAAATAAGTGAAAAGATACCCCATACTAATGGAAGACTTAATATTGTTAAAATGGCAATATTTCCCAAATTAATCTACAGATTCAATAAAATCCCTATCAAAATTCCAGCTGGCGTTTTTGCCAAAATTAACAAACTGAGCCTAAACTCATACGGAAGTGCAAGGGACTCAGCATAGTCAAAACAACATTGAAAAAGAAGAACAGGGCCAGCCCCATGGCTTAGCAGTTAAGTGCGTGCACTCCTCTGCTGGCGGCCTGGGTTCGGATCCCGGGCGCGCACCGACGCACCGCTTCTCCGGCCATGCTGAGGCCGCGTCCCACATACAGCAACTAGAAGGATGTGCAACTATGACATACAACTATCTACTGGGGCTTTGGGGGAAAAAATAAATAAATAAAATTATAAAAAAAAGAAAAAGAAGAACAAAGTTGAAGGACTCACTTTTTGATTTCAAAGCTTACCACAGAACTACATTAATCAAGACTGTGTGGTACTAGCATAAGAACAGATTTTTTTTTTTTAATAATTTTATTTATTTATTTCCCCCAAAGCCCCAGTAGATAGTTGTATGTCATAGCTGCACATCCTTCTAGGTGCTGTATGTGGGACGCGGCCTCAGCATGGCCGGAGAAGTGGTGCGTCGGTGCGCGCCCGGGATCTGAAGAACAGATATTTAGATCAATGGAATAGAATTGAGAATCCAGACATAAATGCATACATTTATGACCACTTTATCTTTGACAAGGATGCAGGAAAATTCAGTGGGGAACGAACTGTCTTTTCAACAAATAGTGTGGGACAACTGGATACCCACATGCAAAGAATAAAGTTGGACCCCTACCTAACACCATACACAAAATTTAACTCAAAATGGATCAAAGGCCTAAATATAAGATGTAAAAGTATAAAACTCTTAGAAGAAAACATAGGTGTAAATCTTTGCAATCTTAGGTAATAGTTTCTTAGATAAGACACACAAAAACAACCATGAGCTGGCCACTACTCTTTTTTTTTTTTTTTTTGGTGAGGAAGATCAGCCCTGTGCTAACGTCTGCCAATCCTTTTTTTTTTGTTTTTTTTTACTACTCATTCTTAAATTGGGTTATTTGTCCTTTTATTATTGAGTTGTAATAGTTCTTTATATATTCTGGATAAAAGTCCCTTATCAGATATGATATGCAAATATTTCTGTGGCTTGTCTTTTCACTTTTTTGACCATGCCCTTTAAAGCACAAAAGTTTTTAATTTTGATCAAGTACAGTTTATTTTTTTCTACACCACCAGGCCGGCCCTAACTGAATTTATATGAAGTGTCCAAAATAGGTAAATCCGTAGAGACAGAAAGTAGACTAATGGTTGCCTAGGGCTGGGGGAAGAGGAGAATGGGGAGTGACTGCTAATAGGTATGGGATTTCTTTTTTTGGGTGATGAAAATGTCGGGGCTGGCCCCGTGGTGTTGCGGTTAAGTGCGCGCGCTCCGCTGCTGGTGGCCCGGGTTCAGATCCCAGGCGCACACCAATGCACAGCTTGTCAGGCCATGCTGTGGCGGCGTCCCACATAAAGTGAAGGAAGATAGGCACAGATGTTAGCTCAGGGCCAGTCTTCCGCAGCAAAAAGAGGAGGATTGTCACAGATGTTAGATCAGGGCTGATCTTCCTCACAAAAAAAAAAAAAAAGAAAGAAAGAAAATGTTCTGGAGGGGCCAGCCCGTTGGCATAGTGGTTAAGTTAATGCACTCCGCTTCAACAGCTTGGGGTTCACAGGTTCGGATCCCAGGTGTGGACCTATACACTGTACATCAAGCCATGTTGTGGTGGCATCCCATATACAAAAAATAGAGGAAGACTGGCACAGATGTCAGCTCAGGGACAATCTTCCCCAAGCAAAAAGAGGAAAATTGGCAACAGATGTTAGTTCAGGGCCAACCTTTCTCACCAAAAAAAAAAGAAAAGAAAATGTTCTGGAATTAAACAGTAGTGATGGTTGCACAACCTTGTGAATACACTAAAAATCAGTGAACTGCACATTTTGTTTTTATAATTTTTTTTATTTATTTGTTCCCCCCAAAGCCCCAGTAGACAGTTGTACGTCATAGTTGCACGTCCTTCTAGTTGCTGTATGTGGGACGCGGCCTCAGCATGGCCAGGCAAGCAGTGCGTCGGTGCGCACCCGGGATCCGAACCCGGGCCGCCAGCAGCGGAGCGCGCGCACTTAACCACTAAGCCACAGGGCCGGCCCCTGAACTGCACACTTTAAATGGGTGAATTATTTGCCATGTAAATTATATCTCAATTTTATTTTTTTTTATTATTATTTTTATTTATTTCTTTATTTTTTTTGTGAGGAAGATCAGCCCTGAGCTAACATCCATGCTAATCCTCCTCTTTTAGCTGAGGAAGACTGGCTCAGAGCTAACATCTATCGCCAATCCGCCTCCTTTTTTTTTTTTCGCCCCAAAGCCCCAGTAGATAGTTGTATGTCATAGTTGCACATCCTTCTAGTTGCTGTATGTGGGACGCGGCCTCAGCATGGCCGGAGAAGCAGTGCGTCCGTGCGCGCCCAGGGTTCCGAACCCGGGCCGCCAGTAATGGAGCGCACGCACTTAACCGCTAAGCCACCAGGCCGGCCCCATATATCTCAATTTTAAAAGTCAAAAAGAAAAGTCCATACAAAGACTTGTTCACAAATGTTCATAGTAGCTTCATCTGTAATAGCCCAAACTGCAAATAACTCAAATGTCCATCAACAGGTGAATGGGTAAACAAATTAGTATATTCATATAATGGATTATTACTTGGCAACTACTGATACTTGCAACAACATGGATGAGTCTCAAAATAATTATCCTGAATGAAAGATGCCAGACACCCCTCTCAATAAGCACATACTCAATAAGCACATGATTCCCTTCATACAAAATCCTAGAAGATATAAACCAATTTATAGTGTTAGAAAGCAGAGCAGTGGTAGGGCCGGCCCCGTGGCTTAGCGGTTAAGTGCGCGTGCTCCGCTACTGGCGGCCCAGGTTCGGATCCCAGGCATGCACCGACGCACCGCTTCTCCGGCCATGCTGAGGCCGCGTCCCACATACAGCAACTAGAAGGATATGCAACTATGACATACAACTATCTAGTGGGGCTTTGGGGGAAAAAAAAAGGAGGAGGATTGACAATAGATGTTAGCTCAGAGCTGGTCTTCCTCAGCAAAACAAGAGGAGGATTAGCACAGATGTTAGCTCAGGGCTGATCTTCCTCACAAAAAAAAAAAAAAAAGAAAAAGAAAAAAAAAGAAAGCAGATCAGTGGTTGCCTATGGACTGGGGGCAGGGGGAGCAGTGTGGCAGGAGGGAGTGATCACAAAGGGGCAGAAGGAAACATTTAGGAGTGATGGATATGTTCATTATCTTGACTATGGCAGTCGTCTCATTTGTACATACATACGTCAAAATTTATCAAATTTTACATTTTAAACATGTGGTTTATTGTATGTGGTTTATTGTATGTCAACATCTCATTAAAGCTGTTGTAGAAATAAAATAAAATAAAAGCACTTAATTCAAGTATTTCAAGGGCCAGAGTTCCATAGGCCAGATAATAATTTTAAATAAAAGTTACATTATTAATGTTAACTATGTGAAGTGATGCATGTGTTAATTGGCTTGACTATGGTAATCATTTCACAACGTATACATATATCAAATTATCATGTTGTACACCTTAAATACCTAAGATTTTTACTTGTCAATTATATCAATAAAGCTGGAAAAAATTTAAAAATATGTAAAAGTTATATTAACTGTTAAAAAAATAACATTAGGGGAAGAGAATGGGTATTAGAAGAAGAAAGATTGGCCATGAGTTAATAATTGTTAAAGTTAGGAGACAGATACATAGGAGTTCATTATATTGCTTTCTTTACTTTTATATATGCTTGAAATTTTGCACTAAAAGTTTTTTTAAAAACTCTTCAAGCCCTTCAATTAAGGTGGAAAAAAAAAACACCTCTTCAAGACTTTCCCATTTTACTTAAAAATAAAACTCCTGGCGCCGGCCCGGAGGCGTAGTGGTTAAGTGCGCCAGCTCCGCTGCAGTGACCCGGGGTTCGGATCCCGGGCGGGCACACACCGAAGCACGGCTTGTCAAGCCACGCTGTGGCAGCATCCCACATAAAGTAGAGGAAGATGCGTACGAACATTAGCCCAGGGCCAGTCTTCCTCAGCAAAAAGAGGAGGATTGGCAGATGTTAGCTCAGGGCTGATCTTCCTCACAAAAATAAATAAATAAATAAATAAAACTCCTTATCAGTCCTGCAAAATTTTGAAATCCCTTTGCCCTTACTGTTCCTTCTACCTTGGAACTCTTTCCTCATCTCTTTGGCTGGTTCATTTTCATTCCTCAGTTTCAGTGTGTTACCTTCTCAGAGAAGCCTTTCCTGACTATCCTTATCTAAATTCCTCCATTACTCTCTATTACAGCACCCTATTTTATTCTCTTCCTAACACATCACAATCTTTCACTATTTTACTTATGTGTTTATTTATTGTCTATCCAAGTTTCCTTAAACTCATGAGAGCAGGGACCTTGCCCCTCATAGTCACTGAGTTGTATTTCTTGTACTTCGCACATAGTAGGTACTCAATAAATCTGTTAAATGTTAAACTAATAACCCCAAACTGGGCATTATCCTATTGTTGAACATTTAATATAATAAAGCCTTACAGAGAACCTACTGTTTGGAAGGCTTCAGGCAACAGATATGCACACCTGAAGTGAGAAGATACATGATATGAGAATTAAATAGACAGAATTAAAAAAAAAAAAAAACTCTTCCAAAGGCTACTGAAAACAGCAAATAAATATGATTTAAGAAGAATAATTTTTTTCCTTAGAGAATTCATTTAGAAACAGAAATAAGAGAGTTCTGATATAGTCTCTTTTCTAGATAAAGAGGTACATATAAACAAAGGGGTCCCCCAGGGATTGAGCTGAAACCTATCAGAAGTAACATTTTTAGAAATTATCTATAAAAAACTATCAAGTGAAATCTTCCCAGTTGGCAGATGACTCTACAGCAGTAGCTAGAAGTATCATGACACAAAGTTGTATGTTGAGAAATGTGGAAAATAGCTTCCATGCAGACAAAAATAAGGTAATGCAGTAATGGAAAAACAGTCCAACTATAATTATCAGATGATGAGCTCTAAAGCTACCTGTTACAATACAAGAAAAGGGTTTCAGAGTCCCTGGACTCATCCTGAATACCGCTACAAAAAGGCAACAAAATGCTAGCTGTTACTACGAAAGCTTTGGAAACAGAGAACACATTATCCTGCCCTTGTACAAACCAAAGTGCATCTGTACCTAGAATAGAATGTACAGTTGTGGTCAGCACAGCACAAAAACGGTAAAATAAATAGAGAAGGCCGAGAAAGGTATCCAAAAAGACCAGAGGACCGAGGAGCTTCTGTAAGCATACAGATTTTTTTTAAATATAGATATAGATATATAAAGGACATTTTAATATGAAACAAAGAGGGTGTGAAATGGCAGAGATTCTGCACCAAATCTTAGAAGTTATAAAACTTAGAAGTCTAAAGAAACAATCAAGTATATCAAAAAAAAATTTAAGTCCAGGTTTTAGAATCAGAAAGACAGGAGTTCTACATCAAAAAAGAAGAAAGGGAGGAAAGGAGGGAACTTGGTTTTGAATTCTAGTCCCAGGAGGCTCAGTTGTGCGACCCTGGGCACGTCACTTAATTTCTCTGAGCCTCACTTTTCTCATCTGTAAATAACAAGTAATTTGGGGCCGGTCTAGTGGCGTAGTGGTTAAGTTCAGCGTGCTCCATTTCAGTGGCCCGGGGTTCACAGGTTGGGATCCCAGGCGTGGACATACACCACTCATCAAGGCATGCTGTGGTGGCGACCCACACACAAAATGGAGGAAGGTGGGCACAAATGTTAGCTCAAGGCAAATCTTCCTGAAACAAAAAGAGGAAGATTGGCAGCAGGTGTTAGCTCAGGGTGACAGTCTCTCTCAGCAAAAAAAAAAAAAAAACTAATTTGAAGGACTGCTGAAAGGATGGAGATATGCACACTGCCTGGCACACAGTCTACACTTACTACCTAGGAGCCACTGCTTTTATTAGAACGAATAAAAAGTAACAGTTTACTACCCAATCCAGTATATAAAGTAATAAAATTCATTACTCAGATAGAGAGTACAGAATGTAAGAAAAAATAATTCAAAGCTAGTCCAGATAAATTCACAGGTAACATTTCCATAAGAAACTCCTAAGAGAAATTATGAATCTTGGGCAACACAGCCCTAAATTTTGAAGTTGACATTTTCATCCCTTTCCCACAAGCAGTAGAATTCTGCGCTAGATAGAAGATATATCTGACCAAATACGCCATTTCTTAACTTGTAACAACAATTGTTAATATTTATTGAGCTTTGGACTAAGTAATGATGTCATTTAATCCTTCCAACACCCTTTAAGATATGCTCTATATTTTACAGTAAAATTAGGTCCCCATTTTACAGATGAGAAAACCAAGGTTAAGAGTGCCATTGGCCAAGGCTACATACAGAGCTAGTACGTGAGAAGCCTACATTTGAACCCAGATGGACTGACTCCAGAATCTACATTCATAACCACAGAATTATACTGCCTCCTACTCTGCAAGAAATGTTGGGTGTTGGGTACGCAAGAACGAAGCGAGCGATGAAGGAATGTACAGTAAGTATTCAAAAATGTTGCCTGATGAGGCCAACCCAGCCAAGATCACTGCCAGTGAGATACTCAGATCTGGGGTGGCCACAAGCATAAGCACTGAAAGAATAAGAACTGATTAATGAGGATGTGACAAATTTAATATAAGAAGGGAAGACTAAAAATCCCTAAACTATGGTCTTAGCTATGGTAAACAGTGTGTAGAGAAAGAGGAAAATATTATAGCAAAATGTTAACTGGTGGGATTATGGGTGATTCTTATGCTCTGCTTTATATTTTTTGAATTTGGAAATTTTTTTTTTTTTTACAAAGAATACTCATTATTTTCATAACTGGAAAACAGCAAAAATAAAAATAAATCTGAGGAACTTTCACTATTTATTCACTTCTGATTGTATAATCTGCTGCAATAAGCATGTATTATTTTTATAATTTTAGAGATTTTAAAAACAAATAAATCTAGGATATTAGAATAGGGAAGTAAATTACATGCAAATATCAAAGCAAAAAATATGGATATGATGTAAGAATAAACAAATTAGGAGCTGCAGCTTGTTGGAAAGAAGTCTAGAAAAGACTCAGGTTTCTACTGATATACACATCAACATGGCTGAATCTCAAAAACTTTTTGCTAAACAGAAGAATTCAGACACAAAAGAGCATACTGTATGAGTCAAGAACACGCAAAATTAATAAGTGAGGATAAAAATCAGAACAGTGGTTGCCTGTAAAACAGTGGGGACGGACTGGAAGGGAGTGTGAGGGAACTTTGGAAGGTTATAGAAATGTTCCATCTCTTGATTGGGGTGTTGGCTACACATGTGTTTACATTTGTCAAAACTCATCTAATTACATACTTGCATTTCTACGCATTTCACTAAATGTGAACACTTTACCTTTAAAAAAATCTCATTAAAAAAGACAAGGTTCAATCTCAAATCTGCTATTTTTTAGTTGAGTGACTTTGAGGAAGTTACTTAACCTCTCTAAGCCTTTTTATTTATAAAATGTAGCTACTAACATAATTAATCTCAAGTGCTGGGGACTGACTGTAATGGTATATGTCAAAGTGGCAGCACTGTGCAAAGTATCACCCAACGAATGCTGAAGGAGCTTTAAAAGTAAAAAAGGGGGCTAAGTTGGTCTTATACTTCCCATAATTCCACAGATGTCTTTGGTATCAGGAATACTATTCTTTATTTTTTTTTTAAAGATTTTATTTATTTATTTATTTTCCCCCCAAAGCCCCAGTAGATGGTTGTATGTCATAGCTGCACATCCTTCTAGTTGCTGTATGTGGGACGCGGCCTCAGCATGGCCGGAGAAGCGGTGCGTCGGTGCGCACCCAGGATCCGAACCCGGGCCGCCAGCAGCGGAGCGGGTGCACTTAACCGCTAAGCCACGAGGCCAGCCCCTGTTAGTCTTTAAAGAATAGTATTCACTTAACCGCTAAGCCACGGGGCCGGCCCCTGTTAGTCTTTAAAGAATACTATTCCTGGGCCGGCCCCGTGGCTTATCGGTTAAGTGCGCGCACTCCGCTGCTGGCGGCCCGGGTTCAGATCCTGGGCGCGCACCGACGTACCGCTTCTCCGGCCATGCTGAGGCCGCGTCCCACATACAGCAACTAGAAGGATGTGCAGCTATGACATACAACCATCTACTGGGGCTTTGGGGGGAAAAAAAAAAGGAGGAGGATTGGCAATAGATGTTAGCTCAGAGCCGGTCTTCCTCAGCAAAAAGAGGAGGATTAGCATGGATGTTAGCTCAGGGCTGATCTTCCTCACACACACACACAAAAAAAGACTAACAGTATTCTACAAAGGGAAATTTACTTATGGATCTCAACTGTGAATGGAAGAGAACATCGATCGGCATGACCTAAGACCTCCTTCTACACAGTTAAACACTATTTCTCAAGATATGATTTGAGAGAAAGCTTTTTAGACTGAGTACTTGCTAGAACAATAGCATAATCAGGGGAGAAAAAGGTCTCAATTCTAAATACTTAAAAGTAAAAGAATTGCTCTTGTTACTCTATGTCAATTACAAAGTTTAAATGTCACCATAAGCCACATAATATATATGTAAGTATGTATGTGTGCAGAGATACACATATTCACTCAAATTGGAACTGAGCTGAACCACTGCTTCTTCCCAAAACGGCTTCTATATTCTAAAAATAAAAAATTTAATTCTGTTCAACTGGAATTAATCTTACAACTAAGAGAGTACCTCTCAGACTTCCATATTTTACCAGAAAAGAAAAACAGCTTGTAAAGTAATATCACGGGCAAAATTTAATAGCCTCTCCCATCAATCTCAAACTGTTTTTCTTTGTTAGTGTTTAGAAATCATGATGAAGAGCAAGTTTTTCTGAGATACTTCTATATGTGAACATTATTTCTTCTGCAAGCATTCAACAATTCTTGTTTCTATTCTTCTCTTTTCTAATTCAATTCTGTTTGGTTTCTAAGTTAAGAAGTGTGTTTCATTTGCATAAATGGTAACTATTCTGAGATACCATTCATAACTATACATTTGAATTCTCTAGAGTACCATTCATAACTTCAAATAGAACAGGAAAAAACAACACTCATTCAACTTCACTTAATGGTGACTAAGACATGAATGATTATAATGTTATATTGTGGAGGGCTGGCCAGAGGAGAATGAAGTCCTCAAATGTTACTGATAACTTGTCATCACTTTATGAATGCCCAAAGGGACCAAGAACCACTGCCTTGACCCATCTACCTATCACAAAAAATACTGAGCTTAGAAAAACATGCCCATTAGCTAAACATGATTTTTAGAGTTATAAACTATCTACACAGGGACATCAAAATATATAATACATCTTAGACATGAATCTCAAAGATTAGCAAGGAAGAATCCTGACAAGTCCTGGCAAGTTCTCTATAAAACATTGCTGGTTATTCTTTAGGTGTTAAACTCTTCAGCTATGAGCTTTTCTGAGAAAACAGTCTCTTATGGACAGTAGTAATACTCTAGTAGTTCTTTACTCCATCTAATCAGTGGTAGAAACTGAATTTACATAGATCTGCATAAATAATTCAGCTATCTGTACTGCTTAATATAGTCTATATTTTGTGTGTGTGTGTGTGTGTGTGTGTGTGTGTGTGTGTGTGTGAGGAAGACGAGCCCTGTGCTAACATCTGCCAATCCTCCCCCCCCCTTTTTTTTTTTTTTTGCTGAGGAAGACTGGCCCTGGGCTAACATCCGTGCCCATCTTCCTCCACTTTATATATATAGGACGCCGCCACAGCATGGCTTACCAAGCAGTGCGCTGGTGCGCGACCGGGATGTGAACCTGCGAATCCCGGGCCGCCGCAGCAGAGCGCGTGCACTTAACTGCTTGCACCACCAGGCCGGCCCCTGCTTAATATATTAAACCAAATAAAACAAACAGATTAAAAACAATAGGGCTATTTTAAGGATGTCACCTCTTGATTTCTCTCATTTTTCTTTCTTATCCACAAGTCAGAGAAAGACTGTACAACCAGAAAGAAGGAATAAAAGGAGAGTGCACACCTGAGGACATCTATACTCACTTCCCTCTATGACTCCACCACCCCTACCCTTGATATAGTTCTCAACAAGGGACAATTTTGCCCCCCAGGGGACATTTGACAATATCTGGAGACATTTTTGGTTGTCACAGCCAGTGAAAGGAAGGTGCTACTGGGTAGTGGGTAAAGACCAGGGATGCTGCTAAACATCCTACAACGCACAGGGCAGCCCTCCACAATTACAGAATTATCCGGTCCAAAACGTCAATAGTGCCAAAGCTGAGAAACCTTACCCAAGGCCCAAGAAAGACCTACCTCTCAGAAGACACTCAATAAATGTTTGCTGATATGAACTGAAAAGGAAAGACCATGAATTAGGAAAAAAAAAAGAGAAGTCTACGAGAACGAAGTATAAGACCGACGCCATAATTTAAGCACTATTAGAATCTATTAAGTTGTTATTGTGTGTTGAGCACCAGTCAAACAAAGATGAACAATACAGTCCTGCCCTTAAGGAGCTCATGGTCAGGTAGGGGAAAGAGTTTTGTAATTTCTCTGATATCAGATTTGACAATCTGATAAATGCTTTAACTAAGGACAAAATACACAAGGGAGTCACTCAATTTTTCCTGAGAAGGCTTCACGGAATAGATACCATCTTAGCTCAGTTCTGAAGGATGAGTAGGAAGCGTCTCATTTCACAGCTTATACACCTCTTTCCAAAGAGCCATTCATTTCTTCAGTCAACAAAAAGCTATGGAACACCAATTATGTTTCATGCTTTGTGCTATGTGTTGGAGACCCACACAAATTACTACTTTCCATTTCTTTACTTGGCATCACTGGTGCCCAGCAGCCCACCTCCCTCACCCAAATCCCCAACAATTCTTGCATTTCTACCTACTCCCAATTTAGCAACTGTCACCCTAATCAAACTTAGTCAGTAAAGCCACCACCCAAGAAGTAAACAAAACTTTCAGTTGCCTATTGACACAGACTGTATCTAATCCTGCCTAGGTCACAAAATCAGGGTGGTGATGCTGGCAGAGTAACTAGCAATGAACTGACTATAGGTCCAGATCTGCCAACTGTTAGATGTATTGGTATCTTGGAAAGCTGTTTTACTTGATGAAAAAATCTGGGTCCTCTTCCATCCTTCCCAATTCACACCAGGACCAATAGCAAATTAATCAACATATATTTTGAACACCTACCAATGTACTTATCTCAATGGTTCTCAACCCTGGTTGTGTATTGACATCAGAGCTCCCAGGCTAGACATGAATATTTTTTTATGGATAAATTCTGATCTAAGACAAATCTGATGCCCTGGTCTTAAGGCATTACAGAATACAAAAGAAGTGTAAGACACAGTTCCTGTCTTGAAGAGCTTATCCTCACTCACAACAGGGAAACCTGGAATAAGATGTTAGTCCACTAATTTGTAATCCTTTTGCAATATTATTAGTGCTTATGAAATAGAAGAAACTGGGGTAGTCTAAATAAGAACTGTTCCTATTCCCTAGTCCAATCATACACCGACTCCATCTGTGACTCCTGATACACAGTTCCACACCCCTTCTATCTCCCAGACAGTGAAAGTACCATTCTTAGGAACTATGGAGACACCCCCAAGTAAGAAGATGAACTGAGGCCCTCAAATCAGGTGACTACGTGCTGTCCTGAAGGCCAGAATCTCTCAAATTCATGCTGTCATGAGGCTTCTTCTAAAGAGAAGAAATAATTCTTTAACCTCCAACACCACCAGTCCACTTCACTTTATAGTTGAAGTGTCCAAGAAAAGTAGAGTAGACTGAGTTTTTGTAAATTTGCTTCTAGAGGTCCTTGGCCATTAAAAAAAATCACCCAAACTCATAAGGGTGGTAAACTCAAGTTTCTTATACAGCATATGCTTAAAGTAAAAATACTCAGTGCTGGCCCAGTGGCGTAGTGGTTAAGTTCATGCACTTCACTCCAGTGACCTGGGGTTCATGGGTTCAGATCCTGGGTGCGGACCTACATATCGCTCATCAAGCCATGCTGTGGCAGCAGCTCACATACAAAATAGAGGAAGATTGGCATAGATGTTAGCTCAGGGACAATCTTCCTCACCAAAAAAAAAAAGTAAAAATAAAAATACTCTAAATTAAATATATTTCAGTATACTCCTTACCAAGATGTGCAAAGAGTGGAGCCCTCATAAATTAAAAATAAATATTTTTTTATTTAAATGCCACCCAACAGTGATGACCTCATACTAAAGACCATCCTGAAGGGAACATCAGCTTTAGATTCTGCAAACATGAATCTACAGATCCTCACCTGATTAGTCTTTCTATGAATTATATGGAGAAAGGTATAATTCTCTTAATTGCTATACAAAAACAGATGAGCACAAGACCCTATAAATTACTTTTTAGAAAGAGGGGCAGGGTATCATTCAAACATCTAAAACAGGAACCAATGAAGGTATTAAAAACTAAATTTAGGGGCCGGCCCGGTGGCGTAGTGGTTAAGTTCAGGCACTCTGCTTCAGTGGCCCAGGGTTCATGGGTTCAGATCCCAGGCATGGACCTACACATCGCTTATCAAGCCATGCTGTGGCAGGCATCCCACATATAAAGCAGAGGAAGATGGGCAAGGATGTTAGCCCAGGGTCAATCTTCCTTAGCAGAAAAGAGGAGGATTGGCAACAGATGTTAGCTCAGGGCTAATCTTCCTCACCAAAATAAAGGAAAAAGATAAATTTAGGTACATAAGGAAAAATGCACACTGGCATATATTAATTAGAATAAGACTGTTATGTGAAAGAAACAACAAAAAAGTGTCTTCTATGTAATATTGTTTTTAGGACCCATGGTTTTGAAATTAGCTTGGTTTACACTATTGTTCCTTGTAATTGTTCTTGTCATCACCTAAGTTTTATCCATAGAGGTCCACAATCCCTTAACTTCAATTCCAAAATCCAAAAGGCTGTAAAAAACAAGCTTTTCATTATTCATTTGGCGGCAAATTCTGACGTGAAATGACATGAGGCTATTTATAGTATTTATTTATCCCAGTTGGTGTGAAAATTCTGACATTTTACTACAGAAATAGTAATGTGTTTGATTACAAGGTGCTGCCCCAGAATTTTCTGGGATGTTACATAACACACAGTACATGTACCATATTCCTTTTCTAAAATCCAAAAAATTCTAAATTCAGAAACACATCTGGCCCCAAGAACTTTTTTTGTGGCCCCAAGGTAATGTGGACTGGTACACTAGTTAAGACTAAATCTTATACAGAAAATATAACTAATACTGACAATGAAGATAGATCTTCTGGGGCCAGCCCCACGGCTTAGCGGTTAAGTGCATGCGCTCTGATGCTGGCGGCCCAGGTTCGGATCCCAGGCGTGCACCGACATACCGGTTCTCTGGCCATGCTGAGGCCGCGTCCCACATACAGCAACTAGAAGGATGTGCAACTATGACATACAACTATCTACTGGGGCTTTGGGGGGAAAATAAATAAATAAAATTATAAAAAAAAAAAAGATAGATCTTCACATGCAATAAATTCAATGTCTTAACAACTATTCACACATATATAATCCTGTAAAATAAAGCATTAAAAAGACTTAACAAATGTCAAAAACCAAACACACCATTATGTGTTTTTAATGTGATGGTAACATTTGCATCATCCAATATTTAGATCAATTCCTCTTTGGTTGAAATCCACTAATTTAATGCACAGTTAAAACAGACTGCAATTGGTAATTATGTTGAGAAAAAGAATCATCCACCAATAAAGTACTCAGTAAAATGTTCTGATTTTTAAAATATTTATCTCAGAGGGTTTAAAATTTAAAATTATTTCATTCTAGAATACAATTTCTGAACATTGAATAAATTATAATTAACTTTTTCTGTGAAAGCAGAGCAGACAGGGACAGCACTTAAAGATATCTGAATGGGAAGAAGAGTTTCACAGTTCTTTCCTTCCTTCCTCCTTCAGTTGCTGCTTTTCTGGTTTTAGAATTTCAAACAAAGAAATACATATTGGCTCCACTGCTAAGAAACGCCCTCTTTCTCAGTAACTTCCTCTTCCAATTTTCTTCCCTACCATTGACATATGAGAACAATACATACTGCTGGTCCTACCATTTCGATTAATCAAAAGCTTTGAGACTTGGAAAAATTAGTGCTGCAATTTATAGTACCCAATTACCTCCCACTCCAGGTCCACAATCTTCACGCATCTAGAAGTCAGATAACAGAGAGCACAAAGACAAGAAACACTTCGCTTAATCAGAGGCAAGCTATTGAAACTTTCACTCCAGGAATCCAAAGAAATCTGAACTAACAAATGGGAAATTTCTCCCATCCCAAGAAAGCCTGGCCTTCTTAGGGAGGAGAAAGTTACTGGGCTGGCACCACTCTGAACCAAGAGTCAAGTTTATACACCAATAGTTGGTGAACTTTCTTCCACAGGCCACCCAGTCAGGATTCAAACTGAGCTCTCTGAGGTTCTGATACACTTCAATGTGACTTTTACAATTCAGAAATGGTCCTTTCCAACTCACAGACTGAACAAAGGGGATGCACGTATAATTACCCAGGCAGAGATCAAAACCTGGCCTATCTCCACGCCAGAAGTCAATTCAAGCGTCTGGGACCAGACCCTTCTCCCGCTTTGTGACAAAGCAAACTTCTTTTAAATGGGCAGTGACTTCCCCCTTGCCCAGTGACTCTCAAAGGAAATACCCTATCGTTGGTAAACTCTGCACCATACTGCGTGACCTTGGGCAAGTTACTTAACTCCTCTGAAACTTAGTTTCCTCATGTGTAAATAAAGTCTCAAAGACAGCTGTAAAAATTAAATAAGAACATATGCCTAAACAAGGTCTGGCACATAGTAGGAGCACCATAAATGTTCTCCCTTCTCTTCCTAACCTCCTTGAATTCTTTTGGGCCTAAATTTCAATCACAGCCCCAAGAGGTTCCGAAGACCCTTCCTCTTCTCTAATTCTATGCAGAACTGCATAAAACTTCCCCATCTCCGAGGCTCTAGGATCCTGGAGGACCAAGACAACCATACTCCACCCACCACAGTCTGGGGTCCATCCAGAGCCCCTTTAGGCAACTCTCCTCCTTACTCTGCAGTACCATCCTGTACACACACGTACGTGTACCCACACACACAGACAGTCCCCTCCACTACTCTGCAACTTAGCAGACCAGGGTCTCAAAGAGCACCTCAATTCTTTCATGGCCCAGAGATGGAAACTGAGGCTCCGCCCGGTGAAGACTTTACCCAAGATCTCAGACAACATCTGGCATCCAACTCATGTACATCTGCCTGCAGAGCCTTCGTTTTACCAATGGGAAAACTGAGGCCCAAAGAAGGAAGTGACTTGCCCAAGGTCACACAGAGAGCTGGTGGCAGAGCCAAGTCAGGTTGGGGCACTTTCGCAGCCTCACAGACTCGCAGGCCCCACAACTCTCCCAGGGGATCTCCGGGACACCTCCTCCTTGGGGAAGGGAGTGTAGAAAAAGACGCCACCCCTCGCGGCCCGCTCGCTCGGCCTCTGCCTGGCCGCGGCAGGAGGCGCGGCACCCACTCCCCCGGGACTCTGCGCCGCTCGGGAGGGGCGGCCCGGCCGGGCCCGGCGCCTCACGGTGGGGCCCACTCGCGGGGACTTGTTGCTCACCTGGTCTCGCGCGGTTACCCTCAGCGACAGAAGGGCCAGCCGCCCGCCCTTCTCGGCACGGGGACTGTTACCGCGGGCCGCCACGCAGGCTGCCACACAGCCAGACCCCCTCAACGCACTACGCCCCCAGCCGCGCTCCACCGGCCCGCGTCCGCCATTACGCGACTCCCCGCCCTGGGACGCAGCCACACCCCGCCAACAACCCTGATTGGCTCTCTGCCTCACCCGCCTGGGGCTTCCGGGCACTCCATTGGCCTGAGTGGAATGCCAGTTAAATTGCTACGCAAAAGACGTACTCAAGTGTACCGTCCCTGGAGCTCCACCCGAGCTACTTCCGCAATCAGAGTAAACAGCGGCGGGGCAAACCAAGTGAAGTGGGGGTGGAGATTAAACTAAATCAACTCCTAAATTCAAGGTTGGAAAATCTCCCCTAAGGAAGTGTAAAAACTCACACAAAGTTTGTTAAAAGACGAATTATTCCTATTAGAGTTCAAAGAACCAGTGTTTTTGGTGGAAGGAAGGGGCCAAGCCCAGACCTTTCTGTGGACACCCCTCGTTGCAGATGGTTCTGTCCCTTCCCTCTCGGTCGCAGGCCCGGCCGAAAGTAGGGTGGGGAAAGTGAGTCATAGGCTCCAGTCCGCCGCGGAGGGATCCGTTCGGGGCGAGGCCCGAGCTTCTGGGACTAGAAGCTGGTTTTGGCAGGCCAGGGTCGGGTAAAGTAGAACTTGGTTAAGCCGCCACGCCGCTCTGCGATTTCAGACAACTGCCTGAACTTATCTGGGTCTCAGTTTGTTCTTCTGCAAAATAGGAGCAGTCATGTCTGCCTCCTATCTTGGAGTGTTTGTTGAGGATTCATGCATGAGTCGGTATATGTGCATCTTGATTATAAAAGGCTGCAGCTGGGTATCAATGTGACAGATACACAAGTTAGCGAAGATACTTCATTTAGTTCTCTAGAGCAACTCGGTAAGGCGGATATTGTCCTCGTTTTGCAGAAGAGAAAACTGAAAACTCCATGACTTACCCTGGGTCACCCAGGGAATTTGAAACATCCTGGGACTCAAACCTGTATCTTTTGGCTTCCATTCCTGTATTTCTCCCTTCCAGGCTTGGTGTCCCCTGAGAAAGACTTTCCTCCCCCAACCCCTTAGCATTCCAGGGAGGGTCTTGAGGGTGCCAGGCCAGTCCCCCCTCTATGTGGTCACCATAGACATAGACACAGCAACCCCTTAGCTATTGTTAGTCACCAAGGTTCCAGGGAAATGTGACCCTAGAGGTGTGTCCGAGCTGTTTCTGAGGTCCTAGGAATCGGGAAGTGAGTAAGGGATGGCAGATGGGTCAGCAACCCAGACAGAATCCCAAATGAGGACACACAAGCTCCGAGAGGGACAGTGACGCTACTGTGGGCCCTCAGAGGGGCAGCTTCCATGCCAGGACTTAAATCCAGGTTTCTCTGCTCTCAGAACAGGGCTCTTTTCACTGCAGGATTGTTTTTCCCAGAAGGGCTGCCTTGGCTGTAATTCCTAGTCCCTTTCCCTCTGGAAAGGAAGGAAGCCAAGAAGAGAGTGGGAGGGAGAGCAGCCTAAGACTTTAGCAGGGCAGAGAGCACCAAGTGGGTGGTGCCAACGAGGCCCCAGTTGCCAGCTGAGTCAGTGACCTCCAGGCTCAAATTGGGATGTGTGGTCTGACAACCAGTGACTATTTAAATCCTGACTGTGGCCATTGGGTGCTGGGAGGCAGCAGGTGCTATGCAGAGGTCAGTGGCTTTGGGGTCAGACTGACCTGAGGTGGAATCCAGGCTCCAGCACTTTCTAGCTGAGCCTCACCTACCCACGTCTTCTCTAAAATGGGGAGGACAGGGCAGTTGTGAGGATTCAATGAGTTAATTGTGGAATTAATGAGTCATGTGTGTAAAGTGCCTGGGAGCTATTTATTCATTCATGGATTCATTCATTCAATAAAAAATTAAGCACCAATCATGTGTAGGGCAGCCGGCCAGTGGTGCAGCTACAATGGTGAGCAAAACAGACTCAGACCCTCATGGAGCTTAGAGTTTGGTGAGGAAGTGAGTCGTTAAACAAATGATCAGACGAATCAAAATACAGTTAGAAACTGTGATAAGGAACAAGAAGGCAAAGTACAATGTGTTTATGAGAGTGAATGTCAGGGGATGGGGTGGGGTCAGAGGAGGCTTCCTAAAGAGTTGATGTCTTGGGTGAGTTGATGAATGGGGGTTAACTAGGCAGCAGGTGGTTGGGAGAAGTGTTGCAGGCCAAGAGAAAGGGTGTGGAAGGCATCTAGGCCAATGGGGATAATGGCGATGGGGAGGAAGGGTAGAGCTCTCATGCATGCATGCCTGTACGCACGCACTCTCACACAGGGCCTAAACAAATGAGGTTTTACAGGGGAGGGAAACTGGCTTTGAGAGTGGGCTGGTCTCCAAGGGTCTCTGCTTTTCTGATAGTTCTTGAAAGAACACAAGCTTTGTGGCCAACCCACCTGGGTTTCAATCTTGGCTCTGCCATCTCACCTCGGACTGTGTGACCTTGAGCAGTCCCCACACCTCTCTGTGCCTCAGCCACTCTTCTGAGAAATGGGGATAATGATAGAGGGGCATAAAGTGGCAGTGAAGATTCAATGTTGAAATGTGTTAAAAAGTATAAAGCGTTCTGGCACATAGAAGGCGCTCCATAAACAGTGCTTGGCCTTCCCAGCATGGAGGGAGGGGAGCCTGAGGCAGCAGATCCAGCGGATGCGTTAGGGAGAGAGCTGATGTAAGCGTCTATGCACTGGGCGAGTTGTCATCTGACTTTAATTGTCAGAGAAGACTGGAGCCAGGCAGCCTGGGTTCAAATCACAGTTTACCACTTCCTAGCAGTGTGACCTTGGGCAGGTGACTTCATCTCTCTGAGCCTCAGTTTCCTTATCTGCAAAATGGGAATCATAGTTGTTTCTATTTCCCAGAGCTGTGAAGATTAAGTGAGATAATAAATGTGAAGGACTTAGCACAGTGATTGGCACATAGGAAGCAGTTGTTGGATGTTAATTTTAATAATAATAATTATTATTTTCTTTTAATAATTTTATTTATTTTTTTTTCCCCCAAAGCCCCAGTAGATAGTTGTATGTCATAGCTGCATTTCCTTCTAGTTGCTGTATGTGGGACACGGCCTCAGCATGGCCGGAGAAGCGGTGCGTTGGTGCGCACCCGGGATCCGAACCCGGGCCGCCAGCAGCGGAGCGCGCGCACCCAACCGCTAAGCCACGGGGCCGGCCCTTAATAATAATTATTGATATCAGTATACTACCTATACTAGGTAAGATTCTGGGGCTTTGCTTGAAGGTTGTTTGGCAACAGGAGCCTTAGTTTCTCCTTTTAGGCAATGGAGATAGACAAGTTGCTTTCAGAGGGGGTGGTGCTGTGCATTTTAATAGTAATTAAATTGATATTAACCAATAAGCACTAACATTGAGCATTTACTCTGTGCCAGCCCTGTGCTAAGTGCTTTACATGCATTAACTCATAAATCCTCATAGCAATCCTATAAGTTAGGTCCTGTTATCATCATCATTTTACAAATGAGATAAAAGAAGCACAAAGAGGTTCAGTGACTTGCCCAAGGCCACCCAGTCAGGAAGCAGCAAGGCTGGAATTTAAACCCAACCTGGGAACTCGGACCGAATTCGGAATTCAGGAGGGCTTGCTGCTCTTGAGGGCAAGCCCTCCTTCTTCCCAGGGAGTTAGAGTTATCGTGTGGAGCAATGAATTCTTCACTGCCTGGAGCAAGTCCCCAGGTTCTGAGGGCCAAGCCTCCATTCCTTTCCTACCAATTCTAAAAAATAACCCTTGCCTGTTCCCTGTCCCCTAAGGCTGATAAGAGCAGGGAGCAGATACTCTTCCTCTGCAAGGGGAAGCAAAAAGACATTTAGAGTCCCTTAGAACTGGCTCTGAGTCCCAACTTTGCCACTTCACGGCTCTGTAATCTCAGCCAAGTCACGCCCCCTCTCTGAGCCTCAGTTTCCTTATCTATAAAATAGGTATGATAACAGCTCTGCCTACAGGGCTGTTGTGAGGAGCAGAAAAAATAAGGCCTGCATAAACTATAAAGTGCTGTCAGCACAAGAGTTCCTCTCATTGTTGCTATAGGGATAGCAAGCACTCTGGGAAACCAGCCTGAACCAGTATAGCAGGCAAATTGCCATCTCTGGAAACAGTCCTGGGTTTGAGTCCCAGATCTGCCTTTTATGTCTGTGTGACCTTGGGCACGTTATATAACCTGGCTGAGCCTCAGTTTTTTCATCTATAGAATGGAGTGCATCATACTGATCTTGTTGAGCTGGAGAGAGAACATAATAAAAGAATGTATAAAAAGACATGAGCCAGTGCCTGGTATGGAACTGGCAGAGCGCAGTCTGTTGAGGGATGCTGGGGGAAAAACAAAGCAGAGGGACCAAGAAGAATCACCCTGACCCTTCCACGCCACCCCTATCTGAGGGGAAGAGGGTGGAGAGAGAGCACTGTGCTCAGAGCCCAGAATTATCTCCAGCCACTACCCTACTCTGGCATCTTCAGCTCTTGCTGGGTCCACTGCATATCTCTCTCCCCCTCTCCCTCCCTCCCTCCCTCTCTCTCTCTCTCCATCCTCGTCAAACAAGTTCTTCTCCACTGAGCAATCCCAGGAGGCCCCGAACCTCGGTTCCAGCCAAGCTCGCAGGCTTTCCCCGCCTCCACATCCTTAATCCACAGCCTTTGCATTTCATTCCTTCCACCTGGAATGCTCTCTCCTCCCGGAGCGCCTTGATGGGGAAGAGGAGGGGGGTGCTGGAGGGAAAGGATCTGGAATGATGCTCCCCCACCTCCTCACTCCCCTCCCCTGCATCCCCCACGCTGCAAGCCTGACCTCCCCCTCCCAGCGTGGGGGACGACGCAGCGCTGGGAGGGGGAGGGAGAGGGGGAGGACTCAGTGAAGGGCCCTCTGTGGGGTTTTTCACCTGCTCAGAAGAGGCAGACGGAAATGAAAGCTCTAGAAAAAAGCCTGCTGCTCTGCTCCCGAGGCCCCAGCTCAGTGAAGGCTCCCTGCCTTCCCACTGTGCCATCTTGTCTTCCTCCCCCTCCTCCTGCAGGCAGGTGGCACAATCAAGGAACACGGGTAGGTGGCAGGCCAGAGAGACCTGGGTTCAAATCTCATTCCTGCCACTTACCCAGTGAGTGACCTTAGAAAGCTGTTTGGCTGCTTTCACCTCATTTCTTTGTAAAAGGCCACAATCCCTGCCTCTCAGGCTGCTGTAAGGACTAAGCAAGATGCCTGATGATGAAAGTGCTCAGCACTGGGGATGATAACAATGAGAGCAAACCCATACAGTGCCCCGTGTGCCTGGCACAGTGCTCAGCACATGGCCTATATTAGCCTGTGTAATTCTTGATGAGGTAGGTACCATACTACCCCCATTTTATAGATGAGGAAACTGAGGCACAGAGAGATTCTATAACTTGCCCAAGGTCACACAGCCAGTCAGAAGCAGAGCTTCATCTCTGTTCTTGCCCACAGCACTGTGGTGTGCTCCAGGATAGTTGTCATGATTATTGTTATTATTATTTGTTTTTATCTGTACTCACTCGATGTCCTCAGTAAGTACATGTTATTCTCTCTCCGCCAATCTTCAAAATCCTGCCTGAATTTTCCCTCCTTTGTGACATCTTCCAGTCTATTCATTTAATGAGGATAGAGTGCTGTCTGCTCTGGCCAGGCCTATGCAGGGCACTAGGGACCCAGGGATCAATCCACACAGTCTCTGCCCTCAAGTGGCTCCCACTCTGGTGAGGGAGAAGTCACATACATAAAAATTACAGTGAAAGAGGGAGACATCAATTGCAGCAGGAGCTGTGTGCTCACTGAAGCATAGAAGCTAACTGGGGGGTTGGGGCAGATTTACAGAGGAGGGGTCATTCAAGTGGGGTCTTGAAGGGTGAGTAGGAGTTCCTCAGACAGAATTATGAAGTGGGGACATAAAACATCATGTGTAGTGCAGACTTTGCCAAGGAGACTGAACAAATAAAGGCTAGAGTGTAACATGTCTGGAGTCAGTTCTATGCCAATCCCTGTACTGGGTGCTGCAGGTATAGAGGAGATATTAACTGGGCCCTCAAGGAGCTTACAGACTTGGCATGGGGGGATGGAAAGCAGCAGTTAAAGAAAAAATATTGATATTAAAGAAAAATCCAGAGAGGCCTTGGGACTACCAAAAAGAGACCTAAACCTGTCGAGGGATCAGTGAAGTTTTCCTGGAGGAGTAGTTGATGTCTAGGCTGAGGCTCAAAGATCAGAGCCAGATTATGTCACCTACCACCACCCCAGCCCTATATAAATTCAATATGCAAATAATACTAACTATAAAATAAGAGTCAGGAAGGCCAATAAAGTTCTGATGTTCTCTGGAAACACTAAATATTTTTTTAAATTATGAAACATCAAATTATTTTTTATAATTTTATTTATTTATTTATTTTTCCCCCCAAAGCCCCAGTAGATAGTTGTATGTCATAGCTGCACATCCTTCCAGTTGCTGTATGTGGGACGCGGCCTCAGCATGGCCGGAGAAGCGATGCATCGGTGCACGCCGGGATCCGAACCCGGGCCGCCAGCAGCGGAGCGTACGCACTTAACCGCTAAGCCATGGCACCGGCCCTCAAATTATTTTTTAAAAATAATGTTTTTAGTGCCCCTGCTTTGCTGGTACACTAAACACATGCTTGCTCCTTGGGTAATCTGACAGGTGACAGGCCAGAGGGAGTCAGCCAGGTGAGAGGTGGAGAAGGGTGTGGCAGGCAGGGGGAATTTCACATGCAAAGGCCCAGAGGCAGGAGAAAAGATGGCAGGATGCAGGAGAAGAAATCCTTTGATGAGGGCTGGCGACTGGGAAGAGGTGGGGGTGGAGATGGGGACTGCATTCTGAGGGTGCTGGGGAGGCACGGAGGGTTTTAAAGGGGATGTGCCATAGGCAAATGTCCCTTTTGCAAGATCACTCTGAATATTTCTAGAGACCTGTTTATGGCTTGAATTCATTCATTCAAGAGACACCAGGTACCTAGTATGTTTCAAGCACCTACCCAGGCACTGGGGCTGCAACAGATAATTAAGGGTTCTGCAGATAGAGTCAGACATGGCAGGAACATGGAGTGCCACCCCTGCAGAGGGGTCTGAATGGATAAAGGTTTGGAGTGTGAAAGAGTTTGACTTGCACAAAAAGAAAGCCAAGCCGTGTGCTGGATGAGAAAGTGTGAGATGGGAGATGGCACTCAGGAAACTTGCAGGGAGAGACCAATGATTCATAAGACAGAAGAATAAAGGAATGAAGGCGGGAGTGGAGGCAATAGGTTAGGGGTGAAAATTCCTGATCTTGTAACCTCCTTAGAAGGTGGCCAAGTAGGCAGAGGGGGAGAAGCCCTAGCCAACCCCTTCAGCACCCCCAGCCTTTCTCAGCCCTGCAGCTTGTCTCCTCCTGGCTCCAGAAGTCAGATCAAACCCTGAAGAACAGAGGCAGGCGGGTGAGGAGGGGCGGGTGGGAGACAAGCCCAGGCCCCTCACCCCAGCAGGGCCTTCCTTCCCAGCAGTGGCTGGAGCCAACCCGGCTGAGGAGCCAGAGGTTACAGGGAAGGATTAAGGAGCTGGTTGCTTTTTTACCCAAACTGTGGCTGCATTTCTCTCTCTTTCTTTCTCTTTTTTTTTTAAAGAAAAATGTTCCTGTACACGCACCCGGAGGCTCTTGCAGGAGGCGGCTGTTGGAGAACCGGGAAAACAAGCCAAGAAACAAGAGAGAGGAAAAAGACCACGCCTCGCCTGGCAGATTCCTAATGGCCCAGGAGACCTGAGGCTTTGCAGTGGGAGGCCGGTGGGGGCTGGCTCGGGTGGGAGGGAAGGGCAGGCCGAAGGACAGCCACTTGCTGGCCAGTGACCTTGGGCGGGATGCTGCCTGCTTCCCTCTGGTGAGAATGGGGAGGAGGGGGCAGGGGCAGGGCTGGCTGGCTGAGGTCACAGGAAGGCCCCTTTCAGCCTGAAATGCGATCTCGGGATGTGGGGCCTGCCAACCTGCAGCACCCTGGGCCAGCAGAGATGAAAGGCTGCCTGTCCCCAGCTTCCGGACCCCCAAGGCCCCAGTGCCTCAAACTTGAAGGGCAGCAAAGCTGTTGCAGCTGGCTGGAGCCGGTTGCTGGGCTCCCCACCCCACCTGATGTCATCCAACTCTGCCTTCCCTGTTTTGCAGAGGACACTCAGGCCCAGAGAGGGCTGGTGACCTGCCTGAGGTCACACAGCAAGTTGGAGGCTGAGCCAGGGCTTACCACCACAAAGTCTTTGAACTCTAAGTCCAGGTCTCATTGCCTTTCCCGGAAACTTGGCTGACTGGGGGCTTACCCTGGGGAGTTGGAGAAACCCAGGGCTAGGGAGGAGAGTTGGGAGCTCTCTCTGTTTGAAGTCACGACTTAATGTTGACTAAAGCACTTTTTTTTTTTTTTTTTGAGACAAAAAGAACGTTCCGGGCCCCTGCCATGAGCCTGGACTTGCTCTGCTGGCAGGGGAAGGAATGCAGCTCTGGCCGCCACAGCTGCTGGTGGCCAGCTGCAGTCTCAGCTCCTGCTGCTCCCGCCCCAGCAGGCAAAGGGACAAAGGCCTCTTCTCAGGCCGGTCCCCTGCAGCCCCCTGGATCCATGGGGGCAGAGCATCACCCAGGAGGCTTGGTCACTGACCAGCTAAGTTTCTGTTCCTCTCCGGGCCTTAGTGCCCTTTCTGGGAAATGGGAGCAGAGTATCTGCCTGACCTACTTCTCAGCGCTGTTTTGAGGCTCCAGTGAGGTAAAATTACAGAAATACAGACCTCTCAGTACCTCCTTCTGCCTGAGGGTCTGCCTACTTATCTACCCTCTGCCTCACATGCCCCTCCCTCCCTCCTGCTTTATCTGGCCAGCCCCAGCTCACTCGGCTCAGCTCAGCGGGACCATCCCTGCCCTGGGGAGCCTTCCCTCACCTCTGGACTGTGCTGCTCCTTCAGGGTATTTATCACCGTTGTAATTAAATAATTAATTGTGTAATTGGATCTGTCTCCCCACTAAAATGTGAACTCTGTAATAATAACAGCTGCCACTAAATGCTTACCCGGTGCCAGAGACTTCACATGTATTAACCCATCTAATCGCTGCAGCAGGTACTATGAGTTGCTCCATCTTACAGATGAGAAAACTGAGACAATGAGAGGTTCAAGAACTTACCTGAAGTCACATCAAGTTGGAGGCTGAGTCAGGACTCTGCACAAAGAAGTTGCAGAACCAGGATTCAAATCCAGACCCCAGGCTGTAACGATTACCCCACTAACGAGGCAGGTTCAGCTTGTTCCCTGCCTATCCCCTGCTCCCAGAACATCTGGCATACAGTAGGTGCTCTATATATGCTGGGTGAATGAACACAAAAACAGGTGATGAATACACATAAGTATCTGGAGAAGAATAAAGCACCTTCCAGGAATGAGTTTTGTAGGCGCCATGTGTGGAGCTGAGCCATGGTAGGGGGAGGGGTGGCCAGTATATTTTTAAAGACCAATTACTGGGCTTTCTTCTGGACCACAGAGGCCAAAAACCTGGGACTTCCTTGTTCCCAGGATGACTCCTCCTTCTACTTCATCTGTCAGAGCCAGTCAGTCCCCAGGATCTGCTTGGTGTCTCCCCAAGTCACCCCCTCTTCTCTATGCCTCAACCCCCATCTTTTTCTTAGGTTTTTGCAGCAACTCCTGCACAGATTTCTGTCTCTAATTTCTCCTCCTTCAAAGTGGGCCTTTAAAAAAGGAAAGCTGATTGTGGGTGCCATCCCTCTTTACCTCCTCCCTCACTAATGAACCTTCCATGGCTCCCCGTTGCTCTCTGGATAAAGCCCACACTCCTCACCAAGGCTTCTGCCATGCAACCCCTGCCTCCACCCCTCCAGCCTCACCTCCTGCCACTCTCCTCCACAGGTCCTTTGCCCAAGCTACTCTATGTAGTAGAAGGTAAGAGCATGGAAGCAGACAGACCGGGGTTTAAGTCTCGGTTCTGCCACTTACCAGCTGTGGGAGTTGAAAACAAATCAGTTCCCCTCTCGAAGCCTCAGTTACCACACCTGGAAAATGAGCATAATTATAATACCTACTTCATAGAGTCACTGTAAAGATTAAATGAATACATAACGTGCTGAGCACAGTACCTGACACTCCCAGTAGTCACTATAATTCTTATACTTTCCTCTGCCACAAAGAGCATTTCTTACTGTCACTCTTACTTATTCTTTATGGCCCAGCTTAAATGTCACCTCTTAGAGGGAATTGTCTTGATGTCCAGACTCTGTTCCCCAAGTGAATTCAGTCTCACTTTCTATCCTTGCTTGCACTTTGCACCTCTATAAAGCACTTGCAATGTTGTTGCCTTCTTTCCCTCATTACCCCGAGAGTTCCAGAGAGCAGGAACAATACCCTTCTTAACTCTAGCACAGTGCCTGGCATACAGCAGGTGCTCAGTAAATGTTGGTTGAACTGAATGGAGTCACCACTTTCAGTGCCCTTCTTGAGCACCTTGCAGGGAAGAGGCCTGAGTGATGGGACAGCTGGACTCTGCTGGGACCTGGTTGCCTGGCTCCCACTCCAGCTCTGGTGCAGGTATGTGTGGGAGTGGGTGGAAACTCCTGACCTCTGGGCTCTTTCTTCCAGCTCCTGGGTGGGAGTCTTCAGTCTTCCCAGGGAGGGAGAGAGAGGAGAGGAGGTGCGGAGGTCCAGGTGCTGAGCAGGGGTGATGCAGGGCTATAGCAGGGGCTGTGGCGTGGGCGGGAGCTGGCAGACTCTGGTTCCTCTAAGACCAGGGCTGGGCCTGGCAGGACAGGGCCTCACAGCCCAAGTCCCCGCCTGCAATGCCCCGCCTCACCCCGGCACCTGGATTAAGTGACTTTTGAAGTTGTAAAACTACATTTCGATTTGCAAGGAAGCAGAATCCAAGCCTGGCCTTGTTTGGTTGCTGAGGAGGGAGAAAGGGGAGTGTTTCCCTTCATTCTCCTTTCTGTGTAGGCAACATTTTGCAATTCTGGGCACATCAAAGAAGGTAGTACTTGATTTTGCAAACCCAGGTGCAGCTCACATTATCCCCAAGTGTTGCTTCAGTTGCTGCTCCTGCCACTACTCCCCCACCTCGAAAAAAAACCACTTCTCTGACTGCCTAGTACCCTCAGGATAAACTCCCAACTCCTAACCCAACCATAAAGCCCTGGGTGGTCTGGCCCCTGCATCCTCTTGGACTTTCTCTCACTTTGCTCTCCCCCTGCCTTCACTTCTTCTGGCGTCTTCTCAGTTTTTCCAACACACTCTGCCCCTTCTTTCCTCTGGGCCTTTACACATTCTGTTTTCTCTGTCTTGAATGCCTTAACCCATCCCCTGATAATTTTGTTTTATGTTTAGTGCTTTTGATGCCTAAGAAATCTTTGCCTATCCCAAGATCTTGCAGATATTCCCATATATTTTCTTCTAGAAGCTTTATATTGTTAGCTTTCACATTTAGGTCTGTGATTCATCTTGAATTAATTTTTGTGCGGCATGAGGTAGGGGTTGAGAATTGTTGCCACTCTTAATTCCTACTCATTATTTATGGTTCAACTTTTACCTCACCTCCTTTGAGAAGCCTTCCTTGACTACTCCCAGCCTATATCAGGTCCTCCTACTTCACATCCCATAACACCCTCTACTTTATTGTAGCACTTGTCACAAATGTAATTAAACAATGATTTGTGTAATTAGTTGTTTAACGTCTTATCTTGTCTATTGTACTGTAGCTCTGTGAGCTCAGTGCTTGTGACTATCTTTTTAAAAAACTTTTTCCTGAAATATACATTCAGAAAAGTGCACATATGAAAATGTATAGCTTGATGAATTTTCACAAACTGAACAAACCCGTGTAACTGGTATCCAGATCAAGATGCAGAACATTTTGATGAAGAACATCTCCTGTACCCAGGAGCCCCCTCGTGCCCCTTCCAATGATGACTTTTTTCCTCTTATATTCTCAGCACCCAGCACAGAGCCTGGCATTATTAGGCTTTCAAAAAAAATCTTCATTGATTGAATGAATTAGTTGGTGATGCTTAATTCTTCTTCAAAGAACGCCAACAGGGAATCCCATCTCAGCTTTAGCCCCAGCTCAGTTGAGGAGGTCCCTTCTTCTTTCTGGGTCTCAGTTTGCTTGTTTATGAAATGGGGGTGGATGGAGGGAGATTGGACTAATAATCACTTTGAGACTTTTCCAGATATGGCATTTGGGGCAGAATTAACCCCCCAGGTTCTGACAATACATTGTCAGGAAATATTTTGGCCTCCTGACTGAAAATGAGAATTTTCAGGGAGAATTAGAAACTGGATCCAGGGCTTAGCGGTTAAGTATGCGCGCTCCGCTACTGGCGGCCCAGGTTCAGATTCTGGGAGCGCACCGACGCACCGCTTCTCTGGCCATGCTGAGGCGGCGTCCTACATACAGCAACTAGAAGGATGTGCAACTATGACATACAACTATCTACTGGGGCTTTGGGGAGAAAAAGGGGAAAAAAAAGGAGGAGGATTGGCAATAGATGTTAGCTCAGGGCCAGTCTTCCTCAGCAAAAAGAGGAGGATTGGCATGGATGTTAGCTCAGGGCTGATCTTCCTCACAAAAAAAAAAAAAGAAAGAAACTGGATCCAGGTAGAACATCAGAAGCCTGGACCTGCGAGTCAGAAGAACTGGGTTTGAGTCCTGGCCTGGCCTCTGGGAGACCTCGGGCAAGTCCCTTCCCCTCCATGGGCCTCCTGGGTTTCTTCACCTAAAATGAGGGGTAGGTTGACCTCACAAGCTTGAAGAACAGTGATGCTGGCTCTAGGCCTCTGAGCACCAAGGTTCAGTTCCTGGAACATGGGCAAGTCTGGTTCTGGGCTCCTCCCTCCTGCCAGGCACCGTGAGGGGAGAGGGAAGCAGGCAATGTGATAACCGCCCTGGGGAAGGGAACTCACAGTCTGGCCAGAGGGACCCAGTGTTCAGCCAGGAAACAAATGGAAAATGGGCTGATGGTCTAAGTGATTCTCTCCGTGTGGGGCTGAAGGGAGAGGAGCTGGAGTGTTCCAAGTAGGGGTAGGAGACCTGGGGGTGGGGGGAACACAGAGAGGGCTTCCTGGGGGAGAAGCCTTTGGAAATTGGCAGGGTAGCCTGGGGGCGCTTCCCAGAGATGGGAGGAGGCAGGAAGGAGGAAATTGGGTCCAGGTGACCACAGAGCAGTAACTTGGCCAGGGAGAAGGAGAGGCGGGGCTGGCGGGAGCTTGGGCAGCCGCCCCACAGCTGGGCCTTGAAGGGGAAGGGAGGGTGGGGGCTGCTGCCTCAGCCTCCGCCCTGGGAAAGCGCCATCTTCTCAGGCCACAGGCTGGGAAGGAGGGCATAGTTGTGAGCTCATGCCAGAGGGGCCTCTCTCTGAGTAGCCCCCAGGGCCCTGCCGGGCTATCCTGGGGCTGCAGGATGGAGGGTGAGGAGCAGAGTCATGCTCCAGTCCCCCAGCTCCTTCCACATGGCCCTCCCTTCAGCTTGGATCACATTTCTGTCTCTTCCTGGCTTTACAACCAGGGGGCACTCAGAGCACCTTTACTGTATCCCATTCCCCAGGGCAGATGACGAGGCAGAGCGGTTGCTAGCCAAGTTAAGGAGCTGAGTTCTAACTATGATAATGGTAATAGCCAGCACAGCCTAGAGTTAAGAACTTAACTCTCAAGGTTCAACACCTAGCTCTGCCACTTATGAGCTGTGTGACCTTAGGCAAGTCTCTTAACCTTCTGTGCCTCAGTTTCATATCTGTAAAGTGGGATGATGGTATTACTTATGTCATAGGGTTGTTGTGAGGATTAAATGAGATAATCTATGGAAAGCGTTTAGATATAAAGCACTACACCTCAGAGGCAGTAAAATGAACAGGCCTTGGAGTCACTGTCTAGTCTGAGCCTCAGTTTCTTTCTTTCTTTTTTTTTTTTTTGCTGAGGAAGATTTGCCCTGAGCTAACATCCACTGCCAATCTTCCTCTTTTTGTATGTGAGCCGCCACCATAGCATGGCCGCTGACAGATGAGTGGTGTAGGTCCACACCTGGAATGCTTAACCACTAGGCCACCATGGCTGGCTTGAGCCTCAGTTTCTTTATCTCTAAAAAGGTGCTAATAGTTCCTGCCTTTCAGGGCATTTGTGGAGATTAGGAAGGGCAAGCTGGTCCCAAATAAGAGTTCACCAGAGGCCTTTTTCCTTTCTCATCCCCTCCTTGCCCACCATCTGCATGTTCAAGCTCTGTTCACCTGTCCCCAGCAAACAGCTGCCCCTGGGTCCCCCCTTAGGACTAGGAATCTACCCTGGCAGTGGGGTTTGGACTCGGCAAGGGCCCATCCAGGTCCTGGAAGCTAGCTCAAGGGATTCTAGGATCTGGGTACCCAAAGGTGGTCTAGAAGGAGGTGGAGGTGGGCTCCAGATGGGCATGGCCTCTTGGCCTCTCTGACTTCTCACTCCTTGGGGAAGGGCCCAGTGGAGGAGGACTAGAGAGGGCCCTCTGAAATGCGGCAGCTCCTGCCTCCCTGGTTACCTGGGCCTGAGGGCCAAAGTAAGAATAAATGACAAAGCCCAGTACAGCACAGAGCAGACACTGGGAAATAGTAATAATGGCTGCCATTCATTATCTTCACAACAATTCTTAAAAGCAAGCACTATTGAACCCATTTTGAAGATGAAAAAAATGAGACTCAGAGAGGTAAAGTCACTTGCTTGGGGTTACACAGCTATATCTGTCTGATTCCAAAGGGGCTGCTAGCCAAGGGAAGGGAATCCCAAGGTCACCAGTAGATCCCTGTTGGGGCTGGGCCAGGAGTAGGTGCTGACTGGGCATGGTGTCTGTCTCAAGATGATGACCAGACCCACTCAGGATAGAGGGGTTTAATTTACCCTCAGAAACATGTCTGTGAGCCCGTCTCACAACCCTCTAATAGCATTCTAGCTAAAGTTATATATTAATTCTACACACATTTGCACAACCCTCCTGTGTGTGGAAGCATATGCTGTGCCCTGGGGACCTTGAATGAATCAGACTAGGACGCTGCCCTCCAAGTGCTGCTAGTCTGGTAGAGGTGGCAGATACACAGCTAGAAAACACTATTATAGGGTAAGGTAGATCAGGGACTAAGCATATGAGCTGTGGCAACCAACTGCCTGGGTTCGAGTCCCAGCTCTGTCACTTATCACCTTTGGAAACTGGGCCAGTCACTTAACCTTTCTGAGCCTCAGTTTCACATGAGTAAAATGGAGATGATGATAAGATACTACAAGACAGCCATGAGGATTAATTAAAATCATGAACATGAAATGCTTATACGAAGTCTAAGAGAGAAAGAAGCATTCAATGAATATTAACTATCTGTCACTAAGTGTTATGGGGGCACAGAGGAGAAACGTATTTTTCTTGAGGAACGGGTCAAGAGAGGCTTCTTGGAGGAGGGGAAGTCTGTGTTGGGACCTGTAGGATGAAGAATTCACCTGGAGAGGTAGGTGAGGGCATTCCAGGAGGAATGTACTACATGGACAAAGGCCCAGAGCTGTGGAAGGATATGACCTGTTTGGGTGTGGCTCAGCAGAGTCAGCTGGGAGGAGTGATGGGAAATGAGGCTGGAAAGGCCGCTTCAAGGGCCTCTCACTGCCGAGTTTGGACTTTAAAAGACTGGGGACTAGAGCAGGACTTTAAGAGCTGGGAAGGGACATCATTGTGCTTATTTTAGAAACATGATGCTAACTGTAGTGTGAAGAGTGAACCAGAAGGGGAGAGACTGGATGTCGGGGAGCAGATCAGAGCAGGAGCCCCTGTGGGTTAAAGTCCCCCAGTGGCCCCCCCACCAGCCTGCAGAGCAGGTTCTGACCTCTCTTACTTCCCGCCTGTCCACATGCTCTTCCCTCTGCATGGGATATCTTCCCCCTCCCTTTGTTCGGCTAATTCCTTGTCTTCCTTCAGGTCTCAGTTGAGCCACACTTTTTCCTGGAAGCTCTTCTTGGCACCCCAGGTCTAGATCAGGTCCTCCTACTCCTCCTGGGGACTTGTGGACTTGCCGTCTCCCGGATGGACTCTGGCCGAGGGCGGGGACTGTGTGGTCCGGGTTACTGCTGTGTCCATAAGACCCAGCAGAGTACCCAGCACATAGGGGGCGCTCAATCCATGATCAGATGAATGAATGAACCAGTGAGTGAAGGGATGGGGGCAGGTGTGATAGTCGGAGTGAAAATGATGGGGTATGCAGTGGCAATGAGAGGAGAAAAGACAGGGAGAGAATTGACAGGACACACGACTGATGAGAGGTGAGCACCAGGGGAAAAGAAAGCGTTGGTGATCACTCAGAGGTTTCTCCCTCGGATAAGCCCTGGTGCCTTTAACCAAGATAGGAAACATGGATGGGGGTGGAGGTGGGGAGGGAGGAGCAGGCCAGGGCGGGAGGTTGGGGCCCTGGCGCAGGCTGTTCCCTGGAATGCTCTTGCTCCCTGTCTCCCCAGTGGGTCCCCGTCAGTGTCTGTGAGTCTGTCAAAATGTTGCCTCCTCAGAGAAGCCACACCGTCCACCCTAGGTCAGCTGACTCCCTACAAATCATTCTCTACCAACACACCCTCCCCATTTCCTTCCCAGCCCTCATGTCATGACTGCAATCTTGGGCCGGCCCCATGGCTTGGCAGTTGGGTGCGCGCGCTCCGCTGCTGGCGGCCCGGGTTCGGATCCTGGGCGTGCACCGACGCACCGCTTCTCCGGCCATGCTGAGGCCGCGTCCCACATACAGCAACTGGAAGGATGTGCAGCTATGACATACAACTATCTACTGGGGCTTTGGGGGAAAAATAAATAAATTAAAAATTAAAAAAAAAAGCCTGTTTTTAAAAAATAAAAAAAAAATGACTTTAATCGTGTATCTATTGATCTGTATTTTGTTTATAGCATGTCTTCCTCACTAGATCGGAAGTTCCACGAGGGCAAGGATCTTTTTGTTTTATTGACCACATGCACCTGGCAGGTTCCCTCACACATAGTAGGTGCTGAAAAAAAGATTTGTTGTATGAACAAGTAAATGAATGAATGAATGAACGAACGAATGAATGAATGAAGGCCTTGAATGCCATGAAAGGAATTGGACACTTAGCCTCCAGGGAATGGGGAGCCATGGAAAGTTCTTAAGGAAGGCAGTGTCAGAATTCAGCTTGTGTTAGAAAGCACACCCTGGGGGCTGTGTGGAAGATGGATTGGGGAGGGAAGTCAGGAGCCACTGGGGGAGATAAAGATACAGCATCTGGGGCCGAGCTTGGGAGCCCCCCTGCCTGCAGGGGCCTCGAGCCCCCTCCCTGTCCTTCCCCACCCCCGCCCAGGCCTGTTGTCTCCAAGCCCAGCGGCAGGCGGTGGGAAGAGCAGGGCTGGCAAAGCTGACACTCACTAATCACGGCCCTCACCCTGGAGCCGCACTGACTGTCTGGTCTCCATGGAGACACGGCAACCTCCGGCCACTTGTTAATGGCAGCTCAACAAGGCTGCAGCAATGGGGACGGGCCTGACCAGCGTGTCCCAGCCCTGCACCACCTGTCCCAGCCTGGGCCTCTGCAGCAAACCCCAGCGGCGCCTGAGTTGGGGGACAGGACTGGAGGTCTGGTGGCTGGGAGGCTCCCCCACCCCTCCGTGGCCCCGCCTCCCTTGGCACTGCCAAGCAGTGAGAGGGCAGAGGCAGCCTCTGCCCTGGCTGACTCCTCCACAGGGCTGCTGGGAAGCTGAGCTCACCCAGGCAGGGCCAAAGGGCTGGAGGGGGATGGTGAGAAGAGTGTGGGGGGAACCTGCCTGCATCCCACACACAAGAGGAATAGAGGAGAGGGCGCTTCGCCTGCCCTGACAACCCTCTGCTCTGCTAGCCTGAGGCAGGGACCCAATTGGGAACCATCTGTCCAGAACTTTTTCCCTAGTTCGCTGTCACTACATCTGAAATTTGAAATGCCACCATTAGCAATTAACTCCTTCGGGAGGCAGCATGGCATAGCACAAAAAACACTGGCTTTGCAGTCAGGCAGACCTGGGTATAAGGCCTGGCTCTGTCTCTCTACCTCTGAGTATTGATTTACCCATCTGTAAAATGGGATAGTAATTGCACCTGCAGACGGAGACACACATTCAAGCATGCATACTTCACCAGGCTTACTCTGACTTATTCTAGAAGCCTGAGCTCAATACTTGTGACTCCTCCTCTCAGAGGCCTCTCCTCACCCCCACAGGTGAGCTGGGTGCCTCCTCCATAGTCCCCAGGGCTGATCCCACAGCATTTAACACCCTCCGGTAACTGTCTGTCCCACATTTGTCCTCCCCACAGCCTGCCCTGTAGGGCAGGGCAGAGGGAGCATCAGGAGAGGTTTGTCAAATAAACAAAGGAGGTGGGTCCAGGAGAGCCTCCCTCTGCCTTTTGTCCTCCTTCCTCCTCACGGGGCTTTAGGCCCTAGAGCACTGGTTGAGGGCCTCTCTTCCCTTCTCTCCTTCATACCTTTGTTTGTCCATCTGTCTGTCCATTCATCCATCCTGCCAAAACTTTCTGAGTGGGACCTCAGAGAGGGCCCAGATGTGACCCCAGCCTACGGGTGAGGCAGGAGCCAGATTCCCCTGTTCCAGACACCTGAGGCACACCCACGGCCGGCCAGGGGCCTTGGTACAACTGCCTCCCCTCATCATGTTTCTTTTTGGTCACTCCCTAGGCAGCTGTCCAAGTTGAAAGGGCCCTTGGAAATCGTCTAGTCCAATCCACTGCAGCCAGATGAAGAAACCAAGGCCCAGAGAGGACTGAGGCTTGCCCAAGATCCCACAGCAGCTCTGTTTTTGAGCTGACAATGTACCAATTATGTGGGCCTGCCTGGGAGGCGGCGTTTGGCTCTCTTGGCCCTGCTGACAGCTGTGTTCCCAGTGGCAGCTGGAATGCTAGTGGGAGGCCTGTCTAGCCTTTGCACTGTGACTCCCCAGGGCAGAACCAGGTGGCTCTGGTGGGGCCCAGGCTAGGGGCTGGGGGGTCCTCAGAGGGACAGTCGAGATACCAGAGGGGGCATGGGATGGGATGACTAGAAGATGAGAGAGTCCACATTGATTTTAGAGACTAAATCAGAAGCCCTGAACTCCTGTCCCAGCTCTGCCACTCACTTGCTGGGTAACCTTGGGTACATCATTTAACCTATCTGAACCTTAGTTTTCTTATCTGTAAAATGGTGCTACTTCTGTAGAATGAAAACATTTTGTCAGTGGTGACAGCTGCACAGAGGTGAGGAATTTTCACTGTTGGACTGAAAGGCTAAGTCTCAAAGAGGGGAAGGGACTAGCCCCAGGCCACAGAGTGGACCCACGTCTCCCTCCTATGAGTTCTCTGCACTGAATTGGATAGAAGGTTTTAGAGCTGGAAGAAGCGTCCTTTCCAGACTGTTTACTTGCTGAAGGAGGAAACAGGACCAGAGAGGGGGAGCAAGTTGCCCAAGGTCACCCAGTGAGTCTGGGGCCAATGTGGGCCCAGAGCCCAGGCTGGGCACGAGGTCCCCTGCCCAGCTGCCTCGCTTGCTCATCCAGCCCCCTTGGTTTTGTCTCCCTCAGTGAGTGGGCGCAGAATGGGCCCAGCTTCCTTCCTGCCGCCCTGCCCGCCGTCTGCCACGTTGGCAGCCGCCCGCAGCCTTCTCGCCCCTACTGCTGCTGCTGCTGCTGATGCGGCATCAGCCGAGACAAACCCGTCGAGAGTTTGCCCAGAACAGCCAGGGCTGCGGGAGCCCAGGCTGGGCTGGCTGACTCTGCCAGACAGGAGGGAGCGAGCCAGCAGGTGGAGGGAGGGAACAAGGGCTGAGCCAGCCCCTAACCTTCCCAGCCCTTCCCCACCCTCCCTAGCCAAAGGAGGAAGGCAGGAGGCTGGGGTTAGGGGCCAGGGGGCTGGAGCATCTCTGTGTGAGGTTCAGACAGCTGGGTCTGTCTGCGGGGGGTGTGCACACTTATGTGTGCAGGGAAGAGCCTGTCGGGGGCGATTTGTGAGTCTGTGTTTGCCTCAGTGTGCACAGGTGATGCTGTGTGTGTGAGTTTGTGCTGGTTTGTGCATACACAGGGGGCCACTGTGTGTTTGTGTAGGCACAAGGGGAAGCTGTGTGTGTCCTGAGGTTTGAACACATGCCTGTTCAGAGAGATGCTGTGTCTAGCAGTGTGTGCACATGGAAACCGACTGTTAGTGACAAGGAATCTGTGTGTGCCCTAAAGGGTCAGTACGTGTGCCTGAGTTTGTGTATGTCGTGTCTGGGTGTGTTGGGGGCCCCTGTGAATTTGTTGTTGTGTACAAGACGATAACGACATAATTGTGAGTTTGAGCTCGGCTGTGATTGTGTGTGCAGCTGTGATTTTATGCATGTCTCCCTGCCCAGGAAGATACTGTATAACTGTGTGGGCTAGTCCAAATGTCCAGGGCGTGAGCACATAGTGTCTCTGTGCCCAGTGGACTTTGTAAGTTTAGTTATCTATGGGGGTGCAGGGGATCACCGTGTGTGACTATATATGTTTGGCTTTGTGTACAACGGAACAGGCGGCACAGGCGTTGTGTTCCTGTGGTTGCACCCGCACAGGGCAGTGGCGGCGGCGGCGGCGGTGGCGGTGGTGGTGGTGATGGCGGTGGTTGTGCTGTGCAGGCAGACAATATGCTAGGGGTTTTCACTTGTTTCTCTGCACAGCAAGGCCCTGCGTGTGACTACGTTTGTGCGTGTCTGTGAGCACTGTGTGCTGGAAACTGTGTGTGCTTCTGAGTATGTGGTAAGCTGAGTGTAGGAAGGGGGCCGTACATGGCTGTGTTTGTACTTGTCTGTGAGCCCGGGGTCAGACGCGCTCCATGCGCTACCTCCTGTGTGCACAGGTGGCTGCTGTGTCCAACCGTGTCTTTGTGTGTTTCGGATCATCTGAATGTGCACAGGAGGAGGATACGGAGGGGGGATTTGAGTGCGTGCCTGTGCAGGCCCCTTTAACGTGGCAAGTCTAAGAAATGTCGGCCTTCTTGGCAGCAAATCTGGGCTTGGTTCCACTGGGGGTGTCTGCAGAGAGGGGCTCTCAGAAGGGACGTGCTTGAGCGAGAGAGACAGGAAGGGAGGGGGGGCCAGCCCCAGCTTGGGGTTTCCAGGAGGGAAAGCCAGACATTGGAACTTGTCAACGCTACCTCCTTCCCCACCCCCACTTCCCTGACTGCTGCCTCCCCTCCTGGCGCCTGAAGGCTGCTGGCAACCAGACAGACAGACAGACAGTGCACACATAGACTGGCTCACCGGCACAGAGCCCGAATGTGAGCCCCCAAATACACAAGCCTGGATGCCAAAGGTCCAGAGAGGGCAAAGGACGTGGCTAATGCTTCAGGGAGCACACGTGTTTATATGTGTTGGGGGGCAGGGGGTGCTGTTGGCCTCTTGTGCTTCAATCTCGACTAGAACCCAGGCCTAGAAGGAGGAGGAGGGTGCAGGGGTGGTGGGGGGAGCTTGTCGGGAGGGGGCTCTGATTGCTCTAACCAGACTCCCAAGGCTCCCAGGCCTTCCCCCTGTTTAGACAACTGCTTCAATGTCTTTGAGAATCTCATTGCCTCAGAAATCACTGCCTGCAACACCCTCTTTGTACAGAAGCAGAAGAGAGACCCAGAGAGGGGCAGCAACTGATCCAGGGTAACACAGCAGAGCCAGGACTGGAAACCAGGGCTGCTTCTCCCTGCTGTGTCTGCTGTGCACACTGGCCAGTGGGCCAGTCAGTCCTATCCCTCCCTTGGTCCATTTAGGTCTCTCTCTCCCCAGTCTTCAGGATATGACAATGACCTCTTGCTTTTTGGTTTTTTTTTGGTCCCAAGTGATGTGTCTGTCTACTTGTTAGTCTGGCTGTTTGTCACAAGGGCTCCAATACCCTTTAGGGCAGCATAATCTGGAGGAGAAGAGAGTTTGGTTGCGGGCCAAGGGCTTACTGGGTAGGTAGCATGGGGAGATGGAGAGATAGAAGGAAAGGAACTCAGGAAGAGAGGAAACAGGAGGAGGAGAGCGAAGGGAGGAGGCTGGGAGGATCTGAGAAGCATGGACTCTCCTTTGCCTCCTCCTCCAGCCTGGGTACCCGGGGCAAACTGAGCTTAGAGGGCGTCCTGCTCCTTGGGGGCTGGGATGGGGACTCCAGGGTTTCTCTAAGGCCCGGACTCAACCCCCAAACCCTGGGGCATCAGGGTTGGAATCTTGGGGGCAGCTTTCTGGGTGCAGGTGTGGTGTGCAGTGACCACACTCAGCTCAGAAGAAAAGGAAGGAGGGGGCTGTGGGTGTAAACCTGGGTATGAATTGACTCAGGGTGAGTGTTCTCTTTGGAGCATGGGAGTTGAGTGTGTATGCAAAGTTGTGAGTGTGCTAGGGCCCTGTGTATACACCTGTGAGCCAACAGGCTTGGACTTCATTGGGAGGCGGGGAGGATTGCAGGAATGTGTGTATGTGTGTGTCTGTGATAGGCAGAGAGAGAAATTTCACCCTGAGGGAACAGGTGTGTGTGTGTGTGTGTGTGTGTGTGTGTGTGTGTAGGACTGTGTGAACCTGCTCTTGTGGAGGCTGTATTTTGTGTATGTAGGTAGGTAAATTGTATAGCTATGTACAGTGGGTGTGTGTATCATGTGTTCGAATTGAATGAGTACATGTGTAGTGTCTAACTGTCTATGTGTGCAGCTGTGTACACACATCTGATTGTTTTGAGGTACATGGTGGAATCTTCTGTATGAGTCTTGACTATAGGTTGCGTGTGCAGTTGTGTGTATTCGTGGGGCAGAGAATGTTAGGGAGCAGTTCACATGTGTGGTTGTATATTTTGGGGGATTGGGTTATATGTGTTGTTCTTGAAGCAATAGTATATTTATTTTTTGTTTATTGTTGATCTTCCCTACCAGAATGTAAACTTGATGAGGGCTGAAATTTTTGTCTGTTTGGCTCATGGTGTCCCTAGTGTTTAGAATAGCACCCAACACACAGTAGGCACTGACTCACATTTCTTGAATGAATGATAAATGAGTGTGTTCATGCTTGGCTAGGTGTGGGAAGTGTGTTATGTGTATGAATTGTGTGTGTCTGAGTGGATACATTTTGTGTGTGTTCAGGTGTGTGAGGTTTTAGGCATAAGCGGCATGTGAACCAAGTGTGTGCACAGGTGCGTGTGTGTGTCTAGGTGTGTGACTGTGTATCTGAAGCTGTGCCACTTATGTGAGCATTGGGAGTGTTGGGGGACGAGGCTGTGTGCGTGCACAGTTGTGTGTGCATGTGCACGGGGGCGGGAAGGCGCTGTCGGCTTCTCCCAGCCTTCAGCACTCACTCAGCTTCACCCCAGGTCGCCTGCTGCGAAATGTCAGTGGCAGAGAAGCTAAAAATATCCACTCTCCTCCTCCTGCTCACTGCTTGGGCTGATGGGGCTGTGGGGCCCCAGCAGGCCCTTTGGGCCCTGGGGGGAGGAGGAACTGCTGGATGAGGGGCGGAGTATGGGGTAAGAAAGGGAGGCCCTCCTCAGCACACTCCCTCCCCGCTTCCTCTTGGTCTCCAAAGCCAGGCACCAGGCTCACCTCTGCCGGGAAGCCCTTAAGAACCCCCGGGAGCTGCCACATGCTAGTGTGTGTATTTGTGTCTCTGTCTGTGGTGCCTGGGAGGGAGATATGGCCTCCATCAGACTGGGGCTCGTGTGGGCAGCACAATGCCTCTTATGTCAGTCCAGGCACTCCAGAGGACAGAGCTTCAAACAGGGGGCTCCTGGGGATGGGCTGTATCTTTCCCCTCAGTCTGAGGGCTCCCAGGGAAAGTCGGTGCTGTTTCCTCCCTAGAGCTCAGGGTCAGGGGTGCAGCCCAGGCCATGTGGGTTCATCTGATGCTGGAACCGGGGCCACTAGGGCCCTCTGACCCCAAGGCATATCTGCTGCTACTCAGGGTTTGTGGGCAGAGGAGTCTCAGCTCTGCCCACACCCTAGGCCGGCATGCATTTGTGCTACGGGTATTTGTGTGGGTGCGGGTAGGACATGTCAGGGCCCGTGGTCCTTCAGGGACCTGTGCCTCTTCACATGTTGGGCTCCTGGGTGTGTCCCTGCCTTGTCAGTGGTGTCAGCAACTACCTGGCCTTGAGCATTATGGGCAATCAATAAAAGTTTGGGGAGTTGTGTGTTTCTCTGTGTGCATGTGGGAGACTCCGTATGCGGGTCCCGGTTTCTCCCTTTCATAATGCAGACCTGCAAACTCTAGCTGGAATGAACCGTGTTCTTGTGAGAGTTGCTGGTGTTAACACGTGGGGGTTTCTGTGTGTCAGTGTGTTTGCATGTGTGTTTCTGTCAGATGGTCAGTGCCTGTTTGTCCTCTGTATCAAGAGGTCTGTGGGTGTTTCTGTGTGTCAGGATTTCAATCGCTTGAATATCGTGTTTCTGGGTGTTCGTTTGTCTGTCTGCCTGGATGTCATTATGTCAGTGGGCATCCCCGTGCCTGGGTGTGTGTGTCTATGTCAGTTTGATATTGTGGGTCTCCGTATGTCCATGTGTCCCTGGAAATGTTGGTGTTCTCTGTGTGGGTTGAAATCTGTGCACAAACTGGGCACCACCTTCCCCCAGCCCTTTCTCAGTCTCTCACCATTTCCGTGTTGAAAGCCTCAGGTTGTGTGTGAGCGTGTGTGTACATCAACTTTCCTCAGCCCCCAAGCTTCCAGCTCTGAGATCTGCCCTCCCACTCTCTCTCCTGCTGGACCGGAGGTGGGACCTGAAGCAAAGAGGGCAGGCAGGCACAGAGCCCACCACAGCCGGGGGCCGGGGCCTGGCTGCCACAAGAGCCCTGCCTCAGCTTTCCTCCAAGCAAGCGGTAAGCCAGAGCCTCGGTTACATGTAAACACCAGCTGTGTCAAGACGGCGCAGCTTCTTCTAGGTCAACAGACAGCTGTGGGGTTGCTAGGCAACCGCCTGGCTCCCCCCCGCCATTAGTTCTCCCTCCCACTGCCTCTACCTGAAAACCCTCTGCTGGCTCCCTCAACCCCAGGGTACTGCCACGCCCCTCCATGCCAATTAAAACACCCGGGCTGAGGGGGTAGGGGGTCAAGGCTGCGTGAAAGGGGGGCTCTGGGACTGGAATCAGGGTATTGGGAGGTGTTAACCCTTCCGGTGTCCGGCCCCCCCTGCCCCCAGTCCTCAGTGCATCTTCACACCCCCACCTCACCAGTCAGATTAGGGCAGAAGTGGAGTGAGGGTAACTGCTGCCCTCCTCCTCCGTAGGTCAAACCAGAACTGGAGAGGTGCTGGAAGCAGATGAAGGGAGAGCTAGTGGACTGTACTAGCAACTGGTCAAGTCCCCTCCTCCTCCCCAGCCAAGCCTCGGGAAAACAGACTGGAGGCCCCTCTGGCAACAAAAGGGTTAAGTTCCCCCTTAATTACCACCCCCCCCCCCGCCCCCAGGTTACCACCCCCATTTCTATGGCAGCACCTGCGCTCCCAGCTGCGGTGCCTGTTTGGTGTCCGTGCCCAGGCCAGGCCGCCCCCGCCGAGCCCCAGCCCCTCATCCCCGCCCGGCCCCAGCGCCGCCTTTTCCTGGCGTGGAAGGCCTTCTCTGGGACAGTGGGGGAGGCGAGGCTCCTGCAGCCCCGGGCCTCCCGACCGCCCTCCAGGCCCGAGGCAAGGGGCGCAGGCCCTCTGAGTGGGGTGCGCGGGCCAGGCCGCGGGCCGGGGGACTTCAGAGGAACTGGAGAAAGGAGTGGGAGGAGGGAGCCGGGCCGGCAGGGGGGCAGCGCCCGTGGCCACCCAATTAGTATGCGGCCGCGCTCGGCGTGCCATGGCAACCGCTCCCCTCGCGCCGCGCCAACCGGGCAGCCCCGGGCGCAGTGCGCACCTCTCCTCCCACAGGTGGCGGCGCGCACCGGCGGGCACGCACGCACAGGCACGCACACTCGGGGCGCCTGGGGGCGAGCCGTGGGCACCAGGTGCGCTGGGGCCGCCCTGGCCCCTCGCCTCCCGCCGCCCACAGGTGCTCCAGAGTGAGCCCCGAGGAGGGGCGTGTACCTGAGGATGTTCTGCCTGTGCTTGTGCGTGTCCCTCAGTGTGCCTGTTGTGCTTCTGTCTCTGGTTGTCCTTGAGGGTATTTGTCTGTGCTCATTTGCCTCCTTATTCCTGAATGTATGTGGCTCTGAGTGTGATTGCCACGGTGTAACTGAGTGTACCTGTGCCTTTGTATATCTGAGTGTGTGATTGTGTGTCTGTATGTGCCTGAAGCTGTGTGTAAGTTTGTGTCCCTTGTGTGCCCAAGGCCCTGGGTTTTCCTCTGGAAGAATGCCCCAGGTATGCCTGGATGAGTATTTGTCAGTGTGTGTGTGTGATCCCTTGGTACTGCATGTGCCCCTCTGTGTCTGGCATCCTTGTGTTTCTGGGCGCAGGTGTGTGTTGAATTGTATACCCGTGTGTATGGCCCCAAGAATGTCCCTGAGAACCCATCTCTTCATTTATGTCATGTATGTTCCTGTGAGCGCCCTGAATGTGTTCCTGGAGTGTGGCTGTGTGTCCAGGGGCTGCTGGCTCTGTGCCCTCCTCGGCTTCATTCCCTGCTGCCTGAGTGAGCTGACACCTGCTCCCTGAGCACTGGGCACCCTCCTCCCACCTGGCAAGGACAAGGAAGGACACGAAGACAGAGGCAGACATGGAGGCAGAGACAGAGACTTGGAAGGGGACACAGAGAGCCGAGTAGGTTGGAGAGGTGGCAACCCAGAGTCATGTGATCAGCCTCGGCGCCCAAGGCCCAGAGGAGAGAAACAGATGCCAAGATCCCAAGATCCGGACATTAGAGAGAGGGAGACCCAGAGTCACACAGAGACCCAGAGCACCAAGTCCGGAACTACTGAAACAGACCAGAGATCAAGGATGCGGCTCCCCAGCCGCCCTCCCTCTCCTCCCTCCCTTCCTCCCACTCTAGAATTTCCAGCCCCAGCTGTGCCTCCTCCACATACCCAAAGCAGAATTCTCCTGGCCCTGGGAGTCTGTGCCCTGGGACTGGAACGCAGCCTCCTCCTCACAGCAGCTGGCTGTGTGTGTGTGTGTGTGTGCATGACCATATGTATGATGTTCTGGGCTAGTGCCTACCTTGCACACAGCCCTCCCCCCTACACACACTGTTGCCCACATTTTCACAGGCCCAGATCATGCACACCTTTACACACATGCCACACAGCCAAGCACACTCATTCAAACCCAGAAACATGCCCTGGGTCTCCCTCTCTCAAACTCATCTGGACATAGGGCCAGAGGATCCACCATGCACACAGCCAACCAGCAAGTCTCACCTTCCTAAGCTTGTCCAGCCAGCCATTCACCCCTCAGCAAACCCCAAGGGGTTTCAAACCCATCACCCACAGGGAAAGACCTAAGACCAAATTTGTCAGTTCTATCAGACTATACACTCAAAGGCAGGGATTCCATCTGTCTTGTCACTCTTGTATCCCCAGGTGCCTGAGACAGTGCCTGGAATTTTGTAGGTGCTTAAGAAATATTTATTGAATGAATGTGTTCACACAGTGTCTATAACAGTCACTGAGAGAACCCATAGTAATTTACAGCCACTCAGAGTGAAAAACACTAATGGCTACCACAGTGTACACACAAGAAGGCATCTTAACCACACCTAGGACAACACATTAAATACAGCTGTGTGCACAAAGGTGTGTGCAAATGTGCTGCACAATAGCTAGATTAGAGGTTCTCAACTTTGGCTGCACATCAGAACCACCTGGGGGGCTTTTAAAAATCCCGATGGTGCCCAGGCCCTGCCCAGACCAATAAAATTAGAATCTCTGGGTTGAGAACCACTGATCTAGATGAATGGACTTGAAAATGTTGACATGGGGGTTATTACCATGGATGAGGGTAGAGTGGGTTTTCCCTTTTAACAGTACAATGAAGCAGACTCTTAGACAAGACTGCTTGGGTTTGAACCCTGGTGTCACTATATACTCATTGAATGGGCTTTGTAAATTACCTCTCTGCGCTTGAATTTTCTGTAAAATGGGCGTAATAATTGTTACAATAAAGCCTCACAGGATAGTTGTCGAGGCAGAATGAGTTTATACATATATATGTAAAGTGTTTAGAACGGTTATGTAATTATTTCCTTTTTTTATTTCTTTTAAAAATTTATTATAGAATGGATTAATTTTTAGATGAATTTTATAAGCAGGATTTTTTTCCCTTTAAGTTATTATGAACAAGCAAGGGCACAGAGGCAGACTCTGGACCAACCTACTCCTGCCACTTCCCATATGGTCTTGGACAAGTCACTTACTCCATGTCTCTGAACCTGTCTTATCTGTAAATGAGGTGAATATCTTTCACTACCTCAAGGATTCTTTTGAGGAATCAATACCTCAGGGAACTGTTTAATAAATAGTGGCAAAGCCCACTTATCTAGGAGCCACGTTGCCTTGATGCATTCTGGGATCAGGTGTGGAACTGTGGCTGTGGTAAAGCCCTGATTTCTGAAAAGAACAGATCAAAATAGGGTGGCCCCCATCCCTGCCCCACCCACCTGGGCAGGGGCTCTGCTGTCCTTCCCTCAAGAGGCCCCAGGGCCCAGAGAACCTTCCATCCCAAAGGCTGGGCCCTTGGCCCTGGCAGATCTCTTCTGAGTTTGCTCTTCAAAATACACCTCGGCCCTCCTCACCCCTTACTCAGCCACAGAACCCTAGGCTGAGACCCCTCGCCTCCCTGAGCTCCCACTCTCCATGAGCCCTCCCTTCACCTTTCAAGGAGCCCCAGTTCTCCTCACCATGCCTCCCTCCCATCCCGGAAACCACAAGGCCTTCTCTGGGTCCTCACCCCTCTTCTGGTGCCCCTCTTTGCAGTGAATCCCCATCCCTCCTATAAAGCCCTCTTCAAGTTAATGAGCCCCCTTGCTGGGCTATAATCACCTCCCTAAAGCCCCATTTCCTTCATGGCCCCCCCCCCCCAATTCCTAGGCACACAACCCTTCACTGCCCTTCCTCTCCACCTCCAGACCCTTCTCATGTAGAGCCCTAATCCTTTCCACTGAATAATCCCCCCACTGCCCCCTTCCCTCACGGAAACCTCCTCTGCACCCCATCCCCACTGAGCCCTCAGCCCCCTCACCGGGCCCCACCTGGATAGCCTCCCTGTCTCTTCCGCTTCCTCAGCAGCCGCTGAAGATACTCATTTTCTCCCTGCAGGCGATTCTTGGGGCTGCAAACAAGCTTCTCTGGGCATCCCCCACTGGTTCCTTCATGCCACCCACCGCCTCCAACCAGCCTCCACCCTGCCCCAGAGAGACCTTGCCAAAGCCCTCTCCCCTCTCCAAAAATACATAGCGTCTACTCCAAACAGACCTCGCTACGTGTGGCTTCCACCCTGTTACCCTCTTGTACACCAGACCTCTGCACAAGCTCTTTCCTCCTCTGGGAACCCCTCATTTTTCTGCCTAGCACTCCAGCCTTGGCTCTGTAAATGTTTTCTCCTCTGGGAAACTCTCCGGAGTCATACTGCTCCCTGGCCCCACTTGCAGTGCCACAGGGAATCTGGCTTGAGCACAGGGTTGATGCCTTTGCCCCACCATGCAGGAAGGCAGGGAGTGTCTTCATCTGGTCTTGGGCTGCATTGGAGGGGGCTTGGTAGGTGGATGAACCTGCACATCCAGCACAGATGCTGCAGTTCTAGGGACTGTTAGGGACTGTCTGAATCCTCCAGCCTCCTCTTTTGGACAGGGGTGCCCAGAAGGCAGGGGTCTATCTCTCCCTCAGATGGAGGGTTCCTCTGACTCTCCCAAAGCTGGGCCTTGCTGGTTGGGTCAGGGAGGGCAGGCCACATGGAGCTGTCTCCCTGAGCTTCAGCAGGGAGGGACACAGAGAAGCCACATTGGGCAGAGCTTTAACATAAAATGGGTCTATGGGAACAGCTGCTTGCTAAAGGTCAGGCAGCCCAAAGTGGGCATTACTTGGTCAAGGGCAGCCAAGAACTTCCCAAGGTCAGGGAGTGGGAAATAGCTCAGCCCTTCCAGGTCCATCCATCAGAATTAGGCACAGGATTAGGAGTTTTCTTTTTCTAAAGTTTACAAAAGCTAACAGGAAACACAAACCCAGCATTTGGGGTTCAGAGTGGAAAGAAAGGGGAAGCCAGAAATATTGGAGTTACTGGCAGTTTGCAAAGGCAGATGCAGGTGTGTTGGGGCAAAATGGGGGGCCTGGAGACAGAGGCGATCCAGGCCCTGGAGCAAATGGGAGACACACAGACAGGGGGTACTCCAGTCCTTGTGGGAAAGGGGGGTGTCCCACAAGGGTCTTAGGCCTTAGGATGGAATGAGTGTCTCAGAGAAGGTGTCTGTGAACTAGAGTAGAACTATGGGGCCCAAAGGCTAGGGAGACAGGACAAATGAAGGGGCAAGAGTCAGGGACCTGGGACCTAAGATAGAATGAGGGGGTCTAGAAGCAGGGGAGACCCAAGACCTGACTCATAATGGGGGTCCTTAGGGAGAGGAAACCTAGGACTTGGGGGAGTATAAGGGTCCTGGAGGCAGGCATCCACGCACTTTGGAAAGAATGTGTGATCCAGGGGCAGGGAGACCTGGGACTTGGGACAGAATAGAGGTCTCAGAACCAGGGGAGACCCAGGACCTAGGGCAAAATAAGACCTAAAAGGCAGAATCCCTGGACCTGGGACAGAACGCATGGAACATGGGCCAGGAAGCCCTATGGGGCAGACTGGGGAGCCCAGAGGCAGGGGGGACCCAGGGCCTAGGGTGTAAGTGGGGGGAGCCCAGATGCAAAGGTGACTCAGATCTCAGAGGCAGAGGACACGTGTGTATTTCAGCTCCTCTGGGGAACCAGTGGCTGGTGACAAAATTCAGATATGCTCCTTCCATTCCAGCCACCCTCACTCACCCCCTTTCACAAGACACGAGGTTTTTTTGTTTTGTTTTGTTTTTTTTTTTTTGCTTTTTTTTCATTTCTTTTTAATACAAACTTGGATCTTTGGGTGTGTCCTGCCAACAGAAAACAACAACAACAACAGAAGAGAAAACCCAAAAGAGTGAAAAATAAGAAAGAAAAAAAAAGCTCCCGCAAGAGGTTCTTCTCCCTCCCCCCCACCATGCGAATTTGCACACCACGGGACCACAGCAGGTTTACAGAATGCAATATACAATCCACGATTTATAATAAAACAGTATATACAATAAATAGGATATTGTTCATTTTTGTCAAACGACCTGTAGATAAATTTCTCAGTGCATACTTGCAGGGGCTCTGGACACCTTGGGGCCCCGCTTGCAACCTCTTGCACACGCTCTCTCTCTCTCTCTCTCTTTTTTGTCTTTTTCTAAAACTGTGTTTTGTTTTTAACTTTTGTACATTTTTAAAAAGTATTTACAATTGCTGGTTTTGTGCAGAAAGGGCTCACCTTCGGCTTCTGCGTGGAGGAGATGGGCAAGGGGGGGTGGGGGGAGATGGGGCCGCAGGGGGTGCAGGGGGAGGGGGACGAGAGGCAGAGGGGCAGGCGCTCCTGCCAGAGGACGATGTGGACGCTGGGAGGGGTCTTGGCGTTGGTTTTCTGAAAGCTACAAAGAAACAGAAGAGAAGAGGCAGAAGTCAGCAACAGGCACAGACACTGAGCTCTGAGAACAGGGAGGCTAAAAGCCGGACCCCCACCCAGTTCCTATCAGGATTCTGGGAGAAGCTAACCGCATTGTTCCTTCTCCCAGAAAACTCCAAATAGCCCCTCATGAGACTTTGGACTGCTTCTGGCCTTCTCTGAGCTCAGTTTCCCCATATGTAAAATAGGTGTGTGTTCAAGGCCCACAACATTGAGAGGTAAAAGAACATAAAGGGCAAGGAGTCGGGGTTTCAGGCAGTGCAATTTGTTAAAAACTTGGGCTCTCAAGTCAGACACGGCTGAGTTCAAATGCCACCGCCACCATTTAATAGCTCTATGACTTTGGGCAAGCTGGTGAATCTCTACGAGATTTTACTTTTTTACTTTACTCATCTGTAAAATGGAGATAACAGAACTATCCCATAGGTTTGTTGGGAGGATTCAGCAGTTTAAGGCAGAGTAAGCCTGGTACATAAATGAATAATCAATGATACTAATTACTCGTTATTATTTTCCTGGGGCCTGGGCTCTCCAGGTCTCAGTTTCCTCACGTAACAATGAGTTGAGAAATTCCTCCAACCTGAGCTGTTCTGAGGAATGACATAATGGAGAAGAAAGGCCTTAGCACAGCACAGGTGTGAAGCACTGCTTTAATTTCTTCTAAATCCAACCCTCCCTCAAGTCCCCACCAATGCCATTCTGTTCCTTCGAGAGGTGAGATGATGAGGAAGTCCGTCTGAATAAAGGAATAGAGAAACTGCCCAACACAATACCATCTGTGTTGGGCTGCACCCCTTGCCTTCCTGAAGATCAGAAACTCCCAAGTCCTGAAGTACCCCCTTTCCCTAGACAGTCCTAATCATGTTTGCAGGGCCCTGACTCCCCTATCCAGACCCCCAGCTTTGCTGGGGTGAGCAGTAAGGTGCCCAGAGGGACAGGGATGGGCTTGGTCATTCTTAAGACTTCCAGTCATTAGCCTGGCCCTTTTGGAGGTCTGTTCTCTTTTTTTTTTTTGTGAGGAAGATCAGCTCTGAGCTAACATCCGTGCCCGTCTTCCTCCACTTTATATGGGACACCGCCACAGCATGGCCTGACAAGTGGTGCGTCGGTGCGCGCCCAGGATCTGAACCAGGCCGCCAGCAGTGGAGCGCGTGCACCTAACCACTATGCCACGGGGCCGGTCCTTGTTCTCTTCTCTTTTTTTTTGGTGAGGGAGACCGGCCCTGAGCTAACATCTATTGCCAATCGTCCTCCTTTTTTTTTTTTTTTCTTTTTCCACTTTTTCTCCCCAAAGTCCCAGTAGATAGTTGTATGTCATAGTTGCACATTCTTCTAGTTGCTGTATGTGGGATGCGGCCTCAGCATGGCTGGACAAGTGATGCGTCGGTGCGCGCCCGGGATCCGAACTCGGGCCGCCAGTAGCGGAGAGCGCGCACTTAACCGCTACGCCACGGGGCCGGCCCCCCTGTTCTTAAGAGCCCTAAAATTCACTTCTCCCACTCCTGGCGTGAGACCATCCCTTCAGAATCAAGGGACAGGGATGGGGGTGCTGAAACCACCTTCTAAGACTCCTCAGCAGGTCCTTCCCCACCCCCGCAGGAACCAGGCAGCGACAGAAATGAAAGCCTTTTCCTCCCTTGTCCTCTTTCTTGGCTTCTCTTCCCAACAGGGCCACATTTAAATTCTGCTCAGCCTTGGCTGCTGTCTGCTGGGCAGTCAGCCCTGGGGAAGACTTTTGTCCTAAGGCTGGACTTGCCAGGACTCCCTCAAGAGCCAGGGGAACCAGGTGGGCTCCTGTAAGGCAGGGGCAGCACTCCATCCCAGCATCTCAGCCCAGGTGGCAGGCAGAGGCACGAGGGGGTGGGGAGGAGCTGCATCTTTGTTAAGCTGTCAGGTCTCCTGCAGGTGAGGGGAGGATGGAATATTAGCCGTAGGGCTAAGAGGTGTGCTTGTTAGGGAGACAGCTGTATTACAAGTGGGGTGATTGGCAGAAAAGCAGCTCTTGGGGTAAGGGGTGCTGCTGGGATGGATTCAGTTCTCCACAGTTAGGGTGATCAACAGGAACAGCTGTAGAGATAAGCGGGGTATCTATCAAGGGCCAGGACTATTGTATCTGGGGGGACAGGTTCAGCTGGAGGGCTGGGGGCATCTATCTGTAGGACAGCTTTATTGCAGTTGAAGAGCAGCTGCCAAGCTAAGAAACCTCTGTTGGGGTGACAGGTATGGTGTGTTGGGGTGACAAGTGAGGGGGAGATTTAGGACGGGCTGCCCCAAACCACTTAGCAAGCTGATTGTACCGAACCCCAGCCTCCCCTGCTACCCCTAAAGGCCTCAGGGCAGGCTGGGAGTCTCTGCACAAATCTCTGCCGCCCCCGCCCCCTCCAGCCCTTAGCCACTGCCAATGACCCTGTCCAAGCCAGGTCTCCATGGTGATCTCAGCCCAGCAGGCAGCTCCTGCCAGAACCATTCCCGTGGTGCCGGCGGCCAGGCAGCAGGGAGGATTTCTCACCCTCTGCTAAGCCATAGCTGTCTCACCTTCCTCCTCCCACCACCCTCCCCAGCTTTCATGACTTGGCCAGAATCTGGGGGATGGTGGGGGCTGGGGGATGGGGAGAGAATCAAGACCAGAGATTCCTGAGCTAGGGAGAAGGGAGCATGCTGGGGCCCTGTAGAACCCTGACCTCACTAGGTTCAACTCTCTGTGAAACAGAACTGATGCTGATCTGCCGGGGGGCCCAGTGCTGGGCACTGGAGACAAAGCAGGGACCAAGACAGATCTGGTCCCTGCCCTTGAGGGGCTCACAGAGCAGAAAGGGAAGCAAAGCAGAACCCAAACCAGGCAATTACCATGCAGAGAGGTGGGGGCTGTGCCAAGGGAAGCCCTAGGGGGCTCAGGGAGCACCTCACTCAGCCTTGGCGGGAGGAACCGTGGCTCTTCACCTCACTGCCGAGCATGGTGCCCAGCACACGCTGGGGTCAAGAACGCATGCTGACTGAATAACAGAGCAAAGACCGGTCTAAGTCCAATCAGCGTGTCAAGGTCCAGCTCAGGTCTTACACACCTCCGGGACGCCTCCTTAGACCACCCTGTTACCATAGCTACCAGTGCACTTGTCATTCCCTTCCATGCTCCTCCAGGGCAGAGACCTGTGTGCGGTACCTCTGTATCCCCAATGCCAGCATGTGCCTGGCGCCCCAGGACACCAGCCATTGTTCATGAGACTTAACCTTTTAGTGCCTCCATAATGAGTGACTGCAGAGCCACGTTCCACTGAGTCCTTGATCTCTAGCAGTTTTCCCGTCTGAGGTGCTCGGGCATTAAGTGGACTGCGCCTGTCAGTGGGGGCTGGCACTGGGGGCACTGAGGGATACCTGAGCAGGGATTCAAAGTGCTGCAGATCATGTATAAATCAGGTTGTCCAGAGAGACATGTTCTCCCCACAAAAGGAGCACACACATTCCTGCATTCATTTAAGCAACCAGCAGACATATATTCACACCCACTAATTGCCAGGCCATGAGCTAAGGTCTAACTCCCACCTTCCAGCCTCTGCCCTCCAGTCAAACAAGGCAGCGGAGCAGAAGGCAAAGAGAGTGCATGAGAACTGACAGACCTATTTGCTGTGTGGCCTAAAGCAAGTGCTTTCCTTCTCTGGGCTTTAGTTTCTATGTAAAATAAGGGGATTTGAACAGGTAATGGGAGAGCTCTTTGGGCACTGAGATAGTGTACCAAAGACAAGGGGTCAGAGGCAAACCACAGCTCCCCAGACGCTGATTCGCCCCCTCCAATATCTTCAGGCAAAGTCAGGCCTGCAAGTCCCTTCAATGTGGAGAGAACACTGCTTCTCTGAGGCCCAGACCACCCATGACAGATGGAGATACTCTCAGGTAGGCTGGATCTGGGGTGCACTGAGGGATGAAGCTTCCAGTTGGGGATGGGCAGGCTGTGGGGGTGTGTGTGTGCGTGTGTCTGTGTGGCTCTCCTCCCCACTCCAGAGTTTTTCAAAACCTGTGTCCACCAGTGACCAGAGGCATTCCTTAAACCCCAGCTCTGCCAGTCATTCCCTCCTTAGGGATCTTCCCCCACCTCCTCCATTGCTGGGCATAGAGGGGGTGCTAGTGGGACCAAAGGGGGTTCACATCCATCGTTGCCCACCAAGCTTGTGTGACCTTGTGCATGTCTCCCACCTCTCAGAGCCTCGCACTCCTTACCTGTCGTAGGAGGAGGCTATACACGCCCCCCAACACCCACACACTCTCCATCCTCCTGGTCAGAGATGGCTGTGTCAAGTCAGGTGCCACCGATGGGTATGTTTTGGGCATGTGACTAAAGTGGAGGCTGAGGGGGGCCAGCCCGGTGGCTCCAGCAGTTAAGTGTGCGCGCTCTGCCAAGGTGGCCCGGGGTTCGCTGGTTCAAATCCCGGGCGCACACCGACACACCCCTTGTCAGGCCATGCTGTGGTGGCATCCCATATAAAGTGGAGGAAGATGGGCGTGGATGTTAGCCCAGGGCCAGTCTTCCCCAGCAAAAAAAAAAAAAAAAGAGGAGGATTGGCAGATGTTAGCTCAGGGCCGATCTTCCTCACACACAAAAAAAATAAAGTGGAGGCTGAGGAAAGGGCAGGAACAGTGGAACTGGGTGATCCCCAAGGGCCCTTCCTGGCTCTACTAGTCTGTGCTTCCCTGCTTGGGTGGCTGTGTGTCTTTGGGCAAGTCCTTCGCCCTCTCTGTAAACTGGGAGGGGTTGTACTTGGAGAAGGCCAAAAGCCCAGTTAGCCTGGAGAGTCTGAATGGGTTTATTTACATACCCCTCCCCTGCCCCATTTTTAGGAGCATATCTGATGACAGTGGGGGTGAGAGAAATCTAATCATCCCCGCTCCCCAATGCTTAACTCTTCCTCTCACAATTCTCCGTAGTCCACATGCTCTTCTTTGACGCCAGGAAAAAAAAAAAAACCCTGACCCCTGAAACGTCCCAGGCATGATGAGACACTGGGGAGGGAGACGGGGACAGTGCACAGAGATGAGTAACCGGCCTAAAGGAGCTGACGGCGTGGTGAGGAGGACATTCCCAGGAAGGGCTGTCATGGACGCATAAAGGGCTGGAGATTAATTGCGCCTGGGAAGGATCCTAGAACGCTTCTTGGAGGAGGCGATGTCTGAGTGAAAGATAGGAACTGACAGGTGGGAGACGGATGGTGGGTAGGAAAGGACACCCAGGCCAGAGCAGCTAGAGCAAGGGCTCAGGGCACACTGGGGAAAGGGCCCCCGGAAAGCTCCCTCCTGATTCCTGAGTCCACAGTCTAGGGCTAGAAAGGGAGGGGGTGTGAGAAGGAGGTCAGGGCTCAAAAAGAAGCCTTGAATACCTGAATACCAGGGTAGGAAGCTGGGCCTTGATTTTGTAGGCAAGGAGGCTGAAGAGGGGAGGATGCAATCCAAAGTTGTTAAGCAATGGAGTCATGGGAGCAGATGTGTTTCAATTAATTCATCCAGTAAATATTTTGGGGGCTCCACACACCATGCATCCCCAAATGCTGAAGAATAAGCACTTGGGCGGCCACAGTTGGGGGAACGGACTCAGGGAAGGGGGGCAACTATTGGGGCAGAGACCTGGAAGGCCTGGTAACTGAGCTAGGGCTACAGCTTCTGAAGCCTCCAATTTGTTCAAGACCCATTTCCTGCCTCCAGGAAGCTCTTGCTGCCTGCCCTGCTCATGGTTCAAGAGGGTGGTCCCTGGTATTTCTGGTGGGAGCGTTTCAGTACCTTCCCTAGAGAGTGATGCCCTTAATGAACACCTGTTATAGGCTGCCAACTCTATAAGGACAGGACACTGTTTGTCTTGTTCAGTGGTACCCTCAGCACCAGATGCAATGCCTGGCCCAGGGCAGGTGGCTGGTTCATGTGCATTGAACACAGAATTAACCTATTTTCCCCTGCCCTCCAGCACAAACAGTGGGCACGATGGCAGCAAAAGTTACGATGACAAAGATGGCAAATCTGCCAGGGGAAAAATCATGACGTATTACAAAGATATAAGGAAATCTTTTTCAGATTATCTGTACCAAGAGGATTGGTGTGGATAACTGTGAACAGGGTTTCTAGCTGACTTGTCATTTAGGAGTCGGGGTCCCGTTGCCCTTCAGGCTTCAGGCCCCTTGGAGTAGGGCTTGTGACTTACCTTGTCTCTGGGCCCCCAGGGAGTACTCAGCCCAGCTGCTAAGGCAAAGAACTAGGTGGTATTTCACAGCCTCCTGCCAAAGGCCCCAGACCTACGCTAGAATACAAGATCCTTCCTAGGAGGGAAGCAGGGAGAGCAGGGAAGGAGGGCTGGCTATGGAGTCCTGAGCAAGGAAGAAAGCATCAGAGGCCCCAGAATTCAGTGTGAAGAGGTATTCATCCACTCATTTACCAACCACCGATTACGTGCTTACTATGTGGCAGTGACTGGACTAAGTGCTTTATAGGTAATGTCATTTAATTCTCACAAGAGACAGCGAGGTGATGTGACTCACCAGGTCACATAGCTGCTAAGGGATGGAATTGAGCTCCACACAGAGGCCTGCCTGCACCCACAGGCATGCTCCTCGCCACCAACCTCCAGTTTCAGGAGGGTGAACCCTCCCCTGGGTTCTTCTGGGTCCACAGGGATGTGGAAGACGGGAACGGCGGAGCGTGAAAGGGCATGCTCACGCAGAGATTATATTTCTAGGAAATGAGGGCTCAGAACAAGAAGGCCTGGCCTGAAAATGGCTGCAGGAGAGGCAAGAGATAGGACTGGAGGGAGGACAGCCTCAGAGAGTGGGAAGAGGCAGGGCAGGACTGGCTGACCCCTGATGTGAGGGCCTCTTGCTTAGAGCCAGAGGCAAGAGCAAGTGACCTCTTGAGGTTTCAAGACACAGAGAGACAAAGCCCAGAGCAGCCGGGCCTGGCCCAGGTCTGGGCATGCCTGCTGACCTTGGCTGGACGGTGGCCTTGGAAACTGCTTCCTGCTCTGGTCAGGCCCCAGCTGGTGTAACCTTGGAGGACCTGTGACATTTCTCTCGGCCTCAGGGCCAGGCCGGAGGGGGAATAGGGAGGAGAAGGGGACTCGAGATTCCTAAACACCCTGGAGGGTCTTTCCTATCCTCCTACCCTGTCCCCAGAGTCTGGTAGGGCAGATCTTCAGCCATAGGGGCCTGATGCGGAGCCAGTCTGTCTGGCTCTGCTTTCTATCTGAGAGACTAGAGAAGAGGTCTGCCTGGGCCCAAGTGCCCCCTGCCCCCCGCCCCCCGCCCCTTCCCTCTCTGTCCCATCAGCTCAGTTCTCAGACCAGCCAGGTCCTGCATTCCCCACTCTGGCTCCCCTGAGCTTTCCTCCTCTAATTCACACTGGGGTGTGACCTGCCCTTGCCCACAGTTCCCTCCGCCTGGAAGGAATGCCCAGTCTCCACGTGTCCAAATCTCGCCTATTCTTCAAGGTCAAACTCAAATGCAACTTCTTCCACAGACCCTCAAAATCCACTTAAAATGTCAGACCCAGAAAGAGTTGTAGGGAGCATCCGACCAATATGTCATCTTGTGGATGGGGAATCAGGGGTGCTAGGTGGAAGAGCAGTATGGCAGAGTACCAGGCTCGGGGGGGCCAGTGCTGGGCTCGAATCTTGGCTCCACCATTTACTAACTGTGGATCCCCTGGGCAAGGTTCACAGCTGCACCTGTTTCCTCAACTCCCTGATGGGGGAAGGGGGAGGCTGGGAAGGGTCAGTGAGGCAGTGTTGCACAAAGGGCCCAGGACAAATACGTGTCCCTTTTCTCACCAATGGGGTAGGGAGATGACTTCCGACCCCAACGCACACCTTCCTGGTACACAAGCTTTGTTTCTCCCTGCCTCTGGGCACCTGCCACTTCCCACCAGGTGTTTTCAGGTTCTTTGTGTACTTGTTTTAGCTTCCCGGGGTGGATGCTGAACTCCGAGGACTGGGGCCATGTCTCTGTCTCCCCTGTGCCTGGCACTGGGACGGGCATGGAGGGGCTCAAGATGTGAGGTCGAGCTGAATGACTGCTTCTCCAGTGCCTGATGTCCAAAGTGCTCATGGCCTGTTGGTGAATGAGCATGTCACTGTCCTCTCTGTGTAAGCCCTCTGTTGACAGTGACCCTCCCTCTCTCTCTCTCTTTTTTTTTTTTGGTGAGGAAGATTGGCCTGAGCTAACATCTATTGCCAATCTTCCTCTTTTTGCTGAGGAAGACTGGCTCTGAGCTAACATCTGTGCCCATCTGTCTCCATTTTGTATGTGGGACGCCTGCTATAGCATGGCTTGATGAGCAGTGCGTCGATCTGTACCTGGAATTCGAACCTGCAAACCTCAGGCTGCCAAAGCAGAGCACGCGAACTTAACCACTATGCCACCAGGCTGGCCCCCACCCTCCCTCTCTTAACTCTTCTTCCTCACCGTTCTCCTCTCTATACTTCCAACTCTTCCTCACTCTCACAATGATTCCCATCAGTCCCTGGCACAGAGGGTTGTCCCAGGTGAGGGAGGGAGCTGGTGTGTGCCATCTTAGATAAAGAAGGAAGACAGCCTACCACCGCCTGGGTCCACGCCACCAGCAATGCTTGCTTGGACTCCTGCAGCTGGTCTCCTTCCTGAAACACCTGCCTTGCTCTACTGTGACACACGGCATTCCAGCTGAGAACTCCTCAGTGGTTCCCCATTTGTCTTGGAATAAAGTTCAAACCTCCCAATGCCCTGCATGATCTGGCCCTGCCTGCCTTGCCCCTCACTCAGTGTTACTGTCTTCTTATCAACTCCTCAGGGCTGAGCTCCTGCCTGCCTCAGGGCTTTACTCGCTGCTGTTCTCTCTGCCCAGAATGCTCTTCCCACTCCCTGTCTGGCTGACGTCCCCCTCTTTTTTTGGCATTGGCTTCAGGATCTGGTCAGCTTGCTACAGGCTCTCATGGCCTCCCAGCTTTTCTTCTCTTGCACAGTCCTTTCTATGGTGATAATTACCAAATGCTCTGTGTCATTCTGTTTACTGTCTTTCTCTCTAAACTGGAATCCCCCTGAGGACTAGGACCTCTTCTGTGGTGTCCACTACGGTGCCCCCAATGCCTGGCATATAGTGGGTGCTGGACAGATGTCTCTGGAACAACCAAATGCATCGGTTTGAGGATAGTGCTGTCAACTCCCAGCTCTGAGTGGGGAGCGGGGCCAGAATGTGGGGCTGGATGGCATCCCAGTTCCTCCTGTGTTCAGGCCTCACTGGGTGGGTCCATTATGTATCTCACTGAGCTGTGACCTGCCCAAACACCCAGCCCCCACACCGGTTTATTTACCCACCCAGAGCCTGGGAGGAAAGGCTTTTGGATTATTTCACATTTCTGGATTATCCATGAGACATCTCCCCTCGAGTGAGAAGGATCAAGAGTTTGACATTTTAAACTCTAAGCAGCTTCTCCCTGGTCTGTCTCAGATCTACGGCTCTGCTGCTTGCAATGAGACGCATGGGGAATGGAAGGCCATTTTAATCTTGGCCTGGCTTCATTAGGAGGGAAAATATGCTGCCAAAAAAAAAAAAAGTTGGGCCCATTGTCTATGCCATACAGAGTTGCAAGAGCCTAAAATATTATCAAAGTCAATTTCCTTGAACAGATGGGGAAACAGAGGCGGGAGGGAGTAGGGGGCAAAAGCTTGGTCAAGGGCGTGTAGCAAGTTGATGGCCAACTGGGGAATGGTCCTCCCTCAGGCCTCCTGACTCCGATGTGTTGCCCTTTGCCACCTTCAGGCACCAAGGGAGCTGAGGTCACGCAGAGAGGGGTAATAAGTTTCCACTGACACGACTTCAGGACCCTGAGTCACCCTGGCCTTGAATGGCCTTCCCAGAGCAGGGACGGGGCTTTCCAGGAGCCCTGATATTCCTTCTCCAGGAAGAGCACTCCCAGGAGGCTGCAGTGGCAGCAGAGGTGGAGGGTGACAGGCTCAGCCAGGCCCCCGGCCCACTCCACTGCCAGCCACCACATCTGGGCCAATTTTGTGACAGGTCTGTTGTCCAAAAGTGGGATCTGATGGGCCAGCTGTGGCCATATTTCCGGAGCAGGTTGTTCGTCAAGAAAATGACTCCTCCAACCCTGTCTCCTTTTACCATTTTGGGGGCATTTTCTCCCTTTTATTTTCCTTTTCTTAAACACAAAACCTTGAGAATAACACTAAAACTGTGACTCCAACTAATGAGATCACAGTGCCTAATAAAAATAATATCTAAATATCTAGCAATATTTAACTGAACTCTTGGAAAAGCATTTGGCTTCAGGAAAAGGACTGGCTTTTTCTAGGCAGGAAACATCTTGCCTGAGGACAGACTCACCAGCTGCAGGTTCCCAGGTACAGTGGGATCCCAGCACCCCTCGCTACTCTGGATCCCTACCCCACGTGCCCCTGACCACTCTGAGCCTACCTCAGGCCAAAGATGTTGAAAAATAGCCTTTGGGGGTACCCTGGGGGTACCCTTGCAGATTGTGTGGCCAAGATATACCGGCCACCCTCTGCCTGGCCCTGCCCAGACTGCATCTTGGATTAAATGAAGCTCCTAGGGAAAACCAGAAGCCAGTGGAGTCAGTACCCTGGATGGGCCCCAGTGGATAATTACCCAACCTGCTTCTCCCTTTACTTGTCTCAGACACGGTGATGTGAATGCTTCCCTCACAAGAGGTAAAGTAACGAGTCTTTCCTGGGACCCAGGTGGTGCCTGCCCAAGACCTAGCATGGATGAGGGAAATAAATGCTTGATGAACCAAACTAGATGGCCCTATCCAATCTATGGTTCTTCAGCCATTTCAGTAATAGGGCCCCCTGAATGTCCAAGCCCCATGCTCGTCTCCCCACCCAAGCAATCCATCTCCTTCCTAAGACTGTTCCCAACGTCTAACCCCAGACTCGTTCCTGAATCCCAACTCCCTGTTGTCGGGTCCCCAGTCTTGTCCTTACATCCTTCCTGCTCATCACTATACCTTTTCCCCTTGCCCAAGCTTTAATGTCCTCATCCCTCCCACCTCCAGGCCTCTGCCCACTGCACCCACATCCCCAGACTCACCCAGGAACAAAACCTCGAGGTCCAGTCGGCACTTCAGTTGGCACTACAGGGAGGTGACGGTGAATGTGTCCTCAGGGTGAGGTTCCGCCATGGGCCCCAGGAAGCCGCTCTTGGGGCCCCCACCCAGGCCAGGATGCGCTTGTGGCATAAAGCCTGGATACCTGTAGGCAGTATCCTGCAGGGGCAGCAGCGAGTCCCTCGGCACGGGGGACAGGGTCAAGTCACTAAGGAGCGGGCAGCCATAGCCAGCAGTGGCTGCAGTGGGGCCACGAGGTGGGCCAGGTGGCCGGGCCATCTCCAATGGCTCCTTATCGGCCTTGGGCGTGGCCGGTGGGCTAGCCAGGTGTGGGGCACTGAGGCACGCGACCTCCGTCCTGCCCAGGAAGTCAGCCAGCAGCCCTGTACCCACCTTGCCTTCGTAGGGTGGGCTGCGGGCAGCTGAGCCTGGCGGGTACCAATATGCTGTGCCCTTGCAGCTGGGAGAGTCGTAGTGGGGCTGGCCCAGCGGCAGGTCCCGGCAGCTCAGGTGTGCCTGGGCTGCAGCCGCGTGGCCCAGGCTGGCCCCCTGGAGCCCATGCTTGAGGGGGTCACAGGCAGCCAGCTTTGTGGGTGGCGGCCGCAGCTCTTCCTTGAAGCCCAGTGTGGGTGAGCAAGTGGGTGAGTATGCCTTCTGCAGGCCAGCATCAAACACGGTGGGCGGGTGGGCCAGTGGCGGGAAATGCTTGCTGTCCAGTTCAGGGGCACCTAGGCTGGGCGAGTCGCAGTGGAAACCTTGGCCGAAGGTGCCGTCGGATGGCGTGGATGGGTTCATGGAGTAGGGTCCCATGAAGTCACAGGGGTCTCGCTCGCCCACACTGAAGGCCCTAGACTGTGAGGGCAGTGGTGACATGCTGCTGTCTCCGCTATAGTAGTCCAGGCCAAGGTCTGGGCTGTCCTGGAACAGCGGGTTGACCGGCTGTGGCTTGGGGATGAACTTGGCTTTGGCTGCCGCACCGCCCCGCTCCTTCTTGGCTGAGCAGGCCCCGCCGCCCCGTCCACCCCGTGGCTGCCGGGGCCCAGTGCTCCGTTTGGATGGGTAGCCTGAGGCAGTAGCCGAGGCGGATGATGGGAAGCCCAGATGAGAGGCCTCGAACAGGTCCACCTTCTTCCGCCGTCCACGGCCTGGCTTGGAGCTGCTCTGGAAGAGGACGCTCTGGTTCCAGTTGTAGCCGGGGGCGGAGGATGCCTCGTTCCAGTCCATCATCAGTTTCTCCAGGCTGGACAGGCTCGACTGGCCCTCACTGCTCGAGGCCTCGCTGTTGGCACGCCGGAAACCACCGCCAACTGGCTGATTGAACTGGGTGCTGTCGGAGGACGACTCGGAGAAGGTCTCAGACACGGCTGTCTGCTGCTTCACCTTCTGTGGTGTATAGTTGGAGATGTCCAGGATCACGTTGGGCTCGCTGACGTGGCAGTCAAAACCGGGATTGTAGAGCTGACTGAAGGCCTCTGAGGCCCAGTCCAGGCCTCCGTAGCCCTGCCGGAAAGGCCACTGAGAAGCCCCCACAAACTGCCGACAGTTCTCAGGCGAGGGCTGGAAGGAGGAGGAGGAGGAAGAGGCGGCAGAGGCAGCAGAGGTGGCAGAGGCTGTGGTGCCCTTGGGCACCATGTAGCCACCGGGCGAGACGGTGCTGGCCCGGCTGTCACAGCGCAGGGGTGTAGGGGCTGAACCAGAGAAGGTGGCCCCCTCAGAGCTGTTGAAGAAGGACGCCTTGCTTGGTGGCAGGCAGGGGCCACCAGTAGGTGGTGGGGCATAGCCAGCACTGTGGGCGCTGCTGGGCGAGGCAGGCAGGCTATTGCCACTGCCATAGGCGAAGCTGCAGTCCTTGCTATTAGCACAGTCCTGGCCTGTAAAGGGCTTAGCTGGCGCGAATACGCTTTGTCCAGCCCCATAGCCGCCATACTGGGGGGGGTAGGTGTTGGTGGGTGGGTGGGTGGTAGGTGAGCGGGCCACAGCTGAAGGCGGGGGAGCCAGCTTCGGGAAGGTCTCAGCTGCCCGGCAATCTGAAGTGTTTGGGGTTATCCCATAGCTTGCTGCACGGCCTGGTGGGAAGGTCTGGCGAGCGGGCAGGACAGGCTGGAAGGAGGGGTCTGCCCCAGTCCCACTGCTGCCCACTGCCACTGGGCTGGCCTTGGCTCCCCGGCTGGGGAAGGTGGCCAGGCCCCGCTGGGCAGGTAGGGCACTGGTGGGGGGTCCTGCATAGGTGCCTGATGCCTTCCGGGACTCAGGGCGAGAGGCTGAGAGGGCAAAGTCCAAGAGGTCGGAGGAGTCATCCGAATCCAGCAGTGAGCGAAAATAGCCAGTGAAGAGGTTCTGGCGCTCCTGGCTGAGCTCGGTCTGGCCTGCAGGCACGCCCGTGCTGTAGTAGCTGCCTCGGCCTGAAGCCCCACTCTCTAGCCCAGTGGAGGCAAAGGCCCGGGCCTCGGTCCCCTGGAACCCACAGTTTCGGCCAGTTTGCCCACCTGGGTGCCCATGGTGAGGGGCCCAGCCACCACCTTTGTCCCCAGCCCACTCAGCACCTGCCTCCCCAAAGCCTGGGCCACTGGGCACCTGCTCTGGGAACAGAGTCCCGTTCTTCCGGGACCGCCTCTTGCGCTTGGGCTTCCCAGTCACGGCGTCCACCTCCCCCCGGCCCCGTTTGCGTGGATGCCCCAACTCAGTGAGGCCGGGGCCCCCAACCCCAGCAGGTGCCACTGCTACCACCTTCTTTTTCTTGCCAATGCCCTCAAAGAAGTCACTGAAGGAGCAACGCGCTGCCTTGGCTGCATGGCCCCCACCCCGGCCACCAAAACCGCCTGCTTTGCCACCACGCCTTCGGAAGCCCTGCACACGATGCAGGAAGTGCGAGATGCTCTGGGTGTCAGGAGCCTGGTGCACTGACTCGGGCTCACTGGGTGTCCAGCAGCGGGGCGGTGAGCACCGCCCGGCGCACTGGCTCTGGCGGTTCAGGAAGGCTAGCTTGGCGAGGACGTCTGAGTACTCGGCTTTGCTGTCGTTGGCGTCTGCTGCGTAGGATGGCTGGGGAGATGCCAGCTTCTGCTTCCGCCGCCGCCGTTTCTTCACCTCCGGCATGGCCATGGTGGCTGCTGTCACGGTGGCTGCCTCGGCTGCCACCACTGCTGGCTCCTTGGGCTTGCCAGGACCCAGCAGCAGGTTCTTAGGAGGGCGGCCACGCTTACGCTTGAGAATAATGGGCATCTCGCCGGGTGGGAAGACCACCACCACGTTGCGTCCATTGTTCTTCATCTTTAGCAGTGGGGTGGGCTCTGCCGATACACGCAGGCCCAGTTCCTTCCCCTCCACACTTAGGCTGCTGCTCAAGGACGACACCTTGTACGTGGTCTTGTTCCGCCTCCCCAGTGATACAGGGATCTTGGCCATCTTCACCACCATGCGCCGCACGCCCCGGCACTTGCCTTTGCGGGTAGTGACCACCGGAGTCTGGGAAGATTCCAGCTCCAGCTCTGGGACTGGACCTGGGCCTGGCAGGGCAGGAGGTGGCGGAGGTGGTGGTGGCGGGGGCTCAGCCAGGGCAGCCACCAGCCCTGTGGGCATAGGCAGGGGCAGCAGGCGGCCCTCGGGCCCAGCATCTGCCTTGCGCCCCCGTCCAGCTTTCCGCCGGCGACACAGAATCTTTGGCCTATCAGTGCGCCGTAAGGCGTACTTGGGGTGACCCTCAGGCCCAGGGGGGCCGTGGGGTGAGCACAAATCCAGGCGCAAGGGCTCAGCCAGTGGGCAGGGCCCCAGGGGCTGCTGGGGCTCCAGGCGGTGGCCAGGGACATCAAGCAACTTGGGCAGGGGGTCAAGCGCCTGAGGGTCAAGCAGCTGTGACTCCAGGGAGTCGGGCAGGGTATCCAGGGCCTGTAGAGCCAGGCCTGGCAGCCCCAGAGGGTCAGCAAGAGGTTGCAGGGGCGGCAGCTCCAAAGCTTCCCCGAGTGGCTCTAGTGCCTGCGGGTCCAGGAAGCGGGGCTGGGGGTCCAAGAGTTGAGGCTCTGGCTCAGGCGATGGTGGCTCAAGGGCCTGGGCCTCCAGCAGCTGGGCCTCGGGGCAAGTAAGGGAGGCCAGCTCACTAAGGATGTCGGCATCAGCCAGTTCTGAGTAATCAGGGCCGTCGGGCTCAGGCTCCGGGGGCAGACCAGTGGCCGCAGCTGTGGCGCTGGGACTATGGCCTTGGCCGGGCTGGGGGCTGTCTCTAGGCTCAGTCTCAGGTTCGTAGAGGGGGTGGCTGGGCCGTTCGGACTTGGCATGGGGAGTGGCCCGCTCCTCAGGGCTGCGGATGCTGTTGGCCAGGCTGGGTGAGGAGAAGAAGCTATACTGAAGGTCACCAGGCGGTGGGGCGGGCGGGCGGCTGAGCCGGAGCCCACCGCAGTCCAGGTGCACACCGCTGTGCTGCAGGTCCTGGGAGAGCCGCGTCAGATCCTTCATGATGTCAATCAGCTGCACCACTGGATGCAGGTTCACCCGCCCGTTGTCCCAGCGACGTCGGGAGCTGCTGGCGTCTCCCGCGGGTGTAGGGCAGCGAGCCTGTGAGATGGGCCGAGCCGCCCTCGGGGGCAGCGGGTCGTCCCCTTTGGCAAGGACTGGTGGGCGCCGGGTGCTGGGGTCCCGGCGTGGGGGTGGGCGCGGGTTCTCGGAGAAGGTGTGGGCGAAGGCCTTGTCGGGCGGGCTGGCAGGGGGCCGGGTGGGAAGCAAGGGCCGGGGGGTGGGGGGGCCGCCGGGGTAGTACTTGGGCTCCCGGAGGTAGTCAGGAGAGCTGCACACGGCACTGGAAGTCACCACCAGGCCCTGGGGCTTCACACGCATCCTGACCTTGTCCTCCGCGGGCCGCCAGGCGGGGCCGGGGCTGACATGAGGGTGCGAGAAGCCGGGACCAGGACCTGCTGAGCAGGACAGGCAGGAGGTCCCTCACTGAAGATCCAAGTCCTCATCAGCTTTCCATATCTTCAGTGAGCCACCACACCCCGCCCTAAGTCCCCTCCCCAAGCCCAATCCCCTTGTTGACCCCCAATCTTTCCCAAACCACCACATGCACCTTGAACCCCTCACGGGCCCCAGTTCCACTTATTGACAGCTCACCCACTTCTAGACCCTGGCTATGGGCTCAGGGAGAACAGGACATCTGCCTTTGAGAGGGAAGCCTATCAGAAGGGTGGGGTGACCACACTAGATCAAACTTAAGGAGAGGGTCAGGCCCCTGCCAGAAGGCCAGGAAGTCCTATCGAGGGCATGGCCTCTTCTTTTTTTTTTTTAATAATTTTATTTTTTATTTAATCCCCCCCCACAAAGCCCCAGTAGACAGTTGTATGTCATAGTTGCACATCCTTCTAGTTGTTGTATGTGGGACGCGGCCTCAGCATGGCCGGAGAAGCAGTGCGTCGGTGCGCGCCCGGGATCCAAACCCGGGCCGCCAGCAGTGGAGTGCGCGCACTTAGCCACTAAGCCACGGGGCCGGCCCGGCATGGCCTCTTCCTTCTTGCCCCCACCCCAGGGCTCCAGGAGAACCCCAGACACTCACCCTCGGCTCTGCCGCCTGGGCTGTCACACTGGAGACCTCTGTGGGCAAAGACAGGCAACAGGAGATCTGAACAGTCTGGTGGCCACAGCCCAAACACTGCCCACCTGCCCACTGGCCCAGTCTCCTCCACATACCACCCCAGCTCCCTTGCTGCTCCCTGCAGTGCACACACCCTGCTGACCTGGTAGAGAGAGGGCCCCCGTGCCTGGGGGCTCTGCCAGTCGCTGGCTGTCAGCTGGGGGGTGCTGTGGAGCAACTTCGGCCTGAGCCCAGGCCTCGGGGTGTGGACAGCGCCTGGAAAGGACCATCGCAGCTCAGGTTTAGTGAGCACCTACTGCGCGTCAGGCACTGGGCTGGAAGCTGTCCAGGCATCGTTTCATTTAATTCTTCATACCAATCCTGTGAGGTAGGGGCTATTAATAACCCCATTTTGCACAAGAAGAAATGGAGGCTAAGAGATGAAGTAACATCATTCATTCAAATACTCGTTATTTATGGAGAGCCTACTTTGCACAAGGACTGCATAGACAAACAGTGATCAGATAATCATAAGTGATTTAATTATTAGTGGGATAAGAGCTGCAAAGAAAAAGTGACAAGTGCCTGAGGTCAGAGGTTTAACAATCACACCGGGAAATCGACAACAATAAAATACTTTGGGCACACTTTCTCTGTTGCCAAACACTGGGCTGAGCACATTATGTGGATTATCTCATCTAACCCCCCTGTAGACCCGAGATTCCCATTCTTACAGATGAGGAAACCATCCACTGGAAGGTGGCAAGCACCATGGAGGCAAGGGGTTCTGTCCTGTTCACTTCTGTGTGTATCTCCTAACACCCTGATCAGCATGTGGCCCACAAGTGTGCTTCAAAAAATATTTACTGAACTAATGAATGAAAGAATGAATGGGAGGCATTCAGAGCAACAAGCCCCACCTTTTCACATGAGGCTCTCTCTTTCCTCTTTAGGCACAAAAGTGGGACCCAAGAAGGATGCGGAGGGTGAGAGAAAGACAAGAGTGTGGAAAGGGACATTCTCTGAACCCTCTCCCACCTTTATCAGAAAGGCCCTCTCTGACCCCCCCATCCTACCTCTGGCCTAGGTCTGGCCCCTGCTACACACGCTCAGAGCTCTCTCTATTTCACCTTCACAGTATTTATCACGACTGCAATCAATTACTAGTATGACTGGCTATTCAGTGTGTCTCCCGCCTGAGTGTGGGCTCTTCAGGGGCAGGGACTGCGTTTGTCTTGTTTACTACTGTATCCCCTGACCCCAGGGCCTGGGCTATGGATGCTACATAAATATTTACCGACTGACTCCCTGAGCTGGTCAGGGCAGAGCTGGGATTTAGATCTAGGCAAATCTGACTCCCAAGGGAGCCTGCGGACTTGGGGCCCTGGCTGATCCCCAGGAGCTGGGATTTTGGGGCACAGGAGCTAAATGGGTCCTGACCATTGTGAGGATCTTAAAGCCAGACCCTGATCACTGACTAGTGTTTGGCCCTGACCTGATTCCCAAGGCCACGCCCACAGACACATGTAGACTCTCACCAGCTGCCATACTGCCCAGTGCTGTCACCCCACAGGAAGACCACAGAGCTGACTTGGGGAGAGTGTGGAAAGGGACACTCCTCTACTCCCCTTTGGTGGGCAGTGATTTGCAATCTACGAAGCACTTCCACATACATGACCCACTGAATCCTCACCCAGGAAGCCTGGCTTATTATCCCCATGTTACAGAGGAACAGGCTCAGAGCGGTTGTGTAACTTGCCAGAAGTCACATAGCTGCTAAGTGGCAGGATTCCTAATTCTGTCCTAAGTCCAAAGCTGCCTTCCACTCCCAGCTCCTGCAACTCTACTCAGCCACTCCTGAAAGTGCTCCTTCTAGAGCTGTGGTCTAATTTAAGGCTGGGAGGAACCTTAAAATCACCTCACCCGTTGGCTTCCAAACCCTGGGCCTGGGGGAGCCGTGTAACATTCCAGATACCCAGGCCCTAGTCCAGGGGAGTCTGACTCATAGATCTGAAGGGATATCTGGGAATCTGTATTTTTAATTGGCTTCCCCAGAGGGTACATGGTTCTAGTGCCACCTCATGTCCCTCCCATTTTACAGATGAGAAAGCTGAGACCCAAAGAGGAAAAGAGCCCAAGCCCACAAAATGTCATGGGAGGGCCCTTCTGTTACTCATCCAGGCAGAACATCCCTCTGTCTATTGTCCCTTCCTCTCTGCAGGTCCCAGGCCTCAGCTGTTCCTCATTGTCCTGCCTACTCGATCACTCAGGGTTCTGCTCTCTTCTGCGCCTGGCTGTAGACTGTGGACTGGCCCCTCCCAGGCTAGGCTCTCTCTGCTTCAAGAATCTCACCGTTGCTCTTGCAGGAAGGACTGTGGGTAACACCCTCACAAAGGAGGGAAGGGGCTCAGACTCTGGAATCTCCAAGTCCGATTTCCAACAGTATGGTTGACCCATGGCTCCTGATGCCCTCTTTGAGATGCCTACCAGAAGCCACCACCCTCCCTCACTGAGGGTGGGGCTCACCAACTCTCCCTGCTCTGCAGACCTCCCACTTGGGCCTGAGGGTGTGATCTTGGCAGAAGAGAAAAACCTCCTCTGCAGTGGTTGCTTCTGTTCCACCCACCCGTGAAGACCTCTGGGCACGTCCTCCCGCCAGACCTCCTGACTCTGTCCACTGCTCTCTTTTGCAGCCTCCAGGATCTGAGGGAAGCAGCTGGCTCCCCTCCCCACCACACCCAGGCAGCCATTTTCTTGGACCCCTCCCAAGGGCACCACCTATCCCATGTCTGTGAACAAAGTCGAAAGGGTCCCTCTGTCCGTCTGTCTGCTTCTGGGTCAGTGTGTCTGAGCCTGCCCATGGGGACACCAGCCGGCTGGGAGGGGGCTGGGGGCCCCAACCTGCTGTGCACAGTGCCGGGAAGCGCCAGCCCACATCCTTGAGTCCCCAGCCCCACCCTCCCCCGCTGCGGCTGTGACCACCCCACCCCTTCCCCAGCCCGCCTCCCCCTCCCCCACCCACAGCCTCCCCAGGGGAGCCAGGCTGCCAGCCCCAGCTCTCACTTCCGGCCTCATGACCCTCTCTCCAGCCTGCACACTCCTCCCCCCACACCATTTCCCTCCCAGCCTGGACTGAAGGCCCAGGGATGTCCTCGAATGGAAAATACCGCATCAAAGGGGCTATTACTGCTGCTGCAAGACCTCCCCCATCACCTCCCTTTGAGGCCTTTATCTCCCAGGACCTGCCGCTTCAGGAACTACACACCACCCCTCTCCATCTCCTTCTCTTCAGCCCCCTCCCACCTACCCAAGTGTACCTGAAGATCTTCCAACCTGACTTCTGCCCAAAATCATAACAAAAATAACGATGATGAAAATAATGATGGCAGCTGTCACTTCTTTGGCATTTAAATGGAGGCACAGAGAGGTTAAGTTATGCCCTTAAGGACAAACAGCCACGACACGGAAGAGCTGAAGTCTGAATTTAGGTTTGTTGGGCTTCTTTAAACCAAACTTCTTCACTGTCTAGAGAGTCAGCCCCCCTCCCCCGCATCCCCCCACAGCCTCCTCCAACTGTCCCAGTCCCAATCACCAGTTCTAATTTTTGACTTCTAATCTACCCCCTCCCACCTCAGTCACCCAGATGCACTACCCTCCCTCACCACTAGGTGTCCCCTTAGAGCCACTGATGCCCCCAAGGGGAACAAGCCCCGCCCCACCCCCTGGAGCCATCAGGGCCCCCCCACAGCACAGCACAGCACACCCCACCCTACTCTCAGCCACAGAGAGCTCCTTTGTGCAGCCCTCGCCCACCCCCCTTCCTGCCCGGAGCGGGGCACCTGGCAAGCAGGTCTGCCCTAGACCCGCCCCCTGCCAGCCCCCTGCCCTGGGTGCCAGGTGTGCAGGCACCACTGCCAGCTCTGGCTGAACCTGAGGGTCACCCTGCCCGGTGGCCCTCCCTTCCTCCCTCCGAGGTCACCCAGGGACTGTGATTCCCGCCCTGCTCCGCCCCCATCCCCTTCTGCCCTTGGCCCTTCCAGACTCCTGTCCTTGTCTTTCCTTCTGTCTCCAGGAGGACTCCCCTCCTCCAGCCCCACCAGGCCCTCCCCACAGCCTCTCACCCCCGCCCACCTCCTTCCCCTGAGAGCTCCTTGTTCCGCACCCCCTCCCCGCCCAGGTCTGATGAACTCCTCCTCCTGGAAAGTTGCTGCTGGAAAGGAAGTGACTTCAGCGATTTGGCCACAAGGCTGGGCACTGCTGAGCCCAGCTCAACCGAAGGCTTGCCCAGCCCACCTCCAAAGCACAAATGGAGCCACGTGCACACACCACCCCCAGTGTGCACCCAGAGCCCTGAACACACGCTTTCCCAGTGACACGTGGAGAGATCCCTGTGTACACACACCACACAGTCCCAGTGTACCCATATATCACCCCAGTGTGTTCAGCTTCTTGCCTATACACCTCTCCAGTGTACACCAGCACGCTGCACACATATACCATCGAGTGTGGCACACACAACACTCCAGTATTCCTACACCTGCCCAGTACATACTCTGAATCCCGCACACTCACCACTCCAATGTACCACATACACAGCCCTCGAATGTCCTCCAACTCAGTCCACTTATAATTCTTGTATACAGAACCCTGCGCACCTAAGGACAGAGCCCTACACACACCTGCTTGCACACAAGCCTGAATGCTTGCACACAAGATGCCCTGTACTTTTATAGTCCAGTGCACATAGCCCTGCATTCTCCCACAGTGGTACCTTCCCACCCTTACAATCCCAAGAGGCCCCACCCCCAGACCTCAGGCCCCAGGAATGCTCTTTTGGAAGGTGGGTGGGTCCCAAGGCAGGCTGGGCTCCAGGGAGCTTCCTGGAGCCTGGAGGCGTCATGTGTCAGTTCAGGGAGTTGTCTCTGAAGGGCAGGGCAGCCCCACCTGGCCTCTGTGGCTCTTGAGCCTGGGTGGGCCTCTGTGGCTCTTGAGCCTGGGTGGGCTAATCTGGGCCAGGAGTAGGAAGGGGGGTCCTGCCCCAGCCCCATCCCATCCTATGAGGGCAGCCTAGCATACCTGAGCTACCCAGCTCCTCTCAGCACCTCACCTTGGCCTCCCAGCTCTCTGCTTCCACAGACTCCAGCAGAAAGGGGTCCTGGGGGGGTCAGCTACACACATCAGGCACTCTGGTTTCCACCTCTGGTCATTGTCACAACCCCTTTCTCTTCCCAGTTCTCTCAGGTCATCAAGGAGAAGAGAAGAGACCCCAGACTAGGAGGCAGGACTCCAGGGGACTTGCTGTACATCCACGGGCCCCAGTTCCCCTTTCTGGATAATGGGGAGTTTGAGTAAGTTGGGTTAATATATTTTGATTTTATAAAGGGCCTCTTTTTGGCCTAAGCTGGGAGGGGGGATCCCTGCAAGGACTGGGAAGTAAGTCCTCCTGATCCCCACTTCCTGGGGGTGGCCCAGGCATAGACTCAACTTCCCTGTACACTCTTACCTGAGCAGGCTGTGCAGAGAGGCCCGGCTCAGCAGGAAAGGCCTGTCTTCGCCAGTGATTCCAGGGTGGTTTCCGCGGCGGCCTGAGAGCTGCCCCGAATCCGGGGCCCTCTGCACGCACTTAGCTGGGCGGGCTCTGGGGTCCAGGCCGATGGGTAGATAGGCAGGCAAGCTCCCATCTGTGCAAGAAACACAACACCCCAGGCATAAGCATGGACACAGGATGAGTCAGACATTGAGACCAGGAGGCTGTCCTAGACGGGGCCCGCTCTCGCACACAATGAAATCAGCTCCAACTGATTTCACTGGGGAGTTGTGAGCCTCTCTCTTGAAACCCCAGGTTCCTACTGGGAAGCAGTGTCTTTGCGTGTACAGGTACGTGCACACACGAACGTGAACACACACACTACGGTGGCCTTGGGAGTCAGACAGTCCTTGGCTCAACCCTCACTAACTGTGTGATCTTGGGCAAGTCAGTTAACTTCTCTGGCTCTCAGTCTTCTCAGCTATAAAATGGTGAGATCTTATGAATGGGGAGGAGTACTCTGGGGAAACTATAAATGCTAAGAGCTTATTTATAATGCAGGGGTGAGAGTTGTTGTTCAAAGTGATGGTGAATGCAGATTTCCATGAAGGGAGTATATGCAGCTGGCGCTCACCTTTCTCCATCAGCAACTGGTTATGTCTCTTGTTTTCTTTAATAACCATGGCCCTTCTCACCACCCCCTGCTTCCTACCCATTTGTCTATCCCTGAGGTCTGTACTGGAGCCAAGAGGGGCTCTGGGAATCAAGCCTCATGGACTGCTTACAGGTTCTAGTTGCCTGGGAATCTGTATGTGGGTTAGAGATCCTGCCTGTATAAATGCACGTCTGTGAATGTTCAGCTGTCTGGGTAAATACACCTGTACGTGGGTTCCTGGGTCTATTTAGCCTGCTGTGTGCTTCTCTGCATATTTCTGTATGTCTGTGTGGGAGATGTGTGTTTAAGAGCGTACATGTATGGTATTGTTGTCTTTGCTCATTGTGGTCTGTGATCAGCCAAGTGAGCGTGTGTATGTGAGGCTGATGTGTACCTGGGTTCAGTGTCTTCCGTTATACGTGTGGGTGTGTGCATCTGGGTCTATTCAGTTTTGTGTGTGCGTCCAGCTGAGCCTGTGTTTGCACGTCTGTGAGGACACAGAGGTGTAGGTGTGTGTGCCTATGTGAGACAAGGTGTGCCCAGCTGTGGTCGGGGTACGAGTGTGCCTGTGTGCGCACACACTCTACCTGGCTCTCTGCATCTCGCTGTGTCAGGAGGTGAAGCGGCTTCTGCCTGTCTCAGAGCTTTCTGGATGTGTGTGGGGGGTGGGGTGGGGGTGTGCGGCTGATCCTCTGCTGTCCCTGCAGGTTTCCAATCTCGAGGCCTGTGACTGCGGGCACTGGTGTCACTGTGGATCAGTGTTGCCTCCCTCCTACCTCTGCCTTTCTCTGGGTTTTCAGGGTCATGGTGTGATGGCATGACTGGTCACGGTATCTCTGTGGGTCTATTTCACTGTGGATCAGTATGTGCTGGTACATGTGTGTATTGTGTATCACTGTGTATCTGTGTATGTCAGTGGGTCCGTGTGCCATGTCATTGTATGTCTGTGCCAGTATAGCTGTGTGTCAGTATCAACATGTGTGAGAGGGGCTGTGTGCCATGGTGTGCCTGTCAGCACAACAGTGCCTCAGTGTTTGTGTGGCACCTTTGTGTAATTTGTCAGTGCATGTGTGTGTGTCTGTGTGTGCATGTGAGAGACCCTTTGTGAGACAGTGTGTGTCTGTGTCACGGTGTTTGTATGCCTGCTTCCCTCCTCCCTCCCTATCTCCTGCTCTCTCTCTCTCTCTCTGTAGGAGCCAGACAACTCCCCAAGCCTGGATTAGGGACAATTTATCCACAGGCAGAGAAGGAGAATTCCAACCTGCCAGAGCCTCCCTCCTCTGATCCATCCCCCCTTTCCTCGTGGTTGGGTGGGCACAGAAATGCAGCCCGGCAGCTCCCAAGCCCTCAGGGAGCCCCCACCTCTGCAGGTCCCCAGAGGCCCAGGAGGGCAGAAAAGATGGAAATCTGGGTGGCCCCAGAGCCCTCCAGCAGGGGTGGACTGGCTGCCCCTCATCCAGGCCCCCACAGCTCAGCTCATCTTGGCCCTGTTTTCCTACATATGGTGGTAGTGGGGGCGGAGGGGGGGGAGTCTGCATGGGGTCTGCCTGGCCCAGGGGGCTGGGGGGACCTCAGGAGCAAAGCTGCTCCCAGCCCCTCCACAACCTGATCCTCCCCAGCTGATAAACGTCAGCTCCCCCCACTCCCTGAAAAACAAATGACAGGGGAACTTGCTGTGCCCACACAGGCTGGGGGAGACGCTGGGAGGCGGGGGACAGTGTGGTGGGGGGAATGCGGCAAGGGGGGAGCAGGGGCTGAGCTGGGACTAAGGCTCCCTTCACGGTGCTCCAGGCGCAAGGCAGAATCACATGTTTCCCATTAGCTGCTCTGGCCTCCTTGTTCAGGGGGTGTTGGCTGGGGGAGATTTGTTCTGGTTGCAGACACCAGCCGAGACCACACAAGAGAGAGAGAGGAAAAGACAGAGAGAGAGAGAGAGAGAGAGAGAGAGAGAGTGAGATTAAGTGCCAGAGGGAGAGAGGAAAAGACAGAGAGAGGGAGAGCGAGAAAGATACACAGAGACACAGAGGGAGAGAAACAGAGACAGAGAGACAGACAGACAGTGACAGACGGAAACTGTGCAAGACAGGCACATACAAACACAAAAACAGAGAGAGTGGTGATGGGAGAGGCTAACAGAGAGACTGGGGGACAGGGACAGGGAGATGGAGACCCAGGTGCAGAGAGGCTGGTCAGAGGCTGAAGAGCCATGTCAAGGAGGCACAGAGTGCAAATCAGGCCAGGAGGGAAGGAGAGGGAGGGAGCCAGAGGGGAGAGTGGCGCTGGGGAAGCGAGCCTGACAGAGGGGGACCAGAGGGTGAGGGAGGGTGAACACGACTGCAGGGCCAGGGTGGGCCAGGGAGAAGGGCTGGGTGAGGGTGCCGTGTGGGTGGTAGCAGGGCCAGGAGGGCAGGGGGAGTGGGTGGGGATGCCAGGCAGACAGGCCGGAGATGGCAGTGTGTGGGCAGGGGGAGTGGATGCTCCGGAGCTGGCCGGGCGGGGGTGGCCAGTGAGCCCAGATCCTCCCGCCTCCTGACCCTCGAGCCTCGAGCCTCGGAGAGATAACAGGCCCGAATAGTGCTGACTTGCGGTTCAGAAATCCAATATCCTCCGCGGCGCACTAATCGACTACCTGAGCTCCCGGCCCGCGCTGAGCTGCCCCGATTAATCCTGCGGCTCCACAGCCTTAATTAGTTTAACAGTTTCAGGGGCAGAAGAGGCAGGGAATAGGGTCCCCCGGGCCTGTGGGGACACAGCCCCCCATGCGAACCCTGCCTGGTACCCCACCTCCCCAGTGACACCTGCCCCAGAGCCAGGGGCCCTTTCCACACCATCTGAAAATACACTGGGTCCTTTCTCCTGGGGAACAGTCTCAAGGGTCGGCACCTGGGTCAGAAGGTAGGTCATGTAGGACTGAGACCCCCCCCACCCGCCATTTGTGCCTGTGCTCTGGGCCTCCAGTGCTTCCTCTGGCCAGCTTTGGGGCCCTGTAGTCTGCATGGGAAGGCTCTCCCAACTGCAGCCCCATACCACGGGACAACATGTTGTCTCTTTAGGGTGAGAGACAAGCTCCCAAGTTACTGACAACCTCGCAACAGCATGAGATAATCACACGTCACTCCTCACAACAACATGAGATGGGCACATGGTGACATCTCACACATACCCAACAGTCAGAGAGACAGGCGTACAAGTCAGTGACCACCCTCCTAACAGGATGAGCTAAGCATATAACCTGTCACTTCCCCCAAAGCATGAGATGGGCACATGATATCCCCAGATAGTATGAGACAGGAACACAGGTTGTCACCCTCATTACTGTGTAACTAACATAAACCAGGCACCCCCACACCCACTAACGGGATGCAAAAGACACAAAGAACCTGTCTCTCCCTCTTTCTCACACACACACAGACAAGCCACACCTTCCAGGTGTGAGGAAGGTACAGACCCCCCACCAACCCCACCCCCCACAGTATAAGCCAGGGGCACAACTTTGCCCCTTCCCTATGAGTCCTCCCTCCAGACTGCGGGATGGGTACATGACATGTCACCCCGACTGCTTCAGACAGGTGACAGCCCACCCCCATCACTGCCAGCCTGGGTGGTGCTGTCCTCTGCCTGCAGAGGCGTCACAGCTCACAGGGCATGAATGTCACCCCAGCACTGCTAGAGCCGGGCACAGCCACACGTTGCCCCAGTGACAAACACTACTGGCCCCAGGAGGAGGTGGAGGTGCACAGAGACCTGGGCGTGACCTTGGTCCCTGGACACAAGGAGGGGAGGTGCCATGGCCTCCCTCCTGGGTCACCCGGAGGCCCAGGCACACAGACAACCAGGAAATACCACCTCTCCAAGCTCCCACCCCAACTCCACTTCTAATTGAATATAGTTGTTATCTAGGGAGGGGGCAAAATAAATGGTGGAAGGAGGGCTGTCGCTGAGGCCTGGGGAGCTGTTCCTCCACGACTTCTTAGAGATCACGGAGGGGAGGAGGGTTAGGGGTTGCTGTCACCACACCCTCAGGGCCCAGGACTGAAAAGGGAGTGGGATGAGAGCTTCACATCCCCACTGCTGCCACGGGAGCCCCTCTTCCTTACAAAGGCCCCCTCTCCAAATTCAGGCCACAGAGCCTGACAAGGAGGCTAAAGTCCAGGCGCATGACTCACCCAGGGAACAGGCCCAGCCTGCTGGCCAGAGTGAGGGAGGCCAGGAGCCAAGGGGCCTGGGTTCAAGTCTGAGCTCCTCCCAGGCCAAGCTGAGTGACCTTGGAGCAGCAGCTCAGTCTCTTTGGCTTTGGGGAGGGGGGGAGGGGCAGTAGTCAGGGAAATGCCAGGGTCAGAAAGAAGCTGAGGCTGGAGACCAGCAAGCAGAGCACTGGGGGGCCACGGGAAGGAGGACCCCGCCGTCCAACCCCTGGCTCCACCGCTTCCTCACAAGGAACCTCAGCTTTCCGTCCCTCAGGTTCCTCACCTGTAAAGCGGGGACGACACTGTCAGCCTCATAAGACAATGTGGTATAGAGTGGGCAGGTGCTCAAGAAACGGGAGCTTCTTAGGGAAGATGAGGAAATAGACTAAGAGAGGGCAGGAGAGTTGCCCAAGCCACAGGGCAAGTTAGTACCAGCTAACTCATCAGCCTCCACCTCCTGGCTTCCCACCTGGAGTTGTTTCTGTAGGACTCTTGGGGGGGGTGGGTGGGGGAGGAGAGTTGTTGGTTCCAGAGCTACCCTACTGTCCAGTGAAGACTAAGGAAACTGAAAGGAGTCTGTCATACAACCTGACCTCTACCCTAAACCTTACGTGGCCCACCTTCAAATGCAGGACCAGAGGGCCAACGCTGAGAGAGAGAGGCAGCCCGCATCCCAGGCCCCCATGACCAGTGCCAGCACCTGGTGCTTATAAGGACTGGGGGATCCGGGATGGCAGTGTCCAGGGCCTTCTCGTTGTACAGGAGCCCAGAGAGGGACAGGCCTGGCCTGAGGTCACACAGCATGACAGCAGTGGAGCCCAGAGCCCTGGCCAGGGACAGCCTCGGAGCAGAGTCCCTCTAGCCCCTGGGGGTGGCTGGAGATGGGGGGCCCTGGGGGACTGAGCAAAATGTGGCGACAGATGGCCTGCCGAGGCAGCGGCGATCTGGGCGGCTGGCAGGCATGCTCGCTCCCGCGCAAGGAAGCGGCTAATTTTAGCTGAGGCCTCGATGCCAGCTTTGTTCCCCCCACCCACCCGCTGAGGGGGCCCAGCATGCCTTGCGTGCAACCCGCCTCCCCCAGGCACCCCCTACTCCCCCGCCTGGCCCCTTGGTGAGTAGTGCCCGGACCCCAGGGTCCTAGCACGGTCTGCCTGACCAGGCCTCATCACACCCAGAGGCAAGGGCTGCGCTCTGGAGGCCTGGCACCCCCACCCCACGGTCTGTTTCCCATGACTCCAAGCTCATTCCTTAAACAGGGGTGGTGGGGAGGAGGGCTAGAGGCTACTGCCCAGACTGGGAGAGTTAGGGCGGGCCTGACAGCAGGGGCTGCCAGTCTTTGGTGGGGGGGAGGCGGGGCACTGTCCTCTACCAGATACTTAAGGAGACAGGACCCTTATTCTACCCCCGCCCTGAGACAAATTCTTCTGCGCTGGAGTCCCCCTGGTATTGGTGAGCAAGGGAGCAGGAGTCACTCTACTGTCTCTGTTCTTCATAACTTTGACTTTGCTCCAGGAACTCAAAAGTACTTTAAAGAACTCAGAGATAGAGGAAGGGTAGTACCCCAGTGCCACTGGGGGAAACTGAGGCACAGTCTGAGACAGCTATCATTGCAGCAGGGGAGGAGAGAAATCCCAGGAATCAGTGAGGCCTAGACATGCTCTTCTTTGAGTTCTTATAGTGAGGGGGCTTCTTGGGCCAGCTCAGCCCCTGGGACTACCCTCTGTCCCCACCTGGGCTGATAGAAGGTAGACTAGATGGATGGAGCCCATCCTCTGAAACCTTGGAAAGGGAGGCCTGGCACTCTTGGTTCCTGGTGCCCCACCCTCTGCAGGCTGTTTGACCTTAGAACCTCCTCTCCCCATTTCAGATTCAACTACACATGCCCAATGGGGTGCCAGGACATCTGGCCTCTACTTGAAAGGGGACTCCTTTGGGGTGACTCAGGGGGAAGTGACCAAGTGGGAAATAGAGGAAGAAGCCTTGAAAGAAATCTGTGTATTTAGAGGGAAAGAGTCAAACAGGAGGAAGGAGAAACCAAGGCAGAGAATCAGATTCAGGAAGAGAGACAGAAAGAGGAAGAATGTGGGGGCAAGAGAAACAGGACAGAATGAGGCTTCAAGAGAAAGAGATGAGGAGGTAAAGGATGAGAGAGAGAGAGAAAGCTAGAGTGAGGGAGAGAGAGAATGCTGAAGGAAGGAAAACAGCAAAAGAGACTCAGGAAGAGAGGGACAGAGGAGGAAGAAAAAGACAGAGACAGAGAGACAGGCAGGATGAGGCAGCGACAAAGAGAGAGAGAGAGAGCACAAGACACACACAGAGGGGAAGAAATGGAGAAGGAGCCTGCCACAGACAGCGCAAAGGCACAGAGCACTGAGGACACCACAGGGAGCTGGAGACAGACAGAGGGACTGACACACCCAGACACCACCAGAGACAGTCGGAGAGGGTGAGACACACAGAGAACGGGGCGGGAGGAAGGGGGAGACCCTAACTGATAGAGTGTGTGTTGGGGGGGACAGCAGGAGTAGACAGAGGCAAGGAGGGAGGGGGCATGAGGAGGAAGAGGAGGAGGGGGAGATGTCGTCGCCAGAGCTGGGGGGGACAGAGGACAGAAATGGAATGTGGGTCTGGGCATGAGGCTCACAGATGCATCGGCTCCAGTTTCAGCTGGGGCAGTTGGCTGCTGGTGGGGGGAGAGGAAGGAGCAGAGCTGGTGAGGGAGGGGGGCCTGTTGCCATGGCTGCGGGCACGGCAGGGGCACAGTCTGCTGGCACTTGGAGTTCTGGGCATGGTAGGGGGCTGACTGGGGAAAAGAAGGGGGCGATGAAGAAGCCTCGCTCTTGCCCTTGGGGCTCTACCAGGAAGAAAGTTTCCAGAGAGCAGATGGGAGATATTGGGGGCTGAGGAAGGCTCTGGGTCCTGCTGCACCCCATGGAGGCTGCCGGGGGGGGGGGTACCACTCTCCAGGTCGCTTGTGGGCATGCCAGGTTCCCACCTGTGCCTCAAGCTGGCCCCTGGGGACCCTCCTTTTCTGTCCCTCCAGTCTAGCTGAAGATCTCGCATGCTGCTGCTGCTGCTGCTTCTGCTTGCAGGGGAGCAGCAAGATTGTGAATTCAGGATCTGTAATCCTAACGCAGAGCCCAGGCCTACCGGGCTCCAGTTGCCAAGGCGACGGAGGGTCAGAGGGCAGCGCGGGGCGCCCGCTCCTCCAAGTCAGAATCCCAATTGTTAAAGCCCAAGAATAAACAGCTGAAGCGGCCGTGGGGGGGCCGGGAGGGGGGCTGAGGTCTGCATCGGCTCAGTGTGGTGTTGTCAAGCGAGATGTCACTAATTGTCTGAAGGAACAGGCTGAGGCAGCTCTTAACTGCTTCTGTGCCACCGGAGACACCTTGGCTGCCTGGCCCCATCCCCCGGGCCTCCCAGCATTCCACCGGGCCAGCTTGGTGGTGGTGGGGGTGCTGGCCCAGCATAATCCCTGCCTCCCTTGTATTGAACCCCCACATGCTTTAACTCCCAACACTCCTCTTCGCCCAACTTGGAACCTCCTACCTGCAAGCTAAACCCTTATGTCACCAGAACCAGTACGCCCCAATCACTGGGCCCCCAATACTCCTTGTGGTCCCAAACTGCCCCCTTGGCCTGCAAAACCCCTCCCAGCTCCCCCCACATCTCCACCACCTCCTCCTCCTCCTCCCCCCAGAAGTCAGAGGTTCTGGTACAAGATGTGTGGATTGTAGAGGAAGATAGTCTTCAGGTTCTTCTGAACTTTGTGGAGGAGGGGGAAGCAGGGAGGGCAGAGGGCCTCCTGAGGGGAAAGGGAAGGTCTATAGCATCTTTCTGTGCAACTCCCTACTCGTAGTCACATACTAGAACCAAGGCCCTGAATGGAGCCAGGAAATCTGGTTTCTAGCTTTGATTGCTCTACTGGCTGTGTGACTTTTGACAAGGTACTTTCCCTCCACGGGCCTGTCTCCTCATCCATCATCCATTCCAAACGTTCAGTAGTGCCTATTCTGAGCCAGGCTGTGTTGGGAACCCCTGCCCAGGGGAACTCCCAATCCAGTGGGTGAGAAAGTCTCACAAGACAAGGCAGAAAGCAATCAGAGATCTATCAGGTAAGATAGTCCATGAAAAACATGTAGCAGCCTGGTACCCAGTAAACTGTTCAGTGGGCAGCAGCTGGGGTTAGTAACAGTACTGGCATCCCCGTTATTACAGAGGGTCACTAAAAGGGTGTAGGTAATCAGAAAACAGATTGAAGAAGAGGTCAGTTCTGGAAGGCTTCCTGCAGAAAGTGGTACTTGGCAAGATTTGGACAGGTGGGCAGAAAGGTAGAGTGCTCCAGGAGAGATGAGGTCTTGTGAGGTTCTTCAAGGGGAACTGAGCTGTATGGTCTCAGGGTCGCCTGTTCAGCCCCTCCCAGAGCAGGAAGGGCGAGGCCTTCGACAGTCTCCCCGCCCCAGAGACCAGCCCTGCCTCCTCCTCCACCCACTGCCTGTCCAGACTGCAGGAGAGCAGTGCCTGGAAGGGGGCGGGCCGCCAGTGGGCAGGACTCCCGGAGATTGGTAGTACCTGGAGTGATGTCACAAGGGGCGGGGTCAGGGCTTCAGGCACGCCTCCTGCCCCAGACCCCTGCCCCACGCCCGAAAGGCGGGTCCCCAGGAGGGGGCGCTCAGGCCACCTCGCTGTCCCCTCAGGTGGCGGGCGGGGTCCGGGTGCTGTCCGTGGGCGGGGAGCTGGGCACGGAAACAGGGGATCCCCTAGAGAGGACCCAGCCCAGCCCGGGGCTGGACTCGTACAAAAGGCGACTTGTTCTTTCTTGGGATGCCTGCGCCTTCTCAAACATACCTACAGCCACACTCTGGGGACAGCTACACCCACACATGGCTCACAAAGCCAGCCGAGTGGGGAGTGGGGGTCTGTCGCCAGCTGCAGAGGTCGGTGTTAGGAAGAACCTCACCCCAACCAACCCTTGCCACAGACTCAACACCATTCACCTCACCCCATCCCACTCCAGTGACCTGGATACTGCCACAGCCTCATGCGCAGCCCTGGGGACACTGACCCAGTCACATTCTCCTAACTACCCTCTCCCTCAGACCATCTACAGGTCACCAACGCCTGCTATGGAGTCAGACTGCCAGCTTCAGTGTGGGCTCCACACTGTATGTGACCTGGGCACACAATGAGGCTCATTAGGGTTACTTTTTACTGAGTATTTATTCTATGCTAATCCTTACAATTACCTATTATGTTGAGTGCCATTAGTCCCATTTTGTGGTTGAGGAAACTGAGGCTTAGGTTAAATAGCTTGCCCAAGGCAGAAGCAAGGATCTGAACCCAGGTCAGGCTTGCAGACCCTGTGTTCTTCCGAGTATTATCTCTGCTTCCCATCACGCCATCTTACACTTGAACACCCCACCACACACACAACCACAGACAGCAAAGCCATCTCAGAGTCAAGGTGTAATTCTCCACCCCAAACACATCTCAATGTCACAGTCTAGCGTCAGGCAGTTTCTCTCACTAATCAGTGAGTGTGTTTGTCGTCAGGGAGGGGCGGGGGAGACTCTCCTAACTCTAAGCTCCCCCGCCTCCAATGTTGGCCCTCAGAGTCATTATAAATGAGGCACAGAGTGAGAGCAGGGCCAGAACAGGCTACCTCTAACCTTTCAGCAGGCTTACCTCCACCTCCCCAGACTCCAGGATGACAAAGCACGGCCTTACTTGCTGGGGCCAGGACCCTCCCCTAGCCCCCAACCCCTACTGAGAACAAGTCGAAACAAACTCCTTCCTGGGGATGTCAAAGCACCTTTCCTGGGGGAGGCGGCTCTGTGATCCCCTGAGCCTGGCTAGGGAGAAGGATCAGGTTACTCTTTCCCCAGCTGTGCCTGGACTCCTTGGGGCTGACCTTTCACCTCATCCAGGCCAGGACCCAAAGGGGGCCGGGAGTCCAGCCCTCACCTCCTGTTAACCCTCTGCATTCCTCATCTTTTTATTCTAGAGCCCCCCTGGCGGGTCTCAGGAAGCCCAACTGGGCGTGCCAACCTTTCCCCACCCTCCCATCCTGGGGTCCGGTTTCTCAGAGCGCTTTACAGAATGCTCCTCCCTGCCCCCTGCCCAAGCTGCCCTGCCCTGCCGGGATCAGATACCTCCGCCCAAGCAGCTGAAAATGACCTGAGCTATTTTCGCTCTGGGATCACGTTGCAAACTCCCCCTTGAGCTGGCAGCTTCCCACATCCCTCCAGACCATTGCCCCCTACTCCTCATCCCTCACCCAGAGCCAGTGACTAACAGGACAGGAGGGCTTTTAGAGACCACTGGCCTAAACTCATCAGATGGGGAGACTGAGGCCATGAGGAGTCACGCACAGGGCTGGGCAGAGAACCAGGCTTCCTGGGTCCCCGCCCATGTCTGATTCTACTGTCTAGCACGACCTGCTCTGTAGCCTAGATCTCAGAGCCTTTGACCCAGCCGACCTCCTCCAAGCACCAGAAAGTCACGCTGGAGGCTACCCACAAGTCTGTCTGCCACCCTGCATGTCAGAAACCACTTCTGCCACACTCTTCTCTGTTTAGAATTGGGACCAGGTCTGTACCTGTATCATAGCTACATGGACCATAGGAACGTTTGGGGGGGATACAAACTGGGAGGAAAGACAGGAAGACTGAGGCTCAGAGGATTGGGAGGTGGATTCAGGCTTCCTGAGGTTTATATTGCACAATACTTCCATGTTCGCAGCAGCCCCTAGCCCCAGCTTCTTGGTACCCCCCCTTCCATTCCTACAAACCCAGCCCCCTCCAGGCCCCTGCCCCTCCACCTCAAGCCCCAGCCCTCCTGGGCAGGAATGTGACTGGTCAGGTCTGAGCTGACCACAGGAGTGCCTATAAGATGACAGACCCCCCATCCTCCCAGCCTGGGGGAGCTCACATACCAAGGCAAAGTGGGGGGGGGAAGGGGGGAGCTGCTTTAACCCTTTGCAGCCAGGCTTTAGAGTGAAATAGAGGGGTACTCTACTACTAATGGCCACTCCCACATGAGTGCTGCCAGGTGGGGGAGTGCAGGCAGAATCTACTTCACCCAGGGGGTGGAATGGGGGTATCTGCCCTGCTAGTCCCTGTTAAGAAAAATTATCCTTTGCTACCCCAACTGTTTAATTTCATCTCCTGTGACATTTGGAAAAACAGTCATGAGCTGGTGCAGAGGGAAGAGAAGGAAAGGAGGCATTATGAACCCCAATCTCAGGAGCCCCTAGTCTGATGGGAGAAATACAACCCTGCCCTGGGGAGTCTGAGGGGGGGAGCCAGGCACAGAGGCTGGGACAAAGAGCTGAGAAGAGCATGGCGCTGCGCAGAAGTGGGAGGAAGCCAGGGCAGGAGCAGAACAAGCCAGGTGGGGTCAGATCGGGCAGGCTTCCCGGAGGCCCCTCGGCCCACACCCCTCCCCCCAGGCTCTGGAATCTCGGGGGTCAGGGTTGAGGGACAACCCCGCCCCCTGCTCCCCTCGGGCTCAGGAATTCCACCAGCCAAGTGGGGGGGGCTGCTTCGGCCTCAGTCCAAGTTGGCTCCCACTGGATCGGGAACTGCATCTCCTCCTTGGCCCCCTACCTCCACCCAAGCCCCTGGGCTGGCCCCTAGCCCCCTCCCCTCCCCCTCCCTGGCTGGCACAGTGTGTGCCAGGCGCTGACAGAAAACAAACCCGCCGGGGTGGGTTTGCAGGGAGCGGGGTAACCTTGACACAGTTGCGGCAGTCGCTAATGGCAGACACACACTCCGCCTGTTCTGGGGGGACTGTTGCTGTTGCTAGGAAACCGGCAGCCGCGTGAATGGAAATGGGTCAGTAAACCTGGGGAGAGATAGTGTGACACTCGAACCACTGCAGCTGCTCCAGCCCACACCGAAATCCCTCCTCTTCAATATTTATCACTCCCGCCTGGGCCCTCAGCTCCTGCCAGACCTTGCACCAGCCTGGCCCTCAGGCCCCCCCAAGGCTCGACAGGGGACGGGGAAAGAGGAGAGATGGGGGGTTGCTTATCCGCTCCTTGGGGGGGGGCCCCCAGGCGGGATGGAACTGGTTCTGGAGGAGATTGAACAGGAAACAGAGTCTAATCCTGCGGCGGGGAAGGGGTTAAAAGGTCAATTCACGCCTGTTCCTGATTTAGGCACCGTGGTAAAATTACTTCAAGTGTGAACGGGCTTGAGACGGCCTGCCTGCCTACCTGTGGAGGGACTGATTAAGACAGGAGACCTCCCTCCCAGTGCATAAGAGATGGAGTTGGGGGAGAGGCACCCGAAACATGGCCAGGATTCGATCAAAGCCTGAAAACATCCTCTCTTACAGCCTGGCAATCCCCCCAATATAGCCTGAGGCTTCCTAACAGCCAGAATCGATGTTCCTAGTACAATCTGATAGCACCTCAAATGGGGCAGCTGCCTAGTGCCTTACAATACTGTCCTGTACAGACACACCCCCCAAACAGCCAGACACTCACTGTTCAGAAAACTTGGACAACACCCCTACACAGACCCGCCCTCCCCAAGAAAACATGACAATTGCAATTCAGAACAGTGCAGTTCAGCTCAACACCTATAAACAAGCCGACAAACCTAGTCACAGACAAAACTGCCCTGTGTCAGACTGTGCTGAATCTTCTATCACTTCCCCGAAAGGCTGGAGCCTCCCCAAACAGCCTGCCCTAACCCAAAGCCTGGTTCTCTGGTTCAGCTATGTTTTTTCTCCCTCCCATTCCCAGCCTCCCTGTCTTGCACACACCCCAATATACTGCCCCTGCAATTGCTCTTCTGGACACACCATCCCACAAGCTAGCTGCCTCGTGCACCGCACCCCCGATTCCCTGGAGGCTGACTGGTCACTGACACACACGTTCCCTTCCCCTAGAACAAGCACTGTCTAACAGCCCCGCCTGACACAAGCTCTTGTTCTTGGGCACAGGCCTCTCTCCTGACACAGGGACCCTGGGAATCAGCAGTACTACTCACTCCGGTGATATGTCCCCTCCACCCACAACTTCAGCCAGTATCCCTGAAGGGTGTGTCTTGGGAAGGGAGGCACTCCAGCCTTCTGGAGTGGGGGATACCTCGACAGGAATCTCCCAGCTGACTTGGTTCTGTGTCCTCCCATCTCCTAGGATACATCAGTCAACACAGGCTCGGAGCCTGTCAGAGCTGGAAGGTGCCTTAGGGAGTCGCTAATCCAGCCTCCTCCGCTCAGCAGGAGAAAACCAGGGCCCAGAGAGGAGAAGCAGTCTGCCCAAAGTCACACAGCCCAAGTGCTGCTTCCGTCTCTTTCTCTTCTACCGTCCCTCACTAACAGCCCTCTATGGGTTGAAGAGAAACTAGGGTGGGGTGGGTTAGTCAGCCCAGGAAGGCTTCCCTGAGGTAGAGGAAGGTGGGACTGGATTAGCTGGGAGACGGAGAGTCTGTAGTCCTAGAGAGGAGTTTATGAGAAGTGCCCAGCAGTGCATTCAGAGACACAGGCCCCTGGCAGCCTGGAATCTGGGCCACATAACTTTGCTTGCATCTGGACTTTGCCAAAATGTTCTGATGGATACTCATCCCACCCCACTTCCTATCCCAGGGCCCGAGAGAGCTGCCTCCCCAAACCAAAGGTAAAGGAAGGTTTGCTCTGTTCCCCATACCTGGCCTTGAATGTAAATTCTAGGAAATCCCTGCCTTTTATTATTTAAATAGATCTCTGCCAGGAAGCCCCTGGGATGTGAATGAAAGAGGTTTTCTGCTAGGTAGTTTTTATTTCAACTCCATTTTGCAGAAAAGCAAATTGAGGCTCACAGAGGTGGGGTAGATTGCTCAAGTTCACACAGACAACAAATGGAGCCTTGAGTTCCTTCCAGTACACAAGGAAGGCCAATCCAACAGGAAACAGGGAGAACTGGGTGGGGGTGGGGGGTTGACACAGGCCCAGGCCCAACATCCTGGGCTGAGGGGGAGCCAATAGGCATTTGAATTTGAATCTGGGTATCTGGGTTCTACTCCCACCCACTCGAGCTGTGGTGGAGTGAAAGGTCAGCATGGAGACGGGAGGGAGAGGAAGTAGAATTCCATCAGCTCTCAGCCTGCCTGGGCCATACCCCAGGGAGCCAGGCCAGGGGCTGCCCCAACTTCCCCGGGGCCCAGAGCTCTCTGCCAGCCCCTGCCCCCACCTCCACCCCCACCAGAACAGGAGAAGGGGAGCTCTCAGCCAGCCACTGCCCCCACTATTACCTGAACAGCAGGAGTATTGTGAGGAGACCCGTCCCCCTCCCTGGGCCTCAGTTTCTCCATCTGTACTAAGAGCTAGCCTAGCAGGAAGGACTTGTAAGGGCCCTTCCAGGTTTAACATAGTGCAGTGCCCAGTCCTAGTTTTCAGTCCCCAGCACAAATTTAGAAGTCTCTCTCCCAGTCTGGAGCTAGCCGAGAACAACAACATTAAATATGTGTTTGATGAATAAATGAACACTCAATAAAACCAATGTCTTTCTGTTCTCCCCAGCCTGAGTGAGAGGCACTACTTAGTTTGGGAAGCCACATTTCGCAGCGTTGTTGGTGGGGAAGGGGATTCAAATACTCTGAGGGCTCTGAATGGGGCTGTATATTACACAGGTGCCCTTCACTTCCTGCCCTCACTACCTGTATACACTATGTTAATTGCTTTAACTGTTGTGCAACTTTAAGCCCCACAACAAGGCCATGACCTACCTACTATTATCTAATTTTTCAGATGAGGAAAGGGACTAAGGAGTGAAGGGACTTGCTCAAGGTCACACAGCCAGTGAGTGGCAGAGAAAGGATTCAAAGTGCATCTCTCCCCACTGCTTTTGTTTAACATGGTGAGGGTGTGCTGGGTTGGGGCAGGAAATGAAGCTGAACAGGGACCATTGGCAAGGGGAGAGGGGGTCCACCCCAGGACCCAGGGGAGGTGCCTGCTGAGTTGCCAAATGGTTCATCAGTTTGCAGAGCACCAAATGGTAGTGGAACTACCAAAGCTGTGGGACAGCATCCCTTCCCCTCCCCCACAAAGGGCAGGGTAGACCTCTTTCCCTCCCCCAACCCACAGTGCCCAGAGTGAGCCCTAAGGAGTCACTTACCTACTCCCCCGGATCTCAGGGCTCCTGTAAAAGGAAGCCCCTCCCTCCCGGCAGCCCTTTTCTGGACTTCGGGACCTGCAAGGTGCAAAGCCGCCCCCAAAGCAAGCTGCCGCCGCCGTCGGAAAAATTGTCCAGAATTTTTCCGGCGCGTCTGCCCCCCACGGGCTCAGCAGTTGCGGGGGTGGGGGTAAGGGGCTGTTGGGAGAAGACTGCCTCGCCTCCCCCCTAGAAGCCCTTAGGCGCCTCACGCTCGACCAGGAGGCTGTGGTCCACAGGCCCAGCCGTTCTCGGGCCCGAACGGTCCGCCCCCGAGTTTTCCCGCCGCCGCCTCCGGAGCTACCTGGCAGGCCACCCCCGCCCCCCTCCCAGATGAGGCCGCGGAGCTTCTAACTCCTGGAGGAGGTGACGGGCCGAGAGGGAAACCAGGCGGCTGGGGGAGGGGCGTTGCCTGCACCTGGCCCCTCTCCGCCGTCCAGGCCGGGAGGGGCGGGACTGGACCCCCGCCAGACCCGAAGAGAGCGGTGGGGGAGGGGAGGTGGGCCGCCCTCCTCTCCCGTAGTCTGGGGGCGGGTGGGGTCTCCCCCGACAACCCTCGCCGCCGAGGCGCCCCCTAGGGTCGGGCTGCGAGGCGCCCCTTCCCGAGCCGCACGCTCAGCCCGCTCCCCAGGCCGGCCGCGCTCTCCAGCTGCAGGAAATTCCAGAAGCTCTCCATCATCCCGGCGCAGCGCGCAGCCCGGGCTGCCAAGGCTCCCCGAAGGAGAGCCACATGCCGGCCGGCCGCGCGGCCCGCCCTCGCCCCCCCTTCCAACCCGGCCGGGCAGCCACGTCGGGCCGGGCGGGGGCCCGGCCAGCCGCCCCTTCCCGCGCCCCGGGCCCGGCGGAATGCGTGGCAGCCCCGGCCGGGGGCTATTTTGAGCGGGAGGGGAGCGGCCCAGCCTCGGTGTTTTCGGCTTTTTCCTGGCCCCCGGCCCGCCAGCCCGGGCCCTCGGCTGCCCGCGGAGGGGGGGGGGTCACGAGGCGGGGGGGGGGGAAGGGGAGGACCGCCGCGATCCGGCTCGGGCTCGGGCTCCGGCCCAGGCCCGGGAGGCGCCCGGCGGCGGTCCGGACCTGCGCTCTCGCCCGAGGCCGAGCGGCGGGATTATTAATAGCGCGCCTGGCTCGGGCTACGACTCCAGGGCGCCCGCTACCTGCACGCCCCTCCTCCGGTGAGCACAGGCGGCCGGGGCACTCCCTCCCCAGCGGCGGACTCGGGCCTCACTGGATAGCGCCACTGTGCACCAGTGGCCAATCACTGGCCTCGATTTCCTTACCTGTAAACTGGGGTAAATTGGGGATGAGCTGTCTGGCTTTATACGGTGGGTACCAAATAAAAGTTTTGCTTGCTGTGTGCCTCTCCTTGGGCAAAACGCCTTCCCTTTTGGGGGCCTCAGTTTTTCCATTTTATTAGAAAATGAGGGGGTCTGAAAGGACTCTTTCCAAGGGAAGAATCCCTTACATTTGAATAACGCATTTTTCACTTACAATCCATTTGAGCTGAGCGATCCCCCGGTGGTAACAGCCAACACTGAGCACTTGCCTTGCATGATTAGCATGCATTAACTCACTTGATTATAAGGTTCCCGTAAAGTAGGTAATATCTCCTTTTTGCTGATGAGGAAACTGAGGCTCAGGAAGGTTAAGTGACCTGCAAAAGGTCACACAATGGCAGAGGCCAGAGTCAGATAAAGTCTGGCTCCAGAGTCTAAGTTAACCATTGAACCATAGTGCCCTGAGACAAGCAGGACAAACACTGCCCCCTTTTTATAAAGGAGGAAACTGAGGCTCCAAGTGTGAGTTGCCCAAAGTTGCCTTTGGCCAGCTAGTGGCAGAGGCGAGCATTCAACACAGACCTCCCAACTCCTAGTCTAAGGCCCACAGCAGCCCTCTGAATCTGTTCAGCTCCTGCCCTGGGGCAGCTAGTGTGGCATCCGGGATAGGGTCCTAGAAATGGGCACAGAGGCACTACCCCTATGGGTACCAAGCTGTGTCCAGGGCCCTGGAGATTACCTTCTGCTCCCAAGGGTCAGACCCAGACTTCTGGGCCCCCAGGGTTCACTGATCCACCAAATTCTCGACTTAGCCCAACCTTAGAGCCATGGGGGTGGGGGCATCTGAGGATGAGGGGAGATGGCCTGCATGGGTAACAGCCTGGGACAGGGCCTGGAGTTGCTTCCTGCCCTCCCACCCCCCAGCAAGGAAGCACAAAGGCTGGCAGGCCCCCCCACTCCGCCCCGGAAACCTGGCAGTTTATTTCTGTCTCTGGGCCCCCTGTTTCCACAGAGTCAGTCCAGGAAGGCTGGCAGCAGCTGGCTTGGAGGGGTGGAGCTCCTGCTCCCTCCAGGGTCCAGCTGCTACCCTGCCCCACCCCCACCTGCCAGGCCACACCAGACTCCAGAGTCAGAGGTGACATTGGGATGAGGGAGGGAGGAGCTGAAGGCCAGTTGGTCAGGACTCCAAGGGAGGGAACCCCCCCACCTCCCAACCCAGAGCCTAGATGCTCTCCCTGGGTGAGCCAGTCTATACTCAGTTCAAGTCTGCTAGGAGCATAAACTCTGGTGTGTCCAACTCTATTTATTCCAGATCATTCTGGCTCATGACTCTTCTTGACGCTGGTCCCAAAGAAAAGCCTGCTTCTAAACCTGTGCTGCCCAATATGGTAGAAACTAGCTCTTGAGCACTGGGAATGTGGCTAATTGGAACTGAGATATGCTGTAAGTATAAAATATACACCAGATTTTGAAGTCTAAATATGAAAAAAAAAAAGTAAAATATCTCATTCATAATTTTTATAATGCTTATATGTTGAAATAACAATATTTTGAATATATTGGGTTAGATAAGATATATTAACATTAATTCACTTATTTCTTTTTTTTTTTTGTGAGGAAGATCAGCCCTGAGCTAACATCTATTGCCAATCCTCCTCCTTTTTTTCCCTTTTTCTCCCCAAAGCCCCAGTAGATAGTTGTATGTCATAGCTGCACATCCTTCTAGTTGCTGTATGTGGGACACCGCCTCAGCATGGCTGGACAAGCGGTGTGTCAGTGCACGCTGGGATCCGAACCCGGGCCGCCAGTAGTGGAGTGCGTGCACTTAACTGCTGAGCCACAGGGCCAGCCCCCTGACTTATTTCTTTTTACTTTGTTTAAGGTGGCTACTGGAAAATTTAGATTACATATGTGGCTCCCATTACATTCCTATTAGACAGTGCTGTTCTAGATCATATGGTGCTCTGGCTTAGGATCAAGACTTTGCCTGCTCTAGATCAATATCTGTGTGGCTTTAGCTCACCCACTTCCCCATATCCAGAACACAGCCTTATGTGTGGGTCTGACTCTGACCACCCCACATCACCCTGCCCCAGCTTTCTGTGAATCTAGGCTCAACCAGACTTTTTGGCTTAATCTCTTTTAAACCACTGTCTAGTACATTTGTTCACCATTTCCCAATATCTAGATCTCAGCAAGAGTGTGGCTCTAGATCACCTCCCATGTTATCTAGCCTGACACCCCAAGCTTGTTTGCTGATATCGCTGTCTAGTAAGATTTAAGATCTAGACACCTTCAGGAGGCATGAGGTTCTAGATCAAGTGTTGGCAAACTATGGCTCAAAGGCCAAATCTGGCCTCCTGTCTGTTTTTATAATTCAAGTTTGACTGGAACACAGCCATGCTCATTCATTTATGCATTGTCTATGACTACTTCCAAGGTACAATGGCAGAGTTGAGTACTCATGACAGAGACTGAATGGTCTACAAAGCCTAAAATTTTTACAATCTGACTCTTTACAGAAAGTTTGCCAACCCCTGTTCTAGATGACCAACAGTCCAACCCCCCATAAATCTAGATTCCAGCCTGAGACTATGGCCTAGTCTAATCTAGATCACCTCCTGCTAGATGGTACTGCTGCCCAGGATCTAAACCAGAGCCTAACATGTACCCCGTGCTGCTTGGGTTCCAGATTCCACTCAGATCTCAGGAGCTGAGCCCTAGGACTCTTCTCTGGGATGGAAAGGGTGTCTCCACTTCCAAACTCCCTTAGAGAGATCAAGGCCCATTGGCCCTTCTCAATGGCCTTGGGAAGGGGGAGGGAGAGTAGATTCCAGAGCCAGCACTGGAGGCTGAGTCAAAGAGTCAGGGGTAAGCCCTTCCCTGCCAAGGGGGCAGAATATAATCAGCCAAGAAGACAGAGCAGCCCCATACTCCACCCCTTCCCAGCAGCTGGGGTCAGTGTGGGACAGATACGAACCCCTGGAAGCTAGACCAGGGGGCTCCAAATGGCATGTTCTCCTCCAACCACCTGATGCCTGTCACCTCAGGGCTGAGCTGGCACCACTATCCCCCTTTCCCACAGTTCACCCAAGCTCTGCTTCTCGATGGCTTTCCTTGAAAATCCTCCACATCTGCCTTTCTCCCTGCCACATCTCATTCCTCCATCCTAGAATCCTAGCCTTAATCTTAGAGGTTAAGGTCTTGACTCTGGAGCTGACAAACCTAGACTTCAGAGACAAAGCTCTGACTTTGGGCAAGTCACCTCACCTCTCCAGCCTTCCTCAGTTTCCTCATCTGTAAAACAGAAATCATCATCATCATCATCATCATCATCATCATCATCATCATCACCATCACTATCATCATCATCATGGTATCTACCTCACAGGGTTCTTGTATGGACTTCACAAGATCATGACGTATATCACTTTCCCCAGCACCTGGCCCGTGATAAGCATTTGATGCTAGCTGCTATTTTTATTACTACTGATCATCTAGCTTGGTTCCATGGATGGACTCTGGCAGCTTTGTAAACCTCACAAAATTTTAACCCAAACTTGTTTTTGTATTTTTCTGAAGAGAAGGCCCATGGCTCTCATCATCTCAAAATGGATCCTTTGCCCAAGTGGTTAAAAAAGGGGGGGGGCTTTAGTTCAATCTAAATGGGGAAACAGAGGCACACAGAGGGGAAAGGACTAGCCCAGGGTCCCTCAGAAAATGTGAGGCAGAGCCAAGACTAGCACCCAGGAGTACCGTCTCCCAGGACCCACTCTTTCCACTAGTCCAGGCTGTCTCTCTAATCTGGCCTCATCGTTTCTCGCCTGCACAGCTATGACAGCCCGCAGTGGGCTCCCCACCTCCAAATGCCTCCACTGAATCTCCTCCACCTAGTGCCAGATTCATCTTCCTCAAATCTCATTCTCATGACACACCGTCCCTGCTCCAAAACCTTTAATAGCTCCCTACTGCTGATGACATCAAGGCCACGGTCTTTAGCCTGACATTCAAGAGCCTTCACAGCCAGCTCTGGCCCCTGCCATCCTCCTCGCTGTTCCCTCTTGTCTGGTCAGTGAAGCTGACATCTTCCTTTCCTCTCTCCCCGTCCCCACAGTCTCCATACCACCCACACACTCACTCAGTTCTGGACAGATGCTGCCCCTTTCCTCAATCACACAGTGTCTCAGGCCCAGCCTGTTACCCCCGTTCTGCCCTCAGGGTTGCCCCTGGGTCCAGCCACTCTCTGAACTCACCCTGATCAGGTGTGCTGACTGCAGCTCTGGCTCCAGCAAGCAGGCCTCTGCCCCTGCTCTCCAGCTCGGCTCCATCCCTGGACACTGACACACCTTAGCCACTGCCCATATCCTCTCCAATTAACCTCTCTCTCCTTCTGTCCTCTAGATTTGCAGGAACAACATTCCTCTCGTCATAGGGAGTCATAGGGAGTCAGCCGGTATAGCACTGTGCTCAGAGTCATGACTCCTGGGTCAGATTCTTCTCTTTGAGCCTCAATGTCCTCATCTATAAAATGGGCACAGCAATACCTCCACCTCACAGGATTCTCATGAAGGATAAATGCCCTATAAACTGGAAGGTACTTTTTCTACTAAAACCTGCTATACAAATAATACTAACAATAGCCTCCATTTATAAGTTTATTTAAAATTGCAACAACCCTGCAACCTTGGCGCTGCCCGAGCCCTTTCCTGGTTTCCTTTTTCTCCTTGAGCTTATCAGCATCTAACAAACCATACGCTTTACTTATTTTTGCGTTAACTGTCTGTTTTGCCCTCTAAATGGGCAGGGATTTTTATCTACTCTGTTCACTGCTGTGTGCCCCAGAAAAGTGCATGACACTAGGTGTGCACTTGGTAGTTGAGACATGAATGAATGAGTCAAGGGCTTACTATGTGCCAGACACTGGGCTGAGCGCTTCTCACAGGTCATCCCATCTCAGGAGACTTTCACTGCCCCTCATTCTGAAAATGAGACCTCAAGTGCCCTGCCCTGATCATACGGTAGGAAGCAGCCTGGCTGGGACTTGACTCCAGAGGCCACCCTCTTGATCACTGTGTTCTACTTCCCGTCCAGGTGGCGAGTTATTTCTATTTCTACATTAGTCAAGCCTTTTGAATCTGTCACCTTCCCTATCTCCCTGGGGCTGTCACTCTCCCTATGCCCCTGAGGCCACCACCCTCCCAACTCTCATTCTGACCTCTCTCAGCCATTTCCTCCCACTTCTCAGCCGCAAGCCACACTGCTCATTCTCACCTCAGGGCCTTTGCTGATGCTGTGTGCCCTGCCTGGAATGTGCTAGCTCCCTATCTCTTTCGACTTTGCCTGTTTCTCAAGACTCACCTCTTCCAGGAAGCCTTCCCTCCAGTCTTCACTGCCTCCCTTCCCTGAGCTCCTGCCTTGTTGTTTACTGCTGGGAAAACCCCCTGGGGGAGCATACGCTGACTTGGTCCATTCCTTCATTGTTTTCTGAATTTGGAGGCCTTGTCCACCTCTGTCCTTCTCCTGGACAGGTCTCTCCCTCCTTCCTCTGCTGGATCACTGCTCCCACCCCACGCCATCTCTTCATCAGGTTTAAAGCTTTGTGATCAACAGCCTGGCTTTTGAGTCTCTCAAACTCCAGCTCCACTCCCTACTAGCTGTATTTCTTTGGGCATGTCACTACACCTCTCTGAACCTGTTTCCTGTCTGCAAAATGGGGCTAATAAGAGCACCTGGCTCATGAGCTAATATGCCTGGCACATAGTAAACACTCAATAAGTATCAGCTTGCTATTACTTCTATAGCATTTTATCACGTCGCTCATCCCTGTTCTAAAGCTTCAGCCACCCCTTTCCTCCTCCCTGAACAGTGCCCCCTCCAGAATATGACTGATGATAATAATAAGATTACCATAATGTATTGATCGCTTATTATCTGTAGTGACTGGAAATATGTCTGGCACCCAGCTGGTGCTCAATATTGCTTATTGAATAAATGAATTGACTAGTTTAATCCTCACAACACCCTATGGGGGGGCTATTATTATACTCATTTTACAGACAGGGAAATCAAGGCCCAGAGAGGGTAAGCAACCCTTCATGGTTGGGGTTTAAACCCAAGCAGTCTGACTCCAAAGCTGAGACTCGCACTGCCCTCCTCATCCTCACCATTACCATCCGATCTGCTCCAACGCCAGCCCCAGGGGCGGGACCCTTTCTTGGTCCAGAGGTTGGACAGCAGCCTTAGATGGATGTTCACTGAGCCCCTGCTCCAGAGCTCAAACCCGTCATATTTTATCTCCTTTGAGCCTCACAAAACCCTGTGGAGTCAGTGCCATTATTATTTCCCCTTGACAGATGAGGAAACGGAGGCTCAGAGTGGCTTCAAGTAACTAAGGTCACACAAGATTCGAAGCACAAACTCTTTCAACTGCATCTTGTTTTGTGCGGTTTTCTCCCATTGTCTTAGACAACTGTCGATAACTTCACACACATCTGCCTTTTTTTTCCAGTCAGTCAGACGGCAAGCTCTCTGAGGGCACAGTGTGAGGCCAACCCTTCCATGTACCCCTCTCGTGGCCAGCACTACGGCAGCGTGGGCCCTGCTCCCCAGAGGCTTCCTAACTGCTGATCTGTGCTGCCCAGCCAGGCACACCCCGACACTCTGCCTGCTTCCCCCACAGTGCGGGTCTTGATTTGTGGGCTATGTCCGCCCTATCCAACTCGGGGTTGGCAAGGGTGGGGGCGTATCCCCCCTTCCATCTAGACTAGAGGCTCCCCAAAGATACCATATCTCCCGGGAATTCAAGGCTCCCATCTCCCACTTAGAGCATTAAGGGGGCAGGATAGTGTGGTGATTCAGAAGAAGGACTCTGGATCTCAGTGTTCCAAGTTCAAAGGCTGGCTCCACTAGGTACTGGCTGTGTGACCTTGGGCAAGTCACAAGGCTTAACCTTTCTCAGCCTCAGTTTTCTGATATGTAAAATAAGGAAGATAATAATAGGGCTGCTATGATGCTGACGTGAATATCTATTTATAAAGTTAGAAGAGTGTCTGGGACATGGTAAATGCTATGTAAGTGTTTATTAAATAAGTAAAAGTAGGGTTCCATCCAGCCCTGAAAGGGGCCCCCTATAGGGTACAGTGCAAGTGACAAAGCAAGCCCAAGTTCCAAACAATGAAGACACACAGGGAAAGGAAAACAGGTGGCAGAGACCTCACACCTTGGGAAGCCCCTTGTGGCAGAGACCCACTCCTTCTCCCCCCACATCCTCCAGAGCCAGAGGACCCCATTTCCTAGCCCTATCAGTCTTCGGATCTAATCCCCCTACCCTAATCCCCAAGCCACTTCCCCTCCCCTCCCTCCAACTGCTAACTTTTTCCAAGCAGCCAGACAGATTATGGCCAGAATCCAGGCCCTGCTTCTCTTAGTTGCTGTGTGACCTTGGGCAAGTCACATAGCCTCTCTGAGCCTCGCTTTGCTTCCTCATCTCCACAGGGGATAATCCACCCTGGAGGTCTGTCCTAGAGATTAACTAATAACTGAAATCATGCCCATAGATTTCTCCCCAGGTGCCTGGACATGCTAGTGTCCCACAGGCTTGACCGCATGGATGGGTGTGCTGTTTGAGCACTGCAGTGTGAAGGGGGCTGCCATTAAAAACTGACCCCCAGGGCCGGCCCCGTGGCTTAGAGGTTAGGTGCGTGCGCTCCGGTGCTGGCGGCCCAGGTTCGGATCCCGGGCGCGCACCGACGCACCGCTTCTCCGGCCATGCTGGGGCCGTGTCCCACGTACAGCAGCTAGAGGGATGTGCAGCTATGACATACAACTATCTACTGGGCTTTGGGGGAAAAAATAAATATATAAAATTATTATTAAAAAAAAAAAAACTGACCCCCATTTTAAAAGTTTCCCCAACAGCCCCTAAGCACCACTTAGATTGCAAGCCAAGCTCCCTGTCCTTTAAACCACTACCCTATGACATTCAAATACTGTTTATTAGAGGGTTGGCAGGAGCCGCATGTCAGGCCTCTCTTCACCAAGTTACTGCGTCTGAGGCCCTGAAGCAGACCCGGGGTGAGAAGAGGGAGGAGTAGGAGGGACCACAAGTGAGTGGGGAGGAGAGGGCCCCTTTGGAGGAGAACCAGGGAGAGTGGAGAAGACCCCTGGGTTGAGGGGGGGCAAAAGGGAAGAGGGACTTCCCCCTAAAGCCCTCCCTCTCCCCGACAGCTAACTCAGCAATCACCTGGCCTGGCCTTCCACCTCTCCGAAAAGGAAGAGGAGACAGCAGCAGCAAGTTACGATAGACGATTACCCGCCGTTAATTAATTAAAATAAACAGCAAATTAAATACAGCAAAATTAAAATAGCACAGGAAATTAATTCCCTACCAGCCCTACCTCACAGGTGAGAAGCTTAAACGGCTCCTTGCACCCAGGATCCAGGGCAGCATGGGGGTCACCAGAACCTGCCTTATACTATAAGTTCTGGCAACCCCAAATACCAGTAACAGAACCTAGCTACCCATGGGGCTTTACCCGGCTCTGCCACCCCAAGACTGGCCTCCCCGCTCCTTACTCCCAGGGGACTGCAAGCCCTGGGTCACATTCCTGAACCCAAGCCCTGCTCCCCCTCAGTGGGCAGGAAGGGTCCTGACACCCTCTCAGCCAGGGATTGGGCACTGTGCCCTCCTGGGCACATGGCCCACATCTACCACCACAAAGGTCAGGGCAGGGAGGAAGAGAGGCCTTGGCCTTCTCTTCTGGGTCCCCTCTGGGGCTTAGAGTCAGATCCTGGCAAAGACTTCTCCCTTCCATGCGGAGCTTCTAGCTCTTCATTCGGAGCACCCAAAATCTGTCTCTGGGGAACCCCTCACTTTACTCCTCTCTTTTGCTCAGAATGCTCAGGAAAAAAGCACTGCTGAGGCCCAGAATCTCTTGCCAGAAGACACCCAACAAAATCGGCTAGACCACCCTAGAGCATGATACCAGAATTCCCTCCTACACAAGACTAATCACCTCATTGCACGGATGGGGAAACTGAGGCCGAGGAGGGCCAAGCATTTGTTTGCAGTCACCCAATGACGTTGTGGCAGAGCCTGGAGCACAGTCTCAAATGGGCACATTCCATGTCACCACCAAAACATCAGATCTCTAGAGTGCAGCTCAGCTCCACGCTGACCTCGCTCTCAGCCTGGCCACCAAGGCCTCGCCTCCATAATCCCATCCCACGACTCCCCCTTCTTGTGTCCCATACAATAGCCGGATTAGACTCCTTGACCTGCCCTTGGGCTGGTTTTCACAGAGTTCCCTCTACCTGAAGTTCCTTCTGCCACTTCTGCCTGCCCCAAATCGACCAACTTCTGGCTGGCTCAATGCCAGCTCCTCTGTGAGCCACCCAGAGCCCTGACAGGTGCTGCCTCATCCTCCTTTAACCTCCTAGGGTGCTTTGCCCCCACTCCCATGCCTGGCTCTCTCTGTTGCCGTGTAAGCTGAGGTTATCAGGTACATGAGCTTCCTGGAGCCACAGATCACCTCACCTCTGGGCCCCAGCCCCCGGCACAGTACCCAGCACTCAGTAAATCTCCTCCTCATCTGATGTCCCCCCATGACCTACCGATAACTGACGATAATGACTATCATTTATTGAGCATTTACTACAATGATGGACCCAGCTCACAGAGGTCGTGTGACTTTCCTGAGGTCACACGGCTCTGGTACTGGAACCCCACTGGTCCTTGCTCCTAGATGAATCTCCTCTCCATCCCGCTCACCTCTTCTAGGCCAGATCACCATCATCTCCTACCTGTACCTGTACTACTCAAGCCTCTTGACTAGCTTCTCTGCCTCCAGTCTCTCCCCACCCTGTCCTGTCGCCAAAGACTTCCCATGAGTCTTTGTGGGCCACTAGACAAAATCCAAACCTCTGAGCATGGCATCTAAACTCTGTGACATCTAGCTTCTGCTCTCTTTGCAGCTTCTCCTCTAGTCTCTGAACATCACCGCATTTTCCCAGCATACCATACCTTGATTCACTTCCAGGTTTTGCATATGCTGTTCCCTATGCCTGGAACACCCTTCCCATATTTTTCCTCTTATGAATCCCTACACATCCCTCAACATCCAAGATCAAGAGTTACCTTATAAGCTAGTCAGACGAGACAAGCAACAAACAAACAAACTGGTCACAAAATTAAGAGTTCTATGAGGGAAAGACATGTGTCACCAGAGTATCCCCAATGCTTAACCCATAATCAATGCTCAGTCTGAAATGAATGCTCCGTATATAACTGCTGACTAAACAGAGAAATGACAAAAGGATACAAGGCCACAGTATGCAGGGCTGGAGGTGGAGGGGAAGAGACTGAGGCCAGGAAGGCCAAGGACACGGTGGAGCGCAGTGACAAATACTGTCAGGGATGCTCTGCAGCAGAGCTACACTCTTGGCAGAGGGAGTGTTTGTGAGAGACGGAGGAAGGAAAGTGATGGTGTGAGGGAGGCTCTGAAAGTGTGTGTGTGCGCACGTGTGTGAGAAAGTGGTGCAGATGTCTGTGAGGGAATATATGTGTGTGCTGCATTTGTGAATTAGTCTGAGAGCGAGAAGGTGAGGAAGAATGTAAGAGAGAGCATGTATGTGTGTGTAGGGGGGTCTGTGTGAGAAGGCGAGGGTGTATGTGAAGGAGAGCCTGTGTGCTATATTTGTGTGTGGGTCCTTGTGAGAGAAGGTGCAGGTGTACGCCACGAAGGTTGTGGGTATGTTAAGTGAGGCCGGCTGTGTACATGCTGTGTGTACGTGCTGTAGGTTGTACATGTCTGCTGTGGGGGGAGTGACTGGAAAGACAAGAACAAGGGGACACCTGAGGGGGCGCATGAGTGAGAAACTGTAAGTGTGGGGGTGTGGGGGTGTGAGCACGTGCAGGGGGAGATGGTGTGCCTGTGAGTGTGTCCAATGGGTAAGGTAAGAGATGTCAGGGCTCTGGCTCTGCTAAGGGTGTGGCTGCCATGGCCTTGGCCACAGGCCCGGTGCCAGAGGTGAGGGCTGGCCCTGGGCCCAGGGTGGGGGGCTCTGACTGAGCAGAAGATTCCTCGGAATTCTCCCTGGAGCCACAGGCGCCAGATTACCATGTCTCCAGGCAGGGAGGTCGAGGAGGAGGCCCAGATGTGTGCGCTTTACATCTGTCCACAGCAAAACCTCTGGGCATTTCTCTGTCTTTGTCTGTGTCCAGGTGTGCACGCCTGTGCTTGTGTGTGCACTGCCGGCTGTGTGTCTGTGCCTGTCTTTGTCTCTGGATGGATCTGGGCCTTTGTCTCCGTGTGTGTGGCTGTTGGTGTGTGCCTCTCCACATGACTATGTCTGGGTTGGTGTGTGTCTCAGTGTATCTGTGTCTGTGGGGCACAGTGTGTCCTCGATCTGTGCGTGTCTAAGTAGGGCTGCGAGCACCCCCTTGGACAGCCTGTTTGTAGCTGTTCTATGGGGCCTTGTGGGAGTGAGGGAATGTTGTGCTTTTGAGACCATGGGTCTAGGTCTCAGTGTGTCTGAGTGTGAGTGTCTGCTTGTATCTCTATATGTGACTTATGCTGTGTGTTGTAGTATGGAAATGCTTATCTGTGTCTGTGGGATGTGAGTTTGTGAGACCAAGGATGTGTGTGTCTCTGTGCCTTTGTGTGTGTGTGTGTGTGTGTGTGTGTGTGTGTGGGGTGTGAGGGGTTTGTCACAGACTGGTGAGCAAGTTAATCTCAGACTCCGTGACACGTGGAATAAAATCACGCTCCCATAATGGGATCATTCGTCTTCCTGTCCAAGGAGAGAACCAACTCTTCACCCTCCGCCCTGGGGGAGCCAGTGGGGCCAGGGCCAGGCACGAGCCACCATCCAAGCCCCTTTCTGGCCTTAGGACCCCACCCCTACCCCTCCTCTACCACACCAGGCCCATTCTGCCTCCAGAGTGCCCTGGTGCCCACTGCGGGCTGGGCTGGGCTCCAGGACATGTGACTGAGCCTTAGAAGCCTGTCCTGGGCCCCCCCAGCCCCACCCACTGCTGAGGAGGGCCCTGCCCCCAGATGGGAGGGGGGGTGCAGGAAGGAATCTTTGGGCCCCTCCTCCTCCCGGAGGGGAGGGATGAGCTGCAGGCCCGGCTGGGATTTTCCATCTCTCAGCAACAAGATTCCTGGTGAGCAGGCTGCAGGGTTTGGCAGGGCGCCTGCTGGAGACCCGCCCTCACCCGCCAGGACGCCTGGGTCCCCAGGGCCAGGCAGCAGCGGGTTCCCTGGGGAGCTAGGAGGGCCCCAGAACTACTGCCTGGGCTTGTGGGAAAGCCAGACTCTTCCAGGCTCCCGCTCCTCAACCAAAGATGGCTCCATAGCCCCCCAGGCAAACCAACACCCATCCTCTGGCCTCCCCCCAGCCTCAGCCTTTGCTTCAGAAAGCCATCGCAGGCTAGCCACCAAGCACCACCCACTCTCCGCCTGAACCTCAGCACAGGCCCAGCCTGGGTTCTAGAGCTCACCTCTGGGTTTGAGGGCTCCCAAGGCCAGGGCTGTGCTTCTCATCTCAGACTGGGGCTTCTGAGGACAGGGCCATGTGTCCTGCAGCTGCAAAATCCCTCTTGGTCTTAGCGTTCCTTCCTGACTAAGCGGACAGGCACCAGGAGAGTATTTCAAAACCAAGGCTGGGGAAACTAAGGCACTGAAGCCCTCTGCCCTACCTACCACTATGAATCAGAGGACAAATCCAGTAGTCTGGACACACACGGTCTTAATCCTCCCCAACAGCAGTAGCTGCAACTCTTTCTTCCCCATAGCGGGTTCAATTTCAGGAGGCGGGGAGCATCAGTTGGAAGGAGAGGGGAACGGGCAGGTGGACCCCTCAACCCCCAGCCTTGGATAAGCAGCTGGAGAGCAGGTTTGGTAAGGGATTAAGGTTGAGGAGGAGAACTGAGATGCTCCAAGATTTCTGAGCCTAATTCTTCTCCCTTAAATTCCCCTCCAAGCCCCCCAGCTCTAGCTTGGTCCACCCAGGGTCATGCTCTGGCCCCAGGCCAATGTCAAGGCCCCTCCATCAGCTGTTGCCAGGGAGTTTCCACCCCAACGGGTTCCAAAGGGAAGGGCTGAACTGACTCTAGGGACCCACATTGATCGGGGTAGGGGGCATGGCCCCAAAGAAGCAGCTAACAGCCCCCTGTACCCTCCCAGGAGCTGGGGGCTCACAACCTCCAGGAAAGAAGCTAAGCTGGTGAATGGGGCCCAGGAGGAGGTGGCCTCCCAGCCCTGTCACCACACCCAGCCCCGCCCTTTGAACAGGCCAGGAGACCTGGGATCCCATGGGGCCCTACAGCTCACAGGGTGTGTGACCTTGGGCGGTTGCTGCTCCTCTCCAGGTCTTAGCCTCCCCACCGCACAATGCAGGAAGTGGCTGAGCTATCCCAGGTGTCCCCCCTTCAGCTCAGCTCCCTTAGCACTAAGCCTTGCCCTCTCTCCAGTCTAGGGGTGTCACCCAGAATCTGAGCCAGATGGGGTGAGGCTGTGGCAGTTACCTGGGGGAGTCCCTGAAGCCACCCAAGTCAGAGCTGAAGAGCCTATGGTGATTCCCCCTCCACCACGCATCCATTTTCCAGAAGAGTGAAACTGAGGCCCTGAGAGAGGGTTTGGGTCTGCACCAAGACCTGAGTTTTACTGGTGGGGTGGTCAAGAGCACGGGCTCTGGGGACAGAAAGACCTGGATTAAAATCCCAGCCATACCAGAAACTGGTTCTATGAAGTCCCTTGCCTTCTCTCAGCCTCAGACTCCTCATCTGTAAAATGGGTAGCATCGCCTCCCTCCTACAACCACTGAGTTGAAATGAGAAAATGCATGTGAGGGGCTTGGCACAGCGTAGCAAGTGCTCGAACAATGGTAGCTATCGTGATTATGGGTGGTATTAACAGAAACCCAAGTGGCAGGGAGAAGGGAAGGAGGGGTCCCGACCTGGCTCATCGTCCAGCCAGGTCGGGACCCCAAGGCCTTAGCCCAGGAGGGCCAGCCAAATTCCTCAAAGCCCCTTAGCTGTCTCCCCTATTCGTTAAAGGCCTCTCATTAGTGAGCCTGGGCACCTGCCCCTCCACCCATAATAAGGCTCATTAGTATCTTAGCCCCAAGCTCTGAGCCCAGAGTCTATGCATGTGCACACACATGAGGGTGGGGGGCTGCAACCGGCCACCAGCCAGGAGACAGCATCCTCGCCAACCACACCCCCTGCCAGTCATCAGCGGGGCCCGTCACCACCCAGCCTGTCACCTGCCTGCCTCGCACCCGCACCACCTGTCACCCACCCAGCTCGTCACCCACCCAGCCCATCACCTGCACCACCTGTCACCCACCCAGCCTGTCACCAGAGCCGCCTGACAGGCATCTGGGTGGGGGACAGGAGATGGGGAGGAGAAGACCACAGGGGTGTGGAGCTGGGGGCCCCAGAGACCCTGTAGGACCCCCACTTCAGCTCGGCATCCTGCAGCATCGCCATGGCAACCTCTCAGCCGCAACCACTTTCCCAAACATCCCCCGCCCCCCCCCAGGCCCTGCTCTTAGCTGAGCTGAGGCTGACAAGAGCCTGAGTGACAGCAGAATGGGGCAGGAAGGAGGGGATTCATCAGCTGGCTGGCCTTGGCCATCCTTCCCTCTCTGGACTCGGTTACTCCATCTGCAAAATGGAGGGGCCCAAATGGGTGAGACCCCTGTAGGCAGGCCATTCCTCTTCAGCCTGGATTGGCTGAGCCAGCTGCCAGTGAACCTGTGAGGGCTGGGGGTGGGACAATAGGACAGGGGTTTCTGGGTTATTCCACACTCCTTTGCCCCTGGCCCAGCCCAGAGAGGCTGGGCCTCTGGCCTAAGCTCACACAGCAAAGGAAGAAGAGCAGGCTGGAAGGGAGGGGGATCTGCCAAAGGACTGCCAGCTGGAGACACCACACTGAGTGACCCAAGGTGACCGGGGGCTGAGTTGGCCCCCACCTCCGAGCTGCATTATTTATAAAACCCAGAGCTCAGAGCTGAGCAACAGCTGCGGCGCTGCCCCTCCAGGGGGCACATGCCACAGTGGAATGGAGAAAACAAGGTGCCTCCTCAGGGAAGGCCCTTGGGGTCCCTGGCTCCCTCCACAGCTGGCTGGGGCAGGGGCTGAGGTGGAAAGGGGCAGCAGCTCCATCCTTCCCTCCCCGCCCCCTCTCCTCTCCACTCCTCCAGGCAGGCAGCGATAGGATTACTTCTGCATGACTGCCCGCTCCACGGGGTTCCAGAGACCCTCCTGCCTGCAGCAATCTTTAAAATTCCTCCAGCCCAACCTCGCTCCCTTCTTCCCCACAGTGAATGCTCCAGTGTCTACCGCAGTGTGACTGCCACTGCCGCCACCACCACCAAGCGGGCTGGGGCCCAGGTCCCTGGCGCCCACGGGCAAAGGTGGACCCATCCTCAGGGTATAGCCCAATGTCCCTCAGAACCCTCCGAGGCCCGGGCCCTGGCCCATCCCCTCTGGCCCCTGGGGCAGGTCCAACCCTACAGAGTATGGCTCCAGCTGGGGTCAGACATGCCAGTTGCACCAAGGCGGATGGGCACAAATGTGCAAACACCTGGTGGATCTTGGCATGCCTGCCCATGTCCTCTGCTGCCAGAACCTGGCTGCCCCCACCTCTGCTCTGACCACCCCCCACCTCACCAATCCCTGCTACCCCTGGGGTGGGCAGACAGCTGGGCCAGGCCAGCGCCTGTGGCTCCCCAGGGCACAAGAGGCAGGCGGGAGATCGATCCACTGAATTTTTTAAGGCTCTAATGGAGCCTGCATCCCAGGACTTAGGGCCTGGGACACAGGCGATGTCTCAGGGACCCCTCCCTCAGCATTGCAGTTGCTTCCTCTTTCGGATCTTGGGGGTCAAGGGAACCTTTCTACAAGCCTTCCCTTAGCAAGAGAGGAGACATGAGGGGCCCCTGGGAAAAAGAGGGGATTGGGGGGCTGTGAGCAATACCCAGAGGCCTCCCCAATCTCCCCAGCCCTAACACAGGCAGAAGCAGCTCAGCCTCTAAATCACTCCCCTCATGCTGCCCTCTGAGGCGGATTCTGTGCATCTGTAATTAGGGGGTGGAACAGATGGTGGAGATTCCGTTTAAAATCATGCATCTAGTAAAGTAACCTTCACTGTCGGAACTGACTCCCAGGGAGACCAAGCCCTGAAGCCTGTATCTGTGGGGGGCGGGGCGGGGAGCATGTCAAGCCAGCACCTTCCCCATCATTTTCCCTGAGGCCCCAGGCCCAATGTCCCTCTCAGGTGAGCCAAGGAGGAGGGGGATCTGGCAAGCACCTGAGAAAGCACAGGCTGGGGGTAACACCCCCTGCTCCCCCATACATGCCAGAGCCAGGGCAGGGCTGGGTACTCAGAGTTCTTGGCTGAGAGACCAGGGTGACCAGGTGCCAAGAGCCCCCAAAGAGGCCCCAAACCCCCAAAGCCCAGGCCAGGGTGCCCAGAGCACAGGGTCTTGAGCGGGGCAGCTTTGAACCAGATGTACAGCCTTACTGTCCAGGAATGAAAGGCCTGGGGCAGTGAGAGGGGTAGAGATGCCTCCCCAGGCAGAGGAGGCGCTGGGCAGTGGGGGCGGACTGGGCAGCTGAGAAAGAGAGAACACAAGAGTGAGCAAGTGTGCGTGCAAGGCTGAGGCTGTCTGGGCAGGCAACTGGGGGAGGGGGACTCGGGAGAACAAGGTGGGGTGGGGGAGCTGTGATGGAGAGTGCTATGGAGGGAGGGTGTGCTGGAATGTGTGCTGGTGGGAGTGAGGGCTGCAGATGAATTGAGGCGGGGTATGTGACAGGGTGAGGTGGGGGCGCAGGCAGAGCAGGGAAGAGCAGCAGAGCTCCAAGGGGTGAATGGCTGCAGGGCTGTGACTGAGCTGAGTCTGTATCTGTGTGTGAGTGCCGGTGGTCGGTGTTTGGAGAAGTGTGGGGTCTTGTTCTGCGTCCTTAGATGGCTGAGGAAAGTACTGGAGCTGGAGCTTGTTGGGGACATACAGAGGACTGCCTGTTTGAGGAGGTGTTGGGTCTATGGGGGAATGTGTGTGTGTGCCTGTGTGTGCATGTGCGCACATGCACGTGCATGCCTGGGGAGGTATGAGAAGCTGTGGGGGACATTATCTGTTTATAGATATACCAGAACTGAAGCTATGTCTGTGTGTTTGAGGTAAGTGGTGTGGCTACAGGGGTGTTCTTGTTTGAGTGGGTGTGAGGCAGTGTGTGTATGTGCATGTGGCGGGGAGCTGAGTGTTTGGAAAGGTGGACGGGGCTGTTATCGGTGTGTTTGGGGAAGCACTGGGCTGCAGCTGGAGGAAATGCTGGGGCTGTAGGGAGAGCTGGTGTGTGTGTGTGGCGAGGTCCTGGGCCTCTGAGTCTGAGGTTGTGGAAGGCATGTGGAAGGTGTGTGGAGGCTGCAGCAGGGTCCTGAGTGGACCTGAGGAGGTACTGGGGATAGAGAGACAGTTGATGTGTTTGAGGATGTGGTAGAAGCTGTGTGTGTGTGTATGCTGGGGTGTTTGGAGGTATATTGGGGATCATAAAAATCTGGGTTTTGGTTAAGCACTAGGTCTGTAAATGTGTGTTCATGTGGGTAGGCATGTGGTGGTTGTGTGTTAGGGGGAGTGTCCGGACTAGGTGTGTATATGGGGCAGCTGGATGTCAGGAAGTGTTTGTATGTGGAGAGGTTGCATGTTTGTGGAGATGCTGGGGCTGTGTGTTTGTAGATGAAGCAGTTGTGTGTTTAGGAGTGTTGGAGCTGTGAGGGTATGGGGGGCAGTTGTATATTTAGGAGGTGTTAGGGGCTGTAGTTGAGTCCCTGTGCCTAGAAAGGTGATGGGGCTGCAGGTGAGCATGGGTGTCCCTCTGGGGAGATGAAGGGCAGAGTCCTAGCCTTTGCTCAGGGACCCAACTGGGGGGGCTGCCCACTAGAACCCCTCTGCTGGGGGGTGCCTGCCCAACCCCAGATCCTGTGCAGGGGGTGTCAAGACAGTCAGTCCATCTGTCTCAGCCTGTGCCCAGGCCCGAGAAGCAAAGCCTCCTCCTCACTCCCTGGGGGGCGGCAGCGCATCCCAGCCCACCCATCTGTCTTCAGATGGTCGAGGCAGGGGCCTCCACAAAGCTGCCTGGAGGGCATCACTGTGTTTGAAGAGGCACGGGCTGGGGGTGGGGGGGAGGAATGCACAGCAAATAGTCCTCATGGAGGCTCCTTTGAAAACCACTGACGCCAGGAGAGAGGAAGAGGGAGGCCCAGGGCGGGTCTGTCTGTCCTTGTGCATCTGTGTGGGTCAGTGCCCAACTATGAGCCTTAGAGCCCTTCGCATGCGTTTGTGCGGATGGCCTCCGTTCAAGCAGCATCCTGGCCTTGGAAAACAGCCCTCCAACCCAGGCTACAAGCTCACAGCCTCACACAGGCAGCTACCCCCTCCTACATGCACACTGCCAACACTCACACACAAACACCCGCACTCTTTCACATCTGCATAACTGCACCCTCACACACGTGCAGCTCACCTCACCCCCAGGGCCCTATACCCTCACATATGTACACCCATTACACACAGTCCCACACTCTGCAAAACCAGGTACAGTCACACACACACCTGTCACATATACATGCATCCACACACACATACCTGACAAGTAGCTATCACACGTACACCCACACACCGTGGATCTCCCTGTCACACCCATATCCCATCTCACATGCACCAGTCTCTCTTTCACACACACAACAGACACTCACCATCCTTTATATCTGTACATACATGTACATGTTTGTACGTGCACAACACACACACCCCCCCTCACCAACTCGCAGCTCTTTCATACCACCCAACCCATCAGCCAATTTATGTGTGTCCACGCCAGGCCCTGCAACTTCCCAAGAGGGCTCCCACCAGCTGAGACGGCCTCCTGCCAGCTGGGTCGGAGTTGGGGGGCATACCACCTCCACCAGCCTCACCCTAGACACCACTGCTCCCTGGGAACCCTGATCTTCAGCTCCAGAGAGAAGAGCCCTCTCTGCTCTGGTGTGACTGCCACTGTATACATGTGAGAGTGTGACTGCGTGTGTGAACATGTCCTGAGACCCCATGACGAGGTCTGTGTGTCACTGCCTGTGTAGCTAAGGAAGCATAGGGATGCGTTCACCAGTTATGTTTGTGAGATGCAGGATGAGTGTGAGGGTGGAGATCTGTATATGACAAAATGTGTGTGTGTTTGTCAGTGTCTGTGAGACAAGGCCAATGTGGACAGGTGTGAGTCGGGGGTGCATTTATCCAAGGAGACATACACCCGGTGAGTGTGACAGGATATTTTCTGAGAGTAGGGGTCAGGGCTAGGAGAGCCACTCTCAGCGACTCCCTCCCGGACAAAAAGAGCAGGGAGGAGGGGTCTCTGGGACGCTTCTCTCTCTCTCTTTCTCTCTGACCTCTTTAGCAGCTGGAAACTGAGCCGGGGGTGGAAGGAATGGAGACTTGGCTGGCCTGGGGGTTTGGGGAGGGAAGCAGAAGAAAACACCTTCCAGATTCTCATCAAATCCCTGTTTGTGGTTTGTAGCCTCAAGTCTCTCCTCTCTCTTTCTCTCTGTCTGGGTTTCCCCCTTTCTTTATCTCTTCCTGTCTCTCACTCTCTCTCCCCATCTCTGTCACCTTGTCTCTCTTCTTGGATCTCCCTGTCTCCAAGCCTCTGCCTGTCTGTTTCTCTCTCCCCAGGCCTTTCCATTTTTCTGACTCCTCCTCTCTCTGCCAGCACCTCTGTCTGTCCGTCTCTCCCTGTCCTGGTCCATCTGTCCGTCTCTCTCTGTCTGCCTGTGCGTGGGTGTCCCTGTCCATCTGTTCCACCACCCATCTGTCTGGTTGTCTGTGCTAGTCCTTCTAAGGGTGCCCACTCGCTCCCCAAGGCACCCTCCCCCAGGTCAGCAAAGGCCTCTGCTGGCTCAGGGGGTGGGGAGGGGGTGCAGAGCTGCAGCTTCTGGAAGCTTCAGTAGCAGCTGGGCTGAGCTGGGAGTTCGGGGCCAGCCAGCTGCAGAAGCGGCCCCTCCCCTGGGCTCCCAGGCCAAGGACCCCAGAGCAGAAAGAGGATAGAAAGCAGGGCCTCACTGCAGCTGAGTTTGTGTATGTGTGCATAAGGGGGGGACTAGGGGGCCTCACTTTACCCCACTTCACCATTCCTCCCAAAGCCAGGCCCTGCAGGAAAGGGATCCTCAGTGCCCACCTTCCTTACCCTCTAGCCAATGGAGGAGACGCTGGCAATTCAGGAGGGAGGGGCGGGGGGGATGCCAGGCCTTGGGGGAAGGAGGGGGTGGGAACCATAGCTTCCTGTCAGCTGAGTGGGAGCGGGGGCTCCTTCCCTCCTCCCTTCCAGGCAGTCCCTTGGGATCCCTGCAGTTGTGGTCCCAGATCCAGGCATGAGGGGCCACACAGGCAGTTCTTGCCAGCTCCCACAGGGGCCATTCCCACCTCCCAGCTTCCCCAGAGCCTCTGACCCATAGGGATATGGGGGGGTGGGGATCACACAAGTGTTTCCCCCCTCCCCAAGTGGAGGTTGGTTCAGGACATGTGGGGACTTTGGCCCTGTCTAGGCACTGACCATCCTGAGAGGCCCCAGGTAGCCCACCTACTATCGCCAGACCAGCACCTCACACACAGACACACACACACAGAGCACCTCAGCACTCACGGCCCACCACCCCTACTCCCCCGCCCAGCACCTCATAAGGTTCAACAGGGAGCCCTGCTCCCAGAGACCTGCACCCTATCCTGCACCGGTGGCAGGTTCTAACAGTGCCCCCAGCACAAAGCCAGCAGCTAGAGACGGCATCCCTCAACACCCTCCCAGGCTGTTCTGTTCCCCTCACTCCCTCTCCAAGAGTAGCTCACAGCCCAAATCCCACAATTGATGGGGAAACTGAGGAAGAGATGGAAAGACACAGTCATCCCTCCTGAGACCCTGGAGTGGGATCATAAATGAGGAATAGGGAAAGAAAGGGACTCTGCAGGGGCAGAATCTGGCTCCTTCCTGACCTACCATGGGCAAAGTCCATATTGGCTGCACCCTCCCCACAGCCCTACCACTGGGCCGGGGCCAGAGGCTGGCTTCGTCCCTCTAGAGCTCTCCTTGCCCCTGGCTGGGCCCCCTCCCTCTCCTCGCTTCTGAGCAGCCCTTCCTGCCCTCTCCCTCCCTGCTCTGGCTCTCTCATCCTCAGCTCTTGGAAGCCTGACTCACTGTTTCCCCTCCTCTCTCCCCTCCCTCCCTCTCTCTCCCGGCAGCGGCGCCTCCCCCTCCCCTGGGGGGACTCTGGCCACCAGGGTGCCCGCCTGCTCCTCTCCCCAGGCTCTGGCCCTGCTCAGCACCCAGGAGGCCCCCTGCAGCTGTTCCAATTCTGTAACTACAGAGAGGTGGGTGAAAAGAGCCTAGGTCCCAGGCCTGCCTCTGCCAAGTGTCTGTGACCCTGGGCAAGTGGCTCCCCTCTTTAGACTTGGTTTCCTGCTGTCAAACAAGGGGGGTGGGGATCCAACTGGATGATGCCCCTGGCATCTCTTGGACTCTAACGTTCCCACTTTTAAAACCCCGGTGCCTCTTGGCACAGAGCACCTACAACCTGTGGGGCACTGTACCTGCCTCAGGCCCCGCCCCCAGGTCCAAAGAAGAGCTGGCTCTGTTCCCAGACATTTGGAGAAGGCAGCGGGGAGACACTGCCCCGGGGGCAGGAGCATTAGTCAAGTGACCCCTGGAATCCCCCTGTCTCCCCATTCTCCCTCCTCTTGTGGGAGTCTTTCCCTCTCTCTCTCCCCCACCTGTCCTCCTCCCTCTTCCCAGAGACATTTGCTTGTCTCTCCTCCAAAAACAATCCCAGCATTTGATCTTGGTGAGAGGCCCATAGTGCTCGCTAGGGCTGTGGGGTGAGGAGTGGCACATGCCTAAGCCTTCTTGGTCCCCTGGACCCCACCTCCAGGGGCTGTGATCCTGGCTCTTCTCTTCGCCTGTTTTCTCTCTCACCGCCTCATCACTGGCTTCTGTCACCATCTTCCCTCTCTCCACCTCACATGTGGCTGTCTGGGTCTCTCTCCTCCCCACCTCCTCCATTCTCCCCCCAGCTCTCTCCCTGGGGGGGCCCATCTGCTGGCATTAGCAACAATGTTACCCTTGCTCCCCCTTGCAGTCCCCAGCTCCACCCTATCCTGGCTTCCTCTCCCTGCTCTGTCCCAAGAGACCCAGGAGACCCAGAGACAGAACTGGGCTCCATCCCATAATAGCGAGTCTGTTTGACCTCACTCAACCAGACCAGAAGGGCCTGGGCATCTGGTACGAAGGCATGGCACCCCTTGGTCTTGGGTGGCTGGCATGAGACACAGAGCTCTGTATTCCACAAAGAAAAAAAAAGAAGTTGACCTGGGGGTGGGACAGAGGGGGAAGAGGGGAAATGAGGGAGATCAGGTTTGCCTGGAGGAAGCCCTGGTCCAAAGGGGAACAGAAGCAAGAGGAGAGAGTGGCTCAAAGTCAATGCTCCAGGCTGATCTGAGAACAAGCCGTGTCCCTCTGGGGCTCTGCCAGTCCAGAGCAAGCACCCCCCCCCCCAAAAAAAAAACAGTCTTCTGCCAGGGACAGTTTGCCCCTCAAGCCTCCAGCACAGCCACAACAATCAGGTGGAGAGGCCATCCTTTAATCTCCTTTAGGATCCAAGTCCAACCTCTGCAAAGCACACCTTCACTTAGCTCAGTAGGAGGTTCCAGAAGCCTCCGTGCCATCAAGATCTAAGCAGGTGGAATGGAGGGAACAAAACCCCCCAACTCCCAAGCCCCCTCACCAAAGACCCCGTCAAGGGCTGGGAAGCAACACAAAATAATGCTAGAATCTTCATACCCCTAAACTGAGAAGCTATACTGTCCATCCACAGCACCTGTGGATGCAGGGGCTCCCTGCCCCCACGACCCTCTTCCAGACCCCCCAGCCTAGCAACCATAATAAACAGCAAGATCTTTTGCTTTATGACACAAAATTTCTCCAAGCCCAACAGCTCCTTCCATCACTTCCTCAGCCATAGATCACATTAAAAACTCACAGAGGGCAACTTAAACACATCACATTTGTTTCTCTCTATATTATTTCAAAAGTAACGGCATTAAAAATGGATTTTACTACAGAAAATAAATATCAGCACGTGGGCTGGAAGCCCAGGCAGAGGGAGAGAGCCCACCAGGAGACTGTCCCTGAGGGCTTGGGCACAGCTTAGGCACTGACCAAGGAGGTGGCTGAGAGGCCAGACTACACCCTGGGATGTGGGGGGATGCCTGGGGAGGGGGCAATGCTTGCCCACTTGGGTACCTGCCCCAATGCCAGACCAAGAGGGACAAGAGTCACTGGTTTGGACTGGTGCCCACTGGTCCCCCACAAGCTCATGCCCTCACTGATCTTTGCAACCTCTGAAAGGTGGGAGCTCTGGGGCAAGAAGTTCACCAGTCTCTGGGGGTTATTCCAACTATTGACACAGCAGGAGAAAAAAATGAATTCAACTTACTATCCAGTTTGATTTTCCATTACTATAAAAATAAATATACATCTGCTCAAAGGAGGGAGATGGCAAGCAGCATGCACATGCCACCTGGGGGGTCCCCCCACAGCTCACCACCACAACCCAGCCTGCCCCCCCAAGCGGTGGCGGGGTACGGGGGTTGGACAGACTGGTAATCTTTCACTTACAGCCCTAGCTCACACAGCTATATACACCGGGCCACACGGAACAGGAACAAGCCAACAATAGAAACACCCCAAATGCTCCTAGCAGGACTCTGTCCAGGCCCAGGCACATGCCCCCGCCCCGCCGGCGGCAGCAGCAGCAGCGGATAAAATGTGGCCACCCTGACCCGGAGGCAAAGCTTGTCCTCACACCCTGAGCTCTGCCCAGGGAGCTGGGGCCAAGTCCCGCCTGACACCAACTGGTCCGGCGGGAAACGCCTGCCCAGCCAGACAAGCACAGGCCCCCCAAGGGTCCCTCCTTGTGCTCAGGGACCAGGCTGGTGCAGCCCAGCCCTGCCTCCCAGGGTGACGCCTGGGCCCAAATTCAGCTGGCCCTGCCAGTCAGGCACTGGTGCAGAACGGAGGGCACCAGGCTCAGCCCCTCCCAGCCCAGCCCCAGGGCCCCCAAGCTGGGAGGGAGGGGGGGACTCCCCACCCCTCCACATCTGGCCCTGGCCCCCAGGGTCTGCGGTAGAGAATTCCCGCCCCCGCTTCTCTCTCTCTCTCCCTCCTCCCTCTCTGTGCCCGCTGCCCGCCTCAGGGACAGCCCCAGCTCCCGCCTCCGGCCAGCAAGGCCCACATCCTTCCTCCCTCAGCTGGCCCCTTTGCCTGGCAGGAGGCTGGGGGGTCAGGCTGCTGGGGAACCCCTCCAGCTCCCATCAGTCCTCGTCCCCAGCCCCCAAACTCTGGGTTGCTGTCCCTTTTCCTGTAGAACAGGAAACAAGGTTATTTCCTAGACTCAGAGCCAGTCCCCTGCCCCTCTGGCTCTGCCCGGGGACCAGGACCCAGCAGGGGAAGGCACCCTCAGCCAGAAAGCAGAAGATTCAGCAATTCACCCCCAGCTACCGGCCCAGGGGGCTGACAGCTGTCACTCAGCACCCCACCCCCTGGGGAAGAGGGGGCCGATTCAATCAGATCCCCAAAGGAAACGCATTGATAGGCGATTATTTATTTATTTATGCAAAAGTGAGCCGACTTTGTTCGCCAGGTAACTGGGCACGCGGCCCAACGCCTCCGGCCCCGACCGCCCCCAAATCCCTCCTCCGCCCCACATCCCCTCCGGGTCATTAGGTCCCCGCCCCTCAAATCCCGGAGCACCAGCGGAACCTTGGGATTTGGGGGTTGGAGAGGAGGGGCTCCTCCCTCCGCAGTCTCCCCCTTTCCCAGTGCCGTTCCTAAAATCCAGCCTTGTTCTCCGCTCCCACGGTCCCCCCCTTCACCCCTCCCCTCACATTCTCAGCAAGCTGGAGAGCAAATTGCAGTTTTAAATCCAAAGACGGAGGGAGGGGGAAGGAGGAGGGGGCGCGCGGCAGCGCTGGGCGCGCACCTCGCCCCCGAGCCGGGGGAGCCGCGGGGCAGCCAGGAAACCCGAGAACCCCCCCTCCCCGCCCCCCCTTCTCGTCCACCTCCCCCTCCCCCTTCCCGGCGCTGCTTGCCAGGCTTCGAGCCGAGCCCAGCCGAGCCGCGGGCCCCGGTGGAAACAAAGACCGATCGCACCGCGGGCACCGCAGCCACCGGGTCCGGCGGACCGGACCGGGGCGCGCGGAGGGGGCGCGGGGCCCCCCCGGTGCGCTGCACAAAAGAGCCCGGCCGGACGGTCCCCAGCGGGGGTCTAGGGCTGGGGAGGAGGCGCCACTCACCGGAGTGCTGGGCTGCCGGCTCCGTGGGTCCGAGCCAGGCGAGGGGTTTTGGGGGGCGTCTGTCTTCCGGCGGCGGCAGCGACGCGGGCGCCTGGCTGCTGGGGAGAGGAGTCGTGGAGGAGCCCTGAGCCGCCCGCCGTTGCTGACAGCATGGCTCGCGCCTCGGCTCACATTCTCCGCCGCTAACTCTGCTGGACACGGCCCCCCGCTCCCGCGGCGCCCCCCCACCTCGATCACTCCTTCGCTCTCTCTGCGCCCCCCTCGCTCCCCCCGCCGCGCACACACTCTCACAGCCCTGGACACCCCCGCCCCCACCCCCCCAATTGCAAACCTGGGAGGGAACGCGCCCCGCGTAGTCCTCCTCCTGCTCCTCCTCCTCCGCCCTCCTCCCTCCCGCTCTCTCTGGCAGTCTGTCTGTCTCTCTGACTGTGTCTATCTCTCGCTCTCTCTGCCTTTCTCTGCTCTCAGAGCTGGGTGGGAAAAGGAAATGAGGACAGAAAGCAGACGCTGGCTTTGGGTGGTGGTAGCTGGATTCCCTCTCTCCCTCCCTCCTCCTCCTCCCCTCCCTCCTCCTGCCTTCTGCTCTCTCCGCTGCGAGCTGGGCTGAGCGCAGCCTGGCGGGTGGCTCGCTCTGCCCGCCCGCCCGCCTGTCTGTCTGTCTGGTCTGCCTCGCTCGCTCCCTCCCTCCGTCTCTCGCCCTCGCCCTGCCTGCCTGCCTCTCTCCGTCTCCGCCGCCGCCGCCGCTGCCTCTGCGAGCTCGCCTTACCTTCGCCGCTCACCATCCGGAACCCCAGGGGGGAGCGAGCGCGCCGCACGCCGGGACTTGTAGTCCCCGCCCCGGCCGCTCAGCGCGCGGGGCGGGCGGGGCCGCGCTGATTGCTCCGACGGCGCGGCCCGGAGCCCGCGGGGACGCTGCGCCCGGGCTCCTCTGGCGGGGGCGTGTCCTCGTTTACCAAGGGGTGCTGGTTCTCCCCAAGGATTGAGAATGTTTCCCACGTCCCTTGTCCTCCGCGGGGGGCTCTGGCTCGAGCGGAGGTTGCGGGTGGGAGCGAAGGGGCGGGGTCTGAGAATGGAATCAGAGTCGAATAGGGAATCAAGGAATTAGCCAAAGGGCCTGCAACTTTCTGGGGCGTCCCAATTAAATGGGAGAGGAAGAGGAGAGAGGGGAGGACCGGCTCTCTCAATTTGGGGACGTTCTCCCTCTCTGAAAAGGTTTCCTACTGAGTAAAGCGCAAGGGCTTATCGGCCGGAGGGCTGCTCCAGAAACCTCAAAGCCCCACCAGCGCCTCCTCCTCACTCGGTAACCCCGACTCATGCCCTGAGCTCTGGGTTTAGCCCCGCCCCCTCTTCGCCTAGTTTTCCTAGAAGTCCAAGGGCGCAGGGCACAAAAGTCCTGGGTAAATCCACAGATAGCACACACACACACACACCACCCCCTTCCTGAATTCGGCTGAGCCTTTTCATGGTGTCAGGAAGCAAGATTCAGCTTCAACAGTTCAGAGCTCCTGCTGCGGCCCAGGGGCTGGGCTCAGCACTTTCGCCTACCTCCTCTTCAGGTCACATCTGTTATCCAGCCCCTAGCTCTGGGCCCCCTGCCTGGCCTATCCCCACAGATGGAAATGTGCACTGCCAGGGGAGGTAGCCCAGGATGCACAACTGCTGCTGCAGCCATTTACTGGACACCATGGGCCCCCTGAGTCCTGCAAAGACCCGTGAAATGGTACTGTTATCATTTCCATTTTAGTGATGAGGGCGCAGAGGCCCAGGCCCCCCAATTAAGAAGTAGTAGAACCCAGCTGGACCAGGGTCTGGCTGATTCCAAAGCTCACTGCTTAACCTTTGGGCCATGGCAGGAGTTGTGACTCCCCAGGGCTCTGTCTGACCTTCTCTCCCAGTGTCTGTGTCTCCTCCCTTGGCACTTCAGTTCGACAAAGGTTAACTGAGGTATGCAGGGCTCACAGGGGACACGGAGATGAATAATGCATGGTTGCTGTCCTGTCCTCCGTGTCTATCAACACCGGCCCTGACTGGTCCTGCACTAGTCCCACTTCTGACATTCCTTTGCCCTATGTCTGCTGGCTTTGTCTGTCTTGCCCCATGTCTGAAGTTCCTCCAACAGTGCCTTTGTCCTTGGCCCACCTGTTTCTGACTCCTCCTTTGGCCATGGAGGGTGATGGCCAGCATGTGACAAAGGCAGGTGGTGACATTTTGCCAATTGCAGCTCCCTGTCACCACCTTCCCTACACCTCCACCCCTCCCAAACCCCTTGTCTAGGACAGTCTGGAACTCCCAGAGGGCAAAAGAGGAGATCTGGGGGGACACTCTCTATTGGACTTTTTTTGGGGGGGAGGGCAGCAGCAATGGGAGAGGTCTAGGGCCCTAGGTAGTACACCTATTGATCTGGCATCATGGGGCTGGCATGGCCAGCTGGAGAGGCCCCCATTTGGGAGCAGCTTCTTGCAGGCAAGCCTTGGGTTCAAAGATTTATTCATTGAATGGGAAGTATTGTAAGGTCAGATATTAATGAAAGCAGTGGTTAAGGTCATCAGGGGCCCTTTGCATCTCCAAAGCCTGGAGTCTAAAGTTATCACAAATAGATGAGGCTTTGGCATCTTGCCCTAGCTGGTCCCCATGGGAGGGAGAGACCTTAGCATTGAGGAGGGTGGGAGAGGCCCAGGTTCCCCTTTCTTTCACCCCCCAGCCCCCAACACACACACCCTTACCGGTTAGGCTCTGCCCCAGGGCGTGAAGACCCCACCCCCTTCTGAATCAAGTTTTGAGAGGGATTTGGGTGGGCTAATACAGGAGGAGACAGAGAGCGCCAGATACATGGGGCAGAAGAGGAGTTTGGGAAAGGCATGAGAGGGGAGAGGTTAAGTGACGAGGTGCAGAGGGAAAGGTTAGTAGGGCCCATGGCTCCACTGGTGATACGAGAATAAGAGGTAATTTTCCAAGCATGCCCCTCCCACCCCAGGCTGCTTCAGCTGCCCCCTCCCCAGAGAGGGTGGGTGCTATTAGCCTCCAAGGTGTTGGGCATTGCTGGAAACCAAGCATTACAGGATTTCCCAGTCATTTGGGGGCTGGTCTTTCTCTTGGAATCTCTCCAAATTGTGTTGGGTGGGGGTCTCCCCACACAAACGCACCCGGAGTCTTCTTGTGGGCTCCTGCTGCCACCTAGTGTCCAATCTCTATATCTGCTTCGGCAGCAATAGTCTAAGATGGGGCTACCCAGTGTTTAAAAATAGTGTCCAGGTCACCGCAGGCTGGGCAGGGTAGCGGTAGGTTCCCTGAGAAAGCAGACTTGAAAAGGGGGACCTAGGGTGTGGAAGAGCCTGCATCAGCCTTTTCTGGGCTCAGCTCACTCCGAACACTTTTGTGTCAATGTAAGTAGAAGGTGGTCTAGCTAGACCCTAGGAAATAGAGGGGAGAGCCTAGAAATCAAATTGTGGGGCCTAAGGGTTTGGAGGCCATGTGGAATAGGAGTTAGACAGACTTGCTCCTGATTCTGCTTTTATGTGTGTGTCCTTAACCTCTCTGAGTCTCAGTTTCCACGAGTGTAAGATGGAGTCACCCCATCCCTGCGTTACAGACGGGGCTGCTGAGAGGATGTAATGAGCACACGGTTGTGAAAGCACTTTGAAAGCCGGCAAGGGCGTGCTGAGGGGTTATTGAGCCATGATCCTTGTAACGGTGATAACTGAGAGGTCACAGCAGTGTGAGCTGGGCGCCTGGGGCTCATGGAAAGGGCAGAGTGAAGCGAGCCTTGCGGACGGGCAGGCGCTGTCCTCCCTGAAGTTCCGGGGCTGGCCCCACTCTTGGAGCTCCCCTAGGAAAGGTGTGGATTGCTAGAGAGAGGTTCAGCGCAGTCCACAGAAGGAGAAACTGAGGCCGAGAGAGTTTGAGGGCCTGTCCTCGGCCACTGAGCTACAGATCCAGGAACAAGAAGCCCATTGGACTGGAGGCGTTATAGCCTTGGTTTTCCTCTCCTCTGGATGGGAACAGCTTAGAGCTGGGGCCCAAGAGACCATGGAAGCAGGAAGCCCCCCTCATTGTGGTACAATGAGAACTAAGGCCCCCAGGCCCCCATTATCCCTCCTCCTGTGCCGGCCCCTCTCCACTCCCCCCTCCCTGCAAGTCCTCCCACATTCCTCCAGGCAACAGGAAACCCCAGCTGCAGCCCAGACTTCAAACAGCTCCTCCCTCTGGGCAGGGGGTGTGGGAGGAGAGGCCAGAGGCCAGAGGGCAAAGGTCAGCTTTGTTCCTGCCGGAGGTGGTGAGGGACCCAGAGGAGACCCTGGAGGGGGGCAGGGTAGGGCCCTTGACAGCCACACTGCGTGTGTGTGAATTCCTGTGTCCATCAGGGTGTGCGTGGTTCTCACTGTCAGCCTGTATCTGAGGGTAATGTGCGTCCTCGGTTTCCTTTCGGCTCAGGGACCTGAGTTCTGTGTCTGAAAGTACGTGTTTATTTGTCTGTGGGTGCTCAGCCTGGGTTCTCACCCACAGACATGTCTGTAGGTGTCATCATGTGTATTATATGTCTGGTTCACAGGCCTGCTCAATGTGTCCTCCTGTGGGTGTGACCTGGTGTGGTTCTTTGTGTCCAAGAGGGGTGTCCCTCTCCTGCCTCTTTCCTTCTCATCCTTCCACATTGGTCACCAGAGTTTTCGTTCTGGAAAGTGAATCTGACAGTTACTCCCCCGCTCAAAACCTTTCAGTGGCTTCCCATGGCCCAAGGCTTAGAATCCTAGCCCGAATGCATGGCAGACAAGACCCATGCCTACCTTGCCATCTTCATCTTTAGCTACCAACTCCCCGTAAATTTTTCACTCCAGTCACACCTACCTAATTGTAACTCCCTGCACAGTCCCATTTCCTGCCTCTGAGCTTACTTAATTCTGTCAAGTCTGAAATGCCCTTCTCTTGCTTCTTTATCAAGCAAACTTTTACTCCTTTTTCAAGTCTCTGGTGAATGAACACCTCCACTGAGAAGCCTTTCAGACTTCCCCCTGCCCAATTGAGTTAGGACCCTCCCTTGTTCTCCCATATTTTCTGCCTGTGTCTGTCCCCTCCACTCTCATCATCATTAAACTGTGAGCTCTCTGAGAGCAGGAACTATGCTTTATCTCCCATCTTGTGTGATGGGAAGGTTCTGAAGGGATCTAAGTCCTCCCATCCTAGAGGAAAGTTTCCAGCAGTTTTGGATGTAGTACCCAGAGTGACCACTAGAGAGAGTATGGCTATCATTGCAGGACCATCCAAGCTGCCGGATGTGTGAGTGTGTGTGTGTGTGTGTGTGTGTGTGTGTGTCTGTGTCATGGATGAGGCGGTTGGGTGGGAGGAAGGCTTTGATAATGTACCTGGGAGAGAACTGCTGGAGTAGATAGTGGGTCCACTCAGCTCAGTACTGGAGCAGTGGGATCCAGGATAGACTCACACCCAATAAGTCCTGGGCCGTCCAGATTTCTTCTCTCTGACTTTTCTTTTTTTTTTAAGATTTAATTAATTTATTCCCCCCCCTCCCCCCGACAAAGCCCCAGTAGATAGCTGTATGTCACAGCTGCACATCCTTCTAGTTGCTGTATGTGGGACGTGGCCTCAGCATGGCCGGAGAAGCGGCGTGTGGGTGTGCGCCTGGGATCCGAACCCGGGCCGCCAGCAGCGGAGCTCGCGCACCTAACCGCTAAGCCACGGGGCTGGCCCTCTCTGACTTTTCTCCACAACTCAGGGGCCATTCCTCTTGGTTTTCCGACCCTCCTACCTCTTGCCTCTGACCTTCCAACCTTCTTCTTCCATGCCTCATCTGCACCCTCAACCCTCCCATACATAGTTATTTGGACTTGTCTGACTTGGCCACCTTGCTCAACCATACCTCTGGGCCTTTAAACATGCTGTTGCCTCAGTGGGAGATGATTTCAGCCTCTGGCTGCTTCATCAGGCAGACTTTTCTTTCATATCCTCCAAGAAGTCTTCCTTGGCCTCCAGACTGACCTTTCCCCTAAGTGTTGTAATTGTTTACTATTTTGCCTCCTGGAGAGGACAGGCGCTCTTAGTCTAAGAGTCTACAGGAGACATCAGTAAATGTGTGTGAAATTAATAAATGACTTGGTTCTTTTATGATTACAATCCTCAGCCCATATGGGGCTACCCCAGACCGCTAGCTGCACCATGCCCTCCCTGGGCTGAATCTTGGTTAGTTTTATGCTTTCCCATGCTTCTCCATCAAATAAGGGAATGCGACACAGTGGGATGCATGAGACTTTGAAGTCACACAAACCTGGGTTCAAATCCTGACTCTACTATCCAGCTGCATGACCTTGGGTAAGCGTTGTAGCCTCTCAGAGTCTTGTTTCCTCTTTTGTAAAACGGGAATAATCACACTTCTGCACCGCCTCCCGGTGAGGATCAAATTAGATAATGCCTGTGAAACACCCAGCATTAGTCAGTTGTCCTCCTCCCCCACCATGAACTTGAAAATAAAATTGCCCTCTGAGTTTTAAGCCAGTAAAATCCACGCATCATGGAGGAGAAGAGCCAGGTGGGGGAGTGAATGAGGCGAGAGATGGTTTTGTAAACGACTGAAGAGTTTTGTGTACGGTGGAAACCACAATCAAGGTGACCCGCCTATAATCTTAGGGAAGCAGGGCAAGGATGTGATTGAAATTGAAAAAACAGAGGCCTAATCAATTGCATTGTGCTCTATCTGAAGGGAACAGAAGGATGCACAGAAAAGCGGGTGCAAGGGAGACTTCATTCGGCTGCACCAGAGGGAGGCACAGGGAACCAGTAGATAGAGAGATTCCAGGCTCAGGTGGCTCTGGTCTCTGCCAAGGAGCAGTGAGGGCCTGGTGAACTCCAGGTGGTTCATGGCTCTGCTGGGCCTTCATTTAAACTAAATGGGCGGCTAGGTATCAGGCAGAGCCCCGACAGGCAGGCAAGAATATTCTGGTCCTGGGAAAAGACTATAGAGACTAAGAGCACTGACTTTGGAGTCAGAGGATCTGGTTCAAGCCTCTGCTCTGTCACTTATGTCCTATCACCTATTTACTTCATTGTGCCTCAGTTTCCTTATGAGTAAAATGAAGAGACAATAGCCTTCTCCTCACAGGATTCTTGGAGGGTTAAAGGGCAGCATGCATTTAGTAGGATGCCTGGCACAGAGTAAATAACTTGTAAATGGGAGTGACAAAGAGACCTAATATGTCTTGAGCATTTTGTACCATTTCACAGATGAGGAAACTGAGGCTTGGAGAGATTAATAACTTGCACAGAATTACACAGCTAGCGAGTGGCAGAGGCAAGATTTACACCAGGCACTACAGCTCCAGAGCTGTGCTCTTATCTGCTTACTCCATGGCAGGTGGAAACAATGGGCCTCTGGCTTATACATCAGGCTCTTGTGAGTTTAGTGGGCCAGAGATGGTGGCCCTTGGGAAACCATAGCCCCTGGGAGTTTGAGTGTGTAGAGCTAAGGCTCCCACTCCTGTGACTACCTCTCTAAGCAGCCACTTGGCCCCTATCCATCTTGTTGCTCCCATTCAGCAATCCCCAGCACAGGGATGATCACAGGAAACTCTCAACCTGCACTTGCCACCTTGTCCCCTTTTCTTTAGGTCACTCAACTTGGGGGGCTTTCCAGAGAATCTTCCTACCAATATCTAGAGGAGGGAAGATCCTCCAAACCTCCACCTGGGGCAGATATGATCTCTTCCCAAAGCCCAGAGGCAGTGAGGTCTAGTAGAAAAATCATGGGCCTTGGTGTGAGATCTGAGTTCAAATCCTAGCTCTGTCACATACATCTGAGTGTCCTTAGTATGTCACGCAACCCCTGAGCCTCAGTGTCCTCATCTGGAAATGGGGGCTAATCATAGAACCAGATTCAGGACTGGTTTAAGTGAAAAGATGGATGCAAACACAGCCGGCATTCAGTAGACAATAAATGAGTTATTATTACTATTATTTCTCCCCAGCCTGACTGTGAACTCCTGCAGGACAGGGACAGGTCTTGTTTGTATTTGTGTCCCGGGTCCTGTGTGGTCCTTCACAGAGCTAATGCCTAGTAATTGTTTGCCAGTTTCAGCAGTGATTCCCAGCTCCCGGACTCTTTCCCTGTCCATTCCCTTAGTAGGGAAGGGGTCAACAACTTCCTGACGGGAGAGGTGGGAATCCTTATTCCTTGTTCCTCTTGTTTCCACACGGAGGCACATCAGCCTCCAGAGTCTCTCAAAGGGGGAGCCAGGGGGTGGGACAATTCTTCATCACACAGGTGCATGGTAGGCTGTTTAGAACCCCTAGTCCCTGCCCACTACACGCCATTAGGAGCCCCCAGTCCTTGCGACAAACAAAACTGCCTCCAAACCTCTCCAAAAGCCCCCTAGGGGGCAGAGTTGTCCAAGTGAAACCCAATGAGCTGGACTAACTCTCAGACCTCTCCCCTCCCCTACTTCTGTCCTCTTTTGGGGAGCTGCAGAGGGTCCACTGGGGTCTTCCCTCTGCCCCTGTCGGGGGAGGCCTAAGTTTCTGCTGTTGAGCCTGTGATGAATGGTGAATCTGGTGAAATCAAGAACCCACAAACCCACTGCTCACAGATTAAAAGCCGCATCAGGAATGAAGGGGACACTTTGACCTTCAGTTGCCTGTCTTCTGTATCCATCTCTCAACTCATCCTAAAATCACATGGGGACAACCGTCAGGATTTTTGAGTGTCCTAAAACACACCTTGGGTGCCCTGTGCTTAGCAGGCATTAGGGCACTCTCTCACCTCCCCCGTGTTCCAACAGCCAAAGCAGCCCCCCTCACCTCCCAATGACCACCAGCCCTCCAAGAAAGGGATTTTCATGGCTCAAGAATTCATATTGTCATTTTTCTTATTCACAAAATCCATAAACACACACACGATTTGAGAGGTTGGGAGCTCTCAGCAACCCTCTCCCTCACCCTGGGCTTGGACCCCAGTCCTGGACTACAGCGTCCACCCAGCAGGAAAGGCATCCAGCAGAGACTTTCCCTGTCTTTGTAACTTACGGATATGAAGGAACTGAGTAGGAGGTGAATTCTGAGTAGGAGGTGAATTCTGGGGGCCTGGACCAGGGTGGGATGACAGGGTCGGAAAGCAGGGATAGGAGATAAGTGAGGGAAAGGATATACAGTTTTATAAATAACTAGACAAGGTCTGAGCATTTCTCTTTTGGGGGTGGGGGGAGGAACAGGGAGCCTAGAGGCATGTAGGGCCTAGGTGGGAAGGGGAGAAATAGTGCTTGGGGCCAGAGCGGGTGAGGGATGATCTCTGAGCCTTGATTTGCCCCATCTTTAAAATGAGTGAGTTGCCCTAGATGGTGTCAGGGCAACCTGCTTGCTCTGACATGCTAGGACTCTCTAGGGTTCTAAGCGAGGGGCTTGGGACCAGGGCCCTGTGGATTGGAAGGGGCTGGTGGGCACCCCCAGAGAGGTGGTTGATGCCCAAATGGGCTATGTCTGATCCCCAGGCTGGTACTGGGGTTCTGTGGAGGTGAAGTAGTCCTCCAGGAAGGACTGCAGGTACTCGAAGGTAGGCCTCTCCTCCGGGTCCAAACGCCAAGTCTGCTCCATGGCCTCGTACAGGGATGCTGGGCAGCCTGGGGGGCACGGCATGTGGTAGCCATGCTCCACGTGTTCCAACACTTCCCGGTTATTCATGCCTGGAGGGTGGGGCTCCATCAGTCAGGGGGCCGAGCCCCTCCCAAAGAGGCAACCTGGAAGAAGTCCTTCCCCATGACCACCCTCCACCTCCTCACCCCCCAGCCAACCTGGGTAGGGGACTCGGCCCTTGCTGATGAGTTCAGTGAGCAGGATCCCAAAGGACCACACATCTGACTTGATGGTAAATCTGCCAAAGAGGGCAGCCTCTGGGGCTGTCCACTTGATGGGAAACTTGGTCCCTGGAGAGATTGGGGGAGAAGGGAAAGTTAATGAGGGGGTCCCTGGGAACAGCTGGATTAAGAGAATGGCATCTTTAGGACTGGGGACTCTGAGCACAGAGGTCTCTGGGCATGACAGAAAGGACCTGGGATCTAGCCAGCACTTACTGTGTGTCTAGTATAGTGCTGGACACTTTACAAACGTTGTAATAATTCTCATAATAATAACAGCTAACACTTGTATAGGCTTTACCACATGCCAGGCACTGTTTTAAGTGATTTACATAATTAACTCATTTAACCTTCACAAAAACCCCATGAGGTAGATACTATTTTTATATCCCCATTGTACAGATAAGGAAAAGGAGACACTGAGAAGTTAAGTAATTTGCCCAGATCACACAGCTTCTAAGTGGCTAGGATTCCTACCCAGGCATTTTGGCTACAGAGTTCATGCTATTACAGTCTATTGTCTTTCACTTGAGAATTACAGCAGCGCCTGGCACTTAATGGGCACTTGATAAATATCTGTTGACTTACTGTTCTCTGAATATTTTCATTTTACAGATGAGAAAAGACAGCTCAGAGAGGTTAGGTGACTTGGCCAAGGCCACAAGGCTGGTAAGTGGAGGAGCTAGGACTTGAACCCAGAGTCGCCTCTTACACTACATCAGGATGAGGTGTCCCAGATGGTCTGGGGATAGGGTGAAGGGTTCCTGAGGATGTGGGGTCCCATGGCAGCCCCTTGGTGCACTGGGGGCTCTTGGAAGGTGGGGTGAGGCAGGGCACCTTGCTGGGGGTTGTACTCATCATCCTTAATGAGGCGGGCCAGTCCAAAGTCAGCAATCTTGCACACCAGCCGCTCCCCTACGAGGATGTTGGCTGCCCTCAGGTCGCGGTGGATGTAGTTCATGCGTTCCATGTAGGCCATGCCCTCAGCTACCTGAGGAGACAAGGTATGAAGAGATGGGAACACCATGGCTGGTGTGAGAAATCATTTGAAAAACCCACTTTCCAGATGAGGAGACTGAGGCTCAGAGCGGGCAGTGCCCTGCCTCAGGTCGCACAGATGATCCAGTGAATAGGGCTGCACTTCTAGGGGTAGGCTAGGTGTTTGAGGGCACAGGGATTTGTGGAAGGTTAATAGAAGGGGCATCTGAGAGATAAAGGCTGCTGTCCCAGTTTACCTGGGCTGCCATGTCCACCAACTGGGGCAGCTTCAAATCCTGGCCCTGCCGGTTCTTGAGGAACTCCAGCAAGCTCCCTGGGGAGAGGAACCCAGAAAATCAGCAGCAAGACCCTACCCGCAGCTCCAGGGCCCGCCTTCTCCCGCTTGGCCCCGCCTCTATCAGGAATCCATTTCAAATAGCTTGGCCCCGCCCCCTGCTCCCAGCCCGCTCACCTAGATCTGCCCCCACTCAGGACCCCACCAGGTGCCTCAGCCCCTCACAGATCTCGCCCAGACCCGGCTTCCACAGACACTCTGACCCTGCCCACATCTCGTTTCTTCTCTTCCTCGGTCCCCCTAGACACGCCCCACTCAGACTCCGCCCCAGATCCTTCCTCATCACAGATCCCACCTTCGCTCGCCCAAGCCCCACCCACCAGCTGACCACCACGCCCGGGCTCCGCCCCCAGACCCCGCCTTGTCTAGCTTGGCCCCGCCCCCACTCCCAGCACTCACGTGGCTTCACCCATTCCTCCCCTCACTCGGACTCTGCCCATTGACCCTCGTCCCATCAGAGATCGCCACCCAGGTCCCTCCTCCAGAGACACCCACCTTAACTTCACCCCAAATCCCGCCTTCCGGACTCCGCCCCCTGACCGCGCCCCTCACCGTGGCACATGAACTCCGTCACGATGTAGATGGGCTCCTCCGACACCACTGCGTACAGCTGCACCAGCTTGTCGTGCCGCAGCAGCTTCATGATCTGCGCCTCCGCCAGGAAGGCCTTCGGGGACATGGTGCCCGGCTTCAGCGTCTTCACTGCCACCTTCGTGCTGCCGTTCCACGTGCCTGCCGGGCGGCCGCGGCTCGTCAGGACCGACTTCCCGCCAGCCCAAGCCCTCGCCCCTGCCCCCGCCCCGGGACCTCCGTACCCAGCCACACGTCCCCGAAGCAGCCGGTGCCCAGCCGGCGCTCCAGCGCGATGGAGCTGCGGCTGATCTCCCAGGCATCCTTGGCCAGGCCCAGCGTCTGTGGCTTCATGGTGGTGCAGGCCGCCGTGAGCAGGTGGCACAGTCCGTCGTTCACCTCTGGGGAGGGGTCCGGAGGTCACAGGCAGGCCAGGACACCCCACACATTCCTCATCTCACCCCAGCCCCCAAGATCAGTTATAAGGAACTAGGCCACAAGTGAGATCACAGGCCAGGGAAGAAGGCAACCTGGCCCACTGGGTAAGTCCACATGTTGGTGCCCAGGGTAGGAGGTGGCACCAAGAGGGAGAAATGATGCCTGCAAGGATTGGGGGACTTCTCATAGGAGGTGGCTTCCAGCTGGGCTTCCAAGGATAAGGTGGGGTTCTGACAGGTGGAAACGGAGTTGGGGATTCCCGATAGAGGAATGGACATGAGGCCCTCACCCTTCCATGGACCTCATCCTCGGCCTAACCAACCAAAGCAGAAACCTGGGCATTGCTTCCCACCTTCCCCTCAACCCCACAACCCATTCTCCAAGTCAGGCCTATGCAGCCTCCTACCCAGCTCAGACATTAGGGGGCTCCATTTGGCCATGGACAGCCTCACACCTGTTTCCTCTGGAATCCTACAGAGCAGGGTCCTGGCTGGGGGCCAGACTCTTGGGTTCTAGTTCTGTCCCGGCCACTCCAGCTTTGGGAGACCCTTCCCTTCTCTGGGTCTCAGTCTCAGCAGGTTGGCTCAGGGACCTGAAGCACACAGCAGCCTTGAGGGCCCGTCCTCACCAATGTAGTGCTGTACCAGCTCCTGCACAGTGTTGAACTGGGTCCGCGTGGTGATGTAGTAGCCACCCGTGTCCAGCTTGCGGATCTTGTAATGCTTCACGTGATCACCTCTGGCCTCATCCCAATCTCGGATGGACAGGGAGTAGGCGCCTGTGGGCAAGGGTCACCTTCAGGCCTACTTTCCTCCTTGTCCCCGGTCTGGGAGCCCGGAGAGGCCCAAAAGGCTGGGGACTCTGAAGTTGGATGGCCACATCCCTTGAACCCAGTCCCAGTCTTAGCTCTGCCCCTCCAACCCTGTCCCAGTCTTGGCCCTGACCCAAGCCCCACCCCACTACTCCTAGACCCACCCTAATGGGCTTCCCAGTTGCCCCTTCCCAGGCTGTGGTGCAGCCCCTACCTTTGGTGGTCTCGCTTTCTCGAATGAGAAAGGCCCCCCGGGGATTGCCGGGGGAAAGCAGCTGCCTCTCCGCATCCTTCCGCCCCATCTTTCCAAAGTACCACCTGTTGGGAAGGGCCCGCAAGAATTAGGCACACCTGGTTCAACGCCCCCAGCCTCCTGGGAAAAGTCACCTCACTAGCCAAGATTCACTTTCCTCACCCGTGAAATGGGGCTCATAAACCTGCTTACAGCCTGGTGACGAGGATCACAGAGAAGGAGACTGTAGAATGCCTGGCATACAGTAGGTGCCCAATAAAGGTTAGGCTTCTCGTCTCCACTCTCTGGGTTTCTCTTGAATTAAAATGGCTAGGACCCCAGTCACCAGTGACTTTATCAGGGTGCCACTGGCGTTGGTCCCTCTCACTACCGCCCTCCATGGGCTCGTTTTACAGATGAGGAACTTGAGGCTCAGAGAGGGGAAGTGACCTGTCCACAGGCCGGCTGATGAGCTCCACCTGAAACCCTTTGTCACCCACTCTACTGCTTTTCCTACCACCCCAGGCAATGCCTCAGACCCTCTCCCCACACGCTCCTCAAACCTTTTCCTCCAGAATGACACCCTTTCCTGCTTCTCTTCCCCTCTTTCCAACTGCTCCTGCTGGGCTCTGACTGCTGCGTTTCCTCCACTCTCTGAAATTTGCATGTTGTTCTAAGCCTCAACTTCAACCTCAGGCCTCAAGCATTCCTGCTGTCTCTTGAATATTCTTCCTGGGACTGAATGGAGCTTTAAACCAACTGTGAAAGTACACGGCGGAGTTGAAGTGACACAGATGCCACAGAAGACTCAGATGTCATTTGATCACTAAATTGGCCTGTGACCATCTTGGGCTGAATTCAAAGGAGCATAGTTTTCAAATCAAGGGAGGTGGCAGTCTCAGTGAACTCTGGGATTGTCAATCCACACCTGGGTACTCGGCATAGTTTGAAGAACAAGGGAAGGCATTGGCAAGTGGAGTATCAGGGAAGAAGGAACTGTTGAAGGGCTGTAGAGACAGGATACTTTCCCAAGTTTTTTCAAAGCCCTGCCCCCACCCACACCCATGACATTAGCTACTTCCTTAGTAATTAATATAATAATAACAGCACTAATTTTGTATCAGGCTCTGCTTTAATACAGTAAATGAATATATGTATTCATTCAATTCTTGTAACAACGCTGTAAGGTAAGTACTATTATTAACCCCATTAGACAGATGAGGAAATTAAGATACCTACTGGTTAAGCAACTTGCCTAAGGCCACAAGGCTCATAAGCTGTGTTGCCAGAATAGGAACCCAAGCTGTCCGCTCTAGGGCCTGCATTCTCAACCACGACACTCTCTTAACCACAACACTGCACTGAGTGCTTCTCAGAGCTTCGTGACACTGCCCCCAAGATGTGGACACAAGCATGAACCTCCCAAACCTCCCACCTTCTGCATTACCACCTGTCCTCTCCTCCATGCCTCCTATACCCTCCCCAGATGAAGGCCTCATCTCGCCTGAGCTCTGGACCCCACCCACCAGCCCCCATCTGCAGCCTCTCCATCCTACCAACCTCTACATAGGCCCACATTTCTTCCTTACCCAAAGGAAACTGTTCTAAGCCCTAGCTTGCCATCAACAGTCTGCTGTATCTCTCACCTTCCTTTCACTTGAAAAAGCACTTCACACTTGGCTCTCCACTTCCTCACCTCCTACTCCGTCCCAAGCTCTGCTGTCTGGCCTCCACCCATACTTCACACAGAGATATCTCTCACCAAGGTCACCCTCATTGCCAAATCCAGAGGCAGCCTCGGACACTCCCTCTCTCGTTTCCTGAAACCTCTCCTCCGCCCACTTGCCTGTTCCAAATCGGCCTGGGCTGGTTTGCCTACAGCTCCCTCTCCTTCAAGGGCAGCTTTCCCCAAAGTCGGGTCCTCGGGCCAATCTCTTTCTCTCTCTCCTCCCTCTTTCTTCATCCTCCTGTGCAGCTTTAATTATCAACTCCACTCTGAAGAGTCCCAAATTTCCATCCCTGCCCAGATGTGCCCTCTGCAAGAGCCACAGCAAACAAACTAAAGAGACTTAGTGCCAATTAGGAAAAGGTGCCCCTTCCTCTGGCCTAATTCGGCGGCATGGCTTGGCATGGGCTGGGCACTTCTCATATAAAACACAACCTAATCTAACTGCTGGCATCTCCTCCACCTGGGTGTTCCTCTCCATGAACCTCAACCCAGCAAGTCCCTCCCAGGACCCAACCTGCTCCTGTGTGCCCCACTTTAGCAAATGGCACCATCACCCACTCAGTTCCTCAGGAAGACTCTGGGTCACACTTGATTCCTCCCACTCCCCATAGCCCAATGGCAAGTCAGTCACCAAGTCCTGGGGACTCCCACTCTGCAGCCCCTCCAATCCTTTCTTTTCCCGTACATGTATGTATGTGTGAGGGTAGAGAAAAAAGCTTTCATGAGCCTCAGTTTCCTCATCTATAAAATGAGGACAATAATAATATCGATGGTGTTATTGTGAGAATTAAATGAACCAAGATAGATAAAGTACATGTCATAGTATCTCAAGTATGTACCAGTATTCCATGAATGATAATTCTCTGCCTCCTTGATAGAATTAAATCTAAGTAATGCCCCTGTGGATTTATTTAGCACTTTACAATTTTTTAAAGCTCATACACTGTTGTTACCACTCAGAGGCAATATCTGTAACGCTTAGCAAATGCAGCCAGACTATCTAGGTTCAAACAGCAGCTCCACCTACTTGTTAGCCATGTGAAGTTGGGCAGGATATTTAATTTCTCTGTGCCTCAGTTTCCTCATTCATAAAACAGGATAATAATAGTTTCTAACTCTGTTAATACACAGAGAGCACTTTGAATAGTGCCCAGAACATAGTACGTGCTAGATAAGTATTATCTACGATTTATTATCATCATTATTTTCTTCTTTTATTCTCATAATGACCTTACAAAAATATAGATAAGGGGACAGACTCAGAGTGGAGCTGTGACTTGCCCAAGTGGTGACCTTGAGTCTGGACTCCACGGTGCTGTCCGCAGGGCTGGCATCCCCTCAACCCCTACTCACTCTTCAGCCTGGATGGAGTCCACAGGGGCCACGTAGTTGCTGGGAATGTAGCCAGTTTGTCCGGAGCTGAGGGACCGAGCCTCCCACCAGTCACCCTCACTGTAGGCACAGAACAGGGGGTGTCAGCGGCATCTCAGCCTCTGGGGCGCCCTGGGGCCAGGCAGGGCCAGCCACACGGAGGATCAGATGGAGACTGGCCCCGCCCACCTCACCTTGGACACACACACATGAAGGCTTTTGTCTGTTCTGCCCCCAGCCACTGCAGCTGCCCCAGGAGGACTTTTCTCTGCTGAAGGAAAATGTCTGGGGATATGTGGGCCTCCTGGCTTCCTCCTCTGGCTCCTCAGCTGGGCTGGGGTTCAGGTGGACAGCTCACTAGATCATTTCCTCACTGAAACCCCCCAATGGCTACATATTTCCTTCTGGATAAAATCCAGACTCCTCAGCATGGCTTAAAAAGCCCACAGAATCTGCTCCCGTCCATGTGTCCAGCTTCTGCTCTCTCTGTTTGGCACCTCATACCTTATGATCCAGCTAGACCGAACCACTTGGTGGTTTCCAGAAGTCATCATTTATTCTCATTCTCTCTCACTCTTCCTCTTTTCTCACCTCTTCCTTCAATGTCTATTCATTTTTTATAGTCTCAGCTTAGAAATCACCTTCTCCAGGAAGCCCGCCCTGACCACCACTACCCTGGGGACCATGTTTGATGTTCTTTCTGTGCCCGTAGTTCCTCATGTTTCCCCCACATAGTAGCAATCACCCAGGGTTGTTATTGTCATGTATCTGTGTCCCTAACTAGGCTGGAGCTTTCTGAAGATAGGCAGCAGGTAGGATTCCTCTCTGGGTCCTGCTCCTAGCCCAGGCTATGCCCTGAGCTGGGTGGCCTGGTCACTTACCTGTTGTTTAGGATGTGTAACTTCTCGCCCTTGGTGAAAGTGAGGTCATCCTCTGTCCGGGCCTCATAGTCATACAGGGCGATGAACAGGGTCACCCCAGTGCCTGCAGAAGCAGGGCTACTTAGCAGAGTAGGGGATGGGACAGGAGGTACATGGGGGCTGAGGCCTCCAGGACCCCCCAAGTCCTGATCCCTAGCCAGGTGCTGTGCCTCCCCACTGCTGCAGTGTCTGGTTCCCAAAGGCCTTTGGAGTCCAATGGGTTTCTGATTTGGGCTTTACAGCTTGGCCCCCCGGGGATTCAGGACACATACCTTCAAGCCCATCCCTCCCACCCTGGGGTGTCCCCAGGTCACCCACTCCTCCTCTTCCACTTGCATCTGTCATTAGGGTCCCTCTCTCAGACTGGGAACAGAGCCACATCTCCCCCTCAGACTGGGGCTTTTGGGGGTGGGGCTGTACATAGTCCCTCAGACTGAGTGCTGAAAGCAGGGCTGTGTCTCCCTCGTCATACTGGAGGCTCCTAGGGACAAGTCCAGGTCTCCCCTTCCCCCAGATTCTCCCAGGGTCCAGGCAGTGCCTGCCTCCAGCCCACTGGACTCACCTGAGATGCCCCTGATGGTGCCCCCATCAAGGAAGGCGGGGCTGGCGGGCTGAGGGGAGAAGTTGTTGTAGTTGGGGATACAGGCAAAGGAGGACGCAGGCCGGCCCTGAGTAGGGTCAGGGCCATAGTGGTCCGCGGCCCCGTAGCCCCTAAAGTCCCCTTCCAGGCCAACATCCTCCTTTGGCCCTGGCTCCGACTTCTTGCAGAACACACAGCCCATTCCAGGTGCCCTGCTACAGAATGGGGGCATGCCTCACTCGGGGGCCCCTGCCAGATATGCCACCCTATACACACATGCATGCACATGTGCATGCACACACACACACTCACACAGGCATGCAGCTTCCCCTCTCAGGCCCAGAGTTGGGCGTCCTCCTTAGTGAGGGATAAAGGCAGGGCAGGGCCACCACTGGGTCTACCTCCCAGCTGCCTTAGTGTGTTCAGAGAAAGTATGGGTATCCTCAAAGGGGCTGGTTTTCTGCTTCGGGATGTTGCTGTGTTTATTTATATATTTTTCCTCCTATTGCTTCAATATCTTGTATTTCTGTGACTCCTTCAGAGTGCTTGTTTGTGTGTGTCCTTTGTGTGTCTCTAAGTATTTGTGTTTGCTTGTGGATGTGTGTCTGCATGGGTGTGTGTATATGCAGCCCTTTATGAATGTCTGTATGTCTGCATGTGTATATGAATGTGTGTACATGTCTCTGTGCATGTGATGGCTCTGTGTGTATTCATGTCTGTATGAGTGTGTACGCAGTTCTGTGCGAACGTGCCTCTGTGTGTATCTTCATGCATGTCCGTCTGTGTGAGTAGGTCTCTCTGTGTCTGTGTGTCATGACTGTGTGCATAGCCCTGTGTGGGAGTGTATGTGTCCATCTGTGTGTGTGTATCTGTGTGTGCAGGTCTGTGTAAATATGTGTGATGTGTCTATGTGTATGTGTGCGTCTCTCTCTGTGTATGTGCACGTCTATGTATTGATGCGTGAGTGTGTGCGGGCTGTGTGCCTGCACCTGGAGATTCCCTGCAGAGGGAGATCAAGGCCATTTCCTGTCTTGGGTCCAGCCTCTGGCCTCTCAGGCTGCCTCATTCTGGCTCCCCCATCTGTTACCTAGCAACAGGGCCCTTGTAGGAGAAGGGGGGTGTGAGGAGTTGTGGGACCCAGGAAGGCCACCCCCATCCCGTTTCCTGACCCTGAAAGCCCTCAGTCCCCACTTCCATCACTCACCCCTCAGGCCCCTACTCCTGGGTCAGTGAGGCTGCAGCATGGTCCATGGGAGGGGCCGGAGACCTGAGGGCGAGACAGAAGGACATGGAAGATGAAGCCTCTGCCAATGTTCCTGCAAGCCAGCTGCCAGCTCCTGCCCTCTTCAGGAAGCCAGACGGCCTGGGCTCTGCCCCAGCATGACTTCTGCCTTCGTTTTCCTTCCCACAACCCCTGGCACACTTACAAATCCACCCTCACACAGGACACACCACCCATACCAACTTTCTCACTCACATATCCGCCTGACACACCTACACACCAACACATTAACACATACACACCAGCACATAGTCACACACCAACACTCACAGCATACAGTTGCATGAGTGTGCTTGCCAACACCACTGCACACCAACACAAACGAACTCTCGCATGAGCCCAAGCTCTGATGCACAGTAGCACAGATATGCGCACATAGGCTGCCTCTCAGGTTAACAGACTCGCACACTCAGACACTCTTACTTTTGTGTTAGACCATCTCTCTGATTGGATTTCTATCAAGCCATGCTCAGCTCATTTATAGGCCCCCAGTCACTGTCTCCTAAAAACAAGCCCTTCCTCCGGACGCTCCCTCTGCCCCCAGCCTGGGCTGGGTAAACTCCAGCAGCCCCAGGGCTACGTCTGGTGGCAGAGCGAAGTGAACACCTACCTCCAGAGCTTGCTCCTATTCCTGCATCAGGGGAAGGCCCAGGTCAGAAGCCAGGGCCACCGGGATCCCTTGGGGAGCCCCCCAAATGAGCCAACCTTTTCCTGGCAGCTGTGTCCTCTGAGCAACAGGGCAGGCAGGTCATTGAGCAAGGGCTCCCCACGCCCTGCCAGAAACTCTGCCATTGCAACACCCAGAGAGGAACTGCTGGGGAGAGGGCCCGGTTTCCTAAGATGTGAGAGGAATGGAGAGTTGTAGGGTGGGGTTGATCCAGTGAACCCTGATTTTCCTCAGAGTGGCCTGAGGGCCCTTGGGACAGGGGCCCCCACCTTGCCTTTCTCGACTCCCAAGTCCAGTTCCTCTTGTGGATATCTTCCTTCTCCTCTTCTCCCTGGGTCCTGCCCCTCCTAGCCAGAACCACTCACCTCTTCCAGGAAGCCTTCCTGGATGCACCAGGTCTAGTTGCCTAGCCGATGGCTCTGTCACATCAGTACCCTCTAGCCCTACCAGTCCTTCTCACCCTTCACTGCAGCTATTCTCTGGTGTGTACGTGTGGGGGGGTGGGAGTGGAGGGGGCGACACCCGTGTGGTGAACTGTGAGGCAGGCTGTGGTGACAGCCCTAAAATAGCCCCTGTTCACCAAGCCATTGCTGAGATCTTCACCTCAGGACTCTCCCCTGGGGTGAAACTACTGTGTGTGAAAGGCTCCCAGATGCTGCAGGGCTGGTCAGGGCCAGGGAGAGGATAGCGGTGTGTGTGTGAGGCATCCAGGGCCCAGGGCCTCCCCTGGCACTGAGGGACAGGATGAAGGCTGTCCTCAGTGATGAAAACAAGGGTTACAGGGTGAGAATGGAGGTCTTCTCACAGGAAGACACGTGTGCACATCTCAAATGGTACACAAGGCTACACACAGCCCTCTCAATATATTCTCGGACACACACATTACCTCAGCTACACACAGCACCTCATACAGAAACTCTGAGCTCCTCTACAAATTCACAGACATACATATTCAAGGATACCCACACTCCCATATACACACACCTCTGGCCCTCCGCCATCTACACATACCCACACACCTGCACACACGCACACACACACACACACAGCCTCTCCACAAGAATAGCACACACAGAATTTATACCACTTCCTATGTGCCAGCCACTGCATTAAACACTTTATATATATCACCTCATTTTATTCTCATAACAACCCTATGAGGTATTATTATTATTATTGATAAGGCAACCGAGGCAGAGAGGTTTAGAAACTTGCCCAAGGTCACACAGATGATGTATCCTGGCATTAGGCTCCAGAATCAGAGCCACTTCTCTTCATTGTCTGTCACAGACATGGATAATTACAGCCCTTCCTGAAAGCCCACAGGGACACAGGGATACACATAGCCCTCCCCCAAGTCACAGACCCCCACACAGCTCTCCTCTATAAGAGACACAAACTTATACAGCCTCTTGGGTCTCCGCATAGATACACTGTTGCCACTTCTAACAATACCCAGGTACATATTGCCACAATGTTTTAAAATCAGCCTAAGGGGAGCCCCGAATTCTGCATGCCTGGGATGGGGTGGGGGTTCAGAAACTGTCAGCCTCTGAAAGGGAGATGGAGAGCTCTGTGGGCTGAGGAAGGGCCCGGGCAGGGCTGACAGTGTGGCAGAAGGCAGCGTGGAACAGCTCACAGGGCTTTGCACTCCCAAGCCTGGCGGGGACCAGAGCCCCGGGCCAGGCCTAGCTCTCTGGGCACCAGTATGCTGAGGGGGTGGAGGATGTGAGGTAAGGGTGTAGGGCATAGGGTCTGGCATCTGCATAGCCCAAGGCAGTGAGGAGGCCACACTGAATGTGACCATGCTCAGGTGGCTTTGTCAGAGGAGAGAAAGAGATGGAGAGAGCCAGAAAAAGAAAAGGCAGAGACAGACAGAGACTGAGAGATACAGACAGACATAAAGACAGAGAGACAAAAGGAAGAGATAGAGACAAAGAGAAACATTGTGATGCGCTGGTGTACTGACTCCTAAAAGAAAGAAAAAAGAAGGCCCTGATCTGTAGCATTTGCTGATTTCCGTGGTGTAAGTATTCCCACCATGGCCGATTTCAAGTTACCGAAGTGACTTCCTGAACGCTGAGCTGGAAAGAGACTGTCAGACTCAGCTCCCCAGAGCCAGTCCTAGCTGGCTCCAGCACATCGCTGCCAGAAAGAAACAAAAAGAGAGAGACAGAGACAGACATGGGAAGTAGAGACACAGAGCAACAGAGAGACAGAGACAGAAAATGAGACAGGCAGAGATGAAGAGAATGCCAGAGACAGATCGAGAACTAAAGAGACAGAAAGAGGGAGCAGGTTGGGTCCACTCTGTTCAAGCACCTGCCTGAAAATAGCCACCAAGACTCTTCCTCCTCACCTAGCTCGGATCACAACTAGTGCCAGTAATTCTTCAGAGAGCAATTTGACTTCCTAGAAAACTAGGTGGCAGTAACTATTAGTTTAAAAATGCTAATTTATTAAGCATCTACTCAGTGCCTGGCATTGTGCCAAGCAATTCCCTTACATGATCTCATTTAGCGACCCTATGAGCTAAGTTTTATGATTACCCCTATTTTACAGATAAGGAAACAGAGTCGCAGAGATGTTAAGTAATTTCCCCAAGACTACATAGTGAGTCAGGGAAACCTAAAAGGCAACCCCCACCAATTTGGCTCCAAAGCCCACCATAAGCACTGTTCTATTTTGTCGTCCTGGTAGAAGCAAGATGTGTGTCTCTTAATGAGCACTACAGTGTGCCAAGCCCTGTGCTACATGCTCTAAGTCCTCATTACAGCCCAGAGAGGGGAAGTGACCTGCCCAGGTTCTCTCAGGCAACCACTGATTATCATAGCCCTCAAATCTGAATCCAGGTCTTTTTTCTCAGTGCTGAACTTGGCTGCCTGCTAACGCCAGAAAGGAGGCAGCTCCAAGAGTGGCCACAGGCATCCTTGTCACTGTAGGCACTCAGGTCTGTTTATGACTATGCCTCTTAAACATCCGGCTGATAGGAGTCAACTTCCAGAGCCTCAGCTGGGTCAAAATCAGGTTGTGGGTGTCAGAGCTGAGGTCCAACGCTGGACCATGGTGCTCCTGCCTTCGACTTCTCCCTCTGTGTGGCCCTACCGAGCTCTATAGTATTAGCTCTGGGACTTTGGATGAATGACATAAGCCCTCCGAGCCTCAGTTTTGGCATCTGTACCTTCTGTGCAGTTGTTGGGAAGATTTGAAGAGACGTGGCTCTTGCCCAGGGTGCAGTGGCCGAGTGAGGCTGAGAACCACAAGCAGCAAAGCTAGACTGGCCCCCAGGGACCACTTATCAGTCCATCCTCTTCTTGCGTATAGGGGGAACTGGCTTGCTCCAGGTCAAATAGCCAGACAGGGGACTCAAAGCCAGGACTATTAACTCAGGTCCAGAGTTCTGTTCCTGGCACTGTGGCTGTGTTCCCCACAGCCTGAGCAGGAGGTCATGCTGTCCCTGACTGGTGAACGTCATATTTCCTACTCAGTCCCTGACCAAGTGAACATACCACTCCTGCCATATGGCAGCGGGCCACTCAGCAGGTAGCCTGCCTCCTGCACACCCCTACTCCTGGACACAGGATCCCCAGGCCCACCCATCCTTTCTTGAGGTCCACACTTCCCAAAGCCATGTCAGGGCTTTGATGTACACACAGGATGTCTTGTTCCCTGCAACCCCTGCCAAATATCTGTGGGATCTGGAGATTTAGGCTCAAATTCTACCTGGCCTGACAACTAGCTTGAGACATTGGGCAAATGAGTTCACCTCTCTGAGCTGTAGTTCCTTTGCCTAGAAAATAAGAATATAAATCTCTACCTCATAGGGTTGCTTCTGAGTATCTAACGCGGTCAAGCCCCTGAAAGCACCTGGCATAGAGTAGGTGCTCAGTGAACTTTCAGTTCTGCTCCTTTCCCTTGAGGAAGGCCCCTCCAAGGCCAAGGGAGGGGGAGTGGCAGGGCTGAGAAGAAAGAGAAGTTCCCAGGGTGAGGTGGGAGGGCTGAGCTGGCCCAGCCACCTGGGGGATTTCACCAAAAGGGAACTGGGACTTTGGGCAGTGGCAGGAAACCACCATCCTGCAAGAGTTCCGGCTTCTCCTCAGGGCTCTGGGCTGGCCAGGGGCAGGGCACAAGTCTCAGCCCAATTGCACCCATCCCTCACCAAGACCTGACTTTCCTGACTGAAGGCTTCCATCCCTCACTCTCAGAGACTCTGCACCTCACTGAACTCCAGTGCCCTTACTGAGCCCTCATCTCCTTCACTGAAGCCCCTACTTCTCACTGAACCTCCAATCATCGCACACCATCCTTTCTTGAAGCCTTCCAACCTCCTACCCCTGAACACCCAGGGGCTAAGAAGACATACCCCAGTCTGACTCTACCACACTGGTGGGGCCAGGTGTGTTGAGGGCAGAGGGGAGGAAGAAAGGGGGGGAGAGGTGGCCTATCCATGCCACACTGGCTTTACCTTCCACATGGTCTGGGAGTGTCAGCTGAATTTTCTCCACTTCTTATAGGTAAAAGTGGTTTCTCATCTGTTGCTGAAAACTCACCCACCAGCCTCTAAAACAGAGGTCTTTAGGGATTCAAGACTCTTGGGAGATGGGAGCCATGGGTGGTCCAGGGAGAGCTGAGAGAACAGGAGTCTAGATTCCACAGTGTGGCCAGACAGGAAGCCCCCTCCCCGGGGCCCATCATAGGCCAGCCTGGTCTGCTCTGTGCAGAAAGGGCTCTGTCTCCTTCTTCCCCAGCTCTGGGGTCCCCCTACCAAGCCTCTCAAGGTCTGGCCACTTCCTTTGCTACATCAGCCCCAGGTGGCTGCAGAGAACACCTGAACACCCACACATATGCTCACACGCTCATGCTCCTTCACTCAAAGCCCGAACCATACTCACAAACACTCACACCCTCACTCACAGCTCCATGCCCACCATGGAGCAGGAGCCAGCATGAAGCCCATGACATGAACTCCATACCTTCTCTCTCACTCTCTCCCCTCCCAGAGAGCTACAAGGGGTTTGGTAGGGATGAGGAGAGAACTAAGGCCTCAGCTCTGGCTACCTTCCTCACCACATCACGGACAAGATGCCCTGGACTCCAAGTCCCTACTGCCTGCCCTGTCAGTGACTCTCCATCTTCCCATCTGTGAAGTGGGAACAGAGCTCTGCTCTCCCACCACCACCACAGAGGGAAGGATGCCAAAAGACTCAGGGATCACTGGGTGTGGCACCGTGGGGGCTGGGGACAGATCTAAAACCTGCTGACTTTCCCAGGATGGGCCCTCAATATATCCACAAACATTTATTTATTTATTAGATATCAACTGTGCACTGGTCCCAGGAGGTCCTGTCAGGCTTTGTGGTGCCCCTACCTGCTTTCCGGAAGGTGAAGGAGAGGCTCCCTGGTCAGTGAGAACACTTTACCCCTCCAGGACACTCGGCAAAAACTGCTTTCTGCCTGATTCTCCTGACTAGGGATGGGGTGGGGCGTGGGGGCTGGGCAGGGGCAGAGATCATTTCCCCCCATGATTCAAATGGGGAAAATGAGGCCCAGAGAAGCCCCATACTTGCCTAAACTCACACAGCAATCAAGGCGCCAGTCTGGCTAAGTCCCTGAGATTGCATATTCCCCACCCCAGGATCCCTGAACACTGAGCATCATCGCCTTATTTTTCTGTGGGGCAGCCGCCCCCAACAAAGGACCGCAAATGGGGGCGGGGTTGGGACCCAAATGGGTTGCGCCGGCAATGCGCCCAACTGCAGCCAAGCGCGGGGTTCTGCCTCTCCGCCCTCTTGTTGCCATGGAGACAGCCCCTCCCGGCAATCGCGGTCAAAGGCAGGATTTCCGTCGGGGCGGCCAGCAATTCCCGGATCCCGAGGGGAACGTGGACCGAGACCGCCACCGCGGGCGGAGAGGGGGCACCCAGAGAGGCCCATCCCTGCTGAGGGCGGGGTCTTCCCCAGGAAGCGGGGAACCATGCCTTTAGCGCCTTGAAGGAGTCCCCTCGCCATCCGGGACCAGCCCACCAGTGAGGGGGCGGGAGGGTCTAGGGAGCTGCATCCCCGCTACTGGCTTCACCCCTGATTTCTGCCGATTTGGGATAGGGAGACTTCCAGGACCCCCAGAATCGCGCCCCACGTTCTGCATCGTCCAGAAATGGTTCTCCTTGACTCCCTTTGGGAGACCTCCTCACCTGACCCTCCTAGTCCCCCCACCTAGTTACCCTCTTCCAGAGCCCTCAGTTTCTCCCCAAATCCTCACTTTCAACGTCCCCTCAATTTCTCCTCCAACCCCTTTGGGGGGGGTCCCCTTAGTCTCTCTCCCCCGACTCAGCCCCCTTCCCAAATTCTATCAATCTTACTCTACAGGTTTCCCTCCGTTTTCCCCACCAGAGCTTTTTGGGGGATCCCTTTAGTCTGCTTTCCCCATGTTCCCTCAGCCCCCTCCCCAAATTTTACCAGTCTCACTCTGCAGGTCTTCTCAGTTTTCCTCCTTAGGTCCTTTTAGGGATGAGGCCGCTTTGACCCTCGACTCCCTCAGCTCTCCCCGCCAAGTTCAGACTGACTCCCCCCAGCCCTCCCCCAGGGGCCGCGGGCGGGCCGGGGGCGGGGCACCGCGCGGCTCCTCCAGCCCACCTGACGGCCGCCTACCTGGTCCCAGGGCAGGCCGCTCCTGATGGATCCCAGGACGAGCCAGCCGGGGCTCCCAGCAGCCACGAGTGGCGACGTGGGGTGGGGGGAAGTGGGGTGCTGCCCGCCTCTGACCGCCGCCCCCTCAGGGCAGGGAGGAGGAAGCCGCCTTGGACTTCTCTTATTGCAGCCGCAGTAGCGGCGGTGGCGGCGGCGGCGGCGGCGGCGGCGGCGGCGGTGGGGAGAACTCGCAGTCACGCCCCAGCCCCAAGCCAGCTGCCTGCGGCGGGGAGGGGCCCTCAAATTCCAGGCCCTCCCGCCCCCACTTCCCGCCTCCCCCGGGTTACTGGGGGTCGGCTCTCCCAGCCCTCTCCCTGCACCCCAGCTCCACCCCCCAGACCTCAACCCCCAGCACAGCCTTCTCAAAGGCCCCCAACAAGGGGGCAAGTTCCTCACTCTCAAAAGCACCTTCTCATTTAGAATCATTGCATTTGAGGTTAAGAGGGGCTTTTCTTTATTGCTGAAGCCCACTCCCCCCTTTTGCAGCTGGGAAAACTGAGGACCAGATGGGGACAAGCCTTACCCAAGTTCTCACAGTTGGTTGACCCCAGACTCTTGTCACCAGAGCCACTGCAGATCCAGTCACCAAGCCTTGCCATCCGCAGGGGCTGGGCACTGGGGACAGGGCATGATGGACAGTGGGGAGCAGCAGGAGACCCCTCTCTTAGGAAACTGCTTTTCAGAGGAATCAGCCCTCAGGCCACACTGAAGGAGGGGGAGGGTGTCAGCCTCCCACACACACCCAAGTTTTAGAAAAACTGAGTATCATCCTCTATCACAGTTCCAGCCTTTCCAACTAGCAGGGATCCCTGACCCCCCTCAACCTGGCATTCAACACCCCCTCCCGCCATTGTTACTGCTTCTGCCTTAAACCAAGGACCAGGAAAATTCCTCCTGTCTGGGGAGGAAGAGATGCGTGTGCAAGGGCTGTTTGGTGGAGAAGTATGTGTGTTGGAATACGGCAGGGAGGCATGGAGAGTGTGTAAGCACAGACGTGTGTGTGTGTGTGTGATTGTAGGCAATGAACTCGATGACTGCAATTTTGGAATCAACAACTGGGACACATTGTGCAGGCTCAAGTGTTTCTATGTATGAGCAGGGATGTGTGTGAATGCCTGTGTGTGTGCTCAGGTGTGTCCCAATGTGATTGTGGGATGGCAGAGAACGGTGGGATGCAGATAAGAACGCTTTTCGCTTAGAAAAATGGGAGGAGGGATGGGGAGGAAGACACAGGGGGTGAGGCGGAGGAGCAAGGACTTGGGAAGTGTGGTCTCCCTCTGGCTGGGCACCAGCACCTCCACCATCAGGCAGCCCTTGAGCGGCCGTTGGTCTGCATGTTCAACTGACAAACAAACATTTGTCACTGCCAGTCAGGCGCCAGGCTTAGGGAACACAGATATGAAAGAGACTGGTGCCTGCCCCTGGGGGACCCCTCAATCTATCAGTTTCTTTCTGTCATCCTTCAAGGTCTGGCTCTTCAGGAAGCCTTCCCTGATTGGCACCGCCATCCCCAGCAGAGCACTCAGCACCTTCTTCCTGGTTCCTGGGGTGTGGGCGTGTGAGATACATTTTCCTCAATGGCAAGAACTAGGTCTGGTTCTTGTCAATGCCCCCAGTGCCCACACAGTGTCTGGCACAGAGAAGCTGGTTCTCTGGGCATAGGAATGCATGAATCCATCAAGGAACAAAGGAATTAACAGGTGAACAGATGAAAGCCCAATGAAAAAATAAATAATTGAAGGTAAGAATTAAAGAATGAATGAAGACATTCAAGAATCAATGACTGAATAAGCAAATGAATGAAAGAACAACACTGCTTCTGCTTTTAAAATACAAATTGGACCACATAAATTCCTTGCTTAAAACTGTCTATTGGCTCACCTCCCATTTCACTTGGAATAATAAAAATAAATAAAATAAGATAATAATAGGGAAGAATAAAATCCAAATGCCTTGTCATGGCATCCCAGGCCTTGTGTGCCTGGCCCCTGCCCACCTCTCCAGTCCTATCTGGGGCTATCTTCCTCTTCACCTGCACTGGAATCTTTTTCAGTTCCTAGAAGACACTGAGTTTTTGTCTCATAGTCTTCTCACGCACTCTTCTCTCTTCCTATGATGCTCTTCTCATTACTCTTCACAGTACTGGCTCCTTTCTTCTTTTACCTAAAGTGCTGCCTCCTCAGAGAAGCCTTCCCTGACAACCCCATCAAAGGAAGTCCCCTCAATCTTGGTCTCAGCACCCAGTTTGTCTCCTTCATGGCAGTTGTCACAATCTAGAATTGTGTATTTCTCAGTTCATTGTTTGTTGTCTCTGGATCTCTCTTGACCAGATCAGGGGTCTGACCTCAAGAGACACCTGGCGTCACTCAGGACAAAGAGTCTATGACTCTCACTTACCCATTCTGAATAATCTGGTGGTTAGGAACAGACTCTGGGCCTAGACTGCCTGGTTTGTAGACCTCTTCCTAGCTCCGTCACCTTGGACAAACTATTTTACCTTTCTGTGCCTCAGTTTTCTCATCTGTAAAATGGGGATAATAGTAGACCCCCCCCCTCCCCCCACCCCACAGGAGTCTTGGGAGAAATCAATGAGCTGTTAGACTAGTGCTTGGCACATGGTAAGTGCCACATAAGTTTGATTTTGTTCATTCAATCAAACCTTGAGCCTTCCCTGTCACTACTCTGTGTCAGGCTGGGTGCCGGGGGCTCAGAAAGGAATCAGGTCTAGTCCTTGCCCTCTACGTGGCAGTTGCTCCCTATGTGGCACTTGCTCTTACAGGAGACTGGTGGGCACAGGGCAAAGAGGCCACGGAGGGGCCTGTTGAAATCCCCCGCTATCCTTCCAGCCTCCGTGCTCCCGTGCTCCTTTAAATCAATTCTGATAACTGATACCCAAACCAAAAATCAAAGCCCAGCAAGCCTGCTGAGGCCTCCCATCCACTTCCAATCTAACCATCACTCTCCTCCTGCTCTCACTTCTGTTTTCCACCCGCTTAGATTCTGTTGTCAGTCCTCATAGTTCTCCTTTGCAAAGACCCTGCACTGCCTTGCCTCCCTCTCCCTCCACTGTACTTGCCTGGAAAGCCCCAGGCCCATAACAATCCAGCCATCACCTTCTCTGGGTGTGGAGGAGAAAACCACCTGCCATGCAGACAGGGTCACAACTCCCAGCCTCAAAGGGACACTAACCAGGCCCAGCAGTCCTCCAGTGCGTTTCTTAGTAAGCTGGTGCTGTATGTCTGCCCAGAGGACAGTTCACATCCTTTCTTCTGTTCTCCAACTTCCCACCCCGTCTCCTCCTTCCCCACCTACATTCTAAATCCTCTCACCTTCTGTAACCTGCTCCCCTGCACCATCCATCTCTCCCTCTCCACAGAGTTATCCTCTCAGCATACAAACAGGTTCTAGAATTTCCTATTTAAAAAGAAAAAACAAAAACATTCCCTTAGGGGCCGGCCCTGTGGCTTGGTGGTTAAGTGCGCGCGCTCCGATGCTGGTGGCCCGGGTTCGGATCCCGGGTGCGCATCGAGGCACCACTTCTCCGTCCATCCTGAGGCTGAGTCCCACATACAGCAACTAGAAGGATGTGCAGCTATGACATACAACTATCTACTGGGGCTTTGGGGGGAAAAAATAAAATAAAATAAAATAAAACAAAAAAAAAACATTCCCTTAGAGAATTAAGCATGTATCCTGCCTTTTTAGGAGGAACTGCAGTTCATTCCTAGTTGATGAAGGAAAGTCTTTTCTTTGTAGAAAAATGCCAGCTAATACACTAGAAGAAATGTGAGAACTAGAAAAACTCCATTTTGCAGCCCCAATTAGATAATCGATTTAGGCAAGAATTATCAATGGTGTTGTATTAATCAGCTCAGGCAGCCATAACAAAATACCATAGACCGGGTGACTTAGACAACAAACATTTATTTCTTGCAATTCTGGAGGCTAGAAGTCCCAGATCAAAATCTGGCAGGGTTGGTTTCTGATGAGGACTCTCTTCCTGGCTTGCAGGCGGTCGCCTTCTCCATGCATTCTCACACAGCAGAGAGAGAATGAACTCTTTGGCGTCTATTTTTGTAAGGACACCAGTCCCATGGGACACCAGTCCCATGGCATTAGAGCTCCACTCTTATGACCTCATTTAAACTTAATGACTTCCTTAAAGGCCCTATCTCCAAATACAGTCACATTGGGGGTTAGGGCTTCAACATATGAATTTTGGGGGGACATAATTCAGTCCATAGCAGATGCCAAAACCACTAGATGAAAGGTTTTAAAGAACAGAATGTTCACACAGTGGTGAAGGAGCATTGCATAGCTGGTCTGGTATTTGCAAAGAGGATCTCTCCTTTTCAGTGGAGAGAGCTGGTGGATACCCCGTAACCGGGGCTAAGCTGGGCAGCATGTTCCTCCTCATGTCATGATTATTAAGTATACACCGTCACTGTGAAGAAGTCTTGCTACAGATGCTTAACCAAAATCCAATCATGGGGTCAGCAAATTCTGGTCAATATGGCCCTCTATCTGTTTTTTTTTACAGCCCATAAGCTAAGAATAGTTTTTACATTTTTAAATGGTTCAAAAAATCAAAGGAAGAATAATATTGCGAGACATATGAAAATTATGTTAAATCCAAATTTCAACATCCATAAGTAAAGTTGTATGGACACACAGCCACACTCCACTTACGTATTGTGTTTGGCTGCTTTCATGCTACAATGACAAAGCTGAGTAGTTGCAACAGAGACCATATGATCTGCAAAGCCAAAAATATCTACTTTCTGGCCCTTTACAGAAAAAGTTTGCCAACTCCTGCTCTTGACCTAACTTCCAGTTACAAGAGATATAGGGTTTAGAGGAATAAGGCAAATGACACTCTAAGGGACCCATCAGACTCATCTACAATGTGGAACATTCTAGAAGACAACTGGCTTGGTCACTTTAAAAAGTTGTTGTCATTAAAGAAAAAGAAAAGTTAGGATAGGGGTGACTGTTCTATATGTAAAGAGACCAAAGAGACATCACCGCCAAATGAAATGTGTAAACCTTGGCTAGATGTTTTTCGGGAAAAACCCAGCTGTTATTGTGTGTTAGTTGATGTGTTTTTCTCTCTCCCTCCTAGACTTTCAGCTCCATCAGGGCAGAGGTTTTGTCACTTATTCTACCCAGCACCTTGCAAGTGCCTGGCACCTAGTAGGTACTTGATGGACGCTGGTTGAAAACAAGAATGAAAGAAGGAATAAACTTTGCCTAGGGGACGGGGATGACTTCCCAGAGGGCGGAGTATCTGAGTGGGTTCTGAAGGATAAGTAAGAGCTTGCCCACAAGTGAGACTTCTGACAGAACTCCCCCCCGCGCCCCCATGTAGCTTTGGGGCCAGGGATGACACTCATTGTGGGGGCCCCAGACAGCAGAACTCTGACCAGCAGGTAGAGGCCCCAGCAGGCAGAATTTCAGTTCAGGAGCAGGAAGAACTACAATCCTTAGAACAGCATGTTTGGTCTCAGGAGGCACCAGGGTGAGCAAGCACAGGGGATCCACATGGACTGGCCTCATGGGCAGGGTATGGGCCTCCATGGTGGTGCACACCACACATCCCACCACCCAGCCTGTGCCGAGAGGTCCCCCATCTAGTGGCCTCTCTTTCATTTTTTGGCCAGGCTCATCCATCTAGGCAGGTGGTATTTTCTCCCTTCTCTGAACCTTGAGCGCTTCTTATCTCCACTGCTAGGAGGCCTTTGGCATGCTTTGCCTTTTGTGGGCCGGCAAGTCTTCACCTGGGTAAGAGGCAAGGTCTCTGACGGGCTGTGTGACCTTGAGCATGTGTCTGTCCATCTCTGGGCCTCTGTTTCCTGATCTGTACAAGGACAGGATGGGACAAGATGCCCAATGAGGTCCGTTCAACCTCCAGATGTCTTGCTTGGAGTCTGGTCCTCTTGTCTTCTATAGGACTGGGGACTCCTGGAGGACAGAGTTGGTACTGGCTGAGGCCCCCTGCCAGGATCCCCGCGAACAGACCTGGTTCATCTCCCCACAGCACAGCACAAGAGCTGGGAGTGGGCGCTGTGGTGATGCTCTCACCTTGTCAAAGGCAGCATGGTTCCAACTTAGGCCCCACAATTTACTAGCTGTGTTGTCTTAGGCAAGTGACTTAACAACTCTAGACTTTAGTTTCCACATCAATAAAACCAGAACAGTAATATTTATCTCCCAGGATGAGGAGTAAAGGAAATGAAGGCTTTGAAAGCACTTCATACATAGTAGATGTACAAAAGGCTGTCAGAAGCTGGGGAGGGAGGTCTGATCAGGAGTTTTAGAATCTTTCCCATCACCACTCCACACCCTTCATCCTCAAAAGCTGATTGATCCAGGGAGAAATAACAAATACTTTATGTCTATGTCTAAAGCAGGCCTAGCACATAGTAGGCACTCAGTAAATACTTGTTAAATGAAAAATTCATTCTATAACCACTATCTCACTTGAGCCTTGAAGCAACTGGAAAGGGGCAAGATAAGGGTTATTATCTCTGTTTCAAAGGGGAAGCCCCTGCAGCTCAGAGAGGGAAAGTGCTTTGCCTAAAGTAACACAGCAGAGCTGGGCTTGGAACCTGGTTCCTTCTGCTTGCAGTACCCATAATTAAGATCTCCTTCCATGCAGCCACCTTGGGGTCAGGGACTCGCTACACTCTGCCTACACTCACTCTCACATAAGGGTGATCTGGCTGGTGGCACTTGAATAAGCACAAAGCAGGGCAGGTAGGGCCCCCCCAAACTGTCCCAGGGGCCCCAGCTCTGCTCCCTGATGACCCAAAGGCCCAGCTGGGTCACTGTGTTCCTTGGACAGAGGGAGCTTGGCCTTGGCCTGGCTGCCTTTTTATCAGCAGACCCCTGGAGCCACAAGACAGGTGTCTCGGAACAGCACAGCGGGGAAGCTGGCCAGGTGCTAGGGCTGAGAGAGCCTGTGGGACTGCCTCTGGGCGGCTGACCCAGCTAGGGGGCTCACGAGAAGTCGACCTGGCAGGTCAGAGGTGCACCATCCCCCAGGTCCTGGGTGCCCCCAATCTTTGGGGACCACTGCCATGTTTCTGGCTAGTGGGACTCTTATCCTGGGGGTGCAAGGAAGTTTCTAGAGGGGGACTCTGCTTGGCTGGGAGCACTGGGAGGAAGCCAGTGGGGTCATCTCACAGCCTCCTTCCACCAGGGTGTTGACACTCCCCTACGCTGATGTCCAGGAGCTGGATCAAGTACTACCACTTGGTCAGAATGTTCCGGGTAGGCCCTGGAGTCCATCCGTCCCTTGGGGCAGGACAGAGCTTTAGAGAGGTGCTGGGGTCTCCAAGTGGGGCTGGAGTGTTACTGACGGGGCTGGAGGATTTTCATTGGGGGTGGAGAGCTATGGTGGGAGTGAGGGCTACAGTATTAACGTGGGGTGCAGAGTATTATGGGTGTTGGCATATTTCAGGGGGCCTGGAGTATTAGAGTGGGAGCATACATTCTAAAGTGGAGCTGGGATTTCACAGTGGAGCAGAGTTTCCCACAGGAGCTGGAGTCCTTCAGAGACGACTGGAGTATTGTACAGTGAGGACTAGAGAATTTCACGGAGAGCTGGGATATTTCAGAAGGTGCTAGAGTATTATGGGGAGTGAGGAGGATCTAGAGTATTTCAGAGGGAGGTTGGACTATCACAGAGAAGGTTGAAATCTTTGAGGGGGATGCTGGATTATTTCAGAGGGAACAGGAATACTTCAGAGGGGGCTGGAGTCTTTTACAGGGTGGGCTGGAATATTTCAGAGGTGAGTGGGAATGGTGGTGGGGATGGCGAATGGCCTTGAGGCTGCCCAGAGAGCCCCCTTCAGCCATGAGTCTGCAGTCCAAGGATTCTGGAGGGTCCTGGGAGTCCACTCTCGTGCTCTCTCCTGCCCCCCAGGGCAGGTGATCACCCTCCAGTTCAGCCACAGGCAATCCTTCAGTGTGGGTTACAAGAGATGTTGGTGACATTATCCCCTTGGGGGATAACGTCCATTGTTGCCTCCAAGTCAATGGCACCAAGGAGAAGCCATCCTGGTGCAGCATTCCGCCTGAGCCCTGGGGCTTCTAGAGAAGATTTGGGTCAACTTGGCCATCCCTCTGCCTCTGGGCAGGACTCCCTTCCCTTCGTCAGCAGCTCTCTCCTGAGAGTGGGACTTCCAGTTGAAGCGAGGAGCATCGCTGGGCACAGAGCCCTCTGCTCCCAGGAGGCTCTTTGCAGTCTACCTGCAGTCCCTCCTGTTTTGGTGGGGGGCTTGCTTATTTCCTGAGTATGGGAGCCCTGTTGGGGTGGAGGAGCCTTCTTTGCCTCAGTGGTCCCTTGTATCTCCTGCAGCCTCTGAGATCTGAGGCCCTTGGGGGCCAGGAGTGCTCAGTGCTAGAGAGGATGTCAGTAGGTGGTGGGCGGAAGAGAGTGTGCCAACTCTGGGTGGCCTCAGCCCCCCAGGGGACAATTCCTGTTTGCTCCACCATGCGCAGCTTTAGTTACCTACTGGGCTGTCACTTCGACAAGTACCAGCTGGACTCTGCCAACTTCTCCAGCTGCTGTCCACACAACATGATCCACCTGCCTCGGGGTGAGTGACCCCGGCAGCTCACTCAGTACAGGACAGAGCCCCAGACACCCTTCCTGCCAGAGCACCAACCCCCTGCCTCCTGTGTCCACACCCCAGCCACACGCCCTGTGCAATGAGATGGCACAATGCTGTGGTTTCCCACCCAGTGTCAGGCGTGGGGCCGGTATCTCCCTTTGCTGACTGGGCTCTATCTCCATCAGACTGGAGACTATCCCCCCGCCCCCCAGCAGACTGAGGCTCCCAGGGAGTGGAGAGACCCCGGGGGGAGGGGTAGCAACTCCCCAGGCCTTATCAGTATGGGAGGAAGGAACACAAGTATTGTCTCTGAGACAGCTAAGTCAGCCAGGCGGGACACTTGCCCAAGCGTAGGGTGTCTCCCAGAGGAGGTAAAGAAGGAAGGGAGGAAGGAACACCCTTTACTTCAGAGCACCTTCTGTATGTCGGGCCCTCTTCTAGACATTCTACATGCATTACCTTGCTGCGAAGTACAGTCACTCTTCCTGGTATGGATAGGGAAACTGAGGCCAGAGAGCTCCAGAGACTTGCTCAAGGTCACACAGCTAGTAAATCAGTGAAAAATCTGGGGTTTGGATTGGGATCTACCCGAACTAACACTGTCTTCCCTCCATAACCCTGATATGGGCCTTTGGACAAATCCTGACCCCTCCATCTGCTGTCTGGGTGACCTTTAACAGGTTGCTTACTCCTTAAGCCTCAGTCTTCTCATCTGTAAAATGGGTATATTAGTAAAATCTATATGATGTGATGAACTGAGATGATGCATGTGAAGTGCCTGCTGTATTGTACTATTGTGCATAGTAAATGTTAGATATACCGACATTTGGAACGTGTGGAAGAGACACAGCCTTACCCCCAGTCTGAAGGAGATACTAAGCAATGTGGCAGAAATCACCCCAATAATAAGTTTATCAGGGCCAGAAGGGAGAGGGCCTTAAGGAATTTGGGAAGACTCTCTGGTAAGGTCAATCTCATTGTCCCTATTTTACAGATGGGGAAACCGAGGCCCGGGGAAGCTGAGTTACTTATCCAAGAATGTAGTGACTCAATTACTGAGCTGGGCCATCCAGTCCCCTCTGGCCCAGGGTGGGAGCGGATGTGATATGCCAGGGTGCCCATGCCACCGGCATGGAAGGAGCTACAGAAGCAAGGAGGACCGTCCAGCTTCCAGCTCCAGATCCTTCTTGCTGGAGAAGAAATTCCTCTACAACCTCAGGTGGGCTGGGGCAGCACTGCTCCCACACAAGGGCTCAGCACCTCGAGTTTGCCACCTGTCCTCTTCTTGCATCCTCACAACCACCCTGCCACCTAAAGTGATGATCCCCACTGTTCAGAGGAGGAAACTGAGGTTCAGAGTGGGAGAGGGCTCACCCAAGGTCACACTGAGAAGACTTGGCAGAGGCGAGATGGGAAGGCAGGGCCTGCTGGCTCAACTCCAAAGTCCTTACTCCTGCCCCGCCTTATTTATTTATTTATTTATTTATTTATTTATTTATTTATTTATGAGGAAGATCAGCCCTGAGCTAACATCCATGCCAATCCTCCTCTTTTTGCTGAAGAAGACTGGCCCTGGGCTAACATCCATGCCCATCTTCCTCCACTTTATGTGAGCGGGCACCACAGCATGGCCTGACAGACGGTGCGTCAGTAGGCGCCCGGGATCTGAAGCCGGGCCACCAGCAGCAGAGGGCGCGCACTTAGCCGCTACCCCACGTGCCCCGCCTTATTTTTAGGCATCAGTTCCCATCCTAACTCCTGTCTTCTCCCCGGCGGGACCAGAGAGAGTGTGCCTTCCCCAAGGTCACCCAGCACAGCACCGGGCAGCTGGGCTCCCAGCCACACCTTGCCCCCAAGTACCCTGTTGCTTGGACTTTATTTTATAAATATCTGTTTCTATATCAGCCTTTCCCACTGGACCCTTGAGAGCCTGGCCCAGAGCTGGCATCTCTCAGTGTTGATTAAACTGAAAAACATGTTTATTGAGTATTTACAATGAGCCATGTATTATGCTAAGGGCTTTATGTACATTAGCTCATTTAATCTCTACAACGACCATATAAGTAGGGTACTATTATCCTCATTTTACAGACAGGGAAAGTGAGGTTAGAGAAAATGAGAGCTGAGTGTCTGGCACACACTAGGTGCTCCTGACTTTTACTCTGAAAAGCTGACTGAATGGATGGATGAATTAAGAAGGGGAAGATGGGAATGAGGGGGTCAAGGTCACAGGTGTCAATCTCTCCCCTCATCCAAGTTCATTAACCACCACAACCGTGCTCACCACACCTTGTACCTGGCCGCTGACCACCTGATGGACCACAGTCCTGGAGAGCTGGCAGCTCTGTGGGGTCTGCTGAGATCCTTTGAACTGAATAAAGGAGAAATCTTTCTTGCCAAGCATCTGGCCAGTGTGGCTCTGCCTGAGAGCCTGAACTGGAGACTCCATGGTGAGGACCCACCCCCAAATCCCCCAAGACAACCAACAAAGATTACAGGGAGAAAATCTGCCCCGCTGCTCTCTCAGAGGTCGTAGGTCCTCATTCTTCATTGTAGCAAGAATGACTTCAGTTAGACTGCAGAAGGGACTTACTGAGAGAGAGGTGGAACAAGCCTGGAATTCCTTACCAGAGTCAGGAAATGACACAGTGGTTCTGTGGGTAGCTCCACAGGCTGAGCCCTGGGAAAGGAGGGAGCCGGAGGGAAGCCAAACCACAGTTCCCACAGTTCTGCACAGGGCAACCATTGTCTAATGGAGGAGACATGTCACCCCCCCGGGTCAACAGCTGAACGTAAAGGCCACTTGGAGAGGAGAGAGTAGAGTTGGGAGAGAAAGGGGCCCTGAGAGAAGGACCCCATATGGTGGCGTGGGAGGTATTCCTGGGGGCAGGGGGATAAGAAGAGTGTGAAGATGTCCAAGGGAAGGGAAGGGAAGAGAATAATAGGGAACCTTCTACTGTGCACCAGGTACCACGCTAAGCACTTTACATACGATGTCTCATTTCATCCATTCATTCAACAAATATTTATCGAATGTGCCAGGCTCTGTGCTAGGGACTAAGGATGCAGCTGTGAACAAGACAGACACAGCCTTTCCCCTCTTAGAACTTAGAAGCAGGGGGAGACAGTCAACAGATAAGTAACATCAGGGGTGATACACGATTTGAAGAAAAGTTAAGGCAGGGAAGGGATAGAGCATGGTGGCAATTGGGAGTCAGGGCTACTTTTTTTTTTTTTTAGGTGAGAGACGGCCTCTCTGCAGAGATAACATTCGACAGAGACCTGAATGAAGTGAGGGAACAGCCAGTGCAAAGGCCCTGAGGTGGAAGTGTGCCTCACAGGTTCTAGCAAGGCCGCCTGAGGCTTCTGAGTCTGTGCTCTTAATCACTAATTCTGCTCCTACTCAGTAAGATTATGAATATATATATAATTCCCCACCTTTTCCTACAAAAGGTGGAATATCATATATGCTGTTCTGCACCTTGCTTTTTAAACTTAATATCCCTTACAGAACTTTCCCTGTCAGAACACACAGAGCTCCTCCATTCTTTTTCATAGTTGCATAGTATTCCTTTTAATGGATTGACTGACCTAACCTAACGCCTTACTAATGGATGGTTGCATTGTTTCCAGTCTTTTGCTATTGCAAACAGTGCTGCAGAGAATAACTTCATACATACATCTATTTCTCACCAGTACAAGCAATTGGGTCTATTTCTGGACATTCTATTCCAGTCCATCAGTCTGTTTGTCTCTTCCCGCACCCAAATCAAGTAGTTTTAATTATTGAGGCTTTAAATATTATTATCTATAGTAGTAAGGTTAATGTTGCCTTTGCTTTTTCCTAGTTTCCTGGTATTCTTTTCTCTTTCTCTCTCTCTCTCTTTTTTTTTTTTCTGAGAGGTGGGGTACCTCAGGAGATCTCATGGGACTTATACCCCTGTAGGAGAATAGACAATAAACAAATAATTACATGTCACTTGGTAGTGCCAAGAGAAAAATAATAAAGCAGAAGGCAAGTAAGGGGTAGTATTTAGATGGGCGGCCAGGGAAGGCCCCTGGGCCAGGTGGAGACACCTGTGTGAAGGGAGGGAGGCCACATGGATCCCTGGGAAGACATTCCTAGCAGGACCAAGGACAAATGCAAAGGCTTGAGGCACGAGCATGCCTGGCATGTGGAAAAACATCAAGGCAGCCAGTGCAGCTGGAATGGAGTGTTCAGAGGGGAGAGTGGGAAGCAATGAGGTAGATCATGCAGGCCTTACAGGTCATAGCAAGGACGCTGGCTTTTTCTCTGAGACGGGGAGCCACGGGAGGGGGCTGAGCAGAAGAATGACACGTTCTGACCTCCCTTGTAACAGGATGGCTCAGGCTGCAGTGCGGACAGCAGACTGTACGGGTGAGAGCAGCGGCAGGGAGGGCAATAGGATTTGGGATGGGTGAATGAATGGTGACCTGGTTTCCTTGTCTGCCTCCCCCACCAAACTGTGAGCTTTGCAAGGACAGGCCCTGAGCTTATTCAGTGATATATGTACAGAGTAGGCACAGACAAACATTTGTGGGAGGAAGAGGGGACAGACGGGAGGAGGCAGAGTCCCCGGGGGAATGGCCCTGCAAGGCCAGACAGTAGAGGGAGCACTGTGATGAGAGAGCCAGCTCCCCAGCAGGGACAGAGGCCGAAAGGGGCTGACACTGGGGAAGCTGGGCCCCCCAACCTGCCTCCCACCCAACCCAGGATCTGTGACCCCTTCAAGGACCAGGCTATGCGCAGTTTATGCTGGAGTTTTGCCCCAGTAGGGACCCTGGGAGGGCTCTGTTCCTCAAGGTCAGAAGGTTCAAGGGTGAGGCGGCCTGGGAGAGAAAGCAACTTTCCTGAACTCTGGCACACTGACACCCTGGGAGGGATAATTTATCCTCTTTACAGATGATAAATTGAGGCTCCAAGAAGGAAAGGAACCCACCCAAGGTCACACAGCAATTAAGTGGCCCAGGCTGGTTTCAGGGGCTTGGTGTCTATAAGACAGCTCCTTGGCCACTGCCTAATTTTGGTCTGGGTCCCTCAGCAGTTTTGGGCAGTGACGAAGTGCAGAAGGAAGGGATGACTCCTGGCGTTTGGGCAGCCCTTAGCTGCCGCCCAGGCACAGCTGCTGAGGCCCCAGTGGGGGTGGGACCCCACTGTGGGAACAGGAGCCACAGGACCCTTTAGGATCTCACGATGCTTCGGGAAGAATGGGGCTGGGAGCAGGGTAGGTAGACAAGAGGCACCAAGCGGAGGCACAGAGGAGAGAGGTTGGGCTTTGAAGTTCAGCCTGGCTTTGCCACTATCTCACTGTGTGACCTTAGGTAAATAGCATCCATCCAGAAACCTCAGTTTGGGCATCTGTAAAAGGGAACAGCATCTCCTGCCTCACAGGGCTGGCATGGGGATTGAATCAGGCAATAGGAGTCCAGTGCTATCTGAAAGAGCTTCCTTCCTGGCCTCCTCCACCCAGACTAGGTTGTCGGTGTCCCTGTCCCCAGCAGAGGCTGATCAGCTGCTCCTAGGTGAAAGCGAACATGAGCTGTGACGGTGTCTCAAGTCCCAGGCCTAGAAGTGGATACCGGCTGTGGGGAATCTTGGTCTCTGCTGATGCCTATGGGCCCTATCACGTCTAGGTGAGCCTGCATGAGCCCTCAGGACAGGCAGGAGGACCCTGGCTCTGCACCAAGTATCTCAATGTACTTGCCCACTCTAGGCTTCAGTTCCAAGGAATCTTTTTTTTCAGGAAGCTTGGCCCTGTGCTAACATCTGTTGCCAATCTTCCTCTTTTTCCTTTTTTTCCTCCCCAAAGCCCCAGTACATAGTTGTGTATCATAATTGTAGAGTTGTAGCTCTTTTATGTGGGACGCCGCCTCAGCATGGCTTGATGAGCAGTGAGTAGGTCCACGTCCAGGATCCAAACCACCAAAGCAGAACGCTCCTGGTTAACGGCTATGCCATCGGGCCGCCCCCCACCCAGGGAATCTCTTGAGCATTGGTTGGGGGTGGGCAGGAATTGGAGGCCTTCTAATGGACAGATGGAGTAGGGTGCTTCAAAAGTAGTGAGCTCCCTGCCTCTCAGGTATGTAAGCAGAGACTGGACAAGCACTGGGCAAGGATTCACTCACTCACTCACTCAATAGATATTAAATAGTGGCAAGAAAGTGTGTACTTGATACGGTAGGGGCTGGTCAATGAACTCCTTCCCCCTCTCCCTGGGAGGAAGTGACTTCTAAACTGAGATTTGAAGGACAACTATAAATAAGTAGGGAAAATAAGAGTGTTTAGGTCTGAGGGAACAGCAGGTGCAAAAGCCGAGGGGCAAGAGAGAGCCCTGAATTTTCAAGGAGCTGCAAGTTCAGCATGGCTGGAGGGCAGGAAGTAAGAAGTGTGGTGGCTGAGCTGGGTGAGGTCGGGAGTCACTCACCAGTCCTCAACTGAACAAGGACCCATCTTAGGGGTCAGGATCCACCCCCTCCCACGATGGTCAGGGATGAGGTGTTAGCCAGGTGAAAGAGGATGGGGCAGGGAGGGATTTGTCTGTGCAAACACCAGGAGGGGAGGAGAGAGAGCTGAAAGCAGCTCAGTCTGGCTAGAGCCTGCCTGAGAGAGAGGGGAGGGGGCTCAGCTGAGGCTAGAAAGCCAGGCTTGGCCTTGTGGGTCTTACTGAGAGGCCTGAGGGCCATAGGGAGCCATGAAACAGTTTTACACAGGGGAGTGACCCAACCTTGAAAGAACCATTGAAGAAGGTTGTCTGGGAAGCCCTTTAAGATCCCTGCAAACCCTAAGACCTCGCAGAATCCCTGGGGAACCCAGCCCTCTTAAGCAAAACCTCATTAGAGCCATCTCCAGGAGGATGAGGAAGCCGTTTGTCACAGGAACCTCAAAGAAGTCAGGTGACACCAGAAGGTGGGGTCTGGTCTCAGCTCATCATTGATTCAGTGACTCAAGAAGTCTTAGCTCCCAGAACCTCTGAGCTGGAAGCACAATTCTCTCATTCTAGAATGGGGAAGTGAGCCCCCAGAAGTTAAGTGAAATTGCTCCAGGCCACAGAGCCACTCAGTGGCAGCGTCAGGATCAGGGAGAAAGAAACCAGTACCTACTGAGCGTCTAGTATGTGCCAGTCCAGCGCTGGGCACTTTATACATCACATCATTTAATGCAGGTGCCAATTCAGTTTGCAGATGAGCAGACTGAGGTCCAGAAGGCATGACTCTTGTCCTGGGTCACACAGAGCTGGGCTAGAATCCAGGTCTGCAGACTCCTGGTCCCGCAGTTTTTTGGGTCAGAGTTCGGGGTGGAGGGAAGAGGCAGAGCGTGTCCAGGAGAGTGAGGGGGAGGGTGGGGCTGGGCTTCTGGGACTTTCCTCGCTGAGGTCAGAGGCCCGAAATAGCCACGCTCGGGTGAGCGCCCCGAGCCTTGGTCACACTCTGTCCCACCGCTGCGGGGAGCGGTCCAGCCGCAGCGCGCGTCCCCTCCGCTGTCCCATCTTCTCGTAGAACAGTGTGAACCTAGCCAAACGCTCGGCGATACGTGAACGCGCCCCCGAGGGACCCCGACGCACTGAAGCCTGCGAGGGGGCGCAACAGCCTCGCCGCCGCCTACGGGGACGCCCCCCGCCCTCCTCCACCTTGTACTCCCACGGCGTCTACTCCGACCGCAGTGGCGGGGCGTGTGACCGCCGTCGTCCGCGCCCGCCAATCAGGGAGCAGAGGCTGACTCCGGGCACGCCTCCTTCTGTGACGTCAAGAAACCGGCCCCGGAAGCCCCGCCCAGTGGCCTTGCCTGGGAAAGGCCATGGGGTGCGGGTGGGTAGGGGGTACTCGAAGGGTGAAAATAACGCCCATGTGAATCGCGCACATTATAACTGCCCTGAGAAATAAAGGCAGGGTGACTAGGTTCACAATTTTAAAATGTATTTTATTCACTCAATCACTTCTCATCCACCCATCCGTCTGTCTGTCCATCCATCTGTCCATCTATCCATCCACTCAACCAAAGCTATTGGGCGCCTCCTGTGTGCCAGGCGCTGAGTGCTCGCGGTAAGTAGCGACGAACCCTGTGCTAGTGCACAGCGAGCTCAGAGTCTAGTGAGGAAGTCTGACAGTAACAAATGCTTACACCAATCATGCTTTTATTACAATTGTGATCAATTCTAGGAACACAAGGTACAGGCTGCTGGAATAAACAGTGTTTAATTTACACTGGGGGCTCAGATCTCTGGAGAAGTTACATTCGAGCTGACTCTGAAACAACAGAAATGTTGCAAGCAGAGAGAAGGGCTTGTGGAAAGGCATCGAGGTTAGCCCACACCTAGAGGGTTCTGGGAAGGAGAGGAGGGTTCTGGCTGGAAAAGAGTTGGGGGACGGGAAGCAAGGTGAGATAAGACTCTGGAAGTTTCGAGGAGCAGATTATTCAAGACCTTGAAGTCCCTAGTAAGGAAGTAGAATTTTATTCTACTTATTTAAGTATGACAGGCAGCCATTGGTGGCGTTAAGGGGGGGAGGGATGGGACGTGGTCACTTGATCTACTTTGTTTTAAGATCTTCCTGGCTCTGTGTGGAGAATAGACAAGAGTGGACACAGGGAGACCCATTAGAAGGAATTTGTAGGTGTCCTCCAGGCCTGAGGGTAGTGAACTAGAGAGAGGGGCCATGTGAGTGGAGAGTCATGAACAGACTCAAGAAACAATTAGAAGATAGAATCTAGAGGCTAGCTGGTTGCTGGATTGAATGTGGGGGATGAGTGAAGCAGAGGGAGATTAAGGTCCTTTATTGGACAATTATTTATAGAGTCTCCTCTGGGTGCCAGACACTGTTCTAGAGAGACTGTCTGAGTTCAAATTCCGGCCCTGTCACTTGCTAGCTGTTTACCATAGGGAAGTTATTTAACCTCTCTCTGCTTTGATTTCTTCATCTGTAAAGTGAGGATCCTAATAACACTCAAGAAGATTGTTGTAAGGATTAAATGAGGTAATATACACAACACCGGGGCCGGCCCCATGGCTTAGCGGTTAAGTGTGTGTGCTCTGCTACTGGCGGCCCAGGGTCGGGTCCGGGCACGCACTGACGCACAGCTTCTCTGGCCATGCTGAGGCCGAGTCCCACATACAGCAACTAGAAGGATGTGCAACTATGACATACAACTATCTACTGGGGCTTTGGGGACAAAAAGGAAGAGGATTGGCAATAGATGTTAGCTCAGAGCTGGTCTTCCTCAGCAAAAAGAGGAGGATTGGCATGGATATTAGCTCAGGGCTGATCTTCCTCACACACACACATACAAAATATGTATATATATACACACATAACACCTTGGATCTGGGTGTTTGGGACTGGGTTCTGAGGCTGAGTACTTGGACTTGGGTACTTGGGGCTGGGTGCTTGGGCCTGCTTCTTGGAGTAACCAAGGCTCCCTTTCTTTACTGGCCTTAGACAGAAGAAACGGGTCATGTGCTAGTGCAGTGGTTCCCACGCTTGTCTGCACATTAGAGTCACCTGGAGATTTTTTTAAATTCCAAAGCCCAGGCTGCACCCCAGACCACTTAAATCACAATCTCTGTGGGTGAGACACAGGTATCAGTATGTTTTGAAGTCCCCAGGTAATTCCCACGTGCAGATAAGTTTGGGAACCACTGTAGTAGAGAGGAACAAGGAGGCTGCTTTAAAGTAGGTGATCAGGGGGCCGGCCCCGTGGCTTAGTGGTTAAGTGCGTGCGCTCTGCCGCTGGCGGCCCGGGTTGGGATCCCTCGCGCGCACCGACGCACCGCTTCTCCAGCCATGCTGAGGCCGTGTTCCACATACAGCAACTAGAAGGATATGCAGCTATGACATACAACTATCTACTGGGGCTTTGGGGGGAAAATAAATAAAATTATAAAAAAATAAAGTAGGTCATCAGGGAGGGCTTCTCCGAGTAGGTGACATCTGAGTGGAGACCAAAGAGTGAAGGAGCCCTCCTTGGAAGGTCAGCGGGGAAAGCCTTTGGGCAATTGTCTGGCCTAGGTACCCGCATGCCTGGAGGTGACTTTGCCCAAGGTGGGGAGGATTGAGGGAGGAATAGGCTTGAGTTCTTGAGTTGATGTGTTCCAAGAGAAAGCGTGAGAAATCATGGCTGAGTGCAGATGTTCTGCCCCTTCCCCAGATCAGCACCTGGAGCAGCTGAACCAATCTGTGCTCCCGGTAGGCTATGGGTATGAGGAGGTAAGCCCTTTTGGCTCATCAAGAACTCGTGCTTGCTACCAGTGGCTACATCCTCATATCCACTAAGAACAAAACCTGTGGTGTCACCACCACTGCCGCCTACCCCATCTTGCTGTGACCTGTAGCCGAGCAGCCTCTGTTCTCAGAGATACCCCTGTTCTCTGCTGAGACTTCCTATCCTCCTCCTCACACGCACCCCTTGAGAGAGGCAGACAAAGGACTGTCCGCTGGCCGGACAGAGGTGAAGCAGAGGCCCAAAGAGAGTCATGCAGCAATGCTAAAGGGTTGTGGGCCCCAAACCAAGCCCCCGCCTCTCTGCCTCCTCTGGTTTCAGGAAGCCTCCCTGGCCCTGACCACCTGCTTCTGACTCTACTGGGGGCATTTAGTTCTCCATTGAATGCGGGTGTGGGTGAGTGGGGGCTGGGTACCACCCTGGACAAGCAAATGTATGCAAATAGAACAAAAGCAGTAAAACTGCACCAATTTGGGTTTTGTGACTATTTGTCATGGCTGGGCTGGCATTTCCTTAGTGCTGGCTACAGGGGAAGAGTCAGTCCAGTAAATACATCTAGGGAGAATGATTAAGGACAAGCTCTCCATGACAAGCCATGCCCCCATATAGCTAAAGAGCCCCTGGGCCTCTGCCAGCCTCTGCCTGGCACTGGATGCCCCACTGGGAGCTGGTGCTTGGAGCAGGGAACTTAGGGCGGATATTTGAGGCTAAGTACTTGGGGCTGCGTTTCTGGGTCTGGGTTCAGAGGATGGGTACTTGGACTTGAGTGCTTGGAGCTAAGTGGTTGGACTTGCTTCTTGGAGTAACCAAGGCTCCATTCCTTTCTGTTTTTTTTTTGTGAGGAAGATTAGCCCTGAGCTAACATCTGTTGACAATCCTCCTCTTTTTTTGCTGAGGAAGACTGGCCCTGGGCTGACATCCGTGCCCATCTTCCTCATTTTGTATGTGGGACGCCGCGACAGCGTGGCTTGACAAGCGGTGCCTCAGTCTGCACACGGGGTCTGAATCTGTGAACCCCAGGCCGCCGAAGAGCAGTGCGCTAACTTAACCGCTATGCCAGGCTGGCCCCAAGGCTCCATTTCTTTACTGGCCTTATACAAATGAGCATGCCCCTAGCCTAACTCCCCTCTCTGTGGCTTCACAGCACAGGGGAAGGGTGTGACCCTGCCTGTCTGCACTGTCTGCTCCATGGAGACCCCAGAGGGAAGGGAAATGGAAGGCTGCTCTGAGCCTCTTCATGGGGCCTTCTGGGGGCCCCCGTCCTTTCCCCCTAAGCCAGGAAGCCCAAGCTCCCTAATCTTCTGCCCCTCCCCCACAGCCACCTGCTTAAAGGAAGTGGCTCTTCAGTTCTTCACAGGAAGCCACAGGCCTCCTCTGCCTCAGCTCGCTCCGGCTACTGCTGGCCCAGGCCCCCTTTAAGGCTGGGTCTAGGGATGCCCTGTTCCTGCCATCACCTTCTGCTGCCCAACCAAGAAGCGTGTGTGTGAAGTGCTCCTCTCACATCCTTTAAATCCCTGTGGCTCAGGTATGGGAGCACAGGCTGTGGGCCTGGAGGTGAGACTTGTTTGCAGAGGGTCCTGAATGCTGTGCTCAGGAGTTTGGAGATCTCGGCATTGCAGGGCTGAGCTCCAGGAAGGGAGAGGAGGGGCCAGGCCCTGCAGGGATCCTGAGGATTGAGCTCTCTCGTGAGCTTCAGGAGCTCTTGCTGCAGAGCCGTGGGCAGGATCTGAGCATCCATCCGTAGTGGGGCCTGCCCCAGGGAGGGCTGTTGGTAATTGTGGAGCTGTTCGAGGATGATGCAGGCTGATCAAGAGTCCAGGATGGGACTGTACTGCCACCTGGTGGCCACACTGGCACATAGCACCACATAATTGTGGGAGGGCTGCCCGGAGAGGGAGTGAGCGGACTTTCAAGGGCTGAGGGCCAAAGAGGCCCTTAAAGAATGAAAGAAATCCCCAGTTAAAGGGATTTTATTCAAGAGTAAGACACCTCTAACTTGAGCACTTGGGAAGGACATTCTAGGTCTAGGTGAGAGTCCAACACCTCCCCTCCTCCATTTTATAGAGTAGGACACTAACGTCCAGTGAGGTGATGAGGACAGAGGACCTCAACGTTGTTTTCCATCGTCAGCCACACAGATGGGATCTATTTTTGGACTTGTCTTAGGGTGTGGTCCCGGAGTGAGGAACTGCCCTGCTAGTTTCTAGTTACCCTCATTTGTGACCAAACATGGCATCTCTCAGCACCATCACCCACCTTAGTCACCAAAGTTGGCACCACAAGGCGGCTTTTGGCAGCTTCCAAAAATAAAACCCACTCTCGGAGGGCCGGGATCTGACAGGAATGAGGGGATTCAGATGCATGTGCTTCAGGCTCAGCAGTTTTAGGGCAGGAGGCGCCCTGGAGACAATGGTATCCACCCCCCCTGGTTTTAAAAACGAGGAAGCTGGGACTCAGAGAGGGCAAGTAACCTGCCTGAGGAGCCCCACCCTGGAGCTGGGCCAGGGCTCGGCTTTGTGTCTGAAGGCCATTGCCAAGGAGGAGTTTAAAAGCGCATTAGTGTCTCCTGAGTTGTTGCGTTAGTGAATTCTGGTCTGTGTTCATCATTCTGCCTCATACTTTGTAGACAGGATGATTGTGGTCCGTGAAGGCTGACAAGGGCCAAGACGGGTGAAAGGAGATGGGGGTGAGGAGGTGGTGACAGAAAGGGAGAAGGGGGGTCATGAGTGTTTTGGGGGCCCTGTGGGCTCCAGGTAGGTGGGAACTGGGTCTCTTCCACTGGGGTGTCCTCAGCACCTGGCACAGTGCCTGACACAGACTGAGCCCCTGGTCAGTGCCTGCAGAGTGAAAGCATGGAGTCACCTGCACAAGCCCCAGGGGACCTTTTCAGGTCATTTTCAGTGTCATTCAGCCTGAGAACTGCTGAGGCCTCAGATCTAAAACCCTGGGGGCAGAGCTGTCTATCTCTCTCTGGCCTTGATGCTGTGCAAGGGGGTAAGTGGAGGGTGTATGCTTCTGGGGCCAGGGTGCCCACCCTTGGAAGAAAGGAAGAACAGAGTCTGTGAGCCCCAGAAAGTAAATCCTGACTCCAAAGTTAGATTATCTAATTCCTGGTTGTTATTTGGCTATTTCCTCTCTGCTTTATGCAAGTCCTTAATCATAATAATTTACTGAGTGCTTACTATGGGCCAGGGTCCATGCTACACTCTTTCCATTCATTATTTCATCTCATCTCTCTCTTTTTTTTAAGAAATCAGTATTTTATTTTATTATTAATATATATGTGTTTTTTTTTTGCAGGGAAGGAGTCTCCCTAAGCTAACATCTGTTGCCAATCTTCCTTTTTTATTTTTTCTCCCCAAAGCCCCAGTGCATGTTGTATATCCTAGTTGTAAGTCCTTCTAGTTCTTCTGTGTGAGCCACCACCACAGCACGGCAACTGACAGATGGGTGGTGTGGTTCCACGACTGGGAAACGAACTTGGGCTGCCAAAGTGGTGAGAGCACTGAACTTTAACCACGAGGCCATCAGGGCTGGCTCTCATCTCATCCCTTAACAAAACCCCATGAGGTAGATGCTATTATCATTTCAGTTTGCAGAGGAGGAAACTGAGTCACAGAGAAGTGAAGGAACTTATGCCAGGGTGCACAGGTAGGAGAGGGCAGGTCTGTAGGACTCCAGAGGAACATTCCTACCTACTATGCTCCACGGCCTTATTTGAAAACCCCAGCCTCGTCTGTGCTAGAGAATATTGAGTAAAAGTCTAGGGGCCTGTGTTTACTTGGATTACACATTAAAGGAGGCTCAGGCTCCCCTCCCCCAAGCCTGCACGGTGGTGACAAGTGGGTATTATCAAGGGTAACCCAGGAAAAGAACAAGAGGTCCAGTCACTCCTTCCCATTGAAGACTGGGGAAGGTGAAGGGTAAATGGGAGGAGACTGACCTCAGGTTCAATTACCCACATATATTGAGCAACTACTGTGTGCCAGGCCTGTGCCGGGCACTGGGAAGAAGAGGTAAATTAGATACAATGCCCTCCCTGAGGGGGCTGAGCGACACACACCTAGGTCTCTGCGATGTCAACCCTATAGACAAACTGGGGTGCAATTTACAGGCCTCAGTAGAGTGTGATGCTTGAGACCCTGCCTCCCTCTGTGGGCAGAATTCCACTCTATCTGCCCCTCCGTGGATGGCCCTAGCCAAGGCGGGACTCTGCCAAGGCCCTATGGTGAGTGTCAGGTCAGGGGACTCAGTCCACCTTCTGCTCTTGTACACAAGCCACGGTGACAGTGTTTGAGATGCAGATGGTGCCTCTACCCCCTGTGCACCTCTTCCACAGACAGTGCTTCTCTGGGTGCCTGGGGCAAGCTAGCAGAGGCAAACACCTGCAGAGGTGGCACTGGACCTGGGGCAGGAGCGGGCAGGATGGGACCTCTTACCTACCCACCCACATCTGTAATCAAAGAATTTCTAGGGCCGGCCCCGTGGCTTAGTGGTTAAGTGCGTGCACTCCGCTGCTGGAGGCCTGGGTTCGGATCCCGGGCGTGCACCGACGCACCGCTTCTCTGGCCATGCTGAGGCCGCGTCCCACATATAGCAACTGGAAGGATGTGCAACTATGACATACAACTATCTACTGGGGCTTTGGGGGAAAAACAAATAAATAAATAAATAAAAAAAAAGAATTTCTAGATTATAAGTGGGGCTGGGTGGGGGAGGCCTGAGGAGAGCTGGCTTGGCCTTTTTGTGACCAGCTTTTGTGGTTCACACTTGGCCACTTCCCAGGGGTGCAGATCTCCCCGGGAGGCTGGGCTAGCATTGAGGCTGGCGTGCCCACTCATGACTAGAACCACAGCATTCGCTCTCTTTCCACTAGTGCTGGAACCAGCCCTACCTTCCCTGCCATTTGATTTCCAGGGCCTCTTTGCCCTTCCCCTGCCTAGGTCTGGGCACCCTGGTTCATCTGGGCAGGTCTCCCAAACTTCCAGTCTCCCCAAGGCCTGGGGTTGGCCTTCCCTTCCCATTCAGAAGGCATACAGGCTCCATGTGCAAACTGTCCACTCTATCCCCAGAGTTCTCTGAGAGAAGGGAGGCTTTGCTGAGCCCTCAAAAAGCTGCTGGTACACCTTTTCCCCAAGGCAAAGATCTGGCCTTATATTCTCCATCTGACGCAGACCACTCTAGTGCTCCCTCAGAGAATGGAGATCTGGCTTCCCCATCTCCACCTACCTGGAGAAGTAGCTGAAAGCTTCTCTCACTGAGAACAAACTGGGCTCTGCCTCCCCAGGCACCCTGTGAAATCGAGCCTGAACGTTCACGCTGTGCCAGTGGTAGAAGGAGGCTCTGCTGGGAAGGCATCCCAGAGGAGGGCATGTCTGAGCCTGGTGAGGAGCTTCAGAAAGACATTCTAGGCAGAGAGAACAGCATGTGCTAAGGCCCAGAGACTAAATCAGCTGGTTGAGTTCCAGGAGCTGTGGTTGGCTTTAGGGGGAAATGGGGTGTGTGTGTGTGGGTGAGGCACACCAGAGCCAGATCTTATTGGGCTTCTCATAGCAAGGGCAACACACAGAAGGACAAAGTGTTTTCTGAGAGAAGTTTATTCTGTGTTTTGACCTAGGTCATTGACAAGTATAACACAGAAAGCTCTAGACTTCAACTGGAAGAAGGAGGGCAAGGAGGAAGGAGGGAGTTCCTGGGAGCTTCTGGTTACTCCTCCTCCTCCTCCTCCTCCTGGTTGCTGAGTTGCCTGTGGACAGTGTAGCCCAGAAAGGCACCAACCTTGGCCATGAGGCCGCTGCCACCGGTAGCCCCTGTAAAGCAAATACAGCCGGGTCACTCGGGGCCCAGGCACCAGGCCTGGGAACCCAAATGTCTGGAAACCATTGGTCAAGTCCAACCGCTTCATTTCCAGATGAAGAAACAGAAGTCCTGAGAGGGGACGGGACTTCTGCAAAGTGAATCCTATTTCCCCCCTGACTTGCCATCTCAAATCAGAGATGTGTTTTAGAGAAGAAAAAGACAAAAATAACGGCTCATTCTCCTCATGTCTGCGATGAACACACCATGTTATTAATAATGTTAATGACAGCCACCTTTGTGGAGACCTCCTTGTGGGTGCTTGGGGTTTGAAAGTAAGAAGGATGATATTTCATCCCTGTTACAGCCCTGTGACATGTGAGAGGACAACCATCTTATAGCACAGGACTGTTCCTAGCCTTTCCCACACCTGTCACTTCCCACTGCTGGGGTGTGGCCTGGTCCCTGTCTTTCCATCTGCCCCCTTTGACAAGGGCTCTGTTTTTTTGGGCTGGTTCTTTGGGCTTTTGTCATCCAGAATTGAGAGAGGCTGGAGGGCTCAGAAAGGCAGAGGGGACAGATTGTCGAGGCAGAGGGAGCGTTTTTTTCTGTAGGATTTTGGAGGCCTCAGAAAGAGAGAGAGGGAAAGAGAGAAAGAAAAGGAAAGAGATAGAGGAGAGAGAGAAGTGAATGTGCATTTTTGAGAAGGGTCATTCTGAGCCCTTTTCCTTCCCCTTCATGGTGTTTAAGAAATGCAAGAGCAGAGTTGGTGTGAGATTGAATTGGGTGGCTCCCCCATGGTTCTTTGCCATTCTGTTTCTCTGAGGCTAAGCAGATTCATAAAATGTTAAATTGACGATGATTGTCCCCGTTAACAGATGAGGAAACTGAGGCTTGTTGCGACTTGGCCAAAGCATCAGCAAGACACCTGGCCTTCGATGCTAAAAGCGAGGAATCAGACTGAGTTGGAATCCTAGCTCTGGTGCTAACTAGCTGGGAGAACTTGAGTACATTACTTAATCCCTAGGTTCCTCAATTTCCCCACTGCATGATGGAGATTATAAGAATACCCGCCTCACAGAGGTGAGTTAGCCTGTGAAAAGGGCCCAGAACAGTAAAGAAGGCCGCCTAGCCCTGGAGTCCCCGCCCGAGGGCCCGGCCCCACTCACCGAGGCTCTGCAGCGTGGCCACCAGGCCCCCGGCGGGCACGCCGCCCCCGTTCGCCACGGCCGACCAGCTCATCAGCGAGGCGGCCATCGAGTTGGCGGCGATGCCGGCGCTCGTGAAGCCCAGGGCGGGCAGCCCCACGGCCATGAGCCCTGCAGAAGGAGGAGCCGGTGAGGGAGCGCCCGCAGCAGGCGCCCGCCCCGCCTTCCCGAGCCCCCTGCCCTCCAGACTCACCTCCTCCGACCGCCATGTAGGTCAGCGTGCTCAACCACCCGGAGCCGCTCTCCTCTGAGCTCTCGGAGCGTCTTCTTTTGCCTGTCGGCAGAGCGGACAAAGCAGAGTGGGGAGCAGGGTCCCCTACTCTGTGCCTGAGGCTCAGGACCATCCCCAAAGTGGGGGCCACCATCCTCCCATTTCGGAGAGCCTCATTGAAGGGAAGAGACTTTTCCTAAGGCGCCGTGCTTAGCACATAACTGGCATGGAATAAATTTCGGTAGAATGGAGGAATTGACAGAGTAGGGAATCGAATAGGGAACTCTGGCTACAGCGACTCTGCGCTGTCCATTGTAATAGCTTCTCTCGTTCAGACGCACGCCTGGGTCTCTAAACCAGGAATCCTGAAACTCTACTCAGGGATCCTGAAACTCCGCTTCTTTGTCCCACAGTCCCCCCATGCCCCAGGATGCTTACCTGCCTCCACCCCGCAGGTGAAGAGTAGCAGGTAGCACAAAAAGAGCGATACCACATTCTGCCGCATGGTGGCGCCGCACGCAAGCTTTGTCACTGAACCTGACGGTGGGAGAGAGGGAGGAGGTGGTACCCAGAGCCCTTTTCGAGCCATACCTGCTGGATTGTTTTCCCCATAAAAAGCAGCGAGGTGCTCTGGACTAAGCCCAGGACCCCTCTAAGGAGCTTCCCATTTCCTCGCGGCAACAACGGCGGTGATGTTCCTGCCTCCCCAGTGATCGTGAGAATTCATGAGGCAATCCTCCTTGGTGTGGTGCCTGGCACGTGGTGCGCTCTCGATAGACGTCAGCTAGAATCATTCCTGTGGTTTCTGTTCTAGATTTTGGCTGTGTGACCTTGGGCGGGACCTTGTCTGGTTTACTTATCTCTCAGTTTACTTATCCCTAAGATGGGGTTATTAATAGGGCCTATTTCAGAGGGTGGCTATGCATTTCGAAACTGTTTACCACTATATCCCTAGCATTTAGAACAGTGCCTGTCACATAGAATTTTCTAAAAAATGGTTGTTGATAAACTTATTGTTACAAGGCATTGAGTATTTACAGGTACCAAACATTGACCTCACATCAGCTTCATTTTTGAGAAAGAGAGCGTAGAGGGGTAAAGGAGTGTGTTTAAGGTCACATAGCAAGTTGTGCAGCCTAGACACACACTCAAGACCGTTAGAATTCAAAATCTATACTCTTTCCATTATACCACAAAATAGCAAAATACATGTGCCCCCAAACTCACTCTAATGTGATCTTTGTCAGCTCAATGCATTTTCCTTGAATTAAAAACAAACAAACAATCAACCTCCCATGTATCGAGCACTTAGCACTTTATGGCACAAGGTCACTTATACCCATAACAAGCCCATGAAGTAGGTACCATTGTTCTCAGCCATGTGTTAGAGAGAAGGAAACTGAAGTTCGGAGAGGTTAAGTAATTTTCCCAAGCCTGCCCAGCCAGGAAATGGCAAAGTCAGGACTTAAACCCACAATTGATTGATGCCCAAACCCACAGTTTTAACAACCACTTCAGATCCCTTCATCTGTCTTCAAAGATGAACTCACTGTCATATTAGATCCTACAATAAAGGGGTCTCAGAAATCATCCAGTCCTTTGGGCAGGTAAGGTAGCTTGATCTCCACCTTACAGATGAGGAACTGAAGCCCAAAGAGGTGAAGTGACAGGGTTAAGGCCACAGATTGGTGATGTGGCACCTATGAGCTAAGTTGCATGCCTCTTGGGGTTTTGCACCCCAACCTGCTAAAAGCCCCAACCCATCCCCTCAGACCAGTCTTATCCCTAGGCACTAAAAGGGACTCGGGGGTATGGCCTCCCTGAGGAGTGGGCATCCCGGCTCTCAGGGCATGAGGCTCACAGGCAGGCAGCCTGGCAGAGATTGGCATCTTGACATGCATATCTCCTCGCTTCTGGGTTTACCTTAGAGAACAGAAGAGAAAGAATCTTCCTGCCCGGATCCTGGTGACAGATGGGAGCAGCAGTGAAATCACAGCTCTCAGGCTGAAGTCTGGCTTTTTATAATCACATTAGGATTGCCTCCCCCACTCCCCAGGGCAGCCAATCCCTGTCAGAGTTTCGCTTTCCTGCACTCTGTCTGCAGTTTCGTTTCTCCACTCCTCTAGCTCTGCTCAGTGGAGGCGTCTCTGCACAGGCTACTGGTAGAAAAATGTAATTCAAATCAGGGACTTTCTAAACAGCTAACAGTATTCAAAGCAGGTCACACTAGAGTGGGATCCACTGCCCTGCTGGGCTCAGAGAAGCCCGACTAGCAGCTCCTCTTGGGGCACAGAGGCCTTTCACAATTCAGTTCAATTAATAACAATGCCTACCATTTATTGAGCACTCTCTGCATGCCAGGGCCTGTGCAAAGTGTTGTATGTACGTGATCTTTTCCCAATCCCAGAACAGTCTTGTGAAGTACCGTATACTCTTTATAATCCTCCTTTTGCAGAGGAGGAAATTAAAGCTTGTGGAAATGAAGTCATTCCTTTCCATTGTCCTCTTGGGCTGGCTGCTTCCCGGTGATGGGCATATGGTAAGACCAGCAAAGCCTATGTTCATGAGGCCATCGTTGCATATCTTTTGCCCTCAAATGGGTCCTCTGGCCCCAGGTCATGCAGTGAGCATTCTTTAGGCCTTTGGATGGTGATGCTTGTAGAAATTCTATGGGTAAGAAATGCAAACCAGGGCCGGCCCCGTGGCTTAGCGGTTGAGTGTGTGCGCTCCGCTGCCGGTGGCCCGGGTTCGGATCCCGGGCATGCACCGACGCACTGCTTCTCTGGCCATGCTGAGGTCGTGTCCCACATACAGCAACTAGAAGGTTGTGCAGCTATGACGTACAACTATCTACTGGGGCTTTGGGGGTAAAAATAAATAAATAAAATTATAAAAAAAGAAATGCAAACCATATTTGGAGTCCATAACAATTCCAGTAAGGATGAATCATTGCCTTCTCCAACGTGGAAGGGAGCTGATATGAATGACCTGCCTCCAGGTGGCTGGCTGCTCTGTGACCAGTGTTGTTCTACTGCTGCCTGCTGCTGGCTGGTTGGCTATTTGTTGGCAATTGCTAAGCAGTCTTGGTGAGAGGGAACCCAAGTTGTTGAGTCCATTCATAGCCTCCATCTTGCCACCATGGCCAGTTTTTTTTATTGATGTCATAATAGTTTAAAACATGGTGAAATTTTAGTTGTACATTATTGTTTGTCAGTCACCGTATACATGCACCCCTTCCTCCCTTGTGCCCACCCCCCAACCCCCTTACCCCTGGTAACCACCAAACTGTTCTCTCTGTCCGTGTGTTAGTTTAGCTTCCACTTATGAGTGAAATCATGTGGTGTTTGTCTTTCTCTCTCTGGCTTATTTCACTTAACATAATACCCTCCAGTTTCATCGATGTTGTTGCAAATGAGACAATTTTGTCTTTTTTTATGGCTGAGTAGTAGTCCATTGTATAAATATACCACATCTTCTTTATCCAATCATCAGTCGAGGGCCACTTGGTTGCTTCCATGTCTTGGCTATAATGAATAATGCTGCAGTGAACATAGGGGTGCATAGGCGTCTTTGGATTGTCGATTTCAGGTTTGTTGGATAGATACCCAGTAGTGGGAGAGCTGGATCATAAGGTATTTCTATTTTTAATTTTTTGAGGAATCTCCATACTGCTTTCCTTAGAGGCTGCACCACTTTGCATTCCCACCAGCAGTGAACCAGGGTTCCTGTTTCTCTACAACCTCTCCAACATTTGTTGTTTTTTTGTCTTGGTGATCATAGCACCATGGCTACTTTTTAATGGATCTTTTGGAAAGTAATAGGGTGGCTAAGTTTAGAGTTTTGCTGACATCTGCAGGACGAGACATCTGACCATCTGGCTGGAGAGCTTCCACTGCAGTGGATGGTGTCTGGTGAGCAAAAATGTGAGACACAAAGATCTGCATGCTTTGTGCCCACTCCTAGAGCTCTAGCCATATGCCCCCTACCCAGACCTGCTTATCTTTGAAATCCCAATTTTGCTCTTTCTATGCCCTTGACCAACTAGCCAAGCCATCTGCCACTTCTCAGGGATTAATGTATGTCTGCACCTCAGTCCATTTCTTCCTCCATACAAAGGGCATGACAAAGTATATGGCTCATAGTTCTGCCCCATGGGAGGATTTATCACTGACCTTCAGGGCTGCCCTCAGCTGGGGTAGTAATAACACAGTCCATTTCCAGCTGGTGCCAAAATAGCACAGCGACCTATCTGTGAAGTGGGTTCAACCGTTTTCCTCCTTTTTCAGTTGGCTGCAGGGAACCCTCCAGGAGGCCATACGTATGGGTTAAAGGAGAGGTGTCAGATCAATGGAGTTAGGTGCTGCAGGAGTCTCAGCTGGCTGTTCATTCGATTTACTCGTGACCTCTGGACTCTTTGAGCCCAGCTATGAATGTACCACTTCCATCATATTGAATTGATGTTGTGCCATCTAATAACATCTAGCTTAAGACATATAGCCACCTGGCATCCAGTGGTCAGATGCTCAGTCGCTACTGGGGACCCGTGACATATCAGGACCTTTTTGTTCAAATGGACCGTGGTGAGTATGGCCTTCCTCCAGAATCCTAGAGGTCTTCACTGCAACTCTCCTATTTAGGCTCTCAGAGACTCCCTACAGGATCCAGAATGGATTCCTCCAGCAACATTGTATCTGCAGGATCCTAGAATCCAAAGTGGCAGCATAGCCCGTTCTACGATCTGAACCTTGCTGTATAGCCCTCTCTTGCTCTGGGCACCACTCACAATTGGCAGCCTTTCGGGTCACCCAATAAAAGGTTGGAGAAGTAGTTCTAAGTGTGTATATTCTGCTTCCAAAATCCAAAGAGGTCCACCAAGCACTATGTCTCTTTCTAAAAGATAATGAGGTGAGATAACTTGTCCTGGCACTGAACTACTGAACTAAAATGTTCCCAATGTGGCAGGACCACAAATCTTCATGTAAGTTATCTTCCACTCTCTGGCAAGCATGGTGCTTACCACTCTTCCTGTTCATGTCGAGTGAGCATGATGTCACCGACAGAATGGACGAGTATGATTCTGTGGAATGTCAAGGTGATCGTGGTCCCTGAAGACTACGCTATAACAGAGAGCTGGAAAGTTCACACAGCCATGAGGGGAGAGAGTGAAGGTGCTATCATTGTGACATTGTGATGTAAAAGCAAACTGCCTTTGACCATCCCTTCTCATGGGAATTGAAAAGAAAGCATTTGCTAAATCAATAACTATACACAAGTGCTAGGGGTTGTGCTGATTTGCCCCAGAAAAGCTACCACATCCAGTAGAGCAGCTCTGATTGGGGCTATCATGAGGTTAAGTTTACAGTAGTCTATCCATCAATGCACCATGATCCATCTGTTTCCCTGGAAGCCAGACAGGTGAATTAAATGTGGATATGATGGGGAACACAACCTCAGCCAAAGTATTAGATCAGAAATAATACTGCAGAAATCAGCTGTGAGGCAGTGTGATGGTTAATTTTATGTGTTAGATTGGCTAAGCCATGGTGATACCAGCTCAAGACAAAGTTGACATAAGGGAAGCTATATTGTAGAAAAGAAACCCTATTGTAACTTTGAATGACCTCTGACTAACTAACCCAACTGAATATGTACCTTCCAGGAGATCTAACTTGCTCTGTAGATTTTACAACCCCTGTTTGTGCATGTACCTCCCAGCTACAATAAGATGATAACTTTGTTCTTTTGAGTTCCTTAGGAATGTGATGACCCCTGAACAGAGATTCTATGCTGATAGCCATTATCAATGAAAACGGAAAGATCTGGTGTGGTGACTCCCAGTATGTAACACCCGAGGGCCAACATTCCTAACCCCCTCCCCTATAACCCACCAGCCTATGTGACTGCTGTAAGTTTTTGTGCCCTCTTAATTTGGTTCTTTGAGACATTAGTTGGCCATCTTCCCTCTTGCTAGCAAGCTGTAATAAACTGCCCTTTCTTTTCCAGCATCTTGCCTCTTGACAATTGGCTTTTGTCTCTCGACGAGCAGATCATGCCCTTTGGGAAATAACAGAAATCTGGTGACTCTGGTGGGATGTTAAGTCCTGCTCGTGGCCAGCCGACCTTGGACAGGCAACCTGTCAGGTAAGTCCCTATCGGCTGCCGAGGCTCTGTTTGTCTTGGGGATCTGCCCTTCCTGTTCTCTTGTGCTGACGCCGGTTGCCTCTCAATACCCCCTATGGTGGTAAGAGAAACGGCTGCTTCTGGTGGGTTGACGGGCTCACATCTGGAGTAGGACCTCAGGGGTCCACCACCAAGAACTTTCCTTACCCTCCATCTGGGGTCCCCTTTTTGAGAAGGGGGACCATTTGGTAAATAGGGTGACCTGCCAGAGTGGGAAGAGTAATAGGGCTTCACCCAGAATCTAGGAACCAGTGTCTAGTTTGTCTGTGTCTGTGTCTGTAAAGACCTCTAGGATCAGAAGTCTTTTGGATTTGGGTGAGTGACATTGTTAAAATGTGCCTGTACCTAAAATTGTTTAATATCTCACCAGGATAGTAGGTTAGAGGCCCCACTGACAAGATTTGGTTGCTGGGTTCAAGTCCCAAGGCTAGGATTGTGGGAGACAATATAAAGGTTACAGCTGCTGGGGCACTCAGAAGGATTGAGTTAGAGTCCTGAGCTCTGGGTTAGAGTCCCAGAGTATTGGATTTTGGTGTCTTTTCACATTGGTCTATGTCTGACTGTTTTATTTGTTAAAATTGGCTGTTTGGGGACTGAGTTTCTTGGTGATTGTAACAAACTCCCTTTAGAAGTTACCTTGTTTGTTACGGCCACCTTGGGAAAAGCCCCCTAAAATGGACATAACCGTAAATAGCTGGCAAGATAACCTGAGATAATTTAAAATGACAGTGGCCATTTTGGGCTCTTTTTGAGACTCTAAACCAAGGAACAAGGAAAAATCTTTAATCTTTAAAGAGTCAAGAGCTCCACCTTTTGATTGAAAGTTTCCAGAAGCTATAAATGTTTGCAGAGAACAGCAAAGTCTTACCAAGCTTGTTTTGTGTCCTGAGGGCTTGGCTTGATAATTGTCAGGTTGGGGGGTTGGTCCCAAAATACATTCAGACGAAAATATGGTTGCACCTCATTTTGTGGTCAGAGATAGTCAGACAGAAATACAGGTTGCACTCCTGTTTGTGGCTAAGAGTCCTACCAAACTGCCATCAGCCTCAGGGGAATTACATTAGCCATTAGAAGAAAGCTTTGGCTGGGCCTTCATTGTAAGGGTCTTGATTTCAGGGATGCTTGCAATTTTCATGATCTGATTCTAGCTGCAGCATAAATATACTTTTGACCAGTGGTGTCTAAATTCTGAAAACAATAGAAATGCTAATTTAATCCCCTTAGAATTCTCCTGAATTGGGCAACTTTCAGCTACAAGTAAATAGTATGAACTACTGAGTACTCATTGGTTTATTGATCCTTATCTTCCCAGAGATGGTCACTGTTTTTCCTTGTCTCTGTATTTTCTGTCATTTGTCATAAAGGAAAACCCATAGAGCAAGATGCAGGCAGATATCTCCATAAACCTGTTGTTTGGGCGGGCCCGGGCCGGGCCCGCCTATGGAGTATGTGCATAAGGTGGAAGCTATTGCTAACAGGGCATCTTGGAAGCTAAAACAGCGGCAACATTGGTGGGCGTGGGTTGAGCGGTTAAGAGCTGTTAGGGTGCTTGCCACCTCAAGAAGTCTCCCACGAAAGGATCAGTTGGTCATGGAACAGGGTAGATGACACAGATCCCCCCACCAACTTCAAGAAAATATTGTGCAACAGTGAGGTACTCTGTAAAGCATACACAATCCCCAACCCCACAGCACCTCCCCCCCAGGTATTAGTCTGGCTCCAAGTGGCCCAAAGCATAGCTAAAGCTGTTAATGTGCACATAAGATGAAGTGTTTTTTCCCTCTTTTTGTCTTGTTCTATGTCTTGAGAACTTGCCTTTGTGATCTCTTTGGTCATGAGGGGTTCCAGGCCATCGGGGGCCTTTGTCATCTCAACTTTTGTTGTTTGTTAGTGCACTACCACCTGTGCAGCAGAAGCCTTTGCTTTCTTGGGCTATTTTTTTTGGAGTTAACTTCCTGGATCTTGTGAGGGCTACTCCTTTTGCACTCTATTTTGGGGATGTCTCTTGCATCCATAGTTAAGCCATAAATGCTTGCAGATATTGGGATGTTAAAAACTAACAAGGCAAATATCCCCCAGAAACTCCATCTTGGAGAAAACTTGAGTGGTTTCTCTGTGACTTTGTGGTGTAGTTGGACAGGTAGATCAACCTATAATGTCATTTGAGTTACAACCCAATTTCTGAGAAATTAAGAGCAATTCCCCTTAAAAAAAATCCTTGCAAGACTGGAAATGCAGCTGTAGAAGCAGTTCAGGTTCTACCCATTTCCTTTATCTCAAAGGGCCTGCAAATCCTCTGGGGAATATATATCCCATCACTAATTCCTAAGACTGAAGGAAAAAAGAGGGAAAAAGGCCAAAAAAGGCCATAAGAGCACCCTCGCCAAAAATCTAGCCTCATGAGTGCCTTCTCCACAAATATTGGTAAAAAAGGCTTAAAACAAAATCTGGGTTTGTGACTAGGGAGATTTATTTTACTGTACCTGATCCATGGCAGTAATTTTTAAAACAATAGCTGTGGGAACTCTGTGTATGTATGTTTATATGTATGTTACATATGTGTGATATTTTTACCTCTGGACGGTATGGTCAAAATTAAGAGCTCTGTTTAATTGGCTTAAAGTAAGGACTTACATAAATTCTAAATGTAATAGAAATTAACCTGAATGTCTTTCAAGTTAACATGATATAAATTAATCTTTGGTAACTGAAAGCTTATTTAAGATTGTTGGTTTCGGGCCGGCCCCATGGCTTAGCGGTTAAGTGCACGCGCTCCGCTGCTGGCAGCCCGGGTTGGGATCCCTGGCACGCACCGCTTCTCCGGCCATGCTGGGGCCGCATCCCACATACAGCAACTGGAAGGATGTGCAGCTATGACATACAACTATCTACTGGGGCTTTTGGGGGGGGAAATAAATAAATAAAATCTTTAAAAAAAAAAAAAGATTGTTGGTTTGATTGAAATAGGCATGTTCTCAGAGTTGTCAGTATATTAAACATTAATTACTAAATATAAATTTACCTGCTTTTGTCATATTGCAGAAAAATTAAAAGCTGTTTTAGGTCTATTGGTGAACATGTCTCGTGTTTTATTGAAAGCTTGTACTATAAAGTAACATGTTTCCAGAAATTATGAAAAGTGTTTATAAATTTGTCAAGCCACAGAATGCTAATGTAAAAGAAAGTTTACAATTGCTTACCTCTTAGTTTTTACTTAAAAATTAAGGTTCCTAGGGCCGGCCCTGTGGCTTGGTGGTTAAGTGCGCGCGCTGCGATGCTGGTGGCCCGGGTTCGGATCCCGGGTGCGCATCGAGGCACCACTTCTCCGTTCATCCTGAGGCCGAGTCCCACATACAGCAACTAGAAGGATGTGCAGCTACGACATACAACTATCCACTGGGGCTTTGGGGGGAAAAAATAAAATAAAAAAAATCTTTAAAAAAAAAAAATTAAGCTTCCTAAGGGTTAAAAATTCTAATATGTGATTAAGTCTACTAGAAATTAATAAGGAAAATATGTTTGTATTTAAGGAAATTAAGATAGGTTTTTAGTAAAGAAGATGTGAAAAATGGAAAGATTTTTGTTTGTTTTGTTAAGAAAGATAAATTTATCCCAAAGTATTAGGTGGAAAAACAAAAAAAAGAAAGAAAGGCATGGGATAAATTCTGCATGTAAAAAAAAAGGTTGTAGAAGGTTTGTGAAAGAGGAATTCTAAAAAAAAAAGTTTTGTACATGGTCAAGTTGGCTAAGATTAAAATAAATCTAATTAAGTAAATAAGTTTTAGTATCAGAAGTAAGCTGGGACAAAAATTAGAATTTCGTTTCCTCTGTCTCTCTCTCTCTTTTTTTTTTTGTAAGGAAGATCAGCCCTGAGCTAACATCCGTGCTAATCCTCCTCTTTTTGCTGAGGAAGACCAGCTCTGAGCTAACATCTATTGCCAATCCTCCTCCTTTTTTTTTTCCCCCAAAGCCCCAGTAGATAGTTGTATGTCATAGTTGCACATCCTTCTAGTTGCTGTATGTGGGACACGGCCTCAGCATGGCCAGAGATGCGGTGCATTGGTGCGCACCCGGGATCCGAACCCAGGCCGCCAGTAGTGGAGCGTGCGCACTTAACTCCTAAGCCATGGGGCTGGCCCTCTCTCTCTCTTAAAAGGATAATTTTCCTAAGTTTACCTAAAAGACAGAGATCTATGTTTTGTTAAGGTAATTTCCTATGTTCAAAAGTCTGAGGTCTCTCTATTAAGGCTTTTCTGGACTGTTTGAATGCTCTGTTTGCCCTTGACTTTTTCTGTTGTCCCTTTGTTTGAATGGATAACTAAACATTGTTTCACAACGACAAGATTAGCAATGCTTTGATCTTGTCTGACCAAATGTTTTAAAATCTTTACCTATATATATATATATTTTGTGTGTGTGAGGAAGATCAGCCCTGAGCTAACATCCATGCCAATCCTCCTCTTTTTGCTGAGGAAGACTGGCCCTGAGCTAACATCCGTGCCGATCTTCCTCCACTTTATATGGGATGCTGCCACGGCATGGCCTGACAAACGGTGCGTTGGGGCGTGCCCAGGATCCGAACCCGGGCCACCAGCAGCGGAGCACACTCACTTAACCGCTACACCACGGGGCCGGCCCCAAAACCTTTTTATATTTTTGACAAGCTCCCCAAAATCCATATCTTTGTGTGTGTGTGTGAGGAAGATTGGCCCTGAGCTAACATCTGCCAATCCTCCTCTTTTTTTTTTTTTTTTGCTGAGGAAGACTGGCCCTGGGCTAACATCCATGCCCATCTTCCTCTACTTTATATGGGACACCGCCACAGCATGGCTTGACAAGCAGTGCGTCGATGCGCGCCTGGGATCCAAACTGGTGAACCCCAGGCTGCTGCAGTGGAGCGTGCACGCTTAACCACTTGTGCAACCGGGCTGGCCCCCAAAATTCGTATCTTAAACAAAGTCTTTCTTTTGACTTTTTTCTTTGATAATTTCCAAAGGGCCCCGGGACTTCTCAAAGCAATTTGCTCTTTTCCTATAAGGAGGAAGATACTAAACTTATTAGGCGTTGGTATGTTACATTACATGGGAAGCATTGTCAAATAAGTGATGATAAACCTTCTTAGGTGGTATTATGTGGGTGAATGTTATTGATATAGGTGTTTTGAAATTGTATAACATTACTGAAATTCTGATCTGTCCTGGTTATCAGTCTGGTTCTGGTTATTATTTTAAAGTATTGTATGTCACAAAATTAACCAAATTTCTTTGTCAATTGCCATTTTGCGGTCTTGTTGTTTACAGATAGTTATTTCTTTGCTCTGATGCTTTTACAAAATATGTTTCGTCTTCAGAGAATTTTGTACAAAGTACTCTGGTGCTTACTGTAGTATACAGGTTTCTGATAAACTTTCAGGTCATAAAACTGGACTGCATAAGAAATTACAGAATTCTAACTGAGTAACTGATGACTTTGTGAAACTGCTGACAAGATTAAGATCAAGAATTGATTACACTGGACTGAATGAACTGATGAGGATGATTATAATTTTTATCTCTTTTGTTTGAAATATTGCTGATTTTTTAATGTTTTGTTCTCAGATTTAAGGAAAACTTTTTCTCTTTTCTCTTAAGCTAACTGTGACTTATAGCAATTTGGTAAATTATACCTTTGTAAGCAGAAGTGAAACATTTATCTTTTTCTCCCTACCTGATCCCTCCAGGATTTGAAAACTCTTAGTAAGTGAATATTCTTATTTCATGGCAATATGTTTATTTGCATAAGTTCAATAAGAATCTGTTCTCCTTATAACAAGACACAATTGGAAACATTGGTTATATTATGAAGGCTTTGACTGGAATATTATATTTGAGAAAAACATACAGACTCAGATATGACAAGACAGCTTTTTTTTTTTTCTTTTTTGTGAGGAAGATCAGCCCTGAGCTAACATCTGCCAATCCTTCTCTTTTTGCTGAGGAAGACCGGCCCTGGGCTAACATCCATGCCCATCTTCCTCCACTTTATATGGGACACTGCCACAGCATGGCTTGACAAGCGGTGCGTCGGTGCGCGCCCGGGATCCGAACCGGTGAACCCCAGGCCGCTGCAGCGGAGCACGTGCACTTAACCACTTGTGGCACCGGGCCAGCCCCGGCAAGACAGCTTTTGAGAGATAAAGATTGGGTTTTATGGAATAAAGCCAGGTGGAAATATTGGCCTGAGGCCTTATGTATAGCATTCCAAACAACACTTACTGGATAAATAAGGAATGTCACTTATCTGGCAGGTGCAAGGAATCTCAAAATATTGGGGGAACCTCGAAAAGAGAGGAATTCACCCAAATCTGTAGGTATTGCAGGCAAAGTCGGATGACAAAATCCTTGCCTTGGCTTTCCTGGCCTCGAGAGACCATTAAAGTTCAATCTGAGATTCCTTATAAAAAGTTCCAGCAAAGCAGATTTAAAAGAGCCTATATGATCAGTTGCTATTCTTGCTGTACTTATGTAAATAATTGGGCCAAATTTATTGAAACTAGACTTATTTGCAAAGCACTTAGTCTTAATTTGGCTATCTTTGGTAAAAATGAGGGTGATTTTAGAGAGAAAAATTATGTTTCAATAGAAACTTTAATACACATTTGTGGATGTTGCTGTTAATTGTCTTTGAGGTTTTTGTTATAGCTGTTAGCTGAACTGGATCCTGAATTCTTCTAGTCTCCTGAAATATCTGGCCACAAATCTCCAAACTAATGTTTTCAATTTTTTTCCCATCATTTTCACTTGGAATCACTGAGAACTGAAACTGCCCTTTTCCCTGAAGCCTTGCAAACTGAAGCTTGTGGACTTGATATAAACTTAAGAGAGCTTCATGTCTGTTGCTATGTAAGCCACTCAGAAAGGCACCTGAATACCTAATGACATCATAAGAGACATTTCAAACTGCAAAAGATGCTTTGACTCTGACATCTAGAAATATTTTTGACTGGCTGCACCCTGTCCTCAGAAACTGGTTTATAATTTGCTCCCACCATTAACTTTGTTTTTCTTTTTGTCTCATTAATTACCTGATTACTTGCTTCCACAATATAGGCCTAACTTTGGGAGCCCACTTGCATCACCATCTTACTAAGAGACTGGTTCAATAAGATGAAGCAATAGGATGTCCCTCAAGATTGAGGGATTAAACAACAAAAGGGGAAATTGACACCAGCTCAAGATGGGGTTGACATAAGGGAAGCTATATTGCAGAAGAGAAACCCTATTGTAACTTTGAATGACCTCTGACTAACCCAACTGGATATGCACCCTCCAGGAGATCTAACTGCTCTGTAGATTTTACAACCCCTGCTTATGCATGGACCTCCCAGCTATGATAAGATGATAACTTTGTTCTTTTGAGTTTGTTGGGAATGTGATGACCCCTGAACAGAGAGTCTATGCTGATAGCCATTATCAACGAAAACTGAAAGATCTGGTATGGTGACTCCCAGTATGTAACACCCGAGTGTCAACATTCCTAACCCCCTTCCCTATAACCCACCAGCCTATATAACCCTTCCCTGTAAGATTTTGTGCCCCCTTAATTTGGTTCTTTGAGACATTAGTAGGCCATATTCCCCCTTGCTAGCAAGCTGTAACAAACTGCCCTTTCTTTTCTACCATCTTGCCTCTTGACGATTGGCTTTTGTCTCTCGATGAGCAGATCATGCCCTTTGTGCGGTAACAATGGTACCTAGATATTTGGTCAAACACTAGTCTAGGTGTTGCTGTTGTAGGGGAGGAAGACTATCCTCTACCTACTCTGGGTCCTTTCTGGCTGGGCTACAAATTAAATTGTTAACAGGAGAAAATCAAACAAAGCTTTATAACGTGTATACAAGGGAGAAACCTGGAAAAACTGGGGAATTCGACAAAATGGCGGAGGTTCTCATCTTAAATAGCATATTCAGGTAAAGACAAAGGAGGATGTTGTGGGTGGGGGGAGTTGGCTATGGGAGATTACCCGGAAAGCAGAGTAAACAAGAGTATGCAGATTTAAGTCCTTGCCTTCTGCATTGATAAGAGTTTCTAGAGATAAGGTCATCCCCCCTTCTTCCTGGTACAGAGAGGGAGACACCTTTACAAATGGAGATTTCCCTTATAAATGTAAATGTCTCTTACAAAGGGTAACTTCTACTTTTGCTTGGTTTTCAGAGCTTTGATAAGAATGGGCTTAACAAAGACCCTCCCAGTCTATCCATACCCAGAGTTATCTATGGTGATGGACTGTCCCAGGGACAGGCCTTCTATCTTAAATTATTTTAGGCAGTCAGTGTGTGTGTGTGTGTGTGTGTGTGTGTGTGTGTGTGATAGTGGTGGTGGGGGTCAAAGTTTCTTTCAGAGAAAATAATCAAGGTAAAGAGACATATTTTGAGGTGGACAATTCTGATTGCCCACACTGTGAAGGTAGTTTTGACATGAGATTTACATTTAAATCAGTAGACATTGAATAAAGCAAATTATCCTCCATCATGTGGGTGGGCCTCATCCAATCAGTTAAAAGCCTTAAGAGAAAAAGGAATGACTCCCCCTTGGAAGAGGGAATACTGCCTGCAGTCTGCCTTTGAACTTGAGCTGTAACATCAATTCTTCCTTGGAGCTCCAGACTGCCAGCCTACCCTGCAGATTGTGGACTGGCCAGACTCCACAATTGTACGAACTAATTAGTTAAAATCAGTTACCCGCTTTCTACATATATACACATCCTATTGGTTCTGTGTCTCTGGAGAACCCTTACTAACACAGTCAGTTTCAGGAGCTTCTGCTTGGCTCTTCCTATTGTGATAGCCTTTACTCCACAGGTCATGGAATCAAAGAGGATTCTGTCAGCTTCTAGGGAACTCATTGGACTTAAGCTTAACTCTGTCACCCACCCGCCTTTACTCCATACTCTAACTAGAGAACTATTGTTACCGCCCAAAGAGGGGATTTGTCTGCCTGCCACAAGACATGTCAATAGTCAAGGGGCAAGGAGGTAGGAGAGAAAGGATTTTTATTACAGCTTGCTAGCAAGGGGGAAGATGGCCAACTCATGTCCAAAAGAACCATCTTACAGAACAAAGATTACAGGCCAGTTATATAGGGGGCAGGTCTCCAGGTGGGGGAGGCATCTGGGCTCAGGGTGGGGCATCCATCTGATCTCCGGTGGAGGCAGATATCTTGTCTTAGTTCCTGATAGTCATTTGTTTTATTGGATATGCATCAGAGACTGGAGCAACGCCCTATACCCTGATAATTCAGTTGTCCTTGATGATGGCTATCAGCATAGGCTCTCTGTCCAGGGGTCATCACATTCCTAAGGAGCTCAAAGGAACAAAGTTATCAACTTATTGCAACTGGAAGGGGCCGTAAAATCCACAGAGCATGTCAGTTAATCAGAGGTCATTCAAAGGTACAATATGATTTTTTTCCTACAATATGGCTTCCCTTATGTCAACCTTGTATCGAGCCGGTATCACTATGATGGTGTTTTGTGTCTCCTAGTTTCTGTGTCAGCTCAGACTCTATGTCTTTAACAATCTTTGACTATTCTGAATATTTTTTCCAATGCATAGTTACCCTGGCAAATGGCAGCAGATCCCTTTGGGGAAGGATTCAAGGAATATTTACTCTATATTATTATGGTATTGCTGAAGAGTCATTCCTTAAGGGGGCATGGCCTCTCCTGTAGTAAAGGGTTCTGGTTCTGTGAACTTAGATCTAGAATCTGGTTGAGGTACTGTGATTTTCCACTGTCGCGGCTGATGTCAGTCTTCTGCTTACCAGCTCTTGATTTTTTTTAAATGTAAAAATCGAGGATAACCAAGTCAGCTGTGCATCCATCTCATCCCCGTAATTAACTTACCATAGATCCCTGCAGATCAAGGTACCCTCATTGTCTCTCTGGCCTTGCTGCCCATGACAGTAATTCTATTCACCTAGCCTTGGGTGCCATCTCTGCCATTCTGGAATCCCAGTGTTGCTATTGATATTAGGAATCCTAGTTCCATGGCAGCATCTCTTACTCTTCACCTCAGCCTAGCAAAGACAGACACAGCTGAGCTACTCAGAGATGCTGGAGTCCCCTTTATCAGTGAACTCCTTGTTGCCTTAGTGAAGAGAGTGTCCTCTGGGCCCTCCTTGAGACCATAGTCTGGTGCCGTGTTCTTGGATCTTACATTCCCACCTCCCTGAACTTTCTGACTTCTTCTTCAATACTCTACCATGGAAGTGCTAGCATCTTGACCTCATTTATTGTAGGCCATCATCCTGCATTAAGGAACAATCCTTGCAAACTATTAAGACCCTATTTCAATGATCTATTGCTGAATAACAAGCCACCCAAAACTTAAAGGCTTAAAATAACAGCAGTTGATTATTTCTCACCATTCTGCAATCTTTATTATGCTTAGTTAGGTGTTCATATGCTTCATGTGGTGTTTGCAGGAGGTGAAATGTCCCAGGTGTCCTCTTCTCCACATAAATGATACCTCAGCTGGGATGGATGGAGCACCTGGGGGCTGGCATCTCAGGCATCTCTCTTTCTCAATGTGGTGTCTCCACATGGCTAGCTTGTCCTTCCTCACAGTATGAGGGTCTTGGTGTGGTTGGATTTCTTATATGGTGTTTAGCATCCAAGATGGAGTAAATGGAAGCTGTCAGTCTTCTTAAAGGATAGGCCTGGAACTGGAACAGTGTCACTTCTACCATATTCTGTTAGTTGAGGCAAGTGATAAGGCCAGTTCAGATTCAAGGAGAGGGGGAAAATAGATTCCATCTCTTGATGTGAGGAGTAGCATGTACATAGAAAGAGGGAAGGAAGTGATGGTGACCATCTTTGGAAACTACCAGAGACCAGCTCCAGGCATCCTTGCAAGACTATTGAAGCCTGAGTTCCTAGAGAGTGGTCCGTGACAATATGTTCCCTTTAGCCAGTCTTGTATTCTGCCATACCTACCCTCTCACTGCCATGTCTAAAACTCCCAAGATTGCTCCCACATATATTAGCCAGGTCTTTCCTTTGATGTGTAGCTTATTTTTCTCACATAAGGACTTAAATTTCCCCACTCACGATTTGCTGGGAACTGACCCCAGTTATTTGAGGGTGTGATGGGAGCAGGTCTTGAGGAGAACAAATGTCATCTTATGAAGCACCTGCTTCCTTTGAGATCATTGCATAGTCTCAAGGACAGGGGAAACTGTTCTTACTTAGCAAGAGGGCAGGGACTGCTTCTGCCACCCAGGAGAACTCAGGAGAATTTATGAGACAAAGATTCTTAGGTTTGTCTACCCTACTGTCCCTATCCCAGGTCTCAGGGTCCTGCTCTTTCCCTATCAGGACCTTGACTGTGACATAGGAGATCTACTGAAGCTGTGCATTTAGAGTCCTTTGCAACTCTGCCACTTATAACCTGCCTGGCCCTGGACGTGATTTTCCCATAGTCTTCCCTTCACCACAAGTGAAAGCTTTAATCATCGTGATGCCAACCTAAGGCCAAGGTTATCATCACTCTACTTACCACCAGCAATGAGATCCCTGTTGCCTTCACATAGGTGAGAAATTCTGCTACAAAATCCTACCCTGAAGCTCTGTTTTCTAGGACCTCTTCTGGTACTAAATGTCAGCCTATGTTCCCTAGAAAACAGAGCCTGAATCAAAGGTTGTATGCTAATGCTTTCTTGGGGGTTGAAATCCCAAAGAAGCAAAAGTGAGTGGAAAAGAGAAGTGAAACAGAGAAGGAAGGAAAGAAATGCAAGCTAGTACATTACTTACCTGGCCAGAGCCCCACACACATCAGAGCCAGCTGCTCAGTCATATGGGATCTCTTTAAAGAGGCCACATGGAACCACTATGTCTTGGAATAGTCCATAGGAAGGAAGAAGAGTGAGGAATTTATCTGTTAGTAATTTTTCATTGTCTAGTCTTAGGGTCGCCAGCAGGGTCTTAACAGTCTGCACTTTGGAATTGTGTTAACTTGTTCCACTGGGCTGTTGCTGGGAAAGCCAGAGCCTTCATAGGTCCAGGTGGATAAGGTATGAGTGCCAAAGTTTCTGTGGTTCCCACTATAGCAGGCTTAATGGAGTTCATGCCAAAGACCAGCACTTGCTTCCTTCCTGATGATGCCGAGGCAGCCAATAATGTTTAGAGATGAGGCAAGAATATTGACTGTGAGGGACATCTAAACTGAGTCTGGTATGGTTAGAGTAAAGTTTTGGCGTTTACTTAGAATGGGATGGGAGGGATTTGGGCAGAGGAGTGACATGTCTGACAAGTTTTAACAGGATCACTTTGGCTGCCCAGAGGGCAGGGACAGAAGCAAGGGGACCAATTAAGAGTCAATTGCAATAATCCAGGTGTATCAGTCAGAGTTCTATCAGAGAAGGAGAACCATGAGTGTGATATGGAATAAGGGATTTATTATAGGTATTTGACCTTATGCAATTATGGGTCCTGGCTAAATGGTTTGTGTACAGCTGTTGTTTGTGCATTGATATTAGTCTGGAAGTTAGCAGGGCAATTCCAAAGGATGGATGTTCTGAAAGACGGACACGAAGTCGTGGAGGGCAAAGTCAAACCGGCACGCATGAAGACGAACTGGAATCCAAGAGGAAAACTAGATCTCTTATTCGTCTCTCTCCGCCTCTATGTGTCCAATTTTGATGATGAGCGGCAGGAGAAGCTGATGCCCTTCATTAACACACACCTAGCCCTGGAGTTGGAGAAGCAGAAGGTAGAGATCCAGTGGCGGCTGGAGGAGCTGTGGTCCCAGCTGCTGCCCTGCATTGACGAGGGGAACCAGCAGATCAGTGAAAACATGCATAAGCTGCAGAAGCATCTGACCCCATATAGCCTTCTAAGCATGAGCACGGCTATGGCTTCTCTTCTGCCTTCCAAATCCTGCCCATATCTCTGTGGCCAATTCTCACCCAAATCTATACAAGAAAGGGAATTCTGGGAAACATAGTTCCAGCTTAGCTAACTCGACACAATATGAAGCCCATATACCAGGTGAGAAATTAAGATGGCTTAGACCAGAGTATTCGCAACAGGGGTGCAAGAATTCTGGACTGTCCCTCACTATCTGAACCTATTTGGTTTCTGAGCTTGGATGGTGAGTTCTGATGCACGAGCAGCCATGTCACACTGAATTGGTAACGGGGAAGCAAACAGGCCCACTACTCACATCTGCAGGGCCTGGGACAAAGGTATAAATGGAGTATTTAAAAACTCTCAATCAAGACAAAAACTTATTATTTAAAATATATCATCTCTTCATACCTTAACAAATATACCTTCGTAACAACAAAATGAAAAATGTGTGTAGGCCTATAGTTTTCATATGACTGAAATACTATCAAAATGACTGAATTTAATTATCACAGTACATATCTGAGTGTTCTATTGATGGACTGGAAATATTTGAATGAAGAATAAAGAAAATATGTACATAATTAATAAATCACCTTGGCATTCACCACAGTTACACATGGCAGCAAAGGGATGGTTTCCAAGTGAGCAAGTGTTATTACTCATCTGAGTGTGTATAGATCTAGACATAACATATGTGAAGCACAGTACCAATTCTTTCTATTGGCATTTAGATGGGTATTGAACACTAAAATGGCAGAAAGTTTAATTTAAAAAAATTAATGAATTGATAAAATTTTCAAAAACAAAATATATCAACTTTAAATTTTAATTTAAAAAGTTATATTAATATGTAGAGCTTGCCTTTTTCTTTTTTTTTTTTTTGTGAGGAAGATCAGCCCTGAGCTAACATCCATGCTAATCCTCTTCTTTTTGCTGAGGAAGACCGGCTCTGAGCTAACATCTATTGCCAATCCTCCTCCTTTTTTTTTCCCCCAAAGGCCCAGTAGATAGTTGTATGTCATAGATGTACGTCCTTCTAGTTGCTGTATGTGGGACGTGGCCTCAGCACGGCCGGAGAAGCGGTGCGTCGGTGCACGCCAGGGATCCAAACCCAGGCTGCCAGTAGCAGAGCGCACGCACTTAACCTCTAAGCCACGGGGCCTGCCCGGCCTTTTTATTTTTAGATAATTTAAATATTTTGGGGTAATTTTTTTGAATTTTAAAATATATGATAAAATTATAATTTGCTATTTTCATATTTATTTTTAATTTTTTGATGAACATATATTCAAATTTTGTATGTTTGGAAAACAATTACATTTTAATTTTAATTCTTTATTTTATTTTTATTTATTAATTTTTTAATAATTTTATTTATTTATTTATTTTTCCCCCAAAGCCCCAGTAGATAGTTGTATGTCATAGCTGCACGTCCTTCTAGTTGCTATATGTGGGACGCGGCCTCAGCATGGCCGGAGAAGCAGTGCGTCGGTGCACGCCCGGGATCCGAACCCGGGCCGCCAGCAGTGGAGCGCACACACTTAACTGCTAAGCCATGGGGCCGGCCCAAATTTTAATTCTTTAGATCAGAGGTTGGCAAAGTTTTCTGTAAAGGGACAGATACTAAATATTTTAGGCTTTGTGGGTCATTGTGGTTTCTGTCACAACTACTCTGCCATTGTAGCATAAAAGCAGCCACAGACAATACATAAATGAGTGAATGTGGCTGTAGTCCAATAAAACTTTATTTACAAAATCAGGCAGCAGGGCCCCAGCCCGGAGGCATAGTGATTAAGTTTTGCACACTTCGCTTTGGTGGCCTGGGTTCGCAGGTTTGGATCCTGAGTGCAGACCTACACCACTCATCAGCCATGCTGTGGCGGCAACTCACATACAAAATAGAGGAAGATTGGCAACAGATGTTAGCTCAGGGTGACTCTTCCTCAGCAAAAAACAAACAAACAAAAAAACAATCAGCAGGCCTGACTTGACCCACAGGCTATAGTTGGCCAATGCTGTTAACAGAACATAAATTATGTAAAAATTTTAATTATGAAAAACATTAGTAATTCTGCTGAATCAAAGTCAAGAAAAATACATTCTACATGTGTCCATGCCCTTCAGCCAAAGACGACCAGAAACCCACCTGTAATTAACCAAGTTGGATTTATCGTTCGTTGTAACGAGGGAGAATGCACACCATCGGGAAACATGGGATGTCTCAGAGGGTGTTAGAAAGAACCTATTATAGGGTCTGGGCTAGGGTTGAGTGACTTGCGGGAAGGTCTAAGAAAGCGAGGGATTGCTCTAGATTGGATGTCAGAAAGCGAGGACAATTCTGTGATTGGGAATCTCAATACGTAAATCTTATCTATAGGGAGAATAGACTGACAAAAGGGTAAAACTAATTGGTAAGAGATAGCAGTCACTATTTTAGCTGAGGGGGGACTGTCTAATATTTTGTGGGTGGCACAGTGACCTTGTTGACTGTGCTTATTCAAAATATAAAGTGGCCTTGTTTTGTCTCATTTTCTCATGGTCTCAGAGTAAACTTGTGTGAGATTGGCATTCTGTGAAGTCATTTATGTTCAATAACATAGCCCAGCTGTGAGTGCCAGGCCAGCCTCTTTTTTTCTCTTCCTTATATGGAATAAATATGTAATAATTGATTAATTATGTCTGGTATGGTTAAAGTTTTGGCGTTCTTCCCTTAGCTTGGAATTGAAACTGGGAGAGAAGCAAGAAAATGGACACTGGTTACTACTGGCAAGTGATGCTTTGTTATGTAAGAATTTATTACATTCATGCTATCAGAGCGGAAGGATTTGGCAAATCAATTATTTTGTCCTTTCTCTTACCTAAGCTCTTCCATCTCTCAGTCTTCCCCAGACTCTGAAGCAGTGTCTGTCTCTGATGTTGGCAGTGATACAACCTGAAAACCTTTACAGCAATCAACACAGTCAACTTTTGTTTTGAGGACATAGGACAAGAGATTGTAGACGCATTCCCTGGGGCCTGAATGGTGCTAGTCCTAGAGAGGATGTTTATGATTGTGGGTTGTGCTGTGCCAGCACTGAGCTCCAGGTCCTGAGTGACAGAGGTGCTCATGTGTTCTTTATTTGATACGTGTTGTGATATGCAGGGTCCACTACAACACAAGGCCTAGGTCTAAGGATGGTAGTGGTAGTAAGGGCTCAGATACTAAAGGATATTTCAAAAACATTTTTTGTGTCTTTTTGGTTTCTGAGTTTGGATAACAGGAGTTCAACTGGTCCCCTCACCTGGTATTTTGATAATAGAACCAACAGCATTTACTGACAGACCAGATGTGAGATATGAGAGAAAGAGAGGAGTCAAAGATGACCCCGAGACTTTTGGCCTGAACAACTGGGAAAATGGAACTGTCATTAACTGAAATGGGGAAGACTGCAGAAGGATCTGGACATGTTTGGACATACCAAGTTTGAGATGCTTATTAGACATCCAAATAGAGATGTCAAGTTCAGAGGAGAGGCCAGACTGGAGACAAATTTCAAAGTCAATAGTGGTAGAAAAGCAAAGAACCAAATGAGGTCATGTAGAATGAGTGGACAAAGAGAAGAAGTGCAAGGACTTTTTACTTTTTCTGCCAGTTGAACCCCACATGAACTAGCCTTAACCCTGCAGACAGTGGAGCAACTCATTGGAAGGAACCTGAGTGCTTGGATGACAACATGAAGTACAGCCACCAGCTAACCTGGAATGTTAGTCCTTAGACCATTATTGTCTTAGTCGGTTTGGGCTGCTATAACATAAGACCATAGACTGGGTGGCTTATAAACAACAGAAATTTATCTCACAGTTCTGCAGGCTGGGAAGTCCAAGATTAAGGTGCTGGCAGATTTGGTGTCTGATGAGGACCCACTTGCTGGTTCTTGTCTTCTCACTGTGTCCTCAACTTGGTGGACAGGGCAAGGCAGCTCTCTAGGGCCTCTTTCATAAGGGCACTAATCCCATTCGTGAGGGCTCAGCCCTCATGACCTAATCACCTCTCAAAGGCTCCACTTCCAAATATTATCACATGCGGGATTAGGTTTTAATAGATGAATTTTGGGTGGACATTAATATTCAGTCCACTGCAATTATATAGGAGAAAAATAAACTGCTATCTTGTTTAAGCCACTGAATGATTGCTCATTCTCTTTGTTATGGCAGCCTAGCCTTACCCGAGGTGGCAAACCTCATAGAGGTCCCCACACCCAACCTAGTCCAGGAGCAGTAGAGAAGGCATTCCTTCTCTATGCTTGAGGGTGGCACAGGGAGTCGTGAAACATTTTCTCCAATGGGCTTGAGCAGAGCAGGTGTGGGACATACTGCTGGCAGACAATAGAGACAGAAGAGGCTTTGTGGTCTAGATGAGGAGGACACAGCAGCAAGCCACATGGACAGATGACTTGACACCAGATGGAAAGGAGGATGTCAGTATGGACAGATGACAAGTGACAAGTGGATGACAGTGGACTAGATACTCCACACTCACTCCCCAAAGACCAGATCCTCTTTACCCTGCTCCATTGCAGTTCAAAAACCTCTCAGAACTTAGATGCAGCCCCTGGGGCATGTGCGGGGAAGACCCTAAATTATTCTTGCTGCTACTGTCCACGGCCAACTTTCAACTTGTACATTGGATCCCATCCCCACTCACCTACTCAAAGACTTTGTTCCTGCAAATTTCTCCTCTTTCTCCTGCATCATAAGTTTTTCCCTTTACTGTAACAGTCCCCATTTGAGGAAAAAAAAAGGCAAATTTTCTCTTGATCCCCCCCATCTCCCTTCAACTATTATCCTATTTTCGTTTTCCAATTCCTCTAAATGCTTCTCTATACTCACTGACTCCACTGCCTTACTTCCCAGTCTCTCTCTTTCTCCTTCCCCCTACCCTCCATCCAGTCTTTAACCCATCCCCATCAGGCTTTTCCTCCTGTCAACCCAGTAAAATCACTCATGTCAGGGTCACCAAACACATCCATCCTGCCAAAGCTCTTAGCAGCCTTTAACACAGCTGATCACTTCTTGAAGCCTTCTTTGCTTGGCTTCTCACACTCAAAACTCTCTTGGTTTTCTTCCTACCTCACTGACTGTACCTTCTTAGTCTCATTTGCTGGATTACCACTCCCTCCTTCCTCCATCCCATCCTTGGTTCCCAACTTCCTACTGTTTGGAGTTCCAGGCCTATCTTTGGAACTCTTTCTTCACTCTCTCCTCAGCTGATCTCACACCTTTTAAAACCATCTACATGTTCATGACTTCCAAATTATACTTCCAGCTCTCGCTGCTACTCTACACTCCAGGTTTGTATCTCTAACTTATCTCTACTTACCTCACAATCATCTCAAAATTACCATGACCGAAATGGAAACTTTGCTTTTCCCTTCCAATCGGCACCTCTGCTACTCTTCCCATTTCAGTAAATGTCATCACTGTTCATCTAGTTGCTCAAGCTAAAAACATGCGACACACATCCTTCATCCTTCATCCTTCATTGCTCATACCAGTGTCCAATCTCTCCCTTGGCCATTTAAGTTCTAGTCTCAAACTTATCCTGTCTTCATGATCTTGGATTTGGCAATAGTTTCTTAAGTATGACACCAAAAGCACAGGCAACAAAAGAAAAAATAAATAAATAAATTGGACCTCACCAAAATTAAAAACTTCTGTGCATCAAAGGACACCATCAAGAAAGGGCTTAATCTCCAAACTATATAAAGAACTCATGCATCTCAACACCAAAAAGCTACCAACCCAATTAAAAAATGGGCAAAAGACCTGAACAGACATTTCTCCAAAGAAGATATACAGATGGCCAACAGACACATGAAAAGATGTTCAAAATCACTAACTATCAGGGAAATGCAAATCAAAACTACAATGAGATATCACCTCACGCCCGTCAGAATGGCTATAATTAACAAGACAGGAAACAACATGTGTTGGAGAGGATGTGGAGAGAAGGGAACTCTCATACACTGCTGGTGGGAGTGCAAACTGGTGCAGCCACTATGGAAAACAGTATGGAGATTCCTCAAAAAATCAAGGATAGAACTACCATATGATCCAGCTATTCCACTGTTGGGTATTTATACAAAGAACTTGAAAACACCAATTTGCAAAGGTACATGCACCCCTGTGTTCATTGCAGCGTTATTCACAATAGCCAAGACTTGGAAGCAACCTAAGTGCCCATCAAGGGACGAATGGATAAAGAAGCTGTGGTATATATACACAATGGAATACTACTCAGCCATAAGAAACGATGAAATCCAGCCATTTGTGACAACATGGATGGACATTGAGGGTATAATGCAAAGTGAAATAAGTCAGAGAAAGAAGGTCAAATACCGTATGATTTCCTTCATTAAGTAGTAGATAATAACAACAATAAACAAATACATAGGGACAGAGATTGGATTGGTGGTTACCAGAGGGGAACGGGGGAGGGAGGAGGGTGAAAGGGATAATTCGGTACATGTGTGTGGTGATGGGTTGTAATTAGTATTTTGGTGGTGAACATGTAATCTATGCAGAAATAGAAGTACAATGACGTACACCTGAAATTTTTACAATGTTATAAACCAATGTTACTGCAATAAACAAAAAAAATGTGGAAAAAAAAAAAAGACACCATCAAGAGAGTGAAAAGATCACCCACAGAATGGGAGAAAATATTTGCAAATCATACATCCAGAAAGGGATTAATAGCCAGAATATAGAAAGCACTCCTATAAGCTCAACAACAACAACAAAAAACAATCCAATTTAAAAATGGGTGAAGGGGGCCGGCCCTGTGGCTTAGCGGGTAAGTGCGCGCACTCCGCTGCTGGCGGCCTGGGTTCGGATGCCGGGTGCACACTGATGCACTGCTTCTCCGGCCATGCTGAGGCCGCGTCCCACATACAGCAACTAGAAGGACGTGCAGCTATGACCTACAACTATCTGCTGGGGCTTTGGGGGGAAATAAATAAATAAAATTAAAAAATAAATAAATAAAAATGGGTGAAGGATTTGCATAGACATTTCTCCCAAGAAAATGTACAAATGACCAATAAGCACGTGAAAAGATGCCCATTATTAATCATTAGGGAAATGCAAATCAAAACCACAATGAGATACCACTTCACATCCACTAGGATGACTATTATAAGGAAAATAACAGGAAATAAGCATTGGCAACGATGTGGAGAAATTGGAACCCTTCTTCATTGCTAGTGGGAATGTAAAATGGTGCAGCCACTGTGGAAAACAGTTTGGAGGTTCCTCAAAGTTAAACATAGAATTAACATATGATCCAGCAATTCCACTACTAGGTGTATACCCAAAAGAACTGAAAGCAAGGACTCAAATAGATTATTGAACACCAGTGTTCATAGTAGCATTATTCACAATAGCCAAAAGGTGGGAAAAAAACTAAATGTCCATTAATAGATGAATGGATAAACAAAATGTGATATATACATACAATAGAATATTATTCAGCCATAAAAAGGAATGACGTTCTGATGAAAGCTACAACATGGATGAACCTTGAAAACATTACGCTAAGTGAAATAAGCCAGATATAAAGGGACAAATATTGTATGATTTCATTGATATGAGGTATCTAGAATAGGCCAATTCATGGAGACAGAGAGTAGAATAAAGGTTACCAGAGGCTGGAAGGAGGGGAAATTGGGGAGTTATTGCTTAATGGGCTCAGAGTTTCTGTTTGGGATGATGAAAATGTGCTGGATATAGATATAGATGGATGGATATAGATAGTGGTGATGGTTGCATAACATCGCAAATGTATTTAATGCCACTGAATTGTATACTTAAAACTGGTTAAAGTGGAGAATTACATACATTTTACCACAATAAAAGAAATGAAAAAAAAAAAAAACCTATTCCAAACCTGACCACATTTCACCATCTCTATGTTTTTCTCCCTAGTCCCAGTCACCATCACCTCTGGCCATCTAACTCGTCTCCCTGCTGCCATTCTCATCTCATTATTTTCCATACATTCCATTTTCCATACATACATAGCCAGAGTGACCTTTTAAAATGTGAATCAGATCCCAACACTCTCCAGCTCAAAACTCTCCAATGACTTTCCATAACCCTCAGAACAAAATCTAAACTCCCTACCATGGCCCATAAAGCCCTAAAGGATTTGGCTGCCGGCTAACTCCCTAACCTAGCTCCTATCACTCTCCCTTTCACTCCTCCAGGCCAGCCACACTGGTCTTATTGTTACTCATATATGCCCAGCGCTTCTAGCCTCAGGCCCTTTGCACATACTGTTCCCTCCATCAGGAAACCTTCACTTCATTTATGTGCCTGCTCATATGCCTCCTCAGGGAAGTCTTCCTGACCATTCTATCTAAAATAGAGCCTCTCCCATCATTCTCTGTCCCTTTCTCCTGCTTTATTTTTTATCTGAGCACTTAGCTTCATCTGGAATTATATTATACATTTGTTTACTCATATATCACCTGTTTCCCCCACCCTTAGAATGAAGCCCCATGAGGGCAGGGACTTGGTTATTGTCCTTCCAAGATCCTGGCACTGTGTCTGATACTTACTAGATCTTCAATGTATGTTAATAGAATAGATAACATAGAAATTAAATTCAAGTATATGTCAATTATATCGCAACAAAACTGGAAAAATAATTAGCTTTTTAAAAAAGAAACTAAATTCAATTCTTAAAAACGTTTTATTTCTGAGTGTGTGGATCAAGAATTCATACCTGCAATAGAAGCCAGTTTTAATTTTTATCAACTCCCCTTCCTCCACCCTGGACCCACACCAACCTCCTTAACATGAAGATTTTCTGGAGATTATGAATAGGAGGCAAGCAATGACATTCTGGGAGAGATGACACAGTTGAAGCTAAGTGTCCCCTCTCTGGACTTCCATGATAGTCTAAGCACAGCACAATTTATTCATCCATTATTCTGTCAATAGTTGTTTCCATTATTCCCCCTTTTCTTCTGCTACTATGAACACTACTGCTAGAAATATTCTCCTCCCACTGTTCCCTCAGGGGCACCCCCAACTGCTACTGCCAAAGACACCTGGAGGAAGATGCGATAAAGGAAGAAGGGACAAGTTGTGACAGGGTAGACATTCAGTAAACACAGGTGTGTGTTCAGGTCAGTTCAGGAAACATCAGTCACTGTCCTCATTTTAGTCTCCCAGTAGCTGATGACAGTTTGTTTGTTTGTTTTTTCCTGAGGAAGACTGGCCCTGAGCTAACATCTTCCTCTTTTTTTTTTTTCCTTGAGGAAGATTAGCCCTGAGCTAACATCTGTGCCAATCTCCCTATTTTGTATGTGGGTCACCGGCACAGCATGACTGATGAGTCGTGCAGGTCCATGCCTGGGATCCAAACCCATGAACCTGGGCGGATGTAGTAGAGCACGCTGAACCTTAACCCCTATGTCACGGGGCCAGCCCCCTGATGACACTCTTAACTAACTAATGTCTCCTGCTCTTCTCTTGGCTTCTGTGAAACCAGTCTCTCCTCTCTGAGCTCTCTTGCTCATGGCAGGCATCTCCTGACCAAACCTCCAACTGTTTGATGAACTTTCTCTTGACTCAAGAAGGGGCACTGCTCTCTTCTCTCTCTAGGTTTCCACCCTAATATCATCCAGCCTCAGGGCATTAAGTATCACATATATACTGATAATTTACCCAAAACTCTATCTTCATCCCAGACCTCTCTTCTAAGAAATATACAGACTAGAGCTGCTGCCTACGTAATGTCTCTCCCTGCACGTCCCATAGGCGTTTAGAACTTAATATGTCAAAAATAAAACTCTTGGTTTTGTCTGAAACCTAAACCCTACCAGGTCTTTTTGTGCCATCCTCTCACCTTCCGGTGCTATATCAGGCAATGCTCTGGTGCTATTCATAGGGATTTCAAGGCCAGTTTTTTCAGAAGTGGGTGGCCAGGTCCTTCTTCCCACTCTTAGTCTGGAAGCTCTGCTGAAACCTGTCCACCATGGGTGACCCTGCTGGCATTTGAAATACTGGTGGCATAGCTTTTGGCATCACAGCTACACGCAGCCGCCACAGTATGACAACCGAAAGATAGGTAGTATGGTTCCCTAATTGGGAAATGAACCGGGGCCATGGTGGTGGCAGTGCTGAAAGATCTGCTGAATCTTTTCCTTTCTACCTCCTAAACCAATCCATCCCTAAGTCCTATTGGCTTTATCTCCAAAATATGTCCTGAATCTGTCCACTTCTCTCCACTGTAACATTTTAATCATCACCTCTCACCTGGATGACTGCAATAGCCTCCTCAGTGATCTCTATGTATTTATGCTGACCCCCTACAGTCTATTCTCTTCATAGCAGACAGACAAATCTTTGAAAAATATAAACCTGTCACTTGTCCGCTTAAAAACTGCCAATGGCTTCTTTCCCATTATACTTCATACATTGTACTTTGAAAAAACATCTATATCCATATCAGAATCTACAGGCTTTACCGACCTGGCCCCTGCTGACCCCTGCCAACCTCTCCACTTGCCCTCTGTCCAACTAAGCCCCAGCTCTACTGGCCTCTCCTCCATTTCTTGAACATGCCAAGCCATATTCCACCTCAAGGTCTTCACCTTTCCCTCTGCCCAGAACATTCTTGGCTAAGTCATATGGCTAAGTCCTTCTTGACCTTCAGGTCTTGGCACCTTCTCGGAAAATTCTTCCCTGACCTTCTCTACCCAAGTGACTCCGCTACCTGCCCCCATCCCATCATTGTTCTCTATCCCTGCAGCAGGTCTTTTCATTCATAGTCCTTGCTATTCGGCTGTCTTTGCCACTAGACTGTTGGCTTTATACCAGCAGGGAGCACATCTGTTTTATACACCAGTGTATCCCCATTGCCTAAGCCAGAGCCTAGCACATAGTAAATAATAAAGATTTGTTGAATGAATGGATTAATTAGCTCTGCACTGGGTGAAGAGGATACAGAGGATATGGTCATTCCGTTCCATAACGCCATAATATGATGGATGAAAAACAAGGAATAGGCAATTGCAAAAGTGATAAGTAGGGCCGGCCCTGTGGCTTAGCGGTTAAGAGCGCGGGCTCCGCTACTGGTGGTCCCGATTAGGATCCCGGGCGCACACCAATGCACAGCTTCTCCGGCCATGATGAGGCCATGTCCCATATACAGCAACTAGAAAGATGTGCAACTATAACATACAACTATCTACTGGGGCTTTGGGGAAAATAAGGAGGAAGATTAGCAATAGATGTTAGCCCAGAGCCGGTCTTCCTCAGCAAAAAGAGGAGGATTAGCACGGATGTTAGTTCAGGGCTGATCTTCCTCACACAAATAAAAAAGTGATAAGTAATCTAGTGGAAATCAGAACTGGAGGCAGGGAACATAGAAAGGCTCACACCGCAGCGTGCGTTTGCAGTGTGCATTTTGCCTGTGAGTAGAAGGGAGGCTGTGTTTAAATGATTCTAGGGCACCCTAAAAGAAACACAGTTTCTTTTTCTAGTAGCTAACATTTTTCTAGTGTACCAAGTTCCATGTACTATTTCTTGTTTGTTTATTTTGTTTGTTTTTAACGTGTCATACAGCTTGTAAGTGATAGAGCTGGGATTCAAAGCCAGGTAGTCTGGCTCCCAAGCCTGCATCATTTTTTAAAAAATAATTTGAGGCGAAATTCACATAATATAAAATTAACTATTTTAAAGTTAACAATTCAGTGGCAGGTAGTACGTTCACAACAACGTTGTGCAACCACCACCTCTATCTAGTTCTAAAACATTTCCATCACTCTCAAGTAAAACCTCTTACCCATTAAGCAGTTTCTCCCTATTACCCTCCATGTAATGTTTTTGATCCTCACAATGACCCAATTGTACAACTGAGGAAAGTGAGGCTCTGAGAAGGTCAGAAGTTCAAGGTTATAGAGCTAGTAGACTTGGAGCTGTGATTTTGAACCTTAGTTTTCTGACTCCAGAGCCTAAACCTTTGATTAATATACATCTGTGGGCAAAACCGCAAAAAGGGGGCGGGATTTGGATTTCAAAGAGAGTAACTTTTGTTGGGGCAGGGATTTAGAAGCCATAAGTGCGCCCTCAATTGTAAAAAATGCACACTGAGGCAAAAGTGCAATTAGTACCATACAGGCAGTTGGCAGAGCCCAAAGTAATCTAAGGCCAAGAGCCACCAGAGGGCAGAGACTTGGAATGGTCAGCACTGCAGGAAGTTTTACCAAAGCCCCAAGAACACGAAGTTGGTAATTCCTTGAACAGCCCCTACATGCGCCAGGCTGAGAGCTGACCAGAGGCAGAGTAGCCAGGAGGCTGTGGCTTGCCTTCCCAGGGCAGGCCTAGCCAGGAAGTGCCAGTGGTTGGTTGTTCCAGAGAGAAGCTGGGGGTGCAACTGGATAATACAGAGTAGGAAGCAGGCCTTGGGCCAACCGCATCCCGCTCTGAGGGGGGCCTCCAGGGCATCAGGACTCGCAGGGGCAGAGGGCCTCGCCTTAGTATCCCTCTTCTCCCTCCTGGAGGGGCTGTCATCTCTCGCACCCCTCTTCCACAACATAGGGGTGCTCTCTCTGGGGCATGCGTCTTTCTCTCTGGAGGTCAACGATCCTAGAGTTCTCCCTTTCTTAGGGGTCTCAGATAGAGGGCACTCCTGTAAGTTGCCTCTCATGGTTTCCTCTTCTCCCTCGAGTGACAGGGCTGTGAGGGCCACTACCGCCCCGATGCTGGACGGCTTGTCTCACAAGCCCCCAGCTTCTTCAGGCTCGGGGTGGTGTCCGAGTTCTAGTTCAACAATGCGCCACACTCAGCTCAACCGCGCCCACCCGGCTCCCAGAGGGCAGCTCCATAGAAACCAAAACATCACAACTCCGGGAAGGTATCGCGAGAGGCGCGGTTGCGTCCGCGGCCGAGGAGAGGAGGAGCGAGGGCGGAAACCAAGAGCGAAGTGGGAGGAGTCTGGGCGCTTCCGAGGTCCCAGGCGGGAGACGGTCCCTCCCAGTGGCGCCCCCGCGTGACTGCGCTTTACATAATCGAGGCCGCGCGCGTCAGAAGCGGCGTATTCCAGTCCCGACCGAATCAGAGTCGTCAGAAGCTCCGTGTTTCGCCCCTTCGTGCTTGTTGGACGTCGAAATGAACCAGTGAGCGGGCGTCCAGCGCCGCCGCGCCCGCCCTGGTCCGCCGGCACTCGCCGGCCCGCCCGCCTGCCGCAGCCCGCAGCCAGCCGCCGCTGCTGCCAGCTTGTACCTCAGACTGTCAGATAAAGCGGCCGGCTGGGCCGGCGGGGCGGTGAGCACGGCCCGGGCCGGACATGGCGGCGCTCTACGCCTGCACCAAGTGCCACCAGCGCTTCCCCTTCGAGGCGCTGTCTCAGGGGCAGCAGCTGTGCAAGGTGCGCGGGCTGGGGCGGCGGCCGGGAACTGGGACGCTGGAGGCGCGGCCCGGAGCTCCCGGTTCTGCGGGACGGCTGGCGGGGTCCCCGGACAGGGCGTGGCAGGCCCGCCTAGCTGAGGAACCGCCCCCGCCCCGCTAGGGGTCAGCGGGGCAAGGAGGGAAGTCCCAGGCTCGGGCCAGGCCCCCGTGGCCGGCGTGGCCGGTGCTTAGCAACCGTGAGGAATTGTTCTTGGACCCCGTGAGGTCGGGGGAGGGGACAGCGGGTTCCCTGCTTGCCCCCGACCAGCCACGCCGGAGATCCCTCTTGGGCTGGTTTCCTTGCTTGGTTGCAGACTGAAGGACCCCCTGTCCCTCCTGGGACTGAACTCCAGAGTTGGGTGCTGCCTGGAGGAGCATCTCGAACTCAGGCGCCTGACGGGCACTTTTCAGTCTCAGAATCGGAGGTGGCGAGGCTTTATAGAAAAGCCCCCCAATCAAGCGCACGAAGCAGCATGATTTTTCAGCATCTAGTTGGTGCCCTTGGGTCCTAGCCCTAACCAGCTGCTGATCAGTGTTTGCCCGTGAAGGTCCAAGTTCTCTTTTTCGTTTTAAGTTGCTCCATCCTGCTTTGCCTATTTAAGTAAATAGAAGTGCTGTGAGGCGACAGTTAAAAGTCACCAAGCCAGCTCAAGAGTGATGTTAAGATATCCCTGGATAGTTCAGAGTTTCTCTCTCTCACATGGGTAACTCATAATTGTATGTCACTATTGCTTCAAATTGCCATGAGTTGGTCACTCTGTTACCAGGTATGAGAGAACTCAAATGTTTGAGTGCCTTTTTTGGCCTAAAAAAAATTAAATAGATAGATAATCATTTTTTTTTTAATTTTAAGGAAGTTTTGTATATGTAAGCAATAATGATTTTAATCCAGTATTTTCATTTCGCAATTGAACCTGTTCAAAAATCACACCGTGGCAGAGGCAGAACGGGGACTAGAATCCAGGGCTTCTAATTCCCAGTCTGAGACTTATTCATACATACCTTTGTATTACAATTTATGACTAGTTCCATTTAATTCTTACTTAACTCCCACATCAATGCAGGGCAGTGATGCCAGTATTGCAGAGGAAAGAAATTACACCCAGAAAGTTTAAGTGACTCACTCAAGCACAGTGTCTATGCTGGGAATAGTACCCAGGTCTTCTGCCTCCTACTGAAGGCTGTTTCCACTTCTGACTGCCTTTTAAAATTATATCCTCGTTTCATTTCAGGAATGTCGGATTGCACACCCTGTTGTGAAGTGCACCTACTGTAGGACTGAGTACCAGCAGGAGAGGTACAGTTTTTGTTGACCATGAAAGGTGTTAATAGGCTTTTTCCTCTTAAAATCTGTCATTGCATTTCAATGTATAGATCTGTAATCAGTTGCATTGTAATATACTGATGATCTGTAATCAACTGCGCACAGATTCTGCAGTTTCCTATTGTAACACATCGGTGGGTGTGAACTACACATATTGTTCCCTGGTTATCCGTTGTGCTTAAATTTTTAAAGTTATTTATTTTTCAGATCCTTGACAATTTTATATTTTGGTTTTGATCTTGACAGTAGGAGACCAATCCCACAACTGTAAAACGTGAGCCTCATGTTGATATACAGAGCTTGAAGAATTTACAAGACAAAAGAAGATACTTTGGGAAATGTGACAATCCTGATAAAGGGTTTCTTAGCCCTAGTCACATTTGAAACTCACTTGCCTTGTCTGAATCTCATTTTAAAAAGTGTGAAAAATAGTTAGATGTGAGTGAACACACGTCTTTGGGGAACTTTTCAATACCAGCAAAGTGGTTTATTGGTATAGTAAGTTCACCTTTTGTGGAACTGCAGCAGTAGGTGATAGTGCCTTAAGCAGGCTGGGGTCTGTTTGCTAGCTCACACATGGACCAAGAAGCCTAATTTTAATCAGCCTCATTTCAATTCTAGGAATATTTACCCCATTGTTTTATTATGAATACTTTCAAACAAAAAAAGGTTGAAAGAATTAGACAGTAAATACCCACTAAGTAGTATACCACTACTTAGATTCTATAATTTACATTTACTATATTTACATCTATCCATCAGTGTATGACTCCATCTTATTTGTGATGCATTTTAAAGTTGTGGACATCAGTATGCTTGACCCTAAACACTTCAGCATGCATATCATTAACTAGAGTTCAATATTTGTTTACAGTCCTTTGTTTTTTTTAGAGGTAAAATTTCCACAGAGTGAAATGCTCGAATCTTAAGTACATCATTTGATGAGTTTTACAAACAGTATACATCTGTGTAACCTCAAACCCTATCAAAATATGAAACATTACCATCACTGCAGAGAGTCCTTTCATGCCCCATCCCAGTCAATCCCCACCTTCCTCGCTTCCCCCAGGCAACCACTGTTCTGATTTTCCTTTTCACCGTAGATTAATTTTACCTGTTCTAGAACTTCATATAAATGGAAACTTACAGAATATAATGTAGAAGCTTTATGTTTTAGCTTTTGCATTTAGATCTGTGATTTATATTTTGAATTAATTTTTGTGTGTGTAGGGTGAGAGATGAAGTTTGACCCTAATTCACACCATACATAAAAATTAATTCAAGATGAATCATAAAAATAGTTTTTCTTTGAATGTTTTCTAAGATGTCAGGGCATTTGTATATATTGATATATATATCCCACTCCTTCAGTAGTAAATATAAGTATAAACCAAAATGTTCTACATCACAGAATCACTGATGCTAATCCTCTTTCTCAAGGTCTCTTTCAATGTACTTCACTTCTTTTTTTTTTTTGTGAGGAAGATTGGCCATGAGCTAACATCCGGTGCCAATCTTCTTCTTTTTGCCGAGGAAGATTGGCCCTGAACTAATATCTGTGCCCATCTTCCTCTATTTTGTGCATGGGACGCCGCCACAGCATGACTTGATGAGTGGTGCGTAGGGCCATGCCCGAGATCCAAATCTGCGAACCCTGGGCTGCCAAAGTGGAGCATGTGAACTTAACCACTACGCCACCAGGCTGGCCCCTGTACTTCACTTCTTGTACTGCCTTTTTAAAATGGCAGAAAATTGCCCTGGGAAATATTTTGTTTGAATATCTCATTTTAATTTAAATGTTTTCTACTTTGAAGTTTTTCTTTTGTCTGTTTTAACTTTATGGTCATTTTCATAGGAATTGTATGAGAAAATTATCACAAAATAGCGAATAGACTAGATTTTTATATTTTATTTTTAGCCCCAGAACGTTGTTTAAACTTCTTGCACATCAAGCATTTGTTTGTGCCTCCCTTTGTGAAGGGTTAGACTTTATTTCAAGATGATTTTTTCCCCAAGACAGTTTATCACGTCAGGCATTTAGGTAATATTATAACCGCTGGATCTTCACAAGGCAAAGGGTGTTTTTATTTTTGTCAGTGCTTAGCTCTTAGAGAAATCAGAAATATTGACAAAATATTTGGTCATAGCATCTATTTCTTCACGTCTGGGATTTTCATATCTTTTCACTTACAGAGGAGGGTGTAGACAGTAAGGTCAACATGGATAGAATGTTTATATTTCAACACATACACTTTATTCCTCATCTCACATTTCTCAGCTCCTCATCTGAATTGAGGAGAATTAGTTTCTTTTCTGCTCGTCCATTTCAGTCTAACATAATATTCTTTTGAGGGTCCTTTCTATATCTGATAATTTTACTTAGTGATACTTGGAGATGTCATAATCAGAAATAACTCTCCAGGGGCTGGCCCAGTGGCATAGTGGTTAAGTTGGTGGGCTCCGCTTTGGCTGCCCAGGGTTCGCAGGTTGGGATCCTGGGGGCAGACCTATGCACCACTGCTCATGCTGTGGCAGCATCCCTTATACAAAATAGAGGAAGATGGGCACGGATGTTAGTTCAGGGCCCAATCTTGCTCAGCAAAAAGAGGAAGGTTGGCAACGGATGTTAGCTCATGGCCAATCTTCCTCAACAAAAAGAAAAAAAAAATCTCAAAATCAAACAAACCAACAAAAAGAACTAACTCTCCATTTTAAGCAAAGCTTCATTTTATCCAAGCTAATAAAATTAATAACCACAAAATAATTAAAAGAGTTATTGGCCGGATAACTCAACCTTCAGTTAACCAAGTGCCCAGAACGTATTTTACCTTGGCACTTAGCAATGAGCAAATCCTTTCGGCTTAAGGAGGAATCAGTTTTCAGATATTCTAAGTAAAAGAACTTTTTTCTTATAAAAGCCTTGTGTCTCTTTCTTCCTTAACAGTAAAACCAATACAATATGCAAGAAATGTGCTCAGAATGTACAGTTGTATGGAACGGTAAGTAGGGTTTCTTTGTACCTAACAGTGAGTACTCAGGTCTCTGGGAACCTTGCATTCTGTGGACTATTAATGTAATTACCATATTTATCTAGTGTTTGAGCTTTCAGACTTAGCTAGTACTTAGTATTGAGGGGTTCTGTGTTTATGGTCACCATGGCAGGATCGTGATTATAATTTTCCTTGAGAGGCTTCAGTAGCTGGTATGGAAAGAATAGAGGAAAGATGGATCCTATGACTTGACCTCTTTGTTTGGTAACAGTTGACTATTCATTTTGATGAATGATTTTTTTTTCTGTTAGTGTTAAGGTTCAGGATACTGTGTCTTTGCAGGCATTCTCCCAGCATGTTTATACGCTGATAATGGCAAAGGGGCCTTTTCAGAAATTTGGAAGAACTTGCTGATTTCTCCAAAGAGCTGGTTCTGTTTAATTTCTCTGAGAAGTCCCAGCATATACACTAGAGGGTTTTTGTTATTTGTTCATTTATTTTATTTATTTATTTATTTATTATTTTTTTTGTGAGGAAGATCAGCCCTGAGCTAACATCTGATGCCAATCCTCCTCTTGTTTCTGAGGAAGACTGGCCCTTAGCTAACATCCGTGGCCATCTTCCTCTGCTTTATATGGGACGCCGCCACAGTATGGCTCGACAAGCAGTGCGTTGGTGTGCGCCCGGGATCCGCACCAGTGAACCCTGGGCTGCCACAGCAGAGCGCGGGCACTTAACCGCTGGCGCCACCGGGCCGGCCCCGTTTATTTATTTTAAAATCAATAGTGCTGTGCAGAAAAACACTTTACATAGTGTTAGTAATTGGGCTTCATTTGATCAACGTAAAAGGAAATTTATGAAGTTGGGAATACATTTTTACCATGATTAATGGACTATGTAATAGGAATCATTGCTTTAAAAAATGTACCAGTATTTTATAATGTTCTTACTTGACCCTTTTTTTCTCTTTAAGCCTAAACCTTGTCAGTATTGCAACATAATTGCAGCATTTATTGGCAACAAATGCCAGCGCTGCACAAATTCAGAGAAGAAGTATGGACCACCTTATTCTTGTGAGCAGTGCAAGCAGCAGTGTGCATTTGACAGGAAAGATGATAGAAAGAAGGTAAATCTCTGTTTTTCTTGATTTTTTTTTTTCTTTCAGAGAAATTAAGGTGGGCCAATTGTGTGATATAATAGACATATAATAAAGAGACATATAATAAAGAAAGCTGTCTCAGTTTCTCTCCCAGGTCTGTTCTTAACCTTGAAGAAGATATTCAGCCTTTGTTTTCTTCATTTGGCAAATGTAGACCAGCATATTGTAACATTTTGTGAGTTAGTATTTCATGAGAATATGAAATACAGTGACCAATATCCCATATAGGTGAAGTGGTAATTGGCAAAGGAGAGATTGTGACTTAAGCAAAATATAGTCATATTACCAGTTTTACTCTCTGGGTCTTTAAATATTTCTATCTGTTGAAGTTAAAGATCACAAGATGACACAGAGGGAAACTCTGTGGAATAAAGGTACCTTGGTAGAATCAAAATGGTTTAGATTTGGTCATGGTACTCTCCTGTTTAAAACCCTCCAGTGGCTTCCACTTGCACTTAGAATAAAAGCCAAATTCTTTCCTTGGCCTACAAGGCCGGTATCTGACTCTCAGTGCTGTCTGCCCTCACACTCCCCATCTCTCACCTTGCTCCAGCCACGCTGGCCACCTTTCAGTCTGTCAGCTGTGCCAGTCTCATTCCCACCTTTGTGCTGGCTGACCTTTTGCCTGATACACTTCTCCAGAGTGTCTTAACTGGTTCCTCATATCAGGTCTGAACTCAGATGCCACCTCCTCACAGAGAGCTTCTGTTACTAACTCCCTCAGTCAGTCTTTGTAATATTACCCGGTTTTATTAAGTCTTCATAATATATAATATTATGAGAAATTATCTTATTTACTTTCTTACATGTTAGTCCACCCCCACTAGAATGTGCGCTCTGTGTTCGTCTTGTTCTCTGCTATGTTTCCAGTGGCCTGGCACATACTAAGTGTTCAATAAATATTTTTCGAACGAAAGAATGCAGTTCAGAAACTCTTTTTCAGTGTCCAGAGGTGCTTAGGCTCTCAAGAGCTGACTCTTGCTAACCAAATTCATTAACTTACAATGGGAGGATATAGCTTTCCAATGACCAGAATACTCTTGCCTGCCAACCAGCACACCTCTTCCCTGAATCAAGATACTGGAGAAGATGAATGAGTAATCAGGAGGTAGCATATAATAATAGTTGGAGCACAGCTTTGTAGTCCCTCAGACCTGGGTCCCATCCCACTCCTGGGCCTAGCCGAGTGATCCTGGGCAAGTTGCTTACTCTCGTTATGCATCAATTTCATCATCTTTCCAGTGGGAATAACAGTAGCTACTTCACAAGGACATAGGGTGATTTAATTGAGATAGGTATATAAAACACTTAATTTTGAGCCTGGCACATAATAAAACTCAATAAATGATAACTATCTTAATAGGAATAGCTAATTTTTGTTAATCTGATTACATCAGAGTCATTAAGTTTCTGCTTCCTTAGTTACAATCCTATCTTAAGAGTTTGGGTATTTTTAGGCATCCTCAATCACATGTTCATAAACTTTAGGAGGGCTAAGCTTAGGGATTGAGAGGGGGTGATCTGGACTCAGAATGCCCGCATTGAAATCTCACTTATTTGCTCTGTGACTTTGCGCAAGTTAATCTACCAGTGCCTCAGTTTCCTCATCTGTAAATGAGGCTGATGAAACCTTATCGTTGTTATGAAGGTTGAGTTATGTGTAAAGCCCTTCAAAAGAAATATGGTACATGATAAGTACTCAGTCAGTGTTATCTATGATTATTTCTTTATGTTAGTTTAATTTTCAGAGGGTGATTTTACATTTTTAAAGTTTATTTTTAGTGGTGAGATCTGAAATAAAGTCTCCTGTGGTTCAGTATGCAATTTTTATGTTCAGTGCTGGCTCTCTTTCAGTGGAGTTGCCTTGTTTTCTAACTCTTCTTAGTGAAAGCTCTTTCCTGGGCAAGGTCTTCCAAAGTGTTTTAAAATCAGGCCTTCAGGCCATATCCCATAACTGTGAAATGAACCAGATTGAAGTTTGGTTTCAAAATCCATTTATACATTCATTAACAAATAATTAAATGCCTATCGCATATCAGACACTGTTCTAGGTGTTGAAAACACGAGTGAACTAAACAGACAAGACCTTACTCTCACAGAGCTTATATTCGTGTGTATGAGAGAGAGATGGATGAGAACAAACAAGGAAATAAATGAACACAAGTTTTACATGTAAGTATTATAAAGAAGTAGAGTACATGGTATAGAGTGGTTGAGGAGGCCAGTTTAGATTGAGCAATCAGGAGAACCTCCGAGGAGATCACATCTAAGCCGAAACTGGAATGATGACAAGGTAGCAGCCCTGGGAAGCTCTGGAGGCCAAGATTCCAGGAAGAGGGACAGCTGTGACAAGACCCTAAAGCAAGAATGAGCTTGGCACATGGGAATAAGAGAAAGAAGGAAGAGTGAACGAGGAAAAGAGAAAGGGAATGAGGTTATAGAGGCAGGTAGGGGCTACATTTAAGTCAACATAGGCCGCGGTAAAAAGTTTGGATTTTATACTAGATGCAATGGGAAACCATTGGGTTTTAAGGAGAGGGGAGATACAAGCACATTTACATTTAAGAAGCCCTCTTTGGCAGCTATGTGGAAATGGTTTATAAGAACCCAAGAGCAGAAGTAAGAAGAAGATCATTTGGGCAGTTCTCACAGTAGTGAGAGAGAAGAATGGCACTTTTTTTAAGTTTATTTATTTATTTTTTTCCCCCAAAGCCCCAGTAGATAGTCGTACGTCATAGCTGCACATCCTTCTAGTTGCTGTATGTGGGACGCAGCCTCAGCATGGCGGGAGAAGCAGTGCATCTGTGCGCACCCAGGATCCGAACCCGGGCCGCCAGCAGTGGAGCGCACGCACTCAACTGCTAAGCCACAGGGCCGGCCCAGAAGAATGGCTTTACTTGGGTGGAAGTAGTGGAATTGGAAAGAAGTGGATATTTTCCGACTGATGAACTTGCCAATGGTTTAGGGAGGTGTGTGCAAAGAAGCTTTTGCTAACGAGATTAAAAATACTTTAGACATGAGCCAGCCCTGATGGCCTAGTGGTTCAAGTTCCGCGTGCTGCACTGCTGCGTCTGGGTTTGGTTCCCAGGTGCAGAACCACACCGCTCATCCATTAGTAGGCGTGCTGTGGTGGCGGCTTACATAGAACAACCAGAAGAACTTACAACTATACACAACTATGTACTGGAGCTTTTTGGGGGAAAAGGAAGAAAAAAGGAGGAAGATTGGCAATAGATGTTAGCTTAGGGCAAATCTCCTGCAAAAAAATAAAAAAAAAAAATATATATATATATAAAAAATACTTTAGATAAATGATGATATGGCCTACTCATGCTCAAGATGGGGCATAAAATCTAATTTCAGAAATAAGACAAGAAATCTAAAGTTCCATAAAATATCAGCATACTCCCTCCTCAACCTGAGTTATTCCAACCAGCCCTCCTGTCCTGCCATCTATACCAGGCTGCCCCACAGTTTCATAGTCTGAGTGCTGCACAGAGGCACTCCAGCTTCAGAGGATTGTGGAAGCACATTCTCCTTTCCTAGCCCTGCACCTTGTGCCCTAGTACAGAGCTGCTTCTGCCCAAAGAGATTGACTTTTTCTAATGTAAACAAAGTGTCATGGTAGGCCACCACCAGGGACTGGGGCCTTGGAAGCTACTTGCCCATCAGTCTTTCTCTGGGGATATTCCATCTGAGAAAAGATATCTAGCATACCATTTTGTGAGCCATTTGTAAGGTATTAAAACCGAAGTATAAATTTTATATTTCATCTTCTGTCTTCTCTTTTCCCTGCTGAGTTTTCCTTAATGAGCACCATGGAGATATTTGTGTCTTTAGAAATTCTTGTGGGAACTTTGCTCTGGTCCGTGTTTGTCAAGTTTAAGAAAAACAAAATAAAAAAAGATAAATAAAATTAGCAGCTCATATTTATTAAGCAACTTTTCTGTGCCTGGCACCATGCTTTACCTACCTTATATCACTAAATCCTTGCAACAGCCCTCTGAAGTAGGTACTATTATCTTTCATTTTACAGGTGAAGAAATTGAGCCCAAGAGAGCTCATATGTCTTGCCTAAGGCCACACAGCTTGTAAGTGGCAGAGCTGGGACTTAACTCAGAGGTTCTAGCTGCCAATACCATGTTCGTAGTACCCCTAGACTACATTCCCTCTTCTTTATCTTTGTCTCTTTGTCTTTCAGGTAGATGGGAAATTGCTGTGCTGGCTGTGCACACTTTCATACAAACGGGTCCTTCAGAAGACCAAAGAGCAGAGGAAGCACCTGAGCAGCTCTTCCCGTGCCAGCCACCAGGAGAAGGAGCAGTACAGTAGACTGAGTGGTGGCAGCCATTACAACAGGTAGCCCCAAGATGCATAAGATAGGACTAAAGGTGCTGGTAACTCAGATGTAATACTCACACAATTAGCCATGGAAGATACCATTTTGTATAAATTTTCCTATTGTTTCTCTCTAGTTACTGGTCTATAGAGGAATCTCCTTTGTCATATTTTACAATTCATGTATCATCCAAGGGCTGGAGAGACTTCCATATGGTGTCAGGATTTCCTGACTTGGTTTGTATTGTGTCTGAAAAGTTTGTGGAACTTACTGCACTTTCAGATGTAATATTCTTCTCCTCCTTAGAGTGGGTTATGTTCCTAGAAGACTGGACATTTCACTTTCTGAGGAGTGCAGTGTTTGTGCATATTTGGCCAAGTGGTTGATAGATGTTCTAGGTTTGTCCTGGTGGGATCCAGTCAAAAAGATGTCCTTTCATTGTTCTTAAGTTTCCTTTCAGAGTATCTGTAGTGTTGTTAAGAGTTCTGGCTCTGGAGTGAATCCTGGCTCTGCTAGGTTCTGTGTGTGGGATCTTGGGCAAGTTTTTTTTCATCTGTAAAATGAGGGAAATAATAGTATTACCTCATGGAGCTGTTGTGAAGGGAAATTATATAGCACATGCATAATGATTAGTTTTATGACTGGCTTAAAGGAAGAATTCAATACATTTTAGTTACTCTTTGTTATTATTACCATTATGATTTTGTTTGTTCATTTAGCAAACATTATTAAGTACTTTCATGGGCCAGGGAACTCTGCTAGGAATGCAGAAATGAATGAAAGAATCTTGCTGCTCACCAACAGTATGCAGTCTGGTAGGGAAAACAGACCCGTAATCAAATCATTGCAGTATAATTCGATGGATACCACAGTGGAAATATCAGGACACAGACATGAGAGGTGGTAGTCATTAACTGTCTTGAGAGGTCAGGCAAGGAAGGCTCAGAGAAGAGCTGATGTTGGAGCTGGATCTTAGGATGAGTTGGAATCATCAGATAAGGAATGGGCAGAGACCTCCTAGGCTGAGGTAATAGCATTTACAAAAACATGGAGAGCATGAGCCACATGGAACCCTGGGGAATTGCAAGTCCTTTTATGTTGCTAGAGGTTATGGTCAGGAGCCCGGAAATGGAGGAAACAGGATCCTGCAGACCTGATAAGGAGCACGAACTTGATCCTGAGGTCAGTAAAAAAAAATTAACTGTGATTATTGTGGAGAATGCATTGGAGAAAAAAGAGACTGGGGGCTAGTTAACAAGTTTTTTTTTGTAAGAGTTCGGGTAAAAGATGTTAATACAAGAACCTCAGCTGAGGCAGTGGCACTGAAGATCAAAGAGGCAGATTCAGAAAGATACTTTAGAGGGAGAATTACAAGAAACTTAGATAATTTGATGAACAGATAGATGGGCAGGAGCTGAGTGAGTAAACGATAATTCTCAGGTTTCTTACTTAAGTGAATAGGTAGATTTTTAACTGAGGGAATATAGGAAGGGGAGAAGAGAAGTTCAGTTTTGAAAAGTTGAGTTTGAAGCATCAAGAAGAATTATTTAGTGAGAGCTTAGCCTAGAACTTGGAAGAGAGGTTTGCACATGGGCCATTGGTAGCACATGAGAGTCAGTGGAATAGATTATTTAAAAATGCATATTCCTGCGACCCCACACCAGAGTTTAATTCAGTAGAATCTAGGATAGAGTCCAGGAATCTGCATTGTTTTATAAACATCCCAGATGATTCTGATGCCGGTGATCTGGGGAACACCATTTCCAGACACCATGATAGCTAGGTAGTTGTTAAAACCATGCTCTTGGATGATATAACTCAGGTAGAGGCTGAGAACAGAACTCTAGAAGCACTCAAGAAGGATGGAGTGAATATTTACAAACCATATATCTGATAAGGGGTTAATATCCAAAATATGTAAAGAACTCATACAACTCAATAGCAGAGAAAGCAAATAATCCAGTTAAAAAGTGGGCAAAGGGCCTGAATAGACATTTTTCTAAAGAACACATACAAATGGCCAATATATACATGAAAAGGTGCTAAACATCACTATTCATCAGAGAAATGCAAATCAAAACCACAGTGAGATATCTCCTCACGCCTGTTGGAATGGCTGTGGTGAGAAAGACAAGAGATAACAAATGTTGGTGAGGTTGTGGAGAAAAGGGTACCCTTATACACTGTTAGTGGGAATGTAAATTGATACGGCCATTGTGGAAATTAGTATAGCGGTTCCTCAAAAAATTAAAAATAAAATGACCATATGATCCAGCAATCACTCCTGGATATATATCCCAAGGAAATGAAATCAGTTATCTCGAAGAGATAGCTGCACCTCCTGTTCATTGCAGCTTTATTCGCCATAGCCAAGATATGGCAATAACATAAATGTCCTTTAATGGATGAATGGATAAAGAAAATGTGGTATATATATATCATGGAATATTATTCAGCCATAAAAAAGAAGGAAATCCTGCTGTTTGCAAAAACATGGATGAACCTGAAGGGCATCAGGCTAAGTGAAATGAGTCAGATAGAGAAAGACAAATACTTTGTGGTAGCACGTTTTTGTGGAATCTTTAAAAAAAAGCTGACTTCATAGACACAAAGAATAGAAGGTGGTTGCCAGGGGCTAGGGGAGGAAGAAATGGGGAGATGTAGATCAGAGGGTACAAACTTTCAGTTAGAAGAAGTTCTGAGGATCTAATATACAGCAGAGTGACTATAGTTAGTATGGTATTAATACTTGAAAGTTGGTGAGAGTAGATCTTAAGCATTCTCACCATAAAAAGAAAAAGAGTTAACTGTGAGGTGATGGATATGTTAATTATCTTGATCCTGGTAGTCGTTCCATAATGTATATGTATGTCAAACCATCACATTGTACACTTTACATATTCAATTGTATTTGTCAATTATTCCTCAGTAAAGCTGGCAGGGGGAAATGATGGCATGGTCAAGAGTATCAAATATTAAGAAGAGGTCAAGTAAGAAAGAGTCTGAAGCATCCTTTGGGCTTGGCAGTTGGACATCCATCAAAGTGAAAGGTTGCAGACAGGTTTTAGAGGGTGAACTTATTGGGGCTAAAACTGATTTTTAGTGTTGTTGAGGGGACTCAGGTAGCAGTAGATCTATAGAGATATAGTGAAGAAGAACTGGACTAGGAGTTCATAATGTCAACCTGGTGTCTAGTCCCAGTTTCACTATTAACTAGCTATTTATTCTTGGGCAGGTCAGTTAACCTTGATGAGCCTCAGTATCTGCAAAGTAGAAATAATACCTTGTATCTACCTCAGAGATTATAAGATGCATGTGAAACATTGAATGTAAAATTACTTTTTAAACTATAAGATAGATTATACTTCTTATTGAAGTTTTGTTGACTCTGTGCTCATAGTTATTAATACAGCAGATATTTAATTAGCGCCAAGAATTTTGAGGGCCTATGGAAGTGAACTACCCATGCATCCAGGACCTATGAAATCAAACACCTTGGTGGATTTTAATAATCAAGAATAATTAACTCTTGCATAAAAGAGCTATGATATTACGTTGGTCCCATTTGACAGACTTTCATTGGGATGTTTAATTAATCTTTGATTTCTAATGTCTCTCTCTCTCTGTTTTTGCTGTTAAAAGCCAGAAAACACTTTCTACGTCTTCAATTCAAAATGAAATCCCAAAGAAAAAATCCAAGTTTGAGTCAATCACGACCAATGGAGACAGGTAAGCCAATTGGAGTGTGTGTGCCTGCTTCCATTTGAAATGCATGCACAGTTCCTGAAACAGGAATATGTTTTAGGGTGTGCTTTGGAGCTAGTCTGTGGTTGTTGGAGAACCTTTTACGGTCACTACGCTAGCCACTTGTATCTTATAAACAAGCAGTACTGATATTTGTTTATAAATCTAATCTTGTCCTTAAAAGACAAGAACATATAACTGGATTTAATAGCAGTTGAATTCTGCAGTCCACAAATACCTCCCCACACTAATTCTAAGAAGTCAACAGCTGGATGCTTTTCATTGTGATCTGTGCCTGTAGCCTCTTCCAGGCAGGGCAGCAGTAGGTCTCAAGAGGCAGAGCAGAGACAAGTTGGAGTTAACGCAGTGTTGCTCACTCTCTAAGGGATAATCCATGCTTCCTTAGCTTGTAGAGAGCCTAGTGCAGATGCTGGATCAGGAGACGATGAGATGTATTTAAATATTTTTGTTTCATTTAAAGCCTGCCTAAATGCATATTTTTATTCCTTGCTTTCCTCTCTCCTTCTCTTACGATCTGCTTTGTCCTAAAATTCAGAGTGCCCTGTTTGTGTCGGGCTGCTTCCCAACAGTCTTGGGGCTAACCAATTCTGTTCCTCCAGGCCTGGGCATCCTGAAGTGAGACCATCTGACACACTCTTCCCTAAAATTCTTGGCATCATCTCCATTCTGAAAACTCCTCCCAATCTCGGTTCTCCCTCCCAGCCAGTGGTGGATATGGGAGCAGACCAGCATATGGGAGCAGACCAGCATATAGGCTTACCAGGGCCGAATTTTGTTTATTTAGGGGAGTACAAAGCGTCTTTGAAGTTTACTCTTTCCTGTTACCTTTTTCATTGACTTGATTTCAGACTCTGCAAGGTGTCTTTTTAACAACTAGTATAATTGATTTTAAACTTCATGAATTGAACCTTCTGGAAATGCTTAACTTAGATATTCAAATTATATGGGGGAAGGAACCATAAAGACCATCTTTCTGGTCAGCTTTACTGTTCTCTGAGCAGCTAGTCTGGCCATTCTGAAAAAAGTAGATGTGGCACAGATTGTCCCATCACCTCTGCCAGGGTGCATGATCCTGAAAAAACTGCTTCAAAGAGTGAACCTTTCTGAAAGCCCTGCTTTATGAAGGCCTAAGCCAAGACCCACAGCCTTTAGATTCATCATTTCTGTTTTGTGCTCACTTATGACCCAGGAATGACCTGGAAAAAGCTGATTCATATCCTTTAGTTTAACCAACCATTCCCTAAAGTTTACCTTCTTTTAGCTTATTTTGTTCTTGAGATACTTCCACTATTCTTGCTGTCCATTGCTATGGATACACCAAGCTAAAAACTTAAGCTTTCCGTTTAGAGTTTTTTGTTGCATCCAGCAATGATCGTTTTCCTCAAGTAGGATGCTGATCCTTAACTTAGATACACAGTCTTTCATAAGGTCTTCTGGAAAAGATCTTAAAAGATAATTTTTCTTGAAATGTACATGCTAATTTTTAAAAATAATTTACCCTATTAACTTGAAAATTTGTACAATTTTTCCACTGCCACAAAAATTATTTTCATACGTGTACAGGTTCCATTTGAATGTTCCTGCATTAGCAGTCTTAACAGTCTCTTCCACTTGTTTGCATTTCTTTCTTGTAAAATTTCATAGCACAAGATAAATTACATTTTTCCTTTTCTTGTTACTTTTTGTGTTTTTTTCTTGCTTTTCCTTCACTTTGAAAACATTCTGACAAACCTTTGTTTTTTGACAGTCCTTTTCAAAAATGTCATGCAGACCAAAATTTTTTTACTGAATATGTATCTTGAATTCAGTTCTGTACCAAATGTTACCAGTCTTCTTTCTGAGCTATCTATTATTGTAGCTGCCTCCCAGTTTTTAATTAATCACAATCCACTTTCCTGGCCCCACTTTTAAAATATCCATATACTTTTAAATTTATGTTCTTATTCTTTCATTTTTATTCCCTTCTGTCTTCTGCAGGTTGCTCTCTGACAGTTTTCCGTTGACCTTTTGTACCACCATATTCTCCTTTTTTATTTATGGTTTAAATATTGAGGCATATTTGATTATTTTTTATCCTCTTTTTCTTTATCCATTAGTCTTCCGTAGCATACAGAGAAAATGTATTACTTAAGGTTTTTTTAATAAAACCGTTTCTCTGATGGTTTTATACTTGTAAAATGCCTTAGTCTTTTTATTTTTTAGTAACCTACAAAATTTACAGCCACCCATTTCATATTTTCTGATTTGTTTGTTGAAATTGTAACAGAAGCTTTTCGTTTTGAGGAAAATCTGAGTTCATTTCTAGCTTTCCTTCCCTGAGCAAATGCACTAGCTACTTTTTTTTTTTTTGTGAGGAGATCAGCCCTGTGCTAACATCTGCCAATCCTCCTCTTTTTTTGCTGAGGAAGACCGGCCCTGGGCTAACATCCGTGCCCATCTTCCTCCACTTTATATGGGACACCGCCACAGCATGGCTTGCCAAGCAGTGCATCGGTGCGCGCCCGGGATCCGAACTGGCAAACCCCGGGCCGCCGCAGCAGAGCGCGCGCACTTAACCGCTTGCACCACCGGGCCGGCCCCACACCAGCTACTTTTTGATCATATTTGTTTATTGTTCTATTGGCAATAAAAAAGCACTCTCAACAATGAGTGACGCCCAAGTACACCTTGTGGTTTATTGTTTCTAAAGGACATTCTTTTCCTTTCCTTGTAGTTTTATTTTATTCTCCTTCTGAAATACACCTGAAAGATTAGACTTACTCTGGTCTTTGAGGACAGACCCAGGACCAATGGATAGGAATGACAGGAAGGCAGGTTTTGGCTCAAGCTCGGGAAGATTGTTCTTCTATTAAAATCTTTTGGGAAAGATAAGAAGCTTCCTGGAGAAGTAGTGAGTTCCCTGTCATTGGAGGTATTTGGAAAGAGACTAGATATGATTTTTGGCCTTGCTAACCTAGCCATCTTTTTTCCTTTTGATTCCTAGTAGTTCTTATTAATCAGAAATTAGAGAGTTAGAAAGGTCAGGTGCTAACACAGGATAGACACAACTGGTTTTGTCAACAATTTATTGGTATGGGAAGAATCCTCCCTCAAGAAGCAAGTAGAGGGCCAGCCCCGTGGCTTAGCGGTTAAGTGCGGGCGCTCTGCTACTGGCAGCCCAGGTTCGGATCCCGGGCGCGCACCTATGACATACAACTATCTACTGGGGCTTTGGGGAAAAAAAAAGGAGGATTGGCAATAGATGTTAGCTCAGAGCCGGTCTTCCTCAGCAAAAAAGGGAGGATTAGCACGGATGTTAGCTCAGGGCTGATCTTCCTCACACACACACACACACACACACACACACACACACACAGAAAAAGAAGCAAGTAGAGCAGAGCATTAAGAGCTTTTGGGACAACAAGAAGATATTTATACTAGCCCATTACTCTGTTTCATTCATCACTCTAGTTATGGGTTTAAATAGAGTCTGTTGGGTTGAGGGAAGACAGTCCCTTGGTGGGTATTGAAACTGGTGGAGACTGTGGCAGGTCCTTTCAATATTTTCTCCTCTATGCCTTGTTTTATTATTTTGCATTTACTTTTTGTTACCCAGTAATTCTGCATATTCATCAGTTACAAAAGCATTGATCCATCCTTCTGACATTTTTCTCATATGCTTCATGTAGACTAAGGGGCAATATTCTTATCAGTGGACTGTGTCTTCTCATTCTAGCTATAGAAATGTTTGACTTGGTAACTATGAGGAAGTATGTCCAGTGATTTGTCTTGCTATTTGGAGTTTCTACCTGGGTAGAGAAATGCCGAGTATTAGATGTGGTTTAAGATGTAGGAAAGAATCAACAGCAAGGGAGAACTAGAGTTGTCACTATATTGATACAGGGAGTTGGGAATCAGTATTCCAGTGTCTGCTTAGGAAAAACAGGTTTGTGTTTTACTTTAAGGGTTGCCCTGGGAGAATTAAAGAGCTTCCTTTGGGAAATCTATAGGGAAGGGCAAGATTTGACTCTCTTTGCAGTGATTTCTTAACTTGTTTTGGGTCTAAGACACCTCTGACTAGCCAGTGAAAGCTATGAATCCTCACCCTAGAAACCACTGTATGTATATGCAGAATTGTACATAAAATTTCAGGGGTTTACAAATTCCCGGAAACTGGTCCTGGTTGGGAGACTACTACAAGGACAGAGTTCACCTGGCGCTTTGACAAAATGAAGTGCTCAGATCTGTTACTGGGAGGAATCTGTTGAAAACCCAGGTTATGATGTCACTCTGGAGTCTGTTCCTTTTCTAACTGAATGTCACAGAATTCTTAGTATTGGAAGTGATAATCAACAGGCCAATTGTAGTATAGGGGAAGTTGGCTTCTTTCCTATTAATTTCGTCATCTTCTTATCATTTTAAAAAAGGACTGACTGCCCCTTCTCAGCAGCTGCTCCACATCACAGTGCTTTGAGGCAGAAAACAGAGAACTGAAAGACAAGCTCTGTGGGGAGCTTTAAAGAAAAATGCATGAGCTTACAATTCATGATTTATCCAGATTCTAGGGAAATTATCTAATCACAAAAAAATTATGGCTGTTTCACCTGAAAATAATTGGGGATCTTCAGAAAACCTGAAGTGGAATATCCTTGGCTCTTGTGAGATGGCGTTTATTTCAGTCCTGAATGTGAGAGAAGATGCTGCAGGTTGTGGTTTTGGTTGGCACAGTTATCTGATGACCACCTTGCCTGTGCAGTTTAGCAAATGCTGTTGAGTCTGGCATGCATGATGCATTATGCTTAATGCTGGGAATTCACATAGTTGCTCCTGCCCTTGAGCTTGCAGTCAAGTGGCCTATGATGTGTCCTTAGGGAGAAAAAAGTCTGTCCATCCAAGTTATGATTTTTCTCCTGTCCATTTTTCCACTCAGCTTTTCCCCAGACCTGGCTCTAGACTCACCAGGCACTGACCACTTTGTCATCATTGCCCAACTAAAGGAAGAAGTGGCCACTCTGAAGAAGATGCTGCATCAAAAGGATCAAATGATTTTAGAGAAAGAGAAGAAGGTACGGTTTAGTTAATGCCTCTCAGGCCAGGATTATGCGAGGGTAAGATATGTGGGATAGGGCATGATGCTAATTTGATTTAACCGATATTTGTTGGGTACTTAACCCATTGATGCTTTGAGAGAGACATCCAATGGCAAGGTTGGGATATCCTCGGGAGAGGCTTGCTGTCTGCCAAGATGACTCATGGCGTGGTATTACCATGGTCCTCAGTCAAGTGGGTTTAGAAAGTTGATTTTTCTTAGCGTTTGGAGGGAGCTTCCACTTCTCAGGGAGGACTTGTGTTAAACAAGCTTATCGAGATGATGTATAAAACTACAATGCCCCCTTTTAATGCATGGTGGAGCATATAACTGAGTACAGTCATGTGCCGCATAAAGACGTGGTCAACAACGGACCACAGGTACAACAGTGGTCCCTTAAGATTAGTACCATATAGCCTAGGTGTGTAGTAGGCTATGCCATCTAGATTGGTGTAAGTACACTCTATGACATTTGCACAATGACCGAATTGCCCACTGATGCATTTCTCAGAACATATCCCCGTCGTTAATGGATGCATGACTGTACTACTCTTCTCAGCATGAGCTACCTTGGAAGGTTGTAATCAGAAAGTGCTGAATGAGCATGGAGTCGGGACAAGAGGAGATAGTTATGTAATTGGAATTTTTAATGCTCTCAGGCTAAGAGAACCTGATGCCTCCATCTCTATTATTGGGATGGCCGTGTCCGTGGGACAGTAATACTCAAAGTATGTGGGCCAGGTCTCCCTCCTCCCTGGACAATGTTCAGGTAGGCCTTCCTCCATGACTCTTGCGTCACTTTGCTTCTGTTGCTGACAACTCCCTTCCTGAGTGACCCACTCTTTAAACACCTTAATATCTTCAGTGAAGTCTTGCTCTGGTCTGAGAGTCATCCTCCCTCTTTAAGGGGACTTTTTATGTCCTTGTTCTGATTTATGTTTATAATTTCTCATTATCAGGTTCTTAGAGAGTATCTCATTTTTGCCTTAATATATTAACAAATAATAATAATAGCTAACTTTTATTGGATGCTTACTATGTGCCTGACTCTCAGTGCTTTATATGTATTAACTCATTTATCCTCCTAACAACCCTTTGAGGTAGGAATTATTATTATCATCATTTCATAGATGAAGAGTGCCTTCAGTATTTTTCCTCTTAGGGTTCCAATCCCTTCTCCTAGCTTTGTTTTTTACCTGTATGTTGTCTTGTGCCAAGATTCAGAATGCTGTGATTCATTCTGAATGGCTAATAAAGACATATATAACATGAGAATCTTCACGTGCATTCTTCCCATCTAATTTCTACCTCATTTTACAGATGAGGAAATGAACCCAAAAAGATGAAATGACATGTCCAAATCACACAGCTAGTAAATGGCAGAACAAACAAAGGAACGAACCCAAGTCTTTCTGACTCTACCATTCTGTCTACTGTGCTGTGCTTTCTTCTGCCAGTAAGGTGGAGATTCAGGGGAAGAAACCCATATTCTTTTCACTTTACTACATAACTGTCATATGAAAATGGACCCAAGTATATTCTCTTCATGGACTAGACTAGAGTGGCACGTAAAAGGAGTTTTGCAAGTAGACACAAAATGAACACTTGTTTCTAGTGCTTTGCAAGATTAGAGTTTTAAAAGGAGCAAAAGCAAATAGTAGATTGTTTCCCATAACTTTCAGGATCAAGGTCACACTCCTTGGCTTGGAACACAGGCTTTTCCTCATCATGCCTGCCCACCGCTAGCCTCATCTCCTGCTACTGTCCACACTTATCAGTCATTCCAACAAGCTCTCAGTTCTCTCACACTTTCTGCCTATGCCTATACTGTTCCCTTTGCTTGGATGCCTTTCTGCTTATCTCATGTGCCAATTGCTGCTTGTTCCTCAAAATTCAGCTCACACATCACTTCTCTTATTTAGATAGTTCTTCTCTGTGCTCCTTGAATAGCATAGTCAATAGAAGAAGGCCTGGGGTTTGAATTCTAGCTCTGCCACTTGCTAGCATGTATGATCTTGGTCATGTTACTTAACCCTTTCTAAGCCTTGGTTTTCCCATCTATAAAATGGGAAGAATAGTATACCACCCCCAGGGTTATCACAGTATTGAGTGAGGGAATATAATCAAGCAGTTTGCCTGGAACAGCGTAAAAATTGAGTAAATGGCAGCAGCTGTTATTCTCATGGCTTCTCAAACCATCAGTCATACTGTGTTATAATCACTGATATATTTGGAGGTGAGTATTTGGAGAATTATTGGCATACATTAAATACACGAGATCATTAAGACCTGATAGTGGTTAAGTATCAGAAATGCTACTTCAGGATTTTGTGTAATTTTGAGGAAATCTTTAGAAAAAATAGGATATGGAATTCTCTGGCTTTGATTTAGGTGTGGATCTTCAGGAGAGCCCTGGATTTCATTAATTTGAGGGACCATTTAGCTCTCTGGTACCAAAACATTTTTCATTGCCCAGAAATTTCTTCTAGTCACTCTGCCTTGTTTTCCTCAGATCACGGAGTTGAAGGCTGATTTTCAGTACCAAGAATCTCAGATGAGAGCCAAAATGAACCAGATGGAGAAAACCCACAAAGAAGTCACAGAACAATTGCAGGTGACTATGCTTATTTTATGTGGTAACTCTGGTGTATTTAGCTGATTGTATTTTAAGTGATCATCTCTTAGATATCTTTTTTCTCCAAGTATTGACAAATCACATTAATCCACTTGACAGATATCTTTTATTGTTTCACTTTTGGGTGTGTTCTGGTCTTCTTCTCTCAAAAAAAAAAGTAGAATTAATAAATGTGTTCTTTGATTTTTGGATAAACCAGATGTGATTCCAGATGTCTGAATTATAAATTCTGTTTATCCAGCACGTTAAGGCAGTCCATGGTTTGTTTGTGTTGCACAAAGCATCCTTTTGTAACAGTGGATCCCAGGAGATTAAAGTTCACTGATTAACTTCCAGCAAATACTTTCTTCCCCCTGAACCAAGTCCTAGAGCTTTCTGTTGTTTTCTACCTCTGGAATTTCTTCATCTCTTCTTGACCCTCTACATTGTCTGGCTTTAGCATCTGTGTGAAAAACATATCCTATCCTGTTAAAACATCTTTCTTGCACTGGTTTTTTAGGCCAAAAACCGAGAGCTCCTGAAGCAGGCAGCTGCTTTGTCCAAGAGCAAGAAGTCCGAGAAGTCAGGAGCTATAACCTCTCCGTGAGAGACCACAAGGAGGCTCCCAGCAACAGCAAATGGATTTCTGGGTTAGGGTTGGCGAATGGCTGTTTTCTGGGAATTGCAAGCTTTCTTAAGAAATCTCTATTTTATTATAGTTATCCTTCTTTGTGTGATTGCAGTGGGCTGAATGGAAACACCTGGTTTGTGCTGTGTTAAGACTGCATGCTTGAATGTTTGGGATGTCATGCTGTCTCTCTTTCACATTCTTGCTCCCCCCACCCTACCCTGTTACTACTCTCTCTCTCTCTCTTTTGGTACTACTATTTTTGTGTGTGTGTGGTGGTCACTGCTCAGTGTTATGTGCAGAATGATTTTTGTTTTTGTCCATCATTGCATCCTGCCGTACCCATGAGCAAATAGTTTGGCATTAATTACATATCACTGCCACCCTCTGAACTTTGAAAACTGCCACCTTAACACTTGGTACAATGGAAGAGGCTTTCTCTCTCCAATAAACCTTTTGCTTCAGGGTATACTCTTGGGTTTTTTTCCAGGTATATTATGTATGAACTTTGTACTATGTATAGCCAGAGTTTTATTTATTTTTTAAAAAAGAACCTTTTTCTTGATAAAGGAATAATGGTAGCCTAGCTTGTTCTTCTTGTAAAAGTGATGCCTCTTAAAAAAAGTCCTTAGCTTTTAGTAAAAGAATCAGATCTTTGTTTTTTTGTTACCTTGGAGTCTTAAAACTGATTGCTAAGGTGAAACAATTCACTGCATAAGTGTGGCGTTAAGTGCCTTTTGAAGGATTTCTTGGAAGAGCATTTAAGAAGATACTTAAGGGAGGTAGCAAAGATTTGAACAGTCTGTCTTTTTAAGTAAGGGCAGAAAGAAAGGTTGTCCAGGTTATACTGGACACTTCCCTCCCTCACCCCTTTCCTGGTTGTTTTATGTGACTAATTTTAAATTCTCACACTGCCACTTCTTTTTAGAAAAATATCCTTTACTTACTTATATCAGTTGTATACTGGGCCATTGTCAGAGAACATTTTTTTTTTTACATGAGCAGATTCAAAATGGGAGAATATTTCAACTACAGGGCATTTTTGGGGTCGGTTCGAGCTGCTCTAGTATGGACTCTGAGTCTGATTGGGAGAAATGATATCAGTGTACTTTCTCCAGCCTGTACACTGCCTGCTTTTAATGGAACGGTGTTGAAAACAGGTGCTTTTCAGAAGCAGCTTGGCCTCAGCCAGAATTATTTGTGTCCTGTTTTCCCTTGACCCAATAGGCACGTGGATTTACTTTTCCAGGAGAGGAGATAGATTTGTATTTCTAGCCATAGTCTCAGGTCCTCTGTATGATGTTTGTGAAAGAAATTAGAAATGTGTAGTGTGCCATGAAACAGAGTAAAACCAATGACCTTGGAATCGTTAATGCAGGGGGATGGTAGAGTTCGAGGTAATCGTGAGGGCATGACATTTGTACCTCAGTCTACCAAAACTGTAGCAGTAAGTTTAACTTGGTAGGCATTTCCTAGAAGCAAATGTTTATAATTTGTGGCAGCAGTCTCACAGTGGATCCATGCACATTATTGCACAGAGATGTGGAAATGGGTGGCTTTCTTCTGATAAGAGAAACAATGGACCATGTTGCTTGTATATCACTTTAGTAAGGGATGTAATTTTCCCTCTTAAGCAAGGGAAACGGCAGTGCTAAATAGTTTTGTAACTCTTTGAATGAGAAACTTTTAGGTAAAGATAAACTGTCAGATAATATTTTTCAGATGCATTTACATTGACTTTGGGGAAAAGATTGTGAAAAAAGTTACAGTCATGGTTTTTTTTTTAATTTTAAAGACTTGAGAAATTCTGTTACATAAAGTGATAATATAAAAACATATTTAGTTTTATACTAAATCTTTTTTTAAGGTCTTGGCATTTAATATAAAGCAAATCCACCCATTTTCTAACTTTCCACAAGTTCCAAAAAGGGAAGAAAGAAACCTTAGTCTTAAAATTTTGGTTTTTAAAAATCATGACACTGTTTTACCATGAAATTGAATAGCTAACTTTTGGTAACACCTTTTGTTTATTTGTATGTTTGTAATAATGGACATTTTAAAACACAGGAGTGTTTTTGTTTGTACAGACTTTGACAAATGTGTGTTAATAAAAATTCATATTGACTCAAGTATAATTGTTGGGTTTTTTTTAATTGAGGTAACATTGGTTTATAACATATAAATTTCAGGTGTATATCATTATATTTCGAGTTCTGTATAGACTATATCATGTTCGCCACCAAAAGTCTAGTTGCCATCCATCACCATGCACATGTGCTCCTGTACCCCTTTTGCCCTCCCTCCACCCCCCTTCCCCTCTGGTAACCACCAATCTGTTCTCTGTATCTATGTGTTGTTTGTTGTTGTTGTTGTTGTTTTAAATTCCTCATATGAGTGAAATCATGGTATTTGGCTTTCTCCGTCTGACATTTTGCTTAGCATAATACCGTCAAGGTCCATCCATGTTGTCACAAATGGCAAGATTTCCTCTTTTTTTTTTATGACTAAGTAGTATTCTATTGTGTGTGTGTGCGTGTGTGTGTGTGTATACATACCACGTCGTCTTTATCCATTCATCCGTTGATGGGCACTTAGCTTGTTTCCAAGTCTTGGCTATTGTGAATAATGCTACAGTGAACATAAAGGGGCATATATCTTTTTGAATTAGTGTCTTCATGTTCTTTGGATAAATACCCAGAAGTGGAATGGCTGGATCATATGGTAGTTCTATTTTTAATTTTTTGAAGGATCTCCATACTGTTTTCTATAGTGGCTGTACCAGTTTACATTCCCACCAGCAGTGTAGGAGGGTTCCCTTTTCTCCACATCCTCTCCAACACTTGTTATTTCTTGTCTTTTTACTGGTAGCCATTCTGACAAGCATGAGGTGATATCTCATTGTGGTTTTGATTTGCATTTCCCTAATAATTAGTGATGTTGAACATCTCTTCATGTGCCTGTTGGTCATCTGTATATCTTCTTTGGAAAAATGTCTGTGCATATCCTCTGCCCATTTTTTAATTGGGTTGTTTGTTTTTGTTGAATTGTATGAGTTCTTTATATATTTTGGATAATAACCCCTTACGGGATATATGATTTGCAAATATCTTCTCCCAATTGGTAGGTTGTCTTTTCGTTTTGTTGATGGTTTCTTTTGCCATGCAGAAGCTTTTTAGTTTGATGTAGTCCCATTTGTTTACTTTTTCTTTTGTTTCCCTTGCCTGCAGAGACATATTCAAAAAGATACTGCTAAGACCAGTGTCGAAGAGCAGACTGCCTATGTTTTCTTCTAGAAGTTTTATGGTTTCAGGTCTTACATTCAAGTCTTTAATCCATTCTGAGTTAATTTTTGTGTATGGTGTAAGATAGTGGTCTACTTTCATTCCTTTGCACGTGGCTGTCCAGTTTTCCCAGCACCACTTATTGAAGAGACTTTCCTTTCTCCATTGTATGTTCTTGGCTCTTTTGTCAAAAATTAGCTGTCCATAGATGTGTGGGTTTATTTCTGGGCTCTCAGTTTTGTTCCATTGATCTGTGTGTCTGTTTTTCTGCCAGTACCATGCTGTTTTGATTACTACTGCTTTTAATATACTTTGAAATCAGGAAATGTGATGCTTCCAGCTTTGTTTTTTTTTTCTCGGGATTGCTTTGGCTATTCAGGGTCTTTTGTTGTTCCATATAAATTTTAGGATTCTTTGTTCTATTTCTGTGAAAAATGTCATTGGAACTTTGGTAGGGATTGCTTTGAATATGTAGATTGCTTTAGGTAGTATGGACATTTTAACTATTAATTCTTCCAATCCATGAGCATGGAATGTCTTTCCATTTCTTTGTGTCTTTTTCAATTTCTTTCAATCATTTATTTCTTACTGGTTCACCAATAGACATATGCCATTATCCTCTTCAACCTAGAAAATAGTTTGTCTTGCTTACAGACTTAAAAAATTAAAAGCCTAATTGTGCTAATAGGGGGTTTCACGTCCATCAGAGAATAAACTCATTCTCTTTCTTCTGTGATTTTATTTATCCAGTTTAAGTGCTTGCTTTGTTATATGCACTGTGCTAGCAGTGAAGAAAATCAACAAAGTTACTGTCCTCATGGGGCTTCCATTCAGTGGAATATTGTACAACACCATTGTTCCTTGGTTTTATATTTATCATTATTATTCAAAATATAATACAGGATGAATCTTCATAAAGTATGAGAGAAAGTTTTTTGAGATGCTATCTCAAGAAGGAGAGGAATGTATTAGTTTGAAACCTTGGTGCTAGTAGGTTTTTAAATTAATAATAGGTGCCTTTCACACATTGTGACTGTCACATCCTGGTCATTCTATTCTATAGACTCAGTGACAACTTATTTTCTCTAAATAAATTGAAGATAGTTTTATTTCATAGCTGCTGTGGTCTGAGTGTTTGTGTCCCCCTCCCCAAATTTCATATGTTGAAATCCTAACCCCAAAAGATGATAGTATTAGGAGATGGGACCTTGGGGAGATGCTTAGGCTCTGCCCTCATGAATGGGATTACAGTCATGCATTCCTTAACAATGGGGATACATTCTGAGAAATGCATTGTTAGGAGATTTTGTTCTTGTGTGAACATCATGGATTGTACTTACACAAACATAGATGGTATAGTCTCCTACACACATAGGCTATATGGTACTTAACTTACAGGACTGCCGTCGTATATGTGGTCCATTGTTATGTGTGACTGAAACGTCGTTATGTGGCACATGACTATAGTGCCCTTATAAAGAAGACTCTAGAGAGATTCCTTGCCCCTTCCACCATGTCAGGACACACCAAGAAGGCACCAGCTATGAACCAGTAAGAGAGCCTTTACTAGAGTGCAACCATGCTGGCACCTTGATCTTGGCCTTCCCAGACTCCAGAACTGTGAGAAATAAATTTCTGTTGTATATAAGCTACCCAGTCTGTGATATTTTGTTATAGCAGCCTGAATGAACTAAGGCAGTAGGGTATGCCTATGACCACCTTCCTTGTGTGAATTATCTTAATTTATCCATTTACTCAGCGTTAAAAACCACTGTAGGGGAAGAATATAGTATAAACAGAGAAAGATGGCATCTAGTACTTCAGAAAGGACTTCAACCACTCTAAATAACCCTCAAAGTGATTTAGCAGACTTTGCTTCCATCCTTGGCAGTTTAAGACTATATGTTACCTGCAGTATAGCTTTCCTCAACCGATGGTCAGCTCAAGGACTTTGGAGGAGCAGCCATTTTCAGGAAGGCTAAAACTATCAGGAGTTACAGAGTGTTCTGGTGATTATTCTTGCATAACTACCCCAAAATTTAGTAGCTTAAAACAACCATTTAAATATGCCCACAGGGGCCAGCCCGGTGGTATGGCAGTTAAGTTAGTGTGTTCTGGGCTGGCCCCCGTGGCTTGGCGGTTAAGTGCGCGCGCTCTGCTGCTGGTGGCCCGGGTTTGGATCCCGGGCGCGCACCGACGCACCGCTTCTCGGGCCATGCTGGGGCCGTGTCCCACATACAGCAACTAGAAGGATGTGCAGCTATGACATACAACTATCTACTGGGGCTTTGTGGGGGGGGAAATAAATAAAATCTTTAAAAAAAAAACAAAAGTTAGTGTGTTCTGCTTCGGCGGCCCAGGGTTCCCTGGTCAGATCCTGGGCATGGACCTACTCACTGCTCATCAAGCCATGCTGAGGAGGCATCCCACGTAGAAGAGCTACAACTTTACAACTATGATACACAACTATCTACTGGGGCTTTGGGGAGAAAAAAAGAAAAAGAGGAAGATTGGCAAGAGATGTTAGTGCAGGGCCAATCTTCCTCAAAAAAAAAAAAACCTGTAAAAATAAATCAATCAATAAATATGCCCACAGACCCTGTTGATCAAGAATTTGGACAAGGTACTGTGGGTATGGCTGGTCTTTGTTCCACAATGTCTGAGTCCTCAGCTGGGAGGATTCAAAAGCTGAGTGACAGTTATTGAGGCTGGAATCGTCTCACTGAAGGCTCTGTTTACTTGTGTATCTGGTGCCTGGACTGGGTGACTGGAAGTCTAGTAATGCTGACTGCAGCATCTACCTATGGCCTCTGCATATATAGTCTGGCCTTCCCCAGCATGGTGGCCTCAAGGTAATCAGACTTCTTATGTAGTGGCTCAAGATTACAAGCACAAGTGTTCCCGTGAACAAAGCTGAAGCTGCATTACCTCTTCTGACCTGTCCCCGGAGATCACATTACCTCACTTCTGCAGTATTCTATTGGTCGAAGCAGTCAGAAGCCCATCCAGACTCAAGGGGAGGGACATAGATCCCTTATCTTGGTGAGAGGGTGACAAAGTAGAAGAGCATGTGGGGCGGAAGCTGTTGTGACTATCTTAAAAAATATAATCTTCCACATAAAGAAATGGATTTTGGAACCAAACTGAATCCAAGACAGCAAGGCAGAAGCTGCAGTGTCTTCCATGGCCTACCTTCAGACGTCACACTCCATCATTTCTGCAATATCCTACAGAAATTTGGAATTAGTTACAGAGGTCAAATTAATGACACTATTCAATGTGGAAAGGGACCACCCAGGTGTGTTCACACCAGGAGGCGAGAATCATTGGAATCCATCTTGGAGGCTGGCTACCATGTTGACCTTTGACCTATAGGATTGAGTAACAACTGTGTGAACCTCTGGATTTTGGAGGCAGCACTGAAAGATGCCATTTTTGGGAAAGTAGTTCATATTTCTTAGCTATTACTGGAATTAATGACTACTTACCAGGGCTTGCCAGGCTGTCACTGCAGCAGATTATCAACTCTTCTTGAAAAGTGACACTGTGTCATCCTATAGTTAGCTTTGAAGTCAGACTGCCTGGGTTTGAATTCTGTTTCTACTTACCTTAGGGTTGTTGTGAAGCTTAAATGATATATGTAGAAATCTTTAGAACAGGGCTTGGCACATAGTATTCACTCAATTTTGTAAGCTGTTATTATGCATGACTTCTACGGAATCTACATTATGTTTCCTGAGAGGGAAAGTAATAGAGTGACAACTTAGAATGAACATGTATGTTCACTTGTTTTTTGCTTCCAGTTACTTTATCCCAAGATCACTTTTAGGCCACTAGAACATTCATGTAACCCACAACTTTTTTTTTTCAACTTCACATTACCCATCTCATGCATGCCACTTCATTGCACTGATCACTAGAGTGCCGTTTATTAAAAGGTTTAAGATATAATTTGCATACAGTAAAATTTACCCTTCTTAGTGAATAGATCAGAGTTTTGATGAATGTATCAGTTGTGCAATCACCACCACAATCAAGCTATAGAACATTTCCATCACCCCAAAAACTTCCCTTGTATCCCTTGACATTCAGTCTCCTTCCCCCAACTCCAACCCCTTGCAAACATTCATCCGATTTCTATTCCTATAGCTTTGCCTTTTCCTGAATGTCATATAAAATGGAATCATACAGTATGTAGTCTTTTGTGTCTGACTTCTTTCATTTAGCATATGCTTTTGAGATGCGTCCATGTTGTCTCATGTCTCTGTAATTTATTCCACCTTTCAGTAGTTTGTTCCTTTTTATAACGGAATAGTTTACCATTGTATGGATGTACCACAATTTTTTATCTATTTGGCAGCTGATGGACATTTGAGGTATTTCTAGTTTTTTGTTATTATGAATAAAGGTGCCTTACACATTTGCATACAGGTCTTTGTATGAACATGTGTTTTTATTTCTCTTGGGTAAATACCTATGAGTGGGATGATTGTATGATAAATTTATGTTTCATTCTATAAGAAACTGCCAAACTGTTTTCCAAAGGGACTGTACAATTTTGCATTCCCCCTAGCAATGTATGATGAGTGCTAATTTTAATGCAGTCTCCTTTGCAACCCAAGTGAATTTCTCCATTGACCCTCCCCTATCATACCCCAGGAAGCGTGCCATATTGGTGATAATGATATTTTATTTTTAAAATATGAAACTTGGGGCTGGCCTGGTGGTGTAGTGGTTAAGTTTGTGCACTCTGCTTTGGTGGCCCCGGGGTTCGAGGGTTTGGATCCTGGGCGTGGACCTACGCACTGCTTATCATGGCATGCTGTGGCAGGCGTCCCACATATAAAGTGGAGGAAGATGGGCATGGATGTTAACCCAGGGCCAATCTTCCTCAGCAAAAGAGGAGGATTGGCAACAGATGTTAGCTCAAGGCTAATCTTCCTCGGCAAAAAAAAAAAAAAAACATTTACTGATGTATAGTATACATACAGAAGAGGACACACATCACATGTATATGACTTTATAAATTTTCACAAAGTAAACACCTATATAACTACCACCTAGATCATGAAATAGACTGCTACCAGCATCCTAGAAGCCCACCTCATGTGCCCACTCCTACTCACTCCCTTTCTTTCTCAAAACTAACTACATAACTCTTCTGGCTTTTAATAACACAGATTAATTTTGCTGATTTTGAACCAAATAAAAATGGAATGATACCGAATGTATTCATTTTGTGTCTGGCTTTTGCTACACATTCTGTTTGGACAAGATCACCCACATTGTTCACATAGCAGTAGACCATTTGTTTTTGTGTTCTATAATACTACAATTTATCCATCTTACTATTGATGGACATTTGGGTTGTTTCCAGTTGGGAACTAGTAAAAATAAATGCTGCTCTGGCCTTCTTCATAATAGCCCCAAACTGGAAAGATTCCAAATGTCCAACGATAAAAGGGAATGGATAATCAAATTGTAGTATATTCATATGATGAAATACTACTCAGCAATAAAAAGACCAAATCACTGATATATGTAACATCATGGATAAATCTCAAAAACATTATTTCAATTGAAACAAGCCATACACTAAAGAATACATAAAGTAGGGGCCGGCCTGGTGGCACAGCAGTTAAGCGTGCACGCTCCGCTTGGGCGGCCCCGGGTTCGCAGGTTCGGATCCCCAGCGCACACAGACGCACCGCTTGTCAAGCCAGGCTGTGGCGGCGTCCCATATAAAGTAGAGGAAGATGGGCACGGATGGTAGCTCGGGGCCAATCCCTCAGCAAAAAATGAGGAGGATTGGCATCGGATGTTAGCTCAGGGCTGATCTTCCTCACAAAACAAAACAAAAAAATGGTAGAAAGGAGCACAGCTCAAGGAAACTTTCTGGGGTTATGATGAAAATGTTCTATATTCTTGGTTTGGGTGGTGGTTACGTGCATGTATACAAGTGTCAAAATTCATTGACTTGAGCACTTACTATCTGTGCATTCTATTGTATGTCAATTATAACTTGATAAAAATGAATACAGAAAAATGCTGCTTAGTCCTAAAAAATGCTATTATGTACACTCCTATACTTGGTTTTTGGAACACATGTGTATGCATATTTGTTGAGTAGATAGTTAGGAGTAGAATTGCTAGGTCATAGAATATGTATGAATCACAGCTCTGCAACTTAATAGGCGTATGACATTGGACAAGTACCCAGAACCTCTAGAGAACACCATCTTCCTTATCTGTTACCCATGAGCTAATCTCACCTTAATGGGCATGAACCATGAAAACTATTTTTGTCAATTAACAAAAGGACATAATGCTGAGAAACCTTATTCTCTAAAATCACAGATTTTCAGAAAATTGGCTATTTGAAATATCAGTAAGAATGGAATATTCCACTCTTGCCTGGAGGATCTGAGCTACTTTGACACAGAGAAGCAGCCTCAATTTCCAACCCAGGTGCAGAGCTTCAGACAAGGGGTTTCCAGATACAATATTCCACATTTCTCTTCACATTGTAGTTTCCAAGGAAACAGGATCCTGAGTCCTCTTGTTAGCTCAGGCCTGATGATAATCCCTTTACACATAGCCTGGTGTGCTTTGAGGTTATCAAAACCACTGCTTCTTTTAAATTTCACCTACACTCCCATCATTTCCTCAAATTCTGGAATAACTCTATGTCTTCTTATGCTTAGTGAGATGCCCATGATTCCTCCGGTGTGCAGTCTCCCTTGCAGCATTAAGTTAATAAGTCTAACTTTGTTAGACCATAGGTGGTCTTTATCACGTGGGCTATATCTTGGGGATTACTATTAACATTTGTAAAATGTGTTCACATTGCCTGTATAGGCAGTTAAGAAATAGTAGTAATTTTATGTTATTCATGTATCAATTCAATAAATGTTCATTTGATATCTAGTATTTGCAAGGCACAGATTATTGCTATGAGAGACGCACAGATGGAAAACCATTTTTTATTTCAGATGGAAAAAGAAAACAATAACAATAATCACTATATCTTCAGTTCCTGGGAGAAAAATACCTTTACTGAACTTTGCTTTAAATAGTCAAATGTAAATGAAAACATTCTCAAGACTATTTTAAATTTATTTATTTATTTTTTCCCCCAAAGCCCCAGTAGATAGTTGTATGTCACAGCTGCACAACCTTCTTAGTTGCTGTATATGGGACATGGCCTCAGCATGGCCGGAGAAGCGGTGCCTCGGTGCATGCCCGGGATCTGAACCCAGGCCGCCAGCAGCAGAGCGCGCGCACTCAACCACTAGGCCACGGGCCAGCCCTCTCAAGACTATTTTATGGGTAAAAAAAGTACTACAATTTACATGATTTGCCATAAGATTTGCCATAAAACTATGGATTCTAAGAAACGGTAGGGTTTTCATAACCAGAATGAGAGCCCCCAAATGTCATCTGTCCCTTTCTATAAAGAAGTACTCTTGGGGCCAGCCTGATGGCATAGCAGTTAAGTTCACATGCTCTGCTTTGGTGGCCCAGGGTTCGCAGGCCCAGATCCGGGCACGGACCGATGCACTGCTTGTCAAGCCATGCTCTGGTGGTGTCCCATATAAAGTAGAGGACGATGGGCACGGATGTTAGCCCAGGGCCAATCTTCCTCAGCAAAAAGAGGAGGATTGGCAACAGATGTTAGCTCAGGGCTAATCTTCCTCACCAAAAAAAAAAAAAAGAAGTACTCTTGTAAATGTTCCAACAAAAAATAGAGATAGGCTTGCTTACAAAAACTCTAAGCCTGAATGTAGGCTCATTCACCCATTTGGCTTCCTCTCTTTGCCATTCCCCAGAGATTGCAAAGCAAGCTGGGCTGGGGTGGAGTGGAGAACACAGGAAACCAACATGGCCAGTTCCCCTTCACTTCTCCCTGTCTTGATTTCCTCCCAAACCAAAATCCTACCCACGTCTTTCCATTTACCATCAGCTCACAAAATGCAGTCTTCTATAAGAACATGAGGTTATACAGTCCAAATTACTTAAGGGAATGATTTTTAAAATTTGAGAGTCTAGTTCTCCAAAAATCCTGGTTTGGGATATAGATGAAGAGGCTATTTGGGAGAGGTTTTGATGGAGAATGAATTTGGGAATATGAGAATGTGTTTTAGGGAAGTAATGCGATGACCATGGATTTAGCTTAGTGTGTGGGTTTTGTAGTCAGATCTCAGAAAAGCAAATTAACCTCTGTGTTAAAGGGAAAATAACCGTTACTTTGTCGAGGTAGTTCAACATTTTAAAAATCGATTGTCCATTGTTTATTCTGAAGGTAAAAATATAGTTAGAACATCGTCCCTTGCTGTGAAAGAGCTTGTAAACAAGTGAATTGCAGCGAGGATTCACACACAGTACGTGCTCAAATTTTATTATTATTATTATTATCATTTTATTGTTTAGAAGAGGGGTGCAGGGAAAAATGAAAGTGGTTTGTAAACCAGAAAAGTCTCCGCAAATACTATCAAAGCCCTAGAGGATAGAAATAGAGTGAGGAATTTCAGGAGTTTGGTTACGGATCTGAGTTTCAAGGTTGTCGAATTCTCCCATATTTGGGCGTGAATTCTCAGAAAAGAACAGAATAGCATGTTAGGGCTGAGATCATCTGGTCCAATTTTATGCTAATCGAAAATTCTTGCCTCCTGTCACCGCGCCCAGGCGAGAAACACCACCGCCACCGCAGCTCATCCAATCGGAGCCCCAACTATCTGACATCATCGCCCCGCCCCTCAAGCCCAAGCTCCGGGGCGTCCAGTCTCTAAGCTACTGTGCCCCGCACCACTTCCAGCGGCGCCCGCGCAACTGAGGGGCGGGGCGGGGCGGGGCGGACGCGTGCGCGCCGCGTGGGGGCGGGACTAGTGCGCACGCAGCCTCAGCCTCTTCCCAGACCTTTTCCTTCCTGGTTTCCCCGTCAGTCTGCGGGTCCCGTCTGGCAGCTGCTTCCGGTAGGAGCCCGGTGCAGGACCAGTCGGTCTCAGCTCCTCGTCATGTCCTACGGTCCCTTAGACATGTACCGGAACCCGGGGCCCTTGGGGCCCCAACTCCGGGACTTCAACAGCATCATCCAGACGTGCAGCGGCAACATCCAGCGGATCAGCCAAGCCAGTGAGCCGGGGGACTGGGCTGAGGGGCGGGCGCCGTCCGGGGGTCAGGCCTGGGTGTGGCTGCCGGGACGCGGAGCTCGGCCGGGGCTACGGCCAAGGCCGCACCTGACGCCATCTCGGGCTCTCCATTCTGGAGGCGGCGCCTGTCATCCCCGCATCTGTCAGGCCCGGGCTCCCCGAGGGTCCCGAGCCCCAGCGGAAGCTCGAGCTATTTCCCAGGTTCTGCCCTCGTGATGTTAGGGCCAAAACTGCAGACCTGACAGCCCCAGGGTGGGAAGGGGTGTGTGTGTCACCTCGAGAGCAGTGAGTGACTTGACTTGGCGCAGTGGTCAGCCGAGTTTTTCCTGTCATCCGCCTTCCCCCCGCCCATCTCTCCTTCCTCTTTGGCTAGCTTGGATCGGGAGTTGTTTACTGATTTAGACTTTAGGTTTACATTCTGCTGAGCTTCTGGCTTCTTGGAGATCAGCAGCTTTCAATTAAAGGAAGTGGAGAGTGCTTGTGTTATGGTGACTTAATACACAGTTCTTCACGTAGTGAAATTGGAAATCAGATAACGACTTCTGTTTTAAATAAAGAGAATTCACCGAAAACATTTCAATTTACATTGTCTTTTGTAGCAAAAGATTTGCGTATATTTTTGGATTTCAAGCCAATGAGGCTTTGTTTTCCATCTCTATTGAGCTACTCTTCTGAGCAAATCTGATACATAGAGAAGCTCAGGATCTTGGCCACAATCACATAGCAAGTAAGACATGGTAGAGTTGGTGGTAGATTTCAGAATGTCCTTGCTTGTCTTAAAACTGGATCCCCACCATTGGGGTCTGAGTGAGACTGCAGCTGAATGAGTCAGATAGAGGCTGTTTCTCGTGCCTGAAAAATCAGCTCAGAGCCTTATAAACAGGAGGTCAGCAGCAACAACTTTACTTGGAAAGAATGATGATCATCATCCTTGTTGTTTATTATTGTGCTTTTGTGAGTGTGGCTGGACTCTGTTAATAGATAGAACTAGTTGGTCCTGAATTACAGTTATGTTTTATATTTTAAAGAACAATCTATCACTTTGCTTTTAAATTTAAATACATAGTGCAGAATTTGAGAGGTGAGAAGTTTCTGATGGGAAGGGTTTGAGACTGAGTGATTTGGAAGTGGAAAGAAGAATATGTAGCATGTCAAGTCCAGAAATTAAAAAAGAAATTAATGTGACCACTGGTTAGAAAGTATAGTACTTTGTGTTCCAATTTCCTTTTGTGAGGGAGCTGTAATACAAGTTAGATCAGAAAATTCTGGTTCAAGGCTAAAAGTTTCTTGTTGAGGCTAAATCTAATTTTAATGTCTATTTGTGAAATCATTCTACATATATTTGAGTATCAGGCTATGTAGTAAGTATAGGAACTGGCATGGATTCTTTCATATATTCATATTTCAACCGAAATATAAAGTTGAAAGGGATCAGTGCTATAGATGAAGTTTAAATAACATTATGTAGGTATTCAGAGGAGAGAGAGACTATTTTGAGTTGGGAGGGATCGGGGAAGGCATTATGGCATTTGAGCTAGGTCTGAAAAGATGGTGGAAAGGATTTGAACTTGTGACGGTAATGAATGGGAGAGCATTCCAGGAGGGAATAAAATGAACAAGGCATGCTAGTGGAAAGGCATGTGGTTTATATAGAAAAGTAGAGTGATTTAATTTGGCTGGAGTGGTAGACTCTAGAAAGTAGGGGAAAATGGGGTTGGAAAGGTAAGTTCGGGCCCAAACATGAAGGGCTTTATGTGCTAAACTAAGGGGATTTGGATTTAATTCTTTTAAGAATGTGTAAATTGAATTGGAAGGGAGAGACTGGAATTAGAGACAGCAGTTAGGAACTGTGAAAATTAAAAGGAAGGAGAGGATAGGAGGGATCTCTTTGATGATAGAATTGATAAGATGTAGTTGTCGACTGGGCTCAAGGGATCATTGGAGTCAACCATTAATAACATTAATAGGGGCCGGCCTGGTGGCCCAAGCGGTTGGGTGCGCACGCTCTGCTGCGGCCCGGGGTTCGCCAGCTGGGATCCCGGGCACGCACCCACGCACCGCTTGTTAAGCCATGCTGTGGCGGCGTCCCATATAAAGCAGAGGAAGATGGGCACGGATGTTAGCCCAGGGCCAGTCTTCCTCAGCAAAAAGAGGACGATTGGCATTGAATGTTAGCTCAGGGCTGGTCCTCCTCACAAAAAAAATAAATAAATAAAATAACATTAATAGCTAACATTTCAGTACATACTGTGTGCCAGGCAGTATGAAAAGTGTTTTACATGCATTATCTTACTTAATTTTATAACACCTCTGTGAAGTAATTACCAATATTATTTCCATTTGATAGGTTTGGAAACAGGCTGAGAAAGGCTAAATAATTACCTAGCTAACAAATGGCAATACCTGAATTTGAAACCAGGTCTGTCTCTTATGACCAGCAATTAGCCTTTTTTGTAATTTTTAATTAATATTACAGTTTTGTAGCAGTTAACACTTCAAGTTACCAGTGACTTTTTTTTTTTTTTAACTTTCCATAGGAAACTATGGAGAATACCTGAGGCTGTGGAACTTTCTCTTCTTATGGTGTGTCCATCTTCCTGCTAGATTGTTAGCTCCTTTGAAGCATGAGACATGACTTATTCATCTTTATATTTCTAGTACTTGTCTCAGTCCCAAGCATATGATAGATTCATTCATTCACTCACTGTTCAACAAATACTCTTTGAGTACCTGCTGTGCACTGGGGATGGAGTGATGAACAAGACAGACAAAATCCTTGCCCTGATAGTGTGTGTGTTTGTGTATGTGTGTGTATATATATACACACACATATGCATACATACACATATATAAATAATATTGAGTAATAATAAGTGCTATGAAGAAAAATAAAGCAGGGTAAGGGGATAGAGAGTGAGGAGAGAAAGAGTGCGAGTGTGCTATTTTATATAAGTTGGTCAAGGAAGGCCTCTCAGAGGAGGTGATGTTTGAGTAGACACCTGAGTGAAATGTGAGAGAGAGCCTTGTGAGTAGCTGGGGGAAGGTGTTCTGGGCAGAGGGCATAGCAAGAGCAAAGGCATTGGCATGTTCAAAGAATAGCAAGGAGGCTATTGGCTGGACTGCAGTTAGAGAAGGGAAGTGTAGTCAGAAAAGAGGTCAGGGAGATAGCCAGGGAACATGTTATATAGGGTCTTGATGCCTAATGAATTGTATTCAGTAGATTTGAATAAATGAGGTTTTTCTACCATCTTGGAACTCTTCCTGCCTCATTCTCCTTGTACTATGTGGTACTTAGTACGTCTTGTGACCGACCCTAGGTAGTGTGAGTTGGAATTCTTCCTTGGGATTATTTGGCGAGGAATTAGGAATGTGACATTGGTAGGGTGACATTGCTTCTACCCAGTTATCAGGCCAGTGCCTATCCCCCGAACCTCTCCAAGACATGGCCAGCATACCAAAGTACACACTCTGAGTGTGAGCTCACAGACATGTACCCACATTCATATAGTCCTGCAAGGACCTGTACCCATTGAAAGTTTGAGAGAATAGCTGTTCTTTTTTCTCAACTGTTCAGCCACAGTTGTGGGTTTGGAATTGCTGAGCCCATCAGCCTGAAACATGCAGGCCACTGTGTGGGTTGTTATAGGTACAGCTAAGGTTGACTGCCTGGTACAGAGGGTTGTTATCAGTATGTGTGGGGTACAGAGGAAAAATACTTGGCTCTGCCTATTGTGGAACAAGGGGTCTGGACAAGTATTGCTGAGACAGATATAAGAAAACAGCTAATAGCCTCCAAGTTATCTCTGAAGAGGTTAAAGAACAGCATTTCTGTTCTTTCAAAGTTGTTTCCATATTTGTCCCTGGCTTTTTATTTCATTGCCACCCTCTTAAGTCTTCATGATCTCAGCGTCTGTGTTCCAACAGCATACTCTTAGTGTCTCTGTTCCCATTCTGGTTCATTCTGATAATGCTATCAGCAGTGTGTCTAAAATCCTGTTTTCATTGTACAGCTCACCTCCTCAAGAACCTACAGTGGCTCTCTGGTGTTTGCTGCATCAGATCTTAACATTCCACCTTGCTTTTACTCTCTCTATCATCTTAACCCAAATCAGCTGTGTTTTCTGCTTCTCTTCACCCTTTGCTGCAGGCAGACTGTTTTTCTTAACATCTCTAAACACTGGTTTTTGCACCAAGTTTTTGCTCATTCTGTTCCTCCTTTCTTAAATATCTTTCCCTACCTCACTAACCATCTGAATTATACAAATCCTTTGAGTGGTGCTTAAATCCTGCCCCTTGTAACGAAGCCTTTCTTTGCTTTTGAAAGAGAGTGAAATCAGAAAGAGCATGGGCTTTAGGGTCAGCAGATCTGTGACTTAGTCTCTGCTCCTCTATGTACTGTTAACCTTGGGCAGGTTATTTCCTCTTTTCTTCTGTTATCCCATCTGTAAAATGAATGGTATTGTTAAAATGGGATGTTTGAAAGTGCCTAGTATAGTGCCTGGTGCACAGTAGACATTCAGTAAATGGTAATATTATTGGTTGAGTCCTCTACCCCACTATAGTTTAGTAGTTAGGTGAGCAGGCTCAGGAGTCAGACCACCTGCGTTTGAACCCTAGCTCTGCTTCTTAATAGCTATGTAAACATATCACTTTAACCTATTTCTCAATTTCCTCATCTATAAAGTGGAGTTAATGATAATATCTACTTCATAGGGTTGTGAGGATTAAATGAGGTAATTTTTGTAAACTGCTTAGAACAGTGCCTGCAACAGTGTTTAGGAAATGTTAGCTATCATTTTGAGGTATTTTCTTTGAATTTGCAAGCAATTTCCTTTCACAGTTTAGCACTTACTTATATTCTGTATTCTTGAATTAATTTATGCCTTTTGACCTTGTCGTTCTAACTAGAGAGATCGCTATTAGTTTTGTGGGGATAGAGAGACCATGCATTGTACATTTCTCTTTAGCTACAGTGCCTGGCACAGCAATGGACGTGTAGTTGGCATTCAGTATGTACTTAATTGACTTTATCATTGCTAAGTACGTTTTTCTTGGTCTTGAGTTTGATAATAATAGCTACCCTTAATTGAGTGACAGCCACTGTTCTAAATTTAGCTTCATATTGTCTCCTTTCATCCTCACAACAGCCATGTCAGAATTCTCTTGTTCTCATTTTTTAGGTGAGGAAACTGAGGCACAGAGGAGTGGAACCTTTTGCTCAAGATCATGAAGCTAGGAAGTGGTGGAACCAGGAATAACACATAGGCAGTCTTAATTCCGAGTCTGTGCTCTTAACCATTATGTATTCTGTCCCTCATATGGTAAAGGGAAGATTATACCTTTGATATTTAGTACTCACGTTCAGTTTAGTTTAGAGCTCTACTATTGTAATACAGTGGCTACTTTTTAAAATTCAGGTCATTTTCATTGTAGCTATGTAAAAACAGAATGTAAATCTAATTTTCAAAGACACTGAAATGACTTCATTGTCATAATCACCACATAGGCTATCATTTTCTCATTTGGTGTAAATAATATTTTTTCATTGAATTTATATATATATATATTTTTTAAATACTGAATTAGGGCATTACAGTCTGTCAAATGAAGAGAAATTTTTTCCTACCTATGGTGGTAGTTGCTTTCGATATGACTAGACTTTGCTTTGGATTAAGGTTCCTTTGGAGATTCAGATTCTGCTTAAAGCTGCTATCAGCTAAAAGCACATAAAGAGTGTTCAATTTAGAGTAGTTTCTGGTGTGGATGGTAGCTGTACTGTACCATGCATTTATTTGCTTCGTAGTCTCTTAAAATTTTTATCCAGGACATGCTTTTAAAAATGAGAGGTTAGGGATAGGAGAAATTGAGGCCTCGTTTTTAAAATGACAAAATTGCTTACATGCAACTGAAGGATTTGTCTTTACATTTGGCCTAGTCATCTGGTTTCCAGGATTATGTAGCGTTATATGGAAAATACCCAATTATTTTCAGCCAAAATGTTGTAACAAATCAATCTAAAACTTTTTTTTTTTTGGTGAGGAAGATTGGCCCTGAGCTAACATCTGTTGCCAATCCTCCTCTTTTTGCTTGAAGAAGATTGTTGCTTAGCTAACATCTGTACCAGTCTTCCTCTACTTTTATATGGGACGCTGCCACAGCATGGCTTGAGTGGTGCATAGGTCCGTGCCCGGGATCTGAACCCGCAAACCCCAGGCCGCTGAAGTGGAGCGTGTGAGCTTAACCATTACGCCACTGGGCCGGCCCCTAGTCTAAAACTTTTATTTACTGGAATGCTTAGAAAAGAGTTTCCTCATTAATCAGTTGACCAGAAAACCCTTTTAGATTCAACCCATTTTGATAAAAATCTTTCCAAAAAGTATCAGTTTATTTCTTGACATTTTAAGTGTACTCAAGTGAAAATAAGTGTTTATGTAAACATTCTATTTCTTTTTGTTCTTTAGGTTTATTAAGGGATACAGTCCTTAGATGTAATGTAGATGAGTCATTGAGTCACTGTTTTTGAGTAAATTCCTGATGTTGGTGGTTATGGAGGGCAGTATATGAAAAATTCTGCTTGTTTGGGTTCCAGTAAACTAAGACACTACTAAGTCCTTATGATTTGAGTTTTGGGATATCTGATACCTGAGTCTTGCTAGAAACTTTTAGGAAAATATCTTAACATTCAGGAATTTAGAAAGAGTTGATGGAGGCTTGGATTAATTCTGGTGCTTAGCTAGGAAATGATCCTATAAAGTCACCCTGCCTCACACTTCCCTAACCTCCTACACACAAGTTCAGGTAATCTCAACAAACAAAAGAAGTCAAAAAAGTTGAGATGAAAAAAAGTTCTCAGCTGAGGATACACAAAGAACAGCTGATTTTTAATTGATTTTTCCGTATTCTGTGAAATCCCCATTGCTCTCTAGGATATTTAATAAGTTTTGATAGATGATTAATAACTTGATACTTTGACATATCTCTAGGGTTTCTAAGGAGAGTGCTCTACTTTATAAAGACAGTCGATAAGATGAGATCTATTTCCTTGAACTTTTTGTAAGATCTACCTTTATGTGTCATCATATAGTCAACCAACTATTTTCTGGAGGGGTGTGTGCATATATGGTTATGCAAATACAAAAATGAGTAGTATGTGGTCCCTGCCCTCCAGAGGCATAATAGTCATTCCAGTCCCATTTGTACACAGGTGGAGCCTCTCTAAGCCAAACTCTGGCTTGCAAAAATGCTCCTTGGTTACACAGCATCATTCTGGGACTAGAGCTTCTTCATTATTATTGAATTTTAGCATTGAGCAGTGGTGGGAGTACTTACAGATCATTTAGTCCTCACATAGTTGTAAAGATTTAATGAGGGAAAAAACCCCACGCACAAATAGTAAGTACTATGACAAATAGTAAGTGTTCAGTATATATTAATTAAACCTGGGTATCATATTTAATTGGTAAAAAGCAACATGAAATGACTTGCCTGGTGCCATACGTCTAGTTAGTGGTCAAGTCTGGCTTAGAGCTTAGGTCTCCTTATTGCTAGCTCATGTTCATAAGGCATTCATGCCTTAAAGAAAGCGTCATGATGTAAAAGGGAGGCTAACTCAATTAATCAGCAATTACTATGTACCCACTGGGTGCCTGGCACTCTGCTGGACTCTAGTGAGTACACAGGAATATTCCCAAAGGTGGAAGGGAAATGGTGAGGAGCAGGTTAGAGCAAGGACATCAGCCTATCGGAGCAGAGAGCTATTAAGTTAGGGATCAGATAAGCAGGGTGGGGCTAAGTGGAACACTGGGAAATGAAAGCCTGCCCTGTGTCACTATATTCTTTTCCTTTAAGTGCCAGCCTTTTGAGAGAACATAGTGTGGCACAAAGAATATAGTCATTGGACAAAAAACAACAAATGTTGGAGAGGATGTGGAGAAACAGGAACCCTCATACACAGCTGGTGGGAATGCAAATTGGTGCAGCCTCTATGGAAAACGGTATGGAGATTCCTCAAAGAATTAAAAATAGAGATGCCCTATGATCCAGCCATCCCACTACTGGGAATCTATCCAACGCACCTGAAATCAACAATCCAAAGAGGCTTATGCACCCCTATGTTCATTGCAGCATTATTCACCATAGCCAAGAAGTGGAAGCAACCTAAGTGTCCCTCGACTGACGATTGGATTAAGAAAATGTGGTATATATATACAATGGAATACTACTCAGCCATAAAAAAAGACAAAATCGTCCCATTTGCAACAACATGGATGGGCCTGGAGCGTATTATGTTAAGTGAAATAAGCCAGAAAGAGAAAGACAAACACTGTATGATCTCACTCATATGTGGAATATAAACCAACACATGGACAGAGAAAACTGGACTGTGGTTACCCGGGAAGTGGGGGTGGGGGGTGGGCACAAGGGGTGAAGGGAGTCATATATGGGGTGATGGACAAACAAAAATGTACAACCCAAAATTTCACAATGTTAGAAACCATTAAAACATCAATTTAAAAAAAAAAAAAAGAATATAGTCATTGGAATTAGCCCTGGGTTTGAATTCCAGTTATTATGCCAGTCTGCTCAAAACCCATCAGTGGCTAGCATCCGAAGTCCTTGCACGAGTTTACAAGGCCCTACACGCTCTGGCTCCCCTCTGCCTCTTTGGCCACTTCTCTTATCACCTCTCTCTTGTTCACTCTGCTCTAGTCACACTGGCCTCCTCTCTGTTCCTCCAGCACACCAAGCGCTCTTGGCTTGGGGACTTTGTACAGTCAGGTGTCCCTTAACCATTGGAGTACATTCTGAGATATGCGTTGTTAGGCGATTTTATCATTGTGTGAACATCATAGAGTGTACTTACACAAACCTAGATGCTATAGCCTACTACACACCTTGGCTGTATGGTACTAATTTTATGGGACCACTGTCTTTTTTTTTTTTTAATATAATTTTTATTTATTTATTTTTTCCCCCAAAGCCCCAGTAGATAGTTGTGTGTCACAGCTGCACATCCTTCTTAGTTGCTGTATGTGGGACGTGGCCTCAGCATGGCTGGAGAAGCGGTGTGTCGCTGCCCGCCCGGGATCCGAACCCGGGCCGCCAGCAGCGGAGCGCGCGCACTTAACCGCTAAGCCACAGGGCCAGCCCTAGACCACTGTCTTATATGCGGTCCATCCTTGACCAAAATGTCATTATGTGGCTGGCACATGACTGTACTTAATGCTATACTCTCTCTGCTAGAAAGCTTCTTCCCCAGAGATTTGCATGGCTGGACATTTGACTTCCTTTAAGATTTCTGCTCAGTGTCACCTTATATCAACTAGTACCACCCTATATACTGGTACCCTCTGCCCACCCCCTGTCATTCCAGCCCTTACCTGAATTTATGCTTTAGTGTATCTTGATTCCCATTTGACTTAGATAAGAAGGAAATTCCACGTTAGTGATGAAAAATGGTTGTTTATATCTTACATAATGCTGTCTTAGCAGAATGCAGTAATTATAGTGGTTACATTTTCCTTTGGAACTATTAAGCTAAAAGTAACTCTCACTTAAGAGAATAGATATATTTTAGGGAAGTTTGTCAAAAGGCAAATTTTTAATAAGTGAATCCTATATTTCCATTATAGAATTTGAGTTACATTTTTGCTATAAAACAATGTCTCAAAATAAGAAAATCATAATTTGAAGTTCTACAAACCTATATATATTCTTGACTTTGGAAATTTTTGCTTTGTAACACCCACGATACAGTGATTTTTGGGTAGGGAGAAATAACCTGTACATACTGCTAAGGACTAGGTTGTTCAGTTTCTACTTAGGAGTAGGGTCACCTGGCAATCAGTAAGAAGATTTTGCTTAATCATTGTTTCTTATCAGATTTAGAGGCTATTAGCACATCACTGTTTTGTAAGGTAAATAGTACTTAATAAATTTTAGCTTGCCTTTTGACTATTCTTGGTGACCAAATTAGGGGCAAGATTATTACCGTGACCCTAAAATTTTGTTATTCTAAGGAGTACTCTATCATAAGGAACAATTAAATTTTAAAATTCAAAATTCTAGTAAGTGAGAGTTCTTTCTCATTGGATATGGAAGAACTGTATGTATATATTGTCCCTATAATATACACAAATGATATACATTGGTTTCCTCATCTTCCTCCACTAAGCAGGTTATATAGTGGCCTGACCTTTCACAAGTGAAACTTTGGCATTAATCCTGAGAGGATAGGAAAGGCTCTCACAAAGGAGACTGTCTTTTGGCTGGAGGCGCCATGTATATTATCTCTTGAAGTTCTGGTGAAACTTGAAGGTAACCATGTTTCCTCTGGGCAAAGAGTACTATATTATTGTGTTCTGTAGTCCAGCTACTTGTAGTAGAAGACAGTGAATGCTCTCAAAAAGCTACAAAATTCCATCCTCTACAAATGAATGATGAGTGAATGAATGAACGAATGAACAATCCTCCATCACACTCCTGGGCAACCAGAAAAGGAAAAGAGAAGGTAGGACACAGAAGAAATCAAGGGCTGTATTCCTGTTGCAGAAATCGGTGAGACAGGAATGTTCAGATTCCAGGCAGGCTGGTGTTAGAGTGTGCCTCCTTACTGATAGATGATCAATTCCTCTGGCTCTCTGCTTTCCTAGTCCAGGGCTAGGGGCTTAAACATCCAGGATTCAAACACGACCATTCCTAGTTTTAGCAAAATATCTAGGAGAAGGTAGAGAGAATTATCTGAACAAAACCGTATATTTAAGTATAGATAGCATAGTTGAAAGAACACAGGCATTGGAGTCTGATGTACCTGAGATTTAATTTTTTGCCCTGCTACTTACTAATCGTGTATCCTTATGTAAGATACTTCCCTAAATATATTTCCTCACCTGCAGAATGAAGCTATATCTACTTCAGATTGTTGCTGTGAAAAGTAATAAGATAATGTATGCAAAGCTCCTAATATAGTGCCTGGCTCATAGAGGTGCTCAGTCAGTGGAAACTTGTTATTAGTAATAAATATACTTTGTCTTTCCAAAAGTGTTTGCTATAGAAAAATTATCGTGTATTAGTGGATTTAAATTTTTATTGTTGCAAATTGATATTTGGTATCAAGGCCCTTCCAAAGGTGATGAAATTTATTCAATGCCATGGGAAGTCTGGAAAAATTTGGAAGTTCTTTGGGGATGATGAAGAAACCACCACCTTCTACTTAGTGACATAGCTACTCCTAGGAGAAAGGCGAACCTCGTAATTAGTTTTAGAAGGGAATGTATATGTCAAGGTTTTGATTATAGCAAGCTTTCTATTAGTTGCATGTGTTTATTTCGGATGTGGAGAGAAACCAGTGATCTTAGAAGTAGGGTGCTCGTAATGAATGTATTTTTCGTTTAAATAAATCTTTTTTCCCCCCTCTCCCCAGCTGCTCAGATAAGGAATTTGATGAGCCAACTAGGAACTAAGCAGGACTCAAGCAAGCTACAGGAAAATCTGTGAGTAGCTTCCTGGCAAGGTTGGGTTTTTGTGAGGGCCCTTTGAGGACACACCTAATGTCCTTGCTGCATGGCAGCTTAGGTTTCGGGCCTGTGAAGTCAGAACGAGAGGCAGTGGGACATGAGGTCATAGCTGGATCTAGGAGAAGAGCAACAAAATACGTTAATGGGTTGTCATCTCCCCTGTCTCTTAAAGTCCTTGAACTCTGGTTTTTTCTTCCTTTGGGCAGTTTAGCAAAACAATTCAGGGAAGTGGAGAAGGGACCCCCTACTACTCTTAAACTATATTCTGCCTAAATGAGCCTCCTTGTTGGCAGAGGACTCCTGATGATCTGAGCTCATCTAATCTAGTTGGATTTCCAACTCTGTGTAATAGTAGAAAAATTTATTCAGAATGACCCAAGGGGAGTCTGAGGGCGAGAATAGTAGACTGGTAGTAGGGACTTGTGATTCTTTGTATCACATACCTTCTTGACTCCATTTCTGCTTTTAGAAGTTCTGTTCTTCGTCTTTAAAATATACTGAACAATATTCTTTGTGTCCTGTCCTAGACATTGTGAAGTAAGAGAATGACTTACTACTTGCACCTTTTTCCAGGGAGATGTGGAATACCTCTGTATGTGTTAGTTCAAGTCTGGGATGTTCAGGCTCCTGATTGACTTCCTTGTTTTTTATCTTGGAGACCCCTTTGTGTTGAAAAAACATTCATAATTAGTAGTGTGGTTTCTCTGTCCTCCCTTAAAACCTTTGTAGAAATGGCCAGATACGAGAGGAAACCATGACCGAAGGGAGCCGTTTTTGTATTTCCACTACTTTCCAATCACACTTAATATATTACATATTCTTCCCTCTTTAATTGCCTTCCCCCTCAACTCCTTATGTATTTTTACACGGTATAGGGCTTCTTTCTTTTAGAGGGAAGAGCCAGAAAGTCAAGCATAAATGACAAGTAGGGAGCCAAGGATAAAGCTGAAAAAGCACCAGCTTTAAGCAAGAACGTGGGAGGAGATCTTTGGAGTTTGTTCTCTGTGGTAGAAGATGTGCTTTTAATGCACATTTCATTCAACCACCAGTGCCTGGATTCCATCTCTGGTCAGTGGACTGTGACAGACAGGAACCATGCAGAACTCCTGGGCAATTCAGTGTGCGAGTTTTGTGGGAGAGTTCACTGTGTAAAAATGATTAGATTTAGGTGTGGAGACAATTGCTTTTATATTTCTATTAGAACTGCTGCCGTGCTTTTCTTTTCTCCCCAAAGAGTTAAAATCTGATCAGCAGATTTCATTGAAGCAGGTTCTTTCTACTCAGTAACATGAAGAAGTCTTCGAGTAGGTTTGACTAGTAGTATTTCTGGAATTTTCTTGTGAACCTGGGCATCTGGGAACCCATTTCTTCAAGTGCCATTTCATTCCCCGCATTGTGAGACACTCTGAGAACAAACTGATACTAACTATAACAGCCCTCACTCAAGAAGTGAGAATATCCTGAAACATGTCTTTTCTTTCTTAGGCAGCAGTTACAACACTCCACAAATCAGCTTGCCAAGGAAACAAATGAATTACTGAAGGAATTAGGGTCCTTGCCGCTTCCCTTATCTACTTCAGAACAGGTTGGTATTTTCTGGGTTTTTTTATTTGGTTGTTTTTTTTTTAGTAGGAAAGGACTTTGTTTTCATGGAAAGGCAGTGTGTGAAACAAAAATAACTTGGCCTTTGGTGCTAGATAGGCCTTCTCTAAACCTCAATTTCCTTATGGGTAAAATGGAGTATGTGACTGTTGTGGCAATAGAAAGAATGTATGCACCAGATCTTGCAAAGTGCCTGGCATTTAGTAGGTACTCAATGTGTGGTGGCTGCTACTATTGTTAGTAATTACCTATTAATATATTAATAAAATATGTTTAACTGAAGAAGAATCTCAATGTTTGCATCTCTTTGGGGTTTGGCTAGTTTGTTCCTAGTTTGATCCTAGGCTTGATCCTAGTTTGTTTTGTTTCCAGTATCTATAAATTTCAGTCAAATGTCTTTCTTTCATATTTTGTATGAAAATGGACACTTTCATGTCCCATCATGAGTCATTCAGATTGAGGAAATGCTCAGGGAAAAAGATTTCTCTTTTCCAACCATTTTATTCAGTGGCCATTTAAATCCTTTAAAAAAACACAATTTTTATTGGCATTCATTGTTCTTTGACATGCCATGCCTTTTCTTCACACACTCCTGAAGTCAGATGTGCCCCCTCCACTCTGGTTGACTCTTTTACCTATCATTCATGGTCTACCTCAAATCTGTCTCTTTCAGGAAAAAAACCTTCTCCATCTACCTTAGCCTGTTGTGATTCCATTTTTCTTTTAGCTTCTATACCATTAATGGGGGGGCACTTAACTTATATTGCTTTATATTATTAAACTTTTTTAATGATGATGTCCTATCTCTGATGGCTCTAAAGATGAAGCCTACAACTTCCCTATCCTGGGTTGTCTGTGAGTTGTGGCTATTGGAACATAAAATAATTTTAGTGTGTTGTGATCATCATTTTAAATAATGAAATAGAATAGAAATATCAGAGTGGGTACTATGTAATAAGAGTAAATATTGTTACATGAAACTTTTGTTTCATACCTATGTGTGTATATGGTACTAGGTCAAGATGTCACATTCTTACTGTGGGTCACCATCAAAAAAGTTTAAAAATTGTGGGGCCGGCCCCGTGGCTTAGCGGTTAAGTGCACGCGCTCCGCTACTGGCGGCCTGGGTTCGGATCCGGGCACGCACCGACGCACCGCTTCTCCAGCCATGCTGAGGCCGCGTCCCACATACAGCAACCAGAGGGATGTGCAACTGTGACATACAACTATCTCCTGGCGCTTTGGGGGGGGGGAAAAAGTTTGAAAATCGCTAATTTAACCACACCCAGTAAGCTGTTTAATAAAGTACTATATGTTCAATCTTTGGAGTTTTGGCGCCCCCTTGCACAAAAGAGAGGAACCAAGACTAGATGCTTTGTCATCCTGCTACAAAGCAATCACAATAAAAAGTAAAATGTAATCACCTTTGGTTATCCAGATGGACGCTGTTTGTTTTAGTTGTTACTCATGCTGATATTTCAGTGGTGGACTAGTTCCTTTTTGCCATCCAGTATGTCCAAATTGTTCCCAAGTTACCCCTTTCCTCCTCCCAGCTGTGCACTTAGGGAATATACACGTGTAGTTTTAGTAGCAATAAAAAAGGAGTCTAAGTGTCTGATACAAGCGGAGTATTGAACGTACTTGAGTTAAGTAGTCGCTTAAGCAAAGTATAAATAAAAGTCTGCTACCAAAAAAAAAAAAAGAATCTAATGTGTTCTAAAATCAAATAGAAGTGATTTTGGGATTGTGCATGCTGTTGTTCCCTTCCATTATCTTGGATTGTTAAGAACATGAAGTAGATGGACAAACATACTCTCTTTGGTGAAATGTAATTCCTTGATTCCCTCCCTCCTAGTGTGTTGAATACTCTTTTCCCTTTCAATTCTTTCTTCATCTAATTATTCTTGGCCTCATCACCCATCTTTTGGCTACTGGCCATGCATCAAACCACACATCCTACCTCAGTATTTTTTTCATACTTATGTACTGTCATCAGTGATCTTCCAGTTGCCAAATCCAGTGGGCTTTTTTGAGTTTTTATTCACTTTTCTTTTCTGAGTCATTTGATCCTCTTGCCCAGCCTGTCTCCACTGAAACTTTCTTCTTCTTTCCATGATCCCTCTTCGTTCTGTCCCCCATCTCTGGCGATCCCTTTCTGGCCTATTTTCTCTCATCCCAGGGTGAGGCTCCGCCTCCTTCTCTGACTCTCTGTCTTCCTAGAAGTGGGCACGCCCAAGGCTCTGCAATTGACCCTCTCATTTGCTCACTCTTTGTATGGTAACACGGAAAATGTTTATGATATACTTAAAAGATAGTATTTTTGGATAGTGAGGTTGGGGAATGATGTTTTATCCCCCTTATTGTTATGTGTATGTAAAAAAATCCTAGAAAAAGGAAAAAAAGTTCTTCATCTAAATTTGCTTTCAGTATTATTACCATCACTCTCCCAGGTGTGAAATTTGAGTCATTCTTGACTTTATCCCCTTCCCCCACAGCCAGTCACTAAGTCATAATGTTTCTTAAATTCATTTCTTTGTGTTCCCATTACTGATGCCGTGTCCTGCTAAGCTTAAACCTAGACTACTGCAGTAATCCTTTTGACTTGTTTCTTTTTTCTATTCCATCTTGTATACCATGAGACTAATTTTTCTAAGTTACCGTTTTGTACTCATCATGTTCCCTGCTCAGAAATCTTTATTGCTCTTTGTGCTTTAGAGGTTGAATCCCAAACTCATTAGCTTGGCATTTAAAACCTGCTGTGGTCAGCCCCTTCCCTGCCTTTCCAATTTTATCTTTTAGCTACTCTCATGAAAAAACCTTTGGTTCCAGCCAAACGGTCTCCTTATAGGTCCTTTCCAAATTTCTACCGCCATGCCTTTGCTCATGCTGTTCTTTCGTGGATTTGCCTTACCCCTTCTCTTTGCGTATTCACGCCTCGCTCTTCCTTCAGTGTCCGCCTCCTTTTGAGGCCTTTGACCACTTGAGTTCTTACTGATTGTTCCTGCCTCTGAACTCCTATAGTACTAATTGGATACAGCAAGTGTTGATAATGATTTGTTACTTGTATGTCTATATCCCGTATCTACAAATAGATAGTAAACTATTTGAGGTCAGGGGTGAGCTTTTACTTCTGTGTTCTCAGCACATGGCAAGTGCTCTCAGTGTGCGTTTTTTGAGACATAGAATAAGTAAGCTTCACAAAGGTAGCCTGTAACTATACAAAGTAGTTTTCAGGTTCTCAAAGATTTTAAACCTCACTACAGTGTAAAGAAAATGATTCTGTGGTTTTTAGGGAACTTGTGAACTCAGTATAGATTAATCCAGTTTTAACATTTTAGCAAAAAAACGTCTCTGTTTGGGTCCAGTCTGAGTCTAAAAATGTTTATTCTGCTTTTGGATTCTCCAGGGAATCAAAATTCTGAATTGCAATTGCCTCTAAGATTACCTTTCAAGGTAAATGGCACCCAATACCCAGATTTGTCAGAATGAATGAAGGAAAATTCTGACTTGGTTTATAGTGTCAACCAGGGATTTGAGTTAGCAAAGAGCAAATTTATTAATTTAAGGAAGAGTCTATTTCATAGTAATTTTCCTAGTTGAAAATCTTTAGGGGGTATAATTTTGCTTTTAATGGGAATTAAAACCAAAAGAATCTGGGTTAATTGAAATTTCAAGTTCTTGTTTAATTTCCTTAGCGCCAGCAGAAACTTCAGAAGGAACGCCTCATGAATGACTTCTCTGCAGCCTTAAACAATTTCCAGGCTGTGCAGAGAAGGGTATCTGAAAAGGAAAAGGAGAGTATTGCCAGAGCAAGAGCTGGATCTCGTCTTTCTGTAAGTTTATTCCCAAAAGAAGACCTTTCCAAATTTCAGGATGTTCTTTCCTAAGGTTGTTTTTTTTTTCTCTTTGACCATTAGCCTTTGTTTACTATCCCCCCAAATAATAAACATAGACATTAGCTGCTGTGAAAATGCCAGATTGGTATAACCTATTTAAAAAAATGTGTGTGTGTATGGTCAAAGACTAGAAGGGAATGTGCATACAGGTTAAAAAAAAAGTGACAAAATTATGTGTAATTTTCTTTTTTATTGTTATGTTGGTCTTATGTTAAAAACTTAAAAAAGGAAAACAGAATGAATCTGTTTCCTAGAATATAGCAGGCTAGGTTATTTGGACAATAAATACTAGACTTTGTATTTGAAATGAATTAACAGAATTAACAAATTCTAGTAATGAAAAGAATTAACAATTACTAGATTGAAAAGAATTAACAAATACTAGATTTTAACAACCCTACTTCTCAAAAGTATTAAAGAGCCATGAAAATATTAAAGTCAAAATCTAGGAGAATGTGAGAACCCATAGAGGTAAGCAGAGCACCGAAACTGCTATTGCACTGAGTACATTTACTGAGGACAGACTTGAACTTCAGTTTTGGTGTCCTCGTGGCGTGAGGGGGGACAAAAGTCAAAGCCCAAGGTCCACACAAGGTGGAGAATCTAAAAGAAGGTGCTCCTCAAATTAAACTTGGCCCTAAAAGACTCCTTAGGGTATGGGTAAGCCAAAACTAAGCCCTCCTTTCCACCAGTGGACAGCAAAATAAATGGCATTAACACAGAGCTGAGCAGGTGGCAGAGGATAGCAGGAGGGAGGGGAAATCCAGACAATATGTTGTACCACAAAGTAACCTTCAGGCAAGTTTACTGCCCAGATTCATACTGCCTTACTGATCCAAAAGCCTCAAGCTTCAAGTAGTCCTGGACTGGTAGAGTACCTACGTGCCAGGCAGAAGCAAATACAAATCCTCTCTAGTTAGACACTTTTATCCTAGCCCCGAAAGAATACCCTTAAACAATTGTTGAAGTGGAGTAAGCAGCACAGTGTTAAAAATAACCAAGTACACAAAGAAACAAATAACCCTGAACAAGAACTAGTAGAAACAACAGTGAGGTTAAATAGACCTACAAAGACTTAGTATATTAGACTTATAAGACAGCCATACTTATTGTGTTTCAAGAAATAAAATCTTGAAAACATCTGCAGGAAGCAGGAAACAACAAAAAGCTTTGGAAAAGAATCAAAAGATTTTCTAGAATTGAAAAATATAATATGGAAATTAAAAACTTAATGGGTGGGTGGTTTAACTAGAAAATAGAAGATGTTATCTAACTAGAAAATAGAAGATGTTATCCAGCATGTAGGAGAGGAGGTTAAGAAGTTAATTAGGGAAGAAAGATTATGAGAAATGGAGAATAAAGTGAAGGATCTAACATAGTTTTCATTGGAGTTACAGAATGAGAGTAGAGCACACATAGAGCAGAGGTGGTGTTTGAAGAGATAATGGCTGGTAATGTTTCAGAACTGATAAAAGACATCAATCTACAGTTTCAAAAAACCCAACAAATCCCAAGAAGGATAAATAAGAAAACTCTCATCAGACACATCAAAGAGGAACTTCAGAACACCAAAGACAAAGAGAAAATCGTAAAAATAGCCAGGGAAACAATAGAATACCTTCAAAGACACAGTAGTAAGATTGACAGTTGACTTCTCAACAGCAACAGTGGAAGCCAGCAGAGTGCTATCTTAATGTTATGAAGGACAATAACTGCCTACCTAGGATTCTAAACGCAGTGAACATAGATATCCAGAATGAGGGCTAATTAAAGACATTTTCAGTCAAAAGCGAGTTTGCTGACAGCACACCTCACTTAATATTCTAGAGAATGTACTTCAGGCAGAAGGAACATGATCCCGGAGGGCAAGTGTGAAAAGCAGAAAGGAATGAAGAGCAAAGAAAGTAGTAAATATGTGAAAAGACAAACCACACACAAGGAGAAGATATTGCTATATGTGTAACTGACAAAGGACTAGTATACAGAATATATGCAGAATTCCCATGAATCAGTATGAAAAAGACACAACCCAATAGAACAATAGTTTCTCAAACCTTTTGCTCTTAGGACCTCATTACACTTAAAAATTATTAAGGATCTCAAAGGGCTTTTGTTTGTATGAATGATATCTATTGATATATGTTGTGTTAAAAATTAAAATTGAGAAGTTTTTAAAATGGTTATTCATGTACAAATAATAATAAACCCAATACATAGTAACATAAATGTAAGTGAGATCTTAATTAAAAATAACTATTTTTCCAAAACAGTAAAAAAATTTAGTGGGAGGAGTGGCATTGTTTTCCTTTTTTCAAATCTTTTTAATATCTGGCTTGACAGAAGGAAGCTAGATTTTCATGTCTGCTTTCAGTCTCTTGTGTTATGTTGTTTTGGTTGAGGTATTGGAAGAAACTCCAGCCTTACAGAGCTGTATAATTGGAAAGGAAGGGAGTATTTTAATTACCCTCTTCAGATCATTGTTGATATTCTTCCTTGATACTATATCAAAACTTGAAAAAAGTTAGTTGCATTGTAGAATCTAAAACCATATTAATGACTTTTTCATACTCTGCTACATTAAAATCTGTTGGTCTGTCTTATACTTTGATTGGATCTTTTATCCGTGCATGACTTTCGTAACATCAAGTATTTATCGTTTGGAAAATAGTGGTTCCCTGAGTTATTTGGGTCTTCCAAATGTTGATATATTTCATCAGACGATATCAAAAAATCATGTATTATCTTCAGATTTATCATAAAAGTCTTTGAATATTGGGAAACTCGCAAGTTCACAAATGGTAGATACAAGTTTTCCAGAATTCTGGGTGTTTTTAATTTGAAAGCTAGATTTTTATCACTGGCAACAATCACTGTCCATTGTTTTCCTTGAAATGACAGGCTCACATTGTTTATTCTCAAGAACTTGTCTGCCAAATATGCATCTGAATAACAACAGATTGTCAGTCATTTTATATACATCGTATATATAAAAGTTTGTGCATATATATAAACAAATTTTATTAAAAAGTTTATATGTTTTAAAAAGTTTATAGAAGTTTTATATATAAATATAAACTATATTGAATAAGTAAAAATTATGTTCCCTGAAAAAAGTAGCTAGTTCACCCAGCAACTCAGTTACCCTAGTGCTTTTCCTGGAGACAAACTTCATATTTCTGTATGCAGCAGAAGTGTTTTTTATATATACTCCCCATTTTGTCATACAGAATATTAGGAAGACATGTATTGAGGTGTTGGAATTTAATGAATTAATAATTTTAATGGCTTCATTAAGGACAAATTGGCTTTTTTCCCCCCTGTGTGTGATGGTGAAGAATATAATAATCTTAGTACAGTTCAGTGCCACTGCCTTGATTTGTGTTAAAGTGCCAGCAGTTTTATCTACTTTTGTTTTTGTTCCATGAGTACAAAAGACAACACTGTGAAATAACATCTTAGTATTATTTTGAATAATGGTCAAACAAATGGAAAGATACTCAACTTCTTTAGTAGTCATGGAATTGCAGATTAAAACCACAATGAGATACTATTTCGTATCCAAAAAAAGGGCAAAAATTTAAAATTCTCTGAACACTGAGGGTTGTTGTTATGGATATAATCAACAGGAACTTTCCTACCTGGCCAGTGGTACTATGAATTGGAACAACCACTGGAAAACATTTTGGCTGTAAGTTCAGAACACGTACCTTATGACCCAGCAGTTCTACCCTAGAGAAAACTGTATGTTTGTACCGGGATATATGTAGAAGAATGTTCATAGCAGCATTATTTGCAGTAGTCAAAAACTGGAAACGTCCAAATGTCCATCAACAGTAGAATAGATAAATACATTGTGGTATATTCATATGCTGTGATGTCAATGAGCCACAGTTAATTACATTCAGCATCAGGGATGAATCTGGCATAATCTGTTGTGATACAATCACATCATGAAAGAATACAAACAGTATAATTCCATTCATGTAAAGTTCAAAATCAGGTAAAATGATATTAAATAAGGGTACATATCACTATTTTAAAAATGCAAGAAAATGATTAACACAAAGTCACGATAATGGTTACTTTAAAGGAGAGGGTTGGGGTTGTATTTGGAGAAGGGCACAGAGGTAGGCTTTAGAACACTAGCAGTGTTTTGTTTCTTCATCTGGGGAAAAAGTAAAAAATTAAAAAAAAAAAAACCCACGGTGTTCCTCTGGGTGGGTAGAATTTTGAAATGTTCTTCATTTTGCTTGTCCTTCTAATTATTGCTATTATAAAAAGAGAAAGCTTTTTAAAAATGGTAATAGATTGTTCTTTTAACATTTTTTATTAGTTTGTTTTTAAATCACAAAAGTAATGCATGCATTAGACTGATTTTTGAAGTCAGTTTGCTACTTTAGTACCTAATATGCTATAGATGTCCGTTTTTAAAGCTCTTTACACGTTTTAAAAATTTGTTTCCTTGCAAGTTTTTAACTCTTTCCCTTAATCCACTTCCCTCCAAATTTTAAAATAGGTTATCATTATTATTTTTTTTATTCCTCTCTCCTACCCACATTCTCTCCATCCTATTCAGTACGGTTTCTGTTCTGAGCCCAAATTGGAATGCTGATTTGCTTTCAACTACTTCACACCCATTTCCTAGTCGAGACAGATGGCCAGAGCCCTGTGTCATCCTGCAGACCCTGTTTGAGCCAAGGGATGTTGCTTCCTTATACTGTAGCTATAGGAAGCCATTGTTGTGTGTGTCTGTCTGTGACGTGTTTCTGGATAACAACAGCAATAATGCCATCTGCTTTCTAGGCTGAGGAGAGGCAAAGAGAGGAGCAGCTCGTCTCATTTGACAGGTAAAGGACTATTTATTCATCCAACCTGCTGGAGAGTTGAGATAGGATTCTATACTTGATACTTACTTTTAATTTTAAAAATCAGGGAGAAAAAAGGAGGAAAAATAAAGGGAGACCAGGAGTGGGTAACTTATAATCCACCAAATAAAAAAGTCAAAACTGTGGAGTTTCCCAAGACCTTTGAATTATGAAAGGAATGATTTCAAGATAAATAAAAAATTCCAAGAAACTCCTGATGTCTATGTGCTGGGGAGAGAGTTTGGCTCACTAGGAATAAGTGCAAACTCAGAAATCTGCAGATTAGGAGGTCTAAATCATTTTACCTCTAATTCAGATTTAAGTCCTTCAAAGTTCTTGGGTCTCTTGTTTACTCATCTCTAAAGTGGAGGCAACTCATTCTTCTAGGAGTATTAAAAGAAAAAGCAAACAATTTGTATCTGAAAGATGTCTCCTTTCTTAACTTTTCCAAACTGAATTAACTAATTCCATAGAAATGTATGTGTGATGTTAGTTCAGAACTTAAAATGTTTTATCATAGATATTTATCTATCTCTCCCCACTATACTGTGAGCACCTCAAAGGCCTGAGGTGCTGTCTTACTCAGTTTTGCATCTCCAGCACTTGAAGGAAACTCAATTTTAAATATTGTGAAGATGATGTATGATTTATGCATACTGTTGGAAAAATGTTGAATCCTGGATTTTCAGTGTTTTGTGTTTAGTATAATATGTCGTATGCCTTTCTTCTAAATATGGTACCTGAAAAGAAGAGTTAAAACATTTCACTAGCTTTTTACTTTGGTTTTCTGTTAAGAGGCATTTAATCCAAAGGATAACCTCAAGGAGATTCCTGAAAACCAGGAGATGTGATTCTGTTGGACTAGTTAGTGAAGCACTGACACGTCTCCTCCACCCATGTAGTCCCCAAGATACCAACACAGCTTGCTCTTTGAGAGTGCCCTGGAAGAGAATGGGCCAGTATACTTCCTTGACTTCATGTATCTGCCTACTTTCCTTGTCTATCAAGCTCTAGCAAGATTGCAGACTGTACCCCTCAATGGAAACAGCAAGGAGTCCCATCCCTCATAATACTGCTTCATCTCAGCTTTGCGCATGAAAGCTGAGACTTTGTTTTCTTGGTATTATCAGCTTTTTGCCTTTGGATATGAAGAATGTGGCTCTCAGGGACTTTGTATTGATACCAGAGGAGTTGGAGCCCTGGTAATGTCTTTGCAGAGGCTCTGCTGGCAGGAGGGATGTTGTAGATTTGTCTCATGCACACCTTAGAGAAGAGAAATCAACTAGTGTACTTGTCTCCCTGCAGCCATGAGGAGTGGAACCAGATGCAGAGCCAGGAGGATGAGGTGGCAATCACCGAGCAGGATCTGGAACTTATTAAAGAGAGGGAAACGGCAATTCGGCAGCTGGAGGTGAGAGCCAGCCCATGTTTTTTGTTTGACTCAATGTATCTCTAATCCACCTGGATTTTCTCAGTGATTATGAAAAAGCATGAAATGAGTTCTGTGATTTGTATATTATGTCTCAATGTAATCATGGTGAATTTGAACTACTCCTATGATGGTATTGGCCATGGTGCCCAAGAATACCCACATCCTTTCCTCAATCACTGTATCTTATATGGTCTCCATGAGAATATGCATGGAGAACAGAGCAAAGCAAACAAATATTTTATTGCTCATTAGGCCTTTGCCCCCAAACCTCAATGCCAACCTCTAGGTTAGCATTGGGCTCTATGGAGGTAGGGCTCTATGGAGAACCCCTTTGTTTAGTCTGAATAGCCCAGAATAAAGGCAAGCCAGAAGATTTGCTCCATTTTTATGCATCCCAAAGCCCCATCCCAAGTTGTGGATATCACTTCAGTGGGTCAGAGAAATAGGAACAGTTTTTGAGGTGGGGGTTGAGGGAGAGGTCTCAAGGCCTTCCTTAACCTGAGTTTCCAACTTTAACTTTGCACAGTGACCAGTAGAATATCCTTAAACCCGAGTAGTTTTCCCCTCCATGGAGGTAGAAGACTGCCATCCCTGGGGGACAGTGGGGTGGGGGGTGGTTGTGTAGACAGGAGAAACTTTGAGCTCCTCCTTGACCTTCATCTGTGGCGGTGGTTCTGAACCCTGACTGCACATTAGAATGAGTTAGAGATTTTTTTAAATGCCCCAACTCTCCTCCCCTACCCACCAATTATTAGTTTGTAGGTTTAAAATGGTTTAAATATATCCACAAGAGGCCCTGGGCATGGAGATTTTTTTTTACAAACTTCCTAAGTGATTATAATGTGCAGTCAGGGTTGAGACCCCCTGCCCTAGGGCCCATCAGTGTCTGTTTTCAGATAGGACTGTTCCTCCTCAAGTTTGATTATTTTATTGCCTTCAAAGATGTCATATCTTTTCTCTTTTTCACCTATTGCTAGTAATCATCGACTTAGTTCTCTGAATTAGAAATGCTGTTATAGCAGACAGTAGAGTGAGACATACGGAGTTGAGGAAAGGAATGTAATGTAGTGGATATTAGGAATGTAATGGGCACTTCACATTCAACAGAATTAAGTTCAAATTCCTTAGCCAGGGCTCAATTTTCATATCCAGTCATTTCCTACATCTAACATACAAACTCTATTCTTTTTTTTTTTTTTTTTTGTGAGGAAGATCAGCCCTGAGCTAACATCCATGTTAATCCTCCTCTTTTTGCTGAGGAAGACCGGCTCTGAGCTAACATCTATTGCCAATCCTCCTCCTTTTTTTTTCCCTCAAAGCCCCAGTAGATAGTTGTATGTCATAGGTGCACATCCTTCTAGTTGCTGTATGTGGGACGCGGCCTCAGCATGGCCGGAGAAGCGGCGCGTTGGTGCGCGCCCGGGATCCGAACCCGGGCTGCCAGTAGCAGAGCGCGCGCACTTAACCGCTCAGCCACGGGCCGGCCCTGCAAACCCTATTCTGATGGAAAAAGAACCCACTCCTGTGTGTCTCCTCTACTCTCACACTACACTGCTTCTGGCCACCAAATGTGTGGGTTTTTCCACATCAAGCAATTCTGCAACACCAGCTGGGTGTCCTACACTTTAATTCAATTCTGACATTACCTGGAGTTAGCATCAGATCCCACAGGTTAAGGGTTCAGCCCCATAAGACTGACCTCCTCCACACCATTTCAGACACCAATTGCAAGTCCAAGTTGTCACCTGTGCTTCTGACTGACAGGCTATAAATTGGAGGTTCCCATGACCTCCTCTTTGGGCTTGATTAATTTGCTAGAGTAGCTCACAGACCTCAGGAAAACAATTTACTTACGTGAGTACCGGTTTGCTATAAAAGGATACAACTCAGGAACAGCCAGAGGGAAGAGATGCATAGGGCAAGGTATGTGGGAAGTAGTGCAGAGGTTCCATGCCTTCTCCAGGTGCACCATTCTCAGGGTCCTCCCTCTCTCAGGTCACCAACCCAGAAGCTCTCTGAACCCCATCGTTTAGGATTTTATGGAGGCTTCATTACAAGGGCATGATTGATTAAATCATTGGCCAGTCGTGTTTGGTTCAACCTACAGCCTCCCTTCCCTCCTCTGATCACAAGGTTGGTTCCTCTGACAACCAGACCCCATCCTTAGGGGCTTTCCAAGTCAAGTCCACAGCAACTAGCAGACTGTCCCAACTATAGTAGACTCTTAGTAACTGAGGTGCTGGCAAGAACTATTCTTGCCAAGTTATGGTTAGGAAGTCATTGCTTGCAAGGCATCATTTTGTATTGTAGCATTCTGAGAGGCAGTCTATTGGAATTGAAAGAGCATGAACTTTAGAGATATAATCCTGGCTGCAATGCTTAGTTTCCTCACTGATGAGCTATGGGACTAGACAAGTTACATAACCTCTCTGAGCCTCTTTATCCTCGAAGATACTTACTTCACAGAGTTACTGAACGATTAATCTAAATATCAAGGAGGCATAGTAACATAATAAAAATATCATGAATTTTTAATTCACAGTACTGCTACTTCTAGCTGTGAGACCTTGGAATAGACAAGTCATTAAACCTCTCTGAACCCCAATTTTGTCTTCTGTAGGATGGGAATAACACATGTCTCATTGGGTTGTCATGAGGACCAATTAAGTTAAGTAATAGTTAATTATAGCTAACACTTATAAAGTGATTACTGCACAGTTCTAAGAACTTTAAATATATTATTTAGTACTTCCGAAAACCCTATGAGATGGGTACTGTCATTGTCCACATCTTAGAGGGGAGAGTCCAGAGAAGTTCTTAACTTTAGGTTGCATAACAAGACTGTGGAGGATTAAGGGGTTCTCTATAGCTGACAAGCTCCAAGTATCTGTGCTTTTAATTACCTACCTGGTATAGTATTTGGTACATAGTAGGCATTTTTGTTGTTAGTGCCATCGAGTTGATTCCATGTCTTAGTGATCCTGTGTACAGCAGAGCAGAATCCTGCCTGGTCTTTTTGCGCCATCCTCTCACCATCCGTTGCTATATCAGACAATGCTCTGCTGCTATTCATAGGGTTTTCATGGTGAATTTTTTCGGAAGTGGATGTCCAGGTCTTTCTTCCTACTCTGTCTTAGTCTGGAAGCTCTGCTGAAAACTGTCCACCATGGGTGACCCTGCTGGTATTTGAAATACCAGTGGCATAACTTTCAGTGTCACAACAACACATAGCTGCCACAGTATGACAACCGACAGGCGAGTGGTGTGGTTCCCTGACCGGGAAAGGAACCCGGGTCTTGGCGATGAGAGTACTGAATCTTAACCATTAGACCACCAGGGCTGGCATTTAGTAGGCGTTTAGTAAATGTTAATAATTATCTTTATTTTCATTTTCTGTTCATGGAAGAAGCATGATTTATAAGCCTTAAAAACACATATGTTATGTTAATAGCCAAAACTTTAGGTAAGTAGAGGAAATGAATCTTGTAACATGTTGCTTAGTGTTAGTTAATTGTTTTTTGTGTTCCTTAGGCTGACATTTTGGATGTCAACCAAATATTTAAAGATTTGGCCATGATGATCCATGACCAAGGTGATCTGATTGGTATGTATTATTGATACATTTAACATAAAGGTGAGTTGATGGTATTTGTGTGCAAAGAAGTCAGTAAGATGTGTCTTAGGAATTTAGGAATGCCATTTAAAAATTATTAAATTCATTTTCTTAGCAATTTTCTTATGTCGTCAAATGTAGAAGTTAAAGTGAGGCTGCCATGAATATTCAGCTCCATTCACTTGCCATAGCCTCTTGGTAAGTCTTTGGCTATTTAGGGAAATAGCTGTCAGCTTCCCAGCTTTTCTCTCTAGAAACTTGCACAATTATGGGATTAGTAACTCTTTTTTTAAGCTTTTTATTTGGAAATTCAAGTTTATAAACAGTTGCAAAAATAAAACTACTACGAGGAACTTCTTTGTAACCTTTACCCAGATTTACCTCGTGTTAACATTCTAGCCTATTTGCTTTTTATTTGCTCTCACTCCTTCCCTCTCTATATGTGTATACATAACTTTTTCTGAACCGTTTGTGGATGAGTTGCATACTTCATAATCCTTTACCTCCAAATACTTCAGTATTTATTTCCAAAGAATAGGGCTGTTCTTTTAGGGAGTTAGTAACTTTTGATTTCATGGCTGGATAGTTGGAATGGTGGTGGAGAAACCAGGACGCATAATATCAGAAGTCTGTTCAATTTGCTGTCTTGGAACATCTGAGTGTGGTAAAACATCCACTGCCCTTCTTTTTTGCAGATAGCATAGAGGCCAATGTGGAAAGCTCAGAGGTACATGTAGAAAGAGCCACTGATCAGTTACAGCGAGCCGCCCTCTATCAGGTAAAAGCAGGTACCAAAGAAAGCCACTCTGTGCTGCAGACTTTATGGGCCATCAGAGTACACTGACACATTGAGAACAGCTGCAGCCTTTTGCTTATGCTTAAGCTGGAGGCAAGTAGTCATAATTGCAGTCCCAGTTCCATTTTTAGTATTTTCCTTTGCAGCGAGGAAGGACATCAAACCTTGAATAAACTTTCATAAAAGCCTCTTAGCTACAAAGCTAACCCCATAAGCTAGCATGATACCTAAATCTGGTATAAGGCTAATTTTATATCCTGAATAGCTGAAATTTGTTTCAATTAGGATAGTAATAGGTACAAAGTAGGACTTTGTAGATACTTTATGTTAACTATTGTCACAGAATCAACTTCGTCTGCTATTTATCTATGAATAAATAGGGGTTTATCATTTTGGGGTTATTTATCTATGAATAAATAGGGGTTAATCATTCTGCTTTCTGTAAAGTGATATTTTTCTACATGTTAGTTGGAACTCTGGTTTTATGACTTTTATCTGGGTCTGTATCTCAGTGTACAACTATTGAGAATGAGGTCCTTCTCACTTCTCTTCAATAGTGTTGCATGGCTTTTTAGTAATAAATAGCATTGCAGTCATTTTCATGTTCCTAGGATAGCTGTATTTTACCTGGGAACATTCTTAAAGAAATCTGTATTTTGTAATAGTGTTTCCTTTTAAAAACTGAGTGATGACTTTAGTGTCCAATAGTAAAGGAACAAATAAGTAAATTATATACATCCACTCAGTGTTATGTGGGAATTAAAAGAGATGTTTATGAAGTTTATAATAAGAAAATTTTTATGCTAAAATGTTAAGTGAGAAAAACATCAACCTCATACAGTATGATCCCAATTATGTCAAATAACAATATGCATAGATAAAAGATTAGAAGGAAATACAATAAAAATATCAGCAGTTTTATCTGTGGGTGATTATTTTCTTTTCTTCCAGCCTGTCTGTAGTTTTTACAATGAACATAAAATTTTATAATAGGTATAAAACCTTTATTAAAGTACACATGCACAAATAACTTATTAATGCCTAGTAGCATAGGTATAAACAGTTCCTTTGCAAAACTGTGTTTGGGAACCTGGAATTAGAACTTGCTCTACTGCCTAGTGCTGGTAACTGTTGAGATTTGGGGAAGGTCTCTGCATATTCATGCATGGATAGAGTTAATTTTGAATTACCAGGAGGCAGACTTATGAAGCACTCTTGGAGTCTTAGATATAAAAAAATTTTACTTGTTTCATGAGTGTCTTCTTTACATATTTCTCTCCTCAGAAAAAGTCTCGCAAGAAGATCTGTATCCTGGTGCTTGTCCTGGCAGTGATTATTGTAATTTTGGTACTTACTTTGTACCTATTTAATAAATGAAGTGATTGCCTCAGAGCCTTCTCCCACTGAGCTGTTTTCAAGGGCAAGTGCTTGTTGGAGGCTTGCCAGAACAAACTGATCACAAGAAGAGAGCATACACCAGAACGTCCTGTAATAATTTAGTTAGAAACTAACTACTAACTAGTCGTTGGAATTAGTGACCTATGGAGACAGTATTTATCAGTTTATGTGTAAATTTTATTGATTTCTCAAATTAGGAATTAATTTATGTGGATTTGCTTTCTCTGGTATTCCTGATTGCCCTTCATCCCAAGTGTTTACTGAAAATTCCATTCTAGATATTCTTGTTTTGACAGGTGACACTACAGTCTTGTAATATTGTCTTTTTACGTGTATACAGGATTTACCTTTTTTACTAGCAACTGAGATAGAATTACCTTCTGGCACCCAGCATATTGGAGTCTGTCAGACTGTATAATAAGCCAGCAATTTTTATTGTTTAACATTTGAATTTGAATTTCTAAGAAACCTATTCTTTATCTGCTTTGAAAGATTTTGACAATGTATTTAACTGGAAAGTAAAAAATTGCACATGTGATGCAGATTAAATGAGAAGTATTTATTTGAGCTGGCCAGTTGTTGGGGTATATGTTAATCTGGGTTTAAAGTTTACTGTATTATCTGCTAATGTCATCCCTAGCAGTCCATCCATATACACATTAAACCATCTCGCTCACTTTTGAAGAGATTAATTTAATTAACACTACTATATTCTATGAGGTCCCTCTCCCACCTGTCTGTATAGAAAGGGAGAATTAGACAAAGCATGCTTTTGGAAAGCAAATAGGAATTGTTTGGAATGATTTAATCTTTTTGTTATTGTTGTTCAGTTGTGTTTCTACATTCCTGGTGAATGATGAATGTTGCTGTCAAAAGGCTGCCGCCTACCCTATAAGGGTTTGTGGGCATCTGATGGCAGGAAGATTTTAAAAGCTAGACTGAAGTTGGTTTAAAATTTAGTCCTGTGAACCTAGTGATAAAGCGAAGAAAAGGTTCATTTTTGTAAATAATACTGGTTTGGAATAGTGATGTTAGACTTATCCTAATTTATGAACAAGAGATTAATCTCTCCATACATAGTTTTAGACAAAAGATGTTTCGATAAAAGATTGCTGTCTTGTAATATAAATGTTGTCTACTTCCCTTTTTCACAGGTCTAGAGCAGTTAAAGGGAATATAATTTCTTTAGGCTCTCACATAAATGTGAATTACACCAACAATTTCAGTTCATCCTTTAGTGAATTAGAGTATTTGGCTCCCCTGGATATATTTATATTCATCCCTTTGATGTTACTTAATCCTTTATTATACTAATGTAAACAACAGGGAAACAAGGGCCTAAATGCATAAGTTTCTTTGCATTCTTGTACCATTCCACCCACTTAATACAAATAAACATTTTAAAAGATTTTGTAGTAAGTTTTTATGAGCTAACATGCTAATGCGGTAGATATTAGGTAACGTGCTGTCCTGAGAAAAATTGAAACCTGCAAGAAGACTGGCGATCAGGTGAGGATTGGTTTGGAGGTGGAATAGGTGCTACTGTGGTCCTTTCCTTGAAAAACAAGATGGAGCTATGGAGGTGTCACAGTAGCCCAAGCAGCAGCTTCAGAGCTAATTTTCGTTCTATGATCACTGCCCCTTCAGCTCCAAATTACAGCTGGACTTGGATACATCATTTGTAACATTCCAAGAAAGAAAAAAGTCTTGATTGTGAAAAACTATTTCAGTTTGGGTAAAATAAAGCCACCATAATTCTGTTCTATAATACATACTCTGTAATCCAGTGGTGGTGGTGGTAGTGGTCATGGATAGCAAACATGACCTTGGCCTAAAATTTAAATGGCTTGGAATTTGTGGTAGTTGCCAAGAGGTTCTGCTAGATGGTCCTAATAAACCTGTTCATAGAATCCTCCTCATCTGTATTTTGTTCATTTTTGGGGGCACCATGGTTTAGGACAGTGGTTCTTAACTATGGCTTCACATTAGAAACTAAAAAAATACTGATACCTAGATGGCCCCTGCTACAAGATTCTAATTTAGTTAGTTGGGAGTATAGCCTGGGAATAGGGACTTTTAAAAGCTCCAGATAATTCTCATGTGTAACTGTGGTTGGGAGCCATTGGTTTGGAGATCAAAAACTAGACTGGGGTACAGACGGCCTGGAGAATCTTAGCTCTGCCATTAACTTGCTGTAGGTATTTGGACAAATCATTTAACCCATAAGCCACAAGTTTTCTCAATAGCTCTCTTCTACAATAAAGTTCTCTGCATATAAGGACCACAGGGGTTTGGTCTGAATATACAAATTTTATATTTGCCTCTGTATTCCTTTCCTTTTCTCTTCCCCTTTCCTCCTTCCTTTATGGAATGTTCTAGAAGTACTGGGCAGTTCTAACATTCTCTAAGTGAATTAAAACTGTAGTACTGCAATGGGTAAAGTAGAAATATCATGCTGGCCACTTCATCTGGGAATGTTTCAGAACAAGAACTTGCTAGCTGCTAGCCTGATGCTCCCAGCGCAAGTTTTTTTTTCGCTAAAGGGTGGTGATACACTGCCTTGTACCATTGGGCAAAAATATCAAAATGAAATTACCGTTCAGTCAGTGCAAAGTAAAACACCCTGAGCCACCTCCATTCAGTGTTATTTTTTTTCCCCTCCTATTCAGAGGCTGTCCTCAGTCATGGGGATGAAGCTTTTGCTTTTTGGTCACTAAATGCAGACCAGAACCCAATTCAGATTTCAGTCTGTCCTGTTTCCTGGGGCTAGGAATCGCCTGCTTCCTCCCTGCTTTTCTAAAGCATGTTTAGTGTATCCCTAGGTTTCAAAGGATTTTTCGGTATTGCTTTCTAGCATTATGAAACACAACTACTTTAGAATTTCCATTTAACCAGGAATTAGTTTGAAAGGTTTTGATTCCCAACCCCTGATTCTACTTTTAGGCCAACTGAGTAGTTCATTTTAATACTTATCCAAAGTGAAATTTGATTGACAGTGTAGCACTTAATTTTTAAAGCATAAACTTGAAATAATAGAATTTTTAATTGGACTTAGTTGGACTGTGACCAAGGACCAAGTTTTTACCAGTCCATGGAGAAATGAGAAAAATGATGTAGTGGGCTTTTTGAAGTACCATCTTGGAGTCTGAGCTAATGACCTTCCAACTTTTTAAAAGGGTATTTCAAGATTATAAAAATGAAAAGATGGTGATGTTAGATGGCAGTCGTCATTTTTAAATCTCCTTAGTTGGCAAAATACGAGTTGGTACTCCTATATTGCTTTTGTTTTTCCCGGTCCATGACATCTCTAACATTTGTGAACCATTCATCTTGACCAGCCCCATCACGTCATAACTGAAGAAGCTGAGGCCAGGAATGGCCGTCTAATACAGGAATTTATAGGCTTGAAGAAGTGCTCTGCATGTGAATGGTCATTGTGGGGTAATATTTGAGCCCTCACTACCAGCAATTTACTATGCTAAATGTTAAGTGTTTTACATTTTACTTTTATTATCTTATACCCACAAAACCATCTAGGAGATGTATTTTTCTTGTCCTCTTTTTATGGATTAGGAACCTGAAGCATAGTAAGTAACTTGCCTATGGGCACAGTTTAGGAGTGATGGAGCCAGAATTTGATCTCAAGCACTTAGACTTCAAAACCACACCGTTATTTTTATTTATTTATTTATTTATTTATTTATTTATTTATTTATTTATTTATTTATTTATTTATTGAAGAGCTCAAATCGTTTATTGTCAAACTAAACTGATCATCCTTGAGCCTTTAGGACTGCTAGGGTCCTGGGAACCTCAGAGTGTATCCTGCTTGATCCAGACCTTCTTGGGCTTGATGTTTCCACACTTCAGCTGTGGTGCCTTCTGCGTTGGTGACCTCATTGAAGTCGAATGTGGTGACACGGTACATATTGCCTATACCCCTTGTCTTCCTCTATGGGGTTCTCCTGGAGTCAGGCTCCAGAGCCAAGGGAGGACAGCCAGCTTATTCACCTCTCCCAGAGGCTGGATGCTGTTGCCATGGAGATAGAGGACACTCAGGTTGAAGAAGGTTGTCAGGACAGGGTCAGTGGAAGTCAGGTTATTGAAGGACAAGTCGATCCAGGCCAGGTTCTCGGGATGCTCCAGCAGCTGGGAAACCACATTGTTGAAGTCTTTCAGGTCATTGAGGACATTGTTTTCCAGCCACAGGGACTGGGTCAGTGACTTCCCTGACTTTGAGTGCCTTAGTGGTCTTAGGCCTATCCTTGGCTCCTTGCTTATTAGATCTTGGATCACGTGGATGCTTTGGAAGGAAGAGGGCAGAGGGGGCTCCTGCACCAAATTATTCATATAGTCCTGTTTGCTCACAGCTCAGGCTGTCAGTTGTCAGGTGTAAGCATCGGCCCTGGGAGTCCGAGTTCAGCCCTCAGTTGCTTCCCCTCCAGCCTCGGTGGCCCACTATGTCAGGGTTACTAAGCGCAACTCCATGGCAGCTACCAAAACCACACCTTTAGATGCTATACACTCTCTCCATGCATCGTTGATATAAACAGTCCTGCTCATCACCTCTTTCATGAAGCTTTCTCTAAAAATCTGGAGTAGTGGCAATTTCTGCCCAACTTTTCATGGACATCTTTTCTTCCATGAGCACCTTGTGAACTTTTCATTCACCACCCTGCTAAATGAAGCCACCTGCTTGTACCATCTATACACAGACACAATTTTTTCTGTCTCCATTTGATCACTCATATATCAAAGATGTTTTAAGAAATTTTTCTGACAAAAATATGCTCCTAATGTCTTTAGATTCTATTCTAAGAAAGTCTCAAAGTCTAATCTGTCTTTGTTGAGATACCAAAATCCAAAGGCAACTAGTCCATCAGTCTTTCCATTTCAAAAGGTTAAGGGCCTAGACGGCTGCCCTCCAGGTGGCTGATATATACTGACATCATTGGCGCCCCAACAAAGAGCACATTGCTTTATAAGGCCTAGGTAAGTGTAAGGTGCCATTACATCACAGGCCAGTGTGAATATCAGCTGTGCTGGAAACAGGGGACATGGCCAAGGAGTCAAGAATTGTAAGGGTAAGAATATAGCTTTAGGTTTCTTGGGTGTATAGTCAGCACTAGAAGGGATTAAATAATGGACCACACACAGAAGCTTGAGAAATTGAAAGGCAAAGTTGACATAAGATGTTATCAGGTCGGGCTGGCCCCGTGGCTTAGTGGTTAAGTGCGCGCGCTCCACTGCTGGCAGCCCAGGTTCGGATCCCGGGTGCACACCGACGCACCGCTTCTCCGGCCACGCTGAGGCCGCGTCCCACATACAACAACTAGAAGGATGTGCACCTATGACATACAACTATCTACTGGGGCTTTGGGGAAGGAAAAAAGGAGGAGGATTGGCAATAGATGTTAGCTCAGAGCCAGTCTTCCTCAGCAAAAAGAGGAGGATTAGCACGGATGTTAGCTCAGGGCTGATCTCCCTCACACACACAAAAAAATGTTATCAGGTCACTGATAGCTAGAAAGGGCTTCAACACCACCTCATGCCTGAAAAGGGTGTGGAACTTCAAATCTCTGCACAATCTCTGTAGATAAAAGTACCTTGTTCTTGGGGCCAGCCCAGTGGCACAAGCGGATCCCGGGCGTGCACCGATGCACCGCTTGTCAACCCATGCTGTGGTGGCGTCCCATGTAAAGCAGAGGAAAATGGGCACAGATGTTAGCCCAGGGCCAGTCTTCCTCAGCAAAAAAAAAAAAAAAAGGAGGATTGGCAGATGTTAGCTCAGGGCTGATCTTCCTCACACACACACAAAAAAGTACCTTGTTCTTTTCTTTTACACTCAAGACACTTTTGAAACTATTTAATTCCTTCTCAAGAATCATGTCCTTGTGCTCAAAGGAGGGAGCCATAGCCTGTTTTTTGAAACCAAGTTTAGAATTTGTGTTTTTCCCAAAGCCTAGTCTTTCTTTGGAATCACAAGGCTGGAAAGGAGGATATTAAGGTCATTTGATAAGTGATCTGATCAATTAACATCCTTGCTGGATGAGTTTATTTTGCTTTTGAAGGCCAGAGGAAAAGGTGATTCTCCTACCTGCCTAAGAGTTGATAATTTAAAATTCCAAGTTAATATTATGCTGCAGTTAAATCTTGATACCTGGAGATGTCACCAAGGGCAAAATCTTTTGAAAAGGCTGATGTTCGATTTAAAATCTAAGAGGACCAGTAGCAGGTAATCAAGAAAAGAACTCCATCATAGAAAGAGATAACTTGCTGTGCAGCGCCTCTTTATGGGTGACCAATTTTTGCAATTGGTTTCTTTAAAAAAGAAAAAGAAACGGGTCAGATAATCCTCCCATGTTTTCTGCAAAAGTTAAAAAGTGTTGGGCATCAGTTGCATGCTAATAATATTATCGTACCAACATAAGTGTGAGAGACAGTGGTGATTAAAGATCATGGCCTTTGCCATGATCATACAGATTTAGATCATACAGATCATACAGATTCAAACCTAAAGCATACAGATTTAGGTTTGAATCCCACTCACTTGTTCTAGGATGAGGCTGGGCAACCCAATTTCTCTCAGCCTCTCCTCAGGGATCACAATAATACCTATCTCAAGAGTGTTGTGAGGATTAAATGAGATGATCCATATAAAATACATGCTTGTCCAGAATAGACAAAGCCACTACACCCCGAGGCCCTGCTGGTGGTTTCTTTCAGCCAGCTGTTGGCCTAGGGCAGGCCTGAATCCTAATGCTTCCTTACACCATCTAGTCACTATGACCAACATTTAAAACTCCAAAGGGCCACAACTTGATTAACCATTTCATTCATGCACAATGAAGATTTGGACGCCTGCCTTCTGACCGGATCCAACCCTGGCTCCAGCTTGTCCAGAGTTTTCATAAACAGACTAGATGACCCCCTAAAGCAGCTTCCCAGATAATCTATAGAAGCCTCAAGACCCAGATTTGGATTAGGAATGAGAAGTGAGTAGGGTGCATGCAGCACTGCGGAGAGAGGCGGGAGGAGGAGAAACAGAATGAGTGATCACTCCAATCTCTGAGCTCTGCCCTCTAGCTTCTCTCCAGATTGGGGTCGAAAGGCTAACGGTGCAAGCCCGGAGTAAGGATAGAGTTGCAAGATTTTGGAGCCCGGGAGCGTGTTTGCAGGAGGACGTAGGGGGAGATCGACGCCCCTCCTTACAAGCCCCTTTTCCTCAGACACCTCGCGGCCAAGGAAAGCCCTAGCCTCCGTAGACTCTTCCAGAAAGAGCCAACTCTCAAACACTGAAACGACCTCAAACTTAGATCCCAGTCTCCACTGCCACAAGACCCCGTGCGTGCGTGCGCGTGTGCGTGGGCGCGCGCGCGCATGCGCAGGCTGCTAGGATACCGCCTCTCCCCTCTGAGTCTTCCAGTTTCCCGGCGTGCTTCGGGCCCGCCAAATGGGAGGGGGAGACGCAAGATGGCGGCAGCCGCGAACTCTGGCTCCAGCCTCCCGCTGTTCGACTGCCCGACCTGGTGAGTGGCGGGGCGACCTGGGCTGGAGTGGCCTGGCCTGGCGTGGCCTGGGCCGGCAGGGCGGCTCATTTCTCGCAGTGAGCCGAACGGCTCAAAGACGCTGGGACCGATTGAGGGAGAACTGTCCGTCGGGCCGAGCGGCGTGTGGAGGAACCGGGAGCCTGGAGCCCGGGCCCAGGAACTGAGGAAACCCAGAGTTGGGGGCTCTGAGGCGCTCGCTTAGGCAGACCCTCGGGCAATCAGCTGGTTGGTGGGGCGCCTCGGGGCCTTGGCCCCGAACTTACCCCAACTCCTGACTGAGTGCCTGGTGCTCTTGTGGAGCACTGTACCTGTCCCCCTGCTCTCTGTCCCGAGCGCGCACGAGCTGGCCTCCCGGCCCCAGCCCAACCTCAGAGCCCCGCATCCCTCTGTCGTTGCTGCATCCCCGATGCGGTCCTGGTCTATCTCTCGTAGACTGGGAGCTCCCTGAGGGCAGGGACGGCTCTGACCTGCCACTGCGTTCTCAACGACCAGCGCGAAGCCGGGCACAAGTGGGCATCAGTAATTATTGGAATGAACCCCTCCATCCCTTCGCAAGTTTTTGGAAATAGTGGAATAATTTAATTTAGTCTTTGAGTAAGCAATATGCATTGCTTTGCAAGGAGACCCATCCGAGTTAGAGCTATTTCTGCTGTAGCTCATCACAGTGTATTGTTTGTTACTCGTTTCTATCTCTTGTTATATTGAGATCCTCAAGGGCAAGGGCTGTCTGATGCATCTTTATATTCCCAGCTCTTAGGCCTGAGCCAGGCACATAGTAGGAGTTCAGAAAGCATGTTTTGGATGAAACATTGCTTTCCCTTCTTCCTGGACAAAATGGGCTGTTGTCCAGTGCACTGTCCTTTCAGTAGCTGCCAGAGGAGTTGGGGCAGGATTGTGAGATGACTGTGTTGCATCTTCAGGCAGGTGGATGGATGCATTTTTTGTATGCAAATATAGGGATTCTGGCAAGATTGTTCTTTCTTCAAACTTCAAAGGAGCAAACACAGGAAGCAAGTGAATGTGTGGCTTTGAGTCCCTTTGCACTTTTGTAACACCTAGTTGCTTCAGTCTACAAATTCTCTGTCCATTTTAGTTCCTTGCTGCATTAACTTTAGAAGTTGGACCAGGACAGTAAACTTGTAGTTAGAAGAGACTATTTGAGATCACCTACCGTTTCCTCAGAATCTGGTATGCACCAGGCACAGTGTTAGGTGCTTTGACATGTGTATATCCCCCTTGAATGGTGTGGTTATAGGAGTAGAGAGAAAAGTTCCCTTAAACAAACCGTTGTAGAAAGACCTGTTCAACAACTATCTCTTGTATTTCTTGGTACTTGGGTTCATGGGCATGATTTTGGATTGCCCTAGCTCTGTAATTGTGTACCTCTGATTTGGTCTCAGAGCTCAGGACAACACCCTCTGCCTATTTTGTGATGAGACTAATCTTGATTAGCCCAAAACACCAACTGATTTATTCTACCTTTATATGGTATTAGTGGTAGTAGCGAATCTTAGATTCAAACTCCAAGTGACCAGACTACCCCAGCTATAGTACTTGCACTCTCTATGCTGCTTTGTCTCCGAGGTAGATAGCCAGTGTTAAAATATGGGTTTCTTTGGTGCTGCTCTAAATACAGATCCACTAAAATCTGTTTTAGAGCAATTGAATCACTGGGGAAGTAAGTGTCAAACGTAGAGGAGCTGTAATAACAGTGAAGTACATGACATTTCTGCTTGAACATGAACTAATTATAGGCTGGTAGGAGAGCTGCAATGTTGAATGGGACAATAATTGTAAATGGCATTTACGAACTCATCCTGGAAATGCTTTTTTTCACTCTTATTTTTCAGGGCAGGTAAACCCCCACCTGGTTTACATCTGGATGTAGTCAAAGGAGACAAACTAATTGAGGTATGGAAATACATGTCTTCCCTTTTTTTCCCACCACACTGAAGATTTTTGCCAGTGACTCACTTTTCCACCCCCTCTCCTGTGCTTTGTTTTCCAGCAATGCTACTTTTGTTCATCCTGACTTTTTTTCTATTAAAAGCACATAGTGATATAACACATTCAAACCTCATATCTCCCACAGACACTCAGTTTTTTATGACTTCTCTCACCTCCCAAATGAAGGGTTTTAATAAATCATGGGCCTGTGGGCCCCAGTCAAATTGGAAGCCCTATAACTTGGTGAATTCCCTTTCTCTAAGTGCATGGAGTTGTGTGGAAGGTGCAAGATATGCAATAACTGAAGGAGAAAGTGAATGATGTAGATTGAGTTTAAGTTGCTTTTATGAGATTCAGGCCCAAGCCCTTCAAAGAAGATAGTAAACTAAGACGCTTGCTCAAAAAGAGAATGGAATGGTGGTGAAATTCATTCATTCATTCAAAGTGTGTTGAGTGCTTACTACGTGCCAGTCCAACATTGTACTTGGCATACGAACTACAACAGTAAACAAAACAAACGTGGTTCCTGTCCTCAAAGAAATCGTCCGGTGGGAAAGAGACAATCACACAAAAAAATTACATGATTATAATTTTTTTTTTTTAATTTATTTTTTCCCCCAAAGCCCCAGTAGATAGTTGTATGTCATAGTTGCACATCCTTCTAGTTGCTGTATGTGGGACGCGGCCTCAGCATAGCCAGAGAAGTGGTGCGTCGGTGTGCGCCCGGGATCCGAACCTGGGCCGCCAGCAGCGGAGTGCGTGCACTCGACCGCTAAGCCACGGGGCCGGCCCTACGTGATTATAATTGAAATAAGTCCTGTAAAGGAAAAGCTTAGAAGAATTCCAGCTTTTATACAAGTCTCTGGAATGGACACCACATAGAACTTCAAGAGAATGTGAATTTTGATTAGCTATTAGGTTATGTAAGGTTTTTTTAAAATCCTTATGGTACCATTTATTTACCAAGAAATGGAGATTAAGCCCACTATGACTGGAGTTGCGAGTCTCCATGTGTTAGACCAATTTTTAGTTTTCTTGCTCAGATAGAATTTAGGTTCAAGGCCCCATTATTGAGTGCAGTTGTTTTTCTTTGGTGTATATAGTAAAAAACATTGCATTCCGTGGTTGAAAAGCTATCTGTGAGATCTCCTGAAAGATGTCTTATAAATACGTTGTTATCACTTTCAGGATGTTGTAGAGATACCCAGGTATTTTGCAAAGTGTTAAGGCGTGAGTTGTGATGAATTCTGTTATTAATTCATCATGCCCTTAGTCAGCCACTTAGAGCCCCTTTGTCGTGGGTTCTTCTGTCTTAAAGGTCACAAAACATCAAGATTATTCAAGGAAATAATTGAGCTAAAATGTCTGTAAAACCTTTTTTACTATAGACTGTTCCACAGATATAAAATATTGTTGCTAAATAACATGAAGCTTTGAAGACATATAGGAATCTGTTTTTTTACTAGAATTTAGTAATCTTTAGTTTGCAACAAGAAGAAACAGACAAGGAGAGCTAGCCTTAATGATACCATCATATTCTTTTGTGAAATAGTTTATATTTTCAAAGCAATTCTAACCTGTCAAACATCCCTCTGATTATGGTTTCCATTAGCTGGTAGTGTTCTCTGTCTTTCAGTATACTTAGGTGTGCTGAGTATACATGTGATTGTCAAGTTACAATCCTTAGACATCACTGCTTTGTTTCTGAGAGGAATAGACCTGAGATGTGCTTATTTTTAAGGATTTAGGCAGCACTTGATACTAACCGAGCTATCTATATCCTAGCCTTGTGTCAAAGGCTTGTGATGTGTTGTGATAGCTGGGTTTAAGAAGTGCAATATTAAAACAAAAGCCATGAGTCTTTTAAGCCCAGTGTGTAAAGACACACTCTGAGTTATAACTCAGAGGCACAACTGGATAGTGATACTAGCCAGAGCTAGTCAAGAAATTGTGGCTTTAGTGACTGTTGAAAGACCAATGCATCGTTTCATTCACTTGGACAGAAGAAGCACATTGTCCAAAAATTAACACATTTCTTTTATTCTAAGACATACTACTTTTCCCCTACATTTTAATGTTTCTATGATTGAGATGCCTTTAACAGTGAATGTATATATTTGATTTGGAGGCCCTTTCTCTTTTTTTTCCCTTCGGAGCACCTAAATCTCTGGTATGTCTTTGGCACCTCAGAATCATAGAAATTTTGTCACTGTTATATTAGAACCCAAGAGCTGGTGGTCATATATACTGTTTCCTTGAGACAAGCCTGAGCGCTGTGGTTAGCAAATTTAAGTTTCTGAGGACATAATCTGTGTATATATAAATATGAATGCGAAATGCAGTGAGATTTAACCTGCATAGGTACAGTTGTCCCTCAGTATTGGTGATTGGTTCCAGGATTCCCAACGGATACCAGAATCTGCAGATGCTTAAATCCCTATATAAAATGACGTAGTATTTGCATATAACCTATGCACATCCTCCCGTATACTTTAAATCATCTCCAGATTACTTATAAATACCCAATACAATGTAAATAGTTGGTATACTGTATTGTTTAGGGAGTAATGACAGGAAAAAAGTCTGTACATGTTCAGTAAAGATGCAACCATTGCAGGCCTGACAATCTGACGTTGGTTGAATCTGCGGATATAGAGGGCCCATTGTACGACCTAGAGAGAACAAGATGTTGAAATTGCAGGGCTCTGTCAATTCTAAAGCAATGTCTATTTTTTAACCCAAGTCTTAAAACTTGGTTCTAAACAGACATAGAGATCATCGTCTGATTGAGTTGTCAGGCTTTTGTTAAATCTTGGTGCTCCCTAGCAGTATGGGCTTGGGACAAGCTCTGCCAGCAGCAGCGGATGGGCACTGCTGGACAGGGTTTTCCAGAGGTGACCCACATACCTGGACTAGCTTGAATTAATTGAGCCTTAAGGCTAAGTTTGAAAGACTGGGTAAGTGATTGTTTAAAGAAAAATTAAGAGTGTGACCCATAGTACTTGTTCACTCCCTAAAATGTTCCTTGCCATGTGGTGTATATTTTGATGCAGGTAGAATGAAGAAAATACATAATGCAGTGATTAAAAGAGCGTAGACTCTGAAGTCAGACAGGCCTGAATTTCTAATCCAACTTATAAATGTCTAGCTGTGTGAACTTGAATGTTAATTAATTTATTTATGCCTCAATTTTGTCATCTATAAAAATAAGAATAATAGTACCTACCCACTTCACAGAGTGGTTGTGAGGATGAAATGACATAAAACTCACAGCACAGTGTGTGGCACATAAGTGCTCAGCAGTTACTACTGTTATCAGTGCATGAGGTATATTTCTGCTTTTGTAAAGGGAACACTAAAGCATAGAGGAGAATAGTAGCCCACTGTGAGTTCAGTGACATAGCCAGGAATGAAATATAAGCCTCTTGATTCCTAGCCTGGTACCATACTAACTTGACTGTACTTCTCTACTCAGCATTGGGCTTTCTTCTCAGGGATTTTAGAAGGAGTATAGTGTGAAATATGAGCTAGAGCTTAATGAGACCTTGTGTTTAAAGAAAAAACATAACATAGCTGAATGAGGGTTGTTCTTCAAAGTGGTCAAATTATAGACTTTTAGAACTGAAAGAAGTGTGAGCAAAAATTCATCTAGAATCCTTCATCTATGACAGCCCAGCATACAATCAGTCTGTGGCAAAGGCTTTACTGATCTAGGATTAAAAGAAAAATAAGGACAGTGCAGGGAGTTTTTGATAAAGCTAAGTTCAGCTCAAAGAATGATCCTTTATCCTTACCCTTCCTACTTATTTGCTGTTAAAATGACTTTTATAAAATGATTATGATGATACTGATCGGTGCCTTTTTTTTTCCTTAAAAAGTCCTCATTTGGCAAAATTAAAAGTTAACAATGCTATATCAGCCCCCACAATTTTTTAGTAACAGTTTGCTGGTCTGTGAAATCCTTTCTGCTGTTATATTGGGGCATTATAGTTTAATTTTTTCCAGTGCCACAGCAGCAGCTAGAAACGTTTTGGAGCTCTTCCCTTAGAGTTGTTTCACACCCATGGCACTGTTGTTTAGAATGTTAGCAATGCAAGTCATTCACACCTGAGTTTAAATCCCAGATATGCCACTTAACCAGCTGGGCTGCCTTGGGTGAGTGACTTCATCTCTCTGAATCTATTTTCTTATCTTTAACAATAGAGGCGATACTTGCTTCACAAAGTTGTTTTGAGGATTAGATGAGATAATGCTTAAAATGCCTGGCAATAATAGTCCTTCAATAAATGTTAATCCCCACATTCCCCTACCCTAAATCTGGAAAATCTTTGCCCTGTGAGATAGTTCCATATTTGGACACAGCAAATACTCACTTAGAGTTAACTCTGAGTAATACTCTTGTGGCCAAAGTGAAATGGGAAAATAAAGTTAGATTTATTTATTTATTTATTTATTTTATATAATTTTATTTATTTATTTTTTTCCCCCAAAGCCCCAGTAGATAGTTGTATGTCATAGCTGCACATCCTTCTAGTTGCTGTATGTGGGACGCGGCCTCAGCATGGCCGGAGAATCGGTGTGTTGGTGCGCGCCCGGGATCGAACCCGGGCCGCCAGCAGCGGAGCGCGAGCACTTAACCGCTAAGCCACGGGGCCGGCCCATAAAGTTAGATTTAGAGGCTCATACAATGATGTTTAATGTAATACCAGTTCCTAAAGAGGGTTCCAAAAATACTTTGGGACTGTGGCAGCATGATTAGAATGTAGATCTAGGTGTTTACACCCCCTTCCTTTCCTAACCAATTAATAATCTTCATTTGAATGTTTATTTCTGAAAAGCAGTCTTATTATTTTATAGACATTATTTTATTTCCTGCTCAACCTAAAATTAAGATCCAGTGAAATCTTAAATTTCCAATGGATAGAAGACAACCAATCTTACAGGACACTTTCATCTAATAGAATTAGGAAAAGTTCTTTTCATACCAACACTAAACGCTTGACCACTATATTTGGGGAAGTTAATTGCCATTCATGCCCCAAAAATGTTAGTAAATTATTCTGAGCTCTTTATCATGAAGAATATTAGAGAAAAATTTTTTTTCATCTTGGCGAGGAATTTTATCTACTCAAGATCCTCTACTTATTTGATTGGAAGAATTTTTGCTAAACTCTGTTGAAACAAGATTTAAGTAATATTTAATTTAATATTTATTTAGAAACTGATTATTGATGAGAAGAAGTATTACTTATTTGGGAGAAACCCTGATTTGTGTGACTTTACCATTGACCACCAGTCTTGCTCTCGGGTCCACGCTGCCTTGGTCTACCACAAGCATCTGAAGAGAGTTTTCCTAATAGATCTCAACAGTAGTAAGTAACTCACATCCCATCCCGTTTCACACATTCCCTTTTGGGCAATGTGAAAATGCTTTGGGTTCTTCAGTTTCAAAATCGTATTTTATTGCTCATCAAGGAAGAAGTTTATGTTTGGTTTTTAAATCAACCCTTCTTTATTCCTGTGATATCTTCTTTTTTCCTGAAATAATTGATGACTGGAGAGAAAAGAGGGTTTTGGGAAACAGTGTCGTGGGGGAGGCAATAAATATATATAGATAATCAAAAAAAGCACCCAGGAGCTAAGGACTATGGGAATTCAAGTGTTAATAGGACCATGATAAATTTTGGTCCAATTTAAGCAGAAGCTGTGATTAATTCCATTAACGTAGTAGAGTAGTGGTGCAGGACATTAAAAAAAAATACTTGTTTGAGCAAAATTTAATTTTTTTGTGTGTGGGGGGGTGAGATTAGCCCTGAGCTAACATCTGTTGCCAATCTTCCTCTTTTTGCTGAGGAAGATTGGCCCTGGGCTAACATCCATGCCCATCTTCCTCTGCTTTATATGGAATGCCGCCACAGCGTGGCTTGACAAGCAGTGCGTTGGTCCGCACCCGGGATCTGAACTGGCGAACCCCGGGCCACCAAGGCAGAGGGCCTGAACTTAACCACTACGCCACTGGACCAGCCCCAAAATTTAATTTTTTGTAATGGGTTCTTTATCCCAAGTTACACTTTTTCTTTTTGTGTGTGTGAGGAAGATCAGCCCTGAGCCTACATCCATGCCAATCCTTCTCTTTTTGCTGAGGAAGACTGGCTCTGGGCTAACATCCGTGCCCATCTTCCTCCACTTTATATGGGACGCCGCCACAGCATGGCCTGACAAGCGGTGGGTCGGTGCGCGTCCGGGATCCGAACCTGGGCCGCCAGCAGCGGAGTGCACACGCTTAACCACTACGCCACGGGGCCGGGCCCCCAAGTTACATTTTGCTTTGATTACTAATAATATCAATTTTAATTCCATGAGCACACTCCAACTAATAAAATTTTCAATTTTGCCAAAGATAATCCCAGAAATGCAATTGAGATTTGATTGCATGGGGCCCAGAGGTTTTTTCATTTTGCTTGTGTATAATTGCAATGTAAAATGTAAAGGATCCTGTTTCCTGGGCTGATCGTGTTCTGCTTCTTCCCCCCACCCCCAACACACACACACCCCCCCACCCCAATCTGCTTATGTAATGGTTTTGAAGAGCCGTGTCTCACAATTCCTACTTGCAAATTTATCTCTTTTTTTCTCTGCATTTCATGACATGCAAAATACAGACATGGAAAAATACTCAAACTCTCCAGTAGGATTTTGGCTTGCCTTGGCATTGATATTGCACCTGTTTTAGCCTCCTCCTTTCTTGTCCTGGGGAAAACCCAAGCATAGCTGCCACCAGGGCCTTTGTTCCTTAGACTTGGGGCTGGAGAGGTCAGACCACAGCGATGCTTGTCTCCTGCCTTCTGGGGCATGGCTCTTGCTGGGTTGGAGCCATTCCTGCTGGACCCAGAATGAAGCCAAGCCTGTCTAGCAGCAGAGAGCAAGGAGAGGTATTTATTATGTCGGGTAACAGCAGGTCTGAGATGTGTAAGAAATCCACTGAAGAGATTCAAGACTCAGTGAAGGAGTTTTCCTTTTCACTGTGACCCATGACAAGGGATGCAAAGTGAACCTAGTGCCATTGTCGTTTTAAAAAGCAAAATTGATGTGCTGGGAGGAGCTGCTCTCCACAACTCAGGTTGGTTTTTTTTCTCTCTCTCTCTTACATTTCTGATTTGGTTATTCCCAGCACACGGCACTTTCTTGGGTCACATTCGGTTGGAACCTCACAAGCCTCAGCAAATTCCCATCGATTCCACAGTCTCATTTGGCGCATCCACAAGGGCATACACTCTACGTGAGAAGCCTCAGACATTGCCATCGGCTGTGAAAGGAGATGAGAAGATGGGTGGAGAGGATGATGAACTCAAGGGCTTACTGGGGCTTCCAGAGGAGGAAACTGAGCTTGATGTAATTTCATGTCTTTGTCATTGTTATGTCTTTTGGAACTCTGGTTTTTGCAGTATATAACTGTTCTGTGTAGCTTGAAATGCCAGTGACCTGCAGCAGGTTTTCTTGAGCCTAGTAATGGGCCTTTGCCACTTTGGCAATGTAGCGTGGCCAGCTGTGACACACCTTGGACAGCCACATTATGTGAGTTTGGTTATGTATGACCAGGGCTAACAAGGAGACTGGTCTCCTGCCAGTAGACCCTTCTGGTTGTCTTGTGCACCTTCACTGGATGTTAGAAGCCAAGGTTGGGAGTTAAATTTTTCTAGAGCTGCACTGTCCAGTGTGGTAGCTACTAACCACATTTCAAGTACTCAGTAGTCATTTGTGGCTAGTGACTACCATATCGAATAGTACAGGTAGAGAACATTTCCGTCATCTAGAAAGTTCAGTTGGACAGCACTGGCTTAGAGAGACTGAAGCTTTCATTCATTTATGTTGCTTTTATTGATATTGTTCAAATAGTCCAGGAATCTTCTGATAGAACTAGATTTTTGTTCTTATGGTCCTGGCTGCACTGAAGGCCATGAATTTTATAAGATTTAATTTTAAAGCGCTAAAGTTTTCTTTTTCTAGAGGCTGATCCCAGTAGTTTGTGAGGTGGCTGTCGTCCTTTGCATGTCTGTCACTGCACTGGTGCGACTGGTCTATTCAGGTAGACCAAATGCAACTATGTCCCTAACCACCCACATGCATTTACTATTCTTGTACAGCAAGGCATTTTCCCAGTCCTTAGGAAGAAAAGCACAATAGAAATATTACAATTTAGAAGTTGTTTTGTTCTAAAGAAGTAGCCTCATAGCCAGGGACCTTGCTGACAGGCACTCTTGGCCGTTTCTCCTCCAGGTTGCTTCCATGCTTCCCTGTCTTTTAAGTTCAGTATGTTAGGTCCTCTCTAGGTCTTCATCCTCAAGACATTTGGAATATCTCATTGGAGTTTCTCAAACTGCAATACAGATTAGAATAATTCCAGAGGATTGGGAGGAGGCAGACAGCAGTGCTGAGGCCAACTTAATCATTGAGATGGATGGATGGTTATGAATAGGAAGGGGGCCATGTGCAGGGATGGGGAGTGACAAAATGTTAATGCCAAATGTTAAGTGGAGTGGCAATGTCCTTATGAGTTTTAAAGGAGAAAGCAACTGGGAAAGAAGCTGTCAATCGTCCTTTCTCGTCTCTGTTTTGTTACTTTAAAACAATTCTTGGAGTTCCTCCCAGTCACATTCCTTTAATTCTCAGCGTGAAGACATGATAGCCTATCTTCAAAAAGAAAAAAAAACCCAAAACCTCAACTCAAGGATACATGCCCAGATGACCTGTTCTCAGCTCAAGTCCCTTCACCTCCTTTTGAATATCACTGCTTCACTAGTCAATGAGGATGTTCCACATTCTGTCAAAGGAGGATTGTTAATATTAGCAGTCCAGGGATGGTAATGAATCTTTTCTGAATACAAAAAAGAATCTCATCTGTCTGGGGAGGTCAAGGTTAGCCCTTAATCCCTTCCTGCCCTTTATTTAATAATATATTCTCCTTCAAAGTCCCTGTGTACTGACTCCTGTCTTTCCTATGTGAACCCTGGCCTAGAACCTAACAGAGTTCAACACTGCCCACAATAAGCGGATTTCCACTCTTACCATTGAGGAGGGGAATCTGGACATTCAGAGACCAAAGAGGAAGAGGAAGAACTCACGGGTGACCTTCAGTGAGGATGACGAGATCATCAACCCAGGTGCGGTATCTTCCTAGTTTCTTGTGATGAAAAAGCTGTGGTCTCAGAGAGTAGTGTACACAACCTATAGGTCAGTTATAATGTTTCTCAACAAGATTTAGGATAACAGGTGCTGTATTAAAGAGAGAGATGTTTTACAGTTCATTGGTGGAGTACTGTCAACACTCAAGCATTAGCTAGTTGCAGTATGAAAAAAATAGTTAAAGGAAAGGCCTATAGAATTCAGTATACAGAGCAAAGCTGTAATTCTCCTCTGCTGATCCAGTGTGTCTGTGTCATAGTGGAGGTTTAAGTAAGGTATAGGTGTTTGCTGTCTTTACCTCAAAGCAGAACGTTATTGTCTTTATGGGGTTCTGAGTATGATTAGTAACTCTAAGATTGGAGAACCTTCTGCTGCCCCTATTAACTACGTTGAAGACTTGTCTTTCTGTCAGGAAGTAATTTATAGATAGTTTGTTTGGAAATATCAGCAAGATGAGAGCATCAGTTTATGAGAAGGCCACTAAGTTTACTGGTTTGTTCCATCATTCACCATTCATTTAGTGGGCTCATATTACACATATCTTAAGTACTCTGGTAGGTGGATGAGATAGAACTGGGAGGTATAGTTTATATAATGAAGGTGAATTGGGATTCAAAAAACCTTATTGGAAAGTAAATCTCAATGGATGGAAACAAGGATCCCAGACTAACAAGTTGCTTTTATTTCCCAAATCGAAATGCAGTGAGAATAACTTTCAAGTCCTGCATTTTGGTTCAAAATATCAGTTATTTAAATAGAGAAGATCTGCTTCAGTGACAGCTCATGGAAAAAAAAAGAAGATCTAGAGATTTTAGTTAATTGAAAATACGGTCTGAGTCATCAGGGGGATGTGGGAACTAATCAAGTACAGTGTAAGATTGTATTAATAGAAGAATGGGGGACAATAACCCTTCTGGCCTGTGTTCTGAGCAGAACTCACCCAAACGTGTTACGAAATGTAAGCATAGCCTTAGCCACCAAATGTGTTATGTAGCCCTGTGGGAGAAGGAGGCTCACAGCCATGGAAAGCGGTCCCCTGAATGCTGAGATTGTAGGGGAACCATGCATGAGGGAGAGCAGATTGGAGGAGGCCTGGCCACTGTGGTCAGATATTTGCAGGGCTGGCCTTAGGGAGGAAGGAGTGGCAAAACCAGAGCCAGTGAGGAGCAAGTATTTGGCTCAGCATAAAACGCAGCAACAAATCCTTTTTATATTTGGAAGAAGAATGTGAAGGATTCCTGAGAAAGAGATCGGGGCATTCGTTGTAGTGACTACATGTTCACTTTCTGATGGTGCGTGAAGTGGAATGGATTACTTCTCAAAGTAGTGAGTGCCCGAGGGATGGATGACCAATCTGAGAAGCTTATTTCTGGGCTCTAGAACCTATTGAATATGAGTTTCTAGGGATTGGACTTAGAAATGTGTAGTTTTAAACAAGCTCTTGTTTGTACTGATGAACAGCCAGCAATTTGGGAATCACTGGACCAGGCAATCTTTTAAGTCACTTTCAGGACTCAGAAGCTGCTCGACTCTTTTTCTCCTTGAAAATTATTGCCCCAGAGCTTTATTAAGGCAGTGTATTCAGGCAGAATATTGCATAGTGGCTAAGAGCATGGTCTCTGAAATCAGAGGGCCTGGGTTTGAAATCCACCTCTCCATTTAGTAGCTGTGTGACCTTGGCCAAGTGACTTAACAGACTACTGGCCTCACAGGATTGTTGGGAAGATTAAATGATTAATATATATAAAAATACCCCAGATCAGTGCTCGGCACTCAGTAAGCCCTTGATGAATGTTAGCCGTTATCCCCACGATCACCTGCCACCCCTTTTGCCTTTTACCCATGCAACCTTTCCCATACCAGTAGACTTAGCAAGGAATTTGTTGGTAGATCTTCCAGGAGCAGAGATATCCTGGAACAGTGTAGCCTCTCTCTAGGAGTAGGATGGCTAGAGAATGAAGAGAGGGTGAGAGGCCTGAGCACCATTCAGCCAGCACAGGACAGAGTCCCCAGAGAGGCTTAGCCCCTCGCCTCCACAGGCCTGTTGCACATGTGAGGCGCATCCCCGTTAGCCACCCCTCTTGGGCTGTAGTGGCTCTTGTGCTTCATTTAGCTTTCCTTGCTGAAGGGATGGTTGGAACAGGGCTCCTATGGGGATGAGAGAAAAGATAAGGGTGCCTTCTTATAGACCTTGTCTCCTTCCTAATGAGCCTGGATATCTTTTCCTCTTTTCTTCTTCCATATGGAAGCCATTCATTTGTTCATTCATTGAACAGAGATTGGTTGTTAATGTAATATCAGAGTGTATTCTTTAGAGGCATCCTAATATGTGAAAAGCCAGACTTAAAAGAAATAAATCAGGGCTTAATTATTCAAATTAAATAGGGAATATTTGTTTTTCAGAAGGATTCATAAGAGTGTTTCTTTAAATAGCAAGCACCCTCAGTGCTTTTAAAATAAGATGTACAGCATCTATTAGGGAAACAGTTCCTTTCCTACCACTATATTAAGATAAAAGGGGCTTGGAGTTGTTTTTCTAGTAATGATAATAAGTCTGTGCCTGCCTGTTTCCACACACTCAACCATCAGTGAGAAAACTCCTGTTTATCCTAGGCGATCAGGCCCAGTTGTCCCCTCTGTGCTCCAAGAACACGGTTTTGCACCTTTCTTGAACCACTTCCATTGTATTGTAGCCTATCTGGCTTTATACGTGTGGACTCCTTAAAGGCAGGACAGTATCTTACTCTATTTTCATGTGTGATGTCCACTAAATGAGGCATGAGAGAGTGACTGACTGCAAGCACATCCCTTACTTGGTCTTCATGCTTTCTCTCTGCAGAGTGAATGATATTAGAAGCTTTATGTGTACAATAATGTTTGTGTAAGCTGTGGAAAGGGAGCTGCTCTCCTCGCCTACCTGGATAGTGGGCTTCAGATCCTTTAGTAAAAGTCTTTGTTGTATACAGTTGTTCAGGTCAAAAGGCAAAGTTAAGTTGGAAGTCTTGGGTCTGAATCCTAATTCTGATATTTGCTAATGAGCGGGCATTAGCAAGGTATGTGGTATGTGACCTCTTGACCTGTTGTTGTTTTATCACTAACATGGGATTGATAATATCTGTCATTTTGTTTCTCCCCTCAAAAGAGGGAAGTATATGGAATGGGAAAGAACTTAGGGAAGGCAGCACAGCACAGCAGTCCAGAGCACAGGCCCATTTCTGGCTGCTTGGACTCAAATCCTGGCTCCTCCACTCTCCAACAGGGTGACTGGGCCAGTCACTTTACTCCTCCAAGCCTGAGTTTGTTTTCTCATCTATTAAATGTTTATTGTAGTAATTCTTACCTCATAGGCTTGTTGTGAGGATTGCACACAGTGAACACTTGGAGTGTTAGCTGTATTTTACTGTTCATATGAGTTGCTGTGAGTGCTTTGTTCATGGTGAGCCCTATACCCTTAATCTGCCCAGTATGGTACCAAACTAACCCTTCCCTCATGTGTTTTTGCAGAGGATGTGGATCCCTCAGTTGGTCGCTTCCGGAACATGGTGCAGACTGCAGTGGTCCCAGTCAAGGTAGGAAGCACATCGTAACAGTATTTGAAATGCCATATAGTCTGGTTTAAAAACCTACTCTTAGGGCCGGCCCGGTGGCACAAACAGTTAAGTGTGTGTGCTCCGCTGCGGCGGCCCAGGGTTCGCCGGTTCAGATCCCGGGCGCACACTGAGGCACCGCTGGTCAAGCCATGCTGTGGTGGCGTCCCATTTAAAGTGAAGGAAGATGGGCGTGGATGTTAGCCCAGGGCCAGTCTTCCTCAGCAAAAAGAGAAGGATTGGCAGATGTTAGCTCAGGGCCGTTCTTCCTCATAAAAAAAAAAAACCTATTCTTTTATGTGTAGGTTAAGTGTTAAACGTGTGCTTAATTTTAAAACGCATTCTTTGTTCTTCTCCCATTTTTCATCCTGTGGAAATACTTTTACCCCATCTATGTCTAGGGGAGCCTGGAGTGTCATAGAAAGGCTGCAGGTGACCAGCCAGCTTGATGCTGCGTGTAAATTATGATGCGATGTGAGTCTGTAAATTGACCTCCAAGCAGAGGGTAGAAGAGCCCATCTTTCTTTAACCTTTCCCTTCTGACTCAGAGAAGGCTATTAGGCGAGGAAGAGGTGTTGTTGCATTTCTGCATGGTGCCTCTGGCTTTTGCCATGCCTTTATTTTGTGAATAGGAATGGCACAGATAGGAAAGCCAGCCCAGATCTGGATTAGGTTTAAAGATCAGCTATATTGGGCCGGCCCCGTGGCTTAGTGGTTAAGTGCGCGTGCTCTGCTGCTGGCGGCCCGGGTTCGGATCCCGGGCGCGCACCGATGCACCACTTCTCCGGCCATGCTGAGGCCGTGTCCCACATACAGCAACTAGAAGGATGTGCAGCAATGACGTACAACTATCTACTGGGGCTTTGGGGGAAAAAAATAAATAAAATTATAAAAAAAAAAAAAAAAAGATCAGGTATATTGAAGAACCAAGACGTGGAAGTTATAGAGATGTTCTGATTGCTCAACATGTGGACAAACTACCTGACAGGTAGGACTGTCCAAAAGGGAACAAATGGCCTTTGAAGCAGTGAGATCCCTATTAATAGAGGTATTCAAAAAATGATTGGAAGCTACTAGTCAGAGCTGCTATAGACACTTTTTTTTTTTTTTTTGTGAGGAAGATCAGCTCTGAGCTAACATCCATGCCAATCCTCCTCTTTTTGCTGAGGAAGACTGGCTCTGAGCTAACATCTATTGCCAATCCTCGTCCTTTTTTTTTCCCCCCAAAGCCGCAGTAGATAGTTGTACATCCTTCTAGTTGCTGTATGTGGGACGCCGCCTCAGCATGGCCGGAGAGGTGGTGCGTCGGTGCGCGCCTGGGATCTGAACCCGGGCCGCCACTAGTGGAGCACGTGCACTTAACTGCTAAGCCATGGGGCCGGCCCCATATACACAGTTTTATTTAAAAATAATCTTTAGAATATATTAAACTAGATTGCTAAGATGTGTCAAGTTCCTGGTTAGTCTTGGTTTAATTCAAAAGGAGTAGATGGGCCGGCCCCATGGCTTAGCGGTTAAGTGCGCGTGCTCCGCTACTGGCGGCCCGGGTTCGGATCCCGGGCACGCACCGACGCACCGCTTCTCTGGCCATGCTGAGGCGGCATCCCACATACAGCAAGTAGAAGGATGTGCAACTATGACATACAACTATCTACTGGGGCTTTCAGGGGGGAAAAAAAAAAGGAGGATTGGCAATAGATGTTAGCTCAGAGCCGGTCTTCCTCAGCAAAAAGAGGAGGATTAGCATGGATGTTAGCTCAGGGCTGATCTTCCTCACCAAAAAAAAAAAAAAAAAGGAGTAGAGAGGTGAGGGGGATCTTTCATGAACTTTAGTCCAGTGTGAAAAGTACAAGATGAAACTTTTACTGTGCAGCTCCATAGTATTCATGCCACATTTCCCCTTGAGCTCTTTTCTCTCTTTTTTTCTTCTTCCTTTGGAATGTTCTGTTGTCATTAAAGTACAAAACTAGCAGGTGTTTTTACTTTTACGTCAATTTTATTGTGGTATGATTTACATACAATAAAATGCAAGCATTTTAAGTGTACAGTTTGAGTTTTGACAAATGTATACACCTGGGTGACCACCACCATCCTTAATATATAGAAGATTTCCATCACCCCAGAAAGTTCCCTGATGTCCCTTTGCTGTCAGTTCCCTCCCACTCCCAGCCCCAGGCAACTAGTAAACTGCTTTCAGTCACAGATTTGTTTTGCTCTCAGAGTAATGTTTAAAAATTGAGTCTCCAACATGAAGATACTAACTTTTTATTTTCCTCCCAAAAAAGAAAAATTTAAATACCTGCTACCACCTATTATCACCTCTGTTTCCTAAACGGGCATTTTAACATCAGAAAAGAGAGGGAGTGGGGTTTGACCTTAGGATAAAGAGTAGTTACTTGAACTGGGTAAGTTTTACTTTATGAAAGCTCACACATTGTCTTCATTTTTCTCGGTGTGACGTAGGGTGTGAACAGTGTGGAGCAGTATTTGGGATGTAGACGACCACTGTAAGGTCTCTTCAAACCCTGAGATTGCAGGACAGTAAAGTAGGTTGTTTGGGAAACAAAAGATGCTAGATGTTTAGGGGCCTTCTCCAGTTTTTCTAGGTCTGGAATAGAAAAAGCTAACTAACACCATTCTTGTGCCCTCCTCTTGTCTCCTCTGCTCCTTGTAAACCACAGAAGAAACGGGTGGAGGGCCCTGGCTCCCTGGGCCTGGAAGAATCAGGGAGCAGGCGCATGCAGAACTTTGCATTCAGCGGAGGACTCTACGGGGGCCTGCCCCCCACGCACAGTGAAGCCGGCTCGCAGCCGCACGGCATCCATGGGACAGCACTCATCGGTGGCTTGCCCATGCCCTACCCGAACCTCGCCCCTGATGTGGACTTGACTCCCGTTGTGCCGTCAGCAGTGACCATGAACCCTGCACCAAACCCTGCAGTCTATAACCCCGAAGCTGTCAACGAACCCAAAAAGAAGAAATATGCAAAAGAGGCTTGGCCGGGCAAGAAGCCCACACCTTCCTTACTGATTTGATATTTTTGGTCATGGAGAAGGGTGGGATTGGGTGGGAATTGGGTGGAAGGGTGATGGGGGAGCTAATGAGCTAGGGAGAAAAACTTTCCATGTGTGCAGTATCGTCTTTCAGAATGTCTCCTGGGGTCCTAACCATGTAATATTAAAACTGGGGGTGGGGTTGAAATATCCCATAAAGACCTGTCTTCAGAACACTTGCAGTGTAGAGAGAGGTTTCATATATCCTTTTAAATATACTGCCCTGGCTCTTTCCCAGGTCTTTCATTACCTCCTTTTTCTTTTCTCCCCTTTCTAGGATCGTTTTTATTTCAAGTCACATGCCCTGGGGAGAAACTCTAGGCCTTCAGGTTGAATCCAGAGCTGTGGGGGTGACAGTAGTATCACCAGCCTTGTGGGTCCAGCAGCCTAATTTATATTTACTCTCTCTGCAAGTCCCAGAGAGCACAAGAGTTGCCACGGATCCCAGGTCGATCAAAAAGAGAGTGTAGAATTCTTTAGTTAAACTAAGGTTTAAACTCAGAAATGTTTTCCTGGGTCAGTGGTTTTGAGATCCAGTAGTTAGGCTTTTCTCTTTTGTCCTCTCTGTTGGAATGAGAACATTTTGATTTTCCTTCGTCTGTGACCAGTGCCATAGACACAGGTTGATAGTTTTAAATTTACAGTATTGTTTGACTTGACCTGTTTTTCTTATCAAACCTGAGTCCTCTACTTGCCGAGGTTTCTCATTCGATTCCCGAGTACTGTCCTCTACTCTCTAAGGCATTGCTTTCCTTTTCAAGTGTGTTATGAAGGCAATTTTTTAAGGATATGACCACTGAGAGCAATTCCAATTAAAAAGGAAAAGATTTTACTTTGCAAGTAACCGATGTCTCTAAGAGGACATTTTTATGTGTTGGTTCAGAGGCTCTCCCCCCGCCCCCCACCCTTACTGAGAGCTCTCGTTATCCAGAGCTCCACGACTAGACCTGGCTAACAAACATAGGAGACGAAGGTAGGAAACATTGATATGAGCTTTGTACAGAGATTTGTACATTTGTGTAATAGGCCTTTTCACGCTTTATGTGTAGCTTTTTACCTGTAACCTTTATTACATTGTAAATTAAACGTAACTTTTGTCACTCTGGTGCGGTCTGTGATTCAGTTGCCATCACCGATTCCCACTGCCATTAGGGAATGTTTGTCAAACATATAGCTATTGGGCTTGGGAGGTGATGCTCTGTCCCCATTTTATTACCACAAATAAAGATGCCCTCTGATGAATGAGGAAATTCTAATTAGAGATTCCAGTCCCCAGACTGAAGCCTCACCAAGCAAAGTGGGTTAAGAGGTGCCTGCTGCCCTTCATCAGGAGGCAGAACCGCAGACCTGACGAGGGGAGACTGGGCTTTGGGGCACTTGTCCTGAGGTGGGAGTGGTTTAAACCTGGTCACTCGATTTCTAGTTACAGCTGCATGCATTTGAGCTATAGCTCAGGTGGCGCAGGAGCAAAGGAAGCTGTAGTTGAGTACCTCTGGAAGGGCTCTCAGCCAGAGTTGGGATTGTTTTGTGTGTGTGTGTGAGGAAGAACAGTCCTGAGCTAACATCCGTGCTAATCCTCTTTTTGCTGAGGAAGACTGGCTCTGAGCTAACATCTATTGCCAATCTTCCTCCTCGTTTTTCCCCCAAAGCCCCAGTAGAGAGTTGTATGTCATAGTTGCACATCCTTCTAGTTGCTGTATGTGGGACACGGCCCCAGCATGGCCAGAGAAGCGGTGTGTCGGTGTGCGCCCGGGATCTGAACCTGGGCCGCCAGTAGCGGAGCGTGTGCACTTAACCACTAAGCCACGGGGCCGGCCCCAGAGTTTAGATTGAATGGATGTGTCTTGCATACTAGAACCTTGTGTGCAGGAAGTGCACTTTGTGTGTGGTGAGACTTACACAGGTGGCTTTTTAATAAGATGCCAACTTGGTTCCACAGCCGTTGGGTCGAGAGTGTGGACTCGTGGCAGGAGCACCTGCTGAAGAACAGAGACCCATAAAACCCCAGCTATATGAGAAATGGACTTCACTGCCAGCTACTGTAAAAAAGAGCGTCCTCATCTGATGAGGGTACCTTCCTTGTGGTGAAGGTTACTGTTAGTGCTGGTTAACAGTCGCACTGAGCACCTACCTGCCCTGCCAACCATTTACAGCATGTCATGTGATTTACATAGCCCTAAGAGGAATACTGTTTTTATCCCCATTTTACAGATGAGAAAACAGGCTCAAAGACGAAATAAATTTCCCTATGATCCCACTGTAGTGAAGCCAGGATTGAAACTCCAATCCGAATCCAGAGCCTGAGCACAGGTTTACACAGCCTCCAGGATGAGTTAAGGTGGAGAACACGCTTGGCCCATGGGTGGCACGCCATTGTGCTGGGTAGGCTGTAGCTGTATTTGTTTGTACTAGGTGTTTGTGTTGGAGTTTAAAAAAATTTTTCTTTCCTAAATGGAAAACTTATTGGAAGATATATTAAAGGATTTAGATCTAGTTTAGATAATAAAATAAACCCTTCCTCTGAGAGAGATTATGTCATGCATTATTTGGTTTCAGAATTTGAGTTGCAGAGTGAAACTTGCATTGGTGTCTCAAAGAAAGCTCAATATCGGGGCCGGCAAAGCTGTATCTTTCCCTTCCAGGGCCCAGTTGACTGTAGTGGAAGAAGGACTGGCTGAATTTGGTAGTCACATGACATAAGGAGGCATGTATTTGTGGAATCCTGGCTTACCTGGCACCATATTTCTGCTTTATTCTGATCATGTTTTAGTGCCCTCACAGATGAGCACTGCCAAAGGGGCTCAGTTGCTGTTCGCCCTTATTTTATTTTTTTTTAAAGATTTTATTTATTAATTTTTCCCCCAAAGTCCCAGTAGATAGTTGTATGTCATAGCTGCACATCCTTCTAGTTGCTGTATGTGGGACGCGACCTCAGCATGGCCAGAGAAGCGGCGCGTCGGTGCCCGCCCGGGATCCGAACCCGGGCAGCCAGCAGCGGAGTGCGCGCACTTAACCGCTAAGCCACGGGGCCAGCCCTTGCTGCTCGCCCTTAATACAGCTCTAGACGATGACCACAGAGAGAGAAGCCCCTTCCCTTCACCACAAGGATTGGCAAGTGGTTATTGCCCAGGTGAGCATGATGCTGCTGAGGGACACAGCCTCTCCCTATCCTGGGACACAGGCCCACCCTGGATGAGAAGCAACTGTTGGTTTTCCCAGAGTCCTATGTCCCCTGATGGGCCATTTGCTAAGGAGGGAGCAGGGGACCCATGTTCCCCTCCCCAGAGCAGGAAAGGGTGATGCATTCTATGGAGAAGGACACTTATTGACAGGAACCAGCCCATTCCCCAGGTGATCCTGGCTGAGGATCAGCTGTTTGTGACAGCTTGCTTAAAATATGCTTACATTATCTGCAAATCATAGAATTTTAGAGTCAGAAGGATTTATGAGATCTTGTCTGGATCTTTCATTTTGCTTGTGAACAAACCATGGCAGTGGGGACTCACTTTCAACTAACATGGATTAAGCATGCATGAGTTGAGCATACGGGCGTGCGCTCCCCCTGCCTACAAGAGGCCTGCCTTCGAGAGGGAAATGCCCACACTTACGATGGCCTGGCTGAGAGCTTTAATCGGGGGATGGACAGGGTGAGTACAGCAGAGATGAGCAAGATCCTGGAGGTCAGGCAGTCTTTTAGGGAGATGATATTTGAGCTGAGCACTGAAGAACAAATAGGGATTTGCTGTGTGGAGGAATGTGGACCAAGGTTCTCCAGGCAGAGGAACCAGTGTGAGGGAGCTGTGGAAGGAGGCTGTGGGATGTCTGGTGGGTGGGAGGAGCAATGGGTCAGAAAGGCAGAGGCCAGATCCCACCCTGTAAGCTTTGCTGGGGAATTTGAAAGTACTAGGAAGCCACTGAAGGATTTTTTTCCTTCACTTAAAAAAAAAAAAATTAGTGGACATACTCATGTGGAAATATTGGAAAATTCAGAGACACATCTCACACACACCCTCACCCAGAATGGGGGAGACTTCTTTGGGGAGATTTCAGGCAGGGGCAGTGACTGGTCACATTCAGGTGTTAGAAAATCCCTCTGGCAGCAGACGAATAAGGCAGCCTCTGACCTCAAGTGAGTCTCCTCTAAGCAGGGGAGACAGGTGTTCTACTGCTCTCACACAGCCAATCTAGAGCTAAGTCCAAATGTTGCGAGAATACAGAAGAGAAAGTCCCCGAAGAGAAAGTTCCGCAGTAGTTCTGTCTACAGGAGGGTTGGGGGCGCTAAGGGGTGAGGGTCATGGACAGCTTCAGAGGGGTGACCTTTGATGTTTTCAAGTGGTGGAAGGGAGGGCACTCCAAGCAGGGGCAGCTGCAGGAGCAAAGGATGGGGATGGATTAAAGCCCCCAGCATATGGTGGGGGTGGTGGGAAGGCTCTGGAGTGCTCATCTACTGAGTTGGTATGGGATCTGTTGCCGTGAAATAAAATCACTGCCTGTCCGCAGCGGGAATTGGATTCCGAGGCTTCCACTTCTGAACAGGAGAGAGGTGCAGTTCCAGAGTCAGCCAGCAGGTGGGGCTCTGCACCCATCCTTAGAGCCACTGTGGTAGCCGGTGTGCACCCTCAGGGCTGTGGGGGTGGGAGGTGAGGAGAAGAGGAAGGAAAGAATCTGGCTCATTGTCTGGCACCCGCCGGCACTTTATGTGTGTTGTCTTCCTTAATTCTCCCAACACTCCTGAGAGGAGGTTAGTAGTGTCCCATTTTACAGCTGGGGAACTCGAGGCTCAGAGAGCACCCAGACCAAGGTCACACAGCTGACAAGTGGTAAAGCAGGGAATCAAACTTGGCCCTGAGGTTTCAGACTATGAACAGCACAGGAGCTGCTGCACTGCCTGTGTCCCAGGTCTGTAAGAGACTCTGGATTTTGGTCCCTTGCTGATTTTTCTCCCTCAGTTTCCTCCCCTTTCTGTCCCCATCTCTGGTCCCTTTTGGGGTCTGTGGAGCAGCAGGTGCTGTCTCCACACCAAGGCCAGGTTAGGTGCCAAGTGCTCTGCAGACACTATTGCTCTCATGGCCTGGGGGCAAGGTTACTAACAGGAGGTGCAGGGGAGGCGTGGAAGGAGGCTCTCAGAAGAGAACCTCTGATGACCGAGTCTCCCAGCCTGCCTGCCTCGGCCCCCCTCACCTCTCCCCATTACCATGGTCTTCCTCCACCCAGCCATGCGCCACCAGCACACTGGAGCCTGTCTCCCTTCGCCTGCAGTTATGGCCTCTCCTACTGACACCAGTCAAGACCACCCTCTCCTCTGGATCATTCCCAGTGGCATTCAAGCTCACTGTTATTGCTCTCATCTTAAAGGGAAACAAAGCAAAAATCTTCTCTTGATTCCATTTCCCCACCAGCTACCTCAGCTTCCTCCCATCTCTGCTCCACTTTGTAGTACAACTCCTGGAAAGAACTCTCATCTTGCTGTCTCCGTTCCCTCTCCTCCACTCGCTCTTGAATCCGCTCTAGTCAGGCTTTTGCCCCAAGACTCCATCAAAATCGTGCCTGCTAATGACGCCAGTCATATTCACCGCTCTGCTCAGAATACTCCAGAGGCCCCTCATTTCCTCCAGAGTAAGAACCAGTCTTTACTCTGCAAGTCTTGCCCTGCTCTGTACCACCTCCCATTATCTCCCTGTCCTCCTACCTCTCCCCCTTGCTCACTCTATCGCAGTCACCCTGGGGTCTGGCTGGTCCTTCAGCCCTCAAGGCTCACTGCCCCCTGCCCCTGTGGCTGGAACTCTTCCCCTAGATGTCAGCATGGCTCGTTCCCTCTTTGCCTTCAAGTTCAGAGACAGAAAAGCCTGGCCTCCAGGATCTGGCCTGACACTCACAGCTGGGCCTTGGTGTTCCTGGCTGAAGATAAACAATTCCACAGAACATCAATGTCAGACAAGGCCCCTCTGTGACTGTAATGGATCAAGACAAACAGGACCACTCTCTTATCATGTCTGAACACAGGCAAAACATGTACATTGTCCAAAGCACAAAAATGACCAACTATCCCTGTGGTGGGTTGACTTGTGGCCCCAAAAGATATGTCCACCCAGAACCTCAGAATGTGACCTTATTTGGAATGAGTCTTTGCAGATGTAATTATGATAAAGATCTTGAAGTGAGATCATCCTGGACTAGAGTGGGCCCTAAATCCAATGATGACTGTCCTTATAAAAGACAGAAAAGGAGAAGACACAGAGACACAGAGGGGAAGTCCTGTGACGATGGAGGCAGAGATTGGAGTGATGCATCTGCAAGACAAGGAATGCCAAGAATTGCCAGCAGCCACCAGAAGCTGGGAGAGAGGCATGGAACAGATTCCCCCTCAGAGCCTCCAGAAAGAACCAACCCTGCCAACACCTTGATATCAAACTTCCAGCCTCCAGAACTGTGCCAGAATAAATTTCTGTTGCTATAAGCCACCAAATTTGTGGTCATTTGTTATGGCAAACCTGGGAAACTAATACAATCCCCCTACGCTAGCTAATATGAGGGACTGTTGCTTCTTACTAATGACAGCTGTAGCCTTGGTCTGGTCTTCCCTCCTCCTAGATAAAGTTTATTAAGATCCCCTGTCATAGAATTGCTCCTGCTTCCTGACAGCGTCCAATCCAGAGCAAAGCCCTTCTTCCTTAAACCCTCTCAAACCGTCTAACCCAAGCCCAAATCCTATCATAAGTCCTTTCTAACATCCTCTTACTGAGTCACCTCGTGGTCCCCATGGAGCACACCATCCCTCACTATGAGTCAGAAACCCAAATGTTAACTGCCCTATGTTCCTGGCAGTCTTTGGCTGGAGGGTTTGACAAGGCCTTAGCCCAAGGCCACAATCTCCAGTGAAAATTGCAGCCTGCCCCACCATCCTTCCGCCTCATCCACTTCCCTCATTCTGTTTCCCCACAGCACTCATCGCCCTCTCCCACGCTAGATCATCCGCTCTCTATTGTTTATGGCCTGTCTCCACCCCCCTCCCCCCACATTTGAATGTGAGCTCCACTAGGGACAAGGATTCTGGTCTGTTTGGTTTTATGATGTATTCAAAATGGCTAGTGGGGGCCGGCCCCGTGGCTTAGCGGTTGGGTGCGCGCGCTCCGCTACTGGCGGCCCGGGGTTTGGATCCCGGGCGCGCACTGACGCACCATTTCTCCGGCCATGCTGAGGCGGCATCCCACGAACAGCAACTAGAAGGATGTGCAACTATGACATACAACTATCTACTGGGGCTTTGGGGAGAAAAAGGGAAAATAAAAAGGAGGAGGATTGGCAATAGATGTTAGCTCAGGGCCGGTCTTCCTCAGCAAAAAGAGGAGGATTGGCATGGATGTTAGTTCAGGGCTGATCTTCCTCACACACACACACACACACACACACACCAAAAAAAAAAAAACAAAAATGGCTAGAACGCGGCCCAGCACATCGTAGGCACTCAGTAAATATTTGTTGAATGAATGAATGGTGCTGGGACAGGAGCAAGCCAAGGGAGCTCCTAACCAGCTTGGCTATCAGGAAGGCTTCCCTGGAAAAGAGCTATCAGGACTGTGATCTGATGGGTAAATGAGGTGATCCAGGCACAAGAGTAGGGAGGAGTATTGCAAGCATGTGCAAAAGGCCTGGGGAAGCAGAGGGGATTTCAGGATTGGGAGAGTGTGAGTGCTTCGAGGTGGCTGAAGACGGTATTCTGGAAGCAGAAGGCAAGAGATGAGCTTGGGAGTTGTCAGGGGTCAAGACATGAGGGGCCAGGTCCTCGAGAGCTCAGACCAATGGGCCTGGGGGAGCCATGGAAGTGTTTAAGCAGGAGGGGGCATTTTAAGAGCAGACAGCAGGAGGGGGACAGTACTGCGGAAGAGGCGAGGCTGGAGGCGAGAAGACCAGCAGCAGCACGGCTGTCAGAGGGTGAGATGATGTGACCTGCGTCACAATGGCAGCTGGAGAGAAGGGGTGGAGTCCAGGGAGAAGGAAGATGACCCAGGGTGCCTCCTGGGTCTCTGGCCTGGGCATCTAGGGGTTCAGAGGTGCATTCACTGCAGACGGGTACACCGGAGGAGCAGGTTACGGGGAAGGTGCTGAGTTTGAGGCACTTCATGCCATAGAACATCAGGGGAGGTGTCAAGTGGGCAGTTGTATATACACCTGAAGCTCAAGGTCAGGCTGGACACACAGGCTTGGAAGATGGACATAGAGAGGTCCTGAAGGCTTGGCAGAGTGGAGGATTCCAAGGACTTCTACTTGAGGAGCTGGAAGACCAGAGGGCTCAGGGCGGGCAGGGCTTCAGGGCAGGGTGGAGGGAGGCCCGCTCCCCTCATCCCTCCTCCTCTGTCTCTGCAGTCTCTAGGTCTCACCTTGCTCCCTGGAGCCCCCAGCGGCTGGAATCACTTGCTGGGACAGAGGTCTTCTGTCTCTCTTATAATTCACTGCTCCAGGCTTCTTTAGAAAGCAGAGGGGGAGGCACTGCGCTGCACCCAGCACAGACAGCTGCAGCAGCAGCAACTCTGGAACCTGACGCTCACCTGGAGGTGGAGATGGCAGCCTGGCCCCAGGACTCAGGCCCCCGTTATTCTGGGAAAGCTCAAAACTGAGGGTGAAGTGGGCGCTCATCAGAGGAAGTCCAGGCACAAGGTTGCCATCAGCAGCTCACAGACAGCAGTGCTGGGGGGCAAGCCTGGGACGGGCTGGCACACTCCCTCCTTGTCCCAATGGCCCCAGCCACCTGGCCCCCCAGACTCTGCCCAGAGCTGGAGGCAGCCCTGCCCAGATGGGAGGGGTGAGTGGCTTAACCCAGAGCCCATGGGCTCCATTCCTCACTCTTCCTTCTGCCTCCTAAATGCCTCTCCCATCTGCCCACCACCCTAGGCGGGGCTTCCCTCCTCTCTCCTCTGAGCACTGCAACAGCCCCCTGTGTGCCGCTCCCCGCCGCCACGCCATCTTCCACACCTCCACTGGAGTCTTGCTAAAATGCTGTTCACATCACATCACTCCTCATTCTGATCAATCAGAAACTCATCCCCAAAACCTTTGGGTCAAAGGCCAAACTCCAGGGCCGTCCCGGTGGCGTAGTGGTTAAGTTCATGCCCTCCGCCTCAGTGACCCAGGGTTCGCGGGTTTGGTTCCCAGACGCAGACCTACACTACTCGTTGGCGGCCATGCTGTGGTGGCGTTCCACATACAAAATAGAAGATTGGCACAGGTGTTAGCTCAGGGCGAATCTTCCTCAAGCAAAAACAGGAGGATTGGCAACAACAGAGGCCACACTCCTTGCTGGGGCCGCTCAGGGCCTGCTCCTACTCCCTGCTGGGGCCTCCAAGGCCCACTCCCACTTGAAACATCTTTCAGTTCCTCAATGCGCATCCTCCCCGCTGCCCTCCCCCCTCAGCTCTCACTCATCCTCAGCTCGCCCATCACTTCCTCTGGGTGGCGTTCGCCTTCCCTGGTCCCCAGGCTACGGAAGGAAGGTCTGCTTGAGTAACCGTCACCCACTGGGTTTTCCCCGCCTGAGGCCAGGGAGGGAGAGAGCGTCTGTCATGTTTACCACAGATTCCCAGGACCCCACAGTGGGCCAGAAACGTGGACGGCACCGAGTTGAAACGCATTCCAAAGCTCTTTCACCCTCCTTCCCTCCCTGGATCCCTGGATGCCGCCCTGCTGAATAAGCAGGTGGTGTTAGCCTCCTGCTCAGCTAGAAGGAGCAGCCTGAGTCCAGGGGCTGTGTCCCTTCACCTGTGCCACCCAGAGGCTCTCCACCCTGAACCCAGTGATCTCCCAGTGGTGTTGGGAGGAAACGCCACTAAACCGAAGTCATGTTTCAACAAGAATCCCAAACCATTAGAGGAAGGAAGGGTAATGAGGAGATAGATGGGGAGTTCCTGCAGGGAGGGCTCGAGAGAGGCCCCTGAGAAAGGGAACTTGCCCTGGGGCTTCCTGCTCCCAGCAGCACAGCGGGCTGGTTCGAACCTGGGACCCTGGTTCAGTCTCTTCCTTGGCTGCAGGACTTTGGACCCACTGCTTCACCTTCCTAGGTGGCAGTTCTCCCATCTGTAAAATGGAAAGAACAAGAAAACCTACACCTCGGAGTATTGTGAGCCTGATGAAACAACGCACATACAGCACTTAGCACAGTGCCTGCACTTGGTGAGCCAAGTTCCCCTTCCCAGGCCCCCAGGCCCTCCCATTGCCTGCATGTGTATGAAGATTCAAGTTTGTGCAACGCCCAGGCCGGGGATGGACGGGACAGACCCAGCGGAGCGGACAGAGGACATCAGGCGGAAGTGTGCCTATGGGCTATGGGACAGGGCCCTGGAGCGGAGGAAGATGGAGAAATCCTAACAGGCAGAGTGGGGGGACCTTTGACCTTCTACTTCAATCTCTTTTCATTGCAGCTGGGGAAACTGAGGCTAAGAGGTGGCAGCAGCTGTTGCTGTGGCCTGAGTGTTACTCAGAGCCAGGTGTGGCATTGCAGCTCTCCTGAACTGATTGCATCGAATGCAAGTTTTGCAGCACCTCTGGAAGCCAGGCCAAGGGAAGCGTGGTGGTGAGGGCACATGCTTTAGACTCAGACAATTATTTGGCTCAAGATCACGAGGAAGAGGCTGTGACCCAGACAAGCAAGGAACCCAGGGCACCTGACTCCCAGGACCCATCTCCCTACCTCAGGGAGGGTCATTCTCACAGGATCTAGAGGAAGGTGTGGGGGATAGGGGAGCGAGGGCAGACCCCACATTCCAGAATCCTCCCATCATCTACTCAACAAACTCCAGGCTCTGCGGAAATAGCGACAAAAAGACACGCCCAGCCCTCATGGAGTGTATAGCCTACTGGGGAGGAGCTGTTAAGAAGAGAAACCACAAATGTAACATTATAGCTGTGAGGAGGGCTATGGAGAAGGGCCTCACGGTACCGTGCAAGGATGTAATAAGGGTCCAAACTCCGTGTGGGGGGGTCAGGGAAGTCTTCTTGAGGATGTATGTTTAAGTGGAGGATGAAAAAGGTTATGATGAGATAATAAAAAATATATATGTATTGGTCTTTGCCCCTTGTTCCTGGCACAGAGCTCCTAAAACCCATATAATTTCCTAAGTGTTAAGGGCACTAGGAGCATCTTTTGTTCTATTGAGGTGACTCTGAGTGGGCTCCTGGATGGGGGCTGGTCACCAGAAAGACCAAGCCATGATTAGAAGCTTGGAATTTTCAGCCCTGGCCCCCCCTCTTCTCCAGAGAGGGAAGAAGGGCTGGAAGTGGAGTTAATAATTGATCATGTCTACTTGAGGAAGCCTCCATAAAATCCCAATAGTATGGGGTTTGGAGAGCTTGCAAGTGGGTGAACACATCCATGTACCAGAAGGGTGACACACCTCAACTCTACAGGGACAGCAGCTCCTGGGCTCAGAACCCCCCAGACCTTGCCCTATGTGTCTCTTCATCTGGCTGTTCCTCTGTACTCTCTATCATCTCCTTTAACAAACTGGGAAACGTGTTTCCCTGAGTTCTGTGAGCTGCTCGAGCAAATTAATTGAACCTCTGATCTGTAGCCAGTTGGTGGGAAGTACAGATGATAACCGGGGCTTGCAACACATCTGAAGGGGGCAGGGGGTAGTCCTGTGGGAATCCTGTGGAATCTGATGCTAACTCCAGGTAGATAGTGTCAGAATTGAGTTGAATTGTAGGACACCCACCTGGTGTCACAGAGAATTACTCCATGTGGGGAAAATTTCTTGGGAGGATGGGGTTTTCTCTACACAGTTACCCAGGCAAGGGAGTGGTGTGCATTCCAGGCAGAGGGAATGGCATATGCAAAGGCCCTGTGGTGGGAATAAGTACAACACAATCTGTGTGCTCCAAGTTCGCCTTTTCAAGGTGGAGTAGAGGCATTGCATCCTCTTTCCCTCTTCTTTTCAAGAATCACCCTCCCACACAATGAGGAGAACAAGAACAGAAACTCCATCTTCTAAGAAGATATTTCTGACCTCAAACTATAATATTGTAAAAAAGGCATCAAATGTTCTGGGTTTCAGTATGGTTAAATAATGGAATTATTAAATAATTGTGTCTTTTCTCTAGTTCTAGAACTTGGCCTCCTCAGGCCTGCTCTTTCTTATCGTGTTAACTAATACAATTCCAGTGCCTAGCCCTAAGAATGAAAATCTTCCTAATTAACAACCACTGCAAAAACAAGCCTCAGAAAGATGAGAAGGAGCTGTCTTTCTTCCCTTGAAGCTATAGAAACAGAAATGCTTACCATGCTCCATCATAAAAATGAGTTTAAGAATCAGACATGATAGGGGTCGAAACGAGAACTTTAACAAGAGCATCTTTCTTGTTTTCCTGTCCACTCTGTGGATTTGTGGGACTATTCATTAAAAACATGCTAGCTGTGTTAATATAAATCTGTCCTGAGCAGGGTTGTTTGCACAAGTGGGTCATGAAAGACAACCAGACTTCAGATTGTACAACACTCTGTGGAAGTAATTTCCAAATTCCAAAAATAAGCCCATGATGGCAATTGGCTATTGTAATTGATAATTTGAGCTGTGATAATTATGTTACAATTGTCATATCTTTGTTACTTCTAAGCGTTATTTTTTGGAGCAGGGTTAAAGCAGAAGACAATCTTTGGCAACTCCCTCTCTCCCATGTGATATATAATATCCATGAAATATGAACAGGAGGAGTAAAAAGTAGAATTTTAAAGAAGTTCCTAAAAATTAAAAATACATAAGCAGAAATTATTAAAAGTGGTAGAATGGTTAGAAGATGACGTCTCTGAAATCTCCTAGAGAGTAGAACAGAAGGGCAGGGAGACGAAGAATTGGTCCAGAAGATACAACATACAACTCAAAGGATCTCCTGAAAGAGAGAAAAGCAAGGATGTTTCTAGAACTGAGGGGCTTAAAAAGACCCACAAGTGCCCAGAAGCAAGAATGAAAGATCTGCGGATGGCTGAGCATGTGAAATATCAGAGCACCAGGGACAGAGAAGAGGCTTCAACCTTCACACACGAGGGGTCTGGAGTAAGAATGACCTTGGACTCCCCAACAGCAGACATGTTACTACAAGAGCGTGGAGCCATGCTTCCAAGTCTGTGGGGAACACTGTTTACAACCTGGACCTCAACACCAGTCGGATCATTGCTGAAGAATAAACAAGGCTGTACCTTGGATTTAGGCTTAGAAACAGTCCAATATAACTTTTTTTTAAAAAGATTGTGATAAAATACACACATAACATAAAATTTACCATCCTAAACATTTTTAAGTGTGCAGTTCTGTAGTGTTAAGTACATTCACATTGTTGTCCAAACAATCTCCAGAACTTTTTCATCTTGCAAGACTGAAACTCGATACCTATTAAACAACAACTCCCCATTTTCCCTCTCCCCAGCTTCTGGCAACCATTCTATTTTCTGTCTCTATGACTGTGATGACTCTAGGCACCTCATATAAGTAGAATCATACAGTATTTGTCTTTTTGTGACTGGCTTATTTCACTGAGCATAATGTCCTCAAGGTTCATCCGGGTTTGTAGCATGTGCCAGGATTTCTTTCCTTTTTAAGGCTGAATGATATTCCATTTTATGTATATACCATATTTTGTTTATCTATTCATCTGTCAACGGACACTTGGTTTGCTTCCACCTCTTGTATATTGTGAATAATGCTGCTATTATGGGTGTACAAGTACCTGTTTGAGTCCATCTTTTCAATTCTTTTTTTTTTTTTTCCCCTTTTTCTCCCCAAAGCCCCAGTAGATAGTTGTATGTCATAGCTGCACATCCTTCTAGTTGCTGTATGTGGGACGCCGCCACAGCATGGCCGGACAAGTGGTGCGTCGGTGCGCGCCCGGGATCTGAACCCGGGCCGCCAGCAGCAGAGCGCACGCACTTAGCCACGGGGCCAGTCCCCCTGCTTTCAATTCTTTTGAGTATATAGCTAGAAGTGGGATTGCTGGATCATATGGTAACTCTTTTTTTAATATTTTGAAAAAGAGAGAACTTTTCACTTAACCTCTGCTGAAAAGAGGCAGCAGGCCCAGCTACTGCTCTTAAAACCCAGAAATTACACAGAGGTTTTCGTAGTGTCTGGAACTCAAAGCCTGACCCCTGCTCCCAGAAGTGGGTGCGTCTGCTTCCCTCTGTTCGCCAGCTGAGCAATTGCTGCAGAAGCCTCCGACCGCAGGAGCGAGAAGCCTCTGACGCAGACAGCAGAGGGTTTTGGCTTCCACCTGGTCCCAGTTAGGAAGTACATGGGCAAAACCTCTCTGGGCTCAAAACCACTTCCCCAGGCCCAAGGTTGATGGTTTCACTTTTTGTGTTCCAGCTCTGCTCCTCCCCCAGCTCCCCCCCCCACCCCCCGGGGGATCTGGCCTGTTCCCAGGCCCAAGCAGCTCCTGCCCAGCCCTCCTCAGCTGCCACCCCTATTGATCTTGGCCCCTGCAGGGTGTCTCGGGACCCCCACCCCTCGAGGGCCAGCATCCCCTGTGCCTTCCCTGAGGCCATGCGACTGGGCTGTGGAAATTTCTCGGGATGACCCTTCAGGCTCCCAAAACTCCTCATTTACCCCTCTCTGCCCTCCCCTCCTCTCTCTTTATTCTCTCCTTTCTCCTATCCTCTCTCGCCTCTTCTTTCCTCTCTGCCCCTCCTCCCCCCACCTCTCCTCACCCCTGCCCCTCCTTCTCATCTTCCTCCCCACAAATGAGGTTATAAAAGGTCCTTTGCCTGCCCCCTGCTTCACAAGGTCAAGAAAGCAAGAGGGCTTGAAGCTTACTTTCCCAGCACACCAGAGCACAAGTCAGTCAGCCCCTCAAAGCTTTACAACCAGACGTGCTCTCCTCCTTGAGGATATAAGGATATTGAATATCGTTTTCCAGAAGTGCCTTTTCCCCCCAGTGAAAGTCTGCGAGGGGAGGGGCATCCCTCCAGGAGGGTCTCCACAATGGCCTCAGGGAATCCTTGGCAGGGAGCTGTTCATATTGTCTTTACAGACGTTGCTATAGAAAATCTAAGAAACAGAGAAAAGACCACAGATCGCCCTTCAAGCCCCCGTGGGTCCCCGGACGGTGAGCGTTTGAGCATTTCTGGTCTCATCCCGTGAGTTTTAAGGCCCTTGTCTCTGCACGAGCCTCTGGCAAGATATGGGATCTGGCTCTCCCAGGGAGAGGACGCCCCATGTGTATCTGTTCTGGTGGGGCGCCTCCACACCCGGAGGATCATCATGTGACAGACTGCCAGGGGACTTGTGAAAGAGCGCATTTCTCAAGGCCACCTCAGAGCAGCCATCAGACTGGTGCAGAGAGGAAGAAGTCCACAGGAGCCTGGGGAAGCCCATGGAGGCAGAGGGCTTCGAGCCTGCGGCCATCTCGCTCACCCTCGGAGCCGAGGCGCCCTCCGCCTCTCTCCCACACCGGGTCTTGACCTTCCGGACTGCTAGTGTGTTTTCCACTGCCTTGGGCCAAAGTGCCGTGGGTGGACGTTCAAGTGAACAGCAGGATGCTGTAACAACCACCGTCCCGTGCTGCGCCAACTTGAGGCCCCTTCCCCTGCTCCCACCCCGCCCCCTTGTACGTTGCCTGAAAACACCAGGCGACGCGATGCCACGGGCAAGAGTGTCTGGCGCCAACGCGGCAGTCAGGGGCCCAGCCCCCGCCCCACCCCCGTCACCCTGAGAACCCTGCTACTCTGACGCGCGTCCGCCCCCCGGAGGCTCCGAGACCTTCACCTTCGGAGTCTGACGACTCTGCTGGAGTCCGGGGCGTGACGCGAGGAACTCCGGGTCTCCGTCGTCGTCACCATCCTCCTCGCGGCTCCTCTCCACCCTACCCCCCCACCTCTGTGTGAACTCGTGTCCTCTCCGCGGCCCGCTCAGCTCTTGAGGAGCCAGGGGAGACCCAGCGGGTGCCCCCAGCGTGGGGAAACGGAAAGGGCTTGAGTCATGGCGACCACAGGCCTGGCTTCGAATTCCAGTTCCTCCGTTTGCACGTTGTGTAATGAAAAGGAAGACACTTTCCCTCTCAGAATCTTATTTTCCTAAAGTAGAAAGCAGAGTGTTGAAAGAAGTAAATGAGATCTGAGATCTCTGAGAAATGTCAGAGGCACAAGAGGCCCTCAGGAAATAATAATGATAACAGACGGTGAGCACTTGTCATGTGCCATGTGCCTGTGTTACACTATTGTTTTCATCAACACCCCTGCTCCCACCAGTCCCGGTTGTATAGAGCAGACTGAGGCTCAGAGAGGTTAAGGAGCTTGTCACACAGCTCAGAAGTGGTGGAGCCTGGATTTGAGCGCTGCTCTATCGTCAAAGCCCATCTTTTTATTCTTCATCCTTTACTGCAATTCTAGGCAAAACTGGACTGAGCAGGAAATCTGTCAGACTTCCACGGCCTGCTGAAACATGTCGGGAAGAGATGAAGAATTGCCATTTTCTCCAGCCCACAGGAGGAGCCCAGCAGAGCTGGATTAAAATCCTAGCTTCTCCACTTTCTTGTTGCATGATCTTAGGCAAGTCCCTTCACTTTTCTGACCCTCAGTTTCCTCATCTGTAAAGTGGGAATGATAATGTTTGTCTTGTCTGCTTGTTGGGAGGATTAAATTAGTGAACGCTTGTACAGGGCCTGCTCAGAGTAGGTGCTCACAGAATCACACCTGCCGATGTTTCCGGAACCATGTAGAAATGCCCCCTCTGTCCCATCTCCTCTGCTTAGCAGACCCTCCTCCTGGGCCTGAGGCCCCTTGCATGCCTCTGTGTGCCGCTCCTCTCAGCTCTTGCAAAAGTCCTCCTTTCTTATCAGATCCACTGGAAGCCCAGCAGTCTCTCAACACGACTGAAATACTCCCTGAGAGGCTGTCAAAACAAGCACACCATTTGGCCCAGAAATTCTGCTTCAAGAATCTATCCCAAGGAAGCATTTCCCATCCATTCATTCAGTGAGTCATCAAGGATGCTGGTTTGTTGAGCACCTACTGTGTGCCAGGCCCTGTCTGACATGCTAGGGATACATTGGGGAGGAAAGCAGATTGGTACCCTGGTCTCTGCTCTCCAGAAGCCAACTGTCAATTGCTGAGGAGACATTAAGCAAATAATTACACAGATAAATAGTAACTGCAAATTGTAATGGCAGGGAACTGGTTTCCATATGTTGGTCGTAGCAGGCCTTTGTCTACTAACTTCAGTAATCCACTTCTGTGCCCAGGAGTCCGGGAAAATGCTCACAAGATAAAAGCAAAGTGAAACGAGAGGATTTGAAATTTTCTGTTGAGTGTTATCACCCAAGATCTCACCTTGAAGGTCAGGGCTGGGCCTGATTTTGGCTGGGTCCTGGGGCAGACAGCAGTGTCTGCAAATGTTTAGGCAAGGAAAGAAAAAAGACAAACAAGAACAGGCAACCCAGGGGCAAGGAGCCCTCTCAGCAACCAGGTCGTGGTTTGTAAACCTCATTCTCCAACAAAAGGAACCAGGGCTTCTGGAATAAATGGCTGATTGTAGGGTGGGGGCAGGGAAAAGACAAGATAAGCCTGGAGCAAGAAGGCCACACAGTAAGGAAGTGCTCAGAGAACAGAACCACAAGGCAAAGGGACCCAGCAGCTGACTGGAAGGAACTCCCAAAGCAGGAAGAATCTGAGCAACAAAATCAATAATATAGCATTAGATTATAAGTCAAAGTATAAAATAAATATACATGAGTCCATCCTGACATAAATAAATAATTGAATAAATAAATAAATGGGGGAGAAGAGACAAACCTTTCTTACGGAGGAATTCCAAGTAATTTTTGGGGTGCTCTCCCTCCCCCAGGAAGTGGGGCTTAGCTCCCCCCGAGAGCGGGCGGCACTGAGTGACTTATTTCCACACTCTCCAGAGTATGGAGGGGGGAAAATAGCAACTTTGTGGAGAAACCTGGAAGCACCCCCCCAACCAGGGGATCAAGGTTAACATCACAGTGAGAAGTCATGTGGGCGTGTCCTGTTCCCCCCGGAGAGGCTGTGATGAGAAGGGCGCCCCACCTTGGAAGTATCCTCCCCTGAAATCCATCACCCCGGTCTAGTCTGTCACTAGGAAAACATCAGAAAAAAAACTGAGGGATATTCTGCAAAATACATGACCAGTGCTTCTCAAGACCGCCAAGGTCATAAGAAGAACGAGGACAGGCAGAGACAGCGTCACAGACAGGGGACATGATGACTAAATGCAATATAGAATACTGGACAGGATTCTGGACATCAGTGGAAAAACAGATAAAATCCAAATAAATCCTCAGTCAACAGTAACGTAGCAATGTTGGTTGCACCATGGTAACCTGAGATGACAGCATTAGGGGATCTGAAACTAGCTGAGGGATGTCTGGGAAATCTGTACTATTTTTGCAACTTTACTGTAAGTCAACACACACATACGCGAGCGGGCATGCGCACACGCGCACACACACAGAGGCAAAATAAAGGCTAGAAAGAAACACAGTAAAATGTTAGTAGTAGTAAGTATATTTGGGTGGTGGGAAAAGAATGTCTTCTTTTTATGTGTCAAATGTTTTTAATTAGGGTTTATTCCTTTTATTCTAAACTTTTATTTTTTTTCTTTTCTTTCTTTTTTTTTTTGTGAGTAGACCAGCCCTGTGCTAACATCTGCCAATCTTCCTCTTTTTTGTTTTTTTTTTTTTTTGCTGGGGAAGACTGGCCCTGGGCTAACATCCATGCCCATCTTCCTCCACTTTATATGGGACACTGCCACAGCATGGCCTGACAAGCGGTGCATGGGCGAGGATCCCGCTAGCGGTAGAGCACGCGCACGTAACCGCTTGCGCCACCTGGCCAGCCCTCTAAACTTTTGTTGTTATTTCTGATAAGGCTTCTGTTACTTTTATAGTGACAAAAAATGAAATAAAGCATTTTGTGCAAACCTATATCATCTCATTTAATCCTCACAAAAGATTCTCTCCTCTATTTCACAGATGCGGAAATCGAAACTCAGAGAATCGAAGTGATTTGCCCAAAGTTGTATAAGAAGCAATAGGCGGAGCTGGGATTTGAACCTCTGTCCGGTCTGACTCCGGAGGGACAGGGCAATGGAAAAGCCTCATCTGTCTCTGTGGGGTCAGGAGAACCGGTTCGTATCTGTTCTAAGCAGATTTGTCTTTAGCCCAAGGAAGACTTTGTAACTAGAATTGTCCAGAGGAGCGGTAATAAGTTCCCCGCCAGCACAGGACCACGGAGTGTCCCGGAGGGGGTTCAGGAGACCTGACACTATATCTTCCTCCTCAGACCCAAAGGGCAGGGCCGTGTCTTCCTAGAGACCCAGCTACACAAGGCGGGCCGCGTTCCCTCGTTCTAAGCGGGAGGACCGCGCGGGGGGCGGGGGTGTACCGGTGTTCTGGGGCTTCTCCTTCATCTTCATCATCGTCCCCCTCCACCATGGGGCACATCACTGATGACTAGGGACGTGGGGACCAGCTTTTATCGACTCAGAGCCTCCCGGTGTCAGGTCCTGATCTAGACCTAAACCGTGAGAGGTAGGTACTGCAACCCCATTTTAGAGACGCGGCGACTGAGGCTGGGAGCGGGAAATCGCTTACCCAAGAGCGCGGGGCCGGGTCCCCACCCCTCCGGGAGCGGCTCCACCCATCCTGGCGGGGCGGGGCCGGGCGGGGCTGCCGGCTCCGCGGGCGGGCGGCGGGCCATTCAGCAGGCGTCCCCGAGCCGCGACCATGGAGCCGGCGTCGCTGCAGGACTTCGTCTGCGCTCTGGACCCCGCCTCCCTCCCGCGCGTGCTGCGGGTCTGCTCGGGGGTCTACTTCCAGGGTGAGTGGAGGGCCGAGACCCCTGCGACCCCCGGCCCCACCGCGGCCAGGCTCTCCCTGGGTGTGGGGCAGAGGCGCTTTCAGGGCGTTGGAAGGCCGGGAAACTGCGCCCCGGGTTCGAATCCCGACGCTGCCACTGCCCAAGCTGTGTGATTTGGGGCCACACTCGGCCTCTCTGGGCCTCGGCTTTTGCTTCCGTGGGATGGGGGATCGCTGATTGCCCCGCAGGATGCTGATGAGAAATCAGTGGGCTCAGGCTCGGAAGGTGGATGGAACCGAGCCACGCTGAGGTGGAACCGCTGTGCGCATTGATCACGACTGTGCTGTGGACGCGGCTTTAGGGCGCTCATGACGCGTAACTTTTGCTTGATTCTTAAGTGCCAGGTCAGTCCTCCCCTCCGTGTGCCCTCCCATTCCTCCCCTGACGCCCATCTACACGACTGCCTTTCAGTCCCTCCAACCCACCTTTGCCCTCTGCTTGGCATGGGCAGTACTTGATCTGATCAGCTCTCAGTTAGCTTAAATGGCTCCTCCTCGGGGAAGCCTTCCCGGCTCCCTGCTCCTTGCCTGCCCGCACATCTGCCCACCTGGTTCACAGGGACGGATACACAGCAGGGACTCAGTCACTAGTTATTGCCTGAAAGAGCAAGAGGCGAGGGATTGACAGGCGGTGGAAGGGGGAGGGCAGCTGCTCAGCAGAGGGGAGGCGGGGGCTGCTGTGAGGCTGAGGGAGGAGCTATGAACGGCTGAGTGGGGAAGGGGGAGGTGGAAGAGAGAGGCAACCGAGAGGCTCTGGGGTGGGGGCACGCTCTTTCCTTAAGAGGAAACTAATGCCTGGGTGCCCTGCCCCGTCCTGTTCCCTTTGTCTCTTCCCTTGCTCTGCCACAGTAGCCTCCAGTAAAGTTCTGAGGCCCCAGGTGGGTCCTAGACCGAGGGGCAGACACGTGGAGGGCCACCACACAGTGGGTCTCGCCAGGTCCACTTGGGAATCTGACGGATCTGGGTTCAAATCCTGCCTCTAGCTCCTGGGGCTTTCTGCAGACACTTGTGCTCCGCTCTCCTCGCGACATCCCCTGCCTACTGTGTGTCACAATACCTGAGTTTCCTCATTCTGCCTGACCCCACTGGTGGGAAGTGGCGGAAGTTAGGGTCAGAGAAGAGCCTGACGGGTGCGAGTGTGGAGATGGGGGTGAGTGTGGAGGACGACAGGTGGTGACACTGATGGGGCAGGTGGCCGAGCGGGACGCTCGGAAGCGGTCAGCCGCGTGGTTAGGAGCTCCAGCCTTGGAGGCAAATGCCCTGGGCTCCGGTACCCAGTTCTGCCTCCTATTACCTGATGATCTCGACCCACTCAGCCTCTCGAGGCTCAGTTTCCTTCTGTAGGTAGGGGAAACTGTCCCTCCCTAAAAGAGCAGTCACGGGTCTTAAACGCCATGATGCGTCCTCAGGACTGAGGCGCCAGGTGTATGGTAAGTGCCCGGCCTCCACGGTCCACCCCCTGAAGCTGTAGCCACAAGCGTGTGTTTTATGAGCCTGCGTGCACTTTCCTGGGGAGAAGCGGTGAGGTCTTCACCGGTTTCTCAAGGCTGTTGTGAAGGGCCCGGCTGGGGCTGCCCTGGGGCTGGGGTGGGGTCAGGTGGCCTCACAGCTCGGCCACCTGCACTTTCCTGTCCCCTGTGAGTGGGATGGAGAGCCTGTGCCCTCTGTGTGAGAGCCATCTTTACTGAGCGCCTCCCATGTTCTGGACATTGCTTTAAGCACGTGACACCTGAAAGGTGGGGCTGCCGTGCTTGAAGGGGGGGGGGGCCCAGAGCACTGCCCACTGGGCTCACCTGTCAGTGGCCCTCCATTCTCTCCTGTGCTTCCTTTAAAAACAATTCATCTAAAGACCCTCTCTGGGCCTGATTTCGTAGCTGTACAATAAAGGAGTCTGGATCCACTGGGTTATTTACTCATTCCTGACTTGAACACGTACTTAGAGGCTATGGCTGTGCCGGCTGCAGTGATGCTGAGATGGACCAGCTCTGCCCTGTGAGCTCAGGGTAGGAGGCACAGGGATGTGAAGGCCAGAGAAGTGTACCAGAGGGGTCCGTCCAGCGCTGATAGAAGGCAAAGGCAAGGTTTCTGCTGCCCGAGGCAGCTGAGCCGGTGGTCATTAGATAGGGAAAGACAGGGAAGGGCATTCCAGGCAGCTGGAACAGCATGTGCAAAGGTGTGGCAGAGCAGAGCTTGTTGGGGAACAGGGCACAGGCCGCCCAGTGCTTGACCCTTGCTGAACGGGGAAACTGAGTCTGTATCTCCACAGGCTCCATCTACGAGATCTCTGGGAATGAGTGCTGCCTCTCCACGGGGGACCTGATCAAGGTCACCCAGATTCGCCTCCAGAAGGTGGTCTGCGAGAACCCGAGGACGGGCCAGACCATGGAGCTCGCCCCCAACTTCCAGGGTAAGGCTGGCACCTGTCTCCCCGACTGCCCTGGCAGCCTCCAGGCACACCTGCGGACTCACTCTTGGGCTTGCCGACCCCAGCACACGCTCCCACCCCTCTGGGTTTGCACACGCAGCTCTCATATCCACCACTACACAGCCTCCAGGCCCAGATGTCCTCAGCGGTCTGATGATGCCCTGAGCCTGGCATGGCTGTGCCCTCTTCCTGTCCATGTCTCTGAACACCTGCCTCTCCGCTGGGACTTTCCTTGTTCCAGGTCTTTGTCAATGTGCCTGTCTCTGTGTTTGCTCACACATTCACTCACCAAACATTTACTGACACCTGCTGTGTGCCAAGCCCTGTGCTGGGGGCTGGGAGTGTGGGCCTCAGGATGAGCTTCCAGGATGACAGTGAGTGGAGGGCAACAGTAGAAGTAGGCAAGTTTAGGGATGGCTCCGGGCAGGAGTAGCCTGACTCAGGGGTCTGTGCAGGCTTCCTGGAGGAAGTGGCACCTGAGCTGAAGGAAGGATCCCAGCTAGAAGGAGTAGCACGTGCACATTTGGTGCTCCAGAAACCCCAGGTAGCTCAGTTATTGCAGTTATTTTGAAGCGTGGGGGACCGTGGGCCGGGACGCTGAAGCCAAGAGCCCGGATGGGAGTCCCAGCTCTGGCGGCTACTCGCTGTGGCCTTGGCGAGTTCTCGTGGCCTCTCTGTGCCTCAGCTTCCTCCTCTGTGAGGGGGTGGTCAGGCCTGATGTGAGGGTTAATGAGGTGCCGTGCACGCAGCGCTTAGAGCAGGGCCTGGCACAGAGCAGGCGCCCTCTGAGGGCTCATTCTCAATATCATTTACTGTGATTGCCCGAACAGACGGGTGAGGCCATGGGTTCCTGGTGAGGGGCCAGCGGCGGGGAGGTGAGCAAGAGCCAGACCACCAGGGGTCTTAAGGGGGGAGCGGACACATTTCTTTATTTTGAAGGCATTGAGGAGCCAATGAGGGTTTTACATATGGAAGTGATGTGTTTTATTTTGTATTTTGAAGGTTTTCTTTTCTTTTTTTTTTTTGTGAGGAAGATCAGCCCTGAACTAACATCCGATGCCAATCCTCCTCTTTTTGCTGAGGAAGACTGGCCCTGGGTTAACATCCATGCCTATCTTCTTCTACTGTATATGGGATGCTAGCACAGTACGGCTTGGCAAAGTGGTGCGTTGGTGCGCGCCTGGGATCCGAACCTGCGAACCCTGGGCCGCTGAAGCGGAGTGCGCGCACTTAACCGCTTGCGCCACCAGGCCAGCCCCTGAAGGTTTTCTTTTTCTTTTTAAATAATTTCAAATTTACAGAAGACTTGCTAGAACTATGGTAAAGCCTTTATCCAGATTCAGCAATTGTTAAATATTTTGTTACATTTGCTTTCTCTCTCTCCATACACACACACACACATGTGCACACGAACATATATTACTATATATGTATGTGCATATGTATATTTTTTACTATTTGAGAGTAAATTGCAGACATGATGCCCCTTTACATCTAAATAGTACTCCTAATATTTAGTATATCTCCTAAAAACAGGACATTTGCTCACAAAACTATAGTTCAGTGATCAAATTCAGGAAATTTAGGGCTGGCCGGGTAGCGTAGCGGTTAAGTTTGTGCACTCCGCTTTGGTGGCCCAGGTGGCCCAGGGTTCACAGGTTCAGATTGTGGGTGTGGACTTACACACCACTCACCAAGCCATGCTGTGGCGGCGTCCCCATGTAAAGTAGAGGAAGATGGGCACAGATGTTAGCTCAGGGCTAGTCTTCCTCCGCCACACACACAAAAAAAAATCAAGAAATTTAATAATGATACAGTGCTACTGTCTAACCACAGTCTGTATGCAGATTTCACCAGCTGCCCTGATAATGTCCTTCACAGCCGGGTTTGCCATTGACCCACAATCCAACCCCAGATCCCCCCTTGCCTGCAGGAGAAGGTCCAGCTGTGGGTTACAGCTGGACCAGCTCCTCAGCCTTTTTGTCTTGACATCGACATTTTTGAAGAGCGCAGACCAGTGTTTTTATAGAATGTCCCTCAGCCCAGGTTTGTGTGTTTCCTTGATTAGATTCTTGTTGAGCGTTTTGGGCAGGAAAACCCTGGAAGCGATGTTGTGTCCGGCCGGGGGGTATTTGAGGCCAGTCCGGTGGCAGGAGAAGCGTGGATGCGGTGCTAGAGAGGGCAGTCAGGCAGCCAGAATTGGCAGACAGGATGCAGGAGTCAGGAGGGTGGGCAGAGGTCCCAGGTTCTAGTTTGGGAGAGAGGGACAATGGCGCTGCCCCAGGATGGGGGGATCGCTGTTGGATGTACGGGACTGGAGCAGAGGTGAGGTACCTGGAGGCAGAGTTGGCAAAGTCAGAGGCAGGTAGGGGTCAGGAGGTAGGCACACATGGCAGTCGTCAGTGTGTCTGTTGGGGAACGTGTCCCTCTTCTGTTCCCTGTCTCTGGTGACAATCCCTCTGTGTCTGTGCCTGTCTGTATCGGAAGGCATTGTCCCCACCTCTGCCGCTCACTGTCCCTTCACACATGGTCACTTGCTGCCTGCTGTCCCTCAGCCCTGCAGCCCAGATGCCCCTTAGCACCTGTCCTGGGGGATTCTGGCTGGGTTCTCTGCAGCCGGACCAGGGCCTGGTATATGAGGCTCTGGACCCAGCAAAGGCCTGCCCCACCCTGACACCCTCTGTTGTGCCCCACAGGCTGCTTCAGTCCCCTCACGGGCCCCCAGAGCTATGGAACCCTGGAGGAGCTGGTCTCTGCTGTAACCCACAGCTCCAAGAAGCTGCCCGTTTGCTTCCTGTCGACCCACAGAATCACCACCGACACCAGGGTGGTGCCTGAGGACGAGCCCCTCATGCTTGAGGCTGTGGAAACGCGCTTCGGGACCTGCTGTGCCCGCTGTGTGCTGGGTACAGGAGCCCATCGGGTCATTCTGCACCTGCCCCTGTCCCAGCAGGGGCCCTTCTGGGAATGGAAGCCTGGTGCCCCTCGGACCCTGCTCCAAGCCCTGAAGGACCCAGCCATGAGGGACCTCCTCCTCACCTGCCCCACCATCCCCTGGCGTGCTCTGATCCTGAGGCCCCAGTATGAGCTCCAAGCCATCATGCACCGTGAGTTGCCTGGGCAGCTGGGTGGGGGATGGTGGGGGAGGGAAAGAGGGGGCCCTGGGGAGCCACTCTGATGAAAGATATGCCCCATCTGCCGCCCAATCTGAGTGATAATCTAGAGATTCCAGGTGGTTTAACCAGTATATATGAAGCAACAGAATAAAGATTCCCAAATAGTGAGAAGTTAGGTATAAAAGGAGATAGGGAAATGGGATAACTTAAAAGTGAGGTACTTTATTAAATTGTGCAAATGTTGGGTTATGAACTTGCTAGCAGCTAGGACAAAGAGACATAGTGTTACAAAATGAAACAGTGACCATTTACTCGGGAGAAACATATTTTCTTGCCTCTGGGGATAACAGGATTGTTCCTGAAGGGGCTTCTGTTTGGGTGACAAAAGGCACTGTCTGAGTGAATCCGCCAGCTGTTTCATAGGTTATTTCTTAGGACAGTTCTCAGTGCAGGCTGGTGGCACCATGCAGAGCAGGGTTGATGAAACAGGCAGAACCAGGCCAGGTCTGGCTGGTCGGAGGCCAAGCCGGAGCGTAGGTAGAGGTATGGTGCCCGGGGGACCTCTTCCCTGGAGGACAGAGAGTTCGAGGTTCCACTTCCTGGCAGTTACCTAGAAAACAGCTGGTCAGTGTTGCTGGCAGACAACAGAGCCAAGCAGGGATTCTTTGCCTTTAAAAAAAAATCTTTTAAAATGACTTTATTATGGAAAAATTCAAACATATACAAAAGCAGGGAGTAGTATAAGGAACCTCCATGACCCCATCACCTAACATCACAATTATCAACTCATGACCTGTTTCATCTCTCCCCACCCAACCCCACCCAATTATTTCAGAGCAAACCCCAGGTATCATTTCTTTTGTAAACACTCCAATATGTGTCTCTTTTTAAAAATGACCCTGGTGGCATAGCGGTTAAGTTCGCACGCTCCGCTTCAGTGGCTCAGGGTTTGCGGGTTTGGATCCTGGGTGTGGACCTATGCACTGCTCGTCAAGCCAGGCTGTGGCAGGTGTCCACATGTAAAGTGGAGGAAGATGGGCACAGATGTTAGCTCAGGGCCAATCCTCACACACACAAAAAAATCACTGCTTTAAATCACTCTTTTTTTTTTTTAACAGACACACAATACCATCATCATATCAAAAAAGTTAATAATAACTCCTAATACCACCACTTCTTGTTTGAATTTCCTCATAAGTTGTTTTTTTTGTGTGTGTGAGGAAGATTGGCCCTGAGCTAACATCTGTTGCCAATCTTTCTCTTTTTGCTTGAGGAAGATTGACACCGAGCTAACATCTGTGCCAATCTTCCTCCATTTTGTATGTGGGATGCTGCCATAGCATGGCTTGATGAATGGTGTGTAGGTCCGTGCCTGGGATCAGAATCGGTGAACCCCAGGCCACTGAAGCAGAGTGTGGGAACTTAACCTCTCTACCACTCGCCCGGCCCCTCATAAATTTTTTTACAGTTTATTCACAGCAGGATCCAGATAAAGTTCACAACATTGCTGTTGACTGTTAATATCTCTTAAGTCCCTTTTAATCTATTGGTTCCCCTTTCTTCTCTATTTTTCTTGTAATTTATCTGTTAAAAGGACTAGGCCATTTGTCCTGTAGGCCTTCTCACGTTTTGGATTTTGTTGTGAGCATCCTAGTGGTGGTGTTAACCTGCTCCTCCATACCCTGTATGTCCTGTTGTGTCGGCCCCGAGACCCCCCCCGAGGTTTGATGATTCACTAAGGGGAGTCCCAGGCCTTGGCATATAGCCGTACTCCCAGCTGTGATTTAGTACAGTGAGAGGACACAAAACACAGTCAGCAAAGGGAAAAGGCGCATGAGGTAAAGTCCAGAGGAAACTCAGCACAGCGCCCAAGAGTCCTTTCCCTGGGGAGTCACACAGGACACGCTGAATTCCTCCGGCACTGAACTGTGACAACATGCATGAGGTGGTGTCTACTGGGAAGCTCATTAGAAACTCAGTGCCCCAGGCGTTTACTGGGGGCTGGTCACGTAGGCACCCTGTCTAGCACGTACCAAAATTCCAGACTCCTGAAAGGAAAGAAGGTGTTCAGCATAAGCCACATTGTACAGTTTAGGCACAGTGAGCCACTCTTATCAGAGCATGCTGGGGACCCTCCCGAAATCCACGTTCCCAAAGGCTTGCCAAGGACTTTGCAGCCAGGCCTTTCTAGGGAGAGCAGTCTCAGGCCTGCCATATTAGCGCTTTTCTGCACAGCTGTAAATGGGCACTTAGAGGCCTGACCAGACCCCGGAGGCACACGGTTTCTCATTGCTGCATGAGGTGTGGGCCAGGGACTCCCCACCTGGCTCTGTGTCTGCCTCCAACCTGACGAACTTGCAGCACCAACCTTGCCATGTGGTGTGGGGCAAATACCACAACCGATGGGCCAATGTTTGTGAGGTGAGCTGCTGTTGCTGATCTAGGCTGTTGCCTAGATCCATGATTTCATTAGGAATTGCCATGGTGATATGTGAATCCTATCATTCCTTCTTCATTTATTAGCTGGGAAACTACGTAGAGAGAAACTTCCCGTCATCTACTCATTGGTTACAGTTTGTACAGGAAATACAGGGCGCTGTGTTTGTCTATGTAGAGGCCCCGGGCACCATTCTTCTACCTCCACTCAGGCTCAGCCTCTGACTGGCCAGACCTGGCCAGGGTCTGCCGTTTTCATCCACCATCCCTGCTCAGCATGCTGCCACCAGCTGCACTGAGGAATGTCCTAAGAAATAACCTTTGTTTACTAGTTTTAAAAATAGTTTGGCTATTTTTAAAGTTGGTTCCCTAGCATCCTTCATGGGTGATTATTTAGGGTTTTTTTTTTGAGGAAGATTGGCTAACATTTCTTGCCAGTCTTTCCTCTTTTTTTCTTTTTTCTCCCCAAAGCCCCAGTACACAGCTGTGTGTGTATCATAGTTATAGAGCTGTAGCTCTTCTGTATGGGATGCTGCCTCAGCATGGCTTGATGAGTGGTGCATAGGTCCGTGCCCAGGATCCGAACTGGCAGACTGTGGGCTGCCGAAGCGAAACGCACAAACTTAACCGCTAGGCCATTGGGCCGGCCCTGTGGGCTTTTTTTTTTTTTTTTTAATGAACTCACAGATGAAATGTTTTCAATGTTCCAATCCACTGAAGTTATTATTCTTATTGATGCTCAAATTATCTCAGCTTTGGCCAGTGGAAGCCTTTTCAGGTTGGTTCCTGAATCCTTTTGACATACCTGCGTAGTCTTGAATAGATTTTCTTGCTTTGTGCTATAAAATGTTCCAGGCTCATCTTGAACATTTCCTCCCCAGAAACTGAAGTAGGCTCTCTCCCAGGGAGCCCTGGGCTCTTGTGGGAAATGGTAGTAAGAGACCACAGTCTGGGGAGCCAGGGGTTTTAATGGTGAGTGGGGCTTGGGAGGCTGCGCTGGATAATGAGGCAGCTCAGGTAATCCATAAAGTATTTTGAAGTAAAAACAGAACAGTACAATGAACCATGTGCCCATCTCCCAGCTTCAACCAATTATCAGCTCATCTGGCACAAAGCAAAAATCCCACAATGTGACCTGAGGGAAGTCAGCATCCCCTGAGCCTCAGTGTCCTCATCTGTGAAGTGGGGAGGCTGTTCCCTGCTCAGTGGATCAAACAGTACAGTGGAGGGTCCAGTTTTCCTCTGACTCTGACAGAGCCGCCTCCTGAGTCTATACACCAGGTACTGATCTTCGCCCAGAGAGGAAACAAGTTGCCCAAGGTCGTTCAGTCAGTGTTTTTCTTCATTTGGTTTTATCTCTTTATTTAAATCCAGAAAGGATTTGGAAAGGCAGCTTGCAAAATTACATTCAAAATTTAATTAAAATTTAAAAAGTGGTTGAACTGATTGGATATTTGATGATATTAAGGAATTACCAGAGAATTACTATTATTTAGTTGTAGTAATAGCATTATGGTTATGTTTTTGCTCATTTTAATTATTCCTCCTTTTAGAGATACACACTGAAATAGTCACAGATGGCATGATGACTCTGATTCACAATAATTCAGTGGAGGGGGACTAGACAGATGGTGTATAAGAGAAGATGGACCATGAGTTAGATGTTGAAGCTAGGTGATAGGTATATGGGGGTTCACTATACTGTTCTACTTTTATAAATGTTTAAAAATTTCTGTAATAACTTTTTTAAAAAGAGGTTGAAGGAAAGGAGTGGGCAAGGAATCTGGTACACGAGGAAAAAGCTGGTAGGAAGGAAAAGATGAGAACAGAAAGAGGCCAGTCAGTCCAGACCTCTCTGCTGGGGTGGAGGGTGAACCACCGGGGTGGCGTGTGATGTGCCCCTGAGTTGACCTCCCCTTCTGCAGTGCGCAGGACCATCGTCAAGATCCCCTCCAACCTGGAGGTCGACGTGGAAGATATCACTGCCACCTCTCAGCACGTCCACTTCATCCAACCGCTGTTGCTGAGCGAGGTCCTGGCCCGAGGAGGACCCTTCCCCCTGCCCACAGAGATTCTGGAAGTTCCAGAGGGGCCCCCCATCTTCCTCAGTCCGTGGATGGGCTCCTTGCAGAAAGGCGAGAGGCTCTGCATCTATGGCTTGGCCTCACCCCCTTGGCGGGTCCTGGTCTCAACCAAGGGCCGGAAGGTGCCCAGACACTTCATGGTCTCAGGGGCCTACCAGGGCAAGCTGCGGCGGCGGCCAAGAGAGTTCTCCACGGCCTATGACCTTCTGGGTGCTCTCCAGCCAGGCCGGCCACTCCGGGTGGTGGCCACGAAGGACTATGAGGGCGAGGGAGTGGAGAACTCCGGGTTCGCTTCCCTGGCTGTGGGTGACAGGCTGGAGGTGTTGAGGTCTGGCCAGGCCCATGGGGTTCAAGGCAGGGATGTAGATGTCTTGGTGTGTCAGCGGCTGAGTGACCAGACCAGGGAGGAAGAGGAGGAAGAGGAGGCGGAGGACCAAGAACAGGTTGTGCTGCCCCTCTACTTCTCCGGCGGCTTCGTGGAGGAGATGAGCGATGGCCGACGCTACAGCCTGGAGGATTTGACTACCCAGTTCTCACTGCCCTGTGAGGTCAAGGTGGTGGCCAAGGATACTAGCCACACTGCTGACCCTCTGCCCTCCTTCCCGGGCCTGCGGCTGGAGGAGAAGATCACGGAACCCTTCTTGGTGGTCGGCCTGGACTCCAAGCCTGGGATGTGCTTTGAGATCCCTCCCCGGTGGCTGGACCTGACTATTGTGGAGGCCGAGGGGCAGCCAGGCCCGCCAGCTGGGTCTCTCCCCGTAGCCACAGTGGAGGAGCTGACGGAGGCCTTCTACTACCACCTTCGGAAGTTACCCGCCTTTGAGAGCCAAACCCCCCCGCCCCGGCCCCCAAAACGTCAGGGCCTCAGCAAGCAGAAGCAGCCGAGCAGCAAGGAGAGAGGCAATAAGGTATCAATATAACTGAAGGGGCAGGAGGGTCACCTGTCGAGGTCATTACAGGTCCTGCCATTTCTTGTCTGTCTAGTGTCACGCTTCTCTTACAATTGTATAGAACCTGCAGTTTATAAACATACACGCTTTGCACCTATCATTCTTATTTGATCCTGACAATCCTGAGGTTGGAGTGATTATCCATATTTCATGGTTGAGAAAATGAAGACTCAGAGACCCTGAGACTCCCCCAAGTCGCACAGTTCATACATGGGAGGCCTGCACTGCAGCATAAGCATTCTGACTCCACGGTCATTGGGCTCTCTTTGCCGCCCCTGCTGTCACTCCCTAGTTCCAGCTTCGTCATTTTTCACTTAAACTGTTTCAGCAGCCTCTTCAACTTCTCCCCACAGCTGTCAGAACAGCCTCCCAAATCCTCCCCTGGTCAACGACGGGCCTTGGCCCCCCCTTCTGAAACCTTCAGTGGCTCGCCATTGCCGGGGGGTAATGCAGACCCCTAATATGGCATCCAGGGTCCTTTAGAAGCTGACTTCAGTCTTGCTTTCCAAGGCCCATCTCCCACCACCCACTCTGCAGGCCACGCTCCAGCCACAAAGACATCCTGCAGCTCCCTCAGTGTGCCAGGATTCCTGCCCAGCACTTGACACATGCCGGGCCTTTTGCCAGGAATGTTCCTCCTCCTTTCAGGCTCATGAGGTTTCCTCCTAGGCAGCGATCGTCCTTCCTCTTCTGTGTTCACACTGTGTGTTGTACGGAGCTTGGGGGTAGGGAGGTGTAGTTTTCAGTTAGTTGTACTTGAGTGTAACTAGAATGAGAGTTCTGTGGGGCAGGGACCCTGCTGCTCCAATGTGGACAGAGGAGGTGCCAGTGGGCACTGCACTGAAGCAAACTGAATCATAAAAAGGGGGAAAGAACCAGCCACAGAGACAGGGAGACTAAGTGTACATCCCCTTGACTCGCTCTGTGGCCTGTACTCCTTCTCTGAGCATCCGTTTTCTCCCAGTGAGCCTGACATAACATCACTACTCACAGTGCTGTCTCATTAGCTGCCACCTGTTGGGTGCTTACTTTGTGGCTGGCACCTTAATGCATTGCCCCACCTAGTGCTCATGTTGTCCCTCTGAGGGGGGCACTGATATCATCTCTTGTTACCATTGACAAAACAAGAGGCACAGAGAGGTAAAGTACCTGAGATCACACAGCTAGCAAGTGGCGGGCTGGGGTTTGAAATCGGGTCTGACCACATGGCCTGAGCGCCTACGTACTCTGCTCTGAGAAGAGGAGGGGGTGATTTATATAAAAACCACTTGCTGAACTGTGGCAAGCATATCGTTTTGGGATTTGGGGAGACTCATATTTCATACTGTGTGGGTAGGTAGTGGGATGGCAGTGGAAGTAAAAAAGATGAATCTTGAGTGTTCTCAGCCCCAGAAGCGGATAAGGCAGTCATTTTCTGACAGGACAAAGAACGGACTGGGTCATCTGGAACACAGGCCTTCCAACAGTGCTGGAAAGAATATGGTACAAAGAATTGAGAGGAGACCTCAGTTCCAGCCTTGGCTCCTCATGGAAGTGACTTTGGGCCCAGTTCCTGCTTGTTGCCCTGAACCAGCAACTTCTGCTCTCTGGGCATGAGTACTCTCCGATGCTGATCAGGGGAGCTATCCTGTTTGCTGTCTAAAGCAGGTGTGGTGGAAAGAGCACTGGCTTCAGAGGTCATGGACATGATTCTGGGTCCAAACCTTGGCCCAGCTAGGGATCCTGTGTGAGGTCTGACACGGCACTCTCTCTGAGCCTGTTTCCTTATGTGTAAATTGGGAAGTGATCCAGCTATTCAGAGAGTCACCTGTGGATTAAATGAGCAGATATGCATATAGCATCTGGCACGAGGTAGGGGTTCAATAAAAGTCCTTTCTTCTGGGATGCCTCTCAGCTCTGGCACTCTGTTCTGAGGCTTTGTGATTGCTTTTTCCCCCTTCAGCAACAGATCTGAAGGACACTGACCCAAGCTCTCTGTGGAGAACTCAGGGACACTGTCTCTAGCCCCCAACCCTATCATCTCTCACTCTGGCCTTTTCTCCCCTGCCAAAGAACATTTCATATGCTTGTAGCAAAAACACTGGTATCCTGAGAAGCCCTACCCTGAAAAGGAAGTAGAGGGGAGCAGGGGAAGTAACATTCTAAGGAAATTACATTTCATGGACTCTGCCACCCCACTTCTTGGGACCCTGCTGACTTCTGCTTTTTCTCACTTAGTCTTCTCAAGTCTTAGAAATGCAGCAACCCCCTCTGCTGCCCAAAGCCAAGAAGAAGACCTTACCAGAGGTTGCCAAAGATAGGTCAAATATGTACAGCAAGATTCCTGCCCACAAGAAGGGCCTCAGGCCCACCAAGCCCGATATACAGGCTCCAGGTGAGTCCCTGTCAGTGCTGCTCACCCTTGTCCCTGCTTCTCCCCTCCCTGCCGCTCCTCTGCTGCTTTCATCTCTGGTGGTGCTGGTCATACTCTCAGCAGGGCTCTGCCCACAGGCAGACCTTTCTACTGTCCCAGTGGGATGAACAGGCCTATACAGGGTGGGCTTAGGCTGAAGGGTCCCTACTGACCTGCTCCTAGGGGCTCCAGAGCCCTGGCAAAAAAATGAGTTCCTCCCCCAACACACTACTCTCCCCAAGGCATATAGGAGGAATGTTTGCAAAGTGTTCAGACAGAACAAATTGTGGTTTCTGGGCTAGCAAGGATCTTAGAGCATCCAGACCAACTCTTCCCTGTCCAGTGTACCCTAAAGAAGGGAAGAAACCTGCCTGAGGCCAAAGATCCTCACTGACGTAGACTCTTTTGCAGATGATGATGAACACGATTACGAAGAAATAGCTGAGCAATTTCGGAACACCGTCTAGCTGCTGGAGGAACCACACTTCTTAACTGCTGCTCCTCAGGGAATGCGAGATACCAGCCAACTGTTACAAGCCTTTGCAAGACCTTGGACAAGGTCTCACAGAAATCAGACTGCGGACAGGAAATGGCTTTGTGGGGACTGAAATGGGATGGACACTGCACTAGCTTCCCTTAGGTTCTGTGTTCCTGCCACTGAGGGCTAGCCAATCTTCTTCCTCCTCCCCCACCAAGGCTCTAAGCCTCTGAGAGACCAGGACTGTCTCCCCAGCTCTGTAGCACTCAGCACGATAGCTGTAGGTGACTATCTAAGAGTATTTCACTCTAAAACCACAGAATAAAAATGACGTCTGAACTTCCGGAAAAAATGATAACATATTACTTATCAAGTTCTGTCTGTGAGCCAGAACCTTTACAAACCCTATCTACATCCTCAACTCTCTGAGGTAGACACTGGCCTGATTTTAAAGATCAGAAAACAAGCGTGAGGGGGCCAGCCCCGTGGCTTAGCGGTTAAGTGCGCATGCTCTGCTCCTGGCGGCCGGGGTTCAGATCCTGGGCGCGCACTCACGCGCTGCTTGTCCGGCCATGCTTAGGCCACGTCCCACATACAGCAACTAGAAGGATGTGCCGCTATGACATACAACTATCTGCTGGGGCTTTGGGGAAAAAGAGGAAAAAAAAAGGAGGATTGACAATAGATGTTAGCTCAGAGCCGGTCCTCCTCAGCAAGAGGAGGACTGGCATGGATGTTAGTTCAGGGCTGATCTTCCTCACAAAAAAAAAAAAAAGAAAGAAAACAAGCGTGAGTGGTCAAGCGCTTCAGGAGGCAGACTAGTCATGAGCCGGGGTTAGGCTCACCACCTATGAGCTGACTATGAGCAAGTTATTTTAACCTAAGCTTCAGTTTCTTTACATGTAAAATGAAACTAACAGTCATCTACCTCACAAGATTGTTTTAAGGCTCAAATAAGATAATCTTCGTAAAGCATTTAGCAGAGTGCCTGGCACATAATGAACACTCAAGAAAAAATGTATAATTATTGTTGACTAAGATCACGTAGCTGTGCCTGTCCTCTTGCCACACCCCCCCCGGCTCCTAGTCATGCAAATCACCCAGTGTTTGAAATACACTATGTTCCTAGACTGTGGAGACAGTGTACTGACTGGTTGGAGAGCCTTACCATCCACTACCATGGAGATAAGAGAACAAGTACACGCCTGTGTCCACGCAGAGACTAACTCAGCTTCCAAGGTCTAGGCCTGTTCAGTGAGATAAAACCACAGGCCTCATTTCCTGAAAGTGGTGGTAGGTTCCTAGGCTGATGCAGTCACAGAACTAAGCACCACAGCCAGAGGACAGGCAATGGACAAAAAGATGATCTGAGTCTCCAGATGAGGTAGGAGCTGAAAGAGGTCAAATTTCCAGCTCCTAGATTCCAGGCACTGCACCTGAGTGTGTCCTGCCTTTGCCTGCTAACGTGTCTCTGGCTATCTGGCCCCCACTGCACCTCCCTGGCCTCCTGGCTTCCATACCCCAGCATGGAGTCTCCAGGTGACTACTGAGTGGCTACTACAGGCTGTTGAGCCAGTCCCCAGTATCTAGTGCCTCATCCTCATCGTCCCACCAGTTCCCAGGCCTTCCTCCAGAGAGACCATCTACGCTGCACAGGAAGACCCTGAGGAAGAGAGTACTCTGGAACAAACAATAAGTGAGAAAGTGAGACAGAAAGTTCCTCCTTGGCACAGTACCCCTAGGGGCCAAGCCCACATGCAAAATGCCAGTAGTTTTCACTTCCATGTTTGCACTTAACCTTGGCACCAAATTAAGCAAGATCACAAAAGTGGGGCAGAGGAGAGGGCTACCAGTTCCTACAGAAGGGGACTTCTGAGTGGCCAGATGCTGCAAGGAGGAGAAAGAAATTTCACAGCAAGGAAAGCTGGACTTAAAAGGAAAACATGTTTAAAAACCACAATTTTCTCAGAGCAATGGAGGTTGGCAAAGAATGGACCAAAGGCTTTTGTCGTCTTTACCTCTGCAATAAGCCGCTGGGTGGTGGGGAGGGTGTTATAATGGGGCTAGGGACTCCCCCTGAGCAGTGGTCTCCAAAGTGAGCACACAATCCTGGGAATCCACACGATGACCCACCGGGAAACAGAAAAGAATTATTAGTGTATCCTTTCATATTTATTTTTAATATCTTTTTTCATTTCTATTTTTGAATATAATGTATATAACACACCAATACAGTAATAGATGTAAATAACTGATAAATGATTGAATATAAACTGGGGATGGATGCTCAAAAATTTATTGAGTTTTGAATTCCCTCAACTGCATTTATAAAACAAATCTATTAATCTAGGTCAGACACTAATCCTTATTGGCCGTTCTCTAGTTAAACTCAATAAAGTACTACTATTTCCTAAGGAGCCTCATTTCTCACCAGTATACCCAGAAAAAGGTTCTCCTGGGAGCAGCCTGGACTCACTCCTTGACTGGGACACTAGGAGGTTTCTAAGAACTTGGGTCACATCACTGTTCCTGCTGTCTTAACAACGTGCCAAGAGAACGCTGAATACATGACATCCCAGGTGACCACAAACACCCAAAATGCAAGTGCCTCCTGCTAGAGCAGGGTAGAAGCCCTACAAAGGCTGGAGTTTCATTCTGCTGAGGAGTAGACTTCCTATGCTCTGGAACAAGCAATAAGCAAGAAAGTGAGACAGAAAGTTCCTCCTTGGCACAGGCCTCTGTAGTGCTCAGAAACCACACAACTCCTGTGAGACTGTGTAAATGCTAAGATAGCGGGGCATTCAGTACCACTGGGCAGCTGCTCTGTTCTACCAGGAATGCTGAACCAGCAAATCCCGTGACAACAATCTCTTATTTTACTTTATATTCCTAGTTTTATTTTACTCCTATCTTTACTTTATATTCCTAGACCAATGGGCTGACAAAGTAAGTATTCAATAAACACTTGTTGAACTAATGAGTAAGTAGTTTTTAATTGCTAAATCATCAAATTCAAAATCAAAAGAAAAAAGACTTCCCCCCAGAACCACTGCTATCGGCCAGGCCCATCTGAGGGCACTAGCATGACGACTAGAAAGAGATGTCAACCACTCATCAAAGTATCCTATCATGCATTCCAAATTCAAATGTATGATTTTTAAACCTGTTTTTAGCCACTGTCCTTTAGGAACTAATCAAGAATGGACATATTTGCAAATAAACATACTGGTTGACTGACTTTTAAGCATTAACATAGCTCACCAGATGGGAACTATTCTATATATACATAAAATAACAGCCAGATTGTTGTTCATTGTTAGAAACCAGGGGGGTAGAGCCTTTTCCACACAGCTGCTAGAAGATCTCATTTAGACACACAGAAAGCAGTTATAGAATTTTTATTTGCATGTTACACCTCATTAACTTGTCTTAGAATTAGTTCTTTCATTTAAGACATAGCTTACTTTCTGAAGTTGTCAAAAACATCTTTGAACTAGTTTCTTCTCCCACGAGAAATGGAGCTGATTAAGTTGGCCAAAAAATAGCTGTAGGCCTTTAGAGAGTCTCATCTGAGGTCAAATGGTAGATATTCGATTCAGTTCTGTGATCATACACTGCTAGAGAGTCAAAATTAAGGGTTACTTTCTAACCCCTATTAATGGCAATGCTAGATGCTTTACAAATGTTATTTTATTCGATTTTCACAAGAAACCTATAAGGAAATAACGCTGTTCTTTTCATAAATGAGGAAATGAAGCCTCTCAGAGCTAACGTAGCCTGCTCAAGATCCTAACTAAAAAGCGGGAAAGCCAGGATTTCAAGTCCAAGTGAAGCTATGCTCCACTGCCTCACCTGATAAAGCAGTTAATTATACCACTTAAAAAGAAAACAACATTTTCACAAGTTCTGCAATAATAGCACTATTTTATTAAACATATGGATGTACTTACTTTGTACAAAACATAATAACAATTCTTTCTCTCCTCTGCCCCTGAGGCCACCACTCAAGAACCTCATGTTCATAAAAACACACTTTCAGCAGCAGTCATGACAAGATGAAGGAAAGTGCAATTCTGAAAGTAAAGCCACATAACTAAAGTGGGGAACAAAAACAGGTAGAGGTTAGCAGGTTTCTGGGCTAGCTCTCTGCTGATATGCCCTAGTCTTGCTCATCTTCTCTCAAAAGAAAACATTTTAGGAATAGAACTCCCGAGTATTGTTTAAGTAACACTGCCAAACTTTCTTGGTAGAATCTCTCCTCCAAATCCATCTATCCTTATGTTGTAAACAGCTTATTTGTAACTTTAAGAAATTCCGCCTGGGTTTATGTTCTTGTCAGTTGATCTCTCTTGGAGCTTCAAAAAACCAGAAGAGCAGTAAATTTCAAAAGGACGTCAATTGAGACCAAGTATAGATAAAACCTACTTCCTAGAACTCAACTGGCCAAACATATGCACAGCTGGAAACAACAGATTGTGAAAATAGGTCCAGTTGGAAAATATCTCAGGTACCCAATTAGATCCAGTTATTCAGCATCTGTGGATTTAAAATGATCATCATCCACAGTGGAATAGATGTGTCCCTCGTTGCTAAGAAAATCCACAGCTTGCCTAGAAAGAAAGGGAAAAAAAGGCTCATTTTCAAACCAATGCAGAAGAAAGGAAACTGCCTTTTGGATATGGCCAAATATGTAAACTTCACTCACTTCCCCACTTTCTATCTTAGCTAAGAATTCACAGCTATTTTGCTCACAGAGGGCTCTTGCAGGGAGAAATGCCAGTAAAATCACAAAACCGAGGTAATCCATGGAGAGACAATGGCTATGAGGGCCACTTTGGATCCCTCTCCCAAATTGTGCAAAGGCAAGACAATAGGGCCTGCCTTAAATATCAGTCTAAGCAAATTGAAACAAGAATCAAAAGCTATAGTCCAGCTTGCACATAAAATCTCCTAATATAAACAGCTATTTTTAAAAGTTCCTCCTCTCCACCCACCAATCCTCTAGCTCCTCCTCTGAGAAGTTGTAGGAAGTAATGGAAAGGTCTTTCCAGAAACGGTATGACACCTTCAAACATTTCAAGGCCCTCAGGGTCAGTGTCAGTAACATATTTAATAACAGTAAAAATTTATAGAGCATCTACTATGTGACAGTGATTCTGTACCTCATTATCAAAGCAAGTCTGAGATAGGAATAATATTTTCATTTTATAGGACAGGAAATGGAGTTAGACCCCAGCAATTCTTCTCTATGGAGGCCTAGAATATCAATTGATTTGTAGTGACAACTATCACAAGCACCACAATACTCAGTTGTTTGATTAATTCACTGGAATCAGGAAGCTGCTTGCCTAACATGGAATCAGGACAAGGACGTTGGAGGGACTGTCTAATGGCTTCAGGCTCAGATAGCCTGAAGCACACATCTCCACAGTGGGGACAGTCACGCCAATGGGACTGTACACTGGAGGACCGGGAGCTAAGGACCTCACTCCTCCAGACTAAACCCATAAGAGGTCAGATTTATCTAGTCAATTTTTGCTCAAAATTATATCCCCGCACATAACGGGATTTAGTATTTGTTGAATGAACAAATGAACGAGTGATGTGATGGGTAGCATCATCTCTGTGAGTCCTTTTTCTATTTTCCACGATTAAACAACTTCCCTTCTGTCAATAAGGTTGCAGTTAACAGATAGTTCCATCAAGAAAAATGAAAAAAAATTTTTGAACTCACTTCTCATTACCAGGAAACCCTGGTGAGGTGAAATAGGTAAAATTCTGGAGCCCTAGCTGACGGAAACCAAATACTCACTTTATTGAGGCTACAGCCATGTGTTGGAGCTGGTTCCTGAGATCTTGAAAGTTTAACCCTTCAGGCCTTGGGCAAGCCTTAATCAAATTTAGCACCTGAAGATTTAAATCAGAAAGATTTTAGCAACTACTTTGAATCAGCTCCCCTATGTAAATCTGAGTCCCTTTACAAGAGAGAAATGAGTTGGGTACTTAGACAGCCTTAGAATCATTAAGGAAGTAATAAATTTAGGATTGTCTGTGTTTTGCATTTCTGGAACCACTCAGTGTTTACCTGGTTTTGGGCCACAGTGAGGCCATTTGCTGGCATGAAGCTATTCCCACCAAAGTTCCCTGCTTCCCCCATTCCTGGATTGCTGATAGGTGCTCTCCCTGCTGAGGGCTGAATTAAAAAAGAAGTTCATAACATTAGAAACTTCACCAATTTAAATACACTCCTTGCTATTTTAAACAACTTGTTAATAAGCTGCTTATAAAAAACAATTCAAGCAGAGTTTTCCCAATAACCATTGCTTACATTGGAAGGGACAGCTATTATCTACTAAGTATTTCAAAGGAAGGTGAAGTAATCCTCTGAAGCACATAATATCAAACAGAGAGAAAAGTACCACCTGGCTTCTTCTTTTCTTTGTGATGTGAGAGGAACCAGAGGAAAATTAGCACTGAGAAGAAAATTACCCAGATTTGCTCTAATCGTATCTATCCTTGGTGCTTAATCACTCAAGCATTTACTCAGTGTCACCCAGGCATGAAGCATTACAAGGAGAGAAAAGAAGACATAGTTCCCATCACCCTCTCTTCTCACCACCCAATTTCTAAAAATAATAGGCTATAATTATTGTTTTCATTTCCTTTCTCCTTAGTCACTCTTCAGCCCACCACTACAGTCACGTGCCACATAACAACGTCTCAGTCAACAACAGACCACATATACGATGGTGGTCCTATAACATTAGTACCACACAGCCTCAGTGTGTAGGAGGCTATACCATCCAGGTTTGTGTAAGTACACGCTATGATGTTTGCACAATGACGAAATCACCTAATGGTGCATTTCTCAGAACGTATCCCCATTGTTAAGCGACACATGACTGGATTCTCCCCAAACACCCCTCTGAAACTGTTCTCACCAAAGTCACCAATGACTTTTCAATCAACATATCCAACAGTCTCTTTTGGTCCTCACAACACCTAACCTCTTAGAGACAAACACTGCTGCCCACACTCGTCCTGGAATGCATCCCTCCCTAGGCTTCCTGATACCATTTTCTTCCAGTTCTCCAGTGACCTATCAAACCATACCTTCTCAGTACCCCCTCATTAACCTTTTCTTCTACCTGTCTCCCAAAAGGCTGATAGTTCTCCTAGAATTTCATCCCAGACCCCCTTCTAGGCCACAAATCCTCGTCCCCAGTCGTCTACCTCCACCCAGGTATCTCACACACTTCAAAAAATTTAATTCCCTCCCCAAACCTGCTTGCCTTGCTATATTCCATCTCAATTAGTAAACCCAAACCCAATCCTGCAGACTTCAGTCATCTGTGAGTCTCCATTCGCTCACCTTCCACAATCTATCACCAAGGCCCGTCGATACAATCTTCAGTGTAGCTCAAGTCGATGCTCCTCACCCTCCTGACTGGTATCTCAGCTGCCAGTCTCTCCTACTCCAATCAATTCTCCTCAATTGCTACCAAGTAATAACTTCTGATCATGTCACTCTTCTGCCTAAAAGCTTTCAGGTGGCTCCCCCTGCCTGTGAAAATGATATAAAACTCCTAGACATTCAAGAGCTACCACAACTAGACATCAAAATCTGTATTTTATTCTTGCTCACTCCTTTCCAACATTCTTTACTCCCCAGCTGCACTTGGACTTCTTGCCATCCACAAACATGCCTCTGACCTGAACATGCTGTTCCCTACCTGGACGTTCCTCCCTTCATCTGCCTGGTAAACACTCTTCTCACCCTTCAAAGCCCAACTTAATTGCCACTGCCTTTGTAAAGCCTTCTCTGACATTCCCTAAGCCAAGTTAGTCAGGTTCTTCCTTCTTGGCTCTCAGAGCACTTGGCCCATCCCCTCTCATAGCAGCCATCATACTGTTTGCTTGTCACTTTCCTCTACAAGCCCCTCCATCTTTGCACAGTGCCTGGTGGACAGTATGTGCTCAGTCAATGTTTAATCTATTGAACTGAATAAACAAGGATGACAGAAGATCAACTATGTTAAGTACCCATAACAGATGTAAGAGCACTGTGGAAGCTCATTAGGAGAAATCCCATCCAGTCGAGAGATTCATTCACTCAACAAATGTTCATTAAATGCTTTGAGGTAATAAAAAAAACAAAAATCAATCATGCTCCCTTGTTTTCTTTCTTTTTTTTTTTTTTGTGAGGAAGATTGGCCCAGAGCTAACATCTGCCAATCCTCCTCTTTTTGCTGAGGAAGACTGGCCCTGAGCTAACATTCATGCCCATCTTCCTCCACTTTATATGGGACGCCTGCCACAGCATGGCCTGACAAGCAGTACGTCGGTGCGTGCCCGGGATCTGAACCAGCGAATCCTGGGCCGTGGCGGCGGAGCGCATGCACCTAACCGCTTGCGCCACCGGGCCGGCCCCAATGGTCCCTTGTTTTCAAGCTAGATGCCTTCACATTGCCTGCTGGTGAAACAGAAGTCTTACATTTTACAAGCCACTAATACTGAACTGAATACTATTTTTTACCCAGACACCTCTGCTGAAATGGCCTCACGTGCTGGTTTAGGCATCACCTCCTCCAGGGGACCTTTCTTGGTGTCCAGGTCAGGATAGGAAACCCTTCTCTGTGGTTCCATGGCACCCTGCACTTGCCACTTATCACTGCTTAAGTGATCTGAACCCCCAATGCTTAACACAAACTCTTTCAGGGAAAGGATTATTTTATTTATTTATTTTTTAATTTATTCTTTTTTTTGTGAGGAAGATCAGCCCTGAGCTAACATCCATTGCCAATCCTCCTCTTTTTGCTGAGGAAGACTGCCACTGGGCTTACATCCGTGCCCATCTTCCTCCACTTTATATGGGAGGCCGCCACAGCATGTCTTCACAAGTGGTGCATCGGTGCGTGCCCGGGATCCGAACCCCGGCCGCCAGCAGCGGAGCGCGCGCACTTAACCAGTACGCCACGGGGCCGGCCCCAAGGATTGTTTTATTTACTCCTCAATGTAAGTGTCTATACTCCCAGTTTCTACTCCCTAACCACCCAGTCTCACTTTAAAACCATTTTTACGATGTAACATTTGATACATACATATACATATTATAAAGTATAGCAATAAAATAAACACCTTAAACTTTCTATCCAATCCCTTTTTTTTTAACTCACTTTTACCCTATCTTCCACTGAAGCCTCTCTTTTGAAGATCCATGTTTCCAAATCCAACAGCAGACCTGTCTCATCATTTTACTTGACTTCTAGGCAGCATTCTACAATTGATCTCCACTTCCTTCTTCTTAAAATACTCTTTTCAGAATATTCTACAGAATCACATTTCCTGGTTTTCCTCCTGCCCAGCGGCAACTTTTTTGACTTTCACTGGTTCCTGTTCTGCTTCCAGACTTCTGAAGGTTAGTGTGTCCCAGAGCTCAGATCTCTGACCTCTTAACGCCCTAGTTATCTCATCTCATCTAAGGCTCTAAATATCACCTGTACAACAATGACTCCCAAAGTTCTAGCTCTAGTCTTGACCTCTCCCTTGAGCCCCAGCTTTATATATTCAACTGTCCATTCTGTTCTCCACGTGGATATCTAACCGGCATCTCATACTTGGTAAGTCCAAAACAGAACTCTGGATTTTACCCTCCAAACCCGCTAGCTTCAGCTAGTCGCTCAAGCCCCAAACCTAGGAGTCATTTTTGAACCCTCCCTTTTTTTTTTAATATCCTGTATCTAACCCACCAATAAGTCCCGTCAGCTCTACCTTCAAAATATACTGGAATCCAACCAATCCTTATCCCAGCTGCCATTACCATTCCCCTGAATTACTTCTGTTGCTATTCTTGGTGCCTCATAGTCTAGTCTCCATACAGAAGCCCAAGTGAGCTTTTTAAAAAGTAAATCAGACCACATCACTCCCTAGTCAAAACCTTCTAAAGGTTTAGTATCAATTAGAAAAGTAATCCTTACTGTGGCCTACAAAGCCTACACGATCTGGGTCCTCCTGCCTCCTTGCCTACATCTCTCTACCACTCTCCCTGTCACCTGCTTCATCCAGACACTCTGGCCTTCTTGCTGGCCTCAGGTATGCCAAGCTTGTTTGAGCCTCATGGCTTCTGACTTTCTATTCTCTCTGCTTAGAATGTTCTTCTCCTATCTAAAATTGTACCATTCTTATTCCCTCCATCACTCTTTTCTTCTACTCTGCTTATGTTTTATTTCAGAGCAACTATAACCACATAAAATTACATAATTTGTTTTCTTGTTTATTGCCCATTTCTCTCAAGAATATAAGTTTGAGGGCAGACACTTTATCCATCTTGTTCACTGCTATATTCCAAGAGCCTAGAATAATGATTGGCACATACTAGGCTGAATAAATACTTTTTCTTTTTTTATTGTTGTCAAAATAGTTTATAACATTGTGAAATTTCAGTTGTACATTATTATTTGTCAGTCACCATATATATGTGCCCCTTTACCCCTTATGCACACCCCCAACCCCCTTCCTCTCTGGTAACCACTAATCTGTTCTCTTTGTCCATGTATTTATTTTCAATAAATACTTTTTAAATGAAGGAATGAATGAATTTATCTCTGTATCCCCAGTGCTTAACAAAGTGCTTGGCACAGAATAGGATATAAGAGCCTCCTTAATGGCTCATCAGTTCTCTAGTTTCTCCTACTGTAACCAATCCTCCACATTACCACCAGAAGGACATTCATCCAAGGATATTCTAATACAAGAATCAACAAACCCTTTATGTGGTCCTGGATGGACTTGCCAAATTAAATTCATACAAAAGAAAATAATGTCGAGAAATGTCAATATGAAGCAAGAAATATAACTTCAGGCACAAAATAACGGTGCATGATTTTTCCTATTTAGCCAATAGGTTGGAAGGAAAGCAGCAAAATGCTGTCCTAATTGGAGTTTTCCTCTGAATACGGACTGACAATCCTGGAGCTAGGAGCTCAGCCTATGGTTATGTGTCTACACTTGAAGGTTGTCTTAATTCTCAGCCATCCAAGCTAGTGGGGTCGGAGGAACTTGTAATGCTAAGAGAAACATGAGTGCTTCATTTGGAATAAAATAACATGGCATAGCTCATGAGGAAAATATTCTGAGGACTGAGTGATGCCTTTCTTCTGGCTCAACCTTCAAAACGTCTAGGAAATCAACGCCAGAGCACAGAAGCTGTCTATGTTCTTCCAAGAAAGAGAAAAAACTATGAGAGTGAAGCTGCTCACCTGGCTGTGAGATTTGCTCAGCATCATGTGTGCATTGACTACTTCCAGAATATGTGTGGTGAACTCATTCATATCCTCCAGAGGCATGATCTTAAAGGCGACCAGGCTTTTTTTGTTCTATTAAAATAAAGAGAAAAATGTGAATAAAGGACGAGCAAATACAAGTTAATTTCAGATCAAAACACTGTGATTCTTTTCCTGGTTATAATATTTTGCCAATATGGGAAAAATGTGTTATATACTTAAAATTTTTAACTCAAGGTTAATTCATATATAGTCAATAATATGAGAAAAAAAGCAAAACTAGCTCAGAGATGTTCAATGACTTCCCCAAGGTTAGACAACCAAGCAGAGGCTAGTCTCCAGACTCCAAGCTACACCAAATAGATGCCACAAAGGGCAATTATAGGCAGAGATCCTGTTCTTTCTCTACATTCTGCTAGTTTTAAGTTAAGGTAAAAACCCGCTATTTCCTTTTGAAGAAGAGAATAAAATAACCTCAATATAACTCCCATTAAACATGGAGACTCTGGGCCGACCCCGTGGCTTAGCGGTTAAGTGCGAGCGCTCCGCTGCTGGCGGCCCAGGTTCGGATCCCGGGCGCGCACCGACGCACTGCTTCTCTGGCCATGCTGAGGCCGTGTCCCACATACAGCAACTAGAAGGATGTGCAGCTATGACATACAACTATCTACTGGGGCTTTGGGGGGGAAAAAATAAATAAATAAAATCTTTAAACATGGAGACTTTATTAAGTCTTAAGTATCCTAAAGTCAGGCATGAATCCAGAAACTGCTCCATGCAAATACATTTTAACTGTTATTTTTTTCTGACTTTACCTGAAAAGATCTCAGATGGCCAGCCACTTTCACATACGTTTCTGGAGGAACTACAGTGTTTTCACCACTGGCATCCTAAAAGATAAAATACAAACGTATCACTAAGGTTTTAGTGATGTTAGTTAAAGTCTCTTTAAAATTTCTAAATTCTGTGCAGAAAGAGAAAGTTATAAAGTAAAAGAGCTAAAGGATCCTAATATGGCACTAACTAATTTGCCCTTTTTTATTACTTTTTATAAAATCAGAAATTAGAATAAAAATATCTCTAAAGGTAATTCCCAGTTCCAAAGTTCTATGTTATGCATATTATCAAAAAAGCAAATAATTATGGCACTCTCATTCAATGGTCTTAGGCACACAACTTTTTTCTGGTGGACATACTTATTGGCATAGCAAATCTACTTTTAGGAATTTAAGGAAATAATTAAGAACAAGCATTAAGGGGCCGGCCAGTGGCGTGGGCGGTTAAGTGCGCGAGCTCTGCTGTGCCAGCCCGGGGTTTGCCGGTTTGGATCCTGGGCACGCACCGACGCACCGCTTGGCGAGCCACGCTGTGGCGGCATCCCATATAAAGTAGAGGAAGATGGGCACAGATGTTCGCCCAGGGCCAGTGTTCCTCAGCAAAAAAGAGGAGGATTGGCATTGGATGTTAGCTCAGGGCTGGTCCTCCTCGCAAAAAAAAAAAAAAAGAAAAAAGAACAAGCATTAAGATTTAGCTTTAAGAATATGTATATGCTATAATTTAGAATACTAAAAATTTTAAAACAACCTTATCCAACGATGAGCACACATTCAAATAAGGGCATACTTCATACCACCGCAAATGACAACGTAGTATTCTATTTATTGTCTGGGAAGACCAGATGTAACATGAAAAAAAGCTGATTTCCCCTCTATGGGAAAATACACACCAAAATGTTAACAAGCAGTTAACTGGGATGCTCACCAAATGATTTTAATATTTCTTTTTGAGTTTTCTAAAATATGTACATATTATTTATAAGAAAAATATATAAGCTGAGTCTTAAAGTTCTTTTTGGATTATAAAATACATGATTATAAAAAACCAGAAAATAAAATATACGTATTTAAAAATAAAAAACACCTCAAATCCCACCAGCTGGAGATCATCAACTATTTTTTTGCATTTCACTCCACCTATCTATTATCGTCCATAGCTGAATCTATACCACAGATAAAACTTTTTATTCCCACATAAAACATTTTATAACTACTTGGAAAAAGCAAAGCTGGTTCCATACTTCTCTCCTTTTACTGAAATATATTCCTTTTTTTTTTTTTTTTTAAGGATTTTATTTATTTATTTATTTTCCCCCCAAAGCCCCAGTAGATAGTTGTATGTCATAGCTGCACATCCTTCTAGTTGCTGTATGTGGGACGCGGCCTCTGCATGGCCGGAGAAGCAGTGCCTCGTGCGCGCCCGGGATCCGAACCCAGGCCGCCAGCAGCGGAGCGCACGCACTTAACCGCTAAGCCACGGGCTGGCCCCTGAAATATATTCCTAATAGATCAGATGTAATTATAAAAAAAATAAAAAATCATAGAAATAATAGAAGAAAACATGAACAATAAAAAAATAATAATTTGAGACTAGGATAAGCTTTTAAAGTTAAAAGACAAACTAGAGAAATTGTATAATTATGATAAGAGGTTACTATTTTTCAAGCTGTTACAAACTAAAATAAACAAACAAGTATTCCTGGGGGTGGGGGAATCAATGGACTTAGAGACAATTTACCAAAAAACTCACAAAGTAACATTAAATATAGTAAAAAAAAAAAAATTCAACCTCACTAAAACCAAAGAAATACAAATTAAAAAAACGAGAAAATTCTCACTGATAAGACTATTTTTTAAACTATCATATAAAATTTAAGATTCATAAAACCCACCGTTAGGGTGTAGAAAACTAACCGGGCACTTGCATGCATTAATGAAGTGTAAACTGGTACATTTTTGGAAGGCAGTAAAAATGTAAATGTAAGATTAAAACTTAAAAAATGTAAAATGTAGATTTAAAGCTAGAAAACCTAGTTTTAAAGAATTCATCTTAAGATTATCTCATAATCATGAAAAGAGACACACAAAGATGCTCACTGGGGCATTGTCTATTATAGCAAATACTGAAACAAGCTAAACATTCCCTGATTGAGTATACTATTGAGTAAGGATGATGTATCCTTATGACAGAATAGGCAGTTGCTAAAAATGATGATGTAAATCTATATTTATTGACATTAGAAATCAGTTCCGGGCCGGCCCTGTGGCTTAGCGGTTAAGTGCATGCACTCCACTGGCGTCCCAGGTTCGGATCCCGGGCATGCACCGACGCGCCGCTTCTCCGGCCATGCTGAGGCCGCGTCCCACATACAGCAACTAGAAGGATGTCCAACTTTGACATACAACTATCTACTGGGGCTTTGGGGAAAAAAAAGGAGAAGGATTGGCAATAGATGTTAGCTCAGAGCCGGTCTTCCTCAGCAAAAAAAAAAAAAGAAAAAAAAGAAATCAGTTCCACATGATAGTTTTGAGTGAAAACAGAAGATTATAGAGCAGTTGCATATGGTATCATCCGTTATGTAAAGCTGTATGCATACATCTATATGTACAAATACGCAGAGAGAAATGTCTGACAGGGTATTTACCAAAATGTGTTATGACAGTAGTCATCTCTGGGATGTGCGATTTCAGGTGATTTTTATTTATTTATTTATTTTTTTAGATTTTATTTATTTCCCACCCCCCCAAAGCCCCAGTAGATAGTTGTATGTCATAGCTGCACATCGTTCTAGTTGCCGTATGTGGGACGCAGCCTCAGCATGGCCGGAGAAGCAGTGTGTCGGTGCGTGCCCGGGATCTGAACCCGGGCCGCCAGCAGCGGAGCGCGCGCACGTAACCGCTAAGCCACGGGGCCGGCCCTCAGGTGATTTTTAAATGTTTTATTAGTAAGCATGGTATATTTTATATGAGCAAGTATCAGGCATCTGTAGTACCTATCTCCCCACTTGATGGCAAGGACTATGTCTTTTTCATTCTTTGTACACGTGAAACCAAGCACAGTCTGGTTCAGAATCGGTACTCCAATAATTGTTGAATAAATTATCCTGTATTTTCCTGAGAAGCTAAAAATAAAGAATGGTGGGCCAGCCCTGTGGCTTAGTGGTTAAGTGTGCGTGCTCAGCTATTGGCGGCCCGGGTTCGGATCCCCGGCGCGCACCGACGCGCCGCTTCTCTGGCCATGCTAAGGCCGCGTCCCACATACAGCAACTAGAAGGATGTGCAACTATGACATACAACTATCTACTGGGGCTTTGGGGAAAAAAAGGGAGGAGGATTGGCAATGGATGTTAGCTCAGAGCTGGTCTTCCTCAGCAAAAAGAGGAGGATTAGCATGGATGTTAGCTCAGGGCTGATCTACTCACACACACACACACACACACACACACACACACACAAAGAATGCTTAATCACCAAAATAAATTATTTCTCTACAGATGACTTGTGGTTTTTGAAGTGAAAATAGCATACAAAGTGTTTATTATCCAAATTTTGTATAATGAATGTGTTTTAAAAACAATATAAAGAACCAAGAGCCCTTCTGCCCAAATGAAAAATAAAAAGAACAGATTAGTGGTTAGCAGAGGGGAAGAGGGTTGGCGGGGCTCGAAAGGGGTAAAGGGGCACGTACGTATGGTGACAGATAAAAATTAGACTATTGGGGCCGGCCCTGTGGCTTAGGGGTTAAGTGCACGCGCTCTGCTACTGGCGGCCCAGGTTCGGATCCTGGGCGCGCACCGACGCACCGCTTCTCCAGCCATGCTGAGGCCGCGTCCCACATACAGCAACTAGAAGGATGTGCAACTATGACATACAACTATCTACTGGGGCTTTGGGGAAAAAAGGAGGAGGAGGATTGGCAATAGATGTTAGCTCAGAGCCGGTCTTCCTCAGCATAAAGAGGAGGATTAGCATGGATGTCAGCTCAGGGCTGATCTTCCTCACAAAAAAAAAAAAAAAAAAAAGACTATTGGTGGTGAGCACCATGCAATTTATACAGAAACTGATAAATAATAATGTACACCTGAAATCACACAATGTTATTATAAAGCAGTATGACCTCAATAAAATAATTGAAAAATAAATAAATAAAATGGCAAGTGGAAGAAAAGCAAATACACATAAATTTTCTTTCAGTCTATTTTTCTCCATGTTTATATAAACATTCATACACGTTACCTTGCAAAAATAGGGTCATACTATGCATACTATCTTGTAACATGCTCTTTTCCTCTCGACAATTTATAGTAAACACTTTGTGACAATACATACATTTCTACATCATGTGCTGTATTTCATAAATATATCCATGGTTAAATTAATAATACCCTATTGCTAGCATTTTGAGATTGCTTTAATTTTTCTTTATTATGAATACAGCCATATGTCACTTAATGACGGGGATATGTTCTGAGAAATATGTCTTTAGGCTATTTCATTGTTGTGCGATCATAGAGTGTACTTACACAAACCTAGACGCTATAGCCTCCTACACACCTAGGCTATATGGTACTAATCTTATGGGACCACCATAGTATACACAGTCTATCATTGACTGAAACGTCATTATGCGGCGCATGACTGTAACGCTATGATCAACAATCTTACAACCGAATCTTTGCATGTCTTTCATTATTTCCTTAATGCAAATCTCCAGCAGTGGAGTGCCAGGTCAATATTTTTTATGGATGATTTTGATCACCAGCTGATTTTTGAGAAAAGTAATACCAATTTATAGTTATACCATCAGGCTAGGATGGTATCCACTTCCCTAGACAAACAAGGACAAATCCTTCAACAAATATTTCCTAAGTGCCTACTAAGTGCTAGACGCATTGTGCTAGCTACTGCTCTCACCAGAAGTGGACACTGTCATCCTTTTTGCCTTTACCAATTTAAAAATGGTATCTTAATATTTATTAAACCTGCTTTTGTTATTGTTGCTGTAATTTGTATTTCATCTTTTAGGAATTATCTGTGTATCTTCTTTGCCCATTTTTCTAAGGGGCAGTTGCTTTTTTTTTGCTTTGTAACAGCTTTTATTAAAATTTTTAAATGTTTTTAACGTGTTGCAAAAATTTTTCCATTCACTTAAACAGTATTTATTGAGGGCCCACTATGTAACAGGCACTGTTCTAGGTGCCGGGGAAACAGTGGTGACCAAGAAAAAAATCTTTGTTCTCAAATAGTTTACATTCTAGCGTCTCCTGTCACTTTCCTTTTAACTTTGCAGTATTTTGGGAAGTTTAGAAGGTTTTAAACTTTTATGAAATCAAATGTATTCACCTTTCATTTTAGGGTTCCTGCCTTTGATGTCCTGCTTACGTATTATTTTTATAGTAAGGAAAACTTGTAAAAAGTAAGACTAAAAAAGTTTGACATCTCCAAAGTCCCAAAGTAACCCCACCCTGATTTAAAAACAACCGCTTACATCTGTGTCGACCCACTGGCGAACATCCATGGGTGCAGCTGTCATGTCATCTATTTTGTACACAACGTTGGTTGGAGCCTTCTCTGCATGTCTGATTATACCCACAATAGTGACCTAGATCAGAAGAAAAAAAAAGAATTTGGCTTTCCTGGAAACCAAAGCAACATTTATGGATTTTTAAATGAAGTAAGTTTTATTTCATTCTTCATATGATTAGGTGACTCTTCCATAAATTATTTCACATACCTGTGAAATCTCAACATTCCCAATTTTGAACACTTCATCAACCAGAGTGGCAGAAAGCAGCTGAGATATGGTACAGGGCACAATATGTTGGGCACGGGCTCTCTGAAAAGAAAAAGTATGCATAAACTCAATTAAGAAAATAGTAACTAACACTCATTTAACACCTGCTATGTGCACTTTACATATATTATAACATTGAATCTTCAAAATAAACCTCATTATCCTTGCTTCAGAGATGGAAACGAGGGTCATATAGCTAACAATAATGCCACACTTTAGAGTTCAAACCCAGGTCTGTCTGACTCCAAAGCTCCTAATGAATGGGTGAGTTTGTGTTGCATTAGGGATTCACCAAAATGAGTAGGCCAGCACGGGGAAAGCATAAGGAAGGATGACTTGCCTCCAGACCTTTAAAGAGGAAACTCCAGTTTTAGGAAGAAGGTAAGCTGGAGCTGGCTGTTCAGGTCACCAATGAGATGAGATATTTGGAAAAGGTTTGAGCAATGGCCAGCAGAGACAGAACTCTGGAGTTGCTCTAAGTCTTGTGATAAAATACAACAAAAAGTTAGAAGTATAGTTCCCTTAGGACAGATGTTCTGACAACAGATACAAGTCCTGGGGGAAATGGGATAAGTGCTGAGCCACACTGGACATCTTAAAGGGAAGGGAGAGGATGTGACAGGCAGAAGAGTGTTTAGTGAGGACACTCAAGTCACACCCTAAAGCAGCCTACCAACAGTGCAAACTCTTACTGTTGCTACCACTGGCCAGGGGTTGTCTGGGTGACATAAACATGAGAAAAATGGGATAGGATTTGCCCTCAACACACTCTTAACCTAGGGGAGGTACAAATGTAAGTTAACAAACCTGGTCTTGACACTATGGATGAGATTCGCTGTGTGGGATCTTAGAAAAATTTAACGGTACTTTCGAGAAGAGGGAGCATTTGGGCTGGACTCTGAAGCATGAAAATTTTGACAGTGAAAAAAGTGGGTAACGAATGGACATTATAGGCTGAGGGCAAATATGTACTCCCACAAACTCATAGAGGGAATATGTACAAGGCAGAAAATGCATGGTGGATTAAAGATCAGAGTCCTGTCAGAAGTCAACAGGAAGTAACCCAATAGCTGTTCTACACATAAGAGAGAAAAGAGTAGACTCCTGGCCTTCATGGATTTAACAGTCGCAGCTTTGCCCTGAAGGTCCATGACACTAGCAACATCTCACTTTGCTGAAGCATCATTCTGAATGGTGAGTATTGCCAGGATGGTATAAAGTAAGCCTAGCCAACCACCAGCACAGGCCACAAAAGGCAGCAGCCACACTTGGGGCTTAAGATTATGGCTCTACCACTCAGGAGCAATGTGTTCTCAGTCACATTTCTCAACTCATCTGTACCTCAGTTTCCTCATCTGTAAAACTAGGAATGATAAAATCATTATGAAAATTAAATATACGGTGAAATACCTAGAATACTACCCAGTACATTGTATGTACTCAATAAATGTTAGTAATTATTATGTCAGCTATTGACCCTCACTCTTTATATCTTCAATAGCTTTTAATAAGGATATGAAGGAATCAACTATGTTTTTAAATTTTACTTTATGGTATTTTATATGTGAAGTTATATGATATATTAGTATTTACAGATTTGAAATTTGCTGAGGTCCCATGTTTTAGCTCTCATTCTCTACTATATGTTATGTTTTCACCTATCACAGGTGAGATTTTCATCATATTTTCAGCATAAGAAAACTAAGAACCACTATGGTTAACAGGAGCAAGAACAATGGCTTTGGAGCCAGACAGTCCTATAGACCTGTGTTCAAATCCCAGCTCCACTGCTCTGGACACACCACCACCTCTCTGTAAAATAAGGATATCCACCTTTCAAATTGTAAACAAAACATATCATGTATATAAAAATGCTAATGCCAATCTCTACATGTAGTATGTATTCAACAAATATTACTCCTCAGGTAAAAAAGTTAGATATAATGATTGAGGTGTTAGCAATACCTTCAAATTCATCTCAAATCACAGATATTTCTTTTTTTTTTTAATGAGCACCTATTATGTGCCAGGAACTGATTGCAAGGAGTTCCTAGTTTGTTCCAAAAAGATTCACAGGGAATGTACCAACACAAATATGTTTAATTTTGAAAAAGATTATTTTCTAGCTGACTATGAACACAGGCTACTGATAGTACTGTATGAAACCATCATTTTTATAGGTAAAAAATGGTCAGTATTGGAAATTTCACAAGGTTCAGTAAAATATAACAGGTTTATAGTCCATAGGAAACATTTTAGATAGGGCATTTATCTAACTTACCATGGAAAAGGCACTAGATTTAAAAACAAAAAGATCTGAGTTTGAGTCTCCAGTTTATAACCATCATCATCTGAAAAGCTGTCTTAATACACTGCCCAAGCTAGGGATTCTGAGACAAAAATTCTAACAACAGGAAGGAAGAAGGGAGAAAAGATGAGAATCAATCATTTATCTTTTGTTTTCTCCTTCCTCTTTCTTCCTCCTCAAGGAAGACAAAGTTAGAGGACTGGAGTCCCCTCTGGTCTTCCTGAGAAAAAGAAAACTACAATAGACAGAAGCTGCTCACCAGATTTTGGATCTGCTCAGCATTGTGTGTGCCCCGTCTGGTTCCAGTTACTTAGCAGCCATCTGAGCTTAAGTAGTCCCTTAATCTCCCTGAGCCTCTGTTGTGCAATGCAGTAAACAATCAACGCCTTATGGGATTATATGAAATAATTTATATGAAAAATATAAAGCAACATCCAAATGTATGGGAACTATCAATGAATTCTTTCCCACCAGCACACGCCCCTGAATTAACAGTTCAGGTAAAAGCTTATCAACCTGTACACAAAACACAGAACCTGCTAATACTGAATCTTAACACCATATCTGATTGACACCCAAAGAGACGACGAATCAACCCTGTATTTAAAGGATGCGATCAACAGCAGTTGTTAAATGCAAACTCATTTCTGCAAGACTGAACACCAAGCATTCGGACAGGTTTTTCCAGATCACTATCCTATACATTACCTTATTTATCACTTCTCAGAAACACCCTGTGATAGAAGTAGTACCGGTACCATTACCAGATGAGCAAAACCAAGGGCCACAGGGTTCTAGGGGCTTCACTAAGCTCACAATGCCAGTCAAAACGCAAAGTTGATTCTGGAGACTATGTATTCTGGCTCCAACGCTCGTGTTCTTTTTATTTCTTTGTTTTATTTTCGTGTTCTCTTTAATAAAAATATCTGGGACCATTTACTGAAAGCGACTGTACCACAGGCATTTTATATATATTAACTCTCACAACAACCTTGTAAGGTATGTATTATTAACCACATTTAGTAGGTACAAAACTGACTCCCAAGAAAGTTAAGAAATTTGTCCAGTGACACCCTGTAAGTCGAGTGTCAGAACCACAGAATGTAGATCTAGTGGACTTCCAAGACCATGCTCTTTCGACTGCTTTTTTATCACTCACTACATTTAATAAATAAAATTTGAATACTCGAAGAATGTAAAACAGGCGATTAATACAAGTCCAGTTTTTCCACAAGACTGATTAGCTATATTGGTAAATTCCAAAATAAAGCCAAGTTAACAGTGGATGCAAAATTAGGGGGAGATTTCGTTTTTCAAACTTACACCACTTAATTATGAGATTCGATAAGACAATAATTGATAATTATCTAAGCAGTTCATGTTTAACGCCCTTCGCGCCTAAATTTTCCCTCGTGGATGAGTTCGGAGGTTCAGGACAGGATAAAATGGAACAAAATACTCTTTCAACTTACTGATTTCTTTTCAGCCTGAGAAGGTGTCGGCGATCCAAAGCCCCCAGGGGACTGTGTGTAGCCGCCGGCTCCCCCATAGGTGGAGCTGCCATAGCTTTCATAGCCACCTGATTTTAAATAACAGTATTAGTATCTGGGCTGCTTTCCATGCTTCTGAAAACTCCGCAGGTCCCCTCAGGCTTCACGCCTCCCAGCCACTCCCAGCACCTCCCTAACTTTCCCCACCCCCTTCCCCTGGGCCCTACACGCCCCCACCTGCAGCTCCCGCGCCTCCCCCACCCCCGCCACACGCCTCTCCGACCCCCGCCCTTTTGCGATGCCCTTCTTGCGACTCTCATCCTCCTCCGCCCCACTCATTACTATTCCACATCTTGATCACGACTCCCTCAGGAAAGAGGCCCAGAACGTTCCGATCTGGTGGGTTCGCCGGACACCTCAGAACCCTGTCGCAGCCGCAGCGCTGTTATCTACTCTTCGCTGGCGCCACAAACACCTTCCCGCGAATGACGAAGCCAATCAGCGCCCCGAACGCTTCTCGCTTCAGCCAATCAATGCTCACGAATCCTACGCTTTTTCCGGTCTTCTCCGGTCACGCTCCTGAAAACGCGCACTCTGCTCCCAATGGGGCCGGAAGCCTGTGCGGCCATCTTTACTAAGGGCAAAACACGCTGCGCCACCGGAAGCAAGGTGCGGCGAGACGCTGACAGGGCGGTGTCTCAAGAAAACAACCAATCAACATAATACTTCCACACTTGGGACATGTAATCCCACCCCTGTCCAGTGAGCGACATCTTACATCACTTCCTTCGGTGGGCGCCCTCCTGTTCCCGCCAAACTCTCTCCAATCAGACGACGCCTTAATCTAAGGGCCTGTAGTAGAATTCCTGCTTCGGCGTCTCCGCCCCGCAGTCGCGCGGTATTTGCGCATCCCAGGAACACAGTGTGCCTCTTGGGATTGCTTGTTCTTTCCCGTAAGGAGCCAGGTTCTCTTCTCGTATCTCCATCCGCTGGTCCTGATTTTCCCTAATAAGGCCGTAAGAAACCTTGACTCTTTTCCCCAGATGGCCTTTCAAAAGATCTGTGGATTCCCCTCACACCTCCCCGCCGCGGTCCCCTCGCAGTCTAATCCAGCTGCGCATCCTCCGTTCCTTCAACTATTCTTCATATACCATGGTTGTGCCTTTCCTATAGAGAGTAGAAGACGTCTGTTGGTTCCTTGCTTTAAATACTGCTACAGTAGATTGTTAGATCCCCCTTCTCCACATTTATTTATTAAAAAATATTTATTGGGGCCCGCCAGGTGACGCAAGTGGTTAAGTGCACGCCCTGCGCTGCGGCTGCCCAGGGTTTGCTGGTTCGGATCCCGGGCGCGCACCGACGCACCGGTTGGCAAGCCATGCTGTGGTGGTGTCCCATATAAAGTGGGGGAAGATGGGCATGGATGTTAGCCCAGGGCCAGTCTTCCTCAGCAAAAAGAGGAGGACTGTCAGATGTTAGCTCAGGGCTGATCTTCCTCACACACACACACACACACACACACACACACACAGACAAATTTATTGATGCCTCTTTTGTTCCAAGTTCCGTGCTGGCCACTGGGATTCAATTGTAAATAAGATAGACATGGTCCCTGGGCTCCTGGTCCATTTTATTTTCTTTTTCTAAAGCTGCGAGCACTATCTTAAACATTTATTAACTCAATCCTGTGAGGTAAGTAAGTACAGTTATTATCCCCATTTTACAGATGGGGAAACGGAGGCACAGAGAGGCTGTTGTGGGAATTGGTGTTCAAGCCCAGGAAGTCTGATTCCATCAACCAAGGTGGTTACTGTACCCTCTTGAACATCCTGGAATAGGGTCACAAACTCAAAGGACAAGTTGGGTCAGGCAGGAAAACTGTAAATGTATTGGGTTGGATAACAGGGAAAATAATTTTACTTTTTTCTCCACAGTAAGGAAAACAACCACACAAATGTAATGGTAAATAGTAATTGATGTAGAGAACGTGGACCCAGGTCATCCAAGTTTTTTTAGCAGATGCTGGAAATCTGGATTTTTATGTAAAGATTTCTGAATTTTAAGTGTTTATAAGTAAATTTTAAAACACTATGTAGGCCAAAGAAAAGATAACCTGTGGACCAGATGTTGCTTGTGTGCCATCTCTTTCCTATGTAAATTGTGTAAGCCTCCAGATCATGGCTGAGAAATAAACAAGATACAGCCGAGGACAAAAGCCTGAGGCTAACCAAGATGACGTTATTATACTAAGCCAAGGGGGTTGAAATTTACATAGTCTGACAAGTAAGAGCATTTTATGACCTATAGGATAAAATGATTTAAGACTATTCTGGGAAATTTAAGATGTGGGTTCACTTGGGTTAATTGGCTTCATTTGGGATTCAAATAGTTATAAATTCAGCTGTGAGGATCATACATTTAAAAATAAATCAAATGAAATGAAAATAACTGCAAAACATCAAAAAATTTTCCACATCTTTTCAAGAGCTTGATGATCTGATAAGTTGAGCAGAGGGCACAGTTCTCAATCAACACTAAAATAATTGGTATTTACCTTTTGTGTGTGTGTGTGTGGTAGTACATTCATCTCTCAAGGTTTAGTTTCGTCAAGTTGAAGTCTTCCTGTCACACGATGGGATTTCCAAGAAGTCTTCCATTTCCAGTCCACGTTGGCTGCTATCAGGAAAACCCACAGCAAGACTGAGAGGAGGAGAAATCACCCTTTAAAAACAATCTAGTGACACACCCATTAGGATGGCTACAATTAAAAAAGCAGAAAACACCAAGTGTTGACAAGGATGTGGAGAAATTGGAACCCTTGTGCACTGTTAGTGGGAATGTAAAATGGTGCAGCCGCTATGGAAAATAGTATGATGGTTCCTCAAAAAATTAAAAATAGAATTACCATATGATCCAGCAGTTCAATTTCTGGGTATATACTCCAAAGAATTGAAAGCAGGGACTCAGATACTTGTACACCCATGTTCATAGCAGCGTTATTCACAATAGCTAAAAGGTGGAAGCAACCCAAGTATTCATTGACAGGTGAATGGATAAACAAAATGTGGTGTGGACATACAGTGGAATAATATTCAATCTTAAAGAGGAAGGAGATTCTGACGTATACTACAACATGGATGAAACTTGAAGATATATATATATATTTTAATAATTTTTATTTATTTATTTTTTTCCCCCAAAGCCCCAGTAGATAGTTGTATGTCATAGCTGCACATCCTTCTAGTTGCTGTATGTGGGACGCGGCCTCAGCATGGCCGGAGAAGCGGTGCGCCGGTGCGCGCCGGAGATCCGGACCTGGGCTGTCAGCAGCGGAGCTGCGCACTTAACCACTAAGCCACGGAGCCGGCCCTAACCTTGAAGATATTATGCTAAGTGAAATAAACCAGTCACAAAAGGACAGATATTGTATGATTCCACTTATATGAGATACCTAGAATAGTCAAATTCATAGAGACAGAAAGTAGAATAGTGGTTGCCAGGGACTGGGGGGAGAGAGAGAATGGGGAGTTATTGTTTTCTGGGTACAGAGTTTCAGTTTGGGAAGATGAAAAAGTTCTGGAGATGGATAGCGGTGATGGTTGCACAACAACATGAATGTAGTTAATGCTACTGAACTGTGCACATAAAATGGTTAAAATGGCAAATTTTATGTAATGTGTATTTTACCACAATTAAAAAAAACTTTTAAATCCACTTTGGTGTTTATTGAGTACATTCCACATGCCAGACACATGCATTATCTCTGTTAAATGCTTAATATGCATTATCTCCCAATGTTTTTGACTTGCCATTTTAACCTCCAAGATTGTTTTGCCTCCACTTTATAAATACATATATTTTAATCAGAACTGTCCCAACACTGATAAAATTTCACTTAGACTTAATTCCCTGTTCAACTTTCTGCACAGTGAGATTTAGCCATTTCTAATTTTTTCCATTTTTAATTTTGCTGAAATCATTTTTATGTGAATTAATTCTCTCCTGGGCAAACTTTACAATGAGGGTTTAATTCATCATTCAAATTTGATCCATACCAAATTTTACTGATTTTTCACATCTGCCACTGTAGTTTTATGGGTGCTCATTATTGCGATCAAGTACAATTTGATTCAGGAGATTTTTTTTTGCAGTTTTCCATGTTATACACCAGATGGGATTTTCTAAACTTTTTTTTTTTGTCTAAGATAATTTTAGTAGGTGGAGTAGCCATTTCAGTTTTATATTGTATTGATTATTTCTACCAGTAATAATCATCATGAATTGGATAATATTAGAGAGGCTTTTATATGTGACACAGAACACTCACAATATTTGTTGAATGCTCGATTTATTCAACTCATAGCTAATAAAACTTGAAATCAATCTTTTCAGTATTTAAATGTTGTTTACAAATTTAATTAAATATCCTTAAAATTTTAAACTGCAGTTGAAGTTTTAGTATGGCTGATTCTTATGAATACTTCCAATATCTTGAAGAGCAGATAAAACACAAAAATGGTGGATCATTGTGAAGCTACTGAAGTTAAAGCTTCGGGACCCTTCACTTGCACAGACTCTTCCCAGGCCCCTTATTTATCTAGATACATATTTACTTTTATACCTTACTTTGCATTCTTTTTCTTAAATAGGGCCATACCAACTGTATCAGCTTCGGGCCCCACAAAATCTGGAGCCTCCTGCCCCCTGCTTCCTTGGATCATTGCTTTATGTATTTATTTCACTGTCGTCCTAGGGTTTCTGTAATATTATTTTTACTCCTTTCTTGGCTTTCAAAAACCCAATCAGACTGAAATGAAAAAGAAATGTCATCTTAGTCCAATTGAGGTTATTGGATCTGGGTCTTCCACCAATTGATTCTTGGTCAGGACCCAAGACTTGCTCGTATGGTCCGAGGGGACTGTCACCAGGCCCCAGATGACCAGGCCAAGCTTCCTTTTTGTAATGTTTATAAGACTTTTTAAGGCATACCTTTCTCATAGGTTTAGTTTTTTGCAACCTGATGTCTTTCCTCAAAATCAGGTTTTCAGTCTCACTTGGGCAGCATTATATAACCTGCTGTCCTGTTTGGTACATTGATGGGGATTTTTGCAATTTTGAAAATTCATGTTTTCCTATTAATACATGATTTTGTTATATTCATAGGGCCCCCTGAAGGCTTTACTTCCTAGAAGAAGAATTGAGTCTGTGGAGTTAGCAGGACTCCAGGATGGTTGGCTAATTAGTTCTCAGAGTGGGTTATTGTCCTCACCCTCTTCTTGGTTATTGTGCGTAAGCAGCCCAGCCCATTAGCCCTTCTTGTTCCGCCCCAGTCCCCACTGTCTGAGACTATTTGACTTTCTCACAGGTCTGTGACTTGCTTTCCTTACCCAGATGGAAACAAGTACACACGTACACTTTATAAACAGACATCTAATTAATAAAAGAAACAAAGTACTCATATGTGTTAACGTTACTTATTAAAATAAAAAAGTTAAACATTATTATAGTCACCATTCTTGTGTTTCAACTACCTTTTTGTGCTCTTTTTCTATTGGGAACTTCCATCTGGATTTTCATCATGAACTCATGGCCTTCCACAGATTCAACTAGTTCCCATAACTCTGACGATAACAATAATGAAATAATCGTGTTATTATTGATGCTGCAGTTGTCACATCTTGGCCAGTGAGAGGTTGGTTCCATTGTCCTATTAACACTGCTGACGTTCTTTAAGGCCTTCTGGCTTTCTGGCAACAGGAGGACATTCCACTCCCATCCACACTGATTTTTTTTTCTTCTCCCAAGACATCAACTCAGCACCCCTCCTTTGAAGGGAGAACAGTACACACGAGCCTTATGAGAGTTATCAATGGGCAGGGAGCTGCTGCTCTTAGAGCCCTCTTAGTAGTCACTCAGCAAGGAAAGCATTTATTTTTTAAGGTTAGTAGTTTACATTTATTTTTCCAATTTAACATAGCATGTTGCTATACCTTACATTTGTTGCACGGACAGATAAATTGTGGATAGTTTTTTTAATATCTTGGAGCAAAGGGCATTACATTGGCAAAGACATAGGATCTGGGTGTGCCTCTGGGTCAAGAGGGCAGGATTGAGATGTCCTGCTTTATTCACTTAATCTTCACAACAACCAAGTGAGGAAAGCACTATTGTCATCCCCATTTTACAGATGAGGAAACTGAGCTCCCTAACCTTTTCCATATCATAGGCACAAGTAGAAAATAATGTTTGCGTGGCACACTAGATTAAACACATAAGGCTAGCAGGGGCCAAAGATGCAGGGTGATCACTGGTCCCAGTTTGCCCAGGACTTTCCTATTTTTAAAACTAAAAGTCTCGTGTCCTGGGAACCCCTCCAGTCCCAGTCAAACCAAGATGGTTAGTCACCCTTCAGAGGTGTCTGGTCGGGGTCTCTGGCTGCCCTAAGCCCCTTCTGCCTGGCTGACCTTTGGATGAATATCTCCTTGCCCCTGGAACCTTTTAGTGGTGCACTGGTGTGCCTGGCCATTCCGGGTGACACTGAGTAATCAGCCTGAGGTCACAGAGCTGGTAAAGAGAGGAGCCGGATTGAACCCAGCTCTATGTGCTGAGCCCAACTCTTAACCTCAGGCATCTGCTGATGCCTGAGCCCAACTCTTAACCATCATGCTTTGTCCTTCTCTGTGTCTCCTTTTTGCCCGTACGTTCACCCTTGTCAGCACTTCCTTACCCCCAAACACTCAGTACTTTGATGCTGTTGTCCCATCAAACAAATAGAGGTGAAAAGGGCTTATACTCGCTCTTCTCAAAAATAGTTGCTATTTTAAAGAGTGCCCCAGCAAGTGTTCCCAGGAGGACAGATGGAAAGAGAGATTCCTACAAAAGATGACAGTGCCCAATCTGGATGTCATGCTAAGAACTTTGGACTTTTTCCCAGAGCCACGGGGAGCTACTGAAGGTTTGGGAGCAAGGGAGTTCCATGATCACTTCCAAGTTTTGAGATGATCTTGCTGTCAGAGGGAGGGAGTATAGTGAGGCCAGGGACTACCCAAGACTGGAGGCAGGATGATCTGTTAGGAGGCTGGGGAAACAACCCAGGTAGCAATGCTGTAGGCCTGAACTGAGGCAGAGGGAGTGGGAGAGGGACAGATAAGGCAGAAGCCATAGGAAAGGGGAAGGTTTAAGATGTCTTTAATTTATTAACCTTTTATTCATCCAATCAGTCTTATTTATTCCACCCTTCATTTATTCAACACATTTAGCGCCTATTAACTGCCAAGAGCCACACTAGCCCTGAACTAACTCTAGTTTTGAATCTGAGTGACAAGGAGAAATACCTCAGGAACTCAAGAGCAGAAGCAAAGCTTCTTTAGTTAGCATTTGGTCATGCTGAGTTTGTCATAGTGGCCAACTTCAGAATTTCTCTCTGGGATCTTTAAAGATTAACCATCACAAAAAGCCCAGCTTAAAGAAGACACAAATTATATGGTATAATTTGAGGCCTCCCAGGTTTCATCATTAGATATTCATTCTTTTGGATCAGTTACTGCTGCTGCAAGGGGAAAATTCAAATAACTATTCTACGATCTTTTCCCTCCCCTGCTCTAAACACTTTAGTGGTTTCCTGTGATCTATAGGAGACAGTTTGAGGTCCTTAGAATAGCATCCAAACTGGGCACATCACAGTTATAATTTTACTGTGTGACTCTTACTAGAGCCTATTTCTCTCACTAAACTAGAAACTATTTTTGTTCATTATTGTATCGCCAGCACAGTGCTTGGCACACAGAGGCAGCTTAATCAATACTTGTTAAATGAATGAGTGAATGAATGAATGCAAAACGGCAATGTGTCTTTGCTTTAGAGCTACTGGAGGAGATGTAAACATTCATGGATTCTATCCTAGCCCCCGTTCTTCACCTTCTTGGACTAAGCCCTCTGTGGACTTGAACCCCAGGGCAACCACAGCTGCAGGCTGGCTTCCCAGAGGCCCTGAGGCTGGGAATGGGCAAAGGTCGCTGGCACCTGCAGGCTGCCCCCAGTCATCACCAAGGGCTTTGCTACCAGAGTGTTTGATTATATGCACTGCTGAGGAGATAGGATGAAACGGCTACAGCAAAACATGAAGAATGCTCGCCTCCTATCAGCTTTTATACAACGTTTTTTTCTCTTAAGAGTGATGAGGATTTTCTGGAAATTACACTTGCCAAGAATCAAATAAATACTTTGTGCAATTTGAAGAGGGAATCTTTTGTACTTAAGAGGGCAAAGTCCCAATCCTTCAGATTTCTCTGCGCCACTTACCTCTTCTAGCAAACTCAGGTCCAGCAGGTCAGGCTGGGCCCAGGAAGAAGCCACTATCATTTAGGTAACAGGCGCCTGGCAGAGGGCTGAGTGGGGACCGAAATCCCCCCTGGCTTCACTCTGAGCCCCGGCTGCATCTGTTTGGAATGGAGGCGCCTATTTCTAAATCACACAAAGGCCTGGAGGGGGCAACTTTTTCTCCCTGCACAGAGAGACCTTATGGGTTAGTGGTGGTGGTAGTGAAGTGGGCCTTCTGGGGACACTGACCAAAAAGCTGAGGTATTTAAAAGAAGCCGCTGCACTCAGCCCAAAGCCGGGTGGGACTCTAGTACCCCTCAGACGGGTTTCTAAGGAGCACCTAAGCCCCCTCAGAGCTATCCCCCTTGTTCCAATTTCAAGCCTAGTTGATGCCAACTCCCTGCTCAGCCCTCGGGGAGCCGCCTGCCCTGGACTCCTTGCCTCCTACCTGTTCCACAGGTTACCTTTCAAGCATACCTCGATGTGCCCTAGATACATTCCAGGGATTATGAATCAGGCCACAGGCTCAGGTGCAAGAAAAGTCACACTGCCTTCTTTCTGTTAAGTCAACAGCAGTTGTTCTCTGAGCCCTCTTCCCTCTGCGCTGGCAGAAAACTCGGTCCTGGTTGTTGTTTTGATGCCCTCCTCCTCTTTGGGGTGATCCACTGCCCTGAATAGGGCTGGACCTTGGTCTTCAGTTGTTTCCAGGCCCATTGACTAAGCTTGTACAGTTCTGAGGGGCCCAGGGTTCTGCAGTAACTGTGACCCTGGGGGCTTTGCCAGGCCGGAGCCTTGTTGATTCGTCTGTGGCATGTCCTTCTCTTCTGCCGAATGTAAGCACCAGGAGAGCACAGGCTTTGTTTCGTTCACCACTGTGTCCCAGGGCCCAGAAGCCAATAGACATCCAATATTTATTAAACCCAAGTAAATATCCAAGGACTATATGTCTGAAGACTTGCTCCTTCCTGGAGGCAGCCTGGATACGTTTGGAATCCAGCAACATCTGTCTGCTACCCTGGCTGGGCCTGTCAGCCCTCTCTTATAGGTGCTTCCTCCCACCTCACTTCCACTCTCCCCTCTAGGAGGTCAGGGGACAAAAGCTTGGAGGTGGTTGTCTTCAAGAAGCTGTGGCCTTCCACCTGGCCGTACCCTCCCACAAAGGAAGGGATCTTTGCTACCTGCTTAGATCAGGGTTAAAAAAAAATACAGCGAGAACACAACTTAACACCTCAATTGATTCCCCAGCCACAATCTAATTCCTTTCTACTACTAGTTACTAACTCCCTAGTGTAGACCCTCACCGCTTTTACCAGGACTTCTCTGCCTCGGCATCCTTGCTGGTCCCCCGAAAATCCAGCTTCCACAGAGCCAGTGCAGTCTTCCTAAGACGCTAATTGCCTTGTGTCTCTCCCCTACTTGAGACGCTTCCACAGCTCGCCACAGCTTTCAGCTCCAGCAACCACGCACGGCACGTGGCCGGGCTCCTGCCTGCTTCCCCAACTTACGACCCCAAGCCTCGGTATCACCCAACACAGCTCCCTGCGATCTTTCAGCATCCCTGTCTTAGCAGGGGTTGCTCATTCTGCCTGGGACACCCTTGCCCCGTTTTCCTCTTCTGGCCACCTCCTACTTATACATTAAGATTAAGCTGGTGGGACATCTATACAATTACAAATGGTCCCGACTTACGATGGTGCGACATGATTTTTTGACTTTATGATGGTGCGAAAGCGATATGCATTCAGTAGGAATCGTACTATGAATTTTGAATTTTTGTGTGTGTGTGAGGAAGATCAGCCCTGAGCTAACCTCTGATGCCAATCCTTCTCTTTTTTTTTTTTCTGAGCAAGAGTGGCCCTGGGCGAACATCCGTGCCCATCTTCCTCTACTTTATATGGGACGCTGCCACAGCATGGCTTGACAAGCGGTGCGTCGGTGCGCACCCGGGATCCGAACCTGCGAACCCTGGGCTGCGAAGCGGAGCGTGAGCACTTAACTGCTGCGCCACCAGGCCGGCCCCTGAATTTTGAATTTTGATCTTTTCATGGGCTAGAGATATGCGGTACAATATTCTCCGGTGATGCTGGGCAGTGGCAGCGAGCCGCAGCTCCCAGTCAGCCACACGATCACGGAGGTAAACAACCGATACACTTAGAACCATTCTGTACGCATACAGCCATGCTGTTTTTCAGTTTCAGTACGATATTCAATCACTTACATGAGATAGTCAACACTTTATTATAAAATAGGCTTTGTGTTAGATGATTTTGCCCAACTGTAGGCTCATGTAAGTGTTCTGAGCACATTTAATGTAGGCTAGGCTAAGCTATGATGTTCAGTGGGTTAGGTGTATTAAATGTATTTTCTTTTTTTTTTTGAGGAAGATCAGCCCTGAGCTAACATCCATGCTAATCTTCCCCTTTTTGCTAAGGAAGACTGGCTCTGAGCTAACATCTATTGCCAATCCTCCTCACTTTTTGCCCCCAAAACCCCAGTAGATAGTTGTATGTCATAGTTGCACATCGTTCTAGTTGCTGTATGTGGGACGTGGCCTCAGCATAGCAGGAGAAGCGGTGTGTCGGTGCGTGCCCAGGATCCGAACCCAGGCCGCCAGTAGTGCACTTAACCACTAAGCCACAGGGCCGGCCCTAAATGTATTTTCAACTTATGATATTTTCAACTTAACGATGGCTTTATCAGAATGTAACCCCATTGTAAGTCGTGGAAGATCTGTATGTGCCTTGCAATGCAATGCAGCAGGAAGGACACACGACCACCTGAGAAGTCTTGCCAAAAAATCAAACCTGAATGTCATCAAACTCTGGATCTAACTACCAGTTAACAGGAAATACAGGGGACAGAGGAACATGTTAAATAACACCACCAGGAAGCAATCAGCCAAATACTTCAGAATATGGTAAATTTCATGGGATAAATGACCTGGTTCCTTTGACAAAGGACAAGGGGAAAAGGCAGAGGGAGAGAGGTCTACAAATTAAGAAAGACTTAAGAGACATATCAACCAAATGCAGTGTGTGGATTTGGTTTGGATACTGATTTGAATGAACCATCTGTAAAAAAAGATTATGAGACAAGCAGGGAAATTTATACATTGACCAAATATCCAAATGGTGATAGTAAGGAATTACTATTATGTTTTTAGCTCTGAAATAGTATTATCATTGTGTTAGAAGAAGAGTCCTTTTCTTTTAGAGATATATACTAAAGTGTTTATGGGCAAAATGATATGATCTCTGGAACTTGCCTTAAAATAATCCAGTGAGGGGGCCAGCCCAGTGGCATAGTGGTAAGTTCACATGCTCTGCTTTGGCAGCCTGGGGTTTGGATCCCAGGCACAGACCTACACACTGCTCATCAAGCCATGCTGTGGTGGTCCCATATACAAAATAGAGGAAGATTGGCACAGATGTTAGCCCAGGGACAATCTTCCACAAGCAAAAAGAGGAAGATTGGCAACAGATGTTAGTTCAGGGCCAATCTTCCTCACCAAAAACAAAAAAAAAGATAAAATAATCCAATGAGGATGTGGTGGAGGTATAGATAAAGTATGATTGGAGGGTAGGTACTGGAGGTTCATTGCACTATTCCCTCTACTTCTGAAGATAAAATAATCCAATGAGGATGTGGTGGGGGTACAGATAAAGTATGATTGGAGGGTAGGTACTGGAGGTTCATTACACTATTCCCTCTACTTCTGTTTATGTTTGACAATTTCAATAATAAAAAAAGAGATTAAGCCTGTGTTACCTCCTCCCAGAAGCCCTCTCATTTTCCTCGGAGGGTTAGATCCCTCCTCTGAGCTTGTCAAGCCACCTAACATGCTAAACTGCAGTCCAGTGGTTTACCTCTCCCTCGTGAGGGCAGGGGCTTCCCTGGGTCCCCTCTGTGTCCCTGGGACATGGTTCCCAGCATGAATGAACGGATGACTCCTAGCCTTGGTTCATTTGTGGTCGAGCATCTTGATCTCCAACTAGCAGTTAAGTTCCTTTGATGGCAAAAGCCAGCCCTTTTATACAGGTTTGTTCGTTCTGCTGGGCTGGGGCAACGTAAAAGCTCCAAAAGCGGATGACATTTGATTCTCGGTGACCGGGGTTGGGTGAGTTTCACCACTTGCTGGCTGGACTGACATGCTCTGAGGAACTGACAGGACAGGTGCTACTTCCTATTTCAGAGTCCAGAGGCTTGTCTCTTTAGGCAAACCGAGCTCACACCCTGCTGAGGAAAGGAGGAAAAGCCAGATGAGCCAGTGCCTTGAATGAGTGGGAACGCCCCGTAATGGGACGAGAATTTCTGCTCAGGCACGTGGCTAAACCTAGTTAGGAAGCCTGCGGCGTGGATAACAGTTCCTGGAGGACCCGCGGCTCCCGAGAGGCGAGCCCTAAGGATGCGCGTGCTGAAGCTGCTGATCTTCCTGGCCCACTGGGCAGTCGCCAGGGCTGGACGAGGTAGGCGCTGCGAGTACCTGGCTGTCTTTGTTTTGTACTATGAACTCAGGATCTGGGAGCTGGAAGCTGCTCTCAGAAAGCTGACAGAGTGGCTAAAAATAGCAAGGCAGGGAGCTAGGGCAGGGAGAGTGAGACAGTGGGCGGTGGGGGTGCAGTTTGAGCCAGAAGATTTTAAGTGGGGGCAACAGCTGGCCAGGGGCGGGACACTGACTTTGCTAAGAGGCGTGGGTACATGAGAGCCAGCCAGGTGGTAGAGGTAGAAGGTGGCAGGAGATTCACGGATTCATTCCACAAATATTGGCTAAGTGCCTTCTATGTACCGTGTGCTATTCTAGGAACCAGAAAAGAAAAGAAAACAAAGCCACAGTCCTTGTGAAGCATTCTTTCACTTGGGAAGAAACAGACCAAAAGACACATGAACAAGTAACTACATAGTATTCCAGGAGATAACAAGTGTTACAGAGAATAATAAAGCAGAAAAAGGAGTCGGGAGTGTGGGGGAGGGGGTAATTATGGGGTGGCCAGAGAAGAGCTGTCTAATGAAGTGACATTTGAGTAGGGACCTGAAACAGTGAGGGAGAGAGCCACGTGGACGTCTAAGAGAAGAACACTCCATTGAGAGTGGATGGAAAGTGCACTGAGCTGGATGCACAGGTGATGTGTGTGAGAAGAGCAAGGAAGCAGGGGCCGGCCCCGTGGCTTAGCGGTTAAGCGCGCACACTCCGCTACTGGTGGCCCGGGTTCGGATCCCGGGTGCACACCAATGCACCACTTATCCAGCCATGCTGAGGCGGCGTCCCACATACAGCAACTAGAAGGATGTGCAACTATGACATACAACTATCTACTGGGACTTTGGGGAGAAAAAGGGGGAGGATTGGCAATAGATGTTAGCTCAGAGCCAGTCTTCCTCAGCAAAAAGAGGAGGATTAGCATGGATGTTAGCTCAGGGCTGATCTTCCTCACACGCACACAAAAAAAGAGCAAGGAAGCAGAGTGGCTGGAGCAGAGCGGGCAAGGGAGGGAGGTAGAGATGAGGCTGGGGGATCACGGGGTGGGCGTGAGGGGCTGGTGCCAGCTCATGTATAAACTTGTAGACAATTTTAAGGACTCAGAGTGAAATGGGACATCATTAGAGTTTTTTTAAAAATATTTATTTATTTGTGTGTGTGTGTGTGTGTGTGTGTGTGTGAGGAAGATCAGCCCTGAGCTAACATCCGGTGCCAATCCTCCTCTTTTTGCTGAGGAAGACTGGCGCTGGGCTAACATCTGTGCCCATCTTCCTCTACATTATATGGGACGCTGCCACAGCATGGTTTGACAAGCGGTGTGTTGTCCGTGCCTGGGATCCGAACCTGTGAACCCCGGGCTGCCGAAGAGCAGTATGTGAACTTAATCACTACACCACCGGGCTGGCCCCATCATTAGAGGATTTTAGGCAGAGCTGTGATGTGATCTGACTTGCATAAGTTTAAAAGGACCCTTGGACAGCAACTAGAAGGATGTGCAGCTATGACATACAACCATCTACTGGGGCTTTGGGGGAAAAAAAATAATAAATAAAATTATAAAAAAAAAAAAAAGGACCCTTGGGCTGTTGTATTGAGAAGAGACTGTAGTGGGCTGAAGGCGGGGTGACCAGCTTGTCTTGGTTTGCCTGAGACTCTCCTAGTTTTAGCATTTAAATTTTGGTGCCCTGGGCACTCCCTCAGTCCTGGGCAAACTGGGATGGCTGGTCACCCTAGTAAAGGAGAAGCAACAGAAGCAGCGAGGAGGCTGTTGCCATCAACCAGTGAGGGAGGATGGGGGCTCAGCCTGGAGTGCTAGGAGCGGAGGTGGTGGGAGACTGTCTGATTCTGGACAAGACTTGCTGACAGATGGTGGGTGTGAGAGAAGGGGGACTCCAAGTTGGCTCCAAGGTTTTCAGTCTCAATAACTAGAAGGGCGGAGCTGTCATCTGCTGAGATGTGGGAGGAGGCAACGGCAAGGATTTGGGATATGTCGAGTTTGAGACACCTGTTAGATTTCTGTCTGATTGGAGAGGAGTCAGTGGGAGGGCTGGACCTGTAGTTTTCCTTAGGATTCTAGATTGCCCTTTTCTGAAGTCCTTTGAATGGGACCTTAGATATGATCCAACACCCTTTTGGTACAGCTGCAGAAACTGAGGCCGAGAGAGGGAAGGACTGGCCCAGGGTTCTGCTCGTTGCTTGCCCCTGTGGAGCTCCGTTTTCCCAGGCTGGAGTCCGAAGGGTTGGTGGCCTCTGATCAGTCCACTTTTTCAGACACTACCTAGGAGCAGCTGGGAGCCTTGGCAAATTGCTCTGCTGACGTGGCTGGGCATCTCAGAGGCCAGTGAGGAGAAGCATTGGAGGCAGGAAACCGGAGTGAAATGCCTGGGAAGGGCTTGGATCCAAAGCTGTGACTTAAAGGTGGAAATACCTCTGGGACAAGTCCTAAGAGGCCATGTCATTCCCTGTGAGGGCGTCTGCTTGGGAGAAGGCTGAGAGTGGCATTCCTCCTTCCACTTGGAGGCGGACACCTGGTTCCCCCTGGGGAACTTAGGGCTCTGCCAGTCTAACTGAGGCTGAGGAATGACTGAAAGAATCTTCCACACCCTCACTCTTTCAATTTAAATATATTTTCTTAGAAATCCAAATGCCAGTGGGCACCCGTCAGCCCAGAGTCTTAATGGTTAAAAAGAATGTCTCCTCCCCCCAAATGCACTAAGATGTTCATTACGGCGTTGTTTATAATAACGGAAAATGCTAACAACAAAGGAAGAGCTGAATAGATGATGGTAAAACTGCCTGGTGAAAAAGTTTCAAGACAATACAGCAAAATGGAAAACAATAAGTAACATTTATTAAATACTTATTATGTGCCAGGAACTGCTGAAATTTTTACATACTACCCTTACAACAGCCTTGTGAAATAGGGATTTTCACGGAAACCGAGCCTTAGAGAAGTTAAGTAACTAACCCGAGGTGACAAAGCTAGTAAGTGTTTGAGTCTGGATGTAAACCCAGGCTGTACATGTCCATCTGTTTATAAAAGATGCTATGTAAAAATAAACACACACTAAGGAAAATAGCCAAGAAGAGCTAACATTTATTTATTGAGCACTTATAAGGGGCCATGCTTATGCTAGGTGCTTGACATATGCTGTCCTTTAAAAACACATTTGTGAAATGAAGTAAGAACAATTCATTTGGTTTTTATAGTCCCTGTAAAGTAGGTACTATTACCATCATACCATTTTGCACGTGAAGAAAATGAGACTCAGAGGGGGACACCACACGTTGCCCAAGATCCCGCAGCTGGGAAATGGCAGGACCAAGCCTGAGCTCAGCTGCCTTATGCATCATGCCCTTTGATGGGTCCTCTCTCGGGTTGGTGGGTCTTATAGGTTCTATGCTATTTTTTCCTCTCTTATCCAAACATTCTGGAATGTGTACATCTATAATTTAAAAGTAAAATTAAATTTAAAAAGAATTCCACAGCACCTGTAAGTTTTTTCAGAATCCGAGTCTCTTCCTGAAGTGCAGAACGTTGAGACACCCAACCAGTTAGCAATCATCCCCGCTTTGCATAAAACTGGGGTTTCCACCTCTACCTTCCTTAGCCAAGAGCTTGGGTGGGGCCCTAACTTGCAGGTATGGTCTCCTCCCACACATGCCCCATGCCACTGCATTCTCCTGCAGTTTCTTTTTTTTGTGTGTGAGGAAGATCAGCCCTGAGCTAACATCCATTGCCAATCCTCCTCTTTTTGCTGAGGAAGATTGGCCCTGGGCTAACATCTGTGCCCACCTTCTTCCACTTTATATGGGACGCTGCGACAGCATGGCCTGATAAGCGGTGCATCGGTGCACGCCGGGGGGTGCCAACCCGGGCCACCAGCAGCGGAGCATGCGCACTTAACCCTTACGCCACAGGGGGCCGGCCCCTCCTGCAGCTTCTAATTGCAGAGAGACAGACAAGTTCTTTCAGTGTGGGTTAGCAGGGAAGGAACACACTTCCCTCAAGAATGATAAGCTGACCTAGTGGAGCTGTTTTAAGGAGAGGGCAGGGGCCGGCCCAGTGGTGTAGTGGTTTAAGTTCATGCGCTCTGCTTCAGCAGCCAGGGGTTTGCAGGTTCGGATCCCGGGTGCAGACCTACGCCCACTTGTCAAGCCATGCTGTGGCGGCGTCCCACATACGACGTAGAGGAAGATGGGCACAGATGTTAGCTCAGGGCCAGTCTTCCTCAGCAAAAAAAGGAGGATTGGCACTGGATGTTAGCTCAGGGCTGATCTTTCTCACACACACAAAAAAGGAGAGGACAATTCATGCAGTTAACACAAGTCAGTAAATGTTGGCTTTAACAAGTGAACCCTCTGTGTTTTGCACGGCCTTAGTTTACAGAAGAGGAATTACAACGGAAGAGTTCAAGGTTATTGCTTAGCTTCAAAAACAAAGGACTGAACTAGGGACCAAGGTCGTTTTGTGGTGTGAGTTATACACATAACAAACAAAAGACATGGAATCACAGGGCGTTAGAACTGGCAGGGCCTTCAGATAACCTTTCTGAAATACTCTCATCTTACACTCGAGGAAACAGAGGCTCCAGAAGAGAAGAAAAACTGAGGCCCGAGAGGCAGAGTGGCCCAGGGAATGAGCACTCAGGCTGGCTTGTCCACCCTGCAGCTAGGTGCTCCCTATGAGAGTACTCCTTTCATCCACACATCCACACTTTGCCACTGGCAGAGTTATCCCCATTTTACACATGAAGAAACTGAGGCTCAGCGAAGGAAATCTCTTGTTCAAGTTGCCATTGCCTATGTGGAGGAGCTAGGACTCAAAACAAGATTTCCCTGATTGCCAATTTCATGCATGCCCTTTCAAAATCAACCTGCTGCCTTAAGCCCGAAAACCTAAATCCTATGTTTAATATCTATGTGACCTTGAGCCTCTATTTCACCATCTATAAAGTAGGGATAATAGCAGAGGGGAGATCAAATATGATGGTTAAGTGAGATCACAGATGTACATTGTAAGGTGCTGTAAAAGTTTAAGGGACCATTTTTTTTATATCTAAGATCACACTGCTGGCTAGTGGCAGAGTAAAGTGCACTGCGATCATTTCTGTTCTGACACAATATGAGTCACAGATCTGCTGCTAACTAGCTCAGTTTTCTCATCTATGAAATGGGTACAATAATAGAATGCATTTCATAATTTTTGTGTGTGTGTGAGGAAGATTGTCCCTGAGCTAACATCTGTTCCAATCTTCCTCTATTTTGTATGTGGAACGCTGCCACAGCATGGCTGGATGAGCTGTATGTAGGTCCGTATTTGGGATCCGAACCTATGAACCCTGGGCCACTGAAGCGGAGCATGCGAACTTAACCACTAGGCCACCGGGCCGGCCCTGCATTTCATAATTTTGTCATAAGGCTCATGGGTACAGTGCTTGGCACTGCATCTGGCATTCAGTAGGTGCTAAATAAAGGCCAGGTGTCTTCCTGCCTTCTTTCTCTTGTCTCCCACCATAAGCAAACTCACCTTTTGGCTAGTTTAAGATCTTAGGCTCTAGGAATGATTTTTGCAAGTTTTCCCCACCTCGTCATGAATCATAGTAAAAGGAGCTCACGTTACATATGATCTTTAATGAAATTTTTAATATTGCTTTTGAAATGAATTATTGATTTTGACGGCATAGTTTTTTTCCAAACTTTGGAGCCAACCCATTTTTTTCAGGTCTCCGACGTTTCCATGGGCCTTACGAAGCTACTAGGCTCTGGCCCTGTGTCTGTCGTCCCCAACGGACAAGGGGGCCCGGTAACCCCTTCGATGAAGGAGGAGGGGGGCCAGGAGACTGTTTTGCCTGCCCAGGAACAGGGAGCAGAGCTGAGCGCTCAAAATTAAAACTAGAGGGTGTGCTGTGCCCACAGGCCCTCCGCTCAAGAAAGACCATCCAGGAGGAGACAGGATCTGTCTTCACATTGTTCTGCTTCAAACGTCCTGGCCCCGGACCTGCACTTTACCTGCAGAGGACAGCATTGAGGGGACGCTGGGGCAGGCAGCAAGAGGGTGCAGCCACTCGCCCCTCATCCCATCTCTCTTCCTTGGGGAAAGGGGGACTTGCAGGACCCCCCAGGGACCAAATTCAGAGTAACTGCTGCTTTGCATTGCTGAGTGCTTACCCATTATCTTATTTTAACCCTCCCAATGACCCCAAGAGGTAGGGGGCGCTGTTGCCTCTATTTTACAGATGAGGGAACTGAGGCACCGAGTAAGTTGTTCATGTTCACACAGCTAGTGGGCAGTAGAGGTGGAATTCCAACCCAGGTCTGTGCCCTCAGCTACTCACTGTTCTTGATCCCAAATTTATTCATATCCTCAGTAACTAATGAATAATAATGACAGCTAGGATTGGTATACGCTTTCCTAAAACTCAGGGAAATACACGAATCCTTTCTTACTGTAAAAGATTCAAGCAGTATGAATATATAAGCCTTTTAATTTTAACGGGATTCCCCAGGTGAGGCATCTGCACAATAAAGTTTGAGAAGCTCTGGTCTAAAGGATCAAGGGTTAAAGTGCCTGAGTCGCCACACCCTCCCAGTCTCGCTCCCGGCCCCAGGGGTAATTGCCAGGGACAGTGCAGCATTAAGATTCTTCTCTACAGGCCCTCTCTGGTTCAATACCTTATTTGATGCTCACAGACAAGCAGGGCAGATGTCAAACAGGCTCAGCAAGGCCAGGCAAACATAAGGAAGCTCCTAGATTAGAAACCAGATAACCTGCCTCCCTGTCCAGGGTCCTTCTGCCCACTTTCTTTCTCCAGGACGTGATAATTAGAGCTTAATTCCTCACAGTCTGTAACTAATTCCGTAGAAGCCTGTGGCTGCCATTCTTTGGTGGGTAACATGTGTATTATAAAAGCCACCTTCTGGGGGCTCTGAGTCAATATTGTGTCTCAGCTGTAGAGTCAGAGAGGTCCGAGTTTGAGCCTCAGTTTCCTAATCTGTGAAATGGGCATAAGAATCCCACCTTAGAGAACGGTTGCAGGGATGAAATGAGATAAGCATGTTACGGGCACCTAGCTAACATTCTTTGAGTGCTTCCTAGTCTAATCATCCTTCCCACAGCCTTGTTCATTCATTGAGTATATCTCTGGGCATCTTTCCCATCCGAGGCACTGTTCTGGTTGCTGAGGACAGAGATGAACAAGACAGGCTTTGTGCTCTCATGGAACTGACATGGTAGGTAGGGAAGATGGATGATAAGAAAGCCAACAAGATCATTTCATATGTGAGAGTGGTCTGAAGAAAATAAAACTGGGGGACGTGGAACTTGAGAAAAGGTAATCAGGGAAGGCTTCTCTGAGGAGGTGACCTTTGGGCTGAGGCCTGAATGAGAGGAAAAAGCAGCCATGTGATGACCTAGGGAAGACTGGGGAAGGCAGTAGAGGAGACGGGGAAGAGGCTCCGTGAGGACAATGAGTGGGGCGAGTTGGGCTGAGCGGTAGAGGAGGTCTCTGTGATCCGCCTCCACAACGAGGAGACTGGAGCCCAAGGAGGTGGAGCCCCCTGGTTCTCCGTGCCATTCTTTCTTCTGTCCTGGTCTCTCCTGGAGTCAGGGCTTCGGAGACACACACACATACACAGAGGTCACTAGGAATTCCAGGCAGGCTGGAATGAAGAGACAAACCGGCAACTGACACTGGAGCTTCCGTTAGCAGACAAGGAGTTTCAGAAGTGGGGAAATGTTCACTGAGCAGTGTGAGGGCTGACGTCAAAGGGGCAGAACGGCTGGATGTTTGTGGTTAGTGGAGAAAGCCCGCTTGAGGTAGGGGAGTGGTCTCTGCCTGGTCTTGAGAGGAAGCAAGGGGACCGCACGCCAGAGAGAAGGAAGAGGGGACAAAGCGCCTCTCACTGCATGCGACCTGGCCAGCCTGGCCTCAGGCTCGAAGCAGGCGTGACCCAGCCACAGTCAGTGCAGGGGCTTGGGAAGCCCACCAACTCTGCCCTTTCGCTGGTTGAAATGGGGCAGTTAGTTTCTTTCCTCTGGCTTAGGATTTTGCCCCTGTAGGAGTAATTGCAAACATCCTAGTGATCGCAATTTGCGTGAAAAGTTTAAACTCCCCCCATTATAAACAAAGACTCAGCAGGCATAGACTGTCTACAAAAAGATATATCCAAAATAAAAAGGCACTAGTTTTACCCCCTTAGCAATCACTTCTTCCCGGGAGAGGATCCAGAACCACAGGACCCCCACCGTTTACCATGTGTCTCAGGCAGGTTGACCTCTGAACCTTAGTTTCCTTATCTGCAAAATGGGGATAATGATCAATGCCTCCTGGCTGTGGTGAAGATGACTCTATAATAACCGTGGGGGGGATATTTGCAGTCATTTGCACCTTAGCGTGAACAAGTTTCTGATCTTTTCCTGAGACCAGGTTTCGATCAGGAGAGGTGGGCAAAGGCTCGGAAGCATCTGGGAGGAAAAATCAAGGAGTGAGGCTTGGGGGCCAGACTTTCCCTCTGGGCCTGTCCTAGAGCTGCACTGACTGTCAGGTGACTTGGGTGGTGCCCTGAAAGTGACAGAAGCTGGGACACCCAGGCCCGGTTTCCTGGGGTAGGGTGGGTGGTGACTATTGGCTCCGAGTGACTCAGGAAATGGAGGAAGTGACAGCGATGGTGGAGGGTGAGGAAATCCCAGGCCTCAACCCATCTTAGCCAGAAACACAGGATTGAGGGCAGAGGCCAAACCTGTTCAACTCTCTTCAATAAGCATCATTGAAATGACTTATACCGGGCCCTGTGCCAGGTGCAGATGATAAACCCACTCCACGGGGCCTGTTGCTTTCCATTCCCTTCTCTGTTTTACAGAGGTTTTTAGCATTTCGGCCTTCCTGGTTTGGAGCTGAGACCAGGTTTTGGTCAACCACTTCAGCAAACAGGACCACCCCTAGCTGCTCGGGCTGCCACCCTGCATCCAGAATCTCTAAGTACACCCACGTGAGAAATGCGTCCCAATCTGATATTACATTCCTTCTTTTCTGGTCTAGCACTCTTAAACATTTCCACACATATAACTGAGGTTTTTGCTGGTATTAATTAGCAAGATCTTACAACGCATCTGGTGTGTAAGTTCTCCCAGGTGAGATTTTTGTATGTATTTCCCTGGAGCATGATAAGGTCTGACTCTAGTTACGGGCTCAGAGAGGTGAAGCAACTCACCCAAGGTCACACAGCTAGTATGTAGCTCCAGAGGCTGAGCGCTTAATCCCGACACTCTCCCACCTTGGCTTTAAAACAAGCACTCTGCTTAGAACTCCCAAAAGTTCTTGAGGGTCATGCAGCCCAATACCTCATGCTGCTGCCAGAACACTGAGATGGGGAGATGGTAAGGGCCTTGTCAAAGGTCACGGGGCAGGGACAGAGCCAAGCCTGTTCTCTGCTCTGCTCAGTGCCTCCCTAGGCAAAGCCAGACCTGTGGCCCTTTTTCTCTGGACCCAGCATTCGGAGAAAACTTCCTTTCACCCGTGCATCCTCCCCTCCCCCAGCCCAGGGTTCCCCCGGACTTCCTCTCCATTCAGGCTCAGGGAGGGCCCAGCACTGAGGAGGGTCTCCTTTCCCCTGCAGGAAAGTTCTGGCACATCTCTGACCTGCACTTGGACCCTGACTACAAGGTCTCCGAAGACCCCCTCAAGGTGTGCCCATCAGCCGGCTCCCAGCCGGTGCCCAACGCAGGCCCCTGGGGTGACTACCTCTGTGATTCTCCCTGGGTCCTCATCAACTCCTCCATCTACGCCATGAAGGAGATCGAGCCAAAGCCGGACTTCATCCTCTGGACTGGGTGAGAGCAGTCACAACAGCTGCCTTGCGCCGGGCCATGGCTGTGTGCCACCTGCCAGCCTGGCACCTTCCCCACCCCATCTCCTTTAGTCCTCACACCAGCCCTGTTTTAGAGAGGATGAACCTGAATCTCAAAGGACGCAGCTTGCCCAAGGGACCCTGGGCCTGCCTGGCTGATTCCAAAGTCTGTGCCCATCATCTCCGTGTCTCCCGGCCTCAGCAGAACGCAGCTGTCTCTGAGGATGGAGACATGGTCGTGGCCTGTCTGGGCATGTGGAAAACTCCTGGGTTTTAAGTTGGGGGATGAACACTGGAGCCACTCCCACTGGGGGTTAGGGACTCCAAGCCCTAGAGATCCAAATGCAGGAAGGGAAGAAGGTAGGAGGGCTGAAAGTGGTCCAGCATCGGGACCAAGGGTCCTGGTCAGCTGCTGGCCACTCTTGGGCTGCTCTGGTCCAGGGCACTGTTCTGCATGGGGACAGCTCAAGGGGTGATTTCCGCTCAGCCACAGAGACTCCATTTCTGCTTCTCATCCAGGGATGCTGCCATAAGTCCTCCAACTTTCCTCAGCACTCGCCGTCCTTGTCACTCAAGGTCCCCTCCCCCACAGTAGGTCAGCCTGCCTTGTGCTCAGCCCGAGGTAGACACTGGGGAACTGAGATAATAGGGACCCAGACTCGCCTTCAAGGAGCCCACGGTCTTGTGGGCAACACAGACAAACCCACTGACCACGATACCCCAGCGAGGAGAGAGGGTCAAGGGGGGATGTGGGAACTTCACAGGACCCCTGACTCCCTCTGGCAGGACTGGGGAGGACTTCCTGAGGGAAGTGGTGAACCAGGGAGCTGATGAGGTAGGCTGGCAGAAGCTCTGAGTTCTTGCTCCCTCTTCCAGCCGCAGTGGACACTTGTATAAGGCAGGCTCAAACCCACGAGGCCCTCAGCTGTCCCTCAGTGTGACATGGGAGTGACCAGGAATGACCCTCAGATAGACCCTGTGGTCAGCAGGGGGAGGGGCAGGGCTAGACACTTAAGAAATGTGACAGTTTCTCAGGAGGGGCCTGGGCAGCTCTGGCTTCCCTGGGCTCAGGAATCAATCTAAGAAGAGAGTGAGCTTTAGGCCATGAAGCTGGCCTCCTGCTCCCGCGAGAGTTCTTGCTGGGGGAGCCTCTGAATTCTCTGAGGAGGGGACCTTGGAGAAATGTGTAACATTCTGAAAGATGTGATCCCTCTGGGAAAGGAGACCACTTTGGGAAATTCATGATCCTTTAACAGAAGCATGGTTTTTCTGGGAAGTCTTTGGGACCTTGCAGAGATGTATGGATTGCACAAGATGACCTCTAGGCCCTTTATAATTCTTCAATTTCTAAGAAATTAGACTTCTCTGGGAGAGTTCCAACCTTTAGGGGGTAACCTGTAGAAATTGGATGTGTTTTCTATCAGACAGAATTAGATCCTCCAAACTAGAAAAAAAAAATACAATTTTGTTCTGATGTCTTTTGATTCCTGGCCTGTCCTTGGGGCGGGGGGGACAGAGCTGAAAGGCTCCTCCTGCTGCCCTCATGAGGGCATCAGAGACGCAGTAGGACGTAATGGGTGTGAGCATAGACTCTGGAGTCAAACCCTGGCCCCACCGCTTTCTAGCTGTGTACACGTAGGCAGAATTCTTCGCCTTTCTGTGCCTTGGTTTCTTTACCTATCAAATAGGACTAACAATAGACCCTATGTTGTAGGGTTATTAAGAAGAATAAATTAGTGGGTGTGGGTACAATGCACAGAAAGTACCTGGCACAGAGCAGGCCAGTGTGAGCTGCTAGGAGCAGCGTCAGCACTATTAAGCTAATTAACTTCTCTGGGGATTACCTGGGCAGCGGCTGAGTCCTCAGGCTTTAGATTGTTGGGGCTCCTACCGTCCCCAAACTCCGCCTTCTCCCATCCTCCTCCTCTGTCCCCACCTTGCTGCTCATTTCTAAGGTAGATCCAGGAATTTAGCTCAGTCGAACAGGGGACTAAATGGTCCTGGGGCAGATCCCGAACCTTCCCGAGAGTAGGTCTGAACTCTATACTCTGAAGCCAGCTCCGAACTCTTTAGAACCCTTGGGGAAAGGAGCAGAACTCAGAGATGGCTTCTCTGCCCGAGCTCCCTGGGGGCTTGCAGATGGGATTGGAACCCCAGAGCTTCCCTCTCTAAAAAATAATATTAATTACCACCCAGCAGCTACTATTCTACATTTTATATATATAATTTTATCCCTCTATTGAAGTCTCACAAATGCCCTATGGCTTGGTTCCATTATTATCCCTATTTTACAGATGAGCTAATGGAGGCTCAGAGAGGTTAAACAACCAGCCCAGGGACCCACAGCAGGTAAATGGCAGAGCCCAGGTTTGAACTCTGTCCTCTGTGACTCCCCACTCCAGCCTGGCCATTCCTCCTCAGTGGGCGTCCGAGGCCCAGTTCCAGAGCCTCTTTTCTCACAGCAGAGCCATCCCTTCTTTTTTCTCGTACCCCTTCCCGGGCTGCCGGCACCAAACTGGCTTGATGGTGTTTTGCAGCGATGACACCCCTCATGTGCCCAACGAGAACCTGGGAGAGGCGGCCGTGCTGGAAATTGTGGAACGCCTGACCAAGCTCATCAGAGAGGTCTTTCCAGGTAAGACTCTGCCATTGGTCCCCCACTGCATGCCCTGAACCCCAGGCGGTGCCGGGCTCAGTGGGACAATGACAGCAGCAAGATGAGGGGGAATGGCCTCCACCCACTGACAACAGTGGCTATTGGCCAGGTCCTGTGCCAGGCACTTCATGGCGATCATTTCTTACCTTCCAACAACCCTGCAAGGAACACGCGAGCTCCTCAGCCTATGGATATACACAGAGTCCTATTAATGGAAATGCCTGACTTTTCCCTGCCTTCTTCCCCTGCCTGTTTCACACCAGACTCACAGCCTCTTCTCAAGGTGCCTACAGTTATATACAAGCACTGTCCGTGGTAAGTCTCACGTGGGCTCACACACAGCCCTTGTGTCCTGTTCTGGCTCTGGAGTTGCCACCCACCACCCTCAAGACATCTAGGCTGCTGAGACCTCAGGGAGATGCTGATTTCCAGCCAAGGTGCTGTTTCTTGGTGCTTCCATGGCCTCTAGAGCCTGGGAGAGCAGGCAGGGACCGTGAGTGATTATGGCAGCAGCCCCACGGGACATGACAGTGAGAATGGGGTCTGCATGCCCCAACTAATGGCCCTTGAAAATGCTTTTAAGCAGGCTGTGCCAAACACAAGGTCCTGGGGGCTGAATCAGGCTCTCAGGCTGCCAGCTGGGGACCTGGGAAAGCAGCCCACTACCCCCATCCCCCACCTTCTTTGGCTTCTGGGACAGCTGCTTCCTCTAAAGGTCTTAGTCATGGGTCCCTGGGACCCAGATATAGAATAATGTTAATAAAAATAAATAATAACAGCAGCAGCAATAACTCTATGTGTTGCCGAAAACCGGGACCTTGTCACTGTAGCCGAGTCAATGAACACAATGACAAGGGATTGAGGAAAAGAAAGAGTAGTTTTTTGTTTTTTGGAGGAAGATCAGCCCTGACCTAACATCCATGCCAATCCTCCTCCTTTTTTTCCCCTTTTTCTCCCCAAAGCCCCAGTAGATAGTTGCATGTCATAGTTGCACATCCTTCTAGTTGCTGTGTGTGGGACACAGCCTCAGCATGGCCAGACAGGCGGTGCGTCGGTGCGTGCCTGGGATCTGAACCCGGGCCGTAGCGGAGCGCACGCACTTAACCATTAAGCCACAGGGCCAGCCCAGTGAAAGTAGTTTTTAATTTGCTAGCAAATGAGGACATGGCAGGCTATTGCCTCAAAACCCACTGTCCTCCTGAAGTGTTAGCAGCTAGGGTTTTTAAACGGGAATCCATGGGAAAGAATGTGCTGTCTACATGACTGCAAACATCTGGTGGGGCAATTACGTGAGGGTCCCAGACGTTCTGGCACCGAGCCAGCTGTTATCTCTATCTGTAGCAGGAGGTCCTACACTCCCTCCATCAATCTTTCTGCATTACCAGAAATTGGGTCCTGGCGGGAAGAAGGAAACTGCTGCCCGTTAACGATTACAAAGTTTATAAGGTTTTAGACAGGGGAGGGCGAGCTGTGGCTTTGCAGGTTGGCGTCTTCCCATCAGCCTGCATTTTGCCTTGTGTGGCTGCTCACAGGGAGGAGGCTGGTGAGATAAGGAAATCCGCAGGTGGGTGTCCTTGGTTGTCTGCCTCCGTGATGGGTGGTGGATTCTGGCACCAGGAAGCCAAGGAGCTGGGGTCTGGGAAGCTTCAGCTTCTTGATATCCTCTGGACATCAGTTTCCCTGGAACAAAACTTCAAAGGACCCACAACTAGCCAAAACTTAACTTCTACTTACCTTGTGAAGTTTAGGGATACAAAGGTTAAAGAAACCCATATTTGCATATGAATGTAACTTAGGGAAAGCAGGGAAAGGGGGGATGAGTGCTTTTGGTTTTAACCCCATATATGCTGGGTTTAACGTAGGGGAAGTGATATCAGGGCTGGCATCATATGGATCTATGTGTCTTGTGCTGTCAGGCACTCCTCTGAGAACATTATATGCCTTAGCTCATTCATTGTCATGATCATCCTAGAGAGAGGTGCTATGTGAGCCTTAGGGTCAAGTAAACTGGTCAAGGTCATGTGGCAAGGGTGGGGACTCAAATCCTGGTTTGAGCACCTCTCTTATCCACCTCTCCCACTGCCACTCCAGGAGGGCCCAAGCTGCTGTCACCAATCCACATCTATCCTCCAGGCAACCTCCTTTCTGCCACCCACTTTCCTCAACATAAATCAACTTATGCAGAGTTGCCTGGAGGCTTCCAGTCTATGTAACTCGACCCAACCCAACCCAACTCAGACACGCTTGGGCTTGTTCATCTTCTAGCAGAAGTCACCACTTAGGGTCAAACCAGGGCACTCCCCCCCTCCAACAATAGGTATTCTTATACTTTTTTTTAATAATTTCATTTATTTATTTCCCCAAAGCCCCAGTAGATAGTTGCAGGTCATAGCTGCACGTCCTTCTAGTTGCTGTATGTGGGACGCGGCCTCAGCATGGCCGGAGAAGCGGTGCGTCGGTGCGCGCCCGGGGTTCCGAACCTGGGCCGCCAGCAGCAGAGCGCGTGCACTTAACCGCTAAGCCACGGAGCCGGCCCAATCTCTTTATTCTTAATGTATAGATAAGGAACCTATGGCTCAAAGCTAGCTGGTTCCTAGGGAGGATTTCCAACTCAGATCCAACTGTGAGCACTCGTTCCTCCATTCCACATAGGGCTTCTGCAGTAAAAGTGAAATGAAGGATAAGAAAATGCTCTATTACTACGATTTAACGTACAACTGTGAATTAGGAGATTTTATAGTTCATAACACACTTGCACGTTTATTGAATTTCCTCATATCCAAGATGCCATCCACTGTAAGAGGCGTCATTTTATGTATTGCTAAGGGAAAAAATGCTGTCAATTAAAGCATTGCTGTCTCACACAATGCTGTCTCACGGCCTCAGCAGTAAGACACAGCCCACTTGCAGAGATGTTAAAATGAGAAGAAACTGGAAGAGACGAAATGAGGCATTTTCTGATTTGGGAATTATAACAACACACGTCAAGCAGAATGCTCCCCATTTTATAGATAAATAAGCCGAAGCAATTTGTGGGAGAACAGGAAGGGACTGAAACTGGAGATGTGGGGTCCCACGTCATGTGTTCTTCCTGCCACGCGCCACTTGTGTCCCATCAGAGTCGCCGTGAACACCAGGCCTTGCCTCTCCAGCACGGCCGAGTGGTGAACGCAGGTGTGCAAAGGAAACAGATCAGGTCCCAATTCAGGCTCTGCCACATTCTAGCCGGGCAAGCTTATGGAGACTGTTTTCTGCCTGTGCAAAATGCGGAAAATACTGGTACCTGCCCAGAGGGTTGTCGTGAGGATGAAATAAGGCAACCTAGTCACTCAGTCAGTCAAAAAATATTTATTGAGCATCTACTATAGGTGTGACACCATTCTAGGGGACTTGGCCGTGAACAAGATGCCAGGTTGTACCTGCATGGAGCTTACGCTTGTAAAGAGCTTCCAACAGTGCCTGGAACGTAGAAGCAGCAAAACATGGGAGAGATTCCCTTCCTTCTCATCCGCCCTTGGGATTCCCGGGGTTTGTGTTTTTTCTTAAATGGATTCTTAATGGCTTCCTGTATTCACGTTAGAGAGGTGAGGTTTTTCCAGGCACTTCCAGTGATGGCTTCTGGCTTTGAGAAGAATTGCTGATGGGAGTCCTACAACCTCCTCCTTTGGCAGAGATCTCAGCATTTCCAGATCTTGTAGGCTAAACTGGGCGAAGGGTTTAACAAACATTTTCCCAAGTGGGAATTGGAGGCTCTAGCCTCCCTCATGGTTCAAGGTCACTCTCTGGGGTGAGCCAAGCTCATATAAGGACAAAGCCGTGCCCTGAGCTCAGAGTTTTTGTTTATCGTCAAATATTTATTGAGCAACTACTACACGCCAGACACAGACAAATGCAAAATAAAAGCAGGAATGAGGCACTCACAAGGAGGAAATGAGTCTGACAGGCTCCTCTCTCCCTCCTGGGCTCATTCACAGGCCACTTCCTCAGGGAGGCCTCCCCTGACCCCCACCCCACCCCTGTTATACAATCCCACAGCAAGCGGCTCTTCCCTTTTTGTGACAGCCCTCCCACCTCTAATTACTTAATACCCGTCAACCCTACTGCACCACAAGGCCTCTGGGACTGGGACTTGCGTATCTGGTTCCCAGGTGGACGAGCTGACACGTAGCATGTGCTCAATAAATATGTATTGACTCACAATTGAGTGAAACTCCTAAGGCCTCCCAGAGAGAATTAGACCCCTTTCCTAACCGGATGATGGATTTGGAATTGATGAGAACAAGGACCAGTAAATTACCAAGTGGCTGATAATGGAGCTGAGGATTATTTAGATTTTCTAGCTTTCTCCTTATCATCTGATGCTTCCTTTCTGACCAGGAAACTTTCTGCTGGGAATGGGGTTAGGGACAGGATCAGAGAACTCACCACTCTTCCTTCTCAGGTCTGAGCAAAGTTCAGCCAGATTCTATTAAATGTAGTTTTCTGCTTATCTCTCTATTTTCCTCATCTGTGGATTTTTTCCCTTATTGCTCTTCCCCATTAGCTCTGATGGCCGGCGGCTGACTGAAAATGGCTAATACCACCAAGTGCCTTCACATACATATTTATATATTTCTCCTTTTCCTCCCAGACACTCAAGTCTACGCTGCTTTGGGAAATCATGACTTTCACCCCAAAAGCCAGTTGCCAGCAGGGAGCAACAACATCTACAATCAGATAGCAGAACTGTGGAGACCCTGGCTCAGTAACCAATCCATCGCTCTCTTCAGAGAAGGTACTAACACCGTTTGCTACTGTAAGGAGCACTTGTGCCAAGGTCTCATGTTGTCTTCACAACCTTCCCATGAAATAGGTACTGATTTTATCCCCCTTTTACAGATAAGGAGACTGAGGCTTGAAGATACGAAGTCACTGGCCAAGGTCAGCCAGCTTAGAAGAGGCAGACTAGGGAGCAGGAACCAGGGTGACTCCAGTGCCCATGCTCTTAACCCCACGGCACTAATGAGGATCACAAGTGAATATTTATTGAGCATTAGTACTGTGTGCCAGGCACTATTCTCTGCACGTTACTAGACTCCTCGCAACAACCCCAGGAAGGCGCAGTGACCATCAGTTCAAGCAGGGTTTCTCAACCTTGCCACTATTGACATGTTGGGCTGGATAATTCTTTGCTGTGGGGGCTGTTCTATGTACTGTAGGATGTTTAGCGGCATCTCTGGCCTTTACCCACTAGATGCCGGAAACACCCCTGTTGCAATAACGAAAAATGTTCTGGACATTGCCAAATATTCCCTGGGGCACAAGATCCTCTGGTTGAGAACCACTGATCAGAGACACAGCCAGCCCAAGGTTCCCCTTACCTACTCTCTTCCCTTTCCCTCAGTTCCCTGCTGTTGGGGCTCCCCATTGGCCAAACCCAAGCAGAAGCCCATGGCATAGAAGCCTATTGATTTACTTCACATAGATCAGCTCCTGGAGCAGAGAGCTGAGTGGAGAAGGGTTGACAGTGGATCTGGAGGGGCAAACACACCTCATTGTTATTCCCATTACACAGAGGAGGAAACTGAGGCATAGAGAGGTTAACTTTTCCAAGTTGCACAGCTAATAAGTGATAGAGCCAGGGCTTGAACTCAGGCACCCTGGCTCCAGAATCTTTGGTCTTACTCATGATGCCCCTCCTGTGGGAAAAATGGGAAGGGAGGATGCAAGGGAAGGAGAAGGTGAGAGAGTGAAGTGAAGGGGGCAGAGGCGTGTCTGGTCAGAGGCAGAGGACCCCTTCAGATTTTCCCTGGCTGTGATGTTCCAGGTGCCTTTTATTCTGAGAAGTTGCTGGGGCCGAGTGGGGCTGGGCGAATCGTGGTCCTCAACACCAATCTGTACTATAGCAACAATGAGCAGACAGCTGGCATGGCCGACCCCGGCCAGCAGTTCCAGTGGCTGGAAGACGTGCTGACCAATGCATCCCGAGCTGGGGAAATGGTAAGGGCTGCTGCCACCTCCTCCTCCCTCTCTGGGGTCACTTCCTGAACAGGTCTGCCGCCTCCGCACAAACTCACCCACCCAACCCGAGATGCCCACATCACAGAGGGTCCTTCATCAACCCAGCACCAGGAGGGGGCTTGTTCCATCCTGACAACAGCATGTGAGGCTGGGACCCTGGAGCCCATTGCAGATGTGAGGCTCCTGAGGGGTGGTGACCGTCCTGTCACACAATAAGTGGTGGAGCTGAGACTAGAACCTCAGTCTCCAGACTCCAAGTCCAGTGCTCTTTCCACTGCCCCGACATGCCACAGCTGCAGCCCACATAAAGGGATGCCCTGCCCTGGAGGTGGTCCATCTAGTCTGCTGGGCTGGCAGCTCCCTGAGGACTAGCCCTGTGTCTCATTTTCCTGAGTCCTGCACTGACCAGCACATCCCAGCAGAATCTCACGGCCGGTGCTTCTGAGCACTCACTATGCATCAGGCACGTTGCTAAGTGTTTTATATGGATTATCTCATTTTCTGAAAACTCCACCAGTTAGGTGCTATTCCCGATGTGAAAACAGAAGCTCAGAGAGGTGATCCACAGCTGGTGTCCAAGATGCAGTTTGACTCCAAAGCTCATGCTCTTAACTGCTCTCCCCCTACCCCCCATTCTACCTCTTGCAATGGTGGCCAAGGGCCCAGGTATTGTTAGCTGAGTGATTCAAGCAATGTAAGACGTGAACACACATTACCACATAGCATGTGCTACACAACCAGGCAAGGAAGGTTTAGTGACAGGGCCTGAGCTCTCCAAGAGAGAAGACTAGTCTCCGAAGGATCAGGAAGGTTTCATGAGGAGGTGCCCTTTGAGCTAGGTTTTGAACTACAAGTAGGATTTACAGAAGTGAAAATGAGAAAGGTACTCCAGGTGGCAGGCATAGCACGGGCAAAGGCACAGAAGTGGGGAAGTGTGTGGGACATTCATTGCTGGGTACAGAGAGTGCCGGAATCTGCCAGAGGTAGTCTTTCGGGGGAGGAGGTACATTTGAGCCTGTCTGCTTGCCTTTGGGGAGAAAGGCAGGTTTGGAGAGGGGGCAATGAGGGGTTGAGGAGGACATCTCGGAGCTCCTCCTGGACACCCCTTCCCTGTAGGTATACATTATTGGCCACGTGCCCCCGGGGTTCTTTGAGAAGACACGAAACAAGGCATGGTTCCGGGAGGGCTTCAACGAGGAGTACCTGAAGGTGGTCCAGAAGCACCATCGAGTCATCGCAGGGCAGTTCTTCGGGCACCACCACACCGACAGCTTTCGAATGTTCTATGATGATGCAGGTACTCAACCTGAAGGGCAACTGCCAGCCCACCTCCCTCCTTCTCTGGCCGGCCTCTCTCAGTCCCACTGTCTTTCTCCTGAAAGGTGCCCCCATCAGTGTCATGTTCATTACACCTGGGGTCACCCCATGGAAAACCACGTTACCTGGAGTGGTCAACGGGGCCAACAATCCAGGCATCCGGGTGTTCGAATACGACCAAGCCACACTGAGCCTGCAGGTCAGGAGCCCTGGTCTGTTGGGGTCAGAGGAGGAGGGAGGGGAGGGACCTGGACACCTCACTGCCTTCCCTAACTCTCTCCCAGCTAACCCACCCTCTGCTGACCACTGAGCCTCAGGAAGCTCAAGTTACTTCCATCCTTTCAGAGCTCAGGTTCAGAACCCTAGAGCCACCTCCCAACCCTGCCACCAAGTCAGGTCAATTCTTCTTCCCCAAATCTCTCTTGGCCCTGGATCACAGCCTCCTAGCCCTGCCCTGCTGTAGCTCATCTGCTACACATTACAGAAAGAGTTAATCTTTCTAAAGCACTTCTCTCTCTCCTGCTCAAAAACCTTCAATGGCTCCCCAGTGCCCCCAAAACAAGTTGGATCTCCTTGACCTCATAGTCAAGGCCTCCCACAGTGTGACCTCGGGCCTCCTACCCACTGCTTCCCTACACCAACTAGGCCCCAGCCATAGCAGGCCCCTAAGGCATCGAGCCATCCCTCACCTCCTGAGATGTGCTTGTGATTGTTGAAATGACAAAGAAATATTATTCCTTAATTGATTCAACAAAATGTACCAGGCATCTGCCATGTGCTAAGCTCAGGTGATACATAAGTGAACAAAAACAGCCTCAGCTCTCCTGGATCTGACCTTCTTATGGGAGACAGACAATAAAGGAGTAAGTAAAGTATGGCACAGGAAGAAGAGCTATGGAGAAACGAAAACACACTGAGGAGACAAGTAGTGACGGTTACAGGGTGTGTTGTGTGCTGTTAGGTAGGTGGGGCAGGGAAGTGTCCCTGATAGGGTGACATTTGAATTCTGAGTAAATTCAGGGAGCAAGCCATGTGAGCATCAGGGGAAGGCGGAGGAAGAGCAAGTCAAAGGCCCTGGGGTGGGGATGTTCTTGGTGTGTTAGAGGAAGAACAGGGAGACCAGTGTGGCTGCGGTGGAAGGATAAGGGGAGAGTGGGAGGGATGAGGTCAGATCACGTAGGCCATCATTAGGACTCTGCATTTGGGGAGTTTGGGGCAGATGAATTAAATATTTTAACTTACAATTTTACAAAGTCACCATGTCTGCTGTGCAGAGAACAGGCTGTTGGGGGCAAGGGCAGAAGTAGGGTATCGGTGAGGAGGTCACCACAGGAACCACTGAGAAGGGAGGGTGGCGGGGGCCAGAGTGGCAGCAGTGGGGTGGCGAGAAGTGCCAGATCCTGGACGTACTTCGAAGGCAGAGCGGACAGGATTTGCTGGTGGATTGGATGAGGGGTGTGAGAGCAAGAGAGGGGTCAAGGAGGACTCCAAGGCTTTGGCCTGAGCACCTGGAAGGATGAGGCTGCCGCTTACTGAAATGGGACACTGTCGAAGTGCAGGTTTTGGAGGGAAGATCAGAAGTCTGGTTTGGACCTGTTCACTTTGGGATGTCTAAATGGCATCCAAATGAAAATGCCGAGGGAAGAGGAAGTTGGGTGTTCAAGCTGGAGTTCCAGGAAGAGGTGGGTATAGAGACTTAATCTGGTTGATGAGAAAGGCCATTTAAAACCAGGGACTGGAGGAGATAACCCAGGTCCTTTGTTCCAGAGTAAATGTGGATGGAGACGAGGCCTGAGGATTTTTAGAGTATGGCCAGTTGTCCACATGGGCACGCAGAAGGCCCTACATCCTTCTCAGGGAGGGAGTCAGACAGACGTAGGTTTGAATCCTGGCTTCAGGACTCATGAGCTTTTTGACCTTTCTGGGCCTCTGTTGCTTCATCTGTAAAATGGGAGTAACAGTACCTCACAGGGGTGGGGAGGACTAACTGAAATAATGTCATGTGCCCAGCAGGAAGCTGTCATCCATACATGGCAGCTCCTCTTACCCCACCTCTAGCGCCCTGAAGCAGGTCCATATATTCAAGTGGATATTATTGGACAGATAAACCCTTCCAGATTCTAGTCCTGAAAATGCACCTGAGTCCTAGGGGGTCCTGGGTGTATCCCAAGCCCCCATCAACCACAATTCTATAACCTCTCTCAGCCAGGCACTCTGTCCCACTTCTTTTAAGTTGCTTTTTATCCATTCACTCTGTAAATATTTACTGAGCATTTTCTGTGCTTGCTGGGACAGAAAATGCACGGGCCATGGGGTAAACAACCTGGGTTCCAATCCCGCCTCTGCCACTGAACACCTGTAGGACCCTGGCCAAAGGCATTAACCCCTTTAGGCCTCAGTTTCTCATAGGTGAAATGGGGCTAATAAGCACAGTTACCTCATCAGATTCAATCAGAGGATGTCTGCCAAGCATACCTGGTAAGTAGTAAATGCTCAGTAACTAATAGTGGTCATTATTACGGCTATAGAGAATTTGGGGGCAAATGCAAGGTACAGGATTGGGGTGGAACCGTACAGCTGCTCATGGCCGGCCTGCCTCGCGCCCCCTCTCTAGGACATGGTGACCTACTTCGTGAACCTGAGCCAGGCGAACGCGCAGGGGGCGCCCAGCTGGGAGCTCGAGTACCGGGTGACCGAGGCCTACGGGGTGCCCAACGCGAGCATCCGCTCCATGCACGCGGCACTGGGCCGCATCGCCAGCGACCAGGGCGCGCTGCAGCGCTACTATGTCTACAACTCGGTCAGTTACGACACCCAGGCCTGCGGCGAGGCCTGCCGCACCGAGCACGTGTGCGCGCTGCGCGAGGTGGCCTTCGACGCGTACTACGCCTGCCTGCGCGCCCCCGGCGCCGCGCCCGCGCCCAGGCTCGCGCTCCTGCTCGCGGCGCTGCTGGGCCTGCGCGCGCTGCTCGCGCCGTGACCTTGGGCGCCGCCCGCTGGCACGCTGAGTTCGTCTTCCCGGTGGTAAATGGGGGCAGCGTCACCCCGAGAGCTGGGCTTTTCCTCCTTTTCCCCCGCAGAGTGAACTGGGATGGGACAGCCGGATCAGGAAATGAAGCACCAAAGACCCCACCAGAAGCACATTTCTTTCATGTTTTATCCGAAAAACAATGCTCATCGTGCATCTTATTCTGTGCATTATTCCTTTTAATATGTACATAACGTTTAAAGCAACTCCCTTGCAGCTATTGAACGTCCTCCCCTCCTCCTCGAGCGGATAATCAGAGCGAAATGAGCCACCAAGGAGATGCGCCTTGTTGGTCCTGTGCCCTCAGTACTGTGCCCATGGCCCGAACTTGAGGCACACCTAGTTTGCGACAGGCCTTTCTGTTTTGTTGTTTTGTTTTGCAACAATGCAGATGTGAAGGGATTGCAGTTCTAGCGCCGGCGCTAATTTCTGGGCCCCTTTCGCTGTCTTGGGCCTCCTGGAGGGACAAATGCAATACAAGGCAATTAGAAGCCTGCTAGGCTAAGGGCGGTGCGCCTCGGACGGTCAGTCTTAGGGCCCAGCGGTCCTCGGGGATCGGAGGGCTAGGTGGGGGGAATCCCAAGGCAGGATGCAAGGCCAGAGCCCCGCAAGTCCGTCAGTGACGCGGCAGGACGGGGGTGGGGGACCACGGACAACCCAGACGCGAGGTACGCGGGTCTTGCTCCTCCCCGGACAGGGCGGGACAGGGAAGTCCCGCCCAGCAGGCCCCGGCCCTAGGCGGCCCCGAGGGCTGTGCCCGCCTCCTTCCTGCAGCTAAGACCCCGGGGCCCGGAGGGCGGGTCCAAGCCGAAGAAGAGAAGGAGGGGGAGAGGCTGGTGGGTCATGCCCTGGTCACCCCACGCCGCGCTCCTTAGGGACCTGGTCCTGGGCGTATTGGGCACCGCCGCCTTCCTGATCGACCTGGGCGCTGACCTATGGGCCGCGGGCCAGTACGTGCTCAGCGGTCGCTACCTGTGGGCCGCGCTGGTGCTGGCGCTGCTGGGCCTCGCCTCGGTCGCGATGCAGCTCTTCAGCTGGGTCTGGCTGCGCGCCGACCCCGCCGGCCTGCACGCTCCGCAGCCCCCGGGCCGCTGCCTGGCGCTGCTGCATCTCCTGCAGCTGGGCTACCTGTACAGGTGAGCGCCCCGCCCTCGGAAGGAGGGAGGGGGAACGGAGCCCAGCGGCACTTCCTGCAGCTGGGAAGAGGGTGGGGAGGAGAGGACCAGGACCCAGGAGAGGAAACTAAGCCCCTTGGGCACCTCTACCTACAGGTAAGTTCTCCGTCCCTCAAAGAGAGAGAGCTCCCGCTGACAACCCTCAGCGCTCATCTAGCCCTGCTCTTCCTGGCACAGGGGAAGAAACTGAGGCCCAGAGAAAAAAGGGAGGCGCATGGTTTGGAGTCAGACCTCTCTGGTATCCAGTCCTGGCTTTCCCGCCTGTGGCTTCATTCCTGCCTTTCTCTGAGCCTGGGTTTCCTCCTCTGTTAAAAGGAAGTAGTAATCTAGATTAGGGCTGGCAGGCGGGCCTGTTGTGAGGAGAGAGGGAAAACGCCTAGCCCGGCGCTTGGCACATGTTGGACTCTGTTGTGATGGCAAAGACCCCCAGACTCGGTTCAACACTAGGCTGTTCTTTTAGCTGTGGGTGGAGTCTTGGGCAAGTCACTTGACAACCCCCGCCCCGCCGCCGCCCCCCTCCTCCCCGCCCCGTTCCGGTGGGGATGGTCGTAGTTCGGGCCTCTGATGAGGACTGAAAAAAATGAGACCTGGAAAAACCCCCAGACTGAGCAAGAGGGCAGAGATGGGGTCTGACTCATCCTTGCCCCTGGAGCCAGCCTTTTCAGAACTGGCAGGGCCCTATAGAGTTGGGGAAACTGAAAGCCAGGGGTCAGTCCTGTGACGAAGTCAGGACGTGGTGTGGTCTGGGTTGGGATGGGGTGGCTGGAGCCAGGATTCACTCTTGGATGCATTTTTACAATTTCTGTCCAGATCTTGCCTTGACAAAGCTGCATCGATTCTCCAGGAGGGACAAGTGGAGCTTTGAATGTTGCAGTTTTGTCTGAGGGACCAGACGGGCATCAGTTAAACCTGGGGTGGGCGGGGAGGGGCACAGTTATTACGGTCCTGGCAGGTCTCAGTGAGCCCTGAATCCGCAACTACGCCACGCATCCTCCCTTCCCTATTTCTGTTGAGCGTGAGGCAGACAGACTATATGGAGCTTTGGTTTAGAAACAGGGTCTCTGTTCCTGCCTGTGACTAGGCTGAGGCAGGGGCCCCTGCCAGGTATTGGGGGACCAGAGGCAGAGGCTTCTGCTGAGAGAGAGCCCTGACCCAGGCCTGCCTGCCTGCTGCCTTAGTGTGTTGTCAAGTCCATTCAGGGGAAGTGTCAGTAACCAATGATGAATGAATTTGCAGTGAGTATATGGGCTCCCTTTCCTGTGGCCAACTGAGATCAGTTCTGAGTGGGCAAGACTTTGGTGCATCCTCTATTCCTGCCTCGTGCCAGTGGGTCACCCAGGCCTGTCTGTCCACTCTGGACTCTTTTGACTCCGCCCTGGTCTCTGTCTCCACCACTCTGGTCAGGCTCTCATGCTTTCTCCCTGAACTGTTACAACAGCCTCTTAAATGGATCCCTGCTTCCAATCCAACCCCTCCCACCCTTCCTCCTCTTCACAGCCGTGGTAATTTTTCTAAAGCACAATCTGACTTATCTGCCTATGCTTAGAAGCTCTCAATGGCTCCCCTGCCCCATAGGATCCCAAGAAATTCTTAAGCATGCTAAAATTTGAGAACTAGCACCTTAGGCAATTTCATATGTCTTTCAAATTCAAACAGCTTTGGATCCAAATCCTGATTCCACCCTCATTAGCTCTTTGGTGCTGTTTCCCCATCTGTAAAATCGGGATGTTGTAGGGAGTAAAGGGGACAAGATTTGTGATGAGCTTGGGACATTGCCTGGCCAGCAGTAGTTGTGTTTATCCCCATTTTACAGATGAAGAAGCAAGTTCAGTGAGGTGAAGTCGCTTGCCCAAGGCCCCACAGCATGTTAGTGACAAGCTAGGATTGGAGGTCTGTCTGCATCCACCCGATAGGTTAGGGGAGAGAGGAATAGCCGAGGACACTAACCTGGCCCCTTGGGGCATCTGTATGTGCCTAGGTGCCTGCAGGGGCTGCGGCAGGGGCTGTTGGTCTGGCAGCAGGAGGTGCCCTCCGACTTTGACATGGCCTACGCCGACTTCCTCTCCCTGGACATCAGCATGCTGCGACTCTTCGAGACCTTCTTGGAGACGACACCGCAGCTCACGCTGGTGCTGGCCATCATTCTGCAGAGTGGCCAGGTCGAGTACTACCAGTGTGAGTGACGCACCCCCCTATGGCTTGGGAACGTTTCCTACAAATGTCAAAATGTTTTCACTCTTATAAGGGCTGCTTAGCAAATAGGAGAACATCCTTTAGTCAGGCAGGTCTGGCTTCAAATCCAAAGTCACTCTCTAGCCATATGAGTTTGGACAAATGATTCAACCTGAGTATGGGTTTGTTCTCATCTGTAAAATGGACATAATAAATGATCCTACCTCATAGGGCTGATGAAAGGATTAAGTGAGGTGATGCATATGAAGCCTGGTGCATAATACATTTTAATTGTAATTTTTACTATTTTGAGGATAATGTTTACTATTTTGAAGATAAAGTGTGTAGGGTGCCTGACAGATAATAGACAATTTGTTAGTCAATAAACAATTTATTGAGCTCCTTCATACACTCAAGTTTTATTGAGCACCTTTGTGCCTGTCCCTGTGCCAAGGACACCACAGTGAACTGGGACACAGCCCCTGCCCTGCCAGGATGATAGACTGTAAAGCAGGTAGTTAAGTAACATGTGTTGAGTGATCTGAAAAGGGAGAGGCAGGTGGCCTCATAAACCGGGGGAAGTTTGTACAGTGAGGAGTGCTGGGAGGGTTTTCTCTTATAAAAGGGAAGAGAATTGCCCAAGGTCACAGAGCCAGCTGGCGGCCCACCTAGGACTCCAACTGCCATCTGATTCGAGGTCCAGGGCTCCCCCTTCTCCTTTACCACCCCTACACACCTTGAGGGCCCCCTGCTGTACACACCACAGCCTCCCAAGGAACCAGTCCCCACTCTGCCATCACTTGCTGTGTGACCCAGGCAGTCTTCCCCTCTCTGGCCTCAGTTTCCATGGCTGTTCAAGATGGAGGTTGGACTCAATCTTCCTTTCAGCTTGCTAATCCGAATCTGTAATATTAATTAAAAAAAAATACCAGTAATAGCAGCCGTCGTGATCGAGTGCCTGCTATTAGCCAGGCACTGTGCATAGTGCTTTATTGTCGTCACTGCTCACGTTCACAGCAGCCCTAGAGGGTGGTGCTGTATTTATCTCCATTTTACACAAGAGAAAAGAGGTGCAGAAAGGTGAAGTGATTTATCCTGGGACACACAGCACTCAGTGGGCACATATTTTTGTTTGTCTCTTTGAAGGCAGTGGGTGTCTAGGACTGGTCTACGCTGTGGTGAGGGTCAGGAAAGAGATGAATTCTCCCAACTTTTTATTTTTTATTTTTTTATTTTATTTTATTTGTGAGGAAGATCGGCCCTGAGCTAACGTCTGCCAATCCTCCTCCTTTTAGCTGAGGAAGACTGGCCCTGGGCTAACATCTGTGCCCATCTTCCTCCACTTTATATGGGACGCCGCCACAGCATGGCTTGCCAAGCAGTGTGTTGGTGCGCGCCCGGGATCCGAACCGGCGAACCCCAGGCTGCCACAGCGGAGCATGGTGCACGTAACTGCTTGCACCACTGGGCCGGCCCCTCTCCCAACTTTTTATTTAGCAAACATTTATTCAGCTGCTATTATGTGCCAGGTACTGGGCTGCCCAGGGATCCCAGGGGAGAAGAATCTGTTTCCTACCCTGAAGGAGCTCAGAGATAAGGAAATAGATAATTAGGGTGTGATAAGACTCCAGGACTCCAGATAGAAGTGGATGGGGTGTTAGAGGAAACCTGATAGTGGAGTGGGCGGGGTGGGGTCAGGATGGGTGACTCTAGGGGCTATTGAAGCTGGAACTTGCAGGGTAAGGAGGAGGAGGCCAGGGGAAGTGGGGCATGTGCTCCTGGCCTACCGGTCATGGGCAAAGCTTGTCCAGGTCAGAGAATGCAGCGTGCTGGGCAAACTGGGAGAACTTCGGCCCTGCTGAGACCTAGGGGGTGGGGGTGGTTAGAAAGGACGATGGCCACAGATCTGATTCAGGCTGGGAGTGGGTTCTTGGCCCATAACAGGTTCCCAGTGAACACCTGTTGAATGGATGCGGTGGGAAGTGGGCAGAGAGGAAGCATTCTAGAGACATTTCAATGCTGCTTCCATTGCTTCCTGGAGGTCCTGGTGCTTCTAGTCCAGGGTGGGCAACCAGGAGGCAGGATAGGATCCCCACTGTAAACTTCGAGTCTGGGAAAATCAAGACCAGGGTCCAGTCTGAGTATGGAGGGGAGGGCAGTGGGGACGTTCCATCTGTAAGGCAGGGACATCCCTCCTGCCCTCAGGGCAGGTTCAGCCAGTGGCCTATTGCCATCCCATGAGATTCCCTGCTTCCTTTTTGGAGACTAAGAAAGAGGGAACTGGGACTATGGATTTTTAGACCTAAGAAAGGCTTGGGCTCTTCTGGGAAAGGAAGGGTTACAGGGCACTAGAAGATGCTCAGGGTGTGGCCAAGGCCCCAGGGTGCTGGATGCTGGGTGACGGGTGCAGATGGGGGTATATAAGTCACACTCTCTCATCCGTGAGAAATATCACCATGGTAGCTGAAATATGACCATGTACCTGAAAAGTACAGCTTAGTGGTGAAGGGCAGACTTCATATTTGGATCCAGCTCTGTTTTTGGTTGTGTGAACTTATTTAACAATCTCCAGCTTTAGTTTTCCCTTCAACAAATTGGGGGTTCTAATACCCAGCTCCGAATGGTTATGAGGGGACCCCATGGTACCTGTGACCTCTGGGGAGCTCCAGGCAGCCTGCCAGCAGGGCTCACCTGTTTCCTCTTGCTCTTCGTAGGGGTCAGCATCTGCACGTCCTTCCTGGGTATCTCGTGGGCATTGCTTGACTACCACCGGGCCCTGCGCATCTGCCTCCCCTCCAAGGCCCTCCTGCGGCTGGGCTCCTCCGTGATCTACTTCCTGTGGAACCTGCTGTTGCTGTGGCCCCGAGTCCTGGTTGTGGCCCTGTTCTCAGCCCTCTTCCCCCGCTATGTGGCCCTGCACTTCTTGGGCCTGTGGCTGGTGCTGCTGTTCTGGGTCTGGCTTCAGGGCACAGACTTTATGCCAGATCCTTGCTCTGAGTGGCTGTACCGGGCGACAGTAGCCACCATCCTTTATTTCTCCTGGTTCAATGTAGCTGAGGGCCACACCCGAGGCCGCGCCACCATCCACCTGATGTTCCTTCTGAGTGACAGCATCCTCATGGTGGTCACCTGGGTGACTCATAGCCCCTGGCTGCCCAGTGGGGTCCCGCTGCAGATGCTGTTGCCTGTGGGCGGTGTCTGCTTCCTTTTGGGTCTTGTTCTGAGGCTTGTCTACTACTGCTGGCTGCACCCTAGCTGCCGCCGTGAGCCTGACCGAGTGGACGGGACCCGGGACCTCTGCTCCCTTGAGTGGCGTCAGCTGCCTCAGAACAGGCGCATGGCCCAGTTGGCTCAGAACTTTTTTCCCAAGACTAGGGATGAGGCTGCTTTGCCATGGAAGGGAGAGGTGAATGGAGTCCTTTGAGGCAGGGTCAGACCTAGCCAGGGGACAGAAGGACAGATGGAATCAATTGGTAGAATACAGAAGATAAGCTAATTATGCTGCTATGGGCCTTGATTCTCTCAACAAGCACTTGCTGCCTGATCTGGAGGCACAGGAGACCTGAGTTGAGTAAGACAGAGAGAGGCCTGCCTTCAAGGATGAGAATGGCTGGGCCCTGGAGGGTCAAGGGCCCCGATTATGTACAAGACACTTTGGGAGGAAAGAAGAGACCCCCTTTTTTCTTCCCCTGCAACCAGTATAGCTGGTGCCCCATAGCATCCCAGCGTTCGTATTTTCACCTCCCTGGCCACCTCTCAAATAATTGGTGGAGGTGCTGTCCCACCCTTTGGTTCCCCTGTCCTGGGCTAGAAGGCCCCAGGACCTCCAGGATATATTCTCTAGAATTCTTCCTCCCCTTCCCCACCCACCCCAGTCATTCAGTTCATTCAACCAGTGTTTACTGGGAGCATTTTATGTGCCAGGAACATCATTCTATCCTGGAACCTGGAACAAGATCAGCCGCCACCCCTGCTTCATCCCTTGCCCTTCAGCTGCTGCTGAGTAGGCTCATGCTGGGAGCCAGGGATGCCCAACTGGCTGGCCCCTGTCAGCCCCTCCAAGGCCTTAGTGCAGCTGGTCCAGCCTCTGCCTCTGCTCTCAAGGGGCTACCTTTCAACCAAGTGCCTTGTGAACCTGTGGTCTGGGCCATGGCTCAGCCCGTTGAGTATTTTTTATACTTTAGCCAGTGTACTTTCTACCTCAGAGTCTATGTGAGAGGAAAAGAAGGCGTGTGCTTAGGTCTCTCTGCAAGTGAGACACACGTTTGTGTTGTTTTGTTGAACAGTATTATTAAGTTATTAAAACCTCACGAAATCCTCCAACCTAGTTGTGTCATTAAACTAAATCTACTGCAGACTTCAAAGCTGCCTGGAAAGAAGGGGTCAGGGATACGAAGTCCACCTCTCAAAGCCGGTAAAAGCCTGGGACCAGAGAAGAAGCGGGCTGGCGTAGGCAGGACTTCTCAACCTTGTTTTCCAAGTTTCAGGAGCTGGTGAGCCAGTGTGGGGTTGATCGTTCAGGTGGGCATCAGAACCCACATGTGGGCTGACTAGTGACTCTTAACCAGCTCTGCTGCTGGGACTGGCAGGAGTAGTTACAAACACCTTGAGTATCAGCAAGTGAATACGAGAGCCCAGGTGAAGAAAGGTCTTTTTGCTGGGAGCTCAGGGAGGGCGTGAGTGATGAGGTGGCTTAGGGGATGTGGATGTGGGCACTGTGGTTTGGAGAAACAAGGAACAGGAAAAGGGCACTGGAGACAGAAGAAAAGGATGCAGTCACCACTGTGCTAGGACCCAGGATAGTCTCAGTTCCGTTAGTCATTGATTCTAGTGGAGGCACAAACAGGATGAGTAAAACTGTATCATAATGTTAAGTGCTAAAAGAAAAATAAGATTGGGAAGGGGACGGCTGGGGGGAGAGAGAGAGAGAGAGAGTGTGTGTGTGTGTTGTGAGAGGGAGTGGCAATTTTATATAGAATGGCTGAGGAAGGCCTCCCTGAGAAACCGATAAGCCCTAAAGGAGGTCAGGATGAGAGCCACGCAGATGCGCTTTATCGCAGACATCAAGTCAGCAGTGACTGGGTGAAGGAGGGCTTGTAGCAGCTCTGTTGGCCTGGAACCAAGGATGACACAGAGCTGAGGGTTGGGAGCAGGGAGAGGCTCTGGGAGGATGCTGCTGGTGCTTTTTACATACATAGAATGGTAGAGGCAGAAAGGATCTCCAAGGTCATTCAGTCCAGTGATTTCCAGACCTGAATTTCGTGGGCCAGTAGAATGGCCAACATGGTTGCCAACTTAATTTTAACAAAAAAGGACATAAAAACTACCGTTATTTTTATCATCTCATAAAAGAAAGGATATAATGGCCTTGGAAAATTACCGTTCTTTTTTTTTTTTTTGGTGAGGAAGATCGGCCCTGAGCTAACATCTGCCAATCCTCCTCTTTTTGCTGAGGAAGACTGGCTGTGGGCTAACATCCGTGCCCATCTTCCTCCACTTTATATGGGATGCTGCCACAGCATGACTTGCCAAGCAGTGCATCGGTGCGCGCCCGTCGGTGCACGCCCGGGATCCGAACCCGCGAACCCTGGGCCGCCGCAGCGGAGCATGTGCATTTAACCGCTTGCACCACCAGGCTGGCCCCGAAAATTACCGTTCTTTTAATTGAAAACATAACACACATAAAAGTGAAATCATTATCACTTTCCTCAACTCATAGGGAATATGAGGGGTTCAGACCCCAGAGGGTGTGCTGAGTGCCCAATCTAGCCTTGGACATAGGTCCTAAGGGTTTCACTAAAATATTTGCTATGTTTACTTTTCCACACTTCTTCCTGTCATATGTTAAGAAGATTAGGCTCAAGGGAGATGCCATAGATACCAAAAGAGAAGATGTGTTTTAGACAATTCCCCACTTTGCCCTGAGAAAATCCAAAAAAAAGTGTTTTTAATTTTTTGGCTAAACTTTCATCTATACTCTCTAGATGAAATTTTCAAATGGTGGTGATATGTAATTAAATCCAAACAATGTATATAAGTGTACTATATAGAACTGTGGAATTTAGCAGTCACTTCATTTGTATACAGTTTTAAAGTCTACAGAATCAAGAATTTTACAAAGATGACAGTGACATTACTTGCAGTTAGTTAGAAATTTGCTTTGAAGGGCTGGCCCGATGGTGTAGTGGTTAAGTTCACGTGCTCCACTTTGGCGGCCTGGAGTTCGCAGGTTCGGATCCTGGGCACGGACCTGTGCACCACTCATCAAGCTATGCTGTGGCAGCATCCCACATACAAAAGAGAGGAAGATGGGCATGGATGTTAGCTCAGAGCTGACCTTCCTCAGCAAAAAGAGGATTGGCAACAGATGTTAGCTCAAGGCCAATGTTCCTCAACCCCATGTCCCCCAAAAAAGAAAATTTCCTTTGAAGATTTCCATCAGGAAGTTAAGTTTTTAAATGTGAAGAAAATTTTTTGTTTTTTTGTGAGGAAGATCAGCCCTGCGCTAACACCCATGCCAATCCTCCTCTTTTTGCTGAGGAAGACTGGCCCTGGGCTAACATCTGTGCCCATCTTCCTCTACTTTATATGGGACACCGCCACAGCATGGCTTGACAAGCGGTGCAGCGGTGCGCGCCCGGGATCCGAACCGGCCAACCCCGGGCCACCGCAGCCCCGGAGTGCGCGCACTTAACCGCTGCGCCACTGGGCTGGCCCCTAGAAAGTTGTTTTTGAAGAATAAAAAACCTCCTGAATTACTAATTTTTACCTGTCAGCAAAAGGTTTTTGAGAAATGTGCAGATGTTATACTGATTGGAGGGGGAGACGGAAATGTTTCCTCTTTGGGCTTGAAAAGCAATCAGTACTCTAATATTTGTACTTATGACCAAGTTAGGGTATAGCAACTAATAAGTTTGCTTCACCTACAGTGTGGTTCAAAACGTGCACCTTCTGATGAAAAGATTTAATGCCTAGAACACAAGGCAACCCTCTCTTTTCCGGGGGAATTAATTTGGGGAAAAATATATCTTATAGTCTGACATGTACTTGGAAGCTAGAACTGAATTCTAGTAGCCTTCATTGGAATAAAATGCAAAAGGATTCTTGACTGTTTTCCAGACTAGTGAGGGACAGCCAGACCCAAATCTGAAAAAATGAAAGGAGAAACAGTAGTTGATGTGACATGAAATCAGGCCAAATCAAACAAGGTTTGATATCAGTTTGTCAGTTTTATTGCTTTTGCATCTTAAGCTCAGCACAGCAAGGTATTGATTTTTCTCTTTAATAATTAAATTTCAGTACATTTGACAGCAAATGAAATCTCTTATTATTCCAGTCCTAAACTTTAAAAAGCAATATATTTTAGAAACAGTTAAGAAATAAACTTTTCCTTGCAAGTTATTTTAAAATATGTATTTTTCCATGAACATTTATTTGTACTAAGTGGTTATTTTGTTTTTAATTTTTTGGTGAAATCAATGACTCAGTTATTGAAAGGGTGCCATCTTTCTAATGAGCTCTTCATATTTTTTATGAAGCCTTACTTAGAAGCCTACTCAGCTGGGCAATTGGGCTGATCCTATTCAGAAAAGACACAGGAGCAAACCGTATAGAAAATAAAAATTTTATTTTTTCAAGTTTATAAGATAGTTCCCATTACATATAACATTATGGTCAAGGAGTCTACAGCCACGAATGCCCGCAGTCACATAAATATATCCAACCAATAATGCCTTTTCTTGCTACATGAGGCATCTGAAGTCCAGAGGGTCATGTTTTGAGTAGAAGTCGTCCTTAATGGGATGGCTCCTGTCAGTGCATTAGGAAGCAGCCAAGGAGCCTCGCTTGCTAGAGCTGTCTGACAAGAGGAGAGGCAGGGACAGAGGGCCTGCTGATGCGGGATGGGACAGAACTAGATTTTCTCTTGTGGTTTAAAATATTTTAGAATCTCAGAATTCAGATTTGGCTTCTGTAGGATGAATATCTGGGGAGTTCCAACTTTTGGATGAAAATCAATTTAGTGGTAAAAAAACAGAAGCTTGCTTAAGAGGGGCCCTAACTGCCCCTTTCTGCAGGAGCAAGGAGAGGAAGCCCCCAAGCTGATCACCCTTTGTCTTAGACCATTGCTCTCAGGAAAAGGAAGAATGTGGCTCTGCCCCTATATTCCTCTTCCCTGTGGTTCAGTGGCACTGACACCCATTCAAGGTATTCATATCTAGAAGCTCCATATGGTGCAGGTGGAGTTCACCAATCAGATTCACTGGGAGCTTTAAAGCTGAGTTTGTGTAAACTGCGAACAAGCTGTGGCAGAGGTCTCCTGGGACACTAGCTTTGCCCCACAACTTGCAGAGCAGAAGACAGGAACACCCCAAACCAAATAAAAGCCCAAATAGGCATCTAAATCTGGAGCAGGCATTCATTCTCCTGGACACCACCAGCTGCCCCAGGGGCACTGGACAGGGTGATGCTAAGGCACAGTCAATTTTACATTCGAAAGTCAAGTCACCTCTTAAATCCAGGACACACCTGACAATTCCAGATCCTCTGCTAGAGACAGCTCTCACCATGAAATGTGCAGACCCATCTTATGGAACCCACAGTGCCCAGCTGGGGGAAAGATTCATCATGTGGCTAATTAGGAACTCTTTCTAGTAAAGAGACCTGCCCCCTTGATGAAAGGATGCACAGTATCCTTTGGCTCTCAGCTTCCAAGAGCTCTCGGTGCTACCCACTTATTTTCCTTTCCAGATCTTTGTGCTGGGGAGGAAAATAGGATCAAAGAAGAGCACTATGTTCTCTGGACAATTCATTTTAGAAAGAGGAGCCAGGAAGCTCCCATTTTCTGTCTGCCCTCTAAACGAGGGCAGCAACAACCAGAAAAGAGCAGAGGCTGCTCTGCTCAGAAAGCTTCCTCACCTCTCTTAGCCAATTTCAAGTTCCTTTTGCAAAGACTTAAGCTGGGCACTCGGGGCAGGAGGGAAAAAGGCCATTTTGAGAAAAAGAGTCCAAGTCATATTCTGGGAATAAAGAGCTTCTCCCAAAGGGCAGGGAGAGAGAAGTGTTTGTGTGTGGACCTGTGTGCACGATGGGGGTACCACTCCACAGCCTCACAAGCCTGAAGCACAGCACCAACAGGGTCACTTACATCCAGGGCAAGAAACCAACAGCTATACTGCCAGCACCGAGAGGGCTTGGGGCCTAGAAGAAAAGACCCATCCTAGAGCTTTCTAAGATCAATTATCAAGCAAGGCAGAGCAGCAACTGGGCAACTATGCTGAACACAGACCAGGGAAGGTTGGCATCTGACTACATAACCCCGTCCCCTCCCCCACCCCATCAATGGAAACGAGGCCAAAAAGGCGGCTAAGTAATGAGCACTGACTTCAGCTCCTCCCCACAAACCTCTTCCCTAAAATTGTGAGTCATGAAGCACTTTCTCAATCAGGTCTGAAGGAATGTGTATACCAGCCTTTCTCTGCTGCTATCTGGGTGACCTGGCGTTGGAAGGAGTTTGGCCTCTGTGCTGCAACATCTCTGGAAATGGATATGCAAAATCTCTGGGGACAAGCAATTATAGCTGGGGCTGGTCAAGTGATGCCTCCTACTGAAGACCCAGACTGCATTTCTCTGAGGTGCCTATATAATCACCTCTCTCTGTGCAGCCTGGGAGAGGCTGAACTTCCTCAGCTCTAAGGAATTTTATCCTGCTCAAGCAGACGCCCAGGTAGGTCTTGGAAGGATGGAGCATCCACAAACATAGCTGGGCTGTAAGGCTGGGACTAGTGCCTGGCACCTGCCAATCTTCTCAGAAGTCAGGCTGAGAGAGATCCTGCATTTGGCCCAGGATTAAGTTTTCAGGCATGGAGTAGGGGAGCCAGCACTCTCATTTAAATCAGGAAAGTCTTTCTGGCCCTTTAGTTTCCCATTTTAGATTGGAATTTGAAAAGTGGGAAGAGTGTTCCATGGGAAAATTGGATTTTGATCACAACAATCTCCTCTTCAGTTTCAGACAGAGATCTGGGTAAATATATGCCCAGAATACCCTTCATAGGCCTTAAAGGCTTCAAAGGAAGTCAAACACTTTGGTAGTTTTGGCCAAAATGTAGTTATACGCCTGTTCTTAGACTTGATTTAAATTCTTGGGTCCAAAGCCCAGGGTTTGGCCAGAGCTGTATGGAGGTGATGTGAGGTACAGAGGGCAGGAAAGGGGCAAAAGCCCAGCACTGATGACTAAGAAGGATGAGAAGGCTGTAGGGGTGAGCATCCGCAGGAGGAAAAGGTGAAATCTTGTTTCAAGAGCCAAAGAAGCAGAAATTCGTAAGAAGCCTTAGTCCCTTCTCTCCAGTTTGGAGGTAAGCCCCCTGGGACACAGTCTTTGAATGAAAGAGTCAAGCTGAATGCTTAGAATTTACTGTCTAAGAGGAGGAGTTTCCAGGGTTGTGCCATTTGGTAAAAGGGGAAGAGCAACTGGAAAGGGGACTGAGGCTTCCAAGATGGGAAATATCAAAGTCTAAAGTTAATCAGTGTCCAGTGCCCCACAGTTCCGCAAACTAGGAGATGGAAGAATGGAAGAAAACCATCCTAGAGAGCAGACCGCTGGAGCAGCTAAAGAGGTGCTACTGTCACAGAGAGGTATTTTAGATATTTTAATTACTATTTTCCAAGGAAACTTTACATACCCCTTTCTTGCTAGAAAAAGAAAGGAGGGAAAACCTGCTTCAGAGACCAGACCCTTGCCTATAAAAATAACATATACATTCACTGGGAATATGTTCTACAGCTAAGGAGATTATAAAGACTGCAAGAGATGTTATTATAAAAGTCTGCCACGTTCATCCTATCACCACAAGTTAATAGCAGTTCTCAATCTGGTCATGGACTACGAGTGCAACTCTGCCCCGAGATTTTCCTTTTCTTTTTCTTCATTTTTTGAAACAAAATAAAACAAAACAAAAACCAGAAGAATTAAAAGCACTGTAGCTGTGGTGAGTCAATTGTTCTCTCTCAATCCAAATGTCTCCTGCTTCTGTACAAGGATGAACACGGGCTGCTGTTTACTCTTAGCAAAAATAAGCTTCGTCCCTTGCGGCTGTTGGTTCTGACTGTGTTCTCGCCAGCATTCCACGCAGAAAGAGAGAGAGAGATTTCCCAGTTGGTTCCGGTCTCTAGCTCCCTTCAGGAGTGAAAAGGAGCTCATGGGGAAGGCTCTTCATTCCAGTTCTTAGAGAAAATCAAGCTCCAAAGCCTGGTGGAGGGACACTAGGTCTCCATGGTTTGTGATTCTCCAGAAAGGCATGTTGTGCTGGAAGAGAGGGGGGATAGCTGGTTAACCCAACTTCTTTTGGGAGCTTATATTTATCCATACCCCTTCCTCCACAGACTTCCCCCAAGGTACTCGGTAACCCTCTCTGCTCCTGCCCACCTCATAGGGCTCTCATAAGGATTAAATAAGTCATAGGTATAAGGACTTTGTACACCATAGGACACTTAACAAATGTGAGAGATTTTTATTAGGTTTCAGTGGTAACTCTGTGCTTTTATGAGATATATACTTGTTCTAGCTACTATGGAGGGTCTTAAGGATCAAATAAAATGACCCACATAAGAAATTAGTATTAATGTTTCCTTACAGATGGTCAATTTCCTCTAAGTTTCAGAGCTACAAGGCTCAAATCTTGTCCATGACCAAGATGCAGAATGTACAGATCTGCAAAATAATAATCCTATTATCTGGTCAGAATCATGTCCAGAATACTGTGCCATATAAATAATATATAATATATACAATATAATATATAATAATATAAATAATATAAAATAAAAGCCACATTTTAAATAAGGGCTTTGAAAAATGCAAGTGTTGGAAATCATGTTCTATGAAGCTGAAGGAAATTAGCTTTACCGATCATCTTGTTCAAACTGGTTGCAAGTTTCCAAGAATACTAAAGTCCTAGAACAGTTCTTTTGGCAGGTAGCTCAGTGTTTTCTCAAGCCTGTTGCTCACACACATTTAAAGCTTTTAATATACAGAATGAGAAGCAGACTTGTTATGTTGTGCTCAGGAATGCCATACTAGGACTAGGATGTGAAAGTTAGAGATATAAATTTTAGTTCAATGGAAGGAGGAACATCCTAACAACTTGGAAGACCCCACAGTAGAACAGGGAAGTAGAACTGGGAAGCCCTCTCCTCATCCTTGGGTATATTCAAGTAAGGACTAGAAAGTCTTCTGTCAAAGAGGCTGCAGAAAAGATCCCTCACAGGGTAGAGACTGAACTGGATAGAGAGCTCTAAGATATTTTCCAATGGATATATTCTACGGTAGATGATTATAAGCATCAGCTTAGAGACACCAACTCTGCTAATGACTTGAGCTGTTCTTTATCTCCCCCACTCCCTTCTTCTTCAGACCAAGAAGCACTAATGCCTATACCCACTAGTTTCTTCACCAGAGAGTCAACAAGCACTTTAGAATCAAAGCTTCAGAGATAATATGTGAAAAAAAAATCAAGGTCCTTGAATTGCCACATAAAGTGGCAAATGAAAACACAATGAGGTAATAATGCCAACTGATTACCAATCTCATAGTTCATTAATAATTGTTGAAAGTTTGTATGTTAACTGGATGAAGAAAAAAATCCGGACAGGTGGTCCTAGCTGGCAACCCACTGCCTTCAAGTCCAAGAAACAGAGTTGCTGGAAGAAAACTTGGGTAAAGAGGAAAAGAACTTCTGTAGATCCATTTAGCAGATGAGGAAACTCAAAGAGGATAAGTAAATTGTCCAAAGTCACATAGCTAATAAATGGATGAGATTTGAACCCATCTGATTTTAGATTCCATAGCCAAGACTCTTTCATCCACTGTTTCCTATATTAGGGATGACCTGGAGTAGTAGTTAAAGTTCAGCACACTCCGGGTTCATGCTGAGGAGGCGACCCATATACAAAATAGAGGAAGACTGGCACAGATGTTAGCTCAGGGCCAATCTTCCTCAGCAAAAAAAAAAAAAAAAAAAAAAGGGATGACCTGGAGCTGGGACCTGCATAGTGAGGAAGTTAACATCAGAACAATCTTTCCAGGGTTCAGAAGAAAGGAGTTTCTCTAAACAGTGCCCAATTGATTGTACTGGAATTTGAGAATCTGAAGACTGGAAAAGTCAGAATGATTTGCCTTTTTGTAGTCAAGTCTCATGCTCCTGAGAAGGCACTGCCCTCTACGATGAAGATGGGCGATGGGGTCCACACTGGGTTTAATGATGGGGGTCTCTGTAGCAGGGCTGAAAGATTTTAAGATTTTTGAGTAGCAGGGAGGAGGGAAAAGGGGAAGACCTAACAACTTATAGGGAAAACTCCATTTGGGGAACAAATGACCCTCTTTCTCTTTCTTTAAAGAAAAATGGGAGAGGAAGAGGAGGAAGAGAAAACACCGTAAATGCACACCAGATTGCTAAGATTTCTGAGTTTTACCGTTTTTCTAACTGCTCAGTGCATTCCTACATAGACTATTTTCTTTACCATGGTTACCTGTTTGGCTGCAATTTCTTCATCTCGTCCATCTCCAATCACTACGTATGTGACTTTCTTACCAAACCTTGACACAATTCTCTCAAAGCAGCTCTCCTTACCTGATGAGAAAAAGAAATTTCCTATTAGAACATTCCTCCCCATCTTTTTTTCAACACCAAAGAAAAGGGCTGCTGTTAGATTCACCTGCCTATGCTTAGACAAAATAAGTTGCAGTCCATGTAGTTTGCTTGGTGGGGAGTAGGGGTGGCAGCTAGAGATCCAGTAGGCCCTCTGCACAAAGAATGTGAAATTATGCCATTAAAACAACAACAGACTTTCTAGGCATTGTGTTTTCTAGGTTATTTTAACCTTCACACTGAGGGTGAAGTCCCTAAAATCTTAGTGTGGGGGAATTTTTATAAATGGGAGGCTAAAGGGCCTAGGCAGTGTGATAGCTGTGCACACCCCCTCCCTCTTCCATATCTCCTGTACTTTACAGCTTACAAAGCAGTTTTCAAGTTATCCCTTCATTTAATTCTCAAAATAATCCAGTGAGATGGGTACCATGCCCTATTTTACAGACGAAAATGGGGCCCAAGGGATTACTGACTTGCCCCAGATCACAAACAAGCTAGTAGCTAGACTTTGGGCTTCTGACTCCAAGTCTAGGCTCTGGCCATTGTGCCATGATGAAAGGATGATTTTTGAAGGGAAACTATTGTAGTTCAGGAAAGAGAAGTGAAAGCATAAGGCCCTGATTTCTTGTTAGTTATAAGTAATAGGCAAACAGTCATTTCCCTCCAATTCTTCATTTTCCAGAAACAGTCCTAGGCATGGGCCTTACGTCTTTCAGCAGGGGAGGAGCCCCAGAGTACCAAAGAATATGGCAGCAACATTTGCCACATCCAGAATTTCTTCATTGTTGTACGTTGTAACTACAACTGAGCTAATGTATCACTGAAATGGACTTTGGGAAATGAGTGATTTACTTAAGACGTACATTTTTTTTTTCTTTTGGTGAGGAGGATTGGCCCTGAGCTAACATCTGTGCCAAACTTCCTCTATTTTGTCTGTGGGACGCCACCACAGCATGGCTTGATGAATGGTGTAGGTCTGCACCCGGGATCTGAAACTGTGAACCCTGGGCTGCTGAAGTGGAGCATGTGAACTTAACCAGTATGCCACCAGGCCAGCCCCAAAATGGGTGATTTAAATCCACTGCAGACAGTTCTGAGTATCTGTCTAACGTGGGTGGCAGTGTATCAAAATTCACATCCTACCTGGAAACAACACCTAAAACATGCACAGATGATACTGACATGCACAGATGATACTGCTGTGGGAAAGACACTTTATTTGCATAAGTAAACAAAAAGGAAATTATTAAATTATTTCCCTTGCTCTTTCTTCATCATCTCTTTATACTTTAATTCCCTGCTTCTGCCATCTTCTTCAGTTTAGCAAGTTCCTAACTCTGCTTCCTTCTTCATCTTGCTCTATTAACCTTCTCATCCTTTCTTCTTGCCAGATGCAGTGACTTAGCACTAGAGTACCTGTGTGAATAAGAAAAAGGTGCCTCTTCCTTAAGGCACTTGAATGCCATCTGCTGGAAATTGTTGTAATAAATATACAAATACATAAATCTAAGATGACTACATCATAATTGACAAGAACCTACCCACCCACACTCAGAAGTCTTGCTTGGCACATCTGAGCAACTGCAGGTCTTTGACACCCCTAGCCCAAGTGGCACCTCAAACCAGGTGAACATTAGGCTACTCTGGGCTTCAGTCTTGCACTCATAATACAAGGCTTGGCTTAGGTGCACTTAGGTCCCTTTCAGTGCTAACATTTTACAATAGCATTGTCATGCCTTACATTCACATCAGGCATTCAACTGATGTTTGCAGAGTAAATGCATACTAATGTCACAAATGATTCAGTGGATGATTGTAGTCCACGTTTTTAGCCACATTTCAATCATTAAATAATTCAACTAATAATGAATTCTTATTATGTTCAAAGTGTTGAAGAGTTCTTTGTCTAATTCCATTCCAACCATTACATCCTTACAACCTAAGCCAGCCTCTGCTAGACCCACAGTCTAATTTATTATCTGCCTATAATTTTCATTTATTTATTTCTTTTCCTCCAAAGCCCCAGTGGATAGTTGTATGTCATAGTTGTACAGCCTTCTAGTTGCTGTATGTGGGACGCGGCCTCAGCATGGCCGGAGAAGCGGTGCGTCGGTGCGCGCCCGGGATCCGAACCTGGGCCGCCAGCAGCTGAGCGTGAGCACTTAACCGCTAAGCCACAGGGCCGACCCTATCATCTGCCTATAGAAAAAAAAAAAAACTTAAGTCAGATTCTAGACTTTTTTCCTAAGACCCAACAAGGCGAATGTCTCATATTTAGAGGACACGGACATAGAGATGTTTTCATTGCTTGGCACGTGATGATCAGGGATGAAATACATTTAGGAATGTCTCCTCTAAAAGGATTAAGAGACTGAGTTATTAACAGCTCAAAGTGAAGAAGTAGCTACATGAAAAAATGACTCCAATACAGTTGGTAAATATATTTCCTCCATTTTACACTCTCAAAACAATCCCAGAGATGAGCTTTCATGTTCAGGAGAATAAGGCCAATGACTAGTCAGCTTACCAAATGTTAAACAACTGAATTGATAACTGCAAAACCTATCAAGCCTTTGGAGAGCTTTAGGTTCCTGGGTTTCCCTTATCAAAAACATTTTCAGAAATGATTTTGAGAATTCTCTTTAATGTCCAAGATCAGAGAGTGGCAATTAAGAGAACCACAATTCTGAAATCATTTCAGAGGAACTGAACAGATGTTTCCTCTCCTTGCTCCCATTTCAAAGTTCTGTGAAGAAAAGAAGAAAAGCCTCAAGCCTCTCACTGGGGTTACCATGGTGCCAGGTACCACTGTAGTTTCGCAAATTGGCTCTGGACAAAATGAGGCTGAGGAAAATCACCAAATAAGCACACTTACTGTTAGAGGGAATAAAATTATTTCCATTAGTTTGATGAGCCTTTGGGTGCCAGGACTCCATATACGAGCACTACAGAAAATCTACCTTTCAGATGCGGGAGGCTTAGTGAGTGCTCTGGGTTCTTGTGAAAGGCATAGTAAGGCAGTGGCAACAACAGCAAAATCTGAAGGGTGGGTTTCAGACATATTCCTCCCCTAAATCCCTTGTAAATGAAATAATTCAACATACAAAGAAAGGAGAGTAATAAAAATAAATGCCTGTATTCCTACCACCAACCCAGCTTTGTCAAATCTTAATACTTTGTAGTTGCTTTAGATAAAAAAAATACATGAATGAGATATTACAGATTTATTTGAAGTCTCCCTACCTGATGCCATTCTTCTTCCCTCCTTTCTCTTTGAGTATATATCCATAAATAATATACGGTATTGTTTTGAACATTTTTAACCTTTACATAAATGTTATATACTGTACATATCTATCTGCAATGTGTTTTTTGTGTTCAACATTGTTTTTCATATTCATCCTTATGGATATATGAAGTTTTAGTTCATTCACTTTTAACTGCTGTATGGTACTCTATTGTTTAAATATATCCACTGATGTATTTTCTGTTCACAGACACGTTCATGGATAGGCTGTTTCCAATTATTTTCTATTATGAACAATATGCCATCAAAAAAATCCTTGTACATGTCTCCTTGTGCACATGAGAATTACTCAAGGGCAGAGGTTGGCAAACTTTTCTGTAAAGAGTCAGATAGTAAATATTTCAGACTTTGTAGGTCATATGATCTTTGATGTAACTATTTAACTCTGCTACTGTAGTGTGAAAGTAGCTATGGAAATGATTGGGCATGGCTATGTTTTGAGAAAACTTTACAAAAACAGGCAGTGGGCAGAATTGGGCACATGGGTTATAGCCTGCAGATCCCTGCACTACAGTATATATATCTAAAAGTGGAATTGCTTGATCAAAGGGCTATGCACACCTCAAATTTTACCAGACATTGATACACTATTCTCCAAGAAGGGTTATATCTATTTTCAATCTCATATGCAGAGTGTTTCCATTTCCTTGATAAAGTTTGGCACTGTCATATTTAATTTTTCTCAATCTAATAAATGGGAAGTGCATCACATTTTAATTTACATTTCCATCATTTGCAGATCCTTAATTGATGACGTTAAGGAACTTATCATATGTTTACTGACAATTTGGGTTTCCTTTTCTGCAAATTGGCTGTTTCAAGGTTTCTGCCTACTTTTCTATTATTTGGTTTATTGCTTATCAGTTTGCAGGAATTCTTTATAGATTCTGTATACTAATTAACAAGTAAATGTGTTGCAAATATCTTCTCCCAGTCTGTGGCTTCCCTTGTCACTTCATGTTATCTTTCGTGGTATATAAAGTTAAAAACTTCATGCAATCAAAACGATAATTTTTTGTTCTTTTTATACTATTTTTTGGGTCTTTTAAATGAGATCCTTCTCTACCTTAAGGTCATACAGATACTCTTCTATATTTTTTTCTAAATATTAAAGTTTTACTTTTCATGTTAAGTTTTTTTTTATTGATGTATTAATAGTTTATAACATTGTGAAATTTTGGTTGTACATTATTGTTTGTCAATCACCATATACATGTCTCCCTTCGCCCCTTGTGCCCACCCCCCACCCCCCTTGTCCCTGGTAACCACTATACAGTTTTCTCTGCCCATGTGTTGGTTTATATTCCACATATGAGTGAAATCATATGGTGTTTGTCTTTCTCTTTCTGGCTTATTTCACTTAACATAATACCCTCCAGGTCCATCCATGTTGTTGCAAATGGGAGGATTTTATCCGAGTAGTATTCCATTGTATATATATACCACATCTTCTTGATCCAATCATCAGTCAAGGGACACTTGGGTTGCTTCCGCTTCTTGGCTAGTGAATAATGCTGCAACGAACATAGGGGTGCATAAGCCTCTTTGGATTGTTGATTTTAGGTTCACTGGATAAATTCCCAGTAGTGGGATAGCTGGATCATAGGGTATTTCTATTTTTAATTTTTTGAGGACTCTCCATACTGTTTTCCATAGAGGCTGCACCAGTTTGCATTCTCACCAGCTGTGTATGAGGGTTCCCAATTCTCCACATCCTCTCCAACATTTGTTGTTTTTTGTCTTGGTGATTATAGCCATTCTAACGGGTGTGAGGTGATATCTTAAGTGTTGTTTTGATTTGCATTTCCCTGATGATTAGTGATATTGAACATCTTTTCATATGCCTATTGGCCATCCTTATATCTTTTTTAGAGAAGTGTCTGTTCATTTTCTCTGCCCACTTTTTAATCGGGTTGTTTGTTTTTTTGTTGTTCAGTTGTGCGAATTCTTTATATATCATGGAGATTAACCCCTTGTCGGATATATGTTTTACAAGTATTTTCTCCCAGCTGGTAGGTTGTCTATTCATTTTTTTTTTTTTTTGTGAGGAAGACCAGCCCTGAGCTAACATCCAATGCCAATCCTCCTCTTTTTTGCTGAGGAAGACTGGCCCTGAGCTAACATCCGTGCCCATCTTCCTCTACTTTATATGAGACGCTGCCACAGCATGGCTTAACAAGTGGTCCGTTGGTGCATGCCCGGGATCCGAACCGGCGAACCCCGGGCCACCACAGCCGAGTGCACGCACTTAACCGCTTGCACCACCGGGCCAGGCCCTCGTCTATTCATTTTGATCCTGGTTTCATTTGTCATGTAGAAGCTCATTAATCTGATGAAGTCCCACTTGCTTATTTTTTCTTTAGTTTCCCTAGTCTGAGTAGACACGGCATCCGAAAAGATTCCTTTATGACCAATGTCAAATAGTGTGTTGCCCATATTTTCTTCTAGGAGTTTTATAGTTTCAGGTCTCACCTTCAGGTCTTTGATCCATTTTGAGTTAATTTTTGTGAATGGCGATAACAGATGGTCTACTTTCATTCTTTTGCATGTGGCTGTCCAGTTTTCCCAGCACCATTTATTGAAGAGACCTTCCTTTCTCCATTGTATGTTCTTAGCTCCTTTGTCGAGGATTAGCTGTCCGTATATGTCTGGTTTTATTTCTGGGCTTTCAATTCTGTTCCACTGATCTGTGTGTCTGTTTTTGTACCAGTCATGTTAAGTTCTTTTATTTACCTGGAATTCATTTTTGCCAACAGTGTAAAGAAGGAATACAATTCTTCCTTTTTCCCCATCTGGATAACCCAATTATCATAGCACCAGTGATTCAAGGTAAGTTCCACAAGGACAGAGGATTTTGTGACTGCTATATTCCTGGTGCCTTGGCAATGCCTGACACACAGCAGGCACCATTATCATCTTTCCTCATCTAGGGGATCATTTCCATCTACATATAAACTTGCTATAATTTTTCTTATGTTCAAAAAGCCTCTCAAGCCAATATACCCCTCCAGTTACTGCCTCATTTCTTTGCTCTTCTTTACAACAGATCTCTTCTCAAGTGTTGTCATCTAGTTGCTGTCTCCAGCTCCTCCCTTCTCATTCTCTCTTAAACCCATTCCAATTAGGGTTTCATCTCCATCACTTTGCTCAAACAGTATGTCAAAGTTATTAATGACCTCCATCTAGCTAAAAACAACCTTCAATTTCCAGGTCTTATTTGACCCATCAGCAACATCTGCTAGAGTTGATCACTTTCCCTTCCTTTGTCTTCCAAGACACCATTCTCCTTGTTTTCTTCCTACCTCACATACCTTTCCTTCTGACACTTTTGCTGGTTTCACCTTAAGATCCAAACATTTAAATAACAGAGGGCCCCAGGGCTTAGTTCTTAGATCTCTATTCTTCTCTGTCTGCGCTCATTCCTATGATCTTATTCCTAAGATCACATGTACACAAAGAACTCCTAATTACTTATCTCCAGACAGTACCTCTCCATAGACTTCCAGAATCAGATATCCAATTGCCTACTTGACATCTCCACTTGGATGCCTAAAAATTACTTCAAACTTAATGTCTAAAACTAAACTCCTAATCTTTCTATCATAGCCTTCTTCATCTCAGTAAATGACATCTTCATCTTTTGAGTTGCTTAGGCCAAAATCCTTGGAGTCATCCTTAACTTCTTTTTCTTTCACACCTCACATCCAAACTATCAGCAAATCCTGGAGCTCTGCCTTCTTAATATAATCAGTAACTAATGACTTCTCAACCTCCATTGCTACTACCTTGGTTCTACTACCTCCATTGCCACCCCTGGATTCTTACAATAACCTCCTAACTTGACTTCCAGCTATCCTCCTCAAGAACCTACACAGCAGCCAGACTGATCTGTTTACGGTGTAAGTCAGACCTTGTCACTCCTACTCAAAAGCTTAAAACAGCATTTCATCAGAATAAAAGCCAGAGTCTTTAAGATAATCTATAAGGACCCGTAGGATCTCTCCACCCTCTCCTTTGATCTCTGTGACTTTATTTCCCAACATTCTTCCTCCCTTGCTCTTCCTTGAACATGCCTCCAACCTTTTCCACTTGTTGTTCCCTCTCCTTGGCATGCTCCTGCTCCGTGTAAATGCTATTGGCTAACTCCCTCACCTCCTTTAGGTCTTTGCTTAAAAGATAACTTTTCACTGAGGTCTTCCCTAACTATCCTGGTTAAAACATGATCTTCTCTCCCTGACCGATTTTTATCCACAGCATTTGTCACCATCTAACATAGTCTGTTTTACTTATTTACTTGTTTACTGACTGTTTCCTCCCACTAGGGGAAAGGATTTTTGTCTTTTTTGATCACTGCTATATCCCCAGTACTTAGAAAAATGCCTTGCATATAAAAGGTGATCAATAAATACGTGGTGAACGAAGAAAAATAAATGTCAATAGGACTTGGTGGGCTTATAACTTCCACAGATCCTCAGGTATAAAAAAAATTAGACCAATTTTTCATGGATAAAGCTGATCAACAGGTATGTAGCAGATTAAAAAATGAATAACCATAGCTCATCTTCAGACTCTAGGACCCTCTCCTTTGCTACAGTAGGAAAGTAGGAACTGTAAGCATAGACTAAACAATATGGACGGGTAAGGAGATGGCTGTCATACTCCTCTTTCCCTGGACTATGTGCAGCACATAACAATTAGTCAGACATTCTGCTGTCTTCTCAGCAGAACAAGCTGGTTTTGTATAAACTTGGTGCCAAAATTAAGCAAGTATTTATTGAGTACCTACTATTTCCTATACTTGGTACTGAAAATACTTTTAGGGGTTAAAAAGTACCTTCATATACACAGTCTCACATGATTTTCACAACCTGTCTGGCAGTTTCTCATTTTAAATGAGAAAACCAAGGCTCAGGAGATAAAGTAATTTGCCTAAAGTAAGAGCTAGTAAGAGAAGGAGCTAGGACTTGAACCCTAGTCCTCATTATTATTATTATCTCTTGCCTTTTCAAAAAATTGTGGTAAAAAACACACAGCATAGAATTTATCATCTTAATCATTTTTAAATGTACATTTCAGTGGTGTTAAGTATACTCACATTGTTGTACAACATATCTCCAGACCTTTTTCCTTTGCAAAACTGAAATTCTATACTCATTAAACAACTCCCTATCTCCCCTTCCCCCATGCCCCTGTTAACCACCATTCTACTTTCTGTTTCCATGAATTTGATTACTCTGGGTACCTTATATAAGTGGAAACATGGTATTTGTCTTTTTGTGATTGGCTTACTTCACTTAGCATAATGTCCTCAAAGTTGATACATGTGGTAGCATGTGACAGAATTTCCTTCCCTTTTAAGGCTGAATAGTAGCCCACTGTAGGTAGGTATATACCACATTTTCTTTACCCATTCATTTGATGGATATTTGGGTTGCTTCCACCACATGGCTACTGTGAATAATGCTGCTGTTAACACAGGTGTGTAAATATTTCTTTGAGATCCTACTTTCAATTCTTCTGGATATATACCCAGAAGTGGGATTCCTGGATCATACGATAGTTCTATTTTTAGTTGTTTGAGGAACTGCCATACTGTTTTCCATAGCAGTTACACCATTTTACAATCCCACCAACAGTGCAGAAGGATTCTAATTTCTCCATATCCTCGCCAACATTTGTTATTTTGCTTTTTTGATAGCAGCCATCCTAATGGGTATAAGTGATTTAGCCACTTTAAGTATACATCTTAGTCCTTGATTTTTAATCTAGCGCTTTTTCTATTATACCATACTGCAGCACTCTCTCCATGAAAGAGAAATTTGACATGAGGCAAAATTAGATTTCTAAACTAGATATTATGTTCTTTCAAATATTATAAAGGAAAAGAGTATGATAAGTTTTAAGTCTGACAGACCTGGATTTGAATTCTGTTTATGTAAGTTACTAGTTGTGAAGCCTTGAGAAAGCTACATAGCTGTTAAGCTTAAACTGCCTCATCAGTAATATCTGGAGAAGACTGCTGTGAGGATTATATATATGAGGTGCCTAACAGAAGGACTGGTAAATAATAAGTACATCATAAGCAGAAAGTATTACTGTAAGGCTGGTGACAAGAAACAGAATAGAAATCATACCAATCTTGGTAGCACTATAGATGTTTTCAATGGGGAATATTTCTCCTAGCCCATATAGGAGAACCTTGGCCAGAGCTGGAACCAGCTGGGTTGTAGTGATCAGAACATTCACACAATTTTTTCTAGAAGGGAGAAAGAGGGAAAAGAAAAGAAAAAGGTGAAACCAAACCAACCTGGGAGCAAGAATTCAAATGGGTCTTCTCTTTAGGATCTAATTATTAAAAATTAACGTCAAAAGGCCTGGTATGATATTTGCTCAGTGCCAATGTTTAGGTATTGCTCTAATTATCTCGGATTCATTTATTTTCCATATTAAAGGTCAGAGATTCTATAGTGGGCACAGAGTAGCAACTTGATTCTTGCCTCACTTCCCTTCTGACCATTCTAGCTCACTGCACTTGTCACTAAATACCACCAACCCATGTCACTGATACCATACTCTAGAAAACAAACAACAAAGACGTTCAGTTACAGTGCTATTTCATCCGAATGCAACTCAGCCCTTAAGTGAGATATGATTTGAGTCCTCTCTGTTCTTCACACAATAGCAACATAGATTCCAGAATGCGCATTAATATCACATGTCCTTGACCTTCAGGGATATCCACCCTTCAGTGTTAGTTTTACTGTTTACTCTATTAGGTTGTGAATCTGGAATTCCCGCTTTGAGGGAGGGAGCAATAAGGGTATTGGTATATATATGACTGGATTTATTTCCCATTTTAAGCTTCAAGCTGAAATCTCCTTAATCTGCTTACTGTATCCTTTTTCTTTTTTTTTTGGTGAGGAAGATCAGCCCTGAGCCAACATCCATGCCAATCGCCCTCGTTTTTTGCTGAGGAAGACTGGCCCTGGGCTAACATCCGTGCCTATCTTCCTCTACTTTATGTGGGACGCTGCCACAGCATGGCCTGACAAGCAGTGCATCGGTGCGTGCCCGGGATCCAAACCCTGGCCGCCAGCAGCAGAGCGCACGCACTTAACCACCACGCCACGGGGCTGGCCCCTGTACCCTTTTTCTTTTGAATCCTGCCTTCCTGAGTAGGTTTTGGTACAGTTCTTTGGAGCTTCCTGTACTTAGGATATTTGTGATATGTCTCCTGCGTGTATTCTTTGATAGCACCAGGCCCATCTCCTGGGCTGGAGATTATGGGTTACTAAGTTTTAATTTTGTGAGCAAAAAGTAAGGGGAAAGAAAAAGGCTTTTATATATAAATATTCTCTTAAAACTCTAAAGTGCTGCCTCTCACTTAATCTAAATACTTCCCTGCATCATTTAAACTCCTCTCACCCTATCCCAAACCGTAATTTAGGGAATGGCTTACTCTGGACTGGGGTTGGAAAGGGTGTGTCTCTGGGAGAATGAGACCTAAAAGAACCATTTCCATACCTGGACTGGATGAGAAGTAAGGACTTTAATGCAGTTCCTAACCAGGAATCTGTTAAAACTTCAATTTCTGCTCTTAGTCTTTGCAGTGCTTCCTTTCTCTGGGGACTGAGGAGGCCTTTGAGAATGAAAGCAGACACATTTATCATTTGACAACATATCCTTGCTGACATTGAGGAAGCAACTTCTAAATTCAATTTAAAAATAGTGTGAGTCATTCTACTGAGCTAATATATTTCTCTTCTTGGTAAAACCATAGAGTGGCCCACTCAAAATGCCTTTTTGACTTTCTTTACCAGAATGTTTTGCTAGGGGGGCAGAACTACAACAAAATCAGCTGATAGAAACATTGTGATTAGATTCTGGCACAAGCTCTTTCTTTCATCACCAACCAGTAGCATAATTTGCAGACTGGTAGACCACACTTTGAGTAGCCCTGCTTTAAAGTGATATCAAGAACCAACGGGGGGAAAAATGAGTGTTATAGCAGGAAAAGTCCATTGTATTTCCAATCTTTTTCTAAAGAAACCAAAGCCCAGGGAGAAAAGGAAGCTGCCTAAGATTACACAGCAAGTTAGCGGCTTTTGGTCTCAGAAGTCTTTCCACTACCACACACTGCTCCCATGGTGACTGCGCTTTCACCCCTTTCAAAACCATCAACCTGAGATTCCAGGGTGAATGACCAAGTCTCTTGATGTCATTTACTTGTACTATACTTACTTCTGAAACAACTCCAGCTGATAAGAGACTAAAACACTACTTAAGATCAGACGATTAAGCACAAAACAAAACAGAATTCATCTGATGGGAGCATGTTATCAGACACTTGAGTTATAATATTAAAATAATAAACCTGGCCCTGAATTTTCTGTATTGAAGGTAAAAAGAGAAATCCTGTATTCTATTACCAATACTTCATAAAAACAGAAGGCATTACTATGAGGAGTAGAACTGCGTAAAATTTGTTTTCAGGTTAATGGTTTCACAATGCAAGCCTAGAATCAGATGACTCTCAACATTTCTGACAAAACACAACAACAAAATCAGTACCTATATGTTACGTATGATATAAACATAGTATACATATGCCATATACTTAACTAATATGATGTAGTACTTCTGTTAATTCATATTTTACAAAATATAGGTGGACATTACTTTTAATATGTTCCCCAGGGTAGGCTCGGGGGATTCTCACAGAGGGTTATATCACTTTCTTCAGAAAACCAGGTCTAAGCACTCAATGGGCAGGGAAAGGATCAGATACTTAGGTTATATATGAAAACCAACAAAAGAAAGGCTAATGTCTGTGAGAGGAAAAGGAAAAAGACTTGGAGTTGCCCAAATAAAAAGTCCTGGCTCTGAATCATGAGGGAAAAAAAGCAATATAAAGAGAAACCTATAAAAGTAAATTAGATTCCCAAAGTCCAGATGCCTGTGATTTTTATCTGGTATTAGAGGGCTGTAACAGGAATGAAGCAAACTGATCTTGGAAGCCCTATTTTTTACTTTCTGCACCGCACTGTAAGGCAGCATGATACGCTGGCAGGGCTCTCTTGACCTGGGGTAATATACCTCTAGGCAGTCTATGGAATGCCTGAAACTTCATGCAACATTTTGTATGTACGTAGATTTTTGAAGGTGATGGTTCACAGGCTTAAATATCTTCTATGTGACCGTGGGTAAGCTGCCCTCATCACCCTCACGATGGACATCAATTTTCTCAAATGCAAAATAAGGGATTTAGATTAAATCTCTAATGTCTCTTCTAATTTGAACAATCTATGGCTAATTAATTCCAAATAACAGAATTTTAGGCAGAGCGGCACCTGACATTTGAGATATTTCTGGGCAGCAAGAATTTCCAAGGTCCTTCAAGTCGTAACACATGGATACTGCCAACCTAAAATTCAGGACCTAGTTTTCCATCCACTATAAACCTAATCACTAGTTCTACATGACTTGTCCTGATGATTATATAAATCAGTCAAGAAAAAGATGGCAACCTATTAACTAGTATTGACAGTAGTTTTGACTCCAGAATAAAACACGTCATTAAACATAATCTATGGAAAACATTTCCTTTAAAAAGACATTTGTCTAAAAAGAACAAGAGAACTTTGTAAAGTTATGCTAAGAGAGGTCCATGAGAAGTGCAGAGCTTCCTCCCCAAAAGCTTTCATTCAAATCTCCATGTTTTTTTATACAGAGTTAAAATGTTACTGTGGCATAAATTGATAAGCAGTTGCCAGGGAGTTCTACGGAATCCCTGGCAAAGAACACAGGAAATCAGAAGGAAATAGAATATTAGACTGATCATACGCCACACTTACCACCCACGTTGCTTTTGTGCTTATCATAGATTTCTCTCACTTTTCGGTAGCGGAAAGCCAGTTTCCTCATCCAGTCCACACCTCCCTGGACACCCACGGAGGAACCATGGCTGCCACTGCCTCCTGAGCCACTGAAACCATCTGTTGAGAAACTGTAGTTGCTGCAGAGAAAGAGGATGATAAAAATTAAAATCTATGCCGCATGGGGTTGTTGGCTGAATGCCACCTGGGACTCTGTCCTTTTCCTGGCATCTGACATCAAGGCTAATGGCTTTGAGAATCTTTTCCCTTAATCTCTGTATGTTAGAGTCTATCTTTCATTAGTCCTATATCTCACCCCTCAAAGAAGGGACGGAGAAGAAGGGATGAGTAGGAACAATTCAAGCACCAGCATCCCCTAGAGGCTGGCTTGGCTGATAAAGCATCTTTCCATTAATGACATTACTGACATCTTACAGTGAATAAAAATCAAAATATAAAATTTTTGTGTACACACACACACAAAATAGTTGCAAATATGTAAAAAGGAGAAACGTGAAAAAACAGTGGAAGGAAGTAACCCAAAATACTAATAATAGTAAGATAATGGGGATGTTCTCCTTAAGTGATCTGTTGGCTAATTTATTAAGTTCATGGGTCACTGTGGTGGCTTTAAAATATGTCCACAAATTCTTTAATATTCCTCTCTTCGAATTCTGCTCCTTTTTAGGTATGGACTGGATTTGAATGTGGTGGAAGTGACGGCGTTAGACTTCAAATACTAGGCTTCTCTTGTTCTCTCTCAGAGCACTTGCTCTGAAAGAAGTCAGCTTTCAAACGAGAACACTCAAGCTGCCCCATGCAGAGGCACACATAATGAGGAACTGAGGCCTCCTGTGATCAGCCACATGTGAGAGGTTGGAAGCAGGCCCTCCAGCTCCAATCAAGCCTTCAGATGATTTTAGCTCCAGCCAATATCTTGATTTCAATCTCAGAGACACTGATTAAGAACTACCTAGCTAAGTCACTTTCAAGTTCCTGACCTACAGAAACTATGAGATGATAAGTGGTTATTGTTTTAAGCTACTAAGCTTTGGGTAATTTGTTATACAGCAATAGATAAGCAATACAGTTAGGCTGGGAGGGATTAATACTTTCTAAATAAAGATTTAAAAATGACTGACAGGGGGCTGGCCCTGTGGCCTAGTGGTTAAGTTCAGTGCGCTCCACTTCGGTGGCCTGGGTTCGGATTCCAGGTACAGACCTACACCACTTGTCGGTGGCCAGGCTGTGGTGGCATCCCATACTTCCTCTGTACAAAACAGAGGAAGACTGGCACAGATGTTAGCTCAGGGAGAATCTTCCTCAGGAAAAAAAAATGACTGACAGAATTAGAGACTACTTGGTTCAATCAGAAGTCAAAACCAAGTTCAAGGGCCGGCCCCATGGCTTAGCGGTTAAGTGCACACGCTCCGCTGCTGGTGGCCCGGGTTCGGATCCCGGGCGCGCACCGACACACCGCTTCTCTGGCCATGCTGAGGCCGTGTCCCACATACAGCAAGTAGAAGGATGTGCAGCTATGACATACAACTATCTACTGGGGCTTTGGGGGAAAAATAAATAAATAAATAAAATTATCAAAACAAAACAAAACAAAACAAAATCAAGTTCAATAAGTTAAGTGTGAGATTCTATATTTAAGTAAATAAAGCTGCCAAGACATGGGGTAGGCAACTACTGATTAGTCACACATATAAGTCAAAAAAAAAAACAACAACTAGGGTTCAAAGTAGATCATAAACTGCTTCGGACCATGCTTTTTCCTACAAAGGCCAGTAAAATCTCATAAGAATGGTGCTCTCCAGGTCTGTGCAATGCACAATATGCATGACTGGATGTTGCTCCTGAAGTGAAACCTTTCAATCCTTCTCAGCACTACAGGATTAGGTCCTTACTAAGTGATACATCCAGTTCTGCTCTCGATTTGAGAATTCAGGGACAAACAATTTTAGGGTAGACATAAGGAAGAACTTTTTGCTTACGAAAAAGATAAACATTAAAATAAATTCACACAAAAAGATGTGACAGTCTTTTTTCTAAAAGTCTTTAAATGTAAGCTAGACAAGTTTTTTGATTATTCTTAGCTAAGACTACTGGGCAAGAAGACATTAGCGAAGAGAGAAATGAGCAAGTATTTTGCCACTGAACCTCCTTAGTTTAGTGTTCACTGTGATATGTTTAAGATTGTCTTCCATAGGGTTATTCCTGACACCATCAGACCCCCACAATTAGTTTTCTTGGTAAAATTCCTGATGCTTATTTACATCTAAACCCAACTAGTCTGGAAGCACACTTCTCCTGACTGAAAATTTGGCCAAGGAAAAACTAATATATCCTTTACTTTGGAATGCTTTTTCCTCATCCCATGATTGCTACCCATTCTTTAAGGTTGTACTCAAATTCTACTGCACTGAAAAGGCTGCCCCAATGTCGGCACCACCTGATCCCCACACCCATCAGAATTACTTTCTTTTCTGTGCTCCATCACACCTTCTATTATCACCTTCTCACACTGCATGCCATCATTAACTATGATATCTTTTAGGGCTGTGTCTTATTCATCTTTGTTTTCCTCTGAACCTAAACAGCGTCCTGTGTAACACGTATACTGATGTTTAAAGACATTATTGTTTTATCACCTCAAGTCTTGACCGTTGTCATCAGAAGCCACGTCTTCCACGTGCACCTGGTCACACTCCTGTTAAAAGACAAAATCACACATTATTTCAGTCCAGGGAGAAGAAGTGCTACTACTACCATGACATATTATAAAAATACCACAAATAATGATGGGGTGATGAAATACCTTATGTTCTCTCCTCATGAAAACTTCCTTAACCATCCCAACCCTCAGTTATGCTCTTATTTCAATAGTTCATTTTTCCAACAGCTCATGGGTATAAGTACAAGCTCCCTTAGACTGTCAAGTGTGTCTATGTCCTATACTAGACTGTAAGGCCTATTATGTTGTAGGCCTCTTACGGCATGGCCCATATCTTACATCTTTGTACCCCTCTAGTCCAGTCCAGTGTCCTTATATTATATAGCATGTACCCAGTAAATTTTTGCAGATGAAACAGATGCTGGTAGAGTGTGGTATCAAAACTGAGAATGACTGAAACAGAAATTTATAAGTTCAAACTTACGAGTTAGAAGAGGTCATCTAAGTCAATTTCCTCATGTTCTAAAAGTGAGGTGAAATGATTTACCCAAGGTCATACAACTAGTGAGGGATAAAATGAAACTAGAAAGAGCCTGAGTCTTCTAATTTGAGTTCAAGGTTCTTTCCACCAAGCCCATGCTACTACTGACATAAAATGCCACCCACTGCCTAACTCTGACAGATTCACTCCTCTGACACCACCTAAGGCAGTGTTGTGATGTCCACCTACATCAGAATCCTCTGGGGAAGTTTTTTAAAAATGTATATTCTTGGGTCCATCCCAGATCTACTTGAATCAGACTTTCTGGGAGTGAAGTCCTAGAATCTTCATTTTTAACAAGCTCCCCAGGTGATTCTTATGCCCCCTAAAGTTGAGAACCACTGACCTGGGGGCAGGAACACATTCAGGTCAAATTCTTCACAGAACTTTCAGTCCTGAGTGAGGACTATGTCTAGAAAATCATTACAAATACAATTTGGCAATAATTATTGGCACATAGTAGGTTTTCAATAAATGTTTGCTGAATAAAAACTATGATGTCCTAACTTATCAACATGTGAAGTTGAGGGAAGATTAAAGTACTGTGGAGCTTAGACAAAAGTACTGGAGTTTAGAGCCCTATTAATTCAATTTGTTGGAGAATTGTCTGTTGAGAAATAGATTGTTATTTAAAAAGAAATAGGAGTACTTTGTGTTTATAAAATGCTATTTTATTTTACTTTAAAATTTTCACTATTTTAAAAAACTAGGTAATATACGTAGTACATCGGTCAAAATTCAAAAGGACATGAAGTGACAAATTTGCTCCTTCCCACCTCTGTGTCCCAGCAATGCATTCCCCTCCCCAGATAGAACAACTGCTACTAGTTTCTTATGTAGGATAACTGGTTAACTGAGGTCCAGAATGGGGAGATAACTTTCCTAACTTGGGACTCACACTCTGGTCTTCTGACTCCCAGTCCTGTGCTCTTTCTACTATACCATGTTCATCTCAAAGGTGAACTCAAATGTCAAAGCTAAAAAAATTTACCAAGAAGCTCTCAGTGTTTCCTAGTTTTCCTTGCACTTAACTATAAAATGATTCTTGACATCAAGACTAATCTATACATGGATAATAAGCATGTACAAAATACAGTGAGTTAGAGTAGCCATTTATAGATCTGACAAATCAAGAGACCATCTTTTAAGAAGGTAAAATTGAAGAACAGTCAAAATATAATTAAGAGCATAAACAATCAAACCCACCTTATATATAATTTAATACAGATGAATAAATTGGAATGTCGGTTTATGTATCAGTGTTTTGCCTGACGGGTTGGCATTTCCTCTAGAGCTAGATCACTTCCAAATGGGCTAACAAAAATCAAATTTTTGAGCCAATAAAATTGAGGGCCAGAACCAAGACTGAGGTGACCTAGCCAAAGCACTATTCCTGCAAGCCTACGCATGCCTAAGTGGCCAGCTTGCCTCTCCATACCCACCTTGTCTAACCACATTTCCTCTAAATAAAATAAGCACAGGCTCAATAAATAGTTACCGAACAATGTTTCACTGAAACACAGAAACAATTTAAAATGCTTACCTCTAAGTCATTGAAAAATAGATGTGTATCAGCCACTTCAAAAATCATTTCTTCCATTGTTAAACCTGAGCCAATCACTACTGTTGGGTCCTGGAAGACAATAAGAGAAAAATTTGCTTGACTTGCTACTCACAGCACTGGTTCTGATCTTTAAATATTTCAACATTATTTTGGCTCAAGGCCAAAACAACACAGACCCACAATAGTGCTTCCAACTACTAGTGATGCAACTTTAACCACAGTTACAAGAATCTGGGGTTATGCAGAATGAAAAGTTTTAGGACTAGTTTCTAGAAAACTAAACCCACTTAAAAACATATCCACTTAAAAAAACTTAGAAAACCCACTTTAAAAAAAAAAAAACCAGGGCTGGCCCGGTGGCACAGCGCTTAAGTGCATGCGCTCCACTTCAGCCGCCTGACGGTTTGCAGGTTCGGATCTCGGGTGCGCACCGACGCACTGCTTGCCAGGCCACGCTGTGGCAGCGTCCCGTATCAAGTAGAGGAAGATGGGCACGGATGTTAGCCCAGGGCCAATCTTCCTCGGCAAAAAGAGGAGGATTGGCATCAGATGTTAGCTCAGGGCTGATCTTCCTCACAGGAAAAAATAAAAAAACAAAAAAACCCAAACAACAAAACTACTCAGGGTCAGTCTGGTGGTGTAGTGGTTAAGTGCACGTGCTCTGGTGTTTGCAGGTTCGGATCCTGGGCGAGGACCTATGCATCGCTTGTCAAGCCATGCTGTGGCAGGCATCCCACATATAAAGCAGAGGAAGATGGGCACAGATGTTAGCCCAGGGCCAATCTTCCTCAGCAAAAAGAGGAGGATTGGCAACAGATGTTAGCTCAGGGCTAATCTTCCTCACCAAAAAAAAAAAAAAAAACCACACAAAAAACGACGCACTTAATTTTTGTGGAAATTGCCCTGTTTCAGGAGAAATTCTAACTATTGCTAAAATATTGCTATTGTAACACTCATTATCTTTCATTATCTTCCCTGCACACACACACGCACAGCATAACACCAGAAATCAGTTATCTGACAATATCAACAATCAGGTTTGTAAAGAAAGGCTGAAGATACAAAAGATTTACAGGAAAACCAATGCATTTAGCTTTAAAATGAACCATCAGGCCTTCACTTAGAGGTTGTATGCTCTTATTTTATATACTTTTATAACCAGACTAGTTATATAGTATATGAAAGAAGAAAAGAAAAAGGACTTATATCAGCTTGCCAGCTTACATACTAAAAGCCTATGGAAAATACTTCTAACAGAAATATTAGTGACAATAAAAAATAACTGGGTCTAGTGAGAGAGCAAAGAAGGCAAATATTTTTATAAAATTTATTCAGAGAAAATGAAAAATAGGAGCCTGGAGGTAATTTAGTGTAGAAATAGACAGCAAATATCTCAAAAACAGCTCATCCCTCTATTAAAATTGATGTTTATACTGATGACTAAACAAGTTAAATTCTGCTTGGTATATTTAGTTTAAGTAGGTATGTAATCTATTTTAGAAAGATATTTTATATTTTATCTATATTTTAAATTTACACATCTGGCATATACTAGGCTAAATGAAATGCTCAGTTTGGGCTGTTAAAAGTGACTTAAGGGATAACAGAGCAGTCTTTGGAATATATAATCTTGAGACTCCACTCTGCTTTGAGTCTCATTCCCATACTTAGTCTTTACAAAATACCACTCTCGAACAACTTCAGCTTTCAGCACTGGTCCTAGGCCTAGTACCTAGCTTTATCATCAACTCTGCCTGACCATGCAGCCTGCCTGGTACAAGCCATGAGGTGAAGTTTTACAAGGAAAGTGAAAGGCCAACAGGGTAAGATGGAGTTGGCAGACAAACTGATTTTGGTTACCTGCTCATATAGTCAGGAGAGGGACAGTTATAACAAAGGAAGTAGGACTCAAATTACCTTTCCATACTTCTGGGCATAGGATCCAGTAAGAAGGGAGTGGAAGATGATGATGGTTTCATCCAAGTCCCACAGAAATACTCGCTTAGAGAGGAAAATATAAAAAATAATGAGTGAGCACCTTTTAATCACAATGGAATGAAACAAGAAATTAATAACAGAAGGAAAATTGGAAAATTCACAAACGTGAAAAATTAAACAACATAGTCTTAAACAACCAATAGATCAAAGAAGAAATCACAAGTGAAATTAGAAGATACCTTGCGATGAATGAAAACAAAAACACCACATACTAAATTTTATGGAATGCAGCAAAAGCAGTACTAAGAGGAAAATTTATAGCTGTAAATGCATACCTTGAAAAAGAAGTAAGATCTCAATAAATAACCTAACTGTGCAATTTAAGGAACTAGAAAAAGCCAGCAGAAGGAAGGAAATAATAAAGATTAGAATGGAGATAAAGTAGAGAGTAGAAAAATAATAGAGAAAATCAACAAAACCAAAAGTTGGTTTCTTGAAAAGATCCACAAAATCGACAACCTTTAGCTAGAGCGACTAAGAACAAAGAGAAGACTCAAATTACTAAATTCAGAAATCAAAGTGGAGATATTATTACCAATTCTACAGAAATAAAAAGGATTATAAGAGAATACTATGAACAGCTATACATCAACAAATAACTCAGACAAAAGCAACAAATTCCTAGAAATACACAAAGTGCCAAAAACTGACTCAAGAAGAAATGGAAAAATCTGAATAGACCTTGAACTGGTAAGGAGGTTTAATCAGTAATTAAAAACATCCCAAGAATCCCAGATAGCTTCACTGGTGAATTCTACCAAACATTTGAAGAAGAACTAACATCAATCCTTCCTAAATTCTTCCAAAAAGTTGAAGAGGAGGGAACACTTCCTAACTCACTCTATGAAGCCAGCATTACCCTGATACCAAAGTCAGATAAAGACACTACAAGAAAAGAAAATTGCAGACCAATATCCTTTATGAATATTGATACAAAAATCCTCAACAAAATACTAGCAAACAAAATTCAGCAGCATATTAAAAAGAATTATAGACCATGGCCAAGTGGGATTTGTTCCCAGAATGCAAGGATGGATCAACATACAAAAATTAATCAATGTAATATACCGCATCACTAGAATAGAGGAAAAAACCCACATAGTAATCTTAATTGATACAGAAAAAGCATGTGACAAAATTCAACACACTTTCATGATAAAAACACTCAATAAACTAGGAATAAAGGGGAATTTGCTCAATATGCTAAAGGCCATATATGAAAAACCCACAGCTAATATCTTACTCAATGGTGAAAGACTGAAAGCTTTACCCCTGAGATCAGGAATAAGACAAGTATGCCTGTTTTCACCACTTCTATTCAACATAGTACTGGAAATTCTAGCCAGAATAATTTGGCAAAAAAAGGAAAAAATGGTATCCAAGTTGGAAAGGAAGAAGTAAAATAATCTCTGTTCACAGATGACATGGTCTTATATGTAGAAAACCCTAAAAAATCCATAAAAAATTGTTACAGTTAATAAATGAATTCAGAAATCAACTGTATTTCTACGCACTTGCAATGAATAATCCTAAAAAGAATTTAAAAAACAATTCCATTTACAATAGCATCAAAAATGATAAAATACTTAGGAATAAATTTAACTGAGGTGAAAGACTTGTACACTGAAAACTATAAATACTGCTGAAGGAAATTAAAGAACACAGACCTAAATAAATGGAAAGACATCCCATGTTCACGGATGGAAGACTTAACATTGTTAAGATGACCATACTACCCAAAGTGATCTACAAATTCAATGCAATCCCTATCAAAATCCCAACAGTGTTCTTTAAAAAAATAGAAAAACTTATCCTAAAATTCATATGGAATCTCAAGGGACCCCAAACAGCCAAAATAATCCTGAAAAAGAACAAAGTTGAAAGACTTATACTTTCTGATTTCAAAACTTACTACAAAGCTACAGTAATCAAAACAATCTGGTACTAGTATAAGGATAGACACATAGACCAATGAAATAGAAGAGAGAGCCCAGAAAAAAGCCCTTACATATACGGTCAATTGCTTTTTTTGACAAGAATACCAAGACCATCCAATGAGGAAAGGAAAGTCTTTCCAACAAAAGGTGCTGAGAAAATTGGATATCCACGTGCAAAAGAATAAAATTAGACCTTTACTTTAAACCATATACAAAAATTAACTCAATATGGATTAAAGACCTAAATTTAAGAGCTAAAACAATAAAACTCTTAGAAAAAAACATAGGTGAATATCTTCATAACCTCATATTCTTAATACCAAAAGCACAAGCAATAACAGAAAAATAGGACTTAATCAAAATTTAAAACTTTTGTGCATCAAAGAATACTATCAAGAGAGCAAAAAGACAACCCACAGAATGGGAGACAATATTTGCACATCATATATTTGATAAGGGATTAGTATCCAGACTATATAAAGAATTCCTAAAACTCAACAACAAAAAGACAAACAACCCAATTAAAAAAAACATGCAAAGGGGGGGCCAGGCCGGTGGCATAGTGGTTAAGTTCATGTGCTCCGCTTCAGAGGCCCGAGGTTTGCAGCTTGGGATCCCAGGCACGGACCTACACACCGCTCATCAAGCCATGCTGTGGTGGTATCCCACATACAAAATACAGGAAGGTTGGCAGGGATGTTAACTCAGGGACAATCTTCCTCAAGCAAAAAGAGGAAGATTAGCAACAGATGTTAGCTCAGGGGCCAATCTGCCTCACAAAAAGAGAAAAAAAAAACCACACAAAAACATGCGAAGGATTTGAATAGCCATCTCTCCAAAAAAATATATAAATGGCCAATAAACACATGAAAAGATGTTCAACATTATTAGTCATTAGGGAAATGCAAATCGAAACCACAAGGAATTACCACTTCATATACATTAGGATGACTATTATCAAACAAATGGGAAATAACAAATGTTGGTGAGGATGTGGAGAAATTGGAATACTCGTACATTGCTGATGGGAATGTAAAATGGTGCAGCCACAATGGAAAACATTTTGGAGGTCCCTCAAAAAATTGAACATAGAATTACCATATGATCCAGCAATTTTACTCCTAACTTTATACCCAAAATAATTGAAAAGAGGGACTCAAAGAGATATCTGTATAGCAATATTCATAGTGGCATTATTCACAACAGCTCAAAGGTGAATTCCACAGATGAATGGATAAACAAAATGTGGTATATACATACAATGAAATAATATTCAGCCATAAAAAGGAATGAAGTTCTTATACATGCTCCAACATGGATGAACCCTGAAAACTACGTGAAATGAAATAAGCCTGACACGAAAGGATAGGTACTGTATGATTCCATTCATATGAGATATCTACAATAGGCAAATTCATAGAGACAGAAAAGTAGAAGAGAGGTTACCAGGGGCTAGTGGGAGGGGAGAACAGGGAGTTATTGTTTAATGGGTGCAGAGTTTTTGTTTGGGATCACGAAAAAATTCTGGAAATAGATAGTAGTAACAATTAAACAACATTGTGAATGTACTTAATGCCACTGAATTGCACACTTAAAAAATGGTAAATGGTAAATTTTGTTATATATATTTTACCACAATTTAAAAAAATGAGTGAGTTCTCAGTTTTTCCTAAAAAATGTATCAGGACTTTATATTTTCTTTCTTCCTTTTTTTTTTTCAGGAACAAAGGGGAAGAGAGGCACCAAACACAGCTTCAATTTACCTATGTCTTAACACCTATCAATGGACTCATTTTCTTTTTTTTTGGTGTGGGAGATTTTGCTCTGAGCTCACATCTGTTGTCAATCTTCCTCTTTTTTTTTCCTTGAGGAAGATTAGCACTGAGCTAACATCTGTGCCAATCTTCCTCCACTTTGTATGTGGGTTGCCACCACAGCATGGCTTGATGAGTGGTGTAGGTCCACACTGGGATTCAAACCCGCGAACGTGGGCCACTGAAGTGGAGTACGCCGGACTTAACCACTATGCCATGGGCCGGCCCTCAATGGACTCTCTTTAAACAAAGTTCTTCCCCCTTGTTAAATGATTACATTATAGAAAAATTGAAAAAAGAAAACAAAAGGATTAATATCAAAATTCCACTATTATTAGCATTTTGTATGACTTTCTAGTGTTTTTAATAATGAAGCCAAATACATGCCCATAATAAATTCCTATAGTGCTTAACCACAGAATAAGTGAGTGCCAATCTTATTAATAAGTTACCAGATCTGGTTGCATGTTTCACAGAAACTTGTCCTAAAGCACTCTAGTCCTCTCATTTTACTTTGAGACTTTAAAATGGAAAACAGTATGCTATTACTTATGACACCTGCTTTCTGAATATAATGCATTGTTTTTTCTGTTCTCCTCTGGAATATAAAGCAGTTTGTTCTTTCCCTTAAAAAACTACCTGGCTACCTAAATTCAGAAAAGCTTTTTCAATGCTTTTGGTGAAAAGCATCTGAAAGTGATATTGTAAGTTATGGGCATAGAGAAATATGTTTTAACACTTCTCTTTCCACTTGGCCAATTCAGTTTCTCTTGCCCAGGAATTAAAAGGCACACAACATAGAACCACATAATCTCCATGAGTTTCAGATATATGTTCAATAAACTTAACAAATGAGAAAAAAAACAAAGTAGGTAACTCAAATGAGTTTCTTCCCCTACTTCCAATTCACTGTCCTGGGAAGAACTGGCATCAGCTTTCCTCTTGCCCCGGTTCTTGCCGGTCATGTTTTTCCTGGACTGGTCATCAGCATCTTTACTTGGTGTAGTCTGGGACAAAGATGGGCTTGTAGAAGGGTCTCCTGGAGAGGAAAAGTGAGACATATATTGCCAGTGGTCACAGGCTCTAAGAACCAGAGCAGGAAGAGGGTCAGCAGGGTCTCTACCCTTAAGAATCATTTGCTGGGATGCAGGTTGGAAAACCTTCATGGAGGTTGGAAAACCTTCACCTAAGCAATTTGGGAATGTAGACCTAGGCACTGAGCATCAATAGCTCCTAACATCACAAAGAGTTATAACTAGAATGTGCATGCCTGTCTCCCAATGGAAGAACACATCTATGAAACTGTTTTGCCAAAAAAAACTGAACCTGAATCTGATCAAGCTTCTAGATTAGGGTTTCTCAACTTGCCACAACTGACATTTTGTGCCAGATAATTTTTGTGAGGGGATGTCCTGTGCACTGTAGGATGTTTGGTTAAGCAACATCCTTGACCTCTACCCACTGGATGCCAGTAGCACCCGACACCCACTGTGACAATCAAAAATATTTCCATACATTGCCAAATGTCCCCAGGGCAGCACAAAATCACCTCTAGTTGAAAACTGCTGCTCTAGATCCATTTACCAATTTACAATAAAATACAGAAGGCAGTAGGACATGTTAAACTACCCTATAAAAGTATAATTGGCAAAATTCAGACTGGGAAATGATATGGGATAAATAATCCAGTTTCTTCAACAAATAAAGTACAAGGGTGAATAAAAAAAGAGATGAGGGAATTTACAGGTTACAAGAGACAAAATGCATATCCACCAATCACAATGTATGGACCTTACTTGGATCCAAATTTAAACAAATTGTAAAAAGAATAACAAAACTCCTAACATAGATGAGAAAACTGGAAACATGAATACCTTTTGGTATTTTATGATATTAAGGAATCATTGTTGAATTGTTTTAGATGGGATAATGGCATTGTGGTTATGTTAATGAATACTTATCTTTTAGAGATAAGATACCTGGAATTTGGGGAGGGAATTTGATAAAGTATAGTTGAAATAAGACTGCCTATGAGTTTGGGCCGGCCCCGTGGCTTAGCGGTTTGGATCCTCGGCACGCACCGACGCACTGCTTCTCCGGCCATGCTGAGGCCGCGTCCCACATACAGCAACTAGAAGGCTGTGCAACTATGACATACAACTATCTACTGGGGCTTTGGGGAAAAAAAAAAAAAAAAAAAGGAGGAGGATTGGCAATAGATGTTAGCTCAGAGCCAGTCTTCCTCAGCAAAAAATGAGGAGGATTAGCATGGATGTTAGCTCAGGGCTGATCTTCCTCACAAAAAAAAAAAAAAAAAGAAAGAAGATTGCTTATGAGTTTTTAATTATTGAAGATGGATGGTGGATACATAAGGTACTATACTATTCTGACAACCTCTATGTTTGAAATTCTGTTATTAAAAAGTTAAAATTGTTATGAAGAAGAAAGATATTTAGAGAAATAAATTCAAAATTACGTCATCAACACATAATTATTTCAAAGTTATTTAAGTTTGAAGCAGTAACCATGTGTATGTCCATTTACTTAGAAGACAGGTAAAGGCAGGATGCACAGAAAGCTGCTTTAGTTGATGTAGAGCACTGTTGTTGTTGTTGTTGTTGTTGTTTTGGTGAGGAAGATTGTCACTGAGCTAACATCTGTGCCAATCTTCCTCTATTTTGTATGTGGGATGCCACCACAGCATGGCCTGATGAGTAGTGTGTACCTCCGCGCCCAGGATCCGAACCCTTGAACCCTGGGCCGCCAAAGCGGAGCACACAAACTTAACCACTACGCCACCGGGCTGGCCACAAAGAGCATTGTTTTTAAAAATGCATCAGTGCTAACAATAAATAGTTCTTCAAGTTATATGACATGACAGCGAACCACCAAATTTTCATGAAAAATAGAGATAAATAAAAAGTATGTGCATATGTTTATTGAATGTTTGTATAAAGCCTTTATGTCAGGACAACCTGGACATCATAATTCATCAACACATTTCAAAGCTTAATGTATAGGTTTAAATTTGCAGGTTAAATATTATGTATTTCTTTGAGGGAAAAGGACCACAGCTTTCCTCAGAATCTTACAGGGATCCTTGACACAGAAAACAGAACAGACTGCTGTTCTGAGGCCTTAGCGGAAGTCTAAAATATGCGTAGACTAAAACTGAGTCCTCCAACTTTTATCAAAATGTGCCAAGAATCTGAAGTGCCCTGTGAGAAGCATCTTAAAGCTTCCAGGAGGGTGGAGTAGGAGTCATAAATACAGTCTTTTCATTCTTGGTACTTTTCTGTTCACAGCATCAGGTATTACATTTAGCCTTCCAAATACTCATCACAGTTTGGTTCCAATGTCTAAATACTCCTCACCTGAGGGAAAGCCAATAGCATGGTAACAGTGACTCAGACCAGAACAAAATAATCTTTACCATCTCCTGTTGGATGAAATGCCCTTAAGTCAAAGTTTTTAGAGCTGCGGTGCTTACCAGAGGAAAGTCTCTGTGCTGCAGGCGCAGGTACCATGACACTAGGCTTCTCCGTCTGGTATGTGGCTGCTGCTAATGTGGTACTCTCAGCATCGCTGTTAGTCTGGCCTGTGACTCCAAAGCTGGAACTGGGGTAGCAGGCCTGGTACTGACTCTGACCAAGGATAGTATAGGTGGGATAGTCCTGTAGGCCAAAGGGAATAAGGGAGGAAAACAAGACTCTTAGAAAGAGCATAACAAGAGACTTTCATGTCCTTCTTATTTGTCATTATTTTCCTAAAACATTAATTTGACTTCTCATTTACCTATCTATATCTTCCACCTAAACCAATGATTTTCAAAATGCATTCTGTGGAAACCTAAGAGTCAAAAGGAGATGCCTCAGGGGCTGTCTTTGGGATGAAGGGATGGAAGGGTCCCATGTACTTTACACACAATGTCCCTTTTTCTACTATAATAGTTCTTTTTTTTTTCTATTTTATGTACTGAATTTCTATATAAATTTCTGCACAGAATTTCTGAAGGGAAGATTCTACTCTTTAAGAAGTTTATAGGGGCCAGCCCCATGGCGTAGCGGTTAAGTGCACGCGCTCTGCTGCTGGTGGCCCAGGTTTGGATCCTGGGCACGTTCCAACACAACGCTTGTCAGGTCATGCTGTGGTGGCGTCCCACATAAAGTGGAGAAAGATCGGCATGGATGTTAGCTCAGGGCCAGTCTTCCTTAGCAAAAAGAGGAGGATTGGCATGGATGTTAGCTCAGGGCTGATCTTCCTCACAAAAAAAAAAAAAAAGGAAGTTTATAAACCACTGCACTAGATGGTAGTGCTTCTAAGGATAGATGAGCTTAAACAAAAGAGCACATATCCTAACATTCAAGTTTCCCAGTTTAAAAACCAAGTATCTCTCTTTCTTTTTAAAATAATCAAGTTTTCTTTAAAAATAAAGTTTCTTTAACATATTTGGAGGGAACTTTTGGTGGTTTCACGAGCACATACATGTTAAAACTTATCAAATTGTACAATTTAAATCTGTGCAGTCTAATGTATGTCAATTTTACCTTAACAAAGCTATAAAAAATGGGTATGACAGCTCACGTACCTTAAAAAAAATTCAATTGATATTGATGTTGGCAACAAGTAGAAAGAAGCTAACTGACTAGAACAATTATTTATAAAGAGAACCGAGCATCTACCATAACCCAAATATAATTCACAGTGTGTGTATTTGTGTATGGGCGGGAGAAGGAAATATTAAAGAAAAGAATAAGTCATACTAGCTGAACTTAAGGGAGTTAAAAATCTAGCAGGAGAGAAGACAAAAAAAATTTCCAAAAAATTGGCAATAAATTATATGTCAAATGAGTGAATACAAAGGAAGACAACTATCACCTCAGATTGTGGCAGTCAGAGAGCTTTCTGAGATAGAGGAAATAAGAACATGAATAGGCCCTGAAAAGGTTTACTCAGGCGACAGAGATGTTGAGTCTGGTTGAAACAAAGGATCTCTGTAGGTTTGAATGAGTGGTTAAGGAACATGGCTTGGATTCTTTAGGCAATGGTGCATACCTTGTGTGGGGGCAGGAAATGGGGACTATCAAATTCAAATCAACAAATAAAAATCAACTACACCAGCCCCGTGGCATAGTGGTTGGGTTTGGTGCAATCTGCTTCGGTGGCCCAGGTTCATGGGTTCGGATCCTCAGTGCGGATCTACATCATTCGTCAGCCATGTTGTGGTGGTGACCCACATACAAAATAGAGGAAGACTGGCATGGATGTTAGCTCAGGGCTAATCTTCCTCAAGCAAAAAAAGAGGAAGATTGGCAACAGATGTTAGCTCAGGGCGAATCTTCCTCAGTAAAAAAATAAATAAAATAAAAAAAAATACAAAAAGATTCTGAGTAGGTGAGTGACAGGATAAAAAGTGGCATTTAGAAAAAATTAATTGGATAGTGTTTTAGAAAATGGACAGGTACAGGGGAAAACTGGAGACGAGATGAACAGTTAACTATGGTAATTCAGGATGAAAGGGGAAAAAACCCCAAACATGGGAATGACAGCGAAAATGAAAAAGAAAGAAAGAATTCCAGAAATGGTTGGATTAGGGATGGATAAGGAAAAAAACTGAAGACGACTGGTCTGGTTTAACGCCTAGGTTTATTTAAAAATGGTGTCATTAACAAGAATTGAGAAGGCATGAGGAAAAGTGGTTTCACTTCTGGAGGACAAGGAGTCAGAAGACAGGGTAGAATGAAAGGCTGGTTTTAGATATGATGAACTTAGGGAAATAGCAGGACATGAAAGAAAAAATGTCCATCAATCAGCAGGAAGCTTACAGATATCATGAGGTCAGGACTAGAACCTTCATTCTGGAGGTAGTAAATGGACATTCTGAATATGGTTAAACACTCCTGGGGATGAAGTAATAAACATGTGGAAAACTACATAGACTATCCATGATAGAAGACAGGATCAAAAAGAAAAGCTATGAAAGGGAGAGAGATAGAGAGTACCCTGAAGAGTGCCAACAAATATTTGTGGACTAAAAGAATGAACAAATGCAAGAACAGTCACAAAAAAAAAATGAACCAGAATAGTAATGTTAAGTGCAGCCAGAAAAAGAGATCCATAGAGACAGCAGTCGATAATACTAATCGCTGCAGAGAAAACAACAAACAAAAACATAACAACAAAAACAAAAAACCCTACTAAAACACTGAAGATGTTTACCAGTGATCCAAGCATAAAGAGTTAATAGAACAGTGATCAAGACCAGACCACACAGAATTCACAAAGGAATGAGTGGCTAAATAAAAAAATGAAAGTAATATTTATTCATTCCACAAACATTTATTATGTGCCTTTAATGTGAGTGCCAGGCATTTTTCTGAACTCTGGGAATATATAAGAGAACAAAACAGAAAAATAAATCCCTACTCTCATGGAGTTTACCTTCTAGCAGGAATGGGGCAGTAGGTAGAGACACACATAGTAGATAAAGGAGCAAATATAACCATATCATCGACAGACTTAGCAGAGGAATGTGAGAAACTGGATGGTAGCCTGAGAAACCATCCAGGGTCCTAGACCTAAGGGCATTCAGAAAAATGTCTCTCCATGGCCCATATTAGTTGTTTCAAAGACTGGCAAACTGATCATGGAAAAAGAGAGGAAGAGCGAGCTAGATGAACTATATCAAACAGGGTTAACAAAAGTAGCACCGTACCTGGTTTGAGATGCTGGAAACTGCTGCTGTTGGAATATTGGCAATTGTAGATGAAGTGGATATCAGGCTGGCATTTGTGCTTGAAGCTACAGGATTGAGAGTGTTAAAAGATATTACAGATACTACGTAAAAGGGGAGAAGAAATTGAAAATATATTGTGTCAAGTAAACAGATCTACAAGGAGATAAAAAACATTGGCAAAGGAAACAAATACTAGTTTTGCTCTTTTGCATGCCATACCTTAATTTAGACTTATTAGAAATAAAAGAGTTCTTGGGGCCAGCCCAGTGGCGCAAGCGGTTGGGTGCACGTGCTCCGCTGCAGCGGCCCAGGGTTCGCCGGTTCGGATCTCGGGCGCACACCAATGCACCGCTTGTCAGGCCACACTGTGGCAGGCCTCCCATATAAGGTGGAGGAAGATGGGCGTGGATGTTAGCCCAGGGCCAGTCTTCCTCAGCAAAAAAAAAAAAAAAAAAAGAAGAGGGGCATCGGTAGATGTTAGCTCAGGGCCGATCTTCCTCACAACAACAAAAAAAGAAATCAAAGAGTTCAAACATTTTTTTGTTTCAGCTTGAGTCTCCAACTTCTCCTACTAAAGTCCTAGAAGGATACATAATACAATGCACTGGCTCATAGTAATTATACCAATGAAATCAGAAGCTAAACCAAATCACTCCAGTCCATCTCCTTTGGCAGTTGAAAAACGACTCACCTGCAACGTGACCTACTGACAATCAGAAGAAACAGGAGCTCTGGTAAATCCACATGTAAATCCTACATTGTGATATTTACTGTCACTTGCCCCAAATTATGCCTTTCCTGATGCAACATAATCACTTTGAGAAACAGAGCGGGTCCTCCAAATTCTAAAGTGCTTGGAGTTGCTTCTTGTGCTCTACTAAAATAATGAATTATTAATGTGGATCAACAAACACCATGATCTGGCATTTAATGATTTTACCAATGAGACTAGAAAAACTTGGAAAATATAAAATATTATTCTGGGCAGGTAAAAATGTACTTAGGCTGCCTGTCTTAGGACAAGGAATTTGGGTTAAGTTTTTCATACCCTTTGATCACAGATTCCACCAGGGTTTTAATCAAATCCTCAGTGACTAGTATTTGCCACAGTGACTTTTTTCAAGTGGACAATGTAATTGAGATTGTGACGTACTGGTCTTGAACGCCTTTCCCTCACTTACCATAAGCACCCTTAGACATGGTTCCCACTGTAGTCACACACACCATAAGTGTTTGCCATCAGGTAGACCTGACTATCTGACTATCTATCCCATTAGCAACAAAGTCCTTTGAGGGAACGTTAATAGGAAAACCTTCACTAAGAACAGGGAAAGTGAACAAATGTAGCAGAAACGTGAGAGTACTGTTCAAAATCAGAAGGATCTTTTATCCCTTTCCCCAGGGGTACTCTGCCTAGAAGAAAGTCTAGAAGAGATTAAGGTAAGTTAGACACAAGAAACAGCTATTGCTGCAACCCCAGCTTTCAGATGAAGAACGTAGGACAAAGAAGAGTTCAAGTAATTTGTCCACAGCCATGGAGCTAGTGGCAGACAGACAAGATGACAAGCGGGATCTCCCAATTCTTCATCCAGTGCCCTTTCCTCAGAGTCAGTGGCTAGGTAGGGATCAAATTTCCTGACTATCCAGTGAGATTTTCTTTTCCCCAGTACTCCCTTCCCCAGGGGAACTAAAGGACTCTTAAAAGTTTACTTTCATAAACAACTAAATGAAATAGATTTTATAACTTTACAGATGGTATTTTCTTCCCAACAATATTCACCTTCTTCTCTGCTATGGCTTAACCTATTTTTTTTTTCCTAAGGGGAAGTAATAAAAAATTACTGTACATAGGCTAGATGACTCTATAAGTAGTTTTTAATCATTATTATGGGAAAAGAATTTTGAGTAGATTCCAGATTCTATTACCAGTCCATTACACTGGCAGGCCTGCAATAAAGCAGACTGAATATAGGTGATTTAAGGTGGGAAAGAAAATGAAGAACTTATTTAGTCTCTTAAGTTTATCTCTTTCAGCAAAGAAATTTCTAGCTCAATTTTTCTTTGGCCCTCGTTCTAGCATATACTCCTCTTTTCCTCCTTTAATTCTGTTCTACCTCCTAAATAAAATATAAATGGTTAGAGGTACAACATTCATATCTGATCTCTACACACATGGGAAAAAACGTATGCTGACTGACAAGGCGGTTTTATAAATTTAACAATTTTCAGACCATTTACTGAATTGGGCTGAAGGGAAAAAGGTAGACCTTACAAACAATTGGCCACGTACTCTTATTATCTCAACCAGGAAGTTTAATGACTTGATCTGCTAATTGTTGATATTGTCTAAGTTTTTAACAAGTATCATACTAAAAATCACAAATTACTCTCAGCAATCGTGGCTTCTATTATAGGAAATGTTGGCCTGGTGACCTGGAAAGTTTATAGGGCTCAATTAACACCTTTTTCTCCAACTCAAACAAATCATTTCTAACATGTGTCATTCATTCATTCATTCATTCATTCAGCAAACCAGGGTCTACTATGTGCCCAGAATCTGTTCCAGCCACTGAGGAACAGAGTAGTGAACAAGACAAAGTCCCTGCCCTCATGGAGTTTAAATTCTAGTGACAGAAGTTAGATGATAATTAAATAAATAATACTTATCTAGGCTCTCGTAATCATCACTGAACCCAAGCTAAACTCATCTAAAAATGTACACAAGTACTGCATGCCCTAGTCCCACACAGCAATGACTGAAAAGCCAGGCATCTCAAAAAAAGTACTAATCATCCTGCATAAATATACACATATGGAGGTCTCAACAAAAAAAATATTCAATTGCAGATTTAAAAAACAAAAGCAGCAGCAATAAAATATGCAATAAAAAGTACAAATTTAGAGGCTCAAATAAAACTCAAGTGGTAACTCCTATTGACATATATCTAAAGGCTATTAGTTCTCCAAATGCCAAGGGCATGGCCAACTGTTTTTGGATAGTCCTCACTTCTCTTTTCACAATGGAGCTGTGAAATCACAGAAAGACAAAGCTTCTGAGAACAATGCCCCACTAGAGGTCCACCTAACATAGTCAATATACAGAGATAGCTTTAATCAGAAGACTGGTTATAGAACCGTGAGAGGTACAGCTGAATTAAGTGACATTGCCCCAAAGCTAGAGGGTTAACCTGAGGGTTAATGGCATATAAAAGCTGGTGCAAGATTTACTTTCTATCCACCTCTCTAATTTTATATAAGTCTCTCCACCACCCTTGCTCATCCTGGCTTTCGAGTTACTCAAAATAAGACAAACTCTTTCCCACTTGAGGACCTTTGCAATGTTGCTCTCTCTGCCTGGACTGTTTACCTCGGCCTGTCTCTCTCGCCCTCCCAGCATGATGGCTCCTCCTCAGCATGTCTGCTTCCTCAGAGAGACTCTCTCTGACTTCTCCATTAAAACTAACTCCTTTCTTGTTTTCCCATTCATAGCAATCTATTCTTTTTTTCCCTTTCAAAACACTTTTCAAAATCTACTTATTTACTTACTTGCTTGTTTTCTGTCTCTACCACTAGTCTGTAAGCTCCATGAAGGCAGACTCTTAGTATCTTATTCACTACCTCCAATACATCTAGCAAAGCACCTGGCATATAGTAGGTGATGCTCAATAAATACTTGTGGGATTCATGTATACTTCGTATACATGTATATTCATGTATATTGTGGGATTCACGTCTAGTATGTCGAGGTCACCAAAAACAAGGAAAGGCTGAAAAACCACACGGTCAAGAGGAGCCTAAGGAGACACAACAATTAAATGAAACGAAAAAGGACATCAGGAAAAAACTAAGGAAATCTGAATAAACTAGGGACTTAGTTAATAATAACGTACCAATATTGTTCATTAATTATAACAAATGCTCATTCTAATGACACATGTTAATGATAGGGGAAATCGTGTGCAGGGTGGGAAGATATATAACTTTGTACCATTTGCTCAATTTTCTGTAAATCTACAACTATTCTAAAAAATAGTCTATTAAAAAAAATCTCCTGGTCAATGAAAGATTATTGTGTACCACCAACAATATGAGAGTCCAAAGACATTCTTTAAAAATCAAGATTGAGTTAAAATTAATTTTGAAATTTCTGAAAGTAATTTTGCCACTTGAATATTAATCATTTAAACCATCTCAACTGAAGAAAATAACCAGAGATTTGGCCACAGTCACAGTCATTCTAGGAAAAGACTGATATAAAGAAGCCAGATATACTTAGTTAAAGGGTTTTCATGAGCGTTGAGGTATAAACTAAAGAAAAGGTTTTGATCAGAGTTGATCAAGCCAGAAGGGGAATTTGGTTTTTGAGATAATTACCCTAACTTCCTCACAGAAGATAGGCTGTTGTCAATTGCAGAATGCTTTGGGGTGGGATGAGGAGACACTGCTGTTTGGACCACTTAAAAAAAAAATCGATACAATGTCCTTTGTTTTCATTCTGTGGAATGACTGGGTAATTACATAGGGGGAAGGAAGAAGCCCTGGATGGCTTACATTCATTATCCATGCTAAAGGAAATGAAAAGTGGGGGTGAGGAGAGTGATACTGATAGCAGAGAACGCAGGTAATTCAAATCAGCCAATAATACCCATATTTCATTTCAGCCAATTGTTTCAACTTGTTTTCTACCAATTTTTTCCTCAAAATAAATGGCAAAAAGTAATAACTTGATGATTAACTTCTGCTTTAATTTGACCCTGTGCTGAAGTTCTAATGAACAATAAAATGGGCCAATAGGTTAACCAGATAAAGGAGGAAAAATGAATTTAGATATTTGCCCATACAGGTTCTCAATTATGGGACAGTTGATATTGATACCATGACTTTAATATTGAAAATCATAAATATTGCATTCATGCTCTGGGGCGAGACTGCCAGCTTACCTCCTGACTTCATTATTTACTAACTCTGTGACCTTGGACAAGCTACCTCGCTTTTCTATGTCTTACGCTCCCCATCTGTAAAATGGGATTAATAATAGTACTCCCCTCATAGATGTGTTGTCAAGATTACATGAGTAACACTCATCTATTACTTAAAACAATGCTAAGAACATAGTAAGCACTTAATAAATACCAGCAATGATCATTATTAGCAAAATGGGGGAAACTAGGTGAATCAATCAAAACAGAAAAATGTACTAACAGATAAGTTAGGATAGTGGTTAATGAAGTTTAAAGGATATTTTCATGACCCTTTTAAATCAGTGGGTCCTGAAAGACCCCAAAAAGGTGATTCCTCTTGTTTTACAAGAAAGGAGAAGAGAGCACAGCTATCAGGTTCCTCAAACTCAAGAGAGAACTACAGAGGAGTGGTGGTTCTACACCTTGGAAGAGGGTTATTAATATAAAAGAAGAGACACGACCTAGGTGTAGTCATTAGGGATATATCTGTTTAGGAGGGACTTGGCTATTAGATTTGCCTGTAGTTGGACCCAAAAGGCTTACCAACCTAGAGAAACACTTTATAAAAATGAAAGGAGGTAGGGGCCAGCCCAGTGGCACAGCGATTAAGTGTGCACGTTCCGCTTTGGCGGTCCGGCGTTTGCAGGTTCGGATCCTGGGCGTGCACCGACGCACGGCTTGTCAAGCCATGCTGTGGCGGCGCCCCATATAAAGTAGAGGATGATGGGCACGGATGTTAGCCCATGGCCAATCTTCCTCAGCAAAAAAAAGAAGAGTATTGGCATTGGATGTTAGCTCAGGGCTTATCTTCCTCACACACACAAAAAAAAAAAAAATGAAAGGAGGTAGAGGAGAAGACAGGCAAAGTATGCTCTTGAGTTTTTTCCCTCCTGGTTTGTTTCCATTTTAGAAAGAAGGGGGAGGGGACAAAGAAAAAAACAAGGGAAAATAAATAAAAAGAGGAGACTCAGTAAACAATAGGAGGTAAATGTAGCTCAGAGCAAGGTCTTAGGAATGTAGAGACCAGTTCTATTTCCAATGGACCAAGCAGAAGTAGTTCTCAATCATTTAACTGAAAACAGGTAAAACTGAAAATCAAAATATTTTGTCTCATATAATCTACATCAAAACATTTTTTCATCACCAAGGTTCATATCTTAAGAGTACCTCAGACCAGTTTTTGCTGTCCCACCCTCACCCCTCTAGCACCCATTTTATAAGGAATAAAATTTAAAAGCTAAGAGAAATCAGGAGAAAGGAGGCAGATGAGACACCAGGTATATGGACATTAATTCCCAATCTGGAGCAACGACAAATTGCCTGCATTGTATTTGCAAGGGTAGGGAATTAATTCCATAGTGCCTTTTGAGTTTCTTTGTCTTGATTCCTAATAGTCCTGTAATAATTCTAACCTTTTAGAGGAAGAAGTCAGGAAGGCAGAGATAGAGTTCAAGCTTTAATGCTATGCTTTTCATCATGAAATAGAAACAAGACTGAAATTTTTGAGCAAGAAAAATACTCTCACCAAGAAGTAGTAAATGGGGGTGGAGGTATGACCACAGCAGGAAGCAGCACACATCTCACAAAGCAGCACTCATCTCACATTCCACTCTATTTGGACCTCACATAACAGAAGTCAGCAAAGTTCTATCCCATGGAGTCTTCTGCTCATTTATAGGACAAAACGCCACTGAGACTAGAACAAAATCAGACAGGTTTTCTGGACACCAACATGCAAAAGGGAAGGCTTCAATTTTACTAAGCATTTCACAAAGGCTGAACTACTTAAGAACCACACTCCTAGGTTCTGGTTTGCCTAACACAAAAAGCATGCACAAATGCAGATATCACCCCCTTCTATTTTAGAAGACAGAGCTCCTGTATTACCCAATTTGTCTGGAGATACAGGTAGATTAAAAACAAAAAACAATAATATAATTAAAAAAACACACACAACCATGCCTATTTACCTTGAATGGGATAAGAATAATGTGCTGGGCTTGGCTGGCTTGTGGTTAACCCTGTAGTGCAGGTAAGAACACTGTGTTGACTTGGAGATGGAGTCTGAATTAAACCACTTTCAGATTTCATACCTGGCCACAATGCACCTGAATCAGATAAATTGGACCAATTACAAACAACACACTGGGACTGAGAAGCATGGTTATGCTTTCAAATATCAGCCAGTACGTTTAAAATCTAAATCTTAAAACAAAAATAAATTTGCTTGCAAGAGAAAATTATTGATTCTCCCACTTGTAATACACCACAAGCAAATACAATTTCAAAGAACTGAGGAGTGGAGTCATAGAAACAAAAATCTTGTCAAAAACTCCAATAGTGATATGTATATAAGTTCATTTCAATGGCTGGGGGAAATCGACCAGGGTTCAGAAAAAGAGCTACTGACACCCAACCGGAGTATCTGTTGTAAAGAGTGCTTGATGTTCACGTACAGTGATAAATCATTTATCCACGTTGTCAAGGTGGGAGACATTCCATGTAAGTTTAAAATTCACTTACCCATTAACAAGCACCAAATTTTTCTAAAATGTATTAAATACTTCTCTGCCTTCTTAAGCTGGTTATTTTGTTACCTTTGTTTCTTCTGATTAGGAAAGACATACCTGCTTATTTTTATAAATTAAAAACATTATAGAAATATGTAACTTAGAATAAAGTTACATACAATCCCATCATCCAGACTTAACCACTATTAGCAGTGTGCAGAAGAGTCACTCCGATTTCTTCTATGTTATTTACTAATCTTTTTTCTTCTTTTTAATAAAAATGGGATTTATACATACTGTTCATAATTTGCTTTTCCACATAATACCTCTGAGAGACATCTTTCCATCTCAGAACGTATAAATCTATCTCATACGGATAGACATCATAGCTGTTCATTTTTATTTTATTTTTATCACGATGCTCCTGAGTGACAATCTTTCTAAAATATATTTATATCCTTTCCTTCCTTCTTAGGCAGGGAGGAAACAGTGAACATACCTTTAGATTTTCTCAGAATTATTGTTACAAATATCAATACTGTGCTGTGCTATACATATTACAGAGACATCCCAGAAACTACTGTGATATGTGAAGACATTTGCTTAGTGCTAAATAGAACCCAATTATAGTTCTATGATTTTTAGGTTCTTATATCACTTTGTCTTTTTTCTGTGATCTGTCACTTCTTGACAATCTCCTGTCTCTGGCTGTATCTCCCTTTTCATTTGCAGTAAACTAGGAAACATAAACAAAGCTTTGCTTCTACATGAGAGCCTAAAGAGGTCTTTTATGAGTGAAGAGTTTCTGTGATAATTTTGGCTATGCAAAAGTCTATTTATAAAAGGCCTTACTGCCTGGTTGTTCACCGGGTTCTGAATAGTTATGAGTGCTGGATCAGTGTAGCTGAAGCTGCTAATTACATCCAAGACAGTTCATTAATCAAACACATTCCCGGTAAGAAATTAATACCAAGGCCAGCACAGTTTCAAATTCAACATTAACTCAGTTCATCTATTCCTAATCTGGTAAGGAATTTACAGAAATATAATGCTTTGATAATAAGAACCTCTCCTTCACCAGGGCATTGGGATATCTTAGTGCAACTCAGATCTGTAAAATCTGTTAATCAGTAAATATAAGAATAGTAAAGGGAAATGTGAAACTCTTAAAAGGTTGACAACGGGATATGGTAATTGCCTTGCCCCAAACTCTCAAAGCATAAAAAAAACCAAGTCATATTCTTTTCTCCCTATTAAACATATGAAATAACTTATTTGAGGAGACTGAGGAATATCAACATCTCTAGTATGAATTAGGAGAGTCGCCCCCCGCCCCTTACTTCATGATCATTTAAAAAGTCTTGTCCAGGTTACCCACAGCTAAAGTCCTTGCAATACCTGATTTTCAACAATAAAAATATTTGAGAATGATTTTTTTAGACATTTATGAAGTGAAATTTGAATATTAGTGCCATGATTCTTGGTGGCTGAGTATCACATTTTTTAGTAAATGAACTGCCAATTCAATGTCACAATAACTTTCATATTTACTGTAATCAATGCTATTTTTTTCTAAATAGGTTCTGAACCTGAGGTGTTGGATTTGTGAACATGTTTATTATTACACTGTACTGAAATACTATCTTATTAATAAGAATAGTATTAACTGAGAATGTTTTGCTAGTCTCATTATTTAGTATATTTTCTTAAAGTTTCAAAATGTAAAATGTCTATGAACTGGCCCTTCTTATAAGGTAAAAAATTAGGGCAAAATGTCTAAGACAGTAGCGGAATAGCTACTTTTGAATGTTTTTGGCTAGAAATATGAAGTAGTTATTTAATATATAATTATTTTATGAAGAATAGAGGAATCAAAGACAATATGGACACTGCCTCTAGCATCACTGTAGCCCTGCTTTTTAAGCATATAAATATCTTCCTTTAAAAGCATCCTTTCCAGAATTCAAGTAATAGGTAACATGACCAAATGGTTTGACCGTAGAGCACTATTGCCTATAGCCAAGACGAAACCAAATCCTGATTTCCCTGACGCCTAGTCCACTGCTCTATGCCTACAACTACAAAGCTTCTCAACTCGTTTTAAGCACCAAGAGCCTGATGTGGAGCAACAGCTGGTCTAACAATGGCAAAGAAGTCTGTCTCTGAGTGCTATCCTCCTGCTGCCCCACACTGGGGTCTTATCACAAACTACCCAAGTTTCTCAGCACAAATACTTCATTATTGGTTAGTCACTAACCAAACTAATCTGAGTAGTTCAGTTTATAGTAATACATATCAGAGTAGTGGATCTTCAGAGAAGATTAATTTGGTTAGCAACTGAAGTACGTCAGGGCTAGAAAAAAAGACATGAAAGGATATCTTGGCTTGTTGATTCAGTAGGTCACTGGGATGAGCTATTATAAATTCTAAGGAATTTAATCTGAGTACTTTTCCTAATTATAAAATAAGTAGATATATATTTAGAAAATTAGGAAAATATAGAAAAGGTAAAGAAAAAAAATCACATAGTCTTACCACACAGAAAAAAAATACATGCACTTCTTGCTTTTGCATGTGATTGTGTTAAGTGAAACCTGTGCATATTGGAACTGTGTCTTTGCTTTGCATGGTTCCAGGGTAACTGAGACCAAATCTGTAGTGCCTATACTCTTAACATACACAATTTTTCTTCCAAATTATTGTTCATGCACATATTTTTAAAAAATACTAACTTGGTATATTATATTGTATTTTCAGTTTTACATACTGCTTTCTTCAATAAATAATAAACTGTTTTCTTAAGATGCTAAATATTCTTTATGAACATGATTTATTATAATGGCTATATAGTTTTCCATTCTATGGATACACTGCAATTTAACACATACCTTTCAATTCACTATGTAGGTTGTTTCTAATCTTTTACTATTATAAATAATGCTGTGATGAGTATCTCGATTAGTAAATCTTTTTGTGGGTATCTCCAATCAGTTCCATAGAATAAATTCCTAGAATTGAAATTACTGAGAGAAATAGCATGAACATCCTTAAGGCTCTTGATACATACTGTCAAATTTCCATCTCACATTAAAGTTCTTTTAAAAGAAGGTAGAACAGTGGCAGCTAAGGCAATCCTTTATGAGCCCCTAAAAATAAATGAGTACCCTTTTCCTCACAGACCACTGGAAGTTAAACCTCTAATCCTCTTTCTGCCATTCCACCACATTCTCGACAGTGTGAAAAGAATATGACCACTATTCCTTTACTGTTAAAGAGCACTCATAATATAGGCTTCCTAGATTTCCTCTAGTCTTTTCTCCTTTCTTCAAGAGGAGGAAACTTTTAAATTTCAAACTCAACTCTGAGACTATCTTTTCACAAAGACCTAAACTTATGACCATTTCTGGAATTAAATAGATCTGGGTTCAATCTAATCTCAGGTATTTACTAACTGTTATGACCTCAAGCTAGTCCCCCAATCCTTCTAAATCTGTTTCCTCATCTATTAAAAGGGAAAATGCTATGACTGACTTAATTCTCAGAACAGTCCTAAGAAGTAAGACAATACTGTAAAGCATGAAGTACTCATTCTTAGCATACTTTTTGGTATAGTAAGCACTCAATAAATATTAGATAATATTATTATAATGAAATTTTTCTGAAGCCCTGTTTACATCTGAAATAAAATAACAGACTAGCTAATCTAGTTTTACTGCTAACAGGCACTAAGATTACCAGAATCTTCACAAGAAGAAAGAAATGAAGTGTTTTATATTTGAGTGAGCACATTAAAAAAAAGCCACATGTTAAAACATAAGAAGATGTCTTTAAAAAATAGTCACTTTAAAGAATATTACAAACATCTCTTTATAATTTCTTTTATAAATTTTGAGAATATGCCATATCTATCATTCATATTACCCCAACCTAAATCTTTCTCCATAAGTCTCATATTACTTAATGCTCAAATTAAGCTATTGATTATCTCTCTCTGAATTACTGACAGAAGAATTTATGAAACAAGTCTCCCTCACCTCCAAATATTAAACAAAAACAGATTAATAAAAGAGCCTGTTATTATCAATATTTCTTCACAATATAAACAATGTTTCCTTCAAGTTTTTAACAGGGATCTATCGTTTTACAGAATTTTCTTTCTTTCTTTAATACAAGGGAAATGCATAATACCTAGGACCTAAATGCACATGGCACTATGTTAAGTATTCAATAATCTAGTTCAGAAATATAATAGGAGTTTTATTTAACACTAAACAGCAGGAATGATCAACTGTTCAACAATGTCATAAACAGCTTTGGGCTTGCTAGTAATGAATTTAAATCAAAACAGAGGGTAAGAAAAACAGTATGACAATACTTACTTTATACTTGCTAGCCTATTACTAGTTGGCTGCTGAAAAATTAACTTTAATGTACACAAAAAGAAATAAACACAGAGAGTTCTGCTTCCAAAAGGACTGCTGAGTTTTGGCTGGTTAAATACACCACAAACGTAAGATTTTAGTATACTGGCTGATAACGACAGGCATGAAGGCACAGACATACAAACGAGAAACATGAGCATTTCTGTTTCTCTTCTCTCATGAAATTATCACCTACCACTATCATTAAACATAACCCCCAATTTTTGTTCCTAGTAGTTATCAGGAGCTAAAGAATGCTAAAAGCCTAAAAGTAAGAAAGCTATAACTATTATAAAAGACTAGCCAAATGGGCAAGGAAAAGTAGGAATGTAGCCAAAAGCAGGTAACACTAATACATCCAGAATCTGTGGTGATCTGTTTAGAAGATTTTTCTAATTCCCAGCTAGTTTCAGTAAAGGCTACAGAGATATAATTTTATTAACATATTGCATATTTCAAAATAATACAGTATTCTCTCAATTTTCTGACACCAGTTCTAGGGAAGGGGCAAAAAGCACATTGCATATATCTATCAATTAACAAACAGAGAGAAAAATCAGCATAGATATTAAGTGCCCAAAAGAATCTCAAACTGACTTCTAATAAATCCTTCTAATTTACAGTTCATGTCCAGGATACCTAAAACTGAAGAACCAAACTCTCTATGCACATGATAAGGTCCTACAAAATTGGAGATTTCCCCCATTCTAAGATGACTTCTTGGTTCAGCAGAGCAACAGTTGATCAATTTGGGGCAAGGGGGAGGAAAGAGAAAGAGAGAAATTGACAAAAAAAAAAAAGAGCGTAAACTATAAGGTATAATCTACCTGGATATTTAGATTACTTGATTTTAGCAAGAAATTGGCCACCTCAAAATGTATTTATTATGCTTACCTAACCATGGTACCGTGTTTTGTATAAAAAAGTAAAATCAACAGTAATTCCTCAAAGAGTTTTCTAAACACTTAAAGATTCCAAGCTTTACAGTCAAGACTCAGTACCCTGGAAACAGCTGAATTTTGGTAGATAAACAAACGAGTATTGAAAAATTATGATTTTATATTACATGCATCAAATATACTATTGGAAAGTTGCATACCCAACTTCCATCACACCTGTAACTGAGTAAGTGCTCTGCAAAGAACGATCCATCTCTCAGCTTCCTGATCAGCCATGCTTGCTTTTTGCGGAAAGATGGAAGTTTCTGGGGGATAAAATCAACACTATTAGAAACTGCTTATAATAGGATACCTTACCAAAAGGAGGTAGTCCATATGTTTGGGTTGCCTGAGGGTAGACAGCATAGGGTTGAGACTGCTGTAGCGTCTGGTACTGAGTCTGTCCAGGGTAAGCAGTTTCCGAAACAGGAACTGAGAGGATATGTGCATAAGGTCTAGAAAAGTTCAAGAAAACAAAAACTTTCATGAGTGATTTATTTTAGTAATGAAAAAGAGGGCAAATAGCTAATACCACTAAAAGCAAAGAATCAGCAATGAGGAGACTAACTTTCCACATTAAATGTCTCTTACTGTGGTCAGAAAGTAGAACTAATTTTTCCTTTCCTGGTTCTACTATCACCAACCTAAGAAACAATTTTATGGAAAATCTAATAGTTTCCAAATATCCTCCCAAGGTCTAAACACTATGCTACAAACAATTGCGGTTGCTACATGCAAGGCCCTATGTGAGATACAAGGATGGATTAAACTTGTTTACGTCCTTGTGTCTACATATAGAATAAAACTCTAAAATAACAGAAAACTGGAAAGAACAAGAATCTCAATTAGCTCTCATTCTCCACCTAGCCCTCTGGGCCAAACTAAAGTTATGAGAGGAAGAGAGGGACTTTGAAAAGAGGGTGAGGCTGGCAGAGAAAAGGCAAGCAATCACATTAGAAAACGGAGAGTAGGGGTGGGCCCCAATGTCGCCAGATCAAGCCTATAAAACAGGAGCCAGGTAACTAATAAAATCTGGGAAGTCTCAGACAGGACTCAGAATCTCCCCACTGATATTTAAGCCAGAGTATACAGCCACTAGTTGATGCTAACCACATCAGGTTTAGCTAGGGATTTGAATTCAGCAGTGAAACTTCTGGGACTTAAGACTAGCTAGATGACCTGGTCTTTCCATTCATGCAATAAGATGGTCCCACATTTTATGCACTGAATTTTTAGATACTGGTTATTTTATCTGGTGAGTTATGCTGTACTTATAATGCAAGAAAGTATAATGCAAGAAAGTAAGTGTTATATGTACCATATGAGTCATAACAATAAAATACTGAGAGGAAGGGGTGTTTCAGAAGGGGAAAAGATTTTTTTCAGCTTTGAGGAAGAGGAAAATGAAGGAAGGCTATAAAAAAGTGGTACGTGAGCTGAGCAGATAGGATGTGCAGAAATGGGAAAGGGTGTTCTAAGAAAAGAGAAAAACTCTAGCAAAGGTACGAAGGAAGGAACGCAAGAGCTTCAGCCTGCAAGGAACATAGATTATATTAAGGGAAGTATATAAAGGGAAGGAAGTAGCAAGAGAAAGAAAGATAGATAGCAAAGACCTTGAATACCAAGCTAAAAGAGTTCAGAACAACTGGGAGTCAATGCAATTGTTGAGCAAAGAGTGACAAGATCAGAGCTGTTCTTTAATAAAGATTAATGTGACATTGCTTTGTAAAATGGATTAGGAGGAGGAGAAACTGGAAATAGAGGTCCACCTAAAAAAGTTATATTATAATGGTTCAGATAAGTGGAAAGGAGGTCTGAATTAAGATAGAAGGCATGGCTAATAATAAGTCCTGAATGTAGCAGGTATGCAAATATTTTTTGAATGAATTTGGAATATGCAACATATTCATATCTCAGTAGATTCTAAGAGACTGAATTTGAAAATTTTTATTCTTCTTAGCCAGATATGAGACCAGGAAATAGCTCAGGTTGTAGTTGTTAATCAAGTCTTTTGGGAATGATTTAAAATCTCAGTGATTTCAAATAGATTAATCTTGAGATATGTTAAAGATCATAATATCCTTTTATATATAGTGTCTTTATAGCTCAAAGTATTTTCTTATCTCCTTTATAGCGATCTCAGGGAACACTCATTTCGCAGAAGAGGAAAACCACATGAAAATGACTGGCTCAAGAATGCTCTTAGTGTTAATACCAGATTAGAATCTGGAGAACTCATTGAGTTGACTTTTTAATTAGTTTATTTTATTTTTATTTATTTATTTGATTAGGAAGAATGGCCCTGAGCTAACATCTGTGCCCATCTTCCTCTTTTTGCTGAGAAAGATTGGCTCTGAGCTAACATCTGTGCCAACCTTCCTCTATTTTGTACGTGGGACGCCATCACAGCATAGCTTGATGAGCGGTGCATCAGTCCGTGCCTGGCATTCGAACCTGCGAACCCTGGGCCATCGAAGCTGAGTGCGCGAACTTAACCACTATGTCACCGGGCCAGCCCAGTTTATTTTTTAACTAGTGCAAAATTCAAAACGTAAAAATGGGCACAAGAAGGGAAAAAAATATCAGTTTTCTTTTTATAACAGGCCCATAGGTATCACTCACCTCTGTTACCAATTTCTTTATGTATCCTCCATATGTAAGCACATAAGAATATACCCTAGTTTAATAAGTACACTTGTATGTATCTATGTATGTGTAGGCTCCCTGTTTATCAATGCACAATTGGTAGCTTGGTATACACACTGTTCTGTACCTACTCATCTTGAAGATGATTAATTTGGTTGATCTTAAATGCTGATCTTACCCCGTGAAGGCCCAAAATGTTGCCTCTTAGTGACTTAAACCGGTTAAACCTGTCTAACTTCAAGCCCCATTGTACTTTGAGGACATTCCTAAAACAAGACACTGAACATATATTAGGCTGAGAAATCCCAGTCTGAGGCTGGCTTGAGCTGTTTTCATTGATCTGTCTATCAAGGTAGAGGAAAGACAGAATGATCAGAAGTCAATCAGTGACATGCTTCCATCACCAGAAGTATTTTTCATTTTTAGTGTCTGTTCATTTAAAGCGAGCTCCTAGGTAACAGTGATCTATTCCAGGCAACCATCTACTTTGTAAAAGGATGTTACATTACACAGACTACATTTAGAGGGAATAAAAAAATTGGAAAAGGGACAGAGAGAACAAGAAAGGTGGAAATAAGTTAAATGTCAACTTAATAAGTTAAGTTAAAATTTGCAATGAACCTAGAGAAAAAGCATTTTTGAAATAATTATTCAACTTACTTTGCAGAATACATTTGTGAGGTATAATCATTGGATGCGCGAGGGATGTAATCGGTGCATGTCATAACTGAAAGAAAGATATCACCAGGTAAAAAAGTTAAAACATTTCAAAAATGAAATGAGAAAATTGCATATCTCACTCTATAGTCTTTCAAACTAAATAACAGAATACAGCTTGGACATCAGAAATTTAGAAAGACTACATAGGAGAAAATACCTCACTCTTCTAATAACAGGTTTAGAGACAGTAAAAAAAGCTAGAATGTGTGGGGTATGGAAAAGAGCTGAGGATTGGTACCAAATGACCTCTATTTTTACCTATCACTGATCTAAAACCATAGATGAAGCAACCTCCTAAGCTCTCAGCTATGCTCATAGGCAAACTTAAAAAACCAAGGTCCATATGTGGTAAACCACATTATATTTCTTCAGCTTATTCATTCTGTGGGTTCTTACTCCATTCTGAGTAAAACACCATTAGAATGACTTGCAGGAAGACAGATTTGGGGAAAGTATCCAATTTTATTAGAAAACTGTTGCTACCACTGTCTATAATCAGCAGAGAAATGATGCAAGTATGCTTCTATACTACCCTTTTTTCAGCTTTGTAGTAAAGGCTTTAGGTTTGGCAAAGCAGAGACAGACCTGAGGAACCAATATGATGCTCTGATGAACCATCAAGTAAAGAGACTTTCACAGCTAGTGTCCTCTTGACCCCAATGACTTCATCTAGAATAGCTGTTGTGAAAGCTTGACCCTAATGACTTCATCTGTGATAAAGGCTGTAAATATTCAACTCAAGTGTGACAGATAGCAGAATCCTATTCATTAGGCACTATTTCAGTCCATGTTGTAGACAGAGTTACATCATAAAGAACTTGTACCAGACTCCTGAACTGTTCAAGAACTTCCTTCAACATCTATAAAGGAGGTTACTCTACCATGAATAGAGACTAAGGGTGAACCAACTAACTTTATGTCTAGCTGGGTTCCCTGAGTGTCTGACCCAAAAATGGAACTCTGGTTAAGAGCAGATGAGGGGCAAATTCATGCCCAACAGTAAGACAAATTGACATCTGTGAGTCTATCATAGAAGATCTTATTCATTGCCATTGTTCAAGACCTCTGAAAATAATTACTGGAAATTTGTAGATCACATTCATCCATAATCATTTTGACAAAAATGAAGGAGATCTCAACTAGATCTAAAGTTCATACCATCCATCACATAGAATGTGTTCATTTGAATTCTGCATGATGGTTCCTTCTCTGCTGACAAGTACTTAAAAAAACCCAAACCCTTCTCCTCCTCTGATTTAATTTAATTCTGAAGAGACTGACAGAATATCCTGGGAGAGTTAGGCCAATTTTTACATGAGAATAAATGATCTTTGCAGTACTTGGGAACCATGTAAGGATTATAAAGTCAAGGCATAGTCTGCTGTTACATCAGAGTAGCAGCAGTGGAGATGAGGCAAAACCTTGAAATATATTCTGAAGGTAAAACTAATATGACATTCTGATGGATGTGTACATAAGGAATGAGGAAAACAGGGGAATACAGGATAATTTCTAGGTTTTCAGCTTGAGCAACTGGAGGGATAGTGAAATCACTTCCTAAGATGGGGAAGTTTGGGGAAAGAATAGATTTGATGGGGGTTAAGTGAACAAAAAGCTTTCACACATTTTAAGTATGACTTCCCTTTTAGATATGTAAGTGGGGATGTCAAACAGGCAGTTAGATACACAAACAAAATCAGGGGAGAAGTCAGACTGGAAATATAAACTTGGAATTCATTAACAATGTATAAAATATTTAAAGTGATGCAACAGGTGAGAAAATGCAGAAAGAGAAAAGATGGCAGACTACAAACAAATCCTGAGGCCCACCAACATTCAGAGTTCAGATAGAGGAAGAAGGGCCAGCAAAGGAGAAAGGTGGGAGGAAAAGTGGCGAGAGGCAGGATATCAGGAGACAGAAATGTCCACCAGAATTAGTACTTTCGGTTCTGAAAGTAACTGACGACCTTGACAAAAGCAATTTCACTGGAAGAGTGGTGATGGAAGCTAAATTTGAGAGGGCCGAAGAGTGAATGGGAGGTGAGAAACCAAGTGAGGGTAACTTTCCAGAGGTTCCAAAAGGTCATGGAACAAAGAGAAGGTCTATAAATAGTGGAGGATGTGGAGCCAAAGGAGGGTTTTGTTTGTGTTTTAAGATGGTATTGCATCATGTCTCTTTACTGACAGGAAAGATTAAGAAGAGAAGAAGAGGGCCGGCCTGGTGGCGTAGCGGTTAAGTTCGCACGTTCCACTTTGGTGGCCTGGGGTTCGCCAGTTCAGATCATGGGCACGGACCGACTCACAGCTCATCGAGCTACGCTGAGGCAGCGTCCCACATAGAAGAGCTACAACTCTACAACTATGTACTGAGGCTTTGGGGAGAGAAAAGAAAAAAAGAGGAACACTGGCAACAGATGTTAGCTCAGGGCCCATCTTCCTCAAAAAAAAAATTAATAAATAAAATAAATAAATAATAAAAAGCTTACTGTGAAAACTTTGGGGAAAAAAAAAAGAAGAGACGAACATGATGACACAGGAGTGGTGTTAAGATAACTATAGTACCAAAGTTCTTAGGGAAGGTGAGAAGGGATAGGATATGAAGCACAAATAAAAGGGCTTACCTTTGACAGGAGCAAGAATACTATTTCCATTCTGACAAGAACGAAGCAAGAAAACATGGATACAAACACAGGTAGGTTTGAAGATTTGGTGGTGGTGGGATGATAAGGGAGTTTCCTGTCTTGACAGCTTCTATCTGAGAAGGAGTCATCAGGTAAGAATAAGGAAAGGTGAGTGAGGATGGGTGCTTTGAGAGGAAAAGAAGTGGTATGAAATATTAAAAGGTAAAACTCATTAGGGAAATGCACAAGGATTTCCAAGCATATTGGGTGCCTTTTGAGGCCCTGTGAGTAAATGGTCAGCTGGGTATATAATTTATCCAATAACATTTAGCTATTTGAATGCACTTACAGAGAAAGTGGAGAGTTGGATTAAACTAGTACTGGAGCTTAGCAAGGAGAGTACAAGAGGCAAAGTTATTAAAGGCACTTGTAAGGGAGTAATTATAATAAAGAAACATAGAATCTATGCTGAGTAAGAAGGACCATGAAGATAAGAGGGATATGACGGGTATTGGATAGGTCATTTACATGGATGTTGAAATCACTAAGAATAATAAGAGTTTAGATGGAGAAGAAAACAAAGAAGATCTAGTCTTTAAAGAGCAAAATGACTAGGAGTTCAGTCTGAGGTAAAAAGAAAAGTGGAGGAGGCATAAATATAGACTTCAAAGGAACTAGAGTTTTTGAAGGAAAAAAGGGAAGAGAAATGATTTGGAAGGATTGACAAGACTCCACTTACTTCCTGGCCCCTAAAGTATGTAAAGAACAGGACTTTTTCTTGGGGATGAGTTGGACATGCAAAAAACTGGAGACACTTTTCATTGATTAGAGTAGTTTCTCACAGTATGGACAGTTTCCCATATGCATCAGAATCACCTAGCTATCTTTTTAAAAATGCAGATTCCCATCCACATCAGATCTACTGAACAATAATCTCTGAAGATGAGGCTGGACTTCCACATTACAGACAAGCACTCCAGATAATTCTTAGACATGCTACAAGTGTGATAACCACTGGAATAGTACCTTTGAGGAAATATATATAACTCAAGATATACCATTTTTTTAAAAAGTCATACCATTTTTTAATACACAGGAAGTATATAAGATTAAGCATAACCATCAAGAGAAGAAACAACAAATGTCTTTTTTTAGAGTGTCTTACACAAATTTATTCTTTTAAAGTGTGTGGTAAAATATGAAAAGCACAGCTACTTAATTTCAGGGAGGACGATTTGCCCTACGGAGGCAATTTGGGGGAGTAAGTGGGTATGCTAGAGAAAGCTTACATCTCCACAAGAAAAAAACAGAACTCTCTACAAATTTTGTCTAATGCATGAATATAACTCTTCTATAGGTGAGTAAGGGTTGATAAGTGGAGGCTGTATCTTACTGAGTTGGATCTCCCTCAGGGCCCAGTATCAATCCTGGGCTCTCAGGGGATTACTTTTCTTTTTTTGCTTAGATTGATAGGTAAAATCATTGGGTTATTAGAAAGGTGAAAAAATATCAAGTCCTCCTGGGCAGCAGTCAAAGGTTGGCTCACAAACTTTTCTTTCTGAGTAAGACACTATTACCTTTAGAACATCCAACCTCAAAACAAAAATCAAATCACCAAGTGTGACTCCTTGGTGAGTAGATTCCACATGATTTTGTTCCTCATTTGGTATGTCAACAAAGCTTACAGGAGAGCAAAAGGATGAACACACACACACAAGGAAAGGAAAGTCTTCTGGATATTCTGGACAAAAAAGGCAATCAAGTGAAAACCAATTATAAAAGAATAGCATCACCTGGTTATAGGAATACCTCTTCCGTCATGCCTAGAATATGGTACTTACTTTCCTCTGACATGGTAAGGTTTGATGCAAGGCTTGAAGTTTCAGGTTTCTGATCACTGACTTCAGGGTTGCTTACTTGACTGGGAGAATCAAAATGAACATATTAGCCCCGATTGATCTGCTGCAGTGCTGAAAGTGATTAAATCAAACCCATTTCTTCCTAGGCTATACAAGTAAGAGGCATAGTAAGTCTTCTTCACGATATCTTTACTTTTGTTTTTTAGCAGCTACCTGAAGAGCTAGGGCCAGGGCTAGTACACTCAGCATTCTACTGTTCTTTCTCATATCCCTAGAGCCCTTCAGTTTTTATATCACTCAGGAATTTCAGATAAGTCACAGGCAAGTCAGATTTTCTCTAAAGACCATGTGGTAAAAGAAAAATTCCACAACACCTAAGAACTGCTCTGTCACCTTGTTTCCCAGGTACCACAGGAAAGTAGGGAGATGCCTGATTTCAGACAGTGGTTCTCACAATCACTTGAGAAGTTTTTTCAAATTAAACATGCTTGCTTCCAAGAAAGGGTTCTGAACCTTAAAATGGTTCATTCCACTGTATTTCTCTTCTCCCCAGTTACAAAAAAAAATTTTTTTTTAATACCCAAGACTGAGCAACATCTTTTTTTTCAACTTATAAGGAAAATTAAGAGAAATTGCGAAAGGTAAATCACATAAGCTGGAGGATAAGTCATTATGTTAGACATTTCAGTGTTGGGAAGATTCTCGCTGAAATTCCGGAATGGAGATTATACTCACTTTCATCCCTCACAATGTCCTCCTTCTTCCTTCTACCTTACTTTCCACTCTCCAGTTATTCCCTCAACTATCAGTATAGCATAGTAGTTAAGAGTAGAGACTCTAGAGCCAAACTGCTTGAGTTCATATGCCATCTGCCAAAACTAGCTTTATGACTTTAAGCAAGTTGCTGAGCTTCTCTGTGCTCCAGTTTCTTCAACTGTCAATGAAGGATAACAATAGAACCTACCTCATAGGGTTGGGTTGTTATAGGGATTAGGGTTGTTATAGGGATTAATTTGTTAATATATGAAAAGTATTTAGAGCAGAGACTAAAACAGAGTAAGTACAATATAACCACAGCTAGTATTATTATATTACAACTTCTCCCCAGCCCAGGCATCCTTCCCACATTCATGTTCCCTAGAAAGAAATACTACTTTGCTGTTCTACTCTCTAGGGAGAAATGGAAGACACTGTACCAGAGGCTCCATATATCTGGAAAGATAAGACTAACGAAAGGTAAGAGTAGTTTCTACACAACAGAATTTTAAAAAGAAATGTTACTTATATAAAAAATACACAGCACCAAAATTCTTAAAGCTCTCATATCTTTTCTGAACAGACCTCTAATATTTAAGTATAATGTCAATAAAGTTTTTTTCCCTGGTATATTCTGAATGTTCAAACAATTTTTTCCACAGATGTAATTAATTTTTAAAGCTAAATCCCCAAATGAAGTTTATTTTTATCTAGTTACTCAAATGTCTGTAGTTTTAGAACAGCATTTAATGTACTAACTAAGATGTGACTATGGGAATTGAAGGATAAGGGTAAGAAACCATACTGAGTAGTTATATCACTGTTTCCCAAACTGGTCTATTATTATAATTACCTGAAGACTGGTAAAAATACAGACTTCTGAGCCCCATCTCTTGCCTAATTAAATAGGATTCCAGAAGAAGGGTATAAAACCAGAGAAGAACTTCCCATTTCTGACTACGATGACTGGTTTGTCGTCTGTATGTACCTGGATAAGTCTGGGGTTCACTGTTATACCCGCTGTTGAAAGACTATTTCTCGATTCTGTATCTTAGAAGGTATATTTGTATGGTCTGGTATACAATGGACCAGCTCCTAAAATCCTGTAGTCCTGGACTCTTATGTTATAGCAGAACTCCCTACATATTCAACTGAGTGTCTAGAGATTATGTAGAGACAACAAGGCCAAGACAGTGAAATAACTCTAGCACTCTGTTAAATATTTAAAATGATTATATCTAGAAAAATTATATACTGTCTCAAAATATAATTATTTTCACAGTTATATAAATATAAATTTTACTTAACAATATGTACATGACAGGAAAAAATGTTCTAAAACAAAATCATCCTCTGCAAAAAAAGAGCAAAAACACCCAAACTCCAAATAGCGAGCATCCTGAATACCTCATTCTCATTCAATAGAACTCCTGTGAATAATCAACACAATAAACGGATGAAGGGATAAACAAAATGTGGAATAGATGTATGGTGGAATATTATTCAGTCTTAAAAAGGAAGGCAATTCTGACACATGCTACAACATGGATGAACCTTAAAGACATTATGCTAAGTGAAACAAGCCAGTCATAGAAAGACAAATACTGTATCATTCCACTAATATGAGGTATTTAGAGTAGTCAAAATCATAACAACAGAAAGTAGAACGGTGGTTGCCAAGAGCTGAGAGAAGGGGGAAAAGGAGAGTTATTGTTTAATGAATACGGAGTTTCAGTTTGGGAAGATGAAAAAAGTTCTGGAGATGGATGGTGGTGATGGTTGCACAACAACGTGAATGTACTCAATGCCACTGAATTATACACTTAAAAATGACTGAAATAATGAATTTTATGTTATGTATATTTTATCATAATAAAGAAGCTGCTGAAAGACAAAGGTGATAGGTGCCATAGTACAACTGGAGGGGTCAGCCTTAGATAAGTGTGGGCGAATTAACTTCAGCGGATAGGGTAGCAAAAAATACTGTAGAGAAGCAGATACGTGGGTAGATGTGGTGACAGACAAATGAGATAGTTCCTATCTAATTGTTTCTAATTTCTCTTTGAATTAGGGAGCAAGATCCTCAGCTGAGTGAATGGGAGTAGAGTGAAGTGGAGGAGAGGGGATGCGAAGAAGGCAGGAAGCAAGGAGGGAGGCAGGGAGGAAGGGAGGAAAGGAAAGAGAGAAGAAAGATGCTTTTAGAGACTAGGAAATAAAACACACCAGGAAAGGTGGTTGGACCACCAAGAGTGTTTAAGTGCCTGTTTGAGATGTACTCATGAATGGAAACTGAGATCAGTCAGCACAGTCTTTTGTTTTTCTCTCACAATGTTCAGGTGATTGAGAATAAGTATGAATAGATGGATAGCCAGGCTTAACCAGGGTTGTAGTTTTGCTAGGGAAGTATGACACAGGAGGAAATTAAGAATGTTTGTAATGGAATGCTTGTAATGGACTCATTAAAGTAATAGATCTTATAATTTAAGCAGCATAAGGAAGATACTGAAGTCTTTTTTGGGGGAAGAGTCAATGGTTGATCATGAAAATATGCTAGATCATTTAATTGAAAGTGTACAGTAAGGCATCATATGGCTAGTGTGGCAGTAGAATAAACAAGCTGGAATGGAGCGTGTGGTAGTAAAAGAGTAGGATTCTGGAAATTAAGACGTTAGAGATAATATAGTTACTGGTGCATATGGCTGTGGACAAATGATAGGAGGTAAGAACCACGGAAAATTGAAAACCAGGGTGCTGTGGAAGCAAAAGCATGAGGTGCAAAGAAGCTACCTCTTGTCTATAAGGGGAGTGGAGCTAATGCCTAAGGCATCCCATATCCATTTGGTAATTCAAGCCAAATCTCTTGGATTTCCCTTATTTCTGCTTATTCTTCCTATTTTGTATACTGTACATCTGACTAAAGAATATTCACCATCGTGTCTCCTCCATATATCACAGGATCTGACAGATAAAGTGAGTTTAGCACATATTGTTGAATAAATAATGCATGAATAAGAAAAAAAATCAGGGCTCATGTGTTTCAAGGACAAACTTTTGAAGAGAAATTTTTATCTTGAACCAAATAATTTTAAAATGTAAAGACTGATGCTAAAAACTAAAGAGAGTCGTCAACCCAAATCAGGCCCATATACTAATCAGTATGTGAAGAAAATTATAAATAAATCATTAAAAGAAAGTCAAGTTTATATACCTTAAAGTTTGCTCTCCTGACTCTTGCATCTTGGCTTTTTTCACCTGCAAAAATAAATACATAAAGGCATCAATGTAGTGATCTGTTTTTGAAATCATCTAGCTAATCAAATGGCAGGCTAATATTAACTAATAAATTACAGGGTGACTGTTTCATTTTATTTTGCTTAGATTTATTTAATTAACCCTTGTTTTATTTTAGAGTTAGAGATGGATTTCTTTGTTTTTCACATGGATTTGTTTCTTTTTTTTTTAAATGAAAAAAGTGTTTTTCAAATTCAAGGTAAAATGTTTACCAGATAAAGTATCCAAACTTGGGTACAAATTAGTTGGTTTTAAATTTTAACAGACATATAATTATATAATCAAACAATCAGTATGGCAATCTTGCTATCATCTACTGATTTATTTAACAGAAATGTCTTCATACTTAAATTACCTATATGCCAAAAATAAAGATAAATTCTTATCAGGTTATCAGTAATTTTTTTTTTTTTTGTGAGGAAGATCAGCGCTGTGCTAACATCTGCCAATCCTCCTCTTTTTTTGCTGAGGAAGACTGGCCCTGGGCTAACATCTGTGCCCATCTTCCTCTACTTTATATGGGATGCCGCCACAGCATGGCTTGCCAGGCGCTGCGGGATCCGAACCGGCAAACCCCAGGCCACCGCAGCGGAGCGAGTGTACTTACTTAACCACTTGCGCCACCGGGCCGGCCCCAGGTTACCAGTAATTTAAAAAATATTCTTCACACTCTTCTGGTCTTTTTCCATACTTTTATTTTTTCTAAGAAAATTCCTTCTTCTGTATGATAAAAGATACCATAAACCAACGAGGCAGTCAAGGGATCCCAGAATGATATATAAACTGTGACAAAAGAATTAAACTGTATTACAAATGTGTGACATAACCTCACTGAAAGAGGTGAGAGGAAAAGGAGCTGACTTAAGTAATGATGGAAAATGGTGTTCTGACTGAAAACTGCAAGGCTAAAGAAAAGAAAAATGCAAACTCTAGTTTATCTGTCTGCCATAATTTCAAAAATGACAAAATATAGGCTCTTGCTACAAAATTTACTGTCCTTCCCACCTGAAGATGACAGTATTTACATAAGATCAGATAGTAATGTAATTTTCCAATAATGGGGGTGAATTGCTGCTTAGTTCACCCAAAGACCCTCTTTGTGATCAAAGAGCTGGTTGGTTGAGTAACCAAAACAGTCTATAGTCTCCAAACAATAATCCATACAAAGAAAATTACAGCACTGAGGAATCTAATTTATCATAGTCTTAATTGTATTAGAGCCACAGAGTAACAAATGTAGCTACTGAACTCCCAAAAAAAGGTCCTGGAGCAAAACTTAAAATAAGGGCCTTTCAAGTAAGAACTATGCTTTTCCACTTTTTATTTATTACAGCGCTGACCCAGTAAAAAGAGTAAGTACTCAGAAACAGAAATGGAGAACATGTACCTAAAGTCATGTCTACCAAACTAAAAAGTCTGGGGGAAGAAAATGTGTTGTCAGCTGATTTTTTACCTTTCATGGTCCATTGTCCACCTTGATTGGGACAATTATATCCCCCCGTAAATCAAGGATAGGAAGCATGTGCTTGCTACCTTGGCACCAGAGGCAGGTAACCTAACTCAAAGGATACAGATTTCACTGGATTACAATAGGGTTCGAACAATACAATCTAGAAACTGACAGAACATAAAATAGTGTAGCTACTTTGGAAAACAGTCTAGCAGTTCCTCAAAAGGTTAAATATAGAGTTAGGGGCCGCCCCGTGCCTTAGCGGTTAAGTGCGCGCACTCCGCTACTGGCGGCCCGGGGTTCAGACCCCGGGCGCGCACCGACACATCGCTTCTCCAGCCATGCTGAGTCCGAGTCCCACATACAGCAACTAGAAGGATGTGCAACTATGACATACAACTATCTACTGGGGCTTTGGAGAAAAAAAAAATAAAAAATAAAATAAATAAATAAATAAAAATAAATAAACCTTTATAAACATAGAGTTACCATATAATCCAGCAATTCCACTCCTATATAACCAAAAGAAATGAAAACATACATCCACACAAAATCTTGCATATGGGGGCCGGCCCAGTGGCATAGTGGTTAAATTCATGCGCTCTGCTTTGGCAGCCCAGGGTTTGCAGGTTCAGATCTCGGGTGTGGACACGCACCGCTTATCAAACCATGCTGTGGCAGGCGTCCCACATATCAAGTAGAGGAAGATAGACACAGATGTTAGCCCAGGGCCAATGTTCCTCAGCAAAAAAACAGGAAGATTGGCAATGGATGTTAGCTCAAGGCCAATCTGCATCGCCAAAAAAAAAAACAAACAAAAAAAACACCAAACTTGTCCATGAATGCTTATAACAGCATTATTAAAAATAGCCAAAAAATGGAAACAACTCAAGTGTCCATGAACAGATGAATGGATAAATAAAATAATGATAAATAAATAAAATGATAAATGTTAACCAAAATAAATCCACACAATGAAATATTACTCAGCAATAAAAGGGAATGAAGTACTAATAGATGCTACAACATGGATGAACCTTGAAAAGATTATGCTGAGTGAAAGACACCAGTCACAAAGCACCGCATATTGTATGATTCCATTTACATGAAATGTCCACCAACAGGTAAATATTTAGACAGAAAGTAGATGAGTAGTTGCCTAGGGTTGGAAGGGATAGAAGAATTGGGGGGTGATTGCTTATTAGTATGAAGTTTCTTTTTGGAGTGATGAAAATGTTCTAAAACTGATTCTAGTGATGGCTGAAAAACTGTGAATATACTAAGAACTACTGAATTGTATATTTTAAAATGGGTATGTGAATTATGTCTCAATAAAGCTGTTACGTAAAAAATGACATAATCTTATGGGCATGTTATCACTAAAGATAACATAAAAAGGAAGAACCACTGGCAGATTCATGAATCAGGGTTCTATTTGTGCCTCTGCTAAAAAATATAATCATGCTTTAAATATTAAACAGAGCAAAGTAATACAAATAACCCAGTACATGAATTCAGAATATCCTGGCTCAAGGCTCAGTTTTGAGAGTTAATTCACCGTATGTCTTTACTTCTCTGCAGCTTCTTCCTCATCTGTAAAAGAAACATACAACTACCTACTTCACAGGGCTGCTGTGAAGATGAAATTTAAAGAGAAAGAGCTGCTTATGAAAGACAAAGCGCTATACAATCGTTAAAGTTTAGTGTTATCACCACTGACAGCAGGAACAAAGTTGAATCCCTAAAATATCAAGACAGGGTTAAGAAATACTACTTTCTAGATAAGAAAATTTATATTGTGCATCTCCAATGTCATTCCAGAATTATTCTGAGATGACTTCAAACATACAGTTTCATTAGTGCCACTAGTCGATTCTGACTCCTAGTGACCCTGTGTCCTGCAGAGCGGAACCCTGCCCAATATTTTTGTGCCATCCTCTCACCTTCTGGCGCTATATCAGACAACGCTCCACTGCTATTCATAGGGTTTTCAAGGCCAATTTTTTCAGAAGTGGGTGGCCAGGTCCTTCTTCCTAGTCTGTCTTAGTCTGGAAGCTCCACTGAAACCTGTCCACCATGGGCGACCCTGCTGGTATTTGAAATACCAGTGGCATAGCTTTCAGTATCACAGCAACATGCAGCCGTCACAGTGTGACAACAGACGGGTGGGTGGTGTGGTTCCCTGACCAGGAAATGAACCTGGGATACTGTAGCGAGAGCACCGGATCTTAACCACTAGACCACCAGGGCTGGCTATACAATTATAGTGGCTTCTAAGTCTTAACAAGAGGCTAAATCATACTAGTACTAGACAAACTGCAATCCTGGGAATGAAAAAACTAATAAAATCTGCATGGAGACTATGAAAAGGAAGAACATTTGTGTCAGAATTTATCCATCAGTGTCCAACAAAGAGAAGCATATCATTCTATTTTACTAGAAAGTCTATATTTTAGAGCAGGAAAAGGGCTTGATCATAACCTAGATGAAATTTCACACACAAAACTAATTAACACCATTTTCTTTATCATGCTTATGAACAGCCATCTAATTATTAATTTGACTTCCAGAAGCTGACATAAGAAATTAGCACACAGAAAGTGAGAATAAGCATTCCAAATTACTAGACAGGTAAACACCTGTGGCAGAGACAACTGCCTGTTCCACCAGGGCATACTGGGTGTGACTTGTGATGGGCGGCAAAATATGTGATTTTTAAGTTCATAGGCTACCACTCCAAAAGAAGTCACATCCAGACCTAGTAGAAACTACTGGGCAGATCCTGGATCTGATCTGGATGCAGCAAATGATGGAATTTGGGGCTGCTTCTCTTAAGAGGAGTGTGTGGGGAAAGGAGGTATAGACTGTTCTTTATGTGTGAAAAACGAAACAAGTGAACCAAAGGGAAGATTATGGTGGATTCACTGATAAATGTTCAAGTCTTTTTCCTCTTCCTGGACACATGGGATGCTACAGACTGAATGTCTGTATCCCCCAAAATTCATCTGAAACCTAATCCCCAATCCAGCCCTGCTTGCTGTCAGGTTGCAGCCATGTAAGCCACTTCTAGAACCAGCCGTTAAAAACATTCTATGTGAGGCCAGCCCGGTAGCATAGTGGTTAAGCTCACTTGCTCCACTTCAGCGGTCTGGGGTTCGCAGGTTCAGGTCCCGGGTGCGGACCTACACACCACTCACCAAGCCATGCTGTGGTGGCGTCCCACATATAAAATAGAGGAAGATGAGCACAGAGGTTAGCTCAGGGCCAATCTTCCTCACCAAAAAAACCAACCAAACAAACAAAAAAACATTCTATGTGATCCTTCAAGCCTCTCTTGCCTTTCTTTGGCAATCATGAAGTCCACAAGTTGAAGATAATGGCATCACAAGATGAAAGCAGCCTTCAGGGAGGATTGGCCCAGGAAAAGTGTCAATCCACATGAAACTAATATGAGAGAAAAATACAATTTTTTTTGTATTAAACTACTGAGACACTGAGGATATTTGTTACAGTAGCTAGCAGCATTGCTCCCACTAATAATTACCCTGCTGCAGATTCTCCAATGTTAAATACCTTTAATGAGAATTCTGGTTCATATTCATGCTATCATTCATTCAACTGAGTGTTCCCTATCAAGCCCTTCTGATAGGGAACATGATAAAATACAGTCCTTAACTTCAAGGCACTCACAGTCTAGTTGAAAAGAAAGATAAGTAAATAGATAATTTCTAAAACAGTGAAATAAATATTCTGATAGATGTATAAGATGCTATGGAATACATAGAAGGGGCATGAACCCCAGTCTTTTTATTGGGGGTAAGTAGCCAAGGAATGAAGGGATATATTAGGCCTAGTAAGTCAGGAAAAAGTTTCCAGAGAAGTATTGTGTAAGACAGTGTTTCTCAAGGTTTTTTTTCTGACTCTCTGCATGTTGAAAACATATTCTCACCAGTTAACACCTTTAATAACATTCTACGATTTTAATTCAATTGAGAATTATTAGTCTAAGTTGAAACTTCATGGATAAACTAGATTTAGCCAGCAAAGAGGGGGAACTTGTGTTTGGAGGTAGGTACAGCAATCCACACATGGGGAATAGCGTGTATAAAGAGGTCCACAGATGAGAGAGAGAACATGCAACCCAGCCTACTGAAAATTCACTATGATTGGGAGCAATGAGTTTGAGAGGAGGGGTGGTAAAATCAGGCTACACAGGTAAACAGAAGCCTAATCATGAAGGTATTTATAAGTCAGATTAAGAAATTCAATTTTACCCTGAGGGTAATGAGGGGGCCTTAGAGTATTAGCAAGATAACATGATCTACTCTGAATTTTAGAAAGATCACTCTAATAAAGTGTAGATGGAAAATGAACAGGCGGGGGACCAACTAAATATAAGAAAACCTGAGGAGGCTGTTGCATTAATTCAGGTAAGAGAAGATGGCCTAAAAATACTTGACAATTCTCAGAGTAAACTAAAGCAAGTGAAGATCACTGCTGGACTGTGCTGGTTCCATGATACAACCACCCTCTAAGATTTACTAGATTACTGTAGATAACTTTTTAGCTTTGTGCTAATTTCAGGAATCAGAAAAATAAAAAGTTGCTAAATCTGGGTCTATGAAATAAGAAAAATATATATAATGCAAAAATATATTTATATTCATATATATTTCCACTTACTGAAAATCTGATAACCTAAACGAAAAAAGAATATTTCACCTACTTAATCTCTTTCTATCCCTTGTTCACACAAGACACAAAACTAGCATTTAGTCATGACACAACACTGCAAGGACAGAAAATAAAAGATAAGGTACCTAGACCCTTTTTTGGATGGAGGGGCACTTCTAGTGAGTAATACTAACAGGCCCACACTTAGTCTGCTTGGGGAAAAAAAAAAAATCACAGGGTTATAAATAACTTTATGTTACCAAAAGCAACCTTCCCAAAATGCAAGAATCCTGACCACAGATGGGGAGATCCTCTCTCTGATGAATGTACAGACTCTAGTTTGAAGAGTAGAGTATAAAGAGCAGCATCAGATCAAGTATAACACCTTCACACTGTAATTTACATACTGTGAGTCCCTGAAGAAGTAATGTTAAGTCAATACATGTTACCTTTTGATACTTTAATTTAAAATATCAGTTATTCTTGCCAGCTGTCACATAGATACTTGATCCATTTATATCCTAAATCTTTCAGCTATCAATAAAAATGCTGAGTGTCCTTAAAGACAATATATAACAGCTCCTGGTGATTGTCATGTCTTTTTCTAAGTGTCCAGAAAGGTCTGTTCAATAATCTGTTTTAGAATGCTGTCATTAATCAGCATTGAACTAATACTAATCTACGGTTTCCAGCACCTAATTCCTTCCTCCCTGCCACCACCTTTGAATAAAAAAACTGAACAGTGTGACATTTGTTTATAGTATTGTTTCAAGCACGTCTCTCACTCTGTGATTTGTCAGATGATCAACATTGGTTTGGCAGCCATGCTTGTAAATTTTAGGTTTATGGGATAAAACTTCTATGAGTCTGGAGGATTAAAACTCATTTGAAATAACTTAGGCACTTGCTTATAAATACGGGAATAAAATATTTTTTAAAAAATTCAGGACCGGCCCCGTGGCTTAGTGGTTAAAAGTGCGCGCGCTCCGCTGCTGGCGGCCCGGGTTTGGATCCCCGGCGTGCGCCGACGCACCGCTTCTCCGGCCATGCTGGGGCCGCATCCCACGTGCAGCAACTGGAAGGATGTGCAGCTATGACATACAACTACTGGGGCTTTGGGGGGAAAAAATAAATAAATAAAATCTTAAAAAATTCAGATATGCTAGCCTTTACAGTTTGAAGATTACTCCCCTTGATAGAGAAGATAAAAAGAAATTAGAGCTTGAGTAAAGACATTCTCTCTTAGCCACTTGTTCCATCCCTTTCTTCTCCTTACCCACCAAGCCCAAAACACAATTTTTAAGGTTTTTGTCTTTTTTGGGTGAGGAAGATTGGCCCTGAGCTAACATCTGTTGCCAATCTTCCTCTTTTTGCTTGAGGAAGAGTGTCACTGAGCTAACACCTGTGCCAGTCCTCCTCCACCCTGTATGTGGGACGCTGCCCCAGCATGGCCGGATGAGTGGTGGGCAGGTCCACGTCTGGGATCCGAACCCACGAACCCCAGGCCGCCGAAGCGGAGCATATGAACTTAACCACTACACCACCGGGCCAGTCCCTTAAGGTCCTTTTTACTGTTCTTAAGAATGTTTCCCAAGCTTCATTCCTTTTCTATGTTTTAGCCTAGAGTACACTATGGTTGTAAGCATTTACCACCTCTTCTGTCTACAGTATTACTAATTTCTTTTTAAAATTTAAATACAAAAGGCACACATGCTTATATTTTAAAAAATCCAAACCATACAGATATGTATAAAATAAAATATAGAGGACTTTATTCTCTGCCCCTTCACCTCCATGAAATAATCAGTATTAAGTTTGGTATATATTCTTCTAAAAACTTTTCCTATGCATGTATGTCCTTTAAAAACTTGAGTTGAGAGAGCACTCCCAAGGGCCATAAAGGAGTTTTTAAGTGCTTCCAGTTCGCCAGGAATAGCCTTGGTTTGTATCTCTTAATCTAGTCTGATTAGTGTTCCCTTTCACTCTTCAACAGAGTTCCAGTTTGGACAATAATATGAGCTGCTTCAGAGTAGTTGAAAAAGAGGAAGACTAGGGGAAAAAGACTCAGTGAGTTCAAGGTAAGTGATGACCACAGAGAGAACCATTTCTGATTGTAGAGAATTGAGGATTAAGTGGCAAAAAGAGAAAGTGAAAGAACTGGAGGCTAGGATTTATGTTGCATTGTAAACAATGACCTGAACTAATCTTAAGATAGAGAAAGCAAATAGTAGAGAAACAAGAGAGGGATGATTCAGTAAGGAAGAGACGATGGGATTAAAATAACTCCAGTAATAATACACATCAGTAATACCTCTCTCTACATATAGGTAACAGAAGGGTTAAAAATCTTGACTTCACTTATCATCATCAACTTGGGATACGACCATTCTTTCCACTCACATATTAGATCTCTACTACAACCTGTGAAAACCTGTTTTTCTCCTCAAAGCCTGATGTTTACTCCTCCTATTCTAATTAATTTTAATTTTAATTTTTTTTGTGAGGAAGATCAGCCCTGAGCTAACGTCTGATGCCAATCCTCCTCTTTTTTCTGAGGAAGACTGGCCCTGAGCTAACATCCGTGCCCATTTTCCTCTACTTTATATGGGATGCTGCCATAGCATGGGTCGACAACTAGCGCATCAGTGCGTGCCCAGGATCCAAACTGGCGAACCCCCGGACACCGCCACAGCAGAGTGCGTGCGCACTTAATCGCTTGCACCACCGGGCCGGCCCCCTATTCTAATTATTTTTAACAGGTCATAGGTATTCTGTGTTTTCTTAGATTCTGTAATTGTCTATTCGGCATCCACTAATCACAGGGCCAAACTAAGGGCTAAAATTGTTTACATCTCCCCTGCAGTCCAGAGCTCATTCTCTGAACCACCTCCTTTATCTAACCTGCACAGACCAAGTCTGTATCTCTCCTGCTCTAAACCAACCCAGGGCCAGATTCCAGACATCTAATAAGAGCCCCTAGCCGCCAAAACCCACTGGAATTATTCAAACTAGCCAAACCTAAATTGTCTAACCTGCCTTGCCTTGCCTCACCTCGCCTATAGAAATCCCAAGAAAGGCTGTAGCCTGTGTCTTCCCCTGGCTCCCTTCTGCCTCCTGACCAAAACTGGTGCTTCCCCTGTGGCCCTATGTGGCGTGCCACGCCTCTCATTTCTAAGGGAACTGTAAGTAACATTAAACTTTTCTTTCAACGGCACTGACCTTTCTGTACTGTCACTCAGTCATGTTTATAAATTAAGACCCAGGCACAAATCAATAAGGAAATGATGTCCCACGACATTCACCACTTATTATCAGCAGAAAATTTGTTTCTAAAGTGCTTTAATTTCTCACCTTTCTCTGAAGTAACAATCAGGTTTTGCACATCATGTTATAGAAATTGAACAGAACGGCAAAGAAATGAAGCAGAGCAAAAAAGATGACCCGTCAGCAGGTCAGCCTCACAATTCTCATTACCTTAAATAGGTAAGGGGTAACTAATGACAATACCCATGTCAACAGTATGCTAACACTTACATAACACTTTCGAAACTGTGACTAGATCTCTGTCTTTCATTAAAAACTCAATGACATAGTTTTCCTTGGTACATTTAGTGTCTCTAATTCAGCTATTTGTTCTTACAGTGTATATCCCAGACACATTGCTGAGGATGATTTTTAACCCTGCCATTTCCCTGATTATTAAAGTCCCACCAGGGATAGGGGATGACATTTCAAGATTTCAAAAGGTCATTTTACCAATTTTTTATGTCTTCCTAAGTTTTAAACTTATCATAAGTGAGAAGGCTAAAAGAATAATGGTAAAGTAATCATCAGTATGCATTTTTCAATATAAAGAAAAATATTAAAAATATATTAAAGGACTTCATTATTTAAATGGAAGCTAGGGGGTCGGCCCAGTGGCGTAGCAGTTAAGTGTACGTGCTCCGCTTTGGCGGGCCGGGGTTTGCAGGTTCAGATCCCAGGCGCACACTCATGCACCACTTGTCAAGCCATGCTGTGGCAGTGTCCCATATAAAATAGAGGAAGGTGGGCATGGATGTTAGCCCAGGGCTAATCTTCCTCAGCAAAAAGAGGAGGACTGGCATCAGATGTTAGCTCAGGGCTAATCTTCCTGACACACACACACACACACACAAAATGGAAGCTAGTGTCCATCCTTCTGTGATATAAGAATACATCTAGAACATGAAGAAGATACCCTATTATCTGCTTTCAAAATTCAACATTTTCTAGGTTGGATTTTCATAAAGAAAGGTAAACATGTACCACTCTATATTCTCTCTTAATATGAAATGCAAGAGGCTCACTCAGGATAGCAAACTGAATCAGCATTTATCTAACTTCAGAAAAAGAAACTCAAGACAAAAGGAAAAGACCTTTCAACATAAAAGTATCTTAAAAGAATGATTACTGTTGCTGTTCTTTTTTAAATGCTAAGGATCAAAAAACACTTAGAAAGACAAAAAAAACAAAAAGTAGTCACAGCAAGGCAATAAATCTGTATCACTAGGAGACATTTAAAATGATTTATTTATATTAAATATTTAAAAGAAATTAAGAATTCAATTAGGATCTTACCTGTTTTTAAGAATTAGCTAGTGGTCAAATTATACTCTCTTCAACTACTATTACTTTTTAAAAAAGTAAATCAGGGAGGGCCGGCCCCGTGGCTTAGCAGTCAAGTGCTCGCCCTCCACTACTGGTGGCCCGGGTTTGGATCCCCAGCGCGCACTGACGCACCGCTTGTCCAGCCATGCTGAGGTGGGATCCCACATACAGCAACTAGAAGGATGTTTAACTATGACATACAATTATCTAGCGGGGCTTTGGGGAGAAAAAGGAAAAAAAAGGACGACTGGCAATAGATGTTAGCTTAGGGCCGGTCTTCCTCAGCAAAAAGAGGATGGGCATGGATGTTAGCTCAGGGCTGATCTTCTTCACAAAAAAAAAAAAAAAGAAAAAAAAATTAAATCACGGAAATTTAGGTAAAGATAAATTTAAATTTTCTGGCAGAAATGTTGTATACTGTTTGACTCGTAAACAGGTAGATATTCTCTTTTATTTTCTAAAAACTGTAAGAATAGCCACTGATTTTTTTAAATGCCATTTCCAAATACAATACTTACTTTGTAATGCTGAATTTTCTAAGCATTAAGTTAACAAAGTATGAATTTAAGAACATATAACATTGTTTTCTTAAAAGGAAAGTATTAAGGAGTCTTTTCCTTATTTTTATTTCTGATCTAGAATCTGCAGTCTAACTGAATATTTAAAATCTCTTAAGATTAGCTTTTCTACAGTCAACTTTAAATTGTTACAGGAAATACTTACTGGTTGCTCTGGTAAATCTTGCTCTTCTTCCATGAGGACTAATATTTCTGTATTATGCTTATGTGACTGGATTGCAAGTGTCTCTCAGCAGTCTTCACAGTCTGTTTAAAAAAGAGGGGGGATTTAAAGCTTTATATACTCTTAAAGCATTATCATTGAGGCCATCAGAGAATAATTTTTTAATCTTCTGCTACCCCAAGCTTTCCACGTGAGTTCCAATCTCAAAATCTCAAACTTGCACGTGGCTTTTCAAAATTGACATGCTGCACCAATTCAAGATGGTATACATGATGACTTTTATAGTATCTTGCAAAAGCCAACATGTGAAACCACTTCTTCTGTACTTAAAACATGGTTACTAGAGTGCCTAATGCATTAAACGTTTTATAACGACAGCCATGTGCAGATAACTAAAACAATTTTTTTTAGGATTAGAGTTACATTCAAAAAATGATAATAACTAGCCTAGCAAGTCAGTAAGCTATGATAACATCTAACCTGCTTTTATGTGGAACATTTATATAACTGTTAACACAGACACACAGAATGACTTTAAATAGGACAAATTGGAATATCAATTAAATACTTTCACAATCAACTATCTGTATATATGTAATCAACTTAAAGGAAAACTCAATTCTTCTGGATCTATTTTAGTAACGCAAATAAATAAGTAAAGTAAAACCTTGAATTTTAGAATTAAGGAAAAAATAATCACGTAAAGCTAGGATCCAATTTTATTCTGAAATAACGAGCTCCACTAAATATACTGTCTAGTCAATTATCTAAACAAAATCTTTACCTTCTCAGACCCTGCTTTTCCTGTCCTGATCTTCAAACTAAAAAGGAAAAAAGAAAAACAGGACTCTAAGCCCCACATTTACTGGTAAGAACATCTTACTGTGCCGTGCTGGCAAGAGAGACAGATAGACATTAGAAAACTAAAAATAAAAAACTCTATTTCTATTTAACAAAAATGAATTTAGCATGGTTCCGAAACAGATGTGATTGCTTATGCTTTTCACTCAGGTCACACTTGTTTTCAGTTCTTCTACCAACAACTGTAACCAACTTAACACATAAAGCTAAAGCAAGTATAGAATCTTATTACAGAAGTAATGAAAATAGATAAATAACATGAAAAGGGAAATGAAAAACTTCAGTTGTGCCAATATACCACCACTACACTTCTATTGCTTCCACTACTCTATCTTGGTGCAATACAACACACTTTATTTTAGAGCCACACTCCAGAATGGGAAAAGAAGAGAAAACACACGTAAGGGATCCAATTAGATGCAAAACTGTCCAACTCTGACACAGCTTTACTTCCTGCCCTGATCTAGAATGTCAAAAGAAAAAAAAAGTTTAAAGGTCGGAAGCACTTGATGCTCAATGCACTCACGTGTAGCTCATACATAGAGCCTCAAAAGCTAAGTTCTCATACTACATGACGTAGATAACTAGTGCTGCAGAATTACAAAGCGCAATAACGAAAGCTCACAGGAGCTATCTTCCCTGGACTTGTTTTGTTCTACTCAGAAGACCATAATCAATGTGACGTGAAACTGACTCACTACTGTGAAACAGGAAACATTTTTATGTTACTAGCTTATTTCTATCTTAGTTTTAAATTGAAATGTCTTTTCTTTCCTTTATGGGATTTTAATACCGTCTAAATGTACATAATGTACATATGTGATTTCATTCCACAAGAAAGAGCAAAATAGGGCCAAATCATTAGAGAAATGTAATGCCTTTAATATTTCATTTGTTGAATTTTTGTGTGATCAGCTTGCACCTAAACAAAATGTGATAATACTCCATGTTTTACTTAATTGAAGCCCATAACTGCAATAATTGCAATCACTAATTAGCAGATTTTTGGCAAGGGAGAGGGAAGGGATATTCCTTCTCATGGGGGAAGGGTTATAAAATCTATCTCTGAGCAAGAGGAAGGTTAAGGAAAATGGAAAAAAAAAAAAAAAAAAGGATACTCTATAATGTGCTTTAATGTTGTTTTAAATACAAGAACTAATTTATTGTAAAAATACGAACATTAAAGGAGAACAAAGATTTTTTTAAACGTTAAGAAATACTACTCTTAATAGTGGGAAAATAAATTCTCAAGCCCTGCAAAACTAAATGTTAAAATCTTGAATTTTGTTTTTTAGAAATATGGTAATACTACAGTGATTTTATAATGGAAAGGGACAAATTTTCTATTTTTCTTGAAATAAATTCTACGGTAAGTTGCAAGAAAACCTTTAAGGGAAAAATTGGAAGACATTCCTTTCTACCTCTCCTACTTCTTCTTCTTTGAAAATGAGCATCCTTTGTTGTTTCCATCTTAAAAATTATCTTTAATTTCTCAGCATTTCAATATAGGGGAATAAAGGGGCATAGATGATTTCTATATTTAGAAAAATAACTTTAAAAATCAAGTAACTGGTTAATGACCACCAATAATTTTGATCATTTTAAAACAAAAAAAATCAATCTACAAGGAAAGCATATGATTTATTACAGAATCTTCTAGGATTCTATTGGCAACATGTGTCATGTCTGAAGTTTGCAAACATACATTCTGTTACATCTGTGTATAACATATATTAATAATGACTATAAATTATGTAATGCCATCACAACATGCATCTAAGATACTACTTTCCATCAATACAGTATTCTTCCTTCCTTCCAATAATCTGTAATTTGAAAGACCTGAAATATAAAAACATACTAAATATAAGAATGCAAGTATTTACCACATTCCTAGCACTTATCAATGTGCTAAAACTTTTAATATTAAGATCTAACACCATTTTCTACAAGTGTCACATGCTTACAATCATAAGTCACGTTTCTAGCAACCAGATAAAAGTGTTATATTACACAGACACAGTGCTCCAGTACTTGATAAGAAAAAAAAGTACAGAATTACTATACAAATCTTAGTATTCTCATTTCCATGGACTAGGTTCTAGAGTTTAATTTAATTGTGATTTTTTTTAACCATTAATGTAACCTGACATTATTCCATAGTCAACGAGATTCATTTTTTAAAATATCCAATAATACAACGGCTTGACATAGAAGTGGAAAGTAATTCTTTATGTAATTTAAATGAATATAATTATAATTTAGCCAAACAGGCAATGAAATTACAAAACACGCTCTGAATTAATCTTAAGTACCTTTAAGGCATTTGGATAGTAATGTCTTTTCACAATTTTCTAGTTTCAATTCTCACTATTGGTTTCTAAATATAGCTGTTTTATCATCTTTTTTGGAGAGAGTTTGTCAGTATCTATAAGCCTTCATGGACAGAAATCTGGGAAAATTTACAATTGACAACAGAAATAGTATTTTCTAAGACTTCACATTTCCCTATCTGCAAATTCTGATAATGAAAAAATAAGAACTTTGGTTTGATTCAAAAAGGTCACACAATTTTAAATATTGTGATTTCACATGCTCACAGATAAAGCAAGATCCTTTTGTAATATGGCAGCCACAATTTTCATTTTTAATCCTTAGAAATTAGAAGGGAAATAATTAGTAGCAAATATTTTATTTCAAAATTCTAATTAGATTTCTACCTCATAATTTCTGTTTTGTACCAAATTCAACATACTATAATCCTGTAATTACAAATGGCTACATGCAAGAACTTAGGTTACTTCAATGTGTTATTATAGCTCTTAAGTATAAGAAGGGAAATAAAAAATATGTTAATATATTTTAATATATGCTAAATAACATATATTAATATATAATTACTATAATTATAATATATAATAATTATAACATATAATTTAATATTTTAACCTATATTTTAATATATATGTTTATATAAAACATATATATACACATATTTTTTTTTAACACAGAATAAAGGTCAAATTGTTTTCAATGAAGACAAAGTATACATCACTCTTAATTTACAACATCAAGAGAAGTGTCTAGATAGAGCAACAGTGTCTGATTACAGGTCCTAGAGGGGAAACTCGCATGTGGCTAAGTGTGCACAGAGATGTTCAGGGGTTAACTTAATATCTTTGATACAGTTCTAAGTAGAAAACAGCTCAAAAATTTGATCACTGACTACACTATATTTTAGAAATCTATTTAATACTCCTTCCAAAGCCTTATTATACATTTTTAGAGCACACCAAAGAAAAGCCTACAGAAGTTTTCCTGGGAAAATTTTTCCCAAAATTAAATATATCTCAGCAAAAATAGTTATAAACAAAAGTAGTCTGAAGAAGTATCAAAAAAGTGGTATATCATCACTTAACATTTTTATTAATATGTGGATTACTTTAGGATTTAAAAGAAGTAGGTAATTAGCAAATATTTTCCATAGTATCCTCAAATATAATTATGCGCATGCCTTGAAGAATGAAAACAAAAAGCAAAATATCCTCTTCTAATGGCTTCAAGATGATTGCTTTAAGTATTGTTTTTCAACAATAACTGATCTATTCTTAAGGGGATCTATCAACGAATTCAGAAACAAGTGTTCTAATACCCAAAGTACCAAACATAAAGCCTAAAGATATCTCTTCAAAATAAATTCTAATTTATAAACTAAAAGGCCTTATAAGGCAAAATCAGAAAAGATGTCAGGAAAAACAGTTTTAAAACATAAGAAAACATTTCTGTGGTCTCTTGCAGAACAATGCTTTTTAGCAGTAAAGTGTTGGTGGGGATGATACTAAGTAGTAATTTGGGCTTCCTAATCTATAGAATATACACATTAGGTTTGAAATAAGAAGTAAAAAAAGGTTTATTCCAATACCTACAAATTTCTTACTGAAAATTAAGCAAAAATAACAATGAATATCTTGGAGGAGAGGAGACTAATAGAGGCAATTAAGGAAGATCTGCCCTACACCAGTCTTTAAAACCAATTATAGCAGGAAGGATAAGAGAGCAATCATTTACTTAGCATATATAATGCAATGAATGTAAAGTATTTTTACATTCATTGTCTTACCTAATTTTATCTCCATATTATCCTAAGACACAGGTGGTATCATCCTTATACTACGGACAAGCAACTGAGATTCAGAGACAATTTGCCTGAGAATAACAGCAATAATGTTATAGGTTAAAGTAGAAATATACCATATAAAGAGACTAGAGGATAGTGGTGATGGTTGCACAACACTGTCAATGTAATTAATGCCACTGAATGGTATACTTAAAAATGCTTAAAATAGTTAATTTTGTTATGCATATTTACCATGATAAAAAAATACAAAAAAACCCATGAGACTAGAAATACCAAAACAATGATCAAATCTAAAAGTGCTTATAAGGGGAGAAAAATCAATATTTTAAAAATATTGTCAGGAAAACTGAATACCAATGTGGAGAAAAATATATTTACACCATACACTATGATTTATTCTAAATATATGAGGAAATAAGCATTCAAGAAATTTTGGAGAAAACAGAGCAGCATATTTATCTCATCTGTGGAAAAGAGATAATATACTGAGCAATAGAAGAAAACATAAGCAACAAATCGACAGATCCAGTTATATAAAATAAACTTTCATGCAGTGAGAAATAAGTCTAAGATTAAAAGGATATAACAAATGGAAGCAATACCTGCAGTAATTATGACAGATAAAGCTTAATGTCTATAATACAAACCCAACCACTTCAATATTTACTGATCATCTGTTACGAGGCCCACAATGACTAACATATACATCCATAAAAAGGATACAAACAGATCATTTAAGTAACCACCAAGATCAAATCAGCACTTGGGAAAAAGATTCTCACTACTAACTGAACAAACTTTAATATTTTTAAGATATCACTTCACATCTATTAAACTCCCGAAAATAAATCTAAACAACAAAATCTAAGGTTATCTGGGCTATAAGATGATAAGAATATTCAGGCACAGCTGTAAAATTGTATGTATCTTTAGACTATCCTCTGGTTAGAATATAAAAGAGGTCAAAAAATTGCCCATGGCCTGAACAATTTTTTTTGTAGTTCCCCTCCCCTCCCTGGCCATTAAAGAAGAGTAAAAAGCTAACACTATTTAAAAAAATAGAGTAAGTTTGTTGTTCACAGAAGTGAAAAATTAGAAATAACATGTGGAGAATGGTTTACCTATGCTGTAATACTATTGAACATTCTACATTAAAATGGAAACTGTAAGCTATTTCAATACAAGCTCATTTAAAGGTGAAAAAACTTAAGATTTTACATCAATTATAGCATAATAATAACAGCTTAAATATAATTTGATAAGAATCAAAAGCAGATACAAAGGGGTACAATGTTGAATGTTTTAAGGTTTGCATAGTAAAATGTTTAAGTACGTTATTTTAAAAACACTTCTAGAGGGGCCAGCCCCGTGGCTTAGTGGTTAAGTGCGCGCGCTCTGCTACTGGCGGCCCAGGTTTGGATCCCCGGCGCGCACTGACGCACCGCTTCTCTGGCCGTGCTGACGCCGTCCCACATACAGCAACTAGAAGGATGTGCAACTATGACATACAACTATCTACTGGGGCTTTGGGGAAAAAAAGGAGGAGTACTGGCATAGATATTAGCTCAGGGCTGGTCTTTCTCAGCAAAAAGAGGAGGATTGGCATGGATGTTAGCTCAGGGCTGATCTTCCTCACAAAAAAAACAAAACAAATAAAACACTTCTACAAAAGGGTTCCTCAACACATTAAGCTAAAATTGGACATAAATTCTACGTTCTTGCCCCACCGTTATTCCTCAGAAAAAAATTTCAACTTTGAGGGAAAAGCAATTTTAATTGCAGTAATCCTCCCTTACCCCCAAATCTTAAAGAAGTTCATGACAATACTATAGGCAGAAAAATTCATTTAATCTTCTTGCTCTGTTATCTCTTTCATAAGAAGTTAGACCCTGCACACAAACTCAGGGTTGGTTCATTTTATGGTTCTGAGCAAAAGCAATGAACTTCCAATAGTTAAAGAATTTGATGTCAGAAGACATGTCACATCTGGTTTTACCCTTTTGGACAGAAATTACCTACTCTAGGAATATAAGAAAATACATCACATAAGATGCTACAAGGAATAAAGAGTATTAGATTATTAGAGGTAATGCTTATTTTAGGGTTGAGTAAACCAACACCAAAGAGGTGAAGGCACTGCCTCATGAAGTCTTTAAGCAGCAAAACCAGTAGTAGAACGCAAGACTCAACTCCCTTGTCTGAAGCTTTTTTTCCCTTCACGTAGAATTGAGCATATGACCTTCTCTTTTAAAATTACAATCCTAATATTACCCTAGGCTATTTATTCCTTTTCCTTCATTAAATCTCTAACTATTCTGTTACATTACATTGACCTCATGGTATAGTAGCATACTCTTAAAGTTTTAAAATGTTTTAAATTTATAAACTCAAAACTTCTTTTTCAATGTGTTAACTGGCACTTTAAGGACCTCCTAAAAATCCTAAAATGAGATTCTTTTTTTATCTTACTTTTTAACTTCTTATACAGTCTAGCAAAAATAAAAATTTGATTTCTCTTTGCAACCATGTCTTCAATTTATAACATACAGATTCTGATCTACTCTTAATGAAACAAGTAATTTTAATTACAAGGTACATGAAAATAAATTTTTACCATTTCTAGTCAGAGATAAGCATCATGATTTTAGAAAAACAAGTATCTCCCAACCTACTAAAACCTCAAAGTTATGAGTGAAAGAGTTCCCTGCTTCATTATTACTTAATAAATAAGAATTCTTCAAAACTACTCCTCTGACCTCTACTATGGTCTGTAAATCTGGCAGTTAACAATTCTGTTAAAACTACTAATTTTCCTTTGGTCCTAAGATTCTTGTAGAATCTTGATCCTAAGTTCCACAATGGCAGAGACCACCTTCTTCTCTTTAGTATCTGATAGCACATAGTGGGTATCCAATAAGTATTTGTTCAATCAAGCACAATTTCTAGGCTCTTGATTCCTCTAAATATTTACTTAAAACCAGTTCATTAAGAACCTTCAATATATTTAGAGGCAGAAAAAAATTCAAATCTTCACTCTTTCCATTTCTCACCAGGGATGCCTAAATCACAACTTTAATTCTTTACAAAGTTTTTTGTTAACTGATTTGAGGAACATCATTTTGAAGTCTGTGTTAACTAAAAAGTTCTCTTCAAACAAAAGCAAGGAATGATATACTTTAAATCATATTTTAATAACACATCTGTAACAAGAGGTCACAGCACAGGTACTACTTACTTAGAGGTTAGGAGCCCTTAGGTTTCTCTCCCTTAATAGGCTAAAGTTTTAAGTTAAAAAAACAAAGAAAAGAAAAAGAAAGAAAGAGAAGGAGGGAGGGAGAAGTTAAGGGGGGGGCGGGGAGGGGGAGAGGGGGAGAGGGGGAGGGGGAGAGAGAGAGAGAGGGAGAGAGAGGGAGAGAGAGGGAGAGGGAGGAAGAGGGAGGGAGAGAGAGGAACCCCGTTCCCCAAACACACATATACACAGCGATCATGAAACAGATTTGTGGCAAAAGACGGGTCCACATCCTAATTCGCAGAACCAGTGAACGTTACCTTATTTGGAAAAAAGAGTCTTTGCAAATGTAATTAATAATTTTATTTATTTATTTTTTCCCCCAAAGCCCCAGTAGATAGTTGTATGTCATAGCTGCACGTCCTTCTAGTTGCTGTATGTGGGACGCGGCCTCAGCATGGCCGGAGAAGCAATGAGTCAGTACGTGCCCGTGATCCGAACCCGGGCCGCCAGCAGCGGAGCTCGCGCACTTAACCGCTAGGCCCTGCAAATGTAATTAAACTAGGGATTTTGAGATTATCCTGGATTATCTGGGTAGGCCATAAATGCCATTTCAAGTGTCCTTATAAAAGAAAGGCAGAGAGAAATTTAACACACACACTGAGGAGAAGGCAATACAAAGATGGAGGCAGAGACTGAAGTGACATGGCCAAAAGAATGCCACCAGAAGCTGGAAGATGCAAGGAATGGATTCTCCCTACAGCCTATGGAGGGAGTGCAGGCCTGCAAACACGTTGATTTCAGACTTCTGGCCTCCAGAAGCCTGAGAGAATAAATTTCTGTTCTTTCGAGCCTCCCAATTTGTGGTAATTTATTATGGCAGCACAGGAAACTAATACAAACAGCAAAACATTTATTTTGTTTTTTGTTTGCTGCTATTACCTTTCTGCTTGGGTTTGTTGACCATCTGGCCAATGAATGAAATACACCAGTTGAAAATGAAGGTGTGGAATGAAGAAAAGTATGTAAACAAGACAACAGAACATGATTATACATATAGCTGCAAAAATGCTTCCAATCGTTAAGAAAAATAAGGCAAACGTAAAACACTCAAAAACTTTCCAAATAATTGGACAGTTTGCCTAATAGAACCATCAGATAACTACTAAGTCAGCATTCTCCTGCTTTCACTCTGGGCAAAACTCTAAATTTATAGTGGAAGACATTCCCAGGGTAACACGGTAACACTGGTGGTCCCAGGTGGTTCATGGATCTTGAGAAGCCTTATTGACCCCTCTAATGCCTTGAGAACAAACTCAAGTACTAGTATCTGCAAAACAGCCCTATAAAATCATCATATAATCACTAATACTCTACTGTTTCATGTGTTCTGCTCGGAAAGATTTACTGTTAGATTTAAACCTGAAAGATACACAAGTCCTCCTTTCCAGTTGATTTTAACTAACAACCTTAGGCAAACTATGCCTCATGATTGAAGCTCATATTTTTCTATTTTGATTGCAGTTCCTACTTTGTATTTCTCTCATGAAGTCATTTTGTGATATCTACAGAGTAGTATCCATAATTTAATTTTAAATTTTGTAACACTGTGCTAAGCACTGTATTATGAATATTAATAAACAGATCATAGGATGGTAGTAGATAATCAGAAATTTTTGTCATTAGAAAAATGTGACTTTTCTAGCTCAGCAAATGACTTATTTTGCATGTATTTTTCTTTGAGGCTTTCTTTTTTATAAGTCTTGAATAGAGCCCTAAAATTCTTTTTAAACATGAAATATTTATAGAATATCTGAAACCATAAGAAAAACACTAAAATAGAATACAGGGTAGAATACGCCAGGTATTAAAGACATATTCTGAAAAAAATCATGATTAGTGTGTTTCGGTTGCTGTCAAAAACTCATGTCAGTGTTGAAAATACCATTTAACTAAACATTAAAATGTACAGCTGAAACAGAATAAAAATATAAAGGCTTAGCTAATTTAACCAACTAAATCTGTTAATGCCAACTTCAAGCAACAAAGTAAATGAGATGAGTAAATTTTAAGAACTTACTCATTTTTTTAAAAATTTTTTTATTTATTTATTTTTCCCCCAAAGCCCCAGTAGATAGTTGTATGTCATAGCTGCACATCCTTCTAGTTGCTGTATGTGGGACAAGGCCTCAGCATGGCCGGAGAAGCAGTGCGTCAGTACGCACCCGGGATCCGAACCTGAGCTGCCAGCAGCGGAGCGTGTGCACTTAACCAGTAAGCCATGGGGCCGGCCCGAAATTACTCTTTTTTTGATAAAGACTTAACTGAAACAATTTTCCCAGAAGCTCTCTGTATTACTTCCTGGTTGGTCCAAAATGAAGGGATCAAATCTACAGAGGCCAGTGGTCTCAAACTTTGGAATCTATGAATGCAACTCAAAAAAGGTCAATATACAAATTAAACTCATCCACCAAAAGAAAAGTAAATGACATGTATAGCATTTTGGGATAGACAGGAACTGAAAAAAATATTCCTGCAATAAATAGAAGGAAGACTGATAGCAGTATCTTATAAATTGGTTATGACATGTTAAGAGTGAGAAATAAAAGTTAAAATAAAGTTACACTGGGGCTGGCCTGGTGGCGCAAGCAGTTAAGTGTGCATGCTCTGCTTCGGCGGCCCAGGGCTCGCAGGTTCGATCCCAGATCCCGGGTGCACACTGACACACTGCTTGTCAAGCCATGCTGTGGCCGCTTCCCATATACAGTGGAGGAAGATGGGCACGGATGTTGGCTCAGGGCCAACCTTCCTCAGCAAAAAAAGAGGAGGATTGGCATGGGATGTTAGCTCAAGGCTGATCTTCCTCACAAAAAATAAATAAATAAAAAAATAACCCCTAAAAACGATTTCAAAAATAAAATAAAATAAAATCAAGTTATACTAAATGCAATATGGTATCCTGGATTGGATCCTGGAATACAAAAAGGACATTAGTGGAAAAAAGTGAAACCTGAATAAAGTCTGGAGTTTAGTTAATAGTAATGTACCAATGTTGGTTTTTTTAGTTTTAACAAACGTACCATAGTTATGTAAGACATTAACAAGAGGCGAAGCTGGGTGAGTGGTACAGGGGAATTCTCTGTACTATCTTTGAAACACTTCTGGAACTCTATTCCAGAATATTATTATATTATTCCAAAATTCAAATTATTCCAAAATAAAAAGTTTATCTTAAAAAATGAGATATCATTACACACTTCCTAGAATGGCTAAAATAAACAAAAGAAAACTGGCCATACCAAGTGGGAACAAGGATGCGGAGCAACTAGAACTCTCATACATTGCTAGTGTGAATACAAAAAGGTACAGCATAGGCACTGTGGAAAAGAGTTTGGCAGTTTCTTATAAAGCTTAACAGACACTTACCATATGACCCAGCAATCCCACTCTGAAATATCTACCTAAGTGAAATGAAAACTTATGTTCACACAAAAACCTGTACATGAATATGTATAGTGGCTTTTTTCAAATATACACCGAAGACTGGAAACGCCTCAAATGTCCTTCAAACTAGTAAATGGATAAACTGTTGTACATCTATAGAATGGAATACTACCCAGCAATTTACAGAACAACTTGGATGAATCTCAAATGCATTATGTTAAATGGAAGAAGCTAGGCTCAAAACTCTACACATTGTATAATTCCATTTATATGACATTCTTTATACAACTATAAGAACAGAAAACAGCTCAGTGCCAGGTGCTGGGGATGGGGGAAGAGACTGGTTACAAATGGGCGCAAGGGAACTTTATTGAGATGATGGAACTGTTCTATATCTTGATTGTGTTGGTAGTTACATGATTGTATGTATTTGTAAAACTCACAGAACTATACACTTAAAAGGATGAATTTACTGTATGTAAATTATTCTCAAAAAATTATAATAGGATCTGTTTAGATTTTTAGAAAGAAAATTAACCATATATGAAGTTGAATAAAATTTGACTGTAATATAAACAAAATTATAAACACTGTTGGATCAACAAACAGTTTATTTATGAGTACAGAGATCTGAAATGTTGGCTAATAAAATGATAAACATAGTTGGAGCAACAGTTTATTTACGAGTACAGAGATGTGAAATGTTCGCTATGTTACTTGATATCATCATAACAGAAGAGTTTTCCATTAAATAGATGACTTGAATAAGGTCAAATTGTATAAATTCTTATTTTTTATTTTAAATCCGACTACCTTCAAACAGACATTCTTTCCCTACCTAATTGGAGTGGTAGAAGAATTCTACCCCATGCTAAGCCACTAAAGGTAGATCTATACAATATACAATCATTCAGAAGCAATTACACCTAAAATAGAAGCTGATATTTATTGAAAGAAAAAAGAGAAAGAAGAAAGGAAGGAAAGAAAGAAAACTTAAGAGACAGGCAAGGAACCATGTAAAAGATCTCTGCAAAACAAACATACAGTTATCAAGCCAGAAGAATTACTCTACAGCGAAATACTTTGCAAATCCAATGATACCATGAAAACACATCAGACAAAAACAAAGAGGAAAAAAAAATCCCAAAGAGAATTCTGTAGTTTAAGTTTTAAAAGAGAAAAGTCACATAAAAGTCCATATCATTCACTGGAGTGACATTATGGATGTTAACATGGAAAAGAATTGTTTTCTTCAAAAAATATTTAAAGGGCTTATAGGCATAATACCAAAAGGGTGCAAAAACGTGTTAAGCAAGCTTGCTTTATGAGACTGATGTTTCTCAGAAGTTTGTGATCAGTTTTTATAAAGTCAATCATTCCAAATCACTATAGGAGCTTGTTATATAACGAGGCAAATTAGCACAAGGGAAAGAGATAGGATTCGGACTCAAAAGGATGTGGCTGTCACCTACCAGCTATAAGACCTTGGGCAAGTCAGTTTCAATTTCTCTTGTAAATACAGATTCATTTTAAAACTCAATCAATGAATACTTAGGAGAAGAGTCTAGCACAATGCACAGCGCCTGACACACAGTCTAGGTCCCCCCAAAATGTTAATCCCCTTTGCATTCAGAAGCATCTTGCTATGCACTGAGAGCAGAAGAATAAATGAATAAGGCAGGACCACTTCCAGAAGGCATTCATAATCCAGTGGATTTCTCAGGTATGACACCACAGCAAATCCATAAAAGAAAAAAAAAGGATAAATTTGACTTCATCGAAATTAAAAACTTCAATCCTTTAATTTGTATTCTGGTTTCCATACCACTGTAAAAATTTTCCGGTGGAACTCATAATTGATTTTTCACTAGTGATCTTTTCTCAGTCCACATCTTATTTGTATTTTCTGCAGGATTTGATGATGCTGACTGCCCCATCTGTACTATTTCCTGAAAATTGCCTCCTTCACCCACAAGGGTAAGCCGTTTAGCGCACGCGCGCACACACACGCACACACACACAGGTGTACGTGTATATATACTTTTTTCTCCTAAGCAGTTCTGCTTCCCTGATGAACCCGGACAGATCTGCCAGACCGAAAGAACCCTGACAATCTACTGAAAAGAGTGCAACAATTAGTGCCCACTTCCCTGTGCCTTAACCAGCACCAAGTGCCATCAATCTTTTAAAATTTTTGCCTAATTCAGTAAGTAAAACATGATCTCAAATAGCATGATTTATATCACTAATTATAAATAAAAACAAGGTTTTCAGATGTTTGACATTTTTTCTGGTAAATTGCCTACTCACACCTTTTGCCCAATTTCTATGGGGTTGTTGATCATTTTCTTATTATTTGGTGTAAGCTCACTGTAAATTATGGAAATTAGCCTTTTCCCTTATACATTTTCTCTCACCTTGTCATTTGTCTTTTGACTTTTTTTTACAGCATATTTTGCCAAATGTAAGTTATAATTTTTAGGAAATAAAATTTGTCAATCTTTTTCCTTTGTGGCTTCTAGGTTTTGTGCCCTATTTAGGTTTCCCCAAGCCCAACTCATAAATAATTTCATTCATCCCTCCTTCTATAACTTCTCTGGCTTTATTATTTCCATTTACGTACATGCTTAGAGAGGCAATAATAGCATCGTGATTAAGAGAACGAGACTGCCTAGATTCAAATCCCACCTTCTGCCACTTAATTGCTGTGTGACTCGATGCATCAATCTCCCAATCTGTAAAATGGGGGCAATAATAGTATCTACCTCACAAGGTTGTTGGGAGAATTAAATGTAGTAATAAACATAAAGAGCTCATAATAGTAACCCTGATCCATAATAACTGTTAAGTTTACATGTTATTATTTTTGTTTGAGCTACCAAATACTTAGCCAGTTCACCTAATACCATTAACTAAATATTGCCTTTTTCTCCAACGATATGAAATGGCAATTTATAATAAACTAAAATTCCTGTATATATGCAATTTCTAGACTCTGCTCAGTTTCACCGGTCTATCTGGTACTTCCTCAAAATCCAACTTGAATTATTATAACTTTGTAACATGCTGTAGAGGCTTTCTTCTTTTTTTGTAATTTCATATGTTTTAATACTTGGAAAGGCTAGTCTCTCTTCATTCTCCTTTCTCAGATTTTATACTTTCCAAATGAATTTCAGAGTACTGTTGTCAAGCTTTAAAAAACTAATAACATTTTAATTTAAATTGAAATAGCATTAAATATATAAACTAATTTAGGGGAAAATGATAAGTTTACAATTTTGAGTTCTCCCATCTCAGAGCACAGTACATATTTTCAGTTAATCTTTTTTTAAAAATATCTCTTGGTAGATCCTTTCTATTTTATTTATGTTGGTATTTTATCCTTTTGTTTGTTATACTTTTCATTATATTTTCTAAAGAAGTTACTTTATGTAGGAAAGCTGTTGATACTGGTACATCACTTTGTAAACTGCCACATTACCAAAGTCGTATTGTTTCTAACAACGAGAACAGTAAGATGGTTGATTTTTGAGTTTTATGTATATACATTCCCCTGCTGCATAAAAACAGTTTGCTTCCTCTTTCCCCAATATTAACCTCTTTATTTCTTCTTCTTGCCTAATGACATTGGCTTACATCTCCACTGTAATATTAAGTAACAGTGCTAACTGTTGGGAATCCTTTTCTTGTTCCTCACATTCATGAGAATACTTCTAGCATACTACTTCTAAGCATAAGATTGATTTTGGTTTGAAACAAATTTTTTCTGTAATCATGTTAAATAAAAATTCATCAATTTTAATTACATGGGAGAAGGTTTATCAGGAATGAGTATTAATTTGGTCAAATACTTTTTGGCACCCAAAAAGACGACCATACCGTTTTTATCTCACCTATTAATATAGCATGTTAGTAGATTTTTTAATATTGAACCACATATGCATTTATTTCAGAGATGAAACCCCTGAGTTGTAGAATATTATTTTAAGGTACTGTCGAATTCTATTTTCTAGTACTGAATTTAAGATTTTTACATTGATATTTATAATATTCTTCCATAGTTTCCCATTTTGTGCTGTCCATAAAGTTTTGGAATGAATATTTCATTAGTTTCCTTAAAAGAACTGCAAACTTTTCCTTCTTTACCATGCTCTGGAGCAGGCAGAATTATCTGTCCCTTGGCTATCTGAAATAACATACCTACGTAAACATGTAGGTCTAAAGGTTTTGTGGAGCAGTCCTCCAATAATTTTATTAATTTCCTCCACTGTTATTGGTCTAGTGGATTTCTTTCTTCTGGGGTCAAATTTGGTAACATTTTTCTAAAATATCTATTTCATCCAGATTGTCAAGTTTATTTGCATAGGATTTTACACATATGTATGTATGTAGTTATTTCATTCTCTTCTTTAGACTGCTGAATTCTGCCATATAACCTTCCAAACTTCATCCAAATCAGTTTACTCTCAATGAACTTCCTGTTGACGAAAATCAGGAATCAGAACATTCTGGTTGAAGAGAACTGATGAAGCACACCCATTTATATCCTCTCTCTCCAGAGATCCACCCCATAAAAATAATAGTAAAGCAATGAAATGGATAAAATATACAAAAAAGAAAACAAAAATAGTGTTTTCAGGGGACAAAAGACAATGAATTTTTAGAAGACAGAAAGTGGATAGAGGATTGATATCTGTGTCATTCATTTACCCATTATTTCAAGAAATATTTTATGTACTAGGCATTGTTCTAGGCACTGGAGATAAATCACTGTGCAAAAAAGACAGAGTCCCTGCTCTCATTGTGTTTATTTTCTAATGGGAAGGAAGAGATAGAGAACAAGTAAATTACTATTCAAGCAGTGGTAAGAAAAATAAAATAGCTCAAGGAAATACAGAAACTAATTCTGTAGAGTCTAGATTCTTTATCACATGTGGCCACTGAAGTCTCTGCTGTTAGTTTTAACGGTCAGCTAATGATTAGACAGAGACTTCCTTAGATGCCTGGCACCAACAAATCTCCCAATCTGTACTGACGAGCTCTGTATATATATGTTAGGGCCACCTTTAACCCTCAGCCAGTCAGTTTACAACTCTGTCTTAGCTTTCACTACCTGCTTGCACAGAGGCTCAAGATGAGCCTCAAGATGAACTGAGAGCTTAGGGCCTTCTCAGGTCTTTCCTAAACACGCACACAGCCCTAAACAAGTGCACAGCTTTCTAGATTCCCAGAAATATATCAGAGTTTTACAAATCCCCTTATGGACATCTCATTCCACAGCTATTCCTTTTAAGCTTTTTGGTACCCTACTTATCTGCCCCAACTGTTATTCACTGCCACAGGCAGCCGAGATGTTCAATAGTTGCCTCTAACTGTTTTCAATGAACACCCTGAGGGGGAAAGGGCTGTTTGTACAGAGTAAGCTCCAAGTCAGGTCAAACACAGGCAGTCTTGCGAATGAGGTCTTTAAGGAACCACCAGACAGGTCAGATAATGACAATTCTCTGAGAATGGGGCTTTGAAGGAGCTATTTCGGATAGGGTGATAACTTCTCTGAGGTGGTAACATTTCAGCAGAGATATGAATAATGAAAAGGAGAGAGCTATAAGATGTGAAGGGAGGCTGTCAGAAGGAAACAACAAGTGTAAAGAAACTGAAAGGATAACATCTTGGCATGTTTGAGAAATAGCAGAAAGGCCAAGTGAACAAGGGGTAGGAAACGAGGCCTGAGAATCAGGCAAGAGCCAGATCACACACAGCCCTGCAACACATGATATGGAGTTTGGGAAAGCAATAGGTGCTTCAACAAGAGAATGACATGATTTGATGTATATACACTAAATGCCATGGGGAGAATAGACCATAAGGAAATACATATCCTCCCCAGGCAGACTGTTCAATGTGTTTGGAAAGCACTTCTCTGAGCTTTCTTCAGGGGACAAACACTAGATGCTCAAAATCGAGAGCAAAGGCCAGGAAACTGATGAATGCTCCAGGTACCCTTCAGTTCTTCATATTTGCTTACTTGGAGTCTGGTAGATTTCTGAAACTTCTACATATACTTTCAGCTGTGATTTCTTCTTCTAGTTTCTCTATTGATCCAATCTCACTGCTTCCTATCTTTCAGAAATTCACCAAAGTCTCATCAGCTGATGGCAATCTTTCTCCATTTATTACCTTTTAAAAAACACCTAACATATCTAACATGTTCACTCAGAGTCCCTTGTACTCAAGAGTCTTGCCAAAGTAGAGACAAATATCCAGCAGACCTACACTCAGGTGACCTCTTTTAAGGTTCTCTTTAGAGTGACCCTAAGAGAGCCTTTTGGCATCAGCAGAAATCACATTTCTGTGGCCAAAAAATTGCAACCAACTATACCTTCCCTGCTGGACTTTCTGTGGGACAGACAAAAGCCATCACCATGCCAGTCAACTCCTTCCATAAATAAACAGCTCAGCCAACTGACTGTAGTAAAGCTGGTGAATTCTTCTGGCTACTTTATTTGGGAGGCATGACTGACTAACATACCATGGTATTGTCAGCTGTAGGAATATTTATAGTAACTTTACACTTAACAGAATACTATCAGAACCTACTAAGAAAGAATTTTTTAAAAATACATTTAGGCTGTACCAAATTCTTAATAGAAAAAATATTGTACTAGGAACAGATTCTCTAAGAAGAATTGTTTTTACAATTTCTAATTACTTCTTGGAAAATCATCCTTTGAAGTTGTCCATAAAACAATCTTTAATAAAAATTAACACAAACTTTTACCAATAAGCTTCCAATAAAATAGGGAGATGTTTTCTACAGGAAAAATTCCAAAACTCCAGTAAAAAGTATTGAGAAGGAATAAATTAATCTGAATTAGATGTGTCAAAGTGAGCTTAAGAATAATCCAACAGTTCTTCTACTACATTCCCCCCTTAGACCTCTCTTCAGTTTTCAGTAACTTGTCAATCACAAAGCATAGGAATTTGTCTAATGTGTGGAGATTCAGACTCCACAGAACTCACAGCCACCAAAATTTTATTTCCATTCTCCTTTGACCTGTAAGGTTAATATTTCTAAGAGAATTACAATTTTTTCTGTAGGTGCTATGGCCTGACATATAGTATACTCCAACATGAATATTATATAAATGCATTGCTTCCAGTTATACAGAAAAATTGTACCCTATTGCATTCATCTTCTAAAGTCAAAATTCTATATATCACTCTACAGATCTATATATCACATCTATATATCAATTAGCTCTCCAATATTCAGATAAAATTTACCTTACACTATACTAACAGAACTAAGTCTTTTGAAATTTATATCTTTAGCTGTCAGAAGAACTATAAAATCTAGGCTCAGTTCTTTTATTAGCGTTTTATTTCTCTGAACTTATTTGCTCCTTCAAAAATCCATCAGCCAAAAAACCATCACCCATAATTTCAGTGCTGTCATTTCAGCACAGAGAGCGAAAAAAAGTGAAGTAAGTTTTAGCACTTATCTTACCCTTTTCAACATAATTCATCTTTGTAAGAGGCAGGTTTGGCAAGTTTGGAGTACTAACTTGAGCTAGACTTCTTAGGTTGAAATCCCAGCTCTGACATTGATGAGTGGTGTGGGAGCTTAGACAAGTTATTTAACTTTCCTGGGCCTCAGTTACTTGAACTGTACAATGAGAACAAAAGTAAGTGTCTTTCTCATAAACTTGTCATAAGGTTTTAATGAGTTAATATCTGAAAAGCTCTTAGAAAAGTGCCTGGCACAAAGTAAGCATGATATAACTGTTAAAGAAAAACAAAACAAATAAATATCTTAGACATAATATAAACAGACTCAGAAAAGAAACCTGGTCTCGAGTGAAAGTCAATTCATTAACTAGTTCCTCTTAGTTTTTCAAAGGGCAAAATATTAAAATTATTAAGGGTAAGGTCCAAATAACTAGAGATTCCTACAAAAGCTTAAACAAGTTGGACCTGTAGCCCTGATACCTTTTGTCACTTGGCTTTGAACCCAAATACCCTACACAAGAACTTTTCCTACAAGTCCCCAAAAAAAGCTGTTTTCAAGTGCCTGGGCAATATAACATTGAATGTCAATCACACCCTGTTACTTAGCAAATATGCAGAACTCATCATGGTCACAAATACTTTCAGGAGATCCAACTGTGAGTTGTGAGTTATTAATAGCTAACACTTACGGAATGTTTTTTAAGGGTCAGGCACTGTTCTAAGTACTTTACATATATCAACTCATTTAATCCTCTCAGTAAGTCTACTATAAGATAGGTACTATTTATTATCATCACCATTTTACAGATGAGAAAACTGAAGCACAGAGAGTAACTTGCCCAAGGTTATGTACCTAGTAAGTCACCAACCTGGAATTCAAGGCCAGGCAGCCTAGCATTAAAGCCTGAGATCTCAAACCACAGCTACGTGCCTAAATATAAAACATCACAGACAGGACTGATAATTTTAAAAAGCTGACCAAGCTAAAAATGTATGCTGTGCCATGCTGCAGTCACCAATAGCCAGAATTCACAAGCCAAGTAATGAGAAGATACTAAGAAGGCAAGTCTTCTTCTTTATCCTTTCTCATTCTCATTCTTCTCCCAGGCCTGCCAAGTAAATATGAGTTAATAAAAGTGAAACGCTTTAAATAGCGCCTGGTACATAGAAAGTGCTCATTGTTATGAGGTGGTAGTGGTAAAAATAGTAGAATATGCCTGCTGACCCTGCCTCACTCTAATGGCTGTGATATGCTAGGAACTGTTGATATGTCTACTATCTTTTCCCCCTTTGTGATTACAGGAAATGAATCAGGACAATAAATAAATGCAGTCCACTGTAACAAACCCTAATGACTCTTCAATCGTGTTACTTTCACCTGACCATATACACAGGAGCAAACTGCTTCACTCTTCAGTTCTCTTTTCTTGGTTTACAAAGACTGAATTGGGGCCAGAAGAAAACAGAATAAAGCAGCTTTGTAATCTTTTGACTAGTTGCCAAGAGCAGAAGCAAAGTTTGTGAAAAGCAACTTAATCGACCTAAACTTTGACTGTCAGATGGAAACTAGCAAAGGATTCTAACAAGAGAAGCTCTGCATGTGACCGAGCATTTTCAATCTTATGATTCTATACTACTGCAGTTTCAAAAATGATGTGCCTAGACACAGTAAAGAACAGAGATGACAGCAACAATAATCAGAACAATAGGGTCTCCCTCTCTCAATCATTATGCACAATTATTTAGGTTAAAAGCTTAACAGAATCAAGCTATATTTCAGAGAAAAAAACTAGCAAACCCAAACATTTTCAATTCCAAAAATATAATACTGGAAAAAAATCTAGCAGTCACTAGAATTTTTCAAACTGCAGGTACAACGCATTAATAGGTTATCATAACAACTTAGTGGAGACCAACAGTTCGTTTTGAATGAAATACAATATAACAAAATAGAAAAGAAAATATTACAATGCATCACCTGTAGTAAAGATAAATACTGTTTCATGAAACTTTTGTTTCAACTTTAAATATTACTCTCTCTGTGCATTTGTGTATGTGTATGTATAAGTACTGGGTAACAATGAAAAATGTATCTTATAGTGGGCCATGATCAAAAAAGTCTGAAAGCCACTTTACCAGAAGATAATAAACTGGCCAATTAAAAAGGAGGAAAATATCCACTTCAAACTACATATGAAATGACATTCAGAATTTTGGCAGTTCTCTAAATTATAGTTTTTTAAAGGCAAGCCTCTGAAAAAGAACAAAAAAAAAAAAAGGAAACCATCTGGGTAAGAATCAATAATTTAACAGAGTTATTCCAAATAAACAACAATTTCACAGAATGTCAGGTACTGACACTAAATAAATACATACTAACAAGATTCTCAGTTGTTTTCAAAATACCCAGAAAAATAACTTCTCATCATATCTGAGTCCTAGACTCTTGCATTAAGCCGCACCTCAACTAATATAAAATCATCTCCTTCTCTTAGAGATGCAACAAAAATTTTTTTTATTTGGGAATAACAAAAGCACAAAAGAATAATATTAATATGATTAATAATATTCTATATGACTAGTTGTATTTTCTAATTAAAAAAGGAATTGGTGTATGAAAGTTCCTCTCCTCTTTTCTAAAGTAAAAATAAAAACAGTAATTTAAATACATTACTCTAAACATGGTAGTCATAAGAGATAGATGTATTTAATTTTGCACAAATTTCCAAATTTGGAAATGAGACTAGAGGTAAACCAGAAATTTCAGTTTTAGTCTTCTGTTTTATATTTCAAAGTTGTTAAATTCATATTAGGGACATTAAGATTTCAGAGTTTAAGACTATTACATAAATTTATTTAATACTCTGCACATCAAAAAAATTAACATCAAGGAGTAAGATATTTTAGTAATATAGAATGCATTTTATTAAATATATGGCCTTGTCTCCAAATAACTCAAAAGTAATTAACTTCCATAAGATTTTTTTTTTTAAGAGCAATGGACCTGATCCTGTTTTATCTTCTTAATATATGGTTTTTGCCATCTAAGAAACATAGGTAGTAGAGGGTTTGCAACTGACCAGGTACAACTCCCCTCTAAGGTTCCTCACCAAAAGCAGTAGTCTTTTGTGTTTCAGAGAAAATGGATTTCTAACCTTAACCTATAAAAGAAGAAATCACTAAACTAGTAGAACTCTGTACAAAAAGGTCATGAACCCTGGAGCCAGAAAGACTAAGTTCAAATCCAGCTTTCTGGCTAACTAGCTGTCATACTTTGGACAAGTTATGTAACTTCCATACCTTCGTTTCCTCATTTGTAAAATGGAGATAGGAAAAGTACTTACTTCACAGAGTTGTGAGGATTAAAGAGTTAATATATGTAAACCACTTAGAATAGTTCCTGGCACATAGTAAGGGCTATGTAAAGTTTGCTTTTATTTTTACTGTTTTACCATTACAGATTTCTACAGTTCAGTTGTGAAAAAGAATCCCAAATGAAAATTATTTAATTGTACCTATAAAGGACATGATTTTATATTAATTAAGCTGTGATGCAGATTAATGCAAGAACCTTAAACAAATAATGATGAGAAATCAGAGTGTATTGAAAACAACAGAAAATCATAAAATCTAGTTTAAAAAAATCATATACCATTGTCACTAGTAAGAAGTGACATATTCTTAGGATTAAAGCTTATTTTAATCCTAATTATGTTGAGTCTTTTTTTTTTTTTTTTTGCTACACCCTGGTGATGCAGGTCACGTTAAGTCTTTTAGTTCAACTCAGGTATGTACAAATAAAATCATATTTAGAATTTAAGTGTAAATGTCAGCCTTTATAATGTCACCTAGTTCACATAAACAGCCTATATATGTATTATTATAATTGTACATAGTGGGTATCCAAAAGAAATTTGCTGAAAGAAATGTATTACAAAGATTGCTGCTAACTATTTTCTAGGGTGAATAAAAACAAATCTAACTAGAACAAATATCAACCAAGCTAATAAGTTAAAGTGCTTCCAACACAATCTGTAGTAAGATCTTTAAGATATTAAGCACTGACTGCCTTGGGCCGATTTGTTAAATTACTTACAATAATTCAGCACTATTTATACATTTTCTTTTCTGATTTAAAACACTACTACATATTTAAAAGGGGAAAACAGTAAAGATTAATTTTATGAAGCCCATATTTCAATTATCTGTTTTTTAATATACTATAAATAGAGAAAATGCCCTAATTATTTCTACATTTAATAATTAGATACCCTAGGACTTAGGTTGATGGGACCAAATAAAAAATATCAAGATGATAACGTGGCTGATGTTTCATTGTTTGCTATGTTCTCTGCCAATAAAACATATCAATAAGGCAGTTTATAGCTTAAGCCATATATTCTGTACAAGAACATGCACCTGTATTTTTTAAATTAATCAGCAGATAGAAGGTCCACCTATTTTCCACTTTACAATTTAACCCCTTGATATAAACCAATTAAATGAATGTATGCAAAGAATAAACTATTTCTAACATTCTTAAATACACATTTCTATTTTGAACTATTCTTCCTCCATTTAAATCACAGCTAAGTTACAATAAAAACATCTTGTTATATGCAAAACACAAAAATACAAACAACTACCAAAAGAGAAGTTCTATGTGCCTTTTATCTGTAAGCAAAACAAAAAGAATGAAGTCATGAAGTGGGCTTAGGCAGATCACGGAAACCATCACACCACAAGGTACAAATGGTAAGGACACGAAAGCGGTGTATTTTATTTCTTAAATTTTTAAAACTAGCATTTTCCTTAAAACATATCTTAAGGTTCAAGGATAAAAATTAAAACAAGTAAAACAAAGTACAGAAGCAACTAAAATGACCAAAAATAACAATCAAAAATAATCAAAACAGGGACCGGCCCCGTGGCTTAGCAGTTAAGTGCGCGCGCTCCGCTGCTGGTGACCCGGGTTCGGATCCCGGGCACGCACCGACGCACCGCTTCTCCGGCCATGCTGAGGCCGCGTCCCACATACAGCAACTAGAAAGATGTGTAGCTGTGACATACAACTATCTACTGGGGCTTGGGGGGGAAAAAAAAATAATCAAAACAAGTCAACACAAAAAACACGTTAGGCATAAAACTAAGGGGCAGAAATGTATTTTAAATTGAGCCCTCAGAATTACAAACTAAGACTTCACCAAACTAAAGTAGAAATTTCTACAGAAAATTTACAACGATTCCTCTCCTGAGCTTTAAAAACACATACACTAAGTCTGTCTGTCTCTAGTGATATTTGTTTGTTTGGCAGCTGGTAAGAGGTGCAGACTTTTCAGTAATTAGAAAGTCTATCAGCGTTCTGTACAAAGACCAGGAGCATGAACACAACTGATCCAATGAGACCATGGGGTGTTCATTTCATATAAAGGTTTTTATACAGAATCTATATCATAATAGGCCAAAGTAATTTTAGAAGAAAAGAGAGAGAAAGAGATACTTTAAGACTTTGCAACTTCTACTTCACCACCACACAGTTTCTTTCTAGAGTTCCCTCTTTGAAGGAAAAATGACTTCAGATTTGAATTTAAAAATTTGCGTCACAGGTTTCTTATCCTAAAATGTTCATTCCTATGATATAAATTTATTGAAATGAACCACTAAATACTATTTGTGCTCTCCAGCACACAGCTTTGATGGAACTAAAACCCACCTGAGTGCATGTACAGGACTTCTTCACTTGTAAAAAGTGACCTTGGAAAAATCATCACCAATTCTTTAAGTCCTGATTTCATTATTTGTAAAATGAAGGGGTAAGTATGAACTCGATGGTTCTCTCCAGCTGTAAACTGTAGAAATCTACATAGGTTTAGACTTAGACATGCTCAAGAAATAACAAGTTCAGAAATGAAAAAAGTTGAAAGAGGGCCTTGCATCAATCCAAATATAGGTCTATCTATGAAGTTCCCACGGCTAAAAAAAAAAAAAGTCCACAAACTTGGAGGTAAGGAAACAGAGAGAGTCAGCCCATACTCATTGCGGTTAGCTTTTAAGGATAAGAAATGATGAGGCCAGGCTGAACAGAAGCTCGAATGTCCAGTGTAGGTGCTGGGGAGGAGGTATGGTAAGAAGCTTTCAAAAGGGCTTCCCTCAGCAGTCAGATAAGTCCTGAAAGCCAACCAGAAGGGTCCTTCTCTGTGGCTTCTAGGACTAATATGGCCAAGCTCCGAAGTCCTTTGCTAAAAATAGCTGAAGGGAGCAGCTCAGTTTTGGAATAAGCCAAGGTCTATGCTATGCTCACATATGTATATTTATCATATAATGAGGGAGACTTTTCTATAACTCATTAGTCAAAAGAGAAGCAGATGCTAAAAGCTGTATTTATTCTGTTCAATGAAGTACTAAATTTTAGAGCACAATTTATATGAGTACAGGAACTGATCACACAAAAACATTTGCAGTCAAATGCTAGACATACACCATAAACATTGGAAAAACAAAGATAAAAATTATCCAACCCTGTGTCTCAAAATATACCTCAGATCACAAAATTTGGGAAAGGGGACACTAACCATTATTAAATCCAATCCCTTCATTTTAGAGATGACTAAAAGCCTCCAGAGAAACTTAAGAAATTCAAGAGAAACTTAAGTCTCAAAACGAGAAAAAGGTGGTCTGAAGACTAGGGTGGAAACAGTAAAAAAATAAATAAATAAAAAAATATTCTAAATAATAAAGTACTGTAATGTCTGGCTTAGGAGGAAACAGGAATAAAAACAGAAAAACTTGTCAATACAGTAAAAATGAAGACAACGTACAAGAGGCAAGAATAAAGATCCATGTGCACGCTAAGTTCAACTAAAGAAAATGTACTTTGAAATCACTATAGTGAACTCTTTAGCAGAAAACGTTTCAGTTACAACGTACTAAAATTTTCGGCAATAAACTTATAAATCTGGGGCTAATCTCCCAAGGAACTCTGTCCTCTGCCATAGCAACTGTCCTATAAGTAAAGCCCATGCAGAAAACAGAGCTGATCGTCCCAGAACATCGCATTTTTGCCCCAGCTGTGTACCTCCATTCTCATCGGAGAGAGAACGCCAAAATGACAGCACGTCCTCATGACCTGTCAATTAACAAGATCACACAAGCCCAACCGCCAGCAGTTCCGTGTGCCTGCCACCTGTTAGCCCGCTCTAGAGAGAGCCCCCCAAACCGTGCTCCAGCAAAGAACCGGGAACTGGGAACCCCTTTGTTGTTCCCGAACTACGGAAGCTACCAGAGTTCAGTCCAACTCAGCGCCTCCAGGCAAAACTTCCCCCAGACCGGGTAAATCGACCCATATCCGGGACTAGGTAAAGCCCTCTTCTAGCTAAGAAAAGGCGGGAGAACCCCAGCAAAGCATGGAAGACACCTACTAGTCGCGGGAGAAGGTAGGGGTCTAAGGTGAGGAAAGTTGCGGGTCGAGGACGTAGGACTCTACAGAGAGACAGGTTCAGTTTCGCAGTGGAGGAGGGTGAGCCCAGAGAGGAGGAGCGCCGTCCCGCCCGGTGGAAGAACAGCGAGATCCCGGGATCGGGGGTCGGGGATGAGAGGTACTAAGGAGAGAGGAGGCGGAAACGGAGAGGCAGTGGCTGAGGGAAGCGCTGAGGAGAAAGGCAAGAAATCTAGGCGTGTAAGGGGCGGATGAGGCTGCGGAAAAACAGCGAGGCGAGAGGTACGCGGAGACGAGAAAGGCTAAGCTCAGGTGAAAGAGGCGAGGCCAGCGTGAGGGAAAGGGCTGAAGTGAGGGAAGCACTGTAGAGACAAGGGACAGGCAATGAGAACCCTCACCCACAGGGACCAGGAGAGAACTCTTGACCGGCCCCTCTACAGGCTGCTCTCGACCGGCCGCACTCAGACCCTGACGGCGGCGGAGACTCACCCAAAGACGCCAGAGGCCCCACAGCAGGACATAGGGACCGGTCCAGACCCACAGCAAAACCAAGCGGGTGGAGGAAACCGCGGCGCTAGCGTGACCCGGATGCACATCCCTAGGAACCGGAAGTCAGCGGCCAGGGTCACCTCACAGTCCACACCTCGTTCCGCCAGAAGCTTCTGAGCGCATGCGTCAAGCGGAGCGGGCGGGGCGGGGCGGAGCGGGGCAGCGCCTAGACCCCGCCCACTCTGTCGGCCCGGGAGCCCCGCCCCTGGTTACGCCCCACTCGGCGCCACCGTGGTGCTTGTGCGGGTGGGCTGGTTTTCCCTGCGTCCGGACCGTGGTGCCACAGAGGCACAGGCGGCTCCGGTAAAAAATACTTAAGCGCTCATTTTTCAAGAAGGTCTTTTAAAATGCGTGTAATCCCTTCCTAAAGCGAACGTGAGGGGAAATGCTGGCTGCATTTGGTAGATTTAGAAAAATTGTGGGAGGAAGAATGGGTGGGAAATTTTAGAAGACACTTGGGAGAGGCTAGCCCAAGGTGATGTTTTTATCCCCAATATTAGTTTAGTCCTAATACTGTATTGAGCTTACAATTAACTTCTATTTCGTGCACATTGTTTTATGTAATAATTTTATCAGAAACAAAAATTTTTAATACTTCGTTAACTTTAAATTACTACCCAACTATGGGAAAGGAGCAGGACTGAAGTCAGGTTTTGTGGGGGCCTGAAGTTTATTCAATTTGGGGGTCCTCTTTAAGAAAATTCAAAATTACAAATAAAATATTAATTATAAAAATGAATCTTTAAATGAGAAAAGAAATCATAAATTACAAATTTTTAAAATTTCAACAACACAAAATCCAGAAAAGTTACACACTCAACTGCTTAATACACCTCTAAAATACTTTTTTCCTACATTTTTTGGCTATATATTGTTTGATCGCCTCTTCCTGTGATAACATTTGCTAAGATCTTTATTAAGATCTTTGACTCCTCTCTCTCACACCCCACGTCTAATTCAACGGCAAGTTCTGCAGGATCTGCCTTCAAAAATTTATCCAGAATCTGACCATTTGCTGCTTCTGTTGTTACAAGCCACAGTCATTGTGATTGTTTGCCCTTTTTATACACTTGCCCTCCCACAATCTATTAATACAACAGCAGCAGACTCCTGTTAAAACCTTAATCAGATCGTGTCGTTTGTCCAGTGGATTCCTATTTCAAAGTGAAAATGAAAATCCTGGGGCCGCCTCTGTGGCATAGCAGTTAAGTGCGGGCACTCCGCTGCTGGTGGTCCCGGTTTGGACCCTGGGGGCACACCAATGGACTGCTTGTCAGGCCATGCTTTGACGGCGTCCCATATAAAGTGGAGGAAGATGGGCACAGATGTTAGCCAAGGGCCAGTCTTCCTCAGCAAAAAAAAAGAGGAGGATTGGCATGGATGTTAGCTCAGGACTGATCTTCCCCACAAAAAAGAAAAGAAAAGAAAAGAAAATGCTTACTTTGGCCTACAGGACCCTCAAGATGTGACACTCAGCAGTACAGCTAATCTCATCTTCTGCCCTCTCCATTATCCCTCCGCTCAAAGCACATTGGCCCCTTTTTTGTTCCTCAAGCCTGCACATAGACTCAAGCCCTTTGTGCTTGCTGATCCCTCAGCGTGGAATGCTTTTCCCTCAGATAACTGCATCATTCACCCTGTCACGTCCTTACATCTTTGTTCAAATGTCACCCTCTCAATGAGCCCTTCCCTGACACTATATTTTAAATTGAAATACTACCATCCTCTCTGCATTCCTAGCCCAATTCCCTCCTTAATTTTTCTCTAATAACATTTATCCCATCCAATAATTTGCTGGTGAATTTGGTTTAATGTCTCTCCTCACCACCCCGCCCAACGCCCCCCCCCCCCCCCCCCCCCGCCTCCCCCAGAATTTAAGCTCCATGAAGGCACAGATGTTTATTTGTTTTGTTCATGGATGCATTTCAGCACCACAAGAGAGCCTGGCGCATTGTAGGCGCCCCATAAATGTTGAACGAAAGGATAAATTGCTCATTTACTTTGGGATAAATTGCTCATTTTCTTTGTTTTTGCGCAACTGAAACTATGCGAGCTTAGCCACCAACTCCACCAGGGGGAGCCCATGAGTAACCAATGTGGTATCTCAGAAAAGTTACTCCTGCAGCATAAACATACACATAAATTAAAACAGACCTACAGGAAAGCACGCAAAGTCCTCCTCGGAGCAAAGGGTGCTGTACCTACTAGCAATAAAAACCCTCCGATGTCTTCACAGTCCCTTAAGAATAAAGTCCAAGCTCCTTACTATGCTCCTTACTACAAGGCTCTTTTTGGCCTGTTCGTCCTAACTCTCAGACGTAGTACCCACGCTCCCTTCCCCTCACATACTGAGCTTCTGTCATCCTGTCATTTCTGCTTCTTGTACAAACCAAGCTTTCTTGCCTCAGGGCCTAAGCACATACCATTCCCTCTCTTTCAACACTCTTCTCCCAAACTTCCAATGAATGGTTCCTTCTGCTGCTCAGTTCAATTTCACCTCTGAAGGTTTCATACAGGCCTCCTATGACCTCCTGTCTCCTGTCTAAAGTAGCACCTCCTTCCAATATCTTATCTTTTCTTCATGGTCCCTATCACCATCTGAAATTACACTGTTGTTTGTCACTAGAAAGTAAGCTCTACAGGAGTCTTTATTTCTGTTCACTGCTGGATCTCAGCACCAGAAGAGTGATTGGCATATAGTAGGTGCTCAATAAACACAACCAGTAATTACTAATATTTGTTGAAGCTTCACTATGTGTCACTAACTGTATAGTCATTATGTATAGTAAATACATGAGAGTGCACATTTCTCTTTTAATCCTCCCAGCAACCTTGGGAATTATTATGTTATCTCCATTTTCAGATAAGGAAACTGAGGCAAGGATAGGTTAAGCAACTTTCTCAAGGCCACACAACTAGAAAGAAGCAAACCCAGGACTTGAATACAGGTCTATCTGACTTCAGAGCCCCTGATTTTAGCTACTGGGCCGTGTTCCTCTTAAACTACAGGAAGAGTAATAGGTAGCCAAGTACGATCATTTAGTTACTAGTTTCTTTTCTCTGATTTCATGCATTTTTGCTTGCTGTCACAGTCAGCAGGAGTGGAAATGTTTCTTAGGGTTCTTTTCCTGCCCTACTGCACTACTCCTGGGGACATATCTAAAGAAATATGGCAAGAATATGATTTGTTCAAGCTGGCTTGTAAGTACTTAGACATTTGTTATATTATTTTGTATTCTTTCCTGTAGATTTGAAATATTTCATTCTAAATTTAACACAAAAGAAGAGCTATTAAAATAGTCCAAAATGTTATAACCAAATCTTTCTAAACAAAAGCCAAAATGTAAATCAAAACATAAGCCTAATTACATAAAAGTGTCTAAAAATAAGGCCTCTGAATTATATATTTCCATTAAAAAAGGATTAGTGAGTGTATTGTCAATGTTTTATAACAGGTATCAATTTAAACTCTCCTGATTGATGTATCTGAACTACAATGGTCTGGATTTTGTTTCTGTTGATATTCTCTATTGTACTTAAAGCAATATCTTATTATATTCATGACAGTTGAGGTTCTACAAACAATCTATAGTTGGTGAGATTATAAAATGATGCAACTACTATGGAAAACAGTATGGCAGTTCCTCAAAAAATTAAAAATAGAACTTCCATATGTTCCACCAAACCCACTTCTGAGAATATATCCAAAAGAAGTGAAAGCAAGGTCTCAAAGAGAAATTTGCACACTCATGTTCATAGCAGCACTATTCACAATAGCCAAGAGGTGGAAGCAACCCAAATGTCCATTGACAGATGAATGGAGAAACAAAATGTGGTATATACATACAATGGAATACTATGCAGTCTTTATTTATTTATTTATTTTTTAAAGATTTTATTTATTTATTTTTCCCCTCAAAGCCCCAACGGATAGCTGTATGTCATAGTTGCACAGCCTCTAGTTGCTGTATGTGGGACGTGGCCTCAGCATGGCCGGAGAAGCGGTGGGTCCGGTGCACGCCCGGGATCCGAACCCGGGCCGCCAGCAGCGGAGCGCGCTCACCCAATCACTAAGCCACAGGGCCGGCCCTATGCAGTCTTTAAAAAGAAGGAAATCTTGTCAAATGCTACAACATAGATGAACCTTGAGGACATTATGCTGAGTGAAGTAGTCACAAGGACAAATACTATATCATTCCACATATATGAGGTATCTAAAGTAGTCAAATTCATAAATACAGAAAGTAAAATGGCAGCTACTGGGGCTGAAGGGAGGGGGCAAAGGGGAATAGTTTAAGTTGTATAGAGTTTCAGTTCTGCAAGATAAAAAGATTCTGGAGATCTGTTTCAAAACAATGGAAATATTTTGTACACTACTCAATTGTACACTTAAAAATGGTAAAGATTATAAATTTTATATGTTTTTTACCACAATAGTTAATGAATTAATTAAAAAGCAATCTATAGCAATCTGGTCATTGCTATAATAAGCATGCAGGTCGCTTTTTGCCTACTTGGCCCTGCGTAGAGATGGTTAGAGTCTTTCTCACAGTTTTGTCCAAATTTCTACCAGCAAGAAAACTTTGGAGTAGAATAAATTCTCATTTTCAAGATATGCAGTAACCATTGCTGTCTTCAGAGCAAAACATTTCCCGTCTCCTGAATATATTGTCTTCACTTTACCCGCAGGCACCTTTTCCACATGGTCACTATTATTGTTCATACTTTTTCCCCAACAAATCAGTATCATTTGGTAACATCCAAGATCTCTTGCTTTGTAGAGAATGATTCTTGAACAAAACTCAGGTGTTTTAGGAACACGTCATAGAAATGCATACAGAATTAAAACTACACCAGCAGAAATAAACAAATAGGACATTTTCTGCATCCTTACCATAGTCAGCTTTGTATTTACTAAGACCACACTTGAAGTGTATTCTGGTTGTCTATTGCTACAGAACAAACTATCCCAAAATTCAGTGGCTTAAAGCAACCACTGTGTTATATCTCGCAAGTTTTGAGTCAGGAATTGGGCAGGGCTCAGCTGGGTGATTCCTCTCTTCCATTTGGCATCAACCAGAGTCAGTTGGTAGTAATCTAACTGGCAGCTAGCCTAGTCTGGAGGATCCAACACAGCCTTACTCATGTGCCTGGCTCTTAATGGGGATGGCTAAAAGGCTAGGTTCAGCTGGCCCCTCTCCATGTAGTCTCAGAGCCTCTCCACATGGTCTCTCCATCAAGGTAGTTGAACTTTTTAGATGGCTGCTCAGGGCTCCATAGAGACAACTTTTGAAGCTGCCATTCTCTTAAGGCTGGCCTGGAAACTGACACAGCATCATTTCCATCCTAGTCTATTGGTCAAAGCAGTCATAGAGCTCACCCAGATTCAAGGCAGGCAACACAGACCCCAGCCATTGTCAGAGTCACTTAGACCTGTTGCCACTACTGTTATCTGTCTGATATTCATTAAAAGAGCTCCCGAGGAAACATTCATTTTGATGTGTATCCACCTGTTTATTTAGCAACTACTTTGTAACACTCTAGGTTCTGAGGACACAACAGAAAACAAATCAGGCAAAAACCTCTGCCCTCATGGAGCTCACATTCCAATCAATCTATAGATAGAAATGTAGTGTGTTGAATAGGTTCAGCTAGGGCTCGACACCCATTCCCACTTCCTTCTAGTGAGCCTTCCTGTGCTGCAGAGGTGGGAAGGTTAAAGATGGCATTTCTCAGGCTCCCTTACAGCTAGGGTTCTGGATGAAAACTAGGTATTTCAATTAGATGCACTTGAGTAAGATTTGCAAGGTGAGAAAGAGGCCATTTTCCTGCACTTTGGCTGTTTCTACTGGCCAATATGATCATTATTGGAGACATGGGGTTTTCTGCAGCAGTATTTCGGTTTCTAGTCTCCAGCTCCATGAGTTTTGAAAGGCAGTTGTAGCAACAGCGGCCGCAAAGGCAGAATTATCCAATCCTAACTTTCTGACCCTTGAATCTTAGTTGTAGAGGTATGTTCCTGAAATCAGTAATTCCGGAGTTGGTCTCCTGATTCTCTCTCCTCCAGGCTTTGAATGGTTTTGTAAGCACCCAATTTCCTGAAATGAATTGCTTTCTGTTTAAAACACCTAGAATGATTTGTTTCCTCCACTGAAACCTGAGTGAGAAGGTATGACATTAAAATTGAAATACTCAGTTCCCACTAGCTCTGCCTTCTAGGTAGACCCTTCCATAGTTACCTGATGATTACATTAGAATCCCTCACATGGAAATCCAAGCATCTGATGTTCTTGCCTTTAACTCCTCCCAGACTGTCTGGAGTCCCAGATGGCTCTACAGCTTTCCAGGGACTGTGAACATGATCAGCCCCCTGGCAGAGAGAAAGCCAAGAGCAGAACGCCAAGTGTTGTAGCAGAGGGCAAGTGCCAGGAAGCATAGGAAGCTTGGGAAGTGCAATTGCTGCAGTGAAGGGTCCCAGGGCACCATGAAGGGTCACAGGGCACCATCTCAGCAGGACAGCCTGGTCCCTCCCCTGCTCCACAAGGGTGTGCTTTTCAGCTAAAAAATGGGAATAAGAATACTCTTCCTGATTCAAGGAGCTTGGGAAACTATACAGTACTACACAAATATAAGATGCTCCAAATTATCTACACCAGTGGTTCTTAAAGTATGGAGGTCTGAGACACAATCAGGGAGTAAGTGAAATCAAAACTACTTTTAAAATAATACCAACTCAGTAGTTTACTTTTTAATTCTTATTCTCTGAAAAGCGTGGTAGAGTTTCCAGAGAATGCGATGATGTCATTGCTCTGATGGCTAATGGAATATGTGCTGGTGTATTTTTGTGTTTTAAAATTTTTTCAGTTTTAATTTATAAAGGAGCAGATATTAATAGCTATAACCCATATAAACAAAAGCTCTTTGGAGTTCTCAATAATTTTTTAAAAATATGTGCAGTTTATTGTATGTCATTTATGCCTCAATGATGCTGTTTTTTTATTGTGAATTTTTTGTTGTACATTATTGTTTATCAGTCACTATATAAGTGCATCACTCCACCCCTTGTGCCCACCCCCCACCCCCCTAGCCCCTGGTAACCACCAAACAGTTCTATTTGTCTGTGTGTTGGTTTGTCTTCCACATATGAGTGAAATCATATGGTGTTTGTCTTTCTCTTTCTGGCTTATTTCACTTAACATAATACCCTCCAGGTCCATCGATGTTGTTGCAAATGGGACGATTTTCCTTTTTTATGGCTGAGTAGCATCCAGGGTATATATATACCACATCTTCTTTATCCAGTCATCAGTCAAAGGACACTTGGGTTGCTTCCATGTCTTGGCTAGAGTGAATAATGCTGCGATGAACATATGGGTGCATAAGCCTCTTTGGATTGTTGATTTCAGGTTCGTTGGGTAGATACCCAGTAGTGGGATAGCTGGATCATAAGGTATTTCTATTTTTAATTTTTTGAGGAATCTCCATACTGTTTTCCATAGTGGCTGCACCAGTTTGCATTCCCACCAGCAGTGGATTAGGGTTCCCATTTCTCCACAGCCTCTCCAGCATTTGTTGCTTTTTGTCTTGGTGATTATAGCCATTCTAACGGGTGTAAGATGATATCTTAGTGTGGTTTTGATTTGCATTTCCCCAATGATTAGTGATGTTGAGCATCTTTTCATGTGCCTATTGGCCATCTGTATATCTTCTTTGGAAAAGTGTCTATTCATTTCCTCTGCCCATTTTTTTGATTGGGTTGTTTGTTTTTTATTCAGTTGTGTGAGTTCTTTATATATTATGGAGATTAATCCCTGGTCAGATATGGTTTGCAAATATTTTTTCCCAGCTAGTGGGTTCCCTATTCATTTTGATCCTGGTTTCATTTGCCTTGTAGAAGCTCTTTAATTTGATGAAGTCCCACTTGTTTATTTTTTCTTTAGTTTCCCTAGTCTGAGTAGATACGGCATCCAAAAAGATTCCTTTATGATCAATGTCAAATAGTGTATTGCCTATATTTTCTTCTAGGAGCTTTATAGTTTCAGGTCTCACCTTCAGGTCTTTGATCCATTTTGAGTTAATTTTTGTGTATAGCGAAAGAAGATGGTCTACTTTCATTCTTTCACAAGTGGCTGTCCAGTTTTCCCAGCACCATTTATTGAAGAGACTTTCCTTTCTCCACTGTATGTTCTTAACTCCTTTTTCAAAGATTAGCTGCCCATAGACATGAGGTTTTATTTCTGGACTTTCAATTCTGTTCCATTAATCTGTGTGTCTGCTTTTGTACCAGCACCATGCTGTTTTAATTACTATCACTTTGTAGTTTTGAAGTCAGGGATTGTGACGCCTCCAGCCTTGTTCTTCTTTTCCAGGATTGCTTTAGCTATATGGGGTCTTTTGTTGCCCCACATGCATGTTAGTATTCTTTGTTCTATTTCTGTGAAGAATGTCCTTGGGATTCTGATTGGAATTGCATTGAATTTGTAGATTGCTTTAGGTAGTATGGACATTTTAACTATGTTTGTTCTTCCAATCCAAGTGCATGGAATATTTTTCCATTTCTGTATGTCATCATTGATTTCACTCAATAATGTCTTATAGTTTTCATTGTATAGGTCTTTCACTTCCTTTGTTAAATTTACTCCTAGATATTTTATTCTTTTTGTTGCAATTGTAAATGGGATTGTCTTCTTGAGTTCTCTTTCTGCTAGTTCGTTGTTGGTATATAGAAATGCAACTGATTTCTGTAAGTTGATTTTGTACCTTACCACTTGGCTGTAGTTGTTGATTATTTCTAATAGTTTTCCAATGGATTCTTTAGGGTTTTCTATATATAAGATCATGTCATCTTCAAACAGCAAGAGTTTCACTTCTTAATTGCCTATTTGTATTCCTTTTATTCCTTTTTCTTGCCTAATTGCTCCGGCAAGAACCTCCAGTACTGTGTTGAATAAGAGTGGCGAGAGTGGGCACTCTTGTCTTGTCCCTGTTTTCAGAGGGATGGCTTTCAGTTTTTCCCTATTGAGTATGATGTTGGCTGTGGGTTTGTCATATATGGCCTTTATTATGTTAAGGTACTTTCCTTCCATACCCATTTTGTTGAGAGTTTTTATCGTAAATGGGTGTTGGATCTTGTCAAAAGCCTTCTCTGAATCTATTGAGATGCTCATATGGTTTTTATTCCTCTTTTTGTTAATGTGGTGTATCACATTGATTGATTTGTGGATGTTGAACCATCCCTGTGTCCCTGGTATAAATCCCACTTGATCATGGTGTATGATCTTTTTAATGTATTGCTGTATTCAGTTTGCCAATATTTTGTTGAGGATTTTTGCATCTATGTTCATCAGGGATATTGGTCTGTAGTTTTCCTTCTTAGTATCATCTTTGCCTGGCTTTGGTATCAGGGTGATGTTGGCCTTGTAGAATGTGTTGGGAAGTGTTCCATATTCCTCTCTTTTTTGAAATAATTTGAGAAGGATAGGTATTAAGTCCTCTTTGAATGTTTGGTAAAATTCTCCAGAGAAGCCATCGGGTCCTGGACTTTTATTTTTTGGGAGGTTTTTGATTACTGTTTCAATCTCTTTACTTGTGATTGGTCTATTCAGGTTCTCTATTTCTTCTTGATTCAGTTTTGAGAGGTTTTATGAATCTAGGAATTTATCCATTTCTTCTAGATTGTCCAATTTGTTGGCATATAGTTTTTCATAGTATTCTCTTATAATCTTTTGTATTTCTGTGGTATCTGTTGTAATTTCTCCTTTTTCATTTCTAATTTTATTTATTTGAGCCTTCTCTCTTTTTTTCTTGGTGAGTTTGGCTAAAGGTTTGTCAATTTTGTTTATCTTGTCAAAGAACCAGCTCTTTGTTTCATTGATCCTTTCTACTGTTTTCTTTATTTCAATTTCGTTTATTTCTGCTCTGATTTTTATTATTTCTCTCATTCTGCTGACTTTAGGCTTTGTTTGCTCTTCTTTTTCTAATTCTGTTAGGTGTAGTTTGAGGTTGCTTATTTGGGCTTTTTCTTGTTTGTTAAGGTGGCCTGTATTGCTATGAGTTTCCCTCTCAGGACCGCTTTTGCTGCATCCCATATGAGTTGGTACAGTGTATTTTCATTTTCATTTGTCTCCAGATATGCTTGATATGCTTTGATTTCTCCTTTAATTTCATCAATGATCCATTGGTTGTTTACTAGCATGTTGTTGAGTCTCCACAGCTTTGTCACTTTCCTGGTTTCTTCCTTGTACTTGATTTCTAACTTCATGGCGTTATGGTCTGAAAAGATGCTTGTTATGATTTCAATCTTCTTAAATTTATATAAGCATGCCTTGTTTCCCAACATGTGGTCTATTCTTGAGAATGTTCCGTGTGCGCTTGACAGGAATGTGTAATCTGCTGTGTTTGGCTGGAGTACTCTGTATATGTATGTCTATTAAGTCCATCTCATCTAGTTTTTTGTTTAGGTCCATTATTTCCATATTTATTTTCTGTCTGGATGATCTGTCCATTGATGGGAGTGGGGTGTTAAGATCCCCTACTATTATTGTGTTGTTGTTAATATCTCCTTTTAGGTTTGTTAATAGTTGCTTTATGTACCTTGATGCTCCTGTATTGGGTGAATATATATTTAAAAGTGATATGTCTTCTTGGTGGAGTGTCCCTTTTATCATTATATATTGCCCCTCTTTGTCTCTCATTACCTGTTTTATCTTGAAGTCAACTTTGTCTCCTGTAAGTATGGCAACACCTGCTTTCTTTTGTTTGCCATTAGCTTGGAGTATTGTCTTCCATCCTTTCACTCTGAGCCTGTGTTTGTCTTTAGAGCTGAGATGTGTTTCCTGGAGGCAGCATATTGTTGGGCCTTGTTTTTTAATCCATCCCACCACTCTGCGTCTTTTGACTGGAGAGTTCAGTTCATGTACATTTAGGGTAATTATTGATATATGGGAGTTTGTTGTTGTTATTTTATCGCTCTTTTTCCGGTTCTTTTGTTTCTCGTCCCGTGTGTTTCAGACTACCAATTCAGTTTGGTAGTTCTGTATGGGGATTCTCTTAGTTTTCTCTTTCTTTATTGTGTGGGATTCTGTTCTGATTATTTGGTTACTGGTTACCATGAGGTTTGTATAAAAAATCTCGTGGATGTCATAGTCCGTTTTTAGATGGCCTCTTATTCCCTTAGACTAAGTCAATTCGATCCCTTTCCTCTTCCCCTTCTAAGTTATTGTTGTCACATCTTATTCCTTCTTGTGTTGTGACTTCATGTTTAACATGATGAGGTTATATTTATGCATGGTGCTTACCTTCCCTTGATCTTTGGTTTTATAATTAAGTGTTTGCTAATCTATTTTGATAGAGAACTGCAATTTTTCTGGTTTTGTCGACCTATGTTCCTCCTTGTTGAAAACTTTGTATCTCCTGTCTCTTTTTTTCCTCAGGGATGAGGGCCTTCTTGAGCGCTTCTTGTAGTGGGAGTCTTGTGGCAATGAACTCCCTTAGCTTTTGCTTATCTGGGATAGTTATTATTTCTCCATCATATCTGAAGGATATTTTTGCTGGGTAGAGTATTCTTGGCTGAAAGTTTTTGTCTTTCAGAATTTTGAATATATCGTTCCACTCTCTCCTAGCCTGTAAGGTTTCTGTCGAGAAATCAGCTGAAAGCCTGATAAGAAATCCTCTGTATGTTATTTTTTTTTGGTCTAGCTGCCCTTAATATTTTTTCTTTGTAATTGACTTTTGCCAGCTTTACTACTATATGCCTTGGAGAGGGTCTTTTCATGTTGATATATTTAGGAGATCTATTTATTTCATTCACTTGTATTTCCAGTTCCTTCCCGGTTTGGGAAGTTCTCAGATATTATTTCTTTGAACAAGTTCTCTGCTCCTTTTTCCCTCTCTTCTCCCTCTGGAATACCTATAATTTTTATGTTGGATTTCCTAATTGAGTCAGATATTTCTCAGCGAGTTTCTTCATTTCTTTTTAGTCTTAGTTCTCTTTCCTCCTCCATCTGGAGCACTTCTGCCTTGCTGTCCTCAATATTGCTAATTCTTTCCTCCATATTGTCAGCTCTGATGCTTAAGGATTCCAGATTTGTCTTTATCTCCTCTATTGTATTTTTCATCTCTAAGATTTCTGATTGTTTTTTTTTTAATAGTTTCAATCTCTTTTGTGAAGGAACTCCTGATTTCATTGAATTGTCTGTCTGTGTCTTTTTGTATTTCATTAAGCTTTTTTATGATGGCTATTTTGCATTCTCTGTCATTAAGGTTATACATTTCTGTGCTTTCCGGGTTGACTTCTGGCTGCTTGTCATTTTCCTTTTGGTCTAGAGATTTAATATATTTTTGCATGGTGCCTGTCGGTGTTGGCTTACTTTTCCTTATAGTGAAAATATATGGTTGCAGTTTCCTCTCGCTGCCACTGGGCGGCGGTCAAGGGCTGTATATTCTGGCCCTCCTCAATCCACAGGCACTCTTGTAGGCCCCTGGCTGGTCTGAGGCGTGGCTGAGTGGAGGCTGCTGGGGGGGAAGTGTGGGAACAGCTGGAGCTGGAGTGTGGGAACAGCTGAGACTGAAGCGCAGCTAGGCCGAAGCAGCTGGGGATCGGGTGCAGGTGCATTGAAGCAGCTGCAGCAGAAGTGCCACTGGGCCAAAGAAGCAGGAACTGGAGCACCGCTGGGCTGAAGAAGCTGGAACTGGAGTGCGCTGGGCTGAAGAAGGAAGAGCTGGAGTGCGCTGGGCTGAAGAAGCTGGAACTTGAGTGCACTGGGCCAAAGAAGGAGGAGCTGGAGCGCCACTGGGCCGAAGAAGCTGGAACTTGAGTGAGCTGGGCCAAAGAAGCTGGAATTGGAGTGTGCTGAGCTGAAGGAGGAGGATCTGGAGCACTGCTGGGCTAAAGAAGCTGGAACTGGAGTGCGCTGGGCCAAAGAAGGAGGAGCTGGAGCGCCACTGGGCCGAAGAAGCTGGAACTTGAGTGAGCTGGGCCAAAGAAGCTGGAATTGGAGTGTGCTGAGCTGAAGGAGGAGGATCTGGAGCACTGCTGGGCTAAAGAAGCTGGAACTGGAGTGCGGTGGGCTGAAGTTGCTGGCGCCAAGTCAGCTGGAGCCCAGGGCAAGCTGAAGCAGCTGGAGCCAGGGGGAGGGGGAGTGATCAATCCGAAGGAGCTGGGGGTGGGCACAGTCCAGCTGAAGGAGCTGGGGCCGTGGCAAGGTGGAGCCAGGGAAGCTGGGGCCATGGCTTGGTCCAGCTGGAGCAGCTGGCGCTGTGGTGTGGTAGAGCCTGAGCTGCCGCTGCCTCTGGGGCAGGAGTGCAGGCTCGCCCCTCTGCTGGGTGGGCCCGGGCACCTGGGGGCCACTCCCTGTGGGGGTGGGGCGCAGTCATGCTGCCCCTGCTGGTGGGGCCCAGGAGCCTGGGGGCTGCTGCCTCTGGGGACGGGGCTGAGCTGAAGCACGGCTGTGCTGAAGCGCCAGTCGGGTGGGCCAGGTGGGGGAGGGGCGCTTACTTTTGCCTCCCTGATCTCAGAGGTTCCTCGCCTCACTGTCACTCTCTGCTCCCCTGAGGGGCTAGCTTGTTAAAACTACCCTTGCAACAGTTCCGCTCCCTCCATAGGAGGATCCCCATGGGCTGTGAGTGATCTTGGAGAGCACCAGTTTTCATGTGGCGAGCTGCCCCTCCCCCTCCTCTGAGAGCTGCGTGGTCTCAGTGTCCGGGTCACAGTCCTTGGGGAAGGAAGGGAGCTCCTCTTACCTCCTTCCACTTACTCTGGGGATTCCAGCACCTCAGTCCTCAGGTGTACAGCTGCCTGGGTGCCTCAGACATCCCCTGTGTTGTGTGAATAGCTTCTGTTGGAATATGAATGTCCTTTTTGTTGTGTCTTAGAGGGGGAGAGTTCAGTGGGGCAAGCTCACTCTGCCATGGTGCTGACATCACTCTGAGTTCTCAATAATTTTTAAGAATGTTAAGGGATCCTGAGATCAAAACATTTGAGAACCACTGACAGGCCATTGTGTATACCCATTCTTGTACTGTCTACAATGGCCCCCACTTGAATCATTTCTGGATGCCTGATTCCCACTCATGGTCATACTCCTGCCATATCAAACACTCTTCTACTAGGATGCCTTTCTATTTTGATTAACACACTTGAGACAGTATCTCCTTGCACAGATGTCCAGTAGCAGCTGTCTTAACACAGCCTTGGGATTCCACATAACTGTGAACTGTCCTCCTGGGCAACACTAGACCACAGACCAGCCCCTCGCCTTGCTGGTGCTGGATCATAGTTTCTGGCGGGACTCATCTGGGATACCTGGTTTCTGCCCCTGCTTTCACCCTATTTAGCGTTAGTCTGACCCACTTTGGCCTCCTGTTTCCACTCTTGGTTCCCCTTCTGTTCAGGCAGCCCCTTGCTGTAGGAATCATTGCCTGCTGCCCACAGCTAAGCTGAGCCATCCCCATTCCTTATCCCTGTCCAATTCCAGAGCTTGAGCTGGGTCAAACTGAAGCCTCTTGGAAGTTTCCTGTTAATGGAATTAATATTTGCTTTTAATTATGGCTGTATCTTCCCCCAAGAATGCTATTACCTGTGTACTCTGTAATTAGATTTAAAATTAAAACATAAACTGTTAGTAATGGATATTTCTTGTGGATAGGATTAAGGAAACTATTCATTTCTATGTTATATGTATCTGTCAAGTTTAATTTTTTTTATAATTTTCCTATAGGGAGAATGTATAGAGATTAAGAACAAGAGCCCTGGAGAGAGAGTGTGTCTGTTTGAATTCTAGCTTTCCCACTGAGAGTTGTGTGACACTGGGCAGGTCAAGTAATCTCTCAGTACCTCAATTTTCTCACCTATAAAATGGAGATTTTAAAAAGCACTTATCTCAACAACAACAAAAAAAAAAAAAAAGGAAGGAGGAAGAGTTGGAGGAGGAGGAGAAGAGAAAAAGCCCTATCTCATAGAGTTGTATGAGGATTAAATATGTGTAAAGTGCTTAGAATTACGCCAGATACATACCTATATAAGTGACTCAAAATCAGAAAAGAATGAAGATGTAGAATCTATGCTATAAAGCTTCTACAAGTTTAGAGATAGAGAAAAAATATATATAATAAACCCTAAAGTCCTGATCTTTATTATGAAATTTGAGAATACGACAAGCTGTTAATCCAAGTGCTTTAGGGAATGCCCAACACTGGATTATCCATTCTTCTTTGTTGGACAGATAAGGAAGAAGGTTAGTGAATTTTTATATAGGAGTTACCATAAAATTTTAGATCTAAATGAATTCTGAATCATGTCGTTATAAAAATAGACGGTCTTTTAATTAAAAATACAAAGAGCTTTTCTATAATATTAGAATGTTTGTTTTGATAATTCCAAGGAGTATTTACTTATAACTCTGAGGCTAATAATTTTTATTATAGGAAACTACATTTTTGAAAGAATGTTTTTTATAGAAAACAGTGGTTATTCATTTAAAGCTGTAAACTATGTTTGTTATAGAAGGTTAATTTTATTCCAGTTTGGTGATAAATTAACCCACTATATGATCTCATTGATCTAGATCTAATTCACTTGACCAGTAAAAAAGTCTGGGAAGATCCTCTTAAATTTGGTAATACATGTCCTCATGCGAAAAAAGGTACTTAGGGCCTGGCCCCATGGCTGAGTGGTTGAAGTTCTGTGTGCTCCAATTCGGCAGCCTGGGTTCCCGGGTTTGGATCCCGGGCACAGACCTACTCCACTCACCAGCCATGCTGTGGTGGTGTATTCAAAAGAATAGAGGAAGATTGGCACAGGTGTTAGCTCAGGGCTAATCTTCCTCAATCAAAAAAAACAGGAGAATTGGCAATGGATGTTAGCTCAGGGTGAATCTTCCTCAGCGAAAAAAAAAAAAGTTATAAGAAAATAAATATAAGACTCTAACAGATTAACTTTAAAAAGCAATGCAGAGAATGAAATTCTAATACATGCTACAACATGGATGAACCTTGAAAACACTACACTGACTGAAATAATCCAAACCCGAAAGGACAAATACTGTATGATTCCACTTGATGAGGTACCTAGAACTGGCAAATTCATAAAGACAGAAAGACAGAAAATAGAATAGAAATTACCAGAAGCTGGGGGAAGAGGGAATGGGGAGTTATTTACTGGTACAAAGTTTCTGTTTGGGAGGATGAAAAAATTCTGGAAATACATAGTAGTGATCGTTGTTAAACATTGCCAATGTACTTTTTTTTTTTTTTAAAGATTTTATTTCTTTATTTTTTCCCCCAAAGCCCCAGCAGATAGTTGTATGTCATAGCTGCACATCCCTCTAGTTGCTGTATGTGGCACGCGGCCTCAGCATGGCCGGAGAAGCGGTGCGTTGGTGCGTGCCCGGGATCCAAACCCGGGCCGCCAGCAGCGGAGCGCGTGCACTTAACCGCTAAGCCACCGGGCCGGCCCATTGCCAATGTACTTAATGTCACTGAATTGTGCACTTAAAAATGGTTAAAATGGCAAATTTTATGTTATGTATATTTTACCACACTAAAATATTACTATAAAAAATACAGAGAGAAAACAATGTAAAATTTTCTACAAGACAACTAGCCCGGACTCTCCAAACTGTCAATGTCATGAAAAATCCAAAAACGTAGGAGAATTGCTCTAGGTTAAAAGAAAATAAAGAGACCCAACAACCAAGTGCAATGAGAGACCTTTGATTCAATCCTGATTTGATAAAAAAAAAAAATCTATAAAATACATTCTTGTATCAGTTGAGGAAATTTGAACATGAACTTGCTATTAGAAGGTATTATGGAATATTTATTAACTTTCTTAGATGTGGTAATGGTATTGCAGTTAGTAGGAGAGTGTTGTTATCTTCAGGAGGTACATGAAGTATTTAAAGTGTAAAGGCCATGCTGTCTGCAGCTGTCGAATAGTTCACCAAATAAAAAAAATGCAGAGAGACATTAGAGCGAATGTAGCAAAATGTTAGCAATTGTTGAATTTTGACAAAGGGTCTATAAGTGTTCATTGTTTTATTCTTTCAACTATTCTGCATATTTGAGAACACTTGAAAAATTCTGAATCAATATTTCAACGCAGAGAGAACAGTATTTGTTGAGGACACCTGCTGTTTGTGCTCACCCTGCATACATACCCCTCTTCCCGTAACAGAACCTCCATTTACCTTCCGGGCATCACTCTCCCCCAGTGTATGCTCACCCATTGTGAATTTCAGTCAAGGTGCCCTCTCCTTCCTGGAACAAGGGAGTAAGTGCACAACCCACGTGAGGTCAATCAAAGCTCCCTTGTAAGAATTTAACCTTGGGTAGATTAACACTAGGCACATCTGATAGTGCCTGGAGAGACTGCTCCTCACCTCCTGCTCCCTAGATCCTTGGAGCTACCCTGGGGCCTTTTTCTGAGGCTCGACATTCAGTTTTTTCTTAGTGAGCTATCCCATATCTTTCCAATCACATATTTTCATTGTTGTTGCTGTCAGTAAGACCAGCATTGGTCACTGATGTTTTTAACCAACGAACCATAGCTAATGCAATGTTTTGTCTACAAAAGACCTAGAAAAAGAGCATAGAGAAAATTCCTAGTTTGAAAAATCTATTGCTTTTATATGACAGTTAAAATCTTCTAGGCATGAGACAAATTACAGTTGTGAAATGAGTTGTGAACCATAAAACCAGTAAAAAGCATTCAGAGAATGAACAAATGAAAGGTGAGAGAGGCATTCAATTTACTCAGTCCCTGGAATATAGTCTCCCTTTCCTACAAAAGTTGGCAACGGCAGTGAAAATATGCGGAAAATAGAAAAAGCATCACCACCTTTGCTGAGGATGGAATCTGGCAATAATATGGCGGCCATTTATCAGGCACCCACCATTCCAGGCACTGTGTTCGTCCTTTATATCCATCACTTCACTGAATTCTCCCAACGGCACAATTATTATCCATTATTTGGCTACGTATACTCTGATTATCCCCACTTTATAGAAAACTGGGGCTCAAAGTTATTAAATCACTAAGCCGAGGTCCCAGAAGGAGGAGCCACAGGCACCAAACTCAGGTGTGGGACTCCAGCATGCTGGGGCAGTATCACCAGGAGGGCGAGCAAGCTCCATCTTCCTGCTCCAGCTTCGTTATCAGCATCCCTGAGGCCTAAGCCCCTCCCCCATCAAGTTCCTGAGCCAATCGGGAGAGAGGTCAATGGATACTGAGAAACTCTGCTTCTCTCCACCCACTCTGGACCCAAGAGCTTCCTTTGCAGAAACCTTCCACAGCGCTCAACTGCTGGCTCCGAGGATCCCCTGAGTCACTTCTGCTGCCTGAGAGAACTAGGTCTAGGGGAGCCGTAGCCACCTCTATGCCACACCCTCCAAAGTTATGGCACTTGCTAACACTCGCTTCGCAGTGTTGTCTTCATCCACAGGAACTACACTTCTCCCGCTCGCATACTCCTTGACTTTGTAAAGCCTAACGATTAAAAGCAATGGCTTCGAGGCCAGACAGACCTAGGTTCAAGTCCCTATATCCCCACTGCCTACCTGTGTATAAGATTCTTCATCTTCAGGCTCCCAACCTAAAAATAGGAATGATAATCCTCCCTTTTTAGCAGGGTTGTTGTGAGGATAAGGTGCACTAACCTATAGGAAGCATCTAGCACAGTGCCTGGCCTCCGTAAGCACTCAATACACTGTAGTTATTATTCTCATTACTTTCACTGTTATTGCCATGCTAGAGTCTGTCCAGCTTCTCAACCCCATCTTCTGGTTTGGGGCCTAGATCTCCTGCCTTCTCTTGTTGTTTTGAGGAAGATCAGCCCCCAGCTAACATCTACGCTCTTTTTTTTTTGCTGAGGAAGACTGGCCCTGAGCTAACATCTATTGCCAATCCTTCTTTTTTTTCCCTTTTTCTCCCCAAGGCCCCAGTAGGTAGTTGTATGTCATACATACATCCTTCTAGTTGCTGTATGTGGGATGCCGCCTCAGCAGGGCCAGACAAGCAGTGCATCGGTGCGTGCCCGGGATCTGAACCCGGGCTGCCAGCAGCGAATCGCATGCACCCAACCGCCAAGCCACAGGGCCGGCCCCTGTTGTTGTCATTTTTGAGGAAGATTTGCCCTGAGCTAACATCTGTGCCAATCTTCCCTATTTTCTATGTGGGTCACCAACACAGCTTGGCCACCGACAAGTGGTATAGGTCCATGCTGGGGAACCGAACCCAGGCCGCCAAAGCAGAATGTGTTGAACTTAACCACTAGGCCACTGGGCCAGACCCCTTGTCATTTTTTTTTCTCTCTAGACATGAATTCCAGCCCTGGAAGGGCTCCCAGCTCAGTGGTGGGTCTTCTTCATTTACACAGATATTCCAGAAACAAGAATTTAGCCTGCCTGAACTTTTCACTTACTAAACTTATTTCCAGGTGGAGTTTTGCTGCAATGCCCAGCCATTTTCATCTAGAACTTGAATGTAGGTGATAAGCCCCCGAGATAACCAATGAAGGATGGGGGGTCGTGAGGTGGAGCTGGAGCCTGGGCTCTCAAGTCAGCTGGGCCTGACCCTGCACTTGCTGGCTGTGAGGCACACACACTACTCATCTCTGAACCCCAATTTCTGCAGCTATAAAATGGGAAGTCTTGCTCTTAACTTGCAGGGATGTAGTGAGGATTACATGAGATAATCACTGGAAAGACCACGTGTCTGGCGCTGAGTAGCCATGGATAATGTCAGTTTGCTTCCCTCTGACAGATCATCACTGTCTTGAAATACTGCCACCAGTGTCCTAAAAGAGAGGTCCCATCCCTAAGGAAATAGCAAGGCTCCCCTTCCCCTATTGGCCCTTCTACCTTCTCTCTAGTCACTTCTTCTTTTATTTCTCTCAATCTTAGTCATTCTGAAGTTGGGGGTGGGGCGACACAGGGCACAGAGGCTGTTTTCAGGACTCAGCCAGCCCCAAAGTGGCCCTGCTCAGATGCCATTTGGTCAGGAGCCAGACTTGCTGCTGAGAAAAACACATCCACTCTGGGCACCACTACCTAAGGGAAAACTGAGAGACTTCAAAAATAGCAATAAAGATGATTAAAAAGTTAGAGAGTAGGGCCTGTGAGGAAAGACTACAGAACCTAGACTGTTTAGGTTAAGGAAGCGAAGGCAGGAAGGGACGGCTGGGCTGCTGAGAAACAGTTTCCAAAGAGACAGAGCCAAATAAAATACAAAAAATATGCTGGTAAGTCAACGCTGTAGATTGGGAGGGGTGAGTGGCAGGGAAGTGGAAGGGTCTTGGCAGATCTGCTGAGACAGGGGCCTGGAGTGTGTGGATCTCTTGAAGAAAAAGAATGTAAAATTATCTATACAAAACTGCTAGGGCCTTCCTGGGCTCTGTAAGCGGTATGCACAGGTGAGCGGCCCTGAAGTTTAAGCTCTGTTGATTTCACAGTAAATTTTGCCTCTAGTCAAGGGTGTGAGAAGTGAGCTGGTAGCAGGTTAGAGAAATGGTCACAAAGCTTGATTGTTCTGCAAACTCTGCCTGGAAATGCTGTCTCTCCCTTCTTCCCCCAACTAATGCCTTCTTAGGCTGCAAAATGGAGTGCCAGCCTGCCCTCCTCTCAGAAGTCTTACCAGAAGCAGCCCTTCCCCGCCATGGTGGTTTGGTGCCTCACCATCGTGTGTGCACCTACCGCCCACTGTGCTTATTTGTACCACTCCACTTGTGTATTAGTTTTCTATTGCTGCGTAACCACTATATTTCTCCAAAATACAGTGGCTTAAAACAATACACATTCATTCTCTCACAGTTTCTGTGGATCAGGCATCCAGGCATGGTTTGGCTGTGTCCTCGGTCATCTCAAGGCTCAACTGGAAAAGATCTACTTCCTAGCTCACATGATTGTTGGCAGGATTCAGTTCCTCACAGGCTGTTGGACTGAGGCCTCCGTTCCTCAGAAGCGGCTGGCCAGAGGCCTCCCTCAGTTCCTTGCCATGTAGGCCTCTCCATCAAGCAAGCACGGCAGCTGGCTTCATCAAAGCGTGCAAATGAGAGGACAAGAGAGAGCGTGCTAGCAAGGTGGAAGTCACAGTCCTTTGAACCAGATCACAGTAGTGACATCTCGTCACTCTTGCCATATTCCATTCATGAGAAGCAGCTCACTTAGGTCCAGCCCATACTCACAAGTAGGGAACTGCACAAGGGCATAAATACCCAGAGGCAAGGATCACTGGGAAACCTGTTAGAAGCTGCCTACCGCAATTGTCACTCCTCCTACTCCGTCTTGTCATTACCCGTTGTCCTGCTGTCTCTGCTTTTCCATTATGAGCTCCTTGAAGACAGGGACCACATTTTACTCACCTTAGTGCCCCTTAGTGCTTAGGGTGGGCCTCTTGGGCTTGTTAAGTGAATAGATAATGAATAAATAAATGACCGGTTACTCAGGGTAGCAGAAATGGAACCAAAGGCAAGTGTATCATTTTACTTAAGAGAATGTGCTATTTATTACTTTTTACTCAGTCATTTCATCTCTAGAAAATTAAACAAATAATCGGGGGGCAGGCCGGGTGGCGTAGCTGTTAAGTTCACACGCTCTGCTTCAGCGGCCCAGGGTTCGCAGGTTTGGATCCCGGGCACGGACTGTCACACCACTTGTCAAGCCATGCTGTGGCAGCGTCCCATATAAAGTAGAGGAAGATGGGCACGGGTGTTAGCCCAGGGCCAATCTTCCTCAGCAAAAAAAGAGGAGGATTGGCAAAGGATGTTAGCTCAGGGCTAATCTTCCTCAAAAAAAAAAAAAAGAAAGAAAGAATCAGGAATGTATTACAAGGATATGTTCAGAAGTTTACAAGTTAGTTGCAAGGATGTTCTGTGGCATCATTTGTAATAGCAAACCTCCCCTCAAAAACAAAACAACTAACCTGTAAACTACCTGAATGTCCAATGATAGAGGAGTGATTAAATGCATTATGCTACACTCATGCAGTGGATATTCTGCAGTCATTAAAATGAAAAATATTGAACAATAGTAAATGACAGGGAAAGATGCTTACAATATTGTACATTATTTTAATATCATAGAATACTGCACATTATTTATTGTACATCTGGAAAGCAGGTTACAAAGAAGTATATGTATTTCATATTTTTACAAAGTAAATATACACATAGAAAAGGTCTGGGAGAATTTAATCAGTTTTGAATGGCCATGAGGTTCAGATAAACCAATTTTAAACTGCTTAAACAATTGAGATTAAACAATTTTAAATTGCAGAAACAGATGTTTTTGGTTTTTGTTTTTCTCATGTAACAAGACATCTGGAGGAAGGCAGCCTCTGGTCTTTGTTCTCTCTTGCTCAAGATCACCACAGTTCTTTTGGGGTTCCCCTAATGTTTGTCACCCCATGGTCATAAGATGGCTGCCCCAGCGCCAGGTATCACACTCACCTCCAAAGCAGGAAGGACAGGAAAGGGGCAGCTTCAGTCACGGCTGACTCTTTACTAGGAAAGCAAAAGCTTTCCCAGAAGTCCCCCACTAGACTTCCCTAATTCTCTCATTGGCTGAGTCACATGGACACTCCCAGAGAGGTGAGGGACACTAGAAACAGAAATTTCATTTGATAGAAAATCATGATTTATGCCCTAGTTACACTACCACCCAAACAAACTTGGAAGTCTGTTAGCAAAGAAGAGAGAAGGGACATTGGATAGGTAACTAGCTTGTTGCCACCTTTAGACAGGACATGGTGCTGCCCACTTTGTCACCCTCACAGTCACAGTCATTTCACTCCTCTAGTCTTATCCTCAGACTGCTTTACTCAGTTAATCACCTGCTTGCCCCTGAAGGCATCTGAGCTTTTAAAACGTGCATATAAGACTCAGGGTTAGAAAGTGTAAAAAAATTGCTAGTTGTCCTCCATTATCCATTATTTTCTTCTTCTTTCTTGTAACAAAGTAATTCTCATCCCAGGATGTAGCAGGCATTTGGTGGCCCAGCTCGAGATCATATTTCCCAGCCTCCTTGTAGCTAGCTGGGTGTGACTATGCAAGTACTCACCATTGGAAAGTGAATAGAATTGATATGAGCATCAGTTCTTCTACATCATTTCTTAAAATGAAATTGTTGGCCATCTACTTCCTCTTTTTCCCCTTTCCCTCAGGCTGGGAATGTAGATGTAGTGGTGAAGAGCTTGCGTCAAGAGTGTCCTAGGAGATGGCAGCACAACAAGATAGAAGGAACCTGGGTCTTTAAATAACTACCTGGAGCAGAGCCACTTACTCACCTCTGGACTCACTCGGAACCACTCATATGCTTAAAGAGATAAAACAACAGCAACTATTAAGCAAGAGATTTTTTTTAAAAAAAGTATCCTGTATTTTTGAATCTCTTTATTAAAACAGCTAATTCTGGGGCCAGCCCTATGGCCAAGTGCTTAAAGCTCCACCAGCTCTGCTTTGGCCACCCAGGTTCGCGGGTTCAGATCGCAGGCGAAGACCTACACCACTCATCAGCCATGCTGAGGCAGCGACCCACATACAAAAAAATAAGAGGAAGATTGGCACAGATGTTAGCTCAGGGCTAATCTTCCTCAAGCAAAAAAAAAAGGAGGATTGGCAACAGATGTTAGCTCAGGGCAAATCATCCTCAGCAAAAAAACCAGCTAATTCTATTCCCTACCAACAGAGAAAAAAAACTGTTATGCTAATAGTTCTTATTAATAGTTAAAAAGGGGGTTGGGAGCTAAGATGAGAAAAGAGAGGAGTCAAATAAATGCAGGAATAGGAGAAGATGTTTTTATGAAGAAGTCTTGGAAGATACAAAGGCCTGTGTCACTGGGGGAGGCAACTGAACTAGTAACAGGCAGGTCATTGATGGAGCTTGGTCAGAAGCCATGCGTTGGTCTAGAAAAGAGTTAATATGGTTGCAGCTGAAGCTAAACACAAAGACCAGGTGAGGCTGAACCAGCGCAGCCTGTGTGTGGGAGGCCCGTGGTTCAGGAAGGGTCTGTGCAGCTATGGATTAGGTGAAAGGGCGTCAATCCGGCTCTTTAGGTTGAAAGCAACAGAAAGCAACTCGGACTCTCTCAAGTAAAAAAAAAACAAAAAGGAATTTCTTAGAAGGACATTGAGGAGATCAAAGAATCTAAGGAAGATCTCAACAGCCAAGTGACGGGAAAAGACAAGACCCAGGTAAGCTCTGGGAATCCCACTAGCAGAAACTTCTAGTTTCTCTAGGGCAGAACCATTTGGAGGGCTTGTTAAAACACAGATTGCTGGGGTCTACCCCCAAAATTTCTGATTCAGTAAATGCCTGGAATTTATATTTCTAACAAGTTCCCAGATGCTGAGCTGGTCCAGGGACCCCATATGAGAATCACTGCTCTAGGTAAACAGGTCCAATGACTCAGCTCCAACTACCTTCCATCCCCACATGTCTCCACTCAAGGTTCCAAAGCCCTGAGAAAGTCAAGTTGACTCAGAATTGAGTCACTCCTGTGGTCAGAGAGGTAGAGTCCTGTGATTGGCAGCCCTGTGAGTATCAATACGGGGTGGGAGTGGGAGTGGGAGGGATGTTCCCCAAAGGAAGCAATGCTGGACACACAAAAATGGATGTCCTCAAAGTGGTAACCAGCCAAGCTGAACGCACAACTCTCTCCATCTGGAGCGAGATCTGCTGCAGCAACTTCTGTGCTCAAGGCAGAAAGTTCCAGAAGAGAGAATTTTAAAAAGAAAGGGAAAAAAAGGAAGGAGAAGGTGGACTCCTGTGGTCCATTATCTCTATTCAAACCTCATTCTATTTTCCTGCCCAAGAGAGGAGACTCCTGCCCCTTGGAGGTTGGGGATCAATTAGGCAGCTGCTTTGGTGCCTTAAGAAGCCTGAGGAGGCTGTAGACTTCGCATTGGGGCCCATTTTGACCAGTTAGGCCACTGCTCAGGACAATGTCATCGTATATGCTGCAACTTTTCTCAGCCTCAGAGAGACTGACCCTAACAGATAGTTCCTAAAAAGCCTAAACATCTCATTTTTGCATCTTCCTTTATATGCTCACAGTGAATTTTCTCCTTCAGAAAAACTTCGTAGAGAAGAAAAATCTTTGTTAACCTAAGTAAGCGTGCCTATAGTCGTGTAAGTCTAGATTGTCATCTATCAAATTTTCTTAAAATGAGATCCACTTGAGCTTGTAAACCAATATGATGATTTAGCATAGCAACACGGAGTGTGTTAAAATCATCATGTTAGTATTTACACAGCAATCAATGTAATACACCATATTAATAGGATAAAGGACAAAAACCTCATGATTATCTCAAGAGATGCATAAAAAAACATTTGACAAAATCCAACTCCCTTTTATGATAACAACACTCAACAAACTAGGAATAGAAGGGAACTTGCTCAATCTACAAAACACCCACAGCTAACAACCCACTTAATGGTGAAACACTGAATGTTTTCTCTTAAAATCAGTTGTTAAGATTAGTGGTTGCCAGGGGCTGGGGGAAGGGGAAAGAGGAAGTGACTGCTAATAGGTACGGGGTTTCTTTTTGGGGTGATGAAAATGACCTGAAATTAGATGGTAGGAATGGTTACACAAACTCATGAATGAATATACTAAAAACCACCGAATTGTACACTTTAAAATGATGAGTTTTGTGATATGTGAATTATATCTCAAATAAAATTGTTATTAAAAAATATGTATTTACACAGGGGCAACTATTAATTGTATATAGATAGAAGAGGGGAAAAATCCCTTAATTCCTGGAAGCTTGCTTGGAGCAGAGGAGAATTATTTGTTATAGTATTCTCTTTAGCTTCCCCAAAACTGGTGGGAAACAGAGGCCAGCCTAAGAGTTGAATTTTGTTAAAGAAAAAACCCGTGTCATTTTCAAGTGTACTGGCCCTTTGTTTCGAAGGACATTTTAATGAGTGTTCAGTGGGTCAGCTTCAGCCTGAAGTTTATACTCCGTATTATAGAGTAAGAAAAGTTTCGGAGTAGATGGCTGGAAACTAGAATGGAGCTGGAGAGAGGCTGGAGGAGATGGTATCAAGATCATTCCCAAGGAGGGATATAGCTAGAAAGAAAATCCTCTTGCCAGTAATGGCCCATGAAATTTTAGGACAGTGATGGCGTATAGATAATTTTAAGTTGATGCCTATACTGTGCTGAATTTCTCCCTCTGTTTCCCCCAAAACATCAGTAGAACTTGCTAGGTGTTAGAAATACTTGGAGGAATGAAGGAATCAGGAATGTGTCCGGAAGGGGCTGAGAGGGCCTGCGAGAAAAAATAGCATCAGAGGAATAAGAGCAACTGTGAGAAGCAAACTGTTCCTTAGGCTAGCCAGGGATATGTCACCCCACCTCCACTCTATCCCTTGCCAAAATCACAGGAATTAGGGGCAGAGGGCTGGAGACCAAATTAAGCATGGTTTTGGCTACATGTAATGAAAAACCCAATTCAAACTTACTTAACCAATAAGGAAATTTTATTGTTTCACGTAACAAGAAGTCCTAATTTAGATGAGCTCCAGGGTTGGTTAATTCAACAGCTTAATGGTGTCATCAAGGGCCCAAGTTCTTTGCCTCTCATTGGTCTGCTATCCACAGCTTGTTGGCTTGTCTTCAGGCCACCATAGACCCAGCAACCCTGTTTGCATATTAAAGTTACCCGTGTATTGGTTAGAATTCTTTTGGTTGCAAATGTCAGAAATCCAACCTAGACCAGCTTAAGGAAATAAAAGTCCAAGAGGACTTCTGGCATGTGTGGATCAGGAAGACAATCAGAGAGCTCTTTCTTGCCATCTTTCAGGTTTATTTGATTCTGCTTGGCTTCACTCTCTGCAAGATGGCTACTGGCCATGCCAAGCCTTCAATGCCTTGTAAATCACAATGATGAGAGAGAGAGGGATGTTCTTTCTTCTAATGTCCATATAACAAATTTAATGAAGGGATTCTGATTAACTCACAGGCCTAGCTCTGGACTAATCACTGGGGACAAAGGATGTAGATCTTGGATGGGCCAGCCTTGGGTCTTCCGCCCACCCCTGAGACTTGGGGTCAGGACCACCCAAACCACAAGGACTGAGCTGAATTCGGGGGATGAGGAATGATTTCCCATAAAAAGACAGGCTGAGCAATGAAAATATGTCTGCCACATCCCAGAAGGCTGTAGGACCTGAGGACACCAGGATTCCAATGCAAACTGAGGCTTAATAGGCACCTTCCAAGAAACCAGAAGGAAAAAGTAAAAGGAACTGGAATTTTTGGAGGGCCTACTATGCACTTTCCCAAGCTCCCAGAGCTAGGACATGGCAGAGCTTGGCTTTAAATCCATGCCTTTTTAGTTCCAAAGTCCATGCACTTAGCACAGGGGGGACTGAGCAAAGGCAGAGGGACCAAGACAGAGAGAAGCTGTACTATTGTGATAGAGAAAGACATCCAGCAGGCACCATAGCGGAGCGCTGAGCCCAGCCTAAGAGTATGAATCAGGGAAGCCTTCCTGGTAAAGGAGATATTTGAACTGAAGCTTAAAGAACTGTTGATGTTTGTCAAAGGAGTAAAAGAAGAAAAGAGGTTGTCTGGGTAGGCAGGGGAGGTCGTGAAGGCCAGAGTTTCAGCTTTGGACAGTCATGGTCTCCGTGGGATGGGGACTTTCTTGTCCTGCCAGCTGCTGCCTCCTCCCAGCTCTGTCCCATGCCATTGCACCACATCAAGCCATCATTTTTCTGACACACACAGTTATTTTCATGGGGGTTTTCCAGAAGCATTCTCACAGTGATTGGGACAGTGTCCTGGGTTCTAGCAGCTACTCTCTGTGTGACTTTTGCCTAATCACTTCCCCTCTTGGGGATGGAGTTATCCATAAAATTATTGTGGATAAATTAACTGTGATGATGATTGTATCTATCCGTGACAATACTAGACACCATTGAATGGTACGCTTTTAATAGGCGAATTGTGCACTATGTGAACTATATCTCAATAAAGCTGTTTTTAAAAAAAATTGTAGTGGGCTATGTGATGGGGAAAGTTTGGTCTAAGGGCTATAGAGCTGTTGCAATCAAGGCTTGGCTACTTTATAGCCAGATGACCTTGGGTACATTTTTTTACTTTCTCTCTCTGAACCTCATTTTCCTCCTCACAAGAGGGAGTTATATCCTTATCTTGTTTAGGTAGTTAAGGAACAGGTGCAGCCTGGGGTTGGAACGCTTGGTTAGAATTCTGGTTCTATCACTGACAATCTCTCTGTGCCTCCAAGTTTAATGGCACCTACTTTATCTATTTAATGGCACCAACTTCATAGCATTGTTAGGAAGATTGAGTTAATACTTATATAGTTCTTAGAACTATGCATGGCACGTGGTTCAATAGTTCAATAAAAATAGTAGCTAGTTTATTATATCCATTTCATATCCTAGATTCTATTTGGGATCTTCTTGACAAGGGGTAACTGCCCAGCCAAACCTAGGACTGGACTCCCTGAGGACTGAAGATTCCACACCTAAACCCTCCTTTCAAAGTGGTGCACAGGCTGGGGGTGGTCTGCCAGCCCATGCTCCTCTTCTCTGAAGATGACTTTCCCACAGGAGTGAGTTTCAGCGGTCCCCAGCCATCACAGAGTGGGCAGGGGTGGACCCCTCACCCAGGCCGGACCAGTCAACTTCTCTCTCCTGGAAACTTGGAATTAGGACTCTGAGACGTGTTAGCAAGTGATGCAGAAGCTAGGAGGTGACACAGCTCCAGGCTGGGGCAGCCATTTTGTGCCCCGTTGAATGTGGGTGCCAAGAAGCCAGAGCGGAGCCATGGAAGAGAAGCACAAAGCATGACAAGAAACCCCGTAGCCTCAGAGGGAGAAGGAGAGAGGAGTGAATCCTGGTGCATTTCCATTCAACAAATTTATTGAGCATGACTATGTGCCACACCCAGAGATACAGCAGTGAACAAGAGGGACACATTCCTGCCCTCAGGTACAATGGGAAACCACTGAAAAGTTTGTGCACACAATATTATTACATTTTAAAAAGATCACTCTAGCTGCTGTGTGAAGAATGGATTGTGGGGGGACAAGAGGAGAAGCTGAGGGAACGTTGCAACAGTCCAGGCGAGAGATGATGACAGCTGGGACTAGGGTGGTGGTGGTGGGAGTGGTGAGGAAGAGTGGGAGTCTGGATCTATTTTGAAAAGTTTCCAGTTCCTGGTTCTAGTTCCTCATGAGACCTGTCTACTTCTTGCCACTGAGTTCATCCAGATTTCCCTCTCTTTCCTCCCCCAAGATGTCTTACTTGCTTAGGCTAGTGTGTGAGACGGATTCTGTTATTTGCAATTGAACCACCCGTGACTCAAACAACTTAGCTCTGCAGGCTGGTCTAATTCACCACTAACTAGGACATTACCGGTTTCATTTTCCCTGTCCTAAGGAAAGTGTTTTGTCTTGTGAGTAACACACATAGGAATTAACAACTTCCTGAGAGAAACTTTTCTTCCAGATAACTTTCAAAAGAAGTAGTCAAAGAGGATTTATTTTATGATGTGGGGAAAATGCTTATAATATATCATATGCCACCTCCAGTTATGCCTACAACATCAGATAAGGGGAACAAGTAATAGTAAGAGTTACTAAAATGTATAGCTTATTATGTGCCAGATCTTGTCCTAAAATATATTTAAAATAAATATGAATAAATAATATACTTTATAAAATTCATAAAATAAAATGTATATGGGGCCAGCCCCATGGCCTAGTGGTTAAGTTCTGTGCGCTCCGCTTCAGTGGCCTGGGTTTGGTTCCCAGGTGTGGACCTACACTGCTCTGTTAGCAGCCATGCTGTGCTGGCGGCCCATGTACTAAAATATAGAGGAAGATTGGCACAGATGTTAGCTCAGGGCAAATCTTCCTCAGCAAAAATAAAAATAAAAAAATAAAATGTGTATATTACTTCATTTAAGCCTCAGGTCAACCCTATGAGGTAAGCTATCATTGTTCTTATTTTACAGATCATATCATTGCACCTGTTTTACAGATGAGAAAACTGAGACAGAAATATTCAGTGTCAAGGGTCACAAAGCTAGTAAGTGGCAGATCTGTGATACAGCCCAGGCATTTGGGCTCCATGCTCTTAGCCAGTGTTTCTCAACTAGGAGCACTAATGGCACTTCGGGTGAGATGATTCCTTGTTGTACAGGACTGTCCGTCTCACTCATTGTGATTAGGTTAGTACCCCTGGCTTTACATATATTAACTCAGTCTAACCCTCTCCACCACCCTAGGTTATTCTCATCCCCATTTTACAGAAGAGGAAACTGAGACCCAGCAGGTTGAAGAGCTTGCCCAGAGTTATCCAGCTTGTAACAGGAGGAGCCAGCATTTGAACTTCAGCAATCTGGTTCCAGGTCCCATGCTTTTAACCATTCTGCTATCCTGCCTCACTAAGAGTTATGAGAATAGACGAAGGCACGGGGTGCCCTGGCCAGATAGCACCTGTAAGTAGAGTCCAGTAGGCCTTTCAGAGTGGGCTCAGGAGTTCAAGGAAGCCACTCGAGGCTGGAAAGGCAAAGACTGGCAAGAACCAGTGACCCTTTCCTCATGTGAGACTGGCCAGCAGGTGAAGGGGGAAGGAGGATGTAGTTAGAAAAAGCCTAACCTGTAAAGGACACAGCCCAGGAACTGGGAATAATCAAGAAGTGGGAGTCAGGAATCCACAGCAGAGGGAAGCCAGAGGAATGTCAGGAACGCTGGATGCTAGATGAGTGCCTTGTCTTCCCTGACGTGTTTTGTCTGCAGCTCCTCCTCCTGCAGCTGTCCTTCCCTTAAAGGCATAAAGTTGCCTGGGACATGCTAGGAGGGCACTCCTTTGCCTGTAACTCTGCACCTTTGTGCTCCCAGATATGCTCACACATGGCTAATGGCAGGGCTAATTGGCAACATTTTGAGCAAACCCATCGGTAGCTGATACCAAGCATCAAATCTTCCGGCTTTATAATCCCACTCCAAAACCAATTCAACAAAAACCAAAGGCCAGAGGCCTGGAGATATTGGTGGCCCCGCTCCCTGACCTTTTTCCTTTAAGCCAGCTGCACATTACAGGCTGTGGCGTCCACAAAGCAAAATGGTGCAAAGCAGAAGTGGGCCATTATCCAGGATGCCCCCCCACTTTGATTTCAAAATTCTCCTCTTCAATTGCAGTCTGGCTCTGGGGCCCTGGCCCTGGCCCTTAACTCTCTCTTCCATTTTTTTGCCCCATTTTAGGCCTTTGAACTTGTGGGGGACTTTGACTTAGACTCTCTGCTCCGATGCTTCTTACTCCTGCCCACTTTAGGAGGAACACCCCAACAGTGTCAGGTCATTATTAGGACCTGTATCTTGGTCAGAAATCACTTGGTTGTAAGTAGAAGAAACCCACTCAAGCTAGTGAAAAGGAAGAATTTATTATGAGAACCCAAGGGTCTCACAGAACCCAAGGCAATAAGAGCAGCCACATAATAGGATGCTGAAAGGGGGCCTTTCCCTGCCTCTGTTTCCACAGATGCCAGTACATGGATATCATATCCCAAAGCGAATGTGAGGCCACCTCCTGTGTAGAAGTTACAAAGGACAGGTGTAGAACCAGTTTTACCACTTTTGGACCCCTCAGCCAAATCAAAGTTATTAAAATGTGGTCAGAATGTGGAAAGGAGAGAGGATTTGATGAAGACATAACTTTGGAGACAGCTGTTGTCTGTACTGTTGTTCCCACCATCTTACCACCCCAGGATGGGAAGGGAGAGAAGTGGAGAGGCGTAGCATACATTATTTCAAGCCCAGGGAGGCAGTTCTTTAATGACAGGGTGCCTCTCCACACTGTGGCCCAGGGACTGACTTCTCCCTAAGAAATCTTGAAGATGAGAGATGGCTCACCGACTACTTTGGCAACACTTATCAAGAACTTTCCTTGTGCTAGACACTGTTCTATATTCTTTACAGGCATTAACTCATTTAATCCTCCCAATAACCCTGTGAGGTAAGTGCTGTATATTGAAGCCTGATTTATTCACTCCTCAACGAATTGTGAATATTTTCCCATGTCAATAAATATTCTTTCGCTGCATGGATTTAATGGCTATGCAGCCTTCCTTTTGCACAGCCACAAAGTGTCATGGTTAAGCATAGGGACTCTGGAGTCAGCCTGCCTGTTTTCAAATCCTATCTCTACCAATTACGTATGGTACAGGACCATTTTTATAAAGAAAGTGAATATATGTAACCCAAAAGTTGGCAGCATGGATGTCCCCCACATCTCCAGCCCACAAGGTCACCTTTCACTCTGTTAATATTTCTTGAACACCTAGCATCTTCCAGAAACTGAAGATACAACAATGAATGAGACAGATATATTCCCTGCCTTCATGGAGTTAATATTCTAGCAAGAGAGACAGACAGTAACAAATAAAAATGCCAAAGAAGAAGAATGCAGAGTATTGGAAATGAGAAATTCAATGAAGGAGAAAAAGAAACTGGCTTCCTAGATGGAGAAATTCTCAGTACTAACTTCTCAGTAATTCTTGAGAAGTTCAATTCTTGTTTATTTAATTTCTCAAGAATTTAAACTTAAACAATAATTTAATTTCTCAAGAATTACTGAGATGTTAAATGAAATTGGCTTGAACTCCCAGACCCAGAAGAGTGGGAAACTCAGAGTCCATCTCAGTATCTCTAAGGATGTGATTGGGGGTGGAGGACAGTGAATCTGTGACAGTGAATCTTGGCTTCTTAACTCCCTGTAGTCCTATAGTTTCCTGGGATGAACAAGCAGGACATTGAGAATCACGATGCTGCTTAGTCTTGGCTTAATTCCTTCTCCTCCCAAGACATATTTTGCCAACCAAGTCCTTTCAGGTCTTTGCAGACCCTTTGAAGCTGCTCCCTTTCAAATGTAGGGCCCTTTGGGGATTCCTTCATCCCAATCCTCCCCTCTCATTTTACAGATGGAGAAACTGAGGCTCATCATCTTCAATAATTTTCTAGAGAAATTTAAGTTTCTCCTCTGAATTGGAAAGTTGTCATGATAAAATGCATGTTCAAAGGGACATAGAAATTGATCCAAAGTTTCATCGAAAGTTTGCCTCGAGCTGTTAAATCGTCATCATCGTTTGGGACACTTCCACATTCCAGACCTACGAGTGCCAAAGCCAAGGGAGCTAAACAAGATGTATAGATATGGATGTCTCAGAAAAGAGAAGTAGCAGTAGTTGACAAGAACAACATCCTCAAATTCAAGATATTTACAAAGTGTATCTTTTTTTTCCTAAGTTCCCTCTTGAAAGAAATTATCCCTCTCCAGTTCTGATAAACTTTTACTTATTGGCACATCTTGGTCACATTTGCTGTTAAAGGGACAAAAACTGAGTCAACTATGAAGCATCTTATATATTAGTAAAAACTTAAAATAGTTATAATGGTCAGTGCTGGCCAAGATACGACAAAACTGGGGCGGCCGGGTGGTGCAAGCGGTTAAGTGCGTGCGCTCCGCTGCAGCAGCCCGGGGTTCGCTGGGTCGGATCCTGAGCGCGCACCGACGCACCGCTTGTCAGGCCATGCTGTGGCAGCGTCCCATATAAAGTGGAGGAAGATGGGTATGGATGTTAGCCCAGCGCCAGTCTCCTTCAGCAAAAAAAGAGGAGGATTGGCAGATGTTAGCTCAGGGCCGATCTTCCTCACACACACACACACAAAAAGATATGACAAAACCAATATGTACACAATTTGATGGTGACACTGTAACTGGGACCACCCCTTTAAAAGCAATTTTGCAAAATATTTAGGAGGCAATAATTCATCTCTTGGAGCAATATTCTAATTAAACTATGTACAGAAGAAAAAAAATAAAGTAGCAAAAACTTGGAAATGACCTATGTATCAAAGGTGTTTTGAGTGCTTATTTTGTGGCAAGTCCCATGTTATGCACTCAACACAGATTATTTCATTTAATCCTCAAAACAATTCTAGGCGGTATATGCTATTTTGCCTCTCATATGCCAAGTGGAGAAACTGAGGCTACAGGAAATACCGTAGTTTGCCCATAGCTCAACAGAGTTAAGGCTAAGATGTGAACCCAAGCAGTCCGCCTCCAGGGTTGCATGGTCCACCACTGTTTTGTTGCCTCTGCCTGGTCTCTGTCTTCAGTGACTGGCTACTCCAGCGCAATTTCCTGTTCCCAGACAGCCCCCAGCACATGCTGCTATCTTGATCTGATAATAGGCTTATGAAAAGCTGAGGGGCAAGGGATGACTTAAATAGTTGAAGAGTAATGATGATACAGAACTCCTTTTCCTTGTACAGTGGTGTGTGGAGAAGGGGCAGTGGGCGGCCATTTCTCAAGCTTCTACAACGTGCTAAGTAAGTGCTATGGATAGATCATCTCGTTAAATCCTCTCATCCCCAAGGTAGAGGATCATTAACCTTTTTGATAGATGTGGAAACTGAGACTCAGAGAGGGGAGGTGACCAGCTCAAGGCCACACAAGTAAGTGATAACAGTCCCAGAATCCTAGCCCAGAGTGTCTGAATCTAGAGCCTACGCTTCTTCCTCAGGCTGTCTCTTTGACAAAGACTCGGAATATAATTACTGTAGTCGGTCGACACAGGCATGGGGAATGCTGGGCTGGTGGAGGCGGGGAGGATGCTTGGCGGGTGTGTCTAGGATACACTGACCAGGGCCGCCCCGTGGCTTGGCGGTTAAGTGCACGCGCTCCGCTGCTGGAGGCCCGGGGTTCGAATCCCGGGCGCACACCGACGCACGGCTTCTCCGGCCATGCTGAGGCCGTGTCCCACATGCAGCAACTGGAAGGATGTGCAGCTATGACATACAACTATCTACTGGGGCTTTGGGGGGAAAAAATAAATAAATAAAAATCTTTAAAAAAAAAAAAAAGATACACTGACCAGCTCAAATGGAACATCCTGGACAGGAAGTCAGGCAGTCCCAGGTTTGGGATCCAAGGACGGGTGGGGAACTTGGTGTGGCCTTGGCAGAAGCTTGACTTGTGCAGCTAGGAGGAAGGTACTAGACAAAGTCTGAAGCTATGTTCATGAGCAACTGGAAAACTGGGTAGGGAAACTGAGGCAGAATCCCAGTCAAGGACCAGGCCAACATGCCAGAACAAAAAGGCTGCAACACTATGGATTTATGGGTCCCCAGAAATATTCTCCAACATTTTATGGCCTTTTCAGTGTCCACACTGTTTTCCTCACAGGAGAGAAGGGGTGGAGTCAGGGACAATGACTACAGCTGACTCATCTCTGGTGATCACCCCCCTACCTGCCCCACCCAGAGGCAAATGGATGCAGGAGACAAAACTGGTTCTAGAACTTCCCACTCCACTTACCCATGCTTCTTGCCCTTGCCGGGCTTGGCCCAGGGGGTGGGCTGGGCCGGCTTAGAGAGGCCTCAAAGGGAGGAGCTGGGAAAGTTGAGGCAGCCGGCCCAGAGGAAGAAAACTTCCTGTCAGGGACTTATTCTCCACCCCGGCATATTATCACATGAATCAAGAACTTCTGTTCACATCTCCAAGCCTCTTGCCTCTGTCCTTTTAAGCCAGCAGCACACCTTTCTCCCTTCCTATGTAGCTCCCAAGGAAAAGGATTGTGCCAGCAGGGGACAAATAAGAAAAACCAGGTTCAGCTCTCTGCCCCACTCATCCCCCCAAGGACTGCTGTGCCCTGAGTGACTTCCTCAGCAACGAGAAAATCTAGAATACATCCGGATATGAAGTCTTCCTGGAGGAAGACACCTTAGGATCAACGATTCACTCCTCTGAGTGCAGAATGAGGTAGTGAGATGTGTGGTTCTAAGAACCGTGTCAGAGCAGATCAGACTCACCTTGGAAAGGGCCCAAACCAAGCTGTGGGCAGGACCATCCTCAACAGAAGTACCGTCTCCCACACTTGGCCCCAGCCTGGCCAAGGTGAGCGAAAACACTTGGAGTCTGAGGAAGGCAGGGGAGGAAGGATGGGAAGCATGCACATATTGAGTACCTACAGTGTGCCAAGGGTTTCACTCATCTCATTTAATCCTCACTATCTCTCTAAAAACTCAAGATTCTTAACTTTCTTCACTTCACAGATGAAGAAAGGTATTTGTTCAGTTCTTTGCATTGGAATCAACAATCTGCTGAAGTGAGCTTTTCCTAAAAGGTCAGGGGGTGAGGAAGGGGTATTAATTTTAAGGATCAAAAGGTGTGACCTGAAATCCATGGACATGAATAATAATAACAGATAGTGCTTACTTAGTACTTATGATTTATTAGATATTGTTCTATGCACTTTTATTTAATCATTATGGCAACCCCATGAAGAAAGTATTAATATCATTCCCATTTTTCAGATGAGGATATTGCGGGAAGAGGGAGAATCTCCCTCTGCCCTCTTCCTTAAGGTTCTTATGGCTGGCCAAATAATCAACAAGACAGGTTAGCAGGAGAAAATAATACCAAGTTTAATAACATATATACACGGGAGAAACTCAGAAATGAGCAACTCGTCCCTCTGTCTAAGCTGCTTGCTTAAGTATTGCAGCTAAAGGCAAAGAATGTGTTGGGGGTGGGTAGTGGTTTGGGACTTCAGAGGGCAGGAAGACAATTCTTTTCAGGGTCATCTATAGATAATGTGGTCAGGGAGAGACAGAGTTTTTGATAAAATGGGCTTGGTGCCTTTCCTATTGTAACCTCTATCCTACATTATCTTTATAGCCATCATGATAGAAGATCTATTCCAAGAAGGAGCCACCATTCAAATTCTTTAGGCAGTTAGTGGGGGAGGTCAAATGTCCCTCAGAGAAAACAATCAAGGTAAAGAGATATATTTTAGGATGGCCAAATCTTGATCTCCCACAAGGACCAAGGTACAGAGAAGTTAAATGACTCAGCCAGGGTCACATAGCTAGTAAGTGATAAAGCCAGTATCTGAACCAAGGTAGTCTAGAACCAGAGACTATGCCCTTAACCATTACACCAATGGTTACCTAGCTATGTACCTAGCTGTCTGAGAGGTGCCTGGGCCTAAGAAATAGTCTGGAATAATACTCTTCTCTCCTGCTGCAGACCATTGGTGGAAAATGGCCATAGCCAGTTCCTGAGTTCCTATCTCCTCCATTCAAGAGGCCAACCAGACAAAGACTGGAAATCCAAATTCCTGGAGAAGAGACTCTGGCTGGCCCATTTTGGGTCAGATCCACACCCCCAGTCCAATCAGTTGAGTAGGGTTGAGAGAGGAGGACAGGGTCACACAATATTAGAGGCTGCATCACATTAAACATGTGACGATGCAAATGAGGAAGTTGCACTGAGAAGTCACCCCAAAAGGTTTCTACTATAGGAAACTGAGGCTCAGGAAGACTGGATAATTTGCCCAAAGTCACCTGGTAGTAAATGATGAGGCCTAGATGCGAGCTCAAGTTGGTTTGTCTCCATATCTAAGTCCTTTCTTCCATAGCATACAACCTACCCACAAAAGTGGAAAACCTGATCAGATGCATAAAGTAAGTTCACAAGATAATTTTCATTCAACCACTATTTGTTAAGCACCTGTTATGTATCAGGTACTGTTCTAGGCAGTGGGATTACATGGTGAACAAAACAACAAAAATCCCTGCTCTCGTGGACCTGACATTCTACTGATACCATTGAATGAGAACAGAGGCCCATCCAGGAGAAAATCTCTTTTGGCTGGAGCCCCAGGTGGTGTGGAACATGGAAAGAACTTGGACTTCAGTTTCTGTCATAGACATTGGCTCCTTTTAGCAGTACACACAATTCTCCCTGTGAATTGCAAAAATGGCACCAACTCTTCTCCTTTCCCTATATCCACTTTTTTTTTTTGGTGAGGAAGGTTGGCCCTGAGCTAACATCTGTTGCCAATCTTCCTCTTTTTGCTTGAGGAAGATTGTCCCTGAGCTAACATCTGTGCGAATCTTCCTCTAATCTGCATGTGGGACACTGCCACAGCATGGCTTGATGAGCGGAGTGTAGGTCCACGCCTGGGATCCAAACCCATGAACCCCAGGGTGCCAAAGTGAAGTGCACAAACTTAAGCACTATGCCACCAGGCTCGCCCCCATATATCTACACATTTTACAGTGAAATTTGCATTGCTCTCTCACTCTGATGCTGGTCTTGGTCATGTGACTTGCTTTGACCAATAAGATATTAGCAAGTGTAACGCAAGCTGGGACTTAAAAAGCAGTTATGTGATGGGGTTTGCCCCCCTTGTGCCTCCACCATTACCCATGAGAATGTGTGAGAACTAGCCAACTGGAGGAGCAAAGCCAGAGGCCCTAGTCTTTCCAGCCAAGGTCAAACTAGATCAGCCTACGGCCAGCCAACCTGCAGACATGTGAGCAAGTCCAAGCAGGAGCAGTAGAGCTGCCTAGCAGACCACCAGATATATGAGCTTGTTGTTGTATGCTTCTGGAGCATGTGATCGTTTGCCATGCACCATTACTGCAGCACTAGATCATTGATACACCACCCTCAACAAGTAACTCCAAACGACCCATCTCACTAAAGAAGCCATATTCTTCTTCTCACCCTAGAGGACAGGACCATGATGGAAACTAATCCCATCAAACACCTTCCCTGAGAATCTGAATTTTGAGATAGTGCCGCCAAGATAGGAGATCTTGTTGGAGGTCATTCATCATGGTGGTGGCAGTACTCAGGCGTAAATGTGTCTGCAACCCATTCCTAGGGCCTCCATCTCTCCTTTGGTTTCTGTCTGTCCCCAAACGTGCTTCTCTAGCTACCCATAAATTCTTTGAGCCCCACCCAATAAATTCTTTTTTGCTGAAAATTGGCAGAGGTGGTGTCTCTTGCTTGCAACCGAGAACCTTAACAGCTCCTCCACCATCTAGAGCCAAATTCAAGTCCCATCCCTGCTACTTAGCAGCTGATCATTGTTCAGGGGTTAAGAGAGTTTTAAGAAGGGGATGGTCAACAGAATCAAATGCTGCTGAGAAGTCAAGTAAGAAGACTGAAACCACGTAAATGTGTAAACCACATGAGCCCGTAGCTGGTGCTCAGTAAGAGGTAGCTGCTCTCCACTTGTGTCTCCCACAGCTCCATCTAGCAGTATCAATAAAGGTTAGATTTAGCTGCATAAAATGGAAAACCCAAAATAACATAGACTTAAACAGGAGAGACTTTCATTTCTCTCTCGCATAAAAGTGGTCCAGAAGTAGGCAGCAGAGGGCAGGAATAGTACTCCACCAATATCATGGGCCCAGGCAACTTGTATCCTTCTGTTCTACCATCGTGGCAAATAGCTTCCATTTTCAAGGTCACTTCAAGGCCAAAGACAGCTGCCAGAGCACCAAATTCCAGGCAAGAAGAAAAGAGGAGAGAAAGGCAGATGGGGCTCGCTTAGCTGAGTCAACTCCCTTGAAGCAGCATTTCCAGAAGAACTATCAACTCTTTCACTTACATGTCATTGGCCAGAACTTAGTCACAGGGCTACCCCTGGCTGTAAGGAAATGTAGTCTTGAAGCTAGGTGCATTGTTACTCCAAATAAAATAAGGGTTCTTCTATTTTGGAAGAGGAAGAGAACAAGACTACATATTGGGCAACCAGCAATGTTACCACAGTTAACTGCTCACATTCGATGGCACATGTAATGGTGCCTGACAGATTGCAAAATGGTTTCTTCTCCATTGGCCTCCCCTCAGCCTTCCAACTCATCTGTGAAGTAGTTGTCATTATCTCCATTTTTAAAATTAGAGAAAACTGAGGCTCTAAGACAGGCAATCAGTAACCTAAGGCCAAATAACTAGTGATACCAGAACTGACAGAACAAATCTAGACCTAACTCTAAGGCCCAAGTTCTTCCCCATTCCCCATCTTGCCTTCCTAAACTAATTTTGGCTGCAGCTATAGTTAAAATTTATTTGTTGTGAAACATCCATAATGGTTAGGAGCCATTATCAGGCCATAAATCAAGTATAAACAACGAAACAATGAACTGTGGAAAACAATAATCATCTCCTTCGTTTCTAGTCCTCTCTTCCCTCTCCCCAGTGCCCACAGGGTACATAATAAGTGTGTGTGGAGTTACTTCAGGGCCATTGCTCTCTCTGGACAACCCCCAGCCTGGGGCAACATTGGTGCCAACTGAGGAGATGGGGTAGGGGGATCAGCAGTTATCTGAGGAGAGACAGGCTCCCTGTCATCCAAGAACAACCAATGCCCCATCCCAAGTGTCAAATTATCCTCTTCCTAGGAGAGGGAAGAGAAAGAAAATGACATTTATTATATCCATTTTACAAATAAGGAAACTGAGGCTGAGAGGTGAAGTGATTTGCCCAGGATCATATAGCCAGTGACAGAGCTGAGATTCAAAAGATTTGTAGCATTTGCTAACTTCTGTGGTTATACTCCCAACATGGCTGATTTCAAACTGTCAACACAATATCTCTGAACACAGAATTGGGAAGAGATGCTCACAGTGGACTCTCACAAGCAGACCATAGAATAGCAAACATAACACTCTATTCTATGCATTTTTAACACATGTGCCACTCTCTAGAGTGTGAGGACAGAGACTTCCTCTCTTTTCACTTGTCCCCACAGCACATGGCAGAGTGCTACCTATGACGGGCAATCATTAAACATTGGTGGAATAAAAGAAGGACACCCGTTCTGTTTTCATTAGGCCATGCTGCCTCAGACAGCCACACATACCAACAATATCGCATGTGTATGGAATTTTATTGACTAACCTCTTGCACACACAGTGACTCAAGCAGCGTTTGTTGAATCAATGGCAGGCAACAGCACCTTGAACATGATGGGCCCACTGGGAGAACGGCTCCTTTGGGAGCCGGAATTTCTCCCTCCTCACCTCACTTCTTCCTGACTCATCCTCCCTTTTCTTAAAAAGTTCTTTTTTTATTGTGGTAACATAAAATTACTATTTTAACCACTTTTAAGTTTACAGTTCAGTGGCATTAAATATATTCACATTGTTGTACAGCCATTATAACCATCTATCTCTAGAACTTTTTCATCTTCCCAAACTAAAACTCCATACCCATTAAACAATAACTCCCCATGCTCCTCTCCCCCAGCCCCTGGCAATCACCATTCTACTTTCTGTCTCTATGAATTTGACTACTCCAGACACCTTGTATAAGTGGAATCATATGATATTTTTCCTTTTCTGTCTGGCTTATTTCATTTAGCGTAATGTCTTCGAGGTTCATCTGTGTTGTAGCATGTGTCAGAATTTCTTTCCTTTTTAAGGCTGAATAATATTACATTGTATGTATATATCACATTTTGTTTATCCATTTATACCTTGATGGCCTTGGGTTGCTTCCACCTTTGGCTATTGTGAATATTGCTGCTATGAACTTTGGAGTTAAAGTCCTTGCTTTCAATTCTTCTGGGTGTATACCCATAAGAGGAATTACTAGGTCATATGGTAACTCTATGTTAAAGTTTTTGAGGAACTGTGTACTGTTTTCCACATAGCAGCCACACCATTTTACAATCCCACCAGTAATGCACCAGGGTTCCGTTTCTCCACAGCCTTTGCCAACTCTTGTTAGTTTCTGGTTTTATCTCATTATGGTTTTGATTTGCTTTTGTTGAGCATCTTTTCATGTGCTTGTTGGTCATTTGTATATCTTCTTTGGAGAAATGTCTATTCAAGTCCTTTGCCCATTTTTTAATTGAGTTGTTGGTTTTTTATTGTTGAGTTGTAGGAGTTATTTATATATTCTGCATATCAATCCCTTATCAGATATATGATTTGCAAATAATTTCTCCCATTCAGTGGGTTGCCTGTTAACTCTGTTGAGAATGTCCTTTGATGTCCCCTCCTTTCTTTCTCTCCACCCTCCATCCTTTCTTTTAAGGAATTGATTAATCATTTCCTTCCAAAGGCCAAAATCCCCTGACTCATGTATGTGGCAATTCTTAAAACACTCTCTGAATGTATTTTAGAATGACCTAGGAAGTTAAATAAAAAGAAAGTCAGACTGGTCACACTCTGTTCTTCTCTTTTATAGTTTCACATTTCTAAGGGAAATTCAGGATTACACAATATGAACTTTGCGAAAAACCAGTCTACATGGAGAATGACACAATCTATCAGGACAGGACATAACACTCACTAAGTACTTATTTGGTGTTCTAAGCAATTCTAAATCCTCAAAACCATCCTATTTTGTCGACAGTAAAATGATTCCCATTTTACAGATGAAGAAACAGAGACCCAGAAACATTACATCACAGACTAGGTGGAGACAGAAATTGAACCTCTCAAGATGGCCCCATAGGCCATCTTATTGATCATTACATGACACTGTGCAGGCTTTGGAGTCAGAATTACCTGAATTCAAACTCAAATGACTAATGAGTACACGATTACAAACCCATTAGTAATCTGAGAGTAATTCAAACCAAAAACAAGATTTTACTTCACACCTGCCAGCAATTTTAAAGTTGGACAATACCAAGTGTGGGTAGGGATTTGGGGAAATAAAAACTCTCATGTAACTATAGGTAGGAGTATAGACTGGTGCAGCCATTCCAGAAGCAATATGGCAGTTCTTCATCCAGTTAAGTATGAGTGTAGCCTATGACCTAAGAATATCACTCCTGGATATATGTCCCAGAGAAATTCTTACAGTGGTCCATAGGGGAACATCTGGAGGGATCTACTCACAGCATAGTTTATAGAAAAGCTAGTTGAAGGCAATGTAAGTGTCTATTGCCAGGGGAATAGGTCAGTAAAATGCAGGTGAACACGTCGGAGGACCAGGCAGCAGATGTTTGCATCAATGAACCAGATGTATGCACTTCATCATGGTTAAACTGTAAAAACAATGCTGAGTGGGAAAAAAATGAGACCCAGAATGAGGTCCATAGCCCAATTTATGTAAATCATGCCTTTTATGTAAATTTAAAATCAGAATGCACAAAAAATAACACTACTTTTTCCAAGGATACACATAAAGTCAAAGATATTTATTGAATGCATTAGAACTGTTGTGGGAGATGAGACTGGAGAATGGTGGTGAAAGAAAATAACATTCATTCAGACAGAAAGATGTACAAGAGAAGGGTTTTGAAAAATGGAGGTTAAAAAAAATGGATCTACGGGGGCCGGCCCGGTGGCATAGTGGTTAAGTTTGCGCACACTGCCTCAGCAGCCTGGGGTTTGCAGTTTCCGATCCCAGGCACAGACCTACACCACTCATCAAGCCATGCTGTGGCAACGTCCCACACACAAAGTAGAGGAAGATTGGCACAGATGTTAGCCCAGGGCCAATCTTTCTCAAGCAAAAAGAGGAAGATTTGCAACAGGTGTTAGCTCAGGACCAATTTTCCTCACACACACACACAAAAAAGGAAATGCATCCTAGTTCTCCCAAGTGATTGCTGTGTGACCTTGGATAAGTCAGGCCATCTCCTTGATACTAGTTTTTCTCATCTGGAAGGTGGAAGATAAGGACCTTCACATCCCATGTCATGAAGGATGTCTATGGAGGAAGTCAGTGTAGTAGAATGGAAAACGCATGAGATTTGGAGCTGGACAGACCCAGCCATTCACTGGGTGGCCTTGGGGAATCACTTCACTCTCTAAGCTTCTGTTTTAAATGAGGCGGTCAAGGCAGGCTTCACTGAGAAGGGGACATTTGAGCAAAGCCTTCAAGGAGGCGAGGGAGTGAGCTACACGGATATCTGGGGGAAAATGTAATTCAGGCAGAGGGAAGAGTCAGTTCTATCCACAAATAATGGTGTGACGTTGTCCTCACAGTGCCTGGCACATGATAAGCCATCAGCAACTGTTGAGTATTCATCTCTTTCCCTTCTCTTACAGAGATGTCAGGAGCCAGGTGACCACTTAACGCACTTAGAGCTTCAGCGACAATGACACCCTGGCTTCAGAAGTTCTTTGAAATGCTGCATTCATGTACACCATCCACCTTCAGGAGCGCCCTCCCTAACTGACCATAGGAGCCTCAGCCTGGAAAGAAGTCATTGCTGCTGGGGCTTCAGCATGCATGGGGAGCACAAGAGCCCTCAGAGAGGACACTCGAAAGAGCAAGGCAGGGGCCCTTGCCAGCTACTAGTCCCCTCAAGAGACCCCTACCCCAGCATACACCAAAGCTAGCACAGTGCCTAGAGAGGCTCGGGTGAGGGTACCATCACAGCGGGGAGGAGAAAAGAGAAGGGACCCATATTTACTAAGGTAGGTCTGTGTTTGAATATTATTCTGCCACTTACTAGCTCTTTTACAAATCACTGAACCACTCTGAATGTCAATTTCCCCATTCGTAAAATGGGCATGAAAATATCAATTCTGTACAGTGGTTGTGAGGACTCAATGAGATAAGATTTGTGAAAGAGACAAGCAAATGTTTGGGGCTTAACAAAAAGTAGGCCCCTTTCCCTCTGTACCAAGTGCCTGGGAGGCAGCCACTGTCTTATTCAGTCAGCCCCGGTCCCTATTATTTTATTCATTTCAGTGGGAATGGAATCACTTACCTTTCAGGGAGGATGTGAGGTTTCAGTGAGACAACAGATAAAAACTGTGCTCAGCATAGTTATTGGACCAAAACAGGTACTCCATAGGTGTTTTTTGGATACCCAGATGGATGGACGGATGGATGGATGGTAGGTGGGAGGATGCTTGCTGGCAGGATGTCAGGGGAAACATAATTTGTATTACAGAAATACAAGTCTGCACAAAAATCAGATGTTTTACAAAGAGGTTTTATTATACCTGTTTGCAGCTTTAGGTCTCAAGCACAGATTTAACATAGATGAGTAAAGACCATCTATGTTAGAACTGGGCATAAACACGCCCAGTTCTAGTCATCTGTGACCTACACTTACTGCTCTTGTGCCTATGACTCATCTCAATGAAGTGAGGGGCCAGTTCTCGCCTGCGCCAACATTCTCCAACGGAGATCACTGGCAGTTCCCTGGGCTAAAGGCTGAGATAAGAGGAAAATGAAGGGTGAAGCCTTGTTTACGTACAAGATGGCCTAGAAATCCTAATTGGTGATGTTTCATCTAAAGAATTACAACTCATATAATCCTATATCCTATAGGATTACAACTCATATAATCCTATATGTCCTATAATCCATGACACCGTTGCAAGAAACGAGAGACACAGATTAGCAGCCAATTCTGTGTTGGCTGCAGTCCCATGCTGTGTAATTTCCGCAATTTCTTAGCTTCTCTGAGTCTCATGTTCCCCTCACTAAGATGAAGAGATTGGACCCTCCCAGCTCCAAAATGCTCTGATCCTCTGAAAATCCCGGACATCTTCTTTAAAATATCAACAGAAATATTTGTACAATTTTGATTAATAAAATAACTGACATGTAGCTACTTCAACCTCCTCTCTGAGTTCCAAAGACTGTAAATATCTTTTGAGTTTAGAGTTTCTAAAGGAATATCTTAGAGGCTAGAATCTCAAAAGTTGCATGAAAACTACTAATATCTTTATCCTGAACTTTGGAAGAATATGTATTAAATTCCTTCTCTATTTGTCCCTGAAGAGCCTCCTTAAACCCTTTCAAAACAGGTGCATGGATATGTCAATATGTCTGTTTACGCTACACCCTGGGAAAGCAGTAAGCTTTGGAGACAGACAGATCTCAATTCCAGGCCTAGACACATTGAGATTAAGATTCAGTTTCTGTCCCAAGACAGGGAAAACAGACATTGAAATGGATAAACTTCAATAACCACTGTAATTAAGGTATAAAAAAGTTGGACTCTCCCAGCCTTAAAATGCTGCTAGAAGGAAGCCAATTACCCTGCCTGGAGAAAGGAAAGCCTGCCTATAGGAGGAATTCCAGGCTAGGTCAAAAAGAAGAGAAGACATCTGAGAAGGTCACAACCAGGCAGAAGTCACAGGGGAGTAAAGGTGGCTGGATTCAGAGTGGTGAAGTCAGCAGGACTGTAGCATGGACTACAAACTAAAATACTCCTCCCACCCCCATGGGCGCTGGCAGGGAGTGAGACCCTGGCCTGTGTGTTAGGGCAACATTCTGGGAGAAGCAAGGGAGCAATCACAAGTTACCATCTCGGGACTGTCAGAGTTACTCTTTATTGAGCACTTACTGAGTGTAGACCCTGTGCACTTTATACACAGCACAGCAGTGTTTCCTGAAGTGTGCTATGCAAGTCGCTGGGGCATATGAGGTGACTTTAGACAGGACACCAAGGATATTTTTATTTTAATAGCTATATGCTTTATATTTGTGTTTACCTTCTATGTGTAGCAGGTAATATTAGTTTTCATTTACAATTTAGTTATAAAGCATCGTTTTAAATTTAAGTTTTAAAAAGTGACTCAATTTAAAGAAAAATATTTATTATGTAAACATATAGATGGTACATAGATATTGCAAAAATTGTGAGAAGGGTACGTGAATGACCAAAATTTGAAAAACACTGTGCTTTAGCATATAAGCATTTATCTCATTCAGAGCTCTTTTGGTTGCAAGTAATAGATGACACCTCAAATCAGTTCAAGCGAAATAAGATAATGTATCCTAACAAGGGAATCTCACAGGACTCAAAAGAAACAGTGCAGATGTTGAGCCTCGAGAAGGGCTTGGCCTGGAGGAGGAGAGGCAGCAGGCCCCTGGAAGCACCGCCCCCTCCTCTCTCCAGGCTCCTGGGGTCTCCTTCTGGTCTCTGCTTTGCTCTGGGCATCTCCGTCTTCTCTCTGAACAGAGCCATTTTCTCTAATAAGCTCATACAGGTGGCCACCCATCGCCACCACCCCCCCAAGCCTCAAATACATAGACATACACTCACTCACAGCTCCAGAGTTTATGGATCATCAGGCAAGAGACTTGCAGAGCCTGAAATAGCATCCCTGAATCTTGCTGCTTATTCCTGAGAGAGAGAAACCGACTGGCCCAACTAGAGCCAGATGCTCACCTCTCATCTATTCAGCTCCTATAGGAGGATTGAGGGGAACAAATTCTCAGAAAAAGGGAGAATCTGGGATGAGCAGTCACCCCAACCAAGAGGTGTCTGCTTCAGCATTCACCACTTATAACAACCCTATGAGGTAGGAAATTCAGCTCACAGTCCCTTGGCAGGAGGTGACAAAGCCAAGACTTGAACTTGGGTCTGAGTGACACCAAAGCTCTAGGATGCTGCACTATCCACCTGGTCACCATCAGCTAGTCCAGCCCACAGCGACCACCGCAGACCCAAGCAGGTTACTGGCCCATTGGGACGCATTTATCAAAATCAGCAATCCAGTGCTTGCCTAGTAGATAGGAAATAAGGATCCCAACCTTATGAGGACTCTAGCTGCAAGCTAGGGAGATTTCTCAGAAGGACCATGGGGCTCTGGAAACCAGGGAAGGCTCTCCAAGCCCCAAGGTGTGAGGCTGCCAGGTTCATACTGCAGGTACTCAGCTCAGAGTGTGAGAGGAGGCTCATTTGAATACATTTGCCAAAAAGTCATAAGCAAGCATGTAGAGATCCTCGGGAGAAGCTGACACCTCTCTTCTGCACCCAGAATTCAAAGTTCCTGTGGACCCTTGGGACTATAACTACTCCTCCCACCTCCTGGAAGCTAAATTAGGAGGGACTCACCAGAAAGTGAGGCAGGGGAGGAGATCTGACAGGCTCCTTCCACTCTGGAGACCTCACCCACACCCAGGCTCTTCCCAGCCTAAGTGTCCACTCCCGTGGAAGCCTCTGGGCATGGTGGTGCCCCGGATGACCTGAGTTTGGTTTTGAGGGGCCTTTACCCCACAGTGGGTGGCTGCCCCATAAAAGGTACTTCATCAGGGTCTGTTGTTGAGACAGACAGATGGATGTGCAGGTTGTGTCTCTCCCACTCTCCCAGAACTGACCCAGGCTTCAGGTGAGGCCTGTACAGAGAGACATATCTGCCTCGAGAAACAAGCTCCCCATCCTAGGTTTTGGTCTCTGCATGTTTTATCTTCTCTAGTCACCATTCAGGACAGATTGCTGAGTGAGTCAGGAGATGGTTCCACCGAGCCACTTCCCCTAAGAAGTGTCACAAAGACCTTGTGCCTGTGGGTGGAGACAGGGCAGCGCCATCCTAGCTCAAAAGTCTGCCCCAAAGATAATGTCACACAGCTAAGGGAGTGTCCTTTTCCCAAAACCCACTTTTCTCCCTTTATAGTGGTAAAGGGAATGGTTGCCCAAAACTTGAGGCCACACTTGCTTGGGGCTGCTGCCCTGGTAGGGTGAACTGGGTGGCTCAGAGTCTGCCCCCAAGGTCTGCCCCTGGTCCTGACATGCCTCCTAGAGCTATCAGACTCATGGGTTCAGTTTGAGGTCACCAGCCAAGATTACTATGGCATGCGCCAAAAGGAGGCTGAAGGGGCTCATTCAAGTTCTAGATTTTCCAGCAGTCTGGCTCTGCCATCATCCCACCTTGGGGAGGTAGCCTCCATATCTAATGGACACCAATGCCCAGGGAGGAGGTGCCCAGACCACAGCAGATACTCCTTATTCTCCCGGGTTGGTCTGTGATGTCCATGGAGGAGAAGCCTCTGGGCCTGGCCCCAACAATCAGGGACTAATTTTTGAGGGAATTGACAGGGATCTGGTTGAGTGGCATGACCACTTCAATGCCCGTCTCCGTGGTGGCTAGGGGGCATTTCCGGCTGCTGCGAATGCTGTAAAACTTATCGGTGAGGTGCTTGCGGAAACTCTTGGTGAGGAAACAGTAGATTATGGGGTCTAAGACACAATTGGTGCTAAGGAGGCAGAGGGTGATCTGATGTGCATCGTTAATAGCCTGGTGGAAGTTGTTGTCCTGGAAGCCCAGCTCAGCCAGGGTCCAGGGCAGCTGCACCATGTGGTGGGGCACGAAGCAGATGATGAACACAGCCAAGACTGTGCAAACCATCCACAGTGCCCGGTGCTTGACTTCTGCGTTGCGCTGCAGATGCTCCGGTTGCATGAGCAGCTTGCGGATGATGACCAAGTTGCAGACGAAGATGATGAGGAAGACAAGGAAGAAGCTGAACACCAGGAAGATGTGGATGATGAGGACCGGCACACTGCCTTTCTCATAATGCTCAAAGCAGCGGGTGATGTTGCCTGAGCCGTCCTTGTTGGGCACCGTGTTGGTGGAATCCATGAATAAGAAGTACGATGCAGCAGCCACAATGGCCACCCAGATGACCAGGGACAAAAAGATGCCACGCTTGCGGGTGGAAGCCTGAGCGGTCTTGATGGGTTTTGTCACTGCCTGGAAGCGGTTGTAAGTGATGACACCCAGGAAGGCCACAGAGCAGTAGGTATTGATGAAGAAGCAGCAGCCAGTCAGGTTGCACAGGAACTTGGGGAAAATCCAGTTGCCCTGGTTGTAGTAGTAGACGACCCACAGGGGCAGGGTGAGCAAGAAGAGAAGGTCAGCCACGGTGAGGTTCACCATGAAGATCTTTATCTCATTGAGTTTCTTGGAAGAATACAGGTGGGCAAATACCCACAGTACATAGCTGTTGGCGATAAACCCCAGCAAAAAGATGATGCTATAAACAATTGGGAAGAGGGTGTATCGGAACTCAGAGTCCACACGAGAGAAATTATTTGACTGCATCGCTCTGGGCTGGAAGAGGCAGCTGGTTACAGGGTCCTGCCTGTGCCTGGAAGACCAGACGGGAATTCTGGTTAATGAAGGGCCAACAAAGGACTATCTTATTTCATCAATTCCAAGACTACCATTTTGCACATTTTTAAAACCCTAAAATCAATGGCATCTTTCAATTAATTGGCAGCATTTTTTTTTCTTTCTACAGAAAATAATGGTGTGTTTCTACAATGGATCACATCTGAGATTCAATGAAACCCATGGCAGTTCAATTTCTTTTCTCTTGTTCCATTTAAAAATATACCTTTTTTAACTTCTTCACAGCAAAGGAAACCATCAACAAAACGAAAAGACAAGCCACCAACTGGGAGAAAATGTTTGCAAATCATATATCCGAAAAGGGGTTAATTTCCAAAATACATAAAGAACTCATACAACTCAACAACAAAAAATGAACAACCTGATCAAAAAATGGGCAGAGGATACAAACAGACATTTTTCCAAAGAAGATATACAGATGGCCAACAGGCGCGTGAAAAGATGTTCAACATCACTAATTATCAGGGAAAAGCAAATCAAAACTACATGAGATATCACCTCACACCCGTCAGAATGGCTATAATTAATGAGACAAGAAATAACAAGTGTTGGAGAGGATGTGGAGAAAGGGGAACTCTCATACACTGCTGATGGGAATGCAAGCTGGTGCAGCCACTGTGGAAAACAGTATGGAGATTTCTCGAAAAATTAACAACAGAAATACCATATGATCCAGCTATTCCACTACAGGGTATTTATCCAAAGAACATGAAATCACTAATTCAAAAAGACATGCACCCCTGTGTTCTTTGCAGCATTATTCACAATAGCCAAGACTTGGAAGCAACCCAAGTGCCCATCAATGGATGAATGGATAAATAAGATGTGGAATACTACTCAGCCATAAAAAAAGACAAAATCGTGCCATTTGCGACAACATGGATGGACCTTGAGGATATTATGCTGACTGAAATAAGCCAGACAGAGACAGTGTATGATTTCACTCATATGTGGAAGATAAACAAACACATGGATAAGGAGAACAGATTGGTGGTTACCAGAGAGGAAGAGGTGCAGGGAGGGCGAAAGGGGTAAAGGGTCACATACATATGGTGACGGATAAAAACTAGAGTATTGGTGGTAAACATGAGGCAGTCTATACAGAAGCTGATATAATAATGTACACCTGAAATTTACACAATCTTATAAACCAATATGACCTCAATAAAATAATTTAAAAAATATATATGTACATACCTTTTTATTCTTTGGCTTTATCTATTTATGGTGCTAAAATACATGAAAATTTATATTGTAAAATTTTTAATTTTCTGACAAAACTTGTATATTTTTCTACTGATGAAATTTGAAATAAAAATTTTGATGGTAAAATGTTCTATATTAAAAAATAATTTGGGGCCGGCCCGGTGGCGCAAGCGGTTAAGTGCGCGCGCTCCGCTGCGGCGGCCCGGGGTTCGCTGGTTCGGATCCCGGGCGCGCACCGACGCACTGCTTGGTAAGCCATGCTGTGGCGGCGTCCCATATAAAGTGGAGGAAGATAGGCACAGATGTTAGCCCAGGGCCGTCTTCCTCAGCAAAAAAAGAGGAGGATTGGCGGATGTTAGCTCAGGGCTGATCTCCTCACCAAAAAAAAAAAATAATAATAATTTATGTGCTTATAAAACATTGGGAAAATACAGAGAAGTAAAATACTTGTGTCACTCAGGAAATGAAATACTAGCCAGTCATTAGAAAGAGTGAGTTAGATCTGATTGTACTTGACATGGAAAGTTGTCCCCAGATAACATTGTTAAGGAAAACAAAACAAGTTGGTATGACGCCATTATATATGCATATATGAACAGAAAATGATCTAGGATACACCCCAAAGAGTTGACAGTGGTAAGTAACCACTGGGAAAGTGAAGTGGGGTTGGTAGGAAGTTTATTTACTTTGTACTTTTGTTTGTTTGAACTTTTTAGGAGCATTTATTACTCTAGCAGTTAAAAAATTTTAAATATAATTTTAAAAGTATACAGTGAAGAAACCCAGTAGACAATACTTTAACCAAATGATCAAGATTAACCTCATCATTAATAAGACATGTCAACAGCACATACCCCTGATATGATGTACTGAAAAGGACACAACATCACTTCTCTGGTGTTCTTGCCAAAAATGCGTAATCTCAATTTAGTCATGAGAAAACATCAGACAAACCTAAACTGTGAGACATTCTACAAAATGACTGATCAAAAGTGTCAAGGTCACAAAAGACAAGGAAAGACTGAGGAACTGTCATAGATGAGAGACTATTAAGGAGACATGTGACAACTAAATGTAATGTGAGATCTTGGATTATATCCTGGCACAGAAAAGACCTTTAAAAGAAAAACTGGTGAAGTTCAAATAAGGTCTATAATTTAGTTAGTATTGCATGAATGTTCATTTCCTGGTTTTGATCATTTTATTCTGGTTTTGTAAATTGTGAACATTAGCGAATGTTGGGTGAAGGGCAGACATGAACTCTCTGTACTGTTTTACAACTTTTTTGAAGCTCTAAAATTATTTCAAAGACAAAAAGTTTTTTTGAAATATATTGAAGAAGATTAAAACCAGCCATAACCTCGCTACCCAAAGTCCGGCCCACTTTCAACAGTTCTTTGCCACCACCCACTCTCCATCAGAACTAGTCGCTCCTTCCTCTCCCCTCTTGTTCCTCCCGCTATGTTGCTGTCACATGAGCTTGGAAGCCCCTCTGATGTTTTGTTGCAGCTAGTGGGGAAGGGATGGCAAGAGACTCAGATGGAATTCAGCAGGGCCCTAGGCTATCATATATCATAATGCAGTGAAAAGAGCCCAGAATTGAGAGTGAGAAGTAAAGAAGATAATTAACACATTGGAGCACCCCTTTTGGAGCCAGGCACCCTTTTAGGTGTTTCCACATGCACACCTCATTTGAGTCTCACAAAAGCCCTTTGAGATAGGAAGTAAAGTCTCCCTTTTACAGAATAGGAAACTGAGTATAGGGTGGTTATGTGACTTGTCCAAGGTCACAGAGCTGTTGAAGGATGGAGCCAGGATCTCAAACCAGCTCTGTGTTCGTTTGTCCATTCACACCTTCATCCAACAAATGTTTCTGAGTACCAACTGCATGTCAGGCTCACTGCTAGGCACAGAGATACAGGGTGAACACGACCAACAGGGCTCTGCACTCAGGAAACTTACAGTGTCATGGGGGAGACAGACAAAAGCAATGTAAACAAACATAGTTGCTATGCAAAGAAAATGGGGCGCTGATATGGAGAATAAAAAAAGAGATCTACTTAGAAAGGAGATGACGTTTCGGTTGATGCCTGAAAGAGGAGCAGAGGAAGATTGTTCCAGGCAGAGGGATCTACATGGGTCCAAGACCGAGGCAGGAAAGAGCTTGGTAGGCTCCAGGAACTGAAAAGAGGGCCACCTGACGGCCCTTGTCCTAACCTCCAGCTGCCCCTCTACCCTCATCTCGCGCCACATTCCCACCAGGCTGCAGCCAAAATGGACTTCCCAGGTGGGTCTCCGAGCCAGCCCAAACTTTTCCTGCCTCAGCCTCTACACACACCCATGCCGCTGCCTTGACCATTCTTCCCCACCCGCACCCAACTTCCACTTGGCTATGCCAACTCATGCTTCAGTTCAGCTCCCCTTGAAAACTCCCTGTACTTCTTCGTAAATCTTAGCACAGTTGTAATCATATTCGCATTTGATTGCACTTGATGTGAGCACGAGGTGGAGAAGGACCTTATCTGTCTATCCAACACTTTTCCCAGCACCATGAACCAGTAACTGAAGGAATGAGTGATAAGCCTTCCTCTTATGACCATTCCTTAGGGAGCCCCGCAGCAGCAGAAATGCTTGAAGAAGCCTATGGATCCTTACAGGTGAGTTTAAAGAAACAACGGGGTCTAATTGGAATTTTGTTCATTGAGAAAATTTTTGTGCTTTGCCCCCTTTAGTGTGGTGGTGGTTTGCCTATGTTAAATTAGATAAATAGAGGTTCCATTATTCCAATAAATCATCGCGATTCCTTTAAAAACAAAAAACCCACCCTCAAGTCACATTGTAAATTGCATAGTTGATTTGAGTTACAGAGTTTTATGCTGCTTCCGCAGCAGCAAAATTGCTAGCTTCTACTCGGCCGGGACCTCATCCACTCCTAAAGGTAGTCCCACCATCTGATCCCATAGCTCCAGGATAATAGATTTCAAAGGGTGGTCTGTGGAAATGAGAGAGGAGAGAGGAACATCTCTGAGAACTTTCAGGGGATCCATGACATCAAAACTGTTGTTATAGTAACACCAAGAGATTATTTGCCTTTTTCATATTTGCACTGATGGTACCAAATGATGAGCAACACTGCTGGCTCCTTAGCACAAGTCGGGGCAGCGGCATCCAGCAGTAGTAGGCGTTATATTCTTCACAGTCATGCACTCAGTGTAAAAAAATTTAATTTAATTTTTTAAAAAGCCAATTTCACTTTAAAATGTCCTTGATAAGGCAAGGAAATTATTGACTTGATTAAATCTTGAGTACACATCTTTTTAATTTTCTGTGTGTCAAAATGGGAAATACCCGTGAAACACTTCTCCTGCAGACTGCAGTACAGTGGTTGTCTTCAGGAAAAGCACGCACGCCATTGTTTGAGTTGAGAGCTGAGGTGTTTTTCGGTCACCATTATCACTCGAAAAAATGACTGCACACTGGCTTTCAGACTTGGGTATCTGGCAGACATTTTCTCAAACATGAACGAAGTGAACCTGTCACTTCAAAGAAAACAAATGACAGTATTTGTTGCCATAGATAAAATTTGAACTTTCAAGAGAAAATTAGAATTTCTGGAAAACTTGTATCTGCCAGCATGAGCTTGACAGCTTTCCAATACCTAAAGAATTTTCTGATGAGACAGGTGGTGATATCAATGAATGCAATTTTTTTGATATCTTATAATGACAGGTCAAGATGTGAAAGAGCTACACAACTCAGTGAACCCATATTTTTCAAAGGAAGAAGGCATAATATTTCAAAATTATGTGTAGGTAAAAGATTCAAAGGGCAAGCTAGACCAATACATTGCAGAGTAACAGATCACAAAAAGTTCATTGGTATGATTCAGTTTCCACATTGCAACTAACCTTTAAGAAACTACCATTTGTGAAGCTTTAATGTAGTATCAAAGAAGAGCATCAACAATTATCTGAAAAAGATGTTAAAATATCCCTGCCTTTGCAAACAAACATCTGTGTGAGGGCAGATTTTCTTTGCATACTTCAGCCAAAACAACATATCACAACAGACTGAGCGCAGAAGTAGATATGAGAATCCAGCTGTCTTCTATTAAATCCAACATTAAAGAGATTTGCGAAAAATGTAAATCAATGTCACTCCTCTCTAAATTGTTTATGTTTTGAAATTTTCAGTTATTTTTACTAAAAATATTATTTATGTTAACATGGAATGAGTTTATTACTGGTTTTTATATTTAAAAACAAAAAATTTTTAGAATGTCTTAGTTTTAATTTTGAATATTGTAACTATTGATAGCTATAATCCATCTAAACAAAAGCTCTCTGGGGCCCTCAATGTATTTTAAGGATGTAAGGAGATCTGGAGACCAGAAGATTTGAAAATTGCATCTCTACAATCTCAGCCCTGCCCCCTTTCCTTTGAGCCCAAGATGCCGATTCATCTAGGACTAGCCTAGTTTCTTTCTCCTGCTGGACCCTCAGGACTTGGGGGACCCTGATCCTGTGGCCTGAGAGAGGCAAGGAGGCAGCCCACTGCTGGGCAGTGAGTGGTGCTCACTCTGGGTCTTTGAGGAAGTCATATCTCTACCCACCCCACCCCCTACCCCCACTGCTAAGTCAGTCCCTTCCTCTTCTTGGGTTTAGACTCCAGCTCAGTGGGGTGGGGACAACTATCCTCTGGAAACTATCTTTCTCCAGCCAGAGGACTTAACCCAGGACATCCTCCTGGACCCTGCCCCCGTGTCATGCCTACCCAGGCCTGTTGAGAAAGTCTTCCTACCAGGAGCAGTACTAGGGTAAGGCTTGTGAGACGCTCACCTGGGTGCAAAATTTAAAGGGGTGCCTAAAACCTCAGTAATCACGATAAATAATATTTTTTTAAGATAAATAATATTTTAACACAATATTTTAAAAAATCAAAATCAGTATTACTGATTCTTCCTTTTGCCTCAGGCTTTAATATGACTCTGCCTGGCACTATTATGATCCTGTCTTCATTTAAAATTTTGGTATTTTATTCATCATGAATTGTTTTTTTTTGCATTAATTGATTTTTTAAAAAATCTTTTCACTATGTGAATGGGGCACACATGCAGATTAACCCAACTCACCCATTCAGTCACTCATTCATGCATTCACTGGACAAGTACTCACTGCTCCAGGCCCTGGGCAGAGTACTGAGGCCTCAGAGAACAGACCTTCAGCGGCTCACAGACCATTTTGCAAGAGAGAGATTCAGAAATCAAGTGATAAGTGTTATGATGGTGGAGGTTCCAGATGTCAGGGTAATTCTGAGATCATGCTCCCAGCCCAGACTTGATCATCAGGAGCGACCTCCTGCCTGTGCTGAAGGAAGAGAAGGAGTTAGCCTGATGAGGAATCCTGGGCAGAGGGGACAGCATGCGCAGAGGCCTGGAAGAATAGGAAAGGATGTATGTTGTTCTCAGGGAACTTGAGACATTCGGTTTGGCTAAAACTTAAAGTGTGAGGTGGGGTGAGGAGAGATAGGGTCTACAAAGTAAGCGTCAGTCAACTTAAGAAGGGTCTTGAATATTAGTCTAAGGAGTTTGTGCTCGATTCTGCAGAAAATGGGGAGTCACTGAAGGATACGGAGTGTGGAACGGACAAGGCTGGATCTGGATTTGGGGAAGATGGTTCTGACTGCTGTGTACAGAATGAACTGGAGGGGCTTCAGACCAGAGGCAACGAGACAGCCAAGAGACCCCTACAATTGTCTGCAGGGTCGGAGGAGGCTTGGACCATAGCAGAGAGGATGGAGGGAAATGGATGGCTATGAGAGTTATCTGAGAGATGGCGTGGACAGAACTTGGTGATGGATGGGATATTGGTTGATAGAAAGGGAGGAGTCAAGGACTGCCAGGTTTCTTGCCCAGATGATTGGGGCTGGCGTGGTGTCTATCTTCCCGGAGATGACACTGAGGAGGAACAGTGTGGGATGAGGACAATGAATTCACTTGGGGATCTATCACTTTTGGAGTGCCTGTGAAACATCCAGCAGGATCCAGGGTTAAACCCTGAAGAACCCAACATTAAAAGGGAAATCAGAGGAGGAGAGAAACCTATGAAGGAGGCAGGGCCAGGCTGGTCAGAGAGGTAGGAGGAGAGCCAGGGGAGCGCCACGCAGGAGACCTAACGGAAGAAAGTTTCAAGAGTGTGGAGCAAGTGGCCAACAGTGTGAAAAGCCACAGGGAGATGTCGACAGAAAAGCAAACACTGCATGTAGCAGCATGAAATCTATCTTCCGCGATCAGAGGGAGAGCAGCTTCCGAAACACAAGTTGAGGAGTAAGTGACAGATGAGGAAGTAGAATGTCAAGTTCTCATTCAAGAAGCTTCGTTGAGCAACTAAATGTTGTGTGTGGACCTTGTTTGTATCCTGATTCAAACAAACTAGCTGTAAAAAAAATATTTGTGGGGCCGGCCCCGTGGCGTAGCAGTTAAGTGCGCACGCTCCTCTGCTGGCGGCCCGGGTTCGGATCCCGGGTGCGCACCGACGCACCGCTTGTCAGGCCATGCTGTGGCGGCGTCCCACATAAAGTGGAGGAAGATGGGCACGGATGTTAGCTCAGGGCTGGTCTTCCTCAGCAAAAAGAGGAGGATTGGCATGGATGTTAGCTCAGGGCTGGTCTTCCTCACAAAAAAAAAAAAAATTTGTTAGATAATTGGGAAAACTTGAACATAGACTAAGAATTCGATGGAATTATGAAATTAATGTTAATTTTGTTAAGTATAATAACTATATTATGATTATATATTTTTTTATTTTTTAATTCCTTATCAATGAGGTACACATACTGAAGTATTTATAGGTGGAATTATACAATATCTGGGCTTTGCTTTAAAATATTCCAGGAAACATCTGCCTGCAGGCTAATCTCCATCTCAGAGTCAGCTTCCCAGAGTCAGCTGTGACACACTCAGATCTGTTAGACCCCAGAGCCTCCTCAGTCCGCATGGCCTCCACAGGAGGCCCAGCAGTGGTCGGCTTCTTCTTTCCAGATACAGGACCAGAATCAATGTGGGGAGTCTTGGCTGGAACTCCTGCCTTTGCCCAAAGGCTTGCCCTTGGTGCCTCCAGTACCATCACCCTGGCTCTTCCTACTCCTGCTGCCTTCCACCCAATCCCAGGTCCTGGTCCCCATGTGACTCCCATTCCCTTGGCCCTTGTCCCACACTTAGTACCCAGCTGCCCCTTTGCATCAACATAACCCTTGAAATCACCCAAAATGTAACCAGCCAAGTCTCCTCTGGGTCTGAGGGCTCACAGCTCCACGCCTTTATTCGTGCTTCCCTCCCTCTCTCTGCCTGGTTGACTGTTGATCATCCCTTAAGACCACTCAGGCCATCTTCCCTCCAGGTAGTTCTTCCTAAGCCTCCCTGTCTTTCACACCCTGCCTTCTGCCCCCAGGTCTGGTTAAGGGCCCATCCTCTGGGCTCCCATAGCTCATGGCTTCTTATCCCACTGAAACTGCCTGTGTATGTCCTCCTGCAACACTAGACCAAAGCTCCTGGAGGGCCGAGATTGTGTGTATCCATTCACCTGACAGTTATTGACATCCTGCTGGGTACCAGGCACTGTGTTGGGGATACTGCAGGAATAAAACAAGCAAGATTCCTGCTCTTGAGGAGCTTACACTAGTCAGGTAAATCAGACAAGAATAGGTAGAGAGATAAATGAACAAGGTCATTTCAAATTGTGATGAATTCAGTAAAAGAAACAAAAATAGTGACATGACGAAGATTGAGTGAGGGGCTGCTTTAAATAGAGTGATCAGGGAAGGCTTCTCAGAGGAGGTGACATATAAACGAAACCAGAAGCAGATTTACCACGAAGCCAAAGAAGCTTAAACTTCAAGGCCCCCTCCTAGGCCTTATATCTAATTGTACTTTTGTAATTTAGTATCTTTTCTTCAAAGAGGGCCTCCCAAATTGTATAAGCTTTAGGGTCCTGCAAAACCTATATCTTCCCCTGGCTAAAATCTAAAAAGTGAGAAGAAACAAATCAAGAGAAAATCTGGAAGAAAAGTATTCCAGGCAAAGGGTATCATGTGCAAAGAATCTGTGGTGGGAATAAGTTCGTCATATTCTGAAATGGAAGTAAATTTGTCACGTTCAAGAAACCGAAAGGTCAGCGTGGCCCTAGGGGAGTGAGAAATGAGAAGAGTGGGATGAGATCAGAGAGCAACAGGCTCCAAATGGCTCCTAAGCCACAGGAAGGAACCTGGATTTTATTCTATGAGCATCGGAGAGCTGTTGGGGTATGTCAAGCAGATGAGTAACATAATCTGACTCGCTCTGGCTGCTGGGCAGAGACTAGATGGTAGAGACAAGAGTGGAAGCAGAGAGACCAGTTCAGAAAGTGGCATTTTCAATTCCTCTCTCCATCCCCAGAACTCGGCACAAGCTTGGCCAGAGCAGGAGCTTGGTACACATTTGTCAAGTGAACAAATATCTAGTAACCAACAAGATTGACCCCTTTGTGAGGGCTGACTCAGGAAGACGGCAGAGGCCTGATCTGTCCAATGACATGAGAGCACCGGTGGCTGCCTGCTCCCCAGAGAAGCCTCCACACAAAACAGTGTGAGCCCTCTGCAACCTCACGACTCCAACTGTGGTCCTTGGACCAGCAGCATCAGCATCGCCTGTGAGCTTGTTAGAAATGCAGAATCTTGGCCTCCACCCAAGACCTGCTCTATCAGAATCTGTATTTTAAGACGCTCCCCAGGTCATTCACATGCCCACTGAAGTTTGAGAAGTGCTGTGCCTCAACACACTGCCAGCCACATACTTGCCTGACCTAACTCCTTCTATGGCTCCCCATGGCCCACGATCTAGTCCAAGCTCCTTTCCCACCTCATCTCCTACCAGCCTCTATTACTACTTACTCTCTACTCCAGCCTCACCAAACTTCTTGCTGCTTCTCTGAAAACTCCATTTCTCCTCAAATCTCTGTGCCTTTGCACATGCTATGGCCCCTACTGAGAGTGCCTTTTGCCTATTGCTTTACCTAGCAAAATCTTACTCATCCTTTAAAACCTAATCTAAAGAGTGCTTCCTCTGGGACGTCTTCCCTGATTGCCCCAGGAGAACGAGTTGCCTTCCCTTCTGGGTCGCCATGGTACTGGGTACATTCCTCAGTGTAGCACCTGACACAATACGTTGTAAGTATTGATGTCTGCAGTGGTTTCCTCGCCAGGCAGGGAGCTTCTTGAAGGCAAGGACTGGATCTTTTTTATCTCTTTATCCCCAGACATTGGGGACTGGATGAATGAATGTATCACCAAGCCCTTGACGACTATTCAGAGGAAACTGGCATGAAGAAAAAGTGTCTAGTCTCTCTGGAGGAGGCATAGTAGGGTGGGGAGAACAAGGCTTCTGGAGTCAGAAAGATCTGGGTTTATAGCTAGCTCTGCCATTTACTTGCTGTGTCACATTCGGCAAGTGACTTCACCTCTCTGAGCCTCAGTTTCTTCATCTGCAAAATCATCTGCAAAAACCACCTAACAGTGGTTCCAAAGATAAGCATACAAAGTGGCCACAAAAGGCCAGGCCTCCTTCTCCCCATTGGCCCAGCCACTTGGAGCCAGGAGAGGGGACTATGGGTCACCACTGACCCCAGGGGCTCTGACCCGCATGTTGCTTTTCTGCCAGCTCCAGACAGCGCCTTAGGCTAATGCCAACAAAGCTTTCAACAGCTCAGGAAGGGAATGAGCATATGGAGGGAGAAGGAGGAGACGGCTCAGACCATTCATCTTAACATGAGCGCACGGTTTCCTGATGGATCGAGGCTGGGCAGCAGGCCCAGGCCCAGTACTCAGCTGGGGGTAGGCTAGGGAGGCCATAAATATTCATGGAGACAAGAAGAATTCTGCCACCTGGATCTCCAACCCTCTGCCCTGCAGAGCGTTCAGCCCCAACCCCCACTCTGCCTACCATTTCCAGCCAACCCCCACTCTGCCTACCATTTCCAGTCCGTCTGGAAACATTCTCAGCCCCTAGGGAATCTGGAGAAAGAGCTCCCATCCTCAGCTGCACAGTCAGAGGGGAGGGACCAGCAGGATCTGGCCAGAAGGAAGTATTTGCTGGTTACTTCCCCATTGCAGACTGTGGGTTGGGAAGTTGGGTTTACCAGTCAGATTGGCCGCTAACATTTGTGGGGCCATTTGGGGTCAAGAGTACAACAAATGTCTAAATATTTATGAGCTATAAAATCAGTCATGTCCAACTTCATGTGCGTCCCATGCACCAGCAGCTCCTCACAGCCCCACAAGCCTGGGGGTTCACTCATCAAAGAGCGGGGACTAGAAGTGGGGTGTGGGAGGGGCGCAGGCTCCAAGTGGGCACTCCCACGTGGATCCAAGGACTCCTTGCTCTGTGGGGAGGGCATGACTGGAGGGGACCAGAGGCAGCTCACCCAAGCTCAGGGCATTGGGCATCACTTACTAGTTAAACGTATAGACACTTCTTACCAATGATCACATTTCTTCCTCAAATCAGGCTTGCGAGGTGAGTTTTACGAAATGCCCATTTTCCCTGGGAAAAAAGTGAGATCAAAGAAGGAAACAGAATTGTCCACAGTCACACAGCTGGGAAGTGGCCAATGGGATTTTGAACTCCAAGGCCCATCCTATCTCTCCTAGGCCAAGCTGTGACCTCTGCTGGAAGCAAACCACTCCTTGGCCAACTCGTCCGCTCACGGACCTGTCATAGCGCCTAAGAAGGAGCTCCGGAGGCTGCAAGTCCCCAGGAAGAGATGCCTTTGACCTGGGGACCTTGCTTTTACTTTTGCTCCCCAAAGTTGGGAATTGAACAAGGCAAAGGGAGGGGAGGGTCTGCTCTGCACCCATCTTACTCCTGCCAGGCAGCACTGGAGATGGAATCAAATCCTCGTTCAAACTCTAAACTCACCCAGGACTCTGAGTCTCTGTTTCCTCATTGGTAAGATGAAGGTTTAAAAATGGGCCTAAGAGAAAAGGAAATTAAGAAAACAATCCCATTTATGCATCAAAAAAAATAAAATACTTAGGAATAAACTTAACCAAGGAAGCAAAAGATGTATACTGAAAACTGCAAAACACGGCTGAAAGGAACTAAAGAAGACAGAAATAAATGGAAAGACATGTCATGTTCATGGATTGGAAGACTTAATATTGTTAAGATGTCCATACTACTCAGAGCAATCTGCAGATTCAATGCCCTATCAAAATCCCAATGGCTTTTTTTTTTTTTTTGGTGAGGAAGATTAGCCCTGAGCCAGCATCTGTTGCCAATCCTCCTTTTTCGCTGAGGAAGATTGGCCCTGGGCTAACATCTGTGCCCATCTTCCAATGGCCTTTTTTGCAAAAATAGAAAAAAGCAATCTTAAAATTTATATGGAATCTTATCCAAAGGACCTCAAATAGCGAAACAATCTTGAGAAAGAAGAACAAAGCTGGAGTCCTCGAACTTCCTGATTTCAAAATATATTACAAAGTATAATAACCCAAACAGTCTGGTATTGGCATAAAGACAGATACATAGACCAACGGAACAGAATAGAGAGCCCAGAAATAAACTCACACATATACGGTCAAACGGGGTGCCAAGTCTACACAATGGGGAAAGGATCATCTCTTCAACCAATGGTGCCAGGAAAACTGGATACCCACATGCAAAAGAATGAAGATGGACCCTTGTTGTACACCATATACAGTAGTCCCCCCTTACCCACAGTTTCGCTTTCTACAGTTTTAGTTACCCACAATCAACTGCAGTATGAAAATATTAAATGGAAAATTCCAGACATAAACAATTCATAGGTTTTAAATTGCACACCATTCTGAGTAGCGTGATGAAATTTTACACCATTCCACTCCGTCCTGCCTGAGATGTGAATCATCCCTTTGTTGGATCTCCCACCATCCCCAACCATCTACATTGTCTGCTCCTGACATCCAGCCATCCACATCATCGTGGCTCAATGATCCTCCTTGTGACAGATTGTCAGAAGGCAATAGTAGCCTAACACTACGTCACAATGCCTATGTCATTCACCTCACTTCATCTCATTAGTAGGCATTGTATTATCTCACATCATCACAGGAAGAAGGATGAGCACAGTACAATAAGACATTTAGAGAGAGAGACTACATTCACATAACTTTTATTATAGTATATTGTTATAATCATTCTATTTTATTATTATTTATTGTTAATGTCTTATACTGTGCCTAATTTATAAATTAAACTTTATCATACGTATGTATAGGAAAAAACATAGTATACATAGGGTCCAGTCCTATCCATGGTTTCAGGCATCCACTGGGAGTCTTAGAACGTACCCCTTGCAGATAAGAGGGGCTTACTGTACAAAAATTAACCCAAAATGGATTAAAGACCTAAATATAAGACCTGACACTATAAAACTCCTAGAAGAAAACATAGAAGGAAATCTTCGTGACATTGGAATGGGCAATGGTTACTTGGGTACGACACCAAAAGCACGAGTAACAAAAGCAAAAATAGACATATGGGAGGGCAGGCCTGGTGGCACAGCGGTTGAGTACACGCATTCCACTTCGGCAGCCTGGGGTTCGCCAGTTCAGATCCTGGGCAGGGATCTACTCACTGCTCATCAAGCCATGCTGGGGCAGTGTCCCACATAGAAGAACTAGAAGGACCTACAACTAGAATACACAACTATGTACTAGGGGCTTTGGGGAGAAAAAGAAAAAAGAGAAAGATTGGCAACAGATGTTAGCTCAGGGCCAATCTTCCTCAAAAAAAAAAAATAGACATATGGGACTACATCAAACTTTAGCAAAGGAAACAATGAACAGAGTAAAAAGGCAACCTACAGAATGGGAGAAAATATTTGCAAACCATATATTGGATAAGGGGTTAATATCCTGAATATATAAAGAACTCTTACAACTCAATAACAAAATAAATGAATAAGTAACTAAATAAATGATTAAAAATGAGCAAAGGACTTGAATAGACATTTCTTAGAAAAATATATACAGAGGGCCAACAGGCATATGAAAAGAGGTTCAACATCACTAATCATCAGGCAAACGCAAATTAAAACCACAATGACATATCTCCTCACACCAGGCAGGATGACCACTATCAAAATAGCAGAAAATAACAAGTGTTGGTGAGGCTGTAGAGAAATTGGAATACTTGTGCATCATTGGGAGGACTATAAAATGGTGCAGCCGTGGAAAACATGGAGGTTCCTCAAAAAATTATAAATAGAACTACCATATGACCCAGATATCTCACTTCTGGGTATATATACAAAAGAATTAAAAACAGGATCTCAAAGAGGTATTTGTACACCCATGTTCATAGCAGCACTATTCACAATAGCCAAGAGGTGGAAGCAACCCAAATGTCCATCAACAGATGAATGGATAAACAACATGTGGTATATATGTATAATGGAGTACTATGCAGCCTTTAAAAGGAGGAAATCCTGTCATATTCTACAATGTGAATGAAACATGAAGATATTAAGTGAAATAAACCGATTATAAAGAGACAAATACCACATGATTCCACTTAAATGAGGTCTGCAAAGTAATCAAACTCATAGAAATGGAAAGTAGAATGGTGGTTGCCAGGGGCTTGGGGGAAGGGAAATAGGGAGTCGTTGTTCAATGTGTATAGAGTTCTAGTCATGGACGATGAAAAGTTCTAGAGACTTGTTGTACAACAATGTGCATATAGTTGACAACACTGTAATGTACACTTAAAAATTGTTAAGAGGGTAAATTTATCTTATGTGTCTTTTACCAGAATAAAAAAAATAAATTTAAAAAATTGGCCTGAGAGATGGCAGATTTGAAAGTACATTGTATATTTCTAACTTGGAATCATACGGCTCAGCTTTATGACTTAATAGTTGTGCAACCTTTGCTAAAATTGTCTCCCCTCTCTGGGCCTCACCTGTAAAATGGGGACAATGACACATCTACCTTATGGAGCTTTTGTGAGCATCCAGTGAGATAAAGGATCTAAGGTATTTGGGAAGGACAGTGGTTAAGACCAGACTCTGGAGTCAGACAAACCCGGCTTCAAATCCTGCTTCTGTAAACATCCTAGCTTCATGACCATGGCCAACCACATCACTCTCTGAGCCTCAAGTCCTTCCCTTGTAAGTGGAGCTGATCATATTCCAAGCACAGATCTCCCCAGAGTGGTGTGAAGAGTCAATGAATAATGTGTGTAAAGTGCTTAGCACAATTCAAGGTATTCACGCTCAACAGCTCTAAAAAGCTGTATCTACAGGAAATCCAGACAATCTGCTGATTAAATCAGATCAAATGTTTTTCAAAACAGCACCACTGTCATTGCAACTGCTCAATCAAGCTCACTCCAGCTTGAAGCCACCCCCATCAGGCTTCCAGATGTTTCATTAACCCTGAAAGCTTCTGGGAACCAGTCACATTTTTTTATAGCAGTTGGGGACAGTTGGCAGAATGCTATCAGCCAATTCTTGCCCAAGACAATTATTTGAACCTCCATGAGCCTCTGTTTATTCATCTGTAAAAAAAATAGTATTACCTGCCTCATAGGCTAGTTGTAAGGATTAAATAGAAAATGCCTGATCCATAATAAGAGCTCAGTGATGTTGGCTACTGTTAGTCTTACTTCTCTACCCCAGACAGAGTTAGAGGTGCCACCTCTGGTTCGTATAACACAACACATCACATTGCTTTATAGTGGCTGTTGACTTCTCTTTCCTTCTGGGTTATGAACTCCCTGGGTAAGCCTTCTGGCATTTCATCAATATGCATCATAGGGCTTCCTACACAGCAAACCCTCAAGAAATATTTACGAAATAGATATTCACACACACAGAGTCACACTATCCCTCATCCTTCACTTCCAAACTCTTACTCACCAGCCTCAGCCACTCCCAGCCCTTAGATTCCCTGGGACCACCAAAACACCACAGTTTAATCATTTCCCTTCTGTGAGTCCTAGTTTACTCATCTATGCAACGGGAATAATATTAACATTGACCTCACAGGACAGCCCTGACGTTGAAGGCAGATAAACCTCCAAAATGCTTGGAATATAGTAGGTGCTTAATAAATGAGTTACCTCCTATTCTGACCTCCCCTGTTGCTTAACATTTGTGCCCCAGCCTGGCCATGCTGGCCATACCCTCCAATGATTCCCCTCACTGGAGTGGTTTCATGACCATTTCTCCAAGAAGTAGAGGGATTTGCGTGGCAAATTAAGGAAGCAAGTATGCTGACCTCTGGGGAATTCTGCGCTGGGCTCCCCACGGTTTCCAGTACAAGGAGCCTAGCATCCTGCCGGGTAGATTTATTGGTGGATGAATGGAGCTCCTTGTCTGGGGAGAGGTCAGAGACAGGGTCTAGGGCCCCAGAGACGGCAGTGGCCTGAGTACCAGAGTTTCCCAATTTTCCTTTCTCACTGGGGCCCTACCCTGACCCCAGGTATGTATGTTACACTGATAAGACTCAGTCTCCACTCAGCTGGCCTAGGGCATTCCTGTGGAGGTAGGGGACCCTGAGCCCGGCCTGGGTCTCTCCTTCTGGTTCCCAGACACTCAGATGGTTTCTGTCTGTATGTCAATCTCCCCCTTTCTTGTGTCCTGGAAGTGGGCCAGGGCAGGGAGGAGGGAGTGGGGAGGCGCTTTCTATTCTGGGCTTCCGCAGAACTGAGCACACCCCTCTGTTATACCAGGAACCATCCCAACTACATCTTCCCAGCTTGGGAGCTCCTGAGTCCTGCTGATACCCTTGTGGGAACCCAGGGCCTGGCCCAAGGAAAAATGTAAGTGTACGGGGCACAGGCCCTGGGGTCACACAGACCCAGCTCTGCACCTGGCTCTGCTCTTTCCTAGCTGATCTTTGGCTCTCATAGCCTCCCTTTCTTCATTTGCAAAATGGTGATAATAAAATCTTCTTCACAGGGTAGTTGTAAGAGCAGAATGAAGCAATTTACGGGTGCAGTTATTGGTCAATAACTGTGAGCTCCTTTCCGCCCCTCGGAACATATTTGTTGAATGAATGAATAGCAAACAAATCAGCCATGCGCTGAACCAGCCACAGCTCCTCCTTTGGAAGCAGCAACTAAGGGTGGCTGAAGAGAAATCACAAGAATTGAGATCAAAGGATCTGGGCTCTGGCCCCAGCTGTGCCACCCACCACCTTGATTGAGCCTCTCCTCAGCTCTAAGCTTTGGGATCTTTATCTGCAAAATGCACCCTCCAACCCCCAAGCATTGTTGTGAAAAGGAAGTAAGATTGTTGGAAGTGATAAAGGGTTTGGTAAACAGTAAAGCACTTGGTAAATCGAAATGGATTTTATAAACTATAAAGGGATCTGCACAAATTTTTGACATGCTTTTCCCATCAGCTAGCCAAGCTCAACTGCAAACCCAGGCCCTGAGGGTCCCCCTCCTGCAGAAATAAGGCGACGGGTAGGAAGGGCTGCTGAATGGTGGTCAGACCCCCACATATTCTCCTTCTTTCTCTCTTTCTCTTTCACACACACACACACACACACACACACGCGTGCACACACACACACACACACGCATACAAGCACAGAGTCTGGCTCTAATTCCCTTTAGCTAGAGACACAAGGGAAGAAAGATGTACCAACCTCTCAGCTGCTTTTGTTGATGATGCTGCTTCTGGGAACTGCTAGGCTGTACCAGGCCCACCTGCAAGTTAGACATGCTCCAGGCACATGTGGATACAGCCAGAGCCAACTCCCCAGTCCACCTCACACAACCACAGACACAGACACACACAAAGATACGCCAGAGGCTTCTCTCCCCCCACACCATGCAGCCAAGGAACCCAATAGTGCTGGTCAGAGAGGCGGCTATGCTGGGAGCCCAGCGTTTGCCCTTCTGGGAACGGGCTCCACTCCTAACCCAGACACACTCTCCCAGGACCCGTTAGGGAGTGCTCCTAGGCTACAGCTCTGCTGTCACTCCTTCCTAGGCCCACCTGTGGGGAGGAGTGGGAAAGGAAGGGCTGCCCCTAGAAAAGAGGAGCACCCCCTTCTCTTTGAGAAGGCCTTGTTCACAGGCCCGCAGTGGGGAAGAGGAGGTCTCTCCATAAAGGTCTCCCTATAAAAGGATAGGCAGGATCTCAGCCTCTCATCACACCTCCCTCCCTCCCCAATACCAATCAGGAGGAGAAACTCAGTCATGGAAGCATGTTTTGTCACTAACGCCATGGACTGTGACTCCCTTACCAAACCTTCATTGGACAGATGGGGACATTGAGGCAAAGAGAAGAGAAACTATTTGCTCAAGGTGACAACAGTATCAGAGGCAGAGCTGGGACCAGATGCCGGGCCTCTGGCTCACTGTCCATTCTCTTCCAAGTACAACAGACTATTTTATCATTCATCTATTCAATTCATATTCTTTTTTTTTTAATTTATTTTTTTGTGAGGAAGATCAGCCCTGAGCTAACATCCGTTGTCAATCCTCCTGTTTTTGCTGAGGAAGACTGGCCCTGAGCTAACATCCGTGCCCATCTTCCTCTACATTATATGGAACGCCGCCACAGCATGGCTTGACAAGTGGTGCATTGGTGCCTCCCCAGGATCCGAACCTGTGAACCCCAGGCCGCCAAAGCAGAGCACGTGAATTTAACCACTACACCACCAAGCTGGCCCCTCAATTCATATTCTAAGATTATATATGGGTCAAATTCTGTGCTAAAAATAAGGATAAAACAATGAACAAAACAAATTCCTCCTTCTTAAGGCATTTACAGTAAGAATTACAATGTCGGTATTGGCAGTAACACATTGGCTCACGTTTGTGTAGCATCTTACAATTGACAAAGCGTTTTCCCACCTGGCCTCTTACTTCATCCTCCCCACAAACTCTCAAGACCAGTCCTTTAAACTCCCATCTACAAAGGAGGAAAGTGAGGCTCCTGAGGTGCCCAAGGTCCCAGCTTATAAGCCAGAGCTGAAAGCAAAACCCTTGTGTCCACCTCAGGCCCAGGGACATTTCTTCACCTCCAGAGTGGGTGTCTTTCCCTAGCTGGGTTGTCGGTATCTGAAGGCAGGGACTTCTCTTTCTTTTGCTTTCCCAGCACGGCCACAAACACACACACACACACACACACACACACACACACACACACACACTTTCCAAGCACTGGAACACAGCTGTGTATTCAGTCAGAGCTAAATTAGAGCTGCCTGAATGCTTGGGGAGAGACTCTGCTGGTTCCTCATTCTTCCCAGCTAATGGAATGTCTGGAGCAGCTCTGGGTCACCAAACCCACATCTGGACCTCCTGCCAGCAAAGGACAGAGGGGTACAAGCCTGTGCTCTGTCCCTACCACCTGGGACCTGGTGGGGGAAACTGGTTGTGGGCCAGGCCCTTTGAACCAATAACCTGGTTGGCTTCATCATCCCCTGGGGAAACCTAGCATCTAGTAAGTTCCTGAGTACACAGCCCTGTACCTGACCCTTTATCTGTCCTGACAATCCTGCTGGGGACATGGCATTATGCTCATTTGACGATTTAGGAAACCAAGGTGCAGTGAGGTAGTGCATCTCGGCCAAGGTCACACCGCTCGTAAAGTAGATGGCATTCAGCTCCCTGAGACCTAGGTAGCCTCCCTCTCATCACCACCTCCCAGTGGGGTCTCTGAGGTCACTTCAGCACTGCCTTGGTCTCAGAGAACCAAAGAGAGCTGCTGGGAAGATTTCCTGAGAAGTTTGGTCATGAGGAATTCTTTCTAAATACGAGACTCTGGGCCTGAGGAAGATGTCAAAACAGTCCCTTAAAAACAGAACCACCCATTTGCTTAGGCACAATCCAGAGGCATGACCTTGGTCTCCTGAGGACATTCTCATATCCCCTTGTCCAGCCAGGGCTGGGTCTCCCCCTTACCTGTACCAGAGGCAGCGGCTACAGCTGTGGGATCCGAGTGTCTCTGTCGGCAGACCCAGCCTCTGAGCTGTCTGGAAATTGCAGAAGTGAGGAAACAGAGCACGCCACTGCCAAGTCACCCCCAGGAGGAAATGCCGTGACCCTAGGGCCTCTCCAACGGATGCCACGGGAACCTCCGAGTTGGGTCACCCAGGCCCCGGGCACTGCTCAGAGGGTTCTCACAGAGCAAGGGGCAGAGTGGGGTGTGGGCAGTGGCCACCATGCCAGGGAGCTGGAGTGAGAGAAAGAAAAAGCAAAAAGAGAGAGAAAGCAAGACGTGAGAGAGCGTGCACTTGAGAGAGAGAAACTGAGCATGAGAGTGAGGAAGAGGAGAAATGAGTGACAGAGAAAACAGAGGAAGAGCGGCAGAGAGGGAGTCAGGAAAAAAATGAGAGATGGAAGGAGAAAGGTATATGGAGAAAGACAGACAGATGTAAGCAGAGAGAGAGCAGGAGAGGGAGGAGGAGATATAAGGACAAAAATCAAGGGAGTTAAAAGAGAAAGAGGCGATAGACAGCAAGCGTGTGCCTGTGCATGCGTGTGTGTGCAAGTATGTGTCTGTGTGTCTATGGGCGTGAGAGAAAAAATGAAAGAAGAGGGAGAAGGAGGAAAGGGAGCGACGGCTAGAATATAAAAAGGATGTGAAGGGAGGAGCTCAAAAGAGCTGCTGTGGTCAGCGGCTGGGCATCCCTGGTAACGAAGAAGCACAGAGCCCAAGGAACCCGTGGGGACAGTGTGTTCTGGGGCTGGGGGAGGAGAGGGCGTCACAAGACCCTGAGCAGGCGTGTGGCAGCGCGGGAGTTAGTGGGAATAAGTGAGGGTGAATAGGTGTGGGCAACTGAGGGAGTAAACACAGGTGAGTTTGTGTGTGTGAGTGTGTGTGTGTGTGTGTGTGTGTGAAAGTCAGTTGGGTGGAGGCATTGTGTGTACACAAGTAAGGGATGGGCCCGAGCTCCCCACCTCAGTTTCCAGTCCATTTGCCCACTCATTCATTCAACCAATAAATACTTATTGAGCACTGCCACGTACCGGGCACTGTAGTAGACACTGTCTAAGGAAGCAAGTTGGATATTAGCCAATCCCACACCCTCCTACACAGAGACGGAGACAAGTCAAGACAGGACCAGGGTCTCCCAGCGAGGCAGGTGCAAAGCAGAACCTGGAGTATAGGCTCCTGCCTCCCCAAGCAGGGTCCAGCCTCAGCTCCACTGTGGGTGTCTGGGCTAGCCTCCTCCTGCTGATTGGGGCCCCACTGCTGTCCTTTGTCAAAGCCAAAAATGGATCTCTAACCTATGCCTCAGCCCTGAAGAACTAGAGCCAACAATCTGCCCCTCTCCCCGACCCCCATCCCACATAGGCAGACACACTCGAACCACTTAGGCATATAACCCTCACACGCCCATGTACACTCAATACATACTATCATGCAAAGACACCTCCTCACAATTACATTCCTCCATTCACACGCACACTCGTGTACTCAGGTGCCCAAATCTGTCACCCCATTACTCACATCTACCCAGAGTCACCTCCTTCCTCTTGCTCATTCACAAACACTGCTCCACACTCACCTGCCACACACACTGTCTTCGAATCCCAGGATGCAGCCCAGGCCTCCTGTTCAGGACTTTGAAAAGGCCCAGTTTGGTGATCCCTCCTCATCTCCCTTAGAGGCATTTTGGGCCTTGAGTGCCCTGAGACACAAGAGAACGTGGTCTGTTCGTTGCGTTTAACCTTCTTGCAAACTGTCCACCAGAAAGCCAAGGCGCTAGCTCTGCTCAAACCCAGATCCTCTTTCCCAAAATTGGCTTCACCTCCTCAGCTGTCTTCCAACTACCACACTCCAGCAGGGACATCAAACCTGGAGGGACCTCCAGGATCCACCAGCCCCCATTTGCCCGCAGACTCCAGGACACCTGGCTCAAATCCGGGGCTATGCAGCTCAGCCTGTTTTTCAACAGTCCCTGTTTCAGTACCAGTGTTCCTGTAGGAGCCGCATTTCGCCACCTGTTTTGAGATTACCGATAAGCAGGATAGGTAGGCAGAAATTATATCAACATTTTACAAATGAGGAAACTGAGGTTGACTCCTCCTTTCTCTCACACCCACATTCATTCTGTTAGCAAATTCTGTCAGTTCTACTTTTTTTTGTGTGTGTGAGGAGGACTAGCCCTGAGCTAACATCCGATGCCAATCCTCCCCTTTTTTCTTGAGGAAGATTGGCCCTGGGCTAACATCCATGCCCATCTTCCTCCACTTTATATGGCATGCTGCCACAGCATGGCCTGACAAGCGGTGCGTCGGTGTGCGCCCAGGATCCGAACCTGCGAACCCCAGGCCGCCGCAGCGGAGCGCACACACTTAACCGCTGCGCCACCGGGCGGCCCCTGTCAGTTCTACTTTAAAATATATCCAAATTTGAATTTAATCAAGCCTTGAGATCTAACCTTCAACTTGTAGGAAACACAGGAGACAGAGGAACAAATGAAAGGACCTTGCAAGAAAGCAATCAGCCAAATCCAGAATGTGGGACAAGGACATTCTGCAGGACAACTGATCCAGTTCCTTCAAGACAGCCGCATGGGGAGAAAATGAGGAGGAGTCTGTTCTAGATTAAAAGAAACTAAAGAGACATAAAAATCAAATGCAACCTGTGGATCTTGTTTGGAACCTGGATCAATCAAATCAACTGTAAAAAGACATGTGTATCAGTTACGGACCTGGAGAGAGATGGCACACTCAAAGTGGGCAATCTGAGGACAAAGGGACCACGTAAAGAGATGCAAGCAGCACTAGAGAACCAAAAGGGATAGTGTAGTTCTCCAGGGCTGCCAAGAGTGGGGCACCCTTATCATCTGAAGGGCTGAGGAGACAGAGTAGTTACTGGAACCCAAAGAGGGTAGCTGTTTGGAGAGGGCTGCCTGACAGGAGCTGTGACCTGGGGTAGGCAGCTGAAGCTAATCCTCAAATGACCTGGCAGAGAGCCAACCAGGAAATAAAATACCCAAATCTCTCTCCTCTTCCGCCCTCTGATGTCTTACCAGTGCCTCCTATTGGATGACCCCTTCCAGAAGCAAGAGAGATGCTTAACGAACGTGGTCCATACAGACCAGCCTCCAGGGGCACAGAGTTGGGTGGAGAAGGGTGAAACGTGGATCTGGATGGGAAAACAGAAGATATCTAGGACAAACGTATTTGAGAAAATCAGGGAGAATTTAATATGGACAGGATTTTAGATGATTCTGAGGAACTATTGTTAATTTTATTAACTGATAATGGTGGTGTGGTTATATAAGAAAAAGTCCATATATATGAAAATATTTAGAGATGAAATTACAGGGAATTGCTTTAAAATATTACAGTAAATAAGAAGGAAAGTGGGGAGGAGAAGAAAGGAAGGAAAAGGAAGGAAAGAAGGAAGAGTCTGGTAAAATATTGAATCTAGGGCCAGCCCAGCGGCGTAGCTGTTAAGTTCACGCATTCTGCTCCCATGGCCTGGGGTTTGCCGGTTTGGATCCTGGGCGTGGACCTACTCACTGCTCGTCAAGCCACGCTGAGGCAGTGTCCCACATAGAAGAACTAGAAGGACCTACAACTAGCATATACAACTATATACTGGGGCTTTGGGGATAAAAAAGAAAAAGAAGATTGGCAACAGATGTTAGCTTATGGCCAATCTTCCTCAAAAATTAAAAAAAAAAATTGAATCTAGGGAATGGATATTGTAGTAGGCTGAAAATGGCCTTCAAAGATATCAAGTCCTAATCTCTGGAACCTGTAAATGTTACCTTATATGGCAAAGATTTTGCAGCTGTGATTAAATTAATGCTCTTGAGATGGGGCGATTATCTTGGATTATCCAAGTGAGCCTTAATGTGATCACAAGTATCCGTATAAGAGAGAAGCCAACAGAAATTTGATTACAGACAGAAGAGGAGAAGGCAATGTGGCCACAGAGGCAGAGTGACATGGCCACAAGCCAGGAATGCCAGCAGCCACCAGAAGCTGGAAGAGGCAAGGAACAGATTCCGCCCTAGAGCCCCTGGAGGGAGCACAGCCCTGCTGACTCCTTGCCCACTGATACTGATTTCAGACTTCTGGCGTTCAGGACTGTAAGGGAATAAACGTGTGTCTGTTTTAAGCCACCAAGTTTGCGGTCATTTGTTACAGGAGCTATAGGAAACTAATACAGGTATATAGGGATTTATTATACTCTTCCTTTTCTTTGTGTGCTTGTTTGAAAATTTCCCTAATAAAGTTGTGTTTGTACACACCCAAATAGTATTGCCAAGGAAATAGACACAGAACCAGCAAGTTCAACCACAAGTTTATAGGAAATATAGAAGAGGAACTGATCCTCGGGATACACTCAGCAAATGCAGACAGTAATGAGTGCACAAACAACCTGGTTTCTTCAACAAATAAATTATAAGAGAGAAAAAAAGATGATGAGAGAATCTATAAATTAAATGAGAATTAAGAGACATAGCAACCAATTGCTACGTGTGAGCCTTGTTGAGATCCTGAGTCAAACTGTAAGAAAAGAAAGAAATGTATGAGACCATCAGAAATCTGTACACTTATCAGATATTCAATTATATTAAAGAATTAATGTTAATTGTTAGGTCAATGGTTTCACGGTCATGTTAAAAAGAATTCTTATCTTTTAGAGATATATATAAAATATTTATGGATGAAATTATATTTTCGGGATTTGCTTCAAAATAATATGGGACACACTTCAATTGAAAAAATGGATTGATAATTGTTGAATCTGGCTGATGGTACATGGGGATCCATTATACCATTAAGTGCACTCTTGTATGTGTTTTCAATTTTTTATAACAAGAAAGGATTTTTTGTTGTTTGTTTTTTAAGGTAATGTAGCACTTGTTTGGATTTTAGAAAACAACAGTGAAAAGAAAAAACTGTCCCAATATTACATAATGGATAATTGTGTCTTGGGATGTAATTTTCCTGCGATAGCATCGTCTTAGGATGCTGGGTGTTGAATCTCATACAGTGTAGACGGAAGCGAAACTAATGTAACCTGGAAACTCTGTTAAATGACTGGCAAGAGCAGCAGCAATGAAGGAGCTGACATCAACGATACACATAAACGGTTTGAATAAATTTGTTTCCTGAAATTTGAGAGTGTAAAAAAGCATGATTTATAAAATAATAAATTATTGCCCAAAATATTTAAGTATGTGAGTAACTAAAAGAATACATTCAATATTACAAGTAGGCATTTGACTATACCAGTGGTTCTCAACAGGGGCTATATTTATGAATATCTGGACAGATTTTTGGTTGTCACAACTGGGAGGGGAGGAAGGGACAGGGGTGCTGCTGGCATCTAGTGGGGAGAGGCCAGCAATGCTGCTAAACATCCTACAATGCACAGGACAGTCCCCACAACAAAAATTTATTTGGCTCAAAATGTTGATAGAGCTGAGGTTGAGAAACTCTGGACTACATCATCCACATTCCAAAGAGTTTATGTATTCAAGCTGGCCTAAAAAATCTTTCTGGGATCTTACCATCAGGAAAACAAGAGATTGCTTTTTTAAAGAATTGCCCTATGTTTGGGTTTATATTTTAAAGGTTCCTTCATCAAATAAACTTACTTTAAATTTTATAGTAAATAAGTTTACTTTAAACTTTAAATGATGATAGATGATAGACAGATAGATAGATCCAAAACCTGACCACTTTTCACCATCTCCACTGCTATGGCCCCGGTCCAAGCCACCATCATCTCTCACCTGGATGCGGCCCCCTCCCTGGTCTCCCTGCCTCTACCCTTGTGCTTCCCTTTAGTCTGTTCTCAACACAGCAGTGCAGTTCAGCCTATTAAACAGCAGTCAGATCACATCATTCTGCTCCTCAAAACCCTCTAGTGGCTTCCATCCCACTTAGAGGAAAAACCAAAGTGCATTAAAAATGCCCACAGGGCCCTAAAGACCTGACCTCAACTCCTGCTTCTTGCTCTCCCCACACTGGCCTTCCTGCTCTCCCTCAACACACCAGCTGCGCCCCTGCCTCAACCTCGTGCACCTGCTGTTCTCTCTGCCTGGAACACTCTTCCCCAGACACCCACAGTTCAGGTCTTTATTCAGATGCCACTTTCTCAGTGAGGATTTTCCTGATAACCCTAATAAGTTGTAGCCACCCCCTAACATGCCCTAGGCCCCTACCCTGCTTTATTTTTCTCCACAGCACTTATCACATCTAACATACCATATATTTTACTTCTTGACTTTCCTCATTATCTCTGTCCCCAACTAAACAATAAGTTCCTTGAGAGCAAAGATTTGTTTGTTTATCACTGTACCCCGTTATCTGGAACACTGCCTGGCACGTTGCTCCTCGATAAAGTTTATTGAATGAATGAATGAGGTTAGGGAGAGGAGGTGCCTTATGCAAGGTAACACAGCTGGTAGGCAGCAGAACTGGAGTTAGGACCCAGACATCCTAAACCCTAGTTCAGTCCCGCACAACTGTTACGAAGGCTTTGTTAACCTTTTTCTGCTCTCAAACTGCCGTTCACTCAAAGTGGTGTGGACACTTCACTCCTGTGAGCAGTTCTTTTCTCATCTGTAAATGGAGATAAGGTAGGGGGAAGAACACCACAGGGAAAACAGCATGAGTTTTAGAATTCAAAAGATTTGAATTCAAATCTTGACTGCTGCCAACTCTCTGTGTGAACTTGGAAAAGCTAATTTACCTCTTCGAGCCTCACTTTCCTAATCTGCAAACTGGGAATAATCATAAGTACCTCACTCTGTTGTGAAGAATATGAGATTAAAAAAAAATGTTACAAAGATTGGAAAGGAAAAGCAAAACTGTCATTTTCACAGGCAATACGATTGTTTACATAGAAAAAATTAAAGCAGTTCTATGGACAAGTTATTAGAATCCACAGAAGACTTCAAAAAATTTTCTGGATATAAAATCAATATATAAAAATCGGTTATGTTCCTATAAACAAGTAATAAACAGAAAATGTCATTTTTAAGAAGATACAATTTATAATAGCAAGAAAACTTTCTTGGCAAATAATTGTTTTTGGCCAAAGATGTGCAAGATCTTGATGGAGGAAATTACAAAATCATTGAAAAATACTTAAACAAGAACTAGTTTAATGGATAGATGTCAAATATTTATGCATGAAACTGTCAATAGCATAAGATGTAAGTTCTTCCTAATTTAATCTATAAATTCAGGGCTAGTCCAATCAAAATCCCAATAGATGTTAATTAACTAGACGCTGGGAATCCTTTCACAATGTAGATATATATCAAATCACCATGATGCACACCTTAAATATCTTACAATTTTATTTGTCAATTATACCTCAGTAAAGTTGGAAAAAGAAAAGAAATAACATATGTAAAGCACTTGGAAAAAAAAATCCCAATAGAGCTCAAGGAACTTTACAGGCTGATCCTAGAATTCCAAATGAAAAGCAAAGAGCCAAGACTAGCCAAGAAATTTTTGAAGGTCAACAAGGACATCTGAACAATAAGGACATATGATAATATTTTCCCCATCATATACCAAATCTTAAAGTTACAGTAATAAGACAGGATGGTATTAACAAAGGGATAAGCAAATAGTCCAAAGGAACAGAATAGAGATCTTAGAAAAAGAAAGCACATATATGAAACTTGATACATATGACAGAGATGCCATGACAGATTGATAAGAGAAGAATAGATATTGGTGCAAGTCATCAGCTATCCATTAGGGAAAAATAATAAAATTAGATCCCTACTTCACTCCATACCCACAATTAAATTCCAACTGGCATAAAAACCTAACTATGTAAAGCAAAATACAAAATTTTTGGAAGAAAATAGAGGAGAATATCTTAATGATCTAAAAGCAGGGGAAATTTTCTTAAATTAAGACATAGAAATTATGAACAACAAAGAAAAGCTGCATAAATCTGACTACATAAAGTTTAAAACTGTGTACACCAAAAGATACTATAAAAAAGAGTGAAGAGAAAAGTCATAGACCAGGAGAAGATATTTGCAACACATCTATCAAAGAATCTTCAGGCATAATGTAAGTTCCTACAAATCAATAACTTAAAGACAAGCCCAATAGAAAAATGGGTCTAGGGGGCCAGCCCGATGGCGTAGCAGTTAAATGCGCCCGCTCTGCTTTGGTGGCCTGGGGTTCTCAGGTTCGGATCCCGGGCGCGCACCGACACACTGCTTATCAAGCCGTGCTGTGGTGGCATCCCATATAAAGTAGAGGAAGATGGGCACGGATGTTAGCCCAGGGCCAATCTTCCTCAGCCAAAAAAAAAAAAAAAAAGAGGAGGATTGGCATCAGATGTTGGCTCAGGGCTACTCTTCCTCACAAAAAAAAATGAAGAAAAAGAAAAATGGGTCTAGGAAACAGTCAACAATTCACAGAAGAAAAAGCCTGAAGGCTAGGAAACATAAATTATGATTAACACTTCAGGAAATCAGGAGTTCAAATTAAAACAACCAACCACTGGATTGGAAAAAAATTGAAGTCTGCCAACAAGTATTGGGAAGGATGTAGAACAATGGAAACTCTTACTATACTACTAAAAAGAGAGTACAGATGGCACCATAATTTTCTAAATTAATTTCATAAAGAAGTTGAAAAAGTGCACATCCTTCCTAGGTACACTCCGAAAATATTTGTATTTCCTTGTAACACATTTCTTTGGAAATACATATTTGTATGTTTACAGTATAATCTTGCAAAACATATGCTAAAATGAACAGAGCTACGTGTACTACATGGACAATAAACATAATGCTAAACTTAAAAAGCAAGTTGCAGAAGGATAAATATAGCCTGATACTATTTCTTAAAACTAAAACATTATTACTGTTGGTGGATACAGTGTATATGCATCAATATATAAAGACAAATCAGGATAAGATTACCTCTGGGGAGAAAGGGAGGGGGCAGGATTAGTGAGGTACACAGGAGCCTTCTATTCTAGCTGTAATAGTCTATTTAACTCGGCAGTGGGTACATAGGTATTTGTAATATTTATATATATATAACATGAGCCTGAGATTAGCTAAGATAATTTGGAGAATGAGAAGTCAAGAAACATATATCAAGATTTACTATAAAGTTACAGTAATTAAGGTAGGATGGTATAAACACAAAAATAGTCAAATAATGCAAACGAACGGAATGGATCTTTCTCTGTTGTCATTAGTGGGGGGATTACTACAAAACCAGAGACCCCCTAAGAGCCCAAAAGTCACTTGGGCAGTGAGTTCCTTCTGAGACCCCTCTCTGGGCCGGCCAGCCCTGGCGCTTGGCAGCCCTGAATCCTCTCTTCTTCCTCAACATCACTACCTCAGTTTGTCCCTCTGACTCTCTCTCTCTCTTTCTCATTTACTCATCCTCCCTCAAACTCTGGGAGTTTGAATCCCCCAACTGTGCCACTTAACAACTGGGCCACCTGAGCCGCGGCTTCTTCATCTGTAAGGTGAGGATAGCACCACCAACCTCACGACAGGACTAGGTCTGTGAAGGACAGTGCCTGGCAGCTAGGGAGGAGTCAGAGAGCTTCGGGCCCCGCTCCTCATCTGGCAGACAGAGGCGACTGGCTGTGTGCCTGGGCAGGAGGAGGGCGTGGGAAAGCCCCCAGGCTCTGGGCGCTGCTCTTGGAACCCTTAGGCTAGAATGCCCTGTAGCAGTTGTTAAAAGAGAGGTCCAAGCCCGGTTTCCTCTCCAGAGCCAAATAGGGTGGTTGGAGAATAAGGATAGGAGGGAGTCTTTTCACTGTGTATTCTTTTATATCTACTGAACTTTTAATTTGCTCATTTGCTACCTCTTTAAAAAATTTTTTTTTTAATTTAAATAAATAGAAAATAGTGGACTCTGGTGCCAGACTTACCTATGTCTAAATCCCACTGCTGCCTCCCAGCTATGGCGTATTGGGCATGTTTCTTAACCTCTCAGAGCCTATATTGAAACATAGCTGTACAATGAAGCTAACAGTATCTACTTCATAAAGATATCGCATAACTAAATAAGATAATGCTTATAAAAGCCTTGAGCATGATGTCTGACCCACAGCAGGCATGTGACAAATGCTAGCTGGCTTTTTTATTATCAGCTTGTGCTGAATCCCAGGGCATAGGAAGAAGCACAGGAGTCTCTCCTATCACGCTGCATGATGTGGCCAGGACCCCTGGCTCTGCTCCTGACTGCCCCTCAGTGCAGGGCCCAAGGCGGGGTGAGAAGTGGGGATGGTGTTGCTGACTGGGCCCCAGACCCTGACCCTGCCTCTGCTCCAGCTGCGTAGTAGCACCGAGGGATCTTGGGGACCTGTTTTGGGGTGAGGGGAATCTCTGTGATATCTACAGGTGGTTGCATTGATCTCTATGTGCGTGTGTGTGTGGTGTGTGTGTGTGTGTGTGTGTAGGGGGGATGTTTGTGTGTCTATGTGGAGTAGGTTTGTTTGCGGTGAGTGAGTGTGAGTAACGATATGTATCACATGAGGGGATGGTGTCAGTTGTGACAGTTTTGTATTGTGTGTAGCGAGGGGTCATGGGTTGTATCAGTGGATGTCAAGGGTCCGTTGTGGGTTGCACGTTTGTGAAGGGCCATGAACTGTGTCTGTAGGTGATGAGGGTGTGTTTTGTGTGACGCATGTGAGGAATGCTACGTCTGTGGTGACTGTGTGTGTTAAATGTCTATGGGGGGTGAAAGGATGTGTGCTGTGTCTGTGAGTGACAAAGGGGGACTGTGTGTCCATGAGCAGGTGCTGATGGGAGGGAAGTCAGATATAACCTAGCTCTTCAGACCCCTCCAGAGCCTGACCAGCCTCAAGGATTCTGTGGGGCAGCTAGACAAAGCAGGCAAACCTGACCCTCTCACCCAGGCCACCAGCCTCTTACCTGAGAAACAGCAGGGATAGTGGTCTAGGAGGTGACAAAGAAGCTGAGGGGGAGGTGGGGGCTGCTGAGAGCATATTTCCTGACGGCTTCTCAGGAAACTCAGGGAGCCGGCAACGGGAAGGAGACAGAAGGTAGGCCCAGACCTAGGTGTGTGACTCACTTTCCTCTACGTTCCAATCTCCAATCCCTACTCAGCAGGATAAAGAGTTAGGGCAGGCCCGCCTGTTGGCTCTGCTGGATGGGCAGGGCATAAGGCCGGGAAGCCAGCTCCGTGGGCAGGGCCCCAACCTTAAGGTCACTGAGAATACTCACATCCAGCCAAGGCGTCTCTCTCTGCACATCAGCTCAGCCAACACCACCAGGCTGGTCCCATCCGATGTGGAGCCCCCCCTGGGACGAAGGAGGAGGCGGAGGAGGGAGGAACTGGCTCTCTTGTCTGAGAGGGAGATGGGCCCTGACCTAGGGAAGGTCCCAGCCCTGTCCTCAGGAGCCCAAGCTTCAATGGGCATAGCCCCAACTCCAGTGAGCTCCAAACTGATGGAAAAGACCCAAAGCTGCTTTCAGAAGATACCCCTGTCTGAGAGGACACACAGCCAGTCTTGCCCACGGGAAGCCACAGTCCAATGGGTGTGACACAGCCTGCCCACAAGTGCCCCCAACCAAGGAGGATTCAGCCCTGCCTCCAAGGATGCCCAGTCTGTTGGGAAAAAGCAAATTCTGCCTTCTGAAGCCACTCCCATCTGAGGGGGAGATGCAGCCATCCTTGCCCTCATGAGCCCCCAGTCTGAGGGAGACGACACTTCCTTGCTCTGAGGAGGCCCGTTGTCTGACCACGACAAAGGACCACAGTTCTGCCAAAAGCCAAGGACTGCACTCGAATCTCCAACCTTGTGTGTTCTGTGCTGCAAGTTACTCCTTATCTCCACCTCCACCCCCACCGCACCCTCACCAAAATAACTGATTCACTTAGCAGGAAGCAGAGGTGTTAGGCCACAGAGCAAAGCAATCTGGGCCATGGCATAGGTGGATGTTCTCAAATACCAACTCTAAGAATCCACTAGACCAGGGTTTGGGCATCGCCTCTGGTCTTCAGCTCGAGCCCTCCACTGAGCATCTCTGAGCCTCACGTTCCTGGGTTGGTAACTGCAAAACATATTCCCTATGTTATACCTAGCATGACACTTGCTACATAATAGGAACTCGGTAAATGAAAATCACTTTATTTACCCAAGTTCCTGTCTAGTGTCCCAGAATTAGGGGTTCAAATCCTTTCTCCACATCAGATTCAGTTGGAGAAATTGTTAAAAAGGATGGTTTTAAAAAAAGCAGTTTCTCAGATTCTGCTTCGAGAGATTTCCATCCAGCAGTGCTGGTGGTGAGGCCCAGGAAATGAATTTTTAACGAGCACCCAGGTGGTTCCAAGGTAGGTGGCCCATGTTACAGAACAGGCTTGGAGGGACTCCGGAGGAAGTCAGGGACTAGGGAAGGAGAGTCCAATTACGTAAGGGCTCTTTCCAGCTCTGCTTACCTACTAATGGCTGCCCACTGCGCCACAGGTACGGGGTGAGGATATTGGCATCTCTGACAGAACCCCAAGCTCTGCCCACCCCCTACCTCCTGGAGGGCTGGCTGTCCCTGCCTGATGTTCCAGCACTGGCTGAGTTAACCTGGGAGCTTGTTAAAGATCCAGCTGTCTGTCTCCCCACCACGCACGCCCCACACACTCCACCCTAAATCCTGAATCAGAATCTTCAGGGAGAGCAGAGAATGTCTTGTTAACAAGTTTCCCAAGTGTCCTCAATCCTGCTTTTTCACCCAGTTCTTGGAACAGGGAACGCCGTGCTGGAAGAGGGGGGCAGGGAGGAATACCCATGGCGCACCCCGCTGTGCTGGGCACCTGGTTTCACTGATCTCCTTAACCCTCAGGGCAACGCATTCAAGACATGAGGAAGCTGAGGCTCAGAGAAGTTTCACGACTTCTAGTCTGTCTGACACCAAACCCTGGCCTGTTGCCTTCATTTGTGAGGTTTGTTCTTTTTACAATAATCGGAATCTCACGAGAGTTCACGGAAGAGCAGTGGGGGGCGTATTTTTACCCTCGTTTTACCAAAGAGGAGGAAGCTGAAGCCCAGAGAGGGGAAATGACTTGCCAGGATTACAAAGCTAGTAAGTGGCAGAGCAGTTACTCAGGACGGTGACTCCCCTTCCGTGCTCATTCCACAGTACTGGGGTCAGACATCCCCACAATTCCCAATCCCAATGGTGAGAAGCGCTGATGACTTCCAGCAAGGGGGCAGATGAACCAGATGCGCTAGGACAAGGACGAGGGGTAGGGAAGGAGGACAAGGAAGTAGGGGGGCAAACCCTGCTTTACTGGGGCTCCACCTCAGGGCAGGCCCAGACTCAGCCGCAGCCTCCCACGCACTTGCTGCCACCTCCTCTGGGGCTCCAGGGAAGCCAGAGTGGCCAGAAGGTGGGGCCTGGCTGCACCTGCCCTAGGCAGCTGCTGAGAGGCCACAGCCACCGGGGTGGGGGTAGGCGGGTGGGGCGGTGGGAGGGTTCTGGTGACTGAACTGCCAAAGGCAATGACTGGTGGTTACACCTCTTTTTAAAGGTACAATTGCTGCTTTACACACGAGGATGTCTGTTCCACTTCACCTCTGCCTGCCGTAGTCTCACAGGCAGCAGTTGGCTGAGCAGTAGGAGGCGTGGGGGTGGTGACTAACTGCTCCATATTCCCAGCAAACCGCAGGAAGAGGAGTGAAGTGGCTCCTTCCAGCTTTTCATTCTCTCTGGGCCCTGAGGCTCCTCCAGTGAGCCTTTCCTGCCCAATGAACCCCTCAACCTGTTCACAGAGGAGCCGCTGGAGAAGCTGCCATAGCCACAGCCCAGCCCTGGAGGCGTCTTGACTAACACTGCCTTAACTCAGTGCCCCACGCACCCCTCTCCCTGGCCAGGTCATCACTGAAAAGATTCCTCTGAGAAGGGTTATGAGAATGGGCTGAGATCACTGCTGATCTTCCAAGTGGGTCTGTGGCTAAAATGTGCCAGAAAAGACATGGGAAGGCTTTGGTCTGTCTGGGAAAATAGGATGTCATGGCTGACATCCAAATTCCTTATGACTTGCTGATCTCCCTGGTCCCACTTCACCCCTTCTACGCTCTAGGCATGACAAAGGACGTTCAGTTCCACGAATGGGCTATGCTCTTAGCTCTGGGTCTTTGCACACACTGTACCCTGACTGAAACATCTTCCCCTCAAGTCCTATCCCGCCTGTGCCAGACGCTCCCAGTAGTCCCCAGTAGTCAATCTCTATTTCTTCCTTCCTTACAAAAACATTACTGGAAACAGTAGGTGCACAGCACCAAGGGAAAAATCCTGGTCTGCGGCCTGCCCCTTCTCCCTTGTTGTTTTCCCAAATTTACAGTTAGAGGTGGCCATGTGACCCATTTTCTGGCCAAGGACATCCTTTGGGGAAAATTTTGCTTCCAGGATGACTTCTTTCTGCTTGGCAATTGACCTGAGGTATGGTGCTGCCACAACCTTCTATGAGACTATGCAGCATAAGATGACAAGCCCTCCTGAGAGGACGGAGGGGAAGCAGACTAAGAGCCCGGTTCCTTACAGGTATTGTTGAGCTCATGAATACCTGAAACTGCCTGCCACCTGACTTCCTATGTGAGCAAACATCCCCACATTTGTTTATGCTAGTTATTCCTTGCAGCTGATAACATTCCTAACTGATGCATTGGCCTCTGGGTTCCAACTTGAAAAAAGTCACTTCCTCCAGGAAACATTTCCTGCCTGCTAAGAACAGGAGCCAGGGCCCCCTCCTTGGAGCAGGGGATGCATTGTGCCTTTCATGATCTTTGCACCTGTTCACTCATCCATGTGTCCCAGCAGGTGAGGTAGGCAGCAGGGGCCCCGTGCTGATCACCATTTTATTCTAAGCCAGCATACTTGTTGAACACATAAGCACACCCATAGCTGATTGCTGGCACCAACTCCTTGACGGCAAAGACTGGGCCTGGCCCTCACGAGCTTGCAAAGACAGTTGAGCTGTGATGACCACATAACCTCTAAGGAAGGGGTGGGTGTGTACACACATATGCTGAAGAGAGGTGGGTGTCACTTTGCCTGTCTAGAAGAGATAGCTGCTGCTTCCTGCACAGGACAGTCTGCATTACCTCATGACCTGTGTCCCTCTGCAGGGTGACAAAACATTTCCCTCTCTGCCTCGGTCCGGTTTTAGCTCGAGCCACCCCCACCCACCACCTGTGCTCTAATTCATCTGTGGTTTGGACGTGCTCAGCTGCACTTGGAAGGACAGGAAGACACTCACACTTCTGTCCCCTCCCATAGAGAAACAAATCAAAGTGGCAGTATCTGTTGATACTATAAGACATTGCGCCCTTGTGACTACTGCACCTCTTCACACATCTACAAAACATTGCAAAAAGTCTAGTTTTCAAGTTGCCCAGTTTCTCCTATCATCACATTTTAGGTGTCACTTTTCTATTTCTCACCTTATATCCATCCCAAGGGCTGATCCTGTCTCTCACAGCCAGCAGGATATTTAAATACACACTATAAGCTTAGTGCTTTCATACATTATTTCATTTAATTCTCAAAATAATCAATATCTTCATTTTACACAGAAATAATATTGGCAACACCCACTGAGCACCGTGGTAGCTACCTTATACACGCTACGGCCAGTCCTCCCTAAAAGCTGCCACGGTGATCTATATTCCCATTTTGTAGATGACGAAACTAAGGTTCAGCAAATAAGTGGTAGGGAGCCAGGTCTGTCCAACTCCAAAGCATTTCAGAGTTGGACCAAGCCAGACAAGAGACCCACCCCTGGGATAACACCCAAGGACGAGGACATCAATGGTTAGGGTATAAAAATTTATTACACATACAGAATATTACCACTAACAAATGCAGACAAGCTAGGACACAATGGTACTCGAAGGAGGATGGCTAGCTCTTTGGAAAGTGAACAGGTTTGGGTGGCTTGGCGCCTCATGCCACGCAGATGGGTCAGTCAGATGGGACAGCACATGCCAAACACCATGGGACGTCAGGGCAGCGAGGAACTGCTGCACGTGCCCAATGCCTTCCCCATCTGACCTAGGGCTTTGAAGGATGCCACACCCGAAGCAAGCAACTGAAGCGAAGGTGGCCCAGGCTTGTCTCTGAAGTCACAGCAACACCAGTTTAGGCAATATGTTTAATTGGATGATTTCCACAAACTATACACGAAGTTTCTAACCATCACAATTGAGTGAAGTACAAAACATTAAGTTACAGGCTGTGGGAAGGGAAGGCAGCACCAATGGTGGTACCTTCCAATCCTGACTGGTCTAGGGGTATGGGGTGGGGGAGGGTTTTCTTTAAAACCGAGCCCCTGATTTCAATGTACAAAAGAATTACTCTGATCGATATTAAATTGTATTGAAAACAAAATGGACTAAAAAGCAAATACTACTCTATGTTGGGGTGGAAATGGGAGGAAAGAATGAGTCCTTCAAAGCAGGAGGGGAGACAGCTGGGGAAAGGGTCTGTGGCTGTGACCCCAAGCGGTCACTCACGCTGCTCCATTTTTACTTTTGGTGGTCTCAGGAAGGTCCGATTTTTCTTCTCTTTCTTCCCCTTTGTATTTGCTTGGAAGTTTCGCCAGCTGTCCACACGACCATCTCGACTTTCCTAAGCACAAAAGAGTTTTGACATGAGGAAACCAGTTAACGAGAGGAAGGGCCTGAACTTGCTCTGCCACCCCCCTGTAGCCCAGCGCAGCTAAGCCCTCTGGAATGATCCAAGAGTAAAACAGGGCAGAGCTTTTTCCCCACTTCCATGGGCGCAGGAAGGTGTCATGCCATCTCTAGAAGGCAGGATAAGCCACAGGTGGGAAGAGGAGGACAAATCAGTAACATGCATCAAAACAATGAGGCCACCACCATTTGTTGGGGACCTCTGGGCTAGACATTTAGCATATGCTACTTCTGATCCTCACAAAAAGCCGACTGCACTGTAATCAACAACTACAGCAAAGTCGCAGGGGACAAAATCAATCTACAAAAATCAGTTGCATTTCTGTATGCTAATAACAAACTAACAGAAAGAGAGCTCAAAAAGATAATACCATTTACAATTGCATCAAAAAGAATAAAATATCTAGGAATAAATCTTCCCAAGGAGGTGAAAGACCTATACAATGAAAACTACAAGACATTACTGAAAGAAATCCATGATGACATAAAGAAATGGAAAGACATCCCATGCACATGGATTAGAAGAATAAACATAGTTAAAATGTCTATATTACCTAAAGCAATCTACAGATTCAATGCAATCCCAATCAGAATCCCAATGACATTCTTCATGGAAATAGAAAAAAGAATACTAAAATTCATATGGGGCAACGAAAGACCCCGAATAGCTAAAGCAATCCTAAGAAAAAAGAACAAAGCTGGAGGCATCACAATCCCTGACTTCAAAACATACTACAAAGCAATAGTAATCAAAACAGCATGGTAATGGTACAAAAACAGACACACAGATCAGTAGAACAGAACTGAAAGCCCAGAAATAAAACCACACATACACGGACAGCTAGTTTTCAACAAAGAAGCTAAGAACATACAATGGAGAAAGGAAAGTCTCTTCAATAAACGGTGTTGGGAAAACTGGACAGCCACATGCAAAAGAATGAAAGTGGACCATCTGCTATCGCCATTCACAAAAATTAACTCAAAATGGATCAAACACCTGAAGGTGAGACCTGAAACTATAAAACTCATAGAAGAAAATATAGGCAACACACTATTTGACATTGGTCATAAAGGAATCTTTTCGGATGCCATGCATACTCAGACTAGGGAAACTAAAGAAAAAATAAGCATGTGGGACTTTATCAGATTAAAGAGCTTCTACAAGACAAATGAAACCAGAATCAAAATGAACAGACAACCCACCAGCTGGGAGAAAATATTTGCAAAACATATATCTGACAAGGGGTTAATCTCCATAATATATAAAGAACTCACACAACTGAACAACAAAAAAACAAACAACCCAGTCAAAAAATGGGCAGAGGAAATGAACAGACACTTCTCCAAAGAAGATATACAGATGGCCAATAGGCACAGGAAAAGATGCTCAACATCACTAATCATCAGGGAAATGCAAATCAAAACCACACTAAGATATCATCTTACACCCGTTAGAATGGCTATAATCACCAAGACAAAAAACAACAAATGTTGGAGAGGATGTGGAGAAACAGGAACCCTCATACACAGCTGGTGGGAATGCAAACTCGTGCAGCCTCTATGGAAAACGGTATGGAGATTCCTCAAAAAATTAAAAATAGAGATGCCCTATGACCCAGCCATCCCACTACTGGGAATCTATCCAACGAACCTGAAATCAACAATCCAGAGAAGCTTATGCACCCCTATGTTCACTGCAGCATTATTCACCATAGCCAAGACGTGGAAGCAACCCTAGTGTCCCTCGACTGATGACTGGATCAAGAAGATGTGGTATATATATACAATGGAATACTACTCAGCCATAAAAAAAGACAAAATCGTCCCATTTGCAACAACATGGATGGACCTGGAGGGTATTATGTTAAGTGAAATAAGCCAGAAAGAGAAAGACAAACACCGTATGATCTCACTCATATGTGGAATATAAACCAACACATGGACAGAGAAAACTGTATAGTGGTTACCAGGGGCAATGGGGGTAGGGGGTGGGCACAAGGGGTGAAGGGAGACACGTATAGGGTGATGGACAAACAAAAATGTACAACCAAAAATTTCACAATGTTATAAACTATTAAAACATCAATTAAAAAAAAAAAACTGACTGCACCGTGTAGTGCCACTGGCATTTCACAAATGATGGCACTGACTCAGACAGGTTAAATTATTTTCTCAAAGCCATATGGCTAGCCAACAGTACAGCCACTCTTTCCACTGCACATTCCTTCTGCCCCCCCAAACTTGGATGGAGGCTCAAAGCCAGCACAATGCCTAGCCAGTTGTGCTCAAAGCGCCACTAGGATCTCTTCCTCCTTAGCAAGGGGCCTACTCATTTTCTCTCTTTGCATACCTGCAGTGGGACAGAAACAAAGTCATCATCGCTGGTTAGCCAATCCCTAGCCTGAGTTCTAAATCTTACAGAAGACAAAACCAAATGTTGCTCAATTCAGGAAACTGGCTGAGCACCTGAAGGATGTAACCAGGGTGTCACAGAGCAGTCAAGTTCAAAAGCCATTAGTCTCTCTGCAGGCAGGACACCAAAGTCACAAGAACCTCAGTTTCTACCAACAGACCTCTAAGTAGGGCACTACTCCACGTTTACACCCTAAATTAAATGCGCAAACCATTTTTCTTCAGCCCACTTGGCAGCTGTGCCTACCACAATCTCTAAAAACTGTTCAGGGATCCTCACTGCCCTTGCCATGGCTACAGAGCTTAGAGGTGGCCGAGCCAGGACTTATTCTCCAAAGCTCCCACTCCTCCCTCCATATCCCATTTCCCTGATTGTTTGCCCCAATCCGTCCTGGGAATGCTCCAGGGACCAAGTTTATAGGCTTGGAAGTTTGCTTATGCTGGAATAAGGATCCCTGGCCACCTTGGAAATTTACCTCAAAGTTTTTCTGCCACTCCCTTTCTCGTTTGGCTTTTTCTTGAGCTTCAATCTCTTCCTCCCTTTGTCGCTTCCTAGGAGGAAAACCAGGCCGTAGTATTTACATGATAGTGAGAGACTGTGTTAACCATAAAAGTTAAGGCATGTCCCCACAGAAGCAAGCAGATAAAGGAAATCAAGTCCCTAGAGTTCTACAACGATGGCTGCCTGGAAAGGGCTCAAAGCTCTTTCATCAATGTCTCACGCCAAAACATGCAGATGAGACTGTGGAGCAAGATATAAATACCCCTGTTACACAGTCATCAAAGCCCAGCCATTACTAATAGGAAGTTCTGGGCTCAGTCCGTGACCAAACTATCTGGAGAACCCAGGCCCTCTTACTTCATTACATTCCAATAGCAGAGGTTCTTACTCAAGAGGATCTCTGGACAAAAGCCTATCCTAAAACAAGGATATTTCACAATACCTGAACTAGTAAAACCTAGTTATTGCTAAATAACAATCAACAATACAAAATACATAAACTAAATTAACCTCAATATTTTGACGAGCATGGGAAATCCTACTTTAGGACAATAAACATTTTCTAAGTGATTACTCTGTATGATACTACATACTCACCAAAGCTGCAGCCACTAGTCACACACGAGGCTCTCGCCTCAATAACTCTGCCTATTTCACTCCACGAAATCAGGAAGAAAACACACAGCACTCTCAATTATAAACTCCCTAAGAGTAGGTCTATTCAGTTTTTCCTAAAAGTCAGAGGGAATTTCTCACTCTAGTGATTCAAAAGTTTGGCTGTTTCAGATAACTATTTTATTCTCTTAAATGACCTATTACATAATCCCTTCATTAGGAAAATCCCCAGTGACCAATGTTGGTGATCTAGGTATTTAAATATGATTTAAATGAATATACTGATATATACCTTTCATGCATTTCTTTGGCTTCTCTCTCTTTCCTTTTAATTTCCAATTCAGCAAAGAGTTTCATGGTCTGTTTGTATACTGCTTGTTTGAACTACAAGAAAATCAAGAACAAAAGAAAATAAAAGTAAATATTTTATCAGCAACTTATAATCAAATACTTTTAGATGGAGCCCAAGACAAAAGCAGATTAGAACCCGGCAAGGAAAAGAGACTCTTCAGAGAGAACCACTTAATGATGTTCTCTCAGGAGATAAATAACATATCCGCCTATGAGATCTTCCCACTTTCACCATGTAGATGATACATAAGCACCTTACTCTAAAAAGCACCAATAAGGAAAAAAGTCTACCTGCTTACTATAACCATTTGAGATTTTAGAGGGTCCTTTCCTCCAAAGGACTTCCAAAAATAACTTTATTTTCACAAATATTTTATAATTACTCTGTGCTAGGCACCAAGCTAGGTACTAGAGATATGAAGTTGCTACCAAGCAGACCAGTCTTAGGGGTCTACTGACTGTGGCAGGGGTACTAGTTGTTTCCCCTCCTCATCTCATTATCTGTTCTCCCTCCATCTAAAATCCCTTATCTTAAGGCATATGGCCACCCAATGTAAAAGTCTGTTATTTCCTAGGCTTCCTTATAGCTGGGGGTGGCCACATAACTTAAGTTTTAGCCAACAGGATGTTAGGAAAAGTGATGAAGCAATTTCCTGGGATGTTCTTAGAAGGAGCAGGCTTATCCCTTCTTGTCGCCTTCCCGCCTTCCTCTATTCTGCTGTTTGGCACATGAGTGAGGTGATGACACATCCTGGACTGTGAGGATGAGGGCAACGTCCTTGTTGGGAGAGCCACAGAAAGGAGGAGACTAAGTCCTTGGCTGACATACGGTCCGGGGCTGCCATACCAACGGCCATCCTCCCAAAGACTATTATACAGGAGAGTAAACAAATCGCCACCTTGTTCAAACCACCATCATTTTGGGTTTCGGTTGTATGCAGCTGAACTTATATTCTAACTAATATACTGACAGAAACAGATTAACACATTAGACAGAAAACAGAACTCTATCTTTAAAACTTTTTCCCCCAAATATAAAGTATTTTAAATATACAAAGAAATATAGAAAATAACCCATCATGCAGGTTTCATAGGGCCTACACCCTAAAATCAGAGGCAATGGACCAAAGAGTGATGTATGGAGAAAAAGGGAAGTCCCAAAATTTCTGTCACTTCTCTTTAATACTGTTTCCTGCCAGGCACTGCTTAATGAAGTGTCAATGCTGACAAACTCCAGTCCCTAACGAGGACAAATGTCAAAGGAGTGAAGGAGTCTGTAATGACTATTTCAATATCTTTAAAAGCTCCAAACTCTCCTGGATGGGCAGGTACTGGTGATTTTTAATTTTTTTATATTTTTATGCTTTTTCCAAAATTTCTATTATTAGCATGCATTCCTTTATAATTAGAAAAAAAAAGGGAACTAAAAGAAGTTATGGTCCTTAACAACTCAGGAGGGCCAAGGAGTACTTGTAAGAGGGTCTTCAGAAAAGACTAAAGAGGATGATTAAAGGGAAGAGAAAATAGGACTCAGGAGAAAAAACTAAATATTGGAAAAGAGTAAACCCAAAACAGGTGGCTAGTGGAAAAGACGACCTAATAGTTCTCAAACGGTGTTACTACACAGAACATAGGACTGGTCAGTGTTAGCAAAATCACTGAAGCAAAAAGTTGCAAGAAAGTTTCCCTAGCAAGACAGCCTCTCCTCTATAAAACTTTAAAAACAAGATACAGGGGCCAGCCCCGTAGTGTAGCGGTTAAGTGCACGCGCTCCGCTGCTGGTGGCCCAGGTTCGGACCCCGGGTGCACTGACACACCGCTTGTCAGCCCACGCTGTGGCGGCATCCCATATAAAGTAGAGGAAGACGGGCATGGATGTTAGCTCAGGGCCAGTCTTCCTCAGCAAAAAAGAGGAGGATTGGCATGGATGTTAGCTCAGGGCTGATCTTCCTCACAAAAAAAAACAAGATATGTACATGGATAAGTTACATACTGACCTAAACTGAGGCAAGATTAAGATGACTTTAAATTTTCAGGCTAGTGAGGCAATTAGACACAAATATTTAAGTACAATCTCTTAACCAATCTCCACTAAATAACTCACTGGATTAACCAATACTCTCCATTTCTCTGTAAATTATTACCTGGAGCACAATGAGCACTTGTGGCTAGGAAATAGCTGTTAACCAAGAGTCCTTTGTGGTTGTTCCCAAAGCTATCTATGCCAGCTGCAATTACTACTACACTTAAGTGATTTAAATATCATAGAAATTGATGTCATTATAAAAACAAATGCTTGTTTTTTTTTAAACTAAGTGGAATGCTTTAGAAAGATTCAATAAACGTTGAGTCCCTAAAAATAACCGGTACTGAATTAGATACCAGTGAGACATCTGGAAAAGACTGAAAACAGAATCATAAATGTCTAAGATTTTCCTCTTGGTTTGCTTCACAAGTATCTAAATTTTCAATGTACTTCAAAAGAAATTAAAAGTAGAAACTATGGATAATGCTTTGTGCGTGTTTTATAAAACAAAGTCAACTGCAAACTCCAATCAGGAGACACACACTCAAAAAAAAGGCCAGAGCCCAATGTCAAAAAAAGGGTAAATTTCAGGCCCGTCCGGTGGCACAGCGGTTAAGTGCGCCCACTCCACTTCAGCAGCCCAGGGTTCGCAGGCCCGGATCCCGGGAGCACACTGACGCACTGCTTGTCAGGCCATGCTGTGGCGGCGTCCCATATAAAGTAGAGGAAGATGGGCATGGATGTTAGCCCCAGGGCCAATCTTCCCCAGCAAAAATAAGGCGATTGGCATGGATGTTAGCTCTGGGCTAGTCTTCCTCACCGAAGAAAAAAAAAAGGGTAAATTTTTTAAAAGGGTGAATGAATGTACATTTAATATTTTAAGTTAAAATAAAATGTTTATAGCATATATGCATCATTCTTTTAAGCTTCCCTCTCTTTAACCCACTAGTCAGTGAACCCAACTGCACAAGATACAGTGGCTCTTTCCATATTTAACTCACCAGCTCAGGATCATCCTCTTCCACATTTGTAGGTTTCCCTTCCTTCTTTAATTGCTTTTTTCGCTCTTTCACCTAAAAAGAATTTTTTTTCATCAAAAGATGAGCACTTATACCTTGAGAATATCCACTGAGTTGCACACATATAATATGTGCACTTTTCTAAAGGTATAACAAAAAAGTTTGCATTAAAAAAAGATGAACTTCTCCCCTGCCCTCCAAAACAGCAATGCAATCAAGGAAAACTAGGAACCAGTTTTCTCTAACTCATCTAAAATCCATCTACCTGGAATGATGAAAGGGGACCAGAAGGGAGTTATCCTCAACTCATGAGATCTTGGCCAGATCAAAAGAGCCTTTGATAAATTGAACAGATTCCCCGTTTATCTTTTGCAGTTTGTGGTTATGTTTATAGCAAAGAAAATATATTTGTCAAGTTTTAGAAGAAGCTACAGAATATGTGGCATTAAGTACTGTTTTTCTGGCATTTCTACAACTGCATTCTTGATAATTTTGACTGTGAAACTCCCTTAAACCAATAATTTTCACATCACATTAACTGATGTTTTTATCACTTAGGCCACCGTTGAAATCCAAAACAATTAAATATATCCATTCACACAAGAATGACATTACTCCATTAAATAACCATTCAGCCTATTATACCAGCAAAAACCCAAGTGGCTTCTAAGCTCAGAAAGGCCCTACTGCCACCTTGTGGTCAGAAAGACTGAGGGTGGCTTCTTCAAAGGCAAAATACAGAGGAAGGGTAACTACCACAATGATACAAGGAGAAACCGTCAGGTACTTTTCTGATTTCTACCAGAACTGGGCCCACAGGTGCCACTTCCAATACATGACCAGCTGGACACAGTTATGTTGGTCCATCTCCCCTTTTTATGCATGTTCTTCATTTAAATTGGACTCATTATTGTTATTGGTTAGATAGTTATTCCAAAGCTCTTCAAAGAAAAGGTCACATCCATATTCACCCCCGACTGAAACAGCTCTTACAAATGGGCTCGAGATTCTTGCCCCAGCAAGTAAAAAATTAAAACAAAGACCTTTCTTACCTCAAGCAAGCCATCCTAACATATCCTACCACTCAGGAGATTTAGGTAATGAAAAAAATAATGCCAGCAATAACTGAATTTATTTCAATTGAGTCCCTCCCAACCCTGTTATTAATACAGACATGTACCTCCTCTTATTTTTAAAAAAATTTACTCACATCCCCTTGCCAGCCTGTCTCAAGCCCCTATTCCAACCCCTTCACAGGGACAAGAATAAAAACCAAGGGTCAAGTGTCACCATGGCTGCTCTACTTTTCCACTCTCAGAATGGGGTAATGTGACAACATGTGATGAGAGGGCAAGAAGAGCCCTCTTTCCACAAGACAGGACTGGTAAGGAAAGAGGCTGGAGCAGTGTCCTAGTTACTCCTCATCCTGAGCTCTAGGGGTGAATTATAGCTTTAGGCACACACTATTCATGACCACCACAGCAAAGTGGTGGAGACCACATAAGTAGTCACGGGTATGCCAGGAGGCATTGCTATGTTAACATTTACCCTCCTATACGGTGCCCAAGGCTTGCTAATACTTCCTGTAAACACAGCAGCACTATAAATACTTACAGTGTGTTCCACGTATTCTTTTCCTGCCTGAATTACATCCAGGGCCCTCTTCTTTTGTTCCTGATCCAGTAGCAACTTGTAAGCTTTGTCCACAGCTAATGCAAAACATTGAAATTAACTGTTTCTGCAAACACCCTCTGAAAGTCTGAACTATACTCAGGCAGCGTAAATGGACTTGTGCCATCTAAAAGCACTCCCTACTTTGTTAAATTATTTACTGTTGTTAAACTAATTAAAAAACACACTATAGCAATGGCTTTCCCTGAGAGCCTTAGAAAAAATTAAATATACACTCAAGGCTAAATATACCACATCTAGATTTAATTCAGTGATAAAACACTTCCAATTATTTTTTATGTTCAAAGAAAAAAAAAGATCCTATGCAATAACAGTCTTTGTTGGCATATAAAAGCTTTAACAAAGCAAAGTTAAGGTCTATTTCTTAAACAGCAACATTCTGCTTTGGAATGACAACTCTTCTACTGAAAACCACTGCTTCTTCACAACCAGAAGACAAAACTATAACATTCTTTTCTTGATCCAGGACAAGGAACAGTTAGTCTCTACCACTGACAATATATTAGTCAGAAGAGGTAAATTTACAAATACCTTCAAAAGCCTTTTGTGCTCTGTCAGCATCATCTTGATTTTTATCAGGATGCACCAATATGGATAACTACAATAAAAGAAAAGTTAGGCCTGTCAGTAAGAGGAACATTTTAGTAACTCCTCGCCTGCACTGTGTCCCTTTTTAAAAGCAAAAACTCCAAGGTATTAAGGCAAAAAAGACTGTCACAGAGGCATTTTAAAAAAATTAATAAATATCATAAAATGACTGGAAATACTGGTTTTTATCAAAATTCAAGCACCAAAGAGTAAATGCACAACTGGGAAACATTTAGGGTTTTAATCACAAAGTTGAGAACAAAAGTAAGCCTAGCATTATGAGGACGTTGTGCTGATCCAGAGGAGAGAGTAGATTGAAAAGTACCAAGGTCCTATTATGTTCCTTATACTGAGTACTGAGGCGGCTAACACAGGTATGAGACATCATCTCTTTCCTACAAGAATTTTTAATTTAAAGCAGTGATTCTCAGTTCTGGCTGTGCTCCAACCTTGCGAAGCTTTTTAAAAATACACAGGTCTACTCGCCACTTTCAGACCTCTGAATCAGGCTCTGGCATCTGTACTTTTTAAACCTCTACTAGACTGGGTATCAGATGACAGTAAGGAATTAGTATTAATTTTGTTAGATGTGACAAGTAGTTAAGCAAGAAAATGTCCTTTTTTATTTTGGGGGATATATGCTGAAGTATTTAGGGGTAAAGTATCATGGTGTCTATAATTTCCTTTACAACAATTCAGCCAAAAATATATAGTTAATGAAGTGAACTGTAGCATACAGATGGTGAGTATTTGGGTGTTCACTGTTCTATTCTTTCTTTACAAAATATAATTTGTTAAAATAAAAAAAAAAAATCTCCACAGGTGTTTCTTTCAGACAGCCAGGGTTAAGAACCACTGCCCTACTGCCAAGTGACCAACAGAAACCTCCTAGTTGGAACAGAGGGACTGCTGGGGTAGGACAGCAAGTGGGGATTCTAATACTAAGCCCAACATTACTGGAGCCAGCATCTAGGGGTCTAACCCCAACTTCAATCACCTACTAGCTGTGAGACCTTGAGCAATTCACTTAACCTACCTCCACCTCAGCTTCCTCCTCCGTAAATGGGACAATACTAGGTACCTACATCTCATTGAGTTGTCGTAAGGATGAAATGAGACAACGCAAGTCAAGAACTCAGCATACTAACACACAATGACAATAGTTAGCATATAAAAAGGACAAACTATATGTAAAGACCTATTCTAAGTGCTTTATGTGTATTATCTCATTTAAATCCTCATTAACCAGCCCATGGGGTAGGCACCATTATTACGTGCATTTTACAAACGAGATTAACAGGCACAGAAAGGTTGAAAGTAACTTGCCCAAGTTCAAACTGCTTATAAGAGGTACAGCCAAGATTGAAACTCAAGTCATACAGCTCTAGGGCCCATACTCTTAACTATTAGATCATATAAAGACTAAATAAGGGGGTGGCCCAGTGGCACAGCAGTTAAGTTCTAGAGTTCCGCTTCGGCGGCCCAGGGTTCATCCGGTTCAGATCCTGGCCGCAGACCTACTCACTGCTCATCAAGCCATGCTGAGGGGGTGTCCCATATAGAAGAGCTACAACTATGACACACAACTATGTACTGGGGCTTTGGGGAGAAAAAAAGAAAAAAGAGGAAGATTGGCAACAGATGTTAGCACAGGGCCAATCTCGCTCAAAAAAAAAAAAAAAGACTAAATAAGAACCTCTTACTGAGTTCTTTGTATAGCCACATAAAAAACTGTTTTGAGGGGCCGGCCCGGTGGCGCAAACAGTTAAGTGCGTGCGCTCTGCTGCGGCGGCCCAGGGTTCGCCGGTTCGGATCCCAGGCGTGCACCGACGCACGGCTTGTCAAGCCATGCTGTGGCCCATACAAAGTAGAGGAAGATGGGCATGGATGTTAGCCCAGGGCCAGTCTTCCTCAGGAAAAAAAGAGGAGGATTGGCAGATGTTAGCTCAGGGCCGATCTTCCTCACAAAAAAAAAATTGTTTTGACTATGGATTTTTTTTTTTTTAATTTTTATTTATTTATTTTTCCCCCAAAGCCCCAGCAGATAGCTGTATGTCACAGCTGCACATCCTTCCAGTTGCTGCATGTGGGACGTGGCCTCAGCATGGCCGGAGAAGCAGTGCGTCGGTGCACGCCTGGGACCTGAACCCGGGCCGCCAGCAGCAGAGCGCACGCACTCAACCGCCAAGCCACGGGGCCGGCCCCTTGACTATGGATTTGAATGCTTGCTTATTAAATTGGGAAAGACTGCTAATGCATTACATTAAGAAACTTGAAACTTTAGAAAAAAGAAAAAAAGCTGAATTTACGTGCAGAGTAGAACTCAGGAAGGGAAAAAAGCTATAATATTATATAATGGGAAATGATTGAGTAGGCAAAGATAAAAAACATCTTGGCTTAATAGTAGATCAGAAGATGATTATGAGTCAGCAATGTGGGGGCAATTACTGTACTGAAGAAGCATAACACTGGATATTAAAAAGTATATCATGCAGGAGCTGAGAATTATACTAGCATTGGTCAGGCCCTATTAAAATATGAAGTACATAAGAGATATAAAGCAGTTGGGGAAAGCTTAAAAAAAAAAAAGACATGAAATATATAGAAAATCCAATGTGCAAAGACAGATTACAGGAGTCTGATTATTTAACTCATAGAAGGAAAGGCTAGGAGGTCAAAACTGTCAAAACTGAAAGGGTTTTTAAAAAGGCTACTATAAAACTTTATAGCTTGAGTTATTAAATATTAGAATGGGCAAGAATCAGAGGTTGTTGATCTCCTTTCCTGGAGATCTTCCAGAAAGCACTCTTTATATTAAACCAAGTATCTCTCGGGTATTCATTTAAGTTTGCAAAAGATAAAATTATTGAGGAATGGGGTCAAAAAAAAAAACTGTTACAAATCATTTAACATGTTCTCTCCTGGAAGCTGGGGGATTGAGTAAGTATGACCCCAAGTAAGCTTGACTATTCTACCTTGTACTTCTCCCTCTTAATTAAGGGGCTGGAGAGATTCTATTTGGATATAAAATTCATTCTATTCAGAGGTAAGCTATGGTCATTAAATTATTTAAGATTTTATGTCACTATGAGTTTTTTTTTTAAGAGTTACATAGCCTTAAGTTAAAAAAAAAAAAAAAACAAGGTTAACTTTTGGCCCAAAAGTCATAAGAGCAAATCCTAAGAAAACCATGTGCTTAATACATTTTCAAAAGATTCAAATTCCATCTATTACAGAGAAATACGGTACCTGTCGAAACCTCTTTTTTATTTCTTCATCTGTCACTTCAGGATCTATCTGAAGAACCTGCAAGAATCAAAATCAAAACTGTAAAAGAGATTAAAAGAATTTATAAATTTAAGAGGTGTCCAATAATTTATACATACTATAAACAGCATCTAGAACAGTGGCTGGCACACAGTTCTAAAAAATGTTCAAGAAATATGAATGAGCAAATCAATAGCAATAATAGCTATACTGTTTTAGGGTTCTCAATTAATACAGTAGTTACTTTCACTTCATCAGAAAAGTAATAACTTACTTCACACCCAGAGACATGTTTCCAGACCATCAGAAAATGTTGCATTTCTCCTTCACTCATTAAGAAAAGTACACCCCAATCTCTCCACCTTTGCAAATATGGAGAAACCACAGCAAACAAAAAATTAGGCTGGCTAACCTAATTTTCACCTCAATCCAGAAATGCCCACTTGGCTCCACTTTATATCTATAATTTACATGGCTGAATGGTCCTCAACCCAGAGAGAACATCAGAATCACCTGTGGACACCTGAGAGCAATGCCTGGGGCCCACTCTAGGATAGTCTGATTCTAACTCAGTAGAACTGGGGTACAGCCAAATGGCAGGAACATCTGTTTCAGCAACACTTTTAAAATAAACTGAATCATTCTTCTCCAAGCCTGGGTATCCTGGTGTTGACATTCCTTATCAAGGATTCTGACCCCATCACCACAAATACATATATTTATTCAAACATTTATATAGTAGCTACTACCTGCTGAGCACACTATGTACTAAAAATGCAAAGATAAATAAGCAGAGGAAACATTTTTTTTAATCATCATATAATAAGTGCATTTTTGGAAGAGAATATTATAAGATATACAATTAAAGCAGATGATTTCATAGTGTAGTCTATGGATTCAACATAGCACCTATTACTTATTTATTTGGTATTCAAGGCCAGAGGAAGGTGCTGAAAGGGCAGAGGTTTGCTAGAAATTCAGAAGAGCAGGCCCCACTTCAGTGTAACTGAATCAGAATCAACACTTCAACAAGATCCCTAAGTGATCCGAATCACATCGAAGTTTGAGAAGCACTAGTAAGCATTGATGGAGGTTAGAAATAAGTGCATTCAAAGTTAGTAGACTGAGGATGAGTTAAAAGGGGCAAAGAAAAAAATGAAAATAAATCTTGAAATGAAAAATACAGAGCCAGGGAAATTAAAACTGAAAAGTAATCTGCCAAGCTTAGTCAGATGCTTATAGCGTCTTAGAAAAACCTGGCAACAAGTAATATCAAGATTAATAGCAAGCTTTTAAAACAGTCCAAGAGTCTACCTACAGCAGTAGAGTTACTGGTAGGCAATGAAGCTGAATCACCACTGCATTCAATAGACTTTTGAAGGTTATGACAAGAGCATACCCATTCTCAAATGCTAGATGTACAATCGGGGGTGAGGGAGAAGGAAGAAGAACTTCAAAACAAAGAACTCTCAAGAGTCAGTGCGCCCCCTCATACCTTCCCAAGAGAGAAAGGAACTGGGAAAAAGTCACTCAAGAGGAAGAACACAGCCACGTAAGATGTACAGATAAAGGGAGGTAACTGTACACATACAAATATTCAGAGGACAACCTTACCTTACCTTGGATCTGGGGAAAAGAAATGCATCACAGCAAACCAAAGGCCAACAAACACCAGAAGGTGTCCAAAATGAATGAGAAAGGATGGAAAACCTCCCACTTCGCAAAAAAAACCCTCCAATAAAGCTATAGCCTACAGCATGAACTAACCATGCCAAATATAATTCATAAACCTTGACTGGTTCCCAAGGTAAAAAAATAAAATAGCTATAATTGCGATTTTTAAGACAATTGGGGCCATTTGAGTGTGGACTCTATTGGATGATGTTATTGAATTACAGTTGTTTTTCCTAGGTGTGGTAATGGTGGTAATGAGCAAATGTATTCTTGTTTTGAGGAGATGCATCCTAAAGTACTCAGGCATGAAGCATCACAGAGTCTGCAGCTTAATTTCAGATGATTTGGCAAAAATGAAGAGGGTACGTATAAACACACACCCCCAAAAGTTATTTTTCCAAGAGTTACATCACATGCACACTGATCTCTGGCACAAATATTCACAGAGTGCCTTCAAAGCTAATCCAACTCCTTTTCTATCTTTAAGAGATGGAGGTGCCATATGTGGCCATAACACACAATGAAGACAACGGGCCTATATCTGTGGCCCAAACCTCTTTGAAGCGTGCTTTATACATTCAGTCCAAATTTTTGGAGCACCTAGGATTACTAGATATTGTGCTCACTACTGTTCTCAGGGAATTTAAGGTCCAGCAGGGAAGGGACAGACAAGTAACAATTCTTACAAAAATGATAAATGCCGTATTACCAATATGGCTCTAAGGACACACACAGGTCTGTTCAGATTCTTGTAAAGTTTTTCTGAACTCCTATTGTGTCTCAGGCTTTGGGGACACTTCAATAAAAAATCCACAATCCTGGACCTCAAAGAGTTAATTAATTATCACACAGAAACAAAAATGCTTGACTGTGGCATTTACGTAAGTTTCAAACTCAAATAAACTATAATAGTGTCCTTTGGGATCTTCTGCTTGAAATAGGAATCCAGTCTTAGGTCACACCTGAACTCTCTGACCCGCTGACAACGTGCAAGTTCCAGAGTCCTGTGATATAAATACCTTTCTTTCCAACGTGCTGAACAAAATAAACAGAAAACAAAGTCTGTGGAGCTGCTTGCTGGGGTCTTAAAGTTAAATCAAAAGAAGGAACATGAAAAGGGCAGGACTGAGCAGGGGCACAGGTTCATCTAAGCTTATGGAAGTAAGTAAGGGAGGGCCCTGAACCTGACAATAACTGCAGAAGGCATAAGAAAGATCTCACATAATGGCTGAAGGTTAGAAATGTATCCAAATAGGGAGCTGTAGAGATGGCAGGAAAAAAAAATGCTTCCTGGATAAGGATTTCTATAATAAGACCCCTAATTTCTCCCTTTTCTACCTCCTGCTCAGTAAGGTGGTATATAGGAAGACTATTCACATTTCAATTGATAGCTGAGAGGACAGTTATTACTGCATTACTTCTCCTTACTAGGAAAAGACCAGTCTGTTTACCTCCGTAGAAAAATCTGATTCATTTAGATGTCTCAATAGGTGTTACATGAAAAACAGAAGTCACTGATTTCCTAAATCACTAGGAACACCTAACTCTGACTTAGAGTCAAAAAACCACTTTAGGGGGTCAGCCTGGTGGTGCAGTGGTTGGGTTCGTGAGCTCTGCTTTGGTGGCCCAGGGTTTGCTGGTTCGGATCCTGAGCACAGACCTACGCACTGCTCATTAAGCCATGCTGTGGAGGCATCCCACATACAAAATAGAGGAAGACTGGCACAGATGTTAGCTCAGTGACACTCTTCCTCAGGCAAAAAGAAAAAGACTGGCAAGAGATGTTAGCTCAGGGCCGATCTTTCTCACTCAAAAGAAAAAATTTAATTAATTAAAATGTATAAAAATATTTTATGTAGTAACATAGCATTTAAAATAGCATGAAGTGTACGATACTCATTTTTAAATAAAAAAGTTTTGAGTATAAACAGTTAAGAGTGGTTATTTCTCTTAGGTGGGATTATACATGATTATTTATTCTTGCTTTCTCTATAGTTCAGATTTTTCTAAAGAAATATGATTTACTTTTATCATCAGGAAAAGTTTAAAGTTATAAAACTAAGGAAATCCAAAAAGTGTATCTGCTTGTCTGTAACCTTGTGATCATTTTTTGGTTGTTGGGTTTTTTGGTATTTTTTTTATTGTGGTGAAACAGAAAAGTTTTAATAAGTAAATTAAATCAAAGATCCTAAATTTATCAAGGCTAGCTATCCCTTCACATCTGAAAATATATCTGTATATTTTTGGGTTGCTAAAAGATGATGGAGAATATTTGACAGAGCAAAGACCATTTCATTTTCCTTAACATGCTGCCTCCCAAGCTCTGCTCACAAGACCACCACCCAAGTTCAAGTCTAACTACAATACAAATTAGATGTGTGCTCTAATGTAAGTCTGCCTGCAGCTATGCAAAGCTCCCCATCAGGAGGCCACAGCAACATCAGACAGCTCACCTCAAATGGGTTCAAATTGAAGTAGGAGGAACCAGGACGGGTCAATCTTTCAATCTGATTTTTGGACGTTAGAACTGAATCTCTCTTCTCTATTTGTTTCACCTAAAATAAAGGGGATAAAAACTTCATTAGTAAAGCTCAATAGTAAACTCTGAATTGTCATCCTAACAAGTTACTCACTGGCACATTCAGCAAACATTTATGTGTCTAAATGTTCAAGATATTTTACTAAACACTTTAAGGAATAATTACAACCGCTACCATTTACTGAATTTTAATAATGTAAAAACTTTACACATATTTATTCCTCTCAACAATCCTACCTGTAGAGACTACTATTATCCCCATTTTGCAGATAAGAAACTGAGACTTAAACAGGTTAACAGACTTGTTCCCAACTACCCAACTTGTAAACCAGAATTTTAACCCCAACAGTTTGACTCCAGAGCAGGCATCAAGAAGATTCAAAGATAAATAAGTCACAGCCACCACCTTGGGAGCTTCCACTGTAACGACGGAAGATATACTTGTGTGTGTTCATACTTAATTTACAACTTTTTATTTTAAGAAAGGAAAAATATAATTACACTGAAATATATACTAAAAGCAGCATTAAAAATGTATATGAGGGGCCGGCCCGGTGGCGCAAGGGGTTAAGTGCACGCACTCTGCTGCGGTGGCTGGGGATTCGCTGGTTCGGATCCCGGGTTCACACCGACACACTGCCTGGCAAGCCATGCTGTGGCGGCATCCCATATAAAGTGGAGGAAGATGGGCACGGATGTTAGCCCAGGGCTGGTCTTCCTCAGCAAAAAAAAAAAAAAAAAAGAGGAGGATTGGCAGATGTTAGCACAGGGCTGATCTCCTCACCAAAAAAAAAAAAAAAAAAATGTATATGAGAGGGAGCAAATAACTCTGCCTACCTAACTCTAATGGAGTTATTAGAAAAATCCCTGACTTGAAGACAGTGCTAAGAACAGGCACCAGGCAGTCCTGGGAAAACATCCTTGGTGCCACTGCCAGAATAAGAATGCTAACTGGAATGAATCTCTGGTGTGTTATATAACATTTTTATTTCTATGGCCAAAACAAGATTAGAAAGAATTTCAGTAACATAAAAAGACACTGTCTCTCAATATCTTCCCTCTTCACTCATTTTAAAATAGCATGCCACTCCCTCCTACTCTCTACCTTCTTTCCCAGGCTTATTTTTCCTCAAAGCACCTATCACTACCTGACACTATATTGTACATCTGTTTACCGATTATCCTTCTCCATAGAACACAAGCTCCACGAAAACAGGATTTTTCTCTCTGTCCTTCACTACCGAATCTCCAGCACCTAAGCAGTAGCCTAGTACATGTCAGGCGCTCAATAAACACTGGTTGAATGATGACTGAAGGGTCCTCCTTTAGGTTCTTTCCCCCGTCCAATTCAAACAAACCAGGATTGCTTTTTTTTTTTTTTTAACTAAGAGAGAGTAAGTGAAACAAGTTTCACTATAATTAGTAAGTAGTCATTAGAGGCCAATAAATTATGGTACCAGCGCACCAACATTTTCAAAGGAATCAGGCATTTCAAAAGGACAGGCTATAACGAATGTGCTACTTTCTGTTTTTAAAGTTAATACTTTGGAGAAACTACTATGTAACAAGCACTGTTACAAATACCAGACATAAAAGATGAATGTGACATGCTGCTTAACTCTGAGCAGTCCACAGCCTGGTGGGGAGCAACTCCACTCCTCAAATCCACGCCAACATTACGAGGTTCGTCTTCAGCCTTGCTTTAACTCTTAGAAAGATGCTCCTGTTTTATTATATTTTATGAAACCCTTCCATACACATTAATTGCTTTAACCTTCATAAAAACTCTTGTTTTGGGCCGGCCTGGTGGCTTAGCGGTTAAGCGCTCGCGCTCTGCTGCTGGCGGTCCGGGTTCCAATCCCGGGCGCACACCGACATACCACTTCTCTGGCCATGCTGAGGCCACGTCCCACGTGCAGCAACTAGAAGGATGTGCAGCTATGACATACAACTATCTACTGGGGCTTTGGGGGAAAAATAAATAAATAAAATTATAAAAAAAAAAAACTCTTGTTTTAATATTAACTCTCGTTTTACAGACGTGGAAACTGAGGAGCTGCAAAATCAATGCCTTGAAAGAGTTCGATTGCAGACAAATTAACTGCCTTGCATAAATCCAATCAGAGGTCCTCTGACTCCAAACGGCATGCTCTTCACTTATTCATGCATTCATTTACTCAACATACATTTACTGAGCGACCACTATGTACTAGGCGCTGGAGATGCGATATAAAAGAGGCTCAGACCAACCCTACTCCTGTCCTAACATGATACCAAGCTATCTGCTCTAAGACCTGGAACAAATTATTTCACCTCCCTAAACCTCAGGTTTGTCATCTGTAAAATGGAGATAATGCCTACCTGGCATGATGCACAGTGCCTGGCGTTCGCGAATGGCAGAAATAACCACTAATACAACTCATTACAGAGAACTAAGTGTAGAAAGCGCTGCTGTTTAGAATAAAATGGGGGCCAAGACGGTTAAGTCGCCCCCAGGAAGGCCCAGCCCCTGCCAGCCCCGGACTCCGCGGACTTGGGGAACTCTGCGCGCGCCCAGGCACTTCGTTGGCTACACTCGCCGTCTCCTCGCAGACGTCGGACCCCCCTCCCCCGACCTTTTCCGTTGCCCAGGGGATCCCCCAGCAGCTAGCAGGGAGAGATGTACACACGCCCCCAGCCCCCCGCCGCCCCGAAGGCCGAACAGGAGGAGCCGCCCAACGGTCCAAGCCAGGAGGACCACTGCCTTCACCCGCTGGCAGAGCAGGCCCGAGCGGGGTCGCCCGGGTGCCACTCTTCCTCACTCGGCGTTCACCTCACTGTAGAAGGTCATAAATGCTTCTTCTGTGCTGCCTCCGCCGGCCGAAGCCCCACTCTCTCCTGGAGCCGCCATTTCCCCGGCCCAGCCACCACGTGACTCTTCTGCGCAGGCGCTGCCTCACGTGATTCTTACAGGCCCTCTCTAGCCCCGCCCTCTTCTTTGCGACCCTTAAAGGGCTGGAAGCCTAAGGGGGCACTTTTAATCTACGTTCGTAAATTGTTTTTTTTAATTGAGGTGAAATACACATAACACACAATTAACCACTTTAAAGTGAACAATTTAGTGGCCTTTAGTATAGTCACAGTGTTATGCAATCACCACCTCTATCTAGATCCAAAACAATTTCATCACCTGGGAAGGATACCTGGCACCTATTAAGCAGTCCCTTCCCATTCCCCCTTCTTCCTAGCCCCTGACAACCACCAATCTGTGTTCTGTCTCTGGATTTACCTATTCTGGACATTTCATATAAATGCAGTCATACAATATATGACCTTTTGTATCTGGCTTCTTTTACTTAGCATAATCTTCAAGGTTTGTCCAAGGTATAGCATGTATCATTACTTCATTACTTTTTATGGCTGAATAATATTCCACTGTATGTATATACCACAGTTCATTTATTCATTCATCAGTTGATGGACATTTGGGTTGTTTCCATCTTTTGGCTATTATGAAATAATGTTGCTGTGAACATGCATGTACATGCATTTGTTTGAATACCAGTTTTCAATTTTGGGGGATATATACCTAGAAGGAAAATTGCTGAGTCACATGGTAATTCCATATTTAACTTTTTGAGCAACTGCCAAGATGTTTTCCACAGCAGCTGAACCATTTTACATTCCTACAAGCAACGTGTGAGGGTTGCAATTGCTCCACATCCTCACCAACACTTATTTTCCATTTTTTAAAATTGTAGCCATCCTAGTGCCTAAATGGATCTTTTGCACAAACAGAAAGACCCTCTACTTGATGCCTAGCCTAGGAGATAATTAAGAAACAGCTGTATCTGAGAACTAGAAACAGAGTTTCTGAAACAGGAATGGCACTTAAATATCATCTGGAGGGGCCAGCCTGGTGGCGCAGCAGTTAAGTTCACGTGTTCTGCTTGCACAGCCCGGGGTTCGCCAGTTCAGATCCTGGGCGTGGATCTATGCACCATTCAGCAAGCCATGCTGAGGCAGCGTCCCACATAGAAGAACTAGAAGGACCTACAACTAGGATATACAACTATGTACTGGGGCTTTGGGGAGAAAAAAGAGGAAGATTGGCAACAGATGTTAGCTCAGGGCCAATCTTCCTAAAATATATCTCTCTCTCTCTAGAAACACACCAAATCATTATCACTAGGTAGTGGGCTTGTAAGTGATGATTATTTCTATTCTTCTGCTTTTGTGTTTTTCCAAGTTTTCTGCAGTGAACATTTGAAAATGTGCCCTGCAGCCATTTCCTCCCATTTAAGTCATACAAACTAGGACTGGTATTTTTTCCAACCAAAAGATGATCAACAAAAACAGTTCTACAGTTTCATAGAAGGCAAAGAAAGTATTTTTATAATCATGAATAAGATAGATAATCTGGCCCAATCCTCTCATCTAAAAGAGAAAAAAACTGGGTCCAGAGAGAGAAAATGAGGTAGGCAAAGGCTATAAACTACTGTCTTGTTCACATTTGTTAGAGGGCTGAAGGAACATCAAGGCAAAGCCTTCCCTAGACTTCTACTTATGCTCTTTTCTACTTCATTGCACCAGATTGCCAAAATTACAGTTAACGTATTAATGCATTTCACAAATATTAATTCAGTGCCTATTTGATCAAGGCCCTGATAACTTCAGAAGGTGAAAAGTGCAAAAAGAGAGAAACAGAACAAAACAGGGAACTATGATAGAATGACTAAGGAGGTCAGGGAAGGTTTCTCTGAGAAGGTGACACTTAAGCTGAGACTTGAGAGTGAAATGTCAATGCAACGAAAGAACATTGACACCTCTTAAGAGACCATATACATACACATAAAAAATTTTTTTCCCAACAACCCGAAGTCGGGGCATCCGGGACTTATCCCCGCCACGCCCATTACCCATCTTATTGACGCTAGTAGTCCAGGAAAAGGAAGACTTCCTTTGGGTTGTTTAATAATAACAATTTTAGGATTGGAATCGTGGGGTGGCAGTGGATGCCACGCCTCACTCTGAGGAATCCAAGAGCCGAAATGCCGGCTTCTGACCTTCTCCTCCCCTTCCTCTCCAATCTCCTCCATTATTCTCCAGTCCTTTAGGCTTTGAGCCCTTGCTAGGAATTGGCTAAGAATAGGCCCGCCTCTCGCTCACGATTCGCTGAGAACTACAGGAACCCCGCCTCCTCCCTCTCATGATTCGCTACTCCTAGGTTCATCCCGCCTCTCCACCGAAACGATTGGCTGCCCGGCCATCAGCGCTGTTAGCGCCTATAGAGAGGCTGCGCCTCCAGTGACCCGAGAGCTGCGGCACTGACAGCAATGGCAGTCACGGCTCTGGCGGCGCAGATGCGGCTCGGCGTGTGGGGCGCGAGGGCCATGCAAGCCCGAGGCTTCAGCTCCGAACGGGTACGCCGGCGGCAGTGTCCGCTGCCCCAGCCCTGAGCGCGGATCCCATCTCCCCCTCCGCGCTTTACCAATGTCCCGGTCTTTCTCCGCAGTCAAAGGATCACGACGCCCCCGCGGGCTCGATCCGGGAGGGCGGAGGGGCCTTCGGAAAGAGAGAGCAGGCTGAAGAGGAACGATACTTCCGGTGAGGCCCACGGGGTCCCGAGTCCAGCCCTAGATCTCTCAGGGCCTTCCAGTCGCCCCACCCATCCCTCCCTGGTGCCCTGGGGTGCCCTATCCCCCAACAGAACTCCCGGGCCCCCGAACCCATTACGCCCAACACTTGAGGTCCTGACTGTTGCCACCTATAGGGCGCTCCCAGCCCTGCCAAATGTCCCAAGGCCCCCAAACGCCAGCCATTTCCACCTGCGGGTGTCCAGAACTCGCAAACCACGGCTCCACTCTTCCTGAATCATTTACCATCCCCACCCGTGGAATGCTCCCCAGGTCGTGCGAAACGCCCCTCAGATACTTCGCAGAGTGCCCGGATCCGACCGTCCAATACTTGCAGACCCTCTGAGCCTGACTCCCTCGGCCCTCACCCACCTTTCACCCCTCTACGCACTCTTTTCTCCTCTACACGCCTTAGTTTTGCAAGCCCCGCAGGGATGGATTCCCTGACTCTTCAGACCCTCTCACCTGTTTCTAGACCCCCACGTGTCTCCGCCAGAGTGAGTGGGTCATATGAGCTGGTTGGTGGCAGCTGCTCACGGTTGGAATCCACACATACACACACTTCCTGGAGACTTTTGCCCTGCCCCGCCCAGCCCAGCCGCTGGGCTATATAGATTTCTCTCTCTCCTTTAGAATCTGGGCCTGTCTACCCTCTTTTTCAGCCCTGAGTTATCTTTTACTGACTTCTGTTCACGGTGGGGAGCAGCACGGGACTAATCTCGCTTCTGCTTCTCCTTTGCCCTATCTGTTCACTTCTGCCCTCTCTTGCTCACTCTTAAGAATCATCACCATGGCACCTGCCATACCAGAGAGCCAAGGTACAGCCCTTAGAGACCATCTAATTGGGCCCTACATTATACAGTTAAGGAAAACTGAGGCCCAAATGTGGCCAAACCAATGTTTGAATCGTCCCCTCTTGAGACTTAAATTGGACTGCCAAGTACTGACCATGCAGAGACCCCTTCTTTTTTTTCCTTCATTTTGGCCTTTACAGTGAGCCATGCATTTCTCTAGGCAAAGAAAGCCCTAGATAAATTGGGAGAGGATGTGACTATTTGTCTTTAACTATACCCGTTTGTCGACCTCCTTCCTTTTGCTCTTTTTTTCCACAAAAAGGGATTCTCTTCTCTGGGTTGTTCCTCTAATAAGGTATTGGAAATTTGTCACACCTCTCTGGAGTTTTCTACTCTAGCTCATTAATGATGGAATTTCAGGTACTAGAACCAGGAAAATGAAATCATTTGGGTCATCTAAAGATGGATACATCTTAAGATGGTGTATTCTTTCAGTAGTGGGGCTTAAGGAGGTAGAAGAGGATGACCAGCCAGACTCGCATGGGATTGGGACTCCTGTGTCCTTTGCCTTAGGTATTATGGGTTATGCATAGAGATCTCTTTGGGGTGAAGGATTGGGATTAAACCCAGAATGACTGTGTCCTTGTAGAAAGCGGACTAAAGAACAACTGGCAGCCTTGAAGAAACACCATGAAGATGAGATCTCTCATCATGTAAAGGAGATTGAGCATCTGCAGAAAGAAATTGAGCGGCACAAGCAGAGGATCAAGACACTAAAAGATCATGATGATGATTAAGTGCACACAGTTCCCCATGGAATGGCTACATATCATTGCCCACTTCTAAACCAAACATAGTTCTGGTTTAATTAATATCTAACTGTGTGCTGCCAACAGATTATAATAAATTGTCATCAATGTACTGTGTCTAATGCCTTCTTCTACTATCTGGAGAGGGGTAAGGGGACACACTACTGGACTGCTAAAATGAATCAGAGAGGGTACCTGCAATAGGGAGCTTGTAGACAAAGCACAGTGTGATAAGTGCTATGCAGCATGGGGAAGAAGGGAGGAGACAGGTGATACAGGGAAAATCCCCTTTCCTATCTTGACACTACTCAAAGGTGTTCAGAGAAAGCTTCTTGAAGGATAAACCTCAATCCAAGGCATAAGGACAAGAGCAGCCTGGAAAACAGGAACGATGGCTTAAAAAGATACAATGCAAGGCACCATCAGTCTATTTTGCATTTATATAATGGATTACTACTTCCCATGAACTAGTTATCCTTGTTCTAATCATCCTTGGGCAGATTGAGAGAACTGGAATTAGAAGTCATATATTGCTTACGGTTACTCAGTACACTGGAGTTGAGACTTTGTGTCCAGGTTTTTCCACGCCTCATCCAAGCATTAATAACAGAATTATTTCTTAGGTTATATTTTGCTTTGCCGAGTGTACTCTTAATTCAAATTAGATTTTAAGGCCTTGTTTAACTAAATTGTTACACAAACTAGTTGTGTGACTAGGCAAAAAAAATTTGAAGTGACATTTTAGGCCATTAGCAAGACATTTTCAATTCACCAGTTCCATAGATCATTTGCCCCAGAATTGTGATGAGTCATTTGTTGCAAGACCCCATTACACAAAGGCCTTTAGAGCCACTGAATGACAAAACCTTGGACAAGTCATTGACCCTGCCCTCACAGACAAGACGCTAGATGGCTGTTTCCAAAATACTTGTCCATGATGCTGCTGATGGAAAGTTTAGAGACACTCCTGAGGTGTGGGTGTGGAGATTCAAGTGGCCAGCAACAAAATGACCTCAAAGACGGAGTGCAAGAAATGATCATACTAAGTCATATGCCTTTTTGTGTGCATGTGTGAGGAAGATTAGCCCTGAGCTAACATCAGTTGCCAATCCTCTTTTTGCTGAGGAAGATTGGCCCTGGGCTAACATCCGTGGCCATCTTCCTCTACTTTATATGGGACGCCGCCACGGCATGGCTTGACAAGCGGTACGCTGGTCCGCGTCCAGGATCCAAACATTCAAACCCCGGGCAGCCGAAGCGAAGCGCATGAACTTAAACTGCTATGCCACTGGGCCGGCCCCCATATGACTTTTTTTTTAACTTTACAACACTACAAAATTTGAAAAGTTTAAAAATCAGTCGAGGAATAAGTAACAAACAGCTTCCATTTTGCATTTTTGTAACAACAACAACAAAAAAGCATACAAAATCCCCTAAGTTTGTATATGATAGTGTTTTTGTGACTTCTTATAATCAATAATTGCCTTATTGGGAGTGATGTTTCTGAGGTGATTCCTTAATAGGGGTGTACCATCTGCTCGACATATTTTTTATTTTAAATAAAAATCAGTCTAATGATGATTGAATAAAGCAAGCAAAAAGTTGAAACTTTAAAGTGAAGATGAATCATAACCCTGAATTCTTAAAAGGATAAAATGAATAATTTTTGGAGCAGCCTAATCTAAGACTGCCTGAACTTTATGAAAATGGTAACTTATGGTCTTTTTGTTATGACGTACCAGTGGTTAATTTTTCTATCATGCTGTAATAAAAGTAAGATATAAATATTGTTTTAAAATATGTTTTTAAAAATATTTTTTAAATACATATTTGTTTTTAAACATATATATATGTTAAAATCATAACATAATTTATGTGATATGAGCCAGTAACGACAGACACATAGCACAGGTCATAAGATTCACCCGGGGTCTGGCCCGGTGGTGTAGTAGTTGAGTTAGTGTGCTCCGGTTCGACGGCCCAAGGTTCACAGGTTCGAATCCCAGGTACAGACCTACACACCACTCTTCAAGCCATGCTGTAGCGGCAACCTAGACATAAAATAGAGGAAGATTGGCACAAATGTTAGCTCAGGGCCAATCTTCCTCACCAAAAAAAAAAAAAAAATTCACCTGGGACCTGGAAGCACCCCAGGTGGTTCTTAGAATTTGAAAAATACTACAGCAGGGGTTCTTAAAGTGTCCATAAGCCACCAGCAGCAGCAGCACCTGGGAACTTGTTAGAAATGCAAATTCTCAGGCCCCATCACAGACCTGCTGAAACTGAGGGTAGGGACTCAGCAATCTGTTTTAACAAGCTCCCCCAGGTGATTGGTGATTCTGATGTGCCCCGGAGGTTGAGGGCCACTGTCTTACAAGTATTTTCTCATGAAATTTGCTGGCATCCTTGCACATAGAACACTTGTATAAAGGCAGATTATTAAGTATAATAAGAATAACTATACATATTTAATATAGTTCTTAATATGAATACTATTTTAGGATTTAAAAATAAAAATATGTTAAGAATTATTCTTGCACAAAACATATTAACATTTTAGAACATAGCATTCCACAGAATACAATTTGGAAAATGCTACACTGGTTTATGGCACTAGTTAAAACTCTTTTCGTTTACAAGTAACAGAAGCCAGAATAAGCCAGTGGCTGGCTTAAGGAGGAGAAACAGAGAAATTTGTTGGAAGAACAAGGGCTATTGTCTCAGAATCTCAAGAAGATTTGAACAAACAAAACTCAGGAAAGGCAGGGCCCAGAGTAGCTCTGAAAACTTGAGGAGTAGATCTATCTAAGCAGCTTCCTGACTATCTGTGTCAGAATCATTGGGGTGCGCTTTTTTTGAGATTTCTATGGAACTTTACACAATGAAGTTATTTAACAATTGCACAACAATTTATATTTATGCAGCCCTTTACAATTACTTGCTCGTTAAATCTCATATTTCTGGCAAATAGGTCCATACCATTAGTTTAATTTTATAGCCAAAGTAACTGAAGCAGGGAATTGTGAAGTAACTTTATCAAGGTCACACAAGCAGCTTTGTGCTGAGCAAGGACTTTACTTCAGAGCTCCTGCTCCCACAGTCTTGAGTTGCAGTTACTGAACCAGTGGAGTGGTTCAGCTGCCTATTAGCTCCCTCCTCAATGTGGGACAGGTTGAGTGGGAGATGTGCCTGGACATCTGAGAATGGGTGGTAAAGGCGAAGGCTCCAGGTAGTAAATGTGGAAGTACCAGTGGTTGGCATTGGTGTTAGCATTTTGGCTGCGACATGAACCCCATCAGCATGTCAGTGCATGCCTCTATGATGTACACACATGTTTGCAATAGAGCCTAGTTTGAGATTTTCACATCAATAAGTCTAAAATTGTAGTTCTCTTCCCAGGCTGCACATTGAAGTACCTGGGGAGCTTTAAAATTAAGCCAATCCCTCAGGACCAATTAAATCCAAATCTGAGATTGGGACCTGAGAATGGGTATTTTCAAAAAGCTCTCCAGGTTTTTCCAATATGTGGCTAGAGTTGAGAACCACTGGTGTAAAACATCCTTCCAGATCTTCTGTACATGGTTGGGCAGGTTGTTTAGCGCATAAGGACACCTAACTGAAGGGGCCAAAGAGGACTGAAATTCAGCCCACACTCTGCTCACCAAGCAGCATACTCTAGTTTAGGGGTGGCATCTGTTCTGAAAAAGAGTCACCTTTTGTCTAATTCCCACAAAGAGAACCCTGAGTCATTCCACTATTCTTGAATATGTACTGCTGCATATCCTACATATTCCATTTTCAGGTTTTTTTAATGTATTCATTAGAAATTATATTTAGCATTTACTACATGCTGAGCACTTGGAAATAATCACAGCTCCTCTCCTTACGGGGCCCACAGCCTATTGGAAAGACAAGTGGTCAAACAACAATGTGGGAAGTGTTCTAATAGGGGTTAGCACAGAATGCTGGGGGAGGACACTAGACAGGCACTTCACCCAGACCTGGGGCTCAAAGGGACCTCATGGTGGAAGAGGTCTAACAGTGGCCAGGTAGAAGGTAGGGGGTGGCATTCAAGGCTGAGTGACAGCATTTGAAGAAGCCTGGCAGTGAGAGAGACCACGGGTTATTAGGGAATTGACAATAGTTCAGCCTGTCCATTTGCAGCATGGTGGGAATGATGGGTGAGGAAGAGGTAGTGCAATTGGAGGTTCTACCAATCTTCCAAGGGCTGGGTTGGCCACTTGCAGCTTAATCACTGTGTCCCACTCCGCAATCCTTCCTTGCTCTTTCCTTCTTTCCATCCTCTCTCCCTCTCTCCTTCCTTTCCTTCTTCTTTTTAGGTACAGGCCTTTATTAGAGCATAAAACACCTAAACCACTTGTACTCTACGTCCAAGAATCTTTAACTTCAAGCACTGGAAAGGAACAAAAAGCTTGGAAGCAGGCAAAGGAAGAAAGAAGCATGGGGACACATGCCACTGCTTCACTTGGTGCCACCTAGCACAACCACACAATTAGCAGATTCCACAGATTTCTCCTTTCTCACCATTCTTTTTTAAGTGAGGTAAAATTCACACAATATAAAATTAATCATTAACCATTTAAAGTGTAAAATTCAGTGGCATTCAGTATATTCACTGTTGTACAAAAATCACCTCTAGTAGTTTGAGACATTTTTATCACCCCCAAAATTCCATACCCATTAAGCAGTCACTTTCCATTCCTCTCTCCATCCAACTATTAGTCTGCTTTCTATCTCTATGGACTTGCCTCTTCTGAGTATTTCATATAAATGGAATCATACAATATGTGACCATTTGTATCTGGCTTCTTTCACTTAGCATAATGTTTTCAAGGTTCATCCATGTAGCATGTTCATTCCCTTTTTATGGCAGAATAATATTCCATTGTGTGGATATATCACTTCTGGTTATCCATTCATCAATAGATTGACATTTGGCTTGTTTCCACCTTTTGGCTATTGTGAAAAGTGCTGCTAAAAACATTCATGTGCAAGTATTTGTCTGGACACCTGTTTTCAGTTCTTTTGGATACATACCTAGGAGTGGAATTGCTGAGTCATATGGCAATTCTATATTTATCTTATTGAGAAACTGCCAAACTGTTTTTCCACAGCAGCTGTAGCATTTTGCATTCCCATCAGCGATGTACAAGAGTTCCAGTTTCTCCATATCCTCGCCAACACTTCTGACTTTTTATATATACATATCTTTATTATTATTGATGTGATAACAGTTTATGACATTGTGAAATTTCAGTTGTACATTATTATTTGTCAGTCACCATATAATTGCACCCCTTCACCCCTGTGCCCGCTCCCCCAACCCCCTTCCCCCTGGTAACCACCAAACTATTCTCTCTGTCCATGTGTTAGTTCATCTTTCACATATGAGTGAAATTATTCATCTGACTTTTTGATTCTAGCTATCCTAGTGGTTGTAAAGCGGTATCTCATTGTGGTTTTGATTTGCATTTCCCTGATGGCTAATGATATTGAGCATCTTTTTGTGTGCTTATTGGGCATTTGTATATCTTCTTTTAAGGGATATCTGTTCAAGTCCTTTGCCTATTTTGAATCAGATTGTTTGTCTTTTTCTTGTTGAGTTTTAAGAATTCTTTATATATTCTTGACACTAGATCGGTCTGCAGACCCAGCCTCTGTGCTGTTTGGAAATTGCAGAAGTGAGAAGATACATATATATATATATATATATATATATATATATATATATATATATAAAACATGATTTATATATATATGTATAAAACATGATTTATATATATATAAAACATGATTTATATATATGTATCTTGCTACATATATATAATATATATTTGTGTCTGTGTGTGTATGCACACACACACACACAAACATATCCATAACAAAACAAGGAGGAAATATTTATGCCAATTACAGTCCTTATTTCTGTAACTGATCACATGGTTGTAGCTGGTATTCATAACTACCTTCTTCTACTACGCATCCCCTATTCCCTTTGCTTCAAAGGGAAGCCATCAAGCACCTCAGCTGGTTGTGGTTCTTTCCTGGTAGGTTGACCCAAACCTTCATTCCTAAAGGATCTGGGCCATTAGCAGTCCTGCTGGATGGAGTTGTTATAGTTTTCCATTGACCTTAACACAGGGCATGATAATACTAAGAGACACCCTAAGGGATCCCCTATATTCCAGACATACTCTTCCTTACCTCCATTTTGGAGTAGTAGTCCAATTTCCCCTTGGTAGTCGAGATCAATCACCCAAGCCATCACATTAACTCCCTTCTTTGCTTGTTGATTCAGAGGTATGAGGAGTCAAAAATGGTCAGGCAGCAGTCTTAGCTTCCACTTCAATGGAATTATTGTTGTGTCTCCTCGTGGAAGCATTCCTCCCTTTGGAACTAAGACCTCTAGGCCAGCAGGTGATAAGTACACAGGAACAGGAAGCAAAATTTTGCTAGTGGCTCACTAGGGGTAATAGTAAGCAGTGTTATTCTTGTTTCCACCTCTTGATTCCTGGACCTGTGAATCCTGGCTATGGGAGAAACAGCACCATATCTTAGATGCTGATTCCAAGCATATATAGCCTTCTGAAGAACATTGCCCCAGCCCTACAAGGTATTGCCACCCACTACAACTGAGTCTTCAAAAGACATTCCACTGTTGTATCAAGCCAACTCCTTCAAGATGATAGGGAACATTGTAAGACTAGTGAACTCCATGAACGTGGGCCCATTGCTGTACATCCTTTGCTGTGAAGTGAGTTCCTTGATCAGAAGAAATGCTGTGTAGAGCATTATAATGGTGCATAACACATTCTGTAAGTGCACGGATGGTGGTTTTGGCAAAAGCGTTGCATGCAAGGAAGGCAAATTTGTATCCAGGGTATCTATTCCAGTAAGAACCAAACACTGCTCCTTTCATGATGGAAGGGGGTCTAATGTAATCAACCCAGCACCAGGTAGCTGGCTGATCACCCTGGGGAATGGTGCCATATCAGGGGCTCAGTGTTGGTCTTTACTGCTGGCAGACTGGGCACTCAGCAGTAGCCATAGCCAGGTTGGCCTTAGTGGGTGGAAGTCCATGTTGCTGAGACCAGGTATAACCCCCATCCCTGCCACTGTGGCCCCTTTGTTGATGAGCCCATTGGGTGATGACAGGGGTGGCTGGGGAAAGGTTGACTGGTATCCACATAATAGGTCAATCCTGTCCACTTGATTAACATTTCTTCTGCTGAGCTCACTCTTTGGTGAGCATTCACATGGGACCCAAATATCTTCACATTTTTTGCCCATTTAGAGAGCTCTATCCACATACCTCTTCCCCAAATTTTCTTGTCACCAATTTTCCAATCATGTTCCTTCCAAGTCCCTGACCATCCAGCCAAACCACAGGCCACAGCCCACGAACTGCTATATCATTGCATGTCCAGCCATTTCTCTTTCCAAAAAAAGTGAACAAATAGGTGCACAACTTGAACTTCTGCCCACTGGGAGGATCTCCCTTCCCCACTGTCCTTCAGGGATGTCCCAGAAAGGGGCCATGGTGCTGCAGCTGTCCACTTTCAGGTGGGGCCTGCATATTGTACAGAACCATCTGTAAACCAGACCTGAGTCTTCTCTTCCTCTGTCAACTGATTGTAGGGACTCCCCAAGAGGCCACAGGTGCACGCTGGGAGAGAGAAGGCAGTGTAACAGGAGTCGGACTGGGGCATTTGGGCTGCTTCATGTAACTAACTTGTGCCTTCAGGGCCTGCTCGGGCCCAGTCACATATACACCACCTCCGTTTGATGATGGAGCGCTGCTGTGCATGCCCAACTTTATAGCTTGATGAGCCAGAAAACACTCAGTTCCTGATGAGCAGCTCAGGTCACGTGGTAACTTGGCCATGGTTAAGCATTCAGTTTCTTCTAAGGCCCAGTAGCAGGCCAAGAGCTGTTTCTTAGAAGCAGAGTAGTTGTCTGCAGAGGATGGCAGGGCTTTGCTCCAAAACCCTAAGGGCCTGCACTGGGGTTCACCTATTGGGGCTGCCAAAGACTCCAGAGAGCATCCCCATCTGCCACTGACACTTCAGGCACCATTGGATCTGCTGGGGCAAGTGACCCACGTGGCAGAGCAGCCTGCACAGCAGCCTGGACCTGTCGCAGAGGCTTCTCTTGCTCTGAGCCCCACTCAGAACCAGCAGATTTTCAGGTTGCTCGATAAATGGGCTGGATTAATACACCCAAATGAGGAACATGTTGCCTCCAAACGCCAGAGAGTCCCACTAGGCATTGTGCCTCTTTTTAGGTCGTAGGAGGGGACAGATGCAACAACTTTTCCTTCACCTTAGACGGGATATCTCAATGTGCCCCACATCACTGGATCCCTAGAAATTTCATTGAGGTAGAAGGCCCTTGAATTTTTGTCAGATTTATTTCCCACATTCTAACATGCAAATGTCTTACCAATAAGTCTGGAGTAGTTGCTACTTCTTGCTCACTAGCTCCAATCAACACGTCATCAATGTAACGTGCCACACGTATAATACCACAAGTGTGATACCTTGTAGAAGGGCAAGGTGACTGCAATGGCCTGAATGTTTGTATCCCCCCAAAATTCATATGTTGAAGTCCTAACTCTCAACATGATGGTATTAGGAGTTGGGGCCTTTGGGAGGTAATTAGGTCATGAGGGTGGAGCCCTCATGAAAGGGCCCTTACAAAAGTGACCCCAGAGAGCTCTCGCACTCTCTTTCCACCATGTAAGGATACAATGAGAAGTCCAGCAGTCTGCAATCCAGAAGAGGGATCTCACCAGAACCTGCTCATGCTGGCACGCTGATTTTGGACTTCTAGCCTTCAGAACTGTGACAAATAAATTTCTGTTGTTTGTTTGTTTGTTTGTTTATTTATTTATTTATTTATTTATTTATTTATTTATTTTTGTGTGTGAGGAAGATCAGCCCTGAGCTAACAACCGATGCCAATCTTCCTCTTTTTTGCTGAGGAAGATTGGCCCTGGGCTAACATCTGTGCCCATCTTCCTCTACTTTATATGGGACGCAGCCACAGCACAGCTTGACAAGCGATGCGTAGGTGCACACTTGGGATCCGAACTTGTGAACCCTTGGGCCACCAAAGTGGAGCACATGCACTTAACTGTTGTGCCACTGGGCTGGTCCCAAATTTCTGTTGTTTATAAGCCACTATGGTTCTTTGTTATAGCAGCCTGAATGGACTAAGACAGTGATCAAGTTCCCTGTTAACTAAATTTTGACATAGAGTTAGAGAGTTGATATACTCCTGAGGTGGGACAGTGGAAGTATGTTGCTGACCTTGCCAGCTGTATGTATTAATCAGGGCTCTCCAGAGAAAGAGAACATATATATAGAGAGAGAGAGAGACAGAGAGAGAGACAGAGAGAGACAGAGACAAAGACAGAGAGACAGAGACAGAGACAGAGAGATTCTAAGGAATTGGCTCAGGTGATTATGGAGGCTGAGAAGTCCCATGATCTGCCATCTGCAAACTGGAGACTCAGAAAAGCCAGTGATGTAGTTCTAGTCTGAGTTCAAAGGCCTGAGAACCAAGAAAACCAGTAGTGTAAATTCCAGTCCAAGAGCGGAAGATCTATGTCCCACCTCAAATAGGCAGAGAAAGCAAATTCTCCCTTCCTCCACCTTTTGTTCTATTTGGAACCTCAATGGATTAGATGATGCCCACCCACACTGAGGAGGACAAGCTGCTTTACTCAGTCTACTGAGTAAATGCTAATCTCATCTGGAAACACCCTTACACACACAGCTAGAAATGATTTTTAGTCAAATATCTGGGCACCCAGTGGTCCAGTCAAGTTGACACAAAATTAGCCATCACGCTAGCTGAAAGCGAATTGCTTCTGGTGGTCCTTATTGACAGGTATGGAGAGAAAAGCATCTGCCAGTTCAATAGCTGCATACCAGGTACCAGGGCATGTGTTAACTTGCATTACAGAGCTCATCCTCTTCTTTCCCCACTTTGTCCAGTGACATTAGGAGCAACCAGCCAATCTCATTGTATTTCTTTTCTTTTTTTTTTTTATAATTTTATTTATTTATTTATTTTTTCCCCCAAAGCCCCAGTAGATAGTTGTATGTCATAGCTGCACATCCTTCTAGTTGCTGTATGTGGGACGCGGCCTCAGCATGGCCAGACAAGCGGTGTGCCGGTGCGCGCCTGGGATCCGAACCCAGGCCACCGGCAGCGGAGCACGCGCACTTAACCGCCAAGCCACGGGGCCGACCCGTCATTGTATTTCTTATTTTGACAAAAATGTTCAAAAGTATCATATACACAGTCACCCAGATCCTTGCTTCTTATAAGTAGTTGGTTAAGAGTATCCAGTGCTGGGCTAGCCCCAGTGGCCTAGTGGTTAAGTTTGGCACGCTCCACTTCAGGAGCCGAAGTTCAGTAACCAGGTGCAGACCTACACCACTCTTCTGTTAGTAGCCATGCTGCGGCAGCGGCTCACATACAAAAAGAGGAAGATTGGCAGTGGATGTTAGCTCAAGACAAAGCTTCCTCAGTTAAAAAAAAAAAGAGTATCCAGTGCTGATATTTTGCATATCCCTATTGGCAGATTACACCATGGACTATCAGTGCTCTCTTTACTACAAGAAATAGAGTCATAAGCATCTTTAAATCTAATCAGAGTGGAGAGCCAATTCCAGAAACCCCAGAATCAATTCAGAAAACTCATCCTCAAATTTCTGTTCTTCTAGAACCACTGTCAGTACAAAAATCTGTATTAGTCAGGGTTCAGCAGAGAAACAGAACTAGTAGGATATATATATATATATATATATATATATATATATATATATATATACAGAAAGAGATTTATTATAAGTAATTGGCTCATGCAATTATGGGGGCTTACAAGTCCCAATATCTGCAGTTGGCTAACTGGAGACCCAGGATGGTGTAGTTCCCATCCAAGTCTGAAGGCAGGGAAAATCTATGTCCTAGCTCAAGGCAGTTAGGCAGGAGAAAATTCCCTCTTATTGGTGAGAGGGTCAGCCTTTTTGTTCTATTTTGTGTGTGTGTGTGTGTGAGGAAGATCAGCCCTGAGCTAACATCCGATGCCAATCCTCCTCTTTTCTGCTGAGGAAGATTGGCCCTAAGCTAACATCCATGCCCATCTTCCTCTACTTCATATGGGACACCGCCACAGCATGGCCTGACAAGCAGTGTGTTGGTGCGCGCCCAGGATACAAACCTGCAAACCCCGGGCCACCAAAGCAGAGCGTGTGCACTTAACGGCTGTGCCACTGGGCTGGCCCCCAGCCTCTTTGTTCTATTCAGGCCTTCAATGACTGGATGGGGCCCATTCACATTAAGGAGGGCAATCTGTTTTACTAGTCTACCCATTCAAATGTTAATCTCATCCAGAAACACCCTCATAGACACACCCAGAATAATGTTTGACCAAATGTCTGGGCACATCATGGCCCAATCAAGTTGACACATAAAATTAACCATCACACCCCCTTTACCAAACTGTAATCACCTGTTGTGGTTTGTAATTGTCTATTTGTTTAGTGACTTTTCCAAACTATTTTTGCAAAGATGGTATTCCTTGTCATGTGTGGTAACTGAAGTCTCTGTTCCATTACCCAGCAATCGGCCAGTGATCTGACAAAGATTTCTCCAAATACTGAAATTTAGGAGCCTCTTTCTTTGTTAAGCAGTCCCATGGTTATTGTACATATTTGATTAGATTCCAGTATTCCAAAAAAGTTTATTCTGACCATTTTTGCCAGCTTAGTGGTTGTTTAGTGGTTGTTTCAGTGAAGGGAGCAATTCCTCTAGCTCCCTAACTCCACCATTTTTGAACAATGGGGTGCTTTTTATTTATTTATTTATTTATTTACTTTTTTTGTGAGGAAGATCAGCCCTGAGGTAACATCCGTGCTCATCCTCCTCTTTTTTTTTGCTGAGGAAGACTGGCTCTGAGCTATCATCTATTGCCAATCCTCCTCCTTTTTTTTCCCCCCAAAGCCCCAGTAGATAGTGTAGGTCATAGTTGCACATCCTTCTAGTTGCTGTATGTGGGACAAGGCCTCAACATGGCTGGAGAAGTGGTGCGTTGGTGCATGCCCGGGATCCGAACCTGGGCCACCAGTAGCGGAGCGCGCGCACTTACCCGCTAAGCCATGGGGCTGGCCCCGGGGTGCTTTTTAAAAATGAAAATTTTTAGCCTGTACCCCAGATCTCATGAATCAGAATATTGAGGAAAGGTCCAGAAATCTGCATTTTAACACAGCTCCTCTTAGAGTTGTGACTCACCTCTAACAAGAGTTTACTTTGCAAATTTCCAATTCTTGGGAGAGACTCAGGCCTAGCTTGGGTCAGACAATCCCATCTAGTCTAAAGGGCCAGGGCCAGGAGGGTATGGTTATAGTACAGTCCCAGCCGCTGGGGGCCCACTCCTGTGTATATGGGATAGTTTCCATAGCTGGGATTGTGAGCCAGGCAATCTCAAGAATGGTCTATTGTGGTCATTAACTCAAAGACTCTGATAAAATCTATTCTGAATGTTTCTTATCAACCCTAATCACTATGCTTTCATGTCTGATAAGGAGCCAAAAGTGACTTATTACCTCAGATCATAGGGTTACTTTGCCTAATGTGTCTTCCTCTATCATCCCAAATGGACTGAGGCCAGAAGATTCTGGCATTGCCATCAGTTTTCTGATGTTCTTGGACATTTTCTTCTAGTTGGTGCCTCTAAGTTTCTCATCCCATTCTCCATATCTGTAGCCCAAGAAACCTAAAGCTAGTTAACTCTTGGGAGAAAGATATAATGAATTGAAAATCACCTGGCCTGTGAAAGAGGTAGGACTCTTTGGGGCCGGCCCAGTGGCACAGTGGTTAAGTTAGTGTGCTCCGCTTTGGTGGCCAGAGGTTCGCTGGTTTGAATCCCAGGTGCAGACCTACACACTGCTCATCAAGCCATATTGTGGTTGTGTCCCACATACAAAATAGAGGAAGATTGGCACAGATGTTAGCTCAGGGCCAATCTTCCTCACCAAAAAAAAAAAAAAATAAGAAAGAGGTAGCACTCTTTTGGAGTATATAATTCACTTATTTATTCATTATTAAAACAAATATTTATTGAATGCCTACTATGTGCCAAAGCCAGCCCTGGTAGTTTAGTGGTTAAGATTCAGTGCTCTCACCGCCACGACCCAAGTTCATTTCCCCATTAAGGAACCACACCACTCATCTGTCGGTTGTCATACTATGGCTGCTGTGTGTTGCTGAGATGTTAAAAGCTATGCCACTGGTATTTCAAATACCAGCACAGTCAGCCGTGGTGGACAGGTTTCAGTGGAGCTTCCAGACTAAAACAGACTAGGAAGAAGGACCTGGCCAGCCACTTCAGAAAAAATTGGCCATGAGAACCCTATGAGTAGCAGCAAAGCATTGTCTGCTATAACACTGGAAGGTGAGAGGATGGCACAAAAAGACCAGGTATGGTTCCACTCTGCTGTACACAGGGTCACTAGGAGTCGGAATCGACTCGATGGCACTAACAACAACAAACTATGTGCCAGGTAATACAACAGAAAACAACACAAAGTCCTGCCTTCATGGAGCTTCCATAATGTGAAGGAGGCAAAAAATAAACAAGTATATCTGTGAGGCAGAAGAAAAATAAAGCAGGGAAAGGGGACAAAGTGGCTGGAGGTGAACTATTTTATATAGTGTGATATGATAAGCTTGTCACCTTATAGAGTGAGCTGATAAGGGACAGGCCTAAAGAATATAATAACATGAGCTATGAAGATACAGAGCATTCCAAGCTGAAGTCTAATAGCAAAGGCAAAGGCCCTGAGACAAGAGTGGCTTAACATGGTCAAAGAACAGCAAAGTGGCCAGTATAGCTAGAGCAGAGTGAGCAAGGGGAGTGAGAAGCTGGTGAGAGCTATATATGAGATTACGCAACCGGCAGCAAAATTTCCACCAATGGATATTACATTCCATTTGGTTGTATGCAAATTGGCTGCCTTTGGTCTAGTCTTATCAAGAAAAATAAACACCTCAAGTTAATGAGTGAAAAATCAAATGAGGTTAAAAGAAGCTGGGGGCTGGTCCCGTGGCTTAGCGGTTAAGTGCACGCGCTCCGCTGCTGGTGGCCTGCATTGGGCTCCCGGGCGCGCACCCACGCAACGCTTCCCTGGCCATGCTGAGGCCGCGTCCCACCTACAGCAACTAGAAGGATGTGCTATGACATACAACTATCTACTGGGGCTTTGGTGGATAAATAAATAAAATTATAAAAGAACCTGGGTAGTGAGATGAGAAACCCTGGTTCTAATCCCCATTCTGCCACTGCCTTACACTTTGACCTTGAGCAAGGATATGTTTGAGCAAGAGTAGAAGGAAGTAAAGGTGAAAGAGAAGGCACAGGACCATCATAGGGCTTTGAATGCCATGTTAAGGAATCTTGACCCTGTCCAAGGGTTTCAAACTCAGGTTCCTACAGAGGCCAGGCAGGTAATATACAAGAGTCAAATGCTCTGCGTATTATTGTTATGGGAACTGACAACTGGAGAAAACAACCCAACTACTTATTCCCATCAATGGCCCCAGGAAGGCAGACCCAGTGTTAACTTCCTCTTTTCTAAGAGAATTCATAAACTGGGGATTTTACATGAAATGTCCTAATTTTTAAATCTTAACAACTTATTAAATTTTTTGTTAAACCTAGAGGACTGAGCAATATCTACAAGCAAACCAAATATGACCCATGGTATGTCCAAACACAGCCTGGACAATGGGAGCCATGAAGAGTTTTACGTCCAATGTGACTCGGTCAGACTATTTTCAGGTATCTTTGCTTATCTGAGCTATTTATATTTGCTTCTATCTTCCTCACCTGTTTGACCCTGGCAGCTTGATTTTGGACATTATTCAGCTCTGTACCCCTGCCCGAAGCACAGCGCCAGGCCCACCTTAGGCATTACTATGGATTGAATTGTGCCCCCGCCCCCACCAAATCCACACGTTGAAACCCTAACCCCCAGCAGGATGGCATTTGGAGATGGGGCCTTTGGGAGGTAATTATCTTTAGCTGAAGTCATGAAAGTGGGGCCCTCATAATGGGATTCGTGCCCTTATATAAGAAGAGACGCCAGAGAGCTTACTTGCTAGCACACAGTAAGAAGGCAGCCGTCTGCAAGCCAGGAAGAGAGGTCTCACAGAACCCGACCATGCTGGCACTCTGATCTGGAACTTCCAGCCTCCAGAACTGTGACAAAATAAATTTCTGTTGTTTAAGCTACCCAGTCTATGGTATTTTTTTATGGCACTCCAAGCTAACTAAGACAGGCATCAATAATATTCACAGAAATAAACTTTTAAGAGCTTTTACAATTAGGAGGCCAGCCCGGTGGCGTAGTGGTTAAGTTCATGCACTCCACTTTGGTGGCCCGAGGTTTGCAGGTTCAGGTCCCAGGAGTGGACCTGTGCACCACTCATCAAGCCATGCTGTAGTGTCATCCCACATACGAAATAGAGGAAGACGGGCACAGGTGTTAGCTCAGGGCCAATCTTCTTCACACACATACAAAAAAAGTTTTTAAAATTAGGATTAAGAGTCTTAAATATATTGGTTCATAGCCTTCAACTCATGAATTTGCTTCTAGAAATTTAACCTAAGGAACTAATCAGGGATACAATGCAGTATTTTTTATGTAAGAGTTTTATCTCATCTTAATGCATAATAGTAAAAGAAAACCCTAAATTTCTGGCCATAGGAATTAAAGAACAAATTATATCACACACGAACATTCTGCAACTAATAAATACTATGTTTATGTCAATTATTTCTCAAAAAATTATGTTTAAGGAATATTTAATACTATGAAAATTATCATGAAATCTAAGTGGAAAAAGTAGGCTATACAACTATATATTTATATACTATAAACATAAGCATAAGTTAAAGACAGAATAAATATATAATAGTAATATATTATACAATATATATAATAAATAAATATATGCAAAAAATGAAAACTCACATGTTAACATTGGTTCTCTCTTGGTAGTGGGATTAGGATTTTGAAGAGTTTTTTCCCTCCTACTCTCTTTAAAAGGATTTTTTTTAAGTTACAAATGTAATACATCTTGGCTTTTAAACAAACAATTATTAAAGAAGTATATAAAGAGTCTTACAATTTTCTATTCCCCCTCCACCTCAGAGGTAACTGGATACTTGAGTTTGTGGCAAACTGCACGTCTTCCCAGACTTTTGTCTCTGTGTTATCACGTACACATCTATGAGATCATTCTATATGTATCATTGTGCAACTGGTTTTGTTGTTTTAACCTAACTTTAAATCCTGCACATCTTTTCATTTCACATAGAGCACGTCGAGATACCTCTTTCTGTTTCTTTGCTGCGTGATGTTCCACTGCGTGGACCAACCTGTTTATTATTTGTAACCAGTCTCCTTTGATAGGCATTTTGGTCGCTTCCAGTTTTTTGCTTTTACAACAACAGAACAACGAACAGGAGTAATACCAGCTTAGGGCAGAAAGCCCGAAAAACATTAAAAAACACAAACGGGGGAAATATAATTTCGGGTTACTTCTTTTTTACCTTTATACTTTCCTGTATTTTCCAAATTTTCTGCAATAATATGTGTCACATAATTTGCAAGGGGAAAACATAAACTGAAACCAAACGGTTTAAAAAGAAGAAAAGCAAACAGGAAGGAAAAAAAAAAAGGAAACCTGACGGTGTACTCTCAGCCCCCTCCCACGAAGGCGGGGTCGGGCGGAGGGAAGGGCGGGCCGCCACGGTCCGCACCAATCAGAGCCCGTTGATAGGTAGAGCCAGGGGAATTTGGAGACACTCCCCGCCCCGCAAACAGCATCCGCATTTAGCTTCCCTACCCAGCCTGGAAACTGATGTGGTCTTAGCCTGCGAGCCGCTGCGGGCTGCTATTGGCTGCCAGAGAACCCCGCCCATTTAGCTGCTCATTGGCCGCTGCGGCTTACGTATGAGGAGCCTGTTGCTGAGCAAAAAGAAGTAAGCGCTGCTGGTTTCCTTTGGGAGAGACTTTTGGACTGCAGATCTACTGGGCGCCCTTGGGTCAAAAAAGCAAGAAGACTAACCACCGTTTATTCAGTTCCTGGTAAATGCCAAGCTCCGTGCTCCAAACTTTTAAATATTAATGGTTATAACTACCTCCCTTGATCTGCCAGTCACTGAGCTAAATACATTAAAATAAGAACAACAGTAACAATATAAATAATAACAATTACAGCTTATTAAGCACTTACTCTGCATCAAACCTTGTTAAGGAATTTGTATGCATTAGCTCTCATCGTCACAACAGCCCTGTGGTCAAATTTATTGCCTAATTTTACACAGCAGGAAACTGAGGTTCAGAGAGGTGAATTGACTTGCCCAGGCTCACACAGCTAGACAGCGTTAGAACTGGGACCTTCAACTCAGTCTGATTCCAAGTCCAGCTTTTTGTGGGGGTGGGGAAGAGAACGGAAGTCTTTCGGGGGTAGGAAGAGGTGGGATAGGATGGTGGCAAGGGCCTTGGGGCGTTGCTCCAGGGACAGGCCTTAGGGTGATTTTCTGAGAAAGGGATGTATGGGGCCTCTAGGAGTAGAGGAGAGAGGGAAAGAAGGAGAGGAGAACACCAGAGCAAAGAGAGTTGTTCTTTCTGGAAATGTAAGGCTCCTCGGGCAACCTTTTAACGTGCAAGCGGCCCTGGACTGCGGGCCTGGACCCCAAGATCCTAGTCTCCACTCTGTGGCCAACTTTCTGGGGGACCTTGGGCAAATGCCTTCTCTCTGCCCTCAGGCTTCCTGCCTGTAAGATGAGGGTGTAAGCCAGAACAACGGGAAGTGCATTCAAGCTGGGAGGTCTTTTTGGGGTCTGGTCCCCTCCCCCTGGCAAGGGAATCCTCAGCAACCACACGATCTTTACTTAGCTGTTGCCTGGCCTCTTTTTTGGACCTTCAGGCGGTGACGTGGAACCTGACACTCCTATAAACTGAAAATGGTTTGGGGCAGCCTTCAATCCACCCTTTTTTCTAGTCCATTCTGAGCTGTAGCAGGGTCCTGCCTGCAGGGGGCGCTGAGGGCTCACTCAGCCGACAAAACCAAACGAATTCGCAGTGAATTATCCAAAAGCACCCAGCTCGTCAGTTTTCGTATTTTATTGATTAAGAGGAGAGAGCTTTTTGAAACCTGAAGGTTTCTGTCCTCAGAATACAGTCGATGAGACCGAATTATAGGCATTGCTCACACAAGTCTTCCCAGTGGCTCTGGCGGATTAGAGCTAATTTCTATTTCTTTGGTTTACGGAGGAGGAAACAGATTCTAACAGCTGAAAAAAAAAATTCACTTTGGGTCATATACCTAAAAACTAGCATCCTGGTTGCCTGACTCCTGGGCACTGCTCTTAGGAGATAGTTGGCTCTGTTTCCGAGAGTCTGTGGTTGTCCTGCCCCCTAACATACGACTCGAGGGGACAATTTCAGTTCTGGTTGTGTGGTTTGACAGCACACGACCTGTCAGCTCAGGGCCTGGAGGACCTCCCTCAGCATCTAGCACAATGCCTGCTTAATGAGTAGTAATTAAAAGAATGAATGTGTGACTGAGCCACGGAGAGTGAGTCTGCTTTAGCTTAATCAAACCAGTTGGAGTTGGGCTTCTTTCCTGAAAGCTCCCCCAAGGCAGAATTGTATTCTGAGATCGGAGAAGGTAGTGTGAGGAGAACAGTAAGAGCTCAGAAAATTACATCTGGGGGTGATAAAATCACAGCCCCAGGTATGGTTGGGGTACAAGGCTATAATAGTAAAGGGATCCCAGAATTTGGGATTAGAAAATTAATTCAGGAAGAACAAATACAGAACAGATAAGAATCCATTAGGGTTAAAATCTGAGAGGGTCTGAAGCTGAGGAAACCTCAAAAACATTTCAAATCCAATCTAGAGGTATCTTCAGGACTGGAATGTGATTGAGGAGTAAGAAAAGCTTTGGCCAATCAGCAGCCTCAACATAGCTGATGCAAGAGTTGAGAGAGTAAGGCAACAGGAGGTGGAGATCTTTGCTGAACCAAAAATACAAGGCGTGGGGGAGGGGAGGAATAAGCCCAGCCAGTGTCACCAGGCCATCTGGAAGCTTCACTGCTGGATTTCCAGAGCCCAGCATAGTGCCTGGTACACACTAGATGGTCAATAAATATTTACTGAATGAAAGATCTTTTCACTGGTTCCTTTTGCTCAGATTCCAGCTGCCCAGCCACCTTCAGATGATAACTTGGCTTTTAATGGAGGCTCCCCTCGAAAGAGGGATGCGCTGGCCCATCAATTATGCACCGCTTGACAATTACATTTCTCACTCCCAATTAATATATCGGAATTCTGCTTTACGCATCAGTTCCTTGTGCCAGCCTGCTTCTTATGTAGTCAGGTCCTTCTCTCATCAGTGCACTGGAGTTTCTGCTTTGGAGTCATTCCTGCCTGGGTTTGAATCCTTACTCAGTATATTACTAAGCTGTCTGACCTTGGCCAACACACCTCTTAAACCTGAGTTTCCTCATCTGTCAAATGGGGCATAATGCCTACCTCACAAGGTTATGGTGAGAGTTACATGAGGTAACAGATGTATTGTTGGAGCTCAGTAAATGATAGTATCTGTGTCTCTTCTCAGCTTTCTGTTCTTGGAGACTGGGTCACAAAAGCTCATCCAATTTAGAATATCAGTATGTCTTGCTTTTCCTTTTCGCAAAATCACTAACTTTGTAAGTGAGGCCTTGAGAGTGATTTCATTGCTTCCTTGAAGATTCTAAAGGATTATTCTACAGAAGAGAGTAACATATTCATTTATTCAAAAATGTTTACTGAGGCCTCACTACATAGTAGGGGGGAATACAGAAAAAGGCACAGTTCCTGCCTTAAAGGAGCTCTGACACAGCCTGCTGCAGTCAAAGGAAGATATGGTATGACCTTGACAGGAAGTTTTACCTTTCTGGGCTCAAGTCTCCTCACTGTGCAAGAGCAGTCAATAACATATTCCATTGCTAGTTGGAGAGAAGGTGTAAGACATGCAGAGGTGATAACAAGGCTGCATCAAATTTGAAGACCAGCGGTATAAAGAGGTAGAAACAATGTGTTAAGGAGTTGAGTGGGAGAGATTATTTTCAGCTGAGCTGAAGATGCAGCTCTCTGTAGGAAGTGGCATTTTGAAGCCTTCATTCAGGCCACAAACACGAATGAAGGCATTGAATGCTGGGTAGGATTTCAGTGGGCAGAGTTTTGCAGAGAGAACTACTGGAAGGAAGACTTGAAGGCCAAACAAGGAACATGGATGTGGCAGGTGATAAGACTGGAAAGGTTAGTTGAGGCAGATCTTGAATGTCAATCTAGGGGTTTTGCCTTTATTCTGTAGCTGATGCAATACCAGTAAAGATTTTTGATCTAAACATTGACATTACAGAGTAGATTTTTAAAATGAAATCTGAATCTGACATAGAGTGATTTACAGGAGAATTCAATTCAAAGGAGGAGTCAGTCACCAAGGGCATATTATTGGCAGGACATTATGCTAGGTGGCATATGGCAGAAAACTAAGATGTCAAGATATGGGCCCTGCCCTCGAGGAGCTTATAATCAAAAGAGACAGATAAGACATGTACATAGAAAATTACAATACAAGGTAGTGTGTGATAAGTGTTATAATAGAGCCCCAGCGCAACTGCCTTGGGAGCTCAGCAGAGGGTGAGATTAATTTCCTTCTCCCAAGAGGCTGGAGGCAGGAGATCAAGTCAGAGGGTCATCTTTGGAATTGTAAGCCTAAACTCAGAAAGTCTCAGAGGGAACATTGGAGGTCATCTAGTCCACCCTTGTTCCTGCCAGGATTCTCTATCCAGAGTAAACAATGACTTTAAAATTGAAAGGAAAAGTGGAGCTCTGAAGAAAAACTGTTAAGGAGGAAGGTGTGGGAGGAGGACAGGAGAAGATGGATTCAGCCTTGAGGTGCTGAAGTGCTGGCCAAAGCTACTCACTGCCAAATGGGAGAGCTGAAGGCCAGGAAATGGATGAGATCAGGGAGGGATCAGGGATGAGTATGTCTGGAGAGAGGAAGGATAAAAACGAAACTAGGGGAACACCCACCTTCCAGGAGGTGAGAGGAGAAAGAGGAGTCAGAGCAGGAGTGGCCAGAGAAAGAGGTGAGAAAAGACCCAGTAGAACGCCTTGTCTTAAAGTTTCTAGAAGGGGGTGGGGGGGTGGGGGGAAGGATGGAAGACAAGACCAGAGGCGGCAAGGGAGCAGAAGCAGGTAAACTGCAGCAATAGGGATTGAGGTTAGACATGAGGTTGCCAAGGACATTTCAATGAATGAAGGCCTTTCCTGAGACTCCACAAGTAAGGTGGACTCCCTGTGTCTGGTACATGTTAAGGTGGAGCCCTCCCGGAGGCCAGAGGAATAGGGCTATGCCTTCTGATCTCTAAAGATCTGGCGTTCAGCTCTACAATTAGCACCACCTTTCCTAACCCTAACCAGTCCCTCCAGGAACTGAAAAGCTGAAGAACGCACTTGGGAGGGATTTCACACCTGACTCTCCGGCCCAGCCCGGTGAAGTCCCGTTTCATCACGCAGCTCTAATGACTCTCCGGGTTGTCACTCTCGTCCGGTATTGCCAACAATCTGACTAAACCCTTTTGCAAAAGTTTGCAACATTCGCCGGGGCTGACTACAGCTCCCAGAGTTCCCAGGCGCTTCCCGGTGCCGATTGGCCCAGCTGTCGGCTCCAGAGGGAGGTGTGGCCCCCGCCTCCCCGGGAAACAGGCATCTGATTGGCTGCGGCGCGGGGCTTTTGTGTCCCCGCCCTCCCCCGGGGACCGCAGCGGGCTGAGCGGCGCTGTTGGTGTCAGAGCCCGGCGAGCGCTGGCAGTTCCGCGGCGGGGATGCTGAGGAGCGCTGGGTCCGCGAGCAGCCCCGGCCACTGCGGACTCCCCAGGCACTCCGGGCCGTGAAAACCCCTGTGCCGCGGCCAATCCCGGGCTCCCGAGGCCATTCACCGCTCCAGAGGCCGCAGGAAGGGAGAGTCCAGCGCAGCAGCGGCCGTTCCCGGATTCTGGGCTTTCAGAGCGTTCTGGAACCCTGAGAGACACCCCGGGCTCCAGAACCTCCCCAGCGGCCCCCAGCCTCGGCTTCCTGCGTGCGTCCGTCCCGAACCCCCTCGGGTGCACGGGTCGTCGGCGAGCCGCGGTGGGTCCTGGCGCACACCATGATCGTTGCGGACTCCGAGTGCCGCACGGAGCTTAAAGGCTACCTGCCGTTCGCCCGGGGCGGCGGCGGCGGCCCCGGGGCCGAAGAGGTAAGCAGCGGCCGAGCGACGCCACTCTTCCCTGGAGCCCCCAGCCGCGTCCGAGCTTCGGGCTGTCCGGAGCTGAGGGAAGGGGGAGTGGGGTGCGGAAGCCAGGAATGGGGTTGCATCAACTGGCAGCCTCGGCCCTCTCCGCCCCCTACCCCCCGGGGCTGTGGAGCCCTCCAAGGCTCCCTCGGACTCCTGGCCAATGAGAGGGGAGCCTTCTGAGGTTATCTGGGGTTTGGGCTCTCGTCGAGAGTGTCTTCAAGTCCAGGCAAATCCCAGCCGCAGCGGGCCGACCACTCCTCCTCCCCGCCCCCTTCCGCAGAGTCCCTTCCTCCGGGCGGGGGCTGGCGGGCCGAGGGACTGTTTCTCCGTAGGATACGTCCCCGCTCCAATCCCCCAGGGCGGGGAAGGTGGCGCCGGGAAGCGGCCAGCGAAGGTCGACCTCGTCCCCCGCCCTCACCTGCACCCCTGATTTGGACGGGGGGGCGCGGGGCTCCGTGGCTCCGGCGGGCTGCCGGGTCCACGGCGTGGGGAGGCGGCGGTCAAAGCTGAGTAAAGAGGGGAAAACCCTGGCCGCAGCTCGCGAAACCAAGCGCCGATTAGGCTGCGCCCTACTGAGTGATCTGAGATTCCAGAAGTTTGTTTCGCAGGGGCTCTCTTTGCAGTGAGGCTAGGAATAAGGCTGGGCCTGGTCTGACACGCCCCCCCCCAATCACCACTACCGTCCATAATGGACATTTTACTATTAAGCACCTACGAGATGCCAGGCTCCGGGTTCTGCCTTTTCTCTAAGTCCTCAAGACTAAACTAGCAAAATATGAGCTCTGCTATAGCCCCATTTTACAGGATGAGAAAATCGAGGCCCAGAAAGGGCTATGGAGAGGCTTCCTTCACTAACCCCATTGAGTAGCTCATTCTTTGGTCTGCATGTCTCTAGGATTTCCCAGTGTGCTTGGCACTGCAGGGAGTTTTGCTTGTTTCTTTAGTTTCCAGGCGTGAGCATGGTGCAAGTGTGTTACTGGGGTTGGGAGTCAGACAAGTGCTAGTCCTAAACTGTGACCCTGGGGAAATCGCTGCTCTTCTCTGAGCCGCGTGGTTTCTGGGGATCCTGCCTCCAGCGGTGGATGGTTTGTGTCCTGGGTTTTCTAACTTGTTTATCCTTCCCTACCATGGAATGAAACCTGCTCCTGCCACTTCTCAGCTGTGTAATTTTGACCGAGTCGCTTTACCCTCTGTTTCCTTCTTTGTGAAAAAATGGAAATAATATTATTTATTGAGATCACCTGGGCACTAGAGCTGCAGAGCTCCAGATTCGTGTCCCAGCCCTCCCACTCACTTGCTGTGTGACCTTGGCCAAGTGATTACTTCTCTGATCTGCAATTTCCTCCCGTGGAAACGTGATAGTATCTCTGAGGGATTGTTGGGAGAACTGACTGAGAATGCAAGCAAAGGCCTGAAGCGCAGTGCCTGGAACATTGTATCTGCGTCATACATGCTAGCTATCGATAGAATGTGGCATAGCACACATTTCCCTTTCCCCAGAGTGTCTCACGAGGGGGGGCCTGAGCCTGTCCCTCCTGCCTGAGGTGAGAGTTGGTCCATCCCTCTCTGGGACAGTGCCTGGGAAGGGGTCTGGGGAGAAGAGAGTGCCCCAGGTGGTCTGGGCAGCTCGGAAAGAGCAGCTTTTAGATGGAAGCCACGTGTCAGCAGCAGGAAAAGCTGGTGATGTCTGAACTCTCTACATATTCTTGCTCTCAAGAAAAGAGGACTGACCGCGGGAAGATGTCTGCTTTAAGCAGAATCCTTAGATGACCACAGGGTGCTGAACTTACAGAGCCTGACGTCCAAGGCCCAAGGGAACACCCAAATGTTCAGTCCCTCAACTCCCATCACTTACCACACGCCCTTTCAAGGGGTCAAGGCCTCGGATGCTTCACTCTAGTACTGGTAGTATGTTTTCAGACCCCTGTTAGGTCTAGAATCACCTCCTCGAACATCACTTCCTTGAGGAAGCCTTTCCTCCCCTCACCATTTAAGTCCCCTCTGCATACCCCCTCCCGTCCCCTTTCTCCATTGTAGGAGCTTTTATCCCACTTATAGTGCAACAGTTGTGTAATCAGGCGTTTCTTGCCTGTCTCCCTTGCTAGACCAGGAACACTCTGTAGGTCACATCCCTAGCACTGTTCTTAGCACCTAATAATGACTCGTAATCATTTGCTCCTTGTTGGCTTAGCTGACCCGTGTGAACTGTGCAGGCTTTGAAGTCAGATCTGAGCTGTGCCGTCTGGAACAGGACTCAGAAAGAGCCTCAGTGAGCTGTCTCTGAAAGAGTAATAAGACCTATTTCCCTCCAGGTGGTTGTGAGAAACCGGCCAGATCAAATGCATAAAGCACTTAGCCTAGTGCCCAACCCACGGTGGGCATACGAGTTTATGGCACCACTCAACTCTCTTACCCGCAAGGCCGGAGGTCAGAGGCTGCTTGGGCTATGTCTGCCTCTCAGGTGTAAACCCAGGCAAGTGTCTGAGTTCAGCAGACCACAGCTGCCCATGGGTGGGAGGGGCGAGTCTCTGCCCCTCCCCAGCTGGCAGAGTGACTTCACAGGTGTCTGTAGCTGCATCCTGGGAGTTGCAGGCTCTGGATAGGATACCAAGAATAAAGGCTGGGGCTACTCCGAGAGGCTGATGTGGGTGGTGGACAGAACCCTTGGAAGCCAGACAGAGCTGAGTTCAAATCTCAGATTGGCCGCTTGTCAGCGCTTAAACTTTGGAGCCTTAATCTTTCCTTGTGTGCAAAATAGAGACCCCACCCTCACCCCAAAACAGATGAAGATTAGACAGAACCTGTGGGCAAGTGCCTAACTTAATATAAAAATAAACATTTAGTGAGCGCTTAAATGAGGAGCTCTGAGGTAGTTATCCTCTTTTTGCAACTTGCATGAAGCCCTCCCTGTGGAGTGGCTCCCCAGAGGGCTGTGTCACATCAGTGTTCCTGCTGCTCCGGGTGATCCCCTCAGTTGGAACTAGAGCAACAGCCACCACTGGTCTTCCCTCTGCCCCATATTAGCTATGTTACCTTGGGTAGGTCACCTGCCCCGTCTGGTTTCCCTTCCTTCATCTGTAAGCTGGGGTTGGAGATCTTGCCTTTATCAGCTGTGCTGAACCTACACTGTTCAATATTGTAGCCTTTAGCCACATATGGCTATTTCAAGTTAGAGAAATTAAATTTTTTAAATTAAAAATTCAGTTTTTTAGTTGCCCAGGTCACATTTCAAATGCTTAGCCACCATGGCTAGACGCTTCTGTCCATTATGGTAGAAAGTTCTATTTGGACTGTGCTGTGCTAGACACTGGGGTAACAACAGGGAACTAGATCCAGTGTGCATCCTCAAGGTAAGAAACAACACAGTGTGACAGGTGCTGGGATTGGGGGCAATGGATCCCTGGGGATGTGGGCAGGGAGAAGCTTCTCACTCCTGGTGAACCAGGTGCAAAGCCTTGGGGCTGTTGGGACCTTGAGAAGTTTAGAGAATGGAAATAGTTTCTGCGCTTGCAGAAACCTGGTTTGTATCCCAACTGTGCTACCTCCTTCCTGGCTGAGTGACCAGAAGTGACTTGACCTCTCTGAGCCTTGATCTCATCTGTAAAATGGGAGCCCTAGTAGTAGTAGTTCCTACCCTAAAGTACGTGGGAGGGGCCAGCCCGGTGGCCTAGCGGTTAAGTTCGCGCGTTCTGCTTCGGCAGCCTGGGGTTCACCGGTTCGGATCCAGGGCGCGGACCTACTCACTGCTCATCAAGCCATGCTGAGGCAGCGCCCCACATAGAAGAGCTGCAGCTCTACAACTATGATACACAACTGTGTGCGGGGGCTTTGGGGAGAAAAAAGAAAAAGGAAGATTGGCAACAGATGTTAGCACAGGGCCAATCTTCCTCAAAAAAAAAAAAAACATGGGAAATAAATGCTTAGTCAGTGGTAATCAGTGCTGTTACCTACCTTTATTATTTTTGACTTACTACCCCAGGGAGTAGGGGAGGGCTGATTTGGAGGTGTCATCTGTTGACAGTGGGACCCTGCCCTGTCTGCTTCTCCTGAAGTTCTGTGTGTCAAGGTCAGGGAAGCATTCAGGATATTGGAGCTCTGGGCTGGAATCTACTTGTTCTTGCCTTCAGGGCATTGCACCTTCTGTTCCCTCTGGCTGGAATGCTGGTCCCCTAGATCTTTACAGGCCCTGCTGCCTTCTCATCAACTCATTTAGATATTTGATATTTAGATATCAACTCAAAGGTTGCCTCCTTGCTTTCCCTGTCTATTCAGACTAAAATATTGCACACACGCCCACTCCATCAGACATTCTGATTGCTCTATTTTGTTTACTTTATATAACCTATGATTTGAAATCCTGTTCATCGTTTGTTTGTCTTTCTCCATGAGATCGGAAATTCTGTGAAGACTGAGACTTTGTCTTTTCCCTTCTGTACTCTGGCTGCCTGCAATAGACTCATCAAAAATGTTTGTCGAATGAACAGATTAATTCTGGTTCCACCTGGAAAGCACTTAGCACAGTGGCCTGATACTTGAGAAAGTGATCAATAAATGGTGCAAAACAATGGCCCTCCACCCTGGCTGTAAATTATGCTGGGCCCCACCCAGTTAAATTAGAATTGTTGGAGGTGGGACTTGGGCATTGGTATTTTTTTAAAAGCTTCCCAAAGGGATTCTAATGCACTGCTTGGGTTGAGAGGCTTTGTTTGAAATAACAATGAGGTTAATGATAGCTGACTTTTATTAAGTGCTTACTGTGATGGAGGTACTGAGGTAAGGGCTGCAGGGCATGATCTCATTAAATCCTCAAGACTACCAAGGGAAAGTAGGTACTATTATCCCCATTATTTGGTGAGGAAACTGAGGCTCTCATAGCTAGCAGATAATAGGTGGTGGAGTTGTCAGTTGATTTGAGCCCAGGCAGTTTGTATCAAGAGCCCCTATCTTTTAACTCTACTCTATTCTTATTCTTATTCTTATTCTTATTCTTATTCTTGTTATTCTCATCATCGTTATTAGGGCTGAAAATTTGTTGGATCCAGACCTATCACTTAAAGACCCACATGTATCAGTTCCTTCCCTTGACAGCTCCGGGGGCAGATTTTAGAGTGAGAAGGGATTCCCAAGGCTGTTTCCTGTACCTCCTCAGCACCCCAGTCCTATCCCCCAACCCCAGTTCCTCCCTGCCCTTCCCCACCCCACCTAGCTGTGTTTTTTTTAATCTGTCCTCAGGTCACCTGGGGGGGCAGGGAGGCCCAGTTTGTGGAGTCAGCAATCCTTATCTCCCAGACAGAGCTGTTAGGCTCTTTTTGGTGAGGGAGCAGGGAAACTGAAACGGGAGTGCATGGGGACTGTGGAGGTTTCTATGCTGGACTTGGACCAGCCTGACCTGGTAGCTCCCAGAAGTATGGGCTGAAATGAGCCTGAGCAGTCAGCCAACTACTCTCTTTGTCCAAGATTAAGGCCTAGACAGTCTAGGTTACTTTCTCAGGGTCACACTGTAAGTTAGTGGCAGAATTGATACTCATTGACTTCTGGGTCCCATTGTTCTTTCCTTGTGGTCTTTCAGAGCCCCAGAGGTCTGCCTCCCTTAGGGGGCTTTTGGCCATCTGAGAAGGAAGGTTCAATTATAATCTTTAGTCCCTGGACACCTGGGGATTGGTACTGAGTCTGGATTTTAATGAGAAGGGGAGAGTTAGGGGGACACTGTCTCTGTCCAGTGAGGGCATGGCTCTGGTTTGGGTAAACTGTTTCCAAGGCCAGTCCTGAGAGCCCCCCTCCCAGTTATCAAAACAAATGAATAAATAAAACATCCTCCCAGAACCCCCTCTCTAGGACTAGGAGCAGATTTGGTGAGTGTGTGACTCTGGTGGTTTCCAAAAAAGCTTCAATACATGAACATCAGAAGAGGCACTACTGTCAGCATTGTACACTCTGCCCTGATTCCCTCCACGCCTCTCTGCTTTCTCTGTTTTCTTCATTCACAGACTAGTATGAATGACCTGGCCCTGCTCTCCACAGCAGGTGAGCTGCTAGTAGGGAGACCTAAGTCAGACAATTAGAAGGCAGTGTTTTCAGGAGCAAAAGCACTGGTAATTGTGGGGTCACAGATGAGGGTCAGAAGAAGGTTCCCAGACCCTGGAAGACTATAAGAGTTAGGTTTGCAACAGGAGTGACCAGTGGGAGGGCGATGGGCCTAAGCCGCTAATTTATCTGGAAGGCTATGGGAGGTAGAAGCAGGGTTTTAAGCCAGTTGATCAGATTTGCTCTTGAGAAAGTTTACTCTGGCTACAGAAATTTTGCCCTCTTTAGGAACCGCCAGGGTCATGTACTCACTAAATCTGCTCCTAGTCCTAGAGGTGGGGTTCAAGGAGAGTGTTTTATTTATTCATTTGTTTTGTTAATTTAGTAGAGGATGGATAGGAGAGGGCAGGGAGACAATTGGTGAGGTTGTGGGTGGTAGTCCAGATGAGAGATGGTGGTAGTCTGTGAGGTGGTGATGGTTGTATGTTTCCCTTCACGGGGCCCCTCCCACCCAATATTGGGGCTCCTGGGTCCCTGCTCAGTTCCTGAAGAACTCAGTCTGTGGGGTGAGCCCTCTTCCTTGCTTATCCTTTCTCCACCCACCAAACAGGTGTCTATCTCCCACCTGACTCCTCCATGCAGGGTGCACCAGAAAGGTGGTTTTAAAAGCTCAGTGTGGCCTCTCAGGAAGGAGGAGAAAACTGGAAAGATAACTATCCTCACAGTCCTCCCTTTTACCTTCAACTAACAGTGATGTATTTCCTTCTAGGAGCAGAGGGAGAGCCGGGCTCGGCGAGGCCCCCGAGGGCCCAGTGCCTTCATCCCAGTGGAGGAGGTAAGCTTGGAAGGGGTTAGGAATTGTTGGTCCCTGGGAAGAAAAGACATGGGGCATTGGGTGGGCGGGGGTCTTTTCCCCTCTTGAAATAACAGCTTCGAAACTACCCCTTCAGATTCCTGACTCATTTAATCCACAAAACAGCTCTGCAAAGCAGGAGTATTAACCCCATTTTGCTGGGAAGAAACAGGCTCAAAGAGATAAAGTGATAATAACACAGCTAGGTGATGAACAAACTTTTGATTCCCAGAACAAGGCCTGTTTTTCCTAAAGAAGACAGAACTATCTATGTGTATCTTCTCTTCCTTGACTGTGCATGTATTAAAGTTTTTTTTCAACTTCAAGTAATATATGTTCTTTTTTTTTTTTTTTTGTGAGGGAGATCAGCCCTGAGCTAACATCCATGCTAATCCTCCTCTTTTTTTTTTTTTGCTGAGGAAGACCGGCTCTGAGCTAACATCTATTGCCAATCTTCTTCTTTTCTTGTTTTTTTTTTTTTTTTCCCCAAAGCCCCAGTAGATAGTTGTATGTCATAGTTGCACATCCTTCTAGTTGCTGTATGTGGGACATGGCCTCAGCATGGCCAGAGAAGCGGTACATTGGTACGCGCCCCGGATCCAAACCCAGGCTGTCAGCAGTGGAGCGTGCGCAGTTAACCGCTAAGCCACGGGGCCGGTCCAGTAATATATGTTCTTTATTAAAAAAATTTCCAATGTTTCAGAAAGCTCTAGTCTCTTGTAATCCCACCCCCCACAGAGATAATCACCATTAGTTAACTATTTGCTTCTGTTTTCCAGACTTTTTTAATACAGAACCAAGGTCATAGTTTACAACATCTTTTTCTTTTTGGTTGTTGTTATGTTTTGTTGTTTTTTCACTTAATACAGCAGAGACATCTTTTATCTATTGAGTCAGAGCATTCATTCAGTTATTTAGCAGATATCTATTGAATGATTAGTCTGTGTTGGGCACTGTCCTAGGTGCTGAGGATGCAGCAGCGAACAGGACAGACAGAAATCCTGGCCACCATGGAGCTGACAATCTAGCTTGGTATTGAAGGGGGCGGGGATACTTTCAAAACACGTTCACAGAAAAATTTAAAAATAACAGTTTCTTTCTTTCTCTTTGGCCTTCAATGAACAAAGACAAATGTTTTGTTTCCTTGTCCTCTTTGCTCTCCTAAACGTGGAGGCCAAGTAGTTAATGAGCTGTTAACAAACGTCTAAACCCCCCTAGTTCCCTCCACCCTTTGTAAATGCAAAGCAAACAACCACCCGCTGGTTATTTATGTCTGTAGCCCAGAATTTGAAGCTCAAGTATTGTTCTTGTATTTTATTTTATCACTTATAAATAACCACTCCTCTTTTATAAGAAAGGAAAGAAAGAGGCTTTGGGGTTAATCTGGATTTGAATCCTGGTTCTGGCATTTACTAGATCTGTAACCTTGAGCAAAGAATGAAACCTCTCTGGGCCTCGATTTCCTCAGCTGTCAGTGGGGAAAGATAAGTATTCACCTTACAGGTGAACTGGGAAGATTCAGTGAGATAATGCAGGGAAAACTCCAAGCTCAGACCTGGCACGGAGATAGCCTTCAGGAAGTGTGAACTATTTTGCACCCACCTCCCATGGCTGTATGGATTTGCACTGTTAGACTAGAAGCTTCAGGAAGGCAGGAGAAACTATACTTAAATATACCACCTATACTATATACTAATATACTCTATTTGTTGTTTTTTTTTTTTTCGAGGAAGATCAGCCCTGAGCTAACATCTATTGCCAATCCTCCTCCTTTTTTTCCCCAAAACCCCAGCAGATAGTTGTATGTCATAGTTGCACATCCTTCTAGTTGCTGTATGTGGGACGCGGCCTCAGCATGGCCGGACAAGCGGTGCATCGGTGTGCACCCCGGATCCAAACCTGGGCTGCCAGTAGTGGAGCGCGCGCACTTAACCGCTAAGCCATGGGGCCAGCCCCGATATGCTCTATTTGTTTAATCACTTAATGAAATATCTTTTCCTCCCCTATTGTCTTTTTTTGGACATGGCAGTTGTTTTCAGTTTCTTGCTATTATAATCCCACTGCAATGACTATGTTGGTCTCTTTGGTGGGGAGGGCAGGAGGGGGACCCATCCTCTCCTGGCCTTTGCTTGGCAGGTCCTTCGGGAGGGAGCTGGGAGCCTGGAGCAGCACCTGCGGCTGGAGGCGCTGATGTCCTCGGGGCGGGTGGACAACCTGGCCGTGGTGATGGGCCTGCACCCCGACTACCTTAGCAGCTTTTGGCGCCTGCACTACTTGCTGCTGCACACAGATGGGCCCCTAGCCAGCTCCTGGCGCCACTACATTGCCATCATGGTGAGCCTGTCTGAGCCTGACTCTTGTAGGGGTGGCCACGTGGGGGGATTCTGTCCTCACATCTCTGTGCTGGAGGCGTCCTGAACTGATTCCATAGACGAGCAGGAGAGGCAGCATAGAGCAGAGGAAAGCCCTGGCTTTATCTGACCATCCCTAGAATTTTAGATTTTGAAGAGAGGCCTCTTTAGTGCCTGCTTTACAGGTTGGGAAACTGAGGCCCAAAAAGTCAGGTGACCTGCCAAGGTAGGACAAAAAACCAGTGGCAGAGCTATGGTTAGAACCAAAGTTTTCTGCCTCTCAGGCAACAATGAGTTCTGTGATGCTTCCCTCCATGGGGCACCACCCTGAGCAGGGCACAGAAAGAAGAGGGTGACCTAGGCTCTGTCCGTCACCTCCACAGGCTGCCGCCCGCCACCAGTGTTCCTACCTGGTGGGCTCCCACATGGCTGAGTTTCTGCAGACTGGCGGTGACCCCGAGTGGCTGCTTGGCCTCCACCGTGCTCCTGAGAAGCTGCGCAAGCTCAGTGAGATCAACAAGTTGCTGGCACATCGGCCGTGGCTCATCACCAAGGAGCACATCCAGGTGCAGTGGGCAGAGAGGCAGGTCATCGAGGGAGCACAGGGGCCAGGCTGGGGCATGGCGGGCAGTGCAGGGGCAGGCACTGAGCAAGTCTGGCCTTCTTTCCTCTCCAGGCCTTGCTGAAGACGGGCGAGCACAGCTGGTCCCTGGCGGAGCTCATCCAGGCACTGGTCCTGCTCACCCACTGCCACTCGCTGGCCTCCTTTGTGTTTGGCTGTGGCATCCTCCCTGAGGGGGACCCGGAGGGCAGCCCTGCCCCCCAGGCACCTTCGCCCCCCAGTGGGCAGAGCAGCCCCCCCAGCGGGGATCCATTGAACAACTCTGGGGTAAGTCACAGGCCTGGGTCTTGGTGGGAGAGGAAACTGACATGGCCTCTGGTCCTTGATTAGAAGCCACTGTTTCCCTATTTCATACTGAGAGGGCTTGGAAAAGTTATTTGACTTTGAAGCTTGGTTTCCTCATCCGTGAAATGAGGATAAAGACCCCTACTTCGTAGTGGGGTGTGATGATTAAATGAAATAACCATGTGACTGGCCTCTCAGCACATAGCCCCATAAGCTTAAAGTGTCCTGGTTTTTAGCACCTTTAAAAATACAAAGTTTGGGGGCTGGCTCCGTGGCCTAGCGCTTAAGTTCAGCGTGCTTGCTTTCAGCAGCCCGGGTTTGGTTCCTGGTCGTGGACCTACACCACTCAGTGGACATGCCATGGTGGCAACCCACATACAAAATAGAGGAAGATGGGCACAGATGTTAGCTCAGGGCAAATCTTCCTCAACCAAAAAGAGGAAGATTGGCAATAGATGTTAGCTCAGGGCGAATCTTCCTCAGCAAAAAATAAAAATTAAAAAAAACCCCACAAAGTTTGCCTCTTATTCTATAAGGTGGCCTTGTTTGTTTTAATAAAAAATATAGGGGCCAGCCCCGTGGCGTAGCGGTTAAGTGTGCATGCTCCCCTACGGCGGCCTGAGGGTTCGCAGGTTCAGATCCCTGCTGCGCACCGACGCACCGCTTGTCAAGCCATGCTGTGGCAGCGTCCCATATAAAGTGGAGGAAGATGGGCATGGATGTTAGCTCAGGGCCAATCTTCCTCAGCAAAAAGGGGAGAATTGGCTACAGATGTTAGCTCAGGGCTGATCTTCCTCACAAAAAAATATATAGATATAGATATAGATATAGATACTTTAAAAATCCCTTACCTGTGAGGAAAGTGGATGCTCAGGAAAGACATGTCTATTCTGTAGCTTCTTAAACTTCACTTTGGGGAGCACAGACCGTAGGAGCTGCCCAGCTCAGTGGCTGGCTCAGAGGAGACACTAGGCCTTTATGATCATTCAGGAAGGCCTGGCATGTGGGAAAGATGTGCAGAGTTTCCTGGGGCCGAGGGAGAAGGAGTAGGTGGTCACCACTGGGTCCCTCCTCCAGGGCTTTGAGGCCGCCCGCGACGTGGAAGCTCTGATGGAACGCATGAGGCAGCTGCAGGAGAGCCTCTTGCGGGATGAGGGAGCATCCCAGGAGGAGATGGAGAGCCGCTTTGAGCTGGAGAAGTCGGAGAGTCTGCTGGTGACCCCCTCAGGTACTGGATCACAGACATCCAGGTTCCAGGGGCTGCCCCTTCTCACGCCATCTCTGCTGGCAAGTAGGCACCTCTACTTACTGCACCTCTTGTGTTTTGGAGGCAGCCACGTCTCAACCACCCCTTCCAAGAGGTTCTAAGCATGGGCTTTGGGGTCAGACCTGGGTTTGAATCCTGGCCTGTTAACCTTTCTGGCAGTGTGACCACTGATAAGTCACTTCCTGTTCAGGGCCTCAGTCTCCTCCCACGTGAAAGATTGGTGTGTAGGGTAAATGAGACAACAGAAGCAAAGCTCTTAGCACAGAGTCTGGCCCGGGATAAGCAGCTCCATGAATTACATAAATTACTGTTATGATTGCTGTTATTATCACTGGGGGCCTTATCCCTGGGTCCATGGGTCTGATTCACCTTCTCCCCCAGGCCTGGCTCCAGCTGAAGTCCTGGTTTCACTCACTGTCACGAGGGGCTTTCTCTGGCCCTCTGCTCTGCATTCCCCAGCCCCCTATTGATGATTAATCAGGAGTGGAGGCCTCTGTGCTCCATGCATTGGCCTCACTGTGATCTCTTCCTGACGTCCTCAGCTGACATCCTGGAGCCCTCTCCACACCCAGACATGCTGTGCTTTGTGGAAGACCCCACTTTCGGATATGAGGACTTCACCCGGCGAGGGGCTGAGGCACCGCCCACCTTCCGCGCCCAGGTAGGCTCTCCCCGCTAGTCTTGGCTTTGCTCCGGATTTACAAACAAGCAGGGGGTGGGTGGTTTGAGTGGTTAGACAGTTGAGCACCTTCTCTCCCTCAAGATTCCGTGAGGCAGGTGGGGGACCCTGGATCATGAAGGGACCCATCTGTGCCCTAAGCTCAAGGGACCCTGATCATAGGGGAGAAGGTCATCACCAAAGTGCATCCTCGGCTCCCCAGATCAAGCAGCGGGGATAGATGCGGGGGGGGGGGCGCATTATGGAGAGCCAGGTTGTGCTCCAGAGGAGGGGGTCTCCCTGGCCAGCCTTGGGCCCCAAAGATTCTACTCACTGACCCCTTCCTGCATTTCTCAGGATTATACCTGGGAGGACCATGGCTATTCGCTGATCCAGCGGCTCTACCCCGAGGGCGGGCAGCTGCTGGATGAGAAGTTCCAGGCAGCCTATAGCCTCACCTACAACACCATTGCGATGCACAGCGGAGTAGACACCTCCATGCTCCGCAGGGCCATCTGGAATTACATCCACTGCGTCTTTGGCATCAGGTGAGCACATGTTTCCTCATCCAGGGCGTGTGTGCCCTGTAAGTCCTCAATCTGAGCTAAAGTTGTTTCTTTTTTCTCTTTGTTTTTTCTTTCCCTTTCTTCCTGCCTGTACTGTTTTTCAAAGCAAATTTATTTCTTTGCTGATTATAGAAGATAATAGACGTGCTGACTGTTTGAACCTTGTAAGTGAAACTCTTTAATTCCACTCCCTAAAGATAACTATGGAGATATATAACTATATATATAGTTGTGTTTGTATTTCCATTCCAAGTAGCACTTCTCCTCTCATAATAAATAAGGACAACATAAACGCCCATCAGTAGGGGGCTATAAATAATGATGTATCCATTTAGTGAAATACTATGCAGCTATTAAAAATTATAATAATGATCTCTTTATATTGCCATGGAAAAATGTTCAAAATGTATTGAGAAAATTTGAGAAATACGAGAAAGCTGGTTACAACCAGAATCTTCTTTTTGTTTTGTTTTTTTTTACTAAAAGTGGATGCATGCATGGAAAATGTGTGGAAGTCTATACACTAAAATGTTACTTAATAATGGTTGTCTCTGTGTAATATGGGATGAATTACATTTTCATCTTATTACCTAAGTATTTTCTGATTTTTTTTTTTGAGTAGGTTTTTCTTTTTAAGTGATGGGATCATACTCAATATATTCTGCAACTTGCTTCATTCACCTGATAATCTCTTGTGAACCACCTTCCTTGTCAGTGTGAATAGACCTTTTATGCTTTTTAACCATGGCATGGTGTTCTGTTATGGATGAAGCATAATTATTCAACTATTTCACTATGGATGGATATTTAGGTAGTTTGCAGTTTTTCAAAATATATATAATTTTACCAAAAAATTTTATTGCCCACTTATTTCACTTATTTTTCTCATTTAATCAAATGTTAGCATATTTTAATGAACACATGATTTTTCTTCTTTATTCCAAGCATAAAAAAGAAGTCCCCAAATTTTTAAAAAGGTACTTGTTCCTTGTAGAAAATGTGTCTTTCTGTGTATTCCTAGCAGTAAATCATATTTCACTTAGTGGGTTGAGCTGTACTTAACTAGCCATCCTCTTGCTGGTCATTGGCAGGTTTCCAACCCAGGGGAGGCCAAGGATGGACAGGCATTTTAGAGTGTAGCACAGGCTAGTTCCTGCCCAGCTCTTAGGTCCAGGCCATCCACTCTCTGACATGGTCCTTGCTCCTATACCTTTGTCTACCAAATCTGTCCGCCAGTTTTCAACCAATCTTCACCTTCCACACTGATCTGTGATGACTCACTGGCTCACTGGACTGGGGAATGACAAAGTGACTTCTAGACTTGTCACTGGCTTGCTCTTTGACTCTGAACAAGTTAATTGCCTTCTCCAGGCCTTAGTTTGCTCATCCGTAAAATGAATGCCAGCTCCTTCTTACCCTTCCCCTTTTCCTTCTCCAGGGTAAATATTTGCACTGACCTTCTGCCACATCTTCCATGGCCTTTACTATTAAGTAGTGAAAATGACCTTGAAGCCAGGCAGAGCTGGATTTGAATCCCATTCCCAGCTGTGTGACCTAGGGCAAGTGACTTCACTTCTCTGATTCTCAGTTTCATCTATAAAATGAGCCTGATTAATACAATTCCATATAATAGTTTTGTATACCATAGTATAATAGTTTTGAGGATTCCATGAGTACATGTTCAAATGACACAGAGTTGGTACTTAACACATGCTCATTCTCTGTGCATTCCTTGGAATGGTTCCCTGTGAGTCTGGTGGCCTGTGATATATGACATCAGCTGTTTTTTCTAAGAGGAACCAAGCTTCTAGTTGCCTCCTACCTTCTGCCTTTTCTTGCCACTCTCTGTTCCTCCTTCTATAGGGTGGGGGTAGGGGAGAGGAGCTACTTTTGGGAGCAGAGGTTGAGTGATGCTGTTGGGGCCTTTCCATCCAGATATGATGACTATGACTATGGAGAGGTGAACCAGCTCCTGGAGCGGAACCTCAAGGTCTATATCAAGACAGTGGCCTGCTACCCAGAGAAGACCACCCGAAGAATGTACAACCTCTTCTGGAGGCACTTCCGCCACTCAGAGAAGGTACAGCCCATGGGGGATGAGCAGAGTGGAAGTAGACCAGCCCGGCCTGTGGAGGGTGCTAGGGGTCAGGACCCAATGAGGTACCCTAGACTGTGTCTGTCCCTCCAGGTGGGACACCTGGGCGTATTGTTCTGGGTTCAAGTCCTACTCCACTGTGTGATTTCAGACTCCGTTTACTCACCTGTAAAATGGGAATGTGCTTCACGGGGTCCTCAGTGGCAGCCAGGAGGACCTGGGTTCAAATCATAATGCTGTCACTCAGTAGCAATGTGACCTTGGGCAAGTCACTTTAGCTCTCTGAGCTTTTTATCTTTACAGTGGGAATAAATACTGCCTGCATTTCAAGGTTGCTGGGAAGATGAAATGAGAAAATGAATGTTAATCTCTGATCCCAAAGAGGTGCTCAGTGGTAGCTCTTGTTTTTAGCTTCGGGGGATAAAGAGATTAATCATGATAGGGATGAATGTGCTTGAAATTCTTCAGCGGTCGTTGTACCAAACTGCTCAGACGCTTAGGAAACGTCAGGGCATCTCTATAGGAAAGGGAAGGATGAGGGGAGTGGTCAAGGGTAATGATAGTGTGGGGAGGGATGGGGATCACGAGAAGTGACATCAGTTACTCACAAGGTCTCCTCTGTGCCCCAGGTCCACGTGAACTTGCTGCTCCTGGAGGCCCGCATGCAAGCCGCCCTGCTCTACGCCCTCCGTGCCATCACTCGCTACATGACCTGACTCCTGCGCAGGACCTGGGTCCAGAGCAGCTGACCCTGGGGGCATCCTCCTCCCTGCAAGGACTTCTCTGTCTGGAAACAGACCCAATCCCTTTCTGTTCCACGCCCACCCACCCCACTCTGGGGGTTGGGTTCTGTGTGACGTGCAGCCCCTGAGCCACACCCACTTTTTCTCACTGGAATGGACAGGATCATTGCACTGACTCTGGGATCTCAGCTCTGCCCCAGAAGCTGGAAGAGGACTAGCAGATCCCCAGGGGCCATGCCCTTCTTCCTGCCCCTGACCTCAGAGACAGAGGGCACAGGAAGGCAAAACGGGCTGAGCTCGGACTTGTGTGCCAGCAGGCTGGGCCCCAGGCACCACAAGCACTGTGGCCTTCCTGGACTGGGAAGTCCCTGGCTGGCCCCCAAGGGAGAGGTGCACACACCTCCAGGGACTGACACTCCAAGCAGCTTTGCCTTTCCTCCCCCTCCCTCATTCCCAGATTTCGTTACCTCCCACCTGCCATTCATCTATCAATGTGAAAGTCAGGGTCACAGCTGGTCTGTGCATCCGTCTCCCCAAAAGCCTGTTCTTTCAGGCAGCCTGAGGCCCGTTGTTCCTTGGTTGCCCCAATCCTAGTTCAGTTCCGTTGACCTCCTTTGCCCTCTCACCCTTTTCTCCCCTGCCTGGTGGTGTGATGCCCCAGGAGAGAGACCAAGTGCATCAAAAAAGCAAATTCTCTCTAGAGAGTTTGAGTCTTTGTTGGGCACTTTGCCTTCTGAAGAGGAGGGAGTATTATATTATCCATTCTCTGTATTTTGGTTCTTTATGGGTAAGGTTCTTCGGGGCCTCACCCCGGGAGCCACAGTCAATGCCTGAGAAGGGGAGGACAGAGAGAAATCTGTTCTCCCCAGAGCTGCACGTGCCCTGCAGAGGCTGGCACCCCTCTCTCCTATCTACTGTGGCTCTGCCGCAGATGTTTGCCAAAAAGTTGAGCTTTTCTAGGTGGCACGTGGCCTAGAGGGAGAGGCAGGAGACCCCAGGGTTCTTCTTTGGGCCCTGCCACTGGCCAAGCGACCAGGCTATGTTGCCAAACCTCTTTGACCTCCGTTTCCACAGTTGCACACTGAGGGTGGGACTACATACCTATGACGTCTGAGTCTTCGCTCTGGGATTCCCAGGCCAACCTGCCAGCAGCAAACTGCGAATTTTGCAGGTTATCGGAGGCCTCTGGGAACCCTCACTGTTGTAGTCAGTCTGTCCTGGTGACCTTCCAAGGACTCCTCCCTCCCATCCCAGTTTCTCTCCCCTTTTCTCAATTTTAGGTGGATTGCTTGGAGGCAGAAGCAGCCAAGGACTGATCCCAGGCACTTTCTGTAGCAAACAAGCTGTGAATTATGACTTCCCTTGCCCTTCTGGCAGAATGTGCCTCCTCTCTGACCCATTTGGAGGTGACTAAAGAAAGGCAAGGGCTAGGATGCTGCTGCTTCTGCCCCTGCTCTCCGGAGTGGGGCAGAAAGGAGCCCAGTCAGTGCACCACATTTCACACCCGTGCAGGCATGGGAAAGCGACTGGCACCCACTTCAGGCTTCAAAGCCCTCCCTGCAATGAAGCTGGGCAGGAGGGACGAGGCCCCAGCATTAAGGGTTTGGATTCTAGAGGGGACATGATGACTCTGTAAATGTCCCTTGGGGTGGGGTGGGAGGGATATCCAGTGTTAAGTGCAGAAATCTTGGCTTTGCTACCGGTTCCATATGATAAGAAATAAAAGTTCACTGAGGTTTTGTTTTGTACTTGTTCATGGGCTGTTTTTCCATTTCCTAGGGGTCATGGTTCACCTCTTAGCATAAGCAGGGAGCTATGATTGCATCATGGACCTGACCTGCTAGCCCCTCCCCTGCTGGGCACTTGTGCCCAGTGACTGCAGGGTTGGGAGTGGTTGGCATTGAAAGTCGACTTCTGTCCCTTGGGTGTCCAGCCCTGCCAACCCATCTGTGGCTGGCCTGGCATCGTGGAATAATAATGGCTGTGTTATTTTTCTCACTAACCCTGGCCCTGGGCTGGGGTCTTGGAGGCCATTTCTCTGAATCTGCAGCAATCCTGCAGGAGTATCAAGACTCAGAGGTAAAATGACATTGCTGAGGCCACATAGGTGGTCAGTAGTGAAGCCAGGATTCCAACCCAGGTCTGTTTGACCCTGAGACCTTGGCTTTTCACCTTGCTGTTTTTCCCACTACCGGGCTCCCCCTGTGGCAGAGGGAGACTGAGAATCTCTGCGGGGAGCACTTGTGTCCCCTGCCCCACCACAGTGTACTTTCCTGCTTCTTATCCTTCTCCAGTACCAAGGAGACAGAACCAGGCATAAGGAGTTAGATGTGACCTCCAAGTTGTGTCAGTGCCATTTAGTAGCTCTGTGACCTTGGTCAAGCTTCTTAGCTTCTCTGGGCACCAGGAACGCGAGCACACTTATCAGGAAAACCACATCATGACTAAGAGCTAAGACCTCTCTTGCTGGCTTCCCACTTCCTCTAAACACTGCCATCATTAAATAAAATCTGTCTCCTCCAGGAAGCCTCCCTTGATTGACTCCATGTCCTCTTTTCTCTTTACCCTCTTCACTTTTTCAGTGTTCTATTCACTTGTTCTTCCTTCTATAGTCATTTGAGAGAGTGTGAGAGGAAGTAAATCAGACTTGTAGTACAGAACTTGGATTCTGGTTCTGACTTAGTCACTTATTATCCCAGTGGGGTGGCGGGGATGGGTGATTAATTTCACTGTGCCTCAAGTTTCCTCTGCCATAAAAACGGGGGCCAAATGTTTTCATTTCTTTTCCAGGTAGCATTATTGAGTAACTGTTGCCAGATATTTTCAAATTTAATCAATCTTTACAACAACACTTTGAGAAACAAGTGGTGCTCCCATTTCACAGATGTGGAAAAAGAACCTCAAGAGAGAGTCTAGGGAACAGCGACTTAACAGTTGGACAGACCCAGGTTCAAATTCCAGCCAGCTGTGACATTTACTGTCTGACCGCAAAGAAGTTAACTTCAATTCTCCCTCCTCGATTTCCTTATCCATGCAATGGCATTAAAACAATAATTTAATAATGCAATAGGTCACAGGATAGTTATGTGGATTAAACAATGCATGAAAACCACCTAACACAGGTGAGGTACCTGGCTCCTGGTGCTAGTGAACCATTCAGTATTCAGATACTTGCCCAAGGTCACGCAACTGAGGTGGGATTTGAACCCTTGTCAATCTAATTCCAGAGCTCTTGTATCACATTGCTTTTGTCCCCAAACTCCCTTTGCTCTCAATCTGCTTTTTTTTTTTTCATCATGTTCAAGTCCATTTGCCTGTGCAATTGAAAACTCTTGGCTCGAGATTGGATCTGGTGAACCTATTTTAGACGTCTGCAGCCTGCAATCTGGGACCCGGGCACATCTCCCCAGGTTGGAGTTTATGGAAGGTTGCTGGTGGCTTGATTCCTTTCTTTCTTTGGCTTTTGAAGCCATGCTCGGTTTGAGGACATGCTTGGTCTGAATGGGTAGAAACAGGAGCTGGGCGAGTCTCCTCCAGCAGGTTTCAGACACTCGCCAGAGCCCTAGCACAGGTGGAATGGAGAAGTGGGTCACAAACTTTGTGCCTTGAGGACCAGTGGTTGGAGGTAGAGCTCAGAAATTTACATCTTTAACAGCTTCCCTGGTGTTCTGATGCTAAGATCATTCATTCAACAGATGTAGTGCACCTAATATGTAACACGTCCTGGACACAGAGCAGTGAACAAGACAGGCATAGTTCCTGTCCTCTTGGGGTTTATGGTCTAATGGAGGAGACAACATCAGATCATTACACAACTAATTATTTAAATTATAATTGTGATTGGCACTTTAAAGGAGAAACATGAGGAATTGTAAGCATTTACAACCTAGCAGAGGAGGTTTTTCTTCCAAGGAATATGTTGGACTTTTGCAGAAGCTAAAACATATCCAAGAAGAGCAGTCTCTCACCCCCTGAAGCACCTTCTAGGAACCTGGGGGATCCATGGAACAGAGTTAGAAAACTGCTAATCTACATTCCTCTGTAATGGATGCTGTGGTGTGCAATCCAGACTGTGGCACTCATTCCTTCCACACACCCCACTCCACTGGGAGGGATCTCAGCTGAGTCCCTCTCTGGGAACAGCCCTGGGTGGAAGGGAGCTACCTAGCTCTCGGTTATGCCCCCACCAGGCAGTCTGCCTCCAATGACTGATTGATGGGAGACTGTCTAGCCCCTTTGCCTGCATTTGAAACAACTCTGAAGGATTATTCCATATAGTACTCCCTTTAGGATCAGCTGACGCCAGCATTGCAGCCCAATTTCTTCTGCCCGATCCTGCTTCTCACTGTCCTATGATATTGATCCCCAGTAAACCTCCTGCCTACAAATTTGCAACTCAGAATGGCTTACCAAGGTACATGACCTAAGACACTTTCTTACTACAGACGGTGACAATAAAGAACAGAGAGGGGAAATGACTTGCTTGAGGTCTCACAAGCCTGAACCTTTAGATCCTCTTGGTAGTTTGTCACTGCCCTGTGTCAGACATACAACTTCCTGTCTTGACTTTCTCTTCCTGAGGCTGGAGGCAACAGCTGCCATGCTGAAAGGGCTCACTCCCATTGCCACTCCCAGGCTGGAGACCTTGGGGAAGTCACTCTGCCTCTCTGGGGAGAAGGTTAATTTCACCACCTGAGTGCTCCACCTTTTCTCAAGTCTGCTTGTGTGCGATGCCCCTGGTCCTGAGAAAAACCATGTCACAGCTGATGATAGCAGCAGAAATTCTTTCCCCTCACATCTGAATCACCTCTGACCTCACTGGTGGTTCCTGTTGGAGGGAGACTTGAGCTTCTGTCCCAATTCTGAGGATCTCAACTCACATTTCAAGGAGGAACCTCTTTTCTTTGTTTGTGCCAACATTATCAGGTGCTTACTTTGTCCCAGACACTGCTAGATGCTGGCAGTACAGCAGTGGATGAGACAGACAGACAGTCCTGGCCCTCAGACAGTCCTCCACTCAATGTGGGAGTTCCCGGAGGAATACCCTGGACCTGAAGGATAAGAAAGGACTGGCCAAGGATGGGAGGGGAGAAAGGAGTGTGAACAAAGAAGATTTCTGACAGAGGAAACAGCACAGGAGAAGATTTGCAGCAGGAAGGAGAAGGTAGCCTGGTAGGGCCAGAGGGAGCAGAGAGAATGTGAGGAAGGGTGAGGCCGAGAAGGAAGCCCAGGGCAGATCTGCCATGGCCTTGCAGGGCACGTTGAGAATTTTGGACTTTATACCATGGGCAACGGGAAGTCTTCAAAGGAGATTTTGTTGTTTATTGCAAAGTAGATGCTATGGACTCACTGTTTCTCCCTCATATTCATATATTGAAACCCTGATCCCCAGAGTGATGGTGTTAGGAGACGGGGCCTTTGGGAGGTGATTAGGTCCTGAGAGTGGAGCCCTCATGGTGGAATTAGTGCCCTTATAAGAAAAGACAAGGAGAGCTTGCTTCCTCCCTCCCTCTCCCTCTCCCTCCCTCTCTCTCTCTCTCTTTCTCTCTCCCACTCCCAGTCCCCATCATGGGAGGACATAACCAGGACAAGGGCTCTCATCAGGAACCAAACTGGTTGGTAACTTGATCTTGGACTTCCCAGCCTCCAGAACTGTGAGGAAATAAATTTCTGTTGTTTAAGCCACTCAAAGGTATTTTTGTTATAGCAGTCCCAAATGACTAAGACAAGAGATAATATTTATTAGAAGAAGGAGTGGAGAAGGTAGTAAGACTTATTTAGGACTTCCTAGGTACTCCACTAAGTACTTCACGGGCATGACCTCATTTAATCCTCACAACAGCCCTATATAGTGGAGCCTATTATTATCCCCATTTTACAGATGGGCATAATTGAGCCTAGACTCAAAAGTCCCCTCATCCAAAAAGGTTTCTCTGGCTCCCATCCCCACCCCAAATACACATCTTCCTTCTTTGACCTAAGTTTACCAAGGGCTTCTATTTTTCCATTTTTTCCTGTCTAATATTATAATCATTTGTGTAGTTCACTTATTTCCCCATTCAATTGCAAGCCCCGTGCAGGTAGAGGTTTTTGTCTGGCGAGTTCACTGCTTTATCTCCAGAGCCTAGAGCAAGACCTGGCATGTAGTAGAGGCTGAATAAATAAAATAAAATAGATGTGGAACGTATGTTTGTATCCACCAGGATGCCTGGTCTAGGGCTGGGCCTGGGAGACGGTGTTCCAGACATAATAGCCTCCCCATGTTTCAGACTCGGTCTCTGCTCTGGGTGTCTCTTCCTGGCTGGTTGTCTGTTACATTGCCAGCTCTCAGACACTCAGCATCAGTCTAGTGTGTCGGGCCAAGAGCTTGGACTTTGGAACCAGACAGATGAGGCTCCAATCTGAGTGCAAGTCCATCTGGAATGAGGCAGAGTATAAATAAACAGAACCAAGTACCTATATGACCTTTGATAACTTTCTCTAATTTCCTCATCTATAAAATGCGAACATTCCCATCAAAAGTTTATTGTTGTCAGGATCAAATGAGAAAATGTTTATAGAGTGCCTGTTTAGTTAGTTATTCCCTTCAGTGAAAGATAGGGTTTGGGCCAATGTCTTTTTCTTAAACTCATAGCCTCAGTTTCCTTATCTGTGAAATGGGAGTTGTGAGATGCAAGGTAATATAGAATTCCTACAACCTGGAAGGCTCTTCTCCCAGACCTGTGTGGGTCTAGCTCCTAAACCTTCAGTTCACACCTTCAATATCATTTCATCAGAGTTCTGAACTGATCCCTGTTTCTCAGCCTAACTCCACTACCTCCCATTTCTTTTCCCTTTGCACCTTTCATAACTTTTATTGTTTCTTGCCTGTCTCCTTGTTCGCTGCTGAACCCCCAATGTCTACTACAGTGCTAGAGTAAGTGTTCAATACATGTTTGTTAATTGCATTAAATATTTATTGACTACTTATTTATCAGTCAGAGACTGTTCTAGGCCATCCTAACCACAGCCCTGGGACACAGGCAGTGCAGAGATTTTACCCATTTTACAGCTGTGGAAGCTGAGGTCTAGCAATATTAATATTGCCCAGGAATTTCCCAAACAAATTAGCAGGAGTTCTAAACTCTTTGGCTAGTGGTCTTTCCACCCACCCCTCCACTGCTTTCCAAGGGAAGGAGCACTGGAGGCCCAGGTACTAGTCCAGGCTCTGTTCTGGCTTGTGGCTTGTAAGATTTAGATAAGTTACTTCCCTCCCTGAGCCTTAGATTCCCCATCTCTAAAATGGTGAGAATAATCCTTACCCTGACTGGTCATTAAGGTGAGAATCAGCTGAGGTAATGGGCTGGAAGAATTTAATAAAATAAAAGCACTATACTCATTTATGGAGGATTTTTTTATACTAATATGCAGAACCAACCTTGACTTCTGAGACAAATCACTGTGGTCTGGGGAAACCATGGAAGTTTCCTAGAAGCGGTAACATTTCAGCTTGCCCATAAATCGGTAAGATTTTGGGAAACAAAGCTCAGAGTCAAAGTCAGACCAACCAGGGGCCGGCCCGGTGGTGCAAGCTGTTAAGTGCGTGCGCTTTGCTGCAGGGGCCCGGGGTTCACCGGTTCGGATCCCGGCGCACACTGTCACACCACATGTTAGGCCATGCTGTGGCGGCGTCCCATGTAAAGTAGAGGAAGATGGGCATGGATGTTAGCCCAGGGCCAGTCTTCCTCAGCAAAAAAAGAGGAGGATTGACATGGATGTTAGCTCAGGGCTGGTCTTCCTCACAAAAAAAAAAAAAAAAAGTCAGACCAACCAAAGCAGGACCCTCCAGCCTCTCTGAGTTTTACTCCCCCACCCCACCCCAGGTTGATATTCTCCTCTAATTTGCATTTCCCTACCCTGATTTATTTTTCCTCTCAAATCAAATTTATTGAAGTATAATTTGCATACAACAAAATGCACACGTTGTAAATGCACACAGCTGCATGAGTTTTGACAAAAGTACACACCTATGCAATCACTATCCAAATCAAATTCCCTCGTGGCCCTTTGCAGTGAATCCCCAAACCCCCTTTCTGTGTCCCCCAGACAACCACTCCCTGCTTTCTGTCACTACAAGTTAGTTTGTTTTTCTTAATCACTCATTTCTTTATCAGCAAATCACAAAGTTTTGCATTCAAATATTAGAACGAAACATAAATGCAACAAAACACATTATTTCACTAGGCTTAAGACAATATTTTTATTCTAGGGCATTTGCTAATGAATATAGCCGTCATTAGATGAACTGACATTAACTAAGGGGAGAAAAGAATTAAAAATAATCATAATTTGTCCATTCAGTGGAGAGAGTTTAACCACTGATAAAAACTATACCTACAAAGTTACAAGAGATATGTGGATAACCTGACTGCTTCTTGAGAGATGATGACTTATATATAAGGCAATATTTTAAATTAAATTTAAATATTTCTTTAAAAAAGGCATTTTAAAAGAATTAGGGTCAATAGCCATTATCCAATTTTTCTGATTTCTTCCTTTAATTTCATGATACACAAATTAAGAATGATTCTGAATTTTCAAAGAGATGTCAACTTAAGAAAGAAATGGACAACAATGATAAAGTTCTGTTTTGGGGTTTCTTATTGAATAAGAAGAAAATCATTATGTCAAACAAAGAAATAGTAAATAAGCAAGTGTTTAATCTAAACTTAAGATAGTTAATGCTGAAACTTAATACCTGGACCATGTTATTTGGCTAAATTATACCAACTCTTTTTTTTAACACTTTTTGAAATGCAAAAAATTAACAAATTATATGAGAAAAAAAAGCAAATTATCTTCTTATTGTTCTAATCATGTCAAACAAGTTTTAAATCATCTCTTCAAACACAGCCTTGTATATGTAATTCTCCTGCTTAAACATCATCAGTGAATCTATTTTGCCATCTTTTTAGTTTTGCATTCAAGTACAGATTAGTTTTCCTGTTCTATAATTTCACATAAATGGAATTATACAGTATGTACTGGTTTCTATAATTTCATATAAATGGAATTATACAGTATGGATGGTTTCTTTTGCTCAGCATGATGTTTTTAAAGTTTATTCATGAGTTTCCTATATCAGTAGGTCATTCCTTTTTATAGCTGAGTGCTTGATTTCAACGTATGAATATACCACAAATTGTTCCTCTATTCACCAGTTAGTGAGCATTTGGCTTGTTTCCAGTTTGGGGCTATTGAAATTAAGCTGCTATGAATATTTAGTTATAAGTCTTTTTGTAGACATATATTTACATTTCTCTTGGGTAAATACCTAGAAGTAGAATTGCTGGGTTATATGGCAAATGTATGTTTACCTTCACAAAAAACTGCCAAACCGTTTTCTAAACTGGTTGTACCATTTTACACTCTCACCAACAATGTTCAAGAGTATCAGTTGCACTGATACTTGGTATAGTCAGTCTTTTTCATTTTAGCCATTCTAATAGGTTTGTCACGGTATCAAAATGTTTGAAGTGAGCCTAATTGAGGTATAATTTGATACAATAAAATTGTAACCTCGGGCCCTCCAGGACCAGTTCAACTGACCCCATCTTATCAACAGAGTGATTAAGAAATTATCTTTCAGAAAATTTGCAAAGTCACGTAGCCAGAGCATGCACAGAAGAAGAAATCTTGACCTGAAATGACTGCAGAACCAAAGATTCTCTCCCTCATGGAACAAAAGGACCGGGAAGTAACTGGATCTTAAAAGTAGGACTCTTATCAGAAGCGAGAGGTCCATCATTCAGGAAGATCTGGTATTAAAATTCCTTCCCCACCTTACCATAAATGTTTAGAACCTCATCATAAATGTTTAGAATCTTACCATAAATGCTTGAAGCCCACCTATCAAAACATATCCCTCCAGCATTTCTGCATGCCAGCCTGTTCTCCCTAACCTCTTAAATTTCACCCCAAATCCTGAATCAGGGAGACAGATCTGAGGGCATATGCCCCCGTCTCCCTAAAGATCAATCTCACAGAATAAAGCTGATTTCTTTCTCAAAGGATGATGCCATAATTAATTGGCTTGTTGATGAGCATCAGAAAAGAGACCCCCATTTTGTGCAGTAACAAAATTTACCCATTTTAAGTGTACAGTTCATTGAATTTTGACCAATGTATATAGTCATGTAACCATCAGCACATCATGATATGAGATATTTTAATCTCCCCTCAAAATTTCCTTGGGATCCTTTACTATTTGTCTTTTCCCCTAACTCCATCCCCTAGCAACCACAGATCTGCTTTGTCACTATAGTTTTGACTTTTCTAGAATTTCATATAAATAGAAGTATTCATTGTGTAATCTTTTGTGGCTGGCTTTTTTCGGTTAACATAATGCTTTTGAGATTCATCATGTTGTTGTATTGGTAGTTAATTCCTTTTTATTGCCAAGTGGATATATCACAATTTGTTTACCCATTCACCAGTTGATGGACATTTGAGTTGTCTGCAATTTTGGCTATTACGCATAAAGCTGCTATTTGTGTGGTCATAGGTTTTCATTTCTCTTGGGTAAAAACATAGAAGTGAAATTGTTAGGACATGTGGTAAGTGTATATTTAATTTTATACAAAATTTCCAAATCATTTTCCAAAGGGGCTGGACCATTTTGTAGTCCCACCAGCAATGCCTAAGAGTTCCAGTTGCTCTGCATCCTTGTCAACACTTGGTATGCTCAGGCTTTTTAACTTTAGCCATTCTTACAGATGTGTAAGATTTTTAATTTGTATTTGTAATTTATATTTCTGTGATGATTAATAATTTTGAGCATCTTTTCATGTATTTATTGGCCATTTGTATATCTTATCTATCTGTTGAAGTATATTTTTAAACCTTTGCTAATTTTCTTTATTGGGTTATTTGTTTATGATTAAGTCGTAAGAGTTCTTTATATGTTCTTGATATTCTGGATTTATTCTTTGTCAGATATATGAATTGCAAATATATTCTACCAGACTATGGCTTGCCTTTCCATTCTTTAGATGAGTAGAATTTAATTTTGATAGAGTTCAATATATCATTTTTTTTTTCTTTTATGGCTTGGGCTTTTTGTGTTCTATCTAAGGAATCTTTGCCTAACCCAAGGTGACAGATATGTTTTCCTGTGTTTTTCTTCCCAGAAATTTTATCTCTAACATTTAGATCTATGATTCATTTCATGTTAATTTTTGTGCATATTTCATTTTTTTCTTCAAATATCCAGTTGTTCCAGCACCATCTGTTGAAAAGATTATCCTTTCTCCATTTAATTATTTTATTACCTTTGATGAAAATCAATTGACTAAGCACATGTGAGTCTATTTCTGATTTCTTTAATCTGTTCCATTGATTTATATGTCTATCCTGGCACTGATATTTAAATTTTTAATGTATTTTTCACTATTTCACTACATGTATTTCATGTAAGTAAACTCCATTCTTTTGTGGAACCAGACAGGAAAAAATAAGGAGATGTTTTCTACTCATTACAGAAAAATCAGAAAATACAGATAAGCAGAAATAAGAAAATAAAAGTTGCTAATAATCCACCCCTAGAAAGTACTACTGTTATTTTTGGTAGAATTTATCTTCTGGATCTTCCTTCTATGCTTAAATATGCTAACAAAGTGGCAACATATTAAACAGTCTGTCTTACAATCTGTTTTCTGCCTCAACGGCATATTGTGGAGTATATTCAGTTAAATCAGTGGTTCTCACCCTGGGATAATTTTGCACCACAGGACAGTTGGCCAAGTCTGGAGACAATTTTTGGTTGTCACAAAAGGGAGGGTGCTAATGGCATCTAGTGGGTAGAGGCCGGGGATGCTGCTAAACATCCTACAATGCACAGGACAGTCCCTTACAACGAAGAACTATCCAGCCTAAAAAGTTAATAGTCCTGAGGTTGAGAAATTCTGAATTAAATAATGCATATAACATGTTCAATAAAACACTTGGCACATATCAAATTCTTGGTAAATGGAAAACAAATAGCTTTGGAGAAAAAAATGTTTCCAGGAGCAGGAATACAAGTTTGGTGGATCCAGATCCCCATGGTCCTTTTCCCAAATATCTAGCCATAAGGCTGTTATAAGGTGAGGAGGCTCACAATGAAGAACTGGTTTTATAACCACAAATTCCTTCAAAACCAAAGGGTGAGCAATATGTTCAAGACAGCAGGCCTGCAGCCTTGGCTCTTGGACTTCTCTGTGTGGGGAGGCTGGGAAGGCTCACACATTCCCCTTCCCCTGCCAGGCAGCATTTCCTTTGGCTGGAGTTCCAGCTGTTGTCTGGGTTAGTGCAAACAAAGACCTTTGGGCTGTCCCAGATCCAAGATTTAGAGCCCATAGGCTCCTCCCAGTTTACAAGAGTGCTGGGAAGACACATTCCAGGTCAGCAAGAATTAAGTGGGCCCCCAGGGGGTGTGTGTGTCATGTGATCTGATGACACAGGCAGGATGAACTGGAGACAGGCAAACCACGGTCCAGGGGAAAGTGCAGCCAAAGAAGTATTTGATTCAATTGAATAGAGTCAAGCATTTAGCAACAGTCATTGCACTCCTACTGTGTGCCAAGCACTGTCTGGCTGTGTCCCTCTCCTATGTCGAAGACTGTTTAGAATAGTGGTTAGGAGCACAGTCTATTCAGAAAAGGACATTTGAGTCCCTGGTCTGCCAGCACTGGGTATTTGCCCTTCGTAAGGCATGTCACGTCTCTGACACACATAGTATATGCTCAATAAATTATGTATGTGTTTCAGTCCTCACAAAAAACTGTGAGGTAAGGACTATTATCCCTATTTTACAATAGAATAAACCAAGGCTCAAATAGGTGAAGGGTTTTGCCCAATGTCACAGTTAAGTGACAGAGGATCACTGTGACAGACTTTTGGGAAATAGAAAGGTGAGTAAGATGCAGTCCTTGTCTTCAACAAGCTTAGAGTCTCATCAGGGAGGTGAAGACAGGTAAAAGTCTAATTCCAAGCAAAGAGACAATGAGAGAGGTGTCAATAAAGAGCATTCAAGTGGAGTAGGGCAGGTTGGAGGTCAATTCCGGATGCGGGCAATCAGGAAGGCCTCATGGAAGAAATGGCAGTTGAATTGGTGGTCTTTGAAGATGGGTAGGCTTGAAAGTAGACAACCAGACTCTTCCTTCAGAGTGAGGTCCTGAGAAGTAGACCACTGGGTTGGGCCATAGGATGTGTGCCTATGGGGGCAGGAACAGACGATTTGGCTGAGAAAGTTAATAAATTGAGGCAAGACTATTTGCTTGGTGGAAATGGGCAGGGGTAATGTTTAGAATAGTTAAAAATCGGAAAGTCATAGGCACCAACTGATCAGAATGGATACTGAGTTGTAAACAATCCCCATGGCCATGCTAGTGGGGACAAACTGAATACCATGCTGAACATCTTGGAAAGGATGTCAATACTCACCCAGCTTCCTTTACATCTTTTGGAAACAGCATGCTCCTGTTTTGCTTTAGAGATCCACTTATCCTACTCTCATTCTGTATAGTTTTGGTGGGCCTGACCCCATCTTTGTATCTCCAGATGGTGCACGATGGAGTCTGGTCTAGCCAATTAGAACACAACAGTGACAGACACAAAGATGGACACAGAACCCAAGCTGGGCCAATGAGAATCCTCCCAAGCACATTTGTTGGAACTCTTGGGAAAAAAAGAAGCTCTGTGTCACCAGGGAAGCTAAGAGAGAAGAAAGTCAAGTTTAGAGATTAAAGAGAGAGACAGAGACAGAGAGAGAGTTAGAGAGAGAGAGACCAATTCTTTATGATTGTTTTAGAGTCTCTAGACCCAGATGTGCCTTAAGTCTTCACCTATCATCTTCAATTATATGAAATTGGCTTTTTTATCATTTGGAACTAGAAGAATTCTAATATAATTATGAGGAGTCTCATATATGCTTCTAAGGAGTTCTGCATAGGCTCTAGAGAGACGTGAAAGTGAGGGGAAAAACAGCCAGCAAGAAGGAAAAAGAAGGAGATGCGACAATTACTGAATCAAGCTCCCTAGGAGGTAAAGAGAATTGAAGTCAAAGTGTAGGAAAGTAGAGGGAGCTCCTACAGGATCCCTATTCTCAGGGAAAGAGGGCACCGAGTTTTTGCCTTGAGTTAAAGAGACAAAGGATCCAAGAAATTAGTCTCTTCCATCATTCCTCTCTTTCTCTCTGAGCCAGCACTTAAGTGCTTCTGTGAATCTGATTTTAACTGTGCCAAGTCAAACTTAGAGGCTTCTGTATGTTACAGGACTTAAAACATTCACAAATGTCATTCAGACATTAAAATTATGTTATACATGAATATGAATGATCATGGAAGTTATATCCAGTATATCATTAAATGATAAATCAAGTTACAAAACAGTATGTAGAGTATGATCTCATTTTTTTGTTGTTTAAAAATATATTCAAATGTTTGTCAGAAATAGTCCCAAAAGACGTTGTAACAGAATATTGTTACCAACCCCAAATTTCTTTCCTCTTTCTTCTTTGTTCATTGAACTCCAAGTTTGTTCAAGTAGTCACCTTTTAGGGAAGGTGTCCATATCCAAAGCTTAGCTGACGACTTAACTCTAAACCAGTTGTGGTAATGCTAGTGATGGTTTTAGGGGTAGCCATGTATGTGATCTTCTTCTGGCCAATAAGACAGGAAGAAGAGTCTGCTAGGGGACTTCTGGGAAAGGTTTTTGCTGGTTTAAAAAAAAAGACTTACAGAGGAGAATGTGGAGAAATTGCCTGGAACCCTCATATACTGCTGGCGGGAATGTAAAATGGTGCAGCCACTTTGGAAAACAGTCTGGCAGTTCCTCAAAAGGTAAAACATAGAGTTATCCTATGACCAGCAATTCTACTCTTAGGTATATACCCAAGAGAACCGAAAACATCTCTCTACAAAAACTTATACACAAATGTTCACAGCAGCATTATATGTAATAATCAAAAGGTGGAAGCAACCCACATGTCCATCAACTGATGAATGGATAAAGAAAATCCATATAATGGAAGATTATCCAACAACATAAAAGAATGAAGTACTGATACATTTTACCACATGAATGAACCTGGAAAACATTACACTAAGTGAAAAAAGTCAGTCACAAAAGACCACATATAGTATGATTCCATTTACATGAAACATCCAGAACAGACAAATCTTTAGGGACAGAAAGTAGATTAGTTGTTGCCTAGGGTTGGGGGTGGGAAGTACATTGGGGGAAAATGGAGAGTGATGGCTAACGGGTGCTAAATTTCTTCTTGGGTGACAAGGTGTTCTAAAATTGATTGTGGTGATGGCTGCACAAATCTGTGAATATACTAAAAATCATTTAATTGTGTATTTTAAATGGGTGAATTGTATGGTATGTGAATTATATCTCAATAAAGCTGCTATTAAAAAAAGAGAGAGAGATACTTACAGGAATAGGTATCCTTTCTTTGTTCCACTACGGTCTGTTGGAACTAGATGTTACGTCTGCATGCAGTACTTGGAACTGTGGCAACCATCTTTCAACCATGAAAGAGGAAAATGCCAATATGCTGAGAATAGAAAAACACAGAGAGAAAGAACTTGGGTGCTTGACAAACTCTTTGAGCTACTGAAATAAACAATAAACAGTCCCTACCTCAGGACTTCAGAATATGAGACAATAAATTTTTCTTAAGCAATTCTGAGAGTTTTCTGTTTTTTAATAATTTATTGAGATGAAATTCACATAATATAAAACTAACCACTTGAAATGCCGTAGTTAAGTGGCATTTAGTACATTCACAATGTTGTGCAACCATCACCTCTAATTCCAAAATACTTCCATTACTTCAGAGCAAAACTCCTTACTTATCAAGCAATTTCTCCCATCTCCCTTTTCCCTAGCCCCTGGGAACCACCAATCTGTGTTCTGTCTCAGTGGATTTATCTATTCTGAGTGTTTCATATAAATGGAATCATACAATATACAGTCTTTTGTGACTGGCTTCTTTCATTTAGCATAATGTTTTTCGAGGTTCATCCGTGTTGTAGCATGTATCAATACTTTATTCCTTTTTACAGCTGAATAATACTTTGTTGCATGTAGTATATACCACAATTTGTTTATCCAGTCATCCATTGTTGGAAATTTGGGCTATTTCCTCCTTCTGGCTATTGTGAATAGCACTGCTATGAACATGTGTATACATTTACTTGTTTGAGTGCCTGTTTTCAATTATTTTGGGCATATATCTAGGAGTGGAATTTCAGGGTCATATGGTAATTCCATGTTTAACTTTTTGAGGAACTGCCAAATTGTTTTCCACAGAGACTAAACCATATAGCAGTCTCACCAGCAATGTATGAGGGTTTCCAATTTCTCCACATCCTCACCAATGCTTGTTATTTTCCTTTTTTTTTGTTTATAGCCATTCTGGTGCATTCGAGGTGGTACCTTATTGAAGTTGTTTTTTATTTCACTTGCAGCTAAAAACACAGAAATTGATACAGGTGTTAAGAGTAGTGGAATTATGAGGTTGTTTAAAATATTTTCTTCAGATGTGCAGCTATGACATACAACTATCTACTGGGGCTTTGGGGGAAAAATAAATAAATAAATAAAATTATTAAAAAATATTTTCTTCATTTTGATTATCTACATTTTCTAATTTTTCTATAATCAGACTAATATTTATTAAGTCCTTACAATGTACCAGGTGCTGTACTTAGCATTTTATATGCATAATATCATTTGTTTTTCACAAGAAATCTACAAGATGAGTAAAAATTGAGGGCAGGCAGGAAACGTAACCTACTCTAAGACACAGAGCTAATAAATGGTGGAGGGATGATTTGAACGCAGGGCCCAGGATTTTTTAAATTAAATTTTTTATTTTCAGAGAGTTATAGATTCACATGCAGTTGTAAGATATAATACAAAGAGATCCTATGTACCCTTTACCCAGTTTCTCCCACTGGTAACATCTTGCAAAACTATAGTACAATATTACAAAGTTGATACAGTCAAGATACAGAATATTTCCATCACCACAAGGATCCCTCACATTGCCCTTTATAGCCACACCCAGTTCTCTCCTTAACCCCTGGCACTAGTAATCTGATCTCCATTTCTATAATTTGGTCATTTCCAGAATATTATATAAATGAATTGTACCAAGTGTAACCTTTTAAGATTGGCTTTTTTCACTTATAAGACCTAATTCTCTGGAAATTCATCCAGATTGTTGTGTGTATCACTATTTCATTCCTTTTAATTGCTGAGTAGTATTCCATGCTAAGTGGTATTCCATAGATATACCATAGACTAACTCTTCACCTATTTAAGGGCATCTGGGTTGTTTCCAGTTTTTAGCTACTACCCATAAAGCTGCTCTAAACATTCACGTACAGATTTTTGTCTAAACATAAGTTTCATTTCTCTGGGATAAATGTACAGGGTTTGTAATTGCTGGGTTGTATTGTAGTTGCGTGTTTAGTTTTAAGAAACTACCAAACTGTTTTCCAGAGTACAAAGGCCAGGATTTTAATTACAATATTCTATTACCTATGAACAGATGTTAGTAATAATACATTTTTTAAAACCCCCACAATGTGAGTTATTTTTAATTAAAAAAATATTCACAAGGCCTTTACACATTGGAATACATACAGCAAGGGCTGCTGAGCTGCTGGCCCTGGGAGAAGCTAAGTACTTCTTCTTCTTTCCAGCATGTGGTCTCTGGGGACCCCCAGGTGCCAGGGTCAGTAGAACATGCTCAGTGCCCACCTGAGAGCAGGAAGCCCCTGCTCTGCCCTGGTATGAGTGGCATTTGCCCTTTTCTGAATCACGGCCCTGTTGCATGTAAGTAACAGAAACCTGCTAAGCTTTAGGCTAAAAAGTGGAATCTATTAGGAAGATAGAGGAAGTACCACTGAGCAGTGCAAAGGACTGGAGCTAGGGAATGGAAAGTGCCAGTCAAGGGGGCCAGTCCCATGGTGCCAGTGTGCCTGCAAGCAAACAAAATAGTTAAGACCTTGGGCTCAGGGGTCCGATGACTTGGGATGAAATCCGGGTTCTACCACTTAGAAGCTGTGTGACCTTGGACAAGCTATTTGACCTCTCAGTACCTCAGTTTTCTTATCTTAAAACGGGTAATTGTAGTATCTACATTATAGGGTTGATATAGGGATTACAGGAGTTTATATATGTAAGATGGTTTAAAATAGTGCCCGGGGGCCGGACTGGTGGCATAGTGGTTAAGTTCACGCACTCCCCTTCGGGGGCCCGGGGTTCACAGATTCAGATCCTGGGCACGGACCTATGCACTGCTTATCAAGCCATGCTGTGGTGGCGTCCCACATAAAGTAGAGGAAGATGGGCATGGATGTTAGCCTAGGGCCAATCTTCTCAGCAAAAAAGAGGAAGACTGGCAACAGATGTTAGCTCGGGGCTAATCTTCCTCAAAAAAAAAAAAAATAGCGCCTGACATGTAGCAAGTGCTAAGGTTAGCTGTTATTATACTAATATTATTCCAGGATTAAATGAGAAAGCACTTAAACTATAGCACAGTGTCTGGCAAGTGTTCAGTAAATGTTAACTCTTAGTATCATTTTTAACAACTCTATTGAGATACAATTCACATACCATGCAAGCGCACAAATTCAATGGTTTTTATTATATTCACTGAGTTGTGCAATCATCACCACAATAAACTTTAGAACATTTTCGTTACCTCCAAAAGAAACCCTGCATCTCTTAGCCACCACTCGCCACTCCTCACATCCCCCAGGCCGAGGTAACCACTGATATATTTTCTGTCCCTCTAGAGTCGCCTATTCTGATTACTTCATATAAATGGAACCATACAATGTGTAGCCCTTTGTGATCAGCTTCTTTCACTTAGCATAATGTTTTCAAGGTTCACCCACATTGTAGCATGTGTTAATACTTTATTCCGCTTTATGGAATAATATTCCATTGTGTGGATATATACCACAAGTATTAATTTTTATAATTAATAAGACAACCACAGCCCTGGATTAGTTTCCTGTTGTTGTTGTAACAAATTACCACATTTAGTGGCTTAAAACAACAGAAATGTATTCTCTTACAGTTCTGAGGCCAGAAGTCAGAAATGAGTCGTATGGGGCTAAAATCAAGGTGTTGGCAGAGCTGGTTCCTTCTGGAGTCTCCAGGGGAGAATTCATTCCTTGTCTCCTCCAGCTTCTGGTGGCTGCTCACATTCCTTGGCTTGCAATCACCTCACTCCAATCTCTGCTTTCGTCATCACATTGCCTATTCCTCTTTTGTCATCAAATATTCCTCTATCTCCCTTTTATGAGGATGCTTATGATTACGTTTAGGGCACACTTGGATAACTTCTCCATCTCAATATCCTTAACTTAATCACATCTACAAAATCTCTTTTGCCATATAAGGTAACATTCATAGGTTCCAGAGATTAAGATCTGGATACGTTTGGGGACCAATTTTCAGCCTGCCATACCCCTTGATTAAAAATGTCTCTTTCTCTTCTAATAGGAAATGAATCTAGTAATCAATAGAATAGCAATGATACAACTGGCCTGGGGCATGTATCTGTGACAGTTGCACTGGTTGCTTTTCACCATTTCTGGCTGAGTGGGAAAGTGCCACTACAATATAAACTCTTAGCTCAGGAGGGGCAATTCTGGTTTGGAATGGAGGAAGAAGCAGATTTTGGCACAGGATCCTAATAACAATTTATGGAGAGTTTTCCGCGTTCCAGGAAATTGACATCTTTTATCTCTAGAAGACAGTTTTGCAAGGTGGGCATTTTATAGAATAAGGAAACTGAAACTTAGCAAGGATAAGCCATCTGCCCAAGGTCACAAGGACAATAAGCAGCAGAGCCAGGATGTGAACTAAAGTCTGCAGAATGTGGACTCCAAAAGCCCAGGCCACCGCATCAAGCTGCCTCTTGAGAAATAGGAGCTCCCCAGCCTCTAACACATTCCCCTCTTCCTGACATTGGCCCTGGATGGTTGTTAGATGAGAATAACAATCAGGAGATGTTGTGTACAACTTGATGGTTGTTAGATGAGAATAACAATCAGGAGATGTGTACAACTTGATGGTTGTTAGATAACAATCAGGAGATGTTGTGTACAACTTAGGCACCCCCCAGTTCAGTCATTGGTGACGCCTCAGGGACCAGAGTTCACAGACTGTGCTTGGCACCCCCGTCAGGGCTTTGACAAGCAACATGTTTGTAAGACACGATGTCCTTTCAAGGCTCAACCAAACAGCCCCAGCCTGCCTGCACTGACCAGCAGAACAGGCCCCCAGGCTGAGTCACTGCCTAGGTTGTTTCACAACCTATTTGCGCATTAAGGCGGCAGAGGCAGAGAAGGTCACTGTGGGTAGCTAGTGTCTTCTTGAGCTCCTGGACAGAAAGGTGGCTCCCAGTGACAGGTGCAAAGAGCTTGCCTTACCTTGTGCCCACCCAATTCTCATTCAGAAGTTTCTTCGATTTCTTCGAAGAAGAAATTTTTCTTGGGAAGAATCGCTCCCAAGACTGTATGACTAAAGAGTTTGGGTTCACAAAGAAATAGCAAGAGAAAAGTCTGGCCACTGTTCAGGGCGTACCATTCTATTCCGAGTCATTTGGGCAAGTCTCTTCTGCTCCTTGGGCCTTGGTTTCCCTATCCATTCTGTGGGGTAGGGGAGAAGGAGCTGGACTAATGAGTCCAAAAGCACACTTTTAAGTCTATGATCCTATGATTTCACGTCAGAAGGTTTTCCCTTAGTCATGGTTTCTATTCCCTGCACAGCCTATTCTTGCCTCTTCTGGGGGAAGAACAGACAACAGTGATGAACAATTCTTCCCACTTGGAGATTTGTCAAAAAGTCTCAGCTCTTGCTTACAATTTTTTCATGACTTCCATCGAGCCGTGTCCACATCTGTAAAATTGGGATGACCATAACAGCAGCCACCCAGTCACAGTACGTACCACTGTGCTAGGTATGTCACACACATTTCCCTTTATTTTCATAATGGCAAAAGGAGCGGATGGCACTGCTTTAGGTCATCCAGCTTATAGGAGGTGGAGCTGGCATCTCAGCCTAGGTGAGGTGTGTCTGCTTCTTTGTCCTTTGCCACACTACCCACCCCCCCTTCCCTCTTGCTCCTGATGGTGGGAGAATGGACTGAAACGAATGAAAAGCACTTGGTGAACTGTAGATTGCTGTGCACATGTGAACTATTAAGAGCTATTACTAGTTCTCTTTTTCCCACTGTAGTGGGAACTGGGATCTGAGCCTTCAACCATTTTTGCATCTGCAAATAACACCAAGGTGGGACTTTCTGTGGGTTCTTGGTGCATAATTGCCAACTGATATAATTCTATTCAGTAAGGACAAACAGGTGGGATCAGTCAACAATATTTTGGCCAACCAGGAAGGACAACAATGCTGGGAATTAGCTCCCTGGTTGACTTGGTCATTACTGAGGACCCTGTGCCTACTTCCTCCTTCCTTTATTCTTGGCTTTTCTCTGCCATTATGCTTTTTGTCATCGCTACATTCTCACTCTTTCTCCAAGGAAAAAGAGCAAGTGGAAAAGCCAATCAAATGCAATTCCTTATCAGTTCACCTATCCTGACCTCCATTCTCACTTTTTCCCCACCTGTTGGAGTCTCATAGAGGTCACACACCCGTCCTGTCACGCCTGACAGCCTCATCCTCCAGCAGGGCTTCTCCTAGATTTCTGTAGTTCTTGCCCGGTGCTCCAATCTATTCATTCTTCTCTGCTTCCTAATGGGGTTAATTCTCTCTCTTACTCTGTTTTTTGATTTACCAATATTTATTGTGTACCAAACCCTGTGCTTAGACTTGCAGCGACTTTCCAATTTCTCAAAATGGAGAAAATAATTTTTCCTAAATATCAGAATTCTTTTCTAAAATAGTAGAATTTCTTACAATGAACATGTAATGCTCTTGTAACCAGAAAAAAACTATGAATTTTTTTATTATTTTAATCAATTTTATTGAGATACATTTACGTACATTTAAAATGCACCCATTTAAATGTACAGCTTAGTAAGTTTTGACAAATATATACACCTGAGTAACCATAGCCACAATCAAGATATAGAATATTTCCATTTTCCCAAAAAGTTTCCCCTGTATCTCTTTGCAGTCAATCCTTCTCATTCCTCACTCTAGGCAAGCAGAAATTTGATTTTTTTCACTATAGATTAGTTTTGTCTGTTCTAGAATATCATACAAATGGAATCATGAATTATATATTCTTTTGTGTCTGGCTTCTTTCACTTAGAATGTTTTTAGATTCATCTATCTTGTTGCATACATCAGTAATTTGTTCTTTTTTATTGCTGAGTAGTATTCCATTGTACAAATATATCACAATTTGTTTATCCATTTACCTGTTGATGGACATTTGGTTTAAGTTTTTTTTTCTCTTTAAGTAACACATGCTCATCAAAAATTTGGAAAACAGACACAAGTGGAGGAAAAATAATCTCTGATTTCATTAACCAAAGAATTATTGCTAGCATTAGAAAGTTTCGGGTTTTTCCTCTGTGCACAGATATTTTGGAGACTATATAGTTAGAATCATATTTCACATATGACTTTTTAACTAGTTTTTCTAGTTGATATTGTAAGCATTTTTCACACTATTTGTTTTGTAACTATTTTTAATGGTAAATAACATTTTATTGCTAAAATGTAGGCTCTGTCAGGGAGAGATTTAGGCTGTCTTGCTTATTCTTATATTCCAAGAGCCCAGAACAATGCCTGGCCTACAGCAGGCACACAATAAGTCTTAACTCAATTGTACACCACAGTTTGCCTTGCTACGTCTGTATAGAGACATGCCAATTCTCCTTATAATTTTCTTTGCATTAGTTCTGTTTTTAATGTTTATGTCCTGCTTTCTCAACCAACCTACTTGTCTGAAAACACCCATTACATGCTAAGCTTTGTATGTATCATCTATACTCTTCACAGCAATTCTATCAAGTAGATAATCTCCCTCTTTTACAGATTAAGAAACAGACTCAGAGAAATTAAGTGACTAGCTCAAGGCCACACACCAGTATGTAGCCCAGTCCAGACGTGACCCATGTTTGTTTGTTTTTAACCCATGTTTAATAGAGTTGAAATCCCACAATAATATTGGGAATAGTTAAAATTTTTATTGATACTTGTTATGTGCCAAGTGTATCAGTCAATCCTCATAACAACCTTAAAGGAAAGTACTAGTATTTTCCCCACTGGAGAGATGAGTACATGATGTTCACAGAGGTAAAGTAACTCGCCCAAGCTTACATGGCTAGACAGGGATAGAATTTTAACCCAAGCAGCCTGACTCCAGGGCCCATCTTAAACCTAAGCACTAGTGTGTTTACCCATGCCCTTCTGCTTCTCCATGGAGTCTCCTTGGGCTTCTTTATCTCCTCTGGGCTGTACAGAGTCTCCCCCAGGAAATGTTTGAATTGATAGTGTAGATGATGGCATATGACCCCCATATGAAGGGGTTAATGATGATGAAATCTTAGAGGACCAGAAACAAACCCTTTTGCTTCCAAAGACACTACATGGCAGACACATGATTCTTGCAGCTATGAGACTGGAAGAACACCACCTGCATCAGAAGGCTGCGATGAGGAGCAAATGAGTGATCCAGATTCACAGAAAGCGCTTACCCCAGAGCTTCGTACAGTACCCAGTAAGCATGCACTAAAGAGGAGCTGTCAAAGGGCTTCCATCTAGGAAATTCAAGACCCACTGGGTTAATTATCGTCAGATTGAAAACAACACTGACTTCCCCAGACAGACCTGGGAGGGGAGAAACCCAAACAGACAGTTACAGTTCAGCTAAAACAGAGCTAATCTTTAATCTTTTATGGATATGTGTAATACATTAACTATTATAGCCTAGCCCCTCGAGGCACCTCAACACCTGGTCAACCAGAGGCTGGGGTTGGGTTGGCTGGGCTAAGTTGAAAGGAGCAAGTAAATAGGCCAATTACCCTTCTGCAACAGACTTTCTTAGGTCCCCGCCTTGAGATTAAGAGGATGAAATGGCTGATGCTGCTTGTCCTACAAGGGGTGGGGTAGGAAGGTGAACTCTTGAGTCAGCAGCCCGTGAAGAATATTAGGCACAAAATAACCTGGGATGTTTTACCTGTCTCTCAGCAAACCAAACTCCTTAAGAGCAAGAATTATATCTTTTATTATTTGTCATTGGGTGTTTGCTGTTGGTGGTTATTATTAACAATGATGCTGCCATTTTCATAACAGGAAAAAAATCCAGAGGTGAAGAATTACTAAGGCTGGGTGTCTCTATGAATTATGAAATCATAAGGTTCAACTACCATATTTTTTCAACTCTAAGATGTACTTTGTGTCCATGTTTATCATGCTTTGTCTTATAATACTTATGGACATGTATATGGAGGTGTTTCTCAATTGCATGAAACTCTGTTATTAAGTAAATGCTGTGACTTAGAGTAGATAGTGTCTAGGAATCAAGGCAATATAATAGCTCAATCTTCCACTCCAGGCAAGAATCCTTTCTACCACAGTCTCTGCTTCAATATTTTCACTGGAAGAGAGTTTACTTCTCACCCAGGCAGTCCTTTCCATTATCAGACTCTATCACTGTGATCAGTTGTTCCTTATATGAAGCTGAAATCTGTCTCCCTGTGATTTCCACCCAGCATTTCTAGTCCTGTCCTCTGGAATTACACAAAATAACTCAAATTTTCCTTAGGAAACAGAGTGACTCAGGACAGTAAGCAAAGTCTCTGGAGAAAGACAGATCTGGGAAATCTTGACTCTACCAGTTATTAGCAAGTAACTTAACTTTTGTTTCCTCATCTATTAAGTGGGTTAAAGTACCCATTGTTGTGTGATTTAAACAAGATAAATATGTTTAAGTATCTGGCACCTGATGCTCAGTAAATGTAAGATATTCCCCTCCTCTTCCTTTCCACCCTCTCCTTGCCGGCTTTGTCATAATTTTACATACTTGAAGGTACATGTTATGTTCCACCCTTCTCAAGTCTTTTCCAAATTAAACATTCCCCAGTTCCTAAAGCATTCTCCTAATAATAACTCTGATTCATTGCATACCTACAAGATACAGTATGTGCCAGGTACTGCCGAAAGCCTAAGAAGTTAAATAACTTGCCTAGGGCCACATAAGCTGTGGCCAGGATTCAAACTTAGATCTGTCTGGCTCTAAAGCCACATCTTCCAATCTAGATCCTAGAGCAGTGCTGTCCAATAGAAATACAATGTGAGCCACATATGTAATTTTAAATACTCTAGTAGCCACATTAAAAAAAAAAGTAACAAGAAACAAGTGAAATTAAATTTAATAATATATTTTATTAAACCCCAAATATCCAAAATATCATTTCAACATGTAATCAATATAAAAAATTACTGAGATATTTCATATTCTTTTTTTGTAGTAAGTCTTCAAAATCCAGTGTGTATCTTACACTTATAGCATATATTAATTTGAACCAGCCACATTTCAAGTGGTTAATAACTACATGTGGCTCATGACTGCCATATTGGGCAGCATATACCTAGAGGAAAGTTTCAGTGTCCCCAGCTTGGAGTTTAAGGACTTAGGTTCCCTCCAGAATCCAGTGCTGACTAAATATAGGAGACCAAGAAAATCATCTAATAACCCCTCTGCTAACTTCTGTTCTTTACCAATCATTCTCTCAACAAAAACAGTATTTATGAAGTGCCTGCATTGCAGGCATCACTCCAGGAGCTGAGGATACTGTAGCGAATAAAACAAAGTCCCTGCTTTCATAGAGCTTATGATTTCATTTGGGGGAGGGGGAGATAAATATATCGGTAAGTAGACAGTGTGTCACCTAGTCAAATGCACTAGAAAGAAAAATACAGCAGGGAACGGGGTGGGCAGGACAGGTAGTTGATGGCAGTTTGAAACAGGTGGTCAGAGAAGGCCTCTCTAAGGAAGATTTAAGAAGCGACCAGAAGAAAGCAAAGGAGTGAATCCTGCAGTTCAATGGAAAAGGAGAGGTCCAGGTAGACTGTACAACAGTTACAAAAGACTTAAGATAGGAGCATCCTTGACATGTTCAAGAGCAATGAGAACAGCGTGGCTGGAGCTGAGTAGATGGGATGGGGACAGGCACAGATGGGGATCACTGGGATATGGTCAGAGAAGTAACAGGTGATGAGGGCAGATCATGTAGGCATAAAGAGAACTTTGGCTTTTACTCTTGAGTGGAGGAATGTCATGAACTGATGAGGATGCTGGAGATAACTAGGTTGAAAAGCCATGGTTATACCTTTTCCATAGTGCTATGCACATAGGAAGCAGCCAATATATGTCAGCTCATTCCTGGGGAAATAGTAGTTTGTAACACTAAGGTTGAGAGCCTAGCATTGCATATAACAGGGGGGAAGATCTATCTTAATTCCCATCAGGTCATTCTAGAAAGCTGAGGAAGGAACTGTGTATGAGTATGTGTGCTTCGCTATCCATGTCTATGGTCTGCTGTCCTGATGAAAACGGGCCAAGAACTGGTCTTACTCCTTTGAGCCTAGTCTAGTGATTGGCTGGGAAGCATTAACGTGTGAAATTTTCTCCTCCTTTGCTACTATTAATTGTAATAACTGGCGAAACTCACCATGGAGAAAGAGTCCACGAATTCAGAAGGAAGCACGGTGAAGAGACAGGCGTGGTGTCAGAAGGCACTGAATTTGAATCTGAGTTCTGCCATTTGCTGGGCGCTTGGCTTTGGGCAAGTCACTTTACCTCTCTGAACCTCTTTTTCCTCCTCTGTAAAGTGGAGCTGGTAACAGCTACCTTTTAGCAGTATTTGGCATATTTACACACAGGTAGTTAAAGTTGTTGGTGTGTAGCAACTGTTCAATAATTGGTAGCTATTGTGATGTGTTCAACAAAATTTCTGAACACCTACTACATGTAAAGCACATTGTTACGGACCAAATGTCGGTGTACCCCCCCAAAATTCATATGTTGAAACCCTACTCCCCAATGTGATAATATTAGGAGGTGCGGCCTTTGGGAGGTGATTAGAATTAGATGAGGTCCTGAGGGAAGTGCCCTCATGAATGGATTAGCGCTTTTTTTTTCTTTTTGGTGAGGAAGATTAGCCCTGAGCTAACCTCTGTTGCCCATCCTCCTCTTTTTGCTGAGAAAGGTTGGCCCAGAGCTAACACCTGTGCCCATTTTCCTCCATTTTATATGTGGGAGGCCTGCCACAGCATGGCTTGGTAGTGCTACAGCAGTGCATAGGTCCACGCCCGGGATCCAAACCCTAGGTCAAACCCTAGGCCACTGAAGCAGAGCATGCAAACTTAACCACTATGCCACGGGGCTGGCCCCAGATTAGTGCTCTTATAAGAGTTCTGAGAGAGTTTGCTTTGCTCTGTTCTTCACCACGTGAGGATACAAGAAGTTGGCAATCTGCAACTTAGAAGAGGGATCTCACCAGAACCCGACCATACCAGCACCCTAATTGCAGACTTCTACCCTCCACAACTGTGAAAAATAAATTTCTGTTGTTTATAAGCCACCCAGTTTATGCATTTTGTTATAGCAGCTCGAGCTGACTAAGACACATATATATAAGGGCTGGCCTGGTGGCATAGTGGTTAAGCTCACACACTTCACTTCAGCAGCCCAGGGTTAGCAGGTTCAGATCCTGGGCATGCACCGATGCACTGCTTGTCAAGCCATGCTGTGGTGGCATCCCATATAAAGTAGAGGAAGAGGGACACAGATGTTAGCCCAGGGCCCATCTTCCTCACCCAAAAAAGAGGAGGATTGGCACTGGATGTTAGCTCAGGGCTAATCTTCCTCACACACACATACAATAAAAAAAAAAAAAATAGAAAAAAGACACATATATACAAAGAAAATACATGATTCCTCCCTACAAGATGTTTACAATCTATCCAAGGAGATGAAACATGCACAAAATATATTCAATAAGACAGAATGTGCTTGCTCAAATGAGTGATTTAAAATATAATAATAGCTACCATTTATTGATTGCTTACAATAAGCAAGGGACTATGCTAAGTGTTTCATAAGCATCTCATTTTATTTTTGCAATCTCTGTTTTAGAAAGTACTATTTTTACCTCTATTTTACAAAAAAGGAAGCTGAGGCTCAGAGAGGGGAAGTGAATTGCCCAAGGTTGCACAGCTGGGTAGCGCAGAGGACAAAAGTGACCCCATTCTAAGCTCTAGGCCTCACATTCTTATCAGAGAAACCCATCCATATAACTCCTAGGCCTTGTCCAAGTTTTACCATATTGTTCATTCGTTTCCTGTCCATCTTTTTTTTCTTTTTTTAATTTAACCCTACTTCAAAATGCCAGCTAAAATTTGGGTAAATACTATGGTGCCTCAAAGGACCCATAATTCACTGGACTTACCATGCTGAAGTTAGTGTCTGTACAGGAAAAGAGAAGCCCAGCAATTTGCCAACCTCCTCCAATCATTACAGCACCGAGAGCTTGTCACTCTGCTCAAAACTGTGAATCATCAGGTTGATCAGGAGGCACATCCCAAGCCCTGGGGTATATGCAGCTCTAATAACTGTTGGAGTCCTGTGCAAAGCCCAATTCTTGGCCGTCTTCTCTTCCTATTCTACACGCTCTTTCAGGGTGATCTTATTTATTCTCATGCCTTCAGCCACCATCTATGAGGCTCTGATTCTGAAATCTCTCCCCCCAGCCTAGCTCTCCCTCCCCTGAACTCTGGCGGGGCACTGCCACTTTCGTGTTTCATAAACACCTAATGCTCAATATATCTAGTACACATGAACTCATCTTTCCTGCCTCACCCACACTGCTTTATATTTCCTAGCTCAGAAAAACACAGTACCATGTCCACCTAAGGTAAAAATCTAGACATTTGTGATTCCCTCTCTCTGTCTTTACCTCTGGTTAGTCATCAAATCATTCTCTTTTATATTTTTCAAATCTGTCTTTTCTCCCGAAATGATCTCCCAGCTGGAGTTATGCCAAAGCTCCTAACTGGTCTTCTTTCTCCAGGACCTCCTTCTCCAAGCTTTTCTCCACATTGTAGCCAGAGCTTTTTTTAAAGCACACATCTGTTCTTTAGTCTGGCATGCAAAGTTCTCCAGGATCTGGGTCTTATCCTTTCTCCAGACTCATTTCTTACCCCTCCTAACCTCAGATTCTATATCCTAATTCTACTAAACTCAATGTCCTTTTGTACATGTTGTTTCCGTTACCTGGAATTTCCTTTCCTCCCTTCTTTATCTGGCTAACACCTACTGATCCTTCAAGTTACTTTGGGCATTAATTACTTTTTCCAGGATTCCTTCTCTGTCGCCCTCAGGATGGATCAAGTGTCCTGTTTGCTTCCAGAGCAGTTGAGCTGTTTATATCTCATTATCCTATTGAATCAAATCACATGGTGCCATCTCCTTAGTTTACTGATTCCTACAACTTGCCTATAAACTCTTCTGAGGGCAGAAATTGAATCAAGTCAACAGCTAACAGAATGTCTACAGCACAAACACTTTCAAGAAATGTTCGATTAAAAAAAAAAAGAATGACTGGGGGGGCTGGCCATTGGCATAGCGGCTACGTGCACACGCTCCACTTGGGCGGTCCAAGGGTTCACAAGTTCAGATCCCCCGCACACACATATGCACCACTTGTCAAGCCATGCTGTGGCAGTGTCCCATATAAAGTACAGGAAGATGGGCACAGATGTTAGCCCAGGGCCAATCTTCCTCTGCAACAAGAGGAGGACTGGCATCAGATGTTAGCTCAGGGCTGATCTGCCTCATCAAAAAAAAAAAAAAAAAGAATGATTGGGAGGTAGTGTAGGTTACAGCAGGGGAACTAGAGGTACAAGAGGCAGTATAGTAACTGAGGGTGGGCTCTGAAGTCAGCAGCTTAGATTGCCAGCCTCTCCACTCGCATGTTATTTAACAGCCCATTTCCTCAATTTCCCTGTCTGTAAAATTACAGTAATAATTGTATTTGGCTCATAGGCCTGCTGTGGGAATCAAATTTAAAAAGTTAATATTTTGTTCATTAAGGATTTTTTGCACTAAATTTGTAAAATATTGCATTAAAATATTATCTTGGTTACTGAGTTTTTTCGTGTCGCCATAAATTTTTCGCTTCAGCAGAGTGCCTCATTCACCTTACTCCAGTCCCCATTTAGCACCTTATATGCTTGACACATAAACAGAATTTTACAAATATTTGTTGAATTTACTTCTCTTCCTACATTTTTTAATTGAAGTAAAATATACACAGTAAAGTGAACAAATATTAAGTGTATTACCGAGCTCCCTAGATGTTCAGAACATTATGCTAGGCAGTCAAGGGTCTTTCCTTTTCAACTTCAGGGACCCAACAAAAAGAAGTCTTTTATAACAGTCTCGCCTTCTCTTTTTCCTGCAGCTCCCTTCCCCAGGCTCTCTTTTCCCCTGGTCAGTTCCAAGACTTTTCCTAGGCAAAACCATCTCCAGGTCGTCGAGCTTGAAAAAAATAAAATGTTTTCCTGGAGTACGGCCTATGACGTCAAGCCCCAGCCCAGTAACTCCCAGAGGAACGCTCCAAAGTAAGCCGCCATCTTCCACACAGCTGCGTCGCTTCTTGCGCATGCGCTTCTGCTTGCCAGGTACCAAAGAGGGCGATTTTATGCCCTCTCGGCACCCTTACGTTGCGGGGCGGGTGTGTAGACGTTTGCGCCACGTCTGGTTCTTGGCGGAAGTGGGAAGAGGAGAAAGCCGAGTGGTTTTATTATCCAAGGGTCTTGAGCCTTAGGACTGGGTGCTAATTGTCGCTGAATAGCTCCGAGGTGCTCGGGTGGATATAATTCTCCGCTTTGCGAGAAGAGACTAGAGCGCGCGCGTAGGTGTGTTTCTGATGTAAGTGGGCACGTGTCCTCAATCCTGGCTTAGGAAGACTTAAAACATCATCTTAAAAGAACAACTCGCTTCCGCCTCGCTCGCTTTAAAAGGCGTTTTCAGAAAGGCGGAACGCCTAGATTTTAGTGTGGTCCAAGCTCTGCCACCGACTTGCTATGTGTCCTTGGGCCCCTCTCCGAGTCTCAATATCCTCATCTATAAATTGAAGGGTAGACAAGGTCCCTTAAGTCACCTTTCAGTTCTTCTGAATGTAATTGTATGTCCATTATGTCATCTGAGGCACAAAGCCTTGGGGGTTAAATATCCTTGACCCCATCTTATCGGGAAGACATTGAGTGAGAGATTTGATGACTTCCTCAAGATTGCACTTTTTTCAAAAAAACCTAGAAGTTTCACACTTTGAGACTAGAAGGTTATGCTGTAACTCCATGACCAGTTCTCCTTTGTATATTTCTGTATCATCAGTTCCCGAAACTGGCCATATAGCAGTTACATAGAAAGTTTTGAATGGACAAATAAGTCTTTTGATGTCGGGGCTAATGACATGAGCAGATCTGATGTCTCTCCACTGTGATATATTAACAAGTGTAACTCTTCTTCAGGTGTATCCTGTGCTTTATTTGACTTGGGACTCTGAATTCATTTTTGTCGTCTTCAACTTAATCAGACACCATGGAGGCACCTCCAGTCACTATGATGCCTGTCACTGGGGGCACCATTAACATGATGGAGTACCTGTTGCAGGGTAAGTGAATCAGGGGGCTTGGATTACCTGTTTTCCTCTTTTCTATTCAGCTTCCGTGGAGCTGAGAGGCTGCTATACAAAGGCAGCCTGCGTGGTTTCTGGCACCCATTAGACAACAAATTACCCATTAAACACTAATTCTCCCAACCCCTTCCCCCAGCCCTTGGGCAACCACCTTTCTACTTTCTGTTTCTGATTTTCAATATTTTAGATACTTCATATGAGTGGAATCATGCAGTATTTATCTTTTTATGACTGGCTTATATCACTTAGCTTAATGTCCTTGAGGTTCATCCATATTGTAGCATGTAACAGGATCCTCTTTTTAAAGGCTGAATAATATTCTGTTGTATGTATATAGCACATTTTCTTTATCCATTCCTCTGTCAGTGGACATCAGGGTGGTTTCCATCTCTTGGTTATTGGGAATAGTGCTACAGTGAACATGGTGTGCAAATATCTCTTCAAGATCCTGCTTTGAATTCTTTTGGATGTATACCCAGAAGTGAGTTTCCTGGATTATATGGTAATTCTATGATACTATTATTAGCTCCAAGTTATAGATCAGGAAACAGAGGTAAAGTAACTTGCCCCATTGAGGAAACGCAAAACCCAGAGAGGGTAATGATTTTCAAAAGGTTATATAATGTTTAGTGGAAGAGTTTAGACTTTAATTCACATTATTCATTCAGTAACTTAATACGAACAAAATAAGGTTATTAATTTCCACCCCTCAAGCTGCCCCTCCTCATCTTTGCCATCTCACTATGAAATGAAATGAAATGAAAGTGCCTCTGTCATTCACCAGTCGCTTGAGCCGAGCATTCAGGAGTCAATCTCCATTTTTTACTTTACTCCCTCATCCAGTCCATCTCTAAGTACCATTCATTTTACTTCCAAAATATATTTTAAATATCTTTTCTCCACCTGTTGTACCACAGGCTGGCCCCTAGTCATCTTTTTTAAAAATTGTTTTATTACTAAAAAATTTAAACATAAAATCAAGACTAGTATACTGAACACTCCATATCCATCATCTGGATTTACCAGTTTCTATCATTTTGCCATATTTGCTTCATCTTTTTTCTTATGCTGTTTTTAAAGAAAATTTTAGACCTCATTAACATTTTATCCCTAAACACTTCAGTATACATCTCTAAAAAGAAGGATATTTTGGGGCCGGCCTGGTGGCGCAGCTGTTAAGTGTGCGCACTTCACTTCAGCAGCCTGGGGTTCGCAGGTTCGGTCCCACGCATGCACCGACGCACCGCTCGTCAAGCTGTGCTGTGGCGGTGTCCCATATAAAGTAGAGGAAGATGGGCACGGATGTTAGCCCAGGGCCAATCTTCCTCAGCAAAAGAAAAAGGGGAGGATTGGCATCGGATGTTAGCTCAGGGCTGATCTTCCTCACAGAAAAAAAAAAAAAACAAGGATATTTTCCTTCATAACCCCAATACTGTCATTATTATCTAAAAAAAATTAATAATATATTTTTACTATCTAGTCCATATTCAGAAGTTTCTTCCCAATTGTCCCAAAAATATGTTTTGTAACCAGGATCCAATCAAGTTTCATACATTACATTTGTTAGTTGTCTCTCTTTTTTTTTCTTTTCCTGAAGTCTCTTTTAAATTGGACCAGTCTCCCCTCGCCTCTTTTTTTCCTCCCCCATAACCGTATCTTGTTGAAGAGTCCCTACCAATTTTCCTGGAATGATCTTTTTAAAATGTAAATGCAGTCATGTCTTTCCCTGTTGTGTGGAGAATGAAGTGTGGAGCTAGTAGCTGCCCAATGACCTTAGAATAAAATATAACCTTTACCATAGACTATATAAGGCCTGCATGCTTTGGCCCATGCCAAATCCTCATTTCATTACCATCTTCTATCTTGCTCACTACCTTTCAGCGACATTGATATCCTTTCATTTCCTTGAGTTCCTTAAGCCTTTTCCTGCCTCCGTGCCTTTGCACTTGATGATCTGTCTCCCTCAATACTTTTTTCCAGCCCTTCAAATAACTATCTCATTTTCATCCTTCAGGTCTCAGCTTAGTTGTCATTCCCTTCAAGAGACCTTCTCTGACTACTCCAACCCCTCAAAGAGGTCTCCTCTTCTCCACCCCCCACCAATTGCTCTCTAATCAGTCTCCCTTTTATTTTCTTATATTCTGTTTACTTATTTATTGTTGTTTCCTCCACTAAACTATAATCTCAATGAGGACAGGGCCCCCTACTTCCTAGCATAGTGCCTGGCACAGCATGCAATAAGCGTATGTTGAATGAAGCAACACTTACAAAGCTCCTCAAATGTTTGAGGAGTGAACAAACACGTCTGACACTGTCCTGAACGTAGGATACAGTGGTGACCTGTTCCCTGCTCCCCTGATCTTCTGTCCTATGATTACTAGGACCTGATCTGTTGCTTTTCCTACAGCACTACCCCTTTCCAAAAATTTAGTCATTTGAGTCCCACTATCAATTTTTGCCATAGTTAAAAGAATATACTCTTATTTACTTTAACAGATTTATTCAATAAACAGTTTAATATGTTCCTAGCATTGTAGTATCAGCAGTGGAGGAAAAAAGATGACTAAAAAATCAATATACAATTGATATATTGAAAGATGACTAATAAACCGAGGTGAGAATGCTAAAGAAAAATAAATCAAGAAAATGGAAAGAGATTAGAGGGAGATACGTGATTTTATTTAGGGTGATCAGACAAGACCTCTCTGATAAAGTGACACTTGAGCAAAGACCTGAAGAAGATGATGGGGTGAGACATGCAGATATCTGAGAGAAGAAGGTTCTAAGCATAAGGACTAAGGGAAGGGACATTGAAGAGAAATACTTTGTCAGATAATTGGCATTTTCTGGAAATAGCAGGAAGATCACTGTGGCTGGAGAGAACGATCTAGAGGGATAGTGGAAGGAAATGATGTTGGATGAGTAGCAGAGATCACACTGTTTGGGGCCTCATGGACAATTTGGGGCCTGAATGACGTGGGAAGCCGTTGGAGAGTTCCGAGCAGAGGAGTGCCATTATCTGCCTTATGTTCTGAAAAGACCACTTGACTGTTGTGTGGAGAAGAGAGGAAGGCAAGGGTAGAAGCAGGCTATTGAAATGAAGGAGACTTGGACTAGGTGGCAGTGATTGAGGGAGTGAGAAATGGTTGGATAGTGCATATATTTTAAAAATGTGGATTGGGGGCTGGCCCCATGGCATAGTGGTTAAGTCTAGCGTGCTCTCTTCGGTGGCCCGGTTCACGGGTTCAGATCCCGGGCACAGACCTATGCCACTCATCAAGCCATGCTGTGGCGGCAACCCACATACAAAATAGAGCAAGAATGAAACACATGTTAGCTCAGAGCTAATTTTCCTCAAGCAAACAAAAGAAGAAGATTGGCAACAGATGTTAGCTCAGGGCGAATCTTGCTCACCAAAAGACAAAATATATATATGGATTGGATGTAGGATGTGGGAGAAAGAAGGTAGTCAAAGATGATTCTGGGCCGTGTGGCTTAGCGGTTAAGTGCGTGTGCTCCACTACAGGCAGCCCGGGTTCGAATCCCAGGCGCACACCGACGCACTGCTTCTCCGGCCATGCTGAGGCCACGTGCTACATACAGCAACTAGAAGGATGTGCAACTATGACATACAACTATCTACTGGGGCTTTGGGGAGAAAAAGGAAGAGGATTGGCAATAGATGTTAGCTCAGAGCCGGTCTTCCTCAGCAAAAAGAGGAGGATTAGCCTGTATGTTAGCTCAGGGCTGATCTTCCTCAAAAAAAAAAAAAAATGATTCTGTAGTTTTGGGCATGGGCAACTAGAAGCAGAGTGTTGTTGTTTACTGTGATGGGGACGACTGCAGGAGGAATAAGATTGTGGAGGAAAAATTGACAGTTTGATATTGAACGTGTTAAGATGAAAATATCTGTTAGGCATCCAAGAAGAAGTTGAGTAGACCATTGGATGTATGAGTCTGTAGTTCGTGAGATATAAATGTGGGAGTCCTCAGTGCATAAATAATATTTAAAGCCATAGGATCGAATTAGGTCACCTAGAGAGGAAGAGATTGTTGCTAGAGAAGAGGACCAGGATTGAGTCCTAGGATCCTCCAATATTTAGGGAAGATGTGGAAGACCCAGCAAAGAAAACTTAAAAGGAATAGTCAGTGAGTTAGATGAAGAACCAAGTGAGAGTTGTGTCCCAGAGGCCAAGGGAAGAATAGATTTCAAAGTGGGTGTAATCTATCACAACCATGTCAAATGCTGCCAGGAGAAGAATAAGATGAGAACAAAGATTAGTATATTTCTACAAAGCAGTTAATTCTCTTTTACTTAAATATATTACATAAAAAGGAAATGTTATATTTCTTCTATAAACAGAAAACTGTTGTTTGCTGGAAATAGAAGATAATTTCTAAAATAAATGATAGCAAAACAGTATTATTATTCTAGATAGATACTGTTGCCTGTTAAAGGCTTTGAGCCCAAAGCCTGCTGGAGGTTAGCGTTGTTAGAGAAGGCCTAAAGACTTTCTAATACCAAATAAGACAGTGCAAAAAATTGAAAAGGGATTAACTTTCTCGTAATTTTATGCAATAGCTTGGCAGTATGATCTCTCTAAAATTGCATATATTGGGGCTATGCTTTATAAAACACTGCACTAAACTGTTTTGGTTTTTCATTTAAGTTTTTTCAATCTTTCGCTAATTCCATTACCCAAATGAAAGATGGGACTCAATAGTGCTTTTTCCTTCCTCAGGAAGTGTTTTAGATAACAGCTTGGAAAGCCTTATCCACCGCCTTCGTGGTTTGTGTGACAACATGGAACCTGAGACTTTCCTTGACCATGAGATGGTATTCCTCCTTAAGGGCCAGCAGGCCAGTCCATTTGTCCTAAGGGCCCGGCGCTCTATGGATAAGCCAGGGGCACCCTGGCATCTGCGCTACCTGGGACAGCCAGAAATGGGAGACAAGAACCGCCATGCCCTGGTGCGAAACTGCGTGGACATTGCAACATCTGAGAACCTCACTGACTTCCTGATGGAAATGGGTTTCCGCATGGACCATGAGTTTGTCGCAAAGGGACACTTGTTCCGTAAGGGCATCATGAAGATTATGGTGTACAAGATCTTCCGCATCCTGGTGCCAGGGAACACAGAGAGCACTGAGGCCTTGTCACTCTCCTATCTTGTGGAACTAAGTGTTGTTGCAGCAGCTGGGCAGGACATGGTCTCTGATGACATGAGGAACTTTGCTGAGCAGCTGAAACCTCTGGTTCATCTAGAGAAAATAGACCCCAAAAGGCTCATGTGACTAAGACAGTCTGTCCACTACTGGGGCCCGTCCTCACCCGTTACAAAGAAGAAGACGTTACACATGCCCCGTTTCACCACTGCCAGCCAGGCATTCTTCCTGGAAGGAAGGAGGACAGTGAGAACTTAGTTGGTTCTTTGCACTGCTGTACTCATGTGGCAAGATCACTTTTGTGCAGGCTTTCTAAATTAAAGGCTCAGGATAACATGCGGAATCTATCTAATCCCTGTGCATAAAGAGAGGAACCTGGAATAAATTAGCTTTTGGAAATAAAAATCTCTTAATTATTTTGGCATTTGTGTATAAGGTTGGTAAAATAGAGACTGTGAGCTTGTATTATGTGGTAATAAAGGTTATGAAGAGAAATGTCTATAATTCTGATTCTTTATTATTCTGCTAACTAGGGGTGGATTCATTACCAGTTGGAGCAAAAAAATGACAGTTTTTAGTTTTAATTTTTGATAGAGATGAGTTTTTACCTTTCATAAAAGTAGCACATTCATTGTTGAAAAATTTTTAAATACAGACAAAAATAAGAAAAAACTCTGTAATCCTATTATTCAAAGAGATGTACTATTTCTATTTTGATATATATCTTCCTAGTCTTTAGTTTTGTAAATTTATATATATATGAGATATTTATTTTATGAAAATATTTTGTATATACTGGTTTGTAACCTCCTTTTTTTGTTTAATTTATCATTAACATCTTTCCAGGACATTAGTCTACAGTGTCCTGTTAAAAAAAAAAAAAAATTATTGAATTCTTCTTATGTCTCAGTGCTATCCTAAGTGCTTTAGGTATGTTAATTAATTTAGTGTTCACAACAAACCCATTTCATAAACAGAGAAATTGAGGTGCAGAGAGAGATTAATTAGCTTTTCCTGGGCTATGTAGCTACTAATTAGCAGAGCTGTTATTTAAATATTGATAATTATAATTGCTATTTGTATCCCATCATATGGATTTTTCCATAACTTAATTGATTCGCCTACTTTGGGATTTTTAGTTTGATCTTAATTTTTTGCTTTTATAGACAATCTGTAATGCTAGTGCTTTTAATTAAATCTTTGCTGACATCTATGATTATTCTTTAGGATAAATTCTAAGGAACTGCTGAGTCAGAGTATGCACTGTTTTAAGACTTCTGCCATGCATTGCCAAATGCCTTCCAGAAATGCCCCAGTTTTCACTCCTACCAGCTGTAAATGACGTTTCCAACGCTGACGGAAAATTTGTTTTTCCCATCCCATTTGATGATAAATGGTGACTAGTTTCAATTTTCTTTTAAAAATATTCAACAGTGAGGTTTAAATTTTTTATGTTGGGCCGGCCCCGTGGCTTAGTGGTTAAGTGAGCACACTCCACTGCTGGCGACCCGGGTTCGGATCCCGGGCTCGCACCGACGCGCTGCTTCTCCGGCCATGCTGAGGCCGCGTCCCACATACAGCAATTAGAAGGATGTGCAGCTATGACACACAACTATCTACTGGGGCTTTGGGGGGGGAAAAAAATCTTAAATTTTTTATGTTATTGGACATTTTTTTCGTATGTGAATTCCCCTTTCTTCATTGATTGTTCATCTTTATTAATTTGTCGAGAGCTTATATATAATTTTTCCCATTTATCATTTGACTTTTAATTTAATGGATTTTTTTTTAATAACAGTTGTTAGTGGGATAAATGTTGATCATTTTAATACTTGTAGAGTTTTTAACACACTGAAGAGTTTGGCTTCCTAAAAATCATAGGTTACTCAAAATTTTCCTTTTTTTCTGGAACCTCCACTTAGATAATACCCCAATTGAGCTACATTGGACAAATCATAGTTCTCTATAGACGTCAAGTTTGCCACTTGAAAGATTATGTGAATACTCTGTTAGCATGCTTTGGGCTGCAAGTAACAGAAAACCTATCCAAAGCTGCTTTAAATAGTAAGGATGGGGCCAGCCCGGTGGCTTAGTGGTTAAGTGCGCACGCTCCGCTACTGGCGGTGCAGGTTCGGATCCTGGGCGCGCACCGAGGCACCGCTTCTCCGGCCATGCTGAGGCCACGTCCCACATACAGCAACTAGAAGGATGTGCAACTATGACATACAACTATCTACTGGGGCTTTGGGGAATAAGAAGGAGGAGGATTGGCAATAGATGTTAGCTCAGAGCTGGTCTTCCTCAGCAAAAAGAGGAGGATTAGCGTGGATGTTAGCTCAGGGCTGATCTTCCACACAAATAAATAAATAAATAGTAAGGATGGTATTATCTCATCTAACAGTAAGTTCTAAGATGTGGTGGCTTCCAAGTTGGTTAGCTGGTTATTTCTCTGGCTCTAGATCCTTTTCTTGCTTTCCTCTGCATGTTTTCAAGATAGCATAAGTGGTCTTGTTCCTCCTTTCACAGCCTATTAGCATAATGATTCAGGCAAGGCCCCTTTCTTGTTTTGTAGTCTTCTCCTTTATTCCTAAACTCTACTCTCATTCCCTCCTACTCTCATTCCCTCTATCCTATAGGCATCGATTCTGATATGTTTGATGTATCCCTGTGGTTCCTGTCATATTATATGTAGAGTTACATGAATACGTTCAATTCACATAAGTGATATTGTGCTATAAATGTTGTTCCTTGTCTTACTTTTAAAAATTAACATTGCTTTTGTAGGGCCAGCCCCGTGGCTTAGTGGTTAAGTGCGCGTGCTCCACTGCTGGCGGTCGGGGTTCAGATCCTGGGCGCGCACCGCCGCACCGCTTCTCCGGCCATGCTGAGGCCACGTCCCACATACAGCAACTAGAGGGATGTGCAGCTATGACATACAACTATCTACTGGGGCTTTGGAGGGAAAAATAAATAAATAAATAAATAAAATCTTAAAAAAAAAAAAACATTGCTTTTGTGATATGCTCTTGTTACTATATATAAACCTAACTCCTAACTTCCAACTTGCATATGCTTTCATATTAACAGTAATATTAACACTTAAATAGTGCTTAACTCTGTGGCAGGTGCTTTAAATGTTTTAACTCACAAACTTCTCACAACAACCATATGAGGTAGATATTATTACTCCCATTTTATAGATGAGAGTGAGACACAGGTTACTCAGATTTTCTACTTCCATTATTTAATAACATTTTTCCCCCCAAAGCCCCCATAGATAGTTGTTTGTCATAGTTGCACATCCTTCTAGTTGCTGTATGTGGGACGTGGCCTCAGCATGGCCAGAGAAGCAGTGCGTCGGTGCACGCCCGGATCCGAACCCGGGCCGCCAGCAGCGGAGCTCACGCACTTAACCGCTAAGCCACGGGGCCGGCCCTCTACTTCCATTATTTAGAGTCAAAACTACTAAGTGGTGGAGCCTGAATTTCAACTCAGGCATTCTAGCACCAGAATCCAGGCACATAATCATTGTGCATCCACCATGTTTTAGTCATTCAGTCCCTTGATGATAGAAACCTAGATTGCCTTTGACTCTCTATTACCATAAAAATTACTAAAATAGGGGCTGGCCCCATGGTGTAGCGGTTAAGTGTGAGCGTTCTGCTGCTGGGGGCCCAGGTTTGGACCCCGGGCACGCACCAAGGCACCGCTTGTCAGGCCATGCTGTGGCAGCGTCCCACATAAAGTGGAGGAAGATCGGCACGGATGTTAGCTCAGGGCCAGTTTTCCTCAGCAAAAAGAGGAGGATTGGCCTGGATGTTAGCTCAGGGCTGATCTTTGTCACACACACAAAAAAAATACTAAAATAAGCAAATTTGTAAATTGATTTGAATATTCCTCTGAACCATATATCTATGGATATGCTCTACTCTGCCAGATATTGCCAGATTGTTTTTTCAGAATGGCTGTACTGTTTACATTCCTGTTGCCAGTGCACAAAAACTCTTATATCCACATCTTCACCACTCTTTGGTGTTATCTGTCTTTCTAATTGTTGCCAGTTTGATGGATGTAGAGTCACAGCTCTTGGTTGTTTTGATTTGCATTTATCTGGTTATAATTAAATTTACACTTTTTTTTTTGTGAGGAAGATTGGCCCTGAGCTAACATCTGTTGCCAATCTTCCTCTTTTGTTTTTTTCTCTTTTCTCCCCAAAGCTCCAGTACATAGTTGTATATCCTAGATGTAGGTCCTTCTAGTTCTTCTGTGTGGGATGCTGCCTCAGCATGGCTTGATAAGTGGTGAGTAGGTCTGTGCCCAGGATCCGAACCGGCGAACCCCAGGCTGCCAAAGCAGAATGCACGAGCTTAACCGCTACACCACCAGGCTGGCCCCAAGCCTTTTTGTAATAAGCTTTTTTGTATATGAAATTGTATAGACTTCTTAGTATGTGATACTAAGTTATTTATATCCTTTGCCTATTTTTCTATTTGATTTCCTATTTTGTTATTTTGTAGGAATTATGCGTATATTCTAGACATTATTCCTTGTTTGTTTTACAAGTTGCAAATACCTTCTTCCAGTCTGTCAACTTCCTGTTAGCTTTGTCTGTGATGTCATTAATTAAGCAGATGTCTTAAATTTTGACCTTATGATTTGGAGTCTTACTTAGGAAGTCTTTATTTATACCTAGGTAACATAGATTTTCCTATATTTTCTAATATGAGCCTGATTGTTTTAATGTTCACATTTAGGTCTTTAATCCATCTGGAGTCCACCTTTAACGTAGTCTCAAGTGAAAATCCAGCTATTTTTTTGTATTTATCCAAAGAACATGAAATCAATAATTCAAAAAGATGTATGCACCCCTATGTTCATCACAGCATTATTCACAATAGCCAAGACTTGGAAGCAACCCAAGTGCCCATCAATGGATGAATGGATAAAGAAGATGTGGTATATATACACAATGGAATACTACTCAGTCATAGAAAAAGACAAAATTGTGCCATTTGCAACAACATGGATAGACTTTGAGGGTATTATGCTAAGCAAAATAAGTCAAACAGAGAAAGACAAATACTGTGTGATTTCACTAGTGTGGAAGATAAACAAACACATAGATAAGGAGAACCAGAGGGGAAGGGGGTGGGGGGAGGGTGAAAGTGGTAAAGGGGCACATATGTATGGTGATGGATAAAAACCAGACTCTTGGGGGCTGGCCCCGTGGCTTAGCGGTTAGGTGCACGCGCTCCGCTGCTGGCGGCCTGGGTTCGGATCCCAGTCGTGTACCAACACACTGCTTCTCCGGCCATGCTGAGGCCGCATCCCACATACAGCAACTAGAAGGATGTGCAGCTATGACATACAACTATCTACTGGGGCTTTGGGGGAAAAAATAAATAAATAAAATTATTTTAAAAAAAAACCAGACTCTTGGTGGTGAACATACCACAGTCTATAGAGAAACTGAAATCTACTCAATGTTATAAGCCAATATGACCTCAATAAAATACTTTGTTTAAAAATTCAGCTTTTTTTCTCTATATGGTGAATTAGTTTTTCTATCACCATCTGAAAAACAATATTTCAAGTGCTTTGTGATGCCACCTTTATCACATATGAGGTTCCCAGGTATATACTTTATTTCTAAGCTCTCCATTCTATTCCACTGGTCTTTTTCTTTGTTTTAGTGCCAGCAACACAGTATTTTTATTGCTGTGACTTTGTGGTAGAGCCAGTTCTACCAGCAGGGCAGGTATCCCTACTTTTATTTCCCCCTCAAAATAGACCTAGCTTTCATAGACCTTTATTCTTTCACATTCATAGAGTAAGTTTTAGTTTCTCAACATTACTACTGGAATTTTAATTGGAATTTCATTGACCATGTGTAGATTAATTTGGGGGACAACTGACATCTTTGCATGGAACATTCCCTCCCCAGAATTCAGTGTGGCAGGCTCCTTCACATTGCTAAAATGTCAGAGAAGCCTTCCCTGACCATCCTAAATTAAGTAGCACACTCACTCCCCATCACTCTCTGTCTATTTAATCTTTTTCACAGCATTTATTACTATCTGACTTTAGATTATTTATTCACTGCTTCTCTATTAGAATGTGAGATTCATGGGGACATGTGCTTCATTTTGTTCTCTGTTGTATCCCTAGCTCCCAAAACAATACCTGGCCTATGGTAGTCACTCTGAATATTTGTTAAACAAATGAATAAAATCTTTATACTACTGACGTTATCCCAGTTATGATATTTGTTCAGGTCTTCTTATGTCCCTCAATAGAGTTTAAATTTTTCCTTGAGCATGCCAGCCTGCTGTCTGTTTTCATAAATAAAGTTTTATTGGAACATCCACATTGATTCATTTAAATATTGTCTATGGCTGCTTTTGTACTACAATGACAGAGTTGAGTGGCTGCAACAGAGACCACATGGCCTGCAAAGCTGAAACTATTTACTGTCAGGCCCTTTACAGAAAAAGTTTGCTGATCCTTGCTATAGACTATAGTTTAGTTGCTATTGTAGATTGTGTTATGTTTTTTATTACATTTTTAAGGCGGTTATTCCTGGCATAGAACACTATTGATTTTTGTAAGATGATTTCTATTCCTACAAACTTGATTAATAACTCTTTTATAGTTCTGGTAGTTTGCCTGCTGATTATGTTGTATTTTCCATACAGACTATCATATCATTGGCAAGAGCGGCAAGCAGAAAGAGAACATACCTCTTTCACCTTTTTCTCGTTTAGAATTAGCCAGACTCTCCAATACTCTAGGTAACACTAGTGGTAATAATAAGCATCCACAATTTAGTTCTGATCTTAATGCTATTGCATCAAGTTCCTCTATTAAGTGTGAAAAAAAAAAATCATGCGATTTTTACCTTTTGCTCCATTAATGTGGTGAATTATATTGATAGATTTTCTGTTATTGGGCCATCCTTGTACTCCTGGGATAACTCCTAGGCATTGTGATATTATCTTTTAAATACACTGTTGGATTTGAGTACCTATTATTTTGTTTAGGATATGTGCACTATGGACTACCTTAATTGCCATCCAGAGATCTGTGCAATGTGACTACTCCCTATTTTTCCAGCCTCTCTGCTGAAACTACAATCTAAGCACTGTGCTAAACGCTGGGTTACAGCAATAGCTAAGATACAATCGCTGTCTTTAATAGCTCCCATTATAATGGCAGAAACAGACATCTATACAGTTTGTATAGTCATAAAAGCTATGCGAACAAAAGGCTCCTTTCCAAAATGAATGAATCTTTAGCGCTGACTAAGCAGGTCTGCTTCCTTTTCCTTGGATATACCTCAATGCTCTTGCTTATGTATTATCTTCTTATACCCTTTCAACTTTGCGTTTTCCACTCATCTCTGCCTAGGTGACTCCCACACAACGAAAAAGCAAGATCATACAATAGAGAGCATGTAATAGAAAGCATAGTGGTTAAGGGCTCAGGCTTGAGAGATAAACGTAGATTCCAATTCTAGCCATGTCATTTACTAGCTATGTGACCTTGGACATATTACATCACCTCCCAGAGAATCTATTTCCTCATCTATCAAATTGAGAATAATAATAATACCTTCATCACATAGAGGATAGGAAGAAGTAACCTGGGGGAAGGCTTTCAACACAGGTCCTGAGAAGTCACCAGGATTTTCCCTTTCTGTCCTTCTGCGATCTTTCTTGGACCATGAGAAGTTCATGAAGTCTCTTTCCTCTGACCTCTGACATTTGACAGCAGCTAAGTAGCGTCACTCGTTTCACATTCCATCATGTTCCCTATACAATAATTCTTTGTATATCTTGGCTTCTAGCACTACCATTTAATAGCTTTTTGTGTCTTGGGCAAGTTATTTAAACTCTCAGAATGTCTATTTTCTCATCTGTACAACAAGTATAATTACAATACCTACTTCATAGAGTTGTCATATGAATTAAATGATCAATATGCATAAAGACCTAGCAGAGTGCTTGGCACATAAGTGCTTAATACTTGCTAGCGGTCTTCAATTTTAGTGTTATTAACAAGACTGTATGCTTCTTAAAGGGAGGAATTGTGTTTTGTTGTATAGCATGATGGTTAGGAGCACAGACTCGGGAGTCTTGAGTTCACATGTGAACTCTACCACAGGTATGTTGTTCAAGCTGGGTAAACCTCTCTAGGCCTTAGTTTTCTTATCTACAAAATGGGGATGATAATAGAACCCAGTTCTTAGAGGTTGTTGGAGGGATTAAATGAGATAATTCTCTCATTTAGCATTTAGCACAGTGCCTGGCATAAATATTGGCTTATTGATCTATTATTAAGTGCCAGGTAATGTGCTAAGTGTTTTATTTAGCATTATTCTAAATATTTTATTTCTGTGAACCACATAACCCCAGTGCCTAGCCTAGTACTACTCATATAATAAGCTTTCAGATATTTATTGAATGAATGAGTGAATTAGTGAATGCTGAGCTGTAGACCACAAGAATCTTGCCTGTGTAAGCTGGTTTGTCCCAGGTTGACACTCCTCATTCCTCGGCGATGAGTTAGCATGTAAGCCATGAGGTTCAGCATCTGTCAACAGCAGGAGAAGATTATGGAAATGGGGAGTTTGAGATCCTGGCTCTTTAACTCTAGAGAAATCACTCATCCTTTGGTGCTCTAATTTATTTCTCAGAACTGGTAAAATGAATTTTTAAAAGTTGCTGTAGGCAAAAGTGTTAAAATTGACAACACATAACGTCATGGAGAACATGGAGAAAGGAACACCTTTTTGGAGGAAATAAAAACCTGTGCAACTGTCCTTGAGGGCATGTAGCCTAAGGAAATAATTAACGATGTGCACAACAAGGATGTAGTATAAGGTTGGTCATCTTAGTGATGTGTATAAAAGCAAAAAATGGAAGTAATCTAGGGGTCTCATAAAAGGAGAGGGAATAATTAAATGATTCTTCATTCATATAATGAGATACCTTTCAGCCAATCAAAAAATTTTGTAGAAATGAATTTAATGACATGGAAAAATATTCCAGATGGTTATTAATTTTGTGACCTTAAGCAAACTACTTAACTTCTCTGCCTCAGTCTCCTTATCATTAAATGGAAATATGAATATTGCCTTCCTGATAGAATTATCATGAGGATTAAATGAGTTATTATGTGTAAGAATAGTTGAAATCATACCTGTCCCATAGTAAACATTTATAGATAGAAGCTATAATTTTATTATGTGAAAAAAAGTTTAAAAGCGTGTATGGTATGATATTTTTTATAAAAATGTACATAGAGAAAATGGTATGAAAATAAATATTTCAAAATGTTAACAGTTATTGCTTGGTGTTGGAAATATGCTGTACTTTTTATTGTTTTTGCCTTTTTTTATGATGAATGTATATTTCTTGTGTTAACTTAAAAATAATAATAATTAAAAACAAAACAAAATGGAAAAAGATCATTGCTTTAGTAAGGGAGTAAGGGTGTCAGGAATTTTCACCTGTCTGCTTTTTAGCTGGTGTGGCCAGTGTAAGAGTGTGAAGGAGGGGTCAGTCTTCTCCATTCACTTTATTTTATTTTATCTTATTTTTTTGGTTAGCATTTTTTAGCAAAAAAAAATTTTTTGTTGTTATTTTATTGAGGTCACTGTAAAAGGTGATCTCCCCTCTTCTCAAAGGAGAGAGGAGTCCTATGCCCAGGATGCCCTGAGGCAGTGGCAGGGTCTTAGCTGCTTAGGGCCCAACAACATAGCACCAACACTGAACTCTAGAGGTGGACAGGATGTGAATCATCACACTGGCCTTCTGTCAAGTTGACTCTAATTGTTTCTATGTTTTTCTTTGGAGGTGTCAGTGTGAAGTGATGAGATTAATTTTTAAAAAAACAAATATATCAGAAGATAAACATCTAAATAAGCGGCTCCCTTCAAAATACTTATTTTGAGAAACACACTTATTTGCAAATTTTTGCCTTTGTTCAAATAATTTTCTGGATTTTGGGGGGGGACGAAGGGGAAAGTCAAAGAGATTGACTTCAAAATTAGCTTACATAAAATATTTTTCTAGCTCCTAATTTATTAAAATTGTGATATCAACTACTTTTAGATGCAGTGAAATGGGCATTCTATTATTTATAGTGGCATTATAAATTAGTGAAAACATACTGGAAAGAAATTTGGAAGTAAATATCAAGAACCACCAAATCCTCATACCCTTTGATCCAACATTCCCACTTCTGGTAATCCAGACTGAGGAAATAAGCAAAAGTATGAAAAAAGCTACATATATTTCATAATAATAAAAAACTTGAGACAACCTAAATGTTCAGCAAAAGAGAAGCAGTTAAGGAAATTCTGACACATCCATTTGGTGAAATATTATGCAGCCATTAAAATTATTATTTTGAGGACTCTGTAGCAACATGAAAATATACTGATGATATAATATTAAATTAGGTTAGCATGTTACAAATTATATGTACACCATTACTACTATTTTTAAAACTGTATATTAAAAAAAGATAAGCAAAACACACCAAAATTATAATGGTTTTATTAAAGAGATAGGCTTATGGGTAATTTTCTTTTTTGTTTTAATTTAATCAGACTTTATTGCTTTTGTCTTTAAAAATTAGTTTATTTTAAAAGGATAAAATCTATGTAAGAGCCATATATAAAAATCAGTCCTATTTCATTTTCCCCTGTACCCTATTTATCACCAACTTCTGATTATTTCAAAAATCGAATTTATCGTTATAGAAGATGAAGATTTGCTGCCAATGAGGATGTTCAAAAGAATGTATCATAGACCCTGTAGACATTTCTGAATTGGGTATCCCAAAAATGTTCTGGAGAGTGGAAACATCCCTGGAGTGAGTGCATTCCTTCCAAGGTGATGACAACTTGAAGTAAACAATAATTATTTGTATGTATAAGGTGTGTCCTGTTTTTAAAAAATCAGTCATAATACTGTTGTGTTTAAGGTCAGCCCCAGACTGACTTTAAATTGGGCCCATTCCTGAAATTCAGTCCTTATTAGATGTGCCTGATGAGGTACAGGTACAGGTAATAATCACTGTTACCATTTATTAAGCACTTACTATGCTCTGGGCACTGTGCTAAAAAACTTTGCAAAAACTATTGCATTTTAAACTCTTACAACAATCTTTTGAGATTGATTTATTATCCTCATCTTACTGGTAAGGAAACTGAGGCTCTTAGAGAAACGTGGCCAAGGTCACAGCTGTGAGAAGCAGAACTAGATTTTAACCTAGACTAACTTCAGACATATCCCCTTAAGACTCAACTGCTGTGCTGTACTGCTCTTACTATTTGCATAAGTTTATTTGGGGGGCTTATATTGATGAGGAGGAAGAGAAAAGTTTGCATGGGGAAGACAGCCTGATGTCCCACTGCCCAGCCTTGAGGACTGGCCTACATCTGAGTCTTGTAGGGGCTGCAAGTTAAAGCTGTTTTCCTGTTTCATTCCAAGTTTCAAGAGGAGTTACTCTGGGGCCCAGGTGACAAAATGTGATAAGGTAGAGGAGAAGGTAGGGAGAAGGACCTGGCCACCCATTTCCAAAAAAAATGGCCATGAAAACCCTATGAATAGCAATGGAGCATTGTCTGATATAGCAGTGGAAGATGAGAGGATGGCACCAAAAAGACCAGGCACGGTTCAGCTGTGCTGTACACAGGGTCTCTAGGAGTTGGAATTGACTCCATGGCACTAACAACAAAATAGGAGAAGGATTTCTTCCACCCTTCTTTGACATCCGCTCCACTTTGTTACAACATGGATTTTGAGGAATTGCCCTGTTACTTTGAGGTGGACACAAGCTGGCAAGAACATCTGTGTTGGTGAGTCCCAACCCAGGCCAGGAACCCCAAGAGGCTCCTTGAGCAGTGACATTGGTGGCCACAGTGGGAGCAGATGAGTGTGACGGATACTCCTTGTCTATATCTGGAGTCTTATGAGATACCTCCCAGGACTCTATCATTTAACCAGATAAGACTTGGCAGGTAGGAGCAAAGGAATGATTTATTCCCTGAGTCCTGAGGAAACTCAGGTGATGAGGACTTACAGTCCTACTTTATACAGAAAAAGAGTTTGGGCAGCATTTACAGAGCCCTTATGGACATGGGTTACCTGAAATGCAAATACTGGAGGAACTCTAGTAAATAGCACTTGAAGAAATGGGAAAAAATAATAATCCAATGAAGGGAATGTAGAAGTAACATTAAGTGGGAAAAGTGTTTCTAAAATAACATTGGCTAAACCTGAAGATCATCAGAATATCCCCAGTCAACCCAATTAGAATCTTGGGGATGTGGACTCAGGAATCTGTATTTTTCCCTTCTTAATCTCTCTAGGTGAATGTGAAGATCTCTGGTTTAGGAACCATTGTTCCAGGCAACTCTGTTCACCAGAACTGCAAATCATTTTCAGGCATTCAGAAATTAGATCTTACGGTTGGAAGCAAAACCATGCCCCTCTTTACTGCTTTCTAGGAACTGGCAATCTAATTAGAGAAGTGAGGACAGATCTCATAAGGACTTCAGGTTTGGAAGTGGGTCTTGAAAGATGAGTACAATTTCAACATGAAGAAAGAGAAGAACACGGATGAATGAAAGCACATGGTAGCTGAGAGGCCAGTGAGTGCTTCAACTTCAATTTGTACAAATAAACTAAGATTTGACACACCCATTCCTCTTTTAGGAACTCATTCCAGGAAAATTATTAAGGTTGATACCCTTTGCTGTATTATTCATGATTACACGTAAATAAAACCTAGAAAGAACCAAGATATCCTATGGTAATGCTAGAAAACAATTTACACAGTGAAATACCATGCAACTATGTAGAGTGCTGTAGAAAAATGTAATGCATGGAAAAAAGTTCATGATATATAAAGTGAGAAAAATGGGATATAAAACAATATATCTGGTATGATCCCAATTTTAAAATGTATATGTACAGGCCGACCCCGTGGCTTAGCGGTTAGGTGCGCGCGCTCTGCTGCTGGCGGCCCGGGTTCGGATCCTGGGCGCGCACCAACGCGCCGCTTCTCCGGCCACACTGAGGCCGCATCCTGCATACAGCAACTAGAAGGATGTGCAGCTATGACATGCAACTATCTACTGGGGCTTTGGGGGTAAAAATAAATAAATAAATAAATAAATAAATAAATAAAACACTTTAAAATAAATAAATAAATAAAATATATATGTACATGTAAGTGTATATGTGTGTATTCTAGAAAGAGATACAAAATGTTACTGGATGGTACTATTATGCATAATATTTTTTTCCTTTTTGCTTATCTGTATTTATGAATTTTCTGCACTAATTGTGTTCCCCCTTTTTTGTGTGTGTGAGGAAGATCAGCCCTGTGCTAACATCTGCCAATCCTCCTCCTTTTTTTTTTTTTGCTAAGGAAGACTTTCCCTGGGCTAACATCCGTGCCCATCTTCCTCCACTTTATATGGGACGCCGCCACAGCATGGCTTGCCAAGCAGTGCATTGGTGTGCTCCTGGGATCCGAACTGGCAAACCCCGGGCCGCCACACTGGAGTGCGTGCACTTAACCACTTGCGCCACCGGGCCAGCCCCTGTGTTCCCCTTTTGTAGAACATTGTATTAAGGAAATTTTCAAACACAGCCAAAAGTAGAAAGAAGCATATAATTAACCTGCATACACCCATCACCCAGTTTCAACAATTACCAATACTTTGCCAATGTTGTTTCATCTCTCTATCCCCTCACACTTTTTTTTCTGGAATATTTTAAAGCAAATCTCAGATATCATGTTATTGCATACTTAAATACTTTAGTATGCATCTCTAACTTTATAAAGATTTAAACAAAAAATGTCATCGTTACATCAAACAGAATTAACAACAGTTTCAAGTAAACTATGTGTTTACTTGATACCACATGATACTCTTAATATCACATGATATTAACTTCTTAATAGTTTCTTCATATCACATGATACTCAATTATTATTCACATTTTCCTCATTGTCTCAAAAATGTCTTTTTATGGTTGGTTTGTTTGAATCAGGATCCAAAAAAGGTCAACATGTTACCTTTGGTTATGTCTTTTAGCTTCCTTTTATTCTATAACATTTCCCTCCTCCCTTTTTTTTCCATGCCAGTCATATCAAGTAATACAAGAATCCAGATAATCTGGTTTACAATATACAGCTCAGTCATCTCCAGTTGGTGGTCCCCCACAGAGAGGTCTCCCTGTCCACCTCTGATCATCCCTCCATGTGGCAGAGGGAATATTTAACTCCTACCCAACAGGAACTTCCACGAGAACCTTCAGATTCAACTGAGAAGAACAAACTCAGAGAGGAAGGCCCTGAAAGGTGACTACCACTCTCTCGACAGTTATTTAAACCAGTCCCAGTTCCTTTGGACTGTCTGTTTCCTGTCTGAGGACTCTGATGATTGCTGCTAGGAAGCCCATCCCCTTTTGGAGACCCTGACCTACCCTACTGGCCTCTCAGGATGATCTTGGGAGTAGGAGGGTACTGGTGTGGCCAGGGGATGGTGATGGTGACTTCAGCCCCAAAGCTATGGTATTACTATCCCCTTTTTGCTTGCCCTATTGCCCGATTCTGGGAGAGCAGGAATCTCATCACAAAACTGGTCAAGACAAGCTGAATGAAGGTAAGAATCAGGGCCAGACTCACCTGGGTCTGTAGTCTTAACTTTAAAAAGAGGATACAAGAGCAGCCAAGTTCTTGAAAGCAACAGTGTCCAGTACCTCTCTCTCTGAAGTCATACAGCTCCAATCTGGATAGGTGGCCCTGTATATCTGGAGCACAGTTGTCATCCTAGAATGTTCCTTCCAGCCTCTTGGGAGTTCCCTTTGCTTCTCTCCTGTGTTGGTTCTCCTGTTTCCTGAATCCCATAACTTTCTTTCTCTCTCTTTTTTTTAAATTTAGATATAATTGACATACAACATTATATTAATTCCAGGTGTACAACATGATTTGATATACGTATACATTGCTAAATGATCACCACAATAACTCTAGTTAACATCTATCAGCCTATATAGTTATAATTTTTTTTTCCTTGTGATGAGAACTTTTAAGATCTACCCCATAACTTTCTTTGCCTTCTAGTTTTGGTGGACCATATCTGCCAGTAGCTTCCTATGAAAGGACATGTTAGAGGTAAAATGTTTAACACCTTGTATACTTGTATATCTGATTATGTTTTATCCACATGTTTTAATGATGGTATTGATGGTTTAACAGGGTATAGATTCCTAGGTTGAAAATCATCATCTTTCAGAATTTTGAAGGCATTCCTCCCTTCCCTTCTACTTCTAGTGTTGCTATAGAGAATTCTGAAGCCATTCTGATCCCTGATCCTCTATATGGGACCAGTTTCATTTATCCTTGGAAGCTTATAGAATCTCGTCTTTGTCTACAGTGTTCGGACATTTCACAGTGGAGAGTCTTGATGTGGGTCTATTCTCATTCATTGTGCTGGGCATGCAATGGACCCTTTCAGTCTGGAAACGTGTGGAAAATGTTCTTGAATTATTTTATAATTTCCTCAACTCTTTTTTATATATTCTCTCTTTATGAAACTTTTATTCAGCTGTTGTACTTGTTTGACTGGCCCTTTAATTCTCTTATCTTTTTTCCTCCTGTTTTCCATATCTGTGTCTTTTTGCTATACTTCCTAGGAGTATAGCAACATTCCTCAACTTTATCTTTCAATCTTTCTATTGGCTATGACTTCTGCTTTCATATTTTTTCATTTCAGAGAACTTTTTTTCCCTTCTGAATATTCTTTATTATTGTTCCATATATTCAGGTATATTTTCTTCTCTTTGAGGATATGCATGATAGTTTTTAAAGTTTTCTTTTCTCTGCATTGTCTCAATTTCTTCCAAGTTTCTTTCTTCTGTTTGTTTTGGTCTGTTTCCTGTGAGAGGAAAGCCTCATGTCTGGTAATCCTTGCCTTTCTGCTCATGAATAAACGTAGGGGACTAAGAGCTGTTTGCAAGCTCTGTGCACAAAGATGAGAGCCACTGACTGTGAGACCATTTGTCCATGAACCAATGACCATGAGGAACTATTAGCTGGGAGACCTCAATACTATTATCTATAGATCTTTCATATCGGGCTTCATTTTCTCCAAAGAAAAAGACTCATCTGCCCAGGGGGTAAAGGTCGGCTACCAGCATTCTGGGAACAGAGAGTGAGAAATGTCTACTGATTCCCCTTTTTTCAGTATAATGCCCTTAACTGTGCCCAGTGACCCGGATTCCAGAGATTGTTTGTTTTACCCTCTCAAGAGAATAAACCTCCATACTTCTGCTGAGGCAGAGGAGGGGCAGTCACCTAGAGGGTACAGTGAGGGAAGGGAACTATGCGTTCAACCAGTTCTTGTTTTAGCTTCTCTTCACCTCCGCTTCCAGGGATACCAGTGGCATATGTTCATTACTGAACATATCAAGCTGCTTCTCAGCTTTCTCCAGATTCTCGTCGAGGATTCAGCATTCTTGGGTCTGCCAAGCCTATAACCACTCATTCATCTGCTTTCCCACCTGCAAAATTCTGTTGTATTTACTGCCCCCTCTCCCTTTCCTTATGCTTGAAAACAATCCTTTACTGGAGTTTTAGTAGGATTGGGAGGGAAGGGAGTAGATAGGAAAATTAGATGCATGAGAAATGAGAAAAAGCCACTGTCTTTATCCAAAACTCTTTAGTTGTTTTTTATGGGATCACACTATATTCCACTACTTACAGACAGGCAAATTACTTGGATTTCTCTGTGCCTCAATTTTCTCCTCAGCAAAATGGGAGAAACAATGGTACCAAGTTTATACTATTGTGAGGATTAAGCAAAATACCGTAGTTACTTATTTTTAAGGAACGCTTTTTTCCACATTTTTATATCTCTGAAATCAGAAAGTTTAGCACATGTCCAAGTATGTTGTAAGCATTCAATAAACGATATCTTAGGTTCAATGAAATATGGTACACATACGATGCACTTTGAAGAGTGCCTGAAATAAGGTGTGCAATAAATGCTGAAGACAGGATTATTATTATGCATACTAAACTATAATTAACATTCTGAAACCTGTTTATTCTACTTACTACAATCGTGTCCATTCTTCTACGTCAGTAGAAGTAGATATACCTTACTCTATTTAAAGTTATATGATATTCTATAGAATGGATGTACCATTTAATCATTCCTCTGTTGACGGATATTTATATTTAAATTTTTTTCTGAAATACCAATAGTGGATGCCGTAGTAATACATCCTTAAACACCCGTGCTAGTATTTCTGTAAGATAAAGACCAAGAAGTGGAATCACTCTATCACACTCATATGGCAAATGTCTAAAGGAAATTTCCAGAGTGAAAGAGGCATGTGAGGGATTAATCAGGATCCTGATTTAGGCAGACAATATGTAATTATGGAAAGCACACTAGCCTTGAAGACAGAAGACCTAAACCCCAGTGGCGGCTCTACTACTTATCTTGGGACATATTGTTTGTTCTTTCATTTATTCAAAAAGATATACTGGGCCGGCCCCATAGCCTAGTGGTTAAGTTTGGTGCTCCGCTTTGGCGGCTAGGGTTTGATTCCCAGGTGCAGACCTACAACACTTGTCGGCGGCCATGCTGTGGCGGCAACCCACATATAGAATAGAGGAAGATTGGCACAGATGTTGGCTCAGGGCGAATCTTCCTCAAGCAAAAAGAGGAAGATTGGCAACAGACGTTAGCTCATGGCCAATCTTCCTTGGCATAAAAAAAAGATACACTGAATTCTGCCTACTCTGTGCCAGGCCCAGTGTTACAGACTAGGAATACAGAGATGAATAAGAACAGTCCTTGCCCTCAAGAAGTTTACACTAACTGGTGGCGAGACGGACAGGTAAACAGATGCCACTTGCTCACCGTGTGAGTTTGCGAAGTTGCTTCACCTCCTGAACGTCAATTTCTTTTTCTGTAAAACGGGAAATAGTCCTTATACGAGAGGGTCGTCGTGAAGATTAAATGAAATAACGTATGAGGAGTGCCCTGCATAGTGCCTGGCATATAATATGCACTCAATAAATGGAAGCTATCATTATTGTTTTAGTAATAGGATAACTATAATAAGTAATTTGTTATGATTGCTGTGATGGAAGTTCTACCTCTCTGAACTCATTTCTACAGTAGTAAATGAATTGTTGAGATAATAATACAGCATATATAAAGTGGCACTTGATAAATATTAGTTTCTTTTCTTGCCTTTTTATGTTGAGACAAAGGGTGAATAAGCAGATGGAAGTGTAAACATCCATATGTTTGAACACAGCAGTAATTTTCCTGGTCCGTGTGTCACAGAGCTGATTCTGGGCACTTCCTTAGCTACAAGATTTCACCTCTGGCCATATCTGAACATCTGGAATGAGGCTGCATACCTTCCTGCCCACAGCCACAAGTAATCATGGAGACAGGATGTCCATATGCCCAGGGCTGATGGCTGCCTCCTGCAGGGGATTTTTTTCTCCTAGTTTACTCAGGACAGCTTGCACTCCATCCTTAATGGGGTCACTTATTTGCTTGACACTGATTTTTGTGAAATAGTTTCCTTTCTTTCCCATATAGATATAAAACAAGAATTAAAGGAAGTGTGTACCTTGACACCAAAAATTCTGAGCTTTAGTTGGTAATTAAATTTAAAGATAATTCTAGAGGCAAATTTAAACAGAATTAAGTGATAGAATAGTATAAATATTTGGGGTGAACTCTCTATTTTCGGGATTAACTAGGATCTAATTACTGGACACACTTTTTTCCCCCCTGTTTCTTTACTTCCCTGGAGGGTTTTAAAAGCACTGATACTTATTTCTCCTGTCTGGATGTGTGCCTGGCTCTGCAGATCATACCACATTCCCCTGGGTTTTTACAAACTGATTCTCCTTGCTTAGAGAGTATGGTGCAATGGTCTATAGCCCAAGTTTTGGAGTCAAGCAGACCTGGGTTTGAATTCTAGCTCTTCTAATTACTAGCTCTGGGATCTCAGGCAAAAATCTCTGAAGCTCGGTTTCCTCATCTGTAACATGGACAATATTAGTATCATTAAAACTATGATATTAGCATATAGAATGACCATGGGTTAAAAGAATGGGGTTGAAAGAGATAATACCTGTAAACTGCTCAATACAGTCTCACAGTACATGCTTTTAATTTTTTAGTCATGATCATGATCATTTTTATTTTCATTAAGGTCCCTCATGCAGTGCTTGGCACATGGTTGATGCTCAAAACTGGGTAGCGATTACCATAAATTACCTAGAGTTTCTAATTGCCAGAATTATGGCTTTGTTATTTAATTTTTTAATTTGTTAGCGATTAACCAGATCTTTAGCCTAGTACTTAGGAGTTTGTCCCATCATCTTTGTAACTCTGACAGTGCCTGGCACCATTCCTGGCACAAAGTAGGCACTCAGTACATAGCTGTTGAATCATATGCAATTGAACTGAACATCATTCAGACATTAGCAAAAGAGCTGTGTCACTAAATAGCTGTCATTCCAAAATTGACAGCCAACCCTGACACAGACATGCTTGCACATTTGTAAGCCATGATTTCAACTTCCCGCATTGCAGACATCTCGGTGAATATTCCATTCCACTCACATGACCCTTAGAAGGAAAGGACAAACTAATACAAATATCTAGCTTAGCAGCTAAGAGAATGAGCTTTGATCTAGGTCAATCCTGGCTCCAGTACTGTCAGTGGGTCAGTTACTTAATCTCTCTGAGAACCTCAGTTTTCCCATCTGTGAAAAGGGGGAAATAATAATCATAGCACCTATCTCATCAGGTTATTGTGAGATAGTTTCTTCTATATGCTGTTCTCTTTTCCTGGAACAGTCTTCTCCCATGTTTCGCTGATGCTTTTTTCAGCTTGACTGTCACTTCTTCCAGAAAGCCTTCCTTGCCGCCCATGGTAGGTTGGGTTCACTGTTATACTCTCCCTATAGTACCTGCCAGTTACCCTTTGCAATTACTTCTTCAACTACTCACTTCCTTTCTGGATTGTGAACTCCTACAGGATAGGGATGTGTCTGTCTTATTCATTCCTGTGTCCCCAGTGCCTAACAGTCCTGTGGTACACAATATTTTGGGTGGACTATATTTGTTAATTGAGTGAAATAATGAGATAATAGTGTACATAAACACAGAGCCTGGGGCCTGGCCCGGTGGCATAGTGGTTAAGTTTGCGTGCTCCGCTTTGGGTGGCCTGGGGTTCGCAGGTTCAGATCCTGGGTGCAGACCTACACATGGTTCATCAAGCCATGCTGTGGCAGCATCCCACATACAAAGTAGAGGAATATTGGCACAGATGTTAGCTCAGGGACAATCTTCCTTGCACAAACAAACAAACAAACAAAAACACAGACCCTAACATTTAGCACGCTCTCAATAAATGGGATATATTATTATTAACAACAAAGTATTGGTGCTGAGTTTATTCACCTTGAGAAAACTAATATATTGAGAGGAGCAACAAATTAGACATAGGTATTGTGAATCTAGCTCTGTATCTCGTTTGTTATATGTTCTTGGCCAAATCTTTATTCTGCCCATTTTTCCACTATTAAAATGAACACAAGATATTCACCCTGGTGTCCAACTTAGCTTGGTTCTTATAAAGTCTGCCCTTTGCTAGACCACACCTGACAGGCTATCCTGTGTGTGCCCAGAGTTTCTAGATAGAGATCTTATACTGCCCTTCTACTTCTCTGCTTTCTCAGCTGCTAATTGTTGACCCTGACCCTTCTCCATTCTGACCCTGTCTAGCCCCTCAGTTGGTAACACCAATTGGCTACCTCCCAGCTTCCAGCCTTGAACTACACCCGTCTTCACAGTAAAGTCCAAAATCCTTGGACTTTATTGCGCCAACTGTAGCCTCATCTTCTTCCCACCTTTCCCTTGCTTACTATTCTCTAGTCACCAGACTTTCCTGAAGTTTCCTGGAGGCACTAATCTCTCTGATTCAAGGCCTGTGGACCTGCCAGTCCCTCTGCTTGGAGTGCTGTCCCCACTCTCTTTATCAGGCTAACCCTTACTCAACATTCATGTGTCAGCTTTAAGGTCATTTCTTCAGGGAGCATTACTTGGCTCCGTTGGGAGAAATTAGGTTTCCCTTTATATGCCATCTTCCTTGTAGATCTGGTGTGATACATTGTCAGAGCTTCACATTTCAACAGAGAAGTTAAGAATCTGGACTAAAACGTGAAATTTCTGTTTCTAATGCTAGCAAGTAATGTAAAAATTGTAAAACACTGAGGGCCAAAACAAAATACTGTAGGTTAGTGACCACCTGTGGCCTGCCTGTTTGCAGCCTGAGCTATTCAACCTTTGGCTATACTCGGTAACTGTTTCTGTGTTAATCATCACTCCATCATCACTCCATTTATTGACTGTCCATTCCATGCCAGGCACTCTGGTTGGTGCTTTATGTAGATGATTTCATGTAACATCCAAAACCACCTGTGAGGTCAACTAGGGTTCAAAGAGGTTAAGACAGTTGCCCAAGGTCACAAGCTGTAAGTGGTCAAGCCAGATGCTAAAGGTCTTTTCACTGGACTACTGTGTGTCAAGGTACAATTTGTCAGTTTAGAATGGGAGAGGCTTCTGAAGTTCTGCTTAACAACAACTATTAATATTTGTTGTATGCTCACTATGTGTCAGGCATTATGCTAAGCACTTTACATGATCTGATTCAATCCTCACCACATCTATACAAAGGAGCTACTGTTATCATCCCCATTTTATAGATGAGGAAACTGAGGTATAGAAGAGGTATCTGATTTACCCAAGGTAAAGTCAGGATTCAAACCCAGACAGTCTGATGCCACAGTCCCCACTCTTAGGAACTCCTATCACTAATTTGGGTTTGTGGCAGAGTAATGGGCTGCAGGGGAAAGGGACAAATTTATAAGTCACTCTTTCTCCAACCCAGAGCCCTACAGAGGACTCAATAGAGACAGAAATCTCCTGGGTTACTTCCATGAACCTGCTATTGAGAGATGTGACCTGCAGGTGGCAGCAACATTAGCAGTCTCTCAATTCTGCAATGTTCAAAGCTATAATGAGGAAACTACACAATCAGATTCATTCATTTGCATATTATTCTCTGATTGGCCCAATTAATTCTTTACATGTTAACTGGACTTGGTTCTCAGCTCAGTGAGAACTGCCAGGCTTGTAGAGCCCGTCACAGCTGTGAAAGAAGAAAGAGCCCGCAGGATTTGAAACTATGGTGAAGTGATCCAGCCCAACAACCATCGCGGTGATTTTAAACTGTATTCAGTGGAACCGTGTTTCAGTAGTCTCCCAACGCTTTTTGAGTTCTTAGCTTTAAAAAAAAAAAAATTTCGTATTTTGCTGTTGTTGTTTTTAGGGTACCCATAATGTATACATTTAAGGAAAAATTCAATAGCATAAAAGGATACCCAATGTAAAGTCCATCTCTATCGCGCTTACCCTGAATCTCACTATTTTCCCACCCCAGAGGAAAGCTTGTGTATCCTTCCAGGTATACACTATGGATATAAAAGTATATGCATATATCCCCCCCCAGCTTTATTGAGGGATAATTGACATGCATATATCCTTTAAAAAACTGATAACCTAAAACTATAAACTTTTTTTTTTTTAAGGAAGATCAGCCCTGAGCTAACATCCATGCCAATCCTCCTTTTTTTTTTGCTGAGGAAGACCGGCCCTGAGCTAACGTCTGTTGCCAATCCTCCTCCTTTTTTTCCCTTTTTCTCCGCAAAGCCCCAGTAGATAGTTGTACGTCATAGCTGCACATCCTTCTAATTGCTGTATGTGGGACGCCACCTCAGCATGGCCAGACAAGCGGTGCGTCGGTGTGTGCCCGGGATCTGAACCCGGGCCGCCAGTAGCGGAGTGCGTGCACTCAACCAAGCCACCAAAACTATAAGCTTCTAGAAGAAAATTTAGGGGGAAATTTTTGTGATCTTGGGTTAGGCAAATATTTCTTAGATAGAACATGATTCACAAGAGAAAAATATAGACAAATTGGACTTAAATCAAAATTTTTAAATTCTGCTCTATGAAAGATACTAAGAGAATGAAAGACAAACCACAGACTGAGAGAAAACATTTGCAAATTACATATCTGATAAAGGTCTTGTACCTAGAATATATAAAAAACTCTCACAACTCAATAAAAATAAAACAAACAACTCAGTAAAAGGATGGGCATAACACTGGTACAGATACTTCACTAAAGAACATAGACAGATGGCAAATCAGCCCATGAGAAGAGACTGAATATCATTAGCCATTAGGGAAATGCAGATTTCATTGAGATACCACGACATTCATACTGGGATGGCTAAAAACAAAAAATTTTTAAAAGCTGACAATACCAAATGCTGATAAGCATGCAGAGCAACCAGAACTCTCATTCTTGCTGGTGGAAATGCAAAATGGTGCACCCATTTTGGGAAAGAGTTTGGAGTTTTTTTTTTTTTAAATAATGTTGGGTGTACACTTACCATACAACTCAGCAATCCCACTCCTAGGTATTTATCCAAGAGAAATAAAACCTTATGTTTACACAATGTGTACACAACTTATGTGTACACAACTTATGTGTACACAATGTTTACAGTTGACAAAAACTGGAAATAATACCAATGTCGTAAACTGGTGAATGGAGAAACAAACTACCGTACTTCAATATAATGGAATATTTCTCAGCAATAAGAAGAAACAAACAACATGGATGAATCCCACATGCATTACTCTAAGTGAAAGGAGTCAGACTCAAAAAGCTATCTACTCTTTTATTCCACTTATAAGACTTTCTGGAAAAAAGCCAAATTAAAGGAATAGAAAACAGATCAGTGGATGCCATGGGGTGGGTAGTGGGGAGGGGTTGACAAAAAAAAATAGCACGAGGGAATATTTTGGGGTGATGGAAGAGTTCTTACCTAGATTATTAGGGTGATGGTTACACAGGTGTATGCATTTGACTCATAGAACTGAACACCAAAAAGAGTGAAATTTACTATAAGTGAAAAAAAAGCTGTTTAAAAAACAAAATAAAATAAAACCCAGTACTTCCCCCTCACCACCACCACCACCACCACCACCAAAGCCATTGATTTCAGGTTGGCAATAACAACAGGTGTTGATATAAATAAATTATTGAATTATTATTTTTTCCTTACCAAAAAAAATGAAGGATATTTCTCAAACTGCTCTCTCCATCCTTTTTTTTAAAAAATGGAGAACTATTGCAAGCATATAGAAAAATAGAGAGGTTTATATAATAAACACCCAAGTACCTTTCACCAACTTTGTCAAATCTTAACATTTTACCTTATTTTCTTACAGTTTTTTTTTAAGAAATAAAATATCAGAGCTATGTTTTAAGCCCCAGTGTATCCCTCCTTTCACCCATTCTTTTCCTTTCTCCTCAAGAAGTAATCACTTGCCTGAATGTTTTAAAATTTTATATACATGGTATCAAGCTATATATAACCTTCAGCAACTTGTTTTTCTCTCTCAACATTTTGTTTTATCCACGTTGATTCCTGTAGCTTTAATTTATTCACTTTAACTGTTTTTGTAGTATTGTATGTTATGAATATATCACAGTTGATTTGCCCATTCTCCAGTAGATAGATATTTAGATTGTCTCCAATTTTTTGTTTATTTGTTTGCAATTTCACACAGTGCTACAATGAACATCCTTGCACCTGCAGCCTGTGTCCATGTTCAATGTTGAAAACTTGGAAGCTTAAAAAAGTAGAAAGACAAAAACTAATATTACCCACCAAAACAGTTATCGTTTATTGAGCATTTAACAGATATCAGGTACAGTGCTGGGCACTTTATGTATGTTACTCTATTTAGTTCTCACACTGATATATAGATATTAGGTACTATTATGCTTCCCATTGCACAATGAAGAAACTGAAGTTTTGTGGGGGTTTTTTGCTGAGGAAGATTCACCCTGAGCTAACATCTGTTGCCAATCTTCCTCTATTTTGTATGTCGGTTGCTGCCACAGCATGGCCACTGATGAGTGGTGTAGGTCCGCGCCTGAGAACTGAACCTGGGCCACTGAAGTGGAGCACATCAAACTTAACCACTAGGCCACTGGGGCTGGCCCTGGAAACTGAATCTTAACGACTTTAAATAACTTAGCCAATGGCACACAGATAGAAAGTGGCAGAACAGTTTTTTAGTGCCAAAGCCCATGCTCTTAACATTATGCTCCCATAGTGCCCATAATCTCCAAATCCAGAAATATTCATGGTTAGAGATAGTCTTTACTGTTAACTGGTCTCTCAGAAGATGAGAGACCTGGCCCAAGCCACTTCCCATTTAAAAAATTACATTGGGGGCTGGCCTGGTGGCATAGTGGTTCGTTTGAATGCTCTGCTTTAGCAGCCTGGGGTTTGCAGGTTTGGATCCCAGGCGTGGACCTACACACCCCTCATCAAGCCATGCTGTGGTGGCATCCCACATACAAAATAGAGGAAGATTGGCACAGATGTTAGCTCGGGGACAATCTTCCTCAAGCAAAAAGAGGAAGGTTGGCAACAGATATTAGCTCAGGGCCAATCTTCCTCACACACACACACACAATTATATCGGGGGCCAGTCCCAATGGCCTAGTGGTTAAAGTTACATGTGCTCTGCTTCGGCGGCCTGGCTTCAGTTCCCGGGCACGGAACTACACCCTTATCTGTCAGTGGCCATGCTGTGGCGGCGGCTCACATAAAAAAGCAAAAAAAAAGAAAAAGAAAAAGAGGAAGAGGAAGATTGGCAACAGATGTTAGCTTAGGGCAACTCTTCCTCAGACAAAAAGAAAAAATTATATCGGGAGTATAAGATATATGCAGAAAAGTATATATATCCCAATTGATGGAATTTTACAAATTGAAGCTAACACTGTAACCAGCACCCAGATCCAGATCAAAAACAGAATATTACCAGCACCCAGAAAACCTCTTCTCATGCTCATCTAGACACTGCTCTTCCGCGCTGAAGGGCAGCTGCAATCTTGACTTTCAACAGAATATTTTTGCCTGTTTTTTAGTTTACATATGTGAAATCATACGGTATATACTCGTTTGGTCTGGCTTCTTTCACTTACTATTATTTGTGAGAATCATCCACATGGTTGAGTATAGTGTGTTATAGGGCACGAAAGACATATGGGACAACATACATTTTGCAAAGAATTATCAATGTCACTGAGTCTTTTGTCAAGATTGTAGTCAGCCATTACATTGAAGACTAGGTGATAGATTGGATCTAATGTACAGCATGGCAAATCTGAGCATTGCAAGGGATGGTCTGGGACCTCTGTTGCCTTACCTCATAGCCTCTCAGCCTTACCTTAGATTCTAGCTGTAGCTCCAGAAAACACTTCAGTGAGGGCTTCAATTCTCCCGTGTCTTGCTGCATTCTATCCTGGAGCTTTTCCTAAACCAGGATGTGAGATACTGGGGGGAGCCTGCTCAGAAGTGCAAGAGGAGTTGATGCCCCCTGAGGTAATCCTAACCAATGGTGGACGGGAGCCAATGGGTAAATGCTTCTCTGTGGCAGTCCTTAGGTGGACTGAGAGGCATTCTAGGCAATCCTCAGATGGTTTTGGTAGGATCTGGGCCCAGGTGCCCACAGCGGTGATCACCCTGGTAATGCATCCTTGTTTTGGCTTTTCCTCCTTCCCTATTTTACTGTGGACTTTCACTTTAAATTCCTGGGATCACCTTCCAAGTAAATTACTTGCAACTAGTACTTTTCTCAGGTTCTGCTTTCTGGGGCGAATCCTAATTAAGACATATGGAAAATACCTGGTACATGATAGATACTCAAGAAAAAGTAGCAGTGTTATTATTACTACTATTACTACTACTACTGTCACCACCATTATTAGTGACCTGGGGTTTCACAATTGCCATCCTTATCAGTCCCCTTCCCCATGGAAGATAGTGAAGCTCCACAATTAGAGCTTCTATGGCAATCATTTTTGTTTTTTTCCTAAGGGTACTGGGAAGTCATTGAAGGATTTTCTCTCTTTTTTTTTACAGTTTTTCGACTATATTATTTTTCAGGTTTAGTGAAGTATAATTGACAAACGATAAACTGCACATATTTAAAGTGCACAGTTTGATGAGTTTTGATACATTTAAAATTCATCATACACCCTTGAAACCACAACCATAGCCAAGATGATTAACATACCCATCACCCCCAAAAGTTTCCCCATCTTTTTTTTTTTTGTGAGGAAAATCAGCCCTGAGCTAACATCCATGCTAATCCTCCTCTTTTTGCTGAGGAAGACCGGCTCTGAGCTAACATCTATTGCCAATCCTCCTCCTTTTTTTTTTCCCCTGAAGCCCCAGTAGATAGCTGTATGTCATAGTTGCACATCCTCTAGTTGCTGTACGTGGGACTCGGCCTCAGCATGGCTGGAGAAGCGGTGCGTCGGTGCGCGCCGGGGATCCGAACCCGGGCCGCCAGTAGCAGAGCGCGGGCACTTAACCGCTAAGCCATGGGGCCGGCCCCCCATCCCCTTTATAATTCCTCCCTGCCATGCCTCTGCCTCCTTGGTCCCCAGGTAACCACTGATCTGCTTTCTGTCACTATAGCTTGCCTTTCTAGAATTTTATATAATTGGAGTCATACAGAATGTACTCTTTTACGTCTGGCTTCTTTCACGCAGCATAATTATGTTAAGATTCATCGTGTTGTTGTGTGTATCAATAGTTCATTTCTTTTTATTACTGAAGAGTATTCCATTGTATAAATAGTCATTCACCTTTTGAAAGACGTTTAAGTTGTTTCTAGACTTTGGCTATTACAAATAAAGCTGCTATGAACATTCATGTTCAAGTCTTTGTGTAGATGTATGTTTTCATTTGTCTTGGGTAAATACCTACAGTGTAATGGTTGTGACATATATGAGGTGTATATTTAATTTTTAAAGAAACTGTCAAACTGTTTTCCATAGTGGTTGTATCATTTTACAATCCGACCAGCAGTGAATGAGAATTCTTGTTGCTCTGCATTCTTGCTAACACCTGATATTGCCAGTGTGGTGTGTAGTGTTATCTCATTGTGGTTTTAACTTGCATTTCCCTTAACGTCTTTCATGTGTTTATTTGCCATCCGTTTATCTCCTTTGGTAAAGTATCTGTTCAAATCATTTTTTAAACTGGGTTGTTTGTCTTATTGAGTTGAGAGTTCTTTGTATATTCTAAATACTAATCCTTTGTTGGATATAGGTTTTGCTGCTATTTCATCCAGGTCTATGACTTGCCTTTTCATTTCATAAGTGTCAAAAAGAGCAAAATTTTTAATGTTGATGATGTGCAATTTATCAATTTTTTTCTTTTATGGATTGTGTGTTTGAAGGTCACATAGATTTTCTCCTGTGTTTTCCTCTAGAAGTTTTGTAGCTTTAGGTTGTACACTTAGGTCTAATTTAGGTTGTGACACAATGGGTTTGGCATTTAGAAAGATCCTCTAGCAGCAGCAAGGAAGGTGCTTGGAGGGTGATAACCTGGAGTCATGAAACTAGCCAGAATTGGAGAGAGGTGATGGTAGCTTCCTCTCCGCTATGGTGGTGGAGAAAATGGAAAGGAACTGAGATATTTGAGATGTAGAATAACTGGACTTAATGCGCTGAAGGAGGTGTCAAGAACGATTCATGGGTTTCTTCCTTTTTTTTTTTTTTTTGTGAAGGAAGATCAGCCCTGAGCTAACATCCATGCCAATCCTCCTCTTTTTGCTGAGGAAGACTGGCTCTCAGCTAACATCCCTGCCGATCTTCCTCCACTTTATATGGGACGCCGCCACAGCATGGCCTAACAAGCGGTGCGTTGGTGAGCACCGGGATCTGAACGCAGGCCCGCAGCAGCAGAGTGCACGCACTTAACCGCTACACCACGGGCCCCCCCCTGGGTTTCTTCCTTATGCACAAAATTGAGGGTAACTTGCTTCTAAGTTTTTTGCACTTCAGATTGGCCCTCTGGAAAAATAGTTTTTCCTTTTGGGGAGATTATAATTGAAACTTAGCCAGACAGGGACTGGACGCAGTTTTCCTACAACAGCACACTTGCATAAGCTCCCTCCTTAGGCACTGCCTGGAGCCCAGTGTTGAACTCTGTCCTCCCAAGTCCAAAGACCTTTGCTCCCGTCCGTACCAGGAAAGGTTCCCAACTTCTTTTACACGCAGGACGCCTGCAGCGGGTGGCGCATGCCCAGAGAGGCCGTGTGGGGCCCAGCGCCCGGAGAGCAAAGGCCGAGAGGTTCCCGCCATTTTGTCCGGCTCGGGACACAACTGGCCTCTGCTGGAGACTACAAGTCCCGTGAGGCCCCGCGGCGGCACTTCCTACCCCTCACTGTCCGGCCCGCTCCCTCTTCCCCCCTCCTGGGGGCTGAAGGCTCTGGCGGCCGGCGGGCCAGGTAGGATTTCCGGGAGAAACTACTGTGGAGGCTGAGGAGGCCGCGGCGGTGAGTTCAGCGAGCAAGAGAAAGTGAGCGGGAAGTGCGCGGGGTCGGGTTGTGGGCATCTCTTAGGCTCGGGCCGCGTTCTTGGCTCCGCGAGGGGGTCGCGGTCCAGCGGGGGTAACGGCCGGGCGGCGGTCGCGTCAGGCCAGGGCGGGGCGGGCAGGGGCTGCCGCCTCCTCCTCCTCCGCCCTCCCACAACGGTCCCGCCGTGGCTTCTCCGCCCGCAGCGCGCCCCGCGCAGGCTCGCCCTCTCCGCCCCTCGCGACTTGGCGGGGCCCTTTTGTTTGGGTTGCTTTGTGCCCGTGCGTGGAGTCGCCTCCTCGGGGGAGCCCGCCCGGCCAGTCCCTGACGGGGACCTGTCCCTGGGGATCCGGTTACGGTAACTGGATCGAGTCAAAGTCCATTTTTCAAAACCGTCCTCCGTTGGACCTCCGTATCCCGGCTGGTCAGAGCGGAGGCCTCAGAGCCAGGCAGAGGCAGACGGAGTTTCTGTTGAAAACCTCGAGGTTATTGTCCAACTCCTAAACGTCAGTCCCGGCGGCTTTGGGGCACGACTCTCGGTAGGGGGATGGGCCTGTGGAAAAGAAGTGAGCCTCCCTCTCGGGGAAACCGGGAAGGGATGGAATTTGCTGCGATGTCTGTGTGGGTCGCAGCTGTGATCGGGGAGCCAGAGAACCAGTGCGGATGGGCAGAATGGTAGTTCACGCACCTCTCGAATCTCCGAGAGAAAGTGATTTATGGGGCAGCGAGCAGCCTTTCCATTCATTGCATGCAGAAAAAGACTACAGTGCTTCGTCCAGCCGTCCAGTTCCTCGCCCCCCGAGCCCCCCAGTCCTTTTCTTATTTCTTTTGTTTAAAACAAAGTTGAAAGCAAACGTCCATTAATAGAAGGATCTGCTTTATAGAGAAACCAGAAACCTAGTGGCTTCTAGAAAGCAACGGAAGTAAAAGAAATCAAGCCAGTTGGAGGGAGGAGAGATAGTTGATCCTTATTGCAACCGGTGAATCGTGTGGGTTTGATCAAATTTTGTTAGTTAGTGGTAACTTTATGTATGTCCCTTTGGAAGCGTGCATTGCTAGATTCAGCTTAAAATAAAGCTTTATAAGGGCCATTGCAGATACTTCTTTTGAAAAATAGATTAATATTTCAAGTCTCTGAAATGAGGACAACCAGGACCCCTTTACATGAATCAGGGAAAGTTACTGAAGTTATATAGGTTAAATTCCCACTCTAGCCAAGTAGGCAAAGAAAACCCTTTGTGCTTGATTAGGTGTCTCAGAATGGAAGTGATTTACTCTGAGAATCCCAGATGGTATCGGTAATATTGCACAGTTATATTGTATAGGGGTGGAGGTCTTTAATGCAGTTGTTCTTCAGTTTTTAATCCAGCAGTGAGTGGAGATTGTTTGTTTTCCTGGCTGTGCTTTGAAGAAGCATCCGCAGAATTTCTCTAAAACTTTTAGAAATAATCTGAGGAACAGCAGTTGCTCATGACAGGCTGTTACTTATTTGTTCAAACATGACAATGCTTTCAGTGTTATTTTTTGAAAATAGCTCATATACATTATGTACTTTAATTCTCACTACAATTCTGTGAGGTGGTTGTTCTCTCATTTTATGGCTGCTAAATGTTAAATTTACAGTCTCTGAAATGTCAGGTGACTTGCTCAAGGTCACATAGTTAACCTAGATAGGAAATTATAGAGTAAACCATACTTCAAGTCCAGTGCTCTTTCCATTACCTCACACCTGTTGCGGTTACTCGTTATACCACCAACAGCCTGTGATTTGGCTAAAATTTAAATATTAGAGAAACTAATGGAAATATTTTCCAATCAGAGCAGACTGATTTATGAGGAACTGGAGCTTCTAGAACCATAAACAATGTCATACTGAACCACATGTCATACTGAACATTGGTCCCATCACCTTGTCTTATGGTTTGCTGTGATTACCTTGTGCCTAGGCAAAATTCTGGAGCCCTGGGGGTCAAAGGGTGATGAGTTACTGGCCTGTGGTTTTGACTAATCATTACTGAAAGATTTTTTACTAAAAGATTTTGACTAATCTTTGCTTCAAGTTTTATTAAGAAATATGTTAGAGGACATATATAGATAGCAGCTTTGGCTGCTGCAACTAGCATTGAAGAAGAACTGAAATTCAGATACTTTTCTAGCTAAAGAGTCCAGATTCATAAAGAAAATGCTTTCTTTAGTTTTTGCTTTTAGTAAAAACTTTTAATCAGTTTCAGACCTGCAGTTTAAGTCTTGGATTTATGTCACTACATGCCATGAATGTGACATCAGAAATAGAAACCTACTTCACTTCCCTTACTTAAATTCTTCTTAGGTAAAATGCATAACGTGCCAATGGAATTGAGTCAATACAATTAGTCTTCCTAACTAGTAGGAGCCTCTTTTAAATCTCTTATGCCATCATAATGGGAAGGAACTTTTTTCCCTTGTTTTTTTGCTGTTGGTCTACTTTATTCCATACCAATTCATCCATTGTGTTCCTAGCACTGTTGTAGACCCTGAAGACAAAGAGTGAAAACAAGTCTTCTCCCTCTTGGGGCTTATAGACTGCTTGGGGGTTGGAGGGGAAGAGGGCGGAGTCACACAGTTAATAAGTACTAAATAAGTAAAATCCCCTCTTATTTACTGTGCAACCTTGAGCAGTAACCTCTTTGAACTTTAGTTTTCTCATTTTTAACATGGGGATAATGATTCCTGCTGTACCTAGCTTGTGGAATTGTTTCCAGAAGTGAGTAGGATAAGAATTTGGTGGCATTATACCCTTCAAATTCCTGTAGTAAATTATTGTTAACTACTATTAGAAAAGGAAAAGGAGCATTGGAAGAAGATTGTTTATAAAGAAAGAGACAGAATAGATGGATTCTCTGGTCTAAGAGAGTCTGATGTTAACTTCTGTGACTGTTAGTCACATCTTCACGTGTGCTACCATAATCCTTTGTGTAGACCTTTTTTATAGCACTTATCAAATAAGACCATTATTATTTGTTCTATATTGTCATAGTTAACTGTCTTAATGGCCGGGACTGTGTCCTAGTCTGCATCCTTACTGCGTAGCACACAGCTCCAGGTATTTCATTGGAACTTTATAAATGTTTGTTGAATGAGTGAATGAATAACAAAGTGGGCAGGGGCAGTTGTGGAGAATACCAGAACACAAATGCAATGCCAAAATAGTTCTTTTATTCAGCAGATTTTTTGTTTTGCCCATTGTATGCTAGGATCTTCGTTATGTTCTGGCAGCACAAAGCTGAAGGTATATAGTCTCTGCCTTGAAAAGCTTACACATCACAACACCTAACAGTGTGGTGAGTGTTAAATAGAGGCGTGTTATAATATAGGTAAGGGACTGAAGGATTCTGTTTTGGTAGACAGTGAAGGAAGGCATTACAGAGGAAGTGATTTTGGAGCTTCTTCTTGAGGGATGAATAAGAATTCACCTGGTAGACCAGTTACTATTAAACTTATTCCAGCCAGACGGAGCAGCGTGGGCATAGGAAAGGAGATAGGAAAGTATAAGGTGTGTGTCTGGGGAAGAGTGAGTAGTCTGGTATGGCTAGAGGGTATTGCATTGATTTTTAACGTTTTTTGGTTTAGATACCCCCTCTAGAAAATTTGAGAAGAGCAAAAGATTTTCACCCCAGAAAACTGCAAATAAGCAAACATATGCATATAATTTTAGAAAGTTATGGAATACTTAGGGGTCTCTGGACCCCTGGGGTTGAGGAGTTGAGGAGTACAATGGCTGGTGAAGGGAAAGGTTGATGGCTGGGTGCTGAGGATTCAAAATGCTTTGCTAAAGATTATGATTAGGGAATAGCTAAACCGTCTAAGGATTTTAAGCAGGTAATTGATATAATCTGATCTGTGTTGAAAGGTAATTGTTTGCTATCTTCAGGGTAGTTTAGAGGGTTTAGGAGATATTTAGAGTAAATGCTAAAAAGAGGCAGGATTGAGGGCCTTTTTTTGTTTTGATTTTAAAGGATGGAAGAGATTTGACATGTTTGAAGGTAAAGGAAAAGGAGCCAGCAGAGAGGTAGATATTGAAGATCTGCACAAGAGAAAAAGGAGATAATAAAGAAGACTTGAGAGGAAATAAAATCTACAGCTCATAGAGAGCTGAGCCTTGGAAAGGAAATACGAAGAAAGGATGCGAGAAGATATATTTGGAAGTGATGGAGATGGACGTTGAAATTGAAGTAGCTACCAACTGCTTATTCTGTACCCAGACCAAAGTCTGGGTACTTTTATATGTGTTATTTCATTTAATTTTACAAAAATTCTGTAGAATGGGTGGGAATTCCCATTTGACAGTTGAAGAAATTATGGCTCAGAGAGATTAACTAAATTTCCCAAAGGCACCCTATAAGTAAGGGAAGCGATCTGGAATCCAGGTATATTTCATCACCAAAGCTCAGCATCATAATTTCTGCCTTAGAGGGTCTGTTAATATCTGATGACCTCTTTTTTTTATCTTCCTCTCTGAAGGAATAGGTTAAGTTATCTGCAGAATAATAAAAGGATAGAGTGGGCTAGCTGACTTCAGAGAGTGTTAAAATTTGGAATAGCAGTCATGGAAAAAGTAGGGGAGCCAACCAGAGATGAGCAAAAGGGCTGCTGAACAGTAATTAGGGCCCAACTGAAGTCAGACATACCTTATCCAATAGTCCATCCATTCTGTCTCCTACATTCTCAGTAAGACAACATTTCTTGAATATTGTTAATGTGGGCCTTAGAAGAAGACACACTATATTGTAATGGAAGGCTCTGGTGCCACTGTCTCTGAGCAAGTCACAAGTCTAGTGCTTCAATTTTCTCATCTCTGAAAGGGTCTGGATTAGTTGACTTCTCAAATTCTGGGATTTTATGATTTACAACCAAAAACACACCACTGGGTTTTAGGAGAGGAAGTATGTTTAGTGGCTGTTTGATTTTTAAGGAAGACATGTTTGAAACTATACAGCTTCCAGATTCAAGCTTGGTTTTCAGTTTAAGTTCTCTATTATATTTAAAGCACCAGGTATTTGTTTTGACCATCTGAAAGTTCTGACATATTTACTTAATATAACATATTTACTACCTTTGAGGTCTGAAGACCTGGGTTCTAGTTCCAGCTGTATCACTTACTTGCTGTGAATATCCAAGTCAGCTAACCTCTTTAAACGTTGGTTTCCTCATTTATAGAATAAGGGTAGTAACCATTTCTTCAGAGGTGTCAGATGAGATAATCTATGTGAGAGGTCTTTGTAAACTGTATAATGTTTAATAAATATGAGAAAAGATATTATTATATCTGGCAAAGGAAAGGGGGGTAGTGCTGTGATCAGTGCTGTACGAGGGAGAAAGCACTCATTTAAAGTGGCTCCTTCTGTTCCAGAGTACTCAGCGGTAAGGGAAGCCTCTCAGGGTGTGAACTGTCAGTGTGTTGAATTTAGAAATTTATTTGTAGTATATGAGGGTACTGGGTGTTTTTTCAGGTGTACATTTAAAATCAAATCTAATCTTGAATCAAATCTGTGACTTAAAAACTTAATTTGTGTGTGTGTGAGGAAGACTAGCCCTGAGCTAATATCCGATGCCAATCCTCTTTTTGCTGAGGAAGATTGACCCTGGGCTAACATCTGTGCCCATCTTCCTCTACTTTATATGGGACACCGCCACAGCATGGCTGACAAGAGGTGCGTCAGTGCGCACCTGGGATCCGAACCTGTGAAGCCCGGGCCACCGCAGCAGAGCGCGCGCGCTTGACCGCTGCGCCACCCGGCCGGCCCCCTAAAAACTTAATTGTTAAAGATGCTCTACATTTATTCTCTCAAATGTGAACTTGTTAGTCAAGTTTCCAGGAGTATTTTTCAGATGGATGTTGACTGTATTTTATTTAAGGGTAGATAACAATTTTATGATTGTCTGACAGAACTTGAGTGCATTGCTTGGTTTGTTTGTTTCCTTTATGGATGGCTGATTCTGGTGGAACTCAACATATTTAATCTGTTACAGAGGACTCTCTCACCCTGCCTTGCCCCGCACATGCCATTGAGTTGATAACCAGGATACTTGATTCTCCCTGCCCAGCTGCTTACTCTCATCTTTACACTTTGGTTGGAAGTACGGTGTTAAAAATTGATATAAAAGATTAATGATTCATCCTTACATTGAGTGATCCCAAAGGTCAGAGATTTGTCCATCTCTCTGCAGGGCACCGTTCCCTCTGCAGTGTGTTAACCTCTTTATTCTCCCCACTAAACAGTCCCTGTTTGTGAAAATAAACTGGATTAAGAATTCCTGTGTTGTTGGTTTCAATTGATTTAACCATGACAAATAATGCTGCCACATAGGTCTTTGTGTATGTAACTTTTTTCTTTTTTTTTTTTGTGAGGAAGATCAGCCCTGAGCTAACATCCATGCCAATCCTCCTCTTTTTTCCGAGGAAGACTGGCCCTGGGCTAACATCTGTGCCCATCTTCCTCCACTTTATATGGGATGCTGCCACAGCATGGCCTGACAAGCGGTGTGTCGGTGCACACTGGGGATCCGAACCTGGGCCGCCAGCAGCGGAGCGGGCACACTTAAGCGCTATGCCCCAGGGCAGGCGCCAACATCAGTATTCTAATTTGCGGTGTTACTAACAGCTTACAGTACTTGTTTATTCACAACCAACCTTACTAATAATGCATTTTAATTTTTTGTGTGTGTGTGTGAGAAAGATCAGCCCTGAGCTAACATCCATGCTAATCCTCCTCTTTTTTTTTTGCTAAGGAAGACTGGCTCTGAGCTAACATCTATTGCCAATCCTCCTCCTTTTTTTTTTTACCCCAAGGCCCCAGTAGATAGTCATATGTCATAGTTGCACATCCTTCTAGTTGCTGTATGTGGGATGTGGCCTCAGCATGGCCGGAGAAGCAGTGCGTCGGTGCGCGCCCAGGATCCGAACCCAGGCTGCCAGTAGCGGGGTGCGCGCGCTTAACCACTAAGCCACGGGGCCGGGGCCAGCCCGGATTTTAATATTTTAAAGTAAATATATTTCCATGCAAATCAAAACCACAAGAGATACCACCTCATGCCTATCAGAATGGCTATTATTAAGAAGACAAGAAGGGGCTGGCCCAGTGACGTAGCAGTTAAGTTTGTGCGCTCCACTTCAGCAGCCCAGGATTCGCCGGTTCGAATCCTGGGTGCAGACCTACACACTGCTTGTCAAGCCATGCTGAGGCCACGTCCCACGCAGAACAACTAGAAGGATGTACAGCTATGATGTACAATTACCTGCTGGGGCTGTGGGGAGAAAAAGGGAAAAAAGGAAGAAGATTGGCAACAGATGTTAGCTCAGGGCCAATCTTCCTCAAAAAAAAAAAAGTAAGTTTTGGAGAGGATGTGGAGAAAAGGGAACACTCGTAAACTACTGGTGGGAATGCAAACTGGTGCGGCCACTATGGAAAACAGTATGGAGATTCTTCAAAAAATTAAAAATAGAACTACCATATGATCCAGCTTTTGGGTATTTATCCAAAGAACATGAAAACATTAATTTGAAGAGGTATATGCACTCCTATGTTCATTGCAGTGTTATTCACAATAGCCAAGACTTGGAAACAACCTAAGTGCCGATCAACGGATGAATGAATAAAGAAGATATGGTATGGGGCCGGCCCGGTGGCATAGTGGTTAAGTTCGCACACTCTGCTTCTGCGGCATGGGGTTCACAGGTTCGGATCCTGGGCGCAGACCAACGCACCGCTTGTCAAGCCATGCTGTGGTGGAGTCCCATATAAAGAGAAAGATGGGCACGGATGTTAGCCCAGGGCCAATCTTCCTCAGCAAAAAGAGGAGGATTGGCATCGGATGTTAGCTCAGGGCTAATCTTCCTCAAAAAAAAAAGAAGATATGGTATATATATAATGAAATACTACTCAACCATTAAAAAAAGATGAAATCTTGCCATTTATGACAACATGGATGCACCTTGAGGGTATTACACTAAGCGAAATAAGTCAGATGGAGAAAGCCAAATACCATGTGATTTCACTCATACAAGGAATTTAAAACAACAGCAGCAAACAAACATATAGATACAGAGAATAGATTGGTGGTTACCAGAAGGGGAGGGGGGAGGACAAAAGGGCACATTTGTACGGTGACAGATGGCAACTCGACTTCTGGTGGTGAACACGATGTGGTCTTAAAGAAGTTGAAATATAGTGATGTATACCTGAAATTTATATAATGTTATAAACCAGTTACCTCAATAAAAATAAAAAAATAAATATATTTCCAGTTTAATAGTTAGAAATGGTGCATAATTATTGTTTTAACATTTTAATTATTAAGAAAGTCAAACATTTTTTTCATGTGATGTAAATTCTGTTATTGTCTCTTGCTCATTTAACTGTTTAGGTCTTTGTGGTCTTAGATACTTTTGTAAGCCTTTTATTATGAATATTTATTTTCAAGTTTATTGAAAGATTTCCCCCAGTCTGTGGTATTCGTTTTTATTTTAATTTAGTTTTGTACAGAAACCTACATATTTCATGCCATAGCTATTCACTATTTCCTTTGTAATTTCTTTATTTCTTCCATCATTAAAAAATTATTTCTCCATAAGTGGAGTAAATACTTTATTAATTTCTCAACTTCTTTTTCTATTATTACTTTTTTTTTACTTTTGGAAAAATTAATTTTGATATGTGGGATAAAAATGTTATTCTAAGTTAATTTGTTTCAGAATGCTACCCAGTGTTCCTAGTAGCAATTGTTTTGTGAGGACATTTTGAGCTTGGGAAAACACTAAATTAAAATGTTCTTATTCATCTTGAGATACTCATATCCACCTAGGTCATTAGAAATTAAAAATCTTCTCTATAAGGGATCAAGAATATTTAAAAAAAAGTTTCTTTCTCACACTGGTATTGATGATTATTTCATTCTTCTTTACCTCAGAATCGGGTTTGTAGAGAAATGGTTGTCCTTTGGGAAGCTTGGGTGGGTCGATTGTTTATTAAACCAGGTTAAAAAGTGGAGCCCTGAAACGCTTTCCCCACTCCAATGAGTGACCAGTAGAAAGGAGGAGGATTCCTAAGGGAGATAGCCTTACCTCTTCTTCCCCTCTGTCGTGGATAAATCCCTATTAAAAATGCTGCCAGTAGATACCAAAGAAGAACTGTATAGAACTAGTCATAACTTCCTTTTACTTGCACACACCCAACTTTGCCTCCTATCCATTCCTCTGAATTTAAATTTGAGGGAGAGCATTATGGTTCAGGATATGGATGTATCTTTACTGTATGTATTAAAAGATGGCACAATGGCTGTTACCTATTGGTGATATCAGTAAGACTGGGAAATTTACTAACAGTCTTTTACATATTCTATGTGCTTACGTAAAATTAGGTAAGAGGTAACTGGTATCTGGGACAACATCTTTGTATAATTGGGAGAGGAGTTTCATCCTTCTACTGTAGCCACAGACCACTAAGAACCTTTCTGTTAAATGAATATATCTGCATACTGTGGCATCAGATAAATGAGAAGTCTGGGTTTTTTTGCTGCATTAATCATTGCACACTTTATGTTTTTTTATTGTGGTTATATTTATCATTTTAACCGTTTTTAAGTGTACAATTCATTGGCATTAAGTACATTCACAACATTGTGCATCCATCACCACTATCCATTTCCATAACCTTTTTGTCATCCCGAACAGAAACTCTGTACCCATTAAATAATAACTCCCCATTGCCCTTCCCTCTCAGCCCCTGGTAACCTCTGTTCTACTTTCTGTCTCTATGAATTTGCCTATTCTAGGTGCCTCATGTACGTGGAATTATATAATATTTGTCCTTTTGTGTCTGGCTTATTTATATTTTTAAACTATCTCCTCTTTGTGCTTACATTTGTTTTATTTTGTAGAAAAGCAGAAGCTCTCTTCTAGCCTCTTAACTCTCTGGAGGAAAGGCACCATTTTAATGAAGTAGAAAAACAAGCATTTAACTCTCTTCAGGGCGCTTATATTAAGGAATTAATAAAAGGTTTAGAGGATTTAGTAAATAAAGTGTTTTAGTATGTGCTAGTGCTTTTGGAGGGCAGAACAAAAAATATTGAAGAGATATTGTTGAGCAACTTCTTTCTTTTAACTAAAAAAGATTAAAAGTGTTAACTTCCTAAACATCAATTATGCCATATTACATTCCTGTAAATAGTGAGGCTAAGTATTATTTCATGAGGAAATCTTTATACTTGATATCCCTATGATCCAGGCATACATGAAACTATTTTTTTTAAAAAGTCCACTTAAGTTAGTCTTTCCATTGGTCATTTTTACTTGATTTCTTTCTCTCTCTTTTTTTTTTTTTTTGTGAGGAAAATCAGCCCTGAGCTAACATCCATGCTAATCCTCCTCTTCTTGCCAAGGAAGACCAGCTCTGAGCTAACATCTGTTGCCAATCCTCCTCCTTTTTCTCCCCAAAGCCCCAGTAGATAGCTGTATGTCATAGCTGCACATCCTTCTAGTTGCTGTATGTGGGACATGGCCTCAGCATGGCCGGAGAAGCGGTGCGCCCGTGCGCGCCTGGGATCCGAACCCGGCCGCCAGCAGCAGAGCGCACACTCTTAACCGCTAAGCCACGGAGCCGGCCCCTTTACTTGATTTCTAACACCATATAGGTACATGTAACCAAACTTCATCTATTAAAAGAAACTTTTCTTGCCTGAAGTCCAGCTTTAGTCTCAAGTATTCCAGAAGAAGAAATAAGATGATTAATTCTGATGTGCAATTCTTAAAAACAATCTTTAAGTGCAAAGGAAATATATGATAAAAAATTCAGATAGTATAGAAATACATAAAATGAAAAGCTGAAAGTCCTTACCATCACCCTGCTGTTTCTTTCTTATTCCCACTCCTGTATCTTCCAAACTTCCACTAAGAGTTACCTAACACTAACAATTTTGGTTAGTATCCTATCGTTATGGAACTTGTTTCTTTTTTTTATTCAACAGTAGGTTGAGTATATCCTTTTATGTCAGAACATAGTAGATATCCTTCATTCTTTTTAATGTTTGCATAGTATTCTATGTATGAAGATTTCATACTTTAACCATTTTCCTGTTGACAGACATTTCAAGTATCTCCAGTTTTTGCCATTATACATAATACTGCCACAATATCTTTGTGAGTAGAGCTAGTTTAAAAGTGGAATTGCTGGGTCAAAGGTTACAGATTTTGCATTTGATTGATACTGCCAAAATGCCCTCCAAAAGGATAACACCAAATTACCTTTTGGTTCAATTTATGAGAGTATACTTTTGTGTACATTAGCATAATTTATTCGTTTATTGAATGCTACCAATATAGATATTTTTTCCAGCTTTATTGAGATATGATTGACAAAAGTTGTATGTATTTAAGGTATACAACGTGATGCTTTGATGTATATATACATTGTGAAATGATTACCACAATTAAGCTAATTAATGTGTCCATCACCTCACACAGTTACCATGTGTGTCTGTGTGTGTGGTGAGAACACTTGAGATCTACGCTCAGCAAATTTCAAGTATATAATACATTATTATTAACTATAGTCATCATGCTGTACATCAGGTCTCCAGAACTTATTCGTCTTATACTGTTTGATTAATATCTCTTTTTCCCCTGCCTCTCTCTCCATATTGGATATTTTAAATCTTCAAATTTTTAGCCATTCTGATAGGCAAGAAAAACCAAACAAAACTCATTTTACATTGGTGTTTTCTTTATTAGTAATCAGGTTGAACATATTTTCATGTTTATTAGCCACTTGTGTTTCTTCAGTGAATTCCCTCTCATCATTCTCATTTATCTGTTCATGTGTCAGAATCACATAATTATTTTAAACGGTCAAGTTGACAACAAATGGGAATTTTGTTTCTTTACATTTTAGTTTTGGGATAGAATTATATTTGGAGATTTTATAGATAATATTCTCGTCATAGCTAATGTTTACTGCCAAAATTATTTTTTAAAAAGATTTGATATATCACTGAATACTGTAGCTTTTAAAAGTATGATTTGTTTGGGGGGATTTTCTCAAAATAATGTATATAATGCCAGAAAGAAACAGTACTACGTTTTTCTGGGTTTAGATTTTTTCATGCTCAGTGATGATGTATTGCCCTTGCTGAGGTCAGTATTTTTCCAGAAAGTAATGTCCTTTATAACTCATTAATGATAAATCCTGAGAGTACTTTTGCTTATCAGCGAGCCGCACCTCTATTTTAAAGAGCTGATTCATACCTCTTAGTGGTAACAGAAGGACCATGTTTAACTAGGAGGAGGAGGTCACGGTTTTTCTTGAAAGGGGAAATTAGTCCCATTTTTATGTCTTTACCCTTAAGTAATATGTTAAATGTTGATTATTTGTGCTTTTTTTTTTTTTTGTGAGGAAGATCAGCCCTGAGCTAACATCCATGCTAATCCTCCTCTTTTTGCTGAGGAAGACCAGCTCTGAGCTAACATCTATTGCCAATCCTCCTCCTTTTTTTTTTCCCCCAAAGCCCCAGTAGATAGTTGTATGTCATAGTTGCACATCCTTCTAGTTGCTGTATGTGGGATGCGGCCTCAGCATGGCCGGAGAAGTGGTGCATCAGTGCGCGCCTGGGATCCGAACCCTGGGCCGCCAGCAGCGGAGCGTGCACACTTAACCGCTAAGCCATGGGGCCGGCCCTATTTGTGCTTAAATGTAAACTTTTCTTAAGTGTAACTTTTTTGGAACAGACTTCTTAAAAGACATTTGTAAAATTCCATATTTACTGAGAGCATGATTATAAATCTCTTTATAATGTTTCATTTTCTTTGTGATACAACAAAAACGAAGTTCTTTATGAACTCATTCTGTTTGTAGCTACCAAATTTCTGTGCAGAGTATTAACAAAAATAGTTCAGAAATAGCAAAGAAAGTAATTTTAGGGAACTGTAGAGGTTTTCTAACGCTTTCCAATTTCTAGTCAAAAGGGTAGATTCTCTGGTGACAGGTAATAAAGATACATGTAGATTAAAGTGTTAACTCCTTATGTTAACGTAGTATCATCTGTCTGAACAGTTGTATTGTGGGTCACTCTAGAAGAGCAGATGATACACCATTTGTTTCTTAATTTTATTTATTTCTCTAATGATGTGCTTTTAAGTCAAGTCCAAGGAATAAATGGAAATAATACTTTAATTGTTCCTTCTCTGCCAATGTAGTCGATCTCATTATCTTGATAGCGTTTTTAGACAGTATGTGTTTTGATCAAGCTTAGAATCATGACAGAGCCAAAATCCACTTGGAGTTTCATTTTAGAACTAAAGTCAAGGAATGGGGGGAGCTTTAGCAATACCTGGAAGTCCAGCCCAACCTCTCATGTGGTTAAAAAAGGAAAGGGGAACTCTTCCTTTGCTACCTGTATTTCCATTATTGCACATATCATATTGTATTAATACCTATTTGTTAACATGACCCTCTCCTCTTCTGCTAATATTGCTTCTTAAGGGTAAAGACCATAAACTTACTCATCTTTGTATGCTACCTAGCATGGTACTTGACGTGTAATTGGCTCTTAATAGCTACTTACTTAACTGAACAGTTATTAAGTACCTGCTATATGCAGACACAGCCCATTTTTTACTATTTTATTTTTTAACAAATATTATTTCATGAAATTCTTGCAATTCTTTGAGGGTGGGTTTTATTAATCCCATTTGAAGCCACAAGGATAAGGAGATTAAATTATTCTGCAGTATTATCTTTTGTGACCAAAATGAGTAATCAGTTTTGTGTGAGTGATTGATATTTGAAACTAACTTGTGCTGATTTGTCCAATGAAAGATAATCTGAGTTCTCTTAATCATTTACCCAGTAAATTTTTGTTCTTTAGTTTTTGCCTGAGTAAATAAATATCTTCACTTGTTGAGCTTTGTCAGGAGGGAGAAGGTTATTTTGAAGAACATGGGTCTAGTGTTATGGAAGTAGCATAGAAAGGAATAGAGGGGCGGGCCTGGTGGCATAGTGGTTAAGTTCGCACACTGCGCTTAGGCAGCCTGGGGTTCACTGGATCAGATCCTGGGCACAGACCTACACACCACTCGTCAAGACATGCTGAGGCAGCGTCCCACATAGAAGGGTGTACAACTATGACATACAACTATCTACGGGTGCTTTCGGGAGAAAAAGGAAAAGAGGAAGATTGGCAATAGATGTTAGCTCAGGGCCAATCTTCCTCAAAAAAAAAAAAAGAAAAAAAGAAAGGAATAGAAAAGGCAGAAGGATAGTATTTTCATTCTTGATGGTTTACATCTTGGTAGATTCATTTATATCCGTGTTTACAACTTGAGGCTATCTTAGATATTCAAAGTGAAACAAAGCACAAAGGCTATTTATTTACTAGGATGATTGAGACAAAAGAATCATTTTTGCTTTTCATATCAGAAGTTACTAGCCCATAGTGCACACTTCTGCATTTCTTTCACTGGCTTGATCTAACCACAGTTATTAAAGTTGAGGAACTGATACATATGAAAGGTTTTGCTAAAGCTGGGAAGGGGATAGATATATTTCACAATTATCATACACTGATATTAATAACACCAGGACATATGGCTACCATTAGCAAGAGCAGCATTAAATATGTGTCAGGTAAACTGTAGACCAAGGCTTTTAGTATTGCAGATATAAAATAAAACTGAAATGATTTTTCTTATTATTTGCCCTAGATTTTATGGACATTGTCACAGCTACCAGTTAAATGTGAACCAGACTGGTAAATGTCTCATATGCCTCTAAAATTTTATTTTTATTTTATTTTATTTTTTTATTTTTTATTTTTTAAATTTTATTTATTTATTTATTTTTCCCCCAAAGCCCCAGTAGATAGTTGCATGTCATAGCTGCACATCCTTCTAGTTGCTGTATGTGGGACGCGGCCCCAGCATGGCCAGAGAAGCGGCGCATCGGTGCACGCCCGGGATCCAAACTCGGGCCGCCAGCAGCGGAGCGCGCACACTTAACCGCCAAGCCACAGGGCCGGCCCTAAAATTTTATTTTTAAATCTACTTGATATTAAAAAAGAAAAACCCAGATGCTTTTGGTTAGGAAGTATAAACATTATAGTCAGTTGTCCTTTGTAAATCCACTTTTATTTATGTTTTGTGGCCCAGCACATCCTTGCATTGATGAATGTCTGATGTTTAGTTAAAAGCAATGTTTATGCAAAACAAGATTTTTAGCATTCAATTAAGTAACTTAGCTGATTTGTTGTTTGGCTGGTTTCATTTGTAATTAGTGCTTCCATGGAATAAGAAAATCACCAATATATTGCCTTTCCATTTTCTGAATTTGCAGAGCCAGAAGGGAATTTTGGAGGGATTTGTTAGAAGAATTTAGAAGTGGTGGTGGTGGGGTGTGGAACAGTATTGGGAATAGGATGAAGAGCATACAAGGCTTAGCGAAAAGAGAAGTGGTGTCTTGACAGCCTTTTCTCCCTTCTTGTCCTACCATTTTTTATGGTAGCAGCAACTTTCTAGTTTTTGCAAACTGACATGTACTCATTCACCTATCAAGGGTTTGCCGCTTTTTCTAAAAATGCCCTGCTGTCAGCATCCATTTGTTTGTAATTTGCTAATTGAATTACATGGTCTTAAAAACCACTTGGCAGTTTAGCTAGTGAAGAATCTTCTAAGAACATATTAGACTAGTGGCTGTACCTTTTTTGTTGCTTTAAATAATTCTAATCATCTTACAATTTTAGATAGAGGGAACCTATATTAATCAGGGCTTGTAACATATGAATCTCTTGAACAAGGGAATTCCTTAGCTCTTTGGTTTAACAGAAGGGTAGACCTCTTACAGATCTTAGATCAGTTAAAATCCCTTGATTTATTATCAGGCAACATAGTATTGTGGTTTAAATGCAAACTCAGAAGTCAGGCTGCCTGGATTAAAAAATCCTGGCTCCACTATTTATTAGGTGATTGACCTTGAATAGGCCACTTAACCTCTCACATACCCTAAATTCATCTTAAGATGGGGATAATAATACCTACTTTATGGTTGTTTTGAGGATTAAAGATCAGGCAAGTCGCTTATTCAAAGTCTGAGAGCCACTTCAGTTTGACTTTAAAATGCCTTTTCCTGGTTGTTAGACTATGTTACTTCTCTTTATTTCCTTTTTCTTTTTTGAAGAGCACAGATTATCAAGAATAAAGTCTTGTAATGGATACCAGGAATACATAATTTCTTCTAGCAAGATATGTACTTTTTGAGAGATTGTTTGGTATTTCAGTTAAGCCAGTACTGGAAGCAAGAAGACAGTGGAACAATATTTTCAAAATGCTAGGAGAAAACACCTGTCAACCTAGAATTGTATACCCAGTAAAACTACATTTCAAAAATAAGTCTAAAAGAAAGAACATTTCAAAGAAACAAAATATATTCCCACAGAACCTCACCAAAGAAACTTCTAAAGGATGTACTTCAGGAAGAAGGAAAATGCTTCTTGGAAACAAGGTCTGAGATGCAAAGAGGAATGGTGAGCAAAGAACATAGTGTACATTAGGGAAAATCTTAAGAAGGATTGACGTAATAAAACAATGTCTTATTTGTGGATGTAAAAATGGAAAGTACTCAAATAAGTATAAATAGGGAAGGAGAATTGAAGTAAAAGCATTCCAAGAGTTCTTGTATAATTAAGGACAGTAAAGATATTGATGAACTTTAGACTTCAGGTAAAATATTCATGTTAGCCTTTCAAGGGTAAAAATAAAAGAATATAAATAGAATAGAAAGAATAAAAATAAGATAAATAGAAATTAGTAGAAAAAGGAATGAGAAAAAAAATCAATCTAACAAGGCAAAAAACCCCTGAAAAGTGGAAGAAATCAAAAATGGAAAATAAGATAGTAGAAATGAATACCAATATCTCTTAATGACAATAAAAATAAATTAGATTAGGTTTTCCCCAAAAACTCTATTTGAAAGACAAAGATGATCCAAGTAGAGAAGTAATAAAGAAGACCTAAGTAAATGGAGAGACATATAGTCTTCATGGATTGGAAGACTCAGTATTATAAAGATGACGGTTTTCTGAAGTTTTGAGTTTTAAATTGAATGTAATTCTAATCAAAATTCGAACAAGTTTTTTTCATGGAATTTGACAGGTTGATTCTAAAAGGTATATGGAGGGGCCAACCCAGTGGCATAGTGGTTAAGTTCACGTGCTCCACTTTGGCGGCCTAGGGTTCATGGATTCAGATCCCAGGTGTGGACCTACATCAAGCCATGCTGTGGTGGTGTCCCACATACAAAAATAGAGGAAGATTGGCACAGATGTTAGCTCAGGGACAATCTCCCTCAAGCAAAAAGAGGAAGATTGGCAACAGGTGTTAGCTCAGGGCCAGTCTTCCTCACACACACACAGAAAATTCTATGGAGCAGCCAAGACACTTTTGAAGACAAGATGGGGAAACTTGCCCTACCTGATTAGAAGACTTATTGTAAAATTGTAATTATTAGACAGTGTGGTTTTGGCCCTGGGATCAAGAAATAGACCTGTAGAATAGAATAGAGCGCTGAGGGGCCAGCCCTGTGGCTTAGCGGTTCAGTGTGCGCGCTCCGCTACTGGCGGCCCGGGTTTGGATCCCGGGCGCGCGCTGACGGACCGCTTGTCCGGCCATGCTGAGGCGGCGTCCCACATGCAGCAACTAGAGGGATGTGCAGCTATGACGTACAACTATCTACTGGGGCTTTGGGGAGAAAAGGGGAAAAATAAGAGGAGGAGGATTGGCAATAGATGTTAGCTCAGGGCCAGTCTTCCTCAGCAAAAACAGGAGGATTGGCATGGATGTTAGCTCAGGGCTGATCTTCCTCAAAAAAATAAATAAATAAATAAAAATTAAAAAAAAAGAATAGAGCGCTGAGAAAGAGACCTATGAATATAGGGAAACTTGGATATGTGGCAAAGGTGGCATTACAGATCAGTGGAGAAGGGATAAATTATTCAGTAATGGACTGAGATCATTTGTTAGCCATCAGAAGAAAATGGATCACTATCTAATAGCATACACAAAAATCAATTCCAGTTGCATTAATGACCTAAATGTGAAAGGTAAAACTTTAAAATGCTTAGAAGAAAATATCTGTCTTATCTCAGGTTTTGTAAAGAGTTTTTAAAACAGAAAAAGCCTAGACTATAAAGAAAAAGTTTGGAAATTTTGACTAAATTAAACAACTTCTATTTACTAAATTTTGATTTAATTTTTTAAACTGTACACATACATTTTATATATACTGTTTTATTAAATTTCTAAAATCTAAATAAAAAAATAGTAAAACAAGTAACTGGTATACTAAGCACTCAGATTAAGACTCAAAACACCACCAGTAGAGTTGAGCCCCATGTTCCCCTTGATGACTGCATTTCCTTTCTCCTACCTAGATTAAATCACACTCTAAAATCGATGTTTATCGTTCAAGTGTATGTCTTTATACTTTTTTTACATATGTATGTATCCGTAAACACCATATATTGTCTTGCATGTTTTAAACTTTATATAAATGATCTCATGCTGCATGAATTCTTCTACTTAATTTACTCTACATTATGTTGGTGTGTTCATCCGTGTTAATATGTGTGTCTGTAGTTCATTTTTACTGTTGTATAGTATTTAGCCATTATTCATATCAGGAGTTTTAAATGCAAAGTATTTCCGAAGTGATAAATAAGGGCTCCTCTTCAGCTTGATAAAGAGTATCTGTGGCTTCAGACAGAAGAAACATCTGGAGAGAACACCATCAGTAAGAGCAGAAGAGTAGGTGAGACTGATATTGGGCTCAGAAGTTAAAAAAGTCAGGAATTACTGAAACAGATATCTTGTCTGGCTCAGACAGATGTGGTTATATAACTTCTCTTTGCCTTAGATGATCCCCAAAGGCCCTAGCTTTTATGTCAAGTTTCGTTTATGTTAAAAATAATAGAATCTGCCCTATTCTCTCAGGATACTTTGTGGTCTTTTTGTCTGCACAAAATGTGACACTTGTGTTTTAAGTTTTTAAAAAGATGTCTTTATCATGTCTTGGAAGTAATAACACAGATGAAACAATGAATGTGAAGGTATTTCTTTAGTTCAGTTCTTGCTCTCAAGGGGGAAAGAAGTAAGTGTATATCTGTTGAACATTCATTCGTTGGTTCAGTAAACATATATCAGGTACCCAGTAAGTCAAGCACAACATTAAATACTTGATCTACATCATTGTGTTGTATAATCCTAGCCCCTGTGAGGCAGATTGTGGTGTCTCAGAATAGAGATAATGTGAGTGTAGTGGTCAAATTGTTTAATATCTCTGTGCTTCAGGTTCCTTGTCTATAAAATGAGGATAAGAATAGTACCTGCTTCATGACATTACTTTTTAAAAGATCGAATGAGTTACTGTACTAAAAACAGTACCTGTTGCGTAGTAAGCACTAAATAAAGGTTAGCTATTATATTAGTAGCAAGGACACCAAATTGTGAGATGCGGTAAGGGTCTGGATAAAGGCAGAGTGGCTGTGGGGCTGGATAGGAGAGGATAGATTTGAGAAGCATTTCCAACTGTATAGTGTTTGACTTTACTGGACGTGCAAGGCGTGTAAGAGTTAGAAAAGTTGCCATTCTTTTCTAATTATAAACATAGAATTTATTTTTGCGTTTGCTGGAATGATAAAACTTTTGCTTCAAAAGAGCTTTTTCTGTATTTTAGCTCATGCTTTATAGATCTTTGGTGTAGCTTCAAGCTCGCCCTGTTGGTTTAGTGGTTAAGATTCTGCACTCTCACTGCCACAGCCCAGGTTCGTTTCCCTGTCAGGGAACCATGCCAGCCATCTTTCAGTTGTCATACTGTGGTGGCTACATGTTGCTGAGACGCCGAAAGCTATGCCACCAGTACTTCAAATACCAGCAGGGGACAGGTTTCAGTGGAGCTTCCAGGCTAAGACAGACTAGGAAGAAGGACCTGGCCACCCACTTCTGAAAAGATTTCATTCATATGAAAACCCTATGAATAGCAGCGGAGCATTGTCTGATACAGCGCCAAAAGTTGAGAGGATGGCACAAAAGACTGCGCCAGGTTCGGCTCTGCTGTACTCAGGGTGTCTAGGAGTAAGAATCGACTCCACGGCACTAACAACAAATTATAGATCTTTGGTGCAGCTCCAAAGGATCTGCAGGGTGGTTGCATTTATTTGTACAGTAAAGGTATGATGGTTAGTTTTATGTGTCAACTTGGCTAGGCTATACTACCCAGTTATTCTATCAAATACTAATCTAAGTGTTGCTGTGAAGGTATTTTGTTGATGTGGTTAACATCTGCAGTCAGTTGACTTTTAAGTAAAGGAGATTATCCTTAATGATCTGGGTCTGCCTCATCGTATGAGTTTAAAGGCTTTAAAAGCAAAACAGAGGTTTCCCTGAGGTAGAAAAGTCTTCCTTGCCTCAAGACTGAAATATTAGCTCCTGCCAGAGAGTTTCTGGCCTGGTGGCTTGCCCTACAGATTTCTGATTTGCCTGTCCCCACAATCACATAAGCCAATTTCTGGAAGTAAATCTTTTTATATACATATGTACATGTGTGTATATATACATCTGTCCTACTGGTTCTTTTTCTCTGAAGAACTCAGACTAATACAGAAGGTATCCTGGAGGATGTATTTGCTAAACTTGAGACCTGAAGGGTGTATTGAAATTAGCTTTATAAAGAGGTGAGAGAAAGAGCTTTTAAGGGAAAGGGAACAGCATGTGCAGAGGTTCAGGTGAGAAGGAATATGATTCATTCAGGAAATGGAACATAGTTTGATTTGGGTAGAATATACTAGGCAAAGGAAAGGAACTGAGAAGGATGAGATCAGGAAAGTAAATAGGCTAGGTCACACAGTATCATGTCTATCAAGTTAGGGAGTTTGGACTTTATCTTAGCAATGAAAGGTTATAAAGCAGGGCAATGTTGTGATAGGATTTTTGTTCTAGAACAGAGTTTCTTAAACTCAGGTAATGCTTGTATTGTTAATCCCTAGTATTGGCTTTAAAATTTTTCATTATGTTGTTAAATTAATATTACAAACATAAAAGTAGGTATAAACTTACAGCTCTTGACTATAAAACTAAGAAAGTTTCTAATTTACAACAATTAAAAACTATTAAAGGGGGCCGGCCCCGTGGCGTAGTGGTTAAGTGCGCGCGCTCCGCTGCTGGTGGCCCGGGTTCGGATCCCGGGCTCGGATCCCGGGCGCGCACCGACGCACTGCTTCTCCGGCCGTGTCCCACATACAGCAGCTGGAAGGATGTGCAGCTATGACATACACCTATCTACTGGGGCTTTGGGAGGAAAAATAAATAAATAAATAAAATTAAAAAAAAAAAGATTATGGATTTATGTGGGAGGCAGAGGCAATAAAATTTTTTGTTTGTTTTGTTTTTTGTGAGGAAGATCGGCCCTGAGCCAACATCTACCATTCCTCCTCTTTTTGCTGAGGAAGACTGGCCCTGAGCTAACATCCGTGCCCATCTTCCTCCACTTTATATGGGACACCGCCACAACATGGCTTGACAAGTGGTGCGTCGGTGCGCACCCGGGATCCGAACCAACGAACCCCGGGCCGCCGCAGTGGAGCGCACGCACTTAACCTCTTGCGCAACCAGGCTGGCCCCAGAGGCAATAAAATTTGATAATAATTTAGATGTGGGTGTGAGAGAAAGAGAAAAGTCAAGGATGACACCAAGATTTATGTCCTAAGCAACTGGAAAACTTAGGATGCCATTTTACTGAAATGATGGTGATACAAAATAGCAACTAACACACGTTAGCTCTTTTTGTAAGTGTTCTATGTCTATTGCCCTAGTTATTGAATAGAGGAGGCTGAGGGAGGAACAGGTTGGAGGAGGGAATCAAGAGTTTGTTTTTTAAAAGATAATATGTTTGAGAAACTTATTACATTTCCAAATAAAGATATTGTGTAGGCTGTGGATATACCATTCTGAAGTTCAGGGGAGAGATTCAGTCTGGAAATATAAATTTGAGAGTCATCAGTGTATTACAGTATTTATAGCTATTGAACTGTATGAGATGACTAGTCAGGGTTCATATTTGGGGTGTTGCTACTTCTCTAGGAGGATTTAGAAATTTAGGGGACTGATTTGGGATGTCATAATAACTAGGGAGGCTGTGGGCATTTAATGGACTGCAGTGAGGGATACTAAGTGAGGGTTGCTAAATGTCCTGCAGTGTACGGGACTCAGTAAAGAATACTCAATAAAGAATTGTCCCAGCCAAGATACCAGTGGTGTTACAGGGAGGGAGGGAGTGAAAAGAGTGAAGAGATGAGATTCAAGGGCCAAATCCTGAGGCCTTGCAACATTTAGAGGTGAAGAAGAAGAGGGGATTCCTGCAAGAGACTACTTCAGTTGAACTAGGAGGGAAACAAAGACTTTTAAGAGTTCCATAGACCCCAGTTTTGGGAACACTTAACAGTTACTAGGTCTCTGGTACATAGATTAGAGGGAAAAAAGTCCAGAGGCAGTAGAATATTTTGGATTTTGTCTTCAGGCAATGAAGATAAGGGACGGATGTGAGATATGTTTTGGAAATAACTCATGATGTGGAGGATGAAATTTCCGGTTTGGTAACTAGGTAGATGGTGGTGAGCTAGGAAACTGCAGGAAGAGGAAGGAGTAAGGATGAATGGGAGGTAGATAATGAATTGTTTTGTGCATGTTGAATGGAGGTTTGTGGATATCGAAGTGGAGATGTGTAGTGAGTTGGACATGTGAATTTGGAGCTCATTTATTCAAAAAATGTCTGTTCCTGAGCATTTGCTATTTTCCAGGTACTAGTCTAGATATTGGAGATATAGCAGTGAACAAAGTTAGGCAAAATACTTGTCCTGAAAGAGCTTAGTGTTAGTAAGAGGAGATGATAAACCCAATTTAAAAAGTAAATTTGTATAATATGGTAGAGAATATGTGCTCTTTGAATATAAAGCTGGGAAAAAACGATAAAGCAGGAGTGGGATGGGGTGATGCTGATGATTGCAATTTAAAGTAGGATGATGAAGGAAGGCTTCACTGAGAAGGCAGCATTTGAGCAAAGACCTAAAGTAATTGAGGAATGAGTATCTGGGAGATGAGCATTCTGGGCAGGGTGAACAGCAAAGGCCCTGAGCATGCCTAGCAGGTTCAAGGAACAGCAGGAGATGCACCTGCCTGAAGCTTAGTGAGGGAGGGGGAGAGTAGTTGAACATGATGGGGGTATGTGAGCATGGTCATAGGGCCTTGTAAGCTCTTAAAAGTACTTTGGCTTTTTTTTAATTTAATTATTTTATTGAGATCACATTGGCTTATAACGTTGTGTAATTTCAGGTGTACGTTATTATATATTGGTTTCTGTATAGACTGCATTGTGTTCACCACCAATAGTCTAGTTTTTATCCATCACCATTCCCATGTGCCCCTTTACCACTTTCGCCCTCCCCCCGACCCCATTCCCTTCTGGTAACCACTAATCTGTTCTCCTTATCCGTGTGTTTGTTTATCTTCCACATATGAGTGAAATCATATGGTTTTTGTCTTTCTCTGTCTAATTTACTTCGCTTAGCATAATACCCTCAGGTCCATCCATGTTGTTGCAAATGGCACAATTTTGTGAAAGTACTTTGGCTTTTACCCTGAGCTTCTGAGAGAGATCTGGACTGAACATATGTATAGGTTTGGATATCTTCTGCACATAGGTGGTTATAGAAGCCATGGGAATAGTTCTGTCTTCTATAGGCATTCATTTAGGTAGAGACACGAAGTAGTCTCCTATTCTGCAAAGACTAACTACTCAGGATTCTTTCAGCAAGATACCCTTCTGTTTGTGATTCTCTAAGGACAGAGGTGTTTTAATTGAAACTTTCCATCAGCTAACCAGGATCATCACCCTTGATTATCTAGTGATGTGATTAACATTTGAGGTACTATTGATTCTGCCTCAATCTGCCAGTAAATTCTTTTATTTTTATTAACCATTTTCAGATTTTCAATTCTTCATTAATGATTATTGCCATTTCACTTATTTATCAGACGTTTATTCAATGCCATGTATGTATGTATGAAACAAAGTGCTAACCTCAGATCTGTTAGCATGGGAGGTTGAATGGAGCTTTGTTTACACATACAAACACATTGTGTTTAGGCTTCTAATGACCATAGCTCATATTAATCCTTTATACTTGTTCTTGGAAGGTTAACACTTGACTAATTTGGCTTCCTAGCTAGTCTGTTTTCCTAGTGGTTGCTCTGGGAATTACAATTCACATTTTACCTTAAAACAATCTAGTTCAGATTAATACCAACTTAATTTCAGGATTACAGAAACAAAATCTTTTCTTCAGTATAGCCCTGTTCCTTCTCCCTTTCTTGGTGCTATTATTCTCATATAAATTGTATATGTATATATTATAAGCCCATTAACATGGTTTTATAATTATTGCTTTATGCATTGTTGTTTAAATTAGATAGAAGAAATAAAAAATACATTTATACTGTCTTTTGTATTTTTATATTTACCTCTGTAGTTACCTTTACTTTGCTCTTTATTTCTTTGTGTGGATTCTAGTTACCATCTAATTTCCTTTCATGTCAGCATAAAAGTCTCCCTTTAGTATTTCTTATAGGACAGGTCTGCTATTGATGAATGCTCTCAGTTTTTGTTTATTTGGGAACGTCTTAATTTCTCTTTTGTCTTAGAAGGATAGTCTTGCTGGATATAGAATTCTTGTTTGACAGTCTTTTTCTTTTAGCGCTTTGAATATTAAGTGTGGATCTCTTTGTGTTTATCCTACTTAGATTTTGTTGAGTTTCTTGGATGTATTTTTCATCATATTTGGGCAATTTTTGTCCATTATTTCATCAGTCTCCCATTATGCATATGTTTATACGTTTGAAGGTTTGTTCTCTGAGGCTCTATTCATTTTTCTTCATTCTTTTTTCTTTTTGTTCCTCAGATCAGATAATCTCAATTAACCCATCTTTGAGTTTGCTGATTCTTTCTTCTGTCAGCTCATATCTGCTGTTGAGCCTATCTAGTGAATTTTTCATTTCACTTATTGTACTTTTCAACTCCAGAATATCTATTCCTTTTTTTCTAAAATAATTTCTGTCTCTATTGATAGTCTCTATTTGATGAGGTATTGTTCTCATATTTTACTTTAATTCTTTAGGCATGGTTTCCTTTAGTTCTTTGAAATATTTATAATAGTTTAAAGTCTTTGTCTAGTAAGTCCAACATCTAGGCTTCCTCAGGTATGGGTTTATTGATTGCTTTTTTCCCCTATGTATGCACCATACTTTCCTGTTTATTTGTGTGTCTCGTAACTGTTTTGGAAAACTGAGCATTTAAAATAATGTGACAAGTCTGCAAATCAGATTCACCTCCCTCCTGTGGGTTCCTTATTGCTCTTTGTTTAGAGACTTTCCTGGACTAAAGCTGTAGAGCCTGTATTCTTTGTGTGTGCAGCCATTGAAGTCTCTGCTTGATTGACTTAGTGGTTAGCTAATGATTAGACAGAGATTTCCTTAAAAGCCTTGAACCAATAAGTTTTTCAGCCTTTGCTGAGGGTGCTCTGTATGTATGTTGGAGTATACCTTCAGCGTTGCTGCAGGCAGTTTACAACTTTGCCTTAGCCGTCACTTCCTGCTTACACAAAACCTCAAGGTCAGCCTTTTCAGGCCTTTCCCTAAGCCAGTAAATGCATATTTCCACAGCCTGCAAATGCATATGTCCCTCTAGATATCCAGGAATATGTCAGAGCTTTCCAAATCTCCTTATAGACATCTCATTCCTGAACATTTAAGTTTTTTGGTCAGTGTCCTGTTAGCCCCTAACTCGTATCACTGCCTTAGGCAAGTAGGATGTTAAACAATTGCCACTGAATTTTTTTGAAAAATAACCTTAGGATAGGGTTGGTCACACATAACAAGCTGAGTCAGGTCAAATAAAGATAAATAAGAATGGAACTTCTTGGTGCTGTCAGATCCAGTAGTAATAGTTCTCTGGGGATGAGGCTTTTAGGGAGCTCCACATTTGTTCTGCTCCCTCCAGTGGCTGCTAGGCTGCTGGTTTTCATAGCTACTGTAGATGTGAGGCTCTTGGTTTTCAAGGCTACTCCAAAGCTGGGAAGAGGGAAATGGGAATCAGGCAAGTTAAAATGCCATAAAACTCACTGTTCTTACCAAGATTCAGCCGTTTTTCTTTTTCTAATTATAGTAATATATACATAATATAAACTTTACGATTTTAACATTTTTTAAGGGTACAATTCAGTAGCATTAAGTACATTCACATTGTTGTGCAGCAGTTACCACCATCCATCTCCAAAATTTTTTTGTCTTCCCAAACTGAAACTCTACCTATTAAACAGTAACTCTCCATTCCCTCCTCCCCCCAGCCTCTGGCAACCACCGTTCTACTTTCTGCCTCCATGAATTTGACTACTCTAGGTACTTCATGTAAGTGGAATCATATAATATTTTTCCTTTTGTGTCTGGCTTATTTCATTTAGCATAATGTCACAAGATTCATCTATGTTGTAGCATATGTTAGAATTTTATTCCTTATTAAGGCTGAATAATATATACCACATTTTGTTTATCCATTCATCCATTGGTGGATATTTGGGTTGTTTCCACTTTTGGGCTGTGGTCAGTAATGCTGCTGTGAACATGAGTGTACGAATATCTGTTTGAGTTTCTGCTTTCAATTCTTTTGGGTATATATACCCAGAAGTAGAATTGCTGGATCATGGGGTAATTATGTTTTTAATTTTTAAATTTTTTTGAGGAAGTGCCATACTGTTTTCGCAGCGGCTGCACCGTTTTATATTCCCACCAGCAGTGCACAGGGGTTCCAGTTTATCCACATCCTCCCAACACTTGTTATTTTCTGTTTTTAATTTTGATAAAGTCAAGTTCATCTGTTTTTTATTTTGTTGCTTATGCTTTTGGTGTTATGTCTAAGAAACTGTTGCCTAATCCAAGGTCATAAATTTACACCTATGTTTTCCTCTAAGAATTCTATAGTTTTAGCTCTTACACTTAGGTCTTTTATCTATTTTGAGTTAATTTTTGCATTTTCCATTTCATTAATTTCCACTCTAATCCTTATTATCTCCCTCCTTTTGGTTTACTTTTTTTTTCTCCCGTGTCTTACGGTAAAAGTTAGGTTGTTCATTTGAGATCTTTCTTCTTTTTTAATGTAGGTATTTACAGCTATAAATTTCCCTCTAAGCAGTGCTTTAGCTGCATCCCATAAGTTTTGGTGTTTTGTGTCTTCATTTTCATTCATCTCATCTACTTCTTTTGTGAGGAAGATCAGCCCTGAGCTAACATCCGATGCCATTTCTCCTTTTTTTTTTTTATGAGGAAGATTGGCCCTGGGCTAACATCCATGCCCATCTTCCTCTACTTTATATGGGATGCCGCCACAGCATGGCTTGACAAGTGGTGTGTCAGTGCATGCCTGGGATCTGAACCTGCAAAACCCCAGGCTGCCAGAGCGGAGCGCACACACTTAACCCGCTGCACCACCAGGCTGGCCTCCTCATCTACTTCTTTATATATGTTGAGAGAGCAGCTCCTCCAGGATTCTGGTGGGCATCTCTTCCTGAGCAATACTTATAAGATTAGTGTAGTGAACTTGATGGCCTGCTGCTGCAACTGGTCTCAGGGTTACAACTGATAATTATTACCTCCCTTCACTCTCCATTTCAGATTCCTCTTGCCCTCAGCTACTGTCTCTGCCAGTCTTGATGGCTTACTTGGTGGTGTGACCCAAACCTTCATTTCTGAGAGATCTGAACCACTGGTTACCATGCTTTTCCCAGGCCAGAGTGTCCAAACTGTCTGTTTACTGTACTGTCAGAATGGAATACCAGTAGGCACCCAAGTGGATCATCTGGATTCTAAATACATTGTCACTGTCCTCATTGTGGAACAGCAACCCTACTTCTTTCTGATAATGAGGATCAGTTACCCCTGCCAAGTTGGTAATTCCTCTTCTTGCCTGCTGATCCCTGGATACAAGGACTCCAAAATGCCCAGGTGATAGCCATAGCTTATAGTCTGTTGGGGCTCTTTTGTCTCTTGTGGAAGTGTTTCTCTTTTGGTGACCAAGATCTTTAACTCTCCAGGACCCAGAGTTGCAGGGATAGGAAGCACAAATTCCCCAGGTGAGTCTTTGGGATTGATGATAATCAGAGTATGCTGTTTCTACCCTCCATTTTCCAGATCCATGTATTCTTCCTGTTGAAGACATAGCAGCATATTAAGGTCTTTGATTTGGGATATATATTGCATCCTGGAATGTGGTGCTCTTTTGTCATAAATTATTGCATTGAGTTGGTGCTTCAGCTGTGTATCAGGCCATTCTAGTGCTCTTTTAGGTTAGCAGCTTCTAGATGATGCTGTATATGATACCACCAGTAGATCTCATGGTCCTGGGCCCTCTCCTTCACTTACTTTACCACAGAATGGATCCCCTGTCATGAAATAATGTGATGTGGGTTGATGCTTACTGGTAGATTAAACATTTCCTAAACCTTCATGTAGTATTCACTGCAACCCTGAGGGCAGGAAAGGCAAGCCAACACCCAGAATATGTCCCTATTCCTTTCAGAATAAATTGTTCACCTCTCCAGAGTGAAAGGGGCCAAATACAGTTAACTTGCCATCCAGTGACCCGTTGTTTTCCTTAAAAGATGGTGTCATATTGGGAGCTTAGTGTTTGTCTCTGTTGCTGGCCATTTGGACTTCAGGCAGTATCAGTAGCGATAGCATCCTTGGTAAGTGGGAGTTAATGCTGTTGTCCATGCATAGTGTATATCCCTGTCACCATGACCACCTTCTTTCGTGTGCCCATTTTGTCAGCACTGAGGAGGCCATGACAAAAGATGGCTGACATAAACTGGTTGAGTCATTGTCTAGTTGGTTGTTTAGTGCCTCTTTCATGGTAGATGTTCTCTGGTGACTGTTAACATGTGATACAAAGATCATCAAATGTTGTGTCTACTCCTTTGTCCTCCTATGTGGCTCTACCCTAGGACCTCCTTCCCCCAATTGTCTAATCTTTCTCCATTTATGCCTCCTAACCAGCATGTCAGGACATTTGCCTATGAGTCTGCATATATTCTACCCTCAAACCACTTCTTTGTCCACACAAAGTAGATAATCACATGTCCTACCTAGAGCTCTGCCCATTGGGAGGGTCTTCCTTTACCACTGTCTTTCATTGTCACCCCGAGTGAGGCTGGAGTGCAGCCACTGTCCATTTTTGACTTGTACCACATACAGCCATCTGTGAAAAAGGTGAGGGTTTTTTCTTTGTCAGCTGGCTATAAGGACCTCCCATATGGCCAAAGGTGTATGCTGAGGGAGGGGCGCTTGTGCAACAGTAGCGGATGATATGAGGGTTTGGGCTATCTGCTGCTCATGCTTGTGACTTCTGGTCCTACTTGTGCTTGATCCTGGATGTATCACTTTCATCTTACACTGGATTGTTGCTGGAGCCACCCAACCTTACGACTTGGTGTGTCTCACAGAACCCAGGTCATGATGGGTGATTCTGGATGAATGGTCACTTGGTGTCCCATGGTCAGGTGCTGCATATCTACTAGAACTCCTACTAGTATGTTTAGAGTTTTTTTGCAAAAGGCATACAATTTTCCACTGCAAGTGGCATGGCCTTGCTCCAGAACCCCAGGAGTCTGTGTAGTGATTCTCCCATTGGGATTTGCCACAATACCATAGGATCTGCCAGGTTGTTTGCACCACTGCCTACACCTGCAGAGTTTTTTCCTGTTCTGGGCTACTCTCAAAACTGGCAACTTTTTGTGTCACCCATTATATAAGTCAGAGCAGTATTCTCAGGTGTTGTGCTTCCTTCTTAATGGTGGGAGATGCAAGATGCAGTTCTTTACTTGGATGCTTTTACTTGAATGGCATGTCTTATCGAGCCCCTGACTACTGGGCCTGTAAAAAATTTTACTGATATAATAGGTACCTGAATCTTTGTAGCATCTATCTCTCACCCTCTGGAGTGTGTGTGTCCTGTCAAGGCCTTCAATGTGCTATCCACCTCTTGATCATTTGACCCAATTAGCATGATGTTATTAATGTAGTGGGTCAGTGTGATGTCCTACAGGAAGTCTAGATGATTCATATCTTTTAGATTACTGTATTAGGCAAGACGGTGGCAGAATTGACATAGTCCTGTAAATGTATGCTGTAATTCCTTCCATGTGAATTGTTTCTGATCCTATTTTCTTATGGCAATTGAAGGAAAAACAAAAAAGCTTATTCCTCCATTCATTGGCTATGTACTGTGGGCTCCTGGGGCTGTGTTAATCTGCTCTAGCAAAGATACCCCATCTGGCATGGCAGTGCCAGTTGTGGCTACTATTAGATTGAGTTTGTGGTTATCTGCTACCTTCCCCCAGGATTTGTCTGGTTTCTTCAGGGACTACACTGGTGAATCCTGCATCCTTTAGGGGTGGAGCACTAATTTCTGCCATCTCCCCTTCTCACCCCTGTGATACAGTATTGTTTTGTTTTGTATTTATTATGTTTGCAGGTGGAGCAGCTTTAGAGGCTTCCTTCCACTTGGTCTTCCTCAGTGTGTCAACTTATCCCATAGGCCATCGACTCAAAATGGAGGTAGCACTAATTTCCGAGTATGTCTGTTTCAATTATACATTCAGGGGGCAGGGAAGTGACCACCAAGAGGGTCCACAGACCCAGTGGGCCCATTTTGTGCTAGATCTTGACCAGGACTCAGTTTATTTCCTGGTCCTTGTAAGTCCATGATGACACTTATGATGACTCCAGGTATCAATGTCAACCTGTCCTCAAAACGTTAGTGTTCCCATTTCCCCAGTTTATGGTTAGCTGAGTGAATGGCCATAAGCAGGGCCAACTACATAATTTGCATTCCCAGTACACCTGGATTGAGAGTGGGTGAGGGGGTTTGCCCAAAAGCACCGTGGCATTGCCAGCCCAGGCAGGGAAAGGATGGTCCGATGGGGCCAGAGGGTGTGGCCAACGGGCCACTCCTGGGAAGACAGGAGGAGGTCGACTGTGTGTGTGCTGAAGCTTCAAGTCTCTGGCAGGTGCTTCATTTTCCCCATCAGACTTCACTTACAGAACACAAATTCGTAGATAAAATTATTAAGAGTTTCAAGATAGCAATTACAGGGCATTAAACTTCAAGTGCAGGGACATTCTGAGTGTGGAGTCCCTGAGACCTATAGCATATGGGTCTCTTAGAGCCATAGGTTTCTCAGGGAATTGTTATACTTGCTTTGGTGTTGCAGATTCCTTTCTCCTGAGTACCTGGCCTCTTTCAGTCAATGGGTTCAGGAACTGAAACCGGCTCAGGTCCAGAAACTGGGCACATGATTCTGATTTTTTGTTGGGATGACCGCCCTCAATGTCCTGATCTTCCATCCTTGATTTCTTTTGATGTTACAGATAGAGAAGTGCTCTTATTGGCTGCTTGTCTGTTTTGCTTCTAGTGACGTCATGTTCCATTAACTATCTCCATAAATCTGTGAGTCAGGTCCCTTTGACTGCCCCTCTGACTTTGCTGGGATTTATGGTAATTGTGTCCATCTGGCTTCTAACAGTTAATACCATGGCCTGGTCTCCTTTGTTTCAGGGTCTTGTCATCACCATTGCTATCAGTGAGGTTAGTTTTGTAACAGCCTCTTCTATGGAGAACAGCTGTTAAACTTCTTAATGACACTGATGCCCCTCTCACCAGCACATTCCTTACGGCAGCCTCCCGGCCCCCAAAGAACATAACAATTTGATGGGCTTTCTGACTGTTTCAGCAAGCTTACTTCCTTGAGCCTTTTAATCCCTTCCTCCACTCTCTGCCACTGCAGTTTGGTATTGCTACTTTACTTAACATGGGCCATCAGTTTTCAGCTTTTGGGAAGCTTTCTAGTGGTAAGTTCACATCGTATCCTGAGGTTTTTACTAGAGTGTTAAATCTTGTATCTCCGGAGAGTAATTGATAACCTCTCCCTTTTCGGTCTTATGTTCTGGTCCTCACGTTCAAGCATCCTCAGAATTCAGTCCATGTGTACTCCCTTGGCCCCTGCCAGTACATGCTGGCTAAGTCTTGCTGCTCCCTTAAGTTAGAATTCCTTTCTGACCTGTCAGCCACACCTGGGCTGGGTTATGCTGTGACCTACTACAAGTTAAAGGAGGCATGGAGGTGGCAGATCCTAAGGGGGCATTATTGTTTTTCTGAGCAGGGTGTGATGGCCTCTGCAGTTTCTTCAAGGGAAAGGAGAGTGCTAGCTCTTATAGGGAGGGTGGGGCACTTTTGTAGTCTCAAGGGCTCAAGGAGTATTTGGGCATTTGAGATTTTGGAGGACTGTCAACTCACTTGTCTCCATCTCATGTATTAGGGTCTCATTCTTTCCCAGTCAGGGACCTGACGTTGGCATAGCATACCTCCCTTGGCTGTGTTAACCTTCTTTGGAGCTAGCCTACTCTGATGATTAACTCCTGGGCCTGGTCTTCAGCTTTTTCTGTCCTGCTGCCACCACAGAAAAGAGCCTCTTTGTATGTTTCCAAGGAAGCCTGTGGCTTTCATATTTGATGTGCAGTTGACTGTTAATCACTCTTCGCTTTTTGTTATCTTTTTCTAGAGCATCACTTGAGTTTAGCAATAGCCATTCAGTTCCATTGTCATTATAGTTATTGTTTTCCCGTTGCTCTTCAAGTGCCTGATACATCCAGTCAAGTAGATTCCGCAGATCCATCATCACTGTTCACCACTGGTGAAAGTTTAAGAATTGGACCAGCACCTTGTGCCAGGGATTATCTGTGTTACACCTACCACCAGCGATAGGGTCCTTATCACCCTAGGCTGTGAGTGATTCAACTCTGAAACCCTTTCATACTCCCAATTTTCTTAGATCACTCTTGGCACCAACTTTAGTAGATTGTGTTCTCTGAGAAGCAGACTCTGAATTAGAGTTTAGTATTCAGACTGTTTATTAGGGAATGCCCTTGGGATCAAAACCATGAAATAGATAGGAAGCAAGATTGGGCAGATTTGATCCTTGTCTTGATTAAAGAGTAAGGGGGGTTGGATATCTATACTTACAAAATTTTTTCAAAACATTTTTTTGTTTTATTTTCATACTTGAGCATTCTAAACTTACAACTTACTGAACCATCCTCCTGTATCTAAAATAACTTCTACTTTCTTTAGGCGAAACCAATTCTAAGATATTCCTCATCTCCTTTCTCAGGTGTTTATATGAGTTTTGTGGAGTTGGTTTTATTTTGTTTTGTTTTTACATAAAAACTTGCCTTTTTCTTACACTAGTAAATTCAAGATGGAGATTAGAAAGGGAACTTATTTGAGGAAACTGAGAATGATATATTTTAAAATGAAAATTAGCTTTAAGTGTTTTATGATATTTTTATATTATATATCTATATCTCAGCTCCCTTAAAACAAACCGCAGTTGGCAATATACTCACTTAATAAGTTGTACATTTCTATAATGCTCTAGTTTTAAACTATAATCACTGTTACTGAATTGGGTTTATTTTTTAAAAAACATAAAAGGTGATGAATTTTATGTTTTAAGTATATCGTTTACCTTTTTCTCTTTTTAGAAACTATACCCCACCTCCCTAAACTGGTTAATAGTGGCATGGAAGATCCATTTGGTGAGTATCACCTACATTTTTCTTAGTAAATGATAATTTGTGTTTCATCCTCACCTCCGTTAAAGCTTTAAGAGTAAATTAATTTTTTTCGTGTTCGGTATGCTGCTCTTTAGATTAGTGGTTCTCAAACTTTTTAGTCTCAGGATCCCTTTATACTCTTAAATATAATTGAGGGCCCCAGAGAGCTTTGTTTGATGTTTACTATATTAGAAATTAAAACTGAGAAATTTTTAAAATATTAATTCACTTAAAAATAACATTAAACCCATTATGTTATATAAATAATATTTTTAGTGAAAAATAAGTCCCAAAATAAACCAAAAAAAATAGCAAGAAGGGCCGGCCCCGTGGCTTAGTGGTTAAGTGCGTGCGCTCCGCTGCTGGCGGCCCGGGTTCGGATCCCGGGTGCGCACCGACACACCGCTTGTCGGGCCATGCTGAGGCCGCGTCCCACATACAGCAACTAGAAGGATGTGCAACTACGACATACAACTATCCACTGGGGCTTTGGGGGAAAAAATAAATAAATAAAATTTAAAAAAAAAATAGCAAGAAGAGTGGCATTAACATTTTTGCAAATCTCTTTAATGTGTGCTTTAATAGAAGCTAGCTGGATTCAAATGTCTGCTTCTGCATTCAGTCTGTTGTGGTATCACATACCCTCTAGACTTTGGAAAATTGACAGTACAGTTGGAAGATAATGAGAATGAAAAGGCAAATAACATCTTCATATTATTATAAAAAGTAATTCTAACCTTGCTATTTAGGAATCCCCGGTGGTCTCTAGACCATGCTTTGAGTGCTGCTTGCTGCTCTAGAATGTTAGTTACTTCAAATAAAACAAAGAACCACTTGGCAAGTTAAAATAAGAAATTTTAAATTCTCTATCTTGAACACTTAGCAACTTATGTATTTGGTTGAAAATTTATTCTGCTAATATTTCCAAAACAAGTGTGTTTTATAGTGCTTCATTAGTACTTGGCCAGTGAAAGGTACCCTGGAAGTAATCATAATAGCAGGGAGGTACACTGTTTCCAGTAAGTTTGCCTGTATTTCATATTTTACCTAACAACATGGTTAAGGGAATATAAATCTAGATAGACAAAAATTTAGTTTCTGCCTTTTTGACTAAAAAGTCAGTTACTGTGTATTGAACCTTGTTTTCCTATTGACTCGAATTTGAAAGAGAGATACAGTCTAGGATATCCATTAACAGCAACAAAAAAACTGTTATAGACTAGAAAGACTGTTAGGAAGTACTTCCCGTTTAAAAAATGCATCAGCAAAAAAAAAAGAACCAGAGATATTTTCCCTTGTTTAACCTCAGCAAGTTGGAGGAAGATTTCGATTCAGGCATTTTGTGATTCTTCACCAAATGGGAAGAACTCTGAATCTTGTTTCATGCCAGTGTAACTTGAAGAAGTAAAGTAAAAATGTTACTAAGTTTATGTTCTACTCATGCCCAGTTACCATAGATGACTGAGGTTAGGCTCTTTGGGCTACTGGTACAAATAATCAGATAGCTCAGATTAATAGCTATTGTCTTGCTTTGAGAAAACTGCTGTTGAAAACCTTGCAAGATCCAAATTTCTCCTCTGATTTTAACAACTCTTAATGGCTTCTTTAGGACCTTGGCTTTTTTTTTTCCTGAAAGGTACTTTACATCCAGTTCATTGGTGAAATCTTTAGTTTGAACACTAGAGGGCAGTCAGTACTTTATTCATGAACCTGTAGTTTCATTCCCAATTCGTTAAGGGGATTATTTATGAACAATGTGGTAAATTGAGTTGATTTTAGTTGCCTGGTGACAAATCCTAAAGAACATGTCCATATGACAAACTAGAGAAATGTATGACAACTCCAAAGCTTTTTACTAGAAACTTATTTTTTCTCTCTGACTGACCTCCTTACCTCACCTAACTTAAGCATAATTTAAATTTAATTTAATATAACTAATTAAATTTATTCTTAAACTAATTAAATTTAAACGTAACTTAAATTTATAGGGCCGACCCCGTGGCTTAGCAGTGAAGTGCGCAAGCTCCGCTACTGGCGGCCCGGGTTCGGATCCCAGGTGCGCACCTACGCACCCCTTTTCCGGCCCTGCTGAGGCCGCGTCCCACATACAGCAACTAGAAGGATGTGCAGCTATGACATACAACTCTCTACTGGGGCTTTGGGGAAAAAAAAAAGGAGGAGGAGTGGCAATAGATGTTAGCTCAGAGCCAGTCTTCCTCAGCAAAAAGAGGAGGATTAGCACGGATGTTAGCTCAGGGCTGATCTTCCTCACAAAAAAAAAAAGAAAGAAAGAAAAAGTTTGTTTTGTGCTAGTAAGAAGATTTTTTCCTCTTTTACTTTGTCTTGAAATTTGTAACTTGATTACCATTTATATCATAATGTGGATTTTAGAGAAAAATGGGAATGATTTATAGTTATATATTTAACAACCAGAATCCTTCTTTGTGTCCTCCATTCTTTCTTCTAAATATTATGCTTATTTTTTTTCTTACTTGCTTATAAAACATACATATGATAAGAATTTAGTTTACTGAGTTATGGTCCACTCAATGCCATTTGACAAAGAAAAGAATTCTAAATGTAGGATGAGTTTGTTTCTAAGAAGATGGAGCTCCTGTAAGATGGGCTGAGAATTTTGTTACAATTAGGTTAGCTAACAGTTATGCAGATATATTGAAAAAAAATTATTCGTTTCATCCTGAAAATAAAAGTGAGGGATTTATACCCGTCAAGTTCCAGTGGGACAGACAGACATAAGCCCTCTAGGACTTTTCCTACATGGACAGATGTTTACACATTTCATTATATAATATTTAAAAATCATATTTGTTAATACTACCACTGGTCTCATCAGAAAAGTCTTTAAATATTGAAAAGCTGTCAAGCTCACTCTGGTAGATATGTTTTCCAAAATTCTAATTTTCTCTTGAAAGCCTAACTTATATCACTTGGCAATAAGTACTGTCAGTTTTCTTCGTAGTGACAGGCTTACTTCATTCAATTTTGAGAAAATATCTGTCAAATATCTAAGCTTGATTAACATAGTTTGTCATTTAACCTTTCAAGTAAAAATGGCATTTCATGAAAAAGACTGGCTAGTTTAGCTTGCAGTTCAATCACACCAAGTGCCTTTCCTGAAGGTAATCATTGTACTTAAGTATATGTTTTATGCATACTTACCATTTCCTCACACATAATAATAAAAAGGCATGTACTGAAGGGTTGAGATTTAGTAAAACTAATAATTTTACTGCCTAATCAAGGACCTTCTTAAATTAAAATTGGCATTGTTTTTAACTGCAGTTATATAGTAGTGAAGAACATGAGTCCTATGGAAGTTTTGTGCCACTGCCTTGATTTGTGTTTAGGTACCAGCAGTTTGTTCACCATTGCTTTTGTACCATCAGCACAAGTGTCAACACAGTGAAAAAGACAAATAGTTCTTTAGTAGTATTAAGTATATAGTTGTACCTCTTGGACTCCTGAAAGGATCTCGGGGATCCCCAGGGATTGATGGAACCAATTGCTTGAGTTTCCAGAGGTTCACCAAGTCTCTTCTATGGAAGTAAAGCAACTTTGGGCAGAGTCAAGACTTAGTCCTGGAAATTTTACTGGGCAGAGCTTGGGTGTGGACCAGGTCTTGGAGATTTGGCAGAAATATGGTCAGAGGGAGTGAGCAGCGCTGTGGTTTCTCCTAAGTTGACCGTGACCTACCTACAGCTTTCAGGAGTAGGGTAAAGAACACTTCTGTGGGATGAAATGAGTGTTCAGAGCTTATCAGGCTGCTGAGTGTTTTGAGAATAAATTCATCAGTATTTAGTCAAGACAAGCTGAGGGCCAGGCTCACCTGGGCACTATGTTCTTATCTTTAAAAAGAGGATAGAGGAAGATGGGCACAGATGTTAGCCCAGGACCAGTCTTTCTCAGCAAAAAAAAAAAAAGAGAGGAGGATTGGCAGATGTTAGCACAGGGCAGATCTCACAAAAAAAAAAAAAAAATTAAAATAAAAAGAGCATAAACAGCAGCAGAGATCTTGGTGATGACAGCTTTCAGTGTGTCTCTTGAGTCACACTGCTCCAATCTGGACATGTGTCTCTGTGTAGTATACAGCTGTCATCCTGGGATATCTCTATTCACCTGGGGACTCTGCTTCTCTCCGTGGTGGCTCTCTTGTTTCCTCTTTCTTGACTGCCAATAGCTTCTTAATGTTGGGCCTCCTGCAGTACTTCTCTAATTTTTACTTCTTTTTCCTTTAGCTCTACCTCCTGGAAGAGTTCTTCATCTTTATCTTTAATTATAATTTTCTTTTCTACTACTACTATTATTTTTAGTTTCTAGGAGGTCTTTTTTATTCTGTGAATGTTTATTTCATAGTATCCTTTTATTGCTACAACAAATTTTCTTTTCCCTACATCGTCTCTTTTCCCCTAAAGTTGTTTTTCTCTGTTTTGATATCTTTTATGTTTGAGTTTTCCTCTGATGTCTAGTAATAATTAACTGTCGGCTCGTGATTAAGAGTGCAAAGCTTTAAATTAGAAGCTTTAAATGTGTAAGCTGGTTGCCTTTGGGCCTTATTGTAGGGTGAGCTTCTTGTCCCTACTGTTGAGGAACATCCCTACATCAGTATCAGGGTCTAAGGAGCAGAGTCTTCTCATTACTTTTTAGACTGTAAGGAGTGGAGAGGACTGGGGGAGAGGGGACGGGGTTGCTGCATTCAGCATTAATTGTGCATGTGTTCACTTAATTCCCCTCAGTTTTTAGTACTATATTCCCACCGTCAACTGCCTTTTGTGTCCTCCAGTCCAGAGACCATTCATTTTATCCCTTCCAGAAAACAGACTTCCAGAATTCTGCCAGGGTTGATGTGGACAGACATTCAAGGTCATGGAGTAGGGAAAGTGAACAAAGGAATCAAACAGCTTTTACCCTGTTTCTCCTTATTTTATTCCCTTCCCTTTCATCCCCCTTTTCAAAGGGACATGGTAGAATATAGTGAAAGTATTGTTAATCTACATTGGTATATGCTACCAGTTTAAAAAAAAAGTAATTGCTACACTGTAGACAAGTCCTGGGAAAGGAAGGGTCCAGAGAAGATATGTGAACAATTTATGCTACTGTGATGCTTCATACCCTGCTGCTTTTAAAGGGACTGAAACCCTGGTGTATGAAACTTCTTAAGGTTTGTTGGGGTAGGAGAGGATCTGTATACTAAATTGCCTTCCCAAAATGTTTTAAATCTTCTGACTACTTCATTAAGTTCCTACATACCCTCCCTTCCACAGAAGTGAATACAATTTGTTGAAAAATATTTTTTGTTATGTGTTTGATGAAATGATTATTTAATGAGGTAGGTTATTAGTATGAATCCTGAATTTGAAACTAGTTGCAAAGGCTTTATTCAGATGCTTGGTATTGTGGCAACAAATTTACAAGATAGTGTCTCCTTTAGATTTGAATTTGTATTATATAGGAAATATGAGAAGCAGTTTGTTACAGTAGAAGACTGTAATTGACAAATAAAGTCAATTATTTTCTTCCTCCTTGTGTCTGAATTTGTAAACCATTCCTATGTTATAAAGGGGTTTTTCCTAGCTGTTCAAGGACATTTGTTAAGGAGCCATGCTCAAAGCTAATGCACTTCATATCACAGTTCATGGGAAAAAATTTTGTGATGTTTTGTTGTTACCACTTGAAGCTCAAAATGTGCTAATAATATAGTCCTGCCCTCCCTTCTCTTTAAGAATGAAGGACAGAATATGAACTTAATTAGTTTTGAGATCCTTAGGGTGTAGGAGATAAATTCCTCTGGAATTAAACAATGCCAAAAATGATATTAGTTCTATTTTTTTCCTGTGGTTTGGGCAGAAATTTAATATAGCATTATTACAAATATATATTAAATATCTTCTGTCATCTTATTTCTTGATAAGTCTATAAACTTATGGAGGGAGAGAGCTTTTTACTGTTATATCCCACTACCCAGTAGTAAGCACACAATACATATTTGTATGTATTTCTTACGGTGGTTTAAAATTTTCTGCATAAGATAGAATTACCAATCTTAAGGGAAACCAGAGTACACAGAACACCAGTTTCTATAAACTTTAATAACACAGACGTCATATAATTTTTTTTTTTTGTCAATAGAAGACGACGAGCCATAATAGCAATATAGGCCTGAAAAGTAGTAATGCCGACATTCTGGGCTATCTCCCATATCCTCTCACCACTTTTCATCACTTCTGACTACTGCTTACTCCCTAGAAGATCATAGCAAGTGTGATAAGTTGACCAAATGTGTAGACTGGTTTCCATCTAAATTTATTTCTACATACTAAGCCCTTATCAGTGTGTCATGAATCTCTGCATAGTCAATGAAAATTATAAAATTATAAGAATGAAAATTAAAAGGGAGCAACAGGAGAGATAGATGGCTCTAACTTATCATTTTATATCTGCCTATATGGTTTGCATTTTCTAATTATGTACATGTATTACTTTTATTTTTCAAAATGTAAACGAGTTTTATCTGAGTTGAAGGGTTAAGGACATTTTTGTTTTTTCTTTATATTTCTCATTGTTAAAAATAAAATATATAAAACTAATTTCTTAAAGGAGGCAAAAGAAAAAGACATTGTTAAAAGGAATTAAATAATGGTCACCCTACATGCACAGCTTAACTGCTATACCTAGAATAACCACATTGCATCTCTACATAATGTGACCTTTTAAAATATAACACATATTTTATTTTTCTTACGAACTAGATTCAACCTACCCTACCAAACTCCAGCACAATTCTCTCGTTCCTCATCCATTCATTTGTTCAGTAAGCACTGAGCAAAATCAACAAGGCAGCATATCATAACAGTTAAGCTTGTAGGCTCTGGAGGCAGACAAACTTGAGTTCAGATCCTAGTTCTGCCATTTCTTGACTATGTCCTTTTGGGCAAGAGAGTTACTCTCTGATCTTCACTTTATCTGTAAAATAAGCTTATGAGGGCCGGCCCCGTGGCTTAGCGGTTAAGTGCGCGCGCTCCGCTGCTGGCGGCCCGGGTTCGGATCCCGGGTGTGCACCGAGGCACCGCTTCTCCGGCCATGCTGAGGCCATGTCCCACATACAGCAACTAGAAGGATGTGCAGCTATGACATACAACTATCTACTGGGGCTTTGGGGGAAAAAATAAATAAATAAATAAAATTATAAAAAATAAATAAAATAAAATAAGCTTATGAATTTTGCCTTTCCCACAAGGTTTCTATAAGAATTAAATGAATTAATGCTTGTAATTAATTCATTACAAGCATGTAGTAAACATATAATAGCTGTAATATCCTAGGCACTAAGGGTGTAAACATGAATAAGACATGATCCCTGTTCCTATGGAGCTTTCAGTCTGGGTTAAGCAGTTACAAGGTGCTCTCTAGGATTCTTTTTTTTTTTTAATAAGTCAAGTTAATTGAGATACAATTTATATACAAAAAAATTTACCCTTGTTAAGTATATAGTTCTATTTTTTGACAGACATATAAGATTGTGTAGCCACCACCACAATCAAGATGAAGAGTATTTCCTTCACCCCAAAAAGTTCCCTGCTTACCTTTTTTGTGTGTGTGAAGAAGATTCACCCTGAGCTAACATCTGTTGCCAATCTTCCTCTTTTTCTTTTTTCTCCCCAAACCCTAGTACATAGTTGTATATCTTAGTTGTAGGTCCTTCTAGTTCTTCTGTGTGGGATGCTGCCTCAGCATGGCCTGACGAGTAGTGAGCAGGCCCACACCCAGGATCCGAACCAGTGAACCCCGGGCCACCGAAGCGGAATGCACGAACCCAGCCACTCGTTATGCTACCAGGCCAGCGGTTTTTTTTTTTTTTCTTATTTGGGGAAGATTCGCCCTGAGCTAACAGCTGTGCTAAGCTTCTTCTATTTTGTATGTGGGTCGCCACCACAGCATAGCTTGATAAGTGGTGTACGTTCATGCCCAGGATCCAAACCCACAAATCCCGGCTGCTGAAGTGGAGCACGCCAAACTTAACCACTATGCCACGGGACCGGCCCCCCCTGCTTACTTTTTATAATCAGTCTCCTCCCTCCATCCCTAGCTCCTGGCGACCACTTAAATCTGAGTTCTGTCCCTTTTTCCATAATGTTATATAAAAAGATTTGTATGATATGTAGCCATTTGTGTCTGGTTTTTTCACTCAGCATATTGCTGTTGAGATCCATACATATTGTGGCATGTATTAGTAGTTCATTCCTTTCATGCCTTTTGCAGATATCATATAGTTGAAATTATACAGTACGTACCCTTTTGAGATTGGCTTCTTGCACTAGGTAATATGCATTTAAGGTTCCTCCATGTTTTTCATGGTTTGATAGCTCCTTTCTTTTTAGTGCTGAATAATATTCCATTGTGTGGATGTGCCACAATTTATTTACTCACCTACTGAAGGGCGTCTTGGTTGTTTCCAAGTTATGGCAATTATGAATAAAGCTGCTCTATACATGGGTGTGCAGGTTTTTGTGTGGACCTCAGTTTTCGTTTATTTGGGTCAATACCAAGGAGTGTAATTGTTGGAACGTATGGTAAGACTGTGTTTAGTTTTGTGAGAAACTGCCAGATTGTCTTCCAAAGTGGCTGTACCATTTTGCATTCCCACTGGCAATGAATGAGAATTGCTGTTGCTCCATATCCTCACTAGCATTTGGTGTTGTCAATGTTTTGAATTTTGGCCCTTCTCATAGGTGCATAGTGGTATCTCATTGTGGTTTTAATATGCAGTTCCCTCATGACTAACAATGTTGAGTAACTTTTCATGTGTTTATGTGCCATCCATATCTTTTCTTGATGAAATGTCTGTTTGGGTCTTTTGCTCTTTTTATTTATTTTTTTTTTATTTTAATTTTTGTTTATTGCAGTAACAGTGGTTTATAACATTGTATAAATTTCAGGTATACATCATTATACTTCTATTTCTGCATAGATTACATCATGTTCACCACTCAAATACCAATTACAACCCATCACCACACACATGTGCCGAATTATCCTTTTCGCCCTCCTCCCTCCCCCCCCCCCTTCCCCTCTGGTAACCACCAATCCAATCTCTGTCCCTATGTGTTTGTTTATTGTTGTTATTATCTACTACTTAATGAAGGAAATCATATAGTATTTGACCTTCTCCCTCTGGCTTATTTCACTTTGCATAATACCCTCAATGTCCATCCATGTTGTCACGAATGGCTGGATTTCGTCGTTTCTTATGGCTGAGTAGTATTCCATTGTGTATATATACCACATCTGCTTTATCCATTCGTCCCTTGATGGGCACTTAGGTTGCTTTCAAGTCTTGGCTATTGTGAATAACGCTGCAGTGAACACAGGGGTGCATGTATCTTTACACGTTGGTGTTTTCAAGTTCTTTGGATAAATACCCAGCAGTGGAATAGCTGGATCATATGGTAGTTCTATCCTTGATTTTTTGAGGAATCTCCATACTGTTTTCCATAGCGGCTGCACCAGTTTGCACTCCCACCAGCAGTGTGTGAGAGTTCCCTTCTCTCCACATCCTCTCCAACACACGTTGTTTCCTGTCTTGTTAATTACAGCCATTCTGACAGGCATGAGGTGATATCTCATCGTAGTTTTGATTTGCATTTCCCTGATAGTTAATGATTTTGAACATCTTTTCATGTGTCTGTTGACCATCTGTATATCTTCTTTGGAGAAATGTCTGTTCAGGTCTTTTGCCCATTTTTTAATTGGGTTGTTAGTTTTTTTGTTGTTGAGATGCTTGAGTTCTTTATATATTTTGGAGATTAACCCCTTATCAGATGTATGGTTTGCAAATATCTTCTCCCAATTGTTAGGTTGTCTTTTCCTTTTGTTGATGGTTTCCTTTGCTGTGCAGAAGCTTTTTAGTTTGATGTAGTCCCATTTGTTTATTTTTTCTATTGTTTCTCTTGCCCGGTCAGACATGGTGCTTGAAAATATGTTGCTAAAACCGATGTCGAAGAGCGTACTGCCTATGTTCTCTTCTAGAAGTTTCATAGTTTCAGGTCTTACATTCCAGTCTTTAACCCATTTTGAGTTAATTTTTGTGTATGGTGTAAGGTAAGGGTCTACTTTCATTTTTTTGCACGTGGCTATCCAGTTTTCCCACCACCATTTGTTGAAGAGACTTTCTTTTCTCCATTTTATGTTCTTGGCTCCTTTGTCAAAGATTAGCTGTCCATAGATGTGTGGGTTTATTTCTGGGCTTTCGATTCTATTCCGTTGATCTGTGTGTCTGTTTTTGTGCCAGTACCATGCTGTTTTGGTTACTATAGCTTTGTAGTATATTTTGAAATCAGGGAGTGTGATACCTCCAGCTTTGTTCTTTTTTCTCAGGATTCCTTTAGCTATTCGGGGTCTTTTGTTGTTCCATATAAATTTTAGTATTCTTTGTTCTATTTCTGTGAAAAATGTTGTTGGAACTTTAATAGGGATTGCATTGAATCTATAGATGGCTTTAGGAAGTATGGACATCTTAACAATGTTAATTCTTCCAATCCAAGAGCATGGAATATCTTTCCGTTTTCTTTGTGTCTTCTTCAATTTCTTTCAGCAATGTTTTATAGTTTTCAGTGTACAGATCTTTCACCTCTTTGGTTAAGTTTATTCCTAGGTATTTTATTCTTTTTGTTGCAATTGTAAATGGGGTTGTATTCTTAATTTCTCTTTCTGCTACTTCGTTGTTAGTGTATAGAAATGCAACTGATTTTTGTATGTTGATTCTTTTGCTCTTTTTAAAAATTGGCTTGTTTTCTTATTGTGTTGCAAGAGTTCTTTACAATAGTCCATATACAAGTTCTTTCTGAGATACATGTTATGCAAATATTGTCTCCCAACCTGTGACATGTCTTATTAGCAGAAGTTTTTAATTTGATGAAATCCAATTTTTTCTTTTATGGTTAATGCTCTTTGTCTTTTAAGAAATCTTTGCTTACCCCAAGGTCACAAAGATTTTTCTCTATTTTTTCTTCAAGATATTTTATAATTCTAGGTTTTCTATTTAGGGCAATGATTACTCTCAAGTTAATTTTTGGATATAGTATGAAGTTGAAAATATTCTCTATTGTCCACTGAATTACTTTGACACCTTTATTGAATTCCTGATGAAATGGGTAATTTTCTAGGAAAATATAGTTTACCAAAGTGACTCAAGAAATGAAAATCCCATATAGAGTAATATTTATAGAAGAAATGTTAAAATGTGTCTAAGCCCAGGGGCCGGCCCCGTGGCTTAGGGGTTAAGTGTGTGCGCTCCGATGCTGGAGGCCCGGGTTTGGATCCCGGGTGCGCACCGACGCACCGCTTCTCCGGCCATGCTGAGGCCGCGTCCCACATACAGCAACTGGAAGGATGTGCAGCTATGACATACAACAATCTACTGGGGCTTTGGGGGGGAAAAAAAAAAACCACAATGATGAATTTAAAAAAAAAAAAAAAAAATGTGTCTAAGCCCAGTGGGTTTTATGGGTAATTTCATTCATTATTTAAAGAAGCAGATAATTATAATGCTATATCAACCACAGAGAAAAAAAGTAGAGTAGAGAAAAAGATAGAAAATATACTCATGTATTTTATAAAATTAGCAAAATCTTGATAACTAGAAGCTAACAAAGATAGTTCAAAAATAAAATTGACATTTGTCCTGTCTCACTTAATTAATATAGTTGTAAAACATCTATGTAAAGTACTTGCAGATTAAATCCAACAAATCGTTATTATATTTTTTTCTGATTACAAAAATAATACATATTTCTTCCAGAAAAATTAGAAAATATAAAGTGGTATAAAGAAGAAACTCTTAAGTCATGCTTGATCTTTCCACCCAGTGGTAACTACTGATAGCATTTTGATATATCTACTTTCGTGGTTTTTTCCAGAGCAGTTACCTATACATATAGTTACACATTTTTAACACACTGATTTAGAACTGCTTTTTTCCGAATTTGATATGTCAAATCTCTGAGTATATTATAAGAATATGACCAACAGGATTTCTTTCAGGATCTAAGGATATTATATTAAGGAATCTATAAATAATAATACATTAGTACATCAATAAGTCAAAAAATAGCAGGAAAATGATATGCTCATCTCTGTAGATGACAGAAATTTTTGATGAAATTCAACTATTCCAGCTACAAGCTTTTATTATACTAAGAGTAGGATAATTCATTTTTATTTTTAAATAATATCAAGCACCTACATTTCTACTAAATTGATTTAAAAATTGGTAACACTAAGACATATTTTGTAAAAGTTAGATACAATCTTCTTTGACCACAACTGCCCATTGACGACCCATAACCTGAATGTTGTGTATATCCTTTTAGTTCATTTTTTTCTTTTACAACATACTTACGTACTCCTTAAATATGATAAAGAATAGCTCTCTGAAACCAGCAGACACTACGACACTTATCAGTGAAATACTGAAGAAATGTCCACTAGAGCAAGAACAAGACAAGAATGCCCACTGTTACCCTTATTTAACATTATTTTGGGAGTTCTTAGTGCAATAAGATAAACACTGATTAGTAATATGGTTCCAATAATGAACAAGATAATTATATATTTGTTGGCCAATATTAGTCTCTCTTCAGAAAAATAGTCCAAAGAAAATCAACTGAAAAAGAGTTCAGTAAAATGGTGACTAAATGCAAAATAAATGTTCAAAAATGAATCATTAAAAATGTATATATACAAGTATAATAAATTATCAAAAAGCTAAAGGGATTAAAAGTCATTTACAATAACAACCAAAATTATAAAATAGCTAGGAATGATCTTAAGTACATAATCTATATGATAAAACTAGAAATTTGCTGTAGATGAGTAAATAGATGTGTCAAGAAATGGGAAAAATTATTAGTCATTTATTACTAAATTTACAATATAGGTTTAATACAGTTTTAATAATTCAAGTGAATTTATATTTGCTTTTGATATTTGACAAAATGATTATAAAATATAACTTAGAAAAAAATTAAAGTTAAGTAATTTATAGACTGCCCTTTTTGTTGATTTATGATGCCATTTTGGTCAAGCTAAGTTTTGTAAGGTCTCGAGTGTGTTTTTGGTCTATGTATTCTGTTCTGTGGAAACATCTGTCAATTTTTACATCAGTTTCACATTGTGTTTATTATTATAGTCATATTTTAAAATCTAAAGTATTATCCCTTCATTATTCTACTTTTTCAAACTTTTCTTGGCTACTTACCTTAAAAAATAACCTTAATAAAGAGCAGTATGCACAACACAGTGATTATGGCATATTCCTATTTAAAAGCGTGTATTATTTTTATTTAAAATAAAAACGTTAAAGTTCTTGTATTTTTTTTGTGTGTGTGAGGAAGATCAGCTCTGAGCTAACATCCGTGCCAATCCTCCTCTTTTTGCCAAGGAAGATCGGCCCTGAGCCAACATCTATTGCCAGTCCTCCTCCTTTTTTCCCCCTTTTTCTCCCCAAAGCCCCAGTAGATAGTTGTATGTCATAGCTGCACATCCTTCTAGTTGCTGTATGTGGGACGCCGCCTCAGCATTGCCGGACAAGCCGTGCGTCGGTGTGCACCTGGGATCCGAACCTGGGCCGCCAGTAGTGGAGCGTGAGCACCTAACCGCTAAGCCACGGGGCCGACCCCAAGTTCTTGTAATTTTTGTTTTAATATTAAGTGACAAGTAAATTTCTTTAAATAAAAAATGTTTTTCCTCAACTTTGTTTCAAATTCAGGTTAAGTATAGTGAATGGAATTTAAAAGTTGGTAATGAAACTAATATGAACATTTCTCTTAGGCAAGGAACCATTCGTTTCAAAACAGCATCACTGGTTAGCTTCTTGTGGCTGCTCAGAGTTCACTCATGTTAAAAATGACCTTTCACGATAGAGCTCAAAAGCTCTATCGTGAAAGGTCTCAAAGTCAGGATAGTTTTTACAAGATTGCAATTTGAAACATTGTGAAGTCCAAAACGTGCACACACACACACCCCTCCCCCATAATGGAGGCTTCCATTAAAAGAAGGTAATAGTAGTATAATGGACCAACTTGTGGAAGGATGCTGATGGCCTTCAGTTCCTCACTGAAGATTTGTGTTTTGTTTTTTCCTCGTTAAAACAGTGTTTATCTATCTACTGGTAGCCAGGATGACATCAGATCAGATTGTAGTCTGTAGCTACAGCTTTCCGTTTTACCGCTGCATAAAAAGATTAAACACTACATTTGACCTGACTGTTAAGACATTTTAAAATTTCATATTTAAATTTCTTTTAATGATCTGTATCTTCTGTTTTTCTTTGATCTCCCAAAAGAATTTAAATGCTGTAAAACATGTGGGTCTGGCTGCTTTATTTTGTCCGTTTTTCCCTCAGGGATCAGTCTTTTCCCTTTTCAATTTAGAGCTCAATAATCAAAGGGCTTGAATAGCAAGAACCCTTAAGAATTATGTCTTCAATAGTAAAAGAGAAAAGTGATACCAGAGAAAAGACATTCTTGCCAGGATGAGGAGCTTGGCTTAATACTAAATGTGTGTGCTTGTTTAGTTCTGGGTATAATCTCCTAATGTATACAGGGCCGATGACTTAGCATTGGTTACAATGAAGTTCAGTTAGTTCTGCTTGATAATTTATTGTCATACTCACTACATACCATAACCCCAACCAAAATGTGAAAAGGTGGGTGGATGGATGATCAGGTGGCTGACTGATTCATTAACTCATTCAGCAAATTTTTATTGGCATACTGCTCTAGCTGCCGTGAAGGAAAAAAAAGAATACAATAAAGTTTCAGCTCGCAAACAGGAGGTTAAGAACTATTAATGTGAGGCAGAATGAATAAGTGTTTTTACATGGATAAAAATAGTTGTGTTATTGGGATTTCATGCCATGTTATTCAGCATAACTTGTACTTAAGGAAATTATTACAACAAAACTTGCTTGTATAGCACCTGTATTTCCTTTTCTGTATCTGTATTCTTTGAACAGTTTAGTAGTGATTTCTTTAAGGAGAGTTTTTTGTTTTATTGTTTTTGTCATGTATCTAACAGAATTGGTGAACATGGGGAAAGAGGAAAAACTAGAGGCTTCCTAACTACCTTAGAGAGTATAGATCGACAGTACGTGGTTGATGGAAACCTACTTGTATATTGCTAGTAATAATGCCCCCAGTAGCGTAAACGTGGGTTAAAGGTGTTGTAAACCTATGCTTCAGTAATTTGGATTTCTCATGAGACATGGGCTGGAATATTTTCGTTGTAAATTTAGTTTGAGAAGTAGTAGAAATGTTTCTGTCCCAAATAGCCAACTTCTCTTGATTAAAGACCTTTCATTTATTTTCTAAGAAATTCCTTTAAAAATTTATTTTGTGGGGACGGCCCAGTGGCGTAGCGGTTAAGTTTGTGCGCTCTGCTTTGGCGGCCTGGGTTTTGCAGGTTCGGATCATGGGCGCGGACCAACGCACCGCTTATCAAGCCATGCTATGGCGGCATCCCATATATAAATTGGAGGAAGATGGGCATGGATGTTAACCCAGGGCCATTCTTCCTCAGCAAAAAGAGGAGGATTGGCAACAGATGTTAGCTCAGGGCTAATCTTCTCACAAAATAAGTAAATAAATAATTTATTTTGTGCTATGAAACATCATTCTTGTTGATGGTCATATTGGAAATATCAGGGATGAGCTAAGAGAACCAAGTTTTGTTTTTTTAATATAACATTGTCATTTTGGGCAATTCACATAAGTGCTCTGTGCCTGAATTTTACTTTTGTTAAAAGTAATACCTCCTAGAATTTTTATAAGGTTAAAAACAAATGTCCTTATTTAAACATGTAGGAAGTACTGTGTGAATTCAAAGTATATTTAGGTCTATAGTGTAGTAGTTAGGAGTGGAGATTCACATCCAGATTACTTAGATATGAACTCTAGCTTTGCCGTTTACTAGCTCTGAACTCCTTGGACAAGTTTACTCCTGTGTGAGTCAGTTTCCTCATCCATTAAATGGGGTTAATAAATGATATCCTTCTTAGAGGCTTGTTGTAAGAATTACACAAGTTAATACATGTAAAACACTTAGAATAGTCCCTGGCATTATAATACATGTTCATTAATGTTAGCTATTATTAGTCATAGAGAATGGGGAGGAGGAATATACGGAAAGTTGAACTTAGTTTATTTTTTCTAAATTTTAGCTTTTTCATCAAATTTTTTGTTAGAGATGTTCATATGTAACAGAGTAGATCATTTTGAACTTAGTATTATTTTACTTGTTTATGTTCTGATTTTTCTGATGGAAACTTTTACGATTTAGTGAAATGATCAGAAACCAGGAAAACAGGAATGTAGGGGAGAAGAAACAGACCAGAAATTAGCTTTGAGTGATTAAAAACTGGTGGTGCTACTTTAGTCCCTGTAAGTATTCTTCTTAGGAACTAGAAGAAAAGCAGAGCTATTTTTCTAAATTAGTTTTTTATAAATCTAAAAGGAGCTATAATTAAAAGATTGTGTTGCTGTAAGCATTTATGGAAGTGAATTTATAATAACATGTAATGCATAGCTAGCAAAATAATTTCAATTGTGTCTGTCTTTTTCTTTCCTTTTTGTCATGATACTGTTCAGTAATTTATTATATGTTCATTACCTACAGGCCTGGCATGTTTCCCAACATAAATACACCATAACCGGGGGCTGGCCTGGTGGCGCAAGTGGTTAAGGGCGCGCACTTGCTGCAGCAGCCCAGGGTTCGCCGGTTGGGTCCCCGGCGCGCACCGATGCACCGCTTGTCAAGCCATGCTGTGGCGGCGTCCCATATAAAGTGGAGGAAGATGGGCATGGATGTTAGCCCAGGGCCAGTCTTCCCCAGCAAAAAGAGGAGGATTGGCAGATGTTAGCTCAGGGCCAATCTTCCTCACCAAAAAAATAAATAAATACACCATAACCTGAAAGGGACACTTATAGGCTAAATTAGAGAAAAATCCTATTCTCCTTTTGCCTCTTTCCGTTTTTTTCAAATATCTATTGAATACCTACTATGTTCTGAGCAGTATGTTACTTGTTGAGGATATAAAGACAATTTCTGTTTTCAAAGAATGTAGGGGAGACAGTAAGTGGGCCAGCCCCGTGGCTTAGCAGTTAAGTGCACGCGCTCCGCTACTGGCAGCCCGGGTTCGGATCCTGGGTTCGGATCCCGGGTGCGCACCGATGCACTGCTTCTCTGTGTCCCCCATACAGCAACTAGAAGGATGTGCAACTATGACATACAACTATCTACTGGGGCTTTGGGGGGGGGGGGGGGAAAGGAGGAGGATTGGCAATAGGTGTTAGCTCAGAGCTGGTCTTCCTCAGCAAAAAAAGAGGAGGATTAGCGTGGATGTTAGCTCAGGGCTGATCTTCCTCACAAAAAAAAAAAAAGAGAGACAGTAAGCAAATAGATAATTATAATAAAAGTAATATGTACCCCTATATGTAGAAGTATATTCAAGGTGACTTTGGAGCATAGAAGAGGAGTGCCTAACTCAGTCATAAGTGTAGAAAGGAAGATGTTCAAGGAAGGCTTCCCAGAGGAAGTGACACACAAACTGAATTTTAAAGGAGCAGGAGTTAACCAGATTAGGGAATGTGAGGAGAGAGGACATTCAGGCAGCTAGAACAGCAAATGCGTAGGTAGACAGACCTGGGCTTAGTTTAGGAACTCCAAGTGGTTTAATAGGTCTAAATATGAGCAGACATGGGAAAGTGGTGACAGAAAAGACTAGATAGGTCAGGTCTTGAAGGATTTTTTGTAAGCTGTGAGGAACACTATTAAATTTGTGTTGTTATAAAGATCCATGTGGCACCACCGTTGAGAATAGATTAGAAAGAGACAAAACTGGAGGCAAGTAAGAGGAAATTATTACTGCCCCAAACACAAATAGGAGGATATCAAATTTGAAAGCTGTGTTCCACAAACAGATTCTGTCAGACTGGGAAGATTTATAAAATTGTTGAAAGATACAGAAGACTTTTTGCCCCAAGTGAATAAATCCCAGAAGAATCATTTCAGCCCTTTATGTTTTTGGGGTTTTTTTCCATACATGGAAAACAAAGAATAAAGTGCATTTGAATTACTGGCTGCAGCAAGTTTGATAGAAACACCATTTATATAGTCATCCTTTTTTTCTCCGCAGGAATTACTGTTCACTCATAGTGTAACCAGGTGTTCATTACTCAGAATTTTTATTTAGTAGAAGATGAAGGCTATATTCTCCCGTACATGTACTGGAAAAGAATGTTTAAGGAGATTCATTGTTAGAAATTTCTTGTATTCCCACTGGATATGTGGCTGAATGTGAGTAATGTTTAGATTTCTTTGTCACTCACTTAAAGTGAAGTTGAGGGCCAGATGAGTTAGAAAGAGTTATGAAAGAGAGAGAAGCAAGGAGAGAAGTGGCAGTGGCTAATAGTCATCTCTCTTGAGTCACCAGCAATGAATGCCACTTTACTGGGGAACATTTCACGTGTTTCAAAACTCTGTGATGGGCAGCTTCTTGATTTCTCACTGCTTAGTTTCTACACATCATTGATACCTTCTGGTTCCTTAATAGAGGCCAATTGGAACTTTTATGAATATAATGAGGTTTTATTAAGTACTTTTTTCTTTAAGAGTAAGACTCCTCAATCACTTTTACTATAACTACATAAAATCTACCTTCAGCTTGTGAAAAAGTACTGTTTGGAGTAGAAGGAATATTAAATGGATGGCTAGTAAGATGGAGGTTGTTAATTTTCAATTGCTAACAAATGGATATAATTCTCAGTAGGTCTTTAAAGTGAAATAAAACCATTCTTCTTCTTGAGGCTTTGAATTGTTATTAGTAGTTAAAGAGTTTAATGAAGTGTTACTAGAAAAAGAAGTAGTATTTCAGTTGCTAAAGAGTGTAAATACCTCAGTAGTTTGTACTGAATAAAAAGAAACATTTTTTTTTTTAGTTGTCAAGGTTCCTTCAGAGTATACTGCCTTTAGTAGTTAGTCTTTAGTACTTGGTGCCATGGAAAATAGACACCACATGCTGATGAAACGTGGAGTTATGTTTCTTTTGTTATTACTGGAAGACTTCTAAGTGTGCTTTAAAAGTCCTTTAGGTTCAACATGTCCAATCCAACTTTCTGCAATGATGGAAATGTTCTATATCTATGTCCAGTGTGGTAGCCATGTGTGCCTATTGAGCATCTGAAATGTGGCTAGTACAGCTGAGAAATTGAAGTGCAAATTGTATCCAATATAAATATATTAAATATTAATATAAATATAAATAATCATATGTAGCTAGTGACCACAGTATTGGACGGTGCATTCTTAGATATTTGAGAACTGAGCAGCACATTCGATAACCATTACTTCAGTGACCAGTCACTAAAATATACTATAACTAATATTTATTTTTAGTACATTTGGAAATTTTGCTTTTTATTTTGCTTCTGTTAGAACTGAAAGAACTATAGTATTAGGAAGATGACAGAGAAAGTTGATTGAGGGATTAAATTTACTTTATGTCTTTATTTATATGTCATTTTCTCATTGAGGCCCTTCTGCTCGTACAGTTTATAATTTAGCACTCTGTCTCAGCCCACCGTATTTCCCTTTCCTGAATAATTTTTCTCTATAGCACTTATCACCATGTAACATACTAGAAAGAGGGCCTGGATTTTTCCCCCATTATATTCACTGCTGTGTCCCCAACACCTGGAACAATACCTGACACTTTAGAGGTGCATAGGAAATATTTGTGGATTGAATAAATGAGGCTTGTGGTTTCCCAATAATAATAATCCAATTCATTAAACATCTATTTTGCATTATATGGCAAGCATTGAGTTAAATTAGTTATATGAAGTGCACCGTGGCCGCTGTTGTTTTCCCTAATAAAACATTTGTTAGAGCCATTATTTGAAACAGAACATTGAGTTGTTTAAATCATTGGTTTGTAGAATTTCAGAACTGGAAGGAAGCTTGGCAATAATTTAATTCTACTGCCCGAAGTCACGTAGTGGTTTAAAGTTCCATCAATGTCATTTATATCCTCCTCTCACCTCTCTTTTTCCCTCATCTCCACAACCTATAAATCTTTTTGCTCAGTTATTTTTTTCCACATTCTCTCATCTCCATTCATCTAATTCTCACTTTTATCTAGGCTGCCTTTCCCACTGACTCTACTGTACTCCAAGGAACTCCCCAGATCCTTAACCCAACCATAGAAAAACTCTTTCGTCTTTTTTTTTTTTTTTTAATTTTTGTTTATTTTTTTTCCCCCAAAGCCCCAGTAGATAGTTGTATGTCATAGCTGCACAACCTTCCAGTTGCTGTATGTGGGACACGGCCTCAGCATGGCCAGAGAAGCGGTGCGTCGGTGCGCACCCGGGATCCGAACCCCGGGCCGCCAGCAGCGGAGCGCACGCACTTAACCGCTAAGCCATAGGGCCGGCCCTCTCTTTCGTCTTTCTTAACTAAAACTTTCCTGTTTACTTTAATTTCTTCTTTTCTTTTCTTTTTTGTTTTTTGGTGAGGAAGATTAGCCCTGAGCTGACGTCCGTTGCCAATCCTTCTCTTTTTGCTGAGGAAGATTGGCCCTGGGCTAACAACCTTGCCCATCTTCCTCTACTTTATATGGAACGCCGCCACAGCGTGGCTTGACTAGCAGTGCATCGGTCCGTGCCTGGGATCCGAAACTGCAAACCCCGGGCCACCGAAGAGGAGTGCGCGAACCTAACTGCTATGCCACCGGGCCGGCCCCTACTATAATTTCTTATAATTCTTCTCCTCAGTCCTAGAAGCATCTGCTGACCCCTAGTGCATCCTTAAGAACTTATTGTCTTCAAAACAAAAACTTTAAGAGAAAGCAAAAAAGAATCTCGTAGTGCCAGTTTCCTAGCCTGAGGTCTTTAATTCCATGGAGCTGAAAGCAGTCCTGCTGGGGTAATTTCAGTTTCCTTCTCCCATAAACATAGTCCAACATATTGTAGGCTTATAAACATATACATTACTTCGTGTCTGCCATATATATAGCTGCTGTGACATAAAAGCATATCAGAATCTCCCCAGTTTTTCCTGAAGAGCAATGGTGTTTCAATTCAAACATGGGGGGGTGTCATTTATATAAAGAATCTAAGTGAGGGGAGAGAGCGCCAAATACATTAAGCACCTTCAATCATCAGCCTTTTTAGCGATTCTCTTATTTAATCTTCACAACAACTCTATGGGTAATTATCTCCATTTTACAAATGTGGAAACTGAGGCTCATATAAGTTAAGTAACTTGTTCAGAGTCACCTAATCAGTAAATGGGAAAGCTGAAATTTTACATAGTTATATGTGATTCCAAAGCTTCTGCTTTCTTCCACGGGTAAGCCATGCTGTCTTCTGGAAGTGGGGGTAGGCAGGGAACAAGAGTTACAGTATTTGGTGTAGAATAGGAAGCAGGTGTGTTTGTTTTTTTGCATCCAGTGAGCCAGCCACAGACAGAAACTGGTTTTATTTGGGGCAAATGGTATGAGTATCCAGTGATACCAGTGGCCCTGCCTTACCTTTAACCTTCTCTGTCTCTTTCAGCCTATTCTTCAGGCTAGTTCACAGGAAGTACAAATGATTTCTGCTGAAGATCTTGAACCGAACAGTAGTGATTCTGTGAGGTTTTATGTAAACATTCACCTGACAGGTTTGTCTCCTTTGACAGTTGTTCCTACTTACAAAGCAGTTAATTCTCAAAAACTGTCATGAATATGCCATTTTTTCCCCACAAAAGCAAAAGTTTCATGGCAATTCTCAGGAATTGTTTGGAATGATAAAATAGTCCATGGTCTCGACACTTCTTCCAGCCTCTGTCTGTAGCACTTTTCACCTTAATTGCCTTTTGTTACTAGATTCTATGAGCAAAGCTTAAAAGTGAAGAATCCTGTTTCTTCCTTTGTACTCAAGGTCAATAAATACTTGTTGCATGTCCACTGTGTGCTAAGTTGTGCCAAAAGTTGAGGGTTTAAGGATAAATATACCTCATGGTCCCTGCCCACAAGAAGTTTCCAGCCTGTTAGAGAAGTCTGAAGATGGTTGCAGTTTAGGGTGATATGTCCAGCACAGTCAGTCATCATCAGCTCTTTACCTCTCCAGTCTTACCTCTTGATGCTTGTACTTTTTTCTCACCTCTGTCATCCCTTCTGTGACTGACTCTTTCAGATTTTAGATGTTACTTCTTTCAAGATATTTTCTCTGATCTCTCAGGACAAAGCTAGACACCCCCACCCTCACCAACATGTGTTTGCATGGTACCTAAATGTTCATCGTACTCTATTGTAGACCCTATTTACTTGAACTGTAAGCACCTTAAGGGCAAAACTATTGTTTTTAGCACCAACACATTGCTGGGCACATAATCAGTGATCAGTAAATCTTTATTGGCATTCTGCTTGAGTAACTCAGGAAAGGCTCATAATAGTGGAAGCAACATTTGAGCCAGTTTTTAAAGGATGAGTAGGAGTTCCCTAGATGAATCTGGGAAAGAAATTCTAGGCCAAGGGAACAATTTGTACAAATAGATGAGACGATAAAGAGTTTATAAGTGACTAGCGAGGCTTTCCTCGTGGAGTGTGAGATACAGGTTATTAGTTGTAGGATGTTATCTCGTGTAACTATCCAGAGCCAGCTAGACTAGATCAGAGTTAGATCATGAGGTAAAGAAAAGGAAGCCTCTACCTTCCCCAATTATATATCCAAAGTTAAAAATTAGGCTTTTGCTTAAATATGTATGTGTGTGACCTGTTAATAATTTCCGTTGGTCAGCCTTTCCTAGAGGAAAGTGACTTTCTTCCTAACCTCTCGCTAGAGCTCGCCTGCTTGAGACATCTCAGGCTGTAAGAAAGTAGCATGCTGAATTAAGCTGAGGAAGATGTAATTAAAAGAGCCAGGAGCTTACTCTCCTAGGTAATCCAATTTATATTGGTACTTCGGCATAAAAGTACATTTAAATGAAAACATTATACTCTCGTGATTGATCTTGTAAACTGTTTATTGAAAATTTAAAGCATGTTCTCATATTAGTGTATGGCATGATGTGCTTGCCAACAAAAAGTTTTGGAATTATAAATATCACTAAAGGTTTTGAATGCTCAGCTCTTTGTAGGTTACATACGGTATTTAGAAACAGTTCTTTGATGAAACAAGGCTCTGGTTAAAGGGGTTCAAGTGCTGTCTAAGTCTAAGCTGTAGCTTAGGTTCCTTTGCCTATTAATTAAACTTTATTTTTATAAGGCTTTTCTTGCTCTTTCCCTAAATAAAATAGGAAGATATTCACAAATTTTAGTCTGTTACTTCACCCGTTCCTTGAAAGCTGTGGAGGAAAAGTATCTTTTATTAGGTAACAGTTAAGAGAGAGTTGTCTACTTCTTATAAAGTTAAAGTGAGACTTCCCTTTGCATTTCTAAAATATAATGCATGGAAAACTAGAATTAATTCAAGGCTTGAATGTTAAATTTTAAAGCCATCAATGGACCAGTATATTCTTCTTTCTCTGCTTGTCAGCTTACCATTTGGCACAAAGTAAATATTGATTGTTAGAATGAAACTGAAACATGCTGGTGAGGGAACATGTATTGGCTTGGTACATAGGCAACAGAATTAGCATTTCTGAGGGATTTGTTGTTGTAGTAGAGTGTGGATTTCCTTGGGAAATGAATACTGTATCTTTAGGAAATAAATATTTCCTTGACCATTTATACAAGAGCCAAAGTCAGTCCTGGAGTTAGAATCAGAAGACTTGGGTTTTAGTCCTGACCCTGAGCAAGGCATTTAACCTCTCTGACCCTCAGTTTCCTTTTTCTATAAGGAGTAGGAGATTGAGCCAGATATCCCTAAGAATCCTGTGTTTCTTTTATCTTTAAGTTTTATTGCTGCCTTCACAATACCCTAGAATCGGCAGTGAGCCAAGCCGAGATGGGCAATTTGGCATACGGTAAACAGCAGCTATCCCAGGAACCATATCTGTTCTACTCTGGTATGGTCCTGTCAACATAAACTAGTTCTGCGATACTGTTTCTGGGCTCTGTGTGTGTGTGTGTGTTTAATGTGCCTGGTTTAAACTTATTCACAGTAATACTTCTGCCTGAGCTGTTCTACGTGCGTGATGTTTCTGTACACCAACCCTGATTGCGTACAGACTTCCTTCTTGGCCTGCTTCTTCCACTTTACTCTCTGGAATCATGATAGAGAAATGTCATCCTCTTCCGTTTCTGACTCACCTCTTTGTAATGACTGAGTTTTTTTGCCGTGCACTATTGTCTGGCTGCTCCTGACCGGGCCTCTCCTTTCTGGACTTGTTTTTTACTATAACAACTGGGATTAATTATTGCTTGCATTTATTGAGAGCTTTCTGTGTGCCAAGCACATTGCAAAGGGCTTTATTTATGTTCATGTCATTTAATCCCTACAACTTCCCAGTACAGGTAAATATTTTTGTGCCCATTTTATAAGTTAGAAAACCAAGGCTCAGAGAGGTGAAGTAACTTGCCCAGTGTTAACACCTGGCGATAGATCTGGAATTAAAATTTCAGTTGCCTCCAAAGCTCATCCTCTTAAACAATATGCTATGTTATCTCCATGGTGATAATGATGATAACTACAGTATGTTGAGCACCTACTGGGTGATGGGCAATGCATTTGCCACCTTTGGCCTCTCCATTTTACAATAGTGGAAACTGCTATCGCACATATTCTACTTTTGGGCTAATAAATCTAAGTGCCAGGGGGCCGGCCCCATGGCTTAGTGGTTAAGTGCATGCGCTCCGCTGCTGGCAGCCCGGGTTCGGATCCCGGGCGCGCACCGACGCACCGCTTCTCCGGCCATGCTGAGGCCGCGTCCCACATACAGCAACTAGAAGGCTGTGCAGCTATGACGTACAACTATCTACTGGGGCTTTGGGGGGAAAAATAAATAAATAAATAAATTTTAAAAATCTAAGTGCCAGGGTTCGAAGGTGTTGGACATTATTGGAGCATTCTTTCAACGTATTTTTCCTTCTACTCTCTTTCATGGTCAACATCATAATGTTTTTCTTTCTTTTCTTTTCTTTTCTTTTTTTTTTTTTGAGGAAGATTGGCCCTGTGCTAACATCTGTTGCCAATCTTCCTCTTTTTTTTTTTCCTTTTTTCTCCCCAAAGCCCCAGTACATAGTTGTGTATCGTAGTTGTAGAGTTGTAACTCTTCTGTGTGGGACGCCGCCTCAGCATGGCTTGATGAGCGGTGAGTAGGTCCATGCCCAGGATCCGAACCGGTGAACCCCGGGCCGCCAAAGCAGAACAGGCGAACTTAACTGCTACGCCACCGGGCCAGCTCCCATAATGTTTTTCTGACTACTGCCAATATTAACAATTAAATATTGCCTGAGTATTTCTACACTTTTTTTCTTACTGATGTTTTAGCATTGTCATTTTCTTATTTGTTACCTTTACTCCTTTTTTTTTCCCCCTGTATCAAAAGCAGATAATGGGGATAAGATAATGGGAAAAAAGGAGGTGTTAAGGAAAGGCAGAGGGAAAGTCTAGATACTAGAAATCTTTCAATGATCTCAGTTTGGGAAAAAAAGATTGACACTAAAAGCTCTGTTTTTTTGGTAGCTGTCATTTGTTGAAGGACTATTAGGGCTTTGCCACTTATAAACTTGGTGACATAAGACACAGAATTTGACTTCACTAGCCTTAGTTTTCTTATCTGATAATAGGGTAAATTAATATCCATATCCTTTACAATGCATGGTTGGTAGTGGTGATGATTAAATGAAATAACCAATGTAAAACTCCTTACTATAGCGCTCAAAATTGTTAGTTCTCCATTTTATCTTCAGGTGGTTGTGAAATAATCCAGAGTATGTGGCTAAACACTGTGGTAAGTTTGTGTTAAGAGTGGCTTTTTTACATTTAGAAAATATAGTGTTTGCATACACAGGTATGTATGTAAATAAAAATTGATTGAGCTGTATCCTTAATATTTATGTGTTTGGCTATATGTGACTTAGTTATATCTCAATAAAAAAGAAAAATTAGTATGCAAGCTGCATGTGGTTAGCTGATATTTCCATGTGTATTATACCTAGCATGTAGGGCTACTCCCTATAATTTTGTATTCCCCAAGATCATATATATGGTGGTTATTGAGCTTTAGCAGAAAGAGAAATGTTGTATAATACCTTCCAAATATTTATTTCAAGTTTACTATTTTAGTAAGCAAAAATTTCAGAAAATTTTCTTTTTATTTTTAGAAAAGGTATATTCAGTCTTAAAATACTATTCCTAATGTTACTAATTCCCAGTACATAGATCTCATCCTGCTTTGGGTATGCCACTCACAGGTAGGAAATACCATTTAGAGCAAGCAGTGAAATGTCAGAACAGTCTGGTACTTGTGAGGCAAGTCTGTATCTAAAGCGTACCTTTGAATAGACTTCTGCTCCCATTTGCCTGCTACACATAACCCTGATGTTTTTTGTGTGATTAAATTTCTAAGTTCTTTGGTAGACTCTTGAGCAGGCTCCCTTTCTTCTGTGGCTATGAGTCTAGGAAGTTGAACCAAGCTCACTGTTAGGAAAAGTGGGTGTGGACTCTTAGGGCTGTGCCTCTCAGCAGCTAGAATGTGGTTGGCAGTCTCCTCCCCTTCCTGCATTTCAACTCTTCACAGTGTGCGCTCTGGAATGACAGGCATTCCTGTGTGAAGAGAGCCAGCGTGAAGACATATTTATAAGAACCACAAGTGCCCAGGCCGGGATACAGGGAAACAGAAACTCGAATAGATTATGTGACCTCGTGCCATTTCCTGATGTTTGGCAGTGACACCGAGAGAGGAGTGCATGTCTTCTCCTTATGTGGATTTATCTTTTAAGAAAAGTTTGCTTTGGTCTGGGACAGTTTCTTGTTGTGGGACACATCAGACAATATAATCATGGGGCAAGCTGACGTCTCCAGACTGGTAAATCCAGATGCTGTTGGTGAGTAATAGAAGGCAAAGAAACAAAATCTTGACAGAGGCAAGGCAGATCTACAGGTGAAGTTGAATATTTTATAGGAATTTGAACATAAGGCTTTTAATGTTTATAATTTTGTGAGATTTATAACTTTGTGAAAAATGAATGAAAACATATGAGTTATCTTTCATTCACTTACATTAATTTACCACTCATAGTTTTGTTTTACTTGATCCCTTCCGAGGTTTTTTAATAAGATATTGCTAGGAAACTATCTGTTAATTTCTTGCCCTTGCAGAAGATAAGTAAGTGGTATAGGAGGTCATATTTAGAATTCAGTGGTGTTTTACTAGTATTTTGCAGGACTTGTGCAATTGAGATATGGGTATATATATGTGTATATATATATATGTGGTATAGAACTAGTATTGTTGACTTCTATAAACAGGACCATTTTTAAGATTTGACTTAGGGGACCAGCCCCGTGGCTTAGTGGTTAAGTGCTCGCGCTCCGCTACTGGCGGCCCAGGGTTCAGATCCCGGGCGCGCACCGACGCACCGCTTGTCCGGCCATGCTGAGGTGGCGTCCCACATATAGCAACTAGAAGGATGTGCAATTATGACATACAGCTATCTACTGGGGCTTTGGGGAGAAAAGGGGAAAAAAAGGAGGATTGGCAATAGATGTTAGCTCAGAGCCGGTCTTCCTCAGCAAAAAGAGGAGGATTGGCATGGATGTTAGCTCAGGGCTGATCTTCCTCACACACACACACAAAAAAAAGATTTGACTTAATTTTTTAGACTCAGTTATACATTTTCCAGTTAAATCTCAGGCTTCTTCCATTGTGCTGTTGTTTCCATTTCTCATAAGGCAACACTTTGGTATAAACATTTCTGAAGTCCGTGCTCTGCATTTGAAGTGTTATTGTCTCAGAGATAGATGGAGACCAAGCTGATAACTGTAAGTGTAGCTCAGAGTTTCAAAGCTTGTAAGTGAAATGAAAGTCCATTGTCACTGAAGACTCATTTTCCCAACCTTGTAGGGTTTTGTATAAGATGAAGATGGAAAGGTGGGAAAAATAGTTTTAAGTGGATGTTCATTAAAGAGTTGCTAAATATAAGCAAAGTGGGGGAAAACCTGTGAATCATTTCTTGACGTTATACTATTAAAAATAAAGAAAAAGGTGTATACCTTCTCTTTGAGTTATGAAGCAGCAGAAAACATGTTCAGTCCTAGGCTGCTTTTTTTTTCAGAAATGAAAAATGTTGGTGACTTTAAAAAAAAAAAGTATAAAAGTGTGGGAATGTAGGTAACACTCCCAAATGTGTCTCATGATTTAATGTGATTTAGTTTCTAAAGGTATATTTTCCCCTGAGAAATTCGCAGATGGAATTCCTATGAAGTATTTTTCATGTTTTACTGAAACTGAGGCATGTGGATGGCAAAGTGAGTCTTTCAGCAACAGACTTTTAGGACTGAAGTCAGAACTTGACTCACTTTACCTTGATCACCAGTGCTAGGTCCATATCAATTCAGTAACTCACTTTCTTTTAATGAAGTGTTTTATAAATAGAAAAAGATATAGAGAAAAATATAAAAGACTCTCTCAGGCCACTACCCAGCTTAAGAAATGAAATTAAAAACAGATATATCCCGGGGCAGCCCGGTGGCATAGTGGTTGGGTTCGCGCACTCTGCTTCTGTGGCCCGGGGTTCACAGGTTCAGATCCCAGGCGCAGACCTGCGCACCGCTTATCAAGCCAGGCTGTGGCAGACATCCCACATATAAGGTGGAGGAGGATGGGCACAGATGTTAGCCCGTGGCCAATCTTCCTCAGCAAAAAGAGGAGGATTGGCAACAGATGTTAGCTCAGGGCTAATCTTGCTTACACAAAAAGACGATATATCCCACTCCACTCCTCTCTCTATGCCCACATTCCCTTATGATGATATTTTGCTTCTTTGCTCCCAGAGGTAACCACTCTCCTGAATTTGGTAAATTCTCCTTTGGGCCACTAAATTCTCCTGTGGTTTCTCCTCCAAAGACTAGTTCTTGGTTAACAAGTATAATAAGGATGTAAATCATGCTAGGCATTTATCTATGGGATCAGAATAAAAGGTCTTTGAAAAGCAAGAAGTGGATAAGCAGGTACAACTTACTGATGGGTGGTGATATTTTATGAAGAATGCCCGTCTAATATCTATATACTATACAAAAAATTTCATCTCAGTAGATAAAGTCTGATGATATTTTTTATACTTTTGAAAAAAAAGTGAGTCCAATTCATCAATTTTTTTGCCTACCAATTACCCTAATAAGAGACCTATGAAAAAGAAGTAGAAATCACTCAGGTATCTAAGATTGTTATGTTCTCTCTGGATTTAATTTTTGGGTTTTAGTTCCTATTACCTAGATAATTCATAGGTGACTATAAGCTGTTTTAATGGACAGACTCTATTGTATTATTTATAATTCAGGATGTATTCTATCTGAGCGAATCAGGACCAGGTCATGAAAGCTTAACATTGACAACTTTGAGGACTGTACCATTGCTTTAAAGGCTTTTACCAAACATAACAGTTTCTTAATGAAATTTAAAAAGCATTTCAATGGGTAGGTGTCTGGAATGTCTTAACAGATTCTTTGGAAGGATAAATTTACGAAGTAAGTTAAGACTTAAATCATTTGTTTACAGTTCTAGGCCTGTAATATAGTAGTTTTGAGCTTTAAAATTGATGGTACTAGGTTTGGCAAGCCAAGTGATATAAAATAAATGAATGAATATATTGAATTGATTTCATACTATTTTCAAGGCACTGTGAATATCATGGCAGACCCTGTATAGAATTCCTGTCTGCCCTTAAGTTTACTTTCTAGTTGAGAATTTAAAATATTAAAAGAAATAATCCAAAATATTTATAAATTTGTTTAAGATAAGACATATAGTTCTCCCTCAGCACTCGCAGGGTATTGGTTCCAGAACCCCCACGGGTACCAAAATCCATGGATGCTCAAACCCTTATGTAAAATGGCATAGTATTTGCATATAACCAAGGGATGCTCTCTCGTACACTTTATTTTTTTTTTCTGTGTCTCTGTAGTTATTTTTTTTGTTTTTTTTTTAATTTTTTGTTTGTTGCAGTAACATTGGTTTATAACATTGTATGAATTTCAGGTGTACAGCATTATACTTCTATTTCTGCATAGATTACATCATGTTCACCACCCAAATACTAATTACAACCCATCACCACACACATGTGCCGAATTATCCCTTTTGCCCTCCTCCCTCCCCCCTTCCCCTCTGGTAACCACCAATCCAATCTCTGTCTCCATGTGTTTGTTTGTTGTTATTATCTTCTTGCATACTTTAAATCATCTCTAGATTACTTATAATACCTAATACAATGTAAATGCTATATAAATAGTTGTTATGCTGTATTATTTAGGGAATAATGACAAGAAAAAAAGTATCGAGGCAGTCATTGTAGGCTTTTGGGTCTGCAGTTGGTTGAACTGTGGATACAGAGGGCCGACTGTATTCCTTTGTTTAAGGTTGTTGACTCCCTTGGCTTACGATGGAAGTCCAGAGCTGTTAACCAAGAAGAGTCTGCTTTCAAATGAATAATCTTTGCGTGAAGACTCATATGCATATTTATGAGATGTTATGTCAGTATCTAACTATTGTTTTTACCGCAGGATCTTTCTTTCTTTTTTTTGTGTTTTTGTTTTTTTTTTGTGAGGAAGATCAGCCCTGAGCTAACATCCATGCCAATCCTCCTCTTTTTGCTGAGGAAGACTGGCCCTGAGCTAACATCTATTGCCAGTCCTCCTCCTTTTTTTTCCCCTTTTTCTCCGCAAAGCCCCAGTAGATAGTTGTATGTCACAGCTGCACATCCTTCTAGTTGCTGTATGTGGGATGCGGCCTCAGCATGGCCAGACAAGCAGTGCGTGGGTGCCGGCCCGGGATCCGGACCGGGCTGCCAGCAGAGCGCAAGCACTTAACCGCTAAGCCACGGGGCCGGCCCCAGGATCTTTCTAACAACTGGTGAACTAATCAAGTTTTGAATGCAGAGTAGGAATTTATGCTGTGGTGTCCATTCAAGAAAATAAGCAGTTATCCTCAGCAGTTCATATAAAAAACTTATCCTTAAGTGAAATATGTCCATAGGAGAAGTCTGTAGATTTACTCAGATAAAACTTTCAAATAATACTTTGTAGTTCTTGATCAACATAAAAGTTGTTTCTGCGTTCACTAGAATCATTTACTATGTGGCCTAGTAAAACAACCAGCTAATTAGCACATGTCCTTAAATTAGGCACAAGACCAAAGAATTTTAATAAGCTCCACCCAACCTTTACTCTGGAACTTTCCTTCTCTCTGTTTTTCCATTCCCCTACTCTAGCTTTTTTTTTCTTTTTTGCCCTTCATATACCTTTCATTCACTAATTAGCCTCTTTTTTTCCCACTTTATACCTTTGCATAAGAATATATTGCTTTAAAAGATACTGTTTTGTAATATTTCATCTTTCCTACATTCCTTTTCCATCACCATTTGATTCATTTTGCTCTGAAATTTGTAGTTATAGGTTCTCATGCACATGATAATGGGAGTGGTTTTGGGAAAGGTGATTTAGAAATATATCATCATTCGGAGGTAAACTCATTCATACTGGATGCATAAAATTTAATGTGGCTATATGAAAATATTAACACAGGAATGAGTAATAAAGGGATTAATTAAAAATAAACTACTTCAGGGGCTGGCCCAGTGGTATAGCAGTTAAGTTCGCACGCTACGCTTTGGAGGCCCAGGGTTCGTGGGTTCCAATCCCGGGCGGGCACCGACGCACTGCTTGTCAAGCCATGTTGTGGCGGTGTCCCAAATAAAGTAGAGGAAGATGTGCACAGATGTTAGCTCAGGGCCAGTCTTCCTCAGCTGAAAAAAGAGGAAGATGGGCACGGATGTTAGCTCAGGGCTGATCTTCCTCACACACACAAAAAAAGATAATTAGAGAGAACCATTAGATTATAAAAATAATTGGTCACAATATATGTCAAGTCATTATGCTGTACACCTTAAACTTAAGGAAAAAAATAATTGTTACCTCTTGATAATGGAATATGTATCTTATACAAAATTATAGATTTTTAATCTTTGGACAAATAACTATTATAAAAGTTTTATGGGTAAAATGGGAGAACTTTATACACTTTGAATCTGGACCTTTTTTTAAACCCAGTAAGGTATGAGGTAAGACAGACCGACCCAATAATTTTGTTGCTTATTACAAGCAACACAAGCCTAGTGAAGGGGAGAGTGTAGTGAAGGATATGTTGAAAACTAAGTTTCCTATTGACTCCAGTTGTCTGTGTCTTACCTTGCCTTTCAACATGGATGGTTAAGAATTGGTTGTAAATTGGATTCTAAAATGAACATTGTCTTTGACCTAGGGCTGATTGTTAAACCCTGTTTTATCCCTTATCTCTAGCAAGTCATGTAGGTATAATATGTATCTACAGTGAATAGTTGATGAATACTTTATCTGAAGATGAAAAGTGTTAAGTAATTTTTTAATAATAATATACATTTATTTAAAAATCACCCCAGAAATTCATCTGGAACAACTAAACTTGCACCAAAAAACTTGAATTAAATGTTGACCAGGAAAAATCTGGAGGTTGAAGAAAGAAACTGCTAGAACTCTGCATAATACGTGATATAAGAAACAAGCCTGTGAAACGTAAGGTGCTACAACTTGAATGAGGAAGTAAGGAGTTTAAAAACCAGGGCATAGTTTCAGGGTACCACTCAAACCAGAAACTCCAAACTGTAGTTTGGTTGGTTATCTTCCTCTCCCAACCTCCACTCCCTCCAAAAAACACCAAGACCTCCAACTCTGTGACATGCTTTCCTAGTGGCCTGCAGCTACATGCCTCAAAGGAAAAGGCATTTTCTTTGGAACACATAATCATAAAACTATAGCTAGCATCCTACACCATTTTCTGGCAAACAAAGGGAAACTACCTTGTTTTGTTGCTCCTGGCAAACAGAATGGGGCCATAAAGCCATTTTAAATTCCATAACTAGTTTAAACAGAAGCAGGAGGATATCCAAATGTGACTCCAAGTCTGTTTCTTCTGTCAAATTGGAAGTGGAAGGGAGATGGTCATAAAATCAGAGTTACTGAGAATAAATGGCTGATGTGCAAATTTGCTTATGAACAGTTTCAAACTCACCTCTTTCAACCCTTTAATTATGCGTATAGAAGGAATTTGAGGTGTAATTGTATCATTAAAAATACAAAAGAGGGATGATTTCTAGATACCTGAATATACTTTTTGTCATATAATTTATTCATCTGTCTGTTTGTCTTTCTTTCCATTGCAGTTTTCTGAGGGATGCAATTGAATTTTCTTCCTATCAGACAAAAATTCATAGTAAGAATCCTGAACTAGTGTACCAGTTTTAATGGATCCAGGAATGCTATGGAGATTAGTGGCTTCAATTAGATCTAGTCAGCTATCAAGGATTTATGCATACTTTAAAACCCTTCATTCTACAGCTGAAAAATTTATACCCAGTGAATTCAGATCACCATTAAATTTGGTCTCTAGCTCCTTTAGCACAAGATTGTACTCATGGCAAACAAGGGTGATACACTTAAAAAAAACGTAGGAGTAGAAAGTGTTGTTTGGGTGATCCAAATCTACTCACTTCAATGTGTGTCACTACTCCAGAACCAAAGTAATTATCCTTGAGTGGTGTAATTTGCTTAATATTTCAAACTATGATTTTCATGTGGAAAGTAATTCGTTTTTATGGGAACCTAATATTTAGGAAGAATTATTTTCTTTTGTGCATTTATGTATATACTGGACTTCATTTATTAACTGTCGTGGTTTGAAAACTCCTACTTGCATTATAAAAAGTAAATTTGGTTTTTTCCCAACTGTAAAAACCATACATGTTCATTGTAAAAAAAAAAATACACAAAAAATATAGTAAGCTAAAAAGAAGAAGCAAGTCTCCTATAATCCTACCATCAAAATATATTTACATTTTGGGGCCTGCCGGTGGCGCAAGCGGTTAAGTGCACGTGTTCCAATGCGGTGGCCCGAGGTTCACCGGTTCGGATCCCAGGCACGCACTAACACACCTCTTGGCAAACCATGCTGTGGCGGCGTCCCATATAAAGTGGAGGCACATGGGCACAGATGTTAGCCCAGGGCCAGTCTTCCTCAGCAAAAAAATAAAAAAAAAAAAGGAGGAGTGGCAGATGTTAGCACGGGGCTGATCTTCCTTACAAAAAAATATATATATATATTTACATTTTGATTTAGTTCCTTCTGTTTTTCTTAACATCTTTTAGCAGAGTTTAGATAATGTGATATGTATAATTTACATGTAAATTTTATTCTGTTTTTATTTTTATTTATTTATTTTTTTGGTGAGGAAGATCGGCCCTGAGCTAACATCTGCCAATCCTCTTTTTTTGCTGAGAAAGACTGGCCCTGGGCTAACATCCATGCCCATCTTCCTCTACTTTATATGGGACTCCGCCACAGCATGACTTGAGAAGTGATGTGTCGGTGTGCACCCAGGATCCAAACCGGCGAACCCCGGGCTGCCACAGCGGAGCGTGAGCAGTTAACCGCTTGCGCCACCAGGCAGCCCTTTATTCTATTTTTAACCTAGGATTATTAATTACTCTAGAAACTTAGTTCTAATGATTGTATAGTGTTTTATATAAATTTTTCAGTTTATTTTTTCATATACCTATTATTGTACATTTAAGACATTCCTAATTATTTACCACCGTAAATAACACTATCAGAAATAACATCTTGGGGTAGCTTCCGTTTTCTCAAGCTGAGTTTTCTAGACTTTTGTGTGAATGTTATGAGAACTTATGCTTTTATTAGAAAAAATGATCTTATATAATTTATACAAAGTTGGAATTAAAATTTGAAAGATATGTGCATCCCCCTGGCCACTATTCTAGTTATAAATAATACCTAGTTAGATAATAAAAGAGTATGTGCCCAAATGGAATTTGATAATGGGAGACCAGTTCCTGTTTCAAAGGCTCCTTGGAGTTGGATTTACGCAGACTATTGAGAGTAGGTCTTTAGTTGGCCACCTTCCATTCGTGAAAATACTCTTAGACTTAAATAGGGAAGGCTTGACTGGCTGCCTCCCCAGTATCGTTTAATTACTTGAAGGTCCCACCCTTCATATGTAGGACATTTGATGGAATCAAGTTTTTGTGATTTCCATCTGGTGTCAAATAATGGGTTTGAAGGGAAAAGAAGATGATTTACCTTTTTCCCTTTTCATTAGGAATGATTAATCTGCTTCCTCTTCTTTTTCTGATATCTTTCATCTGTGAGGACACTCTCTTGATTCAGAATTTCTTTCTTTCAGCAGGCACCTAAGCAAAGAATGTGTAGGAAGAACTTTATCAACACTTTATTTTAATCGGTTATAGGTGTTGCTCTTGAATAATGGCTAAAAGTGGAGTGAGTGTCCAGAGCTCCCAGACTAGTCTCCAACAGAAGTGCTTAAGAGTATGACTTTGGAGTCCTGTCTGTCTCTCCCATGTGTCTTATCAACAGCATGAAGAATCTGCCTCAGCTTCAAGCAAGATCTAAAGAAATAAGGGGCACAGCAGTCAGTGAAGAAAGATTCCAAATACAGGATATGATTTACGAATAAAAAAGAAAAATTAATAATCTGATGCAAAAATAATTTACAGTACTGATCTAAATCATAAAAGTTAATTGCTACATCCAATTTAAATACAAAGTAATAACTTCTAAGAGAAGTGAACAAAGGATTGCTAAAGTACGTGTTGAAATTTGAAGTAATTATAACTGAGTGGCAAATTAGTTTATAAGGACGGTTTAATAAGAAACCAAACTTTGGGGCCGGCCCTGTGGCTTAGCGGTTAAGTGCCAGCACTCTGCTACTGGCGGCCTGGGGTTCGGATCCCGGGCGCGCACTGACGCACCGCTTCTCCAGCCATGCTGAGGCTGCGTCCCACATACAGCAACTAGAAGGATGTGCAACTATGACATACAACTATCTACTGGGGCTTTGGGGGAAAAAAAGGAGGAGGATTGGCAATAGATGTTAGCTCAGAGCCAGTCTTCCTCAGCAAAAAGAGGAGGATTAGGACGGATGTTAGCTCAGGGCTGATCTTCCTCACAAAAAAAAAAGAAACCTAACTTTGGAATTTGTACTCTTTATAAAATTTGGTATTGTACTCTTTATAAATTTTGATATTGAGTGGTATTTGAGATAAATACCAAACTGTTAAAGTAAATTATATAGAGATTAATACCAATCGTCTAGGTTGTTGTAAGAATTAAATCATGTAATGTGCCAGATTTGTAAATTATATTCTAAAAACTTGTTAGTGAATGAAACCAGATGTTATAAGATTTCAGCTTAATCTTTATTCTGAAGGCAGCATGGTCAAAAGGATCACAGACTTTGAAGTCAGAGAGACTTGGATTTGAATCCCAGCTGTATCACTTATGCTGCAAGCCAATAGATAGCATCCAAAGGATGAAATATACAAAGAAAAGCAATCCAACAGGAAAAAAAAAGCCAATGAAATGACATTTAGAAATTAAATAAACAAAAAAACTCACCTGCTCACTGAAAATACAATACCCAGTGAAAATATCCTTCAAAAATGATGAAATAAAATTATCCTAGTTGCAAACACAGGATTGCAGGAAGAAATGAAGAATACCCAAAACACAAATATCTAGGAAATAGTAAAAAATCTTGTTAAGACAACAATAATGTTTTCTGTGGTTTATTGTTATGTATTTGTAGAAGAAAATATGATAAGAACACAAGGAGTAAATAGAGTTAAAATGTAAGATTCTTGCATTGTTCAGAATATAGTAAAAGTACTAAAGTAGATTGTAACAAGTCAGGGATGCACAGAACAAATGAGACCAGTAGAAAATAAATAACAAAATGGTAGATTTAAACTCCACTGTGTCAGTAAAAACATTAAACATAAATGGAATAAACACTCTAAATTATGACAATTGTCAAACTAGATAGAAAAACAAAATCAAGGCTAAAGTGTTACTAGAGTGATAGAGGGAATTCCATGATAAAAGGGTCAATTCAACAGGAAGATATAGTAACTCTAAATGCGTATATACCTAATAACATAGCTTCAAAGTATATAAAGTAAAAACTAATAGAACTAAAAGGAGAAAGAGACAAATCCACTTTCACAGGTAGAGATGTTTACATATCTCTCTCAGTAACTGATAGAACAAGCTGACAACAAATCAGAAAGGATGTTAATGATTTGTACAACTTGATTAACCAACTTGACCTAATTGGTATGTATAGAACACTACACTCAACTGCACAGTACACTTTCTTTCCAAGAGCACATGGAACATAATATAAATCTGGAAAAAATAACTGCAAACTTTTTTATTGTTTATTTTTAAATTTTTTTTTTAAGGAAAATTGGCTCTGAGCTAACATCTGTGCCCATCTTCCTCTACTTTGTATATGGGACGCTGCCACAGATGGCTTGATGAGTGGTGCATAGGTCCAAGCCCGGGATTCGAACCTGTGACCCCGGGCTGCCAAAGCAGAGTGCATGAACTTAACCACTGTGCCACAAGGCCGGCCCCTTTATTGTTTATTTTTAATTTAAACTATATCTGAGACTAGGAAACACAGGCAAGACCCTCACAGTTCTTCTCTAGGAATACTTTGCTTGAGTAGGAAACACTGGAATGATGCCAAGATTTTCTAGTTTATTTTTCTTCAGCAAAGAAGTAAGTTACAGGCAGAGAATGTCTGCCTCTCTCTTCTAACATGCGTAAAATTTCCAGATAATAATCCGGGTTGGGGGCCGGCCGTGGCTTAGCGGTTAAGTGCGCGCACTCCGCTGCTAGCGGCCCGGGTTCGGATCCCGGGCGCGCACAGATGCACCGCTTCTCCGGCCATGCTGAGGCCATGTCCCACATACAGCAACTAGAAGGATGTGCAGCTATGACATAGAACTATCTACTAGGGCTTTGGGGGGAAAAAATAAATAAATAAAATCTAAAAAAAAAAAAATAATCCGGATTGGGTTTAACAAACCTGATTGATCATAAGAATCACCTGGGAAGATTTTTGAAGCTAGATTCCTACATCTCGCCTCCTGGAGATTCTGTATTTTGAAAAGGCACCTGGGCTGATTTCAGAGATTTGAACAGATATGGGAGTCACTGAAATAATGTTCTGTTTATAATGGAAAGTGGGGAGGAGAGATGGGGGTTGTGGAGAATATAAGAATATACATGAATGAATTTTGGATAATAACTGGGTCAGGGCTGGGTGTGGCCGAACCCCACTGCATGAGGCAAGAGGCATATCCACTTCTAAAACTTTTATAAACATGAAAATTAAACACATCTGCATAAAGCATCAAAGAAAAAAGTTGCTGCTGTCTTTGCTTTTTGTATTCAATGACTTTCTTTACATAAAGCAAGAGGAGGGCTATTCTTAGCAATAGATATGTTAGCAGATACATTCTTTTTTGTGTATGAGGAAGATTGGCTCTGAGCTAGCATCTGCTACCAATCTTCCTCTTTTTTTTTTTTTTTGCTTGAAGAATGGCCTTGAGCTAACATCTGTGCCAATCTTCCTTTGTTTTGTATATGGGACACTGCCACAGCACACCGTGATGATCGGTGTGTAAGCCATCATCAGATCTTGATGGTCCAAACCCGAGAACCCCGGGCCGCCGAAGCAGAGTGTGCAAACTTAACTGCTATACCACCAGGCTGGCCCCCAGATACATTCATTTTTATCATAAGCTCTTGGTATTTTCCATGTGTGATAACTGTTTTTTTAAATAAATGACTCGCATCTTATCTTTAAAAAAAATTTTTTTTTTATCTTTTGACCGCTTCACCCATTTCTCCCACTCCCTGCCCCCTACCTCAGGCAATTACCAATCTTCTCTGTATTTATGAGCTTGGTAATTTTTTTTATTTTTTTAAGATTCCATATATAAGAGATTGATCCTGCAGTATTTGTCTTTCTCTGTCTGAATTATTTCACTTAGCGTAAGGCCCTCGAGGTCCATCCGTGTTGTCACAAATGGCAAGATTTCATTCTTTTGATGGCTGAGTAATATTCCTCTGTGTGTGTGTGTGCGTGTGTGTGTGTGTGTATACAATTTCTTTATGCATTCATCCATCTGTGGACACTTGGGTTGTTTCCATATCTAGGCTATTGTAAATAATGCTGCAGTGAACATGGGTGTACATAGCATATATCTTTTCAAGTTATTGTTTTCATTTTCTTCAGGTAAATACCCAGAAATGGAATTGCTGGATCATATGGTAGTTCTATTTTTAATTTTTTGAGGAACCTCCATGTTTTCCGTAGTGGCTGCACCAATTTACATTCCCCCCAGCAGTGCACAAGGGTTCCCTTTTCTCCACGTCCTTGCCAACACTTATATATTTTTGATAATAGCCATTCTAACAGGTGTAAGATGATATCTCATTGCAGTTTTGATTTGCATTTCCCTGAGGATTAATGATGTTGAGCATCTTTTCATGTATGTGTTGGCCATCTATATGTCTTCTTTGGAAAAATGTCTATTTAGATCTTCTACCCATTTTTTTTTTAATTTTATTTATTTATTTGTTCCCCCAAAGCCCCAGTAGATAGTTGTATGTCATAGCTGCACATCCTTCTAGTTGCTGTATGTGGGACTCGGCCCCAGTATGGCTGGAGAAGCGGTGCGTAGGTGCGCACCCGGGATCTGAACCTGGCAGAGCACATGCACTTAACCGCTAAGCCACGGGGCCGGCCCATTCTACCCATTTTTTAAACGAGTTTTTTTGCTATTGAGATGTTTGAATTCTTCATATATTTTGGATATTAACCCCTTATCAGATATATGATTTGCAAATATTTTCTCCCATTCAGTAGATTGCCTTTCTGTTTTGCTGATGGTTTCCTTTGCTGTGGAAAAGCTTTTTAGTTTGATGTAGTCCCACTTGTTTATTTCCGCTTGTAAATCATTGCCAAGACCTATGTCAAGGAGCTTACCGCTATGTTTTCTTCTAGGAGTTTTATGGTTTTAAGTCTTACATTCAAGTCGTTCATCTATGTTGAGTTAATTTTTGTGTATGGTGTAAGAATAGCGGTCTGGTTTCATTCTTTTGCATGTCTAGTTTTCCCAGCACTGTTTATTGAAGAGACTATCCTTTCCTCACTGTATATCCTTGGCTCCCTTGTCATAAATTAATTGACAGTATATGCATGGGTTTATTTCTGGGCTTTCTGTTCTCTTCTGTTGATCTATATGTCTGTTTTTATGCCAATACTACACTGTTTTAATTACCGTAGATTTGTAGTATAGTTTGAAATCAGGGAGCATGATGCCTCCAGCTTTGTTCCTCCTCAAGATTGCTTTGGCTATTCGAGGTCTTTTGTGGTTCCATACAAATTTTAGAATTGTTTGTTCTATTTCTGTGAAAAATACTATTGAAATTTTGATAGAGAGTGCATTGAATCTGATTGCTTTGGGTGGTATGAACATTTTAACCATATTAATTCTTCCAATCCATTAGCACAGAATATCTTTCCATTTATTTGTGTCATCTTCAATTTCTTTCCTTAGTGTCTTGTAGTTTTCAGTATACAGATCTTTCACCCCCTTGGTTAAATTTATTCCTGGGTATTTTATTCTTTTTGATACAATTGGAAATGGGATTGTTTTCTTAATTTCTGTTTCTGATAGTTCGTTATTAATGTACAGAAACACAGCAGAGTTTTGTGTATTGATTTTGTATCCTGCAACATTACTGAATTTGTTTATTAGTTCTAGGAGTTTTTTTGATGGAGTCTTTAGGGTTTTCTGTATATAATATCACGTCATCTGCAAATAGTGACAGTTTTACTTCTTCCTTTCTAATTTGGATGCCTTTTATTTCTTTTTCTTGCCCAATTGCTCTGGCTAGGACTTCCAATACTGTGTTGCATAAAAGTGGCAAGAGGGGGCATCCTTGTCTTGTTCCTGATCTTAGAGGAAAAGCTTTCAGCTTTTCACTACGGAGTGTGATGTTAGCTATGGGCTTGTCATATATGGCCTTTATTATGTTGAGGTATAGTCCCTTTGTACAGGCTTTGTTGAGAGTTTTTACTGTAAATGAATGTTGAATTTTGTCAAATGCTTTTTCTGCATCTATTGAGATGATCATGTGATTTTTATCCTTCATTTTGTTAATGTGGTGTATCACAACTTTTTAAGATAAACTGAACTTGTTTTGAGTTCATATGCTGGCAGGCATAAATATGTTTGAAAGGATATCAAGATTTTGTTGTTTTGAATGTATAAGAAAAAGAGGACACATAAATGTATTGTTCAATATAATGAAGAATTAAAAGAGATGAACTAAGTCCTACTTTAGAAAGTGATTAGATATCTGAGAAGATAGTGGAAGCAGGCATGATTGGCTATATTTCATTTAAGGACTTGACAGACAGGAGCTTTTCTGTGAATATGTTAACAACTAACATTCCTAAAGCTTTTTGGCTATTTTTCTTTGTAAAAGCATCACATAGCGCTAATACCTCTTCTTTCATATTGTTAGTCTGGTTTTGTTTTTCATTGTTTTTTTTTTTTCTTTTTCTTTTTTTGGATATTATCTTCCCTGTTACTTTTAAACAAAGTCATTTTCCTGTGTTTCTTTTGGAACCGAATGAAGTTCACTCAGTGGGTGGGTTAGCAGGAGGTTTAAAGTTTCAGTCCTTCCTTGCCTCTTCAAGTAAGGCTACTATTTGAGAATGAACAGCTTATTTTACTTGACTCCATTTCTGAAAGCATTATCATTAACATGTATTAAATATTGTGATATTATGAATGCTCTGAAATGTCTTCAGGTCTCATTGACATTCTGTAGTTGGGAGAATACTGTCTTAGTTAAAGCACTAACTCTTAAAAGCAATACCATGTGTTCACTATAGTGCCACTCTTGGGGGTCTATCCCAGGGTACCATTGAGGGGAAATTGTTATGGCAGGAATTCTTCTAATGTCTCTGGCAACTAAACTCTTAAAAATATGGTCCAAGGCCACCCCCAGTGGCCTAGTGGTTCAGTTCGGTGGCCTGGGTTCAGTTCCCAGGTGTGGACCTACGCCACTCATCTGTCAGTGGCGATGCCGTGGTGGCAGCTCACATACAAAAGAGGAAGATTGGCAGCGGATGTTAGCTCAGGGCAAATCTTCCTCAGCAAAAAAAAATATATATGGTCCAGTGTTATAGTCAGATTCTGTTGCATTTCATATAAAGAATTAAAGCAGCTGAGACCCAGGATGCCCATGAATAAATCATGCAACTAGGAAGAAAAGAGTCACTGTCCTGTGTTATCCTGATCTGTTACACTTCAGTCACCAGGACCCTGTGGTTTGCCTAATAATAGGCAAATAATAATAATTCATCAACAGTCATTGCGGCAGTCACTCTGGTAATTATGATTGTGTAAAACTGACCTTTATCAATGGACTTCCCTAGACACATGTCTATGAACTGAAAGAAGATTGAATTTGGCAAGTATTTCTAAAAAAGAAAAAAAATTGATGCTTGTTGATTGTGTATTTTCTCTTATGAAAAAATATCCACCATAGCAAAAGAAAAGATTTTTTTAGTGCATATATTATACCCTTTTATCTCCACCCCCAAAAAGTGTTATTTGCCTCACATGTGAATTGTTTACAATAAACATGTTAACTTATTACATGCGATTATATAATATGTGATCCATGATGTATTTCTATAAAGTAAAGGTTCCACTTTAATTCCAGGACTTTTACTCCACATGACTCTTTTTTTCTTCTCCTCTAGACTCCTCCAGAGAACCCTGGGACAGTAGGTGGAGTGCAAAGCTGTATTGTGTTGCCTTCCTGCTTTTTTTGTTGCCTTCCTGCCTTTTTTTTTATTATTTTTGGCCCAGTCTTGGCTGCTCCTTTCTCTACCACTAAAGCTAACTAAACCCTGCATGTGTGGTCATTATGAGGGACTCATGGCCTTTCATTTCAATCCCGCACATTTATCATGTCACTTATATTTCTTGTCAGATCCTTAAAATCAGAATTGTCCCTAAAGCAATATTGTGGTAGGCACTGGAATCTCACCTTTACTTTCCAAAAAGATTTCCCTCCATTTTAAAGCACTCGCTTTCTAATGTCCATGCCCCCTACCCCAAGCCCCTTCCAGTGCTCCAGAATTACCTGGGGTCTTTTTTGTGAAGGGAGAAAATGATTGATAAACAGATACAAGTAAGATATTAACACTTAAGGTGTAACCCCCTCCCTGAATTTTTTATATTCCGAAAGAGGAGGGCAATGTTTAACAGAGAATAATGACTCACTCACTAACGGTGGAATTCCCTGCTTCAGTGACACGGGAGATAGTAGTGTTAGGCGTGAAAGACCTTCCCCCGAGGACGAAAATGGCAACAGCAGTAACCTGCATTGAGGCAAGATCCCATGCATATTGGGAAAACATCCACATTTGTGTGTGTGTGTACCTTTAAGAAATTTTGAACTGGTTTTGATCATCTCACTGAATTTTTGTCCTAAAATGATGTCAGCTTGGTTTGGTTCCTTTTCCTCCTTAGTAAAGTATCTGTTAGAGATTTTGATGTTTGATGTGTCCATGTGATGTCAAGGGGTCTGACTGTCTGCATGATTGTTTATCATTGCTCTGATCCTTTCCAACTACCACAGGAAGAGAGGGGAAGGGACATTTTCGAGATTATGCTGAAATAATAAATTGGCTCTCCTCTTCCCTCTCTCTCTCACCATGCAACAGAGGAAGCAGGCCAGCCCACTGCAGACCCAGGCATGGTCATGGACAGTGTGGAAGCAGGTGACACGACACCTCCCACCAAAAGGAAGAGCAAGTTCTCAGGCTTTGGCAAGATCTTCAAGCCCTGGAAATGGCGGAAAAAAAAAAGTAGTGATAAATTCAAAGAGACATCAGAAGGTGAGATATTAAGATTTAAATATATGTTCTGAGTTAAAAAGTTCACTATTTTGGAAGTACCTAACTTTTTCATTCTCTTCCCAAGCTTCTATAGCCCCCTATTTGAAGAGGGAATTAAATCTTTTAGAATTAAAAAGCCAAGTGATCATTCACTAAGCCTTATATTCTATAGCCTCATTTCCACGTTGGTGTTTTTATGGGATTAAAGTTTATCTATTGAGGGGTGAATGGAGTTCCTGAACTCTGTAGCAAATCTAAGATGCTTCTTTTTTTCTACTGTGGCCACTTCCTCCTAGAAAAAGGTCATCCATAAATACCTTATTATTGAAATTTCAATTAAAAAAGAGAAAGCTAAAATTATATAAGCTCATTTGGGAACTGATACTTTCCCAATAGCACAAGATATAAAAGAAATTAGGGGCCGGCCCCGTGGCTTAGCGGTTAAGTGCATGTGCTCCACTACTGGCGACCCGGGTTCTGATCCCGGGCGCACACCGACGCACCGCCTCTCTGGCCATGCTGAGGCCGTGTCCCACATACAGCAACTAGAAGGATGTGCAGCTATGACATACAACTACCTATTGGGGCTTTGGGGGGAAAATAAATAAATAAATAAAGTTATAAAAAAAAAAAGAAGAAATTAAGTTTTAATTTGACGTTAGTTTTCCTGTTCTTTTGTTTCCTAAGACTAGAAAATCAAACCACTTTATTCTTTTACTTGTGGAATTAGAATGCTTAAAGTTGACCTTTAACTGCCGCATGTTTAAGTGCTGTTTTCCAATTTAATGTTAGTTTTAGAGCGAAAAATATCTATGCGAAAACCGAGAGAAGAGCTGGTTAAAAGAGGGGTCCTGTTGGAAGACTCTGAGCAGGGTGAGTTTGCAAATAAATAGCACATGCCTGTCTCTCTATACTTGGTCTTTGGTTCTGACTAGGTATTTGAATTTTCTTTCTTCATTTTGTTATTGCTGTTATTGGGGGAAGAAGGGGAGCTTTTAAAAAAAACTGTTCATGGGGCCGGCCCGGTGGCGCAAGCGGTTAAGTGCACGCGCTCTGCTGCGGCGGCCCGGGGTTCGCTGGTTCGGATCCCGGGCGCGCACTGATGCACCGCTTGGCAAGCCATGCCGTGGCGGCGTCCCATGTAAAGTAGAGGAAGATGGGCACGGATGTTAGCCCAGGGCCAGTCTTCCTCAGCAAAAAAGAGGAGGATTGGCAGGGGCCGGCCCGGTGGCGCAAGCGGTTAAGTGCGCGCGCTCCGCTGCGGCGGCCCGGGGTTCGCTGGTTCGGATCCCGGGCGCGCACCGAAGTACTGCTTGGTAAGCCATGCTGTGGCGGCGTCCCATATAAAGTGGAGGAAGATAGGCACCGATGTTAGCCCAGGGCCAGTCTTCCTCAGCAAAAAAAGAGGAGGATTGGCGGATGTTAGCTCAGGGCTGATCTCCTCACAAAAAAAAAAAAAAAAAAAAAAAAAAAAAAAAAAAGAGGAGGATTGGCATTGGATGTTAGCTCAGGGCTGGTCCTCCTCACCAAAAAAAAAAAAAACAACTGTTCATGCATCTAGAATATATTAAAAAAAAAAATTCAATAGAAAAGTCTATAAAGACATTGGACAGTTCACTAAAGAGTACAAACAAATGCCCAGTAAACAAATTAAAAAGGTATTTTTTTTACTTAATTAGTAATTCCCCCCCCCCCCCAAAGCCCCAGTAGATAGTTGTATGTCATAGCTGCACATCCTTCTAGTTGCTGTATGTGGGACTCGGCCTCAGCATGGCCGGAGAAGCAGTGCGTCCGTGCGCGCCCGGGATAGAACCCGGGTCACCAGTAGCGGAGCGCGCACTTAACCACTAAGCCACGGGGCCGGCCCTGCTTAATCAGTAATTAAGGAATACAAATTCAAACCAAAATAAAATAACCCTACATAAAAACTAGAAAGCCTAAAATTAATCAAACAACCAAGAACAAGAGTTGGTGATGGTGTGAAATAAGTGGTATTCACATAAAACTATTAGTGGAAGTGTTAAAATAGAATAATCACCTTGAAAAACAGTTTAGCATAATCTTTGAAAGCTGGAGATATATAAACCTATGTGCAAGTATGTCCAGTCCTTGGTGTATACCCAACAAAAATGTGTATACATATGTATCGAGACATGTACAAGTATGCTCCTAGCAGCAGTATTTACTAACAATGGAGCAAAACTGCAAACAACCCAAATGTCCATCAATAGTAAAATATATAAATAACTTGTGGTACGTTTCTAAAATGAAATATTATACAGCAGTGAAAACAAACTACACCTACCTGCTGTAATATGAATCTCATAAGTAATATTGAGCAATTTAAATCAGTCATGAAAGAATATATATTGTATCATTTCTATAAATGTAAAGGAAAAACAGGCAGTAATAAACTACAGTGTTTGGAGATGCATGCTTAAGTGGTTAAACTATAATCAAAACACAAAGAAAGGACTATTACAAGAGTTAGGAAAGTGATTGCTTTGTTGGGGAAGGAGAGGTATGTTACTAGGGAGAGACGGAGGCTTCTCAGGAGTCTGGAAACATTTTATTTCTTAATGTCCATGCATGATGATCACACAAATTTTCTTGTAATATTTCATTGAAATTTACATTTATGTTTTGAACATTTTTATTTCTCTACTGGTGTTATACTTGACAATGAAAAAACTAAATAATAATAAGATATTTCTATAGAATTCAATGCCTTACCCTCTATATTTGATTTATTTAAGGAAGGCAAATATTTTTGTGGGAATGAAAATATCTACTGAAGGAAAAATATTAAAACATAAGTGAAAATAACTGATTTTTTTAAGGAATCTCAAGCTTAGGGGTATAAATAAGAAGTGATTTTATTTCTTCTAATAATTACCTCCTAATTTCCTATATGAAAATCCATTTTCTTGCTGGGGGTAGGGGAGAACTGTTTGTGCGCTTCCTTCCAAGTTTCTGCCGTATCTGGCTGTGGTCTTGAACTCTGAAACTGAGTGACTGGTGAAGGATCTGTGGGGCAGACATTCTCAGTCTCTCTGTACATCTTCAGCTTTGTGCTAGCTGCAGTGCTGTGTGTCATTTCCTCTTTTTTGACCAAATTTGTCTCCATGCCTGTACTGCTGCCCTAGTCTTCTATTTGTCTGTAATAAAAATCATGTTTTGGTATTTCAACAATCATTGCCAGTTTAGTAATGTCAGGACTTTCTCCAATATGTGACTTTTATGAAGCAGCTTATCAGAAGAGTAAGACTATAGTATATTGGTTACATTTCATTTCTCTTCATTAGTGTTACTTTGTGTGAGACAAAATCTGAAAGCCAAGTTTTAAAAATATATCCTTTGGACAATGGGAGAAAGGAATCAAACTGATGGAGTATTATACTTTTTAGATTTTAAATCATGTGAATGTATTGCTTATTTGCAAAATTTAATTAAATTATGTATGTTGAAGCTGTATTATCTCAACTGTGTAAAAACTAAGCAGAGAAAACAAGCTTGAAGGAAAAATAGTAAAATATTATTAGCATTGGTTACTTCTGGATGTTGGGATGGAAATATGGGGGAGTTTTTTGTTTCTATTATTCTGAATTTTCTATATGATTAGTTATGAGCATGTATAACTTTTGTTTTTTCATAAGTCTGTTTTGTACCGTAGGACACAAAACCTAGGTATTTAGGTGGTTAATTACAATTATAGTGCTTCTGCTGCAGCACCTCTGGCCCTTGTGTTTTTGGTATAGCCATTCCTCACCCCATGCCCTCTCCTGCCTCTCACCTTTCTTGCTCACACACCAGAAACCTCATACACTTCTTTCTTGTTCAGTCTCTTTTGTCCTGTGCTTCCTATTGGCTCTTGATCCAAGTTGTTTTTAGCCTACAAGCTCAAAGGCCCAATTAATAAAGGAGTTACAGCCATTTGACAAGATGCCACTCTGCTAACCAGGGAATTGACCTAAGCTTTATTCTGTAAGAAGAAACTCAGAGGTGCACCGTAGGGCCTGAGTCCCATCCTCCTCACAGTTCTCAGAGTTAACCTTCTAAAAGATCAGATCAGATCAGATCTCTCTCCTACTTTAATTTATTGGCTTCCTGTTACCCACAAGATTCAGTCCAGGCTCTATTACATGGTATTTGTATCCTTCATAGCCCAGCTCTTGCCTGCCTCTCCAGTCCTATCCATAGCTATTTCTTATGTGCATCTGTTCTTCTGCCAGACCAAACTAGTTGCCAGTTCCCAAACATGTCGAATAATTGCGCGCCTTCATACATGCTATTCCTTCTTCCTAAGTAGACTGTTTTTCCTCATCTTGTCATCGGTGTGGTAGGCTCCTACTCCTTGTTTAAGGCCCAGTTTAGCTGCCACTTTTCTGTGAAGCTTTCCTTACCCCATTCCCACCTCAAGAGAGTCATTTCATCTTTATTCCTGCCACATCACTTCATCCATTATAGCTCTTTACATTTAACATTGTAAATACTTATGTATAATAAGTCTCTCTTATTTATGTAGCAAGGTACCTGGCACATAATAGGCAATCAGATGGTTATTGGAAGAAGGAATTACTTGTTTCCATTACTGCTATAAAGATCTAAATAATCTAGATCTAAATAATAAGCTAAAACAGGAAGAGGTGGAAAGCAGATGAGAGAGGTTAGAAATCACCAGCTCTTCTCCCTGTCTGACCACGCCAGTTCCGTCAGTTTGCTCTTTCTGTTTTGATCTGGCAGGTGATGAGGATCCAGGGAAGTTGAGCCATGCCGTGTTAAAGAATGGCCATACCACTCCCATAGGGAGTGCCGGATCTTCTAGTCCAGTCCAAGCAGAGGAAGAGCCAGGAAGAATAGCAAGTCTTAGGAAACCTGTTCCAGAAGAGGACCCAAAGAAGCTACTAGGTAAGAAACTTTGGATTGTTGAGTTTAAGAGCCATGGATTAGTCATTCTCCTTTATCTCAAGGGTTTGCAAGAGAGCCAGCAGAGATGTAAAATTCAGAGGGAATTGTCTTCTCCTCTAGCAATTTCTCAACTAGTTGCAACTTTAAGTGGAATTTCCCCCCTCTCATTCTTGCATTCACAAGATACCTAAATTTGTGATTCTCAAGAGCAGAAGAGGATGTTAAAATCTGATACCTGTAGGACTTTGCCAAGTTATACATTCCTCCTCCTCTACCCAAGGGATTTTGATGTGCCTCTCCAGTGGCCTGGCTCTTATATGAAGAATCACTACCATAACGAGCCTCTCTTACTGATTGAGAAAGTGTCATATACCTTAAGTATGTTGAGGTTGGGAAACCTTTGCCTGTAAACTAATCTATAAATTAAATAATTGATGAAATTGACCGTAAGTCTGTAGATGTATTAGCTTTTTTGTCTTGTTACTCTCTTCTCTTTTACGTCTGTTATTACACAGGCTCAACTGGAAGCCAACATAATTCTGAAGCAGAGTCCATTCCTGAAAATGCACCCAAACAGCCTTTGCTTCCCCCTAAAAGACCCTTGTCCTCTTCTCACGAAGCACATGAAGAACAAGCAGAGGATGCCCCCTCCTCTGGCAGCACGGCAAGGTCCATCTCCTCCACCTCCACCACCGCCACAGCACCTGCTGCCACGAACCTAGCAAAAACTGTTAACTCCTCTGTCCCCCCTTCCCCAGCACCCAGGACTCTACCTGCTGCTCCTGCCAGCACTAACACTACTGCTACCCCAAGCCTCACTCATACGGTCCCTGCCAAGCAGCCCCCTGTCCCTCCCCCTAAACCAGCTCACAGAAATAGCAACCCTGTCATTGGTAAGTAAGTCTTTAGGTTTCCATTGTTTTGGATTTGGTTTGGTTTTGGATGGTTGTGTTATTGGATAACTGGTACAATACTGATTTGGTCTGTGAGAGAGTTCATATCTTGTCCCTTTGAATGCCCTCAATATAGAGAAAAGACTTAAAAATGAGGCAGATGGCTAGGAATGGAAACAGGCTGGGATCAGATGTCACAAAGATAGTTTCAAGTTTGGGGAGATTAATATATATTTTCCTAAAGCAGTGTTTCTGAAATACTGTTGGTAGTTGGGGGACTAGACATGTGAAGACCACAACAGGTTTGACCTGCATGGAGAAAAGTGTTTTTTTTTTAACCTACTTTGAACTGCCAATGCCTTCCTTCAGCATAAACCCAATAGATAAAAAGATGATTGTATAGATGCCAGTGTAACTTGTGATTCAGTGTCTAGCATAATATCTTCATGCGGAACTGCAAAAGATATTATTTAAAGTGTCCTGATAAAATCATGTTTTATCTTGGGAGAGTTAAGAATGCTACTCTTAATAAAATAAGTGGTGGAAGAGAGAAAGCAGGGAAGATAACCAGTAAATTTTTATTGGTTTAGTAAAATTTTTATATTTACGTGAAGTCCTATTTAGGTCTGTTTTCTTTACATAAATGCACACCTTCTTAGAGAATTTTCAAGAAAAGGAGGAGAGGAAGGAAGGTAGTTTTTCAGGAAAAACGATCGTAGGCTTAGTACTGCTTAAAGTTCTTTTTAATGATCGAATGGAGGAATAAAATATGTTCGTTAAATGGCTAATACCACCAAGTCATGTGAGGTGACTAGAACTGTGAAAAACAGGCTTAGAATTCATTGTGTGCATGACAGGTTAGAGTAGCTTGATAAAAGCAGGATGAAGGTTATTATTATCACCATCTTGGATGGTTAGTGCCGTATTGACTTATGTCTGAGAAACTTGAGAAGCTTTCATATACTTATTTTTCCAAACCTCTTTGTGAAGTGGGAAACTGATTTTATCTATTATATAGTGAAGGCAATTAGAACATGAAGAAATTGTGACTCACTCAAGGCTGCAGTTAGTGAGAGATAGAAACCAAACATAGGCTTTTCAACTGTCGAGTACAGACCTCTGTCCTGTACGTCTGTGTTCTCAAACTGTTGTCTAACAGGTGTTATCACGATCACCCGGAGGGCTTGGTAAAATACAGATTGCTCAGCCCTGCCCTTAGAGTTTCTGATTCAGTAAGTCTGGGTAGGGCCTGAGAATTTGCATTTCTCATAAGTTCCCAGATGATGCTGATGCTGCCTATGTGGGGACCACACATTGGGAACCACTGCGCTAAGCAATAGTGCTCCACCCTTTCAGGGTAAGACAACATAAAAAATGGTAATGTGCAGTATACCCTGGGCTAACCTGCAGAGGGCCAAAGGTGAATAGCCCAAAGGATTAGGCCCTGTGACTGAGGGATGAGTAGTCCTCAGCAGAAGGAGAAAAATAGGACCATTCACAGAGTTTTTATTGAGGTTAAATAGATTTGATTTAAAGGACTATCCTTTGTTCTGAAATTATGACCTTCCTAATTCTTTGATGTTAAAAGGCTATTTTTTTCATGAAAAGATTATGTTCATAAATAGTTTACTAAATATCAAACCTTACTTAAGAGTATTAAAAATTGACAACCTGAGGTTGGTTGAGAATTTCTTTTTAATTATGTTGGTCCATGAAATCCAAACTTTGGAAACCACTGCTTTAGGCATTGCTGTCTACTAACAGGCATAACAGTATTAGGACTAAAGACTAATTAGGGATATTAGGACTAAGGAAGGACCACCATAAATAACCAAACAGAAGAAGGGAATTTGTAACCCCCCCAACGAACATTCTGGCATCTTTCCCACAGAACTACAGCCAGATGCCGTTGTCAGGGTATATGTACCAGAGTTCACTTCCTTAACATCTTTAGGTGTACGTTTTTCTTAAATTACCTTTAAATTTACCCTATTAATTCAAACGTTAAAATACTCAAATTTGGTCTTGCTGGTGGTGGGTTTTGTTGTAGATGAAATAGCTAACTGCTGTTTTTTTAGAGAGGCAGCGAAAGTCTGTTTTATTACCAAAAATATCTCTTTCATTGATCCTAAAATTCACATTTTTTGAATCTCTTTTCTATGTGTATGCAATATCTTTCTAGAAAGTCCTTTTAAAAATTTGCTAACGATGAGTGACATTAAAACATTATCAGATTATCTAGCCTTTTATTTTGCTGCCATTGGAATGAGATTTAGGGCAAATAAATTTTTATTTCAGGGAACCTTGAGGTGCTGCTCACTAGGTAAGACACATGGAACCATTTGAAAACAGTTGGTGGTACAAAAATAAGGGATTTGGGTAGAGGATTAGAGGCTGGTGATCAAGAGAACTACTATTTAATTATTTTGCAAGGTTGTCCCCTGGATGATGTAATGATCCACTTCTTAAAGTCCATTTGGAGCACTCCAAAGGGGCTGTGCTGAATCAACACCTGAGTCATTGTGGGCTTTGGGGGATCACATAGGGATATATACTGTCATGATATAGGATAGGGGCCTCTCATCTAATAAACATATATTGAGGACCCGTTATGTGCCAGGCACTGTGCCAATCCTGTGGGTATGCTCATAGAGGCAAGGGTTACCGTGTCATCAAGGAGCCCATAGTGTAGTGGGAAGCAGAGATTGGGGGGTTGGGCATAAAGAACAACAAGAGGTGTGGACATTAATAAAAATGAAAGACAGTGGGATCCAGGGGATGGAGCCTAATAACAAGACCTGGGAACTAGCTGAGCCCTTGCCAGTTTATAGTATGATCTTGGGCAAGCCACCTAACTTCTATGGCATCAGTTTTCCCTTCTATAAAATAGTAAAGATAGTCTCTTATATAAGGAGAATATGGGGCCGGCCCGGTGGCTTAGTGATTAGGTGCGCGCGCTCCACTGCTGGCGGCCCGGGTTCGGATCCCGGGCGCCACTGACGCACCGCTTCCCTGGCCATGCTGAGGCCGCGTCCCACGTACAGCAACTAGAAGGATGTGCAGCTATGACATACAACTATCTGCTGGGGCTTTGGGGGAAAAAATTAAAAAAAAAAAAAATTATAAAAAAAAAAAAGGAGAATATGAAGTCAAGGATAGAAAAGCACTTTGAGAGTTCTTCAAAGGCCTTTGCATTTGCTATAACAAGCCAAGATGTCATTATTGATAGTTTCATAATAGAATTGAGATATCCAGATATCATTCTTTATCAAGATATGGTAACAATGCCTGATAGTGTTTGTTTTTTTATTGCCATCTGCATGTTTAAATTTTAATGGAGTACTGTTAGACAAAAGAACTTATTATTCACATTTTTTCTCTCTTTATTCATATTAACTTTATATACACCAAAATCAAGTCATAAAAAGTTATCATATCTATTATCACAGCAAAGAAGAAATTTCTCATCAGAATATTAAGGTAATAGTCTTTCTACACCTCTATACATTTATTAGGCCTTCTAGATATTTAAATATAAATTTTGTTTCGGGACAAGATATCTAGGAAATGGCAAAGCCATGAAATGGTATAATTTGCCTGAAAGATTAAGATTGAGCTCAGCTCTAATTCTAGGCCCTGGGCTGGCCCCTCAAAGCATTGTAAAACCATCTTAAATTGAGATGTTGCTCTCTCTTTTCCAGCTGAACTATCCCAAGCAATAAACAGTGGTACGATGTTATCAAAACCATCCCCACCCTTACCACCTAAGAGAGGTATTCCATCAACCTTGGTACCCACCTTGGAGCCTTCCGCTGCCGCTGCCACCACAAAATCACCAAGTGATCAGAAAGAGAAGAGCACGTGCTCTGTGGGCTCCGAACCACTGCTGATGATCCCACCTCCCTCTCCATCCCCCCCACTTCCTACTCATATACCTCCAGAACCCCCACAGTCACCTCCATTCTCTGCTAAGACTTTTCAAGTTGTGCCAGAAATTGAGTTTCCACCTTCCTTGGAGCTACCCCAGGAGGTTCCCCACCCGGAAGATCAGAAAAAGGAAGTACCTAAGAGGATGTTGGACCACAGCTTTGGGGAGCCCCATGTACCACCTAGGCTGCCCCCAGTCCCACTGCATATTCGAATCCAGCAGGCCTTGACCAGCCCACTTCCCGTGACTCCTCCCTTGGAGGGCTCTCATAGAGCCCACTCGTTGCTCTTCGAGAACAGTGACAACTTTTCTGAGGACAGCAGTACCCTGGGTCGGACCAGGTCACTTCCCATCACTATTGAAATGCTGAAAGTGTGAGTGCCTTTAAAGCTTGCCTCTTGTTTCCTCTTCTTTTCTCTAGGTAGTCCTTCTTGGAAAAAAACTACTTATAAAAAAGAAAATGTGAATAAATTTAAGAAAAATACTCAACACATAGGACACATTCTAGAATTTGGACTTTATTTACCCTCTTGATTCCTATAACATTGTTTCCATGGCATAAGTTTCCATGATGATACAAATATTATAAATTTGTGTACTTGAAAATTAAAGCCCCTATATTTTTTGTGTGATACAAGGGAAGCAGCGTAACATGGTGCTTGAAATCATTGACCTTGGAGTAAGAGAGCTCTGAGTTCAAATCCCAGCTCTACCTCTTATTTATTAGCTTGTAGCAGTGTATGTTACTTAACCTTTCTGCTCTTTAGTTGTCTTATCCGTAAACAGGAATAATACCTACCTCATAGGCTTAAGAGAATGAAATTAGACAATTCTGAAAGCACTAGTGCCTGGCACATAAACTTGGTAGAGAGGGACAGAGAGAAGTCTAGAGAAAAAGAAGGGAGTTCTGGGGCTGGCCCGGTGGCACAAGTGGGTAAGTGCACGCACTCCGCTGCGGCAGCCCAGGGTTCACCAGTTCGGATTCCGGGCGCGCACTGACGCACTGCTTGGCAAGCCATGCTGTGGCAGCATCCCATATAAAGTGGGGGAAGATGGGCATGGATGTTAGCCCAGGGCCAGTCTTCCTCAGCCAAAAAAAAAAAAGAGAGAGAGAGAGGAGGATTGGCAGATGTTAACACAGGGCTGATCTCCTCACAAAAAAAAACAGAAGGGAGTTCTGAAAGACAGCTCAGTATTTCAGCCCCATAGACTAGAACTAGTCATCTTACTCTCTCCCTCATCTGGCCCCACACACTGAATCTGTCCACACCAGCCTTGGTACTTATACCTACTTTGGCCGTCTTTTAAAAATTCAGACAAATTGTGACTGAAGATTAACACTTTTTAGCACGTTGGAGATTTGCCTTACTAATTGTTATAGAATTGTTCTAGAGCTGTTGCAGCATCCTATTTATTTGTTTTGCCATAATTTTTGTGCTTGCTGGTATTATTGATTTCATGTCCTGGAAAGAGACAGTTTGGGAATTTGAAGTAGACTAAGGCATAGTTTTATGCCTCCAGAGTGTAAAGGGGGGGAGTTAGTTTTTATCTTTACTTCTCTTTGCTTCCTTGGATTAGATTATCATTTTGTCCTACTCCATTGTTAAACCAAAGGGAAATGGATTGTTTTTATTGAGTATCTTACATGAGCCAGGTACAGTGTTAGATGCTGCGTAGTCTTCTCGTTTAATCAGACCAAAGCAAACTTTCATTTCACGTGTAGATCATCAGAGCTCTGTGTACCAGACACTAGTGCATTCTAGAATTTGTCTATTTCATTCTCACAAAAAGCGATGAGGTAGGTATCATTCCCATTTACAGAAAAGTTAACTAACTTACAAGCTAGTAAATAAATTTGTAGAGCTGGGATTTGATCCAGAGACTTTTAGACTAAAGGTGCTAAAAAGTTTCTTAGCAAGCTTGCTAAAAGTCAAGGGAAGGAATTATAAATTACTTCATTCATAGAATTTTCCACAGTTATTCAATACTTTGCCTTGCAAATCATTTATCCTTTAAGTTTCTGGAAGGAAAATATAATTATGTTAATTTGTTAGTCCAGACGATGAAGAAGAAGAGGAGCAAACCCACCCATCTGAATTCGATGAAGATGCGGCATCTACCTCAGTGGTTCCTAAACTACCGCAGTGTCTGCAAGAGGAGGAGGAGGAGAAGGAGAGTGATTCTGATTCAGAAGGTCCCATTCAGTACCGAGATGAAGAGGATGAAGATGAAAGCCATCATAGTAAGGGAGGGAAAAGCAAAGGAGAAAATTATTTTACAGATAAAGCTACTTACTGGTCTTAGCAAGTGTAAGATGAATGGAAACAGGTACCCTCTCCCATCGAGTCATCTGACTGACTGATGTTGGAAGCCACTGTGAAAAACTTGTCCCTGCTATTCCTGCTGTTAAAACAAACCAGTGAGAGGGAGCCAAATAGATTGAGTCAGTCAGGTTTTTATCTGTTTGTTTTTGATTTAAAAAGTTACTTACCTTGATGGTATTAAAGAATGTGGAGTAGAGGAAAGTTGGTATTTGGGCTATGTTAAAAGACAAAAGTAGGCGCCGGCCCGGTGGCGCAAGCAGTTAAGTGCACGTGCTCCACTGTGGTGGCCCAGGGTTCGCCGGTTCGGATCCCAGGCGCACACCGACGCACTGCTTGGCAAGCCATACTGTGGCAGCGTCCCATATAAAGTGGAGGAAGATGGGCATGGATGTTAGCCCAGGACCAGTCTTCCTCAGCAAAAAAAGAGGAGGATTGGCAGATGTTAGCACAGGGCTGATCTCACAAAAAAAAAAAAAAAGACAAAAGTGATGCTCTCCTTCAGTCTAATAAACTTACTATGTTTATGGGACAAGGAAAATAAAAGATGTTCATGTACACAAATCTGCACATAAGGGAATCCTAATTCCCTAAAGGCAGGGAAGCAGCTTTAAGAATAGGGAACTTATGAGGTGTGCTAGTGCAAATGCCTTTATATGGTAATCCAGAGGGCTATCCCGTGTTTAGATTATCTCTCCTCAAGCAACTCTTAGTAAGGAGAAAAATATAGAGGACTAGTAGAAGGGAGAAGTTGTCTTTAGCCCATCTGAATCCATCTGGCTAAAAAGATTTTTAGATGTCTTCAGCTTTACCCCCACCTCCACGGTAGCTGAGTCATTGGAGGCCGAGTAGAAAGCTGGGAGTTATGATATTGTTTGCTGAGACTATTGCCTATCTCCAGGTAAGGTTGAGCCTTAAGCTTCTACATTTTTTTCTTTCCCATGGATAAAGGTGCTCTGGCCAACAAAGTGAAGAGGAAAGACACACTGGCAATGAAGTTGAACCACAGACCCAGTGAACCAGAGTTGAACATGAATTCTTGGCCTCGAAAAAGCAAAGAGGAGTGGAATGAAATACGACATCAGATTGGGAACACACTGATCCGGTAGGCCTTTGCTTAGAATAGATTGATTTGATTTGATTATGCTGGTATGTGTGTTGGAGACTTACTTTGTGGTGGAGCATTCATTTATCCTTTTTTTGTTTTTGTTTTTAGAAATAGCATAATTTTAAAAGATACATGTACACATTCAGGTATCCTCTAAGAATTTGGAAGTTAAGGAACTAGATGGCCCTCAGAGCTTTAAGCCATGAGATAGATATATCTCACAGTTTACACCAGAAGATAGACATAAATATGTTTTTTAAAAGTTGCTAGAGAATCCAGGTGGTTTCCAAGACAGCAAGACTCCTCTGTCACTTATCCAGTTGCTCAGCAATGAGGTGCCAACCCAATTAAAGATCACACCCATATTTTTCATTATATCTATTTCACTTGTTCCATGTAACCACCACCTTTCAAAGTGTTGTTATAATTTTCAAGTCAGCTAGAATCAAAAGCATAGAGAAACTGAATGCAGGCCAGCTTCCTGCACATGTAATACACATAGTGACCAGGTATATACACAGACGTTTGCCCATCTCAGATGTTTCTCTTGGTGGAGTGAGGAAAAGGAGGGGGAACTCTTGGCATATTCCTTACAAAATAATCAACTAAGAATATCCATTATGGGGCCGGCCCGGTGGCGCAAGCGGTTAAGTGCGCGCGCTCCGCTGCGGCGGCCCGGGGTTCGCTGGTTCGGATCCCGGGCGCGCACCGACGCACTGCTTGGTAAGCCATGCTGTGGCGGCGTCCCATATAAAGTTGAGGAAGATAGGCACAGATGTTAGCCCAGGGCCGTCTTCCTCAGCAAAAAAAGAGGAGGATTGGCGGATGTTAGCTCAGGGCTGATCTCCTCACAAAAAAAAAAAAAAGAATATCCATTAATTAAAATATATTTTCCTCTCCTGCCTCAGACACCTGGCTTTGCTGTTGGCCAAGATGGCAATCTTAATGCAGAACTGTGGCCCTCTGAGTGTCAACAAGAGACCATCAAGTGGGGCCGGCCTCGTGGCTTAGCGGTTAAGTGCATGTTCTCCGCTACTGGCAGCCTGGGTTCGGATCCCGGGTGTGCACCGATGCACTGCTTGTCCAGCCGTGCTGAGGCGGGGTCCCACATACAGCAACTAGAAGGATGTGCACCTATGACATACAACTATCTACTGGGGCTTTGGGGAGAAAAAGGGAAAAAAAAAAGAGAGCATCAAGATTAGGAATTAGTTAAGAATGGGGATCTTTGATAATAGATTTCTTTTTCCTTTACTGCAAAGCCACTTGCTCATCTTTGAGTGTTGTTTCACAGGTCATAGTCTTCTTAGAAGAGCTTGTTGGACACTAGCAATGAACAATCTGAAATTGAAATCTAAAAATACAAGAAATTAACATTTATAATACCATCAAAAATCTTTAAACATTTATAGATAAATCTGACAAAAGATTGTATAAGACCAGTACACTGAAAAGTATAAAATACTATTGAAGAAAGTAAAGAAAACCTAAATAAATGGCGAGAAATACCGTATTCGTGGGTCAGGAGTCTCAGTATTATTAAGATATCAATAGAGGGCCGGCCCCATGGCTTAGTGGTTAAGTGTGCGTGCTCCGCTGCTGGTGGCCCGCGTTCGGATCCCGGGCACGCACCGATGCACCGCTTCTCCGGCCATGCTGAGGCCGCGTCCCACGTACAGCAACTAGAAGGGTGTGCAACTATGACATACAACTATCTACTGGGGCTTTGGGGGAAATAAATAAATAAATAAATAAATAATAAAAAGATATCAATAGAATCAGTGCAATTCCAATCAAAATACCCCCCCACTAGGCTTTTTTTTTAATTGAAAAACTGATTCTGAAATTCTTATGGAAATACAAAGTACATAGAATAATCAAAGCAATTATGAAAAAGAACAAGGTTAGAGGACTAACACAATCTTAAGACATATTATTAAGCTAAAGTAACTTAAACAGTATGGTATTGACATAAAGATAAATAAATCAATGGAACAGAAGAGAGAGCCCAGAAATAGATCCTCCCATATATACAACACATTTTTTGACAAAGGTACAAAGACAATTTCATGGAGAAAGGATGGTCTTTTCAACAAATGGTGGTGGCACAAAAATAACTTTAATCGATGCCTTGTATCATATGCAAAAATTAACTCAAAATGGATCATAGACTTAAATGAAACTTCTAGAAGAATATGGGTTGACAAAGATTTCTCAGATGTGATTTCAAAAGCATGATTCTTAAGAGAAAAACATTGATAAATTGCACTTCATCAAAATTTAAAATTTTTGTTCTTTGAAAGACACTGTGAGGAAAATATAAAAACAAGCTACAAACTGGGAGGAAATATTTGCAAATCATGTATCTGATAAAGGTTTTATATCTAGAATATATGAAGAACTCTCCAAACTCAGTAAGAAAACAAAAACCCCAATTTTAAAGGGGAAAGGGCAAAAGATTTCAATAGACACATCACCAAAAAAGATATACAAATAGCAAATAAACATATGGAAAGATACTCAACATCATTAGTCATTATGGAAATGCAAATTAAAATCACAATGAGATACCACTGTAAGCCCAGTAGGATGGCTAAAATTGCACAACTTAAAAGACTGATAAGGGGCCGGCCCGGTGGCGCAAGCGGTTAAGTGCGCGCGCTCCGCTGCGGCGGCCCGGGGTTCACTGGTTCGGATCCCGGGCGCGCACCGACGCACTGCTTGGTAAGCCATGCTGTGGCGGCGTCCCATATAAAGTGGAGGAAGATGGGCACAGGTGTTAGCCCAGGGCTGTCTTCCTCAGCAAAAAAAGAGGAGGATTGGCGGATGTTAGCTCAGGGCTGATCTCCTCACAAAAAAAAAAAAAAAAAAAGACTGATAATACCAAAAGTTGCTGAGGATGAGGATCAGTTGGATTCTCATACACTGGTGGTGGTGACGTAAAATAGTAGAACTACTTTGGAAAACAATTTATAAGTTTCTTTAAAAAATCAAACGTATGATCCAGCCGTTCTGTTAGCTATTATTTGTAATAGCCAAAAGAAAACAGAAACAACCCAAATGTCCATCAGAAGGCAAATAGATGAACAAATCGTGGTATAGTCATGCAATGGAATACCGCATAGCAATAAAAAAGAATGAACTATTTATAAAGCCACAACTTGGGTGGATCTCAATAATTATGCTGAGTGGAAGAAGCTAGACAGAAAGAGTACATACTGTATGATTTTACATAAAATTTTAGAAAATGAAAACTAATTTATAGTTACATAAAGCAGACCAGTGTTTGCCTGGGGGCAGGGAGGTTGAAATTACAAAAGGAAATGAGGAGATTTTGTGGCGGAGGATGTACTGGGTAGAGTTGTATCCCCCCTGAAAAGCCCTAACCTCTTGTACCTATGAATAAGACCTTATTTGGAAGGAGGGTGTATGCAGATGTAATCAAGTTACGATGAGGTCATACTAGGTTAGGGTAGGCTCTAATCCAATGACTGGTGTCCTCATAAGAAGCAGGAAATTTGGACACACACACAAATAGAGAACAGTGTGTGACAACAGAGGCAGAAATTGGAGTGATGCATTTTCACACAAAAGAACACCAAGGATTGCTGGCCACCACCAAAAGCTAGGAGAGAGGCATGGAACAAATTCTGCCTCAGTGCCTTCAGAAAGAACCAGTCTTACCAACACCTTGATTTTGGACTTCTGGCCTCCAGAACTGTGAGAGAATAAATTTGTTGTTTTAAGCCACTCCATTTCTGGTAATTTGTTACAGCAGCCCTAGACCAATGCAAGGATGGATATGTTCCTTATTATGAATGTCATGGTTTCATGGGTGTATATGTATGTTAGAATATCAAATCGTGCAGGTTATTGTGTGTCGCTTATCCCTTACTAAAGCTGGTTTTGTTTTTTTAATGAACATTTAAAAAGGAAAGTCTTGTTTAGAAGGACCAAAAAAAACTTTGAAATACATAAAGAAGTTGTAAATTGTTTATAAAATGAGGCTGGAGTTTCTCTTTGCAGGCATCTAAAGAGTTATTAGCATGTAGTTCAAATACTGTCTGAGAAGTATAAATTAAAGGTAAGAGATGAATAACTTTTTGATTCCAGAAATGACAAGTTGTCATTGGTGAGTAACATCTCAGAACTGTGGATGATATAAGAAACTTCATCAAATATTTCACAGAGAGGACAGAAATTAAAATCATAGAGTTATAGACTATCACTCCAAAAGAGACAACCTCAAATTCCAGTGGTTCCTAAACCACTGGTTTAAAAACCAAAAGAGGGACATCAGAGTCATATGGGAAACATTGTAAAAATACATATAAATATAAAGTGTTAGTCCTCATCCTGGTTTCCTGAATCAGAATTTCTATTAATATGCCTTGAGGATCTGTGTTTGATGCTCAAGATGTGAGCAAATCTGTTTGGGAGCCACTAGTCCAAACCTTCATTTTACAGATGAGTATACTCACAGTCTAACTGAGCTTTTTTGTGGCGATAGGGCTTGTTGACATCAGAGCTAGGACTAGAATACAGTCCCTCTGTTTGCATGTACAATTCTTTTTTATGTTGTAATATCTGTATTGATACTTCCAACGTGAAAATTGTTTCATAAACAATCAGATAAACAAATGAACTATGAAAACAATTTGAAAATTTATTGATTTCTTGTTAGTGTAGGGGCTAATGTAAAATAAGATGGAAACAAATCTTTATAAACAAGATTGGAAGGTTTAATATAGACAGTACTCTTACTTATCTCCTTTTCAGACGACTGAGTCAGAGACCAACACCAGAGGAACTAGAACAACGAAATATACTACAACGTGAGTCCAGCTATAAAGTTGTATATATTTTCTTTGTATATTTCTGACTTGAACATACATAACAGAGAAGAGAAGCATTTTCTGTAAGGGCCAAGGAGAGAGTATTCCAGCCAAGGAAGGACTAGTCATATTTTTTCTGCTGAGAGAACAGAGTTCCCCTAAACTTCCTTTACAAGATACCATGATATTGTTTAGTGTACTGGATTCTCCAGAAATTTTGTTCTAATGTTCTCACAGTATCCTGAGACTACCTTGGGCATTTGGAAAGATTTGACAGTGTGTGGTAGATGCTGCCCAACTTTTCTCTGTCTTCAGGGAAGTAAGACAGTAGCAGCGCATTTGAAGGGGATCTTCCTGTTTTAGTGGAATCTGAGGGCTGAGGCCCCAAGCAAGTCCCAAGTGTAGCAGACTTCCTGCCCTCTTCGTCTTCTTAAGACTTTTGGGCTAGCCGCAGTGGCCTAGTGATTAGGTTCAGCACGCTCCACTTCAGCGACCCAGATTGGCTTCTTGGGCGTAGACCTACACCACTCCTCTATCAGTGGCCATGCTGTGATGGCAGCTCACATTCGAAATAGAGGAAGATTGGCAACAGATGTTAGCTCAGGGTGAATCTTCCTCAGCAAAAAAAAAAGACTTGCATACCTCTAAAGTCACGAAATAGGACCATGTATTTAATTTGCTTTCTGTGTATATAATAAACTTCCTGAAATAGCATTTTAATCTAGTACAGATTTGATTTGAGTTTTTCCAGATTATAGGGTGAAATTTGGCTTAAAAACCTCCACGCTGTAGAGGATTAGGCTTCATAGGGTTACTTGTGGGCATGCTCAATTTGACCAATCCATCCCCTGTTCTCTCTTCACTATTTGAATATATACAACTTAATCACATAGTAAATTTTAAATTGTGGGAGCCTTTTTACACATATCACACGAAACCTAATGGGATCTCCCTTCTCCCTTCTTAGTAGTTACTTTTGAGCATTCAAAATGTAACTGTTTAAAAGTGTAGGGCCAGCCCCGTGGCTTAACGGTTAAGTGAGCGCGCTCCACTGCTGGCGGCCGGGGCTCGGATCCCGGGCGCGCACTGATGCACCGCTTCTCCGGCCATGCTAAGGCCACGTCCCACATACAGCAGCTAGAAGGATGTGCAACTACGACATACAACTATCTAGTCAGGCTTTGGGGGGGAAATAAATAAATAAAATCTTTAAAAAAAATTAAAAATAAAAAAAAAAATAAAAGTGTAAAGAGCTCGTGAGCAGTACAAATACAGGCAACTGGCCAGATTTGGTTCCATAGTTTGTTTACTGACTCTTGCTCTTAAGTATTTGACTACACCTGTTGACGAGAAAATTGTCTTGATTAGCCATCTCCAAAGTTAGTGTTTTATTCTGACTTGGAGCCTTTAAGAGATATGGGGGTGTAATTACTGAAAAGTTTGATATGCAAATTGCCATTTTGACATAATATTCTTTGTTTCTGACTGTCAACTATAGCTAAAAACGAAGCTGATCGTCAAGCAGAAAAACGAGAGATTAAACGTCGGCTCACTAGGAAGGTATGCTGCCCAAGTGTTCGGTTTTAGTACATCTACTGACTACATGTCTTACATGTCTTATATTTGAATAACTTGTTTGGAAAGAAATGAATTTGACTTGAATTGCCATAGATTGCTATGAAAATATAATACATGATACAAATATAGAAAACAACACAGCATTATCAAAAGCATTGTTTTTTACTATTTAAAGAAAGCCTGGCACAAGAAGGTGCTCAGTAAATGTTTGACTGGATATGGGCCGGCCCCGTGGCTTAGCGGTTAAGTGCTCATGCTCCACTGCTGGCGGCCCAGGTTCCAATCCCGGGTGCGCACTGACGCACCGCTTCTCCAGCCATGCTGAGGCTGTGTCCCACATACAGCAACTAGAAGGATGTGCAGCTATGACATACAACTATCTACTGGGGCTTTGGGGGGAAAAAAATAAATAAATAAAATTATAAAATGTTTGGATAAATTTTGACCTTTTATTTAGTAGACCTGGGATTTTGCTGTAGACTCCAAAACCTGTTGAAATATAGAGACAGTAACAGGAGAAGTGCGTGGCATTCAATTTTGCAAAGCAAACTGGTTGTTTTCTAATCAGGGATAGAACTGAACTGACCCTCAATAATATGTGAAAAATATGAAAACCAACTGGGATTTTCTACTTGGTCCCAGATCAATTAGGGTAGACTCTTTTCTGTACCAGACCTGTGTTTGCTTTTTTTTTGTGAGGAAGATCAGCCCTGAGCTAACATCCATGCCAATCCTCCTCTTTTTGCTGAGGAAGGCTGGCCCTGAGCTAACATCCGTGCCCATCTTCCTCCACTTTATGTGGGATGACGCCACAGCATGGCCTGACAAGCGGTGCGTCGGTGCATGCCCGGGATCCAAATGTCGGGCCGCCAGCAGCGGAGTGCACGCACTTAACCACTATACCACGCGGTCAGCCCCCTGTGTTCGCTTTTAAGCTCTAGGTTTAATCCTTTTTCCTTTCCTTCCCACCATAATGGTTTGTACTGTAATTGCCTCTGATTCTGGTCTGAGTTCTCTAGATATTTCTTAAAACTTAAAAGAGTGCCCAGCAGAGTGAAGCATCTAGACATTTTCTTCCTGATTTCTCCTACTTCTCTTCCCCAGGAATAGAGGAATTATCTTTGGTAGATAGAGGGTAGCTAGAGGCCATGGCTGGACATAATACTTTCAGATTCAGCAAGTTAGCCGATCGTGCAACCTTAAATCATAATTTATTACAGAATCTGCTATCTTGGACATTAATTCATATGCCAAGGAAATTCACCCTTAATATTACTCACTAGTAGATATTGCTTTCATATTAAATGCATTCACTTTCTAATGTATTATATGTGAATTTATAGCCCTAACCCTTTTGCTGTCCAAAATGTGGTCCACAGACCAGCAGCATTGGCATCACCTGGGAGCTTGTAAGAGACGCAGAATCTCAGGTCCCACCTCAGACCTGCCTAATCATAATCTACATTTTGGGGGCCTGCCCAGTGCATGTGCTCTGCTTCGGCAGCCCAGGGTTCGCAGGTTTGGATCCTGGGCATGGACCTACACACCACTTGTCAAGCCATGCTGTGACAGGCGTCCCACGTGTAAAGTAGAGGAAGATGGACACGGATGTTACCTCAGGGCTAATCTCACCAAAAAAAAAAAGAAGCAGAGCAAAAAGAACCTACATTTTAACCAGATCCCCAAATGATTTGTATGCATGTTAAAATTTGAGAAACTCTGGACGTGCTGGTTATACTGGTTTATGGCAGTGGTTCTCAAGCTTAGCTGTGCATTAAGGAACTTAAAAAAAACTCCTTTTCCTTTTTTTTGTATCTATATGAGATGATGAATGTTAACTTATTGTGGTAGTCATTTCACAATATATGTAAGTCAAATCATTATGCTCTACATCTTAAACTTATACAGTACTGTCAGTCAATTATATCTCAATAAAACTAGGGGTGGAAATCTTGATACCCAGAATCACAGGAGTTGGACCCAGGGATCAGTAGTGTTTAAAGGTTCCCACATAATTCCAGTGTGCAGCAAAGGTTGAAGCACTGGTTTAGAAGCAATTTGAATGCATGATTGATGCCTAATTCCTGGCATAGTGAACTAAGAGACTCCATTTCTTTCAGCTCAGTCAAAGGCCGACTGTGGCTGAACTACTTGCCAGGAAGATTCTGAGGTTTAACGAATATGTGGAGGTAACAGATGCTCAAGATTATGACCGACGAGCTGACAAACCTTGGACCAAACTGACCCCTGCTGACAAGGTTTCTGTCTGTTGTCTGTCTCTCTTTCTTTTCTTTATTTGAAGGATGCAAGACACTAACTAGAAGGGGTAACCATAAACAAAATTTCTACTTTTGATATAGTATTAAATTTCTAATCAAGATACAAAATGCCGAGACATACAAACCAAAACTTTATGCTAATGACTATACCACTAAAACTGAAAAAAAGAAAATCCATACTACATCACAGAGTACAAAAATATGGAAGGAAATAAAACACGTTTTTAACAGTAATGTTTGGTTGGAGGGAGTTTGGGTGGAATATATTAGTAATTCCCCATATTTCACTTTTAGAACAGGAAAAGCATTTTTACATACTGTGGAAACTATAAAAGCTGCAATATCTCTTTTAAGCTTTTCCAGTGTTTTGATTTAATTGGAGATTTTAGGTTTGTTATGAGATGAATGGTGTCAGGGAAGGGGATGTTCATCGGGCTCAGAGTTTCACCCAGTACGTTGACCTGGTTTCTTTCCTCCCTCTGGCTTGCCAGCCGTGGGTTGCAGTGGCTCATAAGGTTAAGCATAATAGAGACTAGATGGCAGATCTCACTGCTATAGTATAGCAAACAGAAGATGCTGAAACATTTTGGTTTCTACTCCACAGGCTGCCATAAGAAAAGAATTAAATGAATTTAAAAGTTCAGAGATGGAAGTTCATGAAGAGAGCAAACATTTTACACGGTAAGACCCAAAAGACTCAAATACTGTGAGCTAAGTAGAGTTGCACCAAAAAACAAACATACCAGAGTTGTTCAGATAGGAAAGACTCTAATGACATCGTTAAAAGAAAGACACTCAGTGAGTGGTGATTGCAAGAAGACTACATTAAGAGAAAGGGATGAGAACTAAGAGGCAGTTGTAAATGCCTATACTGAGTGTGGCGTTTTACGTATATTATCTTATTTAATCCTCACGATAAACCTGCAAGGTGTGTTAATATCCCCATTTTATTGGTGAAGAAACAGGCTCAGAAGGGTTAAGAAACTTGCTTGACTTCCTGCTAAGTTGCAGAATCAGGATTTGGAGAAAGGAATGAATGACTAAGAGGCCCCTGAGTGCTCTCCTCCCTGCACCTCACTGTCCCTGGTTATGTATGAGGAAGTTGTTGCTGAGTTAGACAAGATCTTGCCCTCTCTGGTTTCAGTTATTGCTAGCACAGTTGATCTTACCAATTTAGTGTATAAACTTCATTTTAATTAGCTGTCTTCATGAAACAAGCCAAGAAGTATTTTGATTTGGAATTCCTGTTGTGATTAAGGACCCACCCAATGCCTAAAGAATCAGCTAGCCACAAATGGAATCAATGGAAGTATCTAGGTGACTCTCAGAACATTTATAAAAAGAGGCTAAATGAAAGAAGATATAATGACAATCACAGTTTTCTATAAAAAGAAGGACCAAGCAAAGTTGGAAAATAAAATATCGTTTAACGTTTTTCCACAATACAGGAAAATGGTTATTTTAATTACAGAATTTTCTTGTTCTGAAAGAAGTAGAAAAGTCAGAATTAGAAAGAAGTAGAGGGCCGGCCCCATGGCTTAGCGGTTAAGTGCCCGCGCTCTGCTGCTGGCGGCCTGGGTTCGGATCCCGGGCACGCACCAAGGCACCGCTTCTCTGGCCATGCTGAGGCCGCGTCCCACTTACAGCAACTAGAAGGATGTGCAGCTATGACATACAACTATCTACTGGGGCTGTGGGGGAAAACAATAAAAATAAATAAAATTAAAAAAGAAAGAAGTAGAAAAGGCAAATTCTTTGAACAGCAATAACTATTCAGGATATTGTAATATGAACTCAAATAATAAACCATACTTGCCAGCAAGGAGATTGTGGTCTAATCTGGAAAAAGAGCTGTGTGCTACTAAACTATAGTACAATCAATATGATGAATGCCTCAGTCATTCTGAGTCCTGAATCTGCCAGCTTTCATATCCCAACTCCATTTCCTAGCTATGTCAATGTCAGCTTTTTTTTTATTGTTATTAGTAATAGTAATAAAGTAGTATAGGGAGCAACAATAAAGGAAAGAGTCATAGGGGCCGGCCTGGTAACATAGTCGTTAAGTTTGTGCGCTCCACTTCAGTGGCCTGGGGTTTGCGGGTTCGGATCCTGGGCACGGACCTACACACTACTCATCAAGCCATGCTGTGGCGGCATCCCACATACAAGATAGAGGAAGAATGGCACAGATGTTAGCTCAGAGCCAGTCTTCCTCACCGAAAAAAAAAAAAGGGGGTCATAGAAAGAAGGTGACATTTAGGCTGGATCTTAAAGTATGTAAAAGAATTTATTTGGACTGGAAGGAAGGAAAGAACATTTGAGCAGAAAGACCAGCTTTAGCAAGGCGATGGGAGGTACGAAAGTGCACGTTGTTCTGGGTAACAGAAAATGTAGTTGGAGCAGAGGACATATGAGGTGGTGTGGTGAAGATGAGACCTGCGAGATGGGTTACAGTCACACTTTGAAGAGCTTTGACATCATGCCAGGATATTGGAACCATTGGAGTTCTTTGTATTTCAGAACAAGCTCTGGTGGAGCTGTGGAAGGTGATATGGAAGGATGAAGAGACTAGCAGCAAGGAAACCAGTCAGGAAATCACTAAAATAGTCATAGTGAACGTACTCGTAGCTCAAACCAGGGAAGTGATAGTGAGAATGCAAAAGAGATTTGAAAGACATTTCAAGCATGGAATCAACAATATTTGGCAATCTGTTGATTCCAGGGATAACTTAAAGGAAGTAGTCAAAATGACTCTTAGATTCCTAACTTGTGATTTTTGAGGTCGGTGAAGTCAGTAAGGAGTTCAGGTGAACAGTTTAGGACATTTATTCAGTAAATATTTATTGAGCACATGCTACATGATAGATACAGTGCTAGGTATTTGGGATATAACAGGGAACAAGATTAAATCTCTGTCCTCAATGAGCTTTTATTGTAAAAGAGGCATGCAGACAATAAACAAACTGGAAAATAAATTAAATATATTGAGTTTGACGAGCCTGTGACACTCTGAGGTGGAGGTGCCTAGAAGACAGTTGGGTATTCAGCCTAGAGTCCAGGGAGAAAGCAAGGTCTAAAGATACAAATTTATAAGAAAAGATAGTGGTTCTTAAGAGGAAAATTGTTTTGTATTTAAAGGGTGGACAGAGGAAAATGAATAAGGAAAGCATATTGAGGAAAAAGCAATTAAAGAAGGAGGAAAACTAGGGAACAGATTGTGTTACAGAAGCAAGAGAAGAGAGTTTCAAGAAGGAAGGAAGACAGTCAGGAGTATCAGGTGCTCAGGTAGAACTAGAGTGGAGGAGAGGCTATTTTTTTTTTAATTAGAGCATAACATTTAATTACTATTAATATAATAATAGCAAAGCCATCTACGATATCTAGTAACTTGGTTCTTCTTGATCATTTGTTTTAGCTACCATCGTCCATGACGCTGAAGTTTGAGAGAGGAACTAAACAACCCCCCAAAACAGGGCTGCTTTGCTGCTTCAGTCTCCAGAGTGACCTGGAGGGAACTTCAGCACTTCCCAGCACAGCCAGAATTGAGTCCTCTGGGATTTAGTTCTGGGGTGAACAGCACTTCTATGAATGTAGCATTTCACTGGAATAGATTCTCATGTGTTGCCTTGGGCAAAACTAAACACTTTGTCAGTGCTTTTGTACTTTTTAATATTGCAGCATACTTGAGGGGGTCTTCCGTCACCAGCCGCCAACGTTCTGGGCCACTTGCAGGTTCCAAGTTTTATTGGCTACACCACACCCTCACCCCAAGATGACTGCCTGTGCTGTGGCACAGTTTGCACCATTCACCTTACCTGCCCTGTTCTGGTTGTGAGACCCACTTGTGTAGGCGCTAAATTCCAGCCATCAAATCCAATTGGTGGTGGGGAAAACCTTCTGGCAAAGTGGCCCCCACTCCAGGGAAGCCTTCATACCACACCGGCATGTCAGTTGAAAGCGTTGCACTATACCTCTTGTAATACAGCAATATAGTCCTCTTCAGGCAGCCCAGCCTGAGAGAAGCTCAGGATCTGACATGTTCTTCCTTTTTGGCACAAGTCATCCTGATTTTTATTTAAAAAAAAAAAAAACCTTGAAGAAATGGTGGAAACTTATGTTTTTCCTGTCTATTAAACAATCTGAGCTGCAACCAGATTAAAAGTTGGGAAAATGAGAAAGCATATATGTTTTATATACATAAAAACAAAACCAAAAAAGGCCTTTATGTTAATGCCAACTTGGCAGAAAACTAACTCATGGCTTAAATTTTATAGGCGGTTGTACTTTGTTGTACCAAATGATACTCAATCATTCTGACCAACAGTTGTATTCTCCCCCATAAAGCAGAGTTGTGGGAGCAGAGTGTGTGCTTTCGGCACCCACACTTCCAGCCAGAATCACGGCAAGGTCTTAGGGATGTGGGGTGCTAGATGGGAAAAGGCCTTTGGAGAAGCAGTTGGGAGGGACAAAATCATGACCCGCTGCTCCCCTCTTCTCCTCAGTGCTGTTTGCCCTGTCCCTCTTCACTCCAAGCACTGATCCTCCTGCTGACCCGCTCTGGCAGCTTCCACCTCACTCAGCCCTCCTTTTCCAAGCTGTCCCCAGTGCCTGAGCATTGGCACGGCCCCGCCCCTTTTTGTATTTGTAATATATATTAATATGATTTTCTAAAACAGAAGATTCAGTTGCTTTCTTTTTTATTGAAAACTATACAGCCTCACTATTTCCCTCTAATTTCTATCCACACTAAGTGGAAGAAAAAGAATAGTTTCTGTTTAACTGATGAATGTGGCTTTTTCCCTTTACTTTGATGTTCAGAAAATTGTGGTGGTTTCATAGATTTTTTTTCTGCTTTATTCTGCACTCCCTGTTGTTCTGTGTGTAATCTTTCAGTAGATTTTTCTCTTTCTCTCTTTTCATGTCCATGTAAGATTTACTGAAGAATCAGAATATCAGATCAAAACAAAAAAGCTGAAGTGACCTTAAAAGGTAGTGTCTTCTCTCTGTATGGGGAATAGGGAGGTATTTGGATTTCTCAGTGACCGTAAATGCTTTATGGCTGGGGAGATGTACTGGGTCCACATCTCCTTGAAGCTCATTAACATTTGGTATGACTGAGGGAAAATATGTGACACTTCTACCATGTTGTTAGAGGTCTGTATATAAGGTGGCCACACATTAACTGCTAACTTGACTTCTTCTAACCTTTTTATCTTGTTGGTTTGGAGATTACTTGGCTTATATCAGCATTCTCAGTGGCTTGAGAGGACATTTTCAAACCCTTCCCTCACTGCCTTGCTTTCCCTTTATGTGCCAAGCTTGAAACAGGATTTGATTTCCTGAGCTACTTGTCTGCTTTCTATGTACCACCAAGGAATCTAGTTCATCTTTCATCTCATTCATGTTCTTTTGAAACAAGATACTTTGGGGGTCAAGTCTTTTCAGGTGTTTTTATATATATATATATATATATAAAGGATTTTCTGTTCTCTTTCCATGTAAGTAACAATTCACAATCATAATGTAAAGAAATAAAAGGCCCCATGTATTGTACTTCAAGATACTTCCCTGATGTACAGAATCTCCTTGTAAAATAAATAATTGCATTGTATATCAGTCTTCCTATCAATATTAATTATTAAAGTATTTTAGAATTTAAAAAAACCAAACTATACTATCCTGGTGTGAAGTGTTTATTTTTTTATGTTCGACCTTATTCCAAAAGATTTAAGCCAGCTTAAAAATGAAACCTATGGGGCCGGCCTCATGGCTTCACGGTTAAGTGCGTGCGCTCCACTACTGGCGGCCGGGGTTCAGATCCCGGTGCGCACAGACACACCACTTGTCCAGCCATGCTGAGGCGGCGTCCCACATACAGCAACTAGCAGGATGTGCAACTACGACATACAACTATCCACTGGGGCTTTGGGGAGAAAAAGGGAAAAAAAAAAAAGAGGAGGACTAGCAATAGATGTTAGCTCAGAGCGGGTCTTCCTCAGCAAAAAGAGGAGGATTGGCATGGATGTTAGCTCAGGGCTGATCTCACGAAAAAAAAATGATACCTAAAATATTACTAGACACCTTAAATAAGCAATAGATGAGCGGGGGCGAAAAATAAAAGTAAGAACCTTAACTGTAGCCGGAGATGAAGGTCCATCATGTTTGTGTCTGTCTGTACACACATATGGAAAAAGAATAGCCTGCAGAGAGGGAAGGCAACTGTGATCCCCATACTCTGCAACAGGTTCTGCACTAGGCCCTTTATGCTATTTATCCCACCCCTAGTCTGAGAGGTACATGGAAATATAATCATTTTACCAGTGAAGAACCTGAGAGGTGAAGTTGCTTCCCCAAGGTCAAAGCAAATTATGTAGTCACTCTTTGCATATATTCAAGGACAAGCAATTGCATCCCAATCAGTTGTCCGTACAAGGATTTACTGTGTGTGGACTACATATAATTAGGCCTCAAGCTGACATCACAATAGGGCAGTTGATACCTCATGTACTCCCTTCTGGCAAGCTCCCAGTTTCCATCCAGGTGGCTTCACCAATGACTCACTTTCTGCTTGTCACTTCAGAGACTCCCCTTGATTACCATACCACCCTTTACCAAGGATTAAAAGAAACCATGAGTCAGAACTGCTCGTGTCATTGGGTTCTACCTGCTCCCGGATTTTCCTTGTACTGGCCTTCCAAAGAGGCCTCAAATTACCCTTTTGACGTTAAGCATTGTCTCCAAAAGGATGTTTTGATGGTGCACATTGCCCAGTGTTCGCTGAAGCAATGAATGAATTTAAGAGACCTTATGGGTTTAGATAACTACCCCAGGAGAGGAAGGACTGTAGTTGGAGAGTGAGGAGTTTGGAAAACCACTCAGAAAGGGCAAGTCCAGTGGATACTGAATGGGAGGGGAGGGGATAGGAAGTGTACCTATTAAAAATGAGAATGGTGGGCCGGCCCTGTGGAGTAGTGGTTGAGTTCCACATGCTCTGCTTTGGTGGCCTGGGTTCAAGGGTTTGAATCCCAGGTGCGGACCTATACCACTCAGCTATGCTGTGGCGGTGACCCATGTACAAAATAGAGGAAGATTGGCAACAGATGTTAGCTCAGGGCTAATCTTCCTTAAGCAAAAAAAAAAAAAAGATGACAGTGTACAACAAGGAAAAGCCAAGCCCTAAAACCAAAACACAATCTAAACCACTGTTTCAATTCCAGCCCTAGGAAGCATGAAGGGAAAAACAGTAACCACCAGCAACCTGGACAACTTGCTCTATCTGCCTCTTCTGTGGATACCATTAATTTCTTCCCCCAAGAATGTTTGCCTCCTTCATGAAGCATAGAAGCCCTCTGAGAGGAACAAACACCCACAATTTCCCTCCATCTGGTACTGAGAAAACACCATTCATTCATTCATTCATTCATTCATTTGTTTAATGTTTATCTCCCTCCTACCCCTCCAAAAAAAATCTTCCCTTTACCCTATTTTCTCTTCATCCTATTGCCCTATCTCCTGCTTTTCCTACACTCCCTTCACATAATCTATTCTAACTTTTAAACAACTTCGATTCTCGTATAGTCCTAGAAGTTGAGCTAAATGAATGACAGGTGGAGGAAAAAGAAGTGATGGAGATGTAAACTGAACAGGCTTCTTGACACGGGTTTATGACCTCTGGTCTGCACATAGTTTTCCATTTCTAAAGCCATGTTCACTCAACTTGTTAAAATCTAAACTAAATCCGAAATAAAATGGCTTTCCTGAGGTTACAAGTGACTTCTCAGTTAACTGCCACATCCAAAGCCTGTTGTCAACTCTTAATGTATTTGACTATTCTGCAGCATTTGATGCTTTGGGCCATGTCCTAGTCCTCAAAACTTCTTCCTTGGCTTCTCAGACACCACTGTCTCCTGGTTCTCCTCTGATCATGCTTTCTCTGTCCTGCTGGCTTCTTCCCTGATCACCATTTAAATGTTGGGTTTTCACATGTTCTCATCACTCTCCCTGTTCTCCCAAGGTGACTTCAGCCACCACTCTTATTCTGACAACTTCTAAATCTTTATCTACAGTTTAGATTTCTTGCTGAATCCAATTGCCCTTTAGACATATATACATCCAAACGTTCCTGAGGTAAACATATGAACCTCCAGTGTGGACCTTACTCTCTACCTCACAGCCTACTTTCTCATTTATCAGAGTTAAAGACCACCATATGTTCAGGCTCCCAAGCCTGAAACTTTGGTATTATCTGCAAGCTCCTCTCTTACGTTGCAAGTCCAGTGGGACACTAAATTCTGTGCAATCTCTACCTCAAAAATATCTCTCGACTCCTATATCTCTTCTCACTTTGTTTACCATCTGAGTTCAAAGTCAATATAATTTAATGGGACTTTATTTTTTTACTTATTTATTTTTTTGTGAGGAAGATTAGCCCTAAGCTAACATCTGTTGCCAATCCTCCTCTTTTTGCTGAGGAAGATTGGCCCTAGGCTCCCACAGCATGGCCTGACAAGCAGTGCCTCGGTGCGCGCCGGGATCCGAACCTGCAAACCCTGGGCAGCTGAAGCGGAATGCATGCACTTAACCGCTATGCCACCGGGCTGGCCCCTAATGGGACTTCATAATCTCCAGTTTCTCCAATCTATCCTCCAATATTGCCACTAGAGTTACCTTTCTAAAATGCTTGTCAAGCCATGCTGCAGTGGCGTCCCATATAAAGTGGAGAAAGATGGACACCGATGTTAGCTCAGGGCCAGTCTTCCTTAGCAAAAAGAGGAGGATTGGCAGATGTTAGCTCAGGGCTGATCTTCCTCACACACACACACACACACGCATAAGTCCAGGCAGTTCTCCCTTTAATGTTTGTCATCGAGCTGACTTCTCACCCTTCCTGGGAGACTATAGGCCTGCTAGTTAATCATCCTGGAATGCTGTCATCATCCACACACCCCCCATTTGCTATTCCTTCAAGTTTTAGCTCAAACTTTAACTCCCCAGGAAAACCTTCTCAGCCTTTATCGGATTGGTTAATTGCTCTCCTCCAGCATTCTCAGAATACTTTATCCATGCCATACAGCACTCATCAAGTATTAGTATAATTTGCTGTCATGTCTATTTCCCCCATTGTGCGCTCTCAAGGAAAGAAAAAGTGTTTCATCTCAGAATCCCCAGTGTCTAGCACAATGCCTAGCAAATAAGTCATATCCACTAAGTACATGTTGAATGAGTGATTGAAAAGTAACTGAATACCGGTAATATTGCCAGAGAAGCAGCAGAATTATTTGTCTTCCCTCCTCTAAACTACTGGTTCTCAAACATTTTGGCTTTGTAACCTCTTTACAATTTAAAATTTTTTTCAGAATCCCAAAGAACTTTTATATCTGTGGGTGATACTACTGATATTTATTGTACTAAAATTATAACAGAAATTTAAAAAATATTTATAATACATTTCAAATAATAACCCATTAGTACATGTTAACATTAATAATATATTTTTATGAAGAATAGCTATTTTCCAAAAATAATTAGAAGAGTGGCATTTTTTACATTTTTTTGCAAATCTCTTTAATATCTGGTTTAATAAAGAAGATAGTTCAATTCTCATATCTGCTTCTGCATTCAGTTACTGTATGCTGTTTTGGTTTAAGTAAATGAAGAAAATCCAGTCTCACACAGATATAAAGTTAGTAAAGATGTCAGCTGTTTTCAAGTAAAATGGTATTCTATGAAAAAATGCAGCTATTTCAGCTCAAACCATTGCATAAGCGCTTTTCCTAGAGACAACCACTGTACTTTTGTATGCAGCAAAAGTGTTTTATGTGTACTTCTCACTTTGTCACACAGAATATTAAAAAGATGGATACTCAAAAGTTGGGAATTAATAAAATTAATGCTTTTTACTTCATCAAGGACATTCTTAGGTGAAACTGACTTTTTTTTAAACTGTAAATTTGTGATGATAAAGAGCACAATGACTGCCAGTGCAGTTTAGGGAGGAGGCCTTGAAATGTACCAAGGCACCAGCAGTTTTACCCACAATTTCATTTTACAACATCATTGCAGAGTCAACACAGTGAAAAAGGCAAAGAAAGTCTAAGTCTAATACATATTATTATTAAATAGTTCTCACCTCATGGAGCCCCAAAGGAGTCTCAGGGACCCCAGGATCTGCTAACTACACTTTGAGAACCACTGCTCTGGGCCTGTTTCACATCTTAAAATCTGGATAATAATTCCAATGTCTTAGGATTGCCGTGATAGTAAGTAACTTTATGTAAAGCACCCAGCACAAAATCTTATAGGAAGAACACCATAAATGTTTCTATTCATTATAGCCCAGCTGTGATGGCTGTATGTCAATTTAACATTTGTTCTCTTAACACCATATTCGAAATTCTATCACATTTGCAACATTTCACATGTAATATGTAGATTCAGGATTCTTTACTTGCTCACTGCTTTATATTAGGTGTGTGTTAAAATATACTTAACATAAAGTTCACCATTTTAACATGTACAGTTCAGTAGTCTTAAGTAGATTCACATTGTTGTGCATAGGACGTTTTTAATTTTAGCCAATTCGTGTAGAAGCACTTCTCTTATTTACTTAGGCATTTATCACGTTTATTTCACATGTGACAAGGTAGATTCAATCCCTTTTGAGACCATGAATTTCTCTAGATGCCTTTTTCTATCCTGCATACTTATTACTCCAGGCTTTTTTTGGCAAGTTTATGTAACCCCATATCCTCCAGATTGGGCGAACTAATTGTAGAGAAGTAAATTTGCTATCTGGTAGGTGCCCATCTGCCCACCTTCTTTTTTTTTTTTTTTTTGTGAGGAAGATCAGCCCTGAGCTAACATCCATGCTAATCCTTCTCTTTTTGCTGGGGAAGACCAGCTCTGAGCTAACATCCATTGCCAATCCTCCCCCTTTTTCCCCCCAAAGCCCCAGTAGATAGTCGTATGTCACAGCTGCACATCCTTCTAGTTGCTGTATGTGGGACGCTGCCCCAGCATGGCCAGAGAAGCGCCGGTATCCCAACGGGCCCCACGCACTTAACCGCTAAGCCACGGGGCTGGCCCATTTTTTTTTTTTTATTTTTTGTGAGGAGATCAGCCCTGTGCTAACATCCACCAATCCTCCTCTTTTTTTGCTGAGGAAGACTGGCCCTGGCCTAACATCCGTGCCCATCTTCCTCCACTTTACATGGGACGCTCCCACAGATCCCAACCAGCCAACTCCGGGCAGGCAGCAGAACGCACCACTTTACCGCTGGCGCCGCCCAGCCACACCCGCCCACCTTCTTAACAAAACTCAGTTTCTGTAATTTACATTCCCCAGCAAAGTCCACCCGAATACTCTAGTGTCGCGAGAGACCTCTGAGCCAGGTAGGGGTGGGGCTTAACCTGAAGTAGATTCCCAGCACCCTTAGCGTATTTCTGATTCCCTAACTGCGCATGGCGCGGCGCAGGCGCAATAGTCATTCCTTGACTTCCGCGCGTTTCAGAAGGTATAAATAGAGATGTCTTGGCACAACCAAGTCTTTTCGGAGAGGACTGTCGCTATGCTGTGGTGGTCTTGGTGAGTGAGTGTAACCCCGCGGTTCGTCAGCTCTAGATACACTACCCCGGGCCAGCCAGCCAGCCTTTGTACTACGTAGAGGGATTCGCTTCAGCGGCGAATTAGTTAGTTAGCAGGGTAACTAACTCTCGTGCAGTGGAGCTGGGCCTGATGTCGGCGGCCGAGGCCGAGCGAGCCGCGGGTCTGGGCCGTGACCGACGGGCGCTAGCGCGGGAACTCCCAGGCCTGCAGGACTGCCATCCAGCGTGCCGACAGCGAAATGCGCAGCCCCCTTCTCATTGTTGCCTGTTGCGCCGTTTATTATCCTGCCTCGCAGGAGGCGCGTTGGTCTCCTCAGTGGAGGTGCACGCAGGAGATATTCTTGACGCCCATGCGAGTTTCAGAGTTCTGATTTCGAGATGGATGGCTCTTGATTCTGCTGTCACTTGGTTTATGATTTGGGGCAGTTTCTCCACTCCAGATGATCGGTTGAAAGATACATGAGCTGTAATTGGTGTCTCAACGGCTCGGCATTTACTGTTTTTTTTGGCAGCGTGCTAATCGCTTGTTGGGGTTTCTAGATGTCTGGGGTACCTGACTGAAAGTTAGTTCAGATTACTGATACGTGACTGCTGATCGGTCTTGAACTCGAGTTTCGTTGACACTTTGGGAGTTTGGGATCCGTCCCGACATGGGTATCTCTGGGAAGTCGCTATCAGCTGGGTGAAATTAATTTAGCACAATAGTCTAAGGTAAATACTACAGTAACCAACGTGGATATCCCGGGAGGTCACTCTCCCCGGGCTCTGTCCTGGTGGCGTAGGGGAGCATAGGGCTCTGCCCCATGATGTACAGTCCTTTTCCACAACGTTGGAGATTAAGCCGGGCCTTGAGTCTGCGCCTGCATATTCCTACAGCTTCTCAGAGTCCTGTGGACAATGACTGAGGAGATAAACCATGCAGGAAACAGATCTCTAGAGCACCGTATCTGGATCTAGGTAGATACTGGAGTGAAAAAAAATTTGCTTTGATCAGTGTTATGGTACTACCGGATTAAGCTCTTACCTACCTTGTTTTGCAGTGTGTGCTGGAGATTCCAAATAACTTGATTTGGGGTAAGTAAATCTATAAATTGCTTTTGGCTTATCAGTGTTTGCCTGTCAATATTTTGCATAAAACATTTACTCACTCTGAGCTCCCTTCCCTTTCATGAAGATGCTGCTGTTTAATACATCCAGATAGAAACTTTGCTAAAATTTTGTGGGCATATTGACAGTTTCTTAGATGTATACTCAGTGTTCTTGGAAGATGGCTTTTTATTCAGTTCAGTAAAACTGCTAAGGTATTTATCTCTAATTATCGTGTGATAGAGATTTCTATTTTGCAAATGAAAAAATTGTGACAGTTTGGGTGGCATAACCAAAGTCAGTTAGCAAAGCTTGCACAAAAGCCATACGCTGTGTATACCTCAATCTGTGTAAGGGAGGTAAGGGTTCAGCATTGTGTACAATTCTTTTCACCATATTGGAGATGAAGCTGTGCATATGTGTATGCATACTCCTACAACAATGCATAACAGGGATGCAGTAGGTAAACCATGAAATAGTTAATAGCAGTGACTGGTTTGGACTTTTAACAGGCTTTCCTCAAATCTACATGTATAGTATGGGATGAGGAGAAATGAAATCTCTTAAATGTTTTGAGGGTTATAATGCTGTTTAATCAGAGGCATTCCAACGTGGATATCCCGGGAGGTCACTCTCCCCGGGCTCTGTCCAGGTGGCGTAGGGGAGCATAGGGCGCTGCCCCATGATGTACAGTCCTTTTCCACAACGTTGGAGATGAAGCCGGGCCTTGAGTCTGCGCCTGCATATTCCTACAGCTTCTCAGAGTCCTACGGACAATGACTGAGGAGACAAACCATGCAGGAAACATCTAGTATATTAAAGTTTAGATTTTAAGTAAAATGGTAAATATGAGTCTAATCCCCTTTTTCTTTTTCATTTTCATTCAGGAGAGAAGAACCTCATCAAACTTTTTGGCAGTTGATGCTTAATGCTTTTAGATCCTTTATTTGGCAGAGAGAGTTGGTAAAGTGATTAATATACTATTTTTGGAAGACAAGCATGGACAATATGAAAATCTTTTAAGTTTGGGAGCATTTGGCTCCTTTAAAAACTGCCCCTTTAGAGTAAATCAGAGGAGAACAGGAGGTTAAAAAGGCAAATTCTAATGTGTAGCCCCAGAACCAAACCTTAAGAACTGGTAGAGTACTAGTATGTTCCATTGGCCAGGTGCCCATTGGAATTTATAAGGACTTCGAGAAGACACTGAGTATGGGCAGGTCTGTTAAGACAGTGTGGTCTTTTGACCTAGGAGCCCCAGAGACCCTAAGACCCATTCAGAGTGCCTGAGTTGAAATCTTGTTGTAATGATAAAGATATTACTTGACCTTTTTTTACCTTTCTCAAGAAAAGTGGATTTTATAACTATATAACTGAACAGAAAGCAGAAGCCCATGGGAAAGATGTCTTTTATTATTTAAGAAATCCATGTCAGTTTCTAATGTATTTATGAATTATAATAAAGATGATTATGCATATTTGTGTGTTCCTTTTTTATGTGGAAGTGTGATGGCTGTCAGCCAAAGAGCATTCTGTGGATGGAAAAGCTACTGAAAAATTAATGCCTGATTGGCTCTTAACTAAAGGCCCTGAGCTCTTGTCTGTCTTGTGTATCCTCTCGCTCTCTTGTGTTTAACTTAATGGTACTTGTTTACTGTTGGAAAATGCATCTTGGTTCCCAACGCATTGTTACTTAGGGCCCAGGTAATATGGCTCCCTGGGTAAATCTCATTTTCATTATAGTCAACAGCTGGTTAAATTCAAAGGTGGGAAACGCTTAAGGCATTTTTCTCCTAATGGATGTAGGTGTGGTCTCAGATTATACCTTAGGCCACTAGACACAGGTGTTGAATGATAGATCTGGGTTCCTAATTAGACTAGTGTTGGTCTTAAATTTACCCACTATGTAGTACAGGCAGAATGACATTAGCAACTACAAGATTGGTACAAATGTTAAAATCACAGCTGTTAATGCTGTTTAAGCCTCTACTATCTGTAAGTGGTACACTTGAGCCTGAAAATTTGTCAGCCTGCCTGAGATATGAGTCACAATGGAACCCTTGCCAAACCCATGTACAAGCTGCCAGCATTAGAGGGAAATCAAGGCCCCAAAGGATGGAGACAAGCGGGGAACCCCCTAAAAGGTAGAGTCTAGATCCTGAGACGGGCTGTGAGTGAACCTAAGGAGGGGGAGGTGGACCTGCCCTGAAGCCGGTAGGGTCGGGTTTAAGGGAAGTGGGTATTTTGGGGGTTGGGTGGATTATGGCCCAAACTCACGTGGAGTGTCCAAGTGGACAGTCTTTTAACAGTGTTGAGGGCAAGAGGACAGGTGTGAGAATGGGAGCTAGTGAATATTCAGCACTTGGTTATGGAGAAGAACCTGGAAGAGCTTGTTGGATTCTCAAACAGGAGTAAAGAGACATCTAAGGTCATCTGCCTGAACAAGTAGCACTTGTAATTATCTGTTCTAAGCGTTTCATGTATGTACTTTAAAACTAGGGTGGGTATTAATCTAATATGTTTCAGATGGGAAAACCCAGAAACAGAAAGGCTAAATAATTGCCCAAATCCATAACTAGGAAGTAGAGTCTCTGCACAAATGCATTAAACCCCTGCTGACTTGCTGGCAGGGAGCCAGATGCAAGGCAGGATCCTGTTTATCTTTGTATCCCCAGGACCAGCTCTGTCCGGCTCTCATCTTGGTATCACCACATACTCTCTTTGGAGAGGGTGCTCAGTCAACTGTCTGAATAGTGCTTAGTTTTTTCCTTAGCAACCAGAGACTTTGTAGGGTTTTTTTATACAAATGATCAGGGTAGAGAACATGCTGGGCAGAGAATCAATGCATTTCTCTCTCCCAGTGTCCAACTGTAGCTGAAACAAAGCTATCAGCAGGTGTTCTAGGTCCCATTGTTTTCTGCTAAACTTCAGCTTTCAATTTACCTGCCTGTAGACTTTCTCCAGACTGTTCTGTCCTTTTTCTGCATATCAACAATCCTATCATTTGTTGCCAAACTTGGAGTCAGACTGCGTAGGTTTGAATTCTGATATAACCACTTGCTGTCCGTGTGACCTTTGGCAAGCCTCTTAACCTCGATGCCTCAGTTTCCTCATCCATAGAATGGGGATGATAAAAGTACTTAGCTCTTGGGGTTCTAGTGCGAATTAAATGAGATATTGTAAAAAGCTGCTTACAGTCTCTTAATGAGTACAATGAGCTTGTTAAATATAATTCTTTGACTTCTCAAGCAAACAACTAGGGATATAGTATCCAATATTATTAAATGAGTAAAGTCTACCACCATTTATCCACTATTAAACCAAGATTATCTCATTGAAAGCCACCCTACCTTTCCAGGAGAGAAAAAAGGAAAGATTCAGGGATTAGTAACTTGCCCAAGATCACCTAACTAATAAGTAACAGAACTGGTATTTGAACATAACTCCAAGACTATGTGATAACACTATTAGCTTTGCACAAGGCCATGTGGTAAGATTTTATGTACATTATTTCATCTAATATTCCTTGCACCTCTGTCAAGTAGGTACTCTTTGTGCCCATTTTGCAGATGAGGAAATTGAAGTTGGAGGATTTGAGGAACTTGCCCAAATTACACAGCCAGTAAGGGGCAGAGCATGCATCTGAGCAAGGCAATTGACTACAGAACCTGTACTCACATATCACACCTGAAAAAAATATTAACTATTAGTTTAAACCACAGAACTCTTGTATTACGCTAATGGAGTAACCACTACAGCATAAAAACTCAGTTTCAGTTGTAATGAATTATAAACCTACTATGTGCCTAGCTTTACTAGACTCTGGAAAATACCAAAGTAGAGATAAGTACAGTTTCCTAGGGAGCAAGAGCCCTTCCCTGGCTGTGCCACCCTCTTTCACCCATTTCTGTCTTTGTGTGTGTCTTTCCCTCAGATGGATGGAACCCACATCTTCATGCTAGTACCTGACATTTGGTGAGGATTTGCCATGTGCTAGGCACTCTTTAATCCTTACAATAGCCCTATGCAGTGCAGGGACTTGTATTAAATCCATGTTATAGAAAAAGAAGACAATCAAGGTTAGATTATTTGCCCAAGGTCACAGAGTGGGAATTAAAGGTCTGTGTCTCTAGACCCTGAACTCTTAACCTCTATCCTCACTTCCTCATCCCCTAAGCATCCAGAATGGCTTCTCTCCCAAGCAGAGCCAGCACCTTGAGCATTCCATCATGATAATTAGCATTCTGATGTGATTATTTTTCAGTTGATATTCATCTAACCTATTAGTTGGGCAATCTTCAAGGAGTAGGACCATATATGTAAGCTCAGTGCCTAGTACTGTGCCTGGCACATTGCAAACACGGGTTGACGACTTTATTTTCCTGTGTTCTATTACCTTGATTTCTGCTTTGATCTTTATTATTTTATTCTGTTTTACTTTAAGTTTAGTTTGCTCTTCTTTTCCTAGTTTCCTAAAGTAGAAGCTGAGGTCATTGATTTGAGACCTTTCTTTTTTTCCCTAATATAGGCATTTAGTGCTATAAGTTTCCTCCAAATACTGTTTTAACAATATCCCACAAACTCTTGTATGTTGTGTTTTCATTTTAATTCAGTTCAAAATACTTCCAAATTCTTCAAATTCCTTTTTGATTTCGTATTTGACCTATGGACTACTTAAGAAGTGTGTTTGTTTTTAAATATTTGGGAGTTTTCCAAAGGTCTTTCTGTCATTGGTTTCTACTTTAATTCCATTGTGGTCAAAGAATATACTTCATATGACTTGAATTCTTTTAAATTTCCTGAGATTTGTTCTATGACCCAGAATATGGTCTATTTTGGTAAATGTTTCATGTGCACTTGAAAAGAATGTGTGTTTTAATATTATTGGAAGAAAGCAAGGTGGAGTGTGAAGCAAGGTAAAATGTTCTATAAATGTCAGTTAGTTCAAATTGATTGAAAGTGTTGTTCAAGTTTACTATATCCTTGCTGGTTTTCTGCCATGTTCTATCAATTATTGAGAGTAGGGTATTGAAATCTCCAGCTATAGTTGTGGATTTGTCTGTTTTTTCTAGAAGTTCTATCAGTTTTTGCTTCACATATTTTGAAGCTCTGTTATTAGTTGCGTATATGTTTAGGATTGTGCATTTTGATCGACTCCTTTATCATTATGAAATTACCTTCATCTCAGTAATATTCTTTGCTCTGAAAGCTACTTTGTCTGCTATTAATATAGCTGCTCCAGCTTTCTTTTACTAGTGTCCACAGTATGTCTTTTTCTATCCATTCATTTGTGTATTTATATTTAAAGTGCACTTCTTGGGGCCGGCCCCATGGTGTAGTGGTTAAGTGCGCGCGCTCCGCTGCTGGCGGCCCAGGTTCAGATCCCAGGTGCACACTGATGCACTGCTTGTCAGGCCATGCTGTGGCAGCGTTCCATATAAAGTGGAGGAAGGGGCCGGCCCCGTGGCTTAGTGGTTAAGTGCTCGCACTCCGATGCTGGCGGCCCGGTTTCGGATCCCAGGCACACACCGACGCACCGCTTCTCTGGCCATGCTGAGGCCGCGTCCCACATACAGCAACTAGAAGGATGTGCAGCTATGACATACAACTATCTACTGGGGCTTTGGGGGGAAAAATAAATAAATAAATAAAATTATAAAGTGGAGGAAGATGGGCACAGATGTTAGCCCAGGGCCAGTCTTCCTTAGCAGAAAAAGAGGAGGATTGGCATGGATGTTAGCTCAGGGCTGATCTTCCTCAGCAAAAAAAAAGAAAAGTGCACTTCTTGTAGGTAGTGTATGGTTGGGTTTTGCTTTTTTGAAGAAGAAAAAGAAGATGGGCTCTGAGCTAACATCTGTTGCCAATCTTCCTCTTTTTTGTTTTTCTCCCCAAAGCCCCAGTTCATAGTTGTATATCCTAGTTGTAGGTGCTTCTAGTTTCTTCTGTGTGGGATGCTGCCTCAGCATGGCTTGATGAGCGGTGAGTAGGTCTGCACCCAGGATCCGAACTGGCGAACCCCAGGCTGCCGAAGTAGAATGCACGAACTTAACTGCTATGCCACCAGGCCGGCCCATGCTTTTTAAAATTTATTTGACAATCTCTTCCTCTTAATTGGAGTGTTTAGATCTTTGTTTGTTTGTATGTCTGTGAGGAAGATTGGCCCTGGGCCAATAAGTGTTTGGCCTTCGGCTTGATAAGTGATGTGTAGGTCCACGTCAGGGATCCGAACCTGTGAACCCCGGGCTGCCAAAGTGGAGTGTGCAAACTTAACCACTACGCCACTGGGCTGGCCCCTATTTTTATATGATTAATGTGCTTAGGTTTGAGTCTTATTAATTTATAATATTTTTTTAAATTTTTTTTTTTTTTTTTTTTGTGAGGAGATCAGCCCTGTGCTAACATCTGCCAATCCTCCTCTTTTTTTTTATGCTGAGGAAGACTGGCCCTGGGCTAACATCTGTGCCCATCTTCCTCCAGTTTATATGGGACACCGCCACAGCATGGCTTGCCAAGCAGTGCGTCAGTGCGCAGCTGGGATCCGACCTGGCGAACTCCAGGCCGCGGCAGCGGAGTGCGCGCACTTAACCGCTTGCACCACCGGGCCGGCCCCGAGTCTTATCTTGATATATGTTTTCTTTTCTTTTTGTCCTTTTTTTTTTTTTGCTGAGAAAGATTCACCCTGAGCTAACATCTGTGCCAGTCTTACTCTATTTTTCAGTATGTGGGCTGCCAGCGCAGCGTGGCTGCTAACAGAGCGGAGTAGGTCCACGCCCGGGAACCAAACCCGGGCCTCTGAAGTGGAGTACACTGAACTTTAACCACTAGGCCACCAGGGCTGGCCCCTTGATATATGTTTTCTATTTGTCTCATCTATTCTTTGTTCCTTTTGTCCTCTTCTTCTACCTTTTAAAAAAAAAAAATTGAGTATCTTTTTCTGATTCCGTCTTATCGTCTTTGTTGGCTTACTAGCCATGACTTTGTTTTGTTATTTTTGTGGTTGCTTTAGGATTTATAGTATACATCTTTAACTTATCAAAGTCTACATTCAATTGATATTATATCACTTCACTTATTATGGTATAACAATCTTATATTTCTCACCCCACAGTCTTTATTATTGTATTTTATTTTTATATGTTATAAAACCCACAATACATTATTATTTTTGTTTAAACAGACAATTAGAAAAAATGTTTTAGGGCCGGCCCTGTGGCTTAGCGGTTAAGTGCGTGCGCTCTGCTGCTGGTGGCCCGGTTTCGGATCCCGGGCACGCACCGACGCACCGCTTCTCCGGCCACGCTGAGGCCGCGTCCCACGTACAGCAACTAGAAGGATGTGCAACTATGACATACAACTATCTACTGGGGCTTTGGGGGAAAAAATAAATAAATAAAATTATAAAAGAAAAAAAAAAAAAGAAAAAAATGTTTTATACTTACCCATGTAGTTACATTTCCAGTGCTCTTCATTCCTTTGTGTAGATTCAGATTCTCATCTGGTATCACTTTCCTCTGCCCAAAAATCTTGCTTTAACATTTCTTTTACTATGGGTCTGTTGGTGATTTGTGTGTGTGTGTGTGATTAATTCTTTCGGCTTCTTATGTCTGAAAATACCTTAATTTCACCATCATTATTTGAAAGATGTTTTTGCTGGATATACTTTACTAGCTGTAGTTTTGCTGGAATACTTTAGAGATGTTGCTCCATTGGCTTTTTTTTTTTTTTTTGGTGAGGAAGATTGTCCCTGAGCTAATATCTGTGCCAGTCTTCTTTTTTTTTTTTGTGAGGAAGAGTAGCCCTGAGCTAACATCCAATGCCAATCCTCCTCTTTTTGCTGAGGAAGATTGGCCCTGGGCTAACATCTGTGCCCATCTTCCTCTACCTTATATGGGACACCGCCACAGCATGGCTTGACAAGTGGTGCATCAGTGCACGCCTGGGACCAGAACCCGTGAACCCTGGGCCGCCAAAGCAGAGCGCACGCACTTAACCGTTATGCCACTGCGCCGGCCCCTGTGCCAGTCTTCTTCCATTTTATATGTGGGACACCACCACAGCATGGCTTGATGAGCGGTGTGAAGGTCCACGCCTGGGATCCGAACCCACAAACCTCCAGGTCACCGAAGCAGAGCACATGAACTTAACCACTATGCCATCAAGCAGGCCCCGCCATTGTCTTCCTGTTTGCATTGTATCCTTATCTTTGTTCCTCTGTACATAACATGTTGCATTGTATCCTTGTCTTCTTCCTCAGTACATAACATCTTTTTTCTGACTGCTTTTAAGATTTTCTATCATTGCTTTTAAGCAGTTTGATTTTGATGTACTTGCACTTGGAGTTCCTTGAGCTTGGATTTTGTATTAGTGAGGGTTCTCCAGAGAAACAGAACCAACAGGATGTGTGTGTAGATAGATAGATAGATAGGGATTTATTTTAAGGAACTGGCTTATGTGGTTGTAGGGGCTGTCAAGTCTGAAATCTGTAGGGCAGGTTGGCAAGCTGGAAATCTCAGCAAGAGCTGATGTTGCAGTCTTGAGCCCAGAGGTAGTCTTGGCAGAATTCCTTCTCTTAAGGCCTTTGACTGACTGGATGAGGCCCACCTAGAGTATAGAAGGTAATCTGCTTTCCTCAAAGTCTACTGATTTAAACGTTATTGTATCTAAAAAATACCTTCACAGCAACATCTAAACTGATGTTTGACCAAACACCTGGGCACCATAGCCTAGCCAAGTTGACACAAATAAACCATCACAGATGTGTAGGTTTACAGTTGGGACATTTGTTAGCCATTATTTCTTCATATATTTTCTGTCCCCAGCTCCTCCTTGTTTTCAGGTTCTCCAATTACCTGTATATTTGGCCACTTAAAGTTATTCCATAGCTCACTAATGCCATTTTCACTTTTTTAAAATTCTTTTTTCTCTCTGTGTTTCATTTTGGGTAGTTTCTATTGCTACGCCATTAAGTTCACTAATCATTGCTTTTGCAATATCTAATCTATTGTTATTCCCATCCAGTGTATTTGTCATTTTAGATATTGTCAAGAAGTTCACTTTGGGTCTTTTTATATCTTCCATGTGTCTACTTAAATTTTGAACTTATGGAATATAGTTTAATAACTTTTAATGTCCTTCTAACTCTATCATCTGTGTCCGTTCTGGGTCAGGTTCAATTGACTGTTCGCCTTACTATGGTCTGTGTTCAAAAAATAAAACAATAATAGAGTATGAAAAAAATTAAAATAGATATTTAGGTTCAGAGAAGGAAAAGATAAGTGGGGCAAAGGAAGGCTTCACAGAGATGAGGACTGAATTGAGCCTTAATATATATCAAGATTTCAGATAGGCAGGAAGGAAGGCACCTGGTAGGGAGAACTGCCTAGATAAAGGTGAGAAGGTAGGAAGGAGGATAAGGGGGAAATGGGAAATCAACAGCCTGGGGCACTGGCCATCTGTGCTCCAAGCACAGCACTGAAGAAATGCCTAAGCAGCACAAGGTCTCACAGCCATGATTTAGAGAGTTTAACCTGGGGATCTAGGTGGAATGAAATGGAAGGGAGGGGATGAGAGGTGGGAACAGAGGCCAAGAGGGTGGTGCTTTAGACCAGAGGGGCAGAAATAGAAACATGAAGAGGAAAGGAGAGGGAAGAACCAGAAAATTTAAGGTTTGAATCTGTACTTCTCAGAGTACCTTAACCTTGGCTTGAAGGATGAAGTTGGAGTCTAGATCGTGGGAAACAAGTTTTATTTTGGGTGTTGGGTCTTCTGGGTGGTGATGTAAGACTGAAAGGTAGGGTGGAAGTCAGAACCAGACCAGAGGGACTGCCCTCTCAGTTAAAAGGTGATGGCTCAGCCCTGCACAAGACTTCTGGTCCCCTTCTACCACTTGCATGAGGACCCCAGAGAACATGCTTAACCTCTTAGAACCTCATTTCTCTCATTTTCCAACTGTCATGAGGTTTTTGTGAGGAACAAATGAGCTAATGCACATAGATGGACATGTTTCTGTAGTTACTAAAATAAAAAATTTTACAAAATAGGTGCTAATAAATCATTTTATAATTACATTAAGTCACATGAATGAATAAGATCTTGGAGGAAGACAGCAGAGAGAGATCAGAGATCCCAGGGTTAAAACTTGGAGAAATTTCACAGTATATCATCCAAAAGAGAAGTCCATGATGGAGGCAGAGGTAAACTTGGAGAGGTAAGAGACCCTGAAGATGGGGAGTGCTTTGGGGTGGGCTCTGCATAGTAGAAGAAATTCAGTTGGTAAACAGTCATCAGAAGTGTCAATCTAGAGTTCAGGTATGATAGAATGACTTTCAGAGTCAAAATCAATATGAAATGGAGAAAATACCCTTCTGCAGAGGTCACTGCCCTGACCTGGAAAACCGTTAGACAATCAAATGGCCTGAAAGGTCACCCCAGGGAACACCTGAAATTTTGAAGAACTGTTTGTATCCATCCTGAAGAAGGAATGTGTTAACAAGAGAGGGTAGTCTGCTTGGTCCCTATTTTCCATCTCCAGCTCCCATCCTCAATTCACACCCTTTTCTTACCTAGTCTCCCCTACTCCTCTTGTTCTCCCAACTCTTGGTTCCCCTTCCCCTCCCCACCCCCGTCCATTCTCCCTTTTGTTTAACAAAAATCTGCTCATGTCACACACATGTTCAAACCCCTTCCATAGTTCCCGTTGCCTCAGGGTAGAGGCTGTACTCCTTAGACACAGAAGACCCTGCATCTATGGTCTGTCTCTGCCTCTCCAGTTCTCTCCCCTGACACTCCCACAGGCACCCTCTGCTCCAGTCAAACCTTGGCAGTTTTACGCAACCACCTAGGCTTTCGTTGCTTCCTGTCATTGCAAAGGATGCTTCTCCTAGGATGCCCTGCCCTCTTAGACGTAACTTGGAAAGCCTTCCTTAAGCCCCAGGCTGAGCCAGACGCTCCTCTGCATACCTTTGTCACAGCCTTGTGTAGTTGCTGATAGTCTGATTTCTCATCTTTCTCTGATGAAGACCCTCTTGAGAGCAGGAAAGATCAATCTCTTTTCTCCGTACAGTCCCTTCCACACCAGATTTCCCCAAACAAACCCTGATTTCAAGTAGTCTTTCTGGTTGTCAGTCCGCTTGTCCCTGTTTGGAGTCTCCAAAATACACACCCACTGCACCCGAGCCAGGATGGAGGGAGCCTAGTCAAGAGCTCCCCAGCCAGAGCGCGCCACTTGCACTTCCCGGGGCGGCCGCCAGGGGCCGCCGGGCTCTTTGTTTTCCTTTCTGGCCCGGGGTCGGGGCCGGAGGCCTGCAGAGCGCATGCTCTGGGGCAGTTCGCGGCCGGGCAGGCGAGCCGAGGAGTTCCTTGTGGCCGACCTGCACCGAGGTAGGTCGTTCCCGTCACGGGCGGAGGGTCCGGGCGGAGGGCAGCGCGCGAGACGGCCACAGTTGGAGCACAGGCGTCCGCGGGTGGCCGGGGCCGTCCCCCGCGCGTGCCCGCGTCGCGCGGGGCCGGCCCCACGTGAAGCCGGGCGGCAGGAAGGCGCGGGTGCGGGCGCGTGTGTCCCCGGCCCCGCGGGGCGCCCGGGCGCTGGCCGGGCCCCGCCTCGCCCGAGCGAGGGCCGCGCGGCCCCTCTGCCGCCGTGCTTGTCATGCCCGGCCCGCGGCGCCCGCGCGGGCGGGAGATTCAAACGGCTGGAGCGCGGCAGGCTGCGGGGCGCGCGGCCGCGGTGACCTCGCCGGCCCGGGGTGCGCAGACCCGCGCCTCGCGGGCCGGGGCAGGCCGCCCTGCCGGGGACTGCGTTTCCAGAACGGGAGAAGTGATTGTGTCTAGCATCGGTTTGGAGAATGCGGATTGCAGAGGGGGAAGGAATCCTGCCCGGCGAGGGTCCGCTTCAGGAGCTCGAGGGTAGGCTGGTGAGGGTCTGCTGCAGGGACAAATCTCAGCGTCCACATGCGCCAGGACGACGACTCTTGATCCGTTGGAGAGGTGTGCTATGAACTCCGCATCAACTCTTCTGTCAACACATTATTCACTGGCCGTCTCCTCCGTGCCGCGCCTGCAGGGCTGGGCAACAGTGGTGAGAACGGCCCCATGTGGCCTTTACGGAGCTCCCCGTCTCCTTGGGGAGACCCATGGGGGGACACAGTTACGGTCCACTGTGATCACCGAAGTATGCCCGTGGAGAAGGGGCGCTGCTGCTGGCAAGTCATTCATTCCTCAGATATTAATTGAGGTGCTCCAACCAAGTGCGACTTGTGTGCCCTAGCTGAAGTTGAGTGTATGGAGTGTTAGGGGAACTGTGAGGGGGTCACCCAATCCTGCCCAGGCGGGTCAGGGATGGTTTTTCAGGTGAGGTGACTCTTGAACGGGGTTTTGAAGGAACAGTGGAGTTATTCAGGCAGACTGAAGGTGGAGGGGTAAGGGTGGTCCAGGCAGGGGGCACAGCACATGCAAGGTGTGAAGGCTTAGGTGAGTGTTGTGGTGAGGGATATCAGAGGTGTTTGCATCTGGAGCACAGGGTACAAGGAGGGGAGTAACAAGATGAGGCAGCAGGGGCTGGAATGCAAGACCAAAGAACACTGGGTGGGGCTGGAGGAGGCAGACAAGGTTTCACCCAAGAAGGGCCTTGGAATGGCGTCTGGAAAGATGAATTAGGAGTTCATCAGGCTCCTGTTGTGAAGACATCCTAAGAGCAGGAATTCTGTTCTGCTTTGCAACTTCCTACTGGGTGCCCTTGGGCCACTCATCCAATCTCCCTGAGCCTTGGTTTCCTTACCTGTAAAATGACAGAGGCATGTGTTGAGGATTACTAATATCCTATGAATTCCCTAAGCAGTGGTTCTAACATCTGGTGGACGTTGTGGCCCCTTTCGCCTGGGAAAAATGAACACACACAAGCCCAGGCACAGCTCTGTGTATCGGCGGATTCCCCCAGGAAGGCACTCCTGGGGTGAAGTAACCAGCTCTGTGCCTGGCACACAGCAGGAGCTCAGTAAATGTTGGTTGACAGATGAGCCCCTCTCCTCCCATCCCTCCTGGAGACCTGTCTCACAAAGAGATTCTTCAGCCTTTGCGTCTACCAGGCAAATGTCTGCCTCCTGACGTAGGGGGGCAGGAGGAGACAGCTGCTGTGGTCAGAGAGGGCTCTGTCTTCCTTTGCACAAATGAGGTCACAGGGGGTCACAGCAGGAACGCCAGGCCCCTGTTAGACTGTCTTGTGTGATATGCCTTCATTCACCAAATGAGGAAACTAAAGCCCAGGGAGAGATGGGAGTGGGGAGTTCTGGCCCTGGTAGGGAGTGGTCAGCAGACCTGGGAATTCATCCCACCCCTGTGTGGCCTGGGGCGCCTTTCCCTGAGCCTCAGCTTTCTTATCTGTAAAACCAGGGTGGTCACACTTACCTCAGAGGGCAGGTGTGAGGATTCTAGGAGAGGCTGGCACACCATAGTGCCTATTAGTGGAAGCTGACTCTGTATCTGACTTGAAATTATTTGTGACTGTGTCTCACTCTTCTCCCATACTGTAAGCTCCTTAAAGATGGAAGCTATGTTTGGCTGTTAGGGGGTGAGGGGTGGGGACAAAAGACTACTATTTATTCTCAGCCTAGACACTCACTGTCTGGTTAAGAAAACACCTCCAGAGCAGTGAGAGAGGGAGTCTGTATGAAGGACGGATTTGTGCAGTAGAGGATACACAGGTAGGTAATGGGTACAGGGCTCCAGCTTTTAGAAGGTGCCTTCCCAGCCCTTGCCCTGCCTTCGGGATTGCCCATAATAGCACTTTGCAGTGCCTAGAGTTCTCCATTTGAGAGATGAAGATTCTCAGGCTCAAAGAGAACTCAGGTCTGCCAGACAGTGAAGCCAGTGCTCTCCGCACTACAGCAGGGAGTTGTGCCGGTTGTCCGTCCCCATGTCCTTCAGTGTCCATGTCCATCACCCACCTGGCCCACCCTCTCAAGTTGCCTCAATGTCTCCTCTCTGGTCTCACCATCCTCTCCCTCTCAGCTGGCTTCTGCCCTGTGCTCCTTCTGTTTGGCCAAGCTCATGGGGAATCCTGGGGAGGCCCACCCAGGCTGCCTTGACCCCTGCTGGATCATGGCCTGCCTTTAGCCGAACTGTTGTTATTATTTTTTTTAATCAATCAAGTATACCTGGGTTCTGTTCCTGGCTCTCCTTTACTGGCTGTGTGAATTTAGGCAAGTAGATTTACATCTCTGATCCTCAGTTCCCTCAACTGTGAAATGGGAGTGATAGTGCCTTCTTCTTCAGCTTGTTGTGAGAAGTAAAGGTTGTTGGCATATAGAAGATAGGAGTGGCCGGTGCCCCAGAGAGGCTTATATTTTAAGGAGTAGATTGATATGGTAGATAGCCATGTAAATTACAGTAATTATGATCCAGAAGTCTGTCCTAATATTTCTGGGAGAGAATGATTCCTTTAGGATTGGGAAAGGGATCAGAGGTGGTTTACCAGTGGGAGTGACTTTAAGTAGCAGTTCTTCCAGTAGGATAAGGGATGGGAAGACAGACATGCAAATGGTATGGAGAGAACAGTAAACAGTCTCAGATTGTGTGGGAAGAGAAAGGAGGATGTGACAGATAAGGGATGAGGCCAGAAGTTATGTCAGTACTGCACCCTGGAGGCCTTTCATACCAGGCTAAGAAATGTGGGCTTTATCTTCCAGGCAGAGGGAACCACTGAGGAGTCTGAGCAAGGAAGCAGCTTGTTTCAGGTTTGAGGTTTAGAAAGATCATGAATGACTTGTAGAATGGGATGGGGATGGGGAGCAGGAAGACCAGAGACAAGTTGCAGTCTTTTCTGGGGGAGAGGATGTGAGAGGCAGTTCCCAGGTTGGCTGGGAGACTGGGGAGTATGGGGAGGAAGCAGGCAAGGGCACCAACTCTGAGTCTGACCAACTTGGTTGACGCTTTGATTTCCTCTTCTAATCTTGGGTGAGATACTTCACCTTTCTGAGCCTCAGTTTCCTCAGCTGTAAAGTGGGATCCATGTGGCTAGCGTGCAGTGAGATGCCCTAGAATGTTCGCCAAAACCCAGGTAGCTAAAGAGATGTTCACTGGGTTGGTTCCAATCCACAATACACATTTTTTTTGTTAGTGCCCCATGCTACCAACCACCTCATATTTATTTTTCTGTCTCCACTCCAGGCCTTGCCTACAGGTCATCCTAGCGTTAGTAGCAGTGTGCTAACAATTCTGTTTCCTGTTTTTTCACTTAACTTCTTCTTGTGAGTACTTTTCCATGCTACTTCACAGTCTCCCTCCCTGGCACAGCTGACTGCTACAGGTCATTCTGAGGAACTGACGGGAGGTTTGCCTTTGGCAGCACAGGGCCCTGGACACAGTGAACTGGCTGCCAGCGTGGCCAGGGGTACAAGCTATCTACCTGAAACAAGGGCTGCCTGTTATATCCCACACCCTCTTAACCCACCTAGCTTTGCTTACTTAACGTCCCTTCTTGGTTGGCTGCCAAGCACTTCAGACTTAATGAAAACACCTGGTGAAATGGAGCTCTCGGTCCCTCCTCTCCTCTTGTCCCACACTGTTCTTCATCTCACTAAATGGCAGTCTACCATCCACCTAGTCATTGAAACCAAAGCCTGGGAGTCCTTGTGTTTGGCCAAGCTCCTAGGGAGATCCTGATTCCTCCTTCCCCCTCACTCCCCACATCTAATCCTCTGGCAAATCGAGTCTGTCTCCTAAGTTGATCTGTTTTATCTACTTTTCTCTGTTGCCTCAGACCAAATCAAGTCCCTCTCATTTCTCATTTGGATGCCTGCAATGGCCTCCTCTTCCAGTCCATCCCATTTTCTTTACAGTAGCCAGAACAACAGTCGTTTAAAAATGCAAATCTGATGAAGACATTCTTCTTAAAACTTTTCTGTTTTCCCTGTAAGGCCTGGCATGATCTAGCCCCTGCTCACCTTGTGCCATTTGACAGTCACCCTCCAGCTGCAGCCGCACTGGCCTCCCCAGGTTCCTAAACGCTTCACACTGTTTCCTGGACTGCTTTTGTCCAGGTCTTCCCCTGCTGGCTTTCTCTCGTATTTCAGGTCTTAGCTTAAATGTCACCTCCCTGACCACTCTCCTCCTCCCGTCCCAGTTATTCTCTTTTTATTTATTTTTTTATTGTGGTAAAATATACATAACATAAAATATACCATTTTAACCCTTTCTAAGTGTACAGTTCTGTGGCATTAAGTACATTCACGTTGTTGTGTGACCCCAAGTTACTCTCTTATCATAGTACCTTGCCTATCCTTCACACAGCACTATCTATAATAATTTTGTGGTTTCTTTCTTTCCTACTAGAATGTCAGCTCCATGAGAACAGGGAGAGGTCTCCTTTTTCCTTGCTACACCTGGCCCAAAGCCAAGCAGTGGTACTAGGCACTCAATAAATACTTGTGGAATGAAAGGATAAACGCTGCTGTGTATTGAGTACTTTACTGTGTGCTTGGCACTGCAAAGTCTTGTACAAACATTTCATTTAGTCTTGACGGCAGCCCTGAGAAGTAGTCATGGCCTCCCTTCTTACAGATGAGGATACAGCTCAGAGAGGTTGAGGCTGCTGCCTGACCGTGGTCACAAATGCAGGGACAACTGAGCCACAGCTCTGGCAGGTGAATCCAATTCCCTCTAATCCCATAGAACGTGCATTTTTAGCGTGGAAAGAGGGGTCTCGGGGCTGGCCGCATGGCTTGGCGGTTAAGTGTGCGCACTCCGCTACTGGCGGCCCAGGTTTGGATCCCGGGCGTGCACTGATGCACTGCTTCTCCGGCCATGCTGAGGCAGCGTCCCACATACAGCAACTAGAAGGATGTGCAACTATGACATAACAACTATCTACTGGGGCTTTGGGGAGAAAAAGGGAAAAAAAGGAGGAGGATTGGCAATAGATGTTAGCTCAGGGCCGGTCTTCCTCAGCAAAAAGAGGAGGATTGGCATGGATGTTAGCTCAGGGCTGATCTTCCTCACAAAAAAATAAAAAGAGGGGTCTCAAAGAGGCAGATTGGGGCCGGCCCAGTGGTGTAGCAGTTAAGTTCCCGTGTCCTGCTTCAGTAGCCCGGGGTTCACCAGTTCAAATCCTGGGGACAGACCTACTCACTGCTCATCAAGCCATGCTGAGGCAGCGTCCCACATAAAAGAGCTACAACTCTACAACTGTGATAAACAACTATGTACTGGGGTTTTGGGAAGAAAAAAAGAGGAAGATTGGCAGCAGATGTTAGTGCAGGGCCAACCTTCCTCAAAAAAAAAAGAGGCAGGTTGGAGGGGAGGAGTCCCACCCTGGGAGAATAAAAGTTGGGTGAGGCTCAGAACTGCCACCTTATCACAGGCAGAACTGGGCCAGTCACAACCTGTAGTTCAACTTGCAGAGGATCAACCTGCACAGGCGTGACAGATTCTAGGCCTTTGGCTATTTCCCCATCTTCAGTACTTGGTTCTCCTCCTTCAGGATAGTCAGCAGAAATGTGCCCAGAAATTCAGAGGCCACTGGCCTTGTGTTCATAGACTATGAAGTAGTGGGGACCTGGAGAGACTGAGGCTCTAGGGTCTACTGGAAGGAGAGAAGGAAGGAATGGGGGGCGGTTATACCCACAGCTGAGCCTGAGAAGGGCTCTTGGAGTTTTCATTCCATTTGTAGGCTTGGGTAGAGTCTCTGTCCCTTACCTATAAAATGGAGGAGAGGTGGGTTAGATTACTTCAGAGCTGTACCTGAGCATTACCTGGTGCGGGCCCTAGGTGTTATAATAACACCAGTATTAATTTATTGAGCATTTTCTTTTATTTATTTATTTTTTTTGTGAGGAAGACCAGCCCTGAGCTAACATCCGATACCAATCGTCCTCTTTTTACTGAGGAAGATTGGCCCTGGGCTAACATCCGTGCCCATCTTCCTCTACTTTTATATAGGATGCTGCCACAGCATGGCTTGATAAGCAGTGCATCGGTGCGTGCCCGGGATCCGAACCTGCGAACCCTGGGCCGCTGAAGTGGAGCACGCGCACTTAACCGCTATGCCACTGGGCTGGCCCCTATTGAGCACTTTCTATGTAATTACTTTTACAGTATGAACTCATTTAATCCTACACATCACAAAGGTGTAAGAACTATTATTATCCCCATTTTACTGATGAGGAAATTGAATCATGAAGGGATTAAATAGCTTTGCCCAAAGTCAAACAGCTAGAAAGTAGCTGAGCCCAGATTCTAGCTCTGGAGGCTGTGCTCTTAACTGCCCCGTGCTATACCATTTCTGCATCTGGATAGCTCGAAAGTGCCCTGGCCCGAGCCATCCTTTCCAAAGGGTTCACAGTCCAGAGTTGGGGAGCCCCAGGCTTAGACAACTTGACTGTCTTTCACAACCTTAAAGACCAGGGCTCAATAAAGATTTCTTTCCAAAGCTGCATGTGTGGAGGCAAAAGGCTTTGGACACAGTTTGGGCTGGATTGGAATTGAGAGAGCTGAGGAGAATGTCTCGGTTCTCAGTAGCCTTGGGGAAGACATGGAGACTTTGGGGAGGCGGCTGCAGTTAAAGGAAGGGGAGGGCTCAGGGCTGAGGCTTTCAGCTGCCCTGGATCATCCCAGGTCCTGCAACCCTTCTTGTCACCCATAGGTGATTTCCTTTCTCCCTTTTGTAACACCTGGTGTTTGTATGTTCGTGTGAGTGTTTATCTCTTGTTGGACTGTTTAGGAAGGTCAGGTTCCTCCCAGGAGTGGCACTTTCAGATCAAAGGGCACAGATGGTCTGGTTTGGTTTTATTTAATGAAAATAGCTTCTGTTTTTTTTTTTTGGTCTGATAATAACAGTAATGCAACACCAAAGTAATTAGTGGTTATCTCAGGGTCAGGTGGGAGTTATGAAGGATACTTCACTTAATGTTGTTCTTCAGTGTTTTAATTTTTTATAATAAAATAAAAAATACGTGTAATGCTCCTTGTTGAACATCTTAGATAATATAGGAAGGTAACAAAAAAAAAAGTAAAAATTGTCCATAATCCCATTTTCCAGAGGTTACCATTGTTAATATTGTATGTATTTCCTTCCACATATTTTTCTACACATATTTTTTGGTTGGTTGGTTGTTTTTGTGAGGAAGATCAGCCCTGAGCTAACATCCATGACAATCCTCCTCTTTTTGCTGAGGAAGACTGGCCCTGAGCTAACATCCGTGCCCTTCCTCTACTTTATATGGGACGCCGCCACAGCATGGCCTGACAAGTGGTGCGTCGGTGCGTGCCCGGGGTCCGAACCCTGGGCCGCCAGCAGCAGACCACGCACACTTAAGCGCTGTGCCACGGGGCCGGCCCCTCTACACATATTTTTACATGTGTATGCTTTTTGTGTGTGTGTGTGAAAAACGGGGTGATGGGCTGTTTTTCAGTCTGCTTATATTACTTGGCAATGGTGAACATCTTCCTGTTGAATAAATAAATCTCTGAACGCATCACTTTTATGATATGAATATACCACATATTATGTAGCCAGTCCCTGAGCACATGGGTTGCTCCATTTTTTGTTGTTTTGTGTTTTTTAAGTGTTGTGAAGAAGACAGTAGAGAATATTTGTGGAACTTAATCTTTGGGTGTATCCATTATTCTGTTCTTGTTCTTCTCAGATCAGTTCTGAGAAGTGGAATTTCTGGGCAATTCCTGTCACATTTTTTAGGGTTTTTGATAAATATTGCCTAAATAGAGCAGGAAAATGATTGCCATTTCTGACATGGAGTATTTGCCTGGGTTTTTCAGGACAGGAACATGCCACCCAAGCGTATAGCTAAGAGAAGGTCACCTCCAGAAGATGTCCCCCCCAAAAGCAAGAAGGTGAAGGGTAAGTTGGCCGGGGCATCTCTCTTGGTATGGGTGGCCTCTTGGAGCCCCTGGAATCTGGGACTAGTCTCCTTCCTCCATGACATTTGAAGCTGAGGGGCCTGGAAGTACAGGCGCTCCACCCAGCTGGAGAGTCTCCTGGAGCTCCTTGAATCCCGCCGTCTGGGAATCGTAAAGGATCAGAGACCTGTCTAAAAGCACTCAAGCAGTACCGGCAGAAAACTAGACCCCAGAGCTTTGCCCTAGGCAGTAATGCATTATGGTTAGGACCACTGACTTCTAGACGTGGGTTCAAGTCCTGGTTCCGCCACTTTCTAGCTGTGTAACTTTGGGCAACACACTAACCTTGCTGAGCTTGGATTAGCCCATTCATAAAATAGAAGTGAGAACAGCACCAACCTGCTGGGCTGCTGTGAGGAAATAGAGATAAAATCCTGGTAGCATCTGAGGGAGGTGGCTGTGGTTTCCTCTCTTGGGATCCTGGAGGGAGACGGGGAGGAGAGAAATCCACCCCTAGTCTGGGCGGGGGGACTGTGGACCCGCACTCAGACAGTGTCTGTCTTTTGCAGACCCTCGTAACCAGGCAGTGAGGGCCGTTGCCTCCCGCCGCGTTCCGGGCGCCCGCTCCTGCCGAGGTGCCTGTGGGCCGAGCCCTCCTGACCAGAAAACCCGACCGGGTGGCTCCCTGCCCAGCGCACCCTCTGCGCAGCCGCAGCGGCCCTGGCTGCCGTGGCCACACCCCCTGGGGGTGGGGCTGGACGCCATTGGCTGTCCGGGGCTTCAGGCGGTCGCCTTTGGCTAGCAGATGGCCCTCTGCTGCCCAGTGGTTGGCGCGTACCTCTCCGCAAAGCCTGTGTCAGCTCTACTGCTGCCCCTTCTGTTTAGCCGCCTGTCTGCTCCGGGATAGGAGTGGAGGGTGTCAGTGTGAATATGTATGGGAGTTAAGTCACAGCCTGAGGAGGGAGGCTAGAGGCTGTGTTCTGACCCACGTAGGCTCCCTTGGTTTCAGTGGAAACTCGACTACTTACTCTATGACCCCGAGAAAGTTGCTTAACCTCTCTGTTCCCTTTCCAGTAAAACGGGATCCTAAATATGGAAGGTCTGTAGCATAATTTAGGGGACTACAAAGCAATTTAACGTTAGTAGAGTAAGCAGTCAGTAAAGGGTAGACACTACCTGAGCCCTCACTGTTGGCATCATGGCTCCTGACCAAAAACTTACAGCCAATCAGGAAAACTATCTTGTGTCCCCACTGTTCTCTTCCACTCTCCACCAAGATTCATTTCCCAAGATTGAATGTCTGCTTGTTTCCATTTCCTCCCTCGCATGTTAATACAGTACTCAGTTTTCAGTCTCCATAAAAACCCTATGAGATGGGTACTGTTGCTATCCTCATTGTACAAGTGAGGAAACTTAGGCTTGTAAAGGTCATACTAATGGTCTGTGGCAGAGCAGGGGCTTGAACCCAGGTCTCTGTAATCCCAGAGCCCATGCAGTGCCTTCTCTCTCCCATCATCCTACACACTCAGGGGCTGTCTTCTTCACCCCTCAGTCTCACATAGGTCCCACAGCACAGAACCCGGTTTGGTGCTGACACTGGGCCAGGGCGACGTGGGCCAGCTGGGGCTGGGTGAGAATGTGATGGAGAGGAAGAAGCCAGCCCTGGTGCCCATTCCGGAGGATATTGTGCAGGCTGAGGCTGGGGGCATGCACACCGTGTGTCTAAGCAAAAGTGGCCAGGTAGGTTTGGGGGGATGGGGCAGATGATTGGGCAGGGCCTGGGGTTGGGGGGCTTAGGAAAGGAGCTTTGAGCCACACACATTTCTCTATGGAGATGGAGGTGGCCAGCTGAGCAGGGGGTGGCCTAAACAAGAATGGACCAAGAGGCCAGACCTTGCACTAATGGGGACATCCTGGGCACAGGTCTACTCCTTCGGCTGCAATGATGAGGGTGCTCTGGGAAGGGACACATCAGTGGAGGGCTCAGAGATGGTCCCTGGGAAAGTGGAACTACAAGAGAAGGTGGTACAGGTGTCAGCAGGAGACAGTCACACAGCAGCCCTCACCGAGGATGGCCGTGTCTTCCTCTGGGGCTCCTTCCGGGTAAGACTGGGTCTGGAAGACTGCGTGGGAGCTGGCAGGCAGAATTGACTGGTAGGGCGCCAAAGATAACCCGTCTCCACGCCCCTGTTGTACTTACTGGTGGGGATATCAAGGCCAGAGGCAGAGCTTGGGTCGAGACCCAGGTTTCTGGCTTCTTCATCCAGGCCTGTCCACACCACTGGCTGTTTCCTTGAATCTGATGTTATGAAGTGTGTTGTGTGTCTTGAGAAAGAGGTGGGTCAAGGATGTCTTTGGGCTGAGGCTGATCCAGGAAGCCTACTGTCCTCACCCATCTCCCTGCCTTCAACCCTCCCCTCCCCCTTCCCAGGCCTCTTCCACACTTCTCAGGGGTTTTGGGGCAGGGGAGTAAATTGTCATGTCTCAGAATTTCCAAGACAGGGGAGTGTAGTTTAAAAAGCAGATTCAGCATTAAAATTGTTTTGGTACTTTGGTATTTGATTTCTTTTGAAATGTGAAAAATAAAGGAATCTGATGAGGTGTTTCCTCATCAGGGTTATTTTAACATTTTTTTATGGAGAATTTTAAACACATAAAAATAATCAGAATAATGTATTGAACACCGATCTACTTGCCTCAACAATTGTCAACTTGTGGCCAAACTTGTTTCCTCTCTATTCCCATCCACTCCCCCACTCCTTTGTTATTTTAATGCAAATCACAGACCACATAGAATTTCATTCATAAGTATTTCACTGTGTGGCCTGGCTCCTGCCCACCTCTCTGTCCCCATCTGCCACCAGTGCTTCACAAGACAGCTCTGTGGCTGCCTGCAAGCCTGGATCTGGCTGGTGTGGGGCAGGCAGGACCAGCTCATAAGTGCTCTGCCCCTCCCTTCCAGGACAATAATGGTGTGATCGGGCTCTTGGAGCCTATGAAGAAGAGCATGGTGCCCGTGCAAGTACAGCTGAGTGTGCCTGTGGTGAAGGTGGCCTCAGGTGAGTCTGGGGGTACTCACTCTTTTTTATTTATTTATTTAGTGAGGAAGATCAGCCCTGAGCTAACATCTGCCAATCCTCCTCTTTTTGCTGAGGAAGACTGGCCCTGGGCTAACATCTGTGCCCATCTTCCTCTACTTTGTATGGGACGCCGCCACTACATGGCTTAACAAGCAGTGCGTCGGTGCCCGCCCGGGATCTGAGCTGGCAAACCCCAGGCCGCCGCAGTGGAGCGTGCACGCTTAACCACTTGTGCCACCAGGCTGGCCTGGGGGTACTCACTCCGGGCAGGAGTTGGAGAACCTTGTTCTGGGCTGGCTCTGTTTTGGGCCTTACAGACAAGCCCTGCATCCCCTGCCTTCCTCTCACCCTCAGGAAACGACCACTTGGTGATGCTGACAGCTGATGGCGACCTCTACACTTTGGGCTGCGGGGAGCAGGGCCAGCTGGGCCGCGTGCCTGAATTATTTGCCAATCGGGGTGGCCGGCAGGGCCTTGGTAGGTGGCTTAGGTCCCTCTGGCAGGGCAACTTGGCAAGCCACCCACTGGTGAAGGTCAAAGGCAGGAGGGATTCTCTGTATGTGTTGAGGCTTGCATCAGGTAGACCTGCGGTGATAGTTAAGAACTCTGACTCTGGAGCCAGACCACCCTGGGTTTGAATCCTAGTTCTTCCACCTACTGACTGTGGAACCTGGACATAGTTTCCTCATCTCTAAACCCACCTGCCTCTAAACCTACCTCACTGGGTTCTTGTGAAATTAAATGAGTTAACATAGAACTGGCACATGGTAAGTTCCATGTAAATGTTACCTCCTATGGCTATGGGAGTCTGAGTGAGGCACTCGTACTCTCTCGGCCTCAGTTTCCTCTTCTGTATGATAGGGAGAAGAGTCCCTGCTTAGCCTCCCTCCAAGGCCTCTAATAATGGAGGAAAACACACAGGGCAGAGAGGAGAGGCTGTGTGTGTCTGCCACTGACTCTGGCCTCTCTGCCTACAGAGCGACTCTTGGTCCCCAAGTGTGTGATGCTGAAGTCCAGGGGAAGCCGGGGCCACGTGAGATTCCAGGATGCCTTCTGTGGCGCTTACTTCACCTTTGCCATCTCCCAAGAGGGCCATGTATATGGCTTTGGCCTCTCCAACTACCATCAGCTTGGTGAGTCCCAAGCCCAGCATCCAACATAGCCCAGAGTGACCTGGGTTTCAGTCCTGGCTCTATCACTCATTCGTTGTGTACCCTTGGTGGGGTTACCTAACCCCTCAGAGGCACAGTTTTGTCATCTGTAAAGTGAGAATATCCATATCCGGGGTGGGGGGGGCTCACTGTGGGAAGGGATGAAGGGACAGCTCCTTGGACACCTTCACTCCTGACAGCTCTATCCCTGTTTCCCCCCCACCAGGAACTCCAGGCACAGAATCTTGCTTTGTACCGCAGAACCTGACATCCTTCAAGAACTCCACCAAGTCCTGGGTGGGCTTCTCTGGTGGCCAACACCATACAGTCTGCATGGATTCGGAAGGTGGGATGTCTGGGTTGGGGGTAGAGTGTTCCCTGGACACAGGCTTGGCCAGATTCCTGAGACCATGGTCCTTGGAACCTGGGCCTGCTCCAAGTTGGGCCAGATATGGGTCCATAAGGGTCACCCTCTTTCCCCCAGAGTCCTGGTGCTCTTCCAGGTATGAGTTCAGTGGGGGCTATGGGGGTTGTCCCAGGCCTCCCCTGAAACTGCAAGAGACACTGCAAACGTCTTTCTCACCGCCCTGGGAATGGGGACCAGCTCCCACCAATACAGGAACTCACCTGGCCTACCTGGAACACGCCCTCTACTACTCCTCATCTCTCTCCCTCCTCCCACAGGAAAAGCATACAGCCTGGGCCGGGCTGAGTATGGGCGGCTGGGCCTTGGGGAGGGTGCTGAGGAGAAGAGCATACCCACCCTCATCTCCAGGCTGCCCGCCGTCTCCTCAGTGGCTTGTGGGGCCTCTGTGGGGTATGCTGTGACCAAGGATGGTGAGTAGGGCTGCCCACACTCAGTCTGGTTGGGGCTTGGGGGTGGTGATTCTTACCAAACTGCCCAGCCACCTCTGATGTCTATCGTCAAATGGAGCTGAGATTCAGAGAGCAGTGTCTGATGATGTTGCTTTTCTCCTGATTGTCAGAAGCTCTGGCTTTGATGAACATAAAATGAGCAAACAGATTATTTTAATAAGGCGATTTGTTCTGTAGAGGAGAAAAACAGCAAAGAGGGATATATCACTGAGGCCCAGACAGGCAGTAGGACTTGACCCCAGGTCTCCAGACTCCTAACTCAGGCTTCTGTTTACATTTTCCACTGTGGTGATCCCTTTATTTACAACCTAGTATGGGCTAGCTTCCCAGGGAGTTGTACTTAGAATTTTATTAGGAGAAAGAAGGCTTAGTAGTCAGGGTCCTGGCAAGCACAGCAGAGGAGAGTGTGAACAAGTGGTCGCCAAAGCCTGAGTGGGTGAGTGGGACAGCCATGGAGGCCTTGAGAAGTCTGGGGCTGGCGGAGATGCTGGATCTGGGATTATCTGGGGAGAGTTCGTGAGGAAGTAGGGCTTGTACTACACCTTGAAGGTTCAATCCTTTATGATAAGCAAAGGAGGGCGTCCCAAGCACAGGAACATCCAGAGCAATCTCAAAGGCTGCTGGTCCTGAGAATGGAGGGGGGTGTAGGGGTTTGGGGAATGGCTAGTCATGTAGGGCCTTGAATGCCATCCCTAGGAGCAAGGAGAAGTCTTTGGCAATGTGTAAGGACTGTGGTCTCTAGTTGACAAAGCTCTTTCTTATCCATCATTTCCTTGGCGTCTCCCATCTTCTCTGAACTCCCAGAGACTGGGACATTGCCAGGCTGCTACAGGCCAAGACTAGAATTCACGTTCATGTCCTAGTCTTCTCACACTACAGAGAGGTGGGGTAGAAATTCTAGAGACAGCTGCCTCCATTTCTCTCCCTTGTAGGTCGTGTTTTTGCCTGGGGCATGGGCACCAACTACCAGCTGGGCACGGGACAGGAGGAGGATGCCTGGAGTCCCGTGGAGATGACAGGCAAACAGCTGGAGAACCGTGTGGTCTTATCTGTGTCCAGCGGGGGCCAGCACACAGTCTTACTAGTCAAGGACAAAGAGCAGAGCTGATGAAGCCTTGAGGGCCTGGCTCCCGGCCTCACCACCCTCCCTCCCAGAACAAGGAAGCCGTGACCGCTCCAGATTCCAGCAGGCCTCCCCCAAGCCCGAGGACTCTGTCATCTCCTGCCTCTTCCCCATCAGCAGAACAGAATCTTTTCCCTCTTCTTCCTCCTCTCTGGAATCATCCTGGGACCTACAGGATGAAGGGGGGATGGAAGAGGGGAAGGGGTTTTGTCAGAAGGAACACTGCTCACCCAGAGCTATGTGGTTAGACCTTTCTCACTCATCCCTAACTCCCATGGTCCTGGCTAATCCTGGTTTGCCTACCAAAAACGAAAACTTTCTCCCCTGGGTGTGTGGTGCCCACACTCTGAGAATTGGGGCTCCATCAAGTCCTACTGTAGTCATGTGCCACTCTTCTGTCCTTCAGAGTCCACAGGCAGACACATGGTATAGTCATCAGACCCAGCTGTCATGGACCTGTGCCTGAGGGAAACTGGAGAAGGGGCAGGGCTGCTCAGCCATGGGCAACCCCAAGCCAAGTATTTGGCCCTGAACAGGTGTCCATGGGGCAAAATAACACACAATGACCCTCCACTTGATCAAGAATAAAGCCAATCAGCCTTTCTCCCGGAAGCACAAAGCATTCTACTCTTCAGGTACTGCCTTCCTATCCACCCATCCAGCCTGCCTCACCTGCAGCCAAAGGCCTGCAATCTGGAAAGGAAGCTACACCTGCAGGGCAGGCCATGTGGGGGCAGGGGGGTGGAGAAGGGGGATTTTTATAAACAAACTTATAGCAATATTGCGAGTAAAGGGAGGGAGGGGAAGAGGGTTGGAGGGGCAGAGGCTGGTCCCCAGGAGGGGAAGCAGCAGCTTGGACAGTGGCTGACAAAATAGAAAACAGTTTTGATTTTTTTAAATGTAAAATATTTTGGAGGGGAGAGTGAAATCTTTTAACACTTTGAATAAATTTAGAGTTTTATAAAACAGGCCACTTGTTTTCTGCACACTCCCTGCTCTTTAAGGGAGCACCTGCTGTGTTGGGAAGGGCAGACTAAACCTACGCCAATGAACCTGGTCAAGTCTAGGACTTCAGTGATGTCAAGAATGGTGTGTGTGCCAGGCAGCTGTTGATGTTCAGCTGTTCCATACAAATCAAAAAAGAGAAAAATTGATTCATTTTTGCTTAGGTATTTATGTTTCAGGAATCACTGGATTTTTTTTTTTTTTTCGGTGAGGAAGATCAGCCCTGAGCTAACATCTGATGCCAGTCCTCCTCTTTTTGCTGAGGAAGTCTGGCCCTGGGCTAACATCCGTGCCTTTCTTCCTCCACTTTATGTGGGACGCCGCCACAGCATGGCCTGACAAGCAGTGCGTAGGTGTGCACCCGGGATCCGAACCCCGGGCTGCCAGCAGGGGAGCGCGCACACTTAACCGCTACGCCAAGGGGCCGGCCCCTGGGTTTTTTTTTTTAATTATGCTGCATAATGTGAGAAACATGGGGTGGATCTTTTATATCCTAATCCCAAACCAAGATTTTTAAGTACAGTATATCTCTATACTAAGCTTGTATCATTTTCAACAGCTGATGTAATTGATTAAACATGATTAGCTGCACAGTAGCTCTTAAGACAACTTATGCATATTAATGTAGATTTTCACAGGCATTTGAGCACCCAAATCATATCCAGCTGACCTGTCCAATATGGTGGTTTCTAGCTACATGTGGCTATTTACATTTAAGTCAATTAAAATTTGTAAAAATTTAAAATTCCTCGGTTGCACTAACCACCTTTCAAGTCTTCAGTAAGCTCATGTAGCTAGTGCCTATGGTATTGGGCTATGCAAACAGAAAAATATATATAGAACATTTCTATAATTGCAGAGAGTTACAATGGACATTGCTGATATAAAAGGTCTGTATATGTGTAACAGGAAAGTTTTATTAGTGCCAGGAGGATTCTTCTTGGATGTTAGTAACTTCTTGGAAAAATGAATATGATGTAAAGTAACTTAAAATGTATTCTGTGATTTTTTTTTTCCCCTTGAATTTTTAGTTTCGATGCCGGCACTATACTGATTAGAAATTGACTTCTTGGGGCCGGCCCGGTGGTGCATCTGGTTAAGTGTGCGCACTTCACTGCAGAGGCCTGGGGTTCACAGGTTCGGATCCCGGGCACGCACCAGTGTACCGCTTGTCAAGCCATGCTGTGGCGGTGTCCCGTATAAAGTAGAGGAAGATGGGTACGGGTGTTAGCCCAGGGCCAATCTTCCTCAGGAAAAAAAGAGGAGGATTGGCATCAGATGTTAGCTCAGGGCAGATCTTCCTTCACAAAAAAAAAAAAAAGAAATTGACTTCTTAGAAGGGAAAATCACATTTTTGATTATATTTTCTTTGTAAAGAAGTACTTGTGTGTCTGCTACTCTTCCCCTCTCCCCCTCCAAAAAAGTCCGTTTGGATTAGATTTACTGGAGTTTTCCCTTTTGACAATAGAGCAGACTGAAAGTACCCTGTTCTTTTTTTTTTTTTCCCTTTGAGGAAGATCAGCCCTGAGCTAACATCCATGCTAATCCTCCTCTTTTTTGCTGAGGAAGACTGGCCCTGAGCTAACATCTATTGCCAATCATCCTCCTTTTTTTTTTCCCCCCCAAAGCCCCAGTAGATAGTTGTATGTCATAGTTGCACATCCTTCTAGTTGCTGTATGTGGGACGCGGCCTCAGCATGGCCGGAGAAGCAGTGCGTCAGTGCGCACCCAGGATCTGAACCCAGGCTGCCAGTAGCGGAGCGCATGCACTTAACTGCTAAGCCACGGGGCCGGCCTCAAAGTACCCTGTTCTTAATAACAGCATTTGTGGATGGGACTTAAAACGGGCCAGGCATTGTGCTGAGCACTTTACATGCACTAATAGCTCGTTTAATCCTCACATCAGCCCTGCAAAATAGGAATTGCTGTCCCTCAGGAAACAGTCCCTGAGAGTTCAAGTGACTTGCTTGAAGTTAAGAAGGTGCCAAGTGCACAGACGAGGCTGGAATCTAAATCAGCCTCCACCTGAGCCCAGAACCTCAGTTCCTTTTCCTTGTCTTGCACGTAAGAGTTACAAAGCTCTCTGCAGATGCTTTACATGCATTAGAACAGTGTCAGGCACATAGTAAACACACCATAAGTGTTTGCTATTATGACTATTGTACATTTTTTTATTCCTTTTAGTTAATAATTACCTTTTTCACATGCTTAGTTTTTTGGTATAAGTATTAATTCAGGGCCAATGTCTATAACAGAAGTGTAAATCGCCTTTTGTGGGTTCAAACATTAAGTTCTCTCAATTTTATCTTTCCCCCATCCCCCAACCATTGTTTGGTTACCCCAAAACAAATGTAACCATAGTATCCCATATAGTTCAGCTATAAATAATAGTTACAAAGTCATAATAATGTGAATGTTCAACATTGCTTTGACAAAAACTATAATCAGAAGATGGAGAAGTGTATCTATGAGGGGCAGTTGTTGAAATATCTGAAACTACAAACAAAGAGAAAGTATGTTATTTAGAAATATGCAGATAGATTCTAGAGAAAAGATTTGGAAATGGCCACCTCAAGGGAGTGGGAGTTGGGGGTAGGGATAGATGGGAAAAGGGACTGCTGTTTATTGTTTATGTCATAAATTCAATTTTTTTTCGCTGCCTACCATATTCCAGACAAAATTGAATTTGATTAGAAACAAAATGGACAAAGATCCCTTCTTATGAAGCTTACATTCTAAATTAAAAGTAAATATTTAAAAATCCTCCACATGTAAAATAAATTTTAAAAATAGTAAGCAATGAGCAGAGCACAGGAGTTGGCAGATAGTACTAAATAAATAGCTATCGGTTATAATTTGAAGGCCTCCAACTGCCATGTTGGAGAATTTACGGGATGCCAGGGGTTGGGCCAAGTGCTTTCCCAACTTTTCGTTTTCTCCTCACAACACCCTATGAGGTAAGCACTGCTATTATTATCCACATTGGCCTCAGAGAGATTGAAGAACTTGCCAAAATAGTTATTGAGAGAGGGCTGGGATTGATACTCCATTTGTTCAATCTATAGCCAAAGCACCTAACCACTACATACTACTGCAGTGAGTAGGATAAAGCTGGAAATTTGGCAACTCGTGATTGGATCTCACTTTTCAGACAGATGAGTGCTTGACATTGGGGCCCAACACCCCGTCCTTAGGATGTATAAACTGGTAAGGAAGGGCCTTAGTGGACCATCAGCCCAGAGGGAGCCCCTGAAGGGCTCCTCAAGTAGGTAAAGTGAGCTTCCCTGTTAGAGATGACAATCACCACGTACAGAAGCTTCCCGTTCTGAGAAATGGGCACCAAAGTGAGACTGACACTCCCAGACTAGGAGAGTCACACTGTCGGGATTATCTAGTCATCAAAGTTGTGTTTACTGAGGGCCTTCTATGAGCAGGTCACTGCTATGGAACAGGTTGGAGCTCCTGGCAGTTTGGATTAGGGTAGTGGTTGTGGGACTCAAGAAAGTAGAGTGACAAGACTTGGGGACTGATTGGTTATTGAGATGATAGGGTTGCCCCAATTTCCACTCTTTTTAACCCTCCCCTCTCCCCTCCCCAGGGCTATACAAGGGAATGATGGAAAAATCCCATTCCAGGTTCAACAAAAGTCTCGTGTTTTGCAAACTGGGCAACGCAGGGTGAAGGCGTGGCTGGGGCGGACCAGTGGCTTGCCCAATTGCACACAGCGTTAGTGGAACCGGATCGTCCAGGCTCCCAAAGGGGACTTTTCACTTTTTAAAAAAATGTGCTTATATTTGTAACTTGTTACAATGAACATATATTACTTTTGTAACTTTAGATGTACATATGTGTGTGTGTTTAGTCAGAAACCCTAGATAGCCTCTTGTTCGAGTAACCCACTGGCCTGTGCGGGCTGGTGCTCCAGTCTGAACTCCGCCCGCGCCCAGCCGGTTCGCCCGAAAAGCCGGCGCGGTATATCCCGGCGAGGCGCTGGGCGCGGAGTTTCAGCGCGTGCGCAGAAGGCGTCGGAGGCGCATGCTCCGTGGCGTCCCGGCCCGGCTGCGGGCATGGCGGCCAGCCTGTGGATGGGCGACGTGAGTGAGGGCGGCCGCCCGGGTCCCAGGAGGGAGGAAGGGTCTGAGGGGAAGGGGTCTTTGGATCCCAAAAGGGTGGAAGTGAGTGGAGAGGGGAGTCCTTTTGGGTGACGGAGAAGCGGGTCCCAACGTCTAGGTGAAGACACTGAGTCTGAGGGGGAGGGTCTTGGGGCCCCGCCTGGGTTCGTGGAAGGGAAAGGGAGGTTCTTTGTGGGCGTAGAATGGAAGGAATCCCAAGGACTGAAGGGCGCTGTGGTTCTAGGACTGGAGGGGTGGGGTTCCTACACCCAAGCGGAAGGCTCCCTAAAGGGAGCAAGTTTGAAGGGAAGGGAGGCAAGGGATTGGGAACGCCGGAGTTGGGGTTAAAACCGCTCAGCTGAGGAAAACCGCTTCATCTCCCGCCCCAGCCCGCGGCGTGTAGCCCACCCTGGGCCTAGGGGCAGGGTCTCTGGAACCGGGAATGAGGAGCCGGAATGCTGGCCTGAGTCGCTCTGCTCTTGTGTTTACGCAGCTGGAGCCCTACATGGATGAGAACTTCATCTCCAGAGCCTTTGCCACCATGGGGGAGACCGTGATGAGCGTTAAAATTATCCGAAACCGCCTCACTGGGTACGTTCTCTCCTTCCATCTTCTCGGTTCTCCCTTAATCCATCATGCTGCAAGTGGCATTCGGGAGAATGTAAACATCGCGGAGAGTCACGGCTTCTTACTCCTAGTAATAGTTATTATAATGTTATAAAACCTAACAATTGGAGGCATATTGAGCGGAAGTTTAGCGTATTGCTGAAGAAATGGACTCTGGAGCCAGACGGTGTTTGAAAGTTATGTCTGCCGTGTGACCTTGAACAAGTTACTTAACCTCACTGTTTCCTTCACCTTGACTATAAAAATGGAGGTAACAATGGCACCTACCTCATAGAGTTATGGTGAGGATTAAATGAGTTAATTCACATTCAGCATTTAGAACAGTGCCTGGCATATGGTATATGATCAGTAAATATAAACAGATTGTGATCTGCTAGGTAATAAGCCCTTTAAAATCACGTTTTAAAATCACAAAAACCTAGGGGCTGTGGGGTGGTGTAGTGGTTAAGTTTGGTGCTCTGCTTTGGCAGCCTGGGTTTGTGGGTTCAGATCCTGGGCACGGACCTACACCACTGGTCAGCCACGTTGTGCAGCCACCCCCATATAAAGAGAGGAAGCGGGCCCCACCCCATGGCTTAGCAGTTAAGTGAGCGAGCTCGGCTTGGCGGCCCAGTTTCGGAACCCCGGGCGCGCACTGACGCACTGCTTCTCCGGCCATGCTGAGGCCTCGTGCCACATACAGCAACTAGAAGGATGTTCAACTGTGACATACAACTATCTACTGGGGCTTTGGGGAAAAAAAAGGAGGAGGATTGGCGATAGATGTTAGCTCACAGCTGGTCTTCTCAGCAAAAAGAGGAGGATTGGCATGGATGTTAGCTCAGGGCTGATCTTCCTCACAAAAAAATAAATAAATAAAATGTTTTTAAAAAAATAGAGGAAGATTGGCAACAGATGTTAGCTCAGGGCTAAAATTCCTTAGCAAAAAAAAAAAAAGGAAATCACAAAAACCTCTGTGCTAGGTACTATTATTAGAGAGGCTTAATAACTGTCTTAAAGTTACACAGCTAATAAATGACAAGCCAGGACTGGAATTCAAGTCTGTCCTCATAGCCAGGAGTGCCCTTAACTCTTATATCATTCCTTTAAAAATTTATTTGTAGAGACACTGCTATGTGCTACTGTTCTACATTCTCAGGATACATGGCTGAAATGAGCCAGACCTAGTCCCTCTGCTCATGGAGTTTACTACATTGTGTTGGGGGAATGAGACAGTAAATTAGCAAACAAAACAAAAGGCAGAGAATATTTTCAGATGGTGGTGCTCTACTGCCTCCAATTTCTTCTTTCTCTTTGGGGATCTTAGTTTCCCTTAGGGTTCTAGTTAGAAATGAGAGGATTCCTTTATGAATTTGATAATGTTTGTTGCGCATCTGCTCTGTGCCAGCTACTCTACTAAAGCAGCTTGCTAAATCCTCAAATGGTTGAACAATACAGATGAGAGATAGGAAGTGTGGCCAACCCTGTGGCTGTTTGGTGAACAGGTACTTTGTGTCTTCAGAACCCCAGTACCCAGGGATGGATTTTCTGACTGGTAGATCATGCTGGCCTAAATATGTTTCTTTTTGCTCTTGTGGACAGAAAACCCCAGATAATCAGCTCTTGGTATGAAAATACATTCAGTAATGCTTTCTACTTTTTAAAGCACTGACATAGGTTCTCACATTTTAATCTTTGTTGAAATAAGGTTTGGAACTACCCTACCTGTGATTACTAAACTCTAGCTGTTTCTTATGGTGGTACTTAGAGACACGTGACATTTACATCCTGACTCATTTGACAAAGACTTTGAAATGGCTTATAAGAATACTGTAAAATAAATGACTGTAAATTTGAAAAAACAAGACCAGAGAAAATAAGGGAAAAAGACCCAAGGAAAAATAATATACAATAGAGCATAATGATTAAGAGTGCAGTTAATGGGCCGGCCCCGTGGCTTAGCGGTTAAGTGCGCGCGCTCTGCTGCTGGCAGCCCGGGTTCGGATCCCGGGCGCGCACTGACGCACCGCTTCTCCGGCCGTGCTGAGGCCACGTCCCACATACAGCAACTAGAAGGATGTGCAGCTATGACATACAACTGTCTACTGGGGCTTTGGGGGAAAAAATAAATAAATAAATAAAGTTATTAGGAAAAAAAAGAATGCAGTTAGTGGTTGCACAACAATGTGAATGTACTTAGTAGCACTAAAGTGTACACTTAAAAATGGTTAATGATATATTTTATGTATATTTAACACAATTTTTAAAATTAAAAAAAGAAAATGCAGTCAGATGTGGAGCAACCACATCTCTCATCATTGATGGGACTATAAAACAGCACAATCACTGGGGGCAAGTGTCTGGCAGTGCCTTATATACATACATCTACCCTATGACCCAGCAAGTCCAGTCCTAGGTATTCACCCCAGAGAAATGAAAACATACATCCACAAAGAAAAAGAATGTTCATAGCAGCTTTATGACAATAGCCAAAAACTGTAAGCAGCCCAGGTATCCATGAATAGGTAAATAGATAAATAAATACTGGTATATTCATACAATAGAATATAATTTAGCAATAAAAAGGAACTGCTTATATAGCAACCACAGAAATGAATCTCAAAAGTATTATGCTAAATGAAAGAAGTGTTACTCTATGATTCCATTTATTTAAACTTCTAGGGCCGGCCCTGTGGCTTAGCGGTTAAGTGTGCACACTCCGCTGCTGGCGGCCTGGGTTCGGATCCCAGGCTCGCACTGACGCACCGCTTCTCCGGCCATGCTGAGGCCGTGTCCCACATACAGCAACTAGAAGGACGTGCAGCTATGACCTACAACTATCTACTGGGGCTTTGGGGGGGAAATAAATAAATAAATAAAATTATTAAAAAAAAAATAAACTTCTAGATTACACAAAATTAATCTGTGGTGGAAATAACTCAGCGTCTAGAAGATTTGTGCATTTCATTCCATGTAAACCAAAAAAGAAAAACTAAACAATAATTGAACTCTAGTTACTAATATGCATATTAAAGTAATTGAGGGAAGTATACCAATATCTGCAACTTACTTTAAAATGTATCAAAATGAGAAGGATGATAAATGGGTAGAGGGATGGATAGTTGGACAGTTATGTGATAAAATAAGTATAATAAAATGTTAATTATAGGTGGTGGGTATATGGGTATTTGCTGTACAATTCTTTCAATTTTTATTTTTGGAATTTTTCATAATGTTAGGAAAAGAATATAGTCAGACTGTCCCGAATTCAAATTCAACCTTTGGCACATACCAGCTGTGTGGTTTAAGGTATATTGCATAATCCTGCTGAGTCTCAGTCTCCTCATCCAAATAGGAGTAATGGGTTTCATTCGCCTCATACAGTTATGTGAGGATTAGATGAGATGTGCATGTGAAGTGACTAGCACAGTGCCTGGCCTGTAGTGAGTGCTTGGTAATGGTCAGCTCTTTTTTTTTTTTTTTGTGAGGAAGATCAGCCCTGAGCTAACATCCATGCTAATCCTCCTCTTTTTGCTGAGGAAGACCGGCTCTGAGCTAACATCTATTGCCAATCCTCCTCCTTCCCCCGCCCCCCCCAAAGCCCCAGTAGATAGTTGTATGTCATAGTTGCACATCCTCCTAGTTGCTGTATGTGGGACGTGGCCTCCGGAGAAGCGGTGCATTGGTGCGCACCTGGGATCTGAACCCCGGGCCGCCAGTAGCGGAGCATGTGCACTTAACCGCTAAGCTACGGGGCCAGCCCAGTAATGGTCAGCTCTTACTGGTGGTGGTCTTTATACATCTGTGAGCCTTAAGATTCTAGCACACACAAGACAGAAGGCACGGATTTGGCCCACCATTCTTCTTAGGATCAACGAATGTTAGTGGAGCTCATACAGGCTGTCCTGTGGTCCTTGGACTCAGGTACCACCCCTGCCAATTCCTTTTTGGCTTTGTGTTCATAAGGTTATTTGAAATGAAGGTCTGAAGTAGTTATTTCCAGGAAAGTTTGGATTATTTCACTGGTGATAGCTTTAAGGATGATATTAAGGAAAATTAACTTTTCTGTATAAATCTCTTAGTAGGAAGGGATGTCAGAGGGTATAGTCACATCCTCCTACTTATGTCTGCTAGTGATGCATTCAAAAATAGAACACTGGGGATCTCACAGACATCCCCCATTAGGTAAGGTCCATGGGTTTACTTGGTCTTTCCAACTAGATTGTAAGTTTCTTGGGGACGGAAACCGTGTTCTTCAACTCTGTATCAGCCTGGCCTGTGGTAGGTCATCTAAAAAAACTTTTTTTTTAATTTGAAAATTTTCAGACAAAACTGCAAAGAAATAGTACAGTGAACACTTATACAGCTACTACCTAATCTCAATAGTTCTGGGGCTGGCCTGGTGGTGCAAGCGGTTAAGTGTGCACACTCCGCTGCAGCGGCCCGGGGTTCGCTGGTTTGGATCCCAGGCGCGCACCGACGCGCTGCTTGTTAAGCCATGCTGTGGTGGCGTCCCATATAAAGTAGAGGAAGATGGGCATGGATGTTAGCCCAGGGCCAGTCTTCCTCAGCAAAAAAGAGGAGGATTGGCATTGGATGTTAGCTCAGGGCTGGTCTTCCTCACAAAAAAAAAAAAATAGTTCTTAACATGTTGCCATGTTTTCCTTATCTGTCTATCTAAATCTATCTAAAGATATCACTGCGTGTAAACCAAAAAAGAAAAAAAGAACTGTAAACAATAATTGAGCTCTAGTTAATAATATACATGTTGAAAATAGATTTAGATAGACTGATATTTCTTTTTGCTGAACCGTATGAAAGTAAATTACAGGCACTGTGACACTGCACAGCTGAATATTTAAGCAAACATGGCCAAAAACTGTACATTCTCTTACATAGTCACAGTGCTCATTTCACACTCACAAAGGTAACAATTTCCTAACACCATATAATGGCCAGTCTACATTTAAATTTTTATAATTGTCCCCAGACTATCTTTCATGGCTTTTTGTATGTTTGGTTTTTAATGAATTAGGATCCAATCAAAGATCAGATCCTGCATTGCGTTTAGTTTTTCTATTAAGTCTCTTTTTAATGTAGACAAGGCCACCTCATTTTTTTCTCATAACATTGACTTTTTAAAGAGGTAAGATTGGGCTGGTCCCGTGGCTTAGCGGTTAAGTGCACGCACTCCGCTACTGGTGGCCCAGGTTCGGATCCCAGGCGCGCACCGACGCACCGCTTCTCCGGCCATACTGAGGCTGCGTCCCACATACAGCAACTAGAAGGATGTGCAGCTATGACATACAGCTATCTACTGGGGCTTTGGGGGAAAATAAATAAATAAATTATAAAGAGGTAAGATTGATTGTGTTACATAAGGTCCTACATTCTGGATTCTGGTCCTACATTCTGGATTTATTTGTTTCCTTGTGGTGGTGTTTTACTTGTTCTATCCCTGATATTTCCTGTAAACTGAACATTAGATCTGAAGATTTGATTGGAATGCATTAAACGTTTTTGGCAAGAGTACTTCATAGGTGATACAGTACATAAATAAACGTTTACTAAATGAGTCTGGACTGGCTCAGATTGGCAGTCTTTATAGTCATGTTTGTAAGTTAGTTCTGAACCGGAATATGGCAGGGAACAAAAACAGTATGGGCTCTGATTAGAAAAACATTTCTCCCTCCCTTCAGGCCAAGACCCAGTCTCTCATCTGGGAGTCGCATCTTTAATCATTCGCTTTCTCTGTTTGCTCTCTTTCCAGGATCCCAGCTGGCTACTGCTTTGTAGAATTCGCAGATTTGGCCACAGCTGAGAAGTGTTTGCATAAAATTAATGGGAAACCCCTTCCAGGAGCCACACCTGTAAGGATACTTAGATAATGATGATGTTACCATTTTTATTGTCATTGATAATTATCATTTATTGAATTCCTACTGTATACTTATATTATTTTATTTAATCCTATAACAACCCTGAGCAGTAGGCATTGTTATCTTTGACAGACCAGGAAACTGAAGCTCAGGGAAGTGAAATAACTTGCCCAAGGAACATAAGTAGTAAGTGGCAGAGCCAGGATGCAAACTGAAGATTGGTTGCCTCTAAAATCCATGCCCTTTCCACTCTGCACTGCTGCCTCCCTTAGTGGAAGACTTGAAACTCTAGATCTCTTACTTGGTTGAGAAAGTAGAACAGGCTGGCAGCAATGAGGACAGGTTTCAAGACAGTTACATTCTGCTCTTCCCACAGTTACTTAGCTTACAGCTGAACCAAGCTGGCACACCTGTGCTCATAGAACCATGGAGCTGGCAGTGCCCTTAGCGGTCATCCGTGCAACCCCCTCATTTTATACAGGAGAAAAAGCTGAGGCTTAGAGAGGGGGAGATGTTTTGGCCAAGGTAATTTATTTCAGTTTTTTTGAAATATCGTTTGACTCTTGAAACACCTTTCTGTGTTTTAGTTTGTTTGTTTTTAAATTTCCAGGCAAAACGTTTTAAATTGAACTATGCCACTTATGGGAAACAACCAGATAACAGGTAAGTACAGAGTAATCCCAAGGTAGCTTCAAGCCCCAGGAAATGTCCACATAGAGACAAAATGCCTCACTGTGCCTGTCACAACCAAAGAGGAGGATGGGGAGCTGAGTGTGGCTCCACTTTGCCTCCCTCCTGAAGAAAGATACCCTCCTATTCCGCATTGTTGGATCTTCTCTGTATGCTTTGTATCGAGGCCCATGTCTTCCCAATATGTGGTCCTTCCCCTAGCCTTCCACCCTGTTAACTCCCCACAGGATTGTGGTTTTATTCAGTAAGAATTGACCTGTTGTAGCAACATAAATTGATTCAGCATTTCACGTTGCCGTTTGAAATCTTTAGAACAGTGTCAGAAGCTTTAGAAAGATTTGTACCCATTGACCCCATAATTCTACTTTTCAGAATTTATTCAAGGCTATGAGCAAAGATTAACCTCAATAGTGTTCGTTGAAATATTACATATAGGGCTTGGCCCCGTGGCATAGCGGTTAACTGCGCACGCTCTGCTGCTGGCCGCCCAGGTTCAGATCTCGGACGCGCACTGATGCACTGCTTGTCAGGCCGTGCTGTGGCGGCATCCCATATGAAGTGGAGGAAGATGGGCACAGATGTTAGCCCAGGGCCAGTCTCCCTCAGCAAAAAGAGGACGATTGGCATGGATGTTAGCTCAGGGCTGATCTTCCTCACCAACAACCACAACAAAAAATTGCATATATAGGCAAAATTTGGGGAAAAACAAATAATCTAATAATAGGAAAGTGGTTTAAATTACAATATGTTCGTTAATTGGAATGCGATGTATTAATAAGTCATGTTATAGCAGAATACTGACATGTCAAGATGTTGGCAGTATGTTAAAGGTGAAAAAATGCTAGAAACATGGGGCTGGCCCCGTGGCTTGGCAGTTGGGTGCTTGTGCTCCACTACTGGCGGCCCGGGTTCGGATCCCGGGCGCGCACTGACGCACCGCTTCTCTGGCCATGCTGAGGCCGCATCCCACATACAGCAACTAGAAGGATGTGCAGCTATGACATACAACTATCTACTGGGGCTTTGGCGGAAAAATAAATAAATAAATAAAATTAAAAAAAAAAGAAAAAATGCTAGAAACAAAACAAATGAATCATATCTAGTGTTTGTAAATTAAAAAGAAGAAGCCAAAGAGAAAAGACAAAAGCATATATCAATGTATTCTTAGTGATTTACCTTTGAGTGGTTGGGTTATTTGTAATTTTTTTTTGTCCTTTTGTGCATTCTGATTTATACAAGGAATATGTATCATACTTGAAATAAGAAAATAATGAATTCTTTTATTTTTTTAAGAATTGTTCTAGAACCGGGGTTTGCAAACTGTGGCTGATTTGTATCACCCGCGAGCTAAAAATGGTTTTTACACTTTTAAAGGATTGTGAAAACAGACAAAGAAAAATCAGCAGACACCATAGGTGCCCCACAAAGCCTTAAATATTTACTATCTGGCCCTTTACAGAAAAAGTTTACTAACTCCTGTTCTACAAGTTGGGGGATTTCATTTTAGCTACTCTTTAGGTCTTTAGGAGATAAGGTCCAGTTCTCATTTTCTCTCTGTCTTTCACCATTTGAATTAAAAATATGCAATAAATACAGAATGTCTAGTTTTATCTTTTGAGCACCGCTGACCCTATCCCCGCATCTGCACTCCTGTAATAACTTGAAGCCAGGCAGGCTTTGTACAGTGGATGAAGGACTTGGGGCAGGGGACTACTTCCATAACTCTTGTGCCACGACTGCCAAATGAAACAAGTTAGGAACTGGTTAAGGACCCAGCAGGTGCGTTGTTCCCTAAGGAAGCCCAGGAAAGGTTTACCTAGAATGGGCCAAAGAGCCCGTCAGAACAAAGGTTTTGGTCTTTGTCTCTGAATCTTGTTCTCTCCTCTCAGCCCTGAGTACTCCCTCTTTGTGGGGGACCTGACCCCAGATGTGGACGATGGCATGCTCTATGAATTCTTCGTCAAAGTCTACCCCTCCTGTCGGGGAGGCAAGGTGGTTTTGGACCAGACAGGAGTATCTAAGTAAGGCCTTACCTATTATTGATGCTACCCTGTTAGTTTCAGCATTCTTCTCGTAGAAAAATGGTGTTATAGAGAGGTAGAGGTATTATACAGAGACCGTGTAGCATGGTGGTTCAGAGCACAAGCTCTGGAGCCAGGCTGCCTGGTTTGAATCGCAGCTCCAACGCTAGCCGGGGATAATGCAGCGGACAAGTACTGAACCTCTGACCCCATTTCCTCGTCTGTAAAATGGGGCTGATGAATAGTATCGGCTCATAGGGGTGATATAAGGATTAGATGATATAAATAAAGCAATAAGAAATGCTTTATAGGTATTTACTGTTTTATTTATTATTGTTACTTCAGAAGTGGGAAAGCCTCAGGAAAGGTTCACTCTTGATCAGAGCAGTAATTGTAAGCTCAAGCTTTGGGAGTCTGACAGACCTGGATTTGAATCCTGCTTCTACTATGACTTTGGGCAAGTTATTAAACGTCTCTGAACTTTGGTTCCCTCTTCAGTAAAATGTGGATACTACCGTTAGGAAATTGTTGGACCGTTCCTAACAGTCTGAGCTAACCCTGGGAAAATGTTCAGCACAGTGCCTGGGAAATAATAAGTGTTCATTAAATATTAGCATTCATTTATTCCTCCAAGTAGAATAAGTGCAGGAGAGTAGGAACCTTGTCCACTTGTGACTGATCAATCCCAGTGCCTGGCACAGTACCTGGCATACAGGGCAGACTTGGTAAATATTTACTGAATGAATTTCTATGACTATTCCTACCACTGCTACTACTGTAATGATAATGATAATACTTCCCAGTAGATTGGGAGGGAAGGAGCCTCATAAGTGAAGGTATGGGGGAGAATGGGGAACTGAAAGTGAAAATCCCTATAGAACTCAGGAGCCTCCTAGGCTTAAATCTCACATTGCTCTGTGGCACACTTCCACCGATGGGATCTCATCCCCTCCTACATAGTTTGATGGACTCTCTCTCTTCTCAGCCCGTTTTCCATTTTTGGACTTGACCTTCATCACATTTGTGATCTAAATAATGTGTGTTTTTTTCCTGCAGAGGCTATGGTTTTGTGAAATTCACAGATGAACTAGAACAGAAGCGAGCCCTGACGGAGTGCCAGGGAGCAGTAGGACTAGGGTCTAAACCAGTGCGGCTGAGCGTGGCAATCCCTAAAGCGTGAGTCCTGCCCTGGCAGGGAGGGTGGAGGGCTTCTGGACTGACCCCGACTTGGATTCTCTTCATCTGTTTGTTGATAATTGGAGCATCCACATGCTGGATAGGAGGTTGCGGGAGATTCAGTTCAGGTCACCGATAATGAATGACTGATATTTGCTAGGCTGGGTGTTGGAGATGAACGAGTATAACCCTGCGCCTCCAGAAGCTTATAGTTGAGGAGAGAGCTGTGACTGGGGGAGGCAGGTACATTCAGACATTGCTGATAGCAGCACTGGAAAAGCAGTTTGGCTGTACATGCTTAATGTCCCTGTTCTTTGCCCACTAGTGCCACTCTTAGAAATGTATCCATGAGGGGCTGGCCCAGTGGTGTAGTGGTTCAGATCCCGGGCGCGGACCTACGCACTGCTTGTCAACCCATGGTGTGACAGGCGTCCCACAGATAAAGAGTTGAGGAAGATGGGCATGGCTGTTAGCCCAGGGCCAGTCTTCGTCAGCAAAAAGAGGAGGATTGACAACAGATGTTAGCTCAGGGCTAATCTTCCTCCCCCCAAAAGAATTTATCCATGAAATTAATAAGAATTGAACAGAAGGAAAAAAATTACACTCAGTTTTAGCCTCATTTATATCAATAAAGTCTATAAACCTCCTGTGAATGTCCCTTGCTATGGGAATGGCTAAGAATTAATGATCCAAACACTTTGTATTATATGCGTCACTATTGTACCTGTCATGCTAGGCAGAAAACCTTTCTTCCCTTAGAGCTCCAAGCAGGTTTCTCACTCAGATGTAAGACAACTATTCTTTGCATCGAATCCTCCATCCTTTGGTCAAAGCAGTGGTTCTCAACTGGGGGTGATTTTCCCCCCGGGGGACATTGGCAACATCTGGAGACAATTTTTATTGTCACAGCTTGGGGCGGGGAGGTTCTACTAGCATCTAATGAGTAGAGGCCAGAGATGCTACTAAACATCCTACAGTGTGCAGGACAGCCGCCACAACAAAGAATTTTTGCCCGCCCCCCAAAAACAGTGGTGCCAAGGCTGAGAAACCACCAAAAGTACAAGAGTGGCTGCATTCTTAGGGCAGAACTTCCAAATGGCCGTGTTTTTGAAAGCAGCAAAAGATTCAAAGGTTCTTTGCAGTTTAACTGTTTTTAACACATGGAAGATTAGCCTAAGTGATTCCCCCCCAAAATGTTATTTGTTCTAAACTCTATGATATATATAAAAACATTAAAGAAACTAAAATTTCCTCATTATCCTAAAGTGACAATTATAATTTCTGAGTTCCTTTCCAGGCTTCTCTGTAGGCATCCATGGTATATAGCTAAACATGCACACACTATATATGGGTCACTTTACATGTGGTACATTTACTTCTTTATTCATTTTTAATTGTAATAACAATGCTCATTCTTTTTTTTCCCGAGTTTACTCAGTATAGGTAGTCACCTTTCCATATAGTTGCACAGTCATCATCATTGTAACATTTTTAACAGCTGCAGGATATTCTTTTGTGTGTTCTCTCTAGCACTTCCTCTGGTGTTGACTATTTGGCTGTTTCTGAAATGTTACCATTTAGTCAGTCAACAATAACTGAGTCCCTACAACTTTGTAGGCCTTGTCCTAGACAAGAGAAACAAAGTCCCTTCTGCAAGGAGGTTATATTCTGTTATATCTGTTTCTTCTTTGAATGTTGTATTTGGTTCCTGCCTCTGAGGAGGTGCCCTCAAGCACTAGGAATTGAGGGAGATAAGAGTTCCCTTTGAGAGTTAGACTGTAAGAGCCTAGTGTGGAGAAACAGAACATTAATGTACAGACCCAGGCCAGGGAGACTGTACCTTCAGTTACCTGAACATGTCAGGAGGGTGGCAGATGTCCTGGAAGCATGGAAGGGGAGTCGTGGAGGCAAACATTGTCAGTTTCCAGCCTGGTGCTGCGCAGGGAGAGAGAGTTTCTGCAGTTGGACTTCATCAGGCCACCCTGTCGGGGGCTGTTGAGACGTGGAGTCTGTTTGTCTGCTCTGGCTGAGTCCTGCTCACCAAACAGACATTGAACTCGCAAGGGACTTGGGAAGAGCTCATTCAGACTTTGAGCATTTGTGGTTGCTGTGACAGAGATTCGTATAGTAGTTCAGCTCCTGCTTATGACTTGGTTTCCTCTTGGGCTTCATTGTGGAGATAGAATGCACCAATCACGAGGACATAGTATGTTCCACACTGTGTGGCAGTTATGACTCTCCTTATAAACCATCTGGCATGGTGGTGGTGTCCTCTGCCTCCTGCACGTGTTTGGTGTGCCCCTACGAGAGACTGGCCCTTCCGAGGCAATGACTGGAGGAGCATTGTCATGTCCGGGTTGGGTTGGGTTATGTTCTTTTGATTCCTCTCAGCTAGGACTGCTGGTCATCCTCCAGGCCTGTTTCATAAGCCTACACACATGGTTTTTTATGTTTTTGAAAGCAGTGGCACGCAGGCTTGACGTTCTGTCTTTGGTTAACAGCAGCTGGGGCAGCTGTGCAATCAGGATAAGAAAGCTTTCCACTGACGTTGGGCCTCAGCCCTGATTGGCAGATGCAGGATGTAGGAGACTGGCAAGACATCGTGAGTCTGTCAGGGCAGGTGCAGTGTATAATGGTCTGCTGTTAGGAGCATGACCCTCGGAGTTCAATTTGGCTCCAGTCCTAGGTGTGGCCTTGGGTAAATCACTTTAACCTTTTAGAGGTTCAGTGTTCTCATCTGTAAAATGGAAATAATAAATGAAAGCTCTATCATAGGATTATGCAGGACTTAAAATAGGAGACCATATATGAAAAATAATTGGCACAGATCCTGAGTACCTACTCCATAAATGGTAGCTGTGACTACAGTGATCACAGTAAGGCTGCTGGAACACTTCTCTTTATTTTTTTGTGGGGAAGAGGTGATTAAATATTTTGTGGTTTGAAATGCATCTTGGATCATCCTAAATCCAGATTCTCCAGGCCATGTTTACCTGAGCCTTTGTGGCTAGCAGAAAAGCAGCCCCTAAGATCTTGAGAAGAGGAAAAATCAGTACTGACGAAGTTTGATGAGAGAGACAAACCTAACCATTAAAAGCTCCTAGCTTTGGGGCTGGCCCAGTGGCATAGCGGTTAAGTGAGTGCGTTCCGCTGCTGGTGGCCCGGGCTTGCACCAACACACCGCTTGTCAGGCCATGCTGTGGCGGTGTACCACATAAAGTGGAGGAAGATAGGCACGATGTTAGCTCAGGGCCAGTCTTCCTCAGCAAAAAAGAGGAGGATTGGCATGGATGTTAGCTCAGGGCTGATCTACCTCACACACACAAAAAAGCTCCTAGCTTTAAAGCATGGGCTCTGGAGCCAGACCGCCTGGGTTTGAATCTCTTACTAGCTGTGTGACTTTGGACAAATTATGTAACCTCTCTGTACCTCAGTTTCCTCATCTAAAAAATAGGAATAATGGTATACTTATTGCATAGGGTTGTTGTGGGAATTAATCCTTGGCCACTTAATAAGTGTTTTGGAAATGTTTGCTTGCATTTGTTTATTTTTGGTTCTTTCTTCATTTAAGGAGTCGTGTGAAGCCAGTGGAATATAGTCAGATGTACAGTTACAGCTACAACCAGTATTACCAGCAGTACCAGAACTACTATGCCCAGTGGGGCTATGACCAGAACACAGGCAGCTACAGCTACAGTTATCCCCAGTATGGCTATACCCAGAGCACCATGCAGGTAACCGTGATGTGGCAAGTATGGCCCTCTTGGCTTATGTCATCCTGTAGAGACATAGGTCATTCTCCAGGATGCGATTGGTAAGGACGGGAGCTTGGGCTTCAGGAAAAAATGGGGAAAGATGAAGCAACCTAGTCTCTCTTGTTAAAAGTAAGCCATTCTGGGGGCCGGCCCGGTGGCACAAGCGGTTAAGTGCACGAACTCTGCCGCGGCGGCCTGGGGTTTGCCGGTTCGGATCCCGGGCACGCACGCACTGATGCACCACTTGGCAAGCCATGCTGTGGCGGCGTCCCATATAAAGTGGAGGAGGATGGGCATTGGATGTTAGCCCAGGGCCAGTCTTCCTCAGCAAAAAGAGGAGGATTGGCAGATGTTAGCTCAGGGCCAATCTTCCTCACAAAAAAAAAAAAAAAAAGGAAGCCATTCTGATCATGGGCCAGGATTTCACTCTGTTTCTCACCCACCTCTCTGGTCTCTTGGCAGACATATGAAGAAGTTGGAGATGATGCATTGGAAGGTAAGAAAGGAGTCCATTCACTCATTCCCCTGTCAGCCCTTATGGAATGACTGCTTTATGGGCCGGCACTGTGCCTTCAGCTAGATGCTGAAAGAATGCAAGGTCAATTCTGCCCTGGAGGAACTTACATTCTAGTGAGAGAGCCGGTATACATACATATTTACAGTAAGAGAGAGTGTGAGTGCAGATCTGAGAGAGCCCAGGGGGAAGCAGCTCAACAGGGGAGGGAGCCAGTCACCCCTAGACAGTGGCGTTCTGCTCCAGGATGTAGGTCTCTAGCAAAAGTACTGTTACCTTGTATTTGTTTGACAGTTTCTAAAAATCATTGTTTTATTTCATGTTTTAATGTTTTTCTATATATTTTGCATGTTTTTCTCATTTTCAGGTAATAGTTATGATTGAAAATTTGGAAAATACAGTAGAGTATTATGTAGTAACTGAAAATCACCCCTAATCCTGCTACATAGTAATAGCCATTATTAATTTTTTTAATTAAAAGCATTTGTTGTCATTTTTATTGAATTTAACTGAAGAAAAAGGAAAGTAAAACTGAAGGAATTGCTAACATTCAAACAATTTTTTTGTGTGTGTGTGAGGAAGACAAGCCCTGAGCTAACTTCCGATGCCAATCCTCCTCTTTTTGCTGAGAAAGATTGGCCTTGGACTAACATCCATGCCCATCTTCCTCTACGTTATATGGGACGTCACCATAGCATGCCTTGACAAGCAGTGCCTCGGTGCGCACCTGGGATCCGAACCTATGAACCCTGGGCTACTGAAGTGGAGCACGTGCACTTAACTGCTACGCCACCAAGCTGGCCCCCAAACAAAATTTTTTAAGTGAGATATTAATACTTATAGGATTTTTTAAGGTTTGAAAAAAATTATGAAAAACAAATTTTTTTTCAACTTGTTTCTGAACAGATGTGGTACAAAAAGATTCAAAGGTTTTTTTTTTGTGAGGAAGACCAACCCTGAGCTAACATCCGATGCCAATCTTCCTCTTTTTGCTGAGGAAGATTGGCCCTGGGCTAACATCCATGCCCATCTTCCTCTACTTTATATGGGCCGCCACCACAGCATGGCTTGACAAGCAGTACGTTGGTGTGCGCCCGGGATCCGAACCTATGAACCCTGGGCCGCCGAAGCGGAGCGAGCGCACTTAACCGCTGTGCCACCGGGCAGGCCCCAGACTCAAAGTTTAAGATCTAACTCTATTTTAAGGATTATTCTTTGAGACAGTCATAGGGAAAATGTGATCTGTAAGCAAAATATCCCTTTAAGGAAACATACCACCTTCAGGCAAAGAACAAACTTACCTACTTCATAGCATTTTAAAGCAATTTCACATCTGTGCTCTCATCTGATTCTAACATCAGTGACCTTGGGAGATGGGCGGCGCAGAACGTAGGAGCTCCAGTTGACACATGGGGAACTGGTGGCCCAAGTGGTCTGCTCAGGGTCACACGGTGGAGTTAGGGGCAAAGTCAGGCCTGGAGTCCCTGTCTTTCTTTACTCAGTCTCTGGTTCCTTCCAGGAAATACTGCCTCCTTTTTAGAGATGATTAACCTGATTATAATAAAATCTGCGTATAACAGTAGAATTTTCCAATCTCTCTCTCACCTGTTAGTAATATAATAATAGCCAACATATTTTTTGCTAAGCGCTGCTACCTGCCAACATTGTGATGGGTAGGTACCATTCTAATCTCCATTCTACAGAAAGGAAAACTGAGGGGCTGGCCCAGTGGCTTAGCGGTTAAGTGCACGCGCTCCGCTACTGGCGGCCCAGGTTTGGATCCTGAGCACACACTGACGCACCGCTTCTCCGGCCATGCTGAGGCCATGTCCCACATACAGCAACTAGAAGGATGTGCAGCTATGACATACAACTATCTGCTGGGGCTTTGGGGGAAAAAATAAATAAAAATTAAAAAAAAAAAAAGAAAGGAAAACAGGCTTTGTTATAATAGATAATAGTTACTGAGGTTTTACTATGTGCAGGGCACTGTTCTAAGCACTTTACATATGTTAACTCATTTAACCTTCACAACAGTTTTGAAATAAGTACTACGATTATCCTGATTTTATGGAATAAAAAACTGAGGTAGAGGGCCGGCCCCGTGGCTTAGCAGTTAAGTGCGTGCGCTCTGCTGCTGGTGGCCCGGGTTCGGATCCCAGGTGCGCACCGACACACCGCTTCTCTGGCCATGCTGAGGCCACGTCCCACATACAGCAACTAGAAGAATGTGCAGCTATGACATACAACTATCTACTGGGGCTTTGGGGGGACAAAATAAAATAAATTAAATCTTTAAAAAAAAAAAAAGAAAACTGAGGTAGAAAAGTTAAATTACTGGGGCCGGCCCCGTGGCTTAGCTGTTAAGTGCTCGCGCTCCGCTACTGGCGGCCCGAGTTCAGATCCCGGGCGCGCACCAACGCACCACTTGTCCATCCATGCTGAGGCTGCATCCCACATACAGCAACTAGAAGAATGTGCAACTATGACATACAACTATCTACTGGTGCTTTTGGCTTAAAAAGGGGGAGGACTGGCAATAGATGTTAGCTCATGGCCTGTCTCTCTCAGCAAAAAGAGGAGGATTGGCATGGATGTTAGCTCAGGGCTGATCTTCCTGACCAAAAAAAAAAGTTAAATTACTTGTTCAAGGTCAACATAGTTGCAAGTTGCAACTTAGTAGCTAGAGGTGGAGTCAGTCATGGAACCCTTGCAGTCTTGCCCCAGACATCGTGCTCTGTACCCCACTGAGTTATGCCTACTGTCTTGACATAATAACCATACAGTGAAGGGGGCACAGCAGCGATTGTTATTCTTCATCTGTTCCTTGGCTTCACTAGGCCATCTTCCAGGCCATCTTCAGAATGAGGAAGGGTGCTTTTATTGTATGTGTATCCATAGACTTCAACACATGCAATTGCCTGCCCTTGATCAAGCTGTTTACTAGTCTGTTCCCATAAGCTATTACCTTCACTGAGTGGAGTAACCAGGCTGGTCCTGCTTTCTTACAGTTTCCATATCAAGCCTTTGTAAATGCTCAAAGCTTCAACTCTTATAATTTAGATTAAAATTATAAGAGAAAGAAAAATCCCTCTGGTTGCAGGAATGAGCATCATACTTATGTGAAAAGATTCAGCACTGGCTGGGTTGGAAATGGAAACAGACTCTTAAGAGTAGGTGGAAAAGCTGGAAAGAAACACAAATGGCCTATAAACCACAAGAACAAAAAGTTTAAACATATTACTTGTGTCAGTCAAGGTTCTCCAGAGAAACAGAGCCAAGAGGATATCTGTATATATAAATCTGTAAGGCAGGCCAGCATGCTGGAAACTCAGGCAGGATTTCCATGCTACAGTCTTAAGGCAGAATTCCTTCTTTGTGGAACTTCAGTTTTAGGCCTTAAGACCTTCAATTGATTGGATAAGGCCCACCCACGTTATTGAGGATAATCTTCTTTATTTATTTATTTTTTTTAATTTTTTATTTATTTTATTTTTCCCCCCAAAGCCCCATTAGATAGTTGTATGTCATAGCTGCACATCTTTCTAGTTGCTGTACGTGGGATGCGGCCTCAGCATGGCCGGAGAAGCAGTGCGTCGGTGCGCGCCAGGATCCAAACCCGGGCCGCCAGTATCGTAGCGCGTGCACTTAACCGCTAAGCCATGGGGCCGGCCCAGTAGTCATTTTTTTAATCATGTCTTTTTCTAAGAATATTGACAGAAAATGTTCTCAATGAAACAAGATCAGATATAAAATAGAATATGTGATAAGATCCTAGTTAGGTTTTTTTTTTTTGTTTTGGGGGATATAATTCACACAACAAAATTCATCCTTTTAAAGTCTACAATTCAGTAGTTTTTAGGAATCATCACAAAGTTGTGCAGCCATTACCACTGTCTAGTTCCAGAAGAAACCCTGTTTCTTCTTAGCAGTTATTCTCCATATGCTCTCTCCCTCCGGCCCCTGGCAACCACTCATCTATTTCTGTCTCTTTGAATTTACCCTGTCTGGACATTTTAAATAAATGGAATCATATATAACCTGTGTTCCTTTGTGACTGGCTTCTTTCACTTAGCATAGTGTTTTCAAGGTCCATCCATGTTGTAGCAGGTGTCATTACTTCATATCTTTTTACGGCAGAATGATAGTCCATTGTATGAGTATCCATTTTGTTGTTGGACATTTGGGTGGTTTCCACTTTTGGTATTATGAATAATGCTACTATGAACATTCGTATAAGTTTTTGTGTGGACAGGAAAAATTTTCGTTACTCTTGGGTACATACCCAGGAGTGGAATTGCTGGATCATGTGGTAAAACTCTGTTTTCAACAATTTGAGGAACTGCCACACTTTTCCAAAAGGGCTGCGGTGTTTTCCATTCCCACCAACAGTATATGAGGGTTCCGGTTTCTCCACATCCTCACCAGCAGTTGTTACTCTTTTTCATTATAGCCATCCTAGTGGGTTTGAAGTGGTGTCTCATTGTGGTTTTGATTTGCATTTCCCTGGGTAATGATTTTGAGCATCTTTTCGTATACTTACTGGCCATGTGTATATCTTTCTTAGAGAAATGTCTATTTAAGTCCTTTGGCCACTTTTAAATTGGGTTGTCTTTTTATTGTTGAATTATAAGAGTTCTTTATATTCTATTCTGGATTTTAGTCCCTTATCAGATATAGGATTTGCAAATTATTTCTCCCATTTCGTTAGTTATCTTTTCACTTGATAATGTCCTTTGGAGCACAAAAGTTTTTAATTTATATGATGTCCAGTTTTTTTTCGTTTGTTGCTTGTGCTTATAGGGTCATATCTAAGAAACCATTGCCTGTTTACACCTGTTTTCTTCTAAGAGCTTTAGCCATTACATTTAGGTCTTTGATCCATCTTTAGTTAATTTTTGTGTAAGGTGTGAGGTAAGGGTCTAGCTTCGTTCTTTTGTGTGTGGGTATCCAGTTGTCCCAGCACCATTTGTTGAAAAGACTGTTCTTTACCCATTGAGTTGTCTTGGTACCCTTGTTGAAAAGCAGATTACTATAAATGTATAGGTTTGGTTTTGGACTCTTAATCCTATTCCATTGATCTATATGTCTGTCCTTAGGCCACTGCTACACAGTCTGTATTACTGTAGCTTTGCAGTAAGTTTTGAAATGGGGAAGTGTGAGTCCTTGAACTTCGTTCTTTTTCAAGATGGTTTTGGCTGTTCTGGGTCCTTTGCATTTCCATATAAATTTTATGATCACTTGTCCTTTTCTGAAAAAAAAGGCAGCTGCGATTTTGATGGGGATTGCATTGAATCTATAGATCAATTTGGGGAGTATTGCCATTTTAACAATATTGTATTCCAATCCAAGTACATGGGATGTCTTTCTATTTATTTAGGTCTTTAATTTTCCAGTGAGTTTTAAAATACGTGTTTTAATGAATGGTGTGTTTGTGTGTATGCACTTTAAACCAACACAAACAAGACTAAAAGGAAAAGTATAAAATGTTATCAGTCATAGTGATTAAGTATTTTTTAAAACTTGTATTGTGAAATATAACGCATGTATGGAAAACTACATAAAACAAATGTATAGGTTAACATGTAATTATAAAGCGATTGCCTATGAAACCTTCATTCAGGTCAAGTAGAACATTGCCAGCCTCCAGAAGCCATCCTTCCTCCAATCACAAACTATAGCCCTGCTAGGGAAAAGTACTATGGTATTCTTGTGGTAACCATTTCCTTCCTTCTTGTTATAGTTTTATCCACTAGATGTGTATCCCTAAACAATATGGTTTCTTTTGCCTGTTTTTGAACTTTATATAATGCAGTCATACTCTATGTACTGTTTTGCTTCTTTCATTTAACACTCACACAGTATTTTATTTGTGAGATCCATCCAAGATGTGTGCAGCCAAGGTTCATTTTCAATGCTATGTTAATATTCTAAGAATAGTGCTTTGGACTTAGTAATTTTGATCAGATTTTCCAAACCCAAAATTGAAATAAGGACCACACCAGAAAATCCAGGGTACGTGTTGGTAGAGATACAGGGGTAGCTTTTAATAAATGTGGAGTGACAGCTGCCGTTACTTGAGTACTGACTACGTGTTACATTCTCTAAGTACACATTATCCTATTTCCATCCTCACAGGAATCCTGTGAGGCAGTGGTCAATCAGCCCCTGTGAGGAAAGAGGGAACTCTGACACAGAGGATAGGGAACTTGCCCTAGCAAACAGGAAGTCCTGGGAGGAGGGAACTGAACCCAAGTCTCTTGTGGCTGCTGAGTGCTTCTCCCCTTGGCGCTCCCCGAACGCATCCTTGCTTCTCTTCCAGACCCCATGCCGCAGCTGGATGTGACTGAAGCCAACAAGGAGTTCATGGAGCAGAGCGAGGAGCTGTACGATGCACTGATGGAATGTCATTGGCAGCCCCTGGACACAGTGTCTTCAGAGATCCCCGCCATGATGTAGCCAGGACAAAGGACAAGCCAGAATGGACTATGTGAGGGAGACAAGAGACTCCTTTTTAAAATACATACATATATATATATATATATATATAGCAAGAACTTTTACCCTTTTGGGAATGTTTTGTAAGATTTTAGTAATCAGCTGTTTCCTGAGATTATGAATATTCCGGCAACACTTGCCTTCATTTGATAGTGACCTATTTGATTTTAAATGAAAACCAAGGGGCCGTCTGTTGAAGAGGGGTTGAACAAGGTTCCAATTTGTCTGAACAATCATTTATCCAGGCAGGGTTATCTACACTCCTGGAGATAAGGAGAGTTTGGAATTATTAACCAAAGTGGATCATGTGACTTTATAAACCCACCCTTCTCATGTGCTAGGCATGTTAAGTCCTTAAAGTTCTCTGGGGTCAGAATGCATGGATTACCTGCTGTACGTCAAGTGGTGGACAGTTTTATCTGCCATTTCAGATACCCCCTTCCCTCTTAACAAATTTGCTTCAAGTCTGGTGGCTGGTAAAGACTTCATTAGGCATTCCAGCCAGGAGGGAAGTGGCATGGCTCAGTGTGTAGTAGCAAGTGGAGTCAGCTAAATCTAGACCAAAATGCTCAAGACTTGGAGTTTGGTCCAAGACCAGGTAGATTTTCAAAGGCCTCGATTGTTTTAAGGACAGACCTGTTGAAGGGCATTACTGTGCCATCTATGTGCCAAGCCCACCTGTGTTGACCTTAATTACCTAAATACATTGAATAGTTATGAATTTATTTACATATAGCAAATGGCTCACAAAGATAACTTGAGCTTAGTCAAGGTCAATCATTACTAAACCAGACCTCCATGCCAACCTTCTACACATCACTTCTGTATTTTCCAAATAAATCAGGAAATCCCACTTTCCAACTTAAACATTGTCATCTCTAGTACCCTCCTGAAAAGACTGGGTCTATGCTAGAAATCTGCATCTGATCATGTTTTGTGCTAGAGGAATGGGGAGGGGGGTAGAGCTTGAGGCATACCAGAAGAAACCTTCAAAGATTCTTAAGGAAGCACCAATCTTAGGCTCAACAAAGAAGAAATACATATAATTGCAGTTATGGAATTGATCATATTGTCTTTGAGAGGTCAGCCTTTTTAATGAAGAGATTAAGACTATAATTCAGCTTGGGTCTAATGGAGTATTTAGATATGGAAAAACCAACAATGTGAGAGACATCAAGAAAATTGACACAAACATATTTTGAGAGTCTTTTATTGGTCCTGTATGTTCCAGGTACAGCATTAGCAAAAAAAAAAAAGTCACTGTTTCCACCTAAAGTAACGTGTTGTGTTTCAGCTTGCCTCTTCTCGTACTACTTCTCTCCTGAAAACAAAGTATAAGCCAGTGTGTTAGTGTTGCCCCAGTTAATCAACGCCACCCACGCATTTTCCTCAAAGCTGGTCTCAGTCCCATATCCGCATTTATCATCCATAGATGTCCACTCAGATTAGGTTTCATCCTGGACCAGTCACCCTAAAAAAAATACCCTGAGCGAGATGGAACTGTTTCTACCCAATCAGTCTCCCATTCTCCCTGGGGAGGGATGGATAAGACTCCATGATTTAAGGTTACGCCAAATAATGGAGCATGAGCTCAAGCCATTACAGCACGTTCACAACAACCAACCTTTGTTGCCAAAAAGCACAGGGCTGTCCCCTCTGCTACATTCTCACAGCAGAATGTGCTCTTGGCCTTTACAGTGGGCAAATCTATAGACCAAGTCACACTGGAAACATTTACTTTTGTTCTCTGGCCATGAGCAGCTAACAAATATAGCACACAGGGAAGGCCAGATGTAAATGATATATTAAAAAGCTAAGATTTTTTACATAGACCCAAGTAGCCTTATATCTAGGTACTGCACTGCTTAGAGCTCACAATAGTCAAGCACTACCTGAAGCTCCAAGGAGGCTGTGATAAAGCTTCAGGGGGTCATTCAACTTACTCAGCTCTGTAGACCCATACATGCAGATGAACACAGCTTCCTGATACAGATCTAAAAAAGGAGGACACAATCAAGAGGCAAGAAAGCCACTGATAAACCCCTCACAATACAGAAATATTAACCAGCAATCACTATACCCCCTGCCCAGAGCCTCGTGTACATCCTCCCTTTAAACATAAGATTATCTCGTTTTATAGGGAAGGAGAAAACAAGTTCAAAGAGAATTCAATCTTGTTTGAAACTAGCCCACATGCCCTATACCAGACTACAAGCGCCGTGAGGCCAGGTTCAGCATTACTTTTCCTCCTTTTACGACCACCAAGACCAGTGTTCAGATCCGATGGGAAAGGGAACCGGAGGGTCAGGCTGTCTTCAACATCGAACTTTACCTTATTCTAAAGCACAGCAACAGCAACAAGCCGGTATCTTCAGATTCTTCAGTATCAGACATTGCCAGGAAACTTGAGGCAACCTGCAGAAAAAAGTGTGAAAGCTCTAAACCAAAAAGTTGATCCAATATATGCATCTACATGGAAGTTAATGGAAACACCTGGACTTGGGTAGCAGGCTTCCAGCCCAGCTCCTGAGGTATTATAGGAAAGGCGAGTGGCAGCTGCAGGTATTATGCTGACCTGAGCTGTCAAAGTCTCTCCAGGTTGCTCTCGCATGCAGTTGGAGATCCCATGGCTACAACCAGCCACAGCCCTTGGAAACATGCTGTACTGACCCACCAAGTAGCTCTCAAATTAAGTCTCCATAAGAAACCTACCTTGTTCTGAGGTTGCTGTGTTCCATCACTGTCATCACCCCAGAGTCCTCACTAACCAGAAAGCAACTTCAGTCATCCTGCAGCCTCCATCTGGCACAGCTAGGATGAGAGCAAAATTGTCCTGAGTAATCTTATTGTTCCTTTTGTCTGGTCTTCAGAAGCATAAAGGTTTGACTGTTCTTTGGTCCAGGTACTGATGCCTTAAGCTTTTGAGGGCAATGACCCAAAGCATCTACCACTTGCCACTGGATTTTCCCAGTACAGATGTCCAACCGATTCCCATCTGCCCCTCCATACTGTCTTGGCAAGTTAATTCTCAAAAGCCTTATTCTGTTAACTCTAAATGCAAGACCCCATCAACGGAACATTTCTGTCAGCCTCTGGAAACATGAATTTTAATAAAGGTCTGTCTATATCTGAGAAATGGCAGGTACAATGGGAACTGTCTTTTCCCGAAATGTTGCAGATCAGTTACAGCAAACAGAACGGCGACCGTCAAGGAAAACTGTCACTTTGGGCTCCTTTTTGACCACAGCAGCTACGTGGAAGCAGCTGCAGCTTCGATAAGGGCCACAGGGCAGTCTAGGTCACAGGACCAACCCAAGTGCTGTTCAGCCATCAGACTCACCTAAATTCTGTGCACATCGTTACTGCCTACCGAAATTCATCTCCGGGACATTCTGGAGACCAAAAAAGGGAACAAAGACATTCCATAGATTCCAGTTACCACTTTATTTTACTATGTGCCAGTGTTTTGTCTCATTTAATCTTCACAGCACCATTTTATCATCCCCATTTTACAGATATAAGGTTTAGATCAATTAAGTTCCCTTACTGAAGGTCGCCTATCAATATAGAAAGTGAAAGAACCGGGATTCAAAATAGGGTCTGAATGACTATAAAACCCATCTTCCAGAAAACCTTGTCCTTATATCCACCAGGGTGACCTCCTTAACGTGTTGTGCAGCCTGAAAATTTAGGTGAAGTCACTTGCCCAAGATGACCTAGCAGGTAGCTGTCACAGGCAGATTCAATTCAAGGTCTGGTGACACCACCACGCGGCCTCCCCCAAATTCAGCCACTTCAGGCTCACACTGCCGTGCACCCGGCCACCTGCCCGCGTTACTTACCCGTCACACCTGAGTGCAGGGCTGCGCAGGCCGAGGTGGGAGAAGGGCGCTGCCCTCGTGGGTTCCGGCCCCTCTCACTGCGCATGTGGCCGACGTGGCCTTCTGGACCTCGGTCCCAGCAGACCGGTAGGCCCGGCTCCTCCGTGCCACGCTCAACATCCCGCAGCCTCCGGAGGCAGCCCCAGCGGCGAGTGTGGAGTCGGTGGCAGCGAGGCTAAAGCAGGGTACGGCGGAGGATGGTCGTGGATCGCAGCACACCGCGAATCCAACATAACACACCAGCAACACGGCGGCCGAGCGAAAGGACGACCGTGGCCCGGGAGGGGGTTTATATAGACCCCGCCCCTCGCGGCGCGCCTGACAATTGGAGCAGCGTGTCGCGCAGCCCGCTGGGAGTTGTAGTCCATTCGCCTTCCGTCCAGGAGAGGTGCCTCCGGCTCCCAGCCCGACGCAAGTGCAAGGCGGGAGCCCTTTCGCAGGCAATGGAGGAACCCTGTAAATAGTTTCTTCAGGGTCGGAAGAGGCTCATCTGCCTTCTTTCAGCGCTCCGTTAATGTCCTATACAGGGCACTGGGCTCTCAAATGAATCAGACCCGCCATGCCCTCTGGGGTTCAGTCTGAGAAGACATTTTTTTCTCTCCCCAAAGCCCCAATGCATAGTTGTATATTCTAGTTGTAAGTCCTTCTAGTTCTTCTGCGGAGCTGCTGCCACGCATGGGTACTGACAGACGACTGATGTGGTTCCCCACCGGGGAACCCAAGCGGGTCGCTGAAGCGGAGCGCGCAGAACTTGAACCGCTGAATCATCAAGGCTGGCTCTGGGAAGACGTTCCAAGTCGGGAAATTAAATCTGTGAGCTGGGAAGGGGCTCCGCCCAGACCGCCCTGGGCATGCGGAGGAGCAGCGGCTGAGTGGGTTTCGAGGAGGGGCTCTGTGGTCCTGGGGAGGGCTTCTTAGGAAGAGGCGATCGATTACTCACATGAGATGAATGCGTTATTTGTTCAAAGCTTGTCTCTTTTCTAATCGATAAATAACTTTATTGAGTGCTTACTAAGTAAACTATGCTCCATTATCTCAGCTAGTTTTCATAATAGCCCTGTGTATAAGTATTATAATTATGCCCTTTTTAGATATAAGGAAACTGAGGAATGGATCACAGCTAGCAAGCGATATAATAGCTGGAATCCGGGAGCCCACCCCAGAGACCACACTCATAATCATTGTGCCATGTGTATGTTTTGTCCATGGAATCAATGTGTCAATATAAAAACAAATAGTACTTGTCAGAAATTAAGCACCTCTTCTGTGCTTCACTGTTAATTTTTATCCTTACATACACTTTAAAAAGTAGGTACTACTATTATTCCCATTTTATGGAGATGGCGACACACTCTGGGACGGTAAGAAACTTTCTGATGACTTCCAAATGTGTTTCTCCAGCCCCACTTTTCTTCTGAGCTCCAGACCTTATATCCTGCTGTTTCCTTGACATCTACGCTTGGATGGCTAATAAATAGGCTTCTCAGAACACAGCCTCTCCTCCTCCAAACCTGGTCTTCCTCTTCTCAGTAGGTCCTTGGAGTGACCCTGAACTACTCTCTTTCTCTAACATCCCACATCCAGTCCATCAGCAAATCCTGTGTTCTCCACCTTTAAGATGTGTCAAGAATCTCCTTATCACCTCCAGTGATGCCATCATTATCGCTGAACCACAGGATCACAGGAGTCTCCTAACTAGTCTCCTTGATTCTGCCACTGCTGCCTATAGTCTGGTCTCAACACACCAGCCAGGATGTTAAAGAGCAAACGTTTTTAATTTTGATGAAGTCCAATATATTGATTTTTTTCTTTTGTAGTTTGTGCTTTTTATGCCCTATTTTTAAGATCTTTGCCTAACTCAGAGACATTAAGATTTTCTCCTTAGGGCCGGCCCCGTGGCTTAGCGGTTAAGTGCACGCGCTCCGCTGCTGGCGGCCCGGGTTCAGATCCCAGGCGCACACCAACGCAACACTTCTCCGGCCATACTGAGCCCGCGTCCCACATACAGCAACTAGAAGGATGTGCAGCTATGACATACAACAGCAACTAGAAGGATGTGCAGCTATGACATACAACTATCTACTGGGGCTTTGGGGGAAAAAAAAATAAATAAATAAAAAATTAAAAAAAAAAAAAGATTTTCTCCTATGTTTTCTTCCAGAAGTTTAATAGTTATAGCTCTTGCATTTAGATCTATGATTCATCTTGAGTGAATTTTTATGTATGGTGTGAGATAAGAGTCAAGGTTTATTTATTTATCGCATATGGCTATCTAATTGTTCCATCTTCATTTGTTGAAAAGATTATCTTTTTCCACCTAATTGCTTTGGCCCATTTGTTAAAAGTCAATTGACCAAAAATCAGTTGATCCTGGGGGCCGGCCTGGTGGTGCAAGCGGTTAAGTGCACGTGCTTTGCTGTGACAGGCCGGGGTTCGCTGGTTTGGATCCCGGGCATGCACCAATGCACCACTTGTGGAGCCACGCTGTGGTGGCATCCCATATAAAGTAGAGGAAGATGGGCACGGATGTTAGCTCAGGGCCAGTCTTCCTCAGGGGAAAAAAAAAAGGAGGATTGGCATCAGATGTTAGCTCAGGGCTGATCTTCCTCACCAAAAAAAAAAATCGATTGATCAAAATCATGTGTAGGGGTCTGTTTCTGTACTCAAAACTACACTGTCTTGATTACTGTAGCTTTTTTTTTTTAATTTTATTTATTTATTTTTTTCCCCTAAAGCCCCAGTAGATAGTTGTATGTCATAGCTACACATCCTTCTAGTTGCTGTATATGGGACGCAGCCTCAGCATGGCAGGAGAAGCAGTACGTCGGTGCACGCCTGGGATCTGAACCTGGGCTGCCAGCAGCCGAGCGCGCGCACTTAACCGCTAAGCCACGGGGTGGCCCTACTGTAGCTTTTTAATGTCTTGAAATAGGGTAATATAAGTCATACAACTATGTTCTTATTTTTCAAAATTGTTTTAGCTATTCAGAATCCTTTGCATTTCCATGTAAATTTTAGTATCAGCTAATTTGTATTTTTTAAAAAAGCCTACTGGGATTTGGCTGGTGTTGCATTGATTCTATAGATTAATTTGGGGAGAATTCACATCTTAACTATATATATTGTGTGTGTGTGTGTGTGTGTGAGGAAGATCAGCCCTGAGCTAACATCCATGCCAATCCTCCTCTTTTTGCTGAGGAAGACTGGCCCTGAGCTAACATCTGGGCCCATCTTCCTCCACTTTATGTGAGCCGCCGCCACAGCATGGCCTGACAAGTGGTGCATTGGTGCACGCCCGGGATCCAAACCCAGGCTGCTAGCAGCGGAGCGTGTGCACTTAACTGCTATGCCACAGGGCTGGCCCCCACATCTTAACAATATTGAGTCTTCTCATCCATGATGATAGTATATCTCTTCATTATTTAGGTGATCTTTAATTTCTCTCAACATTGTGTAATTTTCAGTATACAGGTCTTGCATCTTATATATTGTTTGTCAATTTTTTTTTAAACAATTTTATTTATTTATTTTTCCCCCAAAGCCCCAGTAGATAGTTGTATGTCATAGCTGCACATCCTTCTAGTTGCTGTGTGTGGGACACGGCCTCAGCATGGCCAGACAAGCAGTGTGTCAGTGCGCGCTGGAGATCCGAACCCAGGCCGCCAGCAGTGGAGCACGCGCGCTTAACCGCTAAGCCACGGGGCTGGCCCTGTTTGTCAAATTTATCCCTAAGTTTTTCATATTTTTGATGCTATTATAAATGGTATTGTTTTTGTCAATTTCAAATTCCAAATGGTCATTGCTAGTATATGGATAAAGAATTAACTTTTGCATATTGATTTGTATCCTGCAACCTTGCTAATTAGTTCTTATTAGTTCACTTATTAGTTCTAGTAGCTTTTTTGTAAGTTCTTTAGGATTTTTCACATGTCTGTGAATAAAGACAGGTTTACTTCTTCCTTCCTAATCTGGATGCCTTTTATTTCTTTTTCTTGTCTTATAGTACTGGCTAGCACCTCCAATACAATGTTGAATTAATAAGTTACATTTCATCAAAATTAAAAACTCTTGATCTTAAATGACATTATTAGGAAAATAAAAAGTAAGAGACAGGGGCCGGCCCTGTGGTGTAGCCGGTAAGTGCACGTTCTCTGCTGCTGGCAGCTGGGGTTCGGATCCCGGGTGCACACCAATGCACTGTTTGTCAGGCCATGCTGTGGTGGCATCCCATGTAAAGTGGAGGAAGATGGGCACTGATGTTAGCCCAGGGCCAGCCTTCCTCAGCAAAAAGAGGAGGATTGGCGTGGATGTTAGCTCAGGGCTGATCTTCCTCACAAAAAAAAAAAAAAAGGCAAGAGACAAACTGGGAGAAAATATTTGCAAAACATATATCCAACAAGGGACTTGTATCTACAACATAAAGAATTCTTAAAACTCAATAATAAAAAGTGAAACCACTCAATTAAAAAAAGTGGGCATAAAATTTGAAAGACACCTCACCGAAGAAGATAAACAGATGACAAATAAATACATGAAATGATGACCAACATCATCAGTCATTTGGGAGATGCAAATTAAAACTACAATGAGATAATATTACCAACTCATTGGAATGGCTAAAAATTAAAAAGGTTGAGAGTATCAAGTGATAACAAGAAAGTAGAGCCCCTAGAACTTTCATACAGTGTTCAGAATTGTAAAATGGTACAATCACTTTTGAAAACACTTTGTCAGTTTCTTAAAAAGTAAAACACGCACCTACCGTATAACCCAACATTGCACTACTTGGTATTTCCCAAGAGAAAGGAAAGCGTACATCCACGCAAAGACTTGAACATGAATGTTCATAGCAGTTTTATTTGTAATAGCCAGACTGGAAACAACCCAATGTCCTTCAACAGGGGCTTGGATAAACAAATTGTGGTAGATTCATACAGTGGACTACTACCCAGTTATGAAAAGGAACAAACCTCATACATGCAACAAAATGGAGAATCTTAAAATAATGTTGTTGAGTGAAAGAAGCTGAAGACTACATACGTATGATTTCATTTCTATACAATTCTAGAAAATGCAAACTAATCTCTAGTGATGGAAAGCTGATTAGTGGTTGCCTGGGAGTGGGGGGTCAGGAGAGAAGACTCAGAAAAGGACATGGGGAAACTTTTGGGGGTGATAGATGTTCACTATCTTTTTTTTTTTCCTGAGGAAGATTAGCTCTGAGCTAACACCTGTTGCTAATCTTTCTCTTTTTGCTTGAGGAAGAATCATCCTGAGCTAACATCTGTGCCAATCTTCCTCTATTTTGTATGCGGGATGCCGCCACAGCACGGCTGCCGACGAGTGGTGTAGGTCCGTGCCCGAGAACTGAACCCGGGTTGCCGAAGCGGAGCATGCCAAACTTAACCACTAGGCCATGGGGCTGGCCCCAGGATGTTCATTATCTTGATTGTGGTAATGGTTTCATGGATGTACACTTATGTGAAAGCTCGTCATATTGTACGTTTTTAATATGTGTAGTTTGTGTGTCAATTATACCTCAGTAAAGATATAAAAAAAAAGTAAGCAAGAAAAAAATGTAAATCATGTAATTCATCTGCCCCCAAATCACTGACTCCTCAACACATTTGGAGTAAAAGCTTTGAAGTCCACGTGATGGCCTCTGAAGCCCCGTGTGATTTGGCTCCTCCTCCTGTCTGCTCTCATTGCCTGCCACTTGCTTCCTCATTCATTTTCCTCCCTCTTCCCAGCCTCTCTGCTCTTCTTGAGAACCCCTTGCCTGCTCCCACCTCAGGGCCTGTGCGCTTGCTGTTCTTCCTGCCTGGAACTATCCTCCCTGAATATCACAGACATCCACTCCACTCCCTCACTCCCTCACTTCCCCTGGGTTTCTGTTCAAACGTCACCTCCTCACGCCCCCCTATTTTGTATAGCACCCTGCCACCCTTCAAGTCGTTGCACTGCTTGACTGTTATTTATAGCACTTCCTGCTCCCTGTTATCACATTAGGTATGTATTCATTTTCTGTCTTCCCCATTACAATGTGAGCTCCCCAAGAACAGGGATTGTGTCTTCATTTTCACTGCTCTATAAGTGCCTGGTATATGAGATGGCCAGCACTTATTGAAATAATTACTAAGTGAATGAATTAATTAATGACTAAAATCTGGCCAAGGCCACATAGCTAGTAAGTGGCAGTAAACCCTAGATCTGTCTAATGCACATGTGCATAACCTTACCTGCTGCGTTACACAGTTCCTCCAGAACCACCCTGTGAAGTGGGCTCCGTGATTTGCCTCACTCAGCAGAAGGGAAAGCACGGTTGGGGCGGGGAAATAACTTCTCCCCCGGGGTCACGTAGTGAGTCTGGGGCAAGGTCAGCTGACATGTGGATTCCGGTGCCAGGTGCAGTCAGAGGCAGACACATGACCCCAGCCCACAGCAGGAGCGTCTAGGAGAGGAAGTTCAAGGAGCTGGATGCTGACAGTGCACACTGCCCACATGCACTGACCACAGAGGCTTCTGGGAAGGCTGGGTTCAAACTGCATTTCAAGCTGGTTCATGCCTCTCTGCCTTTGCCCAGCTGCCTCTGCCTGGAATGCCCTTCCTCCCTGGCCTCCTGGCTCCCGCTTGTCCTTTGAGACGCTGTTTCAGCATCACCTCCTCTAAGAGTTCTTCTCTGTCCCTGTAGCTCCCTGAGCCTAGGTCTATTGCATTTGAATGAATAAGGAATGAATGAATTAATTAATAGCACTTATTCACTTTCATTCATTCATTATTCACTGAGTTCCTCCTTTGTGCCAAGCACTGAGGATACAACCATCGGTCCCCGCCCTCAAGGGGCCGGAGCCCAGGAGGGAGACAGACATCACAGTGGACAAAGGGCCTATGACCTCATTGGCCAGTCAGTGAGGGACTTCCTGAGGATGGAGATCTAACCTGAGGCCTGAAGTAGGGGTCTGAAGAGCAGAAGAGGAGTGTTCCTGGCAGAGGGCTGAGAAGAGGACAGATGCTCAGCACGGTTAGAGCTCAGAGCAGCAGTGGGAAGTCAAGAAGGGGCTAGGGGCATCCACCCGGGCCTCAGGCAAAAAATATTTATCCAGCTGAACTGAGCAAGGTGAGGAGAACATCCCAACGGAGAAATCATTGGGGCAGGTGGGAGCGGGGCCAACTCTCTTGGTTTGGGCAGAGCTGGCAGGGAGATTCCTCCCCGAACACACACACCCTTCCTGAGGCTTCTCGTGGTTCCTGGATTCTCAGGCTCCTCTCTCTCCTACTCCTGGAGGTAGAGGCGAGCAGAGACTCGGGCCCCTTCAGGCTCTACCATGCAGGTGACCAATGGCAGCGATTACGTGGAGACCTGACAAAATGGCTTCTCATTGATTTGTTTTGAGTCAGCCAGAAGAAAACCTGGGCCTTCCCAGATCCCCAGCCTGTCTGGCAGAAACAGAATTAGCAAACAAGGCTTTGGCCTTGGATGGACTTGGCAGCTAGTCTCAGTCTTCCCTGCTGAATGACCTAGGACTGGTTATTTAACTTCTCTGAGCCTCAGTTTTCTCATCTATAAAAATGGGCAGAATAACAACACCTACTCACAAGGTTGTGTGAGGAGGAAATGTGATGTTATGATGGTTTGCAGCAGTGAGGATTTTCCCCCACCTCCAATTTCCCAAAACAAGTTAAACTGGTAAAATCCACCCACAGCGCAATACAGTGGGATTAAACCAATAGACAAGCGAGCTGTTTGGGACCAGCCAGAACTGCAGCCTTGATGCCCTGGGTTTCCAGAGGCCAGACGGCGAAGGGGGGAGTGGATCTTGGAAGCAGACAGGCCTTCCTTGCCCTTGCCCCTAACCCAAGTGGGAGCTGACCACCATGTCCTGCAACTCTTGGGATTTGATTTGCAGGCACCTCTTGTGGCCTCACGGCGGGGTGACCAAGAGTGAGACAAACCAGGATGTGAGTCCTAGGTCTGCTGTGTGACCTGAGACAAGCCACACATCTGAGCCTCAGTCTCCTCAGCTCTAAAATGGGCTCACTACAGCCCTCTCAAAGGGTTGCTGTCCATAGAACGTAGGGAACTGACCATCTGGCCTCATAAATTTTACTGTCCAGTACACAGGCCAACTGCACTCCCTCTGGAATTGCAGTTGTCTGTCTGTCCTGCCTCCTCTACCCAGTGTCCAAGTCCCACGGCGGGCACGGAGGAAGCCATGGGGGCTGTTGCACATTGAATCTGAACGTTGAAAAAGAGGCCCCAGGCCAGGGCCCATGGGGCTCCGGGAAAAGGGCAGCTGAGTGTGGAGAGAGCACCTAGACACCATTAGCTTTCTCCAGGTCCCGAAGCAGGGGCCCAACTGGGGAATTAACAGGAGAGCGGAGCTGGAGGGAGAAACAATCCCAAGGCATGAGTGAATGAAGTGGATGCCCTGGCGCTGGTAGTCTCGGGCCAGCGCGTTTGGTTGCCGACCCCTCCTATAGGGTCCTCCTCCCCATGTTGTCTAGTTGCATCTCTTCGTCCTCTGCAGGAGAGGTTATCATCATCCTATTTCACAGGGGAGAAAACTGAGGCTTCGAGAGAGGAAGTGACTTGGCCAGCTTCCTCGGGGTCCGGTGACCCCTGTGCTGAAAACTCCCCCGGGCCCCACAGTCCTCCGTGCGGCGGTGACCGCTCAGCGGCCCGCCTGGCGCGGGGGCGGGCCCGGGGCCCGGGGCCCGGGGCGGGGCCGGACCGATGACCGCGGGGCGGGCGGGAGGCGAGCCGGGGCCATGGAGGCTGGGGGCTGCCGCTACCAGTTCCGGATCGCGCTGCTGGGGGACGCGGCGGTGGGCAAGACGTCGCTGCTGCGGCGCTACGTGGCGGGCGCGCCCCGGACCCCCGAGCCCGAGCCCGAGGCGGAGTCGACGCCCACGGTCGGCGTCGAGTTCTACAGCCGCGCGCTGCAGCTGCCGGCCGGGCCCCGCGTCAAGCTGCAGCTCTGGGACACCGCGGGCGAGGAGCGCTTCAGGTGCGGGCCCGGGGGCCACGGGCTGGGAGGTGGGACCTCTGATCGAGGGGGTTGATGCCTGTCCCCCTGGCCATGGGGGCCCCTCAGAGGGGTCAACCTAGTCTCTGGTCCTTCTCTCTGAGTCATTCAACCTACCAATACAGCGGGGGGGGGGGGGGGGGGCAAGCCCCTGAGACCTGGTGCCACCCTAGAGGAACATTCAGGCTTTGGGGGGAGGGGTGGGAAGATCTGACATTGAAAGCTGGAGGGGTGAATGAGCTGGGTGCTGAGAGAGCCCACGGGAGCACGCAGAGTGAGGTGTCAGGGAGATATAAAAGGAAGAGAGATTATGTTGGCCTTGAAGGATGCGGAGGAGTTTGCAGGCAAAGAATGGGGAAACAAAGACCACCTTATACTTGCTTCCTAACTGTGGAGGACGCAGTCTCTTGGAAGAGACACAGACACGGGATATGGGGAACAAAGGCACAGGACAGTGTGAAATGAGCTATATGGGGAGTATGAGGCAGTCAGTGGATGGGGGGGTGTGCAGCCTCTGGGGGTGTCTTGAAGGCATAAGCTTCTTCCAATTCACTCTTCAACCCTATCAGGTGCATCACCAGGTCCTTCTACCGGAACATGGTGGGTGTCCTGCTGGTCTTTGATGTGACAAACAGGAAGTCCTTTGAACACATCCCAGACTGGCACCAGGAGGTCATGGCCACTCAGGGCCCCGACAAGGCAATCTTCCTGCTGGTTGGCCACAAGAGTGACCTGCAGAGCACCCGTTGTGTCTCGGCTCAGGAGGCAGAGGAACTGGCCGCCTCCCTGGGCATGGCCTTCATGGAGACCTCAGCCAAAAGCAACTGCAATGTGGATCTGGCCTTCGACACCCTCGCTGACGCCATCCAGCGGGCCCTGCAGCAGGGGGACATCAAGCTGGAGGAGGACCGGGGCGGTGTGCGGCTCATCCACAAGACCCAAATCGCCAGGCCCCCCAGCAGGAAGCAGCACTCAGGCCCATGCCAGTGTTGACTCTGGGAGGGAAAGGGTTAAAGCAGTGCCAACCTCAGAGCAGCTGGTGGGAGGGGAGAGTTAGCATCCCTCTGGAGGGCAAATGGCGAAATATATCCAAAGGGTTAATATAAACAGTATCCTGGCAAAGTCATGCCTCCTGGATTTTGTCGTCTTGGGAGCTCAGCCCCTTTCTACCAGAAATGTCTAGGGCGGGGTGTGCAGCTTCTGTCATTGATCCTGTTTCCTTGTTCATCAATGGGGCTATAAAATACCCCAGCTCTCAGGGAAGGTGTGGGTGTGAATGAGATAATGGATGGGATATGCTCAGCCAGAGCCTGCCAGTCAGGGAGAAGTGAATGCCCAGAGTTGTCACCAACACTCCTTCCTCTCTTGGCCGGGATGTGGCCATTTCTGGCAGCGTTCCTGGGCTCGGACGCTGAGATGCTCAGCGTCTGGACGCCGCTGCACAGGCGAGGATGGGTGCAGGGAATTTCAGAGCAAGCCGGCCTCGGAGACTCCTTGGGTGCTGAGGCTTGGATGAGTCTTCAAGTGTGGCCTCAAACCCAGGGTTGCAGCCCCTGCCCCTACTCCAAGGCCAGGGGCTGCATCTGGATCTGGGAGAAGGGATGAACATGAATGAGCAGCTCCCGTGTTGGGCACACAGTGGATGCCGCGGTTAGCCACCAAGATCCCCTTCAGGGCTGAAGAACCAACCTATGGCCGCCCCATCAGGCTGCTGGGAGTGCTGCCTGATGATGGTCCTCAACTTGCAGCCCTTTCTGGGAAGTGCCCACCCCTCAGGGGCAGCCCACTTCCAATGTCAGTGTAATGGGGGGAGCTGTTCAAAGGCCCAGACCTCTTATCCCAACACTGGACAACTCTGAAGGTCAAACCCAGCTTAACACTCTCTATGGGGGGGGCCACTGTTGTGACAACATCACAGCTAAATTCCTCCTCTGCTCAGTCCTGCTTCCTTCCTTCCCTCCCCCAAGCAGGTATTGATCTCAAGAATCTCCTAATGTCTGCACAACAATCTCCATCTCAGTCTACCTTGAAACAGAAACTGCTAGGCAGAGAATGTTTGAGAGCAATCAGGGCAAGCTTCATGGAGGAGATGTTGTTTATGTTGGGAAGAATCTCAGTAAGTGTAGAGGGTGTCGCTTGGGGTGTCATTGTGCCACTGGGCATGGGAAGAGCATGGGCAGTTGCCACAGCAAAAAGAGTACACCCACTTAACTCACTTTGTGACCTGGGGCCGGTCACTCCACCTCCTTGAGTCTCACATTCCTTCTCAATAACAAGTGACTGATAATCCTTCCTTTCTAGGGTTCTTGGGAGGTGTTCAGTCAGGGTGAGTTTCTCAGCTTCCTCCCATGGTGACTGGGCCGGGTGGGTCTCACTATGCACTGACTGCCTCCTCTTTTTAAAACATCATCACTCATCCTTATGATAATCTTGCAAGGTCGGCACAGTTATCCCCATTTCACAGATGGGAAAGCTTGGGTCAGGAGAGGGAAATGATTGGCTTTTTTTTTTTTTTTTGCTGAGGAAGACCGGCCCTGAGCTAACATCTATTGCCAATCCTCCTCCTTTTTTTTTCCCCCTTTTTCTCCCCGAAGCCCCAGTAGATAGTTGTATGTCATAGTTGCACATCCTTCTAGTTGCTGTATGTGGGACGCGGCCTCAGCATGGCCAGAGAAGCGGTGCGTCGGTGCGTGCCTGGGATCCAAACCCGGGCCGCCAGTAGTGGAGCGCGCGCACTTAACCGCTAAGCCACGGGGCTGGCCCCCGGAAATGATTTGCTTTAGAGCATGTTATCATTCTTTCATCAAATTTTTTTTATCAGTTTTTTAATTTAATTTTATTTTTTGCTGAGGAAGATTAGCCCTGAGCTAACATCTGTGCCAATCTTCCTCCACTTTACACGTGGGTTGCTGCCTGATGAGTGGTGTAGTTCCATGCCCGGGATCTGAACCCACAAACCCAGACCACCGAAGCGGAGCACACTGAACTTAACCACTATGCCACTGGTCTAGCCCCTTTATCAAATTTTTTTAAATGAGCATCTACTTTATTCTGGGCTCTGGAAATCGTATCATATTCACATCAGTGTCGTCTTCATATCAGTGAATACGACAGAAAATCCCTCCTGGGGCTGACATTCTAGTAGAAGAGAGAAAAAAATGAGGCAATAAGTGAATGAAATGATTTCCAGTTCTCAGTGCTATAAAGACCACAGATCCGGGAGATGCGACTGAGAGTGACGGGGGCCTCTTTAGAGCAGGTGGTCATGGAGGGCCTCTCTCAGGAGATGACCTTTGAGGTGAGACCTGGAGGAGGAGGAGAAGCCAAGCTAAGAGCAGAGATCTGGGCAGAAGGAACGGGCCAGCATTGACTGAGCACTTCTTATGTAGTGAGGTAGGTACCAGGTACTATCATTATTCCATTTTACTGACGTGGAGACTGAGGCCCAGAGAGGTTATGTGAAGCCAGTAATGGGAGGAACCCCGAGGCAAGGAAGAGCTGGGCTCCTCTAGGATTTACTGGAGATCTGAGCAGCTAGAATGTAGTGAAGAAGCAGGGAGTGACCTTCAGCTGGGCCTGTAGCTTCTAATCTTCTGGAGCTTCCCCGTAGGACAGGTCTGATCTGAAGCTTGTTTGGGAGGTGAGCAGCTGGTTCTGGGAATGGACTTGGCCGTCAGGTGCTCGAAACAAACCCCTAAGTCCCCGGAGAAAGAGAGGAAGAAAAAACTGAGCTTCCCCCCGGCATCCTGGCCCGGCACTAGAGAAGCAGCCGGAAGCCCAGCCCACCCAGGGCAGGGTCTACCTCCAGGGCAGCGACGATGCCCATTGTCCCCAGCTGACCCCCTTGAGGAATGTTCAGCAGGCTGGAGTCACACATCTCTCTAACCATCTCAGCCTCAGTTTCCCATCTGTGAAGTGGGGATAATAATAGTTTCTGTCTCACAGCGTTGTTGTGAGGATTAAATGCTGCATTATGTGAACCTCCACCACACGTACGGGCTCACGCACTGTGGCTATCTCTATTGCTAGTGGCTTATTAATAACCCCGCAGCAACCATGTGAGGTCGGCCGATCTTGTCCATTTCACAGACAGGGACCTAACGTCAGGGGTGGGAAACTGAGGTGGCTGAATTGGTGAACCCAGGCTGGTTTAGTGCTCCACTAGCCTCGTCCACAGCCTTGGGCCAGGCCTGGAAGGTCCTACCTTGCCTCAGGGCTCTGAGCCCACCCTCACAAGCCCCCTTAGTGTAGCAAAACCTCTGGAGACTCTATGTGGCTTTGAAGGGTGTGATTCTGGACAAGCCGGAGGTTGCAGCCCTCCCAGCCCGCTGGCTAGAGGAAAGGCAGAGGACAGCAGTGGAGCGAGGGGAGGAGGCCGAGAGGGGCAGGCCCACCTAAGAGCTGAGCCTCACCTCCCACCACTGTTCAGAAGCAGGCCCTCTGTCCTGGGAGCAGGCCCCACACCCAGTTTGTCATCACTGTCAACAGTTCAGGCCCCTGGTCTCTAGTGCAGATCGTGCCACCCCTCTTGAGGTCTCAGGCCTCTAGGGTGTCCTGTGTGTCAGCACCCACATTGCCCCAGAGGGATCTTTTTAAAGTACAGATTTGACCTGGCTGCTCCCCTGCTAGAATCCTTCTCTGGCTCCCCATCACCTACAGGATAAAATCCAGATTCTTCCCCCTACCACCCCGGCCAGGCCCTTCCTGATCTGGGGCCTGCTGCATCTCCACCCACTTTGCCCAGCCAGATTCCGAACCACTTGCAGCCCGGGGCATTGCACTGTTTCCTTTGCCTGGACAGCCGCAGCCCACCTGCCTCTCGGTGATATCACCTCCTCTTAACTATCACATTATCCCAGCTGCCAAAAATAGGGCAGGCTTGGCAGTCAGACCTGGGTTTGAATCCCACCTCCACTATGTATAACTGTGGGACCCTGGGAAACTCCCTTCATCATCCTAAGCCTCAGTGGACTCATCTGTAAAATGGGGCTAATGATATCTAACTCAAAGGGTTGTAGAAAGGATCAGATGAGAAATCAAGGGGAGTGCTTGTCACAAGGTGGGAATTCCCGAAATGGAGTCCCCTGCTCCTTCCCCTGAGGGTTTTGCTATTAATCACTGTAACGGAACAGACACTACCAAAGTAACTACTTTGGAGAAATAATGATTCCAGACTCTAACAAAGTTCTTACAATCCTGACCCCCTTCTAGAGATGTGGACTGCGCTCTGCTTTCTTGCTAAGGGTGAAGTTCTAGAATCATCCCTTTAGGTCTATCCCTAGGCTATTCTGAGCAAGCAAAGCTCCCTCTCCAAGGCAGCACCCTGGCCAAGCCCTCCAGCCACAGCAGCTTTCACAGGTCAGGCTCCTTGGCCTCTAGGCCTTTCTGTGAGCTGCTTCCTCAGCCTGAAAACCTTGCAATCCAGGTCTGAATCCACCCCCTTTGCCCTGGAGAAGGAACAGAGCCAAAGTCTGTCACCCAGGGGACCCTTTCTGAAGACCCTGCCTGCTCTGGGAGCAGTGGGTGAAGAGGGAAGACCCATGCTGCCCGCCATGCACAGGCTGGAACAGAAGGCGTCCAGGGGGGACCCAGCCTCTACGCTCTACCTCTGAGCCTCCGTCTCTTCACGGTAAAATGAGAACGATTCCCACCTCACAGGCTTGTTAGAGGATTAAATATGATGTATGTTAACTGCCCGATAAATGTTAAGTTCCTTCTGCCAACAAGCTCCCTTTGTGTCTTTCATGGTTGTTCCTTTGCCTGGAATGTCCTTCCTCCATCTCTGTCAAAATTCAGTTCATCCTTCAAGGCTTGGTCCGACCTAATGTATCAGTTCCTTCTCTGAGCCTTCAGGCACTTGAGTGGCTCCCTTCTTTGGAGATTTCAGGCTCTATTGTCTTTATCTTTTTGCCCCACTAGACTGTAGTTCTTCAAGGCCAGGGCTGATTCTCTTGGGGAGGCTGCCTTGGGCAGGGGAGCAGTGGGCTTCTTAAAACTATTACAGAGGGCCTGGCCCTGTGGCCAAGTGGTTCAAGTTACACGTGCTCCGCTTTGGCAGCCAGGGTTTGTGGGTTCAGATCCCAGTTGCGGACCTACCCCACTCACCAGCCATGCTGTGGCAGTGTCCCACATATAAAGTAGAGGAAGACTGGCAATGGATGTTAGCTCAGGGCAAATCTTCCTCAGTAAAAAAAAAAAAACAAAAAACAAAAAACTATTATGGAAATTTTCAAACATACCCAAGAATAAAGCAGCTAGTATAAAGTATAAAATAGTATAAGGAACTCCTTGTATTCTTAATTCAGCCTCAACAAATATCAAGAGGAATGACCAGTCTTGTGTTACTTCTCCCCCTCGCTTTACGAATATTTATTCTTAGGATCCTGGCCCTGGCAGGGAACAGGTGCTCAGTCTGTTGTTGACAGGTGCGGGAGGATCTTTCCAGGGCCCCTGGCTGGGATGACTTCTGTGACGTCTCAGTAGGGAAAGGCAAGCTTTGCATTGCACGACCCTCATTCCTGCAGGTACAGGTCCCAGGGCTGGGACTCAGGCCAGCAGAGAGGAAGAAGGGATGTCCTAGCATATGGGAGCTGTGGCCTGCTGCCCACAGTCTTTCAAGCTGCCACCTGGGGATATAGGACCAGGGCTTCTATTTTGGGGAAGCCCTGCTTCTGTCTTTAGGGGAACCAGCTCTGCAAGGTGGTTTCTTTTTTTGTGTGTGTGAGGAAGATCAGCCCTGAGCTGACATCTGCCAATCCTCCTCTTTTTGCTGAGAAAGACTGGCCCTGGGCTAACATTCGTGCCCATCTTCCTCTACTTTATATAGGGCGCTGCCACAGCATGGCCTGACAAGCGATGCATCGGTGCACGCCTGGGATCCGAACCCGGGCCGCCAGCAGCGGAGTGCGCGCACTTAACCGCTAAGCCACGGGGCCGGCCCTGCAAGGTGGTTTCAAATGGCACTCTATGATATGTCCTTGCAGAAGTGTCCAGAGGCTTCACTAAGCCTGGGTCTGGGCGTGTCCTGGGGAGCCTAAACCTAGAAGCCCCTGATCGCCTTTGGGTTCTGGCTTGAGCTCTCTCGCTGCAAGTCTGAACCAGCCACAGGGCCACATGCTTTGTGCCTCAGCTCTGGCCTCACTGCTCCCTGCTGGGCTCCTGCATCCCCTGTTCGCTCTCGGGCAGTACCAGTTCCACATCATCCTTCTAGGAGACTCGACCAGGGGCATATCATCCTTGTTGAGTCACTAATGGGAGGACATCTTTGTTGAGGGCATCACCCAGATGCTGGGGGTGGACTTCTCCATGCACTTTGTGGAGGTAGAGCCTGGGGTCCAGGTGAAGCTCCAGTTCTGGGTCACAGCTGGCCAGGAAAGGTTCTGGTGAATATGGCAGTGGCAGGACCCTGGGCTTGGCCCCTGCCCCCTGCCTTCTACACCACCCACCCCCGAGGGGGAGAGCCCACATCCTAGGAAGAGAAGGGGCAAGAGAAGGGGCCTTGGAGGCCAAGAGCACACTTCAGAAACGTCACATGACCTCTCTGGACCCCGCTGTTCTTAGCTGTAAAATAAGGGGCTCCATTGGGTGACTCTAGGGAACTTTTCTATTCTAACTACACATAATTGTAAGACCTGAGTCCAGCTCTGCCCTCCTCCCGGCTTCACCTCACGCAGGCACAGGGAACCTGCCACAGGATGGCCTCCTCGTCCCAGATGGCTCCTGCTCTGTCCTCAAAACACCCCGGTTGTTGCGACCACCCCCTACCCCTTCCTTTTGGTTAATTCTTTCTCAGGAAAACCTCTCAAGCCTGATTCCTTTTAGTCCAAATTAACTGCAGCAACTTCCCAGCTGGTCCCCCTCCTTCCTGCTTCCAATTCCACTCTCCACACTGGCAGCCAGAGCAAGGCTTTTAACATGCAAATATAGTCACATCAGTCCTCCTTCTAAAACTTCACTGGCTCCCAATTCTGTACAGTGGTTTTCAAACTTCTTGTTTATATGCCTGCTTTTAGCATCAGAATCCTCTTGTCAGATGGAAACTTTCTCATAGCCCTAAAATGACTAACAATTAAGAGAGATATTGCTCAGGCCAAAGAGGGGTGGGAAGCCCGGAGTGAGTGTGCAAGACACACACACTCACATGCACATGCACATGCATACGGCAGCCTCCAAAGCATGGGCACTGGACCACACCATTAAGCCTGAGGGCTGTCCACCCCCCAAGCTCACTTTCTGCTCATCTCTGGCCCTTCTCTCCTAATGTTGCACCTTGTGCTTTAGCCACATTGATGCATGGACTTCTTTATACCTTTGGGCCTTTGCATATGCTGTTCCCATTCCTTAGTCACTCCCATCTCTGTCTCCACAGGACTGAGGAAGACGGTTTAGGGCACAGTTAAAGAGTGCCGGCTCTGGAGTCAGATGGACTTGGCTGAAATCTCAGCACCATCACTACTTGCTGTGTGATCTTGAGTAAATTACTTAAATTCTCTAAGTCTTAGTTTCCTCATTGGAAAATGGGATTAAACAAGATATTGCAAAGAAAGTGCTTGACACATACTAGGCATATTCTTTCTTCTTCATACTTGTTGGGAAAACACAATGAGCTTATCCATGGAAGGTGCTTAGCACAGCACATGGCACCTAGGTAGCACTCTACAAAGACCCTCCCGACACTCGAGCCCTCGAATCCATCAGCCCTGCTACCCCTCGAGCTGCTCAGCACGTGTTAAGTCCTCTGCGTGCTCAGCCCTGTGCTAGGCTCTGGGGATCTAAGTCAAGTGCATGTAGTTCCTTAGCTTAGCGAAATAGAGTGCCTTGTGCCCAAGGTGTGGGGCTGAGTTGCACCAGAGAGGGACACACTGTCAGAGGATCCCTTACAGATGACTCGGTGACACTCTTCTCTCCTGTAGCCCTACATTCAGTCACCAAGGCCTGCGAGCACACCACGTCAACCTCGTTCAAGTTCACCCTCTCTCTGCACTTTACCACCGCCTCAGGCCAGGCAGCAGTCTTCTAATGAATCTCCGCTGCCACGATCGCCCTCGCTCTTCCCCTCCAATCTATCTGTCCACCACTGCTGGCCAAGTGATCTTTTCAAAATGCAAATCTGACCGTGTCATGCTCCTGCTTCAAATCCTGCAATGGCTCCTGTTCCTTTTCGGGTAAAGCCCACTCTTTGCTGGGTTACAAGGCACTGGCTGACCCGGCCCGACTCACCTCACCACGCTGCCTCAGGGCTGCCATACATGCAGTTCTCTCTCCTTGCAAGACATCCCCATTCCCCTTCACCTGGGCCCCTCAAATTATGGCTCAACTGGTCAGACCCCCCTCTTCCAGTCCTGTGAACCTCTCCTTTGCAGCCCTTTCATGGTGGCAGTTTTCCATTTATCCGGTCGCAGGATTGCTCCCTGCGTTTCTGTTCATCATTGTAGCCCCGGCCTAGCACAGGCACAGCATCTAAATACTCGCTGAATGAACAAGCCCCTCAATGTGCAGCTAGGACAAGACTCAGCTAGATGAGGCCACTCACCTGTCACACAGCTGATCAAGAACTGAAGTCTTTTGACTCTACTCCAACTCTTCCCATTAAACGGCCCCGCTGCCCTGTCCCCTTCTGTCCTCAATGGAGGATTCAAAACTAATTCTGGATTCCTTCTTGGCTGCCAAGGTCAGTGACTTGCTCCTATTATCGGAACTCGGCAGGAGGCCTTTTGCTGTTTGATACCAACAGAACATCCTTTGAGAGCATCACCCAGTGACATCAGGAGGTTCTGGACAAAGTGAAACCCTTCAAGATCCTCTTCCTGGTGGTAGGCCACAAGAGTGACCTGGTGGCTGAGCGACAGGTGATGCCGGAGGAAGGAGAGAAGCTGCCTGCCTCTTTGGGTGCTTGCTATGTTGAGACCTCGGCCAAGAGCAATAGCAACATCAACACAGCCTTTGAGCTGCTCACTTGGAGATCTATGTGGCTGTGAAGAGAGGGGTCATGGAGCCAAACTCAGAGTGGGAGGGAGTGAAAAGCAGGGTCCCATCGCAGGCCAAGCCTCAGGAGGCAGAGGACCAAAGCAGGGTAGGGTGGGTGTGCCCGTGCTGGTGACCCCTGGGTGGAAGGGCCATGTCCCCCAAAGCCCATGGAACCCTCACAATCCACAAGGGCTACGCTGGGCACAGGACAGGATGATGCTACGTAACACTGAAGTTCATGACCCTGAGGTCTCAAGGGGCCTTGTTTCCTCTGCACGATGGTGAAAATACCAGGATCAGGGAGACCAATGACTAAGAACAGACAGGCACCGCACAGACAGGCCTTTGCCAAGGCTACTGCCATCCTTTCTTAGGGCCAAGGATGAACACAACTTTCTCCAGGAGTTCCAGAAGAGCAGGTCAAAAAAGGTTTTGCCAAAACCAGGATGCTTCTTCAGTTTGGGGCTCATGAGAGGTCACCCTGCCCAATTCTTATGGCAGAGAAACTGGACACAAACTTCTACTGATGGTATGGCCTTCCTTGGAGTAAAATAATGGAAAATCCCTGGGTTTTTTCTCAATCACAGAAATGAATAATGGTGCTGCCACCTGCTGACTAGAGAGCTACATCCAGCCTTGCCTGTCCTCTTCCTAACTCCCTCTGGCATTTTAAAGGCTGTAAGCCATGCACCCTGTCTTTCGATTAATAACTTCTTTATTCTGGAAAAGCAAATGAAAGTCATATTCATATAAACACTGACATTACAAAGTACAGGGAAGAGGGGAAGGTAGAAGGAAACAAAAACCTCTACAAATCCTGCTAATACTGTCTCACCAAACAAGACCATAATGCTTTGTCCCATATTCAATCACTTATATAATAAACCACAAATAAAATCTTCTCTGGAAGATACATCGCTCCTCTTTGAGATGGCAGGGAAAAGGGACCGTAAGTTGGGGTAGGAGGCTTTATTCTTTTGGCAGATCCTCTCAGTCATTATAGATATTGCTGCACTGTTAATAAAAAATATATGCTTCTCTGTAAAGCATTAAAAAAAAAATCCAAGGATGAGATGGCTGAGGTCTCAGCTCAAGTATCTCCAAGTACATTGTTGTCCATTCCCTGACCTTTCCATGTGTTATTTCTTGGTTGTTTTCCGGATCAATGCCATTCTCTGAAAGGAGAGAGAAATAAGCAGTTACACAGGTTAGAGTCAGGAACTTTCTGGGTCATCCATGTGTGGATGTACAGCACGGTCTATACCACAGGCTAGTGCCCTTGGGAAGCTACAGGCAGAGGGCAGCTCAGCAGACTGCTTCTAACCCGAGAGCAGTCTGCAGGCCCCAGAATGTTTAGATAAGCCAGTGGATCCATTTCATTGACCAAAAGACCCAAACTGCTCTAGGCTAGCAGGATGGCAAAAAAGTTAAAAGCAAGAAAAGGTGACAGCCAGCTCTTGCCTTTTGGGGACTCAGTGGACAAGCCATCAAAGCATGTGTTTTCTAGGTGCTCTGCCCCCTCGTCTCTTTCTCTGATGATGGAGAAAATAGGTATGGGGCCTCTATTTCAAGACTCTTGCTGCATAAAGGGACATTTCACACTTGATGACCTGCAATGAAGGAAACTGGCACTAACAACTTCCACCATAACCCATCAGGGAAACAGTCAGATTGTGGGTTTCAAATTTTACTATTACCAGCCACTGGCCAAATTACTGACTTGCTCTGCTCACTCTTTTTGACCAAGGGATTGTCCCAACATTATGATATTTGTTGATAAGTAAATAAATAAATAGGGCTGAAAAGTGGGTAATTTGGGAGCAGAGCCAAAATGACCATCCATTGTCTGGAGGGCCTCCCTTCTGGAGAACACTTCGGTCCTTTGATTCAAGCTATTGGCAGCTTCCTGGTAGAGCTTCCTCTGTGACTTCTGTAAACACACCCACTCCAGAGATCCCAAGCTATGGAACAGTAAGGGCCACTCAGCCAGGACTGCCCAGTTGTGCCCATCAAGGAAAAAGCTCACTTTTTAAATCAGAGTAGCCGGTCAAATTAAGACAGAAGGGATAACAGCTTTGTCAAGGGAGGCCAACATTGTTATCAGACTGATCAATGACAGGAACAACCTGCTCCACAGCAGAAGTGGTGTTGGGTTCTCACACTGACCCCTCAGTTCCACAGTAAGAGGGTCAGAGAACAAAGGTAGGTTAAGCTGGGACAGAGGCCAGAACGCCAGGCAGAGCAGCCTGGGGGCTGCCTCCCACCAGAGCATATTTCGGCTTTCATTAACCAGCCCTCTAGTCATAGGGCCATATATGATGTTCAGATATGCAGGGGGCAAGTTCCATCCATAATAGAAGAACCTAGAAGCAACAGCTTTATGTGAAGCCCATCAGAGGTAAGATAAAAAACTGAGAACCCACATGGGAATAGCGAAGCACCACGGAAATATCTGACTCATCTCCCACAGAGCCCCCTGCCTCTGCCCTCTCTGACTTTTGGTCCAGAGAGTGAAGCTTGCTGTGTGGGGAAGTGACAACTGCAGTGACGGTAGCTGTGTGCAGTCCTTCTGAGACAAAGCTCAAGGGATCAGCTGTGGCTGCCCTGGGGCTCTGACAGCTCCTCACCTGTTTGTGAGCTTCTGTGGTGCAAGCTTTTTTGTAAGGTCGGATTTCTTCAGAGCCAAATCCTGGGATCCACATGTTCCACTGGCGCTCTGCAAGGAAGAGGCCAGCACAGAGATAAGGGGACTGAGAGGACAGTGTCAGGGTGCAGGGTGACCCTCAGACAAGGGTCAGGGAGGACTAATCTGAGCAATCAACTGTACTCACACCAATCCTGCAGAAAGATTCTACACAAACGGGGGAATTGCATGTGACACCTCCAAGGTTTTAAAGGACACCATTAGACTGTCTTGCAAAGAAAAAAGGGGTAAATGAGTCAAAGCTGTGAGCGCTGAGCCCTAAGGTTTCCATGTAGCTCCACAGAAAAGGACAGTCATTTGTTTCTGCAGTTGTCTTACTCCTATGCTCAAAGTAACCCCTCTCAAACCCAAAGGAAGTGTAGGAACAGAAAGGCATTCTATTCCTAGCATTCTGGAGTTAAGAGCCAAGTCCCAGCTCTCCTGCTTCACTGTGGAGCTGTGTGACATCAGCCTCAGTTTCCTCATCTTTTACATGGTAGTGACAACAGTAATAACCACCTGAAAGGGTGGATGAGAGCATTCAATGACATAATGCAATCCCAGAGCCTGGGATAAATACATAGAACTATGGATATAGGTATGTCCATGCCACAGCTCCCTGTGCCACTGGATGTGATCATCCCTGTAAGACCATCACTAGAAGATCCCAGAGGGCAGAGCCTTTGTTTATTCCACTTTGTCAGTAACTGGCATAGTTACCTGGCCCCCTAAACCCAAAAATAAAACTGTACTTTCTGTCTCTATGAATTTGTGTTGTGGTGATTTTAAAACATGTCTGCAAATTCCTTCACACTCCTCCCATCAAGAAGCGGAGTCTCTGTTCCCTCCCCTTGAACCTGGACAAGTCTTTGTGATTGCCTCAAAGAACAGAATACAGGGGCCGGCCCCATGGCTTAGCAGTTAAGTGCGCGCCCTCCGCTGCTGGCAGCCCGGGGTCGGATCCCAGGCGCGCACTGACGCACCGCTTGTCCGGCCATGCTGAGGTCACGACCCACATACAGCAACTAGAAGGATGTGCAGCTATGACACACAACTATCTACTGGGGCTTTGGGGAAAGAAAAAAAAAAAGAGGAGGATTGGCAATAGATGTTAGCTCAGGGCTGGGCTTCCTCAGCAAAAAGAGGAGGATTAGCATGGATGTTAGCTCAGGGCTGATCTTCCTCACAAAAAAAAAAAAAGAAAGAAAGAAAAAAACCCAGAATTCAGCAGAAGTGATGCTGTGTGACTTCAGAGACTGGGTTAAAAAAAAGGCCATGCAGTTTCTGCCCGGTGGTTATGTGACACTCATTCTGGGAGCCTTCAGCTGCCATGTAAGAAATCCAGCTATCCTGGGAATGCTTACAATGAGACCATGTACACAGGCCACAGAGACAGAGAAAGAGACCCGTAGAGTCCCAGCTTTTTGAGTGTTCCTTGCCCAGGCATCAGACATGGGCATGATGAAGTTCTGTCATGGGTTAAACTGTGTCCCCAAAAAGAAATGTTGAAGTCCTAACCCCCAATACCTCAGAATGTACTGGAAATAGGGTTGTTACAGATATAATTCGTTAAGATGAGGTCATACTGAAGTAGGGTAGGCCTTTAATCCAAAATGGCTGGTGTCGTGTGAGAAGAGAAGAGCCCCAGAGCCAGAGTCACACAGCGGGGAGAAGGCCATGGAAGATGGAGGCAGAGACTGCAGTGATGCAGCTACAAGCCAGAGGATTGCTGCCAGCAAGGACTGCTGGCCACCACCAGAAGCTAGGAAGAGGTAAGGAGGAAGGATTCTTCAATTAAGGCACTGGAGAGAGCACCGCCCTGCCGACACCTTGATATCAGACCTCTGGCCTCCAGAACTGTGGGAGAATAAATCTGTGTTGTTTTAAGCTACCTAGCTTGTGGCACTTGGTCATGGCAGCCCTAGGAGACTAATAACACCTTCGTTCAAAACAATCTCAGCTCCAGCCACCACCTGACTTCAATCACACGAGAGACCCTTAGCAAAATTGCCTAGCTAAGCCCGGTCAACCCCAGACTTATGAACAAAATAAACAACTGTTATTGTTTTAAGCCACTGTTTTGGGGTGGTTTGTAACGCAATAATAGATCATCGGAATATCTGTCCCCTGCTACTAATACCAGCAGTGTTAACCAGAAGTGTGTTATTTACTCTACCTAGATGACCAGTGGCTCCCCAAGCAGTATCTTCCTGACACTGGGAAGGAAGACTTTCAGTGATCTGTCGTGGGCTGATCTGCATTGAATCCCTTAGCGTCTTCTGCCTCATTCACTTGGCCTGCCTGTCTTTGTAGTTATGGATTGTTCTCTTTCTTTGGATCACATTGTAACCAATGCAGAGGGGGGCAGGCTTATCATTTCTAAGTGATCATTGTTATCAATGTTAGATGAATATCTCCCAGAAAAACTTAAACCCGAATTTAGTGTTCGTTAAGTAGAAAAGCAGAATACAAAAGTTACATGTACATTATGATTCTAATTTTCTTGGGAAAAATGCATAAACAGGCTAGAAACTGGAAGAGAAACACCATTATTTGAATGGTGGAGATATAATAGCTATATTTACTAAGCTCTTACTTTGTGCCAGGTCCTGTGCCAGTCACTTTACAAACATAATCCATAATTCTCACAATTACCCTGTATGGAGGCTATTATGATCCCCACTTTACAAATGAGGAAACAGGCTCTAAGAGAACATAAGTAGGAAGGATAAGGTGATACAGTTAGAAAGTGGCAAACCCAATGCCTGGGCTCATTCCCCATACCATGGATGGATTTCTCTTTTCTATTTAATGCTACTATTGAATGAATACATAGATCCCAGAGCCCAGAGGTCTGATCCTGCATGAAGGTTCCTCTGACTCACTTTCCCTGACAGTTCTGAAGGAGCAATTGTGGGGATTCCTTAGGGAGAAACGAGGCCACATACCTAGATGCAGCTGGACATCTTTTACCTCCAAGGTGCTGGATTTGCGATGCCGAGCAAGCTGGCAGGCTGCTGTCACCACACTCTCAATAAAATCATCAGCAATCTGCAGCAGCATCTGGGGAAGACAAAAGTAATGGAGAGTAACCATGACATTGGCAGGGCAGGATCCTATTGCTAAGACGACTCTATGGCCCGAGTCACATATTTAGTCAGGCGTTCTATTAGAAGGCCTGGAATCAGCATTTGGGCTAAGGTTGGGAGGAGGAGGAGTGAGGACAACAGAAACACATCAACTCCTTAACCAGGTAGAGTGCAACTCATACCTGAGGATGACCTTCTGTACCTTCTCCATCAGGGATCAACTAGCCCAATCTCTCACCCTTTTATTTTCTTCTGAATTAGGTAGGAAAACAAAAGTGAATCAGTATAATTCCTTACTCACAGTCTCTTAAAGCATTTTTATTTCTCACCTAGTCCTTATAATAATCCTGTGAAAAAAATGGGGCATCCAAATTATTCTCATTCTATAGAGGAGGATGCTAAGACTCAAGGATACTAACTTGCTCATGGCCATGTAACCACTAAGCAGTGAAACCAGGATTCAAGTTCAAGGTTCTGAGTCCAAATCCTGGGTTTTTTCCACTTGATTATCAATTATTCCTGGACTGTGTAAAGAGCAAAATCAGAATTCTGAAGATAAAAATTCAACCAGTTAATACATTCCCTTGGGGCCGGCCCCGTAGCATAGCGGCTAAGTGTGCGCACTCTGCTGCAACCGCCCAGGGTTCGGATCCCGGGCGCGCACCGACGCTCCGCTTGTCAGCTGTGGCGGCGTCCCATATAAAGTGGAGGAAGATGGGCACAGATGTTAGCCCAGGGCCAGTCTTCCTCAGCAAAAAGAGGAGGATTGGCATCGGATGCTAGCTCAGGGCTGATCTTCCTCACACACACAAAACAAAACAAAACAAAACAAAACACACATTCTCCATGGCTTCCTCTGCTGACCAAAAAATAAAATTAAATTAAATCCACAGTTACAGACATTCCTTGTTCTGTTGGACCATAACACACTGTCCCTGTCCTCTTTCCTATGGAACCAAATGGATTCCACCTAAAGGAAAGATTTCTGATTAAACATGGCAGATCAACCCCAAAAAATGACCTCCTTTCCTTCCCTAAATGCACTAAAGTAACAGTCAAGGGGAAAAATAGGCATATAAATCTACAAAGACAACAAGAACAGGAGAGAAAACCTTAATGGACACAATAAACTTTTAAAGTAAATTTTTGCTAAAGAGATAGAGGAAGAGTAGAACTGACCTAGCTGACAAAAGGTACAATACAAGTACCTGTAGAGGGGACATCAATAAGAATTGAACTGATTTGCTCTTCATAAGAGATCCAGGATTTGGAGGTGCCATTTATCATAGAAGATTGGGCTGAGGCATGGAACTAAAAACTAGGGAACTGTTACATGTCTATACATAGAGTAGTCTCCCCACCTCCACACTCCCAAAGCAGCCAAGTGACTTCTCCCCACATATACCTGACCCAGAACATAGTAGGTTTATTCCCTAGAGAAAGTGAATGGGCATGAGCTCTGGATTAGAATACACCAGACACAGCAGAGGTAGGGGAGAGACACAGCCTCTTTCTTTTGGCTTGCTTCCAGAATGTTAGAAGCTAGGGATAAACCCTCCAGATCGGAGACTGGAGGATTTTTTCTCTAGAGATGCCAAATGACTCCAGAGAAAAGACTTACAGATACTGATATTCAGGGAATCCCCCAATAAGAAGGCTGACTTGTGAACAAATTATTCTGCAGTGAAGCCAGTGGTACGCCGGAGCCAGCTGAGATGAGCCCATGAATGCCAGTTATACGCATTTCTTCCCAATTTTGCATTCAGTGTCAGTATGTTCATAGCTTAAAATAGGGCACTGTGGGAATATTTACAACACAGAAATCAGGAAATGCTGAAAATTAGGGCCTTTTTCTCTAGAGTTGCTTGTTAAACATTTACCAGCACTTTACTGGACAAAGCCCATCAGTCATGAAGTTCTGCTTCAAATTAGCTTTTTAGTAGCTCATTCTTTAAGAATAGACAGCCAGGATCACAGACATTTGAAGAAAGTCTTCAACACTAAAAAGAAAATAAACAACCCAAAGGGAAAAAAAAGGACCCAGAGGAAACAAAGGCACGCAGGGAAAAGAAGAAAACGTCAAAAAAATTAATTAATATCCTCAGAGAGAAAGATAAGAAAAGATATTACAACCATGAAATAAAAACAGAATGGCTTGGGGAAAAAGAAAAAGAACCAATCGGTCAACAAGAAAAAGCTTGTGGAAATTAAAAATTTTATATTAAAAAAAAAAAGTTAGAAGGTTTAGAAGATAAACTTAGGAAAATCTTCCCAGCAAGTAGAACTTAGTATTACAAAGAAATGAAAAACAGGAGAGAAAAGACCAAAAAACCTAAGAGGATCAATGCAGAAGATCCAATTTCTAACCAACTGTCATTCTAGAAAGAAAGAGCAAAAACAGAGAAGAAATTACAAAAAAACTTAGATAAGAAAATGGAACCCTCATACACTGCTGGTGGGAACGTAAAAGGGTGTAGCACTTGGGAAAAACACTCAGGAATTTCCTCAAAGAAAAAACACAGTTACCATATGACTCAGCAGTTCCACTCCTAGGTATACACCTAAGAGAAATGAAAACATGTGTCCACACAAAAACTTGTACACGAATAAAAAAAAGAAAGAAAAACAAAAAACTAAAAAGAACTTGCACGTAAATGTTCATGGCAACATCATTCATAATAGTCAAAAAGTGTGAACAACCCAAACGTCCGTCAACTGATTGGATAAATAATATGTATATGTCCATACAATGGAATATTATTCCGCCATAAAAAGGAATGAAGTACCGACACCTGCTACAGCATTGGATGAACTTTAAAAACATTATGCTAAGTGAAAGAAGCCAGTCACAAAATACCAAATACTACATGATTCCATTTATTTGAAATGTCCAGAATAGGCAAAACTATAGAGACAGAAAGTAGATTAGTGGTTGCCTAGGGACGTGGAGGTTGGGGAGAAATGGGGAATGACTGCTAATAGGTTTGGGTTTCTTTTTGGGTTGATGAAAATGTTCTAAAATTGATTGTGTTGATAGTTGCACAATTCTGTGAATATACTCAAAAACACTGAACTGTATATTTCAAATGGGTGAATTTTATGGTACATGAATTATATCTCAATAAAGCTGCTACCCAAAAAAACCACACATACACAAAAAGGGCAAATATTTTCCTCTGGTTAAAAAAATAAATAAAAATAACAGTGGAGTTTGCTTTTGTAACCTGCATTTCCTTTCCCTATCATTACATATTCCTCAGCAAAGGCAAAAAAAGAAAAACAAAAATATATGAAATCATCCCAGAATCAAGGCATACAAGCCTCTAGAATAAAAGAAGCCTCCAAGAACTCAGCACAACAAATGAAAAGAGACAGATACTGAGGCTCATATGAAAATTCAGGAAAAAGTTAAGACCCTAAAAAGATCGGGACCAGAATAGCATAAGATTTCTTAATAGGAGATTTTAGAAGACAATGGAGCAATCCCTTCACAATTGAAAGGAAAAAACTATTTCCAAATTAGAATTCTAAACCCAGTCAAACTGAAAATTAAGTGTGAGGTTAGAATGTAGATATTTTCAGACATTTATCTCTCATCTATCTTTTCATAGGAACTAACAAAAAAATCTGCTCTAACAAAACGGGAGTCAAGTAAGAAGAGGATGTGAGATCTAGGAAACAAGAGATCCAAACAGAAAAAGAGCAAAAGGAAGGTCCAGGAGGGGTTTGTGCAAGTGACCTAAAATTTTTTTGTGTGTGTGAGGAGGATTGGCCCTGAGCTAACATCTGTTGCCAACCTTCCTCTTTTTGCTAGAAGAAGATTGTCCCTGAGCTAACATCTGTGCCAATCTTCCTCTATTTTGTATGTGGGATGTGCCAGGGCATGGCTTGAGTGGTGTGTAGGTCCATGCCCGGGATCCGAACCCACGAACCCCAGGCCACTGAAGTGGAGTGTGCAAACTTAACCACTACAACACTGGGCCGGCCCCACAAATGACCTAAAATTAATCAGACCACAAGAGGATTGAGGTTTCTTTTTTTTTTTTTTTTTTTGTGAGGAAGGTCAGCCCTGAGCTGACATCCATGCCAATCCTCCTCTTTTTGCTGAGGAAGACTGGCCCTGGGCTAACATCTGTGCCTGTCTTCCTCCACTTTATATGGGACGCCGCCACAGCATGGCCTGACAAGCGGTGCATCGGTGCGCGCCCAGGATCTCAACCTGGGCCGCCAGCAGTGGAGCATGCGCACTTAACCCTACGCCACAGGGCCAGCCCCAGGATTGTGGTTTCTGAGTGAAATCTCCTGGGATGGGCGGACGACTCACATCAATAGATTATTTTTCCATTTGGAAAACAATGTTGATAGGTATATGAGAGAGCTGATAGCAGAAGCAGAATAAAAAAGGCACAAAGAAAACTAAGTAAATAAAATTGGGTCAATCGTCAACTTCAAGAAAATAAGTTGTACAAGAAAGGAAAGGTAATCATGGACATGACTTGGCTTAGTGGTGAACAATATTTATATATTCAGAATAATGTAAATACTGAGTTCTGAGTTATCTAAAATTGTGACAAAACTGTTAGAAAAATGAGGGAAAAGCAAGTGTGTATGGCATGTGTATGAGTGGTTTAACAAAATTCTCATCTACTTTAACAGGAAATCTATAGACTATTATAAAATTAATGAATCAAAGAATATCTGCTTAAGTATATTACTTAGAAATATAGAGGAATATTCTAGAAAAAACTAAAATTGTTGAAAGTGATTGCCTATGAGCAACAGACTATGTCCTTTCTGACAGGCAAAAGTAGCAGCAGCTGTTCGGTATAAAGTGGTAGGCATTCTCCTAGGTGAAATAAGTTATTCCATGAGACCCTCACAATAACCCTGCAGATAAATGTCATACCCTACCAACACAGGAGGGCTGAGTCTTAGAAAGCTTAAGTGACTCATCCACAATTATGAAGCTGGCAAGTGGCAGAGCCAAGATTCAAATTCAGATTTGTCTGTTTCTATAGTATGTGCTTTTAACCGCTGTTCTATACTAGCTCTCAGGGGTACCCAACCCCACCTTACCTCCTCCACATCTTCATCCAATTGCTCATTAGGATCCACTTCTCTTACTAAATCTTGTAATTTCTTCTTGGTCAATACCTAAAGTTAATTGGGAGAAGATTTTTCAGCCAAGTATCAAGGAAACAAAACAACTCATTACCCTATAATGAAGAAAGGCTGTCATTTGTTGGGTTTAGTTTCTACTTTCCAAGGAGTTAACAGTCTGGCCTACTTGGTGGTATTGCTACAAGACTACACTATCAAGACAGAATTAGTCTAGGGAAAGGCAAAAGAGCAGTTTGGAAAAGAGGCCAACATCTATCAGGCAGTTGATTTCAGCCTCTTCTGTTTTCTCATTGCCTCATCGTCCCTGTACATTAAATAATTTTCAATTTTCTGACCACTACAGATTGCACTGTGCCTCTGTGCCTTTGGACATGTTCTTCCACCCTTCTTCCTACCTGCTCAGCTCATGGTGCCTCCTTTCTGATGCTTTCCCTAGCCCACCCAAGGAAAAGCAACAACTTCCTCCTTTAGCCTCTACTGCACCCTGTGCACCCTTCTATCATTGTGGATATTTATAAACTTGCCTGTTTCTGACTTAATAGGCTGAAAGCTCCCTGAGGGCAGGGAACATGTGTTCATCTCTGTATAACTAAATATTTGTATAAGTATGTACAACTATGATCCCTCTTTCATAATGGAAATGTCCTGTCACATGTATATGCCATTACAAAATGATCAAAAGATATACACTAAAATACTAATCATAGTTATTTTTGGGTGGCAGTAGAATTTTGGGCTATTTATTTTTTGTGTTTTTCTAAAGTTTTTGTGATTAACATGTATAACTTGGGAAATAAGGGAAAAAAATAATTTTTAAAATAAATATTTGTTCACGGTGTCTCAGATCTATCCATTCTTCTCCAATTGACCATTATCACTTAATTCAAGCCTTCACCACATGTCTTGATTTAGTGCAAAAGTCTTAGACTTGGTCTTCCTCCCAGGCTACTCCCTTTCCTATCTTTTTTGTCCCTTTACTGCCAAGTAAGTCCCCCTAAGACATATTACTTTTATTAGGTTACTCTTACTTCTCTATTAAATATTTGCAGACTGTTTATTGACTAAAAGTTCTGATGGGAACTGACTAGTATAGGCCCAGTATGTTCTGCCATAATCCTACCTATATAATTTTATCTCCTGCTCTTCTCCAGTAAACTCCACATTCAACATAGGTCAGCCTCCTGACTATCTGCCCAACTCTCCCCATTCACCTTTGCTAGTCCCTCCCCCATTCTCCTGAAATGTTGTCTCCTCATCCTATTCTAGCCAGCCTACAAGGCCCAAGTCAAGAGATTATACTGATTTCTTATTTCTTGTGGCTCTGGAGGACAGAATCAGGATCATGGGTAGAAAGAGGGAGGTAGATTTTAGAATCACTGCGGAAAATTAATAATGGCAGCAGCTGGATGAACTACAAGGAGAAAAGACTGGAGGCAAGAGTACTTTTATTACAGGAATAATGAATAATGAATCCGTTAATGATTTTATTATTTTATTTAACTATTTCATTTTATTTAACAATTATATAGCATATATATTTATATATAAATATATAAAAACCTGTCATAGGCAAGGTGTTTGTTAGTGTGTGTGTGTGTATCTATGTATATGTGCATACACACATACATAAATACTACAGGATAAAAACTGATAAATGTTGTACATGATAATTCAACAAAGAACTTTAGAAGTCCAAATGAGGGAAAAGACCTTCTTTTTCCGCTGAAAGAGGTAGCATATGAGACAGACATCTCTCAAAGCATTACTGGTTCAAATAACAGATAAGAGACGCCTACAGAGAACAAAAAGAGGATGATACCTGATTGTTTTCAGGGCTGAGACGCCCTCCTGTCCCAGGAGTGCCTGGTATCTTTACCACTGTAGTGCTATTGGCCATGGAGGCTTGTGGAGGGGTGCTGGCTGGTTCCGGTTTTATGGATGAGAAATTGGAGAGGTTGATTAGGGCTGAGGGGCCAAACTGGTTCATAATCTGCCGAGCTTTGGACTTCAGTTCATAGAGCTTATCGAGATCCTGTTTCTTTTTGGAGCTGTGAGGACCAAGGCCAATCAACTGTAGAAGGAAAACACGAGAATTAGCTCCAGAAGCACCTGTAATAAAGTAAAATTATTTGAGCTCTGTCTGACTTTGAAGGGTCTTCAGTATATCTGGGATAGTGACCATTTGATACCTGCACATTAAAAATGGAGGGAATGAAGAATATTCATTGCTCTCACCTAATATATAGAAACCATCTCTTTTCCAAAAGCTAAATGAAATAGTTCACAAAATTGAAATAAGGACGAAAGTAAATGAAATGAGGGATCTTTCGTACAAAAATAAACTAGAATGAGCAAGACATTTTTGAAGACTGTAAAAATAGAATACTTGGTTAAGTACTACATGCATTATTTTTGAGCATCAAATAATGTTAAATTCAAATAAATTATAGCACAATCACATACTTAAAACCCAATCACAAAACTTCAGAAAACAGATTAGTTCATTTTGGCACTTCAAAACATGCTTAAGTCTATGTCAGGGCTATGCCTAATAAACACAATTTTTAGCAATTGTTAAATGTAAGATCTTCTTTGTCATCAAGAGCAAATTTTCTCTGAGTGTTAGCAATCTTTAAGTACATGCAGAGTCCCTAGCCTGGAGTAGCTGAGACTCCTAAATTTTAGAGCCATGAGGTTGACTCTGTGGACGTCAGCTTTGGTGTCACCAAGATCAAAAGCACATTCATCAAGTTCTGCCCACAGTGGCCTCAAGGAGCTTACTTACAGCTATCTGAGTGTCTAGATCTTTAATTACATCAGCAACGGCTGTGAGCCCGGGGAAATGAGAGGCAGCCATTTTCAAAAGCTACCTGTAAATGAACAACTGGCATCAAGCACCACCCTTGCCAGAGAACCATTTCAGATGCATGGCCTGGCACATCTTCACCAACCAGGCTCCAGGCAAACTGCGGAGAAACATATCTCCTTATTCCTAGTGGGTGCCAAGAAAAACATCTCCATCTCTTTCACATACAACTTATAAAATTAATTAATGATAATTATTGAAACAAAGACTCTTCCTATAAAATAAATGTTCTATTGTTAGGGCTAAACTAGCAGTATATGAAACACTTTATTGGCCAAAATTGTGGAATTTTAACCTCCAGGAATCATGCAACGGTTTTCAGAACTTGGTAAAGCTTAGCAACCTGAATGAGAATCTGCATCTACTCTACTCTTGCCCCTATTGCTGAGTTCCTCCCCAACACGTTGTCTAACTTTCTAATACAAGAAATCATCTTCTGCTGGTTTACCCTAAATGAAAGCAACTAACTGTGCTCTGATTAAATGACCAAGAGAAATTCGTTGGCCAAGAGGCAGCTGAGGGGGACAGTAGAGCATCAGGATCACTTTTCTGTTTTTTTAACCATATGTGGTCCATGCCTCCTCCCTTACCCACAAATGTTACCAATCGAAGAGTCAGGATAGGAGAAAATTGCTAACATGGTAATAGTTGTTCTAAGGTTATAAAAGCAAACAATTTTCCAAGAGCAAGTTCTTTTTTTTTTTTTTTTTGTGAGGAAGATCAGCCGAGCTAACATCCATGCTAATCCTCCTCTTTTTGCTGAGGAAGACCGGCTCTGAGCTAACATCTATTGCCAATCCTCCTCGGTTTTTTTTCCCCCCCAAAGCCCCAGTAGATAGCTGTACGTCATAGTTGCACGTCCTTCTGGTTGCTGTATGTGGGACACGGCCTCAGCATGGCCGGAGAAGCAGTACCTCAGTGTGCACCCGGGATCCCAACCCCGGCCGCCAGTAGCGGAGTGCGCGCACTTAACCGCTAAGCCACGGGGCCGGCCCCAAGAGCAAGTTCTGTGAAAAATCCTTATTAAAGATTGTAAGTATGTCCACCATACTGAACATACTCTACCCCTCAAATAACAGTCCCACAACCTTCAAGGGACTTTCCAAATAGTACTGAAGATTGCTCAAAATAAATGGACACTTTTTTGTAATAGAGATTTCTGTATAATTGGGATTTTTCTTTTTTTTTTGAGGGAGGGGGGAGGATTTCTGTAATAAGACCCGAAGACAAAAAATATAGCCTATCTGCCCAGTACCAAATGTGAATAATCATAGATAAAATTAGGAATTAACTTTAAGGAATACCTCCAATGGCTAGCAATGAAACAAGTCACTTTGATGAAGTAAGTGGAATCTCTATAATGTGAGAAAAATCAGTTTCTCCCTAAGAAACTAGACTGCAATCTACAGTACTCATTGATCTTGTTGAGAAGCAAACAATACTTCTGAATTTTCAATAATTCTGGGTAAGTGAGCTACTTCTTCATTAAAACAACAAAACAAAGCAGATGATAACCAGACATTCATTACTAGACTGACACTGCCCTTAGTTTCCTAGACTGATCCTTTATTTGGTTGGATTTAAAACATCATAACATGTTCGGGTGGGTGATTATTACAAGAGTTTATACAACTGTCAAACACATCACACTGAACATTTAAGATCTGTGCATTTTATTGTATGTAAATTATACCACAATTAAGAACAATAAATCAAATCCCCCCCAAAAAGGTAAAACATTGCATTCCTAGGCATTTATCCCAGAAAAATGAAAACTTATGTTCCCACACCTGTATACTAATGGTCATAGCATATATCAATATGGAAAAGACAGATTCTTGAATAAATGATGGTGTATAACTGAGTACATATGGAAAACATCTGGTTTCATGTTTAAAATTTAAATACTTGATCCATCTCGAATGAGCAGGAGTATATACATTCCTCCCTTCATATACTCTTCCATTCCAGATGGCTCAATTATTTATATTTTAAATATAAAATCATATACTAGAAAAAATACACGAGTTTTAAAAAATATTCTGAAACCTAAACCTCCTACTTGATACAAAAATTAACTCAAAATGGATCATAGACTTAAATGTAAAATGTACAACTATAAAACATTTCTAGCTAGGCAAAGAGTACCTAGACTTGATGCCAAAAGCATAATCAATAAAAGGAAAAATTGATAAATTGGCCCTCATCAAATTAAAAAAGTTCCCTCTGTGAAAGCCCATGTGGAAAGGATGAAAAGACAAGTTATAGCTGGGAGAAAATATTTACAAACTACATATCCAACAAAAGGCTAGTATTTAGAATGTACAAAGAACTCTCAAAACTCAACAGTTAAAAAAAAAAAAAGTAATTCAATTAGAAAATGGAGAAAAGATATGACCAGACATTTCACTAAACAGGACATATAGATGGCAAATAAGCACAGGAAAAGATGTTCAACATTATTAGTCATTGAAGAAAGGCAAATTAAAACTACAATGAGATATAACTACATACCTACCAGAATGGCTAAAATAAAAAATAGTGCCAATACTAAATGCTGGTGAGGATGTAGAGAAACTGGATCACACACATATTGCTAGTGGGAATGTAAATGGTACAGCCACTCTGTAAAACGGTTTGCAGTTTCTTTTCTTTTTTTTTTTTTGAGGAAAATTGGCCCTGAGCTAACATCCATTGCCAACCTTCCTCTTTTTCTTTTTTCTCCCCACAGCCCCAGTACATAGTTGTATATCCTAGTTATAAGTCCTTCTAGTTCCTCTATGTAGGACACCGCCTCAGTGTGGCTTGATGAGCCACCGGTGAGTAGGTCCACGCCCAGGATCCCAGCTAGCAAACTCCAGGCCACCACTGAAGCACAATGCACAAACCTAACCACTAAGCCACTGGGCTGGCCCCTGTAGTTTCTTAAAAATCTAAACATATACTGTCATAGAGGAGCCTAAAGTCATAAAAACTAAATGTAATGTGGTATCCTGGATGGGATCCTGGAACAGGAAAAGGACATTAGGGGACAACTAAGATCTGAATTAACTATGAACTTCAGTTAATACTAATTTATCAATATTGGTTGATTAATTGTAACAAATGTACCATACTAATGTAAGATGTTCATAACGGAGAGACTGGGTATAGGGTATATAGGAACTGTGTACTATCTTCACAATTTTTCTGTAAATCTAAAACTGTTCTAAGAAATAGTTTATTAAAAAAAGAAAAAAGAAAAAAAAGAACAAATCACTAATACACAAAACAATAGGGCTGAATCAAAATATTTAAGTGAAAAAAAAAAGCCAGTCTCAAAAGAATACATACTGTATAATTACATTTGTATGAAATGAAATTCTTTTTTTTTTTTGTGAGGAAGATCAGCCCTGAGCTAACATCCATGCCAATCTTCCTCTTTTTGCTGAGGAAGACTGGCTCTGAGCTAACATCTATTGCCAATCCTCCTCCTTTTTTTTTCCCCCAAAGCCCCAGTGGATAGTTGTATGTCATAGTTGCACATCCTTCTAGCTGCTGTATGTGGGACGCTGCGTCAGCGTGGCTGGAGAAACGGTGCGTTGGTGCGCGCCGGGGATCCGAAACTGGGCCGCCAGCAGCAGAGCACGCGCACTTAACTGCTAAGCCACAGGGCCGGCCCCTGTATGAAATTCTATTACTAGCAAAACTAGTGATAGAGGGGCAAAGACTGACTGCACAAAGGTGTGAGGGAAGTTTCTAAGGTGAGGTAAACGTTCTACATTTTGAGTGGGGTGATGCTTACACAGCTGGATACATTTATCAAAACCCATAGAACTATAAACTTACAATGTGTACATTTTACTGTATGCAAATTATTCTTCAATAAAGTTGATTTGAAAAAAAAAGTAAACATGCAACTACTATACGACCCAGCAATTGCAGTCCTAGGCAATTATCATAGATAAATGAAAACTTAGGTTCACACAAAAACCTGTACATGCATGCTCATAGTAGCTTTATTTGTAACACCCAAAAACTGGAATCAGCTCAGATGTCTCTCAACAGGTAAATGGTTAAATAAACTATGGTACATTCATACCATGGAATATTACTTAGCAATAAGAAGAAACAAGCTATTGATATCTACAACTTGGATGAACCTCCAGAGAATCATGCTGAGCAAAAGCCAATTCAAAAAGAGTACATATTGTATGAGTCCATTTATATGACATTTTTGAATTGACAAAATTTTAGAAACAGAGGACACATTAGTGATGTTGTCAGGGGTTGGGTGAGAGGGAGGTGGGTGTGGTTATAAAGGAGCAATACCAGGGAATCTTGAGGTGATGGAATTGTTCAGTATCTTGACTGTGGTGATGGATAAATGAACCCATAAAAATGATGAAATTGTATAAGACTTAATGCACATACACACACAAACAAGTATAAATAAAACCAGGAAATTCTGAATAAGATTGGTGGGTTGTATCAATGTCAATATCCTGGTTGTCATTTTATACAATAGTTTTACAAAATGTTACCACTGGGGAAAACTGGGCAAAATGTACAAGGGATCTCTCTGTATTATTTCTTGTAACTGCATATAAATCTACAATTATCTCAATTTTTAAATTAAAAAATTTTTTTTTTTATTTATTTTTTCCCCCAAAGCCCCAGGAGATAGTTGCATGTCACAGTTGCACATCCCTCCAGCTGCTGCATGTGGGACACGGCCCCACCATGGCCGGAGAAGCGGTGCGCCAGCGCGCACCCGGGATCCGAACCCGGGCCGCCAGCAGCGGAGCGCGCACACCCAACCGCTAAGCCACGGGGCCGGCCCTCAATTTTTAAAAATTGGTAAAAAAAATTCTCAAGAGTAAATAAAGTCCTTCTAAAGATGACTCAAAACTCAGGAGCCATAAAAGAAAAAACTGATATGTTCAATTACATAAAAATAAAAATGTCTGCATGGCAACAAACATAATAAAAAAGTTAAAGGACAAAAGACAAACTAGCAAAAATATATGCCCTACATATCAAAGACAAAGGACTAATTTCTTCCATATATATATAAAAAATACCTACATATCAATAAACATCCAACCACCAAAAAGAAAATTGCGAAAAATATGACAGTGCGAGAAAAAGAAATTCAAATGGCTCTTAAAATAATCAAATGATCCTTATTCTCATTCATAATAAAAATGCAAATTAAAACTACAAGCTACTACTTATTCCCCATTTGGCAACGATGAAAAAGTTTTCTACATACTGTGTTTGAAAATTTTATGAAGAGTCATTTCATATGTTGTTCTGGTGGAGAAAATATAAATTAGCTAGAGGTCTCTATAAAGGACTATTTGGCAATATTTACCCAAATTAGAAAAGTATATATTATTTTGATCTCATAGTTCCATTTTTAGCAATTTATATTATAGTTGATCTTGTATGCGAATAGAATACTATACATACAAGGAATTTCAACCTAAATGTCCATCAAAAGTGATAGAGTTAAACAAATTAGGGTATAATTATATAACAGAATACACTGAAAAAGAATGAGACTCATGAAATTATGCCAAGGGAAAGAAACCAGTCACAAAAGACCACATATTGTGTGATTCTAAATCTACACAGACAGAAAGTAGATTAGTGGTTGCCTATGGCTGGGAGGTGGGGGAGAGGAATAGAGATTGACTGCTAATGGGTATGGGGTTTCTTTTAGGTGGGACAAAAATAATTCTAAAATTAGATTGTGGTGATGGTTACACAACCCTGAATGTATAAAAATACGTTGAATTGTACACTTTAAATTGGTGAATTTTATGATATGTAAACGGTATCTCAATAAAGCTGTTTTAAAAAAGAGGAAGCTCATGAAATGATCTCCAAGATATAATGGAGATATAATGGTCTCCAAGAACAAGACATTGTTCAGTGAAAATGCAAGGTACAGAAAAGCAAGAATAATTTACTATCATTTACTAAAACACACAGACACACAATTGTAAATGCATAAATTGTTCCTGGAAAGATACATAAGAAACTGATAACACGGGGTGCCCCGGTGGTATCTGGGTGGCCTATGGGACGAAGGTGGGAGAAGACTTTTCATTAGGTACCCCAAATTCTGTATTATGTGCATATGTTACCTATGAAAAAAATTAAAGCACTATTTGGTTTGTTTCCTCTGAAGAAATAGGTAATACTGATACTTGTTTTTAAAATATAACAACAAATATAGCAGTAACAACAAAAATGAACCTTGACCTACATCTCACACCTTATACAAAAATAAATTCAAAACTGATCATAGACTTAAACGTAAAAATGTAAGACTATAAAACTTTTAGAAGGAAACTTAGGAGAAAATCTTCATGACTTGGGGTCAGGCAGAGTTCTTAGATACAACACTAAAAGCACAATCCATAAAAGAAAGAAACTGATAGGGCCGGCCCGTGGCTTAGCGGTTAAGTGCACGCGCTCCGCTACTGGTGGCCCGGGTTCGGATCCTGGGGGCGCACCTACGCACCGCTTCTCGGGCCATGCTGAGGCCGCATCCCACATACAGCAACTAGAAGGATGTGCAACTATGACATACAACTATCTGCCGGGGCTTTGGGGAAAAAAAAAAGGAGGAGGATTGGCAATGGATGTTAGCTCAGAGCTGGTCTTCCTCAGCAAAAAGAGGAGGATTGGCATGGATGTTAGCTCAGGGCTGATCTCCCTCACAAAAAAAAAAAAAAGAAAGAAACTGATAAAGTGGACAAACTAAAATGTAAAATTTCTGCTCTGCAAAAGAAAATAAAAAGATAAGTCACAGACTGAGAGAAAATATTTACACATCACATAGCTGACAAAGAACTTGTATCAAGGATATATAAAGAACTCTCAAAATTCAACAATAAGGAAACAAACAACTCAATTAAAAAATGGGCAAAAGATATGAACAGATCCTTCACCAAAGACATATAGATGGCAAACAAACACATGAAAAGATGCTCCATATCGTTAGTCATTAGGGAAATGTAAATTAAAACCACAATGAGATACCACTATTAAAACAGCTAAAACTAAAAAAAAAAAAAAAAAGTGCTGGAGAGACTGTGGAGCAACTGAAACCCTCAAACATTTCTGGTGTGAATGTAAAATGGTGCAATCTCTTTGGAAAACAGTTTGGCAGTTTCTTATGAAGGTAAATATACACTTATCATATGACCCAGCAACCTCACTCCTAGGTATTTACCCTAAAGAAATGAAAACTTATATTCACACAAAAATCGGTATGTGAATGTTCATAGCAACATTATTCATAATTGCCAAAAACTGGAAACAATCCAGATGTCCTTCAGCTGGTGAATGGATAAACAAACTCTGGGTTTATCCATACAATGGAATACTACTCAGTAACAGAAAGGAAGGACTACTGATACATGCAACAACATGGATAATCTCAAATGTGTCATGCTAAGTGAAAGAGGCAAGACTCAAAAGGCTACTTACTGTATGACTCCATTTACACGACACTCTGGAAAAGGCAAAGCCATATGGATGGAGAACAGATCAGTGGTTGCCAGGGGTTTGGGGCAGGGGAGGTTTGACTACAAAGGAGCAGCAAGAGAGAAACTGGTTGGGGGACAGTGTGTGCAACTGTTAGGTAACCTAAGTGTTATGGTGCTTACATGACAGTATGCATTTGTCACCACTCACAGAACTGCACCCCCGAAAAGGTGAATTTTATGGTATGTAAATTTAAAAAACGAAACATCACAACCTGATCAGAATGGTCAATGACTCCCCATCCACCTGCTTACTGACAACTTTCATCAAGCCCAATTGTGGATGATGCTCACCAAGCACAATGAAATGAAGTGACCGTAAATAACCTGAATTCCATTATGTAATGGACCATAGCTGCCTTTGGGCTACTCAAATTTGTAACTCTCACTTCCTTAGAATGCCAAGAGACAGGGATGGACTACTGTGTAAAAACAGTGGCATTAACTGTGGGGCCGTTTGAGACAACAATTATAACAGTAAACTCTTACTAGGACCTACTATGTGGAAATCACGTGCTATGAGATTCACAAAGTTAAGTCCGGAAAGTCCAGGCCCCAGTGATCTACAGTTAAAAATACTTAATAATTCCATCAAAACAAGAGTGTATGGCTGAGAGTTCGATTAATTAACCAAGTCTATCCTTCCTCCTCTACCTGTCACATTTAAACTGTGGTTGATAGGCTGAGGATGACAAGCCCTAACTGCTTTTCCTTTTAACGACCTGTACCTCAAACAGATATCCACTTGCAATCCTATTATTGTATTAAGAGGATGTGATTTTTCAGAGGGTAGGAAACTGGGGGAGACCTTGCAGTAGTTATAAGACCCTGGCGTTCTCTGGGCATCTATTTCATTAACAGATTCTTTATTTTAAAAGTGAAGAGAAGAGAGGAATAGAAGACTAGATTGTGTTCAACACCCTTTACCTCTGAAATGTTTAGGAATTCATTATTTAAACAAAATACTAGAGAGAAGGAGTCTACCAGCCTGATGGTATAAAAGCCCTCTCACTGTGGTGCATGACTTGACTGGGTTCTCTACCTGGCTGTTTCTCTCCTCACTGGCTTCCAGATCTAACTAAATAAGTTCATATTTCCCAGCCTAAATAAACCAAAAAGAATCAATTAATTGCAGTCAGTGAGACTTGAGAGCAACAGAAACCCGGGATTTTTTCCACTAGTTTTTTGACTAGTTTGATCTTGTTTAGGCAGTTTTGACTTAGAACGGTAGTACAGTATCAAGCAGAAGGACTCTGGTGGCAGTCTGGGTTCAAGTACCAACTCTGCCACTTATTAGCTTTATGTCCTTGAGCAAGTTACCTAATCTCTTTGTGCCTCAATTTGCTCATCTGAAAATTGGCGTTAATCATAAAGTGTACCTCATAGGATTGTTGTGACAATTCACTGAGTTATGTATCTAAAGCACTTAGAAGAGTGTGTGGTACATGGTAAGTACAAATAAACATGTTTGCTAATATTATTTATATGCTCCCCTCTTCTAAATCTTAGTTATAAAAATCAACGTATTAAAACTAAAAGGTTTCACCTATCCTGCTATGTGTTGGTGGCATCCTATGGTACCATTCTTATGACTAAAGACATTAAAAAAAGAACAGTGGGGGCCAGCCCCGTGGTGCAGCGGTTAAGTGGTCGAGCTCCGCTGCTGACCGCCCAGGTTCAGATCCCAGACGCACACTGATGCACTGCTTGTCAGGCCATGCTGTGGCGGCGTCCCACATAAAGTGGAGGAAGATGGGCACAGATGTTAGCCCAGGGCCAGTCTTCCTCAGCAAAAAGAGGAGGATTGGCATGGATGTCAGCTCAGGGCTGATCTTCCTCACAAAAAAAAAAAAACCCAGTGGATTGAAAAAAAAATGGCAGTGGTAAATGGCCAGCAGGAGGCTGATGAGAGGTACTGTGGTATAGGGAAGACCCAAGTCAGGAGGGCTGGGTGCCATCCTACTTCTGACACTGAGTTATGTGAGCTCCCTTTGACCAGAGTTTCTACATCTACAGTTAGGAATGGGACCAAGCAAATTCTAAAGTCCCCTCTAGCTCTAACAACTAGTGTAAGATTTTAAATTAAGTCCATATGTACACATTCTAAAGTTAGTCTTCTGCCTCCAACACACCTGTTTCACAGTGCAGACTGTAAACACTGCTGATGTATTGCCTCCAGAGTATTTTAGGGCTTTCCATGAAGACCTTGGGTCAAAAGTAATATGTCTTATGTTCATATCTGCTCTAACACAATGATTTTCTGATCAGGTACTTTGAAATTCTATCATAATAACTCAATCAATGCTAGAGCCACAAATGAGTGAAATAAGTATATTCTGTAAACATAGATGAGGATGTTAACTCAGGAGTAAATTATAATAAACTGAACCATCAAGTACTTTGAAATGGTGACATAGGCAGGCTTTACCTCATAATCTGGTGTAAGTTTTGATCACTTGCATATAGTATAGGCACTTGCAAATAGTACAGGCTAACCTATTGGGAAAAAATAGTAGTTTCAGCTAAGTTAGCCCTATTTCACCAAGCATCTAGTTCATGTTACAATCAATTGTAAAGTTAATCCAATTTAAGTCCTTGTGCTTCCAATTTGTCTTTTTGGCCTCCTAAATTTAAAATTAAATATATTCTACTCCATTGTGAGGAAAAGTTGTACTCAGGTCCCGTTTTTATTTCTTGAATATATATGTTTCTTTAAAAACACATTTAATTTAGTTCTCCTCAAATACCACACTAACATAAGTACCCCAATCAGTTACAGTATTTGACATTAAGAGGAGTCTTAAAGAGGAGGGAGTGTTTCATTCAATGATATACTTTATATAACTATTACTTCTATTTTGCTGATATGCAAACTGAGACATGGTGAAGAATCCACTTAGAAAAGTAGAAAAAAGTTTTAGTCAAATATATAACTGGGTTTGACTGGGGCTGGGCCGCTTAGTACCATGTGATTTCAGGCAAGGTACTTAACCTCTCTGAACCAAGTTCCTTATCTGTACAATAGGATTAACAGTATCTAACTTGTGGGGCTGTAAGTGAGAATTAAATGATATAATACTTGAAAGTATTTAGGATGGTGCCTGGTTAGTCTGAGTAAATTTCAGCAAAAGATATTATTGAAGAAGGGAAATGACTGGTCCAAGTCTCCCTGCCATCCTTATCCTTATCTAAAAGCAGCCATCTCCAGTAAATGCTTATGCTAAAAACAAAGGATACAACTTACTCATCGGCAACTTTCTAAACCGCTTACTATATTTTTTGGGGGGAAGGGGCTTCATTTAAAGGTTTCCTAACTGGTAAGTGACATTCACTGTATCAATGTCAATACAACTCAAAATAAAGTACTAGAATCTGTGAACATTTCCTTCTTGAGTTTGAAGCTAGAACAAAGATTCTAGAAGCATGCTTTCAAGGAATATCAGGGCCGGCCAGTGGCTTAGCGGTTAAGTGCTCGAGCTCCGCTGCTGGCTGCCCGGGTCCCGGGCGCGTACTGATGCACCGCTTCTCCGGCCATGCCGAGGCCGTGTCCCACATGCAGCAACTAGAAGGATGTGCAGCTATGACGTACAACTATCTACTGGGGCTTTGGGGGGAAAAATAAAAAAATAAAAAAATGCAAGGAATATCAACCAAGAGTCTCCTATTTGCCAGGCACAGCAGGGTGCTGTATCAAAACTATGATCTAATCATTGTCAGACTGTGATCCTAAGCCCTCCTTGGACCTTACCCTCCTTACGTGTAAAATAGGAGTTTAAAAGAGATTATCTTTTCGGGCCCTTCCATTTCTGACATTCTTTTATTGGAGATGCAGAGATCTGTGCTCCATCGCGGTTGAGTGGAATGGAATTTAAAGCACTTATCAAGTATATAACTGAGTTCAAACTGCTTCAACTTCACGTCACAGCTTCGCAAGAATGAAGCAGAAAACGAAGATGCTTGCATGTGGGCTTCCTAGATTAAGTCTCTGACACAAGAAACGCCTGCCAACAGCCAAGTGGGCAGCGCGAAGGAGGAGTCGTCTTCCCCTGAATACATCCTTTACCACTCCGGGTTCAGAGAATACGAGAAAAAATGGATCACCATCTCTTTTCCCAACTCTCTCCCTTTCCCTTGGAGGCGGATCTCCTCACGGTCATGGCCCCTTATACTCTCCGCTTTTAGGAGCTCGGGTCCTCACAGCCCTGTTCCCTCAAGTACTTCGGAGTCTCCAAGCCCGGATCCCGTCCCCACAGAAGCCGGTCTTCACTGCCCGCTCCTGTTCCTTCCCAAACCCAAGTGTTCTCTTACTGCTCCTGCCCCTCAGGACCCCAAGTCTTCGCTGCTCTGTTTCTGAATCCTTAGGAGCCTGGGTCTTCACTGTCCCGCTTCTGCCTCTTAGGAGCCCAAGTCCTCACAGCTCCGCTTTTACCTCTCAGGAGCCCGTGTCTTCATGCCCCGTTCCGTTCCGACCCTCTCCTCTTAGGAGCCGGGTCCTCACACTCCTGTCCCTCTCAGACTGCTTTCCCTCAAATGCTGGAGAACTCACATCCGTCCCCGTTCCCTAAGTCCCGTCTGGAGCCCGGGTCTCCACAGCCGCGTCTTCTCGGAGCCCCGATCCCCTCACTCCCGTCCCAGGAGCCTGATTCCTCACAGCCCCGTCTCCTCCACAACCTGGTTCTTCAAACACTGACCCACTGTGGGTCTGGGTCCTGACTCCCTCCTCCCGCTCTTCTTCCTCAACTGCCAGGGCCCAAGACTCACAGGCAGCAGCGTCTATCTCCCCATGATATGCAGAGACTGCCCCAGTGAAGCGATCGTCTCAGCAGCCGGTCCGACTGCTCGGCCCTCCCCGAGTACTTCCGGCACCGCTCCCCGCCTCCAACCCGGAAACGCGCGGCTCTTCCGGCCGGCGGGCGCGCGCCTGGCTTGCGCAGGCGCAGACTGCCCTCCGACACGTGGTCGGGGTCCTGGGCTGTCGCTCAGCTCTGGCGGCTGGGGTTTTTTTCTGCTTGAGGTTGCCTGGCAGCGTGGGCGAGCTCTGAGCTTTCTGCCCTGGCGTCACGAAGCCTGCCCTAGCTGTTTCTTCCAGACTCTGCCTGTTGTATATATCGCTGGTAACTGACGCCCTCCGGTTGCTTAGAGGTCGCCATTTTTCGTTGGTGCCTTTGTGGTGATCTCAAGACCGGGATATCACCTGGGACAGCAGCACCGCAAAGATATCCTGTTGGACTCCAACAGGGAAGTTGGCATCACAAGAACCTGGGGACAAGAGAGATGGTTGTGCCTATGAATTCGGAATTAATAGTAATTAATCCCTTACCTCTGATAAATCATTTAATGATTTAAAGGAAGCCTGTGAGAGATTAAGCAAGGTTCTAGCTAATAAGTGCATAGTCTGAACTTGAACTCAGAATTCTCACTCCAAAGCCTGAACCTGTACCCATTAAACTGATGCTTTCCGCTATTTCATCCATCAAATGCTTGGTGAGAACTGTATTTATCCTGTGCTAGATGCTAGGCATGTAAACAAGACTCAATTCCAGCCTAAGTGCCATCTGGATCCCAGTTCCCCACATTACCATGGAGAGGAACCCACAAATATAAAGGAATGTACAAAGGGCTGCGACAGCCCAGAGCAAGCGTACAGTAACTGCCAGCAGGAATCAGGAAGAGCTGCCTCCCACCTGGATTGGAGCAGCAACCTGTCCTGCCTATTTATATCTTCCCACCCTCATCCCACCAAATTACCAGTCCGCTCTTAAGACTGCCTGTGCCAGCTCCAGGTTCACAGATTCGAGGCCCCTTTGCCATTAGGCTCCAAGCCATCTTCCTAGTCTTTTTTTCCCTGCCAATGCTCCTAAGGGTCTGGCATACTATTTTTTGTTGCACTCCTGTCCGTCTTTTTAAGACCCAGTTCAAATGTACATTCATTCATTCAACAAATAGAGTGCTCATTGTGTGCCAAGCCTTTTGCCAGGTGCTAGGTATATATTAGTAGATAAGACAGACAGTATCCTTGTCCTTAGCGAGTTTACAATCTGGAGTGGGAAACAGAGCACTAGCAAGTACACAAACGTGTAAAAGTAGAGAATACCTGAATAACTTATTTAGCTGGGTGATGGAGGGCCCTGAGCTAGAAAAGAGATTACTCAAGACCAAGATGGCGAAGGAGGCAGGAGCTTAATAGGTGATGAGAGTAGCAGGCAATGGGGCTGGAGAGGCAGGCAGGATCTTGTAGTATATGGTGGGGACATGGGATTTTATTTATCATGCCACGGTTAGGCATTGGAGGATTGAGCAGAGGCGTGAAATGATTTGTTTTTAAGACATGACTGGTGCATTATAGGAGGAGCCCCCAACAGACACGATTGACAGTGTTCATATCTAGGCTTCCCACCAGTTTATACTACAATTCTGCTTCCTATTATAGTGTAAACTGTATGTGACTCCCTTCTCTTGCAGCTTCTGTTTTGTAGACGTCAAGGACCTCCATTTATTATTAAAATATATTAAGGAAAGTAAAATGCCTAACAGTCTATATTTGTTTAAAAAAATCTAAGTATATAATATATATGTACATAAAAGACAGTCTGGCAAGGTAAACACTAACCTGTTAATAGTAGTTTGGGGAAAGCAAATTTCTTTACAATTAGCACATATTGTTTTTATATTAAAAATGAAGTATATGTGAATGATTCCATTTTTATGCCATTCTGACATGGAAATGACAAGACTACAGGACCAGAGAAAAGCACTGGTTGGCAGGATTGGGAATAGGGGGATGTGTTGACTAGAAAGGGAGACAAAGGAACTTTTTGGGGTGAGAGAAATGTTTGATATTTTGATGAATTGTGGTAACAGACACATGTCTGTGTGAGTTTGTTAAAACTCACAGAACTGGGTTAAAAAAAGGGGATTTTACTGTACATAAATTATACCTCAATAAACCTGACTTTAAAAAATGAAATATATGGAGAAAATATAGAAAGCAAGGACTCTATTTTAAAAATATTTTTAATTACACAATAAAATTACACAAAATAAAATAATACATTATGCTTTTTAAAAATTAGAACAATACAGGTAAATCTAAAGTCTTGTGTGTGTCAGGTCCCCATCCTGATCCCCTCCCTCCTTCCCGGGGTGATCATTGATGTGTGTTCTTCCAGATCTTTTTTTAAAAAAGTTAAGACATACAAATATGTGGCCGTAGAAAATATATAGCACCGGGTTTTATGTGCACACTTGTGTGCTCTTTATTACATTAATGGTATCATGTGGTACCCTAATCAACACCTTCACTCACGTTTTAAAATATTTGTTGATAAAGATCTACTTCAATCATTCCAAGTGCAGTATTGCTTTTTTTTTTTTTTTTTAACGTTCATGGTATCATGCTGTACCTTATTCTGCAACTCTTATCACTGTTTTTTGATGTCTAATTCACTCCTTGGAAGTGCAGCAGATAGCATTCTACGTTACGAACACACCACATTCTGCTAATCCGTTGTGTAGGTGAAGATCAGGTTGCTCCCAGTTTTTCGCTCTTATGGTGATCCGCTACCCACAGTGCTCGCGTGCTGCGGCCGCTTCAGGGATGGCTAGGAGTGGCACAAGTTCGTGCATTTTCAATTTTAATAGGGTGAGATTCGTGTCTTCCCCAGATAAGTACCCATAGCCGCCGAGAAGCGGGTCTTCCGCATCAGCGAACCACAGGAGTGACGCCCTGCCACAGCACGCGGCTAGAGCTCCACGGTTCCCTCCAGCAACCGCTTGTCCCCGCCGCTCCCTCGGCCCGCCAGCAGCTTCCCAGCAAGCACTGCGCATATTTGCATAGCAACTCACGTCCATGCCTTTATTTCTAAATAAAAAAGGAAACGACAAATCATAGAGTCTTCTTGTGAAGACTTCCGTTTGGCTCACAAGGTCTTGCAATTCCCATCTCAACGTCGGGAACATAGACTAGGAAATTGCATAGATTTCTTCACCTTTACCAAAAGAGGGATTCGCCAACACTGCCACTCTACTTTTGTGTCTACGAAAGCAAAAAGGGCTTCTGCCGTGAGTGGCACACGTGGGGCAGCTCAATTGCTCTTCGTGCGGAATCGACATCAAGAGATTTCGGAAGCATAATTTTTTGGTACTCGGGCAGCTAGTGATCGTTGGTCCTGGCGCCCCTACTCCAAGTCTGGTTAAAAATGAAAGAAGGTTTTGGTTCGTTAGAAGAGAGACAACTGTACGACAATCAATTGTCCGAGTTCGACTGTATGTTAAGCGCTGTTTTGTGGGCGCTTGCTGTTATCCTAGTAGTTTGAAACCTGGTTTAGTGTTTGAAACGCGATTCACTGTTTGAAACGCCAGTTTTTATAAGAAACTCGCAATAATAAGCTGTTTGCCAAGTAAGTTAACTACGTGAGAAGCGTGCAGGAACTGATGTGGGTATAAACTTTTCCCCAGCTGCATGAATGTGAGGATACTACTCTCATAGTCAAGCAGCTGATTCTCGAAGTAGAAAACGCAGGTATTATTTTTCCGGGTTTCACAGATTAGGAAATTGCGATTTAAGCAAAGCGTAAAGTAAGTGATATGTTTATCCAAGGGCACGCTGCAGTTATGCAGCTAGAAGGAATATCCCTACTCCTCCCAGGTGCCTGCCTGCAGGAGTGATGGAATCATCATGCAAAACTTTAATTTCGTAAAAACTCCCCCCCTTTACCCAGGCACACACATACCTTTCTAAAGCTGCGTTGATGTTCATTCTATAGCTTTTGTCCTTTAAAAACATAGAGGTAAGAGGTAATAGTTTAAAACACCGGTTAAGTAGCACTTACTACTGATAGCAACAACCTTTCTGGGGAGCAATTCAGCAAAAGACATAAAAATCTAAAACTTTCAAAAATATTCATCTCCTAAGAATATATCCTCATATATAAAATTATGTTTAAGCAGAGATTTAGCAATAAGGGTTTATTAATTCTAACAACAAATGTACACTGTGGTCCAATATAGTACCAAACACAATAGACCCAATGCCTGACTTCACAAGGCTTACAGTTTAGTGAGGGGAGAGAATAGCAACCTGAGCACAACAGATTGGCTGGGAGGGGGAGCTCTGGGCAAAGACTTTGAAGCTGAAACCTTAAGAATAAATGGAAGACAACCAGGCAAAGTGTGGGGGGAGGGCTGTTTAAGTAGAGGCAAAGCCTTGAGGGTGGAAAGAATGTGCTGCAATCCAATTGCTCAAAGACCAGATGGCCACAGTGAAACCATCCAGGTAGCAGGACACAGGGAAGCCTGAAGAGATGGCTGAGACCTGGTTTCACAGGCCTTGGATGTCCACTGCAGTGTTTTTTGTAAAGCAGAAGAAATGAAAAATTACCTACACCAACTATCAGCCAACTTTTTCTGCAAAGGGCCAGATAGTACACACTTTAGGTTTTGTGGCCATATGATCTTTGCAAGCCACTCAACTCTGCTGTTGCAAAGCAGCAGCAGACAATGTATAAACAAATAGGTGTGACTGTGTTCCAATAAAACTTTATTTATGGACACTGAAATTTGAATTTCATATAATTTTCCTATGTCACGAAATAATATTCTTCTTCTGATTTTTTTTTCTGCCAACCATTTTATTTATTTTTTGCCAATGAAGATTTGCCCTGAGCTAACATCTGTTGCCAATCTTCCTCTTTTTGCTTGAGGAAGATTCATCCTGTGCTAACATCTGTGCCGATCTTCCTCTATTTTGTATGTGGGTCACCACCACAGCATGGGTGCCAATGAGTGGTGTAGGTCCGTGCGGGAACCAAACCCGGGCTGCCAAAGCAGAATGCGCTGAACTTAACCAGTGGGCCATGGGGCCGGCCCCCCAACCATTTTAAAATGTGAAAACCATTCTTAGGTTCCCAGGCAACAGCCAGGAAGCTATAGTTTATCATCTCCTGGCCTACACATTCAAGAGCGATAAGAGCCTGGTCAAACCAACTCCAAGATAGCCACACAATGGAATACTATGCATTCATTAAAATGTTCAAATAAAATCATTTATGATAATGGGTCATCTCTATGGAGCACTTTTCAAGTGGCAGGCCCTATATTAAGTATTTAGTATGCATTAGCTCTTATTCATTATCACATAAACCAATGAGGTAGGTAGTATTATTATGCTTGCTTTACAGATGAGAAAACAGAAGCTCCAAGAGGCCCAGATCACGTAGTAAAAAGTAGCAGAGTCAAGAGGTGAACCCAGGTCTTCTGACAGGAATCAGTTGCTCTGACTGCACAGAATGCCCAAGAGAAGGTCAACTATAGTGGAATCTCTCAGAGAGGGAAGATTTATTGGAAAAGTGAAGCTTATTTCCTTTTGCTTACCCATAATTTCCTATTTTCTAAGAAAATATGGAGTACATGAAAAGGTTAGAGAAATAATGAGGACACATAGTGACTGGAATACAAATGATGAAAAATAAAATCAGACTCACAAAGAAGCCAGTCACAGAAGGCCACATATCGTATGATTCCTTTTATAGGAAATGTCCAGAAATGGCAAATCTGTAGAGACAGAAAGCAGATTATTGGTTGCATGAGGCTGGAGGTGGGAGCAGGGATTGACTACAAATAGACATAAGAGATCTTTTTGGAGTGAAGGAAATGCTCTAAAACTGGATAATGGAGAGGGTCGCACGACTTTATAAATTTACTAAAAATCATTGAATTGTACACTTAAAATGGGTGAATTTTACGGTATGTAAATTACACTTTAATAAAGCTGTTAAAAAAAAATCAAGGGCTGGAAGGAGAAAAGTTCACCCAGTTAGGAGCCTGAGAATCTATAATCAGTTTATGGAATAAATTCTCTAATTTAGAAACTTGACATTAGTGGATTTCCTGCATGCTGAGCTTCTGTGTGTTAGCTGATCATGTGACTCACTCCCTCAATTAAAGCCCTTCAGTGGCGCCTCACCTGCTTGGGTTAATATCCTATAAGTCTGGAGTGACCCTCCACCATTCTTTGTTCTCAGGGCTCCAGCCACACCGGTCTTCTCTGCGTATCTCTGAAGCCACTACTCTCCTCACCTCAGGGCCTCCAGAAAGTTCTCACCTCCAGCTGGAAATGTTCTTTCTCAACAGCCCCTTCTCCTCTCTCCCTTTCCCAGAGAGGCTAACTCCTCCTCGTTCTTCATATCTCAGCTCAGATGTCACTTCCTCAGGGAGGCCCTCCTTGATCTCGCCACCCCTCACTAGGTTAGCTCCCTCACACTCTGTTATACACTTTCATAGCACCATGTGCTTCTCTGCAGAACATTATCATGATGGTTATTAACGCATTCGTTGTAAAGTTAGTTGTTGAATATTTAGATTCCCCAGCCAGAATGTCACCTATGTGAGGGCAGGGACCCTGTCTATGTCTTGTATACCACTTGTATCCTTGGTGTTTGGTGTAGTACCTGGCACATAGCAGACATTAAATACATATTTGTAGAGCACTTCACAATCCATGAAGTATTTATGTATATACAATTACATTGGCTACTACTTGTTAAGCACTTACTATGTGCTGCGTCCTAGGATATAGGAGTAAAGAAGACAGCCTGCTCCTGTCCATTCTAGAGAGTTGACTGTACTCTCCCAAATAGGAGAAGGACAATCTATCCATTTTATAGGTGGTCAGTCTAGGCTTATACCTTGTAAGGAAGCTTCTGAAACTAAAATGGAACTCCTTTTAATAAGGTCAATAAGGTCATAGAATCCCAACAGGATGCAGATGGGTACGGGGAGGGAAGGTGGTTCAGGGAGTTGGATTTTTAGAGGACATGAAGCTTTGGCATTTTGGAGGGTAGAGGGGAAGAAGGTGTCAATTTGTCAGAGGAGAAGAGGAAGTTTCCATGCTTCAGGTGGGCAGAGGCAAGCATGGCTTCTCTCTTAAAACCAAGTTAACCTGGTCCCTGAGCTCACCTATTGTTGGCCCACAGCTGGGATGTTAGGATTAGTGCCCAATGATGGTCATGCAAAAATTGCATTTCTATATACTAACAATGAACAATCCAAGAAAGGAAATTAAGAAAACAATTCCATTTACAATGACATCAAAAAGAATAAAATACTTAGAAATAGACTTAACCAAGGAGGTGAAACTTAACCAAGGAGGAGTGTAATTTGTACACTGAAAACTACCACACATTGCTGAAAGAAATGGAAGAAGACATAAATGAGTGGAAAGACATCCCATGTTCATAGATTGGAAGACTTAATATTGTTAAGATGTCAATATTAGCCAAAGAGATCTGTGGATTTAATGCAATCTCTATAAAAATACTAATGACATTTTTTGCAGAAATAGCAAAACCCATCCTAAAATTCATATGGAATCTCAAGGGACCCTGAATAGCCAAAACACTCTTGAAAAAAGAACAAAGTTGGAAGACTACACTTCCTGATTTCAAAACTTACTATAGGGCCAGCCCCGTGGCTTAGTGGTTAAGTGGGTGCGCTCCACTGCTGGCGGCCCAGGTTCGGATCCCAGGCGTGCACCGACGCACCGCTTCTCCGGCCATGCTGAGGCCGCGTCCCACATACAGCAACTAGAAGGATGTGCAACTGTGACATACAACTATCTACTGGGGCTTTGGGGGAAAAAAAAAGGAGGAGGATTGGCAATAGATGTTAGCTCAGAGCCAGTCTTCCTCAGCAAAAAAAAAAAAAAAGAGGAGGATTGGCATGGATGTTAGCTCAGGGCTGATCTTCCTCACACACAAAAAAACTTACTTAAAGCTGCAGCAAGTAAAACAGTGTGTATTGTTATAAAGAGTCCAGAAATAAACTCTGGCATCAAGTGATTTTTCATAAGAGTGCCCAGATCATTCAATGGGGAAAGGACAGTCTCTTCAGCAAATGGTCCTGGGAAAACTGGATATTCACAGGCAAAAGAATGAAGCTGAACTCCTACCATACATCACATACAAAAAATAACTCAAAATGGATCAAAGACCGAAACATAAGAGCTAAAACTATACAGCACTTAGAAGAAAACAGGAAAAGCTTCATGAAATTGGATTTGGTAATGATTTCTTGAAAATGACACCAAAAGCACAGGCAACAAAAGAAAAAATAAGTAAACTGTACTTCATTACTATTTTTTTGTGTGTGAGGAAGATCAGCCCTGAGCTAACATCCATGCCAATCCTCCTCTTTTTGCTGAGGAAGACTGGCCCTGAGCTAACACCTGTGCCCATCTTCCTCCACTTTATGTGGGACGCAGCCACAGCATGGCCTGACAAGCGATGTGTCGGTGCGCACCCGGGATCCGAACCCAGGCCGCCAGCAGCGGAGCACGTGCACTTAACTGCTACACCATGGGGCCGGCCCCAATACTTCATTAATATTTAAAACTTTTGTGCATCAAAGGACACTATCAACACAGTGAAAAGGCCACCCACAGAATGGGATAAAACATTTGCAAATCATATATCTGATAAGGGGTTAATATCCAGAATATATAAAGAACTCCCACAGCTCAACAATAAAAAAATCAAACTCAATTCAACAATGGGCAAAAGACTTGAACAGACATTTCTCTAAAAATATACAAATGGCCAACAAGCACATGAAAAAACACTCAATATCATTAATCATTAGGGAAATGCAAATCAAAACCACAGTGAGATACTACTTCACACCTATTAGGATGGCTACTATGGGAAAAACCCAGAGAATAATAAGTGTTGGCAAGGATGTGGGGAAATTGGAACCCTTGTGCACTGTTGGTGGGAACGTAAAATGGCACAGCCGCTGTGGAAAACAGTATGGCAATTTTTCAAAAAATTGAAAATAGATTTGCCATATGATCCAGCAATTCCACTTCTGGGTATATACCCAAACGAACTGAAAGCTGAGTCTCAAAGAGATATTTGTACACCCATATTCATAGCGGCATTACTCACAATAGCCAAAAGGTGGAAACAACCCAAATGTCCATCAAAGGATGAATGGATAAACAAAAAGAATGAATATCCATACAATGGAATATTATTTAGCCATAAAAAGGAATGAAGTACTGAAACCTGCTACAGCATGGATGAAACTTGAAGACATTATGCTAAGTGAAATAAGCCAGACTTGAAAGGACAAATATTGTATGATTCCACTTATTTGAGGTACCTAGAATAGTCAAATTCATAGAGACAGAAAGTAGAATAGTAGTTACCAAGGGCTGAGGGGAGGGAGGTATGGGAGTTTATAATTTAATGGGTACAGAGTTTCAGTTGAGGATGACAAAAAGTTCTGGAAATGGATGGTGGTGATGGTTGCACAACAATGTGAATGTACTTAATGCCACTGAACTGTACACTTAGGAATGGTTAAAAGTATAAATTTTATGCTATGTATATTTTACCACAATTTAAAAAATAAAAAATGAATAAAATACAAAATTTTAAGAAAGGAAAGGATGGTGAAGAGCAAGGTTTGGGGCATGTCTATGATGCCCCCGGCACTGGGCTGGACGCTGGTCACAGCTCAGGGTGCTTACACTGCACTGGGTGAAACAGCGCATATGGTACGTGCCTGGTATAGAGCATGTTCTCGTAAGTGTAGCTACTATCGGTCCCCATCACAGATGGAGAGACTGAGGCCCAGAGACCACCTTAACTAAGGTCCTCGAGCCAATGGAGGCAGCTGACTGGGCTCTGAGCTCTGAAGGCACATGGGTGGTGAGTGCCAGTTGGAGCATTAATAATAATACCAGCCGGCATTTCTTGAGTGCTGGCCACATTCCAGACATTATTGTAAGTACTTTTGTAAGTGTGGATTATCTCACTTACTCTTCACAACTCCCCTATGACTGTGAGTGAGCCAGCATTACAATCTCCCTTTTACAGACGAGGAAACTGAGGCCAAGACACTGATCCAAGTTCACACAGCCAACAGGCCCTGAATCTTGTCCTCTCCGACTCCAAAACCAGAAAGTGAGCCTTTTGCTCTGGTCTTGGTGGTGGACAGTGGGGGAGGGTGGGGCCAGGGGCAGGGGAGGAAGTGATTCACTTGACTGTATCTAGATTCATCCCGGATTTTTTTTTTTCTTGTACCCACTGGCAGAACTTCCTCCTTTTCTCTCTCTGCCTCCTTTTCTGATTCACTCCCCATCTGTTAGTGGCTTCTGAGAATGTGGGTGCAGAGGGTGGGGTAAGCTGTGCGGGGTGGGAAGTAGACACAAAAATGCAGGCAGTCCTTAATAAACAAATATTTTTTGTGCTATGTACCAGGCAATGTTCTAGGGGCTGGGAGTCCTGCCGTGAATAAAACAGACCTTGTCCCTGCTCTCATGGAGAGTCCACTGCAGGGTGTGTATGTGTGTTGAGGGGGTGGTGAGGGATAGAGAGGGCAATGGGGTAGAAAGGGAGGGAGAGTGCGGGTGGGGGGAGGAGAGTGGATGCAGACCAGGAACAAGATATGTCAGGTGTCAGTAAAGACTACAGAGGAAATGTGAGAGAGAGAGACTGGGGAGGGGAGCTAACTGGAGACAGTGAGAACAGAGAAGGCCTGGCTCAGTTGCTGAGACCTGGAGGATGAGAAGGAGCCAGCTGAAGATCTGGAAGAAGAGCCTTCCAGGATTCCATGGGGAAACAGCACAGGCAAAGCCATGAAATCCATGTGTTGGAGGAACTTGGAGAAGGCCAGTGAGGCTGGAGCAGAGTGACAGAAAGAAAAGGAGTCAAGAGACGATCCCAACGCCAGCTCATGTAGGGTCTTGTAGACTATGATGAGGAGTTCAAGGTTAATTTTTAGGGAAAGAGAGGACATTGGAGAAGTTAAGAACGAAGACTGGAAGGCAGCATGAGGGAAATGGGGAGACCAATTAGGAGGTTCTGGTTGCAATGTAACAGAGGCAGGGGATGACGGTGGTCCAGATCAGGTAGGGATTCAGAGAGGAGGTGGTATTAGAGGGGTCTTTGGGAGGTGACTGAGTGATAGAGGTGCCATTCTCTGAGGTAGAGGAGACAAGAGGAGGAGACAAGAGGAGAAACAAGTTTTGGAGGGTGGATCTAAGGAAAGGTGGGAATAGAAATTTTGAATTCAGTTGTGGACATGTTGAGTTTGCAGAGTTAGTGGCTGGCCAGGCAGCCAGAGACACCGTTCCAGGCTGGAAGTACATGCCTGGGAGGAGAGACCAGAGGCTGCCACCTGGGGACCCGTAGGACATACTTCTTCACAGATGGGTAATGTAGAGTCCAGAGGATACTTTAAGTTTTTTTTAATTGGTTACAACATTTAAAAATCCAGAGTTATCAAATAAAACTCACAATTTCCAAATTGGATGCTCTGGCCACACTAGGGGCACATTCTGGGAAGGCAACAGCAGGCTGGTAGAGGAGCAGCTGACCCTCCAGACAGGGCATGAACTCTCCGGCTGGTCCCACCCCAGCAGGCCTGCCGCAGATTCCACTCAAGGCCTGGTCCTGGCAGCACTGGAGTTTTAACCTCTGGCATAGGCAGAAGGTGACACCATAGAAGGAGAAATTGTTGGCCTGGGACAGAGCCTGGATTTTAGATGGACCCATTGGGAGTGGCAGCTCTGCCGCTTCTCAGCCTTGTAACCTAGGGTGTGCCACTTATTTCACTGAGCCTGTCTTGCCTCTTCTGGAAAATGGCGCTAACACTCCCCAGCTGGAAAAGAAATTCCCTACCTAGAACGTCATCTATACGAAAGCTCCCAGCACAGTGGCAGACAGAGAAGGAGCTCAAGCAATGTTAGTTTCTTTTTCTTTCAATCTGATGAGCAGCTAGACTCAGGAAATCAGAATGGTTAGGCCAGAGGCCGGCCTGGTGGTGTAGTGGTTAAGTTTGTGCGCTCCGCTTCGGCAGCCCAGGGTTCACGGGTTCGTGAGTTTGCAGGTCTGCAGGTTCCGATCCCAGGCACGGACCTGCACACCACCCGTCAAGCCATGCTGTGGCAGCATCCCACATACAAAATAGAGGAAGGCTGGCACAGATGTTAGCTTAGAGACAATCTTCCTCAAGCAAAAAGAGGAAGATTGGCAACAGATGTTAGCTCACGGCCAATCTTCCTCATAAAAAAAAAAAAAAGAACAGTTAGGCCATAGCATAGGCTGAGGTAAAAAGCCCAGATTCTGGCTCTACCACTTATCAACTATGCAACCTCAGTCTTCCTATCAGTAAGATGGGGACGCTCCTGGTACCTAACTTCTGGGGATTAAATAAATTGATACAAAGTGTTTAAAGTGGCAAGGCACTCAGTAAGCATTAGCCGTTATTACTGTTGCTGCTGTTACTGTTACTTGGTCATGACTAAATATACTCGAGAGCCAGCAGAGCTGTTGTTCTTCTACCTGGCTGACCATTACGGTTATCTGGGGAAATTTTAGAAAATATTCACGTCAGGGCTCTTCCCTCAGACATCCCGCCTGAATTTATCTGGGGTGGGGTCCTCATATGGGTATTTTATAAAATCTCCCCAAATGATTCTATGTGCAGCCAGGGAGAGGAGCTCCACCGTGGAGGGGTAATTAGGAGTATGAGCTCTGGAGCACAACTGCCCATGTTCAAATCCAACCCAGCCAGTAAAGAGATGTATGAACTTGGGAAAGTTCTTAACCTCTTAGGTTAAACTGGGTTAATAACAGGACTTGGGAGCTTGTGTGGATCTAAAGTACTTACAGCAGTGCCTGGCAGCTAGCAAGTCCCCAGTAGGCCTGGGCATCAGCACACCTCAGCTTCCCTGCTGGTTCCAAACTGGTGGCAGCCACTGTGGGCCTGTGCCCAGCTCACACCCACAATCTCCCCAAGGGGGCCTGGATGCCTTAAACATCCCACACCTGAGCCTCTCCTAACCCTGCCAGCTGTCCCCAAAGTTGTTTTTGGCCCTCCCACTGTTCAGCTTTTTTATTCACCCAAACTGAACAGAATTATCTCCCAAACAAAATTATCTGCTTAGAAATCAGAAAGACCCCAAGAATGTTAGAAGGGAGGATAGAACCAGGATAGACTGGCCATTCAAGTGTCTCTCATATTAAAAAAGGAAAAGAAGGGCCCAGCTCAGTGGTGTAGTGGTTAAAGTTCTGCACACTCCGCTTTGGCAGCCCGGGTTCGCAGGTTCAGATCCTGGGTACAGAGCTACTCCACTCATCCACTCAACAGCCATGCTGTGGCAGTGTCCTACATACAAAGTAGAGAAAGACTGGCACAGATGTTAGCTCAGGGCTAGTCTTCTTCAGGGAAAAAAAAAAAAAGACGAAGAACAAAAATTATTTTCAATGTTTAGGAAATGGTGTTTAGAGGGAGAAAAATGTATAACATGAAATTGTACATTCAAGATAATGCATCCAGGTAAAGGAAAAAAAGACACAGAAAAAAGATTGGAAGGAAACATGCCAGATGGTAAAATAGAAGTGTTTTTTTTTTCTCTGCTTCTCCATTCTTGTATGCACTTTACAATTTTCTACAGTGAACATGTAATTATAGGAAAAATAATTAAGTGAAAAAAATTTTAAAAAGCCTTCACATGACTTTCTCTCCTGTTAAAATAATCATCTTATTGCCTTATGTCTTAGTTCCTCCTTTCTATCAAAAAATTTTAAAGAATTGTCTCCACTCACTGTTTCCGCCATTTCTCCTCCCATTTACTACTTGATCCACTATAATCTTCCTTCCCAACCTCGGAGGAGACTCTACCCTGGAAGGATCAGCAATGACCTCTTAGTTGCCAAAACCACGGGCTTCTCCTTTGTTCCTGCCAGAGCTCTCTGCAGTATCTGACATCGTTGGTGCCATCTCGTCCTTCTGGAAGCCCCCTGCCTGCTCTCTGGGCTTCCTCTCTTCCCTCTGTCCAGGGACCTAACCTTTCCAAACACTTCTGGTCGGTTCCTGCAGGTTTCTCAAGGCTTAATGTTGCCCAGGTTCGAGCCCCTAGCCCCCTCCCTCTCTGCACACTCCTGTTAGCTGACCTCATCCCCTCTTGGCCTCTGTGGTCCCATCTACATGACAGGTCTCAAATTCCAGCCCTGGCCTCTTGCCTGGGACAAGTCAACCCAACCTCCTTTGGAACACCTTCATTTGGATGTCCCTTAAGCACCTCAGACTCAACAAGTCCAAACGGACTCGTCATTTCTACTTTCCCTCAATCCCCAACCAACTCTTCCTGCTTTGTTCCTTCACTGGGTCATCCTTGTCCCTTTGTCTCCCTCACTCCCCACATCTGGTTGGTCACTAACGTCTGCTGGTTCCAATTGGGAACTGCATCTGGAGCACATCAGCTCACATCATCATAGCGGTCTCCCCCACACACTAGTTTCCTTTTCCCAGTCCTTCTCCTTTCCAGTCCATATTCTATAATTTTTCTGGTCATTCATTCGATCAACAAACATTTGCCATACACCAAACTCTGTTCCAAATACTATGTGGGGTAAATGATAAAGATTGACACAAAATAGGTAAATAAACAAATCTAGGGGATTTCAAATTGTGGGGATTGCTATGAAGGTAAGCAGGGGGATTGGGAGAAAGGAACTAGGGCATGGGGAGGAGAGTTCTCTCAGATGTGGTCTTTGCCCTGAAATAGTCCCCCAAATGAACATGACAGGTGCCCTGATGGAACTGGGGGCAGCAATGATAGAGCAAATTGTGGCTGGGGACCCTTCTTTAGGTTGGGAGCCAGGGAAGGCCTGTGAAGAGTGAAAGATGAGAATGAGCTTCTCAGGACCTGAGGAAGGAGCTATCCAGATAGAGGGAAGAGCCAGTGACAAGGCCCTGAGCAGGGTTCACAAGGCCCTGGGCACAAAAAGGAGCCCAGGGTGTCTGGAGCACAATGAGAGAGGGGCAGAGAAGAGAAAAGGCAGGAAGGAGATCATGCATGGTGGCCCTGGTGGGGGAGTGGGGTGGGGAGGTGTCTGGGTTTAACTCTAAGTGCATTGGGAGGGCTGGCCCCGTGGCTTAGTGGTTAAGCGCGCACTCCGCTGCTGGCGGCCCGGGTTCGATCCCGGCGTGTACTGACGCACCGCTTCTCCGGCCATGCTGAGGCCGCGTCCCATATACAGCAACTAGAAGGATGTGCAGCTATGACATACAACTATCTACTGGGGCTTTGGGGGAAAAAAATAATAATAAAAAAATTATAAGTGCATTGGGAGGCTACTGAAGAGTTTTTAACAGGGAAGTCACATTTGACTTTATCTCTTTAATTTTTATTTATTTATTTTTTTCCCCCAAAGCCCCAGTAGATAGTTGTATGTCATAGCTGCACATCCTTCTAGTTGCTGTATGTGGGACGCGGCCTCAGCATGGCCGGAGAAGCGGTGCGTCAGTGTGCGCCCGGGATCCGAACCCGGGCCGCCAGCAGCGGAGTGCGCACACTTAACCACTAAACCACAGCGCCCGCCCAGACTTTATCTCTTTAAAAGATTACTCCCACTAGGTGCCTAGGGTGGATAGCATTTGGGGGTGGGGTGGATAGGGTTACTGAGTATTGAGAAATTACTGCAGTGGTCCAGGCTAGTCTGTGGGCCGGCGCTGGGTGTTAGCAGTGCAGTTGGAGAGGACTTAAACCCCACCTTGGATCCCCACCCCCTGCAGGATAGCTCCTTACTCCTTGACAACCTTCTGGTTCCAGCCTCCCTCTTCAGCCCCATCTCCTATCATTTCTTACTTCTTTGTCTTTGGACATGTTGTACTTTTTGGAATGCTCTTCCCCACTTTTCCCTTTGATGAACTCCTATTCATCCTTGAGACCAGGCTCAAACATCCCCTCCTCTGTGAAGTCTTTCAGGAACTCTCCAGGGAGAGTCCTTTGCACTTTTCAGTGGTTTGTTTCTATCTCTAGGATAACACCTGTCGCACTGTCCTGTCCTGTATGTTTACAATTCTGTCTCTGAAGGTGGACCAAGAGCTTCTGGAAGGCAGGGATAGGTTTTTGGTAAATGCTCAATGAGTGTTTGATGCATAATCAAAAGACACAGATGATCCCACTATGGAATAGTTCACATGGGTCAAGAGTCCAGTCATGACCAGCCATTATATTCAGAATCATCTGCTAATGTGTAAGTCCTTAATCATAAGAACAGATACTAACATGGGTACTAAGTCTCCTTATTTGATCCTGGAAACAGCCCTGAGAGGTGGGCACAGCGGGAAAATCATTTCTGTTTTACAGATGCGGAAATCAAAGATTAAGGGAGGTATAACTTGGCCAAGATCCCAGAGCTGCTAAAGCCAAGCCTAGAACCCAGGTTGTCTGATCCCCCCAAATTCAGTTCTTTTGTTTACTCCTGGGCTGCCTCATCTGTCTCTTGATCTGCCTCTTGATCTTGAATCAAGATCTTTTTTTTTTTAATAATTTAATCTATTTATTTTCCCCCAAAGCTCCAGTAGATAGTTGTATGTCATAGTTGCACATCCTTCTAGTTACTGTATGCAGGATGCAGCCTCAGCATGGCCCGAGAAGTGGTGCATCAGTGCGCACCCAGGATCCGAACCCGGGCCCCCAGCAGTGGAGTGTGCGCACTCAACCGCTAAGCCACAGGGCCAGCCCGAATCAAGATCTTGTAAAACTTCCTGTCACCTCTTCAGGAGGGAGGGGATAGATAGCAAAGATATGACTCACAGGAGGAGGCAAGATGGGGAAGCAATTCTCCTTCCCCCTCCGAAGAAAGTGCCCAAATACCACCACCTCATTTCTTCTTAATAAGGACAGCGACCATCTTAGTGGGTGGGTATAACCATGGACTCTGGAGAAAGAATGGCCTTAGTTTAAATCCTGGCTATACCATTTACAGGTTTTGTGACCTTGAGGAATTAGTTAACTTCTCTGGCCCTCCTGCTTTTTTTTTTTAATGTGAAAAAAAGTGAAAAGAAGTGAAAAAAGAAGTGAAAAGAAGCTACTTAGTAGAGTTCCTTCGAGGATTATATGGGACAAAAGCATCTTCCCCCAGGCCTGGCCATATAGAAAGGTCTTAGTCTTTGCTAATTACCATTACTGGCCCCAGGAATTTTCCTAAGCACTTTTCATGTATCACTTCTTTTAACACTCACAACAACCTTACCCCTTAGGCGAAATCGAGGCCTAGAGCGGTTAAATAACTCCCCCAAAGAAGTAAAGACTTGAACCCAAAACCTCACCAGGAAATGCTTGGCAAACGTGCATGGGTGAGAGAATGTAAGCAGCTTGCTCAGGGACTCGTGACCAGTTACTGACTATACTCAGCCAGATCTTTTGATTCCAAATTGATAGTTGGGTCATAACTTCTGAAGGTCTGACAAGATGTAAGCTTCATAAAACAGGATTTGGGGAGGTAAGAGGAGCAGAGTCCTCCAGTGGAGTCGAGAGACCTGCCTTTGCCCCCATTTGTGGATGAGGTGAATCTTTAATTTAGGCCTCATTTTCCTCATACATGAAGCGGGAGAAGGAGAGTTATTGGAGTCCCTAGCGTCCTTCCCAACACTGACTTTCCAGAGCGGGAGACCCCTGCTCAGCGAAAGGCTCACTCAATTCCCTCCGGCTGAGGTTCATCCTCCGCGGGACCGGCAATAGGGACGCGTCCCCTTTAAGGCGCCAGCTCGCCGGCGGCGGCCGGAAGTCTTGAAGCCGGGCCTGGCGGCGGCGGTGGCGGTAGCGGCCGTGGCGGCCTCTGCGCATGCTCCGTGGCCCGCCCGCCCTGGCCGCTCGCCGCCCGCCCGCCCGACGGAGACGGTGAGGAGGGGGAGGGGTGGGCGCGCGGGCGCGGGCGCGGGGTGGGGTGGGGGCGGGGGGGGCGGGCGCGGGGGCCGCGCGGCGGCCGGCGAGGGCGGGCGGGCGCGCAGGGGGCGGGGGGGCTGCTGCCTCCGCGGGCGCCTCCCCACGCCCTGTGCGTGCCGCCGCCGCCGCCGGGGAGCGAGCGGACGTCGCGGCGCCGCGGGGGGGTGGGGGGACGCTGCCGCTGGGTCCGCCCGAGCAGCCGGGCCGCCCCCAGCGCGGCTGGCCGCGCCGCTCGGGCTCGGCTGCTGGCCGAGAGCCGCGGGGGCCCGGGAGCCCGGCACTGGGGGGGCCCCTGCGCCCCTGGACCGAGGGGCCCGGAAGTCCTCGGCCGAGGGGCTAGGAGGGGCCGGAGCGCCTCCGGACTGAGGCCGGACGTCCAGGACCCCGGCGAGGGGTCCGGGGAGCCTGGGGTATCCCCAGAGGCGGGGTCCGGGGAGCACCAGGCCCTTCGCTGAGGGGCTGAGGAGAGGCCTGGGTGGCGCGCGGGGGGAGGGGGGCGAAAGGTGAGGGGAGCCTGGGTGGCCGCGGAGAGGAGCCCCTCGGAGCCTTGGCGGGCGCGCAAGAGCCGAGAGTGGGTTTTGCTGAGGAAAGGAGGGGCCGGGCTTCACCTGAGGGGCGCGTTAGAGGCCTCGGCCCTTCAGTCCGTGGAGAGAGACAGATGTTTTTCCGAAGGCGGGCGTGGTGACAGGTCTGGGTACAAGGAAGAAGAGCTCCCAGGGAAAGCGAGCAGCCCCTGCCTTCCCGTCATGAGGGGCCGGGAAGAAGACACCTCAGCGCCCCCTGAAGTAGCCATGAGAGGGAGATTTGATAGGTAGAGAACGGGGTCATCTGGTATGTCAGGGGGTGGGGGAACCCAGGTTTTTGAGGACCCTAGAGAAGATAATTGAGAGGAAGAAGCTTAGAGTACGCTTACTTTCTGAACTTGCCTCCTAATGGAGGGGCAGGAGAGGTGAGGGCAGAATCTTACTTGAGGGTCCTGGAGAGTGGTCCACCAGACAAGGCTTGTCAAGCCTTGACCCAGGGATCAGGGGAAGGCTTGGCTATCCAAGGAGCAGGAGGAGGCCTCAGCTCTCCTCTCAAGATGAGAGAGATCGCAAAACCACTTCCTGGCAGACCCAAAAGGGGCCTGGATTGGTGTCTGTTTACCAGGACCAAGAAGTGGAGTTTTCCTGCTTAACCTGGAGGATTGGAGAAAGGGACGACCAGATAATTCTAGCCTCACAGAGGGATTCTTTTCTCCCCCCTTGCCTCTGCTAATGGTTACCAAAGTGCTTTTGGGGGACTTTTTCATTAAATGTTTGGACTGTCTTCCCTAATTTGTGGGCTCTTTATGAATTATGCATATTTAATGTCTACTGACTTGATGACATTTTCTTTAGTCAGCAACCACTTGGGGGCCCGCCCCGTGGCTTAGCAGTTAAGTGCGCGCTCTGCTACTGGTGGCCTGGGTTCGGATCCCAGGCGTGCACTGACCCACCGCTTCTCCAGCCATGCTGAGGTGGCGTCCCACATACAGCAACTAGAAGGATGTGCAGCTATGACATACAACTATCTACTGGGGCTTTGGGGAGAAAAAGGGAAAAAAAAGGAGGATTGGCATGGATGTTGTTAGCTCAGGGCTGATCTTGCTCACAGACGCACACACAAAACAAAAAAAAACCCAACCACTTGTATTTACCTCAGCAACATATATGGAATAGTTAATTTGTACTTAACTAAGTTGGGCTAGTTTGGTCCCTCTTTTGGTCTTATGCTGTAGTGGGTCTTAGACTGTAGTGGGATGACCCTTCAAAGAACCCTTTTATTCCATTGCTTCCCCAAACACTTACATAGTGTTCTGCAACATGTGACTTACCCTGAACTTCATTTGCTCTGTTTCCCTCACAGTGGTCCTGTGTAGCCTTCTTGTTGGCTTCATTACATCTGGTAGCATTCTGAATCACCTACTAAATATATGAGAAGGAATAAAGAAGGAAAAAAAATCAAGGAGTCTTGGTCTCAAGTAATAATAAAGTTTTAACTTTATTTCTTAAGTTTCTTAAGAATAGACTACAAAACAGTCTACAAAAGTTACAAACAGTGTGGAATAAATACATTTTTGGGGTTAGAAAATTTCAGGATATCTGGTATTTTTATTACTCCTTTTCAGCAACCAACTCTGATGTCCCTGTGATCATGTGACACTTGTGCTTACATCTTGCCATGTTTTAAATGTTGGTTTTTCAGGACACAAAAAGTAAATTTAATCCAGAGTAGGTCAGATGTCATTGTTTAGTTTTCCAATAGCTTACGTGAGTAGTCATGCACTTACTTTCAAGGTCTCTTTTTTGTCTTTGAAAATAACTACAAAATAATTTTTGCTTTTCACATAAATTTGACATAATTCCTTTATGTGTGTTCCCCTAGAATTATAGAAAGTGTTGTGTGATTCCACAATGAATTCTCCAAGGCCCCTTCCATGAAATACCCAAAGGATCAATTCACTCATCTTGCATTAGGAGTTTTTGTTGCTATAAACAAGAGCTACTTTTCAGTTTACACTCAGCTCAAAGAGATGACCTTGCAATTAGCCACTGTAGTCTGTAGAGCTGGTTTCAGGTTACTTGCTAGGAATATGGTATTTAGGGTAATAAGAGATATTCAACCTAAACTTGCTCCTCTAAAGAATGTAAGAATTGCGATGTTGGATCAGACCTGTGTCTCTGACTGACACTGAGAGACATGTTGTGGATGATTATAATTATCTTCTCTGATATACTCTCAGAAGGTTAGAGAAGCAGCCAGAACATTCCTCTTGGGTTCCAAGGTGTGGGAGGGGTAAGGAGTAAAATATGAGTTCCTATTGAGGAAAGTATTAATCAAGTAGTTAGTCAACCACTTATTCAGAGTGTTGTAGAGAGAACTCAACCTTAGGGTAGAAGGTTGAAACTGGAAGCATCTTTCTAATTCTGCTTCTCTAACCCATTAAGTTACCTAAGCTATTAATTTTTAAAAATTTAAACGACCTTTTTGGAATAATAAATTCCACTTTTGGAATAATAAATTCCGTAAGTTTGTTACCTGGTAAAGTATTACATCTTTTAAATTAATTAAATATGTAATAGTAACAGACAATAAATGAATGTCCAACAAATGTTAGCTGTGATTATAATTTTAATTCACCCTACATTTTTGTGGTTCAAGCTTTGAAGATATCTATTGGTTCAATTATTCTAGGATTGATGGCATTTGTATGCTTCATCATATCCCTTTTTTTTTGCTGAGGAAGATCTGGCCTGAACTAACATCTGTTGCCAATCTTCCTCTTTTTGCTTGAGGAAGATTCACCCTGAGCTAACATCTGTGCCAGTCTTCCTCCATTTTGTATGTGGGTAGCCGGCACAGCATGGCTGACAAGTGGTATAGGTCTGCGCCTGGAATTCGAACCTGCAAACCCGGGCTGCCGAAGCAGAGCGTGCAGACTTAACCACTAGGCCACGGGGCCAACTCCATCATATCCCTTTTTGGCTTTTTCTAAACTCAAGGGTCCTAATTGTTTTGGTTTTCCTGCTGGCAGTGAGCTGAACCAGCCCATCAATTCTCTTTTTTTTCTCTAGATTTAAACCTTTAACTTGAAGTTCAGATTGTACACTGTAATATCTTGCAATTACTTTTTTCCTTTAGTATGTGACAATGTCATGCATCTCTTTCCTTTCTGTAGTTCCTTAAGAGCAAGTACTGTCCCTTTTCATATCCAAGGAGCCTAACTCTGTGCCCCATCTGGAGTAGAAACTCAGTAAATATTTGTTGAATTGGTCATAATGATGGGCAATAAGCGAGGCAGCTAAGCCTAGCTGCCTAAGCAAATTTATGTCCCCTAAGTTAGAAAAGTAGAAAATTCTAGAAGTCTTTTAGGGTAAATAGAGTCATTCATCGCACAAAAATTTATTACACGCCTGCTCTGGGCCAGATTTCCTTAGAAGGGTTTAGGTAGACAGTTTTGTAGACAGAAGTCTGATATTTGAAAACTATTTATTACACTCCTGTGTCCTGGGCAGGGAAGCTGTTGAAAAAGAAAAGCAATCCTTGCTCTCCCAGGATGTAGTCTGGTGGGGAGAGACTGACAAAGTGGGATGATGGTTGTGACGGGGTGCTGCAGGTGCTGAGGAAACAAGAACACAAGCTCAAATCTAATCAAGGAAGTCACAGAAGGCCTTCCCGAGGAAGTGATGTTTTAAATAAGTCATAAAAGTTTAGCAATGATTAGCCAAAGAGGAAGGAAAAGAGAATTCCAGGTAGAGGAAACAAGTGTGAAGCCTCAGCTGAAGAAATATGGTATGTTTGAGAAACTGGAAAAAATTCAATGACAGGAGCCCACAATGTGAGAGGAAGAACTATGAAAAATGACTAGCAGGGTGGATAGGGGACAGACTGGGAGGATTTTGTAAGCCATGTTAAGGTGTTTGCACTTTATTCTAACAGCAAAGGGAATCCACTGAAGAATTTTTAAGTAGGGAAATGACCTAGGGCCTTTAGTAACATCACTTTGTCTGCTCTGTAGATAATAGATTGGATAGCAAGACCAGAGATTAGGGTACTGATGAGAAGCAGCTGGAAAAATCTAGGTAACAGTGTGGTGGCTTAGAATATGGTAGTGGCAGCACAGATGGAGAATGGGGGATGGATAAAAGAGATATATAGGTGATAGGGTGGCTAGGATTTGGTGGTTGATTGGATTTAGAAAGAGAAGAAAGAAGAGTCAAAAATAACTTCTTAGTTTCTGGCTAGAGAAAGTGGGTGGAGGGTAGTATCATTTACTGAGGCAGGAAACATAGGAGCAGTTTTGAGAGGGAACATGAGTTCAGTTTAAGGTACCGACAAGATATTTTAAGAGGCTTTTGAATAATAGGAGGTGTAGAATTCAGGAAAAATTTTGAATGTGAGAATCATAAAGGGCAGAAGTATAAATCAGATATGAGGAATTTTAACTAGGTCAAATACTATCAAAAATTGATTGAGGGGCCAGCCCCGTGGCTTAGCGGTTAAGTGTGCCTGCTCTGCTGCTGGCGGCCAGAGTTCGGATCCTGGGTGCGCACCGACGCACCGCTTCTCTGGCCATGCTGAGGCCGTGTCCCACATACAGCAACTAGAAGGATGTGCAACTATGTCATACAACTATCTACTGGGGCTTTGGGGGGAAAATAAATAAATAAAAAATTGTTAAAAAAATAATGGATTGGTCCGGCCCCGTGGCTTAGCGGTTAAGTGCGCGCGCTCCGCTGCTGGCGGCCCGGGTTCGGATCCTGGGCGCGCACCGACGCACCGCTTCTCCATGCTGAGGCCGCATCCCACATATAGCAACTAGAAGGATGTGCAGCTATGACATACCACTATCTACTGGGGCTTTGGGGGGAAAAATAATAAATAAATAAAATCTTTAAAAAAAAAAAAATGGATTGAACCAACATACATCAGTGCCTATGATGAGCAGGGCTGTGGGAGACAAAAAGATATTTAGATAAGCAGTACCTGTCCTCACAGACAGTGCAGTACAGTTACGAAGATAGACATCTGTTCAGTTAACTACAATATAGGGCACAGAGTGATGAACACTAGAGGAGAGCTACAAACCACGTATTGGGGAACTGCAGAGAAGAAAATGATTTGGCATTGTTTTGTGGAGGAGTAGGTTTTGAACTGGGCCTTGAAGGGAGAAGGAGATGAGGGAGAAAGGAGTTTGAGGCTTAAGGAATTACAAAGGTACAGAAACCTGAAAGCTCCTATTATATGTTCAGAATACAGTGGGTGGTTGGTATGTCTGAAGCTTAAGATTCTTGGGGTATTATAGTTACAGGTAAAACTGGAGAATTATTTTGAGGCCAAATGAGGGAGACTTTGCTATGCTTAAGTATGTGTATCATAGGCAAGCAGGTACTGTGGCAGAGCTGAGATGTGGATTCCTTTGTCTGACTACCAGTTACATGTTCAAACCTGCATGCATTTTGTGCCTACTCTGTTCAGCACCGTCTCACATATCTAAATAAATACAGTGCTCTTACCTGTACTTTATTAAGTGACTCTCTCCTTTCTTTTCAACTGTGAAGACAAACAGCTTCAGAATATCCTGGGGCCCTCCGAGTTTTCATTAAGATTGGACAATGCTTTGAGTTACTTTCAAGTCAAGGAGCAGGTGTTGTGGACAGTGGTTTCCTCAACAGCTCTGCAAGGGAGATGTCAGGCGAGATCATCTCTCCATTCAGTCTGAGGCACAGAGGCCGGCCCGGTGGTGTAGCGGTTAAGTTCACGTGTTCTGCTTTGGCGGCCGGAGTTTGCAGGTTCGGGTGCTGGGCACGGACCTAGTCACCACTCGTCAAGCCATGCTGAGGTGGGGTCCCACATAGAAGAGCTACAACTCTACAACTATGATACACAACTACGTACTGGGGCTTTTTGGGGAGAAAAAAGAAAAAGAGGAAGATTGCAACAGATGTTAGCTCAGGGCCAATCACCCTCAAAAAAAAAAAAAGAAAAAGTTCCTAGAGGTCATACAATTGGATTCAGCATTTATTAAACAACCCCACAATGCAAGTCATCTTTCTCTTTCCATACAGATTAATTCAGTTAACAGATAGTTATTAAGTGCTCACAAAGGACAGAGCACTTGATGAGGTGTAGTGGATGATTGCAAAGAAAATAGATGATTCCTGCTTTCTAGGAGCTTACTGTTTGGGATAGAACTAGTTTTGTGCTGTAAACCAGCTCTCCCGAAAAAAAAATGCCCTGATTTCTGGTGCTTGCCAATTTCTGTTTGTATATACTTCCAGCACCACTGATTTCAAGCTCCCAACTTGATGTCACTAAACTCGGAGTTGGGAGGAGATGTGCACAGTTGGTTCTTAGGAGCTGGTAGAGTTGGCTCCAGCACGTCACTGGATGAATCACACAGACTAAGAAAACCTATAACAGCAAGTGAGTACTAAGGCATTTCTGGAAAAATCAGAGCCTATGTCAGCCCCTTCTCACAATTCCCATCCTTTTCAGAGGACCATGATCTCCAGGGTGCCCTTGGAGTTGGTAGTCATTATCTTGGTGTTCCTTTCCTATGGTTACCATGTTTTCAAACCAGGCAGAGTTACTGGTGTTTCTTTTTTCTGACAGCAGCTTCAGCTATCTGACTTCATGTGAAAGATGGCTAATGCGGAAGTGAGTGTCCCAGTGGGGGATGTGGTTGTGGTACCCACTGAAGGAAATGAGGGGGAGAACCCTGAAGACACTAAAACTCAAGTGATCTTGCAGTTACAGCCTGTGCAACAAGGGTAAGTGACTCGAGATTTGGCTATTCTGAAAATTTGGGGAGGTTTAAAGAGTGGGGAAATTACAACTTTATGGTTGCTTAGCACAATGGAACATTCACCATCAATCTCTCAGAGCTGGCTGTTCATCTTTATAATGTATTGTGTGCTATATTCATCATTTTAATGCTTATTACAACAATTAGCTGTTTCCTTGTCTCTCCCTCTTCGCCACTGTGAGCTCCTTGAGGAGAAGTTACACAGCTTGCTCATCTTATTTATCCATAGTATTTAGCACAGGGCCTTGGTACATGTTTACCAAAAGAAAGTATAGTTAGAGCCAGAGGAGATTAGGCAAGGCAGCTATAAAAGTATTCCTACCAGAAGCTCTCTGCACCCTCATGGCTGGACAAATTATCAAGCTTAGTCAATCAAAAAATATATATCAACCACCTACTATTATACAATGTGTTACAAAGGTGTTGGAAGAAATATAGCACATGGTTCCCACCATCATGGTTGTACAAACCAAAAAATACATATATGTAAATAAAGAGATCACTTACATGGCAAAATCTAAGAAGCGCTGAGTGGCATGGCTAGGAAGTGCTTTTGATTTCAGAGGATCACTATGAATTTGAAAGGAGATAATTTATAAGAAATGGTCTGGAAGGTTAAATAAGAGTTAGATCTACAGAGAGAAAGGAGGGGTAGTTATTTTATCCTGGGGAATGTATAGAAGAGTCTTCATATGATTAGAAATGTTCTTGGGTAAACATAATCCAATCCCAATCTACTAAGTAATGCACCTTGTCTTAAACACTTCTGGAGAAAGACAATCAACCTCTTGGTATAATTTTTAAAACTTTTTAGCATAGAAAACTTGAAATATACACAAAAATAAAGAAAATACTATAGTAAACCCCCATGTAAGCACCCATCACCCAGCTTCAACAATTATCAACACATGGCCAGTCTTATTTCATCTCTACATCCACCCACTCCTGAATTTTTTTGAAGCAAATCCCAGACATTAGTATGTATCTGTAAAAAATAAGGACTTTCTCATTTTGTTTTTAAAATATAACCATAGTTTGCTGACATTTCTGAATATTGTTAAGAATGAAGAATATATTCTAAGATCTATAAGGGAAAGTTGATATAAATAATTCCTGACATATAATCAATAGAATGATTTAAATTTTTATAGGCACCAACAGAATATCCGTGCTTATTCATATTCACTTGTTTTGGAATTTCATTTGTTACACATAAAGCAACTTGTAGTCATTACCCTTTGGTACATGAGGAAGAATTAAAGGGTAGGTCCTTTAGTTCTCAGCGGCTTTATTTTCTTATATAGTCATCATTTCTCTGTATTTCCTAAAGTGCTTCAGTTGTCACTTGTCCTATCCCCAGTAGAGACAGAAAAAACTTCTCTGCTACTTAGAGACTTAATTCTTTTGAAGATTTAGTTTCCCTTATTTTTCTTTTGTCTGTTTATTTTCCAAGTGATACTGCCTTTTCTGGAAACCTCTCATTGCTTGATTAGATATAGGCATCTTTGTACAACATATATTGACTCCCCAAACCGCTCTTTGCACTGAATTTAGTATATGAGTTAGTGAATAAACATTTTGAGGTTGTGCATTTTGAGATGCCTGCCAATTGATTTCTCTAGTTGTATTATTTAATTATTTGAATATTTTATTGCATTTTAGCCTCATTTTGTAAAAGTGAGCCTGGAACAAAAACATTGATACTAGTGATAAGAAGTACAGGTCTTACAAGTTTAATATACTTGAAACAAAGATGGAAGTCATCAGGTGTCAGCCTTCAGCTTCAGTCACGCTTAACCTGATTGGCTGCAGGTTCAACTATGAAGGAAAGAAACAACATGTATGAATTACTAGGATTATATTGGTAGAGATTATATCCAAAAGGCCAGAAATAATTAGAGATTTTATATAAATATTTTTAGATTTCAATATATAGAACTCCTTTTATATGTCTTTAGCTTTTATATATATGACATTTTATACTTTTTAAAGTATTCATTATGTACATGTTTTCAGGAATACATTATGAAGCAAAAGTAGAGTGTCTGGTAACAGTCTCCTAATATGAATACATAGAACTTGACACATTGTATAAGGTGATACTTTCATAATAACACTAGATTGGCTTTAAAATATGTCCACAGTTAACTTTTTTTCTTAAACATAGATACTAAGGTAACTAGAAGGCTTTTAATTCTGGGAGCTTTTCAACATAGAAGACTTGTTCAGCATATACTTTCTTTTTTTTTAAAAAAAAAGAATGGTTATTAACTTTTTCAAATAAAATCTTTTATAACATAATCAAAAATTCTCAGGGGGCGTGACGGTCCTCAGATTCCATCACTGTTCTTGGCTTTCCAGTTCATTTTGGATTCATAATAGAGTTTTTAACATAATGAGATCAGGGACTGGTGATTTTAGTACTACATAAGTTTACTGAGTGTGCTGACTGATTTTATTCTTCTGTGGAGGACTTCAGTCCAAATGTAGTAGAATAGTTCAATTTGAGGTATAGTGGCCCTGCTTTCCCTTTCATGCTTGTATCCCTCCATAGTAGAAAGTTTAATGTCTTAGGAAGAGGTATAAACTCTTTCAGATCAGTAGGGTACCCCTTAGTTTATGTCATAATCTTAATCCAACATTGAGTTAATCAGAATATCTTTCCCTAACATTCTGGATAAAAAGAACTTAACTAATGTGTGGATTTTCAGTTTTCAGAGAATTAGAATACAATAAGGTAGACTTAACTTGAAAGTTCTAGTAAACATAATTTTACCTTCCTTTAATGATTTATAAGGCATGTGGATATCTTACGATGCCTTAACATTTTGAACATATTTATAATTGTTTTACTATAGTTGTAGTAGGTGTAGAGAATTAGGCTAAATGCATTACTACCCTGAGTTGCTTTAGGAAATTTTTCCCTGATAAAACCTAGTTTACTCAAAAATATAGACTATGCCCCCTGCTTCCCACCCCAAGTGCAATTAGTGGTTGTTGAAATTATGTATAAATAAGAATTTTTTGTTTTAAGGGATTTTGCACACATTGGCCAATTTAGAATGAGTTTACTAATCTTACTTTTAAGTAGTGGTTTCTCATATTACAATCCTTATTCATTGACCAGCTGTTGGGTGCTTTGCCATGTTCCAGTTAGTATACTACGTGCCAGGCATACAAAATAGAATAAATGAATAACACATAATCTCTGTTCTCAGGGACCTCTTAGACTATGCCCAAGGGTAGACCGACAGGTAAACAGTATATGGTATTAAGTGTTATAGGTTGTGACAAAAGCCTGGAGTGTAGTTGGGTCACAAAGGAGGAACTAAATGATTATACTGGAGGACTGAGATGGAAGGAAAAATATCATAGAGACTATTCATTAAAAAATAGATGGGGAAGGATGTTCTGGGAAGAGGGAGAAGTAAGAGCAAAGATAGAAGGTATAAAAGAAGATAGTAATTTTAGGAACCACAAATAGTTTCGTATGACTAAGGCTTGGATTGTAAGGTTGGGTTTGGGGAGAGTTGAAACCAGGGGCCAGATCTTGGAGGGACTTAAATATCATATTAAGGATTTGGGGCTTTATTTTAACAGCAAGGAGAGAATTCTTGAAGGGTTTTAAGGAGGGATTTATGTGATCACTCTGGTGGGAATATAGAAGATCAGGTAGATGCATGGAGACTAGTACAGACTGATGCAGCCTCAATTAAGGCGGTAGCAGTGGAAATAGAGACAGGGAGGATGGCTGGTGTTAAAGAGATGCATCTGGCAGGATTTGGTGAGTGACTGTGGGAGTTGAGGAGGAGGAAAAGGGAGAAATCTAGTGTAATTCCCAGGCTTCTGTCTTAGGCTACAGTGTGCTGGGTGGCACCCTTAACAACGATGGGGATTATAGGAAGAAGAGTAGTTTGGGAGGTGGGAGAGGGAAGAGAACTTGGTTATTTTAGACATAATGAATTCAACAAAGTTTTATGGGACCTGCAAGTATATTTATTCATTTAGCAGTTAACTGTGTCCTGGTGTGAAATTCAGAAAGGAGGTCTGTGCGAGAGGGGTCACCGTGGGGATGGGTAATCACTGATGCAAAAGGAGATTATTCAGGCAGTGCTTTCAAATAACAAGATGCAGTAATTAACACATTAAGTTTATTATAGAATTTAAACAAAGGACGTCAATGTGTATTGTTAGGTTATCTGAGCCCATTTCTTAGAAGTTAGAAACATTTTAGAGAGACACTTTCCCTAAGTGGTACTTACTGTTACTGCTAGTTACTTTGAGCATAGTCTCTCTCTTATTTTTTTTTACTAGGCTTTGCTCATGTCAATAGTTTGGTTATGGTGCCTTAAAATATGCTCAAGTGCTAAAAAATGCTAAAGTGCCTACATTACAACCGGGAACGATAACTTCTGTGGTCAACAGGTTCTCCCTGTCTTGAACTGTCCAGCAGCATTACTTTTTAGTCTTATTAGGATAATTCTATAATATGAATTAATCTTATACTTGAAGCAACACTTTGTGTCATGAGCTTTTAAAATTATGAAGGGAAAAGTCTGGTGTAAAATGGTAGCAAGTGGAACTTTCCTTTGAGGTGAGGAAAGTTGTTGATTCATTTCCATAGTAGTAGCTGCTAAGCAGTCCTGGGCAGGTTGGAGTTTAAATCCAATGGGGAACTAGTCAAAGCAGTAACATAGAGTTGTAAAGTGTATTTATTTTATTCCTTTTGTGATACATTAAAACAAATTTCTTAACCCCATGCTGTGAATATTAATTTTTTCATGATTTATGTAGTTTGTTTATCGATGGACACTTTTACAACAGGATTTATGAAGCCGGGTCGGAGAACAACACGGCAGTTGTGGCAGTAGAAACACACACAATACACAAAATTGAAGAAGGGATTGGTAAGTCTTTTTGTTATTCTAGTACCTTTGACATTTGCTTCTTTGGTTGAGATTTCTTGCCTTTTGTGCCTTATTTTTTTCCCCATACCCAGTGTGCCCTACTAGTGCTGCAGCCATCAATTTGATGGTGGCACATCTAGAAACACCACTCACTGAGATGCTAGGGCTGTCGGTTGATTGTTTAACATCAGTTGCTACAGTTGCTGAAAAGATTTTTTGTCTATAAAAATCCCACAAAGAAATTAGAGCCTCCGGGTTGATCCCTGTCATCGGGGAAGTTGTTGATGGAGACCGATGAGGTGTTGACTAGAAGGCAGTCATGGAAAGAAACTTTGAAATTAGACAAACCTGAGTTTGATTCCCACTTTCTCGCTTCTTAGCTGTGTATCCTTGGGAAAGTCACTTCACCTTTCTGAGTCCCACAAACGTACGTGTAAAATATAGGAAACAATCGCTGCTTCACATGATTGTTGTAAGAACTAACTAAGATTAAGCATGTAAAAGCATATAGCTCAGAGTCTGGCATATAGTGGAGCTCAGTAAGAGAGCTGTTATGCCAAACTTCTTCCAGAGGATTCCTAAACAATAGCAGCCAGTGTGAACTGTTAGCCCCTCAGAGGAACCAGGAGACTAAAGATTTTGAGTTTAAGCTTTGGGGAAGAGTGTTCAATAAATAACTGATATTTTTTTCCATTTTCAGATGCAAGCACTATAGAAGCAAATGAGGATATGGAAATTGCTTACCCCATAACTTGTGGGGAGAGCAAAGCCATCCTCCTCTGGAAGAAGTTTGTATGTCCAGGAATAAATGTGAAATGTGTCAAGGTAATTGTCTTCTCCCCTTGCCGTGGCCTATTTTGGGGCTCCTTGTTTTCAAAAGGCGTGTTTTCGATGCCTCCTGTCTCTCTTCCACCATATCAATGTTTTTTGATTTTGTGGCTATAGTCCCATTGTGTCACAATAGAAAAAATAAGGACTTGGGAGTCAAATTGACCTGGATTTAAGTCCCACTAGAATACAAGTTCTATGAGAGTAAGGAACTTGTCTTGTTCACCAGTGTATCCCCAGCACCTAGAATAGTGCGTGGCATATAGTAGATGATTAATAAATATTTATTGAATGAATAAATGAATGAATGGAGTCTCATCTCTATCACTGACTTGCTGGATGACCTTAAACAAGTCATTTAATATTTCAGAGCCTCATATGTTAAAATACAAATAGTGATATAGATACGCTGTAAGGTTGCTAGAAGATAAAATGAGATAATGTATGTAAAATGCCTTACACTGGTGTGCATTGTGGTAGAGTGTATTGGAAATTATTATTGATAAAAATAAATAATCTTCACAAGAGCACAATGTGGAAATAATTGCTTATTCTATCTCGGTTGGTAGCCACAGCTGTACCCATAGATAGTAGTCACCTTTAGTGGCATCATCCTAGAATCATTAAGAATTACAGAGTTTTGAGGCTCCGCAGTGCTATTGGTAGAAGTAAGTATGGTTATAACCATAGTTATCCTTACTGCCACATCCTGAATCTTGTCATTAAAGCTGAGTAGATTACTTCTGTTTATTTAAACAGCCTTTACAACATTGGACCCAACTGCCTGATTCAGGGCATGAATAGATTTTAAATGCTAATCAGTATATTAATCTCTGATCCTCCTTGTGTCTTCTGTAGCTTTGTATCAGGACAAGGCACTGTGCTTGGAGAAGGATCACCTTCTCTGGCACAACAGGGCAGGAGGCTATATTATACAAGGCTATGACTTAAGATGTTGTCTGGGTATTTTTTGTATATAACACGTAGTTATCATCTATTTCTTTTCCCTCTTGTCCTGTATAAGTTGACAATGGATTATTTTGGACTTTTCTTTTTACTTTAGTTCAATGATCAGTTGATCAGCCCCAAGCATTTCGTTCATCTGGCTGGCAAGTCCACCCTAAAGGACTGGAAGAGAGCCATTCGTCTGGGTGGAATCATGCTCAGGTGAGCTCTAATAGCAAGCACATACCTTTCAACAGACTTGGGGACACTTAGTCGTGGTAGAATCCAGTCTTTTCTCTGTAATTTTACATTTTATTCTGTCTGAAGGATTGTCTTCAGCAATCCATGCATTATTTGACCTTCATCAAGTTGTCCTTAAAATCCCTGGGAAAGAAGGAATATTGAATTAAATGAACTCTTCTCAGCATCTATGGCAAATTTTTGTGATGTCAGGATATTGGGTAGGATCCTCTTTGGGCAGAGAAGCTCAGGAGTAGATGACAGTCCTGCCTGAGATCACCAAACATAGGGAGAGCTAAGCCTGGTGCTGAGGAAATGTGACAACCACAGAGAATGTAGGCTGACCGACAAATCCTGGGATAAGCTGATAAAGTAGAGGGGTGCTGTTGATAAGTAACAGTTAGGTACAGTGAATGTAATTCTTGCTATCATTGTATCACAGAAATAAACTTAGAGAAGTGTAATAGTCCCTCCCCCACCCCTTTTTTGCAACAAGTTTACTATTGTAATTTTTTCCCTCTGGCGAAGATTGACATTAATTGGTATTCCTTGAGCACTCACTTACTGGTAGAAAATTTCAAAAGGTGGTCAAGAATTAAAAGTTCCCCACAGAACATGTATCAAGAGCCTTAAAAACATTTTACCCTTTGTCTTTAATTCCTTTTAAGGAACTTGTCTTAAGAAAAATCTATAGTGCTTGTAGAGATTCAAGCAATAAATATGTTCACTACAACGTTATTTATTATGGTGAAAATTACAGTCTACTTTAATATACAGTCAAGGTATATCTAAAGTACGTTATGGCTCGTATAAGTATATATGAGTATATACTATGGGATATTATGCAGTCATTAAAATATTTCTAAAGAGTTTTTACAAGGAAAAATGCTTATGATGTAATGTGAAGAAAGAAAACAAAAGATAAAGGGGATTAAATAGTGTGACTTTAGCTGCGTTAAAAAACACACACATATGTAAGTAAAATTTAGTAGAAGAAAATATGCCAAAATGTTGACATTATCTCTGTGTTGTGGGATTTTTTTTTTTTAAAGGGCAGTTATTTTCTTTATAGTTTTCTGTATTTTCCACAGAAAATGTTAATTTTTTTATTCATGTATTTATAGTCAGAGACAAATAATTTTTTTTATTGATGTTTTAATGGTTTTTAACATTGTGAAATTTGGGGTTGTGCATTTTTGTTTGTCCATCACCATATATATGACTCCCTTCACCCCTTGTGCCCACCCCCCACCCCCACTACCCCTGGTAACCACAGTACAGTTTTCTCTGTCCATGTGTTGGTTTATATTCCACATATGAGTGAGATCATACAGTGTTTGTCTTTCTCTTTCTGGCTTATTTCACTTAACATAATACGTTCCGGGCCCATCCATGTTGTTGCAAATGGGACGATTTTGTCTTTTTTTATGGCTGAGTAGTATTCCATTGTATATATATACCACATTTTCTTAATCCAGTCATCAGTGGAGGGACACTTAGGTTGCTTCCACTTCTTGGCTATGGTGAATAGTGCTGCAATGAACAAAGAGGCATAAGCCTCTTTGGATTGTTGATTTCAGGTTCGTTGGATAGATTCCCAGTAATGGGATGGCTGGGTCATAGGGCATCTCTATTTTTAAGTCTTTGAGAAATCTCCATACCATTTTCCACAGAGGCTGCACCAGTTTGCATTCCCACCAGCTGTGTATGAGGGTTCCTGTTTCTCCACATCCTCTCCAACACTTGTTGTTTTTTGTCTTGGTGATTATAGCCATTCTAACGGGCGTGAGGTGGTATCTTAGTGTTGTTTTGATTTGCATTTCCCTGATGATTAGTGATGTTGAACATCTTTTCATGTGCCTATTGGCCATCTGTATATCTTCTTTGGAGAAGTGTCTGTTCATTTCCTCTGCCCATTTTTTGATCAGGTTGTTTGTTTTTTTGTTGTTCAGTTGTGTGAGTTCTTTATATATTATGGAGATCAACCCCTTGTCAGATGTATGTTTTGCAAATATTCTCTCCCAGCTGGTGGGTTGTCTGTTCGTCTTGATTCTGGTTTCGTTTGTCTTATAGACGCTCTTTAATCTGATAAAGTCCCACTTGTTTATTTTTTCTTTAGTTTCCCTAGTCTGGGTAGGCATGTCATCTAAAAAGATTCCTTTATTAACCAATGTCTAATAATGTGTTGCCTATATTTTCTTCTATGAGTTTTATAGTTTCAGGTCTCACCTTCAGGTCTTTGATCCATTTTGAGTTAATTTTTGTGAATGGTGATAGCAGATGGTCCACTTTCATTCTTTTGCATGTGGCTGTCCAGTTTTCCCAACACCATTTATTGAAGAGACTTTCCTTTCTCCATTATATGTTCTTAGCAAACCTTTGTCAAAAATTAGCTGTCTGTATATGTATGGTTTTATTTCTGGGCTTTCAATTCTGTTCCATTGATCTGTGTGTCTGTGTTTGTACCAGTACCATGCTGTTTTGATTACTATTGCTTTGTAGTATGTTTTGAAGTCAGGGATTGTGATGCCTCCTGCTTTGTTCTTTTTTCTTAGGATTTCTTTAGCTATTTGGGGTCTTTTGTTGCCCCATATAAATTTTAGTATTCTTTTTTCTATTTCTGTGAAGAATGTCATTGGGATTCTGATTGGGATTGCATTGAATCTGTAGATTGCTTTAGGTAATATAGACATTTTAACTATGTTTATTCTTCCAATCCACGTGCATGGGATATCTTTCCATTTCTTTATGTCATCATGGATTTCTTTCAATAATGTCTTGTAGTTCTCATTGTATAGGTCCTTCACCTCCTTGGTAAGATTTATTCCTAGGTATTTTATTCTTTTTGATGCAATTGTAAATGGTATTATCTTTTTGAGCTCTCTTTCTGTTAGTTCATTATTAGCATACAGAAATGCATCTGATTTTTATAGATTGATTTTGTACCCTGCAACTTTGCTGTAGTTGTTGATTGTTTCTAATAGTTTTCCAACAGATTCTTTAGGGTTTTCTATATATACAATCATGTCATCTGCAAATAGTGAGAGTTTCACTTCTCCGTTACCTATTTGGATTCCTTTTATTCCTTTTTCTTGCCTAATTGCTCTGGCCAAAACCTCCAGTACTATGTTGAACAGGAGTGGTGAGAGTGGGCAGCCCTGCCTCGTTCCTGTTCTCAGAGGAATGGCTTTCAGTCTTTCCCCGTTGAGTATGATGTTGGCTGTGGGTTTGTCGTAAATAGCCTTTATTATGTTGAGGTACCTTCCTTCTACTCCCATTTTGTTGAGAGTTTTTATCATAAATGGATGTTGTATCTTGTCAAATGCCTTCTCTGCGTCTATTGAGATGATCATGTGGTTTTTCTTCTTTGTTTTGTTGATGTGATGTATCACGTTGATTGATTTATGGATGTCGAACCATCCCTGCGTCCCTGGTATAAATCCCACTTGATCATGGTGTATGATCTTTTTAATGTATTGTTGTATTCGGTTTGCCAATATTTTGTTGAGGATTTTTGTATCAATGTTCATCAGCGATATTGGCCTGTAATTTTCTTTGTATTGTCTTTGTCTGGCTTTGGTATCAGGGTGATGTTGGCCTCGTAGAATGATTTAGGAAGTGTTCCATCTTCCTCTATTTTTTGGAATAGTTTGAGAAGGATGGGTATTAAATCTTCTTTGAATGTTTGGTAAAATTCACTGGAGAAGCCATCTGGTCCTGGACTTTTATTTTTTGGGAGGTTTTTGATTACTATTTTGATCTCTTTACTTGTGATTGGACAAATAATTTTTTTAAAAATTCATTCCAATGATTTGTATACAGAAATCAGTAGTTGAATAAAATTGGGGAGGAATACCATTAACTTTCATTTTTGTTGTTCTTGGCCTGTTTTATTTGCCCATAAAAACAAGCATATGCCAAGTTTCTCCAAATGTAAAAAGGAATCAGAATGCTTAAAAAATCTTTAGTGAAAGCCAAGTAACATTATAACATAGAGTTTACTATAATTAAAATACTCCATGGTTTTGCTCATGACCTATAATAACAATGTCTCGTGGATCCAGTTATAAGGACATTTTATAGTGGGGGTTTAGCATAAATAACTTTGCTCTGTATTTATAGGAGAGATGTTATCAAATTTTTTTTTTTTAAGGAAGAAAATATGCTGAAGTTTTATGTCTCCAAAAGTGGAAGTAGATCTTGCTGGTCTAGAAATAGTAATACCTTAGGATCTCATCACAAAATTTTAGTCCCCCTGTGGCATTTCTCAGTTGTGCTGGGATACAAGCTAGTCTTTTCACCTTTCAGGTTTGATTTCAGTGAAGATTCTGTGGGGAAATAGCTATTGTCGGGAGTATATTCCTACAGCTTAGTGATAATGGGAAATAAAAGAGAGTACTCAAAATGAGTAGACTAGAGAGGGAAGAGGAGTACTTGTAAATGTGGGCAGGACCAATGAAAATTTTATAGCCCGAATTAGAACTTTTGCAACCTAATGACTTTTAATAGTATTAGATTTCACTAATCTACAGAGTAGACTCAGCAACTTTGTCTCTATTTGTCTCTGAGGCCTAGTTCCCTCTAGATGAAGTGCAGGCTGAACTGGTATTTCTTATCTCCCTTTGCACAGGAAAATGATGGACTCCGGACAGATTGATTTTTACCAACATGACAAGGTTTGCTCCAATACCTGCAGAAGCACCAAATTTGATCTTTTGATCAGCAGTGCAAGAGCTCCAGTGCCAGGACAGCAGACAAGTGTGGTGCAGACACCCACTTCGGCCGATGGTAGGGGGTAGGAAACCACCTGAAAACCCGCTGTGTTTTTCAGTAGCACTTTCCCCCTCATTTGTCCTTTGTGTTTCTTGATTTCAGTTCTCATGAGCATTGATGTCTCTGTAAGGTATGATAATCTTGGATGGGATTCTATGCTTTAGAAACAGATCTCTTCATTTTCTTCCAAATGATTCCTATTGGCCAGACCTCCTTTCTTGTTTCTTTCTTACAATGCATGGTAAACATTGGAAAGATGGTTCAGTAGTTCTAATACTTATTCAGCCGTTTCACTTTGGTGCCATTTGGCATATCTAGGTTGAAATTAAACTGTTTTGAAAATCCTTTGCTCTATTAGTGGTCAAAGCAGGAAGGTGGATTAGAATGGTGAATGGTTTTCAATTGTTGAACTGAGATGTATCAAAGACAGTGTATTGTTGGCTGGGCTGGACTCTGGAAACTGACTGTGCTGTAAAGATCAAAGAGCTCTGCCTGGAAGGGATCCAGATAACCAAGCTTAGGCTTCCTCACAAATGAGACAGGATGGGCACACACTTCAGTACTGTTGAACTTGCGGCCAGAGCTCCCTGCCCATCTCTAGGAAAGATGTAGCCATGTGAGATTTTTACTATTAAGGATTCAGTTAGTCCAACTGGAGACTTAGCACAGTGGGATAGAATATGTCTCAACTACTTCTAGAAGAATTATAAATATGCCTGACAGAGTTGCAAGAACGCTAAAGGATGTAAGGGAAGTACTGTGCTTTAAAGTTTTCAAGGTTTCTTTTGGTCAACCCTAATATTCTGTGAATAACCACTGGGTGAATAGAAGCCAACTATCTTGGAACCTAAGTCCTTTTTAGGAAAGTATAAAATATCTAGCAGTTTGAATTTTTGGTCATGTGACTCTTTCACTTGAAAAGTGAAAAATTGGGCCGGCCCCGTGGCTTAGAGGTTAAGTGCGCACACTCTGCTACTGGCGGCCTGGGTTCGGATCCCGGGCACGCACCGACGCACCACTTCTCCGGCCATGCTGAGGCCGAGTCCCACATACAGCAACTAGAAGGATGTGCACCTATGACATACAACTATCTACTGGGGCTTTGGGTAAAAAAAAAAAAAAAAGGAGGAGGATTGGCAATAGATGTTGGCTTAGAGCCGGTCTTCCTCAGCAAAAAGAGGAGGATTAGCATGGATGTTAGCTCAGGGCTGATCTTCCTCACAAAAAAGGAAAAGTAAAGTGAAAAATGCTTTGATTATTTACTTCCTTTTTATTTGGCCAAAACTCCTTCACTTGATTATCCATATTGATATTACTTATTTGCTTGGTTATTGCTATCCTCCAGCATGTAGAGTCCACACTTGTTGATATTTCTATCTGGATCAATTTTATTTTTCTCAATTCTCTTTGTTTAAAATCTTAATATACAATTCATAGCAATGGTTTTTTTTTCCTCTATGAATCTGCTATTCATGGATCTCTTCTTGTCTGATTTTTTGGGGTCTCATTTCTCTTACTTTCTTTTATATAGGCTGATAAATAAGCTATAGCAACTTCAGATGTTCTAGATGCTTAGTATCAAACATGCTTGTAGTAGGGTTCTTGGTTAAGCACCATTCTTTTTTTTTTTTTTTAAAGATTTTATTTATTTATTTTTTTCCCCTTAAAGCCCCAGTAGATAGTTGTATGTCATAGCTGCACATCCTTTTAGTTGCTGTATGTGGGATGCGGCCTCAGCATGGCCCGAGAAGCGGTAGGTCGGTGCGCGCCCGGGATCTGAACCCGGGCCGCCAGCAGCGGAGTGCGAGCACTTAACCGCTAAGCCACGGGGCCGGCCCGAAGCACCATTCTTTTCTCTTAAATTATTTCAGGTCCTCTTCATCCTCACTAAGTCTGGGGCAGGCAGCCCAGCAATCATGCTGGGCTTCTGTCTCTTTCAAAAACATACCTGCTCAGGAAGCAGATTGCTCTTTTGTGATTTTATAAGTTATCTTTCCCTTTCTATTCAGAGTAAGAAGAAAGCATTTTCTTTTGCAAGGCAAGTTTTCTTTAGAAAATCTAATATTCATTGTGGTTTACTTAGGATTCTAGTTTTTAATACATGGGCCTGCAGGCAAAAGGCCAAAAGGTTAAAATAACAGGGTTTCTTTGGCTGTGAGTATGAGATAGAGGATAGCTATGACTTTTCCATAAAGTTCACTGGCCTTACCTCCAATGGACTGTTTTTAGGTAGCATCACACAGATTGCCATCTCTGAAGAGAGCATGGAAGAGGCAGGGCTGGAGTGGAACTCGGCTCTCACTGCTGCTGTCACCATGGCCACAGAAGAGGGCGTGAAAAAAGACTCAGAGGAAATTTCAGGTACTTTCCCATGGGGCTCAGATCTTGCAGGATTTTGTGATTCTTATCACTATTATGATTATGGACACAGAAGGCCTCTTAATTACTTTTGCTTGTTTTTCTCATGCATATTAATACTACTTATTTAGCGGCAAACATCTTATTTTAATCCATGCAACAGCCCTGCAAAATCACATTTTCCACATGAAGAAATTGAGATTCAGAAAGGTTCAGCAACTTGCCTAAGACCAGTCACACAACCAATAAGTGTCAGAGCTGAGTTCAGCTGTTTGACTCTGTAGTCCATGCTTTTCATCCCTTCAAACTGCCTCCATCTTTGGCACATTTCTTGGATAAACCAAGTTGCAAGATGTTAGAAGAGAAAATTAGGTAGCAGGTGGTGTAGAGGATGGTGATTAATGATGATTCACTTAGAGGGGACCAGGAGAGGCTTCACGTTATCCTCCATTCATGAATTCATTTAACAAATATTTATTGCTGCCTATTTTTGGTTGGCACTGTTGCTAGATGCTAGATAGATAGATTAAAAGACATAGCCTCTGCCCTTGGGGAGCTTATAACCCCACTTATGTGATTCTTTTATTTTGTTTTTTTTTTTAAGTATAGGACTAGGGGGAGTATATCTTTAATTTAATTTAATATCTTTATTATTTAACTTAAAAATATTAAGTATTATTTAATTTTAAATTAGGTAATATTTAATATTTGTTTATTTAATATCTTTATTGGAGGAAGATGCCAGTTTCTTGTAGCCAGAGCCATGACAAATTGAGGCAATTATCCTAAGTCCCTTTTGTTGCTGAAGAGGCCAAATAATTAGGTACCAACTGAGGGAGGCAGCTAGTTTTCCAAAAGCTTCTTCCCCTTTCCCAGAAATGGCCCAACAAGAAATCATTTCAAATTGAAATAATTTTGAATTTAACACATTGTAGAGATGTGCCTAAGTACATATAGCATCCCTTGTTTACCCTCTATCTAATCCCTCTTGTGCCAGAGGACACTTTGATGTTCTGGAAAGGAATAGCTGATGTAGGACTGATGGAAGAAGTTGTCTGCAATATACAGAAGGAAATAGAGGAGCTACTCAGGGGAGTTCAGCAGCGGCTCATCCAGGCTCCCTTTCAGGTCACAGGTAAGTGTATTAATCCTAATAATAGTGGTCATTTATTAAACACTAACAACTGTAGGCAGATCCCATTAGCCTTGTGAAAACAGTGAGGTATAGTATTATTATCCCCATTTTACAGATTAGGAAACTAAGGCTCATAAAAGTTAAGTTACATGTCCAAAGTTCATAACTAGGTTTTGAACTCAGATCTGGCCATGCTTTTTCCACAGGTAATTTTTGCCCTTATAAATGGTACCAGGAAGCAATCTCTCTCTTTCTTTCTCTCTCTCTCTCTGTATGTATATATATGGTCTGAAAATTGGAGAAATCTACTTGATTTTAGATAATTCTCATATTCTATTAGTTTAAGGCTTCCAGAACTACAAAACTATTGTGTGCACTTATAGCTGTTTCTGAACACTCACAGGGTGCTTGCCGCAGTGCACAATGTAAAAAGGATGTGCTAATCATCTGATACCAAAAGGGGTCATGAGGAGATCTCATAAGCTTGTGTGCTCAGTGAGTTCTTAGATTTGTTAGTTGTGTCGTATTACCTCTTTAAACAAACTTTACAGCAAAATCTTTTTTTACATGCTTGAAGTAGGAAAAAAAGGCAAATAATATAGAGAACAGGAGTGACTATTTTAGATAGGGTGGTCAAGGAAGGCCTCTTTAACGAGGTGGCATTTGAGCAGAGACCTGAATTGAAGAAGCTAGCCATGTGACGTGCTGGGAGAAGGAACATTCCAGGCAGAAGGAACAAAGATCTTAAAGTTGCAGTGAGCCTTGTGGGTTCAAAGAGTTACAGAAGCACCAATGCGGCAGCAGGGAGTAATGTATGGGGAGAGTGATAGGTGATGAGATTGGAGAGGAACAGAGGGGACAACTTAGATAAACTGTGGTCAGACCTTTGGGCTTTATTTTAAGGTGATGTAAGCCATCATTGTGATTTTGAGTAGGGGAGTGAAGTTATCAGATTTATTCATATTTTTAAAAGATCACTCTGGTTGCTTTGTGGAGAATAGAGTATATGGGGCATCAGATTTATTCATATTTTTAAAAGATCACTCTGGTTGCTTTGTGGAGAATAGAGTATATGGGGCAAGAATGGAAACAAGAAGATCAGTTGGGAGACTGTTGAAGGAATTAGTCCAGGCAAGAGATGATAGTGGCATGGATTAGAGTGGGTAGTGGTAGACCTGGGAAGAAGTGATCATATTGGGGATATGTTTTGAGTGTGAAACTGACAAATCTTGCTGATGGATTGGATATAGGGTGAAAGAGAAAGAAAGAAATCTAGGATGACTCATACATTTTTGGCCTGAGCTGTGAATGGTGATATCATTTCCTGAGATGAACACCACTGGGAGAGGAAATCAAAATTAGTTTTTGACTTGTTAAATTGAGATGCTTATGAGGCCTTCAAATAGAGATGTCACTCAGCTAGACAGAAGTAAGAATCTGGGGAAGTATGAATCTGGAATGCAGGAAAGGAGTCAGGGCTGGAGAGCTACATGTGGGAGTTCTTAGTTTGTACATGTTATTTAAAAGCATGGAACTGGATGAGATGATGATTGTGGAAGAGTTGTAGGTGGAAAAGTGATCTGAAGTAAGGAAGTAGTGACCACAATTATTGATGACTCTCTCAAGAAGTTTTCTATAAAGGGGGACAGAGATAATACTATTAATAATATTGCGTTCCATGTTTGGCACTTAAAATATGATATTTCTAGGGGCCGGGCCGGTGGCATGGTGGTTGGGTTTGCGCGCTCTGCTTCGGCAGCCCAGGGTTCGTGGATTTGGATCCCGGGCGCAGACCTGCACACCGCTCATCAGGCCATCCTGTGGTGGTGTCTCACATGCAGAGAAGTAGGGGAAGATTGGCATGGATGTTAGCTCAGGGATGATATTTCTCAAGCGAAAAGAGGATTGGCAACAGATGTTAGCTCAGGGCCAATCTTCCTCACACACACACACATACACAAAGTGATATTTCTAATCTTATGTATCTTGCAGAATAAGTATTATTAGTCCCATTTGTTTCAAATGAGAAAACTGAAGAGTGAAATAACTTATCCAAGTTCACACAGATAGGAGGAAACAGCAAACCTGAGATTCAGACTTAGCTCTATCCAGCACAATGACCATGTTTTCTAAACCAAAAGTCAAAACCTATAACCAGATGCAAGATTTTTTTTCTTATGTTTGTATTTATTTTTATGGAAAGATATAACAATGTATAAAGATGTATGTAAAGATATAACAATGTATAAAGATATAACAATTAAATCAAAATTAGTTATACATATGATAAGTCTTTATTAAAAACTTTAAAAAATGTGATTAGAAGAGTCCTATCATTTCTGGGTTGTTTCATATTTATAAGCAGCGCAACAGGGAGTTGGTGGAACATTTCTGTTTTAACTCAACAGGCATGTCTTTTGTTTTAAATAGATGCCGCTGTTCTCAACAATGTAGCACATACATTTGGCCTAATGGACACGGTCAAGAAGGTTTTGGACAACAGAAGGAACCAAGTAGAGCAGGGGGAGGAGCAGTTTCTCTATACTCTCACAGGTGTGTATAACCTCTCTCTTCTTAGGTGATATTATACTAATATCCTTGAGTCTTGCCATTTCTGTGTTGACTTAACTGTTAGGACTGGCTTCTTCCCTCCCTCTTTTCCTTCCTTCTTTCCTTCATTCATTCCTCATCTTGGCCCTCCTTCTATATCTTTTGGAGGATTAAGATGTCGTCTAGATTGCTCCATTAAAATCCAGTAATATTGGTAGCAGAAGAAACACATTGGCCTTTGTCTTTTTTACGCTACTGATAGTGCGTCTTTTCGTAGATATAAATTTAGCACCTTCTCCATTATTTGTGGTACCCAGAAATTATGAACACATGGATAATTTAACTCTTTTTATCAAGTATTTACTTTGTGCTGTCTCCAAACTAGGTTTTAGAAATATAATGTTGCATAAGACAGCCTCATTTTCTTCATGGTGTTCAAGGAACTCAAGGGAAAGCAGACATAGAAATAAGTGCAAAAAGTAGTCAGTTTTGTGACAGAGGCATATAGCAGTTGTGGTAGAAGAACAAAGGGAGTTGTCACTTATACCTGAAGAGAATCAAGAGAAGCTTTTGGAGAAGGTAAGGCAAGTGAAAGATATAAAACAAGTCAGAGGTATGGATTATCAGCCTTTGAATGATGTAGACTATGTTATAGTCAGTCGTGAAGCCAAAAGGCAAAGATCATTTGGTAAGAGAAGAACAATTTATGTTATCTTTTTTTCTTTTTTTTTTTTGGCGAGGAACATTGGCTCTGAGCTAACATCTGTTGCCAATCTTCCTCTATTTTTGTATGTGGGATGCCGCTACAGCGTGGCTTGACAAGCGGTGTGTAGGTCCCCACCCGGGATCCAAACCCGCAAACCACGGGCCACCAAAGCACAGTGTGTGAATTTAACCACTTCTTCACCAGGCCGCCCAACCCCTATGTTGTCTTAAACTTATTTTAATGCCCAGTTTATATTTTAAATTCAGTTTACTGAGTACTCTCAGAGATGCCCTTTTTCATTTGATCCTCCTGAGAGTGTTATAGGCTGTTATGCCTATTTTACAGATGACCCAATAGAGGCACAGACAGGATGAATGATTTGCCTGGGGCCACATCACTACTAAACAGTGAAGCCTGGAGTAGAACTCTGTCTTCTTATTTCTAAACCAGTGCTGTCTTCCACCTTGAAACTTTACACCATCTGAAATATATGGTTTTTGTTAGAAATGTAGGCTTCTTTTTTTTTTAAAGATTTTATTTATTTATTTTTTCCCCCCAAAGCCCCAGTAGATAGTTGTATGTCATAGTTGCAATCCTTCAAGTTGCTGTATGTGGGACGCGGCCTCAGCATGGCCGGAGAAGCGGTGCGTCAGTGCGCGCCTGGGATCTGAACCCAGGCTGCCAGTAGCGCAGTGCACGCACTTAACCGCTAAGCCACGAGGCCGGCCCAGAAATGTAGGCTTCTGATTGCTTGTCCATATTATTTTTTTTAGATAGTTTTAATTACAGTATACATAAAGTTTTGTTTTCTGCCTTTTTCACTATGACATAGTGATATTTTTCTAGTTGCGGCACAGTATGTTACCTAGACATGCTTCTAGGGATGACGTTTAAATTTTCAAATTTTCTTCAGCAGCTTATTTTGTTGCTGTGAACTTGTATGAATATAACTTTTTCTTTTTGTGTCCCTTTAAACTACTTCCAAGGACTAAGCTTGAGGTTAAATGGTATTGATAGTTTTTAATGCATTTTTGTGACCTATTGTCAAGTTTCCAAGATGATTATACCAATTTATGTCACCAGTTTGAGCTTACCAACATTGGGCACTGTTATTTATAATATTCTCTGATTTAACTGTTTTTTTTTTTTTTTTTTTTTTTTTGGTGAGAAAGATTGGCCCTGAGCTAATGTCTGTTGCCAATCTTCCTCAGCAAAAGGAAGAATAACATTCTTGCCCTAACATCTGGGCCTGGCCTCCTCTATTTTGTATGTGGCATGGCCTGATGAGTGGTGCGTAGGTTCGTTCCCTGGGATCCAGACCTGCGAACCCTGGGCCACCGAAGCAGAGCGTGTGAACTTAACCACCACACCACTGGGCCAGCCCCTGATTTAACTTTTTAAAAACTTATAAATTTAATTAGTATCTTGTTTAGGTTCACATTTCTTTGAGTACTACTGAAGATGGGAAAAATGCAGTATTTTGTAACCTTAAAAGGCAGTATTTTAAAATTTTTGAACGTGTTCTTAATCCCTGCTTACTCCTTTTATTGCAAGCAAGGAATTAAGTTGCTTTTAGTGTTCAATAGGGAGCAAAGTACTCTGCAGGTGAAACTGATTATTTATTGGATATTTATCAGTTACTAAGCAATAGAGAATTTCTGTTGTAGAACCAGACTCACCAGTGGTCACAAAGGTTGGATTGGACACTTGGGAGAGGGATAGTGATAGGTGTATTGTGGTGGAAAAGCCACCAAGTTGGCCATCAGAAGACTTTTGTCTTAGCCCAAGCTCTGTGACCTTAAGTAAGTCACTTTACCTCTCTGGATCTCTGTTAAAATGAATGTGTTATTACACTAAGACCTCCTTCAGTTCTGTAATTCTTAGGGACTTCCTCTGTAACTTTCTGTAGACTTCTAAGGCCATTTGGGTCACCAGCAAGGTGAACCTGCCTTGAAGGACAGTTTGGGAATCACTGTTTTTCAGAGTGACCATTGTAGCTCCTTTGTCAGTCCATGGCAGTTCCAAAGAGATTGTGCAGATATTCCTTATTTTCATCTGTAGACCCAGGCAGGGCATATATAAGCTGCTAGATCAACTGGAGGCTTCTTTGGTTTGCATTTTGGTGACAGGTGACAAAATGCCACAGGAGCTCCTGGAGTTGAGCTATGGTAGGATCACAACCTGAAAAGATTCTGAATTGTTTCCCTACCTATAATCACACAATGAAACATAATTACTAGAGGGATTTTAAAAATCATCCAGTCTAGTTTCTTCTTGAAAACAATGAAGTGACTTGCCTGAGGCTACATAGTGGCAGAACCAGGACAAGACCCCAGGTCTCCTCACTCCAAGTTTACTGTTCCCAAGATTATACTTCCCTCCACACAAAGTCTGTCTTTTTTTCTGTAGACTTGGAACGCCAGCTGGAAGAGCAGAAGAAGCAAGCTCAGGATAACAGGCTGAAATCCCAGACGGTTCAAAACGTGGTACTGATGCCCGTGAGCACTCCTAAGCCTCCAAAAAGGCCCCGGCTCCAGCGGCCAGCCTCCACCACCGTCCTGAGCCCTTCTCCTCCTGTCCAGCAGCCTCAGTTCACAGTCATCTCACCCATCACCATCACCCCAGTGGGTCAGTCATTTTCCATGGGCAATATTCCAGTGGCTACCCTCAGCCAGGGCTCCAGTCCTGTGACTGTCCACACACTGCCTTCTGGCCCTCAGCTCTTTCGCTACGCCACAGTGGTCTCCTCTGCCAAGAGCAGCTCACCAGACACAGTGACCATCCATCCTTCATCTAGCTTGGCACTGCTAAGCTCCACCGCCATGCAGGATGGGAGTACCCTGGGCAACATGACCACCATGGTGAGCCCTGTGGAATTGGTGGCCATGGAGTCCGGCCTGACCTCGGCAATCCAGGCTGTTGAAAGCACCTCAGAGGATGGGCAGACCATCATTGAGATTGACCCAGCCCCAGACCCAGAGGCTGAGGATACTGAGGGCAAAGCAGTCATTTTGGAGACAGAACTGAGGACTGAGGAGAAAGTTGTAGCTGAGATGGAAGAACACCAGCATCAAGTTCACAACGTGGAGATCGTAGTCTTAGAGGATTAACTGGGGATCTCGGGGCCAGGAGATATGTTTTGGTTTCAAATTTTAATTATTTGTTTTTTTTTTTTTATCATTGTCCCACTCATTTCCACATAGGATCCTTTTTTTTTTAAAACAAAATCTTGTTGTAATTGAAAATGTTGGGTCCCTCCCATCCCCTCTTTGAAAAATGGACAAAAACAAGCTGCCTTTCCGGAATTTGAGAGTAGGTCACTCAATGCTCTAACCCTCTTACACCAAGAAAGTTATTTCTTTTAGGGGAGGCATCAAGATAACCAGAAGCCCTATCCAGAAAGCCCTTTCCAGACTAGTCTGTCTGTGTACACATGTGGTTTTATTCTCATAAAGATGCATTGACCAAACTCTGGAACACAGATCTGACACTGGAAGGCAACCCACTCACACATGGATGCAGAAGGATACCTTATTTTGTATCCTGGAAAGGGCCCTCAGAGGCCAGTGCAAAACTGAAACTAAAGGAAGTTGAACTCTGCTTGGAGGGAACGGTGACATACCAGCAGCAACTTAAAAAGGGAAGTGCTTTGGCCAGGATGGGGCAAGGAAATTATCTTACCTTCAGAAGTGCAACTGATGCCTCTTGATATCTCTGAGGTTACCACCATGGATGTCATTTTGAGGAGAGGCCAGTGATGAGTGGAAGAATACATCTCCATGGAGCAAGTGGTATCAGGGGCCTGTGGCTTTGCAGAAATAGAAATCCAGGATGTCACAGCTGTGCTTTGGGATTCCAGCTCACCTTGCCCCCCACTTTGTCAAAGCACTTACCCTCCTAGATTAGGATCAGTCCATTCATTTGCAAACTGTGTGATGTGGTGTAAATTGCTCTGGTTCTTGGACTGTGGCTGTCATGGGGGTGGGGCTGCAAGGCCATCATTTTTATTGCATGACCCCAGAAGCAGGGGAGTTCCTCATCCAGACCAGCTGCCCTTTTTGGTGGGGCCCTTTTTGGCTTTGGAACCAAAAGCAGCCACTCATTTGGTGCTTCCTCTTGTTTAGCCCTGCATCCCTCTACTGTTAATGGCATCTGTCTCCGGGATCCCACGCTCTTAAGTTCTTTGGCTGATTCGGAGAACAGTGACAGGTGCCTGCCTGCCTTCATCCCCTTTTAGATTCATTTATACCGTTTATACCACAGATGTTTCTGTGAGATATTGAGCTCATAAAAAAAGTTAGGCTTGGCAGGGAAGACTCAACACCCCCAGCCTATCCTGAGGCACCAAGTGGATGTCTCCTCCTGAGCGAGCTGGACTCCCTGGGAAAGAAGCATTGTCTGCAACATTATATTATAGGAAATGTACAGGAATGTCAATAATGATGTCTTTGGGGGGATTTTTTTTTTATGTTGTTTGTATATTTAGAGCTGGGCCATTTTCCGTGCTGTGATTCCTTCTCTTTGACCATCTTCAGTGTTTGGGGCAAGAGTGGACCCTGGTTTTTCTTTCTTTGATTGCATTGTTTACTGCACTAGGAAAAATATAGGGAAACTGCAGACAATTTAAAGGAAAAATAGGTCAAGAAAGAAAGCACACACCTTAGGAGTGGGAGGGTCTTTTGTTTGTTTTTTTTTTTTTTTAATTAAAAGCAAAACTTTGACCTGTAGTTTCCTTTTTTTTTTAAGAAGGCATCCATCTGAAGCCATGTTTCTTCCAACAGATGTTGGAAACCCTATTGTCAAGCAAGTGAAAACTACGTTCTGCCATCCCTCAGATGGCTCTATATAGCTAGAGAAGCCCTCTAATTTGGGAGGGTCAATCTTGAAAGCCTTAAGGATGAGATTTCTGATCCCCATACAGTTGTAGTTTTCAGCTTTAAAAGTCTGGGTTGTATTTTTCTTTTCAAAATATTTAATAGATATAGCAACCAGCTTAGAAGAAACCTTTGGCCCTTTATATATCTTTAGTGAGGGAAGTGGCTTTTATTTCTTGCTTCTTTGGGTTTTCTGTTGGTACATAAACAGAAACAGAATTTCTGACTAAACCTAAAACTACTGCTTGAACCTAGAAAGGCACATGTCATCCCTGTTGTGGTTTTTAGGGACACTTTTCTCTTTCCCAGAGACAAGACACCCAGTTCAGGACAGAGGAAGAGCCCTGGAGAACACCTACACGCTAGCTCAGGTCCCTTTCTTTCCTCCGTCAGAGCTGTTGGCGGTGTTTTAAAGTAGCATGAGCAACATGCTTCCAAAGTCAAGAGATCTCCTCCTCCTAAAGACAGAGCCTGTTTACTTTCACTATCTGAATATTCTGGCTGGTGGAAATACATGAGCTTTGTTGTTTTCATGGTCTTCCAATAGCCTGTCATTATTGCTAGATGCTATGGCACCCGTTGTTGAGTGTGGGTTCCCTCACAGCCCTGGTCTAGATGATCTTAGACGGGGTGAGACATGTGCAAGCCATCAGTATAAGCGCAAGCAGTTGCAATGAATCATTCCTCAGGCTGACTTGGCAGTAGCCGTCTATCTTTCTTTCTGTTCATTCATTAAATAAATATTTATAAGTACCATCTATGTGCCAGGCTTTGTGCTAGGCACTGGCAGTACAGAGGTGAAGACATAGTCCCTGCACCCAAGGAATTCATACTCCAGAGGTTGTCTGGAATTAACTATATTTCAATATAATTTGTTTCCTTTGTAATTCTATATATTTTATTTCATGCATTGAAAAACATTATTCTGAGAATTGGTCGATAGGTTTCAGAAGACTACCAAAGGCAAAAGAGGTTAAGCCCTTCTCTAGTGAGATACTGAAAAAGATCATCATATTGGGGTAAGTGCAGTGTAGAGCTATTGGCTGGGGGCTGTGCGAACAAAGGATCAAACACCTAACCCAGCTTGGGGCAGGGGTCAGCAAATATGGGAGTGCTTCCTGGAGAAGGTGTATACCTAAGCTGATTTAGGAGAGACCATTTTTAGCTAGTTTTTCTGTACTCCATTTGCAAGTAACTGAAATTTATTTATTTCTCTTATTTATACAAGAGAAAAAAAAATCCTTAGTCTCTTGCTGCTTCTGCCTCTGGAGCTAGCCAGTCAGCAGTATGAGCAGTCTCTCAGACTACCCCACTGGGGAAAGCCAAGCCATATGTTGGCTTCTCTGAGTTTCCGTCAGATGAATCCAGTGCAGGACTGGAGGTTAGCTGACAGAAGGTAAACGCCCCCAAACCTTCCTGCCACGTGGTTTCCACAAAGGCCTCAGAGTCAACTGTATAACTGTCTCACTTGGCCATGTCCTTGTTGGGCCCCTGCCTTGTTCTCTTCCCCTTTTTGATTTCCAGGCTCCTTTCCTGCCCCTCCCCCCTCAAACAACCAAAACAAAACAAAACAAAAACCTCCCAATCATTCTGTAAATGGACAATAGACTTGAATATTCAAGATTCAAAGTCACTTCATGTGAAGTTTCTTTCACACCTCTCTCCATATTAGGGAAGGAGAACCAATGTTAATCCAAATACTTTAGAAATTAATATTCAGTTCAGGTGGTCTGACATCCTTTAATGGTGGCATTTTATCCTAATTCATGAAAGGCACTAAAGGTAAGTCTGTATTGTGGGAAGTATTGGTATTGGTAACATTTGATTATAAAGGTAGCAAAATCAAGCATGAAATTGGAATTACTAGTTCATTGAGTTATAACTGGTCCAGGTTTTAGTACTATCAAGGAGGTGGAAAGGACAAAGAAAAGGTTGAATTCTCAAAATAGGCATGAAGTTGTGATACACTCTGGGCAATACTCCTGAGGAAATGGTCCTGAGACAAAAAGACACTAGGCTAGCCCCTGCACTTTCAGACGACTTACCTAGTACAATTGATCACAGATCTCTCACACCTAGGACACCTCCTCCCTGGGAAATTCTTGTGTAGTCTGTAATGTACTCCAATAATGACCAAAGGTATTGCACTAGACAAGGGATCCCAAGGGATCAGTTCTGCCAGATTTGGACTCTCTTTGCCCCAGGTTTCCTTCCCAATCCTGGAGTGCCTTTCTTAGTCCTGAGCTATGCAATTTGACTTCCTCTAGAAGGTTCTACATTCCTCAAACTTATCCATACTTCTACATCTCTAACCCTTGCTTTTGGGAACCAAACATTATTTGGTTACCAAATTCTGCCATGTTAGTAACTCTACCTTTCTGCCATGTCAGTAACACATTCAACTCTTGAGACAATCATTTCTTCTCAAGGCACCACCAAGACCCAAACCTCAGCATACATCCGTAGATTGCAGTCTTCACATTCTAAAACAGCCTTCCTAACTCCATCAATCACCCAAACTTGAAGGACCTTTGGGATGTGCTTGTGCAGTGACATAGGTAACTTCCCCAGTACATGTAGATTCAAAAACCTATCTTTTACACCCTATTAATTCTCTACCTATGTTCTGTGGCCCAGGCTAAGACATGTCTGTGTCTTGGATAAATTATTTCAGCCCAGCATGATTCCTACTACCTCTTCATAACTGCCTGAAATTTCTGTTATGTCTTATGAGCATCTCAACCTAAAGACTCCTGATGCTTTCTCAACCTAAAGTAGATCACACCCTACTTTGAAATTGCTTCTGAGTTCTCCTGCATCTATGGTTTCCAGTTCCGTACCTTTACTGAAAGTTATGGTTTGTAATATAGTAAATATGGATTTATTTTTCTGATTTGAACAAGAATGAGCAATAGTATTGGATCACATATAAGGGTAAATGTGAGACTGGGTAATGACCCAGAAGGAAAGACAAGTTCCTCATTGGCCTTTGTAGGAGCTGCTCTAAGGAAAGCATACACAGGAGGATTTACCTGCATTTCAAAGTATAAGTTGGGTTTTTTTAAAACTTCTCTGCTATTTTCTCTAAAGAAATCTATGAATTGTAGAGCAAACTGGAAGCCCACAGCCCTGATTCAGCCTGAAGACTTACTCTGACCCATAGTTTTGTTTGTTTTATTTTGTTTTAACTTTTTATTGAAGTATAAATGCATACAGGAAAGTGCACAAATCACTGTACAATTTGATAAATTTAACAGTGAACACACCCATGAAATCAGCTTCCAGATCAAGAAAAAAAAAAATTACCAGCACCTCACCTAGCCAGGGTAACCACTATTTAGCTGTCTAACACCATAGCTTAGTTTTATGTATTTTTGAACTCTTTCCTAACTGGCTTTTTTTTCACTCAACATTATGTTGTGAGATTCACCCACAATGTTGTGTGAAGTTGTAGTTGGTTCCTTCTCATTGCTGTGTAGAAACTGTGACTGTGCCACAGGTGATCCATTCTAATGATGGGCAATTGGGTAGTTTCCAGTTTGGGGCTAGTATAAATAATGCCTCTGAACATTCTTGTACATGTATTTTGATGAACATATACAGGTATATGCATTTATGCCTACAGAGAGTTTCAAGCAACTGGACAGTTCACATGAAAAATTCAAGATACAGTTTCTCTTTAAAAACAAAAAACCGAAAACCCAGAAGATCTGACCACACTGGGTCCACATTTCCTCATAGCCATACTTGACTGGAACTGAGGCCTGTCTTAGGTGGGGCATGGCTTCTTCACGGACCCTGTCACTCCCCGTTATAAACCTAGACTTACTTATTTTGGTAATTTAATTTTTTGATTCAATAATTTCATAGGACACTCTTCCCTCAGATAACTGCGAAGCTTATTTCCTCACTTCCTTCAAGTCTCTGTTCTTGTGTTACCTTATCACAGAGGACTTCCCTGACCACCTACCCTATAAGAAACGGCAACTTCCCCCTGCACTGTGCTTCCTTTTTTCCTTTACCCTGCTTTATTTCTCTCCGTTTTACTTATCATCTGACAGACATTTACTTTTTGTCCCCCAACTAGAATGGAAGCTCCATGAGAGCAAGGACTTCCTGTCTTTTAGTCACTGCTGTTTCTACAATCCCTGGAACAGTGCCTGGCATGTAGTAGAAGCCTGATAGATATTTGATGCATGAATAATAATAACAATAATAGCCAATACTTATTGAAGGGTAACTATGTACCAAGCATTGTTCTAAGCGCTTTACATATGTTAATCCATTTGATCCTCACAATAATCCTATGTGGTGGATAGCATTATTTACTTCATTTTATAATGAGGAAACTAACATTTATTTGCTACTTTAAACAACAGATACATTTGAAGCATTGTATACCAATCAAATTTATTAAACAATCTTTAAATGTACTAGAGAAGTTTAATACCTAAAAGGAACCCTTTAAAAAATCATTTTACAATGATGGTATTTTATTTGATAATATGTTTAGTCGCTACTTAAGTTGTTTTGTTTACATTCAACTTTAGTATATTAAAATTTTCAATTGTAGGACTGGGCCTAGATCGAGATGCCACTTAGTTGGGATTTCAGAGATCTGGGGCAGTGGTAGTTGATCAGATTTTGCTATCTGTGATGGGCAGCAAGTCTTCTTCACCATCTCTCAAGAGTACTGGAGAAGGAGTACTGGAGGGAGGGAAAGTCCACTTATCTGATGAAGAATTTTACAACCCAGATCATCTGTCTGTCACAAGAAGTGCTGATTTATCACTTTGTTAATGACCCTGTTTGAGATGATGCTGATGTCAGGGTCCGTGGTTAGAACTCCTTCATTTCTTTGCTAAGCTCCTACTGTGCAGAGCCCAACCCCATGTGCCAGCTGTTACACAAGGCACCTACTCCATAGAACACTGGTAGTATTGTAAAGTCTTTGCCAACTGAGCAAAAAGCAAATATTCCTCGCTCCAGGAACAAAAAATGGAACTACTATGCCTCAGAAATGCTAAGTTAACACTTCCATTGACTGAGACATTCTGGTTAGCCTTTCTGAGCAAATTGAACACAGTCTCTCATATTCTTGCCTTGTTTAAGTTCTCTGTAGTTACTACCCAAGGACCAAAAGGGAAGGATTTATCTGTAAAACATTGTCACAAATAGCTTAGACACACATTCATTGGTTTAACTATTTTTTCTTGGCACAGACTTAAAATTGAACCAGTCCTTCCAGGGGCTCCCTGGCTTCATTTCCCCTTGGCACTATCTCCAGAAATCTGGTTTGCCCTCCTTTTTTCTCTCTTGCCTACTGTCTTAGATTGAGACTGTAAGCTGTTCCCTAGCACAATGTTACTCGGACTTTTAGATCCCATGTATTAATAAAAGAGAAAAAAAAAAAGTCTGAGGAACCAACACGGGGTTCCCAACATTATATTTTACCACATAAGGATTTTTTTTTTTTTGTGAGGAAGATCATCCCTGAGCTAACATCTGTGCCAATCCTCCTCTTTTTTTTTTTTTTTTTGCTGAGGAACATGGGCCCTGGGCTAACATCCGTGCCCATCTTCCTCTACTTTATATGAGACGTTGCCACAGCATGGCTTGACCAGTGGTGCATTGGTGTGCAGCCAGGGTCTGAACCTGTGAACCCTGGGCCGCGGAAGTGGAGCGCGTGCACTTAACTGCTACGTGGCCAGGCCGGCCCCAATAAGGATATATTTTTTTAAATGGCCAACTTTTTTTTTTTTTTGTGAGATCAGCCCTGTGTTAACATCTGCCAATCCTCCTCTTTTTTTGCTGAGGAAGACTGGCCCTGGGCTAACATCTGTGCCCATCTTCCTCCACTTTATATGGGATGCTGCCACAGCATGGCTTGCCGAGCAGTGTGTCGGTGTGCGCCCAGGATCTGAACCGGCCAACCCCAGGCCGCCACAGCGGAGCACGCGCACTTAACCACTTGCGCCACCGGGCCGGCCCCATAAATGGCCAACTCTTATTGGCATTATTTGAAAAGAAAGAGCATTTTTACATCAAAAAGATAGGAGAGAAATAATCTCAGAATAAAGAACAATCCTTTACATTGAATAAGTTTAGCTTTATAAAAAACTCATTATAGTATCATTACCTTTCTCATTCCCTGGAGGACTGGTGAAAATTTCTGCTCTCACTTCTAGACTCTGAGTTGAATCTTCAAGGCTCCTTTACTGCTGGCTCTTTCTTGGTTCTTGCTCTTTTCTGCCCTTGATGTCTCTAACAGCTTCCTTTGGATATACACAGCTGTGAATTTCTAGTGTCGTAAAGTCCCCTGGCCCAGCTGTAGGTCTTTTCTTGCTTTAGCCTCATTCTCACATTGATCTTTTCATACCTCCATTCAGCAATTCATAAAACACACCTGCACATTACAAAGCCAATCATAAACTTATCTAGGGATTTCCACAGTGCCTTTCCTTTAACATTCAATTAAGCTAGTTAAGTCTGTGCTTTTAACTTTTTAACCCAAATGTTGACCCTACCAGGTTTTCATTAATAAAATGGAGATTGACATTACTAGGAGAATTTTGAAAATGAATGAGATAAATTAATTCAACATTTACTTAGCTTTGGATTATAAAGATTAATAATAAAATTGTTCTTTGTCCTATAAGCAGTCATATATTTATTGGAGAGGCAATATGTAAGCTAGGGGATTGTTCTTTTAACCTGGGGTCCATGGGATGGATGGGCTTGGGGAAGAGGCTGCTTAATGTGATGATTGGCAAAAATTTGTGTGTAGGTGCATTCTACTGAGGAGAAGTTTCGTTACTCTCATTAGATTCTCAACTCCAGTCCAAAACTTCCAAAAGAAAAAGAAATATTGATGTAAACATAGTTGTAATACACTAAAATGTTACAGTAAGGAGATATGACCAATATTATGGGTGAACGAAGAATAGAGCACCTTCTTTCTCCTTGGAGGAACGCTTCATTGATCAGGGTCTTTTTTTTTTTTTTTTTTTAATTTATTTTTCCCCAAAGCCCCAGTAGATAGTTGTATGTCGTAGTTGCACATCCTTCTAGTTGCTGTGTGTGGGACGCGGCCTCAGCATGGCCGGAGAAGCGGTGCGTTGGTGCTCGCCCGGGATCCGAACCCGGGCCGCCAGCAGCGGAGCGTGCGCACTTAACTGCTAAGCCACGGGGCTGGCCTTTTTTTTTTTTAATTTTATTTATTTATTTATTTTTCCCCAAAGCCCCAGTAGATAGCATTGATCAGAGTCTTGAAGGATAGATAGGAGTTGGGTGGGGGAGATGGCAAGGGCATTTGAGGCAGAAAGAACTGCATATGCAAAATCTTGGGTTCCAGAAAAAAATATGTATTTGGGAAAAAGTTCAGGAGCATGAGTACGCGGTGAGAAATATACAGGGCCAGAGAGTGGCAAGCTTCGTACACTGTGTGGACTATAGAGAGCCAGCAGAAATCTTTACAAACAGATTTTTACCCTGTCAGTTGCGTGAGGTATATAAACATTTCTCATGGGAGGTCTCTTCTATTACTAAGAAGGGTGACTTACTAAGGGGATGACTTGGGCAGTGAGGTCTACTGTTCCCGGAGGCTGGAAAAGTTTGAGAACCAGAGCTCCAGGACCCAGCCCAGCCCATGGCAAAATTCTGAAGAGTATGTAAAATCTGCTCTCCTTTCCCATTTCTTTTCTCTCTCCTATCCCTTCCTCCCCCTTCATATATCTAGAAAGATATTTTTGGTTTCTACTTTCCAGAGGTCTAAAATGGTGGAACTAGAAAGGACTTAGAAGTTATTTTGGCCCAACTTCCTTATTTTACAGTCTTGGAAATAGATTCTGAGTGAGGAAATGATTTACTCTCCATGTCTCCCCTTCTATCTCTGATTTGGTGTGGGGCCTTTTGCACTTCTCCTTTTCTTCTGAGGAAATCTCATGGATTCCTTTGGCTTCAACTAACATCCTTATACCGAAGACTCCAAGATTTGTATTCCCCAACCTATTTTTCTCTCTAAGCCCCAAACCCTTTAATTTTCTTTTTCTTTCTTTTTTTTTTTTTGGTGAGGAATATCAGCCCTGAGCTAACATCCATGCTAATCCTTCTCTTTTTGCTGAGGAAGACTGGCTCTGAGCTAACATCTATTGCCAATCCTCCTCCTTTTTTTCCCCAAAGCCCCAGTAGATAGTTGTATGTCATAGTTGCACATCCTTCTAGTTGCTGTATGTCGGACGTGGCCTCAGCATGGCTGGAGAAGTGGTGGTGCGTCAGTGCGCTCCCGGGATCTGAACCCGGGCCACCAGTAGCGGAGCGCGCGCACTTAACCGCTAAGCCACGGGGCCGGCCCTTAATTTTCTGTAGAACATTTCTCTCTGATATTTTATGTTCTCCTGAAACCCATCATGTCCAAAGGTAAATTTATGATCTTTCCCCACTCCTGGAAATTTCCTCCAGTGTTCCCCACCTTAGAAAATGGCACCTCATCCACCCAATTGCTCAACTCAAACCAAGTGTCATCCTTGATAGCTCCTTCTCCTTTAGTGTCCTCTTCCCAATCCAATCAATCACCAAGACCTCTTATTTTACCTCCTAAAAATCTCCATTTTTCCATTTCTCACTCTCTTCACTATCACTATATTAAACCATTATCTTTTGCTTAGACTTACTGCAATACTCTTCTAACTCCTAATCTACTCTTTTCTCCCTAAATCTATTTTCTGCACTGCAACCAGAGTGAACTTCTTAAAACATAAACCTGGGAATGCTATGTTCCTATCAACACTTTACTAGCTGATCATCATTTGTAGCTAATGACTAAAGTCCCTATTTTTCTCCTTTCTGCCCAATTCTCCAGGCTTAACTGGTGCCACTCTGTCTCTCATTATGCACCAGTCATGCTGGCCTTCTTGCAGTGCCTCACCAGGGCCAAGCTCCTTCTCTGCTTGGGGCATTTGCACATATTATTCTCTCACTTCCCTTCCCTCCTTGTCTGGTCAATTTCTGATCATCCTTCAGGTTTTAGCTGAAGCCCACGACCTCAGGGAAAACTTCCTTGGCCCTCCTGACTAGGGTAGGTCCATCTATGTTTTCTCCTTGTACTTTGCACAACTGTAATTGAATAACTATTTGCTTACTGTTAGTTTTCCTGACTAGTCTATAAGCTTCAATGGGACGTGAACTCTTAAGACTTTCTCTCCAGCATATTGCCTTGGCCCTCAATAAATACATGTTAAAAGAGGGATTGTATGCTTTATCCACCTAGTGGCAGAGCTGAAACTAGAATCCAAACCCATTTCCAGCATAGTATTCTTTTTTTTTTTGTTTTTTTGTGAGGAAGATCAGCCCTGAGCTAACATCCGTGCTAATCCTCCTCTTTTTGCTGAGGAAGACTGGCTCTGAGCTAACATCTATTGCCAATCCTCCTCCTTTTTTTCCCCCCCAAAGCCCCAGTAGATAGTTGTATGTCATAGTTGCACATCCTTCTAGTTGCTGTATGTGTGATGCAGCCTCAGCATGGCCGGAGAAACGGTGAGTCAGTGCGTGCCCGGGATCCGAACCCGGGCCGCCAGTAGCGGAGCGCGCGCACTTAACCGCTAAGCCACGGGGCCGGCCCCAGCATAGTATTCTTTTCTCAAACCATCTTATGTCCCCATAAGATGATACCCCACTCCAGACTTTCACTCCCTCTTCCCTTCCAGTGATTAAATATATCAGTTTTGTGCGTTCTGTTCAGGAGCCGGTTAAAGCCCACCTGGTGAATTAATCAAAGTTTAGAAATTATCCTTTCCTAAGGATATTTGCATTTTAACGGGGAACTCCCAGAGGACAGAGAGTAATTCCAAAGGAACTCATAAAATTTCAGGCACTATTAAGATAATATTGGAAAGAGGGAATTTTCACTATCATCCTTTAATGGAGTTATATGAAAGGAACCTCAGTGTACCAAACTTGCTTTAATGTCTGTTTTTGTGTGTGTGTGTGTGTGAGGAAGATTAGCCCTGAGCTAACATCTGCCAATCCTCTTTTTTTGCTGAGGAAGACTGGCCCTGGGCTAACATCCGTGCCCATCTTCCTCCACTTTATATGGGACGCCGCCACAGCATGGCTTAACAGCTGGTGCGCGCCAGGGATCTGAACCGGCGAACCCCAGGCCACCCCAGCGGAGTGCGCGCACTTAACCGCTTGCGCCACTGGGCTGGCCCCTGTGTTTTTTTTTTTATGTTTTTTTAAAACTTATCTTCACAACAAACATGTAAGGTAGATATTATTATCCCCTTTATCAAATGAGGGAATCTCTGAAAGTTTCAATAATTTACCTAATGTTGCAAATCTGGTGAGGAGGCCGCTATTTAGTCCCTCCCCCTCTCAGGATATCACTCGTGGTCTAATCTTCTTTTTACCATACCATGCTGCTTTCAACGATAAGTGTAGGTAACTGCTTACAATTTATACATAAATCTGGGCCATGGGGTTAACTGGCTGAGTATTTTTTTTTTTAAAAAAAAAGGACTACTAGATTTCTTTTATTCCCTTGGTGGGATCTATGCTCTGAAATTTGACATTTTACTGTTTCGGCCAGCTGTCCATTACATTTGATGCCTGACCTTATTCATTGCAACCATAAATGTGATCATGGGCAGAAAAATGCTTTGAGCACTTTGAGCAAAATTATGAGGCAAAATCCAAGACGCTCTGTTATTTATTTTACTACGGAGTCCACCAAAGTCTCGTATATCCAGGGAGTGGATGGTATCCCGTTGACACTTAATAGCGCACTATTTATCTGCTTACTACTATTGGCAATAACAAAAGCTATCAGGAGTTGGGCTGTCTTAGGATCAAATATCCCTGCCTGAGTTGGGTTTGCCTCTGATTAGAAATGCTTTTGCCCATCCTTTGGATCTCCTCCGGATTCTGGTTCCTGAATACAGGATTTCTCTTGGGAGTCGGAGGGGCACTATTATGTTCCTCTTCGTCTCACACAGACCTGGCTGTTTAATAGCTTTGTGACTTGGGCACATGACTTAACCTGTTTTCCCAGTTGTAAAATGGAGAAACTGTCAGCTATTTTGAAGATGCTGAAAGCCTCTAATATATTTGAAAGCACCTAATAACAAAGCTTAGCTTACAGCAGGTATTCAAATAGCATTAAATTTCCTTCCTTCCCCAGATAAGGACATTCTCTCTTGAAGTCCATAGATTTATAGATTCTCAGGACTGAAAGTACATGTAAAATTTTGTGTAGATGTGTGAGGTGTGTTTTTCTTGGAAATAAAGTCCACAGTTTAACAGATTATCACGGAGGCCAGTGACTTCCCTAAGAAAGAATTGTAGATTCTCCTCCCTGCAATGCCAAAGGGTGAATCTCTTTCTCAGGGCACCAGATTTTTTGTGGACGTTTTTGTTCTCTGGGCACTCTTTTTGCAGTCTGCTAACAAAAGAGGATGATCAGGCCCCGGGGGGCGGGGTGTCTTTCTCGGGGCAAGAGCCACACGACGTTTCCCTAGGGGCTCTGTGACCCCTCTTTGGGTTCCCTCTCAGATGGCGGTGGGGTGCCATCTGCAGCTGGGAAGCAGGTTTATTTTAAGGTCTCTCAGGCTTCGCGAGTTGCTTCCTCACTGGAAAACCAGCTTTTATGGGTTTTCCCAAGCTAAAGCTACTCTCTCCAGCTGTTAGTCAAAACGTCGTGGGGCGACCCTGGGCGCCCCCACCCTCCTGGGCCCCAATCCGGAGGCTGTGGGGGCGGGGAGGCGGCGCACACCGCTTCCGCTCCTCCAGCCCAGCAGAGGGCGCTGCGGCCCCGCCTCTTCCTTCCCGGGGTGCTTCGCGCCGGGCCCCTTCCGCGTGGGTGAGTGAATGTGAGAGTCAGCGTCGCGCCGCGCGCGCCGTCCGCCTCCGCCGCTCGGCGCCCTTATTTCGGCTGCGAGGGGCGGGCACGCGCGTAAAGGCATAGAGACGGGCGTTGAGCTGTCGGGCTAGAGCGTCGCCGAGTCGGAGCCGGAGCCCGAGCCGCGCGCTGTGTCTCCGCTGCGTCCGCCGAGGCCCCCGAGTGTCAGGGACAAAAGCCGCCGCCGCGCCGCCTGCTCCCGCCGTCGGGGTTCATTCGCCGCCGCCGCCGCAGCCCTGAGGAGAGTCCGCTGCCGTCGCCACCCGTGAGGATCCGAGAGCCATGTCGGCCAGCAGCCTCTTGGAGCAGGTACAGGCCCGGCCCGCATGCCTCGGCCATTGTGTGAGGCGAGAGGGAGCCCGACTAGGCCCGGGCCTGCCGCCCCCGGTCGGGCCGAGCCCAGGCGGCGCCTCTTGCGGGCCGGGTTTCGGGCCTCGCAGGCCGGCCGCACCCCGCGCCTCGCCCTCAGCCCGCTCTCCCCGGGCCTCGGAGCCCACCGGCCGCGCCGCGCTCCCTCCTCTCAGCGGGCCTCGTTTTCCTTCCTTGTTTCCTTTCCCTTCCTTGAAGCCCTGGTTTCCTCGCGGTGCCTCTGGCGCGTCCTCCGGGTTTTCTCCGCGGGCCCCGCCGGCCTAGCGCTTTTCCCCGCCCCCATTTCCAGCCTCCCCCTCACCACCATTCCTGACGCCTCCCCTCAGGCCTGCTCCTTTATTCCCCTCTCGGGCCCGGCCTTAATTCGTCTTTCCTTTTCCATTTCTTCTCGGACAACTTGCTGCTCGGCGACGTTTTCTTCGCCCGCAGAGACCAAAAGGTCAAGGAAACAAAGGTGAGCCTGCCCGGCCGGTGGCCCCGGGCCGGGAGGGGGACCCCGAATAGTGGGGGCGGGGTCTCTGGGAAGCGCCCCGGGCAGAGGACGTTTCAGAAGCCGCTTAGTTCGCAGGTGCCTCACACTTAAGGATTTGACCCTTTCGGTGTGCTCTTGCAGCTGGCGAACAGCTTTGTAGCGAACAAGGAGTAATTCATTAAGGGTGGGGGTGGATTCGGTTTTGAAATGTCCCAGGTCCTTAGTTTCCTGTAGGTCTTAGAAGGCCTTTGTTTTTCATCCTCGTGGATCGCACTCTGGAAGTACTCACATGTGATGGGGGAGGGGAAGCGGGAGGGAATTGAAATCTAGAGGAGCCAATAAAATGACCTTTTTGGATCAACTTGTTCTGGGTGGAGGGAGACATTTTCACTGACGAATGTTGCTCAGCATTCGCTCTCATCTTTATCCTCTTGAAATTCAAACTTATTTGCTCTGTTTAGTAAGGTTTTTCTCTCGTTACAATGTATTTAATTAATTTGGGAGGGAGATTGTATAATAGAGACACCCCTAATTTGGATTTTTTTCCTTTAGTACAAAATGGATCTGTACATCAAAAGGATGGATTAAATGATGATGATTTTGAACCTTACTTGAGTCCGCAGGCAAGGCCCGTGAGTAGTTAACCATTTACATGCCTGATCAAAGGGTGTGGTATACTGTTATTCCTTCTCTGCCCTGTCAATAAATCTCATTTTCAGGGAGTGCCTTTCTTAATACCAGTCAGTGTGTTGTTAAACCGTTACTACAAATGTTAATAGACTTTTAAGATTCCTATTTCTATTGTTAGCAGACGTTGTATCCTGAGACTAATACTGATAACGTTTTACAGTGTAGTAGCAGTAACGTATGTTTAATTCTTCCTCCTTATTGAGAATGTAACAGTGCAAAACTTAAGAATACTTCCCAGTTTTAGGTATTCTGAATTTTCACCCCCCCCCCAACCCTTTTTCTTTTGGGAAAATTGGATTCATGTGTGATGTGAAAACTAATATAAAATCACCTGAACTTTGTTCAGTGCTGCAGAACTGGGTGTCTTCCTTTTCTCTGGTCACTAGTTAGTGAGTTCTTAGATTATCAGAACTGTTATGGAGTTAGGTACTGGTGTTTTGAGTTGAGCTGTATCTACGTCTATAGAGACCAACTTTGTAAACCTCTGGCTTCTCACTTGAGAGCTGTAGGACTTAAAAAATGGAGTTAAAGGAAGATAAAATACTGTTTAGCACAAACTAAGATTGAGAATGTTTGAGATTTCTGCAATGTAATCTGTCTTCTAATGTGAAGATTAGTTGCATATAGGTTCATATATTAACGTGACCTGTGCATGTAGAAACTTGTTTAATTCGGCAGTTCTTTCGTATTAATATCTTGGGTCCCAGAGACGTAGTCACCCAGTTGTAGCTAGTAAATATAACTCCTCAGACTAATAAACCAAAAGGAAAATTGACAGTAACTCATTCACAATACCTTAAAAGGTGAAGGAGCTTAGGACACATTTATATAAATTTTGAACAGATGCTGTGTGATATTTATAATAGTCTTGAATAAGTTGACATGATAGTGCATGCCCATATTTGGACCTAATCCTTACATAAAAATTTTTAGATTCTTTATGTAAAATTTTCTGCAATGAAAGTATAGAAACCACTTAAGCAAGTGATTGGAGAAAAGTTTTCACAGAAGACAACCAGTTAATCAGGAAAAGTAGGGAAAAAAGTAGAGAAATGAACTATTAATAGGTTCCTGCTATTGAAGTAGTTTGCTTACATAATCATTATAACAGGGAGAGTGGGAGCGTTTGGAAACATAATTCTAGGTAGTTCTTGTGAAACATTGTGTAATTCAGATTTTTGAGCTCAGGGGCATGTGGGAACCTGCCAGTTCAGGAGTAGGCATTCAGCTATATAATGGCATAACCTGTGATATTAAGTGCATTTGTTTTTTATTTCTCAAGTAAGTTAAAGCTTAAATGTCTTAAAAATTTGCGGGGAAAATATAAATCTTGGTTGAATAGACGAATAACTTGAGAATCTTTGTCCGTTGTAGTTTATCGTCAAGAGTAATTCATCTACCTCTGAAATAATTTTTCGTTGCCTTATCTTGGAATAATCCCTTAGGCTTAATCCATTGATTATAGACTGAATTTATTATACATAATGGATTTGGGTCTGTTAAAATTTTAACACTATCTTCAAGAAATAGACTTCTCTTAAACTTGAGGGTATATGTGAAAAGACTTAGCTATTTTTTTTTTAAGGAAAATTTTAAATTGTCAGAGGAAAGCACCATTTTATCAAACCACATCAGCTAAAATATTTAATCTTGAAAAGATGTGTTTTAGTGGCTAGGGAGAAGTACTATTGGCTTTGATAAAACAAACTTAAGGCCTAACATAGTTATGGTCATCCAAGTCTCTTAAGAACAAAATTCCCTATTGATTAGTCAACGGATTTTTGTATGCCATAACTATTTTGAAGTTAGGATTAAAATACTCTGTTTTGAGTTGACCTCTGTCTACATCTATAGAGACCAGTTTTGTATACCTCTGGCTTCTCACTTAAGGGACTATTCTGTGTGCTGTAGGATTTATAAAAAAAAAAAGTTGAAATACTGTTCAGCACAAACTAAAGATCAAGAATGATTGAGGTTTTTGCAGTGTAATCTGTCTTCTAGTTTGAAGACTAGTTGCATGTAAGTTTATATTTCTGGTTGTTATTCTTTAGGATGATATGGATCCTTTTTTAAAGATATAGATTGTATGGTGTCTTTGGTATTATACTCCTATTTTTAATGGAAAACTTAGGTGTGCATTTCAGCTTAATTTCATACGTGAAGCAGAACAGGTAGAAACATTTTTCTAGTTTTAAATCCTCTGGAAGCTATTGTGCATTTCCTTTCCAGGTTATAATTAAATAGTGGCATCTATTGATGTTCCCAGATGGTTTGGCAAGAGGCTAACACTGTAAACTAGATATAGTGAATCTTGCTTTTTGGTTTATGGTTGAGGAATGGCTGCACAGATTTTGGGGATAGAACTTGAAACTTCCAGTTCTTTTCATTTTGTGTCTTATCTATTATAGTACGGTTTTAATAGGAAACTTTTGAAACGCCTCCGTTATGCCAAAATTCCCATTCCCTCAATCTGGAGATAGTCGTTTTAATAAAAGCCTCATCTCAACACTTTTATAGAGCAAGACTTACACTGTTGGTGAGATACTGAGTTTTCCCTTTCTGAATTGTAGTGCTAAAGTTAAGGCCCATATTCATTGTATACGAGTTTAACTTTAAATGTTTCAGTTATTAAGCCAAAATATCTTACAATATAAAAATATCAGCAAGTTCATGGGAAGAGACCATATGAAATGGTCTCTCTCCGTTTTTATGGTAATGGCTGAAATATTTGAATTGTGTGAATAATTGGGAGAGGAAATGTCCTGATTATTGTTTTCTTTATTTTTGTGTTTAGTTTTGATTTGCCTTTTTTTTTTTTTCCCCACAGAATAATGCATATACTGCCATGTCAGATTCCTACTTACCCAGTTACTACAGTCCCTCCATCGGCTTCTCCTATTCTTTGGGTGAAGCTGCTTGGTCTACTGGGGGTGACACAGCCATGCCCTATCTAACTTCTTATGGACAGCTGAGCAACGGAGAGCCTCACTTCCTACCAGATGCAATGTTTGGACAACCAGGAGCCCTAGGTAGCACTCCATTTCTTGGTCAGCATGGTTTTAATTTCTTTCCCAGTGGGATTGACTTTTCAGCTTGGGGAAATAACAGTTCTCAGGGACAGTCTACTCAGAGCTCTGGATATAGTAGCAATTATGCTTATGCACCTAGCTCCTTAGGTGGAGCCATGATTGATGGACAGTCAGCTTTTGCCAGTGAGACCCTCAATAAGGCTCCTGGCATGAATACTTTAGACCAAGGGATGGCAGCACTGAAGTTGGGTAGCACAGAAGTTGCAAGCAATGTTCCAAAAGTTGTAGGCTCTGCTGTTGGTAGTGGGTCCATTACTAGTAACATCGTGGCTTCCAGTAGTCTGCCTCCAGCTACCATTGCTCCGCCAAAACCAGCATCTTGGGCTGATATTGCTAGCAAGCCTGCAAAACAGCAACCTAAGTTGAAGACCAAGAATGGCATTGCAGGGTCAAGTCTTCCACCACCCCCAATAAAGCATAACATGGATATTGGAACTTGGGATAACAAGGGTCCTGTGGCAAAAGCCCCCTCGCAGGCTTTGGTTCAGAATATAGGTCAGCAGCCAACCCAGGGGTCTCCCCAGCCTGTAGGTCAGCAGGCTAACAATAGCCCACCAGTGGCTCAGGCGTCAGTAGGGCAACAGACACAGCCATTGCCCCCACCTCCACCACAGCCTGCCCAGCTCTCAGTACAGCAACAGGCAGCTCAGCCAACCCGCTGGGTAGCACCTCGGAACCGTGGCAGTGGGTTCGGTCATAATGGGGTGGATGGTAATGGAGTAGGACAGTCTCAGGCCGGATCTGGTTCTACTCCTTCAGAACCTCACCCAGTGTTGGAGAAGCTGCGGTCCATTAATAACTATAACCCCAAGGATTTTGACTGGAATCTGAAACATGGCCGAGTTTTCATCATTAAGAGCTACTCTGAGGACGATATCCACCGTTCCATTAAGTATAATATCTGGTGCAGCACAGAGCACGGTAACAAGAGACTGGATGCTGCTTATCGCTCCATGAACGGGAAAGGCCCCGTTTACTTACTTTTCAGTGTCAACGGCAGTGGACACTTCTGTGGTGTTGCAGAAATGAAATCTGCTGTGGACTACAACACATGTGCAGGTGTCTGGTCCCAGGACAAATGGAAGGGTCGTTTTGATGTCAGATGGATTTTTGTGAAGGACGTTCCCAATAGCCAACTGCGACACATTCGTCTAGAGAACAACGAGAATAAACCAGTGACCAACTCCAGGGACACTCAGGAAGTGCCTCTGGAAAAGGCTAAGCAGGTGTTGAAAATCATAGCCAGCTACAAGCATACTACTTCCATTTTTGATGACTTCTCACACTATGAGAAACGCCAAGAGGAAGAAGAAAGTGTTAAAAAGGTAACCAGCTTACCATTCTTAAGACTTAGATAAGGAGAAGAAACTAGAGAACGGGAGAGGTGGAGAGGTATTATACTGAACCATTAATAAAAGCTTTGTAAATAACGCAGGTATCACTTAACAGTTCAAGCCTTTATGGAAGTATAGTTGGTCTTAACTATTTGAACCTTAGTGTGAAGGAATGTGGGAACATTAATGGAGAACAGAAATGTGGGCCTGAAGCAGAAACAATGTAGGTGAAAAAGGAGTCTGAAAGAAATGCAGAGGGAATAATTGAAGTGATAGAATGGTGAAAATTAAAGTAGGAAAAGATTGAGGCTGTAAAATGACAGAGAAAAACGTAAAAGTTTTGTTGGGATTAACTTTTGGCTTAACGGGTACTGTGGTTATTTTCAAGTTAGTGTGTCACCAAGCCCTGACATTGCTTTTTTAGCCTGCCTTCTGACAACTGGCAGTGTTAAGGGGATGTTTTTCAGAACTTTCTTCCTTACTGCTATCCTTCATAGTGTTCTGCTTAATTACTTTTTTCCAAACCTTTTTCCCATTAATGTTTATTATGTAAAACTTGGAAAACAAGATAATCAGGAAAAGCTGGCCTTTTGCTCTTAACATTTTGTTGTATTCCTAAGAGTCACTTTCTCTTGTTTCCTCTGTAACAATTGGTAATCTTGGTCAGAGTGATGGAGATTAGGTCCAAACTAAAGAGTTGAATTTATTTGAAAGAGTTAGTAATGCTTGGTCCTTGTGTATTGAGTGAATGTAATCTTTAGGACTGTAAGAGGATGATACAATACTGGGGCAGATCATGTATTATCTAGGACTTAGACATATTTATATATTGGAAGTAGGTGAAAAGATTATGGGCAAGGAGAAAATTTTTTTAAAACATCTGTATATTAATGATTGAGAGAATCCTGAGTGGTCATCTTCAAATGTAAAGTAAAAAACAAAACCTAACAAGCTTATGTAAATATATTTTCCTTGAATTTGTCATGAATTCACAGGGATTTATATATTTGATTTAGGATCTGAGGCACTTGTTATGTCTCTATAAAAATTTTATTCCTTTGAGCAGTGGGAGCAGGGCTCTTTGGTTGAGTCTCCACCTCCATAACACAGAATCAGGTGCATAGTCGTCCAGCTAAAGCAGGATGGTTGCCATCTTATCTTCTAGTGTGTATAGATGAATAAGAAACGGAGGTATACATGTCAGTGTTGCTAAAAGTATTGGGGATGTGGAACCAGATTACTGAAAAGTTGGCTGTCAGAAAAAACTCTTTTTTAGTCCTTTAAATTTCCCTCTTCCCTAACAGTTTAACTTAAAATCTGCCGTAATCTTGTAAAAAAAAGATAGCTTAACTGATTATTTTTACCAGACATCTGAAAGGCTCTAAAGATTTCTTCACAGGCATCTGTTTCTAGAGGAACAAGGAAGGAGGCCATGACCTTTTAGGCATCATGTAGTGGCATGGCAGATTATTAATGTGTGTGAGAGGCATTCAGGTGCTAGGTTTAACCACTTGAAACATGTATAATATCTGTCCCATATTATGAATTTGCTTGCTTTCATCTGCAAGGCTTTGTCCTATGTCTTGTGATTAAAAGCAGGAAGGCAAGGACAGGAATATTTTTAGGAATGCTTAGCGTAGATGCTAAGATAAACTTGTATGTATTAGAACTAGTGGGGAAACTTGGGTTTAAAAATGAAGTAGTAAATTTGAGGACTGTTAATTTATGTAAACTTTTAATCAAGTGTGTATTTGTATTAAATTGAGTGGTTCATTGAATGATAATTGAACTTGATAAGTAGGTGTAAGATTTGTATATGAAAACATCACTAGCCTTGTGATGTTTTCATAGAGTGAGTGTGATAATCAAGATTTAGGGTCTTTGTTAAGCTAACTAATGGATCTTTCTTAAAACTATTCCATAAAGACTTTTGATGAATGAATATCCTAATTGTTCTGAGGCTGGTGAACAAACCACCAAAAACAAGAATAAAAAATAGAAGCTTCGATTATACTTGTGTCAGATTACTTTTTAGTTTACCTACTGTAAGAAGAGCTTGCTGGGGTTTCAGGAAGGTCCCTACGAATGCTTCTAGACCCAGTTACCATTTCAGTCAGTATCGCATTACTCCTGTGTTGCCCACTATTATCCTAACATCCTTACGTAACTGACTATAAACTGTTCTTTCAGTCTTTATTAGGCTTTAAGACAAAACAAGTTTCATGAGAATGGGACTGATAGCTCATTGAGGCAGTAGATTCCCTTAGGTGGGGTGTTTGTGTGCTTTTGTATTTATTGACAAGATGGCAAAAAATCTTCATGCCAAATATGGTAATGCAATAAGTAGGGAAATAACTTAAATTTCATGCTGAAAATGTTATAGCTATTCTGAAGTTCTGTGTTTGGGCATGTATCTTGGGAGAACACACTGAATCAGATCTGTAGCTGTTTTTGCCTAGTATTATTACTGACTTGTTCTGTCGCATGGTCTAATTCAGTATCATAGAACCTTCAAGCATTGGATCTATCTGGCTTGAAACTTCAGCAAATTTTAGTGACATGTTCAATATTTGGTTACTTTGTTGTATACTTCAGATACTGTTTTGTAACCTGCTGTCTGCATTTATTTAGAACCTTTCCCTAATGGTTAAATGTTCTTCTGTGACATCAATTTTTATGGTTACATAGTATTCTATCATATATTTATTATAATTTACCAATCCTTAATTGTTGAATGTCAGCTTTATAATTTTTTCCAGCTAAAATAACACTGCAGTGAACATACTTTGATATAAGTATTGATTGACATCTGTCCTTCGGTGTTATTGCTGGGTGAAAGGATGTATGCTTTTTGAAGGTCTTGGCTGTGCTGTATGTTGCCATATGGGCTTTTTTTCCTTCTGAAAAATTTTTTGAGAGAATTACTGTCAGCTGTTATGCAGAAAACAGTGAGTTAACCTTTCCCTTTGTCTCAACTTTGGAATAGTGTGGCATAAAGGGAGAGTTACTCCCTGGATTATGTTTTTTATAAACCTGATAATAGTTGGTTTAATTTTTGTCTTATATATCTAGCCTTTTAAATATGGGTAAAAATAAGAATAGAGAAGTAGAGGGAACTAAGGACTGTGTAATTCTCTTAAAGCCTAGCCCAGTGTTAGACTCAGTCAGGCACTTGGGTAGCTGATTTTTTGAATAACAGGAAAGCTAATGGGAGAGTAGGGCGAGAGATCTAGAGATGATGTGATTATAGGGACAATAGCTTAAGGTATATATTTTTAAAAATTTCATTGCTATTAAGTGAGAATAGCAGGATTTCTTAAATACCTCTAGAATTATTCTTATTTTCAAGCAGAAGATCTAAAAATAGTGACTTGGAGTGTGTTTGGATGTACTTAAAATTTGTGCTGTTTAAGAATTGAGATGAAGCTATTTATCTTTTCTTTGAACAACTTTACTGTGTGCTAGACACTACAGAGAAACCAGGATTGTATTGTCAGGGAGCCTTACATTAGTGACAGGTAACAGTACAAAACAGAAAGTGTTTTCTCAAGGTATGCACAGGGTACCAGTTTGGAAGCTTGAAGATTGCCTAACCCAGCCTGGGGCATGGGTGGATTGGTCGTAGAAGAATCTTGGAAGAAGTGATCTCTGAGCTGAGCCTTGAAAGATGTATAGAAGATAGCCAGAGGTGTTTTAGGAACACCTCTGTGAACATAGGTTCAGAGTAGCCCAAATCTGTGACACTGTATAGATAAATAACATAGAACAGGAATTCCTGTACAATTCAAGAATAAGTCTAATTGGTATTGTGGAATGAGTTCCCCAAAAGGGAAGTTTGGAGATTAAATTAGGAAAAGGGAATTGAATGAAAGTTTTATGCAGTTGTTTGATATGGAAGGAATCTACTGAGACAGGTACAAAGTTGGCTTTGAAAAAAAAAAAAGTACTCGAGTTTAAAAGAGGGAGGAGAGGGGCCAGCCTCAGTGGCCTAGTGGTTAAGTTTGGCGCACTCTGCTTCAGTCGCCTGGGCTTGGTTCCAGGTGCGGACCTACACCACTTGTGGCCGTGCTGGGGTGGTGACCCACATACAAAATAAAGGAAGATTGGCAACAGATGTTAGCTGAGGGTGACTCTTCCTCAGCAAAACAAAAAAGTGAGGAGTAAGGTCTACTTTGAATCAGGATAGAGGAGCTCCTTTTTTTTTTTTTAAACTTTTTTTCCCCAAAGCCCCAGTAGATAGTTGTGTGTCATAGTTGCACATCATTCTAGTTGCTGTATGTGGGACGCAGCCTCAGCACGGCCAGACAAGCGGTGCGTCGGTGCGTGCCCGGGATCGAACCTGGGCCGCCAGTAGTGGAGCGCGCGCACTTAACCGCTAAGCCACGTGGCTGGCCCAGGAGCTCCTTGATGTAACCTTTGCATGGAAGGCGATGGGAAGCTTGTAGAAGTAAAGGTGACTAGATATCATTACTGAATACACGCAGCTCACTTCTTCCCACAGTGTGTTTCATACGTTATCTTATTTCTCGTCATAATATGCCTTAGTGTTTAGCAGAGGGTTTAGCTTAGAAGAGATGATTTAGAAGGGGACTATGATAGCTGTTTTCAAATGCTTCTAAAATTCTGGTAGATTTATTCTCCATGCCAAAAGACAGCACTAGAACCAATGGGTAGTGGTTATAGGGAGGAAGATTCTGTAAATAAAAGGGAGAACTTTCTAAAAATGGAGTTTTTAGTCACAGGATGGTTTCAAGAAGAGACTGAAACTTTTATTAAATATGTTGTAGAGAAGACTCATACATGGGATAGTCTAGACCAGAGAAACCAAGGATAAGAGAGAGTTAGCTGGCCCAAGATAAGATTTGAGGTTCATGGAGAGGAATTGATGCTACTAGACAGGTCTTTTTAGGAAGGTGGTTGTTTCTCTTCTATAGTTTCTGACCTAAATACTTATAAAAAATAGGAAAGGACTTGAGGCTAAAAGGACGTGGGTGACAGAAAGGATTGGTGGATTTCCAGTGAATATTAGTACAGGTTAAATATTTGGGTAGTTATTTCTTAACATATTAATGAGAAAATTGTTACTGAGAGTGTATTAAAGATTTACTTATTAAAGGAACATAGAAGTGATTATTTAAGAGAAATGTTTCCTTTTTCTTTCTTTCTTTCTTTCTTTTTTTTTTTTTGGTGAGGAAGATTAGCTCTGAGCTAACATCCAGTGCCAATCCTCCTCTTTTTGCTGAGGAAGACTGGCCCTGGGCTAACATCTGTGCCCATCTTCCTCTACTTTATATGGGACGCCGCCACAGCATGGCTTGACAAGTGGTGTGTCGTGCACGCCCGGGATCTGAACCCGAGAATCCCGGGCCGCTGAAGTAGATCGCGTGCACCCAACTGCTATGCCACCGGGCCGGCCCCTCCTTTTCTTTTTTTTAGTCTAGTTTTCTTACAGTGTTGGCGCAAGTAATGTTTCTCTTTATAAGGAAGTTTTGTTTGTTTGTTTCTTCCTTTCCCTCCTAACCCTTTAATTTGAGCATTTAGTTGTTGAGAAATATTTGAAGTAATCACCTTGGGTCCATTTTTAACAGTAGAAAAAAATTAAAAATATCCAAGTTTTAGTGCTATAAAAGAAAGGAAGAAAACATCATTTTAGCTAAATATATTTTCTTATTATTAAATCCTTAGGAAATAAATAACCTTGGGGTATTTTTCCTTTCCATTTAGCATTTCCTCACTCCACTGCTATTTTAAATTTCCTCTTCAGAACTAGTAAGTGGGCATCCTGTTTTAATTGGGATGGCAAACTTGAACTTTTCATAAAATTCTAAGGCTATGTCTACTTCTATCTTGCAGATAAATTTACTTGTCTCTCTCCCAGAAGGGTTGAGGAAATTCTATTTGTATTACTCATCACCTTCCTTGCTTGGTGGATAGATAAAATGTCTTTCTGAGGCCCCTTAATGGAGGACTGGAAGAGAGTAGATGACATTGAATTTGGATCTCTTTGAGCCATGCCCTTTGTTTGTATCCATCTTTCAACAAATATTTGTGTTAATTGCTGGGATAGAACAGATAAACACAGCACCATCTTTGCCTTAGGACCAGACACTGTTGTTAGGAGGACAACAAAATGGATAAAATAAGGCGTTAAGAGCTGTAATAGGGGAATGAAGAAATGTTTTGGCTTTCTGGAGAAGAGTGATAAATTTGGGAAAATGAGGAAAGGCTTCATGGAGTAAATATTGTTTGACTCATGCCAAATAGAATGAGTAATAAGCACTCGAATGATGGCACAGTGCTTGGCACACAGTGCACAAAAATGTTTAGCTGTCATCTGATATGTCATTGTCATATTTCAGATGAGGAAGCAGGCTCAAAGAAGTTATTTATACAAGATCTCATAGTTTATAAGCAGTGGAGTTGGTATTTCGGTGTAAGTGTGATGATGTGCTGGAGCTGGCTAAGTGAGTGAACTGCTTAGCTTTCAAGAATTTTAGCCAGCTGCTTGTTAACAGTCATTATTAAACAAATTACATAAACTTAAAATTAAACACATTGTATTAAAAAGTTTTAAATGCCTTTCTGTTTACATTAAATTACATTATAAACTACAGTTCGTAATATTATAAATTACAATTACACTACATAAACTTAGAATACCACTGTTATTACCATTAAACCATAATAAATACTCAAATTCATCACTCGAGGTTATTTACACCTATCCTATCAATATATAATGACTGTGCTATTGCACATCTCTTCTCAACCCCACATTCAGTGATATCACATTGGTAGCTTGAAATCAGCCATGTTATTTACACAGTGGAAATTGGTAAATGCTATATACAAATCAGGACTTGATTTTTTATTTTTCTAGACTTAAGTAATGGAGAAGATATTAATGCAGGTTAAACTTAAGTGTGTCATGTCTGTAGCTCTGACATATTTTGAATAACACAAAAATTTGAGGAAATAGTCTTTCAGAATTTGAAAATTATCATCCATATTAGCAAAGAAGTTGCTCAAATCATTGATGAACCAGTGAAGTTCTGACATATGCCTTTGTTGTTTCACTTTTGTCTTAATAAATAAATGATAAAGTATGTTGAAATGTCACCCAAAGAGCCACGGAGTCTCTCTAGCCCCAAAGCCCACAGACCTCTGTGTGGTATATGGAGTTTGCCAGGTAGAATAGTGAAGAGAAGGGCATTCTAGGAAGAGGGGACAGCATGTTCACAAACATGGTCTTGTGAATACTTAGGTTATGTTTTCAGAATAATGAAAAGTTTAATGTGGAAAAGAATGGCAAGTGATAAAGCTGGAGAGGTTGGCTGGGCCCAGTATATGAAGGGCTTTGGATTTTTATCCTATACTTTTGCTTTAGTTGGATTGTAAGGGAGGGTAGTTAATGTGGAGTGACAGTTTGGAGGATAGAAGGATGAAACACTTAGTGAGCACTGACTTTGTTAGGCAGTTGTATAGCCTTACTTTAATCCTCACAGTAACCCTGGGAGGTAATATTCCATATTTACAGATAGAGAAATGGAAACTTAGGTTAGCAGCTTACCTAAACTCAGCTATTAAATGAAGAGAAATGGGCGTAGGTGGCTCAAAGACCAAATGAGAGGCTTTTACAATAGTTTGGGAGAAAAAGACATTGAGAGCCTGAACCAAGACGGTGGTGATGGGGAAGTTGGATTTGAAGAATGTGGTAGACATATTTGCTGATTAGTTATTCTAAAAAAAATTTAGAGAATACGAGAAGGGCAGCAGGTTAGGGTCAGGGTTTGGAAATGTGTTGGCTTTTGGAAATAGTGTTGGGTTGCCTGTGGGATAGAAAGATGATAGTAGGATCTGGAGCTCAGGAGAGAGATCTGTTGATAAAAATTTGGGAGTTTTCCACCCTCAGTATAGGTAAAGTCATGGAAGAATTTAAGATTATTCAAGAGTATTGCCAATAAAAAAATGGCTGAAATTATTGAGCACTCTCTCCAGTGTCTGTCACACAGCCATCCTGAATACTTTATGTATTTGTAAGTAAGTTTTCATTTAATTCTCATTGTGAAGTATGTGCAGTTATCTCAGTTTTACAGATGAAGACACTGAAGCACAGAAAAGAGTAAATAACTTTGCCAAGTCACACAAGCTAAGAAAGCAGAGCTGGTGTTCCTGCTTCTGTAGTGGGGTTCTAGAGCCAGCACACAGTGAGAGAAGAGGGCCAAAGAAAGAACTCCCAGAAATAACAAAATTTAAAGGGTGGGTTAAAGAACACAGTGAAAGAGATTGAGAGGGAATAGTCTGAGCTTTAGAAAGAACAAGGGGAGGGCTGTATTTTGAATAGAATTTCAGGCAGTGGGGTATAATTGTTTATTCAGAGACTGCAGAGAGGTAGCAGATGAGGACTGCAAATGCCAACAGCTATCTGTTGAATACAAGTAACATGAGAGTGCTTTGTTGTTAGGGGTTTGCAGGTTTTGGTCACCACACATCATTCAACAGACTCTGTATTTGTTGTTTCTATGTTGTTCTAACTCCTCCCCACCCACAAAGCTGTCTTCCAAGTTGTCTGTTCCAAGCCTTAAAGAGATTTAGTGAAGTAAGACCAGCTTTTATATAGTTATTATGGGCTGTTGTGGTAAATTAGACCATATAAAAATGTCTGAAATACAGTTGGGTATTAAAAATAGCAGTATTATGTTTTTGGTATGGCTAAAGATTGATCCAAAGGGAAATACCATTTTTCAAAACTTAAACATTTTGGAACAAGGGGTTGTTAGCAGCTCTGGAATTATTTGGTATCTACTCTAAATAGTTTAAACCAAGCATTACTCAAATTTGAGCCGTTCTCCTTACCTGCCAGAAGTAAAGATCACTCCTGTAACAGTTTTCAAACTTTTTTTTTTTTTTTGTGAGGAAGATCAGCCTTGTGCTAACATCTGCCAATCCTCCTCATTTTTTTTTGCTGAGAAAGACTGGCCCTGGGCTAACATCTGTGCCCATCTTCCTCCACTTCATATGGGACGCCGCCACAGCATGGCTTGCCAAGAGGTGCGTTTGGTGCGCGCCCAGGATCCAAACCGGCGAACTTCAGGCCACCGCAGTGGAGCATGTGCACTTAACCACTTGCGCCACCGGCAGGCCCCTCAAACTTGTTAGTAGTGGAATTCTCCCTCCCCCTTCTCCCCCCCACCCCCGATACAAAATCTTACTGAGAACCCCATTAATGACTGACTTTACACATTCAGGCTCATTTTCCCTCTGGGAGATCTCTGAAGCATAATTTGGAGCTCATTGAATGACGTGAATTTTTTAAAATGGAGGAGTGGCATGTGGAAATTGGGGTGGGGGATTTGTTTTGAAATTGAAGAAATGTAAGGATTTTGCAGCTTCAGCATCTCATCTAGGTGTGTTGGTTTGTTTAGTCTAGGGATGGGGAGGTGAGGAAGACATACATCTCGCAGAAGGTGAGGAGGCTACAGTATTGGCTTTGATTGCCCTAGTTTAAGGGACAGTATGACAAAGGAGTGTTACCTGCAGCTGTTCAGGAGTTTCGTGTAGAGGAAGAGGAAAAGCTCTATTTCCTGAATTAGGGCAAACACAAGTGATCTCATCTTTTCCTGTGAATCCTTCAAGTTTGCAAATGAGCAAGGAGAAAGGCCCTGAGTGTGGTAGCTCAGGTCATCTCTTCTGCCTTTCTCCTCCTTCATCTTGAAGAAACAGGTAATTCAGTTTAAATTTTTTTTTTTTTTTTTGTGAGGAAGATCAGCCCTGAGCTAACATCCATGCTAATCCTCCTCTTTTTGCTGAGGAAGACCGGCTCTGAGCTAACATCTATTGCCAATCCTCCTCCTTTTTTTCCCCAAAGCCCCAGTAGATAGTTGTATGTCACAGTTGCACATCCTTCTAGTTGCTGTATGTGGTACGTGGCCTCAGCATGGCAGAGAAGCGGTGCGTCGGTGCGCGCCTGGGATCCGAACCCAGGCTGCTGGTAGCAGAGCGTGCACACTTAACCGCTAAGCCACGGGGCCGGCCCAGTTCAGTTTAAATTTGCGTGCTGCTGCCATCTGCTTCAGACCAAATTCTTCTAGTTAGAACAACTAGCTCAATAAATAGTGCCCTAGTGCTTTCCATCCTTTGCTGAATGAACAATCCCTACTGAACTGATTTAACTCTGGTTAGCCAAAGGGAGAAGGTATCAAGTAATTATGAGATAATCACAAATGAAACAGTATAGGACAGTGTATATTAAAGTGCTAATATTATAGTATGAGACCGAGTACAGAATAGCAAGACCAGTTAGGACTAGAGTCAAGACATTTTTATGGAACTGGATCTGAGTTGGTTCTGGAAGGATGGATAGGAAAAGATAGTGGAAAGATGAAGGAAGAAAATGGCTAAACCTCCGAGTTTGAGTTGTTGGCTGTGGAGGGGAAAGGGAAGAGACAGGCAGTTGCTCTTCTTTCCAATTCATTTACACTTACTGTTATTGTGATATCTGATGGGTCTTATGAGATATTTAGTACTCTGCTACATATATCAAAGTTAAAAATTTGGCCGTATCACTTGTGTAATACATGAAACCATTTAGAAAAGGTAGACTTATATAAACCTTTGACTTCATGTGAACTTTTTTTTGGTAATCATGGGGTGGATAGCATATAGAATTTTTAAAGTGCATATAAAAAAAATTCACAGTGTGCATATTTTTATTAATATTTGCAAATTTTGCCCTTGCATTTGTTTTTCATTGTAAAATATAACCAAATTATAAAAAGTATAGAAAATGAAAGAAAAATCATCCATAATTTTTCTTCATTCATTTTAGCATTTTTCCTTCTCATCTTTTGCCTGCACAAGTGGTTTATATAGTTACAATCATTTTCTATATAGTGTTTATTTTATCCTTAATATTTTTCCCTTAATATTTCAGGTCTTGACCCATATTTAGCTGTTTTTTTGACATCTAGGCCCTTTACATATCTTATCTCTGATCCCTTGCAGTAATCCTGCAGAATAGTTAAGGTCTTTATTTTACACTTAGGGAACTGAGATTCAAAAAGGAATGACTTTCTCAAGATCAGCAGCTAGATTGTAAAAGGGCTGGAATTTGTTTTGCCCCAAAGCTTTTTTTGTTCTTATCCTTGCATCTTCACATTTATCATTTAAAATAGCTACCAACAGTGTTCTATTATCTATTCATACCTGTAGCCGGTCACCTCTTTGTGGGTATATGAGGAGAGCATAATTAGTTGAAATTTAAACCTTTATTTAAGCACTCAGGTTTAATCTTCTCTCATCGCAAGCATCAAAACGGAGGGAGTTGGATCTGTTCTACCTAACCTTGTGAAAGTTGCTGCTAATGCCGGGCAGCAGAAATAAAGGGGAATGGATAATGTACTCTGAGAGGTTATAAAATTGGGAACGTTTTAGTATATCCTACTCTCTCTCCTTTTTTTTTTTTTTCTTTTTGGTGAGGAAGATTAGCCCTGAGCTAACATCTGTTGCCAATATTACTCTTTTTGCTAAGGAAGACTGGCCCTGAGCTAACATCCATGCCCATCTTCCTCTATTTTGTATGTGCGGTGCATAAGTCCATGCCCGGGATCCAAACCTGCAAACCCCGGGCTGCCAAAGCGGAGCGAGCAGGGTGGGGCATGGGCCCCACCTGCTTTCATTTTTTATGCAGACTGCAAGGTTACCCCACTTCAGTGGCAGAGAGCTAGAACTAGAACCCAGACAAGTTCTTGAGTAATTCAAAGTCCTTTATGACAAATGTTTCTTTACTTGGAGTCCATGAACCTGCAAAGGGAGGGGGATGGGGGAGCAGGGTGGACTTGGGTGAGAGCTTCAGAGTATAAACTCCAAAAAAATGGCAACAACGATTTAAAACAAACTTTGAGTCATCTGGAAAGTATTTACAAAATACTGGTAACTAGGCTCTACTTCCAGACTTACTATACTAGAAATTTTGTTTAGTAATCTCCCTAGGTATTTTTTACAGGATTAGAAGTGATTGAAGAGAAGTTTCTCAGTTTGTACAAGTTACCATCTGAGAGTACTTAAACACTGTAGATTCTTGTCTTCCCTCACCTACTGAATGAGCATCTTTGGAGATGAGGCCTTTGAATCTGCATTTTATCAGCTATGTAGGTGATTCTCTTGTATTTAAAGAACTCCTGGATTATGTATGTCATATGTCAGTGTTTTGTGTGCCCCCCCACCTCAAATTTTTCGTGCTTATTTTTCCTACAAGTTCGGTTTCTAAAATTTCTTCCTTTGTACTGTAGTCCTTCCAGCTCCCCCCCTCAAGGTCTCTATTGCTTACTAGACTTGGGACTTCATCTTTAGAAGCAGTTAGAATTCACATGTGTCTGATAAGCCTGGCTGTACCTTTCAGTACTGTGGCCTACCTTAAGGCTAAGAGAGTTATTTGAGTAGTTTGCCCATTTTTCATCAACTATCAATATTATGAGCTTCCAGTGAATTGCCTATACTTTTTGTCCGTTAAAAAGTGGCAGTGTCTTTGGCTTGATATCCTACATGTGTAACTTCACGTTATATGCTACTCTTTATGACTATTTCTAAGAGGCATTAATGTTTTAAGTTTTACATTATTTAGTGTTTTTGTTATTGTAGCTTCCTTTTTGTGAGCACGTTAATATTTTAGAGAGTTAGATAATTTTAAGCTATAAGATTTAGAGTCCACTAGCAGTCTTGAAGTTGCCCAAACTAATGTTAAAGGCTGGTTTTTAAAGGTGATCAGTTTTTTGGGGTGTGAGAAGGGATTCTATTAAGTATATAACATATGGCTTTAAAAAATATGTAGGGGTGTGTGTATACGTGTGTGTGTGTATATATATATGTATGTGTGTGTATATATATATATGTATGTATGTATATGTATATATATATGTATGTGTGTGTGTGTGTGTGTATATATATATATATGGTTGATATTATCCATAGAGCATGAATCCTAGATTCTGTGGTCTTATTAACGTATCATGTATAGTAGCGGAAAGGCTAGGGGCTCTAGAAGACCTGATATCTTGTCTGCCACTATCACTGATTTGAACAAGTAAATTTCTCTGAGTCCTAGCATTTTTTAAAAATAGAATACCTTATTGGGTTGTTAGGAGGATTAAATGTGTATATAAATGAAGTGTTTGCATACAAGTCTTTTATGGAATGATTATTGTGATCCATAATCTTAGGCATGTATATGTATATTTATATATATGCATAGATATACACACACGTTTACTTTGGATCAGTCGTCAAATTCTTCAGTAACTTTTGGCATGGTACTTATTAGTGCTACTGGGTTTCCATTTTGGGGTTCAATCCTTAGAATAGACTCAAGAGGGTAGAAAGGGAAGTCAGTTAAGAGTCTGTGGCAAAGTCCGGGTGAGAGATGATAATAGCTTGGACTAGAGAGGTATTAATGGAGGTGTTGAGGAGGGTTCCACTGGAAAGTTTTGAAGGTGGAGCTGGAAGAGAATATCATTTATCAGATAGCTGGAAAGCATATTCTAATGATTGTTTCATTTTTTCTAAACTTATTTGTCAAATGCAGAATATGCTCCTATGGGAGTTGGGGGGTGGGATTTGACAAGCTATTAAAAACCTTATTTGTTTAATTGTGTTCTGAAGTGTTTTGAGAGATTGGTTTTATTTGTGAAGTTAGTTGTGGTTCAAATGTAGTTCTTATTGGAGAGCCAAGAGTGATTCAGAGAATAGTCAAGGCTGTCGAAGTACTTCTTTTGGTTTGGAACTAGTGTTTTCTCCTTTTAGTTAAGCTGAAAAGTGTTAATGTATCTATTTATCTTACCCTTTGTTCTGTTACTAGTCAGATTTATTATTCAGGTACTGAAAATAGTGGATTATTCAGGCTTTTTACTATTTATCCTTTTGGTGAAAATGTATATAGGAGTTCAGCTACTAATTAACAGTCTTGGAAAAGAAGTTGATTTTAGGAAAGGTTATTAGTTAATGTGTTTACTTCATCTTGGTGCTCCTACTTCAGTTCCCAGAAATTTATTCCAACTAAAGTTTATTTCTGTACCTAGAAAACTCAAAAGGGGATGAGAAGATAGAAAATATATATATATTTTTTTTTGGTGAGGGAGATCAGCCCTGAGCTAACATCTTTGCTAATCCTCCTGTTTTTGCTGAGGAAGACCAGCTCTGAGCTAACATCTATTGCCAATCCTCCTACTTTTTTCCTTCCCCAAAGCCCCAGTAGATAGTTGTATGTCATAGTTGCACATCCTTCTAGTTGCTGTATGTGGGACGCGGCCTCAGCATGGCCGGAGAAGTGGTGCGTCGGTGTGCGCCCGGGTTCCGAACCACGGCCACCAGTAGCGGAGCACGCGCACTTAACCGCTAAGCCACGGGGCTGGCGCTAGAAAATATTTTAAATTAAATATCACAGCCCTACTTTAAATTGGAGAACTGATGGAAAATATTTTTGTTCTTTTTACCTATGGAAAGCAGAATATTATATATAACTCAGTCTTTCTGCTGTTAGACTCATTTAGCTTTCATTCACAGCATCAGAGACTATAAAGATGATTTCATAAACCATATAAAGCAGTGAAAGTGATTTTAGTATAATCACATTTTTTCATGTTAGCCTGTCTAAACATTCATTATTTTCAGCCAGGGGCACTAAAATTTGTCTTCTTTTCCATCAAGGCCCATGGGGACATAGGAGAAATTAGTTGAGGGCTATATAAGTAAATTTAATTTTGGGGGGATAAACATCATATTTTAAAGTAAATAAAATTATTCCCAAAAAATAAATATAAATATGCTTCATTTGTGTTTTATGGCCTACTTAAAAGTGGAGAGAGAGGAGTGATAGTAGAAGTGAGAAAGGATACTAAGCTAAATAGAGGAAAAGTAAATAAGCAGAGAGATCTACTAGGAAGAGATTTCAAATGTGCAGACTTAAGTAACATTGCCACCTTGTGGCTTTTAGGATATTTCCTCTAGAGATGAAGTTTGGTATTTTATAATCTCAGATGTCAAGTGGAGAGGGGCTGAGTTGAGGTGGTTGGAGAGTGTGGTCCAGATATTGAGGGTTAGAAACTTCTTCCTCTGGTTTATACTTTCTTTCTTTCTTTTGAGGAAGATCAGCCCTGAGCTAACATCCATGCCAATCCACCTTGTTTTTGCTGAGGAAGACTGGCCCTGAGCTAACATCCGTGCCCATTTTCCTCCACTTTATGTGGGACGCCGCCACAGCATGGCCTGACAAGCTGTGCGTTGGTGTGTGCCAGTATCTGAACCTGGGCCGCCAGCAGCGGAGTGCGCGCACTTAATCGCTACGCCATGGGGCTGACCCCTATACTTTCTTAATATGTTTAAATTTATCTTTATTTCTTAAGATTGTTTCTTTAGTCTTTTCATTGTTATTTTTGAGATTGTGGACTGATTTCAAATCTCCTAGTGGGAATTTTGGGATGGAGTGTGAATTCGGAAAAATCTTGGCTCTGCTGTTTTCCTCTGCTCTTTGCTTGTTACCATCACAGTATCCTCAAGCTCTGGGAATGCATCTTCCCTTCCCTGTAGCATTTGGGCTGTTTTCTGGTTAACTGGGACTTTATAGTTAATCTTGTGTTTGTGCTTGAGGATCTTATGTTTATGTCTTTGCACCTGTGGACAGCCAGTCCATAGCAGGAGCTTAACCTGGAGTGGCCACTCCAGCCTGTTCCTACCACAGGTGTCACTGTAGCTGCCTTGCACATGGCTCTAGGGGAACTAGGTTAAAAAATTGGTAGGCAGGCATCTCATGACACCACCATGGGGAAAACCGGCTTGCCATACCACTTCCCCTGCTACAATGAGTTAATAGCATCTTCATGTATAAAAGCTGGAGTGTCCAGCAAGACACAAATGTATGTTGTGGTTATGGCAGTTCCGGCTGGGACTTGGACCCGTTGGAGATCCAAGTTTGCTTTTATGTGTTCTGCTCTTTTCCCTTTATCGTATATCAATCATCATTCTGCGCCCCCCCACCGCCCTTTTCTTTATTGGATATTACCAGGGTAGGATTGGTTGGTTAGAAATGTCAGTAAATACAGCTGACGTATAAGTGAAGCCCTTTGATCATAAATATAGTCACAACTTTTAGTGGAGCTGTTCCTAGTGGTAATAGGAAATAGTCAAAAAAGTGAAAGAAAACCTGTAGGAGAAAACCTAAAAGGTTTTAATATCCAAAAGTGGTTAAAAATAATGATTCTGGTGTTAGAACCTTCTCTATGTCCTCTTTTCTCATTCTCAAAGACTTGTAATAAGCTGCTATGCAGACTTTATTTTCATTTTTGCTAAAATACCCTTGTGTTTGACTTTTAGTGTAGGTCTGAGGAAAAAAACACATTTCAAAATTTTATGAATTGTTAAATATTTTAGTGCAGCTAATTTTTGCAGAAGAATTAAATATAAACTGTCATTTTTCCTTCCACTTTAATTTTTTATTTTGAAATAATTTCAAACTTAGAGAAATTTCAAGAATAGTACAAAGAAGTCTGACATACTCTTCACCCAGATTTACCAATGTAATATTTTGCCACGTTTGCTTTATCATTCTTTTTGTTGTGGGTGATTTTTTTCCTGAACCATTTGAGAGCAAGTTCCAGACATCACACCCTTTCATCTAAATATTTTGCTGTGTAGTTCCTAAGAGCAAGAACATGCACTTATAATCACAGTGCAGTTATCAAAATCAGGAAATTTAACATTGACACAGTACTATAATCTACAGATCTTACTCATATTTTACCAGTAGCCTTAATGTCCTTGATAGCAGTTTTTTTGTGGTCCAGGTTCGAGTTCAGGATCTTTTAGTTTTCAACGTCTCTGAATCGCAAAGGTTACATATACCCACACCCCACCCAACCACCTGTTTTATTTTATGTGATTCACGTTTCTGAAGAGTGTATGCTATTTATTTTTATTGAGGTAACATGGTTTGTAATATTATATAAATTTCAAGAGTATATGTGCTATTTATTTTTGTAAAATATCCCTCAATTTGTCTGTTTCCTCATTACGTACATTCAGATTATGCTTCTCTGGCAGGAATACTACTTAAGTGACTTTGTGTTCTCAGGGCATCACATTAGGAGGTATAAGATGTCTGTTATGCCATTATGGGGAATGTTAATTTTGATCACTTATTTAAGGTGTTTATCAGGTTCTCCACTGTAAAGCTATTTCCTTTTAATAAGTGGGAAAATAGTATATAAATATCTTGTTCTTCATCGAAATTTTCACCGTTTAGTTTTAGCATCCATTGCTAATTCTTGCCTAATTCAGATATTAACTGTGATAGTTGTTTACTTATTAAGGTTATGTAATGCTCAAATTGTCACAAATTTGGGCAGTGGGAGGCCCTTCAAACAGGATCCTACTGATTCATTCCTGTTTCTAATCAGTCTTTTTTTTTTAATGAAACTAATGTTTAAAAAATCTAATCTAGTATTTGAAATCTTGTAAATGGCGTACCTTTTTTTAAATTGGTGCCAAATTCGTTTATTTTTTTTTTCAAGATAGTATGATGTGAATTGATGGTCTAGTGGTTAAGATTCGTTCTCAACGCCTCAGCCCAAGTTCGTTTCAGGGAACCACACCACCTGTCTGTCGGTTGTCATACTGTGGCAGCTGTGTGTTGTTGTGATGCTGAAAGCTATGCCACCAGTATTTCAAATAACAGGGTCACCCATGGTGGACAGGTTTCAGCAGAGTTCCAGACTAGACAGATTAGGAAGAAGGACCTGGCCACCTGCTTCCAAAAAACTTGGCTATGAAAATCCTATGAATAGCAGCAGAGCATTGTCTGATAGAGCACTGGAAGGTGAGAGGATACTGCAGAAAGACGGGGCAGAGTTCCCCTCTGCTGTCCACAGGGTCGCTAGGAGTCAGAATCAGCTTGACAGCACTAATAACAAATGATGTGAATGCTTATGTATCTTTGTGATCTCTGAGAAGATGGATGTTATCTTTAATATTTCTAAATATATAAGCTTATTTTTTATGTACACATCAAAACTGTATTTGGAAATAGAGCAATTTATTTAGCTTGCTGAATTGTATCAAAATGATGTTTTCTTGATGTTGATCAGGAGATTAAGGCAGCTAGTGCCATTTGTTTGTAATTTGCATAATTTAAAATAAACCTGGCATATAGGTTTATATTAGGACGCAGCTTGTACTTGCCTTCTTGGTATCATTGTATAGTTAAGATTCAGGAATAGTTTTACATTATGTTTGAGGCAAAATTGAACAGAGAGGTATTTGTGGGACATAAGTAGCACATTATAAAGAGGAACAAACTCTGTGTTTAAAAAATGAGATGATGGAGTAAGTGCAATTACACAATGCTGTTTTGAAGTTATTCTGACTAAATATTTTAAATGCTGTTATTAAACATGCTAATGAACTTACATATAAATGTGTTTCTTAGGGAAAAACGGATTTGGCAAAGTCTAGGTTTTCTAATTTAGTGGTAAATTTGAGGCATGTAAGTTGTATTCCTGGGGTTACACTACATTAAAATAAGAGATAATAGGCAGAATTTTTTTCCAGTTTTATTGAGATATAATTGATATACAAAACTATATGTATTTATAGAACATAATGATTTGATATGTGTATATATTGAGAAATAATTAACACAATAAGTTTAGTTAACATCCATCACCTAACACAGTTACAATTTTTTTTTCTTGTAATGAGAACCAGAATTTTATTTAAAAGTCAATTGTAACCTGTTATCCACTGCTAAACTCATAAGTAGTTTGTGAGTAAGGTTAGTTGAAGACCTATTCTTTGCTTTCTAGGAACTTTTGATTGTGTTGTGACTAATTTTACGTGAAACAAGACAGAATGCAATTTAATTCTCAATTGTGGGTGCAGATTTAGAAGGACATTGAAAGCTGCAGTGGTTAAGGAAGTCTCAAAGAAGGAAGAGGTTTTGAACTGTACCTTGAGGCCAGACATTCTTGATTTAAAGAAAAATAAAAGCATAGGAATGAGATTTAATCAAGAAATACACCAGAGTCCAGATTTCCTGAAGCCAAAGGTAGATATTTTGATTAGTAATGGAAGAGAGGTTAAATAAATGGTATCGATCCAAATTATAAAAGACGAAACCAGGTAGGTGAGTTTAAAATTGCTATGAGAGGCAAGGTGCTGTTGAAAGTTTGACTTTGGTCGACTCCAGAGATTTTTTAAAATTGCGTTTTTCTATTATAAACAATATATTCATTATCAAAACTTTGGGAGTATATATAGAAAGAGCAAACAAAGGGGGAGGGAGCAATACCGCAGCCCAGGAACTTGAAAATTTTTGAGGTCTCTTTTATGTTGGACTGAAAATTTTTTTTTTTTTTTTTTGTGAGAAAGAGCAGCCCTGAGCTAACATCCATGCCGATCCTCCTCTTTTTGCTGAGGAAGACCAGCCCTGAGCTAACATCTATTGCCAATCCTCTTCCTTTTTTTTTCCGTTTTTCTCTCCAAAGCCCCAGGAGATAGTTGTATGTCATAGTTGCACATCCTTCTAGTTGCTGTATGTGGGACGCCACCTCAGCATGGCCGGACAAGCAGTGCGTCGGTGCGTGCCCAGGATACGAACCAGGGCTGCCAGTAGCGGAGCGCACACACTTAACCGCTAAGCCATGGGGCTGGCCCCTGGACTGAATTTTTTTTTTCTTGAATCGATTTTGATTTCCAGAGATAGGAGTGTATGGGTGAGTCATTTTATTAAATTTGAAATCTCAAAATGACTTTATTTTAACGTCCCATGTCTGGTGTGTTGGTGACTTTATCCCTGGATTCTAGATACATGAAGTGGGACGTCACAAAAAGACGACTATTCTTTCTGAATAAGTAATTTGCTGTTTTTATATCCATGGAGTAATTTAGTGGTAGGGTAGTCAGTCTATCACAAAGCTTCACTTAAATTTGTTGACTTTTACATAAATATTTGTAATAATGTGGTATAGAAAAAGAACCATATGGCCCTACATTTGAATCTTGGTTCTTATTTAGTTGGGTAACCTTGGTCAAGTAACTTTTTTGAGCTTTAGTTTTCTTATCACTAAAGCAGGAATAGGGCCAGCCCCGGTGGCCTAGTGGTTAAGTTTGGCGTGCTCTACTTTGGTGACCTGGGTTCAGCTTCCGGGCGTGGACCTACACCACTCAGTGGTCATGCTGTGGTGGCGGTTCACATACTAAAAGAGGAAGACGGGCAGCTGATGTTAGCTCAGGGCAAATTTTCCTCAGCAAAAAAAATAAATCAGGAATAATATAGCTCTTACAGGGTGGTTATAAAAATTATTATTATGTACAGTGCCTAGAACATGGAAGCCCATGAGTGGTAGTTGCTATTCATTTTAATAGGAATCATATTTAACTTTAGAACCATAGTTACCATGGGGTAAATGGGAGCGAATGACTCTACTCAAGTAGATTAATCAATGAAGTGTAAGTTCAGGCCTGTGTACTCCTAACCACTTGATGCTTTTGCTTTTAAAAAGCATGTAGATTGAGTCATTTTTAAAAATTCCAATACATGAGATAGTGTGTGAAATGGAAGACTGTTTAGGATAAATTTATGAAAGGCTCATGAAGAATCATTCTTAAATGAGCATTTAGATTTATTTCAGGGAAAACTTAAGTATTGCAGTCAGGTTTCAAAAACCATCTCTAACTGAATTTTAAACTCTCCTTAGGGAAAGGGAATAATGTTCTTGTTATGGACTAAGCTTTCTATATGTCACCTCATTAATTCTCCCACAGCCCTGTGAGATACATATCCTCACTTTACAAAAAAGTAAATTGAGGTTTATGACTATGTCTAAGGCCTTCGGACTCCTGTGAGAGGACTCTAGTACTGTTAGGGTTTTTTTAGTGTACTATATATGGTCCTTCCCTTCTTGAGGCTATTGATATATGTTTGAGTTACTCCCGTTAGGCCCATATTTTTGGGGACTGACAAGTATGAGCCTAAACCAACTATAATAGGAAAACACACCTGTTTAGTCACGTAAGAAATTTTATAGTCAAAGAAAAATAATTTGATATCATGCTTGAGTGTTACTACTTTGGTTTAAAATATAAGAAGTAAAAGTTTTTCTGGAATATTCTGTCTAGCAGAGATAATTAAATTTCTGTTGCGTTATTCTATGAAGTTTTAATTCTTAAGCAAGAATGTTCAGATAAGTTTTAACTAATTATTTCAATTTTTTTTTTTTTTTTTTTTACCTCTGTAGGAACGTCAAGGTCGTGGGAAATAAAAGGCAGTTCTGCACAGACTGCAGCAACGGTTGCATCTGCGTATCCTAAGAGGAAAAAAATGACCTTCAAAAGAATTAGGACTTTTTTCTTAATTTCATTGACTTCAGAGACGATTGCAGACTTGCAGTTTAAGTATTGGAATTTCACAAAAGACATAGGACTTAACTGGAAAATGAAAAAAAAAAGAAAAAGAAAAAACTAAACAAAAAATCCCTCTAGGTAGCTTAGGTGAAAAATGTCCCTTTTATTTTGGCTTTGGTTGTGATTTCAGAGCATAATGCTTTGTTTTTTTGTCTTTTTACTATGTTTTTCGGATTTTAAAGTCCGTAAGTGCATACAGTTTTCTCTAATTTTTAAACCCTTTCCTCCCCCCATTTTGACATTTGCACTTGGAGAACACTTGAGTTTCGAAGGTTTTGGGCCTCCACCCCAGAAAGTGGGAATTTGGTTTTTCCCTTCCGAACTGGAAGAACATTTTTATGAAGAATTTTTGTCTTGGAGATTTAACAGTGTTACCCAAGGTTGTGTCTTTAAGGGTGGTTCATTTTCTCTGACCCTTTGTTACTCAAAGTAAAGTACTAGGAGTCCTAAGAAATGTTCTGTTCTTGTACATTATACTGATTAAGTCAGGATTAATTTGATTTCAAAGCTAAGAACAGTGGTAAAAACTTGTTTACAGAAATGCATTTTGGAAGAGAAAAATATTGTAAAATGTGTAGTGAATGTTTTTTCAGTTTCTTGTTCAGCCAATGAGGAAAGGGCATTGCCTTTCTTTTTACCATTAATCACTTCTCAATAAACGTGAGATCCTGTTGAGCATCACTTCTAGTACCATTTATTAGTATTATTTGAGTCTGCTATATTTTATGAAAGATTTGGAGTGTAAGGAGTTTTAAGAGGAGATGGCAACTATTTTTAGAAAGTTTGTTGAGATGAAATAGTTCAGACTTGCTTTTGTACCCAGGGCTGGATAACCATGACCTCTGCAAAGCAAGGTGGGCCAAAATTCATAATGCTTTATTTCTGTATACTTCCTAGAGAAGGTAGAGCCCTGCTAAATCATTCAACAAATATCTGATTGTATTTATCAGGTGCCAGGCACTGTGCTAACCGTGTAGAAGCAAGTGTTTAATCTGAAATACGGCTTATTTAGATAGGATTCCACATGGATGCAGATCCAAGAATAAGAAATTGCAGTGAGCTTGGGTCTTTGTGAACCATATAACCATAATGGTGTTTGATTCACCCTTGTTTATTTCCTAAGGTTTGGGGCTTCTCTGCTTTAAAGAATTTTGGCCCTTAAGATGTCCCAGTTTTGGAGAGTTAGTTAAATGTGTGAGAACTTATATAATAAGAAAGGGTTCTGAAAATGGGTTTTAATACTGTTGGACAGTGTTTTGCCCTCAAATGACTTATGCATATTATTCTACACAGACCAGGCTACTAAATCAAGGGTGCGATAAAATTAGCAAATGCTGATTTGTAATTAGCATTATAGTCCAGTTGAGAACTTTTTGCTGCTTGAGACACAGTACAGTATACCTACATATTCCTATTTGCCAAGCTTTTTGAAATACATTCCCCCCAAACTGGGGAGTCCTTTGTATTTTCATCACTTTGAAGATGCCCAGTTTCTGAATTAGAAATGTAACATTCAGTGTCTTCAATTTTAGCTCAAACTTCTGTGACTTGTTTAATATTTCACCTTCAAAAGGGAAAATACCCTGAGAAAAGCAAATTTAAAAGCAATTTTACCTAGATTTTCCTACCTTGTATTCAAGTTGGATATTCAAGTTGGAAATTATTCAAGATGCTTTTTTGCGATTTGAAATGTTAGTTTTGTTAAAGCCAATGCTTCTCAGTCTTGCTTTTCATGTCACATATACCACTATGTCTTTGTGGGCAAACTGAAGGGAATTTGGAGCCCCTAACAGAGCTGCTCATTTAGCTCTCCGTGAGTGTTGAGGGGGTCAGGATGTTGGATATGTATATTAAAAAAACAAAAAAACCCCAACATACTGGCCTTTTCTGTAGTATAAAAAATTATGTTTACTCGTAAGAGTTTGGTTCAAAAGTTGGTTTGGTGAAGACCCCAGAATGCAGCTAAACTAGTTTTCTTATTTGCTAATGACAGCTTTGCCAGTGGAAATGATTCACTTTTGACTATTTGCCCTCAATGCTTTGTTCTTTTCTGTTATTTGTGAATGTAAGACTTTGGATAGCCATGTTTACTTTTCTCCTTTGTTAAAGATGAGGAGAAACTGAACAATCTCACCACATACCATCAGTGTTAATTCAAAGCATTTTGAACCTTTAGTATGAACAAAATGTATAAATCTTAACATTCACTCAATTTAATCTTAGTTATATTTGATTGGCTATCTTCCCTCAACATGTTCCATTTTTTAAAAATTATTTTGGAATAATTTTAGACTTTTTTGAAAATAATATGGTGAGTTCTCATATACCCTTCACTCAGCTTCCCTGAGATGTTAACATTTTACATAACCATAGTATAATTATCAAAAACAGTAAATATTGATACAGTACTATTAACTAATCTACAGATCTTACTTGGATTGTGCCAGTTGTCCAAGGAATGTCTTTTTTTCTGGCTCAGCGTCCAGTCCAGGATCCCACATTTACTTGTCTTTAGCCGTTAGCCTGTGAGTTCTTCAGCCTTCACCTTTCATGATTTCGATGCTTTTGGAGAGTACTATCCAGTTATTTTATAATGACTGCCGAATTGGATTTGTCTGATATTTCTTATGATTAGATTGAGGTTATTTTTTGGCTAGAATACCACAAAAGTCATGTACCCTTCTCAGTGCATTATATCAGGATACATGATGTCCATATGTCTTATTACTGGTGATGTTGACTTTGATCACTTGGTTAACATAGTGTCTGCCAGATTTCTCCACTGTAAAGTTATTGATTTTCCCTTTGTAATTAGTGAGTAACTCGTGGAGAGATATACTTTAAAACTATCAATCTTTGGTTCTCTAATTTTGACATCTTTGGATTGTTATTGCGTGCAACAAGTATTACTGTGATGTTTGCCAAATGTTAATTCGCTATTATTCCTTCTACATTTATAAAAATTAGAATCCTACTATAAGAAGGAGCTGTCCCTTCTCCCCATTTTATTTATTCAATTATATCAGTATGGACTTAGGGATATTTTATTCCAGGGGTCAGTGTTATCATTTATTTTTTTGCTCAGATTGTCCCGGCTTTGGCCATTGGGAGCTCCTGCAAGGTGGCTTCTGTGTCTTTTTGACATGCCCCCAGTGTTTTTTGGAGCCCTTCCTTACTTTCTGTTCCTGGCTAGTCTTGTATTTTCCCTGCCCCCAGCCCTATTTTTCCAAGGAACAAAGGTTCCTTTTTTTGGAGAATGGTATTTAGGAAGCATCCCTTGACTTTTTTTTTTTTTTAACCAATTCTTTACATTGCACCAGATTATAAAGTGAGGTTTTATCACTGATGTACGTGGAGAATTATTTAGCCTAATCAGAACATCTAAACACTTCATTTCTTCCTCCCCTTTTGTAGTGCTATATATGAATCTTCTGGAGTTACCGAGAGGGCTTTCACTTGACATAATACTTCACCTAGAGTGAGGCCCAATGAATGTGGACTGGTTTGCACCCTTCCATAATTTCTACCTTTATCATTGTAAATAGAGACCCAAGATGTTGGAAATACTGGTTTCCACCCCACAACTATTTTAGAGGTTCAGAGCTTTTTCTACCTGTGAGAAAATAAATGGTCATATACTAAAGTTTTCTGTTTCTTATTATACAGCTAATATAGCACTTGAATATTGCTACTTATTTTGACCTTTAATTGAAAAATGATTTATTTGAAATATGGTCTGTGTCATGAATGTAGGACTCTTCGTTCTGAAAATGTGAGAGTAAAAGTGTCCCTACGGTTCAGATCTGATAGTTTACAATAGTTTTTTTTTTTTTCAATGTAAAGTAATGCCACTTTCTTATGGCTGTATCACTCATTGCTAGTGGTTTCTGAGCAGCTGGTGAAACTCCTTACCCCTGAGAAGCCTTTCTTTGGAACTGTAATACTTATTACATCTGCTGGGTTTGCACGTGCAAAGCTGACATGGCTGTGGGATAAGCCATCCAACAGCGAGGTCAAGTGGATTGAGAAGGTCCCACAAACCTGCTGGGCTCTGCTTCCAGGTTTCCGGGACTGGCTCTGTAGCTCCGCCTGCGGGGCAGCTTAGGACGGCACCTCCCGCCCGGCTGCGGGACTCGGCGATGGACAGCGCGTGCGCGGCGTCCGCGTGGTTGGCTGCAGCGTTGTGGCCCGTAGGAGCTGTCCCTGTTAACCTGATTCTCTCCACGCTCCCGCGACCCCTGCCAACTCTAGCCCGCTGCAGCCTGCGGGGCCGCTCTGCAGACCCTCTGTTTTTGTACGCTGTCCCCTTGCCCTGACCGAGTGGCAATTCTGCCGCGAGAAACTGGATTCAAGATGGTGTCGGCCACTGCTTTTGCACCTGCGCAAAAGCCCCTCCCCCGTGCCAAACCCCTTACCTTAACAGGTGAGCTAGGTCGCCTGAGGGACGGGAAAATGGCGTTTCGCCCTACCCTGCTGGGGGGCAAAGATGTCATATGTGTCAAGCATGGCTTACGCTTTTATGTTCTAAAATAATGCTCAAACGTGTGGCTGGCTAAAGGTTCGAAAGGTATTACTCTGGCCTCACCTACTGGCCATAGGCGCTGTTCACGTGCTCAAAAAAGAAAAAGTTAAGAATTGCCCTTGAAGGGGAAGCTCCCTGAAGAAATTCCCAATTTTGCTGCTTTGTTTGGTTTTGCATGTGAGTGTACTCGTGTTTTTTTCTATCTATTCAGTCATTCAGCATGTATTTTGTGGGTCCATCTTGGTGCTAATGTTGGGCACTAGGGGAAAGGCAAATAAGATTCTTGTTCTCTCAGAATTCAGTTTAAGGATTACACTGTAACACAGTTTGGAGTTGTGGGAGATACACACAGGGTGCTATAAGGAGAGAAGAGAGGCATCTACCCAGAAGATTGCTCTTTCCCTATTGGATTTTCCTTCCTAGCTTTTCTTTATCTTGGAAACCACGTGAGCCCCTTGCCTCTTCATCTCCTTCACAGCTTCAGCTCTCACTCCTGGGTACTCTGCTCCATCATTAGGGAGCTGTGTTGGGCCCGCTGCGTGGCGCAAGTGGTTAAGTGCACGCACTGCGCTTCCGCGGCGCAGGGTTCACAGGTCCGGAGCCCCGCCGCGCACTGACGGCACCGCTTGTCAAGCCATGCTGTGGCGGCGTCCCATATAAAGTAGAGGAAGATGGGCAGGGATGTTAGCTCAGGGCCAATCTTGCTCAGTAAAAAAAAAAAAAAAAAAGGATTGGCATCAGATGTTAGCTCAGGGCTCATCTTCCTCACACGCGCACACACAAAAGCTGTGTGATGTTGGACAAGTCAAGGGATTGCTCTGTGCACATATTTCCTCACTGGGAAGAGGAAATGACTTCTAAAGCCACTTGATTGTATGATTTTTGCAGAGATTTAAATTCATTTTAACTAGTGCTTTTCTAATAAAAAACTAAACAACCAATTCAAACAGTTACACATATAGAATAAAAAATGTGTTTCTTAGTACAACAGTTTGCTATCCTTCTAAACCTATTAAAAAACTTTTGCTTTCTAACATATACAATCAGCATATGTAGCATGTGTGTATTCCTAAATATGTATCATCCACATAATTTTAAGTTGTTTTACAAAAATAGAATAATGCCAAACCATCTGCACGGTTCCTCTCACCCCCCCCCCCCCCACCTTAGTCATAATAGCATGAATTTTCTATTTTGGTCAGCTAAAGGAGGACCCAGGTCTTCTATGACAACCTAATATGGATAGCCTTCTAGGATCCTGGGGTGAGCAGCACCCCAAGGGCCTGGGTCTCCGTCATCAAAAGCAACTTGGCAGAAGCTTCTAACTTTGTTCATTGGAACCCAAACTTTTCCAGATTTCTGCTTCCCCAAAGCCTTTCAACTTTTGAAGCGTTAGGCACTCCATTTTTAGATGAATATCATTCCAAATCAAGGCATTTCAATGCAGAAGCATAGGACCTGTCCTGGGCAATGAGGTTGAAGAGTAAGCTGGCCGTGACTGGATAGGGAGGATAACGTCGGGGAGGGCTGCCACATGCCAGGCAGAGTTCTAGGCACTGGGGTAACAGCAGAAAACTAAAAGCGCCTGCCTTGAATGGGGCTTTAATTCTGGTGGAGAGAAATTTGTCAGGTGGTGATGAGTACTATAGAGAAAAGTAACAAGAGAAGGGTTTGAGACTGGAAGAGAGAGTCAAGCCCAGAGAGATGAGAGATGAAGACAAGTTGGGTAAGGCTTTAAGAAGAAAGCATCCACTTTTGAGGAAAGTGTGTCACCTTATCATTTTACCTCACCATGCCTCATGTCCCTCTCCTTTCCCAGTTTAGATTCCAGGGTCCATCATAATCCTCCTCCCCATCTCGTATTCACATCAACTCCCTTGCCCCTTTCTCTTGCTTCATCTATTTTAATCAACAAACCACAATCCTGGTTACATAGCAGTTTAAAGGGGTTGGAGGAAAACATTCAACCAGTGTCTTATTTTAAATTCATGATCATCAACCTCAGAAGGGGAAACATTTCCTCCATCTATTCACTTTCCTAGTCATAAGACACCCATTTCATACCTTCTCCCTTTCCTCAAACCTCCAACATCTTGTATCACACCTTTACTCTCAGTTAATGACTTCTTACTTGACTGAGAAAATTGAAGCAATCAGAAAAAAACATCACAGACTCGCTCCACTGCATTTACTCACCTCACATAATTGTAGATCGGTGTTTCTTAAAGCCTGGTTTCCCAGCCAGCAGAATCGCACCACCCGGGAACTTGGCAGAAATGCAAATTATTGGGCCCCACTTCAGACCTACTGAATCAGAAATTCTGCGGGTGGGGCCCAGCAATCTGCTTTAATAAGTGCTCCAGCTGATTCCAATGAATCTTAGAGAACCAGTGCCCTAGGACTGTGCATGTTTCTGTCTAGAACAAATCCCTCCACTTGGGCACCAGACCTCAGTCTCTCACCAGCTCAAGAACATGGATCCATCAAATCTCCCTCTCCCACATCCCAATTTGACCTCTATTGGATCATTCCTATCAGCATACAAACATGCTGTTGTTTCTCCCATTTCTTCTGCCAGTTACCCCATTTCTCTATTCCTCTTTGCAGCAAAACCCTAAAGAGGAAGCTGTTATGAACTGGCTCCATTTCTCCTTCCATGCTCTCTAACCCACTCCACTCAGGCTTTCGTCCCTTTCATTCTGGTGGAACTGGTCTTGTCAGGGTCACTAGTGACCTCAGCTGGTTAATTCTCAGTCTTCATCTTTTTTGGCCTATAAACAGCATGTGGCCTTGTTGCTGTTTTCTCCTTGATATACTTTCTCGCTTGGATTCTAGCATAGCGTACCTCCTGATTTCCCTCCTATTTCACTGGTTGTTCCTACTTAGTCTCCTTGGCTGGTTCCTCCTCTGCTTTTTGTCCTCTTGATGCCAGAGTGATCCAGGGCTCAGTCCTTGACCCTCTACACTCAGTAGATTTCATTCTGTGGCTTTAAACACTATCCATGTGCCAACAACTCCCAAATGTAGAACAGTCCAGGTCTGTCTCCTGAACTCTGGTATACTCAACTGCCAGTTCAGCCTCTCCACTGGACGTCTCACCAACGTCTCAAACCCAACACTTACCCTTCCTCATCTGCCCCATCTCATTTAATAACAAATTCATCTCTCCTGTTCTCAGGCCAAATCCTGAGAATAATGTTTGACTCCCTTTCTGACATCCTGTATCATTTGTCAGCAAATCTTATTGGTTGACCACTTCTTGCCATGTCTGTCGGCCAAGTCACCATCCTCTCCTACCTGGATGCCAGCAACAGTCTCTTATCTGGTCTCTACTTCCACTTTGCTTTCTACAGTCTGCCCTCCACACAGCAGCAGAGAGATCTTGTGAAAATGTACATCAGATCATGTCACTTCTCAGCTCGCACTCTCTCATGGCTCCTGTCTCAGAGAAAAGGCCAAAGCCTTCATTGGCTCACAAAGCCTTATGCCATCTGACCCTTCATTCCTGCTTTCACTCACTGTTCTCCTGCTCCCGTCTCCACTGTTCTTATCTGCTCAACTCACCTTTACCTCCTTGCTACCCTTCAAACATGCCAGGTTCCTCTCAGAGGGATTTTGCCCCAGCTGTGTCTTCCGCCTGGAATACCTTTCCCTCATATATCTGCAAGGCCTACTCACTCCTCCTCCTTCAGGTTTTCCAGCAAGGGTTACCTATCAGCGAAGTCTCCCCTGGCCATCCTATTTGCATTCGCTATCCCCATCGCCCATGCTGCCTGCCTCCCTTGCTCCAGGCTTACAGACAGTGCTGGACCTGAGACCCCACCCACCCTAGATCTAGCTCTAGATTTTACTACCTACATTTTACTCCTGGGTGAGGAGTCAAGAAAGCTAATAAAAAGCTGTCAAACAATTTAAAAAATTGAAAGTATCAGGAATGACTAGTTAACAGAATTTTTAAAGTACAGTTTTTATTCTCAAATTCCAACTCCTGCTTTCCTGGAGTGATAGAACACTGACCTGGGAGTCAGCAACCTTGGATTCGAGGCCTGGATCTATCACTGAGGAGCTCTCTGACCTGTGGCAAGCAAGTCGTTAGGCTTGGTCAGCTTGGGAAGTGAGGGAACTGGGCTAAGTGATCTATGAAATTAACTTACCTCCAATCCTGATAACTACTTCCAAAATAAATCCCAACGCTGTGAGTGTTTCTCATCTCAGCTGCCACCACCCTCTCTCCGTGCTGTTATCACCTGCCTGGGCTGCTGCGTCAGCCGCCTCACTGATCTCCTCCTTTCCCTCTTGTCCTTTAATGCACCTTCTGCATAGCTGCCTAAGTGAAGGTTCTTACAAATATAAATCAGAGCATCCCAGTTCTCTCTTGAATCCTCCAGTGGCTTCTCATTGCATTTAGAATCACTCTCACGCTCCTTACCCTGGCCTACAAGGCCCTTTGCCATCTGGCTCTGTGCTTCCTGCATCTCATCTGGTTCCAGCCACAGTGGTTTCCAGCCCCTCCAATATGCCAAGCTCATTCCTGCCTTGGCAATACTTTGTTTCGCTTGCACGTTCTTCCTCATGTTCCGCCGGTGGATTCCCTCTTACTTTTTAGGACTCAGCTGCAATGTCATTTCCTGAGTGAGCTTCCTTTCCTGACTGCCTTATCTAAAGCCAGATCACCCTTGCTATTTTAAAATTCAGCTCCCTACTTGTTTTCTGTTTGCATCATAACATTTATCACAATGTAACATTATTTTAAATCATGCAATGTTCACACAATGGGATACCTTACAACTGTAAAAAAGACAGAAATCTATGTATTGATATAGAATGATTTCTTAAGATTGTTAAGTGAAAAAACCCCAAGGTGCAGTACAGAGTATATAGAATACCACCATTTGTATAATAAGGGAGGAAAGAATATATTTGCTTGTATATGTGTATGTTATCTCTGGATGAGTATAGAAGAAACTGATCACACTTCTTGTCTCTATGGAAGGGACTAGGTGGCTGGGGGCAGGAGTGGGAGGCTTTTCATTGTGCACCTTTTTGTATTTTGAATCATATAATGTACCAGGTGGTATTATTAAAAATAAATAAGTAAATATTTAAAAGTTGTGTACTTGCTTTGTTTCCTATCTCCCCAAAGAGAACCTAAACGTCATGAAAGTGTATACCATGTTCTTTCTTGTTTTATGTCACCAGCACTTAACACAGCGCCTGGCATTTAGTAGTGCTCAGTAAGTATTTACAGGATGAATGAATGAAAGATTGACGGTCTCTTCCAGTTCTAACATTGAGGTTCTAATCTTAGGTCTTCAGGAATATAAGACATGGATTTCAGGACCCAGCCATTCAGAAGCACCGAGAGAGATACTGAATTGTTTTGTAGTGTGGTATATTGTTTCTCTTTGTTGTTATCAATAAACTTAAAAAAAAAAAAATGATGGGGAGTGTAGTGGGGGACGGGATGTGGAGGACCTGCATGGCACAGATGCGCTTCCCTACTGAGAGCCCATGCAGCCACAAGAGGGCAATGTTCTGCTCAGACCATGCCCTAATTATTGCCTCTGGAGATAGCAGCCTCAGGAACAGTCAAAACAGCCCCCTTTCCTGCGGCCTCAAAACATTCAGGATCACAGCTCCTACCACACTCCAGTTCTGAGACTGTCTTAGATTCCAATTCTGAGATTTGTTGGTTCTCTGAGAAAGCTGGTTCTCTTCTGTTGGAGACTACACTAGATTCTAAATTCCCTGAGGTCAGGAACTAAGTCTCTCTTGCTCACCAGTATACTTAGAGCCTGGAACAGAATGAACAAAAGAATGAATGAAAGAAAGAAAAATTGTTGAGGGCACTTCGGAACAATGAAAATGCCCGGAATCAGGAGCTGTCATACCTCATTGTGCCAGGAGGTGGCACTAGAGGAGTTTTTTCTGAGTTGTCAGCTCACCGGGATCCTTACAGTTTGGGGCCTAGAGCCCTCTTTTGACCAGGGGAGGAGGTAGCTGATTTTTGACAAATTTACTAAGCACTCTGCTAGGCAGGAGGCTATTGTGAGAAGAGGCACGGCTGGGCCAGGGAGACAGAAGCCCCACACAGAAATTAACTCTGTATAGGAAGATAAGTGATATTCTGGCCCTTAGGAGCCCCGAGAAGGGAGGATTAAGTTTCTTTGAGGCATTTGGGGAAAGTTCATAGAGCAAGTGACATCTGAACTGGGCCTTGAAAATGAGGAGGATTTATGCAGTTGGAGGATGTTCTAGGAAGAGGGAATGGATTCATGGGAAATTGGGAGAATGGTGAATTGCCAAGGATGGCTGGGTTATCCTAATTTGGTGGGAGATAAAAAGGTAAAGAAAACGTTCTGCTCTCTGAGTTTTACATTTTTGATGAAAGGACAAAAGACTTATGAAAAATTTTTAAAAATTTTATTTATTTATTTTTTCCCCCAAAGCCCCAGTAGATAGTTGTATGTCGTAATTGCACAGCCTTCTAGTTGCTGTATGTGGGACGCGGCCTCAGCATGGCCGGAGAAGCGGTGGGTGCGTCGGTGCGCGCCCGGGATCCGAACCCGGGCCACCAGCAGCGGAGCGCGCGCACCCAACCGCCAAGCCACGGGCCGCCGGCCCAGACTTATGAAATTAACTAATGCAATGCATACAGTAGGGGCTCAAGAAATAGTCAATGGATTAAGATTTATGTGTCAGATAAAGAGTAGAGGCTCAATAAATGTGTTGTTGAATGAATGAATCATGGAACTCCGAGTGGTTTCTTTGCTAAATCATATGTCCTTGCTGATGGTTTACGAGTGTGTTTTTTCCAAGATCCTTTCCCCCTGTGTCTGAAGCTCTTCATAGACAGCTTTTCTTTCCTCTAAAGACAAGAAATGCTGACTACAAAGGGGAAAGGATTGCAATAACCTGTGAGGTCCCTGGCGTCCAGAGCCTTATTAGATGATTCCTAAGTCCTGTCCCTAGAACATAGTCTTCTTCCTTAGGGCTGAGACAATAGTAATCATCACATATTTTTATAGCAACTGATGTCATCCATCACTTCCATATTGCTAAATCCACTGTAAACATTTCAATCCTCATTTTTACTTAATTCAGAGGACTGCTTCTTTTATTTTATTTTTTTGTGAGGAAGATTAGCCCTGAGATAACATCCAATGCCAATCCTCTTCTTTTTGCTGAGGAAGACTGGCCCTGGGCTAACATCTGTGCCCATCTTCCTCCACTTTATATGGGACGCCACCATAGCATGGCTTGACAAGCAATGCGTCGGTGAGCACCCGGGATCCGAACCTGCGAACCCCAGGACGCCCCAGTGCAGCACGCGCACTTAACCGCTACACCACTGGGCCAGCCCCCAGAGGGCTGCTTGTTTCTCGAAACGTCCTCCTTTCTACTTGTGTGATCCTGTGCTCTCCAGTTTGCTGCCTGCCTCTCTCCTCTTTTTGGTTTCATCTGCCAGCTTCTCCTATTCCTCTCTGCAGCCATTAAAGGTCTAGGCCCCAGCCTCCTCTTGCTTTATCCTGGGTGATCTCATTCTTCCTCGTGGTTTCAGTTACCATCTAGATGTCAGCAGTCCTCAGAGCTCTCTGTCTAGCTCTTTCTCTGAGCTCCAGCCCACACAACCTACACAACAGCCTACTTGACCTTTTCACTTGGATGTTTCTTAGGCATCTGAATCTCAACATGTATAAAAACTCCTCATCTTCCCCACCTGCTCCCCCTCCAGGGTCCTTATCGTCGCATCACCCAGCCTGTTGCTTCAGCCGGAAGCCTGTGTGAGTCATCCTTGACTCAGGTCCTGGTCATTCCACCCCCTCAAGAGCTCCTGAATCTTTCCACTGCTCTCCATCCCCATCACTACCATCATCTTGAGCTGCCCCCTCTCCAGACCATTCTCTCCTCAGTAGCCAAAGTGACTTTTTAAAATGCAAATGAGATCATGCCATGTCTCAAAATTCTTCCAAAACCCTCCCATTTCCCTTATATAAAATCCAAGCCCTTTAACTGTGACCTTTAAGACCCTGCATGATCTGGCTGATGCCCACCTCTCAGGCTCCATCTCATGCTGCTGTTCTTTTCCCACTCTACTTCAACCAATTTGAATTTCATTTAAGCATTCATTCATTTGTTCATTCAGGCAACCAGGTATTTATAGAGTGTCTCATTTGTGCTAGGTGTGGTGCTAGGTGCTTGGGTGTGAACATGGTGAACGTCTCTGCCCTCATGAAGCCTCCTATGTTTTCTCTTCCTGCTTCAGGCTCTTTTCACATGCTGCTCCCTCTGCCTGAACTCCCTCCTCCAACATACATACTCTACTCCTCTCCACTACTAACTCCGGTTCATCATTTGGGTCAAAATTAAACATCATTTCCTCTTTGAAGCTTTCCCAGACCTCTCAGACTCAGTTAGGAATCCCTGTAATAGATTCCCATGGTCCTGAACTTGCCGTTCGTTACTCATGTCTGTCTCCCCTGCTGGACCAGAGGCTCCAGGAGACTAAAAACCAGCTCTGCCATGTTCCCCCGTGCCCGGCACTATGCCTGGCTCCTATCGTGAGCTCCATACATACTGCTCTGAATGAAAGGATGTATCCTTTTCATTTGGACCTGCTTTTTTAGAACATTTGAGGATGACATCTTAAATACCGCCACAGACACGGCCACCCGAGTCATAGCCTTGCACAATCAAGTCTACCACGCTCTGGTGCTGTGCTCTAAAGGAGACCACTGATCCTGACCTCTCCCTGATTCAAGAAAGCAAACACCCAGCCTGCACAGAGATTTGCTGCTAAAGCCCTTTCATGCAGTCAGCGTCTCCTACAGAAAGGCAGCTCCTGGGTGTCAGAACAAGGGCTTCGCGTTGAGATGGATTCTAGTTTTCAGTCTTGGCCACTTAGTAGTTGTGTGAACAGGTCATTCAACTTTTCTGACCCTCAGTTCTCCTCCCTGTAGGAAAGACAGGCATAATAATACATGCATTGCTGGGTTGATGGGAGGAGTTTACGAGCTGTCACAAAGGACCCGCAGGCCATGAACCTCAGCTTCTTTCTTAACCGAGAGGCAGTGCGGGGTCAGTGGTGAGCAGTCTGGGTTCTGGGTCAGACAGACCAGAGTGTGAGTCTTGGCTCTGTCATTTCTTAGTAAGCTGACCTTGGGGGAAGTAATGTAACATCACGGAGTCTCAGTTTCCTTATATGGAAAATGGGGACAAAGTTATACCTGCATCTAGGGTTGTCATAAGCGCTTATGCGACACTAATGTGTATAAAGGGCTCAGCCCAGAGCCTGGCACACAGTAAGTGCTCAATAGATGTGCACAGCATTATGACAGAGATGGTAAGGGGGACAGAGAAATCAGGTTCACGGTTCTGATCTTCACTGGGGAAATCATTTGGGAACTATTTATTGAGCATCTAATTTGTGGAAGGTCCTATGGGGGGTATCATTTGACATGGACCCTGCTATTAAGTCTAGTAGAGGAGTCTAGTACATAAGTAAGGAAGCTTTCACGTACAAAGTGATAAAGGTTATTAAAAAACAAACAGGGGACTCAAAAACTTGTTGAAAGAAAGGAGCTAGAAGCAATAGTACATACTACACAATTCCATTTTTATGAAGCTCTAGAACTGGCAAAACAATCTATGGTGATAGAGGTCAGAAGAGTGGTTCCTGCTGGAATATTGGCTGGGAAGAGGCACAAGGGAACTTTCTGGAAGTGTTCTCTGTCTTGATCTGGGTAGCGGACCCGGGGGTGTATGCAAAATATGTAAAAATTCATCCAATGGTACACTTACGATTTGTGCATTTTACTGTATGTAAATTATATTTTTAAAAAATTGTGCCAGAGGGGTTTAGAGAAGGGAGCAATTTCTTCTAGCTAAGTGGACAGGGCAGGCTGCATGGCCTGGAGAAGGAACTGCAGGGGGGAAATGGCCACTTTCTCTCTCGGTGACTCAGTAACGGAGGATCTAAACAAAGCACTTAAATTTCCCTTAATGGAGTCGGGAATCATCAGTAAGTGGTTTTGGAGATTATTTGCTATCTGTTTGCAACGCAAAAAAAAAAAAAAAAGTTTGGGATTATATAATTGCAAAAATCACAGTTAGGGAGGTAATGATTAAGTGTAACATGAGTGTTCTATTTTGGGCCTCATTGCCAGCGCTTCTGGCCCTTCACTCCCTTTGGCTAATGTGATTGCGAATTTTCCGCTGGTTCTCTTCTGTCGGAGGCGGCTGGATGATGGCAGGCAGTGGATGGGGAATACACAGTGGAATGATAAATCACATTTCTGCTGAGCTCCAGTGTTCACAGAGCACCTGTGTACACAGCATCTCACTCGATGATTGCAATCGAGGAGGGAGGGAGGGATATCAGTCACGGTTATTCATTGCAAGCAACAGAAACCAATTCTGGGTAGCTTAAGCAGAGAAGGAGTGTATTGGGAGGTTGTCAAACAGGTCACAGACTCAAAAGGAAAAGTGGAGGGCCGGCCCCGTGGCTTAGTGGTTAAGTGCTCGCACTCCGATGCTGGCGGCCCGGGGTCCGGATCCCGGGTGTGCACCGACGCACCGCTTCTCCGGCCATGCTGAGGCCGTGTCCCACATACAGCAACTAGAAGGATGTGCAACTATGATGTACAACTATCTACTGGGGCTTTGGGGGAAAAATAAATAAAAAATTATAAAAAAAAAAAAAAGGAAAAGTGGAGAACTAGGGTCAGAAAACAGGCAGGAAGCAAGGATGGCTTAGTTAAGCCCGTGTATTTTAAGATGTCTTTGTTTCAGCAGCTTAACTATTACAGGTACACTTGGGAACGATCAAGACAGATTTTCAAGGAAGCGGTAGCATGGAGATGGATGGTAGAAAGTAATTTGACCAGCAGAGAAGGAAGATTCCAGGAAGGCATCACTGCCCGAGCAGAGGCAGGGAGGTAGGAGAGAACACTGAGGCTGTGCTTAGGGACACAATTTGTGCAGGGGGCGGGGGGGGGGGTGAGAGATGAAGCTGGGAGGGCAGGTTGAGGCAGACGCCTTGCATGTCTGGGTGATGAGTTTGTACGTAAACCGGTGGGCAGTAAGGATCCTTGCAGGTTTTCGAGCAAGGGAACAAGATTTTCTATTTGTACTCTAGGAAGATTTCCCTGGTACCCACAAGAGGACTGTGTGAAGCAGGAAAAGTTTGGACCTAGGCCAGCTGACGTGGTGAGCAACAGTGTCAACTGCTCCTGAGAGACTGAGAATGAGAACCAGGAAAGGGCTTCGGTGCCTGGGTCATCGGCAACACGGAGGAAGCAGCTTCAGGGCTGTGCTGAGGCCAGTGTGCAGAGTGTTGGGGACTGAGTGGGTGACGAGGATGTGGAGTTTCAGGCAGATGAGAACAAAGGCCCCAAGTCCACGCTCTCTGCCACCTGCCCTAGCCTGTCACTGCCCTCAGCTCCTTCTGGGCTCCCCACCTCCTTCCACAGCTCCCCCCTGCCTCAGAGCTGAGTCCCTCTGAATCTCTCTGCTCCCTTCTGTTCCCCGAGCTGGACACAGAATCTTAGCATCCTGAGAGACCTTAGATGGAACGTGGAGGCTTGGGGAAGGGAAGGGACTTGCCAAGGACACAGCCAGGGAGAGGCAGAGCCAACAGTGAAACTCTGTCTCCTCTGCCCTGCCCAGGGCTCTTCTCTCCCAACCTGGTGTAGACATGGACCTTCTGAGAAGCTGTTCCTGACTGAGCCCCTTTGCTGGGTTATTTCACAGCCTCGTGGTGTGCATGCACTTGGTGTGTGTTGAATATTCCATGGGTGATTTAAAATTCCTCATTTGCTGTGACTTCCAATGAGACCAGACAGAGGCCTATGGTCTTGTCCTTGGCGTCTCCTCCGGAACCTAGTCCAGGGCTCTTCATGAAGAGCTCCTGGGCTTGGGGTTGAGGCTGCTCTGCCCTCAACCTGGGGGGAGTGCTGAGTGCAGACCCTGGGGCCCTCAGTCTGATCCCCAAAGGCAGTGCCCAGAGGAGACCACGACAACTAGGAAGAACCCAGACAAAAGGCTCTGAGCCAGCCTTTACTCCTTCCATGTCTCTCTAGGGATCCCCTCACCTTCGGAGGGACTTCTGGCACGCCCCAGGCTATATAGGCCTGGGGTGAAAGTGTGTCTCTCCAGAGCAGGTTTATGGGTCCAGGACGCGTTTTATGTTAATTCTTTAGCTTGTGAGTAGTGTAAAGTCAAACTCCAAACCTGAGCTTGGATTACAAACTCCCCAGGGAGATACCCACGCTCCCACTCTACCTAGCTGACATACAAGTTTCCTTGTTTCTCTGTGCCGGAGGAGAGATTTTTTCCTCATCTCTTCTTTCACTGAGGGTAGTCCTTTGAGGTCCTGATATATATGAGGGTCTCAGTTCTATCTCCTTACCCTGTATCGCTGGAACCTGGACCCAGCTATACCCTCACCATCTTCTAACTCATCTCCTCACCCTGGAATCTTCCCTCGCTATTCTTCACCCTCCCACCAGATGCATCTTAGTAAAGTGCGGCTCTGATCATGCTCAAGAACCTTCAATGGCTCCCCATGGATTAGAAATGTAGCACATAGTTAACTAAGTAGCATTTCAGGCGTCTACAGCAGGATCAACCCACTTAGTAGTCTCATCACTGTCACGCCCAGCAGGGAGGCCACTAGGCAGGCAGAGCGGTAACTCAGGGGACACCAGGGAGAAGCGCATGCCACCCGCTGGGCACTTGAGGCCACTTCCCTGGCCAAATGATGCCCCCTTCCTGCCCCCTGCCATTCACATTCTCGTCAGACTTCATTTGCCCATTTTATTCATAACATAGCAGGCATGAAAAAAAAAATACTATTTTAAAAAGCTGCCCGAAACGGTAAATTTCATGTTACGTCTATTTAATGACAAAAGCAAAAAAGCAAAAAAAAAAAAAAAAACAAAGCTGCCTGGCAGTATTTTCTATTCTAAGGCAGACTTCATCTTGGTGGAAGACTGCCTTTTTTTGAGCAACATACCTCCTTGGTCTTCCGTTAAGCACAGCAAGTCTTGGAATGAACGTGGAGGGGGAGTTGAGACCAAAGGAGATCGACACCTTGCACCACCAGAGAAAGGGCATCCTTTTGGGTGGAGAGGCTGTTAGGATGTTGTTTTGGTTTGATTATAAATGCTGCTTTTGTTTTCTTTCTCTGGAGGACCCAGGACATGGGCGTGGGGCACAGTTTGGACCCAGAAGAGGAAGGGCAGGCACAGAAGACCTTGATCGGAGCAGAGAAGGCCCCGCTAATGTGGCGGGGGTGGGGGAGGCTGAGGGACCAGAGGGCCACGACCGAGGGGCCTTGAGATGTCCGTATTGGAGCTTTCCGGTGGGGTAGCATTTTTAAGTTTTCATTTACTGAGCTGCAATTTGCTCGCGACTTCCCCGGGGTCGGCAAGGCTGGTTAGCCCCCACACCCCGGACTCAGCCTGAGGCTCGTGCTGCTCGGGGAGTGCAGGCGAGAACAGCCGCCCTGTCTTCGGGGGAAGCTGATTGGGAGTCTGGCGGCAGCCTGAAAAAGTGGGTACAAGACAGCTTGGGACAACCAGGAAGAAACCAGAGCGGCTATTCAGATTGCATGGAAACAAGGCCCCTGACTCTGGTTAAACTCTGAGTTTTGGATTCAGATGGTCTTGTTTCGATTCCTGGTTCTACCTTACAAGCTGTGTGATGTTGAGCAAGTTAATTAACCTCCCTGAGCCTCAATTTTACTCTGTTAAATAAGCACTGGGCTGTCATGGGGGTTAAATGAGACACTGTGCGTATATCACTTAGCATAGCGCATGCCCCACAGACTCCAGTTCAACCATGTGAAATTGCTGTTTTGTGTTCAAATATGGTTAAGAGGTAAATTCATATGGTTCAACCTAATAAGGTCGCAATAAACACAGGACATTATTATTATTGTCATTGTTATTATTAACAAGTACTTCCTCTCCAGGAACCCTCAGAAATACTGGCAAGAAGACTGGACTCCCTATTTGGCTCTTTTTTTTTTTTTTAGGAAGATCAGCCCTGAGCTAACATCTGCCACTCCTCCTCTTTTTGCTGAGGAAGACTGGCCCTGGGCTAACATCCGTGCCCATCCTCCTCCACTTTATATGGGACGCCGCCACAGCATGGCCTGACAAGCGGTGCATTGGTGCGCGCCTGGGATCCGAACCCAGGGCCGCATCAGCGAGGCACGCGCACTTAACCACTACGCCACGGGGCCGGCCCCTCCCTATTTGGTTCTGATGTGAAAGGAAAAGGAGAATCAGGAAGATCAGAAAACAGGAGCTCTGGGGTTATAACTGCCATTGTCTTCATAATAATTTCTCTCACTTGGACCATTTACTAAATGGACTCTTGCATTTCACTCTAGGTTTTTCTTACCTGTATTTCCCTTTCAATGCCCCCCCCTCCCCAGATGCGTTTTGTAACCAGATTCTACCTGGACCATAATGTGAGGAGGAGGCGTGTCCTGTGAGGCGGGTGAGGAGGCGTCTTAGGAAACCCGGGCTGTGGGCAGGAGCCGCTGCCGGGGTCAGGGTGGTGCCTCCAGGAGGGAGGCCTGGCTTCCTCTGAGGCCTGCAGCCCTCTCTGCCATCAGGGCCCGCGGGCCGCAAAGGCTGGGGGCTTCAGGAGGGTGTTGGAGGCTGCAGAGGGAGGAGGCCTTCTCTGGAACCCAAGCCTGAGTCTGGAGCTGGGAGGAAAAGAAATGGAAGTGAACTGACCTTGTTAACTGGCCTGGCCTCGAGGGGTGAGCCGGAGGTGGTTCTGGGTCTGGCAGGCAAATGGCCAGGAGGTGGCTCTTCAGAGAGGAGAGCGGGACAGTTGGGCTCATCTCGCTCTCGCCGTGGGAAGAGAGAGGGGAGAGATGGGCAATTTGAGTCTCCTTGGCAGCTCTCTTCTCATTTCCATAGCAGCCTGAGGAGCGAGATGAGTCATGTGTCCAAGTGCAGTGGAGGAAGGAGACCCAGCCTCTCTCCTCTCCAGCCCCTCTCCACATCCCCTGCTGGTGAGGAGAGACCTGCTGTCTTGGGCTCTCTGGCAAGATTGGCAGCAGCAGATTTACTTATTTCTAAAAAAATGAAAACAGCTTTGTTGGATTTTTTCTGCTTATTGTAAAAGATTTAGACAGTTGGATAAAGATACATATTTAAATCTATATCTACAATCTATATCTATATATCTATTTAAAGTAAACAAAATCATGTCATTTCATCAACCAGAAACAGCACCCATTAGCATTTTGGTGTCAAGCATTCCACACTTTGTTCTCCTATGCATCCATATTATCCAGATCACCCAGAAATCAGCTGGGGTCTTAAGATTGAGACAAGATGGTGTGGAAGATCAAAATTGGCCACCCTGAAATGTATCTCTTTACCTTGATTATTTTCTCTGATGGACATTTGACCTCCCCCAAACTGCCTAAAGAATTTAACATAGAAGACCTGTTTCAGGAAGGAGCCACTCTCATATGATGGCTGTAATATAATGTAAAATAGATGTTACAATAGGAAAGGCACCAACAAGCCCATCTTATGAAAAATTCTGTCTCTTCCTGGCCACATTCTCTAGGTGGCCCTGAAAAGAGTTGCCAGACAAACATTTACATTTATAAGGGAAATCTCCATTTGTAAAGGTATCTCCCTCTCTGTACTGAGAAGAGGAGGGATGACCCCATCTCTAGAAACTTATCAATGTGGAAGGGGAGGCCTTATACCTACATAATAATCTTACTTGTTTACTGTGCGCTTTTCTGGAGATCTCCCATAACTGACTGCCCCCACCCCCAACATCCTCCTTTGTCTTTAGCTGAAGATAGTATTTAAGATGAGAATCTCTGCCATTTTGTTGAGAAATTCAGTTTCCCTGGTTTCTGCCATGTATACATGTTATTAAACTTGGTATTATTTTCTCCTGCTAACCTGTCTTTTAATTATTTGGCCAGCCATAAGAACCTTAAGGGAAAGGGAGGAGGGGGATTCTCCCTCTTCCCCAACAATGGGCTTGAACCCTTCATTTTCTGCCCAGTGGAAATTCCCATTCCCTCCTCAAAACCAAGTTTCTCCAGGGCGCATAAGTGGGCCCACTCAGCCCTGGCTCCTACTTACTAATTCCACCAAATTCTTAGTCTCTGCTCTGCATCCTTTTGGCTGCTCTGGTGTGTAACTCCTGGGGCAACATGGCCTGGTGGTAACTGAGACCTGAAATTTAGCTCCTTTCCTCCATTTCCAGAAAACCCCTCTTCACAAGAAGCCATATGTGTATTGCAAACATTCCTAAGGTAGGAGGGGTTGTGTCACAGGAACACAAACTATTTAAAATCGAATGGTGAAAGTCCTTGGGTTCTCTGTCAGGGCGCTTCACCTCCATCGTCCTTCCTTTCCTCTCTTCCTGCTGCCCCCACCCCTCTTCACATTGTTTCTGACACATCTCTCTCATAGGCTGCTCTGAGAGTGAATGCCCATGGGAGCATGTACACTTCCTGCCTCAAGTGGTTTATTGAAGTGTTATCTTAAAAAGAGACAATTCTCTCTCTAAGGAGCCTGCTGCCATCTGTTAAGGCGACAATTCCTTCCATCCTGCTAGACATATCCACCTTTTTTATTAGAAAAAAAACAAAAATGAGCTCATTCTACACATTCTCTATGACAACAGAGCTGATATTCTTTTCTCCAATTTACAGGAAACGGAAATGAAAGCCTGGGCCCTTGCCTACAAGCCCCTCTGTCTGGCCCTTCACCTGGCTAGGCCTTCAGCTCAGTCAGAGCTAAGCCCTGGGGTTCTATACACTTGCAAACATCTCTAATCAGTGTGTTTAATGTAGTGTTTGTTTCTTATTGTTTCCTTCTCCCACTAGAATGTAAACTCAGTGAGGCCACAGACCCAGTCTGTTTTGCTTACTGCTCTGTCTTCAGAATTAATCACATAGTAGGCTGTATCAGTCAGAGTTCTCCAAAGAAACAGAGTCAACAGGATGTGTATATATGGAAAGAAAGATTTATTTTAAGGAATTGGCTTACGTGGTTATGGAGTCTGGAAGTCCAAAATCTGTAGGGTGGGCTGGTAGCCTAGAGACCCAGGGAAGAGCCGACGTGGCAGTTGGAGTCAGAAGGCTGTCAAGCTGCAGAATTCCCTGTTGCTCAGGAGAGGTTAATCTTTTGTTCTGTTCAGGCCTTCAACTGATTGGATGAGGCCCACTCACATAATGGAGGGCAATCTGCTTTACCCAAACTCCACCAATTTAAATGTTAATCTCATCCAAAAACACCTTCACAGAGACATCCAGAATAATGTTTGACCAAATATCTTTGAACTGTGGCCCAGCCAAGTTGACACATAAAATTAATCATCACAATAGGCACATGATAACTATTTGTTGAAGGAGTGGCTGACTGAATGAATGAATGAGTGAATTTAAGGAGGGTGAGAGTCTTGCCCGGGTCACACAGCTGGCAAAAAAGAAGGCCCAGGTCTTCTGAACTCGATGCAGGCAGCTGTTCTTTCCACTCCACCACAAGGCTTCTCGGAACAGTGACCACAGCCAGACTTGTGTTGTTCCTATGGCTGTCGTCAGAACACAAGACATTCTCCTGCAAGCTCTTTATATTCCACAAAGGTCTACACTCCTCTCTGGCATTATTACAAAGTAGGTCTTTTGATAGAAATTTTCACTACCTGCGTGACCTGAAGACCTGAACAAAAAGGAGAGCCTCACCTAAACTTTCTCCTGCAGGATAAAGAAGCTAGAGCTGGACACTAGGATGTGGAGGTCTGGCCCTAACCCACTAACCTACTCCTCAAATCCCTGCCCACTTCCCTTTGAGCTCTTTACCCTCCAGCCAAACTAAGCTACTTCCTATTCCCCGTACAGACCCTGCAATGAATTCCTTCCTCCGTGTTTCACCTGGTGCTGTTCCCTTACCTGGAATGCACCTCCCCCTCCTCTACATTTCATCCATTTTTTTGTTCATTCAACAAAAATTTCTTAAGCACCTACAGGGGGCAGGTCCTATCTTTGCACTGGGCACACGGTGATGAGCAAGAGAGAGAAGGAGCCTGCCCTTCCTGAGCTCACGTTCTAGTATTGGGAAAACAGACACAACTCAAGCCAGTAAATGAACAAGAGAATTTCAGGTGGTGATAAGCGCAGGGAAGAAAATCAGGAAGTAATAACAGGTTGCAATAGGCTGATATGAAAGATAGTGCTAGGGTTGGGGAGGGATGTAATTTAGATTTGTGCTCAGGGCTGGTGTTTGAGGAGAGACCCCAGCCACATGGGGACTGGGTGAAGAGCATTCTAGCACAGGGAACTGCAAGTGCCAAGACATAGGGTAGGGGCCGGCCAGTGGCTTAGCGGTTAAGTGCGCCGCGCTCCGCTGCTGGCGGCCTGGGTTCAGATCCCGGGTGGGCACCTACGCACCGCTTCTCTGGCCATGCTGAGGCCGTGTCCCACGTACAGCAACTGGAAGGAGATGCAGCTATGACACACAACTATCTACTGGGGCTTTGGGAGAAAAATAAATAAATAAATAAAATTATAAGACATAGGGTAGAACAAGCTTGATGTGTTAGAATAGAAATAAAATACTGTATTGCATACTTTCTGTCAGGCATGTGATAGGCTCTGGGGATACAAAGATAAACAGGGCGTGGTCCTTTCCTCTGAAGAGTTCATGGAGGCAGAAATTATAGCTGACGCCTTTTGGGGGGATCTACCCAGACCACGAATCAATCATCCCACCCCCTACTTTCTCCAGGAACTTGCACCACCCAGGGCTGCTGGCTGGTGGCAGCCATGTTTGCACTCTGCAAGCCCATCCTGCGGCCATGGCTGATTGGACGGGGCGGGAGGTCACCTGACTTAAACAGGACCAATCAGGTTTCCTTCTCCCAGCACAGCTGGGAGGTTCAAAAGCTACTCCTGCTTGCCCCTGCGCTAGAACATTTATTAGCTCAATAAACATGTCCTGAGGAGTTATCTCTAGGGTGACCAACCATCCCGATTTCCCCAGGACCGAGAGGTTCCGTTGGTAAAACTAGGAGAGTCCCAGGCAAACCAGGATGGTTGGTCACCCTATCTACTGTGTGACAGGCTGGGTGTTAAACCTGAGGATTTAGGAGCTGCGCGTGGTCAGACCCGTTACTGTTGCTGGAGTAGCAGAGGAGGCTGCTCAGCAGAGACAGAATGGAGGAGAGATGAGAAACAGAGTGAATCCTCCGGATTCTATTCCCGGTCTTAGGGTCTTCCCAGAGCCGGTCTACATCCCTGACCAGGGATCTTCAGACACCCTTGTTCCCTTACAATAACGCTCCTGCTTAAGTTAGTTGTAGTGGGTTTCTGTTACTTGCAACCACAGAGTCCTGATTGATAGAAACAGTGTCTGTAAATAACTGCAACCCAGGAGGTACCTGCATTCACAGAGGTGTCTGCAGTTGGGGGGACAGTGGTGGCACAGTGAGGATGTGGCCTGCCCACTTGGCTATGTCCCCAGGAAAGTCTCCCCCAAGTCAATCAATGGTCTCTGTCTCTCAACTCCCAACAACTGCATCTGACCCTTTCCTCTCTCATAACACGCCTCCTCCCTTGTATCTTATATGCCACCTTCTAGACTGTAAAGATTCATGTATGATTCATCTTTGTGCTTCTCCCCAAACATGGTGTCTAACGTGTCTTTTTGTATAGAAAGTGCTCGGTTCAATTATTATCTGCAATAAGGGGTTCTATAGCCAGGGGAGTGTGAATATTCTTACTGGGTAATAATAATCTCTTGCACTTGTGTCGTGCTGCAGTATATAAAGCATTTCAAGTTCATTATCTGGTGGGCATCCAACTCTTCAAAATTTGGGTATTAGTAATAATAATAGCAGCTGCTATTTATTTTGTGCATATTCTAAGTGCTAGATGAGGGAAAAAAACCCACAAAAAAACCCCTGAGGTTCAGAGAGAGTAAATGATTTGCCCAAGATCTTCAAATTTATATGTCACAGATCTGACCATAGAGCCTTATTTGCAGGCTGCAAACCCATTTCTCTCTGCCCTGGTGGCAGGGCTGCAAGATCTCAGGGGTAGCGTGCAGGCCACTCAACCCCTCCCCCGACCCCCTGTGGTCTGATTCAAGTCCTCTGTGGGGGGGCCCTGGCTCCATCCTGACCCTCTCGGTAGCGCAGGCCTCAGGTCACTCAGTTTGCCAGACTGGCCAAGTCAGGTGAAGTGGGCTCCCTGGAGCCACTGTGGTTGCCATGGCACCTTCCCTAGGATCCTCTCGGTGCAAACCTGAGAGCGAGATGTTTTGAAGCAAATGGGGGAAAACAGAGAAATTCTCCCACTAATTGGGCAACTAGCAAACAGCCAGCCTCTCCTCGACATTCCTTTCAATGCCTCATAGGTGGGTCTCAGGGCCACGGAATTCAATTCCTCCATTTCATAGGCGAGGAAACTGAGGCCCAGGTGCTTACTGTTTCACAAAGAGGTTTTGTGCCTTGGCCAGGAAGGTCTCTGGAGCCGGAGAGACCTGGGTTCCAGTCCAGCCCCTGTATGTGCTGTGTGACGTTGGGCAAGCTCCTGAACTGCTCTGAGCCCTGGATTCCTCCTCTGTAAACTGGGGGTCATTACACACCTTCCCTGAAAGAGTTATGTGAAGGATTAACTCAAACCATATACATAAAAGTGCTTTGCAAAGTGCCCAGCATATGAGGAGATGCAGTTGCCCGAGGTCTTCCCGCCCAACGTCGGGGAAAGTGCATTGTTACAGGATTCAGGAGACGTGGATGCTGGTCTTGACTTTGCTACTAACTTGCTGCATGTAAGTCCCTTCACCACTCTGGACCTCAGTATCTTTTTCTGTAAATTAAAGGAGGGTTGAACTAGATGATGCCTAAGCTTTTTTCCAGTCCTACAATTCTGTGCATCTGGTGACAGAATGCTAATCCCAGGGCTCCTAAAGCTGTATTTGTTTCACCACACCGCCCACCCTCACTACCAGAATGGCCCTGGGTGCCAGCCAGGAGGCCAGCACCCCAGCCTGAAGGCCCTTTGCAGGAGAGGGAGAGATGCCTCTGGGGCAGGAACTTTCCATGAAGGCTGGGGCTGTGGGCACTCAGTCTGGCTCCGCAGCATTCCCCTCTGGTTCAGGGTCCTGCCCAGGCTGCCTGAGGAGAGGCTGGGGAGGATGCGGATGGGGTCGGGGAGAAGGATACCTTGGAAGAAGGAGACTGGGGACTTGCCAGCCGGGAGTACCCATCTGACAAGGTCAATTGAAAGCAATTTTTAATATCCTCAGCATCAGTGTGGAGATGAGAGGTGGGCAGTTTGATGCTTGAGAAAGTAATTACAGAGGAGAAAGCAGGAGGAGGAAAGGCAGTGGATGGCATTAGGGATTCCAGTGGAGGGAATGGGAACTCCAAATGGGGGGGAGGGAGAGGTTTGGGATGGGGCGGGAAGCTGAAGGGAATGAAAAAAAGCAGAGAAAGGAAAGGGAAGAACTGATTTTTGTCTAGGAAAATGACAGCTTGATAGAAAAAACAGGAGACAGACAGAACATGTTCACCTCCACCATCATGTTGCTCACTCACCGGCCACTCCCTGCCCCTCCCCCCGACCCCTGCCCCGAGGCAGGCAGGAGAGGCACTAGGCACTGGGCACTGTTCTCGGAGTACAGGTCTGGAGAAGGCCCTTCTCCCCACTGGGTCACACTTGGTTGCCTGGGCTCCCGGGGCCCCATGCCTCAGAGGCCCCTCGCCTTCTGCCTGTAACACTGAGACCTCTATTCATGCAGGTCTAGTTGGCAATGGGCTGGGGAACTCCAAGCCTGTCCCACTCTCTCCTCCAAGCCACTGTCCCTTCCCTGCTGCTGCTCATTCATCTTTCGAGTCCCTTCTAATCCCTCCCCTCATCACCTTCCACTCTAAACAAACAAATTCTGCAGTTTGGTGCATGGGAATTAACTCCAGGCAGGACCCAGCACACTATTCAGTACGTGTACCCAACACTGGCTAAGTCCCAGGGATGGATCGGTCTAAATCTGGGGTCACTTTGCCTCAAAAGATCAAGAAAGGTGGGCCGGCCCCGTGGCTTAGCGGTTAAGTGCACACGCTCTGCTGCTGGCAGCCCGGGTTCGGATCCCGGGCACGCACCGCTTCTCCGGCCATGCTGGGGCCGCGTCCCACATGCAGCAACTGGAAGGATGTGCAGCTATGACATACAACTATCTACTGGGGCTTTGGGGGAAAAATACATAAATAAAATCTTTAAAAAAAAAAAAGAGCAAGAAAGGAAGTTTGATATCAACATGGTTATTGTTATTAATGTTAGACATGATATTGTAATAATAGTACTAGCTAAGAGCTTATTGAATGTTTCCTATGTGCCAGGCACTGCCACAAGCGTTGGATCTGCATTACCTCATGTATCTCTTTCATAATCCTGTAAAATATATATTATTATCATTTCCTCTTAATAGATGAGGAAACTGAGGCTTGGCGAAGTTGATAAACTTATCCAAAGTCACGTAACTAGAATGTGGCAGACCCAGTGTTCTAACCCAGAGGCCATACTCTTAATCACAGAATTCCACCTTCCAGTCTCAAAACAATGTTTTCATGTCAATAAACCACGTCTCCTTCTTCCTGGGATGTTCCCCACACACTGGTGCATTCTTTAGAAATGCTTTAAGCAGCAAGTAACAAAATAACATGACTGGGAGTGGCTTAAACAAGAGATCTTGAAGCAGGCAGTCCAGAGCTGATGTACTTATAGCTCAACAACATCACCAAAGACTCAGGCTTGTTCTTTCTTTCCACTGGCAATCTCACCATATTGGCTTTTCACCCTCTGCTTATTGCTTCATGATTGCAGGAAGGCAGCTATAGCTCCAGGCATCACACCAGCATCCCAAGGGGTTTGGACAAACAGTTTTCTTCTGATACGGCTTTGCTTTTTATCCTGGAAAAAAATGTTGTCAGCAGATTTCTGTTTACATCTCATTGGTTACATATCCATCCCTAGACCAATCACTGATGTAGGAATGTATGTATTATAATGGCTCCTGCTTAACAGATCACCCCAAAACCTAGTGGATTGAAACAACAACCATTTATTATAGCTATGAGTCTGTGGATAGCTGAGTAGTTCTGCCGATCTGAGCCAGGCCTTGCTGATCTTGGCTGGGCTTACTCGTGTGCCTGTGGTCAGCTGTTGGGTCAGCTGGGGGTTTCCTGGTCTAGGATGGCCTTATTTTCTCACATGTCTGGTATTGGCTGGTTGTCAGCTGGGGTGACGGGGTGACTGGGTCTCTCATCCAGCGGGCTAGCCCAGGCTTGTTTCCATGGCAGCAATTGGGTTCCAAGAGATTGGGTGGAAGAATGCAAGGCCTCTTGAGACCCAGGCTCTGAATTGGCATGTTGTCATTTCCATCCCACTCTTTTGGGCAAAGCAAGTCACAGGCTGGCCCGAGTACGAGAGTTGGAAAAACAGAATCTACCGCTTGATGGGAAGAGTAGCAAACTCACATTGCAGAGGGTGTAGATATAGAGAAAAGTGAAGAATTGTGACCATTTTGCAATCTACCACAGATTACCATAATTTATTTGAACCAATGCATCCCCTGAGGCAGGGGAGCAGGCTCCCTTCCCCATAAAAATCAAGGGAATACCCCTACCCCCTGATCAGATAGAGTTGCAGGGAATAAGGGGAGGAGGTGGCTCTTGGTCAGATGGCTGACAGTGTCTGGACAGGGGGCTAGTCCGAGGCACAAGGAGGGGGAAGGAGATTTTGCAGCTTCAATTTCTCTAAGTCACCTTCCTTCCAAAGAGGGTGATTTTCTTCTGTCTTTTGTTGATGCCTGGTCTGGGCTTCATGACGGTTCCTCTAACAGGTAGGTATATGGATTTCCTCCATGACACTCAGATGCAGAAACAATTTAAAAAAAAATAAAATAAAATGACCTCTGCCTCTGCCCCCATTCACCAGGGTTGTGGGAAAATCCAGCGTCAGTCATTGGAGAGTGCGCAGCGGAGGGGTCTAGCCCTTCTCCTCCCTGAGGTTTGCATGATCCAGGAAACATGGAGCAAAGACTTGGCATTTGGTCCATCAAGGTTACCTCTGAGGCACTTTTGTCCAAGCCTCAGGGGTCCATTTGAAAGTGGGAGGTTCTCTCTCTGCTCCCTTGACTCTGAACTTGTTGCAGAAATTTTCTGGGTTCTCACTACTCATCAAAGTCTTCACTCAAGGAACCTACAACCTCCTCTGTCCTCCCTTCTCAAGGAATCCAACTCTACCCTGCCTTGGCCACCCTCTCTCTTCAACTCCATGCCCCCCTCCTCTTGACAGACCCAGGTCTCCCCAGCAACGTCTGGGTGGGATGATCTTCTAGGAATCCAGGACCTCACTGTGCTTCTAGGAAGAAGATATGTCCCAAGGGAACAGACAATGTGTGATATAAACTAATCTAGGGGAGCAGAGGAGGAAGCAACATCTCAGCTGAGATGTGACAGAGGTGTAGGAGTGGGTTAGGTGACGAAAGGGCTGGGGAGCCTGCGGTAGAGTGTTCCAGGCAGAGGAACCATCATCACAGCAATAGCTAACACATACTGAGCACTGCCTACATGCCAGTTACTATAAAGCGGGTACTTTCGTTGTCCCCATTTTATGAAACTTACAGAAGAAGTTCAGCAACGTGCTCAAGGTCAGGCAACCAGTAAGTATCTGAGCTGGGATTTCAAATCCAATGAATCTGACACCGAAGCCCTGCTCTTAACCACTCAGATTAACCCAGAAGTGAGAGAAATAGGATATTTTTAGAACCGAAAGCAGTTTATTTTGGCTGGAACATAGCATGTGAAGGGGAAGGTGGTACAACAAGAGACTAGTGAGGTAGAGAGAGAGCAAAAGCATGGAGCATCCTGCAGCCATGTTACTGCTTGAAGGCAGCAAGCCTGGATGCAGAGAGACCATTTCAGAGGCGATGTCAGTAGTTTCAGCAAGAAATGATGGTACAGCAGACTAGGAAGATGGTGGTAAGAATGAAGAACAATGGCAGGATTCGTGGGTTCTCTAGGAAGAATGACCAGGACTTGGTGATTGCTTAGAGGTAGAGAATTGGGGGGAAAGAGAGAGAGGAGTCAAGAATGATTCTCAGGTGTCTGGCCGGGGCAACCAGATGGATGTTGGTCCCAACCCTATTTCTTTCACTGATTTGCTGTGTATCCTTGGGGATCTCACCCAGGCTCTCTAGATGTCTGTCTTCCTAGCTATAAAAAGAAGATAAGGAAACCCGATCTCCCTATGTATCTGATGGTGTCAAGATAAGATGAAGTCATCAATCTGGGAGCACTTCGGAAAGTCAAAAGTACTTTGCAAATGCAAGTGGTTATTATTTTATGGTTATTGTTGAGGACCTCCCTCTCCTGGGGCTTTCGGATGGAGCCAGACTGAAAGGCATCCCAGGGGAGCTGCCGGCTCTCTCAGAGGCAGTCACAGTATTTTCCATCAGGCAGATCTGTCTTGATGGCAGGTGGGAGCCACATTCCCACGTACTAAATTGTTAATAGCTTCCCCATGGAGTTCCTTTCTGCTCTGACTCCTTCAGTGATTTCTGTTTCTCCAGTGCTGACGCGTGCTGATGCCCTGGGTTGGCCCAGGATTTCCCATCTGTTTTTGTTTTTTTTTTTTACCCTGAAGTCAAGGATGGGGACAAGCTCCAAGCAGACCCAAACCTTTCAGTAACCCAGGCTTGGAGGGCTGTGTCTACTCTGCTCCACCAAGAGGAGGGATGGACTCAAGAATCTCCTGAGCTCCCAGGAACTCATCACCCTCCATAGTGGGGAAACTCTGCCGAGCAGAGACAAGAACGATGGGTTCTTGTGTTTTTGGGGGGTGACTTTCTAGTTTTTGCTCTGAGAGGTAGCGTAGTGTGGTAGTCAGGAGACTGGCATTTTTTTGTGTATGTGTGAGGAAGATCAGCCTTGTGCTAACATCTGCCAATCCTCCTCTTTTTTTGCTGAGGAAGACTGGCCCTGTGCTAACATCTGTGCCCATCTTCCTCCACTTTATATGGGACGCCTCCACAGCATGGCTTGCCAAGCAGTGTGTTGGTGTGCAACCGGGATCGAACCGGCGAACCCTGGGCCACCGCAGCAGAGCGCACGCACTTAACCGCTTGCGCCACCGGGCCGGCCCAAGGAGACTGGCTTTTTGAGTCACACAGACCTGGCTTGGCATCCCAGCTCTGGCTTGGGCACTAAGCTAATCTCTGCAAAATGGAATAATAATAGTAGAACCTCATGCCTATAGGGCTGCTGAGGATTAAATGAAATAATCCACAAAGCATTTAGCCCAGTGCCTGGCACACAGCAAACTCTCTATAAATGGCAGCCAACATGATTATTTATGAGTTGTCACCACAGAAATGAGATTGCCTTTTAAAGATAAATAGACTAGAATGCTCACATCCAAGTAAGAATTGAGCTCTTCAAAGTACTCTCTGTGGGAGGCCATGAAAGAAACCCCTTCCCATGCCTTTCCAGTTTCCATGTGTTCTTCCAATGTCCTCAAGGGGGGCAATTCACGTGCAATTGGCACGTGTCTTAGTCAGTTTGGGCCGCTATAACAAAGCACCATAGACTGAGTGGCTTACACACAACAGAAATTTATTTCTCCCAGTTCTGGAGGCTGGAAGTCTGAGAGGGTCAGCACGTCAGGTTCTGGTGAGGACCCTCTTCTAGGTTGCAGACTGCTACCTTCTTGTTGTATTCTCACGTGACAGAGCAGAGGCAGCAAGCAAACTCTTAAAAGGGGCAGTCCACAACAGCATGTATGTTTCCTTAGCCATTATTTCACTCATGTACTTGGTCATCTGCATATCTCTCACAGCTTCTTGACTGTGAGCTCTTTCAAGAGAGCAATGGTCTTACTCAACCTCACGGTTCAATAACTCATGCTCATGCAGCCTTTCTCAGTTGCACCAATCCTGCACCTCTCCACTTTATAGATGAGAAAACTAAGGCTCAGTGAAGTTAAGGGAACTCTTTTTCTGTCTGTTGCCTACACGATAGCTATGACTTTCCACCATAGCATTTCCGTACCCAGGAGGGACTCAAAAAACATTGCAGAATGCAATTTTTAAAAGTTCCCTTCTGCCCCGTATGACCAGAGCACGTGATTGGGGCGGGGATGGGGGGTGGAGTCAGAAGAGGGCAGCAGTAACCCCTGGTTGGGACCAGACTGGGGAAAGCCCCAAATGCACTGTCAAGGAGTGAGGGTAGACTGATTTGGTTACAGCTAAAAGCCAAGAGCAGGGGTGGAGCTGGGAACTAGTATTGCAGTTCCAAATAAGATGTGATTACAGAGTTTATACAAAAGGTTTTAGGCGCTTAAAAGAATCCCTTCGTCCTATATTAATCGATATCTGCTGTTTCCCTCATCAACATGGGAGCTCACCAAAGTTGGAATTGAGCTTCCCATTCCATCACTCATTGAGCATCAGGGACTGTAGCAAGGTGGGGGTACAGATGCGCACAAGAACTGTTGTAGAGTGATGCACAAAAATCCAATGATTACACAAACAAATACGTGGGGAATTCTGTAAAGAAGAGGTGCATGATGCTATGAGAACAAATAACAGAGCACCTGGTCTAGGTGGTGGAGGGAGGTGCAGTCAGTGAAGGTTTCATGGAGGAAGTGATGTTTAAGCTGAAACTTGAAGGATGAATAACATTTAGCCTGGGGAAGTGGCCGAGCCTTCCAAGTAGAAAAGAGAGAGTGTGCAAATGTCCTGAGGTAGGAAAAAAATTGGCTTGTTGGAGGGGTAAGGAGGGTGCCAGAACTCTAATAAAAGTAGCCTTCCTTCCTGTCCCAATTTCTCTCCCCGGCACCAGAAAAATCTCTGAGTACCAGGCCCTTTGGGACAGCGGAGAGAGTTTTGGCAGCACATGTGACCACACAGCAAAAATCATCTGTCTGATGAGTCCTTAGACGGTTGAGTGGGAAAGCCTTGGGGTGGGGAGTCCGCTATAGCTGGTAAGGGGTCTTGGATAGTAGCTGGGAGGGGCAAAGAGAATGGGGAGGAGGGTGAACTTGGGAAATCTGGTTTTGTTCTTTCCGGGAAAGGGTAAGAGCCTTGCACATAGATGGAGGACTCAAGTCAGAGAGTGATATGAGTGAGGGGTCCTTGCTCAGCCACTCACAGGGCCAAGAGCATCACCCCAGAGTTTAGAGCTCAGGAACACCAATGTTGTCCCGTGGCAACTCCCCCCCACCCCAGGGCCTTTATTTATCCAACCAGTATTTCCTGAGCACCCATTGTGACCCCAGCCCTCTGCTAGGTGCAGGGATCAATCAGGCCTGGTCTCCCCAAGGAGGAAACACACTTAGAAATAATTTCCATCTGGGATAATTTAGTGCCTTGCCTAGTCTTCTCGTCTGTAAAATCGGGATACTAACCATAGAATGTACTCCAAAGTGTTGATGCACGGATAAAGCGCCTATCATAGTGCCTGGAACAGAGTAAGGGTTGGTAGAGAGAATGTTCTGGGAAGGACATGAGCCCCAAAAAGGAAGATGGCTCTGGGTCTGGGCTGGTCAGGTTTGGGAGAGGATGTGGGAAGTGCTTCCCTTTCCATCTGCTCCTACAGCCACCAGAGTGATCCTTAAGGTGGTCTTTGTGACCCTGCCCACCACCTCATTCCATTCTCCCCACCCTCGCTCCCTGTCCTCTCCTCTTCATGGCCTCCTTTTGGTCCGTCTGACCATAGGATCTTTGCACATGTGGTTCCTTTGTCTGGAATGCTCTTCCCTTGTTTCTTCTCTAAATTAGTTCCTCCCCAAACTTCACCTCTCACCTCAGGTGTCATTTCCCCAGGGAAGCCGTCCTGACCTCTGGGTTTTGTAGGCCCTGCCACAGGAATGCTTCACTTTCCTCAGTGTGTAACTCTGTCTTCATTAGTGTAGTGTTAGGATTGATGTCTCTCTCCTCCACTGGGCTGCAAGCCCCAGGACGCAGGGGCCGCATCTGATTTTGTGCAGTGGTGGATCCCCAATAGTACCCGGCTCTTATATTTGGCACCAAAAAAATATCAATTGAGCGAATGAATGGGGCGCAAGAAAACCACGGATGATAACAGTTATTTATGGAGCACTTATTGCGTGCCCGGCACTAAGTTCTTCACTGGCATCATCTTATTCAATCTCCCCAACAACCCTGTGAGGGAGGTGATGCGATTATCCTCATTTTACAAACGAGGAAAATGAAGTCGAGAGAGGTTAAGGGACGTGTTCAAGGTCACTCTGTTCGTTGGTGCAGGGGCGAGAGGCAGGATTCATGTTCAGGTCCTTCTGACTTCAGAGCGGCAACGGGTGGGGAGGTAAGTCGCGGCAGGGGTGGAGGTGCACTCGAGCCTGCGGAGCATCCCTAGGAGGGAGTGGGAAGCCTCCCAGCCCAGCTGCAAGCCGGTGGTGCAGCGCCCGCCCCCGGTCGCGGGCGCAGACTGGCGGCCGCCTCCGGGCCACGTGGTGCGCGCGGCGGGCGCGTCCGAGGAGCCCGCAGCGGCTCCCGGCTCAGAGCGCTCCGGGCCAGGACAGCGGGCGGGCGCCGGGCTCAGGGCGGTGCGAGCGGCGAGGCAGGCGGAGGAGGAGCAGAGGAAGCCAGGTGGCCGGGGCGCTGCAGCTGGCGGCGTCGGAGCCGCAGCCTCGGGCCCCGGCGCGCCCCTCGCACCAGGTCTCTGCGCCCAGGGCGCACGGTGGGGAGGGAGGCGGCGCCGGCTGCCCGGCCACCATGGAGCCGGCCCCCTCCACCGACGCTGAGCTGCAGCTCCCTCTCCTCGCCAACGAGTCGGACGCCTTCCCCAGCGTCTTTCCCAGCGCGGGCGCCAATGCGTCGGGGCCGCCAGGCGCACGGAGCGCCTCGTCCCTCGCCCTGGCTATCGCCATCACTGCGCTCTACTCAGCCGTGTGCGCCGTGGGGCTGCTGGGCAACGTGCTTGTCATGTTTGGCATCGTCCGGTGAGTCCGCTTTGGGCTGGCGCCGCGGGGCTGGGCCTCGGGGTGAGGGTGGGGACCACGGACTTGGGACCCTGACCTGGGACCCCGGACTCCCGGGGTCTGCGCACTTCCTGCAGGGGGCACCGGGGACCCAGCGGGGAGACAGCTTCCATTGAGAGGAGGACTGGAATGTGTGTGTGTAACTAAAAAACATTCCATCATCTGTTGTCATCCCCGTCTCCATCAGGCTATGTGGGACAGTTTGGCGACAGTTTGTGTGTCTGTCACGGTTTGTGAGTGGGTGATTCTGTTTGTGACAGTACAAATGTGTGTTTGGACCTCTAAAAACCTCGTAGGGGTGGGCAGAGATGCCCGAGGTGCCATGGGCCTCTGGGGAGACAGCTGTGTGTGGGTTGTCCATGCAGGTGGGCACAGGAGAGTGCGTGTCTGCACCATGCTGTAGGGCACTTACTAAGTCACATTTGGTGATCATCTGTTGGGGTCCCTGTGTTGTTGTGTGCTTGTCCCACACTGTCAGTTGTGATTCGGAGTATGTGACAATGTGACTGTGTTGTTCTTGTCAAACCTCTGAGCCCCTGGGGGGAGGAGAGCATCCAGAGAGGCTTTGGACACTTGTGTTCGTGCACCTGTGTGTGTGTTTGCTAATGCCCCATGTTCCTGGGGACAGGGGGCAATGGCTGTGGGCGGCCCAGTCGGCTTTCCGCTTCCTTCACCAGTGGCCATCTGGTCACGAGCTCAGGAGTTGATTGAGAGAGGCCTCAGAGCCTTCTCGCAAATGCCCCTCATTTTCTCCTCCTCTCCTCTCACAGCCCTTTTTTCTGCCAAAGGCCGCAGTGGTTTGTTAGGGCTGGAGTGGAGTTTGTGCTTTCACCTCGGGAAGCGGAGTTCTCTTCTTGGTCTCTAGGCACGGTGCTGGGACTTTCGCAGAGCTCAAATATCATCAGCTTGCCCAGAAGCAGCCTTCCTGACCCAGCTCTGCCAGCTCAGACAGGGGCAAAAAGGGTGGAAAGGAAACTCCTATCCTATGACCACAAAGATGCCCTGGTGTTAACTGTTGGTTGGAAATGGGTCATCCGTGCTGGTTGACCAAGGGCACGGTCCTAAACCTCTCTGGGCTGTGGTGTCACCAGGCAGAGCAGATGGCAGACGGCAGATTGTGGGCTCAGAAGTTGGAGATGTGAGCTGTGATCTCAGCCCAGTCCCTGGTGCCCGTCACAGCAGAGGCCTCATTTCTCCTGCCCCACCATCTGCCTCAGTTTCCCTGTCTGAAGAATAGAGACCCAGTCTCCTCAATTGGGAGTACGAATTCCAGAGTATGGGGTCTCTGCAGGGCAGAATGTAGTGCATTCGAGCATTGGAGGGGTGGGTGTGGGTGTTGAGGGAGTTTTGGCATCGATGATCTCTGGAGAGATCTTTGCTCCTCCAGGAAGAGTGGAGGGCACGAGAAGCTCCTGTGCCTTCAGTGACTCATCACCAGCTGCAGTGGGAAGATTCCCCGAAGCACAGGCAGGATTGATCTTTGCTTTGCGTTTTTGTCAATGATTCTCCCCACTTTGCCTTTGGAGGTAGTGCAGGCTTTAGAATGGGCCAATCTGAGTATTAATCCCAGCTCTTCCACAAACTGGCTCTGTGACTTGGGTAAATCCCTTAGCCTCTCTGAGCCTCAGTCTCTTCATCTGTAGAATGGGGTAATAATAGAACCTTCTTCAGTAGGGTTTTTGTGAGGTGTCAATGAGCGAGTATATATAATGCAGCCGGCCTGGTGCCTGGACCCAATAAATGGAAGCTGCCTGTGTGCTGAAGAGGAGGAATTTTCCAGATCCTTCAGAATACAGTGCCTATTAAAGAAGGGAGTGAGGGAGGCGCTTGTCCTGAGGTGGGCCTGGGGGTAGCTCTGACTCTGAGAGGTCCAGGTTCCTGGCACTGCGCTCTCTGGGGAGGTCCTGGGAGCTCTGTCTGGGGGAAGCTGGCCTCTTGTCTGTTCCACAGCATGCCCTGTCTCCCTGCCTCCACCTCTCCCTGATCCTGGTTTCAGCAAGTTCACACCCTGCTGTGTCTCCTACCACCCCCACCACCCCCCTCCTGCCCCGTTGCTTCTTCGTGACTCTCTTTCAGGCTGTGTGCTACTCAGTGCTGAGCCCCTCGATCTCTCTCTCGGCCCGTGTCTCTTCTGACTCTCCTTGGATCAAATGCTGGCTCTGCCACCTCCTAAAATCTTCAGCGAGTTGGGTCACCACTCTGCAGCTCAATTTCTTCGTCTGTACAGTGTGGATCATGTTACCTGTCTCATAGGCACCCTTGTCCTAAAGATCGGATAAGACGATGTTGGTAAAGCGTCGTGTTTGCTCTCCCATCCCAGGTGACTGCAGCACAGAGCAGGGAGGGGAGGTTGGGCCAGGCAGTGTGGGCTGGGGCGGGTCACGACAGGTGAATGAGGGGTTCTGGTCATCCCTTCTGTCTATTACCAAGGTGCCAGGGGTTGCTGGGACAGGTGCTCAAGTGTGGGCTTTGCAGAATTGGGAGCTCTGAATCCCTGTCTTGATTTTGGAGGCCCAGCATGAGCGCCTTGCCTTCTTGTCTCCCTTCCCTCTCTTGCTTGGGTTGGGCTCCACAGACCGAGGGCCCCTAGGCAGGAGAGATTCCAGTGAGGTGACACAGTGCGGCGGTAAAGGTCGCGGCTTGGAGTCAGGTAGTTCCAGGTCTCCATCCCAGCTCAATCACATCCTAGTAGTGGCTTTGGGCAGACAGCTTAACTTCCCTGAGCCTCATTTCTGCATTTGCAAAATTGAGGTGATCAGGATAGGTTATGGAGAGGATCAGATGAGATCATGCATAATAGGCCCTCAATACAGGCTGCGATTAACCAGCACCCCTGCAGCTGCTCCAGGCCGCCGAGCGGGTGGCTGTGAGGCCTGATTGTCTGCATTTTCCACCTTGGGCCCTTTCCCTCTTCCTGCATCATCTGCACATTTACTCACTCAACAAGCATTTGCTGATGCTGACCCCTGCCAGACCCATCCAGCCTCAGTTCCCACCGTCCGGACTCGCAGCTTAAGCCTCAGCATGGCCTCTGGCTCTTAACACAGCCCTGCCCCTTGGGACCCTCTGGTTAGTTACAGCTCCGGGGACAATTGCAGCTTTCTGGAGGTGTAGCTGTCCAGGGGAGGCACCTGACCCAGCCAGGGGAGGTGATGCCAGTGCTGAGTCGTGCAGGAGGAGCAGCAGTTGGCTACCTGGAGGTGGGGGGTGGAGTATTCCAGGTAGAGGGAACAACATGAACAAAGAAATGTTTAGCGGATGATCTGATGATCGAGAGCTGCAGAGGGCAGGAAAGTTCACCGTGGCTGAGCTGAGGGTGCCAGGGGCTGGGGCGAAGACGGAGAGGCTGTAGGGACGAAAGTAGGATAGGTCTTGCAAGCAGGTGTCCTCCTCAGCATGGTTGTCAAGGTGCCTGCTGTGTGGTGGGCTTTTGCCAGGCCCGGAGCCAGTGATGAATCCACCGTCTATAGTCTCTGCCTTCCAGAATTCTCGGTGAGGTGCAAATATTAGGAGACTCCGTGGACCAGCCCCAGGTAATTGGAGGCAGTTGTTCTGGTGGGGAGGTGGGGGAGGGAGGACTGAGGAGGGCCCTGGAGACAGGCTCAGCATGGCTGTGTTAGGGGCCAGAGGCTACGCTGAGGCTCGGGTTGCAAGTCTGGACAGTGGGAGCTAAGGCTGGACAGGTTCTTGGGTCCCCAGTAAGATAAGGCTGGGAAGTGAGGGAGCTTTGGGTCCCACGGGGAAGAGGACTTTGGAGCAATCTGTGCAGAGTGGTGTCCAAGAGGATGAATTTGGTGTGGGCGGGTGTGGGGTAGGACAGAGAGGAAGGGCCTCAATGTGGGGAAACGAGGGAGGCCAGTTTAGGGCAATGGAAGAGAGCTGTGTGACCTTTGATGGGTCACTGAAACCCTGGCCTCAATTGTCCCCTTTCTAAAATGGAGTGCTGTCAGACCTACCAGAAGGCGGGAGGCTGGGCCAGATGACCTCTGGTGAGGCTGAGCAGGGAGAGCAAGCAGCAGCCCTGGCTGGTGTTCCCGCCGCACCTCCTGGCGCTGTCCCAGAGCCTACCCCTCCCAGGTCTCGGGTTCATTCCCTGGGGAGTGTGTGTGACTCACAGACACACTGGGGTGAGTCCAGAGGAGTCACTGAGGGCACTGAGGAGCCTCTGCTGAGCCTCAGCCATGTGCCGGAGGCTTCTCCAAGCCGCAAGACAGAGCTGCCATGGGGGCTGTAGGTTCTCATTTATAGATGAGTATGGGAAGGCTCTGCCTCAGAGAGGCAGAGGTGCCACTGCTGTCACTCTGCCACTGCTGTCCATGAGACCCGTGAGGAATGGGGGCGAGAGCTGGGGATGTAGAGTTAGAGAAGGGAGGAACAGGCTGGGGAGGAGGGCAGATGGCTGTGGGCAAACCTCTGATGCCTCTGTGGGGTAACAGCAGTTGAGAGCCCGGATGGCGGAGCCAGACTGCCCTGGGATCACATCCCAGCTGTGCCATTTACTAAGAGAGTGAGCCTGGGCGATATGTGCACAACCTCTCTGAGCCTCAGTCTTCTCATCTGTGAGATGGGAGTAGCAATAGACCCTCACAGGGTGGTTATAAGAAGTTCATGAGGCGTGACGTGAAGGACTTCAGCACAGAACCAGGCATTTGGTATGTACTCAATAAACGTTTTCTATCATTATGGCTATTTAGAAGAGGAGAGAGACTTGCTTCTCATTCATTTGATTGACATTTATCAAGCACCAAAGGAACTGGAATTATTGGGTGGATGCTATAGGGAGACTTTATCAGCTCAGTATTAGAAATTTTCTTTTACAATAAAGTTAACATAGTAGTTATTTCAGAAAATATGGAGAAGTTTAAGCAGAGACACACGTTACCCATAATCCCACCACAAAGAGAAAACCTTTGTCATTTTGGTCTATTTCCTTCCTGTGTCTTTTTCTGTGCCTCTGTGTGTGTGTGTATGTGTGTGTGTGTTTTAATGACATCAGGGTCACACTATATTGAAAAATGATTGCATTATATATAACATTTTGTAAGGTGCCTTTTCACATAACATTACATCAGGAGTATGTTTTCATATTATCAAACGGTCTTTGAAAACATGATTTTTGATGGCTGCATTGTGTGAATGTGTTCTATTTGGGGGGGACTTATGTTATTGCCAATATTATACCAATCTAAATAATGCATCTGTGAACATTCTTGAACACTTATGTTTGTTCACATCTCGTATTATTTCTATAAGAAATTTTCCGGCAGGCAAAGCTCTCAAAGAAGGTATGGACTGCTGTGTAAGGTAGGGGGCTTCCCATCACTGAGGGTCGGCAAGAGGACACTGGAAAACCACTGGGTGGCAGTTCAGCAGTGGAGACTTGGGTGGAGCAAAGATAAGACAAATGCAATTTCAGGCTCCTCTCACCCCAGCTGAGATTCAAAGAAGAATGCTTCTAGGATGCTGTGATCTCAGATTCCCCTTCTCCCCTTCCCGGCGGATGATGTCTTGACTTGGAGAGAAAGTGGGCCGTGCAAGGGCAAGGCATGATTTCATTAACCTCAGATTCCTGGGACCTCTAAATCCAATTGGCTACCCAGACATCAGAGCATGCACAGGAAGAGGGATAATCGTGGGGTAGAGCAGAAAGTCTGGCCTAAATTAGCAATTTACCATCAGGCAGGCTGCAGCGGCCCCATTACCAGCCAGGGGATATGGGCTGGGATGGGGTGCCTGGGTGGTGTTCTATTGATTTATAGCTCCCAGTGCAGCTGCAGAAATCAACATCTTTGTCTCTGGCGGGAGTGGGTATGTGAAGAAAGATCTTATCTTTTGTAGCTTTTGGAGTCTTTCTTGATAAGTGGAAAGAACTCAAAATTCAAAGTCCTGTGAGGTCAAAAAGCCCCATTCAATAAACACAACGCAGGGAGAGGCGGAAACGACCTCACTGCCTCCCCTGCAGAAGTAACCTTTTCACCAAGGCATAGAATTTTGGATCATGGATGATGATTCTCTTTATTGAACACTTATTTTGTGCCAGGCACTCTGCTTAGAGATGTATATATATCATCCCATTTAATCCTCACAGACCCACGTGACGTGAATGTCGTTGCCCCCATTTTATAGATGAGGAAACCTGGGGCGCAGAGAAGTGATACAGCACGCTCAGAGTCCAGAGTCAGATTGAAATCAGGTCATTCTGATCCCAGAGCCCACGCTCTTGACCATTGCCCTGTCCTCTGCCACCCTGTATGTCAGGTTCAGCCCCTCTGATTTACAAATGAGGAAACCGAGGCCTGGAGAGGTTCTGTGTCTTTTGAGTTAGTGGCCAAGGCTGGACTGGAACTTGCCTTTCCTAACCCCCTGCCCACTCTTCTTGTGTCCCTTTCCACGCTTGGGATTAGATTAGCTGGGCTAAGGGAGAGCCAGAAGGTGGCTGCAAACAGTAGTACATGGGAGCATGAGAAGTGGGTTCCTGTACAGGGCTGCCCGTCCTGGGGGCCACTGACGACACCTAATGGGCCCAAAGAACCCCAGGTTCCCTGGGGCAGGGCCAGCAGCTGGCAAGGCAGCCCCATTCTTCAGGAGCAGAGAGATGGGGTTCAAATCCAGGTCTGCTTCTTGCCGGCTGTCCGCCTTTGGGCTCACCTCACTGAGCCTGTTTTTTCATCTGTAAAATGGGGATGAGAGAAAAACACCTACGTGGCAGGGTTCTGGCAAACATACATTCAGCAGCCCCTCCTAAGTACAGGCACAGTTGTAGGGGCGAGGCCTGCAACAGCGACCAAGACACGGTCCCTGCCCTCACGGAACTGCCAGTCTAGTGGGGAGAAGAAATACAATGACAAAGAGATGTAAAGCCAAGGCTCTGGCAATGAAGTCCACTAAAACCAGTGTGAGAGGGGGCGGCGGGGCTGCAGTCACGTCTGGGGAGATCAGGGGGCGGGGGGACAACTGAGCAGAGGCCAGTGGTGGGAGGAAGTGTTTTAGGCCGAGGGAACAGTGAGGGCAAAGGTGAAGGGAGATGATGTACGTCCTCAGCGCAGGGCCTGGCCCAAAACAGGAAGTCGTTGGCGTTCATGATGTCTTCTGGCTGGTTGCCCAGCACTTGGGAACCAGGCTCAGGAATTAAGCCAAGGGAGAAACACTGCTTCTCCCGGGCAGCCCAGATGCCCCTGCAGGACAGACAGAGATAATCTGTTTCCCTTGATTACAAAAACTCATCCTCCAGAAGTGCTAGGAAATGCCGGCATCTGGTGATTTTCCATTCCTCCCTGGGGGAGGGAGCAGAGCCCAGCACAGGGCCAGAGGGCTGTCCTTCTGGGAGGGGCAGGTAGCCACAAGACTCTCCCTCCACCTGCTCAGGCCTTGTCATCCAGATGAGAGAGAGCTCAACAGCAAAGCATGGTGTATTGACTCCATGGGGCTTTGCACCAAAAATAGAACCGCTGACCTTTCTTGAGTGCGGACAGGGTGGCCAGCTCTGTGCTGAGCACCTCACATATATCATCTCATTTAATCCTCCCAACTCTATGAGGTTGGTACCACGTTTCTCTCCATTTGACAGATGAAGACACTGAGGCTCAGAAACGATAATTCACTTGCCCAGAGCCACAGTTGGTAAATGGCAGTCAGCCTTTGAACTGAGGCCCCCTTGACTCCCAGAGCCAACGTGTGCCAAGCGTCCATGAAGTAACATCTGTGAAAAGATCAAACCCATGATCCGCCCTGATTCCAACGGCAGGAAAATGACTTTTTTAAGCCAGGGATTGGGAGAGGCCATGGAGCAGGGTAGACTGATTTGTAAAGTTATTAAAATAATAAATTGTTAGTAAATAAAACAAAAGTGAAACGCTGTTGTGTATCAGGCAGAGGGAGATGTAATCAGTAACACACAGCATGGCCAAAGGCCTGGAGGTGGGCTTTTCGGAACACCTGACTTTGGATCCTGGTTCTGTCCACTCTACACTCCTGCACAAGCACCTCTCCTCTTTCAGTCATAGTTTCCTTCTGTGAGCAAAATGGGAATATATTGATACCCTCTTCCCAGGGTGGGAGTGGGCCAAGGGAGAGAATGTGCGTGAAGTGCTCTGCACAGGACCTGCCTTGCCCACTGTCCTCAAAGAGTGTCCTTTGGCAGGCGGACAGGTTAGGCAAACTGTGTGGCATCCACACAGTGGTCACTAAGAGTGATAAACTTGTGGGCAATATTTTTACATAGAATTGTGGGATTGGGGTATTTGCTTGGCGATGGTAAGGACTCAAAATAATCAAGAATCTACCAGTGACAACTATGGCAAACATGAGTATGTGCTTTGGTAATATTACACGACATGCAAAACCTCACTTCCTCTCTACAACACTTCTTGGAGGGAGGAACAATTTAATGTGCCTGTTTTAGAGATGAAGCAGCTGAGGCCCAGAGATGTAAGACTTTTGCTCAAGGTTAGTGTTTGACTGCAGGGCCTGCCCCCTCTCCATTCATCGCGCTGCCTCTCATCACATTTGAGCCCTGCAACAACCCTACGTGGTGGTTGTCATTGCCCTTTTCCAGGTGAGGATACCGTGGGGCTCCCTGGCACCAACCTTAGCCTAAAGAATGGGCTTTCAGGTCTGTATCAGTCAGGATCCTACCAGAAAGAAAGAACCAGTAGGACATATTTCGAGGAATTAGCTTATGCAATTGTGGGGTCTGGCTCAGCCAGTGTGTCATTTCTTTGGCAGGCTGGAAACTCTCAGGCAAGAGCTGATACTCCAGTTCACGTTTTGTCTTCCTCTGGGAAATTTCTTCCTCTGGGAAGTTCTGCTTTTAAGGCTGACCCTCGTTATCAAGGATGATCTCCTTTACTTCAAGTCAACTGACTGTAGATGTTAACCACATCTACAAAATCCCTTCATGGCAACACCTAGATTACCGTTTGATTAAATAACTGGGTAGGGCCTAGCCAAGCTGACACATAAGACTAACCAGCACAGAGTCAGACAGACGGAGCTTGAGTCCTGGTACTACAACCTATAGGCTGTGTGACCTTAGGCAAGTTTCTCTGCCTCTCTGAGCCTCAGCCCCCTTGTCTGCCAAATGCTGTGCTAGTGCTTACCACAGTCATTTGTTGTGAGGATGAAATGCAGTGATGTAAATCTAGTGCCTTTATCCAGTGCCTGTCGCATAGAGACAGGAGACGCACACAAAAATAGATGGTCAGAAGCAGCATTTTCTAATTGTAGCGTAATTGCTTGTTCCTGTGTTTGCTTTCCTCTTTACGCTGGTTGCTCCCGGAGGGCAGGAACTGTGTCCCATTCATCTTCTGTCCTGTTTCCTAGCTCAATCCCTGACTCTAAGGAGGCATCACTAAGTATTTCTTAAATGTCTACTTGGCACTTTGTTAATGAGATTCCCTCTGTGGGGTTGTTGGGATCTGTGATAAAACTCCCCCAACTACAAGACAAGAGGGAGATAAGATGTGCAGGAACTCAGGCCTCTGTTCCCTCTAGAGGAACCCCTTACCCTTCAGCTTAGGAAATCTTTCCTCCAGGCAGCCTTCTCTGATGCCCCCAGGCCAACAGACACCCCTCCTCTGTGTTCCCACAATTCTCTGTGTGTCCCCCATCAGAGCAAGGACCACACGCTTTCCAAACACCTGACTGCTCATTTCTCTCTCTCCTCCCAAAAGAGAGAGGGGTTGGGGGGGGAGTATCATTTATTCACGGCTGGAGCCCCAGCCTCGGGTCTGACACTCAGGCGGCATGTCGGTGGGCGTTTGTACGAGGGACATGTCTTATTTTCAGAAAGCTACGGGCTGACGCGCCACGCTTGAGGAACTCTGCTTTCTTGGGGCCTCTGTTGTGTCTGGCTGCCCCATTCCCTGGTCCAGCCATCTTTAAGGCAGAAGCAGAGCCAGGGTGATGGAGAAGAGCTTCCCTTCCCTGGCTTCCACGAGCATCTTGTGGTTCTTGAACTGAACTGAAGGAGGCGTCTGCCCTGTTTATTGCTGAGCACGACCTGGCCAGCCTCCCACTCACGTTCAACACAGGGGCCTTGCAGTCCCATGTTCCAGTCCCTAATCTTCTCCTGTGACATGCTCACTGGGCCTCATTATAATTAACCACTTTCCTTTCTCAGGCTTTGCCAAAACTGAGACAGCTAATTAATTTCTGGCCACTCGCCATTCCTGTTAAATGGTGGGCAGGGACGTAGCTTGCAGCCCTTGCTGCCCAGCTGGAAAAGCAGCCACCCTTTGTCTGCAAATAGAAGGAGCCCCAGCTGGACCCCGGCTGGCTGGCAGTGGCTTTATTTAAGTTGTTTGTTCCCCCAGTGGGCAGAGCCTTTGTGATCACTGCTGTAGCTGTGTCTCGGTCTCCTCATTTGTAAAACAAAGGGATTAACTTGACACACAGGGAGAGGATGGAGTAGAGGTTAGGAGTGTGGGTTCTGGAATCAGAGGGACGCGGGGCCCAACCCAGGCCCTGCCACGCCTAGCTGTGGGACTAGGTGTGTTACTTCACCCCTCTGAGCCTCAACATTCCTCATCTGTAAAATGGGGATGATAATGCTCACTTGCTTTTGTGGTTGCACAGATTCAGTGGGATGGTGAACACACACATGGCACTTATTTAGCAGGTAGCTGGCACACAGTAAGTGCTCAGGAAATCCTCTCACCAGCTGTCTTTCCTTCCAGTGCTAACATTCCATCTTCCTGGTGAAAGAAGTCCTTTTGTTGGGAGAGCTGGGGAGTGGAGCAATTTTAACAGATGTTGCTTCTGTGTCTTAGTCCACGGCTGACAAGACTGTTAACCCCTCTGTATTAGTTTCCTAGGGTTGCCATAACAAATGGCCATAAACTGGGTGACTGAAAACAACAGAAATGTATTCTTCACCGTTCAGGAGGCTAGAGTCTGCAGTCAGGCAGGGCCCTGCTCCCTCTGAAGGCTCTAGGGAAGAACCTTCTTTGCCTGCCTCCTGGCAGTTGCCAGCCATCCTTGGCATCCCTTGAACTTGCAGCTGCATCCCTCCAATTTTTGCCTCTGTTTTCACGTGGCCGTGTTCCCTCTGTGTGTGTCTCTGTGTCCCTTCTTATAAGGACACCAGTCGTGTTGGATTTAGAGCCCACCCGAATCTAGTATGAGCTCATCTTAATGAATTACATTTGCAAAGACCCTATTTCCAAATAAGGTCACATTCTGAGGTTCTGGGTAGACATGAATTTTGGGGGCACCTGTTCAACCCAGCATACTCTCCAAGGCTCACGTTCCTCCTCTGCATGAGGATGATGATAGTAGTAATTTCATAGGGTTGTTGGAGTGATTACATGAGATAATTTATGTAAATGTGATGGTAGAATTCAATAGAATATGTCAGGCCTGTATGAGACTGAGTCAGTCATAGAGATGGTGGTGAAGATGATGACAGTGATGGGGACGGTTCCATCCATGTTCCCTACATTGGCTAACCACTGGACACGGGGACCTAGAATGTAGGCATCCACTAAGAGCCCAGGGCCTCGGCAGGAATTCTGAAGTCTTGGACAGCAGCCCCCCTTCACCTTTGGCCTCAGCCACCTTGAACCCTCATCTGAGACTTAGCTCCTGGGAGGGCAGCTTGGAGAAGTAGAAAGAACTTGGCCTCCCCGGAGTCAGGAGAATTGACGCTCTGTGTAACCTTGTGCGACTGTCTCTCCCTCTCCAGGCCTTAGTGTCCCCATCTACAAAGTGGGAGAGGAGGTTTGAAGTCAGCGTGACAGATCAGAGCCTCTTCCAGTGCTGAAGTTCCAGCACAGGGCTGTGTGTCCCACCCCATGGGTGGCAGATTACCAAGGGCCAGCAAAGGACTAAGGAGCCTGTGACTCCCAGGGCAGCTCACCAGGTGTCATTCCCGTTTTCCTCATCTGAACAAGAAAAGAAGCCGCTATGATATGAGTGTGCCAGGCAGTGTGCTAGGGACATCATAGGCATGAACTCAATGGATATTCACCACACCTTCAAGAGGTAGGATCATTATACCCAGATCACAGAGGAGCAAACTGAGGCTCACAGAAGTTGGAACTCACCCAGGGTCATACAGTTAGTTAGAGGCAGAGCCGGGGCTTAAATCTAGGTGTGTCTGGTGCCACAGTCCATGCTTCTCGCTGGGCCGCACTTTTACTGTATCAGTTTCCTAGGGCTGCCGTAACACATTACCACGAACTTGATGGCTTAGAACAACAGAAATTTATTCTTTCACAGTTCTGGAGGCCAGAAGTCCAAAAAGTGTCTGCAGGGCTGCGCTCCCTCTGAAGGCTCTTGGGGAGAATCCTTCCTTGCCTCTTCCAGCTTCTGGTGGCTCCAGCCCTTCCTTGGCTTGTGGCGGCACCGCTCTAATCTCTGCTTCCATCTTCACATGGCCTTCTCCTCTTCTCCCTGTGTGTCTCTTACAAGGGCGCTTGTCATTGGAGTTAGGGTCCACCTCGATAATCCAAGATGGTCTCATCTGGAGAGCCTTAACTTAATTACATCTGTAAAGACCTTTTCTCCAAGTAAGGCCACATTCACAGGTACTGGAGGTTAGGATGTAGACTTGTCTTTTTAGGGGCCACCGTTTAACCCACTACAGTTATTAAAGCCTTGGTGGTGACAGTATCTGTTGAGTCCCTGGCCCGCAATGTGGAGGTGCAGGGAGTGGGAAATTTCTGGAGCAGTTTAGAAGTAGAAGGAGATGAACAAAGTTGTGAGTTGGGGAGGCCAATCTGGGGGGCACGTGTGACAGGGATGTGGCTTAAGCTGATGTTCCAGCAGCAGTGATGCTGGTGAGGTAAGACATACATGAAAACCACACCTGGGTATGGGTGAGTGCAGCCAGCCACAGGGCAGAAGCCTGGAAGCTTGTGCACAGAGGCCAGCCCTTCCTGTTGTGGCATATGTCCACATTAATGGATTGGAGCTTATAGATCCCACAGAAAATGGATTTGGCCTTGCTTTCTTGTCTGGAGAGACGGGAGAAGGCCAGGCCTGAGCACCAGTGTTTGTGTCTGCAATGTGATTTCCCTGTATCATCTCGGGCCCTCCATTAACCTAAGAGGGTGGTATCATCTTTACTCAGATAACCACATTCATGAATGCATGAGGGGAGGACTGAGATGGGGGCTCCAAGGAATGGCCACATGGTGCTGAGAAAGCAACTAACCAACCAGCCATGACAGATATGGAGCACTTTCTTGTATTAACTCAGGTCTCACCACAGCTGGATGAGGTGTGTACTGTTGATATCTCCATTTTCTAACACGTGGAAGGAATAAGGGTTAGGTTTAGATTCTATGATTCGGTGAGCAGAACCAGGAAAAATAGTGCCAAGTGAAAAGGAGGCAGTCTTTAGCTCAAAAAAAAGAGAAGGAATTTGCTTACCCTGTGAGTTGTCCCAACAATGGGATGGGTTATGCCCGCAGGTGGTGAGTTCCCTGTCTCTGGACATACTCAAGCAGAAACTGCATAGCCATTTGTCTGGAGTGCCGTAGAGGGGATGCTCTCACCATGACCGTTCCTTCTAGCTCTGAGATTCTAGGAGTTTTTCCCAAGGAGACCATCAGATAGCTGTGTGCACAAAGATGTTTATCACAGCATTATTTATAATAACAAAGAAGTGGAAACAACCTACGTATCTTTCAATAGGGGATTTATTAAGGGGCTTTAGTATCCATAAGTGAGACTAGATCCAGCCTGCAGTCTGTTTGTGTGGTCCTTGAGCTAAAAATAATTTTTATACTTTTAAAGGGTTGTACAAAAAAAAAAACCAAGGAAGAATATGTGACAGGGATCTTGTGTGACCTACAAAGCCTAAAATATTTACTCCCTACTCTTTACAGAAAAAGTTTGTTGCCCTTTGGACTAGAATAACAATCAGTCACCAAAAATTATATTAATTGTATCTATGGATACAGAATGATGGTCACAGCATATTTTTGAGAGAAAGCAGCAGGTTATATAAGTTTTACAGCAAGATCCCGTTTACGTATATAAAACAGGGTATGTGTGTTTGCATGTTATCTGTAATGATGGTCTATAATATTAATGGTGGCTTTTAAACTTTCTTTATTAAATGATTCTGTATTGTTTGAACATTTTATAGTGAGCAGCTGTCATTTTTGAGATCTCAAAAAGCATTTGGGAATAAAATTAATTCTAAATACTCCAGCAATCCACACTGTTTGGGACCAAATGAGTTAGTTTTTTTTTTTAATGAAGTACAATTGACATACAGTATTATATTAGTTTCAGGTGTACAACATAGTGATTCAACATTTGTATACATTGTGAAATGGTCACCACAGTAAGTCTAGTTACCGTGTGTCACCTTACAAAGTTACTACATTATTATGGACTGTATTCCCCATGCTGTACATTACATCCCCATGGCCTATTTATTTTATAATTGGAAGTTTATACTTCTTAATCCCGTTCATCTATTTGCCTCCCCCCTCCCCTCTGGCAACCACCAATCTGTTCTCTGTATCTATGAGCCTGAGTTTTGTTTTGTTTTTTTGGTTGTTTGTTTTGTTTTTTAGATTCCACATATAAATGAAATCATGCAGTATTTGTCTTTCTCTGTCTGACCTGTTTCACTTAGCATAATACCCTCAAGGTCCATCCATATTGTCAAAAATGGCAAGATTTCATTCTTTTTTGTGGCTGAATAGTATTCTGTTGTATATATATATATATACCACATCTTATTTCTTTATCCATTCACCCATTGATGGACACTTGGATTGTTTCCATATCTTGGCCATTGTAAATAATGCTGCAGTCAACATAGGGATACAGATAGCTTTTCAAGTTAGTGTTTTCATTTCCTTTGGATATATTCCCAGAAGTAGAATTGCTGGATCATATGGTAGTTCTATTTTTAATTTTTTGAGGAACCTTCATAGTGTTTTCCATAGTGGCTGCACTAATTTACATTCCCACCAACAGTGTACGAGAGTTCCCTTTTCTCTACATCCTCGCCACTTTCCACTTGTTATCTCTTGTCTTTTTTTTTTTGTGAGGGAGATCAGCCCTGAGCTAACATCTGTGCTAATCCTCCTCTTTTTGCTGAGGAAGACCGGCTCAGAGCTAACATCTATTGCCAATCCTCCTCTTTTTGCTGAGGAAGACCGGCTCAGAGCTAACATCTATTGCCAATCCTCCTCCTTTTTTCCCCCAAAGCCCCAGTAGATAGTTGTATGTCATAGTTGCACATCCTTCTAGTTGCTGTATATGGGACGCGGCCTCAGCATGGCCGGAGAAGCGGTGCGTCGGTGTGCATCCGGGATCTGAACCCGGGCCGCCAGTAGCGGGGCGCACGCACTTAACTGCTAAGCCACGGGGCCGGCCCACTTGTCTTTTTGATAATAGCCATTCTGACAGTGTGAGGTGATATCTCATTGTGGTTTTGATTTGCATTTCCCTGATGATTAGTGATGTTGAGCATCTTTCATGTCATGTGCCTGTTGGCCGTCTGTATGTCTTCTTTGGAAAAATGTCTACTCTGGTCCTCTGCCCATTTTTTAATTGGATTGTTTGTTTTTTTGCTATTAAGTTGCAAGACCAAATGATTTTGATCTAGGCTGAAGCTGTTTTGTTGGATTTGGTTCCTAAGGTGCCACAAGGTTGATCAGACTGAGGTGCTATTGGGGCTCTTACCTTGTTGCTGCTGTTGCTATTGTTTTTGCGTTTAGATCTCTTGCCCCTACTTTGACCCCCATGGGCTGTTGTGCATAAGTGGGGGAAAAAACCGCTCAGTTTAAAAACAAATTAGCTACTTTGGCGAAATGATCTGACAACATTTCCCTTTGCCGCTGCAGAGCTGAGTCACTTCAGATTCAGGGCAAACTGGGTCAGGCCCAGGTGTCCTTCAGGGAACTCGGGTTCCTCTGGGTTGAGGATGGAAGGGAGGAGGAGAGGAGGGTAGAAAGGAGAGAGGGAAGGGGGGAGGAGGAGTCCCATTTGAGCTCTTCGACTGTGTCTGGTTACTTCCAAGGATCAGAGCACTTGACTCCTCTGTCCCACAGGGAGTCCTCCTGTAAACGCTGTATCCCCTCTGTACCGCATGGAGGGGACACGGTTCCTGACCGAAGGATGTCCCAGTCTAGTGTGGAAGACAGACACGTCGACATTCTTTTATTCACCAAATGTGCTTGGAGCACCTGCTTTGTGCTAGGCGCTGCTGCAGGTTCTAGGCGCATAGTGGTGACCAAGACGAATGCCATGCCTTTGGGGAGTTTATTTTAGTTCCTAAAGAGAGTATGTGAGGTGTGCACAGAGTACTTTGGGCCCACAGGAGAGAAGCTGAAACCGAAGTCAAGAGGAAGTCACCTCTACTCAGCCTCTTTCTGACTCTGCAACCTTGGGCAAGTTCCTTTACTGCTCTCTATAAATTAGAAATAATAAATCTATCTACCTCATAGAGGTGTTGGGAGGATTAAATGATGTAAAATGCTTTCCCAGTGCCTGGCACATAGTCAATGTCCAACAAATGTTTATTATCTATTAAAAAATAGACAAAACACAGGAGTAAGTGGTACATAGTCGCGCCTGAGCTAGACCTGGCACGTCGGTGTTGTCCATAAATACTGGTTGCCGCCCTCTTGTGACCAGAGGTGTACGTTTTGTTCTGAACTGACCTCTCCTCCTTGCCCCACTGGGCCCCGTCATTGTGCCTGTGACATTGTTCTGATGTTTATAAGTCTGTCTCTCCCTGACCCCACCTGAACTGTGGGCAGATTGTCTCCAAACCCCCGGACCCTAGCAGGGTCGAGGAATGTCTGAGAAACAGATGAATGCCATGGAGCTAGCCTGCCTCTGGACCAGGTCATTCCACTTGGGCCTGGCCTCCAGACTGGGGCCCTCCCCACAGCCAATGTTTGATAAGCTAGTGCAGGTGGCAAGGAGGCTGGGGATGGTGAACAGCAAAGCTGGACCTGGGTGGTTATGAGAGTGGGCTCTGGGAACCAGATCTAAGTTTGAATCCTGTCACTGTCACTTCCTAGCCATGTCTTTGGGTGAGCTATCAAAGAACGGGACCTTCTACTGATGGTATTAACACTCAGGGTTGCAGTGAGGATGAAATGAAATCACGCATTTGCTGCTTTTGGCATAGTGCCTGGCTCATGAAAGAAAAGACTCAGAGAGAATGTTCCTTAAAGAAAACAACCCACCCAAAGCTGTCGAACCAGTCCCCTTGAGGCTGTGTACAAAGGAGGCCTGTTTTAGGCACCTTCTGGGCACCAGGCATTAAGATGTCAGCCAGTATAACCAACTGCCCTGGGTTTGCCTGGGGGAGAAAATTCTTACTAGGACCTTGCTTGTCAGCTAAGAAGCCCAGCTCTCCAGAGGCCCAGGAGCGTGTGTGGATTTAATGTGGCCTTGGCCATGCTTCAGTCACAGAGCACGCCCCATCTCCATCAAATTGAAAGAAAATTAATAGAGGTGCTGATGTTCTTCCCTGGCAGTGGGGCTTGTTTGACAGACGATGGAATGAGTGTAGGGCTCTGAAACGAACATGGTCCTCCACTCGGTGCTTCATATAAGGGAAGCCTTGCAGAGGACTGAAAGGGACGGTTGGGAGCAAATTCCCCAGCAGCTGCATAATTCAAGATGAGCTAATAGGGATTTTGAGTTAGAAAAACCCAAGGCATCTGAGAGTCAACAGAGGTTCAGCCATAACTTACTGTCCTTCCCGCTGGGGTTGGGTCCAATGGTGAAGATTGAACCCTATGACAAAAAAGCCGAAAAATTTCAGGGGAAAAAATCCCAAAAGGGCTGCCAGTTCTTGTCTATGTGCTGGCCAGTAAGCTAGATGCTTTCATGTGTGTTGGTTCCTGAAAAGCATGATTACACTGAAATTACCAACGAGGAAACAGTTTCAGAGAGGTGCAGTAGTTTATCCAAGATCACACAGCTAAGTCTGTTGAGGACCCAGGTTCTGAATGGCTCTCAAGGATTCCCTCACTGCACTCGCTAGCTTAGAAAACAGACACAGGGACAGCACTCGATTATCCACAACTTCTTTTGTTATTGTGGGTAAAATACACGAAACATAAAATTTATCCTTTTAAGCATTCTTAAGTGTACATTAACTACATTCACATTGTTGTGCAGCCATCACCACCATCCATCTCCAGATATTCTTTCATCTTCCCAAACAGAAACTCTGTACCCATTAAACAATAACGCCCCATTCCCCCCTTCTCTAGTCCCTGGAAACCACCATTCTACTTTCTGTCTCTATGAATCTGACTACTCTAATTACCTCGTATGAGTGGAATCATAGAAGTTTTTGTCCTTTTGTGACTGGCTTATCTCACTTGACACAATGTCCTCAAGCTTCATTCATGTTGTAGCATGTGTTGGAATTTCCTTCAAGGGCTGAATAATATTCCATTATATATATACACCGCATTTTGTTTATCCATTCATCCATCAGTGGACACATGGGTTGCTTTTACCTTTTGGCTGTTATGGATAGTGCTGCCATGAATACTGGTGTACAGATATCTCTTTAAGATCCTGCTTTTGGGCTGGCCCCGTGGCTTAGCGGTTAAGTGCGCACGCTCCGCTACTGGCGGCCCGGGTTCGGATCCGGGCGCGCACCGACACACCGCTTCTCCCGCCATGCTGAGGCCACATCCCACATACAGCAACTAGAAGGATGTGCAGCTATGACATACAACTATCTACTGGGGCTTTGGGGAAAAAAAAAGGAGGAGGATTGGCAATAGATGTTAGCTCAGAGCCGGTCTTCCTCAGCAAAAAGAGGAGGATTGGCATGGATGTTAGCTCAGGGCTGATCTTCCTCACAAAAAAAATAAAATAAATAAAAAATAAAAAAGATCCTGCTTTTAATTCTCTTGACTATATACCCAGAAGTGGAATTGCTGGATCATATGTCAATTTTATTTTCAATTTTTTGAGGAATTGCCATGCTTTTTTCCACAGTGGCTGCACCAGTTTATATTCCCACCAATGATGTACAAGGGTTCCGATTTCCCTACATCCTTGCCAACACTTGTTATTTTCTGTTTTTCTGATAGTAACCATTCTAATAGGTGTGAAGTGGTATCTCATTGTGGTTTTGATTCGTATTTCCCTAATGATTAATAATGTTGAGAATCTTTTCATGTGCTTGTTGGTTATTTGTATATCTTTAGAGAAATGTCGATTCAAGTCCTTTGCTCATTTTTTTTTATTGATGTTTTAATAGTTTATAACATTGTGAAATTTTGGGTTGTACATTTTTGTTTGTCCATCGCCATATATGTGTCTCCCTTCACCCCTTGTGCCCACCCCCTACCCCCATTGCCCCTGGTAATCACAATACAGTTTTCTCTGTCCATGTGTTGGTTTATATTCCCCATATGAGTGAGATCATACGGTGTTTGTCTTTCTCTTTCTGGCTTATTTCACTTAACATAATACGCTCCAGGCCCATCCATGTTGTTGCAAATGGGATGATTTTGTCTTTTTTTATGGCTGAGTAGTATTCCACTGTATATACATACCACATCTTCTTGATCCAATCATCAGTCTCGGGACACTTAGGTTGCTTCCACTTCTTGGCTATAGTGAATAATGCTGCAGTGAATCCTTTGCCCGTTTTTTAATCTAGTTGTTTACTTTTTTATTGTTGAGTTGTAGGAGTTCTTTATATATTCTGGATATTAACCCATTATCAGATATGTGATTTGCAAATATTTTATCCCATTCTACGGGTGGCCTTTTCATTCTGTTGATAGTGTCCTTTGCACAAAGGTTTTTAATTTTGATGTAGTCCAGTTTATCTATTTTTCTCTTGTTGCCTGTGCTTTTGGTATCATATCTAAGAAATCCTTGCCAAATCCAGTGTCATGAAGCTTTCGCCCTATGTTTTCTTTTTTTTTTTGTGAGGAAGATCAGCCCTGAGCTAATATCCATGCTAATCCTCCTCTTTTTGCTGAGGAAGACTGGCTCTGAGCTAACATCTATTGCCAATCCTCCTCCTTTTTTTTTTTTTCCTCCCCAAAGCCCCAGTAGATAGCTGTACATCATAGTTGCACATCCTTCTAGTTGCTGTATGTGGGACGGACGCGGCCTCAGCATGGCCGGAGAAGCGGTACATTGGTGCGCACCCGGGATCTGAACCCGGGCCGCCAGTAGCAGAGTGCCCACGCTTAACCACTAAGCCACGGGGCCGGCCAGCCCCTCTATGTTTTCTTCTAAGAGTTTTATAGTTTTATATCTTCCATTTAGGTCTTTAATCGATTTTAAATTAAATTTTTTTTAATTTTATTTATTTATTTTTTCCCCCCAATGCCCCAGCAGATAGTTGTAGGTCATAGCTGCACATCCTTCTAGTTGCTGTATGTGGGACTCGGCCTCAGCATGGCTGGAGAAGCGGTGCATCAGAGCGCGCCCGGGATTGAACCCTGGCCACCAGCAGCGGAGCATGCGCACTTAACCACTAAGCCACGGGGCCGGCCCTAAATTAATTTTTTATATAGTGTAAGGTAAGGGTCCAATGTCATATTTACAACTTTTTGAAATAGAAAAAAAAAGATAATTAGAGAAAAACAGTAGGGTTTTGAGAGGTGGGGCAATAAATGACTTATCTTTCTAGAAAGATCAGTTTCTGGTCCACTCGTGCTCTGCCCTCCATCTAGCCTCCAGGTAGTAGTCAGAATGATCTTTCAGGAAACACACATAAATCAAACCACATCACTCCCCTGCTTAAAATCTCCAATGGCTTCCCATTGCACTCAGAATAAAATCTAAACTTCTTGCTATGGCCCGAAGGCTCTGCATGATTTGACCCTTGCCTTTGACTTCTGCTGCATTTCCTGTTACTTCCTCTCTGGCTCACTGCCCTTTAGTTACACTTGATTTCTGACCATTCCTGCAGTTCATCGAGCTCTTTCCTGCCACAGGGTCTTTGCACAGGCTGTTCTTTCTGCCTGAAACAACCTACCCCATTATCTTCACATGGCTGACTCCTCGTTCTTCCCAACCTAGCAGAAATGTCATCTTGTCTCAGTCAGCTTGAACTGCCATAACAAAATACCACAGACTGAGTGGCTGAAACAACAGAAATTTATTTTCTCACAGTTCTGGAGGCTAAAAATCCGAGGTCAAGGTTGCCAGTATGGTCAGTTTCTAGTGAGAGTTGTCTTCCTGGCTTGTAGATGGCTGCCTTCTTGCTGTGTCCTCACATGGCAAGGGGGGAGAGAGGGAGAGAGGGAGAGAGAGAGAGAGAGAGAGAGAGAGAGAGAGAGAGAGAGAGAGAGCGAGCGCATGTGTGAACACAAGCTCTCAGGTGTTTCTTCTTGTAAGGGCACTAATCCCATCATAAGGGCCCCACTCTCATGACCTCATCTACACCTAGCTATCTCCCAAAGGCCCCATCTCCATACCATCACATTGGGGGTTAGGGCTTCAACATGAATTTGCGGGGGACACAATTCAGTTCATTGCACATCTCCTCAGAGAAGCCATCATTGACCTCCTAATCTAAGTCAGGTTCCTTCCACAAACCCCTCCCATACTCCCACTGGGTAGTGTCCATCTCTATACCCTGTTCTTATCCTTCATGGTAGAGTGGTAATTGTGGGTAACTATACATTAATTAGCACAGCAATTTGTTCACTGTCTGCCCTCTCCCTAAGACCATAAATTTCAAGAAGCCAGACTGTCACTTTCACTCCTGTATCCCTTACTCAGTGCCTGGCACATACTAGGTGCTCAGTTAATACCTGTTGGATGAGTGAACAAACTTCAGCTTATAATAAATTTACATTCCTTGACTTTTTCACTAACTATGAGAGGTGGGGGAGGAAAGAAGGTAACAAGCACTGAGGGGAAGTGTAGCCAAGTCATTACCACATGTTGGCACTAGACAGCCTGAGTTAGACACCAGCTCTGGCACGTACCGGCCACGTGACCTTGGGTAGGTGCGTTCACCGCTTGTGCCTCAGTTTATGTTCCTTAAGAGATGTTAGCACACAGCTGGATGACAAAAAGCAATTGCAAGAGGAATAACAGGCTGAGCAGGGGTGAGGTGTGGGACTGAACACAGAGGCAGGGGATTGATTATACCCTTAGGCCCCCCCGCCTTGTACCCCTCACAACCAGGTGACTACCACTCCACTCTGTGGGGGATCAAGGATTTTTCCCTAGAGAAGTTAACCTGGAGGAACTCTGAACTCAGGGCCAGCAGACATGGAAAGGGTCAGAGTGAGATACCAAATGGAAAATGGGGGCATCCCCAGACCCCTTTTCCAGCTGTGCTACCAGAATCCTGACAGCTACAAGTGTGCTCCCCAGGTAGGATATTGGAGGATTCTTTTCTGAAGGCCCTGGAGAAGAGACCTACACACACTGATATTTCGATGTCCCCCAGTATAAAAGCTAGGTCTTCACTCAGTCCTCCTATAGTAAAGCCCACCAATTGACAGGGCCCATACACTGACACTGACACACACACACACGCACACACACACAGCTGCCAATTAGTTATTTAGTGCTTCACTCAAAGATCAAACTTTAGTCACATATCACCAGATATTTGAAAGATGTCTCCAGGATAAAAGAGGGAGGCCAAAGCAGACAAATAAACAAACAAAAATGTTTGAGGCAAATAGACAACGCAGAGAGCAGAAGAAAATACAAAACAAAAATTATTAGTATCCTCAAAGAGATGAGAAGATATTGTATCCATGATATAAGATGCTAAAATGCTATATCAAAAAGGAATAATAAGAGAAAAAGAACTGATACTGGGAAAATAAAACATGAGAGCCAAAATAAAATTAAAAACAATACAAAGGTTGAAAGATAATGAAAAGGAAATTTCCCAGAAGATGTACCAAAAAGACAAAGGATGGAAAACAGAAAAGATAAGAAAATTATCCTGGAGGAAAAATCCAGGAGGCCCAATATCTGACTAATGGATTTTTCAGGGATTCTAGAGAAAGCAGAGAGGAGTAAATTATCAAAGAAATGAAGTGAAGCTATTTCATAGTGAAGGACATGAATCTTCAGAATGAGGGCCCAATACAGATGAGAAAGAGCCACCCTAAGGCACATCATCACACAATGTCAGAATACCAGGGATAAAGAGAAGATTCTAAAAGTTTTGGAGGTGGGGAGGACAGATTACATACAAATAACCAGGAATCAGAATGGTTTCAGGTACCTCAGTGGCAACACTGGAAGCTAGACGATGAGGGAGCCATGCTCTCAAAATTCTGCTGGAAAATTATTTCCAACCTACTGTTCCATTTACAGTCAAAGAAATCAGAAGTAAGGATAGAACAAATACATTTTCAGACATGCAGAGCTGTAAAAATTTTACTTCCTATGTGTCCTTTGTTAGGAAGTGACTAAAGGATGTGCTCCACCAAAACGAGGGCATAAACCAAGATGGAACAGACTTGCAAACCAGGAAACGGGTTCTCTAACATAGGAGGACAGGTGTGCAGCTGGTGTAGAAAGCAACCAGTCCCAGATTGAAAGGGGAGGAGGAAGGCTCCAGGAGGTGGATCACTAGGAAAACAAAAAGAACTGATAGATTATGTGACTGTATAGAAAAGGCATTTTACAGGTCTGCTGGAATGAGGAGATTTAGCAATATGTACACAGAACTAAGCAAATGAAAAAAAGAGGCAATTATTAACTCCAGGAAAAACAAAAATCTGTACTAGAAAATAAATGTAATTATAGTATACCATTTGGCTCAGCAGTGGACAATACCTACAAAGCCATAAGAATGTAAACCCTAAAAAAAAAAAAAAAAAAAAGAATGTAAATGCTGAATATTAATTTAGCTAAAAATTTAAAAGTTGTGATAAAATTATATTGCAAGGATGGAGAGAGGAGGTAGAGGTGGGTAGTGTAACAGAGTTAATCCTATCTACCATATTAGGGAGTTATGGAGGACATTACTAGCATTCACTAATATCTGGTTCTCCCTGCTTCTGGGCACATAGAAGACTTCTTCTCAGCCCCTTGCAGTTGAGTGGGGCCACATGACTAGTTCTGGTCATTCGGCTTCAGGTGGAAGTGCCGTGTTGCAGCTAGAATGAAGCTTAGGTGACCTTGCAGCTGTCTCTTCTCCCGCTATGGAGATCAAGGAGACCTTGGGTTAAGATGGCAGAGTCACAAGATTGAAACAGGCTGGAATTGCCTCACGGAATATAATTGTCCTGGAGACACTGAATGGACGCCGCAAGGATGAGAAATAAACCTTTATTGTGTTAAGCCACTGAGATTTTGGGATTATTTGTTAGTGCTGCATAGCCTCACTTAACCAAATACAAACTTTGACACATACTGTCTAAAATTGATAAATCAAGAAATAGCCATTTAAGCACATTATTTAGACTTATGGAGATGATCACTAGAAGAATGACTAAAAACATTAAACGTGGTTGCCTCTGGGGAGCAGGACAGAGGAGTAAGGAAGGATAGGGCAGAGAGGCAACTGTTTTCATTATAGTACTATATGACTTTTTATACTATGTAATTGCATTAAATTGGCAGAAATAAAATTTTAGAAAAAACTATATATGTGTATGTGGTTTGGAAGGATTCCCACCAAACCATTACATTGGCTTTCTCTTAGGAGGGAGGGCATGCTAGACTGAATGTCTGAGGAACCGTAGATGTGGCTGGGCGTGATGGGAAGGCACTTTGGGAAAGAGGCTACCCAGATGGACTGCCAGTCTGAGGAGTTTGGCTTTCATCCAGAGGGCAATGGGAGCATGGAAAAGTTGTAGGCAGTGGAGTGTCCTGAGCAAATCTGCCTTAATTTATAGTGAGCACCCTGACTTCTGTGGATGATGAGTTGTCGGGGAGAGAGGCTGCTGCAGTGGTTCCTGGGAGAGCTGGTAAGGTCTGGACTAAGACATCCGTGCAACAAATGCCTGTTGAGAGCCTGCTATTGGCCAGGCACTGTTGGTAGGCCTGACGATACAGCAGAGAACAAAATGGACACAGTGCCCTGCCTTCAGGGAGCTTACATGGGCTAGAGAGGCAAAGGGAGAGAAAAGTAGATAAATAGTCAGGCGGTGGTTCATGCTATAAAGAAAAATGAAGCAGTGTAAGGAGATAGAGAGTGATGGTGGGGAGAGGGGTGGTCGGGGTGGCCTCTGAGGAGGTGACATTTGACTCGAGTCCTGAATTAAGTGAAGGAGCAAGGCATGTAAAAGTTGGGGTTCCAGGCAGAGGGAACAGCAGTCTAGAGGCCCTGAGGTGGGAGTGGGCTTGATGTGTCTCAGGAACAGCAAAGAGGCCAGTGGGAGGCAGGGCACATCCATCAAGGGGAAGGTTCTGGAAGCTGAGGCCTGAGAGGTGGTTGGGGCCAGCTTGTGGAATACGGAGAGAACCCTGGGGAGCCACGGGGAGTTGAGAGCAGGAAAGTGGCATGATTTGTCTGAGGAGGCCCATGGGACGGGGGTTGGCAGCTGGTTAGCTGTGTGTGTGGGAGGCCTGTTCAGAGAGATACTCTGGGGCTCTGCCCGGCGGAATCAGCGCTGTGCCTCTCAGCCCTGCCTGGACCAGCTATAGCAGCTTCATCACCTACTTCCCAGCATCCCAGCCCCCTCTGGGAATTGAAAGATCTTTCACAAATCAAAATAGCAGGCAAAGAACAGCCTCTAATTGTTCTGCGTAAAAGAAGCGAAATTAGGCGAGTCAGCTGTGGGGTTGAGCCCGCCTCCCACACAGCTGTGATCCTGCACTGGCTCAAGTCAGACTTCTCGAGACTGGCAATTCTGCTGTCTCCGAGCAAAACTTTTTCCTTCTCCAGTCCCAGGGCAAATGACAGCTATTTTGGGAGGGAGTGGGACAGATGCTGGCCCTGGAGAACAATGAGTGAGTCAATTTTTTTTTTTAAACCAAAAAAAAATCAGTCACTTCCTGAAGAACAGCCATAGCTGATAGGAATTCGTTCAGTCATTCAAAACACATTGAGTGCACTCATCAGCTCTCATGGGACCCCTGCAGCATCCTGGGTGCCCGGGGCTGGCCATGGAATCAGGGGGATTCTAGAGGAGTAGAGGCCTGCGGTGTGGTTCCACCTGTCGGGTAGAGTGGAGCCAGAGCACTGGTCTGGGAGTCAGGAGGTCTGAGTTCTCGCTTGGCTCTGCTGCCATCGCAGTGTGCGTCATGCCACTTCGCTGGACTTCAGTTTCCCTGTCTCTCCTCAATATGGGCTTTAGGCTACAAACTTTAGAGTCCATCAGAATCACTTGGGGGAGGAGGTGCTTGTTAAAGATGAAGATTCCCAGGCCTGATTTCCAAAGGTTAAGATTTAGCAGGTCTGGGGTGGGGTCCAAGAATCTACATTTCTCACACGCTCTTCCAGTAATTCTGAAGGGAGTCCTTGGACCACGCTTTAATAAAATCACATCCCCTCAATCTCTCAGGGTTCTTCCTGCTTGGAAATTTGAGGAGTTGCTCATGCATCCCTTTTCTGGGTTTCTCAGATCATTCCAGGGGCATGAAAAAAGTCCTTACCCCTGCCTCAGTGTACCTGTGTGTTTCTGTGATGATGACACGGCACTGGGACAGTCTGTTTCCTCCAGGCTACTTGGTGCCCAGCCCAGGCCTCAGCACAGGAGGGGCCGTGATTGTAAATGTTGGCCCAGGAAGGGGCCAGCTGCAGTGCAGGCAGCTGTCTGGCAGCGTAGAGCCTGGAGGGATGATGGAGAGTTTCGGGTGCAGGGCTTGGTTGCAGATATCTGGCTTGGACACCTGGGCTCATGCCTGGGTCAGATGTGTGACACTGTCACATGCGCCCCTTCCCCACAGCTGGGCGAGTCCAGCTGCATGGGGATAAGAAGGTCTGGATGGGACTATAGGAGGGACTGGGAGCCCTGGTCTACCACAGAGGACACCCCAGGAGGTCTAAGGCCCTAGGCAGACTGGTAGGCAGAGTCCCTTCCTCAAAGTTGGCCAATCATACTCCCAAAAGGCCAGGCGAATGGCAAAGGCCGGAGGATCAGGTCACTCTGGTCTAGCCCCCAGCTTCATTCTTTATATATGAAGAATAATAACAGGTTTCATATACTGAGCACTTATGTGCTTTGGGCTCAAGGCTAAGTGCTGTATCATCTCATTAAGTTTCACAACAACCCTGTGAGGTTGGTAAACACGCCTCTTTTTACAGTTACAACATTGAGGCTTAGAGAGTTCAAGTCACTAGCCCAGAGTCCCTCAGCTAATAAATAGTAGAGGCAGGATTAGAACCCAGAACTGTTTTCCTCTGGATCCCAGTTTTATGTTTACCCATATTGCTTAGTACCCCTCAGAAGATAAGAGTTTTCCTAAAGTACCTTCTGCCAAAGTCACCCACAGCCAGAGAAATCCTTTTCATCTTTTGGAGTGGAAAGGAGTGATGCGGAATCAGATTGTTTAGGGTTCTAGTCCCTCCCCTGCCCCTGACCTTTTGTGTGACTTTGGACAAGTCATTTCACCTCCCTGAGTCTCATGTGAAACTGAAATCTGTGAAATGGAACAGTTATACGTGCACTCGCTTTTAAGGTACACGAAGATGAAGACAGCCACCAACATCTACATTTTCAACCTAGCCATGGCAGACGCACTGGCCACCAGCACGCTGCCCTTCCAGAGTGCCAAGTACCTGATGGAGACGTGGCCCTTCGGGGAACTGCTCTGCAAGGTTGTGCTCTCCATTGACTACTACAATATGTTCACCAGCATCTTCACACTCACCATGATGAGTGTTGACCGCTATATTGCCGTCTGCCACCCTGTCAAGGCCCTGGACTTCCGCACCCCCGCCAAAGCCAAGCTGATCAACATCTGCATCTGGGTGCTGGCCTCAGGTGTTGGTGTACCCATCATGGTCATGGCTGTGACCCGCCCCCGGGGTGAGTGAGTGAAGGAGCCGTGGTACAGGCCACTGACCACAGGAGGCAGCACAGGGGCCTCTGCGGGTTTGCAGGCCACTTATCAGGGTGGGTGTTGGTGGCTCACCAGTGGAGGTGTGGATTGCCGATCAATGAAAGTGTGGATGAGTGGCCAGCGGGAGTGTGGAAAGTCAACCAATGGGAATGTGAATGGTTGGCCAATGGGGAACATGAATGTTGTGAGGATGAGTGACTGGTCAGTAGTCATACAGGTTACTAACCAAAGGAAATTTATGAATGGGATTATGGATAGCTGATCTATGTGCCTGTAGCAGCTGGCCAGAAGTGTGTGGAGGACTAACGTATAAGAGTTGGATGGATGGCCAATGGGGTGAGGGTGTCACTGACTAGTGAGCAGTGGAGGCCAGGAGATCTGCAGTCCCATCCCAAACTCCCACTCCAATTTGAAAACCACTAGCCCAGATGACCAAAGCCAGGCCTAGCGAATGGCCTTCAGAGAATGACATATAGGTGCATTTCCTCCAAATAAAATGGTAATTAGTATAGTACTACCTGTACCAGTCTGGGTAGCTGCTGTAACCATCTCCAAAGCTCAGTGGCTTAACACAGTAGTTTATTTCTCACTCACATCCTAGGCCAGTGTGAGTGAGAGGAGGAGGGACGCCATTTGAAACAGTCATGCAGGGACCCAGGCTCCAAATGATGGTTTGGGAGTCCTCCCCTGCAGGCATCTGGCCAGCAGATGAACGTGGAGAGGGAGTGGTGAGAAAGCAAGACCACTTTCAAATGTTATGGCCCATCTCTTCCTAGTGACAGCTGGTCACGTGCCCCAACTTGATGTAAGGAAGTGGGGAACGTAGTTTAGCAGGGCACCAAAGACACCAAAGACTAGCCTTCTGAGCCACACACTTGGGACAAGTCCTGGCTCATTGCCAAGGCCCAATAAATAGCAGCTATTAGAATGATTAAGCCTGTGAGATAGACAAGGCAGGGACTCCTATATCCATTTGACTGTAAGGAAACAGAATCAGAGAGGTCAGTGGTTTACTTAGAGTCACACAGCCAGGCATTTGGTGGAATTTGGCCTAGAACCCAAAGCTCCTGCCCCCACATCTGTTGCTCCTTTTGGCCCCTGGGGTAAAGGTTTGCAGATTGTCAGTGCTGTGGTGGGAGGGGGAACAGGCTTGGTGGGAGGCTTCTGGGCCACCCTTGACTCTCACAAGGGTGGAGCTCCCAGGGCCCTTTTACAGTCTCTGAGTGAGTGGTCTTAACTCAGCAGCTGAGCCCCATTCCTCACTCTCAGCCTTCAGTTTACAGGCCATTGACTGCAGCCCTGCTGGAGGCCGGGCCAGATGGGCCTCCTCACTCCACACACATGCACGCACACACACACTCACACTCACCCACTGTATGCCATCGGCACTCAGCTCTGTATACCACTTGCTGTGTGACCTTGGATGAGTGCTGTTCCTTCTTGGGTCTGGTTCTGCCATCTGTACAATGAAGTCCTTGGAGTCAGTCATCCCTGGGGGTCCTGCCAGCCTGATGTCCTGTGGACCCACTCTGTCTGTGGATCCTCAGCCCCTCTTCTCACAACTCTTAGGCTCCAGGTCCACTGTATGGCTCCTCAAATTCCAGAATTCAAGATATCTTGGGAGTCCCCTGGGCCAGCCTCAGCCCTGTACCTGAATCCACAATGTCCCCAAAAGTGCTCATCCAACCCAAGCCCTCTCCAGGAATAGGTTGCTCATTGCACCTTGGGTGTCCATCTTATCTCTAGACAAGTCTGGCAGTCAGAAAGTTCTTGACATTAAGCTGAGATCTGCCTCCCTGGCCCTAGTTGTGACCTCTGGACCTATATCTACCCTTCTGCCCTGTGCACCAAGAGCTCAAACCCCACTGTGCTAATTGCTTTACATGCCTTGGCCTATTTAATCTTCACAAGGACCCTGTGAGGTTTAGGTACTGTTATTAGTCCCATTTTAGGGAAGCTCTTGTAGGGGTTGAATAATTCGCCCAAGGCTAAGGCACACAGTTAGTAAGGCCTGAGTCCTGCTCTTAACTCAGGCTCTCTAAGTCAATCTTAGCAATATTGTCCCCACTGGAGCTACTTTAGAAATATGTGGAGTGTTTTGAGTTATCATAATGACTGGAATTTAGTGGGCTTGGGCTAAATTATGTCATTACTGCTGCCCATGGACATAGAGGCTTATAAAAGGATTGGGAGAGAATATAGAAAAGAGACCTCCTTGATTAGGGCCCATCCTGCTGGGGTCTTGAAGGATGAGTAGGAGTTCACCAAGTGCAGAGGTGAAGGAGGACATTTTAGGTAGAAGAATCACCTTGAGCAAAGGCCAAGAGGAGGCAGTGGGACTTGACCAAGCCGAGACGGGTGGGCAAGCAGGCAGGGTGGGTTCCTTAGGCCCACAAGCCTCTCACTCCCTGTCTGTCTTTCCTTGTTTCCCCGACCCAGACGGGGCAGTGGTGTGCATGCTCCAGTTCCCCAGCCCCAGCTGGTACTGGGACACGGTGACCAAGATCTGCGTGTTTCTCTTCGCCTTCGTCGTGCCCATCCTCATCATCACGGTGTGCTACGGCCTCATGCTGCTGCGCCTGCGCAGCGTGCGCCTGCTGTCGGGCTCCAAGGAGAAGGACCGCAGTCTGCGGCGCATCACGCGCATGGTGCTGGTGGTGGTGGGCGCCTTCGTGGTGTGCTGGGCGCCCATCCACATCTTCGTCATCGTCTGGACGCTGGTGGACATCGACCGCCGCGACCCGCTCGTGGTGGCCGCGCTGCACCTGTGCATCGCGCTCGGTTACGCCAACAGCAGCCTCAACCCCGTGCTCTACGCCTTCCTCGACGAGAACTTCAAGCGCTGCTTCCGCCAGCTCTGCCGCGCGCCCTGCGGCCGCCGCGACCCCGGCAGCTTCAGCCGCGCCCGCGACGCCACGGCCCGCGAGCGGGTCACCGCCTGCACCCCCTCCGACGGTCCCGGCGGTGGCGGCGCCGCCTGACCGGGCCGGGCCGGCCCGCCGCGCGCCCCTCCGGACTGACCTGGCGATCGCACCGACTTCTAATGAGGGCGGGGCCACGACGCGGGAAGAGGCGGAAGGGGGTCGGGCTTGAGACCAGACAGGGGCCGAGAGATGGGGCCCCTGCGGTGGGGTGGACCTCTGGCCTGGGGCGGGGCAGAGGGCGGGACGGTGGGGCAGTGCCTCTGGGCTGAGGGCATGGTCAAGGGCTCTGGGTTGGGGGGGAGGGGAGGAGCTAGGGAAGTGGCATCTGTGGCTCTAGAAATGGACCGCCAAACAGGGCCTCTACCTGTAACAGGGCGGGGCCTCCACCTTAAGACAACCTCGAGTTCTAACCCGGAGCGGGCTTGCGGGAGTGGGGATCCGGCCTAAAACCTGAAGATCCTGGGCCCGGGACCCAGGACTCAGGACGGGCAGTGGTGGGGACAGTGACTTGAGAATTGAGCGGCAACACTAGGGGCCTATGTGTAGTGGGTAGGCGCCTCTTGTGGGGGCGAGAGAGAAGGGCAGGGCAGTGAGGCCTGGCTACAGCTCAAGCTGAGGCTTAGCTACAGCTCGATATAGGGCCTGTGTGTAGAGGATGGAGGCTTCAACTTTAGGGTGGAGCCCCAAGTTCTAGCAAGAGGCTGGGCTCCCTGAAGTCCAGGTCCAACTTGACATCTTTATAAATAAAGAGAAAATAAAGAGAGAGAAGGAGAGAGAAACAATATACCTTTTCTCACCTTGACAGTCGTCTCCTTGGAATGGGCAGGGATACCTCAGCGTGGAAGTAGTGTCCCCACCACTGCGTCTCGGTGGGGCTTGGGACAGGACAGTGGAGCAGGGCCAGGGGCTCCAGGATAGGGTGGCAGGACAAGGCCTCATTTAGGGTGGGGTGCCCAGCCCCGAGTTCTAACGGGGCTTGGAAAGAGTGAGGAGGTCCTGTGCCTCCAAAGCTGGAGCTGCAGGTTGGCTTAGGTACCAAGGGGGCGTGGTGGGTGGGCTGAGGGGGGGGGGCTTCTGCTTTGAGGTTAGGTCCTCAGCCAGAGAGCAGACAGTTTTGGGGGTCCCCAGGGCCCTGGCTTCTCTGGCCCAGGTGCTGGAGGACAGCTGACCACACTGGTTAGAGTCCATGGATGGTGAGTGCACCTGGGACTGGGTGCGGGCATCTGAAGACCGGTGTGGACTGTTCCTCCTCTCAGCCTCTGGGTCTTGGGCCCCTGAGAAGAACCTCCAGGAAATCCCCTCTCCCTTCTCCCAACATCTGGCTGCTCCCAGTGTGTCCAGTGTTTCCAGTGAGCTGGAACTGCCCACCCCGAGACTTGACTTGGAAGGAACTGGGGGGAAGAAGGCATTATGACTGCAATGCTAGCATCAGTGTGTGCTCCCCTCTCCCCTTCCCCTGGGGATCCCCAGGTCCCTCAGCTGCTAGTCTGGCTGCCCCTTTCAAGCTGCTGAGCGTGGGGTCCACCTGGAGCTGGGCGTAGAAGTTTTTCTCTTCATTTGTTTGGCATTTTAATCAGGCTTTCCCAGGTCTTTGCTTCCCCCATATCAGGGTCTGTCCTTGTTCCCTGTGCCTCCTCATGCTTCATGTCCTCTCCCCCCATCTCTGCCCCCACCCAGACACTGCCTCGGGCCCACACCCATGACTCCCTATTGAAGCAGTGTGCTGACATCCTTGTAAAAACAAATTTAATTTTCTTCCCTTTTTGGGACAGAGGGAAAGAAATTGACGTCTTTGTCTCAAACAAAAAAAAAAAGAAACAATATACCTCTTCTCCCTTTGACAGTCGTTTCCTTGGAACAAAAGCCTTTCCCCTGTCTGGGAGGCTGTCACTCCAGCAGGGGCTGAACTAGCATTCAGGGGGTTGGAGGCTTAGGCACCAAGATGGGCTGTGGGCACATTGCGGGTAGGGATGCCCTTAGTGGGCAAAGCACAGCCCCCTTCTCAAACTTGGGAATTTTCTTCCTCTAGGGCAAGCTCCACTAGCATCCTGGAAGATGCGGGGCTGTGCCCAGCACTCAGATCCAGTCTGCTAGGCTACCTCGGCCTGGGGCCCCAGCCCACCTACATCACTGTCACCAGCCAAATGGAGCCTGTGGCCACAGACACCTGTGTCTGAATGGGAGGGGTGTCAGCAAGGCAGGGGACACTACTGGACACTCATCATTACTTTGGACCCCTCCTGCTAATGCCTTGGGGAGATGTCAGAGAAAGGGGACAATTTAGGGACCAGGGAAGACTCCTGAAGGAGGTGACATTGCAAGGGCTTCAATCTCTCCCGGGACAGGCCTGTCTCAAGGCTGCTCCAGGTCCACTCACTGCCGTTTCTGGTGGCTATAACAGATCTGGCTGCTTTTTACCACTTCTTATATATAAATTTGTCCTGGAGTCAGCAGGGGCTGGGTCCAGACCATGTGCATTTAAGGTAAAGCAAACTCGTATTGAAATCTACTTCATGCCAGGCCGTGCACGCTGGGCCCTGGGAGTTGGAAATGAATCAGATATGACCCTGCCCTCAGAAGGTTCAAGCCCATGCTGGGACCAAAGCATAAACAGATCATTGCATGTCAGTGCCATGACATGCAGGGACAGGGAGCCCCAGGGAGGGTGTCACAGGGAAATGTCTTTTCTAGCTTTTTACTGACTGAAGCACATATTTGTAGTAATCCTAGAAGAAGTGGAAAAAAGATCAGAGGGCCTTAAAGGATGGCTAGGAGTTGGCCACCAAGAAGAGGGAACAGCATGTGCAAAAGCAGGGAAATGTTCAAGTGCTGAGCAAACCCGAGAAGTTGTGTGTAGCTGGAGTATGGGGCTCCACTGAACCCTTCTGTGTGCCAGGCTCTGTGCCAAGTGCTGTATGCACATTATCCCCCTGATCGTCATGACAACCCAGTGGGAGGAGTAGTATTACCCTTATTTTAGACAAGAAGTCAGGCTCAGAGTGGTCAAGCCACTCACCCCTAAGTCACACAGCCTGTTAGTGGTGGCAGAACTCAGGTCAGTGGAACTCCAGGGTCCAAGTTTCCAGTGCATTACAGGATCACCGAAGCAGAAGAGCCTTAGTAACTGGAACCCTAGGATGAGATTTTTGAAGACTTAAAACCAAATGGAAAAATCTGAAGAGGGCAATTTTCCATGAACTTTCGTTCCTCCTGAAGCTCTCCAAGTCTTCACATTTCAAAATATACTGTGCATGATGTATTTTAAAGCTCCAAATTGACAGTGTAATTCTAGATCATCACAGGGCTCTTAGAACTGTAGAGTGGGTCTGGTTTCCCCCCAAATTTCCATTCCTCTCTCTTCAGGAGGTGGGAGGGAAGTTTTTGCCTCTGGTTTCAAAATGTCCTACAGTTTCATATCTCTTCTTCTTGTAATAGAAGTAGTGATTAAGGCTGGAGTCAGAACTTGGCTTTCCTTCATGTGCCTCAGTTTCCTCATCTGTAGAATGGACTTTCTTCATGGGGTTGTTGTGAGGATTTAATGAGTTAATGTATGTGTAGGGCCCAGAAGATAAGTAAGCTTTAGCACGTGGTAAGTAGCCATTATTACTTAAAACTGGAGCTGCAGTGCCAGATCAGAGCTAGAGACCCAGAGGGAAAAGGAGGTGAGCTTTCAGGGGCAGTGATGAAGAGAGGAGACGGGGGACCCATCCCGGGGATCCCCCTGCTTTCTTGGCTCAGGAGCCGCTGTGGAGAGTGAGAAGCTGCCACTGAAGCAGGAGGAGGATGGGGAGAATGTGCTGCCATGGAAACTGGAGGCGGAGGGCGTTCCCAGGGGGAAGGAGTGATGGATAATGTCAAGTGTCATGTAAGAGAGGTTGGGGGTGGGGAGGGCAGGAGGGTGATGGGAGTAAACCAGAGCCCTCAAGTTCAGTCTCCTACATGGCCTGGGAAGCCCCAAATCTGGATTCAATCTCAGCACTGAAGCCAACTGGCTGTGTGACCTAGGCAAGGGATCTGCCCTCTCTGAGCTTCTGTTTTTTCCTAGATCTAAGAGGAGGGAATGGGTCAGTCTCTAATACGATGCTCAGTCTCTAATAAGAGTCCTGGTTTTGCTAGATTCTTGGCCACTTGCTAGCAGTGTGATCTTAGGCAAGTCACTTCACTTCCAAGAGCCCCCTCTGAAGGCTGGAGGTGTTGTGAGTGAGGTGCCTACCGAAGTGCCTGGCACGTAGTAGGCCCCCAATCCAGGGTTATTCTGTAATAAGTATGCGGGTGCCAGAGGCAGCTGTCTAAGGAGGTTTGCTTGGCTTGGAATTTGAAATGCTCCTCAAGGTGGAGAGGGACCACCAGCGTCCTGAGAGGACTTGGAGGAGCAACCATCCAGGCTGGACCCCTGCTAGGTCTCCGCCCAAAGACCAGCCTCTCCATTTTCAGCCACAGATCCCTAGCCTGGCCTCTGGCTGCCTTCCCCGTTTGGCAGCTACTGTAGAGCCGGGCTTGGAGGCTCCATAGCCCCTAGGAAGTGATCCCCAGATTGTGGCCCCAGCACTCATGCACAAAACACGTCCACACACCTTTCTCTCATCACTTATTTATTCATTATGATTTATTCCTTTATTTCACTTGTGGGTGCTGAGCACATGGTGCTGGGAGCTGGGAGGAGTGAGGGAGAGAGTCAGGGCCTGGTCCCCACAACTCTGAGCTTACAGATGTGGGACACCGGGGACGGGGACAGCCGGCTGTGTGGTTCTGGCGGCAGGCGGCTTGGGAATTCAGAATGGGACCCAGAGAGTGGCTGGTGAGGGCCTTCAAGATGGACATCCTGACCTCGTAGAGCGCTAGGCCGGGGGTCGCTCAGGTTCTAGCCCCGTCACCACTGGCCACGAGCCCCACCTGGTGCACAGCCCTTCCCAGAGGCAGAGCGCTTTCACACACGCACCTCGGTGAGAGGCCGGTGTGATGATAACAACAGGTAGCACACGGCACTTAGTGTCCATCGTTGTTCTAGCACTTTACATGAGGTCACATTTAATCTTCACAGCACGACTATGAGGTAGGCATTATTATTATTATCCCCACTTTACAGATGAGGAAACTGAAGCTCAGAGAGGGGACTGACTTGCCCAAGGCCACACGGCTTCTCAATGGCTGGGCCAACTAGGACCCATCTTAGGTCTGTCAAGTCCGCTTCCTCTGCTCTTCTCCTTCTGTCTCCCAAGAGGAAACTCTAGGATTACACAGAGGGCACTAGAGGGATCTTGCGTCCAGCTCACGGTCATGGACTGAGCATTCCTGTTGCCAGGTTCTGTGCCTCATCAGCTTGGCGGCAGAGGCACGTGCCAGCCACCCAAGAAACTGCTGTGACCTTGGCAGGTCCCTCTCCCCATCCATGCCCTTCTCCCTCAGAAGACCTGCTTATTCTGTAATTCTTGGCTGCCTGCCATGTCTTTGCTGTGTGACCTTGGGCAAGTCACCTCACTCTTTGAGCCCATCTCCTCAATCATGGATGACAACCTTGCCTGGCAGGAAGTTGTGAAGATTTAGAAAGAGGCTGTGAGTGAAGGACCATGTCTGTTTGGTCACACGAGTGTTCTCAGCAAATGGCACTGCAGCTGGCACCCAATGGGTGTCCTACCAAGTGGAGGAGTGAAGGGCCTGGTGCCTAGTGAGCACTCAACAAATGGAGCTTTTTAATATTGTCTAACGTTTTAGGTTATACCTGCGCTGACCTACGTCTCTTTCTGCTGTAGGTAGGTCAGAAGCAAAGGACTTGCTCTTCTAACTGTCTCCTTGAGTTTCCGAAGGTGGGGCAGCGTGCAGTGGAGAAGCAATTTTCAAGAGGACATCTTTTCCTCAAGTACCTTATACACAGCTGTCCCCTTTTGTCCTCACCAGGACTGCCCTCCAAGGGACTCATGAAGGGGGCGCAGCCTGGGAGGGAAGAAAGGTCCCTGGGTGGCACTGGCCTGGACCTTCTGGCCTGAATGTTTGAATCATGGAGATGGATTCCCTTGATGGGTGTTGGTGCAGGTGACATCCATCTGATGGGGCTCATCTTCTAGACTCTCCTCTAGGAATGTGCCCCAAGCCAGGAGGCAGGGAATGTGGGTTTGACTGTCTGTCCTCCACTTCCTTGCCGTGTGACTTTGGCCAGGTCTCTGTCCCTCTCTGGGCCTCTGCACCATGGAGGAACAGAGGTAGGAGTTGATGGGTTCTGAGGGCTCTGCCATCCTGAGAGAGAAAGACATTTCCCTCATGTTCCTTAATCCTGGAAACAGACCTCTACTGGAAAAATCCACTGGGCATTTGCCCAGAGGTGGGAAAAAGGATGCCTGGGAGTCTGGTGTTTGTAATTGGAGCTGCCCCACTTTGGGGGTGAGGGAGGTAGGCATGTCAAAAACGAACACACCTGACTCAAACACCTGGCTTTTTGCTTATTCCAGGTCCCACCTGGGTACCGAAGACCCAACCTTCTGTTTTCCCAATAAAGTGAGCACTATTCTCAGTGTCCCCATCTCTGGCTGTTTCTTTTGCTCACCTTCTGTGGTCTCCTCATGAGGGGGGCCCCAGGCTGGGGGGTGACATAGACCTGTCTGCTCACACTGAGTGGAAAGTATGGCCCTACCCTCAGGACTTGTCTTAGAGGGAGACACAACACTGATCTTAAGAACCCCATCTGGGGCCAGCCCGGTGGCGTAGTGGTTAACTTTGCGTGCTCTGCTTCAGCAGCCTGGGGTTAGCAGGTTCGAATCCCAGGTGCGGACCTCCACACCACTCATCAAGCCATGCTATGGCAGTGTCCCACATACAAAAATAGAGGAAGATTGGCACAGATATTAGCTCAGGGACAACATTCCTCACCAAAAAAAAAAAAAAAAGAACCCCATCTGATGGGAGAGACAGACATACATGGAGCTGGAGCCATTTCTTAGAGCGTGCTGCAAACCCACCCTGGCCTCCGGACCTCCCTTCTCTCCCCCAGCCCTCCAAATTGGCTCCTCCTTCTCCCCTGCAGCCCACCCCCCCTAATCTAAGTCCCTTGTCCTCCAGAGCCCTGCCCACCCCACATGCCTCTTGGGGCTCCCACTAACTCCCCCCCTCCCCCCTCCTTTCCATCCCCCTGGCCCACAGTGAGCCTGCCTTTGGCCATAGAAGCCCCAAACCTCCTCTGTGTGCACTCAAGGCAGCCCTGGGGTGGGAGTTAGAGCCTGATACTCTGAGTGACCTCCACCTCCTCAGTGGTGTCCTCCTTGAATAGTTGCTGGCCCTGAGGGTTAATAAGTAACCCTCTCTGGAAGGGAAACTTCCTGACCAGGATCTGCCTTCCCACCACATGTGACCAGGTCTTGAGAGGGCCCAGGGCATGGAGCCCCTCTTCCCTTCAGAGACCCAGAGCCTCAGCCCGGGGCTGCCCACCCTGGGGCCTGCTGGGTCAAGGTGATGAGCACCAACGCAGGTGGGCTGCTCTGACCCTGACTGGGACGTCAACCCCCTCAGCTGCAGCCTGTGGGTGGGTTATGGGCAGGGCCACTGGACTGTCCAGGGTGGGGAGGGGGCTTGACTGCTCAGCCTCACCCTACTCACAGAGAGGGACTCAGGTCAAGGAGACCTCACAGAGGCCTGGCAGCTCTGCCCAGAGCCAGCTCCCACTGAGGCTGGGAAGAACAGCTCTGAAGGAGAGAGAGAGAGTGTTTGCACAGCATGTGGAGAGCACCTGGGTGTTATGTGTGCGCAGTGGAGAATTTCTATTCACCTTGGTGTAGGCCCTGTGGAAAAGCGTATTTATACGACCACTCTGGGTATCACTTTCCTCTTTTGCAAAATAGGATAAGTTATTATAACTAACTTACCAGGACTCTCCTGAGGGCCCAACAAGACAGCTGTGCGTGGTAATTAGGGCACATTATTATTGATGAGGAAATACTCTCTGCCTTTAACCTTCAATAGCTCCCAGTTGCCTGAAAAATCCAGATGACCTCTCATGCCCTTTCCCAATGGGGGATTCTAGGAATCTAAGTTCAGTCTTGCCTGTCTGCAACCTCAAACTCTCCCGGAGGGAGAAGGGGACCCTTTACAGGAAGAGGACTGCCGAAGCCCAGCCCAAGGGCAGGCAGTTTTCAGAGAAACAGAGCAGGCAGGGCAGACTCTTGTCATGAGCTAACTTCCTCTGCCTCCAGGAAGCCTTCTTTTATTGCTCTGTACTAACCCTTTGCCCTTCTTGGACCTCCCACAGCTGCTATCAGAGCGCCCCCACGCTGGGCAAGACCTGCTCTTTCTCAGCAGACTGCTGGGCCCCTACATATGGGATCGCCAGACCTATGGGAACCCTGCTCTGAGGGGAAAAGGAAAGACCTATGGAAAGGAACACGTTTTTTTCCTTCAATAATGTTTATGGTTATTATAGAAACTGAGGAATCTGATAAACTAGAAAAGAAGGGGTAAAAACCATCACCCGTAGTTCCCCATTCTATTAACATTTGAGTGTCCTTCCTTACCCAGGGGAACCTCTGGGGGTCCACAGGTGATTCCCAGAGCTCTCTGAAATGGGGTATGCACTGTGTGTCACTGTGTGCCTTGCTGCAGGAGTCACTGGATGCTCCAGGGGTCCAGGACCCAAAAGGTGAAGGGGCGCTGCACTGGGGGGGCAGGGGGGGCGGTCCACATGCAGCACAGTCACATGCAAACAGACCCGCACTGACCTGGAGTTCACACAAACACACACCTGACTGTGCACAAACATCCTCCCCACACGCACTCCTTCACACTGTTGGGTACATTCCGTTCTCACCCAGACTCACTCCTGGCACCTGTGGACATGTTGCTCACATACACATGCACATGTGCGTTCATACCACAGGCATGCACACGCACTTATTTGTACACACACCTCCCACCGGGGCACACTCATTCACACTACTGTGTTCATACACTTGACCACAGCCAAACAGCTTGGCCTGGGAGAAAGCTGGGAGAGGCTGCCCAAGGACAGGCTCATTTCACGGACGCTGCTGCCACCTACTGGCCATGCCTGGCATCAGCACCCTTATTTAGCTCCCACTCCTTGCTTGGGTTCTGTTGTCCACAGCTCATCCACATGCCCTGCCCTCTCCTCATCGCAGGAAGCTGTGGACTGGAACTGGTTCCTTAAAGAGGGTCTTGAATGGGGGAGGCATTCTGTTGGGAGACACTGGGTGAGCGTGGGCTGGGCAAGGTGGGGAACTATCCCTGACTGACCGCCCATCATATGTCAGGCATGGCCAGTAGTCCTATAGGGTTATTATCTCATTCATTTTCTCAATTCATGTGCCTTAGGTGCCTGGCACATGAAAAGTCATAACAACTATTTCAATCGAATAATTAAAAACACTTTAAAGTGAATATTTTTAACAAATGAGGAGATGGAGGCTCAGAGAGGGGAAGTGACTTGCCTAAAGTCATACAACCACTTCGTCTGATAGGAGGCTGCTCCAAAAAGAAAGAGGAGGAAAATGCAGCACAGCTGAAAGTCTTTACTAGGACCCACAGGAAGCCCAGCCCAGACCCCCACCCCCAGAGGACGAGGAGAAGGCCCCAGAGGTGGATGAGGTCAACCTGGGTGGATGCTTTCCCACCCAGGAAGATTCGCCCCGACCCCGAGCTGCTGCTTCAAATTCATTCATTCAACTAATAGTTATTGTTCACAGTGATGCAGGCTCTGTGCTCAGGCTGAGGATAAGCAGTGAAGAAACAGACAAAAGTCCAGCCTCTGCTCTCATTCAGTGTGGGGGCCCCAAAAGGGCCCCTTCCTTGCTGTCCCACTCCCATGGGCCCCTGGGACCCCTTTGAGCTTCTCTTCACCATCCCAGCTGTGCTGAGTGGATGGAGGATCCAGAGTGAGAGCAGGGAGATGTGGGTCAGGGGTAGGAAGTGATGGTTCATCCCCAACTGTCCAGTATTGAGGTTGAGCAAAGAGAGCTCAAACCTGGAGTCAAGCAGACCTAGGTTTGAATCCAGCCTTGCCCACTAACCTGTTCTGTGACCTTAGTCACATCCGTTACCCTTGCTGAGCCTCTGTTCAAGCAAAGGGCTTGAACTTGAACAGTGCTTCCAACTCATAGCTCCTTAGAAGGGCTGGGAGAGGCCAAGCAGGGAGTAGGACAGGGGGAAGCCAAGCACATAGAGCCCCCCCCCCCATCTCCACCCCTCCACACTCACTGCTCCACTCAGAACAGCCCTGCGTCCCTCTGTTTCCCACACTGGGCTTCTGTGGCTAAATCAGTTCTACAGTCACTTAGACTAGTTGATCCCTAAGTTATTCTTAGGACTAAAAGTTCTAAGACTCAGTCCATGTTTTACCTGACCACCAGATTATGAGCTGGAGGAGGGCTGGGACTAGGTCTGTCCTCTCTCTGTCTCCCAAACCCCACCCCCGAGGCCTGGCTGCAAGAGGAGGGGCTCAGGATGTGTCCATCTGGACTGACCACACGCAGGCCACAACAGACTGACAGCACTGCAGGGACTTGGACAACAGCTCTGTACTGACCAAGGATCTCCATGCCAAGGGCAGTGCTGGAAGAAGGCTTCCTGGGGCTTATAGAGTTGTACCTCCAAGCCTGGAAAGCAAAGGAGGATTCGACTGGACGAACAGAGGATCCCTGAGCAGTCCTGGCCGGAGCAACCCAACTGTGAGGATGTGGCCACACAGAAGGTGCGGTGAGCGTGGACTCAGTTGCAGGTAGGAGGCTCTGGAAGATCTGGGTGAAAGGCCTGCTTGGGGGGTGGGGGTTGGAAGACATGAACCAAGATCCTGCTTGGCTTCAGAATGCCCAGATCTCCTGTGGGGAACCGCATACTTGATCCCGCCAGGCCTAAGGGTGGACTCACCTTGAGGCTTATGTGTCAGTCAAGGCCTCACACTTGCATAGGCCCTAGGAGGGACCCTGACCTTGTGTTCACAAGGTTGTATGTTTCTGTAAAATTTGCATAAGTAGAATACATTAACTTCAATTCGTTGAGACCACTGTCTCTCCATTCTAACTTCCCCTCCTTCCCACTTGTGTCCTCCGGCCTTGAGTGGCTACAGGCATTTTATATTCTTAACTTTGCCTTCTTTTTCTTAAAGAGGCCCCCAAACAAGCTTCAAGCCCCACAATCCTGGATCTGCCCACCGGGTCCTTGGTTTTCCCAGCTGCAAAGATAGAGAAAAGGCTGTGAAGGTCTTCACAAGAGTAAAGATGATCTCTTTTAATCCTCTCAAAGGCACTGACAGAAGAGATGAGGAGCAAGGATGAGACTTGCCTGGGGTCTCACAGTAAGTAGTGGTGAGCTGGGCTTGCAATCCAGGAGAGTCCCACTTGAGAGCCCACCCTGTCACCACAACCCTTTGCCTCGGAGCTGACACCCATGCACCCAAAACAGCCCCCTTTCCCGGGCTGAGCCCTCTGGCAGCCTGGATGGCTGGGCTCCGCGCCTCCACTCCAAAAACTCTGTGACCGCGAGGTGGCGGTAGACACCGTCTTTCTCTCTCCTGGCACCTGCTCCTCCAGGGTTCTCTGGTCCCACATAGCCAGAATCTTAGCCTTGCCCAAACACCTCCATCAGTTCCTTCCTGCCCTCGGAGGAAACAGGGAACGTTGCCTTCAAGTCCTGGCCTTGCCATTGACTGGCTGTGTGACCGCCAGCAGATCACCTCTCTCAGTCTCATTTCACTCATCCATAAAATAGGGCTATCTCATGGGAACTGGTTAGTGAAGACTCCAGCAATCATTGGCAACCATTGCTGTTTCAACAGGGGCTTCAGGAGATGGCACCTTCCCCGAGAACAAGTTCTTCTGGTGGGATTGGCCCCCTCCCCACACTGCAGCAAACCCAGAGGAACTCCTGGGCAGTAGGGCCTTTCAGAGACCTTAAATATTCATTGGTGGGCACCCTCTGTGCCTCTGCATGGGTCTCTCCCTGGACTGGGGCATCTGACTTGGCTTTTTCTCCATCCCTGCCAACCCCCATCTTTCCCTTGGAGGGGGCTCTGCAGCCTCTTGCCCACCTTGATGTCATCTTGAGGACCTGCCCCAGGCTTCAAATGGATCCTCCAGGGGAGAGCTCCCTGAACCACTGCCCACCAATTCCCCCTCTCTTCTCAGACCCTCCAAAATGACTGCCACACTCCAACCAGAATATGGCTGTCTCTACCTCAAAGACTCCCTGGCTATCCCCAAATGTCAGTATCTCCCCCAACCCGCCTGCCCCAGTCTTAACCTGGCATTTAAGGCCTTCCACAATTTGGTCTCATGATTCACTCCGTGCTCCAAATATTCCAGATCATTTTCTGTTCCCAGAGCACACTTCACTCTTCTACTTCCAGGCCTTTGTACAGGCTGTTCCTCCACCTAGAATGCCCTCTTCCATTTCCATATAGTGAATTCATCCTTAAAAGTCAAGCTGCAAGGTCACCTCCTCCAGGCAGTCTTCTCTAATCCTTCAGTTGGGATCCTTTCCCATCTCTGGGCTCTGGGTATAATTTGCTTTAGGGGCTTTCTCATAGGAGGCCATAAATCACAACAGGAACGTCCATTACTGTCCATTACGTATGGAGAGCAACTCTCAGTTTACAAATAGTGGCTTTCCCTTCTAGTATCCTGGAGACGGGAAAGGCAGGCAAATGAGTGCCATTACCTCTTTTGACTGATGAGGAGACAGGCTAGCAGAGAAATATGAACGGCCAGGTCACTCACCCACCCAGGTAAATGGAGTCAAGCTTCAGGCCTGCAACAGATTCCGGCTACACCAAGTGCCTAGGCCTGAGCTTCCCTCTCGGTCTCCATCATTCCTTATGGCCTGGTCTTGTGACTCTCTTCCCCTCTTAGACGGAGCAGGGTATTGGTCAGTTTTTAATAATGTGCTCAGTAAAGTTATGTTGAAGGAACAGTTGCTCCCATATTGGCCCTGCCCCCCCCGGCCAGCCCCTTAGCCTCTTTATCACTCAGCCCAAGACCAATCACCCAGTCGAAGCTGGTGGCAGTGTCCAGCCTCTGGAAGGATAAGCAGTTGGCTGGAGGCCCAGGCAACTCAGAGGAGGAGGGGGAGACACAAACAGCGTCTCCTTCCCCTGCCCCCTAAGCTTATCAGTTCCCCACAGGCCCAGGCAAACTGGTGCTCAGCTTAGGGAGGAGACCTGCCCTCTGCCTGTCACCTTCAAGCCCTCCATGACCTAAGAGCCATGTGACCTTGGGCTGTCACCTCCCTTCTCCTTCAGAGCATTTTTGGCTGTAAGGATTCAGTGAGATCAGTGAGAGAAGGCATGTAAGATAGTACTCATCGCTAAACATAAGCTGCCTTCCCTGAGGTCTCCCTTCACAAGGAGCATCTCAGGTACCAAAGTGCTCCCTACAATCTGGGGAGGGAGGAGGAGACTTCACAGGCAGAGGCAGGGGGCAGGGGGACCTGAAGTCCAGGCAGTGACAGCACAGCCGCCCCCACCCCCCGACAGTGACCGAAAAGGCACAAGTCATCTCAACAAGAGACACACACAAGTGGCCTGGACAGAGAGGCCCCTGGGACAGGGTAGAGCTCTATAGGTCTCCAGGGCCTGGGGTGGAGGGGCAACCTGTTTACATGACACAGAGAGAGACAAACAGAGTCACACCCTCTAAGCAAACTCACTAACATGGGCACACCGTCACACCCACAGATGCACTCCCCCACACACATACAAATACACAGAAATGAGAGACACACACAAGGTCAAAATCACAAACACATTCCCATACGTACTCCCCACGCACAAACTCAGAAACACAGAGCCCTCCCCGGCCCCCGCCAACACTCACACACTCACAGGCACACACACTTATCAGGCCGGGGCAGGTGCTGGCGCTGCTGAGTCACCACCGGCAGCTCGGCCCACAGAGCAGGAGCCGGGTGCCCGCCCCCACCAGGGAGGGGCGGGGCCTGCGGCAGCTCTGTGGAACCGCAGAGTCCTGGCCGCTGCGGGGATTCTCCTCGCCCCGCCCCTTCGATTGAGGAGGAGAGTCAAAATGGGGGGATGGGGGGTGGGGGAGAGGAAACCCCTTTTGCAGAGGCTAAACCACGGCATTCACAACCTGCTCTCTCCTGGGTGCATGACTACATGTGGGAGCAATTAAAAAATAATACTAGATCTACTACGGGGTATTTGCATATGTATTTTCACATACTCTCATTTAATTTTTGCAAGGGCTCTGTATAAAGTTGGGGCTATTATTAATCCCATTTTACCCCAGAGGGAAAGTGATTTGCCCAAAGGTACAAAGCCGCGAAAATGCAACGTCCAGACTCAATTGCCTTCAAAGCCCAAGCTTTGAACCTACTGGGCAACACTACCTTGTGGGCAGGTGAGAATGTGGGCAACTGAAAATTGTGTCAATATACTCGGGAGCCTGGGTGTGTACGTCAGCTTTCTGCATGGGGTCCACAGGGCTAGGGATTGAAAGGGTCTCAAGTGTCCAGATTTCTGGTTAAAGGAACTTAAGCTTTTCTGATGTGTTGGAGCTTGCCCACCTATATTGGAAAGCATTCCCCAGATCTAGGGGCTCAATCAGAACCTTCTCTGCTAGACCTTCTTGAAGGTCTAGGTGAGCTTCTTGAAGGCAGGGACCAGGGCCCTGAAGCCTAAAACAAGACCTGACTCAGAGGAGTCTTCTGTGAATTTGGGGACAATCCATGAATTTATGACCTTGATATAACTTTAACATCAATAATCATAATAAGCTAACACTTTTTAGATGCTTACCCTGAGACTGGCGCTGTTCTTAGTACTTTACATGGATTATTTCATTTAATTCTCACAACAACCCTTAAGGAAAATAGTTTCATTAAGCCCATTTTAGAGAGAAGGAAACTGGCTTGGAGAGGGTTAGTAGCCCCCATGCAGGAATGTGCAGCCAGTAAGCAGCAGCACTGGGGAGACCTGGCAGTCTGATTCCAGAGCCCATCTAATAGAAAGACCACTGAACTCATCAGAAGTCAATTGCCCTCAGTGGTCCTCAGTTTCCCCCATTTGCCCAAAAAAGGGATTAGCTTTCTACGGTTCTCTGACCTGAAATATCCTATAATTCTGTGATTCCTCTACATGGAAGAGGGATTAGGTTTGCTCTCTGTGGGCAGAAATCCTAGAGGGCAGATTTGGCCTTCATATTAGGGAGAGCTTTTGAAGTCTCTGGACCGCCTTGGAGGTGGTGAGTTTCCTGTCACTGGAAGTATGTGAGCACAGGTCTGAAATGAGGTAGAATGGGGAGAGCACTTGGACCAGGACCACATAAGCCCCTTCCTGTGCTGATGGGATGGACCATCAGGAGGGACAAAGTCTCCGAGAAAGTGGGAAGATGGGGATGAGAGGAACCACAACCCACATTTACTGAACGCCACCTCGTCTGTGCCAGACCTGTGCGTGGCACTTAACACATATTGCTAATTCTCAGGAAAACATTGTAAGATTGATAGTTGAGGAAACTTGGATTCAGAGAAGTGACTTGCTCAAGGTCACACAGGTCGAAATGGTGGGACAGGTGATCCAGATGAGTCTCGCCAGTCACTTCCCTGGGTCTCCTACCACCAACTCCCTTCCTACCTCCCTTCCTGCCCTTAGGGGCAGCACCACGTGGCAAACTGCATCACACTTTTGCCATATGACGTCAGAGACCACACCAGCCATTCCAGGAACTCCCTGCCCAACCCTTCCTTGACCCCTCGGGCCGACACCACGCTACCCAGAGCTGGGCGCCCAAATCAGGCCGCACCTGCAGCCCCCGCCCCTTCCCGGTTGCGACGCTCTCACTTCTGGTCTCTGTCCTTCCCCCACCCGCCTGCCGATTGGCAGTTGCCTGCACCAACCACACGGCCGCCCGGGTCGGGGGCGGGGCCTCAAGCCAGAGTTGCCCTGTCAGTGCAGGTGGAGGCCCCCGGCCGGGCAAAGTGGCAGGAACCTCTTAAAGGGCGAGAGCGGCGGAGAGCGAGAACGCGGCCCGGCCCGGCCAGGCCCGGTCCCCGCCCGGTCCGGCCCAGGTGAGCCTGGACTGCCTGGGGGGCGACTCCGGGTCCCCCGGAGGGTCGGGTTGAGGGACAGATGGACCCACTTTCAAGGGCCCGGGCCGTCCCGGTAGTGGAGAGACCAGGGTCTAAGGGTCAGGGAAGGGGGCTTTTGGGGTCCCGGGTTCCAAGGTCCGAACTGGAGATCCAGAGGGTCCTGGGCGTCTCGAAGTTCGGGGTGCAGGAAGGGGCACCGGCGATAGGAGAGGAGATCCGGGAGCTCGGGTCCGGAGCTGGTCCCGAGCTGGACTCTTGCCGCTGGTGGTCCCAGCCGGTCCCCGGCCTGTGTGGGGCTGGGGTTCCGGGTTAGGGTCCCATGGGCGGGTCTCTGCGGAGTGGTGCAGCCCAAGGGCCCCCCCAGCCCCGCCCTGGCGGCCCCGCATGCTCCTGCCGGGCCCGCTGCAGAGCCGGCCGGAGCGGGCGGGCGGCGCGCAGCGGGAGGGCGCCCCCGGGCCCGGAGCCCCGCGCCCCGCTCCGGCCCTTACGTAACTGACTTTGAGTTTCCGGACTGAGGGACCCGCGAGCTGGGGCGCCGGCTCTGCCCGCCAGGGTGGCCCTCCCGTCGCCGCCCCGGCCCCGCACGCTCCCTTCCAGGCTTGGTCTAGGGGACTTGTATTTGTCTCATCCCCCATTCCCTGTGTCTCTTATCTCTCGTCTCTGTGTGGCCCAGTCTCTCCCTGCCTCTGTCCTCTGTCTTTCCCCGAGAGTTTCCTCATCTTCACCTACACTTTCAGGCAGACCCCACCTCTTTGGGGTAGGACTGGAGTTCTCCCCTTCAGCAAAATGGAAATGGGGACTTGTCCAGACAGACCCCAGCCCAAGCTTGCCCCAGAAGAGGGGAGGGGAGGACTGTCGGTAGGGTTGGGGGAGGTTATTCCAAGGCGCATAGCTTCCTCTGGGAGGGAATGGCTGAATGTGTTCCCTCAAGTTTCTAGACTCGGGCTGAAGGCAGCCCCTTCTCTGCTTCTGGAGCCCTTTCCTCCAGAAGGAGGAGGGTTGGGGAGAGCCTGGCTGGGGCTGGTGCTTAGGGCAGCTGGGCGTCCCTGTGACAACTGCCTGGTGTCAGGTCAGGGTCAGATCCTCAGCTACTGAAGGGGAGAGGGCTGGCCAGCGCACTGGCAGAGCCCCAGAGGTTTCAGCGAGCTCCCCACCTGCACCCCAGTTACAGGCCTGGGGGCTGGTCTCAGCAGGAGGCTGGGGGTGGGGAGGGGATCAACAGGAGGAGGCCAGAGGACTTTTGTGTGGGGGGAGGGGGAGGGTGGAGATACAAGTGACAGACTGTCAGGTCTAAGGAGCACCTACTGGGGTCGCTCCCTGCCTTCAAGGCCCTTCTGAGTGTCAGAGAGACAGACACCTCAGAAATAACTCCTGTACCCTGCTGCTGTCTGGTACATGTAAACAAGGTGTTATGGCAGCCATGAGGTGGGAATTTTTCTCACTAGGAATGGGGGAGGAGAGACTTTGCAGAGGGAGGTGGAAAGTTTGGGAAGAAGGGGACCCAGAAGCTGTAGGGAGAGGAGAGGAGGGAGGGAAGGGGACATCCGGTGCCCTGTAGGCTTTGCATGCAGCAGAACTGGGTTTGAATCCTGGCCCTGCCACTTCATTGCTGTGTGACCTTGCATGAGTCACTTCACCTCTCTGAGTCTCAGGTTCCTTAGTCAATAATCCAGACCTTACAGACATTAGCAGAATCAAATGAGGTAATGAGTGTACAGTGACCAGGACGGTAGCTGGTCTGGGAGCAGGCCAGTGGGGGTGTTTTAAGAAGGGAATGGAGTGGGGAAGCCCTGAGGTTTCCTCTGTGTATATAGGAGAGTCAGGCAGGGCCTGCCAGGTCCCAGCCATGTGGCATGCAGGTGGAGTCTCTGGATGTGTGGGTGACACTCAGTGAGGTGAGGAGGCCCCACACCCGTGTGTCTGCTGATCGGCCCATCCCTGCATTGCCTAGACCAGGCTGGCCTCTCTCCTGTAGGCCCCGGGTGCCAAGAGAAGCTCCCAGGGCTCCCAGGCTGCCCCACTCCCTAGGGCAGTGGGGGTGGGGCCCCTGGCAGGGCAGGGCCAGCACCCCCTCTGCAGAGTGGACCCTGGCCAGGAGCCTGGCTGGCTGTGCTGGGCAGGAACATCCCAGCCTGGCTGGGAAGATGCTGACACTGTACTGGCCTCTGGAGGCCAGGAGCTCTGCTGGCTGGAGTCAGGCTCAGCTGATGGGAAGTAGACTGCAGAGTGAGACAGAGGCGGGGATAGGAGTGGGGAAGGGAGATGCAAAGAGAGACCCCTGGAGGTGGAGCCTAAGCAGAGCTGTGGAACCAGAGAGGAACTGCATGGGATTAGTCCCTAAGGCTTTCCTAAGCACCTAGTGTGCCATATACAGGTCTGCTAGCCAAAGAGCTGAATAGGATACCCACGAAGGGCTCACTGTAGAGGTCATGGTGGCCTGAGATTTGTTGGGGGTTTGCAGAGTGGCTCTTTATGATAGTCCTTTGCAGGGTGGGGCATTCAGAATTTCCCCAGGGCTGAGATTCCATATTTATTAAAGGGGGCAGGATTCCACTCCCTTCTTGTCTGTGGGCCAGTCACTTTTCTCCCTGGGTCTGTTTCTCTTTCTGTGAAATGAGAAGGGAAGATGACCTAGAGTCTCTAGGGCTCCTCCAGCACCCATTACTATTGCCTCCAGGATCTGGTTTGGGACTTAGTCCACGTTCTACCCTCACCTCACATGAGGGGGAGGGGAGAGAATGGGCAAGGGCAAGGTTGAGGTGATGGGCTCCCAAGTCCTATTCTTGGCCTATGTTCTCTAATCATAGAGCTGCACCTACTGTGCACAGTGCTCTGTGCTAAACCTTTAATAGGCAGCATTAACTAATGTAATCCTTACAACCTCATGAGGGAATTGTATTATCCCCCTTTCACAGGAATTCAGGAAGGTGAATTGACTTGACCAAAGCTAGGAAGTGGCTGGGCTGGGATTTGAACCTGGGTCTGACTGACCCCTGTTAAGAGAGGTTCGGGGATTCGATCGGAGACGTAAAAGACACTTTCCACTCCAAACAAATGGACCGAAGGTATATTTTATTATATAGAGGATAGTAAAGGCGACAGTCTGCAAACAGATCCAAATAGGTCAAATATTAAGAGGGAAAAAAAACATCAGCCCGACTGGAAAGGGAAAACACCCACATCGGCTGAAGAGAAATGACACAAATCAACTGGAAAGAGAAACACCAGGTTGACCGAAAAGAGAACACATCAAATCAATTACTTCATATCAAATCAATTACTTCACATCAAATCAGTTACTCACAACATCCACGCCCCACTGCCGGGAGAGCCCTGTCAATCGACGCGGCTGGGCAAGGATCACACGTCCTGGGCAAGGTGTCCCTTCCACAGGTGGAACTCTCACCGGGGCTCAGTTTCCAGCAGTTTTTATATCATCAGTAATTTTCAGAGTAAGCAATTACAGAGTTTGCAGAGCAAGCATTTAGTGTTCCCATGTACAAAATGGTTATCAGTGGCGTACGTGCACTGAGCCCCCTGGCTAACATCCCGGCTCAGTAGTTGTGTACGTGCATTGTTCTCTTTGGTTATCGTCCCAGCCCGGCACAGATGGCCAGTCCATCCCGTGCTACGACGCTCCAAGAGCCTTGAAATGTTACAACTTGCAACTCCCTCCGTGAGAGAAAGGCCAGTTCCCGGGAAAAGGCCAGTTCCCACCACACAGAAAGCAGCTTTTATATTTCTTTTTGTGCTGGTGGCTGTAGGTCAATGGAGCGGCCAAACATGGCTGTACTCATGTCAAGACAACCCCAAAGCCCAGACTCAGCTAAAAGGGGGAGCCTCCATCCCACAGGTCCTGAGGCACCCACTGTGGAACCTGCCTGACCCCTGCTGGGTGAGCCCAGAGCTCTGGGATATTCAGGCTGGGGAGCCGGGGGACAGGCTGTGCGGGTGCCCACTGGGCCCAGTATGGGGGACAGGAGCAGAGGGAGCAATCTGTGGGTCAGGGCCCCACCAGGAGTTTCCCCAGAGGGCCAGCCCCACCCGACCACTGCCCATGTGCAAGAGCTGGGCACGGAAAGGCAACTTTGGACCTCAGATTCTCCATCTGTAAAACATGGATTTTAGTAGCTGAGTGCAGACATTCCTTGGCTCATGGCTGTGGCTGAAGTTGGCGATGGGGTAAAAGGCTGGAGGTGGGGTCGGGTGGCAGTGGCTGAGCCTATGGAGGGAGAGGGAGAATTGGGGTCAGGAACACCTTGGATCCTGGGCTGCCTGTTTGACAACTATTTCAGATGAAGGGCCTGAGGCTGGAAAGGTTCAAAGGCTTGTCTGGGGTTGTGCAGCTAGTACTGTAGAGACTGAAGGGAAAGAAGCAAGAGAAGCCCTGGGGGACAAAATGCAGGCAGATGCCAGTTGGAGTCCTGGCTTGACCACTTACCTGGGCCTGGAGACATGAAGTGACGCGGCCAAGAATACAGAGAGCAGTCCCTTCACCTCACTGTCCTCCTCTGTGAAATGGGAATAGTAATAATTTTGCCTTTGTCCACTTCCTGGGTTATTATGAAGGTCAAAGGAGATGAGGGATTTGTGGAATCAGGTGTGAATGTGGGTGCTAGTTATTTTTCAGTCCAAAGCTACAGTTCTGGGTATGTGTTTCTGGGGAGAGGGAACTTCTGACAGTCCCTCTGCTGAGAAGCTTTACCGTGGGGATGCCCTACGGAGAACAGCCCTACGAATACTGCCACCATCTATTGAGTAGTTACCATGCGCCAGGCGCTGGGCTCAGAGCTTCACCTCTCACTGTCTCCTTTAATCCCTACCTTGTCAGGTAGATGGTGGCCTGACCTACACTAGGTCCCTCCAAAACCATGCTTACATCTTCCTGAACAGTTGGTTGTGTGCCAAGCATTGTGCAAAATGTTTTACATATATGAACTCATTTAATCCTCACAACAAGCCTGGAGGTGGGTACTAATGCTATCCCCATTTTACAGATGAATAATTGAGGCACAGAGTAGTTAAGAAATGGGCCCAGTGTCACAAAGCTAGTGAGTGGTAGAGCCAGGGTTTGAACTAAGTTCTTAAATCTCCTCCTTGAAGCACCCATCACAGTTGTAATTCAGTTATTATTTATATGATGCCCTCCTCACTGCACTGTAGGCTCTGTGGGGGCAGGGACCATGTGTGTCTTCTTCATACTGTGTCCCCAGTACCAGGCACACAGTGGGCACTCAGGTAATATTAGTCCACAGTGGGCTGGGCCCTGGGGGGCCTGCTGAGCTCAGAGTGGATTATCAGATTATCAGATTGCTGACTAAGAGGGTGTCTGCCCCAGGAGAGCCCCAGAGACAGAAGGAGGGCAGGGTCCCCCACCCCGGCCCAGGCTCAGGCCAAAGAGGGGCCCCAAACAGCTTGTCTGTTGATTGTGCCTGTGTCTCACTGCTGTCCTTTGCTTCCATGTGCCACTGTGGCGATGGCTCCATGGCTTCCCTCTGACCGGCTGCGTGATCCCGATGGCTGCTCCTGGGTGAGTACTGGTTTGGCTAAATGCCTGTGGCATGGGCTTCATTCTAATGCATGTCCTCTGACTCTGAGGCCACTAGGAGGTGTATGGGGAGGCCCAGGGGTGGAGGTGGAAGATCTGACAGAGGGCACTCTGCAGTTAAGATCGTACCACAACCAGCTGACTTCTCTCCAGCCGCTTAACACACTGATGTGGTGATTTTTGGGTCATGTGACACAAAGCAAAAGTCTTTGGGGCCAGACTGGTCTGGAATAGAATGCTTATTCTGCCACTTAGAGCTGGGTGGCTCTTTGCATCTCAGTTTCATATCTGTCAAATGGGAATGTTAACACCTACCTGACACAGGTATGTTTTTGCTTCTCTTCATGTAAGCCCCATGAGGGCAGGGATTTTTGTTCATCTGTTCACTGCTGTATCGTCAGCACCTAGGATGGAGTGGCACGTAGTAGGTGCTCAGTGAATATATCTGAATGAATGAACGTCTTTATTCATTCAGCCTCACTCTGCCCCATCAGTGTGCTTTATATTGGATTAAGTGGCTAATGGATATAAAGTGCTCTGCATCATGGGGCTCAGTGGACGTGAGTTCCCTCTTTGCTCGCTAGACTGTGAGTTCCTTGGGGGCCAGGGCTCTGTTCAGTGAGCTGTGGGTCCTCTGAACAGAGGGTAGGGCCAGGTGCCAAGCCCATCAATCAGCTGAGAGAGGGGCCCAGGCAACTGGACTCCAGGCCTCTGCTTAGAACTGGGAGGGTGTGGCAGAGCCACTAGGTTCCATCAGAAGAGAGAGGCTGATGGGGACGTCTGGGGCTAAAGGGGGCAGGAAGGACTCTGCCTCCCAGTACTGACACTTTCCTAGCTGTGTGACCTTGGACAAGTCATTTACTTCTCTGGGTCTTGGAGACCTCATCAGCAACATGCATATCATAACACTTCACCGACACGGGTGTGGGAAGGAGCCAATGAGAAGTGCCCAGCAGAGGGTCCCGCTTGGTAGTTGTTGGTTTCCCCCAGTCCTGGGCTCATTCGAGGGTCAAGTGTCCCTCTTTTGGCTCCTTTCTCTTACTTTTAACTTCGCACCCAGCTGGGACTTGAATCCAGGAGTCAGAAGCCCCAGACTCCCCAGCAGGCTGGCCAGGGGCCTGGGACAGGGCTGGGCTCTGCCTGTGTGGAAGTAGCTCAGTGGAGGTCCCAGCTTGGCCATTCTTTAGCTGTGTGACTTGATTCAGGAACGCACCTTCTCTGGGCCTCCACTGCCTCACCTATAAAACAGGGTTAATAAAGGACACTTCCCTTGAAGAATTATTTAATGCACAAATGGGTGGATTAGGCATTATTATTGCTATTACTATTTGGGTCTGGCTGAGGAGGCTCCAGGGAGGGCCCTGGTAAATTACATCCCATCTCAGCCTAGGGATCCTGAGAATCTCTAGTCATCATATGTCTTACTGACATTTATTGGATGTTTCTTATATGCTAGGCTGGTTTTTATATGCTATTTTAGATGCATTATCTCATCTAGTCCTCCCAGTGACCCATGCATTATGGCCCCCACTTTATGGATGTGGGAATTGGTGCTGAGTAAATCAAGTGAGTTACCCAGAGTCATATAGTTACTTAGGGGTGGAACTGGGGCTCAGACCCAAGTCTGCTTGCCCCAAGGCCCAAAGTCTTAGTGTGAAACTCTCTTACCTTCCCCAAGGAGGCAGAGACTGTGTCTGTGTCTTCTCTGTCCTTCTCCAACACCAGGCACAGGGCTGGTGGGGACTATTGGACTGTTTGCTGAATACACACACACACACACACACACTGTTCACCCCCACCCAGGTCTGGTGCTCTAAGAGTTTTGAAGAAAAGAGACAATAGAAAGCAGGAGAAGGCCAGCATAGTGGATGAGAGTCAGACAGGCCTGGTTTTGAATCCCGTATCTATTGCTTACTAGTTGTGCGACCTTGGGCAAGATATTTAACTTCTTGGAGTCTTAGTTTCCCAATCTGTAAAATGGGGATAATAAAAGAACCTACCTAGCTCCTAGAGTTCTCGTGAGGATTAAATAATGCATATGAGGCACATGGTGAGTACTCAATGATAGTCATTATTATTGTTATTATTATAGTTATAACTGTGAGTATTATTTTGGGATTACAAAGATATCCCTCTTGAGACAGTGGACACCAGGTGGGGGAGGGGCCTGCTGGGGACAGGTGGGTAGCAACCTAGTCTGACAGGTTCGGAAAGGCACCTGTAGGGTGAAGGGATAGAAGAGGCCTCCGAGAAGTAAGAATGTACCTCCCTTTCCTAGTCATCTGCTTTCCTTCATACCCACTCTGTGCCAGGTCCTGTGCTGGGCATGGGGCACAGAGATGAATCTGTGTGGTCTCTGCCCCCGCTCCCACCCGCACCGAGAGCTCAGAGTCTAGTTGGGGAGACGGACACAGAAACCACCAACTCCACCTTTGATCGAGGCACTGAAGTGTGAAATGTGTTTATCTCCTCAGGCAAAGACCAGGAGAAAGGGCATTCCTGTGGAAGGAACTGTTCTGCCAAGGCGCAGAGCCATGGTCTGCTCTTGGAGGAATGCGGCTGGAGAGACAGGCTCAGGACAGTTAGGGAGACCTGACCCAGGGGCGGAGGGGAGCCTTCAGATGTGAAGCAGGGGAATGACATGGTCAGCCTTGTATTTCGGGAGGACCACTTGGTGGGGAGGGGCAGGGGCAACTCTCCAGGTGAGAGATGCTAGATGTGGGGCCTGGGACTGAGCCATGGGGTGGGGAACAGTGGGCTGGATGTGAGGTCTGTTTAGAAGGCAGAGCCAGCAGGCTGTGATAATGGATTGTAGTGGGCAGGCAGGAGAGGAAAGAGGTGAGAATGACGTCATGAGGGCTGGGAGTGATGGGGCCTGCTGAGGTCTCTGGCCGACGGACATATCTGGGAGGAGGAACTAGAGTGGGGTGGGGGGTAAAAGCTGCTTGTCTGGTCCTTGCCACCTTCTGCCTCCATTCCCCCAGGCAGCAGCTATGTCTGAGCTGGACACTGGGACATGCATGGTCTCTGGCAACCAGGGCCCAGGCCCCCAACTCCTGCCTTGGGGGTCCCTGGCTGGGTCTGACAGGGATGAGAGCTCTTTGGGGTGGGGGTGAGGCAGGGGCTGTGTGGTACAGAGAAGCCCTGGGTTCCAGCTCTACCAGTGTCACTGAACTCTGGAAGTCACTTCCTCTCTCTTGCCCTCCTTTTCCTTGCCTTGAGAGCCAGGATAAGAACCTGATTTGCCTGCCTCAAAGATTCAGTGATAAAATGCAATTGGAGACAATAAACATTTATTGAGCACTGACTATGTACTAGGTTCTAGGGGGCACAAAGATGACTCAGATGGGGTTCCTACCCCTTGGGAAGCATGAAACACTTCAGAATGAGCCCAGCCTCGCGAGTGGTCAACTCTTCCTAGGCATCAGGAAGATGCCTAGGAAGAGGAAATCCCAGAATAGATAGCTAAGCTGGGATTTGAAGGATAAATAAGAGCTCTCTAGGCGAGCAGTGGAGGGAACAAATTTCTAGGCATAGGGAACAGCATGTGTGAAGGCTCGAACCTACATAATGTGCTCAGAGTACGTAAGTACTGTAGTTTGGTATGGCTGGAGCATAAAGGGAGAGGGAGGCGGTGATGGGAGATGAGGCTGGACAGGGAGGGGGGCCCAGATCGTGCAGGGCTTTGGGGACGGTCACTTTGGAGATGACCACTTGCTACCCTCTCCTTCCTGCACCGTCACAGCTGCCTGTTCTCCTCATGGAGACTGCCCCAGCCCTGTCCACCCTGCTCCTCCCGCAGCTTCCCTCCTTGTCCCCTTCTCACCCCCACTCTAGTCAAATCCAGTGGCTGCCTCTCTCAGGAGTCAACAACGTGGGTTCCCTGCCCGCTCTGCCACTTGTAAGTTGTGTGGCCTTCAGTCACTTGCCCTCTCTGCTCTCAGTTTCCACCTCAGTGAAATGGGGACAGCAGGCCTTCCTCACAGGGAAGGGCGGAGGCTTCAATGAGATAACCCCCACAAATGGCCTTGCCCAGGTCTACGTGTAATGGGCACCCACATAAGGGAACGCCAATTAAATCATTGTTATTTGGACTCCTCGGTCTCCTTGGTCCCAGCTGCTTGCTTCCCCTGCCTCTCCTGGTAGCCTGCTCTGGCCAAGAAAGGAAGGAAGGATTAAGAAACAAGCTCAGATCTCCAGAGGGGTCCTGGCCCACCCCTGGGATCGCTCCCTCCTGCCCCCTGCCCCCTTGGCCTCACGACCAAGGACACTCAATCTTGAGTGGGGCTGGGCTGGGCTCCCCCCAACTCCCCACCCCAGAAGCCCCTCCCTGGCTGGAGGCCAAAGCCAGCAGCAGCCTTGAAACAGGGACATATATTTTGAAAATACATGGCTTTATTTTTTTCCCCTGGAAGCCGATAATCAGGCCCTTTTTTCTGGGTGACTGGGAGGAGAGTAAGTGTGATGTCCTGTATCTGTGGGAGGCCCCATAGTCTGGGCAGAACTGGATCCCTGAGCCTCCTGGATTTTACAGTGGAGGCTGGTGACCAAGTCCCTTTCGGTACAGATGCGGGAACCTCAAATCGGAGCAGGTGGCTGATGGTGAAGGTCACACAGCAGGAGCCCAGGTCTCCAGACCCTTTTTGCACTGTCCTATGAATGGTTGTGATGTGGTGACCTTGGCTGTCAGTTTTCCTCTCTGAGCCTCAGTTTCCTCTGCTGTAGAATGGGGCTGATTTTACTGTGGGGATTGGCAATAATGGAGATAAAGCATTAGTCCGTGCTCGGCACTATGAGTCCTCAATGGTAGGTAGCTGCTGTTCTTGCTATTATAACTGCTGCCTCTAAGAACCTTCTTCTGCCCTGCCTCTTCCCAGTCTAGGAACTTGGAGTATTTGATACAGTTTCTTGTTGAACAAATGATACCCAATAAACTAGTTTTAAAGCCAGAGGCTCAGCATCTTTTACCTTCCCCCCACTTCCCCTCTCCTACTTGGCTGGAACATTCTAGCCTCACCCTTGGCCTGGTTTTGGCCCCTGGCCCCAGCCCATCTCTGCCCTCCTGGCACCAGGCCTGCACGATCTCTCTTCCAGGAGCCACATGAGGACAGAGTTCCCTTTTGCAGCCTCCTCTGATCAAATGCCACTGCAAGCACTTTGGAAAAGCAGACAATCGGAAGGGTCCTGCGTTACCCAGGCCTAGGCCGAGGGGACAGAGGTGGACTGTGAGCTCCCAGAACTGTCCTCGGGGAGCTGGGGCAACACCAAGACTTTTGCAGAGGCTGGGAAATAGGCCTAGAGGAGAAAACCTGGTCCACAGTCCAGAATGTCGTAGAGTAGAAGGAGTACCAGACTGGGGGCTGGAGGGCTGTGTCCCTCCCCACGCTCCTCATGCTGTGAGAGCTTGGGCGAATCACCTGCCCTCTCTGAGCCTCTGTCTTCTGATTTATAAAAGGAAGGGGATGGACTGATGTCAGAGGTTTTACTAATATTATAGGATTTAAAGAAGGGTTTGGGAGCCAACAGACCTCGGTTTAAATCCCAGCGTCACCACTTACCAGCTGTGGGACCTCTAGCAAGTTGTTCAACCTCAGTGAACTTTAGTTTTTTCACTTATAAAATGGGAAAAATATTAGCACTGTCTCGTAAGATTACTTAAGGGCCAAATTAGATAATTTGGGTAAAATGCTCAGTCCACAGCTGGCACACTGGAAATACTGTTGTTGTTGTTATTCTGTGATTAGTAGAAACAAGAAGAAGAAATCAGTCGAGGCCAAGAAAACAGTTCATTGAGAGGGAAGGGCTTAAGAAACGTGCAGGATTCATTCGTTCATTCATTCACTCAACAGATATTTAGGATTTGCATAGAAAGGACATAGAGAAGAGGAGCAGGGAGGCACCAGAAAGCTGGGGTCAAACAGACCCACCCATGCTAGCTGTGATGTGGGATCAGTGACTTCTCTTCTTTGGGTCTCACTCCCTTACCTGTCAAATGGTGAGGATAGTGAACATAATCCTTATCTCCAGAGTTGTCCTAAGGCTTAAGAGAGTTCAAGTACACCGTGGATGATCAGTCTGTGTCTGATTCCTTTCCTCTCCCAGCTCTGTTAATGACTGGATCTATGATCTCAGGCAAGTTCTTCAATATACTAGGCCTGCTTCCACCCCAGGGCCTTTGCATTTGCTGGTCCTTTGGCCTGGAACACTCTACCCCCAAATACTTTCATGACTTGTCCTCTCATCTCCTTAATTTTTTTGTTTAAACGTCACCTTCTCAGTAAGGTCTTTCCTGACTATCCTATTTAAAATTCAAATACTTCCCCCCCCCCCACAACACCAACACTCCCTCTCCTCCCTCCCAGCTTATTTTTCTCTATAGCACTTATCACTCTTTGACATACTATATTTTATTGAATATTTGTTTATTGTTTGTCTCCCCCGTTGGAATGTAAGCTCAGTGATGACAGTGATCTTTGTCTGTCTTGTTCAGTGTTATGTCCCCTGTACCTAGAAGAGCGCGTGGCTCATAGTAGGTGCTCAGTAAATATTTGTGGAGTGAATTAATGAATAAATGAAGCCTCTTCTTTCTGGGTAGCACTGTGCTGAGCACATAGTAGATTCTCGATAAATAACTGTATGAGTGGCCATCATCCTCTCCATTTGCCAGATAATACTTTGGCTGAGTCAACCCTGAAGCCCTTGTGCTTCTGGCATTTTCTGCCAGAGCATCAGTTTCAGTTGGAGTGCCCAAATCTTTTGTTCCTGAGCCTGCGCTATGCAGAATTTCTAGTTGGGGCTGTTTGGCTGTTGTGCCCATGATGGTTATTATGTCATTATTGGTAATTAGCACTTAGGCCCAGAGGATCGAGCTTTTTGTTTTTTTAGCAGAAATCACAACAGAGAGCTGTGCCAGCCAGTGAGGCCCAGGCCTGGAGCAGCTTCCTCTGTAACTCCCCACTTCCCAGCTACGGGTGCATGGCTTAGGCAGACCAAGACAGAGGTGCCCAAAGCTAGGGGCACCTGGGTAACCAGCTCAACTGCTGTCTTCCCCAGGCAGTATCCTGCCAAGTTTCTCCTTCACACTCTTGGCTCTCCAGCCTGGCCTGGTAGAGAGGAGGTTCCCCAGCCCTCTGGGGGAGCTAGGTATAAGGTTTCCAAATGTCCAGCGGACAGGGGCATTTTCTGATGCTCAGGAAGCAGTATTATGGGTGGAGGAAATAACCCTGGCTTTAAGACTCGGGAGCCCAGGTTTAAGTCTCTGCCTAGCTGCTTGGTTGTTGGGGGTCACCTTAGGCACATCACTACATCTTGTTGGGGCTCAGCTTTCTCATCTGGCAAACAGAGATCAAGACACCTACTTGGCCTCACTGGGGAAGAGGGGCAGGATAGTGTAGTGGGCAAAGGATAGGGTTCTGGTTTCCCAACTATACCCCTTCCTAGTTGTGTGACACTGGGCAAATTAATTCACCTCTCTGACTTCAGTTCCTGAAGCTATAAAATGGGATTAAAATAGTACCCACTCCATAGGGTTGTTGTGAGAACTAAATAAGAGAATGCAGGTAAAATACCTAGGCACATAGCGCACGCTCTGTAGATCTTTGCTGGTATTATTATAATGACCATCATGGAAATGCAGGCCATGTGTAAACTGTAGGAAGAGGACCAGCACTAAAGCCAGGCAGACATGGGTTTGAATCGCAGCTCTCACTTACTAGCTGGGTGATCCTGGGTAAGTTTTTCACTTTTCTTTCTTTTTTTGTGAGGAAGACCAGCCCTGAGCTAACATCCGATGCCAATCCTCCTCTTTTTTGCTGAGGAAGACCGGCCCTGGGCTAACATCTGTGCCCATCTTCCTCTACTTTATATGGGATGCCGCCATAGCATGGCTTAACAAGCAGTGCGTCAGTGTGCGCCCAGGATCCGAACCTCAGCAGAGCGCGAGCACTTAACCGCTTGTGCCACCGGGCCAGTGCAGTTTTTCACTGTTCTGAGACTCTATTTCCTCATCTGTAAAATGGGAATTATAGTCACATTTTCCTCAAGGGGCTGTTTTGAAGGTTCAGTGACGTATGACGTATAAAGTGCTTGGAAGAGTGCTTGGCCCATGTTATCCCCATTTTATAGATAAGGAAGAGAGGATAAATGACTTCCCTGAACTCACAGAGCATCTCAGTGGTGGAGCTTTGATCTGAAACCAGGTCTGCCTGCCTCAAAAGCCCACATTCTGGGGGCCGGCCCGGTGGCATAGCATTTAAGTGCACGCGCTCTGCTTTGGTGGCCCGGGGTTCACAGGTTTGGATCCTGGGCGTGGGCTGACGCACCACTTGTCAAACCATGCTGTGGCGCTGTCCCATATAACGCAGAGGAAGATGGGCATGGATGTTAGCCCAGGGCCAATGTTCCTCAGCAAAAAGAGAAGGATTGGCAACGGATGTTAGCTTGGGGCTAATCTTCCTCACACACACAAAAAAGCCCACAGTCTGTTTACCTCTTCTTGCCATCACCCATGTATGGGATGATGATGATGATGATGATTGTTCTTATTGTTACTGGACACATTCATTCCATGATCCCCAGTGTCTACACAGAGGACGTGCTCAAGAAATGTTTGTTGGACGAAGAAAGGGGGGACCAGCGTGTCCTCACTTCTAGGAAGGCTTTTACCTTGAGGCTGAGGATTTTTTCTGCTTGGTTGATAGCAGATTTAAAATTAAATCATACTTCGTGCAGGTGTGGGCTTCGTAATCTGCAGAACCCTTCTGTATCCCCCACATAATTTGATCCCTCTTGCTATCTCGTGAGACATCCTGGGAAGGCACTGCCACCTCCACGTGACTGGTAAGGAAATGGGAGCCCAGAGAGGGTGTTATGGATTGAATGTTTGTGTCCCCTCAAAATTCATCTGTTGAAGCCTTAACCCCCAATGTGATGGTATTTGGAGATGGGGCCTTTGGGAGGCAATTAGGGTTAGGGCCCTCATGATGGGGGATTAGTGCCCTTATAAGAAGAGACACCAGAGAGCTCCTTTTCTCTCTGCCATGTGAGGACACAGCAAGAAGGTGGCTTGGAAGGGAGCTCTCACCAGAATCTGACCATACTGGCACCCTATCTTAGACTTCCAGCCTTCAGAACTGCAAGAAAACAAATGTCTGTTGCTTAAGCCTCCCAGTCTATGGTACTTTGTTATGGCAGCCTGAGCTGACTAAGACAGAGGGTAAGTGACTTGCCCCGAGTCATATAGTGAATTTATGGCAGAGCGAAGGCTGGGACTTCTTTGTAGTTATTTCTCTCTTTCTTTCTCACGGAAACACTCCCAGTCACTAAAGCCTTAGAAATTGAGACTAGCTTAATGCTAGACAGGCAGCTCAGGGACTATCCTGCCACAGCAGCTTTGGAGGATCTTGGAGCGAGTCACACCTAGCTATTTCTGGGTGTCCAGCCCTGCTGCTTCCCTCTAGCTCCTCCTCGGCCCTCTCCCAGGTGAGCGTTGGGCCAGGCTGACTTTACCAGTCTTAGAAGGGGCTCAGCTAGCTGGTGGCACTGTGTTTCTTGGGAAACCCTCTAGGCCTACAAGGTTCCCTGCCCTGGAGAGAGAGAATTAGTGGTTTAAGCCTGAGTGAGCTCTGCTGGATCAAGGTCATTAGACTCACTCCAGCTAGTGAGAGAAGGGGTTTGGGGAGGGTCACGGGAGGCCAGATCCTTGGGTCCCTTCTGGAACGTCCCAGGGCTATCATCAGAAGCAGCCACAACAGCCTTTCCCTGGAGTCTTGGGACAGATGTTGGTGTTGCTCATTCATACCATTTCCAAACTGCTTTCCCACGAGTGATATGAAAGCAGCGTGGAGCAGAGGACAGTGGCATCAGACAGACCTTAGGACATTGGGCAAATCACCTAACCTTTCTAGGCTGTAGTTTCTTCAACTGTAATTGAGGCTAATAATACTTTGCAGGGTTGCTCTGAGGCTGAATGCAGTAATGCATATCAAGTACTTAGTACGGGCCCGGCATGTAGTAAATACCTAATAAATGTAGTGGTCATTATTTTAATAAATTATCTCTAAGGTCCCTTCCAGTTCAGACCTTCCTAGGTTTTATGACTGTAGAATTTATTTTATTATTTTATTTTATTTTATTTTTTATGAGGAAGATCAGCCCTGAGCTGACATCCATGCCAATCCTCCTCTTTTTGCTGAGGAAGACTGGACCTGAGCTAACATCTGTGCTGATCTTCCTCCACTTTATGGGGGATGCTGCCACAGCATGGCTTGACAAGCGGTACGTCGGTGCACACCCGGGATCTGAACTCGGGCCGCCAGCCGTGGAGCACGCGCACTTAACTGCTATGCCACAGGGCCGGCCCCGGGCTGTAGAATTTAGCTTGGCTTCCAGCTTTGGAAGGGAAATGTAGCTGGACTTAGAAGAACACAGTGAACAGAATCCTGTCTTAGGGATTGCAAGACTTTGGTTCAAGTTTGGGTTCTGCCACCCCTGTGCTGTGTGACCTTGGGTAAGTCCCTTCCAGTTTCTGGACTCATTCCCCATCTGTTTAAAAGTTAGCAGCGTGGGCTTGTTGATCTCTAAGGGCCTATCCATTTCTAACATTTTGTGAATCTAGAAGCCTAAAGGAATACCTTAGCAGCCATCCACGGGGTCCTCTTTTACAATTTCAACTTCCTTCCCTTCTGCCCCTTGTTTCTTGGAGTGTGTCCACAGCAGAAAGGATATAACTTGCCAACTCCAATGTATGTATTTTAATCACATTTAGTTTTTTTCTTTTGCTGTGCACAGAAAACGTTCTGCAGTGCAATTTGCTTAATGCAATTTTTGTAAGCAAAGTGCATTGTAGCAAAGAGGTCAAAACATGCTCTGTGTTTTCAAATACGAAAGACAAGCTATTGTACAGCTTATTTCTTTTGCTTTTATCTCAGAAATGACCAGAACAGGCAGCCTTGTTTGCTATAATTTAAAAAAATATGCTGCAGTCAATGCATCCTAAAAAAATAATCATGGGTCTGTTTTAGATAAAAGGATGTTTGTCAAGTATCATCTGAGAAAAATGGGAAATTATCTAAAGGTCTAACAATAGGTTTAACTAAATTATGGTATATGCACTTGAGAGCACTGTGAAAAATGATGATGCAATTGTTCACAATATATTGTTAGGTGAAAAAAGTCGGTTCCCAAACAATATGGTCTAAATTTTTAAAAAGCATTAGGTTGAACCATATGCAATTGCTGATATTTGACCATTTTTAACCTATAAAATCAGCAGTTTCATATGACTTAATATAAGCAAAAAAGTACACGTATAAGAAAAGGTACTAGAAGGGAAGTCTCCTACCAAAATACTGATGGTGGTTATTTCTGATTGATGGATTTACGGTGATTTAAATATTTTTCTTCTCACTTAACTATATTTTCTATGAACAATTCAAGTACCAGTACTAAAAATAATCCCCTAGAAGACATACTACTGTGTGAACAGGAGTTCTCCTGCCCTATTACAGCTTGTTTGATTTATCATTTGTGTTTAAAAGGTTTAAAATGACTGCAATTTTATGGCCATGGGCAGGATGGAAAGCTCTACTCTTCATGTACTTTTGGTACCAGCATTGGTTTTTATTCAACAGTGACTGTTCAGAACACTTTGCTGGTGGGCCCAGCTTTTCAAAGCCCTCTTCATCTCTTGCCACCCCCCACAACAGACAAATGTTTTCCATGAGCCCTATCATTGGGGCTTCAGGCCAGCTGTGCCCCTAATCCACCCATGTCCCAGATTTGGGAATGGTTCAGACTCCAACTGTTCCCCCACCCTACCCCCACTTTCTTCCAATCTCATCTCTTCCAGGTCACTGGAGGTCCCATCTACCCTCCCTGGCCTTCCTCACTGGTCACCACCTAATTTCTCCATCTCATTTCACCCTCTTCCGTGCAGCTGGTGTTTGCTTTTGCTGGAGCTCAGTTTGCAATGGGGAAGGATTAGGACCCTTTCATGCCATTTTTTTCTTTTTGTTTTTTTCTTCAGTGCCCTTGACCGCTCCAGGGGCTGACAGGCAGCTAGCAGGGTCTGTATTCCCTAGGAAGGAACAGGAGGGGTCGTGGGGGAGGCAATGGCAGGCTCAGCTGGCAGGCGGGATAGAAATGGCCCCTAGAGACCCCATCCTGGGGCTTGGAGCATGGGACAGCCACCACTCAGATGTGAGCGTGGAGCGGGCAGGGCAGGAGCTGAGTTTCTGCCTAGGAAATTAGCTTCAGAGATGGTGCTTGGGTACCCAATGGCAGCCTCTGCAGGGTAAGCTAAAATGGGATGTCTGGTTTGCAGAGGCCTCTTTTGAGAGATCAGATGGAGTAAGGGTAGTTTCTCTGCCTTCAGATCGGGCACTGCTTATCCCCCCACCATCTACTATGTGGTGGGCTGAGCTACATTCAGGTGCTGGGCACTTAGCCTAACAGGTGATGGCGTGTACCTAATTAATAACAAAAATCCCTCATGCCTGGATAAGTACTTTACAGTTTACAAAGCCCTTGCATCTCCAGGCTAAGAATTAAAAACCAGGACTGGAGTTCAGATCTTTCAGATTCTAAAGACTGTGTCAACAGTTTTTGGTGTGGTGTTGTATGGCACTCTGAATTTGAGAGTGGTTTACGCCTGCCTTGTGTCTAGCCTTTTTCTGCTAGCCAGAGACCCCTACTTTTTTTCAGGGTAATGATTTTTTTTTTTTTTTGAGGAAGATCAGCCCTGAGCTAACATCCATGCCAATCCTCCTCTTTTTGCTGAGGAAGACTGGCCCTGAGTTAACATCTGTTGCCAATCCTCGTCCTTTTTTTCCCCTTTTTCTCCCCAAAGCCCCAGTAGATAGTTGTTATGTCATAGTTTCACATCTTTCTAGTTGCTGTATGTGGGACACCGCCTCAGCATGGCCAGACAAGCGGTGTGTCGGTGTGCACCCGGGATCTGAACCCGGGCCGCCAGCAGCGGAGCGCACGCACTCAACCGCTAAGCCACGGAGCCGGCCCCCAGAGTAATGATTATTAAATATTACATACTCTGTGCATCCCAGCCAAGCCTCTTTAAGTATGATGTGTCACTGGCTAGCACTTTATGGCATACAGAGTATTGGTTCTCATGAATCTGAATTTGCTGGATAACTAGTAGTGGTGGTGGTGAGCCATCTGGTGGTTGGTTGATCTTCAGGATTTATCCTTCATGGTGCCAGATTTCTAGGTCTGAGAGGTGAAGGAGGCCTCTGAGGCACAGGGGAGGTAGGGCAAAAGCTCCCCGAATCAAAAGCATGGCTGAACCTGAGGCAGGGGACCAAAGTATTCAAGAACAGGTGCTTCACCCCTAGTACACAGAATGACCTTGGCCAAGTCACTTGACCTTGCTGAGCCTCAGCTTCCTTATAAATGAAAAGGGGATAATTCATTCACTCATCCAACAAATATTTATTAAGTGTGTACTGTTCCAGGAGATGAACAAGAGGGACAAATTCCCTGCCCTCCTGGAGTTTGCAGTCTTGTGGGTCTAAACTGCAGCAATTTATTGTGAGGGACAACAAATAAGTAAATATAGACTAAGTGCTATGAAGCAAAATTAAAGCAGGGCAGGGGTGTGTGAGTGGAGGCTGTTGTAGATAGGGTAGTCAGGTGGTCCTCCAGGGGTTCTTAGGCTGTTTCAAACAGATAGTGCATGTAATGTGCTCAGCTCAGTGCTGACAACAATTGAGTACTTAACAAATATTATGTCAACCTGCTCCACACCTCTCAGTCCATGTTTTAGTCTCCAAATAGCAGTAATAATGAACACTTATGTAGATCTTACACTTAGATACTGTTCTAAGCCTTTTAGATATTTGAACTCATTTAATTCTGACAATAACTCTTATGAGGTAGGAAGTATTATCCCCTTTTATGGGGTCAGATACAGGCACAGAGAAGGCCAAACAATTAGGGAGGGCTGGAGGCTGAGAACTGAACCCAGGTAGTCTTCCTAGAGGCTGAGCTGAGATGTGAGGGGCTGTGATTAGATAGATACAAGGAGACAACAGTCTAGCTGGCATGTACAGGCTCTGATGTCAGATTGCCTGGCTTCTTATCCTGGTAGATCTGACCTCTCTACTTTGGTTTCTTCATCTCAAAAATGGCAATACCAGCACCTATCTTACCTTATAGGGATCATGCTTAGAAGAGAGCCTTCTTTCTGCTTTGTGAGGCCCCAGCCTGTTCAGAGACCAGCCCGGCAGGGAGTGTGAGGGGTCAATGGGCCTCTGAAACTTCTGAGAGGAAATAAAGGCACATCAGGCAGTTGCCAGAGCAACCCTAAGTTCAGCTGGAGATCAGACCTCGGAAGCTAGGTTTTTATGATTTTGAGGTTGCCAGGGTGAAATTAGGAGACCTATAAATGCAGAAAACAGCTGAAATCTTGGCGTGGCCACAACACTCAGCTTCCATTTCAGGCCTTACACAGCTGCCAGGAGAGGTAAAGTCTCATCGAATGTCAGGGTTGGAATGGCGCCTAGAGACGGTCAAGTTAGTAGACGGGGAAACTGAGGCCCAGAAAACCTGAGGGACTTACCCAAGGTCACAAGGTGCATTAGGGGGCAGTCAGCTGGGGCAGCCTGGCAGCAACCTCGCCTTTCCCTGAAGCTTCCAAATCTCGGCCTCTTACCTGGCCCTCCTCTGGCCGGAAAGGGCCTCACCTTCGTCCAGAGCACTAGGGGCCTCATTTCCCACGTGAGTGCTGCAGGGGCCGGGAACAGCCGGACTCGAGAGCGGGTTCGACTTGCGCGTGCGCACACGCGGCCAGCCCCTTGCCTTTTCCCCTTTTCCTGCCCCTCCCCTCTCCTTACCGGCCTAGGGGAGGGGGGGAATCAGGGGGAGCTCAGAACTTGGCCTCAGCCAATGGGCTGGCGGGCCGCGGGCCCGGCCCCCTCATTCCCTCCCGCGCCGTCCAATAGAAATTTACTACAATGTTGTGGCGAACGAGGGGGAGGGGCGCGCGCGGGCGGGCTGGCTGCGGGCCGGGCCGGCCTCGCCTCGAAGAGGGAAGGCGGGAGGGCGCGCGCCGGGGCCGCCAGCTCGCTCACTCGCTCGCTCGCTCCCTCCCTCCGGCGGTGGGTTAGTCAGTCAGTCAGTCTGCCAGCAGCCGGCGGGCCGGCGAGCCGCAGAGGGCCCGAGCCTCGGACGCCGGCGCCTCTTCCAGCCATTGTTCGTCGGGCGGCTGCAGCGGCGAGCGCGGGAGCCGGGGCCCCGGAGCCACGGGTGAGGCGAGGCGGCGGCGCACGAGCGGGGCGGCGGGGCTCGGAGCTGTCCCCGAGGGGACGGTCCTGGCGGCCGCAGCGGCGCCGCAGCCTCTTTGTCTGCAGCCCCCCGCAGGCCCGGGGCCGGGGGCGCGGGCTCTCCGGCCTCTGGGCGCCGGAGGCTGAGGGGCTGGAGCCGGGACGCGGCCGGCCTGAGGAGAGAGGCGGGGGCTCGCTGGGGGAGCGTCTCAAAGTTAGGCTTGGGGTCGATTTTTGAGGAAGGGAAATCGGTACCGTCTAGTCTGTCCATCACTGGACAGTGGGCAGGAGCCTTGGAAGGAAACCATGTGGGGGAGATTTGCAGGTTTCGGGCGGTGGAGGTGTTGGGTGCAACCGCAGAGCGATTTCTTCGTGACGAGGTAGCGGGGCTGCCTGGGGAAGTCAGCCACCATCTGGGGGTGGAGGGAGCCCTGGGAGGACTTGAAGGCCTTCCCGCCATAGACACTGCACCATTGAAGAAATTCCCGAACCCCCGGGCTCAAATGCTCTCCCCCTTAGTCTTCACGGTTCCCAGTGCCAAAGGGTTAAATCTATTCTTCCCTCACCGTGACCTCCTTTTTCAGTTCGTGCATCTGTCGGCTTGGAAATACTTCCTCCCGCTTGCTGGGCTGCGTTTACCTGCGGAGAGACCGGATCTGGGCTCGCCCTCCGAGATTGAGATTCATCACCAGGCTCTTATTCCTGGTGGGGGGTTTGCCAAAACAGGTTTATTCTTCCCAGGAACAGGCATCCTCTTGAGAGAGAAAGTGATCTCTCACTTCTTGAGAAAGAAATTGCTGATGGATTGGTTTCTGGCCACATGATAAGACTGTCATCCTGTTTCTCTAACTGTACCCTACCCGAAATGACTAGTCTGTGGAGACTTGTCGTTTTTTGGCATGTATTGCTGATTAGGAGGTAGTTCTTTTTTTTTTTTAAGTGCTGTCGAGCTTTTTTTAGTAGTCTGGGTGATTTCACAGCTGCTATTTTGTTCTTTCTGTTTTTAGGGAAAATTGCAAGAAATGGTTATGTCTTGTGTCTTGGATATTATTATAGTGGATTTATACTCTCTTGAGGATGTACTGTACTCAATGCTGTTGCTCATTACTGTTTTCTGTAGCCTCAGTCCTAGCAAAAATTTTAGTTGGTTTGACCCTTTTAATCAAGCATATATATATATATATATATATATATATATATATATATCCCTTATGTAATTCTTCTTATCTCGATTTTGTTAGTGTAGCCTTAATCCTGACTTTTTATGGAAACTTGATATGTACTCTTGATTTTCCTTTTCTGTAAATTGGAAACATAAGTTCTTTGCCAGCTGTACAATTTTCGGTATTATAAAAGTTTCTTGGGGCATTATTAATATAATCCATGTAGAATACATAGCAGAATACCTGGCACAGAGTAAGCAGTCAATAAATGACATTAAAAAAATGGATATAATAACTGAACATCAGGTTTTCTTGGAATCAAAGTGTAATTCAGAGTGCTTTCTACAGGAAGGTTGTAATTAAGGTGAAGATAGGTGTTATTCAGATCCCCCAGGAAACTGAAGTCCGGTGTCTCTTTGCCACTGATAAAAGTGAACTCACTGGCAGACTCAAGCTCAGCGTGCTAACTTGCTGATTCCTCTTTCTTCTAGTAACGAAACTACACTTTTTTCCTTGTATAATTGAATTCAGGCTTAGAAGTAAATGTTCTTAATCGTTAGGCCTCGCCAAAATTCTCCCAACATTTATACCAGTGTTTTATACCAAATATCTTATAGGTAAGTTGTTATACAAAATGGCCCCAATCTACCTTTCCACCTTTATTCTCCTTATTATGTACTGGTATTTTCCAACCAAAAAAGAACTGCTCAGTAATAAATGCTTTCTTATCTCTGTATCTTTGGCCATGCGGTTCCATCTTTGTTTGTCATATATATTCCTCCTGACTGTTTTCAGTTCTCTTACCTTAAAAATGTTCCATATATTTGTAATTCTTTTTTAAATAATTTTATTTATTTATTTTTTTCCCCCACAACCCCAGTAGATAGTTGTATGTCATAGATGCACATCCTTCTAGTTGCTGTATGTGCGACACGGCCTCAACATGGCCGGAGAAGCGGTGCGTTGGTGCGCGCCCGGGATCCGAACCCCGGGCCACCAGCAGCGGAGCGCGCGCACTTCACCGCTAAGCCACGGGCCGGCCCTCATATATTTGTAATTTGAAGTGTGGGGAAAAGTTCCCTATGTGGAAGGAAATCTATGGAATTTTTTGTTTTGTTTTGAATTTTCTTTGAGCTTCATTAGTATGGCCAGCCAGTCGAATTTTCTTTAACTGGTATTTGTTAAAAGGATTTAGGTGCTAATGCCCCATCAGTGTGTGCAGCCCTTAGTGGTAGATGATGGCTGTTGGTAAATTAAGAAAACTTTTTAAGCTTCCTTCCATTCTATTTAGAGCTAAGGACTCTACCAATTGACAAGTTTACTGCTTAGAAACTCTGGCTGTCAGCAAGTGGACTAAGGTAATAGAAGAAAGGTTTATCTTTTAGGTGGGTCTCTCTGCTTGCTTTCTGCACCTCTTCTCTTTCCTGGTGGTCTAAGGGCCAACGTTTCCTTAATGTTTGTTAAACACTCAAGTCGTATTTATTATATTCAAGCAGTAGATATCTTGAATAAACCTATGTTTTAAAGTAGGCTTATCCTCAATATATCAAATAACGTGATACAATAATTTATATAATATTAACAAAATAATACACAGGTCTTCCTCTTTGCATATTTAAAAATGCTTTCATCTTATCTCCTTTCTTTTTTCTTTAAGAAACACTTCTAAGCTAATATCTAAATTAAAAAATGATTTAAAAGGATCCTGTCTCCTCTGAAAAAAATGGTTGTGGCATTTTGTTGAGATATGACCTATATCTTTTTCCTGTTACTCTCTTTTGTCAGGTTTGTGCCCCACATTTAAAGTTCACCGGTGTGACGTTTCCTTGTGTGCAGTTTGAGTTTAACGTTTTGGGAAATTACAGAGTTTGCCTTCCATTTCATTTCTTAGTTTATGGTCTTAATTTTAAACAAATTCATATTATGGGAGATAATGTGTTTATAGTGCTATTGGCTTTCCTTCCTCCTGTTCCTAAGAAAGCTTCGGAGTTAAGCTGGTCAGAAGTGTTGCCTAAAAGTCGCAGGATTCTTGAATTCTCTGCAGGTACTTTGATATGCTTACCTGTAGATTGTAATTTAAAATATGTAGTCTAGAATTTGTGATGTGAGTGACAGGGCTTGCTTACATTGTTTTCTGAATGTCAAATCCAACTTCGTATTGGTGATCTGATTTTATAACTAGAATATCAGTGGCCGTCAGGGGCTGAATTTGGTTGTGAAGTCAAGAGGAGCGTATGTTATTTAGACCACAGTCTGTTTCTTTGTTATCTAAGAATCAGGCCAGCCCAAGTGCTGCCAGTGTATTTTTCCAAGAGTCTCATCAAATTCGTGATTGGTCACGTGCATATTCAGATACAGATTCATTGCTACCTCTGAAGGACTTGTTTTTTTCTCCTGTCGCTTGAGCATGGAATCACCTTATTTTATTTGTGAGCTAAACAATAATAATTCTAACTTTTTTCTTATGACCAACTTTGCTTTTTTCTCTGAATAATACCCCCAAAGGTGAAACTTTTAAAAACTTTAAAAAAGGCCTCTGAATTGATCAGTTAAGGGCCTTATTTATGTAGAGAATCTAGAATTATTGGAAGGTAATTGATTCATTGCATTTATAATAGCTTTTAGTTAAGAGCCAGATTCCAAATATATGTGTTAATTTTTATTGTTTGTTTAAGTTTGTTGATATGTCACTGGTGGCTTACTGTGTGTCCTTTGTATGAGTGGATTCCTGCATGTTCAGTACAATGCACTGTAACAAATACTCTGCTGTACACACTGGGTTAGATGAGTATTTTGATTTACTCTGCTGCTGTTTAATGAATACACAGTGAGAAGGATAAAGAAAAAAGCTATAGCAATGAACAGTATTCAGAAATTGGAGGCGTTAGAAAGGAGAACTTTGATATTTTATTTTGAGTGCTGATCTTGTTTAGGATTAACTACCTCACTGACACTACTTCAAATGCTGGTTTTAGGGGAGTTTAGTGGGAGAATCTGATTATGATGAAAGTCTGTTTACACTTATTTTTGCTAATTATTTTTACTTAAAGGGGATTGTACCCACCTTGAAGTATTCGAAAATAAATTGGCTAGCTCTTTGAACTTTAAAGAAAAGCAACATACCATAGTGTGGCTAATATAAGTCAAGGAGTGACTTGGAGAGACTTTAATCTACCCTACCTGCTAATCTTCATCAGCTTTCCCCAAAGTCATCCTAATTAAATATGCTACCCCTAAAAGTCTCTTCTGTATAGAAATTCCAGAGCCATCATGGCATTATGTTTCTTTATTAGTTATTATCGCATTTATTAAGATCAGTTCTCATTTTGCAGTTATCTCTTGATTATCTCCAAGATAAATCCATATGGATTAAACTGTGATTGTTATTGAATTGCTACTCTCTCCTGTCCATGGCTGAGGGCTCTTTGGGTCACTTCCACCCAAATTAATCTAGTCCCTCTTTTCTCATTCTCAACTCTCAGGGCAATCTCTATTTGTAGAAATTAAAATTATTTCTGAGTTATGTGGAGTGGAGCTTGGGTAGGGTTAAAATAATCTTGGCAGTGGGTTGGAAGAGGCAAGATTGTCTGATGGAATGGATAGGATCTATGACTAAATATTGGTATTGATAAATAAGATTGGAAGAAGCAGTAGATGCTGTATTAATATTAATATCTAATTCTATCTATATATGTATATCTATAATTCTCTTCTGTTATCTAAGAATATTATCTACTAATAGGGACAGGAATATCTCCATTTCTTTTTGGAAATAGGTGGAAATAATAAGATAAGATAAAATAAAACAGGATATAATACATACTCTTGTAGTTAATTGTGATTTGTAAATGCAACCTGCCTGCGCCTTGCGCTTCCATCCTCTACAAAAATCATCCTAATCTGAATCAACTTTTGGTAGGCCCTCTATATGTCTGAACTGTAGCACTGGACTCCACATAGACTGAGGTTTAGATACTTTCTACATTAATATTCACTTAGAAAACTTTTGTGTGTGTGTGTGTGTGAGGAAGATTGGCCCTGAGCTAACATCTGTTGCCAATCCTCTTTTTGCTTGAGGAAGATTGTCGCTGAGCTAGCATCCGTGCCCATCTTCCTCTATTTTTTTTTTTATATGTGGGATGCCGCCACAGCATGGCTTGATGAACGGTACATAGGTCCATGCCTGGGATCCGAACCCGCGAACCCCGGGCCACCGAAGCAGAGCGTGGGAACTTAGCCACTACGCCACCGGGCGCGCCCCATTCAGCTATTCTTAATGCTTACATAAATTAAGTAACCCTATTAGAATCATTTTAACGCAATGAGATCTTAATGGTATATCTTTGAGTACATGGTCTTGTAAAGAAATGCTGTTTTAATTTATATGTCAAACATGTATTTTAATTTACCAATTTGAAGTTCTACATATATGCAAGTGAAAAGTGTTTCACCTTGATAATATACTTGGTACAGATTGTTGAAATTCCTTTCTCCCCACTAGTTTTGGCCATATGGACACAGGCAGAACTCTCAAGATCTCCAAGGATTTAAGCCCTCAGATTTTACCTGTCAACCATTTCAGCGTGTAATAGAGACACAAGGAAGGCAGCTTGAAGTGAAGGCTTTTTTGGCTACCACCCACTAGCTGTTTCTTGCCCTTTTATCCTTTATAATGATTCAGAGAATCAACACTGTTGCTGACTTACTACCTGCAGAGTCCTGCTAATCTTGATGGAATTATGTAATTATATAAGCCTTTTGCATGGTGTCATATGATGTTGTATATATGTCCTCCCACACATGTGTCTTTAGAGTAATTTCTTCCCATCTGGTGTTGGAAATGAGCTCTTTGTGAGGTTATTTTTAAATCTTCAAGCTTTCTGGCATCCTCAACACTTTAAATAACACAATTGCTTTTGAAGGCAAGCAAATCCACGTGGTATATTTAATCGTTTTTTCCAGTGAAAATGTAAATAGTATTTATTTTTAAAATCATATCCTGTGTTCCAAACAGGCAAAACATGTATTTTATGTTTACATAGTCTCCAGATAATTTTGTTAGGTAGGAAATAGTCAGTTGTTGCCAAGTAGATAAAGTAAAGAAGTACTTAAGGGAAAGGATGCCAAGAATAAGAAACCTGTTAGAGGAAAAAGCTTTCAGAGATATTTTATTCTCTGAAGGTTTATTGGTATCCTGTTCTGAACTCTTGCACCCTTATTTGTTATCTACCAGATTTGTCATGTGTTGTTTTATATTTCATATAAAACTGGTATTCCCCAATGAGATTGTCAGCTTCTGGAAGGCAGAGGGTCGATATCATGTCTTTCGTTGCTCTCCCCATCCCCCCAAACACAGATATTTCTTAGTACAGTAGCTAGATACATAATATAGGGGACACACTAGACATACAGAGATGTAGTAGGAATTTGAAATGCAGGATAATTAAGATTTAAGACCTGGGTCATAATTCTGACTGCTTCTGATTGCCTCTCTCTGTATGTGTGTGTGTATCATATTTTCTTGGATAGTAAGTCATGCAGATATCATGACACTTTACTTCTAAAACACTTCAGTGTGCATCTCCTAAGAATAAAGACATCCTACGTAACCACAATACCATTATAGCTAAGAAAATTACAGTATTTCCATACTATCAACCAATATCCATCTAATCCACATTTTAGAAAGAAAATTAACAATATTTACATAATATTAACCAATATCCAATCCATATTTAAAAAAGATCAGTGTCATCTACTTAGTAAGATTCATCCAATAATTCTTTTTTCTCCAGATGCTATTTTGTTGACTTATCCTTGCTAGTTGTGTTATCTCTAATATGACTTTTAATGAACACTGGTTAACAAGAAATGTTCAACAGTTAATGTACTCCCTTTGGTGTTTTGTAAGATTGAAAAGACTAGCATTGGAGTAAATGATTGCATAATGATCATAGCATCATATTTAAATAAATATACTAAAGAATTTATCCAGTGGCCAAAGGGCAAGGTGATTTTGTTTTGTTTTGTGTTTAGATTTTTATTATGCCTACTTTGGTAGGCAGCAGTTAAGATGGTCTCCAATGATCCCTGCCGCCTGGTATTCATGCCCTTGTGTAATCCCTTTTCCTTGTGTGACCTGGACCTGGTGACTTACTTCTAATGAATAGAATACAGCACAAGTGATGGGATGTCACTTCTAAGATTAGGTTACAAAAGGCTCTGGCTTCTGTCTTGGGCACTCTCATCTTGGGCACTCTCTAGCTCTCTTCCTGTCCCTCGGATCACCAGCTGTGATATCCTAAGAACATTCAGGCAGTCTGTGGAGAGGCCCACATGGTGAGAAACCACGTCTGTCAGCAACTATGTAAGTGAGCTTGGAAGCAGACCTTCTGAGGCCTGACAACAGCCATGTGAGTGAGCTTGGAAGCAGATTCTTTAAGCAGAGTTGAGCCTTGAGATGAATGCTTGACTGCAACTTCATGAGAGACCCTGAGCCAAAGGCACTCAGCTAAGCCATGCCTGAATTCTTGACCCATAGAAGCTGAGATAATACATGTTTGTTGTCTTAAGCCACCAAGTTTAAGGCGGTCATTTGTTGTGCAACAATAGACAACTAATACATCTACCATTTATTAATTTAATAAATATTTATTGATCATCTACTATTTACCAGGCACTGTCCTAAGTGCATTGGGACGTATACAGTAAGTAAAGTAGCTCAGAAGTGTCTGTTCTTGTGGAGTTTGCATTTTAGTGGGAGAGGACAAATAATAAGTATACAAATCAAGGATTTTAGTAAGGATCATGGAAAACAGGATAAGGGAACAAAGAGTGAGGGAGGTAGGGTGGATATTTTAGATAGACTGGTCAGAGACCTCTCTGATAAAGTGACTTTTGAGCAGGGCCCTGAGTGGTATCTGGAGAAGAGCATTCCAGGCACAAAGGTTAAGCACGTTTGGTGTGTTTGAGAAACATTAAGGAAGCCAGCATGGCGGAATCAAAATGATCTGGGGAAAAATGGTAGGAGTTGAGTTCAGAGAGGTAATAGGAGTTCAGAGAGGTTGTAGGTAGGAGAAGGAGCGGATCATGTAGTGCCTGTTGGCTATGCTACAGACTTTGCATTTTTTTCTGAGACAGGAATTCTTGGGAGGATTTTGAGCAGGGGATAGCATGATCATTCATTTGATACATATTAATTGATCATCCACAATGAGCAGGACCCTGTGGGTGTTTGTGATCACAAAAATGTAGAAGACGTGACTCCTGTCCTAAGGAGGTTTAATGATCTAGAATTAGTAGAAATGACTGGGCATGCACAAAAAACTTAGGAATAGAGGCACTGTGTCATGGAAAGACATGTGGTTATGGAAAAAGCACAGAATAAAACCTGGGTTAAAATTCTGGCTCTTCAACTTGATTTAACACATTTCAGCCACTATTGACTGGGTGGTATTATAAGCCACGTAAAATAATAATAGTAGTGTTTATTTTTTATTTATTTATTTTTTTGGTGAGGAAGATGGGCCCTGAGCTAACACCTGTTGCCAGTCTTCCTCTGTTTTGTATGTGGGTTGCTGCCACAGCATGGCTTGACGAGTGGTGTAGGTCCGCACCCGGGATCCGAACCTTCGAATCCCAGGTCACCGCAGGGGAGTGCGCCAAACTTAACCACAGTGCCACCGGGCCAGCCCCGGTGGTAGTGTTTATTGATGCCTTACTATGAGCCAAGCTCTGTGCTGTGTGCTTTATAGGTATGACAGAGGTGTTGAAGAGTATAGGCTCCAGGGCTAGAATGCCTGGTTTTAAATTTTAGTTGTGTCACTCTTTAGCTAATGACCTTGGGCAAGTTACTTAACTTCTGTACCTCAATTTACTCATTATATAACAGGGGGATGATAAAAATACTTAGCTTTTAAGGTTGTGATGATGATGAGTTAATATATGTGAACTGTTTGGAACAGTGTCTGGCACCAGATAGATATTAGCCATTATTTTTGCATTTAAGCCTCGCCCTATGAAGTAGGTGTGATTAATCCCATTTTACATTTTAAGTAGCAGGCTAAAAGTTAAGTAACTTGTCCAAAGTTACAGAACTGGCAAGTGAAAATTGGCTTCAAAGTCACATTCTCTACTGCTACACCTTTACTTGTTCAATATGTCCGTGAGCAAGTGGGGAAGGAGAGATTCGGATGCAGGCCTTCCATCAAAGCTCATGATTTCTTAATGATTGTGATCTTGTGAAAGTACTTTTCTATGCCTCAGTTTCCTCTTCTGTAAAATGAGGATAATACCCACACTACATAGAATACATAGTAATAACAAACAAAAACAAACCTTGCAGTGTGCCTGTGCATCTTGACCCATGCCTTTTTTCTACTTAAATTGGGTATCTATGTGTCTATCTAATTATTATCTATAAATAAATATAATATAGGCATGTAGAAATATATATGGTTTTGTCTAGTAGTGATCTTTGGATGTGATTCAGACTTGTACTGTAGCATTTTTAAGCCTGTGTGTGAGTATTCTAAAGACCCATTTCACAGCAACTCAGGCTTCATAGCCTCATTTCCGGGTTGGTACACGGTCATGTGGTTGATGTCCCCATTGTTGCTTTTATCTTTTGCAGCAGATGTGAAAGTAAACATTCAAGGTTGAAAAACAGGAAGGGGTTTGGCTGATGTTCACTGAGAGGGTATTTTTGCAGGGAAACTTGTACACAAGCCACCTGAAATCTGAAATGCCTCGAATCTTCGTGACTTTTAGCAGATACAAAAAGATATTATAACTTACTGTTGTGAAGTAAATAAAAAAGCAAATGATTTTGCAGTTTAATGAATTTATGAATTTGCATATATTATTGCATTTAAAAATACTAGAGAAATGAGATAGTTGTTCCTCTTTTTGTTTGAAACAGAGAACTGATGTATATAACTTTATAGTCACCCTAATTCTGGGTTCTTTTTAGCTATGGAATAAGTTTTCAATAAGGAAATGTAGAGTTTTTTGTTGTTGTTGTTGGCTGTCTGTTCTAATATCATTACACTTGAACTTCTTCAAAAGCCAAAACCTAACACAGCTTTTTTCTACTTGGCTCTTGTCTTTGTTCCTAAGGAGAGGAATTCACACATATCTAATGCTAGCCATATATCAGGTACTACTCTCCATATATGCTTACTAAGCTCATATATTAAATTTAAATATTTCCTTCTTTGACATTCAATCTACAACGAGTTTTTATTGCTTTGGTGAAATCCCTCCCTCTTGCCCTTCTTCTTCCCTCTCCCTCCCTCCCTCTCTTTCTTCCTTCCTCCTCCTTCTCCTCTTAAATGATTCTCTCCCATACTTTTGCTGAACAGTTTTCTATTAATAGTATTTCGGAGGCAGGGTGATGTAGCAGCCAATAAAGATATGGATTTTGGAGTCAGATAGACCTGGGTTTACAGTAAGGTGGTTTTTGATAGGAAAAAACTGCTTTTTATCTTAATAAATAAAAGCCAGGATCCTCTAGAGTTGGCTTTAGAAGGAGATTCTGCACATGGAGTGGAATAATTGGAGCTCACAGCAAGGACTTTTGTTCCCAAAGACTCACCTTCCCCTGGAGAATCCCTTGCTGACCCCAGGGAGTGTTGCTTTCTCTTTAATTTTCTGTCCCAGAGGTGAGTCTTCTCTTAATACTCCTGCAGTACACAGCTGAGACCAGGCTGCAACATTTAAGCACAGAGTTACTAGGATGCTTCTGGCTCACAACATAAAGCTCCTCTTCAATTTGTGGCCTTTATTGGGATACCTCCCTTCTTGACTGCAACACATAAATCTGCCTTTCAGTGCCAGGAACCATCTCTAACTCTTCTACCTGGGAGTGCTTACAGCATGTCTAGATTGCTCTAAACCCAGAGAAGAAGGCCCAGAACAAAAGGGGATTCTCTACCTTGCCAGCCTGTGGTTATATGTGAGAGAGGACCCACTTCTTGCTTGTGATCAACACTAGGTCTGTACAACCCTTAGGAGAGCCCACAGTCACCCATAGAATATCTTCATTACAGTCACAGAAGAGAGACAAAAACAGTAGAGGGGTTTTGGGGTAAAGTGGGAGGGGGCTTCCTTTTAACCATTTACCCCAGATTATATAATCTCTGATCATAGCTCAGTAATGTGGCATGAGATAACTCTCAACAAATATTCCCTTCCTATTCTTTGATTCTTAATACCACTTGATCCCTACGCAGCTATCCTTTAGTTTGTTGTAATTTTATCTCAGAGTTTTGTTTGAGGAGATCCTAGTACTTAAGCAGGTCCAAAGTTCGGCTGAGGACAGTGACGATAAACATAGCTTGGTGTGACCAAGATGAAACACCTGGTACCCTGAGCAGGCTAAGTTTTAAATGTTAAAGGAGGTGTCTTTTGTATGACAGACTACTAATTCCAGAAGGCGATATAGAACGAGGCTATTGATACAAGGTTCCTGGGCTTGTTTTTAAGATGGGGAAAGTCTAATAGAGTCCAAGACCGTTGGAGTCACAGACCTGGTTTAGAATCCTGGCTCTGATACTGTTTAACTGTATGTATTTGGATAAGTTACTTATCCTTCCTGTTTCTCAGTTTCTTCATTTGTTAAATTTATATAACATTTAACACGATATACCTACCTTTTAGAACTGCCGAAAAGTTTGGAAGTAATATGTAATATGCTTAACATAGTGCCAGCATATAGTGGGCACTTAATGAATAGGAACTAATTATTATTATTATTTTAAATGAGATTTCTTTAAAATCCAGCTTGTACTTGACTTACATATGTCTGGCCTTGGTTTTTTTTTTTTTTTTGACAGCTTTATTGAGATATAATTAACATACCATATAATTTACCACTTAAAGTATACAATTCACTGTTTTGTAGTATGTTCACAGGGTTGTGCAGCCATCATCTCAATTTAATTTTAGAACATTTTTATCTTGTCCCAGAAGAAACCCCATACCCATTAGCATTCCCCACCTTGCAACCCCAGCACTAGGCAACCACTGACTACTTTATGTCTCTATAGATTTGCCTGTTCTGAACATTTCATATAAATGGAATCATACAATATGTGGCCTTTTGTAATTGGTGTCTTTCACTTAGCATAGCTTTTTCAGGGTTCATCCATGTGATAGCCTGTAGCGATAGCTCATTCCTTTTTATTGCTGAATAATATTTCATTATAATGGATATACCACATTTTATTTATCCATTCATCAGCTGATGGACATTTGGGTTGCTTTCACTTTTTGACTTATGAATAATGTTGCTGTGAACATGCATGCATAAGTTTTTCTGTGGACATATATTTTAATTTCTCCTGAGTATATACCTAGAAGTGGAATTGCTGGGTCATATGGTAACTCTCTGTTAACATTTTTGAGCAACTGTCTTTGACTGGTTTTTAACCATTTTTTTCTCTTTGATTGCATGGTCTCCTGTTTTCTGTCAGCCATCTTCACTGTTAGTTATCAACAGCTTGCTGAACTATTTTTGATTGCCTTCTTACTGTTTAGCTGTCGCATCTTGCTTAAATAGATAATATTATTGCAAATGAATCTGTTTTTCTATAGATATACCACCTATCCATGAGATGTTCTTTTCCATTTCATCACCTTTTTTACCTGTTATTTCTCTCTGGCAGAATATGGTTTTAAGAAATAAAAGTTTTAAATAAAATTCCACTGAAATTTGATCCGTGCTCTTGGTGTCTTGTACTTGCTGATAAATGATACCTAAGATCTATGATAGGAGGAGAGATCTTTAAACAGGTTTTTAATACAATGATAGCAAAAGCATGAGGCAGGTTAAATTATTCCATCAATATTCAAAATGCTTAATGACAGAGGCTTTTAAAAGAAAAAGAATACAAAATTATGAATACAAAATTAGAGATGAAAACAAATATTTATTTAGAAAGAAAATAAATCACAACAAATCACGTATTTTATTTTATTTTTTTAAATAATTTTATTTATTTATTTTTCCCCCAAAGCCCCAGTAGATAGTTGTATGTCATAGTTGCACATCCTTCTAGTTGCTGTACGTGGGACACGGCCTCAGCATGGCCGGAGAAGCGGTGCGTCGGTGCACCCCCGGGATCCGAACCTGGGCCACCAGTAGCGGAGCGCGCGCACTTAACCGCTAAGCGTCGGGGCTGGCCCAAAATCACGTATTTTAAAAAGCTGAAAAAAAGCACAAACATCACAAAATTCAGAAAAATAGAATAACATTTTTTATTAACTAACTGCCTGATACACTGCTATAATTTTTTTCCTATATTTTTTAGTTTTGTACTCCTCTAAAGATTTTCATATTATGACTTTGTGATATCATTTTCTATAGAGATGATAGAAAGATAATTCAGTCTTTTCTCTACCACGTGGTCTTAGCAGGGGCCAGTACAAATGAGGGCCCTGAAGCTTCAGCTTCTTTAGTTTCTTAGTAAATCTACCTCTGCATAGTAAATAATCTTAAGATATTAATGAAGAGGTTGTAATATAGCTATTCTGTGTTCTAATCATTGATTGCAATTGTTTATTATAACTTCTTGTGAATCCTTTTTTGGATTTAATGTTCAATTATAAATTTATTTGTGTACATTTTTATTTGTGTGCATTTCTATAATGTCTTTTCTTCCAGGAGTATGCAGTACTGATTAGTCATCCTTGACTGCAAAAGGCTTTTTTTTTAACACCTCCCCCCACCCCAAATACAAATACCTTTATTTCCCAAATAGTTTGTGTTAGTATTAGTGTGGGGATAGAAAACAGGCCATGCCTGAGTTTGATATAGCCATATATTTTTCAGCCTGAGATGTCTCCTCAGTTCACTTTCAGACTAAATAGTCTATTTTTTTTGGCCCTTAGTACATTTACTCTTTTGTGTTAGCTTTAATTCTTTTTTTTTTTTTAAAGATTTTATTTATTCATTTTTTCCCCCCAAAGCCCCAGTAGATAGTTGTACGTCATAGGTTCACATCCTTCTAGTTGCTGTGCGTGGGACTCGGCCTCGGGTTGGACGGAGAAGTGGTGCCTTGGGGCGTGCTGGGGATCCGAACCCGGGCCGCCAGCATCAGAGCGCGCGCACTTAACCGCTAAGCCACGGAGCCGGCCCGTGTTAGCTTTAATTCTGTTTATCTCTTCTTTTGGTGTTAGCGTAAACCAAGAACAGTATTAAAAGACCATATGCTCTGCAAATCACTTAGAAGTAAACTTGCTCCATGATAGTATGCCCTTGGCATCTTATCACTAATATTATTGGTCATTTACAGTTTTTGGGGGGTGACTTTCTGGAGGTCAAGGGTTTACAAATAGGACAGAGAAATATGAGAAGTTAGTAACAGAAGAACTGAAGAATTTTTCCAAGGCACATACTCTTGTTTTATAAATAAAAGTCTAAACATTTTGTTAGATTTTTAAATGCTTCAGTTGACAATTTAAATATTGAGAGCACAATACAGTTAGATTTTGAGCTGGGTATATTTAATTTATATATAGTCGTGTATTTAATTTTTTTTTTTTAAGTTTTGAAGCACCACTACATCTTCTAATCCAAATTTAATTATAGGTCTAGTGATATACTTCCTAGTGCATTATTTTGCATAATATACCATGTTTTAAAAATTAAATTTAAAAATTTGAAAAAGAAAATGATTTCTTTTCTTTTTTTTTTTGTGAGGAAGATCGGCCCTGAGCTAACATCTGCCAATCCTCCTCTTTTGGCTGAGGAAGACTGGCCCTGGGCTAACATCCATGCCCATCCTCCTCCACTTTATATGGGACGCCGCCACAGCATGGCTTGAGAAGCGGTGCCTCCGTGTGCACCTGGGATTCGAACCGGCGAACCCTAGGCCACCACAGCGGAGCACTCGCACTTAACCACTTGCACCACTGGGCCGGCCCCCAAGAAAATGATTTCTAAATCACGTTGACAAATGTCTGTATGTGTCCCAGTGGAACATTTGAATTTTCTTTTTTTTATTTATTTTTTTAACATTTGGGCTTGAATCATTAAGAGGCAGCATTAGAAAAGCGTTTTGGGGCCAGCCCTGTGGCTTAGCGGTTAAGTGCACGCGCTCCGCTACTGGTGGCCCGGGTTCGGATCACGGGCACGCACCGAGGCACCACTTCTCCGGCCATGCTGAGGCCGCGTCCCACACACAGCAACTAGAAGGATGTGCAACTATGACATACAGCCATCTACTGGGGCTTTGGGGTGGGGGGGAATGAGGAGGATTGGCAATGGATGTTAGCTCAGAGCGGGTCTTCCTCAGCAAAAAGAGGAGGATTAGCATGGATGTTAGCTCAGGGCTGATGTTCTTCACACACACACAGAAAAGCGTTTTGGATCCAAACATATTTGCTTATTCATTATACTTTAATGATGAATAGATGGGAAAATTTGTCTTTGAGCCTATCTTGTCCTGTTCAAAAAGCAGGGCAGAGGGAAATAAGATTTATTGTATATCCTTGTGCTAAGCACTTTACTTAATATTCTTATAGCAATCCCATGAGTCAAGTGGTGGTATTTTCCTTGTATAAATTAGTAAACTGAGGCCAGGAGAGGTGAAGTAATTTGTATAAATGTCATGCAGCTAATAACTGGGGTGCTAAAACTTAAACCCAGGTTTATCGGACTTTAAAACTTGATCTATAGCATGATGATTAGATTTGGTACTCCCTTCTATTATGGGTGGGGCAGTGGCAAATTTTCCTTTCATCTTATTCAGATTTTCACAGTCATAATTTATTGTAACCTAAATTATTGGACTTTTACTATGGTGTTCTTATGCAACATTTTTGGATGAAATCATACTAAAGTTAATTATGCCCTATTTCAGTATTTCTTAAACCTTAATGTACATACAAATCACCTAAGGATCTTGTTAAAATGCAGATTCTGATACAGTAGGTCTGGGATGGGGTCTGGGATTCTGCCATGTATCACGTCCTAGAAGATGCCTATTCTGCTGGTCTGGGCCACACTTTGAGTAGCAAGGCCCTGTAAATCGAGAGAACAATTGTCTCCATTTTAAGACGATAGAAAGGAAGTGAGAATCCAGATATAGAATAGACACATGAGACATGTTGCGTTTTTTTTCATAATTTTTGGTAAAGATGGACCTGAAAGTCTATTGATTACTTTACTCTGATATTACTAGGTATTGGTACATTTTGTTATTATGTATACTTGAGAAATAGATGCAATCTTACTATAGTTAAAGAAGAGTGGAGAGCTGAGGAAATTCCTACTATGTGCGAGACCTTGCTTTGAATACGTTTCATTGAGATTTTCATTACTGATTTACTTATTGGGATAAACTTTAAAGAGTTAATCTTAACCTAATTATGAAACTCTTGATGTCTAGAACTGACTCTTTCCTACATGAATTAGTATCTTTTGCTTGGTGAAATACTTGACTAACGTATGCATTCCTTTGTTCTAGAGGGAATCATTACCATCATTATGTAGCAATTGAGTTCTCAAAATTTTGTGTGTTGTGGGTAAGGGCAGGGGGAGGGGAAACACTTTGTGATTAGATGTTAACAGTTACTTAATTTTGAGGTATAATTTACATATGGTAAAATGCACAAATCTTAAAGTTAACAGTGAGTTTTGGCAAGTGCATATACCTGTGTAACCCACATCCCTATCAAGATACAGACCAGTGGCTCTCAAACTCTAGTTTGCATTAGAATCACCTGTACAGAAGCCTTGCAAAGATAGTACAGAGAGTTCTCATACTCATTACCCGGCCTCCCATAACATTAACATCTTTCATAACCTTGGTACATTTATCAAAAGTAAGAAATTAACATTGGCACAATACTATTAACAACTACAGACTTTATTTCAATTTCCCCAGCTTTCCACTATTGTCTTTTCTTCTGTTCCAGGATTTAATCTAGGATACCACATTAGATTAGGTCGTCATGTCTTCCTTAGTCTCCTGTAATTTGTGACAGTTTATCAGTCTCTCCTTGCCTTTCATGACCTTGATACTTTAAAGAGTCCTGGCCAGGTATTTTGTAGAATGTCCTTCAATTTGAGTTTGTCTGATTTTTTTCATGATTAGATAGGTTGTGCATTTTGGGGAAGAATACCACAGAGGTGATGTGTCCTCATCACATGTTGTGATAGATGATATCAATAATAATTATTATTACTGGTTATATAAATTGTTACTGTTATATCAGTTATTACTGGTTAAGGTAGTGTCTGCCGGGTTTCTCCCCTATAAAGTTACTATTTTTTTTCCTTTCCATGTTCTTGTCCTAAGAAGTGAGTCACTAAGTCCAGCCTACATTCAAGATGAGGGGAATCAAGCCCCATCTCCTGGAGGAGAGAATATGAAAGAATTTATGGATATATGTTAAAATCACCACAGTAATTAATAAATATTTGGGGGAGACAGTTTGAAGCCATGCAGATACCATGTTTCTCTTTAAAATTTCGCAGACTAATTTTTGTCTTCGTCAGGGATCTTGCCTGCAGTGGTTTTACTGTGATGTTCAAATGGTGATTTTCTATATTTGGAGGGCTTTTTAAAACCAATTATTGGCCCCATCCTCAGAGTTTCTGATTCGGTAGGTCTGAAGTGGGGCCTGAGAATTTGTATTACTGACAAGTCCCCAGTGATGCCAATGATGCTGGTCTGGGGATTTGAGAACCACTGACGTAGAACATTATCTTAACCTCAGCGAGTTCCCTCACATCCATTCCCAGTTAATCCCTGCCTACGCACCTGCTTCAGAAGGCAACCACTGTTCTGATTTTTATGTAATTACTTTATAAACATACTGAATCTCTTTTTAGGAAAACTCAATTTATGAAAATGCAAATTTTTAAAGAGATAAACTAGGGATAGTTGATTCTTATCAAAAAAGTATTCCTTTTATTTTCTTCTGGAAACTTTTGTACTTGTATGTGACATATCTTACACCACCTTGTCATTTTACCTGTCTATGACATCTTTCCAACTAGATTGTAAATTTAAGTGTGGGGACTTAGTCTTCGTCATATTCCTTGTAGCACCTAGAAATCTTAGACAAGGTCAATACATATGACTGATGGGTTAAAGAAAGGTCTTTTTTTGTTTGTTTTTGTTTCCCTGGCTCCCATTATTACTAAACTTTAAAATATCCAAATGATTTCTTATTTAGATTTGTTGTATACTTTATTTTTAACTGTCTAGAAAAGCAGGTATGACAAATGATAGTTCACTGATTCTCATCAGAAACAATGTTCCATAGTAAAATTGTGACCAAGACAGACTGGTTTTACTTTACTGTGTAAAAAGTAACTCTTTTACACATTGAGAAACTCTTTGCCTTTTGGGCTGTGTTTCATCTTCTATTTCTCTAAAATTTTATCTATTCTTCGAGATTCTACCACTACTTGAAGCAAGATTTACATTTTCCAACCCTGACACCCATGTTCCCATTCTGTCTTTTCACTGTCTGTGGGATAACTCCATTTGGATATTTTATGTCATCACTTCTATCCACCATTCATCTATCCAGCATCTTATTCTTTGGTAGTCACTGTACTGGAAATAAGGATTTCAGAGATGAACAAGACACAATTCCTACCCTCGAGGAAACCACCAGTCAGAGTGGGAATAGCTCTGTAAGGAGATATGCATAGGATATTATGGGATTACAGAGAAGAAAAACCAAGGAAGGGAAGCAGATTCTACTAGGGGCAAGGGAAGACCTTCCAAGAGGAAGTGACTCTTGAGTAGATTCTTGAAGGACACATGGGAATTAGCCAGTCCAATTGGAAAGGAGTGTGTGTGAAGAGCTTCTCAGACAGAGGGAACTGTAAGAACAAAGGCATGAAAAGGAGAAACATGTTAGGAGAATTTTGAGTAATTCTCTGCCCTAGATGCATGATGTGGAGAGAGACGAAGTAGTGAGAGATCAGATCATGAAGTACCATGGATGCCATTATTCAGGGGTTTAACCTTTATTTTGAATCATGTGGTGAGCCATGAGCAGATTGTATTATTGAAGGGTTATTCTGGCGGCTCTGTGGAGGATGAATGGGAAGAGGACTGAAACTGGAAGCAGGAAGACTAAATAAAAGGCTACTATGTTAAATCAGAACAAAGATTATTGGGGCCTGAGCCTAGACAGTGACAGTGGAAGGGATAAGAGATAAGTTAAGAGAGATTTAGGAGTTAGGTTAAATTTCACTTGAGGATGCATTGATTGTGTGAGGTGAGGACACCTAGGTTTTTTGTTTGAGGGACAGGGCTTATGATTAGGTTTGCTTGTTACATAACCTTAGCATTCTGCACTTCTCTGTAATACTCAGTACCTCTGTAATTTCTTGTATAATTTCTCTATTCCCTGCTAGACTATAAGACTATGAAGGCAAGACCATATCTGTTTCCTCATTTAAAAATCCTTAGTGACCAGTTTATTGCCTGATATACTGGGTGAACAGATGAATGAGGAAATGAATGGTGCTGCCATTAACGAGTAGGTTAAATATAGGAGGAGAAACATGTTTAAGGGAGGGGATGGGTAGGGAGATATTCAGTAGGCATTTCTATGGACAGCCTTACTTTTCTAGTCTTATCTTTCCTGTTCATTGTTTTTTACAATGGCAACAATATTTTTCCTTTTCCCAGACTTGAAACTTTGATTTAATATTTCACTTCTTTATATCCTTCACCCACCATCAACAGAAGTTCTGTTATGTCTTTCATTTTAATATGTCTTGAACTTGTGCTTTTGTTTGCATTCTCCCTGACAGAGCACTAATTCAGACCAGGGCTAAATTGTTGTGTTAATATTTTTTTTATATATATATATAAACTTTTTTTTTTTTTTTAGAACTTCCTTCTTTTTTATCATTTAAGTCCAAGTTTCTGCCCTTGGGAATTTGGTAATGAGTGCTCTGTGTCTATTTGTTTTTGTTTTTCTTTTCTTTTTTTTTTTTATTGATGTTTTAATAGTTTTTAACATTGTGAAATTTTGGGTTGTACATTTTTGTTTGTCCATCACCATATATATGACTCCCTTCACCCCTTGTGCCCACCCCCCACCCCCATTGCCCCTGGTAACCACTATACAGTTTTCTGTGTCCATGTGTTGGTTTATATTCCACATATGAGTGAGATCATACAGTGTTTGTCTTTCTCCTTGGCTTACTTCACTTAACATAATACCCTCCAGGCCCATCCATGTTGTTGCAAATGGGGCGATTTTGTCTTTTTTTATGGCTGAGTAGTATTCTATTGTATATATATACCACATTTTCTTAATCCATTCATCAGTGGAGGGACACTTAGGTTGCTTCCACTTCTTGGCTATGGTGAATAATGTTGCAGTGAACATAGGGGTGCATAAGCCTCTTTGGATTGTTGATTTCAGGTTCGTTGAATAGATTCCCAGTAGTGGGATGGCTGGGTCATAGGGCATCTCTATTTTTAATTCTTTGAGGAATCTCCATACCGTTTTCCATAGAGGCTGCACCAGTTTGCATTCCCACCAGCTGTGTACGAGGGTTCCTGTTTCTCCACATCCTCTCCAACATTTGTTGTTTTTTGTCTTGGTGATTATAGCCATTCTAACAGACGTGAGGTGGTATCTTAGTGTTGTTTTGATTTGCATTTCCCTGATGATTAGTGATGTTGAACATCTTTTCATGTGCCTATTGGCCATCTGTATATCTTCTTTGGAGAAGTGTCTGTTCATTTCCTCTGCCCATTTTTTGACTGGGTTGTTTGTTTTTTTGTTGTTCAGTTGTGTGAGTTCTTTATATATTATGGAGATCAACCCCGTGTCAGATGTACGTTTTGCAAATATTCTCTCCCAGCTCGTGGGTTGTCTGTTCATCTTGATTCTGGTTTCGTTTGTCTTATAGAAGCTTTTTAATCTGATAAAGTCCCACTTGTTTATTTTTTCTTTAGTTTCCCTAGTCTGGGTAGGCATGTCACCTGAAAAGATTCCTTTATGACCAATATATATATATAAACTTTTATTTTGGAATAGTTTTAGATTTACGGGATTATTGTGATGATTGTACAGAGTGTTCCTGTATACCCCACACCCAGTTTCTCCTATTATTATTATCTTATATTAGTATGGTAACATTTGTTAAAATTATTAAACCAATATTGGTACAGTATTATTAACTGAAGTCCTCAGTTTTTTCCTGATGTCCTTTTTTCTGTTCCAGGATCTTATCCAGGATACCACATTACATTTAGTAGCCATGTCTCCTTAGACTTCTCTTGGTTGTGACAGTTTCTCAAACTCTCCTTATTTTTGATGACCTTGACAGTTTTGAAGAGTACTGTCAGGTATTTTGTAGAATGTACCTCAATTGGGATTTGTCTGATGTTTTTCTCCTGAGTAGACTTGGATTATGTGGTTTTGGGAGGAAACCACAGAGGTAAAATGCCATTCTCATTACATCCTAACAGAGGTATATACTATTCATATGACCTATTACTGTTAATGTTAACCTTGATCTTGACTTGAGGTAGTTTGTCAGGTTTCTCTACTGTGTAATTTCTCTTTTTCTCTCGTTCCTTTCCATACTGTACTCTTTGGAAGAAAGTCATGCACAACCCACACTTGAGGAGTAGAGAGTCATGCTCTACTTCCTTGGGAGCAAAGTATTCACCTCAGTTATTTGGAATCTGCACCAGAGATTTGTCTGTTCTCCCCTATGTATTTATTCAACCATTTATTTATATCAGTATGGATTCATACTGATATGGGTATTTATTTTCTACCTTGGGTTATAATTCAATACTGCTTTATTTTGTTGCTCAAATTGTTCCAGCTTTGGCCGTTGGGAGTTCTTTTAGTTGGTCTCTAGATTCTTTTGACATATCCTCATCATTGTGTGTGTGCATGTTTTAACACTTACTTACTTTCTGGCACTACAGGATGCTCCATGCTTATCTTGCATAATTCCTGCCCCAGTCCTAGAATCAGTTATTCCTCCAAGGAGCCCTGGTTCCTTTTATTGGAGAATAATATTAGAAACCAAGATATGTGCGTTAAATGTTTAGTTGATCTTCTTGCCTTTAGTCTTTTTCCTTTCCAGTTTATCCCTCCATTTCATCTTCCTTAAATAGAGCTTCTGTGGAGTAGGTAATTTCTCTCCTTAAGAGTTATTGTAGCTCACTACTGCTTATATGATCAAATATCCTTGCCTTAGCTTTCTTGGCCTCACCTAATTTACTTTTCTCATTATTAAATGGTTTCTCTCTCTTCATTTCCTTCTTATGCTGTTCTAACCTTGGCATGATTTGCCCTTTCTTCTCTAATATTCCCAGTCTAATTCCCACTTTCCTTATTCTTATCTCTGGGTGCTTTAGGTTTTTGAATTGTTAGACTTGTATGTTTATCATATTTGGTAATTAGTAGTCAAATTAGAAGTCATATCCAGAAGAGACTCCAGAAATCATTTGGCTCATCTCCTCATTTAGAGATAAGGAAACTGTGGCCCCCAAATCTGGAGTGATTTGACCAATTCATGGCAGAGACAGAACTTGATCCTTGGCTTTCTTTCACTTTGTACAGTATTCTTTTCATCATATGCAACTGATCCCCCATATCCCTTTTAAAAAAATTAAGACATAATTTACATACCATAAAATTTGCCATTTAAAAATGTACAATTCATGGGCCGGCCCGGTGGCTTAGTGGTTAAGTGCGCGCGCTCCGCTACTGGCGCCCCAGGTTCGGATCCCGGGCACGCACCGACGCACCGCTTCTCTGGCTGTGCTGAGGCCGCGTCCCACATACAGCAACTAGAAGGATGTGCAACTATGACATAGAACTATCTTACTGGGGCTTTGGGGAAGAAAAAAAGGAGGAAGATTGGCAATAGATGTTAGCTCAGAGCTGGTCTTCCTCAGCAAAAAGAGGAGGATTGGCACAGATGTTAGCTCAGGCCTGATCTTCCTCACACACACACACACACACACACACACACAAAAGTACAATTCAGTGGTTTTTAGTATATTCACCATCATTGTTATTTAATTCCGGAATATTTTCATTACCCTAACAAGATACACAACAGCAGTCACTCCCTACTTCCCCCTCTCCCAGCCTTTGGCAACCACTATTCTACTTTCTGTCTCTATGGATTTGCATATTCTGGATATTTCATATAAATGGAATCATACAATATATGGCCTTTTATCTCTGGGTTTTTTTATTGAGCATAAAGTTTTCAAGGTTCATCCGTCTTCTTGATGGATTGACCCTTTTATCATTGTAGAATGTCTTTGTTTGTCTCTAGTAACAGTTTTTGGTTTTTTTTTTAATAAATTTTTTGTTTATTGCAGTAACATTGGTTTATAACATTGTAAAAATTTCAGGTGTACATCATTGTACTTCAATTTCTGCATGGACTACATCATGTTCACCACCAAAATACTAATTACAACCCATCACCACACGTGTACCGAATTATCCCTTTCACCCTCCTCCCTCCCCCCTTCCCCTCTGGTAACCACCAATCCAATCTCTGTCCCTATGTGTTTGTTTATTGTTGTTATTATCTACTACTTAATGAAGGAAATCATACGGTATTTGACCTTCTCCCTCTGACTTATTTCACTTTGCATTATACCCTCAATGTCCATCCATGTTGTCACAAATGCCTGGATTTCATCGTTTCTTATGGCTGAGTAGTATTCCATTGTGTATATATACCACATCTTCTTTATCCATTCGTCCCTTGATGGGCACTTAGGTTGCTTCCAAGTCTTGGCTATTGTGAATAACGGTGCAATGAACACAGGGGTGCAGGTACCTTTGCAAATTGGTGTTTTCAAGTTCTTTGGATAAATACCCAACAGTGGAATAGCGGGATCATATGGTAGTTCTATCCTTGATTTTTTGAGGAATCTCCATACTGTTTTCCATAGTGGCTGCACCAGTTTGCACTCCCACCAGCAGTGTATGAGAGTTCCCTTCTCTCCACATCCTCTCCAACACATATTGTTTCCTGTCTTGTTAATTATAGCCATTCTGACGGGCGTGAGGTGATATCTCATTGTAGTTTTGATTTGCATTTCCCTGATAGTTAGTGATTTTGAACATCTTTTCATGTGTCTGTTGGCCATCTGTACATCTTCTTTGGAGAAATGTCTGTTCAGGTCTTTTGCCCATTTTTTAATTGGGTTGGTAGTTTTTTCGTTGTTGAGATGCATGAGTTCTTTATATATTTTGGAGATTAAGCCCTTATCAGATGTATGGTTTGCAAATATCTTCTCCCAATTGTTAGGTTGCCTTTTCGTTTTGTTGATGGTTTCCTTTGCTGTGCAGAAGCTTTTTAGTTTGATGTAGTCCCATTTGTTTATTTTTTCTATTGTTTCTCTTGCCCGGTCAGATGTGGTGTTTGAAAAGATGTTGCTAAGACCCATGTCGAAGAGCGTACTGCCTATGTTTTCTTCTAGAAGTTTCATAGTTTCAGGTCTTACATTCAAGTCTTTAATCCATTTGGAGTTAATTTTTGTGCATGGTGTAAGGTCTGTTTTCTCTGATATTTACTTAGTGTTTACATGGTATATCTTTTTCCATCCTTTTACTTTCAATCTATTTGAATAGATTCTTTGAATCTCAAGTAAGTCTCTTATAGACAATGTATAGTTGAGTCTTGCTTTTTAATCCATTCTGCCAATCTCTGCTCTTTAATTGGGACGTTTAATCTATTTACATTTATTGTACTTACAGATAAGGTAGGCTTTATGTTTGCCATTTTGCTATTTATTTTCTCTGTCTTGTGCCTTTTTTGTTCTTTACTTACTCTATTACTGCCTTCTTTTGTGTGCAAGTGCTTTTTTCCCCCTTCCCCCAATAGTCAATTTCCATATAGTGGCCACTGTGATTTGTTCTTCCAATAGACTTTATTTTTTGGAGCAGTTTTATGTTCATAGCAAAATTGAGCAGACGATACAGAGATTTCCCATATATCCCCTGCCCCTACACATGTATAGCCTCCCCCATTATCAGCATTCTCCACCAGGGTGGTACATTTATTACAATTGAAGAACCTACATTGACACATCATTATCATCCAAAGTCCATAGTTTACATTAGAGTTTGCTCCTGGTGTTGTGCATTTTATGGGTTTGGACAAATGTGTAATGACATATATCCACAATTATAGTATTTTACAGAGTAGTTTCACTGCCCTACAAGTCCTCTGTGCTCTACCTATTCATCTCTCTCTCCTCCCTAACACCTGGCAACCACGGATATTTTTACTATCTCCATAGTTTGCCTTTTCCAGAATGTCATATAGTTGGAATCATACAGTATGTAGCCTTTTCAGGTTGGCTTCTTACACTTGGTAATATGCATTTAAATTTCCTCTGTGTCTTTTCAGGACTTGATAGCTCATTTCTTTTTAGTGCTGAATAATATTCCATTATCTGGATGTACCACAGTTTACCTGTCCATTCATCCACTGAAGGACATCTTGGCTGCTTCCAAGTTTTGACAATTATGAATTATGACTAAAGCTGCATGTGCAGGTTTTTGTGTGGATATATATTTTCAATTATTTGGGTAAATACCAAGGAGTGTGATAGCTGGATCGTATGGTAAGAGTATGTTTAGTTTTGTAAGAAACTACCAAACTATCTTCCAAAGAGGTTGTGCCATTTTGCATTCCCACCAGCAATGAATGAGAGTTCCTGTTGCTCCACAACCTCACCAGCATTTGGTGCTGTCAGTGTTCTGGATTTTGGCCTTTCTAATAGTTGTGTAGTGGTATCTCATTATTGTTTTGATTTGCATTTTCCTGATGACATCTGATGTGGATCATCTTTTCATATGCTTATTTGCCATCTATGTATCTTCTTTGGTGAGGTATCTGTTAGTCTTCATTTTTTTTGTAAATTGGATTGTTTGTTTTCTTATCATTGAGTCTTAAGAGTTCTTTGTATATTTTAGATAACGGTCCTTTATCAGATATGTCTTTTGCAAATATTTTCTCCCAGCCTGTGGCTTGTCTTTTCATTCTTCTGACAGTATCTTTCACAGAGCAGAAAATTTTAGTTTCAATAAAGTCCAGCTTATCAGTTCTTTCTTTCATGGATTGTGTGGTAAATGCTTTTTAAGACCTTAATATTTTTTTAAATATATTTTTGAATCCGAAGGCCTAGAATCAGTTATCTATTGCTACACAATTAATCTCCTCAAAAGTTAGTGACTTAAAATAGTAACTATTTTATTGTTCATGATTTTTTGGATTAGGATTTTGAGCAGGGCTCTGTGAAATGGTTTCTGCTCCGTGTGGTATGGGCTAGGGCACCTTGTCTCTGTTTCATGTGGTGTAAGTAGCAGTGGCTGGGCTGGAGCTGGAGGATGTAAGATAGCCTTACTTTCATATCTGGTGCCTCAGCTGGGATGGTTCAATCATCTGGAGGCTGGCTGCGAAGACGGGGCCTCATTTTGAGACTCCAGCATTTTATAGGGGGAGTTGTTGGTAGCTATCTTTGTAGCCAAGTTACTATAGCTCTTAAACAAATGTTAAATTTGGTGGAGAGCTTAAATCTTGAATTTAAAGTGCTCTTTCATGTTTTGGAAATAATAATACTTTCACAATAGTTATTGGAAGTGCTGTGATGAAACTTAGGTAACTAACATTAAAATATATCACCTGAAATCAGATGGTAAAATATTTCTTGGGAAATGATTTAAATAACCAGGTTTGATGTTATGTTTGATTGGTTCAAAGATTAGTATTTTTTGGAAAATCACATCTGTTGGGAAGGCTGTTCTAGTCTGGTTGCAATTATGTTTAATTTTGAGATGAGTTATTCTAGTCCTAAGTAGGAAAACCAAAATATCCAGAGATTGGCTGTATGTTGTGTAACCAAAAGAAAATGTTTACAACTGTCTGACATGTGATGTGCTAAGAAATATGTATTAGGATATTCAATATGTTGCTTGATAAGAAAATGAAAGCATGACATTTACTTTTCTCACTAGGGACTTTTCGTTACCCTGAGATAGGGGATATGCAAAGCACATAGAAAATCACTAGATGGTGACTTTGGCTTTCAGAACATATTTCACAGTATTTGACAGAATACCAGGTTATCATAACATTTAGTGTGCAGTCAAATGATGAAGAAGAATCAGTTATAGGTGGTTATAGGAGTTATAGACAGGTTTTATGAGATGGCTGTCTCTTATGAAGAACTGTTTCTATTCTGAGTTATAAGAGATATTTGTCAAAAGTTACCTAACCTGTGGTATTAGTTTATCAGCAGAGAGAGTTTTTTCTGCAAAGGATATCCATAGAAATAAATAACATGCCTTTCCTCCCTGATTTTAAAAGTATTAATTGTGGAGTTTTAGAAAATTTGAACAATAAAGAAAAGTATAAAGACAAAACTAAAAAGTACCCATAATCTTATCAAACAACGATAACACTATAAACATTTTGATGGTATTTCTTTCTGACCTTTTATATTTTCATTTGATGAGGTAATATGGAGCTTTTTGGATGTCATCCCCCCAACTCCTCCCACTCTGATTCCATTGGGAAATCTTACTTTGTTCTTTTAATTCTAATAGGCATAATAATAGGAAATTCAGTTTATTGGAAGAAAAAAGAAAAAGTTCCTCCCCTACTTACATACTAGGAGTATAGGTTTCAACCCTGGTCAATGGAACAAACAAACAAAATCTGATGTTAGTTTGGTAAAAGCTTTTGATAATAACAGTTCCTTTGATTCTAAAGAAGAAAATCAAAATTTCAAACTAATTTCAAAAACCAGAATATAATTCTATTTATAAATCTATAAATTTTGAGGTAATAAAAAAATAATTCCTACTAGTGATGATATGAACTAAATTGGCTCTGATTATGCTGTAATTGACTTTATGAGTGTGCAATCCCTCTTGTTCCTTGGTTAGTTATCTGGTTATAGTCACATGCAGACAATTCTTGGATGATATGTGTTGCTGAGGAGAACTGCACGTGGGACATAAGTCGTTGTTGTCTTTTTTTTTTTATCATATTGATAAAGATGTTGTGTGTGTCCCTTTGAGGATGTGCCTGTCACATAATAGGAGTTCAGTTAATGTTTGTTTATGATAATGACTACTTGGTGTTTGCAGTTTAGAATTTTTAAACTGACAGTTTTTAAAGAAGCTATATCACCAACCCAAAATATTGTAAATGAGAATAGATCTAAGAAGGTAACAGATCTAAGAAGGTTTTTCACTGTAACATAGCATCACTCTAAAGGAAAAAAGAGTTGCATAACTCTGAAGGAAGAAAGATATTGTGGACCAGTAGACTGTATTAGGTATAGGTATTTTACGTTCTGGTTTTCTTTTATTTTCTTTAAGTTACAAAATGGGCTAAAGTTATTGGATAGATGTGCATTGTGAGGTTATTGCTAGAATATTATATGTTAACAGCTGAATATTACCCATTTTAATTATTGTCTGTTTTAGTGGGGTTCCTTAAATAAATTTACTTTCAATGATACAAATCGTGTTGGGCTGGCCGAATTCAATTGACATCTAAAACTAGTCCAAGTTTGTCAGAGGTGTTGTAGTAGTGCTGATTAATATAATCTCGTTTTGCAAGATGGCCTCAGGCTGCTGTTACACTTGTGAATCAGTCAGAATGTCCTGACTGTGACAGGGGAATGGACGTGGTATGGTGTATTGAAAATCTATGTTTGAAGAAGAATAGTTTATATCTTTCAAATAGACATTGTGAATGAATGTAAGAATAAAAAAGGCACTGACACAGATTTGGGTTGTGATAATGTATAATATTTTATTCCTTTAGTAAATGTTTGTTGCTTTTTACTAATAGATGTAATCCTTTTATGATTGAAAAGAACCTTAAAGTTTATTTCAACTTCTTATTCAAAACAGCAATCTCCTCTGCTATCTCACTTATCCATAGCCAGTTGGATTGCAACTTGGCCAAATGTGTACATAAAAAATTTAAGATCACTAGACATAATGTAAAAATTTTGGATATTTGATATTTTAGAGCCTACTTTTTATTTTGGTTTGTTGATTTCCACTAGATGAAATTTGGAGATTTGTGTAATGTGTAAATTATTGCAACTCGAATAATACCTGATTAGAATTTTACTTGCAATAGGGACTCCACTTTTCATTTCATTAAAGTAGCAACCGCATTTTGTTTCATGCCTGTACTCCCCACTCTCCCAATATCCAGCATGGAACTTTGACCAATAAAAATCAAATAATGAAGAAGATGGCTAGCTGGTCTAAATCTCAAAGGGCTGTCGTAGGGTCCTAGGGTTTGCTGGTCTAGTTCATGCTCTTTGATGTATGAAAGACATTTATAAGGGCAAACAGTGTTAGTGACTACTTCAGGTGTTTATGTTTTTAATGTGGAATGAAGTAAACCCATATAAAAGAGAGAGGTGGAGAAGGCAACATCATGGCTGAAAGGAAAGATCCTGTGTATGGAGAGAATATGCAGAGTATGGTGGAACAACAAAAAGTGAGACAAGGGATGGTGCATAATTATTCAGGAATGGGACTGGAGCAGCTGTGGGTATGTGCGAAAGGAAGGCCAAATTAATGGATAAGTGTAACTTTAAATTTTTTGCTTAATTGTGAATCTTAAATAGTCCTGCTAACCCCTTGAGGATGAATGGGTTTCTTTTTGTTAGATACAACTAGGGACTCTTCCACTGTTTGGATGCATTTTAGATATTTTAGATATTCCACAGAATAGATTGGACATCTTAATGTTTAATTTTAGAATATTTCATATTAATTCTTGTTAACTAGCTAAATTGTTTCAATTATTTTAGTATACTGAAATTATTTTAGCATTTTGGTGTGCTACAAATTGAAGTTATTTAACAATTACAACTGTGTTTTTTTCATGTTTTCTTTAAATATTCTCCTGATTTGTTATAAAACATACTTGTGGAAATTGTCACATCCTAGCCTTTGTACTATTCTGTAGAAATTTTATTTTATAAGTCTCAAATCATGTGGAAATTTTGTTTCTTCAAGAGAAATTTGACACGTACTCCAAGAGAAAACAAAGCAAATCAACAGTTCTTGGAAAGCTGCTAAAGACAGTACAATATTTACTTATGCTAAGTGGTGAGAATTGGTTATTGAAACTCTGAAGCAGCAACTATTTGAGTGTAGCAAGAATGGAGTGTCTTTTTTTAGTGATTTAAATCAGCACTTAGTATCCTTTCACACTATTTTTATATGCTTATCATGTGACATTTGATACATTAAAAGAATATATGAAATGTAAAATGTAATTTAGGAAGTATAATAATATAAAGAATACATATAAACCTATTATCCAAGTTAAGAACTAGAACATTACCAGTACTGTTAAATCTACCAATGTTCCCCTCCCGTATCCATTCTCCTGCCTTCCCCTCAGAGATAACTGCTGCTATGCATTTTGTATTTTACATTCATTTAAAAAGTAATTTTACTATATGGATATCCTTAAAAATATACCATTTAGTTTTGCTTGTTTTTGAGCCTTATGAAAAAGATATATTTTGAATTCTTCTGCTATTTGCTTTTTTCACTCTACATTGTTTCTAAGAGATTTCTTTATGTTACTGCATGTAATTGTAATTGATTCACTTTTACTGTGGTATAATATTCCATTGTGTAACTATTGCACAATTAATTTGTTCGTTTTCCTGATGATAGACATTGCATTGCTGCAGTGAACATTCTTGTACATGACTACTTGCATGTGTGTGAGATGTCTCCCTGTATATGTGTGTGTGTGGGTTTTATAGGCGTGTATAAGCGCCTCAGAGTTTCTCTAGGGTAGATACTTAGGAGTAGAATTGCTGGGTCATAGAGTATACATGTTCAGCCTTATAGGGTAATACCATTTATGGGACTAAGCAGTAGTATTTAATAATCAGAAAAATGCTTAACTATCAACAGTTTAATAAAGAAACTGTGGCTTAGGGATGTTATGTATCCAAGAAGCCACATAGGTAGCAAGTAACTGAACAGGTTCAGACTCATATTTGTCTAACTTTAGAACCAGACTCTAGATCAGTAAATTGTTTTCCCTTTCTATGGTAAGTGTCCATAACCAGGTTTTAGATATAGTATAACTGGGATGCTTTTTAGTGTGAATATTTAAGTTATAGATTTGTTTTAGTAAGGAAAACCTATGTGTATGTTAAACAAAAAAACTTTCTTGATCCCATGAAGTTAGGGACCTAATCTCCTTTTAAATTTGTGCTCTGCCAGCCTTAACATATGGCTTCTATTCTGAAAGTCGTAAGATGGCTGCTTACACCCCAGCCAGCCATCTGTGTTCTAGGCAAGAAGGCAGTAGGGGGAGGGGTAGAAGGCCAAAGGGCAGTGACTTCTATTTATATCCTACTGGCTGCCTCTATCTGTAAGAAGAGCTGGGAAATGTAGCCTTTTAGTTGGGCACATTCTGCCCTTAATTATATGGGAATTTTTTAAATAAGAAATAGAGATATCTTGGATAGGCACCTAGCAGTTTCTGCACATGTATATCAAGGCCAAATGAAGAAATACAACCCTCTTCAGTTTACTAAGGTGGTGTTATAGTTGTTGGGTTTTTTTTATATAAGTTTTTTTCTTCATAGGTTTAAATATTTTTATTTTTATTTATTTATTTATTTATTTTTGTGAGGAAGACCAGCTCTGAGCTAACATCTATTGCCACTTCTCCTTTTTTTCCCCAAAGCCCCAGTAGATAGTTGTATGTCATAGCTGCACATCCTTCTAGTTGCTGTATGTGGGACTCGGCCTCAGCATGGCCGGAGAAGTGGTGCGTTGATGCACGCCAGGGATCCGACCCCGGGCCCCCAGCAGCGGAGCGTGTGCACTTAAGTTGTTGGTTTCTAATTATTGAGAAAATGTGTTTATAAAAACATGCCTGTACATGTAATTAATAATCAGGTTGAACCTGATATCAGGTTGAACCATATGAAATTTTAATTTATTTTTACATTATCCCCATGTATTGGTGCTGAGAAGTAGAGCACGTATTAAACAAAAAACATACCAAAAAATGAAGTGATTTGACATATGTTGGAGGAATTGAAGCAGGAGACTGAAAGGAGTACAATAATAGAGCAGAAACAAATCAGTTAGAAAAGACTGGAAATGAGAGGACAGCTTATATGAAGGGAATTTGGCTTAGGCAGGCAGAAGTTGTGTAGGAAAAAGATACTAGTTTATGAATATTTCTTGAAATCAGGAGCTCTAGAGGGTACTATACTTAAGAAACTATGAGGTGGCTTGAAGATTAGTGTTACCTACCGTTTGAAGTTAACCTATGAAGAAATAGACAGAGGAGACCTGTCTATTCAAAAACAAAAAGATGTCTAGTTCATATTGGGGATACCAGCAAGGATAGGGCTAGAAGAAAACAAAATTATAGCCTGTATTAAATTGGGCCAAACTGTGTAATGGGACTTATAATTTACTACATAAAGTGGTAAAATAAATTTTCTTCTGTCCCTGGAGTGGAGGGATACTTTTTTTTTTTTTTTTTTGCAGTTATCAAAGTGATACGTGTTCTCATTGTAGTAAATCTGGAAAATATACTAAAGGGGAAAAGAACATCCCTCCACAGGAAGATAACCACTGTTATCTTTGGTGTATTTCTTCAGTAGTATATTTTTTAAACATACTATATCCATAACGATGGTGATAGCTTATCAATTGTATATATTATGTGCATTTTGAAAGATAGGTATTTCCAGACAAGGGCTGCTATCTAGAAGTTTTTCTCTTCTTTTGCTCATTTCTTTTTTATAAATTTCTTATGTAAATCAGGATGAAGATAAAGATTTAGCTTGTCTTTTCCTAGAAACAATGTGACAGATTTCATGCCAGACCTCAGCTGTGGTTTCTCCATCACCCCATTTAGCAAGAAGTTGATCAAGTGGCTCAAGGGAAGAATGAGCATATGTATAGACACTATACCCATTTAATAACGCCTTGGGCAGCTGTGGTCATCAACATAATTATCTGTATGGACCTAGACGCTGGAATGGTAAAATACTGGTCATATAGTTGTTTTCTTAGAGAATTAAAAAGTCTTAGGAAAGCTGAGCAGCTCCCAAGAATGTACCTTAGCCATCTCTTTCTTTAAATTGCAAAATAGACTATTTAGATTTGTGTTTTTTACTCTCTAAAAGTCCTAAATAGACTTATTTTGAATCTTTTCCTGATTTCAATATTTCAGGTAATACATGGGACAAATGTTACTGTTGCAGCTTTACCAATCTCTTTTAACTTCATTTAGTTTAAAACTTTTAAAAATTTTGGATAATTTTAAACATATATAAAAGAATAGTTGACAGTATAGTATAATGAATCCCAGGTACCTATTACCCAGTTTCAACAATTATCAACTCATGGCTAATCTTATTTCATCTCTATCATCCACCCTTTTCTTCCTCCTGTGTTATTTTGAAGCAAATCTAAGACGTATCATCTTATCTGTAATAATTTGGTATGTCTTTAAAGATAAGTATGCTTTAAAAAGTAGCCGTGTTACGCAGCCGTGGTACCATTATTGCACCTAAAAAATGAGCAATAATTATTTAATATCAAATATCCATTTAGTGTTCAAATTTCTAGTTGTCTGAAATATAATTTTTTTGTAATTTGTTTGAGTTAGAATCCATTGCAGGTGATTGATATGTCTCTCACGTTTCTTTTGATCTATAGGTTACCCCTTATCTCTCTTTTTTTTTTTTTTGGTGAGGAAGATTGGCCCTGAGCGAACATCCATGCCAGCCTTCCTCTATTTTATATGTGGGTCTGCTACAGCATGGCTTAATGAGTGGTGTGTAGGTCTGCGGCCGGCATCTGAACCTGTGAAACCCCGGGCCACCGAAGAGGAGCATGCCGAACTTAGCCACTACGCCACCAGGCTGGCCCCTCTCTCTTTTTCTTATAATGTTTTTTTTGAAGAAATCAGGTCATTTATCCTGTAGCATTTCTACTCAGTCTAGATTTTGCCAATTTCAATTCTATGGTAGGGTTTAAGAGGTTTCTTTGTTCTCTATATTTCTTGTAAAATGATAGTTGCATTTAGTCATCATTTAGCCTTAAAATTAAAATCAAGAAGGAAAAACCATGTGGATTTTTTTCCATTTCAAGGGTTGCAATTAATCAGCTGATTTCAGAAACTCCTGCTGCCCAGGGACCAGATGAAGAATAGACAAAATGGCATGCTAACTTTGGATCTCTTGTCTAGTACCAGGACATTTGTGTTTAAAAAGGAAGCCTGATCCAAGAACTTGATGAATTGAAACGTTTTCCAGTGTAGGTCACATTAGTGTTGATTTAATGATTTGTTAAGACAAAACTAAAACAATTAGGAAAAAACTGCCTTAAGTATATTTGTATTAATTAAATCTCTTTTTCATCTTATGGAGTTAATGAAGAATGGGTGGATGCCATGGTCTAAAGCAGAGGGTCTCAAACTTTAGCATGCATCAAAATCACTTGGAGGGCTTGGGAAAACAGATTGCTGGACATCATCCCCAGAGTTTCTGATTCAGTACGTCAGGGTGGAGTGTGAGAATTTGCATTTCTAACAAGTTGCCAGGTGATGTTGATGTTAGTGGTCAGGGGAGCACAGTTTGAGAACATTTAGGCTCAAGTTTAAGCAACGGTCTACTAGATTCACCTTTGGAGCTTTTTTTTTTTAAAAAAAAAAACACCCTTGAGGATGCTAGGCTGGGGCCTGGGCATCTACATTTTTAACATACTTTACAGTGATTCTGATGTGTACCCTAGAATGAAAACTACTGCTGTTAATTGTTTATAGTTTAACCCTCTATATTTTCTATTATTTTCAACTAAATGTTCATTCATTTTCCATTTTAAAATGTTATAGACTTTTGATATTGTTTTAAATGAGGCAAATCATTAGGGAAGATTCATTGTTTTACACTGTGCTAGTCATCATTGTCGTAGAAGGTGAAGTAAAAGATAAATGCTAAGAACAAAGAGCCGGTGGCAACTGTCCTCAAGTCAGTATTAATGCTCTTGCTTGCTGCAAAGCATAACTGCTATTTCAAGATTATTAATATTTCCCAAAGGGAGATTGAAAATAGTTTGGTCTGAGGGACCTCAAAGCTGGGAACCCCTTTGTTTAGTATTAGATCCTGAACTTTCCGTTAACCAATGTGTGTGTAAGTCAATTATGAGTGATGACATTTCAGTCACATTTACAGATTAAACATGCCAGTTAAGTGTGATAAGAAAATTTTAGTTTTTGAGTAACATTTTCTAAAGAAAGGTTCTAACTTCATACAACATATTGATATTTCTTCTTTACACTTCACAGATCTCCCAGTTTTAGGGTTTAAAAATTTTTTACTAACTTGAAAAAACATGCAGAAGGGTGATTCAGAGTGCCCATGTTTAAGGCTGTGTTCAGTTTAGTTCAAAAGCACATTTATTAAGTAACTTGTGTGTCACCAGCAACAAAAATGAGTTATACATGGTTCCAGTTCAAGGTGCCCAGCCTTATGAAGTGGTTTTCCACCTTAAGGTTAAGATTTTCAACCTTAATTCAACCTTCATTTTCAGCCTCAGTTAATAACCATTAATTATTTAGACTCCTTTTTAGGTAAATATTTTAGTGGCTCTTCATGTGATAGTAGCTGTAATTTTAGTAATTCTTGATTAACAAAATACATGACAAAGCTATTATAAATCATTAAATCTTTTAAATGTATTTTGATTTTATTAATCGTAACAGCATCTGTATACATTTGGAAAATAGTAGTATATATGGGAGCCATTATTTAGTTCATAGGCAATGTTGGTGCATATGGCTTTTGAACTTCTTGTTATAAACTCCAAAGCCTCTCAGGGTCCATGGCCTTTACTTTCAATGAAGTAAGTTGGTTATTATTGTTACTAGTAATAGCACTTGCTGATGCAAGCACATAGGCCAGTTACAATGGGTATTGTACAAGCATGAAGGAATTTGCATTCATATTGCCATAGTGAGGAAGGGGCAAATCTTTTCTTCCTACTTGAATTATACTTGTAAATTAAATGTTTAAGGAGTGAGTTGTTAGTTTTTTCTTTATAATCTATTGATTTATTCTTCTCCTTGGCTCTCCTCCATTTACTAATGGGTGTGAGTGGGAACTTGACAAGATTAATGACAAGCTGTGGAGAAGACTGAGTGAAAGGTGACGCTGAGTGGAAGTCAGAGGCCACTGGACGGTGAAGGGAATGTAGAACAGGATCCAGAGCCTGCATATATATGTTGTCTGTTTTAACGGTCTTAAGAAGTACTAATTAATCAGTTTGACTGAAAACTATGGCTTTACAGAAAAATCACGGTAAATTATGTACAAACACTACAACTTTTGTAGTAATTTGAGAAAAATGTTTCCTTGACAAATGTGGTTTACTTACTAAGGTTTGCTTTAGGGCCTGTATTCATAATTTTACTCAGTCTCAAATAGCTTGTTTCCCTCCTTGAAATTAGATGTGTGTGCAGTAAGAGAAAGGGACAAATCAGTCTGCAGTCAGTGTTGTGAGTCAGTTGCAGCTGCTGTGTAAAGTGCTCCCATTTAGCTATTGAAGGTTTGCATGTGTAAAATATTCCTAATTTGTTAGGAACACACATGGCTGTGTGTGTATACATGTCATTGTGCTGTAGGCTGTTCTTTATTAGAAAAGTATAGATCCCTGTGGGGTACTAATTATGGCTTTGGCTAGCAAGCTGCAGAAGGCAAATAACAAAGGCAAGGGAAAATGTAAAGAGAGAGGGAAAGATCTGGGCTTTGCTGTTTTACACCTCTCGCATAAATGAGACATGGTGTGAGTAAACACAGCTGTATGGAAAAATTAGTTTTGAAGAACTGAAAGTAAATAACTGCCAGCTCATTCAGCAGATCTACACTACAGAGCTCTGAGAACAAGAGCTTTTTCTTGAAACTAGAGGACTGTCATAGATTGAGCTTATTTGTCTCTTGGAAAGTTGTTTGATAGATTAATCTTTGTGTTGGGTTGCAATCAATATTACTAATATTGCCTTCATGTAACACATAACCACAAATAAACTTTAGGAATTCCACAATTAGAGAACTATGTGTAAAGGTTTAATATTTACATTACTATGAGATAATTCACAGTAAGAATCATCTAAAAATATTACTTGTTGAGCACCTACTATGCAATTCCTCTGATTAGGTACTGTGGAATATACAGACATTTAGGATATAAACCCTGCCATCAAGGAGCTTGCAATCTAGTAATATACATGAAATAATAGAGGACAAAGTAGAATTTAATGAAATGCTGGATAATGTGGTAATAAACATGCTCTCTAAATTCCAAGGAGAGGGAGAGAGATTACTGAGGGCTAGAGTTTAGGGAAGGCTTCCTGGAAGAGCTGCACCTTGAGCTTGGCCTTAAAATAGCAGTAAGAATTCTATAGGCAAGACATGAAGAAAGCATTGCTTAAGAAAGACTAGATTGTAAGTAGTGTGAAGAATGGATAGGGGCCGGCCTGGTGGCACAGCGGTTAAGTTCACAAGCTCCGCCTTCGTAGCCAGAGGTTTTCAGGTTTGGATCCCAGGTGCGGACCTACACACCGTTCATCAAGCCATGCTGTGGCGGCATCCCACGTATAAAATAGAGGAATATTGGTACAAGTGTTAGCTCAGGGCCAATCTTCCTCAAAAGCAAAAAGAGGAAGATTGGTGGCAGATGTTAGCTCAGGGCCAATCTTCCTCACCAAAAAAAAAAAAAAAGAGAGAGAGAATGGATAGGAGTATGGTTGAATCTGGAGTCAGTCAGCCCTATTAGGAGGCTTTACATTAAACCTCGAGTTGGTGTAGGCAGTGTATCCCATAGGTATGGCTTAGATCTGCCAGGTCTGGTTTTGACGGGATAGAACCACACTATGTAGTAAAAGCCTTTTCCACTCGGGATACTATGCAGGGGAAGTTAGAGAACATTTGAAATAGTTTTTAGACATCTTCATGGGTGTGCATATTGATTTTGCTAATGACTGATTGCTTCTGGATAATCCATATTCCCTCCCTTATATAGAGAGACTGTCAAAATAAAAAGACAGAAAGAAAAAAAAAGGAAAGAATGCTCAATTTGCCTGACAGAAACACAGCAAGAACATTTTTATAACAGGTCATTGTTTTTAAGAATGAGTCTTTAAAAAGCCCCTTTTCACTCTGGGGAAAAAAGAATCAGTGTCAGTAAGTGTTTACAGTTAGGTGAACCCATGCTGCTCCCTCAATTCTTCATACCCTCTTCATACTCTTCTAGTTTGATTCTCTTTACTTTTTACTTAGTTGAAGTTGCTATTATAATTCCAGCAAATACCTTTCTGTACTGTTTGAATTTCTAACCATGAGCATGTTTTAGTTTTATTTTTTTCTTTAAATGTATCAAGAGGTATTATCTGGTTAGTAGGATTACAAGATTATTTTATTTTCTTTATATTAAAAAATTAATGCTTTAAAAATTGTATGTCACCTTTGAGTAAAACCTGTGGCATTTATACAATGGAATACTGTGCAACTATTAAAAATAATGAGCTGGATATTTATGGAAAAAGTGTCCAATATATCTTAAGTAAATAAAGATGCTTAGGTGGAGGAATTAATTATGACTGGAAGGCCTAGAGAAAGTTTCATGGAAAACATGGCATTTGGGCTGGGCCTTTAAGGAGAGTTAGAATTTCAGTAGGTGGAGGTGCAGGCATAGAGTATTGCAGAGAGCACAGAGGCAGCAGCAGAGAAGTACAGGCTGTTTTAGGAAATAGCAAGTAGTCCCACAGGTGGGACCTGTGGGAAAAGAGACTAGAATGGTAGGGTGAGGGCAGATCACAGCCAAGCTGAGGTGCTGTGGAAAAGGAGTTTGGATTTTATACCGTAGCAACTGCAGAGCCTTTAAAAGTTTGATTTTTCAATAAATATTTGTTAACTGAACGAATAAAAGAGTGACATGATCAAATCTTTGTTTTAGGAAGATAACTTTTGTAGCAGGAGGGACTAGAAATAGTGGCAGGTTATTTCTAGTATTCTTAAGTGAATTAGAGCAGGAACAATAAAAATGGAAACAAGTAGATGCATAGAGAGCATTGATAGGACTTGGCAACTGATTGGATTAAATTGGGAACAAAAAGGGGACTAGAAGAATCCAAGGTTTTGAATTTGAGAAAATAGGAGCTACATTCATCCCCTTTCTTACTGCACACACATCTGATTTCAAGGAGGGAAACAATCTATTTGAGACTGAGTAAAATTATGAATATAGGCCCTAAAGCGAACCTTAGTAAGTAAACCACATTTGTCAAGGAAATAGTTTTCTCAAAGTACTGCGAAAGTTATAGTGTTTGTTACATAACAATTTACTATGATTTTTCTACCTTCTTGAATAAAGTATATGGAATTGAGTCATCCTTTTATTGGTGATTGTGGATTATTATGAACAATAATAAAGACCTTGAGCTACGTAGGACTTATTACCTCTACAAATGGTCAGGATTGTTACACCTTCGGATTTTTGTGTGTCTCCTTCCTCATTGTACACTGTTACTTTACTCTCAGTGTGTGCATCTGGTAGAATCATAACCTTTTCTACTTTTAATTTATCTGATAAGTTAGACAAACAAGGTTATTAGAATTAGGCTTAAAGGAAAGGTAAATAGACTCTGAGTGAGGGCCAAAAGAGGCTTTCCTATATGATGAGTATGTGTTTCATAGAGCTGTTTAACTCCTGTAATGTTTGAGGTTTTAAGATGAATAACCTTAGATGAATAAGATGTTAAGTATTCTTCAAGTATTTTCTACATTTACAGAGTATCCTGGCTTATAAATAGGTTATACTTTAATAAGGATTCATAAGACCGTAATTTGGAGATTAGTTTTGTTTCCCCTTAAACAATATATTAAAGTGGCTGAGTGACAGAGTTGAGTGAAGGAGAAAATAGCACACTAAAGCTAGAGAACATTGATTTAATGAAAGAAAACCAGGCTGGGATTCAGAGCACCTGGTGTAGAGTCCAGCTCTACCATCCTAGGATCTTGAACAGGTCAGGTTACTCCTCTGAGATTATCTTTTTTTATAAAATGGGGATAATATCTGTTCCATCTACTTCATAGGGATGAAGTGAGGTAACACTGTTGACTAAGTTGTGTCCTAAGTTGTGTGGGTTAATATGTAATACAGTTCTCAAGAATATGTATATTAACACTTATCTCATGTCTCTCATAGTTTCACAAAGGAAAAATTAAAAATTCAACTGTATACTTACTAATGCAAATTGCTATCATAACTCAAGTTTGAGTTTCCCTTTCCAGATCCAAATCCAGGAGTGTAATAAATCTTTAGAGTGCATTTTAAATCTTTAGAGGAAACTCCCATCCATTTGCTCTTCTTTTATGAGGAAAGGCAGACTGGTTCCATCTTTATATAGAAATCCATCATGGGTTGATAGCTGTTTTGGCAGTGGTGACTTCAGTATACATGTTGTTGTAGTTCCCAGACCTGCAGATAAATTTTAAGTTGGTTTTTGCTTTCATTCTTAAGTAGATTTCTCTAGTTGAAATTGGTAGAGTTTTTGTTTGTTTGTTTGTTTGTTTTATTGAGATTTAATTCACATACCATAATCTGTACACTGATTGTATGCTATAGTGTATAATTTGTGATTTTTAGTATGTTCAAAAGTTGTATAACCGTCACTACTATCTAATTCCAGCACATTTTCATCACCCCAAGAAACCTCTTACATGTTAGTAGTCACTCTATTCTCCCCTCCCTCCAGCCCCTGGCAACCACTAATCTACTTTTTTTCCCTATGGACTTGCATATTCTGGACATTTCATGTAAATAGAATCATATAGTATGTGGCCTTTTGTGCCTGTGTTCTTTCACTTAGCATAATGTTTTCCAGGTTCACCCATGTCGTGGCATGTATCAATACTTCATTTCTTTGTATTGCTGAATAATATTCCATTGTCTAGATATATAATGTTTTGTTTTATTTATGTTTATCCATTCTTTTTGTTTATCCACATTTTGTTTATCCATTTATCCGTATTTTGTTTATCCATTCTTCAGTAGATGGACATTTGGGTTGCTTCTACTTTTTGATTATTATGAGTAATGCTGCTATGAACATTCATATACAAGTTTTTGTGTGAACATGTTTCAAATTATCTTGGATATGTACCTAGGAGTGGAATTGCTGTACCATTTTACATTCCCACCATCAATGTATGAGGGTACCAGTTTCTCCGCATCTTCATCAACACTTCTTATTTTCCTTCCCTCTCTCCCTCCCTCCCTCCCTTCTCTCCCTCTCTCTCACTCTCTTTCTCATCCATTTATTTTTATTATCGTCATTGTAGTGGGTATGAAGTGGTAGGTAGCTCATTGTGGTTTTGAGTTGCATTCCCCTAGTGACTAATGATGATGAGCATCTTTTCAAGTGCTTATTGGCCATTTGTATATCTTCTTTGGAGAAATGTCTATTCATATCCTTTGCCTATTTTAAAATTAAGTTGTCTTTTCATTGTGGAGTTGTAAGAGTTCTTTGTGTATTCTGGAGACTAGACCCTTATCAGATATATAATTTGCAAATATTTTCTCTCATTCTGTGGGTTGTCTTTTCACTTTCTTGATGATGTCCTTGGAAGCACAAAAGTAAAAATTTTGAGGAAGTCTAATTTATCTATTTTCTCTTTGGTTACTTGTGCTTTAGGTGTTATATCTAAGAAACCCTTGCCTAATCCAAAGTCATGAATATTTATACCTATGTTTTCTTCTTAGACTTTTATAGTTTTTGTTTCTGTATTAGGAGTAAATGCATTTTGAGTTAATTTTTATATATGGTGTGAGGTAGGAGTCCAGATTCATTCTTTTGCCTGTAAATATCCTGATATTCTTCTTGTGGCAGTAATTTTATCACTAAACATATAGGAATCACGTATTTTAAAAACTCTAAGATACCACCAGAAATGTGCTCTAAGAGAAATGGCTATTCACTTTGGCATGCCATTAACTTCTATTCAGCTTTTCTATTAATAATACTGAGATATTTTTAAATCCATTTTTTATTTGACATAAATGATCAGCCAAAGGCAGATGGTAAATTTCTATTTTGTATTCTCATTAAAAAGGAAGAATGACACGTTGCTGATCCATAATAAAGTATATTGACTAATCCCAAGAGAATTAAGCCCATACTGTTCCACTGGCATGTCATTGTTAAACTCCAAATACAAATATTATGCTATGTTCAAATATTATGCTGTTTGTTAGTAATTAGAATTGATAATGTGTTTTGAAACCTTATCTCTTTTTATCTGGTATTAAATGTTTTTATATTATTTTGATATCTGCTTAATCTGTTTATACTAGCCTATATTAAGGTGTACTGAATTCTGAAGCAATATATATATATATTTTTTTGGTGAGGAAGATTCACCTTGAGCTAACATCTGTTGCCAATCCTCCTCTTGTTTTGCTTGAGGAAGATTAGCCCTGAGCTAACATCTGTGCCAGTCTTCCTCTATTTTGTATGTGGGTCACCGTCTCAGCATGGCTGACAGGTGGTGAGGGTCCACGCCCAGGATCCGAACCTGCAAACCCAGGCCGCCAAACTGGAGCATGCCGAACTTAACTACTACGCCATGGGACCAGCCCCTGAAGCAGTATATTTTTAAGAAAAAGTATGCTTTTGTCAACACCATAAACCTGCATACTATAGAAATATTTATTAAGATATATATATAATAGATAATATAGTGTAGATATAGAAGCAGTTTCCACTTTAATGAAGCAGAATGAATTTACTCACTAATATAGTACACTTGTCACTTATGTAATTTACAAATGTAGTATGTAAAATTTAATCTAATTTTTCTTCAGAACGATAGCTGACACTTATATGTATTTTCTCATTTAATTCCAACAATAGTCCTCTAAGGTACATTACTGTTTTTCAAATGAGAAGACAGAGGTTTCAAGAAGTAATTTACCCAAGTTCCCAGTTTAGAAGAAGCAGAGCCAGGATTAGAACTCAGGTCTGTCAGAATCCAAAGCTCATTGCTCCTCCGTCGAGGTCCTCATAACTTTTTGTTTATGTAACTGCTAGAGCATTTATTGCTCACAGTCTATGTTAAACTATCAATAGTTGGGTCTGTGTCTCTCTTTTCCACAGATTCTTATAGGTTTTTTAATTTTTTAATTAGGCAACATTAAATGAGTGGCACAAATAAAGGTGTTTTCTATTCTTTTGCTTAGTTTGAGGCATTTGTTTGTTTTATTTTTATGTTTATGTTTATTTTATTTTGGGATTCTTAGATATCTTTGCACTCAGTGCCTTGTACTTGGTAGGTGGCAGTAGCGTTTATTGAATAAAATTGTAATAACATTCTTTACATTTTAAGAAATCAGTTCTCATTAGGAAAAAAAGTTTAAAAAAAATTAAACAACTTTTTATTTTAAAAAAGGAAAATAACAATAACAAAGAAACAAAAAGAACCCACAACCAGTGCTTCTGCTTATTTCGAGTGCTAATTCTGTTAGCATAAATGGGAAACACCTGACTATGGGAAAATGGCATTGGACCTAGAAAGCCTGTTGAAGGCTACAAGCTGCAGTCAATAAAATCTGAATTGTGTGTTTCTGTGTGTGATTTTAACCTTGCATGACTGACTAAATAAAATATAAATATGAAAGAATCATTTCAAGTTGCTGGTAATAATGGAAAAAGCATAGAATTGAGAGCCTGGGTTTTGGTTTTGGCTTTGCCTCTAATTAGCAGTAACGCAACCTAATTGTATCTCAGTGCCCCTTGAGGGGAATGAATCAGGGGGTTCTTAACCAATTGTTGCAGAAATTTTATTTTTGAAGATTTCTGAGGAGAAGGTCTATAGCTTTCATCAGATTCTCACATGGTTCATGACAACAAAAAGATTAAGAACCACGCAACTAGATATATGAGTTCTGACTTAGTTTTAACGTTTTCTGATGCTTCATTATAACCTTGGTTAGATCAGTTTATATACCCAGGGTTAAGTACGTAAACCTGTTGTGTTTACAATCAACATTGTTTTTGAAAACTGAGAATGACTTTTAGCAGCTTTAAACTATTTTGGATATCCTATAGACTTCCTTAACATGTCTAAAAACAGAATAATCATCCTCCACTTTAAACCTATTTCTTCTTTTAAATTTGCACTTATCTATCACTTTAGTAAAAATGTGTGAGTCAACCCTGATTTCCTTTCTCTCATGACTTACATTCAATCACTAAGGCCTGGTCACTTTACTGTATGAATAATAATTGCTACCATAAAATGAGTATTTACCAAGTGCCAATTACTATGCTAAGTGATTTAGATTTTCTCATTTAATCTTTGCAAAAGCACCATAAAGTAGGGAAGATTTTACATATGGAGAAACTGAGGCTTAGAAAAGTTAAGGAATTTGCCCAAGTCAGTATTGCCAGCAAGTGGTTTTTCTGACTCTGAAGCTGGTGTTGTAATCCATTCTGTCATACTGTCTTTCCTCAGTAGTTTTGGAATCCATCTCCTTTCCTTCTATCTCAGCAACCTTGGTTCAGGCTCTACTGATCTTTCATCAAGCCTGTTATGAGAGCTTCCTACTATGTAGTCTGTTTCCATTTCCTTCCAACTCCTGTACCTCACTCACCAAAGAAAATTCTCTTAAAGCAGATTTTACCGTGGTACTTCCATGTTTAAAATCTTTTAATGGCTACCTCTTTTACAGAGGGTGAGGTATAAATTCTTGCATGTCACAAAGGAAAGTCGTCCCTAATTTACCCCTACCTAGTCCCAAGCCTGTCTCATCCTCTATTATTTTCTGTCATCCTATATTTTATACTCCAGCGTAGGGAACTGCTTGCTTCCCATTCACGTGTTCATGTTCTTTCTTGGTGCTCATCCAGGTGGTCGTGCTTTTTCCTCCTTTCTTCACCTCACTCCTGTTCATCTTCTAAGATTTGACACAGGTTGTCTCCAAAAGGACTTTTCTGTTGGCTGGTTTAAATGCTTTTTCTCTGTGCCCTGCTTACTTTCTGCATATATTACTACATAATTGCTTGCTCTTGCCTGTCTTTTTTAATAGGTGGTGTACTCTGAGGGTAGGAACCACATCTAGGCTCTCAGTGTGGTGCCTAGAATATTAGGATATCTTCAGTAAATGTTTATTGAACTAGTGCATAGGTTTGTTTGAATTAGTGAATGAGTTTTTTTATATTGCTTGTACTTATGGTAAAGCTTTAATTTTCTTTTTTCTCAAAAGAGAAGAAAGAAAAATATTTAGTTGTTAATTATGGAAAAAAGGCTGTTTTTGATATTGTAATTCTCGTTGGCTTCCAATGAGAATTTTATTATACTGTTTTAAAATTTTCATAGGACCTAAATAACCCAGGGAAGCGTTTTATAATTACTTTTTAAGAATTTTTTTTGAAAGTTATTTCCTGATAGGATTTCTTATAGGGTAATATTACTTGAAAGAATGGGTGTTCATCTGGAGACTCTATCAAACAGAGAGAAGATAACTGAATCAGATATAGATAAAGAACGAATTAGTGTTTCTGGGTATCTAATTTGGTTCATGATCCTCTTGGCAGCACTGAAACACAACCTCATTTTTTCAGAGCACATATAAATGAAGAATGACCTAGAGGTTAGGGAGGAATGGCTAGGCCTGCTTCTCACTGGACTCAGACTCCTGGGAGCTGACCCAGAACTGTATACCCTTAGGGAATCTGAGGTCATTGCTATGTGCGTAGATCCTCATCACTCTGATTTCCTTTGAGTGTTACCTTTGTTAGAGACTATGTGGACTACACAAGAAAATATTTGGAATATACTTGAGCATTTTCAAGGTCTTGGCATATTAATTTACTTTTGCTGCTAGGCAACACAATAATTTAGCTAATTGTTTTGTTATTAAATTACAAAAGCATTCTGCTGCGAGTGAATGTTTTTCTTTAAAATAGTATTTATAAGTAAAAAAAAAAGCTTTAGAAGAGTAATACGAAGTTGCTGATATTATTACCCAGCATCAATTTATTCTAAAATAAGGAATTAACATATCTACATCTGAAGTATCTGAGTACCTTGGACATGTAAATAAGCCTTTTGTATTTGAGTGTCTGGAATCTGTTTATTTCTTCACCCTTCACCAAATGACTCATGTACATCTGTTATCATGAGGAAAATAGTTTTTGGCCTTTAAGTATATCAAGATCAGTTTCTTTCATTCATTTGCTCATTTATTTGTTCAACTGTTATTTATTTGTGCAGCATTCTAGGTACCAGGGATGCAGCAATGAACAAAACAGGCAAAATCCTTTGCTCCAATGGAGTTTACGTTCTAGTGGCGTAGACAGACAATAAACAAAATAAATAGGTAAAAACTCTGCAGTGTGTCGTTAAAGAGTAATAAGTGCTACAGAGAAAACTAAAGCAGGAAAAGGAAAAAAGTGCAGAGGGGGCTCCAATTTTAGGTAGGGCGGCCAAGTAAAGCCTCGCTGAGAAAGTGATATTTGAGTGAAGACCCAGAGGGAATAAGCCCTCTGGCTGTCTGGGAAACAGCTTTCCAGGCAAAGGGAACAGCAAATACGAAGGCCCAGATTGAGAGTGTTGCCTAGATGTTTAAGGAACAGTGAGGAGACCGATGTGGCTGGAGCAGGGTAGGTGGTGGGAAGGACTCTGGCTTTTATTCTGAATAGTATGAAATGTCATTGGAGGGTTTTTGGGCAGTGGAATGGTCTGACTTAAGTTTTACCTGGATCATTCTTGCCTCTCTGTTGAGAATTGATGGTTCAGTTTTCAGTTCAGAATCAGGTTATAAAATTGGAATTAATATCAGAAATTCTCTCATTTCAGTCATTTAGGAAAATGGGATTGGTTCTGAGTACCATATTTGAAAGAAACATACTGATGCTCTGGAATCCATTTGGAGGAGATTGACCAGGATAGTGAGGAACTGGTAAAGTGTTACTATATGAGGAACAGTTTAAGGATCTGGGGATACTTAGCCTTAGAAACAGAAGACCAAAGGAGAGGGGAGCAGTGTGAGGGGTGAAAAACAGTATATTAGATTAGACCATATGAAATTCGCTGTTTTTTTTTAAGGTAAAAAATGATTGAATATCAACAATTTCATCTGGTTCAAAGTAATAGTCTTCAAACTATCTTTGGTTGAAAAGCTATATGGAAGCAGAAGTAGACTCATTTTGGATGATCTAGTGGCTCCACCTAGGACCAGTGTGTGTAAATTATAGAGAGGCAGATTTGGGGTCAATGTGAGGGAAGATCTTTGTACGGTGAGTTACCTAACAATGGAATGGGTTATGGTAAGCGTCCCTGCCATCAGGGCTAGATTGCCTACTTCTGGTTAGCAATATTTCAGAGAGGATTCCTGCATTGAGTGAGAAGTTAGACTAGGTAACTTATTAAAGTCCTTTCCATGTTAAGAGTCTATAATCTTCATGTAATATGAACAAAAATAAGGCTGTTTACTTGGTGATCATGAAAAGAATTGAGAGATTTTTAACTCAAAGATATTCTTTTTTTTCCTTCAGCAGATGAATAGTTTTTTGGAGAGTTGCTCCCTTCTCTCCCCCCGTTGCTATAAATTGAAGGTGTAATGGATATTTGGTATAGAGACTATTTAGCTATTTCTTCTAACTCCTTAAAGAGCTGTTCCAGTGATTGTAGGAAAATTGTTACTTTAAACACAAATGGTTTAGTTTCTATTTATAAACAATTTATAAATGATTTGAACCTGATTTTTATAGTATGTGATCTTTGTCTACACAATGAGCTCTTTTTCAGGTGGTTGAATTACATTTATAGAGAATTTCAGGTCCTTTGTTTTCAAGTCTCATACCACATTATCCATTGTTTCCCAGTGCTGTTATTTCTATACTTGAAAACTATGTTTTCTCATATTTTTAATATAGATAGCATTATAACTTATATTCCTTCCTAATGATGGCTGCTGGGTCATTATGTTGGTCTGAGATTTCATGATGCTGTGCTAGAAAATAGTATCTGTAGGAAGAATTATATTTAAAGGATATAGAAAAAAAGGAATGATAAGATTTTTAACCCCTCCCCTAAAAGGAATAGCGTGTTTTTAGACATGCTGAAATGTGGTGTCATGTTTTATTTCCTAGCTGTGTTTCAGTGTTGGACTCAGGGTGTTAGATCCACATCTTTAGAAATAAACTTAATAATTTCAATTTCACCCGTATCCCATGACCTAGGAAATATGAACTTATGTATTTCTAGAACAAGGATTAAGTCATCTCTTTCTGTGTATACAAACTCATTTGAAGACATTGGTGTGGAAAATTGTGTCTGGGCAATATAATGAATACATTGGGAGTTGATAAGTGGAGGATATAACCACGTCAAATGAAACGCCTCATGGCTAAGGGATATAATTCAAAGAATTTGGAGTAGGTTTTTCTAACTTGCTCTTGTATTTTAGAACTATAAAGATTCTGTGAATCTTTATAAGATTTATCTAGTTCCTGTAGTTCTATGATGGAGAATCTAGGCTCTTGTCCTTATAGAGTCCTTATAAGTTACGTGGAAGAAAGCAAGTTCCAGTAATTTTGAATATCCATGGTTGGAGTGTCTTTATATCTTCAGCTTTTTCGTGTTGCTAGGTTCCCATGTAGTTCCTCACTGGGAAGGGGGAAAGGAAGATGTTTGGAGATCATGTTGAAATGTCAGTCGGTTGTGTGTGTGCACATGTGCACGTGCACGCTTAATGGAAAATGTATCAAGTTGGGAATTCCTGGGATTGGAACTGATTTATATGATGCCAACTATCAGGAAGTTAGAGTGTTATAAATATCTTATTACATATACATACGCCCACTCTCAATTTTCCTTTCAAATATAGGCGATTGTCTATTAAAAGTGAAATTTCAGTTCAGCAGAATAAATTGCAAAGGACAATTGTTACATATAAGATACTTGACAGCCCAACTATGGCTGTAACAATTAAGTGGATGGTGCTTGGAGAATTGTATTTTGGGACATCTGAAAGGATGAGACCTATGGCTGGGATACTGAATGTTTTTCGATTTTATATAAGCAGTATTACACAAAATATATTCTTCAGTCTGCTTTTTTCATCAAACGTGAGATTCATCTATGTTGATGTGTATAGTTCTAGTTCATTTTCACTACTATGGTTTCCATCCTATGAATTTAATTTATTCATCTGTTCTCTGATTTATGGACATTTGTTTACACTTTTTTTCTTTGTAATTATTTCTTTTAAATTCCACTTTGGTTTTGGTCCCTCTTTCCAGCTTGAGATATTTTTGAGCTATGATTCAATCATACTAGCTGCAAATTTGGTAAGGACCCATGATATGTTAGTGAATCTGAGATCAAATTTTGCAAGTTACTTCTGAACTTTGAAATACAGTTTTTCTGGGACTGGAGAACTAAACATATTTTAATGTGCAAGGTTACCTATACTAGCCTGAACTGTCTTTGGTTGTAAATCCTTCTTTATATTGTTTGGTTTGAAAGAGTAGAGGTAATTTTGTCCCTGACACATGTTAACACTATTCTGTTTTTATCTCAAGCTGTTGTCTGAATTTGACCTTCCTTTCTTTCTCCCTTTCTTCCCCCCTCTTTCTTTTTTGCCATTTTGAGAAGTTTTTTTGTTTTAGCTCCATCTTTTAGTGGGTCTTAGTCTTTTGGCCATTATTTTTATAAGTATTCCTTTGTAATGCTATTTTAAAAGCTTTATTATTCTACGTATGTCCTCATATTCTCCTTGCTGTTCATTACTGTATCTTTAATACTTTCTTCATATTTTTCTAAAAATTTCTGATTATATAGAGAAAATTTCACTGCCATATCCCCAGGGCCTGGAGAAGAACCTGGCACTTATATGTAGTGAATGAACTTTACTTTCTAGAATTGCCTTATCCTTACAAGTTCTATATTCTTGTAGACTCCTTGACCGTGCAATCATGCCTTACTTTTCTTTAACTATTTAAAAAATTTGTTTATAATAAGCTTATGTATTTGACTATGACCTACCTCTTTTCTCATTATGAAAACTTTGTGAAATTATTATTTTTTGCCAAAGTTCTTGATATGTTCATGTGACCAACAAGTTATTCTTTATTGCTTGGAATTAAGTATATAACAATAGGGGCCTTCCCTTCTGAGAGGGAAAAATGTCATCAAGCTTAGTCAATAATTTTATTGGGGGGGCCAGCCCCGTGGCTTAGCGTTTAAGTGCGTGCGCTCCGCTACTGGCGGCCTGGGTTTAGATCCCAGGCGCGCACTGACGCACTACTTGTCAGGCCATGCTGAGGCGGCGTCCCACATACAGCAACTAGAAGGATGTGCAACTATGACATACAACTATCTACTGGGGCTTTGGGGAGAAAAAGGAAAAAAAAAAAAAAGGAGGAGGATTGACAATGGATGTTAGCTCAGGGCCGGTCTTCCTCAGCAAAAAGAGGAGGATTGGTGTGGATGTTAGCTCAGGGCTGATCTTCCTCACAAAAATAAATAAATAAATATTTTTATTGAATGCTTTTAGCAAAAAGCAGGTTATTTGAAATACTCCACCATTATTAAATCTTGTCTTTGTGCCAGAGTTAAAGCTGTGTAAGAAAGCATTATATCTTCTGGTCTACAGTGTATTTTTCACATTATGAGTGGTAGGAGACAACCACAGCATCTATTCCAATCTTCAGAATATTTGCTAAAACAAGCCATGATCCAATGCAAGTTTCTGGTTCATACTTGTATTCTAATCACATCACATTGGATATTCAGTTCATTTAGTGTCGTTTTCTGTTGGAGGTAATATTTACAAATATAATAAATCTTGGGGAATTTCTTAAGTTTAGAAATTAGTAAGTATTGCTAGATGGAATTGGCTTTAAGATAATAAAATAAAAATAAGAGTGTAAGAAAAGTTCCATAGTCTTAGCTAAAACCCCTTCATAGCTAGAAATTTTCAGATTTTGTTTGTATTTACCTTGAGATTTTTGATGCTATCAAGTGGTTCTCCTCCCTTTCTATTACATTTTTGGATTAAACTATTACTTTGTTTTTTGTTTTCCAGAACAATTTATATGAATAAAACACCTTATGTAAATAATAGCATTAAAGACTTTTGATCTCTACTTGTAAAGAAAGAGAATGGTTGTTGTATTGGTGTGATTATCTGAAGGTCACTTATCTAACAGCCTCAACTAGTCACAATATAATGGGAACCTCAAAGTAGGTTCATATATGGTATTTGAAGGGCTAAAATAGATTTCGTAAAATCCCTGTGTTGAAATTATTCCAGTAATGTGAAGCATTAGTCTTACTCTTCCTTAGCACTTACTCTTATTTTAGACACAATTTTAACACACTTGGCTATTTGGTTTCTTAGTCAATGGTAGATTAGCAAATAGCAGATTAGGAGAGGAGATGTTGGAAGCTACTTGTTGGCAGGCCACCAGGCCACCTTGACATCAGCAAGAAATGTGAGTTAATTCTGCAAATGAACAAACAGGAAAACTATTAAAGGCAGATGATAAAAAATAAAAAAGCACAGTACTCAGATATCCTTGTGGCAGAATTCACCATTCCTATAGACTTTAGTAGCCCTTGAGGACATTAGCACTGTGCAGTAATTGAGGTACATAATGATAACTAAATCAATAAAAGTTTAATTATGTTCTATAGATTTTTAAAATGAAAAAGGAAGCATATAGTTCATTTTATAAAGATTTCCATTCAGAATGGCTAACCTAACACATTTTGTCACTTAAACAAGGAGTAAAACTCAGTTCTATAGAAAATGAATTTTTTTGCCTCGCATCTTCCTCAGTGATGCCTAATAATTACGAGAGTAGTGTATTCTTTGTGAAGGTCCAGGTGGTGTACTTTTAGAATATGTCTAGACATTGTCTAAGTACATGCTTGAATTCTATGGAGAAGTAAAGAACATTTTTTGGTCTTGTAGAAGGAGAGGAGTAAGAGTTTGTTTATTTAAAAATATCTTTCAATGAGTTGATTCAATGGTGTTAGTCACCATAGAAATGACTTAAATTAAAAACAAAGTTATTGAAAACAGCATGTTCATGCTGAGTGACATTCCTGATTCACTCGGTATGGCAAATATTCTTTAAAAATCTATATAAGGAGTAGTTGAAGGTCCAAATAATTTCAGGAGGATGGAGGGAGAATCATGAAGAAACTCTTTTGTATATTTTAAAATCATTTTTATCTGGAAACCACATGAGTGGTTATCCTATTTTTCTAGAAGTGCTAATTAGCATACTTAAATTGAGTTATAAAGTAAACGCACTTTCCTGTGGTTTTGAGGCGATTGATTTTATTGGGAAACAAACTATTTTCCAGCATATTTTTTTGAAACTTCAATACTTGAACATTTTTTTTCTTTCTGCCTAAAAGAATACCACTGGATTCTAGAAATAAAAGAGTCTTTTATCTTTTATTTTTCTATTTTTTCCCCCTTAACTCTTCTAATCCAAATGATAACTCTGACTTTAAAATATAGCCTTTAAAAAAATAACCCAATAACATCACTATTCTAATGTCCCTTTTGTTTTCTTCCTTATCTTCCTTCCTATCTGTGAAATCTTCACATTGGATAGGACAATGAGGTCAGTTAATATAAGGACCCACTTAATGGAAAACCCCTTTCTCTGGCATCCATGGCAGATGGTCATTCAGCTTCTGAGTGAATATTTACAGTGATAGTAAGCTCATTATTCCTAATGAGTCCATTTAATTATTAGATATCTCTAATCGTTAGTAATTTCTTCTTTTTACTTTAGTGAGATGAAAACTGTGTCTTTGTAATTTCCACAGACTAATCTGAGTTTTGCCCTTAGGAATCACATAGAATTTGGCAGCTCTTGAAATTTGTGAGAGCAACAGTCATCTCCCTGCTTTTGATTCTCTTTCTTTAGGCTAAGCATTCCAATATCTTTCAGTTATTTACCTTATGATGGTTTCAAATCCCAGCATCTTCTGTCTCTTCTTTGTGCAAATTCTGGTTTAAAATAAACTGCCCAGAACTGAATATAAGATTTAAGATGTAATATAAATAGTGAGAACTGAAGGGTTGTTACTTTCCATGATCTTCTGCATGAAGAGTGAAGCCCAGGAGATCAGGGACTGTGTCTGTCTTTCTCACTGTTGTAGCTGTACTACTTATCTTACTGCCTAGAACATCACAACGTTCTCAGAAAATATATGTCGAAGAGTCAAAAATGCTCTGGTCACTGTAAATCTAGAAATGCAGTTAAAGATTGTTAACTGTTTTACAATTTTATCTCTGTTGGAGCATGTTCAGTTAAGAACTTAACACTCTTTCTTATGAACTTGTCAAATTGGATAACCTCCCATCCTGTATATGTACAATTGATATGATTAAACCTAAGTTGTTATTTTCCTTATATTTCTTCATTTACTAAACAAATATTTATTGAGTACCTGCAGTGTTCTATGCTAGGTGCTAGGTTCTGTGCTCAGTACTAGGTTCTGTGCCTGGTAGCACAAGTTCTGTGTTAAGTGCTAGGTATACTGTGGAAGGGAAAATAGCCCTTCTGTCGTGGATATTACAATGTAGTTGGTCGTGATGGAGTAAGAAAGACAGACATTAAACAGGTAGACAAGTATGTTCTTATATATTGAGAGAAGTTCTGTAAAGGAAGTAAATAGGTTCTGGGATGGAGAACTGGGGAGGGGACTTATGGGGAGACTCATGTAGATATTATGGCAGCCAAGGAAGGTTGTTTTGAGGAGGAATTATTCAAGCTGAAACTTGAAGTATAAGAAGAAGCCAGACTTGTTGCAGGGAATGGGGTGTGTTCCAGTCCAAGGAAATGGCGTGCACAAATGTCTTAAGCCAGGAAAGCACTTGGCTGGTGTTACTAGAGTAGAGATGCAAGGAGGAGAGTGGAACAAGGTGAGGTTGGTGAGATCGTTCAAGAACCTGTAGTTCAGGCGACAGACACATGAAGGAGGCTTGCACAAGCATGTTTGTAGTTAGAGAAGGTGAAAAGTGGACTGCGTCTAGATATATTTTGGAGGTCAATTCTATAAGACTAATGGATGGATTTGATTGGAAAGGGAAATGGAGAAGGCTCAGAAAAGAATGGTGCTTAGGTTTCTGGTTTGAGCTACTGGGTGGCATGATTGAGCCATTTACTGGGATAGGAAAAAGAATCAAGAGTTTAATTTTGAACGTGTTGTATTGAGATGCCTGTGAGATATCCATCTCTCTTCCTTTCTCTTTCCTGTTTTGGTTCTATTGCTATACCTCTTTTATTAAGCCATTTATCAGAGTGGTCCAAGGAAGATGTGTTATAAAAATGCCTTCAGGCTCAGACATGAAACTGCCTGGATTAATGAGAGGCATGTTAATGAGAATAAGCTAGGGAAACTAAGGAGGACATTTGTTCTTAGGCCTTGGTTGCAAAGCTTTTCAAGTTTCTTTGCCCAGTGTTGGTTTCAGCTTCCCCAGGGATTCCCATTGTGAATTTATTCACTGATAACCTGAATTTACCCAATCTTTTGTTGGGTTTCTCTGTGCCTCTAGCCTTTCTTGCTTCTACTTTGTTTACTCACCTCCTTGTTTAAAAACCTTCTACGGTTCTCCACTGCCTTCAGGATTAAGTCTGAACTGTTTAGCATGTTTTTCAAGTTCTTTCATAATCTGTCTTCTTTGCTTGTCTTTCCCTGTCTCCCCATTCCACCGTCACATACACTCTATGGAAAGAGAAATATGTAAATGAGTGGGGACTTGAAACTGGTGGGAATAGAGGTGGTCTTGGCCAGACTGAATAGTCTGTCTATAAATTCTCAACAGATACGGGCTTCTTTAGCAGAGAACAGTGAGGTAGAAGCATCTGAAGCAATAAGTTTTATATCCTGGGAATTTACAGTAAAATCACCAACCCTGTACTCTGTTAATAGTTTCATTAAAGCGTGGCTTAGTTCTGTGATCTGAGGCAAATATTTTAACCTCCCAAAGCCTGTTTATTTATCTGGGAAATGAAAACACCTACCTTATAGAATGGTTGTAAGATAATATGGTAACGTATGTAGAATAATGTCTGGTATTTAGTAGGTACTCATAAATGGTAGCTACTATTATTATTATTATTTCAGTTTGAATTAATTTTAAATGTTAAATCTATGCTAACCTTACTTCCTTCTACTTCCCTTTTGTACCCCTATTCCAACCAGTCTGAACTTCTTACTAGTTCCTGAATAGCTACAATATTCTGACTAATGCCGATTCCCTTGTCTGGAATTCCATTTGCCGTTCACACTTCAAGTTTCTTTCTGTTGATATCTTATACTCATCCTTCAAAGCCTGACTTAGAAACCACCTTTTCCGTGTGGGTTTTTGTGATCACTCTAGTTGAAAGTTCTTACTTTATGCTTCTGTAGTGCTTAATTGGTTCCACTCATGAGGCCTTGTCTGATTAAGCACAGGTACTGCCTCATGTTTTAGTTATTTGTATATATGTCTCATCGCCTTAAGAACTATGTGTTATTCTTTTTTGGTCCCTCTCAAAGAGCCAAGCCCAAACCTTATATATGATTAGCACTCAGTAAACATTGATGGATGTTCAGTGAGCTAATATGAAGAGTATTACCAATACATCATTAAACTTCATCCCTAAATGGTGATTTTAAGGGAAATTTTCTTAATGGTGCCAAACTATAGTGTTTTTACAGTTTCCCCCCAAGAAGCATTAATAGAGCACTGACTGTACTAATGTTAGAAAGAGATAAAAAAGAGATGAAAGATGTCGTCCAGCCATTGCAATCTGCTCAGTATCAGGTTTTTAAAGATCTAATTTTCCTGAATTCAACACATGCACATTGTTAAAACAAGTGTATCTTTGATGCCAGATGGGGTATAATTCCTAGGGTTTGGAGGATTAGGATTAAGATGGAATGGGAACTCATCACTTTGTCTTCAGTGCTCTGCTGTTTTTTTTTTGATTTTTGATTTTTATTTTTTTGAGGAAGATTGGCCCTGAGCTAACATCTGTTGCCAATCTCCTCTTTTTTCTTTTTTCTGGGACGCCGCCTCAGTGTGGCTTGATGACTGGTGAGCAGGTCCATGCCCAGGATCTGAACTGGCGAACCCTGGGCTGCTGAAGCAGAACATGTGAACTTAACCACTACACCACCAGGCCGGCCCCATTTTTTTTTTAAATCAAAAGACCTCTTTCTGACATTAAGTAGTGAACAGATACCTCCTTTTGCATTTTGTTTCCAGAATGAAAAGAGTATCATTTACACAGGAAGGGCCTGTTTGTAGAGCATTTAGGCTGTCTTTGCTGCTTGACTTTGTATCTTTTCCTCTGGTTACCCATCCTATCATTTGTAATGTGAAGAGCTTGGCTGCATGTATAACAGATTTGTCAGGAAGAGTTTGTTTGAGCTTTTAGTAAATGTCCCATAGGATTTTTCCTTTTTGCTATTTATATTTTATTTGTTTACTTCTGATCAGCCTCAGAGCTAACTGGAGATGTGTGCCTGGCTTATCGGTTTCATTTTATATTCTCTCCCTACCCCACTCCCCTTTGCCTTTGAGGCTCTTACTAATAGCATTGTCACCTGTGTGTGCATCGCTGGAAAGAACATGCATGAAAACTGTCAATAATTCATTTTAATCTATTTTTCCTTGCATACACTGAATTGTAGCCTCTCTGCTGAATATTGCGTTGTCTGATTTCCTGATGGCTCTCTTGCATTTAATATGTGATATTACTTGAGGTTGGTTTCAATATGTTCCAACAGAATTCTTTTGCCCCTTTGCTTGTGTGCCTGTTCCTTATATTGTGTTCTCATCTGTTCTTTGCTTATGTTCAGCTTGTTTTTTACATGTCCAATTATGTGGCAAAATGTATTAGTTTTGCACTGATAGATGTTATTCTCTAATTCTTTATTCGTATGTCTTGATCATTCCTTCCTAAATGTGGCGAAGAGATCATATGAATGGTGGAGATACCCAGAATACTGGCTCTGGGCAAGTGTCATGGCTACATGGACAACTTAGAATTGCCACAGCAATAGGGTTAAAATTTTCAATTAACTTTTTATTAAGTGGCAGAAAGAGTTCTAAAAAATGTTAATGGTTCATCTTCTACGCTTAATAATATGTTGCATTCTTTGCTTCATTCATTAATTCAGGAAGCATTTGTTGAGCATTTATTGTGTCAAATATTTCTCACTGTTCATATTCCACTTTCTAAAAGTAGATTTTTGCCATCTGTGTTTCTTAGGCATTTTGAGTATGTTCCCAAAGTCACATTGGTTTTGTATGCCTCGCTACTCAAAGTGTGGTCAGTGGCCCAGCAGCATTGGCACTACCTGGGAGCTTGTTAGAAATGGAGAGTATCAGACCCCTTCTAGACATGCTGCATCAGGACCTGTATTTTAACAAGATTGCTAGGTGATTTGATGCACATTAAAGTTTGACAAGCACACATGTAGCATATGGGTTGTTACCATCTGTGTGTTTTTGTTTTTTAACATTTGAGTACTTACGTCTAAGAAAGTAGCTGAATGAGTATAAGACACTCTTTCATATGAAAGCAATTATAGGAATATCCCTAGATCTTTTCTATTTTTAAAACTGTAAGAGGAAAATTGTAAAAAGGAAGATTAAATTCTCTTTATTCGTTGAAAGATACAAGTAAAAGACTGTTAGAAGTGGGGTTTAGGTGATTTTCATATCTGCTAAAACTTTCACGAAAGGTTTCTAACTGTTTTTATAGATCTTTATGAGACACCTTGTTGTAAAGTCTGTTGTGTAGGGAAATTTTAATGTAGACGTGGTTTCTGCTCCTTTTCAGTAAGGTGAATAGTAAAGTCATATCTGAAATCCGTGGAAAATAGTGCTAAATTCTCAGCCTGTCCTCTTGTTTATTTTTGCAAAGGAAGTATTAGGTAAACTAGTGCTCTCAAATCGAATCATTACTCTTTTAGAATAACTGGTGGTTTGATATCCAGATTTTCATTCTGGGTCAAGTTTGATTATTTAGTGATTAAAGAAAAATAATTTTGAAAAAATCAATTGCCTACTCCTAATATGAGGAAGAATTGAAGAAATTTTATTTCTTTTATTTAAGTGCAAGTGTATCTCACCCAGGGATAATAAATTAAGAATGTATATTGATTGGTAAGTGTTTTAAGTAGTGTTTATAAGGACTAAATTGCATATTTTATTAGCACAGAGTACTTTTGATGACTTAGTAAATGAGACTAGAAAACATGCTTCTGTAAATATTTTTATTGCTTAAAATATCTTTAATGCTTAAAATAATTTGAGTAGGTCATCAGTAAGAGCCCACATAAAGACTTTTCCTTCATTAATATACTTTTATTTATTTAAATACCACTTATAGGGATTTGCCACCTACTAGCAGTGTGATCTTGGGCAGGTTACTTTCTGAGTTTTGATTTCCTCACTATAAGATTAGGTGACTCCTCTTTCCCTTGCAGAGTTGTTGAAAGGCTTAATTGAGATAATGTAGATGATGCCCCTGATATGGGGCCTGACACAAAAACAGTGCACAGTACCATTAGCTTCCTTCTCTTTTCACTGCTTTGTTCCATTTATACACTATTTAGATTTAGCTCATATCATAAGTATGAGTTCTCTTGAATTTTTTTTCATTACACTGGTTCAACTTGAATCAAGAATATAAACTCCATGGTGGCATAGATCTTGTCATTTTGTTTTATTTAATGTTGTATCCTTAGCATCTAGCATGGGACCTGTGCTAGGTGCTTGATTAGTATTTGTTGAGTGAATGAATGAATGTCATGTATTTGAAGTAAATTTACTTGAATAAATTTAGAGAACAGTTTGTATTTGTCATGTATATTCAGTTGAAATTAATTCATTCAACAAACTTTGATTGATACCTATAATGTGCTAGGTACTGTTCTGTCCACATGGAACTTACATTTTAGCTGGGGGAGGGAAAAAGAGAGAAGGACAATAAACCAGTACACAAGTAAGTTAACAGGATAATTGTAGATAATAATAAGTGCAGTAGCACTGTGAGGCCATCTGGAGGAGGGAGGGCCACTACTTTAGATAGAGTGTGTGGGGTGGCCTCTCCAAGGAGGTGACATCTGAGCTGAGACAGTAATGATAGCCTTCAAATAGCCAGGAGAAGAACATCATAGGTAGAGAGAACAGCAAGTGTGAAGGGCCTGAGGAGAGAATGAGCTAAATAGAATTCCTTAATTCGGATTATTAATATCCAAATAAAATTACTTCATCTAAATGGTATAGAGCAGATGCGAAGACAATGTAAATGCTGCATTTTGAGTGGAGTACTTTTAGATATAGCAGTGACTCAAAGTGTAAGATCATCAGTAGTCAACTTCATGGCCTAGTGTCTCAAAAGTTCCCTTGTGTGTTGGTTATTCTTTAGTAAACTAGATATAACAATACTCTTTGTCTATTATTGTGAGACTCGGCTAATAACACTGGGATTTTGAGATCAAGAGGCTAAAAACCCACAAGTTTGAAATATGTGAGGTCTACAGCCTATTTTCTCCTCTTCTACAATTGAATCAATGTCTGCTTTCTAAAATTTTCTTCTCTATTTTGTTTCTTTATTCTTCTCTGTTATTTCTCTATTTTTCTCTATTGTAGTAGTTTTACTGCTTACTCTTAAAAATGCTGAGCATTCAAAATCATATTTGTCAGAAGGAAAAAAGGTCTTAAAGAACTTGAAGTAGGATGCTTCTGCAAGAGGCTGTAATTCAGTATTGTAACTTGAAAACCTGAGGAATTCTGGGGCCGGCCCAGTGGCTTAGCGGTTAAGTGCTCGCGTTCCGCTACTGGCGGCCCAGGTTCGGATCCCTGGCGCGCACTGATGCACCGCTTCTCCGGCCATGCTGAGGCCGCGTCCCACATACAGCAACTAGAAGGATGTGCAACTATGACATACGACTATCTACTGGGGCTTTGGGGAAAAAAAAGGAGAAGGATTGGCAATAGATGTTAGCTCAGAGCCGGTCTTCCTCAGCAAAAAGAGGAGGATTAGCACGGATGTTAGCTCAGGGCTGATCTTCCTCATCAAAAAAAAAAAAAGAAGAAGAAAACCTCAGGAAGTCTTTAACGATTATTTTAATTGTGTCCTTGTCATTGCTGTTGTCAAATCTGATAACAAAGGATCAGAATTCTGCCTTTGCTGTTCTTAATAGAGAAGACTGGGCATTCTAAGAAATATGAAGAAAAAGAATAATAAAGAGTTGGGGAACTTTTTAATCTCATCATCTCTTAGGATGTAGAGAATTTTGCAAAGAATAATTCCTGCAAACCTTGCACCTTCAGATCCTCAAGGGACAGTATACAAATAAAATCCTTTTGTAGGAAAGATAAAACTATATTTGCTTTATACAGTTCTCAGCATTGAATTTAAATATGATGCATTTCACTAAGGTGGCTTCAGGGGGTACTATTTTAAGCTAATTTTTCTGTGTATATCTTTAGCAAGTCAAGGCATTAATAATTTATTCAGGATGTATAGGTAAGATATTTTTGTATTTTAATGGGAAATCTCATGTTTAATGGACTGGAGTACTGTCTGTTGGAGATTAAATACCTGAATATATTAATTTTGGCACACTTGACTTGATTTAGGGTTTTGCCTACAGTAATGTGTTTTGCTTATAAGAGCCTCCCTTTTCCATCTTCTTTTTAATAGCAACATCATGACAACAGAAAAGAGTTTAGCGGCTGAAGCTGAAAATTCACAGCATCAACAACAGAACGAAGAGGGAGAGGGAGCCACAAACTCAGGCCAACAAGAAACTCAGCCGGAAGAGACTTCTCAAGCGGCAGCTGAGGGAGATAATCAGTGTGAGCAGAAGCTCAAAACATCTAATGGAGACACTCCTACACATGAAGACTTGACCAAGATCAAGGAGCGGACATCAGAAAACAGGGGCCTGTCACGGCTGTTCTCCTCATTTCTCAAAAGGCCTAAATCTCAGTTCTCTGAGGAAGAAGGCAGAGAAGTAGAGTCTGCTAAAGAGAAAGGTGAAGAGGGTCAGAAAGAGATAGAATTTGGAACCAGTCTTGATGAAGAGATCATTTTAAAGGCCCCAATTGCAGCTCCTGAACCTGAACTCAAAACAGACCCATCCTTGGATCTTCATTCAGTAAGCAGTGCAGAAACACAGGTAAGGATGTGCAAACGTGTGGGAGGCGGATATAATGAAGGTAGGTTAGACACCTTATTTTTCATTTAAGAACATTTAGTTTTCTTTCTTCCTGGCCCATTGATTTACGCATTGATAGTAATAAGTAACATGAAGCTTTGGCGTTTTCCTCTAAAGAAATTAATATAGTCAATGGAAACTTGATTTTTAAAAAGATATTTATATTATATAAATCAAAGAAAACAAAATTAACGAAAAGAATTTATCAAATGAATCTAGTCAGCCTAGATAACCATTTTGCTGTAATAATAGAACAAGTCCAAGATTTTTAATAAAAGGGGGAAAAGAATTGAGGCATTTTAGAGTTCATTTTGGTGGAATTATTAGGAATGGGATAGTTATCAGCAAACGTGGTTCTTTTATGGAAATCTTCATAAAAGCCCTGTGATAGATTCAAGCCATCCAGAGGTATGTGATAAGTTTGAGCCATGCCTGCCTTATTTTTGCCGTTTTCTCCAACTAGATCATATTCTCCAACTTGACCACAAAGTGTAAGATATAGATGAGGAAGTCTAGCTCTTTATTTCACCTTTGTAATGTGTAGTAGTTTGGGGACTTAATTGTGTCACAGTGTAGTTAAACTAAACATGAGTTATCAATTTGTTCATCTGCCCAAAAAACATGGGAAAATATTAGTACTGTAACTCAAACTATTTTCTAGGAATCTCGTTTGTTTTCAGCCTTAATATCTACAAATTAAGAGTATTTTCAAAGTCTTTTCATTTCTTGAAACGTGAGCATTATCTGCATTGTTAAAAGTACAAGTCCTATCTCAGGTTTGGGCTATACAATTTTGTTATAATTTTCTAAAAATATTACATGTATTTCTAGAAATATTACTTGTATATTAAAAGTGCTAAGAGTAAAATTTAGGGTAAAGTTGTAATTATGCACTTGATGTTAGTGAATCAAGGTTGGAAACAAGATTTGCTATATAGAGTAATAGTTAAAAATGCAGGCTATTGAATCAGACCAGAGGGTTCAAATCATAGAGAAGTGACACTTTTTGCTTTATCAGTTTCTTCCTCTGTACAATGAGGATAATAATATCCATCTTATTTGACTATTATGAGGATTAAAAGAGATGAACATGTAAAGCTCTTAAGACATTGCTTGGCATATAATAAACACTCCATAAATATTAGTTACTATTACTCAGTTAATAAACCTGAACAGTAAAAGCAAAGAATCCCTACATATCTTAATATCATTAATTTTATTTTAGTAATACCAAAAGAGTTAAATTATATTATGTTGTAGGAAACCTGGTACTTTCAAGAAGTTTTTAACTGCTTTTTTCCTCCTCTGCTCTTTGTAGGGAAAAATCTGTTTCTTGTTTTAGTTAACGTTTGAATCAGAGCTTGTCTGTTTTGTCTAAAGATCATAGCATTTGTGCTGAAGTTGAAGCAGATGACAGACAAAGTTAATTTTAGATTGAACTAAAGTCTCATTCATTGAGACTCCACTAATTCAGAATTGAGATAAATTGTGTGCAGGTATTTGTCTACATATGATGAAAAAGAAACAAATTAGCACTGTTAAAATTTCAAGGGAACGTTGTTTAAAAGAGCAAACTATTTTAGGCCTTTTGCAAGCTAGTATTTACAGTCAAAACCTTGTGGATCAGAACCTTGTGGATAAAGGTTAGTTTGCTTAACCATAGTTCTGTATTTGTAGTAGAATTTCATTTTCTATCCAAGATTTTTTAAAAGTGAGTTTGCATTATAGGACTGCACCTTCAGTTTTCATCCAGAGTACCTTGGATTTTTTGGAAGGCATATGTCAATTTTTAATTTTATTTATTTATTCATTCAACAAATATTTATTGAAAACCTACTATGTGTGCCAGGCCCTAAGCTGGGTATACACTGGTTAATAAAAACTACAAGATGGAAAAGAGGTTGAAGATCATGGATTATGGAGCCAGACTGGTATGTGACTTATTAACTGTGTGACGCTAGGCAAGTTACTTTGACTTCTCTGGCCTCAGTTTCTCCTCTGTCAAGTGGGGATAATAATAGTACCTTCCCCATAGGGTTATTATGAGGATAAAATGAATTCATATAGCTAATGCTTATAGAACAATAACTAGCCCATTGTACCAGCTATATAAATGTTTGCTATTATCATTATTACTATTATAAAACATGATCCCTACTCTTATGGACTTTATAGTCTAATGGAGGAGACAAAAAAGTAGTAAATAAAAAATAAGTAGTAAAAAAAAATTGGGGCCGGCCCCGTGGCTTAGCGGTTAAGTGCACGCGCTCCGCTGCTGGCGGCCCGGGTTCGGATCCCAGGCGTGCACCGACGCACCGCTTCTCCGGCCATGCTGAGGCCACGTCCCACATACAGCAACTAGAAGGATGTGCAGCTATGACATACAACTATCTACTGGGGCTTTGGGGGGGGAAATAAATAAATAAAATCTTTAAAAAAAATAATTAGTAAAAAAAATTAGTTATTGTAATACAAGTTATGAAGGCAACAAACAGGATACTGACATGAAGAATAGTAGAGTGGAGATAGGATAGATAGGATAGCCAATGAAGGCCTCTCGGAAGAAATCGCATTTAAGAGGATCATGAAGGATGGGAAGGAGCCTTTTAGACCACCTCCAATTATTTAATGCAGGAACCAACTATGTCCTTAAATCCTTTTTCCTAAATGTCAATCATGTATTCTTTTGAAATAAAAGAATTAGTGAGGTTTATTTAAGAATCTTTCAGCAATTTTATTGTGTTGGAACTAAGAAAGTATATGCCAAGTGTTGTCCCACTTACCTGTATTACTTTGGAATAATTTAATGATTACCTAGAGACCCAGATTTCATCTATCTCGTTTCTTTGAGCCTTCTTTGCATTTACCATGATTGACACCTGGTAGAAAGGAGTTAACTGGTAGTTACAGTTGTTAGCTTACTACGTAAGTTGCTTTATGCTCTAAAATTGGTCCCAAGAACCCCTCTTAGTCATTCATAAAATTTAGAATATGTGACAAATCACATCTCATTTTGCAATTCATAAAGGTGCCTTGCTAAAATTGAGGCACATGAGGCAGAGATGTGAAAGTTTTGATAGACTTTAATATATAATGGCATAGTCAGGAAGAAAATATAATGCTGAAAACAATAGATTGGCGTCCTCTAGTTTACCTGTAAGCTTCACTTATTGATTTGAAAGTTGAGATTCTGTCTGAGAAGCTTTGAGAATTGCAGAGTCTGTAGATCTTTTGGGAGATCGTAATATCTTTTACAGAAAAATAATTATTTAATCTTAATGTCACATTTGTTTTAACAGTTTTTCTTCTTCGGTTAGTACTTTTATTGGTAGCATGATTATAGGTAAAAGTGTATACAGCATGTTTTGTGAAATGTCTTTATTACTGACTTGGTAATATCATGGATATGTAGCCTGCTCAGGAAGAACGCAGAGAAGATCCAGATTTTGAAACTAAGGAAGGAGAAGGTCTTGAAGAGTACTCTAAAATAGAAGTAAAAGAAGAAAGTCCTGAATCTAAAGCAGAAAGAGAATTAAAAGCTTCCCAGAAGTCAACCAGAAGACACAGAAACATGCATTGCAAGGTTTCCTTGTTGGATGACACAGTTTATGAATGTGTTGTGGAGGTGAGTGCATTTTAATTTCGAGTAGTCAGAACTCTTACAAATTGTTTCATGTAGGGTTGGCTAAGTGGTGCCATGGCCTGAGATAAGACCCAGTATAATGACTATTTCTGTGGACTGAAATGTTAATAGTGATTTTCTGGAAGTGGAGGTATAGAAGGATTATAAGTTAGTCTAATTTTCTTCTCCATAGTTTTCTGTATCTGTCAAATCTTGTGAATTGAGCGTGTGTTACTTTTATAATCAAAAACAATTTTATTAAAATAAAAGAAGGGTTATTATTTATGGAGTCACCTTCCATGACTAAATTTCCCAGGATAGTCTCAATTTCTGATATTAGGTCCAGCTATCTCTGTAACCGTATTTGTCAAAAAAGTTACTTTCTATTCATTTCTGTTCTCCCAGATCTAAACCTTTAGTTTACTTAATGTATTTCTATAGCCCCAATGTATTTCTATAGCCCCATGAGGTAGCATATAAAAAATTTAAATCAAGTAATGCCATTTCTTAAAATTCTCTATTATTTTCTGAAAGAATAAGTAGTGAATCAGGATTAAATAAAAATGTCAGAGTTATTAAGTTACTCTTTTGCTCCTTCAAGACAAGTTAAAATCCTTAAAAAATCTGTTAACTATTTTTTTAAACTAGAGCAGTAATTGTCAATTATGATATGCTTGATATATAAGCAACTGTGATTATTACTAATAAGAGCCTTTATTCATAAAGCATATAATTCACATATACTTGTATCATAGGTGTGTAACAAATTGTTTCTGAACTGAATTATTTATGTGCAAATGCAAATCTATCAAAGCAGAAATAAATAGTCTAAAATATTATATTTATTAATAGGTATTCCCTCTTCAAGTTTTAAAAAAGAAGTCAAGAAAAATATACTGTTGTACTTTGAAAATAGCTGCTATACCTGGTAACTAGTAGAGTCTGCTCGTTCCGCTCCTCGCCACTAGCTAGTTTGGAGATGGGGAAAGCTATTCCACACTCATTCTTTCCATTCAGACCAAGATCCAGATATAAGTCCCTCATATCTGAAACATTTGGGGGCAAATGTGTTTCAGAATTCAGAATATTTTGGATTTCAGACAAATAATAAGTAATATTCTGCATATTTCATAACACAGTATGGTATAGAGCAGTACCCACATGATCAAGCACATTATTTTTATGGTAAAATATATGAAGATTCATTCTAAGATGGATAAATAAAGATCATAAATAGCCTCATACCAGTTCAGGTCAGAATTTGCCTTCCAATGAGGTTTACTGACCAAAAAAAAAACCCCGCAACCTTTTACTTTTTAGAACTTCTGGATTTTGGCATTATGAATAAGGGAGTAGGGACTTGACTTGTACATGAAGAACACCCAAATCATCTCTGTCATTTAGAGTGAAAATGTAAGAGGGAAAAAAAATGAAGAAAATGATAGAATGTAGATGGGTTAAGTCTGAAAATGAATTAACATCTATGTGAATTACTAATAGTCATAAAAAATAACTCACCTCATTAAGAAGAGGACCTGTTGTGTATCTGTGCCAAAAAATGATTTCTAATTTTTTTGAAGTTTTTAAAAATATATTTCTCAGAAGGCATTAGCCTGTTTGATTTTTTTCAACAATTCCAGTAGATAGGTAGGACAGGTGTAAATAGTCTTATCATTTTACAGGTGAGAAAGCTAATGTTCCAAAATATTAATTGAATCCACTCAGGTTGTTTAGCTAATAAATGGAAGACCCAGGACTTTCTGACTCTCAATCTCAACCTTTAAGTTAGATATTTACCCCCTATAAATAGGAATACAAGTACCAAAATGTGGCAGTAGTTTGGTTTTTTAGGTAAAGAAACATTAAGAAAATGATTTGTAGCACAACTGAAAGAGCCACTGCAACAGGTAATGTCCGTAGGGTGTCTAGAATTTTACACTTTATGCATTTTTCTGAAAGAGATTGCAGGGAGTTGAGACAAGGCTCTTTTTCGTGGAACATTTGGTCTGAGGATGATAGAGAGTCTAATTATTTCCATAGCCACTATTAACTGTCAGTGTCAACAGTTGATTCAATTAATTCAGGTGGCCACAGTGATTGATAGCAGCCCATAGCAAGTTTCAGGAAATATTGCACCAAAAATAAAGAATGTGATGTTTAGGATGGAGGTGGGAGATGGTAGATGGAGGGAAAGTGGAATTGTGCTTTAAATTGTAGCACTATTTCCAAGCCACTATAAGTGTGTTACATATGTAAGCTGACAAATTAAGAAACAGGATTTTTGTAATTCTCGTTGTTCTACTCACACTGTATAGCCATCTGAAAGTGTGAGTAACCAAGGATAAAAGAGGAAATTGGAAAGTGACATTTTATTTTATTTGGTCATGAATACAGGAATAAGAGGAAACCTCAACTAAAGTATATATATCTTTGCAGAAACATGCTAAGGGACAAGATTTGCTTAAACGAGTATGTGAGCATCTCAATCTTTTGGAAGAAGACTACTTTGGTCTAGCCATTTGGGATAATGCAACCTCTAAGGTGAGGAGACTGCTTATAATGTAAAAAGCTGACAAAAAATTTGAGTTCTTTTATTATTGTTAAAAATGTATTTACGCCTGCTTCTCCAAGACATGGTATACTTAGAGTTATTCCTGTCTATTCTTGTTTCTCAGATTTTCCCTCTAGAATGAACATTTTAAAGAGACAACCATTGCTAGTGTGTTCTTTCATCATTGAGAGAGAGTATCTACTGTATATTTTTAAATGACAGGAAAAGTACAGAGCTATGATGTTCTCATTAGCAAGTAGATACCATTAACTTCATATATTATCAATTAGTATTGTATCTAATACGTAGGGGTTCATAATAAATATTTGTTGAATGGATAGTCTATCAATATTATAGGATAATTATGATATACAATTATAGTATCACTTAAGAGTAATGTTGTAAAAGAGAATAAAGTCCCAATATTATTGAAACAGTCATACAATGAATCTGACTTTTTCTTTCAGCCTAGAAGGAAACCAGTAGTTAACTTTTGAAGAAAGTAAAGGAAAGTATAAGAACATGGAGGAGGGAAGAAAGGTTAAAAGTTAGGTATTTACTTTAGAAAACTTGAATTATTTCCTGGTCCAGTTAACTGAAAATTACACATATTTAGCTTAAAATCTAATGATGAAAACTTTAGTCCAATTTAACAAGTATTTGCAGGTGCTATCCTAGATGACATGGATACAGCTGTGAATAAGATAGACATGGTCCCTGCCCTCTGAAACTTACAGTTTATTGTGATGAGTGTCATGCAAAAGGAAGTACGAGATGTCATGGGAGGGTATGGCTGGGGAAGTCTTCTCTTGGAGGTGATGCTTAAGCCAAAACCTGAGAGATAAAATAGACAAGTGAAGTAGAGAGAGAATGGCTTGTTTAAAGGCCTGGAGTTGAGAGTTGACATTTGAGGAACTAAGAGCCATCTAGCCTGACTAAACATAGGGAGCGAGGAACAGAGTAATAGAGGAATTTGGAGAGCTACATAGGGGCCAGGTCAGAGGGAGAGAGTCTTGTATACAGTGTATTCAAGCTATTTTAGTTGGTTTTTCTCCAAGATGAGTTATATTTATTAAGAAAAGATGAAGGACAGCAGCCTTTAACAACTGCAAATCCTATGGATTGGGTTATTTGAGTTAGATAATGCAAACTGGAAGACATGGAATTTCCCTTTGCCTAAACAGAATCTATTTGTAGAATATGCTAGTAGTGACCTAGTAGTTTGTAACAGTTTGTTCCTTCTATGAATGACTGTTGACTCAAACAGAGGAACTATGTTGACCAGCACTAGGTTAATATTGTTCTTTAAGACTTAACTTCTGCTTTGTCTCCTGAAAGACTCAAACCAGCTTATGCTGAAACCTCTAATTTCCATTGTAAGGGAAGATTGAAAGTAATTAAAAAACAGAACAGTACCCCCAAAACTGTAGTGAAAAACTTTCTGCAGCCGTGAACTAGAAAATTCTCCCATGAATCAAGGAAAATACTCTGAAAAGTATTTTATGTTATACAAGCTCAGTGAGATAAAATGGAATGTTTTTATATTGTGGGGGGAAAAAAACTTCAAGGTTGATTTGAGAATACTTGAATTTGGCATGTAAAGAAAGTCTACTGAGTACCTACTTGTTTAATATAACAGGAAATAATTTTTCTATGAACCAAGCATACTTAAACTTCTAGAAGCTGGCTCATCTAAAGGCATTCAGCAAAGGAAATTCTTTCCTCTTGCAGATGAGCTTGTAGGGCTCAAATTGGTTCAAAAACTTTTAGTTGCATTGATAACTTTTCACCATTGTTGGTGTCATCCATATTCTGTCCTGTCAACAAGTTTTATTTCCCTTGTAGTAGTTTTTACTATCTTATTTATGTTTTAATGAGCAAATATTAAATTGCTTTATTTATATTCATTTATGTGTTTATGTGTAAAGTGATATTGAAAGTGCCTAATATATAAGCTGAATAGTAAAGTACAGACCTGGTTTTGCGCAAAAAAGGGCATTATTGTCCCTGTTGGATAAAATATTTCTGGAAAAGAAAAGTTGATGTGTCTGAGTTATAATTTGGTTTCAACTTCCCTGATAGTTTATAAGAACCGCTTCTGGGGAAGTCAATGGGCAAGTGAATCCTGGGAAACATAGGGCTTAATATAGTCAAGGCATCTGGCAGATCTGTAATATGGGCCAGGTTCTATAGGATATCCAATAGGAACGTGATCAGGGGCAATGGGCTGTTCTATATTTTCTGCTTCTAAGTGTGTTGTGGCCAAACTCCAACTCTCAAAAATAGGTCAAAGCAGAGTATTTCTTTGAGTTAAACTGAGGGTCTTTAGCTGATCCAGGAAGTAGGCATAGAAAGGAAAGCAGGAACTTCATTAGCACATAGTCCGAGGAAATCTTGTGCAAAAATGAATCTGGGGAACACTTCCTTAGCATTGTCAGGTTAAAGGGGCAATACAGTAGCAAAAGCCATCTTGATGATGACTATGCTGTGTCTTGAGTCATACTTCTCCAGTCTCTGGATGGGTTGCACTTTCTGTCTAGCTGTCCCTGCTATTTCCCATCACCATCATCCTGGGGATTTGGTTTGCCTCCTCCTGTGATGTTTCTCCTGTTTCATTTGTGCTAGCTTTCCTTGTGTTTTCATAGATGCTCCTTCTGAGAAATGGTGCATGAGATGTACTCTTTTTGAGACGTTACATGTCTGAAAAATATCTTTATTCTACTCTCACATTTGGTTGTTAGTTTGGTTGCGTACAGAATTTGAGGCTTGAAATCATTTTCCTTCATAATTTTGAAGGCATTGCTCCATTGTCTTCTAGCTTGGAAGGCCAAAGCCATTATGATTCTTGATTCTTTGTATGACCTTCCTTCTCTCCTGCCCTTTGTAGAATTAAGCTAGTAGAATCTTTCTTTCTTTCTGTCTTTTCCTCCCTCCCTCCCTCCTTCCTTTCCTCCCTCCTTCCTTTCTTCCTTCCTTCTTTCCTTCCTTCCTTCCTTCCGTCCGTCTCCATCTCTCTTCAAGGTTCTGAGATTCACAGTGATGTGTCTCTGTGTGGATTGATTATCATCCATTGCTTGGGGCCCATGTCTGTATTCTTTACCGGACTGTGATTTCCTAAAAAATGTCCTTGTCTAGCTCGTTGACTGGCTTGAGTGTGGTAGGCATTCAATAAATGTTAAAAGAGTGAGACATATTGTTACACTTGAGAGAACGGCTCTGCCACTTATTAGTTGTGAGTTAAGTAAGTTACTTATACCTCTCTCTTCTCATTGGTAGAATGAGAATGATAATGAGATAATCTATATAAAAGCATATAAAATGGTACCTGGCATGTAAGAAGCACTCAATAAAAATTAGGTATTATCATTGTTATTATGATAGTATTATTTAAAAATGAAATTACCAACTAACCAAAGGCTTTGCTTAAAAAAAAATTAAATTTGTGTGTCATAATCTAGAGGTGCATTGTGGAGCACCCTTCCAACTGAATAATCTACCCGATCTTTTCTCAGGTAGGGTATAGTGGAGAGCAGCATATCTTTAATTTAAAATTGATGTATCTAGCCAGATTATCCAACTTCATTTTAGTTACCATTTCCTATATATCTACTGTCAATAAGCCAGATTTCCAGATATTCTCTTTAGAAGTATATATTTATGAAATGATTAAATCTGTAAAACAATTAATCCTTGTTAGTCATTTATCTAAATTTTCTGTCATTCGGAAAGCACAAAAGATACTAGAGCTGTAAAGACTCTAGTCTTTACTAGAGTAAAGGGGCTCATTCTCCTCATTTTAGAGATGAGAAAACTGAAGCATGTAAAGGCAGAGTGGCTTCCTCCAAGCTACACAGTCAATTCACTCCTGAAACTCCTTGCCTGCTGCCCCTTCTTAAGTGATTTTCTTCTTTAGCTTTTTATTCCTCTTTCCTTGATTTTTACATTTTATCTTTGTTTCTCGGTTTTTGTTTCCTACCTACAGAATTCGTTCTTCATGTTGTGAGAAAAAATTTGAACCATAATACAAGGCGAGAGAAATATTTTATCCTCTTTCCATTTCTAGTCTCTGGTGTCTTCTTTCGTATGTGTAAAAATTTGTCTTTTGTATATGTAACTTCTCTCCTTAAGAGCTTCTGGATCTGTGTGTTTTGTTTGTAGACAATTGAGTGCCTTTAGCAGGGAGGAAAGTTAATTGAATGGACTCTTTGCTCACTTGGAATGGCTTGCTTGCTTTCTTTCCCTACTGACTGCATGACAATAGGCCTATTGCCAGACTGAGTCTGGCAAGAGAAGAGGAAAAGCAGTCACAAGCAAACTTCTATAGTCCTGTGAGAGATTTATTACCACTATGAATCAAAATTATATGAGTTAAATAGTTGCTTCTTACATTTTATTCCTGCTTAGAATTAGTTATTTATGAATGAATCAGGGATTTTTCCTAGGAAGGAAGTCACTCACATTAATTCCTACCCCACCTCTACCCCCAGATTCTCTTTCTAAGCGAAAAACTGGAGCTCTTCTAGTAAATAATGAGAATTTTAAATTAGGGGTTCATTTAATTCACTAGTGGGGCTGGCCTGGTGGCATAGTGGTTTACTTCGCACGATCTGCTTCGGCAACCCGAGGTACGCAGGTTCGGATTCTGGGCGTAGACCTGTACACCACTCATCAAGCCATTCTGTGCCAGTGTCACACATGCAAAATAGAGGAAGATTGGCACAGATGTTAGCTCAGTGACAATCTTCGTCAAGCAAAAAGGGGGGGATTGGCAACAGATGTTAGTTCAGGGCCAATCTTCCTCACCAAAAAAAAATAATAATAATTTCAATATAGCCTTCTTTCCTGTTTCTTCCATTTTCTGTGTGGATGAATTTTTGTACCTTAGGAGTCAGATAATCCACTCTGGAAAGATAGTCATTCATAGCCAGGAGGGTCTTTCTTTCACCTTGCAAAGGCAAATAGCAAACACCAATGGAGTGAATATTAAATCAAGAGTGTGAGGGATTTAGTTTATAGTCCTCTGAGAGGATGGACTGTTTTTCATTGATTCACGACTGGCTTTGAAGGCAAGTGCCAGTAATGATTGTATTTTTATTGTCTGGTAAACTAGGAAGACTAAAATGAATTTTGTAAACATACTTGTAGAGTAGAGAGGCTGCATTTGGAATCCTGTCTTTTGCTAGGAAGATTTGGGTTGACATCTCTAGTGAATTTAAATGTGGCTTTTTTAAGGCTTAAGGAGTGAGACCTAGAATTACCTGCACTAGAGAGTTTCTCTGAACATATCTTGGAGCAGTGATTTGTAATCAACATATTAAGTGTTACCAAACAAAAATGGTTCTCCCACCTGATGCACATAAACAAGCCAATTAATTATGGCATCAGCTGTTTGGAAAAGAAATCAGCTTTATTCTGCGAGATCAATCTTCAGGGAGATGGGGGGCATGTGCTCTCACGTCTGTCTCCCCGATTCAGGGTTTGGGGTGAAATTTAAGAGGTTAGGGAGAACAGGCTGGCACGTGGAAATGCTGGTGGGACAGGTTTTTTTTTTTTTTTGTGAGGGGGATCAGCCCTAAGCTAATATCCATGCCAATCCTCCTTTTTTTTTATTTTTTATTTTTTGCTGAGGAAGACTGGCCCTGGGCTAACATCTGTGCCCATCTTCCTCCACTTTATATGGGACGCTGCCCAGCATGGCTTGACAAGCTGTTCCTCGGTGTGCGCCCGGCATCTGAACCCAGGCGGCCAGCAGCGGAGCACCCGCACTTAACTGCTATGCCACAGGGCTGGCCCCCCAGTGGGACAGGTTTTGATAGGTGGGCTTCAAGTATTTATGGTAAGGTTCTAAACGTTTATGATGAAGTTCTAAACATTTATGGTAAGGTGGGGGAAGGAATTTTAACACTGGATTTTCTTGAATGACAGACCTCTCGCTTCTGATAAGAGTCTGACTTTTAAGTTCCAGTCACGTCCTGGTCCTTTGGTTCCATGGGGAGGAAAATCTGTGGTTCTGCGGTCATTTCAGGTCAAGATTACTTCTTTTGCGCATGCTCTGGCTACAGGACTTTGCAAATTTTCTGAATCACTCTGTTGATAAGAGGTGGGGTCTGTTTGAACTGGCTCTAAATGGGCCTGTGGTTACAACAGCAGCATAAACAATGGTTATTCCTTGCGTTAAAGAAGACAGACCTGTGGAATTTATAGATAAGTCTTTTACCTCAAAAGACAAGGATTTAGGGGCCGGCCTGGTGGCATAGTGGTTAAGTTCTTGTGCTCCGCTTTGGCGGCCTGGGGGTCGCAGGTTCGTATCCCGGGTGCGGACCTCCACGCCACTCATCAAGCCGTGCTGTGGTGGCGTCCCATGTAAAGCAGAGGAAGATGGGCACGGATGTTGGCCCAGGGCCAGTCTTCCTCAGCGAAAAAGAGAAGGATTGGCAACAGGTGTTAGCTAGTCTTCCTCAAAAAAAAAAAAAAAAAGATATGAAAAGTTCCTATTCATGTTACCTTCTTAAAAGTCTCAAGTTGATGGGGCCAGCCCGGTGGCGTAGCAGTTAAGTTCGTGCATTCTGCTTTGGCGTCCCGGGGTTTGCCGGTTCGGATCCTGGGTGCAGACCTACTCACAGCTCATCAAGCCATGCTGAGGTGGGGTCCCACATAGAAGAGCTACAACTCTACAACTATGATACACGACTATGTACTGGGGCTTTGGGGAGAAAAAAGAAAAGGAGGAAGATTGGCGATAGATGTTAGTGCAGGGCCAATCTCCCTCAAAAAAAAAAAAAAAAAGCCTTAAGTTGAAACTGTTGTCTCTCTCCTGGTTTATTTCAGTAGCGTTCTTCATTTGTTCGTTCATTAATTCATTCATTCATTCATCAAACATTTATTGAATAGATAGCATTTGCCTTATGCTAGGCAGAGCTATAAAATACAGTCTGTCTTCAGGGAGCTCCCGGACTGACTAGGGGACAGCCGTAAGATGGGCACCCACATAGACAGGGTTTTCTGCAGAAGGTAACATAAGATCTGAATTATAAGAGATAGTCAGGAATCTTCCAGATGAAGAAATGGGGATAGAGTATTCCAAGTGAAAGGAACAACATGTGACAATGTGTTTTGAAGTAGAGCACACGTGATACCTGTAATTCTTCAGTTGAATAAATGGAGATCTCTATCAGGATATCACTGCTCTTCATCTCTATATTATTTTGAAGCTTTGTTTTAAGCTTGAGAAGGAGTGCAATTCTTTTTAAAGCACAAAACTTAAATTCTGTGTAAAAGGTTAATTTATTTAACTCGCAAGATATGCCTGGCAAAATGGACTCTTGAAAGGGAATCCTTGCTACTGAAAGTATTCAAATAGAAACTAAAAGATAGGGGCTGGCCCGGTGGTGTAGTGATTAAGTTCACACACTCCACTTTGGTGGTCAGGGGTTCTTGGGTTTGGATCCTTGGTGTGGACCTACACACTGCTTGTCAAGCCATGCTGTGGTGGCACCCCACATACAAAATAGAGGAAGATTGGCACAGGTGTTAGCTCAGAGACAGTCTTCCTCAAGCAAAAAGAGGAAGATTGGCAACAGGTGTTAGCTCAAGGCCAATCTTCCTCACCCTCCCAAAAAAAGAAACTAGAAGGTAATCCAGAATTGGTATTTTTGGGGGCATCTTAAGATCCCTACTAAAATAGGGTTCTATAACTTTTATCCTCTCAATATTTTGTTATTTTATAAATTAATCTCTGCCTCTTTCCTCTAGCTATAACTTTCTCCTTCTCCTGTCCTTCACAACCAATGCTCCCTGAGAATTTAGTTTACACATAACTATCTCTATTTCCTCACTGCCTATTAGTAGAACATAATGCAGGAAAATGTGTAAATCATACATGTATATCTCAAAGAATTTTTAGAAAGTGAACACACTCCCAAGATCAAAAAATGAACATTACTAGGACTCCAGAATGCCCCTTGTGCCTCCTCCCAGTCACTACCCCCAATGCCTAACAGTCGTTACTCCTATACCACCCCCTATCAAAAGTAACAGATATCTTCCTGACATCTATCACCATCAGTTAGTTTTGCCTGTTTTTAAACTTCACGTAAATGAAATCATACATACATTCTCTTGGGTCTGGCTTCTTTTGTTCGATATTGTGTTTTTGAGATTCATCCATGTTACTGCGAGTAGCAGTAGTTTATCCATTCTCGTTGCTGTATAATAGTTCATTGTTTGACGATGCCACACTTTATTTGTGCATTCTACTGTTGATGGATGTCTGGCTTGTTTACAGTTTGGGGCTTTTATGAATACTGCTGCTAGGAACATTCTTGTACATGTCTTTTAGTGCTTATCTTGTCATATTCATTTCTGTTGGGTGTATTCCTGGAAGTGGAATTGCTGGGTTGTAGACAACACATATATGTTCAGCTTCAGTGGATACCATCTCCCACCAGCACTGAATGAGAGTTCCAGCTGTGTCACATCTTCACCTGCACTTGGTGTAACTCATTGCATTTTGATTTCTGCCCTTATCATTCTGCCCTTGCCAAGATCCTCATGTTTTTCATCCTCGTGTTACTTGTCCATTTTGCAGTGTTGATGAGCTTGCCTATCCATCCTTGAAACTTTCTATTCCTTTGGACTCTGTGATGCCAGTCTCTCCTGTTTTCCTCCTACCACTTAGTCACTCTTCTCAGTTTACTTCTCAGCTCTTTTTCCTCTCTCATCCCTTAAATGTCAGTGTTCCCCAAGGGTCTACCTTTAGTTTCTTTCTTTTCACTCTACTGTTTGTTCCCTGGGTGATTTTTATCTACTTTCATGGTTTCATCTACCACCTATATGGGGAAAGTGCCCAAATTTGTATCTCTGGTCCAAATCTCTCTTCTGAGTGCACACCTGCTTATCCAGCTATCTATTGAAATATTCTACTTGGATTTCCAAAGATACCTTAGGCATATATCTATATAAATATATCATAATTTATTTATTCTACTGTTAATAAACATTTGGTTGTTTCCAGTTTTTGCTATTTTTTCCTTCTTCATGAAGATATATTCTTTTTCCTACATTTGCTGTTTCAGTGAATAGTACCATTTCCACCCTGCCCAAGCCAGCAACTTGGGAATTATCCTTTACCATTATACCTTACCAACTCTCATCATCAGCCCACCCCTCCCCATACCCCATCTACTCAGTCATTTTAGCTCCTAAATATCTTTCTTCTCTGTCCCATAGACTTTATCCCATCAGGCCCTTTTGATTATCAATATCAGTACAATTTATTCAGTACTGGCTATGTGCTTTTTCTACATCAAATAATTTAATCTGCAATAACTCTGTGAGGAGGGTAGTTTTATCCCGATTTTATATATGAGAAAATTGAGACTCAGAAAGATTGTCTTATATAAGGTTACACAGGTAGTAAATGGTGAAGAGGTTGAGACAGGACTAGAACTCAAGACTATCTGACTTCAAAGCCTGTCCCCATAACCATTATTCTCTTCTAGACCACAATTATCATTCTCAAAAACAACCTTTTATTTGGCTTCCCTGTTTACAGTCATGCTTCCTCTAATTCATGCCACTCCTTTATTTTCAATCCTTCAATGGCTCCCCCTTGCCTAGAACTTGATCAAGTCCAAGTTTCTTACCATAGAATGTCCTCCCTGATCTGGCCATTCTTTTCCATTTTATATCTCTCCTCCTTACCTCTGTGCTCCAGCTGTGCTGAACTACATGTAGCAACTGAGATGTGTCATGTTCTCTCTTATTCTCTGTGCCTTTCTATTACTTCCTCTTCTTTTTTGCCCACCTAACTCTTGTTTGTCTTTCAAGGCTCAATTTAGATCTCCCAAACATTCTTTTGAGAAACTGTTTCCTAACTGCCCAATTCATTTTGGTGCACCTCCTTTGTGCTCTTAGAGCTCTCTACGCTCTATCATAGCACTCACACACATTTCCTTCATGGTAATCATCACACCTAGAACAAACACATTCATTGTTCACTGTTCACCTCTTCCATTAGATTGACAGCTCCTTGAAGACAGGCACTATTTTTAAATCCTTTTTTGTAACTACAGTGCCTAGCACATGGAGACATTACTCAAATATTTGTTGGCTAAATCAGATGCTGTGAATTGAATAATTTAAATTGAGCATAAAAGTACCTATTCTTGTACACATTGATTTTTATTATCTTGTATACAGTGTTTTTAATTTTGATTTAGAGGTCTAGATACTGAAGCAATAATAATTAGTTTTATAATGTAGTTTATACCTTGGAGTCCCATATGATTGACACAAATCTGGGTTTGCCTTCTTTATGTCAAATTGATGGGAATTCTAGCCCTGTCATAGGATGGCTTGTGGAATCCCTGTATGAAACTTGGCAGCTTCAGGTTACCGTGGGCGATTTCTCTTAAAAAATAGTGGAAAATAGTATTATTAAAAGTCATTATGGTGGGGAGATGTTCATTCCAAAGTGGTAGAACGTAGTCTTTGTTAAGAGTTCTGGATTGCATAGTATAAACCATGGTTCTCAGAGGTTCCATAAAACTTATCAGTTGGTGTTTTAAAGTCTTTCTTTGCATTTGAACCTACAATAATTTGAAGTTCTTTAGTCTTAATGGGAGATGAAGGTTACTACTTTTCTGACAGGGCTTAAACAAATGTGTGCTTAGTTTTTATGCTATAGAACAATTTTATATTAAGTGGTATTTTTTAACACATATTTTTTAATCTTCTTTGTTAATTGCAGGGGCAGGAGAGATAAAAGGAAATTAGTTCCCACTCCTGTACTTATTGTCTGTTGTGGTGACTATCTTTATATAACAGTTAAAGTAGTCTATAATCACATATAAGACTGTGGTGTTCAAGCCCATTCCTTGGGTATGCCAAATGGGATGGTCACCTTGTGCTTTTTGCCCTTGTTGGTAGAGGGTGAGGAGGGGGCACCTTATTCCTCTTTCCTAAATACCACTAAAATTCAATTTTAAACCTTTTGGAGGAAGGAATGGGGAGGGATTAGGTGGAGGCATGAGAGGGGCTCCTGGGGTGCTGGTAATGTTATACTTCTATGTTCATTTTGATAATTTATCGATCTATACACTTATGCTTTATGTACTTTTCTGTATGTCTCATATCAATAAAAATATTTTAAACAATTCAATTTAGAAATTTCTGTCTCTAAACATTTCCCAAGAACCCATGAAAGATGTTAATGGTGAGGCTCTTTTTCAAGTGCCATTATTTTGCATGGTCCACCTGAGGTTGAGGAGCCCTGCCCTCGTGGTGTGCAGACTCTAAGTGGGGTTGGAGAACAGTGGAGGGAGACATCAGTGTGGGCAAGAGTAGTCAGAGAAGACAAATATTCATTCATAGAAAACTGGAATGAGACCAGAGCTCAGAGCTGAAGGGAAAAACAAGATCTGGGTGATGTCAATTAATCCTGGTTAGAGATCTCTACCTGTCTTTACAGAATAATAAAAATAGCAAGTCCTTATTTAGCATTTCTTGTTTACTGAGAGCTTTACATATATTAACTCATTTAATCTTCACAATAACTCTCTGAGATAGGCACTACTACTACTATCTCATTTTAATTTCCTCTAATAGATGAGGAAACTGAGGTACAGAGATGCCTAAAGTCACTCAGCTGGGAAGTAGGGGAGCTATAGGATGCAAGCCCAACTCGCTGGCTCCCTGTTTCTGTGCTCAAAATTACTGTGCTGTGTGAAATTAATGCAAAGAATGTCGGAAATGTAGGTTGACCTGGAGGCGCTATTCGAAGATGGTCAGTAATCCTACTTCTGGTACTCTGTGGTTTATGTGTTTTGGAGCTCTGTGTGAATGCTTTTTCTTCTTGTTACAGACATGGCTGGATTCTGCCAAAGAAATAAAAAAGCAGGTTCGTGGTAAGTGAATATATAGCTCTTTTTATAGTTCTTTCTTTCTTTTAGTAGGTCAGAGGATTTTGAACCATTTTCTGGCTGTGAGTCACTTTAGAATCCTGACTGTGGCAGACGGCATTGAGATTGAGATAAAGCCTTCCCCTGGAAGGAGGAGATTCTGTAATAGAAAGATACAGCAGAGGTGGACGCTATTGAGATGTAGGTCAGATCTTGATGACTTTATTACAACTAGGCAAAGTTGGGGAAGATAGGAATGGTTGAGAGAAACAGAAGGTGGAAAAGAACAAAGATGAGAAGAGGAAAAGGATATAGGAGTCATTTCTCAAAAGGGTAGTGATTGAAACTATAGTAGCCTGTAATTAGGAGTTTGCTGCCTCCTCTGTTCCTTTTAAATTGTTCTGGACTTTTGCGTTCTAACCTTCTCCGTGTTTTCCTCTCTATAGTTCTTTTTGTCCCTTTTCAACAGTCCTCTTCCAAATTGAAGTATAAGAGACTGTGGAAGAGTAAGAAAGAACAGAAGACTGAGAATTCTTTGCCAATGGCCCTCTGACATTGTGGCTTTCTCCCAGATGCCAGCTCCCAGCCCCCAGCCCTCTAGCACATATTACTCCTGCACACTCGGCTCAGACTGATGTCCTGGGATGAATACTTCTAGGTCGAAAAAAGTGTAGATTAGTATTTTGTAGCCCTAGGCCCAGTGGGCTAGCTAAAGGGTAGAGACTTTTCCCCCCTGTTTTTGACTAGATGTCCTTTTAGTTTATTTTACTTTTGAGGAAACTTCGAGGAACTGCGAGAGATGTTATTCATCATGATTAGTAAGTTTTAACTCTTTATCACTTGAAAACAAATTTTATTTTTCATTCGTTTCTTAAAAGAAAACATTTTTGTTATGTTGAAATGTTTTCCTTTAGACCTATTTATAATTTATATTTCTTAAGATAGAGAAACAAAATATTCCTTTGGACTGGCAACTCTCCATATTTGCTCCTGGCCTATAAAATCTTGTTTTAAAATGCAAGTCAGCAAAAAATATTCAGAATATTCGAGACATGACAAGAAAAGCATAACTCCTACCCCCTTTCAATGAAAATACTTTTGATATTCAGTATTACTTAGGAACAAATGATTGTACAAGACGACTTTTTAAGAAGAAAAGTTAAAACAGAGTTTATGATGGGTAGAGAAGAATATCTAGTAGATTACCTTCCTGGCTATAAAAAAGAAAAAATCTCTTGGTAACAAAAGAACCTAAGTGTTGTTTTTTAAAAAATTACAAAATAATAAAAACCCTTCCTTCAACATAGTAAAGAAAAACTGTGTTCCTAACACAAACTTTAATAGGGAATCAATTGTAAATATTTCATTAAGCCAAAGAGAATATTGACATTTATTTATCGCAAAGGTTTGGGGGTTTTTTAAATGTTTTTCCTCACACAAGTAATATATACCCATTGTGGAAAATTTAAACATTATGGAAATATATCATAGAGAAAGTAAAAGGCCGCTAAATCCCATCCTCCAGATTTAATCACTGTTAAATTAGTGTAATCTGCAAGATTTTTTTCTAGGCATATATAGAATTTACTTTTCAGAAATACAATTATGCTATACATTGTTATGTATTATATATTGTGTTATATATGTATTATGCTATATGTAGTTTTTTAAATTAATTTTTTAATAGATGATATAAATATGTGGTATAAAATTAAAAGATACGGATGAATATAGTACAAAGTAAATCTCCCTTCTACCTCTGTCCTTTAACCCATTTCTTGTGTTCTTTCCAGAGATATTCTGAGTGTATATAGATACACGTGGTTTTTTGTTTGTTTGTTTGTTTTTTTCTTTTTTGATGAGGAAGATTGGCCCTGAGCTAACATCCCTTGCTAATCTTCCTCTTTTTGCTGAGGAAGATTAGCCCTGAGCTAACATCTGTGCCCGTCTTCCTTTATTTTTTATATTGGATGCCACCACAGCCTGGCTTGATGAGCGGCGTGTATGTCCACACCCGGGATTCAAACCCACAAACCCTAGACCCCTGAAGCAGAGTGTGCGAACTTAACCACTATGCCACCAGGCCAGCCCCGATACACATGTGTTTTAATATAAATACGTATTTAATATGTATAAATTTTAATATGAATAAGTTTAATATGGATATATTTATACATATTTAATATAAATATGCAACCAATCTTTTTTATTTAACATAATTTGGAGTACTCTTCATATCAACATATATAAATGTATTTCATTCATTAAAATTTTTTTGGGCGGGGGCTGGCCCGGTGGCATGGTGGTTAAGTTCGCACACTCCGCTTCGGCAGCCCGGGGCTCACAGGTTTGGATCCTGGGCGCGGATCTATGCAGCGCTTATCAAGCCATGCTGTGGCAGGCGTCCCGCATATAGAGTGGAGGAAGATGGGCATGGATGTTAGCCCAGGGCCAGTCTTCCTCAGCAAAAAGAGGAGGATTGGCAACAGATGTTAGGGTTGATCTTCTTCACAAAAAAAAAAAATTTTTTTTTAATGATTCTATAGTTGTAACATAATATGTATAACCAGTCCTATTGATGGACGTTTTGGGTTAATCTCAACAGTCCAAGGTGATCCTTTGCATTTAGTTGTCACATCTCTTTAGTTTTCTTTAATCTGGAATAGTTTCTGAGTCTTTCATGTATTTCATAACGTTGAAAGTTTGAAGAGTCCAGACCAGTGATTTTATAAATGGTCACTTTGAGTTTGTCTGATGTTTCCTCGTGGTACATGAATCTTCAGGTTATACTCTTTTGGCAGGAATGTCACTGAACCATTGCTGAGTTAGAAGGCAGAAATTTTAATGTTGAAAATTTTTAGAGCTTTTCCAGCCACCATTTTTTTATCTCACTAAATATTCTCCGTAAGGTATTATAATTATATATATCATACTCTAAAAATGGTCACTGACTAAAGCTTGACTTTAATATTTTTTGAATATTGAATTTTTTGAATTCCAAGTGATTAACTTTTTTAGCCTCTCTATTGCATTTAACCCTGAGCTTGCCCACAGTGAAACTGGATATCTTCTTTAGCAGTAACCTAAACTTGTATCTCTTGTGTGGAAAGTTTGAGTTCCCCTTCTTACAATTGCTGTTAACAAAAGTAAAAGAGTTAATATTTGGGCCATTTCTGTTTAGATATGGTTATTTCTAATACAGTTAAACTTCCTTATTTTGGGTTAAATGGAGAGAAAAATCCAATCGGCACATACGATTTTTTTTTTTTAATGTTTTCATTTGATTAGATCTATTAACTTGAGGTCACTGGGGGATCTGGATTAATGGATAGATAATTTTAATATACTAGTACTTATTATCTTTCTTTTGTGCAGTCTCTTTTTTAAAAAAAATATTTTTTTATGGAGTGAAAGTAGGTCTTCTTCCTATCCGTTTTCTCCTAGCCTCTCAGTTTCCCTTCCCGGGAGTTCCCCTTCCTGGTTTCCCAAATACTATAACTAGTTATTGTATGTCCTCATAGGGATAGCTTATGCACATACATATAATCATATGTGTAATATATACTTTTTTCTAGCCCCCAACTTTCACTGTTGCTTTCTATATGTACTACTCTTGGCCTTGATGTTTTTTCACCTAACACTGTATCTTGGAGATGTATCTTCTCTTGCTAAATATATTTATTTAGATTGTTTCCAGACATTTTCTATTACAAACAATATCTCATACATATATAATTTTGACCACATTTAAGCATATGTTTAGATACATGTATTTATAAAATGAATAAATAGTAATACCTACTTCCTGGGGGTTTCTGTGAGGATTAAATGAGTTAATGTTTATCAGAGGGCTAGCCTAGTGCCTGGCATGCAACAAGTACTGAACAAAATGTCAGCATCATAACCAATCATGCTTATTTCTCCCTGAGATCAGGTGCTACTCTTTGGGAAGCCAACAGTCATGTTAGAAAAACCCTAAAGTAGCACTTAGCTGGAAAAGTTGAAATGCATACTCCATTTAACTTTTACTCATAATCTCTTATTTTCATTGTAGATAAAAAATATGACACACTTGTGTGAGTCTTAGCATTGAATTCTTGTAGTTTTCATATCTAAAATATTTTTATTAGAGCTATAGTTTCTACGAGCCACCTATCTTACCTCTTCCTTCTTATTTCTAAAATAATCTCCTAATCTCACCCATATTAACAGAAAGAATGCTTTTGTTTATTTGAGATAATATTGAGAGATATCACAAATAATGCCAGAACCAAAAAAGAGCATCCATGGATCACTTGAATGACATCTGAGGACCCCGAGTAGTATATAGATCACGTTTTGAAAACCTTTGCTACGAACATGTTGACCTGTAGGATGATTTCCCTAATGTATTTTGCCTATATAGTTTCAGTCCTTTTTGGTTGTTTTTTGTTGTTGTTGAGGAAGATTCGCCCTGAGCTAACATCCGTTGCCACTCTTCCTCTGTTTTGTATGTGGGTCACCACCACAGCATGGCTGATGAGTGGTGTAGGTGAATACCTGGGATCCAAACCCATGAACCCAGGCCACCAAAGCGGAGTGTGCTGAACTTAACCACTAGGCCATTCGCCGGCCACTATATAGTTTTAGTCCTTTGTAAAGAAGACTATTGTATTAAGTTGGATAAAAAAATGAGATCCTCTAACTCTTAAATAGTGTCTAAACAACTTTCTTCTTTTTCTTTTTTAAATAAAAGTAATATTTTATCCACGAAGCATGAAAATATTAAAAGGCCTCAGGAAAAAACTTTTGAATATTTTTAGGTACTTCTAACAATCAGAAACTTAGGCATAAGCATAAATTTCTTTTGTGTTTATTTCTACAGGTGTCCCTTGGAATTTCACATTTAATGTAAAGTTTTATCCACCAGACCCAGCACAGTTAACAGAAGATATAACAAGGTAAATAATTTATTAATAGTTAAATATGTATTAAGTAATTCTCATTATCATAAGCTCTGGGAATTTCCCTATGCAGAATTGAAGAAAAATGATGAGCTATTAACCTAAGATAGAAAGTTTCTGGTCACTGCAAGGCAGGCTTGCAAATAAGTGAGCCTAAAAGCCTCAAATATCTGTGACTTGCCTGGAGGAAATTGTCAGGGGAATTAACCTTGCCTATGGTGGGTATTATGCCAAGCTGTGGACAGCGAACCTGTAAATCATAGCACTCTCCAAAGGGCAAGACACAAATAGAGTGGTAGAATAGCTCTGCTGTTTGTTGGTTTTGTTTTTTTTTAATACTCCTCTCCCACCGTGATCTATCTTATAGGGATCAAAAAAGCTAAAGTCTCAATGTTATTATTATTTCTTTCTATCTTCCTTTTAAAGTGCATGATTAGGTACATGATCCTTATGAACTGAATCTTCCTCAGTAATTTTTGAACCACTTAATTTATGAAATAAATGTTGCACTCTTTAAAAACAGCTTACTAATTTCCTTTAAGAAACTAGCCTTTATTGGATGCTATATAAATATTAACAAAAAAATAAAATGGAAAAGTGGTATACTGTAAAGAGTACTACTGTACATGTTTATGTCCATGACGTCTTGCCTGGAGCCTTATACATAGTAGGTGCATGGCAAATGTTTGTTAAATTGAACTGTTGGTTGTTGAGAAACTGCTTTATAATTCTGATTTTGCTGTCAACTATCTGATTTCAGACAAATATACAATCTCTGGGCCTCAGTTTTCATATCTCTCAAATAAGGGAATAGCCTAAGTAAACTCTTAAAGTCTGATTGTTAAGTAGTGTGAAATGTCTGTACCATTTTTTTAAATTATTCTTTGTCTAGTTATCCTTAGTATGTTCTTGAAGTTGAGATGCCATATCTCTGCCTAAAAAAATTGTTTTGGTTATTTCTTTTTTACAGGTAATATCTGTCTCTTAGAGTTTCTACTTATTCATCTTTCTTCATTGAGGTTTATTATGTATAAAACAAAACAAATCCCTAAAAATATTTGCGAATTACCTACATTTTAGAGGAGTTTAAGATTCTTGTGACTTGGTTGGCGTTGCTCTGATTTTTTTTTTTTTTTAATTGATGTTTTAATGGTTTCTAACATTGTGAAATTTTGGGTTGTACATTTTTGTTTGTCCATCACCATATATATGACTCCCTTCACCCCTTGTGCCCACCTCTCACCCCCCCACCCCGCACCCCCACCCCCACCCCCACCCCCACTGCCCCTGGTAACCACAGTCCAGTTTTCTCTGTCCATGTGTTGGTTTATATTCCGCATATGAGTGAGATCATACAGTGTTTGTCTTTCTCTTTCTGGCTTATTTCACTTAACATAATACGCTCCAGGCCCATCCATGTTGTTGCAAATGGGACGATTTTGTCTTTTTTTATGGCTGAGTAGTAGTCCATTGTATATATATACCACATTTTCTTAATCCAATCGTCTGTCGAGGGACACTTAGGTTGCTTCCACTTCTTGGCTATGGTGAATAATGCTGCAATGAACATAGGGGTGCATAAGCCTCTTTGGATTGTTGATTTCAGGTGCGTTGGATAGATTCCCAGTAGTGGGATGGCTGGATCATAGGGCATCTCTATTTTTAATTCTTTGAGGAATCTCCATACCGTTTTCCATAGAGGCTGCACCAATTTGCATTCCCACCAGCTGTGTATGAGGGTTCCTGTTTCTCCACATCCTCTCCAACATTTGTTGTTTTTTGTCTTGGTGATTATAGCCATTCTAACAGGCGTGAGGTGGTATCTTAGTGTTGTTTTGATTTGCATTTCCCTGATGATTAGTGATGTTGAGCATCTTTTCATGTGCCTATTGGCCATCTGTATATCTTCCTTGGAGAAGTGTCTGTTCATTTCCTCTGCCCATTTTTTGATCGGGTTGTTTGTTTTTTTGTTGTTCAATTGTGTGAGTTCTTTATATATTATGGAGATCAACCCCTTGTCTGATGTATGTTTTGCAAATATTCTTTCCCAGCTGGTTGGTTGTCTGTTCATCTTGATTCTGGTTTCATTTGTCTTATAAAAGCTCTTTAATCTGATAAAGTCCCACTTGTTTATTTTTTCTTTAGTTTCCCTAGTCTGGGTAGGCATGTCATCCGAAAAGATTCCTTTAAAACCAATGTCAAATAGTGTGTTGCCTATATTTTCTTCTATGAGTTTTATAGTTTCAGGTCTCACCTTCAGGTCTTTGATCCATTTTGAGTTAATTTTTGTGAATGGCGATAGCACATGGTCCACTTTCATTCTTTTGCATGTGGCTGTCCAGTTTTCCCAGCACCATTTATTGAAGAGACTTTCCTTTCTCCATTGCATGTTCTTAGCACCTTTGTCGAAAATTAGCTGTCCGTATATGTGTGGTTTTATTTCTGGGCTTTCAATTCTGTTCCATTGATCTGTGTGTCTGTTTTTGTACCAGTACCATGCTGTTTTGATTACTATTGCTTTGTAGTATGTTTTGAAGTCAGGGATTGTGATGCCTCCTGCTTTGTTCTTTTTCTTTAGGATTTCTTTAGCTATTCGGGGTCTTTTGTTGCCCCATATAAATTTTAGTATTCTTTTTTCTATTTCTGTGAAGAATGTCATTGGGATTCTGATTGGGATTGCATTGAATCTGTAGATTGCTTTAGGTAATATAGACATTTTAACTATGTTTATTCTTCCAATCCACGTGCATGGGATATCTTTCCATTTCTTTATGTCCTCATGGATTTCTTTCAATAATGTCTTGTAGTTCTCATTGTATAGGTCCTTCACCTCCTTGGTAAGATTTATTCCTAGGTATTTTATTCTTTTTGATGCAATTGTAAATGGTATTATCTTTTTGAGCTCTCTTTCTGTTAGTTCATTATTAGCATATAGAAATGCAACTGATTTTTGTAGATTGATTTTGTACCCTGCAACTTTGCTGTAGTTGTTGATTGTTTCTAATAGTTTTCCAACAGATTCTTTAGGGTTTTCTATATATACAATCATGTCATCTGCAAATAGTGAGAGTTTCACTTCTCTGTTACCTATTTGGATTCCTTTTATTCCTTTTTCTTGCCTAATTGCTCTGGCCAAAACCTCCAGTACTATGTTGAACAGGAGTGGTGAGAGTGGGCAGCCCTGCCTTGTTCCTGTTCTCAGAGGAATGGCTTTCAGTCTTTCCCCGTTGAGTATGATGTTGGCTGTGGGTTTGTCATATATGGCCTTTATTATGTTGAGGTACTTTCCTTCTATTCCCATTTTATTGAGAGTTTTTATCATAAATGAATGTTGTATCTTGTCAAATGCCTTCTCTGCGTCTATTGAGATGATCATGTGGTTTTTATTCTTTGTTTTGTTGATGTGATGTATCACGTTGATTGATTTGCGGATGTTGAACCATCCCTGCGTCTCTGGTATAAATCCCACTTGCTCATGGTGTATGATCTTTTTAATGTATTGTTGTATTCGGTTTGCCAATATTTTGTTGAGGATTTTTGCATCAATGTTCATCAGCGATATTGGCCTGTAATTTTCTTTCTTTGTATTGTCTTTACCTGGTTTTGGTATCAGGGTGATGTTGGCCTCATAGAATGATTTAGGAAGCGTTCCATCTTCCTCTATTTTTTGGAATAGTTTGAGAAGGATGGGTATTAAATCTTCTTTGAATGTTTGGTAAAATTCACTGGAGAAGCCATCTGGTCCTGGACTTTTATTTTTTGGGAGGTTTTTGATTACTATTTTAATCTCTTTACTTGTTATTGGTCTATTCAGATTCTCCATTTCTTCTTGGTTCAATTTTGGGAGGTTGTATAAGTCTAAGAATTTATCCATTTCTTCTAGATTGTCCAATTTGTTGGCATATAATTTCTCATAGTATTCTCTTATAATCCTCTGTATTTCCATGGTATCCGTTGTAATTTCTCCTCTTTCATTTCTAATTTTATTTACTTGAGCCTTTTCTCTTTTTTTCTTAGTAAGCCTGGCTAAGGGTTTGTCGATTTTGTTTAACTTCTCGAAGAACCAACTCTTTGTTTCATTAATCCTTTCTACTGTTTTTTTGGTCTCAATTTCATTTATTTCTGCTCTGATTTTTATTATTTCTCTCCTTCTGCTGGCTTTGGGCTTTGTTTGTTCTTCTTTTTCTAGTTCTGTTAGGTGTAATTTAAGGTTGCCTATTAGGGCTTTTTCTTGTTTGTTAAGGTGGGCTTGTATCGCTATGAGTTTCCCTCTCAGGACCGCTTTTGCTGCATCCCATATGGTTTGATATGGCATGTTATCATTTTTGTTTGTTTCCAGATAGTTTTTGATTTCTCTTTAATTTCATCAATGATCCATTGGTTGTTCAGTAGCATGTTGTTTAATCTCCACATTTTTGTCACTTTCCCAGTTTTTTTTTTCATGGTTCATTTCCAGTTTCATAGCCTTATGGTCTGAAAAGATGCTTGTTATGATTTCAATCTTCTTAAATTTATTGAGGCTTGCTTTGTTTCCCAACATATGGTCTATCCTAGAGAATGTTCCATGCGCACTTGAGAAGAATGTGTAGTCAGCTGTTTTTGGATGGAGTGCTCTGTATATGTCTACTAGGTCCATCTCGTCCAGTTTTTCATTTAAGTCTAATATTTCTTTATTAACTTTTTGTCTGGATGATCTATCCATTGCTGTAAGTGGGGTGTTAAGATCCCCTACTATTATTGTGTTGTTGTTGATTTCTCCTTTTAGGTTTGTTAATAGTTGCTTTATGTACATTGGTGCTCCTATGTTGGGTGCATATATATTTATAAGTGATATGTCTTCTTGATGTAGTGTCCCTTTTATCATTATATATTTCCCTTCTTTGTCTTTCTTAACCTGTTTTATCTTGAAGTCTGCTTTGTCTGATATGAGTATGGCAACACCTGCTTTCTTTTGTTTTCCATTAGCTTGGAGTATTGTCTTCCATCCTTTCACTCTGAGCCTGTGCTTGTCTTTAGTGCTAAGATGTGTTTCCTGAAGGCAGCATATTGTTGGGTCTTGCTTTTTAATCCATCCTGCCACTCTGTATCTTTTGATTGGAGAGTTCAATCCATTTACATTTAAGGTAATTATTGATATATGAGGGCTTAATGTTGCTGTTTTGTCACTTATTTTCTGGTTCTTTTGCATTTCCTTTGTTTCTTGTCCCATTTGTTTTGGACTGCCAATTCAGTTTGGTTGTTCTGTCTTATGATTCTTCTAGTTTTCTCTTTGTTTATCATATGTGGTTTTGCTTTGATTATTTGTTTAGTGGTTACCTTGAGGTTTGGGCAAAAAATCTTGTGTATGAGATAGTCCATTATCTGATAGCCTCCTATTTCCTTATACTAAGTCAATTCAGTCACTTTCCTCTTCCCCTTCTAAGTTGTTCTTGTTATACCTTATTCTATCTTGTGTTGTGGCTGTGTGTTTACAGTGATGAGGTTAAATTTATTTTTGGTGAATTTCTTCCTTTGATCTTTGAGTTTAGTATTTAAGTGGTTGCTAACCTATTCCGGTAAAGATCTACTATTTCTCTGATTTTGTCTACCTACTTTTCTCCTTCCTCCAAGCTTTGTGTTCCCTTTCTCTTCTTTTTTTCAGGCCTGAGGGCCTTCTTGAGTATTTCTTGTAGTGGGGGTCTCGTGGCCGTGAACTCCCTTAGCTTTTGTTTATCTGGGAGAGTTACTATTTCTCCATCATATTTGAAGGATATTTTTGCTGGATAGAGTATTCTTGGCTGAAAGTTTTTGTCTTTCAGTATTTTGAATATATCATTCCAGTCTCTTCTAGCCTGAAAAGTTTCTGTTGAGAAATCTGCTGAGAGCCTGATGGGAGTTCCTTTGTACGTTATTTTTTGTTTTTGTCTAGCTGTCCTTAATATTGTTTCTTTGTCGTTGACCCTGGCTAGCCTTACCACTAGGTGTCGTGGTGAAGGCCTTTGTCTGTTAATATATATAGGTGTCCTGTTGGCTTCGCTTACTGGTATTTCCTGCTCCTTCCCCAGAATTGGGAAATTCTCAGCTATTATTTCCTTGAATAGGCTCTCTGTTCCTCTTTCCCTCTCCTCTCCCTCAGGAATACCTATAATTCTTATGTTACATTTTCTAATAGAGTCAGATATTTCTCGGAGTCTTTCTTCATTTCTTTTTAGTCTTAGTTCTCTCTCCTCTTCCATCTGGAGTATATCTGTATTCCTATCCTCTAAAGTACTAATTCTTTCCTCCATATTGTCAGCTCTGTTCTTTAAAGATTTCAGATTCTCCTTTATCTCCTCCATTGTGTTCTTCATCTCCATCAGCACTGATTGGTTTTTCTTTATGATTTCAATCTCTTTTGTGAAGAAACTCCTAATCTCATTGAATTGTTTGTCTGTGTTGTCTCATATTTCGTTGAGTGTTTTTATGATAGCTATTTTGAAATCTCTGTCATTTAGTTTATGGATTTCTGTGTCTTTGGGGTTGATTTCTGGGTGCTTGTCATTTTGTTTCTGGTCTGGTGATTTCATATATTTTTGCATTGTGGTTCCTATGTTGGTTTTGTTTTTCCTCATCCTGGAAGTCTCTGGTTGCAATTTCCACCTGGCGCCACTGTCTGATGGTAAAGGGCTGTGTAGTCTAAGCCCTCTGCGCTCTGCCCCGGTTTTTCTGCTGCGATCTGCAGTCCCCCCCCCCCCCCCCCCCCCCCGGTGCGATCCACGGGTCCAGTTGTTTGATCAGGTCTGCCTCCGATCGCTAGATCTGGTCAGTTGAGCTGCAGAGTCCGGGTTGGGGGGGTGGGGAGCTCTCTCTTTTGCCCTCTGGGTCCCTGACGTGGGAGGCTTCTCGTTTCCCCTCTTTATCGCTCTCTGGGGTGCTCAGATGTTGATGGTAGCCCTGTGGCTCCTTTGAGTCCTCTGTGCGGGAGTTTCCCACTAGCTGAGAGAGTCCGAAGAGCCACGGTTTCCCGCCGAGGGCCGCCCCTCCCCCCTCTCTGGGAGCCCCGCCCACCAGGATCGCTGATCTGATGGGGAGGGAGTGGAGTTCTCCTTACCTCTCCCCACTTCCTCCGGGGGCCCAGCACGTTCCACTCTCAGGTGTGCGGCAGTGTGGATCCCTCCGCTCTAGGTTTTCACTGTCTGGGATTCCGTTGTTGGTCTGTGACTGTTGCTTTTGTTGTATCTTGTCGGGGGAAGAGTTCACGGGAAAGCTCACTCCGCCATGATGCTGACGTCCTCTGATTTTTTTTTAAAAACATGTATGCAGTGATTATAGATAGCAAAAGCTCTTGCTGATGCCTTTGTTATTCAATATCTTATTATGGTCAAAGCAAGGATATAATTCTAATTAATACAGGAATTCCAATTTAATCATAACCTCCTGGTTTTCCTGTTTGGCAAAACAGTCTGAAGGGGTCAACTCAGTCAGTTAGAACAAGTGCTAAGGAGGTCAGGGTCATAGGCGTGAACATTATACTAGAGAGGAGGGTCTAATGTACGTAGGGCACTCGGTTTGTTGGACTGAAGTGTTTTAACCCCGATTTGAATTCCCAGCAGTTTAACACACAGGTGGAATCAGTCTTACAAGATGATAGTGCGTGGAAGGCTGCATGCAACTTAGCCCATCTTGGAGGAAAATACACTGGAAAATGTTCATATCCTAGTGAAAATATGTCAATAATGTCATCTTTGTATTTGAAGGGCAGTATTTACACATTTGGCAAAGCAATGTGATAGACAACAAAGGGCCCGATTTTGGAGCCAAACAGCTTGTTACTATCTGACATTGAGCAAGCTTAGCCTTTGAGGCTGCCTCCTCATCTATAATCTGGCAATGATACCCACCTCACAGGTTTTTGTGTGAAGATTAGATAATTTATGTATATATGGTACTTAGTGCTTGCAACAAAATATTAGTTTCTTCACCTCCTTCCACTTTTCCCAGCTTTTTCTCTTTTCTTTCTAAACTGCTTTCCAACCATCAGTCCAACACAATTACAGCTTTGTTTTTTTTTTTTTTAACTTTTTATATGGAAAAATGTCAAACACACGGACAGGAAAAAATGATAGTTCAATGAACAATCATATAGATTGTTATATAGAATGAACAGTTATTAATATTATCTCATATTTACTTAATCTCTCTTTTTTATCCTCTCTCCTTCCCTCCCTCCCTCTCCTCTTTTCTTCCTTTTTTTCTCTCTATATTTTGTTATTGTTGTTGTTGCTGACATGGTAACATCTTTTCTCTTTTGGCTATAGATATTATTTATGTCTTCAGCTTCGGCAGGACATAGTTGCAGGGCGTCTGCCTTGTTCCTTTGCGACTTTAGCGTTATTAGGTTCTTACACCATCCAGTCTGAGCTGGGAGACTATGACCCAGAACTCCATGGTGCGGATTATGTTAGTGATTTTAAACTGGCCCCAAATCAGACCAAGGAACTTGAAGAGAAGGTCATGGAACTGCATAAGTCATACAGGTAAGTATTGTTCTGTGTTTGTTTTGGCAATAAGTTTAAACTCTTGACCTGAGATAGATTCAAGTGTTTGCCTTAGCGGGAACATGGTGCCATAGAAAGAGTCAGCATGAGTTCAATATCCATCCCGATTCTTTGGGCAAGCCTTTTAAGCCCTCTGAACCTCGGTTTTCTCATCAGAGTAATGGGTGTTGCATTGTAGGATGAAAACTAAATGAGGTAATGTATGTAAAGCACTAAACACCATATCTGGCACGTAGTAGGTGCTCAATAAATGGTAGCTATTGTTATTACTGCCTTACCTTTTTTTTTTAGGTTTTAAACTTATTATGTTGTCTTAGGTGCCTTGAGATCCTTAGAGCAGGGGTTCTTAGCTTAGGATCTACGTACATGGATAGACTTCAGAGGGCCCATGAAACCCCTGAAGGTATTTTTAAAAGTCTTTATTGAATTCATTGGTTTTTTTCATGGAAATAGTTGGTAATGTTGGAAAGTATCATAACATAGTGATCAAGAACAAGGGCTTATAGTCAGAATGAGCTGGGTTAAAATCTTGGCTCTGCTTGGTCTTGGCCTTGTGACTTGGGGTAATTCACTTAATGTCTCTGAGCCTCAGGTTCCTTATATGTCTGATGGAGATCATTACCTCAGAGGAAATAGAGTGATTGATAGGATAATAAAAGGTAATGTGTGGAAAGACTTAATACAATGTCTTAAGTGGTAAAATTTCAACAAATGTTAGCTAATGTTGAAGTGCCAGCATAATTTGTTTCTTTCTGCCATATATCCCATTGTTATTTGAGTGACTTGTTATAGCTAAATTTTACAAGCTGCCTTAGCTTCTTACTGTGAATGTCTGATCTTGGCCTTGAGTTAGTACCCTGAGTTATGTTAGCATGAGTTAGGTTACAATGCTTCAGAGGGTCACACTGCTAAGAGAGAAATCCAAAGAATGGTATTAGTAGGCTTTCCGTGATAGTAACAAGTATTCTTTCTAGCTGTTGAGCCATCTTGTATTCCTTGGAGTGGTTCCATTAGGATTACATGGATTGGAATGCTTTGAATAAGAGAGCTTTAAGTCAAGGTGTCCCAATCCTGGCTGCCTTATTGCCCTTGTAGGTTCTGGTACCTCAGTCATAAGAACCATAATAAAGACTTTAAAGTCTACAACCTACATAGCAGTAGTCTTGTAAGAACCACCATTCTCTCATGGGGCCACACTGTTTCCATGGAGAACTGCCAAAGTTTGCTTTGCAAGTTTGGGCGTTCACATTCCAACGCACTGATGATTAGGATCACTAAATACACCACTTTCAATTTGTTGATGTAACTTAAGGATGTTGTATTGTCCTTAAATACATTTTTAAATACTTTTATTTATGTTCTGATTGTGATTCTAGAAATTTATCTATGTATATAAATATAAATATATATTTTATACTCACACACATATATACATACAAAAGCAAGTAATGGAAAGAAACAATTAATTAAAATAATATGATTTGTTAGAATGTCAGGATTGTAGGGGAATGTTCTTTTTACTTTCTAATAATTTTAAAATAATTTTCATTATTAGTAGTATAATCTTTGGGCAATTGGTAAAACAATAAAAAAAAATATTTTACTGCTGCTGTGGAGCCAGACAGCAGAAAATAGTGGTGTCAGATTATGATTGATACCTTAAATCTGATGATTCTTTTGTTATTTGATCATAATAGAATCTCAGATTTGGGAGGACATAATAGTGTAACTCTCATCCAGTGCTTATTTGCCTTTGTAGCATTGTTACGTAATCATCATAATCATCATCATAATTATAAGCAGCTAATTATTGTGTATCTATTATTATGTGCCAGATACTATGCTAAGCACTTTATATACAATACCACATTTAATCTTTATAACCACTCTTTGAGTTAGGCAAGCAGTTCTCAAAGGGTGGTTTATAGACCCCCCGCAGTCTTCAAGATTCTTTCGAGGGGTCTGTGAGGTTGAAATTATTTTCGTAATAATACTAAGATGTTATTTGCCTTTTTCACTGTGTTGAAATGGGTGGAGCACAAATCAAGAAAATGGCACCAAACTGTACTAGTAGTCATTATATTCTTTATCAACATGCGCTGTTATTTTATGTTTTAACTTGGAATTAAAAATAAAATTAAATCGGCCAGTTCACTTAAAAATTTTCTTGATGAAGCAGTAAAAAGTATTAATTTTATTAAATCTTAAATATATTTCTGTTTAATATTGGGTGTGATTAAATGGCAAGTATACATAAAGCCCTCTAACTGCATACTGAAGTACAACAGTTGTCTCAAGGAAAAGCACTTGTGTAATTGTTTTGAGTTATGAGCTGAATTAGCCAACTTTTTGATGGAACACCATTTCTACTCAAAAAAATGACTAACTGTGATTATTCAGACTTGGTTATTTGGCAGACATTCTCTCAAAAATGAAGTGAGTCAGTACTTTTAGAGTTAGTAAACAACTGACAGTATTTGTTGCTAATGACAAAATTCAAGCTTTCAAGTGAAAATTAGAATTTTGGAAAACTTGTATTTGCCATCATGATCTTGACAGGTTCCAAATACTTAAAGACTTTTCTGATGAAATTGGTGATGATTTTAATGAATACAATTTTTTTAATATTATTGTACAATGAAATGTGTCAACATTTGGAAGACGTATTACTTGATGAACCAATATTTTTCAGATATGAAACGTATGATATTACCAAATCATGCATGGGTAAAAAAGGTCCATTCAAAATGCAAGATAGATCAATGGGTTTTAATGTAACATGGTACAAAAAGTTCATTGGTATGTTTTCAGATTTCACTTTGCAACTAACCTTTAAGAAACTGTCATTATTGAGTTTTGGTGTAGTATCAAAGAATAATATTTTTAATTATCAGTCCTTCCTTTTCCAACTACATATCTATGTGAGGTCAGGTTTCTTTATATACTACAACTAAATCAACATATTACAGAAGCAGATCGAGAATCCAAATGAATGTAGAAGCAGATAGGAGAATCCAACTGTCTTCTAAGCCAGACATTAAAAAAATTTATAAATGTGTAAAACAATGTCACTTTTTTACTACATTTTGGGAAAATATTGTCATTTTTCGCACAAAAAAGTTATTCATGTTAAGTATGAGTTTATTATTGTTACTCTTTAAAGATTTAATATTTTTATATTTTCTTAGTTTTAATTTCTAATATAGTAAATATTGATAGAAATAACTATCGTAAAGAAAAGCTCTTTGGGGTCCTCAATAATTATTAAGAGAGTGAAGGGATCTTCAGGTCAAAAAGCTTAAGAATCACTGAGCTAGGCAATAAAACAGAAGCATGGGCCCTGGAGTCAGCCTGTCTTACTTTGCATTCAGACTTCATTCCTTATTAACTTTATGACTCTTAGTAAGTTACTTAAGCTCTAAGCTTCAGTTTTTTCATCTGAAAAATAAAGGTGATAATGTGAATTTTGTGATTGTTAAATCAGAAAATTCATATGAAGTGCTTAGCACAATGATTAATATATAGTGCGAGTTCAAATATTTGCTAGGATAATAATAATTCTTATCCCCATTTTACAAGTAATGAATGTGAGTCTGGGTTTAGAGAACCACTCTTTGGAACTTAGCAGAATTTAAACCCAAATAAGTGAAACAATCTCAGAGGACAGATGGATTTGGTCCAGTTGATGTTCTGTTAGGTATATGGATAGAAATTGAGCAATAATGGATTGCCATGACTGGAAAATTTAGAAGTCTGTCATCTTGGAATTTACTTGCTGCTTTTTGGAAAGATTGGCAACCCTCACAAATAGAAAGCCACATGAAAATGTTAATTATGTCCAACAATATGGCATTTTAACCAGTCCAAAGAAACTTCTGTTTAGGCAGAAGAAGCGTTTTACTCTGCATTGAAAAGTACAAGCAAACACCACCCTGCTCCTCAGATAAACAGAAGACAGCCTACTTACATGCAACAAGGGCCCTTAGTAGTGGCCCTTTGCCCAGACAGAGACTTTGAAGCTATAATTAACACTTTAAATTTACACTAGAAAATCAAGCTTTAAAATTAACTGCCCTCCATTAATGGGTACTAGGGAAGTATGTAAACTTGTCAGTTGTTCCCCACTTAATTATTTGAAATCACAGTCCTTAATTAGGAGATGCAACAAATGTTATTAAAAAGCTGTCACATAACACTGGAACTCACTGAATGGCTTTACATCCTGACCCCACTAGCTCAAAATAAATAGAGGGAAACTTTGTTATAACTTCTCTTTTTAATGGGCAAGAGTTAATCAGTGCCAAAGCTCCCTAGTTAGGTACTATTGTAAGCTGCAGTACTTTCAAGTAGTAAATTATTAGGTGGTAATGAATAAATTCAAGACAGTACTCTTAGTGGTTTAGAGGTGTCTAATCTCTTCCCAGCTAGTTTGTTATTACTTTCAAGAATGTTGGAGGGCCGGCCCCGTGGCTTAGCAGTTAAGTGCTCGCGCTCCGCTACTGGCGGCCTGGGCCCGGATCCCGGGTGCGCACTGACATACCGCTCGTCTGGCCACACTGAAGCCGCGTCCCACACACAGCAACTAGAAGGATGTGCAACTATGACATACAACTATCTACTGGGGCTTTGGGGGAAAAAAAAGGAGGAGGATTGGCAATAGATGTTAGCTCAGAGCCGTTCTTCCTCAGCAAAAAGAGGAGGATTAGCATGGGTGTTAGCTCAGGGCTGATCTTCCGCACAAAAAAAAAAAAAGAGAGAATCTTGGAAAATTTAGGAAAAACCATGATCTTTAAAATTTTAAGCTGAAAATAATTTAATTTGTGATATTAAACTTGTAAAATATATGTATTATATTTACATGCACAGATATCTATGGGTGGTGGGATTATGGAAGATTTTCTTTTTTTATATATACTTTTAATGATATTTTCCAGATTGTATACAATGAATGTGTATGACTTTTATAATCAGAAAAAGCTTCCTGAAACAGTTTTGTTCTAAAGCCGTTAGGTGGGATAGAGCAAGATAAGTCATTCACGCAGATGGCCAGTCTGGCTGGGGATATTGGGGTCTAAGGAGGGTGGAGAGTATTCATGGGTGGGGGACCAGCCTGGCATGAGAAGTCAGATCTCAAATAGGATGAAGAGCGTAGTCATGTGTAGGCATGTGGTACTGGTTATCAGAGGCAGAGCAGAGTGAGAAGGGCATCCACACAGGGGTAAGGCCTGCATAGGGTGGAGGGCATCCATGTGGGGTGGAGTGAGAAGGGCATCCACACGGCGGTAAGGCCTGCATACCTGCATAGGGTGGAGGGCATCCATTTAGGGTGGTGCTTGATACAGGGTGTTGAAGCCTGAGCAGGGTGAAGAAGATATCCATGGAAGGGGTGGCCTAATACCAGGAGTCAGAACCTGAGTGAGATAAGGAGGACATCCATGTGTGGAGAGCAGCCCAGCATAGGGGATTTAGAGTCCAAGCGGGTGAAGAGGGCATCCACGTTGGGGAGGGGTCAGTGGCAGCAATGACAGTTATATACAGGGGGTTGATCAAATTAGTCAATATATTAAGGATAATGGGAGCCAGGTTTCTCACTGTCAGTAAAAGGAGATACAAATTATGGAGAGGGAGAAATAAAATGATCTCTGTGGTGTTGCTTCAAAAATGGAGGTTTCAGTGTGAACTCATGGTTTCTGATAGATCAATAAATATAGATGTAAATAGGTACATACACATATATACATACATACATGCATGCATACTCACATACTAACTCTACATTGTGCCAGAAGGAGATGTCAAAAAATGAGGAGAAATGATCAGAAGGACACAGAATCTAGCTTGAAGACGCTCCCACTGACCAAATCTGGGACAATTTAAGCACTAAAATAAATAAGGAAAATAATTGATTATGTTGCATTAAATAAAATGGGAATCCATGAGTCCGTACTGATATAAATAAATGAATAAGTTGAAAGTTTGGTAAGGAATAGATATTCAAAAGGTTTCAAAATACATTCCCACAAAATGTTTATTAATTACAAAGAGATAAAGAGGAATTTCACAGAGGAGAAGCCTGGCAGACATCAGTAATCAAAAAGAACCTCATCTGTGAAGGGACAAATGGAAATCATGTACCACCTGATAGGATGCAGTGAGACCACAGGGCCGCTTCAGTGATATTCCTGTCAAAGATGCACCACCTGAATTAACTCACGGAGAAACATCAGACAGGCCCGAATTGAGGGGTATTCTATAGAATAACTGGCCTATAATCTTTAAAAGGTCAAGATTATGAAAATCAAAGAAAGATTAAAGAACTGTTCCAGACTGAAGAAGACTAAAGAGACATGAACTAAATGAAACTCGTGATGCTAAACTGGATCCTTCTGCTATACAGAACATTTTGAAACAACTGGCTAAGCTTGAATGAGGTCTGAGGATTAGATGGCAGTAATGTATTAATATTTATTTCCTGGTTTTGACAGTTGTATTGAGGTTATGTTAAGATAATGTCCTTGTTTATAGGAATTACACACCAAAGTATTTGGGAGTGATGGGTCATCAGGTTGACAGTTGACCCTCAAGTGGTTCAGGAAAAAATTATTTGTATTGTAGGTAACTTTTAAGTTTGTATGTTTTAAAAATTTTTTAATTATATAAAAAATTTTAAATGCAAGCATTGGCCAAACCTCGAATATAGATATTATTTTAAACTAACAGGGAAAGCCATAGTTTTAAAGTTGAAGATGTCTTCTTAATACAATTTTAAAGCATGCTTACTTAGAAAAGCATTTAACTACAGTTTGAAATGTAAATCTGTATTCAAATTGACCCCATTAATGTCCCTTAGAGTTGGAGGAGGGAGTATGGGAAAGATTTTATCATGATTGCTTCATTTACTGTTTTAAAATTTGTCTTCAAATTCAGGTGATCAAAATTATTTCTCTTTTGTGAGCTGCATGTAGATGTACCACTGTACCATCAGAAACCTAAGGTTGCAATAATAATAAACATTTATATTTTACAAAGCAGTTTCACAGCCATTGTCTCATTTTATCCTGCTAGTCACATGCATTCATTCAGCAAAGGCAAGAGTCATTGCCTATCCTGGTATCTAGAAGTAGGTATTATTATGATTCTTACTTTATAATTAGGAGATTGAGGGAGACACCTGATCTTAAGTGCGGGAGCCAGGATTCCAGCTCCAGTGATGTGGCTTGAGTTTGGACTAAAGCCCGCTGCCTTAAACTAAGAGTCATAACTTGCCCATGCCCATGTGATCCCTCAGGCCTGTTTCTTCATCAGCAAAATGAAAATGTTGTAAAGACTCTGTAATCTTCAAGCCTCTGTTCCAGCTTCAAAATCCTAAAATTCAAGCCATCAATAATAATAACAACAACAACAAATGGCTGGGAGTAACCTTAACTAGAAACGTATATAACTTATATGCGGGGAAAAACACTACAAAACTTTCCTGAGATGTTTTCAATGACTTGAATGTACAGATTTGCATATGTGTTAATTTTCTATTCTCCTTTTTGGGGGTTCAATTTCAGAGGCATTAATAAATAGAAATCAGATATGATGGTTTAGCACTTGTGAAAAGAAGTTTATTCAGGGAGGCTGAGTCAGTAACAAATCTTCAGCCTCTCTCCTGAGATTTTTTTTTTTCTTTTTTGGTTGTTGTTCCACGGAACCCTTTGTTCTTTTTAATGAGAGTAAAGACAGATGGGTTTGGAAGAGACTTTCTCTTGTTAAATGAATAGGCTACTGCTGCTTTGTATAGCTTGAGGCAGTCTTATGGGAACTAGGCAGTTACATGGTTTTTCTTTGGGGGTGTGGCTGCATTATTGTTACTATGAAGTTATATTCGATTGGTCTGAATGGTGCAACTCTAGGAGTGATATCTTTTTCTTCAAAGCTCAACATAACAGCTCATGAGCACGTTTCAAAGGAGAGGAAAGTTATAAAGGAGAAGGAAAGACCATCACAGTGAGCGTTTAGACAGTGAGACTGATTGTTTTCAAACAAATCTAATTCATTATATGCCTAGTAATGAAGACATCTTAATAACAGAGAAAGCAGCCCCATTAGCTACATGCTTCTATTAACCAATTTATTTTGTTTAGGTTAGTGGGCAGGACACCATCTGTTACCAGAGATTTTCTTTTCATCAAGTCTGCCCCCATTAAGAGTCCACAGTTAAGTAACTTCGGCTGCCCTCCTGTTTAATTTCCATAATAACTCAATTCAGGGGTATGGAGAGAAAAAGGCAGCTAAGAGGATATTGTAAATTGTACCATGCCCTCAGAGGATTTAATTTGGTCACCTCCTTGGCAAGAAGAATCAGTGGGAGGAGTTTATGTATGTTGGAGAAAAAGGCTGAGGAGAGGGAGGGGCAGAACTGATGGTGGATGAAGCAGCTTTAAGGAAATCATTTGGTAGGATTTTTTTAAAAACCTTTTTTGCAGGTAGCTTTTTGATGACTTTTGTTTCTCCAATATCTCTTTTTCTAAGGCATATTTCAATTATTTAGACACAGTGAAGAGTCCGTTTTTATAATATTCTACTTTCAGGACTATGAAATATACCTAAGTACATTTTGGTACATATATGTTTGTGTGTTTATATAAAGTAAAATTAGTATAAACGTTATTATTGTAAATGTTGACACTGTGACACTGAAAGAGTTTTTTATTTTTATTTTATTAAAGGTCCATGACTCCAGCTCAGGCTGACCTGGAATTTCTCGAGAATGCCAAAAAGTTGTCTATGTATGGTGTTGACCTTCATAAAGCAAAGGTAATGATAACTTTGGCCTTTATTAATATGCATGTGTTGAACCTGTGTCATATAATACTTCTTACCAACCTTTATCTGGGGTATTATAAAACATTCCAAACAGAGAGTAGTTCTTGTTAGAATTTTAAGTCTATCAATTGAATCAATCAGTTGTATCATCAAGTGTATAAATTGAATTGCCCCTTTGCAATTCCACCATCAGAATGAAGTTTCACATCCAAGCCACTGTAAGAATCAAAAGATACAGCACCTAGAGCAAAAGAAATGAGATTTTCCTAAAATGCAGGTACATTTGAAAATATAGAGTGGCAGCAAGGCATGTTTCACAGCCAACGTCACCTGCATCAGAATCACCTGGGTGTTCATTAAATATGCAAATTCCTGAGCTCCTCCCAGGTTTACTGAATTATTTTGGAGGAGAGGCTGAATCTCCAGACCTAATGAACATCCCAAATGATTCTCATTCATACTTGAATCTGAGAACCATTGGCTAGTGTGGTCTCTGAACCAGCAGTTAGCATCATCTAGGAACTTGTTAGAAATGCACATTTCAGCCCCCATCGCAAACTTACTGAATCAGAAACTCTGTGGGTGGAGCCCAGCAATCTATTTTAACAAGCTCTCTAGGTGATTCTAATGCACACAGGATAAACCATAGTGGCTCATTTAGGAACCACTGGGTTAGGGAATTGGAAACTTGAGCTTTAATCTTAGTTTTGCTTAATACAACCTAATAGAATGAATACTTAAGGGAAGTTGCTTGACTTCTCTCATCTTCAGCTACTGAAATGGCTGGGGAGGTTGAGGATTTTGTGAGGGAAAGGGCTCAAGGGATGATCTGAGGTTCATTTAGAGGAACTTAACTAGGATGCGTGATGAGGGGAATCAAAACGGTGTCAAATGAGAAAAAAGCAAAGGAATAGGGATACTTAGCCCATAGAATAGAAAGTTTAGGGAAGATATAATATCTGTCCTCATGTATTTAAAGGATTGGTGTGTGAAGTAGAGATTTTATACATCTCCAAGATATAAAACTAGAGCCAATAAAATGGAAACTATGGGGAAATACTGTTCAGCTCAGTTGCACAAATTGTCTAACAGAGCTTTTCAAAGATAGGGTGGCTACCTCATAAGGTAGTGAGCTCTCTATCAGTGGAGGTATTCTAGGATAGGCAAAATAATTACTTGGTAGGAATTTAGAAAAGGACATTCAAATATCTGGTGGGTGATTGGACTAGAATGACCTTTCAGGCTTCTCCCAACCTGAATATCTGATATCTGAAGTTTCTTCCCTCTTTAGTTTCTACTAATTCTAATAAAATTTCATTGCATGTTAGCGACTTTTTTTAAGATGTTGCTCTGGATTGTTTTGGGCTGGGTACTGTAATTTCCATGAATCTCTAAAGTAGATGGTAGGAAGATCAGATCAGCTGTATTTCCAGAACTGAAATTGTTAGGTTTTGCTTCTCAGTTTCTGCTGGAGGCTGGTGTCAATTCAGTAATTATCAGGAATGAATGAAGAAGTCAGGCAGCATGTTCCTTTCCCAAATGTTGTAGAGCAAATTATTTCTCTAAAACGTATAATTAAGAGAGAGATGTAATTGTACCCACAGGCTTTAAGAACTTAGGAGGGCATCTTCTGGGAAATTCTCAGTTACGTAGCCATTGAATTAGAGCTGTATATAATTTCTTCTCTATTGTGCTTATACATAAGACATGTAGGCACTAATATGTTTCTCTATCCTCATTTTGGGAAAAGGAGTAGTCTAGAAGCATTTAACTCTGGGTTTTGATTACTTTTCTAAATAAATAGTCATTTGTAGTGATTAACTCAGGTGAGATTTATTCTCCTTGAATTATAGACATAGATGATTAATATTATGTATTTAATTTTTAAAAATGTCTTTAATAATAAATATGGCTTTATCTTATCCTTCTTGACTTGGGGATATTTATAATTTAATATGCTTAACATCTAGTAATTAAAAGAATCTGAGATCGTCTCATACTGAGTTTATACAGGAACAGAGTCAACTTCTGTACTTATGAATTTTGGAGGGATGACCACTTTATCATAGACAAACAAGAATTATCATTGTGCATATATATTTGGCAGTATACATAACCCTAAGCCCTGGCCTCCAGGAAGTCATATGGTCTGCTGACTTTAAACATACATGTATAGGACATGCAGCTACCGTAGCTACTGTAGTAATTATTTGCTGATTATGATAGTGATTGATTTGAGTATTTTAGAACTGGGAGACCAAAATGAGAACATGAATGCTTACCCTAGAATTTTCATATACAGACAGGCATGTTAAAAGTAGATTAGAGTCTCTTTTTGGATTATTAAGGAAAGCCTTTTCAGAGGATGCAGGGGTTCAGTTTTAGGAGGAATGTTGTGAAGGTAGATGAGGTATAAGCCCAGTGACGCTTTACAGTGGCTTTGAGGGGTGGTGGTGGTGGTAGCAGCTGTATTGCTCCTTATAGCGGTTGGTTCCTTCAGTGGGTCAATATGTGCCTGTCCATTGTTTCTTGGACAAGAGAAAAGCAGATGTTTCCTCTGAGTCACTAATAATAAATGAAGTAATTGATAGTAACGGTTGAAGGTTTAAGCCTAATGTATGTTGTTGCTAAAATACCTTGAAATTCCTAAATTTATCGACCTACATAAATCAAGATTTTTGCAAATAAGAAGCAAAGGATTTACTGATATTTACTGATATTTGCCATAATAAGTTATGAATAATAATGTGAGGAGGTAACAAACTCAATGTAAACACAGAGCATGTTGTCAATAACAGACAGTATTTAGTGTGATATAAAAATGATTAAGATATAGTTTCCACCCGTGAGGACTGGATTGTAATTTTTTTCTAGTTATTTTCCTGATTATAAAGGTGATATATATATATATATATATATATATGTATATATACACATATACATATATGTATATGGATATTATCTACACATAATTGTATGTGCCTAGAAAATAGGATAATAATCCTGGAAATTATCCTGTTTACTGTTAAAAAGTGTGGAAGGAGGAGATAGAATTTTACTCCTTCTTTTATACACTTCTGCACTGTTAGAATTTTTTACATATATATTAGTATTGTGATATTTAAATTTTTTAAAAAGATAATACATGTTTATTATAAAAATTGGAAAGTGTAGAAAACTAAAATGAAAAATTGCTCATAATTGTACCACCTAAAGAATGCCATTATTAACGTTTTGGTATATTCATCTTTTATGTATTTTTTAAATTGTTGAGATCAAATTGTATATGCAGTTTTTGTATATATGTAAAAATATATATATCCTGCTTTATTTCATTTAACATTACAACATAATTATTTTCCCATTTATCTCCCAAATTCTATATAACTATTTTAATGGCCATATTGTATTTCACTCTATGAATGGACAATAATTTAACCCTAATGCTTAGATACTTAGGTTATATCCAGTTTTTCACTCTTATAGCACTCTGAACATTTTCATGTATAAAGCTTTTTTTGTGATTTGAATTGTTTCCTTGGAATAGATTACAGAAATAGAATTACTGAGTCTGATTTGGACGTTTTTAAGATATTTGTGATAGGTAATAACATTGATTTTTTAAAATGTTGTATAGTAATAATGTTTTTACATAGACCGAATAGCCCCATGGATTATGATTGTTAGGTTAAGCTTTATTTTTCATTGTGTGCTGTGTAACTGTTTTTGGTTGTTGATGTCTTCAGATTATCTAATAATAGTCAACAATGTGTTGAGTACTTTGCTCAAGACTGAAATGCTAATGCTTTTCTTTTTCAGGACTTGGAAGGAGTGGATATCATCCTAGGTGTCTGCTCTAGTGGGCTTCTGGTTTACAAAGATAAGCTGAGAATTAACCGCTTTCCTTGGCCCAAAGTGCTGAAGATTTCTTACAAACGTAGCAGCTTTTTCATCAAGATTCGGCCTGGAGAGGTACAGAATTTGAGTTTCTTTCCCCCTGAATCAAATACAGACCATGTCTAAAACATCTCTTCATTCCCATTTCCTTGTTATGTCATCTAAGAGGTCTCTCTGTAGCTAACTATTCAGGAGCTGATAATTCTGTTTTCTAAATGAATCAGTCCTGTGATGCTTCTTCTATGCCTTACTACTGGTCGTCTGGACATTTCTTTTTAGTTAAGTAAATATATCACGACCAAAAGTGAAACTTGGATTGATAAACTTATTCCTTGTTTACTCCAGGTAAAATTTTGATGGAAAAATATTTTTGAATTAAGTAGCATGAGATTTTTAAATTGTGGGGTTAAATTACTCATGTTTTGCACCCCAATCTTTTACTTAATATAACTAAAATTTATTTGTATGCATAACTTCTAGTGGTTACTGAGAATGTGTTCTAAGGTCAAGTTCTAGATTTTTAATAGAGTTGGATGTTCAACTTTGTACCAGATAACTCAGTTATTAGTTAGTGGTCAAGTTTCAGGATATACTAATGCTAGTCAAATTTAACTTTTATATTAAAGAGCCGTTGTGGCACAGCGGAAAATTAAGTAGGAATTAAATTTTTTTTTTAAAAGTGTTCTAGCTCCTACTCTGCCATCTACTAAGCAAAAGACCCTGGACAAATATAAGGCTCAGCTTCCTTATCATTCAAGTGAGATAATACCTCCTCTGTCACAGTTGATTTTCAGATTAAATGAGATGACAGCTGTGAATGCTCTGAACAAGAAAGCACCATATTAAAGGAAAGTGGCTTTTTTGTGTATATATCACCATCTGCTGGTGAAAAATGGCTTATTATCTGAGCATGGGAATACTGGATGTGCAGCCTTAAAAATCTTGGATAAGGATTATCAATGAAGCATTTATTTATTTACCTGTGCCAAGCGCAGAGAAATCAGTGTCTTCCCTCAAAGAGTTTCAAATCCAAGAGTCAACAAATATTTATTGAGTGCTTTCTTTGTGCCAGGCACTATTCTAGGGGCTAGAAATATAACAGTGAATAAAAGAGTCCATCACTCAACAATCTTACATTTTAATGTAGGAAGGCAGAAAATAAATAAATATATATATATATACACACACAAATATTAATTAGTATGCTAATGGGAACTCCTTGGTTTCTTTAAATGTCAACTATATAGTATATACTGAAAATGCAGAATTCTTATTTAAGAAAGCAGTCAGGAATAACAGTAGGATTTTGAGAAGTGTAGTTTTATGACTAGAGTAAATGATTTAGCACGGTGTAGTGGAAACTGAAATTCTGGTTCTGCCACTTAATAGCTGTGAGACTGAGCACATAACTTCTCTGACCTCAGTTTCTTCATGTGTAAAAATACAGATAATACTATCTAATCATAGTGTTATTGGCAATAGGCACTAGAAATAAATGTCAGTTTCCTTTCCATCTTATAAAAAGTGCATAAGACAGAAACAGAGAAGCAAGAGACTAGCAGGACAGTGTTCCCAGTAGCACTGGCAGGATATGGTTTGCTTCAGTCAAAGACATATCTAGATAAATTAGTGATCAATCAAAGGAAAAGAAAGAAAAGACAGGGGCCAGCCCCAATGGGCTAGTGGTTAAAGTTTGCTGTGCTCCGCTTTGGCTGCCCAGGTTCGGTTCCCGGGCGCGCAACCATACCACTCCTCGGTCAGTGGCCGTGCTGTGGTGGCTGCTCACCTTAAAAAAAAAAAGAAAAAAAAAGAGGAAGATTGGCAACAGATGTTAACTCAGGGTGAATCTTCCCCAACGGGGGAAAAAAAAAATGAAAAGACATTTAATAATTCAAGAATCTGGTTTGAGCCAAAATCTTTAGCTCCTAATACTAAAAATGACGGCATAATCATATTGATTGGTTGGAGGAATCGTGTGCTATCCCATTCCCTGATCAGTGAGTAGTCCAGTATCCCAAATGCAGGCAGTGACTAAGGAAGAGCAGTGTCTGGACAATCAAAAGGTGACTTAATTGTGGCTCAGAAAAATGTGCAGTATGTGTGTTTCTGAATAAAATAAGATGCATAAATAATATAAGATGCATTCCCTGGCTTCCTTGCTGTAGAAAAAGCTATCCTCAGTGAGTAAGTTTCTTTTGGTAAGTAGGAAAAAATTTCAAATGATATTTTATGTCCTTAAACTAGTAACATTCTTTTTATTCACAATGTCCTCTCTAGCACCGTATTTCTGTGATACTGATTTTATGTTCTTAAACTAGTAACATTCTTTTTATTCACAATGTCCTCTCTAGCACCGCATTTCTGTGATACTGTATCATTGTAGTTGAAGAATGCTTCATGTCCCCTGTTTATTTGTGTTTTTATAGCAAGAACAATATGAAAGTACCATTGGATTCAAACTTCCCAGTTACCGAGCAGCTAAGAAATTATGGAAAGTCTGTGTAGAGCATCACACATTTTTCAGGTATTGTTCTCACTTAAGTATTTTTCAAGGACAAATTATTTATGCATGTTTCTATTTTAAGGCTGCCATTGAAATTCCCTTCTTTGTATGAGTGGCGTTCTTTTATTTAGCTTAGGTGAGATCGTGTTAAGCAAGACACAGTGAATCTGTTCACAGTGAAAAGGTTCTCCTCTTTTGGGTTTAAAAACATGCCTCAGCATTCCCAGAGCACCTTTCTGTGTACGGTAGAAGGAAGAGAGAAGTGAGGCATAGGAACCTGTGTTTACTAGGGGCTCTGTGATTGCCCTAACTGGAGCAAAAATCAGTTCTATCAGGAGGAGGTACCCTGACTTAACCTCCACATGAAATTTCTCTAAGCAGTGCTTACACTTTCTTTGGGGCTTTTATGCTGGAAGGTTAAAGATAAGCTGATTGTCATCTTGACTCTAATCAACCCCAGAAAAGGAGCACAGAGGACCATCTTTGAAGCCCAATTGTATCAGATAATCAGGAGACAGAAGAAAGTTTCATTTCCTCTGCTTTTCAAGAGGCCACCTTATTAACCCCTTGTCTTCACTTACCAAGCATTTTCTGTGTGCTTACCCTTTGTGTAGGCACTGTACTAGGCATTGGGAATATACCCTAAGGTAGTTCTAATCCCTGTCCTGAGGGAACATACAGTCTAGCAGAGAAGACAGGCCCTAGACAAGTAATTACTTATATTGAAAGGAGAATCAGCTAGTTATTGTCAGCTTGCCTTTTTAAGAAAATGTTTTTATTAAGTAAAATTGCATGCATAGCAACAGTAAAGAGTAATATAATGAATCCCCTTGTACCTATCACCCAGCTTCAGTAATTATCACCCCAAGGCCAATCTTCTTTCATCTCTATCCCCACCCACTCTTTCCTACTACTTCTCAGATTATTTTGAAGCAAATCCCAGACTTCCATGACATGTCATCTCATTCATAAATAAACTTGACTCTTTATGAGTGGCTCTCAAGAGAGAGAACCATGATATCTTTTCCTTCTATTTGTATTTTCATATCATGCTTAGCACTGTAACACAGTGAACAGAAAGAAATGTCAGGGAAAATAACATTTCAATTCTCATTTCAAAATAAAACATGAGGGTACACTTTATACCCAATTAAAGAATTTTAATTATTGGCAGTAAGATTTTTTTTTATGCTTTCATCGTCCTCTTCCTTAGAATCAAACCAAGAAAATCAAGTTTTAAAAACGGGTAAGGAGAGCCGGCCCAGTGGCGAGGTGGTTTAAGTTCGCGGGCTCTGCTTCCACGGCCTGGGGTTTGCAGGTTCGGATCCTGGGCGCAGACCTATGCACCACTTATTAAGCCGTGCTGTGGCAGGTGTCCCACATATAGTGGAGGAAGATGGGCATGGATGTTAGCCCAGGGCTAATCTTCCTTAGCAGAAAGAGGAGGATTGGCATCGGATGTTAGCTCGTGGCTAATCTTCCTCACAAAAAAAAAAGTTATTTTGAATGTTTAATATCTATGGTATAGATTTCAGCCGCAGCCAATGTATTTCCTTGTAGGATAACATATTTAAATCCATTGCATCAAAATAAGAGGTTATATTAACATGTAATACTTCTTTACATAAACAGAAAGTAAATATTTGCTGAATTGAAATAAACCATCCCAAAGGGAAAAATTGCTCTCTTTTTGGTAGTATTTGATGTAGAAATTTGTGTATTTATTCAGCAAACATTTATTGAGTGCCAAATTCATGCCAGGGACTGTGCCAGAAGTGGAAACACAAAGATGAATAAGTCGTAGTCTTTATCCTTTACCCTTAGAGAGGCTTGTAGTGGAGACCAGCATATAAATAGATTGTCTCAATTCAGTGCCGTCAATGCCGTGACAAAAGAGAATACAGGATACTGCAGAGAAAGAAGATGGGGTTCCTGACTGAGTTGAAAATACACCAAATAACCTATTAGATAGGTTACCAGGCATTAATTGAGTTTGGAGTGCATTTGATGAAATTATTATTCCAGTAGACTGGAAAGAGCTCTGGGCTTCAACTCTGTTACCGCCCAACATCTTAACAGCTATGTGACCTTAAACTAGTAACTTCTTTTTTGAGGTTCAGTTTCCTGTATCTATAAAATGGTGAAACTATTACAGGGATGTAGTGAAAATATTACAGTGCTATAAAAACATTTTGAAAGCCATAAGGCCCTATCTATAGAGATATAAGATATTATTAATATAGGACACAAGTAAATTATACATGTTGCTTTGGGAAACGACATAGAATTAAAATAATGATCGCTTGACTGGAAATCTGTCTTAGTAACTATAAGGAAACTATGAGAATTGTGAAACATTTTTTAATTCTTGATTTTATCTTTCATCTCAGGGTCTCATTACAGTGAGATAATATATAAGATTATTATATGTATTTCTTTTCCCCCAGGCTGACATCTACAGATACCATTCCTAAAAGCAAATTTCTTGCACTGGGATCCAAATTTCGATACAGTGGCCGAACTCAGGCTCAGACCAGGCAAGCTAGTGCTCTGATTGACAGACCTGCCCCACACTTTGAGCGTACAGCAAGCAAACGGGCATCCCGGAGCCTTGATGGAGGTTTGTATTGAATATTGATTTCTTGTGATCCTAACTCTTTAGGGAGAGATAAAGGAAGTACAGTTTTCTATAAGAGAGCCAAATGAAAGAATTCTCAGTGTTAAAATGAAATGGATCTTACTAATTATCTAATTTAGTGGAATCATCTTAAGGAAAGGAGAACGGAGGTTCAGAGAGAGTAGTAACTAGATCAAAGTTGATGAAAGAAGCACAATAGTTGGTACTTAATAAGTGACCCCAAAATATTAGCTATCATTAAGATACTGTTAATATTCTGGCCAGAGCGTTATTATTTTGTCTTATATCATCCAGAACCATGCTACCATATTGTGGTTTGTTGCATTACGGGAGCACATATTAGAAATACCTAGCCCAGTAAAGGAATCAGACATGGATCCACCACACTTGGAAAAGAGATTATTCAAGCAGTAGGACTTTTGTGCTTCCATATTGCGAGTCATACTTCTTTCTTTCTGGTGTTTCTCTATTGTCCTGAGTTTTAAGGGGCTGTTTTAATAATAACAGGTCAAGGAAGATTGCAGACTTTGTCTTATTTAATCTTCATGACAACACTAGGAATTAGGCTCAGAGATTAAATAACTTTTCTTAAGATGTGATAGTTGGTAAGTGGATTGGAGTACAGGTTGGTTTAACTCCAAAACGTATGTTCTTTCAGATACTTACTCATTTATTACTTCGTTCAACAATTTATTTTACACTTCCTTTGTGTCAGGTATTGCTCTAGTCACTGGAGATACAGCTGTGAACATACAAACATGGTCTCTGCCCTCAGGGGGCTTACAGTCTTGGGTGGAAACAGAAAACAAAACAAAACAATTTCAGATGGTGATAAGTGCTGTGAAAAATATGAAACAGAATAATGGGATAGAGTGTCTGGGGATGGGGGAGATTGGGGAGCTGTTTCAGATGGAATGGTCCAACTAAATTTAGAAGGTTCTTTTGAGGAGCTTCATTTGAATTGAGACCTGAATTATGAGAAGGTCGCAGCCATCCCAAAATCTTGAGGAAGAGTATTCTCGAAGAGGGAATAGCAAGTACAAAGACCCGCAAGTAGGAATGAGCTTGGCATGTGTCTAATCAGTGCTGTCCCATAGAACTTTCTGTGCTGATGGAAATCTTCTATTTTGTGATATCCAATTTGGTAGTCAGTAGCGACATGTGGCCATTATGAACTTGAAATGTGGCTATGTAACTGAGGAACTGAATTTTAATTTAAATTTAAATAGCCACATGTGGCTAGTAGCTTCCATATTGGACAGCACAGGTCTAGATCCTAGTGAATGAAGGGGAGAGGAGTAAAAAATAAGTGAGGTCAGAGAAGTGGGCAGAGGCCAGGTTGTGTAGGGCCTTGTAGGCCACAGTAAAGAATTTAGGTTCTATTTTAATTGCAGTGGGAAGGTATTAGAGGGAGTGATATAATCTGGTTTCCATTTTTAAAAGATCACCCTGACTGCTGAGTGACTACTCCACTGAAGGGGGAGTGAAGCAGAAGCTTGGTAAAGTCTGTTGCAGGATCTGGGTGAGAGATGACAACAGCTTGGACTTGAGTATTGGCAATGAAGACAGTGAGAAGTGGCCAGGGATATATTTTGGACATAGAGCTGACAGAATTACTTTAAACTAAATGTTGGAGATGGTAAGGAAAAGAAAAACAAAGTTTATTCCTAGGCTTGATTGAGCAGAGTTGGACATATGGAAAGTCAAGACCTCTGTTTTGGACATGTTAAGTTTGAGGTATGGTCACTCAATCCTCATGTCTGCCATATTCATATAACACCATCAGGAATTTCCTTCCTTATCCTGTAAATCACCCTACCTCCAGTTTACCTTAGTCTTGGGGAGCTATTATTTTTATCCCCATTTTTCAGTGAGAAAACAGGTTGGAAGGTTTAAGCAACTTATTCAAGATCTCACAGATAGTAAGTTGCAAAGCTAGGACAAAAACCCAGGTCTGTCTGATACCCTATCCCATGGCTTTTTCTGCTAAATGGAATTTCATAGTTATATAGATATAATGGCTAATATAGCCTTTCTTTCTAATAGCAAAAATAACCAAAGATTCAAGTGCTAACAAGCTTTGGTACCTTGAACAAATTAGAAAGGCTTATTTATAGAGACACTTAGATTCCTTACAGAAATCACATCTTAACTGTCTCTATTTTTCTAGCTGTAGAAACCTCATAGTTCAAGACTTGAAAAAATCTTGATGTCTATAGAGACCGTATCTATTGACCATGTTCCTAGGTGGGGGGCAATCTCCAAAAATTTATCTTCAAAATGCTGTAGTAATGCTTGAGATTCCAAAGCTAAAGCATGTAAGACAACTCTAAAGGAAGACAGTCGGCTTTAGTGGCTTTACCATCAGTATCTCAAAGTTTTAGGACTTGGGGAAAAAATTGAAATCATTTATTCCAGCCACCTAATTTTATAGAAGTGGATTGACTCTCAATTGTTACACCAACTTTGCATTCTTAGAATAAACTCAATTTGATCATAATATGTTTTTCTTATTATACCATAGGATTTTTACAACTATTTTCATAGGAGAGAGAGGCCTATAATTTTCCTTTCTGGTATTGTTGTGGTCGAGTTTTAGTATCAAGTATATACTGGCCTCATAAAATAAGTTGAGAAGGATTTCCTCTTCTTCTGTTCTCTGAAAGAGTTTTCATAAGATTGATGTTATTTCTTCCTTAATGTTTGGAAGAATTCACCAATAACGCAATCTGGTCCTAGAGATCTCTTTGTGAGAGGGTTCTCTACTTACAGATTCAATGCCTTTATTAGATAAAGGACTGTTAAGTTGTCCTAGTTCTTGTTTCAGTTTTGATAGTTGTGTTTTTCTAGGAAACGCCCATTCCATCTAAATTTTCGACTTTATTGACATAAAGTTGGGTATCTTTTTAACATCTATAAGATCTATAGCAGTGTCCCCATTTGTGTTCCTAATATTGGTAAGCTGTGCCCCTTTTTTTCTTGGGCAGTCTTGCTACACATCTATTAATTTTATTAATCTTTTCAAAGAACCCACTTTTGGTTTTGTTGTTTTTTCCTATTGTATATTTTTAAATTTAAGTTATGCCAGCTAATATCTTTATTATTTTCTTCATACTTTTATTGAACTTTTTCTAATATCTTGAAATGGATACCCATTGATATTAATTATTTCTTACAACATAACCTTAGAGTATAAGTGACTTGCCGAAGGCCACACAGTCAGCGATGGAACTGGGAGTAGACTCTAGGACTGTTCTGTCAGACCCATGGTTTTTACTCTTCACCATGATGACTTCCTTTTTGCAGAAGAGGGAGAATAAAAGGTATTAATAGTCAATATTCGTTGAGCAATTAGTATGTTTCAGGCACTGTTCCAAACATTTTACATATATTATCTTTTAAGCATCTGAATTGCATATAAACTGAGTAGGGCAAACTTTTTTGTAGTTTTGTTTTCAAATGTCTTCTTTTTCTCTGTGTGTTATCTTCTCAGTATAAGTACTGGAAACATGTCTATGGAAACTATTTTTCCCTCCTTTTTCTACATATTTCTCCATTCTTCTTAATAAGGAGACTTTTCCTTATTATGCCTCCCCCTTTTTTTAAATCAATATAAGCCTCTAAGCTAGTGATAGTATATTAGGGAAACTTTTACAAGAATTGCTTTATAAGGGGTCTCACTTTAATGATACAAATGAACATTCCCTTTCTCTGTTGTATCTGGTGCTCAGAGCATCTGCTTCAGCTGAAGAACTAAAACTGGTTCAGATCCTAGTTTATACGATAAAGTGGTAAGTCACAAGGATAACTAACAATGACAAGGATTTTTCAGCTTTTATTTTTGTTGCACTTTTTGCTTTAGAACCATTTCCATATATTCCTGTTTAGTACCAACAACCTAGTGAACAAGAAGCATTTAGGAATTCTTGTTTTACTCATGAGGAAACTGGGGCACAAAAAAAAGTTATGTAACTTGCTAGGGTCACACAACCAGGCAGTTCATCCACTTGGTGAGTAGTGGTTGCGGTGGTTTTTGCCAGGGGAATACATCTGTATCATCCTTGGAGCTTTAAAACAAAACACATGGTCAAGCCTCACTCTTAGATACGTCATCTGTGTGTAGTGGACCTGAGCATCGGCTGGGTTTTTTGTTTGTTTTTCAGTATCCACAGATGATTCATGTGGGCCCTCTGATAATGGAACCACTGACCCATTTCATAACTATTGTACCTGTACCGTACTAGCAGAAATCGTGCTAGCAAGTAACAGAGCTGGAACTAGAATTTAAGTCTCCTTTTACTCCATATGATCGTTTAGAGTTTTACTCTTTACTGCTCTATTGTATAACTGTCTAAGATTCTGTTGTCGTCAGACAAGAGCAATGTCATACTGGAGTTAATGGGTCCGTAAGAGTATCACAGCCGGCGCTCTGCTTTGTCTAGACTGTCAGAAATGGGAAATAAGTGAATTTTTAAAGTTAAGTATTCTCTGTATATGCACCAAAATCTTGTAGTAGCTCACAAATGAATTCATAAAACTGAAGAGCCAAAACATCTTAAAAAGTAATCACTACCCCCAGCACTGTGAATATACTAAAAAGCATTGAATTATATACTCTGTGGTTGAATTATATAGTATGTGAATTATATCTCAGTAAGCTGATTAAAAAAACGACAGTCACTACCATGATTCTCTGTTGTGATCCATAGTTTGTAGTCTTCTTATTGAGAAAAGGAAAGAAATTTGCCTCTCTCCAGGGCTCCTGGGTGATATCTTTCACTTGAATTGCATATCAATGTGTGCATAATTAATTTTTGCCCAACATACTCTTGAAATAATATCAGCCTATAACAAAAGAAATGCAAAGACTTGGGTATGACATTAAAAGTTATTAATATTTAGGGTTTAAAAAGTATTTTTTTATCCATTGGATAGAGTTAATATCTTCCACATTTTACAAAACATGAAACTTTTTGCCTCTGTGTCTAACTGCCAGTTTCCACACTACTTTTCCATATACAGTACAGATTGCTAGGGCTAGGAATGCTGAAGACGTAAATCATTTGGCTCTGCGATATTAGTAGTATTGGATTAAAACCAAATGCAAGTGGCAAAATAACACATGGTGAAAGCATGGGCTATGTTTCTGTGATGCCAGGCAGAGTTGAATTAATTCTTTGAGAGGAGGTGTGAATAGACATGTATAAAGATACTTTAACACAACTGTGAGCAAAATATTTTGTCACATTCTCCTGTGTTGTTAGATTTGGTCTGCCATCTGCCATTCTTGCATTGACTGGCTTAGAGCACCCATGAGGAGCAGGGACTTGCAAGAGGCCAAAGAGTTTTCATTGAAAGATAAAGTAGATCCTTGTGCTTCTGCTGTTTTTCCTATGTATCCTCTGAGGAATGATTTCTTTCACTGAAGATCATTACAGGGTAACAAGCATTTCTTTCTTGGTGTTGTGTGTATGAAGTAGTTGTGAATTTCAATTTTTTATCTGTTCTCATTCATGGAATTCCTTTGTTTTACCTAATCCTTGCTGCTTATTAATCTAAATTTATCAGGATAAATTAAGTTCAGTGTACTCAGTTTAAGAAGGCAGGAAAGTGTGTAATAAAAATTGTAAAAAATTCCATGCAAAATAATTAAAATTGAAGTCTCAGTACATGAAAGGATAACGATCTGTTATCAGAAATATTAAATCATGTGGAAACACACTGCATTCCTAGACATGCCAGATAAGTGAGGTTTTACTACAAAGTGTATAGATGTTTTCTTTTAGTCCCTGAAAGAATGAAGATAAAAATCACAAAAAGAGTATGACTGTTTTTTTTTGTTGTTGTTTTTGTGAGGAAGATCAGCCCTGAGCTAACATCCATGCTAATCCTCCTCTTTTTGCTGAGAAAGACCGGCTCTGAGCTAACATCTGTTGCCAATCTGCCTCCTTTTTTTTTTTTTTCCTCCCCAAAGTCCCAGTAGATAGTTGTGTATCATAGTTGCACATCCTTCTAGTTGCTGTATGTGGGACGTGGCCTCAGCATGGCCGGAGAAGCAGTGCGTCGGTGCGCGCCCGGGATCCGAACCCGGGTGCCAGTAGCGGAGTGCGCGCACTTAACCACTAAGCCACAGGGCTGGCCCTGACTGATTGTTTTGAAGTAAGCGATCTGAAACTTAGATGCCCAATAGTCCAAAGCAAAACAACTATTAACTCTGTGAAAAAATCATTCTTTTGTCATAAGCCTATATTGTATATTCTCTCTAAAATAGTCTATATATAGCCTTTTCCCTAAATCAAGGTTTCTTAACCTCAGCAACGTTGGCCTGTACACACTAGATGCCAGTAGCCCTTCCCACTTCTCTTCCCAGTTGTGACAACCAAAAATGTCTCCAGACATTGCCAGATGTTCTCAGGGGGACAAAATCACCCCTGGCTGAGAACAGCTGCCCTAAGTATATTAGAGAATAGGAGCTATAATACAAATTGATAAGACTCTGGGAGAAGGCAGGACAGAACTCAAAAGGTTGTTGTTTTTTAAGGATTAAAGGCCAAAGGTTTTGAATTTGTATTATTTTGATCAAATGACTTATTAAAAAGGAAAGCATCTAGTTCAAAGATTTGCCCTTAAACAAGCTCCAAAAAGTGTACATGTCTTATCAAAAGATCCATTTATCAAGGTATTTTGTAACCATTCCAAGGAGGCTTCACAGAAGAAATCAAACTTAATTCTTTTTTCCTAAAATATATTTTTAGGTTCCTGACATCACCTATAAATAAATGGATCTTTATTTCAGAAAGACTTCATGGAAGAAATCAGACTTAATTAACCTTTTTTTTCCTTCATAGACTACATTGCAGGTTCTTGAAACTAACAGATTACAAGGTTAAACAATCTTGCTAACTTTTTAATAAAATGAATTTTCAATTTCTTATTTTGATGTCCCCACTACCACCTTTATGGAGCATGATCGTCAGCACATTTTTGCTTTTCTATTGAAGGTACTTTTGGCTTGCGTATTGCCGTCAGTTACCTGGCAGAGCACTAAAGATTTATTTTTCACCATCTGTATGATAGCCCACTAGACGCTGTAACACTCATATGTGTCCTGGATTCACAATTAATTCACCTGGTGACTTTGAAGTAGTAAAGTGACTCTTGCCCTCACTTATTCTTCCCTTTCCCTGTCTCACATAGCAGCGGCTGTCGATTCAGCAGACCGAAGTCCTCGGCCCACCTCTGCACCAGCCATTGCTGAGAGTCAAGTCCCGGAAGGCAGCGTCCCAGGTGCACCTGGCAAAAAAACAGTAGTTTCTAAAGCACAGAAGGAAGTGGAGGTTGAAGTGAAAAGGGAAGAAGTGCCACCTGAGCAAGCTGAGGCAGAGCCCACGGAAGTGTGGAAGGTATGTCGTGAATCCAAACATCGAGCTAATTCACTTTCTGATTTACAGGTGTTAACTCCTTGACCAGGAAGGTTTCAAAGCATTGATTCTTGTAGAATCCTAACAAAGTTATTTCTTCCTCACTCTTTCTGAAAGAAGGTATCTCCCATGAACCTATAAAATATTTTCATAGAATTATGTCATGAAGACTGTAAGCTATCCCAGAAGTTTTCAGGCGACCCACGCCTTTACTCAACTTATATCTGAAAAAAGGAGTCTATAAAACACACCAGCACTGTGATCACCTACTTTTAAAAATAATTTTTACTGATCCAGGGGGAATCTCCACATTCCTTTTTAAGAATAAGCTCTGCTAGTGTGATTAAAATATAATTTGATTTCCTAAGATGAATATGTGTGCAACATACTCAAAGAATATCCAGGTATTACATAAAGCACATCTATGTGGTCATTCAAATCTTAAGTAGCTTTACAAAAAAGAGAAGCTCCCTTATGTAAAAGAGGTTGTGCTACTTAGTTGCTTACAGTTCTGAGTTGATTGTACCCACAGTCCTTGAACGTTATTGAAAAATCACCAATTAATTAGCAGATTTCCCAGGGGTAATAGTAACTGGACTGATCTTTTATGTGCTGATAAGCTTTTTAAACACTTGTAAGCAGTGATGAAGTTGAGGAGTTAGTTCAGATTTATTGAAGTAAATACAGGTCTCACTCTTGACAAGGGGAATTAAAAGAAGCAGTCTGTATAAGAAAAATTACATTTTTATATGTCTGTTAAGAAATTTAAAACCATATAAGACCTTACTAAGTGCTCGCACCTTGGCAGATGGATTAATCCTGTTCTTTTGGAGCCAGTTCCATATCTAGTTTGTCTAGAGCAGTGGCCAGTCTGGCTGTGTTTTGACTGTATTAAAACAACTGTTCAGTATGACATTTTACCGTCCTTTGAGACCACCTTGAGTCCCAGAGAGAAAAAGAAATTGAGTGAATGGTGGGCGTTTGCGTTTCTGTGCCTAGCCAAATGTGTGTGACATTGGCTAATAGGTTCAGTATAAACAGAGCCTTTTTCATGTTAGACTACCTCAGTTTTTAATGTCAGGATCTCTTACCTGGCATTTTTGACTATCTCTCCATTTGTTATACTAACTGGAAAGTGTCGGATTATTGGAGTTAACAAGGAAGTCTTTTTGAGTGACTAAGATTCCTTTGGCTTTCTGCTAACTTACTTGTTTTTTTGCCCCTAAGGCAGATAGAAGTATCTTCAAGAATAGGTTCCCTTGGTTCTTGGGACCTCTGCAGAGTGGAGAGATCACTTCCTGGTATATGCTGCCCATTTAAGTGCCAGTAGGGGGGTCTTCCTGTCGATTAATTTTGTATAAACGTATGTTTCGAGATATTTGTGTTAAGATCAGACTGAGAGCCACCTCTGATAACTTTTATTACTGTAATAGTAATGACAGAATTAAGGGTGGCTGAGTTGATTTTATTTGTAGCAGTTCGAAAATAATTATGGAATTTACCTGAAGCCATATTTATTATATAAAGCAACAGTAATAATAAAGTAGCCTTGTAACTGTGTAAATTTCATTTTCTAGCACTAATTTGGTGCCAGATGGTGATAGCTTTTTGACATCTTGAGTCATTTGACAAGACCTATTTTTCAGGTGTGGAGATAATGCCTCTCCCCATGTACATCTTTATCTCATTTAATGTTCTGTATAGGGGCACACATAGCACTAGTGTTGGTACTTGGCGTCCATTCTTAGACTGAAGTAGAGGCTCTCAATTTCTTGTGGTTGGATTGCTAAGGACCCAAAACAGAAAGTCATTATTCACTTAAACAAGTAATTTAAGCTTTACAAAATAATTAAAAACTGTCATTTGCTAAGCATTCACAATTCTGTGAAGATATTATTTCCATTTTATCAACAAAAACCTTAAACTCAGAGAGGTGAAATAACTTGCTAATGGCCACAGCAAGTATACTGGGATTCAGAGTAGAAAGGACCCAAATTGTTAATTGCCCCTGGTAGTTAAAAGTGCTGTAGCTGGATGTGCTTATGATTTGACAGTGTCACAAAATTTGGTATTATCTTATGTTCTTTACATTCAGTCCTAGAGAAAATAGCACAATGCCATTGTAGTATGAAGTAATGCTGGCAAGTGTGATTAAAAAGAATGTGTCAGGGCCGGCCCCGTGGCTTAGCAGTTAAGTGCGTGCATTCCACTGCTGGCGGCCCGGGTTCGGATCCCGGGCGCGCACCGCCGCGCCACTTCTCCCGCCGTGCTGAGGCCGCGTCCCACATACAGCAACTAGAAGAATGTGCAGCTATGACATACAACTATCTACTGGGGCTTTGGGGGGAAAAAATAAATAAAATAAAAATTAAAAAAAAAAAAAAAAGAATGTGTCAAAACTACAGGCTGATGAGGTTCTGTAAAGATCTTAATGATAGAAAATGATTGATTTGACCCTTAATCAAAGTTTTCTACTTTTGAAATATCCAGTGCTTTAGGCATTGCTCCCTCTATTACGCTTCCTCTTAATAGTCTGTCTGGGTTTTTTTAAAATTTATACTTATTCCATTTTGGGTATGTAAAATGACTATTACTAAAAGTATTTCAAAGCTAGGCAGGAGGACTTTGTTATTCTCTTCCTACTATTAAGGATGAATCTTGTCTGTTTACCAAACACATGGGCTCCAGCCCCCTAGAGAGGAGGTTACAGTGCGTTGAATGTTGCAGCTGAGCCCTGTGTGTGCTTATTTACAGATCAGCCTTGGAAGTAATTGCATGCGTCAGTAACAACTTGGATTGAGTTTATTTTGATGTTTTGTTGTCTAATAAACTCAAAGGGGAAACTGCCTCCTTAAACATCTTGATCAACTAACAAAATTTTTTGTATTTACCTGCTTGGTGTCGTATGTGGTTTATTATGTGTGTGCTTTAACTGTAAATCCTTTCTTTTTGTTTCTAACATGTATGTCATACATTGATCTCTTCATTTGTAAGTTTGTTTTTAAATGTTATTTAATGTACTTGTAGAACATTAAAAAAAAGCAAAACAAAAACATATGGCTTATTTAAGCCTAAATTATTATATTAATATTATTTATTTATTTTTTTGGTGAGGAAGATTGGCCCTGGGCTAACATCTGTGCCCATTTTCCTCTACTTTATATAGGATGCTGCCTCAGCATGGCTTGACAAGCAGTGCGTTGGTCCTCACGAAGGATCCGGACCTGCAAACCCCAGGCCAAAGCGCAGCGTGTGAACTTAACCACTATGCCACCGGGCCAGCCCTAAATTATTATTTTTAATGAGTACTTTTTAATAAATAAATATAAAAATGTTTTTTTCATCAATAGAATAATTACTTTAATTTTCTTTTTTGATCATTTGGCTGTCCATATACCTCTTCAGCCTTGAAAATGTGGTGGTAAACTAACAGATTGCTGTTGAAAGTAATATCCTTCCCTGTACTACCCGCTATAAGACTGCATCCTGATGATTACATATCAGCTTATTTCACAACCAGCTTAAAGATGCGGCTTATTTGGAAACAACACCATTCATAGAAACGTACTAACCTAAAATGTTTTTACCACTTTATTTCTTAAATGTAGGTGGAAAAAACTCACATCGAGGTCACAGTACCTACCTCAAATGGTGACCAAACACAGGTTTGTGCCAACAGACCACTTGTTCCTTTTCCTCTCCCCTCCTCAATTTTTTCTTCTCCCCCACTCCCTTCTCCTTAAAAAAAAATTATAAAATGAAGGTTCAAACAAACTTCAATGAGCCAATATTTTGTTATTTTTCTTTCCTTTTTTAATAATGGCAAAACAGAAGCTTGCAGATAAAACTGAAGATCTGATAAGAATGAGGAAGGTTAGCCATTTTTCTTTCACAAAACTACATTACCATCACCCGTGCTGACTTTTACAGTGCATTAAAAAGACAGTGATCCATTCTTTTCATTGATTTCTCTCAATCAGAAACTACTTTCAAATAGCAGATATACATATATATGCATGTGTATATACATATAGGCATAGACACATACACACGTATATCAAAGAAATTATAATCCTGTACTATGTATTGAAAAGTTTCATGAAAGTAAACTTTCCAGAAGGAAAATATCTTTTTAAACACAATGAAATAATTAGTGAAGGCCAAACCTATCCTTTATATTTAAACTTTATAAGAAATATTTCACAATAGCACCATATTTTTTGGAATCTTTGACAATATTTTATACATATTTATTATGGAAACCATCATAGCAGCAACTCCCAGTATTGTTAGTAACTATGGGTTTGGCTGCTCTGCCTTGTTCTTCCCAACTGTAAAGTGGGATGAATCAGTTCTTACTGAATAGGTTACTGACTGATCATGTATAAAATGCCCTTAGATCTTTCTTATGAAAGATATTAGAGATATATATACTGCAGTATTACCAAGTATGAAATATGTCCAAAAAGCTAAATAATGTTTTAAAACATTACTCCATGGAACATCGAGTTTCAAAGCTTCTTAAAGTCATGTATTTTAAGATAACTCTCCAACAGCTCAATTTACAAAATGAACATAAAACAGCTTGTTACGTAAGAAGCCAATGAAGCCAGGAGCACTGTCTATTTAAATAACATCATCACATCCTTCCATCGTTCATGAACAAGGTCATCCATTTTCTAGTGGTAATCATGTTCTCTGTGTGTCCTTGTGGTTCTGTGACCATTTTGTGTTGGCATATGCTGCGCTGTGGACATTTAATTTTAAATATTTTTTTGGTTTGCCAATTTGCAGTTTTTTCCCGCAAGAACAACATTTTAATTTTTTATGCTTTTCTGTTTTTCCCTCTTTCATTTTCACAGAAAAAGAGAGAGAGACTAGATGGTGAAAACATTTATATCAGACATAGCAATTTAATGTTGGAGGTTTGTATGAACTTGAAGCTTATTTCAGTTGGTTGCCTGCAACCTTCTGCATTCTTTGCTAATCCCCCTATCTTCTTTCTATGCTGCGTTTGGTTTTGCATGCCCTTGCATGAGAGAATTTAGGTTTAAAATGCTTTTGCATGTTGGTAAACATGAAGATACGCAACCATCTCTCCTTCTGATTCTTTAGTTTTCATCTCTCATACTTATCTAAAAAATATATGATTGGGACACCTCTGCCTCTCATGGTTCCATTGTTTTACCCACTTTTAGAAAGTTCTACATCACTGTTAAAAGTTCCTTGAATTTTCCAAGAGTATAAACTCCTATATGTCCCAAGCATCAAATTTGTGCAATATTTTCATCTTCTGAAGCAAGAAAGTGTAGAAGAAATCATCACAATTCAAAATAGACTTAAAATTTGGGGGATACCAGAAAATGACAGAAGAGCAGTCAGGAAAACAAAAAAAGTAATATACGGGAAGGAAAGAAGGGAGCCTAGCATTTAATGCGTAGTTAGTGTGATATAAGATAGTTTAATCGTGAAAACAGGCCTGTGGATGTGGGATTATTATTTTAAAGATGAGAAAATTGAGGCTTAGAAAAATTAAGTTATGGTCACAGAGCTGGTAAATTGGTAAAGCTAGGATTTGAGTTAGGGTCTTTCTAACTCTATTAAACTATACTTTTTTCCATTCAGAAATAGCAACATATTGTCTGCTATAGGAATTGTAAGGTCGTTTTCCCATTATATTCAACATTGGTCAGATTTTTACCAGACCTATATTAGTATACTTATCTAGTTTTGGGCTCCACATTGGAGAGGTAAAAATAAAACTAATTAGAAGATTGAGGGAACTCTATGAAGAAAAATTAAGGAAACTGGACTTATTCTGTTTGGAAAAAACTGAGTCCATGTTAGTTAACACATCAAAAGAACTCTTTATATAGAAGCTGGTGACCTAATTATCTTATAGTTCCGCTCAAGACAGAGCCAGAAGAAATGGGTATAAACTCTGACATCAGGGATTTAACTTAAATATAGAGGAAATATAAAGGAAGATGATAAACATGGTTCTTGCCTTCCTTCAGGAAGCTTTCAATGTGAGGAAGTGGGGAGGAGAGAAAAAATAAACAAGTAAACAAATAGCAATAAAATGATTACAAGTTATATAAAAGCTATCAAGGAAATAAACAGTATGCTGTGCTAATAAAAGGGATCCACTCTAAATCAGATGGACAGGGAAGTTCTCTCTGAATAGGTAACATTTTAGCTGAGACCTGAAAGATAAACGTATATTAAATGTGGTAAAGATGATTAAACTAGAAGTTTGAAGAAGCTTTTTTAGATAGATCTCTGGTTTAATAAAATGGCCTCTAATAATTACCTAACCTCATCTTATTCTTTGTCAATACACATATTTTGAGTGCCTGCTGTGTATAAGATACTTTAATAAAAGTAATGAAAATTATGGCCAGCCTCCATTGATCATGTATTGTGTGGTGGGCACAATACCAGTGCTTTATATACATTTTCCTTATGTAACATGAGGTTTTCTAAGCCTGGACCCTAGGATATTTCAAACTTGGCAACTAGATCTCTTTGCCTTAGCCATAACCTGAATGGTTCTGCTTCTGAGATTAGGAAGAATAACAAATGTCAGTTGATCTCCTTGTATTCAGCAGTGTGACATCTCCCAATTCCAAACATGCCTATTTCTTGACTAGTCCATCTTTAGTGCTTCCTCTTACCTGGAACCTGCAGGACCAATCATATATTTGTCATTTGTTCCATGAGGTGTGTTATGGCTTCTGAGACTCACAAAGTCCCTGTGTGTGATGTGTTTTTTCCCAGCATTTGATTGACAGCCGTGAGAGGGGATTTCTAAATAAGTGTGTGTTTGAAAATTAACTAACTACCTTTTGAGAATATTTTATATTTAATGAAGTGTTTGGTTTGATTGCTGCTAAAATTATAAGATGATAGGCATCAAAAAGTGTCTAACCTGAAAACAGCCAAAGCAATTTGGCTAACCATCATTCTCTAGTTATTGTGAAAAGTTTTTTTTTCCCCTAAGGAAGTTCTCTCAAGTTATCTGTCACTCTAGCAGGTTTTTTTTTTTTTCTTTTTTTTTTTTAAGCATTCCCTCCTCCTCCTACTCCTACCTCACCCCCACTAATGCTTTGTTCTGGCACAAATAAGATTGAGTTCATTTTTAGATCGACCGCCTCCTCTATCTCCCAAGGGGAACCTGTAGCAAGTGTCTATGACAAATTCTATTTAGAACAGGTCCCTTTGAGATCTTAATTTTACTCTGTGCCCCCACAGGTTTCCAACAGAGCCAGCTAAGAAAGATGGAGAAAGCTCCCTCAGAAGTTACTAATTTTATTGAAACATTTGTTGTCTCAGGTTCCAAGCCAATCAAAAACTAGGCAAGAAGAGTAACAAATCAGCAGCCTCTTATATTAAGAGGCTAACCCAGAGAGTTATGATTTTTCCATGGCATCTCTTGCTCATTGTTGTTTGGCTCCATTCATACTTTTAACTCTCCCAACTGTGTTAAGTTGTTCTTGGCCCAAGCAGATTTACTTTTGTCAGAAGCTGGGTCACAGGGCCTTACATGCCTGGTGGGTCTCAGTTGCTCAGCCTACAATGGAGTCTTTCACCGAGCTTATTCATGCTTTTCTTTAGCTAGTAAACATACTTTTCTTGTTTTCAGCTGGAACAAAAGTGCAAACTATTGTTTCCCCCATAGCGAAGCCCATGTTCATGAGCTATCCTCACATTTCATCCTAGCAAGCAAGAGGTACCCTTATGGGGGAGCTACAGGATTGCCCTCTTTGGGTTAGTTTTCTCTTTGACTGATCTCAAAGCAAATATACGTGGTTCAGTCTTGCAAAAATAAAAAGAATAGACGATTAAATGAATATCTCCATAATCACAATTGTTTCATGTGCCTCACTGATTCTTTTTCCTATGCCATTTTCCCTTTGACATTGCTTTTGAAAAATTTTCTTTAATGAAGCCTATATTGCCCCAGGAAAAACTTTTTAAACAAATTTTTATTTAAATGAGTTCCAATTTTTTTTTTTTCAAAATGAGGCTGTTTCCCACGGAGCCAAAAAAAAAGAAAGGCTAATCCCAAAATTCACACAGCATATTTGGAGATATATTTAGTACTATGCTTTTCTTGGATACAGAGCTGCCTTAATATATAATAAACACAGAAATTTTAGCAGTCATCAAGTGATGAGCTCCCACATATTTGATCTCAAGCACAGATCTTTTGAGTTTTTTTGGAGCAGTATGTTGGACAAAGAACATTTGAGTTTTTGTCTTCAAGTTGTAGTTCCCAGATTATTTCTGGCCAAGTTTCCCTTTTGAAAGTTGTTATAAACTTCCTGTTATATGAACCTGAATATTATTTCTCATATTGTTTCTAGCTTTATTAACCTTAGTTTTGATCATTTCTCTCTGGAGTATCCTCTTTAAGAGCTTACCCCTAGTTGTTCAGTATTCAAATCTGCTATACCAGTTGAGTTATTTTAAATTGTCAAGGAGATATAGAAGGTATTTGACGAACTCTTATTAAATCACTCCCAATCCATTGAAGGTTATTGGGAGAAGGTCCCTATTTTGAATTGTAGTAAGGGATGAAGTGAAGTTGTCAGAAGCTGGAAAGTGTAAGACTTTTAGTTTGTGTAAATAGTATTGGCAAAGAAAAAAAGCCATTGTATTACGTTCCCCTGAGTAATTATTCAGAGACAGTAACAATCTGCCCTGGAGACTTGAGCCTGGAATTTCAGTAATAAATTCTTACATCAAGAAAGGTCTATTCCTGTTTACTAAAAACCAACAGCCACCTGGTAATAGGGAAGCAAAACTATCTCTAGGCAGATATAGAAGGACACTTGATGATTCTAACCCACCAAGGCAAGGCAGCCAGTGGTGGGAGTTGAATCTTTCACCATGTCCTGCATTTAACAGTTTCTCCTTATCTATTGCTATCTCCATCCTGCCTGAGCTGAGCCTAAATCAGTTCACGTTAAGCTGAGGCTAAAGTGCATTGTGGGATTACCTTCTTGGGATGAGGAGCTGGAGATCTAGCGCTGTGTCATAGTGGGAAGAAGAGTTGTAAAATTAAGGAGTGAGCTCTTTGTGGGTTATCTAACTGCTAAGAGCTATGGGGTTATGATGCTTCACTGCTTCCAAGAAAAGCACTTTGTTTAAAAAAAAAAAAAAAGCAAGCAAATATACCATGTTGTATATTTACAACTTGAATGCAATTTATGGATTAGTAATATCTATCCTGGATGTGGTGTGTTTTCTACCAGTGCCCATAGTCTGAGATGGGCTTCCCTTGGTGTGTTTTTTTTCCCTGAGCGTTTATTGTTTTGCATCTTTGTCCTTTCAACTGTAGGATTTAGATAAAAGTCAAGAAGAGATCAAAAAACATCATGCCAGCATCAGTGAGCTGAAAAAGAACTTCATGGAGTCTGTACCAGAACCACGACCTAGTGAATGGGATAAACGCTTATCCACTCACTCCCCCTTCCGAACACCTAATATCAATGGCCAAATCCCCACAGGAGAAGGAGTGAGTACTTTGTCCATGTCACCAGGTGTGAGAATGTGTGAAATAAATGTGTTTGTATATTAATATTCTGTATCTGAGAGCAAGTTTAGAGCTGAAATTTAACTTTGGTGCCTCACCAATTCGTTGCAGCTTTAAGGCATTCATAATCAAACACTTGTTTTTTAATTCATATGGGCTACCCAGTCCAATTATGGGAGCCATTTAGAGGTACCAGAGATGATCAGGCTCTGAGAACTGTCTGCAGCTGCATGCTTCTGGCTAGTGTGTGTTTACGAATTGACCATAAGCCAGTGGAACTTTATGTTCAAACTGTGCCTTCAAGGACCAGAGAGTTTACTAAATTTAGTAAGGTCAAAACTGGAAAGGGATAAGCATTTTTTAAAAACTTTATTTGAACATTTGCACGACTTAGAAATGTCTGGAATGGTTGACCACAATTATATAATAAACCAAGAAGGCCCCTAAGCCAGAAAATGCAAAACACCAAGTATTAATGATTGCATTTCAATTTTACAAAAACTATTGACGATTTATTTTATCTTTATGAGTAACATCAAGCTTTTAATACACTGTTTTATAAGATAGTCACATTTAGAGAAAGCCAGGGATACCTTTCAGAAGCTGTTCTTTTTCTATTGTTATTGTCATTACCTATTTTAGAAATCTTAACACCTGAATAAATTGAATCTATGTAATGAGAATATCTTAAACGTTACCTTGAACTTATATTTAAAGATTATTTACTTAATCTTTAGCCTATACAGGTAAAATATTTATATAAAAAGTCACAATGACTCAATGAGGGATTGTAATGGTTTTAAAATTATATGCTTGTTTTTCCCCCAAAGCAGTAGCCATTCTAGTTAAGAAAGGCAAAGTGATGTCTTAATAATTAAAAAACTTGTTTTCATATTCAGAATTCATGGTAAATTATCCAACTTATTGTTTAGTTTCTGGAACTGGAGAAGATAATAAAAGTTGGTACACGAAGAGTAGTTTTTATGTTTTTCAAAATGTGGTTAAAATTGGCTAACAGTTCTCCAAATAGAGCTGAACCAGTTTCACCAAGTAAGGCTGGAGCTGAGTGATGGGCAGCTAAATAGTTAGTTACCAGGGATGACAGGATGCAGTTGCTCCTCTTCACTGTCCTCTCAGCCTCCATTCCCTGATATGAATGGACATTAGTTCTGTATTCTAAATCCAGAGAATGTACCCTGAACTGAGACAGTGACTCTGTTTTCTATAAGTCTTTGACTCCATGAGAAAATGCCGTGTCGCTCTCTCTCCTGGTTAACCTTATCTGCATACCATAACTGCATATTTTCTAGAAGTTTTCTTTTTGACTCTGTGCAAGTAGTAAACGATGCTCAACAACTTTGGAAAAGTAACTTCGTACTCTCTTGGATGAGGTTTGGTAAATTTGAATCAGTCTCCATTTCCAGAAAATATCTTATCTTAATAGAAACCCTTCAGAAACCATCTCAGGGCTGGTTTTGGGAACGGCTATGTCATTCTGTGGACTTTAAAGAAATGACTTTTTATAAATTAAATTAAATTAGATCAGTGGGGAGTACTTGAGCAACTTTAGCTCTATGCTTATGTATATTACCCCTCTAAATGAATAATGGAATAAATGAGAACTGTACTGTGATAACGTTTTTTTGTATAGGATAATTCCACTTTCTGGCATATTTTACTTTTTATTTAATAATTAGGACAATATTTCTGTTCTCTGGGAATACTCTTCCACCTTTGACAGCATTGTTGTTGCATTGCAAGGCAACTGAATTTTATATAATTTGTGTATGACCAGGTGAAGAAAACCTCTGTCCTTCCCTTGGAAAGAAAGGTTGGTGGGCCAGAGGTAAAGCTGCCGTTATGACTTGTGCTTCTCAATCAGAACGTGCTCTTGTCATGGCACTTAAGCAGATAATCCCCCCAGAACTGAACAGCAGCCGCTGAGTAATTTTTTTTTCTTTTGGCTATACTAGTAAATTCACGCTCACCGCCTTCTGACCTAACACATAACATTTTCACTGCTGCAGCTTTTGCAGCTTTCAGTTTGCTTATTTCGGCGCATGGCTGGTTGAAAAGCTGCATGAAGATGTAAATATGTATTCGGAGAGAAAATGAATTTAATTGTACCCTATTCTTTTTATGTTGTCTTTCTTCTCCTCTTTATTTTCTTTTAAAAATCATTATAATTTTGCATCCTTTCTTTTCCTTTTTTCTTTTTTGCTGACCAGTCCCCCAGCTACTTTCTCCCTGATACATATCACTTAGGGGTGTGCAAAGAACCAGTGCTGAACTTCCAAACTGATCAGAGAAGGCTGGCTCAACTGAGAGAACTCAGAGCCAAGTTTTTCCTTTCATAGATAACATCTGTTATGACTGGATGGCAGAGTACAGAAATTGTGGGGGGAGAAAAACTTCTCAATTGGACAATTGGGAAAAAAATAGCTTTCCTTAAAAGTGTCAAAAATATTTGCTTAATGTGATATATAAACCTTCATGATGGTCGTTATTATTAGTTTTAATCATGATTCTGAGAGAGAAGGGGAGGGAGCTTGCAATTGTTGAGATTTGTGGGTTTGGGGGGCGGGGGTTTGGTAGACCTTGGAGGCACATATAAACTTTTATACTTTTGTTTTTCTTTTGCAATCTTTAAAATGTATAGGATTAAGATTTTTATTCCCTTGAGCAAAAGCTAATTGCCATGCTGAATGAACTGTTGCAGTTTTTTAAGTGTATATGAAAAGATATGAGGATAACTTTTTATATTCTGCCATTCTATTTGTAATAAAAGTAACTTTTCTGATGGCAAGAAGAATGCTTCATTATTGGCTTTGCCCAATTGATCTAAGAAAAATTGGCAGCCCAAAGCAATGAAAAATGACCCAAAATTCATATGTGAATATCCTCGAAGGAGGAATAAATACTATAACTAAGGAAGCCCAATGATTCCTTGAACTTTCAGGACTTCTAATGTTCATTCATTCAAAAAATTATCCATTGGGTTCCCTACTGTGTGTATTATAGAAGCTTCGCCAGGATAAATTGCCAAAGTAAAAAAAGAGCATCCAAAAGATCTTCCCAAATCCTTTGCACATCCCCAAGTATCATTTTTGAGCATTTTCCATCTGTCATTTTGTTCATCTTTCTCTGTCTTTCTTGATCTTCTACCGTGAAAGCAGACACAGGAACGTGCTCTGTTAGTGCAGGATGAAGAGACAATTAAAAGGCAAGAGAGATCTACTGAAAGAGCCTTGCCCCAGCAAGAAAATGAAGAAATTCTTCCCAAGGTTTCTATTCCAATCCCTGAGGATCACAAGTCTCTCAAAAAGTGCCGCCTCTACTCTAGTAATTTTCTATATCCTCGTATTCCTTTCATGATGTCTTTTCTTGTGGTTCTTGCATTGGCTATTTGGTGGTTGGTCTTTCTGTGATCGGAAAACAGGGTGCTCATCTGAAATGTCAAGACTAAAACCCTTGAACTTTTGTCGTTGGCTTCTACTGTGTTACCTCCTGTGTGATGCCCTTTAATCGTGATAGTTCACTGTCCTGGGGGAGCTCTTGTGATCACTTTTCTGTCAATAAAATGTCTCTTTGTAGAATATGTATCATGGGCTACAAAGGAGTAGCAATGGATTGCCCAAGCCAGCTTTCCTCACTGAAGTTTAACACATTTAGATTTAAGCATATGGCAGGTTGGTACTTTCCCCAAAGCTGTAACTCTTTTATCCTGCATGTTCCTATTGTTTACCGTTGCTATGTCCTCCTCTCCATGTTTCACACAAAGCAAGATACTCTGTAGAAACATTTGATGGAATATTTTCCTAATCTTCTGTAGTCATTTGTGTGGCATGGGCTCTGTAGTTTAAGAAAAAAATTCAACTTGCTATCCTTTCAAAAGCCTTAAAATGATGCGTTTTAATCTGTGTATCCATAACCACTCCTTTTCTTGAGATATCAAACCAGTTATACAAAGGCCTTTTTTGGAAAAGGGCTTTTGACTTCTGTGGCCTTCTTATGTGTATATCTGAGATGTATAGGACAAACAACTTTATCCTGCCTAATGTATAGAAGAGATCTGCAAAGGTTCAATGCCATCTTTTCACAAGTAGAATGTTGATGGTTTAAGGAAAATGGTGCTGGTGCCCCTTAGCCTCCAGCCAGGGCTGAATTTCCCGGACTACTCTGCCCATCTTTAAAAGTCCTGGAATACAGAGTTATTCAAGATCTGTACATAAACATACCCTTCCTTGAATTAAAATACTGTGTTACTTCTTTATAACTTAAGTCATTATATCGCTAGAAGCAATATTTAGCCATTATAAGCTTAAAATATATATCGATATATTTTGTTTTCCTGATAGACTTCAGACCTGTTTATTCTTATATTTGTCTTGAAATCAGTTGTTTTTAATCCATGGTCTTGTGAACTAAAGATCTATTGTGACAAGTATGTGTCCTCTGTTTGCATGTTGGTCTTTAAGGCTTCCCTGAAGTAAATATGAGTGTGCTCTCTCTTCACAACACAACTCAGATGCCTAACCTATTATTTTTTACCTCAATATTAATGAAATCTTGCATGTAGCTTGCTCTTTATGGCACTTGAATGTACCAATATGGATGATTTGCTTAATGTTGTCTCAAATATTTGTTTTGAAATCTGAATTCATAAGGTTATCAAACTGAGATTATTGTACTTTGTTTTACTTCTCAATGCTTATCAGTTGATGAAACCTGTAAACAAGACTTTTTGTTTTTAAGATGATGGCTTCTTAGAACACACAAAAAAGGGAAGAGTAAAGCCAAGAATCTTTGTCCTTTGACACCCACCCCTATTGTTCTATTCTCTCTGGAGACATGTAGAAATAATTCTCTGGTATTTCCTGAAGACTGCTGCTCTGTCATTATAGGCTTTCCCAAAAACTGGGAGAAGAAGCAAGGAGCGAGTTAAATTTTAAAATCGGGTATAAGTGTGTATCTTTCACGTCACAGGCTATGTCTGTTTACAACAAATATTTTGTAATTAAGCATATTTATTGATTCACTCATGATACAAGAGGGGCCTCAAATCAACCTGAAATATTACAAAGTTATTCTCTAACACAGAAAGTGGTCATCATAAGTGCTCCCCTTTATCTGTGAAATAAGAGATATAAGAGCTTTCCTTATGAAATAACAGAACTATACCATTGGTTAGATTCTTTTAAAAATTTTTCAAGGAACTAAAAAGGAAATAGTCTTAGAATTTTATTGATACTATTATAACTGTTTCAGATTATATTTCCAGTTTTCATCCTTGTACATAGCTTTTTATTAATTATTATTGTAAAACTTCACCTTGAATTTTGTTTCCCTTTGTATTGGAGTTATTCCAAGTCCATTAAAAGTCTAGTGTAAGCCAGCAGTCCTTTTCAGTTTTCTGAAGTGCAGCAAGAGTCCTCAGAGATCTTTACTGGTGGTCAGAGGAGAGACCCTTTCTTCTGTTAATAGGGTAGGAATGGTTGAGAAAAGAAGGGCCAAGCCTTTGTATTAGACTAAGCTGGCCAGTGCAGGCTCACAAGATACACCCATCACAGTTATCAGAGGAAAAATACTGGATATTATACCTTTGTATTACCTAAAGTTAATGCTGCCAATGTCTGTCTGTAACATAAAGCTGTAAATAGTCTTGGTTTCCGTCTCACGTCTCATTCCATTCTCAACACCAGAGACAGGTCCAAAGAACTGTGTTGGTTTTACGCTGGTTCAGATTCTTAATGGCAGGTTGATAAGTAGATAACAATTTGGACCAAAGGTATCAATACAGACCAGTAAAAAGTCTTGGATATTTGCCTTGGTTTTGCTGTTAATCATTTCTAGGGTGACTCTGAGAAGTTCACTTAACTACTTGGTGCCCAGATTTCCACCTAGTAACATAGAGACAAACCTACCTCATGAGAATAAATCTGTAGCATGTTCCAGGAACCAGAAGCTCTGGTTGTCGTTCAATTCTTGGTCTTTTGGGGACTGGGAAGATGGAAATTAAAAAACAAACAAATACACATTAACTTCTTGGAATTTTTTATATGAAAGTAAGCAATTAAATAGCTGTGTTTATTTCCATCTGCTCCTTTGACCAAGCACTTAAAACTACTAAAGTTAAAAATATCTTTCCAAATTCATCATACTCTTAAGCAATTCACCTTATCCATATAGTTTAATTAGAGTGGACCATACTTGAAAATAAACCCAGCATCTATATTATGGACCTGTCTTTTAGCCATTTTCTTATGCTAACACTTGGAATATGAAGGAGATTCCATTTTCATGGGTCAGTTTTACTACTTGTTTACATCTTTGTTAAAGGTTTTGAAGGAAGAAGATTTTGACTCTGTTGACTAAGATTAGACTGGATATTGTCTGTGGATTAGATTTCCAATTGTCATCCTAGATCCTAGTACATTTCTTTCTATTAAATATTATTGTAAATTTTACTCTGAAATTTGTGTGGATATAAGCCGATTCACTTTCTCCTACATTCCTAAGTCACATCTGTAACTTCCTACGGATAAGCATGTAGGACACACTAGGCATTAGAGGTTTGGTTATTATTTAGAAGGCTTTACCAATCAAAATTTGTACTTGGGCTTTACCAAGTGATCACATATTTACGAAAGAAAGACAGAAAATTCAAAAAGGATATGAGACACTTTCTCATTGTTGCTTTCTTTTGGTCAAGGGTATTGAGTATAGTAAAGGTATATAGAACTTCTCTGCAGAGTTTCCTTCCCTTCTGTTCTTCACAGACATGACAAAATCCCACACTTTTACAGCATTCTCTACTGCATTGAGAAAGACCATTGTATTGTTTTTATCATACATAGAAATTTCACTTTTTTTCATTGCACTCAAACTACCCCTGTTGTTTGTAATTTGGGTACTAAAAACAGAGAAAACTCCTTATTCTTTCCTATGACACACGGCCTGTGGGATAACTATATCTGCCTCCTCTACTGTGTGGGGGATAGTATCAGTAAGTCTGCTGTCATGTCTGCTGCTGTTACCCTCATGCCTTAGGATTTTCTTTTTACTGCAGCAGAACATGACACAGAAACACATTGGTGCAGACCTAGGAATGGTGAAGAAGGCATGGTTGTTAGAGTGAGGAAGCCATATAAAGTTAGGCTGGAAGGAAGAGGGGTAGCTATGATCAACAATTACAAATTCATGGAGTATTTCATTTCGTAAACAAAATTCCTGTCATAGTAGAACTTGAGAGACAAAAAGAAGAGAAAGGAGTTTATTACTCTCACAGATCAGAAATACAGGCTAAACACTAAATAACTTTAATAATAGCCTAACTAAATATATAGATGACAGATTGTCGAGGAAATGTCTGCTTTAGGAATGCTTTTCTAATCTTTTGTGATTGATATCCTAGAGGGTAGCCCTCCCCTTTATCATAGTCAGACTCCTGTTGGGGGTAAATAATAAAATAAATCTAACATTTCAAAGATTAAAGAGGCGGGGGAGGCATAAAGTCCCAACTATCTCTTCGGGTCCCCCAAAGGATACAGTTTAGTCTCATTTTCTCCTCTACTGTCTCTTTAAAGAAAAGTCTTCAGATGTACAGGATCCTATTTCAACAAAACAGAATAAGAATTAAGGGAAAGACATGGTTTCTGCTATCCATTCATGTATTCATTGCCCACTAGGGCATTGTATTACAAGGATGCAAAGAGGCAGGATTATTGGAATTTTAGAATTGGATAGGCCCCTAAATCCAACTCCTCTCTCCTCCAATGCTTGACTCTTCTGTACAATATCATTTAGAGATTTAGAGACCAAGTGGTCTTCCAGCCTGTGATTAAATATCTCCCAAGTTATAGCACGTTACATCTTTGGACAGCTCTGATTTTTGTATATAAATCATTCTTATATTAAGTCAAAATCTGTTTCCCTATAGCTTTCGCTTATTGGTCCTGAATCAAGGCATTCTGAAGAATTTTCTGTCTTCCACATTATAAGCTCTTCACATAGTTAAAAGTAATTCTCGGCCGGCCCCGTGGCTTAGCGGTTAAGTGCTCGTGCTCCGCTACTGGCAGCTCGGTTTCGGATCCCAGGCACACGCCGACGCACCGCTTCTCCGGCCATGCTGAGGCTGCGTCCCACATACAGCAACTAGAAGGATGTGCAACTATGACATACAACTATCTACTGGGGATTTGGAGAAAAAAAAAAGGAGGAGGATTGGCAATAGATGTTAGCTCAGAGACGGTCTTCCTCAGCAAAAAGAGGAGAATTAGCAGGGATGTTAGCTCAGGGCTGATCTTCCTCACAAAAAAAAAAAAAAAAGTAATTCTCATGTTGGAATCAGTCACAGTTCTTGCCCTAGGGTAACTTATCATTTGATATCCAGGTCTGTCCTAGTCTTCCTCCTAGCATGTTACCCTTTTGCTTTCTTCCTTTCTTTTTCTAGCTTTCCTTGTTTATCAGCTCTTTTTCTTTATTCTGACTCTGTTGCCCATAGTTTGCTTCCCTATGATTTATTCAGCTTTATGTCCCTACCCATTACCCTCTCTAAAAGAACATTTTGAAATTCCTGGAAATCCCAGCTTCTTCATAGATAACACAGGCCCTTGGAATTTTTTTTAGATAAAAGAGAGGGGATTGGGATAGTTTTGTAGTTTTGGAAACTTCTTGTAGCCCAGAATCTGTTGACAAGGTAGCATCACTATTCTATTTTGAAGACGCACACCACCAGAGCCGGCATTCTAAGTTTGCTTGCGTTCTCTGACAGCCTGACTAACCTTTACATACTTTAGCACCCCCAAGTGATTTGATTTATACCAGTGTGATATGGTAAAATCATGGGAACTTACTTTCTGTTTAACATTCTGATTATGACTTAGATCTCCACCATAAAAAGTGATATTAAAAATTTGAAATGTTGTTAATCTATCCCTTTTAGTTTGTGCCTGTCTCCTCAAAACTGTGAGATTCTCAAAGGTGAAAATACTTGTTTTATTCATCTTTGTTTGCCAGTCTGTCATCTTTGCATCTCAGATGTATAACAAATAGTTAATATTTGTTGAATTGAATTAAATGATTAGTTACAGATGGTTATGGATAAAGTCTGACTTTTCACTTAGACTTTCTTGTATTGGGACACAAATTTGTGCCAAATTAATTACCATATGCCCAATCAGTACATGCAGACCATACATACATATGCAGCCTGAAAAACCCACATATAGCCCAGAAGTCACCGTCTCTCTTGTTAATCCTGTAGTATGATCCCTGGTTTATCCAAGAATCTGTGTGTAGACCTCTATGGTAGGTGTCAGTCTCTTGTTAATGTCTTGTAATTTGGTTTGATTAAAAGCTTTTATCCATCTACTACAGGTAATAATCAACTGTTTTCGCTATAGAACATATTAACGAGACTAGGGTGCTTGTTTGTATATATAAATTCATCTTGGAGTGTGATATCATAGAGGGAAGCTGTTATTAGACAATTTGTGTTTATCTAAACACAAATTTTTGTTTATCTAAAATACATTACAGAGAGCAGTTGATACATTTGTCTTGTGTTTTACATGACATGAAAACACCAGATGTGTCAAACTCTTGTGATATAAGAGTTTTGTATATCAGGCCAGGGGTTGGCAAACTTTTTCTGTAAAGGACCAGATAATAAATATTTTAGGCTTTATAGGCCATATAGTCTCTGTCATAACTGCTCAGCTCTGCCATTGTAGAGTGAAAGCAGCATAGGCAATAAATAAACAAACGAACATGATTGTGTTCCAATCAAACTATATTTATGGACACTGAAATTTGAATTTCATATAATTTTGTGTGTCACTAAATACTATTCTATTTTTTCCCCAACCATTTAAAAGTGTAGCTCCTAGCCTTACAAAAACAGGGAGAGGGCTGGATTTAGCCTGCTGGCTCTAGTTTGCTGACCACTGATATAGGTCTAGAGAACCAGAGAACTGATTAATTACATTTTCTGCCTTTGTATTATTTTGAAGAGCTGTAATTGCAATCTTAGCATCTCATTCAATGTTGAACTATTTTTGGTCTTGTTTATGATTAGAAATGGAAAACAAAAGACAAGGTATTTGTTTCTGGTCACCTGGCAGTCAGGGTACACCTGAACTGTAATCTAAAATATCTGTAGCCACCACAGCACCCCTGCCTTTGTCAGTTTTCCAAATTGTTCTGTTAACTGTGTCTTAACATAGTCAGTGATAAATCCAGCTAACCCCTTTGTTCTTTTTGGTTTTGAAGGGTGAGACTCCTTTTTCCCCTAAGGAATGAAGAAATAATTCCCAATTTCATCTTCCCTTTAGCCAAGTTTTAGAGATACCTAAGGAACATGGTAGAGAAAGTGAAATGATTTTCCCTCTGAACTTTTGGTATACCTTAGTCTTGCGAGCAGTTTTATAAATTTAAGGTTGGGTATCTAAGGAAAACGTTTTAGAAGTGTTCTTCTTTCAAAATCAACAGATTTGTCTGAGAGGAATTCTCCAATTCAGGGCCTGTTTGGGCAGTATTTACTAATAAGCCAGAATAAAATAAAGTTATATTCTTTTGGGAATGTTTTTGCTCCCTAGTTGACATGGTTGTGTTCTGAAGGATTTCTTGATCTATAAATAGCTTTGAGAGGTGCTTTCTAATAAATCCCTAAACCTATGTTCCTTTCAGTTCCCTGGTCCAGGATCTTTTAGCCCTGATACTCGGTTGAATAAATTGTTTATCCATTAGCAGTTCAGCAAGATATTTAAGCCTAAAGAAATTTGCTGAGAACTTCTCTTTTGGAACATTTTCTTTGATATTTTTCTCATATTATTTGCTCTGTTAATATGTAAATTTATCATGAATAAATCATTGCAAATCTGATTCTGGTTGATACTAGTCATTAAGGAAATAGACGCCAGAGCATAAACAGACCTACTCCCCACTAAAAGAAGAGAAAGGAAAAGGAACCTCTGCTTCAGTGGATCAGCAAGAGATACTATCAGCCAGTCTTTCTAGAAAAGTTCTCCTGTTTTTCTATATTTTCACTCTTCTCTGGGGCGCATTAATCGTCTTTTGCTCAGTCCTAAAACAGAGATAACCTATTGGCATGTGTTCAGTTCTCAGAATGTTTTAAATCAGCTTGGAGGGGCCAGCCCGGTGGCGCAGGCGGTTAGGTGCGCACGTTCCGCTGCGGCGGCCCGGGGTTCGCCGGTTCGGATCCCGGGTGCGCACTGACGCACCGCTTGTTAGGCCATGCTGTGGCGGCGTCCCATGTAAAGTAAAGGAAGATGGGCATGGATGTTAGCCCAGGGCCAGTCTTCCTCGGCAAAAAAGAGGAGGATTGGCATTGGATGTTAGCTCAGGGCTGGTCCTACTCACAAACAAAACAAAACAAACAAAAAAAATCAGCTTGGAACTCATTTGACTTCTTTATTACCAAGTTTTAAAAATAACTTTTTTCTAACCAACTTAGTCACTACAACACATGTAATTGTCACATCTGTTAGAAGTGTTTTTACTATGCTGAATTTGTCTTTGGTTTTCGTTTTGTTTTTTTAAAAAGCACTCTACAAGTTAGTAGTTATTAACCATCCAGTGTTGCCACTCTGATCATATTGAAGAGTGAAGAGTGGAGTGGGTGTGGATGTGTGGGTATGAGGAGAGCTTGCTCCTGTAATGTGGAATTAACAGAAGGCGTACCATTTTATCTCTTAATTCACCTTGGGTAAACCTTATCTCTGATCTCACTCTCACAGTTATTATATTATCCAGGTGATTACATAAAACCAACACTCCACGTTTTGAAGTGGTCTATTTACTAGCTCAAAGTATGTACCTTGTGGCCACGTCTGAGTAATATAAAAATTTTGTAGTGTTTCTCCAAAGCCATGTTCTTTTAGGAATTTGTTGAAAATGTTAACATGGAAAGCCATTTTCATTATTATAGAATTTTTCCGGAAGAGAAGACACAGTTACTTAATATCTAATAATAGTTTTCTGTTGTATTTAGTTCTGTGGACTCAAGATGCTGTTTTCTAGATATCAAATCGGGGCATAATGTTTTTCTTAAATGCTTATTATGGCTTTAATCATTTTTAGAATTGGGACTTCAGGGAAATCCTGCTGAATATATTTAATTGTGTTCCATACTAAATGATCAGAGTTTTTGTACTGCTTATACCTCCTTCGTCTCCATCCCTCTACCTCAACTCTTCTTAGTGTAATGAAATAAAATTAACCAACCAAAGGCTTCTGGTCTCCTAGACATGTTTAGTTAACTTTAATCTTTGCTCAATTACTTTGACTTCTATAGCTCTATTCAGGTTTGAGAACACTCATTTGATCTGTGGAGTCCTTGCTGGTGAGTGCAGTGTTAAGGCAAAATTTTCTATTACCTAATAGTTAAAATTTTGCATCAGGCACAGATTTTTAAGCTGTTTGCTTTTACATTCACCTATTCTGGGGATAATCTAATAACAGCACTATTTAGGAAATTATAAAAACCATGTTTGAAGGATAATTGCTTTGGCAAATTTCATTTGCTGGCATTTGTGAAAGGAAGCATTATGGAGTGATTTTCCTATAATAAGCAATTTTACTAACTGTAATTTAATAAAGCCAACCTCTTCCTAAAGCTCCTTTGTCCTGAAGTAATCTTTATATGCCAGAGAATAACAATGGACCATGAAAATGACTCAAGTTTCGTGGAGAAGCTAGTGAGTACTACAAGGATGTATTTCTAGTTGGGGGCCAATAGCAATACAAACTTAATTTAAAAAAAAAAATGGGGCGGGGGCTATAGCCAAGAGAGAAAATTTAGAATGAAAAGAAATGTATTGCATGATAAAGAATGACACACTAGATAGGAAAGATAGAATTTTTAGATCATCTTTTGCTAGCCACGTGGTTTCTCTGTTGTTAGTTTATCCCCATCTTGAGTGTTTGTGATTCTAATGTCCTTTTTTAAACTGCCGGTTGGCCTGAGTTTTCCACCAAAAGTGTACCAAAACTATTATTTATGAGGCTTTTGGGGGCAGAGGGTCCAGGGGATGTTTTCCTTTTTGGTTATTTTTGCTCTTCTTTCTTCGTTTGTTTCCTTTTTTGGCTGAAGAATGGGCTACTGCTGCTTGACTTGTCATCTTTATGTGCTGTTTACACATGGCTTTTACAGAAGAAACCATTACCACATCTGATTTATCTTTTATTGCAAGTGCCTATTTAAAAGCATTTGTTTTAACTTAACAAATTAAAAAAAAAAATCACCAGTTTAATGTTCCTACATTATTATACAACCAAGGGAAACACTGATACTATTAATTTTTCAAAATAGGAATAAGATTACAAATACTGATAATATATTAATGTATGAAGACGTATGTTTTGTTTTTTAGAACTTTTTCCCATTCTTTGCCGAGACATAAACTTGCCATGTTTTGTTAAAGAGAAGAATGTAGAAACAAAGCACTCGCAATTAACTGATCTTATCAGGATTGGATTCTACATTTTTTAGTTTGCATGTTGCAGACCATTTAGGGGTATTATTTAAATACATTGTTGATAATTTAAGTGACTATGATATTTATTGTTTACTTTAGTTAAGAACCAGGAGCTGGACTCTTCTGCTGGGTATCTTCCTTCTGTGCCTAGCAAGATAACCTCGATTCCTGCTGGTTCTGTGGGCATTTGCAGTGCAAAGCATTTCTTACTGGGTTTGCAAAGCAAGGGTAATGTGCTGTATGTGTGTGGATGTATGTGTGTCTGTGCATATCCCTCTCCCTCAATCCCACTGCTACCACCTGCTCACTCCCTTTTTCTTATCAAAACTTATTTTTAAAAATTATATAAATTGGCCTGGTGGCACAAGTGGTTAAGTGCACACGCTCTGCTGCGGCGGCCTGGGGTTCACTGGTTCGGATCCAGGGGGTGCACCGATGCACTGCTTGGCAAGCCATGCTGTGGCAGCATCCCATATAAAGTAGAGGAAGATGGGCACGGATGTTAGCCCAGGGCCAGTCTTCCTCAGCAAAAAAAACAGGAGGATTGGCAGATGTTAGCACAGGGCTGATCTCCTCTCACACACACACACACACACACACATTATATAAATCAGGGGCCTGCCCGGTGGCATAGTGGTTAAGTTCACGTGCTTTGCTTCAGTGGCCTGGGGTTCGCAGGTTTGGATCCCGGGTGCGGACCTACCCACGGCTCGTCAAGCCATGCTGAGATGGCGTCTCATATACAAAATAGAGGAAGATGGGCACAGATGTTAGCTCAGGGCTAATCTTCCTCACACACAAAAAAAAAATTATATAAATCTTACAAAAAAGTGTAATGAATCCCCAAATCCACTTTTTCTGACATACAGAAACTCTGATAAAAGTTTAATGTATTAACTTTCCCTGAGGTGTTTGCATTTCAATAGGCCACAAAGTCATTGCAAAGGTGATGGTGACATTACAGAGTTGATCATATCATTAAGCAGTATTTACAAGGCCGTCCTAACTCTCAGTTTACTTGATAGAATGGTAAAGTAGAATGAAGACAATGTGAAAACCAATGGTAATTTAGTAGACGTGGTGGCTTTAGGGTTCCACTGTGTAAAGTGATTACAGACATAGTATGCTAAATCTCAGACTCTCTTTTTACGGAAAATTTAGTAATTTCAGGAAACAAAATCTATGGATAGTAACATAGAAAGATATGTTTTGGGCTTAGAAACAGTGATAAATCAATTAAGCTTTAAAATGGTTGTAAGTTATGTGACTAATCAGAAGTGTTCTCCCTATTTTCTTTCTTAACAGACAGTATATATCTGAAAACTATTGAAAATGGCCTATCCAGTGAGGATCTTGGCTCAGGAATATTTATTAAATATCCTCACAGTGTACCTATTTTAATTCTTATCTTCTATCACAATTTCTTTCTTCAAAGTTCTCCCTGATGATGTTCTCTAAGATATGAGAACCTGGCCGAGAACTTGCTAAGCTGAAAGGAAGACCAGCCTTAGTTAAATCCATAGGGTTGGCCCACTTCAGGTGCTCAAGAAACACTTACTTCCATATAGGGACTAGAGGTCTTTATTGCTCTGGTTCATGTTTCTTTACGAAAAGTAATCGTTTAAGAAATATAGTACAAAGACAAATAATATCTAGTATTTGCCTAGCACTTCATTTGGAACACTCTACACAGTTAACCCTCACAAAAGCCATATCAGGTAGGTAGTGGTGTTCTTGCTTTATATGATAAAACTGAGTCTCAGAGAGGTTCAGAGACCTGCCCAAGAACTAGCAATGGTTTTTTGGGGGTTTTTTTGTGAGGAAGATCAGCCCTGAGCTAACATCTGCTAATCCTCCTCTTTTTGCTGAGGAAGACTGGCCCTGGGCTAACATCCATGGCCATCTTCCTCTACTTTATATGGGACGCCGCTGCAGCATGGCCCGACAAGCAGTGCGTCGATTTGCGCCTGGGATCTGAACCGGCGAACCCCGGGCCGCCTCAGCGGAGCGTGCGCACTTAACCACTTGCACAACCGGGCCGGCCCCAAGAACTAGCAGTTTTTAAGGGAGAGAACTGAAGCTAGAACCCAGGTCTTTGATGTTTCAGACTAGTCACATTCTATTATGCCACAGCTGTCTAAGTCACTTAGTCCCCAAATGAAAATGTGGTGAAAGTTACAGAGAGTGAATTAAAGAGGTTAGAATTTGTGAGACCCTAATGATTTATAAAACTAGGTTTTAAAAATGGTTCTCTAAAAACTGTATTGTGGTTACCAGGGGCAATGGGGGTGGGGGGTGGGCACAAGGGGTGAAGGGAATCATATATATGGTGATGGACAAACAAAAATGTACAACCCAAAATTTCACAATGTTAAAAACTATTAAAACATCAATAAAAAAAAAAAAAAGGTTCTCTAAGATCCTGAAGCCACTAATGAATTGATTTATTAATACTGGGCTCCTTTTATTTTGTCTTAAATCCCCAGCTTGAGTCATGCAGAATGTCCCAGAACCTGAAATAGGATGTCTCTCAGTCATTAGGAACCAGAAGATGAGAATGAGAAATGAGGCCTTGCCTGTTGTTGAGACAGAAGGTCTCAGGGCTTGTGTTTGGTCCTCGGGATAATCTGATTCCTGGTATTAAAATCATTCAATAAAAAGAATTAAACTTTTTAGCAGAAAATAGTAGCTTCCTTTACATATTTATTGGCGATATTTAGATAGATCAATAGTTTAAATTCCCATTAATTAAATCAAACCTGAAGCACAAGGTCAGAAGAAAATTAGATTGGTTCTGGAAAGAAAACAAACCAAAAACATCTCCTCATCAAACCAAATGACATTTTATAACTCTAATAATTATTCTTTCTTCATCAAAAAAAGTATTTTTGGTATTCTGTGCTTGAGCCCCTGAGTATATTTATGTAAATAAGAAATTCTTGCTGATTTAGAATAGGGATTTTGAGACTATTTATGTTGGTAAAGTGAGTTAGGCCAGGATATTTATGCAATTTAGTGAAAGAATTTGTATTTTGGCCTGAGTGGACCATGAAAATTCTTTTGCAGTTATCATTTGTTTTTCTACTTCTCAATTTAGTCAATTTTAAAAATAAAATGTCACCTTAGCATGTTAATGGCCCGCTCTTAAAATTCATCTTGTATAATTTCAGCAAGTAAGAAAACTCATATTTATTAATTTGTCTATAATGTCTAAACATGCATATATATGAAGGTAAAATTTTCACAGGTATTCTAAAGATAGATCCTTGAAAACATTGAGTAGAATATGAGGGAAAAGCCTTTTTGTGAAAACTTAAAACATACTGATTCCAAGGTTCTCATTACAAGTTAGCTTTATAACTTACAGAACTCTATTTTCTTCTTTCTTTCCAAGTTGTTCCGTTAGCTGTCTAATTTTGCTTATAATGGACTCAATAACATTGCTGACTGGCTTATTTCAGTGCTTAGTGTAACATTATAATACCTGAGAATGCACAAAAATAACAGACACTGTAATTAAGCTTAGAGACCAGCTCTGATAAAAGTTTACCTTCTCCCCAAAGTTCCACCATTGCCACAACCACCACATGGCCCTGAATTTATTACATAAACATATTTAACTGCCATATGTACCTATCATTGTCAATATCTTCATTCAACTAAATCTAAGTACCCTGGAGATTGGATCACTTCTTTCTTTCATTTATTCCAAAATCACCTAAAAGAGGTTTCCCTTCTCAGATGGCAGTTAAACAACTGTTTATTGAATTTGGTCAATTCTGATGTCTTATACTTGATTTTAATAAAACCAGATCTCAGCCTGAGGTGCAGGGCACTCAGCCAAAAAATATATGTAGAGAGATATGTATTTATATATATGTAATTCTGATGTGAAGTATGGTAGTGTTGATCTATAGTCTATATCACTAATCTAGAGTTATTGTTCAGATCGAGTTTTGGGATACTTTGATCTTTAACATTTTATATTCCTAGTTGCTATCATGACTTTGGCAAGAGTGATCATTTTCTTTGAGCATCTTCACTGTTTCAAATCTAATAAGAAAATTTACTAACCAATTAAATCACGGGTACAACCATATTTTTATTCATATTCCTGAGAATATCCCTGCTGTCTCTGAATCAGAAAACATTAAACAAAATATAATGAAGCTACACTTTAAATTTGAGCTATTTCTTTTCTATCCAGATATGATAAGTCTGTCATCGACTTTGACTTTCAAAATCCACTCGCTAAATTACTAGGGTTTTATATTATATTCTCCTTATAAAAGAGAATTTTTATACTACTTACCAGTTACTGACATTTCTTATCATTCTTTCCATTAACTACTTTTCCTTTTAGGAAACTATTAAGGTTTATTTTTAACTGTTTTTAAAGGCTTGGAGGATATTAAGGATTTATCAGCACTTCCTTCATAAATTGTTTACCAGACTCTTCAGGTTTTACAGATCATTTCATTAAGAAACCAGATACAAAAGCTTGCTTAAGAAAATAATTTAATAACATTTTCTGACTACAAAGGTAATGCATATTCATTTTAGAAAGGTTAGGAAATACAGGAAAACACAAAGAAAGAAATTACATTATTTGCAGTTCTACCACTGCTGATATTTTAGTATGCCTTAAGGTCTATTTCATGTGTATAATTATTTCGTTGTTAGTGCCATTGAGTCTATTCTGACTCCTGGCAACCCTGTGGACAGCACAGCGGAAACCTGCCTGGTCTTTTTGCACCATCCTCTCACTTTCTGGCGCTATATCAGACAATCCTCCACTGCTATTCATAGGGTTTTCATGGCCAATTTTTTTGGAAATGGATGGCCAGGTCCTTCTTCTTAGTCTGTCTTAGTCTGGAAGCTCCGCTGAAACTTGTCCACCATAGGTGACCCTGCTGATATTTGAAATACCGGTGGCACTGCTTTCAGCATCACAGCAACATGCAGCTGCCATAGTCTGACAGCCAACAGACGGGTGGTGTGGTTCTCTGACCAGAGAACGAACCTGGGCAGCAGTGGTGAGAGCACCGAATCCTAACCACTAGACCACCAGGGCTGGCTTGTATATAAAACATAGGAAAATATAATGTTTAAATGGATAAGAAATGAGACATAGCACCTTATCCAGAGGACGGTTTAGTCTTTGAAGTTAGCATTTTTGCCTTCTACTCTCGTTCCAGCATCTAATCATGGTCCTGGGATGAAAGTACTTCCTTGAAATCACATGGCAAGGTTGGCAGTGATGCTGCTGTTCTTCACTTGGTCCTTATCTGCCTGCCCAGGATTTTAATATAGAGAGATAAAATGAGACAATAACAGGTTCTTTCTTTCTTTTAACAGAGAAAGGATTGTTTTTCTATTGCCACCCAAAGGTAAAATTGGTCTTCACTAAGCAAGGAACAAGTGATCAAATGTGTGTGGGAAAAATTACTACATAGGCCCTCCAGAAAACACAGCTCTTGTTTATGTAGCAAAATTTTAGAAAGATTTTCAAGATTTATTTTCATTGTGATGCTTATAGGATAAGATAGTCTTGTAAGCATAACTGTGGTTCTTTTGATAGTCTCTTCAAATATATAAATCCCTGCTTCAAAAATAACCTGAAAAGAAAACGACTCTGGGTTACATTTAGTGGAGTGGCAGCAAAATGCCTATCAAACACTCATCTCTTGCTCTTAATGGTATCTAGAATCTCTAAGTCAAGAGAGAGGAAATGTATAACTCACAAAGGCATATACATGCACAGGGTTTGATGATCTTGAGACATAATCCCTTTGAATAAATAGTTTTCAAGAGAAAACCTTTAGAAAAAAATCCCTTGTTTTTTCTCCCAAAGAAAATACTGAATTATTATACTTAGGAGAATTTTCAATCAACTAGCGTTCCTACTCGATTAAGTATTTGTCTAACATTCTCTCTTCTCATATTCTGGAAACCAACTTGATAGCCTTGCAGTACTTTATATACAGGCAGCTGGCCTTTCTATTGTAGCATCTTTCTTCTTATAAATCTTCCATCAGTCCAGACAAGCAACATCTGAATTAACACCTTTGAATCACTTTAAGTCTTAATTTTGTCTGTCACTGTGGATGGTTCAGATGCAGTCATATATTTATTCATATCCCTGGGAAAATCACTTTAAAGTTTCCAGCCCAATTTGGTATATGCAGCTGTGCAGAGTCTTACATAATCCAGTGGCCCTTGCTGATGGTCATAGCTAAAGTCACATCACTGTCTGTTAAAATTCCTCACTGATGTGATATGCCAAATTTTTGGTGTTTTATGTCATGGGGATTTTATATCTTCTTTTTGCCTCAATCTTTTCTTCTGGCTTCCCAGCCTTCTCCTTATATTTAAAAGTATAGTGTCAGACACTAAAATCAGACTCTGCTAAGAGGACTTTGGACAGTCTTTGTACTTCTCAAAAGTATAGTCAGGTTTGGTGTCTATTCTTTTGAACATAATAGGGCATGTCCTTTGATCTTACTTGAAATAATTTCTGTTGCCGTGGGAAGAAATGGGCTTTAGAATCAGAGACCAACTTGAATTTAAACTCTAGCTCCATCACTTACTAGCTGCAAGTTGCTTAACCTCTTTGTTTCTTCATCTATAAAATAGAGATAGTGACTGCCTCATGGTAAGGTTGTGAAAAATTAAATGAGAAAACATGTTAACTTGACTAGCACAATACCTGGCCCATGGTGAACATGCAATGATGTTAGTTCTTCTCGTATTTTACTGATGTAGGAAATAAAATTCTGGACTAGACAATGGGTCTGGTCAAGTGGGCCACTTATGTTCTTTCCAAACATGACTTTTCAGTTTTTGAATAGCACAAGGCAAAGCAGAAGTTCTCAAGTCATTTGGATTTATTTAGTATACTTTCAGCAAGTTTTTACTAAACATCTATTACATGCCAAAAACTGTACAAGAGAGATACGGAGCTAAATAACATAGTAAATCCTTATCTCCCAAGGAGCTCATAGTCTAATGGAAAAGACAGATGACTAAACCAGTAATGACAGGGTACAATGGGAACAAAAGAGGAATGGTTTCTAAACATACTTTAGACAGCCAGGGAAAACTTCCAGAAGAACTGACACTTGAGCTGAGCGTGGACTTCCAGACAGAAGGAACAATGTTGACAATATTTACAAAGGCATGGAGGCAAAAGAAAGCATGCTCTGTTCTAGGAACTGCAAATAGTTTTGAATTAATGGAGAGAAGGGTGTATGTGGAGGTGTAGCAGAGTGAAGCTGGAGAGGGGGTAGGAGTCAAATTTTAAAGTATTTTCTGTATCTTACTAAGGGATCTGAACTTTAAGCAGAAGGCGACGGAGAACCACTGAAGGGTTTTAAGCTGCAAAGTGGAATTGCAATGTTTCATTTTAGAAATAGACACTTTAGAAGCAGAATAGAGGATGCATTCAAGGAAGGTTTGGGATGAGAAAGAAGAAGGAAGAGAGGAAAGAAGAAAAACTGTTTAGGACGTTTGTAGTAAGCTAGGTGAGGTATTATAAGAGCCTGAATGAAGATAGTTAATGTGGTAACAGAGACAAGCAGATACATAAGGGAGATATTGAAGTGGAATACAGATGACCTAACGATATAAATCTATGGAGGGTGGTCGATGAGTGTAAGGAAGGCATTGAAGATGATTCTCAGGCTGCTTGCATGGAAGGCTGGATGGATGATGGTGCCGTTTACCAATATAATAGAAGTGATGGAGGAAGTTCAGGTCGGCTGGTGCAGGCAGCAGCTGAGATGAGTTTAGTTTGGGGCCGATTGCATTCCATATGCCTGGGAGGATGGCCAGTAAGTAGTTGGCTGTGTTGTCCAAGAGATCTGGACAACAGAGCCAACTGGAGAGGTTGATATGTGAGAGTGCTGTAAATGGTAGTCCAGCCCCACTGTTACCAGTTTTCCTTATATTTCCAATGACTAACACATATTAGGTGATCAGTAAATATTTGTTGAATTGATATTACTGTGGCTACAGCTTCTACCTTTGGTCTCCTCTGTACGTGCTTTGAAAAAAACGATTGATCTATCTAATTTTACTCAGCGGTAGGCAACTTTGGGCCAGGTGGTGCTAGCCTAAGCAATGTTTAATTCACAAATGGCTTCTTGATGACAGACCACCACCTATCACTTGAGCAGACTGGTGTAAAATTGGCTCTTACTTGATTATCTTAGGTATTTTCCTGGTTATTAATCAGCCTTCTCAGCTGTGAAAAAATTATTTCGCGAAGCCATGAAGTTTCTCTCCGTGTGAATGGGTTTGGATATGCTGTTCACAGTGCTAGAGCTAGCAAATAGCAATTTGAGAAAGCCTAGTTCTTTATTACCAACTGATCTATTTTTGGACAGCTCTATAACAGTTTGTGCCTTACAGATAAGTGCCTTACAACGTAGTACAGAGTGTTAATAGTGTAACTACAAATTCATTCTAGTGTCCCCAGGCCCTAGAGCATTATAGGTGGTGAGATAATGTTGGTTGAATTAAGTTAATGCATATGGTACTTTAGAATGTACAAAGTGCTGTCATATAGATTATTGTATTTGATCTTCAGAACCCTATGAGTCAAACCAGGTGTTATTCTCATTTTAAATATGAGGAAATTCATATACTCTTAGCAAAAGTATTTTATGTATCTCTGATACATTGCAGACAGAGACGGTTTCTGTTGTCATCTCTCAATTCCATTTTTCATGTCCTTAGTAATTTTCATAATCAGTCAATGAAAGACCTGCCTAATCTGATTCAGTGTATACCACTTTGAGATGCTCTTGAGTTGACTGTTTCAAGATGGCTTAGAAGTAAAGTTGGCCTGAAGTTTTTGAGTGCTGTGCATCTTTTCTTGCCTTAGTAGAGCACTGGTTTATATTGATCACACTGTAGGTTGGTTTACAAGTTAAGGAGCAGCAGTGATTTTTTTTTTTAAATATAATACATATAACATGATTTGAGTACTAAAATGTGTAAGCTGGTCCAAGCATATGTCGTTTACTCTAGGAACACCTTTTCAAAAGAATCCCTTTCTGTTATTAAGTTCTATGTGGTGTGTAATATGGTAAATTGATCTTACCAAAATTTCAGGCCTCGGTGGCTTATGTACAGCTTCCTGTTGAGCACATGCAGATGTTACTTTTCGTGACATTTGGCTTCTGTTAGGTTGTGCGTCTTTCAAATGGCTCTTCCTCTTTTCCTACTAGTGTGAATTCCTTCTCTTCTTCCACCTACAGCACCTTTCTTTAAATTTTAGGAATAGGTCCATCTACTGTGATGTTATCTTCTCATCCACATTCTCTTGGAAGTACTTATTTTAGATCTATTTTTCCTGTGGTATGAGGCAGTTAGGCCAGGAGGGAACTCTCTGTGTTTCCAGGATTTATTTCTAAGGGTTGGAGACGTCGTGTCATTCATCTGTGAAGAAATACATCTCAGCTGCTGGATCACTTTTATTCTGTTTACAAAGAAATTTCACTATTTTTGATATTACATTTAATTCCATGACAATGATTGGATTAAGTCTGTGCTGGACGTACTCAGCTTCTATATCCCTGCCAACCAAAGTCTAGATTTTACCTCCAGTAGGGGCTAGTATGATGATACATGTGGCTCGGAGAAATGAAACATTTTTCAGCCTGATCAGGCTCCTCAAGAATATGTTTTGTTTGACTCAAATTGCATTGTGCCCTGTGCATAGTAATGAGTTAGGTATTAGGAATGGCAAAATAACTCCTTTAAGTGTGAAGACTGTGTGTTACATGGGGAAGACCATAGTAATATGAAGTGCTTGGTACTGTGTGAGGCACATCAAAATTATTTCTCGGAATAACAATGTTCTAAAAATATGACCAAAATGAGCTTGGAACTGCTTAAGCTGCTAACGTGTTTAGTGAACAGCAGTTCTTCCGTTTGACCAGGTCAGGAGCTAAGATTCTTGGTTTATATTAGTATTAATATTTTTGAGGCCTCTTAAAAGTCGTTGTTGATTCTCAGAGTTCCCTATATTTCCCACTTATTCCTAATCTTCTTGCTTTTGTATGTGTTCATTCATTTGTAGAATATAAATGGCATTCGCACAGAGGAGGTGGCTGCTGTGACAAAGGGGCCATCTACCAACCCTGACTCAAAATGGGAGGGCCCCAAGCATTCAGTAATTTCTAGTAAGAGCCAAATGACCACCCCATCGGAGTCTCCACAAAGCTTTGACTTTGGCTCCCTCTCCATAAGCAGCAAAGAGACAGAAGAGACGGAGCAGGGGGCAGCTGGCTATCTTGATATTAAGGAAATGCCAACAGTCCCAAGTGGGGAATGTATGGGAGTGGAGGAACAGGCCAGTGCCTTAAAGTTCTCAGTGTCACCGGCTTCCTCTCAGCTGCAACTTGGTGAAAAAAAGGCAGAGAGTAGTGAAGAACATGTTACACCAGGAGAGCCACTTGGGAAGCAAAATGGATCATTTCTTGCCTCTCGTGTGGGTAACCAGTTCCCCACCCTCATTCGAAGTTTCCAGGTAGTAACTGACTCAGTGATACAGGTCTACTGACTCACTTTGGGAGAGGGCCAGAATCTGTTCTGTGGAGGAGGTGGTGGTGGTGGTGAGGGTAGTAGCCTCTGCTTTGTTCAAAATCACAGAATAAAATTGAAGCTCTTCACTACTACAAAGAAATTTATTCACAGGAATTAACTCCATGGCTAGCAATGCTTTCTCCCCTGATGACTTAACAAAACTCTTGGGGATAAACTCTAGCTGTTTGTCCTTAGGAAGCTGGTGTAAGTGTGTTCCTCTTTTCCTTGCTCAAGTGTGGGCACTGTAAAGAGGTGAATTTCTGAGACTTCGATGATGAGGAGTTTTCAGTGTTCTGAGACCATGCTCAAAAAATTCAAATACTCTTAATTAAAAGGGGTAACTGATTTTTTAATGAGATTTCAGGCCCCAAATAATTATTTATTTCTTGCAGCCACATAGTACAGCCCACCACTCCCACTGACCCCACTCACAGGGGCTTCCCTGATCATAGGCACTAATCTCCTATGATGAGGTGGATGGCCACTTAACTTTATCACAATCAAATGGTAGTTTTAGGGTGATTTATAGTCTTGGGGAAGGTGAGCTGATGGACAAGAAGCTTTTGATATTCTACTAATGTTCATTCTTCTGAAATTCTGAAATTAATCACCAGGTGGTGGTAGAACTGATTATTTTCTTTCCAGTTTTCCAAATACTGTTTCTTCTCAATAACTCCAAAGTGAATGTCTGACATTGATTTGAAAGAAGTTAATGAATTCCAGGGTAATGCATTCCAATGCCACTGCTGTTTCGTGTACCATCTGTACTTAGTAGAGGAAATGTGGCTGATTTTCTTAATTGTAATGCTACAGTCACAAAGACAAACAAAAATGACTGCTATTTGGCAAATAGTTTTATGTGCAAATTCTGAAGGTCAGTCTGAAGTGTTTTATATCACCAGTCCTAACTGTCTGATCTTACAGCTTTCCATTAAGCATATGGAAGTGATTACAGTAATGCTGTTCTTTAATATTCCCTCCTGATCTGACACCTTGTCAGGGCTACTTTGGAACAGTGTCCAAGTCTTGGGCAGGGATTGAGCTAGCCCTTTGCTTGATTACAGCTATCACTTTGATCAGATCAATGTCAGAAGCTTAGATCTCCACAGCCTTCAGAAGACTCCGGTAACTGTATTTCATTACTGCTTCACAGCCTCCCCTGGTGAAGACTCAGACTGTCACCATCTCAGATACTGCCAATGCTGTGAAAAGTGAAATCCCAACCAAAGACGTCCCCATTGTCCACACTGAGACCAAGACCATCACTTATGAGGCTGCCCAGGTAGGACACGGTTTGATGTTTCAGAACCAAAGACTGAGTAAACACAATAAATAACCTTTCTTCACAGGGTTTCTAATCATTTGCTACCAATAATGCTAGGCTTTTCTGGGGCAGTTCTTTTTAGAAGAGATTACTGATCTAAGGGTGTCCCAAAACACTTTATTAAAAGCAAAATTGTCTTGGATCTGATTGCTTATATCCACCCAATTCAGTCAGGTAGGCCAGTCTAGTATAATGGTTAAGATCATGGGCTTTGGGCCAAACAAACCTGAGTTCAGGGCCTGGCTCCTCCATTTACTAATGTAAGCAACTAATTGAACATCTCTGAGCCTTGATGCCCCACCTCCACCCCACGTGATATTCATATCTACCTCATGATTTTGTTTTGAAGATTATATAAGATACAGTACTGTATGGAATCAACGTGAGCACCGTGCCTGAAAGCATAACTAATTACAGATATGATAATTATAATCAATTTATTACAATTAAATTAAATTTAAAATCAGATAAGAATTCAAGTATTTAAAATTTTTGTTTACCTCCTACTTTTAAGTAAAATTTCTCCTTCATTGTTGGTAATTTGAGTGAGCTAGAGTTGCTTATGTTGAATTGCTGTTTTTTTTATTTTTTTGTTCACAGAAGCCAAAAGTAAGAAAAATCTTTCCCTTTGTAAACTGAGCTATTAATTCATTCCTGCAACAAATATTTGTTGAGCATTTATATATCTGGCCTAAGCAGTGTACACGTCAGAGACAGGCCCTACCCTCTGGAACTTACATTTTAGTCAGAACAGACGGGCTGTTAAACACATAAACAAATGTATACATTTCACACAATGATACGTGCCATGAAGAAACTAAAATAGGGGCCAGCCCTATGGTCTAGTGGTTAGGTTCAGCACACACTGCTTCGGTGGCCCAGATTTGGTTCCCAGGTACAGACCTACACCACTCATCTGTTAGTGGCCATACTCTGGTAGCGGCTCACATACAAAAAAGGAAGATTGGCAGCGGATGTTAGCTCAGAGTGAATCTTCCTCAGCAAAGACAAAAAAAAGAAAGAGACAAAGAAAGAAACTAAAATAGGATAAAGAGTTAGACAATATGGGATTGCATGAAAGGTTGCTACTTTGGGGCTAGAATAGTCAGGAAAATCTGCTCTGAGGAAGTGACATTTTGGCTGAAACCTACAAGATGGGAAGGAGACAGCCATGTGACGCTCTGGCTGGGTGATTTCACCTCAATTCTTTCATTTACTCCTCACATCGCCATGAACTGGATGATGATATCTCCCTGTAGGAAACAGTGTAGCTTGCCAATTAAAAACATGTGCTTTGCAATTAGACAAAATTTATATCCCAGCTCAACCACGTACTAGCTGAATAACTTTAAACACACCGCTAATCCCTCTAAGCCTCTGGTTCCTTGGCTGTAAAATGGGGATAATACTACCTACCATTGCAAGATTTGGGGGAGGATTAAGTGAAATGATGTCTGTAAAGCACTTGGCGTGTTCACAGATATTCATTCAGTTAATGTTCGTATGCTTCCCCCTTCTTTCTCTTATGGTCTGGAGTATGGAATTTGAGTTTGGTAAATAATGAGAGGTTTCTTAAAGTTTTTTTAGCAGTGGTGATATGACATAATTAAAGCAATGATTTCGGAAGATGTGTGCTGAATACATAAATGTAGGGGGTTGCCTGGAGGCAGGAATATGGCTAGAGTAGGTCTTGGGAGATGCTTGTAAAGAACTGAAGTGTTGAGGCCGGCCCAGTGGCGCAAGCGGTTAAGTGTGCACACTCTGCTGCGGTGGCCTGGGGTTCGCCGGTTCAGATCCCGGGCGCGCACCAACGCACCGCTTGTCAAGCCATGCTGTGGCGGCGTCCCATATAAAGTAGAGGAAGATGGGCACGGATGTTAGCCCAGGGCCAGTCTTCCTCAGCAAAAAAGAGGAGGATTGGCATTGGATGTTAGCTCAGGGCTGGTCTTCCTCACACACACACACAAAAAAACTGAAGTGTAGCCTGAGGAAATGAGAAGAAAGAGCTGTGTCAAGAGAGACAGAAATGAATGAATAGGACTTGATAGTGAACAAGACAGAATAAAGAAGGAATAGGAAATTAAGATTGTGCACACTATTAGCCAGAGGAGGTAGGAAAGAATTACTTGTGTTTGGGGGGGATATCTTTAAGTTGTCGCTACCATGGAAACAACCTGTCTATCCATAGGGAACAAGTTAAATAAATTGTGGTACATCCAATTAAGGTAATTCTATGCAGCTATTAAAGAAAGATTCTGGTGAGAATAATCTATGTGATAAACTGGTAAATGACAAAGCACAGTGCAATATGGTATAAATAGTATGCTACTGTTTTTGGGAGGGAAAAGGGATGTATGTACAGCTGTGTGTGTACAAGCTTGTATATGAATATACTATCTCTGAATGGGTACTCAAAACCAAAACCAGTGGTGGCTTCTGATGAAGAAGACTGGAACTGCAGGTCTGTGGTCAGGATTGGAAGGGAGACTGTACTCTATTTTGAAGTTTTTGAATTTTGTAGCATATGCATAAAAGTTGTTAGGGCCACTCTGACTACAGAAGCCCATGTGGTCTGAGTGTAGCCCCTACAAAAAAAGGTAAAAGGAAGCAGTCATTTTTAAATCTCCTAACATGTAAGAGCAATATAGAGGCAGTGTGATGTGCTAGATAAAGTGTGTGGGCTTTGGAGTTAGAGAAACTTGGACCTTAATCCCAACACTTGCTAGTTTTGTCGTCTGTGGCAAGTCACTTAACCTCTTTGAGCCTTAGCTTTCTCTTCTGAAAAATATACCTTTATAAGGTTATTGAGATAAAGATAATATTTTCCTGGCACATAGTAGCTATTCAAAAATGGTAGCTATTGTTATAAATCAATCTTTATTTCATTTTAACCAGGCTTAAGACAGTCAGCCAAGATACAAATTGCTTCTTATTATTGATGCTAGACAGTGGAGTATGGTGGGGAAAAGTGTTGACTTGGGAATCAGATTTCCTGGGTTTGAACCTGCTCCAGCACTTACTAGTGTGCAGTTAAGTTACTGAATCACTCTGTGCCTCAGTTTCCTTGTTTGTAAAATGGAGCTAACAGTAGTTCTACCTAATACGGTTGTTGCGAGGAATAAGTGAATTAATGTACATAAAATGTGCATTTCAGAATGTGCATTTCAAATTAAGTTGTCACTACTATGGAAACAACCTAAATGGTCATCAATAGGAAACAAGTTAAATAAATTATCATACATCCAATTAAGGTAATTCTGTGCTGCTGTTAAGAAAAGCTTCTGGTGGGCCAGCTCCAGTTGCCTAGTGGTTAAGGTCAGTGCATTCTGCTTCGGTGGCCCAGGTTTAGTTCCCAGGCACAGACCTACACTGCTCTGTTAGCAGCCATGCTGTGCTGGCAGCCCACATACTAAAAATAGAGGAAGATTGGCACGGATGTTAGCTCAGGGCAAATCTTCCTCAGCAAAATAAAGTAAAATAAAATAAAATAAAATAAAATGTTAAAAGAAAAGAAAAGCTTCTGGGGGAGGGGGAGGGTGAAAGGGTTAAAGAGGCACATATGTATGGTGATGGATAAAAACTAGACTATTAGTGGTGAATACAATGTAGTCTATACAGAAACTGAAATATAATGTACACCTGAAATTTACACCATGTTATATGCCAATATGACCTCAATAAGATAATTAAGAAAAAACTAAATGCAAAAAAAAAATGCTTCTGGTGGGAATAATCTACATGATAAATTGGTAAATGGAAAAGCACAGTGCAACATGGTGTAAGTAATATGTAGAAAAAAGTACATGGCACATAATAAACACCAGATAATTATCTGCTGTTGTTATTTATTTATATAGTATAACTATTTCTGCATCTGTTTTTATCATCTTGCCAGACAAGTAAGCCCAGAAACCTTTTTTTTTATTCTTCCACAATTCCCACACTTTAGGAACTTGGTGAGAGGAAATAGGGAGCCAGAATAGGGTTTTACTGTTTGTATATATGTGCTTGTGTGTTTGCTTGAGGTACAATTTATCTACAGTGAAATGCACAGATTTTAAGTGTTCGACTTGATTGGTTTTGACAAATGTATGTACCTGTGTAACCAAGACACATTTGGGATACAGAACATTTCCATTACTCCTGAACTTTCTTCATAGCCTTTTCCAGTCAATCTCTACCCCTCTAGGCAGCCATAGCTCTCATTTCTATCACCATAGCTTAGTTTCGCCTGTTCTTGGACTTCATGTAAATGGAAGTATACAGTAGTATACTTCTATGTCTGAACGTGTTTTTCAGAGTCATCCATGTTATATGAACCCACAGTTCACTGTTTTTTATTGTTGAATGGTATTCCATTGTTTGAGTATACCACAATTTGTTTATCCTTTCATTTGTTGATGAATGTTTGCGTTGATTCCAGTTTGGGGCAAATATGAGTAAAGCTGCTATAAACATTCAAGTGCGAGTCTTTGTGTGGTCGTATGTTTTCACTTAACTTGGGTAAACACTGAAGAGTGGAATTGCTGGGTCCACAGGGTAAATGGATGTTTAACTTTATAAGCAGTTGTCAAAGCCACAGTACCATTTTGAGGAAACATTGGTAAGAGGGTCAAAGAAAAGAGGCCCCATGTGGGAAGAGCGTAAGCTGGAAATCATAACAGTGCCTCTTCCATCTTCCACCTTCAGAGACAGAAAGGGGCGAGTAAAGCGGTGGGTGGGAGGTGGAAAAAGACAGCGTCACAGGTTTGGTAGAGGATGAGCTCTTCAGAAGGGTTTAGTCCTCCTGGCATGCAAATTTATATTCTTATAACAATTTATAAAGTACTTCTATTTCTATAATCTCTTTTGATCTTCACAACAATGTTATGGTGGAGGCAGAGCACATGTTACAGTATTGCCTGTAATAAGTAAGAAAACGAGGGCCGGCCCCGTGGCTTAGCGGTTAAGTGTGTGCGCTCTGCTGCTGGCGGCCCGGGTTCGGATCCCGGGCGCGCACCCATGCACCACTTCTCCGGCCATGCTGAGGCCGCGTCCCACATAGAGCAACTAGAAGGATGTGCAGCTATGACATACAACTAACTACTGTGGCTTTGGGGAGAAAAAATACAATAAATAAGATCTTTAAAAAAAAAAAAGAAAGAAAACGAAAGCTCAGAGAAGTCAGAATGACTTGCCCGAGGTCCCACAGCTAGTTACTGTCTGAGCCAGGACCCAAACCCCAGTCTTCAGACAAGAAGTTCTTACTGTTCAAGTCCTAGTTCAAACATTTATTAGCTATAGAACCTTGACAAATTATTTAACCTTTCTGGACCTCCATTTTCTTAACTATACGGTGAGTATAATAATAGTACCTACTTCAGATACTGAGAGGGGTAATTGAGGTAACAGCTACATTATGTGTTTGGCACATAGTAGGAGTGCAATAAATACTAGTTGAGTCTGAATCTGAGGGAGATAAGTGGGTCTGGGCTGAAGAAAGTGTTAGTGAACTAGCCAGTGATATACCTGGTATGATGGTGGCAGGTGTGTAAGACTTAGGTGACACAATCTTGTTCCCTCTCTGTTTTGTCCAGATTCCTACCTGGAAGGGACCCCAGCCAGGGACTCTTCTCCTTGCTAATTCTCTTTTCCTCCTTCTGCCCACTCCCCCAATATCTTCAAGTTTTGGCTCAATGAAATGTGGTCCTGGTTGTAAAAAGGTTGGAGGCCTCTGCTTATAATACAAATGACTTATATGAAGAGGCAGAGAAAGATAGTAACCTGACACGTGTTTTTCTGCAGGGTTCTTTTTTTTTTTTAATTATTTTATTGAGGTCATATTGGTTTATAACATTGTGTAATTTCAGGTGTACATTATTATATCAGTTTTTGTATAGACTGCATCGTGCTCACCCCCAATAGTCTAGTTTTTTTTTTTTCATTTCCTTTTTTTTTTTTTCTTCCAATAGTCTAGTTTTTATATGTCACCATTCCTAAGTGCCCCTTTACCCCTTTCACCCTCCCCCTCACCCCCACCCCTCTGGTAGCCACTAATCTGTTCTTATAATCCGTGTTTTTGTTTATCTTCCACATATGAGTGAAATCATATATATATATGCCACATCTTCTTTATCCAATCATCAGTTGATGGGCACTTGGGTTGCTTCCACGTCTTGGGTGTTGTGAATAATGCTGCAGTGAACATAGGGGTGCATAAATCTCCTGTATTGTTGATTTCATGTTCTTTGGATAGATACCCAATAGTGGGATAGCTGGATCATATGGTATTTCTATTTTTAATTTTTTGAGAAATCTCCATACTGTTTTCCATAGTGGCTGCACCAGTTTGCATTCCCACCGGCAGTGTATGAGGGTTCCCTTTTCTCCACATCCTCTCCAACATTTGTTATTTTTTGTCTTGGTAATTATAACCATTCTAACAGGTGTAAGGTGATATCTCATTGTAGTTTTGATTTCTGCAGGGTTCTTTATGAAAATATAATTGCAGTTCTCTAATTCTCCCTCTGAGATGGTGTACAATACCAGTATCAGGTATTTTGGATCATTATTTTCTGAAAAGCGTGTTGGTATAAGCAGCCTCCATCCTCCTAGTCTTGTTTGTTTCCACCTTGGTCATGGGGTTATAGCAGCTCTGAGTCTACTAACGGCCCAAATGGTTGCTGATAACTGTTCCTCAGGTTGAGTTTGGCCCCTGCCAACCATCTCTCTTCTCTTTTGCTAATGTCATTTCACAGCCTGATCATAATATGTTTGTTTTGGTCATAATATGGTGAGGTCTAGAGAAACAAGAAGTAGCCCCAGCCCTGTTCTCTATAACACTATAGATTCATTGTGTAGCCCAGCATTTTACTTACTTTTAAACCCCTCCTAAAATAAAGAGGATCCATTTCAATAATAGTTTTGTTGCCAGAAATATCATTGAGATATTATGTATATTTCCTTCCACTTTGCTCCAAAGGGACGTTTCCTACCTTATTTTCTCTAGTCTCACATCTCGATCTTCAAAGAAGATAGCCTGAGATTCCTTGGCCCCTTAAGCCCCAGCAAGGACCTTTCCTGGTCCTTTCTAGAAAGTTCTACCCTATGGTTCAGAACCTACCCATGCTTTAGCAACCAAGAGTTTATACCTTTCCTGCCTTGGGTGGTGTGTAAAGAGTTCCAGGTTTGTAGAGAGGACAACTGCCACTTATTACTTTTGAGTCCTTGGACAAATCATTCACCTTCTCTGAGCGTGAGTCTTACCTAGGAGTGCTAATAAGTCTCTGCCCTTTCTATTTATTTCATAGAACTTGTGTGAGCATCAAAAAGGATGATGTTTTGAAAGCCATTTGTGAACTATAAAATGCTGTACACATGCGCATAGTTATTGTCACTCTTGTTGAACCTGTGTCTACACTCCTGCCTCCTTTTTCTGATCCACACCTGTCACTGACCCAGTGCTAAGGAAACTGGACCCATTCAACTGTTTTAGAAGGAGCCTTCTTCCCAGGGGATTTATTTTATTTATTAATTAAGTAAGGAAATCAGGTTTTTGCTTTAGAATGTACCGCTGAACAGCATAGCTGCATCCTGCAACATTTGCCCACAAGGCTTCCTGAGAGACATGACGGTGGGTTGTGTTTCCTTCTGCAGACTGATGACAGCAATGGGGACTTGGACCCAGGAGTCTTGCTGACAGCTCAGACCATCACATCCGAGACCACAAGCAGCACCACCACAACTCAAATTACCAAGGTAACAGACCAGCTAGAACTTCCTTCTGGAATCCAGTGACATTCCAAGCTTGCTGCCTCTCTGCAAAAAGGACCCCAGTCTGTAAGCAAGGGTTTTCAGCTCCAGCCCTCCTGAGCCAAATTAGTCCAAGTGTCCCCAGTGGGAAGGCCCTGCTGCTTTCCCCAGCAGTGACCCTGGGGAGACCCTGAGAGTATCCCTGCCTCCTTAGTCGTCTCAGGAAGTCACGCGTGCTTGTTCTCTTTACACGTCTGTCAGTCTCTCTGGTCAGCAAGTCCCCTATCTGGCTGTGGAGGTAAGTCTAAAAAGTCAGTTTAAGGGCAGGTATTGTTGGTATTATTATGCAACCATATTTTCCAAACCAAAAATCAGAATTCAAAGTCTGACAAAGAATTTTGATGTCATGTCATAAGGGTCAAGTCCATGGGAACTGTAGTTTAGATGCTGAAATATTGGAATTATTAGAATATTGTTTATAAGAGCAAGAAGGACAGAGTATCTAAAATTGGAACTACTCCCAGAAAATCAGAGACAATCCATATTTGCTGTAGCACTAGAGGAAAATGCATTTTCTTGTAAGTAAGAAATCTAGATTCCTGACCAAGCTCTGTCAACACACAAATGACTGGAAGTCGGTTACTTAATGTGTCTAGACCTTGGTTTTCCTCATCTGTCCAGTAGGGAAACCTACCCACCCTGAGGGGATCATTTGCGGGTCTTTTGACATCAATAATATGAAAATACTTTAAAACAAAGAGCCTAATTTCAAGCTGTGTGACATTTTTGTTCATAGTCTTTTGATTTTTTTTTTCCTCTTGAAAATAATCAAATAAAATATATAGGAAGGGGCCAGCCTGGTGGTGTAGTAGTTAAGTTCGCCTGCTTCACTTCAGCTACCCAGGGTTCACAGGTTTGGATTCCGGCAGGGACCTACATACCGCTTATCAAGCTTTGGCAGCATCCCCTATACAAAATAAAGGAAGACTAGCATAGATGTTAGCTCAGGGACAATCTTCCTCAAGCAAAAAGAGGAAGATTGGCAACAGATGTTAGCTCAGGGCCAGTCTTCCTCACACACACGCACGCACACACACAATATATATGTAGAGAGAGAGAGAGGAAAAGAGCAAAAAAAGAAACACCTATCTATTTTGTTTACTCACTGAATTTCTGTGGTATTTGGGAGGAAGAAAAAGAGAAAAGTAAATATATAGAGAATTGTGACTTTCTGTTTCACTTATTAAAGATTTTAGCAATCCAAAGGGATAGAGGCATGCTCATTTTAGCAGGTCCAGCCAAGATTTTGGACAAATGGGTGAGAAGGCTGTCCTATCCAGTACCCAGCAGCAGATTAAAATGGAGTGGAGCTTTCAGAATAATCTCTTGCTGTTTCCTTTTTTTTTTTCTTACTTTCTGTCTCATATGACTCCCTCCCTTTCAGACTGTAAAAGGTGGGATTTCAGAGACCCGAATTGAAAAGAGAATTGTGATCACAGGAGATGCCGATATTGATCATGATCAGGTGGGAATGCTAAGGGGATTCTGGGCATGGGAGGTCTCCGTGGGCAGGAAGACTGATGGATGCAGGAGTTGGCCTGCAAAAGACACCACTGCCAGCTTCATCTCCAAAGTGCCCCCTTGGCTACTCTAGCTCTTAATGGAGAAGGACAAAGGGAATCAGACCTCAGAGGCCTGTGGGATGGGGGCCACAGATTGGGGAAGCAAGGACGTGAAATAGAAAGAAAATGGGCTTCGGACTCAGAGACTTGAGTTCAGGTTCTGGTTCTTACCATAGTCTAGCTCTTAACTCTCTGGGCCTCCAGTTCCTCCTCCATCAGATGGGCATTATAGCATCTTCCTCTCAAGGTTGTTGTGAGAATCAAGTGAGATATGGGATGACAGCATGTGGCACATAGTGGGCTCCAGGTGGTTGGCACTGTTGCTCTTCGGGGGCTATTGTACACCTAAACCTGTGCTAGAGACCATGGATGATACCAGACACAGGAAGGTGTGAGCTCTGCCCTCAGAGGGCTGTCAGAGCGGAGACACCTAGAGGGAGCATAGTAGGATGGACTAGAAGTCAGGAGAATTGGAACTTGACTTCTGTCCTAGATGTGTCACTAACTTGCCGTGTGACCTTGGACAAATCACTTTATCTCTGATTTTTTTTTCCTCTCCTAAAAGAGAATAGGTTGATCTATATAATTTCTGGGCCCTTCTGAGTGCTAAAATTCTATGTTTTTATGTTAATTAGGTGCTAATTGTGTGCTACAAGCAATTAGCAAATAATAAGGTCAGGATTAATGTTCCCAATTCTCTCTCTGCTGGGTGAGGTTAGAACAGTAAAGCTGCAGAGAAGAGGGGGTGGAAGAGACTCTATGCAAATGCTTCTGGAATCTTGACAGGCGTGCTGGAGCAATAATTCTGTGGCCTTTATGCTGATATGCTGAGTGCCTTAAACAAAAAAAAAAAGAAAGAAAGACTAAGCTGCAATGCTGACAATTCCCTTGGTAGCGGGGTTGAGACTTAGAGCTGAGAATGCCAGGCTCAGGGTCCCAGCAACAAGGCTGCAAAGCCCAAGTGGAAGGCCTTGCAGCCTGTTTGCACCGGCTCAGTGGATCTGCTGCATCACCAGCCTGCACGCACCCACTCAGTGTGAGCCCCTGCTATGTGCTCAGTCAGTGCTAGACGGCAGGAGCAGTGGGATGGGAAGGTGTTTTGGGTTTGGAGTGAGACAGACCCGGGTTGAATCCTGATTCTACAACTTACTGGCAACTTGCCCTTGAGCAAGTTATTTTACTTCTCTGAGCTATAGTTTCACCATCTGTAAAATAAAGATAATCATAGGTTTATTTCAGGGTTGTTGTGACATAGGGCAAGCATACTTGATAGCTCAGAGAGATGCTCCAGTCTCTCTCAGGTCTCCTAGGTACTGAGGGATACATGGAAGGATAAGACATGGTACAGTCTGGATGGGGAGGGAGGCACTTTAAGAAGGACTGTTCAGGAGAAGTAGTGTGGTGCAGGCTTTCATAGAGAGATAGGTGTAGGCCAGAGTAACCAAAGGGAGGGCTTGGGCTGGGCCTTGAAACATGAGCAGCTGAGTTGAGCAAACAGGATCAGGGAGGAGGAGCAGGGGCCTATAGAGGTGGCAGCTCCAAGAATGGCTTTCATGCAGTCAAAAGACCAAAAGAAGAATTTCCCTTCTTCCCTCTTCCCTCCTAGAGATAGTTCTTAAGAGCCAGGGTCAACAGTCAGCTAGTCAGATCCAGCTGGAGTCCTTTCTGATAGGGGGGCCTGTCTCTGAGAACCCCCATGCCATCAACCGGCCAAAGACTGTGTTGAGCTCTTCCTCCTTGGGGTGCTCTGAGCTTTAGGCTCAGAGACTTGCAGCCCAAGGAGAGCAGTGGTATCATTGTTCTTCTTTGACTTTCCCTCTGCTCCCTCTAGCTTTTCTGAAATGATCAAAACTCCTCCAGATGCTAAAACAGTGTGTCCCTCCAAAACTGAAAGACAGTGTGCTGAAGAGGAAAGTCTGATGGACTTCAGTTAAAATCCCTTTTGCATTACATCCTGGCTGTGAAACATTAAGCACTTTATTTAACCTCTGAAGCTCAGTTTCCTCGTCTATAAAATGGAAATAATGATACTACCCTAATTCATTCAGTTGTTGTGAGGATTAAGTCAATAATAATAAGAAATGTGCTCAGGCCAGTGCATGGCAGCTAATAGGTCTTACCATTCTTCCTTCCTTTCTTCTCTCTACTCTAGCCTAAGACATCTCTTCCTTCTTGTAGCATGCTTCTTTATTTTCCTCTCCTGTCCTGAACTTCACAGTTACCCTCTGTTGAACACAGATTTTGCTTTGCCGTTTAGACTCACTTCTTGAGTGAATCCTCCCAGACCTATGCAGGCAGGTGCAGGTGTCACCCCTGAAGTCCCTCACTGATTCCTTGAAGACAGCTCCAACCTTCCCTGTCCCTCTGTTTTCAGTCCAAGAGCCTCCCTATGCAGAACGGCGTGGGTAAGGTCACTATGAGCTTGGCTTAGCCTAAATGCTACTCTGCAACTACAGACAGAAGGGTTGAATTTGCCAGAGGAATGATGTCCTGTGGACCCCTGGCTTCCTTGCCTGAAGAGCTTTGTTTCTGCCTTTCTCAGGTCCTTGTACAGGCCATCAAGGAGGCAAAGGAGCAGCACCCAGACATGTCAGTGACCAAGGTGGTCGTCCATCAGGAGACCGAAATCTCTGAGGAATGAGCTCAGGTATGGGCTGTTCTTGCTGGGGTGGAGGGTGCTCACTGTCTCAGCCTCAGAGAGCACTAGAAGGTAACCCTGGCTGCTCCGGGAGCCATTCCCCTGGAGGTGTCCACACTGGGGCTTGATAAAGTGAAGGCAGAGGAGAGGCTGGTGAGGGTGATATAGGAGGTTATTAAGTATTTGGCTCCAACTAAAGCAGCTAGGTCTCCTTGTGTCCCCCTGCCCTTAGCAGTGCCAGCAGTGATGGGTTGGAGGAGATACCCCAGACATGGGTGTAAACCCCCACCCACCTCCTGAATCTTCGTGCATCCTCCATCTCCCCTTCCCTCTCTTCTCTCTGCTGCTCTGCTCTCTGCTGTCACAGGCATCTCTGATCCTAAACCTGGGAGGGCCAGAGGAGGAGAACAAAACCAAGAAAAGTGGGACCAGGCTGTCTGGAAATGGGGGGGATTGGAGGACAAGGGAGAAATGGCTGAAGCTCTGGAGCCAGACTAGAGAGTTGGAAGCAGGGTAGCTGCTTTTTGGGAGCCAGAGATCCAGATAAATTTATGCCTAAAAGTCGTTTACTAATGACTTGAAGAAGCCGTCAATCACCAGGTAGGACTGGGCCCTGTAAAACTGCTCAGGCCCGGATTGTCACTCGTGGCCACAAGAACTTGGCAATGGGACTGGGTAGCTGTCTTTTTTGCAATATTTAAAAATTTTGGGCCGGCCCCGTGGCTTAGCGGTTGGTTAAGTGCGCGCGCTCCGCTGCTGGCGGCCTGGGTTCGGATCCCGGGCGCGCACCGACGCACCGCTTCTCCGGCCATGCTGAGGCCGCGTCCCACATACAGCAACTAGAAGGATGTGCAGCTATGACATACAGCTATCTACTGGGGCTTTGGGGGGAAAAATAAAAAAATATAAATAAATAAATAAATAAATAAATAAATAAATAAAAATTTTGTTGCTTTCTTTTCTCTAGGAACTATCCTACCCCCGACTCCCTGCCCGTCTCCCATCTAAGAGAAAACCAGCAAAATGATAAAGAAGCTAACCTGCAATCGTCAAACTTCAGACTTTCAAGATTATTCTACACCACCAGAAAATTAATTTCATTTTCTATTTGGAGTTTATACCAAGAGAGTCTTCTAGATATCACTGATCCTTTTGAATACCTTTTTCTATATTGTAATACCAGAAATTGTTCAGCTTTTCACTCTGTGGACAGTTTTTAAAGCACTTTTTGGTTTTTATGAGGTGGTTTGTAACCTTTCAGCCTAGCCTCTGCCCATTTATTTCCAACCCAGATACTGACAGGGTCCACAGAATTCTTTGAGAAATCCTCAAAAGACTCTGTCAGCTGTGTTGGGGGCCAAAGCCAGCTTGATGAGGCCTCCCTGCTCCTCCTCTAGTTTGTACCCTTTGGATGACAGCAGGAACTTCATAAACCAGCCCTTGCTCAGAGCCAGTGATGTGACTTTACCATGTGAGGCAGGGCGGCTGCCCTGATCCACAGACCCCAGGAAAATGTCCCTGTCCCTTTGTTGAGGGTGGTTTTGGTGAGGCAGAGACCTCTACTAAGAATGTAGTCTTGTTTTTCCTTCCTCCTTCCTGTTCTTTCTTTCTGGAGCTTCTTTAGATCAAAGACCAAGAAGCTGCTTCAGATATATCTGATACTGTGAATGTTTGAACATATCGGTGGCCTTCACCTTCCTGCCCTCCCTCCCCGTTACCTCATCAGAAGCAGTGGCTCTGCAAAGTGCTCCCCCACCTCCCATCTCAGGAGACCAAAACTCGCGGGAAAATAGGCACTTTTGGCCAAAAGCTCTAATGGCACATTTTTAGTGGTGATTTGGGCAAGGAAAGTTAACGAGGTTTTTAAAAAGGTTTTCTAGTCCTGGGAATGTGCTCTTCACACAGGGGAATGGTGGGGTTTACCTCAGTCAGATCCTGCTAAGAAGTTTTTCCAGGAGACCATCCCTGGGCCTTTCTTTAATCCTGGAACTATAGGGAATGTGACTCAGAGAGGAGGTTGTGTTCCTTGACTTTCTCCTCCTGACCAGCACCTGCCTAGAGACACCTTTCTGGAGCAAGGGAATTGGCTTTTAGGGGCCATCCTCCCCACAGAACCCCACACGACAACGGGTACAATACCAGCTCCGCTCATCCCCACTCCCCACCTGAGGTCCGTCAGGTTCTGTAGGCTTGATTTTTGTGGTGGGTTTTGGGTTTCATTTTTTTGTTTGTTTGTTTGGTTTTGAAGATGAGGACCGCTGTCCCGGATTCCACCATTTCTGGTCAAGATTTGGAGGCATTTTTATTCAGTAGGGCTTCTCTATTCTTCCAGTTTGCTTCTCTCAAACAGATCTTCCTGGAAGTTCTAATTCTAGGACAGAAGTAGACTTCATGAGATAGACAGTGGGTCACAGTTAGCCAGCGCAGGGGCTCAAGGGCAGTGAGCAAGACAGATGTCGAAAGCCTCTGCTCCCCGGCTCCCGGCAGTGGGAGCCAGCGAACGTATCCAGAGTCTCTGCTGGCTGAGTTTTGTTTAGACAAACCCAGTTGATTTGAACTGATGTCAAGTGTGTGCATTTTTCTGTTAGTACTTATGTGAGACTGTTACTAACCAACAGGCGGCTCTCTCTGGGGAGGATGGAGGAGCTCAGGCGGGATGCGTGACAGGCTTGGGGGAAAGGAGGTTGTCCTATCTCAGCAAACGACTTGCAGCCTGTGCGCAAAGGGGCTGAAATGATGGGGCTTTCTGGGTGGTGCCCAAGCCTAGGCTGTGTGGCCAGCAGTGGCGGTGAGATTAGAGGTCAGGCTCTCATCAAACGTGCATGTAACGTGAGCCCGCTTTCCAATGGCCAGCTGTCCTGCTGAGGAGCCACTGTGGCCTCCACAGCTGAAGCCTGTGGAGTGAAGAGGGTGGGAAAGGAGGAGGGCATGGCACGCACAGTAGCAATCTGACCCACTGAAAACGGTGCCAGCCAGATCAGTGTGGCCGCTTCCAGGGCACAGGACCACAAATCAGGGGGCCTCAGCTTCCCTCGGCTCTGTCACCAGCTCCCTGCACTTCTCTCTGCTTTCTTATCTATAACTTGGACCAGAAGGTCTCTAATGTCCTTCCCATGCTGAGAAGCCATGATTTGGACAAGCTGGCAAGAGCGGTGCCCTTGCAAGCCTCGTCCACCTTCTTCCTTCTCTGATAACAGGTCTTGAGGGGTTGGCAGTTGTTTGGATTTTTTTTTCTTCCTGCAGTTGTGTGTGCGTGTGTGAAGAAAACAGACTGTCCAGGTGGAAATGGTGAAGCGGGGGGAAGAGAGTTTCATTTCCAGGGTCAGAGACTTGGCAGCAGCTTTCCTAAAGTGACTCAGACACACCACAGTAACAACTCTTGCTGCAATTTTATTTTTATTTCACTTGAGAATTAAAGACTTCCTCCAAGCCACATGAGGTCTCTGCCACCCACCCACCCACCCACCCACCGACCGACCGAGCAGGGCCTGCGTTTATACGCTGAGGGCCCACGGGGCCTGGCTGCATCTTTGTCCCCTCCCCCGCCCCCACCATGTGTTCTGCAGGGCAGCTGAGGGGACAACAGTCACCCTGGGAAGTGACGCCAGAGCTATGGCCTGACCAACACCAAGGAATGCTCATGGGAAATATCTGCCCAGGATCTCAGCCCCAGGCTGGTGGTTTTTACAAATCTCTCTCAAATATATTATTTTGATGACAAAAATGAAGGAGCTTTGTAAATTTTTAAAAAATTATGAATCATATCAAGTAGTTGTTTACATCTCTTGACAAAATAGGAACTATGGCAGCAGAATCAAATTGGCAAAATCCTTAGATTAAGTAGGCAATAATCAGTCTGCTGTTCTGGCCTTGGTAGTAAGAGAAGTGGTTGTAGTGTTTAGTTATGCGTTGGTCTTGCTTCTTGTTTTGCATTTTTCAATAAACTTAAAAAAACAGACTGAATCTGTGAGGATTGACTTTTAAAGTTCTCTTTCTCTACCAGCAATTTGGGAAAAATTAAACAAGGGTGGGGGAGACCAAAAATCAAGCCATTTTCTAAAGTAAGCTACCCACATCAGCCCAAATGCAGCTTCAACGTTGTATAAAAGGATTTCTGAGAACTGGCAAATGCTTTTTGCCAACTGAAGGGAGATTCTGCAGCATAGGCCACAACGAAGGAGAGAAGGGGGCTTCTCAGACCTGACTGGGGGACCCCGACCATCAGTAGGAAGGCGTAGGCAGTAGTGTAGCCCCGGTGGGATGAACCCTGCATGGCTGAAGGAGGAAAGGGGGTGAGGTGGTGGGAGCTAAAGGCTCAGTCCCATCCCAGATGGCAGTGGAGGGTCTCAACTCTACCCCACCGCCCATCTTCCCGGAGGCCCAAACCCCACCACCAGTGCCACCTTGGAGGGAGCCTGCCCCAGCCTGAAACATGCCAACCTACCTTCCAAGTCTTAGGATTCCTTGCCCACCGCTTTGGGTTTGCCAATACACCAAGTGCATCTCCCAATCACCCTGGCCTGGGCCTCCAGCCCCCTCAGGTACCTGTCCAGGGCTAAGGCCACTTTTGGAGGCTGAAGGAATTCCTGAGGCCGAGTCATGCAGGTCTCCAGACTCCACATTAAAAGACATTCTCTCCAGCTTATTGAACCCTTGTGCAGTTGGCAGTTCTCTGCCGACATGCAAGTCAGGATGCCTTAGCAGCTGCTGGGGCCAGAGCATCGGTCCTCAGTCTGGGATGTGACTGAAGCATCTACTAGACATTGGGACTCCTGGTCCTGTTACCATGGTCCATGCTGCAACCTCACGGCAGGCTGTCCCCTGCTCCTCAAACCCGGGCCCCCAAGTCCCCTCCTCTTCCCAGCTTGGCATAACTCCCCAGACTGAGGCGGTCCAGCCGTGGCCAGCTTCTGTGGGCACAGTCCCGAGCTGCTGAGGCCCCAAGCAGCAGCTCCCCAAGGCCCAGATCCAGAGACTTGGAATGTTCGATGCAGGAACCAGAGGGCTGGACGGTGATAATCACATGGCCAGTCTGGGTCCGTGGACCCCAGGGTGGGGGCAGCCCCGGGCCCTTCAGCGGGTAACTGCTGAGCAGGGCAGGTAACCCCAAGCGAGGATTAGCAGGCTCTGAACGCAGGCTCCGCACTGACGGGACGGGTGAGGTACCCCGACGCGGGGACAGGTCCCAACCTTCTGGCTCTGCGCAGCCTATGGCTCGGGGAGTCCTGGGGCCGGGGCTGGGGAGGAGAGCGCAGTCCCAGCCGGGGCCGTCGGGGGGCCGGAGCGCCTGAGCCCGCAGCACCCCTTGGCGAAGCCGTCGCGTCTCCAAGTCGCGGTTCTCGTAGAGCAGCGTGTTGGCGCAGATGAACACAAACAGGCCGACGCCCATGACAACCGGCCCAAGGAGCCGCAGCCGCTCGTGAGGGCCGTGGGCCCGGCCGGCGCCGCGACCCTCGCGCCGAAGCTCGCTCAGCGGGGGCGCGCTGGCATTGGCGGCCCGGGGACCTGGGGCCCCGGCGCGATGCGGCCAGTAGCCGGCCACCGCGATGCCCATGCCCACCAGCACCACGAGCGCGCCCAGCGCCGCGAACGCCCCCGACGGCGAGCGCAGCCGCAGCCGCGCCCGCACCCGCAGAGGCTCGGGCGGGGAGCGCGGGCGCCGGCGGCGGCCCAGGCGGCGGCCCAGGCGAGAGACGCGGCCCTCGGGGCTCCTCCGCACCTCCCCGCAGTCTCCGGGGCTCCCGGCCGTCATCTCGCCGTCGTCTGAGCGCTCTGCGGAGAGAAGATGGGAGGCAGGGACTGAACCGACGGGCCTAGGGTCGGAGAGCCAGGTTGGGGGCCCAAATCCCGGAGGGAAGATCGTGCTGCCTCGCCCAGGACGCTTGGAGATCCCTGGCGGCCACCCCCGGATTTTCCCGGGCGGCGAGGCGGGGAGCCGCCCCCGCTCGGGTTTTCCGCAGCGGAGCTCCGAGCCAGGGACGCGCGGCAGAAGCCCGAGTTGGCTGGGCCCGCGGGCGGAGCGGAGGGAGGGGGCGCGGGCTGCTCCCTGGCGCATCCTCGGCTGCGGGGCTCCGGCCGCCTGCGCCCTCTTCGCCAGCCCGCGGATCCCGAGCCTCGGGAGGTGTGGGGGCGCCCGGCAACGGCGTCTCCAGGGTAAGTGCCGCCCGGGCTCGACCTCACCCCCGCACGTGGCTGCACCGTAGTAAAAACAGGAGGGGGTGCGCAGACCGCCCGGGTCCGCTGGGGTCGCTCGCGGGCCCCACCTCCCCCCTACTGCGCTTTACCTACCGCAGCGTAGGAAGGAGGGGGTGTCACAGCTTCCAGCCTCTTCCTGCCCGCCCCCTCCTTCCAGACCTCCTCAGTCAGCACTGAAGCTGCAGCAGGAGAGACTTGAGCTAGACTCCGGGAAGACCGCTCTGACCGTGACCAGAGACAGACTTTGCCCAGGATTTCTTTAAACTCGGCGCAGAAGAGGCTTCCCTCTCCCCCATCGGCAGGGCTGTGGTCAGGGCAGGAGGCAGGGGGCTGCCGGTGCTGGGCGCAGGGCCTCGCCGGGCGAACTCGCCTCCTGGCTCTCCCATCGGCCCGGGCAAGGCTGTTCCCAGGTTGCAGCGTTTCCAATTCGGGCTCCTTTGGATGAATCATCCCCCTTTCCCGCCGCCTGGCCTCCTTTCCGGCCTCCTCCGCCCGAGGCCTCAGTGGCCCGCGTCCCGGCCGGAGCAGCACCGCCCCTGCACCTCAGGCCGCCCCAGGGTGCGGGCCGCCCGGCTTAAGCTCCTCCCGGCTGCTGGTGCGGCCCGGCCTGCAGCCTGAGGACTACATCCCGACCCGGGCACGAGTAGCCGGGCTGCGCGTGGTGTGGCCCCCACGGAAGGGAGGGTGTGGGAGGAAACGGGGCCCCCGCCCGGGCGCCCAGGGCCGCCGGAGAGGAGGCTAGGACCTCGCTGTCCAGTGGTGCGCCCTCACTCCCCAGTCTGCTTTCTAAACAGCTCCGGCGCTGGAACCCGTAGCCGAGACCCCAGGGAAGAGGCCGTACTACCTACTCACTCCCATCCGCACCCCGAAGCTTAAAGCAGGACACCCCATCCCTGCCTCGAACAGGAGCGCTGAAGGCCCAGGCCTAGATAGAGCCGCAGCGTCTACCGCATTCAAAGCCTGGTTTTTACAGACGGAAACTGCGGCCCAAAGAGGCGGAGGGGCCTGCCGGGGTCACACTGCCACCCAAGGACCCGACGCCGGGGCTCCGGACCCCAGCCCAACGCTGGGCACTTCTCGGCACAGCCACCGGAGCGTCCTGGGAGGAAGTGAGGCTCGTTTCCCCCTGGTCTCTGCGTGTGGAGCCTTCACCCCAGCCCGAAACGGGAGAAGTGACCACTCACCCCAGGCCAGAGCTGGCGCCCCAGCCCCACCTCCGGAAAGGTCACCCTTGAGCCCCTGCGCGTCCCTGCGGGAGGGAGGCAGAGGCGTGCAGAGGGATGGGGACACGCTCCGAGACCCCTAGACCCTGGAGGGCGTGAGTCGACGCTGGGGACCCCAGGGAGGCAGAAACTTGGAGACACAGTCCGAAGGTCCCAGGTCGCGGAAAGTTGCTCGGGGCCGGGTCCCCTGCACTCCGGATTCCCGCCTCCGCCCGCGCCCACATTCCGAGTGTGTGGCCCCCCGGAAAGCGAGGATCGGGCTCCCGGCCCCCGGGGCCCTTCCTGAGGGAGGGGCCAAACAAAAAGTTGGGGAAAGTGGGGGGCGAACCCCGGGACCCTGGTTCTACTCACCTGGCGCCGCCGCGCGGGGGTGGGTCGCGGTCCGAGTCCTCTGGCCGCGGCTCGCGGCACTGCCGCGGTCTCCACGGAATCGCGGCCCCCGGCCCCGCCCCCGCCCGGGCCCCGCCCCGCGCCGCCCCGGCCCCGCCCTCCCGGAGCCCAGGGGACAGTCCGGCCCGCGCCCGGCCAGGCCCCGCCGCCGGAGGAAGGCAGCAGCTCCGATCAGAGGGTCGCAGGTAAGCGCCGTGTGCGCGCCTGGTGACTCGGAGTCCCCGGCCTACGTCGTCCGCAAAGGCCTGGGAGGGCGCCCTCTTCCCCCGTGGGGAAACTGAGACCCGGAGCCCGAGAGCCCCTTGTCCAGCTCCACAGCTTGAGTGTGCAGACTGGATTCGAAGCCTGCACGCGCTCCCCCGCCTCTCAGAGCTGCTCAGTCCAGGCGCCCGGGAGAGGACTCGGGGGGGCGCCTGAGAGCCCACTGATGCCCAGCACCGTCCGGGCAGCTTCTCGGAGGCGGCGGCCCGAGTTCCGGCTCCGCCAGACCCCCCAGCCCTTTCCCTCTGTGAGCCTCACTGCTTTCACCTGTAAAATGGGCATAATGGTATCCGCCTTGCAAGATGCGGAGAGGCGAAAATCCGGCTTTGGGGGCGAGGCACGCAACACAGGGCGCAGCCCCGGGTGACCCGGCGAGCGCTCAATGAACAGTAATCACGGGGGGAGGCAGGATAGGGACGAGCCCGGCTCTCGGAGCGGAGTGAATCAGATGCAGTGTCGGGGTCCTGCCCGGCTCCCTAACCTCCCCTACGGAGATGCGTCCAAGCTGGAGTGGGAGGCAGTGCTGGTCCCAAATCAGGAGGAGGGTCCTGAGGGCCGCGGCGCCCCCCGGCGACGGGCCTGGAGGGGCGGCCCAGCCTTCGTGCCCCGCCCGCCCCCAGAGGCAAGAATGTGGAGCGGAGCGAGGGGGCTCGGCTGGCGGCCCAGTTTCCATGATGCGCGGGGCGGGCTCAGAGGGGGAGGGGTGGTGCGGGCGGACTGCCAGGTTCCGCGCGGGGGCCCCCTCGCTCCCGCAGCCCGGCGGGCCCCTCGGGAGGAATTTCCGGCCTGGGATTGATTATAACCAGCCCCTCCCCCCAGCCGCGGAGACCCCCCGGCGCGCGGGGCGAGGGGGAGGGGGATGGGCCGTAATGAGACCCGGCTGTGCGCCCCGCAAGGGGAGGGGGAACTCGAGGAAGTCGCCGGCCTGGGCCACCCCGCCTCGCGTCGCGTGGCCGAGCCGGGTCCCGGAACCACACAGCGCAGCCAGGCCTCGAACCCAGGCTCCGGCCCTGTGGCTCGGCCGGCCGTGGAGACTGGGGACGGCATCAGCGCTCCCGGCAGCCCCTCTCCCTGCCCCCGGGGACCAGGCATCCTCGAGAGCAACCGAGGCCATCCCGGGGCGGAGCCTCTTCCGGTGGACAGACCACGGGGATACGGGCCTGAGGAGGCCATTGGGTGGGGCTGAGCGTCGGCCCCCGGGGCTTCTCCCCTGCGGGTCCGAGAGCGAGGTCGCCTTCCTGCCGCCCGCGCGGGACTCAAGGCTGGAAGAGAACTCCGCTCCGCATCCGGGCTGTTGCCTGTGCTCCACTGAGGCAGCGGCCTCCTCCCACCTCCTGCCTCCCCCATCTCCTTTGCTGGGACCCCCTCGTTGACCCTGCACTTCATCCTCTCCCCACACACTGACCCCACCGCATTCCCTCCTACCGCTCGCTCAACGCCCCCCCTCCACCGGTCGCCCTCCCCGCCCACTGCGCCTCCTGGGGACACCAACTCCAGAGGCCAAAGCCCGCACAGCCTCCCCGTCCTTGTCCCTGCTCCTCCACCTCCCTGGCGTTCACCACTTGCCCCTCCTGCCCGCCCCTCCCGGCTTTTCTCCCTCCCTGGCCCCCCTGTCCTCCCCAGATGTTGGGGCTCCTCCTGCCTGGCCCCGCAAGCCCAGCCTCACTTTCAGCAGCCAGACACCTCCCCGGGAAGTCTCCCTGGGCCCGGTGATCAGCCCTCATTCCTGCTCCTCCTCTGGATCCCCGCTTCTGTGAAGGGCCCCACTGCCCACCCTAAGGCCGGCTACACCAGAGGTCAGCTTAGGCTCCTTCCATCCAATCCATCAAGTCCGGGGGAGCCTGCTCTTTGGATGTGGGATTATTGCCTTCTCCCTGCCCCAGGGCCGCTGTCCTGCTCCAGGCTGTTCTGCAGAGGGGCGCCGAGCATCTTTCTATACTGAACCTGAACAGATCACTGACTCCCTGCTCGAAACCCTCAGTGGCTCCCCAGTGTTGTCCAAATGGAGTTTAAAATCCCTTCTTATCTCCACAACCTGGCCCCTGCCCTTCTCACACTCTCCCCTCTGGGTGGCTGAACTTGTTTCCCCAAATCCTCTGTGCTCTGGCCTCCAGGGCTGGCCCCTGCCTTACCTCCTGTCAGGAGCACCCACTCCCCTGATCGTCCCCTTGACTCCCACTCGTCCTTCAGACCTTCTCTGGGCCTTCCCACCCCCAGACCAGGTCAGCCCCTTCATTACACACCCTCACCTGAGCCTCCCCTCGCCAGCACTGCGCACGGGGGAACTGAAGTCAGTGTTGGGAACTGAGTCTATCTCCTGTCCGTGTCCCTCCGGAAGTGAACTCTGAGGGGAGGACTGGGTGTGTCTTGCCCACCCCTGAGCCCTAGCCCTTGGCTGGCCTGTGTCTCCCCCACTCCGGGGCCCGGCCCAGACAGCAGGAGACAAAGGACTCAGCTCTCTGAGTCTCAGTTTTCCCATCTGTAAAAAATGGGGGAATAATACTGAAGAGTTCAGCATCTGGCACAATTGAATGCCTGCCAAACAGCCCTTCCCTCCTCTGACGGTGGGGTGTCAGGCACCGAAGGCAGTGTTTGGGGGCTGTAGAAACCTTCCTTGGGGTCATTTGGGGTGGTGGGGGAGAGATGAGTCCCCTTTCCTAGATATAACCCCATTTAATTCTCTTGAGAGCTCTAAAAGGTCAATGTTATGCCCAATTTACAGATGAGGAAACTGTGGCTCAGAGAGGTAAAGAGAGCTGTTCACAGACACACAGCCAGACTGATTAGTGGCTTTCCCCTCCACAGAGGGACATCCCTGGGGCGGGCTTGGTTTGGTCCTGTGGACATGCAGATGTGTGGGCAGCCAGTGACCTCAATACTGGGACACTGATTGCTGCCTGAGTCTGCCCTGGCCTCCCTCTGTGTGACCTGGACTCCTTCACTTCTGAACCAGGAGGGGCCCGGATGAGCTGTCCCCTGGGGACCAGGGTGGTCAGCATTTCTCCCTCAGGCTTCTCTGTGAAGGCTGGGAACCGGACACAGTGACCCTGAGGTCCCTGCCTACTTGAGGCTCCATGTCCCTCTCTAGAAGCCACTGTGGGGAGGGAGCAGCTGTCATCTCCTGCATGTCACAGCCCCACCCCAGGGCCACAGAACCACAGGGCTTTACCTTCTCTCATTTCCACTTGAGGAACAACCACGCTGGCTGGGTCCGGGCTGCCCCAGGAGCACTTGGAGGGCACAGCCCTGTGCCAGCGCGGCTCCCGCCCAGCGAGACCACAATCTCACCTGCAAATCCGGGAGCCAGTTCAGAGGGGAGAGCACGGCTCTAAGCCTGGCTTTATTGTGCTGCTCAGTCATTCTCTGGGTGACCTTGAGTGCATCCCAGCGCTCCCTCACAGCTCCTGCCTCTGTAACGTGTCCTTCACAGGAAGGACGAATGGGCTATGGGATAAGAAGTGATTGGCAAGTAGAATCCAGAGCCCCAGTCGCAGTGCCCTATTTTATAGGGGCAGAAACCAATGCCCAGAGAGGGGCAGTGACTTGACCAGGGTGACCTAGCTCGTGAATGGCAGAGCTGGACTTCCAGCCCCACAGTCACAGGGTCCCACCCAGGGTTCGGGCCCTCAGAGGATTCTGGGATGTGAACCCCAAATCCGTCTCCTCCCACCCCATGGAAGTTCTGAGCTGGGCAACTGGGCTTCTTACCGGGTGTCTCTGGGCCACTGGCAAAGCCCTTAGGGAGAATGAGCTCCCTGTCTCCATTGCTCTCCATAGCACAGAGAAGAGGAGGAGGCAGAGTCTGGGTGACACTGGGAAGGTCAAGGAGATGAGACCCTCCTGGGGGACAGTGCAAAGCCGGCTCCCGCCTGAGTCCCTAGGCAGAGGGATAGCTGTGGGAAGTCACGTCGAGCTTCCCCTGGCTACCAGACCCCTCATACCCGTTACCTTCTTAAGTGTGCAACCAACCCGAGAGTAAGGTGCCGCTGTCACCCATGTCACATATGCGAAACAGGTTCAGCGAGGTCCAGGCCTGCCGCTGGTCACACTGCTGGTCAATGGCAGAGCCAGGGATAGAACCGGGTTTTAACCACGATGCTGCACTACCTCCCACTAGCCCTGTGACTGTGGTCAAGTCCGTTCACCTCTCTACATCTCTGTTTCCTCCTCTATGAAATGGGGGCACTGGTAGCAACAACTTCAAAGGGCCATAAGGAGGATGGGACCCTGTGGTAAACACAGCGCACGGGTGGCGCTAGGGTTTTTCTGGCTTTCAGCAGGTTCTTGCCCATAGGTTTTCTGACCTATCAACTGTGAAATTGAGGCTAGTGATTATGTCTCTTTAGCCCCCTCCTGTGGGCTGGGGACCAGAGAGGAGCCAGCCTTGGGCCCCATCCAGATGTTGAGGGGTTGGGATGACAGACCCACCCACCAAAAGCTGATGAAGCAGCAGCTGACTCTGTAGGGGGCAGGCAGCAGGGAGGACTTTGTGGAGGAGGGGGCATTCCCGCTGGGTCTCAGGGTCAGAAGAGTTTTCCAGGCTGCAGAGGGGGAGGATATTCCAGGCAGCAGGAACAGCATGTGGACAGCCTGGAGGTGTGGATGTGGAGTCAGGTGCTGGAGGGGAGCAGGGGACAGGATGGAAGGGGTCAGCGCCCGATTGCAAAGCCCCTCAAACACCAGGCTCAGGATCTGGGGCTCAACCCCCTGGCACTGGTTTTAAAGCAGGGGACTGGCCTGATCCATATGTACCTGGGGAGGGACTTCACAAACTGTTAGCGTGGCACCTGGAATTGTTTCTCTGCGAGCACATGAGAGCAGGTGCCTGATGTGGAGCTCCAAGCTGACCAGGAGCAGCTGTAGGGCTGGGGAAACTTACCACCTTCGGAGGGAGATGAGGCCCCTGGTGGCCACAGGAAAAAGGATCCCTAAGCAGCAGTCCACTACCTCCCAGGTCCTCTGGTTCTGTCCCTGAAGCCCGCTGCTCTGGCCACCTCCCACCCTGACCCTTCCCAGTTCCCTTGCTTTATCCCTGCCCCCGTCCCTGGGACCCTCCTCAACCCTTCTTTTTGGCTGCAGGAATGAAGGAAGATGGAGAAGGAAGTGATTTAGATAAGAGCTTTAGGAGTCAGAGACTGAGGCTTGAATTGTGGCCTGACCCCTTACTGACTGTGTGACCCAGTGGAGATCATTCCGTCTTCCTGAGCCTTCCTTCTCGTTCTCTGTAAAACGGAGCTGTGATGTAAGACGCTGCTCCAGGGAGTGCTGGGAACATGAAGTGGAACAGTACATGCAAGGGCTCAGCAGAGACTCCTGGGTTCCCACCTGAAGCTGGTCCTACCCTTAAGGAGGCTGATCTGCGCGGAGGAGGGACACATACAGGGAGCACCACACTGGGTTGTGCTGGGGGCCCGGGGCACCTGTATAGGAGGAGAGGAAGAGTGAAGGCTTCCTGGAAGAGGGGGCATTTGAGTGGAGGTTTGGAGAGAATATCAGGCAGATGTTGCTGCAAGTGCAGAGGCAGGAAGGCTGAAGGGAAGAAATTATGAGTCATTTGGAGGGAGGTCGGGGGAATGGCGGGGGATGGGGCAGGAGAGGATTTGGTACCAGGTCATGAAGAGCCTTGAATGCCCTGTTCAAGGGATTAATCCCAAGGGAGATACTCTGCCCTGTGTGGGCCCAGGTAATCTCAGCACAGTCATTTCACCTCTCCGAGCCTCGGTTTCTTCATCTGACTACATGCCAATTACCTATCTATCTCGCAGGGTTGTGAGGAGACCCTGCTTGTCAAGAGCTCACAGGACCTGCCTAGAAGGCTGCCAGTAGACGTAGCTGCCGTTACTGTTGTTGTTACTTATACTGCTGGTAACTTAGCTCTGATGTTCTACCTCCTTTCTGTGTCCTTTTTCAATTTCTTGAACATTCTGATTGGCTCAGCTTGATCAGGTGGCTATCCCTGGTCCAGTCAGCTGGGGACGAGAGGCAGAGGCTGGGTCAGGAGGTCCAAAGGGGAGGGCGGTAGGAAGGTCGATTCTCTCAGAAGCCCTGGAGAGGGTGGCAGGTTCCTACAAGTGACTGCCAGCTTTGGGGGCTGGGGGTAGAATGTTGGGAGTTGTGTGATCTCCTACCAAGAGCTCAGAGTAGGGCTGCTGGCCAGAAACGTGACCGCGGGCACATGTCTGCCACCTATGGCCTCATCCGAGACAGGTGTGTCCAGCAAGCGACTGAAGCTGGAGGTTCCCTGTGAAGATCTGCGTCCCCCCCATTCCTCTGGGAGTGCTCACAGCAGACAGGTCACAGCAGGGCCCACGGGGTAAGAAAACCTCAACTGAGAAAATTATATCTGCATGTTCTCCCTTCCCTGTAAATCAGGGAAATAGCACCCTGTGCAGAGAGGCGAGCCTTAGAGTCAGCAGGGCTGCAGCCAACCCACAGTGGCAACGTGTAACACCAACAAGAAATCTGTGTTTGCTGTAAGCCGCTGAGATTGGGGTGATGTGTTACTGCAGCATAGCCCAGTGAGAGGTGGCTAATACACCAGGCGTAGTAAGCGCCTGTTAAATTGTAGCTAATCATATGGTGGTTGTATTTTCAGTGACAGAACAATGGATCTGGCTGATGTTGCCAGAGGAGAATTTAAGAACAGTGGCTGTAAGCAAGATAGAACTGTATTTATCCTTCAGTTTACAGATGGAGCATCAGCTGTCCAGAGTCAACAGGGAGGCCCCCAGAGTTAGGGACCCAGGCTCCTTCCATCGTGTTGCTCTGCCATCCCTAAGGTGTGGCACCTGCCTTGTCTTTGTGATTGAAGATGCTCACCGTTCCCGTCCCTGAGTCTGCGGACCAGCTAAGGAGGATGGGTTTGGGGGAGGGGACTGCGCCCCCACCCCCCAGCCCTTTTAAAGGCACAGCATCCGGGCACATCCAGAATGCTCCTTTCCCATTGGCCGGAACTAGGTCATGTAGCCACACTGAGCTCCAAGGGAAGCTGGGAAATGGATATTGAGAGACAGCACGGAGTCTTTGCCACAAATACTACGGGATGTGGCACCTCCGTTTGGTGACAAATCACACTGCTGATGAGGGAGTGGGCTCCACACCACTGGTAGTGGGGGTAGGGAGCAGGGCTGGCCCTCTTGGAGCCTGGGATTCCAGGTGGGGATCCTCCAAGACAGGCCCCTTGGGGCCAAGGGAGCCCGGGAGTTGGCAGCATGCCCCGCCAGCCGTCCTCCCACCCCTTGATTGTGCCAAGAGAAGCCAGGGGCCGGTGGGGACTCTCTGTCTGCCCATCTACTGATCAGTCACCGGCCCTGCAGAGAGCAACTGTCAGGCTCTCGGATCATATGGTCCAGTTTCTCCCACCCCCACACAGCCAACCGGGACTGGTCCCAGTTCTGACTATAACATGGGGTCAAATGCCAGTTTCCAGAGATCTTGAATGAAGTGCTTTGTAAACTGCAAAGAAAGTAAGGAGGCCCAGAGAGGGTGAATGACGTGCCCGAAGTCACACAGCTTGATGATAGGTCGTCACCCCAATTTGCCCTTCCCCATCTCGGTAAGGCAGACTCCAGTTCTAGGGGGTAACCTCCGGCCTCTGAGCTGTGCCGGGGGCTTGGTACCCAGGCCTGGGGCAGGAGGCGGCGAGAAGTACGCCCGAGACGCACGAGGGAGCGGGGGAGCCGGTGGACCGGCTCCTCAGCGAGGCCCGGACGCCGCAGGCAGGAGGGGCCGGTCGGCGCCCCCTGGCGGCGAGGCCCCGCACCTGCACCCGCGGGCTCCCGCCCCTCCGCTCCCGGCGCGGCGCCGCCGTGGGAGCAGAGAAGCGGGCCCGACGCCGCCTCTCCGCCGACGCCCCACGCGATGTCCCCTCGGGGCCGCGTGCGGAGCCGGGGGCAGCGGCCTTCGGACCTCACGGATGAGCTCCCTCGCAACCCGCAGGGTGCCCACGACAGAAAGGACTCCGCTTGCGGAGGGCGGAGCGGGGGGAGAGGGAGGACCCACGACTCCGCGGCTGAACTGGACGGCACGAAGCCCCGGGAGGGCGCGGGGCGGAGGGCGGCGTCAGAGGCACGCGGCGTGCAGCCCCCGGAGGCGCTGCTGGAGCACGGTGCCCGCCGGCCTCCTCACGGCCCTGCCCCGCGGACGGGACGCGGGCTCGGGGCACAGCAGCCCGGAGCGCCTTCTCCCTCCTGCGCTTCGGACGCTGGACGTGCCGAGCAGCCGGGCCCGGCGCCGTCCGCCTCGGGGCGGCTGTGCCGCCCATTTTACAGCCGAGGAGACCGAGGACCGCAGGCCGCGGCGGGCTTCCCCGGTGGGGGCCGCCTCGCCCCACGCAGGCTGCAGGCAGGGGGGCGGGGACGGGAGGAGGCAGCCCCGGTGGAGGAGCTGCTGTGAGGGGAGCTTTGAAGAGGCAGGAAAGGCACTTGGGGCGGAGGGAACCGCTCACTCACTGAGCGCCCTCTGAGCCGGGCCCCTGTGGGGCCATTGCCCGCATCCCCTGCTGGGGAAGCAGGTACTGAGGCAGCTCCTGTTTCCAGGCCCAGGGGTGAAATGACCCCCTGAAGTCACACAGAGCATGGGGCGGCGTCAGGACTCCAGGCCAGATCTGCCGGACTCCAAGGTCTTCTCCACACAGAGCTGGGAGGTAGGGTATGAATTATTAACCCCATTTTATAGATGAGGGAACTGTGGCCCAGAGTGTTTAAGTAACTTGTCCAGGGTCACACAGCAAGGTAGTGAGAGTCACACCCTTCCTAGAATCTATTTCCTCTGTAAAACTGCACAACACGCTGACCTTACGAGGGTGTCGTGAGGACCAGCAACTTGACATTTGCACACCCCCTCCACGGGCTGGTGCATAGTCGGTACACCGTATTAGATCATTCACGCAGTCTCCTACCGATGTTTCCCAGGAAGCTTATGTCTCTAATCACATTCTACTAAGAAGAGACAGCCAAAAGGATGGGGAGAAAATGTCCTCAGACGGTGGCAGGTCCTGGCAGTGTCTTCACAGGGACACCAGCCCCTCCAAACATTAAGCTAAGATACCCCTGCGTGGGAGCGTGCGCCATGCGTCAGCGACGTTATTGGGTCCAGCACAAATTTCTGGTTTAGAAGAACCACTCATGATGCTCCAAGAGACTTTTCAAATCTCTTGCCAAGAGATGCTTGAGGGAGAACATTAAGATGACTAAAAGATCATTGAAAGAATCTGCCGTCAACTTGAATGGTAGCTGAATGACAAAATAACAGCACCTCGTAATCACTGATATGTGTGGTCATGAATGTTTCATTTCTCTTCAAGTAATTTGAGTCTTCTCAATAAAGGGGGCTCACTAAACAATATTTGATATCTAAACCTTTGTAAGATTTTTTATAGAAATAAAATCAGGAATGGGGGAAGGAATTGCGCATCCACTCGGCCCCTGAGGGGACCTAGGAGACTGGCTTGGATGGCTTCCAGTGTTCTTCCTGTTATAAGTAACGCCGGTGTAAACACCTTTGAACTTGGAGCCCTTTCCTTTGAATTGTCACCTCGGGATGAATGCCGGGGAGTGGGCGTATCAGCGCTGCTCCACCAGATGTCCCTCTCAGTTCTGGGAGCTTTCTGGCCGCAGCCGCATCCGGGCAGCGCCCGCCGTGCAGAATCACAGCCGGGCTGCACTGGGTTTCATAACAGGTGCCAGGTGTAACGCAATACCTTATGGTTGTAATTTGCATTCCTTTAGGAATATCCCGGGGTTCTTAATAGACTCTCTAAGAGACACCAGGGTTTCCTGGAAAGCGTGAGTTAAGGATAAGTATTCTATCTTATGAAAAAAGGAATTCTGATGCCGATGGGATCTGATTAATCCCTTGGTACAGCTTGCCTTTTGGTACAGCTCTTTCATTGTGAATATAATACACCTCCAGGAAAGGGCGTAAAACCTGAATGTCCAGCTCAGTAAAATTTCATGAAGCGAATTCCCATTGAATCCCCACCAGGCAGGAAATGGATCACAGCCAGCACCCCCGCAGGCCCCCGACGCGCCTTTGCCGTTACCACCTCTTCTTCTGTCCAGAAGGGCACACGATTCCCACCTCTAATACTATAGTTTAGTTTTGTAAACTGCTATTTTAGTTTGGCCTGTTGAAAAAGTTTATGACTGTGGAATTCAAGTCTGCACTCGTTTGTGTGTGGCTTCATGTTTGCGAGATCCCTCCGGCCGCCTCACGTGGCTGTGGTTCATTCATTTCCATCTACACAGGACCCTGTTACAGGAATGGGCCACGACTTAGCCGTTCTACTGTCGGAGACTTTGGGTTGTTTCTAGTTTTTTTTTTTTTTTTGTGAGGAAGATCAGCCCTGAGCTAACATCCATGCTAATCCTCTTTTTGCTGAGGAAGACGGGCTCTGAGCTAACATCTATTGCCAATCCTCTTCCTTTTTTTTACCCCAAAGCTCCAGTAGATAGTTGTATGTCATAGTTGCACATCCTTCTAGTTGCTGTATGTGGGATGCGGCCTCAGCATGGCCGGAGAAGTGGTGCGTCGGTGCGCGCCCGGGATCCGAACCCGGGCTGCCAGTAGCGGAGCGCGTGCACTTAACCGCTAAGCCACGGGGCCAGCCCCCTGTTTCTAGTTTTTTTACAAATAAGGCCGCCAAGGACATTCTAGTGCGTGTCGTTTGGTGCCCAGCATGGCCTGCACACTTCTGCTAGGTCTGTCCCAAGAGGTGCCAGGGCTGGGTCTGCTTTTCTGCGACTCGCCTGACGTGTTAGTGGTGAAATGGAACATCCTACAGTTCAGATCTGGGACTTCTGCCTCGTATAGCTGGCGTTCCTGCCTCAGGCATGGATTAATTTAAGTTTATTTGGATTTTAGCATTAAAAATAAAGCTCTCTGTAACTAGCTGAAGCTTCTTGAAGACAGTTCCATGTCTGGTTCATCTCTGGGTCATCTTTGAATCCTCCTCAGGACACGACCCCAAATTTTGCAAATGTGTGGCAGAAATCTGTCAGTGTTTGACTGCCCTCATCCAGCCCCCCACTTCTGCTGTGGGGGAGCCCTTGCTGTAGAACATCTTGTGGGAGGCAGTGCTGTGCCCCTTTCACTGAAGCTGAGGGAACTAGATCCTCCCTTTACAGCTGGTTGGAATCTGCTGCGCCCGGCGTGGCCACACTGCCGCCGGCCAGCCCTCTTGAATTGCCTGGACTCTTGCCCATTGCCCCATCCTCCAGCTTCCACTGAGAGTGACAAGATGTCCCCATGCACTAGGAGCATGATTGTTCTGTACCTTGATCACAGGTAGCCTGCAGAGCCTTCTCCTTCTTGTTAAAAATCAGCTTCATTAGGTATTATCTATGTATGTCATTAAAATTCACCCGTGGAGGAGGGAAGAATAAAGTCAGTCAAGGCCTTTTGACTGATTATGATAAAATGGGACCGTAGCCTCTACCTGCATTTACTTTTTGGATATGTCATGCATCCGTTGATATATTTTAAATAATTTTTCTTTCTCTTTTCTTTCCTTTTTTCTCATTATTGTATGTAGGCTATGGTTAAAGTTCCATTTAGTACAGGGGTTGGCAGACTTTTTCTGTAAAGAGCCACACACTACTTTAACCCCCACGCCTGCCAAAAAAATATCCCCATAGTTAAGTATTTTAGAATTTGAGAGCCATTCAATTTTTGTTGCAATGACTCGACTCTGCTGCCATAGACGATTCATAAACGATGAAAGTGGCTGTGTGCCAAGAGTGGGCACTGAAATTTGAATTTCGTATAACTTTCTTGTATCTTGAAATAGTCTTTTGATTTTTCAACCATTAAAAAAGGTAAAAACTATTCTTAGCTCAAGGGCCATATGAAAAAAAGGCAGTAGGCTGGATTTCACCCATGGGCTGTCGTTTGCTGACCCCTAATTTAGTATATAGGATGCAGAATATCAAGATGGGATTGCTAAAAGGACTAGAAGAGTGAAAATTATCTGAAGGATTTTGCAGATACTGGGGAGATATTAGGTTGACTCACGGCACTTAAAAAAAATTAATAGACTTTATAGGTTTAAGCGGAAAGTACAGAGTTTCCATATACTCCCCTCACCTCCTCCTGCCCTATTATTATTAACATCTTGCATTGGTGTGGTACATTTGTTACAATTGATGAACCAATAGTGATACAGTATTATTAACTAGAGTCCATAGTTTACTAGGGTTCACTCTTTGTATTGTATAGTTCTATGGGTTTAGACAAATGCATAATGTCATGTACCCACCATTACACTGTCATACAGAATAGTTTCACTGCCCTAAAAATCCCCCGTGCCCCATCTAGTCCCTCCTTCCCTCTCCCTGAATCCCTGGCAACCACTGATCTTTTTACTGTCTCCATATTTTTGCCTTTTCCAGAACATCATAGAGTTGGAATCTTACACTATGTAGCCTTTACAGATTGGCTTCTTTCACTTGAAATTTGCATTTAAGTCTCCTCCATGTCTTTTATTTTTTTTATTTGCTGAGGAAGACTGGCCCTGAGCTAACATCCATGCCCATCTTCCTCTATTTTGTATGTGGGTCACCGCCACAGCATGGCTTGAGGAGCAGCGTAGGTCCATGCTCGGGATCTGAATCTGTGAACCCCGGGCCGCCAAAGCGGAGCACTCAAACTTAACCACTAGGCCACTGGGCCAGCCCCTCATTGTTTTCTTAGTTTGCAATTCTCTAATGACATATGAGGTTGTGTATCTTTTCATATGATTATTTTCTATCTGTATATCTTCTTTGATGAAGTGTCTATTCAGATCTTTTGCCTATTTTTTTAAAATTTTATTTATTTATTTTTTTCCCCAAAGCCCCAGTAGATAGTTGTGTGTCATAGCTGCACATCCTTCTAGTTGCTGTATGTGGGACGCGGCCTCAGCATGGCCGGAGAAGCGGTGCGTTGTGCGCAGCCGGGATCCGAACCTGGGCCGCCAGTAGCGGAGCGCGCGCACTTAACCCTAAGCCACGGGGCCGGCCCTCTTTTGCCTATTTTTAAATTGCATTGTTTGTTTTCTTACTGTTGAGGTTTTTTTTTTTTTTTTTTTTTTTGTGTAAGGAAGATCAGCCCTGAGCTAACATCCATGCTAATCCTCCTCTTTTTGCTGAGGAAGACCGGCTCTGAGCTAACATCTATTGCCAATCCTCCTCTTTTTTTTTTTTTCCCCCCAAAGCCCCAGTAGATAGTTGTATGTCATAGTTGCACATCCTTCTAGTTGCTGTATGTGGGACACGGCCTCAGCATGGCCGGACAAGCGGTGCATCCGTGCGCGCCCGGCATCCGAACCCCGGGCTGCCAGTAGTGGAGCGCGCGCACTTAACCGCTAAGCCACGGGGCGGCCCTTATTGTTGAGTTTCAAGAGTTCTTTGTATACTTGGGATGCAAGTCCTATATTGGACATGTGCTTTGCAAATATTCCCTGTCTGTCACTTATCTTTTCTCTCTTTTAACAGTGCCTTTTACAGAGCAGTCGTTTTGAATTTTAATAAAGTCCAGCTTATCAATTTTTCTTTCATGGATTGTTATTGGTGTTATACCTAAAAAGTCATTGCCAAACCCAAGGTCACCCAGATTTTCTCCTATGTTATCTTATAGCAGTTTTGTGTTTTACATTAAGGTCTATGATCTTTTTTTTTTTTTTTAATTTTTTTTTTGTAATTTATTTATTTATTTTTCCCCCAAAGCCCCAGTAGATAGTTGTGTGTCATAGTTGCACATCCTTCTAGTTGCTGTACGTGGGATGTGGCCTCAGCATGGCCGGAGAAGCAGTGCGTCGGTGCGCACCCGGGATCCGAACCCGGGCTGCCAGCAGCGGAGCGCGCGCACTTAACCGCTAAGCCATGGGGCCAGCCCCAGGGTCTATGATCTTTTTGAGTTAGTTTTTGTGAAAGATGTAAGATCTGTGTCTAGATTCGTTTTTCTCCATGTAGATGTCCAGTTATTCCAGTGCCGTTTGTTGAAAAGACTATCGTTTCCGTATTGAATTGCCTTTTCTCCTTTGCCAAAGATCAGTTGACTACCTTTGTGTGGGTCTATTTCTGGGCTTTCTATTTTGTTCCATTGATCTATTTCTATTTTGTTCCATTTTGTCTATTCTTTTAGCCAATACAACTCTGTCTTGATAACTGAAGCTTATAGAAAGTCTTGAAGTTGGGTAGTGTCAGTCCTCTGACTTTGTTGTTCTCCTTCAATATTGTATTGGCTATTCTGGATGTTTTTGCCTTTCCATATAAACTTTAAAATCAGTTTGCTGATAGCAAAATAACTTGCTGGGATTGCATTGAATCTATGGCTCAAGTTGGAAAGAACTGACATTTTAACAATATTGAGGCTTCCTACCATGAACATGGAATATCTCTCCATTTATTTAGATCTTTGATTTCTTTCACCAGAGGTCTTGTACATATTTTGTTGCATGATACCTCAGTATTTCATTTTTATGGGTACTAATGTAAATGGTATTGTTTTTAATTTCAAATTCTAATTGTTCATTGCCGTGTATAGAAAAGCAATTGACTTTTATATATTACTCTTGTATCTTGAAAACTTGCTATAATTTCTTATTAGTTTTAGGAGTTTTTCTGTTGATTCTTTGGGATTTTCTACAAGATGTTCATGTCATTTGTGAATAAAGATAGTTTTATTTCTTTTTTCCTTATCTGTATATCTTTTATTTCCTTTTCCTGTCTTATTGCAGGATCTAGGACTTCCAGTATGATGTTGAATAGGAGTGGTGAGAGGGGATATCTTGGCCTTGTTGCTGATGTTAGGGGGAAAGCAACTAGTTTCTCACCATTAAGTATGATGTTACCTGTAGGTCTTTTGTAGATTTCTTTATCAAATTGAGGAAGTTCCCTTCTATTCCTAATTTGCTGAGCGTTTTTATCATGAGTGAGTGTTGGATTTTCCTTAAATGCCTTTTCTGCATCTATTGATATGCTCATGTCATTTTTATTCTTTAGCCTGTTCATGTGATGGATTACATTAATTGATTTTTGAATTTTGAGCTAGTCTTGCATACCAGGAGTAAATTCCACTTGATTGTGGTGTATAATTCTTTTTATACATCATTGGATTCTATTTGCTAATATTTTGGTGAGGATTTTTATATCTGTGTTCATAAATATTGATCTGTAGTTTTCCTTTCTTGTAATGTCTTTGTCTGGTTTTGGTGTTGGGGTAATGCAGCTCTCGTAAAAGGAGTTAGGAAGTGTTACCTCTGCTTCTATTTTCTGGAAAAGATTGAGAATTGGTATAATTTCTTCCTTAAGTGTTTGGTAGAATTCACATCTGGGCCTGGTGCTTTCCATTTTGGAAGGTTGTTAATTATTGATTCAATTTCTTTAATAGATATAGGCCTATTTAGATTATTTATTTCCAAGTTAGTTTTGATTGTTTTTTCCAAGGAATTGTTCCATTTCATCTAGATTATCAAATTTGTGGGGATAGAGTTGTTCATGATATTCCTTTATTATTCTTTTTAATGTCCATGGGATCAGTTGTGATCACCCCTTTCATTTCTGATATTAGTAATTTGTGTCTTCTTTTTTTATTGGTTAGCTTAGCTAGAAGTTTATCAATTTTCTCAAAGAATCAGCTTTTGGTTTCATTGATCTTCTCTATTGATTTCTTGTTTTCAATTTCATTGATTTCTGCTCTGATTTTTATCTTTTTTTTTTTTTTTAAGATTTTATTTATTTATTTTTTTCCCCCCCAAAGCCACAGTAGATAGTTGTATGTCATAGCTGCACATCCTTCTAGTTGCTGTATGTGGGACGCGGCCTCAGCATGGCTGGAGAAGCGGTGCATCGGTGCGCGCCCGGGATCCGAACCCGGGCCACCAGCAGCGGAGCGCACGCACTTAACCGCTAAGCCATGGGGCTGGCCCTCTGATTTTTATTTCTATCCTTCTGCTTACTTTGGATTTAATTTGCTCTTCTTTTTCTAGTTTCCTGATGCAGCTTAGATTATTGATTTTAGATCGTTCTTCTTTTCTAATAGATGCATTTAATGCTATAAATTTCCAAGGACTGCTTTTGCTGCATCCCACAAATTTTGATTAAGTTGTATTTTCATTTAGGTCAAAATATCTCTCATGACTTCTTCTTTGACCCATGTGCTGTTTAGAGGTATGTTGTTTAATCTCCAAGTATTTGGGGATTTTCCAGCTATCTTTCTGTTGTTGATTTCTAGTTTAATTCTATTGTGGTCTGAGAGCATACTTAGCATGATTTCTATCCTTTTAAATTTGTTAAGGTGTGTTTTATGGTCCAGAATGTGGTCTGTCTTGGTGAATGTTCTATGTAAGCTTGAGAAGAATGGGTATTCTGCTATTGTTAGAAAATGTCGATTAGATCCAGTTCATTGATGGCGCTATTCAGTTCAACTATGTCCTTACTGATTTTCTGTCTGCCAGATCTGTCAATTACTTATAGAGGGATGTTGAAGTCTTCAACTGTAATAGTGGAGTTCTCTCTTTCTGCTTGCAGTTCTATCAGTTTTTGCCTCATGTATTTGATGCTTTGTTGTTAGGGGCATTCACATTAGGGAGATTGTTACATCTTCTTGGAGAATAGACTTTATCATTCTGTAATGCCCCTCTTTATCCCTGATAATTTTCCTTGCTCTGAAGTCTGCTTTGTCTGAAATTACTCTAGCTACTTCAGCTTTCTTTTGATTAGTGTTACCACAATATATCTTTCTCCATCCCTCTACTTTTAATGTCTTTATATTTAAAATGGGTTTCTTGTAGACAACATATAGTTGGGTCTTGTTTTTTAAATCCACTGACAGTCTTTGTCTTTTAATTATTTAGATCATTGACATTTGAAGTGACTACTGATATAGTTTAATATCTACCACATTTGTTATTGTTTTCTATTCATTACCCTTGTTCTTGTTTTTGTCTTTCATTTTTTTTGACAGGAGAGGGGAGGAAGGTTAAGTATGGAAAGAAGGGTATGAGTGGATTTTGAGCATTCAGAGGTGAATTCTAGTGGACCTTTGCATTTCTTTGGCTGCTTCCTGTTTTTGGGAAATTCCCTATTGAGTGCATTTTTGTGGGCATTCATGCACTGTTTCCCACTGTAAAAGCTCAGATGAACCATGCTTCTCTTCACCTCTTGGCGTCTAGGATGTGGGATGATGACTGGGCTTGGCCAAATGGGCTCTTCCAGACAGGCCTTTGAGTCTTGATCAAATAATGGCGCAATTAAAATTTACAGCAGGGGACTAGTGGCATTGTCCTGCAGAAACTTAGAAATTTTTGTTTAAGGAAAGCAGATTCAGTTTTGTAGAAATCTTGCTTGACTTGAAACTGACTTCAAGCAAATGTTTTTCTGTATCACAAATGATGAAATTTTACAAGGGAAGAGAACCAGAGAAGCCTAGAGATGAATCCCAGCTTTGTCACTAGCTCTGCTACATTGGGTAAATCACTTCACCTCTCTGAGTTCCTGTCTTCATCTTTTGAACTGGGACTACATAACAATGTAGATAAAAGCACCTAGCTCAGGAGATGCTGTGTGAAGCACATTTAGGGCCTTCCTCTTCCAGCTTCCCAAGGTCCTTCTTCCATTAGACCATGGGTGGGGGAGGGGGAGGGGCAGGCATCACTCCACTTTAGCCTCCAAGGGTATTGCCATCTATGGCTCAATTTGTTGTCTAGGAAAAACAGTGCAGTGTAGAACAAGCACTGCATTTAGAAAGCTTTTTCTACTACAAGGTGGCAGGAGACCTCCTTGCAGTGATTTGCGAAGACAGCGAACACCAATTGGCCCAATATCTGCCCCAAACAGGCACTTGTTACTGATACCATCACGGGCCATGCCCTGTGATCTCTTAAAAGTAATGTGTATGTTCCATGAGAAGAGAGGCCTTGTCTATCTTGTTCATACTCTATTCCCAGTGCCTGGCCTATAAAAAGCACTCAAATGTTAACCTAACATTCTTGGGGGTGGGTAGATCACGTGCTGCACTCTCTTCACCTGCAATTGAGCCTAATGATACCGATCCCAGGATGGTGGTGTGAGAACAAAATGACAGATGTACACGAAAGCACTAATTTCTGGTGCATATTTGGAACTCCACAGACGATTGTGCATCTCTCCTTATTTTTTACCCCTTCCTCTTCATTCTGAATCTAAGTACAGCTATGTGCCACATAACGTTTCGGTCAATGACGTTGCTCCCCTAAGATTAGTACCATGCAGCCTAGGTGTGTAGTAGGCCCTTCCATCTAGGTTTGTGTAAGTGCACTCTGTGATGTTTGCACAGTGATGAAATCACCTAATAATGCATTTCTCAGAATGCATCCCAGTCGTTAATCAATACATGACTGTAAATATAAATGGATTTAAAAATTGCTGCAAGGGGCCGGCCCAGTGCCATAGTGGTTAAGTTTGTGTGATCCACTTCAGCGGCCCGGGGTCTGCAGGTTTGGATCCTGGGCTCGGACCGACGCACTGCTTGTCAAGCCATGCTGTGGCAGCGTCCCATATAGAGCAGATGGGCACGGATGTTAGCCCAGGGCCAATCTTCCTCAGCAAAAAGAGGAGGATTGGCGTCAGATGTTAGCTCAGGGCTGATCTTCCTCACACACACACACACACACACACACACACACACACACACACACACAAATTGCTGCAAAAAATGACTGCAAATCCCTTCTACGCATACATGGAATTTCTATACCGTTATAAACATCACATGCTAATAAATTCATTTGGTTAGAATTAACGTGCCTTAAACATTTAAGTGAGAACTTTCCAATGCTCATGTTAAATGACAAAATTTATTAAATTCTATAAACTCGAGATAACCATGTTTAGACTATGAATGAATAGGAACAAGCTTGGAAGAGAATTTGGAAAAATAAAAAGCTGCTGTGTTAGCGATAGTGAAATTAAGGTGCATTTTTTACAATTGGGCCTAAAAAATTTTAAACTTGTGAAAGAATAAAAATATGCCTAAGGAAATGTGCCCATCCTCACAGGGATAAAATCAGGGCATGCTGAATTCTGGAGACCGACACGGGATCCGAGGTAGCAGGAACTCTACTGATTGGAGTCATCACCTTGTCACGATGACACGAGAATGAAGGGGAAGTTCTAGGGAGATCGAGGGCGGGTCCTTGGTTTGGCTGCCGTCTCTTCCTGCAATTCCGTGTTTCTAAAACCCGACTCACTCACCTTAGTCCTCCTCATTCCTCAGAAAGGCTTCACCCTCTTGGATCCCTTGACAGCTCCTCTCCCCAGGTCACCTGCTGATCTTTTCTCTTCTGTTCCCTCCTGTCCCTGCCTTTGTTCAAGCCCCACATCACCTGCACTTGTTGCATTCCCAGAATCGCTGGTTTCCCTGCACCCGCTCTCTGTCAAATCGATCTTCAGCAGCACAGCTCTACAACCCATGCCCTCCTGTTCAAATATTTTGTGTTCCCCATTGCTTACAAGACAAAGGCCAAATTCCTCCTCAGGCATTTAAAGCCCTCTATGACCCAATCCATCTTGCCAAACTTGCTTCTCTAATTCCCCATTATCAAACTCCCTGTTGCCTGAGCACCCTGCCCTGTGCTTTCCCAACTCCATGGCTTTGCTCACAGATGTTTTTTTCAACAGGAATGCCTCCTACCTTCAACCCAACATCTCCAAAGGTTCAGCTTAAGTGCTGTCTCTGAATCCAGATGAAGTTATGACTCCCTTCTCTGAATGCCCACTTTAACCCTAGTGGTGTTTATCACTTGCAACCAGATCACAAACTCCAGGAGGGCAAGAAACACTCGGATCTTGTCTTCCCAGTACATCCTATGGGGTATGGTCTATAGTAGACAACAGGACAGTACTTTATTTATTTTTTGTGAGGCAATCAGCCCTGTGCTAACACCTGCCAATCCTTTTTTTTGCTGAGGAAGACCGGCCCTGGGCTAACATCCGTGCCCATCTTCCTCCACTTTATATGGGATGCCGCCACAGCATGGCCTGACAAGCAGTGCGTAGGTGCGCACCTGGGATCTGAACCCGGGCTGCCAGCAGCAGAGCACGCGCACTTAACTGCTAGGCCACGGGGCCGGCCCCTTCCTCCCTACTTTGATGCCTCTCCATAGTCCCTTCAGGGTGGAACCACTGTATCTCTGGTACCTCCTATAAAGCTAGGCCAGACAAGTAATGCTGAGAATGAGTGAGACAGAGGGAATCCAGCATAGTTTTTCTTCCTGGTTTCTGATTAGTCCAAATCCTAAGGTGAGGAGGTATGCTACTTCAGATGCATGGCAAGAAGTTCAACAGACAGCTCAGAAGAAAGAACTCTCTGTTCATGAAGAACTCATCTGGTGATGCTGAGTTCCCAAACTGATTCATTTCTCATCAGCCTGGCCATAAGCTTCTTGAAAGGAAGCATTGTAAATTCCTAAGAAACTTGCCTTATTCTCTTGGGTGAGAAAAATCCTTTAGGCAAGTGTTGGCTCCTTACCCATGGGTGACCTCAAGAACAAAACAGCCATTACACACTGAACCTTTTATGCTAAGAGATACGAAGATAGATCAAGAAATGCAACTTCAATTCAAGCACCATGAAATTTTGTCAAGCAAAAATAGTCTTTATTCAAATTTAATGGAAACAGGGGTCACTATACTTTGCAAGACGGGGAAAAATAAAATTAAAAAAAATTCTTTTCTTTTCTTTTTTAATATAAAACAATATAATCACAATACCAGAATATGGAACTCTACAGTTTATTTCCTATGGGTTACTGCAGGTATCAATTTTCCTCGACTGTGCTATTCACAACTTTGTTAAGTCCAAAAATATGAAACCAAAGTGGTAGGAAACTTAGACTTAGCACTTTCACTAAATGGCATACATCAAAGGGCATCAATTCAAGGGCAAAAATGGTTGAACTCACCATACCTACCTATGCCATCATTCCAGCCTTACAGCCGCCCAGGTGCTGAGCTCCCTGTAGGAAAGGCCAGGCCTGAGAGGCAAGGCATTGTGGGTATTCTACTGTGGGCCATGAGTAAAGGGGGTTTTCAAAGAGAAGATTGTTTTCAGTCGAGCAGGAAGGCCTGGCGCCAGGAGGCTTTACGGAGAGGAAGCACTTAGATTTAACAATTGTAGACACACCATTAGGGGAGTTAAAAATGTACAGCAGTGACATGTTCTACTTCAATCACTTGTGCTACGGCTACCAAACATGTACAAAAGACTGCTCGGGTAGTTCCAGCTGTGGTCGTAGCCAGTTAGGACCTTGAGTGGGACCTGGACCTAGACCGGGAGCGCGATCTGGATGCAGATCTGGATCTAGACTTGGACCGAGATCGGGTTTTTGAAGCAGACTTTGATCTGGAGCGCGACTCTGATGGAAGGTTTGGTTTTGATTTGGAATTGGACCTCGACCTGGACCGGGTCTCCTGAGTGGCGCCAGCATCCTCACTCTCCCCTCGGCCTTCTCTCTGGCCGGACTCGGGCTTGGCATGTTCCCGCTCCTTTGATGCTGAGCGGGATGGCGATCTGGACTGGGAGCGGTCGGCGTCTTCCTTCTTCTTCTTCTTGCTGCTGCCGGACTTGCTGTCTCGCTTGCTGCCCCGTTTTCGGCTCCTCTCGCTCTTGCTGCGGCTGCGGCTGCGGCTGCGGCTGCGGCTCTCCTCCCTGCTTCTCTTCCTTCCCTTCCTCTTGTCCTTGCTCTTGCTGCGACTCCTGCTGCGGCTTCTGCTGCCTCCTTGGCTCCGGCTCCGGCTCCTGTGCAGGCTCTTCTCCTGGCTCCGGCTCACGCTGCCCCGCTTCTGCTCCTCCACTCTCCTCTCTGGACTCCTGCTTCTACTTTTACTCTTGCTTTTATGCCTGCTGGGACTCCGGCTCTTCGATTTCCCGGTGTTGTCGCTGTTCTGGATCTTCTCTTCGGCTTGCTCTTTGCTCTTGCTGCGCCGCTTGTCTGCGCTGCGGCTGCGGCTGCGGCTCTTGTCATCCTTGCTGGGGCTCCTGCTTTTCTCCTTCTTGCTCCGGCTCCGGCTCTGGCTGCGGCTGCGGCTCTTGCTCCGGGAATGGGAGCCTGACCTGAGGAGACACAGGGACGTTGTGTCACATGCGACCTGAGACTTCATGGTAATCACGAGATGAAAAGACCAAGGGGATGTAGAGCTTTTGCCCCACAACTGAATACGCGGCTTGCACTGGCCAATGACTGCTTTCTGAACCCCATGATTCCAGTCCAGAGCTGGAAAAACCGGGGTGAGGGAAGATGGGTAACATGATTAAAATCAAAGTGGGAATGGTACAGTGTTCCCTGCCGACCTCCTCACTTATACCAGGAAGACCTACCTGGATCGGGATCTACTCTTAGAATGACTGCTTTTGCTGCTGCCGCTCCGGCTTCTGCTCTTACGAGAATGTCTGCTTCGAGAGCGAGACCTAGGGGGAGAAAATATTTTTTTAGTATTTGCTGACAAAAGCCTAGCTGAATAGAGTCAACTAAGACATTTTTTTCATTCAAAAGATATGTAGGGCACTGGCTGTGTCCAGGCACAAAGTTACAACAGAACTCTCCCCTGTGCTCTAGGCCCACAGATCCAGTCACCCGTAAACATTCCACCTGGCTGGATTGCCTGAAACTCTTAGCATCTCCAGTCCTGAACACACTTTCCCCAGACCTGCTCCTTTTGCTGGGTTCCTTCCTTATTTCCACCGATGCCACTGTTAGTTACCCACTTCCTCATACCAGAAACCACAGCCATCCTTGACTCCTCTCTCTCCCTCATCCTCTCATATACTGAGGATTCTACCTCTTAATCTTCTCCAGTCTGTCCACCTCTGCTGCTCCCCCCAAGCAAGCCACCACCATCTCTCTCCTGGTACCACAACAGCCTCCTAACCAGCCTTCTTGCATACACTTTTGCCCTTTATCTATTTATTTATTTATTTATTTTTTCCCCCAAAGCCCCAGTAGATAGTTGTATGTCATAGCTGCACATCCTTCTAGTTGCTGTATGTGGGACGCGGCCTCAGCACGGTCAGAGAAGCGGTGTGTCGGTGCGCAACCGGGATCCGAACCCGGGCCGCCAGCAGTGGAGCGCGTGCACTTAACCGCTAAGCCACGGGGCCGGCCCTTTATCTATCTATTTACCTCACTGTGATTAGCTGTTCTAAAGACACACTCCAAGCTTAAAAAAAGTCTTTAATAAGCCAAGACGTGGACTTTCCTTATCATTTCCAAAAACAAACAGGCCTCCTTGGGGCAAATGACTGATTCCAGGTGTACAAGATGGGCCTAGAACATCTCATCATGACAGAAGGAGGGAAACTTACAAAGATTCCTGGGCACAATCATCTATGAAAGGACTCTTGCCAAAAATGTTTAACCTGTATCTCATTCATATCTCTCTAGACCTCACTTCCAGTTTACAGGAAGTTCAGGGGATAAAGTACAAGTTCAATGATATTAAGAGGAAAGAGATAAATTCAGACTGTGGGATAGTATTTAAAAAAAAAAAAAACTAAGAAAAGTAAATGTCATGGGGGGAAGAGGGTAGGAGGGGCTGCTTCAGACTGAAGAGACCTCACAACCCCTTGCAATGCATGACTGCACTGGATTTTTCAGGAAAAAATGCAGCTATAAAGACATCCATGGAACAATTGGGGAAATCTGAATATGGCCCGGGCATGAGATGACTTCATGGAATCACCGTTAATGTTCTTAGGTTAGAAAACAGAAGTGTGGTTATCCTCATTTCTGGAGACATATGCTGAAGTACTGAGGGGTGAAGTGTCATAATTTCTACAACTTCCCTTCAAATGCTACAACAAAATAAATGTATAGGGTGTGTGTATAAATATACATGTGTACATAGAGAGAGAGAGAGACAGAAGGCGGCAAAATGCTAACACAACTGTTGAATTAGAAGGAGGTATACAGGTGTTAATGAACTTCAACTTTTATGTTTGAAAATGATCACAATAAAAAGTCTAGGGAGATATTTAGTAAAGCCCATTCACACAGAAAACAAACAAAAACAAAAGACTGTGAAGATACAGGAGCCAAGCTCATAGGGTTCCAATGACCAAAGAACAATTACTTGAGCATTAAAAATTTATGACTGCAATAGATGAAACATTAAATATATAACATCCAAAAATCATTCAAAATCATACTCATCACCACCTTTGGGAATTGCTAGGGCACATTTAATATTCTGAAAGTTGGTAAATACAAGTATCAAGCTTTTATTTTGCATTTCCTGTAAAAATATTTTAGGGTAACGAAAGAATGGATGAGGGAAATGATCTTTTATAGAATTATAGCCTTTAAATGCAGAAAGAATGAGAAAATTAGGAAGTCATTTTGCAACCACTAATGAATGGCTCTAGATAATGATCATCAATAAATGCCAAAACTATTAGGTGACATGTTGGTGCAGAACTTTATAAGGGACAGCTCAGACTGACAACTCAACACACTGACGCATGTCACTGTCATTCAAAGTGGGACACGCAGACACCACATAAGCAGTAAGTACGAAGCACTACTCATGAAGTGGACCTGTGAAAACACTGGCCTTACTCTAAACACCTCAACATCTAACTAGAAGCTTACAGGAAATATGGGGGTCAGGATAAAGGAATGTGATAAACATCACCACACGGATGCAGTCACCAAACCAACAATGGGAAAATCTTTAAAACAGATAATCGTGTCTTCAACAACTAAATGCATGGAAAATAAAAAAGAGGATGAAGAGGGATATACCAGTGATTAAAAGGAAAATTAAGAGACACGTCATCTGATTGCAGTGTGTAGACATAGCTGGGATCCTAATATGAACCAACCAACTGCAAAAATACATATTTGAGGCAACTGGGGAAATGTGAAAACAATTTTGCTAGCTGTGATGTGGCACCATGATTTTATTTAAAAGTGAGAGAGACAGACTGAAGTATCTGCAGGGGGAGTGACAGGACATCCCGACTTGCCTGGCAGCAGTGCAGCAGGAAGGGGTGATGCCGCAAGACTGGCAAAATAAAAAGCACCGAAGCTGGACGGCCGACAGGTGGAAGGGGACTCAGGTTCAGGAAACTCTTTTCTCTAACGCTTTATATATTTGAAATTTTCCATAACAAAAAATTAAAAAACAAAATCTGAAACGCTTACAAGTCTCTCAAGAGTTCCCAATGCTCTTAAATCCTTTCCTTGGCCTTGGATCAGTGGGATCTGGCCTGTCTCTGCCTCATCTCAAGCCACTCTCCTCCTGCTTCCCTCTTTCCTCCCCTCAGGCCTTCAAAATATGCTGTTCTCTCTGCTGGAAAGGCACTTATCCTCTCTCTCTGCCCACGGTCTCCAACTTATCCTTTAGGGCTCAGCTTCCCTGACATGTCCTTCAGGAAGCCTTTGCCAGCTCTCCAGCCTGGCTGTGCTGTGTACCTTTCCTTTGACACACTTATCACCATGGTAATGATCTGCTCAGTGCCTGTCTTCTCCACTAGACTGAGTTCCATGAGGGTACGGACTGTATTTGTCTTGTTCACAAGTGCCTGGCCCATCTGCAGAACAGCTGCCAAATAAGCAAAATCTCCACTCCTGTGTAGCTGGAGTATCTGAGAAAGTAACCAAGACCAAGGGACCAGTGGCCACGTTTGCCCGTAATAAGGGTATGATCTGGGGGACCCAAGAAGAAATGTGAAAGAAGGTCTCTGAGACCTGCCTCAGAGAAAGGACTTTACTTCTATTTGTACTTATGACATAAGAGTTCAAGAGTTTTACAAATAAATGTTCAGTTCAAAGTTCTGAGTTATTGAACCAGATAGAACCATAGTACTTAGAATTCAACAGGAGAACGAAAATGGATTGTCTATGTGTTCATTAATGAATTTACCGCAAGCTCCAACACAACAAAGACATCAACAGTACCTTGAGTGACTCCGGCTCCTGGAGTAGGACCGGCGTCGCCTAGAACCGGGCTTGTCTTCAACTAATCTGATTTTTCTGCCATTGACTTCAGTTCCATCTAACTTTTCCAAAGCTCTTTTCATATCAGAATAAGACACAAATTCAATCACCCCTTCATTTTTGCGACCCTTGTGAGCATCTGCATAGGTCACTTCTCCTGCCTGACGCATATAATCCTAAAGAAAAAGAAATCCCCAAATAGGTTAAGACACATTTTGCTAAAATATCTGACACAATCATCATAATGAAAGTTTTTCCTTTCCTTTAGGAAGAAACGCTAGCTTTTGTCCGAATGAAGTCTACTCTTAAATATTTCCATCTACACACCAGCCACTTACTGAGGTTCTTTAAAGCATCAGACATTACATAGGTGGTAGAGACAATAAATAAATATTTAACTGTTCCTTTAAATAGTTATGTGTGGATATAAAAATTTTTAGTTACGTATCATTTTCTAAATTTTATAGTGGCAAGTTCTTTACTTATAGAGGCTTTATAAAAGTCATGTCACTACATTTAAATTAGGTGTTTTACATTTTATTATAAATCCTTGTTCGAAAATGTATAGATATTGACAAATATCTAAGGTAAAATGTAAACAAATCCATAAACAGATTATGAAATTAGCACCTCAATTTTCTTTAAAATTGTTGTTACATTATCCCTGCAAAACAAATGCAAGACAAAAAGGCAACAGACCAGTACTGTCCAGCTCTGGCTTCACAGTGGTGTGACCAACTGTGTCCTTTCACTACTATAAGCCTCTATCCTCATTCTCTTTGAGGACTTAATATAATCCAACAAGAAAACACAACTAACATACTGGAGAGTACGGAAGGGATATATAAATAAGAGGTGATATGATTAGTGTTTGAAAATAAAATGCAATTTGGATAAATTTAAAACTTAGGGACTTATGGCCAATTTCCCCATATTTCTTTAATATATAATATACACTCAGTATATATTCGTGGCATGAATATACGAATATTCAATAGCAGTTCATTTTTGTTATTGGTTTCCTCTCCACATTTCACAAAGTTACAACACTGAACACATGCCATTTGATACTATTTCTTTCCTTACTGCATCATATAATGTTTACATGTGTTAATATACACAATCTTCATAATTAGTGTGCCCAGTTTTCTGAGGATTTCCCAATTATTGGGACTTTTAGGTTACATATAGTCTTTTGCTATTATTCATAATCCAGCAATGAACATCTTCATATAAAAATTTCTTTACTTCAACTGAATTATTTGCAGGAGTGGGGGGTTCTGGGTAAAAGGCAGGGAGCCCATATAATTTATCAATCAAATTGGGATACATCTGGGAGTGAATGAGGATGCTATTAAGTTATGTCAAGACTGGGACCGTCCTGGGCAAGTCGAGATATGTGATGACTCTGGTTGTTACCACTTTTGTTTTATACTGCCATACTTCCAAATTAATAATAACAGCAGCTAACATATTGAGTGTTTGTTATATGATAGGTATGATTTAATTAATTTAGTCCTAATTACAACCACACAAGGTAGATACAACCATTATCCCCATTTTACAGAAGAGAGAAGTAAATATAGAGATGTTAAGAAAACTGCTCAAGGTCATTCAGGTAGTAAGTGAATGAGCTGGGGTCTGAACATAAGCAGCCAGACTTCAGAACCTGAAGTCTTAATACTGCCCCACACCAAGGGTGAAACGACCAATTCTCAATGCCAACAGAGGTATACTACTATATAAATTTCATCTCAATGCCATCATCATTGGATGTTATGAATTTACACATTTTAAAAACAACATCCCTTAAATTTGTTTTATTTTTGTATTTCTTGATTAATAGCTAGCATTTATTGTGCCAGAAGCCACTCTAGGCTTTTTATATAAAAATGTATTCAAGGCGGCTGGCTCTGTGGCACAGTGGTTAAGTGTGCGTGCTCCGCTGCTGGTGGCCCAGGTTTGGATCCCAGGTGTGCACCAATGCACCACTCGTCAGGCCATGCTGTGGCGGCGTCCCATATAAAATGGAGGAAGATGGGCACGGATGTTAGCTCAGGGCTGATCTTCCTCACACACACACATACAAATGTATTAAATTCTCACAAAAACCTTGAGTAGAAATGAGTATTAGGCCCATTTTATAGTTGAGGATTATGAGGCACAAGAGGAAAGTAATTTGCCAAAGTAAAGTAACTGATAAGAGGCAGAGCAGGGATTCAATCCAGGCAGGCGGGCTCCAGAGCCCTGTTCTCAAGGCTGCCGTGACTTTGCTCTATTTCTCTCCTTTCCTAAGAGTCAAACTACCAGAGGTACAGAAGTATAAAACCAACTGGGGATGTTGGCTAGGCTCCATTTTAACCAAAAATTTGAAAGCTTTTCCAGTTTCTACCCAAAATGTTCATCCATTAACTCTTAGAATACTGGAGTCCTTCCTTCAGTGAGCACAACCCTGCTGGCAGACACTCAGTAAGGGCCTGTGACATGCTGACAACTGACACAATGTACTAGAAAAAAATGCCAGCTTACTCCTAGTCCCAGCACTTTTGCTAAGAACAACCATGTGAGTTAACCTTTCCTGGATCTCATCTTTGTTATCTAAACACTGTTGGGAGCAAATTAAAAAAAGGAAAACAAGATATAAAAGTGCTTTGATAAGCCACACGAACGTAAAGGATTCCTAACTACTTGTTGCTGAACCTAAATACACTCACTCATTTTACTAGAGATGACTTGTTTTAATGATGGACTAAAAATGAAGTGAGATACGAAACTCTGAATATCCTTTACATTTGTATTCCTAAAGACCACCCAGGTTAAGATACTACTCAATAAGCTTTTCTTCCCTATTGAGATTAAAAAGCAACACCACTGTAAAAAAAAAATGAGCTGGGATCAGTACACTGGATGGTCAATACAGTACGGACCTTAATTTTTGACATTAAAACTCTTTCAAGATAATCAGTCCATGAAAAACAAATAAATCTTACGAAAGAACATAGGTCAGATAGTCATCCTCACCAATGCAGATCTACACTAGAAGGTGACATAAACTTGTATATTACAACTAGTGTTGCAGGAAACATTGGTGGTTGCAACTTTTTCTTGTATTGGTGAGAAAGTACACTGGCATCTCACTATAACATTCTCTACAGAGGAAAATTTCACATACCGTCAGTTGTTTTTAGAGTGATGGTTCCATAACGTACAGCAGTTGTGAGACTCTGATGTCTTTTGTACCGCTACGGAACCTTTAATTTGGAGAATTTCCAAATGCTCTGGGAAAGCTTTCAAACATATAACACTATTACATTCTGTGTAACCTGCATAAAATTACTTCTTTCCCAGCCTTAACTCCTGCCCAACCTTATCCCACAAGCTTAATGGGGCCCAAACCTTTAGGTCTTGCCAGCTGCACCGACTTGACAAATTCTCCACAATAAGTCTGTATTCTGTGCGGGTAGGAGGGCCATATTTATCTCGGCCACTTCTTCTATAACCATATCCACCTTTGGAAGGTTCAAATAGATAAGATTACTTCAGTGGAGGAAAAGGAAAAAATGATACAGCATATATTCCCCTTAAGTATACCATTTACCCCCACCCCAAATAGCACATATATTTTAACTCCATCCCCACCCTTAATTCTAAACTAGATTTTTTCAAACAAGCAATCAACTAAACATGAAAATTTAATTTACAAAGTTGTAAGCATATATATTCATTAATATTTATATTTAAAATTAACATGCATAAATTAAAAACTATTAACAATTTAACAATTTAGAAATAAGTAACCAAATTACTAAATCAGTTACTGGTGTTACTCACAGTGATTAAAATTTTTGTGAATATTTTATATGAAAAAAAGATTTTCAGGCACCTATTTCAGTTTAATCTCATCTGTGTCTAACCCTTGGGATCCTCACCACCCAGGTCTAATGGGGAAAGGTTGCGGTCGTCACATGGCTTCCTGTTTTTGGTCAGCCAAGGGCCACAATGGTTCAAAGAGCCACGCATGGAAAGGTAACCCAAGGTCAGCAAATGGAACAGGCAGTCATCTTAGCCTCAAAGGATTCTTTTAATTAAAACATTGAGGTCTTTGTTAAATCTATGTTAAACAATTGCATTACAGAGAAAAAAAAAACAACAACACAAACACACATCATTAAACATATTTATAAAGTATTAAAACAAGAAAGTTATGTCATTAATTTAATTAAAAATTAAACATTATCAAAGATATTTGCAATTTTACATTTAAAAAGATACATAATTTATAAAACAAATGGCTTAAATATCAATACATTTCAATGTAACATTAATTAATTACTTTAAAAAATTAACATTTAACAACAAAGGCATGTCATTGATACAAATGCCCTTTAAATGCTTACTGCGTCCAGAACCGTAACTGCCATCTCGACGTGGGCCTCGGGCATGCTCAACAATTACTCGCTCACCACAAAGGTCTTTGCCATTCAGTTCATAAACGGCATCATCTGCATCACGCAGATCATCAAACTCCACAAACCCGTATCTAGAAGAGAGCAAACCAAATCCTGGTTGGCACCATTCTGACACCCAGCTTCACTAACATTAAAGAGAAAGCAATGAGGTTCATGCTTAGCAAAAGTTAGGTGGGTTTTGCAAACTAAGGGTCAGCTTTCTCTTCCCTTTAGCTGAAACCACTTTCCTTTGTGCCAACAGCACTGAAAGAGGACAGGGAGACTTCTCAAGGTAAACTCCTGTCTGTCTAGTAGGAGGCTCACTGAATATAGAGATCACTTCTTTTGTTCCCTAAGTAGTGGGTGGCAACTGCAAAGACCTTCACAGGGATGCCTGGTATAAGGTATCAAAATATGTAATTCTACAAGATTGAATATCTGCTCTTCCAAATCACATAAAAACTCATCTTTTTTAGTTTTAGCCCAAAAGTGATATCTTAGACAACAATAAACCTACATTCAGGCACTGTGTCTTAACTGTTAAAATCATGTTTGGAATAAAACACCAGGTGAAAAAAAAAAAAAAAATCACAGAACCTTAAATCTCCTCGGTGAAAGAAAAAAAACTTTTTAAAGTTCCTGTTCCTCTACCTAAACAAATTAGTCACAAGTGAATTAACTGTTCTAGAAATTATCAGTGAAATTAATTCAGAGCTATTCACTTACTAAGGACACTCCAAATCATTTCCTTGAAGTTTTAGATAGGCTGGAATTCTCTAAAATCTATACACAACTGTGCAAACTTCTGTACATATTGCTAGGAATTTCCCAGCAAAGAGGTTTGGTGGTTTAACACATATCCGAAAGAAAACACCCCCCGCCCAAATTCCTATTAATGTCTGTTAAAGAGTACAACTTATAAAACTAAAGTGCAAAATTTGTGAGATATTTATAAGCAAGGTTAAACAAACACCCTATAAACTATGTTATCAATAAGCTTTTAGTCTGGTGTAACACGGCTGTGAAAAGTCTAGCTCTGTACCACTGCCCGTATTTAAAAACCAAAACCATCTTCATGGTCATACTTAATCAAAAAAGAAAGTTACAAGCAACGTCTTTAAACTCTAACAAAGCTGTGTAGACAGACAAACACTGACTAGTGTCCCTCTGTGTTTAAACATACTGGAACTAAAAACAAGTTACAAGACTTGCCAGAAGTTCAGCCAGTCTGACCAAAACTATTCTAGTTCCTTTAGCATGTAATACTGTACTCAGCAACATGTTAAGCAAGAGAACTCAGAATTTAGAATTGTTTCTTTACTAAGGAGTTCCTTTCAAACAAGTCTCTCAAGGTCACAATGTACAGCTAACAACTTTGGAGGGTTTTTTATGCTGAAATGTCCATAAGTGGCATTCAAACTTTAAGAGTCACTGACTCTCAACTCCATTAAAAAAATGTAACAGACACACCCAGCTGTTTAATGGGAAATGTTCTGCAGTAACACAATTCAGAAGCCACCTGGCTCAATTTATGGGCTATGAAGTCTTTAAAACATGGTTTCATGCTTCCATAGGCTGGAATTGCTAAGTAGCTTAATAAGAATGATTTTGGACATGATGTCACATTAGACAAAGTAAACTCTCCAAATCATTGACTTACTATGTTAGAAAGTGCTTTACAGTCACTAAAAATCTATAATAGATAATATATTGCAGCTGCTTTTTCCTCTCCTAAGTAGAGTCATCGGGACTCTAAGTGGGTCATCGGGAAAGCTATACTATCATTTTTAGAGGAAAAAAATTAAATAAAAAAGCAAATAAAAAAGATCAAATCTAACTATTTTGTATTTTTTTTCTTTCTCAATAGAACATAAAATACTTTCCCACCCCCAAAAGCACCTCCCTTAATTTAGTTGTTAAGATTGGTCATAGGTCTGCTCTGCCCACAGCATCATTGCTCTTGGCACCATATGAGAGCCTAATGTCAAGTAGAGAGGGATGAGAGAAAACATTGAACATGGACATGATGAAGTGGCCTCCGCTTCCCTCTAGGAGTTACACACTGCCTCGGCCCCATTCGATGACCCTAACTCATCTGATGTGATGTCAGAACAACACTGACTCCTGAAGATTAAACAAATAATTCACAGGAACATCCAAACAGTTTTGTTCAAAATAATTAGGGTTTACAACTACTCAAGGGTCAGAGAATGCAAAACCCTAAGCTCTGCAAATCATCTGCAATAAAAAGCCAAACCTTTAATAACAAGTGATGCTTATGTCAGACCTATGTGGCAATGCATTCTCCCCGACTCCAAGACCATCCTGTGCATGCTCATTCTATTCCAACGCTTACATGCAGAACTCATTCTGATCTTTGATGGAAAGTAATGACAATCTAGTAAGTGGAGAGACAATTATTTAAAAACAAAAATTAATGCTTAGACAGACCACTCTTTCTTTGCAGCTGAGGATGAAGCAAGGCATACCCTGCCAATAAAATTCCTCCCTGAGTTGTAGGGACGAATTTGTGTAATTAGAGGAAAATGGCCCCTACAGTCCTTTCCTAATATTTACATCTAAAAAGTCCCAACAAGCAGGTCACTTAGTAGCCACATTTTTGGGATATCCAAGTTACTTATTAAAATAGCTGACTTGAGATCAAATTTATTTCACAGAAAAATTTTGGCTACTACTCTGTGAAAACCCACAAAATCTCTCTGGAACATTTTAACATCCAAGTCCAGTCCAAGGATTAAATCAGGCACCAGACTATCGCCTCTCTCTTCCACTGGCATGCTGGGTGGGTCCGGAAGATTAAATCAAACATCCTCCTGCACCAAAGACCACACCTGACAGGGACTCCTGTTCCGAGAGCACAGCAAAGACCACATCAGTGTGGTTGCTTCTGCCACATTACTATTCACTTAGATCTGCTTTACTGAAAGAATAACTGTATTTTATTCAATAAGTAGGGTGAATGGGTTCCCCAAATAAGGCAGGAAGACTAGACAATAACAATAAAACGTTACTTAACATTTATTAAGTAATCTCTATATACTAGACAATGTTATCTGACTTAATATTCACAATACTCAAGAGCAAGGTACTATTATCCCCATTTTACAGATGAGGAAACTGAGGCACAGTGTTAAATAAGTTGCATAATAAAATAGCAGAGCTGGCATTCAAAGCCTGTGGTATGACTCCAGAACTCAAACTAGTAACTGTTAAGAGTGGAGCAGCATGAACTAACCTGGGTTGTAGTCCTGGTTCTGCTATAAACCAACTCTGTAAAGCAAATTTAAATCATTTTACTTCTCTGGGTCTTAGCCCATCTGTGAAATGAGGGAGCTATACTACATATCTCTAAGGTTTCTCCTGTCACAAGCATGATAGAGAAATGTTAACATTAGTCGTCCTCTAGCTTAACGATGGGATAATTTAAATCAATATGGTAACACCAGAGATATATAACAGTGACAGACAGGGATAATTGTAATTTTTATCATCTAAAATACTATTGTATGGGGGCCGGCCTGGTGGTATAGTGGTTAAGTCCGTGTGCTCTGCTTCGGCGGCCCGGGGTTCACAGGTTCGGATCCCAGGCACAGACCTAGGCACTTATCAAGCCATGCTGTGGCAGGGGTCCCACATATAAAGAGGAGGAAGATGGGCATGGATGTTAGCTCAGGGCCAATCTTCCTCACCAAAAATTAAAAAAAAAAAAATACTATTGTATGGGTCTCAATTTTAGTTTTATTCAAACATTTTAACTGTCTCTGAATTAAATTTTACTGCCTTCAAGAAAGTAAAGCTCTCTCAGGTAACTAACATCAGAGAATCTTTCTAAATTGATCTTAACATCCCTTTGTGCTTTGTAGCGAAGAACCTGAAACTAATCTCTTCTCCCAAAAAGTACTCTCCTTTTGAATTTTTGTCCAAGTAAGGAGGGATATGAAACACACACATGCATGTATACACACTGTATGTGTCGGCCTGTGTATATATGTGTATTTATCTCGTGTGACCTGTGAATAAGCCTCACAAACACAACCCAACACATAAATTTCTTAATTCTAGCTGCAGACACCCTTCCTCTTCTACTCTATTAAAAACAACTATCTTTCAGTACTTCTAGTATGAGAATGAAGAAGATGAAGGCATTCAGGAGAAGGAATCTAACACAAACTAAGAAATCCCTCTATAGCAAGGGTGATAAAACCAAAACCAAAACCGAAAACCCCTCCAATATACCACCTTTTGCTTGACTCCCAGATGTCACGTCTTTCAACCTTTCTCCCCTATGCCTATGCCTATGCCAAAGAACAAAAAGCATGGCCAAACTATTAAATGTACGATACTTTTCAATTAAAAGAAAAACTCCTTTCAATGTTTCTCTGCCATTGCCTTTTCCCAAACTCTTTTCCTCTGGGTCACGATTTATCTTGACAAATTTAGTCAAAAAAACGATGAGGGGGAGTTTCTGTCCTTTTTTCCCTAAAAAAAAGTGGGCACCAAGATTCTTGCCAAGTATAGACAGGTACCTGGACACTACAAACAAAAGCCACATTGAATTACGTAGGTTGTTCTGAACTTTAGTCTATTCTTCTGCCATGAGCAATGCTCGGGGCTTCCACATGCAACACCTGATGTACTACTCGGGCTATCAGTCAGGACTCTGAAATGCTAGAACACGTTGTTGAAACTAAACTACTCCAAAGACTTCGATTTTAGAAATGTTAATCCCACTTTTTCACCCGAGAAGAATTATCTGAGCTTGTGCTGTTGCCAAACAGGCTTTCCCTCATCCTAATAACCCATACCAATGGTCCTAAATACCACTCTGCTCTACCGAAGAGGATGTGTAGTTTACCTCACTCCTTTTGGAATGGCTTAGGGTCATTCCAAACATCTTCTATCTTCCAAACACCTTCACTGAACAGGGAGACTGAAGAAAAGTCATCTGTGAAAAATTACGAGCATGATTCGCTCCAGAGATATGCTGATGGACCGCTAACTGGGCAGGGCGTGGCTAAGGGGGTGTCTAATACCAGCTAACGGATGGGGGGTGGATACAGGAGCAAGGGAAAGCAAGCCTCCATGCGTGTGCCTGTGGTCACCCACCAACACTGCTTACCGAGGGGCAGGCCTTGGATGTTCTCTCTATAAGAAAAATTTGCCCCTTTCCACAGTGGATCTCTGCTCACCTTTGTCCTAAAACTGTGCCACATGCTTTTCTTTGAATGTGGACATGACAGTCCTCAGCCAACCATCAGCAGGATGTGAGTTTTGTTTTCCCAATGTGGTGAGCCATTCCCACATTCACTCATTTTCCTTGTAAGAACCGAACCTCTCCATGGATGGTCAGGATTAGGGATGTTGCTGTAGCCAAGGAAAAATTTTCATCTGTTGAAGTTAACCCATGGGCTGGCTTGAACCCTCAAATTAGGGTTAATAGCACTGTACTTTAAGGGCAGAGCCCTTAAATCTACCCTGAAAGAAATGGCATTCAGTGAACAGGAATCAAACAGCTTTCTTTCAAAGTACTCAGTGTCGGTCCTATGCTTCAGCCATCTTGGTGTTATGAGGTGAAAAAAGTTAGGACAGGATAGTAATAAAAACCAGTAATTCTGCTGTCTGCATCAAGTGCTTGGAAAACTGCAGAAAGATACTTCTGCAACCAACTCTCTAGTGCTCATGTGAGGCCAACTCAGAGAAAAGCTTGCGAGTGAAAACTATAACTGCTCCCGATGCCAAAGGTCTGCAACATTCCAGGGAAGCAGTGGCCAGGCCCTCAAAGCAGAATTAACCAATGTCCCAGTCACTGCTCTGGGTAACTGATTATGGTTGTAATTTGACTTTCCCGGTAACAGAGGGTTGTTTATAACCCACAACTAGGAGCTCCTACCACATGAAGTAGGTTGCTGAGATCCTTTCCTATCCTGAGACAGGAAGGAGGCTGCTCTGGGCATTCTGGCGTCTCTTTCTTTAGCCTCAGAGGAGGGAGGGCCATCAAGGCCACCCGGAGAAGGTGGATGACTTACCCGTGCTCACTGAGTGGCAGAGCTGGGGTGCGACTCCAGGGCTCACCAGTACCCAGTCTGGGGCTCTTTTCACGTCGGCAAACTGGCAGTTCCCGCACACCAAGAGCTCTCTGATTAGAGCTAGTATGGATTCCTGGTCTGCAAACGTTGGCCACAGCTCAGTCTGCACTTGATCTTTCCCCACCTTCAAAGAAGAAAACCTACCTCATGATTTCTCTCTTCTGGATCCCTGACCGTCTAATTCACTCCCAACAACCTTGTAATCACCTTTGACTATTCCTCTCTCATTGCCCAGTCTAGTTCTACAGTTTTCTCACTCCGCTGGGCTCAGCGCTGTCTCTTCCTGTTTGATCAGTTTACTGAATTCCAGGATATGGCTATTTTTATTTAATCACCTTGTCTCTTTACATGTAGCAGGGAAAGTCAGCTGCCTCTGTCATTCTTTTGCTCAGAGGTCTATGACTCCTAAATATCTTCGTTTATGTCACTCCCTAAACCTGGGATGACTTGACTGCACAAGGTGAACCATATCAATCTTCTTCCATATACTCGAGAATCATCTCTTTCATGAAGTCGCAGAAACTTGCCTGACTCCAATCATTTTAGCATTTTTTTTAGCTTAAGCACTTCTATTCAATTTTATGTTTTAGATGTCAATGTTTTTGTGGCCTTTCAAGCCTTGTTCTTTTTTCTTTATCCTCATTTGATTATCAGCTCTTTAATAATAATAACAAAGGCTAATATTTAGCATAGTGCCTAGCACATGGTAAATAATTATCCATAATGTTTCATCATTCCCCATATCATATGTGAAGAGTGTACTATTATTATTATTCCCATTTTACAAATGAGAAGACTGAGGCTTGGAGAGGCTAAGCAACTTGCTCATTGTCAAGGAGCTTTTAAGTGGTATAGCTGAATTTGAACCCAGTTCCATCTGACTCCAAAACCCAAGCTCTTAACCACAAGCTTACACTGCTTTTGTAAAGGCAGATGCTTCTTCTCTCCCACAGTCCTGAGTACAACTCTTTTCATTCAACAAATGCTGCTGCTGACTTGATAATCTAACCTCAGAGGAACCAGGCAGTACTAAAGTTTTCTGACATAGTGGGCTCAAGTCTCCAGAGAAAATATAAATTGATCTTGGGGCAGGGTGAAGCACCTCTAAGCTTGGGATATGTGACAACCAGGTTACTTTCACTCTTGTCTTTTGGTTCCCATTAGCCAGTGTCAGCCATCTGGTCCTTCCGAAAACATGTGTGGGTTCACAACATAACAGACTAGAAGAATAGAGGAAAAATAAGATTATTCTGTGCAATCCCCATTCTGGAGGTCCCATACCAACCCCTGGAATCTGTCTTTGGTTTTAAGGCTCAGAAAAATTAGACTACCATAGAGATGATAGGGAGTTGAGCCTAGAGGTGGTAGATATGAATGGATATCGACAATATTATGTATTTAAGAATGCATTTAATTGGTTTTGTAAGGAATGGTGACTAGGACAAAAAATATAAGCATGAATGGTGGGGGAAAAAAAATGGACCAGAAATCAAAGAATACTATAAGGTTTACAGACTTCCAATTATACAAGGATTATAGCAGCAACGAGAAAAGTACTTTGCAGATGATGAGCATTTAAAATCTAATTCCAAACTACTATTAACATGACTACTCCAGCCCACTACGATTCTTTCCTTCTTCAAATTCCTTTGCAATAACTCTCACAACTCTGAGGTTTACTGTCATCTCACAGATGAAGAAACTAAGACTTAGAGCAGATAAGTAACTTGCCAAGGCTACCCAACACCTGGGATGCTTCAAATCCTAACTTAAAATTAACATCCCATCACCATGTTCTACTGCCTCCTATACACCCATGGAAAGAAGTGGTCCATAAGAGCAAACAAAGTTTGAGAAACACAAGTTCCAGGAGCACAGAAAATCAGTTTCATCAAATTATGTGCTGAGGAAGACAAATGCCCACATGAATATTAGCATCTTATGAGAAACATTAAATGGCAGGAAATACCATTTCTCTATCTGATGTGTACTAATATTAATAAGTTGTGAACATTTATTCTCTAAGCTACTAATGGAAGCAAACCTATAAATTAACTATCAACATTTTAACACCTGTCTAGGAAAACAGAGAAAGGTAACAAATCATTAAGAAAATACCAGCCCATCTCTAAAGGAATATTCACATATTGGGGTGAGGAAAATAGAATAGAAAAAATCATTATCCTAAAAACTAAGTGATAAAATAAAATTCCTTCAGAATAGTAGGAGGTAGAGAGGAATTTGTATCACATTCAAATTTAGTCTTACTCTGTAACCGTTCTATGGGCCTATCTGCCCATTTGTTTGTAAGGTTGCTAAGCTATTTCACTTTTACTAGGCTGCCATCATATTTCTACCCTACAAAATAGGACTATCCTCCGAAAGCAATATAGTTGCAAATAGTTTGTGGATCAAACTATCACACCATAACCTCCCTGTCATAACTAAGTGTATCATTTTGACATCTGAAAGTCAAGATGGTTGCTTTTCTTAAAGGTCACAAACAATCATGCCTGTGTCCATTTCAATTTTCTGACACTTACCAACATTAAGGGTAAATGAAATTAAAAGGTCTCACAAGAAAAGAGGGTCAACTATTCCCTGATGACACAGTAAAGTTCATGAAGACTCAATCACAAATTAAAAACAATTTAAAAAAACTCAAGAGATGAAAGTCATATCACCAATTTGGAATAAAACTCTTGGGACATAAGATAGAATTACTATAATCTAATTGTTACTTGTACTTAATGAAATAAAGGTTTACACTCAGCAGACAGCACTACCTGATTCCACACCAAAGCTACAAAACAAAACCAGTTTGTACTTACCTCCAAAATGACACTACCAGTGGGGTGACAGGTGTTAAAGCCTTTTAGAGGTTATGCCTCTGGGACCATCTTGGCTGTTCAAGTCCCTCATAACCGCCCCACAGTCCCTGGGCTGCAGTCAGTTTCTTTTTCATTTTTATTTTTGGTTAAAGATGCCACTCTTTATGCTATTTCTTGGGGATGCCTTTCCCTTGAAATTGGCCATTTAATATTTTAACGAATTATTCAAATTCTTTTAACATTAATCAATAGCTTCATTTCATCCACGTGAGATAAGTTTTCTCAAAGTCAGTGCTTCTGGTCTGTGGTTCCTGACTCCTGTGCCTGAGCCTCCTACTTGCTTCTTTCATTCCTGAAGGCTGAATTCAAACCTCCCTCCTTCAGTCTCACCCTTTCTCCAGATCTTGGAGGTCTCTATTTACAAAGCACCCCCCCACCCCATTCTGGTATCCAGGCCTAAAGACATGGTTGGGGGACCTGGCAGAGGGATAGCAAGTATCCTTTAAGTGCTTCTTTAGGAATCATTTGCAGTTCAGAGACCTCTAGATTTTCATCTCAACACACAAGAAAGGTCATGTAGGGCAATTCCTCAAATTATGGGCATGTACATTCAGAGCACAATCTGATCCCTCACCTCTCAGGGTACTCCAAGACCAGACAGTCCTAGCAATGATATCAGGACAGAGATCATTTACTTGCACCAATCCTACCCCTACATGGTCAGCCATGACAAAGCTGACACTACCTTACAGCTCTTCAGAGCAGCCTGAGGAGGAGAATCGCTAGCAGCCTCCATCCAGGGCCAACATCATAAAAAGTACCACCTGTCTCACTTTTGGCAGTAACCTGTCAGTTTGTTGGAAGCCTCTGCAGAAAGACTAAGGACTGGGCCGGCCCCGTGGCTTAGCGGTTAAGTGCGCGCACTCCGCCGCTGGCGGCCCGGGTGCGGATCCCGGGCGCGCACCGAGCACCGCTTATCCGGCCATGCTGAGACCGCGTCCCACATACAGCAACTAGAAGGATGTGCAGCTATGACAAACAACTATCTACTGGGGCTTTGGGGGGAAAAAAATAAACAAATTAAAAAAAAAATTAAAAAAAAAAAAAAAAAAGACTAAGGACTGAACAGGCTGTGGAACCTGAACTACCTTCTCACCCTTGGAGGCAAGTCCCAAAAGGATAACACTGAACCCTCTGGAAGGAAACAGCATGAGAGAAGCTTTGACTGACCCTGCCCATGCTATATCTGGCATGTGAGTAACAAAGACCTTCAGTTTCCAGAATTGGCAATAACTCATTTTGTAACCTTGGGCCAGTCACTCAATCTCCCCATGCCTCAGCTTCCCCATCAGTACAAACTAGAGACAACACCAGTTTGATATACTCAGTTGAAAAACAAATCATACAAATGCACACTGTCAATATTTTCTAAAGTTTTAAAATTTCAGTGTTAGTTTACAAATCTCTAAATACCATCCCCCAACAGTATTCTCAAATGCTTGGAGGACCTTTCTTCTGAGGAGCTCAAAGTACAATTTTCTAGTTAGATTACCTGGAAGCATCCGAAAATACTGGGAACCCAAACCACACTTTATCTAGTCTACATCCTGTGCTTATCTTTTAAGAAGCAGCAAATACTTCATATGGCCCTTTTATTCATACAATACCTCAATGAGGAAGGCAGCAGCAAGACATTAAACTGAGGAACAGGGGTTTAAAATGACTTGGCCCAATAATCACAGATAATGTTTATTCAATCACAAACTGACTAGGAAACCTGGACCAAAGAATGGAAGTCTCAAGTCAGGGCAATTTATGCTAGTAACATTTCCTCAAAATTGCAGTATGCTATTGTCTCTTGGCAATCACTGATTTTTCAAAATGACAGAAATTTTACAAATTACCTATGTCTTAGGAAAAAAAAAGTAACATACTTAAAATATTTTGAGGTAGGTTGACTTCAGTAAGAGACTTTGGTACAAAAACAACTTGGTCACATTTGTAATAGTTATACTACTAATAAAACAACGATAGAAAGCTACTTAACCCATAGTCCTATTTCTCATTATTTCTTACTGGTTTGAGAAAAAGTTCTTTGTTAAAACACGAGACCATTTCCACCTGTTAAATTAGCAAAGCTTTTCAACAATAGAGATGCTCCAGGCTGGTAAGGCTGCCATGACAGGCATGCTCACACAGGGCGGGTACAGTGTAGGTTAAGTGGAGCGGCTCTCCTGAAAGGTATCTGGCTATATGCATTGAGAGCCTTGAACATATTCACTCCTGCTGTGACACATGAATTTTACTTCATAGAATCTGTCCTAAGGAATGATAAGAATGCAAACAAAGTTTTATGCACGTGATATCCATCACAGGGTTATTTTTAACAGCAAGAATTTAGAGACAACCTGGGAGGAACGGATAGGTAAATCATGATACAGCGGATTTTATGCAGCCATTAAAATGATGTGTATGAAAAAGATTTTAATGTAATAGCAAAAAATACATGAGATAAATTAAGTAGAAAAAGTGGCACATAAAATGGCACATAAGACCTTGCCTATGTTAAAAGGATTCTTGATACTTCTACTTTACGTTTTTAGTGTTGTCTAAATTATCTATAATGAACCTATATTTACTTTCTAATCAGTCAAAAAGTTATTATTATTATTTTTTTTGTGAGGAAGATCAGCCCTGAGCTAACATCCATGCTAATCCTCCTCTTTTTTGCTGAGGAAGACCGGCTCTGAGCTAACATCTATTGCCAATCCTCCTCCTTTTTTTTCCCCCCCAAAGCCCCAGTAGATAGTTGTATGTCATAGTTGCACATCCTTCTAGTTGCTGTATGTGGGATGCGGCCTCAGCATGGCGGGAGAAGCAGTGCGTCGGTGCACGCCCGGGTTCCGAACCCGGGCCGCCAGTAGCGGAGCGCGTGCACTTAACTGCTAAGCCATGGGGCCGGCCCCAAGTTATTTTTTAAAAAAGTTCTTGAATCTCTTATGCTTAGTAGGCTAAAAAGATAAGCCTTAAAGGCTACAAGATAACTTCCTCATATATAATTTTAAACATGCTAATTAAAAACTTGTAATATTAAAAAAATGTAATAAAGGGTAGCTGAGAGTTCAGAAAAATAGGAACTCAAACATGGCAGGTGAAAAATAAAAATAAATATTTGTCTCTATTTGTCTAGAGACTAATGGAAACCAATAGGTAGCAAAAGCCTTAAAAACATGTATGTACTTTGACACCAAAAGTCCACTTTCAGGAATCTGCCCTAAGGTAATATCTAGAAATATCCACCAAGATTTACAGAAAGGATATTCATCACAGTGTTATAAATGCAAAAAACTAAAGATGACCTAAATGTCTTGCAACATGGTTTTAATTACATACATTAAATGGCATTTACATACAGGAATACTACATAGCCATTAAGAATCAGGTAGTAGAACACTTAAAGACAAAGGAAAAGGAGCAGGTTGTTAGGTAGAAACAGAAAGGTTACAAAATAGAATGTACAGTATGATCTCAAGTTTGTACAAAGGGGAGGAGGCATAAGAAGTGCATGTGCACACGCCTGTGTGTGTGTATACAAAAAGGCAAAGTCTCAAAATGCAGACAGTGTCATCTTTGGATGATTTTATTTCCTCTATATTTAAAAAAATTTAAAAATAAATATGGAAAATTTTTATAATCAGAAATAAATACATGCTATTTTGAAATGTTATATGAATTAATGGGTCTTTAACTATGCATAAACAGAGTTGTTCAAATGCTCCTTTAAACAAAACTATGTTTTAATCTCTTCTTAGATAATAATAAAATTAACCCAGAACCAAATGCCTTACTTTTCTTAACACAGATTCAAAGCCTTGGTTTGTGTGAATTCAAACGTGACATTATTTTTGAGGGCAGAACTGCCCATGAACAAAAAGGTGGTGGGGTCCTCAAAGGGAGAGTCATTTCAGTCACTCATCAGTTGTTGCATTACCATAAAAATGATAAAGCATTTATCTGCTATTTGGTGGTAGGTGAAGGTAATTTCTCACATGATTAAGAATAAACTAACAGTTCAATTAACCAGAAACCAATAACTTGGAACATTAAACTAATTATATTTCCTTTATTGCCCTTTTAAAAGAAAAGACGAGAAAAAAACAAGCTCCCATCAAGGATTCAGTCAAAAGATAAAACCCCTGGGTATGTTCTGGGGTTGGCAGAGATTCATCTCAGTATCTAAGACCAGACAATGCCCTACAGTGATCAGGGACAAACAGAACAATGACTTGACTCCTGGAGAGTCCTAACATATTCAAAAAATTAACTAAGGTAACTTCTACTTGAAGGAATTTTTAACAAGGCTGAAAACAAAAACTTCCTGGTAATACTTAGATATCATGAAAATCTAATTAAACAGACTAGACCTTCCTTGAAAATTCTGACTATTCACAATTTCACTGTAATATGAAACACAGGTTCTGAAACTTATACCCAAGTTTCCCTGGAGAGTTTTAATTCATGCCTTTAACCAACTAAAAACCAAAAACCCCTCAATGATTTGGGGGTTTATCTGTCCAGCTACTAGGCAAGTAAAATAATCCTAGGATATGACTGATGAGTTTTATTTATTAACTAAAATATGGAAAAATTAAGATTATAAAGACCTGTGACTGAAACCACAAAATTTTGTGGCAAGAGCAACTACTGTATTAAAAAAAACCTTTTAGGGGCTGGCCCCCTGGCTTAGCGGTTAAGTGTGCGCACTCCGCTGCTGGCGGCCCGGGTTTGGATCCTGGGCGCGCACCGACGCACGGCTTCTCCGGCCATGCTGAGGCCGCGTCCTGCATACAGCAACTAGAGGGATGCACAGCTATCACATACAACTATCTACTGGGGCTTTGGGGGGAATAAATAAATAAATAAATAAAATTATTAAAAAAAAAAAAAACCTTTTATACTTTACATGAAAAAAGTGATTTATTAATATAAAAGAAAGCCCAAGGAATTCACAAATAATCAAAAGCAGCAAAAGTTACCATAGAGTTGGAAGGCTATAAACAGGTGCTGCTATTATTGTTGCTTTCTTGACCTCCTGGTCCCATAGAGGCTCTTGCTGGAGTTAGTGTGGCCGGTATGAATGCAGGGGATCTGGAGTGGTCTATGTGGTCCCAAGAGGTCTACATCATGTTTGTGGTCCCAAACTGAACCATCTTTCTAGGAGTTTTCTAAGACAAAGGCCATCTAGATTAGGGCTGCCTGCTACAATAAAATTGCAGGCAGTGGACTACTGCATACATACCTCTTCTCCAAATACCAAGAGGGTCCATAAAATCCTCCCTTGGACACTAAGTCTTCTTTGGAGAGCTCATCTGCTACTTCATTCAGTAAACTTTCTATTATCCTAGTAAGTACTTCACGCCTATTTACATAATTCTGAACTTTACTCATAATCCTTCAGTTTAACATATCTACTATCTACTGATATATCTCACTTGTACCAATTTGAACTCTTCAGCAACTCTTCAAAGCCCTATCCATCCAAAATCTGCTTTTGAGTTTCAATTACTAATAATTACAATCCAGATATGTTCAAAAATGGTTCTCAGGGAGATCTACTATCCTTTTTAGTTTCCAGGCCTATAAGCTTAAATTATGCCATCTTTTCCTTTTGTATCCACTCCTTCCTTTCAGACTCCTTTGCACTTCTGCCATCTAGTTCATTCAATCCTTACTTGAAATACATCTATACATTGGTTTGTTGCTCAGGAAGTCATTTTCCTCTGCAATGATTCCTGAACTCTGCCAGGAGGTGTGCCCATTTGGTGATTGTCACACCTGCCTTCAAATCCCTGAAATGACTTCCTATTCCTCATTTCAACCTGGACTTGCACTCACAGAGTCCATGCATATCATGGTGTGGCAGCAGAACTGTAAGAATAATAGTTTCCCAAAAGAGACCGAGGTATTAAGGGTCCTGGAAGGATCTGTCCTTCCTCTTATCTCATTTCCCAGGTTGATCCATGATTTTGAATGTTTAGTGTAAAATCTTATACTTGTTTCTGGTTTATGTTGTTAAATTTCTAGATACTTCATGAGACTCAATCCAAGCTAGATTGTTTATTATTTTTCAAAATTGTTCCTTACTGGACCACCTCCTCATCACCAGTTATGACGTACACTATTCCCAGACACTTCTTTCTGCATTTCAAGCCTCAGTCAATCCATTTTTCAAACCTTATTTCAAACAAGGCTTTTACCGGGTTTTACTTGAGTTTAAAGCGAGAGCAAGCATTTCTTAACTCAAAGTGTACATGTTATAACCATAAACAATTTACTCAAGAGCAGAACTGTTTTTCTGCCTCCTCCCCAATTCATTTAGCATAATAGCCGGCATCTTGCTGGTGGGTTATCAACATATTTGTTCCATTAACCAGTTGTCCCATTAACATCATCATTTCCCGCTCACTATCACTTGAGTAACCTTAGAAAACAGACCTTACCAAATATGCTTCATGCTGTCAAACACAAGCTGTCTCCTAATGATTAGGGTCAAATCCCTTTGATTATAGCTATCATTTACAGCTATGAGCCACATGCCTTACAATTATTATCTCTAATCTTCCTTTTCCTTGTGGATGAGAAAACTTAGAATCAGAGAAGCTACCTGACCATAGATAGTTAAGCGGTGAAGTTAGGATTTGACCCAGGCCTGTCTGGCTTTAAAACCCATGCTTTTCTCACAAAATTTAGTTATTCTGTCAACTCAGTTGGGCTCTGAAGAAAATTGGGAGTTTCAACTTGATCGCGCAGATATATCTCAGATATATACGGTATATACTACAACAACAACAAAAAACCCACTTTATCTAGTAAATTCCTTAAGAACAGAAAGCTCCCTTGTACAAAATGAGTAATTTTCCAAACTTTTTACTCTAGAAGAAATCAGTATTCATAACAAACACTTTGAGGACACTTTCCTTAAGAAGGTGATTCTTCCTAATGGTCAATTTGAAACGACTTTTTAAACCCAACCAACAATTGGAGCATATGGTAGCCGCCAATTTTTCTCAAATGTGCAACTTAAACATCTTTCATAAATTCTCAAGTGTCAGTTGCTAGTATTATACTGGGGAGTAAACGGCAGCCATATCAGACCTGTTGCAAAGTCGGTCTTTTTAAAAAAAAAATATGCCAAGAGTTCCTCTAATACCCAAAGTTCAGCATCCTAAATGTTCCTCCTACTCCTTTTAATTTTTATATCCATGTCTCTGAAGGCCTATCTAACATTTCCCGGTTTTCACAGTTCTCCCCGTTGAATATCTTCGCCAGGCCTGACTCCTCATCTGTTTCGTTTTCCCTCAAACTCGTAGCCCTTGCCGGCCCTGCTTTGCCAAAGTAGATCAGGAATACAAGCGACAGCCCAGACCCCCGGAGGCAGTAAGTTAGCAATTTCAAGCTGTGAGTCTCCGTCTCATTAACTAGTCGACGCAGATATCAGACGATTCTCTAACAAGTTCTACAACGACAAAGCAGTTTGTTGGCAAGTTGAAGAACGGAAACCACAGCATGGAAACTCTGCACGGAGTCTCAAAGATAACGACTTAAGACTTTAATTTACCCTTGCAGCGGGAACGGTGAAGGCTTTCAGCTCGGCAAGTCGATACTTTCGAAACTGTCACTAGACTACTCAAACTGGAGTCTCCCGCCCAAAAAAGGGTGGCACATGGCAAGTCTAAAAAGGGCCTCCCTCCAGAGTTCCTGTCCCCGGGAAAGATGTGTGGCGACTGATCCATTAGACTAGGGAAGAGGGGAAAAGGGAGCAGGAAATCCTGTTTATTTCCAGCTGCCCTCAGGGCGGGAAAGGTCGGTCTCTAGCCAGAGACGAACCAGGCCCCACTCGCGGCGCCTGGGGAGGAAAACCCCGGCCTCCTCGGCGCCCTGGGGCTGCGCCCTCCCGCCCGGAGCTCCCGTCCCACTCGGGTTTTCCTCCTCCCCGTCCCACTCGGTTCCTCCCCGCCGCTCCCATTATCCCTCCACCACCCCCACCCGCGCAGGCGCAGTGGGGACCGGGCCTACCCGCGCCCCCGAGGCGCCGCGACTATGGCGGAGCCGGAGCAGGCCGGTGCAGCTCCGCGCGGGGCAGGCGCCCCTCTCCCGTCCCCGCGGCCTTCCCGCCGCCGCCGGGGCCCTGTCCCCACCCGGCCGGCCTCTTCCGCCCTCCTCACCCGTTCTTCAGATCCACCTCCAGGATCTTCCCGTAGCCCTTAAAGAAGCGCTCCACATCGCGCTCCCGGGCCTGGTAGCTCAGGCGACCGATGTACACCCGCGGCATCCCGGCGACGGCGGCTTGGCCCGGCCCCAGCCCCCTTAGGCGGCGGCCGGCGAAGCGAGAGCGCGGCGGCGGCGGCGGCGGCGGCAACGGGCGGGCGGCGGGACGGACGCAGCCGAATCCCGGCGACGTACGCGAGCACGCAGCCCGCGAGAGCGCGCCTCCGCCTCCCCCGCCCTTCCCGCAGGCGGAGGGTAACGGGAGGGAGCGCGCGTTCGCTTCCCGCCCGGCCAAGGGTGAGGGCGGGGCTTGCCCGCGGGCGCGCCGGCGTGGGGCGGGGCCAGGTGATCGACTGGCGGCTCAGGCGGCGCGGGGTCGTCCGGGCCCCGGCACGTCCTCTCGCGAGCTCGCCGTGGCGGGCCCTGGGCCGCCCTCCGCCGCCGCCGGCTTCGCCCCTCCCCCCGGAAGTGCCCGCGCTTCCCCCGCCCAGCGAGCTTTCGTGCTTCTGTCCTTTGAACCGGGAGTGGTTTCGATTTTAGAGCAGGAGCTTTGGAATTAAACCTGGGTTCTAACCGTCTATATACCCGTGACCTTGGGCTCCTAACGCGTCACCTCTCCGAGCCTCGTTTGTCTTCACGGTAAAAGGGGGATAGTGATTGCAACCTTCCAGAGTTGTCCTTCCAGAGTTGTCTTGAGAATTATTTGAGAATAGGTACGTAAAGCACTTCGTACTTTATCGCAAGTGGCCAGTCTCGCAAGTGCCCAATCAGTGATACCAATAGTATTTTAAAAATGGGACACTTTGCTTCAATAGAAGCAGTGTGGAAAGTGGAGAAGGCTGAAGCTTTGGAGCTACACTAGGCGTGACACTGAGTAAATTACTCGACTAATCTAACCTGTTTTCTAATTTGCAAAATTAGAATACAGTAATTTATCCCATCTCAATGGACTACCAGGGTAACTAAATGGGGTAGTGTATGTGGAAATGCCTTGAACGGTGTCTGGACCGACGTAGGAAGGCAATATATTGGTTCTCTTCTCACTAACCCAGTTTACCTAAAACCACAAAGGAGTTTTGTTTCTTTGCTGTTTTTATTTTTCTTAAATATATTTTGAAAGGATAATTCATTAACTGCTTCAAGTGATATACAGTGAAAAATCTTCTCATGTCTGTCCTCTGGCCACCTAGTTTCCCTCCCCAGAGGCAAACAATGTAATCGGTTTCTTAAATGTCCTTTCGGAGGTATTTTACACATAGAAAGCAAACAGTAATGTACCATACATACTGTTCTACACTTAATATAGTTTGAAAATTATTCCATCAGAGTACAAAAGGAGCTTCCTCAGGACTATTTTTATGGCTCATACCATTTTATACACAGTAATTTATTTAATCAGTGCCCTAGTGAAGGACATTGAGATAGGGTCAAACCTTTTAAGTAACTTTGTATATACATTTATGTAGGATCTATTCCTAGAAGTAGGATAGTTGGGTCAAAGGGTGTGGGAATGTGTGGTTTTGATAGATATTGCTCAATTCTCCTCTATAAGTACCTGTTTCCCCATCTCCTTATGAACACTGTTATCAAACTTTATGATCTTTGTCAATCTGATAGTGGAAAAATGTATCTCAGGGTAGTTTATTGTGCAATTATCTGATTTTGAGTGGAGCGAGCCTCATTTCATATGTTTAAGAGATATTTTCCTTTCTGTGTCTTTTTATATCTTTTGCCCATTTTTCTTATTAATAGGAGCTCACTATATATTAGGGAAATCAGCTCTTTGTCAAATGAGTTGCAAATATTTTTTCCCAGTTTGTTGACTTTGCCTAGAGTGTTTTTTCCTCTGCAAAAACTTAGATATTTATGGGATCAAATTTATCCATCCTTTCTTTGATTCTGAAATCTGTGTTACAGTTTGAAAGGCCTTCCTCACTCTGAGGTTTTTTTTTTTAAACTTCCCATGGTTCAGCTTACTTTTAGGGCTTATTTTTATATTGCAACCTTGGATCCATTTGGAATTTAGTAAGGTGTAAGGATCATAATATTCTTAAGAACTAGCCCTACCCTTGGCTCTCATATAATTTGCTCTACCTATTGTGCAGGTGAGAAAGAGAGCCCCACGAAGGGGAAGTGCCTGTCTCCAAAAGCTGCTCCTCCCCCGGAGTTCCCTAACTCAGGGAGTGGCACCTCCGTCTAGCAAGGTGCCGAAGTTCAACCTCCAACCACCACATTCAGTCTGTCCTGTTGATTCTTCCTTCTGAATGCTCACAACCCATTCACTTCACGCCCACTTACTAAGCTGGTTCAGGCCTCATCACATTATTCGCACATCAGGGCTTTTAAACATGCTGCTCCCTCTGCCTGGAATATGGCTGACTCCTTATTCAGGCTTCAGATCTTCCTCACCCACCTTATCTCCAATACCCCCTGTCACTATGGTATCACTGTATTTTTTCTTTCACAGCACTTACCACACGCTGTAATTACCTTGTTTATTTAATCACTTATTCACTGTCTTCTCCACCAAAATGTAAGCTCCCTGTTATCAGGGGCCATGTTTGTTGTCTCCTGCTGTATCCCTAGCACCTACGACAGTACTTTTCACATAATGGATGTTCCAAATATTTACTGAATGAATAAATGAATGATCTCTCACCTGGACTCCTTCAATGGCCTCCTGATTCTCCCTTTTTTTCATGCCTCCACATGAAACATAGACTCAGGGAAATTTGAACTCTCTTCTGATTGACATGTCATTTATCACTGAAGAAAATCAAGGAATCCTGAGAAAAGAGGGAGCTGAAGGCCAACTGTGGGGCCAAAAGAATTGGGACTGACTGGTATGAGGACCAGAGAGGGTCAAGGGGCCTGGCTTCTGGTGCCAGCTCTTCTGCCTGCTGTGTGACCTTGTGACTCACTTCACCTCTCTCAGCATCCTCCTCTTCTGTAAAGTTGTGATATTAAAATCTCAATGTTATAGGGAAGTTGTAAAAATCAAATGAAGATGCATGTGAAAGTGTTTGTACACTGCAAAGGGTTAGGGACAAGGGAAAGCTTTCTTCCCTTTCAGAGGGTGCCCACGTCTCCTTCCCACTTACCTTTAGGTCAGCCTTGCTGTCTTCCCAGGATATTCCTGCCCGCAGATGCTATGACAGGACTGAGTCTCTCTTCTCCACCATTTCCAGCTGCTCTGGCTTGGCCCGGCACCCTACCCGGGACATGGCGCCTGCCAATAAGCATGGGGCTGTGCGTGCTGCTGAGAGCTTCTAGGCACAAGGACAGGGATGCCTGGCACACACAGGTTAGCGCAGGAACCTTTTTCTTCTGGGCCTCAGTCTTTCCCTGAGGAAAGCAGGCTTAATTATCTCATCTCCCAAGACACAGTCATCAATATTATAGCAGAGGCTGTAGGGAGTTGTAGGGTGGATGCTCCCAGAAGATAATAGGGAGAGCCAGTCACAAAGCCTCCGGGCTTCAGGTGCGCCCAAGCTTCTGTTTAGGAGGTGGTGCCTGATTGTCTTCTTTTAGTCTCCTGGAGCCAAAGCTTCCTCCTTTAGCCATTCAAAAAGGATACTGTTTACTTAGTGGGCCAGAAGAGCTGTCCCAACTCCATACACAGATTACTCAGCCTGAAAATTAAAAACAATCTCCTGTACTTCTCGATGATTTAAGTCAGATTCTCTTTGACATGGTTTTGCCTCAGTCTCCTTTCCTCTGCTGGCCTCTTAAATGTTGGTAATCCCTATGTTGGTCTTTGAAATTTAGGGAGATTTTACTTATCTGAAATTCGGAAGCCTGGGAATTTCTGATTTTCTTTCTTTCTTTAGTGCTTCCCTTCTCCAAATTGTCCCCCATCCTGTTGCCAGAGGGATTATTCCAAAGCACAGTTCTGATCTTCTGGCTCAGAAATCTTTTGTTCCCTACTGCCAACAGGATCAAGTCCAAATTCCTTAGCTGGGAATCACAAATTGCCACAATTCACTTTTTCAGTTTCAGATTGATTGCCTTGATTTCAATATAAATTAAATCATGAATATGTATTAGTTATGATTAGCTTCAGAGAAAGCCCAAATACTAGGGGCTTAAATAACATAGAAGCTTATTTCTCACGTAAAACTCATTTCTCAAGTCCTGAGGTGGGCAGTCAGGGCTTCCGGGTGTCAGGGACCCAGGCTCTGATCTCTTGTTGTCCCACTCTTAACATGGTCAAAGACGGCCGTGCAAATTCCAGGAATCACGTCTGTATCCCGGCCAGGAGGAAGGTGGAAGGGGAAGAAGGTACAGGATAGATGCCAGGATAGATGCCAGCCGTGTTTTAAAGAGGCTCCTGAGAAACTGACACCTTCCACCTCAGACACCACCTCTGCTTGCATCACAAGGGACAGGCCTTGTCTCCTGCAAGGGAGGCACGGACAGTGTTCATTCCAGCCAACCATGTGCCCACCTAAAAGTCATCAGTTTTAATTCTTAGGAAGAGAATGGATATTTTGGGAAAATGGGAAGATTCTAATAGGCATGTCCTGCCTCTATACCTTTGCTGAATCTGCTCCCTTAGTCTGTAACGCTTGTCTCCCTTCCCTGCCTGAGAAAACAATAATCATCCTATAAAGCAGAGCCCAGATGTCACCTCCAGACCCCCAGAGGTACCGTTCTCAGGACACTGTGCACACCCCTCCAGGAGGTCTCTAACTATGGTGGGTGTTAGAAACCTTCCTCCCTCCTGTCTGCCTCCTGCGTCCACCCCAGGCACCTTACTCCCCCGAGCCCAGCGTTGTAGACCTTCCCTGAAGAACCTAATCGTCATTTTCACTCCTGTAGCCTTTGGGCAGCCTCCCTACCCCACTCAGGCTTTTTTCACTTGCCCCCACTGACCACCTGTATAAATCATCCATCCCCCTAGCCTCGAGGATAGAGGATGGGGGACGGGAGAACTGAGGCAAGTTGGGGCTGATCCTGAGCCCAGGTGTACAAGGTGGCAAATCTTACCCAGCAGGCACCTGCAGACCTGCAGCCCCAGGCTGAAGCGGAGCCCTTTTCTCCAGAGGACACACAAGATGCTCCCAAAGGCAAAAGGATCATGCTGGGAGCCTGTGTTCATGCTTGCCTGCAACTAAACCTGAGCGTACTCAAGCCTTCCAAGCCAGATTTTCCACATCACTCTGCTGCTTAAAAGCCCACGAAGTCCTGACTTCGTGACCCTTCCTGCTCTGAGCCCTGCCCACTGCTCCCACCTCAGTCCTCACACTCCCCCCACATCTTAGGCAGTGGTGCAGGCTCTCAGGCCTCCAAACTTGCACATGTGTTGTTGGCTTTGCTTGGTACACCTTTTCCTGCTTGGCCTTCAAGATTTGCTGTGATGACACTTCCTCTGGGAAGCCTTCCTTAAACCCTCAGGCAGAGCTGCTGTGTCTTGGCCCTCTCAACACCTCCGTATCAGAGGCCTCATTCGCATACTGCACAGTCTGTCCCCTGCACTAGGCTGAGCAGCCACATCTCTCCTGGCATCCCTAGCCTCGGGCACATGCTTGGGACTCAGTGGGTACTCCCTGAATGAGGCTCCTGAGCTACGGGATGCAGGGCCAGGTGAGGAGGGAGACATCCCAAAGTCTCTAGTTCTTTGCTTTGGGTGAGTGGATCATGAGGCAAACACCAAAAAGTCACATAATGTCAAACTCTGTGTGAATAAAGCTACTCATTTTTCAGGGCCTGCTTTCAAGCTTCACCTCAGGAAGGCTCCCCTGACCCCAGGCCTAGGACAAGACCTTAGTCACACTCCCTTAGCACTTCACACATGTCTTCTTTAGCACGCTAATCACTACGGTAATTGCTGTGGGATTACTGGTTTAATGCAGGGTTTCTCAACAGCGGCACTGCAGACATTTGGGGCTGGACAATTCTTTGTTGCGGGAGCTGCTCTGCACACAGCAGGATGTTTTAGCAGCATTACTGACCTCTACCCACTAGATGCCAGTAGCACCCTCTCAATTATGACAACCAAAAATGTCTCCAGACATTGTCAAATGTCCCCTGGGGTAAAATAAGCTCAGGTTGAGAACCACTGGTGTAACGTCTATGCCCCCAGTTAGCATGGACGTCCCACGAGGGTCCAGCCACCTGAGACCCCGTTTCCGTGGTTCCTCAGCTGTCGTTCACTCTTCCATGCAGCTGATGCTCCCTGCCCCAGACTGAGCCACACACCTGAGAACGAGTCAAACCTTCCTTTTCACTCCTCTGTGGGCTTGGACAGCTTGAGGGCAGAGATTGTGTCTTATTGGCTTTTGTACCTGCCAGTGCCCATCCTGGCTTTGCTTTCAGGGTGGCCTTAGCTGAGGGACAAATGGAGGACAGGCAAGGAGGGGGCTTCTAGTGCTGGGAGATAGCAGGTGCACAGTGATGGTCCTTCCTCACAGGGATGACTTCTACTGGTGTTTGTTTGTTTTTAGGAAGTTCAGACTTTATTAGATACCCTGAGGCTGGCCCTGGGAGAAAGACTTCGCTGGCTTCACAGTTCTCCTGCTCGGAAGTGCCAGTGCGGAGAGGAGCAGCCCGAGGAAGGTCGAGGGCCCTGACTGAGGGGCCCGAAAGCAGTCTTGCTGATCTGTCTCCCCTCCCACTTCGCTCTGGCTCCTCTGGCGTTATCACATGGTGAGAATCTGCTTTGAAGATACGAAGGGCTGCATCGAGGTTTCCAAGGCACGCTGGTAGTCCTGCAGTGGGACCTCGGAGCAGGCGGGGGCCGTGAGCTGGCCTTGGCGGATGAGATCACACAGCGTGAGGATCAGCCCCTTGAACTGCTCTGTGGGAGGTGGAAGGAAGTCAGACGGAGAATAGCAGCAGGGCTTGGCGAGAGGGCACACATGCCACCTCTGCTGTCAGGAGCGGGCGCTGAGCTCCAGGAAAGCCTCGAGAGCCCAGATAGGACGGCTGTGGAGGCACCCTGGGCCCTGCCTGTGCTCAGGACAGTGAGGGCCAGGGTGGGGACAGAGGAGCACGGGGAGTGGCCCCAGGAGATGACGGCCAGGCAGAGTGGTGGCCACGATGGCTCAGACCTATAGAACCTGTCTGGGGTGTACCTGGGAGTCCTGAATGGTAGGAGGGGCAGGGTTACTTTGAGGCAGAGAAGCCAGAAGAGGCAATAGGAGGGAAGTGGGTGTGCCTGGCACACCAACTGCTGTGGAACAGAGGAGCTCTGCTCAGGGAAAGGCTCTCCCTGAGAGCCCAGTACTCCTTAGAACCCCACAAGTTGAGGCCACGAACATCCCCTCCCAGCGCCCCTCCCACTAAGGACCCAATATGGTACAGGAGGATGAGAAGTGAAGGCCTTAGCTGAGCAGGGTTTTTTCAGACATAAATTCATTCAACATTCAAATCTAATCATATCCCCTGCTGAAGACACTTCAGTAGCTCCCCAATTGCCTTTAAGATAGAGTCTGCACTCCTTAAAAAGGTTTATATGGCCTTTCATAGTCTGGTCACAGCCCATCCGTCCACCTTCCCACTCTCTACGATGGGCTTCTGCACATGCTATTTTTTCTGCCTGAAACACCCCATTCACACCACCATTTTCCTCCCCTTCAGTTGGATAACTCCATGTCATTCTTCAGTGTCAGCTGGGTGGGGGGACAGTCACATTCTGGGGAGCCAGTCCTCCAGGAGAGGAAGAATAGTGTAGTGGCTCAGGTTCTGGAGTCAGAGAGACTAGCTGTTCACACCCTGGCTGCACCAATCCCTAGGTGGGGTGACTTTGGGCAAGCTACTTAACCACTCTGAACCTCAGTGTCCTGCTCTGTCAAACAAGGCTAACAATAGTTTAAACTATTATGACATTTAAACTGACAGAGGTTAAGTAACTTGCCCAAGGTCCCAAAGCTAGGCTCGGCAGAACCTATAACCAGTAATGGTGGAAGCAGGATTTGAACCAGGCAGGCTGGCTCCAGAGTTTGTTCTCTTTACTTGGCTGTCTTCCATGGCAGTCTTCCCGAATGTCAGCTCTCAGGACGGGGGTAGTGGCTGCCTTGTTGGATGCTGTGCCCCCAAGGACCAGCCCACTTCAGTTCAATAACTATTTGCTGACTGCAGTTATGGCTAGAGGATATTTTCCTTTAACCTCTTGTGGGGTTGGGGACCCAATTACCTCTCCAGGGCTCAGAGTGGCTGGTCACTTCTGCAGCCATTCATAGGCACTGCCCTCTCGTGTGACCCTTGGCAATGGGGCTGTCATCCACTCACCTGGACTGTGGTCCTTCTTCCACTGGGACAACCAAAAGCCCCGCAGTTTGAGATCCTTAAAAATGAGCAGGCTCTGTGGATACAGGAAGGACACAGTGGAGCTCCGAGGCACCGCTTAAGGTATAGAGTCTCCCTGAAGGACAGGGCACCGCCTGGGTTTAGACCACCGTGGTGTCTCGGCCCCTGTCTCCAGGCCTGCCTCCCCCACCAGCTTACCACAGAGGCAATGACGGGCTGCTTGGCCATCCCCCCGTAGGTCACCATAGTTCCTCCGCGCCTGAAGAGTCCAGAGAGAACAGAGTGGGTGCAGGCAGAGACGGCCCTTCTTGAACCCGCCACAGCGCTTCTATTCCAGCCCTGGTTCCCAAGCTTTGCTCTCAGAATCCCTGGGAAGGGTTCAAAAAATATTATAGATTCCTAGGCCTGACCCCAGACCAAACACATCAAGAGGCAAGGATCTACACTAAAAACCACAAACAAGCCCCCCTCCAGATGACGTGGGTGTTGAGCCAGGGTTGGGAACCCACTCATCTAACCACAGTCAGGCTTTGATGAGGTGTGGAAAAGAAGCGTGTGCTACCAAGAAAAGCTCAAGACCGAGTTCAGTCTGGCTCTACTTCACTTATAGGTAAGTGACCTCAGCCAATGCACTGAAAACGGTCCAAACCTCCTCTCTTCCTTTGTACACGCGCATCCGGAGGATCAGTGAGATGAAGTAGCCGTATGGCTCAGGAATGGTGTGGATGGTGTAGAGGACAATGGCGATCGGCCTCTCGCTGCAGGAGGGGCCTTGTCAGGACCTCTGTCTCACACCCACACCTACCCCAGCAGTCAAACAGGAGAGGCTTATGTACTTTTTAAAAGCTAATAAGCTAGAACTTCACATGCTTGACTTAACCTGTGTTCCTCTCCCCACTCACTCCTTGGCCCTTTTAGGAGTCTGTTGATCAAGGATGACCTGAGACATGTTTTGGGACAACACAAGGGTGACTTTGTAAACTACAAGATGGAAGAAGCTTCTGTGTAAGGCAGGTAACTCTTTGTCCTTGAGGCTCATGGGTGGCTTGGTCTTAAGTTCCCCTCAACTGCCACCTGCCCCAGAAGTGGTTCCTGGGGGAATCAAGCCCTCCCCCCCTGCACCCCTACTGCACTTGGTCTAATCAGAAGAGCTGACATTTACTGGGGGTTCACTAAGTTCCAGGCACGGGTCTAAGCACTTCACATGTATTGACTGCGTGAATCCTCACAGTAACCCCAAGGGAGCATTTTCCTTACCTTCATTTTGCGATGAGAAAACTGATGCCCACCCCTCATTTGTACGGCATTTGTGCATCACCTCAGTGTCCCTTAGACTAACCTTCTGAGGCAGAAAGGGTTTCTATCCCCCTCATTTTATAGATGAAGAGATGGATCATTTTTCATGTACTGGCTAACTTTTAATAAGTCCACAGCTAGTCAACAGCAGAGCTAGGACTTGAACCCAGCCCTTCCGACTCCAATGCCTACACTTGTAGCCACTGCCCAAAGCTTCCTCCTACAGTGAGCGACATGGAGATCACAGGCTGTCTTGGAGGCTGCCTGGGCTAGGGCTGAAGAGGTATGCTCGGGAGTCACAGTAACTTGGGGTCAAGCCTGGCTCTCCTGCTTCCTAGACCTTGGGCAAGGTAATTACCTGCCCTAGGCCTTGTATAAACGGGCAAGGGAACAGTACTGCTCGCCCAGGTGGCTGTGGGGGGTACGTCAAGCACTCTGCACAGAGTCTGGTGTGGGGTAAACGCTAAGTGATTGTTATCACAGCTCTCTGACCACATGACCCATCTTCCCATCTAGCCAGTGAGTTCTAGAGGGTTCCTTTGGTGTCTCAGCCATCTCTGTACCCCTTAGCTAGTGAGTGCTAGTAAATATGTATTAACTAATGTTGTTGAGAGGGTTCCCGCTTTAGTTGGGAAGTGTCCTTCCAGGTGCCCTTCAGCTCGAGAAGTTTATATTAAAGGGAAAAAGAATGGAAGGACACGCGTTGTTAACACTGTCAAGAGCACTTGTCCCCCTTGGTGGTGGGATGACAGGTAACTTTTGTGCTTAAATTTTCGTTTGTACTTTTACATGCTTTCAAAATGTTTGGTGATAAGCATGTTACCTCTAAAATTAGAATCTATTTTTAAAAGCTAATGAAAAATTTAAAAGCTAATAAGCTTGGACTAAGTGACTTTTTAAGATGTCCCTAGGTTATGAATCCTTAACTGTTCCCCTATCACAGAGAGCCTAGCAGTCTACTTCTGGGGTCCCTTGGAAGAACAAAGCCGGATGGGTCTCCTGGTCATCTAGAAAGGAGAAGGCCGAGAAAAGAAGGGCCCAGAGAACTAGGCCATGACTTTGGTCCCAGTTTCCTACTCAGGGGCATGCTGACCTGGCCTTGGCTCGCACTGGCCATTGGGACTTGGTCACCTGATGGTCCTCCCAGTTGAAGGCCTGGAGACCCCCAGCCAACCTGACCCGCAGAGCCAAGGAACTTACGCTAAGTGCCGCAACAGCTCTGTGGAGCTTTTCCCACCGACGCAGTTGAGAGCAAGCCGCGGCTGGGGCACGTCCTGGGAAACAAGGAACCTGCAGTGAAGGAGCCAGCTCTCTACGCATGGGGTCTGAAGCTCGCTACAGACAGCCTCCCTGCCCCAGTGCTCTGAAGAAGGAGGGAGCGAAGAAAATGGGATCCATGCCTTCAAACCCTCTGCCCAGGAAGGGGCTTTTCTTTACCAACTTAATCCTGTTGTCTGTTCAGGGATTGCATTCAAAACTTACCTCCTCTGGGAAAGAATAGACAAAGGGCATCTACATTCCATTTTGAGGGACTTCATTTCCCTGAGTGCGCCTCTTCTTGGCACTCGCAACTCGGTTTATGTTAGATGTGCTCGTGTACTGCTTCAGAAATGGTCTCAACAGCCATGTGTTCTTGAGTGTGTGTGTGTGTTTGGTCCCTCCAGAGTTCAGTGAAAAGAGGCTGAGATGCGGTTTGGTCACTTATTAGGTGTGCTGAAGGGGGAGGTTCTGGAAGGTTAAGAGGCTTTGAGTTTAGAGAGACCTGGGGCCAGCCCTGACTCCTCCACTTATGACTATGTGGTCCTGGTCAAGTCTTTTATCTTTTCTGAGTCTTGGTTTCCTCATCTATAAAACAGATCACACCTACTTCGTAGAGCTTTTGTGGTGATTATCAGATAAAATGTAAGGGAGGTGCCTAGGAAATGTTACTCCTTTTCTTTCTCTACCCTCCCCGTGCCTCAGTTTCCTCTCCCAGCTCTGAGACTCACATTGGCTGCGTGGGCTGACATGGCTCACCAGATATTCAAAACTACAAATCACACAGGGTTTCCTAAACTTGGTCTCTCCTGCCTCCTGGGCACTTACTGCAGGCTGTCCCCTGGCTGAGGGAATGGGCTTTGTCCTCCCAAGAAGAGACAAAGGGAGGATGTGGAGAGGAACAAGGGGGCTGGTCCCTAGTTTTTTTTAGTTCAAGTCACCTTTCTTCAGGGAGATGAGCATGGAATGGAGGCACAATGGCCCTCATCCTATGTACCTTAAAGAAGTTTTTCATCTCATGTTTCCTTAATTCCTCTTCTGTGATAACATGCTCAGCCCCCAGATTCTTCAGTCTGTCGGTCAGCTTCTGGATGTCAGGTCTGGAAACCAAACACAATCCAAGGTCCTTGGTCACACCTACTTGCTTTCTCTACCGAAGTCTCCTAGGACCCCTCTGCCACAGCTGTGAGAACCCGAGTTTCTCTTTGTGGGAAGCTGGGACTGGGTTTAAGCCAGGCGTTGAGCAGGGGCTGGCCACCCAATTTCATCATACTCCAACATCTCTTGGCTTCAGTTTCCTCACTGGCAGGAGAGAGCTACACGGGGTGATTTCTACAGCTCCTGCCAGCTCAAGGATGCTAGAAACCATCGGTGCCGGGGGAGAAGTCATTTCACTTCCTGATTTCTTCTACTGAAATGACAAACTCCACTTCCTTTCCCCTGTCTCTTTTCAAGGGGCTCTTCAGGGTGGTGTGCAAACACACTCCAGCCCAGGAGTGGCTCTGGGCCTCTTGGCCAAGGCAAACAGAATAATTTTTGTTAGCACAACTGAGGGGACAGGGAACTGAAGTGAGACTCAGTTCTCCCACCAAGACTGGACTTCCATGACAGACACGGCCACATTTGTGGGCAGTGAGGCTCCAGGAAATTGGATGTTATGAGGGAAAGAGAACAAGTCAGGAAACTAAGTCTGTTACGGACTTGCCGTGTCTTCCCGAGCAAGTTGCTTCTTCTCTCTGAAACTTCAGCTTCCTCATCTGTAAAACAGATGACAAACCTGCCCCATCTCCTTTATGTCGGTATTTAGTGCGCTTCAAAGTACCACACAAATGCAAGGGAAAAAAGGGCTCTGGTTAGACAGGCCACAGAAAGAGTAATACAGCTTAAGACACCCCCAAATATGAACTGTGGTTTTGAAAACATGGGGTTATCACAAGTCAAGAGTCTCAAAAACTCTTAACCGGTCAGTAAAGGCCGCTTCCACCACCTTCCTGCTGTCCCTTTACCGTTCAAAGCTGCACTCATCCCACAGCCAAAAGCCACCTGGACTTCATTTCTCGAGCCTCTCATCTGCTGCTGAGAGGCGTCCCGCCCGGAGAGGGGGGCCTGCTTATGCAAGGGCGCCATCTGGTGGAGGCATGGGCAACCGCAGGGATGCCGGGTGGAAAGGCCCAAGTCGTGGTCTGGGATTAGGCTTCCCCACGAACCTGTCTCTGACCACATTGATGGTCCTCAGGCCCAGGGCTGCGGCGATCTGGATGACTGCTTGCCCCACTCCACTGTTGGACGCATTCTGGATGACAGAATCCCCTGTGGAGCCAGGAAGAGACCCAAGTCAAGCCCTGGAGACCTGTAATAGGTCAGGGGCTTCCAGCCTGGGATCCTATTATACAGCGAGAGATGGAGTTCTCAGGTTCCAAAGGCCCCCGGACCTGGCTGCTGACCCTTCTCAGACCTTGGAATGTTGCTCACTCTTCTCCCAATGTCCCCCACACTTCTACAACAGCCACGATGCCTCCCAAGACTCAGCAACTCAGAGGCTACACTGGATGTAATTTAGATCCTACTGTGTAAATGATTTTATATTCTTCATCCTCCCAGTCTCTGCTTAGATTATTTCCTTGGTTTGCAATGTTTCCCTCTTTCTCTCTCCCTTTGTTTCGAAATCTTGTATTTTCTTTGAAGCACAGCTCAAGTGTGACTTCCTTCATGAAGCCTTCCCAGGTCCTCCCCTCTATGTGCTGCCACAGCCCTCTGCGGGCATCTCTATTAATGCTCATGGTCTTATACTTGGTTGTATAAAGGTCTGTTTGTATCAACGGCTTGCAGCTTCTTGAGGAGGAGGCCATGCCTTATTCCCTCTCTGTACTGCTTAATAAAGGCGCACTGCCTTGAAACGGGATTAGAGCTGTGCTGGAGAAACTGGCAGCCCCTGGAACAGGGTCCTACAGATAGTCTGTGGTCAAAGCCCAGCCCTGGCTTTGGAATTAGTCAACGGGGGAGGCAGTGTGGTGCACTGGGAAACATGTGGAGTTTCGAATGAGATGGACCTGGTGTGAGTCCCAGCTTCACCACTGACTGGAATCAAATGAGACGAGGCAAGTCAAGACCTCTTTGAACTCAGTTTCCTCCCCATAAAACAGGAGTCCTCGGAGCACCAATCAGGGTGTTCCTGATTAGAGTCAAATACCGTTGTGTCCGGGAAGGTGCTGTGTCACCCTGATATGCTATCTGGGTGTTGAGAGGCAGCAGGGGTCTGGTGCTGGAGATGGAGGACTTCCTGGAAGAAGAACACCCATTCTCCTTAGCCGGGGTCAGCATATAGGTGTCACCCAGTAGTGTGTTACGAAATCAACCTTCCGGGTTGCAGGCAACATTTTTTTTTTAAGTTCAAATGAAGGAAAACAGAATTAAAAATAGCTGAGTGCACCACACATAGTAAGGGTAAATACTGTTCCATAAAACTTGGGTTTCCATTATATATATATTCATATATGTCTATGTACTGGACTACATGTAAAATGTAATTCTTACTACAGGTCAAGATCACGAGTTTAACTCTGATCTAGCCCACGTCACACCACCGTTGAGGCAGGAAAGTGGAGATGCACCATGGGCACCTGAGATGGGGTGGTGTCAGAACACCCTGACGTGTCCACCACAGCTGCAGCCCAAATCAGAGGGCCTGTGGGGATGAGACGCAGGCAACCCCAGCGTCTGCTGCACTAGGACTTGAGCAGAGGTCCCTGGTCACACCTGCTGGCTTTCTCCACCAAAGGTCCCCAGGACTGCTCTGCCCCAGCTGTGAGAACCTGCATTTCTCTCTGCGGGATGCTGGGACTGGTTAGCCAGCCTTGAGCAGCAGTGGCCACCTAAGTTTATCATACTCCAACATCTCTTAGCCTCAGTTTCCTCATCCGCTTGACAGAGCTAGGCTGGGTGATTTCTATGGCTCTTCCAGCTCACGGACATGCACAGTGTGCAGGGTAACCCTGCAACAATGGGGGATGGGAGTTGGTGGGAACTGGCCCAGCCTCCTGTCATCTGGAGGTTACTTCTGCGGTGGGTTCTATGAGGGTCTTTAGACTGAGCCCCACCCACCCAAAGCAGTAAGCAGCCTTCACTGGCTTCTCCTCCCCCGTCTCGCTCTCCCCACTCCTTCATTCCTGCTTCCTGGGATCACCTCCTAGCGAACCGTCTGCCCCAGTCCTTGTCTCAGGCTCTGCTTTCAGGGGAGCCCCAAATAAAACACCTGGCTTTGTCACTGCCCTGCTGAGTGATCTCACACAAATAATTTACCTCTCTGGACCTCAGTTTCCTCATTTATAAAAAGGAAGAATAATAAAAGCAGTGCAAGCTTACTGCACCGTACACCAGGCCCTGTGCTAAGCGTTACATTGTGGTGTTTCAGTTAACCCTCAGAACTCCGTATTCTCCATTTTATGGATGAAAAATCTGATGATCTGAGAGGTCAGTTCACACAGTCAGTGAAAGGTGGGGCTGGAGTTCAGACCCAGGTGGTTTGCCAGTGATGACACCAACCTCACTGCGCTGCTCTGGAGACTGAATGCAGTCCATGGGGCAACGCAAGAGCACTTATGTGAACTGGACAGTGCTCTATCAATGCTGAGTGGAACTACTAAGTTCAGCATTTTATTGAAAACACAGGGCTGTGTCTGTCTTGTCTGGCTTTGTATCCCTAGAGCTTAGCACAGCTCGATACATTTTTGCTGATGACAGAATTCCATCCCAAGCTCTAGGGAATGTGATCCTTCAGCGGTTTTCCAGAGTGTATTCCTCATGAGGTTCCAGCATGTTTTCTAGGAACCAACTAACATCTTTCTAAGCAAGAGCAACCACACATTCACCCAGGTGAGGGGCCTGTCTTCCTCTCAGGCCCTTTACCGGCAAGTACCCCGACAGCCCTGTTGGGGTCCTGGCCTGCTCCCCTCACCGGCGGGTTCCTACCTGGCTGCAGCTGCTCAAAGTCCATCAGCATCCTGTAGGCCGTGCAAGGATTGACACCCAGGGTGGCGGCGCTCTGAAGGGGGATGTCATTCGGAACTCCAATCAGTGCTTCCTCGCTGAACACAGCCTCAGTCCGCCAGGTTCCTGAGTCAGGGGGTGAGTCCCAGGCAGTGAGGAAGGACCCCCTCCACACTCACCCCAGTTCACCCTCCTCAGTAAATGGGGCTCTAGACAGCAGACTTCAAGTAATGCTTAGAGAAAGAAGAAAATATTGAAGTCCTTTGGAATATCTTTGAGTCCTCATAATAATTACATAAGGTAGATTGTGTTATTCAGACATTAGTTACCGTTAGATTTTGCTAATGTCACACAGCAGGTGGGTAAAGATCTCAGACTACTAGACTCTGAGGGTGAGATGGTACATCGTCACCAGGGCAACAGAGGCTGAGAAAGCCCTCATTTCCTACTCATTCTTCTCATCTAGGGCAGCTTGACTCGGGGTGGTATTATGGAAAAAGGCACGAAAGGAGAAGTCGAAGGCCTTGGTTTGGGACCTGGTTTTGCTAGTCTGCTAGTTTGAGCAAATTCCTAACTCACTGAGTTTTGGTGACTCTAATATGTAAATGACATGGGCAAGAAGAGCCTGACTGCCTCCTCTGAGAGCTGTTGCCCAAATCAAACGCGATGAGGGAAGTGAAAAAATCCTGTAACTGGGAAGAAATGACCATTAACCCCCAGCCCACATTCCAGTTCCAGACAAAAGAATCCTGAAATGACAGCACTGAGAAGGCCCTTAGAAAGGGCCGCTCCCCTTCCGTCTACGGACACGCATCTCAAACCCGCTGTGAGCCAGGCACGTGAACGACACAGTTCCGTACTTCCATGGAGCTTTCCTTCTAGTGCAGTGGAACAGGTGAGACACAAACAGCAAATACAATCATTATAAATTATAAAGACATAGAGCAACAGCGGAGAGATTACTCTAGATGGGAGTCAAGGACAGTTCTTTGAGGAGGTGACAGGCTAAGATTAAAGGACAGAGATGCTAGCCACTCAAAAAGTGCACAAAGAACATTCTAGGAAGAGGGAAAGGCATATGCAGGGCCTCTGAGGCAGGACAGATCTAGGAATGGAACTGGAAGAATACACACTGGGGGCAGAGTGGCTCGAGACACGGCTGGTGTCGCATGGGCTGATGAGACTTTCATGACCACCGACTTCCACGACCTTCACCCACAGTAACCACGAGTTATGTTCTAACTCCAGTTACAAGTTACCAGTGTGCACATTGCCCAGTCTCCCCTGGGACTGGCTGCATGTGGGAAAAAGCTGGCTATGGGCACAGCAACAGCTGAGCAGCTCTGTACCCATGAAAAATGACCAAGATCGGGCCAGTGGAGGAGTCACCTGGTTAATGATGGCCATTCTTATTAAACTGCAGTCTTTGTGAGAAGACTGTGTCTGTTCACTGCTGTATGCTTGAGCCCAGCATGTTGCAGACGCTCACAATATGTTTACTGAATAAACTGAGTTAATTATAGTCCTGACAATTATAAAATCCTCATCCTCTCCGACTGGCACCTGGTTTAAAAGACTCACCTTTTCTCCAGGGAGAAATCCCTGTTCTGGCTACCACCACCACCACCACACCTGCAATTACCCATAAACCTGGCTGACGTCCTTTATCCTTCTCTTCAAATCTAATTATCAAGTCCTGTTACTTTAGTTCTTAAATCCACCCCATATTCTCCAGTCCTAAATGGCACTGTTTTGTTCAGACCCTCATCATCTGAAGTCTGAACTGTTCAGCCTCCTCCTTACTGGCTTCCTGCCTGCACCCTCTGCCCTTCCAGAGCATTCTCTGTACTGCACCAATCTGATCAAATCATTCCTCTTCTTAACTCTTGCTCGGGCCCCCCCGACCGTGGATGCGAGCCCTCCACGACCAGGCCCCAGGCTACCTCTCCAGCCTCATCCTGCTTCTCCTCAATCCCACCGATGACCCAGCCACACTGAGCTACCTGCAGTTCTGACGGTGCTGTGCCTTCTCCTATCACCTTTGCACATGCTGTGCTCTTGGCCTGGGAAGCTCTTCCTCACCTAGCCCACTGGCTGCACTTCTACTCAGTCTCCCAGACGGAGTTCAGGCATCACTCCTCTGGGAATGCTTTCCTAATACTTCACAGGGGACTCCTGCCTTTGTGTCCATCCTGTGATTATGCACTTATTGTACAGCATTGTATTAAGTGTTGTTTTTCCATTCCCAGCCAAGAGCACTTTAAGGGCAGAGACTGTGTCCAACCCATCTTGTGTGCCCTTCACTCAGCACGGGGGCTGGCCCAAAGCACCAGTCAGCATGGAGTGAATCCTTGCAGCTCTCAGTTTGCTCACATGGCTAGGCTCTTTCACTGCCACGTGGCTGTAGGAGAGAGTGGAGCCATTCTTGGAAGCTTCTCTGATCTCAGAGAAGCAAAGAGCTTCTAGTAGACTTCTGCTAGTGTTTTTTCCTGCCTGGCACCTTTTTCTTTCTTGAACTGTTCCTTCCTAACCTCTGGGGCTGTCAACCACAAGGCCCCACCCTCTATACCACAGAGTTGGGCAAGAAACTCAACCAGGGGCAATTGGAGCGGCCCAACCCCATCCCTCTGGTGATGGGTTCATGGACGGGCAAGGACCAGGCGGGATTGGCCAGGGCCCTTCTGGGGGATGGATATGGTTGTGCTGGATGGAGGACATGCTTGTTTGTTCTCAGGATGATGTAAAGCTCAGGCTGCTGGTGGCCATCTAAGGTGTATATCAGAGTGGGTTCCAATCTAAGCTCCACCACTTATTGGCTGGGTGACCTTGGGAAAACTGCTTAATCCTTGACATTTACTGTTGCCTCATGTGCAAAATGGGAACAATAATAGTACCTACCTCATGTTGTGGGAATAATTGAGTTCATATATGCAAAGTGCTTAGAACACTGCCTGGTGCAAAGGGAATGGTCAATAAATAGTTACTGCTATTACTATATCACTGTGTGGGGAGATCCCATCTGAGAATTAACTAGTAAGAACAAGAGAAAGAGCTCTGATATCACTGGGGTTCCTGGATCCAGCTGTGCCTGAAGCTTTCTATCTCTTGCATGTCTCAGTTCCAAAAACCAATTAATTTCTTCTTTTTTTTGTAAAGCAAGTTGGAGTTGACTCTCTGTAAGTGATAACCCAAAGGGTCCTAACACTGGAGTGCAGCAGGAAGACCAGAGGAGACAAGAGTCTGATGGGCTCTCTTTCAGTTTGCTGTTTGAGTTTGGGGAAGGGCTTCTCAAGTTTCAGTTCCTCATACATCCAACAGGATGGATGAGTCTGCCCTGCTTCCCTCTTGTGGCTGCTGTCAGGATCCATTTGTATAATGTGTTTGTGCCTCAAAAACTGTCAAGTGCTAAAAAACAAAACTTACCAATGACTCCTCACTAAAGGTCAAAGAAAATCCTAACTCTTGGCTTGGCTTTTGCAGGGCCTTCCCCTTTGTGGCTCCACTAGCTGTGGGACCTTCTTTCTCACTGATGCAATCCTCTCCCACGTGCAGATCCTCTGCTGAGGCTACACTGGATTGTCCACCATTTCCCAAACTCACCTTTGTGTCTTTGCTCATTTTGTTTCCTCCAAATGCAAGGATTTTTGGCTCGTCTCCACCTAACAAAATTCATCCATCATTCATCATCAGAACATTCATCATCAAAGGTCTGTTCCAGTGACGCCTCCTCCACGAAGCTTCCCTAAGACTCCCTCTCTCACATACACCTGCACACACAGGGTAGCCAGAAGTGCCCTCTGCTTCCTCTGAGCTTGTAGCACTCCCTTTACTGAAGTTATTGGTTTGGAGATTGTCTTACTTAGATTTTAATCTCCTGGACGGCAGGGGCTGTCTTATTTGTATTCCTCATTGCACCTTACAGCAGAGATTCAGGGATGTAGGGATTTGGAGAATCAGCTCTGAACAACATGGGCCCACGGAGATGAGAGAGCAGGTGCATCATCTCCTGAGCAAAAGAAACAATTTCTGCTCTCCTTGTTCAGCCCCATCTCTACTGGAGGTACGTACATGAACTTAACAGTAAACCCTGCATTGCTCAGTCACACCGAGCCAATGAGCAAACGTTTACAGTGTGGGTGAAATAGGACCTGGAACAACAAAGCGGGGCAGACACCCGAAGAAACTCACCCAAACCAGCATTTGCTGGGATCACCCAGTCTCCCGGCTTCACCCCAGTCACACTGCTGCCCACAGCTACCACTTGTCCAACGCCTTCGTTCCCTCCAACCGCAGGCAGCTTGGGAAGGAGGCCGTAATTTCCTAAGGGAGAAGAGCACAGAGGGTCATCCAACGGAGCATGGGCAGTGAAAGCACATGGACTTTGGAGTCAGACAGACCTAAGCCCGATCTGGGCTCTGCCTTTCACCAGCTGTGTAACTAACAAACCTCTCTGAGCCTTAGCTTCTTCATCTGTAAAGGGAGATAATACTCTTTAGTGTTCATGGTTATTATGAGGATTAGATAAGATAATGTGTGAAATGAGCCCAGCATCTCGCAGGCACGTCATAATGGTTGATTTACTCCCTACTGCAATCTTCCTAACTCTCAAAAAGCCTCACATTCCAGAGAGGGGAGGCGGGAGAGGGCTCACAGTCTGCAGACGGCTCATCTGGAGAACAGCTGCTGCTAATCACAGGAATTTCACACCCACACCTGAGGAGGAATGAAAACGAGGTGGCGGCTAAGCAAAAAAGCCAATTAACATAAGCCACAGAAACCAAGGTTACCTTGGATCATATTTATGTCAGAGGGATTGATAGGGGCCGCCAGCATCTTCACATGGACGTCTGATCCGCCCACAGCAGCCAGCTCCAGGTTCTTCAGTCTAAGCACAGAGCCAAAGAGAGATGTTAATGTCACCCAGGCTAGACAGGGCGTCTTTTGCTCGAGTCATTTCCCCAAAGTAGGTCAGGCAGCAACATTTTTGAGCTGCCATTGTGTGCCCAGTAATTAGGGTTCTGTTAGGAAGGAGAAAGTTGCTGTAAGGAATTAGCACAGGATATGGGTTAACTCATTAACTGCAAGTGGAAAACCCCTAGTGACCTCTCAACCCCGCTCTAGGAGAGAAAACGGTTAAAAGTTCTCCTGGCATGGATTAGCCTCCTGTTTTCCATAACTTGCTTGATTATAAGAATCAAGTGTGTGCTTCCTGATAGTATAGATTCTCAGGCATCAGCTCTGAACTACTGAACCAGAATCTCCAGATACAGGGCACCCCAAGTAGTTGTTGTTTTTTTTTTATGATTTTATTTTTTTTTCCCCCAAAGCCCCAGCAGATAGTTGTATGTTATAGTTGCACATTCTTCTAGTTGCTGTATGTGGGACGTGACCTCAGCATGGCCGGGATCCGAACCCGGGCCGCCAGCAGCGGAGCGTGATCACTTAACCACTAAGCCACGGGGCCGCCCCCCCCCCCCAAGTGGTTCTTATGAACAGGCATAACTGGGAAACCCCGACTGGCTCATCTGTTCTCCATTTTTTTTTGCCCCAACACACAGCGGGGAGAGGAGACATTTTCGTTAGTTGCAGAGGGGGTGAGGGAAATAGAGAGATGGCCTGTGTAGTTCAGAAAGAACTCCCCAGGTGGACTGTGCTTCACCCCTCAGAGTGATGTCCCTCTCTGGTGAGGACCCTGGGCTGTCAGAAAGGACACTGGACGGAGAGCTGAGGGTCTTAGGTATGCAGCCCCACCACACGATGGCTGTGTCAGCATGGGCAAGCTGCTCCCCTGCTCTAGGCCTCTGTTTCTCCATTTGTAAGATGGGGGTAACGGTGGCTTGCACTTGATCACTTCCAACAGCCTCTCCCATTTCAAGTCTATGTGATAACCCCCTTTGCTCACGGTGGGCCCTAGACACCACGGGGCTAACATCTTTATCCACTGGGACTTTGGTTAATGGGTAAAATCCACCGAAGGGCTTTTGAGGGAGGCCCAGTGACAGTGTCCATGTGTTACTTTTGTTTTTTATAAAAGGAGACTTTCCGACCAGAAAGCACCGATCAGTGTCTAGACCAGTCGGTCCTTGTGACTTTTTTATTACCAGCGACTCCTGTTCTGTCTTTCTCCACACCCCTAAGACTTCAAGTTTGCAATGCTTTTCTCTGCCTAAATGTACTTGTGAAGTAATAATTCTCCTCATTTTTACTTACTAAAGGCACATATAACTGCCAACCAGAGGTTCTCAGCTTTAGGCAACAGTGTCACTGCATTAAGCTGATGTAATTCCAACCACTTCCCGCAGAAATCCGACCTTTTAATTATACCTGAGGGTCCATCTTGGGGTAAAAGTGTGATTTTCAAGTATTCTTGTACTACGAATAATAACGGTGGCAGGTATTTATGAGGTGTTTATTATACACCAGGTCCTGTGCTAAGGGCTTTAAATACGTGGGCTGATTTAAGATGTAACACTTCTGTGAGGAAAGTATTAATATTCCCATTCTATTAAGTAGGAAATGGAGGTGCCTAGAGCTCATGAAACTTACACCGGGTAGGAGCGCTGGGCAGTGGCAAGGCTTATCTACTTTCCAGGTCGGAGCTCCTACTTACTTTGCTCCACATCAGCATCCCGAAATCAGTTTGGGAATCCCCAACTGCCTACAAGGACCCCTGGGGATCTGGGAGCCCCAATCTGGGAATCCCTGTATTGGATCATGACCAAAGGAAGGCAGGCCATGCCTCACCATGCTTGAGAAACAGATGCAAATAATCGAAATAGAAACACTCTCTACAGAAAATGGTTAACTAGGAAGGAGTTGATGACCGGGGCAAAGAGAATAAAGGGCTTTTTTTTTAAGGTCAGTATTAAGGAATGCATGTATTTATACACAGCTGGAGGAGGAGGAGTCCTTATAATAATAATAATAATAATAACTACTGTTCGAGTGCTTACCATTCAGCCACTCTGCTAAGTGCTTTCCATGCCAGCTCTCTACTATTATTGTGATTTTATAGCTGAGGAACAAAGGCACAAAGAGGTAAATAACTTGCTCCAGGCCACCAGAAGTAGTAAGTGGCAGATCTGATTTGAACCTGGCAGTCTGATGCTAGAGAAGCCAGCTGGTGAGGTGCTGACCCAAGACCAAGCCGAGGGCAGCAGGCTGAGCACCAGCCTGGAGTGAGTGGTGCGCGGGCTCGATCCTTGCAGGGCCTGCCTGAGGAGATGGAGTGGGGTCACCAGCTCCCCAGCTTCCCCAGCAGGCTAAGCAGGGAGGCATCAGCCGGACAGTGATGATTCTCTGTGAACACACGTATAAGTCTGCATTCCAAAGAAAAAGCTGCCCAGAGCAAATGGATTGTGGACTAGCAGCCCTTTATATATTATCCATACCTGCTTCTCTCCTGCATTTTGACCGATGATCCGAGTTTTCCTGTAAGCCGACAAAGTCCATGCACTCAAACTACTTAAAGACATTTTTTCTGCACATTTTCTACATGTTCTTCCCTCAGCCCGGAATTTCTTTTCCACAGCATCTCCAGGAAGTGAGAAATTCAATTCACCGTTGAAGACCCAGCTCAAATTTTACTTCCCCTAAGACATCTTTTGACCCTCTTCTTCACCCTGAAGAAAATCATTTGCTCTATCCTCAGTACTCCCATTACACAGAAGGGGTGACTATACCATTTAGGACCATCTTACATGAGTTTACTGCTTTTTAGTTTATGAAGGTTACATTTTTTTCAACTGATCATAACAAGGCATAAGTTCACATTCCTTTTCCAAAACTCTTGGGGCAAGATATACTCCCCAGTTCAGAACCACGTATTATCTATACCCCCCATGGGGGCTGGGGCAGCACTCTGGGATCAGACACATTGTTTCTGCAGCAAAACGTATGAATAGTCACACTAAGTGGGATGAATAATGACCACATAAAAACTTCATGTTAGATCAGGCTTTGCCTCCAAACAAGTTACGAAAAAACAAACGAAAACAACTGTCAGTTTTCAGAGCTTTCTGGATTTTGGAGTTGCAGAAACGAATCTGGATTTGAATCCAGGTCTTTTGGACTCAGTTCAGTGCTCTTTTTACTTACCTCCTTGTTTTATAGTCTGAATGTGTGTGTGTGTGTGTGTGTGTGTGTACGTGTTGTCTCCCCGTTAGACTGTGAGCTCACGGAGAGCAGAAAACTTTTAGTCTTAACTCAGTGTTTAGCACAGTGCCTGGGACCAAAACAGTGCTCAAGAATGCTTCCTAAAGAAGTGATCCAACTTCCCTTTGTAATGAGAAAATGTAGCGTAAAAGTGCCAGCCATTTAGGGAAACCAGGGAGAGACGCAAACCACAGGGACTGAAGCTATTGAGGCTTGTACTTGCTCTTCCTGGTTCTGGGCTATTTAGGAAAATAACCCTAAAGGATGGGTACAAATAAAAATGGAGATTATCCTTAAGAGAGTTTGGTCTAAGCAAAAACCTATGGCTCTTTTCCTCACAGGAAACTGCAGATCAGATTTGCAATAAAATTGTACTTCTTAAAAACTTAGATGACCACAGTCAAGATGAGAATACAAGTAGACTGCAGTTCACAGATGAAGGGCGGAATATGGATTTAGAGTGAAATAGGCAGTCTTGAGTTTGAATCCTCCCTTGGTCATTTACCAGCTAGATAAACCTCCAAATGCTCATTTGTGAGATGGGGAGAACACTAGAGCCCAGCTCAAGGATTAAATGAGTTAATGTACAGAAAGCATTTGTTAGAGTATCTGATACACGGTAGATGCTGAAGAAATGGCAGCTGTTATCAGTGGTAGGAATATCCAAGGAAGCCTTTGATACAACTGGCTGGCTATACCTCTGAAATGAATCACTGAATCACTGAAATGAAGACTTTTTGGAAAATTCAAGTACAGAGCAGAGGGCATTCCAGGCCAGACACACAGAGCTGCGAGTCAGCGTGTGTAGGTGGGAATCTAGGGTAGTACATAAACTTACTCTGGGCGATCTGGCTGGACAATTAAATGACAACTAACGTTGACAGTTTACTAAGTTCCAGGCATTGTGCTTAACATTTTATATGTTTCCTCAAAACACCTATCTGGAAGGTGTTATCACCTCAATTACCAGATGGGAAACTGAAGCTCAGGGAAGTTAAGTAACTTGCCTGAGGTTAAACTGTTAGTAAGTGGCAAGACTTAGTCTTAAGCTTGACTCCAAAACTCAGACCATTGAACACTAAGCCGGCATCCCTACACTGCATTTGTAGAATTCTCGTCCTGAAAGAGATTATTAGGTATTCCCTGGGGTCCAATTCATTTGGGAAAGGCTGCCTACTAAACCCCCTTTATAAGATTCAGACTGCACATTAGAATCATAAAGTCTCTGAGAAGTCCTCTGGTAAAGAAACCCATGTGGCTTTGTGAAATACAGGGCTTCCAGAGTTTACTCAGCTGGGAACACTATTTTCACAGCACACTGAATAACTGCCTGGCCCCCGACAGCAGTTTGAGAAGCACTGCACTGGGCTACAACTGGCTCCCAGTTCTCTTGTCTTCTGGGAGGCTAGCTGCTCTGTGCCTGTTGAAATTCACAGAAGTGGGAGGGAAGGAGAGTGGGGCAGGGACCAGGGTCTAGGAGATGGAAAGCTGAAGCTGCAAACACAGGTGGGTGAGGGTGGCGGGCAGATCTGACACATGCTGCTCGCCTGGGGGGAGGTATGTTGGTCTAGCTGTGTCTCATCAGGGAGACCAGCCCCAGCCTGCCCCATGGAATGCCATCAATACCACAGACACTGCTGTTCCTGCAGACAGTTCTAACAGTGTCCTCAAGGATACCATTCTGCCAAGACAGGAAGGAAAGCAGGGGCTGAGTGAATTCCAGGAGTTGGACCTCTGGTGTAATGAGAGCAATTTCTTCCTTGTTTTTTTTTTCAAACTCACCAAAGGAACTGGTGGCTGTGTTATGGACTGCAAACGAGGCACCCAAACACAGCCTGGCAAGATCTCAAGTCACTTTCCCAAGACTGCTCAGGGCCTTCCCCTGTGTCACGGCGCCATGCAACTCAGAGGGATGCCACTGTCTTCCCTCGACAGATCCCAGACTGGATAAGGTCACAATGGCTCCTTTGAGGCCGAGGCTGTACACCTGTGATGCCACATGAACTACAAGAAGGACAAAAAGCAGGCAGAAGAAAGAGCCTTTTGAGAGGAGTGAAAAAGCGGCCAGTACTCAGGGGACTGGCTCAGTTATATTTGCTGTGTAAGGCGGGCACTAGCCAGCACTGCTAAGATATCTTTCTTGCCTTCCGCATTCAATTAGCAACCATTTGTACTTGCATCTTCCACTCAATCACCTCAAACCGGTCAATATCATCTTGGGCAGGAAGAACGGGCAGGGAGACTGTCACAGGCCACAGAGACTTTCTCATCTGCTCATTACAGAGAGCCAAGAATGTGTGTCCTGGGTGCCAAGAACAAGCCACTAGGTGAAGGTAACCGACATCTTCTGCGGCTCTCCCCAGTCTATCTGCAATCCCCATGGTCACAAACAAGTTGTGATGTTTGTGAAATACTGTGATTTAGTGAAATACTTGGCAGGCTGGATACATTGTTCTGAGATTTGATTAATAATTAATAAGCAGGGCACAACTGGGAAACTGTGGAGGAATGAAGTTCTTCAGCTCACAGCTTGTAACAGCTCGCCCCCCAGCAGGGGGTGTTGGTGGCCTCCGTTGGCGGGGTTCTAAAGGAGTCCTGGGCTCTTGGGGCGAGTTTCTTTGCCTGAGCAAAGCTCATACATTCCATGTCCCCTGGCGTGCTAGGCACAGCTACTTGCCTTCCTGCGCCTCTTCTGGCTTCTCTGCCTTAAAGTAATCTTGCTCTCCCACCACTCAGGACTTTTTGCTCTTTAGCACAATCATTTTGAATGGAAGGGAATCAGAGACTTAGGGAAACTTCTTGAAGTTTCTCCCAGGGTTGGCAAAGAAACCCTCTCTCTACCTTCTCAATCCCCTACTTCTTTTCAATTAAGATTACCAGAAAGCTTGTAAGTCCCATAATATTCTACATCTGCTGACATCAGGAAACCTGCTTGAAGGGAGTGGCAGAGTCTCTCTTGCTTAGTTTGCTGAGGCCTAACTCTCCTTGTTGCTCCAGAGAGCAAGACGGGGCCACAGCAGGGCGCAGTCCCTGTCTGCAGCTGCTCTTGTCCCTTTGACAGGTACAAAGATGACTCTGCAGCCCCTGCCTGGTGGGCTGCTGATTGTGTAACTAACCAAGGGCAAAGGGGGCCGTTGGTGAAATCTTATGCCCAAATTTCTAGCCACACAGTTGCTCCCTGGAGGTTGCTGGAGCAACCACTGTCGAGCAGGCAGTCCAGTGCCTGCTTCAGTTTCAGAGTTGTCAGAGCTGGACAACTGTCGGATCAAAGAGGATCCATGTCTCATAACCATTTCCGTGGCTGCAATATTATATTACAGAGAAGGATGTGGGGGTCTCATCTCATCTTGGCAGGAAAGAGTGTTGCTTGGGGAGAATGGGGTCGAGAGGTATGCAGGTTTTGAGGTGTAAAGAAGAGGGAGCTGTGAAGGTTCATCACTGGCACAGAAGACAGGCAGGGGGAGACACAGCACGCATGCCCATATTTACCACTGCAGACCTTGGTCAGCCCCTTTATTTTATCAAAGAGTAACTGAAAAGAATGGAGACTGGGGTGATTTCCTCACTCTAATAAGGCGCGGCAGAACTGGGACTAGAAGCCAGGCCAGTGCTCTTGCGAGTGGTCCCCAAGGACCTGACCCACAGACTAACCTCGTGTCATCTTTGCTTTTCCTTCTCTAAAATAAGGACCCCTGCTACCCCATCCAGGGTGGGAAAGGCCTGGAACCATAGGAGAGCGGTAGGAGAGAGCTGTAGGAGCTGCTAGGAGAGGGCCAGACAATCATGATAACTTGGAGTTGCACTGGGTGGAAGCATTCCTCCCAGACACTCTGGACACAGGGAAAACCCGTCTGTTGTGCAATTCTAGGAGTTGTGCCTGCCAAGTTTCACCCTCAGACGCAAGAATGAGGAAACAAGGATAGAAGGGTTGGCCCTACATCCCACAGTGTGAAGTCCAGAGGGAAGGTAATGCACAAGTGGTACAGGATGTGGGATCCTCAGGCTAGTTCCCTCTGAGCCTGGTTCAGCAAATACGTCCCTCACAGGATTACATATTGAGTGCACAGGAGACACTCAATATTCATTAATCAGTGCCACATGCCACATTTTCTCTTCCCTTTGGATTTTTGCACATGCAGGTTCTTCTGCTTGGAACATTCCTACACTTTCTCTCCTCATATGCCGCCCACCTGATCTTCTGGGGACTCAACTTAGACGTTGTGTGTTCAGAGAAAGCATTCTCTGACTACCCCAAGGGGGTTAGGTCCCCTCTTCTGGGTGTCTGTAGTACTCTAAACATATCTGACCACAGCACTGACCCCACTACTATGGTCGCCCGTCTCCTGGACTAGAGTGTGAGGTCCCCGAAGGCAAAGACCGCAGATTACTTGTCTCTGCTAGCACTTAGTAGGACCTCAAAGAATAAATGCTGCCTAACTTACTACATTAATGAGTTCTGTTCCCACCTCCTTCATTCCTGACCACAATAAAGAGCTCTAGCAGACAGAGAGACAAACAAGTAAATCCCTGTTCTCAACACAGTGCCAAAGCGGAATGTTAAATTTTTTTCCAAGTACTATAATTCTGGTTTAAAAACCATGTCACCTGCATAGAGTTTTGGTTTTAAACACTGACATCAACTGTAAAAAAGAAATCCCCTGAAAGTAAATAGTGCCCTACAGTGAGAACTCACTAGCTACATAGCCCGGGTCCCCATCCCCTGCTCCCCCAAATTCTACCTGGCTGAGAGAATGGGTGTGTCCAAGGGTGTCCCAGATTCGTTTCATCTTGTGCTAACAGCAGACAGGTGAGAAAGCCATGATGACCAGGATGCTGCTCTACGAAAGCGTCACGAACCCAAAAAGGGGAGGAGACAGAGGACAGAATTCTTACCATCTTCCCCAGGGTGGGGCTGCCCTACTTATGAAGAGTAGAGATTTGGGGTCACCGGAATGACCTATAATTTCACCTTCACCTCTTCTGACCTTTCCTATTCCCAATTTTATACTCCATCTCATTCTCAAAAGAACATCTGAGATGACTGTCATTGTTTCTTCAGGTCTATGTCTATATCAAAGACTTTTAATAAAGGGACATCACAGTTGTATGATCTTGGGCAAGTGATTTTCAAGTTTCTTGAGCCTCAGTTCCCTTGTGTGTAAAATGGGGATAACAATGACCAAACTGGGTTATTGTGATTTTTAAATTTCATAATACATGTGGAGAATTTAGCCCAATGCCTGCCACACAGTAGGTGTACAAGAAATGAGAGCTGTTTTTACCATAAGACCCAGAGAATGCAAAGTTCTGAAAGGAGACTTTCAGGAACAAAAGGAAAGAAGATGTCGGTCATGGATGGACATTGAGGGTATAATGCAAAGTGAAATAAGTCAGAGGGAGAAGGTCAAATACCGCATGATTTCCTTCATTAAGTAGTAGATAATAACAACAATAAACAAACACATAGGGACAGAGATTGGATTGGTGGTTACCAGAGGGGAAGGGGGGAGGGAGGAGGGTGAAAGGGATAATTCGGTACATGTGTGTGGTGATGGGTTGTAATTAGTATTTTGGTGGTGAACATGATGTAATCTATGCAGAAATAGAAGTACAATGATGTACACCTGAAATTTTTACAATGTTATAAACCAATGTTACTGCAATAAACAAAAAATTAAAAAAAAATAAATAAAAAAAAAAAAAGAAAGAAGATGTCGGACTTTCTGGAGAACTATTTGATAGAGATTCCGGAACTCTGCACAAGGGGCAATGGCCGTGGGGACCTCTGAAATTTCTAGAATGTTTGAAACAAACTCTCCTGTTTGTCATTTTCTCCTGCACATTCTTACTTCACTTAGATCAGCAGTTCAATCCTTTAGATAAAAAAGGCCCGAGTGTTTATTTAGGGGAATCCATTTTGGGGGGAAAAGAAACTCTAAGAGACCACGGAAAAAGGCTTAGTAGAGGAGTGAAGAGCTAGAATGTTTGGACGTCAACAGGAATGAAGAGAGGGACATTCAGAACACTGACATGAGAACAGGAGGTCCCTGGAGGCCTCATTTTGAGAAGCTCTGCAACCCCTTAGACCTGTGCAGACCATTCCTCGTTCCCTCCCTGCTGCTCCCAGAGCTCTGGCCCACAGTGTGAGCATCACAAACCACACCAGTCTGGGAAATGCTCTGCTTGGACTCGCCGTAGTTCCATGACCCTACTTGGTGTAACCTGACCCACAAACCCAGTCATCAGGATGTTTAAAGGACACTTGATTCTTTCTGTGACAGTGTGGTTACCCTAAACCTGCTAAGACATGACTACAAAGAAGAGAACCCCAGCCTCTAGCCTCAGTCCATACACGAACAAGTCACGTCGCCTGAATCTGGGTCAGAAGGGCAAGCTGCTCTTGGAGCAGAGGGAGAATTATTGCCTATCTGACAATCCACAGCCACAGGTTCTCAACTCTGGCCTGGGTATTAGAGTCACTCAGAGAACTTTAAAAAACACAGATTTCAGGGCCATCCTAGCCCTATCAGGTACCTCAGGAGTGGCACCTGGGAATATATAGTTTGCAAAAGTGCCACAAGTGACTGAGATGTGAAGCCAAGGTTGAATACAATGCTTCATGGAAGTATCATATTTTGAACTTCTGGGAAATTACTAAGGTTCCACACAAGAAGACAGGGGAGCTGTCTTTTTTTCCTAAGTGGTATCTGCAACCAGTCTGTTCCAGCTTCCCTGGCTCTCCAAGAGGAGGGGATCAATCTGGAGGCAACTGCACTCAGCTGCCTAACCTACCCAGGCCTTTCCTCAGGGTCCCTGAACAGCGGAGATGCCTTCCTCATCACCAAAGAACTCAATAAAAGGTGTGCTTATCAAAATTAGATAGATTTAATAACATTTCTGGAGCACCTGTTTTGCGGCAAGTCCTTCCCCAGACACGTAAATTGCAAGCGTGTGAGAGAGGCACTACATTGTTCCCATTCAGGGGGGCATTCCTGGAAAAGGAGTGTTCCCCAGCGCTTTACCAGCTCATTACAGCACAGTCCTCAGGGAGATGTCTTCCCAACATGGTGATTTATTACCTATGATCAACATACAATTTGGGCTTTATTGACTGATGTGTCTTCACAATATCCTTTTCAAATGCTCTAAGGCTGGATGTGGCTAGGCTGAGTGCATGACCTTGAATTTACCTGAGGCTTATACCCTTGGGCTGTCAAAACATCTAGCTTATATATATATTTTTTAAAGTAAAAATACGGAGTGCTTCACAAATTTGCGTGTCATCCTTGCCTAGGGACCATGCTAATCTCTGTATCTTTCCACTTTTAGTATATGTGCTGCTGAAGTGAGCACTCGAGCCTGTATTTTAATCAAGAAAATAATTCCCTGTTTGCTTATCCTTTGGAGAACAATCAACCATTTGGTGGGAATCAAAGAGTTGTAAACAAGGGAGTGCAGGAAGGTACACAGGTGCTTTTTGGTGGAGCACATTAGATTGATCTCAGCTGATTAGCATTATGAGCTACGACTGTATTGTCTCCATTCTTAAAGATGATGAAACCAAGGCTCAGAGAACCTCAGTAACTTGCCAAACACACACAGCTAGGACAGGGAGGGCAAGGAGTGGATCCCACATCTGATTTCCAGACCAGTGCTTTCACCTTAGCTCCAATCAGTGACCCCATAGCCCTTCTGAATGGCTGTAGTCACTTATGTGCAGATTTATAATGGTTGACAATTCACATACTGGTTTTATCAGCCACATGAAAAAATCATGGATTAAGATCCAACAGAATTTTAGGAGAGCATAATTATAAAAGTAATGAGGGCTCAGAAGGGCTGAGTGACTTGTCTAAGATCAAAGAGTTACTAAGAGCCTGGGTCTGTATTTGATCCTAGGTCTGTATGGCTCCAAAACAGGAGCTCTTTTTAACGAGTTAAAGGCACATATACAGCTCAGCGGGGAGGAAATCACACGAGATAGGAGTCACGAGCCATGGATTTCCGTCCCTGTTCCAATCTTTATTAGCTGTATCACTTCGGACAAGTCCCTTGCCCTCTGTAAAATGGAAACAATGATCTCTGACCTACTTTACTGAGAAGTGAAGATCCAAATGTACGCAAAAATATTCTGAAAATCCTCCCCCCCCCCCCCCCAAATAATAGAGGGTAAGAACTCGGGCAGATCAGACAGTCAGACCTGGGTTCAAATTCCGACTCTGCCACTTACTGGCTTTGTGACTTTGAGCTAGTGATTTTACCTCTTATGCCTCAGTTTTCTCATCTGCAAAATGGGGCTAGATCAAGTACCCACCCAAAAGGTTGTTGTGACGAGGAACGAGAGCATCCATTTACACAGGGATTGCCCGACACATAGTACTCGATCAATAAACGTCAGCCACTATTACCCTTATAATTGTGCCTCTCGGATCTCCAACGTCTTCGAAGCTCGGGCTTTCTGAGCTACCAAACATGCCCAGGGACCAGTTTCGGTCCTATTATTCTCTGCCTTCTTCCCTGGACCCTGTCCCTCCCTTCCCACTCCCCCTTCTCCACAGCCCGTCTTAAAACACTCCAGGAACCCCAGTCCCCTGGCCCCGTTTCGGCGCCGTCTCTTACTCGACGACCTTGGCCGGGTCCCCGTGATGCCCATAGACCAGCGCCCGGACCCGGGAGGGCTCGGCAGAGGCGGAGTAGGAGGCGGCGGCAGGCCGGCGGCGGCCCGAAGCGGGGAGTAGCCTCCGCCGCAGCCCGGCCGAGGCTCGCGCCCCCCACAGCGCGCCGCAGACCCACATGCTCCCTCCAGTCGACCCAGAGCCGGACGCCCAGGACACGTCATCTTCCCGCGACAGCGCGCCTGCGCCCCGCCCCGCCGCGTGACCACGCCCCTTGCTCTTTTTAAAGGACCGTTTTCTTCCTCCGCTGCCCGCGCGGTGGCGCCTCGTGACACTGCGCGGGGAGCGAGGGATGGGTGGTGGAGGGTCTGGAGGGAGTCACAGAATCCGAGCCTGCCAAAGTTGATCTCCCAAGGAGCGTCTGGGACTGGCCTAAAGCTGTGTCTACAGTCTGCGATTTGGTGTTTGATTTGGGGGAAGTCATTTACCCTCCCCTGGCCTCAGTTTCTCCTCCCCACCATTTATTGAGTGCTCACTGTGCCAGGCCCTTTACGGCATCATCTCATTTAATCCCCACTACTCTCTAACAGCATAGGAGGCCAAGCTTACTTCCCTACACTGAGTTTAGAAGATGTAAACTGATGTGGAGCTAAGAGTGCTGGGCTTGGAGTTAGAAGATTTAGGTTCAAATCCTAGTCCTGCTGCTTCCTAGCTGGGCCACCTTCCGCAGTGGCTGAAACTCCCAGTCTGCTTTCTCGTCGGTACAATGGGGAAAATATACCTCCTTCAAGATCGTTGTAAGGTGGGCCGCCCCGTGGGTTAGCGGTTAAATGCGTGCACTGCGATGCTGGCGGCCCCGGTCGGATCCCAGGCGTGCACTGACGCACTGTTTCTTTGGCCATGCTGAGGCCCCGTCCCACATACAGCAACTAGAAGATGTGCAACTATGACATACAACTATCTACTGGGGCTTTGGGGGAAAAATAAATAAATAAAGTTATTAAAGATTGGATGCAAGAGTAGAATAAGGGGCTGGAGAGCACATTGTAAAAAGCTAAGTGTGTTCAGATATAACGGAGGGATCTCAAGGAGGATGAACTCCTCTCAAAATGCTCACTGTGTAGAAAGGGATTGAGTGGGACAGTGGAAGTACTTTGTAAAAAGATGTAGCACAGTGAAGATGCTAGATCATATTTGTACTGGAAAGAAGACATGAGCGTAACAAAAACTCCAGTTGAACGTCAGAGCAGGAGGGAGGGCACTGTTGGAGTCTGAAGGAGAGAGGTGCTCTGGGCTGGGGGTGGGAGGTGGGGTAGGGGCTCTTGGAGGAGGTGCTGTTGGAGCCAGTCCTGTGACTCAAAATCTTCAATTTGCATAAAAGTCACCGAGGTTGCATTCACCCACCCCTACTGAATTAGAATCTTGGAGAGGGGTCCAGGAATCTATATTTCTTACAAGCTCTCGAGAATATTCCAAGGCAGGTGGCCCAGGGAACAGACTTGGAGAAACACTGAGCCAGGGCTTTGAAAGATAGGGAAGAGTTCCTTTCTCTGGATTTTATTGACCCAAAGGCTGCCAGCTCAGAGCCTTTCCTCTGAGGAAGAGAAGGCCGAGTGCTATGATGAAGGGGGCAAGCGCGGGATTCTGGCAACACTGGCTGAGTCCTGGCTCTGCCACTCTCCAGCCATTTGATTTTGGACAAGTCACTTGGCTTTTCTGTGTCTCCATTTCCTTATCCTTAAAATGAAGGAACTAGTAGTATCCGTTTCAGGGTTGTTGTGCGAATCAAGTGAGATATTATTCACTTGAAGTGCTTAGCACAATGATTGGCACGTGAAAGCATTTAATAAATGATATTGGGGGTTATTGTGAAGATCAAATGAGAAATATCATGTGTAAAAATACAGACTAGGGTCTGGCTCATAGCACGAGCTCAAAAAGTGTTTGTACTTGGTTTTATTATTAAAGAAAGTTGGTGTCCCATGATGGGGAAAAGACCTGGTCCCACACAGTGCGTGCGCGCGCGCGCGCACACACACACACACACTACCCAGTCTTGCTTATCCTCTCTTTTCATGGTGACACACAGGTCTGCTTCCATTGGAAGACTCCCTAGGGGACACTGAGCTGTTGACATTGTCTTCTCTACCAAATTGGCTCCTCTGAATTCCTTGGGCAGGCCAGCCAGGAAGCCTGGAGAATCATCAGCAGGTCTTTCTCCTTGGGGCTAGACTTAGTCCATCTGTCCATCCCGATAGCCCTCACTTTCCGTCCAGGCCATCAGCTCTCATTTGAATGATATCAACAGCCTTCTTCCTAACTGAGATCCTCTCCCCTGTCTCTCCCTCCCCAATTCCGTCTTTCTCAGGCCTCCGGAATAATTTTTTTTTTTTTAACAGAAAGATGACATTTTGTCTTTCCCTTGCTTAAAGTCCTTCCATGACTCCCCAATATTTAGGGAGAACCAGAAGCCACAGTTCTTTGTAGAACACCATGAACTATTGATATATTAAACTTAAAATTGTAAACAAAACAAAGCTAAACTATGATTCTATGCTAATTCTATCATTCTCTCACACTATTGACATGTACTAAAGTCTTCAGAAAAATGTATGGAGGAAAAACACCTTCAAACAAAGAAAATTCTATTCATTGCAATTAATCTGCCTTCTTGCAAATTAGAAAAAGATGGCTATGGTTTTAATTCAATGGCAGAACCCCTCAGCTTGGCTTGAGGAATACCTGGGTTCCTCTAGGGGCACAGTTTGAGAACTACTAATGGAGGTGTTCAAGTCCGACTGTCCTGGCCTTGCACTCAAGACTCTGTACTGACTCCCACGTTGTCTTTATCTCCTGCTGTTGGACTGTGCACAGCCTATGATCCAACCGTACCTGATACCCACCTTTCCCAGCTCTTCCATGTCTTGTGCCCTTATTCAGGCTCCTCCTTCTGCTTGAAATGCTTTTCCCTGCCTTGCCTACCCGGGAAACTCCAGGTTCAGATATCATTTCTTTGATGTTGTTTCCTGACCCCCTAGGCTGAGTCAATGCCTGCTGCCTTTATGTTTTCTCTGGATTGGTGTTTTGGCCTGTAGGACACAGTCTCTTATTTATTTATGTGTCCTCTTCTCCCTCCGGCAAGATTGGGGCACATGTGGTGCATCTCCAAGACGCTAGCACCCAATATGGGGCCTGGCACAGGATAAGTGCCATAAATATTCCATGAGTTGAAGGTAATGGAATTTCTTCATGGCCTGGCCCTGTCTGTGGTGCCATCTCCTTTTCCCTAGACTTGGGCGGGTCATTCCAGGCCAGGACTTTCCTTCTCCCTTCCCTCTTCTCTTAAGGATTATGGAAGTTTGTGGTCTTTTTCAAGTGAAGCAGAATGTTTCCTTTTCATCTGTCCACCTGTTGCTTGTGTTCTGTCCTTCTCTCCATCACAGTCTCTGCCCTGTAGACTTCCCCTACACAAAGAGTGAAGGGGGTGGAATCAGTCAGGCCTGGGTTTGAGTCCTGGTTCACCATTTATTAGCTGTGTGACCTTGGACAAATGTCTTATGCTCTCTAAGCCTCAGTTTCCATATCCAAAAAAATGGGATCAGTGGTAAATTCTCGACATGAGGTCCTGCAAGAGTCCTCTGCAAACAGCAGCGTCCTTGATTGCTTCTTCTGTTCTCCAGATTTCTCTCCTCGAGTTTCCTTCTGGCTGGTCCTTTCTGTCTCTTCTCTGCTCCAGCATCTCTCTGTCTCCATTTCTTCCCCATCACCTTTTCTTGTTTCTGTCTCTCTCTCCCTGTGACTCTCTGTCTGGTTAATTCTCTGTCTCTGGTCCTTGCCTGCTGTCTCTTTGGCCCCTTCCCTGGCTCAGCCTGGAGCTCATCAGTGCTCACAAGAGAGGAGACCTAGAGCCTGGGAGCCTTCAGTCCTGCTTCCTTTAGGCCCAGAGCAACCTCAGATGTGCCAGCCTCAGTGCAGAGCCGGCCAGGAGTGGAGGCAGTGCACAGTGCATATGTAGGGAGGGCCTGGATACACCTTCAACCCCTGGGCTCTGTCCAGTGTCACTGCCTGCTAGTTAGACCCATGTGCCCACGAGTCCCTCTGCTTCCACAGTCTGTTCTTCACTCAGCTGCTTGGGAGATTTTTTAAAAAATGAGAGATCAGAACTTTTACTCTTCTGCTTAATGCTCCAATGGCTTCCCACTGCTCTTAAGGTTTAACCCAAAGACCCATAGTTTCTTGCATGAACGGTAGGGCCTGCTGGCCTCTCCAGCTGCACCTGGCTCCCCTTCCCTCCCCACTCACACCATTCCAGCCATCCTGGCCTTGCTGTTCCTCAAACCCACCAGCTCTAGCCTTTGCATAGGCTGTCCCCTCTGGCTACAGTGTTCCTCCCCGCTGATTTGCTGGTTCCTTCTCATACTTCGGGTCTCAGCTCAGATGTCACCACGTCACTTCCTCAGGGAATCCTTCTCAGATCACTTTAGCTAAAAAGTGATTTTTATTTATTACAACACTCCATCCATTTCTTTTAGAGTGCACGTCTCAGACTGTAATTATATATTTACTTGCATGTTTGCTGTTGGTCTCTCCCCCTAGAATGAAAGCTTCACGAAGGCAAGGTCCATGTCTATATTCATTCATTTATCTATTCAGTATTTATTGAGCACTAACTACATGTCAGACACCAAGCACTGGCGTACAAGACAAAGTCCTTGCCCTCAGGGAACTCATGTTCTAGAGGTGGAGACAAATAATGAATATATCACATTGTAGGTGCTCTGTTTAAAACTGTAGTAATCCCCTTCTCCCTCGCTGTTTCTCCCCATTTCTCTGGTACATCACTGTCTCATATACTAGAGAATTTGCTTTTTTCAGTTGTTTGTTGTTCTTGTTTTAGCACTAGAATGTAAGCTCCACGAGGGTAGGAATGTTTGTCTATTTAATTCTCCACCTTGGCTTATAGTAATTGTTGAGTAAATGAATCAGTATCTGGTATTGTTGATTTGTTCCAGATGGGAGGCAGGTCTCAGCCCCTATTCAAGTCAAGCCTGATGGCCTTGATTCAAATCTTGGTGCTGCCACATATTAATGCATAACTTGGAAAAGTCACCTTCTCTCTCTGGACCTCAATTTCCTCAACTGTGTAATGGGAATAATAGTGATGAGGATTAAATGAGTCCACGTGGGTAAAGCACATAGAAAGTGCCTGGTCTTACACAGTAATGGACAACTAGCTTGTGGTTATTGCACAAGGGCTTGTACTGGGTAGAGGCCCAAATATACTTAATCTGTATAACTAGAGGGTAGACTAGGACCTTGCAAGTTAGTGAGGAGCTGGACTTCATGGCATGAAAAGGAAAAACTTAAAAAAAGCCAGCATTGCAAGGAGAAATAGATGAATCCACTGTTATAGTTGGAGACTTCAATACCCCTCTGTCAGAAATGCACATATCCAGCAGGCAGAAAATCAGTAAGGACATAGTTGAACTCAACAACACCATCAATCAACTGGATATAATGGACATGTATAGACTAATTCATCCAACAACAGCAGAAAATACGTTCTTCTCAAGCTCAAATGGAATATTCACCAAGACAGACCATATTCTTGGCCATGAAACAACCTTAACAAGTTTAAAAGAATGGAACTCATACAATGTCTGCTCCCAGATCACAATGGAATTAAACTAGAAATCAATAACAGAAAGATAGCTGGGAAAATCCCTAAACACTTGGAGATTAAATAACACACTTCTAAATAACACAAAGGCCAAAGAAGAAACTTCAAGAGAAGTTAAAAATATTTTGAAATAAATGAAAATGAAAACACAACTTATCAAAATTTGTGGGATGCAGTGAAAGCTGTGCTTAGAAGGAATTTTATAGCACTGAATTCATGTATTAGAAAAGAAGGAAGATCTAAAACCAATCATCTAAGCTTCTGCCTTAGGAAACTAGAAAAAGAAGAGCAAATTAAACCCAAAGGAAGCAGAAGAAAATAGATAATAAAAATCAGAGTGGAAATCAGTGAAATTGAAAACAGGAAATCAATAGAGAAAAATCAATCAAACCAAAAGCTGGTTCTTTAAAAAGATCAATAAATCAATAAGCGTCTAGCTGGGCTAACTACGAAGAGAGAGTATACAAATTATTAATATCAGAAATGAAAGAGGAGGGGCTGGCCCCGTGGCTTAGCGGTTAAGTGCGTGCGCTCGGCTGCTGGCAGCCCGGGTTCGGATCCCGGCGGCGCACCGACGCACTGCTTCTCCGGCCATGCTGAGGCCACGTCCCACATACAGCAACTAGAAGGATGTGCAACTATGACATACAACTATCTACTGGGGCTTTGGGGGAAATAAGTAAATAAATTATATATAAAAAAAAAAAGAAATGAAAGAGGAGACATCACTACAGATCCCATGGACATTGAAAGGATAATAAAGGAATAGTATGAACAACTCTAAAAGCTGGCATTTCCAAAAACCCAACCACCCGCTCGTGGTAGGTGATGAGAGCCCTGTCTTTGGAGGTATGTATGAATGTGCATTTGGAGGGGCCTAGGTAGAGGGGATTCAAGTATCAGATGGTACCTGGTACCCAGGTGTCTTTGGGTCTGTGTCCCTGAGAGCACTATTCGAGAGCTAGGCATGGGCAGTGAGCGTGCTCGCTTGAAAACGTCGGTGCCGGGTTTTAGAGGCGGGTGGACGTTCAGGCCCAGCCCAGGACCTCCAGGCAGGGGTGCAGGAGTGGGGGAGGGGCGCACCCGAGCCGCTGGAGATCCGACCCGGCAGCAGCGCGCGCGGCTGCCAGCAGCTGCAAGCAGGGGGCGCCCCGAGACCGCGGAACGCGCGGCCGGGCCTGACGTCAGCGCCCCGCTTGCTTGGGCTCCCGCTCTGGACTCGGCGCCAGTCCCGCTCCGCGCCGCTCCGCTTCGCTCCGGCTCTGGCTCGCCTCGGGCTCGGCTCGGGCTCCGGCGGCGGCGCTCCCCGCGCCGGGCCCCGGGGCAGGCGGCGGCGCACCATGGCCCGCGCCCAGGCTCTGGTCCTGGCGCTCACCTTCCAGCTCTGCGCGCCGGAGACCGAGACTCCTGCAGGTAAGCGCGCGTCGGTCGGACCGAGCTTGCCCCGCGGAGCCCCCGGGGCCCGTGGCGTAGCTCGGAAGAAAGTGTGAGTGTTGGGTGACCCGGCGTTACGAGCCTGCTCCCTGTGTGTGTCTGAGTGTTGGATGTGCGATCGTATGCTTAGGGTGTTGTGTGTCTGCGAATGTTGTGTGTCTGTGAGTTATGTGTGCAAGAAAAGGTGCTGTGTTGTGTGTCTACGAGTATGTTGGGGTGAATGTTGTGTGCATCGAGGCATTGGGTGTGTGCTGTGTCTTGTGTGTCTGCCTGTGAGTAGTGTTTGTGCGGCCAAGTAGGCTGTGTGTCTGTTGTGTGTGCATCTGAGTTTGGTTGTGTGGCCAGAGTTGTATCTGCTAATGTGTTGCATTTGTTTGCATTTTGTATGCCATAGTCGGGAGTGCTGTTTGTTGTGTGTGTGTGTTATGCGTGTGGCCCGGAGTCCTCTGTGGATTCGGGAACGCGTGTGTGGTGTGTGCTTGTGTGATGCGTGTACGTGTGTGAAGGCGTGGGAACGGGTCCGGAACGTGTGTGTCCGTGCGCTGTGTGCGCGATGTGTACGTGTGCGAGTGTCTGGGGTTGCTGGTGTGCGCCGCCGGGGGCTGCGTGGGTCCGAGTGAATGCCAAGTGTGCCGGGAATGCGTGTGTAGGAGCGTGGCTGGAGCGGATGTGAGTGTGTGTGTGTCCGTGCGTGCTGGCTGCGTGTCCAGGAATGTTGCGAGTGTGGTGCGCGCCTGGGCCGTGGCTGTGTGTGCCCGGGCCCGGGGCCGCCCGAGGGGACGGTGGCAGGATGTGTGTGTGTGTCCCGCGTGTGTGCGTGTGTGGCGCGCGGGCCCCGGACAAGTTGTCGCGGCGGCGTCCCCTCGCCTCCCGGTCGGGCCGGGCCTGAGGCTCGGGAGGGAGGAGGGGGGCCCCGCGGCCGCCGACTCCGACATGTCGGGCTGTTTGTTGTTTCGCAAGTTCCGCGCGGCGCTGGCGGGCGGCTGATCCGAGGCGGCGCCGCGGCTGCGGGGCGCCCGGGCCGGTGGCGGGGAGGGCCCGGCGCGGAGAGGGGCGGCGGCGCGGGAAGGGCCGGGCCGGCGGGCGCTCCTGCACCGGGGGCGGCGGGCGGGGGCTGTGCCCGGGCGGGGCTCCGACGTCCGGCGCGGGCAGGGCCTGGCTCTCGGCCACCGGACGGCGCCCCCTCCCGTTGCGCGCAGGGGGCGCCGCGGACGCCGGGGTCTCCCGCCCGGGATACTCGCTCGTTCGGCTCCGCAAGTTTGTGCGGCCTCCTGGCCGGCCGGGACCGCCGTGTGTGTGAGTGTGTACGTGTGTGAGCGTGTGTCTCGGTGCTTCTGTCTGCTGTGTGATCGCGCTGTCTGGGTGTGTTTGGGAGTGTGGTGTCTTTTGATGTATGTGTGTGTGGTAGGTGTGCGTGTGATCGCGTATCTGAATGTGTGTATCCGGAGCTGGTGATTGTGTGTCCATATGTGCTGTGGACCGTGTGTCTGCTTTGTGTTTGTGTGTGTGTGTGTCTGTATTCCAACCCCCCCCCCCAAAGCCCCCACATCCCACCCTGAGGCCTGGGATCCCAGACTGTGGCCCCCTCCAGTGGAGTCGCTCCCGACCCCTCCTCTGGGCAGGGGTGGCCGGTCCTCCTCCCGGGGGCCTCAGCTCCCCCCTCCCCACCGATTGGGCGGCTCCAGCCCGGTACCCGGCCCCGAGTAACAGGGAGACACGCCCCGGGCAGGGATCCGAGCAGAAACGCGTGCCGGAGCCGCCTCGGTCCGGGAGAGACTCCTCCAGGCCGCCGGCCTCCGAGAACTGGCCTCCCGTGAGTGGACTTCTCGCCCCGCTGCCCCTTAGGCCTTTCCGGCGCAGCTCTCTGGACTCCTGCGGTCCGGTCGCTCCTGCCGCTGGCTTCGAGCTGGGGCCTGGCCCTGCGGCCCGGGGGCATCGGATACAGCTTTAGCTTTGAGCTCTTGGTGCCCCAGAGGACACGTGGGCTACCTCCCTCCCTATCCTGCCCCACACCCCCTCCCGTCCTGCAGCAAATTCGCTCCTTCCCCCACCCTGAGGTCGAACCCGAGGGGTACCACACTCTCCCCACCCCTACCACCTTCACTTTGACTCCAAGAACCCTCACATGCCCCAGCTCCTGCCAGCAGGGCGATTGTCAAGAACTGAGGTTTGGGATTGAGACCTTGAGCAAGTTATTTCCTTTCTTGGAGCCTCAGTTTCCTCATCTGCCTGATGGGCATCCTAATAACGGTTATGGTCCTCCTTAGATTGTAAAGGAAGGCTCTATCTGTGAGTGTCAGGGAACAAAAGATGGTTTTGAGGACTGTTACAGAGCTCCAGAGGCATGATGTGAAGCCAGGGGGATCTGGGTCAAATTCTGCCTCGGCCACTTGCTGTCCTTGTGACCTTGGGCAAGTCACTTCACTTCTAAAGTTCCTGGCCCTCTTGTAGCTATTACTGTTAGAGCTTAGTTCAGAAGCCCTTAGTCGAAGGGATGGGATCTCCCCTCGCCCGGAATCTGGGTAGAGTTGCCCAGCTCCCTGAATGCCTCCTGAGTCTCCGCCCCACCGAGGGTGGGTGTGTGATGTCTCCGAGCCATGCAAATCTGGCAGTAATTTATTCCACTGTGTTCTAGCTCACTTTGTCCTTTTGGTTGCTGGAGTTGTGGACAGCAGGAATGAGGGAGAGGCTGCCCAGTGGTTTCAGGTTGGGCAATAAAGGCTTGTCTGGGCAGCTGGCCCTTCTCCCTGGGGCTGAGGGAGGGGACTCGGCAGGAAGCGGAGAGAGTGGCCAGAGCGGGGGTGCTGAGCTCCTGGGCAGCCTTGTGCCCAGCCCAGGTGTCGGGGAAAATCCAGGGTGGGCCGCCTGCTTGCTCAAGGCATGCCTCCATCCTTCCCTGCTTTCATCAGCTAAGCTAGACTTGGAGGCAGCCTTTTCATGAGGGCTGGGTTAGCTAGAGTTGCAGGGGGGGCCTTGTGCGCCCCTTCCTCCCTCAACTCTCTTCCCTCCTCTAAGCCACTCTCCCTGCATCCTGCTGCATCCTACCCCTATGCCCTGTCAAGAGCTCTCTTGTCTGCCCCTTCTGTCCATCCTCAGCATCTCTCACCTCCATCCCTCCATCCCTCTCTCCATGGTGCCAGGGATCTTCCGTGAAACCCTGTGAAGGCTCCCTATAGCCTTCAGGGTTCAGGCCTTCCCCCTCAGCCATTGCCTGCTCTAGCCCCTGTCTGCCTGTTCAGCCGCATCTTGTTTCATTCTCCTTGCCCCTTGCCTCCTATGCTCTGGCCAGTCTGACCACTTACCAATAGCCCCAAAATGCCCATTGCCTGCCATCTCCTCTCTGGGCCTTTGCACAAGCTGTGCTTTCTCTCCAGAACTCTCTAACTTCAACTCTTTGCCTGGTGAAATCCTGCTCCTCCTTCAGATCTCAGCTTAGACATCGCCTCCTCCCTGAAGTCTTCTTTGGTTACTCCCTGTTCTAGCCTGGCAAGGAAGGGTGGGAGTTGATTGGATTTTTTCATGGCGTTGTAATTATTGTAATTACAGTGTATTGGTCCTTTCTCCCTTACAGACCGTGAGCTCTGTGAGGACAGGGACTGGGTATTTAGTTCACCTTTGAATCCTTAGTGCCAGGCACAGGCCTGGCCCACTCATGTTGGGTAAATATATGCGGCATGAAAGAATGAATGAAGTCCAGTGGGTCAAGTTCTAGGCTGGAGATGCCAGATGGGGGCGCACTGACTCCATGTAAGTAGATTAAAGAAATAGGTTTCCCTCCAGGAATCTGGAAAATTCTTTTGGGGGATGGTGTTATGTGTGAAAAGGCCACGTAGAGTGTCATCTGGGAGCTGTGAGTTGGGGAGGTTAAGTCCTTGGCAGAGAGGAAGGGAGCAGGTCTCTGCCTGCGAGCCCCTCTCCCAGCTGCCAGCACTGCCTCCATCTGCCCTCAGCCCCACCCCCAGCAGCTGGCAGGGCCTGTCCAGCCCCCAGTGTCAGCCTTTTGTGCGGGAGGCCCTGGCAGTTAGTGAGAGGCATCGAGTCCCAACCGTCAGTCTGAGCCTCTGGGGAGGAGAGAGGGAGGGCCTTGTGTCAGGAGGGGGAGACCCTCCCTCAGTCCTCTGTCCCAGATCTTGGAGTGGGCAGGTAGGGTCACAGCCTTCGTCCTGGCTGCCTAGCTGCTCCCTCTGGTGACCCCTGCAGGTGGGATTGGGGGAGGCCACTGAGGTGTGTGCGGGTGTGATCTTGGCACCTGGGCAGTCAGAGTGGGGGTGTCTCTGTGTGTACAACTGTAGCCTGGGGCACAGGACATATGTGTGGCCTGTCAGCATGTCTAGCCATCTGCTTACCCCGTGTGGCAGGGTCTGAGTTTGGAGTAGAGAGGCGACCAGCTGCTTTGATCCCTGGGGAGCCTGATGCTAGGGTGTCTGGGTACCCAAGTGTCAAATTCCTGGAGTTTGGGTGCGGAGCTCTTTCAGTGGGCGGTGTCTCAGTATCTAGGTGTGGGCGTCCCAGTACCAGGGTGTGGAGGATCAGGGTGTGCCAACATAAGGATGTCCCAGTGTCTCTGATTTGGAGGTGGGTGTGTCCAGGTGTCTGGGAATCCTCAGGGTAATGGGTTTTCAAGTGCAGGAGCGTTGTGTCCAGATGTGGGGCTGTCCAGGTGCCTGGGAGTCTGGGGTACCCAAGTGTCTGGATGTCTGAGTGTGGGGGATCTATGTATCCAGCAACGGGGTACCCATGCATTGGAGTATCCAGGTGTTTGTGACGCTGGCTGTGGGGTGTCCTGTGGTCAGCGTGTCTATTTGTGTGTTTAGGTGTGTATGTCTCCAAGAAAGGGGTGTGCATATTTTGGGTGGGAGTGTCTTGTTGACTGTGCCCAGCTGTCACCAGAGACTGGGGCTGTGCCAGCTTAGCCTGTGACACCCCCTTCCCTTGGGCTTGCCTCCTGGTCTCCCTTCAGACCCCAAGGCCAGGAGCATCTGGAGGAGGCCCCAGTCATTCTGTTTCTCTGCAGTTAGTCTAGAGCCGACTTTCAACAGAACTTTCTACAATGATGAAAATGTTCTTTACCTACGCTCTCTAATACGGTGGCCACTTAGTCACATGTGGCTATTAAGTTTAAATTAGTTAAAATTCATTAAAATAAAAATTCATTCCCTCAGTCTCACCAGCCAGATTTCAAGTCCTCAAGAATCACATGTTGCTAGTGGCTATTGTATTGGTCAGTGCAGGTAAAGAGCATTTCCATCATGGCAGAAAGTTCTATGGACAGTGCTGGTCTAGAGGTATGAGGCCTGCAGTGTCTTTAGCGAGGCCTGGACACCTCAGGGAGTGGAGTTGGTCAGGACAGACCATCACTCAGCAGCCATTGAAGAAGGCTGTGTTGAATCATGTCCCCTTCTCCCCAGCCCCATCATTTCTTGCCTGGACTATTGCAGTAGCCTCCTCCTTGGTCTCCATTCTGCCATCAGCCCTCCAGTGCTTCCACCACCCTATGACCTGAGTGACCTCTCTCAGGCAGACATAGGATGCTGCATTCCCTTGCCCCAAGCTGAAGGCTCTTCAGCACCCAGGGGACACAACCCAAACCCTAACATGACAGGCAGGGCTCTGCACGACCCAGCCCCTGACAGCTTCATGTTTAGGCCTCTCCTCCCTGACCCCACTCCTCCTATCCACCTTATGACCCAGGCTCACCAGGCCAGTGCTGCTCCCAGAACCCTCCAGGCCCTTTCACTCCTCTCTCCCTTTGCACGTGCTGGGTCTTCTGTGGAGAATGCCCCTCCCACCCTTCTTGCCTCGTAAGGGCCTGCCTACTGCTCAGCCTTCAGAATCTAGCTCCCATGTCACTTCCCCAGTGGAACCTTCTCAGACCCCTCCGGGCACAGTGATCAGATTTCTGCCATCATACACTGTGACAGTGTGCTGCTGCTGTTTTCAGTCTCTTTCCCCTCTAGGATGGGAGCCCCCTGAGGGCTGGGCTGGGTCTTTGTCGTCTCCTGTCCCCAGGGCCATGTACATGGCAGGTGCCCACTCAGTGTTTGTTTCCGTGTGAGCCCCCAGGTACCCAGAGAAGGCTCGGAGTGGGTGGAGGGTGGGGCTGGGGCTCCGGAGGGCAGTCATGGACGGAGGCCAGTATGCCCCCTTGGTTGGCTCTGGGCAGGGGCTGCCATTGCCTGCAGAATGGCTAGGGGAGGACTCCTGAGGTGGACAGCTCAGAGGAGGCTGTTACTGGATGAGTCAAGAGGTCTTGGGCAGATTCCCAGGGTGCAGACCCCAGGACCTAGTGGGGAACCAGAAGGGATGAGAAGAAAGGGGGCTTAGGGGGGTTACTGAGGTTTTGGAGTTGAGTATAGAAGTGGCGGGGAATGATTGGGATGGGGAAATTGGGAAGGGGTGTTGTTGGGACTATTTGATGGGCAAGGTCACAGATGGGGGTGGGGTGACAGCTGGGGGATGGGGGACAGCTGGGGGATGGGAGATAACTAACGATGAAGATATATCTGGGGATGCGGACAGCTGGGAATGAGGGGACAGGTGGTGTTGGGGGAACAGCTGAGGGCTCGGGGACAAATGGGGGATGGAGAGAAGGGGGATGTGGGACAGCTGAGGGATAAGGGGTGACAACTGGGAGGTGTCAGAAACCTATCTATCTGGAAAGGATAGGTGTGTCTCAGCTAAGAAAGTGGGAAATACGTTGTTCAGGTTGTGTGCATGTGTGTATGTGTGCACCCTTGTGGTTGTGCATGTGTGTAATCATGTGTTTGACCTTGAGTGTGGTGGTTGAGAGCATGGGCTCAGGAGCCAGGCCATCGGGGTTCTAATCCTGGCTCCCCCACTACTGGCCACGTAACTGTTAGGCAAGTTACTTGACCTCTCTGGGCCTTTAGTGTTCTCATCTGTGAGATGGGGATAATAATAGAACACGCTGTGTGGGGTTGCCGTGAGGATATATTTTATATACATATGTATATAGTTTAGAACAGGTCCTGGCACATAGTAAGCACTGTGTAGGTGTTAACTATTATTAAGTGCATGTGTATATGTGTTGCATCCTGTGTGCTCGGAAAAGTTTGTTCTTGGATCCTGATGAAATCCAGACCTGGGAGGGGTGATGGTGGCAGGGGGCGCTGGAGTAACCAGCCAGGTTGGTTGGGTCTGGCTCTCCTTTCACATCCTCTCCCTGTTCATCCTATTTTTTGCCCTCCCTGTATCAGGGCTTAATCCAGTAGGTCTCCCTCTCTGTCTCTCCTCTGTCCTGCCCCGCACTACCCTGCCCTTGGCTGGGGGCCAGGGGATGTGCTTTAATTGTCCAAAAGCTTTTCAGCAGGATCTGAATTCATTGTTTGCCTGCCAACGTGCTGGAGCCCTGCTCGGATATAAATACCTGGACAATGTGCTCAGTTCTGGCTGCCTGTCCCATGGGCGGCGTTGGCTTTATCCTGTGCCCTTGGAGAGTCATTGGGGTGGAAGATTTTGGTGCCAGGAGATGAGGTGGGGTGAAGCCCACAGGGCAGATGATGAGGCCTCAGCCTCCGCCACATGGGATAGCCAGCCCAGTCCGGCAGAGCTGCAGGTACAGGGTTTCCCAGGGGTTTGGGCTCCCCTGCTCTCCAGTGCTTCACAGGGAGGTGCGTGCAACCCTCCTCACAACACTTTTGCAGTGTGCCACATCTTTGTCTTACACGAATAATGGTGCTGCATTACGGCTCTGGACTGCTCTGGGGGTGCGCTATCTGGGGTTCCTGGACCAGCACCTCAGGACTGGGCCCCTGCATTGCATCCCTGCACTGCACTGCTTCTCAGCCCCACACTGCATGCCTGTGCTGGGATTCTGCATTGCATTGGCCTTGTGAACTCTCTTGGTGTCTGTGCGCTCCACCTCTGCATTGTCCCGTTGTAGTGTACCTCCATCCTGTGGTTGTACTGCCTTTCGTGTCATTGCAGCTCTCTTCTATGCTGCATTACTCTGTTGGGCGTCACTGTTGCATTGGGTTTGTGGACTCTCCTGGGATTTGGGCATAGCTCCTAGCAATGCACCACTGCACTGTGCCAACAGATGGCATGATACAACACTGCATCTTTGCATCACATGGCGTCTCTGTACTGCACTGCATGATTGCAGGGCACTTGTGCACTGCATGGGGTATGTGGACTTTCTTGAGTTTCTGGCAGAGTCCTTCTGCATTCCACCGTTGCTCTGCACCGACACAGTGCACCTTTGCCTCACATAGCCCTTCTGTTCCACTGCTTGGCTGCACTGCACAGGATTTGTGCCTTCTGCTGGCCCGGCCGTGCACGCTGCACCACTGCCGCTGTAACGCTGCCCCCTGTGGTATCTTGGCCTTTCTTGGTATTACCACTGAGGCGTTGGCTGGTACCCTTTCCCAGGTTTCCGTTGGCAGCCCCAGTTGAGCAACATCTTTGCATCAAGCATCCTCACTGCCTGCACTTCTGCCCCTGTTGCACACTGCCCAGGGAGTTTATCTCTCCACTGCAGCTTGGGGCCACTTTGTTGGGCTTCAGGACTGGCTTGGGTTTTTGTGGGCAGTGCCTTTGCACAGGACCCAGCATTGCATCTGCGCACTGCACAGGATTACCGCCCTGGGCCTCTGCCCTGCACTGTACCTGCTCACTGTTGGGTTGTGTGCACTCTACTGGATTTCACACCCAGAGCCCTTGCCTTGAATTCACGCTTCCACGCAGCATCTTCACTGCACTTCCTTTTGTGCCACTTTCTACCCCTGCCCTGGAGTTGTCACCTACTCTGCTCCTTGGGACTCTGTTGAGCTTGCATACTGGACTGGGTCTCCACAGCCAGCAGTTCCTTCTGCCCCACACCCCATCCTTCTCTTCCCTGTATCTCTGTTCTGTTGTGCATGCCTCCTCTGGACACATCCTTCAGTGAGAATTCATGGAGCGCCAACTGTGTGCCTGGTCCTGTGCTAGCATCTGGGAAGGGAAGAGAACTAGGAAGGCTTGAACTTACCTCCTTGGCATTCTTCCGTACACCTATCGAGTTAATCTGGCCACCGTGCCTTCCTCGTATAATGCCATACGGCAGCCCTACCACCAACTGCAGGTGAGGTTTGCATACAGATCAGGGGGATGAGGAGAGGGTCTGGCCTAAGTTTCCCCTGCTGTGGTTGGCTTCCTTCTGTCCTCAGTGGAGATGGAGGATGTAGGCATCCTTGGGCTCTGTGCTGGTCCCTGTAGGGGGACTAGCTCAACTTTCCCTCCCTGTGGCCTGGCCCTGGCTGATCCTCCTGGTTGCAGTGTGCTAAACCCTTGGTGATTTGAAGGTGGGCATATAGCTGCCAGCCCTGCCCTTAATTAATTGCTTATCAATTATTCAGGGTTCTGGACGACAGCTCCAGGGAGCCCTGGCCAAGGTCCAGGTGTGTTGATCTGGGCCAGGAGAGCAGGGGGGTGGGCTGGGCCAGGACTCTGGGCTGGAGTCGTGGTCCTGAGTGGGGTTGGTTGGGGTCAGACTAGCTGGGATCAGGGTGTCAATAAGTCTAGCTTGGGGATGGGGCTTGAAGGCATAAGAGACAGTCCCTGACCTCAGGAAGGGAGGAGGTGGGGGTTAGACGGGCCTGAGATGGGGCTGTAATTGGGGTGAACGTGGGATAGGGCTGGGTTGGGCAGGAACGTCCAGGGCTGAGGCCAGTGTTGGTTCCAGGGTGCGGCTGGGCTACCTCGATAGGGTGTGGCTTTGGATGATGAAATAGACCTGCATTGTCATTGAGGTTGTGTTTGGGTTCCCCAGGCCAGGGTTGGGGCTGTGCCTGGGATTGGGTGTGATCCCAGCCCCTAAATTTGTAATCTGTTGGGAGAAGTTTTATTTCTCCTGGGGCCACCCTTGGGAACTGGATGTTCTACTGACAAACCAAAGGGAAGAAAAATCTCATGGCAAACAGACTCTGTTTACCTAGGGTCTTCGGAAAACACTGGGGGAGGCTGGCAGGTTTGGTTGGCGCAGAGCACCAGTCCTTGTCTGGTCGGGAGGAAAGTCTGGTGCTCATATGCTTGTGGTGCTCCCACACACACGTGCACGTGCGCACACACGCACAACTCCCCTCTACCCCACCACATACACGCACCTCCCCTTGAGGCAAATGCTTATCACTGAATATGCGCATGTACCTCTGTATGTAAATGTACATCTGTACACCCCCAACTTCACAGCACACTGCCTGGAGAACCCACGCTTCAAGACACCCAGGCTCACCCTCACATACCTCGCCTCATAGGATCTCTCTCTTCCCTCAAATTATTCTTGCTCACATGCGTGCTCACACAAATGGAATCAGAATTCTGAATTCTGGAGCGGCCTTAGAGGTCACCTGGGTCCCCCTTCTCATTTCATAGGTGAGGAAGCAGGGGTTCAGAGAGGGCAAATCACCCGCCCAAGGTCACACAGGGAGTTAGAGTCTCAGCAGGAATTAGATCCAGGTCTCCTGCCTCCCGATTGAGTACTCACAAGTCAGGACCAGGCTGTCACTCTCACAGCCGTGTACACACACACACGCGTGCGCGCACACACACACGTCAGCATATGGAAGCACACACACACACACAGAGGTGCAGACCCTCACACCAGGCTCGCACCAGGCAGACCCCCTCCCACGCTCTGGCTCCTCCCACAGGGGTTGCTTTGCCCCTTACATCACCCCATCCAGAGCCCAGCCGGATGTGGAGAAACCATCCTCTTGCCTTCCCAAATTGTGGCTGACGGTTGCTCAGGCAACCCGCCTGCCAGATTGTGGAGATTAGCTGAGGAATGTAGCTGGGCCAGTCTGAGCTGAGGCTGGGGGAGCTCGTGGGGGTCCTGGGTTGATTCAGCCCACCCTCTCAGGGAGGCCCCAGCAGAGATGGGGTACCCAGAGAGGGGCCTGGTTTTTTCCTGTCCCCAGCCCAGCTGAAACTGTGTCCCCAAGGCTTGGACTAGGCTGGAGGAAGGGAGTGAGTATGTGTGTGAACATCTGAGTGTGGGGCTGTGTTCTGCGTCTCTCTGGGTGTGATTGGAGTGTGTGCTGTTTGCATCTGGGATGGAGACTTGAGGCCCGTTTCCTCACCAGTTCCTGGCATCTGACTCTGAACTTCTTGGTGGCTTGTGCCACTCCTGATCCTCTAGTGCCCTCTGGAGAAGCCACCTTTCCTTTGGATGGCTTATAGGATGTGTCACTTGTTTCATCTGAATCCAGGCACTCCCCTGCTCAAACAACTACTGTGGCTTCTTAATTCAAAATGAGGCCAAACGTCTCACCTTGGCACTTAAGGCCTCCCTGATGGACCCTCCCTCTGGTCTCATCTCTCATTGCTTCAGCCAGTCTGCGCTCCTCTCTGTGTCCTGGACGAACTGTGTTTACTCACCGCCTTCCTTAGCTGTTGCTGGGCCCTTTGCCTCTAATGCCCTTCCCCTATCTCTACTGGCCAGAATGATCCCCACCCTTCCAGGCTCTGCTCAGACGCACCCAACTCCAGGAAGCCTTTCCTCTGCACCCACCCTCCTCCCCTGGCTCCCTTGTGGCCTTGACCCTTCTCTGCCTTGTCTCATTCCCTCACCCCTGCTCAGACTGGGAGGTCCCTGAGGGCAGGGCAGAGTCTTAACCATCCTGTCCTCTAGTAGTGCCAACGGGGACCTGATTTGTACTGTCAGTGAACAAATGTCCCGTGAATGGAGCTGAGTTAGCACACATGGCCAGCGAAATACCAGGGCCTTATTTGGTTTGTGCCTAGTCTCCTTGAATAAAGACGGGAGACTTAAATCCCAGCTTCTGGGACTTACGGTGAGGCCTTGGGCAAGCCACCTCATCTCTCTGTGTCTCAGTCTCCATCTGTAAAATAGGAATAATAGTGGTTCCTACCTTCTGATTTACTCTGAGAGGTCACGGCACAGGTAGTCATGGAGGTGAGTGGCAGCCCCCTCGTGTTGGTGTTGACATGCTTGTGTATGTCTGCCCCCATGTCTGCGTTGATGGAGTTGAGAGGGATTCCCTGCTACCATTCTTGCTCTGAAGCCAAAGTCTGATCTAGTTTTTCCCCCTGGGCTGGTGGCCTCCAGCGAGAGGTGGGTCTCTAGCAGGAGCTGGGACCTGGCTTTGGGGCTCCTGGCTCCTGAGCCATCCAGACTGGAGGGGATGGGGCTTTTCCCAGGGCCTGGGAGGGCTGATTGTTCCCATCCCAGCGTGGATTGGAGAGGAGGTCGGGGTGGGGCTCTCCTTGGGGAGCCTGGCCTCTAAGGGCTGTGGCCGGAATTGGACGTGGCCCAGAGACACAGGGCTGGGGATGGACATGGACCAGGGAGAGGGAGTTGTCTGCCTAAGGGGTCACTCTAGATGGGGAAGATCAGCCTGGCTGAGACCAGTGGTAGAAGTCATTTGGCAGACGTCAGGGGTCACTCTGGCCAGGGTCAGCTGGTCTGGGGTCACTTTATCTGGTGGTTATTCTGGCTGAAGTCAGATGGTCTGGCAGTCATCTGGATGACACTGGGGCCACTCTGGCCAGGGACAATCAACTAGGGGCTGCACTGGCTGAGGTCGGTCTGTCTAGAGGTCACTGACCTGGGTCAGTCAGTCTGGGGATCATATGACTGAAGTCAGTCAATCGGGGGGTTACACTGGCTAAGGTCAGATGGTCTGGGGGTCCCTCTGACCAGGTCAGTCAGTTTGGGAGTCCTGGCAGGTCATGTGGCCTGGCTTAGGATGGACAGGAGGAAGCCAAGGAGCTAGCACTCCTAGGCTCACCCCAGGGCCGTAGGTGAGACATCTGGGGCAGCTGCCTTGTTAGTTGTAAAGGAACAGGAAGGGCCCAAGCCCCAGCCAGCGCTCTAGGTCCTGGGCTTCCCTTTCTGGCGATCCCTGTGCCTCAGGGAGGCCTTAGCTAAGACTCTCAGCAGCAGACTCAACTCAGGCTGAATGAAGTCAGCTGTCCCCTCCTCCAGGAAGCCCTCCCTAACGATCCCTATTGGCCATGTCATCTCTCTCTGCTGTGCTGTGGGTCATTTTCTAGAGGGAGAACTGAGGCCTTCCCAGCACAGATGGTGTTAAAACCTACCTCCTACAGGCCACAGGGCATGATGCTGACCAGGGCTTTTCACACAAAGAGGCAAAGAGCTCAGCCAAGGTCCGGCCTAGCTCTGGAGAGAGGCTTCTGTTATTTTGTCCTATCCACTTGGTGCCAGCCTCATGCCCACATCTTATCGTCTTACACTCTGATGGGGTCCAAGAAGAGGAAAGGGAGACCCTGCAACAATGGCGAGCCCATTTGTCCCGGGCTGTGCTGGGTGTGTTTCCATTTGCTACTTCACGTGATTCACATACCAACCTAGGGAAGTCCCTGCCATAGATGAAACAACACAGCCTCCTAAAAGTGAAGTCACTGGCTGCGTGTGCAAATGCCGAGCACCAGCCCCGCACGTGGCACTGACTGCCATTACTGTCTGTTTCTCTTCCTTCCTCTTCTCGAGACTGGGAAGCTCAGGTTTGCTCCTTCTCATAGTGAAGGCTTTTCTGGTGGGAAGCATGGGCGTTGGCCTCTGATGGACATGGGTTCAAATCCTGTTTCTGTTACTTATGTTGGCTCAGGTGGCACCTGGGAAGAACTGCTAGTTCCTGAGTGCTTGCCTGTGCAAGGTATTGTGCCAAGTGGACCCCTGCATTGAATCTTTCTGTGGATAGGGAAACTGAGGCTCAGAAAGGGGAATTGACTTGCCCACGGTCACAAGGCTTGGCAAATTGCCGAGTCAAGATTCAATCCCAAGTCTGCCTGATGTCCAAAGCCCACTCCCTTATCTACCACTGTATACTGTGGACGAGTCCCTTCACCCCTCGGAGCCTCAGTCCCCTCATTTGTCAAATGGGGAGAAGCACCAGTGGGCGGCAGGCACCGAGGATAGGGCCTGGCATGGTTTGCACCTGCTTCCTTGCCACTTGCCCAGGCATTTTCTGGGGTCTCAGATGCCTTAGACGCCCCCTGATGGGGCTCCAGACATTAAGGCTCTGGAGTGAGTGCAGGGACCAGCTGGCAGTGACCTTCTGAGCCACCGGTGATCTCAGGTGTATTAGCTGCCCAGCTCAGGGCTCTGATGTACTAGCCAAGATCTGTGGACCTCATTACCAACCGGAGGGCTGCCATCCCTTTCAGTCCCTTCTTCCGCCCTCCCCTTCTCTCTCTCTTTTTTTTTTTGTGAGGAAGATCGGCCCTGAGCTAACATCTGATGCCAATCCTCCCTTTTTTTTTGCTGAGGAAGACTGGCCCTGGGCTAACATCTGTGCCCATCTTCCTCCACTTTATATGGGACACTGCCACAGCATGGCTTGACAAGCGGTGCGTCGGTGTGCACCCCAGATCTGAACCGGTGAACCCCGGGCCGCAGCACAGCGTGCGCACTTAACTGCTTGTGCCACCGGGCCGGCCCCTCCTTCTCATTTAAACTGTAAATATTGGTTCCAAATCATGGGAATTTGCTCCCTCTGGTCATACATGTGTCCATTCCACTGTGCTTCTGCATGTCATGTTCCTGCAGGCAGAGACCTAAGCTGGGTGACTGGGCCATGGCTGCATCCCCTAGCCCTTCTGTCAAGTGGGAATAATAGTAGTACCTGCCTCAGAACGTGAGGCCTGAATGAGACCTGCACCTCGAGCGGTTAGCCCTGTGCCGGGCTTGTAGGCCTGCGGGGATCGGTGGCCGTTGTTGTTATTTTTAAGGAGATACTGTCAGGGGTGGCTTAGGGCATTCATGACCCTGCTAGTCCTGGGGCCCACTATGGGAAGAGGGAGGGGCAGGTGATGGAACAGTCACTAGCAGTCAGATCTCCGTTCACATCCCACATCCATCACTAACTGGCTGCGAGACCTTAAGGAAGTCACGCAGCCTCTTTAGGCCTCAGTTTCCTCATCTGTGAAATGGGGATAATTCTAGTCCTCATCGCACGAGTTGTCATGAGGCTCTAATGATAACTAGTTTTTATTGAGGAGGGTCTTTGATGGGTGGTTGAGCAATGGGGGGTCCTGGGGAGCACTGAGGGAGTGGGCCGTAGGGGGAGGTCTTGGTATTGGGAAGGGTCAGTGAGGGAGGGCCTTGGTAGAGGGAGAGGGTGGAGGAGGGAGAGTTTTGTTGGAGGGAGCAGTAGGGGGAGGGCCTGAGGAGAGGGAGGGGTGGAGGGTGGGCCTGGGTGGCTAACCATGTTCTGCCCTCACAGCCGGCTGCACCTTCGAGGAGGCAAGTGACCCAGCAGTGCCTTGTGAATACAGCCAGGCCCAGTACGACGACTTCCAGTGGGAGCAAGTGCGGATCCACCCTGGTACCCGGGCTCCTGCAGACCTGCCCCATGGTGAGCCTACTTTCAATCGCCATTCCCCCTTTGTCTCCTTCCATTTCTATTCACCTGCTGTGTGACCTTGGGTACATTACTTAACCTTTCTGGGTCTCATCTGCTTTTGCATCTGTAATGATGTATAGGATATTATGAACATGAAGCTCTCTGGACACTGTCCAATTGTGTGTAGCAGGTAGTTTTACCTGTGAAATGGGTGCGGGTTCAGGTAATCAAAGGCCCTTACAGCTGTAAATTCAAGTCCACTTCCCATTACTCCTCTTGCAGCTTAGCTCAGAATCCGCGCTACTCCTGCCAGGTCTTCCTGAATCCTCCACCTTCTGGGAGGCTCTCTTCTCCCTGAATCCTGGTCTCCTTAGTACTTGAAGATGCGACAGGGCAGTAACATTGGGGGCTGGATGTGTGTAAAACCTTCCTTCCTCTGCCCCCTTCTTCTTGGAAGTCCCAGGTCCTTCCAAACTTCTACCTTGCTCTGCCCCTATTTCAGGAGGGGGCACTTTTGGCATCATGAGCACTGGACTGGGAGTCAGGAGACTAATTACGTGGATTCTAGTACTGACCTCCTACTCTGTTGATGGACCCTAGAGCACTGGTTCCAGAATCAGGAAGACTGGGGTTCAAATCCTGGCTTCATCACTTTACCAGCTGGGTGACCTTGGGCAAGTCACTTCACTTCTCTGAGCTTCCATTTTCTTAAAATGGAGACAACAATAATCCATTTCATAGGGTTATTAGATAATAATGTATATAAGGTGCATAACACAGGGATGGCATGTAGGGGTTCAATTAATGTTTAGTTGCTATTGTTGGAGGCATTTGAGGGGCCCCAAACACTAGCATCCCTCTTCACTGGGTGCAGAATCAACTGGAAATTAAGAAAAGGATAAGACAGATGGAGGCCAAATTATCAACTTTATTACTGCTAAAGGCTGGGTTGGAGGACATAGCACAGAGTGAGAACCACATGGGCTTGCTGAGGGAACCCCAGAATTGGACAGCCTACGGACCCCCTCCCTTCACCCCGTCACAGTGGTGGGCCAGGGCCTTTGCTGCTCAGCTCACAGCATGGCTGAGATAGCACCTGCTGTCGAGGGTGCAGGGAGGGGCAGCAAAGGGTCTCAGTGGTGGGGCCAGGACTGGAAACCAACAGGAGAGAGGCCCTCCATGACCTGGCACAGGTGGCCTCTGCAGCCTCATCTCCTACCCCTCGCCTTTCCTCCTGGAGGCCTCCCTGCCTCCTTCTTCTGTGTGTTTGCTCACACTGTGCCCTCCGGGGGGCATTCATCTCTGCCTTCGCAGGGCTCTCAGCTCCTTGTAGACTTCTGTACTAGCAGATGTCAAAGTCTGACCTGTGTGACAATGATCTGTCAAGGTGCCCACCACGGCAGGGACCCTGTGTGGGCCATCTCCATATCCCCAGGGCCCAGCGTCAGCCTGGTACATGGTTGGCATTCAGGTACAAGGTGGCAGATTGAAATTCTTACAGTTCTGACCACCCTGCGTGAGCTCTGCCTCCCTCCCTCCCTCTCTCTCTCTCCCTCTCTCTCACTCACAAGGAGAGACATACCCGGTGAGAAAGGAGAGAGAGAAATTTAGCATTTAGTGTGGGCCTTGTGCTGGATCCTGGGGCTGCAGTGTCAGCGAGAAGACCCCGTCTCTGTTCTCTTGATGCTCACATTCTAGGGAAGGGGGTTGGGGGTGGAGAGAGAAGGAAGGAGGGAGATTCACACTCAGAGACAGAGAGCAGGAGGGAGGAGAAGGAAGAGCCACGGGGACGAAGGCAGTAAATGAAAGAGATGGGGAGGGAAGCAGAGTGAGAAAAAACTAGGGGAAAAGAGATGAGAGAAAGGCAGAGGGAGCAGGAGGAAGAGGCAAGAACAGTGTCAGATTGAAAGGGGGAGAAAGACACACAGCTGCTCACAGAGAGAGGAGAGAGGAGGAGGGAGGAGGCTGAGAGAGACTGTTGGGGGCTGGGACTTGTCCCTTCCTGGGTGGGGTTGGGGACCTGGAGTTTTGTTTACTACCCCACCAGGACTGATCCAGGAGCCGCCTTCACAGGCTTCTGGCTCACAGAGATGAATGAGAGCCCCTCCAGCGGAGTCCCTGGGGAGCCCTCCCAGAGCAGGGAACCTCGGGGTTTGGGATCTGAATCAGCTTGTGTTGGCTGGCAGCCAAGCCCGGGAGGAGGCAGTGCGGGTGGCTGCAGGCACCCCGTGGCAGCTGCTGGGGCCTTCTCCCCACAGAGGGGAAGCCATAGTCCCCCAAGCCAGGTCCTAAGGAGTCCAGCCCACTCCTACCCCCTACCCCCCACCAGCACACAGCATGGATCTCTGGGGAAGGGGCAGGGCTGCCTTCCTCCAGGTTGGAAATCAAGAGAATTGTATCCCAGGAATTTAGACTCAGGGGGTGGGGCTGGAAGGGAAGTGAGAGTCTTTTCATTCAATTTCTGTTCTACCCATGCATTCAGCTGGGGTTCAGACCAGTGCTGGGGACACAGTGGAGCCCCGAGGCATCACAGGCTAGTGGTGAGACAGACACACTTATTAATGATCCAAGGGCCAGGAGAGAAGCCCACAGAGGGACAGGGAGGGAGGGCTTCAGGAGAGGTGGCCTTTGAGGGCCTGTCACGTGCCAGACTCTTGACTCTTGAGATGAATGACCTAGTTCCTGCCTCTAAGGACAGCTCAGAACGTGGGGAAAGCTTGGATCAGCATGGGCTTGGACTGTGATTGTAGGTGGTGAGTAGCCATAAAGGGTTCTGACAAAGTCAGATTTGTGTGTCTTTTCGCTGCTCCAGCTCTCTCCTCTGGGAAACAGAGGCAGGGAAGTGATAGGACTTACCCAGTGAGTCAGAGCTGGGACCAGAACTCAGAACCCTTGACTCTAGGTGGATCCAAATGCCCAGAGTCCTTAGTTCCTGCCCCTCCTCTGTGCCCACCTGGCCCTGGTCCTCTCCCAAGCCCTCCTCAAATCCTGCCTCTTCCTCCTCTCTTTCCAGGCTCCTACTTGATGGTCAATGCTTCCCAGCATGCCCCAGGCCAGAGGGCTCATGTCATCTTCCAGAGCCTGAGTGAGAATGACACCCACTGTGTGCAGTTCAGCTACTTCCTGTACAGCCGGGATGGGCACAGTCCGGGCACCTTGGGCATCTACGTGCGCGTCAATGGGGGTCCCTTGGGCAGCGCCGTCTGGAATATGACTGGATCCCATGGCCGCCAGTGGCACCAGGCTGAGCTGGCTGTCAGCACCTTCTGGCCCAATGAATATCAGGTGGGCTGGGTTCAGTCTGTGGTCAGCCTGTGCTGGGGGTGGGGGTAGAGGGGTGTCAGCTTGGGGTCAGAGTAAGTGAGTGGCTGAGGTTGGAATTAGTCTGTGTTCAGCATCAGGAATCACTCTGCGGTCAAGGTCAGGTGTCCGTCTGTGGTCAGCATTGGGTTGTTCAGTGACCATTTAGTCTGGGTTCAGGATCAGAGGTCGTTGTTAATAGAATAGTCTGTGGCTGGGATCAAGGGTGAGTTGGAACAGTGCTGACCTGGAAACCTTCTCTGGCTGGGAAAGAGTTTTGCTGCTTGAAGCTAACTGTCCAGGACTGGGATGGTGCCTCTGGCCTTGACCTTGTTAGTTCTGGGTGCTGACACCCTCTCCCACAGCTAGTTGGCTTGGTAGGGAGGGTCATTGTGAGCTGTGCTGACTTCTGCTGGTTGAGGAGGATGGGGCTGGAGCAGAGTTGAAAGGGGGTTCTCTGGGCACCTCCCAGGCAGGGCTGGTGGGATATCAGTATGACAGGGACCCTCCCGCCTCCCCCAGGTGCTGTTTGAGGCCCTCATCTCCCCAGACCGCAGGGGCTACATGGGCCTCGATGACATCCTGCTTTTCAGCTACCCCTGCGGTGAGTCCCAGCCCACTGGGGCGCAGGGTGAGGGGTGCGGGCAGCCGCGGATCCTGCCTGCAGGGGGCGCAGGCCCGGCTCATGCCGCAGCTCTATTCTCGCAGCAAAGGCCCCCCACTTCTCCCGCTTGGGCGACGTGGAGGTCAACGCGGGCCAGAACGCTTCCTTCCAGTGCATGGCGGCGGGCAGAGCGGCCGAGGCGGAGCGCTTCCTCCTGCAGGTAAGGGGAGGGGCAGGGACCTTGGCCAAGGCGGGGGACCCCTTCTGGGCCCTGGCTTCCTTGCGGGGTGCTGAGTCCTTCCTTCATCCTCCAGCACCCATACACAAACGTCGTGGCTCTCCCCTATGCTCTACTCTGCCCTCTTGGGTGCCCCCATCCTCCCAAGACAGTGTGCGGCTCCAGATCCCCCAACCACACTCTTCCTCAAAGGCCGAGCGACCCCGTTCCCTTAATCAGCTTCTGATTCCAGGCATCCCATATGCCCCCAGTGTGGCAGGGAGGGCTAAATGAGGCCAGCATATTTTCCACTCCCCTCGCCCGGGTCAGGGCGAGATTGGGACCCTCCTTCCCCGGCGCCCCTGACCCTATCGCCCCTCTCCTCGAGCAGCGGCAGAGCGGGGCGCTGGTGCCCGCGGCCGGCGTGCGGCACATCAGCCACCGGCGCTTCCTGGCCACCTTTCCGCTGGCCGCCGTGGGCCGCGCGGAGCAGGACCTGTACCGCTGCGTGTCCCAGGCCCCGCGCGGCGCGGGCGTCTCCAACTTCGCAGAGCTCATCGTCAAGGGTGAGCGCGCGGCCCTGGGAGGGGCGGGGTCTCACCCTCCGAGGGGCGGGGTCTCCCGGGGCGGAGTCTGGCCCGTGGAGGGGTAGGCCCGGCGGGGTCCGACCGGGGGCGGGGCCTTGTCTCTCCCGGGAGGAGGTCTGACCGAGGGGGCGGGGTCTGACTGAGAGGCGGGCGGGCGTGGGGACAGGGTCACGGTGTGAGCCTGAGGAGGCGGGGTCTGGCTGTGGGCCCAGGGGTTGACCCGAGCGGGTATGTGGTCAGCTCCTGCAGGCGAGGACTTGGGGATTCCGAAGGGAGTGAGGGCGAGGTCGGCCTGTGGAGCGAGGCGCCCCTACGGGCCTGGGGATTTAGTGGGTGCGGGGGAGGCGGTCTCGTCGAGGGCTTGGAGGTTGCATGAGGGGCCTAGGAGGACAGGCAGGCCTCTTGGGGATTTGGGTGTGGTGGGATGCGCAGTTGTGGACCCGGGTCTCAGCAGCGTCCGTCGGCTCCGCCTCTCCCCCATCTCGCAGAGCCCCCCACCCCCATCGCACCCCCACAGCTGCTGCGCGCGGGTCCCACCTACCTCATCATCCAGCTCAACACCAACTCCATCATTGGCGACGGGCCGATCGTGCGCAAAGAGATTGAGTACCGCATGGCGCGCGGGCCGTGGGCCGAGGTGCACGCCGTCAGCCTGCAGACCTACAAGCTGTGGCACCTCGACCCCGACACCGAGTACGAGATCAGCGTGCTGCTCACGCGCCCGGGTGACGGCGGCACCGGCCGTCCCGGGCCGCCCCTCGTCAGCCGCACCAAGTGCGCAGGTGGGTGCCTCCCGGCCCTACTCCCTCCTCTGGACAGCTGGGTAGGGGCTCAGGGCAACCCAGGGGGGAAGGGGCACATTCCCAGAGGTAGTATGGCCTGGATCTGTACTTCTAAACCTTTCTAAAATGTCGTGATTTTTCCTCAATTCTTGTTATGGTAAAGATAATGATAGCTAACACTTTACTTTGTGCCCCACACTTACATATGTGTGTGTATACATACACACACATATTTACTGATTTAAAATCACAACTCCACTGTGATCTAGGCACTCGTGTCGTACCTCTTTTACAGATGAAGTGACTGAGGTACAGAGATGTAAGTGACTTGCCCAAAGTCACACAGCTAGTAAGTGGCAGAGCTGGGATTAGAACCCGTGACTGGCTGGCTCCAGAATCTGTCTTTTTAGTTCTACAGTGTATCGTCTAGATAAAATAAACAACTGAACACCGTAAAATGAAAATGTGTTGTTAATTTCTAGCTGGATTCTCTGATCTGCGCATTTGAGCTTGAGGTCTGTTCTTCCTCATTTAAAAGGATGAAGCAGCTGTTAGGAGCAGTGGCACACCTGTGCCAGAGGAGACTCTCGGTGTTTAATCAGAAGAGAAATTGAGAACAGAACAATTTTCTTACTCTAGGATTTCAGCGTTGTTGTTGTTTTTTGGAATTTTTATTGAGATAATTGTAGATTCGTATGCAGTTGTCAGAAAAAGTACAGAGAGAATTCCCTATACACTTTACTCTGTTTCCTGCAATGGTAACATTTTGCAAAAACGTAGTATAATATCAAAATCAAGATATTGACATTGATACAATCCACAGATCTTATTCAGACTTCCCCAGTCTCACTGGTCCTCATCTGTGTGTGTGTGTGTGTGTGTGTGTGTATTTAGTTCTATACAGTGTATCACGTGTAGGTTTGCGCATTCACCACCACAGTCAAGATACTGAACAGTTCAATCAACTTAAGGATGCTTCGTGTGGCTCTTTCATCTACAATCACCTCTGTCCCTTCCTCCACCCCCCAACCCCTGGTAACCTCTAATCTGTCCTTCATTTCTAAAATTTTGTAATTTCAAAAATGTTATATAAATTAAGAAATCATACGGTATATAACCTTTTGGAATTGACTTTTTAATTTGGTAACAGCCTTATTGAGATATAATTCACATCTCATACAATTCACTCAGAGTGTACAATTCATTGGTTTTTAGTATATTCCTAGAGTTGTCCAGCCATCACTACAATCGATTTTAGAACATTTTCGTCACGGCAAAAGGAAACCTTTTACCTTTAGCAATTCACTCCCACAATATCCCTAACACTTCCAACCCTAGGTAACCACTGATTTACCTTCTGTCTCTATAGATTTGCCTCTTAGTGGATATTTCATATAAATAGAATCGTATAATATGTAGTCTTTTGTGACTGGCTTCTTTCGCTTAGCATAATGTTTTCAAGGTTTATCCGTGTTGTAGCATTATCATACTTCATTCCTTTTTATTGCTGAATAATATTCCATTGTATTGACATACCACAATTTATTTATCCATTCATCTGTTGATGGACATTTGGGTTGTTTATACTTTTTGACTTTTATGAACAGTATTGCTATGAATATTCATGTACAGGTTTTTGTGTGGACATATGTTTTCATTTCTCCTGGGTATATAGCATATGTATCATATGATAACTATGTTTAATCTTTGAAGAACTGCTGGATTGTTTTCCAAAGCAGCTGCACCATTTAACATTTCCATCAGCAGTGTATGAGGGTTCCAATTTCTCTACCTTCTCGCCAACACTATTAGCTGTCTTCTGATTCTAATGCTCCTTCCCAGTGGGTGTGAAGTGGTATCTCATTGGGGTTTTGATTTGCATTTCCCTGATGATTAATGATATTGAGCAGTTTTTCATGTGCATATTGGCTACTTGTATGTCTTCTCTGTAGAAATGTCTATTTAGATTTTTTGCCCATTTTTAAGTTGGGTTGTCTTTTTATTATTGAGTTGTAAGATTGCTTTATGTATTCTAGATACTAGACCTTTATCATATATATTTGCAAATATTTTCTTCCATTCTGTGTGTTGTCTTCTAATTTTCTTGATGGTGTCCTTTGAAGCACAATTTTTTTTTTTTTTTTGGTGAGGAAGATAAGCCCTGAGCTAACATCCATGCTAATCCTCCTCTTTTTGCTGAGGAATACTGGCTCTGAGCTAACATTTATTGCCAATCCTCCTCCTTTTTTTCCCCAAAGCCCCAGTAGATCGTTGTATGTCATAGTTGCACATCCTTCTAGTTGCTGTATGTGGGATGCCCCCTCAGCATGGCCAGAGAAGTGGTGCATCGGTGTGCGCCCGGGATCCGAACCCGGGCCACCAGTAACGGAGCACACGCACTTAACCGCTAAGCCACGGGGCCGGCCCTGAAGCACAAACATTTTTAATTATTATTATTTTTTTTTGCTAAGAAAGATTCTCCCTGAGCTAACATCTGTGGCCAATCTTCTTCTATTTTGTATGTGGGGCACTACCATAGCCTGGCCACTGATGAGTGGTGTAGGTCTGCACCTGGGAACTGAACCTGGGCAGCTGAAGCGGAGCGTGCTGAACTTAACCACTAGGCCACCAGGGCTGGCCCCCCAAAATTTTTTATTTTGATTAAGTCCAATTTATATATTTTTTCTTTTGTTCTTTGTACTTTTGATGTCTATCTAAGAAATCATTGCCTAATCCAAAGTCATGAAGATTTACCTCCATTTTTTCCTAAGGGTTTTATAGTTTTAGCTCTTACATTTAGGTCCTTGATACATTTTGAGTTAATTTTTGTATATGGTGTGAGGTAGGGGTTCAACCTCATTCTTTTGCATGTGGATGTCAGGTGTCCCAGCACCATTTGTTGAAAAGACTATTCTTTTCCCATTGAATTGTCTTGGCACTGAGATTGGCTTTTTTACTCAGCATAATTCTCTGGTGATTCATCCAAGTTGTTGTGTATATCAACAGTTCATTCCTTTTTATTGCTGAGTAATATTCCATGGTGTGGATATACCACAGTTTGTTTAACTATTCACCTGTTGAAGGACATCTAGACTGGTTCAAATTTTTGGCTATGGTTTTTGCATATACATAAATTTTCATTTTTCTGGGATAAATACCCAAGGGTACAACTTTGGGTTGTATGGTAATTGCATAATTAATAAAACTGCCGGAGTGGCTGGCTGTAATGTTTTACATTCTCACCAGCAATGTACAAGTGATCCAGTTTTCTGCATCCTTGCCAGCATTTGGTGTTGTCATTATTTTTTTATTTTAGCCATTCTGAGAGGTGTGTAGTGATACCCCATCTTGGTCTTAATTTGTGTTCCTTTAATGCCTGGTGATGTTGAACATCTTTTTCATGTGCTATTTGCCATCTGTATATTCTCTTTGGTGAATTGTTCATGTCTTTGCCCATTTTCTAATTGGATTATTTATTTTTTACTGTTGAATTTTGAGAGTTCTTCACACATTCTAGATACTAGTCCTTTGCTGGGTATATAGTTTGTAAATATTTTCTCTCAGCTTTTAGCTTGTCTTTTCATCCTCTTCACTTGAGCTTTCACAGAGCAACCATTTTTAATTTTGATGAGGGCCAGTTTATCAACATTGCCTTTTATGAATTGTGCTTTTGGTGTCAAGTTTAAGAACTTCTTGCCTAGCCCTAGATCCCGAAGATGTTTTTTCCTGTGTTTTTCTAAAAGTGTTACAGTTTTACATTTTACATCTAAGTCCATTATCCATTCTGAGTTAATTTTGGGATAAAGTATGAGGTTTAAGTTGAGGTTTTTAAATTTAATTTATTTTATTTTATTTTTTTGTGAGGAAGATCAGCCCTAAGCTAACATCCATGCTGATCCTCCTCTTTTTGCTGAGGAAGACTGGCCCTGGGCTAACATCCATGTCCATCTTCCTCCACTTTATATGGGACACTGCCACAGCATGGCCTGACAGGCAGTGTGTCGGTGCACGCCCGGGATCTGAACCCTGGCCACCAGTAGCAGAGCGTGCTCACTTAACTGCTATGCCACGGGGCTGGCCCCAAGATTTTTTTATTTTTTGCCAGTCGATATTCTTATGTGTTTTAAAAGCCGATCTGGGAACCATCAAAAATCCAGTTTAATGCTGCATTTGGGGAGGCCTTTGGGTGGTGGGTCAGAGTGTTCCAGTGGGAATTACTTTCTAGCTGAGGGATCTGGGTCAGGTTACATAACCTCTCAGAACTTGAGTTCTCTTGTTTTATAGAATGGGAATAATAATCTTTACTATACAAGGTTAGCATGAAGATTCATTCAACAAACGTTTATTGAGTGCCTGTTCTGTGTCAGGTACTATTGTAGTTGCTAGGGATATAGGGCTGCCACCAAGACAGACAAAGGCACTAGCATGTGAGTTCCTCAGGTAGGAACTCTGCACGGAACTCACATTCTGATGGTAGGAAACAGACGATAAATAAGTAAACAAGTCAAATATATCATTTGTCAGATAATGATAAGTGCTGTGAAGAATAAAGCAGGGTGGGGGTGTGGGGTTGGGGGTAGGAGGATTGTTATTTTAAAAAGGCTCAAGGGGTGGGCCGGCCCCGTGGCTTAGCAGTTAAGTGCCCGCGCTCTGCTGCTGGCGGCCCGGGTTCGGATCCCGGGCGCGCACCGACGCGCTGCTTCTCTGGCCACGCTGAGGCCGCGTCCCACATACAGCAACTGGATGGATGTTCAGCTATGACACTATCTACTGGGGCTTTGGGGGGAGGGGTGAATAAATAAAATCTTAAAAAAAAAAAAAGGCTCAAGGGACTGTTTTCCTGAAAAGGTGGCATTTGAGCAGAGACCTGGAGGAGGTGAGGGACTGGGCCGTGCAGGAGGCTGGAGGGAGGAGCCTTCCAGGCAGAGCGAACATCAAGCTCCAAGGCCTGGAGGCTGGAGCTTGGCATGTGTGAGAAGCAGCAAGGAGACCAATGTACCTGTGGTCCAGTGACTGAGGGGGAGATGGCGGGAGAGGAGGTCAAGGTCATGCTGGGGACATGGGACTCAGAGCCATTTCACGCTGAGTGAGCTGGGGAGCCATTGTAGGGTTTGCAGAGTTGGAGAGCAGGAGTGACATCACTTACTATGTTTACAGGGATGACTTTGGCCCTTTTGTGGAGAATAGACTCTAGGAGGGCAAGGAGACCAGAGGAGAGATCAGGGAGGAGGCTACTGCTACAATCCAGCTGAGAGATGGTGGAGGCTGGGAGCTGGGAGGAAGTGGTGGAGGTGGGGAAAAGTGGTTAAATTCTGGGTTTACTTTGAAGGTAGAGCTAACTGCACTTGCTGGTGGATTGGATATGCAATGAGAGAGAGAGAAATAGAGAGAAGTCAAGGATGGCTTCAAGGTGTTCTGCTTGAGCAGCTGAAAGGATGGAGTTGTCATTTACTGGGAAAGAGCAGACTGCGGGAGGAGCAGGTGTGATGGGGTGTCGTAGATCAGGAGCTCTGTGCTGGAAACGTTGACTTTGAGATGCCTATTAGACGTCCAAGTGGAGATATCCATCAGGCAGATGGATTTACGAGTGTGGAGTTCAGGGAAGAGGTTCGGGCTGCTGATATAAATTTGAAAGTCGTCAGTATAGACGTGGTGTAGATGGTGTTTAAAGCCATGAGACTGGATGAGTTTTACAGTGGTGGTTCTCAAGCGGGGGTGAATTTGTCTTCCAGGAGACGTTGGCAGTGTCTGGAGACATATTGGTTGTCACAGCTGGGGGTGGGGTGCTAATAGCATCTAAGGGGTAGAGTAAGCCAGAGAAGCTGCTAAACATCCTACAGTGTGCAAACGGCCCCCCAGAACAAAGAATTCTTGAGTCCAAAATGTCAATAATGCCAAGATTGGGAACCCCTGATTTAGTCCTTAAATTTAAGGCCAAGTGTCGATGGAAAAGAGAGGAGTTGTGAAGCCTGAACCCCGAGACCCTCCAGTGTTTTGGGTTCAATGCAGGAAATTGCATGTAAATGCATTAAGTGCATGTGGACTATGGTGCTTAACATATAGTAAGTACTCAGTAAATGACAACTGTCATTGTTATGGTGGTTTTAACTCTTCAAAGCCAGTTCTGGTCAGGTACTTAGAATAAAAGAAATTAGAGCTAGGGGGTCCGTAGAGAATCTCTGTTCCATTCCCCTTAGTGTACAGATGGGGGAGCTGAAACTCAGAGAGGGGAAGGCACTAGCCTGGGATCGCACAGTGAGTTAAGAACCCAGGTTTCATGGTGACGGCTGTTGATTGTTCCCATTTTACAGATGAGTAAGCTGAGATGTCGAGATTCAATCACTTGCCCAAGACTACACAGTGAGTCCACAGCAGAGTCAGACCCAAAGTCTGAATGTCCTGATTTCCAATCCAGTGTTTGAAACAACAGCAGTAGCAGCAGCTGCCATCATGGGCTGAGTGCCCACTTTGTGCCGGGCCTGCTAAACACTTTATACAGCCTGGCCAGGACGGAAGCTCGGGCAGGAACCAGGCAGACAGGACCCAAACAACGCCTCCTGCCCCTCTTAATTACATGTTTCTCTTCGCTGACATCACCACCCCCTCCTTGCTTAGGCGCCTTGGCCAGTGGTGGTTTTGCTGGTGGCCAGCTGTGTTGTCATTTTCTCTATCCCCATGAAACTCCCCTCCCACAATGCTATTTACGGTAAAAACAATAAAATAACATCAGTAAAAGGCATTTAAAAAATCGCTCTAAATCTCACCATCGTAGCCCAACAGCTGTTTTAATATTTCCATCTTCTTCAAATCTCTGCCCATGTGCCAACAGTACACATTTTTACACCCTTGTTCTTGGGATGTAGAAAGCAGTCTGTATTCCGCTTCCTTTGCTTGGTGTTGTTACAGGTGTTATGTTGTTTATAATTGTCTTTATCGGCTATAGAAGTCCACTGAGTGTCTCCATATTGCTAGACTTTTTGTTTCTAGATTCCGATTACAGTCATGCATCTCTTAATGATGGGGACCCGTTCTGAGAAATGCATTGTTAGACAATTTCGTCGTTGTGCCAACATAATAGCATGTACTTACACAATCCTAGATGGTATAGCGTCCTACACAACTAAGCTATAAGGCGCTAATCTTGTGGGACCACCGTCGTATGTGTGGTCTGTCGTTGACCGAAACGTCGTTTTGCCGCACGTGACTGTATTGTACATAATACTATGTTGAAAACCTTAGTGCTTACAGTGCTTTTCTCCCCGAGTTATTTCTTTAAGAGAAATAGTCAGGAGCGGTTTAAGAAAGGGCTTTGACGTATATTGCTTTAAAAAAGGGTTGTACTAATTTATGCTGCTACCAGCATCTTACCTTAGTGTACACATATTAATTAATTACGATAGGCTAGGCGTTTGACTCACATCATCTCATGTAACTCTCCCACTTGCTCTTCAAAGTCGGTGTTATTATCTCCATTTTTCAGTCAAGGAACTCGACGTTCAAAGCGGGTTAAGTCGCTTGCCTGAAGTCAGAGAACTAATGAGAGGTGGAGATAGGATTTGAGCTTTGAGCACCCGACTCTGCTCCGAAGCCCCTTCCATGAGAAACAGTTGAATGTTTCAAGGTTATTGTATCCTCGTTAGCATTATTAAAATCAACACATTTTGGCCTAATTTGATTGATGTTAACTGTTAGCCTTCTTGTTTCAATGTGCATTTTGACCTTTGACCTCTGAGTGGCCTGCAGACCTATGGAATTTAGAGGGGTGGGGCTTTGAGATCCCCTGGTTCTGTTTTGCCACTGTGTGCTGGCAGCTGAAGGGAGTGTGTCTGGGTGCCAGATGGTTTTTGGAAACACAGAGACACTCATGAATTCACACCCCTCAATCAACATATCAGTCTAGAGTCAACAAACTATTTGAGCCCCCGGATCTGCCCAGATTGATCAGAGTGGAGAGAGAGGAGAAAAGTGAGCTTTCTTTTCAAAGACCCCTCAGTCTAGCGAGGTAGATGGGGGCTAACTCAGCTGTTGGAGAATGAGATACCCAGGTATGAGGGTGGAAGTTTCATTCTCCAAGTCAGAGGTTGCTATTTTGTGCCGTGAAAAGTGGTTTTAGAAAACCTGAGTAGGTTGCCAGTATTCAAAAATCTGGAGATGTCACATAAAAATCTGAATTTCTGGCTTCTATTAAAAAAGGAGAGGATCTGTCAACCCTGAGCCTATAGTCCTGCATGCAGCATCGCCTGGAGGTGAGTAACAGCTGCCCCTTTTGGATGGGACACTTACTGTCCTGTTTGTCATAGTCCCGACCCTGCCTGGGTCACCAGTTCACATTTACCTTTTCATGCCCTTCTCTAAATGCTGCAGGAAGGCAAAGGAAGCAGTGCGCTTTGTCCAAGCCTGGAAGGATGGAGAGGAATGTGGGGCAGGTGTTCCTGAGGGTAGGGGATGATGTGAGCAGAGCTGCAGGGAACTGAGACCTGCTCTCACTGGTGCAGATAAAGCAGTGGTACTTTGGTTCCCATAGACACTGGGACAGTACACATGGGGCAGCCAAGACCAGAGCCAGCAAGTCAGGGAATAAAGCAAGGACCTCTGAACAAGACGGCAGAGTGAGCACACAAAATCCACCCCCTCCACTCCAAACACATAAGAATGATGGGTTAAAACAAAACTACATGGAAAAATATTCCTCTGTGGGCCGGGAATGGGGGAGAAAACACAAGTGCGGTAAGCGGGCTTCCAGCCAGCAGCCCTCAGGTTGCAGGAGCAGTGGGAGCCAGCCCTGTCATGTCCTTGTTGATTGGGGATCAGGTCTGCCTTGCTTGTGGGGAGAAGAGAGCCAGACTCTCTGTGAGAAGTCAGGAGGTAGGCCTTGTTCCCAGCAGGAAATATCTCTTTGGTGGCCTGATACATGACTGGAGACTGCCACTTGCTGTGGCCCAGGGAAGAAAGGAAAGCCCCCCGGGTGGAAACAGAAACTCGTATTGTGCTGTACTTGGGGCCAGCGCCTAAAGCTGTGATACCCACGCACTCCTGTGTAAAGAGCAGCCTGGGCTGATGTTTCCCTTTGCATCTTCTTTGTAAAGAGCATCCTGAGCAGGTTAATCACATAAAAAAGGAGAATGGGGTCATACTTAATCATCTTAAGAGGCCAAGCATCAGTGCTTTCTCACCTGTTCATTAAGGCGTGTTCTGAGATCCCCTGACTGGGTTTGCTTTGCAGGTGTTCACAGAACTTGAGGGTAATGTGGCTTCGTGGTTGAGTGCGTGTGCTCCGCTGCTGGCGGCCCAGGTTCGGATCCCGGGCGCGCACCGACACACTGCTTCTCCGGCCATGCTGAGGCCGCGTCCCACATACAGCAACTGGAGAGATGTGCAGCTATATGACGTACAACTATCTACTGGGGCTTTGGGGGGGGAAAAAAAAAGAAACTGCATTTCACAGAGTCAGGATGTAAGAGGAAAGGATCGTTGGTGATCTTGGCTTCTTCCATCATCTTATAGATGAGGAAATTGAGGCCCAGAGATTTGCTTCAGATCACACAGCTGGTCAGTGCAGATGTAGGTCTAGGGCCCGAGCCCCTGGGCTCCATCCTGGCTTTGCTTCAGAAGCCTCAGTTTCTTTATTTATAAAATGGGGGTAACTTTCTGGCCCCATGGAGTCATCAAGAGGCTGCAAAGCACAGTAACATGCTCCTCCCTTGTGTTGGGGTGACTGTCTCTCCTGAGGTGTTGGTGTGATTTTTTTTTTTCAATGGTGAATTCCTTATGGGGAAGCAGAGTAGTGGTGGGTAAGAGTATGGATTCTGGGGCCAGTGTGTCCAGATTTGGATCCTAGCTTCACCACTTACTGTCTGTGTGACTTTAGGCAAGTTACTTAGTCTTTCTGTGCTTCCATTTCCACATCTGTATGATAGGGCTAATAATAGCACCTATTATTGGGTTACAGAGAAGATTAAATGAGATAAAGCACTTTAAAGCCTCTAGAGCAATTCCTGGCACATACAAAGCCCCCAATAAATGTTAAGGGCCATTATTATTATTGTCTTGATATAACAGATTATATTTCCCTTTTTGCTTTGGCAGCCAGGGAACTCACCACTCAATTTGAACCTTGTCTTTAGACTGCCTAGGACCTAATGGCATCCATTTCTGTTTCCCTAACATTCTCTGGCATTATTTAACTATTTTGCTCTCATTTTCCCCATCATCCTGATTTCTATATATTATTGTATCATGTATTTTACTATAAAGTCTGGAATTAATAAATTAAGAAAAATATAGCAATTGGTGATTGAAACTGTCCTGATGACCTCCAGGATGATCTTGAAATAGGAGGTGAACTGTGTTATTAAAAAAATCATAGCTCACATTTTTGAGGGCCTATTGTGTATTAGCCATTGTCGCACATGCTTTGCACACGTTACCTTAAACCTCACAACCATCCTATGAGGTAGGGCCTATTATCCCATTTTGCAGTTGAGGAAACAAAGGCGCAGAGAGGTGAAGCAACTCAGCCAGTGCTTGCCTGCTGCAAGTGGCAGAGCCAGGATTCAGATGTGGCCCTGCCACACTTTTACTCCCTGTTCAGTGTTCTAGAGGGTCCTTGAGCTCTTGGGGGCAGAGGAGGGATGATTTTCGTCAGCCAACTGATGTTTTCTCTGCTGTTCCCAATTTCTCTACCTTCTCTTTGCTGCTTCCTGGGTTCCCCAGAGCCCATGAGGGCCCCCAAAGGCCTGGCTTTTGCCGAGATCCAGGCCCGCCAGCTGACCGTGCAGTGGGAGCCGCTGGGCTACAACGTGACACGTTGCCACACCTACACCGTGTCCCTGTGCTATCACTACACCCTGGGCAGCAGCCACAACCAGACCATCAGGGAGTGTGTGAAGATGGAGCGTGGTGTCAGCCGCTACACCATCAAGAACCTGCTGCCCTACCGGAACGTTCATGTGCGGCTCGTCCTTGCTAACCCCGAGGGACGCAAAGAGGGCAAGGAGGTCACCTTCCAGACGGACGAGGATGGTAAGAGTCCCTGCCCCGATTCCCAGGGCCCTCTGTGCCCCCCCACACTCACCCCATGTCTGAGACTGAAATTTTTTGCTTAGGATTAAACTGTATAACAACAAGTAATGACAGCTGATGTTTATTCCCTGGAAGACTTTGGGTTAGACTGGCATAATTTCTTCCTTAAATGGTTGGAAGAATTCAGCAGTGAAGCCACTTGGGCCTGGAGTTTTCTTTGTGGCAATGTTTTCTAATAACAGTTTTAGTTTTTAAAATAGATATTGTAATATTCAGATCTTCTATTCTTGTATCAGTTTTGGTGTACTGTGTTTTTAAGGAATTTGTTCATTTCACCTCAATTGTCAAGTTTCTTGACATAAATTTGGTTATAATAGTCTCTTATTATATTTATTTAATATCTGTAGGATCTATAGTGATATTCCCTTTTTCATTCCTGATCTTGGTAATTTGTGTCTTCTCTCTTTCTGTTTTCTTGTTAGGGGTGTATAAATTTTACTAATCTTTCTAAAGAGCCAACTTTTTGGCTTAATTGATTTTCTTTATTATTTTCTATTCTTTGTTTCCTTTTTTAATACTTTCTTTGGATTTGATCAGCTGTTCTTTTAGCTTTTTGAGATGGAAGCTTATTAGATCATTGATTTTGAGCCTTTATTTCTAATTTATGCATTTAAAGCTATAAATTTTCCTCTAAGCCCTGCTTTAGCTGCATCTCACGAGTTTTGATATGTTCTATTCTCATTATCATTCAGTTCAATATTTTCTAATTTCTGTTTTGATTTCTTCTTTGACCCAAGAGTTATTTAGAATTATGTTGCTTAATTTCTAAGCAATTGGGACTTTTCTAATTTTCTTTCTGTTATTGATTTCTAGCTTAATTCCACTATGGTCAGGGTACATATTCTAATTTTTGTGTTTTGAAATTTGATCCTTGCTTTATGGCCCAACATATGGTTAAATTTTGGTAAATATTCCATGTATACTGGAAAAAAAAGTGTATCTGTCATTGTGGGGTGCAGTGTCCTAATTATGTCAAGCTAATACTTATTAAGCACTTCCTACATGTCAAGCACTATTCTGAATGCTTTTTGTATATTAATGCATATAATCCCTATGAGAACCATATGTGGTAGGTGACTACTACTATCCCCATTTTACAGATGACGTCACATAGCTAGTAGCTAGGTGGCAGAGCTGGGTTTCAAACCTGGCTATCTGCTTCAGAATTTTCATTCTTAACAGCTACGCCCTGATGCCAGCACAGGTCCAAAGCCTTCCCCCAGATTCCTCAAATCCCCAGGTACCCTACATTCCTTGGTTGATGGTTTTTCTTGCCTCCCCACATATGCAGTTTTCTGTTCTGCACAGCGGTGGCCCAGAAACAAAATTCACCTCCTTCCTTGATTTCCACGAAACCCAACTCACTCAAGGCAGCATGTGTGCCCTATGCCCTGCACTGATGCACTGAGGATTTGCTGGGGGTGGGAGTGAGGACTGGAGGGGTTTACCCTGAAGCATTGCAAATGTAGAGAAGGAAAACTTAACTCTTTTTTCTTCTACCCATCTTAGGTTCATTGGCTGGGGCCCTATAAGTTAGACTGAGAAAAGAGAAATTAACAAGAGAAACCCAAACAGGAGTTTGTTAGCATGTGCATTGCACGTACACATGGGAGTACTCATTGTTGAGAAACTCAGAGGGGTGGTTAGAACTTGGGCTTATATAGCGTCTTAGCAAAAGAGCAATGAATTTTTAGAGAAGTGACAAGACAAAGAAAAAGGACTTTGAGATTCTAGAGGCAGCAAATTATTCAAAGGCAAATATGTGGGAAAACTAATGGTAGATAAGGGCTAGTTAATAAAGTTTTTGTAGATTCTTTTGGGCTGAGAAGGGTCTAGAGTTGTCTCCATGGTTAACTTCTCTCCTTCCTGGTAGAGAGGGGAGGGGGCACCTTTGCAAATTTACGTCCTGCTTTTAGGCAGATAGGGGAGGGCAGAGAACTTTTCTCGTATCTGCCTCTCCTCAATTGTGCTCTCAGTTCAGCTCAAAATAATCCGTATGCTAAAGTGGCATATTTTGGGGCAGCATATTCTGCTACCTTCACAAACAACCTCAAGTTCAACATCAGACCACTCCATACTTCAAGTCTGTTGACCTCAGCCCCCCTGCCCCGCCCCTCCGAGGTATGTTGTGTGGCTGCTTCACCCACGCTGACCAGGCCTCAGTTGCTCTGCTTGGCCTTCTCTCTTCTTTCTCTGCCCCTCTCCTTCCCCCTCCCTCCAATAACTGTTCATTATATAATGTTTTTCATCAAAATAGTGTAATACTTATAGGAAGTGCGCTTATCTTAAGCGGCCAGCTCAATGAATTCTCAGACTGGACACATCAGGATAACCCACACCTAGACCAAGAAATGGCATTACCAGCTGCCCAGAAGCCCCCCTTTATATGCCCTCCCACTCGCAACCTCCCAAGGGTAACCATTATACTGACCTATAAGGCCAGGGATTAATTTCTGCTTGGTTTTGAACTTTATATCAATGGAATCATACAGCATGTCTTCTTTTTATGACTGGCTTCTTTCTCCCAACGTTGTGCTTGAGAGATTCAGCTACGTTGTGTGTGCAGTTCTAGAGAATTCATTCTCATTGTTGAATAGTCCATTATGTGAATATGCCACATTTATTTATCCTATTTACTGTTGTTGGGCATTTGGGTTGTTTCCAGTTTTCAGCGATTTTAAATTGTGCTGCAAAGAAAATCCCTGTAGATTATTATTATTTTTTTTGGTAAATATACACATTTCTGATGGGTTTATGCCTAGGAGTGGAACGGCTAGGTTATAGGATATGTGTTCAGAATAAGTAGATATAGCCAGACAATTTTCCTGAGTGGTTATATCAGTTTACACTCTTGCTAGCAGTGTGTGAAAATTTCACTTGCTCTGCGTCCTCACCAGCACTTGGAATTGTCTTTCGCATTTTGTCGTTTTGGTGGGTGGATAGTGGTGTTGCCTTGTTAACTGTTTTAACACAGAGCACTTGAGCTTTCATTGATTGTTATCCTGGTTTCTGCTTTCCTCTGCCTTAGGATTTCAGCTTCCCCACAATGGTTTATCAAGGTGTTTTCCCAAATAAAGACTATTCTCTTCCTAGAAGAAATTCCTTGTGCCTGCTGTTAAGATGACACGTTAAAACGAAAACAAACAAAATAAAACAAAACTATACCTGAAAGGATTTATGCTAAAATGTTAACAGTATTTATCTCTGGGTAATAGACTGTAGGTGCCATTAGTTTTCTTTATGCTCATTTTGATTTTCTACATTGAACATATTGTTTGTGTAATTAAAAATTTTTACACAAGAAAACATCTCCACCCATAATTCTGCCACTCTAATGCACTCGTTTTCATTTCTCTGGCTAACGTCTGTATTTTCTGAAAACCCCTCAACTGGAACAAAATAGGAGCATTCAGACATTCTTCTCTGCTGAGTGAAACCTGCACAGTAACAAAAATGCCAGCCACCCTTTCTGAGTGATCAAGTTGAACCATATGAAATGGCTGATATTTGCTTTGGGGCTGTATGTACATCGTATCATTTAATTCTGGTGAGGGAGGGGTTATTATCATCCCATTTCATGGACGAGGAAACCGAGGCTCAGAGAGGTTGAGTAGTCCAAGTGCACCAGCTAGGAAATGGCAAGGTGGGAATTTGAACCCAATATCTGGCTCCAGAGCCCGCTTTCCCCTGCCCCACGTGGCCTTTCCCTCGCAGTGCCTGGCGGGATTGCGGCCGAGTCCCTGACCTTCACTCCACTGGAGGACATGATCTTCCTCAAGTGGGAGGAGCCCCAGGAACCCAACGGCCTCATCACTCAGTATGAGGTGGGTTTGGATCCTATTACAGTGGGAGTCCCTGGTGGAAAGTGGGCACACAGCTTGGAGAGGGAGGTACATTGAGGGGACAGAAGTGATCATCATGGTTCAACTATGTCTGGGTTTGTGTCCTGTAGGTTATGGGGACAGGGGCCCTGAAGGCAGGAGAGAGAGGGGAAGGTGCCCAGAGGCCTGGGCTAATGGGCACCCACAGTCCTACTCATCCTCTCCCCTTTGCCCAGCTAATCCCTAGCTCACTTGAACCGTGATGGGTGGGAGGCTACAGGGCCAGTGGTGCCCTGCCCATCCCTGTGCCTGCCTACCTGCCCATCCTGCCCCCAGATCAGCTACCAGAGCATCGAGTCGTCAGACCCGGCGGTGAATGTGCCGGGCCCGCGACGTACCATCTCCAAGCTCCGCAATGAGACCTACCACGTCTTCTCCAACCTGCACCCAGGCACCACCTACCTGTTCTCCGTGCGGGCCCGCACTGGCAAGGGCTTCGGCCAGGCGGCACTCACTGAGATCACCACCAACATCTCAGGTGAGCCCCGCCTGACCCTGGCCTGGCCCCTCTGCAGGAGGCCTGGAATCCCAGGGTTCCATGGGCAGAGGGGAGTGGGGGGCATCCCAGGGTGGTTATAGAGGGCCCTTGCTGAGATAAATGTACTGTTCAGGGGCTGAGGTCAGGGGTCAGGGAGGGTTAAGTCAGAGGGAGCAAGGAGAATAAGGCTGAAGGGAAGAGATCTGAGGACAGGGTCAAGGAGGCTGGAGGCCTGGCCTTCCTGGTCCAGTGGCCTGGCTCTGTTCTAATGTCCCTGCCCCCTTCCCCAGCTCCCAGCTTTGATTATGCCGACATGCCGTCGCCCTTGGGCGAGTCTGAGAACACCATCACCGTGCTGCTGAGGCCGGCACAGGGCCGCGGTGCACCCATCAGGTGGGAAAGCCTGGATGGAGGGGCGGGAGGTCTGGGCTGCAGGGAAGAGGCCCCTCCTCTGACCCAGAGCCCCCCACCCAGGCCAGCTCACCCTTGGCCTCCCTCAGTCTCCCACTCAAGGTTCAGAGTGTCTGGAGGAGGACATTCTGTGATCCTGCGCAGGTGGAAAGCTTGCGGTCACTCCCCTCTGAGGCCATGGGTGTCTGGTGGTGATTGTCATGAGTTCTCTGGACAGTGTCCAGCCTGCAGAGGTGACTGTCCAGACCTCTCCAGAGGGCCTTCCCTCAGACACCTTGGAGAAGTGAAACTCTGGGGGCCTTATTTCTTCCCAGCTTTTTCCCTGGAGGGTCCTGCCCAGGGAGACACAGGAATGGGCTTTCTAGAAGGCCCGGACAGCCTGCCAGAAAGGGCCGTTTTTCTGGAGTGGCCAAGAGCTTGGCTTCTCCACTTCCTTTCCTCCAGAGGAAGCTGGGGCTACTGATGCTGTGGTGGCTGCCTCCGCTGGGAGAAGGTGCTGGGGACAAGGTGGGGTGCATGTGAGTGTGTGTGTGTGTGTGTGTATGATGGAGATGTGTGTGTGCGAGGTGTGGTGTGGAGGTGTGTGTGTGTGACATAGGTGTAGTGTGTGAGTCTGAGGGTGTGTGAGAGGTGTGGGGGAGTATGAGTGTATGTGTGAGAGAGAGTGTGAGGATGTTGGTGGGGTGTGTGCGAGTGTGTGCACATGCTTACTCTCAGCCAGACACTGCTAGAGACCTTGCCTGCACGAGTCATTTATCCTCAGGGCAGCTTGTGGAGTGGGTACTACTACCTTTATTTTACACCTCAGGAAACAGGCTCAGGAAGCCTACATAACTTGCCCTCAAGGCCACCAGCTGGTGAGTGATAGAGCTGGGATTTGGAACCAGGTCTGTTTGCACAGGCTGTACCTTTTCTTGAAGTCACAGAGCCTCCCTGGCCCTCTGTCCACCTCCTCCTTCCACAAGGGTGCATGCACGGGGAGAGGGTGACAGCCTGTATTTGGGCATGGGAAGGTTCTAGTAAGTCCCCTCCCAAGAAGGTAGTGGGTTGCCCAGGTTCCCTTGACACTCCCTCACTTCCTCACTCCCCACCCCAACTCTTTCCTGCTTTGCCTCCACTGTATTTGCCACTGTCTGTCCTGGGCTGATTGCCAGACCCTCAGGGGAGACCCGGGAAAAAGTCCGTGTCTGAGGAGCGTTTTGCATTTTTCAGGTGCCTCTGGGCCCTGGTGCCGCTTAATCTGGGGGGAGTTGGGAAACCCAGCAGCACCTTCTCCTTTCCTTGTCCTCTCGAGGGGTCCTGTGAGCAGGCCTGGTCAGCATCCCTCAGGGATGATGATGCCAGGGCTGGGTGGGGATGGGGGTGGAACATGGTGAGAGGGGAGAGGCATTATGGCTGTGCAACCTTGGGCATGTCCCTTCACCTCTCTGAGCTCCCTTTCCTTATCTGCATAATGGGGATCATCTCAGATCAAGATGTGCTTTGTTCACGGCTAATGTTGATTATTTTCACCTCCTGGTGGGACCTGGGGCTGAGGGAGGCCTGACCTTGGCCTGAGACATGGAGGCTGAGTGGGGCCTGGGCTGGTGTTTGCAACGCGCTCGTGACAGGGAACGAAACTGTGTGGCTCAAATCACAGGGTGCTGGGGTGATTCCCCCACAACTTGGAAGCTCGAAAGAAACAGATGGAGAGCAAGGAAAAGGCATTTCTACTTCCTAGAGTGCAGACTGTCAGTATGGGGCGTCACACGCAGAGATGGGATGGAGGCTGTGACTGGAAATATTTATATTTGTCAGCATTCATTTATTTACTCTCGGCTTTGTTCCACCGAGGATTGGAGGGGCTCACAGCAAAAGGTCATTCAGTAAAGTGAGAAAAATAAATAGAAACACACAAGTCAAAACCAGGAGACACAAATCGGAGGGAATACGGACAGGGAACACAAATCAGCCTTCAGGACCCGGAGACAACGGGCTCAGAGTTGCAGACTCTGGGTTGGGAGGGGACTAGAGATGTAGGATTAGTGAGTCCTTATTTGCTTGCTCAGTCACTGTCTTCTCCCATGGAGGGCAGTTCCAGGAAGCCTGGATCCCCTAGTACCCACATAGGGCCCATCATCTGAGCTCAGTAAACACTTTCTGAATGAATGAATGCCTCCTGTCTAACTCTAGTTTACTGAGGCCTGGAGGGAGCCATTGGTAACCCTGGTGGAGGCTGAGGCTTCGGGATCCCGGCCCTGTGGCAGGTGCAGGAGGACTCATTGAGGAGCCTGGGTGGGGCCTTAGGGCTTGGTGCCATTGAGCAGGGCCCGCATTCTTTCAGCTTAGTCACAGTAATAACACCTGACAGGCACGGGCTGCTTGCTGAACTTGCCTCCTTCCTCTCATCCAGCTCGTGGAACAGTCCTGTGGTCACTCCCATTTTACAGAGGAGGAAACCAAGGCCCGGGGAGGTTAAGTGACTTGCCCGGCTAGTAAGAGGCAGAGCGGAGACGAGCCCCCAGCTGGGCCTGACCCCAAAGCCCATGCCCTTAGCCACCAGACGGCTCTCCGCGTTCGCTGGCCGGTGTGATCACTGCGCTCTCCCCTCCCGTCCAGTGTGTACCAGGTGGTTGTGGAGGAGGAGCGGCCGCGGAGGCTGCGGCGGGAGCCGGCCGGCCAGGACTGCTTCCCAGTGCCGCTGACCTTCGATGCGGCGCTGGCCCGCGGCCTGGTGCACTACTTTGGGGCCGAACTGGCCGCCAGCAGTCTGCCTGAGGCCATGCCCTTCACCGTGGGTGACAACCAGACCTATCGCGGCTTCTGGAACCCACCGCTTGAGCCCAGGAAGGCCTACCTCATCTACTTCCAGGCAACAAGCCACTTGAAGGGGGTGAGGGACCGGCCGGGGTCGTGGTGGGGGTGGTTGGGGGCCAGGCTTGGGACAGTTTGTAGCGGGCCACTACAGAAGACAGACCCTCTCAGGCCCCGCCCACTTATTGGTGCCCACCCTCCCGTGGCCCCGCCCCCGTGGGCCCCGCCCCCTCTCTGAGCCCTGTCCTCTCCCCTCCCCTGTTCCCTGCCTCCTCTATTGATCCCTGCCCTCCTCCCCTGACCCCGCCCTCCTGACCCCAGGCTCCTTCCCTCCAGCACTAGCCCCTTCCTGAGCCTTTTTTCCCAGACTCCTTTCTATCCAGGCCCCCAGTCTAGTCCCTGCCTCCTCCCTGAGACTCCGGTCTTCTATCTCAGGCTCTTCTCGCCCCAGGGGGGTCCGTCTCAGGTTCCTGCTTTCACCAGACCTTGAAGCCTAGGACCCGCCTTCTCCCTGAAGCCCCGCCCTTCTCCAACCTCTTTCCTCCTCGGATCTCTCCTTCCCAGGCTTCCCGCTCCTAACCATCCTAACCAGACCGTTACCCTCATTTCTGAGTCCCCGCCCCGTTCCCTTTCCCGTGGATCTCATTCCCCTTTCCTAAGGCACTGCCCCGCTTGCAAGCCCCTCCCCTCTCGGCCCGCCCTTCTCTGGGTCCCCCCAGGCCCTCCTGTCGGTGGGGTGTCTTTAGTTACAGTCTGCACCAGACAAGCCCTGCCCAGGCCCAAGACACGCGGCCCAAGGTTCCCCCCGCTCCGGGGAGGGTCAGGTCTGGTGCTGAGACCCCCATCTGTGCTTCCAGGAGACCCGGCTGAATTGCATCCGCATCGCCAGGAAAGGTAAGTCCCACAGGGTTCAGGCCTTTGGCAGTGGGGTTCTCACCTGCTGGGCTCTGAGGAGGTGGACCCTGAGGACCCATGGCTGTGGGAGCAGAGGATGGTGGTCCAGCAGGCCTGGGGTCAGGAGGAGTTTCCCTTCTTGGCCCTCATGTGCCCCACCTCAAGGGGTCCTTCTCCCAGACTGGGCAGCAGGGCTACACCCCGCTAACTCCCCACCCGCCATGGTCACAGAATGGGCCTTCACGGGGCCGGGACAGGCCTGTGGAGAGGGAGCCATTATGGTTGGGTCATGGGGGTGATGGGTACTGGGTGCTGGTTCTGGGTTCTGTATCTGCCCCCTTTCCTGTGGTGGGAAGAGGTGGGTACGGCGTGGACCCTGCGGTGTAGAGATTGTCCCTGCTCCCAGACAGGATTGGTTTGCCGTGCTGAGATGCCCTAACTACACCCTAGGCACGTAAGTCTCTTCCCCCGTCACCTCTCAGGAGGGCAAGGGGGTGAGTCTGAAAGCATCCTCCATCCTCCATCCACTGAAGGATGGGGAGGATTTGAGATAGTAGAGAGGAGAGGGGAGCCATTCCTGACGGGCAACAGTGCAAGTAAAGGATCTGACACAGGAATGCAGAAGGCGTGAGGGATGATGAGGAGATGGATCTGATTGAAAGGCCGTTGTTGAGGACCAGGGGCAGTTGTCTGCATGTGCGTTTATGCAGCCTCATTTGTTCCTTGGGGCTCAGACCCCAGCAGGCAGGGGGTAGGTGGTCCCTATCTCCCCCTCTGATCCTTTGTCCTGCTTTGTTCTCTCCAGCTGCCTGCAAGGAAAGCAAGCGGCCCCTGGAGGTGTCCCAGAGATCAGAAGAGATGGGGCTCATCCTGGGCATCTGTGCGGGGGGACTTGCTGTCCTCATCCTCCTGTTGGGGGCCATCATTATCATCATCCGCAAGGGGTGAGTGAGGCGGGTGCCCTGGTCGACCCATGGCTCCTGCCCCTCAGAGGCCTGGTGGGCAGAGAGGAGCACGAGTGTGTGGAGGGCTGCCAGCCTGGACATCAGGCCTGTGGATGGACCCAAGCCGGGTGGTGGGAAACCAGAGACTCGGCAAATGGAGCTGCCCCAGAGCGGCTTGGCTGGAGCCGAGGTTTGGTTGGTGCCAGGTGCCACTCTCCAGGGAAGGGTGCTCAGTGCCTGCTGCCAAGAGCTGTGTTGGAAGTGGGCACCGCCCTCCTGTGCCTGCTGGACTGTTCCAACGGGGAGGCTGTGGAGGTGGCCTGACTTGGAATCTCCAGCCCCCTGCAGACCTTCTGCCAACTTGTCTGCCCTACCCTGTGGTGTTGACCCTGAGCAGTGGGGGTGGTGCTCACTCCCCTTCAAACCAAGGACCCTGAGCCTTGGCTCTTCCTGGGACCCACCCTCTCTTGGGCTCAGCTTGCCCTGGACCCTGTTACTGTTGATCCCCTGAGGAGTCCTCCTGGGCCCATGACTCAGAGAAGACCTCCCCTCTGTCCCTACCATCCCCCAGGCTTCAAAGGTACCGACTCGTGTTTGTGAAGGATGCGTTTTCCTAGTGCATTTTGCAGTGGGCACTGTGAAACCCAGTATATCTTAGAATCCAGAACTTAGAATTTTGGAGTTTCAGAAATCCAGGATTTGGGATTCTAAGAGTCTCAGAATTTAGAATTGTAGAGGCGCAGAGCCCGAAAAGTGAAGGCTGCCCAGCAGTTCAAGGATATCTAGTCTGGTGGGTTTCAAATCTTTTTAAAGCAACAGAACCTGTCTTCAAAACAACAAATAAACCTCCCCTGGGAGCCCAGTACATGGAGCAGATGAAGGCTGACCCTCTGGTTGGAGCCGAGTGGAGCTTTCTAAGACCTCTCTGCTTGCCCCCCAGTGCCCCACCTCATTCCTCATCAGGCAGCCCCAGGACACTGTGATCCAAGCTCCTTAATTGAGAGATGGAGATGCTGAGGGCCAGGGGGGGCATGGACCTGCCCAGGGTCACCCAGGGAACCAGAGGCAGAGCCTGCTCTGTTCTCTCCCCTCCTGGGCTCTGACTTCTATAGCCCCTGCTGCTGCCAGGCTGGGCACATGTGGGTGAGTTGGCGCTGGGTCTCTGGGCTGCCAGGAGCAGATAAGGAGGATCCAGGGAGGTGAAGAACTGGCTAGGGATCCCGTTGCAAGAGAGAGACTCTTCCAGAGAGTCTGGAGGTGGGGCGTGCCAGTGATGTGGGGTGGCATTGGGGGGTGGCCTGTCCAGGGCGTTAGGCTCTGACTTTTTCCCTTTCCTAGTCCCTGCGCAGCTTCATGAGACAAAATATTTTAAACCATCATTTAACGAGTATTACAATGTGCCGGGAGCTTTACACACATCGTCCATTAGGACATTAGTTATTGAGCACCTACTGTGTGCCAGGCGCTCGGGCTACATCAGAGGACATTTCCTTCTTGGATCCTGACCCACGAAGCAGGTCTGACTCCCTTTTCACGGATGAGGAAGCTAATTAAGTGACTTGCCCACGTTACTGGGCTGATAAGTGGCAGGGCCTGTTTAAACCCAGGCCCAACTGCAAAGCCAGTGCTCCTCACAGCCGGGGATGTGAAGGGCCTCACCATGGCTGGCGCACAGTAGGTGCCCGGAAGTGGCAAGTCCCTGTCTTCTGGGAGTTGGCTCTGGGGGACTGGGGAATGGGGCAGATGGAGAGGGCTGTAAGGGAGGGGTGAGATTTTGGGGAGTTGCAGGTGGTATTTGAGGCCTTGAAATCTACCCTCCAGGAGACAGGATTAGCAGAGTGCGGGATGTCACTCAACCCTGCAGAGAACTTTCTGTCCAGGAGGGGATGGGTCGGAGCTGCCAGGGCCTCACTAGGAAACCCTCCACTTTGCAGCTGCTACCCCATAAACCCTTCCAGGTGACTCCAGAAGCTCTAGGATCCCCCCACACCTCCTTATTTCCTCTAAAAGCCATTCAGCCCCATTCTATAGCACCTCACTGCATGCCCCAAATCCTACCTGGCTTTCAGGGTCTACTGTGCCCCGTAGGGCTCCCCCAGTCTGCACTGCGGGGTGTCCTGGGACAGAGCAGCTCTGTCAGGGACGTGGGTGTTCAGATCAACTTGGGGTGCGAATGTAGTGGACAGATTAGGAGGTTGCTGAGGGAGGGCAGTTACCCAGTTATCCCCCTGTGCATGCTTATTGGAGGAAGGAGGCGGCCCTGGGGGGCCAGCTGGGAGGAGATGTCCGATTCTCCATCCTGCCCTGCCGTGTGGACAATGAGACTGGATGCACCTGCCCCTGGGAACTCCAGGGCGTGGAAGGGGAGGCCTGGCGCACTCCGGGCTGGGTTGGATACCCTAGTTCTGCCTCCAGAGTCTGCCGGTCTCCCTGGCAGCACCTTCTTCTTCCTGCTCTTTTTCCTTTACTTACTTGTAGGGCTTTACTCCATGTTTATCTTCCCTGCTGGATTGGGAGCTCTATGAGGGCAGAGAAATTTCTGTCTTGTTGGCTGTGTATCCCCAGGGTCTGGCCCAGGGCACTTGGGTCCTCCTGAGCTCCCCATGCCCATCTCAGCAGGCAGAGGGAGGCAGGGAAGACCTGAGCATGTGCTTCCTGTTGCTTCAGACTCCCAGCAGCCCCCGCGGAGGTGGCTTTTTATTAACCTCACTTGTTTAGAGGAGGAAGTGGAGGCTCCTAGAGGTGGAGTTCTTTTATTTATTTTCCTTTATTTATTGATTACTCAATTCAATGAAATATTTATCGGGGATCATAATGTGCTGGGCACTGTCCTGGGCCCCAGGGATCCAACAGTGGGCAAAAAAGTCTAGGGTGCTGCCTTCTAGTGCTTTGTAGCTAGTGGGGAGCCTGGGATTAAACTAGAAAAAGCACAAATGGTTAAAACAAATTATGAAAAGAACAGGGTGCCAGAGTGGGGGCAGAGAGAGTGGTGATTCGGGGGAGGGGTCAGGGAAGGCCCTTCTGAAGTCATGACATTTTGGCTGAGACCAGCAGAATGCCGTTCGTTCAGCCATCCCTTGCCCCTTTGAGGCCTCTGTGACCAGCCGCAGGGCCCTGGAGCCTCCCCGCTCTCCCTGGGGGGGATGAGATGTGCTGTGTGACCTCCAGCCAGTCTGCTGCCCTGGCTGGGCCTCGGTCTTCCACTCTTCTCTCTCCTTCCCTTCCCTCAGTCTGCAACATCAGTGTTGGGGTGTTGTGGGGTGATGAGGGGTGGTGGATGGAGGACCCCTGCATGTGCCTGGATGGGGCCTCAGGAGGGAGCTGGCTCTGGGGTCAGGGTCCTGGGCCTGCTTGGGCCCCCCCACTGACCCCCAGAGAGCCCCGGCCCACCACGACTCCCCAGGACTCGGCTTCCCCGTCTGTGCGGTGGGGTCAGCCCTGCTCTGCCTCCTCTCTGTGGGTGCTTTGCGGTCATGTCAGGGCCCCTGACCCACGCGGTGCTTTGGGTGCCCATGAGGGGCGACCTGCCTCCTCTGCTGGACCCCACTCCCAGGGGCAGTCTGGATGCTGAGGGGGCCCCAGGCTTGCCCTGGAGTCCACCTGGAGTCCTCTCCTCCCTGCCCCCGCCCCGCCTCGCCTCTGGGTCCCTCTCAGGCACAGGTGTATGCGAAGGGCTGTCCCCTTGGGCAGAGGGGCCTGCAGGTGTGAGCGGCATTGGGACTGAGGGTGAGGGGCTGTCTGCAGGGTGCGTGCAGCCCTGGGGGAGGGTGGGTGCCTTGAGTGTGTGAGTGGGGGGGTGTCCATGTGTGTGAGTGTGCGTGCCTGTGTGTGTTTGTGAATATGTGTCTGTGTATGTATCTGTGTGTCAGTGTGTAAGTATTGGAATATGTGTGTCTGTGTTTGTAAGTGCATGAGTGTGTCAGTGTGTGTTTCTATGTGTGTGAGTGTATGTGAATGTGTATCCATATGGGTGTGTCTGTTTATGTGTGAATGTACAAGGTTGTGTATTTCTCTCTGTGAATGCATGTGTCTGTGACTGTGTGTGAAAGCTCTGCTTCCCCCAGGCCCTTTCCCCACTTCCTCCTCACTCCAGCGGCAGGCTTGGGGAAGGTTCTGGAAGGGGCCTTGGGTCCTGGTCATCAACGGCTGAGCCATGCCAGCCCTTGGGACAAGGAAGGCCCTTCTGACCTGTCCGGTCCCCAGCCAGCCCCCTCCCCAGCACGGAAAGCTCCAGGCCCCTCCCCGCTGGCTGGGCACTGCCCTCGCCCGCCTGTGGAAGGACCGTGGTCCCGACTGTGCTATTCTCTCTGCACGCTGCCAGGAGAGACCGCTATGCCTACTCCTACTACCCGTAAGTAGCCCCACCTGCCCTGGAGTCCAGGCCCCTCGTGGGGAAGCCGCCATCCCCACCCCTCTGGGCGTGGACCCCACACCCTGCCTGGCCTGGTGTCAGCCCCTCCTCCACGGCCACCTGTGTCTCAGCTTCCCTCCTCTGCTGTCTCTCCTTTCCGTGTCGTCCTCCTCGCGTGGGGGTCACGAGCGCTGGCTTGTCGTCAGAGTCCTGGGTTCAGACCTGGCTCTGCTGAGTCACCCCACACAAGTCACTTGACCTCCCTGAGCCTCGTGTCCTCTCGTCCCCAGAGGCAGCCCCTTGTGTTCTCGAGCCATTCCTGCTGGTCAGGACCTCCTGCCGCCAGACCACAGTCCACGTGCGGGAAGGTCCTCACACAGGTCCCGCTCTGGGGTCCGCAGCCCTTGTGGGTGCGTGTGCTTGTGGGGGCAGACCTCTCCCCACACGGGCAGCTCTCCCCACAGTGGGCGGCGCTCAGGGCACCACGAGTCCGTTTTCCAGCCGGGTGGTCCCAGGCTCCTCAGACCCACGTTTCCTGGGTGCTTCCTCTGGGCTCCGTTCTTTACACAGAGTCCTCACGGCAACCCTGAGAAGCAGGGACTATGATCACTCCCATTTTCCTGATGGGGAAACTGAGGCTCAGAGGGGTTAGGGACCTGTCAGAGGTCACAGGAAGTGTAGAACTGGGGTTACCACCCAGGCCCCATCTGACTTTCCAGCCTCCTGGTGCTACTCTGTCTTCTCTGACTCTGCAAGCCTTCCAGAACATTCCCCCGCACCTGTGTTTGTTCTCCCTCCCTGCAGAGCAGGCTCAGATGGCCCCAGGCCAGCCCAGAGGATGGTGGTCTCTTACCTCCTACTCCCTGGACCTTCTACTTGCATTGATGTCACCCAACGTCACATTAGCTTTTCTAGCAACGATGCCCTCATGAACTCATGTGGCGCCTCCAGCTCGGCTTTCACAGGAATTGCTGACAGGGCAGTTCTCCCTCCCTCTCCACTGGTGCAGTTAACTTTTGAGCCTAAATGCAGAACTTTTCAGAGCATCCATATTCCGCCTGCTTAATCTCACCCTGGGATCAGCTGGAGGCCGGCCGTGTCTGTTTCCCTCCAGGTTCTGTCTTCTGTGGATCTGGTTGGTTGGTGCTTGTAGTTCTTCCTAGTAGGCCACAAGGCCTGGGCGAGAACAGAGCCCTGAGGCACACCACTGGAGACTGCCCTCTCGGCCAGTGTCCACTCGTGATGAGTCCTCCTTGGACACCGTTGTTCAGCCAGAGGACCAGCTGTCCTCTGTCCACGGCCCTCTGTCTGTCTTCCCTGTGGTTTGCTGGTGTCTGGCCTGTCCCTCCCTCTCTCTGTCCTTTCCTCATCCCTCTCTCTCCTTTCACTGTCTCTTTACTCTCCTCCACCTCCACCTGCTCTCTCATGTTGATGGTCAAGGTCACAGCCACAGAGGCTTCTTTTCACCTGCCCCCAAAGGGCTCTTTGGCTCTGCCCTGGCCACAGTGAGGGCGACACCCAGAGCCTGCAGGTGGGGCTGGGAGTGGGAGGCCTGGGCCTGCTGAGCCGTCTCTCGTCCAGACTGCGAAGGCAGTGCCCATCTCAGCAGCAGCATTGGTCCCCAGGGTGGAAGACAGAGCCATCTTCTCAGCGCAGGAAGGACATTGTGGTCCTGCAGAAGGTGCATCCAGAGGTCATCCTGTCCTTCCCCTGCCTCGGGCAGCTTTTGAGCCAGGGCAGGCTGATTGGTGTTTGCCTGTCTGGGAAGATCCTTCATTGGCCTCTTCATCTCCTTGGATGATCAGTGTTCCTGAGCCTTCATAACCCAGAAGTCCTTTCTTGGGTCTACCCCATATCCTGCACACTGTAGGGCCAAGCAGGGCAATGGCTCTCTGTCTCCAGCCTTCCTGTGATTGGGCCCCTGGCTCTTCTCCTATCTCACCAGAGTCCCAAGTCACTTCCCCTTTGCCTGTGCTGGGCCCCTCGTTCCTGGAGCTGCTCTGCCTGTCCCCTATCCCCTGTTCTCCCTCCCACTTTCCTCGAGTTCCCCCGGAGTCACAAACTGCCATCCTCTTCTATAAGGCTGGGCTAGAGGCCTGGGCTGTGCAGGGCCCTTGTCCAGGGGCCTCTCCAGAAGCTCTGCCCTCTTGGGAGGGACCGGGGCCTCTTATCCTCTCCCTCTGCTGCTTCCAGCGGCAGGTTGGATGGTGGGCAGTGGTGGGAATTTGCACCCTGTGCAGACCCCTTTACAAGTCTAGTGTGGCCTGTAGTGGGACCATCCTGGGCTTCTGGGGGTAAGAAGAAGCCACACTTGGAGTTCATTCTGTGCCCAGGGGAGGACTCCTGAGCACTGGCTGAGCACTAGCCAGACTCTGCCATGAAAGAGAAGTGTAGTCCTCCCCCACTGCAGGAGAAAAAGAAGTTCCCAGGGCAGGTCTCTGGTGAGGACAAGGGGAAAGGAGGATAGAGTTGGGGCAGCCATCTTCCCAGTTCGGGGTGTGGTGACTGTCTGCTGTGACACCAAAATACGTCCAGAATGACTTTCCTTCCCGTTTCCTAAGCCCTCGGGGCCAGTGCGAGTTAGGAGCTAGGTCCCAGCCCAAGGCCACTGCTACTCCATCCATTACTCTCAGCAAAGGTCTGCAGGGCAGGGACCCTGCAGCCTCTTTTGCGGGAAGCGGCAGCTCTCTGGTTCTGGTGAGTGAAGGATGGAGGCAGAGCCCCCTCAGCATCCAGGGATGCTTCTAGAATGGCTCCTGGCTTCAAAGCCCCCTGATCGCTTGGCCTCCGCATCCACCTCTGGGCTCTGTCCTGCCCAGCTCAGGCCTGTGTCTCTCGTGAACTCCCCTCTGCAGGAAGCCGGTGAACATGACCAAGGCCACCGTCAACTACCGCCAGGAGAAGACCCACATGATGAGTGCCGTGGACCGGAGCTTCACAGACCAGAGCACCCTGCAGGAGGATGAGCGGCTGGGCCTCTCCTTCATGGACGCCCACGGCTACAGCCCCCGGGGTGAGTGCTTGGGCCCTGGGGCTCCTTCCTCATGGCTCTGGGGCCCTCCATATCAGATAAGTTCTGTAATAGCCTGATCCAAAATCGAAGCATCTGTTGTGCTCTTGCTGGGTACCAGCACTGGCACTGGGAATACACAGAAGGCACAGGTATTACCTTTGTGCTGGAGGAGCTTTAGGAAAATTGAGGACTTAGACACAGACTCAAATAAGAGGAATGCAAGGTCACGTGTCAGTTGTGGGAAGTGCTCCGGGGACTCAGAGGAGGGAGTGATGCTGTGTCAGAGGGATCAGAGCTGTCTCCTGGCTTATTGAGCGCCTGCTGTGTGAGAGGCAGGGGACTAGTGGCTAAGGGTGGCTGGAGTCAGACAGACCTGGGTTTGCATCTCAGATCCCCTTAGCTGTGTGACCTGGGGCAAGTCGCTTAACCTCTCTGGATGTCTGCTTCCTCATGTATAAAATGGGGATAAAAATCATCTCTGCTTGTAGGGCTTCTGGAAGACTAAATGAGATATTGTGTATACACCCATTTAATGCTGTGCCTGACATGTAGGAAGAGTATAGTGATTCAGCTGTATGTGCTAGGGGCTTGTCATAAATCACTTTATTGCACATCTTTTAATTCTATTTAGTGCTAATTTTTACAAAGGAAAATATGTAATGTTTATGAAAGCCATAAAGTCGTAATAATACAACAGTCCCCAGTGAGCCCCACTGGTGAATTAGAGCATCATCTGAATGCTCCTCCCTAACTATATCCCCTACCTCCCTCTTAGATGTAAATATTCCCCTGAAATTTGCGTTTATCATTTACTTGCCTTTTCTGGGATAGTTTTACCACGTCTGCATGTATCCCCAAACAACGCATTGTATAATTTTGCTTGCTTTTGAGTTTTATAAAAATGAAATCACTGTCTATTTTTCAACTCAACATCATGTTTCTAACATTTGCCCAGGTGGGTGTTTCGCTGTAGTTCATTTATTTTCTCTGATGTATAGTTTTCCATTGCGTGAATATATGGCAGTTTATTTCTCCATTCTGCCGTCTGTGGACATTTGATTTGCTTCTAGTTTTCTTGTTATTACAAATGAGGCTGCTGTGAACCTTCTTAAATGAATCTTCAGGTGTACCTGCACAGGAGATTCTAGAAGTAGAACTGCTGGATTATAGAGTGTGTACTTGTTCCACTTTATAAGACAGTGCCAAATTGTTTTCCACAGTGGCTGTGCTTGGGTTCGCTCTTAGCAGCAGTGTATAAGAGTTTCTGTGGCTCTACATCAAGCTCAAAATTTGCCAGGCTTCTTTACTTTTGCCAAACTAGTTTGTATAAAATGGTAATTCTCTATAGTCTTAATTTGCATTCCTCTGATTACTAATGAGGTGGAACATATTTTCAAATCATTATTGGCCATTCAGGTTTCTTCTTCCATGAAATGCCTGTTCGTGTCTTTTACCTAATTTTCTATTGGTTTTTCTGTTGCTTTCTTAGTGGTTTTAGGAGTTCTTTATATATTTAGGATGATAAACATTTGTCACTTATGAATTGCAAATGTCTTCTCCCAGTTTGTGGCTCATCTTTGTAGGTTATTTATAGTGTCTTTGGACGAACAGGTTTTTATTTCAATTTAGTCACGTTCGTCAGTCTTTTCCTTTTTGATTTCTACTTTTTATGTTTTCTTAGAGAATTCTTCCCTATGCAAGGTCATAAAATCTTTTTTACTTTTTTCTAAACTTTTTAATATTTTGCATTTCACATTGCAAAATAGTAAATATCCATCAGTGATTGATTTTTGTATGTGATATGGATTAAGGATTTTATTTGATTTTTTGATAGGGAAAAGCAACTATGCCAGCATCAGTTGCTACGGTCGTACTTTCACTGCTGATTTGCAGTGGCACCTTATCATAGATCACGTTTCCATATATATGTGGATTGTGTTTTGGCTCCCTATTCTCTTTCATTGGCCAGTTTGGTGATTCCTATGCCAATACTCCCTAGCCTAATTACTGTGGTTATCTAAGTGTTGATATCTGAAACATCAAGCCTTCCGAACTTTGTTCTCCGTCAAGGATGTCTTGGCTATATTTGTCCTCACTCTCTTTCTTATAAATTTCAGAATCCTCTTTTCAAGTTCCTTGGAAAACTTCGTTGGGTGGATTAGTAGTGAACCTATAGATCAGTTTGGGGAAAACTGACATCTTATGAAATTGTCTTTCTATCTGTGAATATGATATATATCACCCCATTTATTGAGTGTCTTTCAATAATTTTCTCCATAAATCTTGTACATCTTTTGTTTGATGTACCCCCAGGTCCCTTGTAGTTTTGATTTCCATTGCAAATTGTGGTAAAATACACATAACATAAAATTTACCTTCTTAACCATTTTTTTTTTTTGTGAGGAAGATTGTCCCTGAGCTAACATCTCTGCTAATCTTTCTCTATTTTGTATATGGGAGGCCACCACAGCATGGCTTGATGAGCGGTGTGTAGGACCATGCCTGGGATCCGAACCTGCGAACCCCGGGCCACCAAAGCGGAGCGCGTGAGCTTAACCACTATGCCACTGGACCGACCCCTCTTGACCGTTTTTAAGTGTACTGTTCAATGGTATTAAATACGTTCATCATGTTGTGTAGCTGTCACCACCGTCCATCCCGGTGTAATGGGATGTAAATCTGAAACTCTACACTCGTTAAACAATAACACTCCATTCCCCCCTCTTCCTAGCTCCTGGCAACCACCATTCTACTTTCCGTCTCTATGATTTTGGCCACTATAAGTATTTCATATAAGTGGAATCATACAGTATTTGTCTTTTGTGACTGGCTTATTTGACTTACTGTCCTCAAGGTTTATCCATGTTGTAGCATCTTTTAGAATTTTGTTCCTTTTCAAGGCTGAATAATATTCCATTGTATGTATATATCACACTTTTCTTATTCATGTATCTGTTGATGGACACTTGGGTGCTTTCATGTTTTAGCTGTTGTGAATAATGCTGCTATGAACATGGGTGTGTGAGTGTCTCTTTGAGACCCCGCTTTTGGTTCGAGTATATACCCAAAAGTGGAATTGCTGGATCTTATAGTAGTTCTGTTTTTAATTTTTTGAAGAGCTGCCATACTGTTTTCCATAGCAGCTGAGCCATTTTACATTCCCACCAACAGTGTATGAGTTCCAATTTCCCTACATCCTCACTGATACTTGTTATTTTCTGTTTTGTTTTTGATAGCAGTCATCCTAATGGGTGTGAGGTGACATCTTGCAGTTTTGATTTGCATTTACCTGGTGATGCGTGATGTGATGTTGAGCATCTTTTTATGTGCTTATTGCCCATTTGTGTATCTTCTTTGGGAAATGTTTGAATTGGGTTGTTTGTTTTTTTATTGTTGAGTCGTAGGAATTCTATATATATTCTGGATATTAATGCCTTATCAGATATATGATTTGTGAATATTTTTCTCTCATTCTGTGGGTTGCCTTTTTACTCTGTGGATAGTGTCTTTTGATGCCCAAAATGTTTAAATTTTCATGAAGTCCAATTTGTCTATGTTTTCTTTTGTTGCCTGTGCCTTTGGTGTCAGAGCCAAGAAATCATTGCTATGATGAATGTCGTAAAGCTTTTGTCCTACATTTTCTTCTAAGAATTTTATAGTTTTAGGTCTTACATTTAGGTCTTTGATCCATTTTGAGTTAATTTTTGTGTATAGTGTTAGCTAAGGGTCCCCAACTTCATTCTTTTGCATGTGGATATCCAGTTTCTCCAGCACAAATGGTATACTTTTAAAATAGTAGGTTTCTAATTGTTGCTCATGTGAAGAAATACAGTTGATTTTTGTGTATATATATATTGATCTGATATCCATACTCCTTGATAAACTTTCTTATTAATTCTAATTTGTCTGTAGAATCTTTCAGATTTTCTAAGTACAATCAAGGGATCTGTGAATACTGACAGTTGTTTCTTCTTTCTCATTTCTTATCCCTTTTTTCCTTGTCTTTCTGCATGGCACTGGCTGGAACCTCTGTTGAAGGGGAGTGGTTATAGCAGGAATCCTTGTCTTGTTTTCCTGAGTTTAAAAGGAATGCTGGTAACATTAAAATACTCGGAATGAAGTTTGCCATAAATTTTTGGTAGAAATGTTTTATCAGATTAACCAAGTTCCGTTCAGTTTTTAGTTTGCTAAGAGATTTTATTTTAAATAGGCATTAAATTTACCGAGTGATTTTTTTTCCACATGTATTGTAATGTCCTATTTTTTTTTCTTTAGTTTGTTAATGAGGTGAATGACATTTTTAGATTTTCGAATGTTAAAATAACCTTCAGTTCCTGGGATAAATTCAACCGGGTCACAATGCATTTTATTTTTAGTGTATTTTTGGATTCAGTGTAATTATAATATTGTTCAAGATTTTAAAGCTGTATTCCCAAATGGGATTGGCTTGTAATTTTTCTTTTTTTTACTCTCCTTGTCTGATTTCTGATATCAAGATTGTATTAGTCTTATAAAATGCTTTGAAGGTTCTTCTCTTTTTTCCACATTATGGAAAATTGGAATAATTGACACCTTGAAAGTTTGGTAGAATTCACCTGTAGAACAATCTTTTTTTTTTGTTTTTCTATGCGGAAAAATGTTAAAATTTTAAATCAGTTTATTTAAAGGAGTAAAAGACTATTCAAGCTTTCTATTTTTTTCAAGCTACTTTTAGTAAATTATATGTCTAGGAATTTGTCCATTTCATTTACATTTTCAAATTCATTGACATGCCCTTATTTATCGTGTTCTTTTTGTGATCTCTCTCATTAAATTTTCGCCACAGCCTGCTATAGTGGTAGCTCTTATCAACCTTTCATCTTACAAATGGTGAAACAGAGGCTCAGAGAGGGAAAGTCACTTGTCTGGGTCAAACAGCCAGAAAGTGGCAGAGCCTGGATTTAAATGCAGGTCTTTCTGAGTTGCAAATTGCTGCTTCTACTGTACCATGCTAGGCCTTGAGGCGTGGGTGGGATTTGGACAGGCAGAGATGGGAAAGAAAGGGCATGCATGGGTGAAGAATAGCATGGGCAAATGTTGAGGAAAACATGGAGAGGTCTGACTGGGCTGAAAACTCAAGTGGGTGTTGGGGAGAGTGGGAGGTGAGGGTCGTGTGGGTGCAGGCCGTGCTGCTGTTCAGAGATACAGAGAGGCAGGAAACACGGACTCTGCTCCCAAGGAACTCACTGACTAGTTGGGGAGATGAGACTGACCCAGGAAGTCAGCACCAGGCTACTTGCCATGTGGATGGTGGGGACAGTTAGCGCTGCTGGACTTTTGAGAAGATACAGCTTTGAGCCGGGGTGGCCAGAGTTTCGGCTGAGATGGATAAGACTTGACTGCTGGTGAGGAGGGAATGGGCCCTGCAGGCAGGATGCAGGCCATGGGGGAGGGTGTGATGGCTGGGAAACTTGAGACGTGCTCGGGAGACTGGAGCTGAGTCTCTGCACCTTCTCTCTCTTTCTCCACGCCCCACGCTGGTCTCGCCTCCACTTCCTTCTATTCTTTCCCAAACAGTGGAGGCCAGATTTTTGGGGTTTAGAACAGAAAGCCATGTTGATTTTGATACATCCTCTACATGCAAATTTTAAAATAGGGACCTACCATGCTGAGTAAATGGTGGCAGGCTGGCCGTGAGAAGCCAGCTGGAATGTTCCCAGGATGTTGGAATGTGCCCCCATTGTCTCTGAAATCCTGCCTGTGAAAACCCTCAAACCCTCCTGGGCCCCATCCATCCAGAGCTCTTGACCTCTGTGGGTGCCAGTGGGTTCCAGCCAAGTGGTTTGTCACCTAAGTGCCAGGTTCTTTTATCACCACAAATGCTCCTGTATCAGGAAGAGGGAAACAGAGAAGGCAGGTGGATAACAGGACCCAGAGTCAGATGGGCCTGGGTTTGAATCCTGTTGCTGCCACTTAATGAACAAGTAACTTGCCCCTTCTGGACTCAGTTTCCGCATTTGGATAGGGGGGTAACAATAGTGCCTACATCACTGGGATGGTCTAAGGATTCAATGACTTAAGAATCGTGCCAGGCATATGAAAGCACTCAGGATGTTAGTTATTGTTAGCTATTCTTACAGGCTGTGTTTTCTTTAAAGTATTTGCCAATTGCAAACAGTGAAGGAAAAGTATAGAGTGCTCCTGGGTTGTAGAACTGAGGCCTGTCTTCATCTGAGGGTGGATGGGAATTGGGGAAAGAGCTCATCTTTCAGGAAGATCTGAGGATTCGCATTTTCAGGTGAGGAAACTGAGGCCCAGAGAGGTCAAGTGACTTGAGTCAGAATTTGAACTCAGGCTCTCTCTGACTCCAGACCCAGTGTGCTTTTCTCTGGGCCTCAGCCCTCCCCTGAGAACATCAGCTGTCCAGTGGTTGCTCCCAAAAGATGTGCCACAATCATGGTGGAGCTGGGGAGAGCCTGGGAGAACCCCAGGCGACCTTGAAGCTGAGGTCTGGCTTTCACTTTCTTTCCTCTCTTGCTCCCTTTCAGGGGCTGCCAACTGTGGGCAAGCTGGTCCTTGAGGGGTAGTGGGGTGAGAGTGTGTGTGTGTCTGTGTGTCTCAAATCCCATGGGAATTCGTGGGCAAGGAGATAGGGACCTGTCTTCTCTGGGCCCAGGAAATGTAGGGCCCTCTTGGCAACATCATCCTGTTGTCTTCTGGTGGTCTTACTTGTAGAACATCTTGTGTCGCCCTCAGGCTCTTCTGGAAGCCACCCAGATTTGGCTCTGGCTTCCCATCAGGATCCCAGCCAGGGGGCGTTTTTTGCTTGTCTTCAGCCATTGCAGGATGATTCCATGCCTCCTTTGAGGCTGCGTCATAGCCGCCAGCCCTTCAGGGTCTCGGGGATGAGGTGTTGGATTCTCCACCATCCTCGTTTGCTTCCTTCTCCACCTGGAGAGTTCTCTATGGAGCTGTCGGCATGGTTTCACAAAGAGCACTAGGACCTCTCTGTCTCTGAGTTCTTTGAGTCAGCTGAAATCCTTTTCCTTGAAATCTTTGCACTTGTCTTGTATGTCTGTTGTAGATGCTCTTTAGAATTGTCAGGTCCTGGACCAAGATCCTACAGTGGAGAAGGACCAAGACAGAAAGGCCCCCTCTGGACAGCCAACTGCCCTGGCTTTCTGAGACTCAAGGGGTTCCTCCCTTTTCTGGAATCTACTAATCATGTCAACAGCCACCATCTGCAGGTGCTCACTGTGTGCCAGGAGCTGGGCTCGGTGCTTTGTACGCATGACCTCATTTAACATCTACATCATCGTATTGGAGAGTAACAGTTTTTATCTTCATTTGACAGGTAAAAACGGAAGTTTAGAGAGAGTAACATCTCCAAGGTCACATGCAGAGCTGGGATTTGATCTGAGGCCTGTCTGACTCCAGAGCTGTCTCTTAATCTCCACGTTACACTGTGTTCCCCTGAGGATGGTTCATGAAACAAACAAACAAAAAAGCCCTCCATGGAGAAAGACGGTGGTGAACCATTGCTATCTCCACCCGTCTCCTGGAGATTTAAAATGCACACTTTGGTGCAGGAAGCCCCGAGATCTCTTACAGGGAAAAAACCTACTTATTTTTGTTTAAGCCAGAATTTCACAGATTCCTTTGAAACATAGAACCCTTCCTCGTCCTCCTTCTCTTCTTCTTTTTCATGCAATACCTCTTAGTCATCTGGTGTGACTAGTATTTTCTGGAAAACACTTTGGCAGCCACTACATTGGGCAAGTCTCTCGTCTTTGGACCTGTTTCCCCATCTTTAAATGAAGGGTTTGGGGCACCTGACCGTGATGGTGTAACTGGCGCATGGCCTGCCCTCCAGCTGTGAGCAACTAGAAATGGGGATCAAATATGCGAAACAATTGTTTTCAGACATTGGGTGACGGGCAGCTCAGGACTGTGAGTCCTGAGAGAAGAGAGACAAATGAGGTGGGTCCTGCCTTCCCTTGCCTCTCTACCTGGAGGCAGTTTTCACATCGTGGCCCAGAAAGGGGGAGCCCAAGCAGCCCCTAGTGGTCTTCCTGATTTGAAGAGACAGGGACTGGAGTGTGGGGGGAGGAGCTGCATGCGGGGGTCTGCCCGGTGCTCATGCATTCATTCTGTCAGTTAGACACGCGTAGGAATTAGAGGCCAGGCACTGAGAAGGCTCCCCAAGGAGGGTCATTTCAGCTGAGACCTGAAGGGTGAGAATGAGTTCACCAGGCCAAAAGAGGAGGGGAAGGGTGTTTGAGGCAGAGGAACAGCATGTGTGAAGGCACAGGGAAGGGAGGGGGCCAGCATATAGGCCCCGTAGGGAGTTCCCCACCTGCCCCTGTCCCCTCAGACGTGGGCAGAGAGCAGCTGTGAGAAGTGTGGAGGGCTGGCCTTGAAGAGGCCCCTGCACCTCACCTAGGACAGGGGAGGGAAATGAGTGTTAATTAAGTGTGTGGGGAGGGTGTGATTGAGTGGGCTGTTCCCTCAGTCCCAGGACCTGATCTCGGGACCAGCGTGGGATGTCCTTGGGGGTGCTGACGAGAAGAGCCGGGGAGTGGGTGGGTCTGGGGGATAGGGGATAGTTTCTCTGGGTGGGTGTGGGGGGCACTGTGAACCTCCCGACCTGCTCCCCGGTTGGCTGAGGCCCTGCACGGGCTGACAATGGAAATGCTTGCGCAGGAGAAACCCTCTATTCAGGTGCCTCGCGTTAATCTGCAGAGCGGGTGACGACAGCAGCTAATTTCAGGATTTGCTTGTCTTTGAATGGGGGTAATTGCTGGGAGTTGCTAATGTTCCAGATTGTTCCCTGGAAGAGGGGGAGGGAGGAGGGGCGGCCCTGGGCTCTGCTGAGCGCTGCCCCCTGCAGGCAGCACGATGAAGTCACAGAGGGGTGGGCCCTGCTGGGGAGCAGCAGGGTGGAACTAGGGGATCACAGGGTCGTGGCAGACAGGGCGTGGTCAGAAGGGCCCTCGGAGGTCACGTGATCCCACCCGCTCCTTTGACAGATGGGAAACCCAGATGCAGAAGGGAAGGGACTTGCCCAGGGTCACACAGGGTGGGCCCAGGGAGGCTGCTTGGCTCCAGGGAATAAGCCAGCCGTCTTCCGTGCTGGCCGTGCTCCCTCCCTCAGCCCCCCAAGTCCCTCCGGGGTTCCCCAGGCTGGGCCTGTGTGTGTCAGCAGCCCTTTCCCCTTTCTCTGACTGCAGGGGACCAGCGCAGCGGTGGGGTCTCTGAGGCCAGCAGCCTCCTGGGGGGCTCTCCACGGCGTCCGTGTGGCCGGAAGGGCTCCCCATACCACACGGCGCAGCTGCATCCTGCGGTGCGTGTGGCTGACCTCCTGCAGCACATCAACCAGATGAAGACGGCCGAGGGCTACGGCTTCAAGCAGGAGTACGAGGTGCAGGGCCCAGTCCAGCCGGGACCCCTCCCCGGGCCTCACTGGTCTCTCTTCTCTGTGCCCCCTGACCCTGGCAACCCTCTGCCTAGCCCCAGATGGACGCCTGCTCCACAATCTCCAATTCAACCTAACCCTTATTGACCTTGACCTTGACCTTCATTCTAATCTCACACTGACCTGGTTTCTCACTCTCATCCTAACCTTGATTTGAGATCTGACCTTGACTCTTAACTCAGTCTCCATCTGGACCTGGTCATAATCCTTATCCATCCCTAATCTGAACCTGACCACCAACACTGACCCTGACCTCTGACCTCACCCCAGTCTGACTTTGACCCGGACTCTCCTCCTAAACTCCATTTGCACTGGCTTGAATCCCATCCTGCCTCCATCTGGACTCTGACACCACCCTCACCCTAATCTTAATTTGACCCTCACCTTTACCTTCTTCCCAACTCAAACTGGATTTACTCTAAACCCGACCCTCGTTCTAAAATGTCTCTCCAGCCCTAAGTGTAGCCCTGAACCTGGCCCTTATTGTGGTCCTACCCCCTCCTGCCCACATCATCCCTGTTGACAGGAAGGGACCTTACGAGTGGAGGGGTTTCCCTCCCTCACTGACTACCACTTTCGCACCTGGCAGAGCTTCTTTGAAGGCTGGGATGCCACAAAGAAGAAAGACAAGCTCAAGGGCGGCCGGCAGGAGCATGCGCCTGCCTGTGAGTCCTGGGAAGGGCTTGGGGTCTGGGGCAGCGGGTGGGAGGGAACAGGGCGGGGAGCACAGCCAGAGTGGTCCTGGGGCAGCCTCAGAGATTATAGTGGTATCGGCTGCCGTATATTGAGGGCCTACCAATGCCAAGCTGTGCACTGAGCATTACACCCATTGCCTCATGTATTCCTCTCAATAATCCTGTGAAGTGGGACGTTTTACAATCCCCACTTTACAGATAAGGAGACTGAGGCTTGGGAGGTTAAGCTCCTCGCCCAAAGTCACACAGCTAATACTTGCCTGAGCGGCACATGACCTCCGGCCTCCTTGATACTGCAGTCTGGTCTCTAACCCCTGGCCTGTCCTGCTTCCCCTGGTGCCCAGAGCCAGCTGGTTGGCCCTGAGCCTCTAGGTTCCCTGGCTGCCCTGCCCGTGCCCCACCTCAGGCCTCCAGGTAGGCTTCCCTGATTGCCCCAGCTCTGGGCTTCTCAGTTCAGCCCCTGCCCACCCCATGGCCACCTGCTCTGTGTTTCCAGATGATCGGCACCGAGTGAAACTCCACCCAATGCTGGGCGACCCCGATGCGGACTACATTAACGCCAACTACATAGACGTGAGTGCCTCGCCCCTGCCATCTCTGCTGACCTGGCCCGCCCGCTCCAGGCTTACTGTCCAGGCAGGGCAGAAACCTGTCAGGGAATAAATGGGGGTTCAGATGGCTGGGCTCTGGGCATCCCCACCTCCTACAGTCAGTGCCAGGGAGCTCAGAGGCGGGGAGCACAGAGTGGGCGGCAGCCATCAGGAAGGCTTCCTGCAGACTTCTGGAGTTGGCCTGAGAGACGGGGGTGCTTCACTGAAGCAGAATGAAGGGAAGAGGGCAGACAGCTAGGCCTAGAGGTGAGGAAGGATCCCCTGGGTCAGGGCCAAGAGACTTGGAGGTGGGACTCCATGATACACAGTGAGGCTGAGGGTAGGCAGGGGCTGGATTGTGAGGCCTCGAATGGCAGGCTAAAGAGTTGGGGCTTTTTCCTGGGGGCACCAGGGAGTCTCTAAAAGTGATATGACTGTTATCAGAGTGGTACTTTAAGAATAAGAACTCATGTTTATTGAGCATGAACTATGTGCCAAGCGCTGTGCTAAGCACTTTATACCAAATATTTAATTTTATATAATCCCTACAGCCACCCTATGAGATACTTAGCATCATGACATCACTTTATGGGTGAGGAAACTGGGACTCAGAGAGGTGAAGCTACTTGTCCTAGGTCACACAGCTAGTGAGTGGTCAAGAAGGGACTCACATCTCAGCCTGTCTGTCTCCAAAGCCTTTGCTGCTAACCGTGAGGCTCTCCTGCTGTCCGCGCGGCAACTGGGCCTGATGGGACTGAGGGAGGAATCAGAGACAGAAGCCAGGAGCCTGGGCTTGGGGGTGAAGAAAGGTGATGAGTGTGCTCCCCAAGTGTGGATGAGGGTGAGATAGCCCAGGGCCCAGGGACCCTGCTCAGACTCTCATACCCTGCAGCAAGCCAAGTTTGGGAAAGAATCATTTATTCATTTATCAGCTATGTTTCGAGCACCAACTAGGAGCCAGGCATTGTGCCGGGCACCAGGGATGCAGCAGTGAACAAGGCAGACACGTCCCTGCTTTCCTGGAACATGTAGATTCTAGTGGGGGAGACATGTGAACGTATATACAAGTTAGCTGATTTCAGATTAGGTGGGAAAGCACAGGCCAGAAAGAGGAGTGACTTTCCCCGAGTCACATAGTACAGTTAGTGGAAGGGCCACGGTTGGCTGTGGCAGGCTGCATGGAGGCGGGAGGGCTTGAGCGGGCTTTGGGTGGCTGGAGAGCAAGAGGAAGGACATCCCAGGTGGGGAGCAGCGTGAGAAAGGCCCGAGGTGTGTAGGAGGAGGAAGGTGTGCATGGGGGCGGGTAGTCAGGGACTCTTGAGATGCTCTCTCCTCTCCCTTTTCTTCCCCTCCTCCTGGGGGCCAGATGTGCTACCCTATATTGTCCAGAATTCCTGGCCTTTTTCCCCACCTCCCATCCTCTCCCTTGGCTGGGCCTGGCCTCTCAGACTTGGGTAGCTTTGGTGACAGGGGGCCTCTTCTTGGTCTCCTCAAGGTCCCAGTTGGCTTCTCCTTGGGCCCCAGCAGGGATGTGCCACTCCCCCCTCTCCAGTCCACCCATCTCTGCTCTGCCTCCCCTGCTCACATCACCCATTCTGGCCACTGCTGTGCTCCGTCCACCTCCATCTGCCTCTGGCCTAATATCTGTCTCTTTTGCTTTGTACTGTTCCCTCACTGGAATCATTAAGATTCGGATAAACCGTCAAGTAAGTATCTCTCTCCTCGTCTCCTCCTCCTCCTCCTATCTGTCTGACAGGCTGTACCTCAGACTCTCTGACAGTCTCTAGCTATCTCTCTCTCTCTGTCTCTGTCCCCCTTCCCCTGCATTCGTGTGCCCAACACCAGCTGTCCATTTTAGCAGCCTGGCCAGGGGCCACCCAGGGCTGAGGATTCAACACCATCCCTATTGTAAGCAGTTCCCTCCCATCCTACACTGCCCTGAGACAGGCAGCAGTGTTGGGGGCACTTCCCCAGGCCCCATTCTGCACCGGCCACCACCTCTGTCACCTTTGTCCTCCAGCTCCCCATGTCCCATGAGTCCTCACTAGCCGCACCTTCTGTGGGGCCCTCTGGGGGTGAGGGGAAGCTGCCCTGGGTCTCCTGTCTCTGCTGCTTGGGGTTGAGGCTTCAAGGAAGCAAGCATGGCCCCGGTCGGTCCCCTTAAAACTAGTTTCCCTGGTGTTCAAATCCCTTTGTGATCAGTGTGCTTGACACTCCACCCCAACCACTTTGCGCTCCATTTAGATGGTGTATTTTTGGGGAGCAGTTTGGATATTCTGTTTTTAAAAATTGTGCCATCTTTGGGCCTTTGAGAATTTAAACAACCCCTAATTCGTCTAGCGATCGTTTGATTTGATTTTTACTATATATTATTTTCGTAGTATTTGATGTCTGAGGGGCTTGTTTGCTGCTTTGTGGGTACCTTTTCTATTTGATCTCCTTTTTTCTTTTAAAAATGTATTTCTTGCTTTTTATAATTGCAAAAATATCAGACTTTCAGACAACACAGAGATGCCTAATTCATAAAATGAAAGATCCCTGCAGTCACGTCTGTTGGGGATGGGCAGTTATCCGGATGTGCTCCCAGGCTTCCCCCTCCTTCTGAGTGCACTTAACCAGTTGGGTTCATAAAGTTCTCAAATTTAAATGGAATATTAGGCCGGGGGAATGCAGTGGATACACTCAGCCCTAGCGCCCCCTACAGGAGCTGATGAGTACAAATCGTTACGCTTCTTCACATCTCAGCTTCTACACAGCAAACCACGTCCTCTTAAATCCCTCCCATTTGGTTGGATGTTGTCAGACTCTTAGGAAATAGCCTTAGAAGACTTGGCTTAATATGTCTTCAAATGCCAGTTAATAAAGGTGTCCTTGGCTGAGCACCTGCCCTGTGCTGGCACCTCAGGCGCATCATTTCGTCGTTACCACACTCTCCAAGGTAGGCACCTACCTGCGTTTGGCAGATGAGAAAATTGAGGCTTAGAAAAGTTAAGTGACTTGCTCACGGCTGCATGGAGCTGGGCCTCAAACCCAGCCTGAGCCCTTGACCCTTACACTAGACCGTGGTTCTCTCCCTTTGGGGAGCATCGGGATGCCCTGAGGGTCTTGCCCGCAATGTAAGTGGTCCATCCCCCAGTTCCTGAATCAGACTCCAGGGAGGGCCCTGGTGTCTGCCCCCGGAGCAGGCTCCTAGGACATGCTGATGCCCCGGACTGTGAGGATCAGTGGTCTCTGATGCCCGTCTCTAAAGTGGGCGTGCTCTAGGTGATTGACTTATCTTCCTTTAATGCCTGATCATTTTCAACTTTCCATTTCAGTGTCCTCTATGTAATATAATTGTGCAGTAATGCACGTATACAGTTGAAAAGTTAATATACAGATATTTTGAGGGTTATCTATTTAAGAACTTGTTCAGCTACTTACTGTATTTAGTGACTAGCATTTGAGTGTGCTGGGCACGGACGGACAGAGATGGATGAATCACAAGAGGCCTTTGCTTTCACGTGGAATTCTTAGGCAGACTGGTTTTAGGTGGAGCAGCCTGTTCCCAGTCTGACCGGTGCTGGGGGTAGGAGGGCAGCCACTGGCACCACCTTTGCTGGACCTTTCCCATCCTCCGCCTCCATCTTCCCCTCTGACTCCCGTTGCTCAGCATCTCTGCTGAGGACTTGAAGCAGCGGCAATGGCTAGGGAGACAGCAGGAGGGAATTAGGCTAGACCTGGGGAAGTTCCAGTGGTGAGGGCTGAGTGACTCTGGGAGGCTTTTCATTATTGGTAACTTTGACCACGTTTTGGTCATTTTCATGAGAATTGTGTGTAGGTATCCTCATATTGCAGAGGAGAGCGGAGGCTTAGAGAGGCTGAGAGCCTGGCTACTCGAAGTGTGTTTTGAGGCCCAGCATCGGTGCCACCTGGGAGCTGGTTGGAAATGCACAATCCCGGGCCCCACCCCAGACCCTCTGACTCTGAATCTGCCTTTTAACAAGATCCCCAGGAGATTCGTGCACACATTAGAGGCTGAGAAGCCCCCTCTTAGTGCCCAGAGTCACATAGCTACTACTTGGCAGAGCTGCGAGGGTGACCCGGGATTCTTAAACCCGATAGTAAACCACTGTCTGCCTCAGGAATTCTTGGCATTCACACTGTTTGGATCTTCAGGGGTACTCTTTGATGCTTAGAGTAGTAGTAATAATAGCTACTATTGATTAAGTATTGACTTAATGCTTGCCACAGTGCCAAACCCTTGACATATGTTGCTTTATTTACCCCTCACAACAGCCCTAGGAGGGAAATGCTATAATTATTCCCATATTATAGATGTGAAAATCGAGGCATAGAGAAGTGAAGGGATCTGCCTAAGGGTACACAGCTAGTGAGAGCTGTGTAGAGCTGGGATTTGAACCTTGGCAGTCTGACTTGAGGGCTCCTTGGGCCTGGGAAGCCCATGGGCCAGAGGAGTTGTGGGAGCTGTGTTGAGGGCATGTGTGAACTTAAGGCGAGGGCCGAGCTTGGTTGTTTTCTCTTGCACCAGCCCTGCAGTGCTTCTAACCTATCCTGTGTTGCCCGCCTTGATACTTGGCATCTTGTGTGGGCAGGACTCATGGCTGGCTGTGGCCCCAGGGCGGGAGTGGGAGACCAGCTGGTTCCTCTTCTCAGCCTGAGGGCTCTGGGCCTCTCTTTTGTGAGAGATAATTCAGCTAAAGTGCTTAGCACAGTATATGACTATAATAGGGTCTCAAAATATTTATTATTATCATTGATTTTAAAGATTTAAAAAATATTTTATCTGGGGGCTGTGAGTAACTCCTGTGCACATTTGCTCCCCACCTGAAACCTTCATCTGGGCCCTCAAGCTCTGGGTGATTGAGGTGGTAGGGAGGGGGCACTGCCTATTCTGGTTGCCCTGAGGGAGGCTGAGATAGCTGACAACACCCAGCCTGGGGCCTGGGGTGATTAGGGCCTCTGGGGCTTTCGGGACAGGGCAGAGTGACCCTGCACTTTATTTGTCTCCACACAGCAGCCAGGTTATAAGCTGATTGTGGATAATTAATCCCCCGCTTATGGATGGGGAGACCCTCTAGGCCCGTGAAGGAGTCGTGTCCTCTCTGGGATCACACAAAGATGGGTTTAGACCCAAGACTCTGGTGTCCCAGCTGCACTTCCCTCCTTGCTCTGGGACTGGGAGGAGAGGGCCACCCTTGTTAGGAGGTCCTGGGGAAGAGGTGGGACAGTTCCCTGGGGGTGTGTGCTGCTTCTGGGAGAGGAGGGCTTAGGAGGTCTGGGGAAGTGAGGGGCTGCTCCCTGGGGTCTTAACACACCCTCTTCTTCTGTTGCAGGGTTACCACAGGTCAAACCACTTCATAGCCACTCAAGGTACTTGGCACCTCTGCCCATGTGCCCCCCTGTGCTGAATGCCCCCTGCTGCTCTCTGTCTTCCCTGCTCATCTGCTTCAGTCCCTGTCTGCCTCCCTTCTGTCTCTCTGTCTCTGTCTGTCTGATCCCTACTCTCTGGCTGGGTCTTCTGGAACCTGGCCATCACTCTCTGCCCCCTCTTTGTGTTTGTGCCTCCCCGGTATGCTCAGCCTGTCTGTAGCTCCCTGGTCCATCTGTCTGTCTCCGAGGTGGTGCATGCAGAAGGGCTAGCCAGGCTCCGTACTCAAGGGTGTGGATCGTGCATCTCACTTTGGGGGCTGCTTGGGTCCCTCTGGCTGTGTCCTTTTCTCCCGACTGTCCATCTGTCTGTCCTTTCTGGAGACTTGCACTATGGACCAATGGTCTAGCCCTCCAGTTCTGCCTCCTGGATTCCACTCAGGATGACTGGGGTCTCTAGCCTGATACTACCCACCCCCAGGGCTCTCCAGGCACAAGTTGGCAGTTGGTGGGTGGGTGTGGGGTGAACACAAACCCCCACTGGGGCTCAGGAGCCTCCTGGCCTGGGGTGGTGGTGCTGGGCAGTGGGGGTGCCGGCCCTGGGAGGAGACCTTGCCTCAGGGCTATGCACCCTCTGCGCCTCTAGGGCCAAAGCCCGAGATGGTCTACGACTTCTGGCGCATGGTGTGGCAGGAGCACTGTCCCAGCATTGTCATGATCACCAAGCTGGTGGAGGTGGGAAGGGTAAGTAGGGCCCTGGGGAGACGGGGTGTGGTGGCCAAGGGCTGGGGGGCGAAGAGCCCGCTGAGCCTGCGCCGTGGGGACTCCAGGTGAAGTGCTCACGGTACTGGCCGGAGGACTCGGACATGTACGGGGACATCAAGATCACGCTGGTGAAGACGGAGACTCTGGCTGAATATGTCGTGCGCACCTTTGCCCTGGAGCGGGTGAGTCTCCCGGCACCTGGCCCCTCCAGGCAGAGCCCACCTCCCCATCCCCCGGCCCAGGAGCACGGGCGTGAGGAGGGCACCGCCGCCCTCCCCAGCAAGGCAGCTACTCAGTAACCGCTGTGAGCGCCGTGGAAGGACAGGAAGGGAATCGTCTTTGCTGGCGACTCCACGAGGAAGTTGAGACGATGGAGACGATGACAGTGGCTGTCGGGTGTTGGTCCTGCTCTGTGCTGGGCACTGGGCTGAGCCCATTACACACTGTTTCAGCCCTGGAAAGCTCTGTGGGATTAGGTGTAAACACCTAATGGGCCCCATTTTACAGATAAGGAAAGTGAGGTTGAGTGGTTACGTCACTCATGAGAGGCCAGCGGGCCAGCGACTGGCCATGTCCTCCTGTCCGTGATCCATTTGATCCTCTGTAAAATCCTCGGAGGAAAGACAGTTTCCCGCTTTAGACTAAGACCAGAGAGTCAAAATAACCTGCTGGGTTACACAGAAACCAGGTGGCAGAGGAAGGTGTTTAATAGCATCAGGCAGACCCCCGCCCAAGTCCCACGTAGCATCTGTCTGGTCTAACCTTGGGCAAGCAGTTTTTCCTCCTTGAGCCCTAGTTTTTTCGCTTGGGCCATGAGTCATCAATCCCTACCTCATACATTTATTATTGGGATTAAGTGAGATCCTTCGGTCAAATGCTCACCACAGGGCCTGGCACACAGCAGGTGTCTAATAGATGCCAGCAGTGACTCTGACTGTTATTGCTGTTGTCTCTCCAGAGAGGCTATACTGCCCGGCACGAGGTCCGCCAGTTCCACTTCACGGCGTGGCCAGAGCATGGCGTCCCCTACCACGCCACGGGGCTGCTGGCCTTCATCCGGCGCGTGAAGGCCTCCACGCCCCCTGATGCTGGGCCCATTGTCATCCATTGCAGGTGGGGCGCTGGGAATCCCGAGAAGAGGGGCTGGGAGTGGGCTTGGTTCAAGGTCGCTGTAGGAGACTGGGCTTGGGTTCATCCTGCTTAGAGGACAGGAGAGGATGACCCCCAAGGGCCCTTTGCCCTGTGAGCTTCGGCTCTGAGGTCGGCGCTATCATGTGCTCCCCAAGACCTGTGAGCCCTTGGCCTAGGTGCCGAGGAGCCGCTGGAGACATGGAGGGGTCCGGGGTTGGTGAGGCACCAGGCAGGATTGAGTTCCATTCGTTTCCATTCAGCAAGTGTGCGTTGCACACCTGCCGCGTGCTAGGTTTGGCCCAGGTGCTGGAAAGGACTTCCCCTTCTCTTCTCCAAGCCCAGGGCCTTTTCTCACCCGTGGCCCTCTCACCCTCTACGGCTTTGACCTTCGCTCCTTCCTTTCCTAGCCCCTGCCTTGGTTGGCTCCCGTGACCCCATTTGCCCTTCCTCTCTGCTCTGCCTCCTCCCCGGCTCCACATCTTCCTCTTGCCTCTTAAGTTGGGGCCCAGTTGCCCTGTCCCGTTCCTGCCCCCAGTCTGCCCCTGGAGAGCTTAACCTCTGACCCTGGGACTTCGGGGAGTCCCCTGGGCCCTGAAGTCCTTGGCCTATGTGTCTTGTCCTGGCTCCTCTACTTGGGTTCTTATCAGCTCCCCAAATGCCACCTGGCAGACTCTTCCTCTCCCTGCCTGCCCTCCCCAAACCAGCTTCTCTTTGATTTCTTTAGGCTTCTTTAACGTACTGTCTTTTTAGAATAAACTTTATCGATATATAATATATTTAAAGCTAAGTGCACAAATAATAAGTGTATGTATAACTATGAATTTTCACAAAAATTCATTGAACACACCTGTGAAATAACCAGCACTTCAGATCAAGAAACAGAACATTAACAACACCCAGAAGTCCCCTTAAACCCCCTTCCGGTCTCTACGCCCCTCCTCCCTCCCAGAACAATTGCTGTCCTGACTTCTAAACCTTCGTTTTGCATGTTTTGCACTCTGCATAAATGGAATCCCGCAGCGTGTGCTCTGTGTGTCTGACGCTTTCCTTCCGCCTTATGTTTGTAAGATTCATGCATAGTGTATCCTATTGCGCTGGATGAAGAAACCCCAGTGTGTTTATCCATTCTGCTGTCAGTAGGCATTGGGTGGTTTCCAGTTCTGAGCTATTATGAATAGTGCTGCTAAGGACATTCTCTTCCACATCTTTGGGCCAATGTACACACGCATTTCTGTGAGGCACGTACGTAGGAGTGGAATTGCTGTCTGTGCGAACGTTCAGCTTTAGGCGATACTGCTAAACGGTTTTCCAAAGTGGTTGTACTAATTTAAGCCCCCAACAGTGGCGTGTAGGACACCCAGTTGGTATATCTTCTTGCCAACACTTCGGTACCACCGTTTTCAAGTTTGAAATCTTGGTGTCATCTTTGTCCTCTCCCCGCTCCTCTCAACTCTGCTCATCCTGGTGCTGAGCACGAGGATCCCAGCGATGGATCCGACACAGCCGAGCTCTTGATGAACTTTCAGTCGGGTTAGGGAGCCAGCCACATAAACAATGACCACATAGCAGGAAGAGTGTTTTAATAAAAGCCTGCCCGCATTGCTCTGGGAGCTCAAAAGAATGACATCTGCTAGAGGGTTGGGGAGGCTCCACCCAGTATGTGAGCAGGTATGAGTGTGTGGGGCTTTGAAGGATGGGCAGGAGATTTGGGGACTTCCAGGAGGCAAGAACGTTCTAGGATTAAGCTCTGAGCATCACCTTTGTTCCTCGCCCTCAATCGAAGTTGCTAAGTTTCACCTCTGCGTTCTCCCTACCTTTCCCTCCTCTCCTTCCCCAAGGCCCATCCTCTATCACATTTCACTACAGCTCTGCCAGCAGTCTTCTCCCTGCCTCCTCCTTGCCCGGGGTGGGGCCTCTCTGTCCCCCTGTCCCCTGTGTGGTGTAGATATGGCCAGGCACCCCAGGGCCCCTCTTCTCTTCTCCCTGGTCCCGGGCTTCCTCCCCAAGGCCCTGACCTGGCCTGGGGCCACTCTCTCCCCAGCGCGGGCACTGGCCGCACAGGTTGCTACATCGTTCTGGATGTGATGCTGGACATGGCGGAGTGTGAGGGCGTCGTGGACATTTACAACTGCGTGAAGACCCTCTGCTCCCGGCGCGTCAACATGATCCAGACTGAGGTGGGAGACGCAGCCCTCTCCCCGCTACCCCCTCCAGGACTTGGGTGAGGGGCTCACAGCTGGTGGGGTGTGTCAGAAGGGTGTCCTTAGGCTCCTCCCCATCCAAGGTTTCCCCTGTTCTTTTGCATCCCCGAACTTGGCCTGCTCACCTCTTAGGATCCTCCCACACTCAGCTCCACTGTGTTCTGCCAGGTGAGGTCAAACAGCAGCAAGCCAAGGTCATAGGTTCTGCAGTCAAGACACACCCGGTCTGTATCCTCACTTAATGTGTGACCCTGGGCTGTCCCCTCACCTTCAAAGCTTCTCACAGGGATGAAATATGAGATAAGGGAACATGTCCATGAGGTTGTTTTGAGTAGGGTTGGTTGAACCCGTAGTGACATGTGGGTGGACCCTACCTCACAGTGCCCCTGCCGCAGCCTTGAGCTCACTTGCCCTGCCACCACCCCAAAATGTCTAGCTGATAGTCCCCCCCGGTTCTTCATAGTCTTGCCTCTCGTTCCAGGAGCAGTACATCTTCATCCACGATGCAATCCTGGAGGCCTGCCTGTGTGGGGAGACTACCATCCCTGTCAGCGAGTTCAAGGCCACCTACAAGGAGATGATCCGCATTGACCCTCAGAGTAATTCCTCCCAGCTGCGGGAAGAGTTCCAGGTGGGGCATGAGTGTATATAGGTGTGTAGGTGTGAGTGAGTGTGTGTATAGTGTATTGGGAGGTCCTCAGTCCCGTAGGAGTCCTTGAGGGCCAAGCAGGAGGGACAGAGTTGGGCTCCCAGGAAGGACTTTGAGACAGCAGGGGAGGTGGTGCATTGAAGTGGTTAGGAGCCCAGGTTTTGAAGTCAGATAAACCTGGGTACAAATCCTGGCTTACCTAGTTAAGAGCTGTGAGTATCCTTGAACAAGTCACTTTACCTCTCCAAACCTCAGTTTTCTTATCCAGAAAAGAAAGATAGTTAATATTGCCCTTGCAGTGTTCGTATTCATTAGGATTCTTTTGGTTACAAGTGATGAAAATCCAGCTCAATGGCTCTTATGACTGAAAAGTCTGAGTGTGGTACAGCTTCAGTTATGGCTAGATCCAGGGGCTCAAATGATGATGCCAAGACTTAGTCTCTGTCTGTTTTTGGTTTTGCGCTCCTCTGTTTTTGGCTTCATTCTCAGACCCACACCTTGGTTCCCAGCAGTGCCAGGCTCACATCATCTCTACTGTCAGGACACTCTAGAAAAAGGCACTTCCTGCTCCCATGCTCCTCAACAAAATTCTTAGATCAGACTCTCATATGCCCATCCTTGAGCTGGTCACTGGGGCCAGAGAGATGGAACACATTGATTGACCCAGGCCTGGTTCTGGGGGCAGAGCCAGTCTCACCATGTCACATGACTGAGATGAGGGAAGGCTGGTTCTCCAGAGAAGTCTGAGAGGGTCACTGGCAGGCAGAGACTTAATGTCCTCTCTACTCCAGGGATCATGCGAGGGTTTATGGGATGGCACATGCCCGGTGCCTGGCGCCCTGGAGCTGGCACAGAGTGATGTCACAGGAAATGCTGCCTGTGGTTCCTGGAGAAGGATGTTGGGCTCTGGAGACCATGAGAGGCTGGGGTTCCTGTTAGGGATCCCCAAGAACAAGAGAAAGAAACAGACTCGATGAATCAGGATGCATGAGGCGTGAAGGCAAGAGGGTAGGGATGACGCAGAGTCCCTGCTTGCTGTAGTGCCAGCTGTTCTGGACTTAACGTTCTGTTCAGAGTCGTGACCGAGGAAGGTGACCACGTCTGCCTGGTCCCTGGAGCCTGCTTTGTGGAAGACGTGGGGTCTCAGGGCTTGTCTCCATGAGAGCACCTGATAAGCTAGTGATGATCCTCGCTGTGCCTCCTGTGAATTGAGCCCTGTGTGTGCCAGGCTCAGTGCTCAGTGCTTGGCATCATCTCCCTTCATCCTCCCAACAGCCCCTGGAGGCAGGCATATTATTATCCCATTTTACCGTGGAGGAATAGTGAGGCCGAGAGATGCAGGAGCTTGTCTAGGTTACACGGGCAGCGCGGAGGCTGACCTCAGACTCCAGAGCGCTGTCCGGGCCCCACATGGCCTGGACAGGGAGCCTGGGGCCCTGCCCTCTCTCCCTTCTCTCTGGACCTCAGTTTCTCCATCCATAAAATGGGGCTAATAGCCCAGCCCAGTCTCCTCTATAGGGCTGTGAGGGGGCCCAGCAAGCGCTGGACGTCACCCCCATTCCTCTCCTCGCTCCGTGTAGACGCTGAACTCGGTCACGCCGCCGCTGGACGTGGAGGAGTGCAGCATCGCCCTGCTGCCCCGGAACCGGGACAAGAACCGCAGCATGGACGTGCTGCCGCCCGACCGCTGCCTGCCCTTCCTCGTCTCCACCGACGGGGACCCCAACAACTACATCAACGCGGCCCTGACTGACGTGAGGGCTTGGGGGAGGGGCAAGGGGGGCTCTGCGACTCCCCACCACAGCAGCGTGTGGGAGGGTCCAGGAGCCGAGGAGCAGAGCTGAGGGCTCTGGTCGGGGGGACCCTCTGCCCTTTTTGGACACCAGGCCCATGAGGTGACCCTCCTACCCCCAGTGACCTTCCATTCAGGGCATTCAAGCCTGTGCCTCCCTCAGGTATTACTCTTTGCCAGAGTGGCGGTCTGGGTGGTGGAGTTCAGGCAGGGCTGTCTCCAGGATCAGGCCTAGTGGAGCCTGGGTAGGATGAGTGATTCAGGGGGCTTTGGCTGGGGAGGCTGGGAGGGTTTGGGATTGGGACTTGGGACCTGATGTCTGGAGCCAGGGGAGCTTGTCCTGGGCTGATCGAGCTGGAGCCTGCCCCAGGACTCAGCTTGGAGTGGTTACCTGGCCCCACCCTGGCCATGGTCTGAGGACTCAGAAGCCATTTAGAAGCCCCTTCGCCTGCTCCCAGCTCAGGGGGCTTCACCTCCTTTATTGGGTGTTGCAAGTGGAGCAGGGGCTTTAGGGCGCAATGAATGACTCCAAGATGCTGCTGTCTGAGGGGAGGAGCCTGTGAGCATCTCCTCATTCCTCTCCCGTTGGAACAGTTGGGAGGTGGGTGCAGGAGACAGACATGTGGAGATCAAAGTGTTCCCTTTTTAAAAAGACAGATAAAACTGGAGAACGTGATTTAGGCGTGTGGCTCAGTGGACCGGCTCCTTCACTTATCAGTTGGGCAGACTTGTCCTCCCTGTACAGCTGTACAGCCACAGGCCACCCCTCCCCAAAGGGACAGGCCTTGACGTGTGGCAGGGGCCAGGAGCAGTTAGAGCGCACACCTTCTGAGGACAGGCTGCCTGGAAAGAGGGAGGAAGGGCCGAGTGAGGAAGCTTAGTCCTTGTCCCAAGCTGGCCCGTGGGAGGAGTGTGTGGAGGTGGCCCGGAGTGTCACCACCGGCCGTGCCTCCACGTTGAAGTGAGAGACGTGGAGAGGGAGAGTCCCCCGCGGCAGGTGCGAGGGAGGTGGGCCTTTCTTGGCCTGGTTTCTGGCCAGAGCCCCTTGTCGGGACCCTGCAGGCGACAGAGGGGTTTCTCTAAAGAGAGAGAGCTCCCGCGCTCGCTTCCCGGGGTTGTCCTGAGAGAGCTGCAGGCGTGGGAGGAGCAGCCCCAGCCTCTGAAGGGAGTGACGGGCGAGGGGTCCGTCTGTCTGTCACCCTGCCTGGTGGAATGTGTGTGAGTGTAGGTGTGCGTGTGCCTGCCGAGGGGGCCGGGTCCTGGAGAGGTGGCATACGGGGCTGGAGGGTTTTGGATGGGGACTTAGGAATCTGTGACCTCCCTCCCAGCCCACTCTTTGGCCTCAGTGTGCCCATCTGCACATGGGGTGAGGGGAGGCCGGAAAGGAGGCCCTCTGAGGGTCCTGAGAGTCTCTGAGCTGGGGAGGGTCACATTGGTCCCTGGCCCTGAGTGGGAATGGGCCTGTCAGGTGGAGAAGCTTCCCTGGGGTCCTTGATTCCTCACACGCTTGATCCCAGCCGGGCAGAGCCTGTTGGCTCATGAGCCGGCAGACCCGGGAGCCAGGGGGCCCTGATTCTTGGGTTGGATTGCAGCGAGCTTGTCTGGGGCCAGCTGGGGTCTGTTTGGGGTGGTCAGTCTGCAGGGAGCCCCGTCGGGTGCCCAGGCCTGAGTTTTGGAGTCTGGCGGGGCCTGGCCTTGAGGAGCTGCCAGTCAGCGAGCCTTCAGAGTCCCAGGGAGGGGGTTGTGGGAGGAGAGCATCGGGAGGGGGAGGGGGACAGGGCGGGCGGGGCAGGGCAGGACACCAGGAGGAGACTGGGGGCTGGAGCACTGAAGCGGGCAAGGCCGGGTGCCAGCGCTCCTGGCAGGGTGTGCTCGGGAGGGGAGCAGAGTCTGTGCCTGTCACTGGTCTGGGGCCCTGGGTTGGGGTCTCAGACCCTTCATCCATGGAGTTGGAAGCGACCTGGAGATTTATTTATTCAAAAATATTTATTGAACTCCTACAAAGTGCTGGGCACAGGCCATACCCCCAAATCTCTGCTCTCCTGAACCTTGCATATGGGGGATGGGTTGGGCCAGTCAATAAACAAATAATACAATAAACAAAAAATACAATACAAGTCAGACACCAGTAATTTCTACAAAAAATAAACAGGCAGAAGAAGTATTTAATGTGGGTTTTGGGGGCGTGTATGTGGCTATTTTTGATGAGGTGGTAGGGAGGCCCTCTTTGAGGAGGTGGCAGGTAAGCAAAGACCAGAAAGAAGTGAGGGAGAGCCATGTAAACGCTTGGGAAATTTGTTCTAGGCAACAGAAACAGCAGATGCAAAGGCCCTGAGGCAGGGAGCAGGCTTGGCCAGCTGCTGCCTACCACGCCCAGGCTCCCATTGCCACACGTTTGGGAACCTTGTACTGTTTAGTTCCTGGGGGCCATAGGCTTGGGCACTAGCGGCCTGGGGCTCACTCTGTCAACTCGGGCCTCAGTGTGCCGGCCAACCTCTGAAATGGGCCACTGGAGGCAGCCTGGTCCTGTGGGGCAGAGCTGTCTGGATCAGGGGGGGCAGGGTGGGAGGACAGGGTGGGGCAGGGGCTCAGGCTGTGGCAGGGACGGTGGACAGGCCTGCTGAATCCTGGTTGCCCTGCAGAGCTACACACGGAGCGCGGCCTTCATCGTGACCCTGCACCCGCTGCAGAGCACTACGCCCGACTTCTGGCGGCTGGTCTACGACTATGGGTGCACCTCCATCGTCATGCTCAACCAGCTGCACCAGTCCAACTCCGCCTGGGTGAGGGCCCCGCCGGCCGGGCGGGGTGGCTGCCTGCTGCCCAGGGCCTCAGGGTGTTCAAGGGCATGTTCTAAAAGTCGGGGGTTGGATCCCAGCTCTGCCACTTGTTTGTTGAGTGACCTTAGATGGGTCACACACACACCCTCCCAGAGCCTCGGTTTCCTCATCTGTAAAACGAGGCTGTCAGACTGGAGAAAAATAGCTGCTCTTTATTGAGCACTTGCTGTGTGCCAGGGACTCTGCTGTGCGCTTACGGGCTTCAGGTGAGAAAATTAAGACCCGGAGAGGTGAAGCGACTTTTCCAAGGTCACGTAGCTGGGAAGTGGCAGAGGTGTGCCCCCTACCCTGGCTTGCCTCCTTCCAAGCCTCTGGACTAAACTGCCATCATGGGGACCTTTGAGGCAGAGTAAAATTCCAGCCTCCTTACTTTCTGACTGTTTGATCTAGGGTGAGTTCATTTACCTCTTTGAGCCTCAGTTTCCTTCTCTGTAAAATGGGACCCTCACAGCACCTGCTCTCTCATGGGGTTATTGTCAGGACCATGTGAGATGTAGGTGGGAGGCCGTGCCTGGCACAGAGTTGATGCTCAGAACATGGCAGGGAGGAAGATGATGAGGGTGACAGTCGCTATTGAGGTTGGTTCAGACACTAGCTCAGTGACCTCAGCCTGGGGCAGCGAGAGGGGCTGCCCCCATTTCCTTTTGGGGCTCCCACAGCTGGAGCTCCCGGGAAGTGCAGATGCCCGGCCTTCCAGCCCTGCCTGACCGCATCCCCTAGATCTTTGTGCGAGGCCAGGAGGATTTGCTGTAAGATGAGCCTGATGGCCTCTTAAAGGCCGCCTGGAGAAGACCGGTTAACCGGGCTCTTGATGAGTTAGGCCCTTGGCGTAAATGACCCAGGACTGCAGGGTAATGGGCTCCAGCCCCTGGGCGCGGATCTGGAGGGAATCCCATGTGGCAAGAACCCGCTGTTGCTAAGATGGCATGCAGGGACCCAGAGCGGGGCTCACACAGACATCATTCCCTGGTCACCCATTTGCTCATTCATTCAACCACCTTTTCTCAAGGGCCACTCCCTGCCTGGCCCTGCAGCGGGCAGTGGGGAGACAGCAGGAGAACACACAGTCTCTCTGAGATCTCATGGCCTAGGGAGAAACATGTACAAAAACCGATAGTGAGAGCACAGAGGGACAGGGCTAGCGTGGAGGCGGCACAGGGACACAGGGGAGCCTGGGGGGTAGTATATCAGGAAGGGCTTCCTGGAGGAGGCAGTGTCTGAGCTGATGTGTAGGAAGGGTAGAGTTAACTAGGTGAAGAGGTGGGGGATGAGTGATCTGTGAAGAGGGAACAGTCCGTGCAAAGGCCTGAGTGCAAGGAGTTGCCGGGACCCCAGGCAAAAAGAGGAAGGAAGTGTCCTCTCTTTGTGGGCGTGGTCAGAGAGGAAGGCAGACAGAGCATGGTGTTGTCTGGGAGGAGCTGGGGGCCATTTTACAGATGGAGAAACTGAGGCCCTGAGGAAGGAAGAGCTTTGCCTGGGCTCCAGGTGGAGCTGAGACTAGAAGCTGGGGTTCTGGGCCTACTAGTCTGGAGGACCCGTGTATGTATGTATGTGGGGGCTGCGCCTCCTCTGTCCCTCCCCTGTCTTGAGTCTGCAGCTTAGGGGGATGCATTTAGGACCGTGACTCCATGGAGGGGTCCTGGGGCAGGCGTGGGGGTGCTGAGCTGTGTCGCAGCATCAGGGACACCCCACTGCTGTGAGCTGATGCTGGAGGGCAGAGGCAGTGAGAGAGAAGGCCAGGGGGCCGGGGTGCTGGGTGGGGGCGTGACCTAGGCCTATCCCTGGAAGAGGGAGCCTCATGTAGGTGTGTGCGTGCATGAGTGTGTGTGAGCGTGGTAGGTGTGGCGGCAGGGCAGTGTCACGCGCGCACTCTGGAGGGTTTGTCCCTGCTGACCGGAGTGTGTCAGCGCAGGCCGCCGCGGGGCGGGTGTGCACTGCAGGCTGAGGGCTGAGTGTGGAGGGCGGGGCCTCTGCAGGTGAGTCTGGAGTGAGAGGGTGGGCAGGGTGTGTGGGGGTCCCGGGGCGGGTGTGGAGGCGGCGTGGGAGTGAGCGGCAGCCGCCCGCCGGCTGTCAGCTCTCGTCTCGGTGCCGTGCCCCAGCCGTGCCCGCAGTACTGGCCCCAGCCGGGCCGGCAGCAGTATGGCCTCATGGAGGTGGAGTTCGTGTCGGGCTCGGCGGATGAAGACCTGGTGGCCCGCGTCTTCCGGGTGCAGAACGTCTCTCGGGTGAGCGACCTGGGAGCCCCAGGGTGAGATCCCGGGTGGTGGCTGGGGCGGCCTTTAAGGACCCTCGGGAGGTCACCCCGGTGCTCACGTCGCCCTGGCCGGCTGCCCGCGCCCCAGCTGCAGGAGGGGCACCTGCTGGTGCGGCACTTCCAGTTCCTGCGCTGGTCCGCGTACCGGGACACGCCTGACTCCAAGAAGGCCTTCCTGCACCTGCTGGCCGAGGTGGACAAGTGGCAGGCGGAGAGCGGGGACGGGCGCACCGTCGTGCACTGCCTGTGAGTGCCGGCCGCCGCGGGGCGCCCCGGGGTCAGGAGCCATGGGCCGGGGCCAGAGGTCCAGGGTGACGGAGGGTCTCAGGGCTGCCAGCAAAGCCCGTGGGCTCCCGGGTGGCCGTGGCCTGGGCTCTGCCCACCCACGCAGGGCTGGCCCCGCCTTCCCTGGAGGAACCCACTCAGTTCCAGGGTGTAGATTCAACCCTGAACAGCTGCCCGGTAGCCTCTGTGTGATGTTTGCCTTTGCCAGTTTAGAGAGTCCTGTCAGAACTGTTCACCCCACGGTATAGTGCACAAGTTTTAAGCCAATGGAATTCCCCTCTTTGTTCATGCATGCACTCCTGCAGCTTTTTTCATTCATCCACTCATTCATTCATTCACGTGCCTCATTTACAAATTCAGTTATTCACTCACATCTGGGTGCAGTCACTCCTTTTCCCCCCACTTTTTCATGACCCTTCCATGACCCTTCCATGCCAGGCTGGGCACACTGGGTGCAAGGACAGGGAGCTGAGTCAGGCAGGGCTCTAGTGGGAGAGACCCCTCGAGAAGCGGGCTGAGGGCCCAGTCTGACCCCCATCTCCCACGAAGCACCCCACACCCGGGAGTCTAGGAACAGAGGAGGGAGAGGGGTGGGGGTGGGAGGGTCTCTGTGTGTGGGAGGCTTGACTGGAGTGTGTGTGTGTGTTTGTGCCTCGTGTCTGTGTTGCTGGGGGAGACTGGTGCTCTCAGTGTTCCTTTTCCATCCTGCTCTCCGGGTTTTGCTTGCTGCTCTGCTGCCCTCCTCCGTGGCTGTCTGTGTGCCAGTGTCTTTCTCTTGGAGTGTGTCTAGCCTGTTTCTCTGGCATCTGCTGTTTCTCCTGGAGGCTCTGTCTTCCTAGATGCATTCAGGCTTCGGATGCCAGTCTTAGCGTCTGACTCCGCCCCCTTAACCTTATCCTGCTGCTCGCCTCTGGGCTCCTTGACTCCTCCCTTCTGGGTTCCCCGGCCCCGCCCCTCGGCTCTGGGGTCCCTGACCCTGGCCCTGCCCTTCGCTTCTGAGTTCGCCCTAGCCCCAAGGCCTCCCCGAACTTTTTGTGTCTCATTCAGAAACGGCGGCGGCCGCAGCGGCACCTTCTGCGCCTGCGCCACGGTCCTGGAGATGATCCGCTGCCACAGCCTGGTGGATGTTTTCTTTGCTGCCAAAACGCTTAGGAACTATAAGCCCAATATGGTGGAGACCCTGGTAAGGGCCGTGTCCCCCGTGCCCAGCTACTTGTAACTTCCTGGTCCATAGCCTGCCAGGCCCCTCAGCACCTGCTCTCCCATATCTGCTCCCCACATTGGGCCTTGGGTTCTAGTCCTGTGGTGCCAAAACGTTACCCCCATTTTCCCCTTCTTCCAAAGATGGGCCAGGGCTTCTGCTTGCCCTCTCTCCCCCAGAACTAGAGAGGGGCCAGGCTCGTGATTCCTCCTCTCCCTCTCCCCAGGATCAGTACCACTTTTGCTATGATGTGGCCCTGGAGTACCTGGAGGGGCTGGAGTCAAGATAGCGGGGGCCCCTGGCCTGGGGCACCCACTGCGCACTCAGGACCAGGCCCACCATCCCGGACTGATGAGGAAGACCTGTGCCCCCCACTCTCCTCAACCACAGCCCCCACAGGGGAAGCACTGGAGTGGACGCTGGGCCATCTTGGTGCCCCTTCTGCTGTGGGCAGGGCCTTTCGACGCATCCCATGGGCAGGCTGTGGGCCAAGGAGGAGCTTAGCAAGACTGCAGCCCAGCCCACTTCCACACGGTCCTGCTGCCTGTGCTGAGAGGCCTGGCACTGCCTGGCAGAGTGACAGGGGCTCAGAACTGCCAGCTCCTGGGGATCCAGGCCCAAGCCCCTTGACTGTTTCCCAGCCTTTGGCAGAGATGAGTGAGGCCCTGCCGAGCGTGTGCCAGACCACGGTTTCCACCAGCTTGCCTGGACATGGGTAGAGAGTGCACTGGGGCTCGGCATCTAGCATCCTATCTGGCCCAGTCCGTGAGGGTCCTGGGGAGACAGGGCTCTGCCCTGAGTGGGCACAGCAGACTGAGCCTCCCCAGGGGGAACTGCAGCCCCCTCCACCCACTGCCCCCTGCAGCCCCGGGGATATTTTGCTCATGATCCCTCTCACTTCTGCTTCCCTGACGTGTGCTCTGAGCTTCCCCAAACCAGGATCTGCCCATCCCTACCCTGCCCTCGTGGGGCCCCTTCCCTGCCTGACCCAGCATCTGCAGAATGAAGTCACCTCAGCCCCTCTGCCTATAACTTCCAGGCCTCACTGGCTGGTCCTGCTCAGCCTGGACCAGTGACAATCTGCAGGGCTGAATGACTGCTGCTGGGGTTGAGGTCCCTCTGCTCCTGGTCAGGCTGCCCACTGGGGAGGGGGGCGCTGCTAGGTCAGGGGTGCCCACAACCATAGAGTTCAGAGGAAGAAGGTATATTTTATGACGGAGGATCAATGCTCTTTTTGTTTATTTTGTTACTTTTTGATGGGGGGTGGGAAGTTCTCTTTAAAATGGGGCAGGCCACACCCCCATTCCGTGCCTCAATTTCCCCATCTGTAAACTGTAGATATGACTACTGACCTACCTCGCAGGGGGCTGTGGCGAGGCATAAGCTGATGTTTGTAAAATGCTTTGTAAATAAACGTGCTCTCTGAATGCCACAGAGTGGCCTTGTGTGTGTCTGACCCACCTGACTGGGGCCTGCTCTCCTGCCCCCAGCCTCCTAGTGCAGTGGAGGGGCCCTGGACTGGGAGTCAGAGGCCTGAGTGCTGGTCTGACCTTGGTTTTTTCACTCATAAAATGTTAGGAGTGTGGACCAGAACATTGCTCAGGGTCTTTCCACTTGCAGAGGCGGTTCCAAGTGTCCCCGGCTATTGCTGCCTCCACCCAGGCCTCTGAGTTAGTTCCTCTGGCAGTGGGCTCCATCCTGAGACCCCCAAGGGCTGCAGACCTGCCTTTCACCTGCTGGGGCCTGGATCCAGGTTAAGCTCTTTGGGGGGCAGCATGGGAGGCTCAGGCTTTAGTGTCAGGCAGATGGACCCCACGAGGTGCGACACCCTGGGCGAGTCAGCTACCCTCTCTGGGCCTCGGTTTCCTGTCTGTAAAATGGGGATGATCCTGTTGGGATCAGATGAGATAGTGATGAAGGGCCTTGTGTGGTGCCAGGCGTGCAGAGAGGGCTCAGTTTAAAACAGCGGAGATGGGACAGAGGAGACATCCTCTTCTGGCGATGATCGTCCAGCGGCCGAGCCCAGCCCATTCGCAGTCCCAGGCTTCCTCAGGGGGTGGAGGGGGAGGAGGAAAGAGACCTGAGTTACTCCTGGCTCTGTCACAAACTTGCTGTATGACCTGGGCAAGACACTTCCTGTTTCTTCTTCATATGAAAACTGGCTCTATGATGCACTAATTCAATTCACATGGTAGCTGACGCTCTGTGCCTCAGTTTCTCCATTGGTTAAAGGATATGACCGGTTCTGACAACCTCATAATTCAATGTCCTTTAATCTAATTTAATAAAAAATTAAAGATTTATTAGTTATGATCCCACTTAGGGCACAAACTGACCCCCTCACCCATTCTCAACTGACCTCTAACCTTACCTGATGGGTCAAACATGTATGTCACAGATACCGACCAAGCAATAGAATGTGACTTGCTTTGACCAATAGAATGTGGCAGAAGTGACGTCAAGTGAGTTCTGGATCCTTGACCTCAGGGGCATCGTGGCTTTTGCTTTTCCCTCTTGGAACTCTGCCATGTACAGAAGCCTGTCTAGCCTACTGGAATATTTGAGGGCAGGTGGAGGGCATCCCATGAACAGCAAATACCAACTGCGAGGCTTGTGAATGAGGCCATCTTGGGCCTTCCAGCCTGGCTGACCTGTCAGGTGAGTGTAGCTGCATGATGAAGCTTAGCAGAAACTGCCCAACCAACCCCAAGAACTGGAAGAGATAATAACTTGTTCTTTCCTTTAAGCCATTATGTTTTGGGATCATTTGTTATGCAGCAAAAGCTAACTGATACATATGTATTCTGGGCGGTATGGATGCAGCTTTACTCTGCCCCATCAGGTATTGAGCTCCTCAAGGGCAGGAAGTATTTCTGTGTTCATCTGATTGTTTCCATTGCCTGGCAAAGGGCTCGTCTTGGAGCTGGTGCTTGAGAAATGCTGGCACGAGAGAGTGAGAGAGGGAGGGAGTGTGGTTGTGCCTGTCTGTCTGACCAGTGGCCTTACATGGCCTTTCAGAGGAGCAGGGAAGGTCAGCGTATATCAGGAGGAGGGTCAGCTCCAGAATCAACAAGCCAAGGTCCCACTCCCAGCTCCACGTCCCACCAGCTGGTGACCTTGCTCAAGTCCAGGAACCACCTGTTTCCTAATCTAGAAAATCAACACAACAATACCTACTTGCAGAATTGGCTGTGGAGTCTAGAGATAAAATGTTTAAAAAGAACTAGCGTAGTTCCTGGTGACATAACTGGCCCTCAGTAAATGTCATCTCACATCATACTGAAGTCCCTGGATAATAAAGATGGTCACCACTACCTTTCGTCTGGCACCTGCACCCTTTTTCTCTTACTTAATCCACACAATGGCTCCTCAAAGTGGGGACAACCACCCTTCATCTCAGAGATGAGGAGATGGAGCTCAGAGAGGCAGTTCACTCACCCGAGGTCACAGCCATCGTATGGCAGAGCAGGGACTTCAACTTGAACCACGTTTAGGCTGACTCCAGAGCCTGGGCCTTTAACTGCCTGCTCCATGGCTGCTCTGGGTGACGCTGAAAGCCAGAGGGTCCCTTGATGTAGCACCAAATGGGTAATCTGTGGCCTGGGCGCTGATTTCCAAATGCTGTGAAATGTGTCAGAGTGGTGGCCTCGGAAAAGGCGGCCTGGAGCGCAAGATGATGAGTGGTCCAGCCTGGCTCTGCCCAGGGCCGCGGGGCGAGCAGGTGTGGGGTAGAAGCCCCCACCCACCCGACTCCAGCAAATAGGATTTCTACAAGCGCAGACGGGCTGGCTGCCTGGTGCTGCCAGGAGCTAAATGTGCTTCTTTGTGTCATAACAAATCCGGGCGTAGGAGCCGGCCAAGGCAATGATTACTTCTCATGACCTCTGCCGGCCCCCGATTAGGACATGTGATATATCCTGGGCACCCAGGAGATGGAGCCATGACTTTGATGGATGCTAAGGCCATTTGCAAGGCCCTAATTGAGAACAGGGTCTGGCTGCTCCCTGTCACTGGGCCCCGCTGATCTCCCCCAGCTGACCTCTGATGGGCGGGAGCTTAATAGAGCCCCCTGATTGAGGGCAGTGCAGAAATAATGGTGTCGTTGCCTAGGCAGAACCTACCTTGTGATGTGGTGGCGCGAGCAGGGACTCTGGTGTCCGAGGCCCTCGGTCTGAGTGCCTCCTCCTCACAGGGGCACCGAGGCCGGTCTCGACCCTCAGTGAACCTCAGGTGCCTCATCCGAGAAATGGGAGAAGAAAAGCCACAGGCCTTGGTGCTCTCAGGGCAGTGGGAGGCTGGGTTGTGTTGATGGGATTGGAAGGACCTATGGTTTCAGCAGGCTCAGGCCAAGCCGCGTCCTGCGGGGGTGGACGACGGGGCTTCGGAAGTGGTGTGTAAGAGCACGGCTTCATTCGGCTCTGACTATGCTAAGTGCTCTGCGTGGATCGTCACATGTCGGCCTCCAGTGAAGCCTGTGAGGTAGGCACTATTTTCATCCCCATGTTACAGACGAGGAGATCGAGGCTCAGGGAGCTTAAATGACTTGCCCCAGTTGCCCAAGGTCACAGAGCCACCAAGTGTCACACAAATGGCAGAGGCCAGAGTGACTGTTTGAAGAAAATAAGCCAGATCACGTCACCCGCCTGCTCAGACCCTCCAGCGACCTCTTATTGCTCTGTGAGTAGAAGCTGAGCTCCTGGCCGGGCCCTCCGAGGCCCCGCCTGACGTGGCCTGTGCCCTCTCTGCCCGTGTCCCTCCTGCTCGCTCCTTCGCTCGCTCTGGCCTCTTTTCTCCACATCACTCTGCGCTCTTTGCCTGGACGCCCTTCACCAGTCTCTGCATGACTGGTCCTTCAGCTCAGATGACCCCTCCTTGAAAGGCACTCCCTGAATGCCCTGAGATGTCCCCTGCCCCACTGTCCCTGTCACTCTCAGGGGTGATTGGCTTCTTTATTCATTGGTTGGTTGTCTACTGCCTCTGCCACCAGACTGTGAGAAAGCCCAAGCCGTGTGGATCCAGTCCCCCAGTGCCCCCTGCCCTGAGCACCAGACACTCAATGAATATTTGTTGAATGAATGAAAAGTGCAGATCCAGGGTGCAAACTGTCTGTCTGCCTCCAAAGCCCGTACTCTCAAGCACATTATTTTTAGTCTTCCAGATGGTCAAGTGGCTGAACGCCACGAGGCCGGGTTCCAATGCTGGCTCAGCCACCACCATGCTGTGTTGCCTTGAGCAAACATCTGCCCTCTCTGGTGCTCTCTCTCCTGATCTTTCCAGGAAAGAGGTGGGACTAGTTGCCCTCTAGAAGCCCATTCCAAGTAGGGCACCATGAAATCAACATCAGTGACAATGGGGCTGATGTGACTCAGTGGTGCCAGGCCACTGGCTTAGTTAAGCATCTGCTTTTCTGAGTCCGGTGAAACCTTGGGTGTAGTTTGGGCTTTGGTCCGATGGGCCTGGGGGCCTACCCTGGCAGGTTCCTGCATTATACTTAATGTAGACATTGTCCCTAGTCTTCCCAGAAATCCCAAGAGGTAGATATTACCAGAACTATTTGATATATGAGGAAGGAGGCTCAGAGAAGTGAGGCAAATTGCTTACGGTCACATAGCTAGAAAAGAACCAGACAAGATTAGAACTCATGTCACTTAACTCCCAAGCCTTTGCTCCTGTCATCATCACAGAAATGCTGGCAAATCGGAACCTGAGCCATGTCAACTGCTTGCAATTTCTCTTGTCCATGAATCATCTGTTCTCTCAACACTCGCTCAAGCCTGGCTCAGCCACAGATGGCTTAGCTGAGGCCCACAACCAAGCAGTCTCCCAGACTGTGTGCTTGGTACCCAGTGGGCCTGCAGAAAATGCTGCTGAAGAATTGCTCGAGAGTCTGTTGAATCTGCAGATGGTGGGGCGTCCTGAGTCAGCAGGAGCCGAGGAGCTGAGAAAGCCTCTTTCAGAAAAATGAAATGCCTCTCAGCTCACTTCCTACTTACTCCCAGAGGTGAGAAGAGGGAACCTGTCCAGGAATTTTATTTTCTGTCCACTTGAAAGCTGAACAATGTGGCTTTCTTGAGCTGTGTTTATTTGTGTGATTGCCTTCTCTTTTTGAAGAGAACCGGGCACAGAGTTCTCTCCCCAGGGCTCCAGCCCAGGCCTGCCCCGCCACCCTTAAGGCAACAAACTCTTGCCTCTCTTTTCCTAACAAACCCTTTGCTCCCCTTCATGTCTGCCTCTCCCCCCATGCCAGTTGTGGATTTATTGTCTCTGAGCTCCAAATACACCCTTCTTTGCCCTGCTTTGTGATCCTGGAGCTGGACCCTGTGAACAGTTCTCCTGTCAGCTGGAGCAATGTTAGCCTTTGTCAGTAGAGGGCGCTAGAGGGACACTGTAAGGTGATAACAGCAAGAAGGCACTTCCCTTCCAGGTTCTCTTCCTCCTTCTTCCTCCTTCCATCTTTTTTTTTTTTTTTTTTTTTTTTTTTTTTTTTAACTCAGCACAGGAGCCAAGACCTCAGTGGCCCTGTGGACCAGCTCCAGATGTGACCTGGGGCCTCACTCTCCAGAGGGCCACTTCTGCAGATCAGAGCGAGCCCACACTCCCTGGCAAGTTTCTCAGCCACTCGAGGCTGTGTGTTCTTGAGGTCGGTGCTCCCGCAGTGAAGAGCTCTGAGCCTCAATCTTGGGGGAGGACCTTCTCAATCCTTAGTTCCTTCATTATTCCCTCTCCCTCGGCCTAGACATACTAGTTGGTTCTTTGAGAACACTTTTTCTTCTGAGTGCTTCTTTCTTGCTGCTTCTGGTCCCTTAGAGTCCTGTTTTCCCCCTGTTAGTCATTAACTACCCTTTGCTAGCTAACAATTCTTTACATTAAAATTTCCATGTTCAAATTATGGGTTATGAACTCTGTCACCTGACTGACTCCTAATCTATATAGAATAGGGAGCAGGGTGGTCCCAGGAGACAGACCCTCACAGGTGGGATTTTGGTTGGTTTTGTTGTGCCCTTGGGCTTGAGCACAGTGCTGAGCTCCCTGCCAATGAGACATGGGGCGCCAGTAGTCCACAGCATAGTGGCCTTGTAATTATGCTGTCACATGTGACAGATTTTGATGCAATGCCAACTGAAGCAAGTGTCTTGGGTGCCCAAGTGACTATTGTACTCGACCATCACATCAGTGATTATGACTGTAAGGACTGTGATGTGGCATGGATTCTGGAATGCACTGGAGCACTTCATAGAAAGAAAATGATAAGTTCAGGTCATTTAATTCTCAGCTGAAATCATGGTTTGAGAACCACAGAGTTTCCATGGCATCTCTCAAAGAATCTCTTATTTCCTGTAGCCACAGGGCTGATATTGCTGAAAATAAAACATAAAATTTAATTGTGTGGGTCACAGAATTTAAACATCAGTTAAATTTACAGCATTGCCAAGTTTCTCACGTGAGAGTTTGGGTATAAATTAGGAAAGTATGGGATCCTGAAACTTGGACTAGAGAAATCTGGCTGGATTCTGAGCCTCCCTTTACCGACAGAAAGAACTTGCCCTCTTGTATCTGAGGAGACTGGCTTTCCTTTGTTTGAAAACCCTGTGATAACCTTACATGGGTCAGATGTCTTGAAAGGGGATGACCATTCTCAAAACATGCCACGAGCACCCTTTGTTGCCATTGGATCCATAAGGAGGGTCAAATCTCAGCATGCTCCAAGGGGTCAGGTACACACTGTGATCCAGGAGGAGTACTTTACACAATAGAAGAATGGCAAGACTTTTGCTAGTGGAAAGATTTAACATAATCCTGGGGAATATATATGGGGTTGATTCTAAGAGTGGAAGATAATACTAAATCATTCTGAATTCATGGATGAGGATTTGGGATTTAATGTGTTAGCTTGTGCAGCTGAAGGTGGCTCTATCCGTTTACTTGGCTCTATCAGTTGGTTGGTTGAGTGAAACTTGGACTTGAAGGTGGCTTACATTGAATGAGTGGAGATGCCAGATCGTCTATAGAATGACGTGGAAGAGGGAATCCAAAGGCTTAAGGATATAGGATGTTGGAGTAGTTTTATCATGTATGACCTGCACAGCCACTCCCAAACTGTGTTCCATGAAAATTCCCAGAAGACACGTTCCTAAATAAGGCTTTGAAAAATATATTAGTGAGGTGAGAACCCACATCTTAAGACACTCTGTGGATATTCGCCTTTGTAGGCCAGGTATTACCATGGAGTATCCTGTCATTCAGATGGGCTCCCTGGTTTCATGGGGATGATAGGACCCTGGAGTGGTAGACGCTAAGTGACAATGCTTAATAGCCAAAGACATGGTGAGTGCATTTACCATACAAGGGAGCGGGGGTGTACCAGTAATCAGAATGCCTTGGCCAATAGGGATCTTTGGTAGTGACTAATTGACCAGTGTGTCCCTAGGAAGGAAATAGATACACAGCTTACTAGAGTATTGCTTGATCCATATAACAGAAAAACAAACCAACCTCTGGGATTAGTGACCAAAACCTGAGTTGAATCACCACATTGGAGAGTTGTGGCCTCTTGTTAGTTTCCAGACAATTCACACATCAGAGCCCCCGATTGAAGAGGAGGCCAGGCCCCTTGAAGAAAGTTCCTACAGCAGTGCTGTAAGTATGTACCATAAGTCTTCCTCCAAGCCTTCACTGAAGGGACCTGTGGCCATTTACTAGAGTGATTGCACTTGGAAAAAGAAGGTACCCAGACCTTTGGAGATTACTAGACACTGATCTGAATTTATGATAATTCCTGGGGATGCAAAATGCCACTGTGGCCCACCAGTCAAAGCGATGACTTAGGTAGTCAGGTGATAGATACTTAGCCCAAGTATGTCCGTTGGTCATTTCCCCAATTCCTGAATGTGCAATTGAAGTAGACATACTTGGCAGCTGGAAGAATCCCCGCTTTGGGTCTCTGACTCATGAAGCGAGCAATTAAGGAGGAAGGGCTAAGTGGAAGTTCCTGGAACTTCCTCTCTCTACCATGATAGTAAACTGGAAGCACTTCTCCATCCCTGGGGGAATTTCGAGACTGATGAAGGCTGGACTATACAGAGGTGGTGATTCCTGTCCCATCCCCCTTTAGCTTGCCTGTTTGGCCTGTGCAGAGGTTGGATGGGTTTTGGAGAATGACTAGATTATTGTACGCTTCATTGGATGGTGACCCCAATTGCAGCTACTGTCCCAGATATAGTATCTTTACTGGAGCAACTCAGTATAGCACTTGATATGTAGCCACTGACCTGGCTACTGCCTTTTTCTCTGTACTAATTTGTGAGGACCACCAAAAACAGTTTGCTTTTATCTGGAAAGGCCAATAGTATACCTTCACAGTCTTGTCTCAGAGCTGAGTCAATTCTCTTGCTTTCTGCCATTATATCGTCTACAGATAGCATGATCATCTTGATATTCTACAAAGCATCACACTGGTGCACTACATGGATGACAAGCTGATTGCATCTGACAGATAGGAATTACAATGTATGTGTACATACGAGAGGGTGGGAAATAAATCCCACAAAATTTTAGAGTTCTGCTATCTCAGTGAAGTTTCTGAGGATTCTCTGGTATGGAACATGTTGAGATATGTCCTTCAAGGTGAAAGTCAAGTTGCTGCACTTTACACTACCTGCCACGAGAAAAGAGGCACTGCATTTGGTAGGTTTTTAGATTTTGGAGGAAACATACAGCACATTTGTGCATTCTACTTTGACCCACTGACAAAATCCCCATAAGAATTCCAGTTTTGAGTGGGGACCATAGTAAAAGAAGGTTCTGCGGCAAGTAAAGGCTTCAGTACTAGTCCTTCTACCACTTGGTCCTTATAATCCAGTAGATCAAATGATTCTCAAAGGTTTCATAGCAAATAGGGATGCTGTACAGAGTCTCAGGCAAGCCCCAAAAGGGAGACCATAGTGAAGACCTCTAGGATTTCAGAATAAATCTATTCCTTCTTATGCAGATAATACTTTTTCTTCTGAGAAACAGCTTCCAGTTTACTACTGGACTGTGGTAGAGACTGGATGCCTAACTATGGAACGTCAGGTGACCATGTGGCCTGAGATTCCCATTTAGGCTTCCCTTGACACAACTAGCTATAAATCTAGCTTTGTGCAGCAGCAATCTGTCATCAGATGGGAGTGGCATAAAAGAGACCACACTTGGGCAAGTCTGGAAGGTATGAGTATGTTATATGAGTCAGTGATTCAGACTCCTGCTGCATTGCCTCCTCTTCCTCAAATCATGCCTACGGCTTCATGGGGAGTTCCTCAAGACCAGTTGACTGAGAATACAAACTCAAGCCTGGTTTACAGATGGTGCTGCATGATATGCTAGTACCACCCAAAAGAGAAGACTGTAGCGTTGCACTTGACCATCACATCAGTGATGTGACCTCACTGGGCAGGAGTGACCCTGAAGGACAGTGGTGAAGGACAATCTTTTCAGTGGGTAGAACTTTAAGCAGTATATTTGCTTGTCTATTTTGGAATTAGAGATGGCCAGAAGTATGGATCTACACTCATTCATGAGCGGTTGTTAATGGTGTGGTTTGGCTGGATGGTCAGGGACTTGAAAGGAACAGGATTGGAAGATGGATGACGAGGAATTCTGGGGAAGAGGTATGTGGAGGGACTCTTCAGAACGGGCGTAGACTGTTAAGATGTGTGTCCCATGTGAATGCTCACTAAAGGGAATCACTGCACTGGAGGCTTTCAATAATCAGCTGAACAGCATGTCATGCTTTGTGGTTATCAGTCTCTTTACCTAGCTATCCCTTGCTTGTCCAATGGGCCCATGAATAAAGTGGCCACAGTGACAGTGATGGAGGATATACATGGGCTCAAAACATACTTGCCCTTACAAAGGGCTGCCTTGGATGTTGCCATTGCTGGGTGCTCAATCTTCCAACAGAAAAGACCAACATGAGCCCACAATACGGCACCATTCCTGGATGAACAAGCCATCTCCCTGGTGGTAGGTTGATTTCATTGTACCTCTTCCATCATGTAGGGGGCAGAGATTCTTCCTTTCTGGTATAGAATCATCTTCTGGATATGCATGTGCTGTCCCTGACTGTAATGCTTTTGTCCACACCACCATCCATGATTTACAGAATGCCTCATCCACCGTAATGGTATTCTACCTAGAATTGACTCTTCTCAAGGAACTCATTTAATAACAAAGAAATGCAGCAGTGGGCTCATTTTCGTGGAGTTAATTGGTCTTACCATATAACTCACCACCTGGAATTGGATGGCTTAGTTGAAAGGTGGAATGGCTTATTGAAGACTCAAGTATGGCACCAGTTGGCAGACAAATCCTGAAAGGATGCAATAGGTGCTTTGAAATAGACACTGTTGTGTAGTGCTGCCTCTCCCACTATTGGAATACCTGGGTCCATTAATCAAGGTGTGAAAATGGGAGTGGTTCTGTGTCAGTCAAAGTCCAATCAGGAGACAGAAAACACATCAAATTAACTAAACCGGAATAAAAGAGAACTCTAAAGAATACCACTAAGATTGGAGGAGAGTATGCAAGGAATAAAATTTGGAAGGGAGAGAGGTTCCTCTTCATGCCTGGGAGCATTAGAGATGGTGTAGTTGCAGCCGATTGGATGGTGGAAGAGTTCACTGGGTTGTCCAGGCCAGAGATGGTCTAACGGTGGGCCAAGGTCAGTGGGCAGAGAACTGCCTGCTGGGGTGCTGATGAAATTCAGAAGCTGCCTGTGGGGGCTGCTGTTGAACTTGCTGGGAAGCCAGCTGGAGCACTGGCTGCCGAGAAGTTTCCCACAGAGTTGGGGGGTAGGGAATAGGGAGCCATCATTGGGAAGATGCTCGGAAGTGAGCTGGGGCTCCCTCCAATCTTGCCTTTGGAAAGCTAGATGTAGGGGTGCTGCTGATATCACTAGGCGTGTGCTCCACCGAGAGCCTTGCGCACTGCCTAGTGCTGCAGGAGCAAGAAGAAAAGTACACTGGAATGAGATAGAGTGTCCAGTGTCCTGACAGTGCCATCCATTGACAAAGATTAACATCAAGCTTGCAAGGGAAAAACGTTGTAGGACCACAGCAGGTCCTGGAGAGTGGATTTGGAGCTGAGAAGCAACAAATGACAACTGGCACAGGCTTCTCTCACCATCCTTCTTAATCACCTGCTTGCAGAATATTTGCTTCTTGTCTTAGCAGATTTGAACTCTGCTGGCTTGGAGATCTTGGTTCCCCAGGGGGGCGTACACAACAATGGTTCCAGTGAATGGAAGGATGAGACTGCCTGCCCCCTAGCCACTTGAGGTCCTTGTGTCACTAACAAACACTGAAGCTGAAAAAAAGTTACTCTACTGGATGGAGTAATTGATCCTGATTACCAAGGGGAAATTGGACTGCTGCCACACAAAGAGGGCATGGAGGACTATGTCTGGAACTCAGGGGCTTTTCTGGGGTGCCTCTTAGTGCTTCCATGTCCAATTATAAAGGTTAATGGAAAACTTCAGCAACCCCCAAAAGCAGGATAATTGAGGACTCATACCATTCAGGAATGAAGTTTTGGCTCACTCTTCCTGGTAAAAAACTCCAACTAGCTGAGGTTCTGGTTGAGGGTGGGGGAAATGTGGAATGCGTAGTGGAAGAAGGAAGCCACAGATATAAATTATGGCTTTGTGACAAATTACAGAAATGAGGACTAGAGTCACCTTGTTTGTTTATAAATTTATATCTATATGTAAGTTTCTTCTCTCTCTTGCTTTCGGTCATTATTTATATACGAGCTATTGGAGGTTAACTTTACGATTTAGTCTCTAGGAAACAGAACAGTCAGTGTGAGTGTCCTGAATTTGAGAAGTCATTCATATAGTCAGTGGTGGATACAGTGACATCTGAACTGTGTATCTCCTCAGTTTGAGGCAAGAGTGAGAACTTTATTTGTACAAAGGATAACTGTGTCTTAGGTGGAAACAGTTGCTGTGTTGAGAATGGAAGTTCAAAAGTGTGTGGAAGGTGGATGTGGAAACTGATTAGGCAAAGGCAAGGACTGTGGCAGTTATCAATTTATTGTCTCTCAGTGCCAAGTCCACCCTTCTTTGCCCTGCTTTGTGATACTGGAGCTGGACCCTGTAAACATTTCTTTGCCTGCTGCTGCAATGTTAATATCTGTCAATAGAGGGCACTGGATGGATATTGCAAGGTGCTAGTCTCGGAAGGCACTTTTCTGGTGTTGGACCTCCTTCTGTTTTCTTTTATTCAGTGTGGGAACCGCCCAGTGGCCCTCACCTCAGCAGCCATCAGGCACCAGCCCCACTGCTCTCTCAGCCTATGCTCTCCTCACCTCGCAGCCACTTTTACAGACCAGCATCAGCCACACCCTCACTGCTAGCAGTAGTAAATTTCCCCTACATTTGCAATCCCTGTGTTCTTTAGAGTCCTCTTTTACTGTGTTTAGTGGTTAACTCCCTTTTACTAACGAAGAATTCTTTACATTAAATTTTCCGCATTCAAATTACTGGTGTGCTCTCTGTCTCCTGAATGGACCCTGACTCAGACACTCTCCACCTCCTCATCTGGTCTCCTTTGCTACTTCCACCTCAGTCCTTGGAAGATTTGGGTTCCTTCTTGTTCTTCTTATCTTGGCCTTTCTCCTCACCTCTGCCTCTTTCAGATCCCCCTTGGCGACATCCAGTTACTGTGCAAAGACAAGGATGTGGCGTCCTCCCAAGATGCCTTGCAAAAAAATGTGGCATTTCACAACAAAGCTGGTAGTATGGAAAGAGCCTGGACCTTGGAAGTATGTTGCTTGGATTCTAGACCCAGCTCAGCCTCTGACACGTGTATTTTACAGGAGGAAAAACGGAGGAGAAGTTGTGACAAATAACTATTCGTATCCAAGCTGCTCTAATCAGCTGTCAAAGGTCCCCCATCTCTTCAGTTCCCATTATTTTATGTGTTCCTCATGAGAACCTTTTTTTTACATGGGTTGTCTGGATAGATCTTCTTTTTATTCCAATTAAGACAATGGTTCTTAATTGGGGGCAATTTTGCTTCTTAGAGGGCGTTTGGTTGGAACAATGGGTGTGTGTGTATATGCAACTGGCATTTAGTGGGTAGAGGCCGGGGATGCTGCTAAATATCCTACAATGCACAGGACAGCCCCCACAACAAGGAATTATCTGGCCCCAAATGTCAACAGTTTTAAGGTTGAGAAGTCCTGCATTAACAGGTTTAGAGGTGGAGTTCCAGAGAGGCAAAGCGACTTGCTGAGGGTCACACAGAAAGTGGGCAGCAGAGCTTGGATGACAGCCCAGGTCCCCTAACTGCCAGCTGGGGTCTTTTCAACCCTCACCCTCAGCCTCACCCGTTCTTCCCCCTGGTGCGGGGACAGGAAAGGAGACGGGAAGCCAGTGAGGCCTGCCCCCAGGAATACGGTGCCTGCAGGCAGCTGGCATTCTCTTGCCACCCTGCCCTGCCAAACCCCAGCCATCTCCCAATGCAAACCATCTGTTTTCTCCATTCCTGTCTGAGCTCCCGGGAAGCTGCTGAGAAACTGCACTCAATGGGTACTGGCAACGCTGCCAAGGAGTAAGTGCCAATGTGAGGTGGCTCCAGCATTGCCCACCCTTCCTCTGGCCTCCCTGTAGTCTGCTCCACTCCCCTTACCTTCAAGGACTACTCAAGTCCCCACCCTTCTCAAGCCTTCTCCGTTCCCCAACCATCAACTCCTTCCCACCCGACAGGTAGCTGACTTCTGTGAGTACTCCGTTCTCTCTATAGCTACACCTATGCTCAGCCAGCTCAGGAACAGAATTCTTAACCAGCTCAGGAACAGAAGTTTCCCTCTCCTGGTGGGCAGCCAATCCTTTCCTTCCTCTGGCTCCCTTCCTCTCTGCCTTTGCAGGGGGCTGTCCCTGTGGAGTACTCTCTCTGTCTGTCTCTGTCTTTCTCCCATGTGTCAGCTTCCCCAACTCCACCATCTAAGGCGTTCCTGCGTAAAGGCTGCTCAAATCTCCCCCATAATGAATTCTGAAATAAATTCTTCTCTTGAAATCCTCTAGCCCTTTGAGCCACCTTCATTTCATTCCCTCCCATCCACACACTGTTCCAGCCACCTGGATTAGCCACTCCCTGTGCCCATTCGAGCTACAAAACTCCTACTCACGCTTCAAACCCAGCTCAAATGTCAGCCATAGCAGATGCTGTTGATGCCCCACCTTGTCTTCCCTCAACTTTCTGAGTTCTCCTGCAGCTACAGACTGTTCCAGGTATGCTGACAGCTCCCCGCCTTAAACACCTGCATTTCTTTTCTTTCTCTGGCACTCGGGGAACTTGCTTGTCTGTGTGGCCGTTGTGTGTGGCAGATGCCACCTAGAAGTACAGGCGGTAGGAGGAGTTAACACCTCGAGAGTCCATGGATAAATGCCCAGGCTTCCCATCCTCTAGGAGGCTCTAAGACATCTCCACGTGGTCCTCAGAGGATCCCCAGCAGGTTGGAGCCGCAGCTGTCCATCGCTGTAACCCACTCATGAATCCATGCTTCGTTGTCTTTTCTCCCTTCCCTGCTCAGCCTCTCCATGTCCTCACCTGGGGTCACCTCCCAGATAAACTACTGGCACCAGAGCCCTGGTCTCAGGGTCTGATTTGGGGCACCCACCCTCAGACCCATGCCTGCCCCACCTGATCCCCAAGGGAGCTCAGTGCTCCCTGCTCCTCCTCCCTGCTGTCTAGCACTGCACTTCTTGAGGCAGAGTCTCTGTCTCTTGTGCCAGACTGTGAGCCCCTCGAGGGTAAAGGCACGCCCTAATCACCTCTATATCCCCTTCACCTGGCACGTCACTGGCCGACAGGTGTTTGTCGAGCGAGTGAGAAGCGAATGGATGATGATGAAGTGATTCTCTGGGGCACCTAGGCTGGGCGATAGACCCTTTGAAGCGAATCATCCCATCGGTGTGGCTCTCTCAACCCCAGCCTTCTCCTCTATCAGGGGGCCTACCCCTGCCCCCCTGCCAGGCCTGGAGGCCCCTCACTCTGCCATCGACACACGTTCTGCCCTCTATAACGCAGTCAGCTCCCAGGACGCCTCCTGCCAGGAAAAGTCCCCAGAGAGGGAGGCGGGTCTCCCGGCGGGAGATTCTGATTCTAGCTAAATAAAGGTTACGGGAACAGCTATTGTCATGTGACATAATTCAGCACCATCTTCCAGCAGATGTCGCCTTGGAGGGCTGGATTTGTCCCAGCTGGACTCTGGGGCTCATTCAGAAGCACTTGGAACAGCCACCTCCCGCTCCTGATGTGAGCAGCCCCAGGAAACTGTAATGTCTATAAATCAACTTGTTCAGCCCAGATACATGGAGCCGAGCTTCCAGCAGGAGGAGTTAGAATCGCTGCCGGGGAAGTGAAGCAGCTGCTGCCAAGACAAGCAGTTGTGTAGACCGCGTCCAGCTTTGAAACCCCTGGGGCAACGGGCTGCTCTGAGCACGTCCAGAACACCTGTGGGCTCAAAATTCAGCACCCTGGGCCCGAGAGCTCATTTCACAGATGAGAAAACCGAGGCCTGTGGAGGCACAGGAGAGGCGACCAAGGTCACACACACTGAGTCGGTGGCAGACCTGGGACTCAGTCTGAACCCAGACAGCTCTGCCCCCTCACCACCCCCCAACTTCTCAGAAGAGCAAACAGGGTGGGAATCACGCTGAAACTAAAAACAAAACAAAGCAAAACAACAACCAACATCCTGGATGGATCACAGGCTGTGCCTGCCATTTGTCACATTAGGGACCCCGGGATCTGGCGCTGGTTCTGCCCCTCACTTGCTGACTGACCCCTCTCTGGGTTTCAGTTTCTTTATCTGTCAAACGAGAAGATTAAGGATCTCTAGAGTCCTTCAGCTTCAAAAAAATCACTCTGATTCTGAAAGAACAAAGCTGGAGGCATCATGCTTCCTGATTTCAAACTCTATTATAAAGCTATAGTAATTGAAACAGTATGATATTGGCATAAAAACAGACACATAGATCAACGGAACAGAATAGAGATCACAGAAAGAAACCTACGCATATATGGTCAATTAATTTATGACAAAGAAGCCAAGAATATACAATGGGGAAAGGACAGTCTTTTCAATAAATGGTGTTGGGAAAATTGGACAGCCACATGCAAAAGAATGAATTGGACCACTATCTTACACCAGACACAAAAATTAACTCAAAATGGATTAAAGACTTGAACATAAGACCTGAAACCATAAAACTCCTAGAAGAAAACATAGGCGGTAAGCTCCTTGACATAGGTCTTGGCGATGATTTTTTGAATCTGACACCAAAAGCAAAAGCAGCAAAAGCAAAAACTAACATGTGGGACTACATCATACTCAAAACCTTCTGCACAGAAAAGAAAACCATCAGAAAAATGAAAAGGAAACCTACTGAATGGGAGAAAATATTTGTAGATCATATATCTGATAAGGAGCTAATATCCAAAATATATAAGGAATGCATACAACTCAAAGCAAAAAACAAACAATCTGATTAAAAAAATGGGCAGAAGATCTGAATAGACATTTTTCCAAAGAAGACATGCAGGTAGCCAACAGGTACATGAAAAGATGCTCAACATCACTAATCATCAGGAAATGCAAATCAAAACCACAATGAAATACCACCTCACACTTGTTAGAATGGCTATTATCAAAAAGTGTAGAAATAACAAGTGTTGGCGAGGATGTGGAGAAAAGGGAATCTTTATGCGTTATTTATGGGAATGTAAATTGGTGCAGCCACTACGGAAAACAATATGGAGGTTCCTCAAAAAATGAAAAATAGAACTACCATATGATCCAGTAATTCCACTTCTGGGTATTTAGCCAAAAAAATGAAAACACTAACTTGAAAATACACATGTACCCCCATGTTCATTGCATTGTTCACAAAAGCCAAGACAAAGAAACAACCTAAGTGTTCACTGATGGATGAATGGATAAAGAAGTTGTGGTATATATATACAATGGAATATTATTCATCCATAAAAAAGAACAAAATCTCACCATTTGTGACAACATGGATGGACCTTGAGAGCATTATGCTAAGGTCAGACAGAGAAAGACAAATACCATATGATCTCTTTTATATGTGGAATCTAAAAATAAATAAGTTAATTAAAAACCCCAAGGTTATAGATACAGAGAACAGATTGGTGGTTGCCAGAGGGTAGGAGTGGGGGAGAAATGAGTGAACTATTTTTTTGTTTGTTTTTAGTTTAAATAAAAAAAGGAAAAAAAAACAAATAAAATAGCAGCACATTTACTCTGCTTTATCTTTCTCCAGGGCATTAATCATCAGCTGACTTTGTACATAAGTATACATGTATTTATTGTCTTCTTCTCCATGAGAATGAATGCACCAAAGAGCAGGGCAATTGTTTTGTTCACCGCTGGATCCCACAAAAATTTACTTAAGAAATTGTGTAGTTTTCATTATCGTTGCAGAAATAAAGGAAACAAATAAAAATCTCTGCATTTTGAAAAGTTAAAAAAAAATCTATGCATTTTGAAACTTAATAAATGACATAAAATACAATATAAATAAATTCACATTGGAAATCTAGTAACATTTGGTTAGAACAGCAGGCTGATAATTTTCAGAGAAAAAGAACTATGATGATCTTATTATTCATTAAAAAAAAAAGGTCTGAGAAACAGCCTGTCCCAGGAATCAGAGGCAGCAGTTTGATGTACAGCCCTCCCGCAATCCCCATCTCTAAATGCAGGTGGCAGAAAAACTGCTCCCAGTGGAATTGATGGGTTAATACAAGAATTTTGTTTCAGGAAGGATTTTTCCTTACAGAAGTGTCCTCCATTCTGACACGTTACTTTACTCTTAATTTAGCGTAGAGCAAACATTTAATTTTAATATACTCCTCCTCACTTGCTGGGCCATCTTATATGTCTATATATTTAAAAGCAATAAATCCACAAGGAATCGTTGTGGAATTAGAACTGTTTAGTGTCTTGACTGTGGTAGCAAATGCATGAACTCAAACAGGTGATGAAATGTATAGAACTTGTTAGACACACACCAACCAGTAGAAGAGAAACTGGGGAAGTCAGAATGCGATCTTTGTATTGTATCAATGTCAATATCTGGGTTGTGACATTATGTATAGTTTTGCAAAACATTACCATTGGGGAAAACTAGGCGAAATGTACAAGAGATCCCTCTGTATTATTTCTCACAACTGCGTGTGAATCTGCAATTATCTCAAGTTACGAACAATCTTTTAAAATAATAGTAAATCAAGCTAACAACTTGCAAAATAAAATATATTCTATCCCTATCTTGAAAACAAACAAACAAAAAATCACTCTGAGCTTCAGTTTCCACATTCAGGAGGCATGATGCTCTGCTTCTAGGGTGCTGTGAGAATCACGTGAGGTTCAGAAGAAGCTCCTTGGCACAATTGTGTGAAAGTAACCCTGGGAAGAGTGTTATCACCACTCACACATCTGCAGCAAGGTGATGCTGAGGGTAGAGCTAGTCCCACATTTGGGCTACTAGAAGCAGTGAAGGGGAGACCCGCGTGTCATCTCCCAGCCAAGTGGCTCTGGAGCCAAGGGAGGATCCTGAGCGTGGGTTTAAGTCTGGAGGCCGTGGACTTCCTCTTCATAAGGTGAGGGTGTCGCTGAAGCCATATCCCCCTTGCTGTCCCAGCAAGTGACACGGAATCTCAGATCTCAGGCTGCCTGTCCAAAAGGGGCCTTGGCAGTGCTGGGCTGTGGGCAAGAGCTGAGGAAGGGAAAGGGAGAAAGAAGTGATTTACAAGGAGGATGAGGGGAAGAGGAGGAGAAGGAAAAGGAGAACAAAGAGGAGGAGAATGAACATCTGGAGGGGAATGACTGTCTCCATTCTATGGTGCAAAATACAAGCAGAAAGTGTGGGCTCTGGAATCAGGAAGACTCAAGATCAAAGGGTGGCTCCACCACTCAGCACGTGGGGGACTTTGAGCTAGTCATTCAACCATTCTCTCCAGTTTCCACATCTGTAAAATGGGGAGAAGAATGGTGCCTCTTTCTTAGGGATAATCTTGGCAAAGTACTTAGCACCATACCTGGCCCAGAGTAAGTTCTCAACACACAGTAGCCAGAGCGGCAGCAGGAGCAGGGCAAGTTGCTGTAAATCTAAAATTAGTGTGTTCTTCGGCAGGGTGATGGTGCTGCAGAATCCATCCCACTGACTATGGACACAGGAAGACAAGAGGGCTTGTTCTTGTTGAAGAGCAGGTCAGTTTGTCCAAGTTGAGAGAAGCCTGGAGAGGCAAAGAAACCCAGATCACATATGCAAAGGAATACAGTTAACAAAATTGTATTGTGTTGATTACAGCAGGAATTACTCTTACCTGGCCAAGAGCAATTATATTAGTGAGGACAACAATTCATGGCTAAATTGATTAAAATAATAAGGAGGCAAATTTCATGTCAATAGGTCAATCAGGAAGAAGAACCAATGGAGAACCATCATCAAATGACTGTCATACGTATAAACATGTGACACTCATTGTCACAGCACTGAGTGTGTGCAGCGCCCATGGAGCACTCACTGGGGTCAGCATTCAATATCAAAGGGGGCGCAGCAGGTGAAACACCATCCCTCAGATCCAACAGTGGGCGAGTAGTGGAGCCTGGACTTCAACCTAGCTATCTGAACCTGAGGCTCTGAGCATTCATCCAAGTTGGCTAACACCATGTATTCGAGCTTGACCTTCCCAGGCCTCCCAGGTCCAGCAATATTGAGGGACAGAGCAGCCAGAGACTGAGGGATATAGATGGCTGGGGTGAGAAGACCTTTCCTGCAGTCTTGATGGGCTGGACAGGAAGTATAACCAGGAACCATGTCTCCAACGCCAGAAAGACGGATGCACTGAGCCATGAGCTTTCCAGGTCCCTGGGATTATGAAATTCTTGCAGCCTTTCCCCTCAACACCCACCAAGAGAGGCACCACCTCACCCCTAGGTGGATGCCAGATCTTTCTCTTCTTAGCAAATCTACCTGGGTGGCTATGGCCACAAAGCTGTGGGTGGAGATGAAATAACTCAGGATGCACACATTTTTGAATTAGGAAAAAATGCCAGCTAAATATTTGTCCTAGATTTTCCCTCTTGAATAATTGAATTATGAGATGCAAGTTGTTTTAATGAGAGAAGTATCATTACATGGAGAATCTATTTCATGCATAGTCAGTCAGACACACGCACGCTCACACACACACACACACACACACACACACAGAGGAAGAGAAGGCCCTTGAGGCTATTTTCCTTCTTCAAGAACCCTGAATGGTTCTTAATAAGTGGAAAAATGTCTCCAAACTCAAGAAAATATTTTCCCTGGAATCTGTGAATGCCACACATACTAACTGTCCTCATCTTCTTCCTCCATCTCCCCTCCTTACCCTCTAGCCCTACCTTGATTGAGGATTCTGTCCCCTGAACTGAAGGGGAGGTAGAAAGGAATATTCACTCCCAAGCCCTCAGGGTTGCTCAACTTTTTGGGGTCTTCTCTGAGCCTCCCCTTTCATCCTCTTCCAAAAGATGGAGACAGAATAAAAACTTCAGGTCTGAACTCAACTGTTGAAATGGTTTAATCCTGTTTCAGCACCACGGACAGAGCTTCCCACTTCTGGAGGAGGCTGAGGTTCGATTTTGACAAGTTTAGGAGGGAGAAATTGGGAGCTTCCTCCTAATGGCGTCAGGACATGGGGACACCCAGGTTACAAAAAGGTCTGCATCCACACAGTGCTTCATTTAGACCCCGGCCACAAGCTCCCAGGTTCTTTGAATTCTCCAATTTAATAGTTCAAATCCATGCATATTTTGCCCTCTATGATATTAGAATAAGATTGACACATAGGGAGGATGCGCTATGCCTATCCTATGGCTTCTTGTACTGCTGGGTACACTGCCAAAATTCCTCAGGTGGGTTTGCTTGTGTGTGTGTGTGTGTGTGTGTATGTGTGTGTGTGATGAGGTACACTGGTCACAGGGTGAAGTTCAAGATCCTTAGCTTGGAATTCGTATCACCATCCACCACTTCCTCCTTTTCCTCCCCGACTTCCACCCCGCCTCACCATCACATCTCACACAGAGCTACACACCACACATACCTCCAACATGGGAGAAGGTGGGTCCCTCCACCTCTGCCTTCTCTGCTCCTGCCTGTGAATACAGACATGTGCCCTGCACTCTGAGATGCAGCCCATGCCACCCAGCAGAGCAAAGCAGTGGTTCTGCTGTTTTTAAGGAATAAACCTGGGCTGACCCCCACTGATTTATTTCGCTTTTTGAGCCTTGTCGCCAGGCACGGGCTCCTCGTCATTGCCCACAATGAGCAGACTGAGAAGAGAGTCTTAGCGCTTGACTGCCCAGGTGAGCTGCAGCTGGAAAGTAAACGTTTGAGCTTTTTGGGTGGTTTTTCTCACCCTACAGTCTAATTGTGGAGGCTGCGACAGCACTAGAGGTTCTGTGTGAGCTGAGCCCTCTGCCGTGCCACCTGCATGCTAAATCTCTTCCTGTGAAACCTCCTCCTGCTGCCCTAACCTGGGGCTAGGGTCTCCAGGAGGCTCTCAGGGTGGACTGAGGAACAGCAGCCGGTCCCCATCGGCATCGCATGGCCCCAACCCTGGGAGGTGAGAGCAGGAAGTGCAGCTCCCACACTGACTGGTCAACAGTCCCTTTGATACTTGCTCTGTGCCAGCCTGTCCTGGGCTCTGGGGCTGCTGGGACATCCCCCCTGCCCTTGGGGAGCTCAGTCTGCAGGCTGGTGGAGGAATCACAAACGGAGGCCCAGAGAGAGGGTGTGACTCCACGGGGCCCCACAGTCAGGCAGCGGGCTGGGCTAGGATGGAACCCCGGACCCCTGACACCCGGGCTGCCGGACCAGGACGTGTCATCCAGGTGCCGGGCCAGGGTTAGGGGTCGGGGGACGTTTTCTGGGGAAGGATCTCGACTCATAAGAACTGTACATGGACACGGAATCAAAGGGAAAGGGCCTTGGCCAACCCCACCCCGCCCCAGTCCAGGCCCCGCTGGCTGCTCCTTTCCAGCTCTCCCCGAGTCTGTCCTCCAGAGACGCCCTGACCAGTTGGGAACTTTTCACTAGAAGGTGACAACAAACGGGCTAAACAAACGCGGGGATCTGCGGGCTCGGCTGACTGAGCCGCAGAGGCGGGTCCAGCCAGGCCCCACGTCTCTAGCATCCTCTCCTCTCCGCCCTCCCCCTGTGCTGCCTCCACCCCCCGCCCCACACCCCATCCTCGGAGCCAGAGGAAAAGCGCGGGGCCTTCTGGGAGCTCCCTCGGAGGGGAGGGGAGGAGCCTCGTTCCCAGAAACCCCGGGAAACACCTCTCCTTTCATTGGCGGAGCTGGGTCATGTGCCCTCCCCTGAACCAATCACCTACCAGCAGGATGGGGGTGGCCGACTGCTTGAGCCAATCAGGCCCTGGAGTCGAGGGTGGGTCATTTACACCACGTGACTGAGAGGGGACAGGACAGGTCCCCGGAGGAGGGTCTGGTGGGCCTGGTGGGAGGAGGTGAGGTGGAAGCTGGGGAGGCAGCAAAGGGCTAAGACGGAGGCCACCACCTGGGACGATTAATAACATCCAGTCAATGAGAAGTCGCCCCTGCCGCTCTGTCCCGCCTCCCATGTCAGCCTTATGCCCCAGCCTGCTGAGGGGCATGTAGCCCCCTGTCCCCCACCACGCTGGCTCATGACTCGGTTCATTTGCCCTGGCTGTGCCCCCAACTGGGATTCTCTACTCCTCCCCTTCCCCCCGCCTCTTTCATCCCTTGGATCTAAGCTCAATCTTCACCTGTTGCAGCTGTGCAATGAGTCTCCTCTGCTAGGAGCCCCCGCAGGACCTCGCTCCCACCACCATCATTTGCTGCGCCATTGTGGTCAGGTTCCTATTGTCCCCCCCACACCCCCATACACACAGAGCTTGCCAGTTCCTTGAAGATGTTGAAATAAACTTCTAGGCCAAAGATGGAGCTGCTCCTGCAGGGGATGCCACGTCAGCAAACCAAAACGGATAACTTTCCAGTCCCTGTAAATGTGCCGCTTGACCAGAAATGCAGTCTACCTAGGCAGCCAATCCCAAAAGGCCAGGCTAACTCTGGGCTGTATGCTTATTTCCTTGTTCCTTATTTATTATTTATTTTTCTCTTCCTTGTTCCTATTCTTTGTCCTATAAAAGCTTCCTGCTTTCCACCCCATTTTACAGTTCTCTGGACCCTTGGAAACAGAGACTGCCTGCTTCATGAAGTGTTAAACAAAGTTTGTATCAACTAAATTGTCTTCTGTAATCATTTTTAAACAAAAGTAGGGACCTGGACAAGTCTTAATTAATGTCTCTATTCCCAGCCTCTAGGTACCGCCTAGTTTAGAGCAAGGAGTCAATAAATATTTGTGGAATTAATGAAAATAAGTCAGTGTTGAAGATGAGACTTCTCTGAAGTTGTTTGTATTTTAACAAAGGACAAAGCCTCAAGCCATAGGGATGAAGCTCCAATGCAGAATTTCAGGCACCAGTAAACTGGGGACAGAAGCTTCCTCTATTGTTTAGTGCTTGGGGGAGGAAGTGGCAACTCAGCAGGTGGAATTTTCCATTTGTGCTTTCCAGTGCAAAAACAATCACGTGGTCTCCTGAAAATACGAATGTGTCATGGAAACAAATGTGTTTCCCTTTGGCTTTCTTGTGGGAGGAAACTTTTCTCTAGTCCTGTCAGGTTTCCTGTCCTGGTTCCGGTTGACAGAATGTTCCTTCCTGACATCCGTGTGAATGGTGGAGATGATGTCCTGAATGACCCTCCTCAGACTTCTGACCCCACAGCCACGGAGCCCTACTTGTCAGCCCAGCTCTGCCTGGGGGGGAGACACGTTCCGCAGCTCAGACATTTCTACTTCAAGCCCGCTTCTCCCAAGCAGACCTTGGCCTGTCCTGATCACTGGGCCTCTCGCTGGTCCCCCAGCTGCGCGCCCCCTGTGCCTCAGCTCTATGCACTGACAGCCTCTCTGCCCTCAAGCCCGTCCTCTCCAGCTCACCCCACGCTCTGCCTCAGAGCGATCCTCCGCACACAAAGCTGACTGGGTCCCTCCCTGCTGGAAACCCTTCCCAGCCTCCACGGTGTCCTTGGGTCAAGGTCCCAACTCCTCGGCCCTGCGCCAGGCACGCAGAGGCACGGACATTAGCCAGGTGCACACCAGGCAAGCGCTGCCTCTGCTTTTGCACCTGCCCTTCCCTCTGCCTGGATGCCCTTCCCCCCCCGTCGGCCTGGCGAGCTCTTACTCACTCCTCAAGACCCAGCCCCAACATCCCCTTCTCTGTGAAGCCCTCTGTACTGACCCTATTTCTGCCTCCATCCACAGCCCCTCATTGCGGACCCCTGGTCTGTCTCCCCCACTAAACCGTGAGCAGCTCTAGGTCAGAAGTCAAGTCTGATTCTCCGTGTCCCCAGCATCTGGCAGCAGAAAGTTGTCAGTGTGTGTCTGTGGAGGGAATGGACTTACTACTGTTAGGATAGTGACTATTGTCTCTTATTTCTGGAACGTACACTGTGTGCCAGGCACGGCGCTGGGCAATTTACCTGCATGTATCCACCGTATCTCCACACCCCCTTCGGAGTTTGGCGAGATTATTAGGTCCATTTTACAGAGGAGGCGCATTGGGCTCAGAGAGGTCAAGGATCCAGTCCAAGGTCACATGTGAGGGAGTGAAGGGGCTAGAATTTGAATTCAGGGATGTCTGGCTCCAACTTCATTTACTGAGGACCTACTGTGTGCCAGACACTTTCCTGTGGTCTGGGGATAGAGCAGGAAACGGAACAGGCTGAGTCCCTGTCCTTGTGGAGCTCCTGTTGTGTGCAGAGGGGAGGGGAAATCAGTAAACAGATACATATATAGATAATGTCAGGACTGATAAGGGCTGTACAGAACCACAAAGCAGGGTCGGGGGTGTATTAGTCAGTTCAGGCTGCCTTCACAAACAACCACACACTGGGTGGTTTAAGCAACAGAAATCTGTTTTCTGGGCCAGCCTGGTGGCATAGCGGTTAAGTTTGTGTGTTCTGCTTCTGCGGCTCTGGGTTTGCCAGTTTGGATCCTGGGCGCAGACTGACTTACCGCTCATCAAGCCATGCTGAGGCGGCGTCCCACATAGAAGAGCTACAACTCTACAGCTATGACACACAACTATGTACTGGGGCTTGGGGGGCGGGGAAAGAAGAGGAAGATTGGCAACAGATGTTAGCACAGGGCCAATCTGCCTCATAAAACAAAAAAAACAAAAAGAATCAGCCCCAAAATAATAATAATAAAAAATAACAGCTAACAACAACAACAACAACAACAACAACAACAACAACAAAGAAAACTGTTTTCTTACAGTTCTGGAGGCTGGAAGTCCAAGATTAAGGTGTCAGCAGATTTTGTTTCTTTGAGGCCTCTCTCCTTGGCCTGCAGGTGGCTGGCCACCTTCTCACTGTGTCCTCACATGGTCTTTCCACTGTATGCACATCCCTGGGGTCTCTGTGTGTCCTAATCTCCTCTTCTTATAAGGACATCAATCAGATTGGACTAGGGCCCACCCTAACAGCCTCATTTTAACTCCATCACCTCATTAGAGGTGCTGTCTCCAAATACAGTGACATTCTGAGGTGCTGGGGGTTAGGGCTTCCACACGTGAATTTGTGGGGACAAATTCAGGGGGTCAGAGAGTGATAGGCTGGCGTGGTTGATACTTTAGGGGATGTCTGAGCTAAGACATGAATGAAATGAAGGGACAAGCCCAGTTACACTTTAGGGAAGCAGAAGCAGAGGGAACAGCAAGTGCAAAGGCCCTGAGGCAGGAATAGGCGTAGCTTGTTCGAGGAATGGCAAGAGGTCACCATGGCTGTTGCTTCACGAGTTGGGGAGAGGAGAGGGGGATAAGATCAGAGGGGCAGACACACACACATTCCCTGAACATCCTCCAAACTCAGGGGCTTGATGTGACTGACCCTTCCCACCTCTATAAGTATCTAGCTCAATACCCATGTTGTGCAGATGGGGAAACTGAGGCCCGGAATGGGAATGGACCTGCTCAGAGTCACAGAGTGTGTTGGTGTTGGATGTCCTGCCCTAAGACTGCCTTTAACACCCCTCTCTCTGGGGAGGTGGGTGGGGTGCAGCTGGTGCTGGCAAATCTCTGCCGAGAGGAAGGATCTGAGGGTGGGGATGATCGTAATGATTGTTTCTGTTCTCTCTGTGCAGAAATGACAGCGGATCCTGCCAAGAGCCAGGAGGAGGGAAGCTCAAGTGCGGGGGGCTCGAGCGGCTGCGCCCAGGAGGGGAGAGGGGTTGTCCCCAGGCAGTGGCTCCCCGCCTCTCCCTGATCCTCTTCCCTTTTGCTGGTTTATTAAGCGTCTTCTACCCAGTCCTGGGCTCCACACAGGGGCCGGCCTTCGTCCCTCTGAACCCTCTGCCAGGCCGGGGAAGGTTCCGGATTCCAGCACCACAATCACCATCTACGGAGCGTGGAACTAGGGCTCCAGGAGCGGCGCAGCCCCTCGCCTGAACCATCAACTTCAGTTCTTGCAAAGACGCCACGAGGGAGGCAGCGTGAGGACAGCCCCGTTTCACAGATGAGGCGACTGAGGCCCAGGGAGGTTGGGCCTCCTGACCCAGGTACCCAGCCGGGGAGTGGGAGATGGGATTTGAGCCCATGTCCATGGGGCTCCAGAGAGCGCCAGCTCCACTGCCCACCGTCCTCAGCCTCTCCATCTCCTGGGCACCGCCCACCCTGTGCCACCCTTGGGTGGGTCACTTCCTCGCTCTGGACCTCAATTTTCTCATCTGGGAAATGGAAGTGACACCCCTGGCCCTTCTGCCTCCCAGGGATGTTGTGACGGCCCCTCCCCAGGGGGAGGATGGACTCATGATGACGTGGACGACTGCAGAGTACTGAGAGGCACGCATGCGCTCTCAGGCCCTCGGGGAAGCCTGTGGAGTATAGAGTCTCAGCCCTGTTTCCTGAGGAGAGCGCTGAGGCTCAGAGAGGTTCAGGAGCTCACCCAAGCCCACACAGCTGGGAAGGATGGAGCTGGGGCCCTAATGCCTGATCTGTCTGAGACCACCCCCAGCTCCCCATCCTATAAGAGCTGAGCCTCCTGACACCTTGGTCAGGGTGGCTGTAGGACAAAGTAAGGCTGAGCTTAAGGGGAACTTAAAACAAATTGGATCATGTCACTTCCCCCATTTAAAAGCCAGACTCTGAACAGGCACCTACGATGCCCTTTGTGGCCTGGCCCTGCCCAAATCGCCACTGTCATCTTAAGCATCTCCCCCTCCCTCCATGTTCCCTACCCCCTGCTCCTGGCAGGTCCTGGAACATGTCCTGCTCCTTCAGGCCTGACCTGCCTGTAAGTTCCTCTTCCTGGAACTCTCTTCTCCTTTCTGGCCCCTCCCCTCGTCCACTCTCCATGGTACAGACAAAAGAGCTTTAAAAACACCAGCCTGGTGGCATCACAGCCCAGCTTAAACCTCTCCCATGGCCCCTACTGCCCTGGGATAAATGACTAGACCTTGGCACAGCGCATGTGGTCCTGCTTGAGCTGATCTTTCTTGGGTTTTCAGCCTCGTTCCAGCTGCACTGGCGGCCTCTGTTCCCGGGATGCCCCAAGATCCTTCCTGCCTCAGGGCCTTTGCATAGGCAGTTCCTGCCACCAGGAAAGCTCTTCCCTTTCCTTTCTGCCCGACTGGCTCCTGACCCTTCTGGTCTCGGTTCAAATGTTCCCTCAGAGAGGGCTTTCCTGGACCCCCCTAAATCAAGCCCTCTTTTTTTCTCCCTCATGTTTTTCATTCTCTCACTTTAAAATAAGCATCCCAGTTTTAAATTATATTGATTTGCTTATCTCTGTATGTCTCGCTCCTCCCCTAGACTATAGGCTCTCTGAAGACAGGGAACATCCCGTGGTGTTCAAAACAAAATCGATGCTAGGTCAGTATAAGGAATGAGTGAGGGAATGGATGAACACAGTTGAAGGTCCTCAGTCTCCTGAATGAGACAGATTCAGAGGTGAGGTCCCCAGGAGGACCTGACAGATGCCTTCTCCCCCAACCGCCATGTCCCCTTTGGTGAGTGGGAGGTCAGCAGGGATGCTGTCACCATGGTTACACGCTCAGCAGCCAGCCTGTCCAGTCAGGCCTATGTTTAATTCTACTTGGTTCCTCGTCACTTCTCCCAGGAAGATCATAACATTTTGGCATCATAAGGGGCCTGGAGCTGCGAGTGTATTAACAGGCCACTAAAATCTCAGGCAGGGGCACAACTCTCCGCCATGCCTTGAAAGGCTCCCACCCAATGGGGGGCCATTTTGTCCTTCGCATCTTGGGTAGGAGTGTCCCCTGCTGGGGAAGACCCCTGGAGGCCCAAGGTCATTGGGAATCTGGAGGTGCCACCAAGGCCAGCCCACCTGCCTCCTAACAGGAGCTCATGGCAGTGCTCAACACGCAATTGGCTGAACAAATTGGTCTGATTGGTCCAACTGCCTGGGGGTCCTGCTGATTGGTTCCTCTTGTGATTTGCTTGCTTGATAAATACTTTCCTCCCCAATCCTGGGTTATTCTAAGGCATCCACCTTCTTGTTGTTTATTAAAGTCCCCCTCTCCCCTCTCCCCGCTCCCAGCTGCAGGAGGCAGCCAGGCCAGGCCCCGAGCCATGGAGAATGTCTGGGGCATTATCTCCTCCAGGGGCCCTGGGGACTGTGTTGGGGGGTCCAGTCCTGGCCTCCAGTGCCTCCAGTCTTCCCTTCTCTTCCTGTTTCCAATCAGAGAGCCCAGGAGAAGATTCCTGCCTTTCCGAATTTTCCACTAAGTCTGTCTTCTGAGCACTTTGCCTGCCTTTGCTGACCCCGTGGACCTCACTCTCACTTTCCTGGGCCGAGGGGGGCTACAGTCACTTCAAGGAGTCAGACCCTCGTTCCCCCAGGGTCCCCCCAAGCGCAGGTGCGTCAAGTCATCTAGGGGACCTCTGTGGTGTTGGCCCAGGCCCTTCCCTTCTCCTTTATTCACAGGATCCTCTGATTCCACATGTGGACGCGGGGAGGGAGGCGGCCCCGTCCTCTGGGTCACAAGCTGGGCGGCCGCGGCGTCCCCGCGGGGGGCGGGAAGCGTCTGGGAGGGGCGTCGACACAGAGGGAAGGGCGGAGGGAGAGAGAGCCCGGGAGACGCTTTGAGCCCCTCCCTCCAGCCGTCCCCGAAGCCAGTGCCACCCCCTGTATCTTCCAGTCATGCGGGCCAATAAATCCCGACAACTTTCCCTTTAACTCCTTGTGCTCCGCCTCTTGCGATGAAAGGTGCTGCCCAAACGAGCCTCGATCAAGGGGCAGAACCCAACTCCGGAAGGGAAGCAAGGCCGGGAAGGAGCTGCCGGGAAGGAGGGCGGTGCTCGCAGCGGGGGCGGCGGCTGTCAGCGGGGCTGAGGCAGAGCCCCCCCCCCCCCCCCCCGTGCCCGTCTGCGAGGCCTGCGGGAGCCCTGCGCCACTGGCCCGAGGATCTGTGCCCTCTGTCGTGACGTGGGGTGGGCCAGCTAGCTTCTGGGGCCGTGAGTTGAGGCAAAGTAATTATTACCTCCATTTACTGATCAGGAAACTGAGGCCTAAAGAGGGGAAGTGACTTTCCTGAGGTCACACAGCCAATAAGGGACAGAGTCAGGATTCGGACATGGGTCTGTCTGACTCTAAAGCCCAAGGTCTTAAAGGTCCCTCTGAACTGCTGGAGTCAGAGACTCAGAGTAATTGAATCTCAGAGTTGGTTCTGAATCTGATAAAAGAGGGTCCCAAGATGGCAAAACCTAGTATGTTCTCCACCCCATCACTCGGTGTCCGGGGCTCACACTTTCTGGGTTTCCCTCCGACCTCTCTGGCTGGTCCTTCTTGGTCTCCTTAGCTGGATCCTTCCCTTCTTCCCTTCTTCCCGTCCTCCCAATAATGAAGGGCTCCGTCCCCACCCTCTCCTCCTAGCCATCGACATTCTCCCCCAGGGCAGACCTCCAGTCCCATAGAAATGCCATCTACACGCTGACAGCCCCCAAACAGACACCTCTTGCCTGGGCTGGGACTCGTACATCCACTGCCCACTGCGCTTCTCCACCTGGACGTCTGATAGGCCTCTCAACTCCTTTTTTCCAGCTTCCTTGAGATGTAATTGACATATAACTTTGTGTAAGTTTAAGATGTACAATGCGATGATTTGACAGACGTATCTATTGTGAAATGATTACCACAATAAGGTTAGTCAACACATCCATCACCTCACATAATTACTTTTGTGTGTGTGTGTGTGGTGACATTTAAGATCTACTCTCCTAGCAACTTTAAAGTATATAATACAGTATTGTTAACTACAGTCACCATACTGTACATTAGATCCCCAGAACTTATTAATCTTATAACTGGAAGTTTGTACCCTTTGACCAACCCCTCTCTACTTACCTCACCCCCAAGCCCGTGGCAACCACCTATCTACTCTCTGTTTCTGTGAACTTGGCTTTTTTTAGATTCCACCTAAAAGTGAAATCATACAGTATTTGTCTTTCTCTGTCTGACTTATTTCACTTAGCATGATGCCCTCAAGTTCCATCCATGTTGTCACAAATGGCAGGATTACCTTCTTTTTTATGGTTGAATAACATATAATGTATATTTATGCCACATCTTCTTTATCCATTCATCTGTTGCTGGACACTTAGGTTGTTTTCATGTCTTGGCTACTGTGAATAAAACTGCAATGAACACGGGAGTGCAGATATCTCTTTGAGATAGTGATTTCATTTCCTTTGAATATGTATCCAGAAATGAAATTGCTAGCTCTTATGGTAGTTCTATGTTTGATTTTTTGAGGAACTACCACACTGTTTTCCATAGTGGCTGCACCAATTTACATTCCCACCAATGGTGCACGAGGGTTCCCTTTTCTCCATATCCTCCAAGCCTCTCAATTTCACGTCTACCCAGAACTCCCCCACTGCAGCCCCACACACCACCACACCCACTCTTCTCTGCCTTTCCCCTCTGTCCTCTCCAGCCCCCCTCCCCGGTCTCTAGGGGAGGGGCCCTGCTTTCCCTAGCCTGATCAGGAAGTGGGAGTGTGGGAGCCCCTCAGACCACGGGCATTGGCTGTGCGCTTAGCGCCTAGTTTTACTGCTGTTGAGAACAGAGTTGGCAAATGGTCACCCATGGGGCTGATTCAGCTCACAGATCTATTTCTTTTGGCCCTCGTGGTGTTTCTTTTTTTCTTTAATAAAAATTTTTGTTTTAGAATGGATGTAGATTTGCAGAAAAGTTGCAAAGATGGTCCAGAGAATTCCCATAAACCCCACACCCAGTTTCCTTTATTATTATTATTTTTAAAAACATGCCAGTTTTAAAAAATGAGGCTATTCAACAACAAAAAGAAAAGAAAAGAAAAAGAAAAAAGTAAAAAAAATCCAGGCTTCTGGTTTGTCCTGAAAAATTGGAAGATCTGGCCACACTGGGCTCAGAATGGGCAGGAGCTGGGTGGGGGTTGGGCTCCCCCGCCCCTCCCTGCCTGCCCCACTCACACAGTATGTGTGTTTGCTGATCTCCGGCTCATTTCACTCTTACACATTCCCTGCCTGGCCGCTGTTAGCATTCGGGGTTGGGATCCTTGGTTAAAAGTAACAGCACTTTAATCTTCTCAAATCACAGAGCCAGAGACTCTTAGAATCACAGTCTTAGTCATCTAGAATTATAGAATCTTAGAATTTGTGCATTCATTCAATAAATATTTTCAGAATGTCCCTTTGTGCCAGGCTCTGTGCTGGGTGCTGAGATGATTCTGCAGCTGTCAGGTCGAGAATGGACTGTCTTAAAGCAGGAGTGGAGGCTAGGAACCCAAGAGGAAGAGCCTTACTCCGGCTAAGTGAGGGCCCCCTGCCTGCCTGGGCTTCAGCTGCCCTTCTCTCAGTGCCACCACGAGGGTCCCGTGCCCGACAGGGCCACACACCAGGAGCCCGGGCCTGCAACCAGCAGGAACTGCAGAGTGCCCAGGAGTGGCCTCGGGAAGGAGTCCCCACCACGCCTCTCCTTGCTGGAAGAAAAGTGTGTGTGTGTGTGTGTGTGTGTGTGTGTGTGTGTGTGTGTGTGTGTCTGTGTGCACGCATGTGTGTTGACTCCCAGCAGGGAAGTCTTTACTCTCTGTAGCCCCTCGAAGTTCGTGAGGACCCCGGTGCTCCTTTTCTGGCTGGTTTCAGATCTGCAGTTCTCCCTGGAACAGGCCAGGGGGGCATGGGGAAAGAAAGAATGTCGGAACAATGTAAACAACAATGATAATACGGATAACCAAGGCTGCCATTGGCTGGATAATCACCACATGCCAGACCCCGACCCATTTGCTCATGGGATCCTCAAGAGAGCCCAGCAGGGGGCGGCCCCGTGGCTTGGCGGTAGAGTGCAAGAGCTCTGCTACTGGCGGCCCGGGTTCGGATCCCGGGCGCACACCGACGCACTGCTTCTCCCGCCATGCTGAGGCCGCGTCCCACATACAGCAACTAGAAGGATGTGCAACTACGACATACAACTATCTACTGGGGCTTTGGGGAAAAAAAGGAGGAGGATTGGCAATAGATGTTAGCTCAGAGCTGGTCTTCCTCAGCAAAAAGAGGAGGATTAGCATGGATGTTAGCTCAGGGCTGATCTTCCTCACAAAAAAAAAAAAAAAAAAAGAGAACCCAGCAGGATTGTCACTCCCCATCTTATAGGTGAGAAACTGAAGCCGGGCGGCTGGATAACTGGCTTGGGGTCTCACAGCGGTTAAGTGCTGGAGCTGGAATTCAACTCCCTGTTGGTTGACTAGAGAGCCCATCTTCTCTCCTTTGTGCCACTGTCTGAACCTCTTGCAACAATTTCGTAAATTGAGGCTGATTATAGTGCTTACCTCACTCTCTTCCTGTGAGACGGAAATAAGATAACGCATGTAAAGCGCTTATCATGGTGCCCGGCACGTGGTTGATGCTCCATCAACAGTTGCTGTTAGGGGTAGGGTTGTCGTTGATCCCAGAAGGGAGGCAGAATTGGGTCCCCTATTCTGGCCCTGCTACCTGGATGGGTCATGTCTGCACTGAGGCTGGTGCATGCGTGTGTGTGTGTGTGTGTGTGTGTGTGTGTGTGTGTGTGTGTATGGGGGAGGGGTGGGATGGGGGTGCAGGTTGGCTGTTTATTCATCCCTCACCTGTGCCCCCTGCTGGACGGAGGGGGAGAGTTAGAGAGGACCTTCAGTCCACTGAAGGCACAGGAGCTTCAAATACCTCTGAATGACTTGTGATTTATTCGTTAGCTCCCTTGGAGATGCCATGCCCTAACCTCCTCCACCCCGTTCCTGAATTTTCCATATCCAGCCAGGCAATGTCCCCTGACTGGGATAATTCCAAGCAAGCCTCTGCTCCCAGCACCTTCGAGAGACAGAGATTACTGTGCCCACTTCACAAATGGGAAACTGCGAGACTCCGCCGTGGACCTGCCCTTTGCTGACCTGGGTGCGGCTGTGTGTGGAGCCCCAACAGCGTGGGTCTCAGAGAATTGCAGGCCAAAAGGAGGCCACCTGGAGGAGAGAGAGCCCTGACGTTGGCACTGGGCTTCGCTGGCCCCAATCCCAGCTCTGAGTCCCTGAGTGACTCCTGGGTCTCTGTTTCCCACCTGACAATGGAGGACTGGGCTGGATGATCTCTAAGATAACTGCTGCTGCAGACTGAAGAACAAATAGAAGAGAATGAACCTCAGGCTGGGAAAGGTGGATTAATGTTGTTGAGAGGGACTCAGGGCCCAGACAGGGGAGGATGTGAGAGCAGGGACTGGCTGCCCGAGGATGAGCTCCTGGCTCTGAGAGCCTGCAGAGGAGAGGTGGGGAAATACAACACAGATGACAGCAATCACAGAAACAGGGGGTGGCACAGCACTGGGGACTTATGAGGATCTTGAGCATCCTTTACATGTCTGAATCCCCAACAAATTGGAGACGTAGAGACAACGAGCCCCTCCATTGTACATGGAAGAGGGTGAGACCCAAGGGGAAGCAGCTCCCGAGGGTGCAGGTCCAGGATTTGAACCTCAGCATCCGCCCAACACTCTGTCCTCCCCATGTACAGGGCAGGGCTCAGAGGATGAGCAGGGGCCTGGAGAACTTGGACGGGTGTGTTGATCTGTGCCTGGCCGCAGCGAGCCACCAGGAGATGTGCCGATTTGCACGGGGAGGCAATGAGCGCTCTGTCTGTGAAGGAGTGGGACCAGGACAGCTGCGGCCACAGCGCCCCGGCCTGTCAGGGGTTGGAACACCAGGGGCTCCAGGAAGATGCTGATTCACACAGGATGCCCTGCCTTCCCGGGGTCTTCAGTCCTCACAACAACCCCTGTGGGGTGCACGGTGGTGCCCCACTTTATGCGGGAGCAAGCCGAGGCTCCCAGAGGTGGCATGACGTACCCAGGCTCGCACAGCTTGGAAGTGGCAGATCCACGCCTGGGGCTGCCAGGCCCCAAAGCCCCCAGTCAGCCCCTCTGAGGCCTCATTTCGGGAAGGCAGTGAGATTGATGCTTGTGTTTGCAGCGGGACCCTGCTGTTCCCGGCTCTCAGGACCCGAATGGCTGGGCCAGCAAGTGTTTTATTACTTAAATCACATCCAATAATTGTTATCCCTTTGGCTGGACACTGAGAAATTGTCTCAGCCCCCAAGGTGGGAGGCGAAAGAGGATTTACTGGAGAAGAGGGAGGAAGATCAGCTCGACAGAGGCTGGGGTGCCTCAGGAGGCAGAGAGACCCGAGGCCAAGGAGGCCGGCCAGGGCTCCAGGGCTGTGGGCTTCCAGCCCGGCAGCCCTGTCACCAACTTCCTCTGGGTAAAACAGCTCTGGCTGCACACAGCCTTCGGGCGGCTCCATTCCTGGAATTTTTGCTGACGCCGACGCTGGCTGTGCTGGACCCTTCCCGTCCTCTGACCTGGGGGCCCTGCCCTCTCCTCTCCGCCCCTGCTCCGCTGGTGGCTCCACCTGCAGCCTCTTCCCCTCCTGTGGGCTGGCTGCCTCTGCTCATCCTCCTGACCCCAGCTGAAACACCACTCCATCCGGGAAGCCCCCCACTCCCTCCTGCTGGACTGTGCACCCTGCTCTGCCCCCGTTTCATGCCCCCTTCGCGGGTATTGAGTCTGTCCTGCTCGGTGCTGTGTCCCCAGTGCCTAAGACAGGGCCTGGCGCATGGCAGGTACTTAATAAATGGAGGACATTTATTTATTCCACAAGTATGTATTGAGTACCAACTGTATGCCAGGCCCTACCTGGGTGCTGGGGATGGCGTGGAGGAGGAGGAGGAGGAGCAGGACCCCTGGTCCCAGAGTACTTCCCTCCCTGAGCTGGGGAGGAGGATGGGAACAAGGGGGGACATCAATGGGCAAGACACCTGATAGGGGTTGTGGAGATAATCCTGTGTGACAAGTGGCAGAGGGACCAGGAGGGGCAGACCCCTGCTTGGGTAGGTAAGGACCATCCTCTCTGAGCAGGTGACATGTGAGCTGGGATCAAACGGACAGATGTGAGGGGAGATGCACAAATGGAGACAAGGGTGGCCAGCTGTCCTGGCTTGCCGGTCTGAGGGGTCTCCTGGGACACAGGACATTCAGTGCCAAACTGGGAGAGTCCCAGGGAAAATGGGATAAGTTGGTCACCCTATGGGAGAACAGGTCCTGCCCTGGAGGAGCTTGGGGTTGGGCGAGGCTGATGGGCCCCGAAACAGCCACTCTGAACAGGGTCAGGGGGCTCCAATGGAGGTGCTGTGGGCCCAGACCTGTGCCAAGTGCTTTGCACACATTGACTCACTTAGTTCTCAGAATAAGCCTGCAAGGAAGGCACTAACATCGTCCCCCTTTGACAGATCAGAAACTGAGGCCCAGCACTGTGAAGGAGCTTGCCTGGGTCACACACTGGGCAGTGTTGGAGCCCAGACTCACACCCAGACAGGCTGACTCTGGAGGCTGAGCCCCTCACACCCTGCCCTGCTGCTGCCATAACAGTGACAGCGACGACAGCCAGCGCGCACCGAGCTCCTCTGACACGCAGGAACAGGGCCGTGGGCTTACAGGCCTCATCTAACTGAATCCTCTCCTCCGCCCTCTGAGATGACTGTTTTTTGCCCCAAGAACAGATGGGAGACTGAGGTCCAGAGCAATCAAGGAACATGCTCCAGGTCACCTGGGGAGGGTGAGTGACAGAGGCAGGACTTGAACTCAGGCCCGTCTGAATCTAGAGCCTGTGCTGTCTGCGATGTCAGCGCCTGAGCCAGTGCCAGGCCCGACTCCAAGGCTCAGCACCCTGGCTGATCGGGAAGACAACTGGAGGATGGAGAAAGCATGACGTCTTCCTTTCACGGGGACTCTGCATTTCAGAGGGGTGCTCTGGGAAGGGCACTGCTTACCCCATGGCTCACCACGCTCATGCTGGAAACCCAGGCGTCTGGCAGGTGGTGGCTTCCAACCAGCCAGAAACCCTCCTCCTCCTCCCAGAGTTGCTGAGTGTGGCCCTAGAGCTGACGGAGACCCTCTCCCCGACTCGGGCACAGACAGAGACGGAGCGCCCTGTGCGGAGTGCCAGAGAGTGAGTGATGGCTATGCCCAGCGGCTGCTGTAAAGGAAAGCACGAGGCCCATGAGAAAGCACTGGCTGTCAACAAATGACGGGGACACTGGGACTGGGGCTAGGGGAGATGATGAGATGCCCAGGGAAGGTCAGATGGCGGTGCTGTTTGCAGCCTTGGCTCAGACCCAGTGGTGGGGGCTGGTGGGTACATCAACCTGCACGGCCCCAAAATGGATTTCCTCCCATGGTGAGAATAGCAGGGCAGAGGTGGTATTGGGAGGCCGGGGAGCATGGGTGGCTTTAACGACCACAGTGGGATGGCGAGCTGTTGGTGGACAGTGTGAGTGGGGGAGTGACTCGTTTTGATGGTGCTTTAGGAAGATGGGGCTTTAATCTGGACAGTGGGCAGGAGGAGTAAAGACCTCTCAATAGCCACTCTTGTCACTGATCCCAGCCGTGACTCGGCTCAGAGCAGTCCAAGGTGCAGGAGGCTGTGACGACTCAGGGCCTGCCAGGTGGAGTCTGCAGGGCCTGTTGAGGCTGCATGTGCAGATCAGGGCCTGGAGGAGGGGTGGGGGCCCCAAGGGAGGGCTGGGAGCTGGCTGCTGGTGGAGCAGGGAAGTCAGTAGAGTCTGAAGGCTGAGGAAGAAGGTCTGAGCATTTATCTTCACACTGAGTCTGTACATTTGACCACAGTTGGCTGGGGGAGCCGTGCAAAGCTGTGACCCTGGAGGGGTTTCTCACTTACCGGTCAAGCCCCGCCCTGCCTTTCCAGTTATGTCTCGCCTTGCTGATCCCTGCAAACACCACTTCTCTCTGTTCCCCAAAGACACTCTGGGCTTCCCTGCTTCCTGGCTGTTCCTCACACTGCTTCTTCAGCCCGGAATGCCCCTCCCTCCCTGTGACCCATGTCCTATCACCTCTGTCCGTCAGAATCCTTAGCTTTCTTCAAAGTCCAGCTCATGTGTGACCTTCCCTGACCCCTGCCCAGATCCGCCAAAGCCGCACATCGCCTCCCCCTCCTCCGCTCCCGGGGGTGAGTGGAAAGAGCGTGGAGATAGAGCCAGGAAGGCGGGGTTTGCACCCAGCTCCTCACTGCCAGGCTGTGTGACCTTAGGCCAGTCTCTTCCCCTCTCTGAGTCTATTTCCTCGTCTGTGGGATGGAGGAGGTGGCCCTCACTGACGAGACTGTAGCCTGACTCTCAATAAGGCACTCAGTAAGTGTTAACTTGACGACTCCCCTTAAGACAGTCTTTCATTCTTTACTTTTGTTCCACAAACTCTCTGACTATAAAGTGAACTCCTAGAAGTCAAGGCTCTTCTTTGTTCCTCTTTCTCCATTCGTTCAGCAATAATTTATCAAGTGTCTCCCCGGCACAGGCCAGGGCTGGGCACTGGGATGACACCTACAACCTCCACTCTGCCCTTGAGAAGCCCAGCTGTCTGCCCCTCCATGATGGGGGGCGCTGATTATAACTGGGGTTCTCTAAGGCCCGTCTCAGCTCCGTGTTATACCCAAAGAAGCAGTCCAGTAACCAATCATTTAAAAAGGAATTCCTATTTTACTTTCATTTCCTGAAGAAACTAAAGGGGACACGATTTGTACCCCACACCACTTTCTAAAGGCCCGTTCCCCACCCGGGGAACAGCAGAGCCTCTCGCAGCCGATGCTGCAAATCTCCCCAGACCTCAGGTTGCAGAGCTGTCTCCTGTCTCCTCACTGCCCCCACTGCTTTACACGGAGCCATCACCTTCGTCTTCCTGGTCTCTCCTTTGTTTTCCTCTCCATTGCCGGTTCTCCTGGGTCGGCACAGTGCACGTGTGTACACACACATCAGAAACCATCTTGCAAAGATAATATGCTTGTTTAGAGGGCAGGGGAAGGAGAGAAGCTGGCTGGGTAAAGATAAAACTCTCGGGTGTGTGTGTGTGTGCGCGTGTGTGTGTGTGTACATGGCTGCAAGCACACACGCACATGAGTCCCATTCCCGCCACTGCAGGTATCAGTGAGCGCCTGGGGAGGTCTCTGCAGCCCTGAGGTACTGTGATTCCATGAATTTTAAGATGTCAGACCGCAGGGGGATGGGCATGAGCTGAAAGCCGTCACCCCACCAATGCCTCTCGGATACTACCAACAGCACAGCTGTGACAGATGCCTGACCGCCAGACGACAGTCTCAGATGTGCCAACCCCTGCTTCTTCTCGGAGGAGAGATGGAGGGCACAGTTCACTGAGACTCCTATCCTGACGGCCCTGCTCCCAGCCCCTCAGCTCCGGGGTGCCATCTTGTTTCCTGTTTCTCCCTGAGGGACCTCTGAGGGCTGCAGCCAAATCTGTGCCATAGACGGGTGTATGTGCATGTGTGCATGTGTGTGCGTGTGCCTGTGTGGGAGGGGACACACCTCAGCAGCCCAGCCTGCAAAGCGAAGGGCCAGAGCCTTTACCCCTGAGTAGAGCCAGGTGCCTCCCTTCTCTTGAATGTTCCTCCTTCATTAATTCAACAAACTCTCCATGTCCCACCCTGGCCCTGCACTGGAGTGGGCACTCGGGCCCTGGAGGGAATCCCACGTTCAGAGTCCCTGGTCTGGATGGGGAGGAGGTGGAGAACAGACATCTACAAAGCAGAATGATAAGGGCTCCAGTGAGGGGGCCAACTCAGGATGGGGACCTGGAGGAAGATGCCAGGTGGAGTCTGGGGCTCAGAGAAGGTTGATGGGGTGGGGCTGCCAGGCTGCAGTCACGGGACTCAGCTCGGATCTCAGCCCCTTCATTTGTTCATCCATTCAATCATCCATCTCGTATTTCTTTCTTTCTTTCTTTCTTTCTTTCTTTCTTTATTTATTTTTTCCCCCAAAGCCCCAGGAGATAGTTGTATGTCATAGGTGCACATCCTTCTAGTTGCTGTATGTGGGATGTGGCCTCAGCATGGCCGGAGAAGTGGTGCGTCGGTGTGCGCCCGGGATCCGAACCCGGGCCGCCAGCAGCGGAGCGCACGCACTTAACCGCTAAGCCACCGGGCCGGCCCTCATCTCGTATTTCTTGTGCATGGACCATGATGCTGGAGAGACAGGTGACCAGGGCTTGGTGTCTGCCCTCATGGAGTTTGCAGCCAGTGGAGGAGAGATGCACTGAATGAATGACTACCCACATCATTAATTCATCACACCTGGGACAAGTGCCACACAGGAGAGGGCTGTGATGCTCTGGAAGAGAGACAATAATACAGACTTGACCTGCCCCGAGGAGGCGAGGAAGAGCCACGGGGACCAGGAGGACGATCTAGCAGAGACAAGGGCACGTGTAAAGGCCCTGTGGTGGGTGGGAGCCTGGTGCATTCTGGGGGACGTTAAAGAGAAGGCATTAAGTTCTGGGAGGCAGAGCGAACAGTGCGAGGAAGCCAGTGACTGGAGGAAGCTAGGGAAACAGGAGGGACCAGGCGGAGAGGCATTGGGGAAGCAAGCCTCTCACCCTCGTCCCACAGCTGTGTCTCAAGGGATGTTCTCTCTGTGCCACGCCTTGTGCTGAGCGCTAAAGGCCCTGGGAGTGGAGACAGGAGTGACAGAGACCTCTCTCAGCTGCCCCCAGCTCTTCTCCATTCCCAGCCTCTGATTTTGCTCTTGGTACTTGCTCTTGAAGTTCTGCTGACCCCTGAAGGGGCGCTGGTCTGACAGGGAGGGGATGGGAGCGCATATGCTGACCTTGTGACCTTGACCCACAAATGGGGGGAACGATAGTACCCCCCTCACAGGGTGGTTGTGAGGAACAGATGAGACAGTGCGGGAAGGGAATGGAGCCCCATAAACCCAGCTACGAGGCTCCTGCCACCTTCTGCAGCCACGCCTCCTACAGGGTCCTGCTTTTCCCCAGAACAGCATTGAACGTGCACTTAGGCAGAGCATGTGCCCCTCACACAGCGGGATAAAATGATCCCACAGATGGACGAGCTCCATGCTGGTCCCACAGGGGCACATGGCACTTGGTGAGGACTCTGCCTCCTGCGGGGCTGGCTCTGCCCCACAGCCGCCTGCTGATCCCTTCCACTGTCGCTGCGGTGTCACCTTCTGGTCTGAGATGGCCTTGCTGTGGGGCTGATGGGAGAAGGGCCAGCACATCCCTTCTGCAGGCAGCGTGAGCCTGGGCCTCCCGGAGCCGGCACCCCCAGCAGGAGTGTCCAAACACAGCCTCTTAAGAGTGAGACCTCGGCTGTGATGTCAGAGGCGTGATGCCCTGGTGGGGACAGAGGTGATGGAGACTGAGTCCTTTATTCTCTGTGGGCTGCCTGGGATTTGGTCCAGCTCAGCCTCGGACTTGCTCTGTGGTTGTCTGTCGGCTTATACTTCTGCTCCCAATTACGGTGTGTGTGTGGTTTTTCCCCACGCCAAGTAATTCTCTGACACCACCTGGGTGTCCTACAATTCAACTCAATTCTGACACTATCTACCTGGAGATAGCGTCAGAGCCCACAGGTTACAGGTTCAGTCCTACAAGACTGCTCCCCTCCCCAATTCAAATGCCAATCACAAGTCCAGGTTGTCACCTGTGTTTCTGATTGACTGGAGTTTCCTAAGACCCCCTCGGGTTTGATTAATTTGCTGGAGCGGCTCACAGAACTCAGGAAACCAGTCTACTCACAAGATTACTGGTTTATTATAAAAGGGTACAACTCAGGAACAGCCAGGTGAAGAGATGCGTAGGGCAAGGTATGGGGAAAGGGCATGGAGCTCCCATGCCCTTTCCGGGCACACCCCTCTCCCCACATCTCCACGTGTTCACCAACAAGAAGCTCTCTGAACCCCGACCTTTTGGGTTTTTATAGAGGCTTCCTACATGGGCATAATTGATGAAATCATTGGCTGTTGACGATTGATTCAACCTCCAGCCCCTCTCCCCTCCCTGGAGGTCAGGGGGGTGGGACTAAAAGTTCCAACCCTCTAATTACATGGTTGGTTCTCCTGGCAACCAGCCCCCAACGTTAGGCAGTTTCCAAAAGTCGCCTCATTAACATAACAAAAGACACCTTTATGGCTCTCATCACTTATGAAATTCCAAGAGTCATAGGAGCTCTGTGCTAGGAGCAGGGACGGAGACCAAATAAATATTTCTTATTAGAAATTGCAATATCACACAGCTATTGCCATCATAATGCTGCGTAAAACACCACCTGAAGTCTGGCAGCCTAGAGCAGGAGGCATCAGTTCTCGTTCTTGGGTCTGTGGACTGGCTGGGCAGCCTGTCCCACGTTGTGAGCTGGATGCTCTTGGCTCCAGGCCTTGGCTGGGTTTGGTCTGCTCCACGTGTCTCTCATCCTGTGTGGATTAGTGGCTCCTGAAGGCATGTTCCACTCCTTGAAAAGCACAAGACGGCACAAGCACAAGATGGTGAGCAGAGACGCAGGATGCTTCTTAAGGACTTGGCTCAGAATTGGCAACTGTCTGTCCACTCACCTTCTCTTGGCCAAAACAAGTCACACGGCCAAGCTCTATATGGGTAGGGTGGGGAAATACACTCTGCCTCACGGGAGGGCTGTGAATATTTGCTGAAAAGAGTCCAAATGACTACAGAGATTTTGGGCAAGTCAATTCCCATCTCTAGGCCTGGGAATCCTCATGTTTAATTATAGGGTTGAGTTATTTCCAAGAGCTTTCCTACCCCCGACTCTCTATGACTCTCTGACCCTGAAACAGTGGGGTTTCATTACATCTCCTCAATCCAGGGCTGCCCAGGCCCCCGAGGGGTCATGGAGCCTAACAGTGAGCTGGGGTTGGGGTGCGGGGGCTCCTGTTCCTTTAGGCACTTGGGCCCCTCCCACACCTGGCACCACATTCCACCGTCTCCCCGTTCACAGTCTCATCGTGAGCCTTTTGCTCTGAACCAGCCGCTCTCCTCAGTGCTACCTACTCCTGCTCCCTGAAACCTCCCACTCACAGCCAGGCTCACTCCCGGAACCAGTGCCTGGTACAGCCTTCCCAGCTCCAATCCCTTTCATCTTTGTGACTGCCCTCTCCCTCACCCCCGGAAAAATTCCAGCCTTATCAGACCCAGATCCCAGCATCTCCCTAGCCCAGGCCCCAACACCAGCCGTCTTCATTTCAGATTCCACAAACAAAAGGACATTAAAACCCAGCCCTCTGAGTCTCGAGTCTTGGCAAGCTTGCCCCCCCCCACCAGCCCCCCATCAGCGGGCAGGGCGCCTGCACGGGGCTCCTTCATTCCACGTGAAGGGAAGCCGGGTCCCTGGCAGATGTGTTCAGGCTTCGGTTGCATTTAAATTGCCCTTCCACAGTCTGTCCCCTTTCACGGCCGGGGCTCCTGGCTCTCTGATGCCTCCTTTTGTGTTGCTGCAAATTGTTTTCAGTCCCAGAAAAGGGGCTCCCTGACTTTGCATCAAGTCCAAACTCTCTGGCCCTGGAGGAACCGCTTTCCGCCTTCTTTCCCTCCCTCCCCGCCAGGTACCGAGTCCTCGTCTTCTGAGCCACAAGGGGAGGGGGAATGGCGCCTTGGAGGTGACAGAAAGGTCTCTCCCTATGGTCAAAAGTGCCACTGCGGATGAAGTCCATGAACCAGCCCGGCGGGCCCACTGCCCGTGTGCACCGATGGACACGCGCCCACGTTCACCCATGAGGGAGCCTCGGTAATGACATTGAAGGTGCCGGTGATCACGGAGCCCTTCCCGTGGGCCGGGCGCTGAGCTGGGCTCTTTCCAGGCACTATCTCCCAATCCTCACCACAACTCTGTAGAGTGGGTGCTGTCACTGTCCCCGATCCTCAAATGACGACACTGAGGCTTAGAGAAAAAACCTTGCCAAGGTCATGCAACTAGTTAGCGGTGGGGCAGGGCATTACCCCCAGGGCTGTCTGAATATGGGTGCTTCTAATTACATCACATGCATGTGTACAGTGTTGAACCAGCCCCAAGTATCCCCCGTGCCCTCATACCAGTGTGCACCCCAACATGTACCATGAAGATACTTCTGGCTTCGCTGATGGGCAGCATTCCTGCGTGCATCGATGAGAAGCCTCCTTGTGCTCAGGGATGTGAATGCCCTCGTGTGCACTCATGATGCTGCCCCTGGGAGCCCAGCTGGTGCTGGTGCCTGTATTCTGCTTCCAGCCTGGCCTGACTGCCTGTTGTTGGGCTCAGTGATGAAGACGCTTTCAGATAGACCCATAAACAGCTTCCGGGATACTGGACTCCAAGCCCCGGGGGTTGATTGGTGAATTGCTAACGGGTGAACATGTTTTCCAAGTGCCCCCCAGCCCCCATAATGGCAACCTGTGAAACCCACAAACCCCTGCTCCTTCTTTTCTCCCCTTAATCTCATTTGCCCATTTACAAACCCCCTCATGCCCACCCGGGGAAGCCAGCCTTCCTCAGCGACAGAGGAAGATAATTAACTGCGATCTTTCCGGCTTAATCAGCTCCAGGGTGGGGAAGGCAGTCGTGATGGAAGGAGCCCGGGTTCCAGGACGTGAATTATGTCTCCCAGTGCTTCATCACCCTCGGTTACTGTCTTATCTTTATTCATTCTGGCAAATTAAATTAGCACTGTCTTTCCAATCTTGTTCTCGGGGAGGAATTAAACAATAGCGGCATAGAGAGAACAGGACATAATGGGAGTGTTTGAGCACTTCTGAGCGTCCTGAGTCTTAAAGGCCCACTGCCCTGGAAAATACCAGGCAACCAGATCTACTGGGGATGGAGTTTGGGGCATTCGGGGTCAGGCATTTGGCTTTTCCTTATACCAGACATGGATGGGGGTCACCAATGCCAGGTCCAGTACAGCATTCTGTACCTCAGTTATCCCATCAGTAAAATGGACCCAGTCTTAGTGTTGGTATGAGAAGCACAGTCCCGGGTTCTGGAATCTGAGTGATGGTTGGTATCAACCTTGACAGAGGGCTTTGTAATTCCACCCCAGCAACATCAAGGATGTAGGGAGAGGAGAGCAAGCCAGTTGGAGGTTTTTTTAGATTCTAAGCCAGGATGACCTCTGCGGCAACTCCTGGCCCTGTGATCCGAGGACCCTCCACTCCAGGGCTTACCAAACCTGTTCTACACATTCACCTATGAACTTGTTAAAAATACAGATTCCTGGACCCTAGAATATAATCTCTAAGACTGTAGCCTGGGATCTGCATTCCCCCAAAGCTTTCCGGATACTATCTGATAAATGTCGTCTATAATCAGAGTTCAGGACTCACTGCTCTAATCCAAATGTTTGTAACTTTTTGGGGGAGCCCAGACATACCCAGTGCTCATCAGTATCCAGTTCTCCTCCCTTTCCTGGGCACATGGAAGTCTTCCCAGCTTCCCTTGCAGTGAGGTGCACCATGTGACTGGTTATGGCTGATGAATAACGAGTAGAAGCGACGTGTGTTGCTTCTGGGCTGCAGCAGTGAAAAGCCCCTGCCAGATGTTCCAGCTCTTTCTTCTTCTTTGCCGGAGATCATGGAGGCAGCATGTTGAGATGGTTGAGACATAAGCTCGAAGCAGTCTGGATCGCTGGGTCAACACAGGGAGGACAGCAGCCGTGGAGAGTCACCTGGCTGCAGTGGAGTTTGTGAGAGAGAAAGAGATAAACTCCCAGCCAGTGAGATTTGGGGCTATTTGTTACTGAGCATAATTCTAGCCTGTCCCAACTAATACAGATTCCTTTGAGAATCTGGTAAAAACTATGGATCTTTTCCCTAGGGAAAATGTACACTTGTATATAATCATAAAATTTGGGCTACCTTCCTGGGGTCTCTTTTTCTCCCTCAATTGTAGGAATTATTGGCTCAAGTCACCGCCAATTTCATACTCTGTGACCTGATTTGTGACAATGGTGGCATTCCCCTCCTATCACTGCTCCCTTCCCTGCTCCCCTTCATCGATGGCCTGTCTTACTCATGCAGAGCAGTCCAGCCCTCTGTTCCTACCCCACCTGTGTAGGTCTGAACCCATCCAGGTAGTGAGGAAAATGAAGGGTCTCGTTTACCAGCACCCACCCTCCCTAGAAGGTCTATGCGGCTATAATGAGAGTTATATAATTAGGAATTGTATGCTTATGTATCTGTGTTATTGTTTGACCAAACTTCAGGGGTTTTGGTCTTTCTTAGTCTCCTCCTCTCATTCATAAACCACAGATTAATGACCCAGCTCTCACCTAACACCAGACAACTCCCAAGGGCTCATGGGAAATTCTCTAGGACCTCACACATGCCACCGAGAGGATTTTACAGTCAGAGGCTGAGCCCCACCTTTGAACCCCAAGGCCTGAGGGGACCCCCTTACCCCACCCGGTGGCATCTACAGCCAAAGCTCAGGCTGTTCAGGAAGCCCCTCTATGTGCTTCTCCAACAGTCATTGACACGCACAGTCAGGAACTGCCACTCACTCTCCAAACTGAGGCTTGGTTTCTAGGACTTCAGCTGTTAGAAAAACATCAAACTTCTGAAGACCCGTGATTCCTTCAGCCTGAGTCTCTGTTTTCACCTGTGAGGAGCTGACCTGCAGCTTGGCAAAGGGAGAATCCCCACGTCCCCCAGGCCTGGGTTCAAATGCTGGGTCTGCCAATTGCCAGCTGTGTGAGCTTGGACAAGTCACTTGACGTCTGCAGGCCTCAGTTTCCCCATCTGTGAAATGTGAGTGTTGTACCAGATGGTCCCTCCCAGGCGGCAAACATGTCCTGCACTCCAGCCAGACTGGTGAGTCTCTACTCTGGAGACAATTGCTGCCTCCCTTCCTTTGCTCACGCCATTCCCTCCGCTGTGTGCCCTCCCCCTCATTACCCGTCTCTGCCTCTCACGTTATTTGTTTATTTATTTATTTATTTATTGATGAGGAGGATTAGCCCTGAGCTAACATCTGTTGCCAATCCTCCTCTTTTGCTGAGGAAGATTGGTCCTGGGCTAACATCTATGTCCATCGTCCTCTATTTTGTATATGGGATGCCGCCAGAGCATGGCTTGATGAGTGCTGTGTAGGTCCACACTCGGGATCTGAACCCATGAACCCCAGGCCACTGAAGTGGAGTGCGCTAACTTAACCACTACGTCACAGGGCTGGCCCCTGCCTCTCACTTTTAAATACTCCCTATACTCCACGGCCTGGTTCAAATGCCACCCAACTGTCCCCTGACCCAACTAGAATGACTTCTCCCTTCCCAGGACCCCCTAATTCCTCTTGGCTTTGCCTCACTTCCTGCCTTTATCTCTGTATTTTCCAGACTCTCCCAGTGAGAGGAAGCCAGTGTTTATTGAGCACCTATTTCGTGTCAGGTGCTTCACCAGTGTCTACTCTTGCGTTTTCTCATCAACCTGTGAGGCAGACATGATTGTTCCCATTTCACAGAGGTAGACACTGAGGTTTAGAGAGGCCAGGGGACTCCCCATAGTCACACAGCCAGTCAGGAGCATCTGAGCCGGGCTGCCTGCCTCCTACGTGGGGGCTCCCTGGGGCGGGGGCCACGTCTTGCCCATGGTGGGCGCCCGGCAGAGGCTTGCCGAGGGGTGTGGGTTGTGCCCACCTCCAGCCCCTGTGGCTCAGAATCAGCAGGGAGAACTGAGCGGCTCTGAGGCCTGGGCTGGTGAGCAAATGGTGGGCAGGTCTCTCTCGTTCCACCAGTGCGTCTGGCTCAAGGTGAAGACGGAGAAGAAACGCCTGCTCAATGCAGATGGAGTTCCCATGAGCCTCTGTTGTCGGGGGCGCGCGGGGGACGGCAGAGTGCGTCTGGGCGGCTGGACCTGGGAGCGTTAACTTCTCCGCTCAGCCTCTTGAGAGCCACGTCAGGGGGTGGAGGAGGAAAGAGGGTGCGGCGGGGGAGGGGGTGTGAGCTCTGAGCTGCGGGGCTGCCAGCTCCTGCCTCTCTCAGGCCCCCATCTCCAGCTCCCTCTCACGGCCTCTCCCCATCGCTCTTTCTCTGTTTGTTATTCTCTCCTCCATCTCTCTTCTGTCTCACCGTGGCCTTTTCTGTCTCCTGGGTGTGAGTCTCTTAGTCTCTCTCTCTGAGCCTCTGTCTCTTTCTGAATTTTACATCTTCTCTCAATGACATTTTCTCTTTATGCATGTGTGTCTGTAACTGTTTTGGTATTTATGTGTGTTTTTGTATCTTTCAACTTGTCTCTGTATTTTTCTGTCTTTGTCTCCCTGTGGGTATTTCTTATTCTTTGTTTTTCTTTCCCTGTGTAAATTTGATTTTCCCTTTTTCTCTCCTCTCTCTCTTTACTCTTTATATTTGTTATCTCGTCTCCACCCCTCAACCTCTCTCTCACCTTTTTGTGCGTTTCTCTTTCCTTGTGTGTGAGTGCGTGCATGCCTGGTGTCTCTGTGTTCATAAAGGCTGTCTCTCTTTCTCAAGGCATTAATTAATTTTTCCCCTCTCTCTTACTTGCTCACTCCTCCCGCCCCATGTTTGCTGCTGATACCACATGGGGATCTGTGAAACTCAGACCTGAGGGCCTCCAGCTCCCAGGAAGGATAAATCAGTTTTCGGGCAGGCAGCTCTCAGCTGATGCTCGGGGAAGGAACACCTCGCAAACCCGAGGGGGACCCTGAGTCACCTTGTCCAGATGTAGTGGGAAAAACACTGGACACGGAGCCGGAGAATCAAAGCCCAAGTCTTGCCTCTTCCACTTCCTGTGTGACCTTGGGGAAGTCACTCAATCTCTCTGATCCTCAGATTCCTCATTAGTAACTGTTGGAAAGACGAGACGAGTTCATTGCTGTAGAACTGGAAGCCCAGTGCACAGTGTGGGGGGCGCCATACACAGAGGATGAGCCAGGACTCCAAGGCTGCCCAGCGTGGCCCTGGGCCCACAGGGGACGCTGGACGGAGGAGCTGCTGGAGGTCATGAAGGAGCCGCGGGGCCTTCCTGGAGGCGGTGCAGAGACAGGCTGGGGGCCGCAGACAGGGGTGCCATGGAGGGAGGGCAGCAGGAGGTCAGTGCAGCGCTCCCCTCCTCAGCCTGGCTCGGGGCCTCTCCCTCCCCCCACTCAGGTCCTCCCAGTGCCCTCCCCACAAAGGCCACCCCAGGGCTCCACGGAGGTAGGGAGCCTGGGACCAGGCCTCCAGGTTGGCTGAGTGACCAAGCTCCTTGACTCCAACCTGTCGTCAAGGCTGGGGTCGCCATCCTACCCCCGCCCAGCACATGGGGCTGGGAGAGACGGCACCGCCTCTCAGACAGACACGCTCACTCACTTCACAGTTATTGACCTGATATGTGCCAGGCTGGTGACGCAGCAGGGGCACTCTGTCTAGAGGGGATATGGGGGTGATGCAAACACCCCCAGGACATGTGGGTGACCGCACGCCGTGATGGTTCGGCACACAGAACCTGGGTCTGACCTCACCTGGAGATCAAGGCGGGTCCCTGAGGAGGTGATGTTGGAGCTGAGAACGTGAAGGATGAGAAGGAGCTGAGCTCTGTTCGGGTAGGGAGGAGAACTCCGTTCTAGTGGTTTATGGTGCATAACAAACCACCACAAACCTTGGTGGCTGAAAACAACCATTTAATTTTGCTCGCCATTTTGTGGGTCTGGAATCTGGGATGGGCTCAGCTGGGCCACTTGGTGTCAGCGAGGGGCAACGCTGGGGCGGGAGGCGCCCCTCCAAGATGGCCTCTTCCCTCACTCGTCTGGCCTTCTGGTGTTCCAGGCTCTCTCTCCACACGGTGTCCCCTCCTCCAGAACCTCTCCACGTGCCTTGGCTTCCTCACGTGGAGCATCCTGACAGACGGAGTTCTTACGTGGAGGCTCAGTGCTCCAAGAGACCACGGCAGAAGCTGCCAGAACCCTGAAGGGCCAGGCTCAGAACTAGCATAGTGTCACCTCCGCCATACTCAATTGGTCAAAGCAGGGACAGGCCAGCTCACCTTCAAGGGGAGGGGACATGGTGCCCACTTCTTGAGGGAAGGACATTCAAAGCAGAGAATATAGTGTGTGTAAACTGAATATTTTAAAAGACCGTAATAAGTGCTACAAACGAGGAAGACCAGGGAACTGTTCCGGAAGCTGGAATGAGGAAGTAGAGGGAGAACTCTTACCCAGTGAGAATGTGTCAGGGCCCGGGAATAAAGTAAGAAATCAGAGCCGACTTCCTGGAAGCAGAGGCACTCAGGCTGGATCTTGAAGTTTAGATGGGATAGGAAGATGTAGAGATAAGCACAAGGGCCTTCTCAGCCTAGGGAAGAGTCTGAGCAAAGGGCTGGCAGTGGGGAACCTCAGTGAGGGGTCCTGGGGCCACGGTCACCTGGAGCCCTGGTCACCAGAAGGGAAGTGGTGGGAGCTGTGGCTGCAAGGGCAGGTGGTGGCTGATGGGGCAGAGACAAAGCCTTGAATGCCGGGTGAAGACCCAGTGGGAGCCCCTGAGGGTCTTGAAGCAGAGGAAAGTCGGCAGTGCCCAAGATGGACGAGGATAGGGCAGGGTGGAGGGACACCTCAGGTAGGGGACCTGGGGAGGAGGCCATTTCATTAGGACAGATGGGAGCTGAGAGCCTGAACTAGGGTGGGGGTGGCTGAATGTGGAGGAGGGCAGACAATAATAATATTAACAACTACCATTAATTGAGAATTTCTGCCACCCAGCACTTTATATTACGTTATCATATTTAATCCTTACAAGCACTCCACAAGGTAGATACTATTGCTACCATTTGCAGGCATGTTACTGAGGCTCAGAGAAGTAAAGAAATTGTCCAGGATCACACAGAGCTGAGATTCCCAAGACTGGGTTTCCTACCCAGAAGCCTGTGCTTCTGGTCTCTGTCTATTAGGGGAAGAATTGCCTCAATAATTGTATGTATACGGGGCGGGGGTGGGGAGGACAAAAGAGAAAAAGGCAGACCAGGAGAGGGTTCCCTGGTTTCTACTCTGATTACAGGAAGGGAGGCCGGACACTTCACAAAGCCTGAGGACCCAGGAGCAGTGACTGCAGGTGGGCAGTTACCTGGAGTGGGCCTTGGGTGAGTGTCTGGGGAGTTGGCTTTGGATGGCTGGGTTCAAGGGACATGTGGAATACGAGGAGTGGTATGGGGGGGCTCTTGAAGGCAGCTATGAATTGGAGGAGTGGGAAGTGGAAGGGGGGATGGACTCTGAGGGCTAGCAGGGATCAGAGAGGGTGAGCAGCTTGCCCAAGGTCACAGAGAGCCAAGCCTGATCCTGAGTCTCCAGACTCCAGAGAAGGACCCCTGACTGCATCCTGCGCCGTCTAAAGTTGTTAACAGCTTAGGCTCTGGAGTCTGGCAGAGCTGTACTCAAATCCCTGCTCCATCACTGAGCCTTTGGACCAATTACTCTGCCTCTCCAAGCCTGTAAAATGGGGGGGACTATTACCTTCTTCATAGGAATATAGTGAAAATTAATTGAAATTAAATAAAGTGCTTAGAACAGCTCCCGGCACACCGTCAGCATTAATAACGGTTGGCTGCCCGTGTTATTTGCATCCAGTATTTCACCATCACTATTGTCATAGCATTGTGGTTAGACACGTAGACTCTGGAACCAGATTGGTTTAAATACCAGCACTGTCACTTACCAGTTGCATGACCTTCAGCAAGTTACTGAACCTCTCTATGCCTCAGTTTTCTCACCTATAACATGGGGATAATATTGATACAAATTTTTTAGGATCGTTGGGAAGAGTAAGTGCATTCAATACGTAAAGTGCTTAAAACACTGCCTGGCACATAGCAGGTGCATAGAACTGCCTGATACAGTCATTCTCACCATAATAATCACCATGGTCACCCTCACCACCATCACCACCACCACCATCATCCTCGTCACCATCACTGTCACCACCATCATCCTCCTCACTACCATAACCATCGCCACCATCATCATCATCCTCACCATCATCATCATCCTCACCACCATCACCATCACCACCATCCTCCTCCTCATCATGCTCACCACCATCATCCTGTCTGGAATCAGTGAAGGGTAGATTCTCTTTGCCCCCAGTCCGCCTTACCCGCCTCTCCTCTGACTGTTTCTCAAAGAGCAGCCCCTCCCTCTTCCCGACTGTTGCACCCAACTCCACCTATGTGCCCCCAGCCTGGCCCGCAGCCTGAGCCTTTGTTGATCTGTAAGGAGCAGACAGGGAAAATGCGGGTGGGTTCTGGACTCTGAGCTGCTGGGCAGGGAAGGAGTGCGGAAGCCCTGAAGCCAGTTCCCCTGAGGAGGGGATGGAGTCAGGAAGGAGTGTCATCCAGGTCACCAGGCGAGTCCGGGCTGAGGGAAGAGAAGGAGAGTGTGTGAGCTCCCACTGTGTGCCAGGTGCCTCATGTAAATGATGACATTTATTCTCAAAGCCCTCCCATAAGGTGGATATTATACCCCATTTCAGAGATGAGAAAACTGAGGCTCAGAAAGGTAATGGACTTGCCTGGGGCGATGGCAAGTCACCGGCAGAGCTGGGATCTGAGCACAGCCTTAAAGTGCCTGGCATCACGCCTGGTATGCCGTAGGTGCTAAATGGGTGTCTGGGCCCTTAAGGGGATGTCTGCCAAGCCCCTACTGGGCTCTGGGGCTATGGGCTCCCTCCCTGGACCCCTCCCCATTCTAGGGGCCCCTTTAAGGCGCTGACACGACTCTAGGTCTGATATCAGAGAGAGGGAGTGTTTCCTTTCTTAGAAAATTACCCTTTGAGGCTGGCGATTAACTGGCTCCTCTAGGATGCCTGGAAGATCCCCAGTGGGGCTGAGACCCATCAGGGTCAGGGATGAGGCTCAGAGGACCTAGGCTTTCCTTTCGGGCCTTCCCTGTTCACAACTTTGGGGCCTGGAACCCATCTCTTGCTCTCTTTGGGCCTCACTGTCCCTCTGTACAATTAGGGGGCTTGGACCAGATTGCCTTTATTTTAATAATAACAGTACCAGCCAGTCCTTACTGGGCACATGCTGTAGCTTGCCCAGCACCGAGCTCTCTACATGCATTATTGTACTTCCTCTACCCAAGGCATGATTTATCATCCATTTTATAGACGAGAAAACTGATCCTGGAAAGGTTAAGTGACTTGACACCAAAATACATCCCAAAGCTTGACCCTTTGTCACTACAGCCCCTTCCCAGGAGGTGAGGGAACCCTCTGTGGCCCCTAACAATGGTCATCTCCTTTCTGTCCACATGCACACTGAGAGCCGATCCAGTCCAGGGTGCAGAGCAGGAGGGGGAGAGGGAACAAGGGCGCTGAGTTGCCAAGGGGTGGGGGAAGTCACCAAAGGAGGGGGCTGGATAGGGGTCCTCAGCACCCCCTGTTGACTGTGGAGTGGCCTCCCCCTCCATCCCTCCCCCACCCTTGTCCTCTAGGGACGTTAGCAACACCACGCTCACCTGTCCTGCAGGCTTGATCAGCTCAACAGATAAAATAAAACAGTGGGAGACATGTCCCTGGCAGATCTGCCCCAGAAGGTGAGTTGGGGGCGGGGCGAGATGCGAGCCCCCTCTTGCCGAGTCGCTGGGTCTCCCGGAGGGAAAGCAGAGGAGTCTGTCCTCTCAGGGCCTAGCCTCATAGCCCGGACTGTCACTTCCTGGTTATTCACGGCGGTTCTTCTGGCAGGGAGGGTGGGTGGCTGAGAGATGGGCTCTTAAGGGAGGCTGGCTGGGTTCTAATTGGGCTCCCCAATTTGCCACCTGTGGGGCCTTGGGCAAGTCACTGCTCACCTCTGACCTGCTCATCTGTGAAATGGGGGCGGTTGGGAGGATTCAGTTGGATAACAGTTCTGTAAAGGGCTTTCCGATAACAAAGTGCACATAACAAGTGTCAGCTCATAGGATGATTGACCAGCCGACCTACCCAACCCCTTCCCACTGGCCTGGCTCCGGGCCCCCTACAGTCTACCCCCCACAGAGATGGCGGGACCAGGAAACCCCTTTGCAGCAGAGCCTGGGGCAGGTGTAGTAGGAAAGGGGCGGAATGCGTTCACTGGGCCCTGAGTGGTGCCAAGCACAGGGAGGAGAGGGGCTGTCACTGTCATTTCACCCACACCACAGCCCTGTGGAGTGGGTGTCACCATCCCCAGTTCACAGATAAAGAGCCAAAGGCTCAGGGAGGAGCACGTAGCGTGGAGGCAAGTGAATGCTAAGCCTGGGTCCATCACCCCATCACCCCAGATTCATCACCCCAGGGCTCCCTCCACTGACGACCTTCTCAGGGCTGCCTGGGAATCCCAGCTGATGTTGACGGGGCTCTGACTCTGTGTCGAATGCTCTGCTGATGGGGTCCAGGGCAGGCCGCCCCAAGATGTGCCACTCTGGTGTGTGGATTATTTTGTGCTGAAGACAATAAAGGCTCAGAAGACTCTGAAAGAAACTTTGACACCCCCCCCCCCCGAACGCTAACTAACTGCCTGAAAGAATTTAAGATAGAAGGCTTGTCCCCAGGACAGGCCATCACCACAGATAACTCTGGGTGTGGGATAGACTGGGAGGGTCCTTGCTAAGCCCATTCTTATCAAAGCCCTGAAAACCAAATAAAAGTAGAAGTTATCCTTTGTAAGAGACATTTACATTTATAAGGGAAACCTCCATTTGTAAAGGTGTCTCCCTCTGTACCAGAAAGAAGGGGGGATGACCTTATCTCTAGAAACTCTTATCAGTGCGGAAGGCAAGGACTTAAATCTGCATATTAAGCTTACTCTTGTTTACTGTGCTTTTCTGGTAATCTCCCATAACTCACTCCCCCCACCCCCAACATCCTCCTTCATCTTTACCTGAAGATGCTATTTAAGATGAGGACCTCTGCCATTTTGTTGAGTTACCTAGTTTTCCTGGGTCTCTCCCATGAATACATGTTATAAAGCTTTGTTTGATTTTCTCCCACTATTTGGTCTCATGTCAATTTAATTTGTATCCCAGCCAGAAAGGACCCAGAGCAGGTAGAGGATATTCTTCCTCCCCCACACTGCCATGCCCGCCCTGTGGGTCACTGACCCCCCACAACCAGCTACAATGGCGACCTTCAAGTAAATGCTTCGTGAATGAATAAGTGACTGTGATCATTCCTTCAAATGTTTAAAGAGCTGCCTTGGGGAAAGGGGATCCAGCCTGCTTCAGGAGTCATGTCTAGGAGATAATAGTAAGGCCACAGGGATAGCTTTCAGTTTAGTCTAAGGAAAGGCTTTCTAACAGTCAGGACTGTCTCCATGTGGTGGGTGACTCAGGGGAGTGAGCATCCCATCACAGGCGGTGTGTAAGCAGCGGCCTGGTAGCGAGGCCCAGCGGCAGTGCCCTGAGAGGTATTGCAGCACTGAACTTGGCAACCTAGAGTCCTGGTGTCAGGAGGGGCCATGGCCCATTTCCTGGGATGATGCGGAACATCTATAGAGGGAAGTTTCATATTCCCCTGACCTTCAGATGGGGACAAGACACAGGAGAATGTCTCGTTGGAGGCTGTAGAGAGAGATGAGGGGACCACACAGCTCCATTGGCCTGGTGAGCTTCAGATATTTGGCCTCCCACGGCTGAGGTCAGGGTGAGGCTGGGACAAGGGCTGTCACAGCCTCTGGGGTGGAAGGGGAGCAGGGAGGGGGTGCAGAGGGGCCTAAGAAAAGGAGAAGGCCTGGATCCCGGGACCCCGCCTGTGCTGGGTCAGAGAAGTCCTGAGTGCCAGTCCCGACCAGCCCTGGCACCACCCAGGCTGGTGCCCTTGGGCTCATCACTGCCACTCCCTGAGTCTGGGCTCCCCTGTCTGTCAAAGGAGAGCTGGACTCGGTGCTCCCCAGGAGGCGGGAGGACCAGCTGCTGTGTCGCTTAACCTCTGAGCCTTTGCTCTTTGTCTAGAAAGATGAGATGGTGAAGTTGTCCTCCCCAGTCCACAGGGGCATTCTGGTAACCAAGTCAAATCTGCAAATGGGGTGTTCTTCATGCAGTCCATAAATCTTTGTTGTGCATCTACTTTGTGCTTTGAAAAGTCTGAACTGTTATCCCCGTTCCAGCTCGAGTGTGTGTTTGTATATGTGGTGGCAATTCCACGTTGCCTTGCTGGGCAATGGGTCCATGACTCCCGTTCCCTCCCCACAGCTGAGGGCTGTCCCTTCCCCTCTGTGACCCGTAGGGTCAGACCGGCACTCCTGCTCTGAGAGCAGACACAGCCTCTTGGGAGCAGGGTCCTTAGTGCTGATCAGGGACCACAGGCCTGAGTTTTCTTTAAATCTTCCACCCCAGTCTCTACTTCAAGAGGCCTCAGGAAAACCATATTCCATGAATGAAACACCAAAATCTTTACATGAAATAAACAACGGAAAGCAGTCCTGGTTTCTGGATGAGGTGATGGAGGCACCAGATGGACCCTGATTCCTCTGGATGCTTCCCTGGGGCCCCCTTGGGCACGGCCCAGGTTCCACGCGACAAACCTTTCTCTGAGCGTGGGGAATCAACAGAGCCATGTTTACTGAACACCTACTGTGCCGCGGCTCACTGAACCCCTAGGGGTGTGCTGTGATTGTCCCCACTTACAGAAGAGGGCGAGTTACAGAGGGCTGGGGTGCGGGGCGGGGGTGTCAGGGGTGGAGTGAGGAAGGGGTAAAAAGGGGATCAGGGAGGAGGAAGGGCCCCGGGCAAAGGTGAGGGATTCACATGGTTGATTCTCCTTCTTAGCCTCCCTCTCTCATTCTGTCTGTTTCTGTGTGTGTTTCTTTGTCTTCTCTGTCATTCTCTCTTTTCTGACTCTGTCTCTGTCTCTGTCATACACACACGCACTCGGTCGTCCCCACTGGCTTCTGGCCTCCCTCCCGGCTCCTTCCTGCTGCCTGGGCGCCTGGCCCTTCCCCGGGCAGCAGCTCAGCGGCTGGCTGGCGGGGCTCCAGGTGTCGGTTTCGCCCTGGCTCAGGCACAGCAGCGAGGCAGGCGCCCCTGAGCGGGGGAGGAGGGGGCCGAGAGCCAGCCCCAGCCGGATGGGCCCCACCTGAACCTGGAGGGAGGTTTGGTTTTCAAAGCTGAGGCGTGCTGAATGTTTTACTTTTCAATGTTTTCTTGTTCCTTTTCACAGGCTGGTAGCTCCTTCGTTTCTCAGGTCAAGAAAAGACATTCCATCAAGAGCAGAGGTGATAGAACAGTTTTGTGTCAACCCCCACCAACGTGATCACATTTAATCCTCCTACGGCCTGTAAGGTCGGTCATTGTTCCATTTACAGCCAAGAGAACCGAGGCTCAGAGGTGGGTTGTGAACTGTTTGAGGCCGAAAGTTCATTTCACTAGAAAATGACCCAGACTTGCCTGACCCCCCGCCCCCTCCTCCTCCCCTCTCTCCCATGACAGCTCTGAAATCAGCTCTGTGTTTTTAATTTTTTCAGACAGTGATAATCTGTGAAGCAAGTTGGGGAGGTCCCCAGGGGTACTGGCCACACAGGGAAGGGAGCCAGTCCCTGCCGTGGTCACTTCTTGAATGTGGTGGTGACCAGCACTGGGGTCCATGACCTTCCTGAGGATGAGAGGCAAGATAAAGAGTTGACATCTGACTTCCCTGGGCTCAGCCAGAGCTGCCTGCAAACTCTGGAACTTTCTCTTGCCCAGAAAGTGCTGGCTGCTTCTTTACTAAGTGCAGGAAATCTCTGAACCTCTTAATGACTTTCCTTCTCAGGGGTCATGGAGTCTTCAAGCTGCTCCTGGTCCAGCCCCACTTGATGCAGAACCCGCTTCTACAGTCGCGGATGAGCCAGCGCCCAGGAGACTCCCCAGGGTCAGGTGCTGGCTGCTCCTCATGGAGCGGGACTGGCAGCTCCTTGAGGCCGGGCTGAGGGTGGTTCACTCTCCCTAGGGACAGCCCGGGGAGGCTCTGGGGGCTGCAGGGAAGGGGCCGATGCGAGACAGTCCTCGTCCTCCTCTGGAACCAACGTCTGTTCACCCCAGCTTTCCCTGAGCCTCCCTCTAGGGTCTCATGGGGCAAATCCACGAAAAGTCCAGGAAATCAGGGCTATTAAGGCCTGTCTCATGGGTCATTACGAGGATTCAAGAGCCAGAGTGTCTAGTCCAGCTCTGGCTCAGTCGTTACCAGCTGTGTGACCTCAGACAAGTTACTTAGCTTCTTTGTGCCTCAGTTTCCTCATCTGTAAAATGGGGATAATGTTTCTTTCTCTTAGGCTTGTTGTGAGCAGTGAATGAATTCCTGCGCGTGACTCAGAGCAGTGCCCGGGGCTTAGGTGGTGAGTGTTCAGTAACAACAGAGTAGTTGTTCTTATTATTTGGCACTGCTGTTTTTCAACTTTTTTTATTGTAACATAAAATTTACCATCTTAACCATTTTTAAGTGTACAGTTTAGTGGTATTAAATACACTCTTAATGTGGTGCATCCATCACCACCATCCATCTCCATAACTCTTTTCATCTTGTAAAACTGAACCTCCATGCACATTAAACAACACCTCCCCATTCCCCTCTTCCCCCAGCTCCTGGCAACCCGCATTCTGCTTTCTGTCTCTATGGTTGTGACTACTCTAAGTAGCTCATCTAAGTGGAATCATACAGTATTTGTTTTTTTATGACAGGCTTATTTCACTTAGCGTATCTTCAAGGCCATCCGTGTTGTAGCATGTGTCAGAATCTCCTTCCTTTTTAAGGCTGAATAATACTCCACTGTATGTCTATACCACGTTTTGCTCATCCATCCACCCGTTGATGGACACTTGGGTTGCTTCCACGTTTCAGCTTCTGTGAACAATGCTGCTGTGAGCATGGTTTGCAGCTCTCTCTTCCAGACTCTGCTTTCAAAGCTTTTATGGCACTGCTTCTTGAAGCACAGGTTGCAGGATGACAGCTATGGGAAGGAGCAGAGCTTCTGGTTTTCATCTTTAACACGTCTAAGTTTAGGGCTTGGAGCAGGAGAGGACATTGCCATCTGGAGGGAGAGACTCAGTTCTCTGCGTCTGATTGAGATGCACTGAAATATTTCCATCAGCATCTGGGGAGCGGGAACGAGCACAGTGCCATATGGGGCCCCCAGGGATAAGGGAAGGGGGTAGAGGGGCACGGAGGAATAGCAGCAAGGGTGAGGTGGCAGGCAGCTGGGCAGAGAGGCCCCATGTAGGGGCCCACACCTTCCTTCCATCAGGTGGAGCAGCCTGGAGCAGATCCCAGAATCTGGAACACTGGAAAGAACATTGGTGTTCAGCATGGCCTTCATTTTACAGATGAGGCCCCCTGATGTGTGGATTTTTTCCATACCACCATCAATTAACTCAATTCTGACACTGTCTACCTGGAGATAGTGTCAGCTCCCGCAGCTTAGGGGCTCAGTCCTACAAGACGCCCCCTCCCTCTGTCCCCTACATCAGATGCCAATTCCAAGTCTGGGTTGTGACCCATGCTTCTGACTGGTTGGCTATAGATCGGAGGTTCCCAAGGCCCCCTCCTCAGGTACAGTTAATTTGCTAGAGCCTCTCACAGAACTCAGAGAAACATTTTATTCCCTAGATTACTGGTTTATTATAAAAGGATATAACCGAGGAACAGCCAGATGGAAGAGATGCAGAGGGCAAGGTACGTGGGAAGAGGCTTTATTACACAGGCATGATTGATGAAATCATCGGCCATTGGTGATTGAACTGAGTCTCCAGCCCTTCTCCCCTCCCCCAACCCAGAGGTTGGAGGGGAGGGGAGGAATGGAAAGTTCTAACCCTCTAATCACATGATTGGTTCTCCTGGCAACCAGCTTCTATCCTTAGGTGACCTAGGGGTTTTCCAACCTAACATAAAACATTACAAAAGACACCTGTCTGGCTCTCAACATTTAGGAAATTCCAGGGGTTTTAGGAGCTCTGTGCCAGAAACAGTGGACAAAGACCAAATATATATTTCTTATCAATCACAACATCTCAGGCCCCAAGAGAGGAAGACCCTTGTCCAAGGTCACACAGCTAATCGTTGTCCAGGCTGGGCTGAGGCCCCAGGTTTCCTGACTCCCTGCCCACTACTCTTGGCCCTCAGAGAGTCAGGGAGAGAGGAAGCTGGGTTGGGCAGGGCTGACCCCCAGGGCTCCTCAGAGGCCGTCAGCTCAGGGGTCTGTGGGTGGAGCTTCCTTCTGAGCTGGACTTTGTCCACTCTCACCACAGCTGGGTGGGTGGATCACTCCTGGTGGCGGTGAGGAGGCTGAGGCCCAGAAAGGGCCTGGCTGGCCTCAGGTGGCACACCATGTAAGCCGCAGCGTGGTGACTAAAGAGCTCTTGTCTCCAAGCCCAGCCAGCATTCCTGAGCTGATCTTTTCATTTAAAATCTCACCTAGGCCCGGCCCTGTGGCTTAGCAGTTAAGTGTGCGCGCTCTGCTACTAGCGGCCCTGGTTCGGATCCCGGGCGCGCACCCACGCACTGCTTGTCCGGCCATGCTGAGGCCGCGTCCCACATACAGCAACTAGAAGGATGTGCAACTATGACATACAACTATCTACTGGGGCTGTGGGGAAAAAAAGGAGGAGGATCGGCAACAGATATTAGCTCAGAGCTTGTCTTCCTCAGCAAAAAGAGGAGGATTAGCACGGATGTTAGCTCAGGGCTGATCTTCCTCACAAAAAAATAAAAATAAAAATAAAAAAATAAAATCTCACCTACAGCTTTGGAGCAAAAGCCGATTTTATTACAGCTTTTGGGACTTGCACAAACTGAGGCCACACACCCATCGTTTTGTAATTATTCTCATACATCTCTTTGTCTCCAGGGCCTCAAGGCTCCTCCAGGCTCCAATGGCCCCTCCTCCGACTGCCAAGTTCCCTGTGCTGGCCGCAGTGTGGCACAAAGTGCCCGCGCTATTTATGTCCTGATAAGAAGACAGCCTGGGTGGCCCAGTGGGGGATTAAAGCAGAGATTTACTATGAGATGATTAACCATAAAACCACAGGTTAAATCAACACTAGACAAGGAGGAGGAGAGGAGAGAGGACGGAAGCTTCGGGAATGTTGGCTGAGCAGGTGCACATTCGCATAGGTGCCCAGGATTACCATGGCTGCCAGGCTTCCGCCCAGAGAAGGCTGAGAGGGGGGCCTGGGCCCCATTCTGGCCCTTCTGTCTGTGTGACTCCAGGCACGTCCCTTCCACTCTCTGGACCTCAGTTTCCTCATTTATCTAATGCAGAGACTGGACTAGGGCTTCTTGCTTGGTACAAGTGAAAGGAGCACGGCCTTTGACACCATGGGCTGGGGCTTGGAGTCCAGTGTTGCTGTGTCCAGGGCGGCCTTCAGCACGTCACTTCTCCCAGGCTCAGTTTTCTTCCCATGGGGATAGTAATAATAAAGATAATGAAAACAATAATCATGATTATAATCATAATAATGGTGATAGCTCACATTCATTGAGGGCTTACCTACACTTAGAAAAACACCATTTTTTTCCAAGCCTTTCATATGTATCGACTCGTTGATTCCTCATAACAACACTATGGGAACTATTGTATCTCCATCTTTCAGAGGAGGTAGATTTCCCAGTAAGATTCGGTGGCACCTCAGAGAGCAGATGCCTGGCAAGTTTGTTTGGCCCCGCAGTGGGCTGTTTCCTGCTTGCCAGTGTAGGGGAAGAGGGGCAATCTCCCTCTGCCCTTTCCCTTAAGGTTCTTATGGCTGGCCAAATAATTAACAAGACAGGTTAGCAGGAGAAAATAATACCAAGTTTAATAACATGTATACATGGGAGAAAACAGGGACACTGCGTTTCTCAACACAATAGCAGAAATTCTCGTCTTAAATACCATCTTCAGCTAAAGACAAAGGAGGATGTTAGGGGTGGGGGGTGTCAGTTACAGGAGATTACCACTAAAGCACTGTAAACGAGAGTAAGGTTATTATGCAGATTTAAGGCCTCACCTTCCACATTGATAAGTTTCTAGAAATGAGGTCATCCCCCCTCTTCCCAATACAGAGAGGGAGATACCTTTACAAATGGAGATTTCCCTTATAAATGTAAATGTTTGTCTGGCAACTCCTTGAAGGGCCATCCAGACAATGTGGCCAGAGAGACAGAACTTCCGATAAGATGGGCTTCTTGGTGCCTTTTCTATTGTAACATCTATTTTACATTATATTACAGCCATCAGATAGAAGAGCTGTTCCAGGAAGGAGCCACCATGTCAAATTCTTTAGGCAGTTAATGGGGGAGGTCAAATGTCCGTCAGAGAAAACAATCAAGGTAAAGAGATATATTTCAGGGTGGCCAAATCTTGATCTCCCACACCAGCCTCAGCCTGTGGGACCTCGGCAAACTTCTTGACCATTCAGTGGTCCAGCCACACCCTCTCCCATGAGGTCTGAATCACAGCACGGGGCGGGTGTGTGTGTGTGTGTGTGGTTCTTTCAAATATGTTTATTCCTTGAGGATTGCTGCCTCAACTCCATATATTAGCTACTTCTGTGTAATTTAGAGTTCTCTTTACTTCTTAGTAGTTAATCCATTACTAGCCCATCATTCTTCATATTAACTTTTCATGAGAAAATTACTATGTGATCCAATTTTCTGTCTAGATCCTGACTGATACAGAATTGGTACTGGAACTGGTCCCAGGATATAGACCAGCAAAGATGGTATTTTTTTTTAACAACTCTAAAAATGTAAAAACCATTTGTAGATAAGCCATGGGCCAGACTTGGCACACAGGCCATAACTGTCTGATTCCTGTACTAGAGTGACTGTCCACTGGAGGCAAGGAAAGACCCAGACGTTTTGGGGATTACCAGATACTGGCTATGAATTGATGCCAATTCCTGGGGACCCAACACGCTGCTGTGGTCCACCAGTCAAAGTGGGGATTTACAATGGCCAGGTGATGGACGGAGTCTTATTTCAAGTCCATCTCACAACGGGCCAGGTCAGTTATTTCCCTAGTTTCTGAAAGTGTAATTGGAATAGACATACATGGCAACTGGCAGAATTCCCACTTTGGCCCTCTGGCCCAGGAAGGGCTAAGTAGAAGTCCCTGGAACTTCCCTCCCTAGAAAGGTGGTGAACCCGAGGTGATAATGCTTCCCAGTAAGGAGGGGGGGGATTGGAAAGGTTAATGTCACCACCAAAACTTGAAAGAAGCATGGGTGCTTCTAAATAAGCATGTTAACTAATCTGATTAACTTATTCAGAAGCCAGGTGGATCTTGGAGAATGACTGTGGATTATCATAAATGCAGTCAGGTCATTACTCCAATTTCAGCTGTTTTCCCAGATGTGTTATTTTCTTTGGAGCAAATCAACATGGCCCTTGGCAACTGGAATACAACCATTGACCTGGCTGATGCCTTTTTCTTGATACCAATTTTGTAAGGACCACCCGAAGCACTTTTCTTTGACCTGGCAGGGCCAACGGTATACTGTCAGATTCTTGCCTAAGGGGTATGGCAAGTCTCCTGCCATGGCTCATAATGTGGTCTTGGCTGTCTTGACATTCCACAAAACATCACACTGGTCCACTTGCCCCCACAACAGGGTCATCCATAAAGCTGCCAGTTTTGAGTGGGAACCTAGGCAGAGAAGTCTCTGCAGTAATTCCAGGCTGCGACACAAACTGCTCTATCCCGTTGGCCTTATGATACAACAGATCCAGTGATATTTGAAGTATCTGTGGCAAAAAGGGATGCTGTTTGGAGCCTCCGGCCAGCACCAGTGGAGAATCACAAAGCAGATCTCTAGGACTTAGTAGCAAATCTAAGCCTAGCCCTGAGGTGGCCTCTCCTGACTCCCTCCTGTGTGGCACTACCCTGTGGGTGCAGGTGCCAAGGGCAGGGTGAGGGAGATTGTGCTGTCAGGGTGGGGCAGCCTAGTGTTTAGTGACACTGTGTTCCAGATGGATGGAGGAGAGTTTGAGTCCCAGTTCTGTCACTCATCAGCTGTGTGTCCTTATGCAAGTTCCTCATCTCTGTGCCCACACTTCCTCGTCTGTAGAGCGGGCCCAGGGTCTCCACATGGTAGGGCTGTTTGAGGGTTGTCAGTACCAAGCTTCACTCTGTGCGGGCTCTATGCTAACGGCTCTGTTTGCATTCACTCAACATTCCTTGCAAGGACCTTATGAGGGAGGGACTGTTATTATCCCCATCTTCACACGCGGCCCCTGGACACAGGAGGCAGTTAGGTAACTTCCCCCGGGTTTGGGTTGGTGAGTGGAAGAGCTGGTCCTTGAGCCCAGATTAGATGGATTTAGAATCTTTGATCTTACACACTGGGCTATAAAATGTCCATATAGAACTGAGGATGGGGCCTGGAACACCTTAAGCCATGTTTGTCCGCGGATGGTCTGCATGAGCTTGATCTTCTGGGTGAGGGAGTACGCCCTGTGTAAAATACAGGTGCCATGGCCCCACCCCCAGCTCTGCTGAATCAGAGTCTCTGGGTGGGGGCTGGGGATATACATTCTAAACAGACACACCCACCCCTAGGTGATTCTTCAGCCACCTAAAGACTGAGAACCAGAGACTAAGAGTGCGATGAAATCGGTTGTCTTCACTTCATGCATTTGCAGCTGAAGAGCTGGAGTTCTGGGCTCTAGAATAAGCTGCAAATGAGCTTTAGCAACTTAGGTCACTTTGCTGCCTTGTCTCAGTTTTCCCATCTGCATAATGGGATCCTGGTCCCCACACTGCCCCCCTCCCAGGACACGTGAGAGCATGAAGGTGACGGTGGCTGCAGTGTCCTCTGCTAACAAGGCAGGCAGCTGAGTCACTTTGAGCCGAGGTCCAATGATAGCTCTCCTCCTGCTGACGTGACCTGAACATGTCATGTCCCCTCTGAGCTTGGTTTTCTTATCCTCAAATGGAGATAATAAGTTAATAATCCCTACCCACCCCGGTTATGGTGAGCTGTAAAGAGGCAGCAGGTACAAGAGCACAGGAAACATACATCCCCCGTCCCTCCATAAATATAAATTATTCTGCCTTTTACCTGCTCTAGTTTCTAAAATCTCCAGGGATATCCAAAACCCACAGGTGACTCTCACTCCAGAGTTTTCGCTGATGCTAGGATTGAGTCAGGATGGGATCCTTATCGCTCCCTTCTCCTGACTCAGTGGGAGCAGGATGAGGTGCTGAAATAACTGTCTGGGTGCAGCCAGGCCAGAAACCACAGCGGCACAGCAACAGCAGCCTCTGATTTGATGAGGTGGCCCGGTGTCTGAGTGAGCTGCACTTAGCCTCGTTTTCAACCTAGGCCCACAATGAAATGAAGGGGCAAACCCTGTCCCTCTTCCTCCCCACCCCACCCCACCCCAGCCTGACCCCAGCCCTGAGGACCGGGACTCTGGTGGTCCGTGTCCCCATGTTCCCTGCTCACTGGAGAAGGGATGGGACAGACTCACTAGCCATGCCAGGACCCCAGCTCTGCTCTCAGATGACTGAGGTGGGCTGCCTCAGTTTCCCCAAGATGGTCTTTGGAAGGGCAAAGAGGGAAGAGCTCAGAGAGGCCATTGCTGGGGACACACTGTAGGCGTATAACAGACCAGCTGTCCCGAGAGACGACCCACCCCGCCCTGCCTCCTTCAGCCCTCTCGGGGTCGTCAACGCACCCAGGAGCTACAGGGCTTCACACTCCCCTCTCCCCACCCTCACAAGCGTGAATGAGCCTCAGACAGCTGGGTCCTGGGCTCTCTACCTGTGAAGCGGTCACCCGGAGAGTGGGAGGCACCTGGGCTTTGCAGCAGGGCACCCCTGAGATCGAACCCTCGGCTGCCCCAGGATTCTGACATGGGGGGGCACCTGTGGCGTGGGGGAAGCCAGAGCTCTTGTCTTAAAGCTACATTTACCACTGGTTGACATTCCAAATCTACCTCCACCTGGCTGTGTAACCTCAGCGTGTTACTTCACCTCTCTGATCCCTAACTTCCTCACCTGCCAAATGGGACTAGCAATGCCCACTTGGCAGAGTTGTTGCAGGGTGCAATGAGATAATGTCTGTTGAGAGCCCAGGAGAGGGCCAGGCCCATGGTGGTCACCTGAGGGGGCCAATCACAGCCAACCCCGTGGCCTTGGCTGCTGCCACCCCTGGGGCCCGCCAGAGTCCTCTGGAACAGTGGAGTTTGTTGCAAAGGGGCCAGCAGTAAGGCTGCGAAGATGCAGGTAACACCTGCTTTTCTGGAAAATTCCTGACCTGGGTACCAACCTTGATACAGACCCAGTCCTGACTCCCCACAGTGATGAATATCCACCACACCTGTTCACAATTACCTGGCGGGGGAAGAGCACGTGACGTGGGGGAAAACACAAATGGCAGAGCTGGCTTTAACTAGAACTGTTTGCTTTGAGATGATTCTGAAAGTAATGCCTGTCTCTTGTGGAAAACACCAAAAAATATAAAGAAGAAAGTAGCAGTTACCCATAATCCCACTCCTCAGAGATGACCACTGTTCATATGGCAGCAGATTTCAAGTTTCCTATCATGTGTATTCCTATAAATCAAATTAAATTTCTGTCTGTTATTCCAGTGGATGAAAATGGCTCTGAAGGTTTTCCGCAAATTTGGAGGCTTCATCTGGATAGTCTGACTTAAAAGCAATGAGGCCTCCTCAAAATTCACTGGGGGGGGCCATGGGGGCACCTCACAGAAGTTAACAGCCACGAAGCTGTGCAATTGAACCTGGAGATGGGATGCTCTGCTGCTGCCTGTATTCAGATGCAGTGGACGGAGAGAACGGACAGACATGTCACACATGCTCCCTCCTCTGTGTCACCCCAGCTGTAAGTCACCAGGGCAGGTGCACTGGTTTGTGCTTAGTTACCTCTCGCCTGGGCAACTCCATGCAGATGAGCAGCTGCAGGGAGATATTTATCTGGTCACAGTTGGTTGTTCTGCAGAACAAGGCCGGGGCGGCCAGCTGCTGCAGTGTGTGTGTGAGTGCACACATGCGTGCATGTACCCATGTATGTGTGTTTTTAACTGGTGTCATCCTGCATGTACAACGTTCAATCCTTTCCCTTCACTTTTTTTTCATAAGCATCTCCCCCGTTATTCAATATGGGCAGGAAATGAAGTTTGCATCTAAGGGACTGGCCACAGGCAGGAGGGTCAAGGAGCCCTAAACGACAATGAGCACGTGTCATGTGCACGGTGTGCCAGGCCCTGTCTCAGACGCTTTACAAAGGTGCTACTGTCCTCATCTCTCTACAGGTGAGGAAACTGAGGCCCAGACAGGTTAAATAGCTTCTCCAAGGCACACAGCCAAGGAGTAGCAGAGCTGGATTTGAACCCAGACTGTCTGGCTGCAGCAACTCCCTACATACTGCACACCTCCTGCACACCAGGAACTTTCTGACAAACATCATCCTTTTATTGTTCACAGACTTACTGTGAAGTAAACAGGAGGTGAAAAACATAAAAACCCTCACATGCTGGGCACCTGGTTTCTTTATAGATCAGGAAGGAACGGGAAGATTATGACATAAGAACCCCGTGAAGCAGGTGCTATTGTTACCAAGCCCATCCTACAGAGCAGGAGACTGAGGCTCAGAGAGTTAAAGACTTTGCCTGAGTCTTTTCAACAAATGATGCTGGAATGAGGGGACGTCCATATGCAAAAAGTAAACCTCCACCTACATGTCACAACTTATACAAAATTAACTCAAGATGGATCACAGACCTCAATGTAAAATGAACAATGAAACTTTTTACCTGGGAGAAAATCTTCATGACTTGGGTTTAGGAAAATTGTTCTTATACATGACACCAAAATTGTGAACCACAAAATAAGAAGTTGATAAATGAACTGCATCAAAATGAAAAGCTTTTGCTATGCAAAAGGCAGTTAAAAGAATGAAAAGACGGGACACAGACTGGAAGAAAATATCTGAAATCACATATCCAACAGAAGATGTGTATCCAGAATATATAAAGAACGCTCAAAACTCAATAGTAAGAAAACACAATTAGAAAATGGACAAAAGACTTGAACAGACACCAAAGAGGAGACACAGGTGAAATACAAGCACATGAAAAGATGCTCTGTACCATTAACCATTAGGGAAATGCAAATTAAAGCCACAATGAGATACCACTACATACCTATTAGAATGGCTAAAATAAAAAGACTGACAATAACATGTGCTGACAAGGATGTGGAACAACTGATGAGGATATATGAACAACTCTCATATATTTGCTGGTGGGAATGGAAAATGGTATAGCCACTCTTGAAAACACTTCAGTAGTTTCTTATAATATTAAACATGTACTTATTATTGGATCCAGCAATTCCACTCTTGTACATGAATGCTTATAGCAGCTCTATTCATAATTATAAAAAACTGGAACAACTCAAATGTCCTTCAATTCAAATGTTTGTTTGACTGGATAAACAAATATTGGTATAGCCACGCAATGGAATACTACTCAGCAATAAAAAGGAATGCGCTATTTATATGTGCGACAACTTGGAGGAATCTGAAAGGCATTATGCTGAGTGAAAGAGCACAAGTCCATTTGGCTCCAAGCCCAGGCATGTAACCACTGCACCACATGACCCCTGAAGTCCAAGCCTCCCTCTTTCTGGTTTCAGAACTGTCAATCCTGGGGCAGCGGCTGCAAGCTAGAGCAGAGGCCAGGGTAGTGACCATCAGAGGGGTGGAGGCCAAGTCTTGACAGATCTGTCTTGATTTCCTAGTGACTGTGTCATCTCAGTAAACATCAGCGATGGTGAAAACATACCCGTGAAGGCCTAAGAACCTGTGTGCTGGATCCTCCATGCCCTGAAGCCCACCCAGCACAGCCACAGCTCTCTGCAGCCTCCTCCTGTGGGCCTGAAGCTGAGATCATCCTTTAAAACTCTACCTGGAGGTTGGGAGGATAAATTGGCACAGGCTTTGGAGGGCAGTTTGACTCCATGTATCAAGAACCTTAAAAACACGCCCACCCATTGGCCCAGAAATTCAGTTCCACCTGGTGGGTTTATCACATGGAAACAGTTAAGAAGGGCCCAAATGTAGTCATATGGATTTCCTTATGGTGTACTTTATAAACACTTACCAGTAACAGACAACAGAGGCCCAACAGACAGGACTGTAAAATCCCCCAGGGCAGAGCCCACACTTAGTGGAGGGCCTGGCACACAGTAGGTCTTTAACTCAAATTGCAAGAGAGGAAACTAATTAAGGAGATTGTATAAATCTATATATTGTGAGATGGAAAGGACAGGTTTCAAAACAATATGTATAGTATAGTCCCCTTTTTTGTTAAAAAAAAGAGTAGATAGTAGGTATATTTCTATGCACAGAAAAAGTCAGGCAGGATATGTCCCAAATGTGGATGTTACCACGTAGCCATCCCTACGTGGTAGGGTCATGAGAGAATTTAACTTTATTCCATTCTGTAGAGATGAAATTATTTTTACCATTTATACTTAATATTGATTGAACTTTCCTGTACATTGGTCTAAGCATGCTAACTCATTTAACCCTCTCCACAACCCTTTGAGGTAGGTACCATTATTATCATACCATTTTATAGATTAAGAAACTGAGCCCAGAGAATGCTCAGTAGTAACTGGCGCTGGGATTTGAACCCAGGCAGTAGTCTATGTGCCACTCCACTTCAGGGGGCGGGAGCCTGGGAGGCAGGCTCCTGAGTGTGGAACTCTCCCTCAGGAGGGGAGGAGACCAGGGACCCTTCAGTGGGTGTTGAGGGTCTGGTTTTACACGGAGCTGGCATGAGTGATGCAATCAGAACAGTGTGTACTGCCGGGGATTTCCACTTTGCAACAAGACAGGACACAGAGAGCCCGGCACACGGCGCCTGTGGAGAGGCCAAGCGGTGGGACTTGCTTCGTGGGCCAGCCCCGAAGATGGCTGTACTCATGGGGCCTCTGGGGCAGCTGCCTCTGGCTCCTTTAGGGAGACTCTGTCCTCTGGTCCCTCCTCTTCATCAAAACCTCCTCTGATCGGGTCTTTCCACCAGCTGCTGCCCCGCAGCCCCTGCCTGGGCTCACCTGCAGCCCACCTGGTGTGGCTGAGAGGCTCCGGGCCCAGCTCCTCCTGGGAGGACAGGATCTGCCTTGGCTCTGTAGTCAAGGTGCCACTTTGAGGTCAGCTATGGGCAGCCCGGGCATCCTTGGGGACAAACGTGGTGTTCTGGGCCCCAGATGGGGAGACAGTGTCAAGGTCGGAGTGTGGCTCATTCAGGCCTATAAGTGGCAGAGCTAGATTTTGTACGGATGTGTCCCCTGGCAAGAAGAGAATAACCATAAATGGTTCTGAGCAGCCACCAGGCAGATTTCCCTGAAAACCTGCTTCCCACCTGCCGACCTTCCAGGGAAGGCTACTTGACCCCAGGCCGTCCCTGCTCATTACCATCGTTGTGCTGGGCACAGGCTTTCACAAATTCTCCTGGACACCTTCTGAGGCGAGGACAATTATCCTGGTTCACGGATGAGAAACTGAGGCTCAAAGAGGAGAGGCGACTCCACCAAGACCCCAAAACCAGCAGAGATGGAGGCAGGACCAGAACCTGGGCCTGCTGGATTGCAGGGGCTGTGCCGTCCCAGCCCTGGCTGGATGCATCAGGGCAGGGGGGGGCCAGCTGGGCATTGGCCATCTGCAGGACAGTGAGGGGTGGAGGGAAGATGGTCATTCAGATCTTTTGAGTGCTCACCAGGTCTTTGCTCAGCTGTCCCCTCCTCGGGGAAGTCGTCTTGACCGCCTCTTGTAAGATGCTAGGCCCCCATTGTCACTCCCTCCTCAGACCCCGCTTCATGTGCCTTCACAGCACACACGTCACCGAGTCACAGCACCTGGGATTGCATGATTTAGACACACATCGTCTGTCTCCCCCTCTCTGAGACCCACGGGGCTATTTTGCTTAGGACCATGTCCCCAGGGCCCAGACAGTGCCTGGCTCAGAATGAATCAATGAATATTTGAATGACTCAAAAAGCGAACCAGAAACACTCTCTACAATCTCTCATTTGATCCTCTCCCCAACGCTGCCACGTTATTACCATCATCATCCCCATTTTACAGGTAAGAAAAGTGAGACCAGGGAAGCAACTGACTTGCACAATGTCACCCTCACATTGTGTGCTGGAGGCAGGGTTCATACTCCCAAATCAGGGCTCCTTCCCTTCCGGCTCTAAATCAGGGGGAGAGTGAAGCATCCTGGGCTGGCAGGAGCCCCTCCCTGAGAGCCAGGCCAGAGCAGAGGAGAAGACCCTGACCTGCCCGAGTGTCTCTTTAATAGGATGCTCCTTGGGGGTGTGGTTCAGACAAATGGTGGAGTTCAGAGCCAGCAGATCCCAAATTACAGATTTCTCAGCTGTTTGTAAAGACACTGCCAGCCTTGGGGACTCAATCAGAGGGACCACAGCAAGGGGCTGACTCAGCTGGCCAAGCAGGGCCAGGCTGAGCCTGACAGGAAGGAGTTAAACCCCTTCACTTTTGGGAGGGGCGCAGGTAAGGAGGTGGGCCCATCCCCCAGAGCAGGGATGGAGGTGGGGACAAGAGGTCACAGAGCCATGGGTGCGAAGAGGACAGGAGGTTACTGGGAGCTGGGCTCAAATCCCCACTCTGCCACCCACTGGCTTTGTGTTGCCGGGTAAGCGGCTTCATATCTCTGAGCCCCAGTTTCTCTATCCGTAAAATGGGGAACCTTCCCAGGACTGTTGTGTTAGGTAAGAGAACATGTGTGAATGAGCCTGGCACATGCGCTGCTCAGTAAGTCTGAGTTCCCCTTCCCTCCAGCAAAGGAGAAACTGGAGGTTCGTTCTGTTCAGTTCCAAAGATGTGTTATTGCCCAGTGTGAGCAGAAGGTGGAGTGTTCGGCTTTGCAGCCTCAAAGGAAGTAACATATTGCCTCTTGGGCTCAATTTACAGATGGGGAAATTGAGGGCAGTGTGATGACTTGCCCAATGGCACAGGGGGCCAGGGACAGACAGAGCAGGAAGAGTGTCTAGGCCTCCTGACCTCCCGTCCAGGGCCCGTCCTCTCTTCAGAGGCAGGAAAAGGGAGAAAACAGCTCAGGGTATTCCTTGCCCTTTCTAGGCCTCAGTTTCTCCATGGGTGCAGTGGTGGGTAGATGAGGGTTTCCCGAAGGCCTGGCTGGGCTGAGCAGTCTGGGAGTCTGAAGGTGGGTGATGTGCCCACTGCCTCCTGCCGGCCCTCATGCCCAGACCAGTACCAGGTGAGGGAGACGACAGGAAGTAGGGGCAGGGGTAGGCAGAAGGGCTGTGCCAGAGTCTGGGACCCTGAGCAGGACTTGGGGGCATCCTGTCACCATATATCCTGGCACAGGGCGAGTGAGGCCCCCACAGGGGTGCAGGGTGTTTTCTGCTGGCCCTCCTCGCCCCGCCCCCGCCCTGGCCTGGACCCAAGCCCCGCTCCTCACCTCCTCGTCTGGGCCTTGCTTAGATCCTTGGGCCTCCCTGAACCCACCACCACCACCACGACCACCACCTGCTACACACCTGTTCTCAGCTTGGCCACACACTCTCCCATCCCTCGCTCGGGGGCACTCCTTGAAACTCACTCCCCCCACCTCCAAACCAGCACTTCCCCTCCCAGTTGTGTACCTAGCCCTAAAACCACCTCCCCAGCTCTCCTGTCCCCACTGGGGCACAAATGCCTTCCACCACTGACCCCCAGTGGCAACTGAGAAAGGTGATGCCCGCATCTGGGCTGAGCTCAGGCCCTGTCCCAGGACTGTCGTTGTTCTGGTGGGTGATGGTAATGATGACAAGGACGGTGATCATTCATTCATTCAACAAATACTCAGCACCTACTACGTGCCGGGCGCCATTGTAGGTGCTGGTGATGCGTCAGAGAACAAGTCACAACAAGGTCCTGGCTGCCCCGGAGCTTACATTCCTCTGTGTGTGTGTGTGTGTGTGTGTGAGAGAGACAGAGAACAAACAATAAACACAACAAATAAGTAAATTGCACTGCACGTTTGAAGATGATCAGAGCAGGATGGGGGGATGGAAGAGCTGGGGGAGGGGCTGCAGCTTTAAGTGGGGTGGTCAGGGTGGGCTCCCTAAGGAGTTTCTGGAGGGAAGGCTCGCAGGAGGAGAGGGGGCGCTTCCGGATGTGTGGTGGTTGTTCGCTGCTGCGCACTGTGCTGCTCGCTCAGCATATGCACATCTCTGTGCTGGGAGTTTTACGCACCTGAATTCAGGCCTCCATCTCCTCTCGGCTGAAGGATGCAGGAGCTCCTGTCTGTCCTCCCCACCCCCTGCACTGCTCCCCTCCAATCCATTCTCCCCACAGCAGCCAGAGTGAAGATTCCACAAGAACCTGCTCACGAGTCACTTTACTGATGAAAACCTCCCATCATTCTCCATTGCCCGCAGACCAAAGTCCAAAGTCCTGATCAATTGCTGCTTGGGGACCTCCGTTATCTGGCCCCACCTTGGCTGGGCTCATTGCTATTCAAAGTGCTGAGCTCAGCCTCCTCCAGGTAGTCCTCCCTGATTCCCACTCACCTCCACCCCCTGACCTTTTTGAGGGTTCCCATGGAGCCCTCCTAGCACAGCACTTTGTCCTGGGTGGTAACTGCTCATTGAAGGTCTGACTGCCCCCTGGTCCGTGGATCCATGAGGAAGGGGTGGTGCTTGCCCATTCACCCCTAGATTCTGGGCACCAGCACAGGGCTGGGCACACAGTAGGAGCACAATCAATCCCTCTGACTGTGGAGCTGCACCGATGGTCAGAGGGACCAGTGGGGGATAAACCTATGGCGAGCCCGTTCGTCATCCCCTCCCTAGGGACGAGTGCAAGGAGTCCGTGGGCAGGAGAGAAACGATTCAGCATCCAGAAACTCATTTGGTTTAATTTCACGATTGTTTAGGTCTTTTTTCTTCCTTGACAACTATGGATTGGGAGATAATCTGAAAATCAATCTTTCTCCCTCCAAGCTCACCCAGGGGCCCTGCTTCGCTCCATTGACAGTGTCCACGGGAGCGGATGGACCGTTCACACTGTCCTGTTGGTGGTGACAGATGTTTTTCAGGACGGTGGAGCAGGGGGTCGTCTTCCCTCACTGGCCCAGAGCTCCCAGGGGGAGCTCAGAGCAGGCCTGGGCATCCCTGGGGGGAGCAGCTGGGAGCCCAGAGAGGCCCTGGGTGTGAGGACTTGGGAGGTGATGTGCCTGACCTCCTGGTCACGTTGACGTCACCCCAGGATACTGGTGGGTCCACCAGAGTCTCTGCTCCTTTCAGACCATTTGGTCTATCCCTGGGCACTGGGGCCTCCATGCCACCTGTGGATAACTGCGTGGGCTGGTGAAGGCACGCCAGAGGTGGGCGGGTAGTTTCACAAATGCAGACTGACGGCAGAATCCAGCTCAGAACTCACATCGAGAACTTTCTGGCCCAGGTACTTCTGACCTGTATCTGAGCCCTGCTCCTTTTTAGCCCAAATCTTTCTCACGTTGGGCTGGGAAGTGGCCCAGAGAGGTAGGGGTTACAAGCTCTAATAATGGCTGGGGGGAGGGGTGGGCAGGTCATGCAAATGAGTGAGGGGGTGAAGGCTGTGGGCGTGATAGGGAGAGGAGAGGACTGTGGGCAGCAGAGAGGGCAGGTTCCATCAAAGAAGAGCCAGAGAGAACACAGTGACAGTCTCTACTGAGAGCCCACCATGTTTACATATGTTAACTCATTTACTGCTCAAGACGACCCTCGAGGTAGGCACTAGTGATACACCCATCATACAGATGAGGGCCCAGGGGTGTGTGTCACTTGCCCAAGTTCACCCAGGCACTTGCTCCTAAGCCTGAGCTGCTCTGGAAGATGAACTTGGCTCCTGGTAATCGTTGCCATGTGGGACTTTTGGAATGCAGTGTCCCAGTGTCCTGTTTTTTCAAGAGAAATCAGAGATCTTGTTTTTTTCCTATGAAATTTCCAGATTTTTATTACATGGCAGGTGTCAAACAAATTCCATCTGGGAGTAGGATTCTGCTCGAGGCCGCTGATTTGCAATCTCTGGCCCAGTGGAAAGATCTCTGGATTTCTAATCAGAAGGCCGAGACTTGGAGGCAAACAGACCCAAGCTTGAATTTTGTACGTGGACTTCCTCTCTCTGAGCCTCAGTTTCCTCATGTGTGACACTTGCTTCACAGTGTTGCTTTGAGCAGCGGATGAGGTCATGGTCTGCATGTGACAAGGGCTGGACCCACATCAGGTCACATTGGCATCTTCGGCTCCCTGGCTGTGCCTGGCCCCACCTGCCAAACTCAAGAGAAGGGCTTTTCCAGCCCGCTGGACCCCTCTGCCCCCACCCGCGACCTCACTCCCCTGATCCTTCCATGAGCACAGGCATGGGGCTTATCTCCACCACTACCCCTTAGCAGCTGTGCAAACTTGGGCAACTTATGTCACCTCCCTGAGCCTCAGTTTCTTCATCTGTAAGATGGGCAGAGATGTTCTGGATGAATAGGAATGGAGGCCCAGTTTATTCCAGCGTGTAGAGTTACCCATCATCATAAGTACATATTTACATTAGTTAAATATGTTGGATTAAAGAAGAAAAGAGAGAGGAATTTATTTCAGGAGGCAGGTGTCTGGGGATACAGAGGGAAGTGATGATGCGGAAGGGGGTGCTCGAGCCTGCTCTTTCCCTTCCCCTCCTCAGGGACAGCTTTCCCATTCCATGGGGGAAGGGAGACGGCCAGAGCATATTTAGGAGACGCTGTGTGAGGCTCAGCACCCCAGCAGGGCTGGTTATGGGCCCCGGTGGCATCCAGAGCCCGGAGACGGGGCATTCTCCCCAGAGCTGGCGCCGACCCAGCACTGCCTGGGCTTCTGGGCTCACAGCCTATCCAAGCAGGGAGAGACCCCAGCCCTCAGCAGAGGTGCAGGCTCCCAGAGATACCGGCACTGGTGGCAGAGGTGGGAGGCCCAGGGAGTGGGCGGAGAGGATGGCCGAGGGTGGACGGAGCCCTGAGCATGCGCCCCGCCCACCGTGGACACTCAGAGATAACTGGGGAGACCCAAGCAGGAAGTGAGGTTCTGTGGTCAGCGGGTGGGTGAAGGACTGTCGTGTGACGTTAATGTGGCCCCTTTATTTCTTGCTCTGAGACATTCTGATTACAAGGAGAATAATCTCCCCTTCCCAGAGCAGCGGGTCCAGAGGGACACAGTGTGCTCAGAGAAGCTAACAGGGGTTTCCTACGGTCAAATCAGTTTGCATAATTGTGTTAGCCAGTTTTCTGCTACATAATTAGTCATCTCAAAGTCTCAATAGCAAACGTATTATTTCTTGCCCAGGGCAGGCGAGACAGCTCTTCTTCAGGGTTGGTGGGCTCCGGGTCTGCCCTCATGTCTCTCCCTGAGCCAGCAGCTCCCCTGGCTGTGCTCGTCCATGACGAACGGAGAGAGCACAGAGGGGTGAGCAGGATCATTCAATGACTCTGTTTCAAACACCATTTGTCTTAAAATTTTTTTTACAATTTACGTACGGTAAAATCCACCTTTTTGTGGTGAATAGGTCTATGAGTTTTAACACAAGCATGGATCCATGTCATTACCACCACAATGAGGACACAGAACAGCTCTATCACCCCAAATTCCCTTGTGCTGCCCCTTTGTGGTCACACTCTTTCCCCAGCTCTGAGCCTGGCAACCTCCGAACTGTTCTCTATGCCAGTGGTTTTCCAGAACGTCATTCACACGGAAACATACAGCATGTAGCCTTTTGAGCCTGGCTTCCTCCACTCGGCATAATGATTTGGACACCTGTCCACGTTGTGTGTGTGTCAGTATGGTCCTCTTTAATGCTGAGAATGTTCCATTGAATGGATGTACCACATTTTTATCCATTCGCCTGTTGAGGGACATTTGGGTTGTTTCCAGTTTGGGGCAGTTGTAAGTAACGCTGCTGTAAACATTCATATACAGGTTCTTGTGTGAAGCTCTATTTTTATTTCTCTAGTGTAAATACGCAGGAACAGGATTCCTGGGTCGTGTGGTAAGTGCCTGTTCAACTTCCTAAGAAACTTTGTAACTGTTTCCCAGAGGCGCTGTCCCATGTTGCATTCCAACCAGCACCGTATGAGAGGTCTAATTGCTCTCCATCCTTGTCGGCATTTAATATTACCAATATTTAAAAAATTGATAGCCATCGTGATAGACATATAGTGGTATTTTTTTGTGGTTTAGTTTACATTTCCCTAATTAAATTACATTAAGGAACTAAGGATGTTGTGCATCTTTTCATATGCTTATTTTCCATTCATCTGCCTTCTTCGGTGAAGCACCTGTTCAAATCTTTTGCCTGTTTTTTTATTGGATTGTTTGTTTTCATATTGTTGCATTTTGAGAATTCTTTATATATTCTGAATACGGGTTCTTTGCTGGGTATATGATTTCCAAATATTTTCTTCCAATTTGGAGTTTGTCTTTTCTTTTTCTTACCGATGTCTTTCACAGAGCAAAAGTTTTTAATTTGGATGAAGTCCAATTTATCAGCCTTTTCTTTGATGAATTGTGCTTTTGATGTCACATCTAAGAACTCTGCCCAACTCAAGTTCACAAAGATTTTCTCCTGCGTTTTCTTCTGAAGTTTATAGGTTTACATTTTACATTTAAATCTACCATCCATTTTGAGTTAATTTTTATATAAAGTGCGAGGCATCTTTCAACATTCATTTTTTTGCACATGTTCATTTTTTTTCCAATTGTTCCTGCATCATTTTAAAAAAGATTATCCTTTATTCATTGAATTGTCTTTGCACTTTTGTCAAAAATCAATTGATCATATTCATGTAGGTGTATTTTTGGACTCTCTATTCTGTTCCATTCACATATATATGTGTGTGTCTGTGTGTGTGTGTGTGTATCCTCTCACCAATAGTACACTGTCTTGATTACTGTAACTTTATAGTAAGTCTTAAAATCAGGAAGGTTGAGTCCTTAAAAATTTTGTTATTTTACAAAATTGTTTTGACTAATCCAGTTCCTTTGTCTTTCTATATAAATTTTAGAATTGGCTTGTCTATATCTAGCAAAATATTTTGTTACAATTCTGATTGTGGTTGTGTTAAATCTTCAATTTGGGGAGAATTGACATGTTAACAGTAGTGAGTCTTCCAATCCATGAATATGATACATCTGTGTTTATTTAGGTCTTCTTTGATTTCTTTCATCAGTTTTTTTTTGGAGTTTTCAGCATATAGATCTTGTACATATTTTGTTACATGTATACCTAAGCATTTCTAATTTTTTGGAGCTACTGTAAATGGTACTGTTTTTAAAATTTTGATTTCTAGTTGTTCATTGTAGTTCATAGAGATTTTTGTATGTTGACTTTGTATCCTATGGCCTTGCTAGAATTTTTTAGTTCTAGGAGATTTTTTTGTAGATACTTTGGGATTTTCTCCATAGACAATCACGTCACCTGTGAATAGGGATAGTTTTATTTCTTTTTTTCAGCTTTATTGAGGTATAATTGACAAACATTGTGTATATTTAAAGTGTACTGCTTGAAGTTTTGACACATGTATACATTGTGAAGTTAGACAATCTGTATGTCTTCTTTTTTGTCCTTGCTGCACTGGTTAGGGCTTTTAGTACAACGACGAATAAGAATAGTGAGAGGGGACATCCTTGCCTCGCTTCCCATCTTAGCAGAAATGCCATCAGTGTTTCACCATCAAGTATGACATTAGCTGTAAATTTTCTGTAGATGCCCTTTACCAGGTTAGGGTAAATTCCTAGTTTGTTGAAAGTTTTTCTTTTTAACCACGAGCAGGTATTTAATTTTGTCAAATGTCTTTTCTGCATCTATTAATATGATTGTGTGATTTTTTGCCTCTTTAGTCTGTTGATATGGTGGATTACACTGATTGAGTCTCAAATCTCAATCAGCCTTACATCCCTGGAATAAGCAAAATTGACCATGATGCATTATTTTTATTCTACATCCTTGGATTTGATTTGCTTAGATTTTGTTGAGGATTTTTGCATCTATGTTCCCAGGGAATATTAGTCTTTAGTTTTCTTTTCTTACATGGTCTTTGTCCGGTTTTGTTATTATGGCAATGCCGACCTCATAAAGTGTTGGGAAGTGTTCCCTCCTCTTCTATGTTCTGGAAGTGATTGTGCAGAACTGGTATTATTATGTCCCTTAAATGTTGGTAAAATTTGCCAGTGAAACCATCTGTGCCTGGAATTTTCTTTTTTGGAAGGTTTTCTAACTACAAATTTAATTTCTTAATAGATATAGGGTTACTCAGGTCATCAGTTTCTTCTTGAGTGAGTTTTGATAGTTTGTATCTTTCAAGGAATTAGCCCATTTCATCCAAATTGTCAAATTTATGGACATAGAGCTGTTCATAATATTTGTTTATTTTCATGTTAATGTCTGTGGGGCCAGTAGTGAAGTCGTTGCTTTCATTTATGATATTGGTAATTTGTGTCTTCTCCGTTTTTTCTTGATCAGTCTGACCAAGGTTTATCAATTTTATTGATTTTTTTAATTCACCAAGTTTTGGTTTTGTTGTTTTCTCTATTGTTTTTGTTTTCAATTTCATTGATCTCTGCTCTTATCTTTGTTATTTCTTTCCTTTTGCTTTCTCCGGGTTTTCTTTTTTCCTCTAATATAAGCATTTAACATAAATTTTCCTATGGGCACAGCTTTAGCTACATCCCACAAGTTTTCATTAAGCTCAAAATATTTTCTGATTTACCTTTAGACTTCTTTTTTGACCTATGGATTGTTTAGATGTGTGTTAAACTTCCAAGTGTTTGAGAATCTCTAGATACCTTTCTGTTATTGATTTATAGTTTAATCCCATTATGGTCAGAGAACATACTTTATATAATTTCAATTCTTTAAATTTGTTACTTTGTTTTATGACCCAGAATAAAGTCTATCTTGGTGAATGTTCCATGTGCACTCAAAAAGAATGTGTTTTCTGCTGTTGTTGGGTGGAGTGTTCTCTACATGAGAATTAGGTCAAGTGGGTTGGTCATGCTGTTGAGGCCTATCTTTATTGATTTTCTGTTTACTTGTTCTACCAATCACAGACAGAGGAGCTCTCAAGTCTCCAACTGTATCTGTGGATTTGTCAGTTTCTCCTTCTACTTCCATAAGTTTTTGCCTCATGTATTTGAAGCTCTTTTGTTAGCTCCGTACCCGTTGAAGATTGCTATGTCTTCATGGTAAATCGACCCCTTTGTCATTATGTAATGTCTTGCTTTATCTCTGGTAACTTGCCTTTTTCTGAAATCTACTTTTTTGATATTAATAGCTGTGCTAGGTTTATTTTGATTAGCATTTGCGTGCTATATCTTTTACCAGCTTTTTACTTTTAACCTACCTATATCATTATATAAAAAGTATTTTTCTAGTAGGAAGCATATAGTTGGGTCTTTAAAAAAATATCCAATCTAGCAAGCTCTGTCATTTAATTGATGTGTTTAGACCATTGGCATTTAATGTAATTATTGATATGGTTGGATTTAACACTGATGTTTTATTATTTGTTTTTAACTTATTCCTGATTTCCCCTTTCCTGACTTCATCTGGATTATTTGAGTATTTTTATTATTCCATCTTAATTTGTGTATTGGCCATTTCACTATATCTCTTTGAATAGCTTTTGGTGGTTCTCTAGGGATTACAATATACATACTTAACATACAATATACACACCTGACCTTTACTTAAAATTAATATTTTACCATTAAACTTTACAATTTCAATTGTTCCTTTACCCTCCATCCTTTGTGTGATAGTTGACATATGTTTTACACTTATATACATTGAAAACCCCACCAGATCATGTTATAATTTTGCTTTCAACGGTCATACATATTTTAAAGAACTAAAGGGAGGAAAATAGTCTATTATTTTTGCTCAGATGTGTACTAGTTTCGTTGCTCTTTTTTCATCCCAGAAGCTCCAAGTTCCTCGCTGGTACCATTTCCCTTCCTCTGAAGAACTCCCTGTAGCATTTCTTTTAGAGAAGGTCTGCTGGTGACAAATTCTCTTAATTTTCTTTCATCTGAGAATGGCTTTATTTTGCCCTTATTCCTGAAGGAAATTTTTCACAAGATATAGAATACTGGGTTGAGAGTTGTTTTCTTTCAATATTTAAAAAAATCTTCCACTGTCTTTTGGCTCTATGGATTCTGGTTAGAAATCCATAGTCATTTTTCTCTCATATGTAATATGTTGTTTTTTTTAATGCTACTTTCAAGAATTTTTTCTTTATCTTTGGTGTTCAGTAATTTGATTATGATCTACCTACACATGGTTTTCTTTGAGTTTATCTGTTCGGTGTTTGCTGAACTTCTTGAATCCATAAAATTATGTCTTTCTATGCGTTTGAGAAATTTGTATCCGTTATTTCTTCAAATACTTTTTCTGCACTGATCTTTTCCTTCTGTCCTTCTGGGACTCCAAAGACACAAATATCAGAGCTTTGATATTGTCCCACAGTTTCCCAGGGATCTGTTCATTATTTTGTCATTTTTCTTCCTGTCTCTGGTTCACATTAGATAATTTCTACTGATCTATCCCCAAGTTAACAGACTCATTCCTCTGTCATCTCCATTCCTTTATTGAGCCCATCCAGTGAAATTTTAAATTTCAGTTATTGTCTTTTTCAGATCTAAATTTCCATTTGGTTCCTTTTACCCCATTTAAAAAATTGTGGTAAAGTACACATAACATAAAATTTACCATCTTAACCATTTTTAAGTATACAGTGCAGAGGAATTAAATATATTCATAATGTTGTGCAATCATCACCGCCATCCATCTTCATAACTCTTTTCATCCTGTAAAACTCTATACCCATTACATAAAAAATTTGCATTTCTCCCTCTGCTCCAGGCCCTGGCAACCACCATTGTACTTTCTGTCTCTATGATATTGACTACTCTAAGTTCCTCATATAAGTGGGATTATACAGTATTTATTTTTTTGTGACTGGTTTATTTCACTTGTCATAATGTCCTCAAGGTTCATCCATGATGTAGCATGTGTCAGAATTTCCTTCCTTTTTCAGGCTGAATGATACCTTTTGGTTCTTTTTATAGCTTCTATTTCACTGCTGAGAATTTCTATCTTTCTATTTGTTTTAAGAGTATTTTTTCCTTATTTCATAGAATATTGTTATCATAGCTGCTTTAAAAATCTTTGTCTAATAATTTCAACACTTCTGTCACATTGGGGTTGGCATCTATTGATAGTCTTTTCCCTTGCAAGTTGTTGAGATTTTCCTGATTCTTTGTAATTTTATAATTTTATTTATTTTTTCCCCCAAAGCCCTAGTAGATGGTTGTATGTCATAGCTGCACTTCCTTCTAATTGCTGTATGTGGGATGCGGCCTCAGCATGGCTGGAGAAATGGTGCTTTGGTGCGCGCCCGGGATCTGAACCCCGGGCCGCCAGCGGCAGAGCGCGCGCGCTTAACCGCTAAGCCATGGGGCCAGCCCCCCTGATTCTTTGTATATTGAGTAATTTGGGACTACATCCTGGACATTTTGAAACTTTGGGTTCTTTTAAAATTTTGTGGAGAACGGTGATTTTTTTTTTAAGCAGGCAGTCAGCCTATAAGGTCAAAGCCACAAGTCCTCACCCATCTTCTGGGGGCTGCGGTTTCAATTTCAGTTAGGTTTTTCAAAGACTTTGCGGTACTATTAGGGTATTCCCCATGCATGTGCCCCCCAGGGCACACTACATTGTAATTTGGTTCTCAGAGCCTTTAGTAGGTTGTTTGGGTCAGTTCCATCTGTGCACAGCTTGGGGTGTGTCCAGGACTTCATACACAGCTTTCTTGGATGACTTTCTCGAGCTCCCCTTTCTTTGTGCTTTTTTTCCCACACTCTCTGATTCCCAAGGGCCCCCTTACTTCTTAAGGCCTCAGTGTGGAACTGTATTGTCACTTGCACCCACATTCCATTGGCCAAAGCAAGTCCACAGCCAAGCCCAAGATCATTGAGGCAGGTGACTGCACCCTGCCTGCCCCAGTGGTCTGCAAGGCTACGTGGCAGAGGCAGAAAGAGAGCAAAGTGTTGGGAACTAAAATCCCGCCTGCCATTGTAACACTGCAGACTCAGAGTCACAGAACACCCAGGCCTCAGGTGTCTCTGGCTGGGTTGTCCCAAGTCCTCCAGATTACTGGTGCCACCCTTTCCTTTAACATCTTGTAAACTGGCGTGAGCCTCATCTCAGGCACTGTGCAAAGTCCAGGGGACTCCCTGAGAGGTCTACAAATTCCCTGGGGCTTAGGGTCACCTGATCACTACTTCTTCTGGCTTCCTTTTCCTTCTAAATTTTATCCATCTCTTTCTTATGTCTGTTCTCCACCTCCACCTCCACCTCCATCCCACACTGTGCTTAGGGCTCGTGTTTGCATAATCAAAATCCCTTGCCTTGCTTGGCTGAGCAAAAAGCCATCTATTCTGAGCTTCTTTTTAGCATCATAAAATGCTTGTGTTTTTTTTTCTTCCCCCTTCCTGTTAACTCAATAACACTCTGAGGCACAAAACTGCCTGTCTGGGTAAGGGAATAAATGAAAGAGAAAGAGTATAAAGATTTATCCCACACCAACTCCTTTCTGGGGTTGTGGTGTTGGGGGAGTGTCTTTTCTTTCTTCCTGCTGCTCATATTAGCACAGCAAGTACACTGAGAAACACTGTGGTGAGGAAACCAGTTTATTGGTGCTTAACCCAGTCTTTCCAAGACTGACTTGGCTGTGGGACATCTTTGTCATGGAGCATCCATTAACACCTGAAAGCTCAAGGTGTGTGCAAAGCTATAGAGAATGGAGGGTTGTTGTGAGGATTAAGGAGGGCAGGTGAGCCCCAGGTGTTTGTTGGCTCCCCTTTTCCTCCAGAGACCACCCCCTTGGTGGCCATGAAAAATTGTCCAAATGAGGACATTTTTGAGAATGAGAGGAAGCACTATTAATAATTACACTAGGGCAGCAGGCTTAAACTAGACTGTCCTGGGCAAACTGGAGCATATGGTCATTTCACCCACTTGCTTTATAGCTGGTGGTCGCTGCTCCAAAACCCAGCCTGTGAAGGGGGTATGATTTCTCTGTAGGCCTCAGCTCCCCACCTGTGAAGCGAGGGTCTCTCAGTTAAGTTATTTTTTCATTTATTCAACCATTCAACAAACATACAACAAAGCTTTCCCAGGTCCGGGCACTGTGCTGGGCCTTGAGGGGCCCACGGTGGAATGAGACACTTCCCATCTTCAGGGGGATCACCGTATAGACGGAGAGACAGATGATGGGGTCATTCAGGGATCGTAGTCTCTGCTTAACTTTGACCTTTAGTCCTCAGTCCACGAGCAGAGACCAATCCAGAAGGGCCTTTTCGTGGTGGATCCCGGGCTGTAACAGAAAGAGGATCCCACAGCACCTGGAGGCCTCACCTGCACGCCTTCAAGCCACTTCCAGGCCGGAGTTCTAGGGAGATGAGAGACAAGGCCACTTCCTTCTCCAGCCGGGGATGCTGATCATGACTCACCTGCTGCTCTGGGGAATGATTACCTGCCAAGCTTCGTTTGAGCCCTTGGCCTCCTGGAGACCTCACACCGCACACCACCCCCACCACCAGAGAGTTCCAGCGGCAGCTGAGGGGCTGCTTCCGGAGGTGAGAGGGAGGAAAATGACCTTCTACTACACTCCTCACCTATTTGGGCTGGCAGTCACAGCAATAGCTTGTGTCCTGCCAAGACTGATAACAGAACTGTCATGGTCCATGGACAATCCGGCCCTGGGAGGTGAGCAGCCAGGATCCCAGGAAATTGTGGAGATTGCCTGCAATTTGGCCACTTCAAATTAGATTGCCTTGCTGAGTGATTTCAGCCTCTGCAAATTCATCTTGAACAGGGCCTGTTACTTTGCTTCCCTTGGCCCCAGCTCTTAAAGCTTCCCTCAAAGACTGTCACTGTTAGAGACAGCTGGATTTGGGCTTGAATCCCTGTGTGTGACCAGGTGTATGACTGTAGGTAAGTTACTTCATGGGGACATATCTCCTGGGGATGATAATTATGTCGGTTGGGATCCTTTTCATTATAAGGGAAAGAAAAGCAAAACAGGAACTATAGGCTTATTAAGTGAGAAATCTATAGGAATATCAGGTATGGCTGGATCCAGTCGATCAGATGAGGTCTTCAGGAATCCATCTCTCCCTGTAACTTGGCTCTGTTTTTTTCCTTCTCACTTCTCTACCACACAGCCCCTCTCTTCCTGGAAGCCCCCAGAAGCTCCAGCAGAAGGGAGAGCTTCACTAGCCCAGTAATTCCAGAAAAAGTCTTAGGATAGAATTTCATTTGTCAGTCCTGAGGTATGTGCCCATCCCTGAGCACTACTATGGCCAGAGATTATGTGCAATATTTCCAATTACTAATTGGCCAGGCTGAGGTTATGTGCCCATCTTCTGGAACCCAAACTACCAAGGACCTAGGAGTCTCCAAAGAAACATGGAGGAACGGGTACTCCAGAGAAAGCAGGAGTGGGTTTCAAACAGGCAAAAATAGCCTCTTGCTCCAGGGTGAGACTGAAAATATTTACCAACCAGTAGACCAAGGGCATAATGGGTAGGAGGCTGCCAGAGCTGGGCAGGGCCCCAGAGGCCCGCTGTGGGGCTGGATAGTAGCTCTTTAGTTGCTGGATTGTGAGGAGGTGGGGGGGGGGCATCGAGAGAGGGACAGGGGCTGTATGAGATCACCAGCGGGGCCCAGGGTGGCAACTGATACCAACCAATAAGGACATAGCTCTGCATTTTACCAACTTCTCTGGCTGTTCTGGGAGTCCTGGGGAGCATTCACTAGTGGGTGCTGCCCTGCCCGGACCACACCCTTGTTTTCTTGGATGGACACCTGCCCTCCGCTCTAGCAGCACCCTCAGGCTTGTCTCTCCACACTTTCTCTTTAGATCTTCATTAACAAGTATGCACCACTGTTCAGAACAGCCTGGCCCCACAGACCACCAGCCCAGTAGATGGGCATCAGCGTGGTGCCAGTGGGCAGTGAGTGGTGGGCCCAGCATCTCTGTAGTCTCTCGAGCGATGTCTGTGCCACTGTGTTCAATAGCCTCGAGCCTCAGGCTTCCTTAGCTGTGTCAACCTCGAAACAGCTAATGTTTGTTTGGCACTCGCTCGTGCCAGCACCTCCGCTGTGTTAACTCATTTAATCCCCATGGTAGCCTCATGATGGAGGCACCATTGTTATCCCCATTTTACAGATGAGAAACGGAGGCATGGTGAGGTTCAACAACTTGCCCACAGTCACATGGCTGGTTAGTGTCAGGGCTGAGATTTGAACTGAGGACGCCTGGTTCCTTATGAGGATTAGCTGACACAAGGAAGGCATGAGATGCACAGCCCGGCACAGGGTCAGCGTGCAGTGAAGTGGTCTCTACTGTGCTTAGCTCTTGGTTTGGTAAACGTGCCCTGAGCACCTGCTGTATGTAAGGCCTGTGCCGGGGCCTGGGGTGTGGGGTTGATTCAGGAATAAGGAGGCAGGATTCCTGATCCCTGGGAGGAGACACTCGAGAGGGGATGACGAGACACACGAACGAATAACTCTGCTTCGTGGGAGGATCATTGGAAGTTTCACGATGTTGGGGTCAGAGGAGGCTGGAGACGCCCACAGGGAAGAAGGTCAGGGTGGGCTCCACGGAGGAGGCCGCAGATGAAACGGGCCTTGATAGAAAGGTGTGCAGTGGAGCCAATGAAGTTCGCCTGGTGGCGGGTGTCAGAAACCCACTCAAGCTAACTGACTCCCAGAGGGGTACTCAGGACCTGGGCGGCCTCTCCGGATCCAAGGGCAGAAGTGTGGTAGGACCCCAGCACAGAGAGGGCGGGGAGTGGGCAGCACTGGGGGTCCCTCCCAGGGTCCTGAGTCTCTGCTCCTCTCACACGTCAGGATCCTCTCTCCTCCCCCCGCAGACCCACTTCCTCCGTGTGTCCAGGCACGAGACAGAACTCGCCACAGATACGAGTTTACGTGAATTTACACGTTAGAGGTCTGACTGTTACGGACACAAACACGAGTTCTTTACCCGCCACACAGGAGGGGCCATATAAAACTGGAACGCCAGGCTTATGGCAAAGACAGAGTTTTTATTTCAGGTGATGTCAGCCGGGAGAGTGAACCTTCAAATTTGTCCTGTTTCCCTAAAAGATGGGAGACAAGGGTTTGTAAAGGTTGCGAGGATTGCAGCTGCTTGTAGGGAGGGGGAGCCTGTGGTCTTGCAGGTTGGCGCCTTCCCTGCCACTTGCTTTTGGCCCTGCGAGGCTGCTCAGGGGAGGAGGAGGCTGGTGACATAAGAGAATCCGCAGGTGGGTGTCCTTGGTTGTCTGCTTCCGTGGTGGAGGGTGGATTCTGGTGCCAGGAAGCCAAGGAGTTGGGGTCTGGGAAGCTTTAGCTTCTTGATATTCTCTGGACATCAGTTTCCCTGTAACAAACCTCAAATGACCTGCAACTAGCCAAAATGTTAGCATGAGGCCACCTGGACTCTAACAATTTGTAACTTCTATTTGCCTTGCGAAGTTCAGGGATAAGAAGGTTTAAGAAACTGATATTTCCGTATGAATGTCACTTAGAGAAGCAGGGAAAGGGGATGAGTGCTTTTGGTTTTAACCCCATGTATGCTGGGTTTAATGTAGGGGAACTGATACCAGGGCCGGCATCATGGCCACGTACAGAATTAACTCGTGGGTCTGAACCCCACTCCTGACTGGCCCAGCTCAGGTCAGGGGACCACTCCTGGTCCAGTCACCTGTGTCAGGGGGCAGGGTCATGCACAAAATGGCCATGGGGTCCCCCTGCTAGTGGAGGGGCAGCGGGGAGGGGAGCTTACCTGGGGCTTTTCATAGGGAGAATGTCCTCAACTGTGACAAGGCAGGGTGGGCATTCTGCAGGCAGGAGGGGGGAAATGTGTTTAGGAACAGCTGATAAGATGCTTGGGTTTGACTGTGAGCCATGTGCAGTGGGGTCTTGAGAGGCGGCCCCACAGCTGTGTGCCGGGCCTGTGAGTAATTTCTGTGCTTTTCCTCAATGAAATGTCACATAAAGTAGGTGTGGTGATCATCCTCAAGGATGAGGAAACCGAGGCACAGGGAGCAGAAGTGGCCTGTTCAAGGTCACCCGGTTGCTGAGCGGCAGAGCCAGGATTTGGGGACAGAATTGCCCGGTGCCAAAGTCACACTGCTTCAGGTCCCCTCACACCTGGCTCAACCCTCCAGGTCCCCTCACACCCAGAATGAAATCTAAGGCCCCTCCCGAGGCCTCCAAGGCCTGATTGGGTCCCCCATCCTCTCTGACCTCCTCTCTCTCCTTTCCCCCCTCTCTGCTCCAGCCCCCTGGCCTCCTGGCCATCCCGTGACCACGCCCACAGATTCCCACCCCAGGGCCTTGGCATGTGCTCTTTCCTCTGCCCTGATGCACGTCCACCTCAGATCCATAGGACTCACCCCACTCAGGTCTCTGCTCAGATATCCCCTCCCCAGACAGCCTTCCCTGATCACCACGTTGCCACAGCCTCCCCATGGCTCCCTCCACCCCTCTGCTTTATTCTTTCTATAGCGTGTGCTCACTCTGACATCATTGGATCACATGTGCATTGCTTATCTGGGGATTATCCTTGTTCTACACTAAAATGCAAGTTCAATACGGACAAAGATTTGGTTAGTTTTGTTCACTGCTGTTTCCTGGTGTCTAGAGCACAGTTTGGTACACAATAGATGCTCAATAACTATTTGTGTGCAAATCAACCTGTAAAATGGATAACACCTCCCCCATCTGTGTGCTGTGATGATTAAATTAGACCATGTATATATAGAGCGTATCTCAGGGCCTGACGAGGCAATTTTTCAATAAAAGTCATTATCGTGATCTTTCCCTGCAGTGCTGCTCCTCCCCCAGCTTCTGTGACTTGCTAAAAGGCTGCAGCAGCCACCAGTCACCTGTGCTGGAAAGCTGGGAGTAGGAGCCATCAGTGCTGCTTGCCCAGTGTTCCTGCTCATGCCCCTTCCTGGCACAAGGAAGGATCAACCTCTTGGCCCCTTGTGGTTGTCAGGGGAGTAGTTGAGTAACTCATTCTGGCCAATTTTTTGTGAGCAAAAGTGCTTGCAATGGACTGAATTGTGTCCCCCCAGGGTGCATATGTTGAAGCCCTAAGCCCCAATGTGATGGTGTTTGGAGATAAGGCCTTTGGGAGGTGATTAGGGTTAGATGAAGTCTCGAGGGAGGGACCCTCATGATGAGATTAGTGCCCTTACAAGAAGAGATACCAGAGCTTGCTTCCTCTCTCTCTTCACCACACTGAGGAAAGGCCACGTGAGGACACAGTGAGAAGGCGGCTGTCTGCAACCCAAAGAGAGAGCCCTCACTAGACGCCAACCCTGCTGGCACCTTGATGTGGACTTCCAGTCTCCAGAAGTGTGAGAAATAAACTCCTGTTGTTTAAGCTACTGCATCTACAGTGTTGCTGTGACAGCTTGAGCTGACTAAGACAGTGGTGCATGCCAACTCTGGGCTGGAGCATTTAATGTTGATGTGAGACCCTCCAGTGTTCTCTGTTGATCTGCTACAGTGCCCAGCAATGTACCAGATGGTGGCCACTCTGTTGGCCTACGTCCCTGAGTGAAGACTGCATGGGGCAGAGCCTCAGCTGAGCTGAACATGCAGCCTGAGTAACAGACCTTTGTTGATTTGGGATTGTTTGTTACACAGCAGATCCTTGCTTATCCTGACTGATAAAGTTACAGGGGCCTGGTAAGGTTACCCCTCAATCACATAGTAAAACAATATCACTTTAGGATAAAGCAGGGCTTGCTATTGCTGGCTAAATTCAGACCTCCTGACTTCTGCTTTGGTTCCTGGAGAGGGATGGCAATGTGGGAGCCAGCAGAGACCTGGTTTCCACACCCCACTCCTCCACACACCAGCTGTGTGACCTTAGACCAGGCACTACCCTCTCTGTGGCTCAATTTTCTCTTCTGACATGTGTGGATAACAAGAACTTCCTCCTCCCACCCCTCAACACACACACAGGTTCTAGAGGTAAAGAACGTGGGAACATCGCAGGAGCATGGGCCATTGTTAACACGAGGAGCCTGGACTGGCTACTGCTCTGGGGTCCTCTCCAGGTCCATAACCTTGTGCCCTTTGATTTCCTGGTTCCTGCAGCCTCCTGGGGAGGTGGCCTTGGTAACTCAGAAATGTTAACACCCCGCAGGTGAGGAGATGTGATGAACTGGCTGTGTCTCCTGGTTTGCTTGCTGTCATATTTAATGCAGTCTCCAAGCCTAGCCACTTGGTCACTGTCATCAAACACCCCACTCAGAGCTAGTGCTGGATCCTTCCCACTAATGAGGCTCTTCTCAGAGACTCCAGCCCTCACCCCAATCTTGTTTCTCTTTTCCCTTCCTGTCACATCCAGGGCAAAGGTGATATTCAAGTTGTCTGTTAGCCAGAGGAAAAGTTAAGCCTTGCTGCGGTGAAATTCTCTAAGGGGCCGCCTTCCTGCTTTGGCCCTTTCTGGGCTCCAGAATCTTGACCGTGGTCCCGTGGTCCTGTCCGCCTCCACTGGGCTGTGGGACATGGCCTGCAGGAGCTCCTAGGCTCAGGGCGTTAGGACGTAGACTGGATGATTCCTTGAGAAAGACAGTATCAGTCTATGAGAAGAGAGCTCTTGACAATTCACTGTATAGGTGATTTAAGACTAAATGCAACTTTGAATGATCTCAATGGAGCCTGCGGCCAAGACATTATTCACCAAATAGTCCACGTGCTGCCCTGCACTTCCCAGCTTCCCTTGCAGTTAACTTCACACCATGTGACTAGTTCTGACCAATGAACTATGAGCAGAAGTAACACGTCTCACCTCCAGGCTGAGATGGCAAAGAGCCAATGTGATTCCCCCATCCCTCTCTTCCCATTCAGGGCGACCTTGGGGCCACCTCTTCCAGACAGCATAGCTACGAGATGAAGAGCCAACAGACCCACAGCAGACAGTGATGTGAATGAGAAAGATATTTTTATTGTGTTAAGCCGTTGAGATTTTGGGGTGTGTCTGGCGGTGGCCAGCATTCATTATCCCGACTGATGGGGGCCCCGGAGAACGTAAACTCCATGTGGGCAGGGCTGCCTTGTCCACCCCGTGGCACCAGTACGTCATAAGCAGGTAGAAGCTGCTAATAAATCTCTGATGAATGACTGAAGGATGTCTCTGAATTTCCAGTGTTTCCTCACTCGGCAACCAGTGAAAACCCTTCCCCCAGGTGTGGCTCCAACAAAGGTCTCTCCTCCTCTCTCCTTCCATCTTGCCTGACTCAGGTTCCTGGGTCCTGGCTTCGGAGAGTCCCTACTGCTCCCGCTCATACTGCTCTGTCTCCTGCTGTCACTTCCTAGACACTGGCCTTTCTAGCATTTGCCCGAAGTCTGAGTCTTGGTCAACAGCAGTCCTGAGGAGCACATTGCCCCCTGTGATGTATCTGCTGCTAGCCACTTGCTTGGGGGCTTCCCATGCCACTTTTAGTTTTGGTCTAAGGCCAACACGGGAATTTGACAGGTCAATGTTTGAGTCCAGAGATGGTGCCACACAAATGTTCCACGGCTGGTCCTGAGCCAGTAGATGCCACCACTGACACTGCGTCTTTCTTCACTGGATGATGGTCACGTGCTTCTAAACCTGTCACCAGACTCGTTTTGTGTCCCCAAATCAACCTCCTAGACCGGCCTCTTTCTAATGTCAAAACTGACCCATCTCTCTGTTGCTGAAGAACAGCGTAGTCGATAAGAACATGGGATCCAGCACATGAGTGCCCGGGTTCAAATCCCTCTTCCACCCCTTAATGGCCGTGTGCCTTTGACAATTTACCAACCCTCTCTGCCTCAGTTTCCACAACTGTTAATGGGGAAACTTGGAAACTCTAAGTAATGAAATAATAGCGAGACCGCTTGCTGGGTGCTCCCTGCTACATGGCTGTCACCATCTTACAGATGAGGAAACAGGGAGATGGAGGCTTAGAAAAATCAGCTCGCTCTTCCAAACTCCTGGGAAGTGAGGGTTGGAAGTGGACCCAGGTATGACCCACGGCCCTTGCTCTTCACCGCCCCCGCAGTGGCCACACCAGGCTCTGGACCCTGCTGGCCTCGCCCCGGCCTCCCGGGACAGCTCACTCGGTGCCGACAGGCTCTGACATCAGATAGTGTTTCTTCCCTTTGAATTCCAACGTGCCTCCTGGAAGATTCTGCCAGCTGGTCCTTGTTTTGCCCTCTGGAGCCACACAGTGAGCTTAATCCCCTGAGTAACTGCAAAATAAATTTAATAAACTCCATTAAAGTGTGTAATCTCATAGACAGGGTGCAGGATTTCTGTGCTTCAGAATTTTTTTGTAATTACTAGCCCCATGGAAATTGCAGGAATTAGAGACTCGATTGGAGACGGGGACGGATTGTGTCCCCAAGAAAGTACAAATGAACCGAAACTCCTGCACAGCAGGGCAGGCTGGGATTTGCATTAAATTAGGGGACCTGTCCAGGCCCATCAACTCCATGGGGACCGACAGTGACCTTCTAGGGTTTGGGTAGGAAATGGGGCAGGTGTACAGTGAGGGGGGGATTGAGTGTGGTGATTGAGTCGCAGCCCGTCTTTGACAGATTGACTCATTGTGTGCCTCGGAGTCCATCTGGGCTAACCCCATCTTCCAGGTCAGACAACATTCCTCCTCCCCCACTATCCTCTCCCTACCACCCTCCATCCCCAGGAAGGAAGAGACTTGCCTGACGTCACACAGCTGGTCCATGGGAACCTGGGACCAGAATACAGGCTTTCTGATGCTACATCCAGTGACCCTCCCATTGCACCAATTAATCCTTGTCCCTATCAACTTTGGTGAAGAAATGTGGGCTACCAGCCTGTCATCAGGTCAGCAGAGAACGCCACATTGGCACCAGAAGACCCTTCTTTTCATGCACCTGTGTGATCCACAAGAAACAGTGGGGACGGCATGATGGAGAAGGGCTGGCTCCTCTAAGCTCTAGGCTCACTGCCCAGCACGCACACAGTGGCGCACTTATCGCCACCTCCCCTCACATCCTCACGGTGGACACTGTTGATTGATTTCAGCGCCGTTCCCGCTGAGTGCGGACTTCGCAATCTTATCCAATACTGGAGTTAACTCCTGAGATGAAACCTGTTTGCTGTACTCAGTCTTTAAAAGCTCCATCAACCAAGAGAAAAAGTAGGCAATTTGTGACTTTTTATTTTTTTTCTAAAGCCCACTATTGAGCATCAACCATGGCCGTTAGTGTGTGAAGTGCTATGCTAGATTCATTGCAAGAATGGCCACAATACTCCAGCTCTTCCTGTAATCAAGCCCTTTGCAATATGACTTTGTAGCTTCTTCCATCAAGTGGTGGAGTTTATTTCCCCATCCCTTGGACCTGGACAGGCCACGCGACTTCCTTTGCCCAATAGAATGGGATGGAAATGCCAGTATGACAGTTCAGAGTCTGAGCCTGAAGAGATCTGCATTCTTCTACTCAATCTCTTGGAATCCTGCTGCTGCCATGGGAACAAGCATGGGCTAGCCTGCTGGAAGATGAGGGATCCTACGGCCTAATCACCCTCATCACCCCAGATGACAGCCAGGTAACTGCATTCATTTGAGGAAGGCCGTCGAAGACCGGCCAGCTCCAGCTGACCTGCCCGCTGACCACAGACAGGTGAGTAAGTCCAGGTGAGATCAGCCAAGCCTGTCCAGACCAGAAGAATCCCCAGCTATGTTGCAGGCTCATGAACTAATAAATGCTTATCATTTTAAGACACTAGGTTTTGAGTTTTTAAAAAAATGCAGCCATGACTAATGTGCACTGTCTCATGTATTCCCTTCAACAATTTTACATGATCACAATGATCCCCATTTTACAGATGGAAAAGTTGAGTCTCAGAGAAGTAAAAACTTGCTTGAGGGTCACCCTGCTAGTAATCACAGAGCTAAAACTTAGCCCAGATCTTTCTGACTCCCCCGCCAATGTGTGATGTAGCCGAAGAATCTCAAATAGGGGAGTGGCAAGTAGGTTTCATTTCACTTGCCAGTGTCAGTTAATTGGCAATGTCTGCCTGTCATGGAGTGTTGAAAAGATGCAGGGAAAATAAGAGTACCATGGTCGATTAGTGATGGCTGCTGTGAGTAGTGAACGCAGAAGCAGCAGTACGAGTGTTGTGCATTTGCCATGTAAGACCTGTGTATACCCAAACCCGAAGGACAAGAGAATTTTGGCTGACATATCAGGATTTGTCACTGAGGCAGAACAGGATGTCTGTGAGTACCCTCTGTTCTTACCTAAGATGACCCTGCACTCTTGCTTTAGGCTCAGGCCCTGGGTCTTCTAGTCGTCAGCCCTGCTGCCACCACTATCCAGCCCAGGGGGACATAGCACGGCTCACCTCTTAGGGCTGGTGTTAGGATTAAAAGAGATAATGGGTGAGAAAGCATTTAATTTCTGGGTAAAAATGACGGCATAAGGACATTTGAATCTCATTCCCTCACAATCAACTAAAGACAGCAACAACAAAAATTGGAATATAAGAGAAGTTGTTTTTTCCGCTGAATTTTTATTGAAATCAGAAAAACTCTGAAGGCTTTCGGCCCCAATACTGTGAAATCTAGACCAGCACACAGAGGAAATGGAGAATCCGTGCAAATATCCCTAGTGTGTCTTGTGGTTAGGAAAGCTGAGGCTTTATGGGATACATCCCAAACCTGAAAACTTGATCCAAAAATCCTTGGCTTAGAGCTCTGAGACCCAGACACAGCCTCCCGAGGGGCTTTGCTGTGGCCACACTGACTGCTGGGAATCAAACACGGGGCTGTGCTCTCACAGCAAAGGGAACCACTGATGTGGAGAGAGGCTAAGACGACAGACCCGCACGGAAGCGGCAGTGTGCCCGAGGCCGCTCTCCCCATCGTGCCCACACCACCCTCCACAGAGAGCCTGCCCCATCCAAGAATCAGTTAGGAAGAAGCCCACACAGGAACCGTGCATGGATGCTGCAAAAAGAGACAAAGAGAACATAAAGGCAGATGAGGCAAAAACACCACGAGAGGAATTGCCCGAAGGAACAGGGAAAAACGATTGTTCCTTCACAGTCTCAATCAATTTCAAATGACACAATCTCTTTAAAAAGACTCAAATAAGAAATATGAGGATTGAAAGATGTGATTATAAAATAACGGTATGAGATAAAAATCAAGCTGGCTGTTCTTTGGAATGAAATAGAGAGAGAGAGAGAGAGAGAGAAAGAAACAGAAGAGATTAAAACCATGTTAGAAACACCAATGAATAAAATGAGTGTGACTAAACTATAATAAGGAACATTATGGATAAGCTATAGAAAGTCACACAACATTAAATAGAAAAGAACTTTTTTTTGGGTCAAAGATTGGAGTGTTGAGAGGCATAAAAGACAGACAAAGGTCATCAAACAAATAGACCTTGCATGGAAGAAATGGTATACAGCCATGCACTGCACAATGATGTTTCTGTCATTGATGGACTGCATAGATGATGGTGGTCCCATAAGATTAGTACCATATAGCCTAAGTGTGTAGTAGGCTGTACCATCTAGGTTTGTGTAAGAACACTCTGTGATGTTCACACAATGACAAAATCACCTAACGACATATTTCTCAGAATGTATCCCTGTTGCTAAGCAACACATGACTGTAAAAATATTCGAAGATACACTAAAATAAAAGTCTAGAAATAAATTCAAGAATTTGCAGGTCCAAAGTACACACAATCTTCCAGGAAAAACTGCTAAAGAAATATCAGCTCTAAGAATCTGAACGAAATAACTGAGTTTCAAAAATAAAAGATTTGTCTGGTAAAAACGTCTAATCACACCATAGGGGAAAATCAGTTTGGCACAAATATCTCTGTAGCAATGCTAGAAGACAGTGGAACAATGTCTACAAAGTTCCAAGGGAAAGAAAACACAACCCCCTGAATTTTATACCCAGCCAAGTTATCTTTCAAGTAAAAAGGCCACAGAGACATTCTCAAGTGTGCGGAGCTCGGGAAACAACATTCGTGAGTTTTTCCAGAAAAAATATTCTATTAATAAAAATTTGAAATTAAAAAAGAACACAGGAAAGGCAAAGATATAATTAAAAATTAAAATAAAGGAGAAAGGAAGGTGGCAGGCAGGAAGGAAAGACTGGGGTGAGAACTAATTCTATTCAAACGCAGAGCTCACTCTAAATTGTCATGAGAATTGTGTTTCCATAACAGCGTGAAATGTTATAAACCCTGACAAGGTAATAATAATGTTTTAAGGCACAGTATAAGTGTGCTAATTTTCTAAACTTTATTACTGGGGAGTCAATACATTCAGTGTAAAATCAAAATAAAGTTTATTTTTTAAAGCATGACCACAGCATCCTAATATTTTACAAGCTTTCTTCTTTTTTTTTTTTAATTTTATTTATTTATTTTTTCCCCCAAAGCCCCAGTAGATAGCTGTACGTCATAGTTGCACATCCTTCTAGTTGCTGTATATGGGACGTGGCCTCAGCATGGCTGGAGAAGCGGTGCGTCAGTGCACGCCCGGGATCCGAACCTGGGCCGCCAGCAGCAGAGCGCGCGCACTTAACCGCTAAGCCACAGGGCCGGCCCTTTTTTTTTTTTCAAGCTTTCTTCTTAACTGCAAAAGCATTTTTAGGAAAAAAAAAATCTTTGTGAAGCAACATTTATCCGAAGTTAGTACTTATTTCGGTTTCGCCTCAATTTTTCATTCTTCTGTTAAATTTATGTAAAATTATATCGAATACCCTTTCATTAAAAATAGCATGTATAATTTCATTTTTCCTCGTCTGTCTTTCCTTTTGTGCTACATATGTGCACAGAGAGGTGCCTAGAATGAGATTTACCAAATATTGAACTTATTTTTGGTAATATTCAGTATTGTTTGAATGGTTTACACTATGTGTTTGCCATTTTTACAAAATAAAAATTCCTTATTTCTTTATTGTTTTGGTGGCATCAGTCAGATCTCAGATTGCATCTTGCTCAATGAACTCAAAGCTAGTGTTTTGACAAAGTGGGGTGTTGGGGGGTATCTTTGCAGAAAATATAGGATGAAGTCAGAGGGCTGCAGGGAGGGAAAGCTGAGATGGGACCTCCTGGTGAGTAGCTCATGTTCAGTTTTGAGGGGAGGATGGTGGGAGGGGGGTGGCGAGCACAGTGCTGCCTGGATACCATGACTAGCATGGCGTCTACCTCCATCTTTGCCATCCCAGTGTGGGACAAGGGACGGGACCCACAGGCTCCAGCTTAGCTGACACTTACCACAGGCGCACTCTGTAGGAGCCCATTTGGGTCTGGACTATTATTACAGATGGCAAGTGGGCTCCTCACACCCAACCTGGCTCCCTCCAATCCATTCCTCTGTGAATCCAGTTATATCACCCAGCCCCACCTCCTGAAACCTTTCCTTGGGTTCCCCTTGCCCTCAGCCCAACAGAGAGGTTGGGTCATTTGCCCAAGGTCACACAGCTAGTAACTGGAAGACGAGGGACTTGAACCCAGTCAGTCTGGCTCCAGAGTCTGTGGGCTTCGCATCAAAGACCAGGATCCTGAGCATGTCATGTGCCCCACCCCGTCTGTGCGACAGCCCCCGACTCTCCCCTCACATCAGAGAAGCCTGGACTGAGGGAGCTTCGCGTAGGAAGAGATAAGTGGATTTGGAGTCTCTCCTTTAGCCCCGCCCCTCTCTTCCCCACCACCCAGCCCCCAACTTTCGCAGTGAAATTAAGAGCAGTTGGTAGAGCCTGGCCTGGGAGTGATGAGTTAAGAATTTGAGTCCCAGCCCTGTGACCTCCAGTAAGTCCCTCTCTGTCACACAGGATTGCTCTAGGGCATTAATTAGTCGATTCATTCCCTGCCTCGTGTGTTACATAAATTCTTATCACACATGGCTAGGCCCTGTGTGGGCACTGGAGACTCAGTGGTGAATAGACAGACAGGGTCCCTGTCCTCCCAGGGTGCCACCAGCCAGGGAGATAGATCACAGGAGCACGGATGGAGAACAGGCACAGCTGGGTGGCACCTGTGGGGGCTGCCTCCGTTTCAGCCGCGACTTCAAAGATGAGGGAAGCTAGTGGAGTAGAGAGCTGGGGAAGGGCATTCCAGACCGTGGGCGGACAGGAAGGTGTGGAGGCCGCGGTGAGAGGCTGGATTTTATTCCAAGCGCTGTGGGAAGCCACTGGAGGGTTTTAAGCCGGGAGGGAGGTGATCTGATTTACTTTAAAACATCGCCCCGGCTGCCGGGTGGAGGAAGGCGGTGGGAGGCGGGGAAGGCAGCTGGAGCCCAGGGCGGGCGCTGCGGCCGGCGGGAGGGGCGGTTTCTAACGCATCCTCACGCCTTCCAGTCTGCTTCCTGGCGCATCCAGGCGGGCGGCCCGGGGACCTGGTCCCTCCTCCACCCCAGGCCTCAGCAGATGGAAATCGGGGCTGCCTTGCACTGGGAAGCAGGGACGAGGGAAACTCGAGAAAGAAGCAGACGCCTAATTTCCTCCCAGCCCCCCGGGGTCACCTCCTCAATAGCCCGGACACGTTTGCACAGACACAGGGGTGCAAGACGGCTGGTTTGATGAAAATCTTCCTACATGAGGGAGAGGACAAGGATGGAGTGTGGGCTGAACTGCCAAAAAGCTGCCTTCCCAGGCTCCCGGTTTCCCACCCCGTGCTCTAGGGCCTCGAGCTGGCATTCAGGGCCTTGCATAAGCAGACTTTAAACCCACCTCTCTGGCCCCGCTGCTCTTCCCAGGGCTCCGGCTACAGCCCACCAGTCCGTCTGCAGAAACCGCAGCCGCTGACCCCTCCCTGCCTTTGCTCCACTGCTCCCCCCGGCCCTGCCCTGTGTCAGCATCTCTCTAATCCCCCTCCAGGTGTGTTGTACCTGCTTCCTCCCATTCCCTCCCCAACCCCCCACCCCTGCACTTGCCCTGTGCCCTGAGAGGCGACAAACGGCCTCCACATCGCACAGATGAGGACGGACCTCGGAGAGGTGATGGACACGACTCTCCCGAGGTCTCACAGCTCCTACGGGCCAGAGCCGGGACGCACACCAGACCCGCCCTCGGCTCACGCAGCCTTGACCATGGGGCACGTCTCCCCCAGGACCAGCGGCCAGGGCGAGACCCTCAGCCACGGAAGAGCTTTTGGTGACCACGGTCCTCACGTGGTTCCCAGCATTTCAGAGCCATTTCTCACCCAACCGCTCGTTTCTTTGTTCTTCTTCACTCAGACCCTGTGAGATGCCTCAGGCAGAGGGGACCATGCCCACTCGCCAGATGAAGAAACTCAGGCCTGGGGAGGGGAAGCGACTTGCCTGGAGCCACTGGGAGTTAGTGGTGGCGGCAGGCCTCGGGCCCTGGCCACAGAGCCCATGAGCACAGGAGAGAAGTTGAAGGCAGGGACGCAGGCTCGGGGGTGAATCAAGGAGGGCTTCCTGAAAGAGGCAGGCTCAGAGGCCAGCTTGGGAGGACTGCAAGGATGGGGCTCAATGAGGAAGGAGCTCAGAACTGAGGGGCAAGGTGAGCTCAGGTGCAAAGGCCCAGAGCAAAGAGGCTGTTTTCTCTCTGGACCGTGCAGAGTGTCTGAGATCGGGGAGGGGGCCTCAGAGTCAGGGCCCAGGTTTTAGATGCGAGCTGAGACCCTTGGGGGACTTATCTATCCTGGGCGTGTTCTCCCTACAAACAAGTGACTCAGGGACCTGAGGTAGCACCGACCGTGTGCCGGGCACCGTGTGCCGCTGTGTGAACACAACTGACTGAAACCTCACGTCGGACTGTGAGGGAGGGCCTCTCGTCAGTGCCCATTTTACAGGTCAGGAGACTGAGGCACAGAGAGGCTAAGTCACTGCCCCAGGGCCCGCTGCTCTAACGGTGGAGCCAGGATCTGAATTCTTAGCCAGGGGGCTATGGCCACGCCCCTCACCCTCTACCCACCTCCTCCTGCCTTCTGGGGCCCCTGGAGTCATATAGCGACAGCAGGGAGATTCCGCCCAGCAGCTGTAGTGGTCATCCAGACATGTCCACTGTCAGCTCAGCCATGCGTGACCACATGAGTCGGGGACAGCAGAGCTGATGGGGAGACTAGAGACTGAGCAGGTGGAGATGGGTGCAAGCCCTGGCTCGGCCCCATGAGCGCTGTGTGACCTCGGCCAAGCCACTTAACCTCTCTGGGCTGCCCTTTCCTCCTGGGCTCTGCTTCCTGCGTGGTGCAGTGGGGAGGTTCCTGTGGATAAGATTACATTTTACACATCTGAGAGGCGAGAGGGATTACCGTGAGCCACGTGGTGGGCACATGGAGGCAGAACCTGCCTCTTTCCTACTTGATCTGAAAAACCACTGGATGGGTGAGTTAGACCAGAGACTAAGCTCAGCCCTATGGCCCTCCTTCTCTTCTTGAACTGCCTTCTCGCATGTGGTCAGCCAAAGGTGAACCAGCCTTAAAACTCAGATAGGAGCAAGGTAGGAGGCCCCATCTAAGCTTTGGGCCTAAGCTGAAAGCTTCTATCCACGAGTATAGAAGAGGCTCAGTCAGGGCGTGGGAGAGCGAGCCCCACAGAGACCCAGCTCAGAGGGCCGGAGAAACCGTGGACACGGCAAGACGTGGTGTGTGAGCAGGTCCTGCCGTCATGGTGGCCTGTCCTCCTGGTTGCATTGTTGACACCTTCAAGTGGGCTGCCAGAAATTCCAGGGTGCTGTGAACCCCAAATATTGAGAACCATCCTGACCTTGGTGGGGTTGGCAGCTGCCCCTTCGCCCCTGCACTCCTGGCTGCACAGCCGCCCTGGCTGGAGGGGGCCGGGGCGTCCTCAAGGGCAAAGCCACCCTGCGAGTGCCCCTCCCGGGCTGGCGCCTCCCGACATCTTGCTGGCTGTGTTTCCTTCTCCAGTTATGTCAGGGCTCGGCCCGCGGAGGTCACTGGAGGTCACCTGGAGGGAGTGGGGAGAAGAAGCCTTTATTGGAAAGGCAGTTGGGAGAGCCTGGGTGTTCAGACTTGGGGGCACATGGGACCTGCCTCTGGGTGACGTTTACCACGCAGAACTCACACGGACGTCAGGGTGTACGTTTGCACGGCTGCAGTCCTGTGTGATTTGCTCCTCAAATCTGGAGGGGGTGGTCTTTAGCTGCTTTGACCAGTAGAATGTGGCAGAAGGGGTGCTGTGCTGGTTTCTGGGCTCGAGCCTTAAACAGCTAGCAGCCTCTCTTTCCTGTCTCCAGGAACGTTCTCTCTGCGGGAGGCCAGTGGAAGACATCGGACTGTCTGACTGTGAGGAAGCCCAGGAAGCCACGGGGAGGGACTGTTTGGAGAGAGAGATGCCCGCCGACCCCAGCTGTCCCGCTGAGCCAGCCCCGGTGACACGCGCGTGAGGGAAGAAGGTGTCTTGGACGTCGCAGCCCCGTAAGGGTGATAGGGGAAGAACCCAGGAGCCAGGCAACAACCAGAACTGAGGCCCGGACACATGGCCCCCTCGAGCCCTGCCACCCTGCTGAGGCCTGTCACCCTGGAGCAGACACAAGCTGTCCTCCAAGTGACAAATCTCTGACCCAGAAAATCATGAGCAAAATACAATGGTGGCGGTTTAAGACCAAGTTTTAGAGCGGTTTGTTTCACACTGATAGAGAACCGGGACACCTGTGTGAGCCTTGGCTTCATCTGTGAAATGGGGTAATAATACAGCACAGTGGGTCAGAGCCGGACTCCAGCGTGTCAGCGTGCCAGGTTCCAAGTTCAGCTCTGCTGCTCCACAGCCACGCGGCCTTGGTCCAGGGACTTAAGTCACCTGCAAAATGGAAGTTAATAACAGTGCCCATCTCGCGGGGCTTAGTGAGGACTGAGTGGTCAATTCATTGATGTGCTCAGAACGCTGCTGGCCGCAGCTCTGACCAACAGGCGCCAGCTACGACCATCACCCATTCTCACCCACAGCACTTTGGTGGAGATTAAGTGAGAGCTGTGTGAGCTGGGCACCTAGTGAGCATTCGGGTACGTGTGCTGTTGTTATTAAGGACGCATTCATTGATTGAGCACCTACTGTGTGCCAGGCACTGTTCTGGGAGCTTGGGGCACATTAGGAACAAAACAGAGCAAGATCCGTGTGTAATGGGGGGCGAGGGGCAGGAGGAGAGGGAGTGGGTGGGACTGTACACTGGTGAAGTCCCCCAGGCAGTTATGTGACTTTGCAGACCAGGAGAAAAACAGGGCGGGGTGAGAGAGTTACTGAGCTGAACTGCCTGAGGCCCCGGGAGAATGTGGCTCTCCCGGCGGACGTGTCCTGTGCCCTGAGCCAGACGGATCTAATGCCCAGTTCTGTCCACCCCGGCACCCTCTGAGACCCTCCAGGAGAGGGAACGAGTGCCCAGCCAGCACCCCCAGGTGGTGTCCTCAAAAATAAACCGTTTTCCTGGTGACCCAAATGAAAAAGCTATTGCTTGGAAAATGCTGTTCAGACAGAATCACCCGAACCTTTTCTCATCAGAGCAGGCGTCACGCGGCGACATCTGGCGAAGGTGTCAGTTATCATAATGAATAGACCTTCCCCAGGTTCCTGACACCACGGTCTGTCAGCAGGAGCCGCCTGCCGCGTCTACAAAGACGGGGGATTGGCGAGGGATGGACCCCGAACCTGGGGACCCCCACCCATGGGAGGCAGCGCTCACCCCAAACACCCCTGTGTGGTTTCTGAGACTTTAGAGCAGGAGCTGAGTGGGAAGCACTCGTGCGTCCGGACAGTAATAATCGAGTGTGAGAGTAGGAGTGATGATGATGTCACAGCTCTGATTTATTGAGTGCCTACTGTATGCTGGCCCCATGATCAGATTGTATGCACGTGAGCTCATTTAACCCTGTTGACAGAGGCGACCATGGGATTTATCGCTCCAACTGGGACACTTGGGAGAGTGAAGGGGCCACTGTAAGAATGACGTCCCTTCCTGGGCTCCTCCACGCCAGGTCTCAGCTCAGATGTCGCCTCCCCTGAGCCCCTCCTGACCACTCTCTGAGGTCACGGCCCCTACTTCCAGGCACGCGCTGTCCCCCACTGTCCTGTGTCCTCGTCCTGTCCACGGGTCTCTTCTCTTCTCCTGTCGGAGTCATCTTCACACCTTTGTCCCCATCTGGTCTTTCACGGAGTTGGGTGGTCATTGGTGTGTCTGTCACCTCTCCCCGTCACCGTGTGGAGGGGCTGGGTCTCTGTCCACTGCCGCGCCCCGGGCCTGGAGCAGTGTGGGCCGCAGTAGCTGCTCATCAGATGGCTGTGGCTGGGAGGTGGGTGGATGAATTAATGAAAAGTTGTGAAACAGATGACCTGGGACGTGAGTTCACGTCTCCTCTCTACGGGCTCCTCAGGGGCGACAGCTGTCCTGGGGGAGTCTCTGTAATCTCAGCCACTTCGCAGGCCTGGGGGAGGGGACAGCTGGGGCCTGGGGACGAGCTGCTTAGTCTGGGGGGCAGACTAGGGGACAGGCAAAGCGCCCTGCAGGGTGGGGCAGGGCGGGAAGCCCTCGCTGTGAGAGCTGGATCTGTGCTCACCCACCCGCAGAGCCGAGAGGAGGATGAAGGAGGCGGCAGGAATCGGAGGAGGGGACGCAGGTCCCAGCTCCACCGCCCAACAGCTGCGTGACCCTGGGGCTGTCACCTCCCCTCCCTGGCCTCTTCTTCGTGTGTAAACAGCAGCTCCAGGGCTGCAGTGAAGATGAAGGGAGGCGAGGGACGTGGGGCCTTTGAGCCAGTGTGTGGAGCTCCAGAGGGGAGGGGGCTCACTTTCACTGTCCCCAGAGGGCACAGGCCTCCTGAGAGCGTCCCCTCACCCGCCCTCCCATTGCCAGCAGCCGCTCCCCCTGTGCGGTGCTTGATTACAGGGCTCAGCCACCGGGGCAGGCCCCACGGAACCCGTGACTCTGGCTATCACCTCCTTCTCAGGCAGCCGGTCACCTGACAGCGCAGAAGTGGGCAAATGGGGGTGGGAGGCTGTGCCGACAGGAGCCAGGAGTGGGGGGCAGCCCGCAGCCGGGGGTCAGGACAGGGGTGGGAGTGGTGGTGATATTCCTCTGGGAGATGTGGTTTCCCTAAGAGTCCTCCTCCACCCTCTCTCATAAGTCTATAGAGCACCTGCGACACGCTGGGCCCTGTGTGGGGGGCTGGGGGTCACGGGGAGCGACCACCTGGAGTCAGAGACAGCAGGAGGGCAGATGTGGATAAATGATCACCCACCATGTGTGATGCCCACTGAGAAGCACTGCGGGGGGATTGGAGGGGCAGCAAAGGGAGTGACCTTGGACGAACCCCTCTCTCTGCACCTCAGTTCCCTCGTCTGTAAAATGGGGCTGGTCATGCGTCCACCCCAAGGGAGGTTGTGAGGGTGACATGAATTCTCACCTGTAAAGCACTCAGCACGTGCCCGGCACAAAGTAGGTGCTCAGCACTGGTGATATGCTTCTTAGTTGAAGTTTCTCCATCGGAAACCCACATGTCAGTGCGAACTAACCATCACCAATCTGCTATGTGGCCTCGGGTGAGCTGCTGCCCTCACTGTCCTCAGTTTCCCCATCTGAACGCGGAGGGATAAGGGGGTTCCCCGCTCAGACACGGGTCAGGCTCCGAGTCAATGGCAGGCCTCAGGTCTCCTTCCCCAGCCTGGGGCTCCCAGAGGAGGACGAGGTCACAGCAGCCACTGACCAAGAGGTCGCTGGGCTGAGCAGGAGGAGTGGGCGTGGGGAACGTGCCTGATCTCCTCTGGAAACTCTCATTTGTCCGAGGGGTGAAACCCGCTCAGGAGCCACCTCCCTCTCCCCGTCCCTCCTCGTCGCCCTCCCCCCCGCCCCTCCTCGTCCCTCCCTGTCCCTCCAGCCACTCTCCTTCTGCAGCCTCTTCTCTGGCCTTCTGTCCAGGCCCCCTCCCAGCCACGGCCTCGCTGGCAGCACCCTCAGCCTGGCCTCAGGGAGGAATTCTAGATGAAAGGCTCAGGGTTGGCTGGAGAGGCCCGTGGGTCATCTGGGTGACCCCCATTTCACAGAGGAAGAAACTGAGTGCCGGAGTCTGGCTCTGCTTACCACGGTGTCCCAGCCCCTTGCACGAAACATGGCACACGGTAGGTGCTTAATAAATTATTTTAAAAAGGGCGGTGAATGAGTAAATAACAGGGAAGAGTTTGACTAATCCAGCTGCCCAGCAACCAAAAGGGATCAGTATGGGATCTTCCAACCCCAGTCCTGGCTCCTCACCAATCATAACCCAACACGGGCACAGCACTTGACAGTTTGCAAAGCCCTTTCGCTATTAACATTAATATCATATTATCGTAAATCTGTTGTGTCATTTTCCCCCGAGGTCTTTTCAACCCTCAGAACAGGCATCACTGAGCCATTTCACAGATGAGGAAAGAGATGCTTAGGGGAAGAGACCGACACCCCCGGGCACAGCGGGGGCTGAGATGGGCTGGGAGGGCCTCTGAGAAGCTCCTTACGGTTTACAAATGCAGAGACCAAGGCCTCAGGAAGGAGAGCCCCCCACCTGGGTGACACAGTGAGCTCAGGCCCAGCTGCCTGCCCCGCCCCACAGCCGTCAGGGCGGGAAGGTGGCAGGAGCCCCCCCCCCTTCCTGCAGGACCCCCTGCTGCTTCCAGGCCTCTGTACGGTTGTGAACTTGCCCCCTGCGGGAGGGCCACTGCTGGTCTTCAGCTCCAGCTTTTCTCCCCGCTGCCCGCGCTCTGCTGCCCGGCTGAATAGTGGGGTGTGGTGGGGGCACCAGGACAGAGGGAGGGTGTCCTGGGGGGAGGGGAGTCTATTCCAAGGGAGCTACAGAGACTCACTTGGAGGGATCCAAGCCACATCCCTGGCCGAGTGTGCAGCCCCAGCCCTCCCTCAGGATGGAGAGAGACTGGGGTAGGAAATGGAGCCAGTGCCCGGGGAGGAGACAGAGACAAAGAGGGTTGGAAGGGGTAGAGGCAGGGCGCTTTCATGTTCTGCCTCCTTCGAGAAGCCTCTGGAACTTGCTCCAGGAGCTCCTAGTCTGCTGTTCCCTCCGGGCACTCTGCTCTGCCGGTGTTCCCTTGTCTGTTCCTGGGTGTGTCCCCCAACCTGGCGGAGCTCGGAGACAGTGGGGATTGTCCATCCTCGCAGGGCAGACCCTGACCGAGAGAGGCTGAGTGACCCGCCCAGACTCACACAGGGCAAAGAGCAGACCAGGCCTCAGAGCTGCGTCTGCCTGACCCTGAGGCCTGGGCTCTCACGGCCGTTTCAGTAACACAGATCTATCTAGACCATGAAATTCGTCTCTTCCAAGCGGGGGTGGGCTTGCCCTGGCTGTGGTTGGAAGGAAGCACCCAGAAGCAGGCTGTCTTCTCAGAACTGTGGCATCTGGACTCTGCCCCATGGGTCTCCTCTCCCTGCCCTGGTCCAGGCCACCATCACCTCTGTCCGGAGCACTGCAGTGGCTGCCTCCCTGGTCTTCCCGCCTCCAGTGTCCCTCAGCCATCTGAGCATCTCCCAGCCAAAAACCCTCCCAAGAACCTCCCCCTTCCATTACCCTCAGGTATGGTCCACACACCTCAGCCTGGTGTTCAAGGTCCCTCTAGGTCTGGCATCTGGCAACTTCTCTTGGCATCACGGCAACTCCCCATTCCATGGCCTCAGTGCTGAGCAAACTCCTACTCACCCGTCAGAGCCCAGCTAGACTTTGGTTCTCCTTGACGCCATCACCAACAACCCCTCCCCTGTGCCCTGCCCGCAGTTCCTTGTGCCCCGGCCTGCTGGGCTGTCGCTGTGTTTATGTGTTTGACCTCCTGTAAGACTGTGAGGTCTGCAAGGGCTGAGACTATGCCCAGTTTTCCTCTCTAGCTCCAGAGCCCAGCCTGGTAACAGGAAGAATTTATCATTCATTCATTCATTCACTCATTCATTCATTCAAAAGTCTGCACCAAGCACCTGCTACATTCTAGGGGCTTTGGCTGCAGCATGGAGCAAGTCAGACAAAAATCCCTTCACTGAAGGGTCTGTTAAACACATAAATCCACAAATAAACACATCATTATCATTCATGTTCTGTGCTCTGATGGAAAGAAAACACACACCTTGAGAGAGACTCTTAGGGGGTAAAACTAATTTAGATTGGGGGGTGGTGGTCAGAAAAGGGTCTCTGAGGAGATGGGATCTAATTTGGTGCTAGGAAGGGAAAGGGGTCTCTAGGTGGAGGAATCACCTGAGGGGGAAGGAGCCGGGTCACCCCGGTCCTCGAGCCCGTGAAGGGCGGGGACCTGATCTGAGAGCGGAGGGAAGCACTGAAGGGCTCTGAGCCAGGAAATGACGGGCAATATTGCATTTCGAGATGATGACTCTGTTGATGGATGGAGAATGGATGGGGGGCAGGCGTGGAAGTGGGGAGATCATGGAGAGGCTGTGTGAATCACACATGTAGGGGGCTGGGCCATGGTTGGGGGCCGGGAGCTGGAGGAGACAGGGAGACACATCAAATGCAGCTGCTGGTTGGATGATATGAGTTGCCACGGCAGAGTGGGGGATGTGATGGCTGTGGCCGAGGAGAGGGCAAGCTGCCCCTCTCCATCCCTCCCGGACCCCTGTCAGCCCAGGTTCTGGGATCATGAGGCCCCCACCCTCATGCCTGCAGGAGCCCCAGCCCCACATGTGGCCTGGAAATTGGCCAACCCCAGATGCTCCCCACATCACGTCCTCTCAGCCATGGACCACCCGCCCTGGTGGGGCTGGAGGTGGGTCAGGAGGGAGCCTGGCCGGAGGACGAGGGGCTGGTGTCCCCTGACTGTGCCCTAATGGGGTGAGTGACCTTGGGTAAGACTCTTCTCCCGGACTCCCTACAGGAGAACATCTGCAAGAGGACAAAGGGGGCCGCGTCAGGTGCCCCCCAGGGAGGCCCCAGAGCCTCCGCCCTCCGTGGCAGCCTCGTGAGGACAGAAGGGTTAATGCCTGAGATGCTCTGATCCACTGCCTGTCTGCCCCTCCTCACCCGTGATTAATTCAGTTTTGTAAAGCGGTATTGATGCTGGAAATTTAATCGTCATTTCTGATGGTAAAGGAATTGCAAAATAAATTGAAAGTGTCAGACGGTACATTAGGGTGGGTGATGGAGGGGAAGCGGGGCTGCCCACCTGGGCTCCCCGTTGGGTGATTTACGGGCCCAAGAAATTAGCCAAGTTTCTGTTTCCACAACTGCAGGATGAAGAACCGGGGCTGGGACGGGGACAGGGAGATGAGAGAGGAGAGATTCCAGCGTGGAGGCGGAGGCAGCATTAGGTGTCACGGGTCCAGCCCCGAGTCACAGATGAGGAGATGGACCCGGAGAGGGGCAGGGGCCCATCCATGATGACGCAGGATGCTGGGGGCGCAGTGAGGCTGGGGTCCAGGCTCCCTCCTCCCACCACCAGGCCAGGAGAGGATACTGAAGGGGGTCTGGCCTCCCAGGAGAAGGATGCTCTTGGCGGCTCTGTCAAAGGGTCCACTCGTCTGGGGAGGGTAGCCCCCACCTCCTCCAAGCTGCCCCTCTGCCTCAAAGAGAGGGGAGCCCACCTGTGAGATGGGCCACCTCACTGATGGTCTCTGTCGGGACAGTGTGAGCTCATGCCTCTGTGAGTCTGCAGGGTCCCCTCAGCAGTCCGTGGTCTCCCCCAGAGTGCTCCTGACCCCAGTGAGGCTGGGACTCCTCCGTCAAACTGGATGTTTCTAAAGGCAGGACTGTCTCCGCCAGCAGACTGGGGCCTCATTGCGGCAGGTCTCTGAATCTCCCTCCAGGATGGTGGCTCCTGAGAGCAGATGTGTGTCTCCTCCCACAGACTGGGGTCCCTGAAGTCAGGGCTGCCCCTCCCTCACCAGCCTTAGGCCTCCTTGAAGGTAGTGGACCAGCCTCCCCCACTGGACACCCTCTCTTCAGTTCTTTTAACAGGTCTGGGGTGGGCAGAGTCTGTCAAATCCCAGCGGTCAGGCTGGCTCTGTCCAGACCTGGCAGACGTGGAGGAAGTGTAGGCAGAAAGCTGGAAATGGAGGGGAGGCCGCATGCTGACTCTCAAACCCCCTGGATACAGGGGAAGGTCCTTGTCAGGAGGACCAGGGGCCCAGGGACCAGCCCCTGATCATACTTAAAACTCTTCCTTTCTGATAACTGTGGAACAGGGAGGCAGGAGGTCCTGGCTCTGGCCCAGCTCATTCATTCATTCACCAATTTTCTCTTGAGTACCTACTATGTGCCTGGCCTGTGCAGGGCACTGGGGGTGTAGCAGGGCACTGGGGGTGCAGCAGGGCACAAACAGACAAGGTCGCCCCCCCACGGAGCTTACATCCTTGTGGGAAGACTGATAATAAACACACCAGTGAACGAATAAGCGAGACAATTCCCGAGAGTGTTGAATGCCCTGGAGGGAATGAAGCAGGATGACGGGGTGCAGAGAGCCGGGGCGGGTCCTTTCTCCAGGGCTGGGAAGGCTGTAAGACCTCAGGCTGAGGTCTGGGGATGAGAAGGCGTCCTAGCCATCGGGACGGAGAATACGAAGCCCTCGGCACCATCCAGGTGTGATCGGAGGCCGGGTGGCCGAGCCGTGGTCCATGGGGGGTGAGGGGGGGACAGGATGGGGCTGAGGAAGAGCTGGAGACGGCTGTCGGTTCACGCACCACCTCGTGGCTGTGGAGGACTCTGAAGTTTATTCCGGGAGCAGCGGAAGCTCCTGGAGGGTTCTAAGCAGGAGCGCCACACGGTCGTGTATGTTTTCACAAGGCCACACTCGCTGCTGTGGGTCGTGGAGTGTGGAGGGGCGATAAGAAGCAGAGGGACCTGGCAGGAGCCACTATAGGTGCCCAGGTGAGAGCTGGCGGCACTGGTGTAGGCAGTGGAGACAGAAGAAGCAGATGGAACACACACACACTGTGGCGTTGAACCAACAGAACTAGGTGATGGATTGGATGTGGGTTGTAGGAAGAGGGGAGAGTCAAGGATGACTCTCAGCTTCTCAGATTGGTTAACTGGGTGGCTGGAGGTGCCATCTGCAGGCCTGGGGAAGGCTTGGAGTGGGTAGGTTTGAGGAAGAAAAAGTTCTCTTTTGGATATGCTAAGTTTGAGCTGCCTCCCGGATGCACAGCTGGGGATATCGAACATGCTGTTAGCACTGGCACTGTGCACGAAATTTTCCTTTTCTCCTGCCAGACCTGTGGTGGGATTGTACTTCTTTGCCCACTTGAACTTGGATGAGGCCATGTGACTTGCTTTACTCAATGAAATGTGAATGGAAGGTGAGCAGATGGGAGCTTAAGAATCTGTGCACAATTCTCCTTGCTCCTTTTTCTCTCTGCCTGAACGACCAGAAGTGCTCCATTCAGACCCATCAGCCTGGGTCTTGGAGAGATGATAGCATGGATCAGAGAGCCCAGCCAACCAAGAAGGACAGGTAGCATGAGTGAGGAAGAAGCCTTTGTGGTTTTAAGCCACTGAGATTTGGGGGATGTTTGTTACACAGCATAGCCTAGCCTAACCTGACTGATACAACAACACTTGAGTCTGGAACTCAGTGAAGTGCTCATGTAATTTTGGGAGTCATCAGGATTGATTTAAAACTTTTTTCTTTTTTTTAGATTAGAAGATCCTGGCAGTGAGAGTAGGGAGAGAAATGCCCCTTGCCTTCTCTTCCTCATATCACACATCTGTCCAATGGCTCACTACGTTCTCCCTAAAGCCAGGCTCCACCCCGACATCCCCTCAGAAGCTCAAACTCCCAGGCTGATCCTCCAAGTCTCATCCAGCTCTGCCTCCTCCCTCCCCTGTCAGTTTGTCCTCTCAGACGTCTGTGGGTCCTCCCCACCCCCCTGCCACAGTCCTAGACGTGTCAGCCCTGCACGGAGCAGGCCGTGCCAGATTCAAGCCTGGGGTCTGCCACTTAATAGTTGTATGACTTGGGGAGTAACTTAACCTCTCCGAGCCTCAGTTTCCTGAAAAAATGGGACTATAAATGGGACAGTTTTGAAGATCAAATAAAATGAATCCTGTGAACTTCCTGGGACCCGTAAGTGTTCAGTATGTGGTCACTAGTGTTCCATCATTATTTTATGGCCACTACCCTCCTGGATCACTGCCCCAGCCTCTTCGCCAGTCTCCTTGCCTCTAGACTCATCATCTCCAATCATGCCCCCATGCTGCTTTTATAGACAGCTCCCTAAAGCAAGTTCTAATGATGTCACTGCCCTGCTCAAGAACCATCCATGGTTCCTTACTGTCTACATAATGAAGTCCAACCTCTTCACCTTGGCATACGGGCCTCCCTTCCTAGTCTCCTCTCCCACAGCGATCGGTTTGGTCTCCCTTAAACAAGTCTTTTAATCCCCCTGTCAGAGTGGTCTAAAGAGCCCTGGCTTGAGAGGTAACCTGAGTTCTAGTTCCTGCTTTGTGACCGATTTATAGTGTTACCTTGGGGAAGTTTCTTGCCAACTCTGGGCTTTAGTTTCCTCGTCTGAAACATGGAGGGGAGGGCAGGGGCTGAATTCAGTCATCTAAATGCTTCATTCTAAACATCCCACCTCTGGGAGTCAGCTGCTAGCTCATTCCCAGCACGGCTCCATCTCCTCCCCATCCTCCCTCTCCTGCAGGGGGAGAGGAGTCAGCCAGGTAGGAAGCACAGCCTTGCAGCTGCTGGGCCACTGGGCTCCTAGATGCTGCAGACGGAGGCTGCAGGGACCCCGCAGCCTGAGTAATTTAACCTCAGGGGGGCGGGGTCTGATCAGCGCCAGGGCTGGAGTGCAGATTAGACAGAAGTTGCTCCTTGTTTCCAGGATTCAGAGTGCGGGTCCTGAGAGGAGGCGGGCAGAGTTCCGAGCACTGGGGGTGTGGGTGGGAGCCTGTGCAAGGAGGTTGGCTGGTGGGCTGCACCAAGGCCCAGGGAGAGGTCGCTCGGGGTGGGCAGGGAGTGATGGGAACAGTGACATTCACTGAGTTCATGCCGAATAAAATGCTCACCAACATCACATCTTTTTCTCAAAGTGCCGTGTAAGTGTCAGCTATTATTATTATGCTTAATCTTCATAATTACCCATCATCATGTTAAAATAGCTCCCATTTATTGAGCATTTACCTTGCACCAGGCCCTGCTGGAACTTCTCTAAGGCTCCTGACTTACTTAATCTTCATGACACCTTGACAAGATGCCTATTATTTTATTATGGTCCTCCCACTTTATGGACAAGAAAACTGTGCGGTTGAGCAATTTACTTAGGGCCATGCAGCTCATAGGTGCTGAGGGCGGGATCTGAACCCAGGCCATTGGGCTCAGCACCCCGTGCTCACCACTGCACTGCACCATCTCTGTGAAGACCCTGCTGTCCCCCAGGGTGGGGGTCCTTGTCCTCATTTGACAGATGAGGAGACTGAGACTAAGAGGAGGGGACGGACCTGCCCGAGGTCACACTGGCAAGTCCTGCAGGGGAATCTGCACCCCAGATTTGGGGGGGGAGGCCTGCCCTGCCCTTCTCACAGTCTCTCTACGACCACGACCCTTTAGAGGGAGGAGGGGCTTGAAGGCTTGCCCCAGGACCCTGAGTGAGTGGTCAGTGGAGGGACAGGAGTGGGGCCCTGTTCTTCCACAGACCCAGGCTCATGTCCCCACCCTGCCACTCAGTGGTTCGTGGCCCTGGGCCAGTCACTCAACTGCTCGGAGCCTCAGTTTCCTCCTCTGTAAAATGGGGCAGTGGCAGCTTGTTGGGGGATGGGAGCCGAGGCAGGCACAGATGTTTAGCTCATGGTGGCTGCTCAGGAATGGCTGTGCCTTCCCGTCCCCTCAGGGCTGGGCTCCAGCAGGCTGGGCTCTGGCACTGGGGTCTGATGGTCTCCTCTATGGGGTCCTAGGCTCCCGCTGGGGGATGCTGGGGGCAGGAGAAGAGGCAGAGCTGGCCATAGCCTGTAAGCCACCTCTTGGGAGATGGACCAGTCTCTCTAAACTGGGCCCCTAGCCAAGGCAAGCCTAATCCTCATCACCCACGGTCATGCCCTGCCGCCTGTGTGGTCACCACACTGTCCCTCCACCCTGCTAAAAATACTAATAACTAACCCTGTCTGAGAGCTCACCTGAGTGCACAGCCCATCTCACTTAATTCTCAAGACTAACAGTCCTCTGCAGGAGGGACAGTCACTGTGCCCAGTGGAGCTGAGGACAAAGCAGCTTGGACAGGGAAATTAACAACCAGGAGGCAGGCACGAGGGCCACCTGCCTCCAGAGCCCCGGCTGCTACTCCAGGGACCGACCTGCACCTGCACCCCACCTCCCACTCCCCAGGCACCTTCATGCCATTGTCCGTCACTCCGCCCCATCTCCTGTGTCCTGCTCTTGACAAGGTGCTGCCTGCCCCCTGTGGCCCCCAGTCATTGCACGCACACAAGCACATGCTCACATGCTCACACACACTCATGCACTCTCACGCACGCACGTGGGGCCCTCACCCCGAGGCGTGTCTCCACGTCCATTCACACCCACTAGCTGGGACTCCCTCCTGCACGAAGTCCCCCTCAGGGGCTCCTCTTACCACTCCTGTTGCTGGGTACGTTATGAAAGTCGCCATCAGATTTAAAGCTGAAGGGACAGACAGGCAAAACGGAGCCAAATCTCACTTTATTTATCAGTGCCAGTAAAGCAATGCTTCAAGTGATAATTATAATAATTAAAAATTCTGTTACCGTCTGTGGGGAGGAAGGTGCTGCCTGCACAGCCGGCTGTGGGTTGATGAGCAGGCAGAATGTTCCGATAACAAGGTCCAGCTCCAAACCTCCCCACGTGCTGAGGTAAACCTGCTGGATATTCCGGGGCTAGTGGACGGGGTGAGAGAGCTCAGGAAGGGGAAGCCGTGGGCTACTCTTCCAGGGGGATGCATATGACCAGGTAACCCTCATCTGTATGGCCCCAGAGTCCTTGGCTGTGCCCAAGGAGCTTTCAGCCCCTACCACAAGCTGACCTGCCATGGGACCTGAACGTCCTGCACCAGGAGGTGGTCTCACTGGGTTGTGGGTCTGGAAATTCACAGGATGGATCCCATCACAGGGATGTGTCATGTGTCTCCTCTGCAGCCAGCCTGACCAGGGCTCTGCCTATGACCCACCGTGTGACTCTGGGTGGGTCACCTGCCCACTGTGCATTGCCTCGGCTCTTGTCCACTTACAAACACCTTCCCAGCTACTGCTCGCTGCAGCCACCTGACAACCCACCACCACGGAAGCTCCGAGAGAGCAGAGTCTGGTCTCCACTGCGCACCTCCGTGTCCTCAGTGTCCAGACTCCGGTCTGGCACACAGGAGGCTCCCGAGAAATGTTTAAGAACTACAAGAATGTGCAAATAAACAGGACAAATCTATGAGGTAGGCATTCTTATTCCCGTCTAACAGGGGAGGAGACTAAGGCTCAGAGAGGTCGAGTGACTTGCCGGAAGTGACACAACTGGTGAGGGGGCAGGGATGAGGAACGGGAGGGTCAGTGGGAGAGCTGGGAGCAGCACAGGTCCTGGGGAGAGAAGCCCAGGCTTCTCTATTGTCTATTGCAATCAGACAATAAATCAGATGTGTTACAGGCTCCAACCACGCCTAGGGAGACTCGAGAGCACCTGTGAGGCCTGGGAGATGGGAGCCTTGGGGGAGAAGGCAGAGGAGGAGGGAGCAGTCTCGTTTGCATAAAGACCCTGCCTCCTCCAATCAGCTGGGCTCTCAGGGGTGGGGACACCAGGGCCTGGCCAATCACCAGGAGGCTGGGAGCAGAGGCAGGTGGAGCAGAGGCAGGTCCCGCCCCCTGTGCCCATGATGGCCCTTCCTGATTGGCTTTTCCCTCCTTGACGTCATTCAGTCCTCCCAACAGCCCTGCATCCAGGGCAGGAATCAGCATCTTCACTGTGCGATGAGGCTACTGAGGCTCAGAGAGGCCACGTGACTTGCCCAAGGTCACATAGCCAGTCAGCAGCAGAATCAGAACTGACCCAGGCTCTGACTCCCAGCCCAGGGGCTGAGTCCTGCCCCTCTGGCTCCTCTCAGCTGCTCTGGCCCAGGGCCCTGCTGGGCACCCCCACCCCGGTCCTGTCCTCTGTGACCACCCGCCCCCTCTTCCCACCAGACGCCCCCACCCAGGGCTCAGCTCAGAGCTGCTGCCAACTCCCAAGCCCCCTCCCAGCCTCTTCCCTGAGCCCAGACCCTTCGCTCCAGCTGCCCCCAGACACGGGGTCAGGGACCCACAGAATGTGGGGCTGGCAGGGCCCAGGAAGCGTCTGGTCCACCCCTGGGGGGCGCAGGTGGAGCAGTGGTCCCTCAGCACCAGCTGTGCCCTCCCTGCATCCCGGAACCCCCCCACCCCCGGGGTTGACTTGGGGCTCTGCTCTCCTCCCTGCATTTCCCCCACTTCTTGCCTCATCCCTCACCCCCCAGCAGCTCCCGCAAATCCAGGTCTAGAGTCTGATCCACAAACTTCCTGGGGAAGGTGGGTGGCGTCTGCACCTGTGATGACTAAGAGCCCTGTGATTGACTCGCTCTCTGGAGGGGTCATCTCTGCCCCTTCTCCTGGAAGGCTGGGATTTACTGAGGCTTCCCTTTCCCAGGGACCTGCCTGGTGGCTTTGGTGGGGGGCAACAAAGGTGGGGGAGCCATGGGGACCCCCACGCAGTGAAGGGCAAACCTAGACAGTGTGGTTGGGAGAAAGAAGATGGACTTAGGGGTCACTGGGGGCCTAGTTTTGAATCCCTGCCCCACCATGGCCATGCTGTGTGACCTTGGGCAGGTCCCTTAACCTCTCTGGGCCTCTATTTGATTTCCTCACCTGCAAAATGGGCATAATCACACAATGGGGTTGGTGACATCTGCCCCCTGAGGTGATGAGGCTTGGAGGAGGGGTGCACACAAATGCCTGGCTCACAGTAGGTGCTCAGGAAAGGTGCATTCTGCCCTCCAGCCCATTGAGGGCCCCCTTTTCCTGCCCAGATCAACACCTCTAGGTCTCCCCCCGCTGGCTTTCCTCCAAGTGCCCCTGCAGCTGTCTCTCTGGCCTCAGGAAGAGCAGACCCTGTCAGTCTTGGAGGTCCCGCCTCCCTGCGGCTCAGGGAAGAGAAGGGCGAGCTCCCATCTCAGGACTGGCCCAGCTGAGTGCCAGAACGCCACGTACAGACGGTTCATACGCTCGGGGAGTGCTAGCCGTGTGGCCGCTCCCCTGCTAGTGAGTTAACAGATCTCACCTCTGGAAAAGGCTCTTGGCAGAGGAAGGGGCCTCTGGGGCCCAAAGTTCTGCTGCGATCTAAGGGGTCAGCAGAATTCTTTAACCTGTCTGGTAAGGAAGGAGTGGTGGGTACTGGCCTCATGAGGGCAGAGGTCCCAGGATCTGACTGGGCTGCTGTTGGGCTGGGGTCAGACCCTGGAGGGAGTGGGTGGGAGGCAGCTCCACTCCCCCTGAAGGGATCTCCAGGCTACCTGGGCCACTCGGGGGGGGACCCCAGAACAACCCCTTCCGTCCTCAAAGTTCCTATTCTAGCCAGCAGGGCACCGTGTTGGGAGGAGGGGACTCTGCAGTCAGACCCACCAGAACCCGGTAGGACCACCAGACACCCGGGCTGGCCTGGGAAAAGCCCATGAGCCCCGCTGTCTCCTGAGCCTCCATCTTCTCGCCTGTGAAGTGGGAGAGCTGCTCCCTCCCTCTTTGGTTGTTGTGAGCGTTAGTGAGGGGAGTAAAGCCCCTGCCTGGTGCTGACACATAGTAGGTCCTCCACAGAGGAGAGCTGGGATTACATGGAACCATATCCTAGCTCTGTGAGGGGTAGAGTTGGGTCAGGTGTGGACTTGGGAGTCCAACTGCTAGATTCAATCCCTGCCTGGCCCAAACCAAGGCTATGACTTGAGGAAGTGACCTAGCCTTTCCGTGCCTCAGTTTCCTCATCTGTAAAATGTGATAGTAGTAGTAAAATATAATAATACTATTATATTAATATAATTTATAATATAATAATAATAGTGCATACACATACACACACCCCTCTCCCTCGGCCTCATGACTCAGGGTGCCAGGTCTGTTTCAGGTTTGTTCCCATTGACAAAGCACAAGGGGGCCTCTCCCTGCCCAGACCAGGTCCCCTTCTCACAACAGTGTGGGCATCGGGCCAGGGTTTGGTGGGGCCGGCTCCCCCCTCCCACCTCTCCCCCAGCTGCCTCATCTTTTCCCTAAACTTGGACTCTGACAGCCAAGGACGCCCAGCCCTGAAGGGAGAAGGGATTCACAGTGGTTTTTTAAAAAACATTGATCTGGTTGTTAACAGTTAATAATTTGAAGATTTCATACAAAAATCCAGACTTCTGGCTTGTTCTGGAAGTCAGAAGTGTAGACACACTGAGTTGGCCTTCTCCCAGTGAATCAGCAAGAGCTGAGATGCAGATGCCCCTGTCACTGGGGGCCCAGGGTCTCCACCGTCCCCAATGGCCTCTGTGAGTCATTTGCATCATCCGCTTGGTACTTGCCAACATTTTAGCTTGTGACCTAGCCCCAGAGGCCCGGCCTGTTTTCTGCACAGATGGATAAACTGAGGCAAAATAAGGCCAGAGAATGTCTTCTGCCTGCACTGGAATGTCAGCCTCTCCAGGGCAGGGACTGCTTGTGCCATGTCCCCTGATCTATCTCCAGTGCCCAGAACAGTGCCTGGCACAGGGTAGGCGCCCAGTAATGGTTTGTTGCATGTTGAATTTGCTGACTGTCATTCACTGAATTAGAGGCTGGGCTAGGACCCACATCTCCCAGGCCAGAAGCCACCCAAGCCCCAGCCAATTTCCCCATAACTATCAGGTCCCAAGACATGGTTCCTGACCCCCAAATGTCCCCTCTCCCACACACATACATGTCTATGCCTCAATCAACTCAGATGATTTATGGCCTGTTCCAAGTTAACCCTGGAGGGGAAGGTGAGCCCTCTGCAGAAACCATTGCTTATCACCAGTGCATTTTGAGTGTGAGGACAGTTAAAAAAATTTTTTTTATTATTATTAACAAAATAATATGGGACCTAATGTGCTATCAGCTATCTCTTTTTAAAAACATAGCTTTAATGAAATATAATTGACATATAATAAACGGCATATACTTAAAATGTACATTTTAATAAGTTTTGATGTATATATCATCACCACAATCAAGATAAAGAATGCATCCACTACCCCAAAAGTTTCCTTGTGCCCCTTTGTAATCCTTCCCTCCCAACCCATCTTCACACCTCCTGCCCCATCCTCAAGCAACAACTAATCTGCTTTATGTCACCATAGATTAATTTGTATTTCCAGACTTTATTATATAAATGGAACCGCATAGTATGTACTTGTTTTTGTCTGACTTCTTTCATTCAACGTAATTATTTTGAGATTCATCCATGTTGTTGCATGTACCAATAGTTTATTCCTTTTTATTGCTGAGGTGTATTCTATTAGGTAGATATACCAAAACTTTTTAATCCAGTCATCTGCCGATGGACATTTGGGTTGTTCCCAGTTTTTAGATGTTACATATAAAGCTGCTATGAACATCTGTGTACAAGTCTTTGTATGGACATATGCTTTCATTTCTCTTGGCAAATACCTAGGAATGGAATGAGTAGATCATATATTTAACATTTTAAGACACTTCCAAACTTTTTCCAAGTGCTTGCACCATTTCACCCTTCCGTCAGCAGTACATGAGAGTTCCAGTTCCCCCACACTCTTGCCAACACTTGTTATGCTCAGTCTTTTTAATTTTAGTCATGCTAATAGGTCTGTAGTGATGTATCATTGTGGCTTTGATTGGCATTTCCCATTTACCTAATGACTAATGATGTTGAGCATCTTTTCACGTATTTATTGTGCGTTTATATATCATTGAAGAAATGTCTATTCATATATTTTGCCCATTTATAACCTGGGTTATTTATCTTTTTATTATGGAGTTATAAGTGTTCTTTATATATTCTGGATACAAGTCCTTTATCAGATTATTATTGACAAATATTTTCTCCCAGTCTGTGGCTTGTATTTTTATTCTTTTACCAGTGTCTTTTGAAGAGTGAAAGTTTTTAATTTTCATGATGTTCAATTTATCAATTAGTTCTTTTATGGGTCCTGCTTTTGATGTTGCATCTAAGAGATATTGCTTAACCCAAAATCACAAAAGTTTTCTCCTGGGAGTTTTATAGTTTTAGGCCCTACATTTATGTCTACGATCCGTTTGAAGTTAATTTTTATATATGGCCTGAGGTATAGATTGAAGTTCATTTTTTGCATATGGATATTGAGTTGTTCCAGCAACACTTGATGAAAAGACTAGCCATTCTCCACAGAATTGTCTTTGTACCTGTGTCAAAAACAAAATGCCTTTATATGTTTGTGGGTCTATTTCTGGAATTTTTATTCTGTTCCACTGATCTATTTATTTGTTTCTTTTTATGCCAACACCACATTGTATCAATTACTGTAGTTTTATAATAAGTCTTGAAGTCACTAAGTGTTAGTTTTCTAATAACTTTATTCTTTTTCAAAGTTGTTTTGGCTATTGTAGATCCTTTGAGTTTCCATATGAATTTTAGAATCAATTTGTCAATTTCTACAAAAAAGCCTATAGTTTTCTTCATAATTCTTATGCTTACATTTTGTTAACTCCTTTGATCTGTGGGATTATAATTTTCATTAAATTTATAAATTTATCTGCTATTATTGTTTCAAATATCCTGCCCCCCCCTTTCAGGGACTCCAATTATACATGTACGTTAGGGAGTTTGAATTTGTCCCACAACTCCCTGCTGCTCTGTTCAAAAAAATTCTTTTTTTCACTCTCTCTGAAGTGGTTGCTATAGTGTCAAGTTCATTAATCTTTCTTCTGCAATTTCTAATCTGCTGTCAATTCCATCCAGTGTGTATTTCATCTCACACGTTGTAGTTTTCACCTCTCAATATTCCGTTTGATCTTTTTAATATCTTCCATGGCTCTACTTCGCTTTGAGAACATATGGAATATAGTAATCATAACTTCTAAAGTCCTTGTCTGCAAATTCTGTCATCTGTGTCACCTCTGAGTTGGTTTTGATTGATTCCTTTATCTCCTCATCATGGTTGCATTTCCCACTTCTTTGCATGCCTGCTAATTTTTAACTGAGTCCTAGGTGTGGTGAATTCTCTACCCTGTTGGATGCTGGATGTTTTTGTATTTCTATAAAATTTCTTAAGCTATATTCTGGGATATGGTTAAGTTACTTGTTAGTAGTTTGATCCTTTCAAGTCTTTTAAGAATGGTTCAGGGGGCCAGCCCGGTGGCGTAGTGGTTAAGTTCGCACATTCTGCTTTGGCGGCCTGGGGTTTGTAGGTTCCGATCCCGGGTGTGGACATATGCACCACTTATCAAGCCATGCTGGGGCAGCGTCCCACGTGTAAAGTAGAGGAAGATGGGCACGGATGTTAGCCCAGGGTCAATCATCCTCAGCAAAAAGAGGAGGATTAGCAACAGATGTTAGCTCAAGGCTAAGCTTCCTCACAAAAAAAAAAAAAATTGTTTGGAGGAACTGAGGTAGTCCTTAATCCAGGGCTATTTGCTTCTCACTATGCGGGCAAGGCCTTTCTGTGTACTTTACTCATGTGAACTATGAGGCTTTCCACTCTGCTAGTGGGACAGGCACTCTTCCCAGCCCCGTGTGAGGGCTGGTGCCTTGCTGGTTACCTTGCATCCTGTGGGTGGTTCTTTCCCCAGAATTTGATAGTTTCCTCAAAAAGGGATGCTTGCTACTACTCAGCTGAGTACTGGAGAGGGACCCTCTAAAGATCTTCAGACTTTTTCTCCTCTTGATACTCTGCCCTGTGAACTCTGAGTGTCTTGTCCTTCCCGGTTTCTCAGCTCTGTCTCTTTAAGTCAGCTCCACCTGGTTCCTCCTCTCTGCATCACGGCCTGGACACACAGATGGCTGGGGAATCACCGGTGTCACCTTTTCCTGTCCCACCCCTCAGGGATCATTGTCTTCCGTTGTCTAATATTCAGCGTCTTGGTCTTGGCACTTTACACCTGAGTCTCAATTTCTTTACCTACATGTGGGGAATAATATCAACTACCCTCCCCCCCGAGTTGTGAGGATTAAATGAGATAATCTGCTAAATCACTAAGCTCAATGTCTACTATACAATAAGTGCTCAGTAGATGGGGGCTGCTCTTACGTATCACCACGACAACTGCTACCGTCCAATACCAATGGCTGAGGAAATACATACTGGGCAAAGGCTACCAGGAATTCAGAAATGCTTCCAATGAGTTTCTCTGTCATTATAATCACAGTAGCACATACATATAATAAAATAGTGGTCTGTTATGTGGTAAGCCAATTATTCCATGTATAGACAGTGCATGGTGCTGTCAGGTGCCGGATATACAACAGATAGTTTCGAGGACCAGGACCCTTTGCAATAACCACCCCCAGGAGTTTAATAACCACACTTTGACTTGGATCTAGTCAAAGCCAAGGGGATTTCTGACCTGCATAGTTACAGCAGTATTGCAGTAACGAGAATCCGGGAGTCACCTGGATCCAGCTTTGTCTCCTCCCCTCCCTGGCTCCCCCATTCAAGCAGAGCACTCAGCAGCCCAGGCCCTTCCTAGATTCAGAGCTGGGCCCTCCTCCCCTCGCCTGCCCCCAAGCCTCAAGCACTTGTGGCTGAGGTTTGTGGTTCTTTTTTTCCCCAATGAATACGTAATTGTCCCGTAGGATGAGCCAAGATGATGGTTGTATTAAAACTGGTTCATTACATCCCTCTAAACAGAACTGTTTAATGAGCATGTGGCTGCCAGCCCTCCTTGGCCCCTGAGCCAAATGCAAATGAAATGCAATCCACAGTATCATTTACTTAGCTTGGAGGAGGGGCTGGAGAGAGGGAGAAGATAATATGGGACAGAGATAGAGAAAGGGGAGAGCATGAGGGTGAGGGAGAGAGGGTGTAGGGGAGGGGCAGAGAGGATGAGGGAGGGTGGGAAGGATGGAAGGGGTGAAGGAAGGACAGGAGTGAGCCAGGAAGGGGGGAGGGGTGACATGGGACCCAAGTTCGGATTTGACTCTCCAAATCCCCCTTATACGGAGGGCAGTGCTGGGTAGGCTCATTATTCCCATTGGAAAAGTGAGGACACCAAGTCCTCCTATGTATGTGTTAGGTACTGGACGAGACAGACAGGATCCAACACTGGACATGACAGGCAAGATGGGTTCACAGTCTGGTGGAGAAGACAGGCATTCAGTAAACAATCACATCAAGAATACATGAAAGTACAGGTAAGCTTGTGATTATTTGCACGAGTATGTTAAGAGAGAGTGTGGCAGAGTGGTCAAGAGAGTGGGCTCTGGTGAATGACTACCTGGGTTTGAATCCCAGCCCTGCCATGTTCTGACTGTGGGAACTTGAGCAAGTTACTCAACCACTCTGGGCCTCAATTTCCTCATGTCTAAAATGGAGATAAAATTACCTATATCATAGGGAAGTTGGGAGGATTAAATTAGTTAATATGTGTAAGTCACGTAGAATAGTGCTTGGTGCCTAGTAAGTAATGACAAAGACTCTCTCCTTGGCCAAACTTTAGACGGACTCCTCTGAGCCTTCTTTTCCACCATACCTTAACCTTGGGCTTCTATATCTGTCTTTGCCAAGTCCAGCTTTTAGCAAGAATCCTGCTAAGTCACTGTAGAGAATCTCTCACTCTTAATATCTTATCACCCTGGCCTGTCTTCAGTAAAAATCCTGTTAGGTCAGTTTAGCAAGAACCCTCTACCCTTAATGTCACCACCAACTCCCTCACCCTGCTCCTTGGCTATGAATCCCCCCTTGTCCTTGTTGTATTTGGAATTGTGCTCAGTTCTATGCTGACATGTCTTTTCCCCTATTGCAATATTTTCAGAATAAAATCTGTCTTGACTGCTTTAACTAGTGTCTGGCTCTGGTTCTCTTTGGCAGTATTCAATAAACTCCAACTTTGAATATAAAAGAGCTAAAAAGTAAAGCAAAAGATTAGAGGGCTGTGGTTTAGCTCAGGGGTTAGGACAGTCTTTTCTGAAGAGGTGCTTCTTAAGCTGAGACCTGAAAGATGATCCACATGTCAAGAAGAGGGGAGACAAAGCATGTAGTAGGCCTCTACTTTTGTGTTTGCCTGTCTAGAGTTCATCCTTCTTTTGTTAGGACCACTGCCCAGTTTTCCTTTGAAAACAACTCCCCACTCAATTATGGCTAGACAGTTATGGACCATAAATACCTCTTAGTCCAATATCCTTATTTTGTTTTATTTTAAATAATGATAAAATAACATAAAAATATATGATAAAAAAGTCTAGGAATGGGAATTGCATCCAAGACTCCCCTTCTGGCATAGAAAGATCTTGGGATAATAACAACAACAATAATAACAGCTCACATATTCTTTTAGCACCACCTATGTGCCAGCCACTATGCTATGTAATTTACTTTCATTATTTTTATTTATTCTTCATCACAGCCCTATGAGGTAGATACCATTATTATCTTTATTTGACACATAAGACAGCCAATGCACAGAGAGGTTAAGAAACTTGCCCAAAATTATGTAACTAGTAAGGGGCAGAACCAGGATCTGAATTCAGGCAGTCTGGCTCCAGAGCCATTCCCTCATTCCTGGTCACAATGCACAATTTGCAAGAGCAAATTTCCTTAACCACCCAGATAATTCCACCTAGAAGACGGGGAAATGAGTGATCCCAGGAGTCTGAAGAGAAAATCCTTCTGGCTGCCCTGGGAGCTGTCTATGGTTCTGAACATCACATGGATACTCTGACACAGGAAACTTCACCTTCTTGCCACTCTCCTGACTCCACCCACTTCCCTCTCCCTCCCGCTCAATTGTCCCCCACCTCCTAGCATGTTAGCTGCTCTTGATAACACCCACTTGGTCTAACTTGACATTCACTCATTCATTTTCTTATGAGCTGCCCCAGTTAAGTCTTGGACCGGCAGTGTTCCCAGGCCACAACACTCTTTGTTTTTTCTCTCTATCGAATCTGTGTTTATTCTTGGGCTTAAGGGAGGAAAACACAGTTCCTGCCCTCAAGGAGCTATAGGCAATCTAGGGATATAATATATACAAGATATACATTAAGTAAGGCCTAAACATCTTAAGATGGCATACAAAACCCTGCAGGGTCTCCTCTAACATGGACTTTTGTCTCTATGATTACCGTCCACCTGTAGTCTCTGAAGAGAGGATGCATCTCCTACTTCTGGGCCTTTTCATATACTGCTGTCTGACTGGCATAGCCTCCCACACACCTGCTGAGCTCAGGTGCCACCTCCTCCAGGAAGCCTGCTGTCATCCATACCCCCATCACCACCACTCCCAGATGGAGTAGTTTCTCCTAAACTTTTGAAGCTTTTGAGGGTGATACTAACAACAATGGGGACATTATAAAACAATATGTTATGGGGGTATTCCATGCCTGCACTCCAGTACTTTAAAGACAGTCTGGGGGTGGGGGTGGAGAGGAGCCCTAGCTTAGGATAAGGAGAACTGGGACCTTCTCCGGGATTTCACTGTGTGACTGTGGGGAAAATATACTCTCTCTCTGGGCTTCAGGCATGCCCCCTCTGGAGTATAAGGGAGTTCAGGCTAAATGATTCAAGAATTCACTCTTTCCGCAGACATGCCTTGAGTGTCTGCCACAAACAAGGAACTGGGTCAGGCCCAATGCAGGGATGAGGTGTAGATGCAGAGGGGAATCAGACCTGACTGGTGGGAGAGGACAGGCATAGACAGCATCATAGGGTCCAAGAGACAGCTGGGTAGCTCAGAGGAAGGAGGGCCCTGCCAAAGCTGAGGACATCACAGAGGCTCCCTGTGGGAATGGGTATTTGAGTGGGGTGCAGAAGGATTTAAGATGGGATAGGAGTCAGAAGGCATTTCAGAGAGAACAGCAGTCCTAGATTCTAGTGTTCTAGGGCCCATGATTCTGGGCTCTGGGCTCCATAATTCTGGGTTCAGGGACTTTTGTTCTCTGTTCTAGATTCCATGACTCTGGATTCTGTGACTCTGGGTTCTCAATTTCTGGGTTCAGAATTCTGTGATCTGAAATCTTTACTTCCAGGTTCTGTGGTTCAAAGTCTTATCATCTATAGCTCTGGGGTCTTGGATTCCACAGTCTTGATTCTGGGTTATGTAATTCTGGATTCTGGGTTCTGAACTTTATGGTTCTGACTACTGTGTTCTGTTTATTCCTTTTCAAACCCAAAAGCAGGTGTTGGGGAAGAGAAGGAGACCCAACACCCTCCCAGCTCCTCTGAAAAATATTGTCTCCCTCGCCCCAACAACAGGCAACTAGTCAAGGGAAGCCCCTCTTTCCGTCCCTTGCCCCCCTCTTCTAGGGTCCTCCTCCTCCCAGTTTCTCTGCCCCCAATGAGATGCCTATGGAGATTGGGGGGACAAGCTGGACATACAGAAAGACAGGAAATAGTGAAGTTAGTGCGACTTTTCCCCCAACACAGACACAGACACACACACACACGCACACACCTTGTAATCATCTCTGGCTCCCAAGAATTCTGGGTTCTCTTGAGAGAAGGTCTGTGGGAATGGAAAATAATACTTCGAAGCTCAAGGACAGACGTTTCAGGCTGAGAAAGGGTGTGGACGGAAGGGCCAGCCTTCCTGACTGGCAGGGCTGAAAATAAATGTCTCCAGCCTCTGCCCACCCCTAAGTGATAGATGGCCTGGACAGGGCACTGCTCTCAAAAGGTCCCACGTCCTGAAATAACCCGAGGGCTTACTCCTTAGTGAAGAAGCAGGAGGAAGGAGTGTGATTTAAGGGACCCCCAGAGGCACTGCTCACTGTCGGGGAGTCATACCTTTGGATTAAGCATTGCCACACCCCCGTGTCGTCCCCCAGGCTGCTTTCCCAAGCTTCTCCCAATAAAGGCTACCGATAGTCCCACCTACCCACTCCGTCCTACCTGAGCCCAACCCACAGACAGGAAGCAGTGAAGTTAGTGCGACTCCTCCTCCAACACACCCCCCACACACACACAACACACACAGACACACACATACACACCCACAACATACACACCCACAACACATACCCACACACACCATACACCCACACACATACACACCCACAAACATACACACACACAACATACACAACACACACTCACACCGACACCCACACACATACACACCCACAACATACACACACAACATACACACTCCCACACATACACTCCCACAACACACACAATACACATGCACACACAACATACACAGGCATACACACCCATAACACACACACACAACACACACCCCCACACAACCACACATATACATACCCACAACACACACACAATACACACATACACACACTCCATACACACACACCCAGGAAGACAGGAAATAGTGAAGTTAGTGCAACTTCTCCCCCAACACACACACACACACACACACACACACACACATACACACACACGCAGTGTGTAACCATCTCTGGCTCCCAAAAATTATGGTTTCTCTTGAGGGAAGGGCTGTTGGAATAGAAAATAATACTTTGAAGCTTAGGGACACATGTGTCATTTGTCTCAGGGTATGGGTGTGCATGAATGTGACTGGGTGTGTGAGAGAGGCCTGATGGTGGGACCGTGGCTGCCCCCAAAGGTGTGGGTGGGGGTCTTGAGAGTACAGCTCCTCCAGAGCTTGTGGGGTCTGTCTCAGTAGGTCTGCTGTGCCCCCTGCCCACTGGTTGTAGCTGGACACCCTCTCTGGGCTGATGCCCCCACCTCAGGGATCTCTTGGCCAGAGGGGATGGGGACAGAGAGCCTGCTTTTCTTTATTTGGTTTTAGATGGTGGAACCAAAAAAATTAAATTTGAACTGTTTGCGGGGAGGTAGTTTTTCCCACTCACTCACTCTGCTGCACAGATCTCCACAACTTGATTACTTCTAATTAGATTAATTAGATGGAGGATAATTTCTTTCCTCTGGGAATATGAACGGTCTCTGAGACAGCCCCAATGTGCCAGAGCCCAGCGTGGGGCCTGCCCAGATGAGACGTCTGTCTTCCGAGTGGTGGGGGGTCTTGCCCAAGGTCACACCACAAGTAAATTGACCCCAAGTCTGCTGGATTCCAAAACCCAGACTCTTGACCATCACACTCTTGGCCTCGCCTTGGCCGCCTTCCCTCTGCTCCCCACCTGGATCCATGGGCTGCACCCTCCCCACGATCCTGGGACCCAGGGAGGCCTCAGGAGCTGCGGTCAGGGTGTGGCCCTCCACACTGGGCAGTGAGCTGGCCTCCTGGACAAACGCTTCCTCACGTCCCTCTCTGCTTGCAGATCCTGTCTGTGTCCTAAATCACGGAGTCCCTTTCACTGTAAACAAGGATGAGGGAATGATTCTAGGAAACCAGAGCTGACAAAATGCCAGGGCTTTGGGAGAGTGCTGTGGAGTTGCCGGCCAAGGAGCTGAGAGAGACCCTGGGAGGCACCTGGCCCTTCCGCCCCAGCTCACCCCAGGCATTTGTGACCTACATGTAGGGATGTAAGTCACCATCCGTGCCACGCCAGCCACTGCCCGCATAGCCCCGGCAGGCTACCCGCCCCCACCCCTCTACAGCTGTGGCCACTTGGCCCCACTTGCAGGCTCAGTGCCTGAGCCCTGGATCAGCCTGACTTGTAGCAGGGAAGGGGTCTTTCACTGGTGGGGCCTCAGCACCAAGTCCTGGACTCTGGACTTTGGCCTCAGAGCTGGGCACCTTGCACACACCGTCACCGATCTCCCCCACTAGCCCTTGTTGCGTCCTGCAAATATTCATTGAATCCCCACCCTGTGTGGCCCTGCTGAGACAGGCACCCATGTGCTCTGAAAGAGCCACCGTGTCTTGAGACCACCACCCTCACCCTCGGGGACAGCCACCGTCCCAGCTCTCACACCCAGTCACGCTCATACACACCCACACCCTGAGACTAATGTACACGTCTGTCCTCGTGACCTTCACACGTGTGCCCTGAGACTGTCAGACACACACACATCCTAATAAAGCCTGTAGGTCAGGTGTGCACACACACACACCATCTCACACAGATATACTAACACTCGGGAGTCCTGGGTGCTAGTCCCAGCCCTGCCCATATGGGTAAACGTCTTTTTTTTTCCTATAAGATTTCTATAAAAATTATTTTTTAAAAAAACCATTAACAAAAGAAAAACTTACAAACTAGGGGAAATATTTGCAAAACATACGATAAATGAGGTACTCATTTCCTTAAGTAACAATGGTTTCATTAAAAAAAAAGAAAAACAGGAAATAAACATAATGAAAACAGGAAACAAACAAAAAAAGGAAAAATAGGAAACAAACGTAACTTGAAAAACAAGAAACAAATATAAATTTATTTTAATTTATCTTTTTTATTGAGGTCACATTGGTTTATAGCATTATATAAATTTCAGGTGTACATCATTATATTTTGGCTTCTGTATAGAATATATTGTGTTCACCACCAAAAGTCTAGTTGCCATCCATCACGGCACACACGTGCCCTTTTACCCCATTTCTCCCTCCCCCCTCCCCCTTCTCCTCTGGGAACCAGCAATCTATTCTCTGTCTCTATATGTTTGTTTGTTGTTGTTGTTTTTGTCTTATCTTCCTTGTATGAGTGAGATCAGACGGTATTTGGCTTTCTCCATCTGACATTTCACTTAGCATAATGCCCTCAAGGTCCATCCATGTTGTTACAAATGGCAAGATTTCATCTTTTTTTATGGCTGAGTAGTATTCCATTGAGTATATATACCACATCTTCTTTATTCATTCATCTGTTGATAGGCGCTTAGCTTGTTTCTAAGTCTTGGCTATTGTGAATAATGCTGCATTGAACACAGGGGTGCATGTATCTTTTTGAATTAGTGTTTTCATGTTCTTTGGATAAATACTCAGAAGTGGACTAGCTGGATCATAGGGTAGTTCTATTCTTAATTTTTTGAGGAATCTCCATACTGTTTTCCATAGTGGCTGCACCAGTTTGCATTCCCACCAGCAGTGTAGGAGGGTTCTCTTTTCTCCACATCCTCTCCAACACTTGTTATTTCTTGTCTTTTTAGTAATAGCCATTCTGACAGGCATGAGGTGATATCTCATTGTGGTTTTTATTTGCATTTCTCTAATAATTAGTGATGTTGAGCATCTTTTCATGTGCCTGTTGGCCATCTGTATATTTTATTTGGAAAAATGTCTGTTCAGATCCTCTGCCCATTTTTCAGTCACTGTTGTTTATTTTTTTTGTTGTATGAGTCTTTTATGTATTTTGGATATTAACGCCTTATCAGACACACAATTTGTGAATATCTTCTCCCAGTTGATGGGTTGTCTTTTTGTTTTGTTGATGTTTTCCTTTGCTGTGCAGAAGCTTTTTAGTTTGATATAGTCTCATTTGTTTATTTTTTCTTTTGTTTTCTTATTTTTGTTTTTGTTTTTCTTTTGTTTGAGGAGACATGTTCAAAAAGATACTGCTAAGACCGATGTCAAAGAACGTGCTGCCTATATTTTCTTCTAGGTGTTCTATGGTTTCAGGTATTACATTCAGGTCTTTAATCCATTTTGAGTTAATTTTTGTGTTTGGTCTCAGCCAATGGTCTACTTTCATACTTTTGCACGTGGCTGTCCAGTTTTCCCAGCGCCACAATGAGACTTTCCTTTCTCCATTGTATGTTCTTGGCTCCTTTGCAAAATTTAGCTGTCCAGATGTGTAAACTTCAGGCACCTTCTCAGAGCCTCAGTTTCCCCACATGTAACAAAAGAGTTAGACTCAGTTTTTTGGGGACCCTTCTGGCTGTGGCATCTTGGAACTTAATTTCCTCTTTCTTCTCTCTCTCTCAACTTGAAGTTGACCCAGGCCCAGCCCAGAGTGGGGTCACAAGCTGATGCTCCTTAATAGCCTCCATCAACAAACTGGGAGCTCACCCCAGCAGCCCCAGGACAGAGGCAGAGATGGAGTCGGGGGCCTGGGAAAGCACAGAGGCGTTTATTGTCCCCAGGCGCACACACGCAGACACACACACATCCTGCTTTCAGTCTGAGACACAACTGCAGGAAAAGTCATTACCAGCTGGAAGGGAAGGGATTTGTCATCCTGTTCCAGGCCCAGCGCTGGGCCTCGCGCTCTCACCATCTGGGATCAGTGACCAACATCTGTTCCTTTAATATTTCTCTAAGAATCTTGCTGGTGAGGGGGACCAGCCCAGGAAGGCAAGAGAACAGAAGAGTAGGAGCCAGAAGCCTAGGGACAGATTAATCATGTCCTGTAGACACAGATAGGCCCTGGGGACAGTTTGGAGAAAGGGGACAGGCAAGTCTACAGCCAGGGGGCCTGGAGTCGCAGGTGGACCACAGACTGGGGAGTCAACAGAGGGGTGACAGTGCCCACTGAGAAGCAGCCTGGCATTTGCATGGCCCTGAGAGTGAGCGCCCCCTTAAAAGTTTGCACCCACCCTAGATGCCTCACTCGCCTTACCCTAGTCCTGCCGAGGGCCCTGCATGTCACTGAGGGTGACGGCAGGTCCCTGCCTTGCTGCTCTGTGTCCTGCCCTCTTCTCTGCACAGCTGGGGCCTCCTGAGCCCCACTTGTATGACCAGACAGCTCCAGGCTCCAGGACCAATCCTGCTGCCACCAAGGGGGTTTACAGAGTTCTGGGCGCAGGTAATGGGGTGGCTGGTGGAGTCTGGCCTGGTTCTGAATCCCAGCCCCTGACTCACTGTGCGACCTGAGCAGCCTCCTCCCCGTCTCTGGGCCTCGGGTTCCTCATCCTCCCACAGGGCGAGGAGCCTGCCGGGACCCCAGGGACTCCCACTGGGCACGGGGGCATCTGCAGGAGCTCAGGGGACTTTCGTTCCCATCCCCTCTGGGGATTCCACAGTGCCTGGCTCCAAGTCAGCACCAGTAAATATCCATTAACCTGGTGAGATAATGAAATGAGCTCGTGCCTGTGTCTGGGCCTCACGGCAGCAAAATCTAAAGCTGTGTGTTGTGAAATCAAACAGCTAGAGGCCCATCTGGGTGGGACTATTGTGGGTTTGGCTGAAGGACGTCAGGGACGACGTCCTGGAGGAGGCAGGCCTAGGGCTGGGTAGGATTTGGATAGAAGAGGGGAAGGTGTGCTAGGAGGGGGAGACTGTGTGTGCAAAGGAGGGAGGCGGGAAGGGGAAGGGTCGATGGGAGACCTGTCTCTCTTGTGTTGCAAGGCTGAGTAGTGTGTGTGTGTGTGTGTGTGTGTGTGTGTGTGTGTGTGTGTGGAGTCCCAGCACAGTGCTGGGCTCCCCGGGGAAGCTTGGTAACAGGGGCTCCCTCCCCTCTGTCAGCTCATCCAGGTCACCTGCTCCCCTCTGTCCCCAGGAGTGACCTCCCTACCTGGTCATATGTGATCCCAGTGGGAGACAGGCTTCAGTGCAGGGACCTGGGGGATCACGGACACGTCACCACTCTTGGGGAAGACAACCAGGCTCTCCTTGCTGTGAAACACAGACCCTAGAGCCTCGGAGCTGGGAGGCCCCTCTCCATCCTGTAGGAACCTGGCACAGAGAGGTTAAGGGAGTGGCCCAAAGTCACCCAGCCCCCAATGCAGCCCCAGTGCTCTGCTCTCTAAGCAGCCTGGGGGGAGGGCCCCCTGTCTACACACTTGGAGAACCTCAAGGATTCCTGTTCTCCTGTCGTCCTCCCTCTGCCCTCACCTACTTGCTCCGGGGCTGAGAGGAGCCTGGAAAGGGGACCCAGGGGCTCCCTGGGAGTCCAGGCCAGTGATCTGTAGGCCCATCTGGCCGAGGCCTGGGCCTGTGCTGGGAAGGGGAGGGTTAAGCCATGAGCAGCTCTTCCTGCTTGGTATTTAACTTGCGGTTTCTCAAGGCCATCAGGAGCCCCACGGAGCAAACGTTTTCTCTCTTAATGACACTGCAGCAGATTAAAGAGGGGCCCATCTTCCACTGACATAGAAAAGAAGCCATCCATTACCCAGAATGACCCAGGGCTGGCAGCTGGAATAACTTTCCCAGAGGCCTGGGTGGAGGAGGGGTCCTCTCATCCCCACCATCAGCAAATCCTGCCTGGTCCCCCGACACTCACTCCAGGAGAGGACAGTCTGGAAAGACATTGAGACAGGCTGGGCCTCTGCTCAACACAAGAGAGAGCTCCCAGTCCCAGTGGACCACAAGCTGACAGCCATCTGCCTTCATCTACCTTTTCCCTTTTTACACTCCTCCTCTGCCCTTGCTTTTTCCAGGCAATTGCTGATCTACTTTCTGTCACTATAGACTAGCTTACACTTTCTAGAATTCTACAAAACTAGAATTATAGAGCATGTACTCTTTTGTCTGGTTTCTTTCACTTAGCCTAATTATTTTTAGTTTCATCCATGTGTTATGAGTATAAATAGTTGCTTCCTTTTTATGGACGAATAGTAATCTATTATATGGATATATCACAATTTGTTAATCCATTCGCCTGGTGATGGACATTTAGGTTGTTTCTGGCTTTTTGATTTTATAAATAAAGCTGCCATGAACAGTTGTGTACCAGTCTTCGAGTGAACTTATGTTTTCATTTTTCTTGGGGAAATACATAGGAGCGGAATGGCTGGGTCATATGGTAGGTTGCATGTTTAACTTTTTAAGAAACTGCAAAACTGTTTTCCAAAGTGCCTGTCCCATTTTGCATTTCCACCTGGAGTGTATGGGAGTGGTGTTGCTCCACATCCTTGCCAACATTTGGTATTGTCAGGCTCTTTAATTTTAACCATTTTCATGGGTATGGAGTAGTATCTCATTGTGGTTTTAATATGTATTCTCTTAATAACGAAAGATGTTGAGCATCTTTTCATGTACCGATTTGCCATCCATATCTGCTCAAGTCTTTTGCCCATTTAAAAAATCAGGTTGTTTATTTTCTTCTTATTGAGTTGTGAGAATTCTTTATATATTCTGGAAACAAGTCCTTTATCAGATATGATTTGCAGATCTTTTGTCCTAGTTTGTGGTTTGTCTTTCAGTCTCTTACTAGTGTCTTTTAAAGCTTGAAAGTTTTTAGATTTAATGAGGCTGTCATTCTAAACTTGCTGTCCGTTATGATAATTATGCCATCTGCCATCGTGGGGTCTTGTCATCCCCACAGCTGCCAGGGACCCCTGTTCTGGAACAGGGTCTTGTCAGAGTGTCACAAGACCCTCCCTTTGCAACAACATTTTGCTCCAGCCAGCTTTATTTCTGCCCTCCTTGATCCGGCACCTCCAGGATCCCTTTCCAGGCCTCCTTTCCTGGTTCCTGCTGGTCCGTGTAGCCAGGTCCTGCTGCTCCTTGAGTGTATAATCTCTCCCCTCCCCCGGCAGACCAGTACTTTGGCAGTTGGTTTATGCTTAGATTTGAGCCTAGTTATGGGTCTGGTAGCCAAAAGGCGATGTAGGGACAGATCCTGAAGAAGACAGTGTCATTGTGTCAGGCACCTCCTCATTTGAGACCTCTGCATAGTCTCCTGGCAGGGGTCTTTTATCTTACCCCAAGGGGGAGTGGGTCACTTTGCAGGCCTGGGGGTCCGGGGCGTCTGGGTTCTCAAGTCCGTCCATCCAGATGTCCCCATCCCAAATCTCAGCGACTTACTCCTTTCCTATCAGGGCCCTGGTTTGGCAGAGAAGACTTTCCCAGACAGAGAGTCATCCTACTTTGAAGCCCTGCCTCTCTTACAGTGGGTCCTGTGCCTGGTCTCCCGCTACAGAGATGGATGTCCCTTCATAGGCTGTCAAGTACATTCTCTGATGAACATTTTGCTTCAAATTGCTGATTAATAAATCTGAGTCTATAATTTTCAGTCTTCAATGTATCAGTGGCACTTAACAACTGCCCCCAATTCCAATTTCCTTATAATTACTTTCCCGACATACATCTTGGCGCCAGGACCTTGCACCAGCCAGTGTAGCCCCACACCCCTCAGCCCTTCCCCATTCCCTAAGGTGACTGTCCAATGAAGGCACTGCCACCACGTGTCAGGGACTGTTGCTCCCCCACTTCCACTAGTGACGGGGTCCTCACTGCCGCCTCCACAGATTCATCTTAGAGCTGCTTCCTAGGGCCTTTCCCACTACCAATCAGCTGAGGTTGGGTTCCCAGAAGCAGAGCCTGAGAGGAGGATTCTTGAGAAAGTAGTTCACTGGGAGGAGGGGAGAAGGGAGCAGGTGGGACCCGGAAAGGAGCTAAGCAAAGATGTGGTCTCCACAGCCGGGTCTCTGAGAGCGGGCTTTGGGAGGCTACCTGCTCAATGTCAGAACAGCCCCGGGGACCTTGGGCTCTTGGTCTGGGCAGGTGTATTAGTCAGTCTTCTCCAGAGAAACAGAACCATAGGAGGTGTATACATGCATAGACAGAGATTTATTATAAGGAATTGGCCCTTGCAATTATGGAAGCTGGCGAGTCCACAGCCTGCAGCGTGGGGTGGCAGCTGGGGAGGCAGTGTACTGGAGAATTCCCTCTTGCTTGGAGAGGCCCCTATTTTTGTCCTATCCAGGCCTTCAACTGACTGGACAATGCCCACCCACATTATGGAGGGTAATCTACTTACTCAAAGTTCACCAATTTAAACATTAATCTCACCCAAAAACACCTTCCAAGTTGACACATAAAATGAACCATCACGATAGGATATGTGAGGCTGAGGCCTTAAAACCAGGAGAGGGAAAGTTCCGCCCGGGGCAGGGGGTAGAGGGTTGCCCAGGGGGACCTGGTGCCTGGCCATGGAATGAGAGAGACAGGGGGCCACTGTCCAGGCCCAGCCACCTGTCTGGCAAGTGAGATCGGGCAGCCCTACAGCAGGCTTTGGGCCCCAGATAGACGCCTGGGAGGCAGAGGAACTGTGAGCACAGGGAGCAAGTGGGGCCTCAGACACTAGTCAGGAGGGAAAACGTGTCCTCGGGAGAAGGCAGGTGTCAGGTGCCTGGAATGGGAGTAAGGTCACGGGAGCACAGACCCACAGCGAGATAATAAACGTGGTGCTGTTTCCGTGGGTCAGGAGTCTTGGTACAGGTTAGCTGCATCCTCTGTCTAGGGTCTCAAAGGGCTGCAGTCTCATCAGAGGCTCGAATGGGAGAAAGTCTGCCTTCACCATTCCCTATTCTGCCCATCGCAGTCCTGCCCTTCCGTCCCGAGTGTCTCTCAGACCCTCCGCTCTCTGTCTCGCTGCTGCTGCTCTGGAGGGACCCAGTGCTGTCTGAGTTGGTTCCTCCAAAGGTGCAGGTGGTTTCTATAGGAGGTGATCCCAGGAGGCACAGCGAGGAGGGGACAGCGGGTGGGGAGAGAGAAAAGCCCCAAAGGCTGAATCAGAGAGGAGGTGGCGCTGGGGGCTCAGTCCTGCTGGGGACCCTCTGAGGAGGTGGGTGGGATGTACTGGGAACCGCCCACCACTATGTTGGTCTGCTGCAGGTGGCCACAGAGCGGGCCCAGGGGAGACGGGGCTGGTATCCAGGGCCCTGATGCTCCCACCTGGGAACACCACCTTCCTGAGAAAGACCTGACGCTGCTCCCCCAGCTGTGCTGTTATCGCTGGCTTCCGTAATAAAAAGCCAAACCCCTTCTCCACTCCAACCAGCAAGGCAACCCCAACTTCACGCTAAATGCATAATTTGCTGCAAATTAAACTTAACGGGACTAGAATAATTATGTTGACTTTTTAAAGTACTTAGAGATAAATACATGCTCAGATATTTCAGAATATAAACTTTTCCACTGTGTTTCCTGAAAGAAAGAGGGGAGAGGAGGTGAAGAGGCAGAGAGCTGATGCTGAAGGAGGGGGGAGGCCTCAGAAACCCGTTTGAGGATGCCATGTGGGGAGTGGAACCAGGCCAGCCTCTGGGAGAGCAAGTTGGCAAAACGTATCCAAAGCCTTAACTATACCCACACCTATTGCCCTGATAAGCCCACAGATCTATGATAAGGAAAGAATCAGATGGAGACAAAGATGTAGGTGAAGAGCTGGTCATCCGAGCATCATAGTAACAGACACATTTAGACGGGAACCATCTAACGGCCTAACAGTGTGCGATGAGCTACCTCAGCTGTGGCCCCACCACCTGATGGAATGGAATGTAGCCGTGAAAAACAGGACAGTCAAAAAGTAACTCACGTTGGGAAGATGCTGATGAAATAAGTGAGAGAAAAAGCAACATAGAGATCTAGATGTAAAGTAGCAACAGTTTCTAGTTAATTTTTTATATAAAGGAGAAACATTCTCTTGTGTTTCCTCTACTCTCAATACTCTCCTAGCACAGATACTCTGCTTACTTGGTATGTGAAACCAGAGGTATGGGGTTTCCACACATCCAGCAATTCTGCGACACCACCTGGGTGTCCTGCAATTTAACTCAATTCTGAGACTATTTACCTGGAGACAGTGTCAGATCCCACAGGTGAAGAGTTCAGTCCCACAAGTCTGCGCTGCCTCCCCCCGCCCCCGCCGCCGCCAGCAACTTCAGACGTGCCAAATACAAGTCCAGTTGTCACCTGTGCTTCTCTGATAACCTGCTATAAATTGGAGGTTCCAAAACCCTCCCTTTGGGTTTGATTAATTTGCTAGAGCAGCTCACAGAACTCAGGAAAACAGTTTACTTATTAGATCACTGGTTTCTTACAAAGGATATTAAAAGATACGAGAAAACAGCCAGATGAAGAGATATATAGGGAGAGGTTCAGAAGGGTCACGAGCATAGGAGCTTCTGTCCTTGTAGAGTTTAGGGTGCGCCACTCTCCCAGCACATGGATGTATTCTTGTTCACCAACCCAGAAGCTCTCAGAACCCTGTAGTTCAGGAATTTTTATGGAAGCTTCACTACATATGCACAATTGATTAAATTATTGGCTTAGTGATCAAGTCAATCTCCAGCCCCTCCCAGGAGGTCAGGAGTGGGCCTGAAAGGTCCGACCTCTAATCACACTGTTGGTTCCCCTGGCAACCAGCCCCCGTCCTTAGGGGCATTCCAAAAGCCGCCTCGTTAACATAAACCCAGATGTGGTTGAAAGGAATTTCTTATGAATAACAAAAGATCCATTTCACCTTATGCTCTGGAGCTATTTCAGGAACTGGGAACAAAAATATTGTAAGAAAAGATGCCCCTATGGCTCTTATATAGGATGTTATAAGGGTTTCAGGAGTTTCGTGCCAGGAACAACGGATAAAGCCTAAATATATATTTCTTGTTATAAATCACAATGTCACACTGGATGATGGGCTTAAGAGTGCTTTTGATTTTCTTTTCTGTTTTTTTATGTTAAAAAAATTTTCTGCAATGAGCATCTATTACTATTTTATTGTTTTTAACTATTTTTTAAGCAGATTTAAGTGAGAAGGGATTCTCCCCACCTCCCCCTCAGGGGACTTCCTGGAGAAGTTCTGTGGTTGAAGCTGGACTCTTAGACTCTCTCCACCCACATTTAAATCTCCTGGTTGCTGGTTGTGGGAGAGGCCGCTGGTCAACCGCCCAAGATTCAGTCTCCTCGTCTCCTTTAGTAACAAGAGGCCCGGGCTCTTGTGCGTGGCTTTGTGTCCCAAGTCTTCCTTGTAGATAGGGGTGGCCAGGGAAATGTGAGTGGGGGTGGTGGATGCAGCTTCCAGGAAAGCTCTTCAGTGGAAGTTTATTCAGCTGGCGGGAGCCCCTTTCCTATCCCCTTCCTCCCTTTTTTTTCTGCCTGGAATGAAGCTCTCATGGGCCGGAACTCCAGCATCCATAACGCAACGATGAGGTATCCTTTAGAAATGCCGATACAAATAACCAATAACCATTTTTTGTTGTCGTTGTTGAGGAAGATTGGCCTTGAGCTAATACCTGTTGCCAAACTTTCTCCTTTTTTCCTTTTTTCTCCCCAAAGCCCCAGTAGATAGTTGTATGTCATAATTGTACATCCTTCTAGTTGCTCTGTGGGATGCTGCCTCAGCATGGCTTGATGAGCAGTGCGTAGGTCGATGCCCAGGATCTGAACCGGCAAACCCTGGGCCGCTGAAGTGGAGTGCGTGAACTTAACCACCACGCCACTGGGCTGGCCCCCCAATTACCATTTTATACATAAGAGAGATAAGGTGAATTTTACTTGAGCTGAGCTGATGATTACAACCTGGGAGAGCAACCTTCACAAAGGAAGAAAGTACCCTGGAGAAGCATGCTTTTCTGTACAGTTTTTCTTTGTTTTTTAAAATGACAGCTTTTTTTTTTTGAGGAAGATTGGCCCTGAGCTAACAACTGTTGCCAATCTTCCTCCTTCTTTCCCTTTTTCTCCCCAAAGCCCCAGTAGATAGTTGTATGTCATAGTTGCACATCCTTCTAGTTGCTCTAAGTGGGACACCACCTCAGCACGACTTGATCAGTGGTGTTTAGGTCCGCACCCAGGATCCGAACCGGTGAACCTCGGGCCACCGAAGGGGGGCGTGCACACTTAACTGCTACGCCACCGGGCCGGCCCCTTCAGTACAGTTTTATGCCTTTTTGGATTAAAGAACATACATCAAACATGCCCAGGGTACATATTCATCAAAGTTTCGAAGAGATACTCAGTTGCAGATTAGTAGGCCAACATGACCCTGATGTCCAGGAAAGCGAACTTATCTTCAAGGGAGTACTGGTACCCAGTGTTACCGATACTGGCGTCATAGGAAAGGAAGTATGCATCCTTATCTTCAAAGAGTGCATTCTTTTACTTTGAGATAATGTTGAATGCATTCTTTAATGGTTAAAGCAGATGTACCATACACGTTTGACAGGCCATAAGTCAGGCTTCTTTAGTTCAAGCCAAATCAGTTTTAAACCAGAATAGCTACCCCATATACCTCAGTGTGGGAAAATCTCTTGTCAAGATTAAGTCATGTGTCACTTTGGATGGTGGGACAAAAACCAAGAAGGAACCTGGGAATTTGACAACTTTGTGTGTGTATCTATCATACAGCCTTGGACTTCCTATATCCAGACTTCTACATGACAGAAAAATATATCTTTAACTGTCTTAGAATCTTATTTTCTGGATCCTCCTTTCTAGCAGAAGAATGCATTTTCTAACAGATACACCGGTGCAGGGTCAAGGATGGCTGAGATGATGCAAAACCCCAGATAATCCACGGAGACTTGAATGGAATTGGTAAGAAAATAGCAACTTTTCTTAGTGCTAGGGAGAGTAGGATAGGGCCAAGATAAACTGAGCAGAGAGACTTCTAACTAAAAGACCTCTATAACTAAGAGTTAGCTGGATGGAGCTGGCCTGTGTAGCCAGGCTGTGTACCCATAAATGTGGATCAGCCTCATGGGCATGAGAGGGTTTGATTGTCAGGACAATGGGGCCAAGAGGATTGCTGTTGCTTACTTACTAGAACACAGGTGTCAACAGAGTATTAGTGCAGGTCCAATCAGGAGACAGAAACCACACAGTGACTTACACAGGGCAAGTGTAATATAAAACGTTATTAAACTGTGATAAAGAATAACTACGAGATAAAGGAAATTCGATATGGTACCCTAGGGCTGAGGAAGTGTACCCAGTGTAAAGGGGGCCCCCTCCTTAAGATGGTTTAGACCTCATTGAAGAGGTGCAGCTGTAGCCCAGCAGGGGCATTCAGTGGCTTGCTCAGGGTGGAGCCAGTCTGTAGTCACGAGGCAAGCAGGAAGCTCTGGTGGCTGGGCACGTGGGCATGCAGAGGGAATCTGGGTGCTGGTGTGGGTCGGAGAGGGTCACAGGAAGGTGATCACCAGGTCAGGGTGGGGCTGCAAGGTTGCCAAGGGAAGGCGTGTTCCAGGCACACGACTGGGGCGGGGCATTGCCAGATGTCCCCAGACTCTCACTGCAGACCAACTGCAAAGCTGCCGGGCCAGCAGCAGAAGCCCCTCCTCCCGCAGTGCTCCTCCAGCCCCCTGTACTGAGAAAGCCTGATGCTGTGCTCACGGTGAAGGAGAAACGCTCCAAGGAGTCCAGCCCACTATTACAGGTCGGGTGTCGAAGGGGGAACTTGGGGCTGAGAGGCAAGAAATTGATAATTAGCGCTGTAGAGCCACTTTACTGAAGTAGAAAGAGAGTGAAACTGGAAGTTAGGACATCTGGACCTTGTCTGTGACCTTAGGCAAGTCCTTTCCCTCCTGGGCCTCAGTTTCCCAGTATTAAACGGGAGGAGCTGGCTGGATGAGAGGATGCCCAAGATTCCTTCTGATCTAAAGCTCTCAGACCACGGCCGTTCAGGCGGTCACAGCACAGTGGAGACGAGGAAATGTCCACAGAAGTCAAGTCTCCCCCAAGCTGACCATCCGCTGCCTCCCTGGCTCCCACAGCTACGCAGAACATGGGCAGCACAGGGTCAGCCCCCAGCTGGGTCAGGGCTTCCCTGGCCAGAGGCTGAGCCTGGTGGCACCAGAGTCTCCAACCCACTGTCTCTAGCACTCCTGGGGAGGAAGATTCCGCAGAGGGAGTGAAGATGTCAAAAGAGGGGGTGAGCCACCTCGTACAGTAGTCCCCCATTATCCACAGTTTCAGTTACTTGCCGTCAACTGTGGTCCAAAAATATTAAATGGAAAATTCCAGAAATAAACATTTCATGAGTTTTAAATTGCATGCTTTTCTGAGCAGCGGGATGAAATCTTGCACTATCTCACTCCATCCTGCCTGGGACGTGAATCATCCCTCTGTCCAGTGTATCCATGCTGTATACGCTACCCATCCATTAGTCATTCAGTAGCCATCTTGGTTATCAGATCTACTGTCAAGGTACCACAGTGCTTGTGTTCAAGTCACCCTTGTTTCACTTAATAATGGCCCAAAGCGCAAGAGTAGTGATGCTGGCGATTCAGATACGCCAGACAGAAGCCACAAAGGGCTTCTTTTAAGTGAAAAAGTGAAAGTTCTCCACTTAACAAGGAAAGAAAAAATTGTCTGCTGAGGTTGCTAAGATCTACAGTAAGAACAAATCTTCTATCCGTGAAATTGTGAAGAAGGAAAAAGAAATTCGTGCTAGTTGTGCTGTCGCACCTTAAATATGTGTGTATAGGAAAAAACATAGTCTATAGAGGGTTCTGTACTAGCTGCGGTTTCAGGCGTTCCCTGGGGGTCTTGGAACATACCCCCCGCAGTTAAGGGAGAACCACCGCAGTGCATTTGCTCATCAAATCTTAGTATTTGAAGAGAACCTTAGTGGCCTTCCATTTCTATCCCCTGCTTGGTGCTGGGATTCCTTCCACACAATCACTGCCAACCATAAAATAATTTCACCATATTGAGCCTCCTCATCACCCTTGTCATCATCCTCATCATTACCATCTTCCTCCTTCTTCATCATCACTACCATCTGCATCATCATTACCATCCTCCTCCTTCTCATCATCACCATTATCATCATCACCATATTCATCATCATCATTACTATCTTGCTTCTTCTTATCACCACCATCATCTCCATCAACACCATCACCACCACCATCACCATCACCACCATCATCACCATCACCACCATCACCACCACCATCACCACCATCATCATCATCACCATCACCACCACCATCACCATCACCACCAGCACCATCACTATCCCCATCACCATCACCACCATCATCACTGTCACTTATGGAGCACCTTCTCTGCACCAGGCACAGTGCTGAGTACTTTGCACACTCTATTGAACAATCCAGTGAGATAGGTATTGGTTCTAATTTACAGACAAGGAAACTGAAGCTCAGAAAGGTACAGGGGCCTAAGGCAGCACAGATAATAAGCAGAAAAGGGAAGATGATCTGAATTCAGATTTATCTGACTCCGAAAGCTGGCCTCTGTCCACTCCCCCTCACAGCCCTGAGAGCGGACCTCTGCTGTGCACTCCAGTGGGGGGAGCATCTTTGGCCAGCTGACAGCTTTCCTGCGGCCTCGCCCATTGGCCCTGGTTCTGACCTTTCGGGGCCTGCAGAATGGGCCCAACTTCAAGTCCATGAGACGGCCTTTCTGAAGATGGAGGTCAGCTCTCGTGTCCACTCGAGCCTCTTCTCTTTCAGGATGAACATTCCATTCCTTCCATAACTCCATGTGTGAGTGACCGCTTCTCATGCCCTCCTTGGCCCCCGCCCTGGTCCTCCTGGACTTCTGGGGTCCCTCCTCCCTGGTCGCCTTGCTTCCATTCTCACCCCAACAGCCTCTTTCCCACCCAGCAGCCACGGCGATCTTCTTAAAACACCAATCAGATCACATCACTCTCCTGCTCAAAACTCTGCAATGACTCCCCTCCACACTAAAAGTAAGATCCAAACTCTGCCGTGGCCTGGAGACACTAAATGATCTTCCTTCCGCTGACTCCTCGCACCTCATCTCCTACCCCGCTTCCCCTACTCTCTCTGCTCCAGCCACTGTAACCTCTCCACTCTCCTTAAGCACTTCACGCTCATTTCTACCTCAGGGTCTTTGCATCTGCTGCTCCCAGTGACTGGAGCATTCTTTTGACAATTATCACAAGGATCCTTCCTTCGCTTCATCCAGGTGTCTGCTCAAATATCACCTCCTCAGAGAGGCCTTCCCTGAACACCCACTCATTATAATACAGCTTCCTCACCGCCAGTCTCTTTCCATTCACTTTTTTCTTCATTTCAGAACTAATCACTTCCTAATATATACTTATTTGGTTACGATCTGTCTCCCCTATTGGAATGCAAGCTCGAGGAGAGCAGGCACTTTGTCCATATTCTTCACCTTTATATCTCTGGTGCTTAGAAGAGGACTTAATACTTAGTAGGATTCTAATAAATAATTCTGTAATTAATTAATCAATGCAACCTTGTTCCCATGTCCTGAGCCTGGAGGCCCTGCCTTTAGGCAAGGTTCAGCTTATCCATGACCCTCATGAGGTGTGCCCCTGATGGCCAAGGATGTGAGCCTCTCAGTTGAACAAGATTCTCTCCTCCCTTATTATGGACTCCATATCTCTATTTACATGGCCTAAAAAGCAGCAGGATGTGAACAGAGTATGTTGGCTTTGGAGTCAGATAGCATGAGGTTCAAATCCCAGCTCTGCCAGTTACTAGGTCTTCATTACTTCACTTTTCTGAGCCTCAGTTTTCTCTTGTGTAAAATGGTATTAATAATACCAACCAAGTGAACTTGTGAGGAGAGAGATAACATGAGTACCTTGTACAGAGTAAGCATTTGGGAACGGGTGGCTATTACCATTGTTCTTGTTGTTGTTGTTATTAAACTAACCAGGTTTGGGGGCCCTCCATCTCACGGGAAGAGCCTTGGTTGAGACTGGACTGGATGGGTGGGGGGTGGGGGAGCAGTGAAGGGACAGGTGACAAGAGAGACGTGTCCCCTCGTGGGCTGGCACCCAGCCCCCCCTCAGTCCCATCTCAAGGCCTGTCTCCCTCCTCTGTCCCTGAGTGCTGATGTACTTGCGCCTCATGTTTATTTCGCCAGCGCATATTCAGTCCACCCTGGGAGTCTCAGTCTGCGGCTCTGGCCTGAGGGGATTTCCTTCCCAGTCTGGTCCAAGCTGCTTGCTTTTCTTCCAAGAGCCTGTCACCTGCAAGACTGAGGAGCCTGCCTCCCCAGTGGAGTGACTGTGAATGATGCTGTGGGTCTCCTCCTCCCTGGTGCACTGAAGGCTCCTGAGAGGCAGAGACCACAGCTGACAATTCAATAGATTCTCTTCCAGGAAGCCCTGAGCCTGGCCCAGACGGTGCACCAGGATCCTCGGCTGGTGGGAAGTGATGGCATCCATGGAATGAGCTGAGGGTCACACTGTCCCTTAAGTTGTTAATTCAGATTAAAGGATGTTGCATCCTGAAGGCATTCAAATAGATTGTGTCCTTTGGCCAATGGAGAAACTGAGGCCCAGAGAGTCAGCTAGCGTGCAAGTAGAATCAGTGCATCATACAGCTGGTTTCCTTATGCAGAAACCAAGGCCCAAAGACTGGAAATGTCTTAACCAGGGCCACACAGCAAGTCTGTGACAGAGCCAGGAGTGACTCGGGTCCCTACCAGCCAGCCCACTTCTCCTCCCCCTCCACCTGAGGATGCCTGGGGCTTGGAATGGCTGGGTTCGGCCGCTGGACGACCATCCCCAGCCAGGATGTGTCCTGTCTCTGCTGCGTGTTTGTAAATGGAGCCCTTTCAGCATGCCTGGCACCACACAAGGCACTTAATCACCATCTCATCTGATCCTAACTGGATTGTACCCATTTTACAGATGGGAAGCCAAGGCCTGGAGAGGGCAGCGCACTTACTCAGGGTCACGAAGCTGGTGAGTGGGAGCCCCATTAACCACTTCTCCCGCCTGACGTCTCTCCACAGCACCGACCAGCTGCCGAGAGTCCATCCCAGGATGGTCTGCTTATTGCCTGCCCCTTGTGTGAGGTCCGGGAAAGCAGGTGTCTCTGCCTACCTTGTGCATTTCAGTCTCCCCAGTGCCCAGAGTATGGCAGGGGTTCAACAGATATATTTAAATAAATGAAGGAATCTCCTGGGTTCCTTCCAACTCCACGACTGGGAGGATCCGAGACCCCAACCCAGGCTCCCCAGGCAGTGACAGGCACCGACTCTGCTCCCCTCCCGCCCTCGTCCTGCCAGGAAGGCTGCCACTCGGCCTTCCCCCCTTCAGTGCTCCAGCCCCCAGTCTCCTCCTGGTGTCCTGCCCTGCCCCGCCCGTCCCTGTCCCCCTCCCCCTCCCAATGCTCTCCTCCCACAACCCCGTTCCTGGCCTGACCCCGGGGGCTGGCACAGGCTCCTGGAGCCTTGCCCCTTGTCTGGCTTCTTCTAGCCTTGACCTTGATTTGTACCCTGACCAGATCTTGACTCGCCCTTTGTAACCCTACAGGGGGCAGGGCAGAGAAATGAGGGACCCCTCCCCCCTCCACCAGCCCCCTCCCCGGGACTCTCTGAAGGCTCGCTGACTGGCGCCTCCTCAAGGCCAGGCCCCGCCAGACTCCAAAACTCTGGCCTGGGCACCCAATGGGGCTCCCTGCAGACTGACCACCCCAAAGAGACCCCAGCTGGCCCTCACTGGTGAGTTCAGTGTGGTCTGAGGCTCAAGACCTGCTGGCTCCTGGGCTGACCCCATGTGGTAGATCAGGGATCAAGGCCCCCCGGGGGGGGGCAGGGCTACCCCAGCAGCTTCTCCACCTGAAGGGCCCACTCTCACCCAGGGCCGGGGAGCCCCAACACGACCCTCTCCGGCTCAGAGACTTGCAGGGCTGGAAGGACCTCAGGGAGCCTCCTCCCAGCCCCCCAACGTGCAGATGGGCACAGTGAGGAGGAGCACCGGCCTTGATGCCCAGAATGGAAGAGCACTGGAGTGGAGGGGATCACCCCACAAGCCTGGTCCCCAGGGAGATGGCAGGGGCACAGAGGGGACCCCCAGAGTCCTCAGCCCTGTCCCCTTAGTCCCCGGGATTTTCCCGGATGGGGTTTGGGGGTTCCCAGGGTGTACTTTGTCCCCAGCCCTCACATCAGCCAGGGCCACGCTAGTGTAGACTTCGGGGTCCCTATTGGTGGAGACAAGGAAGGGCAGGCAGCGGTCGGGCGGCAGGACATCCATGCTGTGTCCTTGTCACGGCTCTGGAGCAGCGGGGCCATGCTGCTCTCCCACCATGCAGCGCTGGCTTGACCGAGTTCAGCGTCTCCCAGGAGCTGGCGGAGGAATGAGGCTGATGGCCTCTTAACAGCCTCATGAGGGGCGCCCGTCGGGGCCTGCAGCTTGGACTTGTGGATGGAAAGAGAAGCCCTGGTGGAGCTCACACTGTGAGAGTGACTGACACAGGGCAGGGACCCCGGCTGCCCAGCTCCCCGTCTCCTGGGCCTGCTGCTCGCCCTTCCAGAATCACAGGTTCTCAAGGACCCGAGAGGTCCTCTGGTCTGATGCCCTTTCATGGCTGGGCAGACCTCAGTGCTTCTCCCTGTGCAAGGTGACACAGGGATGGAGCTCTGGAGACCGGGGTCGGCCTCCAGGCCCAGCTGTGTAACCTCAGGTAAGTGACTGCCTCTCTCAGCCTCAGTGTGCCCCAACTATAAAATGGGATGGTAATCTGCCTGTGCCCCCGGGCTGTAGGAGGATAACATGCCACTAGTTCTGTTTTCTAGGTGTGGAAACTCAGGCGTGGGGAGGACACGCGGATGGCTGAAAGTCCCACACGGCAAATCAGGATGTGACCCCACATTCATCTGACCTGAGAGATTGCTCTTTGACTGTTTTGTTGTGCCACCTCCTCTGCTGTCTGGAAGTGCCTCCTAGTACTGCACCTTGGTCCCTCCAGCTGCGGTCTCAGCAGGCCTTCGTGCTCGGCACACAGGGGCCCCCACAGCACTGAGAATGCCCCCGGCACACACACGCATACATAGACAACACACACACAACATACGCTCCCCCCACTCCTTCACCAACATGCACACACACAGCGTGCACACCCCCTCGCGCAGAGCCTCACATACACGTGCAGGCATGCACACACACACACGTATACACGCAAATGCCACCCTCACACACGCACACACATGCGTGACGCATGCACACACAAGCCTGACCCCTGGAACTCACTCCCTGTGACAGAGAAGTTATGCTGAGGGTCGGGGTGGATGTCTCCTTGTCGGTGGCCTGGCACCCGCTGGCAGGGACGGTGGTCTGTCTATGTAGGCGGGCCTCAAGGTTCGCAGAGTGGATGAAGATGCGCAGTTCTGGAACAGGAGGGGAGACCGTGAGAAAGGGGGAGGGGACTGCAACCTGAGATTTCCAGCGAGGGCACCAGGGGCCTCACGAGGAGGATGGGGCAAGCTCGAGGTGGCGCTGGGGTGCTGCTGCGAGGTGCGGTCCAATCACAGGTTACTGCAGGTTGGACGGATCCTGCTGGACCCAACCTGCCACGCAGCAGGTGGGAATAATGGTACCAACAAGAGTGCCAACAGCAGCCCTTCATCCCTAATGCATCCCCGTGCCTTACATCCATCCCCTACCTCCTCCATGACAGCCCTGCAGGGTGGTGCGGAAGGTCTGAGAGGGCAGGTGACCTGCTGGAGGTCACACACCTGGGGAGGGGACGTGGGGATGCAAACCTCAGTATGTCTTGACCGCAGGGAGGTAATGGTATCAAGTGCTCAGGTTAAGGTTAGTGTTTGGGATGGTGCACTGGGAGCCCCCCTGCTGAGACCCCTTTGATTGCTTCCTACCTGCTCCACTGGGCTCCAGGCCCCTCCCTAAGACTCACAGGCAGGCACGGGATCCTCAGCCAGTTTCTTCTTCACGGCATCCCAGCCTTCAAAGAAGCTCCGCAGAGAAGAAAAGGGGTGGTCCACCCCTCATCCGGGAGAAAGTGGGCAGGCTGGGGGCTGAGCCACAGTAGAGGCTGGGGTCAGGGTCAACGCTGGGGCTTGAGGTAAAGTGACTGCGTTTATCTTTAATCAGCCAGGAGCCGGGGTTCAAAACTAAGGCTCGGGGTGGGAGAGGGAAGTGATGGGGTTGGGAAGAAGGTCAAATTCAGAGAAATTATTCCATAAGGTCACCTTTAGGATTAGAGTCAAAATTCAGATAAGTGTTAGGATGAGGTTCAAGGTCAAAATCCAGCAGGTGAGGTCAGGGTCAGATTAGGACTAGAATAAGGGTCATGGTCCACGTTCTCACGGAGACTAGAATGAGATTCAAGGTCAGAGTTCAAACCAGCGTTAGGATTGAGAGTCAGTGTCCAGGTCAGTTTGGGATGAGGTTGAGGGTCAGAGTCAAGGTCAAAAGGAATTACATTGATGAGTAGAGTTGGGTGGAGGTCAGACCAGGGTCAGGGGGCACAGAGAAGAGAGACCAGTGAGGCCCGGGGAGGGGTCCCGGCTGGACTGGGCCCTACACCTCGTACTCCTGCTTGAAGCCGTAGCCCTCGGCCGTCTTCATCTGGTTGATGTGCTGCAGGAGGTCAGCCACACGCACCGCGGGATGCAGCTGCCCGGTGTGGTATGGGGAGCCCTTCCGGCCACACCGACGCCGCGGAGAGCCCCCCAGGAGGCTGCTGGCCTCAGAGACCCTACCGCTGCGCTGGTGCCCTGCAGTCAGAGAAAGGGGAAGGGGCTCCTGACACACACAGGCCCAGCCTGGGGAACCCCGGAGGGACTTGGGGGGCTGAGGGAGGGAGCACCGCCAGCGTGGAGGACGGCTGGGTTGTTCCCTGGAGCCAAGCAGCCTCCCTGGGCCCACCCTGTGTGACCCTGGGCAAGTCTCTTCCCTTCTGCCTCTGGGTTTCCCATGGGTCAAAGGAGCAGGTGGGATCACATGACCTCCGAGGGCCCTTCTGGCCACGCCCTGCCTGCCACGACCCTGTGATCCCCTAGTTCCACCCTGCTGCTCCCCAGCAGGGCCCACCCCTCTGTGACTTCATCTTGCTGCCTGCAGGGGGCAGCGCTCAGCAGAGCCCGGGGCGCTCCTCCCTCCCCCTCTTCCAGGGAACAATCTGGAACATTAGCAACTCCCAGCAATTACCCCCATTCAAAGACAAGCAAATCCCAAAATTAGCTGCTGCTGCCACCCGCTCTGCAGATTAACGCGAGGCACCTGAATAGAGGGTTTCTCCTGCGCAAGCATTTCCATTGTCAGCCCGTGCGGGGCCTCAGCCAACCGGGGAGCAGGTCGGGAGATTCACAGTGCCCCCGACAACCCCCGCCCCCGCGAGAGAGTAAACGATCCCTTCCCCCTACTCCCACTCACTCGCTGTCTCTTCTCCTCAGCACCCCCAAGGACATCCACCCTGGTCCCGAGATCAGGTGCCCACTCAGTCACACCCACCCTCGGACCCTCACACCATCGTAGGACTCACCATGCACCGTTTCTCTTCTCAGGGATCACAGTCCTGAGCTGCCTGCTGCCCAGGATCTGCAAACAGTGGTTTCCTATGTTTTGTCCTCTCTTACAGTTGCATCTAGCGGGAGGGAAGCCCACCTCTTACTCCATCATGGCCAAAGCTCTACTGAGGCTCAGAAAGAAGTGACTTGCCAAATGTAGCGTGTCCCAGAGTGTGTTCCAGAGAACACTAGTTACGCAGGATAAGTCGTAGTCCACTTACAAAATAAACCATAAGAATAAATGTTCAGTTTTTAAAAATGAACATGGAAAATTTTGGTGTAAACAAAATTAAACAGGTCTGTTCTCTGCAAGATGTCTCAGGACTTCCAACACTAATGTGCACTGTAGTCTCCATGAGGAGGGTGGACGTAGCAGCATTTCCCAAACTTCTTTTATCACGGAGGGCTTTTTTTGTCTCACAAAATGTCTTTAGAGAAACAGTGAACTGTGGTGAGTAAGAGCAAGGACTCTGGATTAAGACGTGTTTGAGATTGAAACCCAGTCCTGCCACTTACTGGCTGTGTGTCCTTGGGAAGGTTACTAGCCCTTGCTGAACCTCGGTTTTCACATATGCCAAATGAGGATAAAGTCACTCCTATCCAGTGGAGGTATTGTGATTATTAAACGAGATGGTGCATGAAAAATACCCAGTCCATTGTTGGCACATAGTGAATGCCCACAGCAGCCGTTGGTATTATTATTAGAATTCACTGTAAAACCAGACATTCCCCGAGTCCCAGAAAGCTGAGGGCAGCTTCTCAGAGGAAAGAAGGAGCAGACAAGAGTGGAGATTGACCTGCCTTTAATCTCCCGTAGTGTAAGAATTTGGATCAGGACTTGAAAGGTGGCGTGGGGGAGACGACTCTAAAGAGCCAACACACAAAGCATGTGCTCAGATTTCAAGAGAGAATTTTCTCCAGCTCAAAGAACTCTCCGGAGCTCCAAAAAGGGGGACCGGTGAGACAAAGGATTACTCGTGCTCTTTACGGAAGCTGGGCTGGCAGCTCCGCAGAGAGCTCTCCAGGTGGAGGAGGAGGCGTGAGAGGGTTCCTTGAAGGGCTGGCCGCCATCAGGGGCTCAGAGTGGCACAGGATGAGCTGGTGCGGCTGGGCATGAGCAAACAGCACCAGCTGCTCAGGGTACCGTCAGGGGCCAGAGCAAATCTGGGCAGCTTCCTGGCTGAGTCTTAGGAACAGCACAAGCCAACAGGTTCAAGTACAAATGCAAATACAGCTGGCGAGCAGGCACAGGGCTTCCAGTGAGGCGACCCTCGGCCCTGGGTACCTAGAGCCAGAGAAGATGAGCTCTGCCCGACCACACAGTGAGGAGGTGGCAGCTCCAGGACTCACACCCACGCCTGTCCGACTCTGGGGACCTGTTGTCCATCAGGCTTCCCCAGTTGCCCCTCTCCCTGATAACGGAGCATTTGTGGTGATGAAAGAAACTGGCACTTTTTGGCAAACCATTTGGGTGGAATCCACCAGCATCCACCAGGATCAAGAGCTCAGGGCGGATGGGACCCAGAAGGACCCGGGGCTCTTTCAGGCCGTGCTTCGGAGTCAGTGGGGCTCAAATTCCTACAGTAAGGGAAGTTTCCAGCAAGCCACACACCAGCCTGCCACAGCCTGATACGATACATCGATTGCTTTTTAAATAAATCAACCTTTTATTTTAGTATAGATTTTGATTTACAAAAAAGTTGCAAAGATAGTACAAATAGTTTGATATAGTCCAGACCCAGTTTCCTCTATTATTAACATCTTACCCGCGTATGGTACATTTGTTATAAATAATGAACCAGTATTGATACATTGTTGTTAATGAAAGTCTATACTTTATGCGTATTGCCTTTGTTTTTACCTAATGTCACTTTTCTGTTCCAGGATCCCATATGGGACACCACATTACATTTATTCCTCAGGTTTCTTTGGGTTCTTCTTGGCTGTGACAGTTTCTCAGACTTTCCTTATTTTGATGAACTTAAGGTTTTGAGGATTACCGGTCAGATAATTTGTAGGACGTCCCTCAACTGGGATTTTAAAAAATTCAGATATAATTCACATACCATAAAATTCACCTTTCTCAAGTGCACAATTCAGTGGTTTTTCATACATTCACAAGGTTGTGCAACCATCACCGCTACCTAATTCCAGAACATTTTCATCACCTGGAAAGAAATCCAGTACCATTAGCAGTCACTTCCCATCTCCTCCTTCCCCCAGCCCCTGGCAACCACTAAGCTACTTTCTGCCTCTATGGATTTGCCTGTTCTGGACATTTCATATAAAATGGATCATACAATATGTTGCTTTTTGTGACTGGCTTCTTTCACTTAGCGTCATGTTTTCAAGGTTCGTCCATGTTGTAGCACGTGTCATACTTCGTTCCTTTTTTTAAAAAAAATGTTAATTGTGGTAAAATATACATAGTGTAACAATTATCTTAACCATTTTTAAGTGCAGAGTTCTGTAGTGTTCAGTACATTCACACTGTTGAGCAACCAATCTCCAAAACTTTTTTATCGTGCAAAACTGAAACACTATACCCAAGAAACAACTACTCTCTGTTCCCCCTTCACCCAGCCCCTGGAAGCCCCTATTCTGCTGTAATAGAAAGAATGAATTTGACTACTCTAGGTAACTCTCATAAGTGGAATCACACAGTATTTGTCTTTTTGTGACTTATTTTATTTAGCATAATGTCCTCAAAGTTCCTCCATGTTGTAGCATCTTTCAGAATTTCATTCCTTTTTAAGGCTGGATAATATTCCATTGCATGTCTATACCACATTTTGTTTCTCCATTCATCTGTCCAGTGAACACTTGGGTTGCTTCCACCTCTTGGCTATTGTGAATAATGCTGCTGTAAACATGGTGTACAAATATTTCTTCAAGATCCTGCCTTCAATTCTTTTGGATATATATCTAGAAGTGGAATTGCTGGATCATATGGTAATTCCACTTTTAATTTTCGGAGGAACCACCGTACTGTTTTCCATAGCGGCCACATCATTTTGTATTTCCACCAACAGTGAAAAAATGTTCCAGTTTTTCTACATCCTCGCCAACATTTGTTATTTTCTATCTTTTTTTTTTTTTTTTTTTTGATAGTAACCATCCTAATGGATGTGAGATCTTCATTCCTTTTTACGGCTGAATAAAATACAGTTGTATGGATATATCACATTTTGTTTATCTATTCACCACTTCATGGTCATTTGAGTTGTTTCTCTTTTTGGCTATTATGCGTAATGCTGATATGAACATTTGCATATAAGATTTTTGCTTGAATACGTGTTTTCAAATTTCTTGTTTAACTTTTTGAGGAACTGTCAAACTTTTTTCCAAAGTGGCTGTACCATTTTACATTCAACAGTAATATGTGAGGGTTCCAATTTCTCCACATCTCTACCAGTACTTGTTGTTGTTCATTTTTTTTATTATAACTATCCCAGTGGGTGAGGTGGTATTTCATTGTGGGTTTTTTTTTTTTTTTTTTGGTGAGGAAGACTAGCCCTGAGCTAACATCTGATGCCAATCCTCCCCTTTTTTCTTGAGGAAGATTGGCCCTGAGCTAACATCCGTGACCATCTTCCTTTACTTTATATGGGATGCCGCCACAGCATGACTTAACAAGCGGTGTGTCGGTGCGCGCCCGGGATCCGAACCTGCGAACCCTGGGCCCCCGCAGCAGAGCGCGCGCACTTAACCACTTGCGCCGCTGGGCCGGCCCCTCATTGTGGTTTTGATTTGCGTTTCTCCCATGGCTAATCATGTTGATAATCTTTTCATGTGCTTATTGGCCATTTGTATATCTTCTTTGGAAAAATGGTTTTTCAAATCCTTTGCCCATTTTAAAATTTGATTATTTGCCTTTTCATTGTTGAGTTGTAAGCATTCTTTATATGGTCTGGATACTAGGCCCTCATCAGATATACAATTTTCAAATATTTTCTCCTATTCTGTGGGTTGTCTTTTTATTTATTTATTTATTTTTAAAGTCAATAAATTTTTATTTAAGTAATTTCACACGTTGTGATTCTTTCCACTGCCAGTCACCTTAGTTCCTCCAAAGTTTTGAGTCAGAGTCTTCAAGATAGCCCTTTTAAAAAGAAATTTCGCTCAATCCACGGTTGTCATGTCAGTCAGTTCATGATTCTTTTAGTTGGGCTTCTTTGATTTCCACTTGAATATGAACATTCTTTAAAAATTCCCCACCTGTAATCTTTGGGATCCAATTTCTTCAACCAATTTACTTTTTAGGGCCCCATGAGTTAAATTGTAGGACGTACACATTGCTATTTTGGCAAGTGATCTAAAAGTATATTACTCCTTAATCATTTCTAATATTAAAAAATCTTTTTACATCCGATTTTTACTCATGAGCCTAACGAAAAATGTTACAGGTCTTATTGTCACCACTGCAGTAAACTTACTGTGATGGAAGCATAACCTGTGTCTCAATATATGTGGGTTGTCTTTTCACTTTCTTCAGAGTGTCCTTTGAATCACACTTTTAATTCTGATGAAGTCAAATTCATCTATTTTTTCTGTAGTTGCTTCTGCTTTAGGTGTCATATCTAAGAAACCATTGCCTAATCTAAGGTCATGAAGATTTACCTCTATGTTTTCTTCTAAGAGTTTTATAGTTTTAGCTCTTACATTTAGAACTTGGATCCATTTTGAATTACTTTTGTAAATAGTGTGAGGTAGGGGTCCAAATTCATTCTTTTGCCTGTGGATATCCAGTTGTCCCAGCATCATTTGTTGAACCTCATTTGGGATGTGTCTGATTTTTTTTGTCATGATTATACTGGGGTTAGGGTTTTTTGGATGGAAGTACCACAGAGATAGCGTCCCATTCTCATCACATCATATCAAGGGTACGTGCTATCAACATGACTTATCACTGATGATGTTAACCTTGATCACCTGGCTGAGGTAGTGTTTGCTAGGTTTCTCCACTATAAAGTTACTCTTTTCCCCTCTTTTCATACTGTCCTTTTTGGAAGGAAGTCACTATGTGTAGCCTACACTTAAAGATAATTCAAGTTCCACCAGCTTGAGTGCTGAGCATCTACCTAAATTATTCTGAATTCTTCTGCATGGGAGATTTGTCTCTTCTCCCCCGTTTATTAATTCATTCAATCATTTATTTAAATCAGTATGGACTCATGAATATTTATTTCATGCTTGGGGTTATAATGTGATACTACTTTATTTAGTTTGTTGTTCAATTGTATCTGGCTTTGGCTGTTGGGAGCTTCTTCAGTTGGCTCCTGTGTTCCTTTGACATTTTCCCATCATTGTATGTGTGTGTGTTTAGCACTTCCTACTCACTTTCTGGCACCACAAGATGCTCCAGGCTCATCTGGTATATTTCCCGACCTAGTCTTAGAATCAGCCATTTCTCCAAGGATCCCAGGTTCCTTTTGTTGGGAAATGGCCTTAGAATCCAAATCTGGGTGCTAAGTGTGCTTGATAAGTCCATTTTTAAAAGCTTGCACATTGAGGAAGTGTCAAAATTAACACCGCTTTCAGATCTAAGCCACAGAATTAGGTCTCTACTCCTTGGAGGAGAAAGGACAGAGGTGCAGTCTGGACCAGTGGGTGGTGGGCACATCTTGAATTTCCCAACCACCCACCTTTCACCATGCTCTGCATCCTGGTTCAGTTTCAAATGAGTGATTTTTCTCATTATTGGTCATATGTTTCTGTTTCTTTGCATGTCTGGTAATTTTTGATTGGATGCCAGACATTGTGTGTTTTACCCGGTTGGAGGCCAGATATTTTTGTATTCCTATAAATCTTCTTGAGCTTTGTTCTGGGACACGGTTAAGTTACTTAGAAATAGTCTGATCCTGCTGGGTCTTGCTTTTAACATTTGTTAGGTGGAACTAGAGCAGTGCCAAGGAGAAGGCTGATTATTCTTCACTCCTTTCGTAACTCTGTATGAGTCTGTGTTGAAGTCCTTAATTTTCCTACAGCTCCTTCAGTACAAAGGTAATACCTGTACTTTTTCTGTATTTCAAGTTCCAGTACCAGAACCCAGCAGGAGCATAATAGATGCTTCAGTGTTGCTTCGGGGTATTAAAGAACTTATCTGATATGGGGAGGGCCATGGAAGGACTTGATCCTGTTTGCCCAGGAGGCTAGGGGAGGAGAGCCCAGGGACCAGGAGGAAGGGGCAGAAGGCCTGGAGTGGGGAGGTAGGGAGCACAGCTCCAGGACCTAGGAGTCAAAAAACAGGCAAAGGGGAAATGCCTTGGAACCCGAGTTGAGACTAGAGAAGAGCGGGGGGACCAATCACAGGGAAGTCTTGAGACAGAGAGCTGTTCACCTGCTCAGCCCTATAGCATGCAGGGTGTGGGGTAGACCTAAGAAAGGACTTCCAGGTTATGAGGGCTCAGGGACACTGATCATCTGTAGGGACAAGCAGGGCAATGAGCTGATCTTCCCACACAGGCAAACTCTACTCAACCTGTCCTGGGTCAAGAGCTACCTGGGGCAGACGAGGGACAGAATGACCTCTGGAGTCCCCACTTGCCAGGCTCTGGGCATCGCCCTCACTGTGGCCCAGGGCAGAGCCAAGGACCCCTTTGGGGGCAGGTGAGGAGAAGCCTCTGTGGCTGTGACCTTGACCATGAACATGAGAGAGCAGGTGGAGGGGGAGGGAGGGAAGGACAGGGAGGCGAGGAGGGGGAGGAGAATTAGGAGGATCTAGAGGAGGAGGAGCAGGAGGAGAGAGAGTAAAGGGACAATAACAAGGAGAGAGAGGGATGGAGAAGGGGACAGAGAGAGGGAGGGACAGGCCAGACACCAGCAAACCACAGGGAAGACAGACAGAGGGCCATGGACAGAGGACAGCCGGTCCTCTGGCTGAACAACGGTGCCCAAGGAGGACTCATCACGAGTGGACACTGGCCGAGAGGGCAGTCTCCAGTGGTGTGCCTCAGGGCTCTGTTCCCGCCCAGGCCTCGTGACCTACTAGGAAGAACTACAAGCACCAACCAACCAGATCCACAGAAGACAGAACCTGGAGGGACACGGACACGGCCGGCCTCCAGCTGATCCCAGGGTGAGATTAAGCAGACGGAATATGGATGCTCCGAAAAGTTCTGCATTTAGGTTCAAAAGTTAACTGCACCAGTGGAGAGCGAGGGAGAACTGCCCCATCAGCGATTCCTGTGAAAGCCGAGCTGGAGGCTCCATGGGAGTTGACGGGGGACTGCTTGCTGGAAAAGCTAATGTGACGTTGGGTGACATCAATGCAAGTAGAAGGTCCAGGGAGTAGGAGGTAAGAGACCACCATCCTCTGGGCTGGCCTGGGGCCACCTGAGCCTGTTCTGCAGGGAGGGAGAAAAAGCACAGGTGCGGGGGAATGTTCTGGAAGGCTTGCAGAGTCAGAGAAGACAGAGTAGCATCAGGAGGCTGGAAAGTCAGATGAGGCCTGGGTGGTAACCCCAGTTCTACACTTCCTGTGACCTCTGACAGGTCCCTAACCCCTCTGAGCCTCAGTTTCCCCATCCGGAAAATGGGAGTGATCATAGTCCCTGCTTCTCAGGGTTGCCGTGAGGACTCTGTGTAAAGAACGGAGCCCAGAGGAAGCACCCAGGAAACGTGGGTCTGAGGAGCCTGGGACCACCCGGCTGGAAAACGGACTCGTGGTGCCCTGAGCGCCGCCCACTGTGGGGAGAGCTGCCTGTGTGGGGAGAGGTCTGCCCCCACAAGCACACGCACCCACAAGGGCTGCGGACCCCAGAGCGGGACCTGTGTGAGGACCTTCCCGCACGTGGACTGTGGTCTGGCGGCAGGAGGTCCTGACCAGCAGGAATGGCTGGAGAACACAAGGGGCTGCCTCTGGGGACGAGAGGACACGAGGCTCAGGGAGGTCAAGCGACTTGTGCGGGGTGACTCAGCAGAGCCAGGTCTGAACCCAAGACTCTGACGACAAGCCAGCGCTCGTGACCCCCACGCGAGGAGGACGACACGGAGAGGAGAGACAGCAGAGGAGGGAAGCTGAGACACAGGTGGCCGTGGAGGAGGGGCTAACACCAGGCCAGGCAGGGTGTGGGGTCCACGCCCAGAGGGGGGGGGATGGCGGCTTCCCCACGAGGGGCCTGGACTCCAGGGCAGGTGGGGCTACTTACTGGTAGTAGGAGTAGGCATAGCCGTCTCTCCTGGCAGCGTGCAGAGAGAATAGCACAGTCGGGACCACGGTCCTTCCACAGGCGGGCGAGGGCAGTGCCCAGCCAGCGGGGAGGGGCCTGGAGCTTTCCGTGCTGGGGAGGGGGCTGGCTGGGGACCGGACAGGTCAGAAGGGCCGTCCTTGTCTCAAGGGCTGGCATGGCTCAGCCGTTGATGACCAGGACCCACTGCTCCTTCCGGAATCTTCTTGAAGGCAGGCTGCTGGAGTGGGAAAAGCAGTGGGAAGGGGGAGCCTTCACAGACACACACACACTCCTCCCATGCCCTCACAAATGCAGACATAGACATGCATGTACGGACGCTCACGTATTCAAACACATACACTGACACACAGATACATACACAGACACATATTCACAAACACACACAGGCGCGCACACTCTCACACATGGACACCCCCCCACTCACACACTCAAGGTACCCACCCTCCCCCAGGGCTGCACACACCCTGCAGACAGCCCCTCACCCTCAGTCCCAATGCCGCTCACACCTGCAGGCCCCTCTGCCCAAGGGGATAGCCCTTTGCATACATCTGTGCCTGAGAGGGACCCAGAGGCGAGGCGGGGCGGGGGCAGGGAGGAGAGGACTCCAGGTGGACTCCAGGGCAAGCCTGGGGCCCCCTCAGCACCCAGACTGCCCCTGGGAGTGGGGTCCAGCAGAGGAGGCAGGTCGCCCCTCATGGGCACCCAAAGCACCACGTAGGTCAGGGGCCCTGACATGACCGCAAAGCACCCACAGAGAGGAGGCAGAGCAGGGCTGACCCCACCGCACAGACGGGGAAGCCGAGTCCTGGGGAGTCGTGGTGGGCCGGGGCCCTCTGGGGGTCAGTGGGGGGGCCCAAGCAGGCCCAGGACCCTGACCCCAGAGCCAGCTCCCTCCTGAGGCCCCATCCAGGTACATGCAGGGGTCCTCCATCCACCACCCCTCATCACCCCACAACACCCCAACACTGATGTTGCAGACTGAGGGAAGGGAAGGAGAGAGAAGAGTGGAAGACCGAGGCCCAGCCAGGGCAGCAGACTGGCTGGAGGTCACACAGCACATCTCATCCCCCCCAGGGAGAGCGGGGAGGCTCCAGGGCCCTGCGGCTGGTCACAGGGGGTGGGGTGGGTGGAGGAGGGCGACATCTCACAGTGGGCTGGGCGTGAGTTTGGAGATTAGGCAGACCTGGGTCAATCCTGGTTCCGCCTCTCACTATATACAAGTTATTTTTATAAACAATAAACCCAGATTCTGCCCCTCCTCTCTTGCCTAAAACCCTCCACTGGATTCCTGGAGACCTTAGAATAAAGTTCACAGTCTTTACTGCGGCCTATGAGGCCCTCCATGGTCTGGCCCTTTCATCCCAGTGTTATCAGTACCTAATCGAGGACTGTAGGGTGTAGGGAGGCCTGCCGGGGAGAAGCACAGGGGACTCTGGGAGCGGGTGACAAGGGGATTGGCAGGCCTTCTTCCCACCCCTGGAACTAGCCCCAGGGGAAATGGTTGGGGGCTCCAAATGCCAGCCCTGAGCCCTGGCTCTTAGTCCTGGAGCACCCATGACCTGAGCTCCTTCAGAGGCCCAACCAAAACAGCTCGGATGCCATGACGCTTGCTTCTGAGCTAAGGAACAAGAGGAGGGCTTAGAGATGCAACGGAAAGGATCGACTGTGTACCCTTTTCCCCTGGGTCACCAGGATGCTCTGGGCTCCGCTGTGGCTTCGAGCCCGTTGTCTCCAGGTCCTAATCGCTGATTTGTGTCTCCTGGTCCAGACCTGAGTGTGTCTACATTTTTTTCTCACTTTACTAAATGGCGTTTTGCTGTGAGCCCCTCCAAATCTGTGGAACAAAGCTGAGAGTAAGTAAATGAATGCTGACAAATTTAAATATTTCCAGTCACAGTCTCGGCGTGTGACGCCCCATAATGACAGCCTGTGCTCTGGGAAGTAGAAATGCCTTTGCCTTGCTCTCCAGCTGTTTCTTTCAAGCTTTTAAGCTGCTGGGAATCACCCGAGTGTCCTGGACACGAGCCTGTTGCAAACACCAGCCCCCGTACTGTTCAGCCTCCACCTCCCAGCTGCGGTGAGGCCTCCGCCAGCCCCGAGTCCACCAGGAGATGATAATAATGAACACCAGCCATGAGCAAAGTGCATCTTGATCTGGGATGATCCCCATTACGCAGATAAGGAAAAGGAGCACAGAGAGGTGAAGGGACCTGCCCAAGGTCACACAGTAAGGTCCTCTGGACACTGAACCCCCAGTTCTTTCCTTGACGGCCTGTCATGCTGCTTCCCCACCAAGGCCCTCTTTGGCCCTCACCATCCCTGTGCCCCTGCTCACAGGTTCCCTGAGTGGGCAAAGAAAGGGGAAGTTTGGGTTTCCTGGGTCACACCCAATCTCTCACACATGCTCGCACACGCTCAGACCCAGCACACCCCGCCCCGCACACACCCGTATACACAGCACACCCCTCCCCCCCACTCTCACGTGCACCTGTGCTCTCCCCTACCCCTTCTGCCTCCAACACTTCTCCCTGGCAGAGGCAGCCCCCAGGTGCCGTCAGCTCCCATAGGAGGCAAAGGAGGGGAGGAGGAGCCACGTTCTTGGCCATTCCAGAGAGATGGTCCTCTCTGGCCAGCTGCCCTAGCTTCTAGAAAGTTCATCCCTGTGTCTCCCTGGGCAGGACCACCCAGGAGAAAAGCTGGGAATAAGTAAGCCCTCAATCTCTTTAGGGTGTCTGAGTGGGGATCCTCTGGGTGGGCCTGGCCAGCCACCTCTCCTGGCTGGATATTCTCCAATGATCATGGGATACCCATGGTCCCAGAGGAAGAGGTGACCCTGGGCTTCTCACCTTCCCAGGATCACGGAAGTCCTCCTTCAGGCATCTGAGCCCTGAGTGGGAGACTGAGGGAGGGCAAGGGTGAGCTGGCCTGAGTGGGGGCTCTAGGTCAGAGGAGAGGCCTCTTCCCTCCCGCCTCTGAAGGGCTCCCTGTGGCCCTGTGCCAGCCTCAGCAGTGCTGTCAATTCCACGCTCCGGCCCCTCATTGATCCCAGAACTCCTGGTTGGGGGGCGACGTGAAGAAGAGGAGGATGCCATCACCTAGGGACCCTGTGAGGCTCAGACCTTTCCCCAGAAGACCCCAATTCCATCTTAGAAGTCTAAGGGTAAGAAAACGGAGCTGTGTGACTGTGGGCAAGTACCTTGCCCTCTCTGTGCCTTGGTTTCTTTGTCTGTAACATGGGATAATAATGGTCCCTCCTCGTAGGGTCGCTGTAAGTGCCGTGTACTCAGGTCGCGGTCCCCTCACACAGGAGCTCAGTAAACGTGGGCTGCTGGTATTGCACCGGGTTTGCGGCCCGGCTCTGCCGCCTCCAGCTGTCTGACCTTGAGGAAGTCCCTTCCCCTCTCTGCGCCCATATCCGCAGCCTAGAACGGGGACCAGTCTCTCAGCAGCACAGTGCCACGGGCCGCTGTGGGGAGCAAACGGGAGCAGGAGTGATTAACAAGAAAGCCCGGGATGTCTGTGCACTGAGGGGAGCGCAGCAGACTCAGCAGGGAGTGAAGCGCTGAGCAGATGCTCATCCCCGCCCCCTCTGCTGCTCCCCGCCCTGTCCAGTCTCTCCTCCGCGGTCCCCCAGCCCCTCCATCCGCCTGCTAATGAGCTGAGGCTTCAGTAATGAGGCTGCTTCATCGTTTAATGCGCTGGGACAGCCTCGGAGGGAGAGGGGATGGGGAAGGGGAGGAGTGGGGAGGAGGGAGAGGGTAGAGGATGCCTGGCTCCCCCACGGCCTGGCGGCTCTGGAGTCTGCCCACAGAATCGCTCTCTCCAGTCCAGAGCAATCAGTAAGAGGAGAGTGAGGGGCATCCCAACTCTTGTTGTGAAAGTCCCCCTTGCTCATGACATGTAAGGAAGTGAAGACCTGAATATGAGCCCAGCCTCAACCCCAGCAGCTGTTAACTGGCCTTGCTGACTCCAGGCTCACTGCCCTCCCCATTTAATCCCTGCCTTGCCCCAGAGTGACCCTGAAAGACTCCTCAGGTCTCATTGTGTCCTTTCCTGCACCCCTTGGGGCCTACAATGACTCCCACTGCTCCTCTCTAGGGCCTAGGGCCTGCCACACCCTCCTCGCCACTGGGCCTTTGCATATGCTGTTCCCTCCTCTGGCTCCACTTCCTTCCTTGGGGTCCCATGGCCCCTAGAGCTTCTCCAGCCCTGGCTCTCCTCTGTGCTATAAGTGACAGTTTACCCCTCTGTCCCCCCAGGGACTAGAAGCCCCTCAGGGCTCTGCATCTGGCTCAGTCACTGCTGCTTCCCCAGAGTACAGGGCAGGGCCTTACAGCTTAGCCAGCATTTATTGAGCGCTGACTGTGTGCTGTGCACTGGGGACTGTGCTCAGCCCTTTACTGACATACGACAGTTAACCTTCAGGGTCATCTTCAAGCACGTACTGGAGACAGGACAGCATCGGGGCTGGGAGCACAGACCTGAAGGCCAGGCTGGCTGGATTTGAACCTGGCTCTGCATTTACTGGCTGGGTGAATCTTCATGGAGTTACGTAAGCATTCTGTGCCTCAGTTTCCTCAAGTAAGATGGAGCGAGTAATGATAGCACCTGCCTCATGGGGTTGTTCTGAGGATTTAGAGTGAATTTATATAAAGAGTGTAAAACAATGCCCAGCACAGAGTAAGTGTGGCTGTTAGTATTATCCACAGTTTACAGATGAAGAAGCCAAGAGAGAAGGAAAGTCACCTGCCCCAGATCTCGGCAATGAGATGGTGGAGTTAGAGTGTGCCTCAAGATCTGCCTGACCCCAAAGTACTCTCCTCCACTAAGCCTTGGGACCTTTGCCCCCTTCAGTCTCAGTTTCCCCCTCTGTTAGTTGAAGGGGCTGGGGTGGCTGATGCCTAGGGTTCCAGTGCTAACTCTCTTTGCCTCTGTGATTCTCGGTGGAGATTCCAGACTTAGAGAAGGCTTCAGAAGCCATGGGCCCCCCACTCAAACCAGGGTCCTGTTACAGCCCCCGGGTGACACGCCAGATTTCTAGTAGGCAGTGCTGGCAGGTTGGCCTGAAGTGAGGTGGGCCCAACTTAGCAGAGGAGGCTTTGGGGGGGATGTTTCCAGGGGGGCCCCCACGATTGGAGTGCGCTGAGACAGGACAGCTGGGCCCCCGTTGGCGCCTGCCACCACAAGTCACTGGCAGAAGGTGCAGGAAGACCATCTGCATCTGCAGGAGCCAGCTGACAGCACCCTTTTCTGAGCTGGAGCTGCCTGTGCAGACCTGCACTCTGCAGAGGCCCCTGGGGAGGGGTGGAAGCCCTGAGTGGAAAGGGCTAGAAGCCAGATTCTAATGGGGGGGCACCTACTGTGTGCCTGATGCTTTCCACAATCTGTCCCATTTTTACCCCCAACACCTCTCTGCAGACAGAGAGTCATTCATTCCCAAATCCAGCCACCCCTTAACTTCCTCACTTAACCTAACTCAGGCCCCCCCTTCCGTCTCTCATCCAGGATTTCAGCAGCCTCCTCACTGCTGATACCTATAGCAGTCCCCACAGATCACAGCAGACAGAGGAGATCTCCCTAAGACCCACACCAGACCGTGCCCTCTCATCCCTCCCCTGAATCCTGTAATGGCTTCGCCTCATCCTCCTCCACTGGCCTACAGAGACCTACGTGATCTATTTCCTTGCCTCCCTCCACAGCCACTGGCTTCCCTGCTGCTCTGGGAACACATCAAACTCATCTCCACCACGGGGCTCTGTCGCTTGATGTTCCCTCTGCTGGGGAAGCTCAGAGCTTCACCTGCTGGGCTCCGTTGCTGGGCTCCGTTGTGTCTTTCTGGTCTATGCCAAAATGTCACCACCTCATAGAGGCCTTCTCTGAACTTCTTTTTAAAGGAGTCCCCCTCCCCCAAACCCATGTGCTCTCAGTGCATCTCATCTTTCCTTTTCAGGATCTGAGCTATGCACAGAGGACACGACAGTGAGCAGGCCCTGTTCCTGTTCTTGGGCCCTTTTGGGGGCCCACTGGCAGAAGGTGCAGGAGGACCATCTGCATTATCCACTGATAAAGTGGAAGGATGGGAACAAATATTAGTTGAGGACTCACACACACACAAATATACAAATGCAACTGATGGTGCCACACAGGAAACACATGGGTTGCCATGGAAACATGTAAGGAGGGGGCTGACCTACTGTGGGAATTAGGGAGGGCTTCTGCATTTCCATCTAAGAGTGACATTAAAATATCTAAAGGATGAGGCTTCCATTTCCTCCAAGATGGAGTAGCCCCAGTCCTCTCCCTAACAACTAAAAAACCTTGGACACAACACAACAATAAGCATAGGAAGACTCTGAAAGATGGAGAGAGAAGGTGGACTGCCTAGGGATCTTGAGGAATGATGTGGTGGTGAGTTCCCTGGGTTTCCTTGTTGCCTCCCATGTACCCTGACAGAGTGCTGTGGAAGTCTCCAACCCAGAGCCACCAACAGACGTGGACTAAAAGGCTACAAGAAAAACCTGTCACTCTAGCGAAAGGAATTGGAAAAGGGTGGCCTAATAACAGAAAACTTTTTTGTTAAAATCTGCGTTACTCTAGCCAAAAAGCAACAGAAAAACTGCTCTCCCCCTACTCCCTCTGCCCTGCATTTTTAGCAAAATTGAAGAGGAAGCTGATGTTCCACTCTACCACACCGTCCCCTATGTAAGCAGGCATAGATGCTCTGATTCCCCTGCCAGGGTGGTGTCGGATGGGTCTAGTCATGAGACTCCTCCCTCCTCCACTCCCACCTAGTAGCAATGAGACTTATGTGGTGATGGAAGGTGGGGCTACTCACACTTGATGCCTCCATCTACCATCCAACTGGCATCAGTGGGCCTCAGAGAGGAGCTGAGTCTCTACCCCTACTTGGCATCAATGGGGCAGAATGAAGTGGTGGGAGGTGGCGCTAGTTGCACTCTGCTCCCCTCCCTCCCTTCTCCCCTCTTTTGGTGTTAGCAGGGCCCAGTGGGGAGCTGAGCTTCTGCAGGAACAGAGTGGTGAGAGTCAGCCCTCAGCATCCTCATCCCTGATGTCAGCAGAGCACAGTGGGAAAGCTGAGCTTAATAATATTCCCATTTAGAAGCAACAAGGGAGTAGAGCTGGTGCCCTATTATTGCAGGCATGCTGGTGGGGAGCTGAGCACCCACATCCATCTGGCCTTTTGCTATGACTGCTGGGCAAAACAAACAAACAAACAAAAAAAACCAAAAAAACCCACAAAAACCCAAAAAGAAAAAAAAAAAGATTAAATAGAATCCAGAGTCTTATAATATCCAAAATGTCCAAGATACAATAAAAAAAGAATCACTCTTCATACCATGAACCAGGAAAATCACAACTTGAATGAGCAAGTTAATCATCAGAGGCCAACACTGAGATGAATCAAATGTTGGAATGATCTGACAAGGACTTTAAAGCAGCCATCGTAAAAATGATTCAATAAGCAATAATGAATTCTCTGGAAACAAATAAAAAAAATCTCAGCAAAGAAATAGAAGTTATAAAAAAGAACCAAATAGAAATTATTGTACTAAAATATACAATGACCAAAATAAAAAACTCAACAAATGGCTAAACAGTAGAGTGGAGATGATAGAGGATAGAATCAATGAACTTGAGGACAGGTCAATAGAATTTACCTAATCTGAACAACAGAGAGGAAATAGACTGAAAAAAAAAAATGAACAGTGTTTCAGAGACCTGTGGGACGATAGTGCAAGAACTCACAGCGATATCATTAGACTCTTAGGAGAGGAGAGAGAGCGGGACTGAAAATGTATTTGAAGAAATAATGGCTAAAAACTCCCAAATTTAGTGAAGACATACACTTACAGATTCAAGAAGCTAAGTGAATCCCATATAGGATAAACCCAAAGAAATTGATGCCAAGACACATCATCATTAAACATTCAAAAACTAAATACAGTTAAAAAATCTTGAAAGCAGTCAGAAAGAAGCTACATGTTACTTATAAGGTACATCAGTTTGAATGACAGTGAAATTGAAATGACAGTCTCTTTTGAAACTGTGGAGGCTCAAATTGAGTGGCATACGATTTTCAAGTACACAGAGAAAAGAACTGTCAACCATGAATTCTGTATCTGGTGAAAATATTCTTCAAGAATTAAGGAGAAAACAGAGACATTTTCAGATGAAGAAAAACTAAAAGAATTTGTTGCCAGCAAATGTATCCTTAGAAAAAGGCTAAAAGAAGTCTAAACAGAAAGGAATGATAACAGAAAAAGGCTTGGAACTTCAGAAAGGAACAAAGACTATCAGAATGGGTTGGGATAAATGGAATAGACAATCCTTTTTCTCATGAGTTTTTTGAAATCATACTTGGTGGTGGAAACAAAAATCGAAAACAATCTAATGTGGTATGCAATGTAGGCAAAGAAAGTATTTAAGACTATTATAGAGTGTGGAGTGTAAAAGGATCTAAAGGGAAGTAAGGCGTCTACATTAACTCACAGTGGTAAAATGCCAATACCAGTAGAGTGTAATGAGTTATGCAGGTGTATTATAACACTTAGAGCAAACACTAAGAAAACTGTATAAATTGATATACTCAAAAACACTATAAATAAATCAATATGGAATCCAAAAAAAAAAAATGTTCAGGTAACTCACGGGAAGGTAAGAAGAGAGATACCAAGGAGTGAGAACAAAGAAAACAAAAAATAAAATGGCAGACTTAAGCCCTAACATATCAATAATTAAATGTAAATGGCATAAATACATGAAATAAAAAACAGAGATTGGCAGAGTAGACCAAAAGCAAAATAAAACAAACAAAAAACCAAAGGACACATGACCCAACAATATGCTGTATACAAGCAACACACTTCTCACACAATGACATACACAGGATAAAATTAAAAGAATGGAAAAAGATATACCATGAAAATGTTAATTAAAAAGCAGGAATGACTATATGAATATCACATAAAGTACACTTCAGAGCAAAGAAAACTACTAAAGAGCTAGACAGACATTACATAATCATAAAAGGTCAATCAACCAAGAAGATACAACAATCCTAAATATGTATGCACCAAGTAGAGAGACTCAAAATACATGAAGCAGCAACTAGTAAAGCTGAAAGGATAAACAGACAAATCCAAAATTATAGCTGGAAACTTCAAGACCCCATTCTCAGCAACTGATACAACTATTGGACAGAAAATCAGAAAAAATATAGAAGATCTCAACAACACAATCAAGAAGATCTAATTGACAGTTACAGAACACTCCATCCGAAACACACATTTATTTTCAAGTGCCCATGGAACATTATCCAAAATAGACTATACCCTGTGCCATAAATAACAATAACGAACATAAAAAGTCAACGGGTGGGTTCAATAGCCGAATAGAGAGCAGACAGAGGAAAGAATCTATTGAAGATAGAACAATAAAAGTTACCCAATCTGAACAACAAAGAGAAAATATACTTGGGGAAAAAAAGAACAGAGCCTCAGGGACCTATAGGACTATAACTAAAAACCCAACATTTTTGTCATCAGAGTCCCAGAAGGAGAAGAGAAAAGGGGGGTATCTGAAAAAGTATTTGAAAAAATAATGGCAAAAGACATAAACTTCCAGATTTAAGAGCTGAGTGAACTCCAAATAGGAAAATCCAAAGAAATGCACACCAAGACATGTCGTAGTCAAACTTCTAAAAATTAAAGACAGAGAAAATATCTTGGAAGCAGTGAGAAAGAACTGACACCTTATCTACAGGGACAAATATTAGAATTACAGGTTATTTCTCATCAGAAACTATGGAGGCTAAAAGTAAGTGGCACAATATGTTTAAGTGTTAAAAGAAAAGAACTGTCAACCAGAATCCTATACTCAGTGAAAACATCCTTCATGAATGAAGAGGAAACCAAGACATTCTCAAATAAAGGAAAACTAAGATAGTTTGTTGTCAGCAGACCTACCCTAAAATATGGCTAAAAAATTCTCTAAATGGAAAGGAAACAATAAAAGAAGGAATCTTGGTACATCAGGAAGAAGAAAAAATATGGTAAGCAAAAAAAAAATTATGGGTAAATACAATAGATTCTTTTCCTGTTTTCTAAATTGTGTTTGATGTTTGAAACAAAAATTATAACCCTGTCTGATGTGGTTCTAAATGTATGTAAAAGAAATAATTAAGACATTTATATTATAATGGGGGAGGTTAAAGGGAGTAAGTTTCTACACTTCACTCAAACTGATAAAATGATGGCGTTAGTAGCTGTGATAAGTGACGTAGATATCATGTAGCATCCAGAACAGACACTAAAGGAGCTATGCAAAGAGATATGCTCAAAAACACTATAGATAAACCAAAATTAAAGTCTAAAAAATATTCAAGTAATCCACAGAGAGGCAGGAGAAATAAATAAGGATATCGGTCTGTAGTTCTCTTTGTGTGCATTATCTTGGTCTATTTTTGCTATCAGGGTGGAGCAGTGGCTGGTTGAAAATAACATAAGAGTCTTCAACTGAAAAAATGGGCAAATAACAGGCCCTACCTTATAGGGATGGCTTTGAGGTTTAAGGTAATGCACGTAAGACAAATGCATTAATGCCAGGCATGTGGAGTATATAATTCACCTTCAATAAGCGATCACTCTAATTTTTGTTTAATAACACAGTCTTACTTCCTAATTCAAGGTCACCTTGGACTGCAGTCTGGATCAGCCTATTTTTTGTAGTCTTAAATTTATGTTCCAAAATTGATCTGAAACAGCTTATAGTTACACATTTGGTGCAACATATACCTATATGGAGAAATCAGGATGATGGGGGAAATGAAAGACTGTCGGTTAAACGAATGGTGTCGTCAGGTCTCTTTCCATTCTTGGCTCTGGTCTCCACCACGATGGCCTCCCATTCATTCCCACAGGCCGTCCCCTCCATACCGTCCCGCGGCTGAGACCGTGCTCACACCCTATCGTCTCCACGTCCGCAGCAAGTCCCCGAATCCTGCCTCATTAGCTTGGATTGGGTCATGTGCTCATTCTTGAACCAATCGCTGTGGCCAAGGGGATGCAAGACTCTGATGGGCCAGGCCTGGAGTTCTGCCCATCCCTCAGCCTGGGGGTGGAGTGGTTTCTGCAGGAGCCCCAAGGGCCTGGTCGGCCGCCCAGAGGTTTCTCAAGCAAAATCAGGAGACTGTTATCAGAGGCTAGGCCTGGATGCTGAGTGGGCAGAAGCACCAGATGTTGCTGATGACCAGAGTCAGAGTTGGGCCCTGTATTATTTTCCTAGGACTGCCCCAGTAAAGTAGACTGGTTAGCTTAAACAACAGAAATTCATTGTCTCACAGTTCCAGAGGCTAGAGGTCCAAGATCAAGGTGTGGGCAGGGTTGGTTCCTTCAAGGGCTGTGAGGAAGAATCTGTTCCATGCCTCTCCCTAGCTTCTGGTAGGTTGCTGGAAATCTGGCATTTCTTGGTGTGAAGAAGCATTACCCAGATGTCTGCCTTCATCTTCACACGTCGTTCTCCCTGTGCGCATGTCTCTGTCCAAATTTTCCCTTTTTATTAGGACACTAGTGATGTTGAATTGAGCCCACTCTAATGACCTCGCTTTAACTTGTTACCTGTGGTATGACCTTGTCTCCAAATGAGGTCACATTTTGAGCTACTGGGGGTTAGGACTCCAACAGATGAATTTTTGGAGGATACAATTCAACCCAGAACAGGCATGGAATCTGGTGCCCCACCCAGCTCCTCTTTACTGGGCCAGTGTACCCATGCTCTGGCAGCGGTGAGTATTCATCTCAGCTGAAGGGAGCTGGTGGCCGACTCACTCTGAAAAGGCCAAGGTTATACTCTCCCCACTTGGTGACTTTCAGCTAATGACTGGCTGACACAGGTACAAAAGGCTGGGCTCATTGCCCGAGACGGCACAGCCACATGGTGGCGTGCACGCTCCAGGCTCCCCGGGGCCTCAGGCTGAGCCCACACCCTTGCCTGGCTCCTCTCCTCCCTCCCCGGCTTCCCCTGCTCCCCCCTCCTGAGAGGGCACCCTCCCACTTGCCCACTGGTCCCCAGTCTCAGGCTCTGCTTCTGGGGAACCCCACCTGCACTGGGTCCCTGCCTGGAACAGCCTCACCCACACGGCCACCCTCTGGGGACCATGATCTTCCCTGTGAGGGGCCAAGTCTAAAAGGACCATCTCATCAGACTCCAAGGAAGGCAGGGGCCGGCATCGTGGGGTCTTCCAAACCCAGACTCCTGCCGCTAACACATCCTGATTCTCCCCACGTCTGCTCCAGGTCCTATGAAATCCACCCTCTCTGTGTAATTCCCTCGTCTCTCTCGGATCTCGTTTTGATTAACAGAAGGTTATAAACAAGTCCCGGAAAGAGGGAAAAACCAGTCTCTCCCCAGGGCAGCCACAGTCTATGGGCAAGTTGTTTTCTAACCAATATTTTTATTTTCTTGATTTTTATGTAGATAAAGAATTAAGTTAATTAGTATACTCTTCTTTCCTTCAGGTCTTGGGACTCTCTTTGCCCCATAGTGAATTGGTTACCAGATTTCAATAAAGGGTCTGTCTTTGCAATTACAGCTCCTGAATAGATTTACAAGGAAGGGAAGTCCCACTAAGAGGATTGTTTTGCATTTCTCCTCCTTTAATTATATGGTTGTGTCCTGGCCAAAAGCTCTGTGGAAAATGGAGGAAAATCCTAACACCCTATCTGTTCCAGATGCAAATGCAACTAAAAAGGGAGAAGACAGGTGTGAGGAGGGGCTTGTGCGCCAGGAGGACGGACCTCCCTCTTCCTCAGAGCTGCCTCATGGCTGGGAGTCTCAGCCGCTGGAGCCCAGTTGGCATCAGGCGTGTCGGCCTGGGGAGATGCTGCTCTGCTCACGGGGACACCATATCTGGGGATGTGGGGTGGGGCAGCCTTGGTCCTCTATTGAGCTACCCTTTCTTGGGTGCCTGCTATGTGCTGGGAGCTTTACATGGATTTTCTATTCATACTTCACAATGATTGGTTTTACAGACAGAGGAACTGAGGCAGACAGATATGTGCAGGGCCCTGGGCTGGTGCAGAGGGGCCATGAACAGTTTATAGGCGTGAAAGGAGGCTCAGAGATACGTAGGTCATGCCCAGGGCACTGGAATTGGAGCTGGAATTGGAAGCCAGGCCTGTTACCTCCAAATTTCCTGCTACTTTTGCTCTCTCGCTGCTGCCATCTGGTAGCTCATTTTGGGCCTCAGTTTCCCTATCTGTGAAATGGGCCCCAAAGATGGGACGAAGATGAGTGTGAAGTGGTCTTAGGCTTTGGGTGGTGTGTTTTGAAGAGGGTGGGCCTGGAATGGCAGGCATGGGGCTGGTTGGGAGGGGTCTGGCACCAGGGGGCTCTGTGGTCCAGGAACGAGGGACCTCCAGTCTCCAGCACCAGGAGTAGGGCTCAGACCTGGTCAGAGAGAGCTGGTCTCATCCCCGTCACTTGGGGCACATCAGCAGCACGTGACCCCTTTAACCTCCTCCTCCCAAAGCCTCCAGGGGGGCAGTGGCCTCTCTCGTGCAGCAAACCATGGGTCTGTGGTCTCTGCAGGTGAGGCCACTCTCCCTTCTCCAACTGGGCCATCCTCCCTGACTCTGGTGTGTCTGTCTGAGGGTCGTATCTGGTCCCCTGGTCTCGGCACACCCAGAGGCTTTGCCAATCAGGGCACAGCCTGGACCTGCCTATCGGGAATGGGCCAGAGCAGGAGCACCCCGAGGAAGTACCTCTCTGTCCCCTTCCTCTCATGTTCCTATTTGCAAATGGTTGAGTCTTCTGTCCCCAAATCAGGATATAATTGTTTCTGAGCCAAAAATAGCTGCAGCCTGGTGTGGGGAGGGGGATATTAGAGATATCCAATCAGAGGTGCCCAGTGGGCCCCCAAAATAGGTCCCATGTGGAGAACAGGGCCTCCACAATTCAAAGAGCTGCGGTGAGTCTGGGCTCTGTCCCTGACGTGCTGTGTGACTTCGGGCATGTGACGGCCCCTCTGGTCTCAGTTTGCTCACCCAGGAAATGGGGAGAACAGTTCCCACCTCGCTGGGGCGTGGAGACCATGACGTGAGACGGTGTGTAAGCGCTGAGCACTGGGCGGATCCCTTCCCTTCTCTGGGCTCCTTGTCTCTCTGTGAGTGGGGTTAGTGCTTCCTGCTCCCTAGGCTCCTACCGAAGGCTCAGGGAGAGGCTGCAGTGAAATGTGCCTTGGCCTCTGCTCAGCACACAGTAGGCACTTTATCAGTGCGATTGTCTCTGAAACTCCAGCACCAGTGAGAGAGATTCAGCATTTTCTTGGGTGCCCCACCGGGAGGGTGTGACTGCGGGCAAATTATTTCCCAGTCTGAACTCCGCTCTGCTTCCCAGATGGGTCCCAGCTCTGCCCCGTATCCACACCCAGCACCCAGCCCAGTGTCTGGCTCAAAACAGGTGCTCAGCACATACGCTTGTTGAATAAATGAGTTAATGAATAATATCTGGGACCACACATAACACACCCGCTCCCTCTGCTCCCCGCAGCCCATCAGCTGAAATAATGGTAAATAATATTCAATAGCACAAGAATTGTGAGAGCTGACACATATTGAGTGCTTCCATGTGCCAAGCATTGTTATTCTTCACAACAACTCTGGGACATGGGTGTCAGTCTATGCCATTTTACAGATGGGGAAAAATGAGGCTCAGAGAGCAGATGGGACTTGCAGGGGTAAGGGGAGGAGCCGGGACTTGAACCCAGGCCTGGCTGCCCCTCGTGGTCCCTGTGCTTCTCTCTCCCAGTGGAGAACCTCGCCTGCCCCCAGAGGCTCCTCAGGGGCTTGGATTGGGGTCCCCTCCCTGCTGGTGCTGCGTCTGGTCTTCCTCCAGCTGACCGCATCCCCTCCAGGGTGGGCCCAGAGCAGACGCCCCTCCACCAGCCCACCCCCACCCCACCCCCCGCAGGCCCCACTGCAGCCTGGAGCCTTTTCTGCCTGTTCCTCACCCTCCATGGTTGCTGCTGCTGGGTGAGGGTGCGGCTGACTTCCTGGAAGGTTCTGTTCCCTTTTCTTGTTGTCACATTTTCCTTTGCAGCTTCCCGTCTTCATTTCTGGCAGGACCCTTTGCACATGAACAGAAGATACCTCCTGGCTTCTCTCTCCTGTGGGTGGTGCCGAGCTGGGAATTCTGTCCCAAGCCCGGGGCTTCCTCCAGGAGCCAGGACTGGGGAGAGTCCGTGTGGTGAGCCCCCCACCGTGCATCCTGTTCTCAGGGGCTGTCGGGGGTGTCACAGCCTTTGACTCCTTCCCCACGGGGCCTTCCTTCACGGGGCCTGTGGTCAGCCGGGCCCCCTCAGCTGCCATGGTGTTTCCTTGGCTGAGGCCCAGGCTGGGGGCAGCAGGCGAGGGTGGCGCCTCCCCTGGAGAAGGAGAAACCGCTGCTGTCCTGGGCTGGGCTGGGCTGGGCTGGGAGAGGCCGGGCCATGTCCACCGGCCCGGATGCCACCTCCTCCAGTCTCCTCCCACCTCTCCAACAACAGCCAGGAGCCTCCCAGGGAGGCGGACGTGCTCGCTGGGGGTCTGAGAGGTGACTACGGGTGGTGCATGGACAAACGTTAATATTTTATATTTTACCAGTCATGTATTTATTTTAGTGAGTTTCAGAAAAAAACCCCACAAGCAATTAGTGCATTGAACGCCTGATTTCATGGGTATTATTGCTTAGAGTGAGGCAAATTGGAAAAGGGGGCCTGTTTCGAGTCAATTTAAAGGGAACGATTAAGTCAATATCGTGCAGGTGGAGGGTGCAGATGGGAAAAGCAGGCAAGGGCCCGAGAAACTACCGGAGCTTGGGAGACGCTGACGAGGCCCATGAACCCGGAGTGAGATCCCAGGGGGTCCAGCCTGGCTCTGCCTGCGGCTGAGGGACCCTGGGCAGGCCCTGCACCTCCGTGAGCCTCGGTTTCCTCATCTGTAACGTGGGGATGAGCAGGAGCGGCTCGCAGGGCTGTGGTGAGGGTTAGATGGGACGAGGAGGGTGGAGTGTGGGCCGGAGCTCGGCCCAGGGCAGCGCCCCGCATGGCAGCGGCGGTCGGTGGTTTTAGTATTATCAGCATTAGTGCCACTGTTATCATCAGGAGCTTATTCTGGGTGAGGGGACCGATGGCTTTCGTCAGGGAAGAGAGTTGTCACCCCGATCCTCACCACAACCCCACACAAACGGCCCCCACTGGGGCATCTTGCTCCTACCTCACTGCCCTGGGCCAGGCAGGCCAGGGTGTGTGTTCAGCTGGGCCACCCGCTAGGTGGTGACACAGCTTCTTGGAGCCACTACGTCTTTGATTGTAGACTGAGACCAAGAGACCCACCTCACAGGGGCGTGGCTGTGAGGAGCCACAAGAAAAGGCAGGTCAGGTCCCCAGAACAGCAGGGCTTCATCCTGTGTGAGATTTTTGTCCTTCTGTGGGGTGAAGATCTTCTTCTTTTTTTTTTTGTGAGGAAGATTGGCCCTGAGCTAACATCTGCCAATCCTCCTCTTTTCTTTTTTTTTTTTTTTTGCCGAGGAAGACTGGCCCTGGGCTAACATCCGTGCCCATCCTCCTCCACTCTATATGGGACGCCGCCACAGCATGGCTTGACAAGCAGTGCTTCAGTGTGCGCCCGGGATCCGAACCGGTGAACCCTGGGCCACCTCAGCAGAGCGCACGCACCTAACCGCTTGTGCCACTGGGCCGGCCCCAAGATCTTCTGGTCAGGCAGGGACAGTTTGATGCAATCTGTAGGGGTAGGTGGGGGGGGTGTCTGAACCAGCTCTGAGTGTTAGATGTGTTGTCCCTGACGTGGTCATCTATCCATCCATCATCCATCTATCCATCCATCCATCCATCTATCCATCCATCCATCCATCCTCCATCCTCCATCCATCCTCCATCCATCATCCATCCATCCTCCATCATCCATCCATCCTCCATCCTCCATCCATCCTCCATCCTCCATCCATCCTCCATCCATCCTCCATCATCCATCCATCCTCCATCCTCCATCCATCCTCCATCCATCCTCCATCCATCCATCCATCCATCCATCCATCATCCATCCATCCATCCATCATCTATCCATCCTCCATCCATCCTCCATCCATCCATCCATCATCCATCCATCATCCATCCTCCATCCATCCATCCATCCATCCATCATCCATCCATCATCCATCCATCCTCCATCCATCATCCATCCATCCTCCATCCTCCATCCATCCTCCATCCTCCATCCATCCTCCATCCATCCATCCATCCATCCAACCATCATCCATCCATCCTCCATCCATCCATCCATCCATCCATCCATCCATCCTCCATCTATCCGTCATCCATCCATCCATCCAGCCTCCGTCCATCCATCTATCCATCCTCCATCCTCCATCCATCCTCCATCCTCCATCCATCCTCCATTCTCCATCCATCCTCCATCCATCCATCCATCCATCCTCCATCCATCCATCCATCCATCCATCCACCCACCCATCCATCATCCATCCATCCATCCATCATCCATCATCCATTCATCCATCCATCATCCATCATCCATTCATCTAGTGAATGGTGATTGAGCACCTACTAAGTGCCAGATGCCGTGGTGCAGATAGCACTGAACAGACAGCTGAAGTCCTGCCTTCATGTCACTTCAGTCGAGCAGAGAAACCATCATTGAGCACGTGTCGCCATGAAGTGTGAGGATGGCTATGGAGGGGAGCACAGGCTGCAAGAGTCAGGGAAGCCTGCCTGGAGGAAGAGGTGTCTGAGCAGAGACCTGCAGGACCAGGAGGAGTTCACCAGTGAAGGGGGCTGGCTGGGTAGGGACTGTCCAGGTAGAAGCTCAGCCTCCCCTGGGAGGTGCAGATGGGGTGATGGGGCGAGCCCTCCATCACCACACAGCGTGGCTGCTGTGGTTGAGGTAGAGACAGGGGTGGGGGGGCAGTGGCTGTGGGAGCCCTCCCGGGAGGTGGAATGTTATCCTGAGTGCAGGATGCGAGTAGGGGAGGGACCCAAGCAGATTTGGGTCCGAAGGTCCCTCTGGCCACTGTGTGGGTGTGGACAGGGCCGAGGGGGAAGAAGCCAGTCAGAAGGCGGGGGCTGCAGTGGGGGCTGGAGGCGGTGGGGGCTGCAGTCTGTCGCGGTGATGAAGGGAGTGAGCCCAGTGAGGGGGGTAGGGTTGAGGGAGGGGTCCCAGGTTTGTGGCCCAAGTGACAGATGGGGTGACCCTCGTGGAGGTCCCTGGGAAGAGGAGCGGGTTTGGGGTGGGGGAAGATGCTGGGCGTGGCTGTGTCCGTGGACTTGAGGCACCTGTGAGTGTCCAGGGCGCAGATGGGAGGCAGGTCCCGAGCTGCAAGTGGGGGTTTGGGGTCATGGGCAAATATGCAGGTGACTGAGGCCTCAGGGGGTGATGAGCCCCATGGGGAGTAGGAGGGAAGAGCAGGGAGCAGGGCCTGGGACAGAGCCCCAGGACCCTGCGCTTAGGGGACGGGGAGAACGAGCAGCAAGGGAGCCTGAGGAGCGGCCAGAGGGGCCAGAGGAAATGAGGAGGGGGTCCCGGGGCCGAGAGGAGAGAGTGTTCGGAGAAGGAGGAAAGGGCCGCAGCCTGGGTGTTGCCCGAGGCCACGTCTGGGCTGAAGGATGGCCACTGGCTGAACCAGGTGGAGGTCGGAGTGGCCTCGTCCAGCGCAGTGTCTCAGGGCTACAGGAGCTCTTGGCCAGCTCCGGGGATGTCTCCAGGGAGGCTCCTGAGGCGCAGAGAGGGACACGGCTTGTCTCCGTGGCCAAGTCTGCTGGGCTCTGGGCTCCGGGTTCCTCCTCTGCTGCAGGAGCCCGGGACCCCAGCCTTCCTGCTGAGGTCGGGTGGGCGGAGAGGGGCCGCCCCGGGACGTGCTGGAGGACCCACTGTGGATGCGGCCTCCTCCAGAATTCCAGCCCCTCCTGCCTGGCCTCCCATTTCTCCCCTCCCAGGGTCCAGTTTCTTTTCAGAGAAACCAGACTGAACCCGGCAGGACGGCCATTGCTTGGAGCCCACCAAGAGCGCCTGGATTAAACAGTGAATGGAGAAGACGTCCATGGTGGAGCAGGGCGAGGGGATCGGGAGAAACACACAGAACTGAAATGGAGGTGGGGTCCTGGCTACCATTCCCAAGCTGCTTATACGGAGGGAGACCCACCAAAAAATCCCACTTAGGGAAGGCTGCGTCGCCATCATGCTCCTCGTAATTAATGCAGCAGGAGAACAACAGAAGAGCAGAGTCCAGCTGGGAGCACATCTGCCCAGGTGTTGGCCGCGTGGGTCTGTCACCTGGGGCTTTAGGACCCGTTTAACCCGCTCAGCATGAGGGGACCTCGGGGGGCGGGGAGCCAGGTGAGCAGAGGGGGACGTGGAGTCAGGGACTCCTGGGGACCCACATGTCAGCGCTGAGAGGAGCTGGCAGGTCATCGCTGCGTCCTCCCTCTGCAGACGCTGAAAGGTGGGAGGGGAGGGTCTGGAACCTTCCTTCTCTCACACAGTCGAGGATTATCAGATCTGTCAGTCCTCTCATGGCATCTGTGATGCACAGGATCTTGGAATCAGAGCCTCTTTCATAGGCTCCAAGACACTTTCATAAAGTCCTCAGTCGCAGAATCTGAGCATCTGGTCCTTTTCACAGAATCCTAGAATCCTAGAATCACAGGATCATTTGTGGGCTCCAGGGCCCCAGAGTCGCAGAATTAAGGAATCCCTGGAGAAGACCTGGAACCTCTCCCACAGCTTATTGGACCCTTGGAATCTCAGAATCAATCCAGAGAAATGTGGAGTTGAAATAGACATCCTGGAATCAGAATCTTAGCACAGGAGGCGACCTTAGTCCATCCTCCCAGTTAGGCTGGAAGCCCTCCTTCATTGTCCTGTAATAACTTTTGAACTCTTATAGGAACGGGGAGCTCGCCACCTGACAGGGGAACCTGCCCCACTGTTGGGCACATCTGGCTGCTGATGCTGAGCCTAAATCTGCTCCCACGTGACTCCCCCCTCTTCTGGCACCTCCCCACCACAAGGAGCTGAACGTGTGAAAAAGTGAACTGGACACCAACACAGAGGCTCAACCTAGCCAAGCACAGCTTGATCCTTTTGGGGTCTGTGTCCCTCTGGGGCAGAGTTGGGCACCAGGACACGGGAATGGGATGGGGCCATTCGGCTCACTTGACCCACTTCAGTTTACCCCAATGAGCAAGAGAAAATTCCATCTGCTTCTGTCCTTGAGGAGGGACTGGTCAGGGATAGAGGCAGACAAGAGACGAGCACAAGGAAAGGATGCTCACTAATGCCCTAGGAGGCCATGAAGGAAGGAGTGGTGCCCCTTCTTGGGGGTCGGGAGGATGCCCAGAGCCAGGGGTGGGTGGACAAGGCTGGTCTGTGGGTCACCCAACCTGATCGGAGTTATCTCAGCCCTGCCACTGACCACTGGGTGACTTTGGAAAACTGTCTCAGAGCCTCAGTTTCTCCATCTGTAAAATGGGCTAATGAAGCCCACTCTTCATTAGTGGGTTTTGGTGCCTGGGCTGCAGTGGGACTCACTGAGAGTGCTCATCTCTTGGCCTGGCCCTTGGCACATGGCAGGAGGCAAATATGTTAGCTCCTTCCTCACCACAGCTGTGCCTGGGCCTTGGGGAGATGAACAGGATTTCTCCAGATGGAGAAGACGTGGAAAGGCATTCCCAGTAAAGGGAACAGCCTGTGCAAAGGCCTGGGGGCCCTGAGCATGTCAGGAGTACTTGGGAGCAGCACGTCATGTTCCTGGAGTGACGGGATGTGGGGGTGAAGCAGCAGTTATGGTCTAGGGGGCAGGGAGCCCTGCATTCCACTGTCCAGGGGATGGAGGGAGGGTGCTGGAAGCTGGGGCAGGCAGAGGCGGCCTCCTGCAAAGACACCCCACCCTCCTTCGGTGCCAGGTCTCAGCCTGGGGACAGAGGGCAGCCTCCAGGCCTCCTTGGACCCCATCGACCAGGCAGGGGCAGGAAAATCGAACAAACAAAAACGTGTCAGAAACAGAAAAGACTAGACCCGCTCCAGCCAACACCCAGCCCTAGCCACACGGAACCGCATGGAACGATTTGATGGAGAAACCCAGTACTGGACATTGGAGCAATTTAGAAGGATCTGGCGAGGTTTTATTCTGACCTAAGAGCTGGATTTTATTACATTCACTTCAAATGTCAACTGGGGAGCAAAGGATGCCAAGTCTCCTGATGAGCCTGGGCTAAGGCAGGGTCCATGGCAGATTTGGGAAGGCAGCCTGAGGCGCATTGTGGGGCCGAGTGTCTGGGCTGCCATCTAGGTTCTGCCCTCATGAGCTGTGTGACGTGGGGTAAGTTACCTAACCTCTCTGTGCCTCATGTCCCTCCCAGATGAGGCAGGTTGAAGATGGAGCTCTCCCACAGGGCAGTGGCGCAGACTGAGGGAGATAGCGGGGAAGACCTCTAGCTGTCCTGCAGGCGTCCCTCTGTCTTCTGTCCTCAGGGGTTTGTTCATTCTCGCTCTCTTGGTCACTCCCCCATCCAGCCGTGTCCCTGCCCTCATTCAGATAGACGCGTGTCTACTCTCCCACCAGTCCACAGGCTCCTCCTCTTCAGTGCCCATTCGGTTGTCCAGGCTGGCTCAGCCCCGCCCTCCAGTCCTTCTCCAGCAAACGGACAGACGCCCCTGGCCTGTGGGTGACCCCAGCCTCTGCTGTGAACAGCCATGGTCCCTCCCACACCGGTGAGGGGGCTCGGCAGTTTAAAGGGCTCCTGCGTGACTTCATTTGGGTCTCACATCCCCCAGATCCCCGTCTGCCTCTCTGCCCTGGTCACTCAGGGACTGGGCATTACTGGGTGCACCCCAGAGGGCGGCTCAGAGCAGCACATCTGGAGGGCGCCTGCTGCCCCTCAGGGGTTTCTGTGTGACCTTGGCCAGACCACCTGCCCTCGCTCTGCCCCGGGAAGTACTTTCACCACTGGGGAGAGCATCTGAGCACCCACGAGCGAGCTCCGGGCTGGGAAAAGGTGCTGCCTCCGCATTTGCAGAGAGCAGAGGCCCGTCATCCATCCTGTTACTCACGGCCCCGGTTTATCTATATGTATCTTTATGTCTGTGTGTCTATATCTATATCTATATCTGTATCTGTATCAATATCTATGTCTATGTCTATATCTGTATCAACTATATCTATATCATCTATATCTATACCTATACCTATTTCTATATCTATGTCTATATCATCTATGTCATCTATATCTAATTTGTTCTTTTAGAAAATTGAGCGTGGGAGGCCCTCTCCCTTGAGTGCCTCCCTTCTGACCAGGAGGGGCTGATGGTGGGGGCTGGGCCCAGTTCAGGGGCAGCTCTGCTGAACCAGGAAGTGATGAGATGGGTCAGTTTCAAAATCTATTCCACTTTTTACTCTCGTGAAGGACATCCTGCAGCTAAGTGCCCACTGGCTGGTTGCACTAATTAATTGATTATTGCCTATACTTGAGGCCCCTGGAGCCATGTCGTGCAAATATATGCAAATAACCAGAGAAGTGGGTTGAACCCAAAGCCTGGTGAGGATTCGCCTGGATCGGGCTGATTTCTCTGCCCACCCTTCCCGTCCTAATGCTCCCGCGTTCCCAGGGAGCAGGAGAGGGGAGAGGAGCAGGGGCCTGAGGGCCCGCAGACCTGGGTTCAGATCCCGCCCCCTCCTCACGGCTGTGCCATCGGTGCCGCGTGGCCCCCACCGCACAGCGCAGCGGGGGTGATGGGGATGAGGATGCTCGCGACCCCCAGGGCTCGCGCGGCCCAAGGAAGCAGGCGGCTCAGCTCCTAAACTACGCGTGTCTGAGGCTGTGGGAGAAAAGCGTCCTCACTCTGGGCTCTGCGGCCCTGGGGGAGCGCGTGCTCCTTGGAAGGGGAGGCTGCGATTTGCCCTGAGGAATGGCGCGGGCTCCTTAACCGAGTCCTCGCCTCCTCTTCCTGTCCCACGTGGCGGGTTTCGTGTGTGACCTTTGCTGAACAACCGTTCCTCTGAGGGGGGTGGGGAGGATAAAGAAAAGATTGGAATTTAGACATCCTGAAAGATTTATTCTACGTAGTGGATGGAACAACCCCACAAAAACCACACGAATGACGTTAGGAGTTGTGGGCCTGGCGTGGGCACGAGGCCGGGCTGGGGCCTGGGAAGGAGGGGCGCGGCTGGGGGTCGGAGGGAGGGGCGCGGCTGGGGGGTGGAGAGAGGGGCGGGACTGGGGTCAGAGGGAAAGCCGCGGCTGGGGTGGAGGGAGGGGCGAGGTGGGAGTTGGAGCGAGGGGCGGGGCTGGGGGTCGGAGGGAGGAGTGGGGCTGGGGGTGGAGGCTCTGGGTGAAGGGTTCATTCGGAAGCTTATCCGACTCCTTAGCTGTGAGTTGAACGCAGCTCATGGAGTTTCCCCGCCTTTGCAGGGGAGGGGGGCTGGCGTTCATTGAGCGCCTACTCAGCAGGGAGGGTACCTGCTGAGCCCATCAACCCTCGCTCTGTCCCCCTCTAGGCATTGCTGCTCCCCGCTTTCTGGAGGGGAGTCTGGGGCTCTGAGGAGTGACTGGAGTTGTCCAAGGTCACTCAGCTCGGCTGGAGGGGACTGAGCCCAGGCCTGGCTGACCCCAGAGTCCCTTCTCTTTCCCTGGCCCCCTGCAGAAGGGTCTTGGTGATCTGCACGTCAGGGGAGCTGGGACTCCAGACACCAGTGGGGGGACCTGTAACCCACCTGGATGGGCTGAGTCCACACTGAGCATTCTCCTGGCAAGCACAGACCAGGCTCCTAGAGGTGGGTCAAGTGAAGCCGTCCTGGGCTCCTGGGAATGTGCCGCTCACTGGGGCCAAACTCAAGTGAGCAGGTGGGGAAAGAGGCCCAAAGGCATCCTGGGGAAGCCCAAGGCCACCCTGAAGAGATGGGCCATAGCTCAGTGGGGGAAGAGGGGGGAGTGACCCCTAAATCCTCTGTCCTGTTACCTCAGCCCGGGGAGGGGTGAGGAGGGGACAGGGAGGGGCTCAGTCACCCTCTGCAAGCCCAGGCCTCTGTTTCTGGGGGAGACAGGATGCGGGGGGCTGTGGGGTCTGCTCTCTCCAGGGCGAGTCCGGCCCGGGCCAGAGTCAGTGGGAAGGCTCGTGCTCAGATGGCCCTGCTGCAGCCCCACACCGCACCGCACGGTCCTCAGCTCCTTAGTCCTCAAACTGCCCCGGGAGGAAGTGGGCTGTTATCACGTCCCCACTCAATGATGGAACAGCCCAGAGGCGGTCAATGACTTGCCCAGGGCCTCCCAGCTGGGGAGCATCGGGGCCCAGGTTTGGCTCCAGAGTCCTGGCTCTTAGCCCTCAGTTCTGCTCATTCCCCTGGGGGCCATGGCCTCCTTGCCTGCCCCCTCCCATCACCCCCCTCCCCCCACCCACGAGGTGCTCTGTCCCAGCTGGAGGGGCCTGGCCACGGTTTCCTGATGCAGCCTCACCCCTCTTGCCCTGAGCTTTGAACTGATTGTTCCCCGACCTGGATGGGTTCCTTCTCTTCTTCCCCCTCCTCCATTTTTCCCTCCCCTCTTCCTCCTCTCTCTCCTCCTCCTCTTCCTCCCAGGCAGGATTAACCCCTGCTCGCCCTCAGGCCCCAGAGCAGACAGCCCCTCCCCGGGAATGCCCCCGGACACCCCAGGCTGGGTTAGGGCCCCCCTCTGGCTTCCCCATCAGATCCCACTGCGTCATCATTGTCTCTCCCCCTCAGGGCTGGGGTCCTGGAGGGCAGTGATGGTGTCTCTGTCCCCGTGGTTGGCACAGGGCCAGCCTCCATCAGCCTCGTGGAGAGACGGTGGCTCTGTGCCCGGCTCCGCCCTCACCAGCTGTGGGGCCTCGGACAAGTCTCCTGACCACTCAGATCCTCAGTGTCCTCGTCTGTGTGAGGGGATGGCAGTCCGTCTCCCAGGATCGCGGTGATGTGAGGTGAGACATTGTGCGGAAGGCGCCAGGCACAGTGACGGGCCATCCAACAATGGGCGCTCCTCAGACACCAGCCTCCCCTACCTCCTGCCTCACTTCTTTCTATCCTCGCCTGCCTCCGAGGGGCCCAGGGCTCCACTCTCCTGCAGGGCTCCCTGACACCCCTCCTCCCTCTCTTCAGAAGAAAGTTAATTAAAACTTCCTCTAGGCCTCACATTTCCTGAAATTGCGTGCTTAATTAGCACATCCCGCTAGCTGAGAAGTTATGTAACAGAAACCCAGCCTCTCTGCCCAGGCGAAGCGCGTTGGCTCCTGGCTTCTCCTTACAGGACCAGCTACGTAATTTGTGGGCCCAGTGAAAAAGGAATATGTGGGGCCCTTGTTCAAAAAGCTGGAAAAAAGTGCCATTAAACGTACTAAAATATAAAGCTTTTTCCTTTCTGCCGCAGTCTTTCTCTCATCTTGTCATGGTGTTTTTTATTTCCTATTTCGTGTTGTTCTAAGTAAAGAAAAATTAGAATTTTAAATGATTAGCATGAACTTTACCATTCATCTTTATGTCGTGCAGTGCCAGCTTTAAATGCAAATAGATGGGCATTTAATTCGCCTACGAATCAGTGAAATTACACAACTTGTATTTCATAGCTCATTCACACGTGTGTATTTCATTCTGACTGGAAGAGTGGAAGCCACACAAAACCAGCTCCACAGCTTTTATTTCACTTTTTGATACGTGTCCGTGCTACCAACACTCTCTCCTGTGGCTTCCAGGTGAGTAAGGACGGAGGGAAAGGAAAGGACCCACGCTCACTTCATCTTTTCCTTTCTTACCATTGTCATTCAGTGTAGGTGGTTGGCTAACACAGGAAAGTAACACAAGTAAGAAAGAATTTGATAGGGTTCCTTGGTCATCTATGTTTCTTAGAATCCCATCGACTTCTTTCTGCACCTGTAGAACGTTCTGCTTCAAATGGGAAGTGTGGCTTTTTGGGGCTGTCATACCCCCACTTAGTCATAGACCTAACACTCTTGCCTTGTACTCACTTCGAGTCTTGCTGAACTCCCACACACCGGGGTCTACTGGAATTCCAAGCCCATGGAGCATCGTGAAGGCTGCATGGGAATGGGGTGACAAATGACAGTGGACACACACGCTGCACGTGCCCCCTCTGCTCACGTGCATGTGCTCCATTGTCCCATTGGACTTCGCTTACAGAACAGAAGTTAAAGATAAAATTGTTAAGAATTTCAAGATGGTGACAGCGGAGCGTTAAACCAAACATGCGGGGCGCTGTGTGGCTGCACAGGTCACGTGCACACCCGGTCTCCCTGATGACTTTTTTTTTTTTTTCCCTGTGAGGAAGATCAGCCTTGAGCTAACATCTGATGCTGATCCTCCTCTTTTTGCTGAGGAAGACTGGCCCTGGGCTAACATCCATGCCCATCTTCCTCTACTTTATATGGGACGCCGCCACAGCATGGCTCGACAAGCAGTGCGTTGGTGCGCGCCCGGGATCTGAACCCGTGAACCCCAGGGAGCGGAGCGCGCACACTTAACCGCTGCGCCACCGGGCCAGCCCCCTCCCTGATGACGTTTTAAAGACTATTTCTGTCCTTCAACCCCCAGCCCCTTCCCTGAATCTGAGTCTGTTTCACTGAGATTTTTTACTTGAAATCCAGGGAATGAATGACTCTATGATTTAGCTGGAGGTTATGCAGCTATTAAATGTCAAAGCAAGAATTCAGACCCATTAACTAATGTATTTATGCGACAAACCTTATTGATCGAAGTCTAACTCTGTGCCAAATTCTGTAATTCCCCAAATTCGGTAAAACCCAACATCATCTAAGGGCATGGAACAAACGGGCACCGATGCTGAGCCTTGGTGCCAGGCCACTTCCGGCTTCCTTTACTGCCATGATTTCCTTGCAGCCCCCAACAATGTGGGAGGAAGGGGGCCTCACCCACTTGGCAGAGGAGGAAACTGAGGCTCAGAGACTGGAAGGGACTCAGCAAAGGCCTCTAGTGAGGGACAGGCTGATGGACGCAGCCTTGGAGTGCGGGTCAGCAGGGAGGAGACAGGGCGTGGGGGTGGGGATGAGGACCTGGCTGGAACGCACAGGAGAAGAAGGGGAGAGGGAAATGCCGCCATCTCTGCTCCTCCTCCGCTCCCACCCCCTCCCTCCGCGTCTGGGCACTCACTGAGGACTGTCACTTCTGCCTCAGGAACATCATCTTCTGAACCCAGTCTAGGTTCAGACGTGGGTCCTGCCACTTAGTTGGGGCGACCTCATACATGTTTCTCACTAAGTCCCATTCCACACGGCTGTGATCCCCAGGTCTCACTGCTCTGTCTGCTGCCTCCAGATGGACCTGCCTCCTCTCCTCAGGGCCACATCGGCTCTCCCCTGAGGACTGCCACAGCTCCTCCCTGGGTCGGCCGGTTCTGGCATCCTTTACTGATTCTTCCCAAAGGGGCCTTCTCTGGCTGTGAGGATCCTCTCTCATCATGGAGGAGACCATTAACCAACACAACGTGATGGGAGGTGACAGGGAGAGACAATTAGGAGAGGTTTAAAACTAGGAACAGTCTTGCAAACTTGGCAGAATTGATCCAGATGCCCCTTCCCCCCACCCCCCGAGCATCCAGTCATCCTGACAGTGGGGGCCAGGCTGGCCCCAGCCCTGGTCATGGTGTCTCCTTAATTCTGTCTGAGGCTCGCCCTCTCATCTCTTAGCTTGCCAACCCTCCTTTTCTCTGGATTCTTGCTTTGCCTCATCTTGCCTGATGGGGTATCTGCTAATCCACGAGCTGAGCTCCAAGCTTCTCCCATGTAAAGCTCCTTAAAAAGAAATTCACACCCTGGAATAATTCCTGTTTCCCAGGGAGTAGGGAGATGTTAATTACCACCAGCGCCTTCCTTGTCTTCTTTGCAAACCTCCATCTCTGAGCTCTGTGATAAGGAATTAGGTCCTGATTAAAGGAAGGCAACACCATTCTGAGATCGCATTTCCCTGTTCTCAGAGATGACAAGCAGCAAGGGAGGATGCGGGGAAGAAAAAAGGAGAGAAAGAGAGAAAAAAAAGAAAAAAGAGAAAACAGATGTTCATTGTTCTGGAGATTGAAGCACAGGCTTTGAGAGCGCACAGCCTGTCCCTGGGTGACCCCTGGGGGGGAGCTGGGCAGCGGGGCACTGTGGATGAGACCAATCAAACCTGCAGAATCAGAGGTTAGTTTTTATACCTCTGATGCCTGCACACATTGTACTTTCCACGCTGCTCGGCTGCAGCAAAAACATACTGATTTGTTAAAAGAAAAAGATCAAATGCTGCCGAGCTCTCCGTGTCCCGGGTACAAATCCGGGTAGATGGAGTGCAGGGGGTTTCTGTGCAAACAGCCCCAGACTCAGCTCTGAGCCCTCCCACCTCCCCCCCGCCCCTGCTGTTGCGGGGGCCTCTTTTCATTCCTGCCTGGACACTTCAGATTGATTCCTGAGCTCAGTCTGACTCAATGCAGCCCCATTTGCTGGTCATTCTTTTCCATGCTTCCTCCAGCCATGGGCTCAATTGCCTGGAGATCAGTCCTGCGCCACCCCTGCCAGCTCCTGGCCCTGGAGGGCTGGGACACAGCAGGTGGCATGGAACCCAGGCTTTGGAGCCACACGGATTTGGGTTTGAATCCCATTTGCCCGCTGATTCACTTCTCTAAGCCTGGCTTCCTCTTCTGTAGCTCAGGGATTAAAATGCCTGTCCCATGAGCTTGTTAAAATTATTGAGGAAGATAATCACACTAGCTACCTTTTCTGAGGGATGACAGGTACCAGGTGGTGGGCTCATTTCATTCTCTTCACAACCCTATGAGGTGTGTGTAACACTTAGCACAGTGCCTGGCGCACAGTAGGTGCTCAACATGCAGCGCCCCCACTCTTCCTGTCTGTCTCCCAGAGCATCAGCTCTAAGGGGCCTCCTACTGATATTAACCATAAAGAGGAACTTGTGCGACTGAGATTTAGTGACTCTATAGTGTTTATATCCAGCTGTCTCCCCCCAGGTTGACAGGAAATGTTGGTTCATTTTGAATTTTTGGAGGGTACCATCCTTGGGAAATTGTGGTGTTGGGCTTCTGGGTGCAAAATCCCTGAGGACCAGGTTCTGGACAAATTTGTCACCAGCAGACCCACACTATGAGAAATATTAAAGGGAATCCTTCAAGCAGAAGGAAAATAATACCAGGTGAAAATATGGATTTACACAGACTGAAAATAGCTGAAAATGGTAACTACGTGGGTAAATAATAAAAAATTTTCTTCTTATTTAAATCTCTTTAAAAAATAATTAACTGGTTCTAAAACAAAAGTAATTACAATGTATCATGGGCTTTATAACGTACACAGACATAAAATGTATCAGAATAAAATAGCACAGTGGCCAGGAAGGGAGAAAAGAAAGTATATGTTGTAAGGTTCTCATACTGTACATGAAGCAGTATGATATCACTTGAAGGTAGATGGTGATAAGTTAAATATGTATACTATAAACCCTAAAGCAAACCATTAATACAATATAACAAAGAGTTGGATCTAATAAGTCAAGAAAGGAGATAAAATGGAATCATACACAAATAAACTCAATCCAAAAGGCAGAAAAAAAGGAAAAAGGGAACAAAGAACAGCTGGGAAAAGTATAAAACAAACAGCATAATAAGAGATTTAAACCTAACTGTATCAACAATCACATTAAATATAAATGGTCTAATTATCTCAATTAAAAGGCAGAGATTGTCATATTGGATGAACAAGCATAATCCAACTGTATGCTGCCTATAAGAAATGCACTTTAGGGCCGGCCCCGTGGCTTAGCGGTGAAGTGCATGTGCTCTGCTGCTGGCGGCCTGGGTTCGGATCCCGGGCGCACACTGACGCACCGCTTCTCCGGCCATGCTGAGGCCGCGTCCCACATAGAGCAACTAGAAGGATGTGCAGCTATGACGTACAACTATCTACTGGGGCTTTGGGGGGAAAAATAAATAAAGAAACAAAATTATAAAAAAAAAAAAAAAGAAATGCACTTTAAATATAAAGAAACTAAAATCTTAGGGATCAAAAAATATATACCATGCTAACACTAATCAAAACAAATCTGCAGTGGCCATATTAGCATTAAAAAAAAGTAGATCTCAGAGCATAGAATATAACCAAGGATAAAAAAGGACATTTCATAATGATAAAGTGGTCAATTCATCAAGAATACATTAGAATCCTAAGCTTTTATGCCCCTAATAACAGAGTTTCAAAATACATGAAGCAAAAACTAAAAGAACTGCAAGGAGAAATAGACAAATCCAAAATTATAGTCAGAGATTTTGATATCCCTTTCTCAATAATTGATAAAACAAGTAGACAGAAAATTTGTAAGGCTATAAAAGACTTGAATGACACTATTAACCAGCTTAACCTAACTGGTATTCATAGAACACTCTGTCCCACAACAGTAGAATCTACATTATTTTCAAATGCACATTGAACGTTTACCCACAGACCGTATTCTGGGCTATAAAATAGTCTCAATACATTTTAAATGATTTAAGTTATGCAAAGTATGTTCTGGCCACAATGGAATTAAACTAGAAACTAAAATCAGAAAGTTCCCTGGTAAACCCACCAAATATTTGGAAACTAAAAACATTTCTAAATTACCTGTGGGTCAAAAAAAAAAAAATCAAAAGGGAAATTAGACAGCATTTTGAATTGAATGTAGATGAAAGCGCAGCATAATAAAATTTGTGGGATGCTCCTAAAGCAGTACTTAGAGGGAAATTTATATCATCAAAAACCTTTATAACAAAATAAGAAAGATCTCAGATCAATGACTGAAGCTGGTACCTTAAGGAAGTAGAAAAAGAAGAGCAAATTAAATTCAAGGGAAGCTGAAGAAAGGAAATCATAAAGATCAGGAGGGAAATCAAAGTGAGTCCTAGGACCTGTGCTGAGTCTACTAAGGAAAGACTCTTTTGACTCCAGAACAGATGTGTTCTTGCTGCAGCATCTTGTCTCCAGCAGCAGAGGGTGTGTCTGGATTCAGCCAGACCAGAGTAGCTGGAAGTGAGAGATGGAAGAGAGAGAAACCAGGTCCTGGGAGGTTATGTGGACCCCTGGATGAAGCCAGGTCTGAAACTGGAACTCCCTGTGGACTTTTCAGTTACTGCATCCAATAAATTCCTTTTTCTCTTAAGTAAACTCAGATTAGGTTTTCTATCATTTGCATGAAAAAATTCCAAATGGTCCTCTGTGTGGCTTTATCCTTGCGGGGAGAAGCTGTGGGCACAGCAAAGAGAGCCTAACATTTTCTGATCAGCTACTCTGTACTGATGATGGCACTCTGTGTTTTGTCCCATGTTGTCACATCACTCCCCACTTTGAATTTATTATCCTCATTTTACAGATGAGGGTCCTAAGACCCCCGAGCTGGGAGCTGGATAAGCTACTCTCCCATTCAGTGTCCTCTCCATCTCCACCTCGCCAGCTCAGAGCTTAGCCTCTCAGGTGTCAGACAACAAAGCCCAGGGGAGCCCCCTCTAGCATCACCACCTGCCCCCAGTAGGCCCCTCCCTCAGCATCTGGACCTGCTGGAGAGATTCCAGGTCTCTGCGTCTGACAGATTAGCTCGGGAGTTGAGGGAAGGGGTTGAAATCTGAGCACTGGAAAAGGCCAGGTTTAGAGACAGATAGGGTTTAAAAAAATAAATAGAAAACCTCCTGAAGTTGATGAGCTCTTAGAAATCACTCAAGTATGTACCCAGGCAGGGGTGACCTAGCCAGTTGTACAAGGTTTCACAACTCACTCTGGGCCACACGGCGCTTGACTGGGACTGGCACTCAGGTCCCTGGGCCCCCAGAGCAGTTCTGGAGAACGAGAGATGCCGCATGCTGCAGTGTGCGGGGCACAGGCTCTGGGACAGATAAGCCTAAACCTGCCTTTTACAAAGCATGTCATAGCAGGCGATGTCTTAACTGCTCTGAGCCTCAGTTTCCTTTTCAGTAAAATGCTACTTCCGAGGGTGTTTGTGAGGATTAAATGAAAACAATGTGTGTGGAGCACTTAGCACAGAGCTGGGCATGCAGTAGGCAACCAAGGAACGAGGATATTATTATTATTTTAGTAGTAGTTGTTGTTTATCGTGATGGTTGACTGTGGGGCAGGGGCCTCGCCTGTCCTGTCGCTGCAGTGTCCCTGGGGCCTGTGCCGGCCTGACACACAGTAGGTGCTCCTTGCACAGACTGGAGCTCCTCGGTCTCCACCACACAGCTGAGCTGACGGATATTTTCTCCTTTACAGAAGTGACATGTGCCCTGCAGGTCAAAGCCTGATGGAGCAGCTGTCTGTTTCTGTGCAGTCAAAGCCCTGTCGATGCTGCCATTTGCCTGGGGCCTCCTCTCCACAATCAGATGGAACTTTCCAGAATTTATCTGATGCCCCTTCTCCTGCCAAAAGCAACAGCAACAGAACCATGTGACTCTCAAAGAGGAACCCATTTTCAGTGTTCCCAAACTTTCTCCCTCTCCTCCCTTTTATTTCAGTCCCTGCAGCATCTCGTCATTGACTCCAGAGATTTAATGTGCCAGGTGAGCTCTGGCAGAGCCAGCAGCGAAGCGTCAGGGAGCCAAGGTCTCAGTGCCCTTCGCCTAAGTTTTTGTCTGTGCAGTTTCACGTGGCTGGAGCCCCAGCCACCACACAGTGGAGAAATTGCCAAACTATGTTAAATCACAGGGCATGTGTGAGCAGTAAGAGAACGCTGTCACCCACATCCCAGCCCTTGCCAGGGAGGGACCATCTTAGCTTGTCTCCCTGTGCTCCAAGGACCTGGCTCATTTCCTGTGCACTTTTCCACAATCACTGTTGTAGAATTGAAAGCAATTTTCTTAGATGAGAGTGGAGGTGGGCAGGTGTATTCACCAGAAGCTGCAGCCAGCAACAGCTGGCACACTGGCCCCAGCACCCCACTTCAGGGTGGCACCAGTACGTAGAGCACAGGAGAAAGAACACATCCCAGGTAACTGCAGGGCTGAGGTTATTCCCTCACCTCACCTTCATCTTCATTAGTACATCCTTCTTTTTTAACTTAGAAAATAATACAAGCATACTGTAAACATTCACACAGTGTAAAAGTGTATAAAGAATAAAAGTGAGGGACTTTGCTTCTAGCCAAGATGGAGTAACAGGAACTGAATTTTTTGTGCCACCTAAAAGAACCCAAAAATTGACAAAATATATACAACAGTTTGTAAGATGCTGAACATCAGGCCATGAGGGACAGTGATCTCTGAGAGATGGGGACAAATGAGGTGAGCCTTCTGATTGCACTAGCTTACTCCCTTGAGAGAATTTACCTGTATGGAGTGGAGGGAGGGGAACCCAGACAGAGCCCAATGGACTCCCAGAGTTGAGGAGATGGAGCTGTGGGTCTGGGGAGACCAAGGTGGCTAGAGTTCACAGGAGAGAGCACTGGAAAGGAGAGAGATACAGAAAGAGATCCTCAGAGATCTGTGGAGGGTCCTCTTGAGTTCTCAGCTGAGCTCTATGGAGGACATATATGTGAGAAATCTGCCTGTGGTTTGGGGGAAAATGTCACCCAGATAACTGCCACACACTCATGCAGCACTGGGAAGAGTGTCTGTTCCCAGCAGCCAGATTGGAAAACTTCATGACTCACGTGACACTAAGTAGAATTCAGATAAGAGGCTTGCCCCAGGAAAGGGCAATAATTATCCCCAGACTGAACACTCCTCTGGGCCTGCCTAAGAAAGCTGAAGCAAGACCGGGAAGGATCAAACTGTCTCAAAGTAACTTAACTGCATCTCAGAACAAAGCACAAGAGTATGTGTAAGAAAACAAAAATATCCAGCACCCAAGAAGATACAACTCACGATGTCTAGCACTCAATCAAAAATTTCCTGGCATGCAAACAAGCAGGAAAATAATTTCCATAATGAGGAGAAAACCCAACCCATTGAAACTGATCCACAATTGGCACAGATTAGGAAAGACATAGAAGATGTAAACAACACTATCAACTAACTTAATCTAAATAACATTTATAGAACGCCCCACCCACAACAGCAGAATACATGTTCTTCTCAAGTACACGTGGAACATTGACCAAGATAGACTATATCTAGGGCCATAAAACAAACCTTAACAAATTCTAAAGAACAGAAATTATACAAAGTATGTTCTCTGACTTCAATGAAATTAAACTAGAAATAAGTAACAGAAACATGTCTAAAAAAATCCTCAAATATTTGGAAATGAAGCAACATACTTCTAAATAACCCATGGATCAGAAGTCTTAAGGAAAATTAAAAATTATTTTGAACTAAATGAGAGCAAAAATACAACATACCAAAATTTTCAGGATGCAGCTAAAGCAGGGCTTAGAGGGAGATTTTTAGCACTGATTATATATATTAGAAAAGAAGAAAGCTCTAATAATGGCCTTAAGAAATTAGAGAGAGAAGAACAAATTAAACTTGAAGTAAACAGAAGGAAGGAAATAATAAAAGTTGAAACATAAGTCAATGAAATTGAAAGCAGATAATTAATAGAATGAATGAAACCAAAAACTGGCTCTTGGAAAAGATAAGTAAAATTGGTAAATTTCTAGTGAGAGAGACAGAGAGAGAGAGAGAGAGAGAGAGAGAGAGAGAGAGAGAGAGAGAGAGAGGGAGAATACTAATTACCAATATCAGGAGTATTGAGTCTACAGACATTGTAAGTATAATCCTTTCCTTGAAAGACACAGATTACCAAAACTCACTCAAGAAGAAATAGATAGCTTGAATAACCCTACATCTATTATAGAAACATCAATGTAATTCAACATATTAACAAATTAAAAAAAGATCTTTTCACTAGCAGTGAGCAATGAGAAATTTAAATTTAAATATCCTATTACAACAGCATAAAATATGAAACAGGGATAAATCTGACAGTAGAATACTACTCAACAATAAAAAGGAATGAACTCTTGATACATTATCAACATAGCTAAATCACCAAATAATTATGCTGAGTGGAAGGAGTACACAAAAATTCACACACACTCTGTGAATTCATTTTTATTAACTTCTAGGAAATGCACACTAATCTGTAATAACAGAAAGCAAATCAGTGCTTGCTTGGGGCTATGGTACAGGAGGGATAGATTACAAAGAGGCATGAAGAAACTGTTGGAGGTGATGGATATGTTCATTATTTTGATTGTGGTGACGGTTTCATGGGTTTGTACGTAAGTCAAAACTTATGCAATTTTACACTTTCAACATGTTCAGTTTATTGCATTCCAATTATGCCTCAATAAAATTCTTTAAAAAAAAGAATAAAAGCACCGTAGGACCTCCAGTCCAAATCCACTTCCTAGATGAAACACAGCAAATAACTACAATAATAATAACCGTGAGTTCCCTCTCTTGTGTCTGCTGTGACAAGGGTTTTGGATACATTAGCCCAATCAATCCTCTATGAACCTCAGGAGGTAGATGCTGTTATTTCCATTGAAAGATGGGCAAACTGAGGTTCAGAGACACGGAGTGACCCAGCCAAGACCACTCCATTAATAACTCACAGCAGAGATTTCAACCCAGGTCTGTGTGATTCCAAAGCTCATATTCTTTATAATATGGTATGCATTTTTAGCTATAGTCCAAATTTTCCTTCTTTTACAAAAATGGGATCATTCAATACATACTTTTTTCAAGTAGCTTTTTCATCTGAGAACGTCTTCCCACGTGGACCTGCTCCGTTCTTTCACTGGCTGCCTGCTATCCTGTTGCCATAGGCACCATCATTTATTTAGTTTGCTCCTTATAGATGAATATTTAGGTTGTTTCTGGCTTTTCTGCTATTATAACAATGTAGCAAAAAGCTTATCCTGCCATTTCCCCATCCACTTAAAATGATTTTTAATTACGCATGTGCTGCATGCAGACACTCTGATCGTTTTATAGTCAAGAATTCAGATAAAGGAAAAGTGTCTGTTCTATCCTCCTCCATCATCGCCTCCATTTTTCAACCTCCTCCCCACAGCATACTGGTGTCAGTGTGGTGTGTAATCCTTACAGACCCTTTAATACGCATTTCTGCACATATAAATGTATGTTGAGCTATGCACGTTTGCTCTGCGTGTTTTTAAAAGCATAAAAGGTATTATACTATATGTATTGTTTTGTATCTGGCTTTTTATCGTTTAAAATCACTGACATCTTTCCAGGTCAGTATATGCTGAGCTATCTCATTCGTTTTCATAAGGCATGTGTCATGTGCAATTGCTTAGATCTCCTCCCTCCCTCCGTGCCTCCCTCCCTCCTTTTGTCCCCTTCTCCTTCCTTTCTGAATCATTCCTCTATGGATATTTAGGTTGTTTCCCCTCTATAAAAGTTACTGCAACAAATATCCCTGTGCGTGCCTTGCCGTGTGCACATGGGAGTCTTGCTCTAGTATCGATACCTAGGCGTGGAATTGCTGGGTTGAAGGTTTTGCCAGGCCAGGTCCTGCCTGAGACCCCAGGGGGCCAGGGAAGATGTGGGTTGCAGGTCCCAGGTGGCTGTTTGTGCAAACAGCTAGCAGGAGGGAAGATGGGAGGGGATCTTCTCTTTACCCAATAGTTTGCAGTATGTGGCCAAGTTCTTGGACAGCTCCCCGTGACAGAGCTCCGGGCCATGTAGCCGTTTGGGCAGCATGATCAGAACAGCCTGTGGGTGTTCTGATCTGATCACCCACAGGTGGGTGGCCTGTGGGGCCAGCCTGGCACATTGTTTGCCTCCCTCTCTCTTCCTCCTTGTACCGACGACCCAGACTGAGCAGTTATTTGAAGGATTTCAGTCTACTCTACTAGTGAGTCCTAGGAAAGGGCAGGAGGAGATGTGCTACAACTGTTCAACCATCAACCGTTTCTTACACTTCCTCGACGCCCTGGTGGGTGTGCAGGGACCCGTCCTGCAGGAGTCGCGTCCAGTGGGGGAGACGCACTTGCACAGCTGGCCAGGGCTGTGATAGTGGTAAGTGCAGGATGCTCCCGGGACACATAAGAGGGGCTTTGGACAGAGTCTGAGGGTGGTCAGGGGAGGTTCCTGGCAGAGGTGAAGACGGGGCTGAGTCTTAAAGGATGAATAGGTATTAACCAGGTGGAACAGGCTTTGACAGCGTGTGTGTGGGGCTAAGCAGAATGTTTACTTTATTGTCCCCCTCCTCTCTTTTAGTAATGGCACCTCTTTCCCTTTGTGAGAACTTACTATCAGCCCCAGGAGATTCTGAGAACTCTCAATTCCTTAACCTCCCTAACCCGCCCACGGATGGACATGTGACCCAGGCCTGGCCAATCAGAGTATTGCTCTCGGCCCCAGTGACTGATTCAGAGACGGGCCAATCAGAGTCCTCCCTGCAACTTTCTGGGGGAGCTAATGGGAGAAACGCTTGTTTTTGGGATCATGGAGCTGGGAGCAGCTGCGTGGCGCCAGCTTCCCTGTCATCATGGGGCGCGCCGGGGTCTGGTGAGAGCACCTGAGACTACTTTGTGGACCGAGGCAGAGACAGGCAGAGATGAAAGATGGGTGAAGAAAGATTCCTTGGAGGCACTGGGATTCCAATGCCTGCAGCTCTTCTGTTTTGAGATCCCCCCACGGCCGCTGTCTGTTCCCCAGCCCTGGGGGCCTGTGAGGGAAGATTCCCAACCTCATAGAGGATGGCAAGGAGTAACCCTGCCACCACTCCATAGGTGCCGGAAGTAGACTTGAGACTCTGTAGGTGAGAGCAAGACCGTTCATTACTCCACACGTGAAATGGCAGGCCCTTTAGCATAGTTGCCCTGGTTCCCCTGCCCCCAGCCCCACAGGCATAGCGATGGACCAGGTGGATGCTCCGCATGCACTGGGTTGTGGTGCAGCTGAGGAACCCAAGGCGAAGGCTCCAGCACTTTTTGAGCATGGAGCAAACATCGTCGCAGGCGCTAAACAAGCCACTCCCCTTCCCGCAAGGAGCAGCAGCTAGGGAGTGGTGCCCGCTGACCGGTACCACGGTCCCTGCTTGGCATGCAGATGGAGACTCCTGTTGGGATCCCTTTGGGTTACGGTGGCAGGATTGCTGTGCCCAGTCCAGTGATGGATCCCAGGAGTGCTGCTGGCCACCTGGGCTGCTCAGGCCTGACTGGCCACATTGTTCCATCCAGCCTTGTGTGAGGATGGCATCCACATTTTATAAATGTCCCTTTGGGCTGCAGCAATGGCTTTGCAGAGCTCATGGCTCCACAGAGGATGTCTTTAATATACCAGTCAACCATCACCTGTACCTGACCAGATACCCAGACCATTAGCTGCAGCCCGAGAGTTGGTGAAAATATAGCATGTCTGGTCCTTAGGAGTATTGCCCAAGGCAAGGGTAATGGCTTTGACTTTGGGCTTCCAGAGTTGTTAGGGCTGGACAGCTGCCCAGTGGACACCATCAGTTAAGAGTTTGGCTGAGCTGACAGTAAACCGAGCCCAAGCACCCTGAGGGACTTCCTGGAACCAAAACTGGTATCTCCAGGTAGCCAAAGGCTGCCCCTCTGGTGACTGATGGGATGTACAATGGCCCCTAAAGGTGTGGTTGCACCCTTTTTATATTGGGGGACACACCTGTGGGACCAGACTTGCTTCCCTCTTGAATATTCAATTTCCATTTAATAAGCCAATACTGTTGCGTCTTTCCAGTGCTGCGGTTGGCACCTGAGTGGACCCGACCCAAGATGGGACTATCTGGGGGCAGGGTTACCTGGAGGTCCTGCACACAGTGTTTAGTCTCTCAGAGTGCCCCATAGCCGGCAGGAGGCTGTTTCTCGAATGGAGCGGGTAGCGGGTCAGGGGGGCGGGGCATCTGAATCTACAGGGATCACCTGCAGGCGGGGACTGCCTCCCTCCGCCAGAGCTCCACTCAGCAGTGAGACCTGAGTTAACCAGGGTCCTTGCGTTTGCTGGTCCCAATGGTAGGGCTGCTGAGACATCTGGTGTGCTGCGTCTGGCACCACCTGCCGAGCAGGTCCCCAGATACTGTCACAGGTTTCTGGTCAATTCACACATAAGGCTCAACAGAATACCCAGGGAGGCCCATGTTGTCTCCAGGACCTGCACAGTCCGCTTAGGTGCTGCGCCTCCTGCCTGGTAGCCGGGCTGGGGTGCTGGGCTGTGGCCAGGAACCTCTCCTTTCCTGTCTCAGGGGTGGATCTTTGAGCCACAGCCTGCATTGCTCCCAGAATTTGACTCGGGCGGCTGGTCCCTGTAATCAAGTCCAACCCCCTTTATACAGATAAGAAACCGGAGGCTCAGAGAGATCAGTAACTTGCCTAAGGTTGCACAGCAAGCGAGTGGCAGGGCCAGGATATGGACCCAGAGTCCAGATTCCAGAGTCCAGGCCTTTCCCCTGTCCTGCGTGGCTGTCGGTCTTCCCCCGCTAGAGGATCCTACCCTGTCTCAGGCCCATCTGGGTGCTTAGTTTTGCTCCATCTGCGGCCTGGCACCCGTGACATGCGGGAGCAGGTGGCCGTGGGTCCCTGGCTCTGTGCTTGCACCTCCCACAGCTGCTGTTTATCCATCAATATGGTCTAGGAAGGCCCGGGAGGCAGGTCCTGAACCACACGGGGCCGGCTGCCGACTCTGGAGTTCAGATCCTCACCTGGGCCCGTGGGATGCAGGAGTGGATGTCTACACGTCTCTCCTTGAGCCCTCTTCCTTCTCGCTGCCCCAGCCTGCCCCAGGCCAGGCCCTATCGGTGCTCACCTGGACAGCCTCTGACTGCCCTCCCCCCAGGCCGGGACCGCCAGGCTCTCCCGGATCCCCTCTGTGAGCCATCCCCTTTGCCCTCCTCAGCCCTGGTTTGGGTGGGGTTGGCCCTGCTCACAGCTCCAGGGTGGGCCCTGACTGGCCTGAGCCGTTAGCCCTTGGCCGCGGTTACTGACTTGGTTGGGAACGTGATCAAATCAGAACCAATGAGATGTGGGGATGTTTGCTCCAGTTTCAGGGAAACAAAAAGTGTTCCCATTGGGCTACCCAGAGACTCTCCCTTCCCCCTGAATGGTGTGATGTGGGGAGATGAGACCTGGAGAATGTGGGTCACTGGAGGTGAGGGGGGATCGGATGATGGGACTGGGAAGGGACGGGGGAAGGGTGCTACCAAAGGGGGCCTCAGGATGAAACGGGTGTCACAGAAGGCGGAGCCGGGAGATAGAGAAGGCCTGGGTCTCTGTTGACGTCATGTGAGCCACCGGGTCAAGCCACACCTGAAGCCTATTTTATGAGTCTGGGTCTTGTTGGAAACAAAATTGGGCCATTTGAGGAGAGTTTAATAAGTGGACAATTTACAAGGGTGAGGACAGTGTGGAGGGACACCACGGGGGATAGTCCAGCACCCCAGGGCACCTAATAGAGGGGCCATTGCTACTCTGGGGCCTGAAAAGGGGGAGGGGAGTGAGCAGTTACCAGAACCTGGAGACAGAGGGCTGTGGGGAGAGGGCTGCCCTACAGGAGCTTTATGCTTCGGTCACAGCCCCTGGGGGCCCTGAGCAGGGAGAGAGGCGATAACTACCTTGGCCACACTCTCCTCCCTCCCTCCAGTCTCCCTTTGGTCCTCCCACTGGTTGAACCATCCAGAAGCCAGAGGAACAGCAATCCACAGGCCGTCCTTCCGGGGCACCGAGCAGCCATGTGGGGTGGGTCTGGATGGACAATGGGAGATAGCCAGTCTTAACTCTGGCCTCTCGGTTCCACGAGCCAATAGATTCTCTTGGGACTTCTTGCCACCTGATACGTACACCAAACGGGGTCCCACCTCTGTGCCCTTGCTCGTGCTTTTCCCTCAGCCTGGAATGCCACCCCTTGCCTCTGGAAATCTGCACTCCCTGACCTTCCAATCCCTCTCCTTTAAGTCCTGATCCAGGAGCTGAAGAGAGGAAGGCAGCAGAGCACAATTAAAAGATGTCAGGCAGACCCGGGTCCAACACCTTGTTCCACCACTTAACGTACTGTGAGTCTTTAGGCAAGTTACCTACCCTCTCTGAGCCTGTTTCCTCATTGATCACTGTCAGGTTCCACCCTGTCCCCATGACCTTGACCCTGTGCTTAGCGAGGTGTGCTGGGAACACTCCTGACCTCCCTCTGCCTCTAGTCTGCTGTGTGTCCTTGGGCAGGTCTCTCCTCCTCTCTGGGCCTCAGTTTCCCTGTCTCTAAACCAAGGAGTTTATATTCAGTGGTTTCCAAGACACCGTACCCCGTACCCCATCCTCTCTGGCTTTTCTTTCAGTTTCTCAGCTCAGGGGACAAACAACCCAGTGGCTTCGTCTCGCCCCGCGGAGGGGAGTCTACTGCGGGAGCTGCTTGGCGGCGTTGAGAAGCCTGGCACGTCCACTGTTTGTGTTTAATTACTTTGGCAACTGTTTACTGTCTCCTTGATTTCCTGAGCAAACAGCCCCGTTATTTGGAGTAATTTACTGGCAGTAGCTTTGGTTGTGAGGAGCAGAAGTTCGGAGACGCGCCCCCACTCCAGCCACCACACCCTGGACGCACTCACATGGCCGAGCCCTCTGAGAGGGGCTGCGGGGCACTGGGGGCAGGGTGCCAGCCTTTCCTGGTGTCCTGTGACTCAGGGATCTTTTGCCTGGACCCTGGGGCACTGCAGCCCCTCCAACCTTTGCAGGGTCTCCTAAGTCTGCAGCCTGAGGCTCTGCAGCCTAGTGGTTAGAGCAGAGACGCCAGAGCCCAAAGGACCTGCGTTCGGGTCCCAGCTCTGCTGCTTCATCGCTATATGACCTTGGGCAAGTTCCTCTGCTCTGTGAGCCTCAGTTTCCCCATCTGTGAAATGGGGGCTGCACCTTTCCCAGTTCTCCTCCCTCCTCAAGGCGTCTGCCCCCCATCCCTTTCCACATGGCGATAGTGGGGGCTCCCGTGGTCTTACTTGACCTTGTCCCTGCCCCTGGCCGCTAGGATTCAGTCTAATTTGGTGCCTGACCACAGTGGGGCCGATCCTGGCCCCCTAGGTCGCAGACCAAGATTGAGGTGAGACTGATAATGAACTCCCATTCCGCCTGCTGTTGGTGCAGGTTCCCAGGGAGGGGGCCGTGGAGGGTCTGCCTCACCCACCGTGGGCCGCTTCCAGGGGAGCCTCAGGCACCCCCTTCTTAACTGCCCTAGCCTCATGCCACCCTAGCTCTTCTTTTCTATCCCCCCTCCTCCTGGGTTGTCCCTGGGGACTACTCCACACACCTCCGTTCCGTAGACCCGTTCAGCACCCTCAGCCTGACCGCCAACCCCCCACCCAGGCCCCCTGCTACCCATTCCTCACTACGGGCTCAGCAGGGCTGTCTGTGCGTGTACGAGACCCACTCATCACAGAAGGCCCTGGGGCTGGGCATAGAAAGCAAATTGTGGACAGAACACCAGGGAGGGAAGTGTCTGACCCCTGCTCCCCGACTCCGGGGGCAGGACCACTGGGCAGTGCAGGGGCTGTGGAGAGAGAGCATGCACTTGCTTTCTTCCTGAGGGAAGGGTGGGCAGTGGTGATCCGGGCGTGCCCCCTGGGACTGAGTAAGCCCCTTGGGGGTCCTAGACTCGCCTTGAACCTCTCCCTCTGCACAGAACACACAGTGGTCTCCTTCCACTGCTTGCTGAGAGCTTCCTCAGTGGGCAGACTATAACACGCGGCCACAGTCCTCCCATCCCAGTGTGCGTGTGCCTTTGCAGTGTGACTTTGTCATTTGTCCCATCAAGAGATGCAGTCTCCTTCCCCTCCTCTTGAATCTGGGCAGGTCTGTGTCTCGCTTTTTCCCCTGAATGCAGCGGAAGAGATGGTACATGCCTTCTGAGAGGAGGCCTCAAGTTCTGCAGCCTCTGTTTTTGCCCCCTTGGAGGGCTGCCCTGAGACCACTGCATAAGGAAGCTGGGCTGGTCTGCCGGAGGATGAGAGGGCATGTGGAGAGCCGAGGCACCCTGGACAACAGCTGACTACTTGCCAAGTGAGTGAGGCCCGGCTGGGCTTTCCAGGCCAGGTGGAATACAGCCCAGGGGTCAGTCCAGGTGAAACCAGCAGAGGAACCACCTAGCCAACCATCAGATTGTGAGAAATAGTACATTGCTGTTGTTCCAAGTTTCTAAGGTTTGGGGCTCTTTGTTACACAGCAAAGGCTAACCGAAACACTCAGCCTGGGTGGTCTTTCCTGGGTAAGAAAATTGACTCCCTGAGAACTTCAAGATGGAGGCTCAGCATCAAACCACTGTGAATATCGTTTGGTCACCTAGGTTGGTAGCCTGGTTGTCTATTGCTACACAACAAACCACCCAGAATTCAGTGGTGTGAGATAAAACCAGAGTCTATGAATCAGAGATTTGGACAAGGCTCGGTGGGGATGTTTTGATCCTCATTCCACAACATCTGGGCCTCAGCTGGAAAGATCTGAAGGACTGCGAGTGACCGGAACAGCTGGATGTTGAAAGCACCTGGAGAATTCCTCACTCAATGTCTGCTGGCTGAGCTGGGGTGGGTTTGGAGGCTACACTCAGCTGGGAACGTGAACCAGAGCCTGTCGGTGGAGCTCGGCCTTCCTCAGAGCATGGCAGCCTTGGGGTGGTTGGCCTTCTCGGATGGCAGCTTTTAGGATCTAGCCCTGGAAGTCACAAGGCTTCCACCATATACTATTGATCAAAGCAGCCACAAGCCCTCACACATTCCCGGGGAAGGGACAAGGACCCCCACCTCTCTACAGGAGGAGAAACCAAAGAATTTGCAATCTTGTTTTAAAATTGCCCCCGTTGGTGAGGGAGAATATTGCTGTTGCAGAAAGCGGGTCAAAGATGATCCCCCAATTCTAGGAGCCATGTCTGGATCTGACCCACCCAAATAGATCAGTCTATTCACTCAGCAAACACACATGGTCTGTTCTCTTCTGCTCTACAGCCCAGGAAGACGAGAGGAGACGAGAGGCCTGGCAGAACTCACAGGGAACACTCACTCGTTTCTGTGAACACAGCACTGTCAGTTCTCTGCCTGCACATGGAAGTTTTCTCTTCTCCAAGAACAGCAAGGCAGCTTAAGGGGATGACACTCGTTGGTTCAGTTGAGAACTGGCATATCTGAAGGAATGGCCCGGTTTGTGACTCCACGTTCGATGCGGTGAGCAAGCCTCGTCTCCTGGACTGAAGGCTGGCCTGAGCAGCCCGGCTGTGGTCCCCATCCTCAGCTGGGTGAGACCTTGCCCTCTCTGAGCTGACCTTCCCCCCTTTGAAAGAGAGACTTAGAGGGAATGGGCCTCTGAGGAGGAGGAGAGGGAGTATGAACCACAGAGCCCCGCCCAGCTGAGGTTTTTCCACTGTCACCCGCTCTCTGTGTCCCTGGCTGGGCCTGGCCCTGGTGGGTCCCCATCATTGCCCCCAACCCTGGATAGAACCTGGGTCTGAGTCAGGGATGGCATTTCCTCGGAGCACGTCCTGGCCAGAAAAGGCCCGTGGTTTAAGAGCTTTTACTTTTAGGGTCGATTTAGCAACCGGGTTTCCAGTTGATTTCCGGAGGGAGAAGGGGATGGATTTACATCTCCTCAAACAGGTCCGCAGCCTTGCCGCGGATCTGCTGGAGGCAGTGGGCAGGAAGTTATTGACGTGACCTCCGACCCTGGGGAGGGAAAGGTAATGAGTTTATGATAAATCCGTCTTCCCAGGGCTTATCGCCGTCCCCTTAGAGATGTGGTTGATGCAGACACGCGCTCTCCGAGCCGCAGGGAAGAGGAGCGTGAGCCCTAAACCCCAGGAAATGAGCTTCAGCTGCCCCCTCCCTCCCGGCTCTCGGAGAACTGGCTCTGCCTTAAGCCCTCCGGCTTTGCAGAGGATTGAAGGCTGCAAAGTTCCCGGCAACTTCAGAGCTCGGGCGGTCTCCGGAGACCTGGGGGCTGGCTGCACAGTCTGCCCTCCCGACAGGCCCCAGCTGGCCCCCTGTGTCTGCAGCCCCCTCCCCTCAGCTGGGGCCCGTGGTCCCCTGCAGGATCAGGGCAGGGAAGGGAAGAGAAAACCACCTTCTCTGGGTTGGGAACAGACAGCCTGGGTAGGAATTCTGTGGGATTCTTCCACTTGCTGGCTGAGGGACCTTGGGCCAGTTCCATGCGCCCCCTGGGCCTCAGTTTCCTCACCTGTGAAATGGGAGACAGGAGACTTCCCTCCGAGGATGGCTGTGGGACGAGAGGAGGCGTAAAGGGAGCAGCACAGCCCCTGCACGTGGTTGGGGGATGCGGGGCGGACATGCCGGGTCCCAGTTACAGGGCTGACCCCGACAGCCACTTCTGTGTGGTGCTGGACACGGGCCTCGGCCTCTCTGAGCCTCAGTTTGCCCCTCTCTGAAGTGGGAATAGAGTGGTGGGCGTGATTAAAGGGACAATGCAGGTCAATGCTTAGCGCCGTGTGCGGTGCGTGATTAGTCGTCATGGACGCCTGTACCGACCCCCTTCTGGTGGCCGGCGTTGCCGGGGCAGAGGCTGCGGGCCTGGCCCTGTGCCAGCTCAGACAGGCGCGAGGGGCTCCAGATCCCTCCCCTCACGTCCACGCTGATGAAGCCGGGAGATAAAGCAGCCCCACAGCTGTGCCTGGAGCGGAGTCACCACGCTGAGTCTGAGTCCCGGCCTGGCCACATCCCCGGCCGTGAGGACACAGGAGGCCACGGCCCCTCTCTGTGCCTCGGTTTCCTCATCTGAGAGGGGGGAGGATGATGAGGATCCCAGACATGATGAGGGACTTTACCGTCAGGCTCTGTTCTACACGCTCCATGATGGTCCTGAGGGGGGGGGGTCACTGTCAGCCAGGTTTACAGGTGGGGACCGCGGCTCAAAAGGGAAAGAACTCGCTCTTGGCCAACTAGGAAGAGGTGGAGGCAGGACTTGAACCAGGGATTCGGCTCCAGAGCTCACGACCCTGTCTGCTCCTGGGGTCCTGAGGATCCTCTGAGATGGAGGGCGTGAATGGGCTCTGCAAACTGTAAAGTGCTGGAGAAGAGGGGTCACTTTCTACGGGAGAGGGAATTTGAACCAAACAGCTGTGCTGTGCTCTGTAAACTGCTAATCTCATATTCTGCTGAGACCAACTGCTGTTTAGGGGGAAGATGAGCTGAGGTCAGAGTCGGGGTGACTTTGGGGCCTGGAGTAATCATGGGAGACTTCCTGGAGGGGTGACTACACACTGAGGGTGGAGAGGTGGGCAGGACTGCCCAGCCTCTGGTCCAGAGAAGGTGTTGGGGAGACTGAGTGCAGGGAGGGCGGGACCAGGCCGAGGGTCCAGCCCCAGGGCTCACTTCAGGACGCAGGTGGGGCTCTGGGAATCACTTATGTGACTAGAAAATGCTCAGACCCGGCCCCAGGTGCGGATGTTCCCCAAGTATTATTCATTATCACGTTAACTGGTTTCTGCCTCTGTTAAGAAGTTGCCTGTTTCAATGTCATTGTTTTATCAATTCAGTCTCCGACCCTGTAATCGGGGGGTGAGTTGTGGCTTCTCTCCTCTGCATTTACTAGGTTCTATCGACCTGTCGTTCCGCATTATTCAGCTACTAACTCTCTCCACGGGTGTCCACGGATTCCTATGTTGAGATATTTCTCGACGCCCTTGCTAACGAGAGTCCTGATTCACGTGTTCCAGCGTCAGGTTAGAGCGTTTTCATTTTGGACCTGTTCATCTTAAAAAAACAACATCAACACCTCATTGGGGACTTCTGTGTACCCTTCTCCTGGGGTCCTCGCTGAGCACACGTCAGATGACACGTGAGGTGACACAGAGAAGCCCAGGGATCCTGGCAGGCGGCAGCTGCTCCGCAAGCGCCAGCCCCTCCCTGTCCTCGAGTGGACGCCCCTTGCTGGGTGTAGAGCACATAGACGGCCCAAGGCAAGTCAACATTACCCTAAAGACAGTCTCTCCACTTCCCTCATGTGACGCCGCTGTCAGCAAGCATTCACTGAGCACCACTGTATGCCAGGCCCTGTGCTAATCCTGGGGCACAGAGAATATTCTTCTGAGTGTGAATTGGTCATGTCCCTCCCCTTCTGACCCCTCAGTGGCTTCTCCTTGACCCCAGGATGAAGTGCAGGCTCCTCTCATGGCCAGTAGCCCTTGCCCTATCTCCCTCCCCTCACCCACTCCTAATGTGTCTCCCCAAGCCCTTTCCACCGCAGGGCCTTTGCACGTGCAGTTCCCTCCACCTGGAAGGCCTCTTCCCGCCCTCCCTTCACTTGGCTGGTCCCTCTCATCTTCGGGTCCCACCCGCCTGCAGACTTGTTCCCCTCCCAAGGCATCCTCTCCCCACCCCCTGGTCGTCCCCTGGTCCCACTCAGCCCCGTCTGTGATCCTTCTTTTGGGGTGTTCACTGGTCCTGACTGTCGCCCACACTGGTCTGTGAGCCCCAGGAGGGCAGGGGCCGCGTGGGCCCTGCTGCCAGGGTGTTCCCAGCACCCAGTACGTGCCCGGTGCAGACTCAGTATCCGGGGCTTTCTTTGTTGAGTGGATGAGTCAACAGAGAGGCGAGAGGAGCCCAAGGCACTCGGGGGACCTGCACGTTGTCACGGAATGTGCCTGTGTGGCCCCAGGTCTGGGTGAGTCAGAGCCGAGGGAGCCCGCCTCCCGGATGCTGTCGGGACCCTCCCAGACCTGTGACTGGGGTGGCGTTGAGTGACCCGTCCTGAGGGGACCAGTATCCCCAGGGCTGGGGGGCCAGCCACCCCCTCCCCCCCCACAGCCGTGCGCACCTCCTCCGCCTTCTTGGTGACCTGGTCCCCGCGGTGGCGTCAGCCGGAGCCCTGGGCTGTGCTGCGGTGACTGACGGCTGCAGCGTCCCCACAGGAGAGAAGGTCCCTCTCTGCGCTGACGTGCTCGGGGCGGGTCGGCAGGCTCTCGTCACCAAGGTCGCTTTGGGCTGGTGTGGCTTCCGTGGTCACCGTGCAAACCACGGGCTGGCCCTTAGAGCTCCTCCTGGAGGTGACAGATGCGGCTGCCTCTCACAGCTCGTTGTCCAGAGCCAGTCCCAGGCCTCGGCCGCCTGCAAAGGGGCGGGAAGGGCACCTCCCCGCGAGTCAGGAACGAGGTGGGGCCTGTGTCACCCACCCGCGGCCCCGTGGCGCCTGCCCAGGGCCGAGCGCGCAGCAGGGGAAAGCAGATGCCCTTCAGTTCAGTCCAGCAAATGCCGCGTGCCCACCCTGCGCCGGGGTGGGGGCCCAGGGATGACAATGACGCAGCCCCCGGGGAGGGTCAGATGTGCAGAAGGGTCACCAATCCAGTGAGCTGGGGACAAACCTTTGTCCCTTGTCCTCCTGCCCAGGGCGGTGACTCTGGCGTCCACACGCCCTAACTCCGCAGCCGGCCCTCCCTGAGCCAGCCCCTCCCTCCTCGCCTCGTCTCTCCCCACCCTCCCCCCACTGTCCCTCCAGGCAAGACTGAGCTGCTTCTGGTCCTGAGTCCTCCATGCCCCTCACTCTGGCCTCTGAGCTTGTGCAGCTGCTGTTCCCTCTGCCTGGACGCGGCTTTAAGAGGGAGGCCTAGAGGGGCCTGAAACCTGGCCCTGCCAGTGACTAGTCAGTGAGCCTGTTGCTACACCTTTCCTGCCTCAGTTTCCTCATCTGGAGGATGGGGATAGTGGCAGTATCTACCTGGCATGCACGGGGTAACTGAGAGGGTTTAATGAGTTACTAGGAGCAGGGCCCTCAGAGCAGGCCCAGCACGCAGTCCATGGACGATCAGCTTTCCCGCTCAGCAGCCCTCCCCCACCTGGTGAACACCTTACCCCCTCGGGTCTCAGCCCAGATGCCCCTCCAGCACCTCCCACCCCCTGCCCCTGCACAGGAAGGCATCTGGCATCTCTGTGTCCTCAGTGTGCATGCTGGGGCCCAGCACATGCAGACCCAGCTGCCCCCAGAGGCCGCCTGAGCCCGACGCCCCATCCCTGGGGCATTTGCCTCCCAGCAGCATCGTGAGGAACCAGCATCGGACAGAAGCAGATGCCCGGGGTGAGCGGGTGCCCAGCCTGGCCCCACATAACCCTGGGGGGCAGAAGGCCAAGACTCTCCCGCCCCCAGAGCCACCCCTCCGTGCTGGTCTCAGCTCGTCGCACCTGTTGGTGCCACATGTTCGGGCCGTCCCCCCTCTCCTGGTCGGCTGTCAGGGGTGTCTGACAGGTGCTATTTTGGGCGATGTCAGAAGCATTTTGACACGGCCTGAAAAATAAGCCTGACACTTGAGCAATTCCGAAGACTCAGGGATGTTTGAGGCAGAACCCTCACTGCTCCTCCGGGGGTCTCAGCCCTGCTAACCCGGGAGGGGGTCAAGGGCTGCCGGGCACGTCACTTGGCGATAAGAAGCAGGGATTGGTCACTGGACACGGGGCCTGTCTAATCGGCACCTTAAGATGCCTGGCTCTGCAGGTGTCAATACAGAGCAGATTTAACTACTCCAGTTACTTAACCTCCCTGGACGGCAGTTAGAGCTTTGGAGCCTAAACTTAGGTGTAGATCCCTGCTCAGCCATTTACTAGTTGTGGGAACAGCTGCTGGTGCCTGCCGTGCTGTGGACCAGGCCCTGAGCTGGGCCTGGGGACACACCGGTGGGTAGGACGAGGTCTCTGTCCTCACAGAGCTCACAGCCTGGTAAGGAGGGGTGGGCAACAGAAGAGGGAGGGGCCCTTGGCTAAGCCGGGTCAGTCATGAAAAGCTTCCCAGAATCTAGAGCCACAGTGTACTGTTGCACAGGCCGTGCACTGCACAACTCACACATGTACCATGAGGTGAATGGTGCCCCCTAGAGTTGTGCAGGCAGAGGGTGTGCTTGAGCTGTGTTTTGAAGGATGAAGAACCAGTGCAGAATCATAACAACACATGTAGACTGAGTGCTTCCTTTGTGCCAGACACTGCCTATGCTGTCTCATTTTGTCCTAAGGCAGGACTGTCATTGCCATTTCATGAATGAGGACTCTGGAGTCAGGTTGAGCATTTGCCTGAGGCCACACAGTAAGGAGTTGCAGAATTTGAACTTGGGCTGGGCCCTGGCAGCAACTCCTGCAAAGAAGGTGAAATCTGGCCTCTGGCCTGGACCTTGACTGTGCTGCTACTGTGTGTGTGTGTGTGTGTGAGAGAGAGAGAGAGAGAGGGGCCAGCGCCTCAGTAATACTGCACAGCAGGAGATACTCAGACATGCATACCTGCCACTAGAGGCTTCCTGAAGGACTCTTGGGCTGGTAGAGGTCCCCAGCCCAGCTGGGGCTGGAGGTGTTGGTCGGGGAGAGCCTGGCCTGCCAGCCCTTGACTGGACACATAAACACACACACACGCACGCACGCACGCACGCACGCACACACACACACCACAGCAGGGGTCTCCTCCCAGCCTCCCTGCCTGGTGCGCCCTCCCACGGTTCTCCGAATTCTAGGGTGGGTGGAATCAGTGCCCAGGAAGCTGGAGGCTCCAGGAAGCCCCCTAAGACAGAGAGAGAAGGCACTGGAAGGGAGGAGGGCTGTCCTGGCTCGTCAGACACCCTGTGGCCCAGACTCACCAGCAGACCCGCTGAGGGGGTACAGTTCCCAGGACGGGGTGTCCCTGTGCCCGGGGCTGGTCCTTCTCTTCCCCCACCCCTCACCGCCTCTGCAACCTCAGAGGACTTTGGGGGAGTGGGGGCAGCTCTGGGAGGACAGCCGAGCCTCCTGACCCTCGCCTGGGCCTTTCCCTGATGCCGGGTGACCGAGATGCCGGGCTGGCGGGCAGCTGGGCTGCATGGCCGAGGGGACCTGGGGTCAGTGCTGAGGGGGCCTCGGTGCCAGCAGCTGCCTTTGTCTCAAGCCTGGCTTTTCTGCTTTTCTCAGTGATTCCAATTTCAGGAGCACTTTTTGTCTGTTTTTATTCTCTCGTCTTCCATTGTGCTTTCTCTCTGGGTGATGCGAGGCTCGCAGGCAGCCAACTACGACGTGTACATTCCAATGACATGCAACAAAATATAATCGAGCGTGCTTCTTTCGTGTCTGAGCAGCGGATTAATCTCCCTGACACACCTCTGTGCCCCCTCTGCTCCCTCTGCTTTTCTCAGAGATTTCCCACCCCTCCCCAGAATCTCTGGAATTTGAATGGCCCTGTGGCCCCCGCTCATGGGAGACACACAAATGATCCTGACTTCACAGCCCACGTCCCCGTGATCCGTCGATGATGTTCCCGGGGCCGAAGGAGGGAACTGCGGCATCTGTGTGCGTTTGGAGGCGTCTCCACTGATGTTGGCGACAGTTGGGGTCTGAGTGGGACAGGGAGGGTCTCCTGGGGATGCAAAGGCTCTCTCAGGGAGACACACTCTTGGCGGGTCCTTCTCTGTTGCTCTAGAACTGGGGCTGGAGGTGTGTGATCGTGACTTTCACCAAAGCAGCCACCGTGGGTCCCCAGTGGTGGTGGGATCAGCAGGGACACCCTGGACGTGACCGTGAAGCGTGGGTCAGCTTGGGAGGAGAGCAGGAGGCGTAAGATGGAGATGGGCAGGAAGGGTTCCACTGCCTCGGTTTACTCACTGTGTGACCTTGGGTGAGTGGCCCAACCCCCCGAGCCTCAGTTTCCTCATCTGTAATGTGGCATAGGTCAGTACACAGTATCAGGAGTTGTGGGCAGGATTAAATGAAATGATGCTCGTAAAATGCCCAGCACAGAGCCTGGTAGACAGTGGGTCCTGAGTAAACTGAGGCTAGTGAAATTCATTCATTCGTTCATTCATTCACTCATTCATTCACCCATCCAGCCCACTCTGAGGGCCTACTATGTGCCAGGCCGTGTGCAGCATCAGGGAGAGAAGAGTCAAACCTCCTGTCACCTCCAGGAGCTCACGGTCTAGTGTGAGACTGTAGCAGGCTTTGTACGGGGGACGTGAGCTGGGTCTCCCGGAACGGAGGAGGGACAAGCAGAGTTGGCTCCAAAGGGAATCAGAGAAGGCCTCCTGGAGGAGGCGACACGAACTGAGCCTTGACTGGGACTCGAGTTTCAGAAGGCAGGGGATGGGGGAGGGGCATCCAGGAGAGGGGACAGCAGGGCACAGGCGGGGAAGCATGAAGAGTGTGGGGGTTGGCGACCAGGGGTTGTCTGTTGGGCTGGAAGCCCAGGGCCTGTGGGGACACGTGGAGGGAGGTGAGGCAGGGAAGGCGGGTTTGTTGGGTCGGCACTGGGGAGCCGTGGGTGGTTTGGGAGCAGGGAGGGGTGTGGTCAGAGGGGCAGGTCCTTCCACAGCCTTGAGCCGGAGACGGTTATTCCTCTGTGGAGACACAGTGTCCCTCCTGTTGCTCCCGCCCCTGGGCCTCCACGTGGGGCTTCACAGAGCGACTCTCACCCTCTGTCGCCTGACGCGGCCTCAGGGGCTCCGAACAGGAGACACATCCCCCGAGTCCCCGGCTGCGGCTCTGAGCCCCCCGTCCTCCCTCCTTTCATCGTGTGTCCTGTTTTCTGGTTCTCAGGCCCCTTCCTCAAGCAGAGCCCACTCGGTCAACACCTCCCCCCCGCCCTCCTCCCACCAGAGTTCATGGAGCGCCTACGCTGTGCCGGTGCTGTCCTGGGGCCGCAGCAGGGGACGGAGCAGACGACACTCCCTGGCAGGAGCTCACAGCCCCGTGGGGGCACAGACGTTCCCCGAACAACAGGAACCAGCTGTGTGACCAGTTCCCAGGCCCTGGGAGCCTGCGCCGGGGTCTGACCTTGTCAGGAAGGTCGAGGAGGGCTTCCCTGAGGAGGGGACACTTGCACCAAGATCTGAGGGGTGAGGAGGGGAAACTCTGTGGAGATGGGGAGGGGGCGGGCTCCAGGCCATGGGAACAGCCTGTGCAAAGGCCCTGCGGTAGGAGGAAGGGTGGTGAATTGAGGGTCTGAATGGTGGTCCCTGAGGTTGAGGTGGAGATGAGAGGGGATGGGGAACCAGGTGAGGCTGGGGGAGGAGGTGCTGGTCCAGGTTCTAGGGACCAGGCTGGCCGTGGGGAGCCGTTCTGGTTTTATCTTCAGAGCACTGGGGAGCTCCCAAAGGGTCTAAGCAAGAGGCACGAGCAGATTTCTGTGGAGAAATCGCTGTCTCTGGTCAGTGGTCAGGAGAGGACAGAGGAGCAGGAGACTGGGAGGAGGATGCGGAAAGGTCCAGATGGGAGGTGATGGGGCTGGAAGAGGCCATGGAGCTGGAGGGAGAGGACAGATCGCAGAGACTTTGGGAGATGACGCTGGAGGTGGGTTCAATGTGGGGTGCAGGGAGGGAGTGGGAGGGGTCCCAGGTGACCCCCAGGGTCCCTGGTGGAGGGTGAAGCCTCCAGGGCAGTCAGGACCTGGGAGCCAGGTCTGGAGGGACGGTCGTGGTCACCGAGGCCGCGTCTCTTTGGTCTTTCCCTTCCGCACCTTCCAGGTGTAAGAGGTCTCTTCTTGCCTTTTGTCCAGTGTCTTCTCCATCCCTCCCTACCCAACGTCCCTCCCACCGCCCCTCCCGACACAAGTATGTGTTGCCTACTGATCATGCCTTCTAAGGGCCCAGAGAGGGAGCTGGATTTCCCAAGGCCACACAGCAAGATGGATGGGGCTCCCAGAGCAGGCGTCTTCCCATCACGTCATGTCACCTGGACACGACTGCTGAGGGGCCGAGGCCACTGCTCTCCCTGGCTCTGCCTGGATGGCCACAGGCCAACAACCGCACGGTCCCCTGAATCAGGAGTTAAAGGGCCCACTGTGTTTACAGGATGATTTTTTATGTTTTTTTTTTAGATGTTTCAAAGAGAAGATGATCAATGGGCTCTTTCCTTTCTTTCCTTATTTATTTTTTTAAATATTTTGCTACTTTATGTTCTGTAACACGCGGATTCCCCGTCTCTCGCAGCAGCTGAGTCCTGGGAAACCGCTCCTGCAATGGTGCTGAGGGCTCTTCCCGGGATGGGGCCCCGGGCTCTGCATGGCTGCTGCCTGGAGGCGGCGGCAGCTCGGGGCTCCTTGCCTCGTCCTCTCCGGTCAGCCCTGCCGTTCTTGCTGCCCAGTCCAGGGGGTGGTGAGCTCCCTGTCACTGGAGGGGTCCCCAGAGACTGGGCACCCGTTGGAGGGAGCTGAGGGACCAAACGCTGGACTGGGGCCATGACCGGGACTCGTCTCTGCACGTGTCCCCCCCCACCCTTCATCCCACCCAACACCACAGGGGAGACAGGGGAGGGGGGGAGGGGGAGGAGGGGGAGGAGGAACTGGCAGTTACCACTCGGGGGGCGGTGCTGGGCTTGGCACTTCAGGACCTCCATCTCCAGATCTCCCCTCTGCCCCACCGAATCCAATCCCAAGAGTAAGGCTGTGTTTTCCCATTTTACTGATGAGGAAACTGAGGCTCAGAGAGGTTAAGGAAGTAAGCAATGAAGTCTGGATTTGAACTCAGGTCCTTCTGACTGTTTTCCAAAGGCACCATCTGTTTCCAAAAGAATAAAGGCTGCTCTGAAGTGAAGGCTCACCTGTGCCAGGCTCTGAGCTGAGCTCTTCCCACGCGGTGTCTTATTTAACTCACACAAGATCTATAGCCAGACACCAGGAGGAGGAGGGCAGGGAGGTAGGAGGTGGGGGGGGGGGTGGGAGGTGGGCAAGCCAATAGGAGGTCGTGGCCGTGGGGTAATTGACAAGGGGAGAGCCTTTGCTCAGCTCTCTCCGAGCGGAAGGAGCTTTTCAAGGGTGTAATCTTAGTCAGAGGAGGCATTAAAATTGATCTTGGTGCAGCTAACACAAATCTGTGTGTCAGGCCCATAAATCGCATGTTTAACAGGCCTGGAGATGCCATGGTAGGGAGGCGGGAGTGGGTCGGGGCCCACTTGGAACCACCAGCTGCCAGGTGATGCTGAAAGTGTCTTGCAGCCAGGACGGGGGAGACGGGGTCCCTGTCCAGCTCCAAACCCTCCCTCTGGCGCAGAGATGGGTGGTGGTGGGGGCGTGGGCTGCAGGTCCCCGGGAAGCTCCAAGTGGAGACGGGTCAGGCTCCAGGGCTGGTTATTGTTCAGGGTTCCTTGCCGGCTTCCCCTGGGCGACTCTGAGGGCAGAGGAGGGAGGCCCCTGCCTGCCTGCTGACTCCCTGGACCAACAGGACCTTTTCCAGACACCGCACATATGAAACATCAGTGGGAAGAAAATCGCTCCTCAGTTTCGCAAACACCCAACTCTGGATGAGACACAGTTATGTCGAGTGGTTAACAGAGTTCTCATGGTGCAGTGTGTTTTGTTTCATTCTTTGATCTTGTCTGCTCGCAAAACAAATTCTGCCAAACCCCTTGAAACCAGCTGTCAAATTAAAACATTTTGGGGGAGACAAATCTCTCACTCTGATGGCAAAATTCATCTGAAATGATCCTTTAATCCAGTCTCCCTGCGAAACCCGGAGCTGAAATTGTAAAGCCTGTTCACCCTAAATGTTTCTCCTCCCGCCGCCTCCTCTCTGTGCCCCGTCCTCCGTCTCCTACAAAATAACTCAGCAAAGAATGGCCACTGGACTAATGAAAACCATTTGGTTTGTCACAGCAGTTTTTTAGGGGGAAGACGGCAGAGGACAAAGCCTTGTCTCTCGTGTCTGTTTGGGGAGAGAGGCGCTGGCTGTTGGAGGCTCCAGCAGCCCCGGGGATGACGGCGGGAACAGGAGGGGGAGCCCGCGGGGGAGGCGGGTGTTACAGAGCTGAGTCTGGGCCAGCAGGGTGCAGAGGGAGGGGGGTGTCTGGGAGGAGGTCAGTGCCTCGTTCCTGCTGGAGCCGGAGGCTGCTGCTTTCTCCCTACCCCCTGCCTCCACACTGTGCTCTCTACCATTCCCATCTCTGTCCAGCTTCCCGCTATTTTTTTATTGTGGTATAATTGACATACAATATTTTATTAGTTCAGGTGTACAACATAGCAATTTGATATTTGAACACATTGCAAAATGATCATCACGCTAAGTCTAGTTACCATCTGTCACCATGCAAGGTTATTATAATATTATTGACTATATTCCCCATAGTGTACATTACATTCCCGTGACTTCTTTCTTTTGTAATTGAAAGTTTGTACCTCTTAGGCCCCTTCAACTATTTCACCCTTCCCCCGACCCTCCTTCCCTTCTGGCAACCACCCATCTGTTCTTTGTATCTATGAGTCTGTTTCTGTTTTGTTTGTTCGTTTGTTTTGTGTTTTAGATTCCACATATAAGTAAAATCATACAGTATTTGTCTTTTCTGTCTGACTTATTTCACAGGTCCATCCATGTTATTGCAAATGGCAGGATTTCATACTTGTTTATGGCTGAGTAATATTCTATTGTATGTATATACCACATCTTCCTTATCCATTCATCCACTGATGGGCACTTAGGTTGCTTCCATATCTTGGCTGTTGTAAATAATGCTGCAGTGAACATTGGGGTGTGTATATCTTCTCAAATTCGTCTTTTTGTTTTCTTCAGATAAGTACCCAGAGGTGGAATGGCTGGATTGTATGGTAGTTCTATTTTTAATTTTTTCAGGAGCCTCCATACTGTTTCCCATAGTGGCTGCACTAATTTACATTCCCACCAATAGTGCACGAGAGTTCTCTTTTCTCCACATCCTCGCCAACACTTGTTATCTCTTGTCTTTTTGATAATAGCCATTCTGACAGGTGTGAGGTGAAATCTCATTGTGGTTTTGATTTGCATTTCTTTGATGATTAGTGATGTCGAGCATCTTTTTTTATACCTGTTGGCCATCTGTATGTCTTCTCTGGAGAAATGTCTATTCAGTTCCTCTGTCCATTTTTTAATAGATTGGTTTTTTTTGATATTGAGTTATATGAGTTCTTTATATATTTTGGATATCAACCCCTTATTGGAGATATCGTTTGCAAATATCTTCTCCCATTCGGTAGTTGCCTTTTTGTTTTGTTGATGGGTTCCTTCGCTGTGCAAAAGCTTTTTAATTTGATGTCGTCCCATTTGTTTACTTCTGCTTTTGTTGCCCTTGCCTGAGGAGACAGATCCAGCTTCTAGATCTTAATCCTCCCTGTGGGTGGGGACCTAACAGCACCTGCCATGTAGAGTGTGAAGGTGACCTTGGGTCCTGCTGTAGGTGCCTGGGGCAGGGGGTGTTAACAGCTGTCGGCTGTTGCAGCGATGAGCCCGTCTGTAAAATGGGCCCCTGCGCCTCCTCTGCAGCAGTCCTGGGGTGACAACAGCGGCAAGATCAGCTCCTGCACGGGGACGCCTCCTGCGCGTGCTGGGCGCCCTCACTGCCCTCGCTCCCTCCATCCTCACGACCACCTGCAAGGGGGCTTTCATCCCATTTACAGCTGAGGAAACTGAGGCCCAGGGAGGTGACCCCAGGTGGAGGGAGGGCAGACGGGGCTCTGGGATCGTCAGGTTCTGGCTGCCATCCTCTGAACCACAGCGGGGCCTGGTGGAGCTGGCACAGGCAGGTGCTCAGGTGACCCCTCCTGCCCCGCTGCTGTGACCCGGGTCCAGGCTGGTGACCGGGGCTGACACCTCCCCTGACCCTGCTCTGTCCCTCCCAGAACTCCAGGGTCCCAGAACCTGCCTGCAGCCCACCGTCCCCGCGGCCCCCTCCCCAGGAGGATGAATCGACAGGTTCTGTGTCATCAGTGGTGGGGGACACATGATCCTCAGGCTAGTGTCACTGCGTCTTCGTCGTGAATTGGCACCTTGCGTTCCTGGGGAAACAATAGACGTTTATGCAGAACACACGATATGCTGATGATGGGTAATCACACTCCACATTTATAGATTTATCAAATATGCAAAACCACTTCTGACAATTACACACCTACAGGCACATCCCAGCTGAATAACCGCACACGGGGCTCCTGGCCGGCACCATAATATAGCCGGGGCGCCAAGCGTGAAACGACACAGGCAGCCCAGCCCTGCTTGGGGAGGCCTCGGCTGTCACCGCTGCCGGCCCCCCACTCAGACCTGTGTCCATCGCCCCCTCCAGCCTTCCTGGTCCTCCTGGCTTCCCAGATAGACAGAGCTTGTGAGAGTGGACCGGGGAAAGACCCTGGAGTGGACTCCCCCCTTTTACAGATGGGAAAACTGAAGCCCATTCACTCTCCCCCAACAGCTTACTGAATGCCTACTGTGTGCCAGGCTCTGTTCCAGGCGCAGGGATTCAGCCGGTGTTTCTGGAGGGGGAGACGGACGACAAGCCAGGTGGTGATGAGCACTGTGAAGAGGCTTAAAGTGGGTGGCGGGAGAGCAGTGGAGGGGGCAATGGGAAGCAGGTGACATTGAGAACTGAAGCGAGTGAGGCGGAGCCGTGCTGGCCCCTGGGGAAAAAATGTACAAAGGCTTGTTGTTGGGGGGCAGCGAGCCTGCCCAGGGAGGACGCCCTTCACCCGCTCTCGGGTTCAGCAGCCGTTTCTGTCTCTCGGTCACATGTGTGGCCCCCACGCTGAGGGGAGGGGAGCAGAGAGGAGCAAGGGCAGGTCATTGTCCTCCGGGCCTCCTCAGGGACATGGGGGTCAGATGAGGACAGACCATGGTGGTCAGGGCGCCAACGGGAGGATGTCCCAGGAGCTGAGACCCAGGCAGCGCAGGGTGGAGCCCGACAGGCCTGGGTTCAGTCCTCACGCTGACACTTCCTTCCTCAGCTCCCTGAACCTCTATTTCCCCATCTGTACAATGGGTGGGTGAGAGTGTGTGGGCATCAGGCTTGTTTTAAAGCAGGTGATTCTAACAGGTAGACTGAGATGAGACCCCTGGTATGGGTGATCTTGGAAGTGTCCTTCCAGCCCTGAGTAGATAGATAGATATTTAGATGGATAGAAGGATAGAAAGACCTGAATCCTGATCTCTTCTGAAGCCCCTTCCCTTAGTCTGCCACCCCTCTTGAGCTGCCACTCTCGGGCAGTGCTGCCCTGTGTCACCTGGGCCCCTGCAGGGTCTCCACGCAGGCTCGGGGTTCCTTGGCTGTTTGGGTTCTAGGCTCCCCCCTCCCTTCCCTACTGGGAGCTCCTGCTCTCCCCCCTCCCTGCTCTCAGGACAGCGTCTGAATGCAGATCCCTGGGGGCCTCTCCTGTGGGTTTTATATTTGGATTCCAAACCCTGATGGAGGAGGCTCAGTCTCTGTTAATGGTCCTGAGCCCCAGGCTTGGTGGAGGGAGGCAGTGTTGCTCAGTGGTGAGACCACAATTGGCTGACCCTGGTTTCCAGTCTGGATTCTGCCATATCTCGCTGTGAGACCTTGGGAAATTTACTTAAACTCTCCGAGCTCAGTCCCTCATGTGTGAGTTGAAGATGATAAAAGCGTCTGCCTTATGGGGCAGAGGCCAGACTCCGATGTGGTGGCATATGTGACAGCCTCCGTGAAGGACTCTCTTATTACCACTCGTATGTTGTGTCAGATCTGGTGATCTCTTTGGCTCCAAGCCCACCCAGGTGGCCGCTCCTCCCGCACCTGGAGGGCACCGGGCCGCCTGGGCCTCTCGCCACTGGCACAGTGAGAAGAAAACGGCCTTGGATCCCATAGACCTGGGCTCGGATTCAGCCTCCAGCACCCACCCGCTGTGTGACTTGGGCAAGTGGCTTGACCTCCGTGAGCCTCTCCAGTTTCCCCTCTGTGAAATGGGTGCAGTGACACTGATGGCGTTGGGTTATCACAAGGATTTGGTGAGGCTTCCTCAGCGGGACGCAGGTTCCTGGGCTCACATGACACTCGCGGCAGCACTGGGGGTGAGACTCGGGGCAAACCCAGGGCCTCTCTGGGCCTTGGATCCTCACCTGTAACATGGCGACTGAGATGCTCTCTGGGGTGTGGGATGTTGTGGGGACTCCATGCCCTAAGGTGTGTTAATGCCTGGTACATGGTGGGCCATCGATGCATGTTAACTGGCGTTGTCACCGCTGTTATTATTATCATCACTATGCAGCTTGCAGGCAACGCCCCCGTCTTGTCTTTGGGCATCCAGCCCCCGGCACAGGGTCCGGGCACAGTAAAGGCTGACACTCAGTAGAGCAGGGACCCAGGAGCAGGCTGCCCGAGTTCAAGGCCCAGCTCCCTCACTTCTGAGCTACGAGACTGCGGACGAGTTTCTAAACCTCTCTGAACATCAGTATCTTCATCTGTAAAATGGGGCAACAACAGTGCCTCCTTTGCAGGATTGTTGAGTAACTAAGTGAGCAAGGCACGTAAAGTGCTCAGCCTGGCCCACAGTGCTGGCTTCATCACTCCAGGCCCAGAGGGAGTGTTGGCATTGAGGAGCCTCTAAAAGTCTCCCTTTCTGCCACCACTGCATTTAGAGATGAGAATCTGGGGCCAAGAGACACTAAATTAAACGTTTGAGAACAAGACAGTACACGACGGAGCTAAATTATGCAGGGCGGACAATTAGAGAACAGAACGATCTATAATAAAGGGCTAATTGGGCGGGACAGACGCTGAGTGCACCAGGAGCCAGAGACGAGGGGAGACACCACAGCCTGGGACGGGGCTGGCCTCACCAGGGCCAGGTGCTCTTGTTAATGACACTGCCCTTGTCCCCTCACTGTAAGTGATACGTCCTTACTGTGAAACGTTTGAAAGTGCAAGATGGTAAATATGAGAGTACATAAGTCGTCTGGTGCCCCAGCTCCCAAAGAAAGTAGTTTTTATGTATTAATTCCTTTTTCTATTCACATACAAGTATATCATTTCATAATTGATCACATTGGTGTGACTGTCGGGACGAGCTAGGATATGACACAATAACAAACAACCCTCCAAAACAACAAAGGTCATTTCTATCTCGTGTTCCATGTCCCCTGTGGTCAGCAGGGACCCAGGCTGAGGGAGGTGCCACCGTCGTAGGACGTCAGCATCTCACCGTGTGCCTCTCAGTCCTGTGATGGGGAAGAATGGACAGGAGAACTGAGCTCTGACCCTTAAATGTGCCCCCTGGAAGGGACACTCCCCACCTCGACTCACGTTTTATCGGCCAAAGCAAGTCTCAAGATCACCCTGATGTCAAGGCAATGGGGATGTGCCGTTTTCCTTGGGGGGGCGGGGAACCCAGAGGAGAACTGGAGCTTGGTGACCCCAGCTGTGTCCTGCACGTGCTGCGCATGTAGACTGGGGTCTTTCTTACCTGGCACTCCAGTCTGACCAGTTTCCCTTCTCATTATATTTTCTTGGACATAGTCCATTAGATTAATGTCCCATAGTTTATTTAACTAACCTCCTATTTATGTAATTTGGATGGTTTCATTTTATACTATTGTAAATAACACTGCAATGAATATCTTCATTCTTTAATCTTCCTCTGGATTCCTACTTTGGCTTCCTAAAAGGAGACGTTGGGTGAAATACTATGAATTTTTAAGAACTGATAATGCCTAATATTTAGGGAGTGAATAATTCCTGTTTGCTGACCTCCGTGTAACCCCAGATCTGGGATCTTCTCCTGCTCTCCAGGCTCCCACCCTGGTCCCACCACCGTCACGCCTGGACGGGTGCAGTAGCCTCCTTCCTGGCCCCTGCCTCTGCCCTGGCCCTGCTCCCGGCACTCTCCCCACAGCAGCCAGGTGACCCTGTGAGACTCAGTGGAGCTGTCCCTGCTCTGCTCCACGCCCCGAGGCCCTGCCTCACTCAGGCACAGTCCACGCTGACACACGGTGGCTCCCGGGCCCTGCAGTCTCCCGCCCCCATCACATCTCAGCACAAGGCAACCAGAGGGGGCTTTAAACACACAACTTTAGTACACTTTGGTGACTTCTCATGGTGTCTAGGGTAAAGCCCTGCATTCCCGATGCAGCCTCCAGTGCCCACCACAGTCTGGCCCTTTCCACTCTGATCCCCCCGTTCAGGGTGCTCCAGTCACGCTGCCCTTCCTGCTGCCACTCAAAGCTCTGAGCCCTTGCACATGTTGTTCCCTCGGCCTGGAGCATCCTCCAGGGCATCTTACGGGGAGGCAAGAGGCCCTGTGGGGCAAGAGCGGGGATGTCGGGGACAGGAGGAGTGGGCCAGTGTGGGACAAACCCCGCACGTGCTGAAGATGTGAACAGGGTCCACCTGCTCTGCTCACAGCTGCCTGAGTGATCAGGACGAAACCAAGAGCCACAGCTCTCCGCAGACGAGGCCGGACGTGCACTGGTTAGCGGGTGGCGGTGAATAATCAGGTCACACGCCCTTCTCACCAGGCAGGGCCTTTGGAGCCACCAGGAACGTCCCTCCCAGAAGCTCTGCCGGCTAAGGGAGGAGCACCTCTACCCTGGGATCGGAGAGTCATTGCCCCACGCACTGGCTGTGACGTCGGCAGGCTGGGCCTCTGAGAACCCCCCGTAGAACGGGGGCGGGATGCTGTCTGTCCTACTCACTCTTCAGGAAATAGCTCCATAAGGGGCCTGGTACAATGCAGACATGGTCCAGGTTACCTGTTACCTGAGCAACTCTCATCCAGGTGGGAGGAGGCAGCAGGCAGGGCAGGGGCAGGGCTGAGCCAACCTCTCCATCCTGCCCAGGCCTCTCCTCACTCACATGCCGCACTGCTCACTTGGGGCATCTCAGGATGTGTGGAAAGAGCCGGGCACTTCCCAGGGGCAGAGGAAAGGGTTGGTAGCAAATTCCCAGATGTCCATCAGATCAGGATAAAAATTGTGAAAGTTTTCTGTGTGGAAATGCTAGACTGAAAATAAAAATAAAAGCAAGAAAGGCCGTCTACCCCCGTCCTGAGAGAGACTGTGGGATCAGCCAGTGTCGGGGTGGAGGGCGGAGCAGGGGAGTGGGCAGCAGAGGGCCAGATGTGGGCAGTCACTCTGACCTCATCTCCCCAGCCCTGCATCTCTGCTCTCAACCTGAGCGGAAGATTCTTCTGAACACACATGGTTTTACACTGAACCCTCTGGGAGTTTTCCACTGGTGTCAGGCCCATTTTCCTGCGGGCTGAGGGAGGAGAAAAATTCCCATCACTGGAGATGGTGAGGCTGCTCTATTAGTGCATGGATGGAACTAACCCTTAGTTAGGAGATAATTAGCTTAAATGACTCGCTCCCATCACCTCCCCATAATCACCCTCATGCTTCCTGGATGCCTGTCTTCTCTCTGTTCTCCCTCCCCCTCAAGATGCTCTGTTATACTTTTCCTTCTTTTTGCTTAACTACAAGACAACGCTTTTTGCCACATCATTTTCATAAAGATCCTCCAGGGGGATACACAGCAGAGCCGACTGTGGAGCCCCTTTTGTAGGAAGCAAAGAAACCATTTTGCAAATTGTAGGAAATGATTAGAAATTGGAACAGCATTTACATCAATTACAGCAGGAGATAGAGAAAGGTGGTCTGGGCGGAGGTGGGCCTGGGGTGCAACACTGTCTTCAATAGTGGGGGGCAGTGTGGGCAGTGGAGAGAGCACCGGGTCAGGGCCCAGAGGGCCTGGGGTTGGGGCTGTTCTGGGCCCAGGGCCTTAGTGAGCCCCTGCAGTTCTGCTCCACCCAGAACCTCTGTATGTGCAGACTGGCATGCAGATATGAGCAGCCCACACGTGGACGCTCAGAGACACACACACAGACACATGCCTACATGCCTTCTATACACAGAGACACACACACAAACATCCCCCATGCACACACTCACACATTCATGTCACACACAGACATGTATTCTACATGTCTAGCTGTAGAAGCCTGGTCTGCAGTCAAGGGCGGGTGTGACCCATCTGTCAGGTCAGTCTCTGCTGGCCCTTGACCTGAGGATGTGTGATTTCAAGAGAGGAGGGCTGGTCATCCTGGCAGCGAGAGGAGAAAAGCAGGGAAACGCTGCGAAGAGAAGATTGAAACACATGCACTGAGAGAGGCCGAGAGGAGCCCCGGGGGTGGGGTGGGCGGGTGAGTAGCTGCCTGGGGTCCCAAAGGGGCTCCCCGGTCCTGGTTCCAGGCCCTGGTGAGGCAGGTTTTCCCACCCAAGCCTGGTAAAATACTCCATCCACATACAATTTCTCTTTGCCTAAGCCACACTGAATGGTACTTGCAAAGTACATTTCTGGTACTTGCAAAGAGCCCTGAGTCAGACACCAAGGAAACCTATTTATTTTTAAAACTGCTTTAAAAAAAGCACCATTTCCAACAACGAATGTCTCTCGCTCATAGAGGCCTCGTCAAATATGAAAACCTGTATGAAAATTAAGCCCACAATCTGGGCACACACTTGTTTGGCAAGTGATAATTAACTGCTGACAATATAATTTCAGTTTGGATGCAAATGTGTTTTTCATTAAAAAGTAATCAAAGAAGAAGACGTATGAATGGCCAATAAGCACCAGAAAAGATGCTCAACATTGTTAGTCATCAAGGAAATGCAAATTAAAGCCATAATGAGATGCGGTTACACGCCCACTAGAATGGCTAAAATTAAAAAGACTGAAAATCACAAGTCTTGGTGAGGCTGGGGAGGAACTGAGCCCTCCTCATTGCTGGTGGGACTATGAAGTGTTACGAGGACTATGGGAAACAGTCTGGCAGTTTCCTAAAAACCTCACCTGCATCTACCATATGATCCAACTACTCCACCCGGTTCACCCAAGACTCTGGGCTTGGCCTTGGGAGCTCAGCTCTTCCGCTGGAAAGATGTTCAGGACAGGTGTTGAGTGTCCACTACCCTTTGCTGGGATGGGGCTCGGCCCAGAAACGATGCTGGGATTATGTGTCCCTGGACCTTCTGTGACCCACAGACCTGAGGGCAGCCCCAGAAGGTGGCTCAGACAATCCATCTCTTTCTAAGGGACCAGCATCCTCCTCTGGGCGTGGACAGCCCTGAATGTGCCCAGAGCCAACTGGTGGGACGCTTGGCACTAACTCCAGCGTCAGGGAAGGAGATGGGCTCCTCCTCTCTGAGCCCCTTCCACACTCCAGGTCCTGCGGGTGTCATATCTCATCTCCCCATTTCACAGAGGAGGAAACTGAGTTTCAGAGACGTGGAGTCACTTATTCAAGGCCACACAGGTTGTGAGGGGCAAGATGGGGAGAGATGTGAACTCTGACCCCACCTACCTCCCTTGCCTGTAGTCAACTCAATTCCTCTGTGTCTCAGTTTTCTCCTGTGCAAAATGGGGATAATAGTGGTACTTAACCTCATGGGCTTGTTGTGAGGATTAAATAAGTTAATACACAGAACAGTGCCTGGTACATGGAAATCTCTCAGTCCTTGTTAGCTATGATACTTATTATTAGTTCAGATAATTAAAAAATATGGTCATGCCCTCTTCATTCCTTCCCCCAGTGGAACCAGTTGGCTATTCCCGTTTAATCATCTCTGTATCCCCCGGGGCATTCGGTCCTGATCTCTCTCATCCATTTAAGAGGGAGGCCTGAAAGGGACCCTGTGACCTGGAGAACAGGGCGAAGATTTGTTTCCTGGCCCCTGAAGGGCAGACTCCTCCAAGGACAGACATCTAAGGAGCCAAGATTCCTATACCACTAAAATAGCCAGAGACCTCCAGTTGCTTAATTATTGAAGAATCTACCTTAGTGTGAAAGGGCATTTTAAATGCCGGTGTCTAATTGTATAAAAGGAAACTTGATCTCATTTCAAAGGAGCCACCTCTGTCTATTTCTTTTTGCTTTTTATAACTTCTTCCTCCAAGAGCAATTAGTGACGATCAAGGACAATTTGAAGAATGTAGCAAACTTAAGAAGAGGAGCCCTCCTCCTTCTTGGACTATCCTTCCCCAGCTCTCCCTCTCTCTGGAAGCAGGAGGAAATTCCGGAATCACAGGCGCAGATACACAGTATTCAATCCACATGATGGACAGCAGAGGCGGCATCGAGTCTGTTGTCTGGGACCTGGCTTGTCCCCCACCCTTCCTCCAGGCACTCACGGGGACTCGGCAGGTCTCCACCCCTGTTGTCCCTGTGGGTCAGATCCACACACTGGCCTCTCATCACTGCTGCACCAGGTCAGGTCCATGTGGAGACCCGGGGATGCATTATTCCCTGCACACTTTCACTCAGAGCAGAGCCCCTTGGCCCCTCATCAAAGCCCACGGATACTCACTTCATGCACAGTCCTACCAGCTTGTTTCCATTCTTTCCAGGCCCCCAGATACTGGAGGCAGCTCACAGGAAGTGGGAGAGGGGCCGAGACAGGCAGACATCTGTGGAGTAAATGAAGGACTGACAACCAGGAGCAAGGTGGGGGCTGAACACCACAGAGAGCGGATGTAAGGGTGTTTGGTGAGTGGCTGTTTATCTAACTATCTTTTGTTTATAAACGGAGTTTATAAAACACAATATGTGATAAGGTTAATTCATCCCCTTCACCAGCGTTCACTGAGCACCTACTGTGTGCAGACACCATGCTGGGTGCCAGCACGTGCTGAGGATGAGATTGGTCCTGGCCCTCAGTCTGTGGGGGACAAACACGTGTCAAGAAGAGACCCTGTTACCCCGGGATGAAGGATGTGGGGGCACAGCAGGGGATGTGACTGACTCCGACCCTGAACTGGGTCTACACTGAGAGCCCCCAATAACCCTGGGAGTTGGGGAATTTGGAGAACCATCTTCACTCCACAGGCAAGATGACTGAGGCCAAGATGGGGAGTGACCTGCCTGATGTCCTGGACCCAAGTGTCCCCAAACCTGAGCTCTGGTCACAGCATCACTCGGCCTTGGGGTCTCATAGGACAACAAAGCAATCGCTCCAACTCCATTCCTCATTCCCAGGCCACACAGCAAACCTTCCCATGTCGACATTAATTACACTTCCCGGAGGTTAATTTGTAAGGAGATGTGAAAATGTGTTATTTAAATAGTGATTATTAAAATCATGCTGGGGCTTTGCTGCATAATAGGTAATTATCTGTAACATAATTGGGAAAACAATGTAGTCCATTCTATTTAGCTCTTCCCACAGAACCCAAAGTTAATCCTAGGGAGCAGGTGGCGTACTCAATGGCGTCGGTGATATTGGTGCCATCGTGTTCTCATTACATGTAAACTGAAGTCACTTTAGGAACCCTCTCCAGGAGGAACATGCTGATTTGCCAAGACCTTGGCCCCGGGTGTCTGAGTGGAGACACTCCTCCGAGTTGGGAGTTTTCTTCTCTGCAAATTACTCCCCTTCAAGTCCAGCCAGAACACATGGAACCATTTATCCATGTATTCATCTGCTTATTGTTTCTTATGTTTTTATATCTACTCATCCGCCTTTTCCATTTGTTTCTTTCCATTCATTTATTACTTCTTTCATTCATTTATTGACACATTCCCCCAGGGTTAATTTACTCCTGGCTCCACACCTTGGTTCATTCGTTCCTACTTCCATCTACATGCCCTCATTCATTCTTTCTTCCCTTGTTCATTATGTACACAGTTCCTCACTCAGTCAACCCGTGATTTCTTCATTCTTTCACTCTTTATTTCATTGGCTCATTCATCCTCTCACTCATGAACGTACTCTTTCATTCATCAATTCTTTCATTCGTTTATTCATTGTTCCTTGGTTCACTCATTTATTCAGAGGTTCATGGAGTTAAGTCATCAGTCATTCATCATTCAACGATGAACGATTTGCTCATATACAATGTTGGGTGCGTCCATCTGATGTGACTGCAGCCATGTCACCCCCCTGGCATTTTTTAGGCATTTCAGTAAAAGGGGCCTTGGGGCTTCTCTTTTTCTAAAGCAAACTTTTTATTAGAGGCTAATGTAACATAAAACTTACATAGAGCAAAGCACACAAATCGTAAGTGTATGGCTAGAAGAATTTTATGAAATTAAACATACCTGAAGGATAAGCACTAGGTCAAGCAAGAGAATGTTACCAGCACCCCAGGAGCCCCCTCGGGCCCCCACCTGTCACCATCCCTCCAGGTGGGACCGGTAACCAGCATTCTGCATTCCAACACTGTGTATCATCTGTGCCTGTTCCGGAGCCTTCTACAAGTGGATTCACACCATCTTGTGCTCCTACGTGTCTTGCTTCCACTTTGTTCAATGTTATGTCTGTGTGGTTTATCCATGTTGCTGCATTAAGTTATACATTGTTCACTTATATTGATGTGTGGTGTTTGTATATTGTATGAATATGCAACTATTTATTTACCCATCTAACTCTAGATGAAATTGAGTACTCTCCAGCTTTAGGCTATAATGCACAGTGCTGCTATGAAATTCTTGCACATGCCTTTTGGTGAACATATGGATGAATTTCTGCTGGGCAGATACTTAGGAGTGGAATTTCTGGATTTCATGGACTATACATATGTTCAGCTTTAGGAGATACTGTCATAGTTTTCCAAAGTGGTTATTCCAATTTACACTCCCACCAGCAGCGTATGGGCCCTCCCCATGACCTCACCTCACCCTTAGTCTGTCTCGGGTCCCCCTGCACAGCTGCTCAGTACTCCCTAGGGCTTCTCTGCAGGCCTTCCTCCTCTCTGGTCCTGCTGTTGGCTCCTTCCAGCCCTGGTCCTAGAGACGTACTCTCAAGCCACTCTGGGTGACGTCATCTGGGCCTGGCTGAGCCTGACTGCCTTTCCCACCATGGGCCTTTGTCAGAGGAAGGGTCTCCCACACATCCTGACCTACCTCCTGGGGGACCTGGCCCATGGCTCAGGCCTTCTGCTGAGCACTGGGGGTCTTTGATAAACCGGGTGTGGGTCCTGCCCTTGCGGGGTTCACACACTGGTGTCTGAGATACTGCCTGGGCTTTTCTTCCTACAAATCAAAGATGGGTAGTCAGATCTGAGAGGAAGAAATGGACAGAGGAAACTTCACATAGAGAGAACTCATAGATCTTGGTATCTGATTTACTACTGGGGTGATGTCACAGGACGGAAAGTACCTGAACTTTAAAATCAACCAGATCTGGGCTCAAATTCCAATTCATTCATGTCCAGCTGTGTGACTGGAAGCTGACGGCACGAATTTTGGGGATTAGAACACGGAGGTGCCAACAGTGCTTGCAGGAGGAGATCTCCAGTGGGCTGTAGAAATCCAGAGACTGATGGAAAGGGCCCTGGAATCGGAGCTGGATGATCGGGGAGGGTCTTGCCCCTGTGACCCTCTCTGGGAGCTGCGGCCAGCTGAGTCCATGTTGCCTGCTGTTTTCCTTCACCAACTCTCCAGCAGTGTGACCTCGGGTGAGTCCCACCACCCATCTGAGCCTCAGGTGCTGCAGTCATGGAATGTGGATAATAATACACCCTCTTGGGACTCTAGGAGGCTTGTAGGATGATGGCGGGGAAGATGGTTGACAGACTCTGCTGCCTCGTTCATCTCGGGGTTGGTTGTCACCTTCTCATGGAGGATGGTGCTCTCTTTGCCTGGGTTCTATGCATCATCCTTCAGGGTTCTACCTCCCTCCTCTTTTCCACTCTGTGCTCATTTTCCTTCCTTTATCTCAGTTTTTCTTTGACTTATAATTTTAGACTCAGAAGGATTATAAGAGACCAACTGGCCCAAGCCCCTTGTTTTACACATTGGGGAAGCCAAGGCCCAGAGAATTGGAGCAATGGGCTCGAGGTCACCCAGGTGGCTGTGGTTCAGCTCCTAGCTCCACTCAGGACTTCCAGCCCGAGAACAATGAATGTCCTTGCTCACTGTGGCTCCCACTCTATGCTCCAGGGAGATGTTCACCCTTGTCTGGGAATTTTCCAACTGATATTCTTAACAAGAGCAAAAACCAACAAGCAAGAGCGCTGCCTTTGAAAAGCCCGAGGCTAATTCGCCCTGGGGCTGTATTTTCTTTTTAGACCCCACCGAAAGCGGCATTTTTTGATCCAAACTGGCTGTCAGTTTCACTTCAAAGAAAGTACCCTTGATCTGTCGCATGTGTGAACACAGCACGCGATTGATGTAATTACATCCAGTAGTTAAAGCTGTCATCACAAAAGTTGATGACAAAAGAAGGGGTTTGATTTGGGAGAATTCAAGTTCCTTCCAAACTTGCTATTTAATTTTTAAGCCAATAAAGAGCAAGTCATTTTTAAAGGTTACCTTTCCCTTAAAAATACTCCAGATATGTGTCACTTGAGCACAAGTTCAATGTGTGAAATGTGTGGTTTATCACTATCTAAGCCTTTCTTCAATGATGGGAAGACCCTGGCAAAGGACTCCCCACTGCACCGCATCACAGGCAATTTCTTTTGCAGTCTGAGGGTGTGTTTTTTCAGTTGCCTCTGAGGACTAGACTGAGCTACTGGACTCAGAGCGATGAGGCCAGGCAGCTACAAGATTTGATTTTGGATTTATCAGCACTTTCCATTTACTGGTAACAATAGCTACCTTTTCCTAAGGGCCTACTATGTGCCATGCACTGTGCTGGGTGCTTGTTTGTGTAGTTGTTATTCATTATTCATAATCCTTACCCTGACCCTGGAAAATACATGTTTATTTCAGCTCCTACCCTGATCACAGCCACATCTGCCTGGATTATTGCAGGAGCTGCCCCACCTTCTCCTTGACTCCACTTTTGCCTTCCACTGTCTCTTCTCCATGGAGCAGAAGGAGAGAGTGTTTAAAAGCACCAGTGCAATGACATCTCTCCTCTGCTCACACCTTCCATGGCTCCCATCTTCCTCAGATTAAGCCAGAGTCCTTCACTGGCCCCTGGGACCCCTGTGACCTCTCTCACCTCCCCTCCGCTAACCACCCCTGCCCTTGACTCTGCCCCAGCCACACGAGCTCCTTGCTGACCCTCGAGTGTGCCAGGGACACTCCCACCTCCTGCCTCTGCACTTGTGGTTTCCACATCTGAGGGTGCTCTCCCCAGGTACACTCATGGCTCACACCTCTTACGATCCAGTTGACCTCTTGGGATTAGGATTAGTGAGGGCTTAGATGATCTTTAGGATGCTGGTTAGTATTAAGGGCAATGCTCCTGAGACTTTTCCTGCAAAGCCCCCTTGCAGCAGGGGGTAGGGAATGTCTCTGGGAATCTAAGGGCATCGACAGAAATGAGCCACCACAGAACAGAATATTTTGAGGACTGCTCGCTTATCTTAAAAAGTCATGTTGATTTTTACTGTATTCCATTATATATTTATACTTTCTTGAATTAAAAAATCTCCCACCAAATCTTTGAGTAATACTGATGTTCTAGGAAGGTTGGCGTATGGTTGAAAGAGGTGCTGTGCCTGGGACCCCAGCAACTGGGGAAGCAGAGACTTAGGGGTGGGTGAGGTAGGGTGAGGTCTTGGGGTAGACAGAGTAAGGATGAAGCTAGAGTTGGCATAGGAGGCCTTTGAGAGATGAAGGGCATAGTGGTAAAGTGCACTGGCGTGCATCTCATATTCCATACCAACCAGCCAAGTATCTTTTATCCTCAATTTCCTCATCTTTAAAATGGCGCTAGCATTGGGGATTACTTCATAGAGCAGTTGTAATGAGTCAATGTAATAATGAGTGCAAAGCAGCCAACATGTAGTGATGCTCCATTAATGGCAGCATCATTGCTCTTGTTAGCTATCACCATAGCAGGGCTGATTTTTAGGGTCCTCAGCCCAGGGATATGAACAAAACGTTTTGAATTGACATCCCCAGCACCTGCAGAGGGATGTGGACATGGATATTGGCTGGGGGCCAAGAGCTGATCTTGGTTCTGGTTCCAGCTCTGCCACTAACTCACAGATGGGCCATGGGCAAGCCTTTTTTCTCCCTGGGCCTCAGTTTCCTCATCTGTAAAATGCAGAAAGTTGGATAGAACAATTGTCAAAGCACTTCCAGCTGGAACATTCTCTGAATCTGGGAGTTGCTTTCTTGACCTGAACACCATTTCAATGTCTCACAAGGTCCCTGATAAAGAAGCTTCTAAAAATTCTTTTAATTAGTTTGGTGTTGATGCATATGGCCATGTTTATTAGCCATTCATCAAGAATCTTCTATATAGGAGAACAGGAGGGATAAAATACTTGGAGTGCAAACATATGGTGGGCAGTCAACAGACTCACAAGCCTGTTGGGCCCTATATGGGGACAGAATTAAGGCTGTGAACTCAGAGATCTTACATATATTCTACCTCAAACCAGCCATCCTAGAATCATAGGATTTAGGGGTGCTGAGTCTCACAGAGGGGATTCATTTTGCCCAAGGGGACATGAAGCTGATCCAAGACTTGGGCCTTTTCATCAAAACCCATCAGTATTCAATTCAACACTCCTGGTATTTCTGCCCTTGTAAAATGAAGAGAGAGACTGTTAAATGAAGATTAACAAGATTCCTTCCACTATATTAATTTACAATTCCCTGGGTCATAAAAGACATACAGAAACTGGGGCCAGAACATAGGTCAGTGTGGCTGCTGTCCAAGGTACTGAAAGGGGAGTGCGGGCCGGTCCCTACCACCAGGCCCCCACAGCCAAGGGGAGGAGGGCTCAACTGGCTTCAGAGCCTCACTCCACCCACCCTAGAATCACTATTTCTACCATCTCATTGCTTCTCCATGTGCCAGGATCCTGGTGCCCTCCTCAACCAAGCCTCGGAAACTACATATGACAGAGGCCTTTGGAGACAGGACAGCAGTGGTGCAGTAGCTTTCTCTTCTCTCTGATGGGGTGATGAAAGTGTATCTGTCCTAGGCTTGGGAGGTCCAGAAGACAGGATACCAAAGCAAACTCTCTCCGTCAGCCTTGATAGCTCCATATGATTGTGGGGAGGGGGACTCTCACAAGCTGTAGTCAGGTTATTATCCAAGACCTTAGATGGGTTGGTTGTCAGGACCCTGAATGAGCAGCTACAACCCACAGGGTGGGAGACCAGGAATGTGGAAGAGATGGGCCAGGAAGGGGAGGAGAACCCATGGCTCAGACTCACAACTTGGAATATGTTGGGCTTGAGAACAGATCAGCAGCAGGGAAGACAGATTTGAGGAGGCTGGAAGGTAAAATTCTGGGGTGTGCCTGATGATATCAGTTCCTTCCGAATCCATTTGACACACAATCACTGAGCACTCACTGTGTTCATCAGTTTACATGTGTGGTTTCATTTAATTCTTTTTAGTGATCCAGTAGAGAATGTAGCATCATCACCATTTTACAACTAAGTAAATGTAGCTTCCAAGTGGTGGAAGGACTTGCCCAAACTCTCTCAGTTGGGGAGTGGCAGAATGAGGTTTCAAATAACCTCTGTCTGCCTGTCACTCATTGTACAGTAAATACCCCCAGCCTTGGCTCTGAATGCAATGGAAACAGGGCTGGGCTTGTCCTGAGTGAGTGAGCAGGGTGGGTACAGAAAGGGTGATGAGTCTCTTTCTGCTGTATGACTTCTGGGCAGACACAGCATTGAACTGAGATGGTCTCGAAGCCCATTCCTAGGAGGAAGGGTGGTGTGTGCTGGCTGGCATCTCATGGCTGGCAGGAGCTCTAAGTGCCCATGAGGAGAGTGATGGGGAAATATCCACTGCTCAAGTCATCAAAGGAAGTTGGCCTTTGTGTCATCCTTGGCCCTTGGGCCAGGAGTTATGAACACTGGCTCAGCCACCAGATGTATCTGGGCATCCTCTCTCTGTCGAGATCCCGTGATGACTTGAATTACAATAAAAGTCACCACTTGTTGAGCATCTCCCTTACTTGTTCAACAAATGTCTGAGTGCCCACTGGGTGCTGGGCCCTGGGGCCGCAACAGTGAACCCTGCAAAGCTGGCAGTGACAGACACGGGCCAGCCAGACTCCCTGCTCTGTCCACTGTGGCTGCTGTCTCTGTCACCAGGTGAGATATCCCCTTTCATGCTCTGGCCCCTCCTGCTGTTCACTTTCAGGCACTCCTCCTTCCTCCCCCCAATCTTGCGCAGCTCCTTGGTCTTTTGTATCCTTGGAGCTGAGGCTGGGGTCAGGGAGGGAACACACAGGCACATGGAGGACAAAACACAGAGCCAAGTGGAGTCTTCTTCCTCTAAGAAATAACAAGTTTAACTCAAATTAATTCCACCTTAGTTCATACTTGAGGAAGAAGGTTAGACTCAATTTCTCGGTCGGACTTTCAAGCTTGGTATTAATCTACTCATCAGCTTAGCTCATCTGGAGAAAACATGCTTCTTCAGGAGTTTTCTAACTGAAAACAAATGCCTCATTAAGTTAAACGTATTAACCTGAGAGCAGCATTGATGTCAGACAGACTAATGAATGTCGTTACAGGGAAGGCGCAGTCGTCCCCAGAGGGACCCCGCCAGCCATTAGGAACTCTCTGCGGATGCGCTCAGCTGTTGTCGCCTGGGTGGGGGATCACGGAGGGAGGGAGATGGAACAGGAGCTGATGTGGAGCCGTGGTCATCCCCGGGAGGGGTGCCTCTCTGAATGTTGTGAAGGCTGTGTTGTCAAAGGAGGCACCTGGTGTGACATGACCCATTGTTGGGTCCAAGGGGAGGGATGCTGAGTTCAGCCTCTACAACAGGAGGGAGGGCCGGAGGGTGGCAGTTCGGGCACCAGAACACCGGGTTCTAGTCCCAGGTCTTCTCACATCCCAGTGGACGAGGTTCAGTTCCAGCGGATCTTCACTAAGCCTGGTGCTGTGCTAGACACGGACACCCACATTATGCTCATGTAATCCTCACAGAATCCCAGGAAGACAGGCATTGTGGCCCAGGTTGACAGACGGGGAAACTGAGGCTCAGAGGAGTTAAGTGGCTTACACAAAGTCACCAGTGTGTGGCCAGGAGAGCTGAGGCTGGGACCAGGCTGGCTGACCCCAGTGGAAGTTTCCTCTCCAAGCCTCTGCCTCCTGGTGGTCTGTCTTCTCCCCACTCCATCCTCCAGGACTGTAACTCCCTAATTACAGCTGTGCGGGAGGACCGCTCTCCATAGCCACACAAGGCACACCGAGGTGTAAAGCAAATCACAGGGCTTAGGAGCCAGAGAAACCTTAATTTAAATGTGTCCCAGGAACACACCAGCAGTGAGCCCTGGACAAAGGTAGTGCTCTGAGTCTCAGTTTCTTTACCAGTAAAGTAGGAATGGTTATTGCCAACGCACAGACGACTTGTGAGGATCAAATGAACTAATAAAAGTAAAGTTCCTATAATATAGTAGGTGCTCAGGAAGAGTTGGTCTCCTACTGTGCGCTGGGTTCCTGGTCCATCCAGCTGGATTTGGTCCTTGGGGAGAGGTTGAACTGGGCCAGGGGGAATATGAGAAGCACAGCGCCTTTCCTGATGTCTAGCCCAGCAGTTAGGAGCAGTCCCCAAATCCCACAGCCCACACACATTCCTTGAGGACTCAGCCTGTTCAAGGTACCATACAGAATACAGAGATGACATCGCCATGGTCTCTCGAACCAAAGAGTTAATATCTAAGCTGGGGAGATGACCCAAGAGCATTGGAGAGAGTCTAAGGACTGGGGCAGAGGGGAGTGGGAAGGTTCTGAGACCGGCAGAGCCACTGGCATGAGCCAAAGGCATGAAGAGAATCTGGGAACGGCATGGAGGTGGTGCCTTCTATATGTGTGTTTTGGGCAAGCCAGCCGTCTGCTGGGGACAGAAGCGGGAGGACTCTATATCAAGGTCCAGGATAGCTAGAGGCCTGGTCCAAGACTGAGGTAAGAGAAAAAAACATGGAAATTCATATATTTACAGATCAAACCTGTCAACCCTGTGTCTGTTATTCCATTTGTTAACAAGGGAATGGACATTCATGCTCCCAATTTCATTTGTTTCTAACAAATAATCTCTGAGAAATGATTATAATTATTAGCCCCATGTGTCAGGTGAGGAAATTGAGGCTCAGAGCTGCTGAGTGACTGGCCCAGGGTCACATAGCTCCTAGGAGCCAGGATTCACACCCGGATCTGCCTGACCCCAAGGGCCACGATTTGCCCACTGGCCACAGTGCCTCTCACATCAGGAGGTCCAGCTGGACAGCGTTTGTTTCTCCTGCAGACCACAGATGTCCAGAAACGGTCTGCTGCTGGCCCCTCTCCCTCCCTGATTTGGCTCAAAGGCAGGAAGCGTCTCATGGGCAGGAGACGTGAAGACCATGAGCTCTTCCCAGCCTCGCCTGCGGAGAGGCGGGCGCTGCCACCGCGTGTCAGCACAAGCCCGAGGGACCCGGCACAGACCCGTGGTGACTCTTCTGACTCACAGCTGGTGTTCCCACCTCGCAGAGCAAGCCCAGCCGTTCCCTGCGGGCTGTGGGTTCCCCTCACTGTGGGCACCTGCTCTTTCATAAGGTGGGCTCTGAGCAGTACGGCTGCAGCTTAATTGCAGGGTGGGGTACTTGACATTCTGGGTGAAATGCTATGTTTAACTCCACTGTAATTATCTCTGCAATTATTTTGTTATTTTTCATATCCCCTGTAAATTCTTTGGTGGCAGGTTCTATGTCCATCTTATTCATTATCTATTCTTCTGTGCATGGCACACATAGTAGGCAGAGTTTATACATTTGTTGAGTGGTTGAATAAAGGATGCACTGAAGGGGGGAAATGAGTTCTACCGACTCAGTTATAGTTTCTTTGGGCAGAGAGTAACACCTGTGGAATTTCAGGAACAAGAATGGTGGTGAAGAGATAACTGAGAAGAGTCAAGTACTAGATGAAATATTTCCCAGCCATCGAGTCCAAGGGCTCCACAGGGAGAGAGATGTATGTGGTGAATCAGTTAGCTAATACTGCACAACAAACCACGCCAAAAATTATTGGCTTAAAAACATAAGCATTTATTTAGCTCAAGAGTGTGTAGGTGAGCTGGGTGCTCCTGCTGGTCTGGGGTGGGTTTGGTTGATCTTGGCTGGTGCCCTTATGCATCGTTTGAGTGGGTTGGCTGGGCGCTTCCTGGTTTAGCACAGCCTCAGCTGGGAGGGCTCATTTCTGTTTCACGTGGCCCCATCTGACAGCAGCCCAGCTCAGATTTGTCTTCACGATGAAGATAAAAGTTCAAAAGAGAGGATGAAGCACGTAAGGTGTTTGAGGCATGGGCTGGTATATTGACCATATATTCTTATTTTCTGTATTCTTGATCCTGGAGAGACTGCTCCTCCTGGGGCTAGCTAATTGCAAGAGATAGCAAATCACTCCCCTGGGAGCGTGCCTTTGATATACAAACCAGCCAATCCAGAACCCCCACCCCCACCACCTCTATCTAACTCACATACCAAGTCAATATCCCTCCTGCTCTAAATCACCCCAGGGCCAGGTACTGGACACTGGTACAGGGACCACCCCTACAGCCCAGAGCTCCCAAAGTTATTGAAACTATCCAATCCTAAGCTTACTCAGTTTACCTACCCTGCCTTGCCCATTCTTTCCCGTGGCTCTGGGCCATGCTCTGCCTTCTTCTCCCTCTGCCTCCTAACCCACCTTGTGCTTCCCTGTGTGGCCCTGTGTGATGTGCCATGCCTCCTGTTTCGAGGGATCTGTGAGTATAAACCTCTTCACAACAATCATTTCCGTGTCTTCATATCTTGCCACTCCTGACTAAAACAAATCCTGGGTACATTTCAATGCAGTTAGCACAGTGAGCAGCGTGGTTTGACACTAGATGGGGATGATACGACCTTAGACTGCTCTTTGCTTACTAACCGGACCCTACAGACAGTAGCCAGTGCCTGGAAAGGCACGGCTGGTTGTGCGGTGCACGCTGCTCGATGGCTGCTGCAATGTGTTGTTTTTTGTTGGGTGTTGCCATGATTTCCCAACCTAAAATTGTGGAGCTTGAAAGCTGAGTCCTCTTCGAGCTGCTGCGTGGGCCAGAATGTCAGGTGTCCAGGACAGAGCGCCTGAGGGTGTGCAGGTAACTGGCTCTATCAGTTTCTCAAAGAGGTTCCTCTGAAGGGGACGAGGAGTGACCACCCTCCTAGTGCTGTGGATGAGCCTGATCCACTGACCGGGCAGCACGGACAAGCAACGGGGAGGTCTGAGTCATTCAGTTGGAAGTGTCTGGTGTCCAGGACATGACATGCTTCTGGGGACACTGGGTAAACCACTCCCCCTTTTCCCTCTGAGCTTCGCTGGGTCACACACCGGCCTGTTCCAGGGAGTGGAGGAAGAGTGCCCCGCCTGACTGCTCTCTTTCATGAGGCCATTTGTGGGGTGGGTGTGCGCTCCTCCTCCTCAGGGAATCGAGGAACCTGCAAACCTTATAGTTCAGGTTCCAAACTTTTCTGCTGCGTCTACTTGCTGCTATTGCGATTCGTCCCCCAACCCAGTGGGATACAGGAGGTCCCTTCCTGGAGACCAGTGGCTCAGTGTCTCATAAAGGAGGGGAAAGCAAAGGAACACTTGGTCCCAGTGGCAACCCTCAAAACCCCCGAGGATATGGTTCAATTAAAAAAACTGTAAAGTACCTAATCAATGCTCACGGGCTCTCTGGAGGGCTGCTCCTTGTCAATATGCGAAAGGTTCCAGACTCAACAGAAAAAATCTGAAAAGTAAAGCTGATACCACTATTGCTCTTTTGGATGTGAACCCCAGCCCCTCTGAGCTTGAGTGAGACACCCTGGGAAGGCAGGCCACTGCTCACAGCTGAGGCCACTTGGGACCACCTGGGGTCATCAGGTAAACACCCTAAGGAATTAAAAAAAAAAAAAAAATTGGTTAAGGACAGCCAGGAAAAACATTTTACCCACCTAGGGACACAAGCTAGATTCTGTTTAGGAGAAAAAAATAACATTTTACTCAAGAGAAAAAATAGATTTTGTTTAAGAGGAAAATAAAAGGGGAGAAAAGGACTGACGATGTGGACACGAGCAGGCCGAGGGAGCAGCTGGGCTGGAGGCCGCCTGGCGGGTCTCCACCCCTTCTCTTCTCTTCCTCTATCAGCCGAGACAGAAACTATAAACCACGGCTCCAGGCAGCTAAAGGCCCAAGACAGGGAAAAGAAAGGGAGAAAAGGGAAAATAAATTCTAGATATGGGGGAAAAAGAAGGTAACTAGATAAATTATGTATATATATGTATCTATAACGTCACAAAAATTTTAGTACATAGATTTTAGATTTCCAACTGACCCAATATATATGACTAAATGAAAGCAAAAGTGCAAAATTTGACCCAATTGGAAATCCAAAATTTATAAACTAAAATTTTATATAACAAATTATAATAATAATTTTAATAATTAATATTATAAATAAGCAATAATAATGATTATATATAACAAATATATATACAAAATTTATATACTAATTTATGTGACGAAAAAATAAAAGGGTACTGATGGCTTCGTGCCTCCACAACCTAAGTTCTAAACTAACTTCAGCATTTGCAAAAATGCACCAATATGACAAAACTTCATGGACTTAATCAATACTGGGGCTCAAGTTACAGTTATACCTGGGGAATCTCACTAAATTTAAACATTGTAACTCCCTATAATCTTAGGAAAGTAACTAAATATAAAATAGAGAAAATAGGTCTTGCTTTAACTGTAGCCTTTCCTGAATTTCCCCTAGTCCTAGTACCCATTGCCCTAAAATATCCCTTCTTGGGCATAGATACTCTAACACAAGGAGTAATAAATTAAAATTACAAAGATTTACCAAAGTAAATCTTTGGTACTTACATATTAGCTTGGTAAAATGGAATCCCATGGACCCTCAGGTTAAAATAGTTAATATGTGTAACTTAATACAGGGCTTTCAAGGATTAAAATGTATTATATAAAATTTAATTAATAAAGAGTGATTATCTCCACTGCTTCTCTATTTGAAAGCCCAATTTTGCCTGTTTTTATTTATTTATTTATTTATTTTTCCCGGGGAAGATTCACCCTGAGCTAACATCTGTGCCAATCTTCCTCTATTTTGCATGTGGGACGCTGCCACAGCACAACTTGATGAGCGGTGTGTAGGTCTGCACCCGGAATCTGAACCCATGACCCTGGGCCACCAAAGCAGAGCACGTGAACTTAACCACTATGCCACCAGGCCAGCCCTTTGACTGTTTTTAAACTTGGAAAAAACAAAGGGTGCCTCGTGGTGGGTTACTACAACTTTAATGCTGCGGTCCCGTCCATTAGGACTCCCATACCCAATATCCAATATTATTAAAACTATTGCCTCTCTCCCATCAAGAACCAGTAAATATTTTGCTCTTACAGATTTGGCTAAGGTATTCTGTTCAGTGCCTCCTTGAACAGCCTTTCTGCTGCAGTTCGCCTTTACCTCTGAAGAGACGAAATACACCTGTTCTGGACCACCCATGGGGCACCTCAACAGTTCTGCCATTGCACACAGTCTTTGCAGACGAGATCTCGCTGCAGCCACCTTTCTCCAAGAGCACAGGTGTGACGTTACACTGATGACATCCTCCTTCAAGGAGACTCATTTGACACTATTAAGGACATACAAGTCCAACATCTTTTAGTCCTTTTTGAGTTCTGGTGGCAAAGTATTCCTCATTTATGAATTTTACTTCCAAATTAAAATCAACAATCTCTCCTGTTGGCACCCTGACAGACTCCTTCTCTAAAGAGACTTTGGCAACCTCTTCTCATGCCTTCTGGAGTCTCCAGACCACTTACAATGGCCATAGTTTCCCAAGGCCTTCTGATGCTTGAAAATGCCCCTCTCAGCCTCATGCTATACATGATTAAAACAACAAATATCTGGCTATTTGGTGGGGTCTCTGGAAAATGGAGGCTCTCACAGACCCTGAGGCTGTGACCCTCCATACCTGGCTGCCCATCATACTTTGGATAATGGAAAGAGCACCCTGCAAGCTCACCATGGCTACTGAGGCCTCCTTGAGACCTTGGGACAGGATGGAGCCAAGCCTTGCCCCTCTGGCGTATGCCACCTGCCGGAGGGGGTGGCTCCCCTGTCCTCAGTCTCTTGCCAGATGCCATGTGCTGGAGGAGGTCAGCCCACCCCCAGATTCCTTGGCTGCCTGGGAAGCCCCTTGGGATTAACTGAGTGAACAGCGATGGGAGCTTCTAGATCACGTGAATGGCACTTCCAACCATGACATGTGAGGGAGCTCCGTGGAATGTTGTTGTTTCTGTCCCTTAGCCAGGATGACCTGATAAAGGATGGGACCCAAGGAATGGGTCACTTGGCCAAGCTTTGGGCAGTCGTCTTAGCTCTGGATGCCCTGGACATCAAATGGCCCCATCTTCATCTTCACATTTATTATAAACTGTTGAGTCATTGCCTAAAAATTGTCCCCTTCAGGATAAAATCAAAACAGAACCAAAAACACAAATCTGGGACTCTCCTGCCTTGCAGATACCCAAAATATAAATCAAAATCACACACGTCTCTATATATACCACAGCCACAGTCCACGGCCTTACCATAACACTCCTTACAGACATTGCTCGCAGTAACCAAGACATAAATTTCACTTTTCAAAGTGCACCATACTGGGCTCTTGGGAAAGGCATTTAATAAAACTTTCATGTCTCTGGTGAGTCCTAGACAACTGGTTAAATTAGAGGCTTAATGGTCTCTTCAAATAGCTCCTTTTCAAAGTCTAGCCCAACAAATGGACCTCTAAATGAGTCTTATCTTGCCCTACACATTAACTTATCTTTATAAATGTTTGATCTTGCCCCCATCTCATAAGGGCTGGAGGCTGGATGGAGGGTGCGTACTTTCCTGGGGCCCATTGACCATAGATTAGCCCACAGAGCAGGCCCCTACTTATCTGATATAGGACCACTTTGAACCTAAACTTCCACAAAAAATAAGAACAAAAATGCTCTCAAGTGCAGCTGCACACCATTCTGTTTGTTGACTGCTGGTCTTATTACACTGGTCTGGGTGTTTTTGTTGGTTTACAATATGGAGACCCAAACTCTCCAAGTAAGCCAGTGTTTCAACCCAAAAGGGCAAATGTTGAGACCCAAATCAGCTTGGAAATACCCCAGTCCCATGTCCCAAATGACATCGCCCTGGCCCAAGAGCTCACCACTGGAGGTGACTTCACCCCCTGTGCGGGAGAGACTTTACCCTGGACACTAAGGTCTCCGCCCCAGCAATGCCCACAAACTGCCTCTCCTAAGGCACGTATTGGACACAGGGCATTTTTGCTTTTCTTCCTTTGACATCAGAGATTCTATTATGTTTCTGAGCTTGCCGTCTGCTTAGCCCATGATTCTGGTAACCTTCATGCTCTCTGCCAAACAGTACACCTACACTGCCATGCCTGAAGGGAAATCTGGTGAGGGTTACCACTGTCTGTACCATTCTAAAAGGAGATTACTGCTTTCCCCAGGAGGCACCTGCCTCATATCAGCCAGCCCCTTGACCTCCTGGGGAAAAGACCACCCACTCCTCAGTACCTTCTCCTGCTGCCCCCCTTGAGCTTTCTGCCAAGACCTCCTGCTATGCATCTCCCACTGTGACCACCATATCCTCTCCTTCCCCTTGGTTATGCACAATACTACTAATCTTTGCATGTATGCATAATCTTTACCAAATTATCAACAACATAACTGCCAGACCTGCCACCTTGACCTGAGAAATACACCAGGACATTATTGTCAAACTCATATTTTTAACACACTTCACAAGTCCGCCAAGATACTGTTAGAGACCCCCAAAATTTCAGCTCTATTTTCTTGCCTAATTCCATGTAAATGGAAAACCTAGTATTTGCTGGCCTACAGGGACTCCTCATACTTGTGTTCCTCCTTTCTACCCTCCTAATAAAATGCTTTCTATGTTGTTTAAGACAACTTACGTCTACTCTTCTCAAGTCACCACTATCATTACCCCAAATGTTCCCTAATATGATGCCAGAACAGCACAGGGCCAATTATATTGACTATATATTCTTATTTCTGCTTTCTTGATGCTCTGGCATTGGGACCTTGATCCTAGAGAGACTGCTCCTCATAGGGCTAACTAATTCCTAGAGATAGCAAAGGTCTCTCCCGTGAGCATGCCTTTCGTATATAAATCCACCAATCCAGAGCCACGTCCCCAACCATCTCCTTTATCAAACTCTCATACACTAAGCCAATATTTCCCCTGCCCTAACTGACCCCAGAGCCAGTTACCAGACATCTGGGGACCACTCCAATAGCCCAGAGCCTGCTGAAATTATTCAAACTATCCAATCCTAAACTTACTCAACATACCTACCTTGCCTCATCCATTCCTTCCCACAAAAACCCTAATAAAGGCTCTGGGCCATGCTCTCTCCTCTTCTCCTTCTGCTTTCTCACCTACCCGGTGCTTCCCCAGGTGGCCCTGTGTGGTGTGCTGTGCCTCTTGTTTCTAGGGATCTGTGACTACAAACTTCTTCCTTAATGACAATCATTTCTGTGTCTGTGTCTTACCATATTTGATTAAAAAAAATCCTGGGTATATTTTAAAACAATTTGGAATTAGCACATCACTTCGACCACATTCTATGGACCAAAGTAAGTCACAAGGCTCGCCCACATTCAATAGTTGGGGAAATAAGCCTCATCTCTTGATGAGAGGAGAAGCAAAGTCACAATTGAAAGGCAGGATACAGACACAGGTAGAGAAGAAATATTGTGGCCATTTTCCAATTAATTTTTCACTTATGCATAAATATTTCATTATTCACCATTTTTATTCCTTATAAAAACTCTCAGCAAGCTAGGAATAGAAGGAAACTTCTGCCAATTGATAAAGAGCACCTATGAAAAACCAATAGCTAACATCATACTTGATGGTGAAAGACTGAGATCTAAGATCAGGAACAAGGGAAGGACGTCTGCTCTCCCCAAGGTCTGCTCTTTTCAGCGTTGAACTTAAGAGTCTAGCCAGTGCAATAAAGCATGAGAAAGGAATTAAATGTATCTATATTACAAAGGAATAAGTAAAACTTTTTAGTTGCAGACAACATGATCAGCTACATAGGAAATCCAAAGGAATCTATAAGTTATTAGAACTAATAAGTGAGCTTAGCAAGGTTGCAGGATGCAAGATCAAGACAGAAAAAATCAATTGCATTTATATTTACTAGTAATGAACAATTAGAGATTGAAATAAAAAAATCATTTATAACAGCATCAAAAAACTTTAAATACCTTGGGAAAAATCTGACACAATATGTGCAAGACCTATACATTCTGAACTGAAAAAAAAACAAAAAACATTGCTGGGGGACCAGCCTAGAGGTTTAGTGGTTGGGTTCGTGTGCTCTGCTTCGGTGGCCCAGGGATTCTGGGTTCGGATCCCAGGCGTGGACCTACACACTGCTTGTCAAGCCATGCTGTGGCGGCGTCCCACATACAAAATAGAGGAAGACTGGCACTGATGTTAGCTCAGGGAAAAAAAAAAAACATTGCTGAGAGAAATTAAAGAAGACCCAAATAAATGGAGAGGTATACGTTGTTCATGGGTCAAAAGACCTAATATGGTAAGGGCCAGTTCTTCCCAAATTTATCTCTAGATCAACTCAATCCCAGTCAAAAGCCTAATAGACTTTTTTTTGGTAGAAATTTACAAACTGATTTTAAATTTCATATGAAAATGCAAAAGACCTAGAATAGCCAAAACAACTGTGAAAAACAAAAATATATTTGGAAGACTAACACTATCTAATTTCAAGACTTAGAAATCAAATTAAAACATTGTGGTATTGGCATAAATATAGACAAAAAGATAAATGGAATAAGATAAAGTGTTCAGAAATAGACCCACAGATATATGGACAACTGAATTTTGACAAAGGTGCAAAGGAAATTCAGTAGAGAAATAGTTTTTTCAACAAGTGGTCCTGGTACAAGTAGAAGCACATATGCAAAAAAGTGAGCTTCAATTCATACCTTACACCACATAAAAACTTAACTCAAAATGGATCCTAGATCTAAATATAAATCCTAAAATTATAAAACTTCTAGAAGTAAACAGAGGAGAAAATCTTTGTGATGTTGAGCTAGGCAAAGCTTTCTTAGTTGTGACCCCAAAAGCGTGATCCATAAGAGAAAACATTGATAAATTGGACTTAATCAAAAACTTCTGCTCTTTGAAAGATATTGTTAAAAGAATTAAAATACAAACCATAGAACGAAAGAAAATATTTGCAAAGTATATATCTGATGAAAGATTTATATCTAGAGTATGTAACAAACTCTCAAAGCAAAAGCGACCGATAAAAAATAGGCCACGGACTTGAACACACATCAAGGAAGATACACGAATGGCAAATAAATAAGCACATGAAAAGACGCTCGACATCATCAGTGATTAGGAAAGCGCAAATTGGAACCATAAGGAGATGCCTCGACAGATCTGGGGTACTAGAAAGACTAAAATTTAAAGGATGGATCATATCAAGATTTGTCCAGGCTGTGGAAGAACTGAAACTCTCACACACAGCAGGGGGGAGTGCAAAATGGAGGGCAGTTTGACAATTTCTTACAAAGTTACACACCTACCGCGTGATCCAGCCCCTCCACTCCCAGCTATTTACCCGACAGGAACATGGATGTTCATAGCAACTTTAACTAGAATAGCTGCGAATTAAAAACAACCCAAATGTCCACCAGCAGGTAAATGGGTGAAAAAATTGGTATATTCATCTAATGAGATACTACTCAGCAATAAAATAACTATTGACACCTGCAACAGCGTGGATGAATCTCAAAATAATTACACCGAATCCAGGCATAAAGGACCATATTGCTGTATGATTTCATTTATGTCAAATTCTAGAAAATGGAAACTAATCAACAGTGACAGAAAGCAGATCCGTGGTTGTCTGGGGATGGGGACAGAGGGAAGGCAGGGAAGGGCAGGAGAGAGGGATTATAAAGCGGCACGTGGAGACTTTTTGGGGTGATGGATATGTTCATTATCTTGATTGCAGTGATGGTTTCAAGGATGTATACTTATGTCAAAACTTATCGAATTGTACATTTTAAATACATGCAGTTTATTTTATGTCAATTATACCTCAATAAAGTGGTTAAAAAAATTCTTATTATTCAGATCTCCAGCTTCAGTTCAGGAAGGAGATTTCTGACAGCAATCAGATGAGCAGGGTGAGGAATAAAGGAGATTCCCCCGGTTGTCCACGACCAACCCCTTGTCTCCATGGATGTGTCTTCATCAGGAAGAGTCAGCAGAAAAGGTGAGACACTTGGCCCAGGGCCCTGCGGATCCTGGGGGCTGGTCTTCTCTGGAGAACTGCGTGTAGATCTGTCAGACGGTGTGAAGGCAGACAGGAGCCAGAGCTCGTCAGAGGGGCTGTGTGACGAGGAACGCTGATGAGAGGACCATAAAACCTGGGGGTAGAACATCTCTGGAGGGATGGGAGAGCTATCTTCAAGTACAGAAAGGACTGCCACGTGGAAGAGGAGGCAGATGCTCTCAGTGTGGCCCGAAGGAAGGGCTTTCCAACATTCAAAGCTGTCCAAGACGGAATGGGCTACCTTGAGAGGTGGCGAGCTCCCCATCCTTGGGGATGTGCAAGCAGGGGTTAGAGGGAGATAAAATAGTGAAGTGCTCAGGCCCTGGCATCAGACAAACCTGGATTTGAATTGCAGCTTGGGAGTTTCAGGGCAAAGGACTTCCCCTTTCTGAGCCTCAGTTTCCTCATCTATAAAGTGGGATCATAATACCAACTAACCCATTGGGTTACCATGAGACTTAACTGAAGTCATATAACACAGGGTCAGGCACAGGTAAGACCCCAGTGGCTGGAAGCTGATGTCATTATGTTTCATTTTTATTGAGGGGGCTCTGTCATCAGGTGAGGTCTTGGCTGTTACTGCCTTCAGCACTCTGAGTTTTTAGAACCAACCTCATCATTTAACTCTGAGAATTAGTGATCTGTCCGTCCTCCTCCTTGCTCTCCCCCTGGGCCCTCTCTCTTCCTCCAGAAGTGGTCTCTGCTGATTCATAGTCTCCCACCTGGCCTTCCTTTTCCCAGAGAACTGTAGCATCGAGGTGACATCAGGTTTCCTTGCTCCCACTGCCCACGCGCATGTGAGGATGACTGACTCACACTATGAGGGGCTTCTGGGTCCACAGATTCGCAGACATGTTTACAGTCTTTGCAGCACAGAGACCCCTGTCCAGGGAGTGATCTGGGAGCGTCTCCTCCGTCTACCACACAGTGCTGGCCGGCTGTCTGCTCTCTTGATCATCCTCCTTGGTCTCCAAAATGAACTTTCATTTCAGGCAGAGGAACAAGAAAAGGCTCATAAAGCCTTGTTGTAAATGTCGTTCCAGGGCTCCCTGGCAGAGTTATGTTTCTTGGTCTTAGTCAAAGGCCCCTCCGTGAGGGATTGGCCACTTAGCACTTGTTAATGGATCTAACTTCCACAGGCTGTAAGTGTTTTCCTGGAATTGATCTTCCTGTGAAAAGTATGCTTTGGAGACATGAAATAACCATCAGAGAGCCTTAAATGAATTACACTTTATCAAATGGACAAAAACAACGCTCTTAAAACATGCGCTACAAGGGAAATGCAGGGCTGTCTCGCATCAAGATGGGGAGGGTGAGGAGGCGGCCTCTGTGCCCACACTGCTGAACTTAGGTCTTGTCACAAGGTCTGCATTTGCATTCAGAGGGGAATGTACGTCCTGGATCATTTTCTTTGCTGTGTGATGCGACATTTCCTGCTCCATCCCCACCCCAGCTCTGCCCCACAGGGAGAGGGGGTGTCTGAGTCTCTCTCCTCCCTCTGGGGGGGGGGTGATGCAGAAGGGAGGTGGGGAGGGGTCCTGTTCTCTCCTCATCCCTTCTCCCCCAGCCTCTGCCTCCTCCCTCCTGGGCCCCATCTGCTGAGCAAAGAGCCCCAGAGGCCCTGGGAAAAAATGGGTGCAGGGGCCCCAGTTCTCTAGGGATGTGGCCATGTGGAGATGTCTCACCAGAGGTGGGAGAACTGAGATTAACATCCCCCATCCACCGCTTCCCCAACTGAGGAGGGGGCTCCATTCACTTAGATACTCAGTTAACAAGGGTTTGCTGAGGGCCAGCCTGTGCCCGCTCTGGAGATTCAGGCGGGATGAGCCCTGGTCCCTGTCCTCACTCTGTGCACAGTGAGGCCACATCAGCCTCTAACCATCCTGCTGACACCTCTGTCCCCTCGCCCTGCTTTGTGTTCCTTAGCATGTCACCACCGGACTCTAGATCCAGCTGTGTCTGTTACTGTCTGTCTCCCCACTGAGCATGGACGTGGCTTTTTCTGTGCCACTCAGAGCTGTGTCCCCGAACCTGGAACAGCTCCTGGTGCATAGTGGACACTCTGCTTTGTGAATGGATGTCGTCGGACGTGCTCTAGTGGAGGGGAGAGGAGGCTCAGGGTCTCAGGTGTCCTCAGTGGACAGCCCTCCTCGGTGTGTGTGGGCGAGTACCCAGGGGACACGGGTGGGGCACCCACAGCATCTGCTACAATCACTAAGAGCACCCTGCGTGTGGAGCACCGGGGCTCAGAGCCAGCAAACTCCACCCTCCCTTGGCTGACGCCAACCCAGCCCCCGCCAGAGACAGATGTGTGCTGCAGCTGCCGCCAGGCCACGCGAGTCTGCACGGCCACCGCCCGCCTGAGCCCCAGCCCGCCCCCACAGGTGGAGAATGGGCTCAGCTGGGGCTTCTGTGCTGTGTCTTGGCCACTGGCTCTCTGCTCCCCACTCAGTGTGGGCTTACTGAAAACCGCCCAAGTGGAGAATCAAGTGGGCAGATGAGACTTGAACCCAGGGGAGGGGCAGGGGTGGAGCGGGGCCCTTGTGGTGTGAGGGGCGGGGACACAAGCTGGGGATGGAGAAGACAGCCACAGAGAGCCAACGGCCCAGCTCCCGGGGGCCTCAGAGCCCATGGACAGAGGCTTTTTTTGCAGTTGTAGAGGGGAAACTATGGTCCACAGAGGGAAAAGGGGTGTTTACCCCATTTTGCAGACGAGGAAGCTGGGATCCAGGAGGTTGGTGACTTGCCTGAATGACACAGACAGTAAGCGGCAGAGAAGGATGCAGACCTAGCAGCATGGTCCCGGAGGTGCACACTTACCCCTCTGCCCCCCGGGCGCTGCCTAGAGGGAGCCTGCACTCGCTGTCTGAACTCTCCTTTCCAGGGTGTGTGGGTGGGGAGAGGGAGGGGCGGGGAACAGGCCAGCTGAGTCCTGTTCCCGGGCTTGTCTTAGCGATGCGTCCACAGGGCCAGGTCAGAGGACAGTTCCCATGCAGGACAGGGCATGGCACTGGGGCAGGAGTGTCGTTCCACCGTGGAATCCAAGGGAAAGCTGAGCGCCTGGCCTAGGAAAGCTGAACCCCACAGCCAAGGCAGAGGGGCGGAAGCTGGGAGCAGTGCCTGGTGAGCAGCAGGGCGTCCCTAGAGGTGCCTGAACACCCAGCAGTGTCCCTTGATGGGTCTGGCAGTGCCTGGCCCAGGCTGGGTCTCAAGGGCTAAAAGTGGCCACGGTGCCCATGTCTCTCCCGCAGCCTGGAGCTGCGTGCTGACTCCTCTAGCACCAAACCCCTCCTTCTTGGCTGTTCAGCCCCAGAGCCCTAGATTTGCTCCTTTCCTGTGTAGAATGCTGGTGCCACACTCCTGCCATACCCCCCCCACCCCTCCCCCCGCCGCAGGCCCCAGCTCTGGTGTGTTTGGGTGGCTGTTCAGCCTGGCAGAGGCTAATGGCGTGTTATTACAGGGGCCGCAGTGGGGCCTTCATTTGTATCCGAGGGAGGCTGAGACCTTCAATTATCAGAAGCAGGTCTCCCGTCTTTACCTCCTGGGTTTGAGTCTCTACTTGAAGGTAACAATTAGAGCGGGCACATGCAGGAAGGAACAGCCCCAGGGCTCGGGAGGAGGAGAAGGGAGGATGTGGTGTAGACCTAGGAGGAGCTTGGCCACCAGGACAGGAGACACTGTAAATGGAGCCTTGTCTGCGAGCTCAAGAGTCCCCCGACCCCCAGGGAGAAGGGCGCCCCGAGTCTGTGATTTCCTCTGAGGGCTGTTGTGGGGAGGGTGGTGGGGAGCAGGGGAGGGAGCCCTGGAGGAGTCAGGCACACAGGGATCCTCCACTTCCCTGCTGTGTGACTTTGGGCAAGTTGCCTCCCCTCCCTGGGCCTCAGTTTCCTTATCTGTAGATGGGGGACAGTGATCTGCTTAGCCCCTACCTCACAGGGTGGTTGAGATGAGCCCTAAAAGCTGCACAAATGGACTCCCAGGAGAGGAGGGGCAGTGAGTGCAGTGGTCAGGGGCAGGGGGCGGGAGTACACCAGTCCCTTCCTCAGAGAGCGGTTGTGAGGATTAACGAGATGGTGCACACACAGAGCTTGGCACACAGTAGCCCCCAACCAATGGTTAATGGACGTGAGTCTGAGGCGCATTCATGCTCCCGGTCTCCGGTCTCTGTCGACCCTGACTCTGACCCCCTACATCTGTAGAGCCTGGTCTCGCTCTCCTTTGCTCTCTCTGCTTTGGGTACCAAAAACAATGTTTTCCCCTTTCTTGGGAGTCGCTGAGGGAAGGGAGGACATGTCTCCTGTGTCTGGAGTTTGGACGACGTTTTCCCAAAGAAGCATCGTTATCAAGGTTAGTAGCAGGACAAGCTGTTAGGACTTTTGGATTGACTAACCCTAGTCCATAACAGAGTTTTATGAAAAAATAAGTTCTGAGTTCCAAAAAACTTCAGGAACACAACATTCCTAAATTGTCAGAGAAGAAATGAATATCCATCATGAGCTCCCTTGCAGGCTAGGCATGGGCTAAGTTCTTCGCGTATGTTAATTTACTTAATTTTCACAATGATCCAGTGAGATTGGTGATGTTAGTCTGATTTAATTTTATTGTTGTTTTCTGGCATATATGTATTTTATTTCTTAAATTACTCTTTTTATTTTGGGATAATTGTAGAGCCATTTGAAGTTATAAGATATAATACAGAGCCAGCCCTGATGGCCTAGTGGTTAAAGTTCGGTGTGCTCCGCTTTGGAGGCCTGGGTTCGGTTCCTGGGCGTGGAACCTCACCAGTTGTCTGTCAGTAGCCATGCTGTGGCGATGGCTCATGTAGAAGAACTTACAACTATACACAACTATGTACTGGGGCTTTGCAGGGGAAAAGGAAGAAAAAAGGAGGGAGATTGGCAACAGATGTTAGGTCAGGGTGAATCTTCACCTGCAAAAAAATCAATAAATAAAAAATAATAGTAATACAAAAGTCTTTCCTTGCTCCTCCCCACTAAGTACAAGTGTCAACTCTGGAAACAACACAAGAGACGACCAAAGGAACTCTGAGAAATGGACAGAGGAAGGCAAACGGGTTGGGGCCCCAGGACCAGAGGAACACCACCGTGGCAGGGCCCCTCAGACCCCCCACCCAGAGAAGAAGGAGACCCAGGCCTACAGTTCCTCTATTACCCCCCACCTAGGTGGGCTCCTTCCTCCTCTGGATCTCACAGGAGCCCCGCGCCCACCGCCAGGTGACATGGGCAACCCTACCATGAGCACCCAGCTCAGGAAGTGTTCATCATCCCCGTGGGGGAATTAACATTTAATTTAAACATTTTAATAAAATAATAAAAAGAATACAGAGAGATCTCGTGTACTATTTACCTAGTTTCCCCAGTGGCATTATCTTGTAAACTGTAGGACAATATCAACCAGGATATTGACGTTGATACAATCCACCCATCTTATTCAGATTTCCCCGGTTTTTACTTGTACTCATTCATGGGCATGTGTGTATTTAGTTCTTTACAATTTAGTCCCCCGTGTAGGTTTGGGTATCCACCACCACGGTCAAGACACAGACAGCTCCAACATCACTAGAATCCCCCCTGCTGATCCCCACCTCTCACCTTCCCTCTGCCTCACCCTCCCTCCAGTCCTAACCCATGGTAACCAGCAATCTGTGCTCCGTTTCAGACCAGACGCAGGTGTGGGAAGGGTGATCCAGACCAGAAGAAGGTCACATGCATGGTCCAGGCACAGGGCAGTGAGGAGACCGGCCTGCAGGCCTCAGTTATGGGATGGTGAAGAGAAGGGGACGGATTCCAGGCTTAAGAGCTGTGCAGAAAAGCTCCCAACGTAGGGGTGAGGAGGGGAGAAACCAGCATGTCCGGAGCACCTGCACTGCACAGACGCATTTCATCAGGGACCACATTTCACCCCCCTCCCCTTTGAGGTCCTGTCTCGGGGTGTCCAAAGACAAGGCTGCTCGTCTGTAGTCCTCCTACTACAGCAGCTGTGCTGACTTTGTCTATGGGTCCTCTCTTCCTCACTCTCAGTCCCTGGGTGAGGCTGCATCCATGGCTCAGGGGTGGGCCATGCGACCAAGGCTTAAGCCAATCTGGGCAGCGGATTTTTCTAGCCATAGTAGTTGGCTCAGGGAGAGTATAGGACCCAATGGAGCCAATGAGATGCAATGGGGCTTTTACTGGGGCTTCTGAGAGAGACTCTTGCTCTTTGCCTGAATTTGAACCTGGAAGCTTATCTTCTACAGCTGTTGCCACCATCTTAGGTGTAGCCTAAGAATGAAGACAACATGCAAAGGAGAAATGGAAAGAAGAGGGCCTGGTGACATCACTGCAGGCCCCTTCAAGTCGTTTCTGAAACCAACCCTAACCTTCAAAGTTTCCACAGCACGAATCAATGGATTCCCCTTTGCTTAAGCCAATTTGGGTTGAGTTTTCTGATATGTGCAACAGAGGAGAACCCTAACTGGTTCACAGATCCACACAAAGGAGCTCAGGTAGAAAGATGGTTTAGTGGAAGGACACAGGGGCCCCCTCAGACCTCGACTGTGGAAAGTACAGCCAGGTGTCCTGGGGTCACCTGAGAGGGGCCCTCCCCATCTCTATGTCTCTCACAGTCTCTGACTAGATCTGCAGTCTGACCCATCTCTAGCTCCCTCTGCCCATCTTCTTCCTTCCCACTGTAGACTGGCTTTCTGCTCACTTCCCATCCACCATGGCCATGCCAAAATGGCGGCCTCTATCCCTGAGCTACATGCTCTTCGAGCTGGCATCCACAGCTTAACAACTGTCTCCATGTTCCAAGCTGACATTCCCGGGAGAGAAAATCTGATAACTTGTCCAGTGTGGACCAGGTGTCCACCTCAATACTCTTAATAAGCTGAGGGTTAGTGGTGGTTGGAGGGGGGCAGTAACTTATCAGGGCTGTGGGCTGAGCACCGAGGGATGGACCCGGAGAAATTAATCAACATTTCTAAAAAGATGAGAGTTACAACCCTTATTTTTCAGATAAGGAAATTGAAGCTCAAAGAGGTACAGTGAGTTGCTAAAGACCACGCAGCTAGCAAGCTGCAGAATCATGATTTATAGCTTAGGTTCAGCTGGACTCCAAGCCTCGACACCTCTTGCTTTTCTGTCTCTTCCTCCCATCTGCTCCTCTCACCTGCCCCTTCCTGCTGGGCCAAGAGGAACAGGAAATGGGGAGAAAACGACTTCCCTGAGAGGAGAGATCACGGGGGCAGCTCCCGGGCCTGCCGAGTGTGCAGACCTGCTTTGCCCCCTAGGTCCCTGGGCATTTGCAGATTCCCACAGAGCCCGGCACCTGAAGCCAGGTCGCCCCAGCTTCCCTCCAGAGCAGGCCCCAGGAAGTCAATGCACTTGAATCTCATGCTCAATTATTCACACAAGTAAGAGTTTAATTCAAGTTTCATGTTAGCCGTTGTGTTTGCCCCGAACAGCCGATGGCCTTGCATTTTTGCCTCGAGCCTGGCAGCCCCACCCCTGAGATCTTCACCTGAAGCCCTTCAACCGCCACCGTCAGTTTTGATAACAGCCCTCTTGTGATGCCACCAGGTCCAAAGCGGGGCAGGCCTCCTGAGACGCAGCGCACCCAGGACCCTGGTGAAACCAGGCCCTCTCGGGGGCAGGGCTGGGCGTCTGCCAGCCATGTCGTCCCTCTGGTCCCAGGAGACGATCTCTAACATCTACTCGGCGGGACCCATGGGATGATCCAGGTAAACGACGGCCAGAAAGGACTTAGGAAGGGGCCTGCAGCGGAGTTATACCTGGAGGTTCCTGAAAACCACGCTTCTGCAGACGGGGCAGTGGGAGGAGGTGATGTGTGTGTGTCCCCTTCAGGGTTCCTCAGGGTCAGGTGGGTGGCCTTGGGGTGGTGGCTTAACCTCACAGACCCTCAGTTTCCCCACCTGGAAGGTAGAGCTGGTGAATCCTCCTTCAGAGGCAGTTGAAAGGTCACAGGGGATGGGCTGTGGGAGCTCTCAGCATGGTGCCCGGCACGCAGTAGGTGCTCAGATGAGTGGCTGTTGACTTGAGTTGGGTGCAGAGATGACTTGCTGAGCCGAGTGGGGGTGGTGATGGGGGCTCTGGCTTCCAGCCCTCACCTGTCCCATTGCTGATCATCTGAGGAGGCTCTGGGCACCCGGCAGTGCAAGGGTGGGTCCACACTGAGGTGGACCAGATGTGGAGACTCAGGACGTGGGCAACGGACTTTCCTGCCCAAACAGACAAGAGGGCTTTGGGGGGAGGCCCAGCCATAGGTGACTGGAAACAAGACTCAGCGTCAGAGACCAGGGGCCAGAAAGGCCAGTCCAGGCCTTCCAGCAACAAGACGGACAGAGCAGGGGTGTGTCCTGCAGGCAGGCAGAGCCCCACCCACTGTGGGGCTGGGAGCAGGTGAGGGGAGACCCTGACTCGGCTGAAGAAGGGCATCCGTAAGATCTGAGAAAAGGAGCGGGCTGAGCTCAGAGCTCAGCTCAGGCCCTGGGAATCGGAGTGCCATGGACGCTGCGGTGTCCGTCCACCTCCCCTCTGCATCTACACCACAGGACCTGCTGGCGGAAGAACTGAGAAGACCTGGTGCGTCGCTGGGGGTGTTCAGTGCAGTGAAGACTCGGGGAGACAGTGAGGATTCCATGCGAGGGGCTGCTTGGGTCTGACTCTGTCGAGACTCGTGAAGGAAAGGAGAATGCCCTGGGGGGTCCTGGGGAGGAAGCAGGGATACATGGCAGGGTAAAAGGAACAACTGGATTCAGAATCAGGGGATCCGGGGCCTGGGTCCAGCTCAGTCCCCAGCCTACTGTGTGATCTGGAGTAAGTCACTCAATCTCTCTGGGCTTAGCCTGTGCATCTGCAGAACAAGGTCATTTCTAAGACCCCGCCCAGATGGAGCCTCGACTCTATAGGGTTCTGTGCGGTTGCCCCCTCTCCCCCCAACCTTAAATCTGACCAGATGCTTCCCAGCTCAAACCCACCTTCTGCCAGAGGAGGGCGAGTCAGCACCGGGACCCCCAGTGCTGACGCAGCAGCCCTCCCGGTCACTGTGTGGTGCCGCGTCTGACAGTGGCAGGGCTGCTCGGTTCATTAGTCTGGCGATAATGTGCCCTCGCCCTTGGAGAAGCCATTATGGGGTGGTTTCTGCAGCTTCCTCTGTGCGAGGGAAGACAGTGGAGAGAAGGGCCAGCGGGAGATGAGCCAGACTCACAGCCCTGGGGAGATGCTGAGACAGCAAAGTTCTGTGCTCGTCTCAGCTTGGAGACTTAGATGCTGACGGGGTGGCAGCCATTAGACTCTTTTATTTCCTGTGACAGGAACCTCAGTGGAACCTGGTTTGAGCTCAGAGGAATTTATTGTGTCACTGAAAGGCTGGGTGGGTGGGCTGAAGTAAGGGTGGGAGAACCTTTAGTTAAACCTCGTTGCAGGGGCTTGAATGATGCCACCAGGGCCTGCTCCATCTCTTAGCATCTCTCTCCCACACAAGGCCATGCTCAGGCCCCCTTTCTTCGTGGCCAGATGGTTTTCTACCCCAAATGGAGTCCAGCAGAGAAGACAGAGCTTCCTCAACAGCTGATCAAAAGTCCTGGGCCAACTCTGGTTGGCTCCAAGGGCCACACCCCTATGCCTGAACGGATCTAGAAGACCAGTGAGAGGGAATGCGGTGATTGGCTTAATCCAATCACGGATCATGCTAGAATCTGGGGGTGAGGCTGACCCAGCCTAAGCCTGGGATGGGCTGAGAGGACGGGAGAGGGAAATTCTGGGCACGGCTTTACTAGTAAAAGGGTGCCAGGGTACTGGACGGCAATAGCCCACAGATATCCTCCACTGGGCTTAGGGTGGAGAACAAGAAAAGCTAATGTATGAAATGAAATCAAGAGGAATAGGGGGAGAAAAGTCTAAGATCCGCAGAGCATGGCTGATCTCATTACATCTTCCCAATAATCTATGATCTCATTTCATCCTCCCAATAATATATGATCTCATTTCATCTTCCTGATAATCTAATGAGAGTAAAACTACTATTACTCTAAATCTAGAATCCTATATTTGACTGTTGGATCTTCAAAAGCACCTGGTCTGACATCATCATGTTTATAGCTAAGGCAACAGAGACCCAGAGAGGTTAAGTGACTGTCTCAAGGTCACACAGCTCATTAGTAGAAGACCTAGGTCTTCCCAGAGAGAGCTCATCCCAGTGGGCATCTATCTGCTCTGAGCTACTGCTGAATTACAGTGAACTCTCTGCAAGGCAAGCCTTGCTCTCATTCAAACTAGCGAGGGCAGCCTACAAGGGCCGGAGCCCATGCCCTGGGTGAGTGGGAAAAGGGGTGCCTCATCACCTCCCTGCCCCTTCCAACCCCTCCCCTGAATGGGCAGGTGTCTCAGTAGACATATCCAGCCAGGACCTGCTGGAGATCTCTCTCAGAGCATCCTGGGGCTTTTCACATTCCTGATGGGTAGCTGATCCCAGCTTCTGCCACCTGGCCCTGCCTCCCTGCGGGTCTGTGAAACAGCCGAAAAGTTACCTCCAAGAGTATGAGAGATGGTGAGGCTCTTCGTGGTCATCTAGTCAAAACCCTGCATTTTACAGGAGAGGAAACTGAGGCCCAGGAGAGGAGGACATTCCAAGGCAGGCTGAGGGATCTGGGTGGAAGGGCTTCTGGCTCCCAATCTAAGGCTCTCCCACCACAGCACTGGCCTTGCTGGCTGCATGAGCCCTGAGCTGCGTCCTCATGGCCCCCTGCGGGAACCATCAACCATCCTGGAGTCAAAATTTACACTCTGACCACCTCTCTCCCTTGAAGTGTCACCCTTTGCAAGGTGTATCCATTCTCATCTAAACATGAGACAACCGAGGCCAGAGAGCAGCTCGGGTTGTCCAAGGTCAGCTGCTGACCAATCAGGGATCAGGACCGGCCCCCAGGGTGGCTGTGTCCCAGGACAGAAGCCCTCAAAGTGATGTCCTGTCATCCTCCTTTGATCCCTGTGAGGCTGGTGTCCCAGGACAGCTGCCCTAGTTACAGACGAGGGAACCAGGCTCAGGGAGGCCCTGCCCCCTGGGCATCCTCGCTCAGCATCCAGGGGTGAAGAGGGAGTGGGCCAGGCTTCCTGGGGTCCGCCTGGTGCCCCGTTACCCCCACACTGTCATCCATACAGTTAGGAGGGAACCTGACCAGCGGAGGCGGAGACAAGTCAGGGTCATTTTTCTCACCCAATGAGGCTTCTGGTGGGGCTGGTGAAGACCCAGCGGCTCCAAGATGCCCATGCGCCCAGCCTCCTCCTCCACCTCCCCTCGGCGTCCTGGGTGCTTGGACTGTCCTGAGGTCACAGCTTGGGCTCCCCCTGTGTCACGGGTCCCCTCTCAGGATGGGCAGTGGGCGCTCCACGGTCGCTGCCCTTCCGGGAGCTTTCCCAGAATGTCCTACAGAGCCTCTGCTCCCGTCTCATTCGTGGGAACTGTGTCACACGACTGCCTTCAGGGGGCTGTAATGTTTTTAAGTAGGGGAAATTCTTGTCCCTGAGAAAATAGGGGCTGTGTTAGTAAGAAAGAAGAGGGAGGTGACTATCAGTCGGCAGCCTGCTGTCTCTGCCCCAGCATTTACTATCTCATTTTCATGTCTGTGACCTCCTTGGATCCACACAAGTGTGTTTGTGTGACTGGGCAGTGAGAGGCTGGGCCACTTGCCCAGGGCCCCACAGGAGTTGTTTGCTGAGCCTGACTAGAGCCCCGGCTCCCTGCCCCAGAGCACCGACAGCTCCCCAGACCTGTGCTATGCCCTCCTTGGCTGCTCTCTCTTCTCTCTGTCCACTTCTCTGCCTCTCCAGCTCCCCAGCCCAGCCCTCGTGAGCACAATCCCGCAGCCTGGAGATGAGGGGGTAGTGGTTATCAATTATGGTTCTGACACACTTTCACGCTGAAGCACTTTAAGCAAATCTGCTAAAAGTCCAAACTCAAACCAACCCCCCAGTGTTACATTCCCTCTCATGTCCTGCTGGTGGGATGTTCATTGGGGTAACCTTAGTGGAGGACATTTGGTCAGCGTCTATCAAAATTCAAAATGCACATACCCTTTGTCTCAGCAATTTAACTTCTAGGTGTCAATCATTCTGAAATACTACAGAATACAAGCTATGTAAGGATTTTCACTATAATGTTATTTGTAATAGCAAAATTGGAGAAATCTAAACGTCCGTCAGTAGGACATGGGTTACCTAAATTATGGCACGTCCATACCGTTGAATACTAAGCAGCCATTAAAATGATTGAATTTGGCTTCTATGCTCTGACTTTGGAGAATGTCTATGATATGTTTTTGAATAAAGAAAGTAGGTTGCTAAAAAATATGAACAGCACGATAACGACTCTAATACTCTGTACACAGGTAAACATCTGGAAGGATGGGTGCCTGTATTGGGAGATTCTCAGGAAAGTTCCTCATGTGTTGAGACTCTCTGACCCCACAAACTCTCTATCCTTATCCAAGGCCATTTGTGCCTGAGATCCCTTCCCCTCTCGCCTACATCATCAATGTTCTCATCTCCCCTGGATCATTCCCATCAGTGTACAAACACAGCTTTAAATTTCTAATCCCCCCAAATAAAAACAAGTCAACATCAAACCTCTCCTGCTACCTTTGCTTCCCTTTACACTAAAAGAGTCACCATTCTTGCTATCTCGAATTTCCTCTCCTTCCGTTTACTTTTCACTCCACTCTAGCTGGATCTCATCACCTCACACTCCGCCATAACAGCTCTTGTCAAGGTCACCAATCACCTACGAACTGAGAAACCCAACTGTCAACTTTCCAGGACACTTGACCTATCAGTGTTTGGCGCAGTTGCTCACTTGTTTCTGAAAACCTCTCTCCTCTCCGTTCCCGGGATCCCACCCTCTCCTGATTTTTCTCCTACACTCCTGGCTGCTCCTCCTCTATCGCCTTTGCTAGTTCTTTCTTGGCTCCTCAGCCTGTAAACCTTGAGTTGTCCCAGGGCTCTGCCCTTGGTTCTCTTCTCCTTATCCTCCCTCGCCCTCTTGGGCACCTCACCAGACTTGTGGCCTTTACATGCCATTCACAGGCTGATGGCTCCCAAATTTACATCTCAGCCTGGACCTCTCCCTGAACTCCAGGCTTGTACATCCAACTGGCTGTTTCTCCCTCTCTCCCTCCCTCCCTTCCTTTTTTTTCCTCCTTCCTCCTCTCTCTCTTTCTACAAAAATCATATATTAACTCTATAATTTACACATGCAAACACATGTGTGTGTGTGAAACAGGTTTCCAAGCAAAGGCTATTTACAATAGAAAGCAATTCCACACTTTACAAAGTCTTCCTTGAAATGCTGCACTCTCCAGGGGCCTACAGAAAATGATTTCGATTTACAAACAGGTTACTTTCATGCTCCAACGCAACCCTTAAAAACGTGCTCAATTTCTGCTTCCAGTTCTGTCCAATTCAACCAGTATTTTCCTAAGTTCCTGTTAAGAGCTGGGTGCTGTGTTTGGTACTGTGGGGAACAAAAATGAATAAGATCTGTGTTCCAAGGGGAACTGGCACTGTTGACTCACAGAGAAGGCTTTTAAGAAGAACTTACCCGGGGAGCTGATGCCACAGGAAATTTAGCAAGATCCTAAGCATCATGAGCAAGTTGAACTGGCCGCTCAGAACTAAGTGCCCCTGGGCTTGGACAAAGATTCTATCCTTGACCAAACTCTGGTTGGGCTCCTCTGAGCCCTCGTCCTTGGCCTCAACCTTAGCCTATAAAGACATGACCAAAACACTAACACACTTGCTAACAGCTCAAGGCCAAATCCCTAGGACGACCCCTCTTAAAGAGCCTGCCTGAGAAAAAGTCAAGGCTGCTGAAAGGAGTCACTGTTTGTTCCAGCCAACGACCTGGAGATAGGACCCTGTTTCCCAGGCTCTGTGGGAGGGTAGGAGACTAACCCAGATAGGTTTCATGAGGACCAATCTCCCCTCCCTCTTTTTGTAATTTTTTTGTAATTTTTCGCTTCCCTGACTTTGCTCAAGCCCCCACCATTCCCCGCCTCCCTCCCTTCCTCCTTTAAAACACCCAGTCACCTCTATGCAGATCTGAATGGAGCTTAGCTCTTTCCCTCACTGTCAGTAGTTACTGAATAAATCCTGTTTTCACTGCTGTAACTAATGTCCAGCTGTGTTGATCTTTGACATCTTTCAGGCTGGTGAGGCAGCCAGAAGGGGCTTGACTATAGACAGAGGGGCAGTTGAGGGATGGGAGGGGGAGCAGCTACCCTGCCCCCTTCCACTAGCATTGGGCACATGCCACAAAAGCGCAGCGTTTTGAAAAACATTAAATAACATATTGACATGATGATCTTTGAAGCTACCATGAAAAGGCATTGATGAAAACAAGTCCCAGGTGTACCCAGAGGAGGCGGGTGGGGAGTGAGCAATGCCTTTTTAGAATTCTCAGGAACTCTACGAGGTATACACCTGGTTTCACCCCCAAGTTCTCTTTATTTTAGAGCCTACTTATACCTCTGCTCTTTGGGGGTTGTGAGTACCTGGGGTGTTGTGGCAGTGATCACTTCCCTCTTATTTATTTATTTCCCTGCAAGACAGTGGGCTTGGGTCAATGGGTATTGAGTGCAGCTGAGATGGGTGGTGGTGAGGCCATCAGGAACGGCCCATCAGGGAGGAGGGAACTGCATGTACAGAGGCTCTGTGGTGGGGTAGAGCATGACATGGTCAAGAAACATTGCTAACACCACTTGAATCACACACATGCAAGGAAGCCCAGTGAGGCCAGCCCAGGGTGGAGAGAGGGATGTGCTGTGAGTTGACCAAAAGAGTTGGCAGTGGCTGGACCCTGTGAGGCTTTAGAGATCAAAGAGCTGTATTCTTAACTAAGGGAAACAGGATGCCACTCAAGTATCTTTAATTGTCGGGATGCTGTGATCAGAACTGCCTTCCCAACATCACAATGGCTGATGAGTGGGGAAGACATTGGAGTGGGGTTGGCCAGAGAGAAGGCAGGGATGCCAGTTATGATCCAGTCACGCAGACAAGCGATGATGGAGCTGGGTTTGGGGAAGTGGACGTAGAAATGCAGTAAAGCAGGCAGATTAGAGAGAGATTTAGGAGACTGGGTCATCAGGACTTAGTGAGATGCTGGGTGTCGGAGATGAGGGGTAGGGAGGTGTCAAGCTGACTCCTGGGTTTCTTACTTGAGTAACTGGGTGAGTGAATGGAGGTGCCATCCACAGAAATGGTGACAACAGAGCACCAGGTGAAATTAAGTTCGAGGTGCCTTTGAGATGTGCAATTGTGTGTGATAAGCAAACTGATCTGTTTACCATCTCTATAGTTTTGTGTTTTCCAGAATGTCATATAAATGGAACCATAGAGTATGTAGTCTTTTTAGACAAATTTCTTTCATTTAACAATATATATATTAAAACTCACTTCTGTTTTTGCATGGCTTGATAGCTCATTTATTTTTATTACTGAATAATATCCCCTTGTATGGGTGTATCACAGTTTGTTTATCCATTCACCTATTAAAGGACATTTGGGCAATTAGAAATAAAGCTGCTATAAATGTTTGTATGCATGTTTTTTGTGTGGACATAAGTTTTCAAATCAATTGGATAACTACGTAGGAGTGTGCCTACTGGGTCATATGGTAAGACTATGTTTAGCTTTGTGAAAAACTGCTGAACGGTCTTCTAAAGTGACTATACCATTTTGCATTTCCACCACCAATGAATGCGAGTGCCCGTTGCTCCACATCCCTGCAAGCAATTGGTACCATTAGTTTTTTTTTCTTTTCTGATTTTAGCTCTTCTAGTAGGTTTATGGCGTTATCTCCTTGTTGTTTTAATTTGCAGTTCCCCAATGACAAATGATGTTGAGCATCTTTTCATGTGCCTACTTGCCATCTGTATATCTTCTTTGAGGGAGTATCTGTTCAGATCTTTTACCCATTTTTAAATTGGATTGTTTGTTTTATTATTGTTGAGTTTTAAGTGTTTCTTGTACGTTTTGGATACAAATCCTTGACCAGATCCGAGTTTTGCAAATATTTTCTTTCAGTCTCTGCCTTACATTTTAATTTTTTAAACAGTGTCTTCCTTACAGCAAAAGTTTTTAATTTTAATAAACTTAAACTTGTCAATTGTTTTCCATGTGTGGTGCTTTTGGTGTTGTATCTATCAACTTTCTCCTGTTATCTTCTAGAAATTTTATAGTTTTGCATTTTACATTTAGGTCTGTGATCAATTTTGAGTTAATTTTTACGAAAGATGTAATGCCTGTGCCTGGGTTCATTTTTTTGCATATGGATGTCTAATTGTTCCAGCACCATTTATTGAAAAGACTATTCTTTATCCGTTGAATTGCCTTGCTTCTTTGTGAAAAATCACTTGACTATATGTAGGTCTATTTCCAGGCGTTCTGTTCTGTTCCATTGATCTATGTATCTAACTTTCTCGTTTTAGTTACTGTAGCTTTACAGTTAGTCTTGAAATCGAATAGTGTGAGTCCTCCAACTTTGTTCTTCTTTTTCGCTATTGTATTGGCTATTCTAGGTCATTTGCCTTTCCATATAAATTCTAGAATCAGTTTGTCAATATCTACAAAATAACTTACAGGGATTTTGATTGGTATTGCATTGAGTCTATATATCAAATTGGGAAGATGGACAACAATATTGAGTCTTTTAACCCATGAACATGAGATATCTCTTTTACTTAGATCTTAATCCTGTTATTGATGCTTTTGTATTTTTTGTGTACAGATTCCGTACATGTTTTGTTAGATTCATACCTAAGTACTTCATTTTTTTGGTGCTATTGTTAATGGTATTTTAAAAAATTCAAATTCCAATTGTTCATTGCTGGTATATAGGAAAGCATAGACTTTTGTGTATTGATCCTATAGTCTTGCTATACTCGTTAGTTTTAAGAGGGTTTTTTTGCAGAATTTTGGGAGTTTTCTATAGGAAATCATGCCATCTGTGAATAAATACAGTTTTATTTCTTCCTTTCTGATCTATATATATACTTTTTATTTCTTTTTTTTTGTCTCATTGCACTAGTTAGGACTTCCAGGACGATGTTGAATAGGAGTGGTAAGAGGGGACATTCTTGCCTTATGCTTGATCTTAGTCTCACCGTTAAGTATGATCTTATCTCTAGGTTTTTTGTAGATGTTCTTTATTGGGTTGAGGAAGTTGCCCTCTATTCCTAGTTTGCCTCTAGGTTTTCTTTTTCTTTGATGACGATGAATAGGCATTGGATTTTGTTGAATGTTTTTTCTGCATCAATTGATGTGATCATGTGATTTTTCTCCTTTAGCCTTTTGATATGGTGGATTACATTGGCTGATTTTCAAATGTTGAACTATCATTATATACCTGGAATAAGCCCACTTGGTTATCATGCATAATTCTTGTTAGACATTGTTAGATTCAATTTGCTAATATTTGCTTGATAATTCTTGCATCTATATTAAAAGAGATATTGGTCTGTAGTTTTCTTTTGTTATAATGTCTTTATCTACTTTGAGTATTAGGATAATATTGGCCTCATAGGATGAGTTAAGACATGTTTCCTCTGCTTCTATTTTTTGAAAGAGATTGTGCAGAACTGGTAATATTTCTTCTTTAAATGTTTGGTAGAATTCACCAATGAAATCATCTGGACCTCGTGTTTTCTTTTTCTAGAAGATTTAAAAATAATGACTGATTCAATTTCTTTAATAGATATATGACTATTCAGGTTATCTATTTGTCTTTCTGAGAGTTTTGGTAGTTTCTATCTTTCAAGGAAGTAGTCCATTTCATCTAAGTTATCAAATTTGTGTTCATGGAGTTGTTCCCTTGATATTTGCTTAGTATCCTTTTGATGTCCAAGGGATCAGTGGTGATGACCACTCTTTCATTTCTAATATTAGTAATTTGTATATTATTTCTTTTTTTCTTATTTAGCCTGGCTAGAGAGGAGGAAAAAAAACTCCTTAAATGATGAAACTGCAAACTGCAAGGTCAGATTTTACTAGTATATTATAGTTTTTTTGCTCACTGGCACATGAAACATTTCAGAAACATAATAATTGCATAATGCGCTGGGTTATTACATTTCAAAATGACAAAAGTTTTGAATGCTACAATCCCTTGATCTTAAGAAGCTTAGAATTTTAACTTTAAGCAAGTCATTTAACAATTAACTGGGCATCTGCTATGTGCCAGACACTCTGCTGGGCTTTGGGGCACAATGGTGAGCACAGTAGATGTGGTCCCTATCTTCATGGGGACTGGACTAACGTGAATCAAATGGTGTCTCAAACAGATGAGCAGTTGCTACGGTGGTCAGTTATATAAAGGAGAACAGTATGATAAGGTATATGATATCAATTCATAGAAGAATTTGACGTAGCTCAGGAAGTCAGGGAAGGCTTCCCCAAGCAAGAGACAATGAGCTGAGGTCTGAAGATCGAGTGGAAGTTAACTAGGCAGAAGGTAAAATGTGCTCCTGGCAGGGGCGATAGCATGTGCAAAGGCCCTGAGGTGGGAAGGACTATGCCAATCTGAAGTCCCGAAAGAAGGCCAGTGTGTTTGGGGTGCAAATAAGGCATAGGAGAGTGGTGGGAGTTGAAGGTGGAGAGTGGCAGGGCCTGGCCATGCTGCAGTTTTGCTTTTATTCTAAGAGCAGTGAGTTTTGCCTTCATGCTAAGACTGGTGCGGAACAGTCAGACTGCTCTTCATCTCTGCCTCTTCTCAGAAGCACATGAGAGCTAGCAGAGAAAGGGAGGGCAGGGAACTGTGTTTGTTACTTATAGTCTTCCTCATTTAGCCATCTCTGTGGGGCATACCCATGCGGTTTTTTGTTTAAATAAATAGTTTTATTGAGGAATAGTTTACAATAAAATTTACCTATTTTAAGAATACAATTCAATGATTTTTAGTAAACTTACAGAGTTGTGCAACCATCACCACAATCCAGTTTTAGAACATTTCTATCACCCAAAAATTTCCCTTCTGTTCGTTTGTGGTTGATCCCTACTTCCCCCCCAGCAGTGTCCTGGGCTTTCGCTGCTCTGATTTCTGTTTCTATAAATTTCCCTTTTGTGGACATTTCACATAAAAGGAGTCCCACAGCATGTAGTCTTCTGCATCAGGCTTCTAAGCATAACAGATTTGTGGTTCATCCATCTGTAGTATGTATCAGTAGTTCTTCCTTTTTATTGCTGAGTAGTATTCCGTTGGATGGATACCATATTTGTGTATCCACTCACCAGTTGATGGATGTTTGGGTTGTTTCCACATGTTGGCTATCGTAAATAATGCTGCTATGAACGTTTACTTACGAATCCTTTCATGGCCGTATGTTTTTTATTTCTCTTGGGGAGATTCCTGGGAATGGGATTGCTAGGTCTTATGGTAAGTTTATATTTAACTTTTTAAGGAACAACCACACTGTTTTTACAAAGTGATTGTACCATTTTACATTCCTACCAGCAAAAATATAAGGGAGTTCCTGTTTCTCCACATCCGTAACAACATGGGGTATTGTCTTTTAAAAAAATCGTACACATTCAAGTGGGCGTGTATCGGTATCTCATTGTTGGTGTTAGTTTGCATTTACCTAATGATTAATGTCATTAGTTGAACACGTTCAGCATGTTCTTATGTGCTAACTAGCCATTCATATATTTTCTTTGGTGAAATGTCTACCCAAGTCTTTGGCCCATTTTTTAATTGGGTTGTTTGGCTTCTTATTACTGAATTATAAGTCTTCTTTGTATACTCTGAATACAAGACCTTTCTCAGTTGGTGATTTACAAATATTTCCCCCCAGTCTATGGCTTGTCTTTTCATTTTCTTAATGGTGTCCTTTGAAACAAAAGTTTTTAATTTTGATAAAGTAAATTTGCTATTTTTTTTTATGGACCATGTTTTTGGTGGCATGTCTAAGAACTCTTTGCCTAACACAAGGTCACAAACATTTATTCCTTTGTTTTCTTCCAGAGATTTTATAGTTTTAGCTCTTACATTTAAGTCTTTGATCCATTTTGAGTTAATTTTTGTTTATGGCGTAAGTTCATGTGGATAGCCAATTGTCCCGGCACCATTTGTTGACAAGATTGTCCTTTGTTCATTGAGTTGTCTTGGCGACTTTGCTGAAAATCAATTCACTATAAATTTAATGGCTCGTTTTAGGACTTTCAATTTCTTTCCACTGATCTATGCCGCACTATCTTGATTACCGTGGCTTTATATTATGTTTTAAAATCGGGTAGTGTAAGTCTTCCAACTTTGTTCTTCTTTTTCAAAATTGTTTGGTCTATCCTCGGTCCTTTGAATTTCCATGTAAATTTTAGGGTCGGTTTGTCAATTTCCAGAAAAAAAACTTGCTGAGATTTTTTATAGGGATTGCATTTAATATGTAGATCTATTTGGGGAGAATTGCCAGCTTGACAATATGGAGTCTTCTAGCTCATGAACAAAAATGTCTCTCTATTTATTTAGATCTTTAATTGATCCCAGCCATGTTTTATAGTTTTCAGGGTACAATTCTTGCCCTTCATGTGTTAAATTTATTTCTAAGCATTTTCATATTGATGATGTTATTGTGAATGGCCATATGTTCACGTTTTATTTTCACCACTTCTGGCTGTTACCGCCTTCTCTCAGTTCCTTTTTCCTGGAAATGACCTCATTCTGAGACCTGGCAGAATCAGGAAATCAGGGGGCCTCAAGGTGGCATGTCTGTCCCAACGCCTGCCTTAGGAAGACCGACGTTTTCCGAGGCTCAGACACTAGCTGGTTGCAGCTCAGATACAGTTATCCCTGGACGCTCCCGATAAATGACAAGGCTGTCCTGTCAGACAAGAGAGCGTAGAAAGGTGGGATCCACAGGAAGTGGACCCCATGGGTGTCCACTTCACCGGGGTCTTCGGGATGCAGCAGGTCCCAGACACAGGGAGAGCAGAGCCGCAGGCTGGGAACGGTGCCCTGGGCAGGAAAGGGCTGACCACAGAACAGGGCAGCTGCTGATGCAAAGGCAGCTTCAGGCAGCAGGAGGAGGATGCTGTTCCCGCAGAGCCACTCACCCATGAGCACCCAGTGCCCACCACACACCAGGCACTGGGCTTGCTGCTGAGTCTGGGGCTGGGCTAGGGCTGCTCAGATTCTCTGGGGTGAAGTCACAAGTCTGGAGCTCAGGGCGGGGGGGTGGTCCCAGTGTGGGGAGATGAGGCAGCCAGAAGGAGGACCTGAGAGGGGCTCAGTTCGAGCTCAATACCTGTCAGACCAACGATGGTGAACAACTATTGAGTGCCTACTGTATACTTTGTACTATGCTGTGCTTTATCTCTTCGAGCTCTGTGAGGATGGAACCGTTAGTGCCTTTATTTTACAGATGATGAAACTGAGGCTCCGAAAGGTGACGTAACTGTCTGAAGTCTCCCGGCTCATAGGAGGCAGCGCTGGCATCTGAGGTGTGTCTGCTCCAGAATCACGACCCTGTGCTTCCTTGTTGAGTGGGGCCCCTGGACAGGGTGAGGAGGGGCCCCAGGGGGGCAGGGAAGGAGAGGGATGGAGCAGAGGACAAGAGAGGGGAGGGCCTCAGGGGAAATCCTGCCCCTTCCTGCAGCGGGAGTCCTGCCTCCTCCCCCAGGCAGCTGCCTCCTCGCCCAACGACCAGGCCAGTGTGGCCCTGACCAGGGGTCACATTAGAGTCACCGCAGCAGACGCACAGCAACAACGAGGCCACGGCAGCCACGGATTATTGAGGCCTCAGCGTAAACACACAAGTGACGAGCTCGGGGTCACTGACACTGTCCTTGGTTTTAGGACACATGTGCTCTCCTGGCTCCATCCCCACTCCGTCTGTGGGCCCCATGACCCCGCCCCCGCCCACCTCCCTGAGTTCAGCCCCTGGTCTCTCCTCCTTGCTCACCTGCTCTGGCCACACTGGCCCAATCGGTGTTCCTCAAACCCACCTCAATCAGCGCCCCCCTCAAGGTCCTCATGCATACGGGTCCCTCCTTCTGAATGTCCCCTCCCTGGCCCTCCATCTGGCTCAGTCCCGTCCTCAGCAGTCTTCCCTGACACCCTCCCCCTCCAACCCAGGTCGAAGAGAGGCCCCCTGTTCTTACTGTTCACCACATTCTTTAGTTTCCTTTCATATCATTTTTCAGATTCCATAATCATACATTTATTAGTCGTTATTTAACAATTGTATCGCTTATGAGATTGTTTCTTATACGAGGTCAGGTCTACAGTGTTCTCTGCTGTGGCCCTGTGTCTAGCACAGAGCTGAGTATAGAGCAGCCGTACAATAAACACTTGCTGAATGAATGAATGAATGAATGAATGAGACCTTTACTCCTTTTATAAGCTTATGAGGACATCTTATCCTCATTTTATCACTGGAGAAACTGAGGTTCAGAGAGGTGAAGCTACTTGCCCAGAGTCACACAGCAGATCAAGAGCAGAGCTGGGACTTAGACATGAAAAGAAATCCTGTAGACTCCTGGGTGCCTGAATGAATGAATGTGTGAGTGAGTGAATGAGTGAGTGAGTGAATGAGTGAAGGCATTGGACCATGGAGAATGAAGGGGCCACTGTACCCCTTTCCTGTTCTCCTGAAATGGTAACGTCAAAGGTCACCAACCCCATGGTGACTCACAAACCGGGATTTCAGGGATTGGAAATGGCGTGCAAGGGTCTTTCAGCCCATCCCCTGCCTCTAGGCTGGCAGACTGTGTCATTCTGATTTCATAGGAGAATCAGAGAGGCCAAGCTCCCTGTTCAGAGTCACACTGTCCACACCCGGCCAAGATCCCTGATTTCCAGCAGTCGCAGCCACCGTCAGCCATAGCACCTGGAGCAGCCAGCAGCTACAGGCTGTGTGCCCGGCACATGCCCGCTCTGTGCTGCCGGCGTCTCGAGTCTCATCTAGAGCCGCTGTCACTGCAGACTCACGAGGTGGGGACTCCTGTCTCCGTTTTCTTTATTTATATTTCATTGTACTTAGTTTTTTCTATACCAAAGAAATATATGCTCATTTCAAAAGATTTCAGGGGGGCGGCTGGGTGGCGCAGCTGTTAAGTGCGCGCGCTCTGCTGCGGCGGCCCAGGATTTGCAACTTCAGATCCCAGGCACGCAGCAAGGCACTGCTTGTCAGGCCATGCTGTGGCGGCGTCCCATATAAAGTAGAGGAAGATGGGCACGGGTGTTAGCCCAGGGCCAGTCTTCCTCAGCAAAAAAAGAGGAGGATTGGCATCGGATGTTAGCTCAGGGCTGATCTTCCTCACCCCCCAAAAATATTTCAAACAGTAGAGAAACTGAGAGCCTCCATCACCCCACGCTCTGATTCGCTCTGATTCCCATTTTACAGACAAGGAAACTGAAGCTTCTGGTACTTTCTACAAGACACAGCCTTTTCCCCTATGTTTATGCAGCTGGGCTCTCTGTTTTCCTGAAGAGACGCCAGCAGCTCAGCGACTCCCGGGGGAAGCCAAGGCCCTGGGGAGGTCTCGGGCAGTTGGGAACAACTGGCTCACTTGTAGAGATTTTTCTTCTGTGTTGGCACCAGCAAATCAATATTCAGCAGTGCCATACAATGTGGTGTCTGCCTCCCTACTCAGGGACGGCAGAGAAGAGCAATAATCTTGACAAAATCTAAATAGCATTGTCTCAAGTGACTGTACAGGCGGCTCCCGAGGAGTGCGTAAATCTGAGGCTGATGGATTACCTGGGCAGGTGCCTCTGCCACCGGCGTCCTCGCTGAGGACCAGAAGTGGGATAATTACTTGTCTGGCGCTGGTCATCTGGAACGAGCTGGTCCATTTTTCTCTTTAATCACCACTGAATTTCGGGACAGTGTCTGCTGATGTCCCCCACCCCTTTCCTAAATGTTGGATTGATTTGATGGTTCCCCGGGCCTGGTGGTGAGGGCCAGAGCGTGTGCTGCAGTCAAGGGGCCTCAGTCCCTGAGCCCGCCCCCCCAGAGGGTTCTCTCGGCAGTGTGACTGGTGGGTGGCTGGACAGCCAGCCATATTCATAACTGTCATCCCCATCCCTGGTGCCATAAGTTTCCTTTCTTTCTCCTTTCCCTGTGCTGTGGATGGACGTGTCCAACTCAAGGCAGCAGGAATGGCTGAGGGAAAGGTTTTCTCAGCCTTGGGGGAGGTAGTCTGAGCAGCCATGTACAAAGCTGAAATCTGAGGTTCAATTATTGAAGGAAGATGGAGAGAATCTCTTGAGGGAGCACTGGCAGACTCACCCACTCAGGAAGGTGGATGAAGGGTGTTTCTGGGAACTGGGTGGGGCTGGCAGTGGGAGGGGGAAAGAGACGGGTCCGTTCTGTCTGCTCCACCTTCTCTCCCTCCCCCAAAACCTCCTTTCCCCTCTGTCCTTGCAACCTTGACACTGACATGTGGTTCTTTTATTGCCTTAATCTGGATCTCCCAAAGTGCTCTCTGGATCACCTCATAGCTCTGGGATCCCTCAAGCTAGCGAGGCCACCTGAACACTTAGATAATTAGCGTTTACATCGATGGAGCCTTATCCATCTCTGGTAGCCCCTGTTGCAACTCCTTATTCATTCATTCATTCACTCATTTATTCATTCATTCACTCACTCAATATTTATTGAGTACTCACTCTGTGCAGACACTGCACTAGGTGTTGGGGATACAACAAAGAGAAGAAGCAGATAGGGTTCCTGTCCTCCTGGAGTTAGACCACAGTGGGAGCAGACAGCATAAAAACTCATCATCTAACACATGTACAATTACAGCTGTAGTAACAGGTTGGGGAAGACCTTCTTGAGGGAGTGATAAATGGGAGTTTCTCAGGTAAGAAGGGAGAAAAAAGCACTCCAGGAAAAAGAACAGCATGTGCAAAGGCCCTGGGGTGGGCAGTTAGCATGACCAGGACACAAGTGTGGGCTGGAGCAGATAAAGTGAGGTAAGTGGGGTGAGGTGAGGCTGGAGCAAGGTTGGGCCCAGGCCGGGTAGGGCCTTGTAGGACATATTGAGAGGTTCTGCCTCTCCAGTCTGGACTGTGGGAAGCCTTTGAAGGCTTTTGAACAGAGAAGTTTGGGCCCCACAAGCAGGCACAAACCACCTGTTGTGCCTCCACCCTCCTCCACTTCTACAGAGAGCTGAGGCCATTGTGAGTCTTTTGCTGTCCTCAACTGACTATTCGCTGAGGTCCCACACATCTGGATTTGGGTGTGTCACAACCAGATTCACTGCGGCCCATGGGGGAAGATAGAATCCAGAGCAGAGCATCAGCTGCAGTGATGACCCCAATTCACAGCCCTGATGTCAAGGCCTGAGCGTCGGACAGGCCTTGGCTGCCGACGCCCTTCTCTTGGCAGCTGCTGTGACCACGCGCACGGACGGAAATCGTCCCCGTTAGCCCTTGCTGACCTCACTCTCATCTACTGACTGAGTGTAAAGGCTTCTCTGGATTAAACTTGGCCCTTTGAGCCTCAGAATAAAGAGAGAAAGATCAATCCTTTCAGGGTGCAAAGAGCCAAAGTGCTTTCTCTTTTGGGAAACCGCTCACCCCGTTCCAGGAAGACCTGGGGTGGGTTCCCCCGGGAGCCAGCAGACTCTCTGTCTCCTTCGCTTCTTCCCCTGCGTTCCTGTGTGCCCCCCCGAGTGGAGGAAGGGTGGGCTTGCTGGCCCCCTTGCTGGGGGGCCAGGGAGGAGTTTATCCCACCTCACCTGTCCCACGGCCTGTGGTCAGAGAGCACAGCTGATGCTCTATTGACAGCTGGAGTAGTGGGAGTGTCATCCTCCCCCTCTCCCCATTTTCCCCCTGACCCTTAATGTAGGAGCCTCCGCCCTCTTGGGACTACTGACTGTCCAGAACTTCTGCCTCAGTTTCCGCCTCTTGTTTGCTCTTCTTTGAGGGAGGAGGAGGGGCTTGTCTGATGAGCGAATTCAACTGACATTGTCATTCTGTAATCCACACAATTCGATTATGTTTGACTCTCAGCGATATGGGTCCGGTGGAGGGAAATGGGAAATGCTGCTGAGTTTGGCGCCAGACAGCTAGGTCCACTTCTGGGCTCTGCCCCTCGCTAGTGGAGTCATCCTAGTCCAGTGACTTCACCTCTTTGAGCATCGGTTTCCTCATCTGCAAAGGGAGAGTGGGGGTGTCCAGAGCAAAACGTGTTTTGAGAGCTGTGAAGTGGGAAGCAGACAGGAGGTGGCCTCGGTGTGAGAGTTCAGGATTACGCTGGTGTTTCTATTTTCTCCTGGCTCTGTGCCTACTTCATTGATAATCTCTTTTAACATCACATCAGTCCTGTACATTATCATGGCCTCTGTATCTATAGTGATGCTCAGACTCCAATCAATAAAACCACACCTCAAAATGGCTTACGTAGTAATGACGTTCGTCATTGCGCGTGATGAGAAGCTGGGGTGGATGAGGTCTCAGGTTTGGTTGATTCTGCAGCCCAAGGGCCATTCTAGGATTGTAGGAGAAGTGAGAAAGGGACCCTAGCAAGGTGTCAGCTCAGATCCAATGGAGGGGAGGGGAGAAGAGGGTACCACCTGCTACTGTCTATTGAGCATGCATGTTGCATGATCAGTTTCCCCATGTGCACAATTGGATAGTAACAGCTCTACCTCCCAGACTGTCATGGTACAAAAGGATATGGTCTGTGAATCCCTCTGCACGGCGCCTGGTAGGCAGTGAGCACTCAGTAAATGTCGGTTCTTATTGTTGCTGCTGCTGTGGATGTGGGTGATGTCTGAAAGCTGGTGGGCGGGTGACTCCACTTGCTCCTTGTTGTGCCCGGATGCAGAGCCGGGACCTTCAGGAGGAACCCCAGGAGGCAGAGTGCAGCTCGGGAGAAGGGACTTTCTGATCAGGTGAGCTGCCCAGCACAGGCCAGCGGTCAGCGCCCCTCCCCAGAGGTGTGGGAGGCACAGCCAGGTGAGGCCTGGAGGGAGATGCCGTGGCAGGGACTTGCGTCCCACTGGAGGGGGCTCCCGGGGGTGGGGGAATTCTGGGGGAGGAACCAATGACTGAAGCACACAGCACAGTTGCAGCTTTTGAGCACACATGAGGCATTAAAATAGCCTTTCCGGTTACAACTAGACTCCTTGCCCAGATGGCAGCCAGTGGCTCCCGGCTTCAGGCCTCAGCAAAGCCACCGGGCCATTGCTAGTCAGCGAGGCTCTGGGCCATGGGATCCATTCTCCCTGCGCTTGCACAGCCCTTGCTGCCACTCCACTGGCGAGAGATGTGGAGAGGCTGGTTGACCCTGGACAGTGTCCTGCAAACCAGCCAGCTCTGGCCCTGTCGAATTTTGACTCTGCCTCTTCCAATCACTTAACCTCTCTGAGCCTCAGTCTCCCTTCCTGTAAAATGGGAACTAGATCCGCTTGTGTGCTTTTGTTGGGTCTTACATGAGTTCACACATGTGAAGTGAGTCCATCAACAGAAGTGTTTTGAGTGCTGATTACCTGCCGGGCACTGAGTTAAGCCCTACGTGCCCGGAACTCAGTAAATGATCGCAAATGGTACTTCTCTTTATCCAGGAAGAGTTGGTGGGGTCTGTGGCTGGAGAGGAGCGGAGAATAGTGGGGCTGTTTGCTCAGAAAATGCCAGCTGTGTGACATCAGGCAGGGACCTTAGCCCTTCTGAATGTAGGTGATGTGATGTGAGATCCATGAGCCCACGCTGCGGGGTGCTTGACGCGGCACTCGGCGGGCGTTAAGTGCCGTGCTGTGATTCTCACTATGGGAAGGGCGTTCGTGTCAGCGTTAGTGGAGGGGTCAGAGGCACTGACTCTGGCTTGTGTCCGAGGTTGTCATGAGCCTCAATGCCAGCTCACCAACTGGGTGACACTGGCAAATTACTCAACCAGCCTGCGCCTCAGTTTCCTTGTCTGTAAAATGGGGCCATAACAGCACAGACCTCACAGGTTGCCCTGAGGTTTGAATGAATCACTATATGTAAAGTACTCAGCACCATGCCCACCCCATATGCCCGAAGACATCATCAGAGACAGTGGCACTTAGGGTTCTAGGACAGTGGTCCTTGGACATAACTCCCCTGGGAAGCTTAAAAAAATTGCAGATGTGGGGCCTCCACTCCAGAGATGCTGATGCAGGAGCTGTGGGTGGGGCCCAGGAACCTGCATCCTCAATGAGCTTCCCAGGGGAGGCTGATGCAGGGGTTCCTTGGCCTGGGGTTTGGGAACCAGCACCACAGGGACCCAGAGGTGAATGAAGCCAAGCTGTTGCCCTGAAGGACTGTGCCGGATGGAGGGGAGATGCCCACTTGTAAGGAGCTCCGGGGTGGGGCTGAACAAGGCACCAGCTCTGGAGCCAGGAGGTCTGGGTTCGAACCTCGGCTCTGCCTCTCTCCTGCTGTGTGACTTGGGCACGTCCCTTGGCCTCCCCAGCCTCCGTTTCCTCATCAGCAAAATGGGGACAGTATGGGTTTGCTGTGAGGGATAGATGGGCTACCCCACGTGAAGAAATGGCCCAGGGGGATTCGTCCAGAACTGTGAGTCTCCTGCCCACTGAACGACCCCACAGACTCTGTGTTTGTCCTGTACGCAGATGGTCAGCGCCTGAGAGGCGGGAAGGGGCAGCCCTCGTCCCTGGGCCCTGAGTCACCGCCAGGAGGAAAGTTACCCGCTGGGGGGCAACGTCAGAGGTGAGCACTGGGTCCTGGGGCCTCCGTGGGGTTGCCTCCCAGCAGAGATGCAGTGAGCCTGTAACTGACACCCGTGGGCATGAAACATCTGACCGTCTCCCAGGTTCCTGCAGTGTCGCTAAATCCCGGTGCCTCTTCTTCCCCTGCATGTCACGTGGCCTTTACCTTTGACCCGGGAGGGAGGTTGGAGGTGGCTGTGGCTACTGGAGGCAGGTGAGGAGAGGGAGGCTTGGAGTCCTTAAGTGACGTCCCCAGAGCCACTCAGCAAGTCGGTGCCAGTGGGGCTCCTGGCTCCTTCCAGGCTCCCCGTCATCCCCGTGAGACCCTCGTCTCTGGGCTGTAATTACAATTCCTGTTGGCATCTTTCCACCCGGGGGCTCGGTGCTCTCTCATCTCCATCGTCTCAATTAGCATCGGAGCTGCTTTTATTAGGAGATTTCCTTTCAGGAGTGACATAAAACATGTCTTGAAAGGAAATGCAGCTTCCATTTTCTCCCCTTTTACCCCTCATCGTGCATTTCCATTTCAGCTGAGGCTCTTTCCTCTTTGTGCGTCACATTCCAAAACCTGCAGCATCAAAGACCAGCTGGCGATGCCGGGCTTTGAGCTGACGTCCTTCCCCAGCACCATCCTCCTCCCTCCTCCCCGGCCCCTCAGGTGGCTGGTCTTCTCCTCATGGAAAGAAGGACTTGAGTCCACTTCCGTCTGCCTCAAAGCCTAGACTCCTAGCCCCCTACTCCATCTTCTTCCAGGCCCCCAGACGATAATGTGGGTAAAAATGGCTGAGGTGTTGCTAATGAAGTGGAGCTGATGATTGTTCTAAGTTGAATTGTGTCCCTCAAAAAAGACGTCTGCAAGTCCTAGCCCCCGGTACCTCAGCATGTAGCCTCACCTGGAAATAGGGTCCTTCCACAAGTAATCAAGTTAATGGAGATCGTTAGGGTGGGGCCCTAATCCAATATGACTGGTGTCCTTTTAAAAGGGGGAAATGTGACCACAGAGACAGACACAGAGGGAAGATGGCATGAAAAGAAACACGGAGAAGATGGCCATCTATGAGCTGAGGAATACTTGAGGCTGCCAGAAGCTAGGAGAGAGGCCTGGAACCCATCCTTCTCTGGCCTTAAGAGGGAGCCTGGCCCTGCTGACACCTTGATACGGGACTTCTGGCCTCCAGAACTGTGAGACAATAAATTTCTGTTATTCTAAGCTACCTGGTTTGTTGTATCTTGTTACAGCAGCCCCAGCAAACTAATACAGTGATGATGATGAGGTGGGGATGAAGGTGAATGCTGTGAAGGGATGTTCTGGGAAGGGGCTGCCCGGGGGGGGACTACATTCCCAGCCCCCGTCACATCCAGGGGGGGCCAGGTGACCAGCTCTCAGCAGTGACGGGAGAAGTGATGTGAGTGTCACTTCCGGGCAAGGCGATGAGAAGCGGGCGCCTTCTCCACTCTCTCTTCCCCCGCCAGCCGGAGGCAGGGCTCTGAGGCCTTGGAGGGAGGAGGAGGCACAGGATGGGAGGACCCCGGGCCCCGAATCACTGCATGGAGGAAAGCCGCCTGCTGGCCGGTAGTGCTGGAGCTCCGAGAACACGTGGGAAGATTTCACCCAGCCTGGTCAAAGGAGAGAAGTCTTCCCGGCGGAGGTGATGCTTGCACACGGTCTGGAAAAGGTAAGAAGTGACCAGCAGGAAGTGGGGAAAGTGCCCCAGGCAGAGGAGACAGCTTGTGCAGGCCCGAGGAGAGAAGCTGGTACCCTGGGGACATCCACAGGTTGTATGGTCAGACTACATCCTGTGATGGGGAGAGAGATCTGAGGGCAGAGAGGTGATGGGAGCTGGGTCCTGGGCGGCCTTGGTGCCATGTGGGGGCTTTGGGAAGCACGCTGAGTCCACTGGGTGGCCACTGAAAGCTTTGAGCAGAAGAACGATGTGGTCAGACTCGTGCGTTTGAAAGGATCCTCTGGCTTCCAGTGTGGGGCTGGACTGGAGAGGGAGAGAGCAGGCAGCGAGACTGGGAGGGAGGCTGGCCAGCTCACCAGGAGAGAGGCCAGGGAGCACACCTGATGTGGAGGGGATGGAGGAGGCTTTTGGGGGAATTCAGGATTCAGAGTCAACAGGCCTTGGTGAGTGATTTCAAGGGAGAGGGAGGAAAGGGAGAAAGGAAGGATGGCGCATAGGTTTCCAGCCTGGGGCTGGTGGGGCTGTCGCTGAGATGGGGACTCAGGACTTGGACAGCATCTCTGTTCTGGTCTTGGCCTCAGTTTCCCCAATTACAGTCGTGTGTCCGGAATCATAGACGTAGGTGATAGACAGATCAATAGATGGATTGATTAGTCAAAGGGACAGCAAGAGCAAATGCACTGAGGCAGGAAGTTTATAATGGGGGACGGTTTTTACTCGTGTGTATCATCGTCTCCTGCACCGGCTGGGGCGGTGTCCCTGTCTTCTTGACCTCTGTACCCCTAACACAAACAGACAGAGCCTGGCACATAATAGATACTCAATTAATGGTCGTGAATGAATGGGGAAATGAACAAACAAATGACCCAGGGGTTGTCTGATTTGACTTGAGCCCAGGGAACTGGTAGCGACCCCTGGGATGGTGGAGTGAAGATCTGGAATGTCGGGTGGGTTTATTTTTATTCTGCTGGTGATGGGCTTTGAGCTGAGGCAATGCCTGGCAGGAGAAGCCAGCCAGGTCCAGCAGCAGAGCTAAGTCATTTGGGAGCTGAGGAAAGGGATGTCATTGGTCCTATGGCCCTTATTGGTCTTGCAGATCAGAGCCTCCTGGAGTTCCCTGGTGGATGACGGCGAGGACGAATGCCAGTGGGTCTGCATGCTGCTCTCCACACTGGCCATGGAAAAGGATCACCTCTGCCCTCTCCAGAGCCCCACTCTGCTCTCTGCTTCCTCCCATCCCCCAAATGGGGCAGCAGGTGATGAATGGTTTACATGTCTGTTTCCTTCTCCCACAATGTCAGTTGCCTTGTGAATGTTTCCATCTACCCCGCCTGGAGTCAACCAGCTTCTCTGCCAAATGTCCAGAGCAGAACCCAAAGGAGCCAGGCTGCGTCCCTGACTCCTGCTGGGTCCCCAGGGAATCCTGGCCTTCCCCTTTGGAGGGAGAACATGGTGGCAGGGCTGCAGGCTGCTCGGTGCTCTCACCCATCCTGAGCAGAACCGGCTGGGATGCCTTCCCTGCAGCAGGCCTGTTCCCACAGCCCGATGATGGCGAGCGTGTGCAGAGCCTGGTGCTGGCTGCTTCCTTTCGGGGGCAAGGAGCACTGGGAAAGGATGCCAACCCAGGCGCACCTTCAGAGCCAGGCTGTGTACCATCAACAAGGCGCTGCCCCACGCTCACTTGTTCAACCAGCACAAAGGCAAATGGCCAAGGGGAGATTAATAAGCATCTCACACGGGTCCCCGCCTCTCTCTGCCGCTGCCCAGCCTGCATCAGGCCCTATGGGCTCTGCCCGGACACTGCCCAGTCCTCCCGCCCCCAGACCTACCCTCACACGGTTGCCGTGTGCTCTTTCTCAGGCACAGCCCTGACCGTCAGCCCCCTCCCTGCTTAGGAACATTCCAGGGCTCTTCCTCTCCTACTAAAGGAAGCCGCTCAGCTTTGCAGGGGAGGCTGACCTTGATTAGGCCCATTCACAGTCCTGCATGAAGCTGTGTGGTACAGTGGTTAAGGCCCAACTTTGAAGCCAGGCTACCTCGGTCAAAATCTTGGCTTGGTCACGACTCTGAATAAGTTACTTAACCTCTCAGAGCCTCAGTTTCTTCATCTGTAAACTGGAGGTAATAATAACATGCATCTCACGCAATTGTTATGAGGATAAGCGAGTTAGTGCGTGCAAAACGCTGAGGGCGGCACCTGATACACAGACAGCCCTCGTACGTGCTCACACCTGTGGTCTGTCCGTTGCCTCTCCTCCTCCTCCTCTTTCTTCTTTCCCTTCTCCTTCTTCCTGTTCTCCTCCTTCTCCTCCTCATCCCCATCTTCTCCCCCACCTTCTCTCTCTCCTTCTTTTTGTCTGACCAGGACATTTTCCTTCCGGGAGCAGCCCCTTCTCCCACCTCCCACCCCACCCTTGGACCGACCACTCAGATGAGCCAGTTTGCTTTCTTTGAAGCTCAGCTGGGAAGAGCTGGTTTTCTGTCACTTGTACCCACACAGGCCAAGTCTCCTCTGCAGCGTCCTCGTCCCTTCCTGCTCCCTGACCTGCACGCTCTGCCCCAGCCTCTCCGACTGGCCCCTCAAACCCGTGCTGATCCTCACTGTGTGTCTTTGTTCTTCAAGTTACCTCTCTGTGCGATGCCCCCTCCTGTATCCTTGGTCTCCCCAGATGCTGCGCGTCCTCGGTGCACCTGCTCCCATCAGGGACCTTGAAGGCCGAGCACAGAGGAAGGAAATGGACTTTAGCACCAGAGAGGTGTGGTTTCTTCCCCTCCACCTCTCACTTGTCGCGTGACCTTAGACTTGGTATTTAACTGCTCTCTGCCTCAGTTCCCTCATCTGATGTGTGCAGACGGTAACGCCAACCCCACAGAGTTCTTAGGCGGAGTGAATGTGATAATTCATGAGAAAGGCCTGGTGCACAGTGGGTGCCTAATAATTGCTGGTTGACACAATCGGTGCTGGGCTGACAGAAGCGAGCTCTGCCCCCAGCACTTCACCCCCAGAAAGGGCAGGTGAGATCCCTGGGGAGATCTTATCCTCCAGTCCTGCTCTGGGAAAGAGAAATAGAAAATATTCTAATTCCAAAGAGTAAATGTCAGAGGCTTGGGAAGGATTCTGAGGTTCTGAAAATAAACACCTGGCATGGAAGGGAAGGAGGGAAGGCGGGAGAGATAGGAGGGGCAGGAGGGGGAGGGCCAGGGGGAGGGGCAGAGATGAGGTGCCGAGACTGGGAGAGAAACAGAGACAGACGGACAGACGGGGCACCTCAGTGCCCCCCCATGTAAAACGTGGGCGTAGGACTAGGTCAGGAGTTGCCAGAGGGTGGCCTGCAGAAACTGAACCAGTTGGCAATATTTAAAAATTGGAATATCACACATAAAACTCTGATTTCCTTTTCTCCCGAAAAATCGAGAGGTCTGACCACGCTGGGTGTGACCTGGATGGTCGCTGGAGCTGGGCAGCTTCTGCCCCATGCAGACCCCTCGTAGGCTCTCAGCTGGGACCCCGTCCCCACCGCTCATGACCCCCTCAGCTCTAAGGCTGAGCGCCAGCACCGAGTTCACCCTGCTGTGTTCTGTCACCTGAACACGTCACCCCCTGACCTCGGGAGGATTCCAGGTGGTGACCCCAAGCCGGAGGATCAGCCCTGAGAGTCTATGACTGTCTCGGCTCAAATGTCACCTCCTCCGAGAGGCCTTCCTTGACTGCCTGAGACGGCCCACCCGCTCCGCGCTTCCTCCCATCGCTCCACCAGGAAACGGCACCAGTGGAGGGCCGGCTGTCCCTGGGCCAGGCTTTCCCGTGGCTGGTGGAGGACTCGGAGCCGCCTGGCACAGGAGAGGGCCAGTCGCACAGCCCAGAACACAGGGTGCTGCTTCCTGCCTCTTCTGGAGCCGCCGGTCCAGACAGACTCTCTTGACGGGGTCGAGCGGGGAGACCAGTTGTCAATTCCAAGTTCTCCCCCCCCACCACCCCGGACAGCCATCAGGGGGCACTGGTGTATGGGGTCATCTTGGCGGGGTCTTGCTGCTGCAGGACAGGCAGAGGCTCAGGGAGGCAGATGGGGTGGGGAGGGGGAAGCCCTCCCAAGCTGGAGTTGAAAAATAACTCTGTCACTGCTCTGCAGTCCCTAAGCCCATACGGTCCCCTTTCTAGGCATTAAAATGGGCAAAATGCCCCCAGTCACCTTCACACGCCCTAACACAGCCTAGGACAGGCCCAGCACACAGTAGGTCCTTCATCACCACGGCAGCTGAGGAAGAGGAGTCAGGGACCCTGGTTCTGGTTTTATCCCAGTTGGCACTTTCTGTCCCTTTCTCTCTCTCTCTGTGTCTCTGGGATTAGCTCTATTTCCCGGGGAGGGACTGAGTCTCCAGGAAGCTCCGAGCCTCTGGTCAGAGGACGTGGCCGGGAGGTGGCGGGGCTGGGACTGGAGCCCAGGCTGCCTGACTCCCAGGGCCTTATGATCACACACAGCACTGCCCCATGTGACCTGGGGCAAGATGGCAAGAAAAAGGAGTGAGGGAGGAGGAAGAGGGTGAAGTGAGAGGAGGAGAGAAGCAGACTCTTGTCTCCAAACTGCAGGGGCACCTTGAGAAAACCACTCCTCCTTTTTGGGCCTCAGTTTCCCCTCTGAGAAATGCGGGGAAGGAGGGGTGGATTTGATGGTTCTCAGTGTTACTGCCCTTAGACCCAGGTCCAGTCTGTCTCTTGGCAGGGCAGCATCCAGGGCTCTCCCTGATGGGGGTGGAGTTAGGACCCTTCTAGAGGAGACCACCTTTGGGGTCTGCACGCGGAAGAGGTGAAGTGGGACCCAGGAGGACGTGGGGCAGCTCCTAAGGAGGATGAGCACAAGGGAGCCCTGTGCGGGCTCTCAGCTCAGGCCCGTAGGGTGGGGCCCTGCCGCCTTGCGCCTCCTGCCTCGTGGGGGAGGACAGAGGACGAGAAGCTCCCTTCTCACCCCTGCAGCTCGGGAGGAGCCCGCAGAGGAGCAGCAGACAGAGGAGCAAGTCCTTTCGCGCGGTACCTTGAGGTGGGGAAGTCAGGGGGCCCCTGAGCATGCTTGGGGGAGCAGAGCACCTGCCCCACCCGGGGACGTCGGGCCTGCTCAGCAGAGCGGGAGCAAGGGAGGTGCCTTCTGCAAAGCTCCGGGGAACCTGAACGCTGTGAACACGCCAGGCCGGGCACTGTCCCTGGGTCAGAAACCCCGCACCACTGTGCTTCTCTCTGAGCCCCCCCTGCAGTCCCGGCAGGTCCCTGGGGCCACCATGGCAGCTCCTTGAAGTCCTTCCACAGTCCCTCCAGCCTGGCACTCTGTGACCCGGTTCCCAGGGCCCTTGCCACCTTGTTCCCTCCTCTGGATTCCCCAGTGACAGTGGGAATTCCCAGTTCCCTGTCAATCTGGGAGCAGAAAGCCCTCCTTGCTCCCGCTGGGCCCCCCACTCCCTGGCAGCCAAGGCTGACACTTGCCCTCCCTGGGATCTGGGCCCAGTCCCGGCTTCTGCCCTCAGAGGCCTCAGGAGACATCTGGGCATTGGGGCCAGGGGAGGATGGCCCGGCTGTGAATCACCGAGAGGCTGCGGTCACGTCCTGGGCAGACAGCGGGCTCCAGCGGGATGGGGGCCACATGGAACCGGGAGGACTGACCGCCCCGGTGTCATCCATCCACCTTCAATCACGTCCTCACGGTGCTCGAAGGATGCTCACCAGCCGGAACTCTGTGACGGTGGCCTTGGAGGGGCCAGGGAAGCAGAGGGGAAACCTCTGTTTATTGAACCTCGGGTCCATGCCGGGCACCACACCAGGGGCTGTGCCTATCCTGTTCCATTTCATTCTGTTTCTGTTTGAGGGGGATTTTAATCAGCATTTAATAGCTGGGCGTGTAAGGCTCAGAGAAGTAAAGCAACCTGCCCAAGATCACACAGCAAGTGTGTGGCTGAGCCGGGATTCCACCCCAGGTGTGTCTCACTCGGAATCCTGTGCTTTGTTCTGCCACACACTGACAGGGATGTTTGGGGCTGCTCGTGCGGCCCCAGGACTCCTGGCTTCACCAGTGTCTCTGCTGGGGAACTTTGCAGCTGCTGAGCAGAGGGGCCTCCAGCGGCCCTATTCACTGCTGGGTCCCCAGGACTGTGCCTGGCACATACCAGGCAATATCCATGGAATAAATTAGTGATTTTAGAGGCTTTAAAGTACATATGTGTGTGCGTGTTATATAAAACCCATGTATGTTTATGTAGATAGGTAAAAGATCTAGAAGGAAAGACCTCTGGGGGTGGGATTAAAGGGAATTTTATTTTTGTTGTTAACAGTTTTAAATGTATTTTCAGAGGGAAAAGTAACAAAGAGATTTCCGCTATGTCATGCTCCCTTCTTCTGGCTTCAGGTACTGGATTGAAATGAAGACCCAAACATGTCATGCTATGGCTGAAAACCCTCCTGTGTCTCCTCACTGCTCTGGGACAAATACCAGAATTGTGGATGTGGCCTGCACACACTCGCCCACTTCCCTCCTTCCCTGGAGGCTGAAGTGAAGAAGCATGAGGCCTGGATGGGGCGGGAAGAGCTCAGGCCGGCATTCCTGGTCCTGCCACCTCCTCCCAGCAGCCCTCCTGGATTTCCCCCTCCCTACCCCTGCCAAACCCACATGCAGTTCATCGCTTCTCTTCTGCGTCTTTTCTGCACCTTGCCCATCTCATGTTAAGTTGTAACTCCTAATTTATATTGGGGCTTCCCCTGCCCTCCCCCTGCCGTGAGACAGTAGCTTCTTCAGGGCAGAGGCCCTGTCTGATTCATTTCTCTGTCCCCCAGACTTGACGATGGCTTGACTCTTAGTCAGTGTTCTTGAGTGGAACTGAACTGGACAGTTCACTGTGAGTCAGCCACTGCCCTATTCTGGGCCTCAGTTTCCCCCTCTGTGAAACAGGCATGGGCCTGGCGGGCAGGTTTCTAAGTTCCCTCCCATTCTAGGATGGATTCCTCCCCGGGCCTCAGTTTCTCCTTCTGTAAATGGGGTGCTGTGAGGATGCGGTGGGGGGAGGGAGTGAGGTGCGGGGGCAGCGCCCGCACTGGGGGGAGGGGGCTTTGCTCTGACGGGCGGGGCGGGCAAGCCTCGTCCAGAGCCGCTGGTCAGTCCTCCCTCCGCCCGCCTCCACCCCGATGACATTGCTGTCATTTCCTGGGACGCTGCTGAGCCATCACTAAGCCTTTCAGCCGCATTTCACCATTTTGTCCTCACGGCCACAGGGGCGGAGATCAAGGTCCTGAGTGGTCCGTCTGAAGTGCGAACCCCCCTGTCTCCCAGCTGATGCCTCAGAGGCCCCTCTGCTCCTGAAGCAAAGCCTGAACCCTGAGCGCAGCTGTCAAGGCCCCGCGAGGCCGGCCCCGCCCCCTCCAGCTGCACCCCCACTGCCCAGGGGTGGACACTGAGGTCAGAGAGGCAACGGGACTCGCCAAGGCCCCCCCGCTGGAGATGGCAGAGCAGATTCAACCAGGCCTGTCGGGATCGGTCCTGGGGCTCGGCCGGCCCCCCAGGCCGTCCAGAAACGCCGCCTCCGGGTGGTCCGTGCCCCCCCGTGGGCCTTGTCACAGCTGGAAAAGACGCTCGTTCCCCGTGTCGGTGTTTCGTGGTCGCGCGCTGCTCACGGCGGGAAACCCTGCCCCCCCCAGGGCGCCGTGGACCGCGGCCCCGGGGCCTCGTCCTGACAGTGGCCGCGCCCCGTTTGCTCCCGTCCTGGCCCCCCAGGCTCTGGCTCACCCCGATCTGCCTCCCCCCAACTTCAACACAGCCGGCGATGTGAAAGGAGCCGCGGGAGGCGCGGGGGGCCCTGAGCTGTGGGGCCGCGGCTGCCGAGGACACGAGAGCCCCGGAAGCCCCGGGGTCACGACCCCGGTGGTTTGGGTCCAGCCTGAGGCCCGTGGACGCTCCCTGGGCTCCTCACTAAAGAGCTAACGGGGCTGGTTTTTAGGAGCCGAGGACAGACCAGCTGATATATCTCCTCTGCCCTTAGTGGGGTCTTTAGAAGCATCTAGACGTGGGCACGTGGGTGCCGCTGAGCATCAGTGTCCGAGGGCCAGCTGGGAGGCCTTGCTGGTACAGACGGCCCTCCGGGCCCGGCTCCCCCAGAGGGGGCAGGTTTGCAGGGGGGCCCATGAGCTTGGACTTGGGCATGTCCAGTGTGTGATGCTTTTGAGGGTCCCCGCGTGATGCAGAGCTGGGGGCCGGGTCCTGCTCTGTGACCCGGGCTGAGAAGTCCTGAGGGATCCAGAGGAGACAGGCCGCCCGCCCTCAGGGGCTCACACTCAGGCTCCGGGGACCGTCGCAGGTGGAGGTTGTTGTTGGGCAGAGTGGACACCCCCACCCTGATGGGGCGCGGGGAGAAGGTTGGGTCGGCTCTACAGGGGTTGCCTCTGGGCCGAGTCCCAGAGGACAAGAGATTCCCCGGTCAGAGAAGGGAGGACACCGAGGGCGAGGGGCCACCGTACCGAGGGCGAGGGGCCACCGTGCAGAGGCCCAGGCGCAGGGTCAGGACACCGGGAGCACCCGGGATGCTGTGGCGCGGGCTTCTGGGAGGAGGAAGCAGCACGGGGGGCGGGAGCCGCAGGGGTCAGAGCAGGAGGGGCCCGAGTGCCGGGTGCAGAGTTCAGAGTTCAGCCTGTGGCCCCAGACTCAGCGTCCTTTCTTGTTTCAGCAGGTGCGTGTCACAGGGCTGCACATTTTGGGAAGGAATCTGCGTGCAGGCGAAACGGGGACAGAGACTCTGGCACAAAGAGGTCAGTCAAGAGGCCTCTGCGATGGGTCAGGTGCAGATGAGAGCAGGGCGGCCGTTGTGGAGATGGCGGGAAGTGGGTTCTCTCCCTACATCTAATCAGGCACCATGGGATTTGAGGGGGTTAATAAACAACACCTGCACTCCCCCCCCCCCACCTGAGTTAGGAACCAACGGAAGGAAAGACCTGGGAGTCAGGCAGATGGAGAGCAAAGCATCTCCTTTATTTCTGCTAAGCTGATGCTGGAGAATGTGGCTAAGGTTTGATGGCCAGTGGCCTGCTGCTGCCCAGGCCCTGAATTAAATTCACCCACCTGGGCAAAGCAGGCCTAGACCCTGCGGGGCAGCCAGGCACGGGAGCAAGCAAAGCAGGCCTGGGGTGCCTGATAAAACAGCAGAGGTTCAAAGGAAAGAGGCCGCATTCTCTGAGAAGTAGGAAGGTGGGAGAAGTTTGACTCTAAGAGCACTGAAAGGCAAGTGCAAATACTGCCAGGCATTGGTCACTTGGGCCTGACTGTGGCCCAGCACTATAGACCCCACTGGAGGACTGTGGAGAGTGGGTGAATGGTATGACAGGTTTTGAAGGTTGAGTAGGAGTTTTCCAGGTGGAGGAGGAGCATTGAGGCATCTGCATGGACAGAGGCACTAAGGACAGGACGTATATCCTGTGTCTGGGGTATGGTTTGCATTGAGAGTTTGGACAGAGGGGCGGTGTATTAGTTTTCTATCGTTGCTTTAACAACTGCCACAAACTTAGCAACTTAAAACTACCCACATTTATCATCTCACAGCCCTGCAGGTCGTGAGCCTGATACTGTTCTCACGGGGCTAGAATAGAGAAATGGCAGCGCTGTAGTCCTTTCTGGAAGTTCTAGGGGAGGATCTGTTTCCTTGTCCATTTGGGTGGTTGGCAGAATTCAGCTCTTTGTGATTGTAGAACTGAGGTCCCGGCGTCCTTGCTGGCTGCCAGCTGAGGGTGTTCCCAGATTCCAGAGGCCACCCCATCCTTGTCTCCTGTCCTGTCCTCCATCTTCAAACCCAGCAAGGGTACGTCGAGTACCCTCACACTTTGAATCTTTCCTTCCTCTTCCATCTCACCTCCCTGCCTCCTGCTTCTACTTTGCAGGGCTTATGTGATTAGATTGGGCCCAACTCACCTGCTCAAATTAGACTGAGAAATCTCCCACCTCAGGCTCCATAATCTTAATCACATCTGCAAAGTCCCTGTCGTCGTGTAAAAGAACATATTCATAGGGTCCAGGGATTAGTACATGGACATCTTCAGGGGAGGGGGGCATTATTCCTCCTTCCACAGAGAGAGGAGGGAAGGGAGGAAAAAAGCAACATTTATTAAGCATCTACTAAGTGCCAAGGACCAAGCAAATTATTTAGCATCCATTATCTTATTTTGTCCTCACATCTGCCCTGCAAGTTAGGGAGTGTTATTCCCATCTTACAGATAAGCGAACTGAGGCTCAAAAGAACTACAAAAGGTTAAACGGCAAATAAGGAGTAGAGGCAGGATTTGAACCCAGATCTGCAGACTCACAGCCTGTGTCCTCTCCATGGACCCCCAGCACCGTCTCCTACAAGGCAGGGACAGTGGGCTGGGCCAGCTGAGAGAGCTCAGCGTGCCCTCTGCTCAAACACCCCGTGAGTCCAGGGCAGGCCTGCCCCTGCAGGAGAGGCCGCGGCGGGGGGCTCCTTCCTTCCTCAGGATGCCGCGGACGCCGGGCTGCGGAGCTGAGCAAGCGGGTGGCTGCAGAGACAGACACTGTCACGCTCGGCTGAGGGATGCCACTGGGTGGGGTGGCTCTGTTCCGCCATCAGGTGAGTTGAACAGGTCCAGCTAAACGGTGGGGGGGTTGATATCAGCAGAAATTGTGGAGCAGGCGCAGAGCTGGGCTTTGAGAATAATAATCCCGGCTCCGTGTGGTTTGTGGCTGGGTTTTAAGAAATTCATTAAAAGAGCCCATATCTGTGTCAGACACAGTAGAATCGCAGTAAAATATACGTCCTTTCTCCTTGTTCTATACCACATTTTCTTTTCTATGTCGGAACCCGTTAAATTCTACACAAGAAGTGGCCAGTTTTTCCCCTTAAAGTAAAAGCAGTTTGCTTTTTCACGGGAAAAAGATTTTCCGTGAAAGATGCTAGCTTGGTAGATGTTTTACAAGACACTGTGGATTTGTCTTCTGCTCTTGCTGCTGTGAAGTTGGAACAGTGACGGCGTCTGAAACCCCCTTTCTGGGGTCCTGGGGCACGGATTTCCCACTGGGCTTAGCGGGCACCTGTGGAGCCTGCTCCGTTGTGGCACAGAGTGGGCCCTTCGTGGCGTGGCGGGCCGGAGCCTTCCTCCGATGTTCACGCTTCTGTACTCTGTGTGCTGATAACGCAGTTTTAGCACATTTATAAACATTCGAGTATCTTCTTCGGTCATTTATTTTTCCGTTATTTTTAGGGGGAAATAAATTGTCTTTACGCTCTAATAAAACTGCTCTTCTGCAGCCTGGGTCGTCCGAGCGGATGTGAGCAGGAGCTGGCAGAGGCCCCGCACCAAGAGTCAGCACTCCCCCGTTCCACTCCCGGATGGGCCGACACCTCGCTGTGCAGCCTTGGGAAAATCACCTCCCCTCTCTGGGCCTCAGATAGATCATCTCGGATATTTATAGTCTGAATATTCCAGGAGCATGAGGTTCCAGGCAAACAGGAGCTAAAGAACTGTATTAAATAAGTAGGCACCTACTATGTGCTATGTCCCAGGGAAGTAAATCCATTCCCTTGACCTCAAAGAATACATCTTCTGGAGTAAGGAAACTCACCAGTGAAATGTAAAAAGTCGCTATAACACACAGCATGGGAGCTCCACGCGGGCAGAGAGTTCTGTCCATTTTCTTCACTGCTGCTGCCTCCTCTGCCTGCAACCCTGTCCTCGGCACCTGCACCCCTCCTGGAAATGGGGGACACATCGGGCTGAGCACTGTCCTTGCTTCAGGTGCCACTGACACCCCTGGGCACCCCGCTTCATCCCCACTCAGCTCGGGGCTGACTGTGCCCGTGGAAGCTTTACGGGCCCCTTCATCCCGTAGTCAACGTGCTGGGAGGGCAGGGCCAGAGCTGACCGGGAATGCAGCTCCCGGGACCCTGAAAGGCCTGGCCCGGTCACTGGTGCCTACGCCTCAAATCAGTAATGCATACCAAGTCGGGTGGGAGGGCTGCGGTTTCTTTTTCCTTCCCCAACGTCCTTTCTGGAATAACCAACCATCTCTCTTGCAAATAAATGCCTGCCCTCCTGCTAGACCCCAGGCCCTGGAAAACTGGCGGGCTCTCCTCTTGGTGGACCTCACCTGGACTGAGCCCTGGCCGTGGGGGCAAGAAAGCAGAAGGCGCTCTAGTGGGTGGACAGCAGGGGCAAAGGTAGTAGGGAGATGGAACCACAGCCGGGTCCCAGTGGCTGGAGGGCGCAGGGCTGGCTGGGAGAGGTGGCTGGAGAGGAGGCGGGGCCTGATCCTGTGGGGCCTCGAATGCCGAGCCAGGAAGCTTGGACTTGGGAGTCAGAGAACCTGTGGAGGATTTCAGAAAGTTCTTCCGCGTGCTAGGGTGAACCCTGGCCCCATCAGCCCCTTTCTTTTGTCCTCGCTTTTCCCCCGGAGCCCGTGGAACACATTCCTGCGTCTCCCCTGGGACAGCCAGAGAGACAGGTGCAGATGGCCCTGGCTGCAACCCACCACTGCTTCTCTTCTCAGGGTTTAAAATCCTCCACAAGACCTGGCACTGGGTCCCCTCCCCACCCTCAGTATGTCCTCCTAGGCACCCTCTAGGTCATCAATAAAAATAGGTTGAATTTAATATCTGCAGTTTTACAAAACTGATATCCGCGTGCTCCTGCTGGGAGCCAGACCCTCCGCGAGCACGTTGCACGTACTTTCTCATGCCACCTGCACAACGTGCCCGTGATCGAGGTTCCGATGTCACCCCCATTTCACAGGTGAGGACACTGAGGCGCAGACGGGTTTGCTCAGAGTCACAGGGGAAGAGAACAGGTCATGAACCTGGCCTGGTCTGTGCTCAGTATCCGTGCTTTAACAGCCTCTCTTTTGTCTTTCTTCTTATTATTCTGTACTTTTCTACATGTTAAATTGTTCCAATATATGAAACAATAAATAAAATAACTCTAAAACGCTAGACTGTCACATCCTTGGTCCCGGCCTCCCTGGGCCCAGGGGATGGCGTCATTCACTGTGACCCCCACGTACTGAGTCCCTACCTGTGCTGACCCCACCCCAAGGCCTCCACAACCATCTCCTAAACACCTCTGAGAGACCAGTTGAGTTATATCGTTGTCCACAGTGTAGCTCAGACAGGCAAAGGGACTTGTCCAAGGTCACCAGCGAGGCGGTGCCAGGCTGAAATAACTGACCGCAAGCCCTTGTTCTGAACTCCGGAGCAGGGGAGAACAAACTTACCCTGGATTCTGTGACCAGAAACCCGGAGCCCATTCAGCTTCAGGCTGTTTTGAGGGCGGACGGGCTGAGCCCCTGTGCTGGCTGCAGCCGGGCGACCCTTCCTGCCTGGATTGTGGCCTCTGTGGTTAAAGGGCTTTGGCTTTGCCCGGCCAAGCCCGTGCGCTTTGTGTCACTTAGAGCTATCTTCACCAGGACTCAGACAGCCTCCGCGGTGGAGGGGGGATGTGCCCATCACTGCCCCTTCCTCTCAATGGCTAGACCAAGGCCTCCAGTCCCTGCTGCCCATCCCTGGCCCAATGGAGCAGCACTGGAGAGGCAGCTTTTGCACTTAATTCAATAGCCAGTCATGGAGGATGCCTAGTCCGAGGCCTTGCCTGTGCTGAGCACTGTATCAGTCAGGATAGGGGAGGCTCTGCTCGGTAACAAACAGCCCCCAATCACAGTGGCTTAAAAACCCAAGTATTTATTTCTTGCTAATTCTACATGTCCATTGTGGGTTGGGTGGGGGCAACTCTGCTCATCAGGGCCACCCACAGACCCCAGGTGACAGAATAGCTCTCATGCCAGAGGCAAAGACAGCTCTGGTGGGTCCTGCACCATTAAATGCTCAGCAAGGAAGTGACACACATTACTTCCACTCACACAACTCATTGTCCAGAGCTTGTCACGTGGTCTCACAGAGCCACAGGGGCCAGGACGTTCCTCCCCACCATGGGCCTGGAAGGGGAAATGTGAAAATATTTGGCAGAATGTAGGACTACCCCAGGCACAGGGGGTGTGAGTGGTGATGACTCTGCCCCACCTCCCTGCCATTCTGCCTCCACCCAGGGGGCTTACACCTTCAGCAGGGTGACCACGCTGATTTTCTTCCCATTAAGTCCTGGTGGGCTTGTGGGTATAATTATGCCAAGAGACTGAGAGCCAGCAGCTAAATGAATTGATAGATCACAGAACCTGGAGGTGACAGAGCCGGGATGTGAATTCAGATTCGTCTGGCTCAAAGCTCAGGCCTCTTCTCCCAGAATGGCAGTGCCCCTCAAGACGATCAGAAAACACAGCAAAGCAGTAGTGAGGGTGGGCTGAGAGGCTGGGGGGCTGACGGTCAGGGCCACAGGCCACCGTGAGCCCGAGAACTGGGGAAGGCTTCGGGAGGGGCTGCATCCCCACGAGGGGGGATGACTCCAAGAGGCCAGAGGGAGAGAAGGGCGAGCAGGGGCCCGGCCAGAGGGCAGAAGGCCACAGGCGATGGAGGAGCTGTGAGAAGATGGCCTGGCCGGGCAGATGTGGGAGGATGAGGAGGAGAAGCTGATGTGGGTGGGCTGGGTCCAGACACGAGGATTTTGGCCTCACACAGACCCGGGCTTGAAACCCGGCTCTGCCAGTTCCCAGCAGATTTTGACATTTATTTAACCTTTCCTCGTGTGTTTAAAGGAAACCACACCTCGTAAGGTGGTTATGAGGTTCCCATGAGCTCAGGTGAGGAAAATACAAGGCTCAGTGTGGGATGTTGAGGCTGCTTAGTAAGAGGCATCAACAGTGGCCTCCAGACAGTGAGCAGGTCCTCTGTGCCAGGCCCCCTGCCAATCACTGCATGAATTCAATCACTGAATCCTCAGGACAACCCCCTGATGAGGTACCATTGGATGGTACCAATGGAGGAGGTGCCCATTGTACAGATGAGGAAAATGGACCCAGAGAGGTTCATGCCCAAGGACATTCAGCTGGTCAGTAGCTAAGCTCTTTTTTACCACATGCAGTTCTTTGCTTCCTTATGAGCATCAGAGCGTGACAACAAAGCCTGGGTTAAAGGAGCATGTACTCACCCCAACACCCTGACTTTCCCCCGTCCACTCTCCCCTGACCCCTTCACTCTGCCAAACGCCAAGCCTGCCTTTAAAAAGCTCCATTTCCCCAGAGAGGGGACCACTTCATTATGGAAGGCCCCTCTCCACAAAGAACACGGAAGCCAATGAAACTCACTCTGTTTCAGCATCACTTTGGAAACCGTTGCGCTACGATCCAGCGTCTGTCGGCAGCTGCCTAATTTTAGCTAAATCTTTGCAGGCTTCTCCCCAGGCTCATCCACCCCCGTGGACGGGCAGAGCGGTTCTGAGAGCATCATTGATCTTTTGACTCAAGTGTCCCCATGAAGTACAAATCTGCTGTGACTCAGAGAGCCGTCCGCCATGGTGGCACAGAAGAAACACTAGCAGGAGAACAAGAGCCATCATTTCATGGGAAAGCCCACCCTCTTGCACTGTGCCCACCCCCCACCACTTCTCTGCTCTGATCTTGGGCTCACAGCTCAGACCTGGAAAATCTATGTCTTTTACTGTCTCAACTTTGTCACAGAGCAACGGGGGAAAGTCATCAATAGGGTGTTAAAGATATTTCCAATTACATGCAAGTTCCCTGTTACGAGGGCCCTTGGCCTCATGCAGTGAGTTAGCACCTGCTTATCTGCATGAGGAGGAGTTCGTGGGAGGGTGGTTTAGTGCCCCTGTTCTTGGGGTACTCTGCCCAGCTAAGTGGCCAAGGAGGCAGCAGAAGTGGAGGGTTCCCAGAGGGTCTCAAGTCCCTGGAAATAAATAAGAAAACATTGTCATTGAGGGCAGAAGTGGACAGAGTAAGTAAAAAGTAAAGGGTGTCTTTATCTTGCAACTTGTTGCCCAGGCAGTGGGGAGTTCCAGGGAAGGGGGCAGGGAGAAAAACACCTGCCACATTGGAAACAGGTGTCCTCTGGCAGGACCGGGTCATCAAATCTGATTTGGGGGAGATCCTGAGGGTCCAACGGCCTCATCTTAGAGATGGGGCCTCTGAGACCCGGGGAGGGAAAGGCAGCCTGTTCCACGGTCACCCCACAAAGTCAGTGGCAGAAAGAGAGAGATGCTGATGTCCGCAGTTTGATTTTCAGCTGCTGAAGGGAAGGTGTCTCTGTGCACAGAGCACTGGGGAAGGAATACAGTTTCCTTCAGCCAGCCCAGAGTGTACCCAACAGTCTAGACCAGGGGTCAGCAAACTATAGCCCACGGGCAACATCTGGCCCCACAGTCTGTTCTTGTAAATAAAGTTTTATTAGAACACGGCCACACTCATTTGTTTATGTGCTGCCTAAGGCTGCTTTCACGCGACACCCGCACAGCTGAGGAGTTGCTACAGAGACTGTGGGATCCACAAAGCCTAAAATATTTACTCTCTGGCTCTTCACAGAGAACGTTTGCGGACCCCTTGTCCAGACACTTGCCTGAGGGTGTCTTACACCTAATTTATGCAGAGGCTTTATGTGTGTACATTTTAATATTATTATTATTATCATATAATATATATATTTAATAATAATATAATATATTATTATTAAAAGTCAGACACTTTTCAAATGGAAACTGACATGGCTTCCCCCAAATCTAAAACTGACAGCAGCAAGACTTCTCAAGTGACAGTGAAGAGAGGACGAGCCTGCCCACTCCCGGCCTCCCCTCCCCCTGCTCAGCCCCCAAGCAGGGTTGCCAGATAAAATATAGGACACTCGGTTACATCTGAATTCCAGATAAACAATGGATTTTTATTTTAAATTAAGTATATCCCAAATATTGCATGGCTCATTCTTATTCATTGTTTAACTGAAATTCAGATGTAACTGAGAGTTTGTCTTATATTTTTATTTGCTAAATCTGGCAACCTAACCCTGGAGCCACCTCAGAGGAAGCACCTCAGCAAAAACCTTTGGTCTCCGGAATAGATTTCAAACTCCCTAGCCTGGCATTTCAAGTCTGTCCTTGCCGAAGTCTGCAGCCCTGTCGCCTGCCCCTACCTTCCACGGTCCCCCGCCCCTCACTATCCAGCTCTGTGATGCTCCTTCTTGCCTCCCGTCACTCCTCTGCGCCTTTGCCCACACTCTCCCCCCGCCCAGATGGCCTCCACACACCCTGCCCCACGCCCAGCGTCGCCTCTGGGCCCGTGCTGCAGAATCGCCTCTCACAAGGTGTCTGGCTGCGAGGTCGGCACGTGCAGGTAAACTGAGACCAAGAAACAGCAGATTCAGACCGCCTGGCTTGGGTTCATTGTAGGGCGTGGATCCACGGAGAGGAGTTGGCAAAGTCATCCCAGGCTAACGCTTGAGGGGCATCTGCCTTCTCCTGGTGGGATTCCTCCCTTTTTCTTTCTAGAAGATCAGAGCCTTGAATGGGCAACCTGCCTCAGACCAGGTGAATGCAGGAACCGGATGTCTGGAAGGCAGGACTCGGCAAGGCCTGTCCCCACATGTCCCTGTCCCTGCTGGACCCGTGAATCTCCCAGTGTCGGGAGCTCCCAGGGCGCCTTTGAGGAGTGGGAAAGGGGAGCAGGAGGGCAGGAGCCTGGAGGGAGGAGGGAGATGAGGTGAAGCCTCCAAATAGGTCTGTTTACTCCCTTTTTAAATGGGGTAAAATTATCCTCTAATCCCCTTTATTTCCATTTAATGCTTCCAGAAAAGACCTACTTGACATTTTAGGAGGAGGAAAAAAAGAAAAGTGAGAGACATAATTTTCAGTAGAATCTGCAGGATGGGGAAATCTCAGCGAACTCAGCATTTGGTGCTTCTTAATGTCTCCATAAATGAGACCAGGTGAGGTGAGGAGACAGGAGCGACGCCTGGCCCTCCAGCAGAGAGTGTGCCGGAATCTCCCCATGTGTCCCTGTCCTGAGGAGAGGGGTGTTGTGACAGGGAGTGGCTTGGCCCTCCTCACACATGTCTCCCTCCTGATAGGCAGCAAGGCTCATAGCTCCCCTCTCCCCATGGACAGCCTTGCAGTCCACGGAGAGAAGCCATCCAGAGATGGTCACTCATTTTCAATATGCATCGTCCCCTGGACCACGATCATTTCCTTAAGAGAAGTATCCAGGAGTGGATTTGTCAAAGTGTTTTTGACGCACGTTGCAGGCTGCCTTGGGTCAAGCCTTGGATCCACCGTCTAGTCACTGTGTGCCAGTGGGCAAAATACTTCAGCTCTCTGTATCTCAGTTTCCTTATCTGGAAAATGGGCGTAATAACAGTACCCACCCCTCGAGGGTCATTGTGAAGAATACAAGTGTTTCCTACACTGTCCAACACATAGAAAGCACTCAGGCAATCTTAGCTACTATTATTATTGTTTCATTATTATTCTTGGAATGTCTCCAGAAAAGTTGTGACAAGTTCGGGACCTACAGCACCCTCTGAGCATTCTGGACACGGACACGACAGGATGGGGGAGCTGTCTTCTCATCCTCGTCTTCTGGTCACACACATATGCTCTTGCTGAGCCCTTGTCTTTCTTCCTGAGTCTCAGTTTTTTCATCTGTTAAGTGAGCCCACGGTCTTATGTGATCGCTGAAATCCTTTCCAGGTGACGGATTTATGAATAGAAATGGCCTTTCAGATGACTCAGGAAAACTTGTTGATGAAGCAAAGATAAACCTCATGCCTGGTCCATGATATATTCCGAATTATTGGATCTACAGTGCTTCCTACATTCATCTGTTAATTTAATAAGCATTTATTGAAAGTGCCGTGGGCAGGGTTAGGGCCTGGGGAAATGGACATCATTCAGTCATTCATTCATCCACTCACTGAACATATAGTTATGGAGTCCCAGCTCTGTGCCCATCACTGTTCTGGGCACGGGGAATGCAACTTTGAAAAAAGATAGACAAGGACTCCTCCCTGCAGGAGGTCACATTCTGGAGGGCAGGCATGTAATAAATGAGTATATCAATAAATCGATTGATTTCAGACAATGATGAGGCTATAAAGGTAACAACTGAGAGTGATGTGCTAGATCAGCCTGATGTGTGGCACAGGAGGAGGGAAACGCATGAAAGGATGATCAGGGAGGGCTTCTTGGGGGAGATGATATTTGAGTTCAGGACTGAACAATGAGAAGGATCCACCTATGAGGAAATCAGGGGTGCAGGGAGCTCCAGGCAGAGGGAACAGCATGTGCAAAGGGCTGGAGGTCGATATGAGCTGGGCATGTTCTAGGAACTGAGAAAAGGCCAGGGTGGCTGGAGCAGTGAGGGAAGGGAGAGCAGTAGACGATGAGGTCAGAGAGGTAGAATTGTGAGGATTAGCAGTGCTTAGCCCACTTGCTAGCACACAGTAGGTCCTTTATAACTGTTACCTAATTCTGAGAGCTCACCTGGGTACAGGTAACATGAATGGAAGGAGACAGAGGAGACCAGTGAGAGGATCTTGAGGTCCTTTCCAGACCCATGACTTTGTGAATAAGAGGCTTGAAAACAATTTTCTAATTTTAGTAGAATGAATATTCTCACATCCAGTCCTGTTTATATTATTAATTAGTTCAACAAAACATTTTCTCCCCTGGCTAAGGCAAAAGTGTCCAGAATTATGACCAGTTTGTGTGAGTGAGAGTTTATTGTACTTTCAAAGAGTGGTTTAAATTTCCCCATAAAAATGCAAAGACTAATTCAAGACTCAGACTCCTTTTTTGAGTTTTGAAAGTATCTGACAGGTTCTAATACTAACAAAACTGTAAATTCAACAGGATTTCTTTTATATACTTAGAAACTTCTCTCATCTGGCTGCCTGCCCTCTGTTGCTCAGAAAGCCTGTCTTCCAGGACCCTCCTGGCTGTTCAGGGGCCCCCAGGGTGGCCTTGTGTTTCCCAAGGCTGGTCTTTTCCATGACTCACAGGGCTGGAATCAGAGTTAAAGATCAGGAAGCCCAGCCCTCCATCTCACAGAGGAGGAAACCGAGGTTAGAGAGGAGACAAGACTTCTCCAGGATGCCTATCAGGAACATCTAGGACAAGGATATCTCCCCCAGACTCCTTAAACCACAGCACATGGAGAGCAGCTGCCCTGCCCAGGTATGCTCAAGACCAGTTCTGCCAATAACTGCAGTTAATTCACTAATTAATTCATTCCAAAGGCATTCATTGATGGCTACCAGGTAGTGTGCCAGGTAGTGTGCAAGACACTAGAAAAACAGAGGAGAGTAAGATTAAATCTCTGTTCTCAAGGGGGCTGGAGTGTGACCAGAGGCAGACCAATGAGAAAAAGTCACATCATCATCATCTTCTTCATCGTCATCATCACAGTTTTACGGGGTGTTGTGGAAATGGGGCACAGGATGTTGGGGGCAGGATTGAAGGTTTAGCTGAGGAGATGACACCTGAGACTTAAAGAAGGACAGCGTTTGCTGTGCAGGTGGTGGAAGGGCACTCATCCACGGCAGAGAGAACGCATGGGCAAGGCACGGAGGGAAGGTGAGAGAGAGTGGGATCAGGACCCGGCAAACATCCATGTGGCTCGGGTACAGAGTGCAGGAGGGGTGTGGCCAGAAGGGCTGGACACTAGCCTGGGGCCAGATCAGGAAGACATGTGAAGGCCTGGCCAAGTGCCCAGCAGTACTCGCTCCTCTCTCCATCCTCTGCTAACAGCCCCACATTTCTGTCTTGTTTGTCCTTCCCTGCTCTCTGTGGTTTTGGTCCAGTTGACAATGAACGACCCGCTGGGAGTGAGCATGGGAGTGAGCACGTGACTCAGAAGTGACCAATCACAGTACTCCACCCAGGTGGCATACTGTGATTGGTGCAGGTGTAGGCACGTGGCTGAAGCCAGGCCAATCAGAGCCCTTCTCTGCAGTTTATGAATGGTCGCTTGGTGAGAAAGGCCTCGCTTTCCTCCCGGCGGCTGTCTTCCGCCACCGCTTCTCCGTCTGTCTGGCCATTTGCAAGAGAGGATGAGCAGGGCTTCTGACCTTGTATTGTGCCCACATAAATGGGTCTCCTACCCAGGTCTGAGTGTGGAGGCTGTACTCCTAATAATAATGGCCTGACTGCACCCTTACCTGAAGCAGGTGCGCTCCCTGCCCGGCCCTCCCCTGGCGTCTCCAGCCCCCTTCCCTTCCTGACTCATCTGTAAGCCAAGGCTTTTCCTCCCCTCCGCTGGGGCGCTCCGAAGCTCTGCTTTGTTGGGGGAACTGGGCCACCTTCACTGCTCCTCAGAGTTCTCAGGAAGCCGAGGTGCCTCTCAATTATTCATCAGGCAGACTTTCTCCATCAAAGGGCCTGAAATTCTGGAAAACTTTTCCCTGTGTCGCCTGCTGGGAGAGCTGCAGGGTCCTACCGATTTAGTGAGGCTGGGAGAGAAACGAGAGCCTGCTGCTCCCTCAGGGAAGCCTGGCTGGGCTGATCTAAAATAGAAGAGGGGGGGAAGGTTGACCTGGTTCGGGGCTGGTTATTTGGGGCTGGCCTTCCAGGGCTGCCCCTAGGGGACCTGGGCAAGGACTCAGGGCAGGAGCAGCGGTAGGTCTGGCCGCTGCTGGCACTGCCGGTGGGAGGGTGGAGGTGAGTGAGGGGGCTGATGGAGGAGGGTGGAGATCCCTGCCCTTGGCTGTGTCCATCATGTGAGGCCCCCACGTGAGGGAGCCTTGGTCACTGAGGCTGGGGTCTCCCCGACCTGCTCTGGTCTCTGTGGACCCCAGGATTTCCTGACACTCAAATCTATTTGAGTGCAAGTCAATTAGCATTCAGTTTTCACTCAACCAAAGTCAACAGTCTTTGCAGGTCTGGCTCACGAAGATTTAGAGCTGGATGGGGCCTTAGAAGTCAGAGTGCATCCTCCTTAGAGGCGGGACTCGCTCGCTGCTTAAACGTTTCTGGAGTCCCTCGCTTTAGGGTAGTATCCCATCTCTAGCACAGATTTCAGGTCTGTCACACACAGCCCCCAGGACAATTCCAGCCTCTCTTCTGGCCACAACAAACATTTGCCTGACAGGATGTGGACCTGCACCGCTCTGGGCCTTTGCTCCCGTCTTCCTGTCTGGATTCTCTTCTTCTCTCTCACCTGCTGTATTCTAAGCATCCGTCAAATTAGATCAGGTGTCTCCTCCTCCCTGGATCCCTCCTCCCCTGCCCCGGGGGGAGCTAACTGCTCTGTCCTCCAGCCTCTCATTGAGGTCTCAGCTCAAATGCCCCCTTCTCAGAAAGGACTACGCTGAACCCCCTATCCAGTGGGCACTGTCCATCCCCTGCCCAGAGCCAGACTGTGACATCCCCTGTTTCACTTTCCCCCCAGCCCCTCTCCCACTGGGATGCTCTTGTCGATGCCATGTCCGCCTGTTCCTCCTGCCTCCCCCTCCAGACCTGGGCTCTGGCGCAGGGACCTCATCTGCTCACTGCTGCACCCCTGGGCCCCACGGGCCGGCACATAGCAGGGCCTCATTGAGCCTGGGGCTTGGGCGAACCCGACGTTGGCCTTCCTCTGCCATCGCACATTCTCTCCTTGAGGACTGACCAGTATCCTGAAGTGTCTGCAGCTCCTGGGCAGCGTGCGCCCTGTCCCCTCCCCTCTGACTCTCCTGCAGCAGAGGGAGCTCAGAGCCTCAGGCGTGAACCAGCCAGGCCTCGCCCGGGGTGTTTCATGGCTCCTCTCTGGGCTCCTAATAACAGCCACGTTTTGAGAGTTTGGAGAAGGAGTATTAAGTAAGGCCAGTCGAGTAGATAAGTCACATCTTTTAAAACGGGCCAAACGTGGATTTACACAACAGCCTGTGACAAATGCATCTTCAGGGGACGATCTGGCAGGAAACATCCTTTTTCCAAAGGGCACCACGGTCCTGGGAGAAGTAACGAGGGCTTTTTTAGGATTCTAGTTATTCCCCAGTGCTGACAGGCTGAAGAGCCGAGACCTGCCACCCACTCAGAGCTCACGTGTGCACCCACGGTGTCTATTCCTGGGGCTCCCAGGTGAGCGTCCTGCTCCCGGGGTGGCCGGGCGTGTCCAGTGTCTGTCCTCATGGTTCCTGCCTCCCTCCTGTTGACACACGACCTCAGAGGGAATAGGGCACATCTGTTCCCTGTGAGCCCAGGGCCCGGACACAGCAGGTCCCCAATCAGTGGTGGGTCTGGTCTCCTGCCTGTGGCTCCACGAGATCAGTAGGGAGGTTCAGGGTCTCCTGGATGCAGCCGACAGGCTCCTGGGGCTGGGGTGTAGTGGTTAGAGCTCGGGCACGAGGCTGTTGCTCAGTAGAGAAATAAGGAGCCCCCGCTGTCCAAGCTGCAAAGGGTCACAGCGGCCACGCACCCAATGCCTTGACTCTCCCAGTGGGGGAATGGAGGCAGATGTGGGGATGCTGAAGGCACAATGACGCGGAGGCTGGGTTCTAGGAGAATTGTCAGTGCCGAGCCCTCTGTGTTGGGGACAGGGCTCACCATGGGATCACCTGCTGAGGGCCAGGCTCAGCACCTGGTCTCAACATGCATCATCACTCAGGGCTCACAGCAGCCCTGGGAGACAGATGTCAGCCCATTACCCAGATGAGGAAAGTAAGGCTCACAGAGGTTGAGTGACTTGCCCAGCGTCTCACAGCTAATCCCTCCTTCACACAAAACTGACCAATTGGGGAAAGACATCCAAACTTCCTGGCTTTTGCACCAGCCAGAGATCCCCCAACCCCACCACTTCCTGTCCCCCAGCGCTGCAGGGTAGAGGGAAGGATGCAGGGTAGAACCAGGGACCTTTGTTGGAGTCTGAGATGCATATCGGGGTTCTACTCATTAGGAGGTGATGGAGGACCAGTTGCATGGCTGCCCTGTGCTGTACCCCCCCCCCCCAACAGGGAGACGGAAGCAATTAGATGGAGTGAAAAGATGAGGCTTGTGGCTGCCGGTTTAGTGCCTTAGTACCAAGGCGGCTCTTCCTCAAGGCCCAGAGCAGCTCCTGGCTCCCACTTATGCTGCCTTCCTTCTTAAATTGTAGAGGGCTCGCTGCCCCCAGGGGAGCCCTTCCTCCACACTGGGCTCCCCTAACCCTGCACCAGACTCAGCAGGGTGCCTGCTTCTGCACCCTCCAGTTCCTCTTCACTGGGGGCTTCAGGACCCTGGACAAGGAGCTTGGGAGCTGCAGGTTCAGCAGCAACTGGTCCTGTCTGGTCTCTACCTTGAACCTACTTCATCAAACCTGCCTGGACCCTAATGTGTCCCCCATCCATTCTTACCTCCTCCTCTCATCCATCCATTTCCACAGCAGCCAGAGGGATCTTTCTAAAAGGTGAATCAGCTAAGTCCTTCCGCTGCTTAAACTGTCTAGTGGCTTCCCCATTGCTCTTCACTCGTCATGGAGTATGGGCTTTGCAGGGAATAGAGGACCAATGGGAGAGGGTAATTGAAGGGAATTTGATGGAGGAATAACTCACCAAGGTGTGGGCAGGACACAGGAAACCAATAAGGGATGATGGGGCAGAGTGGGGAGCCGTGTCCACCCCAGTCCTGAAGGGGCCAAAGGAGGCAGCAGTTACCAGACCCCAGAGAGCTGTAGCCATGGGAGAGGGGCCACCCGACGGAGCTGGGGCCACGAGAGGGAGAGGCAGCCACTGCCACCCGTGGTTCAGCGGGAGGAGCTGGGGAATGAATACCTGACCGCTCCTCTCTGCCCCCAATCTCCTCTGCTGCCTCCAGGACAGAAGCTGGGGGCCCAGGAAGACACAGGGTCCTGTTCATGCCACCCCTGAAGGTCAGTGTCCCGGGCACAGAGCAGAGGAGACAGGGAGGGTCCGTCTGGAGGGTATAGGGAGACGACAGCACATGTGGCCCCCAAGGACTAACCAGATCTGCCCCTGCCTGCGCCTTGGACCTCGTCTCCTGCCCTCTGCCCCTCACTTACTCTTGTTTCTACCACACTGACCGTCGTTCAGTTTCTCAAATAATGAACTCATACCCGCCTCAGGGCGTTTACACTTGCTCTTTCCTCTCCCTGGGAGGCTCTTCTTCCTCATCCTCTCATGGCATTGAGGTCTCAGCACAAATGTCACCTCCTCCTAAGGACTAACCCACCCAACCAACTTTGTCCCCATGCCCCACCATCACTTCTGTCGCCTTGCCCTGCTTTATACGCATCACAGCGTGTATCACTCTGACATTTGCTGCTTTACTTCTTTGTCTAGCTGGAGCATTAGCGCCAAAAGACCAAGACCGAGTCTCTTGTTCCCTGCCACATGCTCAGCACCAAGGGCAGTGTCTGCATATGCTGGGTGACTAATGAATGCTTGTTGAATGACTGTCTAATAACAAGACAGGAGAGGGTGGTGGGTAAGAGCACAGACTTTGCAGTGACATGATCTGCTCCACCACTTTCTCAGCTGTGTGAGCGTGGTCAAGTTGTCCCGTTAATATATTTACCTTTTCCCTCCCTCTGCCCTCTCTCCCTCCTTCCCTCCCTCCCGGCCCGCAAAGCGGTTGCTGAGCTAGTCCTTCATTATAGGCCCTATGCTGGGCGCTGGGGTCTAAGACGCTGCTCCTGACCTCGGGGATCCCAGCCTCCTAGAGGGACACACTCACCACAGGGTGCTAAGAGCTGGTGAAAGGGATGAGGAGGGGGCCCAGCCAGCCTGCTGGGCATCGGGGGTGGGGAAGTGGTGCTCAGGGAAGGCTTTGGTCCCCTGAGCTGAGTTTTGAAAGACACGTAAGAGCATCCCACGGGAAGGTGAGGAAACAGCGTTCCAGGCAGAGGGGGCAGCGTATGTGGAAGTCCAGAGCATTTTCGCAACTTCAGCAGCAGACAGGTGGAGGGAGGGTGGCAGGGGGTGAAGCTAGAGATGTGGTGTGGCAGATGGCAACGTGCCCACAAATCCCCCCATCCTGAACGCATGCCCTTTTCTGTGCAGTGTTGCTGTTCCTCTGATCAGGAGGTCGAATCTGTTTCTCCACCTTGAGTCTGGGCCTGGCCCGGTGACTCGCTGTGGCCAAGAAGACATTCATAACATGACACAAGCAGGGACTTGAAAAACGCTGTGCCTGGGGCCGGCCGGCCCCTTCCTGCTGCTGGGGGGCCTGTGACTGCCACCACTGGGAGAGTGCAGGCTGGCCTTCTGGAGGGTGAGAGACTGTGGACAGATGCCCCAGCCATCTCAGCTGTTCCATTTGGGGCCCATACAGGTGACTGAGGCCATCTGGAACCATCCAGCCCTGGTCAAGCCAGCTTGGACTGGAAGACCTGCCTAGCGGACCCAAAGAACCATTAGAAATATGCACATTTGTGTTTTAAGCTCTAAGTTTTAGGATGGTTTGTTATGCAGCAAAGCTAACTGATACACATAAGAAGAAGCCAAATTGGGGAGGGGTGTTGCCTTCTGTGCCAGATTGGGGAGTCTGGACTTCATTACAGTGACTCTACAGCAGGCTCTGGAACGTGGTGACCTGGGTTCAAATCCTAGCTCTGCCACTTACCAGCTGTGGGACCTTGGGCAGGTCACTTGATCTCTCTGTGTCTCAGTTTTCTCATCTGCTAAATGGGGGCAATGAACAGTGACTGGAACATGGTCAGTGCTCAGGAAACACTGGCTGCTGGGGGTTGACCTCACATTGTGGTTGCCGATTGCTCTGGGGCTCTGGCCTGTGTCAGCTGACTCAGACCTCCAGGACCAGATGAAGGGCTAAATGTGTCCCCCAACCATTTGATGTGTGTTGTTGCCAGGCCATTTGTGAGCCTCATGGAACACCTGCTCCTGACCCCCAAGCCCACTCAGGCCTGCCCAGGTGTTCTGTTGGGGCAGAGTCTTCTCTCCCTCATAGAGCTGAGACCCATCTTGTTTTCAAATAAACATGTGCAGCACGCACAGGCTCCGGGGAGAGCATGATTCCACGTGCACACGAGGCAGGAGCCGTATTGTTAGCTGTTTCTCTAAACACCTGGAGGCCTTTGGGTAATGTCTGCGTTTAAATGGAGCATCAGAGAAATTAGAGACGACACCAGTGTTTCTACAATAGGCTGTTTGGCTTTATGAGAAGTTAGTAAAGCATCGAGCCAACTCCAGTAATGGGGCCGCCTGCTCTGCTCATGGAGATCCTTTGCCTCAGCTTCCTCAGCTCATGGGGGGCTCCCAGGGATGGTGGCACTAGGAAAGGGTTTGGGGGGAGTGTCAGTGACTCAAAAGGGGCAGAGGACTCAGGGGATGTAGGATATAGGAATCAGGGGGATGTGATTATCTCATTTCATCCTTCCAATTCCACTATGAGGAAAATTGGATTATTTCCCTCGTTTTACAGATCAGGAAACCAAGGCTTCTCAGAGAATTGAGACAACTTATCTGAGGTCACCAGGCCAGTAGGTGATCAGTGCAGCAGTTCTGACCAGGGTCAACTGTTCCAGCACTGTGCGAGGCCCCTCCCCATCCATGATCTGGACTAACCCTCCCCATAGTCCTACAAAGCAGCCATTACAACTCCCTGTTTATAAACGAAGAAACTGAGGCTCAGGGTCACAGAGCTCAGAAGGACTCAGGGTTTGAGCCCACATGTCTCTGACCCCATATTCTATGTAACTGTTTTTCCCCACGTGTCTTCATTCTTCCTTAAACCCACAGGAGAGAACAGCAGACCTGTTCTGGCAACAAGATTATAGCCTCACTCCTTAGAGGCCCAGAGCGGGCTAGAAGGACCCATGTCTAATCTGGGCTACAGGTACATGGGGACTGGGAGAGTCAGCAGTGTCCTGGTCAAGTTCTCCAGAGCAAGAACCCCAGTGGGCATTCGCAGCTGACACCTATGTGCTCTTGAATGTTGTGCATTTTCCTGAATTGCTGGTGTGTGTAGACAACCTGAGACACCAGATTGAACTGTGGCTCTGGTGATAATAATATAAACAACAACAACAGTGATAGCTACTTGGTTAAGTGCCTACTGTGAGAGGATGCACATCACAGAGCACAGCTGCACTTCGTACTGTCAGGTCCACCTGCAAAAAGGGCAGCATTTTACCAGCACCCTGGAGGAGGAAACAGTGCTGCTCCCTGTGTGAGAACTACCAGCCTTCTGACCCCTGGATAAATGGAGCACATGCATGACCCATTTGGGACACCAGAGTCAGGAAGTGCTGGGTGGGATGGAGAGGGCAGGCTGTGGGGCAGCCTGGCCAAGTAGGAATCCTGGCTGTACCACTGACCAGCTGCGTGGCCTTGGGGAAGTACTACAGCTCTTGCCCCTCAGTTTCCTCATCTGTAAAATGGGGACAATAATGGTCTCTATATCATAGGTTGCTGTGAGGATAAAATGGGCTAATATAAGTGAAGAGCTATGAAGAGGGCCGGGCACATATGGGTGCTCAATAAATGTTAGCAAGAATTCTGCTTCCAGCCAAGATGGAACAACAGGGGCCACACTTGCCTGCCTGCCTGAAAAAACTAAGAACAAGACAAAACATATGAACAACAGTTTCCAAGACATTAGCCATCAAGCAACAAAGGATAATGATCTCTAAGAGATGGGAAATAGCCCTTTGATTTCCCCAGCTTACTGCCTGGAGACAGATTATAGGCCAGGGTCAGAGAGGGGGAACCCAGGTAGAACTGGGTTGTCTTTCTGAGTTGAGGGGACTGAGCTGGAATATGGGAAAATGAGGCAGCTTGAGTTTGCAGGGCAGAGTACTGGAGATGAGAGAACTGCACAGAGAGACAACAGTGGGGATTTTCACGGGGCCTGCTCAAGCCTTGGTGTGTGAGGAAACTACCTGAGGCTGGGGGGACACAGTCAGAAGGATTTTAAGGAGCAATCCTGAAACTCAAACAGTTCCTACTCCCACCAGAATGGAAAACCGAATCAGTCATGGGGCCTCGGATAGAGTATTCAGAAGGGTCTTGCTTCAGTAATGGGGAAAACTGGCCCTAGCCTAAATGCTGCTCTGTTCATATTTAACAAAGCTTAAAAGCAAGATTTGAAAGACACATGTCCACGTTACTTAACTGTGTCCCAGAACAAAGTTTAAGAGTATTTATAAGGGTACAAAAATATAAGTAATCCAGAAGACAAAATTTACAATGACTAGCATTCAATCAAAAATTTCCAGGCAAGCAAAGAAGCAGCAAAATACGACCTATGTTGAGTATAAAAATCAATCAGTTGGGCCGGCCCCGTGGCTTAGCGGTTAAGTGCGTGCGCTCCGCTGCTGGCGGCTCAGGTTCGGATCCCGGGCGAGCACCGACCCACTGCTTCTCCGGCCATGCTGAGGCTGCGTCCCACATACAGCAACTAGAAGGATGTGAAACTATGACATACAACTATCTCCTGGGGCTTTGGGGGGAAAAATAAATAAATAAATAAAATCTTAAAAAAAAAAATCAATCAATTGAAACTGACTTAGAACTGACACGAATGATATAATTAGCAGATCAGAACAGTAAAACCACTTATTATAACATTATTTCATATGTCCAAAAATATGGAAGAAAGATTGAAAATGGTAAGTAGATCATGGAAGATATACGAAAGACCAAACTTGAACTTCTGGAGATGAAAATAACAATGTGTGAGATGAAAATTACACTAGATGGTTGTAATAACAAATTAGACATTGCAGGAAAAAAGACTGGCTAACTCGATGGCGTAGAATTGCAAATTACTGAAAAGGCAACACACAGAGAAAATGAATAATATAAAAGAACGAACAGAGCATCCGTGAACCGTGGGACAACCTCAGACTGCCTGTTACATGTGTCGCTGGAGTCCCTGAGGGTGGCGGTGGGGGTCTCAAGAAAATATTGGAAGAAATAATGGCCAAATTTTTTCCAAATTTGATGACTACTATAAATCATAGATCCAAGAAGCTCAATGAACTTCAAGCATAAGAAACATGAAGAAAATTATACCAAGGCATATCATACCAAAATTTCTCAAAACCGGTGATAAAGAGAAAATCTTAAAAGCAGCCAGAGGAAAAAGACACATTGCAAAGGAACAAAAATAAGAAGCACAGCAGGTTTCTCATGAAAAACAATATGAACCAGGTGACAGTGAAGCAATATCTTTAAAGTGCTGCAAGGGAAAAAATAAAACAAAATAGTCACCCTAGAATTCTAAAGACAGTGAAAATATTTTTCACAAATAAAGGCAAATTAAAGATGTTTTCAGATATAAAGAAGCTGAAATGTATGACCACTTTAGCACACAGACTGGGTGGGGCTGTTGTCAGGTTCTTATACTAAATGTGAATGGCATAACGTCACTTGGAAGTAGGCTGTGGTAAGTTAAGAACATATACTATAAATCCTAAGGCAAAGACCAAAATGACAAAGCAAAGAGTTATAACTAAGACGCCAACAAAGGAGATAAAAGGGAAGCATAAAAATTATTCACTTAATCCAAAACAAGGCAGAAAAAGAGGGAAAAAGGAATAAAGAACAGATGGAATAAATAGAAAATAAATACCAAGATCCATCTAAACCCAACCATCTCTGTAATCACATTAAATATAGCCAATTAAATGGCAGAGATTGTCATATTGGATACTAAAGAAAGACCCAGCTATAAGTAGCCCACAAGAAACACATTTTAATATAAAGATAGAAATAGTATGAGAGTAAGTGAGAGAAAATTATATACCACGTGACACTAATCAAAAGAAAGTTGGAGTGGGGCTATCAATAACAGATGAAGTAGCCTTTGATGCAAAGAATATTATCAGGAATAGAGAGTCATTTCATAATGATGAAAGTGTCAATACATCAAGAGGACATATCAATCATTAATGTTATAAACCTAATAACAAATGTTCAAAATACATAAAGGAAAACTTATGAAACGTCAAGGAGAAATAAACAAATTACAATTGGATGGAGATTGCAATACTCCCTCTCTCAATAAGTGAGAGAACAAATAGATAGAAAATTAGTAAGGATATAAATGACCTGAACAAAGCCATCAACAAACTTAACCTAATTGGCATTTATAGAACATTCTACACAGCAAGAGTAGAATATACGTTCTTTTCAAGGGCACACAGAACATTTACCTAGATAGATGATATTCTGGGCTATATAAAACAAGTCTCAAAAATTTTAAGGGGCCGGCCTGGTGGTGTAGTGGTTAAGTTCTTGTGTTCTGCTTCAGCGGCCCAGGGTTCATCCGGTTCGGATCCTGCGCGCAGACCTACTCACTGCTCACCAAGGCATGCGGAGGCGGCATCTCACATACAAGAGCTACAACTCTACAACTATGGTACACAACTATGTACTGGGACTTGGGGAAGGAAAAAAAAAGAAAAAAAAAGAGGAAGATTAGCAATAGATGTTAGCACAGGGTCAATCTTCCTCAAAAAAAAAAAAAAAAAAAAGAAAGTTCCCCTGTTAACCCCTTTTTAATTTCCTGTTTGCCAAAGAAAGGAATTCTCCCTCCTCGGTTTCCTTAAAAAAAAAAACAAAAAACTTTAAAAGGATTCAAGTAATACAACATACGTTCTCTGACCACAATGGAATTAAATGAGAAATCAATAATAGAAAGATATCTGGAAAATACCCCAATATTTGGAAACTAAGTAACACACTTCTAAATAATCATGGTGCAAAGAAGAAAGCCAAAGGAAAATTATGAAGTATCTTGTACTGAATGAAAATTAAAACACAATATATAAAAATTTGTGAGATGTTGCTAAAACAGAAATTAGAGGGAAATAGTACACAGATGTTCAGAGAAATTTTGTTTGTGATAGTTTCAACTGAAGACAACCTAAATGTTCATCAACGGGGTCATCAATGGATAAACAAACTCTATATACAAAAGAGAAACTTGTTGTTAGTGCCATTGAGTCAATTCCAACTCCTAGTGACCCTGTGGACAGTAGAGCAGAACCCTGCCTGGTCTTTTTGTGCCATCATCTCACCTTTTGACGCTATATCAGGCAATGCTCCACTGCTATTCACAGAGTTTTCCTGGCCGATTTTTTCGGAAGTGGGTGGCCAGGTCCTTCTTCCTAGTCTGTCTCAGTCTGGAAGCTCTGCTGAAATCTGTCCACCATGGGTGACCCTGATGGTATTTGAAATACTGATGGCATAGCTTTCAGCATCACAGCAACACACAGCTGCCACAGTATGACAACCGACAGATGGGTGGTGTGGTTCCCTGACTGGGAAACGAACCCGGGCTGCAGCAGTGAGAGTGCCAAATCTTAGCCACTAGACCACCAGGGCTGGCTAAGGAAAAACTACTCAAAAATAAAAAAGAATGAACTGTTGATATATGCAGCAATACGAATAAATCTCAAAATAATTATGCTGAGTGAAAGAAGCCAGACAAAAAGATTACATATGGTACGGTTCATTTTATGTAAAATTCTAGGAAATGCAAACCAATCTGTGGTGATAAAAAGCAGATGGGCGCTTGTCTGGGGACAGAGTGGGGTGAGCATGGGTTGTGGGGTCCAGGATTACAAAGGGGTACGAGGAACCTTTTGGGGATGATGCATATGTCCATCATTTTGATTGTGCTGGTGGTTTCACAGATGTGCACATATGTCAACACTTATCAATTTGTACAATTAAATATGTGCAGTATATTGTATGCCAAGTATATTTCAACAAGTCTATTAAAAATAAGTCTTAGCTATTGTCAGTATTTTGTCTCTGGCCTGATGCTAAGAACTTTGATATTTTTTGGGTTTTGTTTTTTATTTTTAGATAAAATATGAGGGAGTTTCCATCATTATCCCTATTTTGTGAATAAGGACACATGCATAATGAAGTGACTAGTGTAATGTCACATGATGGGCAAGTGACAGAGCTAGTGGGATGCAGATTCTATATCCTGTCTTGGTGACTATTATTGCCCAAATCACAGTGACATTTGCACTGAGCCTTGGAAAGTAAAGAGATTTCCTGAGAAACTGTGTCATGGGGTTGAGAGCAGAAGCTTAGCGTTCTTAGAGGTGATGGTTAAAGCCTTGAGTTTTAACTGTGCATCTGCATGGAAGGGGAACAAACATCTGTTGCCACGTGCCACGTGTCACTTAGTCATTCCATGGTTGTCGAGAAGGGAGAGGCTTTATTGCTGTTGCACAGAGAGGTTAAGGTCACACAGGGTCACAGAGCCGGCGCCTGCTAGAGCAGGATTCATTCCCAGTTCTGCTCCTCCAGAGTCTGTGCCCTTCCCGCACCCGTCCATCGCCCCAGCCTCACCTCGCTGTGTGACTCTCTGTGCAAGGCCCGCTACACCTCTGAGCCTCATTTTCAGCCCTGAGCTTTTCTGATCCCCAGAATTCTGTGGTGAGGGGAGGGACTCCAAAGGCAGGGGGAGGGGCAAGGTGCTTCCAGCCGGAGGGACTGACACACGAAGAGGTACATGACGGGGTTCTGCTCAGCTCTAATGTGGTTTTGACCTTCAGCAAATTCTTTAATTTCTTTGGGCATCCGGTCTCTCATCTGTAAAATGGGGTAATCACAGCAAGCTCTGGTGGTTCTTATGAGGCTCAGGGCTCCATGCCAATTACACTCCAGGCTCTCCAACGCCCCTGGGCAGGGCAGTGCTGCCTCAGAGAACAAGACATTCTGAGGCCGCCTCCTCTCTCTCCCCACCCCTGCCCAAACTTTCTCTAAGAACCACAGAAGAAACTTGTTTATCCCGGAGCTTTGGGGCTGAGAACACAGGCAGATGGCACCGGAATTAGCAGCTCGGCAGACACAGAAGGTTTCAACATGATCAGCTTGAAACAGCCCAGAACTTCTCCTCCCCAGCCGAGTGTGGGAGCAGCGTTGGGGCCCTTTCCTGGGTGGTTGCCCCTCCCTCCTGCCCTCCTGCCCCAGGCATCGCGTCAGCCAGAGGCCCAGAGGGGGGACTTGGGATCCAGGGGTCTCAGGAAGAGGACGAAGTGGCGGAGTCATCCATCGCCACCGTGGAGGGGCAGAGACTGCCGCTCCCCACCTGTTCACCCTCCCTCCACAGGGCGGGGCTGGGGCGGGGGGGCGGCTGCCCAGCCTGGGACATTTCCCAGCCCCCCCACCATCCAGGTGTGGCCAGCAGGCACTTCTGGCCGATGGAATGTGGGCGGGAAAGGTGTGGACCCCTGGGCTGAGCTGTTAGTTACCTGGGACCTTCCCCTCCTCACTCCCCTTCCCTGGTGACCCTGGAGGTCACTGGTGTCGATGATGTCATCACAGACAGAAGGAGCCTGGATCCCGCCTCACTGCTTAGAGGAGTTGCCTTCCTGGGGGAGGCCCCTGGACCAGCATCGTCCACTTGGACTTCAGGTGGGAGAGAAATCAGCTCTCGCTGGGTGAAGCCGTGGGATCAGGGGCTGTTGGTTACAGCACCTCACTGTCCTGACTGATACAACCCAGTCCCCCTCCTCATCCGACCTTCATCCCACAGGAACTTATCAGGCTCCTCTGGGTGCCAGGCTGGGTGCTGAGCCCTGGACACAGCCAGGAACAGGACAGACAGGCCCCTGCCCTCAGGGAGTCTTGGGCACAGTTGAGGAAACAGCCAAACAGAATGAGTAAATGAACCAAAAAAAAAAAAAAAAAATCACATGTATGAAAAGTGCTGCTGAGGAAAAGAAATGATGATGGGAAACAAATACCAGACTTGGGGAGGCCGTGGGGGACCTCAGGAGGGAGGTTGGGAAGTGCCTGAGGGCGGGAGGGGGGCGGGGGTTGGGGGGGGAGGGGCTTCCTGCAGAGAGAACAGCAGGTGCAGCCCCCCATGTGGCCACGTGCCCCCAGCTTTATGCAAATCACTTCCCTCCCTCCTCACAACAACCCTGGGGGGGGCTGTTACTGTCCCATTGTACAGGGGAGGGGACTGCGGCCCCAGGGAGGTGGAGGGAAGGGGACAAGTCACACAGCCAGGAAGGGGCCAGGACCAATATGCTCTCATGGATCAGGGACGGGTCAGGGCTGGGGATGAAGAAGAGCTTGGGGGCCTGGCTGGCCCGAGTGCCAAGGTCCTGTGGAATGGCCTGGGAGTCCCCTCTGACCCCTGTGGATATGACCCCAAGGGCTGCAGGAGGCGTCTTTGGCGGCAGAAACGCAGCCTGGAGTCACGGGAAGAGCCTGGCGGGGATCTGACCCGGGCCCTTCGGGCTAGCTGTGTGCCCTTGGGCCACCCACTTGACCTCTCTGAGCCAGTTGCCTCGTGTCTGCGGGGAGCAGCACCAACCCTCCGGGCTGGGGTGAGGAGTGGGGAGGGGCGGGGAGGCAGCGCCTCCGGAACCGCAGAGCCCGGGGCCGTCTCTCTGTTGTCCTTCCTCCCACAGAGGTTTCCCGAGCTCCCACAGCGCACAGGCCGTGTCCCGCCAGCCTCTGCGTCCATCACCCTGGTCCCCAAGCCTGGGACACAGGAGCACTGTCCAGTAGACGGGGACTCGTCGGCGTTCACACGGCCGGTGAGGAGAGGGCGGCGCTCACGCCCCGTGTCGGCGCCCCTGCTCTTTCCCGGGCGACGCTGGGTTTCTCTCCGGCTCCAGGAATCTGTCCAGCTCAGCGTGACGCCTCAGAAATGTGAGAAACGTTCTGTCCCAGAAAGCGCTCAGGTCTCCCCGGGGTGCAGAGAAGTTTGTTCCGATGAAGCAAAATGTCAGAGGTCACTGTGGGACCATTTTTAATGTCGAATCTTTCCTGATGTCCTCACTCCCACGACCCCCTAATTCCCGATTTTCTTCTCTGCCTCCAGTTCTGTCCTTGTCTCTGAAGCAAGGCCCTTTGATCTCTGCTGCCCCCTTCTTCCTCTCTGGGATTCCTGAGCCTCTGCTACGAGTTCCACAAGGTTCTAGGCCCAGGGAAGCATCCCTGCGCTTCCTGTGTTGAGGGAAGACGACAGAAGGAGACCAAGAAGTGACTGTGCCCTCCAGAGTCTGGGGACCCTGGAGCGGGGGAGGGGCAGCACAGAATCGGCATTGACAATGCAGGGACTGCTGTCCCACTGCGGGGTCTCCCTCTATTAGTGTCTCCCGAGACAGGCAGACCCCTGGGGGCAGGGATCTGTCTGCCCATATGCAGGTGTCCCCTCAGAGTCCTCACCTAATTGGCTTCAGCAACTGCTTGTCAAAGAAAGGCAGGCCGGAGGCGAAGGGGACCTGAGACGAGAAGAGGCGCCGACGCGGCTCCGGGCGGGCTGGAGAGCCGGCCTGTGAGAGAGGGACGGTCCCCGCCCTCGCGGGTGTCTGGCTCAGGGGACAGTGGCGGCCTTGCCGGCCCCGCCCGCACCCGGGGAGCCCCCCGCGGCTGAGCTGAGGGTGTTTTCTCGCCCCGCGCTGGCGCTCAGGGGCCGCCGCGGGCTCGGGAGGGGCCGCGGGCGTCAGCGCGGGCTGCAGAGGGGGACAGGAGGGGCGCGGGCGGGCGTCCCCGCGTGTGGACGTGATGGGGGTCTCCCCTCCGCAGGGAGCTGCCCCCCGGGATCTGCAGGGGCTCACAGGGCCGCGGGCAGAGCAGTTCTCGGCCGACGGGACACTCTGCGGGCTGGTGTCCGGTGGGGCCGAGGTGCTGATGGCATGTGGTCTAATGGCCTCCTCAGAGCGCCTGGGGGACCACTGTCCCCTCCCGGCAGACGGGCAAGGACACTGCCGTCCTCGCTCCCGCCAGGAGCACCCGGGAGAGAAACCAGGTGAATACAACGTCCCGGGAGCTCCTGCCCCGCCCTGCCCACCACCCCCTCCCCGGGAGCCGCCTCCACCCGGGACGGGGCGCAGCTCCACCCGCTCTGGGGAGAGGTTCCCGGGGACCTGCCCGAGGAAGACCTTGAACCTCCTCCTGGAGAATTCCAGACCCGGAGGCCTAAAGATGTGGGAGCAGCGAGCTGCGGGCTGCTCCTCCCTCCTTGCATGTTCTCCTCCTCTAGTCTGTCCTTCAGGGCCCAGCTTGGGCTCCCCTCCTCCAGGAAGCCCTTCCTGATGCCCCCAGCCTTAACTGGCCTCTTCCTTTCCTAACTCCTCCCCTATGCTCTGCGGGGTGGGGTGGGGTGGGGTGGGGTGGAGGAAGGAGCATGGGCTTTAGTGGCAGAAGGCTGGGGTATGGACCCGCTCTGCGCCCCCATGTTGTGTGACGTTGGGCGAATCACTTGACTTCTCTGGGACTCCACCTCCTCCATGTAAAATGATGTATTTGAAATCATTCATTCATGCACGCATGCATTCTATGGTGATGGAACTTAAAGTATGGTTTTGGTTAAAGCACAGCATCCAGTGGGAATGTCAGGGATGTCATACTGGCCGGTGGGCACCCAGCTCCCCCCCAGTATTCTCTGCAGAGCACCCAGCCCTTCAGGGCATCCTGGGGCCCAGCTGAGTGACACATGTTTAGGCAGCTGCTCCCTCGTAGAGCGTGGGCGACCCTGGGTCCCTGCTCCTCCTGAAACTCTAGGCAGCCTCCCATCAGTCTCCTCCCGGGAGCCCAGGATGCAAGGGGCAAGGCAAAAAGGGGCTAATAATCATAATGTCGCCGCTATTTACTGTGCACTTATGATGCACCAGTCACTGAGCTGAATCTTTATCCTGTTCACTCCTCACAACAGCCTGTGAGCTGGGCCATTTTGCAGATGAGAAACCCCAGACCCAGGGAAGGGATGTGTTTTGCCCAAGGTCCCACAGCTGGTAAGTGGCAGAGCCGGGATTCCAGCCCTGCCTCCTCCAGCGGGCTCATTGGCTCCACGTGGATTGTCCGTGTGGATGTGCGCAGAGTTACTTTTATTATCTTTCTACTCCAGCGTCCACTGGCCAGGAGGGCAGGGTCCAGTCCCCGGCCCGGCAGTTCTGAGCCCATTGCTAATACGTCCCGGGGGGTCCTGCTCCGCACAGTAACACCGGCCACTTCCCTGAGCCCAGCCGTGCTCCTCCCCGGGCGCAACGAACAGACACCGCCGCTCTGGGGGAACCAGCTGATGGTTCATCGAGTCTCCTTTATATACGTCGTGACTGACGGTCCCAACGAGGCCTCTGCAGCTTGAGAGGGTGGGGACAGCTCTCAGGGAAGTGGAGAGAGCTGGGGGTTGGGGGGGCAAGGAAGGGGAAATGCCAAGTTCATTCACTTCCTTGCTTACTGCACAAATAGTACTCAGCACCTCCTGCGTGCCGGGCACTGCGTTTCTCCAGGTGTGGGGATGGGGGCTACAGGGCAGGATTAGGACTCGTTAAGCTATGATCAGACTCAGCTCGAACTGGCTTAAATGGAAAAGGAAATGTATCCGCTCAGGGGAGTCTGGGGGCAGCCAGCTCCAGGCCCATCTTGATCTGGGGCTCAAATAATTACAACTGCTCTGTGCTGGGCAGCGTTCCAGCGCCGGGAATATGCCAGAGAGCAGAGCGGGAGATGCCGCTGCCTTCCGGGGCTCCAATTAATGTGATCAGGGCGCGTGCTCACACACACACGCTCTAGCTCTCTCTTTTTTCTTTCTCCTCATCCATCAGGGCTGCACATGTGTGTGTTGGCTTCATTCTCAGGCAGGGTCGCCTCAAGACGACCACCACCAGCAACTCTTGTTCATACTGACCAACTTAGATACTACTAAATTTTTTAGAAAAAAAAAAATCCAAGGTCTAATTCTGATTGGACCAGCTTGAGTCATGTGCTAATTCTGGCCAATCACTATGGCCAGGGAAGAAAACTGCTGATTGGTCAGCTCCTAATCACATGCTCACCCTTGGGGCCAGGTGTGGGTTCAACTCCAGCCAAACCACCGAGGAAACAGTGGGAGCGGTTGGGTGAGAGGGATGGAGGACAAAATACGAAGTACACTTGATTCTTGTCTCTTGCTTGCGTGCTGGGCTGGGACCACCAAACTCAACTGGGCTAATGCGGGCAACATTGAAGAACCTCCACAATCAGAAGGAGACAGTGCACCTGCAATCGAGCCCCCTCCTCAGTGTGTGACCACCTGGATCAGGTGACCACACCTGCCTTGGTCCACCGCTGCAGATCTGGCCTCCTTCTGAGGGCGTGGGGGTGGGAAGAGCTGCTCTGATGCTGGCTGTCCACAGGGCATACACTGACTCAACACACCTCCCTGGCTGTGTGACTCTGAGTGAGTTCGAAACCTCTCTGAGCCTCAGTGTCCTCATCTCTAAAATAGGAGTGATTAACTGACCTTGTAGCAGGGCGGGTTGTCGTGAGGGTCGTGACAACATCTGTGAATCACCTGGCCCAGCACACAGTAGGCACTACATGAGCAGAGCTGTATACAGGAGGTGCTTATGGAATGGCAGCCATTGCTGTGACCTCTAGTCTGGTGCTTTGCGGGTGGGATGGTGTGTGCTGCTGGCAGGTCTGCCTCCCCCATCTGACCGTGACCTCCTCAAGCTCAGGAACACGACTGATCTTTCTCTCAGTGCCCAGAACCCCACACATTGCCTGCTGCTCTGTGGGGACATCTGCTGAGTCACTGGAAACCAACATCCCAGAGGGTGGAAAGATTCACTCTTTCCAAGGTAGGGCACTACCACTCTTTCCAAGGTAGGGCACTCCTTGCTTATTGTCCAACAGTCGCCGGGCCTTGAACCTTCTCAATTGTTCACAGCTGCACACGTTTCTGCAGGACATACATTTTTGGCAGCAGAGGGGTCATTTAAAATCCCCATTAAAACAGCTCAACCTTGATGGAGGCAGAGTGGTTGTTACCACTGGGGCCCGAGGGGTGTCTGAGACGGGCAGGGACACACAGGCGATTTCTTCTGGGCCCTTCAGAGATGCTGTGCTGCGGCCACGTTCAGGACGTGGAGACGCTGTCTGACCTTGGCGGTGAGGGGGCAGCCTCGCGCTCTCGGTGGCCGGGCATCTGTGAAGGCTGCTGTGGGGACGTGGGGGGCTTGTCCACTGTCTCCTCTAATCTCATCATTCCGGAAGTTTGCTGAGGGCTGGGCTGCACTGGCAGGTAAGAGAGGAGGCGCTCTTTCAGCAGCATCACAACTAGATGTCACTGGGGCCTCTGGGTTAATCAGTCCAGCTGGCAGAGACACCTACTGTGTGCTGGGCCTTGGTGTCGCTTTAGGAAGAGCACTGAGAGGAGGCTGGCACATGACAGATATTAGCTGTTGTTGTTGTTATTTATGTGTCCACCCCCTTCTGTTCCTACAACCCCTGTCCTGTCACCAATAGCTGGGGCCCCTCCTCCTGAGTTGTCTCCTGCAGGCTCTTACATCAAGGGCTTCATTCCTTTCATTGGGTCAGTTAGTCCTACACCCCACGAGGTAGAGTTGGGCTGAACTCTTCTGTCTTGGTGCATCTTCTTGGTTTAGCGAGTTTAATCACTCTGGGAACAAAAATATCCCTCCATGGGTGCGGTGGTGACCAGCACGAGGTGGAGTCTTTGGGTTTCTGATTATGGGCTCACGATTAGGCTGGCGTTGTTTTCCCCTTGCTCGCCTCCTAGACAGAGAGCATCATCAACAGACCCTGTGTCGCTTGTCTCCAAAATCCTGGGTGAGAGCTTTCTGTACAGGCTCATAGATTCTTGGACCACCAGAGTGGAGAGGAACTAGCAGATCGTCTGGTTAAACCCCCTCATGATACAGCTGGGAAACTGAGGGGTTTCCGCTGGGGGGACGGGACCTGTCGAAGGTCACGCAGCGAGTCAGTGACAGAACGGGGACCGGGACTCGTTCTCCTGACTCGTGACCGGTGCTCTCTCAGCTCTGCCTTAGCCACGCGGATCCCAGGCCTGGGGCTGGCTGGGCCGCCAGAATTCCAAACCTGGAACAGACGAAGGCGGGCTGGAGATGAAGGGAGGACCTGGGTGGAGGGTGATGAAATTAAGCCCACAGAGTAGAGGCCTCAATTGGGGCCCCTTGGGCTTCAGAGAGGCCAGTGAATGAGGGTCTCCCCAGTCCTGACTGTGGCCGAGGGACAGACATGAACCTGATGTCACTGCAGCCTGGGATGAAATTGTCACAGGCTCTCGATGAAATGAGAAGAAAAGATCAATGTAGTCTGTCGGTGTCAAGTTGCCGACTGTTAACACCTCCCAGATGGGTGTCTCCTGACCCCATTTCGGGAAATGCATTTAAAAATCAGTGTGCTTTAGCAAGGAACTTCACGGAATTGGCTGGGCTTTCCTGAGAGTCTGCACGCAGCATCAGGAGGCGCCGGTGTGTGTCTGCTCTGTGCCTCTGCCATCTGGGGTCCTAAATCACCCTGCAGAGGCCCAGTGAGGTTGGACCCCTGCCCTCCTAATCCAGACAGGTCAGTGAAGCCCCGAGGGACATTCCAACACCAGCAGGAGCACCGCATGCCCACAAATCCCAGGCTTGTCAATCTGCCTTGTCAATTTGACTTTATTTCATTAAGTGTTTCTCACTCATATATGCCATTGCAGGTTCTGGGAATAAGTGCTGGCGGCATAAGGCGGATGACTCACACTGGTGGTCCACAGCCCCTGACTAGGTGGGAGACAATGGGGGCCATCACTCTTGGCTTCGGGAGTCTGCATTTAGTGGCAAGTGGAGTGGCCATGTCACTACTGGGGAGGTCTGGACCACGCCCCTTGTTTTCCGCAAGAATTGTCCCCAGCTCCGAGACCAGGGTCATCTAGTCTTTGGGCTTCTCCCTTCAGTGGCTGCCCACTATTTGGGATGAAGAATGGGATGCCAAGAGGGCCTTCTAGGCCATGTGAGATGGGGGAAGGGAGAGCATCCTGCCCTGCCCAGCTCCTGGGCCTGAGTGGGGGTGGAATGAGGAGGTGCTCGGGAGTGCTGAGCCAACACCCCTCTGCTCTTTATCTCCGTGCACGGCTCTCCCGTGACTATGGGCCCCCTGGGCGGGGACTATAGTCATGGCCTGTGATGAGAACAATCGAGCATCTTTTCCCGCCAGGCACTGGTCTAGGCACTTCCTACCCATCAACTCTAGTCTCTTTGCCACGGCCACGAAGGGGAATGCCTTGTGCCCACTGAGCAGATGGGGAAGAGGAGGCTTGGCCCAGGGCCTCTCTGCCTTGCTCCTCTTCTGAGGCTGCCGCCTGCCCAGGAGAAACTGTGCCGTAATTCACCATCGATGAGCGGTTTTCTTTGCCATCCCACCCCACCCACCCCCACTCCTTCTCTTCTGTTTGGTTTGGTTTATCTACTTGCTATGCAGCTGCCAATTTCATTACCTGCTGTCTGATTTTGTCCCCACTTCAAGAAACACCAGGATGCCTGTACCATAAAGCAACTGGGGTGATGTCCCACTGCAGGCCTGGAGCAGGGAGGGCTGCTCTGGGAAGGGCCAACCCACAGAAGGTCTGCCCCCTCCCCCGGTTTTCGCCCCTCCCGCCCGGAGGAGAACCCTCAGGTCTGGGGTTTCTGAGCTGTGATCAGGGGCCTCTCTGCCCTGCAGGCACCTCAGCACAGCCCCGAGGGTCCGGGCCCCATTTCTTCTTCACGTCTGGATTTTTCTGTCCTTCCAGACAGATTACAGGTTAATAAGATCCCCAGGAAACTGGGCACATTTAACCTTTCATTTTATCAGGGCTTGCCCCCTGCCTGCCTCAGGGGAGATGTGCTTGGTGTCTCAGCGCTTCCACCCTCCCCTCCCAGCAGAGGCTGTGTGGTCCTCTGGCTGGTGGGGATACAGGAGCTGCTCCCTGGTTGGGGACGGGATGCTGGGAGGGACTTGGGGGGAAGGAGAGCATCTCAGGCCCACTAAACAGGGTGGATATTAATTATTGATTCAACTTCTTTAATAGATGTAGGCCTATTCGGATTGTCTTTTTCTTCTTGTGTGAGTTTCATCCAGGTTATCAAATTTGTGGGCATAGAGTGGTTCACAGTATTCATTTATTATTCCTTTAATGTCCATGGGATCTGTAGTGATGTCCCCTCTTTCATTTCTGATATTAGTAATTTGTGGCCTCTCTCTTTTTTCTTAGTTAGCCCGGCCAGAGGTTTATCGATTTTATTGATCTTTTCAAAAAACCAGCTTTGGTTTCATTGATTTTTCTCAATTGATTTGCCTGTGCTTTTGAGTTAATTACCTAACGCATAAATGTATCTCTTATGAATCTCAAGCTATGCTCTTACAATCAATTCATATGTAATTAACATGACTAAATGGCAGGGGTGTGGTTTTTGACGCAAAGGAGGCATATTTCCCCACACTCAGGGCTGTAGGAAGGAGTAATTGACATTGACGAAGAGAGGGGGCAACTTACAGCCTCTGAACCTGAACAGCTTCTCCATTAACCCCACCAGGAGATCTCGGCAGCCTGGAGTGGGGTTGGGGGGTCCCAGACTGCCACCTGCTGGGGGGCCTGTGGCCTCAGGAAATTACAAAACCACTGTGAGGGGGAGTTTTTCTAAAATGGGGTAATAACTCCCACATCACAGGGTTGATCTTTCCTCCTGTAATGTGAGTCCTAGGACTGGGGCCGAACTCAGTGGGAGTTGCTGGACAAGGCGGGGAAGGGTGTTGCAGGGAGAGGGCACAGCGTGAGCAAAGGCCTGGAGGCATCAACCGCATTTCACTGTTTTCTGGCTGTAATCTGAGCATCGGTCACAGCAGAGGAGCGAGGGCCGGATCCTGGGGTGCCTGTGCCGAAATGTGGCCAAATCCCGGACACCCGGCTGGGAGGGTTGTTGGAAAAATTTACACCGGATGATAATAGTAATAGTAATGAAAATAGCTAGCAGTGTAGTGCTTATGCTCACAGGCTTTGGAGCCAACCAGCCTGATTGAAAATCCACCACATCCTACCTGTCTGATGCTGGACAAATTATTTAACCTCCCTGTGCCTCAGTTTCCTCATCTGTGGAGTGGGGATAATGACAGCACCCTCTCACCTGGGCTAGGGTGAGGATTAAACCTGTGAAGCGTCAAGTGGTGCCTGGCATCCAGCAGATGTTATGAGAGAATTTGCTGGATTGATGCTCACCACGTGCTCCCCCCACCCCTGCTGTGGTTTCCTCTGATCCTCAGAACCACCAAGTGGGTGGGGTGTGGGGGGATAGGACCATTGGTCCCAGTGAAGAAACTGAATCCCAGGGAGGTGAAGTGGCTTCTTTGAGGTCACAGGGCTGAGCTGGTGACGGGGAGAGCCGAGATCTGCCCCCATCTGCCTGACCTTGGAGCCCCCCCAGTGCCCAGCACCATGTCTGACCCGTGGTGGGGGCTGCCCTGCTCTCCCACCCCTCTGGGGAGGCTCCCATAGCCCCAGACCCTTGTGAGCCTAGACACAGGGGTTCACGCAGAGACCCCAGACTCTTGGTGGAGAAGGGACCCATCTGCACACACGGCTCAGAGCTGCTGAGGGATGCTCTCCCTCTTGCCTCGTCCCACCTCGGTCTCCGCACACAAAGGGCCCTCTTGGTCCCTTCCGTGGGAGACGGGGGCCCCCCTCAGATAGTAACAGAGGCCCAGTTACCAGCCCCTACTTGTAATTAATATAAGAAAAGCATTTCTGTTGAAATCCCTGCCTGGATTAACCACTGGCTAGAGGATTTAACTAGTGTACACAATCTCCCCAGACTTGTCTCCTAATATTTATTCTGATGACTGGAACATGCAGATAAGGCGAAGGCCTGACGCTGGAACTGCAGAGTACATTTACATTCTCTAAGCCACAAAGAGCTGCATATATATCCGTGTTATGGGCCTGGATGGGGGCCCAGGAAGGGGGAAAGCCAGCTTCCGGCCCACGGGAGGTTCTGGCTGGTTTTTCTCCAGAAGGAAAGAAAATGTGAGAATCCCAGCACCTTAGAACCCAACAATCCTTGACTCCCAGAATCTTAAATTCCCAAGTCTTAGTATCTTTAGTTAATGGAATTTTACAACTATAAAACATTGAGTCAGAATCACAGGGTTGTAGGATTTTAGGGATCTTAATCGTCATTTTGCTCAGACACCCACCTGGAATTCCAGGCCCTTCTACAACATTCCAGTGAATGCATTTCTAGGCTTCTGATCTCCCCAGCATGGCCTCCTCCAGGAAGCTCTCCTTGATTCCTCTGGCTAGTTCAGAGTCCCATCACAGGCCCTCAGGCTCCATCTGCTTTGCCTTATGAGACCCACTAGGAGTGTCATTTTAAACTTGATCCCTACCCCCACCAGTAGTGTAGGGGAGGGTCTGCTTTTATTCATTCATGAATCCCTGGCCAGGGGCTGGCACATGGAAGATGCTTAATGAATATATCCCACAAGGCTACACTGTACTCCCAACTGCAATGGATCTGCCCATAAGGCTGGGCCAGTGACAGCCTTACCTCTAGGTAACGGGCCCGGCTGAGACCATGGGGGGAGGGTGTGCAGAATCAGTGTCCCTCTTCCTCTACCAGGATCACTGGGTCAGAGGCACCTCTGGGGAAGAGAGCAGGACCAGGATCTGCCTGGGTGCTCAGAGAAGCCATGTGACCCCATGGGTCAGAGCCCTGGCTGTGGAGCCGGATGCTTGCGTTTGAGCCCTGGCTCTCCCACTCCCCAGCTGAGTAGCCTTGGACAAGTTATTTGACCCTTTCTGTGCCTCAGTTTCCCCAACTGTAAAATGGGGATGATGAGAGCTCCTATCTCATAGGAAATGAGCTAATAGATATAAAGCTCGTAGCTCAGCACCTAGTACTCATTAAGCGCTCAATAAGTGCTCAAGTCTTTGTATCACATGTTCTTGCTCACCAGAGAGCATCCCCCAAGGAAGAGGCACTAAAGCACTAAGTAAGCAAAATGACCCAGCAGTTAACGCCAGCCATTGGCCACCCCCCGTGTTGGCGTAATGAGATGGAGGACATGCGTGGGCGCAACGGCCCGGACCCCACTGACCAAGGCTGATTCAGCACCTGCTGCTCTGAGAACCAACCTGCCAGCAACACAGACCATTGCTGAGCCCCCAAAATGGCACCATATTTTGAGAAGACCAACAGGTCAACAAGATGACCCCATTGGGCCCCTCACATGTGGAAAGGTCCTGCAGTTTGTTCTCACATGAACAGACATACCTTCTGGGTGGGGGGTTGCCTCTCCTGCCTGCAGGGCCTCAGCCAGCACCACCATCCCAGGGTTTATGGAGCGTTCGATCCACTGGGCTGGGATCCCGCTGGTGTGTCAGACCAGGAGACCCGCTTTACCACAAAAGGTGCAAGAGTTGGCTCACGACCAAGGGGCCTGTTTGTATCACATATCATCTGCCCAGAAGCTGCCAACCTTACAGAGTGCTGGAACAGCCTACTGCAGGCCCAGGGAAGTGCCACTTGGGAGGAAACGCTCTATGAGGACAGGGTTCCGTCCTGCAGGATGCAGTATATGCATTGAATCAAAGCCCTTTATACGGGGATGTGATCCCAACAACAAGAATACAAGGGTTTAAAAAACAACGTGTAGAAGTGCAAGGGGCTTGCCTCACCACCACTCCCAGTGAACCCCCGGGGGACCTGGGGACTCCCATCCCTGCAACGCTGGGCTCTGCAGGGTTACACTCCCCAGGGGAACACATGTGCCAGGGAACACAGAAAGAGTCTCTGGCTTGTTGGCTATGGTGGCTGCCTAGGTGCTTTGGGCTCCTTGTATCCAGGGACTAGATGGCGAGAGGGGGGTCACTGTCTTGAGAAGGGTGATCGACTCAGATCAATGACTGAGAAGACCAAAGCGACCGGAAACTCAGGCCCCTTGGGGAGGAGGGCCTGGGCCGTGTTATCAAATATGCCTCCAGAGGGAGGGTGCGAGAAATCCAGAACACACAGAGGAGGAGGGAGAGGATAGCATCAATTCAGCTCTGAGTCCAAATACAGCAGTGGGGGCCGCATTTGTCCCACTGGCCTCCTCCCTCTCAGTTCCCCCTCTGGAGGAGCAGGCCACCAGAATGCTTGAGAAGATTCTCCCTAAGAATTCCCCCACAGAGAAAAGGATCTGAGCAGCGGAGGGGAGAGCTGTGACGGACATGCAGAGGCCCGCCCGGCTGCGCTGACGGTTTATCCTTCCTATGCCTCTGTTGTGCTCGTAACCTTAGGGATCTACCCGCTCTCTTACCCTTGATCTTGTCACCATGCAGATAGTCAACACGCGGATGCTCCATCAGGAAGGACTTGCTGTCCAGCTGCGAGAATGCCGTCCAGAGAGGGCCTCGCTCTGTCAGCTCCTCCACGTCTGCTTCCGCTGTGGGGAGCTCCGTTCCCGGGGAGCCCACGCTCGGGGCCAGAGTGAGACACGAATGCCCGGCCGGTTCTGCCCAGTGCCGGTCAGCTCTGACAGACGCCACTCGAGCTACTCACTCCCCCCTCCAGACCAGGTGGGCCGAGGCACTGACAGACCTGCATGGCGGTTTGACTTCCTTCCCCTCCTTTTCATAGTCGTTGATCCCTAATAAACATCTTTCTTCTCCAACTCCATCTCAGTGCCTACCACTCAAGGCCGCATTTTGTGACACAGGGGAAACCTGTGACTTTGTATCACTCAAACCCATGTTTGTGTCCAATGTCTACTACTTAACTAGCTGGATAAGTGGGTGGTAAACAGCTTGCTCCCTGTGCCTCAGTTTTCTCATCTATAAAGTGGGGCTAATAAATCCCCAGGCCTTGCAGGGATGTGGAGAATGGATAGGAAAATGCTCCATAAAGGAAAACACACACACACACACAGAGTTAATTAGAAATCTCTCTGCTTGCACCCATGCCTATGATACAGGCTGAGAGCTACAGGAAGGGGGCCTGGCTGGATCTGAGATGCTGCTGGGAAGGAGGTCTGGGCAGGCTGACTCCAGTGGCCAGCACACCAGCGTGCTCCCATCCAAGTCCCCAGAGGGGAGGCGCGGATGGTAGAGGTGGACGGCAGGACGGGACAGGCTGCACTGGCGGCGGGGAAGAATTATTCTGTTGCCTCCTCTTTCCAGGAAACCTCACTCCGCTGCTCAGGCTGCCGCACCACGTTTCACATCAGAACATCTAGATCCATCAAAAAAAGAGGTGGATGTGATAGCTGCACATTCAAGGGAGGGGAGGAGATCCTCTCCGCGTGTGAGTGAGCAGACAGGCCAAGACGGCCATGTGTTTTCCGAGAGCCCCCGGCTAGGCAGGGAGAGGTGTGGGCAGCCCAGGCAGAGCAGGGGCACCGGAAACTGATGCATTAAAGCAAACATTTATCACCAAATCAGGGAAGGAGCTATCCCTCCTTCCCCATTTGAGGAGCCCTTGAGTGATGGTTCCCGGATCCTCCTGCCCTGGTGTTTGCCTCTTGCCGAAGGTGATGGATGAGAAAGCAACTCTAATGAGAGGGGGCCTGGGCCTCGAAACATTCACAAGGCTGTCCGTTTCCATGCATCTCCCAGCTGTCAGCACAGCCCATCGGGGAAACACATTGATTAACTCGGAGGACTGGGGGTTGGGGAGCGGGCAGATGAGGCCAAATAGAGAGGAGGGGGAGGACCAGCTTTGGGGACGTCAGGGGGACTCTGGGCCTCAGTTTATCAGAGCAGTCAGGAGAGCCTGCATAGTCTCCCCGACACAGCACGTGGATTCTCCAGGGGCCTGGGGCAGTGGCGCAGTGGTCCAAGACCGTGCCTGGCCCTATTCAGCCCCAGTGGTTCATAGTCGAGGTGGGAGTCTTCTGGACCGCAGTTCAAATCCCAGCCTGGACTCTCAGCTTTGTGACATTGGGCATGTCACCTAACTTCTCTGTGCCTCATTTTCTTCCACCTGTGGCCATTTTGGCGTTAAAGCCGTTAGCACAGTACCTGGCACAGAGCAAGGGGTCAAATAAAAGCTTTTCTTCTTCTGTTGTTATTATTAGTACTATTACCTAGCCTTTCTGCAGACATGTTTTGTAGATATTTATATACTATAAAGCTTTTGTGATTGGGATCTTACTGTATATTCAGCTTCCCTTCTTTCTTTCCTTCTCGCTGTATCAAGAGTGTTTTCTCTCGTCATTAAAAGTTTCTCAAAGGCAAGATCTTAATAGCTTCATAATCGTCCCTTGGTCTAGATGTGCCATCATTGACTTTGTCACCTTTATAGTTGGATAAATAGGACATTACAGCTCTTCACTCCTATCGTCGGGCTGCAATAAACATCTCTAGCCATAATCCTTGCCCGGATCGCTGACGACTGCCTAAGGACCAATTCCTGGAGGTAGGATCTCTGCATCAGGGCTGACAGCTCTAAGACTCAAGACCTTTATGACTTAATTGCCTTCAAAAAAGGTTTCCAGCAGTGCATGTGGGTGCCTGTCTCACCACACGTTTACCAGCATCGACTGTTCTCTTTTTATTTAGTCTTTACTAATTGCATGGGCCCAAAATTACATTTCATTGTCTTCTGAGTCCTGGCCAGTGGCCTCTGTTTCCCAGCAGGGTGATAATCAAAATACATTCAGAGGACTTTCGGCAAACCTCATGATGAAAGGCAGCCTGTGGCAGAGTAGTCCCGGGCAGGGAGTCAAACGAGCTGGATTCCCCTCCCAACTCTATGCTCACTCACTGTGTGACCTGGGTGTATTATATTGCCCTCTCTGGGCCTTTGCTTCTCAATCTACTACAAGAGCCTCCCAGCTGGTCTCCTTGCCTCCAATTTATCTAGTTCCTAGAACAGTGCCTGGCCCATAATATGTGCACAACAAACATTTGTTGATGACTGAACTGTCAAAGCGACCTTTCTAAAGGAAAACTTTTGCCACATCATTATGCTGCCTCCAACCTTTGCTCAAGCTTCCTAGCACTCTATTTACTTATTTGTTCTTCTTATGAATTTCTGTTTCTACTTAGGATATGAAAAGACACAAGAGAAAAAAGGAGAAAAAGGCCAATTAATCTACAGAATCATAACTTTTTTTGAGCCCGTCGAGGAACGGGGGCTTTGAGCACCCAAGTGAACTGAGATCCCCAGGATGACCAGACCCTCCGAGGAGAGACAGAACCCACAGACTGTCGCCCCTTTGGCAGGACCCTAGAGAGAGAGGTGGCTGCCATGAAAGTGTAGATAAGAACCCCAACAGCTAATGTTGTACTGAATTCTTACAGGCTGAACGTGGACCCGCGTGACAGCTTAGTGTTCCTGGAGTCCCAGACGCAGGGGAGTGGACGTTCACTTACAAGTGACTTCCCATGGTGCTCAGGAGAAAGATGCACACAGGACAAGGATCTGAGAGAGCCACCTCCCAATGGCACACAGGAATGAGAACCCTCCCACTTCCCAGAGCTTTCTCTCCTATGAAGCACAAACCTTCAACCACTCCAGTGGGGCAGGAACCTGTCACCCCAGGGCCCAGGCAAAGGTTACTGCCTCTGGGGGAGGGGCAGACACAAAGGCCATTTTCTGATGGGGAAGCGGTAGGAAACCTCCCCCTCCCCGGTCCCTGGCAAAGAGGAACTGCTGCTGAGTGGAGTAGAAGCCACAGCTGCCTGTCCCTGGGAAGGGACAGGAAATCTGCTTGGGCCCAGGATCCTGAACTGACACAAGGCAGAGGATGAATGTTCACAGGTGGATGGGTGTGGCTGAATCCAGGTGCCCAAACAATGTCGTCAGGCTCTGGTGCCTCTGTCTTCATTTCTAGTCCTCTAGCTTCATCTGCTTACTTCTGTGCCCCTCTTCTCACAGAGACCCTGAAGCTTCCAGACTGATCTCACAGTTCCCCGTTCACAGGAAAGAGACATGCTCTCTTCCCGATCGTTATGACAAAAACGCCTGGAATTAAATTTCATGGACACAAGATCCAGTCCTGGGAGTAGACCCAGAAAGCTCCCTGCCCTTCCCTCCCTCCCCCCATAAGAGGGGCCCTCATGGTCCTCACTAAGGCCAATTTCCAGCCTAGCTGCAGGATCACTGGGGCACCACGCTGTCCCTGCTGAGGGACTCTCCCTGCATGCCACTGTCCTCATGGCCACTTCCTCTGCGCGTCCCTGAGCGGCCCGGCGCTGGTCCAGGAGGACACGGTGCTCCTTCAGTGCTGACACTCGCCTCCATAAACACTCTCTAAATGGACAGTCACTGTTTCCAGGCCACTTCCTGAACAAGGATAGAAGGGCTGTGGTCTGGATGAGGGGTGCTGGCCAGGAAATCTGGAGGTTTCAGGCAATCCCAGCGGTGCAGTGGACGCAAACAGGAAAGCAGGCAAGGCATCTGAGTCTCGGCCTCTCCATCTCTAGATTGGGGTCAACAACAGTGTTCTCCTCAGGAGGCTGAGGAGGATCCCAGAGACCACGCCCATGGAGGGTCTGGCCCAGGGACCGGCACCTGGTGTCTCGTTGTGGTTCTCAGCAGCATCGTCAGACGCCCACGGGGCTGCTGGATCCCTGTCCGTCCCTCGTCCTCGGTGGTTTTCCCAGAGGTACTGGCCCGTCCACCCCCAGGACCAGAGGCAGAATCAGGACCCACATCAGAGAGACAACGGACTTGACTGAAGCCCACGGTCCCCCCTGTATCTGCCCCACCCCTGGCTTTCTGCCCACTACCAGAGGTTCCAGAATATGCTCCTGTGCTCTGACCACCACCCAGTTACAAGTCTCGTCCAGGGAGCCCCGTGTCCGGGGACCAGAGGAGTGGCGGGCAGAGGCCCATCTGCCTGGGGACCGGGGGGCTCACGGGGCGGGACGTCTGCTCCTCAGGGTCCTGGTCCGAGTCCTGGGGGTTCAGGAGGTGGAATTCCTTCCGTCCGCTGGGCCTCTGGGGGGCGCAGGGCCGGGGCTCCCACACCCCAGTCTCGGGCGGCCCTGCGGGGGGGGATGATGCCGATTACACAGGAGGACACGGCCCCAAAGTGTCCGGGAGGTGCCAGCGGCCTCTAGGACACGGCGTCAAATACAAGCCCATCCCCTCGGACCCCACGAGACCCTCAGCGTCCAAAGGAGTGGGGGCCTCAGGGGGAGTGCAGGCCTTAGGGGAGGCTGGGAGAGGGGAGAAGGGGAAGGTCAGCGGGCGGAGGTCAGCGGGAGGAAGCACAGGGGCCTTAGGGGCCGCAGGGCGTGTGGGCGGAGCCAGCCCCAGCGGGTGAATTAACCGTTTTAGAGACGGGAAATGGGGTCACAGCGGCCAGTCAGATGAGAGCAGACCTGGGAGGACCCAGGCTCACTGGGACGCAGGTGGGGCTGCTCAGAGCTGGGGACCCTGGGCCTCCCTCTGCGGAGATCCACCCCCAGCTCTCCCCACTGCAGGGGCCTCTGCACTCCTGTCCCCTCTGCCCAGCTGTGTCCCTGGTGCAGGGCTGGCACACGGTGGGCACTTGTTGCCTTTGGTGAATGAATGGGGGCGGGGATGACTTAATTCAACTTTGGGGGAGCGATGAAGGAGAGGGGCTTCTCAGGGCTTCCTAGGGCTTTTCTGGAATAGGAAGCCTCAGGAGGAGCGGGCTTGGGGGACAGACAGTGAGCCTGAGGCCCCAGGCCAGGGTGGCAGGAGCGTGGCTGCCGTGGCCTCCCCTTCTCCCTCCACCTTGAGAGTCTCTGGCCGTGGCCTCACACCAGCGGGTTCCATGAATGCCTCTCCAACACCGTCATATTCTAGCCATGGTTTGAGAAGTTCTTGTTTTCCCCTCCTCTGGAGGCTGCTAAAGATCCAGACAAATTCACCAGATACCCAGGGAAGGAAAGGAAAGGCAAGGAAAGAAACTAATTTTATACATCTGGATCTAGATCTAGATTTTTAAAAATTTAAAATGTGGGGAACATGATGACAGGCCTGGAGCTGGGACAGCCTCCAGAGGAGCTGGCCTGGTTCTTTCCTGCGGCGTTCCTGTCTGGGAGCACCAGCCCCTCTCAGGCTCTCATCCTCCCTTCTCATGTATAATTCTATCATCATTTATTGGGCCGCAGTCCTGAACATGGGGTTGGGAGGCTGGTGCAGGGGTAGCAGACTTGCCACCTGCTGCTGGAGGGGGAGGTGATGCAGCCTCGGGCTGGGCTGCACTGAGGAAGGAGGAAGAGGAGTGGGGGAAAAGAGACAACTGTGAGGAACAGAGAGGAAAACAGATCTGCCACCAGGCCTCACTCCAGGGCCCCGCAGATGTGCGGTGAGGGCAATTTCTGTTTCCTCATCAGTCTCTGGGGATTGTCTCCATAAGAAATCACCTTGGGTTCGCATGAGAATCCACAGATGGGGGATGCAGGTTCTAGACCCTCCAACCTGCTGTGTGCCCTTGTGCAAGTGCCGCACCTCACAGCCTCAGTTTACCAGTCTGAACATGAGATGATTGGTGTAGCTCAATGGTCCTCAACCCCAGCTGTGGAGATTTCCTCTTCCGGTAAGATGGAGCGACACGGATTTGATTTATCCTCCTTCCTGAAGTGACCAAAACCCACAAAATTATGAAACAATGGTTTACAAGACCCTGGACATCAGGCAATGAAGGAGAGACAACATGAAGTGAGCCCTCCAATTGCCCCGGCTTCCAGCCCTGAGTTTCCAGGCCACGGGACAGGGAGGAAGAACCCAGGTGCAGCCCACGGAGGCCCCAGAGTTGAGGAGGCAGAGCTGAGATTCCAGAAGACCAAGGTGGCTGGAATTTGCAGGACACAGTGCCTGAGAGGAGAGAGCTGCACGGAGAGAGCGCTGGAAGTACACAGAAGGATCTTGCTTCCATTGTGGGGACAATTTAGCCCTAGACCGAGAGCTTCTCTGGTCCCACCTAAGAAAGCTTTGAGCAAAACCCTAAAGCATCACTGTTTCCACGTAACTTAACTGCATTACAGAACAGAGTTCAAGAATATTTATATCCAAACAAAAATACCCAGCACCCAACAAGGTAAAATTCACAATGTCTGGCAAAGAAAGCTGGAGTGGCTATGGTAACATCAGACAAAGCAGGTTTCAGAGCAAGCAATATTACCAGAGATAAAGAAGATCATATTGTCAATTCATCAAGAGAACATAACAATCCTAAATGTTTATGTACCTAATAACAGTGCTCCAAAATACATGAAACAAAAATGATAGAACTGCAAGGAGAAATAGACTGATCCACAATGATAGTCAGAGATTTCAACACCTCTCTCACAGTAATTGATAGAACGAATAGACAGAAAATCATAAAGGATATAGAGAACTTGATCAACACTATCAACCAACTTGACCTAAGTGACATTTATAGAACATTCCACCCTGCAACAGCAGAATGCACATTCTTTTCATGTGCGTATCTAAGTATGACAAAATAGGCCGTACTCTGGGTCATAAAACAAGTGTCAATAAGTTTATAGGGTTCAAGTTGTACAGAATATGTTCCCTGATCACAACAGAAATAAATGAGAAATCAGTAATTTAACAAAAAGATCTCTGAAAAATCTCCAAATATTTTGAAATTAAATAGCACATGTCTAAATAAACCAGGTATTAAAGAATCAACCAAAAGGAGAATTAGAAAATATTTTTCACTGAAAGAAAATGAAAACACAACCTATCAAAATTTGTGGAACACCACTAAAGCAGTTCTTAGGGGAAATTTATAGTACTGAATGCCTGCCTTAGAAAAGAAGAAATGTCTCAAATCAGTGACTTCAGCTTTCACTTTAAGAAACTAGAAACAGAAGAGAAAATTAAGTCCAGTGTAGGTAACAGAGAGGAAATAAGTATCAGAGTAGAAATCAGTGGAGAAAAGCAGCAGAGAAAATTGGTGAAACCAAAGCTGGTTCTTTGAGAAGAGCAATAAAATGGATAAACTTCTAGCCACACTGATCAGGAAGCAAAAAAAGGAAGATGCAAGTTACCAATATCAGGAAGGAGAGAGATGATATCGCAGATTCTGCATAAATTACTTGGAATTCTTCTGCGAGTGAGATCTGTCTTTTCTCATTCATTCATTCATTCATTCATACCAGTATGGACCCGTGGATATCTATTTTATACTTTGGGTTATAATCCACTACTACTTTATGTATTTTGTTGCTCAGATTGTTCCAGCTTTGGCCACTGAGAGCTCTTTCAGTTGGCTCTTATGTCCCTTTGCTATTTGCCCATCAATATGAGTTCTTTTTTTTTTTTTTTTTTTTAGCACTGCCTTACTTTCTGGCACTAAAAGATGTGCCAGGCTCATCTTGTATATTTCCTGCCCTAGTCCTAGAATCAGCCTTTTCTCCCAGGAGCCCTGGCTCCTTTTATTGGAGAGTGGTATGAGAAATGAAGATCTGAGCACTAGATATGCTTGTTACTACTGGGATGTCATTGCCTCTGGGCTCTGTCAGCTCAGGGCAAGGAAATATTCCTCTGTACCCTAACCCATATATATACACATACATATAAATATTTCTATATGTAAACATCTGTATCTGTGTTCAGCTAAACATGAGTTCATACTGATGTCTCCAACTCTAATCCATCACCAGATGGATCATTCTAGACTTCTCCCCTTGTTTGTCTGGAACCTCCCAGCCCAACAGTGAGACAGCTGGCTCCCACCTTCTGCCATCCATACACTAGGAAAGTTCATTCCCAGTGTACGTGGGTAGTGATTTCAGAATTGGTAATCCATATCCCATGGGAAACAACTTTACCCACTAGAGCACAGTGCTTCTGTGCAGTTCCTTTCGTCTTTGGTCTTACGGACGCTACTCAGTTTCAGAGTTACATAGGTCAGCATCCTTTATCTCCACCTGCTTCACTGAGGGTATTTCATACATTTGTAATACAGTTAAATTCCTCTGTCACAGTCTGCATCCCGTCCTGGAATCCCAACCTCCTAAGTGATTTTTCAAAATCTGCATATGTTAAGGTTCACTCCTTCTACTGTAAATTTCTATGGATTTTGACAAATGCGTGGTATCATTTATCCACCACTATAGTATGACAAATAATAGTTTTACTTCCCTGAAAAAAACTTCTGTACTTCACCTCTTCAATACTCTGTGTTTCCCAAACCCCTTGCAACCACTAATTTGTTTACTATCTCTATAGTTTTGCCTCCTCCAGAATGTCATATAAATATAATCTTTTCAAATGTCCTTTTTTCCCTTAGCAATAGGCATTTAAGATGCATCCATGTCTTTGCATGGCTTGATTGCTCATTCCCTTTTATCACCAAGTAATATTCCATTGCGTGGATGGACTACAATTTATTTATCCATTTACCTTTTGAAGGACACCTTGGTTGCTTTCAGTTCTGGCAATTATGAATAAAGCTGCTATAAGCATTCACATGCAGGTTTTTGTGTGCTCATAAATTTTCACATCAGTTGAGTGAATATACCTGGGAGTGTGCTTGCTGGATTGCATGATAAGACCATGTTTAGCTTTGTAAGAAACTGCCAAACTGTCTTCCCAAGTGGCTGTGCTGTTTTGTATTCACACCAGCGATGAGTGAGAGTTCCTGTTGCTCTGTATCCTCTCCATCAACTAGTATTGTCTGGGGTGGGATTTAAAATAAAATCTAGGTCCGTGGGCCCCATTCCCAGAGATGCTGACTCTGCCAGCCTGAGGTGGGGCCCAGGCCTCAGTATTGCTGGAAAGCTCCCAGGAGATTTTGATGTGGAGTCAGGCTAGAACCACGGAGCTACACCAACCGCCTCACTGTACAGATGGAGAAACTGAGGCCTTGGGGGTCTGAGTGCCACGGTGGGGCTGACCTCTAAGGCCCTTCCAGCTGACAAGCTGGGAGGGGCTATGTGATGTCCTGGTTAAGCCTCGGGGCCCTGGAGTCCCACAGTCCCGGCCTCAAATCCTGAGTCTGCCTCTCACCAGCTGTGTGACCTTGGGCAAGAGCCTGCACCTCTCTGAGCTCCTCCTCTGTGGAGTGGGGATGGTCACAGGACCTGCTGCAGCTTGTGTGAGGACGTATTGGATCAACGAGTCTAAAGTGCTCAACCCAGAGCTGGGTTCACAGTGGGGCCAGGCACTGTCAGGGACTATCACCGTGACTCTGGTCATATGGACTCAGTGCCTGATGTCCCCACCTGGGAGGCCCTGCTCTGCCCTTTCCTGGACCACACGGCTCTCCCTGCCCTACTGCCCTCCCACTCGCTGTTCCTGCCGCGTCTCCTCCCAGGGGGGCTGCAGTGGCCCCACCCCCTCCTCCCTCTCCCTTTCCTTCTCCCACTTAACAAACAGCTTCACTTAAAAAGCCATCTGGGAGGATGGATGGCACAAGGCACATTTTGTAGGAGAAGTTTTCAGGGAGAAGAGCCAAGAAATTAAACGCACAGCACTTAGGATCCAATCTTATGAGGCCCCATGACTCTGACTGTTGGAGAATGTGCTTCTGTGTTATAAATTCATCCCTCACCCCCACATCCAGTGTTCTGGGCCTTGTTCTCGTTTGTCTCTCAGTGGGCCTGCTCCCAACATCTCCGCTGACTCCCTCCCTCAGGATAAACTCCCCTCTCTTCACCAGGGCTTTCCTAACCTGAGACCGTCCTCTTCTGTGCCATCACCGTCCCACCTCCAGTAGCTGCCCCCTCTCCCTGTGGGAGTCCCAGGTGAAGGTTTGTCTTCTGTGGGTCTCCCAAGGCAGATCTGGGGCCAACAGGTGGATGTCCTGAGAAGGAGAGGTGTGTCCACAGTTGTGATGGATGGATGGCCCTGGGGAGGGGTAATGAGCTCCCCATCACTGGGGGTGTGCACAGAGGATGGGTGAGCACTCAGCAGAGAGGTCTCACAGGAGACAAACTAGCTGAGAGGTTGAGAACATGAGCTTCGGTGGCTGAGAGATCCGGGCCCCGTGCTGACCATGCTGCCTGGCAGGTGTCTGACCTTCAGCAACGACTTACACTCACCGAGCCTCGGTTTCTTCATCTGGAAAATCAGGCAAAGTAATAGTTCCCATTTCTTAGGGTTGTCATAGAGACAAAAGGACATAATACGTGCAGAGCACTGAGCACAGAGCGCATATTATCATTACCGGGGCTGGGGGGCTGGGTTGTGACATCCTGAGCAATCTAAGATTCCAAATTGCTATAGTTCTAGAAATCTAAGACTCCGAGATCCAGTAACTCAATTATCATAAGATTATAAATTCCCTAGGATTCTCAGGCTTTAAAAAATTACTATTTTGTTATTCTTCTCATCTAAGACTCCCTAGGAATCCCTGGCTGTGTGATTTTAAGATTTGCATTTCAAACCCGTCCCTCCATCAGTGAGGCTCCTCCCAGCCGTGGGCGGTCTGTGCCTAGGCAGCATTTATCTCTGTCCCTCTTTCCACTTCCAATCTTCCACTTCATGCCCCGCCGGCCCACTGCATGTCTCTAGGGACCCTGGTTCTAACTGGAGCCTTCTCCACTGCGCCCTGTGTTCCAAGCTCACCAGGCCCAGCCATGCTGCTGGGATGTGCCCTGCACGCCCTCAGCACACTGTCCCCTGCACTTCCCGCCCTCCCCACCAAACCCCCTCTTTGCCTGTTGAAATCTTCCCCCACCTTCAGGGGCAAAGTCCAAGGCAGACCTTCCATGAGGCTTTCTTCACCTCCCAGTTGACATGAATGTCCTTGCCTCTGTGTCCCTGCAGATTTTGTTTAAATCACGATTACAGCAGTTATCAGAGTCTCCCTCATTATTGTTGGGGAGCAACGTCTTCCCTTCGCCCCATAGCAGATCCGCCTCCAGTGTCCTTCCAAGGCCCCTCCAGCTCCCCAAGGAGGGAAGCTGTGCGGCTCTGATAGGTAAGAGGTGGGACACTGATCGGGCCACGCTCACTAGTGGGCAGGGTCAGCGCACGGAAGGCGATGGCGCTGGACCAGCTCTCTCCTGTCCACCCCTCCTGTCCTGCTGCCTGCAGCCAGGAGGCCCGTCAGCTCTGCAGACCCAGCCACCGGGACGCCAGGGCGGGTATCCCTGGTTCTCTCCATCACCCTCCTTTTTCTCCCTCTCCCTGCGTGAGCTCACCCAGCCCGTGGGCCCACCCACCATCCACGTGCTAACAGCCCCCCTGAGCCGTGATCCATGTGGAGGGTCTTTGATGTGCCTGGCCTGTCCTAAGTGCTGGACACACAGTGCGGAGCTGGACAGGCCACCCCACCTCCTGGACCTTTCTGTTTGGGGCTCCTGCAGCCTCTGCCTTCTGGGTGGTCCACAGCCTCCCGCTCCTCGACAAGTTCAAAGCCAAACCCTTCATCTTCCCATCAGAACTGCTCCCCCATCATTCCCATCTCGATGTTGCCCCCGCAGGACCTGCTCACCCCAGTCAGAATTGGGGGGGCATCCCTGACTGCCCTTTCCTTATACCCCAGGGACCATCGGGTCCTGCCAACCTTAACTTCTTCAAACCTCCGGAACCCCCTTCCCCACACTCATCATCCCTGCCCCATCTCAGACCTTGGTCATCTCTGGTCCAGACATCCCCCTGCTCTCCTGCCTGGTCCCTCAGCCCCACCATCTCCCCTTCAATCCATCTACCCTCTAACCCTGAGACCTGAGCAGGGGGGGCCCTGCCTGGGGCCCCATGCTTTAGGGGGCTCTGCTTCCGCCTCCTCCAGCTGTGCCCCTCCCATCAGGGGCTAAGGGGACAAGGAAACAAGCTCCGGTACCCCAACCCCAGAACTCCCTTCCTGAGTGACCCAAACCTGCTGCCAGGGCCTGCGTGGCCTCATCTCTGGGTCCGTTCTCCCGAGGGTGAACCACACAGCCAGTGTGCACTGTCTTAGACCCAAAAATTGCAGCTGCTTGTGGGGAGGTGGACAGAGCCTGGACCTGCAGCTGGGTGTCTGCACACTGTGTGTGAGACTGCGGGGCTGGCTGAGCAGAGGGAGGGAAGGGAAGGAGGCTGGCCTAGGCGGTCAGGGGCCGGGGGTCAGGGGCCAGCTTTCTCTGTTCCCCACATTCCAGTGCAGAGCTTGGGAATTCATGGAGGCAGGAGGATAAACTTATCTTATATAGCAGTTTGTTAGTTGTTTATAAGTTTTAGATGTTTAGTCCACTGGTCTGTGGGCCTCACTGGTCTCTTGCCCCGGGCTGCAAACATGTTGGGGCAGCCTGCCCGGCCACCAGACAGTGATCGTCCCAAACACAGGACAGTCACATTGATCGCTGCCTAACGCCCTTCGTGGCTGCCACAGGCCTTGGGATGGCGTCCCCACATTGAGCGACTCCTGGTGCCGCCGCCCTCCCTGCCTCTCCATCGTCATCGTCCATCTGAGCACCAAAAACGCCCTCTGAAAACCCCGGACTATGCACACAATGCTGCCCGATCCCCCTGTCCCCACACTGGGCCCTGGGACTTGGAGAGCAGCAGCCTCGGGGCCCGCAGACCTTGGGCAGGAGGGAGGGCGGGGAGCAGGCGCCGCGGGGTGGAGTGCTTTGGGGCTTCTCGTGCCCTGTGGGCAGCTGGGCCTCAGCTGCGGCTCAGGAAGCAGCAGACCCTGGGTCCACACCCACATGGCCGGCCCCAGGGCCCCCTGCTGGGAGGAGGCGGGAGATTGCCGAGGCCCCGGGAGGCACTGCTGGGGTTCAGAGCTGCGCACCTCAGGGACGAGCGTCTGCAGGGAGGTGGGTGCTGAGCTGGGGCGCTGTGAGGACTGCCCACCCCCAGGGCCTCAGCTCTCCATCCAGAAAAGGAGGAGACTGAGCCAAAGGCCTCCAGGGACCTCTCCAAGCCCGCAGTCCTGGTCGCCCGGGTCCCCCACCCCCTGCAGCCTCAGTTTTCAGCCCCGGCAGCCGTGGTCTCTAAATCCAGAGGTGCTGAGCGCAGCCTTTGTTCCATCTCCTCTGGCAGGACCTGGGGGCAGGGAAGGCTGTTCCAGGAGGAGCCTGGGTGATGTCCCCTGGGCCTCTGAAGTGGGAGGGGTCACCTCCACCTGCACAGTGGGGACGGTGACAGAACCGAGGGCCCAGACCCTGCCTGGGCTCAGGGGGACCCGGCTCTGGAGGCTGGAGCCTGGCTGAGGGGCCTCTGCCTCAGGGCCAGCCCTCCCCAGCCACCTGTTTCCATGGCAACCAGAGCCGTCTGGCTGGGGCTGAGCCCCACCACCACCAGGAAGGGAAAGTGTCCCTGTCATCGGACACGATTGTATGGGAGAACGTGATCATTAGACCCGGGCCGGGAGGATGGCAGCCAGGCTGTGAAATCCACAACCAGGTGATGTGGGGATGACAGATCTGGGCGACCTCTGCCCCCGCTTGTTTTGGTAGAAATCAGCGAGGCTTCAGGACAGGGAGATGGATCCTCGTGTGTTTTCTCAGCCTGCAAGGCCTAATACATCGTTCACCTCCTCCTGGCTCCCCCTTTCTGGTTCCGTCCTCATCCTGTTGGTTACCACTGGGCTCTGCTGTGTGAGCTGGATAACCACAGGCCCCTCCGTGGCAGCCCATCCAAATCTGAACCCCTCTGTGCCCTCGAGATGTGCTGCCATCTCGCTTCCCAGCTGGTCACCAACATGGAGAACCTGTGCTTTTACCCTCGACCCCCTCCCCACGTTCCTGCGCCCCCCACGGCCCCTCGGGCATCAAGACTCCCTGGGTGTCACCCTTATTCCTTCTCCTTCCTTCTCTCACCCCCTTCCAACCATCTCCCCTGCCACGGCCCCGGCGCACGCCCTCATCACACACTCCTGAGGGGCCTCCGGCCTCTAGTCTCCCTCAACTCTGCAACAAGACTGTTCTGAACCAGACGTCCCTCACCTCCTCCAGAGTCTGGGATGGCTTCCCTTTGGCCCCAGGGTAGAGTCCACACCGCTCAGCATGACTCACAGGCCTTCCTTCATTCAGTACATGTCCAGCCAGCCCGGATCTGTGCCACACGCTGGCCCACACCAGAGAAAAACAAGAACCTCTGGCCTCAGGAAGCTTATCTTCTAACAAGGAAGATGCACAATAAACACAGATCAAGTGTATTTAGTATGTAACGTGGTGACAAGGACAAAGGAGAAAAATAAAGCAGCAAGGAGACACGAGAATTTCGAGGGTTGCAGTGAAAGTGAGGATGACCAAGGAAGACCGCACTGAGAAGATGACATTTTCCCAAAGACTTGGAGGAGATGAAGGAGGGAGCCATGTGGATGTTTGAGGAAGAGCGTTCCAGGCAGAGGGAACAAGGAGTGCAAAGGCCCTTTGGGTTGCCACTTGAGACCCCCAACTGAGTTAGTCCCCCTCGTTAACCTCCCACGTAACCTGCTGCACGTGGCGTGCGTGGCCCCATCCCGAGGTGCAGATGCACTGATCTGCTGGGATTTTTCCTTGTGGACCGTGTTCCTTCCTGACTGTGAGCCCCAGGAGAGTCTGACTCGTTTATTTCTCATTCTTGCCCAGCACATAGTAGGTGCGCAGCAAATCTCCTGGGTGAAACAGTGCAACCATAGGAACAGGAAGGGAGTAAAGAATAAAAAAGCTTGCGTTCCTTTAAATAGAGCAGCAACAACCCAGAAGCTTGCTCATTGTTCTTACCTGTGGGGTGGGAGGGGTGTTCTCTTCTATTCTATTCCACTCCATTCCATTCTTATTTCTATTCCTTCCCATTCCATTCTACTCTGTTCTATTTTTAAAAACTTACACCGCAGAAGCAGAGCTAGTAATTACAGCTCCCATCTACGGTTTGTGCCTCCTCAACGCTGGTCCTAAAGAGAGAACCATTTCATATTTAATCAGTGTTAGTTCTGGAATGCTCTCTGGGGAGCAGGCTCACTTCAGGGCTGTGTAATTTAATTCTCAGTGCAGCTAATTAGATCAGAAAAAGAGCCTGGGCTCAGGGCAGGACTGTTGTGGGGTCGCCCACTAGCAAGCCAGAGAGGTGGAGCCCCACCTGCCACCCCCCTGCCCACATCTGCCCCACCATGCCCATCCTCATTGCTCCAGCCCCTACCCCCGGGGGAGAGCAGAACCAGAAGTCCCTCTCACGCCTGCGACAACTGACAGATCTATAGGAGGAAGGACAGCAGTGATGTTCAGAGGAGGAGTCAGCCATCCTCCTCTCGAGTCCTCTTCAGAAGCTTCCTGGAGCCTCTCCTGCATGGCAGGTGGTGAGGGGCGGGTAGGAGCATCCATAGATAATCAGTCCCATCCCTTCTCCTGGAGGGGACAGGGTCTTTCCTTAATCAACTCTCTTCTCCCTATTAATTCTGCTCAATTCAACCTCTGTTATCATCACCATCATCATCATCATCTTAACTACCAGATCATGAATGTTCCTGGGTACCAGGCAATTTAAACACAAGATTGCAAGCCTCCAAGGAAAACCTGCCAGAGGGTATTGTTATCTCCCTTCCTCAGAAGAGAAAATTGAGGCTTAGAAGGGAAAATCACTGGCCCCCCACTGGTAAGCTGGGGAGTGAGGACCTGAACGGAGGGCAGCAAAGCCTGAGTCTTGGCTCCAATGCTTCCAGCTGTGTGAGCCGGGGGCACATTCCTTAACATCTCAACATCAGTTTCCTCCTGGCTCTTAGTTCATTTGAATCTCACAACAATGTCACAAGCCAGTGGTTATATTGTGTCCATCTGCATTTTGCAGATGCAGAAACCGAAGCTCAGGGGAAGGGAAAGCTTTGTCCACATTTGCACAGATGGGACGTGGTGGCGCTGGGACCTGAGTCTGCCTGGCGCTGTTCTCCCCTCTGCCGTCCTGCCCACGCTGTGCCAGCTCAGTCTGGGGGAGCAGTCTGTCTTCCTCAGGCTCCCCGGGTTAGACGGGTTTGCTCAGGGATAAGGCACACCCTTCACGTCAAACACAGAGGTCAGGTCGTCCAAACACATGAACTTGTACACGTGCTGAGGTGTGTGCCAGACATGGCCTGGGTCTCCTCCAGATACCCAGGGGGCGGGGCTTCTCTCCATGCCCTCCCATCCCTTCCCCCTCTCCTATGCTGCCCCAGGAACATAGAACAGGGGGGCCTGGTGCCAAACTGCCTGGGATGGAATCCTGGCTTTGCTGTGGATCTGGCGTGTGCTGTCTGGCTGGTCTTGTCACCTCTCTGAGCCTCAGCTGACTCACCTGTAAGGGGAGACAGACAATAAGGGTACCTGCCTCATCGGAGTGTGGAGAGGATGAGAGGAGTGATGACATACGAAGAGCTGAGACCAGGATTTCACCAACAGTGACAGCTCAGCACGTGACAGTTGCTCCATTGTTTCGGTTTGGTTTGGTTTCTGGGGTCCACTTTGGAGGGTAAGTCCTTGGCCCTGGTGCACACAGTAAACTGTGGGGGACGTGGCCGTGGTCTTGGAGTCAGGCATCCCCAAGTCCCCACCCTGGCTTTACCATAACTCTCTGTGTGACCTCAGACACATTCATCCCTCTCTGGCCCTGATTCTCCGTCTTTCCATGAAAAAGCTGGAATAGAGAGACGACCTCCAGGCTCCATGCCCCCTCCAAGACCCCAGTACACTGAGATCAGCCTGAGCCCACACCCACAGAGACACCGGGACCTGGGAAGATGAAGGCGGCAGAAAAAATCCATCCAGAAAAGAGAGGGAAGCCTGTCCCACTGGCTGTCGCTGCTGCTCTGGATCACGTACCGAGCACCTCCTCACGGAGCACGGTGCCATGCTTGACAGCGCTCACAACACTCTACTACACAACACTCTTTGAAGGAGGCATCGCCTCCTTCAAAACAACTCCACGAGGTAGGCACAGTTAATATGCCCACTTCTCACATGGGGAAACTGAGGCCTTGTGCCCAAGGTCACCCGATCCAGGAAGTGAGAGTGAATCCAAAGCCCGTGGTCTTGACCACTTCCCCATGGGCGATGTGCCAAGTCAGAACTTCCCAGGAGTTACCATCTCATTAAATCCTCACAGCCACCCTTGCTGAAAATGTGGTTTTTCTGGGTCCCATTTTACAGGAGAAAAAAACGAGGCCCAGGGAGATTAACAAGGTCACACAGCTGGCAAGTGGTGAAACCACTCCAGCCACACTGCCTTGACTCCTAATTCCTAATCTTTTCCACCAGCTTCCTCTGCCTCACTTAACTTAAACCAACTGATGAGACTAGGGGTGGACTGGGCTGTCACATGAGCTGCTCCACAATCATTTTACTTCTCCCTCATCTCCTCTCTCTCCTGCCCCCCAACTGTCCCAGACTGTCATTGCTCTCCTCAAGTCACCCACTTTCTTGGTGACATTAGCAAAGATGGAGTCCTCTTCCCAATGTGAGTTTCATCTCTTTTAGTCCTCATCCTGTTGGTTATCACTGACTTTCCACTTCCTCACCCCCCACTCCTCTCTCGTCCACACTCTTGGCCCCACCCACATGGCTCCCCTGGAGCTGCTCTTGCAGAGGTCACCGGGGGTCTCTTGTTGGTTACATCCAAGGGGTACTTCTCAGGGCTTCCCTGGCTGGACCTCCACTTGCTGGTGACCACTGTGGACCACCACAGACCACCATTTGCCTCTGTCAACCACCATTAAATACTGACCCTCATCGTCCACTAGCGCCCACGCTGACCACTGCTGACCATCGTGGATGGCCTCTGACTGCCATCGATCACTGCTGACTGTCATTGTCGCCATTGACCATTGTCTGCCACCCACTTCTTGGTTCTCTGTCCCACTCCCCTCTCTCCACAGCACTCTTTCTCCTTCTTAGCTCTCCTCCCACCTCTCTGAAGGATTATTCTCAAACCTCTTTGCTGGTCTCTCACCTCGTCCTCGCATGACACCCACTTCTATCATTGTGCTTCTCTAGGGTTTGTCCTCACTCACGTCTCTTGGGACAGTCTCGTCCACACTCCTGGCATCAGCTACCACCTCCACTGCTGCAGACCCCAAACTCCCACCTCCGGGACAGCAGACGGAGGGTTGGGGCCAGCTCTGTCGCTTAGCTTTGTGTGGCCTTGGACAGGGCCTTGACCCTCAGTTTTCTCACCTGTAAAAAGGGGAAAATGATGACTTCCTCCCTCAAAGGACAGCTGTGACGATCACATAAGGTCACAGATGCGGCTCTGACCTGTCAAAGGCCTGGCACACAGTAGGTGTTCAGTACATGCTCATCTCTTTTCTTCCCCTGAGATTCCCTGAGCCGACAGTTCGTTACTGAACCTTCAGCCACTCCCTCTGTGAGTCTCCCAGAGGAAGGAAGGGGGCAGTCAAGGGGCACTTTTCCGAGGAGGTCACATTTGATCAGAGCCGTGGATGAAGTCAGGGAGTGAAGCATATAGATACCTGCAGGAAGAGCCTTCCAGGCAAATGGAACAGCTAGTGCAAAGGCCCTGTGGTGGACACATGCTTGGAGTGGCACGTTCTTCCAGGCGCATCAAGAAGCCTGTGTGACTGGAGTGGAGTGAGTGAGGGGGAGGGTGGTGTGAAATGGGGGCAGAAGGGTCTGGTAGGCCTGTGGACATCAGCTGGGGGGGCTGGGGAGATGTAGCAGTGGGGATGTCTCTCTCTTAGGGGTCAGACATAATGCGACTTTGGTACATCTGAATCCACGTCTAAACAGCCAGGCCGCCGCTGGAATGTCCATCCCCCTGCAGAAGGGGTGGGAGACTCTGTCCAGAGTGGCTCGTATCTAATGCCCACACTGTCCTCTCCACACCATCCTGACCTGCTGGGGGAGAGGAGGAAGGAAGTCTCCACTGGGAGAAGACTATCAAGAGCAAACCAGGGCCTGTGCCAGCCCTGCCTGCAGGCCTCTGCCCAGACGTGATACGCAGAGAAGACCAGTGTGGGGGTGAGGCCGATGCTCACCCCACACCTGGCTCCTGGTAGGACCTCAGAAACATTCCATTCCAGTCACATCTCTGGTGAAGAAAAAGCTTGGTCCCCTGGGAAGGGAATCTCTGCTCTCTGCTGTGGGATGTATTGAGAGGGGGCGTCTAAGAGGTCCATCCCTGCATTCCTAGACTCACAGCATCCAGACATTCCTGTCTGCTGCTCCCTGCAGGCCTGCTCTGCTGAGAAGTCTTATTTGCTTCCTCACTTTTCCCAAGAACTTTACTGATCCTTCCGTGCCTGGCCCTGGGCTGAGCGTGGGGCATCTGGAAATGGCAAGACGTGGTCCCTGCCGGGTCCAGTGAGGACTACGACAGACAGATGGTCACCATGAGACACTGTGCAAGGTCCAGAGGAGGCACTGGTTCTGCCTGGGTGGGGTGGAAGTGGGACGGGAGCATTTTCTCCATCAGACGCTCTGCTCCATCCACGGTGCCAGGGCCTCAGAGCTCTTAAGAGCCTAGGAAAATGTTTAAGGCCTGAAAAAAGTCAGGAGATTAAAATACAACCAGGAAGCTGCAACACTGAAATTGATACATGTTTAATTAAATGTCTACAAAATGTAACATTGTCAAAGAGTTACTTTCTGCTCTACTTGGCTCTTACATAGTTACGAATGCATTGATTTAATATGGTATCTGATAATATGTTTGATCCTGTGAAGGAGCTTCCAAAAGTAAGACGATCTGGAGCTGGATAGGTTTTAAGAGAACAGTGGTTGGGGTAGGTAAGTGGGGACCAGCGGGGGATGGGGGAGAGTAGCCTCAGCAGACTTCACGGAAGAGGAGGCATGTGGCTGGAAGGATGAAAAATCTTTTACCAGCAGAGAAGGGCATTCCTGCAGGGAGAACAGCACGTTCACAGGAACAGGGCATGGCAGAGCCTGGCGTGCCTGAGGAGCGGACACCATGCATTGCACCTGCAGCATAAAGTGGGGTGGGGACAGGGCGGGGGTGGGGTGGGGGCTGGAGCACAGGTGTTTCCATCTTTGAGCCTCTCGGCATCCTCACACCTTCTTCCCCATCATCAAAGTCCAGCTCCGCCCTCATCCTCACAGAGGCTGGGCCAGCTTGGAGGTCCCAAGCCCTGCTGAGTCTCCCCACTGACTGCTCAGGCCTGGCTCTGGACGCCTGGTCCTGTGAACCCCACTTCTGCTCACGGGAACGTGGCATCAGAATCAAGGAGGAGGGGGAAAATGATAAATAATCTAGAAACACAAAAACAGCTCAACTCTCTTTTCACCAAATTTTTAGAAATAATCCATTTCTTCTCTCTCTCTCCCCAGACCAATGTTTCAGCTGAAACAGCCCACGTGTCCCCTTTAGGGGAAGATAAGCAGTCGAAAGCCTAATTTGGGAATTACACCCATTCTTCTGCCCCGTTAGAAAAAGCCTTCAGGCTGGTGGTGGGAGCCTTGCAAACTGCCCAGCTCCCTAGCTGCTGCTCCTTCCTGGAGCCCCTGGAGGCAAAGCTGGGGATTTATCAGTGCTGGAAATTCCATTAATGCAGCAGAATCACGGGCCTACATCCCACCGTTAGAGCAGATGGATGTACATCCTCACCAGGACAAGTCTGGGCTGTGGTCCTCCACTCAGAGATGCAGAGCACCAGGGAGGAACAGAAGCATCCCAGCAAAGCCATCGGCCACTCAGGGGCTGTGGTCCCAGGGTGGAGGGCGCTCAAACTCCCTTCTGATCCAAACTGGCTTTGCCCCAGATGATACCTGAGCTCCTGCTGTCCACAAGTGCGGCTTTAGGTTCAATGTTGCCTCCTTTATAAAGTGCACCTTCCCTCCGACCTCAGGAGAGTGAGTGGATGCTCTTCTCCAAAGAAGGCAGGAGAGATGAGCACCCGGGAAACCTGGGAATTGGAGGAGGGTGCTGAGAAAGAAAGAAAAGGGGAGGATCCCAGAAAAATTGCAGCACCTCCCCAGGCCATCTGGGAGAAGGGGCTAAGCAGGCTGAGCACAGCCCCCCCCGCCTCCCAGGCAGCTGTGTAGGCGTTGAGAAGGGGGGGTCTCCATCACTAGGAGGGACAGCATTGGGACAAGGCAGGCAGGATGTGCTGGGGGACAGCAGGTTTTGTAGTGACCAAAGGAACTAGTACCACGTAGCAGGAGAAAGGTGGCTTCCTGTGAGGGCGAGTATCTCATATGAGGGGAGAATCTAGTCTGGGCTGGATGGCCTCCTACCCAGAAGCTGGGTGGCAGAGGGGCTGGCTCACTTGTGTTACCAGGAAGGTCAGCTGGGCGAGTTGTGAGGATGCTGGCACGGCTCACAGCTCACCGTACGCCTGGCACTGGGCTAAGCTCCCTGCATGTAGTAACTCATCCATCCTCACAAAACCACTGTCAGGTACAAACTAGCAGTGTCCCCTTTTAATAAAAAAAAGGAAACTGAGGCATGGGGAGATTAGGTCAATGCCCAAAGACATCAGTTAATGAAAGACGGAGCCAGGAGATGACATGCGAGTTCCCTGCAACTCCAAATTCTAAAATTCTATGGTTCTGGGATTTTGAAGCTCTCAGTTTCTAATTCTAAAAATCCATAATTTAATGACGCCATAAACCTAAGGTGTTCTAGTTCTAACATTCCATGATTCTAAGAGTTTTAGATCTTAGAGTCTATAATTTGATGCTAAGTCTGAGGATCTGAGACTATTGCTCTAAGAGTCTCTGTGTCTGATATTTTATAGTTAACATAGGGGGTTATTCAAAACCAAACAGCGCGTGGCAGGGAATTCCTTTACTTCCTCTTGAAGAGAGAGGTCAGTGCTTTGTTTCGCAAGGTCTGAGCTGCCCCTCTCCCCTGACACAGCAGGGGAAGCCAAAAACTTTGCTAGTTTGGGCCCATTCATTTGAGATGTCCCAGGGGGATGGTTGGAAACCAGTGCTTGTGGAAGAAAGGGGCTGTCCCAGAAAGGAGAGAGGGGTCTTCGGGGGTATATTCCCAGAGGTGGGCCGTCAGGGACCCTTCCTCCTTGCAGCCCCCACAGTGCCAAGGAAGGCAGGGGAGGTCCTTGGGGTGGAAGGGCTGCGACGTTTATCCCCAGAGGTGGGCCCTCAGTGATGCCTTCCTCCACTGGGCCCCCAGGCCCCGTCACTCAATCCCTCTCCTGTTCAGTTTTCCTCATAGTATGTGTCACTGTCTGGAATTATATTCTTCAGTCATGTGTTTACATTTATTGCTCATCCATCCCTACTGGAGTGTCAGCTCCCTGAGAGCAGAGACCAAGTCTGGGCAGCCTGGAGTAGGTATCTGTTCTCTGAATGAGTGGTGTCTGCGTAGCACCAACAGAGCAAGACCGAGATGTCGACCTTGCCTCCCCCCATCTAATCAGTTGCTCAGGACAGATGGCCCTCTCTCTGAAAGAGCTCTGGGATCTGCTCCCCTCTCCATCCCTGCACTCCCCTTTCTAGTGTCCTTGCTGAGGGCACAGGCTCTGGAGCCAGGATGCTGGGGTCAAATCTGCCACTCTCTAGCTGAATGCCCCAGGGCAGTGACTTAACCTCTCTGTGCCTGTTTCTCTCTATAAAATAGAGGTGGCAATAATCATACCTACCTCTTAAGATTAGTGAAAGAAATAAATGTTGACAGTGTTCAGAGTGTGCCTGGCAGAGAAGAAGCCCTCAGAAAGTGTTGGCTGTGGCTCCTAATATAATCAACACTACTATTATATCTTGTCTCCTTAATGTCTGCTGAAGGGTGACCCCAAAGCCCTTCCTAGTCTGGCTCCTCCCTCCAGCCTAAACCCATCCCTCCCCTTCAGTCACCCAGAACTCCCCTCCTCCTGCCTTCTCTGGCCTCCATGCCTTTGCACACTCTGTTCTCACCACCTGGAACGCCCTTCCATCATCTTCCCCTGGCAAACTCTTACTCTACCTGGATGAATCAGCTCAGATGCCCCCTCCTCTGTGAAGCCAGTTCAGACTCCCCTCCCCAGCCCCACCCCGGGGGGTTGCCAGCACCTTCTCTGGCTCCCGCAGTAACTGACACATTCCGTGTCACATCTCTCATCACCCAGCACTGGAGCTGTCGCTTCCGTATCCCCAGGGCAGAGACTTCCTCCACTGTCTTGTCCTCTGCGTCCCTGGTCCCAGAACTGCACTTGGCACGGTGTGGTGTCCATGAGTGATCGTTGCACGAATAAGTGAACCAGTGCACAGGGCCAGGGTCCCCTGGGTCCAGACTGATTCACCCCCTCATTCCCCTCGTCCGAGCCTCAGTTTCCCCATCTGTCACGTGGGTGTGGTAGTCCCTGTGGGGCCCACCTCCCAGGAGAGCAGAGAACACTGGCATCCTTAGGCTGGCGGCACCGAGGGTGGGGGTGGGTGGGGGGGCTGGGGGAGCTGGGGGGCCTGGGGGGGCGGGGGGCGGGGCTGTGAAAGGGAAGAGATTCTGTTGTTAAGTCTTCAGTTCCTGCTCCTGGTCTTCGGGGAGAGGAGCCTGGCTGGTAATTGGGGTCGTCAGGGGAGACAGAGACGGGCTGGTGTTGATGCCAGCGTCCACCCAGAGCAGCCAGACCCGAGGCTGCTGGCGGCGAAGTGGGTGCTGAGACCGACCTGGTGGGTGGGCGGGCACCTCCCTGCGTCTCCCGAGGCAGAGAAGGACCAGCGCCTCCCCCCTGGGGTGGAGACCCCGCGGCGGTGCCGGCTCCCGCCTGAAGGTGGCGCTGCAGACTCTCGCGAGCGCAGCTCAGCGGGGGAGCAGCCCCAGTGCCTGGAGGTGGGGAGGGGGCTGGGGAGAAGAGCGGGAAGAGGGAGGGGGAGAAGGGGCGGGGGGAGAGGAAAGGGGAGAGATGGGGAGGAGGGGGGATATAAGGAACTGGAGGAGAGGACAGAGAGAGAAGCAGGGGAGGGAAGGGGAGAAAACGCTAGGGCGGAGGGGAGCGGGAGGGGGAGAAGGGGCTTCTTCACATTCAGGGGCTTGGAGGAGCCAGATCCCCTTGGGGTTTCCACCCCCCCATGGCTACAGAGTGGTCACTTCCTCCCTTAACCTCCCTCCATCCCTCCAGAGCTCCCAGGGCCCTCAGGGTGAGGCCCACACTGCACAGCCCGCCCCATTGCCCCTCCTCTGTGATCTGACCCCATGGACCGGCCGCTGCCCCATCTCTCTCCACCTCCTACCCCCAACCCTCACACCCCAGGCCCCCCACCACGCAGAATCGCCTGCCACTTCCAAGGGTATGGGTTCTCCTCTGCCAGACCTTTGCAGGTGTCGGTGCTGCTGCCAATAATCATCTTCTTCCCCATTTACCCCTCCTCCTGCCCCCCCCCCCAGGTCTCAGTCCAGACACCACCTCCTCCCAGAGGTCCTGCCTGACCCCATGTCCAGGGTCATGTTCCCCCCTGGGCTCCCCTCCTCCCGCATCTCCCCCATCTCAGCACTGACCGCTCCGGGGTGTGTTGATTCATCTGTCTCCCCAGCGAGACGGGGAGCTCCCTGAGGGCAGGGACATGGCCTTGTCAGCTCGGCGTCCCCAGTGTGGACATCCCAGGGACTGAGCAGGCACAGGTGGGCAACAGACGCCACCTGTGGGATGAATGAGTGATCCTCTGAGGGACTGAGTGTGGGAGTGAAGGGAGAGAGACGTGGAGTAGGGGGAAGAAGGTACAGCAGAGAGGAGGCGAATGAGAAGAGAGGGAAGCGTGGAGGAGGAACCCAGCCCCTGGGGGAAGGGACCCTCGGGGCCTTGGCTCTGCCGGGCAGTGATCTCCCCCTGAGGTCAGCTGGCCACCTGGCTCTGGATCCTCTGAACGTCGGAAAGTTCCTTTTCATGGTCGGAGTCAGGGGTCCTTGAGTCGCAATAACAGAATCTGCTCAGTGGTAGGAAAGGAGAGTTTAGCATAAGGACCCCAGTTTCTCAGACGCCGACTGGGGGGAGAGCAGGGCCTTCAGGAGGGACTTGAGATCCCAGGCTCTGCCCCCTCCCTTTCTGTTTCTCTCCCCACAGGGTCTCTTGTCTCTAATCCCAGCATCGCCCACAGCCCAGAGCTTCACACAGCCTCAGTTAAGCAACCCGCAAACGCCTTTCAGCCCCATGTCTATAAACGCACACACACACACACACACACACATTTTTTTATGAGAATAGGGGACAAAATCTTAGGAATTTTACTGACTGACATCATCAAGCAACATGAAAACTGGCAACACAACTCATATCCGGCTCCAGGAGATCTGGCTGCTCCGGGCCGACGCTCTCATCAATACCATCAATACAACCCTAACTACCAGCAGAGCTCTTCTCTCCAAAGAGGCAAGATGTCAGAACTACATCCTACTTATTTCAGTCTCACATTGCATACCACTTCCTCCAGGAAGCCTTCTTGATTTCCAAGCCCAGATTAAGTATCTCTTCTACGAATGTCCAATAGTCTCCTATGCTTCACCCATCATGGCACATAATTGGTATTTACTTGTCTGTCTCTTCCCGCTGGACCACGGGCTCCATGAGGACAGGGGCTGTGAATCCTAGTTGAATCTCCAGGGCCTCGTATAGGTGCTATGTGTTTATTCAGCATTAGTTGAATGAATGAGTAAGCCTAGTGACCCCAATATCCCCACCTCTGAAACTCCTTTTTGTTCCAGCACCAGCCTGGATCCTGCCCTGACCCTCTGTTGTCAGTAATATGCATCCGTCCTCTGTTTCATCTCCTCGCTTGCCAGGGGAAGTTCACAGAAGGGCCAGGAGCCATCGGAGTTACAAAATCACAAACTCCCAGCTTAGTCATTTTCTAGCTGTGTGGCCTTCAAGAAGTTCACCTTGCCTCTTTGGGTCTCAGTACTTTTTCATCTCTAAAAGAGACAGTTTGCAAGCAAAGGCAGAGAGATTTAATAAACTATTTAATAAACTCCCTGGCAGAGACAGAAGGGGGTCTGTGCAGAGCAGGGCGTAAAGGGGAGGGAGGGAGCTGCAATTACAGCTGCAGAGTGACAGAAGCTGTCAGCAGGTGCCTGCAGTGTCGAAAATGACATCTGGACCTCATTCCTCATAGCAGCGACAAAGAGAGGGCCACAGAAGGGGAGGGGGTGGTTGCTGAGCCTGGGAAGGGGCCAGGGATAGGACTCCTGGGGAAAGGGGGGGTCCAGAATGCCGCCGCCTGGCCCCTGGAAAAGGAGGTTGTGAAAGGAATTGCTGAGGGACCATTTCCTGTGCCGAGTGACTGCTGTTTTCTCAACCTGGTTTTCATTAGCCCAGCCGAGCCTGGGGAGCCTGGCCTCCCCCCTTGAAAAGGGCTCCTGAGGCCATTGCAAAGCACACGGGGCACTGGGGCAGGGCCTGGAACTGACAAGGGTCCTCATCACCACTCCCATTGATGCTGTTTGTGCAGCACCTGTTCTCGGCCGGATGCTGTGGGTGGTCCTGTCAACTCTCCCTGCAAACCTGCCCTGGAGTATTTGTTCCCTCACTTTACAAAAGAGGGCCCTGAGGCTCACAGTCCCGTGCTCATTCCATCTCCCCGTGCTCCCAGATTCTGTTTCTTCCTCTGTCGCAACCTTGTTGAGTCACCATGGGCGGGTCCCCTGTCCTCTCTGGGGTGGACAGAATGAGCCCTGAGGCCCCTCTAGCCCTGACACTGGCGGGCGCCGTGCCGTGCAAAATGTTCAGCAGGCCCCTTCACTCCGTCTGTTGGCAGCCGGCAGACTTGGCAAAGCTCATCTTCTATTCCTTTCTCTTGGCATGATTTGCTGTTTGGGGTCTTTGGAAAAGCCCCCAAGTAAATATTAATAATGTGCCTTTGTGTACCTTGGCTGAGAAAGAGAATGAATCATTTCCTGCTTCCCTCCTGGGCTCAAAATTTTAACTAAAAATATGCCGGATCTTTGGGCGACTTCGATGGGCCTGGTGGATGAGGCTGAGGCAGCGCCAGGATATAGCCGCCCACTGGCTGCCTCGATGCCCAAAATTCCACCATCCCAAAGTTGCACCTGGACTGCCCTATTAGCGCGAACACTGGCACCTAAAGGCCTGGGTTCAAGTCCTGGCTCGGGCATATCCCAACTGGGTGGCCGTAGCTGACGTTCCCTCTCTGACTCTCAGGGAGACTGGGGTCTGTGTCCTACCCAGCAGCCCAGCCTGGGCGCTTCCACATGGCGGGCTCATTCCATTGCTTGTGTCTGATCAGTTCTTAGTGGCAGCGTTTCTGCATGGAAGGAGATCATGAAACGTAGGGCAGAGAACACAAATCAAACTCTGAGTTACCAAGGGGACACAGAGCAAAGGAGACAGGTGGAAATGACAAGCCAGCCTTCAGGCACTGGCTGGCCATTGGTGATTTGCAAAGCTGTTTTCACACCTGCTGTTTTGTTTGATCTTTACAGCAAACCTGAAAACCACAGAATGCTGCCCCATCGTGTGGATGAGGAGACTGAGGCGTGTCAAGGGGCCTGCCTGAGGCCCCACTGCGAGCCAGAGAAGAGAGGAGACTTGAGCCCAGGACTAATTCCGCATCTCATGCTCCCATCCTCACCAGGCTGCCAGGGAGTGCAAGGTGCAAGGGAGGTGGACCAGGGAGGCCATCCTCAGGGAGGGGACAGAAATGGAACCGGGAGAGGAAAGTCCAGGTGTAGGCCTGGGGCAGGGGAGAGGGGGGCTCCGCAGGTGCAGTCAGCTCATCGATAAGAATAGCAGCTGCATTTACTTGAGCACCTACTATGTGCCCGGGCTTTGCTAGCACCTGAGATGCGTCATCTCATTTACTCCTCAGGTGGCCCGTGACGTGGACACTATCACAGCTGGTCAGTGGTGGAGCCGAGATCAGACCCAGGTATGTCTGGGCAGAGCCCAAGGGCTCAGCTGCCACACCCTAGATGGAGCTTCTGCTGCCACACGTCTCCCTGGCTGTGTGACTTGCGGTCAAGTCACTTAACCTCTCTGAGCCTCTTCCTTCATCTGTAAAATAGTGATGATAATGACATGAGGAAGACATTTTTGATCGTCACAGTTCTTCTTTGGGAGAGTGAAGTGTTTGTCTGGAAGATGCCACGTGGATCAAAAGCTGATGTCCCGAGGGGGTGAAGGTGTCTGGAGGGGCCAGGTAGAGCTGGCGAGGTGACCGGTCTGTGTCCCTCCCTTCAACCCCACGAATCTCTAACACCAATAAATTCAAAATGCTAGGTGTGGGCGGGTGTTTGGGAGGAAGGAAGGGGCTGTTTTGCATGGGCATGATCCGGGAAGAAAGACCCCGACAGGTGGGCAGACCTGGATCCAGACCTGGGACTGGCGATGTCAAAGGCCATTCGTGAACTTGAGCAGCTGGGCTTGAACCAGTTCTTGAACCAGCGGGCTTGACCCAGTGGGTAGGGAGCCCCAGCGGGCATCTGGTTACACCCCCTTGGATCTCCTCGCCCTCCAGACACCCTGGAGCACATATTTCTGCTTCTTCAAAGATAAGCCCTCTGCTTTCACTCTGGACTCCAGCCACACCCTGCATGCTCACCCCCCCCTCAATACCGGATCATCTCCATGATGCTGACACAGCGAGCAAGCATCTCCCGTATTTAATTCAAAAAGGAAAATAAAGACCCAGGTCCACTTCCAACTGTCTCCTGTTTCCTCTGCTGCCTTCCACTTGAACGAATTATCTGCACGGGCTGGCTCCCCTTCCCCCTCCATCATTTCTTGCCCACTGCAGTCTGGTCTGTCTGGTCGAGGTTATAAACAACCTTCGTTTCCCCACATCTTGTGGACATGGCTCTGGCCTTGTGGCCTTGACTTCTCGGTGGCATTTGACCCAAGAGACCACTGCCCCCTTCTGGAAACCCCATCTCACCTAGGCTTCCGTGACTCAGTCCTACTTGCCTGGTTTCCTTCCTACTTCACAGGCCAAGGACCAATGAGGAAAAAATTCTAGAACTTTCTACAAGTTGAAGGTATCCAGGGGTATAATAGGCTGCATCTGGAGGGAGGGGGAAGGAGGAAGAGGGACTGGGTGTATGTTGAGCACTACTCTGTGCCAGGCCCTGTACAAAGCACTTTAGGTCTCATTGTCTTGTGGGGTAAAAATTTTTATCCCCATTTTACAGATTGTGAAACAGAGGCTCAGAATGTGTAAGGGATGCCCCTTGATCATCACATAATAGGGGGATGCTGGGTTTAAATAACCATGGCAATTGTAATTGGTACTGTTTCTCCAGTGCATACGGGGTGCTGGAGCCTGATGATTTTCTGTGAGCTGAGCCATCTGGTTCTCACCACAACCCGGGGAGGGGGCTGCCATTAGTGTCACCGTGTGAAAGGGAAGGAAGCTGCCCCCAGAGGGGAAGGGAGCAACCTGAGGGCACATAGGAAGCGGGCAGAGGAGCTGGAACAGGAGTTTAGGTCTGTCAAGTCCACATCTCTGGAGGGAACCGAGCACCAGGAGATGACCCCTAGACAGGGTCACTGCTCCAGGGACCCCATCAGGACATCAGGGCGTGGGGCCCCATGACAGCGAAGACCCCTTCCCACCGAGATTTCAGGAGGATCCCCCAGAGAGACACTGTTCCCACGTGTGTCTGTGTCGGCAGCTGCTACCTTTGGTCTCTGAATCATTGTTTTCAGACTCCATCACAATCCGTTTCTGCAAAAACAGTCATTTCTGCTGTGAAATCCACTCAGAGCGGCCAGGAGGGCAGGCACAGAAGAAAGATGCCAAGTGGGATCAATGTGGTGTTTTTCCTGGTGTGGACTCAGCTCGCCTGTGCAGAGAAGAAGGGAGGGGGGTGGTGGTGGGGGGTGAGGGGTGGGGATCAGCTGGCGCATTGAGCACCTATTCATTTAATCTTCACTGTAACAACTCAGTGAGGGGCACTCATGTTTGTTTGTTTTAACAAAAGAGGAAACAAGTTCAGAGAAGTTAAGCAACTGGTCCAAGTTCACACAGCTAAGTGGTGGACCAAAGATGCAAGTCGGGGCTTTCTGATGTCGAAACCCACACTCTTTCCAGTGCACTGAAATAGAAGAAGGGGAGAGAAGAAGGGCACTTTTACTGTGAACACTTGCTGAGCCCTTCCTGGGAGTCACGGGCCTTGCCTTTATAATTCTATCTGATACACACACACTGTGAAGTCATTACTTCTGTCTCCATTTTGCAGATGGGGAAACTGTGGTTCAGAGAGGGGACTCCATTGCCTGCGGTCTCACATCCTGGAAATGGTTGAGCCAAGAACTTTGACCTCAAGGTCAGCATTGTTTCACAACATTTTTGGGAGAGAAGAAGAGTCTGGGAAAGGCTCTCCTTGTCAGATCAAGGTCATCAGCGTGGAGGCTGTGATCTGTGCTGGGAAGGAGGGCGGAGAATGGGAAGATAGTGGCCGAAAAAGAGTTAGTATTTCTTGCAAGATGGTGGCTTCCTCCCAGGAACCTGGTAGCTGAGGCCACTCCTGGGTGTCTGCCTGCAGTGTGCTGTTGCTGGCTGAGAGCGTGGAGCAGGGGGTGTCTGGGCTGGGAGCCCACAGTCCCCATCCCCCACAGGAGGGTGGCAGGCAGCTATGGGGATGCAGAGGGTGTGCTGAAGAAGTGCAGCATGGGACAGATGTGGAGAAAGCCCCAGGATGTGAAACAAGGTCTGGGTAGGAAACAGAGAGGAAAAGAGGAGTCCGTGTTGTCAAGGGCTGGTGGAACGGACGATGCTGGGAGTGTGCAGAGAGCTGTGGGAAAGTGGCCTCAAGTGCCAAGCCAGGACAACAGGCTCAGAGACCTCTGGGTCTTGGTTCAGGAGTCACGAGTGTTGATGTAAATACGGCTCCCGGTAAAAGTTTTTGAGAAGCAGCTTGGCACAGTGGCTGGGGAGTTGGGTGTGGCATCGGGAGAACAGGCAACGTGTGAGCCTGATTCTGCTTCTAACCCACTGTGCAACCCCAGGGGGAGCTCGCTCAGCCTCTCTGAGCTTCAGTTGTCTTATCCAAACAAAGGATGAGAGCCACAACCTAGGAGGGCTGGGGTGTCTGAGGGTTCGACAAGCCTGGATGTCCAGTGTTGTGTCCCGCTCACAGTTTTGTGGTTCTAGAGGCTTTAGGACTGTGGATCTACTGCCATGTATCTTTTAAAAATTATTGATTATGGTAAAATACAAATACCACAAAAGTTACCATCTTAACCTTTTTGAAGTGTACAGTTCTGTGGCATTATGTACATACGTGTTGTGCAACCATCACAACCATCCACCTCCAGAACTCTATTAGTCTTGCAAAACTGAAACTCCATACCCATTAAACAATAACCTCCCATTCCCCACCCCCAACACCTCCGCCCTTGGTAACCACCATTCTACGTTCTGTCTTTATGAGTCTGACTACTCGATGTACCTCATACAGGTGGAATCACACAGTATTTGTTCTTTTGTGACTAGCTTATTTCACTTAGGGTAATATCTTCAAGGTTCATTCATATTGCAGCATGTGTCAAAATTTCTTTCCTTTTTAAGGCCGAGTAATATTCCATTGTATGTATACACCACATTTTGTTTATCCGTTCGTTCGTCGATGGACACTTGGGTTGCTTCCACCTTTTGGCTATTGTGAATAACGCTGCTATGGGTAGACATGGGTGTACAAAGATCTCTTCAAGAGTTTTCTTTCAATTCTTTTGGGTATATACCCAGAAGTGGAACTACCGGGTCATATGTTAATTCTATTTTTAATTTTTTGAGGAATCACCATGCTGTTTTCCACAGTAGCTGCACCATTTTACACTCCCACAAATAGTGCACAAGGGTTCCAATTTCTCCACGTCCTCACCAATGCTTGTTATTTTCTGGTTTTTTTTTGTTTTTGATAGTAGCCATCCTAATAGGCATGGGTGGTTTCTCACTGTGGTTTTGATTTGCATTTCCCTAATGATAAATGAATTTGAGCATCTCTTCAAATTCTTATTGGTCATTTGTATATCTTCTTTGGAGAAATGTCTGTTCAAGTCCTTTGCCCATTTTAAAGTCTGGTTGTTTTTTTGTTGTTGTTGAATTGTAGGAGTTCTTTATATACTTTGGATATTAACCCCTCATTGAATATATGATTTACAAATATTTTCTCCCGTTCCATGAACTGTCTTTTTACTCTGTTAATTGTATCTTTTGATGCACAGAAGTTTGAAATTTTGATGTATATTGCCATGTTTTGAGGCTACTCAGAGGAGCAAAGTGGCAATAATCAAGTTCCAATTAATTCTGCCCCACACAGAGTCCCACACCAAATTTCTCACCAGTCCCTCCCTTAGTGGTTCTTCTTCAGAGAAAAGACTAGATTCCAGGAGATAAAAAACTAAAACTGTTTGTGTAGCATCCTTATGCTTCAGAGAACTGTGCTGGCTATGGCTTCAGACCCACCAGGGACAAATTTGGGCGGGTCACGTTCCACCTCTGAGCCCCAGGTTGCTCATTTGAAACATGGAAATACCTCCCACCTTCAGGGGGCTGATGCATGTATGAAAACTCAGGATCTGGCCCCCCTGGGCCATGCAATTTGTGTTTGCAGCCTTTACAGGACAGAAGTTTTAGGGGCAGCTGAGAGAGACTGGCTACTTCCTTGATGTCATCTTCAAGGAGTCAAGGGCTTTCTTTCCATGCTCCCACCTCTCTCAATGGCCTGTGACAGCCTAGAGTTTATCCAGACCACCCACGTGGTTTCTCCCCTCAGAGTCAAGGAGAATGACATTTGTGTTGTCCTCAGCCCCTCTTGAGCTTCAATCTCCCCATCCACAAATTTTAGTCTCTGGGATTTGAGGAACAAATCTGTGTTCCCTCTCTTCACATTTCATGATTTGGATACCCCAGAGCCCTCAGCTAAGAATGTTCACTGAATAAACATTGATGATACAGTGATGGAGATGTGGGGGATCAGACTTGGTCATCTCAAAATATGTCTCTTTACCTTGATTATTTTCGAGAACAAGAGATTCTGAAAGAAGCTTTGACCTCCCCCCAGCCCCCAGTAACTGCCTGAAAGAATTTAAGATAGAAGGCCTCTCACCAGGACAGGCCATCACCATGCATAATTCTGGGTATGGATAGACTGGGAGGGTCCATGCTATGCCCATTCCAAGTAAAAGTAGAAGTTACCCTTTGTAAGAAACAATTACATTCATAAGGGAAATCTTCATTTGTAAAGGTATGTCCCTCTCTGTACCAGGAAGAAGGGGGCATGACCTTATCTCTAGAAACTCTTATCAGTGCAGAATGTAGAGACTTAAATCTGCATATTAACCTTACTCTTGTTTACTGTGCTTTTCTGGTAATCTCCCACAGCTGACTCTCCCCACCCTCAACATCCTCCTTTGTCTTTAGCTGAAGATATTTACCACGAGAACCTCCGCCGTTTTTGGCGAGTTGCTGTTTTTCCTGGGTCTCTCCCATGTATACATGTTTAAAGCTTTGTTTGATTTTGTCTTGTTATTCTGTCTCATGTCAATTTAATTTGTACCCCAGCCAGAAGGACCCGGAGAGGGTAGAGGATATGTCTTCCACCCCTACAGAGACAAAGGCTTGTTCATGAAATCCTGGAGAGGGATGGGAGGGTGGATCATGAGGGCATCTCTAACCAAAACAGAAGAGGGAGCTAGGGAGAGCCCAGCCACAAGATCTGCCTCCATCATCATCATCATCATCATCATCATCATCATCACCACCACCACCACCACCATCACCATCATAACCATCATTTCCATTGTAATAAAGAGTTTGATTCCATTTTTGATGTTGGACCACTGACGGCTTTCAGGTCACACTTCTCCTTTTTACTCTTTTGTCCCTCATCTGGACAAAAGGCCTATGCTCCCTCCTTTGGCCCTGGTAACAAGTTCAAACCAAGCAAATCATGTCCCATGCACAGGAAGCCTTACCCTCGCCTCATCCCTAACCACACTAAAGTAAGAGCAATTCATCCCTCCCTTCACTCAAATCAAACGGACAGCTTGAGTGCATGCCCTGCTCTCCCCAGAAAGCCTCGTTATGTGAGTAATAAATATTTTTATACTTCTTGGTGCATATGTGACATCATCAGATTTAACATCCAAACCAATTTTGTGTGTGTGGGTTTGATCCCGCCCTCCATGGGGCAATCATGAGACAGTGTTCATCACCACCATCACCTCCATCATCACCACCACCACCATTATCATCACCTCCATCACCATCACCACCATCATCATCACCTTTATCATCACTACCACCATTATCCTCCCCTCCATCACCATCACCACCATCATCACCACCTCTATCGTCACTACCACCATTATCCTCCCCTCCATCACCATCACCACCACCATCACCTTCATCATCACCACCACCATCATCATCACCTCCACCACCATCATCATCACCTCCATCACCACCACCATCATCACCTCCACCAGCATCACCACCATCATCATCACCTTCATCATCACCACCACCATCATCACCACCTCCATCACCATCACCATCATTACCTCCAACACCATCACTACCATCGTCAGCTCCATCACCATCACCACCACCATCGTTGCCTCCATCCCATCACCTCACCACCATCATCACCTCCATCACCATCACCACCATCATCATCACTATGACTTAACTCAGTGGTTTGTGCTGAGCACAGCAGTTTACATGGACTATCTCACTTAACCCTCATGACAACCCCATGTTATGGGTACAGCTGTTGTTCTCGTTTTAAAGATGAGAAAACTGAGTCATGGAGAGGACAAGTCACTTGCCCAACATCATATGGAGAGTAACAGGAGGAGCTGGATTTCACACCCACCCTCTTAACTACTATGTTCTCTGTCTCCTTCATGGTGAGAAAGTTCTTCTCCGTGTCTAACTCCTCACTCTCCTGCTGCGGTCATAGTCCATTTCCTCTTCCTGACCTCAGAGGAGCCCCAGGCAGCATCCAGCCAGGGATGCCAGGACTCCCCTTGGCACTGCCTCCCCCTCATCTCTTCTCCCACACTCTCTCCCAGGGGCCTCCTTCACTCCTGAGATTTCAATTATCACCTCCCTGTTGATGATTTCCAAACCCCTCACACCCCAAGGGGCTCTGCCTGCTGCCGGGCCCTCAAACAGCGGTCACGTGGACCCCTGCGTGTGGACCCCTGCTCTGAGCTCCGTGCTTTGCTGGTTTGTCACTGATGTGCCCAACAGCTCTGCAAGGTGGGCCTCACCCCCACTTACAGGTGGGAAACTAGGGCCCAGAGAGGGGGACTAGCGATAGGATTGGGGCCTCTACCCTCTGGACTCAGAGCCTGAGCCCTCCCTGCACCTACTGTCAGCCCACCCGCTGCCTCTGGGCTCTGTCCCCACGTGGATCACCGAGCGCTGGCTCCAGGCTTCTCTTGAAGTGGGACTGAAGTCTTCAGTCCTCACTGCACTCTCCGGGGAGGGGCCATCAGGATCTACAGATGAGGTGTCACCCAGCACTGACCACCAGATGCCACCTCGGCCACCTCACCCTGACACCTGCTCTCCTAACTCTGAGCTTCAGTGATACCCCTGCTGCGTCCTCTGCCCGGGGAGGCCTCCATCTGCTCTGCGCTATTCCCACCAGGAAAAATACACAGACGGCTTGAGGACCAAATCAAGTGCCACCTGCTCCAGGAAGCCCTCCCTGATCTGCCCTCTAGGAGCACCCCAGAGTCCCTCTGTGAAAGCATCCATCTCCCACATCCTTACAAGGTCCGTGTGTCCTTCTCCTCTAGACAGTGGGTCCCCAGAGTGTGGCCCACGGTGGCATCCATCAGCCCTGAAAGGGGACCTTGATGTTTATTAGAAACTGCACTGCCCTGGGGTCCCAGGGCCTGGTTGGGGGTCTATGAAAAGTGGGGAGAGTAAACCCAGCTTCCAGGCTGGGCTGATGGCAGGGGTTGTGGGGACATAAGTGACCTCCTAAGATCTCTCCACTGTGGGGTCACATTCTATTAACTCTGCAATGGTGCTGCAGTGCCCGTGTGAGAAGAGATGCGGGGGCAGAATGCGGGATGAGGTGGGGGGGGAGCTGTGACTGCGCAGGGAGCGAGGGCTGGGCTGCGAGGAGCTAAATGCTGGGTGGCAGCTCCCCTACAGCAGGGGGCCCGGAGCCTTTAGCTACCCTGGGTCCATCAGAGCAGTGCCTGCACACAGGAGGCGCTCAATCAATGCCTTTTGGACGAGCAAATCGACATCCTTCCCAAAGTCCCCCAAATATAAATCATCATCGTCATCATCAGTGTGGTTATTCGCTGTCTTCTAATCTTTACGTGAAGAGTAAATAAAAGATCTTTAGAAAACTTTGCTATTTTTTCTGATCTGCAAAATGCAAGACAAATTCTCACCTCCCCCATCAGATTGCTGCCCCAGGTCCCTCCCACGTGGACATTCTGGAGCCCCTGCTGCAGGCTGAGGGTTAGGACTTTATTGAGTGGGTGATTGTGACAGAAGCCAGAGCCATCGGGAAAGCATTAAGCCAGCACTGAGTTGATGAGGTTTGCAAATAAGAAAGCACCTCTTGAGACAGCCTGGAGTTTGGAGGCTGAGGCGAGAGACAGAGAAGCAGCTGTTGCTCCACAGGGGCCGTGGGCGCAGGGAGGGGGGTTGAGAGGGAGGAGCTGGGCAGGTGGGGGAAGAGCGGCCGGCCATCTCGTGACACAGAGGAAATGCTCTGGCTGCCCCATGTGCCGGGCACTGTGCAGAGCGTCATTGCCCCACTCTTCCCAAGAGCCCTGGGGGCTAGGCACCTCCCCCACGCCCACCTCACAGATGGGGAAACCGAGACTCAAGGAGGTGAACAAACATAGTCAAGTTCACACAACAGGTGGGCAGCTGAGCCAGGCAGGGCCAGTTCCGGACCTGGGCATGCAAACTGCTGACCCACCGTCTGCATCCAGGGAACCTGGAAATGAGAGGGGCCCCCCATGCCCTGCCTGCTGACCGCAGAGAGCTCCGGTCAGACAGCAGGGGAAGGAGTGGGGGCTGCTATGGGAGCAGCCCATGGGGGGGTCCCATGTGCAATCCTGAGGATCCAGACCCCAGGCCCTGACTCGAGGTCTGCAGAGCCCTCTGCACTGTTTCCCTCTTCGGTTTTTACCACGACCTGGGGCACAGGGGAGGGGACCGGGCACAGTGAGGTCATGCCAGTGATGGGTCTGGAAGGCTGTGCATTGGGACGGGCTGAGCAGGACAGCGCTGGCCCAGAGGAGTGGCTTTGGAGTCCATCTCCTGCGCTAGGATTCGCTCCATGAGGAGATGTGGCTCCAGGGCCAAGAATAGAGCAGGCCCAGCAGGGGGCCCAGCCCTGGTCACTGAGTGGATGGCAGCCACGAGGCCCCAAGGAGGCCCTGGGCACACGTGGGCTCCACAGCTGTCGACATTCAGGCCATGGGACTGACCAGGTCACTGTGAGTGTGTGGAGCGCCCAGTGCCCAGCTCAGCCCTCCTTCTGCGGCTCAGCCGGGATAACCCTCCTCGGTGCTGTGCCCCCTGGGAGGCAGGGGGAGTTCTCCAATTGTCGGTTCTTCCATCATCCCCCCACTTTCCAAGGGTGCTGGGCCTTTCTGCCCTGTGGGAGGCAGAGAGAGGACGCAGGCAGCTATAGATTGGAGGTGGCAGGAAACTGGGGACAGGGCTTGGACGGATAACAGAGAAACAGCGGGGAGATGGCAGTGTTGATGTGCGTGTTTATTTATTGGAGCTCAGGTGGATTTCCACGTCCTTGCCGAGACTCTGGTGTCGGGAGGGAAACGGTAGTGAGGTCAGGGGCTTCGTGCATGTGACAGTGGCCATGGGAGGGACATGGGGAGGCGCAGTGAGCACTAGCCCACACAGCCACACTCAGCTCTGGCTGCCCAGCGGGGAGGCCTGGGCGTCCTGCGGGGAGCACTCACTGAGCGCCTGGTGTGTGCCAGGCCCTGCAGGCGCAGCAGAAAACCAGCGAGGCCAGGCCCCGTCCTCATGGAGTGCATGTGTCTGGACAGTCCCTGCCCCCTCCCCCTGCCCACTCCCACCAAGTGGACCCCACCCTGGTCTCCGCCCCACCCCCCAACATGGGGTGTTATACAGGGGCAGTGCTGTGTCCTGGGGAGAGCACTGGGTTGGGAGAGCTGAGCTCTGGTCCTGGCTCTGTTCTCAATGTGTTGTGTGACCGCAGGCAAGTCGCTTCGCCTCTCGGGATTTAGTTCCCTCATCAGTAAATTGAGAGACACCCGCCTGTGTCTCTGAGCCCACGCTCCTCAAGCCTCCACTGCTGATTGACTTCACTCCTCCCTCAGGAGGGAGCCTGGCAACACCAGACCAGGGGTTTTCCTCTCCTCCTAACTCACCACCATCAGTTATAACAGAGGAAATGAACTGTTAAGTCACCCAGGAACTGGGCAGAGGAAGAAGCCCTCCTGCTCCCGCCTGCGACTGGGAGTGTCAGCTTCGTGGCTGCACTGACTGCAGGCTGGGGAGAAAGTGCCTTCAGAGACGGAGGCCTCCGCTAAAGTGAGCGTTACTGACCGTCACAAAGTGCAAAGTTCAACCCTGGGTTGGGATCAAGGGCGTAGATCATGGGTGGGGGCTTAGGATGCAAACTCATCCTGGAGAGGTCAGAAGGGGGTGGACCCAGCCCGGGTGGAGGGGCAGAGGGGAATGGGCGCCCAGCCTGCCACCCTGTAGCCACCCTCCAGCAAGCCCACGTCACCCAGAAGATTGGAGGTGGCGGAGTCTGCGGTCTCCGGGGGGCACCCAGTGAGAGCCCACGCTGGACATCCCTGGAGGAGCCTCATGGGCCTTGAAGGCCATCTGAGCCCCTGACCTCCTGCCCATTACTGTGCACCATGGGAAGCAGGGAAATAGTGGCTCTTCACCGGTGAACGTCAATGTCACTGAGGCAAGTGGTCGTTGACCACCTCGGAAAGTGAGCTGCCACCAACGTGGGCAGGCCGGGGGCTGGAAGACGAAAAGCCTGAGAAGCAGACTCCCGAGTCCTGGGTTTCCAGGGCCTCTCGGTGTCCTCTGACACCCAGGAATGGGGATGCTGAGTGGAGGAGCGGTGGAGGAGAGAGTCTGTGGATCTGCAGAGGTTGGGACAAGGAAGGGCTGGATCTGCAGGGATGGGGATCAGGAAGGGCTGGATCTGCAGAGGTGGGGACCAGGAAGGGGCTGGTTCCTGCTTCACGGCGTCCTCCTCAAGCCATTGGACAGATGCTCAGTATGCACCTGTCATGTGCCAGGTGCCGATCCAGGTGCTGGGGTGAGAGCTGTGAATGAAACAGACCCCGTCCCTGCTGTCATGGAAATGATAGTCCATTAGGGTCACGACCCCAGCACATCAGAAAAGCATGGGGAATTGCAGCTGGGGTCAGAGCTCTGGAGGGGGTTATGGCACTATGAGGATGGATAATCAGGGATGGAGGGTCAGGCATCACACTTGGTTTTCTGCCTGCATCCTCCCCCCACCCGTTACCACCACCATCACCACCACCATCATCATCATCACCATTATTGTCATTGTCATCATCATCATCACTGTCTTCACCATCATCACCATCACCACCATCACCAGCACCATAATCATCTTGTCATCGTCATTGTCGTGGTCACCACAGCTCCCCTCGCTGAGCCCTCGTGGGCACCAGGTGTTGTGCAGTGAGGTGCTTTGTGACGAGCCCTCTTACCTGCCCCTTCAACACCCCAGAGGCGAGTACTATTATTGTCCCCTCACGGAAGAGGGAACCCAGCTCAGGGAGGTGAGGGCCGTGCCCAGGGTCCCTATCAGAAGTGGTGGACCCAGAGGAGGACCCAGGTCTCCACACTCAACACAGCACTCTCTCCCCTATGACGGGCCTCCCAGGCCCTCCCTCTGGGGGTGCACAGAGGTCGACCACCATGACGGCCCCACCTCAGGAGGAGTGTTGGGAATGGGGACTCAGACTGTGGGTTCATAGCCCAGCTCCTCCTGCCTGGCTGAGCCCTGGGCAAGTTCCCCAGGGGGGTGTGGGAGGGTGAAGGAGCCCCCCGTGCACCATGAGTGCTCAGCTCAGAGTGTCAGCCCGCATCGGGGCCTGGCCCCGGGCTTCCCCTCCCTGTGTCCACCCCCCTCTGACCACTGCTCAGACTCTCATCCCAGTCCTTCCCTCGACGTCCACCTCAGACCCGCTCTGCCGTCACCCGCAGGGCCACCTGCCTCTGGTGTTGAGGGGGGCAGGTAACGAGGACAAGTGACACTCCCGTCCTAGACCCCGACCTGGGACTTCACCGGGGGGCTTCCCAGAGGTCCAGCTCACCCCCAGCCCCTCGATGGCAGATTGGACGAGAGCCCCCGCCTCAGGCTTTCCCAGCCCAGCACTTGTGACCAGAGTGATGGGTGAGCCCCTTCTCCTACGCCCCCAAGGGCATTGGCCCCATTAATATGGGTCCTTGTTTGTGGTTGCGGAGTTCTGCTCTCTGCTTCTCCCACTGAGTGGCTTCTACCACTTTGAATGGATAAAAGTGGACGCGGCTGACACAGGGCAGAGAAATCCGTGAGTAATAACAGCTGACACGAGAGCTCGTGTGTTGTCTCATCGCAGAGGGAGCCAGGCAGGCGTCTGAGGACTGAGATGGACTGAGACCAGGACACACCTGAGGGCCCAGGAGCCTGGGCAGATGCGGCCCTGAGGGGAGTGGGCTCAGGGCTCTGCCCCCTGCCCAGAGGTCCAGGGCCTCCTCCGGGCCTCTCACAAGCCGAGGCAGCGATGGAAGGACCTAGACTATGAGCCCCTGTGTCATCAAGCGCCTCTCTCCATGTGTCTATTCGTCTAGTCAGCAGGCATTTATCGAGCAACTACTACACGCCTGGCCGGCACGGCACAGTGGTTAGGAGTGTGAGCTCTGGGGTCTGACCGCTGAGGTTCACATCTCATCTCGGCCACTTGCCAGCTGTGTGTCCCAGGGCGAGTGACTTCACCTCGCTGTGCCTCAGTTTTCTCATTTGCAAAATGGGGCGTGTTAATATTGGTGCATATCTTATAGGGATGTGATCAGGACTGAGGGAGACAATTTGTGCAAACTACTTAGACTGGTGTCTGCACAGGGTGAGTTCTCGATAAATTTAGCAATTCCCTTCCCTCATGGAGCACACTTACAAGGTAGGATCATCAACTCCATTTTAACAGGTGAGTGAATTGCATTTTGAGAAACTTAGAAAGGTTGGCTAGGTGAACCGTCTTACTCAAGGTCACCTAGCTAGTCAGAGTCAGAGAAAGGACTTGAGTCCGGGTCTGTCTGTATCAGTTACAACTGTATTTAACTGCAAGTAACAGAGACTTTGGCTAACAGTGGCGTGAAAAAACAGGCTTGTTTTTCTCACCTGAAAAGAGGTCCAGAGGTGGGTGACTGCTGGCCCTGGTTCAGCTGTTCAGGATGCCACACAGGACCCAGGTTCTTTCTGCTCTGCCATCTTTAGTGCAGGTGGCATCTTGTCCCTGGGTTTGTAGCCTCGTGGTCATGAAATGGCTGCTGCAGCTCCAGACATCATGCCTCGATAGCAGGCAGGAGGAAGGATTTGGGCAAAGGGCAAGAGAGTTGTACCAACTGAGTCTGTCCCTTTTATTCAGATAAAGAAATCTTTCTTAGAAGACTCACCTAAGTGGGATTTGCTTCTATTTCATTGGGTGGGACATAGCAAATCCTAGACCAATCACTAGCCATGGGGATGAGATTACCATAGCTTGTTTAGGCCAGTCAAACCCGCTCCTCCAAGGTGAGTTGGGACCATCCTCTCTGGTAACAGGGGAGCCCTGCCACCGCCTGCCACAGCCCAAACAGATGAGGGTATTGGCGAGCGATGAATGGTGTCAGACACACAGTCTAACCACCGGGACGCATGGCCCTTCTGTACTCTGAGATCCTGATGTTCTCTACCCCTCAGTCAACATGCACCGAAGCCCCTGGCCAGACCAAGCCTGAAACCTGGGCTGCAGAGAGTGAGGTGCGCCTCTGCCCTCAGGCTGCTCACAGTTAGATGGGGGAGGCGGATGGACAAGGGGGCTGTTCTATTCTAGGTGGACAGTTCTACAATGAGGATGGGCATAGAGAGCTGAGGGAGCTTAGGGCAGTCGGGGCAGGCCTCCCTGAGGGCACATCCCTGCAGAGACTAGGAGGTCCAGGGGGAGGTGTTCAGTGAAGGGGAGGGGCTCTCAGGAGGAGGGACCAGCTGGTGCAAAGACCCGGGAGAGAGTGAGTGAGAGAGACACGTCAGCAGGATGACAAGTGGGTCCGTGTGGCCCAGGCAGGTTTTGGGGGGTGGAGGGTGACCAACGATTGAGAAGATGGAGGAGGCAGAGGAGGCTGGATCCCTAGGGACCTCAGGAGCCACATGGAAGGGTTTGACCTTGACCCTGAGTGTGGTGGGGCCCCTGGGGGACAGGAAGCCCTGGAGAGATTCAGCTGGACGTGCGTTTTAGAAAGATCATAACCCTGCTGTGTGGAGGGTAGGCTAGGGGAGAGAGGGTGGAGGGTTGGGGCTGGAGAGGGGGTGGGGAGGGTCGAGGGTCGGGGGAGAGGTGCAGCCTGGACCAGTTAGGAGCCAAGGCCAGATGTGAGGGTTCCTGGACCGAGATGGGAACAGCAGGGGGAGGAAGCGCCCTGTGGAGACAGCCTGGTGACCCTTACATGTGGGAGGAGGGAGGGGAAGGGGAGAGGGTACGGGGGGGCAGCGGGGCAGTGACATGATGCAGATCTTGGGCCTGGGCCACTGGGGGACGTTCAAGGACATGTAGGAACTTGAGAGTCCCCAGGAACCGTGTCACCCCCGCGCTGCTCATCTCAATGACCAGTCGCCACCCAGGAGGACCGACCTGGGGGCTGGGCCTGTCATCCTCTGGGGGACGGACCAGAGCAGAGCCGCCCCCTCTATCCCCTGGACCACTTGTTTCCAGCTCTGACCACTGGTGTTCCCATCCCACATTGCCCCGGCTGTCACCCCTCCCCCAAACCCTCCTCACAGATCAGGTGACTGTTTACCAGGCTAAGGACGGGCCACTCCAGTAACGACAGTCGACCTTATGGGGCCCCCAGCCAGTCAGGCACTGACCTGAGCACGTCACACTCAGGACCTCGTCTCAGGCTCCCACACCCTGTGAGGCAGGTGCTGTTACTGTCCCCAGTGTATGGACCAGGAAACTGAGGCACGAGAGGTTAAGTCACCCGCCCAAGGTCACGCTGCTCATAAGTCGTGGACCAGTCTCGCACACCCCACAACTCTCTCCCCGCAGCCGCTGAAAAGGCCCTCCATGGCGATCTAGTCTTTCTCTTATTTTGCAAAAGAAGAAACTGAAGCCCAGAGAGGACAAGCAACTCATCCAAGGTCACACAGCACATTAGTGACCAAGCCAGTCTTCCCAATTCTCACCCAGGTTTTCTCCACCTACAGGACACTCTGGCGACCTTCTCTGTGGCACTGTCAGGGAAATGACCCAGATGCTGGACAAGGCCAAACAAAAGGAGGCCCAGGTAACTGTGGAGGGCGCCGTGAAGATGGGCAGTGCCCACAGCAGCCGGCAAACTGCCAGGGCCCCTGGGCTCCCTCCTTCCTCCCACCCACACACCGCAGAGACGTACGGGCTTTGAAAATGGAAGTCGGCTCCGAGTAAACAGATTAGTAGTGGTTATTGCTAGCAGTTTATTAATTAAGTGTCCTAAATACACCGAAACCTGGGCATTTCACTTAGATTTATAGGGATAATTTAGATTTATGAGACTAGCTATTATGCGTTAAGTACAGAAAATGCCAGTTGGTCCTCAGAGACACTGTTTCCTGCAGTGTGAAGAGAACACTGTGTAAACTGCTGGTTTCCCGTGTGGAGCTGAGCTGATGGGGAGGTAGGAGGGCGGACTCTCCTGGTCTCACATGACGGGGTCTGCTCTGGGGATCGTCCCGTCCTCCCCTAGGTGGTTATTCAATCAAACGCAGGCGTGGCCCCATGGAGGCGGCGACACTTAGAGAGGAAGACTCGCGGGGCCGCGTCCAGAGCAGCTGGAGGGCTGAGGGCACCCGGGGCGGGGCGGGGGGCGAGGAGGAAGCGCCCAGGATGGGAGTCTGGAGCCCCAGGTTCTTTTCCCCCTGGGCGCTGCCTGGCCCGTGACCTTGGGGCGCTCACCTCCCCTCCGTGCACTTTCATCTCCAGGGCTCGGAACGAGGAGGGGCAGGGCCTGGTGGTCTGGACACCCCGCCGGCTCTGAGGTTCGGTGGGTCTGGTCCCATGTGTGCGTGGGGATGACCGATCGGTTCCCGTCGGCTGATGGACGCGCTGGCCATGACTTCCCAATCCATCTTGCTCTGTCCCACACCCCCCAGTCCTGGGAGCTCTGCTTTCATGACTCTGAAGGGGCCACATCCACCAGGCCGTGGGGGACCTGTGGGCTCTGTGGGCACATCTTAGGAAGGGACACAGGACAGTGAAGGCTCAGGCCTCGTCCTGGAGGGTTCATGGTTTAGTGAGGCACCGAGAGGCCAGCTCCTAGAAGCTGTCTGCAGTGACAGCCCCAGACACGCCCAGAGGTGATGTGTCTCCTGGGAACGAGTAGGGGAGGTGGCCACGGGGCTTGTTTCCCAGATGGTGACGCTGAAGCTCAGAGAGGGCAGCTCTCACATGGTCCCACAGCCTCGAAGGGACAGGTGGGGAGGACCGGAGTCTATGCCAGCTCCTCTGCCACGTGGCAACTTGGAGAAGTTACTTGAGGGTATGGATCTTATTCCTGCCGGTGTGTCCCTCCCAGGCTCTTCCCTGGGGCCTGGGACAGTTCACCTAAACTAGTCTCTGACCTTCCATCTTTGAGCCAGCTCTCCTGCGCTGTCCATTTCTCCAGATACCTGGACACGAGCAGTCAGTAGAAGGGGCAGCGGGGAGCTCCTGGAAGCTAGACTGGGAGATCTGCCTTCCAGGACTGTTTGTGTGACCCTGAGACAAGAAGCTTCATCTCTCTGAGCCTCAGTTTCCCCCCTGTAACATGTGGGTAACAATTCAACTTACCTCGTGGCTTGTCCTGAGGATGCTACCGAACAGTTTACTCTGAGTTCATTCATGCTGTCTTGCTTTGGATCATTTCCTTCCCTTTGCTTGGAATGCCCAAACGCATCTCCATCTGGTGAACTCCTATTCGTCCTTCAAAACCCAAATGCAGCTATCGTCTCCTCTAATGACAGCTACTGTTTGTGCCTATGGCATACATTCCCCTTCTGTGGTAACGGAACCTTGATTTTTCCGGGGGAGCTCTCTTTCCCCCATACTCAATCCATGTGGTCCTGGAGGAGCTACTCAACACTCCCAGGCTCTCTTCTCAGTACTTTATATGAGTCAACACATTCAATCATCATAAAAAATGATGGTGAATATCAATACTTATTAACATGGAAAGAGGTGCTGCAAGATCCCATTTGGATAAACTGCAGTGATGGATATTTATGCAAAGAGGGCCGATGTATGCGGCAGAGCCCTGGTGGGAAATGAATCCCCCTGGATGGTGCGGACAGAAGCTGTGATGCAGGGCCAGCTGGTGGAGGTGACGGCAGGGCTACGGGAGCACACAGGGTTGGGGGTGGTGGCCCGAGAGCAGCAGCCCCAGGGAGCTGTCAGCATCTGCAGGAGGACAAGAGGAGGATGGTGAGCAGTCCTCCTGGAGCCCCGGGAGAACCGGAGCCATGGAGGGGTGCCCACCGGAGCTGCGGTCTCAGGGGGACGCCCACACTCAGAAACTTGGGGTTGAGGCAGGGACGGAGCAGGGAAGAGAGACCCTGACCTCCCTCCTCTCCAGCCCTCTGGACTCCTGGGTGCCTCCCACTGGTCCAAATCCATGAAAGCCGGTCTGCGAGGAATCCCGATAGTCCATGCAGGTCGGCCTCGGCACAGAGCAGGACAGAGCGGGTGGATGACGGATTGGGGGCGGAGAGTGGTGAAGGGGAGCACCAGCCATAGAACATTCCTGACAATGGTAATGGTGCTACCTGGGGGCATTTTAGGGATTTTAGACTCTTTGAACTTTGTTTTCAGTTTTTCAGCAAGAACGAACCACTTTTCTTTTTCTCCCCAAAGCCCTAGTAGATAGCTGTATGTCATAGTTGTACATCCTTCTAGTTGCTCTATGTGGGACGCCACCTCAACATGGCTTGATGAGCGGTGCGTTGGTGCGCGCCCGGGATCCGAACTGGTGAACCCAGGGCCGCCGAGGCAGAGCGCGTGCACTTATCTGCTACACTGCTAAGCCACCGGGCCGGCCCCAAGAACGAACCACTTTAAAACAGCGAAGTGATTTATTTTAAGTGATCAGAAGGAGGAAGCTGGGAGCCATACAGCACCCCTGCGATGCCTCCTCTCTTGGGGCAGAATGTGGGTGAGGAACAGGTGAACTTGACCTCATGAGCCCGCTGGGAAACGGGGTCTCAAAGGCTCGTCAAGGCTCAGCAGGTGCAATCGTGCTGCGGTGACAAGTGGGCTGGAGCCCAGAGATCCACGTCCAGCCTCTGACCTGCTGTGTGACCTTGAGCAGGTCTTGCCCCTCTGGGCCTCAGTTTCCCCATCCTGTGCAGAGGATGCACCTGTGACCTCTAAGGACCTTTCCAGCTCCCATGAGCTGTCCTCTGAGAGGTAAGAGGTTAGGGACACTGCTGGGAGCCCCCCGGGGTTTTCCTGTGAATGTAGACTAACAGCTCTGCTTATTGTGAGAAAGGCGGAACAAATGGCCCTGGAAAGTGCCTGGGGCGCTTCCACGATGATTCAAACCCAACTGTGAAGACTCACACTCAGAGTTTTCTGTGACGGGCTGGGTGCTGCTGCAGCAGGCTGGGAAGGGAAAGGAGAGCATCTGGGGCAGCGCGGAGGAGCCTGGCCGCTGGAGGTGGTGCGGAGTTCAGGGCCGGGGCTGGGGCAGAATCCCCACTGCCCTCACTGGGCTGTGTGAGCCTGGATGAACTTCTTTGCCTCTATGAGAGTCAGTTTCTCCAGCTATAAAATGAAGGGTTGAATAGGTAATCCCTGTGGTCCTGTCCAGCTCTGTGTCCACACTGAGTGGGGAATCTGGCAACAGGAGAAGCTGGGGGACAGAGGTTTCCATCATCACCATCATCACCATCATCATCATCGTCTTCACCATCACCACCATCATCCTCATCATCACCATCATCATCACCACCGTCGTTATCATCCTCACCATCACCACCACCATCATCATCACCATCTTCAACACTATCACCATCATCCTCGTCATTGTCACCATCACCAGCACCACCACCGCCACCGTCATCTTCATCTTCACTATCACCATCATCACACCATGATGATCATCATCATCACCATCATCACTAGGAAGAGGCTTCCTGTGCACTAGACAGTGTGAAGAGGGTGCTTGCTTCTGCTCAATGAGTAGTCACTGTTATCACACCCATTTTATAACTAAGGAAACTGAGGCTCAGAGAAACCAAATCATTTGCCAATCCTATCACGGTCCAGTGGAGGAAACTGAGGCCAGAGAGGGGAGGGGACTTGTCCAAGGTCACGTTTTGCACCAGAGGCAGAGCTGGGCCCAGAAACTGGTTCTCCTCTTCTATCTCTTTTTGCTTCTCCCTCGTGTTGCTTCCAAGGATGTGACCTCTGACCCCTCAAATATTCCATTCATTTCACAAAGTCTTGTGGACACGACCCGCCCTGCACTGGGCTGAGTGCCATGAGAGGGAAGAACAAGGAGGGGCCAGACCCAGATTTTTCCCAAGGTCTTTACTACCCGGAGATGACCATTCACGAGGCTAGTTAATCCTGGCTCCAGACCCACGTGGAATGAGCTTCCACAGAGAAATGTCCAGCAAGTGGCAGGGAGGCCAGGCTCCCCTTTGGAGGCAAACACACCACCTGAAATCCACGAGGCCAGTCTGTCCGGGCTTCACGGAGGCTCCAGAGTCAGGCCGTGCTCACCCAAGGTCCCCCTGGGAGTTGGGAGCAGCTCCAGGACCAGGGCCCCAGCCCCCGGCAGCTCACGAGGTCCCGACTCTGCCCCTCGGATGGGGGGCCGCCCTCGGCCGTGGTCTGCAGCCTCCACTGGGCTCAGGCAGAGGAGAGCAGCCGAGCTCCCATCACGGCCCAGGAGCCCCCAGCAGCTGACCAGCCAGGTGTCCCCTCCAAGAAGCACCGGGCCACTTGGTTGGACTTTGAAGGTGAACACACCATGTTGAAGTCCCAGGGCCTCCTGTCACTAAGAAGTGCGCCCTGAGCACTGGAGCTCAGGACACCTGCCTTGAGGACAAAACGAGAGGAGGCCGTGGCCTCCGTCCAGAACCCTCATCTGTGAGCACCTTGTGACAATCCCCGTACCTTTCTCTGACTCCTCTGTCCAGAACCCTCATCTCTGAACGTGGTGTGATGATCCCTGTACCTTCCTCTGAGTCCTCCGTCCAGAATCCTCGTCTCTGAGCACGGTGTGATGATCCCCGTACCTTTCTCTGAATCCTCCAAACGAGGTAAAGCTGTCATTGTCCCCCTTTGCTGACGAGGAAACTGAGGCTCTGCCAGGTGAGAAGCACGCTCAAGTCCACGGCTGTGAGCGGCGAGGCCAGGACACACAGCCAAGTGCCCCGGAGCACTGCCTGTGTGCCCCCTGCCCTCTGCCTCGTCTTCTGCAAAGATGAAATGCGTGTCATTAAGGGACCTTGTTTCCAGCAGAGCCGACGCAGAGCTTTTGGATGAGATTGAACCAGGCAGGGCTCGGTCACACGCAGCCTTTATGATGCCGCTGCTCAGCACGGGGACCAGAGGGCCAGGCCATCTGGTTATATGTGTTGAAATATTGCTTGACGTTGCTTGATGGTCCCTCTGCGAGGGGACAGATTGTCCTGATGTATTGTTGGTTGGGGAAATAGGGGGGAGAGAGAGGGACAGAGAGAGAGCCAGAGACAGAGGGAGACAGAGACACAGAGAGAGAGAGAGACAGACAGAGAGAGAAACAGAGACAAAGAGAGAGAGACAGAGAGAGAGAGAGAGCGAGAGAGCACATGCAGAGACTTCCACGTCAGGACGTGGTGAATACTGAATTGAGCTGCTTTTTGTGGGACTAGAATGCCTGATGGATTTTTGAAAAGCAAGCTCCCCTGCAGCAGAGACAGGGGGGCACAGGCAGGTGTGGGGTCTGCAGAGCGCGGAGGCTCCCTCAGAGTGTGGGGCGGGGGACCTGTGGCGGCAGCAGGAATGACTGAGTCCAGGTGCAGAGGGGTGGCCGTGTGCGAGCAGAGGAGAAACACCTTCACCTAGGATCCCCCTGCTCACACCGCAGTGTGCTCATGATGTCCCCAGGGGCCAGGTTTAGTGACCTGACTAAATCAGCCCATGCAGAGGCAGGGGTTAGGCTGAGGTCAGAAGCGTGGCTCTGCTCTCCTCCCCCACTAGAGGGGCTCCATGCAGGGGTTCAAAGGGTGTGGGGACAAGTGCTGTTAGCCAACCACGGGCTGGCCCCTGCCTGCCCTGTGGGTGTGAGAGATGGGGGTTCGGGGCACCTCTCTGCCCATCGCCTGCGTCAGAGACAGTCCCTGGGTCACGTGACACGCACCCCAGCCACCCCCTTCACGTGTCCTTGCAGTAAACCTTTGCTGGACCTGTGCTGGCTCTGAGGGCGATGCCACTGGACCAGGTCTCACAGACCAGTGCAGGAGACAGAGGACGAATCCCACATAGAACAGTGTGGTTGAGAGCCATCACAGCGCCCCCACGTTTATTGAGCGCTTACTATGTGCTGGGCTTTGTAATTTGACGTGCAATCCTGCCCCAGGATCACTGTGTGCACTGGGCTGATGTTTTCTTTGTTCCGCTCCCGCCCTGCCAAACCCAACCATGGACCAACACAACCAGCCACTTTCTCCATGTCTGTACTGAGCATGCGGCAGGCAGCTGTGGAAAAACTGTGCATCAGGGAGGACTGACACCACCTCTGGGGCACAGGGGCCACCTCAGCTGCCACCAGCATCACCCATCCCTCCTCTGACCTTCCCGAGGTCTGCTCCTTTTCCTCCTCTGCTCATCCTCGCCCACCTCAGGGGCCCTCCCCAGTGAAGGCCAGACCCTGGACCTCCCACCGGCTCCCACCTCCTCCCGCCACTGCAGACGCTCTTGAGCACCCCTTCTCTCTTCCCGTGTCTTCAGCTTCCTCAACCCACAACTTAATTCTTCCCTGTGTACAAGCTGCTCAAACCTTTCCCACTCTTGGCCTTAAAGGAAACCCTTCTCTTCATATCCCCAAGCCCCTTGAGCCATTGCCTTCTTGCCTTATCAGCAGCTGCTATTTCAAGGCACTGTCTTTGTTCTCTTCTTCCATTGTCGTCTTCTCTGCTCCGGCTGCCTGGAGAAGCCATTCCCCGTGCCCACTGCAGCTGGCCGATGCCCACTGCTTCTTCCAGACCAGCTCAGAGATCACCTCGTTGAAAATGTTGCAGCAGATGCTGCTGCCACCTCACCACGTCCCCTTGGCCCAGTTCCTGACACGCAGCTAGCCTCCCTCCTCAGACGTCCCTTCTCTCTTCTCTGCCTGTGCGATTTCTCCAGCACGTGGGGGCATGCTTATCTGTGGGCAGCACAACATCCGAGTGTAGGGGACTTAACACATCCCAGGAGCAGCCCTCACACCGTGGGGCGTGAGGGTCAGGGGATAAAGATCCCAGCCTCCCCACACTGGCAGGTTGGTCCTGAGGTGTCTCCACGCTGTTCCTCAGACGTCCACAGGGGGACTGAGTCCCAGTTGTCTGCAGAGGTAGCCACTCACCAACGCCCCGTTTGTTGGCTTGTCTCCCATCCCTTCATCATTCTTTACCCCCTTGCTGTGCTTCCTGGAATCGCCTCCCAAATCAACTCCCAGAACCCAAGTCCTTGTCTTGGGTCTGGCTGGGGCACCTCCTCTAAGACAGATGCCTGCCCCACCTGAGCTCCAAGGAGTTGGTGCCCCCTCCTCTTGCCCTCTGATGCCCACGAGGCATTTCTACGTCCTATGTGAGACTGCGAGCATCTTGGTCAAGTCAGGTTCTTATTATCTCTATTCCCATCACCAAGCACAGTGCCTGGGAAAATAGATGGTTATTACATGTTTGCTGAGAGTGAGAAAATGAATGAGTGAAAGAGCGAGAAATGAGTCTCAAAGCTATCCAAGCCCTCTGGCAGACCCTGAGGGCAAGTCACGCCAGCGCATCAGATCCTCTCAAAACCGACCTTCACCAACAGCAGAAGCTCTACTGTTGCATGTTCCGCCCAGTCCTAGAGGTCTTTCACTCTGCTCACCAACCCTTCATCCTTCCCTCCACAACATCCTCTGCTCTGCACAGCCCAGGGCATCCTCCTGCCAGGAACAGTCCTCAGAGCTCTGAGCCTCTCAGAGGGAGGTTCCAACTCCAGTTAAGTAAAAGTTAGAGGAACACAGTGAAATGCTATTATAACCTGACATAATTCAATGCTACCTCCCAGCAGATGTCGCTTTAGAGGGATGGATGTGTCTCAGCTGGACCTGAAGTCTCATCCAGAGAGCACCCAGAAGAGCCATCTATTTGCAGCCAATGAGAATAGCACTGAGGAATGATCATTTCAACACATCAGTTTATTTGGCTCAAATGGATCCATGGAGGTTTCCAGGAGAAGCCATTAAAATTGTTGTTGCAGAATTGAAGTGGCTGCTTCCAAGCTGAGGTTGGCCAAAATGCTTTTTTCAGCCTTTTATTTCCTGGGGTGGGGGAGGAGGGACACTCTGAGCATATGCAGAATGCCTGGGGCACTCGAATGCAGCGCCCGTGTCCCACAAACAATAATTTTACAGCGAGAAAAAGGCTTGTAGAAGGGATGGGGATGACCCAAGTCTATACTGCATGTTGGTGGTGGAGCTGGGAATCTGAGTCCGAATCTGGACAACTCCACTCCCCTGATCTTTCTGAAGGGCAGGCAGGGTGGAAATCATGCTGAAATCCAAGAAACACCCTGGGCTGGTTCATGCGGTTTTGCCCGACATTGAGTTAACACACTGGCTTAGGCATCAGGGAACCTGGGATGTGCTGCTGGCTCTGCCCCTCACTTGCTGGATGACATTGGGCAACTCTATTCCTCTCTCTGGATCTCAGTTTCCTCATTTATAAGAAGATATGATAGATGATCTCGCAGGGGTCTTCCAGCTCCAAAAATCTATGACACTCTGGGCCTCAGTTCCCACATCTTTAAAGTGGGCATAATGCTCTACCTCCTAGGATGCTGTGAGGATCAAGTGAGGTCCAGAAGGAGCTCCCTGGAACAGCTGTATGAAAGTAAACCCTGGAACCGCCCTTTTCATCACTCACATATCTGCAGGGAGGTGGATTGAGGGTAGAGCTAGGGCCACATGTGAGCTGCTAGATGGAGTAAAGGAGAAACAAATGTGTCAGTCCCTTCCAGGCTGGCAGTTCTGAAACTAGGAAGCAACCTTGGGGGGGGTGTAGGGGGGCTATAGATCCCTGGGCCTGAGTTTCTGAGGCCAGGTCCCCCTTGATGTTTCCACTTGTGAGCTGGAATCGCATATCTCAGCCTTCTAGTCCAAGGGCCTTGGCAGGGTTGGGCGGCAGACAAAAACCAAGGTGGGGAGGGAAAGAGAGAGAGAGAAGGTGGAGGAGGAGGGGAAGGGGGAAGAGGAGAGGGCAGGCTTCTTCCTTGACATCAAAGGCTGGCTCCCTCACTCACTAGCTGAATGAGTAGGGGAAAGTTCCTCAGTTTCAGTCCTCAGTTTTCACATCTGTAAGTTGGGAATAAGAATGGCACCTCTTTCATGGGGGTAATGCTGGCCAGGCTCTTAGCACCACATTCAGCCCAGGGTAAGTTCTCAATGCTCGGCGGGCAGCAGTGGCAGCGGCAAAGTAAATCCACACAGTGATGTGTATTCAGGGGGAGGCTACAGTCTCCGCGCTGCTGAGCACGAGGACAGGAAGACAAATGGACTTCTTCTTGGAGAGAAAGAGGTGAATTTGCCCAAGTGGAGAGAGATCGGGAGAGGCACAGACCCAGGTCATACACGTGAGGCTGTGCAGATAACAACTTTCTATTACATCAATTGAAGCAGGAATTCTTTGCATCTGCCCAAGAGCAATTATATTAGTGTGGAGAACAGTTATGAATTCATGTGCTATTGGTTATTATAATGATTATAATAATAAGCTGAAGACAAGTTCATGTCAATAGATCAATCAGGAAGAAATGTCAACCATGAGCAAATGACTATCATGTGTATAAACAATGAGCGTGATGTTAGCGAGACAGGAGAGGGGGTGATGGGGCACTGGCCATGTGCGGTCACCTTGGACACTCACTGGGGTCGGCATTTGGCATCAAATGAGGTGCAGCAGGTGAAATAACATCCCCCAAATCCCACGATGGGCGAGTGGGCCGGACCCCAGCCCAGCTGTCTGAAGCCGAGGCTCTGACTGCTCATAAAAGTTGGCCAAAACCATGTCTTCCAGCTGGACCTTCCTAGTCCTCCCAAACCCAGCTACACGGGGGGACAGAGCAGCCCAGGACCGAGGCGTATAGATGGTTGGGGTGAGGGGACCTTCCCTGCAGTGCTGATGGGCTGGACAGGAAGTGTAACCAGGGACTGCGTCTGCAAGGCCAGAAGGCTGAAAATGAAAAAGCACATTTCCACTGGGTTGTAATGTCCTTAGACTATGGAGTGTCCTGGCTGGAAAAGCCTTTAGCGTTCATCTGGTGTAGCTCCCTTATTTTAAAGGCGAGGAAGCTGATACTGGAAGGAGTGACTTGCCCAAGGTGATGAGGTGAGCCAGTGGTCTCAGAGAGGGACTAGACCTCTGGGTTACTGACCCCTCCCCAGTTCTTTCCCCACAACAGCCTAATGACATTTTCTGTATGTTCATAAGTATATGGTGGTCTTGATAAAGTGCTGCCTCACTGCAGTGGGTTGGGCCAGGTGAATTCTTTGTGACCTGGGGTTTACCTTGGCACCATTGGCTGAAAGTTAGCAGGTCCCCCTTTCTGTTCTCCCTCATGCTGGGTCCCCGAGAGCCTTCTGCAGGAAGGCAGGTTCTGTCCATGGTGCTGAAGTGGGATCTGTTTATTTCAACAAAAGAGTGCTGGCCTTAGGGTCCTTGCCATCTCTGTCTTTTCCTTGAATTCTGCCCCCTCCACCACCTGTTCTAGCCCCAAATGACATTGCTGTTTAGGGCCTCTGGCCCATATAATGAGAGTGTGCTTCCTATCTCTGATTGACTCTAGCCACTGCCTCCCTCACCAAGAGCATCAGCAAGGTTGCCCAGGGCAACCTGTTATGTGCTTGTTGCCATGGAAGCCTTTGCCACCCTCCTGTTAGTTTCACTTTAGTATGGATCCAGTTTATTCTATTGTGTCCCAGAGTGGGGGCTTTAATAATATATTCCCAGGGAAGGGCAGAGATCAGAATTAATGCCCCAAGGGGGTCTAGTAATGAAGGGAAGAAAACACATATATTAGGTGCCAGATGATATGGTAGATGGTGTTTATATGTTATTATGCATGATTAAGCCCATTTTACAAATGAGGGAACAGACTCAGAGAAGTTGGGTCATGTGCCTGAGACCACACAGCTTTCCACTGCTTCTCTTCCTTGGAAAGCTGGCCTGGGATTTGGCTGTGGAAGGCACACACCTGCTTCTTGGGGCTCAGTGACCCTGTCCTTCCTACCTCCATGTGACCACGTCACCAAGTGAGCAGCAGGACCTCCAGCAGCCAGAAAGAAGAGCCCACTCTGACATGCCCATGTTGGTTCCTGGAATTTTGGGACAGCTGAGCTGGGAAGATTCCTTTAGACACTAAATCCTGCCCCAAGTCCAGCGTCACCAAACCAGTCAAGGGAAATAGAGGGTAGGGATGGTGGGTACTCTATCCCTGCCCATTCTATCAAGTCTGGAGTTTAGTCCTGATTTGACTACTTCTTGGCTGTCTGATCTCAGACAAGTTACCCAACCTCTCTGAACCTCCTTGAAACACAATTGTGGAAGATTAAATGCAGCACCAGCAAAGCTTAGCACCCAACAAATTTCTGGAACTTTTCTCTCTCTTTTCTCCAATCCATCCACTTGATCATTTCAGAATCTGCCATATGAGTGAATAGGGACCCACTCTCTGGACATAGGTTCTGATACAAGCTGGGCCAATAGAACCTTCCTGGGATTTTGGAGCTAGAAGTGAAACAAGTATGTCTCCTCTTGTCTGTTGTAAGCTTGGGGGCTAATGGCAGTTATGTTCCTCCAGGTGGGGGGAGGCACAGAGAGCACTTGTCTGCAGGGAGAAAGCAAGAAAAAAAAAGCTTCTCACAGAGAGAAACAGTGGGATGGATGAAGAGAGCATTTTCTGGGTTTCCCTTTGTGCCAGCCCATTTCTGGCATGCATCTCAGGGCCTGGACACCAATAACCATTCAACAAATCCTCACTCTCGCTCAGGTTAGCCAGAGTTGGTTGCTGTTCCTTGAAACCAAAAAAGCTGGATATAATAAATATAAATTTCTCTGTAAAATGTAAGAGCTAAGGACCACCACCCTAAGCAGGGCGTTCTATGCCTTTTGCTCTCCCCCAACAAAAACAGTGGTGCACATGTCACGCCTGCAATGCTCTTTCCTGCCGCCCCCTCCTGCTTGTGGCATTACCTCTAACCTAACCAGAATGTTTTCCCACCTCTGAAAACTTCCTACTTAACCTCTGATCATACTCAGATGCCAGTTCCTCAGGGTAGTCTTCCAGGATTGCCCTGGCAGAGCTAATCCCCCTCTGCCCACGTGCCCCACATGGCAGATGTCATTCGGACACTTGACCAGAGGCTCTGAGTCCCCAGCTCGGGGTAGAGAGCACCTTGGGAAGGTACAGGATGGAAACAGTGGTGCTGTCCTCGGCACGGTGCTCAGTGGGCTAGTCCTGCTCCCTAGTGTGGGGCCCTATGTTCTGGGCCTTTGCCTCAGGGTGCCCAGTAGCCCCCAGCCTCTGAATGCCTGGGCCCTGATCCCTGGGCCAAGTGCCGAGGACAAACTTCACCCCTGCTGGATCCCTCTCTCCCTCCTGTCCTCATCTGGGTTCCCAGGGACCTGCTGTCCCCCTGCCCACTCACTGCCCAGGGCCCACTCCAAGTGGGTTCACCTCTTGTCCTCCATGTCCCTGCCAGGCAAGAATCCTGAAGAACTGAGGCTGAGGCAGACAGGAATGTCCCCCAGGTCCAGTTCTGTCATCTCCATCTTTTACTCCCTCTCCACCAACGCCTGCTGCGTCACTGCCCTGAATGTGGCCCAGAATTAGCTCAACTCCCAATATTCCTGTACGCCTGTGAATGAATGAATGAATGAGTGAGTGACTGAATGCCCCCAAGTGGACCTTCCCAGCATTTTCACCCCCGTAAGGCAACTTAAACTCCACCTCAGCGCCTCCCCCTCTGCCTAAGATAGAAATCTGGCCCCACCAAAATCCCCACCCTCATCTCATGCATCTCCACTCCCTCCATGCTCCCTGCCTCTGCTCCTGACAGGTCCTGGAACATGTCCCGCTCTTTCAGGCCTGACCTGCCTACAAACCGCTCCCTCTTCCTGGAGCTCTATTCTCCCTTCCCGCCCTGCCCCAGGTCCACTCTCCACAGTGCAGGCAAAAGAGCTGTAAAAACACGAGCCTGGTGGCATCATAGCCCAGCTTAAGCCTCTCCTGTGGCCCCTACTGCCCTGGGATAAGCCACTAGACCTGGGCACAGCCTGCATGGTCTAGCTTGATCTGGTCCTTGTCAGTTTCCAGCCTCACAGCTTCCTCTGTTCCCTGGATGCCCCAAGAATCTTCCTGCCTCAGGACCTTTGCATAGGCGGTTGCTGCCACCAAGAAAGCTCTTCCCCTTCCTTTTTGCCTGACTGGCTCCGTATCTTTTTGGTCTCAGTTCCAATGGTTCCTTAGGGAGGCCTTCCCTGGCAGTTCAGGCCCCATTGTTCAATCTCACATATTGTCACAGTCATACTATTACAGTATACATCCCAGTTTCAGTTTATATATTCATTTGTCTGAATGTCTGGTTATCTCTGCCAGCCCCCTAGAATATAAGCTCAGTAGGGGACAGGGATCATCCTGTTGTTCGTGGTGCCTAGCACAAAATAGAACCTAAGCAAAGACACTGAATGAGGAAATACATCCATGGAGATCCTCTGGGCCCCTGAAAGAGGCAGAGACTGGAAGCAGCGCTCCCTGCAGGGTCTGCCATGTGCCTTCTCCCCTGCCTGACCGTGTCCTCTTTGGCGAGTGGGAAGTCAGCAGGGATGCTGTCACCATGGTCACCATGGCTACACACTCAGGAACCCACATCCTGTTTCAGGACTATATTTAATTCACTCAATTCCACTCATCACTTCTACCAGGAAGATCATAACGTTTTGACATCATTAGGGGCCGAGAGATGGCAGCGTGTCAATGAGCCACTAAAATGCCAGGCAGGAGCCACTGCCTCCACCCGTGTCTTGAAAGGCTCCCACCCAATGGGAGCCCATTTTGTCCTTTGCATCCTGGGTAGGACATCCTGGGTATGCTATGCTGGGGAGGGTGGGGAGACCCTGGAGGCCCAAGGGCGTTAGGAATCTGGAGACACCACCAAGCCCAGCCCACCTGTGACTGGCTGAACAAACGAGTTCATCTGATTGGTCCAGCTGACAGGAAGCAGTTGCTGATTGGTTCCTCCTGTGACTCACTTGTGTGATAAATACCTGTCTCCCCAGCCTGGACGGTTGTAAGGCGTCCACCTTTCTACTGTTTATTCATTCTTCCGGCAGCCCCCAAGGCAGTGTAGCAGAGACCACAGCCCTCGGGACCTCTCGGGGCATTGGCTCTTCCAGGGTCCAGTGGTCCTGTGGTAGGGGGTTGAGTCCCGGACTCAGGTCCTTCCAGAATTTCTTTCTCTTCCCTCTACCAAGTGGTGAGCTGGGGAAACTGACATGAAAATGTTTTCCTACTTTTCCACAAGGCCTGTCCCCTGAGCACTTTGAACTGAGCCACCAGCTCAGGGGACCCCGCTGTCACCTTCTGTGGGCTTAGGGGGGCTACAGTCACATCAGTGAGGCCCTTGTTCTCCTTGGGGTCCTATGAACCAGAGTGTGCACCAGGGCGTGAAGAGGATCTCTGGGGTGTTTGTCCAGGACCCCCCTTCCCTCTTCAGCATGAAGTCACCTTTGTGGGGAGAAGCCAATTCTGTGTGGTGGAGCGGGGCGCCCTCACTGGGGTGGACACATGATTTAGCTTCAGCCAATCAGAACCGTCCCTGAGATTTGGCATAGGGACACTAGGAGGGAGACGGTCCCTCTTCCTCTGGGATCACAAGCCACAAGTACCGTCTAAGCCTGGAGCTGCTGGTGGCTGTCTTCCCCCAAACGAGGAGAAAGCCTGTCTGAGACGGGCGTCAACAGAGGGGAGTAGAGCCGAGAGGCTGATGCGTTCTGGAAGACTGAGAGGAGGCCCTGGAGGCTGAGAGAGAAGGAGGGGTGAGGCTGAGCGGGTCATGGGGGAGCCTCCCCCACCCAGGTGAAAGGTCATTGCTTCCCCGGCACCCCCGTGCCATGCACAGTGCTGAGCCCTAAGTGGTCCTGGGTGGAGACAGGAGTGGCTAAGACTTCTCTCGCTCACCCCGGGCCCCTGTCACTCCTAGTCTCTGACTCTGCTCTTGGCACAAGCTCATGGTGTTCTGCTGACCCCTGAAGGTGTTGGTTCAAAAACTAGCCCCGTACACTCAGGGCAAGGAGAGACTGAAGAAAGAGGCAGACCCCTCCAGATGGTAGGTGGCAGTTCTAATAAGCAAGGGCACTTCATACGAGGCTTGTCTTGGGTGACTGCAAGACAAGTAGATCGCCACACCCACCCGCCAGAATCTTCAAGTTTATGTAGAGACCTCAGCTGGCTCCAGTTACGTGTACCGTCCAGATGGTCTCACCAACACGTTGCTCTCTCAAGGCTGTGTCCTTGAAAATGGCTCCCAGTGTGGAACGGTGGGCAGAAGGTATATTCTCAGGACAGGGGAGGGGGAGAGGAGCCTCCAATTGCCCAGCTTGAGGTCAACTGGAGGTCACGTCCTCTCGATGACCTCCTCTAACAGAAAGGGCCCTGGTCTGACAGGGACAGGATGGGAGTGCATAGCTGACCCTGTGACCCGGGCAGGTGCCTTGACCTGCAAATCGGAGGGATGATAGTGCCCCCTCACAGGGTGATTGTGAGGGACAGAAGAGACAATGCAGGAAGGGGACGAGCCCCATAAACCCAGCTATGAGGCTCCTGCCACCTTCTGCAGCCACGCCTCCTACACAGTCCTGCTTTTCCCCAGAACAGCACTGAAGGTGCACTTGGGCAGAGCATGCGCCCTCACACAGTGGGATAAAGTGACCCCCACAGACAGGGCGAGCACCAAGGCCCGTTCCGCAGGGGCCATGGCCACCCTATGAGGACTCCGCCCACCCCTAGACCAGACCAGACGAGGCTGCCCTGACTTCCCCTCATAACAACGGAAGGAGGAAGTGGCCGACATTGCCCACCAGATGTCGGCTTCTTCCCCGCTGACCCAGGGCCCAGCACGTTGTCCAGGCACAGTAGGTGCTCCAGGCCGTCCCTGACACATGAGGGGCCCAGGGCGAGAGCACAGATGGAGCCCACATACCATATGCTGAAAATTTTAAAGTGGTAAATCAAGCTACCAAACTATTACATACAATATGTTCTATTCTGCTCTCTGCACAAATACAACTTTATGACAGACTGGGAAGCCAGGTTTGATTTTTGAGTTCTCAGACCCTATGAGCTCCACCTCAGAAGGTGGAGGCACAGGAAAAACTGGGCGTTAGCTCCTCCCGCCCCCGGATCCAGCCAGGACCATGAGGGCCTCACGCACGCATGTGGACACGTCCAAGCGCCTGCCACAGCCTCTGCAAACAGCTGCCCCTCGGCAGCCCCCAGGCCTGGGCTGCTCACCCCACACCACAATCCAGCTTCAGTAGGACAGACCCAGGGAAGAGGCCCACGTGGGCCGAGAAAGTGGGGTCCAGGCCCTCTGAGTGGGGAATTCCGGGGCCCCAGGTACCCAAACTATGGTCAAGAATAGAAGAGGGGCCCAGGTTTCAGATGGCCATGCAGATCCCACGTTCCATGGGGAGGATCACGGCCAGAGGAGGGCCAGCACGGAGTCCTCTAAAGTGCAGGGCCCAGGGCAGGGGCCTCTTGCCCGGATCTGAGGATGGTGTGAAATGCAGCCCCGTTCCACCCGCCAGGCCGTCTGCCCGGTTCTGCAGCGGGAGGGACCCCAGAGGCTGGAGCAAGCCATCAGGGAGAGCGGGATTCGCAGACCCCATGCCAAAGCCACGGACAAAGGTCCAGGGGCAGCACCAGAGCTGGACCATGGAGCTTCAAGGATGATATTGTCCAGAAAAGAGCTCTGGGCTCAAGAGAGGAGCATCCAAAACGGAGGCCCCCAGACTTGCCCCAAGTCCATGTGGACAGGTGAGAGGGTGGAGGTGGGGTCTTTCCTTGCTTCCTGCCAGGGCTGAGGCAGGGCTGACAGACCCACGTACACTGCAGCACTACCCTGAGCATCACAGCTCAAAACGGAAGCCGCGAGCACCAGTTAGGAGCAGGTACTTACAGACAGATCTACCACGAGACAATTCAACCTGCACCGTGAAATTGCCTGAGTTTACACACTCACACTCCGTGTAGCTCATGGTGCAAATGAGTACAATTTTAAGAGCCACAATTTCCAGGAGTTCATGAATTTCATCGTTCTTTGTAGATCTTTCCTGAAACAGAAGAGTGAACAGGAGACATTGTCATTTAAAGAAAAGGAAGAAGAAAAGGTAAAAGCTTGTTCAGTGGAAACTGCTTTTTACACAATGCATCTTAAAAGGATGGCTGCATTTTCCAAATTGTCACCCATGATCCCCTGGCTGGGGAGGAGGGGGTGGGGGTGGCTGTGTGCAGCTTCAATTGTTCACAGAGGCACAAAACAGGACCCCAACACGTCTGTGCTCCCGTCATTAAGTGGAAAAGAAAACTGTTTTCTGTGACTCTCGGGTGAATTGTCAGTTTTCACGTTTACAGAGAATCCATTTCTGCAGACTGAGTTCAGGCCAGAACTCCCTTGTCAAAGCTGGACAGAGAAACATGGGATGGCAGGAGGGCAGGAGAGGGACAGCCATGCACCCCCACATGGGATTCTGGAAAGGACACTGGGAGTGAATGTATGTGGGAATAACAACCCTCCTGTGGGTCTGGAGCTTCACCATCTAAAAGGCCCCTCCAGACCCCCATCTCGAGGTGACACTGGCTTCCTCTGACCCAGTGCATCTTCTGTATCAGGCACCTTATGAGCACTATCTCACTGAATCCTCACCATGACTTGGAGGGAGGTGCTGTTATTGTCCCCATTTTGCAGATGAGGAAACTGAAGCTCAGGGAAGGGGAGGGGGTTGCCCAGGGTCACACAGCCAGTAGGCAGTGGAGCAGGACACAGGTCCCAGAGTGTGACTCCCAGGAGGTGTGGGTTAAATGAGGTAGCTGGTACGGGTGTACAGAGTAATGTAAACCTCCATAAATCTGAATTATTATGCTTTTTTTTTGTGTGTGTGAGGAAGACCAGCCCTGAGCTAACATCCAATGCCAATCCTCCTCTTTTTTGCTGAGAGAGACAGGCCCTGGGCTAACATCCATGCCCATCTTCCTCTACTTTATATGGGATGCCGCCACAGCATGGCTTGCCAAGCAGTGTGTTGGTGTGCGCTCAGGGTCTGAACCGGCAAACCCTGGGCCACCGCAGCGGAGCGCGCACACTTAACCGCTTGTGCCACCAGGCAGGCCCCTGAATTATTATGCTTTTTAACTGCTTTAATTTGCACAACTTCCAGGATTCATCCATTTAAAGTATACAGTTCAATGGTTTTTAGCATATTCACAGAAGTGTGCCACCATCGCCACAGCCAATATTAGAACATTTCCATCACCTCCAGAAGAAACCTCATAGCCTTTGGCTCCTGGCCCAATACTGATCTTAAGAGACCGCCATCGTACACGCGGTCCTTCATTGACTGGAACGTCGTTATGTGCGTGATTGTAGCGTATGGCCTAGGTGTGGAGGCTGTACCATCTTGGTTTGTGTCAGTACACTCTGACGTTCGCACAGTGATGAAATCGCCTAACAACTCATTTCTCAGAACCTATCCCCATCATCAAGTGGTGCACGACTGTATATGTCTTATTTGTCTTTCTTCAGGATTTTCTCTTTGGTTTTCAGAAATTTGATTTTGAATTTACTTGCCTAGATTTTTTGGTTTTGTTTCATCTATACATTCTCTTTTTACTTTTGGTATTGACCCTGTTTGATGTTCTCTGAGCTCCTTGGACCTGTAGATTGGTGTCTGTCACTAATTTTGGAAAATTCTTGGACATTATTTCTTCAAGTGTTTCTTTTGCCCTTTTCTCTCTATTGTCCTCCTGGGATTACAATTAATTGTATATTATACTCTTTGATATTGCCCCACAGTTCTCGGATCCTCTGTTCTATTTTTGCATCTTTTGTTTTGTTTGTTTCAGTTTGGGTAGTTCATTGACTTATCTGTAAGTTCGCTGATTCTTTCTGCAGGCATCTCAAGTCTACCGATGAGCCTGTGGAAGGTACACCTCATCTCTGCTACTGTGGTTTGCGTTTTAGCATTTACACTTGATTGTCTCTTCGAGTTTCCTTCTCGGCTGAAATTAACCATTTGATCTTGCATGTTGTCTACCTTTTCATTAGAACCTTTAATATATTAATCACAGTAATTAAAAATTCCATGTCTGATAGTTCCAGCATCTGTGTCTTATCTAAGTTTGGTTTTGATGATTGCTTTGTGTCTTTTTTGTAGTTTTTTCTTTGCCTTTTCATATGCCTTATAACTTTTTATTGAAACCTGGACATCTTTTGTAGGATGATAAATACTGAGGTAAATATGTTTTAATGCTTGAGATACGCACACCTTTCTTCTCTAGACCTTTAGTGTGGGAGTATGTGTTAATCTAGCCAGGTGTTGGGATTGGCTTGAGGTCTGTGGTTGCTATGGTCACCCTCAGTACCTCATAGGCTTCAAATTCATCCAGTGATACCTCGTGTTCAGGGTTTTGGCTGGTTTTCCAGAGGTCAGTTTCCAATGTCTGCTCCTCATGCCCCTGACTTTGGGTCTTTCCTTTGTGCTGCATCCCAGAGACAATCTGTGTCTCAAAGGTCCCCCAGACGTATTCCATTGTTATTTTTACTCAGTGCTTGCTAGCCAGTGTGGGAGGAGTGTGGGAGGGCGTACTTCTGATGATGTGATTAATTTTCAGTCTTAGGCAGGTACTGTGCCCCTGGGTCTCCCGGTGTGAACTTCACAGGCATTTCTGCCTCCAGCTGTAACACTGGGCCTGTCAGAAGCATGGATTCCTGCCCCTCCCCCGGGCTAGGATTTATTTTTATCCTGTTTCCTTTCCTCAGTTGCAGTCGATTTCCACCAGCACCCTAACGCGACAGTTTCTCTCTGCTCTGCAGAGGCAGGCTTATTGTCCTCGGAGGAAATAGGTCTGGGTGGGGTTTTTGCAGTGGGCAGCACCCCTTCCCTAGTCAGCAGCCCAGGGATGCTTTCTCAGGAGTCCCCCCGATCTTCCCTATGAGGGCCTGAGGTTTGGGAAGAAAAATCTGAAACTTATTTTTTAAAAAGTTTGTTTATTCTTATAGGCTTACATTCTTACATCTACTCCAGGTATGTAAATGATCAGGACCTATTTCCCCCTGCAGGCCCCTGTCCTTTCCCAAATCAGGTTATTTGTTTGCACCGTGACGTCAGTTCTCTGATGGACCATGCAGAGAGAGACTCTCTACTCTTTGGGGCTCAGTTTCCCCATCTGCAAACAAGCAGACTCCTTCCAACTTCAAAGCTTTACCCATGAGAAATAAGTTGGCTGCCTCAGGCTCTCCCTAACAGGAGAGAGGCTGCAAGAGGGCAAAGGGCTATGGGGTTAGGTTGCCCCCAATGAGGTTTTAAATGAGAGCCTTGATGGGGACTGAAGGGTTACTGCCTGAGATGCTCTGACCATGCTGCTGGAGGCTGTTTGTCCCTCCTCACCTGTGATTAATTCAGTTCGGTAAAGCGGTATTTACACTGGAAACTTAATGGTCATTTCTGATGGTAAAGAAATTGAAAAATAAATGGAAAGTGTCAGACGATGCATTAGGGTGAGTGATGGAGTGGAAGTGGGGGCCGCCCACCTGGGATCCCCATTGGGTGATTTTCAGACCCATACAATTAGCCAGGTTCCTGGTTTCATTACTGCAGGATCAAGATGCAGTTATGATGGGGTGAGAGGGGTGGAACAAGGGGGTCTGGGCAAGAATATGAGGAGGGAGACTCCAGTGTGGAGGCAGAGGCAGCATTAGGTATCGTTCAGCCCTAGCCCCGTATCATGGATGAGGAGATGGGCTCAGAGAGGGGCAGCGGCCTGTCCATGATGACATAGATGGGCAAGAAAGCCCTTAGCCTCAGCAACTGTGTCCCAGGACACAGCCACCTTCCCTGTGCTGCCCTTCTGCCTCGAGCACGGAGATCTTGGTGGGGTGTCCACCTATGGGGGGCCACCTCCCTGGTGGTCTCTGTCAGGACAGTGTGAGCTTGTGTCTGTGAGTTTGCAGAGTCCTAGGTGTCTTCAGTGGTATCAGGTCTCACCCCAGGGCGCCCCTGATGCTGGTGAGGACTGGGCCTCTTCCATTAGACTGACTGTTTTTTCTTTTTTTTTTTTTTTTTTTTTTTTTGTGAGGCGATCAGCCCTGAGCTAACATCCGCCAATCCTCCTCTTTTTTTCGCTGAGGAAGACGGCCCTGGGCTAACGTCGGTGCCTATCTTCCTCCACTTTATATGGGACGCCGCCACAGCATGGCTTACCAAGCAGTGCGTCGGTGCGCGCCCGGGATCCGAACCAGCGAACCCCGGGCCGCCGCAGCGGAGCGCGCGCACTTAACCGCTTGCGCCACCGGGCCGGCCCCTAGACTGACTGTTTTTAAAGGCAGGGCTTTCTCCCATCCGTGTGGGGACCCCTGAGAACAGGACTATTTCTCTCCTCAGATTCTGAGCCCTAGGGGTAGAATTGTGTCTCTCTCTTCAGACCCAGAGCTAATGAGCACTTAAAGGCCTGGGTGTGATTCTCCTCTTTCACTTTTTTCTCTGCCTGGGTGACCAGCATGCCTGCAGTGAGAACAATGTGGATCAGGGCCCCAGGTGACTGGAAAGGACAGGTAGCATGAGTGAAAAATTACCCTTAGTGGTTTTAAGCCACTGAGATTTGGGGATGTTTGTTACCACAACTTAGCCAGCCTAGCCTGACTGATACAAAGAACGGTGTCTGAGGTTGGAGATGCTAATTTGGGAATCACCAGGAATTGACAGAAAGCTACATTTCTTTTTTCAGATTAGATGACCCTGGGAGAGAGAGTAGGGAGAGAAATGTCTGTTGCCTTTTCTCTGCCTCTAATGTGAATGAGCTCGCCCTCTTCCCCTCAGATCTGACCTCCATCCTACCTCTCCTCATTCTCGACTCTGAGCCTTGGCCAACTCTGCAGTCTCCCTCCCCTGTCAGCTCAGACTCTCAGGTCTCTGCACCAGCCCTTCCTCCCCACCCCCATGGCCGTGGTCCCAGGCGTGTCTCTCCTGTGTAGTGGTGGGGGACGTAGGCTGTGGGGCAGACAGCACTGAGTTCAAGCTTAGGGCCTCCCACTTACAAGCTGTGTGACACTGAGTGAGTAACTTAACCTCTCTGAGACATGGTTTCCTGGAAAAAAATAGGAGGGGCCATTCTCAGAACTTATCTTGTAGGGAGGTTGTGAGGGTTAAATGAAGTGAAGTATTTAACGTGCTGAGTACAGAGCTGGGCATACAGTAAGTGTTCAATATATGCTCACTAATATTACCTCATTATTTATGGTCAGGTCTCGCGATGTGTCAACTTAATGTGTTTAATTTTATGTGTCAACTTAAGAGTGTTTTTGAATGAGATTAACATTTAAATTGATGAACTTTGGGTAAAGCAGAGTGCTCTCCACGATGTGAGTGGGCCTCATCCAATCAGTTGAAGGCCTAAATAGACCAAATAGATTGGCTTCCTCGAGCAAGGGTAAATTCTCCAGCAGAATGCTTTCAACTTCATCTGCACCATCGGCTAGCCTGGGGCTTTGCCTGCTGGCCCATTCTGCAGATTTGGACTTGCCAGTCTGCACAATCATGTGAGCCAATTCCTTAGGATAATTCTTTTTCTTTCTATATATGCACATCCTATTGGTTCTGTTTCTCTCGAGAACTCTGACCAGTACAGATTTTGGTACTGAGAGTGGTTCTAGAAGAATAGAATCTTAAGAATGAATTATGTTCTGAATTATTGCTGGGTTTCTGGAATTGGCTCTCTCACCTGACTAGATTTAAGGATGCTAATGACTCTATTTCCAGGAGTAAGGAGAACACTGATAGCCCACGGCATGATCTGGCAATAAAGATATGCAAAATATCACCACTGGATACTCCTAATCACCCACTTATAAGCAGCAAGGATCTGAATGATCATGTATATGATACGTTTGAACGTTTTTGTCAAAGTAACAAATATAACGAGATTGGAGATGATTGATCCTTATGTCACTGGACAAAGTGGGAAAAGAAAAGGATGAGCTTAGGGATTCGAATTCCCAGCTCAAGAGTCATGTAAATTACCTGAAAGCTTCTATGGTTGCCCTAAAAGAAACCCCTACCTCCTGTAGTCACAGGGCTGAGATTGCTGAATACCAAAGCCAGATTCTCATCCTGCAGCTGGTTGACCTACAGTGCAAATGGATTTCTCAGCCTCGCAGGGTGTCTACTGTTAAAGGGAGAGCATTGACCGGAAAGGAATGGGATCCTGAAAGTTGGGAAGGGGACATGTGGGAAAAGCCTGCTGAAGATGTGGACACTGAGCCCCTAGATTCTGATGAGTCTTCTTTGCCAGTAGAAGCCGCCCCTCCCCTCCCATCAGAGCGGTTAACCCTGCGTTGCTCGAGGAGGCAGCAAGATCCTCCTCCGAGGCAGCTGCCTTGCAAGACAGTGCTGATTCTCCTCAGTACCCACCCCACCGTGTCTCTTTGCTTCTCGACCTATAACTGGGCTCGAGTCCCAGCAGATCCCCAAAGGTGAGGGACAAAGTATGATCCCTGAGGAGGTGCACTACAACCTGAAAGAACTACTTGAGTTCTCTAATTTATACAGACAGAAGCCCGGGGAATATGTGCAGAACGGATATTGAGGGTGCGGGATAATGATGGAAGGAACATAAAGTTGGATCAGGCCAAATTTATTGATATGGGCTCACTAAGCAGACTCTGCATTTAATATCGGAGCTCAAGGAGTTAGAAAAGGCTGTAAGTTTGTTTGGTTTGTTGGCTGATACATGGACCAAAAGGGGCCCACAGAGGGTGACTTAGAAATGCCAGACCTGCCTTGGTTTACCATAGAGGAAGGGATTCAAAGGCTTGGAGAGATTGGAATGTTAGAGTAGATTTGTCCTTTAAGACTCGCTCACCCACACTGGGAGGGTCCAGAAGACATACTCATGTTAAAAAAAGGAACAGCAGGCCCCAAATGGACTCACTTGCCCCCAAGACAGCAAACCCAGACTTAATTGCAGTTTCAGCCCCTCCCAGGAATGTGACCTTCAACCTGTCCACCTGGAATCACCTGGTCAGCACTGGTGAGGTCATCTGCCTGATAGAAGCCCCCCTTCCCCCAAAGGAAGGTGACCGTGCCTGAAATAGTCCTCTCTTTCCTTTGTGACTTCCTGGTCCCAGCTGGTCTCTGCCTTTAAAAACCTTCCATCTTGCGCGGCTCCTCAGAGCTCCTTCCTACTTGCTAGACGGGATGCTGCCCGATCCGTGAATCGTTGAATGAAGCCAATTAGATCTTCAAATTTACTCAGTTGAATCTTTTTCTGTAAACACCCATCACCACAAATGAGAGAAATAAATGTGTGAGGGGAGCCCGGGGTCCTTGAAGAGCTCCATGATCATTCTCTGCACACCAGACCTTACAGTGGGAACTGCTGTCACGGAACTGGGAAACGTGAATGCAGTGTGAGTAATTGGATCCCGGGGCACAAGAGACCAAGTGTGGGCATTCAACCACCAAAGGCGGGATGGGCGTGGCTACCGTAATGCACACAGAGCCAAAGCAGCAGTCAGTAGTCTGACTCTCAGGGACCGTGGTGTTGGCTAATTGATCATGGTGCTCCTAGAAGTGAAATAGAGAGGAAACCTAACAGATTTTCACTCGATCTGTATAAGCAGAAAACTTCTAGGTCAAGTGAACAAAATTCAAACCTGAATCACAAAATCAAAGTCATGGCCCCTCAATCAGTTCCAGTCTTGAGGTTTACAGACTCGGAGCCCCTCAAACAAAGGGGAGGCTGGGTCACCTTGAGGAAGGACCTTCGCACACTGCCAAAAATTTATTCTGTTAATCTTTCTCCTAGCCTTCCCTAAAGGGACTCCGGGCTCTTACCAGGGTAACTGTGTACTGGGAGATATGGAGTACTGGATACTGACTCTGAACTGACACTAATTCCAGGAGACCCAAAACGTCCCTGTGGCCCTGCAGGCAGAGGAGGGGTTTATGGGGTCAGGTGATCAGTGGAGTTTTAGCTCAGGTCTGTCTCACAGTGGGCCCAGTGGGTCCCTGAATGTCCCCAGTTCTGGAATGCATAATTAAAATAGATGTACTCAGCAACTGGCAAAATCCCCACATTGGTTCCTTGACTTGCAGAATGAGGGCTATTATGAGGGGAAAGGCCAAGCAGAAACTACTAGAACTTTCTCTACCTAGAACAATAGTAAACCAAAAGCAATACTCATTCCCAGAGGGGTTGCAGAGATTAGTGCCACCATCAGAGACTTGAAAGCCGCAGGGGTGGTGGTTCCCACCATGTCCCCATTCAGCTCACCTACTCGGCCTGTGCAGAAGGCAGATGGATCTTGGAGAATGACAGTGGATTGTCACAAGCTTCATCAGGTGGTGACTCCAGTTTCAGCTGCTGTACCAGATGTCGTTTCATTATATGAGCAAATTAACACATTCCCTCGTACCTGATGCGCAGCGAGTGAGCTGGCAGATGCTTTTTTCTCCATACCTCTCCATAAGGACCACCAGAGACAGTTTGCTTTCAGCTGGAAAGGCCAGAGCTGTACTTTTACTGTCCCACCTCAGGGGTGTATCAACTCTGCAGCCCTGTGTCATAATTTAGTTCGCGGGGATCTTGATTGCCTTCCCTTCCAGAAGATACCACACTGGCCCGTTACATTGATGACATTATGCTGATTGGGCCTGGTGAGCAAGGAGTAGCAACTGCTCCAGACGTATTGGGAGGACGTTCACATGCCAGGGGGTGGGAAATAAATCCAACAAAAATTCAAGGGCCTTCTACCTCGATGAAATTTCTAGGGATCCAGTGATGTGGGGCACATTGAGATATCCCGTCTAAGGTGAAGGAAAAGTTGTTGCATCTGTCCCCTCCTACGACCTAAAAAGAGGCACAATGCCTAGTGGGACTCTCTGGCGTTTGGAGGCAACATGTTCCTCATTTGGGTGTATTAATCCAGCCCATTTATCGAGCAACCTGAAAATCTGCTGGTTCTGAGTGGGGCTCAGAGCAAGAGAAGCCTCTGCGACAGGTCCAGGCTGCTGTGCAGGCTGCTCTGCCACGTGGGTCGCTTGCCCCAGCAGATCCAATGGTGCCTGAAGTGTCAGTGGCAGATGGGGATGCTCTCTGGAGTCTTTGGCAGCCCCAATAGGTGAACCCCAGTGCAGGCCCTTAGGGTTTTGGAGCAAAGCCCTGCCATCCTCTGCAGACAACTACTCTGCTTCTGAGAAACAGCTCTTGGCCTGCTACTGGGCCTTAGAAGAAACTGAATGCTTAACCATGGCCAAGTTACCACGTGACCTGAGCTGCTCATCAGGAACTGAGTGTTTTCTGGCTCATCAAGCTATAAAGTTGGGCATGCACAGCAGCGCTCCATCATCAAACGGAGGTGGTGTATATGTGACTGGGCCCGAGCAGGCCCTGAAGGCACAAGTTAGTTACATGAAGCGGCCCAAATGCCCCAGTCCGACTCCTGTTACACTGCCTTCTCTCTCCCAGCGTGCACCTGTGGCCTCTTGGGGAGTCCCTACAATCAGTTGACAGAGGAAGAGAAGACTCAGGTCTGGTTTACAGATGGTTCTGTACAATATGCAGGCCCCACCTGAAAGTGGACAGCTGCAGCACCACGGCCCCTTTCTGGGACATCCCTGAAGGACAGTGGGGAAGGGAGATCCTCCCAGTGGGCAGAGCTGCAGGTTGTGTACCTGTCGTTCACTTTGTTTGGAAGGAGAAATGGCTGGACGTGCAATGATATAGCAGTTCGTGGGCCGTGGCCAATGGTTTGGCTGGATGGTCAGGGTCTTGGAAGGAACACGATTAGGACACTGGTGACAAGAAAATTTAGAATAGAGACATGTGGACCAACCTCTCCGAATGGGAGGAAAATGTGAAGATATTTGTGTCCCATGTGAATGTCTCCCAAAGGGTGACCTCAGCAGAGGAGGATTTTAATAATCAAGTGGACGGGGTGACCTGTTCTGTGGATGCCAGTCACCCTCTTTCCCAGCCACCACCATCATCGCCCAATGGGCTCATCAACAAAGGGGCCATGGTGGCAGAGACGGGGGTTCTGCAAGGGCTCAGTAACATGGACTTCCAACCTGGCAGGGCCACTGCTGAGTGCCCAACCTGCCAGCAGCAGCAGGACTCAAGACTGAGTCCCCAGTATGGTTCTATTCCCAGTGAGCAGCCAGCTACCTGCTGGCAGGTTGATTACATTGAACCACTTCCATCATGGAACAGACAATGTTTTGTCCTCACTGGAATAGAAACTTACTCTGGATAGAGATTTGCCTTCCCTGCATGCAATGCTTCTGCCGAAACTACCACTGGTGGACTTAGAGAATGTCTTCTCCACCCTCATGGTATTCCACACTCAGTGCTTCTGATCAAGGAGCTCACTCCACAGCAAAGGAAGCACAGCCTTGGGCCCATGCTCACGGAGCTCACTGGTCTTACTGTGTTGCCCACCCTCCAGGAGCAGCTGGTTTGATAGAAGGGTGGAATGGCCTTTTGAAGACTCAGTTACAGTGCCAGCTAGGTGACCATACCTTCCAGGGCTGGGGCAAGGCTCTCCAGGAGGCTGTATATAATCTGAATCAGCATCCAATATATGTTCTGTTTCTCCCACAGCCAGGATTCGTGGGTTCAGGAATCAGGGATGGAAATGGGAATGACGTCACTCACTGTTACCCTTGGTGACCCACTAGCAAAAGTTTTGGTTTTGGTTGTCCCCAGGAGAGTTGTATCATATTAGGAGGGATTATGACCTTGTTCTTTTCTTTATTTGGAGAATAAGTATGGTTTAAGGAGGTGTGTATGAGTGCCAAATTGACAAGGAGTAGATTTGTGATAGTTAATTTTTGTGTTTTAGGATGAGATTAACATTTAAATCAGTGAATCTTGAGTAAGCAGATGGCCCTGCATAATGTGGGTGGGCCTTACCCAATTAGTTAAAGACCTAATAGAAGAAAAAGTGTGCCTCCCTGAGCAAGGGGGAATTCTGCGGCAGACCGCCTTCAGACTTCATCTACACCATCAGCTCTCCTGGGTCTCCGCCTGCCAGCCTTTGGACTGGAGCAGCACCACTGGCTCTCCTGGGTCTCAAGCCTGCTGGCCCACACTGCACACTTGGTCTTGCCAGTCTCCATAATCACGTGAGGCAGTTCCTTATAATAAATCTCCTTCTATACATATGCATGTCCTATTGGTTCTGTTTCTCTGGAGAACTGTGACTAATACAGGTCTCGTCACCGCATCCCTGGTTCACTGCTCCAGCCTCTTCACCAGCCTCCCTGCCTCCAGACTCATCAGGTCCAATCCTGCCCCATCCTCCTTCCAGAGACAGCTCCCTCAAGCTCACTCTGATCATGCCATGCACCTGCTCAAGAACCATCCATGGCTCCCTGTTGCCAGTATAATAAAGTGCAACTCCTCATCCTGGCATTTAGAGCTTCCTCGTTTTGGCTACAACTTTCTTTCCCTACTCTCTCTTCTACACAGCAGGAAACTCTTAAATGAATCTATTGAAATCCTCTCTCAGGGTGACCTAATGAGCCTTGATCTGGGCGTTAGGATATCTGGGTTTTAAGTCCCAGCTTCGCCACCACCCTGTAGCGTGACTTTGGTGGCTTCCCTTGCCCTCTCTGTACCTCAGTTTCCACAACAGTAAAACGGGTGTTGGTACTTGGTCATTCTGTTATACCCTCTTCTAATGCAAACACCAGCTGCTGGGCTGCTGGGCTCAGAGACGCTGCAGACAGAGGCCGCAGGGACCCTGCAGCCTCTGAGTAATTACAGCTCAGGGAGGGGGGATCTGATTAGCATCAGCGGCGGATGGGAGAGCAGGCTGAAAGTTGCTCTTTTGTCTCATGTTTTAGGGTGTCGTGTCTGGGGAGGGGAGGCAGTGGGGGGTCACGGGCAGTGTTCTGGCCCAGGAAGAGGTCAGGGCGTGACAGGGACAGCGCCATTCACGAGCTCGTCCTACGAGCCAGGCCCTGAACAAGCGCCCCCTGCACTGTGTCTGGTTTACACGTGCCCTGAGTGTCCACTCTCGGGACCAGGCCTCATGTTCATGGTCCCCATCATCGTCATGACCCAGCTCCTTCACGGAGCATCCACCTTGCACGGGCCCCACTCTAACTGCTCTGTGTCTGCTAACAGCTGTCCTCAGCACGCCTCACATCAGGGAAGACTTCACCACCAGCCTCCTGTGTGACAGAGGAGGACACTGGGAGGACAAGCAACCAGCCCAAGGTCACACAGCCAACCAGTGATAAGGGCGGGATTTGAACCCATGCTCTCTGGCCTGGTGCCCTGCTGCTTGACTACTGCACTACACTGCCTCCTGTGCCCCCAGCTGCGCCCTGAGTTGGGCATCTTGAGCTCATTTGATGGGTGAGGAGAGGCTAAGAGGAGGGGAGTGGCCCACCCAAGGTCACACTGGCAAGGCCCCGGGTGGAATCTGCCCAGGGTAGGGCGAGGAGGTGGGGGGCAAGGGCTGTCTGCCGTGCTTGCACTCTCTCCATTGCCCCGGCCCTGTAGAGGAGGAAGGGCGCTCAAGGGCTCACTCTAGGGCCCGGGTGTGGTCTGAGAGGGATGCTGGGGGGTCCTGTGGGGTCTCAAGCTCTCGCCGTGGGACACTGGAGGTGGGGGGGGAGGCTGGGCTGGCCGCTGGCTAGCTCTGGACCTCAGGACCCACAGTCTTGACCTCACCCACAGTCACGCTCTGTCACCTGTGCGGTCACCACACTGTCCCCCACCCTGCCACCCTGGGGTGGATGGATACTAATAACTAACCCTCCCTGAGTGCTCACTCTGTGCCGTGCTGAGTGCACAGTCATCACATTAAATTCTCATGGCTAATGGTCCCATGCGGGTGGGACAGTCACTGTGCCCAGTGGAGCTGAGGAAAAGGAGGCTGGGAGAGGGAAATTAACAGCCAGGAAGCGGGGGACCTGCCGGCCTCCAGGGCCCCGGCCAGTACCCACAGGGACAGACCTGCACCTGCACCTGTCACACACTCCCCAGTACCCTCATGCCGTCATCTGTCACTCCACCCCACATCCTGTGCCCTGCCCCTGACAAGGTGCTACCTGCAGCTTGTCACCCGCCCGCCCCCGCCCCCTCACTGTGCTTGCACACAAACACATGCTCATATACACGCCTTCAGGTGCATTCACGTGCACAGGCACACACATCCACATGCGCACCTGCTCACATACACAGGTACATGCACACATGTGTCCATATGCACACCTGTTCATACACACACAGGTACTTGCACACACGTGTCCACATGCACACCTGTTCATACACACACGGGTACATGCACACACGTGTCCACATGCACACCTGCTCATATACACACATGCACAGGAGACCAGCTCCAAGGCTCTCACCCCCAGCTGCAGTCCCGGGTAATTCTGCAGAAAGTTCTGGGGATGAGAGAGGGTGGGGAGAGACAGAAAGCTCAGGCCAGGGGACTTTACAGGTGACCCTTACCTGTCTGAGTTAAGAGCCCCTGGCTGGTTCCAGGGAGACTAAAGGAGCCAGCAGGGCCAGACCGCCTGTGACCTGACGCCTGGCATGGGAGCTGGATGCTCCCAGAGAAGGGGTCAGCCTAACTGGGTTGTGGGGCATGGAAATCAGCGGGCCTGCGTGGGAGGTACCACTGCATGGTGGAGTCACCTGCAGGCTGTTTCTCTGGAGAACTCTTTCTATATGGGCCTCGTCACTGTGTCCCTGCAGCAGCTACAATGACACTTTCCCAGCCAGGTGCTCAATGCAGCCACCTGATGACCCTCCCAAGGGAGCTCAGAGGGAGCAGGGTCCTCATCTCCACTCCCCACTGCCATGCGCTCAGCACCCGGAACAGGGTCTGGCACACAGGAGGCTCTCAAGAAATATTAATGTTTGTTTAAGAACTCCATGAGTGTGTACTTAAACAGGACAAATCCATGAGGTAGGAGTTCTTATCCCCATGTAACAGAGGAAGAGACTGAGGCTCAGAGAGGTCTAGTGACTTGCCCAAAGTCACACGGCTGGTGAGGGGGCAGGGATGAGGAACGGGAGGGTCGGTGGGAGGGCTGGGGAGCAGCACAGGCCCTGGGGAGAGAAGCCAGAGCTATCATGCAATCAGACAATGAATCAGACATTTTACAGGCTCCGGCCACTCCTGGGGAGAATCGAGGCAGCACGTGGCGGGGCCCGGTGATGGGGCCCTTGGGGGAGAAAGGGGAGGAGGGAGAGAGCGAGTAGCTTCGTTTGCATAAAGGCCCCGCCTCCTCTGATCAGCCGGGCTCTCAGGGGCAGGGACACCAGGGCCTGGCCAATCACCAGGAGGCTGGGAGCAGAGGCAGGGGGAGCAGAGCCAGGCCCCGCCCCCTGTGCCCATGATGGCCCTTCCTGATTGGCTTTTCCCTCCTTGATGTCATTCAGTCCTCCCAACAGCCCTGCATCCAGGGCAGGAATCAGCATCTTCAGTGTGCGATGAGGCCACTGAGGCCCAGAGAGGCCACGTGACTTGCCCAAGGTCACATAGCCAGTCAGCAGCAGAACCAGAGCTGACCCAGGCCCTGACTCCCAGCCCAGGGGGCTGAGTCTTGCCCCTCTGACTCCTCCCGGCCGCCCTGGCCCAGGGCCCTGCTGGGCACCCCCACCCCGGGCCTGTCCTCTGTGACCGCCCGCCCCCTCTTCCCACCAGACGCCCCCACCCAGGGCTCAGCTCAGGGCTGCTGCCAACTCCCAAGCCCCCTCCCAGCCTCTTCCCTGAGCCCAGACCCTTCGCTCCAGCTGCCCCCAGACATGGGGTCAGGGACCCACAGATTGTCACGGCTGGCAGGGCCCAGGAAGCATCTGGTCCACCCCCTGGGGGCACAGGTGGGGCAGTGGTCCCTCAGCACCAGCTGTGTCCTCCCTCCATCCTGGAAGCCCCTGGGGCGACTTGAGGCTCTGCTCTCCTCCCTGCGTTTCCCCCTCCTTCCTGCCTCACCCCCACCACCGGCAGCTCCTGCAAATCCAGGTCTAGGGTCTGATTTACAAACTTCCTGGGGAAGGAGGGTGGCGTCTGCACCTGTGATGACTAAGAGGCTGGTGATTGACTCGCCGGGAAGTGTCTGCTTCTCCGGAGGGATCATCTCTGCCCCTTCTCCTGGAAGGCTGGGATTTACTGAGGATTCCGTTTCCCAGGGAGTTGTCTGGTGGCTTTGGTGGGGGGGGGAAGAGATTGGGCAACTGCGATGGGGGAGCCATGGGGACCCCCACACAGTGAAGGGCAAACCTAGACAGTATGGTTGGGAGAAAAAAGATGGACTTAGGGGTTGCCAGAGGCCTGGGTTTGAATCCCTGCTCCACCATGGCCAAGCTGTGTGACCTTGGGCAGGTCACTTAACCTCTCTGGGCTTTGATTTCCTCATTTGCAAAATGGGAACAATACATCTGTCCCATAAGTTGATGAGGCTTAGATGAGAAGTCACATAAAAGGGCCCAGCATATAAGTGCTCAACAAATCTGAATTCTCCCCTCTAGTCCAGTTGAGTCTTCCCTGATCAGATCACCTCCTCCAGGTCTCCCTCCTAGATTTCCTCCAAGTTCCCTTCCCTGCACAGGCCTTTCTGTTCCCAGGGGTTCTGAACTTCGTTCTTCTTGTGGCTGGCAGGAACGGCTCTGCCTCCGAGGCTCTGCTGGCTGGAGCAGACTGGCTGGGCTGCAGCATGCCCAGGATGCCAGGCACAGATGGTGGTTCATACGCCCAGGGATTATTTAGAGTGTGGCCGCTTCTCTGCTAATGAGTTAACAAATCTCGCTGTTGGAATGGGCCCTCGGCAGAGTAAGGGGCCTCTGGGGTCCAAAGTTCTGCTGTGACCCAAGAACTCAGCAGAATTCTCCAACACGTCTGAGTTCTAGTGAGGAAGGAGAGACCAGTGGGGGCTCCAGCCTTGTTGGATGACCCAGGGTCTGGGGGCAGGGCTGGGCCCAGAACCCGGTGGGAGTGAGTGGAGAGAGTCAGGACTGGGCCAAAGGTCCCCAGCAAGCTCCACAGCCTCCTGAAGGGAAGCCTGAGTCTGCGCAGAAACTGAGAAACGGGCCCGCCTGGTGGCGTGGCAGTTAAGTGCACACGCTCCGTTTTGGCGGCCCTTGGTTTGCAGGTTCGGATCCTGGGCACGCACTGACGCACCACTTGTCAAGCCATGCTGTGGCGGCGTCCCATATAAAGTAGAGGAAGATGGGCACGGATGTTAGCCCAGGACCAGTCTTCCTCACCAAAAAAAAAAAAAAGTGAGAAACAGCCCCTGCACTGTTGCGGGGGATGGTATCCAGAAGGGCGGGCCCCAGAGTTAGACCCTCCAGAACCTGCTGGAACTTGCCAGAACCTGGCTAGCCTGGGAAAATCCCAGCAGCCCCTCTGTTTCCTGAGCCTCCGTCTTCTTGCCTGTGAAGTGGGAGTGGTGTTCCCTCCCTCCCTCACTTGGTTGTTGTGAGTGTTAGTGAGGGGGGTAAAGCCCCTGCCCGGTGCTGACACATAGTGGGTCCTCCACAGAGGAGGCTGGGATTATGGGGAACCGTATCCTAGAGGTTCGAGGGGTAGAGTTGGGTCAGGTGTGGACTTAGGGGCCCAACTGCTGGACTCAGTACCTGCCCGGCCCGTACCAGTGCTGAGACCTGAAGAAGCATCTAAGCTTTCTGTGCCTCCCTTTCCTCATGTGTCAAATGGGGTAATGAGATCACCTCCCTCGTAGGGTCTGTGAGGATTCAATGAGATCATCCTGTAAAGTGCTTAGCACAGAGCCGGCGCACAGAGGCCTTGACAAAGTTAGCTTCCTTAAGGTTGTTTGCTGTGGTTTCAATGGTCTCTGTCCAGCCATTTTCTTAATGGCCCCTCCAGACCTCTACAGGCTGCCTTGTGTCCGCGTGGTCTGTTGAAGACCTCATGGTTTCCTCTGGGGTCTGCCCTGCCCTTCTCCTGCTCCAACTCCTGACACACCACCATCTCACAGACACACACAAACACACATGCACACACACGCACACACACACTGACATTCACACACACGTCCCTCCCCCACAACCCCGTGACTCGGGGCCCCAGAGCCATCTCAGGGTCATTTCTATTGACAAAGCACCAGGAGACCTCTCCCTGCCCAGGGCAGGCCCATCCTCACAACAGTGTGGGCGTTGGGCAGGGGCTGCCAGGGCCGCGTCTCCCCTCCCTCTCCCAGAGCTGCCCCATGTGTTCGTGGAACTTGGACGCCATCCCCCAGTTTGCAGCCGCGTTATCGGGGGGGGAGCTCACGATTGTTACCCGCCTACTGTGCACCGGGTTCTCTGCAGGACCCTCCATGTCTGTCACTGAAGGACAGTCATTGCAAAATGCAGGCCTGCAGGCTAGACCTGCCCACAGGCTGGTGGGGTCTTTGCTCACATGGTGGGTTTTATTTTCTTGTTTGTTTGTTTTGAATTAGCTGATAAAATTTAAAAATCTGAAGATGTCATGTAAAATAACATCAGAGAAGCTGACATACTGAGCCTGCGTTCCCCCCAGGAACACTCACTGAGCTGAGATGCAGCAGCCCGGGCAGGAGGACCCTGACTCTCCATGGTCCCCTCCGGCTTATATCTGTCACTTGTGTCACCTGCTTGACCCCCGACAATACTTGAGCTTGTGACGCTGCTACAGAGATTCCAGCCTGCCCTCCGTACAGATGGGTAAACTGAACCCGAGGAGGAAAAGCGTGTCCTGTGTCCCCCCCAGATTGTCACTACTCGAGGGGAGCGTCGTTGTCTGTTTTATTCTCTGCTGTGTCTCCAAACCCCAGAGCAGTGCCCGACATGAGACAGGTGCTCAATAGATAGTCGCTATGTGTTAGAATTTCTGAACGTCGTTAGAATTTCTGAACGTCACTCAGCAAGTTTTAGGCAGAGCCAGGGCTCCAACCAGTTCCAGCCCAGCTGCTCTTTCCCTCAGACTATCAGATCCCAGGACAGATTCCTCCCTCCCCAAGTATGCGTGTGGCCCCGGCCCCGACCTGTCCCATCCCCCCGCCCCCCACTCATTGCCTCAGCTCAGATGCTTTGAAAGCCCAACCCAGGTCAACCATGGAGAGGAAGGTGAGCCTTCTCTGACCACCTACCACTATGGCATTTGAGTTTTAGGACGATTTTTTAGCATTAATAAAACAAAGTGCGGAACTCCTACGTGACACAGCCTCTCTCTTTAAACTGCAGCTGGTAGAGAGTAGTGTGAAGGCTCTGGTGTGGGCACACCTGGGTTCAGACTCTGAATCCACCGGGTCCTGGCTGTGTGGCCTTGGACATGTCACTTTTCCGACCTCGATTTTCTCATCTGTAAAATGGGGATAATAACAAGACCCAACTCATGCGGTCGTTGTGAGGGTTAGACGAGATAATCCAGGCACGTGACCAAGGCTGGTGCCCGGCTCAGCGTGGCTGATGCTGTTATTATCTCGAATCCTGCTCCTCTGTGATTAGTGAGGAAGGAGCGAGGGACAGATGCTTGCTGGAATGCTTTCCCATGACGCTTTTCAACGAAGTTCTCTGTCACCAGAGTCACAGCAGCACGTATATATAGTAAAACAGTGGGCCTAGCGTGCCAGCCATTTATCTTGTCTACAGACGGGGCTTGGTACAGAGATGAATTTGGGGACCCCCTGCAATAACCACCCCAGGACTTTGGGACCCAGGTCAAAGCCAAGGGGATTTCTGAGGTTCACAGTTATGGGGGTGCTGCAGTAACAGGGGCGAGGGCTGTACTCAGCCTTGCCTTCCCTCCCCTGCCACAAACAGAGCTCGGGCCCTTCCCTGAGTCAGAACCAGGCTCTCTTCCCCTGCTCACCGCAAACCCCAGGCACCACTAGCGGAGGTTTGCAGTTCTCTTTCTTCCCATTGAATACATAATCGCCTCCTAGGATGGGCAGAGATGATGGTTGTAATAAAACTGGTTCATTACATCCCTCTACACAGAGCCGTTTAATGAACATGCAGCCAACAGCCCTAAGGCCTCTGAGCCAAATGCAAATGAAGCCTGTTCTGCGTATCATCTAATTAGCTGGGCGGATGGGGAGAGGGAGGAGATGGTATGGGATACAAGGAGAGAAACAGGAGATGATGAGAGAGAGAGAGGGTGTCAGGGAGGGGCAGAGAGGGGGAGGGAGGGTAGGAGGGAGGGGCGAGGGTGAGGGAAGGACAGGGGCGTGAGTGAAGAAGGGGAGAGGAGACTTGGGGCCATTTTTGAATTTAAGTCTCCAAATTGCCCTCGGATGGAAGGCAGGGTTGGGCAGCCTCGTTCTTCCCACTGGAAAACTGAGGACACCAGGTCCTACCCTGTGCATCGTGACGGGTGCAGGGACGCCACATGGTCGAGACAGACCGGGTCCCGCCTCTGTGGGGTTCTCAGTCTGGTTGGGGAGGCAGGCGCTGAGCACATAATCACCCCAACAAGACACGTGAGAACAAGTAATTGGTGTGATTATTGTATGATGGCGCGTGATTATTGTAAGAGGAGGACAGCCTTCCTAGAGGGTGGGCTCTGGAGTGCCCGCCTGGGTTTGAATCCTGGCCCTGCCGCGTCCTGGCCGTGAGCCTTTGGGCAAGCCGCTTGACCTTACTAGCCCTTAATTCCTCATTAGAAAATTGAGATCATAAAATAACTACCTATTAGGGTTGTTCTTTTTAATCATGATAATTTTCTTACATTGCAAATGTTTTTCCACAGCATAGATTCCAAAGGCTGTACAGAATTCTGTTAAACTCTATTGTTGGACATTGAGGTTGTTTCTAATTTTTGACAGGATAAATAATGATGCTTGTCCACATCAATATTGTTTTAAATCAAGACACACAGATATAACCAGTGATGCCAAGTAAAATGGTGACATTGCTAAACGTCTCATGTTTTATTTATTCTAGAATATTGAAGCTATGCTTTGGGAATGGGTTCACTGTGGCTCACGTGTGCGAACACGCCACGCTCCTCCTGAGGCTGGGCTGCAGCTGATGGACTGCGGGGTCAGTGGCCTTGGGGTTGCGAGGGAAGCATGTCCCCTCAGGCGTGCCAATGCCCTGCCTTACGCTCTGAATCCCACTCAGGAAACCTCCCTCAGCCCCTCCAATAATAGTAATAATGATAAAGGGACAGGAGAGAAAAAAAATGGATATCTTCTGTTATGGGCTGAATTGTGTCCTCCCGAAGTCCATATGTTGAAGCCCTAACCCCCAGTGCCTCAAATTGTGACTGTATTTGGAGAGAGAATCTTTAAGGAGGTAATTAAGGTAAAATAAGGTCATAGGGTGGGCCTTCATCCAAGGTGTCCTTATCAGAAGAGATTAGGAGGCAGACACACACTGGGGGAAGACCATGGGAACACATAGGGAGGAGGCGGCCATCTACAAGCCAAGGAGAGAGACCTCAGAAGAAGCAAATCCTGCCCCTGCTGACGTCTTGATCTCAGACTTCTAACTTCCAGCATCTTGAGGGAATAAATTTCTGTTGTTTAAGCACCCAGTTTGTGGTACTTTGCTGTGGCAGCTCTAGCAAACTAATACAGCTTCCTAACACTTCTTCAGAGAAATTCTGTTAAAAGAAAACTATTTTTTCCTTAAAAAACCCCCCAAAACCTTCCACCCTTTTATTCCAAGAGAGTCAACCGCATAAGAGCAGGCGGCTGTAGAGTCAGACAGATGAGGCTGAGATCGAGGCTCCAAGGCTCAGAGCTGAGCGATCTTCAGCCTGACCCTGACGTGTCTGATCCTCAACATCCTTATCTTGGAAACAGGGATCATGATTCCTGTGATAAATAATACCCACCTTCTGGAGGGTTCTGACCACGACAGCTGTGAAAAACTAGCACAGTGTGTAGGAGACACTGAATGAAGCCCATAGCTGGTGGCCTGCGCAAGCTCATCTCCATCCCGTCAGACAAAGTGAGTCGTGAGCAACCGTATAATTTTTAAAAAGAAAACTACACGTTCAGAACTTCTGCTGTAAGGCACACTCACTTTGTTTAGCCCATGCCATGTTTCTTAAAACTTTGATTTAGTTGTAAATGTTTTTAAAATAGGAGATTCTGCATGGATTCTGGATTTATAGCTTTTTGAAAAATCAGAAGATCGGGCAGCACGAGGCCCCTTCTCCTATCGGCACACAGCAGCTGCCCAGCTGCCTATTAGCGTTCTTGAGAGAATTCAACTTGTTAACACATGTAACACACTCAGAACTGTGTCTGGTATATAGTGGGTGCTCAGTAAAGGTTAGCTATTAGTATATTAAGAGATAAAATGGAAAAGAAAAAGATTGAAGAGTCTTGGTTTAGGTCAGTAAGTCAGTGGTCTTCCCTGAGTAAGTGCCATATAAACTGAAACCCGAAGCTATGAGCAGAAATCAGTCAGAGGAACAGAGAAGAGAAGCCATGGGCATCTATTTTCTTACCTGCCCAGCATCCTTTATTTCTTCCTTAATTAACACATCCTAATTCCCCTTTGGGTAATGATGCTCCCCTTCGCTTTCAGTCCTCGTAGGTGGGGCTGACCCCAAGCTCTTGCTGCAGAAGGGACACACCACCCAGGCCTGGCTAATTCGTGAATTCCCTTCCTTGTCTCTGCTGGTTCAGAGGTGGGCAGATGATCCAAGCCAGGCCAATAAGAGAGAATACTAGGGACTTTTGCGTCCACTACCAGCAAAGAAGTGGGATAAACCTGTGTGATATAAGTTTGGAGCTACTTGTGACCTCTCCCACCTGGAGGGTAGAACCCTCCTGATAATGAAGCCAATGCAAAAGAAAACCCAGTTCAGAGATGGAAAGAGAAGGTCCTGACAATATCATTTGATTCCCTCGATCCAGCCATACCTGAGTTGGGCTTTCCAGGTGCAAGAGCCAGTTAAACTCTCCCCTCTGCCTATATTCCATTATTTTGTTTAAATCATATTGATTTGAGTTTCTGTCCCTTGCAACTGAAAGAATCCCGTATGATAATGCACGTTCCTGTTAAAGGGAATGGCATACAATGAGGCCCATGGGAAGAATCATGGTCTATGAAAGAATGCCCATGTGGCTGAAGCATGGTGGGTGAGCAAGTAGAAAGTGGTGAGTGTCTGCATATATGAATTCAGAGGGTCCAAGGAGCCTGAGCAAAAAGAGGGGAGGTTCAATGTTGGATTAAGAGACTAGACATACCCCAAACAAAGACACACAACTCCTTTCAATAGGTGCCCCTCATGGTCTTCTCAAGGCCTCATGTCTCATGTAGCCCAACTTTGTGCACTCTTGGAAAAGCAGAATCAAAGACCCAGGGTCAGTTAGGACTAGAAAGGCCCTTAATTGCTACATAGTCTAATATCCCCATTGTCTTGTTAGTTCAGCTGCTATAACAAAAATACGATAGACTGAGTGGCTTAAACAACAGAAATTTATTTCTCACAGTTCTGGAGGCTAGAAGTGTAGGATCAGGGTGCCAGCGTGGTCGGGTTCCAGTGAGAACCTTCTTCCTGGTTGACAGAAGGCTGCCTTCTCATGGTATCCTCACTTGGCTGAGAGTGAACTCTAGTCTCTTTCTCTTCTTATAAGGACGCTAATACCATCACGGGGGCTCCACTCGCATGACATCATTGAAACCTAATTACCTCCAAAGGCCCCACCTCCTAATACCATCCCATTGGGGGTTAGAGTTTCTACATATGAATTTTGGGGTGACACAAACATGCAGTCCATAACACCCCTTATATTATTTTGTTTCTAATTGACCAAGCAATACATAAATACATTCTTATAGAAGAAAAGAAGGAAGGAAGGAAGGAAGGAAGAAAGGAAGGAAGGAGGGAGAGAGGGAAGGAAGGAAGGAGAAAAGAAAGAAAAGAAAAGAAAAAGAAGAGGAAAAAAATCTAACCATAAGGATTAAACAAGAAGTTTATATGACTCATGAAGTTATAATTCATCTAAAGTAACACAGCTCATTAAAAGCAAGATCCTGGCTTGGTGTTTCTTACTCCATCAAATATCCTGCTTTGGAGTGAATGTTTTTGACCCCCCCACCCCCCAAATTTATATGTTGAAACCCTAATCCTCATTAGATGGTATTTGGAGATGGGGCTTTGGGAAGTAATTAGATCATGAGGGTAGATCCCTCATGATGGGATTAGTGCCCTTATGAGAAGAGTCTGGAGAGAGCTTGCTTTCTTTCTCTGAAATCTACCATGTGAAGATACAGTGAGAAGACAACCATCCAAAAGCCAGAAAGCAGGCTCTCACCAGACACTGGATCTGCTAGTGCCTTGATCTTGGACTTCTCAGCCTCCAGAACTGTGAGAAATAAATGTTTGTTGTTTAAGCCACCCAGTATACGATATTTGTTATAACAGCCTGAGCTGACTAAGACATATCCCAATATCCCTCCCCAAAACACACATTCCCCCAACCAAACTGTCAGACCCCTGAGAACGTGAATGCCTTCTGAAGCACTGCCCCTCCCTCACTATGTAGAAAAGCTCTTGGGGATACTAATAACAATGATAATGAACTTTTAAAGCACCTACCATGTACCAGTCTCTATGATGAGTTCTTTATTCTCATCGTTTCATTTAATCCTCATCAGGTAACCCTATAAGGTAAGTAATCCTACTATCTTCATTTGCCAGACACAGCAACCAAAGCACAGAGAGGTTAGGAAATGAGGCCAAGTTCACACAATTGGTTAAGTAGATGCAGGATTTGAACACAGGTAGTCTGACTCCAGAGTCTGTGCCCTCATTTCTGATCACCAAGTACAGATTGCAAAAGTAAATTTCCTTTAGCAGCCAGATAATTCTACCTAAAGACAGAAGCAAATGAGTGGCCCCAGAATGCCGAAGACGCAAGCCTTCCCTTGCGCCTTAGGAGAGGCCCTCGGAGCTATCTGTGGTGCTGAAACACTGCCCTGTGACGCTCCCACTCATTTCAGTACTGGTCTTCCTCGAACTTGGCCCCCTTGGTTCCGGCTACTCTTGTTGACATCTCTGCATTCTGACTTGGCATGAGATCTCTCCTTTTCTCATGAGATTCCCCTAGCTGAGCCTTGGACCAACAGTACTGTTGCCAGGTCACATACATCTTGACATTTTCTCCTAACCAAATCTTTTCTCATCCCTAAGCTTAAAGAAGAAGAGAGGAGAAAACACAGTTCCTGTCCCCAAGGAGCTGCAGTCAATGTGGGAGATAAGACAGGCAGGAGACATGTTAGATAAGGCCTAAAAGTCTTAGCACAGCATGCAAGGCCCTGCAGGATCTACTCTAATGTCATCTCTTGCCTCTAACATCACCTGTCTGCCTGCAGTTCTCTGGACACAGGATATATCTGTCATCTCTGGGACTACTCTCATGCTGCTCTATCTGACTTGTAAGGCTGGAATGTAGAGGTAAAAAACAAGTGCTATCACTGAGTGAGTCTGGGGGGTGGGCAGGGGCAAGATCAGGGCCTTATGAGCCTTGCTGAAAGATTTTGATTTTTCTCCTGAAGGCTATATGGAGCCATTGACAAGTTTTAAGTGACAAATTGACACCACCAGATATGGATTTATGGGGACAAGACTGGAGGCCAGGGGACCATTGAGGAGGCTGTAGGAAGGTTCAGGTGAGAGAGGATGGTGGCTGACCAAGGAGAGAGGAAATATTTTTCCATCACGTGCCCCTGTCGTATTTTCTTTCCAGTACCCATCACACTCTAAATTTTCCTGTGTTTTTTGCTACTTGTTATCGCTTATCTGTCTCTTTCAGTGAAATGCCAGTGAAAAGAAGCAAGGGACTTTGTTTGCTACTGTATCCCTGGCAGTGTCACACACAGGACAGTGGCACAGTGAATGCTTGGTGAATGCAGGGAGGGCTGGAGTGGGGAGATTGTGATAGTGAATGCAAGATGTCTAGCACAGAGGATGAAGCTTAGAGTGCAGGAATGGGATGATGAGGCCCAGGGGCTGGGGCTGGTACCATCACATTCTTCTGCTACAGGTCAGGGCTGATGCAGGGCTTGGGCAGTAAGCCTGCCAGTAGGGCCAAGCGGCCTCGCAGTGGGAGAGGGAGGGGGAAACCTGCTGAGGCTATGCAGGCAGTGTCTGACTGGCTCTGATGGTACCCTACATCCATCAAGATGCCTGGGATGGTGCCGGGGCAGAAGACCAGGCAGATGGCCTGTCTCTCCCAGAGTCTCTGAATTCCTTGGCCAGAGTTTAGGTTTCCTGGAATTGTTCCCCCCTTCACTATGTGTTTTATGCTGTAAGGAACTGAGTGATTTAGGACATAGATTTAGAGAGAGATGAGTAAGTGGTCATCTGGGAGGTCAGCTCACGGCTCCGCATGCCAAGTTTGGGCTCCTCCACCTCCCTGGATCCTGACCCACCACCATGACCTTGCGGATGGTGCATCCATGATCCCACGCCCAGTGCCTGCTCTTGGAGGCCCAGCCTCAGGCTCCGGGCACCTGGGGCTGTCTCAGGCTATCCCCGCCCTTGAGGAGCTTCCATTCTAGAGGAGTTGGGGAGTGGGGAGGAGGACAAAGGTAGAACTGCCATCACTACCCAGGGGTGAGGTGCTAAGAGCGAGTAAGCCCAGAGGTTGTGTGGATCCTGAGGAGTAGCCCCTAACCTCGCCTGCGGGTCAGAAAAGGCTTCCTGGAGGAGGCAATAGCTGAGCAGAGGCTTAAAGCGTGAGTTGGAAGTAGACACGTGACAGGTAGAGGAAGAGGATTCCTGGGAGAAGGGCCAGCCTGAGGCACAGGAGGTGAGGCATGAAGGAGCTGGGTGGGTGTGGGGGGCTCTGCAAGGAGCCGTGTGCCTGGGCCTGGAGCCTGGGGCTGCCTGCAGGAAGGGAGGCTGGAGACGTGAGTGAGGCTTCCATGCTCATCCCAGAGCTCCTGCCATGTGCTCAGAGACGGAACAGTCCTCTCTGCCTCAGACTCCCCATCTCTGTGACCCAAGAGGCCAGAAGGGCCACAACCTCCTGATCTGGTGGAGTCTTGGGCCTGGTGTAACCACACTCTCCAGACGGTCCTCGTGTCCCCCTCCTGCCCCCTTCTGGGGGTCCAGAAAACTAGGATGGAGTGAGGTCTAGGGGTGAGGGCTGCCAGCAGGATGCCTGCCTCTCTCCAGGCAACTTGTGGAAGAGGCTTCCAGAAAAGACAGCTGCAATTACTCAAATGAACAGTAAAACTCTATTTGGTTTAAAGGCTTTGCAAATCAGGGTATTAGTGGCAGGTGGGGCTGAGGGTTATGAGACGAAGGGCCCAGAAGCCAGCAGGGCTGCCACTGGAGTTCCTTAGTCAGCAGACTCTGCCAGGTGTCCACCACATGCCTGGCCCCATGCTGGGCTCTGTGGATCAGAGACAGCTGGGACGTGGGGTGGCTGTGGGAAGCTCAGGCCCGATGGGGAGATGGGGAAACAGTCAGGCAAATGCTCGTATTGCGGAGACACAGGAGTGTGGGGGAGGGGCCCTGACCTGGGAGGGGCGGGTGGGATGGGAGAGCTGACATCTGCAAATGACCTGGGTTCACTTCCCAGCCTGGGGACCTCGGCCAGGTGCTTCGTCTCTGAAGCTCAGTTTCCTCGTCTGTAAAACGGGGACAATAATTATCCCCACTGGGTAGTCGTGAGTATTAAATGAGACAATCCCACACACCCATAGCCTGGAGGGCAGTCAGCGCTCAGTGCGCACCAGCTGTTAGTACCGACCACAGAGCACAGCTGTGAAGAACGCTGGCGTCAGGCAGGGGGAGGCCCGGGCAAGGCTCCGGGCAGACGGACCAGCGACACACAGAGGCCTGCGCGCAGCTGGGTGTGCGGGTCAGAGTGTGAGCCGGGTGATGAGAGATGGGGCCAGGGAGGTCCGCGTGGCCGGTTCACTAGGGCCCTGTGCTCCACGTGAACTGTCAGGAGTTTAGTGCTCAGAGCAGTGGGGAGTCAGGGAAGGTCTTTGAGGGGGGCATGGTGTGTTCCCATGAGCAGCAGACTGTGCACTGGGTCCAGGAGACCAGGGCAAGTGTACAGCGTCTGGGGAGAGAAGAAGGTGGCTCGGACCAGGTGACAACAGCGTGCACAGGGGACAGAGGTAGGGGGCAGAGAGCAAGGATGGCAGGGCAGGGAGACCCCCAGATGGGGACTGCAGGAAGGCGGCAGCTGAGGACAGCCCAGCTTTCTGGCTCCGGCAGTGGAAGGGAAGGGGGGTGCTGAGCTCAGAGCCAAGACCCCGGGAAGGAGCAGTGTCCAGACCCCGGGATTCTCTGCCACAGGCCCCTGCAGGTGGCAGTGCCCAGCCTGGGCCTGGGGAAGATGGGGACGGCCGGGCCCTTTAGCCACTCTCTGCCCCAGCACAGCTGGCCCTGCTGCCCTCAGGATGCGGGAGTGGCTGCCCAGACCCCGTTCTTCCAGCTGGAACCTTCTGGAGGCCCACAGTTGGTGCTGCCCAGCCTGGCACTGCAGGCCACCCTCTGCGGGCACTCAGGCTGCTGTCCAGCCATGTGACCCCCGCCACCCGCTGTGGAAGGTGACCTTGAGCAAGTCCTGCTGAGCCTCTGTCCTGCTCTCCACAGGGAGTGAACATCACCTCTCGGTGACGTGGGGGGCGCACCCGCTTGTCTGCAGCAGAAAGAAGGGAGGGAGGGTGGCCCCTCGGCAGTCAGGACTCATACCTGGGACCACAGGAGCCCAGACCAGGAGAGAGCTGGGGACAGGGGAGACAGAGACACTGAAAGGGACTCAGTGACAGAGCAAGTGACAAAGAGAGAGAAGCAGAGAGGGGAGGCCTCGGACACGCCCCATAGCCCCTCCTCACCCCTCAGTGACACGGGAGGGCTTGTGGGGGGCAGGGAGTCACTGGGCCTCAAATGGTCCCCTTCTCTGCAGCTCACCTTCTCAGAGAAAAGAAATCACTCTCCATCCAATTAATCTAATTAGACGTAATCGAATTGTGGGGATCTGCAGCAGAGTGAGTGATTAGGAAAAATTACCTCCCTGCAAACAGTTTAAATTTAATTTTCCTTCCATAATCTAAAGACCAAATCAAGAAAAATGGGCTTTCTCCCCTCTCCCCTCTCCCTGCCTCACACCAGCTGAGGACCAGTGAGTTCCCTGAGATGGGGCACCGGCTTGGACGGAGGGTGTAACTACAACCTGCAGTGACTCATACACAACTTAGGACGGCTGTGTACTCACCACCCACCCACCCACACCCACACCCACCCACACCCACATATACATGCACACACACACATATACACGCACACACACACACACACCCCCACATATACATGCACACCCCCCCACACCCACACCCCCCCACACCCACACCCACATATACACGCACACACCCCCACACCCACCCACACCCACACATACACCCACACACCCACCCGCACCCACACCCACAGACACATATATACACACCCCCCATACACACACCCACACCCAAACCCACCCACACACCCACACATACACCCACACATACACATCCCCCACACCCACACCCACACCCACAGACACCCACACCCACCCACATATACACACACCCCCCACACACACACCCATATACACACACCCCCATCCCCCCACACCCCCCCCCCCACACCCACAGACATATATACACACACCCCCATACACACACCCACACCCACAGACACCCACACCCACCCACATATACACACACACACACCCCCCACACACCCACACACACACCCCCATATACACACACACCCATCCCCCCACACCCCCCCACACACACACCCACAGACACATATATACACACCTCCCCATACACACACCCACACCCACCCACCCACACCCACACATACACCCACACATACACACACCCCCACACACCCACACCCACAGACACCCACATCCACCCACATATACACCCCCCCCCACACACATACACACATACCCACACCCACAGACACCCACACCCACCCACATATACACACCCACCCACCTCCACACACACCCACACATACATACACACACCCACACACACACCCACATATACACGCACGCACACACACACCCACACCCACATATACACGTGCACACGCACACACACAGGCACACACGGTCTCACAGGGACGCGCCGACAGTACGGAGTCCTGGCCGAGCCCCGGCTCTGCCCATAACTGGCTCCGTGAACCGTGGCGCTTTCTCTGCACCTCGGTTTCCCCGCCCGTAACAGTAAGAGTCATGATTGAGCTCGGGGACCCCTTCTGGCTGTTGCAGCTTGGAACTCCATTTCCTCTCTCGCAGCCTCTCCCTCCCTTCACATCGAGGCTGATTGAGAAGACACCGTCTGGGGGGCGGCCCGGGGGGTCCGTAGATGACGCTCCTCATCAGGCGAGGCCGCCGGCAGCAACCCCGGAGCGCGGCCCCGCCCGAGTCCAGGGCCCGGGGGGGGGGGGGGGGGGCGCCCCCAGGGGGGGGGGCGCCCCCAGCGCAGACGCGCACAGACCGCCTGTCACGCCGGGACACGTCACCAGGCCCAGGGCCGGGCTGCCCCCTCCCACCGTCCAGGACCAGCAGTGCCATCTGTTCTTGAACATTCCTCTGAGAATTGAGCTGGAGAGGGAGCCGCCTGGCAGGCGAGAGAAAAGAGCATGTGGGGTCAGAGGCTGAAGTTGGATTAATGTTCGCCCCATGGAGGGGCCCTGGGGACAGAGGGGCGGGGTGGACAGGGCGTCAGCGAGGGGCCTTGAGTCCCGGTGGAGGCACAGCCTGGAGCCTGTGCTGAGACAGACAGCAGTGGGGAGCATGTCACTGAGGGTGATGGGGCCCTGTGTGTCACTGAGGGTGACGGGGCACTGCATGTCACTGAGGAGTGAAAGGACCCTGCATGTCACAGAGGGGTGACAGTGTCCTGTATGTCACCGAGGGGTGACAGGGTCCTGTATGTCACCGAGGGGTGACAGGGTCCTGTGTGTCACTGATGGGTGACCTAACGGCCCTGTGTGTCACTGAGGGTGACGGCAGGTCCCTGCCTTGCTGCTCTGTGTCCTGCCCTCTTCTTTGCACAGCTGGGGCCACCTGAGCCCCACTTGTATGACGGGAAGGCTCCAGGCTCCAGGCCCAATCCTGCCCCCGCCAAGGGGGTGTACAGATTTCTGGGCGCAGGTAATGGGGGGCTCATGGAATCTGGCCTGGTTCTGAATCCCAGCCCCTGACTCACTGTGCGACCTGAGCAGCCTCCTCCCCATCTCTGGGCCTCGGGTTCCTCATCCTCGCACAGGGCGAGGAGACTGCCGGGACCCCAGGGACTCTCACCGGGCACGAGGGCACCTGCAGGAGCTCAGGGGACATTTGTTCCCATCCCTTCTGGGGACTCCACAGTGCCTGGCTCCAAGTCAGTACCAGTAAATATCGATTAACCTGGTGAATTAATGAAATGAGCTCGTGCCTGTGTCTAGGCCTCCACGGCAGCAAAACCTAAAACTCTGTGTTGTGAAATCAAACAGCTAGAGGCCCAGCTGGGTGGGTTCATTGGGGGTTTGGCTGAAGGACGTCAGGGACGACTTGCTGGAGGAGGCAGGCCCCGGGCTGGATGGGATTTGGATAGAGGAGGGGAAGGCATGCTAGGAGAGGGAGAACGCATGTGCAAAAGCAGGGAAGTGGGAAGGGGAGCGATTGAGGGGAACCTCTGTCTTGTGTTGTGAGGCTGAGTTGTGTCTCTGTGTGTGTGTGTGTGTGTGGAGTCCCAGTACAGTGCTGGGCTCTGGGGAGATGCTTGGTAACAGGGGCTCCCTCCCCTCTGTCAGCTCATCCAGGTCACCTGCTCCCCTCTGTCCCCAGGAGTGGCCTCCCCACCTGGTCACATGTGGTCCCGGTGTGAGACAGGCTTCAGTGCAGGGACCTGGGGAACCACGAACATATCACCCCTCTCGGGGAAGACAACCAGGCTCTCCTTGCTGTGAAACACAGACCCTAGAGCCTCGGAGCTGGGAGGCCCCTCTCCACCCTGTAGGAACCTGGCACAGAGAGGTTAAGGGAGTGGCCCAAAGTCACCCAGCCCCCAGTGCAGCCCCTGCTCTGCTCTCTAACCAGCCTGGGGGAAGGCCCCCTGTCTACAAACACCTGAACCGGGAGCCTCAAGGATTCCTCTTCTCCCTTCGTCCTCCCTCTGCCCTCACCTACTTGCTCCCGGGCTGAGAAGAGCCTGGAAAGGGACCCCATGGCTCCCTGGGAGTCCAGGCCAGCGATCTGCAGGCCCATCTGGCCGAGGCCTGGGCCTGTGCTGGGAAGGGGAGGGTTAAGCCGTGAGCAGCTCTTCCTGCTTGGTGTTTAACTTGCGGTTTCCCAAGGCCATCAGGAGCCCCACGGGGCAAATGTTTTCTCTCCTAATGACTCTGCAGCAGATTAAGGAGGGGCCCGTCTCCCAGAGAGCATTAAAGAGAGGCCCTCCATTACCCAGGATGGTCTGGCCTGGCAGCTGGAATAACTTTGCCAGAGTTCTGGGTGGAGGAGGGCCCCTCTCATCCTGCCATCAGCAAATCCTACCTGGTCCTCCTGGTCCCAGATCTAGGGGAGGACAGGATGTCCTGGTATGTGGCTGCAAGGACATTGAGATAGGCTGAGGCTCAGTTCAACATGAAAAGATCTTCCAGTCTTAGTGGGCCACAAGATGACAACTATTGGCCGTATTAGGCTGTATTATGTTAAAGGTTGGCTTAGGCAGGGAGCTAAGCTTCAACATAAAAAGGAGGTCTGTCTGTTTTCGGGGGATGAGCTTCTGGGGGCCCCGCACAGATAACCTCACACATAGAGTTATCAGCTTTCTGCTCCTCGGGCGTGTGGTCCAAAGGCCTGGGTGCTTAGAATGTGCACTGCACTTGGGGGTAGGAGACAGGGGTCCATGTCTTGCCTCTGGGACTTTGGAAAACTTTCCTAACAATGACCACAACTCCCACTGCTTGGGCACCTACTATGCACCCAGCTCGTGTCAGAACCTTTCCATCTAACCTCTCACTTAATCTTCACAGGCAGGTATCTCTGTCTCTATTTTATACGCAGGAGAACAGGCTCAGAGATATAGGAGAAGACACAGGCCCAGCTCACTCGGCAGCAGAAGTGGGATTCAAACCCAGCATGTCTGCCCCCAAAACTCCTGCTCCTTTCTCTTGTGTGATATCCGAGCTCTGTGCTGCAGTTTTCCATCTGTGAAACGGGAGCACTATGCATGCCCTGTATGCCTCAGAGGGTTGGATAGTACCAGTGAAATGATGGGTGAGGAGTGCACCGTGCACACGGGAGGGGTGTCGGACACACACACATGCGCACACACACACGCACACAAACATGCAGAAGTTGGACCACCAGGATCCTGTTGTTAGTCAATTACAACCCAGGAAGGAGGTCTCAAACTCAGTGGGTTTTCTAAATCACAGAACTTGAACTATTTCCCCACCATTTGCAGGTTAACTTAGCATCTAAAGTGTGAAGATGCCCTGATACTCAGCTTATGAGTATATAAATTCCAAAGTATTCATCATAAGCCTTCAAAATGCTTACATTTTTTACCCAGCCAATCAGAAAACACAGTGAAGGCTGAGTATCCAGGTTTATGAACAAGGATGTTCACTGCAGCGTGGAAGATGACGGCCAACAAATGGACACAGCCCAAATGTCCAGTAAGGGAATAGAGAGGTAAACGATGGAGTATCCAGATCATGGAATACTACACAGCCAGTAACAATCACCACTGTGAAGCTTATTAAATGACTTGGGACTAGAACAGCGGAACTGACACCTGCCTGTACCACCTGCTCCCCGTGGAGATATCTCTGCAGGTAAAATGACAGGGGATTTCTGTTTTCTTCTGTTTGTTTTTTTGCACTAAAGCAAGGCAGGTTATAAAAAACAATCAATAAAATGCATCTCCAAGGCCCCCCGTTGCAGCACAGGGATGGTGGAGCATATTTTAAGTTTGCTCCATGTCCTGGAGTCACCATCTCACCCCTGTGTGTTCTAACCCCAGGGTGCCCCCCAAGACCCTTTGCCCACACTCAGGGCCCAGCCTGCTCTCCTGGAGTTCTCACATCTGCTTTCCAGCGGTTTCCAGTCTCTCCATATTCCTTCTTGCCGGGGTCAGTGTACTTTCTCCTAGCAGAGCCCCACCCTCCTGATGTCCTGTCTCTGACCCGCTGTGAGTGGGGAACCAGATCACTGGATGCGTTAGAACTGTGTCTGCACTAGGAGCCTGCTCTCTGAGTGAGGACGTGAAGGGAGCACTTCTGGTTAGAATAATCGTAACAAAAATTCGTGTTTGGAACGTGACCCTTGTGGTTTGCACCTTGGTGGCTCAGGGCATTTTGAATTTGTTGCTGGGTTCCAGATGCCTGGAGCTGCCAGATGCCTGCTTCTGGATAAGTGAGGTATGGCTGGGGATAAATTTGCAGCTGTAGCAAAGTCCTCTATATTCTTTCATTCAACCAACTAGTAATAGTTCTGAGCCCCTACTCTGTGTCAAGCACAGTTCCAGACACTGGACATAGGCCCCTGCACTCAAAGTCGGGGGGTGGGGGCGGCAATAAAGAAGTAAACTAATAAGTGAAACGAGACACCCTCAGGTACTGATAGGGGTTGTGAAGACACTAACCAGAGGGTGCATCCAGAGCAGCTGGCAGGGGTGGGGCGTCAGGGAGGGCTTCTCTGAGGTCCGAGTGACACGGCGCACTTCCACAGGCTCTTGACCACGCACTCAGCTTGCCCAGAGATGGGGCGTGGGCAGAGCTGGCTGGGCCCTGCGGGAGTGCTGGCCGGGGAGGCATGGCCGAGGGGGACCGGCAGGAGGACACAGGCCTGGGGATGGAGGAGAGCGAGCGCTATGAGCCTGAGTGTGGCCGCCTGCACCTGGATGGCAGAAACTTCCTCTCTCCTCGCCCCCCCCCAGGAGGCCAGACCACACAGGACCCTCAGGGTGCAGCCAGGGGAGCCCCAGAACAGAGATGACCAGCCTCGGCCTCAGGTCATTCCCACTCAGAGGACGGGGCAGGGCCGGGCAGCTGCCTGCTTGTTCTAGACCCGCAGACTGATGCTGCCCCACCCCACCACGGATGCCTCTGCTCCCCAATCCCCACCCAGCCCCAGGGCTGCCATTGCCTGAGACTCTTCTGTGTCTGGATGGAAAACTGTACTGGAGTCTGTATGTCCGTGTGGATGACTCTCTGTCTGCAGGTGTCAGTGCACCCTTGGTGGAGCTGTGTTCACCCGCCTGTGTGTGTCTGCACCTGGCTCCATTTTTGTGGACATTCATGTACTTGTATGTGCAGCACAGGATCCTGGGCCTAGGTGTGTCTGAGTGTTCATGAAGTGTGTGTGTACGTGTGGGTGTCCACGCACCCTCATCCACCTGTGTCTCTTTCTATGCTCATGCTGGACTCCGAGTGCCTGTGTTTCCATGTCTGTCTATTGTGAGTGTGTTTCTAGTGTTCTATAGGTGGGTTCTCTGTGGCTGCAGAGCTGTGGCTCTTTCAGTATCCATTTCTGTGTTTACAAACAGGAGTGTGTTTGTGTGTCTGTGTGATTGTGTTTCTGCTCTATTTCTGGTGTCTGTATGTTGGTGTTTATATTTTGTCACCAGTTTTTATCAATGTGTAAATGTACATCTCTGTCACAGGTTTGGGACTGGGGTTTACCTGGGCCCAGGTATTTCGCTTGTGCCTGTGTGACTGGGTGTCTCCGAGCATCTGTGGCTGAGTTGTCTGAGTATCCACGTCTGTCTCTTTGTGGCTCTGACCCTCTGTGTGTGTCTGAGTGTCTGTCTGCACAGTGTTGGTTTGTGAGTCTGTCTGTTGAACTCTGTATGTTTCTGAGTTTCTCTCTATAGCTATGTGCCTAAGTGTCTTTCTTGCTCTGGATGGATGGATGTCTCTGTGTCCACACAAGTGTGTGTCTGTGGCTCCCTCAGGCCAGTAAAGAAACCTCCTTCTCCACCATCTTGTGGCTTTGGGAGGGATGTCCACTGTGTGACAGGCACTGACAGGCTCAGGAGGGCTAAACTCGGGGGAGATAACCCCTGCCCCCCAGACAGTGCTCTGCTCTTAAACTCATGCATGAATAGAATACTACATTCAACAATTGAAGATTACATATTTTTTTCAAGTGCACATGGAATACTCTCCAACAGTGACCAAGTGCTGGGCTATAAAACACATATCAATACATTTGAAAGAATTGAAATCATACAGAGCATTTTCTTTGACTACCATGGGATTAAATTAGAAGTCAATGACAATAATGACATCAATGACAATAACACATCTGGAAACATCACACATATTTGGAAATTAAACAGCACATGTCTAAACCTGTGGGTCAATGAAGAAATCACAAGAGAGATTAGAAGACACTTTGAACTGAATTATAATAAAACATTAACATATCAAAATTTGTGGGATGCAACTAAAAGAGTCCTGAGAGTGAATTATAGAGGTTAAAATCCTTATTTTAGAAAAAGAAGAAAAGTTTAAAATCAATGATCTAAGTATCTTAAGAAGCTGGGAAAAGACGAACAGAAACCAATATAATAGAACACAGACAAACAATAAAGAATATCAACAAAGCCAGAAGCTCATTCTCTAAAGAGATTAATAAAATTAATAAGCCCCTAGCTAGGAAAAAAAGGGGAAAAACTAAAAGTTTCCCACATCAGGAATGGTAAAGGGGGCATCACTAGGATAGTACAGTCCTTAAAATGGTAATAAGAGAATATTATAAACAACTTTACACAAACAAATTCAACAACTTCAGTGGATTGGGCAAATTTCTTGAAGACACAACTTATCAAAACTAACAGAAGAAGAAATAGAAGCACAGAATAGCCCTATGTCTATTAAAGAAATTGAATTTATAATAGAAAACTTTTCCACAATGAAAACTCCAGGCTTGAATGGCTTCACTTTTGAATTATAGGCAACACTTAAGGAAGAAGTAACACTAACCTTACGCATGTTCTTTCAGATAACAGAAGAAGAAGGAACACTTCCCAGCTGTTATGAAGCCATCATAACCTTGATACAAATCTTGAAAAAGACATTAGAAAAAAAGAAAAATAAGAAAGCAATATAACTCAAGAACTTTGATGCAAAAATTAACAAATACTACCAAATTGAATAAAGAAATATATTAAAAGGATAAGATATCATGACCAAGTGGAGTTTAACTCAAGAATGCAAAGTTAGTTCAATATTTTAAAATCAAATTAATTTACTACATTAACAGAAAAAAGGAGAAAAACTATATGATCATCTTAATAGATGCTGAAAATGCATCTGAGAAAATTCAACACCTATTCATTAAAAAAATCTCGACAAACTGAAAATAGAAGGAAATTTCCTCAATTTTATAAAGGACATCTATGGAAAATCTATATAGCTAACATTGTGCTCGGTAATTAAGGACCAAACATATTGCCCTTTTCAGGAACAATTCAAGGATGTTCATTCAAACCACTTCTAATTTATGGGAGGCTCTAACCACATTAATAAGGCAAGAAAGAAATAAAAGGTTTAGAGTTTGGAAAGGATAAAATAAAATTCTCCTTTAGAAAAAACATAATTGTTTTTTAAAACCCTAAGGAACCTACAAAAAACTAACTAGAAATAATAACAGAATTTGACAAGGTTTCAGGATACAGTGAAGGTACACAATTCAATTGATGTAATAGCAACAAAAATGGTTCAATAAAATTAAGAAAAAGCAATACCAATTATCTATTGATAAAAAATAAAATATTTAGGAATAAATTTTTAGAGTGAGCAAGACTCTGAAGCTGAAATCTATACGACAGTGCAAAGAGAAATTAGAGAAGACGTATAAATGGAAAGACATACCATGTTCATGGAGAGGGAGAATCAACATTAAGATGCCAGTCTTCAGATCCACAGATTCAACCTAAAAATCCAGGTTTGAGAATAAGCTGGTTTTGCAAGGTATGGAGAAATATAAAAGACCTATAAAAATCAAAGCATTCTTCAAAAAGGTTGACCAAGCTTAGAGAAAATCACTACTTGATTTCAAGATTAACTCTAAAGATATTATGGTCTAGACAGAGTAAGAATGGACAAATAGATCAACGGGATAGAATAGAGACATCAGAAATAGACCCACACAAGTGGTCAATCTATTTTAGAGAATGCCCATAATGTAATTCAATGGGAAAAGAATAGTGTTTTCAACAAATAATGCTGTGCCAATTGGATATCCACATAGAAAAATAGTGAATGCAGACTCCTACCTAACACCATATTCAAAAATTAATTTGAAGTGAATCATAGACCTAAAGGTAAACACTAACACTATAAACCTTATAAATTAAAAAATGAATAATATCTTTGAAACTTTGGGGTAGAAAATATAGATAGGACACAAAAAGTACTAACAGAAAAAAATGATAAAATGTACTTCATCAAAATTAAAAACTTTCACTCTTCAAAAGATACCACTGAGAAAGTGAAAACACAACTCACAAACTGGGAGGACATATTCACAGTGCATATATCTGACAAAGGGTTTTTATGTACAATATACGCAATATATAAAGACCTCCTACAAGTCAATAATACAAACATAAATAACTCAATAAAACACGGGTAAACTACTTGAACAGGTACTTCACACAAAAAAAGATATGAATGACCTATATACACATGTAAAGATGCTAAATGTTATTAGTCATCAGGGATGTGTAAATTGAAAATACCATGAGATAGCAGTCAGGCTAAAATTAAAAGGCCTGATGATACCAAGTGTTGGTGAGGATGTGGGGCAACAGGTACTCTCATACATTGCTGGTGGGAGTGTAAAATGGTAGTTATTTTGGAATGTAATTTGTCAGTTTCTTATAAAGTTAAATATACAACCACCCTATATCCCAGCAACTTTGCTTCTAAAGTGTTTACCAAAAAGGACTGAAAATCCTCATCCACAAATACACTTTTATACATGTTTTCATAGCACCTTTATTTATAATAGTCTAGACTGGAAATAACTCAGTTGTCCGTCAAAGAGTGAATGGACAAATTTTGGCACATGCATAAAATGGACAATTACTGAGCAATAAAAAAGAGCAAACTACGAATAAAGATAGCAATGAATATAAACCTCAAAAACTTTGTGTTGAGTGAAAAAAGCCAGAAACCTACTGTATGATTCCATCTATGTGAAATTCTAGAACGTGCAAAATGAATCTACAGTGTGGAAAGTAGATCAATGGTTGCCAGGACTGGGGGAGGGAAGGAGGATTGACTGCGATTGGGCAAAAGGGACTTTATTGATGTAATGAAATGTGGTATATATTAATGGGATGTTGGTTACATGGGTTTGCACAAAATTTCTGCACATATATAAGTTAGGGAAAGGAGCACCATTCACCAGCAGGTCAATCTAGGTCACGCCGACGTCTCCCTCCTCCTACCCCTCACTCTGCCCACCACAGTCCTGCCCTTCCATCCCGAGTGTCTCTCAGACCCTCCACTCTCCATCCCGCTGCTGCTGCTCTGGAAGGACCCAGAGCTGTCCCAGTTGGGTTCCTCCAAAGGCGCAGGTGGTTTCTGCGGGAGGTGATCCCAGGAGGCACAGCGAGGAGGGGACAGTGGGGCGGGGAGGGAGAAAAGCCCCAAGGCTGAATCAGAGAGCGGGTGGCACTGCGGGCTCAGTCCTGCTAGGGGCCCTCTGAGGAGGTGGTGGGACATGCCTCAGACTTGGCCCTCAGAGGGAAGCTGGGTATTTATCTATTTGTCCACCCCTCCCATCCTTCACTAGGTAGAAGGTGCCCCTGGGGTGCAAAATCCAGGGCGCTTCCGGGCTGCCCTGCCCGTGGCTGATCATCCCCCAGGGCACTGAAGAGCGCCCCCAGGCGGAGAAGCAGAGGGGAGCAGGGCCTGAACGGGGGGTGGTCAGCGTGCTAGGAACTGCCCACCACAGCTGCGGTGAGCACAGGGCTGGTGAGAGACGTGGGTATCAGTAACGTCTGCTTCAGCCATCATCATCACCCTGATGCCCCTCCTGCCCCTCCCATCCACCCCAAGGCAGCAAGAGTGGGCTTCCCAAAAGACAAGCCCGACCACCCAAACTCCCGCCTACAACAGTTCAATCTCAGCTCTTGGCTTCGGGGGCGCGGCATCCCCGACATGGTGTGATTGGCCCGCTGGCTGCTCTGGCCTTACCCCCAGCTGAGCGGACTTTTTTAGCTCTTTCCAGCTCTTGGGACATGCTGAAATTTGAACCTCGGCCTGCCCAGTAAACCAGACGGCCATTCCCCTTCCCCCTCCCTCTTCCAAGGTGGTGGGCACCCCTGACGATGGCTCCAGTGACCCTGGCCTCTCGGTATTCACTTCCCTTGAGTGCTGGCTGGACTTACTGACTCGCTTCTAACACATGGAACACGGCGAAAGTGATGGGATGACATCTCTGAGATTAGACTATGAAAAGACCATGGTGGCCATCCCGGGGGGCTTGCTCAAGAACTGTCTGCTCTGGGGGAAGCCGGCTGCCCTGTCATGAAACAGCTCTTTGGAGAGACCCGTGTGAGTGAGCTTGGAGCAGCTCCACCCCTCATCTTGCTGCAGCCTGGTGACACCTTCGAGACACCTGCTGCAGCTTCGAGAGAGACCTTGGTCTGGAACCACTGAGCTGAGCCACTCCCAGATCCCTGAGCCACAGAGAATGTGAGATAAGAAATGTTTGTCGTTTTCAGCCAGTAAGAGTTTGGGGACAATTTGTTATGCAGCAATAGATAACTAATACACTCAGTCTCCAGGGTCATCTGGGGTGCTGGTGCAATTCCATAGCTCCAGGGCCCCGAGGCCCCACCTGGGAATAACACCTTCCTGAGAAAGGACCTGAGACTGCTCCCCCAGCTGTGCTGTTGTCACTGGCTCGTGTTATCAACAGCCAAACCCTTCTCCACTCCAACCAGCAAGGCAACCCCAACTTTACGCTAAATGCATAATTTACTGCAAATTAAACTTAATGGGACTAGAATAATTATGTTGACTTTTCAAAATACTTTCAGATAAAAACACAGTTAAGTATTTTAGAATATAATCCTTTTCCATTGCGTTTCCCAAGGGAGCTGAGAGAGGAGGCTGAGGCAAGAAAGCCAGATCGAGGATGCTACAGGAGGTGGGTGGGATGCCTCAGAAACCCGTTTGAAGATGCTCTTAGACCCCGTATGGGGTGTGGAACCCAGGCCAGCTTTCCATGAGGGCAACTTCACAATATCTATCAAAAGCCTTAAAAATGCCCAAATCCGTTGACCTGGTGAGACCAGAAATCTGTCATAAGGAAATAATCAGAGATGGAGACAAACTCTATGCACAGAGTTGGTCATCCAGCATCACTCATAATGGACAAATGCTGGGGACCCTCTAACTGCCTAACAATGGCCGAGCAGCTGCATCAATTAGGGTGAGAAATATTATGATGGAATATTGTGCTGCCATTCAAAATGGAACCTTCGGGCCGGCCCCGTGGCTTAGTGGTTAAGTGCGTGCACTCTGCTGCTGGCAGCCCAGGTTCGGATCCCGGGTGCGCACCGACACACCGCTTCTCCCGCCATGCTGAGGCCGCGTCCCACATACAGCAACTAGAAGGATGTGCAGCTATGACATACAACTATCTACTGGGGCTTTGGGGGAAAAAGGAGGAGGATTGGCAATAGATGTTAGCTCAGAGCCGGTCTTCCTCAGCAAAAAGAGGAGGATTAGCACGGATGTTAGCTCAGGGCTGACCTCCCTCACAAAAAAAAAAAAAAAAAAAAAAAAATGAAACCTTCAAAAGTAATGTATGTTGGGAAATTCTTATAAATTAAGAGCTAGAGAAAAAGCAGCAAATAAAACTAAATATAAAGTACATTCCAACTTTTGTTTATACCCACATGGGACTAATAAGACCCAGAGGGATGCATGCAGAAATACCAACAGTTGTTATCTCTGGTGGAGGATTACAGTGGATTTTAATTTTCTTTTCTTTTTTTTTTGTGCTTTCTAAATTTTCTGTAATGAGCATCTGCTACTAATATATTGTTTTTAATTTTTTAAAATGGATGTAGGTAAAAAAGAGTCTCTACATCTCCTTACCCCATGAGAAGACTTCCTGGATTAAGTTCTGGTCTCAGGATCACTTTGTCCATATTCAAGTATCCTGATTCTGGTTGAGACACAGGCTGATGGTCATCTCCTGGAATCTCATCTCCTCTTCTCCCTTAGTTACAGAATGCCAATGCAGCTGGCCACGGCCATGTGTCCTGCTAAAAAGGTAAATCTCTCACTCATGTCTTATAGATGGCTAGGGAACAGGTGGCAATGAAATGTAAATGGAAGTCGTGGGTACAGCTCCCAGGAAAGCTCTCTTGATGGGAACTTATGCAGCTAGTAGGAACCTCTATGCTCTCCCTCTTTCTTTCTTTTCTTGTCTGGAATGTGCCTGTGATTGCTGGAGCTCCTACAGCTGTATTGTGACCTTGAAACAATGTTTATAATGAACTTACGTGCTGTGGATAGCAGATCAAAAACAAGAAGGGAGTCTGGATCATTGACCAAATTGTGCATGAGCCACCATAGAGGCCCTGGAATTCTTATATCCAGAATTTACTTACATGAGGGAAAAAAAAATCTTCAAATTGTTGAAGTCACTGTTCCTATTAGTATCTGAATTCGTTCCTAACAGATACACTCAGCCAAGGTCAAAGATGGAATCTTAATGGAGCAAAGGAGAAGATCTAAGGTTCCTCATGACTCCAAAGATCTCTGCCCATAACCCGGGCTGGATTGTTAGACGGTTAGAGTATGTGGAACAGCAGGAAATGTCAGCAGAGGTGACAGCCTTGAACATTCCACACACGGCAGCCCCCGCCCTGCTTGCCTTCAGCCTCCTCTCTGGTTCCTAGAGCTGCCCAGAGTGTGGGAGGCAGAGGGCCAAGGATGAACAGCCAGGGAGGGAGTCAACTGATGTCAATACAGTGAGTCCTCCTCGCAGTTATGGGCCACCTTTTACATCAAATTTTAAATGTGGAAAAGGTCTTAGTGGTCTTCTAGTCCAATCCTCTCTCTGATGTTTGAATTCCTTCAGCCACCAACACACAATAAAATTACCATCACCAATGACATCCTCAACAGTATGATCACCATCCTCTTCCCCGTTCCCGTCATCATCATCGTTCTCATCATCATCATTCTCCTCCTCCTCCTCCTCCTCCCCACCACCATCATTACTCCCATTTGTTGAGCACCTACTTTACGCCAGGCACAGTGCTGGTTACTTGACACACTTGATTGCACTAAGTTCTCAGGGCACACAGTAGTGCGGGCAGCGATCCTGATTTACAGCTAGGGAAACTGAGGCTCAGGAAAGGTGACGTGGCCCCAGGCAGCACAGATGGAGGCGGAAGAGGGAGGGTTTAGTGCAGGTCTGTTTGATCACCAAGGCTGGCCGTCCGCTACCTCTGCCCTGGAAGCGGGTCTGTTCTTGCACACCTCCACCGGGGGCATGCTCCACCTTTGGGCAGAACCCGCAGAAAGCGCTTTGGCTTCGCAAGGGGCCACCAGCTTCCTTGCTGGCCTCACTCGTGTTCCTGCTTCTTCGGGGCCCCCAGGATGGTACCACCTGTTCTACGGGACAGCCCTCCTGAGGTTGGAGGGCAGCGCCTGTGTCATCTCGTTAGGATGAGAGTCTGGCTCCTTCAACGGCTTCCTGTGTGAGTGACCACCTCTCATGCCTTCCTAGACCCCGCCCCATCCAAGCCACCACCGTCTCTCATGGGGACTTCTGTAGCCCCTCCTCCTGGTCTCCTGGTCCCCCTGCAACCCTGTCCCCACAACAGCCTCTTCTCTGCTGAGAAGCCACAGTGGTTTTCTTAAGATCCTGTAAATCAGATCATGTCACTCTCCTGCTTGAAACCCTGCAATGAATGCCCTCAACAATAAAAAGAAAAATAGAAACTCCCTTCCATGGCCTATAGACCGGGATTGCTCGGTCTTGGCACTATGGACATTTGGACCAGACAGTTCTTTGTTGTGGACGCTGTCCTGGGCGTTGTGGGATGCTTAGCGAGCTACACTCTCTCCCCAGTTGTGATGATCAAGAATGTCTCCAGACATTGCCCCGCTAGGGAAGGGCACCACCACACACCCTAACCATCTTCCTCCCACTGACCCCTCGCACCCCGTCTCATACCCTCTTCCCACCACCATCTGCTCCAGCCATGCTGGCCTCTCCACTCTTCCTTGAGCAGACCATGCCCATTCCAACCTCAGGGCCTTTGCATCTGCCATTCCTTGTGACTGGAGCGTTCTCTCAACAGCAAGACTCACTCTCCTACTTCATTCAGGTCTCTGCTCAGATGTCACCTCCTTAGAGAGGCCTTTCCTGACCCCCTCTTTAATACAGCCCCCTCGTCTCTGGTCCTTTCCCGTTCATCATTGTTCCTCATAGGACTTATCACTACCTGATCTATATCTGTATCTCATATGTATATATATATACATACATTATAGTATGTTATAATAATACATGATTATAATATAATGTATGTATACATTATATATATACAATGTTGTTAGTCATCAGGGATATGTAAATCGAAAATATCGTGAGACAGCAGTCATGGCTAAAATTAAAAAGTCTGACATTACCAAGTGTTGGTGAGGATGCAGGGCAACTGGACTTCTCATACATTGCTTCTGGGAGTGTTAAATGGTACAGCTGCTTTGGAAAACAGTTTGACAGCATCTATATACAACCACCCTACAGCCCAGCAACTTCACTGCTAAGTATTTGCCAAAAAGTACTGAAAACTTTTATATATATATATAAAGATTTATATTTATATGTGTGTGTTTATATACACACACATTTATATTTTATTATATAGTATATAACATAATATCTCATAGATGTAAACTCCATGAAAGCAGGGACTTTGTCAATCTTCTTCACTTCTCTTTCCAGTGCCTACAAGAGGGCCTAGATCATGAAAGCAACCTAAGAAAACTTTATCAAATTAATGAATTAATCCGTGTAACCTGGTTCCCATGCCCTTTTGAGTCTGGAGGCACTTCAGATGAAGTTCAGCTTATCCACGACCCTCTAGGTTTATTGCTCAGAATGGCATGCAGGCCTGAGCCTCCCAGTTGAACAGGACTCTCACCTCCCTTTTTCTAGACTCCATACCTCTATTAACACGTCCTAAAAGGCAGCAAGATGTGCACAGGAGAGTGTTGGCTTTGGAGTCAAGTCAACCCAAGTTCAAATCTCAGTTCTCCACTTACTAGCTCTGTGATGTTTCACTTTCTGAGCCTCGGTTTTCTTGTACATAAAATGGTGCTAATAATACTAACCTTGAAAGTTTCTTGGGAGGATAAAGCTCCTGTGAGTACCTGACGCACAGTAACCACTAAGTAACTGGTGGCTGTTACTATTATTGTTGTTCTTAAACTAACCAGGTTTTGGGACCCTCCATCCTACAGGAAAAGCCTTGGTTGGGAATGGACTAGACTGGGGGTCGGGAGGAGGGAAGCGACAGCGGACATGAGAGACGTGTCCCCTCGTGGGCTCACACGCAGCTCCCTGTCAGCTCCCATGTCAAGGCCTGTCTCCCTCCCCTGTCCCTGAGACGTTGATTTATTTCTCTCGTCTCAGCTCAGGACTCTGCGCCGCGTGCTAAATTCACATTCGCATAGGAAATCCCATCCCCTGAACCTCCTCTGAGGCTCCAGCCGGTGGGGATTTTCTTCCTACCCGCGTCCTGCCGTCCGAAGTGCTCGCCCTTCCCCCAAGAACCCGTCCTCCGAGGTCTGAGGAGCCGCCTCCCCAGCGGAGGGAACTAGCGACGCCCTGGCTTCCTCTTGGTCCGCGGGCGGCAGTGTCCTGGGCGGCGGGTCGGCGCTGACTCGCAGCGGACGCTCTCCCGGACCCGAAGGGAGCCCGGCCCGGAGGGCGCGCCGGGACCCTCGGCGGGTGGGCAGTGACGGCGTCGCAGGAGGGGCAGGGGGTCGACAGAGAGGGAAGCAGGGCTGGCCCAGGACGGGCCCCGTCGTCCCCGCCTCGTGTTATCGGCATCAGACAGACCCGGGGCCAAACCCAGCTCTGCCGTTTACAACCCGCTGGTGACTCGGGGCAGGTCCCTCGCGTCTCTGAGCCCCGGGCTCCTGGTCTGTAAGACGGAGCTGGTACTTCCCACCCGATGCTGCCGTGGGGCCGTGACGGAGACAGTGTGGGAGGACGTGCTGTGCGGGGGCTGCTGAAACTCGCCATCTGCGAGGCGGTGATGTCACCGGTGAGACCTGGGTGGCCTTGTGGTCACCTGCGTTGTGGAGTGGTGGGTAACAGTGCAGATGCTGGAGTAGACCCGGGTTTGGATCCTGGCTCTGCTGCCTCTGGCTGTGTGACAGAGGCAAACTGCTCACCCTCTCTGAGCCTCCATTTCCCCTCTGTGTCGTCATCTCCCTCCCAGAGGTTGTTGAGAGCATTCCTTTACCATGACAACATGCCTGCCCCGGTAGAGGCACCATCACTGTCAGCTGCCCCCTCCTGCCCCCTTCCCAGTGAGGGTCCCCCCGGGAACACATCCCTGAGGGGGCAGCCTGGGCCAGGGAGGCCAGAGGAGCAGAGGAGGCAGCAGGGACATGCCCCAGTGCACAAGTGCATGGAGCCTCAGGGGTGCCCGCCTCCCCGATTGACAGGTGACAGCTCCAGGTGGCGGTTGGTGCTGACTAGCAGAGAGGCACCCCAGGCCTGGTCACAGATGTAACCTCTTTAGTGCGGGCACAGGGATGTGCTCCCTGAGTAGGAAGGACACGTTGACTCGGTGGGACAAGTGCTGGGCTAGCCAGAACTGGCAGTGCCGGGCAGCCCTCCCCCTCTTTGTGGTTTCATGGATCTTCTCTAGAGAGGTTGTGGTCTCCATCACCCTGCCCCACCCCACCCAGGACACAGGCCCAGGACGCCCCCAGCGCTGCCTGGACCACTGTGCACTCAGTGGTTTCCTACATGAGGACAGATCTGCACCAGACTCCCTGCACTCGTGCTGGGCGGTGTCTGTGACACAAGGTTGAGCCATCAGAGGAGGCCCAGAGGTCAGCTAGACAGGGGAGGGTCAAAAATGAGTAGAATCATTTCTTAATGGAGTTGGAAGATCTTTTAACCAAATTCTTTTGGGGACAGTTTTATTGAAGTATAATTTACGTAAAGTAAAACTCACCTTTCAAAAGTACATAGTTCAATGAATTCTGCCAAATGTATACGTTCCTGTAGCTACCACCTCAGTCAAGATACAGAGCATTTCCATCGTCCTATGAAATTCCCTCATCCCCCTGTGAAGTAAAAATCCTCTCTGTCACCTCCAGCCCTTGGAAATCACTGGCCTGATTTCTGTCTGGATAGAATACCACAGAAATGGAATCATAAAAGTATATAGCCTTTCGTGTCTGGTCTCTTTCACTTAGTGTAATGCTTTTGAGATTCATCCATGATGTTCCAGGTATCAGTAGTTCATTTCTTTTTATTGTTGAGTGTATTCTGTTGTACAGATGCACCGTATTTTGTTTATCCATTTGTCAGTTGAAGGCCATTTGTTTCCAGTCTGACAGTTATGAAGAGAACGGTTATGAAATTCATGTACAAGTCGGTGTGTGGACAGTTTTTCCTTTTTCTTGGTAAGTGTCTAGGAGTGGAATTACGAGGATGTACAGAAAAATGCGTGCTTAACTATAAAGAAACGACCAAACTGTTTTTCAAAGCACCTGTATAGCATTTTGCACACCCAGCAGCAGCGTACGAGATTTCTGTTTGCTCTGCATCCTCTCCAGTACTTGGTATTGCAATCTCCTTAAAGTTAGCTCTTCCAGTGGGTTTGTAATAGGGTCTCATTGTGGTTACAATTTGAATGACTAATGACACTAAGTATCTTTCAGGTGCTTATTTTTCATGTGTATTTCTTCTTTGGTGATGTGTCTGTTCAAAACTTTTGCCTCTGGTTAACCGACGTTTGTCTCACTATTGAGTTGGAAGATTTTTTACGTATTCTGGATGTAAGTCCTTTTATCAGATATCTGGTTTGCAAATATTTTGTCCCAGTCTGTGGCTTGAATTTTCATTTCCTTGAGAGTGTCTTTCAAATACCAACATTTAAAAATTGTGATGATGTCCAATCTATTTTTTTTCTTTTAAGATTTGTGTGTTTTTGTCCTAAGAAATGTTTACCTGATCCCCAAGGTCACAAAAATTTCTCCTATATTTTCTTCTAGAAATTTTGTAGTTGTAGCTCTTATATTTAGGTCTATGATTAATTTAGAGTTAATTTTGCGTGTGTAGTGAGAGGAACAGATTGAGGATTTATGTATGTATGTATTTATTTGTTTATTGCATACAGATATCTGATTGCTCCAGCACCATTTACTGAAAAGAATATTCTTTCTCTTTGAATTACTGTGTAATTTTTCTTAAAAATCAATTGGCTATGTATGTGTGGAACTATTTCTGAACTCTATGCTGTTCCATTATTTTTTGTCATTATTTTCTAAATTTACTTTTTATTTTCATTTTTTCCAGCTTCATTGAGGTATAATTGACATATAGAACCATGTAAGTTTAAGGTGTGCAGTGTTGATTTGATACACTTATATATTGCAAAATAATTACCACCATAGGGTAACACTTCCATCATGTCAAGTAATTACCATTTCTTTTTTGTGGTGAGAACATTCTTAAGATCTACTCTGTTTACAACTTTCAAGTATATGTTACATTGTTAACTATAGATCTCTGTGTCTATTGTTATATCAACAGCTCACTGTATCAATTGCTGTAGCTTTATAGTAAGTCTTAAAATCAGGTAGTAGGAGTCCAACTTTGTTCTTCTCCTTCAAAACAGTTTTGGCCTTTTTGGGTCCTTTGCTTTTCATATGAGTTTTAGAACCAGTTTGTCAATTTCATCCAAAGGCTCCTGGGATTTGGATTGGTATTGTATTGAATCTATAGATAAATTCTGAGAATTGTCATCTTAACACTGTTGAGTCTTCTCATCAGTGAACATGATATATCTCTTTTTATTTAGGTTTTCTTTAATTTTTCTTAACAATGTAACAATCTTCTCATCACAAGAAAAAAAATGTAACTATGGTCAGGGATATTAAGTAGACTTATTGTGGTGATCATTTCACAATATATACAAATACTGAATCATTATGTTGTACATGTGAGACTAATATAATGCTATATTATACTTCAATAAATTAAATTATACTTCAATTAAAAAAAAGCATCATGGAAAAAGCATTATACCCATTCTAGGAAATACGAATTGTATTTCCAAGTTTTCCATTTACATATGACATTAGAGAGCTGTTTGGCCTCTTAGGATCCTATCTGAAAATTAAATGAGTATCCTTTTTTTTTTTTTGTTAACTTTATTTATTTATTTTCCCCCCCAAAGCCCCAGTAGATAGTTGTACGTCATAGTTGCACAGCCTTCTAGTTGCTGTATGTGGGACGCGGCCTCAGCATGGCCGGAGAAGCGGTGTGTGGGTGCGCTCCCGGGATCCGTACCCGGGCCGCCAGCAGCGGAGCGCGCGCACTTCACCGCTAAGCCATGGAGCCGGCCCAATGAGTATCCTTTTTTAATGTGTTGGTATGAAAATGTTTTCTTTATATTTTCACATACTCCCAGAGATCAAGTTTATTTTATTTTTTGAAGTAAGTTTTTATTACATAGTTTTAGTAAATGTAAACTACAGTATCTGTCTTATCCAACTTAGTTTCAATTATCAATTAAGGATACAAATTAATGAGGCTTCACTATTCTGATAATTAAGAATTATAAGAAATTTATACAGCTCACAGTTCTACTGTGGAGGATTATAAAAATATTCTAACTTCTTTGAAGCAATAAGTTGACAAATTTTAAAGGCAAATGGAAAATATTTTCATTAATATTGATTGCTGCACAAATTTAAATATTATTCATTTCATTTTCTTTACATTCTTGAACTATGATGTATCATTAAATATAACCTTGGGAAATATTAATACCAAGTCAGCTAAAAACTAAGCAGGATCCACAAAAAATGTGACAATTTTTTTCTTTTAATTGTAGTGTTGGGACTAATTATAATTTTTAAAAACAGATTTATTGAGACATAATTTATATCTAGAAAAATTCACCTTTTTGCTGTACAGTTTTATGAATTTTGACAGACGTATATAGTCATGAGACAACCATCACAATCAATACATGTAGCCATTTATCACTCTTAAAGTTTCCTCATGCTCTCTGTAGCCATACTCTCCTTCCCTAAACCTCAGCTCTTGGCAATCACCTATCTGTTTTCTATTCCTCTAATTTTGCCTTTTCCAGAATTAGACCATTTACATTTAGTGGAATTACTTAAATGGTTAAATTTAAATATGCCATCTCACTCTTTGTTTTCTTTTTGTTACATCTGTTCTTTGTTGTTTCTCTTTTCCTGCCTGCCTTTGGATCAACTGAGTGAATTTTATTATTCTGTTTTATCTTCACTATTGGCTTATTAGTAATACTTCTTTTATTTTTACAGTGATTGCTCTAGCATTGTTTCAATACCCATCTTTGATTTATCACAATCTACCTTTGTATAATGTACTTTTTCACCTATGGTGTAATGTTGTTACAATAGAACACTTCCATTTCTTCCCTCTCATTCCTTGTGCTATTATTGTCATAGATTGTACTTATACATATGTTATAAATCCCTAGTACATTGTTACTATTTTCTCTTTAGAGAGTCAATTACCTTTGAAAGAGATGAAGATGACAAAAAATGTAAATTTACCCTACTTTTCACCATTTCTGGTGCTCTTTTTTATTGTAGGCTTAAATGTCCATCAGATGTCATGGTCCTTCTGCCTGAAGAATTTCCTTTAACATTTCTTATAGTGCAGGTGAGCTCATAATGTATTCTCTTAGTTTTGTTGGTCTGAAAAAAATTCCTATTTTATTTATTTTTTTTGAAAATCATTCTTTTGGATGTAGACAGTTTTTTTCCTTATATTACTTTAAAGATGTAAAAAAGTACATTTCCTTTGGGACAACAGAGTCTCTGATGAGAAGCTAGCTGTACTTCTTATCTTTGTTCCTCTGAACGTAATTTTTCTTTTTCTCTGGCTGCTTTCAAGAATTTTTATTATCTAGTTTTCAGAAGCTTGACTAGGTGGAGTGTGTGTGTGTTTCTTGCATGAGGTTCTCTGAGCTTCTTCTTGGATTTCTGCCTTATCTTTTACTAAATTTGGAAAATTCTTGGCCATTATCTCTTCATGTATTTCTTCTCTTACTATGTCTTTTTTTTCTTCTTCTTGGACTCCAATTATATATATAATAGACCGCAGATTTTGGATGCTCTGTTCTGCATTTTCACCTTTTTTTCTCTTTGTTTCTCAGTTTGGATAATTTCTACTAATTGACCTATTTTAAGTTCACAGATTCTTTACTGTAGAGTCTGTTGATAAATCTATTAAAAATAATCATTTATCTCTGATCATATTTGGTAAAATATTTCTTGCATTTCCATTAGACTCTTTTTCCTTATAGTTTGCCTCTTTGTGCTGAAATTTCTTATCTATTCAAGAACATTTTCCACCTTTCTCACTAGATCTTTTAACATAGTTATTTTAAAATCTCTGCCTGAAAATTCCAACCTTTGGGTCATCTTTGGGTCTAGTACCGTTGAATGACTGCCTTCCTCTTGACAGTGGGTTGCTTTTCCTTGATTTTTTTGGTGTATGTATTACAGTCTTTGAATAAATGCTGGACATTGTGTGTATAACAGTAAAGACTGAGGTAAACGTATTTACGCCCAGAGATGAGCATACTTATTCTTCTCTCAAGGCATTGGTGTGATGATTTGAGTCAGATCTAGTAAAGAGGTGAGTTTAGTTGTTTTCTTTCTGGTGCTATTCTTGCAGTGAACCACAGACTTCAAATTGCTCCACGGACGGGCTTCCTTCACTGTGTGCTTCTCTGGGAAGAACTCATTTAAAAAATTATCTGTTTTCTTCTTTCCAGCTTTTATGGTGGCTGCATCTTCATTCATCCTCTGCAAAAGGTAAAAAAGGTAAAAAAATTCACATGTGCCTCTTACCTCAAAGGGACTGGTCACCCTTTGAAATTCCATTCGCTGTTTATTTTGTATTTTTTAGCATTCTATTATGGCTGTGCAAATTACCACAAATTTAATGACTTAAGTCAACACCCATTTATTATTTCACAGTTCTGTAGGTCAGAAGTCTGGAATTGTATGGTTCAGCTGTTCTCTGCTCTGGGTTTCAACAGCGAAAATCAAGGTGTCAGGGCTGAGCTCCTTTCTGGAAGCTCTGGAGAGGAATCATCTTCCCAACTCTTTCAAGTTGTTGATCAGATTAATTTCCTTGTGTTTGTAGGACTAAGATCCCTTGCTGGCTGTCAACCAGAGGCTGTCTTTGCTCCTAAAGGCTGCCTGCATTCCTCGTGGTTTCCATGGGCCCCCCTCCAGCAACAATGAGTCAAGTTCCTCTCATGCTTTCAAACAGTCTTCCTCCCTCCTCTGCTTTTAAGGGCTCATGTGATTATGTTGGGCTAACCCGAATAATCCAGGATAACCTCTCTTTTTAAAAGTCAGCTGATTCGTAACTTTAATTCCATATGCAAAGTCTCCACAGTAGTGCCTAGATTGGTGTTTGATTGAATACTCAAGGGATAAGACTCTTGGGGCAGGGGTGTGTTGCATCTTTGGACAATGCCTATCATACATTGTATACTGAGATCTATGTTGGACTGAAGAAAAGTTACGATTTTGTGGATTATCTGGCTTTTACTCATTGTTAGTATGGAAATGAAATACTTGTGAGTTTCTACATCCAATGTAGAAGCAGAAGTCCCAATATTTCATATTTATCCACATATTTACCATTTCTGGCTCTCTTCATTCCTTTGTGTAGATCCAGGTTTCCGTTTGTTTCATTTTCTTTCAGCATAGAGAACTTTCTTTAACATTTAGTGTAGTCCAGGTCTGCTGGTATTGAATTCTGCCAACTTTTGTTTACCTGAAAATGTCTTTAATTTGTCTACATTTGGGGGGAGATATTTACTGCATATGGAATTCTACGCTTACAGTTTTTCCCTTTCAGAAATCGAAAAATGTCATTCCATTGTCTTCTGATTTGCATAGTTTCTGATGAGATGTCTGCATTCATTCCAATCTTTGTTCTCCTGCATGAGATGAGTGTTTTACTCTCTGGCTGCTTTTAAGATTTTTAAATTACCTTTAAAAAAAATCTGATTAGGATAAGCTTTGCTCGTGGCTTTCTTTGTGTTCACCCTTCTTAGGATTTGTTGAGCCTCTTGTGTCTGTGGGTTGATAGTCTTCATACAATTTGGAAATTTTCAGTCATTATTTCTTTAAACATCTCCCTCCCTTTTTTTTCTGAGACTTCAATTGCGTGTACGTTAGATCTCTTGATATTGTCCCATGGATCACCGAAGCTCTGTCAATTTTTTTCAGTCATTTTTTTCTCTTGTTTCCAAGAGAAACTTGGATAGTTTCTATTCTACCTCATCAAGTACACTCATCTTTTGCTCTGTAATGTCCAACCTATTGTTAATATTATTTTGTAAAATTTTCATATCAAATAATATATTTTCAGCTATAGAGCTGGTTTGATTTCTTTCATCAGTGTTAAGTTTTCTGCATACAGATCTTGTGCATATTTTGTTAGATTTGTACTTAAGTATTTCTTTTTTTTTTTTTTTGGTGTTATTGTAATGATATTGTTTTTCTAATTTTAAATTTCAATTGTTCATTGCTGCTATATAGAAAGCAATTGATTTTTGTATATTAATCTTGTATCCTGAAACTCTGCTATATTCACTTACTAGTTTCAAGAGGTTATTTTTCTTTTTAAGATTCCATGGGGTATTCCACATAGTCAATCATGCCATTTGCAAATAAAGACAGTTTTATTTCTTCCTTTCCAAACTGTATACTTTTTATTCTTTTTTTCTTGTGGCCATGTTAATGAGAGACATTGGTTTGTAGTTTTCCTTTCTTGCAATGTCTTTGCCTGTATTTGATATTAGAGAAAGGCTGGCCTCGTCATGGTATTTTTATTTGATATTTAATGTCGTACTAAGTAAAGAAAAAATTAAGATTTTAAACGATCAGCATAAATTTTACTATTCACCTTTATATTGTATAATACCTGTTTTAAATGCAAATATGAGCATTTAATTCATATACAGGATCATTGAAATTACACAACTTGTATTTCGTAGCTCATCATAAACATGTATTTCATTCTTATCAGAATGGTGGGAGTGCTGCACTCAACCCACTCAGCTGTGCTTATTTCACTCTTGGTGCGCATGTGTTGCACCAACACTCCACATCAGCTTACTGATGAGAAGCAAGGACTGAAAGGTGAAGGAACGACAGGTGACCCTATCTTCCTCTTTGCTTCTATGGCATATTTTCAGCATAAACAGTTGGCTAGTGCAAGGAAGTAACACAAATAAGAAAGGATGTGCTAGAGTTTCTTGTCATTCATGTTTCTTAGAAGGCCATGGCCTCTTTCTGCATTTGAATCAAGTTCTGGTTCCATTGTGCGATGGTTAGTTTTATATGTCACCTTGACTGGGCTAAAGGATGCCCAGGTAGTAGGCAAAACATTACTTCTGGGCGCATCTGTGAGCGTGTTTCTGGAAGAGATTAGCATCTGAATCAGTAGACTGGGTAAAGAAGATGCACCCTCACCAATGTAGGTGGACATCTTCCAATCTATTGAGTGCCCAAATAGAACAAAAAGATGGGGGAAGAGTGAATTCTCCCTTTGAGCTGGGACGTCCAGATTCTCCTGCCTTCAGACTACAGAGCTCCTGGTTCTGGGCCTGGGACACGGGGACACACAGCAGCAGCCCCTAGTTCTCAGGCCTTTGGACTTGGACTGAATTATACCACTGGCTTTCCAGCTTGCAGATGGCATATCTTGGTGTATCTCAGCCTCCTTAATCAGGTGAGCTGATTCCCATAATAAGTCTCCTCTTACATATCTGTATATATCCTATTGACTCTTTTTCTCTGGAGAACCCAACTAATACCCAATGGAAAGTGTGGCTTCTCAGGGGTGTCAGTGGCCCCACTCACTCAGTCATAGATGTAACATACTTGCCTTGTACTCACTTTAAAAATTGTGATAAAATATATATAACATAAAATTTACAATTTTAAGCAACCATTTTTAAGTGTACAGTTCAGTGGCAAGAAGTACATTCCCATTGTTGTGCAGCCATCACCACCATCCATCTCTAGAACTTTTTTCATCTTCCCAAACTGAAATGCTACACCCATTAAACAATAAATCCCCATTCTTCCCTCCCCTCAGTCCCTGGAAATCTCCATTCTACTTCCGGTCTTTATGAATTTGACTCTTCTAAGTACCTCATATGAGTGGAATCATAGAGATTTTTGTCCTTTTGTGACTGGCTTATTTCACTGAGCATAATGTCTTCAAGGTTCATCCATGGTGTAACACGTGTCAGAATTTCCTTCCTTTTTAAGCCTGAATAATATTCCATTGTATGTCTACATTACATTCTGTTGATGGACACTTGGGTTGCTCTCTGCTTTTGGCTATCGTGAATAATCTTGCTACGAACATGGGTGTACAAATATCTGTTCGAGTACCTACTTTTAATTCTTTTGGGTGTATACTCAGAAGTGGACTATCTGGATCATATGGTAATACTATTTTTAGTTGCCATACTGTTTTCCACAGTGGCTGCAGCATTTTACATTCCCACCAGTAATGCATGAGGGTTCCAATTTCTCCATCTTCTCACCACCACTTGTTATGTTATTTTCTGCTTTTTATTTTTAATATAATAGTTATCCTAACAGGTGTGAAGTGGTACCTTGTACTCCCCTTGCTGTTGCTGAGCACCCACACATCGTGGGTCCTCTGGAGTTCTGTGCTCAGGGGCATTGTGGACACTACGTGCGAGTGGGGTGATAAGCATCAGTGGGCACACGTGTAAGCAGGTGTCTTCTCAGCTCACACACATCCTCACTGTCACTTTGGACTTCACTTACAAAACACGAATTCAAAGACAAAATTATTAAGAATTTCAGAACAGTAATAACAGAGTACTAAACCGAGTGCAGGGCCCTTCTGAACACAGAGCCGTGTGCAGACGCCCATGTAGCATGTCAGAGAAGCCGACCTGCTTCTATTGCTTGGAGGAGACAAGATGGAGGCAGAGGCTGGGCTTCAAGTGGGAAATGGAGAAAGGAGATTAAGGTGCTGAGGCTCTAATTCCAGGCGCCTGAATCCCTGAGTTTCCCCGCTGCACACATTTGCCCGTGTTCTGTATCCCGCCTCAGTGCCTTTACCCCCTCATTATGAGTCCAATCTTGTCAATCTCAGTTCAAACCTATTTCACTTGGGAAGTCCTCCCTGACCACTCTCCCCCACAGCATCTCTTCTCAGAACTCTGACAGCGTTACGTCCATGTCACCCATATGGCCATTAGCCTGGTCCTGTCTCCCCTGAGTTGATCACATCTCTCCACCTAGATGCTGAGACTCTGGGGGCAAGGCCTGTGTGCCCTGTATCTCTGAACACATCACCAAGACTCAACAGCAAGACTTGCCCCTCGCCACCCTTGTCCTCCACTCTCCTCCTCGCCCTCCTGAGAATCCAGCCCAATCAGATCTCCTCACGCCCTCTTCACTGCCTTATGCTCTTGAATTGGCTGTTTTTCAGCTGTGAATACCTTTCCTTCCCATAAGTAAGTCCAAATCCTACCCATTCTTCAAAGCCTAACGTGCTGCAGTAGAAATGGCACGGATTTGTGACTTACAAATGCCTAGTTCTAAACCCTGACTCTGTCACTCTCTGGACATGTGGCCTGGGCAAGTAACTCCCTTTCCCTGATGCTTTGTTTCCTCATTCATAAAATGAGGGGTTGATAATAAACACTGTGAAGTGCTGATGAAAAATGTAATGGGGGTATTAAAAAGATAACAGCACAATAGAATAAATTAGTGTGTGCCAGTAAATTTGAAACTTAGATTAAATGGATATCTTCCTAGAAAAGTATAATTTACTAAAAAGAAACAGAAAGTCTGCATAGCCCTATGCTAATTTAAATAAATCGAATTAGAAGTTTAAAATCATTCCCACAAATAAAAAGCCAGGCCTGGATTGTTTTACAAATGACCTCATTTTCAGGGAACACACCATTCCAAAATTTCAGAAATTAGAAAAAAGGGGACAATTCCTAATGAATTTTATGAAACTACTATAATCTTGATACTAAAAACCAGACAAAGGTATTACAAGAAAGAAAGATTACTGCTCATATATTTCTCACGATCATAGTTGTAAAAGTCAGAAACACTGTTAAGTTTACTGAAAAAATAATCATGCATCATGACTAAGTTGGATTTATCCCAGGAATTTAAAGATCAGTTAACATTAGAAAAATCTATACATGATTTTTGCCATATGAATGAATTAATCTTAATATAAACCTCTGGGAAATTTAATAGCCATTAAAGAATAACTCTTAGAAAACTAGAAACAGGAGGAAACTTTTTTAACCTGATAAAATGCTCCTATCAGAAGCCTACAGCATGTGTTGAAAAGTAGAGGAATTTTCTTTAAAATCAAGAAAACAAGACAAAATGGCTTCTATTACCGATTCCACTCAATACTGTATTGCAGGTTCCAATTTCTTAAAAACAGCAAGGACAACAAGACAAGAGAATGAAGTCAAAGGCTAATGAATAAGAAAAAAAGAAACATAATTGTATTATTCTAAGATTCTCTGACTTTACTCACAGAAAATCCAAAAGAACCTACAGACAAATTATTAGAATTAATAAGAGACTCAAACAAAGTGTATAGACATAAGATCAACAAAGAAACATCATTTGTATTTCTATTTACCAGCAACAGTTAGAAATCATAGTTTAAAAGATACCATTTACAATAACAATCAAAAATATAAAAGACACAAGAACATGTCTAACAAAAAAAGTTCAAGAGATTTCTGGATGAAATCCTTGAAAGGTACTCAGGACCTCAATGTGGAGAGATATATTATAGTCATAGATAAGAAGACTTAATGTTGTAAAGATGACAGTTCTCCTTAAATAGTTCTATAGATTTAATAAAATTCCAATCAAACTTTCATGGCATATTTCAAGGAATGTGACAAGCTGATTATAAAATTCATAAGAAAAAGAATAAGAGAAAAAATAGCCAAGACATACCTAAAGAACAAGGCAGGGGACTTGCCATTTCAGATGTCAAGGCTTACAAAGCCACAGAGGTTGAATTAGCACAGTGGAAGAGAACAGAGTGTCCAGAAGCAGACCCACATGCTTACGGGAAGCCGATATGTGATGGAGTTGTCACTGTAGACCCATGGGAAGGAGTGAATGATGCTGCAACAATTGGTTATCCATATGGTAAAAGAAAATCAGATCCCCACTCAGAAGACTACAAAAATCAATTCCAGATGGATAAAGATTTGAATGTGAAATGCAAAGCTTGAAATATTTTAGGAGAAAATATAGACTATGTTTATGACTTTGGGTAGAGAAGGATTTCTTTACCAAAGCACTCGAAGTGCAAACCACAAAAGGAAAAGATCGAAAAATTTGACTAAAGTACAACAAAGACCTTCTGTTCATCAAAGCCTACAAATAAAGGGAAAAACAAGTCTCAAACGAGGAGAAGATATTTACAGTGTGGAATCAGTAAATGGCTATTATCCCAAATGCATAGAGACTCCTAAAAATCACTAGGATAGCAACACACAACCAATAGAAAATTAGATAAAAGACACAAACAGGTATTTCACAGAGGAAGAGACCAGGGAAGGCCAATAATCATTTGAAAATACATTTAGTTTCATTAGCAATCAGGGAGATGAAAATTATGAACACAGAGAATCACCCTTTTACACCTACTACTCTGGCAAAAATGTAGAAGCCTGACAAGTTTGGGTCTGGATGGGGAGCAACGGAAACTTACACAGTGCTGCTTGGGGTGGAAATGGCCACAGCCATGTCGTAAAGCAATTTGGCCCTGTCTTGTGAAGCTGAACAAACACCCCCCGCCCCCAGTCAGTCTTTCCCCTTCCGGAATATGCCCCAGAGAATCTCCTGTGCATGTGCCTCAGGAGATTGTGCAAGAATGTTTACAGCAGCCTCCTTTGTAATAACAAACAAACAAAAACCCAAAACAAAACAAATCTAGATACAACTCATATCCATGGAGAGGAGGATGGACACATAAATTGTGACATATTCATACAATGAAATACCGTACACTAGTCACACGAGTGAACCACAGGTACACACATGGACACATCTAGAAACAGTGTTGAGTGAAAAATTCAAGACAGAAAGAGCCATACATAATGAGACTGTTTTTATAAAGGTCATACACAGGCACAGCTAAACAATGACCACGGCCTTATGTGGTCAAACTACAAAGAAAAATGGGCAGGATAAACACAAAACGCAGGACAGTGGTCACCTCTGGAGACAGTGGGGATGCCGCTGGGGAGGGTCACCTGGGGCCTTCAGTTCTCTGGGAAACATTCTACTTCCCAAGCTCTGAATCAAGGCAGTTTATTATTATGCTTTATAATTTTCATGTTTGTTATATAGAATTTTTACACAAATAGAACATCACATCATGAAAAGAAGAGATTTAGTGAAGTCACATATGAAAAGCTCCCGGCCCAGGGCCCCGCATAGACATCACACGGCCAGGACGGCCCGCGCCCCTCCTGGAGGCGTCACGGTGCCCGGTGAGTGACATGCTCCGGCTCGTTTAGTTTTCAGAGCAGCCCTAGAATGTTTACCCCATTTCATGGATGAGGACGCAGACACCCAGAGAGGGTGAGCGACTTGCTCCGGGTCACACAGCTAAGGGGATCTGAGAGGCGAGTCCAGGTCTGTGCGACTCCCACTCAGTCCCTCTCAGCAGCTGACGGGCTGCCTCTCACGTGGCGGGCGCTCAATGAGTGGTGAGGTCGCTCTGACCGCCTCTGTTCATACGGCAGTGCTTTGCATCTCCTTTCTGACAACTGTCACATTAGACCTTGCATTCCTCTTATGTAGAGTCCCCTGCAAGCTCCTCCAGTACACGACGCGAACCACCACCTGTGCCTTCTCCATTCCCAGTGTCAGTGCTGGTACTTAGCAGGATGCTTAGTAGTTCAGGCGCCGGGTGTCACAGAACTCATCTGATGTGGGGCTTTGTGGCTCTGTGCTGTTGGCTCAGGAGGCTGGGGGAGGGGTGCCTGGGGGTCGTGAGGAAGGGACAGGCCCATGCCCCCCAGAGACCACCAGCCTGGTCCCATCACCAGACACAAAGGACTTGGAACAGAGACCCACTCAGGGCCAGTCTCACAGCAGCTCCACCAGCCCACACAGAAGAGCTGGAAGCAGCAGGGGGAGAGGGTAAGAGGCCCCAGTCCCTCCTGAGAGGGCAGAGCTTCTGGAGAGGCCCCTGGACAAGGGCCCCGCGTGGCCCAGGCCTTCAGCCCAACTTTATAGGTGAGGATGGCAGTTTGTGACTCTGGAGGAACTCGAGGAAAGTGGGAGGGAGAACAGGGGATAGGGGACAGGCAGAGCAGCTCCAGGACCGAGGGGCCCAGCACAGGTAAAGGGGAAGTGACTTGGGACCCTGGTGAGATAGCAGAAGAGCCAGGGGCCCAATCACAGGAAGGCTGGAGACAGAGAGCCATTGCTCTGCTTGGCCCTACAGTGTGCAGGATGTGGCGTTGACCCAAGAAAGGACTTCCAGGTTATGAGGGCTCAGGAACACTGATCATCCATGGAGATGAAGAGGCCAATGAAGGATCTTCCCAAACAGGCAAACACCAATCAGCCTGCCCTGGCTCAAAAGCTGCCCGAGGCAGAGGAAGGACAGGATGACCTCTGGATGCACCTTCTGCAGGACCACAATGTCCTTCCTGTGCTGAGAAGATGGCTCTGTCTCCCACCCTGGGGACCAATGCTGCTGCTGAGATGGGCACTGCCTTCGCAGTCTGGATGAGAGACGGCTCAGCAGGCCCAGGCCTCCCACTCCCAGCCCCACCTGCAGGCTCTGGGTGTCGCCCTCACTGTGGCCAGGGCAGAGCCAAAGAGCCCTCTGGGGGCAGGTGAAAAGAAGCCTCTGTGGCTGTGACCTTGACCATGAACATGAGACAGCAGGTGGAGGCGGAGGAGAGTAAAGAGGCAATGACAAGGAGAGAGAGGGATGGGGAAGGGGACAGAGAGGGAGGGACAGGCCAGACACCAGCAAACCACAGGGAAGACAGACAGAGGGCCGTGGACAGAGGGCAGCCAGTCAAGCTGGCTGAACAACGATGTCCAAGGAGGACTCACCATGAGTGGATACTGGCTGAGAGGGCAGTCTCCAGTGGTGTGCCTCAGGGCTCTGTTCCCGCCCAGGCCTCGTGACCTACTAGGAAGAACTACAAACACCAACCAACCAGATCCACAGAAGACAGAACCTGGAGGGACACGGACATGGCCGGCCTCCGGCTGATCTCAGGGTGAGATTAAGCAGACGGAATACGGATGCTCTGAAAAGTTCTGCATTTAGGCTCAAAAATTAACTGCACCAGTGGAGAGCGAGGGAGAACTGCCCCGTCAGCAATTCCTGTGAAAGCCGAGCTGGAGGCTCCATGGGAGTTGACGGGGGACTGCTTGCTGAAAAAGCTAATGTGACGTTGGGTGACATCAATGCAAGTAGAAGGTCCAGGGAAGAGGAAGTAAGAGACCACCATCCTCTGGGCTGGCCTGGGGCCATCTGAGCCTGCTCTGCAGGGAGGGAGAACAAGCACAGGTGCAGGAGGAATGTTCTGGAAGGCTTGCACAGTCAGAGAAGACAGAGTAGCATCAGGAGGTTGGAGCATCAGATGGGGCCGGTGGTAACCCCAGCTCTGCACTTCCCGTGACCTCTGACAGGTCCCTAACCCTCTGAGCCTCAGTTTCATCAGGAAGATGGGAGTGATCACAGCACCTGCTTCTCAGGGTTGCCGTGAGGACTCTGTGTAAAGAACTAACACCAGCGCTCTCTCTGCTGGGTTGGATGGCAGCCTTCCTCTCCCCTGACCCCCCCACTTCGCCAATCCTGTCTCTTTGAGGGTAGATTTCTAAGGTGCCAAATACTACCAGGTACCCCTCTCCCAATCTGACCCATCCCTTACAGTGCTCTCGCCTCCATCTCCACTTAGAGTTACCTCTCAAGACCCCTGTGGGGGAGAAGGACAGGGACTTGCCACTTCCAGACACCTACTGGGCACCAGCTGTGGTGAGACCCTTCACATCCCCGGCTGTGAGGAGCACGGGCTTTGCAGTCGGGCCTGGGTTCAAATAGGCCCTGCCACTTATCAGCCCAGTAACATGGGCAAGTCACTTAATTAGCTTCCTCATCTGTGAAAAGGGAGTCAGACCTGCTTCGTGGGTCAGGATCCGAGAAGGAACTGTCCTCTGGCGTATCCTGAGTGCCTGGCACACAGTAGGTGCTCAATAACTAATGTCCTAATGGATGATGTGGATGAAGCGCCTGGCAAACAGTAATTACTCAACAAATCATGGTTTTAAATGTCCTGTATCAAGGACCTGTGCAGAGAGTAGGGCAGGGAGAAATCAGAGTCTAACGCCCTAGACTGGCCACACACTCCCCGGCCGTGTCCCCCAGCCCCACACTCCCAGGCTCTCTCCTGCCTGTGTCTGGCCTCTGGCTGGGCTCGGGAAGGGAGCCCTAGACAGTACATTCTCTGTCCTTCTGCTGGATTCTGCTTATCTGCTCCCGGCAGCCCTGAGACGCAGTGCCAACCGGCAAGGTGTGCCCAACCTGAGAGCAGCTGTGCAGAGCCCAGGAGGGGAGAGTGTGGAGAAGGCTCTGCCTCTGGTTCCCTGGGTGACCCTGGGAAGGTCCATGCCTGCTCTGCCCCTCAGCATCTCCATCCCTCGATTAAGGTTCTTGGACCACAGTGTCCTGGGGCTGCCTGATGGGGAACAAGGCGGGGCACTGGGGAAGCGAGCAGAGGGGTCTCAGAAGCCCCCACTCAGCTCCAATTAGAGGCTCAGCCTTCATCTGCTCCATGTACTAGGCTCCCAGGGAAGAGTTTAAAGAAAAAAAAAATTTCCCCGTATTTTGAAGACAATTCTGTTAGACCAGATGCCGTGAACTATGGGGCGGCCCTGACTTTCTGGGCTCTGAGCCTCTACAACTCTACCACACCTGTCCAGTCTACAGTACTCTGCTCTGCTGGCTGAGCTATGGAAGGGTGCTACAATTCTAAATTATGAGATTCTTAGAATCCCATATCCTGGGTTTATGAAATTCCCCAAGATCCATGATTCTATGTTCTGGATTCTAAGATGTGCTGGAATTCGTGCTGCCCACTGCAAAATGCACTGGGAAATGCATCCCTCGCAAACACCCTTCCAACTGGAACAGCCTCCCTCTGAGCGCCCTTCCCTGGACAGTGACCCCCGCACCCACCAGAGGTGGGCACATACTCGCTCTCCATTTGCAGAGCCGCTGGCTTCATCCACAAGCCCCACGCCCAGGCTGGAAGTGACCCTCAGGGGAGGGACTGGCAGCCAGCAGGACCCCCGCCCCTGACACTCCCACCCACCAGGAAGCTGCCCCACCTGTCCCCAGCCACTGTGCCTCTACGCCCCCCAGGCCCGCTGTGGGGGCCCAGGACACCAGCCTCATGTGCCCTCTGCAGATGATGACAATGATGGTCCCGGAAGGAGGATGAGGATGGAAAGCCCCCCGACCCTCACCCAGATGCCCAGCCCCTTCTCCTCTTAGTGCTGGGGGACCCCCAACCTCCAGGGTCTGTGTGCTATCCTCACAGGTGGTTGGAGAGAATAAAGTGGGGCAAAGACTCAGAGGTGACGGGAGCCGATCTGCCTGTTGGGACCTGAGTCCCTGCCCTTCCGAGCTCTGTGGAGCATGCTGATCTCCCTGTGCTCACAGCCGTCTGTCCCTCGTCCCCAGCGTGTGTCCTGTCTTTCACTCAGGCCTGTCTCCTCACCATCCCCTTATTATGTCATCTGAATTCTCACCTATGAGCCTTTGCTTATGCTGTTCCCCTGCCAGGAACAGCTTCTCTCTCCTCCCTACCTTTCCAAGTCCTCCCTAGTGTCCAGTGGGCGGGGCACGGAGGACACCTGGTCCTCCAGCCCCCCATCTTTACCTCCTGGGAGGTAAAGGCGAGGCTGAAGTGTGCACCTAAGGCCCTGGTTGGGCGTCTCAAGGAGGGGACTGAGCACGGCGTGCACATTCTTGGCCTGGGGCCAGGGACAGTCACCCCTCAGGTTTCATGGTGTCCCAACCTCTGTCTTCCACTATGGGAATGGGAGAACTAGAGACACAGAACACAGAGCCAGCCTCTGGCCACCATCACCCCGTGGCCCAGACACAATGGGTCCTCTCCACAGGCCCGCTCCAGGCCCCTTCTGTGTCCACACACAGGGAGGCATCAGTGGGCCCTGCTGCCCAGCCTGGGAGAAGGAGCCCTTGAGGAGGTGAGGCTCTTGGGGCCAGCAGGAAACTCTTCCTGACCCCAGGCCGCCCTCTTCTGCCCCCACAGCCCCGGGTCCTCAGTGTCTGCCCCCTTAGAGCCAGTATGTCATGGTCCCACCTTGAAGGACTAAAGGGGCCCAGGGGGGGAGGCCTCCTGGGGGTTACCTTTCCTGGAGAGCTGGATGCAGTTCCTTCAGGTCTCCTGAAACACAGATGGGGGTCTCCACACTGCTCACTGAATGCCCCTCCCAGCCCCCCGGGGCTGGAACCTCCAACGGGGTCTCAGGTAAGGGGTCTCTCTTGAGTCCTCTTTTGCTCATTCCCTCCTCACCAGCTAATGCGCTGGAAGCTTCCAAAATGAGACTGCTTCGTCATTTAATGTCCTGGAAGAGCCTCAGAGGGAGAGGGGATGAAAGGGAGAAGAGATGGACGGGGGTTGGGGCCTGACACCCACAGCCTGGCAGGCCCAGGGTCTGTCTACAGAATCACCGCCAGGGTGGAGGGCTCAGGAAGAGAGAGGAGGGGGCTCCCTCCACAGCCCCGCAGCTCTCCCTGTGAAAACCCCCCTGCTCATGGGATGTAAGGGGGTGGAGAGCGGATTATGAGCCCAGCTCCTATCCCTGTCCCAGCCGCTGCACCCTCCAATCATGCCAAGATGCCCCCCCTCAGTCTGGTCCTGGCACTTCCCAAAATGACCCTGCGAAGCCCCCTCTGGTCACCTGCATCCCTGCCTGGCTCCCACTGCTATAACTCCCACTGCTCCTCTCTGGGGCCTGGGGCCTGCCACGCCCTCCTCACCACCCAGCCTTTGCACATGCTATTCCCTCCTCTGGCTCCACCACCCTCCTTGGGCTCCTGTGCCCCCTGAGCTTCTCCAGTCTCTGCTGTCCTCTGGGCTGTGAGCGACAGTTCACTCCTCCATCCTCCCCAGGGAACTGGAAGCCCCTCAGGGCTCTGCATCCGGCTGTCGCTGCTGTTCCCCCAGAGTACAGGGCAGGGCCAGCATTTATTGAGCGCTGACCGTGTGTGGGGGACTGCGCTCAGCCATGTACAGGCAAACATCAGTTACCCTTCAGGGTCATCTTCAAGGATATACTGGCGACAGGACAGTATCGAGGTTGGGAGCACAGACCTGAAGGCCAGGTGGACTGGACTTGAACCCGGCTCTGCATTTACTCGCTGGGTGGCCTTTATGGAGTGACATAAGCTCTCTGTGCCTCATTTTCCTCGTGTAAAACGGAAGGAGTAGTGATGGCACCTGCCTCGCGGGGTGGTACCAAGGATTAAATGAGTGAATATATGTGTGTGTATGTACACACACACACACTTAATACAGGGCCTGACATAAACTAACTGCTATATAATGTCCACTATTAGCATTGTCCTCATTTTGTGGAGGAGGAAAGCTTATTTCTCCCTCCGTTCTCTCCCACCTCCTGTCCCGTCTCCCGAGTGGACTCGGGGAGCTCAAATACGTGCTTATTGACTGCAGGCTTTATGCCCGTTGAGGGCTGTGCACGTTTGCCGTCTATACATCAGTTGTATTTCTCTGCACTAGCAACCAAAAAATTGGCAAGTGAAATAAAAATACTATTTCTTATCATAACAAAACCAAAAATACGTACAAAGAGATTCAATCAAAAAAAGTACAAGACTTCCCTATGAAAAGTGCAATAAAAATGGTCAAAATACTCCAAGGGACACTTGACAATAGATTTACATTGGCCACTAAGCACATGAAAAGATGGACAACATTACTAGTTATCAGGGAAATGCAAAACAAAACCACAAGAGACACCGTACTCCCGCTAAAACGGCTAAAATGAGTAAGACCGACCATGATGAGTGTCGGCACTGGGACTCCGTACCTGGCTGGTGGGAGTGTCGGCTGGTACGCCTGCTTCGGAAAACAATTTGGCATCCTCTTCTAAAGCTAAACATGTGTGTAATGTATGAGTTAGTGGTTCCAGCCTAGCTATTTTCCCTAGAGAAGTGCAAACATATGTCCACAAAAAGGCAATTACAAGAATGTGTGTGGCAGCTTTCCTGGTATTAGCCCAAAATCGAAAACAACTCAAACGCCCGTTTCTTTCAGGTTTTTCCCGAGATACTCTTTCATTATATCACCTGCACAAGGATCAGCATCTACCTCGGCAGCCACCCCTGTATCTGACCCCACTCATCCCTGAACTGATCTCTGTGCTGGGGATGCGAGTCTGGGGCTCCGAGCATCCCCGGAATCTGGGGTGGGGAGTGATTTCTTCGAGAACAATGAGAAGCAAGAAGGCTGAGCGGTGGTCCCCAGGGAAAGTGAGGCCAGGTGTACAGACCATCCTCTGTCGCTGCTGGGTGGGGTCAGAACTGGGCGTGGGCGCGATGAAGAGGCCCTTCTCCAGGCCAGGGTACGCATCCTCCGCCTGCGATGAGTGCTGGCTGCTACAGCTCACTTGGAGCCCTCACCCACACCCTGCCTATGCAGGCTCCCTCCTCCCACCTTCTTCCCTGCCTGGGGGGTTAGTTCTACCTCGACAGGCCCTGAGGAGTGTGGCATCGTCTCAGGCTCCCTCTCAAACCCAACTTCCTGTCATTAACTCGTCTCAATTCTCCCCACATCCAATCTGGGTCCTCAGGAGACCCAACTTCCAAATCTCTCTCAGCTCTCCATTTGATTAACAGAAGGTTATAAACAAGCCCCAGAAAGAAAGAAAACCAGCGTCCCCCCAGGGCAGCCCGAGTCTATTGGCAAATGTCACATTACTATGCAACCGATATATATTTCTTTTATTTTTCTATGCATAAACACAGCTAAGCTAATTAATATATTTTTCTTTCCCTCTTTAGGTCTTAGATGACAATGGGAATCATTTTGCCCCATGGTGAACCGGTTACCAGGTTTCAGTAGGGGTTAATCTTTGCAATTACAGTTCATTAATAGATTTACAAGGGAGGGAAGATGCGAGGTCCGTCTAAGAGGATTGTTTTGCATTTCTCTTGTTTAATTATACAGTTATCTCCTGGACCAAAGCTCTTTGGAACACAGGGGGAAAAAAACAAAACACACCCACCCCCCGATCTGTTCCAGATCCGAATACAATTAATATGAGAGAAGACAGGAGCTGCTCAGAGGCTTCCCTCTCTCCCTCCTCTTCAGAGCTGCCTCTGGCCGGGAGGCTCAGCCACTGGAGCTGGGTTGGCATCAGGCGTGTTGGCCCGGGGAGGGGCCGCTCTGCTCACAGGGACGCCATATCTGGGGATGTGGGGCGGGGCAGCCTTGGTCCTCTGTTGACCTACTGTTTCTTGGGTGCCTACTGTGTGCTAGGAGCTTTACATGGATTTTCTATTCAAACTCCTCAGTGATTGGTTTTACAGACCCATTCTACAGACAGAGGAATTGAGGCAGACAGATGTGTGCAGGGCCCTGGGCCGGTGCAGAGAGGGCGAGTGATAACAGTTTATAAGTGTGAAAGGAGGCTCAGAGACAGGCAAGCCCAAGGCTGGAATTGGAACTGGAATTGGAAGCCAGGCCTGGTGTCTCAGAAGTTTCTGCTATTTCTATTCCCTCCTTTGCTGCCATCTGGTGGCTTTTCCTGGGCCTTGGTTTACCCATCTGTCAAATGGGCTCCAGAGATAGAAGAAGATGAACATGAAGTGGTCTTAGGCTCTGGGTGGTATGTTTTGAAGACGGTGGGCTTGGAATGGCAGGCATGGGGCTGGTTGGGAGGGGTCTGGCACCAGGGGGCTCTGTGGTCCAGGAACAAGGGGCTTCTAGTCCCCAGCACCAGGAGTAGGGCTCAGACCTGGTCAGAGAGAGCTGGTCTCATCCCCGTCACTTGGGGCACATCAGCAGCATCTGATCCCTTTATCCTCCTCCTCCCAAAGCCTCCAGGGGGGCAGTGACCTCTCTCATGGGGCAAATCTCAGGGAAAAAGACTGTCCCTTCAGAGTAGACTGTACCCCTTCTCCAGCCAGGCTCCCCTCCTGGATCCCTCACTCCGAGGGGTGTGTGTGAGGGTCCCCAAGTGGGCTCCTCCTCCATCTCCTGGTCTTGAGCTGTCCCGGGGGCTTTGCCAGGCCAGGGGGTGGCAGCCCAGATCAAACAGGTGTGGTGGGTGGCATGGGGGGCAGTTCAGGTGACCAAGGGAGCCCTAGGCAGTTACCAAGCCATTGCAGAGGTTGTCAAACCTTCTGTAAATGTCAGATGTTAAATATTTCAGGATTGGTGGCCAGGAGACAAGTCAAGGATACAATGTAGGTATTTGTGTAACCAGAGAGAAAACAAATCTCCACCGTTTTTTGACACAATTCAAAACTTATTTTTGACACCGAGATTCGAGTTTCACATAATGTTCATGTCATGAAATATTGTTCTTCTGTTGATTACTTTTTCAATCATTTAAAAATGTCAAAACCATTCTTGGCTCATGGGCCATATGAAAACAGGCGACAGCCCAGATGTGAACCCCCAGGGGTAGTTTGCAGATCCTTGATTTACAGCCTCTCAGCCCCAAACGCCCCCTGGAGTGGCTGTTCCTGGATGATGGATGGACTCAGCCCTTGTCCTTGGCGAGAGCGCCGTGTTAAGCTTTGACAGTAGAGGGCGCTGGAGGGACGCCGACGGGAAGGGGCTTCTCCAGGTCAGCGGGGCTGTTTTGTTTCTTCTGGCTCCTGCTGCACCGTCCCTTAGCTGGTGTGAGTGTGGGGGGCCATCCAGTGGTGCTTTGCCCCAGCTGTGCACCCAGAGTTCCTGGTCCCTTGGCCAGCTCACAGCCCACCCTGGGTCCAGTGAGCACCTGGCTGTGGTCCCCTGACCACAGCTGATCCCAGGGGATTGTGTGTGCCGGCCTCACACTCGCAGAGCCCGACTCCCACTGTGCACCCCCACTAGCCTTGGCTGGCCTGTGCCGGGTGATTCCTGCCCGCCGGCATCTGCTCTGGCTGAACCCAGCAACTTCTTTGCCATCCAGGGGGCTGCGACCACACCTTCTCCATCGAGGTCTGAACCCCGGCCTCGGGGAGGGGCCCCATCCCAGGTTGTCCTTCCTCAGTCCTGGGATTCCCTTCAGATTTCTCCTTGCAACCTTATAGTCACTCCCGAGCACAGTTTAATAACTCTTTCTATTAAGTATCTCCTATTCAAATCACTCATGCTTTCTGACTCCTAGTTGAACTCTGACCCATAAGGTCCCCAAAAAGTCCCCTCTGGTACCCTGAGGAGAACAGAAAATCCACAATCAAACAGCTGCGGTGAGTCTGGGCTGTCCCTGACGTGCTGTGTGACTTTGGGCACGTGACGGCCCCTCTGGTCTCAGTTTGTTCACCTAGGAAACGGCGAGAACAGTTCCCACCTCGCTGGGGCGTGGAGACCATGACGTGAGACGGTGTCTAAGTGCCGAGCGCAGGGGGAGGGGCCCACGGTGCTCAGGACGGGAACTGCGTCTTCGCTGTTGTGCTGTGAGGATTTCATGAGACAAAGTGTGTGAATGCCCATCACAGGGCTGGTGAGGAGCGGGGCTCCACACGCAAGCTCCCCCCCTTCACCACCCGCCCCAGGCCAGCCCCTCCCTCAGGCCCTCAAGGCCCTGGTCTCTCTCCCCTGGTCGTGTCTGGGAGCCACCTGTGTCACCTCGTCTGTCTGTGCGTTACTATAGCAGCCGCCTCAGCCCTGGCTCCAAGTGGAAAGCAGGCCAGAGCAGTGATGAGGTTGCGGGTTCTGATCTGTCCCCCGAAGGCTCTGGCTTCACAAGCCATCTTCCCACCTCGAGGAGGCCCTGTGTCTGGCTCTTGAGACAAAGGCCTGTCCTGCCTTGGCCCAGGGGTGGGTGCGGGGCTCCCCTTTGCTCACACGGGCCAGAGGGGGCTGGGCCGCAGGTGCAGAGACACTCCTGCCGGCAGAGCCTGAGGCCACGAGAAGTGGGTTGGTGGGTGCCTTCGGCCGCCTGGCCTGAGCCACTCCCCACTTCTCAATCACCCCTGTTCCTCTCTTTCACACTGGAGGGCACAGCCTGGGACTTGTCTCCACTCCTCCAGGGAGCCCTCCAGGGAGCCCTCAAGGCTGGGTGGGTGAGTGGGGGCTGAGTGCTCTGAGGGGGGTTCCAAGGCGGTATATGAGGCTGTGTCTGTACCCGAGGGGGTGGGCATCTGAGACCCCAGCTGCCTTTCTCCTGCCCAGCCAAGCGGGCCCTTGGTGGCTGTGAACCAGCTGTCTCTGGGCCCAGCTGTGGCCTGGGAGGTCTGTCCTGTGGCTCAGGCCTCAGAAGGAACCACCTTGATCCTCCCACAGTGAGTCATGCTGTCGCTGGCACCAGCCCCCACCTGTTCCCTGAAGGTGTCACTTGCTGCCTGGACCGGCAGTGAGCAGAGGTCCCTGAGCAGAGCCTCTGTCCCAAGCCGCTCCCACGGGGCTGCCTGAGACCCCACCTCGGGGCCTGCTGTGGCTTCCTTTCAAGTGGCGGCTCATGGAGGACAAGAGGCTCTTCATTTCCGCAAATGCGGATTCGAGTCCTGGCTCTGTCGCTCCACATGGGGCCCTGGTCACCTGGCCCCATTTCCCCACTGGTCAAGTGGGGATTACAAGGTCCTTGTCTCAGCATTGGTGTGAAGACCCTCGAGGCAATGCCTATGAGGGCTTAGAATGCGGCAGAGTGGGGGACCCTCCTCTCCAGCGCAGGGCAGACGAAAGTCCTGCCTCCACCTCATGCTGTGTGACCTTGGGCCCATGTTCAACCTCTCTGAGCCTCTGTTTCCTCATCATGTTGTGACAATGAGAAAAGAGGATGAGTCTTTGCTCAAATCTTGCCTTCTCAAGGAGGCTTCGGGCCATTTTATTGAATTCCAAACCCCGCCCCTACTCACCCACTCCCTTCAACATTTTGTATAGTTTATTTATGCATTATGTTTGCTGTTTTTTATCTGCCTACCACACTGGAACATGAGCTCCATGGGGACAGGGACATACAGTGGGTAACAGGTAAGATAAGAGGGAGGGAGATAATCTTCCCTGCCTCCATCCCACCTTTCTCTCTTCCTTTCACAAATACACGTTGTGCGGAACCTACCAGACCCCTGGCCACTCAGCAGTGAACAAGGCCGATGGGGCCCCTGGGGCGAGACGACATCTCACAGGCAGAAGGTGGAGCGGCCCCTTGGTCCTGAGTGGAGCCGCGCACAGGCCGCCAGGCCCCTGGGCCTCAGATGGAACAGGCTGGAAATACCTGAGCCCAGAGCCCAGGTCTGTGCAGCCCTGGAGGCCTCTGCCCCATGCCCCTGCCAGCCCACAGGGGCTCAGGCCGGGCCAACTCCAGGGATGTCTCCAGGGAGGCTCCTGAGGCGCAGAGAGGGACACGGCTTGTCCCCATGGCCGAGTCTGCTGGGCTCTGGCTCCAGGTTCCCCCTCTGCTGCAGGAGCCCGGGACCCCAGCCTTCCTGCTGAGGTCGGGTGGGCAGAGAGGGGCGGCCCCGGGACGTGCTGGAGGACCCACTGTGGATGCAGCCTCCTCCAGAATTCCAGCCCCTGCTGCCTGGCCTCCCATTTCTCCCCTCCCAGGGTCCAGTTTCCTTCCAGAGAAACCAGACTGAACCCGGCAGGACGGCCATTGCTCGGAGCCCACCGAGAGTGCCCGGATTAAACAGTGAATGGAGGAGAAGACGTCCACGGCGGAGCAGGGCGAGGGGATCGGGAGAAACACACAGAACTGAAACGGAAGCGGGCTCCCGGTTCCCACTCCTGCTGCTGGTTTTTATCCTGAGTGAGACAGACGTACCAGAAAACTTCCACTGGCATCCGAGCCGTGCCCGCTGTCCTCCCAGTAATCACTATCCCAGGGAAAAGCGTGTGGGGCTGGGAGCACGTCTGCGGAGGGGCTGGCCACACGAGCTCTGTCACTGGGGGCTTCGGGGCCCATGTGGCCCACCCAGCCAGTGGGGGTGGCTCAGGAGTCCCCAGGGATGATTAACCTCGGATATTGCAGCAGACAATGCTGCCAAGGAGCTCTGGGCAGGCAGAAGCAGGGGTGCGCCCATACCCGCTGCCCGGGGTCTGGGGGTGGGGGGTGGGGGGCAGGAGGAGAGAAGCTGGGAGGTGTCCCAGCCCTATTTTGGAGAAGTGTTCTCAGGGTGGAGGAATCCAAAGAGTGGTTTACAGACTGATGTCGAGTACCGAGGCCTTCCTGGTAGAGGTTCATGTCTGCTCAGGTTGACCAGTCTCAGGTGGAGGTGGGGATGCTTGGTTCACCCCTAAGACCCTGGATCCTGGATGGGTGACTGAGGTGAGCCAGGTGACAACAGGGGAGAGGAGGAGCGTGGAGCCAGGGACACTCAGGGACCCACATGTCAGCGCTGAGAGGAGCTGGCAGGTCATCGCTGTGTCCTCCTTCTGCAGACGCTGAAAGGTGAGAGGGGAGGGTCTGGAACCTTCCTTTTCTCACACAGTTGAGGATTTTCAGATCCGTCAGTCGCTCTTGTGGCATCTGCGATGCACAGAATCTTGGAATCAGAGCGTCTTTCATCGACTCAAAGCTACCTCAATGGAGTGTGAATTGCAGAATCTGAGAGTCTTGTCCCTTTCACAAAGTCCTAGAATTATGAGTCTATTACAGATGCATTCATAGAATCACAGGCCCCAAGCAATTTAGAATTAAGGAATCTCTCAGAAAGACTTGCAATCACATTCTCAGCGTGCTTGGCCTTGAGAAACACGGAATGATCCAGAGAAATGTGGAGTTAAAATAGACATCCTGACACAGAATCTTAGCACAAGAAGAGGTCTTATTCCATCTCCCCCCGGTAATGCAGGGAGCCCTCCCTTCACTGTCCTGTGAGCAATAACTTGGACGCTTGTAGGGACGGGGAGCTCACCCTCTGACAAGGGAACCTGTCCCACTGTTGGGCAGATCCTTCCCTCTCTTCCTCCCTCCCCACTTCCTCCCTTCCCCCCTCCCTAATCCTCCTTCCTCAGCTCCTCCTTCCTCCTTGCTCCTTCCCTCCCTCTGAGGCTTAAAGCATCCAGTTGTCCTGGTAGTGGGGGCCAGACTGGCTCCAGCCCCAGTCGTGGGGTCTCCCTAACCCTGCTTCAAGGCTCTCGCTCTTGTCTCTCAGCTTGGCAACCCTCCTTTGCTCCAGATTCTTGCTTTGCCTGGTGGGGTATCTGCTAATCCATGGACTGGCCTCCCAGTGTCTCCCATGTAAAGCTCCTTAAAAACAAATCCACACCCTGGAATAATTCCTGTTTCCCAGGGAGCAGGGAGATGTTAATTACCACCAGCGCCTTCTTTGTCTCTTTTCAAAACCTCCCTCCAGGAGCACTTCAATAAGGAAACTAAATCCTAATTAATAAAAGACAACACCATTCTCAATTTGTGTTTTCCTGTTCTCAAAGATTATAACCAGCAAGGGAGGATGAGGGAGAGAGACAGAGAGAGAGAGGAAAAGGAAACAAGAGAAGAGAGAAACAGCCATTCAGCTGGGGGAGGGAGGCCGGAGGCTCTGAGAACACAGCCAGGCCTCGGGCAGTCCCTGGGAGGGGACAGCAGGTGAGCTTGGGTGAGACCAATCAACCCTGCAGAACTGGATATTCTTTTCTAGACCTCCGATATCTGGACACATTCTACTCTTCGTGTTGTGGTGGAAGTTGATTTGTTCAAAGAAAATAAAATGTGCTGCCGAACTCTCTGTCCTGGGTACAAATCTGGGTGGGCAAGGGTGGCCGTGTTTCCATGTACCAACAGCTCCCACATCCAGCTGCTGTGGTGCCAGCTGTGGGCGCTAATAGCTCCGGGACTGTGGCTAGGATGGTGGTGGCCAAGGCTAGAAGGCTCTGGCCTTTACATACAACGGGTGGGCTTTCTTCTTGACTGTGGACCTTGCCTCTGTGTCAGGCAGCCTAAGGGGGCAGGCGCTGGCATCTGGATGGCAGGGGGCTCGCGTGGGGGACCTTGGGGGAAAGAGCACTCCTGGATGGGTGGCCAGGGCCTCTCTGTCCCTGCCTCACCGCCTGTGGATAGAAATGCAGCAGGTAACAGATAGACCTGTCTTGCCAGCTCTGGAGCCTCCCACTTTAGAGAGACCTGTGTTCTCCTGCACACCTCCACTGAGAGCCCACTGGGAGTCTCAGGTGGGCTCAGAAACCAGCCCATCAGCTCCGGTCACCAGGTGGGGGCTGCTGCGTTCTCCTTCCCCCCGTCCCTGCTCTGTACATGGGAAGCCACTCGAGGTGCCTCCATTGGTCACGCCCCAGTGGGGATGTCTGTGCCAAGAGGGCGGGCCCTCGTGCTTCCTGAGTGGGACAGGGTTCTAGGCAGAAGTGGAGAGGACGCCCCTTCCCAGTTCCCCCACACCCTTTGTCTCCTGGGTCCTGAGCACCTCAAAAGTGCCAGCCTCTCCTGGCAGTGAGGCTGCACAGATAAACAAACAGAGGTCCCGTTCAGACATCTAGAGACAGCGGAGTGGCTGAAGCACATGCTTGACTGCTTCCCCGAACCCCAACTTCCATGCCCCCAGGGAACAACCATGCCCCCGAGTGTGCTAATGGTTCCACAAACCTGCACGGGGGATGTACTGGCCTCCCACCAATAAGTTCAGCTGTGTGGGCAGGCTGGGGAGACACACATAAGAACAAATAGGTACAATCTCCTGATATGGACCCTGTAGAGGAAGTTATGTGGTTCAGAAGCAGTGGAGAAAGATGATTTACTCTATAGGGATTGGGAGGGCACAGGGAGGATTTGGCAGAGAAGGAGACCTCTAATCTGGGTTTTGAGGGATAAATAAGAGTTTGCCAAGGGGACAAGGTGGGGAAGATTCATCTACACAACGAGAGGGAAGGCAGAGGATGTGGGCACTGGAGCAGGTAGGTGGGAGATTTCTGAAGGGAGCACGTGGACGTTCGCCGCAAGGGCTTCCGCTTTCTGCGTGAGGTAAGAAGCAAGGTCATCGGCTGAAAGTGAAAGGGGTGAGGAGGTGATGGAGAAGAGGAGAAAGTGTGACATGGTCTTTTACAAAGCAGGAGAGTGACCGGTCCAGGGGGATCCAGTGGCTCCGGGGCAGCAGCAGGCTCCAGTGCACTTGCTGATCATCGGTGCGTGGTGGTGTTTTCTCCAGGTGTGCACAGCTGCCCAGTGCAGGTGTGGAGTGGACAGAGACTAGACTTAACCGAGCGAGCCTTTGGTCAGGTAGTAATGAGGGAGGGGGAGGGACGAGCTGGGGGTGTGCAAGGGAGTGATTGCAGCAGTGGCTCAGGGGTCTCCCCCGGGGGAGGAGGGCAGTGGGGGCAGGAGGGGGCGAGGACGGTGGACAAGGATGGAGTCATGGCTTTAGGGCCCTGGTGGGAAGGATGGATTGGGGGAGTGGGGGTTTTAGGAGGTGGGGGCTGGAGTGAGCGTGGAGTGGGCAGTGTAGTTGGGGTGGGGCAAGAGCCCTGGAGGAGGGGAGGTCAGGAACTGAGAGGCCAGGGCATTGGACAGGTCACCTCCATGGTCACTGAAATCTCCGAGGATTACAACGGGAGGCAGGCTGGAGAAAAGGACACAGGGCAGGAGCTCAGCTCTTCGGGGAAGAAGCAGGGTGCCCCGGTCTGTGATGGCAGCGTCAAGAAGAGGGCAGGGGGCGTGGTTACTACTTCATCTCTTATGTCCCTATGTGAGGACTCCCTGTGCCATGGGAGGGCAGTGCAGACAGGGGGACAGGACTGGACATTGGAATCAGACAGACCTGGATTCAGATCCCAACTCTCCCGAATGCCAGCTGTGGGATTTTGGGCAAGTCATTTAACTCATCTGAGCCTCAGTTTCCTAATCTGTGAAATGGGGTAACACAAGTCCTTACCTCATAGGGTGACCATGAGGGTGAAAGGAGTTGGATTTGTAAGTGCCTGACAGTCGATTACCCAACCTGAGCCTTGGATTCTCCTCTGCAAGTTGGAGATGATAATCAACACCTTGCACAGTTGCTGTAAGACTTGGATAAGCTGATGTGGAGAGAAGCAGCATAGGGGAATGGTGAAGAGGGTGGGTCCTGGAGCCAGGCTGCCTGGGTTCACATCCCAACTCCACCAAATACTGGCTGTGCAACCTTGGGTAAGTTATAGAACCACTCTGAACCTCAGTTTCCTCAACTATAAAATATAGATGTCACTAGCACCTACCCCCTGGAGAGGCTGTGAAGAGTAAATGAGTGCATTTGGTAAGGCAGCCAAAACAGCGCCTGGCAGATGCTCAGTATATTTGAGCATCATTTACAGAAAATGCCTGGTGTGGGCATTTTCTCCTGCACCCAGGAGGCTGTCAGTAAAAGTGAGTTCCTTCTGGTCACCCAGCTGGGCTGTGTTCTAAACAGTTAATCCTCATAGCAACTCTGCAAGGTTGTGGAAATTAATAAAGAAACCCTAACTAAATTGGAGGGGGGGAAGGCCTGTAGGGGGAGCTCTCACACTCCGTTGCACATCGTCAATCACGCCAAGCAGGAAGAGAGGAGGCTTGCATCTTGGACAGGAAGTAAAGCTACTTTACTACAGAAGGAAGATTTGTCTCTCCACCCTGCAACAGCCCAGCCAATGAGGAATGCCGCAGCTCAGCCAAAGAGAAATGCCGCAGCTCAGCCAATGAGAAGTGCTGCAGCTCAGCCAATGAGAAACGTCACAGCTCAGCCAATGAGAAAGGCTGCAGCTCAGCCAATGAGAAAGGCTGCTGCTCGGCCAATGAGAAATGTCGCAGCTCAGCCAATGAGAAATGCTGTTGCTCAGCCAATGAGAAATGTCGTAGCTCAGCCAATGAGAAATGTCGCAGCTCAGCCAATGAGAAGCCATTGTCCCCCTGAACTGTTACTTTCCCTCAATGGACTTTCCTTTAGAAGAGCCCCTCCCTACTCCTCGTTTTTCTCTATAAAAGAAGCTCCCCTGCTTTGTTTTCTGGATTTGTCTATGGTTCACCATAGCATCCACATCTTGAATTGCAATTCTTCTGGTTATACCTGAATAAACCTATTTTGAGGGTAAAACAACAGGTGAATTTGTTTTTAAGCTGACAAGGTCCATTGCGTTAGCATTCCTATTTGACAGATGGGGAAACTGAGGCACAGAGAGATAAGACACTGGCACGAAGCCATGGAAGTGCTAAGTGTCAGAGCCAGGGTTTGCACCTGGGCAGTCTGGCTTTGGAGTTCAGGCCCTCGAAGGCCACGCCGGCTGGGGTGAGACGGAGAATCTGCATTTCTAACAGGTCTCCAGGAGATGCTGGTGCTGTGGTCTGGGAACCCCACTTGGACAACCACTGGTCTACAGGAATAACATTTATTGAGCACTCACCGCGTGACAGGTCCTGCTATTGTTACAAGGACCATCTGGCTCCTTCTCCTGTCTCCACCTTAGTTTCCATCTGTGTAAAGTGGGCTTGTTGCAAGGCTCCAGTAAGTCATTACACAGTGTAAGGCGCTCAGTCCAGAGCTGCAGACGGTGAGTACTCAGGGAAGCGTGTTAGCTGGGCGCTGGGGCTCTCAACTGTGTTATCTCATAACCCTACATCACTCAGACAGGACATTGAAAGGACAGAGAGCTGGATAAGGCCAGCCTCAGGTGCTCAGGGGCCCTGCTGAGGGAGCTTGGCTTTGGGCTGGTCCTGGCAGTGCCAGGAGAGGTGGATGGAGAGGGCAGGGTAGGTGTTTGCCCGTCTGAGAAAAGTCAGAGTCTGGAAACCTGCCTATTGTCTTCCTCCTCCTCCTTCCCTGTCTCACTCCCCTGCTCCTCTGCTGGCACTTCCTGGGGCCACCTCCCAATAAACCACTTGCACCCATGTCCCGGTCTCCAGCCTGCGTCTCTGAGAACCCACCCTGGCACAGCGCTGAAGCACTAACCGTGGCCGTGAACCCGCTAGGTTTCTCCTCCGTCACGGTCACGACGCCCTGGCATTTGTGCAGTCTACCCCCATTCCATCAGCAGCACAAGCCCTTTCCCGGGCCTTCTCTGCACACCTCCAAGGGTGGGTATTTGGGGGTTCCAGACCTGAGGGCAGGGCTGGGGGGGGCAGTGACCTCCTGCTGGGCTGACAGACCCAATGGGGCATTGTCCACTTTCTATTTGGAGGTGATTCTGAGAGCTGGACCTGTAGATAGTGCAACTAGTCAAGTTGTGTCCGGAACTAACTTTTCATCTGTGTGAGTTTTCACTCATCTCTTGACATAAGTCATTTGTTTGCTTTGTGAAGTGACAAAAATAGCCTTTCTGGCAGATTAATGCTCAAGAGGTATCCCAGGAGGTGACTGAGGCAGCAGGAAGGAGGGGCAGACGCTAGACAGGGAGGTAGGAGAGCTGGGGCAGGCACTGCTCTCTACCTGACCTGCTGTGTGGCTCTGGGCAGGTTGCTAGCTGTCTCTGAGCCCAGGAGGGTCTTGGAGATAATCCAGTCCAACTTGTTCTTCACAGATGGGGAAGATGAGGCTAGAGGGGAGAGGCGACTTGCAGGAGGCCCCACAGCTTCGGTATCTGAGGGGAACAGAGCCTGCCGTTCCTGGGTGGCCCCTGCACAGGAGGCCTCGGAGCCGCAGAGTGGATCTGAATCCCAGGGCCTGCTCACCAGCTAGGGGACCTCGGGCCAGTTACCTGACTCCTCTGAGCCTCTTTCTTCATCTCAGGAAGCGCCTTCACAGAAAAGCAGCTCACCAGATGGGAGGACTTCCCTTTCACAGTTGTCACTGCAGGTCCCGGTTTTTTGCAGACGTAGGTCCAGGCCCTGCCTCTGTTCCGGCCTCTCTGGTGAAACAGCTGCCTGGTTTCTAGACCTAGAGCAGGGCTAATGTATTTGCCTGTCACCAGGCATCTCATGGATCATTGGGCAAATGGATTTTTGGTAAATTGGTCATTTGATGAATTGACTATTTACTAAATGGATTTTCGGCAAATTAACCTAAAATCTCTACTTCTGAGGACTGTTCAAAAGATTAAATGAGATAATGCATGAAGAACATTTAATATAGGGCGGGCATGTAGTGGGTACTCACTAAAGGTTTCCATTATTATTATTATTGATGCCGTTGCAGTGACGAAGTGCTGTGGACGCTGGGCAAGGGAGGGTGGCCATACCCTAAGCTTGGTGGAGGGGGCGTGGGGCCCTGATTTGGCAGCGGGAGGGGCTGCAGGAGAAGAGCAGGGCCTCAGACCAGCAGGGCCCCAGACCAGCAGGGCCCGATCCCAGGCAGAGGCCCGGTTAAGCCAGGGCTGGGTGCAGGTGTGGCCCAGCTCAGGCTCTCAGAGCAGGGATGGAGGCCTCCAGCCGCAGTGTTGGTCTCTGAGCCCAGGGAGGGACATGGCCTGAGGGTGGGGCTGGGGAGCAGCAGCCGGGGCCGCAGTCCAGTTCAGGTGGCCTCTGAGCCCCTGGAGCCCCTTCTCCAAGGGCCTTTCTGGCTCTGCCACTCGGAGCTGCAGGGTCAGCTCTCCCTGCAGGCTGAGCTCACCTGTGAGCACGGTGGATGCTCCTGGTGTCAGAACAACCTCCTGGGGTGCCTGAAATCCCGTTAGCACGTGATTCCCCTAAGAGTCAGCATTGCCCTCTCCAGAGCCCCTGGGATCGGCCACCCCCACCTCCTCCAGCACTGGCTGTGAGCACGTCTGTGGGTCCTGCCTCCCCACCCAGGGGCCGGCGTGTTCCTGTTTCAGGTCAGTGCTCCTTGTCTTTCCTTTTCGCCCTTGTTGATACAGGAGGTGCCGCGTCTGAGCCTGGAATCCCCATGTGCTTTGCAGTTACCTCAGACAAACAAAATTCCCTTTCTGCTTAAGTCAATTTAGGTTGGTTTTTCTACCACTTGCAACTAAAACATTCCATACAATTTTCCTCGTTGCTCTCTTTGCAGGGCAGAGCTGTGGGCACAAGTGAGCGACTGCTCTGTACCAGGCGATGTCTCCTCCCACGTTATCCCGTCACCCACCACAACCCTTTGATGTCATCACTCCCATTTTACAGATGAGGACACTGAGGCCCATCGGGGTGGAGGGGAGAACTGGTCAGGCTGCTCTCCTGCACCCAGCTCTCTTCCCTCTCAGCTTGGTGCTCAGGCCCTGGGGTGTCAGGGGACAGAAGCCAAGGGCCACCGTCCTGTCGCCTCCCTGGGCCAGAAGGTGACAAGAGAAAGTCAGGGCCTCCAAGCCTGGCAGATTAGATTGGGGGCCAGGAGGTGGGCACACGGTGTGGGGATTGAAACCTGAGCATCAGAAAAAGCTAGATTTAAACACATAGGATTTTAAAACCAGTAGTTCAAAACTTTCTCAAGTTCATAAGCTGCTAGAAATCTTGAAAAAAAAACCCCCTAATTAAAGGGCTGTGCTCTCTCTCTGCATCTAGAAGACACTGATCCTCTCTCTTCTCCCTGCTGTCTGCTTCCACCCCTCCAAGGGAGGCCCTCCTCCTCCTTTCTCTCCCATTGCTTATTTTCTCCTCCTCTCACCCCGGAGCTGTAACCAACCATGTGCCAGTGCAGGCAGAGAGCTGGGGTGACCCCTGCCCCCTCGACAGTGCCGTGCCCCTCCTCCTGGACCCTCACTTTCCTCACCTGTCCAGGGGCCATTGGCTGAGCTGGCCTCTTAGAGCACCTCTTGGGGCAGATCTGACAGACGGCCCTCCTCTGCCACCTCTCCGCCTCTTCCTGACAGTGGCGGGAACCAGGCCCCGGGGGCTCCAGGCTGGGTCATCCCCTCCTATCTTGAGTAATTGGGCTCACATTACTGACCAACCAGGCCAGTCCTAGTGGTCTAGTGGTTAAGATTTGGTGCTCTCACCTCCGCCGCCCAGGTTTGTTTCCGGGTCAGGGAACCACACCACCTGTCTGTCGGTTGTCATACGGTGGTGGCTGCATGTTGCTGTGATGCTGAAAGCTATGCCACAAGTATTTCAAATACCAGCAGAGTCACCCTTGGTGGACAGATTTCAGCGGAGCTTCCAGACTAAGACAGACTAGGAAGAAGGATCTGGCCACCCACTCCAGAAAAAATTGACCATGAAAACCCTGTAAATAGGAGCTGAGCATTGCCTGACATAGTGCAGGAAGGTGAGAGGATGGTGTCAAAAGACGGGGCAGGGTTCCGCTCTGCCTGACACAGGGTCGCTAGGAGTTGGAATCGACTCCACTTGGCACAAACAACAACAAATGGCTAACCAAGGATCCCCCTGTGCCCAAGCTGCCCCCCCCACAGCCTCTGGCAACGAGGGGGCTCAGGGAAGGGCTCCGGTTTCCTGCTGTCCCCAGCACAGATGGCTCCGGGAGTGAGGCATTGCAGGACGTGTAGGAAGAAGAAGGAAGCTCAGGCTAGATCTGCAATCTCTTACTAAAGTGAAAAGATGTTTTTAAAAAGTTTGTGCCACAACCGTCACCACAGTTGGCATTCACCTGGTGCCACTGGGTGCCAGGCACTCTCCCCACTCCCCCTGCGATGGCTCACGCTCTCTCCGCGCTGCAGGTGGAGGGGGACACTCAACGAGGCCACGAGCAACAGAGCAGAATCAAGCCCAGGTCTGTCCAACCCTCGGCCTGGCTCTCCCCATGCGGGGATGGCCTCTGGGGTCTCGTCCCTCCCTCCCTCTCTCATTCACTCCTTCCTTCAGCAAACATGGCTGAGGACCCATGGGGGGCCAGGCCCCTGGGAAGCCTGGGGTCCAGCACAGGCCCCAGAGAAGACACGGTGTGGACAGTGGGGCCCAGAGGGGTGCAGAGGAGCTGCAGGCAGGGAAGGGCACTCATCTGGCTTGTAGGGGAGTGGGGAAGTGAATTGGGTCCTCTGGTCAGGAAAGCCCCACTAGGCTGGCTTAAATGAGAGCTGGGAACTGATTACACAACTGGGGCGAGGGGGCACACAGACGAAGAGGGAGGGAGGGAGCGGCAGGGCCTGAGGAAGGAAGACTGCCCGGAGCCCCTCCTCTCTCACCCCTGCCCCATGCTATCCCTCTGCCATCCAGCCTTCTCTCTTTCCTGTCCACGTGGTGGCGGGGGCCAGGATCTGTCTCCCACTGCTCGCCACCAGCAGGGACTGGCCAGGGTCTCTCAGGCCGCATCCAAGCCTGACTCGTCTGGCCCAGTCAGGTGTCCAGCTAAGGCCGGGGGTACGGTGTCCCATCCCTAGGGGCCCAGGGGGAATGAATGTGAATGAATGAATGAACAAGTGCTCACAGGGAGAAGTCTCAAAAGAGAAGGAAGTAACACTCCCTGGTTTTATATTTTATTCAAGCGGCTGTTATAAGTGTAATCATCATTAATAATAAAAGTGAGTGTTCCTCGTACACTTATGCGCCCGGCTCTGTGCCAAGAGCTTTGCACCTGTTTTCTTATTCGACCTCCAGCCACAGCCTTCGAGGAGGTGAAGGGGCTCTCACGCCTACAGAGGAGAAAGGAGACCCTCAGGTGCCAAGTGCCCGGGGCAACGTGGCTGGTAAAGAGCAAAATCGGGACTGTCTGTCTCATTCCAGGTCCGTGCTCAGAACTTATGTGCCCGGGAGCAGGGACCTCTGTGTCTCCTTCACGGCCCATCCCTGGTGCCTAGCACAGTGCCAAACACATCAATAAATATTAGATAAATAAATGAACCAGTATAAAATCCCTTCCATGTCCCAGCATTTTCACAGGTGAGAGGCTTTCCCTCAATCCCTGCTCACCCAGGCTAGGAGTATGAGCCCAGTCTTCAAAGTAAAGCTTCCGATTTGGAGAGGTTTATGGCTCACCCGGCATGCCACAGGGCTCCCCTGGGACTTGAACTCAGGCCCCAGGCTCCTAGAGAACTCTGTATGGTGTGTCAGGGCTGCTACTCCAGGCAGTGGGCCAGAGTGTGGACTCCGGGCACAGACAGACCAGGTTCCAGTCCTGGTTCTGCGTTCCCACAGCTGTGTCCCCGGGGGTGATTTGCTTAGCCTCTCTGGGTCTCAGTTTCTTTTTCTGTAAAATGGGAATGGTAATAAGCCTACTTGGCAGGGCAGCTGTGAGATTTAAATGAAAAATGAGTGTAGGCCCTGGGTCCTCTATCTTGGCATGATTGCCATTTGGGCTGGATAATTCCTTGTGGGGCTCTCCTGTGGATTGTAGGGTGTTTAACAGCATCCCTGGCCTCTACTCACTAGATGCCAGTAGCATTACCCACCTCCCCCAGGTGTGACAACCAGAAATGTCTCCAGACATTGCCAAATGTCCCCTGGGGGACGACCACTGGAGTGGAGCACTGAGCAGAGAGCTGGCACACAGAGGGCATGAAGGACTCCTCTCTACTACTATCATTATCATGATGGTGTCCGTGGGACGGGGACCTAGCCTGTCCTGCTGCTGCTGGGTCCCTGGGGCCTGCGTTGCCCTGGCACACAGTAGGTGCTCAGAATCCACTGCCGGCGGCCAGGGGTCTCCTCTGCACAGCTGGATGGGGATTCCTTGATGCCTCTTCCGCCAAAGAGACAGCAGGAGAACCACGTGACTCTCAAAGAAGGAGCAATTTCGTGGAATCGCAATCTCTCTCTCCCTATCGTGCTAGCTGGGCTCTGGCAGAGCTGGTGGCAGAATGACGGAACTAAGGTCTCAGTGCCCTCTGCTGTGGCTTTTATCCACCTGATTTCACGCAGCCGGAGGCCTGGCTGCCACTCAGCTGGAGAAATGTCAAAACTATATCAAATCATGGGGCTTGAGTGAGCAGTCAGAGAACACTTGTCACCTCCCGCCTGCCTGTCCCCAGGCTCCTGCGCCCTCAGTGTGGAGGGACTGTCCTGGCCTGTCTCATTTTCCCTGCCCCTCTCCATAATCACACCTGTGGAATTTGAAGTGATTTTCCCGGAATGAGAGCTGGAGGAGGCTGGGTGTGCTCGTCCACAAGCGGTAGCGAGCGATGGCCAGCATGCCAGGCCCTGGAGCCCCAAGCCCAGACGGTGCAGGACGCAGAGGGCAGCAGAACCGACTCGTGGAAGGCAGCTGGTGGCTGGAGTTATTTTCCCTCTTTCCATTTTTATTAGTATGTTTTAACAGCTTTATTGAGGTATGACTGACACAAATTTCCCTTATAAAAATGTGCAATTTGATAAGTGTGCTGTAGGTATGCAACCATGAAACCATCCCCAAAGTCACAATAGAGAACAAATCCAGCTCCCTCACTTTCCTTGTGCCCCTCGGTCATCCCACCCTCCCCACTTTCTCTGCCCCCTCTGCTGATTTGCTTGCTGTCACTATGGATTAGATTTCATTTTCTAAGATTTTATATACTGGAATCATACACTATGTGTACTCAGCACAATTATTTGAGATTCACCTATGCTGTTGTGTGTATCAGTAGTTCATTTCATTTTAACGCCGAGTAGTATTCCATTGTATGGATTACAATGATTTATTTATTCATTTACCTGTTCATGGACATTTGAGTTGTTTCAGGATTTGGCTATTACCAAATAAAACTGCTATGAACATGTGTGCATAAGCCTCTGTATGTATATAATATATGCTTTTCTTTTGGACCAATACTAAAGGATAGAATGACATATATATGGAAGGTGTACATTTAAATATTTAAGAACCTAACACACTCTCTTCCAAAGCAGGATATGGCCTCAGTGTGCAAGTTTCAGTTCCTCCACATCCTCACCGACACTTGGTGTGGCCAGTCTTTTTAATTTCAGCCATTCTAATTAGGTGTATAGTGATATCCCGTTGTTTTAATTTGCATTTCCTTGATGTCTGATGATGCTGAATAGCTTTTAATTTGCTTACTGGCCATCTTTATTGTCTTTTTTTGTGAGGTTTCTGTACAAATCTTTGGCTATTTTTTGTTGAATTGTTACTTTTCTTATTATTGAGTTTTCAGAAATTTTTTTATAGAAGTCCTTTATTAAATATATGATTTGCAACTATTTTCTCCTAGTTTGTGGCTTATCTTTTCATTCTATTTTGAAGAGCAGAAGTTTTAAGTTTTGATGAAGTCCAATTTGTCACTTTCTTCTTTTAAAGATGTGCTATTAGTGCTATAACTAAGAAATCTTTGCCTAACCCACGGTCATAAATATTTTCTCGTGAGTTTTTTCTAGAAGATTTTATGGGTTTAGGTTTTCCAGTTAGCTCTATAGTGAATGTTGAGTTAGTTTTTGTATGTGGTGTGAGGTATGAATCAAGATTCCTCTGTTTTTTGTATATGGACATCTAACTGTTTCAGCATAATTGTTGAAAAGATTGTCCTTTTCCCCCGAATTGCCTTTACATCTTTGTCAAAAATCACTTATCCATATACATGTAGGTCTATTTCTAGATTTCTGTTTCATTGACCAATTTGTCTATCTTCACCAATACCATACTATTTTAATTACTGAAGCCTTGCAATAAATGTTGAAATCAGGTAGTGTTAGTCTTTCAAATTTTTTCTTCTTTTTGGCCATTCTAGCTCCTTTGCATTTCCATATGATTTGTGGAATCAATTTGTCAATTTCTATAAAAAAAGACTATTGTATTTTGTTTGTGATTGCATTGAATCTATTGACCAATTTGGGGAGAACTGACATCTGCCGTCCAAGATCATGGAGTTTCTCGCCATTTATTTAGATCCTCTTTAATTTCTCTCGGCACTGTTTTGGAAGTTTCAGAGTTCAGATTCAGCACATCTTTTGTCAGATTTTATCCCTAAGTATTTCATATTTTTGATGCTATTGCAAATGGTATTGTTTTTAAATGTTGAGTTCTGATTTTCATTGCTAGTATATACAAATACAATTGATTTTCATATATTGATCTTTTATTTTGCAACCTTGTTAAATCCACTTATTTGTTCTAGTAGCTTTTATTGTAGATTCCATTAGATTTTCTACATAGGCAATCATGAGATCTATGAATAAAGACAGTTTTACTTCTTCCTTTCCAATCCTTTCCCTCTATTTCTTTTTCTTGCCTTCTTATACCAGCTCAAACCTGCAGTACAAATTTGTATAGAAGAGGTGAGAGCAGGTATTTCTGTCTTGTTCCTGATCTTAATAGTATTTCACTATTAAGAGTGATGTTAGCTGTAGGTGTTTTATACATGCTCTTTATCAGGTTGAGGAAGTTCCCTTCTGTTCCTAGTTTGTTGATCATTTTTATAATTAATTAATATTGGATATTGTCAAGTTTATTTTTGACTTCTATTGTGATAGTCATATGGTTTTTCTTTTTCAGTTACTTAATCTGGTGAATTACATTTATTGACTTTCAAATATTAAACTAACCTTGCATTCCTGAAATAAACCCCACTTGATCATGATGTATTCTTTTTCTTCTTCTTCTTTTTTGTATTGCTGGATTTGATTTGTTAAAATTTTGTGATGAAATTTTGTGTCTATGCTCATGAGGGACATTGGTCTCTGGCTTCCCTTTCTTGTAATGTCTTTGTTAGGTTTTGTTATTGGGGTGATGTTGGTCTTACGGAATGATTTGGGAAGGATTCGCTCCTCTTTTATTTTCTGGAAGAGTATTATTTCTGGTATTATTTCTTCTTTAAACAGTAAAGTCCTCAAGTGAAATCATTTGGGACTGGAGTTTTTTTGTGTGTGGAAGGGGAAGGTTTTTAATTAGAAATTCAATTTTTTAAATATCAAAAATGTCTCTTCTTGATTGGACTTTGCTAGTTTATGTCTTTCAAGGAGTTTGCCCATTTCATTTAAGTTGTCCAATTTACTGGCATAAAGTTCTTCATGCTATCCCCTCCTTATCATTTTCTGTTTTCAGAATCTGTATGATGTCACAGTTCTCAATCTGACGTTAGCAATTTTTGTCTTCTCTCTTTTTTTCCTGAACTGTCTTCCTAGAAGTTAATCAATTTTATTAACTTCCTTGAAGAACTTGCTTTTGGTTTTATTGATGTCCTGTATTGGTTTTCTGATCTCTGTTTTGTAAATTTCTGCTCTCTGTTTTATTACTTCCTTTCTTCTGCTGGGTTTGGGTTTAATTGTTTTTTTTTTTTTTTTTTAAGTTTCTTAATATGGAAACTGAAGCCATTAATTTGAAATCTTTCTTCTTTTGAAATATAGATGTTCAGGGCTGTAAGTTTTCCCCTCACTAGCATTCCACAGATTTTGATATGTTGTGTTTTCATTTTCATTCATTTCAAAATCCATTTAAATTTCTCTATTGATCCCTTCCTGGCTCATGGATTACTTAGAATTGTGTTACTTAATTTCCAAATATTTAGGGACTTTTCCAGATATCATTCCATTATTGAATTTTATTTCCATGGAGGTCATAGAATATATTTTTTGTCTTGAATCCTTTTGCATTTATTGAGCTTGTTTTGTGGCCCAGGATCTGGTCTGTATTAGAAAATGTTCTATGTCCACTTGAAAAGAGTGTACATTCTGCTGTTGTTGGGTGTAACATCAGTTTAGACCAAGTTGGTTAATCATGTTGTTCAAGATTCTATGTATTTACTAACTTTCCAGCTACTTTATCAATAATTGAGAGATGGGCATTGAAATGTCTCTTTATAATTCTGTATTTTTCTGTCCCAGGTGTGGGATTTCCGGGTCATATGGTGTGGTGGTTGCTTTTAAGTGTCAATCTGACTGGGCTGAGGTTTGCCCAGGTAACTGGTACAACATAATTTCTGGGTGTGTCTGTGAGGGTGTCTCCAGAAGAGATGAGCAGTTGAATCAGTAGACTGAGATGGTCCTTACCAGTACGGGTGGACATCACCCAATTAGTTGAGGGCCTGAATAGAACAAAAAGGCAGAGGAAGGGTGGGCTTGCTGGGGCATCCATCTTCTCCTGCTCTTGGACATCGGCCCCCGGTTCGGCCTTTGGTTTTGGACTGGGGCTTACATTTTCTGTCCCCTGGTTCTTGGGCCTTCACACTCAGATTGGGACTTACACTATCAGCCTCCCTGGTTCTCAGGCCTTTAGGTTTGACCTGGAAGTACACCACTGGCTTTCGTGGGTCTCCAGCTTTAAAGATGGCAGATTGTGGGACTTCTCAGCCTCTATAATTGCATGAGGTGATCCCTCATAATAAATTTCTTTCTATATATCCTATTGGTTCTGTTTCTCTGGAGAATCCTGACCAATACATATGGTAAGTGTATGTTTAACATTATGAAAACCTGTCATCCACTTTCCAGAGTTTCTGTACTATTTTGCCACTATTTCCCACCAGCAGTGTACAAAAGTTATAGCTGATCTGCTTCCTTGCCAACATTTGGTCTTTTGTTTTAGCCATTCTAATAGGCGTGTGGTGGTATCTCACCTTAGTTTTAATTTGCATATTTCTAATGGCTAATCACGTCGAACACCTTTCCACGTTCTTATTTGCCATCCGTCTATGCTGTTTGGTAAAATGTCCCTTCTAGTCTTTTGCCCATTTTCTAATTGGATTGTTTATTTGTTTTACTGTTGAGTTTTGAGTGTTCATTATATATTCTAGACACTAGTCCTTTGTTGGACATGTGGTTTGAAAATATTTTCTCCTATTCTGTAGCTTGTCTTCTTACCCTTTTAATGAGGTATTTTGAAGAGCGTAGTTTTTAGTTTTTCTGAAGTCCAATTTATCAATTTTTTCCTTTTATGGATTGTACTTTTGGTTTCAAGTCTATGCCCAGTCCTAGATCTCGAAGATCTTCTTCTATGTTGTTTGCTAAAAATTTTATAGTTTTACATTTTACATTTAAGTCTGTGATCCACGCTGAGTTAATTTTGATAGGAGATGTGAGATTTAGGATGAAGTTCTTTTTTTTCGCCTCTGGATGTTCAATTGCTCCAGCAGCCTTTGTTGAAAGGATTGTTTTTCTCCAAGGAATTGCTTTTTGATCGTCAAAAATCAGTTGGCATATTTTTGTGGGTCTATTTCTGGGTTCTCTGCTCTGTTCCATTGCTCTATATGTCTATCACCCAAATCTTTGTCCCTATTTTAATTGGGTTGTTTGTATTCTTATTGTTGAGTTTCAAGAGTTTCTTATTTATTCTGCATACAAATCCTTTGTCAGTATGTTGTTTGCAAACATTTTCTCCCACTCTGCAGCTTGTCTCTTCATTGTCTTGACAGTATCTTTGACAGAAGAAAAGTTTTAAATTTTGATGAAGTCCAATCTATCATTTTTTTCTTTGATAGATTGTGCTTTTGGTGTCATTTGTAAGAACTCTTCATCTAAACCCAGATCATGAATATTTATCCAAAAAGTTTTACAATTTTATGTTTGTGTTTTGTCTGTATCTATGGTCCATATCTATTTTGAGTTAATCTTGTGTAAAGTGTGAGGTTTAGGTCAAGGTTATTTATTCATTTATGTGACATGGATGACCAATTGTTATAGCACCATTTGTCGAAAAGACATCCTTTCTCCCTTGAATTACTTTTACGTCTTTGTCAATATCAAATGGTTGTATTTGTGTGAGTCTATTTCTGGACTGTCTATTCTGTTTCATTGATTTCTGTCTGTCTCTGTGTCAAGTCTACCTTGTCTCGATTACTGTAGCTTTAGAGTAAGTTTTAAAATCAAGGTCTGTGATTCCTCCAGCTTTGTTCTTCCTGTTCGAAGTTGTACATCTATTCCAGTTCATTTGCCTTTTCATATAAATTTTAGAATCATCTTCTCTATATATACAAGAAAATTCGGCTTGAGTTTGGTTGGTATTGCATTAAGTCAATAGATCACTTTGGGGTATATTGACGTCTTCACTCTATTGAGTCTTCTGATCCATGAACATGGTATGTCTTTCCATTTACTTAGATCTTTTTTTATTTCTTTCAACAGCAATTTGTAGTTTTCAGCATATAGATACTATATATATTTTATTAGATTTATACCTAATCATTGCATTTTGCTTGGGGCTATTGTAAATGGTGTTATGTTTTCAAAGACATTTTCACTGGATATGGAATGATAGATTTACCATTTGTGTGTGTGTGTTTCAATTATTTTTTTAAAGAAATTTAAATAATAAGGAAATATCTTACACTTCTCGCGCTCTTTATTCCTTTGAGTAGATCCATTTCTATCTGGTATCATTTTCCTTCTGCCTGAAGGACTATCTTTAATGTTTCTTGTATCGAAGATCTTTACATGTCTGAAAATGTTTTTATTTCACCTTCATTTTGAAAGACATTTTCACTAGTTATAGAATTATAGGTTCACAGATTATTTTTTCCTTTCAATAATTTAAGGATGTTCCTCATTGACTTCTTGCTCTCACTGTTTCTGAAGAGAAATCTGCTGTCACTGTTAGCTTTGTTCCTTTGTATTTAAGGTTTATTTTTTCTCTGTTGGCTTTTAAGATCTTCTCTTTATGACTGGCTTTAAGAAATTTGATTATGGTGTGTCTCGGTATATTTTTATTCTTGTTTCTTGTGTTTGGAATATGTTGAGATTCTTGGATCTCTGGGTTTAGAGGTTTTATCAAATTTAGACAATTTCTGCCATTTTGTCTTCAAGTATTTTTCTGCTCCCACTCCCTTTCTCTTTTCTCTTTTGGGGACTCAAATTACATGTATATCAACCTGCTTGTCCTACAGCTCATGGATACTCTTTTCATTTCTGTAAAGTTCTTTTTTTCTCTCTGTGTTCCATTTTGGATAGTTTCTATTGCTCTGCCTTCAAGTTCACCAGTCTTTTCTTTGGCAATTTCTAATTTATTAATCCCATTTGGTATACTTTCACCTCAGACATTGTAGTTTTCATCTTTAGAGTTTTGATTTGACTCTTTTTTTACCTTTTCAATATCTCTACATAACTTTTTGGACATCTGGAATACAACGAGAATAACAGTTTTCATGTCTTTGTCTGCAAATTCTGACATCTCTGTCAGTTCAGGGTTGGTTTGAATTGATTGATTTTCTCCTCATTACAGGTCATATATTCCTGCTTTGCATGCCTGGTAATCTTTAATTGGATACCAGGCATTCTCAACTTTTCCATATAGGATGGTGGATATTTTTGTATTCTTATACATATTCTTGAACTTTGTTCTGAGACCTACTTAAGTTGCCTGCAAAAGATTTGGTGCTTTTGTGTCTTTCTTTTAGGCATCCTTAGGTGAGACCAGAGCAGCATTTAGCCTAGGGCTAATTTCCCCCACTACTCAGGCAAGAGTCCTCTGAGTACTCTACGCAAATCTCCACGAGTCAGGCTATTTTCCAGTCCAGGCAGTGGGAACAGCACTGTTGCCAGCCCAGCGTGAGCACTGGGCACTGTTCCCTCCAATCCTCTTAAGCGGTTCTTTGCCCAGTCTCCAGGATTCTCTGCACGCATGTAAGCTGATCAGTGCTCAGCTGGATCCTCAAGGAGGAGCCTCTGCAGATTCCCAGCGTCCTCTCTCTGTGGAGCGCTCTCTCCACAGTCCTCTGTCCTGTGGACTCCAGGTGTCTTGTTCTCCCTGGACTCACAGCTCCTCAGGGTGTCCATGGCACCTCCTGCGTCCTCCCTCCCTGTGCTGAGAAACTCATGTACACTGGAGCAACCATGGCCTCCCCTCATTCGTTTCCTGCCTCTCAGGGATCACTGTTCCTCACTGTCTGGATTTCAGTGTCTTGAAAACTGTTGTTTTATATTTTTCTTGGTTGGTTGATTTGGTTAGTTAGTTTGGTTGGTCAGTTATTTCAGGCAGGAAGTTAAGTCTGGACCCTGCTGCTCCCCCCTGGCTGGACTCGGAAGTCTGGCAGGTGGGTTTCCCCACTGTCCTAAGAGAGCAGTGCAGACAACTCTTCCCTTTTCCAGAACAGAACAGAGTAAACACCTTAAATCTCCCTTAGTCTGCGGCCCGAGAGCTGGGTTTACCTTGTGAGAGGAAGTGCAACGTGGAGAACCTGTTTCTGCAAATCGGTCCACCTGCCGGCTCTTCCCAGGAGCGCAGACCTTCCTGAACATCAGATCTCCTCCAGTCTCGGATACTGCGGATTTAGAGGCCCACCATCAATTTAATAGTAGTTTTTTAGTGAAAAAGAGACATGAGCACTTTAAATGTACTTTTCAACTGTGAGACATATTCTACTTTTTAGAAATATGAAAACACACACGTACAAAAACTTTAAGGAAGTGCAGAATCAATAGCTAACGTGTTGGAGTGTTGACTATATGCCAGGCCCTGGCTCAGGGCTTTGCAGGCATTATTGCATTTGAAACTCCCAAATAGACTGTGGGATGGGCACCGTTATGATGCTTGTTTTACAGATGAGTAAATTGAGGCTCAGAGGGGTTGGGTTTCATGCCCAAGCTCCCCCAGCTGGGACTGGAGCTCAGGCCTGTCAGGGTTCCCCCAAAGTCCAAGCCCCCACACCCTGGGCCGTGTGGCCCCTTAGTTAGTGCACACACAGGAGCAGAGCTGAGACCCCTAGAGCAGAAGCGGGTAACCCAGGGGCGAGCTGACCGCCTTTCCTCCTCCCATGCCCCTTCTCCTGCAGAACACACGCTGCACTTGACACGCCTCACGCTCTCCTCTGCTGAAGTTCACGTCTCTGCAGTTGATTGCTAACAGAGCTGGGAGACTGCAAAGAAAACATGACAATTAAGAAAATGATGTTTTAGTGTTGTTTTCTTTTTCCGTTAGATGAAATTGTGGTTCTCTGAAGCGTAGTGTTGTGGTTTTTTTTTTTTTCCACTTCAAATAATACGTGTTGTTTTAAATTGTGAATGTTGGGAGACCCCACCATGCACTGGGGTGGGAGGAGCCTGGGGTCATTAGACCCTCTCCCCTCCTGTGTCCCTGGGCCACCAGTCAGGGCTGACGGGGTCTGCTGGGGCACCGAATGTGCCCAGCCTAAGGCAGCACCCACCACTTGCTGGAAAGGCCGGCCCGAGGAAGCTGAAGGAGCCCTGGCCGTGAGCGGGAGGGGGCTGAGACCCTGGCGCTGCCCGTGAGTGGGGCCTTTGCTGGGCCTTACAATGCCAAACCACTTGGCCCTCCTGCCCACTCTGTGAGGTATTCCTGCTTCACAGGGGGGAGACTAAGGTGCAACTTACTCACCCTTACCCACAAAGCTGCTATGAATGGGACAGGAGAGGAGCTCCAGGCTGGACGTGGCCGCGGGCTCCTGCAGCAAAGGTGAAATCAGGCCTCGGCTACTGACCAGCCTACGGTCAGGCCTCGGCCTCCTCATCTGTAGAGGACGCCTCGCCAGGGGATGACTGGATGGGGGAGATCAGCAGAGGGTCCCTGGGTGCCCTCCTCCAGCGGGGGCCTCGGAATTCCCATAAGGTCAGCCCCTCTCGGGCCCCCACTGTTCGTCTCAGGAAGTCAGCCCCTGCAGAGGCCAGGCGAGGTGGGCCACACCCTGGCTGGGCCAGGCGGGGCAGGGCACGGGGAGGGCAGAGGTGCCCACGGCTCCCTCCCCGGACACAGTGATAATACCTAACTCAGAGATGGGTCTGCAGAGGGCTCCGTGCTGCACCTGGCACACAGCAGGTGCTCAATAAATGCTGGCTACTGCGGCCATCTGTGAGGGCTTTACAGAGAAGCTCTCCAGGGATGTCTGTGTTCTGTCCGGTGCTGTTGCGAGTGTCTGGACCAGAGCCTGGAGCGTGGCGGATGCTCACTGAACATCTGCTGAATGAATGCGTGAACAGACGTCCGCCTGTCTTTATCAAGGCCTGACATGGGATCCTCGGCCGGGCTGTGGGCCCTTCTGGCCCAGGGCTGTGTCTGGTTCCTGACTGTCTGCAGAGCCCGCCTGGGGGCCTCACTCCTGCTCTGGGCTGAGGAGGCCTCACCTGGTGCCAGGGTTTAACAAGAGTGTCTGAGCTGCCTCCTGCTGTGCGCTGTGTCTGAGGCCCTGGCCCCTCCACCATGGCACAGACTCACCAAAGGGCTCTGCCGAGGGGATCACAGCCCCCAGGGGATATCTCCGGGTTTCCCTTTCCCTGCACTGGGTCCTGTGTGGTCCCTTCTTGTTCTGCACTCCCCGTATTTTTTAAGGGCATTTGATCCAAGCATCTCGTTTCTTCCCTGGGGAATGGGGCTCAGAGAGAGGCAGTAACCTGCTCGAAGTCACACAGCATGTTGGGGCAGGTCCAAGATGACAACCTGGGTCTCCTGACTGTGGCATGAGTCTTTCCCTGATGCTGGTGATCGGGACAATGCAGCCAAGAGCGGTGGCAGTGGGCGGCACGGCTGTGGGGACGTGAGGTCAGTGCTGAGAGGGCTTGGAGCAAAGAGCCTGCCTTTGTCTCAAGCCCGGCTTTTATCTCTCTCTCTTAGTGATTCCAATTTCAGGAGCATTTATTGTCTGTGTTTTTATTCTTTTGTCTTGCATTGTGCTTTCTCTCTGGGTAATCTGAGGCTTGCAGGCAGCTAACTACGACGTGCACATTCAAATGAAATGCAATAAAATATAATTGAATGTGTTTCTTTCATGTCTGAGCAGTAGATTAATTTCCCTGGCACATCCTGTTTCCTCCTCGCTCCCTCTGCTTTTTCTCTGAGTATTTCCTCCCCTCCCCAGAGTCTCTGGGATCTGAACAGCCCCATGGCCCCCGCTCATGGGAAACACACAAATGATCCTGACTTCATAGCTCACGTCCCCGTGATCCATAGATGATGGATCCAAGGAAAGGATGGGCCTGGGAGGGCTGCCAGCCCCGGGTGGGGAGAGGAGAGGGGTCTCCACCGATGATGAGTGTGGAAAGTGTCTGTGGGCAGGACTGGGGGTCTCCTGGGGACACACCTGTCACTCAGGCAGGGACCCTCCTGGGCAGACACACTTGTCCCTGCGTGTGCCCTGGGAAAAGGTGGGTCCTTCTTTGTCGCTCTAGAACTGGGGCTGGAGGTGTGTGATCGTGACTTTCAGCCAAAGCAGCCACCGTGAGTCCCCGGTGGTGACGGGATCAGCAGGGACACCCTGGACGTCACCGTGAAGCGTGGGTCAGCTTGGGAGGAGAGCAGGAGGCGTAAGATGGAGATGGGCAGGAAGGGGTCTATTGCCTCAGTTTACTCACTGTGTGACCTTGGGTGAGTGACCCAACAGCCCCGAGCCTCAGTTTCCCCCTCTGTAACATGGGCATAGGTCAGTACACAGTACGACGGGTTGTGGGGAGGATTAAATCAAACGATGCTCGTAAAATGCTCAGCACGGAGCCTGGTAGACAGTCCTGAATAAATGGAGGCTAGCAAAATTCATTCATTCATTCACTCATTCACTCATTCATTCATCAGTCCAGCCCACTCTGAGGGCCTACTATGTGCCAGGCCATGTGCAGCATCAGGGAGAGAAGAGTCAAACCTCCTGTCACCTCCAGGAGCTCATGGTCTAGTGTGAGACTGGAACAGGCTCTGTACAGGGGACGTGAGCTTTCCCAGTTTCCACTCCCACCAGCAGTGTACGAGGGTTCTCCTCTCTCCACATCCTCTCCAACACACGTTGTTTCTTGTCTTGTGAATTATAGCCATTCTGACGGGCATGAGGTGATATCTCACTGTGGTTTTGATTTGCATTTCCCTGGTGATTAATGACGTTAAACATTTTTTCATGTATTGGTTGGCCATCTATGTCTTCTTTGGAGAAATGTCTGTTCAGATCTTTTGGCCGTTTTTTAATTGGTTTATTTGCTTTTTGGTTGTTGAATTGTATGAGTTCTTTATATATTTTGGTGCAACACTATGAAAAATAGTACAGAAATTTCTCAAATAGTTAAAAATAGAAATACCATATGATCCAGCTAGTCCACTTGTGGGTATTTATCCAAAGAACATGAAAACTCTTATTCGAAAAGATGTACGCTCCTCTATGTTCATTGCGGCATTATTCACAATAGCCAAGACTTGGAAGCAATCCAAGTGCCCATCAACGGATGAATGGATAAAGAAGATGTAAGATATATATATATATACAAGAAGCTGAATACTACTCAGCCATAAAAAAAGATGAAAATTTGTCATTTTCAACAACATGGATGGAGCTTGAGGGCGTTATGCTAAGCGAAATAAGTCAGAGGGAGAAAGTCAATTACTGTGTCTTCACTCACATGTGGAAGATAAACAAACAAACACATGGATAGGGAGAACAGATTAGTGGTTACCAGAGGGGAAGGTTAAAAGGATAAAGGGGCACATGTGTACCATGATGGATGGAAACCAGACTTTTGGTGGTGAACACGATGCAGTCTATACAGAAGTTGAAATATAATGATGTATACCTAAAATTTATATGATGTTATAAACCAATGTGACCTCAATAAAATAAATAAAGAAAGAAAGAAAGAAATAAAAGAAGAATATATGCTGGGTTTTCTGGAAATTGAGGAAGAAGGGCAAAGTTGGCACGAAAGGGAATCAGAGAAGGCTTCCTGGAGGAGGTGACACGAACTGAGCCTTGACGAGGACTCGAGTTTCAGAAGGCAGGGGATGGGGAAGGGGCATCCAGGAGAGGGGACAGCAGGGCACAGGCGGGGAAGCATGAAGAGTGTGGGGGTTGGCGACCAGGGGTTGTCTGTTGGGCTGGAAGCCCAGGGCCTGTGGGGACACGTGGAGGGAGGTGGGGCAGGGAAGGCGGGTTTGTTGGGTCGGCACTGGGGAGCGCGGATGGTTTGGGAGCAGGGAGGGGTGTGGTCAGAGGGGCAGGTCCTTCCACAGCCTTGAGCTGGAGACGGTTATTCCTCTGTGGAGACAGTGTCCCTCCTGTCGCTCTCGCCCCTGGGCCTCCACATGGGGCTTCACAGAGCGACTCTCACCCTCTGTCCCCTGACGCGGCCTCAGGGCTCCGAGCAGGATACACGCCCCCCAAGTCCCCAGCTGCGGCTCCGAGTCCCCCGTCCTCCCTCCTTCCATCGTGTGTCCTGTTTTCTGGTTCTCAGTCCCCTTCCTCGAGCAGAGCCCATTCGGTCAACACCTCCCCCCCGCCCTCCTCCCACCAGAGTTCATGGAGCGCCTACTCTGTGCCGGTGCCGTCCTGGGGCCGCAGCAGGGGACAGAGCAGACGACACTCCCTGGCAGGAGCTCACAGCCCCATGGGGACACAGATGTTCCCCGAACAACAGGAACCAGCCCTGTGACCAGTTCCCAGGCCCTGGGAGCCTGTGCCGGGTTTCACCTTGTCAGGAAGGTCAAGGAAGGCTTCCCTGAGGAGGGGACATTTGCATCGAGATCTGAGGGGTGAGGAGGGGAAACTCTGGGGAGATAGGGAGGAGGTGGGCTCCAGGCCATGGGAACAGCCTGTGCAAAGGCCCTGCGGTAGGAGGAAGGGCAGTGAGTTCAGGGCCTGAATGGTTGTGCTTGAGGTCAGGGTAGAGACTGAGGGGAATAGAAGAACCTGGAGGGAGTGGCGGAGTCCAGGGTGACCCCCAGGGTTCCTGGTGGAGGGTGAAACATCCAGGGCAGTCAGGACCTGGGAGCCAGTTTTGGGGGGAAGGTTGTGGTCACGGAGGCCTCATCTCTTTGGTCTTTCCCTTCCGTGCCTTCCAAGTGTAAGAGGTTTCCTGTTGCCTTTTTTTCCAGTGTCTTCTCCACCCTTCCCCTCCGTTGTGGATGCACTCCTAGGGACAAGGGAGAGAGGGGCCCAGAGAGGGAGTGGGACTCCCCAAGGCCACACAGCGAGCTCAGGCAGAGCTGGGGGCGGCTCCAGAGCAGGCCCTTCCCTCCACGTTGTCCGCCCGCGGCCCCCAGACGTCACAGCCGGGCCGAGGCCGCGGGTCCCCAGGCTCCACCCTGCAGGCCGTGGCTGAGGGCTGGTCACCCCGAATCAGCAGCTCGAGAGCCGCTGTGTTTGTGGTGTCAGTTTTCAGATGGTTCAGAGACCAGTGGGTAAATGGGGCCCGTCCTTTCCCAGGTTTTAGATTTCCTTTTTCTTTCTCATTGTCTTTTTCATTTTGATGGCTCTCTCTCTGACACGCGGGTTCCCGTCTCCCGCAGCAGCTGAGTCCTGGGAAACCGCTCCTGCCATGGTGCCGAGGGCTCCTCCCGGGACCGGGCCCCGGCCGCCTGCGCCCTGCACGGCTGCTGCCTGGAGGCAGGGGCAGCTCGGGGCTCCTTGCCTCGTCCTCTCCGGTCAGCCCTGCTGTTCCTGCCGCCCAGTCCAGGGGGTGGGGAGCTCCCCGTCACTGGAGGGGTCCCCAGAGACTGGGCACCCGTTGGAGGGAGCTGAGGGACCAAACGCTGGACTGGGGCCATGACCGGGACTTGTCTCTGCACATGTCCCCCCCCACCCTTCATCCCACCCAACACCACAGTGGAGACAGAGGAGGGGGGGAGGGAGACAGGGGTGGGGGAGGGGGAGGAGGAACTGGCAATTACCACGGGGGGGGGGTTCCTGGGGGTGGGAGCATGGGGGCAGTGCTGGGGTGGGGGGCAGTGCTTGGCACTTGAGCACCTGATTCATCTCCTCCTGGTGTCTGGCTATGGGCCTTGTGTGGGTTAGATAAGACACAGCATGGGAAGAGTTAGGTCAGAGCCTGGCACAAGGTGGGCAGGGCGGTAGGAGGCGGGGAGGGCGATGGGAGGCGGGACGGGCAGGGTGGTGGGGGGCGGGGCAGGGTGGTAGCTTGGGAACACGTTGTATTGTCTCCCCTTCTTCAGTTCCACTTTGTTAATCTGCTTGTCCTGGTCTGGCCCGGGTCCGTGGGAGCTTTGGGGAGGCCTTTTGTATTTCTCTGCGTGAGGAGGGCCCTTCCTGCTGACACAGAGAAATTGGAGGGATAAGAGTGAGTCTTTGTTCTGCTGCCCCTGAGGAGTTTGATTCCCGCCCAGCACTGAGCTCTGTCTTGTATTATTTCATTTAAATTCCATCTCCTGAGAGGAACCTTTCGACTCCTCATTTCTCAGATGAGGATTCTGAGGTTCAAGGAGGTCCCACAGCTGATGGTGGTAGGAGGGTTGCATTTTGTCTCAATCTGGCTGACTGCACCAGACCTTTATTTTATTCTCTTGATGGGTGCCTCATGTTAAGTCTACTGCCTCGATTTTTAGATTTATGCAAATAATGTGCACAGGAGAGAGTCTAGAAGCTTCTGGAAACCATCAGTACAGAAAGAAGCCTAGGGAGGCCCAGAGCACTTCCCTGAGGTTCATACTTTAGGATGTCCCCTTCTAGCGGGTTTCCCCCCACCTTTCCAGCACCCCCAACTGAGGGAGAGGAATTAGGAAAGATGGAGAGACCGCAGGGAATCCCACCCTTCGGCCCTTTTCTGGGGTAGAGGCAGTCTCTCCTACCCTTGGGCGCATGAGGCAGCCCCAGCCTCTTGCATTAGGTACTGTTTACTGGGTGTCTACTGTGTACCCACACTTTACATCTGTCATTTCATTTGATCCTCACACTATGAGGTTAATAATATCCTCACCCTCATTTTACAGATGGGAACTGAGGCTCAGAGAGGTCAAGCAACTGGCCCCATGTCACACAGCTAGCGAGCGGCAGAACCAGGATTTAACCCATGTCTGATGCCCAAACCTCCCACAGACAGCCCGATTTCCTCATTTGGCTCCATCAGATCTGGCCGTGTGGTCCTCATCTCCCTGGATATGAACCCAGTCCCTGAGTTCCAGTGGGATGAAGTGAGCCTGTGCCCTGCCTGTGTGGCCTCCCTGACCTGCCCCTGCCCAGTTCTCTCACTCCTCCAGCTGACTGAACTTCTTCCTCGTCCTCAAAGCCCCTCCATCTATCTCCCCTCATGGCTTTGCAAAAGCTGCTCCCTCTGCCTGAAGAGGCTACTCGTCTTCTCTCTGCCTGGATAACTCTTATTCACCTTTCAGAACTCAGTTCAAATATTGCCTCCTCCAGGAAGTCTCCGAGATCTCCCCAGCTCAATCTTGTGTCCTGCTGTGGGCTCATGACCCCTGCTTACCTGGAGCCTGGAGCACTGACTGTGTTCAGTGAGGGTGTTTGTCTGTGTCTCCACCTCCCACCTGGACTGTGAGATTCCTGAGGGGCGGGGCCTCCGCCTGAGTCCTGCACGCTGCCTGGGCCTGTGCAGAACCGGTGTCAATAAATCAGCATCTGTGAAGTGAGTGGATAAACCTGCCCAGTCCTGGGACATTTAATGCTCTTCCCTGGCTGGGACTCAAGGAGAATGACACTAGGCTTTGTGCCCCCAGCAGACCTGCAGGGAGATGGCCTGGCTGTCCCTCGGTGCTGCTGGCAGGAGTGAAGACGAGTGTCATGTGGCACGTGGTTCAAGTCCTAGTGGGCCGCTCGAGGCAGTGGACCTTGGGCAGCTCACTCGCTTCTCTGTGCTTCAGTATAAAATGGGTCGATCGGCCTGTCCCAGGGTGGCTCTGAGGACTGAGGGAGGGGATGAGGCCAAGGACCTGGCCTGGGGCCTGTGAAGAGGTGGACCTTAGAAGATGCTCACTCCTTCAGAGGTCCTCCCTTCCCCCCACCAGGACCACAGCACACTTACTGCCGAATGACTCTCCCTTCCCCTCAAGGGGAAGCGGCTTCTTCCACAAGCGGCCATTTGCCTCGTGTCCCCTTGGGCAGATCCTCAGCTGCCAGGAAGTGCAGGTCCAGCCAGAAGGTCCCCAGGGCAGGGGCACCGCAGGGGGGGGCTGGCTCTGCCATCCGGACACAGGCCTTCCAAGGCTGCTGAGGGCGCTGCCGGTGTCGGGTCCTGTGGGGGACGCTGTGCTCAGCCTGCCTCCCAGGAGCAGGTGTGTGAGCCGGGGCCTCCTCCTGGGCTGGGCACCCCGTGGTGTCTTGGCTCCGCTGACACAGAGATGGGGACACGGCTGATTGTCACCACCGTGGGCATCCCCTCATGAGGTTCTCAGTAAATGTGTCTGAGTTGATGATGAGGAAGATTTTGGAGCCGCCAGAAACCAGGTGGTGAGAATTTCTTTCTTGTTTCTTTCCCTTCAAGGGACTTGGTATGGGGGTGTAGCAAGAGCTAAAGTGAGAGAAGACTCTGACGGTCTCTGCATCCCCTCAGCACCTGGGACCTGCCTCGTGCAGCAGGGACACGGGGGTGGATGGAGGGAGGCTGGGGGCACAGACCCACGGCCTGGCAGAGCCTGGAGCTCGGCAAGCAGGTAGTCTGAGGCAGACCCGCAGGCCCGGACTCGAACCCCAGCTCCGCCACACACGTGCCTTGTGCTGCTCTGGGGCTGGGTTTAGCGTCTGTACACAGGGAGGAGGATAACCAGCAGAGACGGTGTCTGTGAGGGGCCCGGCACACAGTGAGTGTCAGCGAGGAGCCCACCCCCCTGAGATCCGCTGTCCTCTTGTGACTGACTCTAGTCTCCTCTCCCGCAGATGGCAGTGAGGAGGGGGCTCCTGGGCACTGGGAGTGTCAGTGCGTCGGTCCCTGGGATAAATGATGAGAAAGTCGCTCATTGTCAGGAACACATCCCTTTGGGCCTCGAGGCTGCTCAGGTTTCCAGAGGCCCCTGAGAGATGCAACCATCCCTGGAGTCTCGCCCCAAAGCCTCTGTGAGCTGATGCCCGGTGGGGACTGGGGGCAGGTGTCCAGGAGCAAGTCCTGGGTCCCAGAGGTGGGATGTGGTGGGGGGGTAGCTGGGTCGGGGGAGGAGGGGAGGGGGCATTGGTAACAATAACAAAAGTGACATATTTCCATTTTCAGATGAGGAGACTGGGCACAGAGGGGTTGAATACTCTGTCCATGGCCACACAGCTGGACTCCACAGTCTGGCTCTCAACCATGAACACGAGGAGGGAGAATGTGGGCGAAGGGCACCAAGGGAGCCCTCGGCCAGGCTGGCACAGTCCACTGTGCTGCCTCCCCCAGGCCTCAGGTGTGAGGAGACAGGCCTGGGGCTGACATGGCCCCAGGGGAATTGACAAGCCAGAGCACTCGGGTCACTCTGAGGGAAGGAGCTGCTACAGGGCATCGTCTTAGTCCAGAGGCGAGGAGGCGTTAAATGTGATCTCAGTGCAGCTCATACAAATCAGGCCCGGGGGAGGCCGGGCTGCGCTTGGGCCCCACCAGGCACCACCATAGGCCGGGGTGACGCTGAAGCTGTCCTGACCAGGGAAGGGGCGAGGGCTGGCCCCAGGCAGCCAGGACGGGGGTGAGGGGTCACTGTCCAGCTCCAAAGTCACCCTCCCGCTAGGGGACATCCGGGACAGGGTGTGGCAAGCTGGGAGCACTGCCAAGTTGGAAAGGAAAGTCAGGACTATTGATAAAGTTCTATTTTTTTGCTGCCGTTTTCTCTTCCCCTCCCTCCCCCTGTCTCTGAGCTGCAGGCTCCCAGAATGCTCACTGTTCCTCACACACGCTTCACGCTTCACTCGAGCCGTGTCTTCTGCCAGGAATCATCTTCCTCACCGACCCACCGCCTTCACCATGAGCCCAGGGCCTAATCCCACTTTCCCTCTGGGCCCGGCCCCAATCACACCTCCTCCAGGAAGCTTTCCAGGATGCCCCAGACCTTCTCCCTTCTCTGAAGTCCTGTGCCCTCAACTTAGACACCCCCTGCCTTTAGGGAGTAAGCTCTTTCCTGACCAGGTATGAGCCTGACTTCTATCTTCCCTCGAGCCACGGCTCCATCCAGATGGAAAGTGAGGTCCCCCCAGGCCTCCAGACACAGCTCAGGGCTGTGGGCCTGAGTTTACCCCGCTGGCCCAGCCCTGGGCAGGCTCAGTGTCCAGCCCTCACCCTCTCACCTGCCCCTGCTGGGCCCTGAGCTCCGGGCAGGCATCACGTGAGCCCCCGTGGGTGTAACACACACCCTGAGTCCAGCATCTATGATCCCTGGAGTTTATGCTTCTTCAGGGTCCGTGGGGCTAAAACACGCCCCGTCTGTGGGTTGCGGGCTCCCTGATGCTCCGACTGTGGGGATTTGTGGGTCTAGGCTGCTTTGGGTCTGTGACTCAGGGGATCTGAGAGGTGGGACGCTGGATGCTGAGATCCCGCAGTTAGTGAGCTAAGCTTCAGGGAGGCCAAGGGCCTGTGACTTGTGACTTGAGGAGTCAGAATGGCTGAGCACTGATGGGGCAGGAGCCCACCGCAGGCCAGAGGGAGAGGCTGCAGGGCCAGGGTGTGGGGACGGTGCTCCTGCAGCCTCCAGCAGAGCTCTGCAGGGCTCACGGCCGGGCCAGCGCTGACCCCACCCTGGCCGCCCACATGGAATCTGCTTGTTACAGTTGCCGGCCCACTAAGGCGCCCACGTCATCCATCCCGAATGGAGCAGCAAACTGAAAAGCTAACTGCCTTCCAATCGCTGCTGCACTTGAGGGCCACTAGCACTGCTGCCAGAGTCAGAGTGGGAGCACTGAGGCGGAGAAGGCCAGGGCAGCCAAGAGAGTCAATGATGGGGGCTGGGCCCCCAGACCCAAGGGTCACAGCCAGCGGGCGCGTGGGGGTGGAGGGGGCCTTTCTCCAGCAGGACAGGGTCTCCAAGGGTCAGCGTGGGAGGTGCGCAGGCCCCGGTCCTGTGTCAGACCTGCGGCCAGGAGCCGGGGGGAGTGATGGGGTGGCTCAGGGGAGCAGGCAGGGCGAGAACATGTCAGGGCACCTGTTCCCTGGCCCTCAGATCAGCTGTTTTCTCGGGCCAGCAGGGCCTGCCGCAGGGCGACTCAGGATCCCCACTGCTGACCCACTCGCCCTCCCTCGTGTCCAGGGCGTCCAGCCCTCTGACCACGGCTCTGATTTCAGCTTCCAGCCATCCTCCTCAATGCTGAAGACCACCTCCAGGGACCCCTCGTATGACTCTAGTTGATCCACTCAACAAACATCTTCGTGAGCCCATCGCACGCCAGGCTCCGGGTGGTGGGCATACACTGCTGGGGGGAAGACAGTCATTTGTTCATTCTCATTTATTCATCCACTCAACAGCCAGCTCTCACTGAGCACCGACAGGGCTGAGGAAACAGTGGCGTTCTCAGCTCTGAGAAACAGCGATGAGCAGAGTGGACCGAGCCCCGCCCTCGTGGCGCTCACACCAACGCCTCCTCCCACCCTTGAAGGAGGGTGCGCACCTCAGGTCTGTGCTGCAGGCCTTCCCTTCTGGGCAGAGCGCCGTGACTTTGCCCTGTGGACAGAGCGAGGCCCCCGGGCCCCGGCTGGCCCCAGCCTGTCTCTCCCGACCTCTCCTAGTGGCTGCCTGCAGTTGTCCAGGCCGTGGCCGCTCCCATACCTGGGCCCTGCTCCACCCCACAGAGCTCCAGGCTCGACCCGATCCTAACGGCAGCTGGTGTCTAGTGCACGCCGGGGTGTGAGCCCCACGTGGACTGTCCCACTGATTCTCCACGACCCCTCAGGGCTGCAAAGCAGGGAGGGTGACCAGGGACCACCCGCGGTGAGGGCTGTAGGATTAGGGGGAAAATGTGTGAAAGCACCGGGAACGGGCTCTATGAGGGGGGACACTGAGGCACAGGGAGGGTGAGCATCCTGCCCACAGTCACGGAGCGTCATTGGAAGCATCAGGACCTGGCCCAGGCCTGTCTGACTCAGGGTCCCGGTGTTTTACCTTTCACTCTACTGCCCACAGCGGAGGGCAGGCTTCACTCTCAGGTGGGCCCAGGGTTGAGTCCAGATCTTCACCAACAGTGTGGCTTTGGGAAAATTGCTGGGCCTCCCTGTGCCCCCGTTTCCTCATCTGTGAAATGAGAATAACACCACCTGCCTCTCAAGATGCCTGGGAAATTGAAGATCGACCCTCTGAAAGGCTCTGCCACTTCAAGAAACTAACCCACCTCTTCGTCTCTCCTCTCTGTGCCGCCTCCCTCCCTTCCCGCCTCCCTCCCTCTCTTCCTTCTATGAAGCAGGAAGGTCACAAGACCAAACCCCACACACGTGTGTCCAGTGTGTCCACGGGCACACTTACAAGGGCCCACACCTGTGGGCAGGTGCTCACCTGCTGCGTGATGTGCCATCCCCTGCGCCCGTGTCCGCCCAGTGCCAGCCTTTCAGAGCCCAGGGCAGCCCAGGCTCTTCCTTGTTCTGAGGCTCCCAGAAAATTGAAAAATGAAGAAATGCTAAAACAGAGTCACAAACACTGGGACATAACTTAATATTTACACTCTACAAATTAACACTTTCCTCCACTAATACCTGGTGCACTATAATTGTGTGATTCACCAGACAATCACAGGATTTACGAAAAAGCGCATCCTTTCCACATGTGAGGCAGAGTGGACGGGGACCGGGACACGCGCTGGAGGCTGCGAGTGGAGGGCTCATCGTCTTTCCACCGTCCCCGTGCCCCTGTGGCTGTGGGAGCCTCTGTCAGAGACAGCGTTGGAAGGTCACATTCGAGGCCTCGAAGAATGTGGGGTATATGGTCCTTCCCAATGGGGCCCTGCACACACGTGTGCACACACACACCCTTGGTGGGGAGGCAGGGGTCTGACATTTGCAGACGTGCTGTTTTTAGAGATGGAGCCGCTGTGTCATTCTTGCCATTTCTGAAGACATGGAGAAGCGACAGTGTTTGGGGTTGGGGAGGGAAGCTGACACTGGGGAATATTCCAGATGCATGTCTACAAAATGTGGATCAGGAGTAGGCCCCAGACTCTCTCCCAGGGACCTGCAGGATGGGTCAGGTGGGGAAGAAGCTACTTGAGTTCTACTGTGTGCCACGCTGTGCCCCATGGGCTGTGTCTCACGGAACCTGTAGCTCCCCTGGGAGGTAAACATCACCAAGTCTATTGTTTTTACCAAAGAGGAAATGGAGGGAATTGACTAATGCGGGATCTCATATCTGTCCACCCTGGTAACCTCTTTAAAGATATTTTCCAAGGAGGAAACCGGTCTTTACTTTGCACCCTCCTGGTGCCCCGACTCCCAGGGGAGCGGGAGGACGAGGGCTGTGCTGGCCTGGGGCTCTGGCCTCCGCTCCTTCGCTCACCACGTCTCGTGATTCCTCCCTCACAGGACCTCTGCCAGGCGCCAGAAATGTGAGGCATCAGTGGGAAAAAGAACAGAAAAAGACTCATCAGTTTTGCCAAAAAACCCTCCCTGGATAACCCCCAATTATGTCAAGCGGTTAACAGAGTCCTCATGTTAGAATGACTCACTTCATACCTGGGTCTTATTTGCTGGAAAAATGAATTCTGTCAAATCTCTCAAAGCCAACTGTCAAAGTAAAGCATTCTGGGGGAGACCGATCTCTTACTCTGCTGGCAAAACTCATCTGAAATGATCCTTTAATCCAGTCTCCCTGCGAAACCCGGAGCTGAAATTGTAAAGCCTGTTCACCCTAAATGTTTCTCCTCCCGCCGCCTCCTCCCTGTGCCCCGTCCTCCATCTCCTACAAAATAACGCAGAAAGAATGGCCGCTGGGCTAATGAAAACCGTTTGGTTTCTCACAGCGATGTTTTAGGGGGAAGACGGCAGAGCACAAAGCCTTGTCTCTCGTGTCTGTTTGGGGAGAGGGGCGCTCACTGTCGGAGGCTCCAGCAGCCCCGGGGATGATGGCGGGAACAGGAGGGGGAGCCCGCGGGGGAGGCGGGTGTTACAGAGCTGAGTCGGGGCCAGCAGGGTGGGGGTGGCATCTGGGAGGAGGGCGATGCCTCATTCTTGCTGGAACTGGGGGCTGTGGCTTTCTCCCTACCCGCTGCCTCCACCCTGCACCCTCTTCCTCCCCCATCTCCACGTAAATGCCAGAACCTTGCCTTGTATTTGCAAAGCACTTTGACATCCATTACATTCACTTAGTCATTAATTTACTCCTTCCCTCATTCATTCACGTTATTCAGCTCACGGCAATTGGGGCTCACAGTGGGCTGGGGCCCACGTGGAGCTCTGGAGTTCAAATGCAACAAGACATAAATGCATCCAGGGTCTGATATGGGAGACGGAGGTGTAGACAAACAGCAGTGACCCTGTGTGTTGAGGGTTATAAGAGACAGGAGCTGGGCACACAGTAGGTGCTTCCATCAGTTAGGACGTGTTGGGTATCAATTAACAGAAAATCCAGGGAGAGCGGATGAAGCAATTGAGACGTGTAATGATTGTGCACAAAAAGATGTCTGGAGGGAGGTAGTTCTGTGGTTGGTCAGATGCCCAGTGATGCTGACAAAGACCCAGGGTCTTCCCTCTTTCCTATTTATCATCCTTGGTCATGTTGATCTTTTTCCTTGGCTTGTTGCCTCATGGTAGCAAGATAGCTGCCATAGCTCCAAACATCATGTCTCACACTACAGCATTCAAGTGGAGAAGAAGGGAGTGGAGTGAGGCAGAAAAAATATTTCCCAAAAGCACACCCTCCACCAGCAGATTTTCCCTCACACCTCAATGGCCAGATCTGGGTCACACGTCCACCCCTAAAACAATCTCTGGAAGGGGATGGGGGACCAGGCTTGGCTTCACCCGGGGCTGGGGAGCCCACCAGGTCTGAACCTGTTGCTGCAGAACACACCCAGGGTTCTGAGGTGAAGGAAGGAGGCGGCTGCTGGGCGGGCGGCCCCGCGTGTCCACGCCTTCTCATCAGCCCTTGTGACTGCGTGTCCTGGGCAGTGTGGGGCCCGGGATGGTGGCCAAGCCCGGCCCTGGGGGCAGGAAGCCCTGTTCTGAGACTCTGCCCCTGGGCTGTGTGATCCGGGGAGTACGTGACCCGCCCGCAGCACAGCCCCCTCCCTGTGGGTGGGGACCTAACAGCACCTGCCACGTAGGGCGGGTGTGAAGGTCACCTGGGGTCGCGCGCGTAGGCGCCCAAGGCAGGGGGTGTTAACAGCTGTCGGCTGTTGCAGCGATGAGCCAGTCTGTAAAATGGGCCCCTGCGCCTCCTCTGCAGCAGTCCTGGGGTGACAACAGCGGGAAGATCAGCTCCTGCACGGGGACGCCTCCTGCGCATGCTGGGCGCCCTCACTGCCCTCGCTCCCTCCATCCTCACGATCACCCGCGAGGGGGCTGTTCTCACCCCATTTACAGCCGAGGAAATCGAGGCCCAGGGAGGTGACCCCAGGTCGAGGGAGGGCAGACGGGGCTCCGGGATCGTCAGGTTCCGGCCGCCGTCCTCTGACCCAAGGCAGGGCCTGGTGGAGCCGGCACAGGCAGGTGCTCAGGTGACCCCTCCCGCCCCGCTGCTGTGACCCGGGTCCAGGCTGGTGACCGGGGCTGACACCTCCCCTGACCCTGCTCTGTCCCTCCCAGAACTCCAGGGCCCCAGAACCTGCCTGCTGCCCACCATCCCCGCTGTCCCCTCCCTAGGAGGATGAATTGACATGTTCTGGGTCATCAGTGGTGGGGGACACACGATCGTCAGGCTGGTGTCGCTGCGTCTTGGTCGTGAATTGGCACCTTGCGTTTCTGGGGAAACAATAGACGTTTATGCAGAACATACGATATGCTGATGATGGGTAATTACACTCCACATTTACATATTTATCAAATATGCAAAACCACTTCTGACAATTACACACCTACAGGCACATCCCAGCTGAATAATTGCACACGGGGCTCCTGGCTGGCACCGTAATGTAGCCGGGGCGCCAAGCGTGAAACGACACGGGCAGCCCAGCCCTGCTGGGGGGCCCTCGGCTGTCACCGCTGCCGGCCCCCCACTCAGACCTGCGCCCATCGCTGCCGCTCCAGGCTTGGAGGGTTACAAGCGTGTGGGGGTTCGGGGCGCTGGGTGGCGCTCTGTCCTTTGGGAGGCACATCGCAGGGCTGGCTTTCTTGACTTTCACCTTGACCCTCTGCAGAGTGCAGGGCGGGATCGGTGGCTCTATTTAAGGATGAGGACAGAACAGCTCAGAGGGACAGGGACCTAGTGAAGCCTCTACACCCAGGCAGGTCGGAGCCAAGACTTTGAACCCAGGGCTTTGGGTTCGAAGACCCAGGATCTGCCCCAAACTAAGCCCCTCAGGGGACCCCAGGTTCCTGCACTGAGCCCCTCCTGGGACTCCCACCCCAGGCTCTCTGAGTGCCCAGGTCCCTGGCTGCCCCGGGGGCTCTGGCTGCTCCGGAACTCTGGGAGGGGCAGCAGGGCAGGAGGGCGGGCTGTGTCCGACCTCCCCCTGAACCCTGGTCTCCCTCCAGACCGTGACCTTGGCCTGCCCTGCTGCCCCCTCCATCGGAGTGCTTACCTCCCGTGGGCCCCTGAGTGCCTGTGTCCCCTCCGGCCCACCAGCCTGTGAGTCCTTCATCTCTGCCTTCACTCATTCATTCGTTCCTTCCCCCGGCACATGGTTCCGGAGCCCCTGCTCTGTGCTGGGCTGTGTGGGGTCCTGGGCCAGGAAGCTCTCAGTGCAGGACTGGTTACTAATGATCCCATAATCAATCACGTCAAAATTGCGAATGGGCTTGTGACTCTGAAGGGAACGTTCTGGGGCTGTGTACATTGGGGCAGGGACCTGACCAGGCCAGGTGCTCAGATGGCTTCTGTGGAGGCGGTGGCTGCACGGAGATCTGAACTATGAGATGGGGGCTCAGGGGGGATGAGAAAGAGGGGCATCCCATCCAGGCAGAGGGAACAGCATGCGTGAGGGCCCTGAGGCAGGAGGGGCTCTGCGACTTGGAGGACCTACCGCAAGCCTGTGTGAGGAGGGGGGAGGCTGGGTGGCCTGGCGGGCAGGGTCAGGGTGAGGGCGGGAAAGCAGAGCTGCCTCAGGGAGGGGTGAGGAGCAGCTCCCTTCCCCCAAGGAGCTGAGGCAGTGACAGCCCCCACCCCATTCTGGGCAGAGACCACCATAGTGGAGGGGCTGGGGTCAAAGGAGGAGGGATCGAGGGGCGGGTGGGGGTGCAGCGCTGTCTCACTGGAGAGAGTCCTCAAATGTTGGCCCGAGATGGTCTCCCTTAGAATCATCCGGAAGCCCCCTTCCTGAGCCGGCTCAGGACCCTGGGGTGGGTCACCCAGCTGGTGTCTAACCCGCCCCCCATGAGGGTCCTGTGATGTTAATGTTCTAAGGGTCTAGAGTGTCCCATTCCTACATCCGCTGGTCCTGTTCTGTAAGCCTTACGTTAGGACTGTGACAATCATCTCCAGCTCTGCGCTGATAACCTCTAACGGTTAACATCTCATTATCCAGGGTTGCTCGAGCTGCTCCCCCTCTGATCTTCTGTGAGTGCAGCTCTCAGTGAATCTATGAAAAGACACCAGTCCCCAGAACGCACAGCCGGTCCCCCCGCCTGAGACCTCCTGTTTCCTTGAGTCCCAGCCGAACCATCTTCAGCCGCTCCCTCCTCCAGCCCACTTCCGACTTCCTGAGTTCATGGCCGTCACGTAGTGTTATTAGCCGTGACGAGGGCGATTAGAACAATTATGTTGGGCCATAAACCTTGCAGGATTTAGGACTGATGGTGAGTTTCTGGAGCTGAGGCGGCCGCCCCGGCTGTGACTGACGAGCCTCCACCCCGCAGACTGCATCGGCCACAGTCACAAAGTGATGCTGCCCCTCTCAGGCAGTGCTGCCCTGTCACCCGGGCCCCTGTAGGGAGCCCACCCAGACCTGGGATTCACTGGCTGTTTGGGTTCTAAGCTTCCCCCTCCCTTCCCTGCTCTGAGCCTCCTGCTCTCCCCACTCCCTGCTCTCAGAGCAGCATCTGAATGCAGATCCCTGGGGGCCTCTCCTGAGAGTTTTATATTCTGATTCCAAACCTTGATGGAGGAGGCTCAGTCCCTGCTAATGGTCCCGAGCCCCAGGCTTGGTGGAGGGAGGCAGTGTTGCTCAGTGGTTAGGCCACTGGCTTTGGCTGACCCTGGTTCCCAGTCTGGGCTCTGCCACTTCCTCACTGCGAGATAGTGGGCAAGTTACTTAACCTCTCTGAGCCTTATCAGTTTTCCCTTCTGTAAAATGGGCACAGTAATATTGACTACATCTGGTTGTTGTAAGGATTTGACAAAATAAAACAGTGGGACACAGATTCCTGGGCTTGCATGACACTTGCAGCAGCACTGGGGGTGGGGCTCTGGGCAAACCCAGGGCCTCTCTGAGCCTTGGATCCTCATCTGTAACATGACTACTTTGGACGAGTTTCTAAACCTCTCTGAGCTTCAGTCATCTTCATCCGTAAAATGGGGGGATAGCAACAGAGGTCTGACCACTTCCTCCTTCGTAGGACTGTTGAAGTAACTAAGTGAACAAGGCACCTCCATGACTCAGCACGGTGCCTGGCCCACAGAGCTGGCTTTTATTACTCCAGGCCCTGAGGGAGTGTCGGCATTGAGGAGCCTCTGAAGTTCTCCCTTTCTGCCACCACTGCACTTAGAGATGAAGAAACCGAGTCCAAGAAACTCTGAATTCAACGTTGGAGAACAAGACAGTGTATGACGGTGCTAAATTACACAGGGTGGACAATTAGAGAACAGAACGATCTGTAATAAAGGGCTAATTGGGCAGGACAGATGCTGAGTGCACCAGGAGCCAGAGACGAGGGGAGACACCGCAGCCTGGGACGGGCTGGCCTCGCCAGGGCCAGGTGCTCTCGTTAATGACATTGAGATTTCTTTTAAGATAAGTAATATATACTTATTGTAAAACATTTGGAATGTGCAAAATGGATATAAAGCATCTCACCTCCATAGACAGTAGCTGACGCCTTTCTTCATTCCTTTTCTATTTTTACAAGCGAATATTTTCATAATTGATTTCCCACTGGTGTGACTGGTCTGATCCCTTCCTATTCACCTCATTGGTAAGGGAGGGATCCCCCATCCTGCATAGAAAACACACCACCTGTCACTGGAAGGAAGGGACTGACAGCCGTGCATTAGTCACACATACTCAGCCTGGGGGAGGAGGATGCTGCCCCCGTGCAGGCCACATGGGGCTGGAACTTGGGAGCCAGCAGAGTGGACCAGCAGGGCTGTGGGCGGCAGGCTTTGTAGTAACAAGAGGGCGCAGTGCCCCCTGGTTCCCAAGGGAGGAGATAATTGGTTTGTTTGAATAATTCCACGCTTCATGCAGCTGAAGTCCATTAGGTGAGGGCCTGGCAGAGCACACACAGCTGTTCTGGCCGAAAGGGGAACTAGCCTGGTGGGGAGACTTTCCAGCTGGGTGGGGGGCATATCTGGCAGGAGCAGGGGAACTCTGGGTAGGCCTTTGAGGTCCTGTGAAGGTCAAAGATGTCAAGGCAACACGTGAAACTGTAGGGCTTACAACACAGACTGTCAGGATAAGCTGGGATATGATGTGATCACCTCCTCTTTCTCCTGAAACAACAAAGATCATTTCTTGCTTGTGTTCCATGTCCCCTGTGGTCAGCAGGGAGGGCTCTGCTCATCACAGACCCCCCAGATCCCCAGGGACTCTCACTGTTGGAGTTGCCACCATCTTAGGACGTCAGCATCTCAACATGCGTGCCCATGGCCACTCCTGCAGGAGCAGACAGGACAGGAGCGTGCACACTGGATCTTCAATGCCCTGCCTGGAAGGGACACTCACCACCTCGATTCACGTTTCCTTGGCCGAAGCAAGCCTCGCAGCCACCCTGACATCAGGCAGTGGGGACGAGCTGTTCTCCTGTTGGGGGCCCAGAGGAAAACTGGATGTAGGCAAACCCCAGCTCTGTCTTCCACATGCTGCGTATACAGATTGGGGTCTTTCTTACCCGAAACTCGGGTCTGACCAGTTTTCCATCTTATTATACATTTTTGGAAATAGTTCATGTAATTAATGTTCCATAATTTATTTAATTAAACTCTTGTTTAACAAATTTGGATGATTTTAATTATTTAACTCTCATAAGTAACATTGCCACGGATTTCATTCTTGAATCTTTCTCCTTTAAGGAGACGCCCAGTAAAATAGTATGAAGTGTTGAAAAGTAATAATACTGAACATTTATGGAGTGAATAATCCTCATGTCCTGTTTGCTGACCTTCATATAACCCCTGATCTGGGATCTTCTCCTGCTCTCCAGGCTCCCAGCCTGGTCCCACCACCGTCACACCTGGACCAGTGCAGTAGCCTCCTGCCCGGTCCCTGCCTCTGCCCTCGCCCTGCTCCCGGCGCTCTCTCCACAGCAGCCAGGTGACCCTGTGAGACTCAGTGGAGCTGTCCCTGCTCTGCTACACGCCCCGAGGCCCCGCCTCACTCGGGCACAGTCCATGCTGGCAGACAGTGGCCGCAGGCCCTGCAGTCTTTCCCCTCATCCCCCAGCCCCTCCCCCCTCACTCACTCCCCTCCAGCCCTCGGGATCCTTCCTGGACCTGGAGCCCTGGACGTGCTCCTGCCTCAAGGCTTCACCCTTGCCCTTCCCTCCAGCTGGAACCTCTGCCCCACGTCTTCCCCGCTCCCTCCCTCCTCTCCTTCAGGTGTTTGCCCCAGTGTCACCTGTGTCACCCCCTAGTTACAACTCTGACCCCCAACCCCCTCCCCACTCTCCCCAGCTTCCTTTCTCTCTGGCTCTTACCGCCCACTCCACACTCTGCAGGCACCACTGATGCTCCGTGTGTGTCTCCTCTTTCCAGAACCAGGGCTCCCCTGGCCCTGAGGACGGTGCCCGCCCATAGCGGGCTCTAGGTGGACTCTGCTGGGGAAGTGTGCGCCTGAGCGCTGGCTGCGTTCCCCGTGTCAGACGCTGTCCTGAGTGACACGCTGTCTCGTCACCTCTCACGACAGTCCCGTGAAGTGGGTTCTAGTAACATCTATTTCTCCCAGGAGGAAGCAGGCGCGGCCTGGCTCAGGACCTGGCCTGGCTTCACATGGCTCCCGGGTGGTGGGCTCTGTCAGGTCCCGGGCTGGGCTCTCACGCAGCGTGACGCTGCTCCGGAGTGTTCCAGAAAGGGCACGAATGTCCAGTAGTGCGTGAGGGGACCTTCTCCCCACACCACCACCAGCACCGAGAGTCCTGCTAATCTGATGGGGAGAAACGGAATCTCAGGGAAATGCCATTTGCATCCACGCCTTGATCCTGAGCTCTGAGCTGGTCCCCATCGGGGCTGCAAGGACACGGAGACCAGGACGCGCTCTGACAGCCCACGGCCCTGTCCTCGCCTCCTGGGTGGGCTCATCCACCACCCATCAGGGACTCCAGCCCTTTGTCTCCTTATCCAGGACCCAGCCACTGCACCCCGGGGAAACCCAAAGACGCGTTCACGCAGGGGCACGGGGAGCAGGCGGGCGGCGCTGTTGTCAGGGCGGAGCTCATCCAGGTGAGCCTTTGTGCCAACTGGGGGAGGCGCCCCCTGGTGGCCCAGTGATGAGAAGGACTCGCTCGTCCTGAGCCGATGGGCAAGAGCAGAGCTGTAAACATTTTGTCTTCAGGACGAACCTCTTGTCCAGCTCCACTCAGGCTGTCCAGATGCCCCCCGATTCCTCCCTCGCACAACCCTCAGCCCCTAAGTCAACACACCCAAGCCTGCGTGGAAGGTCTGCCCCGCTGTGTCTCTCTCCCAGGTTTCCCCTCCTGAGGGCACCGTCCTCCCCTGGTGGCCCTGATCAGAGGCCTGGGTCTTGTCCTCGATGCCTTCCTCCCCTTCACCCCAAATTCCACTAATCACCCACTCCCAACGTGTCTACCTCCTGAATATCACTCAGATTCCTTCCCTATCCACTGCTTCTCTGCCGCGTCCTGGCCAGGCCCCAGCACTGCTCACCTGCACCCCTGTGGGAGCCTCCAACCTTGTCTGCTGCTTCACTGCCCCCTTCCACCACCCATTCTCCACACGGCCGCCAGAGGGAGCTTTAAAAGCATGACTCAATGCTCTGTTGGCTTCCTGTGGCTCTTGTCGCCAAGCCCCTACCTGGCCTTGATGCCCAGGGCAGTCTGCCTCCGCCCACCTCTGCAGCCTCAGCGCCTGCCACATCCCCCCATTCAAGATGGTCCAGTCACACAGGCCTTTCCTCTGCCACCTGTACCTCTGAGCCTTTGCACACGTTGTTCCCTCTGCCTGGAGCATCTCCCCTGGCTGACCCGTGTTCATCCATTGGGTCTCAGCATAGAAGCGTCACTTCCTCAGGGAAGCCCACCTGACCTCTCCCAAACAGGGTAGGTCCCCTGTGACCCTCATAATGTTGATTCCTTATGTAGATATTGCTTTTATGTCAGCCCATCCTTTACGACTGGAAAGCCCGAGGGGCACAGACTGTGTCTGCCTTAATCACCCCACACCCGGGCATCTAGCTCTGTGCTTGGTATACAACAGGCACTTAAACATATTGGGGACCCTGCCTGTCGGGGGGGGGGCTGTTCAGGGCACTGAGAGGCAAAAGGCCCCTGTGGGGCAAGGGAGAGAATGAGGGGACAAGGGGTGTGGGCCAGTGTGGGCCAAACTCAGCCTTTGCTGAAGGATGTGAGCAGGGTTTATTTGCTCTGAACAATCAAGAAGGAACCAGAAACCACAGCCCTCTGCAGACGAGGCCCGACGTGCACTGGTTAATGGGCAGTCAGGAGTAATCAGGTCACGTGCCCTCATAACCTGGCACGGCCACTGGAGCCACCAAGAATGTCCCTCACAGAAGCTCTGCTGGCTAAAGTAGGGGGTCACCGCAACCTCAGTCTCTCCCACCCCCAGGGCATTTGGGGCAAATCCGGCCCCACTCCCAGCATGGCCAAGACTCATATCTCTGCTCACAGCCAGAATGGAAGGTTCCTGTGAGCACCTGTGGTTTTACACTAAACAGTCTCAGTTTTTGCTGGCATTTGCCCCATTTTCCTGGGTAGGGATCTTGGGGACCTAGGGCCCCAGGGCTGGATGGGCAAATAATAAGAAGAAAAAACTCTCATATTGGAGGAGACAGTGCAGATAGTCCTTTATGAAGTGAGGGAACTAGCTCTTGGCTAAAAAACTCTTTGGCGAAGCACGTCGCCCGCATCCTCTCCCGAACCACCCTCGTGCACACGGGCTTCTTCCTCTCCCTGTTCCCCTCTCCTCTTCACCGTGCTTTTTTTTCTTATTCTTCTTCTTGCTTAACTAGGAGGCACCGTTTTTTGCAACATCATTCTCATGAAGATCTCCCAGGGAAAGATGGGGGAAACCCAGCAGAGCTGACAGCGTAGCTCCCTTCACAGGAACCAAAGAAACAGCTTTTCAAATTGCAAAAAATGATTAGACACTAGAACGCCATTAGCGTCGGTTACAGCTGGAGATGGAGGGAGAGGTGGTCTGGGGGTGGAGGGGCCCAAATATGGGGCTCAGTCCAGCTCTCCCCAGCCGGCCTCCTTATTCCTTCTCTCCAGCCTCATATCCCCCTGTCTCCCCTCCCCTCCCCAACTCTCTGCTTCACACTGAACCTTGGACAGTTAATGATCATTATATGTAACGTTTGCTGAGAATACAGGATGCTCCAGATGCTCGGCTGAGTCCTTTGAATTAAGTACCTCATTCATTCACTCCAAATCTCACGGACATGCTCCCTTTCTTTCCTCCATTCATCGGACATTTACCAGATCCCAACATTCTCACGACACCATGCAGGAAAGCAAGCCAGCATTTATTGAGCAACTGTTATGTGCCAGTCACCATTATCTCAGGTTATCCTCCAGCCATCCCTTCTTACTGTCAAGGAAGCTGGGGCTGTGGCTCAGGGCTGAGGTGACACAGCACCTACTCTGCGACTCTTGGACGCTCATTGAGGGTCTGACAGACAGGGACATCTCTCATCCCTCCTGTCTCCCCAGTACGGGGCTCCCACTCTGCTCAGGGGGCAGTATTATTGTTGTTATGGTGTTGCTGCTGTGATTGTCATAATAAGCACACCACAGCGTAAACAGATGGTGACCGGCGCTGTCACCGTCTACTCCTGTGATGACCTTTAACACATAGTAATTGCGCAAAGCAGGACTTGGCCCTGGAGATAGATACGAATCCATGAGGCTAAGGATTTGCCCAGGACGCCAGCGATCCAGGTCTGGCCCATCACCTTTGTTGGCCTTAGATGCAAGGATGTGTGATTTCAAGAAAGGCGGGAGGGCCGTGTCAGCCAAGGCAGTAGAGAAGCTGAGAAAACCTGGCCGCGGAAGGAAGCATGAGACAGAGAGCAGAGAAGCCAAGACGAAACGCATGAGAGAGGCGGGTGGACAGAACTGCCTGGTCCTTTCCAGTCAGAGCCAAGTTCATTCAGTTCTGCAGGATCCCTCGGGCGCTAGTCTCCTCCCCCTCCCCGGTTTTTTCTTTGCTTAACCTAGACAGAGTGTTTTCCTGTTACTTACAAGGAGCCCTGACTCAGTGCCAAGGAGACCTGTTTATTTTTAAAATCTGCCTTAACAAAAGCTCCATTTCTAACAATGAGTGTCTCTCTCTCAGAGAGTCCTCATAAATAACAGAAAGGAGGTTTTTGTAAACCTTTGTGGAAATTAAACCAGCAATCTGGGCACACGCTTGTTTAACAGGAGATAATTAACTGCTGACAATATAATTTCGGCTTGGACGCCGACATGTTTTTCATTAAGAAGTCATCAAAGCGATCCTTGCGCTGGGGAGTCCGGTCTCCTCCGCGGGGCTCGGCCCCTCTGCCGGCAGCTTCTGAGCTGAAGCTGGGTCTGCTGCTCCTGCCAGGTGGGGTTTGGACCCCAGAAGGGACACTGGTATTTCATATCCTGGGCTGTCTGCCCTGAAGACTCCGGGGCAGTTCCCAGAAGCCTCTCGCTCACTAGGGGACTGGCCTCTCCTCTGGGCGTCCCCAGTGAGCCTGGAGCTGGAGCCGGGACTTGGCACCGAGGGCAGCCTCAGGGAGTGAGGGGCACTCTCGTCTCTGCAGCCCCTGCCATGCGGGGGTCCAGCCCATCCCCCATTTGACAGAAGTGGAAACTGAGGCTCAGAAAGGGGGAGTCAGTCACTCAAGGCCACACAGCTGGTGAGGGGTGAGACGGAAATGCGAACTCTGACCTGCCGGACTCCCAAGTCCGTGCCCCCCACCTCCCCACCCTGCTTTCTCCAGGGAGCTCATCTGTTCTGGGCTTCAGTTTCCTCATCTGTAAAATGGGGAAAACACTAGTACTCGCCTTATGAGGTCGATTGAGAATGAAATAAACTGAGATATATATTTATACACATACAGCACTTAGCATAGTGCCTGGCACATAGTAAGCCCTCAACATGTGTTAGCTATAATGCTTATTAATTATTATTAATAATATTGATAATATTAATAATAGTGTCAACAAAATACTGATATTATTATTCATTAATTATTATATATGTAGTTAATATTACAATAATAGCAGTCATACTGATATACCAGGCAAACTTCTTTCCTCCAACCCATGGCCAGCTGGCTCTGCCCCTTTAATCATGTCTGTATCCGCTTTGGGACTCTGCCCAGATCTCCAGCTCCATTTAAGAGGGAAAACTGAAAGGGACCCGTGATGCTGAGTGTGGGGTGAGGAGTTGCTTCCTGGGTCTTGAAGGTCTGAGTCCTCTGAGGACAGACATGTTATTTTCTGCTGGCTTCTGTCACAAAAACCCACTTCTCTGACCCCGCTCAGCTGTGGCCAACTATGAGCTTTTGGAACATTTTTGTCCCTGTTTCCATCTCCTAGGCGTTCATAGGTGTCTCCAGAATTTACACCCCTCCTATTCTCCCCCAGCACACCAGGCGCACAGAACCACCCACTGCTCCTAGAACATTCTATGCCCTTTAACATCTCCTGCCTTTGCATATACTGGTTCCTCTGCCTAGAAAGCCTTTCCCTCCATTTCCCGCGTGGTAAAATGCTATGTCATGAGGCCCAACTCAAACTTCTCTTTCTTGATGACACCTTGATCCCAGGTCTGTCTGCCCCGACTGAGCACAGAGCAGAGGCTCCTGATCCATTTCCCAAGGCACCACCGTGTGTCCCACTCAGGAGGCCGACCTGTGGGCTATCTCAGCCTCCACAGCTCTATCATCTCTGTTTTCCAGCGGAGGCTCAGGGAAGAGAACTGACTTACCTGAAGTCACGCATCTAGAAAGTGCCCGAGCCCAGGCGGAGACCCGGGTCTGGCCAACCCATATCCTGGGCTACTGATAGAGCCCCAGGCTGCCTCCTTTCCCCTCTGGGCCCATATGAACCCAGGTTGTTCCTCCCCTAAAGGCAGCAGAGTGTGGTGCCCTGTAGCCCTCAAATTTGTCACTGATCCAGGCCCTAGACACAAAAATTCATGCCCCCGACCATGCATGCCCAGGCACACTCGGGCACAGGGACAAACACTGAGACACATCCATGCAGACACTGGCATGTTCCCAAAGATGTTCGTGAGCACATAGGCTGTACCCTAAATCTGTATCCACATTCCAGCCCCATGTGCTGAGCCTGACCCATGTATCCAACTGCTTCCTGGATACCTGTCCCTAGATGTCCCACGGATCTTCAGACTCAGGGAGGCCAGGTGGGCCCGGGGTGGGCTGGGCAATGGACAGACCTGACTCAGAGACTGGGTTCTGACTCCTGCTCCTGAAAACCTTCCCTCTGTGAACCCTAGAAACATCTGATCAAATACAACAAAAAGGACAGGGGCGTCCCCGGGGAGTGGAAAGGAGCTGACACCAGGGTGGCGAGTGTGTGAACTGGGGCTGGAGCTGCTGCAATGGGGGTGGAGGGAGACTGTGAGTCTCCATAACCTGAGGGTTTGGGCTTAACACTCTCAGAGGGACAAACGAGGCTTTGTGCCCATGGGAGCCCGAGAGTTGGGTATTTGGCCCCCACAGGGAGCTGGGAACTTTGAAGAGCTACATCCTCAGCAAAAGACTGTATTAGAAGAAAATTTTCTACTTAGAGGAACTAGGAGATTGCAGGGAAGCTTGTCTGTCTCTGTCTGGACTCTGGCTAGAGCAACAACACAAAGAGTTCTTTCAGGAATTTGTAAACACAGTCCTGCACCTCCCTTGGGCTGATGGTTTTAATTCACCTCATAAGTTTGATTTCTGAACAGAGAAGCCAAGGAACTAATCCATAATTGGTCCCAGGCTGATGATACTTCTGGGGCATCTGAAGAAGCCAATCCATAATAGTTCAGCAGGGCCACATCCTCCACTCAGGCCACACAAGATTCCCACAGATGAGGCCCCAGTGAAGAGGAGCTCGAAAACCAAAATTCCAAAACAAATGAAGAATGGGCATCAAACATGAGAGGTAGTAGACAAAAAGGAATAGGAATATAATCCAAAGAACCTCAAATAATAGAATTATTCCAAGGGAAACGCTAAGACAAGTATGTTTAAAATAAAGATGTGAAAGAAAGAATCAAAATCATAAGCATGATGGGGGAGGGGTGAATAGGTGGAGTGCAGAGGATTTTTTGGTCAGTAGAAATATCTGTGTGATATTATAATGGTGGATCCATGTCATTATACATTTGTCCAAACCCACAGACGTGAGTGAACGCCAGTGTAAACTATGGACTTTGAATGATTATTATTTGTCAGTGTAGGTTCATCTGTTGTAACAAATGTACCACTCTGGTGAGTGGTGGTGATAATGAGAGAAGCTATGCATGTATGGGGTCAGGGGGTATGTGGGAAATCACTCTGTACCTTCCTTTCAATTTTGCTCTGAAGGTAAAACTGCTCTAAAGAAATAAAGTCCTTAAAAAATCATGAAAATAGACCAGATATTGTGGAAAAAAAAAGAATAAGTATATCGGGGAATGAAATATTTAATTTTTAAATATGAAAACAAAATATATAATTTTTGAACTAAAAACTCAGTGAATGATTAAAATAGCAGTTTAGGTAAAGCTAGGAAGAAAATACATGAACAAGAATGTAGACAAAAGGAAACTTTCCCGAATACAGATCAGAAAACTAAATTGGTCAAAAACAAGAAAGTGAGATTAGAAGACATTAGATTAAGAATAAGATGATCCTCTATATCTAAAATAGGGGCTCTAGAATCTAAGAAAAGAAGGAATGAAATGGTAAATGATCAAATTGGTAAGGATCCAGAATTTTTTAGAATTTATTAAAGATGATTTTCAGATTCAAGAAGCCCTATGAATCCTAAGAAGACTTTTAAAAAAATCTATGTTTATATCTAGACCTAGATCTACTTCTAGATCTACCTGTGCCTATACATATCCCTGATCTATATCAATGGGAATTGATGAACTGCGGCTACAAGCAATGTTGAGAAGAAAAAAAAAAAAAACAGACACAAATGAGAACATACTGTATAATTCTATTTATCGAAAGTTCTAAACAGGGGGCCTGCCCGGTGGTGTGGCGGTTAAGTTCACACATTCCGCTTTGGTGGCCCAGGGTTTGCTGGTTCAGATCCTGGACACTGACCTACTCACCGCTCATCAAGCCATCTGAGGCAGCGCCCAACTTAGAAGAGCTACAACTCTACAACTATGACACACAACTACATACTGGGGCTTTGGTGAGAAAAAAGAAAAAGAGGAAGATTGGCAACAGATATTAGTGCAGGGCCAAACTTCCTCAAAAAAAAAAGTTCTAAACAGGCAAAACTAATCTATCATATTAGAACTGGTTAGAACTGGTGGAGTGGTAGTGAATGGAGGGGAGCATGAGGGACTTCTGGATATATATTAAAAATAGTTTATATTAAAAAAAAAAAAGACAGCCAGAGAAAGGACAGATCAGCTGAAGAAAGACAGATGGACAGCAGACTACTCCACTGCAAGAACAGAGACCAGAAACACTGGAACAATATTTTTGATGACAAGAGGGATAAACTACCAAAGTAGAATTCTAGTTTTAGTGAAACAATCAAAATTTAGGGGGAAAAAAGGTACTTTTAGATAAAAACTGAGAGAGTTTCCCACCCACTAGGTCTTGCTGAAAGAATGAATACAAGATCATTTCGAAAGAAGGACATTGAACCTACAAGGCAGGAATAGGAAGAAAGCAGGAAAAGCAGGCAGAAATATCCATGAACTTGGGGTATATCTACTCATTGCCTACATGAAACAAGAGGGAAACCAACAACAAGAAGAAGAAGAACTAAACTGGGAGAGGTAGAGACAGAAGATGGGATGGTGACACTGGACGGAGCTGGCATGAAGATGGGGGTGGAATTAAGGCATTAGAAGGTCTTGGCGCCGTCCACAGGGAAGGGACCTAGGCAGCCTGCTTAGCTTTGGGCTAAGCCCAAATAAGCACACTTCTTTCATTCGAAGGTAACCAACTAATAAATGGAGAGAAACAGGATGTAGACTTTTGAAACCAACAGAAGCAGAATGGTAATGACCAGTTGATCAACGTAACGGACAGAGGAAAATGAGTCAAAAAGAAAGTGAAGAAGCAAAGGAGAAAACCAGGATGGATGGAAAGCACAAATAAGATGAAAGAATCGGCTGGGCTTTCATCACCTTGTGACTTTATCGAGTGACTCCACCTCTCTGAGTCTCAGTTTCCTCATCTGCAAACTGGAGAGGACAGCGGGCTTTGTTAAAGGGTTGTACGACGTTCCATTCGAGGGCTACCCTGAGGGGTGAACGCAGTCAGCTCCATCCGAGAGGGAGTCGCTGTCCTCGTCATTGTCAAAGTCGCTCTGGGCCGGGCAGTCCCCAGTGTGTCCCGAGCACCAGCTCACTCACCCCTCATGACAGCCCCACGGGGCAGGTCCCGCTGTCATCGTTACGTTCCTGATGAGGAAACAGGCTCGGCGGTGAGAGACCTGCCGGGGTCACACAGCTGGGAAGGGCCGAGCCCGGACACAAACTCAAGCTCTCTGACCCTGAAGCCACTTGCTGACTCTGACGTTGAGCAGCTGACGTCACCTCTCTGGGCCTGTTTCTTCGTCTGTGCATCGTGGGTGCCCAGGGCGGTCGTGAGGCCGGGCGGAGAGGAAGCACGTGAACCTCTGCTCCCTTCCCAGCCCAGGGCCTCCCCAGCAGACGGCGGCTCTGAGAAGCCTCGTGGCGGCAGGCACAGGGAAGACAAACGAGGCCACCTGACTGCCGGCTTTGTTTTCCTCCTTCCCACGAGTCACCACCTGACACGTTTCACGTCTTCATCCCTATGATCTGTGCCCCCAGGACAATGCCAGCCCCACGGGCGCAGGGACTTGTTCACGGCTGGGTCTCACGGCAGGTGCTCAGTAACACCGGTGGTTGTGTTGTTGAAGTGACGTCACCACTCTGAGCCTCAGTTTCCTCATCTGCACAGTGGGAGGATGACGTCCCCCCTTGCAGCAGTTGTGGGAATGCAATGAGACTCTGCCCGTCCCGTCCTCAATGCAGGATGACACAGGAGGGGTGAGTGGCTGCCCTTTGCCTCTTTGCTCCTGGGCTCATGTAAGAAACGGATTTTATGGACATTACAGTGATAATAAAGCTTTGAAGATGAAGGTCTCTGCAGTCAAGCTTTGTTTTATCAGGATAATAATAGATTATCAAACCGGCTCAAGGGGTGCATCAAGGAAACGTCTAAAGATCAAAGAGGCAGGAGGCGTCTTTCCTGAGACAACCTCTGCTCTATCTTTCTTCTTCACTGAGTCGATACAGCAGTAGCCTTATTTTGGGTGTTTGCAGTGTCCCAGGTGCTGCACTGTTTTACCCGTTCTTTCATTTATACCTTTGAGAGGGGTGCCGTCTCCCACTGTAAAAATGGGGAGATGAGGGTCTGGAAGGGGAAGTGAACCCACACAAGGACGTGGCTGAGCTGAGACACAAATCCAGGTCTGTCTGACTCTGAAGCCCCTAGTTCTTTGCTCCTTAAATACCCAGAAACCTCCAGTTCCTCCGTTATCCAATCATCTACCCTAACAGTCAGTGTGTTGTATGACAGGACATTTCACACGCTCATGTCTACTTGTGTAGAAGGAAACTTGGTCTCGTTTCATAGGAGCCACTGCTGCCTATTTCTTCTTTAGTTTCGGTAACTTCTCCCTCTGTCTCTAAGGGCAATGTGTGATGATCAAGGACACTTGAAGGACGTAGCAAATGTAAGAGCCCGGCGGCCTGTGGTTCCCCCCCAGAGGTGGCCTGAAGGGGGCCTTGGCCGTCTCTGACAGGTGAGCCGGGATCCTTGATCCAGTTCCTGGGGAACCTGCTAGGGCGGCCCCTGTGAGGCTGGGCCTGCTGCGGGAGAGCAGAGGGCGTGGAGGGGCCCGAGCCAGGACAGCCCCGCTGGGCAGAGCCCGTGTAGGTGACAGGCAGGGACAGTCACCTGGTCTCGGCCCAGCACCATCGGCTGAGACGGGGGACAGGCAGGTCCTGAGCTGGTGCAGGGTCCTGTAGGCGATAGACCACAAGGTAAGCAGTGGTCACGTGAGCCCCTGGGCCCACCAGGGGTCCCCTCCCCTCCCGAAGCCCCGCACAGGGCGCTGCGGAGCTCGGCTGCGCAGAACTGACCGCTGGGCTCCCTCCTGCTCCTCGCTCCTACGGGACGGAGGCCGCACTCCTCCCCGTGGCCTTCACGCCCTTTATGATCGGCTCCGGCTCCCGCTTAGGCTGGTCTCCTCCCCCCCCCCCACCGCCGTCACGGCCACTGCTATCCGGCCTCATTGTTGCTGCCACCCAACAGTCAGGAGGGTCAGAGCAGACAAGGGGACGACGGACTGTCCTTTACACTCGCAGGCGGGACCCCGTCAGGTGCGGTTCCCAGGCCCTTAGAGAAGCGAAGACAGTCTCAGTGAGCTGGACTGTTTAGGAAAGCAGACTTCTGGAAGCAGGAGGAAATTCCGGAATCACAGGCGCAGAAACTGGCGTTCAGTCCACACGACGGACAGCAGGGGCGGCATCGAGTCCATTGTCGGGGTCCAGGCTCGTCCCCCACCCCTCCTCCAGGCACTCACGGGGACTCGGCAGGTCTCCGCCCCCGTCGTCCCTGTGGGTCAGACCCACACGCTGGCCTCTCATCGCTGCTGCACCAGGTCAGGTCCGTGTGGAGACCCAGGACGCGTTACTCCCTGCACACTTTCACTCAGAGCAGAGCCCCTCGGCCCCTCATCAGAGCCCGCGGGTACTCACTTCATGCACAGTCCTACCAGCTTGTTTCCATTCTTTCCAGGCCCCCAGATACTGGAGGCGGCTCACAGGAAGTGGGAGAGGGGTGGAGACAGGCAGCTACTGATGGGGTAAATGAAGGACTGATGACCTGGGAGCGAGGCGGGAGCTGAACACCACAGCGAGCGGATGGAAGGGTGTCTGGTGAGGGGCTGTCTGTCTATCAAACCTCGTTGTTCAGAAAGGCCTTAAGGCAGCTTGTAAAACCCGCGCTACACAACCAGATCCCTTCATTCCCTCCACCAACGTTCACTGGGCTTCTACTGTGTGCAGTCACTGCCTGGGTGCTGAGCACGCGCTGAGGACGAGATCGGTCCCCACTCTTAGTCTGTGGGGGAGAAACACGTGTCAAGAGGAGACCCCGTTACCCCGGGATGAAGGATGTGGAGGCACAGCAGGGGATGTGACTGACTCCGACCTGGAACTGGGTCTACACTGAGAGCCCCCAATGACCCTAGAAGTTGGGGAATTTGGAGAACCATCTTCACTCCACAGGGGAGATGACCGAGGCCCAGATGGGGAGTGACGTGCCTGACGACCTGGACCCAGGTTTCTCCAAACCTGAGCTCTGTCCACAGCCTCACCTGGCCTCGGGGTCTCACAGGACGATCACAGCGATGTTCCAACCCCGTTCCTCATTCCCAGGCCACACGGCAATCCTTCCCACGGTGACATTAATTACACTTCCCAGAGGTTAATTTGTAAGGAGATATGAAAATGTGTTATTTAATAGGGAATATTAAAATCTTCCTGGGAGTTTGCTACATAATAGTTAATTATCTGTGACCTAATTGAGAAAACAATACACAGTCATGCGTCGCTTAGGGATGGATACTTGTTCTGAGAAATGTGTCAGGCGATTTCATCGTTGTGCAAACATCATAGAGTGTATTTACACAAACCTAGATGGTGTAGCCTCCCATACAGCTAGGCTGTATGGCGCTACTCTCATGGGACCACTGTCGTATACTCAGTCCATCGTTGACGGAAAGGTCATTATGCGGCAGATGACTGTAGTCAATTCTTATTCAGCTCTTTCCACTGAACCCGGAGTTGATCCTAGAGAGTGGCCCACTCCGTGGCATCACTGATATTTGCTTAACAATGTTCTTAGTAAATCCAAACTGAAGTCACTTTAGGAACCTTCTCTGCGAGGAACGTGCTGATTTGCCAAGACCTTGGCCCCACGTGTCTGAGTGGAGACACTTTCCTCCGAGTTGGGCGTTTTCTACTCTACACATTACTTCCCCTTCACGTCTAGCCAGAACACACAGAACCATATATCCATTTCTGCATTTTATAATTCTTCATTTGCTTATTGTTTTTTTGTGTGTGTGAGGAAGATCGGCCCTGAGCTAACATCTGCCAATCCTCCTCCTTTCTTTGCTGAGGAAGACTGGCCCTGGGCTAACATCTGTGCCCATCTTCCTCCACTTTATATGGGACACCGCCACAGCGTGGCTTGCCAAGCAGTGCATCAGTGCGCGCGGGATCCGAACCGGCGAACCCTGGGCCTCCGCAGTGGAGCACACACCCAACCGCTTGCGCCACCGGGCCGGCCCCTGCTTATTGTTTCTTATGCTTTTATATCTACTCATTCATTCATTCACCTCTTCAGTTTTTTCATTCCTCCGTTGTTTCTTTCATCCATGCCTTCACATACTCATTCATGGGTTAGTTTATTCCCCGCTTCACTGCTTGGTCCATTCGTTCCTACTTCCATTGCGGTTCTTTCATTCACTCCCTCGTCATTCCACTGCCCACTGTGCAGGTAGCTCCTCATTCAGTCACCAGGGATTTCTTCTTTTGCTGGTTCATTCATCACTCATCCTTAAATGTGCTCATCCATCCATCCCCTCACTCATGCATTTATTCATTATTCTTTGGTTTATTCATTTACCCAATGGTATATGTATTTTCTAATTAATCCATTCATTCACACATCGTTTGACAAAATTAACTTCTTTGTATGTGTACTCTACGTCTTGTGTCCAGTGTGATTCCTGCCACTCCCAACCTTCTAGCATATTCTGGGCATCTCAGTAAAAAGGGCCCTGTTCTTTATATGAACCAACTTTTTCTTATGATATGATGTAAAACACACATAGAGGAAAGTACACACACTGTAAGTGTACAGCTCATAGAACTCCCAATAACTGAATGCACCCATGGGACGACACCCCACAATGCCCCAGGTTCTTCTCTATTTCCCAGTTATTGTCTTCGTTTTAGGTCCCTGGTGGCAGAACTGAAGAACTCAAGGCCTGTGTTAAGTTGGGAAGTGAAGGAAACACCTGAGGGAAGTGGGGAGGTGAGACAGGGAGGGGATGCCATCCAATAAAGGTTATCAACTCAGTGACCACTGTGGGCTACTCGAGAGGGATTACATGAAAACCAAGAGGCAGCGTCCAGCACGTGTGTCACAGAGCTGCCCACCAGAATGGTGAGACCTGGCTATTTATTTTCATCTCCTGTTCTTCCCAGGGCAAGAGCATTAGTGGCCGGACAGGTAAGTTCTGCCATGCAGGGCATCAGAGTGGGAGTCAGCAACCAGAGAAAGCCCCCAGGCAAAGAGCCCCAGGGGCTGGTGGTTGGAAGTTGGTTCTGGACTAAAGCGGTAAAGACAAGACTTCAAACAGTGGCCATCATGGTCATCCTTTCCACCTCCTTTCCACTCGTGCTCATTTACCATCCTCAGACCAGGCCTCGTCACAATTTATTATCATGTTTGACTCAGAAGGAGCCTTAGACACCAAGTGGCACAACATTGGGGTAACTGAGGCCAGAGAGAGGAAGCAACAGGTTCCAGATCACCCAGCTGGCTGTGAGCCAGACATCCCACTCTACTCACTGGGGGATGTCTGACCTCACCTCTGAATTCTCCACCAGAAATAATCATGGAGAACAAAGGGAACAAACAGGAAGCCCCTACCCTCGAAAAGATGGAGGCCGACTTGCCCTGGGGCGGTCTCTACGTTTTAGAACCGCCCTCCTCCCCTAAAACACACACACTTAAAAGCCACACTTGCTGATCCAAAGTGGCCGTCAGTTTGACTCCAAAGGAAATGAGTATGATCTCTCGCCCATGTGGACCTGGCATGGCTACTGATGTAATTACATCCAGCTCACCTCCCATCTGGAGAATATATTACAGGAGGAAAGAGCTGGCCTGAGAGAATTTACATCACCACATACGTACTTTGATGCTTAAACTTACGTCATTTAAATTGAGAAAGAGGACGTAGGCTTTAAAGGCTACCTTCCCCTTCTAAATGTTCTGGTTACATGTCACGTAAGCACATGTTGGACGTGTAAAAGGTTGGTGTTTGTCACTTACCGAATCCTGCCCTCTTGTCTTTCTCCACTGCTGTGAAGACCTTACCCCGGCACAAGGGACTCCCCTCTGTAACTTATCATCAGCAAATTTTCTTTGCAGCATGAGAAGTCCGTCTTTTTCATCTCCTTGGAGAAACTGGCCACGGCTGCTGGGCCAAGAGACAGGCGGCCAGGCAGCTGAGACTCCAGTACAGCTGTGTCGGCTCCATCTGTGCACTACTACTAATAGCTACCATCTCTCGAGGGCCAACTGTGTGCCAGGGCTGTGCCCAGTGCTTTCCACAGACACCCGCTGCAGCCCCGCAGACTGGAGGCTTATTTGTGCTCCCGCCATCATCTGCTGCCCAGGTCATGGCCAAGCTGCCCACTGATCCATCTGACTCCACAGCTCTGCCTGCCTGTAAACCCCACCTCACTCCTGCCTGTGGACACAACGAAACCAGGCTGGGCTTGCTCTCAGTGAGGTACGGCACTGAGCAAGCAGGATGTGTGCAGAGAGGGTGCTGAGCCCTCCTGTTCCCTAATGTAGGAGGAGGGCAGGCAGTGAACTGGCATGGCCTGGCTGCCCACTCCTGGAGGAAGGACAGTGCATACTGGCTGGCATCTCATGGCTGGCATCTCATGACTGGCATCTCATGGCTGGCAGGGGCTCTAAGTGCCCACGGGGAGAGTGACGGGGGAATAGCCACGGGTCAAGTCATCAAAGGAAGTTGGCCTTTGGGTCATCCTTGGCCCTTGGGCCAGGAGTTATGAACACTGGCTCAGCCACCAGATGTATCTGGGCATCTTCTCTCTGTCAAGATCCCGTGATGACGTGAATTACAGTAAAAGCCACTACTTGTTGAGCATCTCCCTTACTTGTTCAACAAATGTCTGAGTGCCCATAGGTGCTGGGCCCTGGGGCCGCAACAGCGAACCCCGCAAAGCTGGCAGTGACAGACACGGGCCAGCCGGACTCCCTGCTCTGTCCACTGTGGCTGCTGTCTCTGTCACCAGGTGAGATATCCCCTTTCGTAATCTGGCCCCTCCTGCTGCTCAATTTCGGGTACCTCCCTCCCCCCATCATACGCTGGTCCATGGTCTTCTGTCTCCTTGGAGCTGGGCTGGGGGTGCGGGAGGGAACACACAGGCACACGGAGAACAAAGCAGAGAGACAAGTGGGGTCTTCTTCCTGCATCTTCCCCTCAGAAATGAGCAGTTTTACGCAAATGAATGTAAGCACAGCCCATAACTAAAGCAGCAGGAGCAGCTGGTCCGATTCATTTTCTTAGTCAGCTTGTTCAAGTCTAGGATTAATCCACTCATCAGCTCAGCTCATCAGGGGAAAACCTGCTTCTTCAGGAGTTTTCCAACTGAAAACAAATGCCTCATTAAGTTAAACGTATTAACCTGAGAGCAGCATTGATGTCAGACAGACTAATGAATGTCATTACAGGGAAGGCGCAGTGGTCCCCAGAGGGACCCCGCCAGCCATTAGGAACTCTCTGCGAATGCGCTCAGCTGTTGCCCCCTGGGTGGGGGATCACGGAGGGAGGGAGATGGAACAGGAGCTGGTGTGGAGCCGCGGTCATCCCCGGGAGGGGTGCATCTCTGAATGTTGTGAAGGGTGTGTGGCCAAAGGAGGCACCTGGTGTGACATGACCCGTTGGGTCCAAGGGGAGGGACGCTGGGTTCAGCCTCTACAACAGGAGGGAGGGCCGGAGGGTGGCAGTTCGGGCACCAGAACACCGGGTTCTAGTCCCAGGTCTTCTCCACATCCCAGTGGACGAGGTTCGGCTCTAGCTGATCTTCACTAAGCCTGGTGCTGTGCTAGACACTGACACCCACATTATGCTCATGTAATCCTCACAGAATCCCAGGGAGACAGGCATTGTGGCCCAGGATGACAGACGGGGAAACTGAGGCTCAGAGGAGTTGAGTGGCTTACACAGTCACCAGTGTGTGGCCAGGAGAGCTGAGGCTGGGACCAGGCTGGCTGACCCCAGTGGAGGTTTCCTCTCCCAGCCCCACCCAGCCTCTGCCTCCTGGTGGTCCGTCTTCTCCCCGGTCCACCCTCCAGGACTGTAACTCCCTAACTATAGCTGTGCAGGGGAGGGGGAGCTCTCTCCACAGCCACACAAGGTGCACCGAGGTGTGAAGCAAATCACAGGGCTTAGGAGCCACAGAGACCTTGATTTAGATGTGTCCCAGGAACACACCTGCAGTGAGCCCCGGGCCCAGTCAGTGCTCCGAGTGAACTAAAGTTTCCGACAGACAGTGAGTGCTCAGGAACCCTGGTCCTCCTGCTGTGAGCTGGGCTCCTGGTCCACCCAGCTGGATTTGGTCCTTGGTGAAGGGCCAGGCAGGTGGAAGGCAGAGGGGCTGAGCTGCCCTTGTCCACGTCCATCCCAAACCCCAGGGCCCACACACACATTCCCTGGGGGCCAGGCACATGCCTGGTTCAATGCAGAGGTGGGAGGGCAAAGGGGGGATGAGGAGTTGGGGGTGTGTGTGGCTTGGCTCGTTTCTATAGCGCCTGTTCCCTGTTACAGGGGAATGTACATCCTGGACCGTTTTTTAGTCATATGATGTGATGGGACATTTCCTGCTCCATCCCCACCCCAGCTCTGCCCCCACAGGGAGAGGGGGTGTCTGAGTCTCTCTCTTCCCTCTGGGGGGTGATGGCTCTGCCTGCGTGGGGAGGGGTCCTGCTCTCTCCTCATCCCTTCTCCCCCATCCTCTGCCTCCTCCCTCCTGGGTCCCATCTGCTGAGCAAAGAGCCCCAGAGACCCTGGGAAAAAGTGGGTGCAGGGGCCCCAGTTCTCTAGAGATGTGGCCGTGTGGAGACGTCTCACCAGGGGTGGGAGAACCGAGATTAACAGCCCCCATCCACCGCTTCCCCACAGAAGGGAACTGAAGAGAGGCTCCGTTCACTTGGATGCTCAGTTAACAAAGGTTTGCCGAGGGCCAGCCTGTGCCCGCTCTGTGCCCGGGCTGAAGATTCAGGCGGGATGAGCCCTGGTCCCTGTCCTCACTCTGCACACAGTGAGGCCATGTCAGCCTCTAACCATCCTGCTGTCACCTCTGTCCCCTCACCCTGCTTTGTGTCCCCTTCCTTAATGCATGTCACCTCCTTACTCTAGATACAGCTGTGTCTGTTAAGGTCTGTCTCTCCACCGAACATCAGCTCCACGAGAACAGGCCTTTTTCTGTCCCACTCGGAGCTGTGTCCCCTGTACCTGGAACAGCTCCTGGCACATAGTGGACACTCTGTTTTGTGAATAAATGTCATTGGACGTGCTCTAGTGGAGGGGACAGGAGGCACAGAGAGTTGCACATGGCCTTGGTGTGTGAGGGCGAGTGCCCAGGGGACATGGGTGGGGCACCCACAGCATCCGCTACAATCACTAAGAGCATCCTGTGCACGGAGCTCAGAACCAGCAAACTCCCCCCTCCCATAAAGGATACAAATGCAGGCTCCTACAGAGACAAACGTGTCCTTGTGCTGCTGCCAGGCCACGCGGATCTGCACGGCCACCATCTGCCTGAGCCGCAGCCCACCGGTGCAGGTGGAAAGGGCTGGGCTGGGGCTCCTGTGCTGTGTCGGTCATTGACCTGCTCTCTGCTCAGCGTGGGCCTCAGCCTGCTGGGACGGGCTTCCCTGTTGGCGGGGCTGCGCATTTTGTGCCCTTTGACAAGGCAGCCAGGCCTGGCCTGCCTGTTCCTGCCCCTCCCAGGGAGCGTGCAGGAGCAGCAGGCTTTGAAGCAGCGAGACACCTGCTAATGAGATTAACAAGCGTGGCCAGAACCCCAGCGCCAATCCCAGCAGGCACCTAGTGGAACACAGACATGTCCCAGCCCAAGTCAGCTACCGTCTCGGGAGGCGGTCCTGAACTCTAGGGACAGAGTTTGCTGAGCTGCGTAGGCCCGAGGGGTTGGGCTCAATGAGAAAAGGCAGAGACTGGGGAATGATGGAGAGTCACTCCCTCAGCCAGGTTACAGGGCAGGCTGGGCCCTGCCAGGGCTCCCTAGATCCAGGAGAGCAGGTCATGGCCAGGGTCCAGGCTCCATTGTCAAGAGCTCAGCCTCTGCAGCCACCCAGACGTGGGTTCGAATCCCAGCTCTGCCACTCCCTACTGCAGGGTCCTGGGAATACGACTTGATCTCTCTGAGGCTCAGTTTCCTCATCTGTACAGTGGATTCTGGGCAGCTACCATTCCCAGTTCATTTCTCCACGTGAGGATAGGAGGGGAGGAAGCCCATGCCCTCACGCACAGGTGCATTCCCCTCACCTTCCCAGGTTGCTGGTGGGCGGGAAACCCTCATGTCTGACTTTCCACGGGCGTGGAGGACCACCAAGCCCTGGACAGGGAGTCAGCAGGCCTTGGTTTGGGCACCTGCCCTGCCCTGCGTTGGCCATGTGGCCTTGGGGCTGTGACAGGTGTCCCCTCTCCCTGCTGTCCCCTGGGCTCTGAAAGGAAACGGCCCTAGCTGGAGGAATGAAGAGAATCGTGGCTTCTTGGAGTTTGGGGAGACTTTCAGGTGACCCAGGCGCCCCCCCACCCCGATTTCCCAGGAGAGGGAACCTGCAACATTGCCCCCCTCCTCGGGTCCTCCCCAGTCCCAAGGGTGACTAAGGAGGTGAGCGGGTCGGTCCTGCTTGGTTCTCACTGGAACCCTGGGAGGGGAGGCCACAGTAGCAAGAAGGCAGGTGGACGAGTTTCACACGAACATTTATTGTCATTTTATGACTTGCTGGGTGTCGGGGATACAGCAGCAAAAGGTCCGTGTCCTTGCCAAGCTTCCAAATAATTGAACTTAGTTCTCTAACCTTTTGAGGGGAAAACCGAGTTCCAAAGAAAAGAAGAGTCATTGCTATTTTATAGGTGAGGAGAGTGGCATTCAGAGAGGTCGGGTAACTTGAGTCTCTAGTGAGGGGCAGCACGGGTTACAAAGCAAAGTGGTGTCCCCAGAGCCTGCACACTGACCGCTGAGAGGAACTGCCTGCGCCCAGCTCTGCAGGGACGGGAGATGTGCCAGGTTTGTTCAGCCTGGCAGAGGTTAATGGCATGTTACTGCAGGGGCTGCAGTGGGGCCTCCATTAGCATCCCAGGGAGGCGTGGGACCTTCAGTGATCAAATACCTTCAATTATCAGAAGCAGGTCTTCTGTGTTTACCTCCTGGGTTGTCTCTCTCCTTGAAGGTAATAATTAAAGCAGGCACAGGGAGGAACGAACCACTCTGGGCTCTCAGGAGGGGGACAAGGGAGGTGTGGTGTAGACCTAGGAAGGGCCTGGCTGTCAGGGCAGGTGCTGAGGAATGGAGGCTCCTCTGTTGCCCAGGCTGCTCCTTGCGGGGAGAAGGGACCCCTTCCCATGCCTGTCTCACCTCTGTGCTTTCCCTGAGGAAGGCTGGAAGGGGAGGAACAGAGAAGGGAGCCCTAGAGGAGGAATCAGGCACACAGGGATCCCCCACTTGCCTGCTGTGCAACTTCGGGCAAGGTGCCTCCCCTCTCTGGGCCTCGGTTTCCTCATCTGTATGTGGGGGACAGCGATCTGCTCAGCCCCTCCCTCACAGGGTGGGATGGACATAAGCCCTAAAAGCTGCACAAATGGACACCCAGGAGAGGAGGGGCAGTGAGTGCAGTGGTCAGGGGCGGGGGGCTGGATTCAGTCTCAGGTTCGGGGTTCAGATCCAAGCCATGAGCCCTGGAAGTTCTTTACCTTGGGCCCAGCAATCTCGCACTGAGATCTTCATCCAAAGCTTTTAGCCTCCATAAATCATTTTTAATGACATACCACCTTGTAATTACCGCAAAGCCTCAAGGGGAATCAGACGCACTTTAGACATAATGAACTAATTATCGTCAGGTAAGGAAGTCACAATTGGGGAGGGAGGCTGGATGTCACAAGGAGTCTGCTGCTGGGCACCAGCCTTGGGCTCTGGGGACCCATCTCTGACATTTACTCAGAGGGAGCTCCAGGCTTATTCTAGGTTAACAATGGCCGGGAAGGACTTAGGAAGGGGCCTGCAGCGTGGGTTGTACCTGGAGGTTCCTGAAAACCACGTCTCTGCAGACAGGGCAGTCGGGGGAGGGGATGTGTGTGCGACCCCTTCAGGGTTCCTCAGGGTCAGGTGGGTGACCTAGGGGCAGTGACTTGGCCCCTTGGATCCTCAGTTTCCCCACCCGGAAGGTAGAGCTGACGACCCCTCCTTCACAGGCCGTTGTGAGGGTCACTGGGGAGGGGCTGTGGAAGCTCTCAGCATGGTGCCCGGTGCACAGTAGGTGCTCAGGTAACTTGAGTTGGGTGCCCAGAACACTTGCTGAGCTGGGTGGGGGTGGTGATGGGGTCCCTGGCTTCCAGCCCTCACCTGTCCCATCAATGATCACCTGAGCGGGCTCTGGGCACCCGGCAGCAGGAGGGTGGGTAGACATTGAAGTGGACCAGATGTGGAGCAGACAGGATCAGGACAAGGCTCTCCTACCAAGGTGGGCAGGAAAGTGACAGGTGATGGAAAAGAACTCAACATTCAGAGAATCTAGTGACAAGTGAGGGATGGCTGGCTGGGCCAGGCCAGGTGTCCGGGCAGTGGGTAGCTCGCAGGTGTGCCCTGCAGAAAGGAGCAGCTCCATCCATTATGGGAACACGGGGGAGGGATGCCCAGGACCAGCCTCAGCCAGTGAAGGTTGGGGATGGAGGTAAATCCTCCTGCCTCCTTGCCCCCAGGTGGGGCGGCTCTGAGGCTGTTCTGCATCACCTCCTGGATTGCCCCCCTTCCCTGCCCTGGGACTGAGGCCCTGCCCCCCGCAGCACTCACCTACTCCACATGTGCCTTTTACTGGCTTCCTCCCCTTTCCCATCTCACCTCCCCAGTCCTCCTGATGCCAACCTGGACCACCTCCCAAATAAACCACTCACCCTCAAATCCTTGTCGCGAGGTCTGCTTCTGGGGAAGCTGAGACGGGGTGTGAGGGAGGAGTGGGCCCTGCAGGAGCAAGGCTGTTGTGGGGACCCCGGTACCAGGCAAGGGTCTGAGGTGGGGATGTGGTCCCAGAAGCAAAGCAGGAGCCCATCACTGCGCCCCAAGGATGGTGGTGATGATGGAGATAAACTTGGGCACAGCAGAGGTTTTCACAGGTGCCTCCTCTGTCAGGCGCTGTTCCTTCATAAAGGAACTCATTGCATCCTCACAACAGTCCTGTGTGTGGGCTCTGTTATTGTCCCAGTTTACAGAGGAGGAAACTGAGGCACACAGAGGTTAAGTAACTTGCTGAAGGGTGGAGCGGCCCCAGCAGCCAGGCAGACTTAGGGCTTTGTCTCCTCAGTTATTGGCTGCATTAAATGCTCTAAGAAGCCCCGCGGCAGAGAACCAGATGGTTTGCAGCTTTTCCTAAACATATGTGACAAGGAGTCCTCTGCTCAGAGCGTCTCTCTGGACCAGCTTTGGGACACCCAAATCCCATTGGCCCCAAGGGTCAAAGACCCCTCCCTGCACCAGGCACAAAGGCCAAAGGGATGGACTGTGCTGACCCACTTAAGTCAATCAGTGCCCACTCCTTGAGCTGGGGGTGGGGTTGGTGGTTCCACAAGGAAATCCTGGATATTACTTTACCAGGAAAAGAGTACAAGGTACTGGGCAGCAAACCCCCGCAGATATCTTCCTCTAATTTGGGGCAGGGAGCTAGAAAAACAGACGTAATCAGAAACCACAGGGAAGAGGAAAAAACACCCCACTCATATTCACGGAGCACAGCAGACTTCATTTCATCCTCCCAAGAATCTAATGACTTTGGAACTACTTTTATCCTGCGTCTAGAATCCTTCAGTTTTAGAGCTGGAGGTACCACCAAAAATCCCTTGGTCTATTGCCCGGATCTTGGTTTCTAATTCTATTCCCCTATAAAAGGAACCACAGATCCTTAGAGCAGTGGTTGATTCTAGGACTGAGGAAGGGAATATATAAGACAAACCTGCAGTATCTTGTAGCGCCAGAAAGTAAATGCTCGAAAAACAGAACAATGGAGCATGGCAAGGGGACACAGGAGCTTGAAAGAGCTCCCGAAGGTAAAACAATCTGAGTAACGAAATGAATAATGCAGTGCTGGACATAACCCAAAGCGTAAAATAAATATCCATGAGTCCATACTGATATACACAAATAACTGAATAAATAAATAGAGAAGAGACAAATCTTCCTTACAGAAGAATTCCAAATAATTTACACTCCCCACTCCAAGAGGTGGAGCGTAACTCCCTAACCCTTGAGTGTGGGCCCCCCTTTAGTGATTTGCTGTGGAGGAGAACAGAGCGTGGGCAGGGGTGGAGTCATGGGGAGTGAGTTTCCAGTGGAGAGACTTGGCCGACCATCTTCACCAGATGATCAACATCTGGAGGTCAACATCGCGGTGAGAAGTCATGTGGGTGGCACGTGCCCCCTGAGAGGATGTGATGAGAAGGGCACTTCACCTCTGTGCTCTTATTCCCCCAAACCCATCTCCCCAGTCTAGTCATGGTGAAACATTAGGCAAACTCAAATTGAGGAGCATCCTACAAAATACCTGACCAGCACTCAAGACTGTCAAGGCCATGGGGCAAGAAAGCCTGAGAGGCTGCCACAGACCAGAGCGGGGTAAGGAGACAGATGACTATATGTAGTGTGGTATCCTGGAAGGGATTCTGCAACAGAAAAGGATATTAGGAGAGAAAACTAGTGAAAACCCAATAAAGTCAAGAGTTTAGTTAATAGTAATGTCTCCATGTTGTTTCATAGTTTTAACAAATGAACCCTAGTTACCTAAGACGGTAACATTAGGGAAAACTGGGTGACGGGTACAAGGACGTCTCCTGTAATCTTTTTGCAACTTTTCTGAATACAGTCTTCTAAAATAAAAAAAAAGTTAAAAAAAAAAACCCAAAACACCTTAGTTAAATTCCCTTACTTTTAGCATATGAACAAGGAGAGACCTAGAGAGGTTACCTGTCTGCACAAAGTTCTCATGGGGCATTAGTGGAAAATCCAGGAATGGTGTCCCTGAGAGCAGGGGACCTGAGCAGCAGAGGCGGAGACAAATCCAGGTTATTTTTCTCACCCAAGAAGGTGGCTCGTGGGGCCAGTAAACACCCAGTGGCGCCAAGGTGGGGAGAGGGGTGGCCTTCTCCTCCATCTCCCCTCGGTGTCTTCGGTGTAGCCTGCCCTGAGGTCACAGCGAGGCCTCCACCCGGGCCTCAGGTCCTCTCTCAGGATGGGTTAGGCTGGGGAGGACCGGGAGTTAAGGGAGGTTTTCACTTTTATCCTTTATAGTGTTTTGGAGACAAATAATATAGTAGACCAACAAGGAACAACAAACAATGAAATACGTGAAGATACCACAAAAAGACAACATAAAAAATTGTTTTTTTGTTGTTTGTTTTTAGATAAAAAACTTTTTTAAAAAGTTATTCTATTCAAAAAAGTTATTCTATTCAATATAAAAAATAGAATAACAGCCAGCCTAACCTTTCTGGGAGCTTTCCCAGAATGCCCTGCAGCAAGCTCTGCTCCTGTCTCATTGGTGGAAACTGTGTCACGTGACTACCTTCGGGGGGGGGGGGGGGGATGTAATGTTTTCCATCTTATTGGGGGAACTGTGTCACGTGACTACCTTCGGGGGGGGGGGGGGGGGCGATGTAATGTTTTCCATCTTATTGGGGGAACTGTGTCACGTGACTAACTGCACAGGAGGCGGGAAATGTAATGTTTTCCATCTCATTGGCCAGAGCTGTGTCATGTGACTGCCTGCAGCGGGCTGTAGTGTATTTAAGTGCAAGAAATTGTTGTCCCTGACAACTTAGGGGCTGTGTTAATAGCACAGGAAGGTAAGTTGCAGTGGGACACCTGCTGTCTCTGCCCAGTGTTTACAATCTCATTTTCATGTCTGTGACCTCGTTGGATCCGCACAAGCTCTTTTGTTGTGAATGGGCAGTGACAGGCTAAAGCCGCCTGTCCGGGCCCCACAGGAGTTGTTTGCTGAGCCGGACTAGAGCCCCGGCTCCCCGCCTCCCTGCCGCGGAGACCCGACAGCTCCCCAGACCTGTGCTCCTGCCAGCTTGTCTGCTCTCTGTTCTGTCTGTCCACTTCTTTGCCTCTCCAGCTCCCCAGACCAGCGCCGGTGAGCACAGTCTTGTGGCCTGGAGACGAGGGTGCGGTGGTTATCAATTTCCGTTCTCACACACTCTCAAGTTCTACCCCACTTTAAAGAAATCTTCTATTGAACTTGTCATATTTCTACACCACTGGTGGAATGTTTTCTGACGTAGTCTTTGTGGAGGACACTCGAGCAACATCTATCACAATTCAAAATGCACCGCTCTTTTGACCCAGCAATTTTACTTCTAGAAGTTAATGATTCTGAAAAGCTCAAGGCATGCATTTACGGAAGGAGGTTTTTTTTTTTAATAGCGTTATTTGAAATAGCAAATAAAACATTAGAGACAACCTAAATGTCCATCAATAAGAGATTGGTTAAATAAATAATGGTGCATCCATACTGCAGAATACCAAGCAGTCATTAAAAAGATTGAGTTTGGTTTCTATGCACTAACTTGGGAGAATCTCTATAACATATTTTTTAATAAAGAAAATAAGTTGCCAAAAAATATGAACAGCGTGTTGCAGAAGTATTCTATCCATCTTGGTCTGTGCACAGATAAATATCTGGAAGGATCTGCACTTTTGTTGGGAGACCCTTGGGAAAATTCATCATGGGTCTGAGATTCACGTGTCTCTTTCCAATGCCATTTGTGCATTAGATCTCATCCTTTCTTGTCTGCTCAGGAACATCAGCCCAGCAACCCTCCCTTCTCTCCTGCATTATCAAAGTTCCCCCCTCCACTGGATCACTCCCATCAGTGTGCAAACGTGCCAATATTTATTGCTATAACCATAAAGAATAAAACACAATAAAAGAAAAACCCCTCTCTTGCTACCAACACATTTCTTTGCATTATCTTTACGGTCAAACCCCTTGAAAGCATTATCCATACTCACCATCTCCTACTTTTCTTCTCCGATTTTCTCTTAATCATTCGTATCAGGATTTCTTTCCCACACCTCCATCCAAAACTGCTCTTGTGAAAGTGACCAGTGATCTCTAGGTTGTCACATCTGGTGATCAGTTTTCAGTTGTTGCCTCACTTGGCCCATCACTTCCTTCTCCTTGAAACCCTCTCTCTCCTCTGCTCCCACCTTCTCCTGGTTTTCCTCCTACCTTCCTGGCTGTGCCTCTCTGTCTCCTTTGCTGATTCCTCCTTGGCTCCTGGATCTGTAAACTTGGGGTCCTTCCTTGGTCCTCTTCTTATTCTCCTTCACTCCCTTGGAGACCTCACTAGACTCCTATCCATTACATCTATTACACACCATTCATATACTGATGGCTCCCAAATTTGCATCTCAGCCTGGACCTCTTCCTGAACTCCAGGCTTGTACACCCAACTGCCTACTCAACATCTCCACCTGGGTGTCCAAGAGGTATCCAACGCACTTCACACACGCCAACTGAAATCTTGCTCTCCCCCTGCCCGGCTTCCCTGCTCCCACCATCTCCCTCATCTCAGTCAGGGCAATTCCATCCTTCTGGTTGCTCAGGTCGGAAACCTGGAGTTGTGCTTGACTCTCTCTTCCTCTCACATCCCATGTCACATCTGTCATCAAACCTGCTGGCTCTTTCTCAAAACATTTCCAGAACCTGACCACTCCTCACTACCCCCACGGCTACCTCCCGGGTGCCGCATCCCATTCGCCACTCTGTCTGTCTTGAGTTATTGCAGTAGGCTCCTAACTGCTCCCCGTGCTTCCTCTCTTTTCTCCCAAGCGTCAACTTCTCACAGAGGTCCATGTGTGATCCTAGTAGACTTGTCAGATCATGTGTGATCCTAGTAAATTTGTCAGATCATGTGTGATTCTAGTAGACTTGTCAGATCATGTCCATCATCTGCTAAGAAACTTCTCATGTCCCGTCTCAGTCAGGGAAGAAGCCAGAGTCCTTACCGTGGACCACCCTGTCCTACAGAAGCCCCTTTCCTGCCCACTTCACTGACCTCGCTCCTGCTACTTTCCCCCTGTTCTTCTTCATGCGGTTGTAATCAGATTGTTGCTAAAGCTGGAATGGGGCTGGGATGGGAGCATCTGGGGACTGGTTAGGCATCTTGTTTCCCCCCTGTCGTAGTCTCAGAGCTTCTCCATGTAGTCTATTTGGGTAGACGAATTTGAGCATCTTCACTATGGTGGCCTCAGTGTAGTCAGAATATTTATATGGCAGCTCAAGGCTTCAGCATGAATGTTCCCAAGAACCAGACAAAGCCTCATTATCTTTTATGACCTAGCTTGAAAGTCACATAGTGTCACTGCTGCTCTCCTCTACTGATTGGCCAGTCACTAAGCTTACCCCAGATTTGAGGTGAAGCGGCATAGACCTATCCTACTGATGGAGGAGTGTCAAAGAATTTTCAGACATGTTTTGAAACTGACATAAATAGTGTATATTGTTCTTAAACAAAGTCTTGCAAGATTCTGAGTGGCCTTCTAGTAGAAAGACTACATGTCTGCATAAAGAGAAGAGATCATGAAGTGATCACAAATACCTGTCTAAAATTCGCTTTGTTTAAAGATTATGTACAGACCTCTAGTTCTGGTCAAGATGGAGTAGCCCCATTCCTCCCAGGTCCTTTCTCTGACAACTAAAATCTCTGGACATAATGCAACAAAAACTCAAAGGAAGACTCTGAAAGGTGGAAAGAAGAAGGCAGAATTCCTAGGACCTCAGGACTTTAGGAATAACATGGCAGTGAGTTCCCTTATTATGTCCTTGTGCCCCAGGGACATGGTGCTGCAAACACCTCCAACCTGGAACAACCAACAGGCATAGACAAAAAACGAGCTCCAAGAAAAGCCTGTTTTCCCTAGGCAAATAACCAGGGAAAGGGTCATCTAACAGAACAGAAAACTTTTTGGCAGTACCACCCTATTCCAGCCACCTACTCTAGTATCTGTGGGACTCCGCGCCAGCTGGCATCCACAAGGCAGAAAAAGGTAGTACTGTGAGGCAGGGTTATTTGCAACTCCACTTTTTTTGTCCTGTGTCTGTGAGGACAGAGTGGCAACTTCTAACTACTTACATGCTGGACTGGAAATTAGAAGTCTCTAGAAGCTTTCATTGTTGTTGTTGCTGTTGTTTTGTTTTTTAGATTCCTTGGGGTTTTCTATGTAGGCAGTTATGGCATCTACAAATAGGGACAGTTTTACCCCTTCCTTTCCAGTATGTATGCCTTTATTTATTTTTCTTGCCTTATTGCACTGGCTATAACATCAATACTATGTGGAATAAGGTGAAAGCACACATCCTTGCCTTGTTCTCAATCTTAAGGGGAAAGCATTTAATCTCTCACCATCAAATATAATGTTAGCTTTAGGGTTTGTTGTTGTTTTGGTAGATGTTCTTATAATATTGAGGAAGTTTCCCTCTATTCTAGTCTACTGAGTGTTTTTATCATGAATAGGCATTGGACTTTATCAAATGTTTTCACCCCATCAATTTATAGGATTGTATGGTTTTTCTTCTTTAGTCTTGTGATATGATGGATTAAATTGATTGATTTTTGAAAATTGAACCAGCCTTTCCTAATTGGAATATATCCCACATGGTCAAAGTTTACAATTATTTTTATACATTACTGGATTTGATTTTCAAATACTTCGTTGAGGATTTTTGCATCTGAGCTCATGAAAGATATTGGTCTATAGTTTTCTTTTTTTTTGGACTGTCTTTGTGTGATTTTGGTATCAAGGTAATACTGGCTTCATAAAATGAGTTGGGAAGTGCTCCCTTCTCTTCTATTTTCTACAAGAGGTTATAAAAAATTGGTGTTAATTCTTTAAATATTTGGTAGAATTATCAAGTGAAATCATCTATTCCTGGGTTTTTTTTGGGGGGGAGCTTTTTAATTATGAATTCAATGTCTTTAATGGTTATAGGACTATTCAAATTGTCTATTTCATCTCGGTTGAGTTTTGATAGTTTGTGGTTTTCATATAATTGGTTAAATTTTTCTAATTGTGAATTTATGTATATGAAGTTGTTCATATTATTACCTTACCTTAAAATTACTTATAATTTTAGTGGCTGTGGGAATATTCAATAATATTCCCTATTTCATTCCTAAAATTGATGATTTGTGTCCTCTCTCGGTTTATCTTTGTCAGTCTTTCTAGAGGTTTATCAATTATATTAATCTTTATAAGCACTAGGTTTTTGTTTCATTGATTTTCTCTATTCTTTTCCTATTTTAAAATTCATTGACATCTGTCGTTTACAAGAAACCCACTTTAAATATAAACACCTATTTAGATTAAAAGTAAAGTGATGGAGAACGATATACCATGCTAACACTCATCAAAAGAAAGCAGGAATAGCTATATTAATTTCAGACAGAGCAGACTTCAGACCAAGGAAAGGTATCAGGGATATAGAGGGGCATTACGTGATATAAAGGGGTCAGTTCTCCAAGAAGATATAACAGTCCTCAATGTGTATGCACCTCACAACAGAGGGTCAAACTACATGAAGCAAAAACTGATAGAATTGCAAGGAGAAGTAGATAAATCCACTGTTACAGTTGGAGACTTCAACACTCCTCTATCAACATGGACACGAGCAGCAGGCATAAATCAGTGAGGACATAATTGAATTCAACTACACTATCACCCATTGGATATAATGCACGTCTAGAGATGACTCATTCAACAACAGCAGAATACACATTTTTTCAAGCTCACATGGAACATTCACCAAGATAAACAACATTCTTGGCCATAAAACACACCTTAATACACTTAAAAGAATAGAAATCACACAATGTCTGTTCTCAGACCACAATGGAATTAAACTAGAAATCAATAACAGAAAGATAGCTGGAAAATCCAAAATATTTGGAGATTAAACAGCACACTTCTAAATAACACATGGGTCAAAGAAGAAAACCCCAGAGACATTAAACAATATTTTGAATTAAATGAAAGCAGAAATACAACTTATCAAAATTTGTGGGATACAGTGAAATTATTGCTTAGAGAGAAATTTATAGTGTTGAATGCATATATTAGAAAAAAAGAAAGATCTAAAATCATTAATCTAAGTTTCCACCTTAGGAAACTAGAAAAAGAAGAGCACATTAAACTCAAAGTAAGCAGAAGAAAAGAAATAATTAAAATTAGAGCAGAAATCAATGAAATTGAAAGCAGGAAATCAACAGAGAAAATCAATGAAACCAAAAGCTGGTTCTTTGAAAAGATCAATAAAATTCATAAGCCTCTAGACAGGCTAATGAAGGAAAAAGAGAGAAAAGAAACAAACTATCAGTATCAGAAATGAAAGAAGAGACACCACTAGAGATCCCATGGAAATTAAATGGATAATAAAGGAATACTGTGAACAACTCTATGCCCACAAACCTGATAACCTAGATGAAATGGACCAATTTCTTGAAAGACACAATATGTGAAAACTCACATAAGAAGAAATAGACAATCTGAATAGTCCTTTATCTGTTAAAGAAGTTGAATCAATAATTAATGACCTTCTAAAACAGAAAGCACCAGGCCTAGATGGGTTCACTAATGAAGACTACCAAATATTTAAGGACGAATTTACACCAATTCTCTACAGTTTTATTCAGAGGATAGAAGCAGAGGAACTACTTCCTAACTCATTCTATGAGGCCAGCATTATCCTAATATCAAAACCAGACAAAAACATTACAAGAAAAGGAAATCTCTCATGAACATAGATGCAAAAATCCTCAACAAAATATAGGCAAAGAGAATCCAACAACATATAAAAAAAAATTACACACCACAACCAAGTGAGATTTATCCCAGGTGTGCAAGCCTGGTTCAACATTCAAAAATCAATTAACGTAATCCATCACATCAAAAGAAGAAAAATTACATAATCTTATTGAGAGATGCAGAGAAATCATTTGACAAAATCCAACTCCCACCCATGACAAAAACTCTCAGTAAACTAGGAATAGAGAGGAACTTCCTCAATTTGAAAAAGAATATCTATGAAAAACCTAGAGCTAACATCATACTTAACAGTGAGAAACTTGAAGATTTCCCACTAAGAAGGCAAGGATGTCCCCTCTCACCAGTGCTTTTCAACATTGTGCTGGTAGTCTTACCTCATGTAATAAGACAAGAAAAGGAAGTAAAATGTATACAGATTTAGAAGGAAGAAATAAAACTGTCTTATTTCACAGAGACATGATTGTCCATGTAGAAAATCTGAAACAATTGGTAAAAAACACTTCTGGAATTCATAAATGATTATATCAAGGTTGCAAGATACAAGGTTAATACACAAAAATCAATCACGTTCCTATATACTGGCAATGAACACGTGGAGTTTGAAATAAAAACGACAATATCATTTACATTAACACCCCCGAAAAATGAAATATTTAGGTATAAATCTAACAAAATATGTACAAGATCTACATGAGGAAAACCACAAAAACTCTAATGAAAGATATCAAAGAAGAGCTAAATAAATGAAGAAATATTCCCCATGCTCATGGGTAGGAATGCTCAATATTGTTAAGACGTCAATTCTTCCCAATTTGGTCTATAGATTCAATGCAATCCCAATCAAAATCTCAGCAAGTTATTTTGTGGATATCACACAACTTATTCTAAAGTTTATATGGAGAGGGCAAAAGATCCAGAATAGCCAACATAATATTGAAGGAGAAGAACAAAGTTGGAGGACAGACACTACCCAACTTTAAGACTTACTATAAAGCTACAGTAATCAAGTCAGTGTGCTACTGGTGAAAGAATAGACAGATAGATCAATGGAACAGAATAGAGAGTCCAGAAGTAGACTCCCATAAATATAGTCAACTGATGTTTGGCAAAGGAGGAAAGGCAATACAATGGAGAAAAGACAGTCTTTTCAACAAATGGTGCTGGAACAACTGGACACCCACATGCAAAAAGATGAAAGATGAATCCAGACACAGACATTAGACGCTTCACAAAAATAAACTCAAATGGATCACAGATCTAAGTGTAAAATGCAATTCTATAAAATTCCTAGAAGATAACATAGGTGAAAATCTAGATTACCTTTGGTTTAGTGATGACTTTTTAGTTGAAGTGCCAAAGGCATGATTCATGAAAGAAAGAATTGATAAGCTAGACTTCATTAAAATTAAAAATCTCTGCTCTGTGAAAGACACTATCAAGAGAACGAACAGACAAACCACAGCCTTGGAGAAAACGTTTGCAAAAGACATATCTGATAAAGGACTCATCCAAAATATACAAAATACTCTTCAAACTCAACAATAGGAAAACAAACAACTTGATTTAAAAAATGGGCCAAAGACCTTAACAGACGCCTCACCAAAGAAGATATACAGAAGCAGACAAGTATATGAAAAGATGTTCCACATTGTATGTCATCAGGGAACTTAAAAGAACAATGAGAGTCTGCTACATATTTATTAGAAGGCCAAAATCCGGAATACTGACAACACCAAATCCTGACAAGAATGTGAATCAACAGGAATTCTCATTCATTGCTGGTGGGAATGCAAAATGGTACAGCCACTTTGGAAGATAGTTGGCAGCGTCTTACAAAACTAAACATACTCTTACCATACGATTCAACAATCACACTTCTTGGTATTTGCACAAAGGAGTTGAAAACTTATGTCCACACAAAACCTGCAAACAAATGTTTATAGCAGCTTTATTCATAATTGCCAAAACTTGGAAGGAACCAAAATGTCCTTCAGTAGGTGAATGGATAAATAAACTGTGGTACATCCAGGCAATGGAATATTATTTAGCACTAAAAAGAAATGAGCTATCAAGCCATGAAAAGACACAGAGGAAACTTAAATGCATATTACAAAGTGAAAAGTCAATGTGAAAAGGCTACACACTGTATGAATCCAACTATATGACATTCTGGAAAAGGTAAAACTGTGGAGACAATAAAATGATCAGTGGTTTCCAAGGTTTAGATGGGAGGGAGGGATACATAGATAGAGCACAGAGGATTTTTAGAACAGTGATACTATAAAGGTCGGTATATGCCATTATACATGTCCAAACCCATAAAATGTACAAGGCCAAGAGTGAATACTAATGGAAACTATGACCTCTGGGTGATAACGATGTATCAGTGCAAGTTCATCAATTGTAACAAATGTACCACTCTGGTGGAGGATGTTGATAATGGGGGAGACTATGAACCTATGGGCGCAGAGTATGTATGGGAAATCTCTATATCCTCTACTCAATTTTGCTGTGAACCTAAAACTTCTCTAAAAAGTAAAGTCTATTTTTTAAAAACTTTCTATAACAATAAGTGAGTTCAGCAAGGTCATAGTATACAAGATCAATGCACAAAACTCAATCGTATTTTTCTACGCTAATGACAAAGATTTGGAAACCAAAATTAAAAACACAATACAGTTTGCAATTGCCCAAAAGAAAATAAAATGCTCATATATCAATGTAATGAAACGTATACATGATCTGCGTCTTGAAAATTACAAAATGTTCATGAAATAAATCAAAGAAGACCTAAACACATGGAAAGACATACAATGTTGAGATTGGACAATTCAACATAGTCAAGATACCAATTGTCTCCAAATTGATCAATAGGTTTAATGCAATTCCTATCAAAATCCTATAAAGTTTTTTTACATAGACATATACAAGCTTATTCCAAACTTTATATGGAAAGGCACAGGGCATAGAATAGCTAAGACAATTTTTAAAAGTAATAAAGTAGGAGAAATCACACTACTTGACATTAAGGCTTACTGTGTACCTACAATAATCATGACAATGTGGTATTGGTAGACAGATAGACCCAAATATCAATGGAACAGAATAGAGAACCCAGAAATAGACCCATGCACATACGCCTAACTGATTGTTGGCAAAGAGGCAAAAGTAATTCAATGCAGAAAGATAGCCCTTTCAACAAATTGTGCTGGAGCAATTGAACATACATAAACCAAAAAAGTGACCTCCACCTGAACCTCGAAATTAACTCAAAACAGATCACAGACTTAAATGTAAAACATGAAACTACAAAAGTTTTAGAGAGAAAACCTTTGGGACCTAGGGCTAAGGGAAGAGTTCTTAGACGATATCAAAAGTCCAGTCCTTAAAAGGAAACATGGATAAATTGGACTTCATCAAATTTAACTTTTATTCTGCAAAGACTCTGTGAAAAGGATTAAAAGACAAGCTACAGACTGGGCAAAAATGTTTGCAAAGCACATATCTGACAAAAGGTTTATATCTAGACTATAAATAGAATTATCAACACTCAACAGTAAAAACCAAATAATCCAGCTAAATCCAATTAAAAAATGGGCAAAAGACATTGAGAGACTGAATATACAAATGGACAATGGGCAGACCATGTATAAAAATAGAACTTTAACCCACAATCTGTAGCAACCTGCCCAGGAAACCAACCCGTTATCTACAACCACGGAAGCTAGCCTGCTGTAAGTCAGACTTGTAGGAAGCCATATTGCTATCTCTAGTGATGATCCAGGAAGCTAAACAATGATGTCTGTAACATGTAGCCCAAAAGGGCCAGGACTTGCTTAGGAACTGACAGCTTCCCTAATTTTGTCTCTGCTTACAACTTAGGACCAATCAGAGAAAGCCAAATATGCACCCCTAACCAATCGCATGAGATGCCCCCCTTCTAGTTAGCCTGCAGATGGCTTCCTGATGCCAACAGCCTCCACTCAGGGCATATCTGAAGCCTTCCCTTTTTCCCACTCTAAAGCTTTCCCACTCCTCTGCCTGCCTTTGACTTTCTGCCAAAACCCAAGCAACCATGGCTGACTTCCTTGGTCTGGTGAGCTCAGAATAAATAGCCTCTGCTTTTATCATTTGATTGGTCTTTATTTATTTCCATAACATGAAGAGACATTTCGCTAAAGAGGATATACAGATGGAAAATTAGCACATGAAAAGATGTTCCACATCCTTAGCCATTAGGGAAATGTGAATTAAAACCACAATGAAATATCACTACACACCTATCAGAATGGCTGAAATAAAAATTAGTGATAACAGCAAACGCTCAGGAAATGTGGAGAAAGGGATTACTTCATACCTGGATGGTGGGAATGTAAAATGATACAGCCATTTAACAGTGTTTCTGTTTAAATACAGCTGTAATATATGTTGTTGATTCATGAACATTGACTTCATGGCCAACAGCACTGTAACTCATGCCTCAGTGAAGCTTATCTACATGTATTTTCTCCCTAAGGACATCATAATCATCTGCACTTAGGAGCACTGGACAGCACTTCTGCACTATGCTTTAGGCCATTTTAAACTGTGAAATCACCAACACAAACCACAAAAATGCAAAAAATATGACACTAAATAGGGAAAAAGACTCTTGTTTATAGTTTGAGAGCTGAAACAAGATGGCGGACCATCACCTTGTTTGACTGCAGTTGGGAACAGGTGCATTGGGCAACTCATATTTTTCACTCCTTTGTGCATATCCATGAATGGCAGCAAAAGCACCGGGAGAATTGATTTTGGGGTTACAAGTAAATTTTAACAAGCAGGCAAATTTTCAAATATAGAATCCATGAATAATGAAGATTGACTCATAGATATTGAGAGAGAGAGAGGGAGGGAGGGAGGAGAGGAGGGAAGAGAAGGGACGAAGGGATACAGGGCAGGACAGGGGAATCCAGCTTGTGAGTGAGGGCTATTTACAGTTGAAAGAAATTCTACCCTTTACCAAAGGATTTGTCAAGGCTCCCTTGAAGTGCTGCGCGCTCCAGAGGCCAACAGAAAAAGAATTTTGATGTAGTTTCCTTCCATGCTCTGATGCAACCCTTGAGAGCTTGTTCAATTTCTGTTTTGAGCTCTGTCCAATTCAACCAGCATTTTCCAAAGTTCCTACTAAGCGCCCTCACTGTGCTTTGGGCACTGTGGGGGACACAGGTGAATAAGATAAGGTCTGTGTTCAGGAGAAGCTGGCACTGTCCACTATCTCGCAGAGGAGGCTTTTAAAAAGGAGCCGCTCAGAAGCTGGGCCGGGGCGATTTAGCAAGATCCTCCTCATTGTTCCCGAATCCACCCAGAAGGCAGATTGCAGAGGCGCCTCTGGTCTCACAGACGCCTGGGGTGTCCAGAGGGGCTCACGTGCAGGCAGAGGGGGAGCTGGAGGGAGGAGGGGAGCGAACAGCTCCTCTACCTCCCTCCCCATCACTGTGCGTATTGCACAAAGGGGCATCTTAGGAACAACTTTTTATTCTATATGTTGACAAGATGGTCTCTGAAACTATGATAAAAAGAAGTTGGAGGAAGCTTGTGAAAGCGAGTCCTGGTTATACCCAGAGAAGGCTGGCGAGTGGTCAGTCTTGGTTCCCCACCAGCCAGGCATAGAACCCATAGTTCACTCTACTTTCAGGGTCACCCACCCCCTTTTGGAACCTGCTAATTGTCTTAACTGGGCAAAAAAAGAAGTGTGTTCCTGGTGGTGGGAATAGCACATGCAAAGGCCCTGAGGTGGGAGGGAACATGGCCAATTTGAGGTTCTCCAAGAAGGCCTGCATGACTGGGGTGGAAAGATATATGGAGTGGGGCTGGCAGATGAGGCTGGAGAGAGGAGGAGTCAGGCCAGGCTGGAGCTGTGTCACATCCTAGGAGCAGTGGGACGTCACCGAAGCTGTTCTCTGTGAGAGCTGGGGGAGCCAAGAAAGCAGGGGCAGAGAACTCTCCTGTCAGTTCTTGTCTTCTCGTTTAGCCACTTGCGTGGAACACACCCACAGGGTTATGTTTTATTCCAATTTTCTGAAGTTAGGGGCCTTCACTCAGGCCTGTCAACCAACTTCTTCCAATGTTTTTCTTCCCGGCAACTGCTTTGTTCTGAGACAGCACAGAACCGGGGGTCAGTAAGGCTCCGACGCTGACACACCTTGCCCTCTGGACCGCCCCTCCTCCACATCACCCTCCCTGCTCCTCCAGCAGGGTGGGGCGGGCCTGGACTGGCCGGCAGGGGACAGGGGTGGCCGTGGGGTGGGGAAGAGAAGCTCCGGGCAGGGCCAAGGCCTGGACGCCAGCCTGTTGCAGCTCAGCAGTTGGTCCTGGGGGCTCCAGGAGGTGGGATTCGGGGGAGATGGGTGGGCAGAGGGAGGATCAGCGTCACAGCAGCGTTTGGGGACACGGCAGGGTCTGGATGTGAGGCGAGAGCTTGGGGGTGGATCCCAGGCCCTGGGAGCCCTGGGCCAGGATGGACGGACCACAGAACAGGACAGAGGCCGAGGCCCAGTCTGTGCTGGCCAGCGGGAGAGAGGATGCTGTTCCGGCTGACGTCAGCCACCCCGGGCATCAGATGCTCACCAGGCACCAGGCACCGAGCTTGCGGCTGCCTCCAGGACTGGGTGACACCTTCTCAGACTCTCCAGGGCGAGGCTGAGCCACAGGTGGGCGTGGGGCAGTCCCAGGATGGGGAGAGGAGGGAGCAGAGAGAGACAGGACCCTGCCCTGTCCACGTGTCTGGTTTGTAGAACGTCTGGGTTGTCCCTGCCTTGCCATGGAGCGCCTGAGAGGGACTCAGGCTGGAGCTGAATACTGGTCACACTAACAATAGTGAGCAACTATTGAGTGATTTTTGTATACCTGCCATGGTACTAGTCACTCATATATTTTATCTCATTTACCCCATGAGGTAGTAACTGGTGTTATCCTTGCTTAACAGACAAGGAAAATGAGGCTCAGAGAGGTGAAGTGGCTTGCCTGAAGTCACACAGCATGTAGCAGTTAGAGCTGGGATTTGAACTCCAGTCTGTTTGGCTCCAGAGCTCAAAGTCTTCACCACCACCCTGTGCCTCCTTGTTGATGGTGGGTGAGAGTGGGCCCAGAGGCAGAGAGGGAGGGGGACAGGGCACAGGGCAGGAATGTGCTTCTTCCCAGAGCAGACGTTCTGGCCTCCTCCTTGGGCAGCTGCCTCCTCTCCCAGAGTCTGTCATGGGGCCGGGTCCAGGGGTCACATTAGAGTCACCGCAGCAGCCACATAGCAACAGTGAGGCCACAGCAGCCATAGATTATCGAGGACTCGGAGTAAACGCACCAGTGACAGGCTCGGGGTCTCAGACACCGTCCTCACCTTTAGGGCACGTGTGCTTTCCCCAGCTCCGTCCATGCCCCACGACCCGGCCCCTGCCGCCTCCTCGAGTTCACCCCTGATGTCTCTCCCCCTCACCGACCCTCTCTGGCTCCACTAGCCTTCCCGCTGCTCCTTAACTGCACCTGCTTGGCTTCACCAGAGGGCACTAACACACGCTGCTCCCTCCCGTTAGAACCACCCCCACCCTAGACCTGGCGCACCGCCCCGGCAACTTCCTCAGACCAGCCGCTCAGCCACCCCTCCCCCCAATCCAAATCAGGTCCCTGGGTCTCACTGCTCATTACATCTTCAGCTTTTTCACATCATTCATCAAACTCCGTAATCATATATTGATTAATGGCTATTTAACATCTGTGAGTCATGGCCCTGCTGGACTGTCGATTCTCTGAGAAGAGGCTGGGGGTGTGGTGTTCCCTGCTTGGCCCTGTATCTAGCACAGAGCAAGCTGTATAGTAGCTACTCAATAAACACTTGCTGAATGAATAAATGATGGGGTGTCATCCCCATTTTCTTGATGTAGTCACTATGGAAAACAGTACACAGATTTCTCAAAAAATTAAAAACAGGACTACCATGTGATCCAGCTATCCCACCTCTGGGTATTTATCCAAACAAAATGAGAACACTTATTCAAAAATATATAAGCACCCCTACGTTCACTGCAGCATTATTCACAATAGCCAAGACTTAGAAACAATCTAAGTGCCCATCAATGGATGAATGGATAAAGAAGATGTGGTATATATGTATATACAATGGAATACTACTCAGCCATAAAAAGATGAAATCATGCCATTTGCAACAACATAGATGGACCTTGAGGGTATTATGCTAAGCGAAATAAGTCAGACGGAGAAAACCAAATACTGTATGATTTCACTCATATGTGGAAGATAAACGAACACACACATATGTAATGAAAACAGATTGGTGGTTACCAGAAGGGAAGGGGGGAAGGGGCGGGGGGAGGGGGAAAGGGCACATATGTACGGTGATGGTTGGAAATTATATTTTTGGTGGTGATCATGGTGCAGTCTATACAAAAGTTGAAATATAATCATGTACCCCTGAAATTTGCACAATGTTATAAATCAACATGACCTCAATAAAATAAAAAATAAAAGAAGTGGCATCTCATTGTAGCTTTGATTTGCGTTTCTCTGACTAATGATGTTAAACATCTTTTCATGTACTTATTGGCCATTTATAAATCTTCTTTGAAGAAATGTCTGTTCAAATGCTTTGCCCTTTTAAATTAAAAAAATTTTTTTTATTGTAGAGTTGTAAGAGTTCTTTATATATTCTGGATACCAGTCCCTTATCAGATATATGACTTGCAAATATTTTCTCCCATCGTGTGGGTTATCTTTTCAACTTCTTGACGCTATCCTTTGAAACATAAAAAATTTTAATTTCAAAGAAGTCAATTTATCTCTTTTTCTTTTGTCATTTGTGATTTTGGAGTCACAATTTAGAAATCATTCCCTAACCCAAGGTCACAATGATTAACTCCTATGTTTTCTTCTAAGAGTTTGATAATTTTAACTCATATTTGGTCTATAGTCCATTTTGAGTTAAATTTTGTGCATGGTGTGAGGTGGGGGTCCAACTTCATTCATGTGTTTATTCAGTTGCACCAGTGTCATTTGCTGAAATGACTATTCTTTCTCCCTTGAACTATCTTGCCACCCTTGTCAAAACCAATTGACCACAAATGCCTTACTTTTATTTGTGGACATTTTATTGTTGATTGCTAGTGTATAGAAATACAATTGATTTTTGTTGTTTATACAATAAATATTTGTACATTTATCCTATCTCTTGAAATCTTGCTGAACTCATTTATGAGTGCTAATAGTTTTTTTGTGAATGCCTTAGGATGTTCTGTATTTAAGATCATATTATCTGTGAAAAGAGATAATTTTACTTCTCTCTTTCCAATATGGATGCCTTTTAGTCCTTTTTCTTGCTCAATTGCCCTGTCTAAAACCCCCAGAACAATGTTGAATGGAAGTGGCCAGAGGGCTGGCCTAGTGGCATAGCGGTTAAGTGCGCGTGCTCCACTTTGGCGGCCCGGGGTTTGCAGGTTCGGATCCCGGGCGTGCACTGATGCACCGCTTGTCAAGCCATGCTGTGGCAGTGTCCCATATAAAGTAGAGCAAGATGGGCACGGATGTTAGCCCAGGGCCAGTCTTCCTCAGCAAAAAGAGAAGGATTGGCAAGAGATGTTAGCTCAGAGCTAATCTTCCTCACAAAAAAAAAAAAAGTGGCCAGAGTGGACATTCTTGCTTTCTCTTGATGTTAGGAGAGAAACCTTCAATCCTTACCATTAAGTATGATGTTAGCTGAGGGTTTTCCTTTTATTATGTCCTTTATTAGGTTAAGGAAATTTCCTACCATTCTAATTTTAGGGATGAATCTGCCAAGGCCAGAGGAGTTGAAGCACTTGGCCAAAGTCACACAGCCAATACCCATGACAAAAACCTTGATTTCCAATAGCCACAAGCATTGTCAGCCACAGTAAAGGGAGCAGCCTGGCGGCTACAGGCACTGCACGCTCACATGTGCCTAGCCCTGTGCAGTGGGCATTGTGTTATCTCCTTTAACCCTCCCCACAATCCATGAGAGGCCTAATTTTATTTATTTATATTTGTTGTTAGTGCTATTGAGTCAGTTCCAACACCTAGCAACCCTGTGCATAGCAGAGTGGAACCCTGCCCAGTCTTTGTGTGCCATCCTCTCACCTTCTGGTCTTCTATCAGACAATGCTCTGCTGTTTTTCACAGGGTTTTCATGGCCAATTTTTCCGGAAGTGGGTGGCCAGGTCCTTCCTCCTAGTCTGTCTTGGTCTGGAAGCTCTGCTGAAACCCGTCCCCTGCTGGTATTTGAAATACCCATGGCATAGCTTTCAGCATCTCAGCAACACGCAGCCACCACAGTATAACAACCGACATATGGATGGTGTGGTTCTCTGACCAGGAAATGAACCTGGGCTGTGGCAGTGAGAGCGCCGAATCTTAACCACTAGACCACCAGAGCTGGCTACATTTATTTATATTTCTTAATTTTATTTATTTATATTTCCCTTGCATTTTATTTTCTCAAAATAAAGGAAAGCATATGCTTGTTTTAAAGAATTCAAATATTAGAGAAATGTAAATACCAGAGAGTGACAGTCTCCATCTTCCTGCTGCTGTGATTCCCACTTTACAGATGAGGAAACTGAGGCCTGCAGTGCTTTCTACATGACCCAGCCTTGTTCCCAATGAGCACACGGCTGGGCTCTCCACTTGCCTGATATGACAGTGAGCTGTGAGGGTAACCAAGCCCTGGGGAGGTCTCGAGCAGTTGGAAACAACTGGCTCACTTGAATGGACTGTTTTTCTGCTGGGCAAGTGCCAGCAAATCAATATTCACTTGTGCCATCTGGTATGGTGGCTCACCTCCCTGCTCAGGGATGAGAGGGAAAAAGTCTTGGTGAAGTCTAAACAGAGGCTTCCTGAGAACCGTGGACGGAGCCGTGTGCACGCGGCTCCCGAGGAGTCCATAAATCTGAGGCTGATGGATTACCTCTGCCACCGGTGTCCTCGCTGAGGACAAGAAGTGGCGTAATTACTTGTCTGGCGCTGGTCATCTGGAACGAGCTGGTCCATTTTTCTCTTTCATCACCACTGAATTCGGGACAGTGTCTGCTGAGTCCCCCACCCTTTTTCTAAATGCTGGATTTATCTGCTGGCTCCCCTGGCCCTGGGGGTGAGGGCCAGAGCGTGTGCTGCAGTCAAGGGGCCTCGGTCCCTGAGCCCGCCTGGAGGGTTCTCGCGGGGGTCTGATTGGCGGGGGGCTGGACAGCCAGTGTTCATAACCGCCATCCCCATCGCGGGTGCCGTGAGTTTCCCTTCCTCCCCTTCCCCTGCTCTGTGGACGGACGTGCCCAAGCCTGGGGCAGCTGTGAACGGGCTGAGGTGGGGAACTCGTCGGGTTGTTGTCTGGGAGGGGCAAATCCACAGAAGACCCCAAATTCCCTGAGAGGTGAATATTTCCCTTCTGCCCAGTGACACTCCTGATTGGAGGAGGACGGGCTGGGGCTCTGAGTCCTTCTTAACACTAATGATCACTAAGACGACGGTGCTCCCCTCGTCCCATGCAGGTGCCACATGCTTCACGAAAGTTACCTCTCCTCTTGAGAGCCGCCGTTTTGCAGATGAGGAACCAAAGCATAGAGAAGGGGAGCACACGCCTGAGGGCACAGAGACAGGAAGTGGCCTCCCTGGAGTTGAGCTCAGGCAGAGGACTCGACATACTTTTATCAAATGCAATCAACTGTCTCCGGTTCCCCTGCAACCAAGGCCGGCCAAGCGGGGCTGTCGTCTGACCCTTCGCGGACTCACTGCAGCTGTGGCTGGTTGACTAACTGTCTGTGTTACAGGCCGTGTTCCCACCCGACTGTGAGCTCCTGCAGCAGGGACCACGCCGCTGTGCTTCCCACCATTCCCCAGCCCTAGCGAAGGGCCAGCACACAGTAGGTGCTCAACAAACGATTGCAGGAGAGCAGAAGAACAAGCGTGTGACGGGAAGCTCCTGAGTATTGGCCCACAAAGCCCACTGTCTAGGCCACAGTGGGGGAGGGTGGCCTGGCAGCAGCACCTGATTCATTCATTCATTCATTCATTCATTCACAAGCTTATGCTGAGGGCCTGTTACAGGTCCAGCTCCGGGCAAGTCCCTGGGGGAGACCAGGGGTGAGAAGACAGGGATACTGTGCTCATGGAGGCAGCAAGGAAGACAGCCCTGGAGAAGCAATAGTGGCAAAATATAAAGGACGTTGTGAGAGGGGCTGTGCAGGAGCTCTGAGAACATCCAAGAGGGGATTAGGTCAGATCATAGAAGGACTCTCAAAGGAGGTGATGTGTAACCTGGGATCTGGAGAGTGAGTCATAATTAAGAAGCTAAGTGGTTCTGGTGGACGAAAACTGAGCACGAGTCAAGAGTGTGATGCACCCACAACAAACTCTGAGGCTGGATTAATGAGTCTGATATCTAGGATGTGGGAGGCGAGAGCCTGTCGGCGTATTCTGGGCTGGTCAGAGGTTGCCCGAAATGCTGAGTTCATAAGAGAGATGCTAGTATTATCCTCCTTATTTTACAAACAGGGGCACCGAGGCTCAGAGAGGTGAAGTAACACACACGGGGTTGCTCAGCCAGTGGGTGGCAGAGCCAGTACCACCAAAACTTACCTCCAGGGAGTCAGGTTCAGGGCCACCAGCGATGCCAGTGGGCAGAGCTGCCCCAGAGGGCAGCATTCCAATAAAGGGAGGAGCCAAGTGGAGAGTGGGCCATCGCTGGCAGGAAGGCTGTATGGGCATCTGCAGCTCTCGGTGGAGGAGAGGTCTGGGGAGGGACTGGACAGCCTCTGACGTTCTCTCCGAGGCTGGGATTCCGGAATTCTACCCCTGGAGAGAGAGGAAATGGGGCAGTGGCCGGCAAAGCCATCTCCCATGACCCACTTTAACTTCCTCTTCACAGCCTTGGGCCTTGTCTGCTGCAGCCCAGAACACACATAGGAATGAGACTGGAGACAATTTCCCAAGTGCATGTTTGCCACCCCTGCCCTTCCAGAGCCCTAAACTCCATGACGGAGTTAGACATTGATCCCTTCCAGATTGACTGCAAAAATGACCCCAATGTCTCCCCATTCCTTGCATCCGTATTCTTTACAGCTCCTCCCATCAAAGGTGGGGTCTCTTCCCGAGCCCTTGACCTCCTGTGGCCGAGAGAATGCTGGGGAAATAGTGCTGTGCCGGAGCCCGTGTGCCCTCATGCCTGTTTACCGTCTCTTGGAGCCCTGCCTCCATGCTGAGAATAAGCCCGGGCTAGCCCACTGGAGGATGAGAGACCACGTGCCCAGTCATCCCAGCCCACAGCCAGCCACCCCCCAGCCATCCTGCAGAAGGAGAGTTCCTCAGCTGACCTGCAGCTGACCACAGAGATGTGAAGGAGCTCAGCCAGAAGAACTGTCAGGTGAGCCCGGCCGAAAGTTTTGAACCCCAGAATTGGGAACTAAGTAAAAGGTTGTTGTTTTCAGTCACTACAGTTGGGGTGGTTTGTTACACAGTAATAGGTGACTAATACACAGGCTATTTGCATTGACTTGCTTCAGAGACTTCAACTACCATGAAGCTGCCAGTTGCCTTGATCTGTGTATTATTAAGTTCAGGAAATAAGAACCAGCATAACAAACAGTGGCTAAGCAGAACAGAACATTGACTTCTCATGGAATAATCCTAGTGTCAGTGCCCCAAGCTAAGGTGTTAGAGACCCAGCCTCCCTCCATCTCGTTGCTCTGCCATTCCTAAGCTATCGCCCTGTCCTCTGGTTAAAGACAGCTCTCTCCATGGCCACATTCCAGCCAGAAGGAAGGGAAGATGTGAAAATGTGGAAGGCAGGATCTTTTTCTTTGGCATCCAGAGGTTGTACATACTTGCCTACACGCACACGCACACGCACACACACACATACACACAGCTTCTGCTCACATGCCGTTGGCAGAACGTAGTCACATGACCACATCTTGCTGCAGGGGCAGCTGGGAAATGTAATTGTTCTGAACAGCCATATGAACACCTGACAAGGGAGGTTCTACTACCAACAGAAATAGAGAAGAGTATGTTGGAGCGACTGGTAGGCTCCGCTACAACGCAAAATGCACATTAGGGTGATGTTTCTGGGAATGAGGGTGGGACTGACCGTGGGAGGGGGAGGGAGGGGTCCATTGTGACACCTCCATTTTCCCTCCCTCCTCAGGGCCTCCTTTCTGCTTTCTCGACCTTGACACTGACATGTGGTTCTTTTCTTGCCTTAATCTGGATCTCCCAAAGTGCCCTCTGAACCACCTCTTAACGCTGGGATCCCCCAAGCTACTGAGGCCACCTGAGAGTCTAGAGTTTAGTTAACAAGGGTGCCACGTTCCCCTGCTTGAGCCTTGTCTGTTTCCAATGACCACTGTGGAAACTCCTTGAGTATTCATATGTTCACCCAGTCTGTCCTGGGCCCCTGCTCTGGGTTGGTACTATGGTGGGTACTAAGGATACAATAGTGAGTAAAAACAGAGGTGGTCTGGGCCTCCCAAAGACTGGGCCACAGTAGGAGAGAGACATTGTATCCCCAAATCATACAAATATATGGGAAACTGCAGCCTAGTGCTGCAGAGTGGGGGTGCATGGTGTAGTACGTAGGGAGGTCAGAGAAGGCTTCCCCAAGGAGGTGATATTTGAGCTGATCACTGGAAGATGAACAGGAGTTTTCCAGGCAAAAAGGAGGAGGGGAGAGCATTCCAGGTGTAGGAAACCGTGTGTGCAAAGGCCCTGGGGTGGGAGGTCAGCATGATCAGGAGCAAGTGTGGGTGGATCAGATAAGGCAAGGGAGATGAGTGAGGTGAGGCTGGGGCAGAGGCTGGGACCAGGCCAGAAAAGGCCTCATAAGCCATGTTGGAAAGTTCCATCGCTCTAGTAAGGGCACAGGAAGATTTTAAGGGGTTTGAGCAGGGTAGTTTGGTCCTACAATGAGGCAGGTCTCCTTGGACTCTAAATACAGACAGAGCTGAGACCCCCATTGAAGATGTGTCTGTGTCCCATGGGGCTTTGGCGCCTGGGCCATCTATTCTCTGCGTGCTTGTGCTTAGGGAGGTCATGGGCGGGTTCATAGCATCCCGTGGGGGATGAGAAACCAGGGTAGGGCGTGGCTGCAGCGGAGACCTCACATCTGACCCTCTGCACGGGGCCCGGGCCCCTGCTGTGCATTTGCAGAGGATGGGGGTCATCCCCATCAGCCCTGTGACCCCTCCGCTTCTCTCAGAACCACATGTAAACCTTCTCTGGATTAAACTTGGCCCTAGAAGCCTCGACTTTAGAAATAAGAAAGATCATTTCTTTCAGGAAGTAGAGTCAGAAGTATTTTCTCCGTTGGGCATCTGTCTATCCCCGTTCCAGCTTCTGGAAGGCCTGGGGAGGGTTCTCCCAGGGGCGGGACGCACAGTCCCCCTCACCTCCTCTCTCATGTCCCCGGGTAGGGGTGAGCGGGAGCTGCAGCCCGTCAGGGTTTGCACACACCTCTGTCCCCCTCGTCTGCCCATGACGGCTTACAGTCTGGGGGCAGGTGAACTCTCCAGTGCCACCAGGTTTGGTGAGAAAGATCAGCTGAGACAGGGTCCAGGACCCTAGACGGGGCCCCTAGGGATCAAAGGCCTGATCCCCCAGGTCGGGAGCTAGGCCAAGGGCCTGAGCAATGGACCCAACGAAGCAGCAGCAAGGAGCGGTCTTGCTCAAGTCCACAGTCCCTAGGCACAAAGAGGTTAGGTAACTTGCTGGAGGTCACACAGTTAGTAAGCCCCAGGGTCAGGATTCAAAACCAAACTTCTCCCAGAAGCAGACCTGGGCTCCTACCTCTACGCCCTCCAACCCGTGGGAGCCCAGGGAGCGAAGAGCCTGCTTCCTACCTCGGGCGAGGCCCCTCCACCAGCTGTTCCCGCACAGAGGAAAGCTGCCACTGTGGTTGGGCTGGTGTCGCCTGCAGGCCGTTGGGTGGGGATTCTGCTTCTGTGTGGCCCCTGCGCACAGAGCTGGGATGCTCGGGGCCCTCTGGAGAAGGAAGAGCTGCTCAGCTCTGAGCGCCCGGAGGCGACCCCCCCAAAGTGTCTCAGCCACGCTGGGTGAGGACAGGATGGAGACGCCACGGCCCCGGGCGGGGAAGGTTTGCCAGCTGAGCCCGGGGCCACTCTCCAGCTGTGTGATCTCGGGCAGGACCCTCATTCTCTCAGATGATGACACCTCCGTGTGAGTTTGCTAGAGAGAAAAATGAGTGTCTATGTAAGGCGTGGGGCAGACATCCTGGCCCGGGGGGATTCCTGCAGAACCGTGAGTCTCCGCCACTGAACGACCCCACAGACTCTGCGTTTGTCCTGTACGCAGATGGTCAGCTCCTGAGAGGCGGGAAGGGGCTGCCCTCATCTCCGGGCCCTGAGTTACCGCTTGGAGGAAAGCTGCCCGCTGGGCGACAACGTCAGAGGTGAGCACTGGGTCCTGGGGCCTCCGTGGGGTTGCCTCCCAGCAGGGACGCAGAGAGCCTGTAACTGACTCCTGTGGACGTGAAACATCTGACCGTCTCCCAGGTTCCTGCAGTGTCGCTAAATCCCGGTGCCTCTTCTTCCCCTGCATGTCACGTGGCCTTTACCTTTGACCCGGGAGGGAGGTCAGGGTGACTGTGGCTGCTGGAGGCAGGTGAGGAGAGAGAGGCTCAGAGTCTTCAAGTGACCTCCCCAGGGTCACTCAGCAAGTCGGTGCCAGAGGGGCTCCTGGCTCCTTCCAGGTTCCCCTTCGTCACCGTGAGACCCTCGTCTCGGGGCTGCGTCCCCCAGTGGCCGAGATTTACAGCGACCGGCCACAGTTCCTGTTGGCATCTTCCCCCCGCGAGCTCGTGCTCTCTCATCTCCATCATCTCAATTAGGAGATTTCCTTTCGGGAGAGACAAACCGTGTCTTGAAGGAACGCAGTTTCCGTCCTCTCCCTGTGTCACCGGTCATAACGCATTCCCCTCTCAATGGAGTCTTTCTTCTTGTTTTCTAATAAAATCTCAAAACCCGCAACATGAAAGACCAGCTGGAAAGGCCATATTTTGAGCTGACGCCCTTCCTCAGCCCCGTCCTTCCCCCCCCCCCCCCCCGCAGTGGGCCCGTCTCCCCCACAAGAGTCACTATCACCGAGTGCAGGGTCACCGAGGGCCCGGCCCCGCGCTGACCACCGTCCGGGAGGGGCCATGTCACAGCCGCACGGCAGCCATGTGAGATGGGCATCAGGCCCCATTTACAGATGCAGACCCCAAGGTCACAGTCCACACGGCCGCTGAGGGGCAGAGCCGGATTTGAACCCACACCTGCCTGGACTCTAACCACCATCCGCCCCTCCAGGACCCACAATGAAGTGACCAGGTGATGACAGTGGGAAATGCAGCCCTGGTGTCTCTGGGGATGTGGGGATGATGAGGTGGTGATGAAGGTGAGGCTGTGCAGGGATGTTCCAGGAAGGGGCCGCCCAGGCCCAGCCCCCCTCACATCCAGGGGGGGCCAGGTGACCAGCTCTCAGCAGTGACGGGAAGTGACGTGAGTGTCACTTCCGGGCAAGGCGATGAGAAGCAGGCGCCTTCTCCACTCTCTCTTCCCCCGCCAGCCGGAGGCGGGGCTCTGAGGCCTTGGAGGGAGGAGGAGCCACAGGATGGGAGGAGCCCGGGCCCCTGATCACTGCGTGGAGGAAAGCTGCCTGCTGGCCGGCAGCCTTAGAGGTGACGAGAGCCATTGGTGGGTTTGACCTGCGGCAAGGCATGATGGGAAGAGGCAGCCGAACCTGAAGTGCAGCTGAAACAGTTACTTAGAGCCCCCGTGGGCGGAGGAAAGGGGCCTTGTTGGCCTCTGAGGGTCAGAGCCTCCTGGATTTCCTGGACACGGAATCCCTGGGGGACAGAGACGGGAACGACGATGGTGGGCCTGCACCACTGCACTCCAAACTGGCCCTGGAACTAACCTCCTCTGCCCTCTCTGGAGCCAGGCCCTGCCCTTCCCCCGCAAGACACTGGGCAGGAGGAGCTGGTGCCTTGCATGCCCGGATTCCTTCTCTGGCGATGTCCATTATCCCATCCGCTGACACCCTGTGAAGAGCAGCTCCGCCCATCCAGCCCAGGGGCCAGCTGGTCTTCCTGGTCTGAGCCCAGAGGAGGTGAGCTGTGTCCCTGACACCTGCCGGACCCTCAGGGAACCCCAGGTCTCACCTACACCCTCCCCTGTCCCTCTCTAGAGGGAGGACACGGGTTGGCTGCGCCTCCAGGTCCGGGCTGTGGGCAGCTCAGGTGTTCCAAACCCCTTGGTGCTAGCCCGCTGGGACGCTAGCCTGCAGGCGGACCTGCTCCCCGAGGCTGACGGTGGGCAGAGCGTGCCGGGCCTGGGCAGAGCGTGCCGGGCCGGGCCCTGGCTGCCTCCTCCTGCCAGAGGGGGATGGATTGGAAAATGACGCAAACCCAGAGGCACCCCAGAACCAGGTCATCAGTCATCCACTGGCCCCCGCCCCGTATTCACTGCTTGTTCCCCCAACACAGGCCAAGTGGCCGACGGGATTTTAGTGAGCACCTCACGTGGGTCCCCCCCCTCTTTCCCCACTGCTGAGCCAAGTCACACCCACCCCAGCTCCTGCCTGGACCCTGCCCCTGTCCCCCAGACCTGCCCCCACACCGCCTCTGAGTGTGTTCCTGAAGCAGAGCTCTGACGGTGTCACCTCTGCTGTATATGACGACTCCTCATTTCCCACTGGAGGAAGCCACTCAGCTTAGGGCAGGCCACCATGATCAGCTATGCAGGGGGGTGGGGCAGTGAGTGGGTAAGACCTAAACTCTGGAGCTGACGTCCAAATCAGGTCTCTGCCATCTATTATCTGTGTGAGCCTGAGCTCATTACTTAACCTCTCTGAGCCTTGGTTTCCTCATCAGTAAACTGGAAACAATAATACACCTGTAGATGCTCAGAACAGAGTCTGATGCATATAAGCCCTTGGTGTGTGCTGACTCTTGGGATCTGCCGTCTCTTCTGGTCTGGTCAGCATTTTTCCTTTGGGATCAGGCCCTTCTCACTCCTGCCCACCTCATCCTTGGACTGCCCACTCAGATGAGCCGATGTGATTCCTTTTAAGATCAGCCAGGATGAGGTGGGTTTCTGTCGCTTGAAACCACACAGGCCGAGTCTCCACTGCAGTGTCCTCGTCTCTTCCTGCTCCCTGACCTGCACCCCCTACTCCAGCCCCACTGCCTGGCCCCTCAACATGCCCGGCATGTTCCTGCCCTTTGCTCTTGCTGTTCCTCTGCCTGGATGCCGTGTCCCCTAATATCTTGGTCTCCCCAGATGCTGTGTGTCCTCAGTGCACCTGCACCCGTGGACCTTGAAGGCCGAGCACAGAGGAGGGAAATGGACTTTGAGGCCAGAGAGGTGTGGTTTCTCCCCCTCCACCTCTCACTTGTCAGTGACCTTAGACTTGGTATTTAACTGCTCCCCGCCTCAGTTCCCTCATCTGTCGTGTGCAGACGGTAATGCCAACCCCACAGGGTTCTTCAGTGCCCTGAACACAGTAACTCATGAGAAGGGCCTGGTGCGCAGCGGGTGCCTACGAGTCACTGGTTGACACAGTCGGTGCTGTGCTGACAAAAGCTGGTTCTGCTCTGGTGCTTCATCTCTGGAACGGCAGGAAGGCACCCCAGGAAAGCCCACCCAGCAGCCTTGCTCTGGGAGAGAGAAACAGAACACATTCTAATTCCAAAGAGTCAATGTCAGAGGCTTGGGAAGGACTCTGAGGTTCTGAAAATAAACACATGGCATGGAAGGGAAGGAGGGAAGGCGGGAGAGAAAGGAGCAGGAGGCAGGGGAGGGCCCGGGGGAGGGGCAGAGATGAGGTGCCGAGACCGGGAGAGGCAGAGTGTGGGGCTGTTCTGCAAGGGACCTTGGGTGGGGGTCCAGGCAGCCCCTGTGCATTCTCCAGGGACTCTGGTGCCACAGAGCAAAATGGCTCTGGTGCCAAGAGCAAATGTCTTATGAACACTTGGTGCCGTGACCCCGCAGGCTGCGCATGCTGTCTCAGGGGGTCATAAACCCTGCAAAACCTCAGGTCTCCGGCCTGAGTCCTCCTCGCAGTTCTGGCGTGGCCCCAGGGCCCACTGGTGGTGGCTCCTTGAGGTTCCTTCTGTGGCCCCTGCTCCTCTTCAATCTTCCCTTCTCTGACTAAACGCCTCTGAGTTCATTCAACCTAAGTGACTAGACTTGCTCCTGACTTCATCCAGGTTTCTGCTCAGATGCCACTTGCCGGGCCCCTTTCCTGACCCCCACGTCTAACATGGCAGTGCCAGGTCCCTCTCTGTCCCTCTTACCTGGTTTACCTTCCTTCATGGCACCTTTCACCTGACATAGTTCGTATTTGTTTATTTGCAGATTGTTGCCCCCAGGCACAGCCTGGGGCGTGCCCTGGCAGCAACTGGGGCTCACTTAGCTTCGACCTCTGCTATGTTCCCAGGTACAGGGGGAAGACCCGACCTGGGGCAGGCGACAGATTTGGGGAGATGCAGTTCCCATGTGATCTATTTGAAGGGCAGATCTGACCACACTATGCCCTACTTAAAACCCTTCCATGGCTCCTGATTACTCTTGGGATAAACACAGCTAGCCTGGCTGTGGCCCTCGAGACCTGTCCCTCCCCTGCCCCCATGCTTCCCCTTGCACTCTGAGCTCCAGCCCCCTGTCTATTTTCCAGCTCTCTGTCCTTTCCCTGCTTCTGCTTCCTCAGGCCCTTTGCACATGCTCCCTCTCTGCCCTGGACTCTCCCCTCACCTAGTCAGTGCCTACTCATCCTGCAGGTCTTCACCCCATCATCTTGTCCCCAGGGAAGCTCTCTGGGACTTCTCTATCTCAACTCCCCGCGTCTATGGAGAGGGGAGTCTTGTGGCTCCATGGAGCTCTCATTAGCATTCTGGGTCATAGCTGCAATGGCACATATGTTAGTACAACTCTGTGTGACTCGTTCCCCTTACTCAGTTGTAAGCAACACGAGGGCAGGGCTGAGTCTGTCCTCACTGCCCCTTCCCGTGTCCAGCATGGGGCCTGGCACAGTACACACACATGCAACGAATAAATGAGTGCATGAGTGAGGGCAGGCCAGGGGGATGAGGGACCTGGCGGAGGACAAGGACGGGGACAGCAGTGGCTCTGCTCCTTCAGCCCAGCCAGCAAACCCGACCCCTGCGCTCGAGAGAAAGCACCACTGAGTTTACCAACACCACCGCCAGCCAAATGAGAGATGGCTGGAGAAAAGCAGAAAGAGCCCTGAGTGGGCAGAGAGGGCATCCCACCGCCTTCCTGACACTGCTACCTCCTCCTAGGAGCCTTCCCTGATCACCCCCACCTCTGTGGAGTTCACCTCTTCCTCCCCTGCGTTGTGTCTGCACCTTCCACACACTTACCTTCTTGCTCATTTCATGGCAAGTGTCAAAATATAATTTATACTAGACCCCCTCCCCCATAACCAGGAGCTTCTTCAGGGCGGGAGCCGTGTCTGATTCATTTCTGTGTCCCCTGCCCCCGAGGATGGCCTGGCCCTCATTAAGTGTCCTTGAGCGGAACCAAACTGGACAGTTCACTGTGAATCAGCCTCTGCCCTTCTCCAGGCCTCAGTTTCTCCTTCTGTGAAGTGGGGAACTGTGAGGATGCAGTGAGGGGAGGGTGTGAGGTGTGGGGGCAGCACTCGCACTCGAGGGGGCTCTGCCCTGATGGGCGGGGCGGGCAGGCCTCGTCCAGAGCTGCTGGTCAGTCCTCCCTCCACCCGCCTCCACCCCGATGACATTGCCGCCATTTCCTGGGACACTGCTGAGCCGTCACTGGTCTAAGTTTTTTTTTTTTGACATTAGCAAATCTCCAGGGCCTTTATTTTATGCCATAAAGAAAGAATGTCACCAACTGACAAGGATATTTAAACTTAAGGGACAAAATTTACAGTAAATGATTGTGTCGAAAATTATGTGTCAGTCTTTGTACATGAACATCAAAATGATTCTTTCCTTTTTAATTACTCTATTGAGGTCACATTGGTTTATAACACTGTGTGAATTTCAGGTGTACGTTATTATATTTTGGCTTCTGTGTAGACTGCATTGTGTTTACCACCAAAAGTCTAATTTCCATCCGTCATTGTACACATGTGCCCTTTTACCCCTTTCACCCTCCCCTCGCTCCCTTCCTCTCTAGTTACCACCAATCTGTTCTCCTTGTCTATGTGTTTATCTTCCACATATGAGTGAAATCATACAGTATTTGACGTTCTCCGTCTAAGCCTTTCAGCCGCGTTTCACCATTTTGTCCTCACGGCCACAGGGGCCGAGATCAAGGTCCTGAGTGGTCCATCTGAAGTGCGAACCCTCCTGTCCCCCAGCTGGTGACGCATCAGAGGCCCCTTTGCTCCTGAAGCAAAGCCTGAACCCTGAGCGCAGCTGTCAAGGCCCCGCGAGGCCGGCCCTGCCCCCTCCAGCCGCACCCCCACTGCCCAGGGGTGGACACTGAGGTCAGAGAGGCAACGGGACTCGCCAAGGCCACCCCGCTGGAGATGGCAGAGCAGATTCAACCAGGCCTGTCGAGATTGGTCCTGGAGCTCGGCCGGCCCCCCAGGCCGTCCAGAAATGCCGCCTCCGGGTGGTCCGTGCCCACCCATGGGCCTTGTCACAGCTGGAAAAGACGCTCGTTCCCTGTGTCGCTGTTTCGTGGTCACGTGCTGCTCATGGCGGGAAACGCTGCCCGGCCCAGGGCGCCGTGGACCTCAGCCCCGGGGCCTCGTCGTCAAGGACCTGGGGTCCACTCATTCATGCCTTCCCTTACTCATGTTCACTGAACACCTGCTATGCCCTGATGTCCCTGCTCCCCAGTGTCTTGATATTTGTCACCTCACAGGCAGCTGTGGTGGGAAGGACGCCAGCTGGGACACCAAGTCCTGACTGGCTCTGGTGAATCGCTCTGTCCTCAGGCAGGACGCTTGACCTCTCTGGATCCAGTTCCCTGGTGTGGAAATGGGACAGGAGCGTCTGACAACCCTGTCTGCATGTTTTCACTCCTGCTCCCCTGCCCATCACCACGAACCCGCTCCCCGTGTTAGTTCCGAACCTCCACACCAGCTCCAGCCAGCCTCCACCCAGCCACTCAGGGGTCCCTGCTCTGACAGACAGCCCGTGATCTTCAGACCCCTGGCCCCCGCAGGAGACAACCGGGGCTGGAGGGGGAGGCTGTCTGGTCCTTCCTCTCCCACAGGCTCAGCCAGTGCCTGGACACACCACTAAGGAAGCTGCTCTGAGCAGCATGGGGTGAACTGCTCAGGCCCTGCCCGGCTGGCAGACTAATGCCCTCGCACTCTGAAGACTGGGCTGGGCATTGAACACTTGGCTTGATCAAGTCACACAGCAAATTCTTGGCAGAATTGAGCCTAAAACCCGAGAGTCCTAATGCCCAGCCAGGTTCCTGTCACACCACGGGCATTTTAGACGTGGATGCGGCCCCATAGGCCCTCCTGGCCTAGTCGGGGAGGGGGAAACTGAACTGGCCTTAACCTGCCAGGCCCTGAGTCCAGCTGAGCTGTGTGACCTTGGTCAAGCCACTCAACCTCTCTGGGCCTCAGTTTCCTCCCTGTTAAGAGAAAGGCTGGCGTTATGCTCCCTTTCACTCTAGGGTTCCGTGTCCTGTTAATAAAAATAACTCAAAAATATGTTGATTAGTTACCACGTTCCAGGCATCACACTAAACGCTTAGAAGCTTGATGTTGTTTAATTATACACATATGTAAAAGCAGAAATAATCCTATTTCTGTTATTGCTCACAAATGAGGAAATCGAGGCTCCCAGAGGTGAAATAACATGCCCAAGTTTACACAGCTGACTAATGGCAAAGCAGACTCTCCAGTGCTCTGCTGGACCACCCACTCCCACCCCGCACGTTGGCAAATCCAGAGGCTGCCTTCAAACAGCTCCGTTTACCCAGAGAGGGAACCACTTCATTATAAAGGCCCCTTTCCACAAAGACAAAACACGGAGACCCATGAAACTCACTCCGTTTCAGCATCACTTTGGAAATCGACTTGCTGTGATTGCCGATCCAGTGTCTGTCGGCCGCTGCCTGATTTTAGCTGGATCTCTGCAGGCTTCTCCCCAGGTTCATCCGCCCCCGTGGACGGGCAGAGCGGTTCTGAGAGCATCACTGATCTTTTGATTCAAGTGTCCCCATGGAGTACAAATCTGCTGTGCCTCAGAGAGCCGTCCGCCGTGGCAGCACAGAAGAAAAGCTACCAGGAGGGCAAGAGCCGTCTTTTCGTCGCAAAGCCCGCCCTCTTGCACTGTGCCCACCCCCCACGCCACACACACCTTGATCTTGGGCTCACAGCGCAGTTCTGGAAAACTGATGCCTTTTACTGTCTCAACTTTGTCACAGAGCGATGGGGGATGGGGGAAAGCCATCAACAAGGTGTTAAAGACGCTTCCAGTTACGTGCTCACTCCCCGTCAGGAGGGCCCTTGGCCCCCCGCGGGGAGTCAGCACCTCTTCATTTGCAGGAGGGGGGTTGCTGGGAGGTGACTCAGTGCTCCTGTCCCGGGGCACTCCATCTCCTGCCCAGTGGAAGTGGCTAAGCAGGTGGCAGGGGAGGGCCTGGGGCCCCAGAGAATGGAAACACTGTCCTTGAATAGGAACAGCCTCTACTGGGCACAGTGGGCAGAAGGAGTGAAGTGTGTTGTCTCACAGCCTGTCCCTGGGCGGGGGGCTTTCCTGGAAACCAGGGGGAGAAAAGCACTGGCTGCTTTGGGGACAGGTGCTTCTCCGGCCGGCTGGACAGGAGATCTGAGTGGGGAAGGCTGTGAGGGTCTAGCCCCTCATTCCACAGATGGGGCCCCGAGCCTCAGAGGGGGAATGGTGACTTGTTCCAAGGCCACACAGCAAGTTGGTGGCAGGAAGTGGCCACTGATGTCCTTCACTAGACCGTCAGCTTGGTGACACCAGTGTCCAGGGAGGATTAGTGAATGAGTGAATGAATGAGGTGGTAAATATGCTGTAAACGTAGACGGTGGTGTCATGTGTCCAGTGCAGGCTCTAGAACCACGTGGCCTGGGTTTAAATAGAATGGCAACTCCATGGGGCCAGGCTGCTGGCGTAGTGGCTAAGTTCACACATTTCACTTCGGCGGCCCGGGGTTCGCTGGTTTGGATCCTGGGCATGGACCTACTCGCCGGTGGCTCATCAAGCCACGCTGAGATGGCGTCCTATATAAAAGAACTAGGAGGACCTACAACTAAGATATACAACTATGTACTGGGGCTTTGGGGAGAAAAAAGAAAAAGAAGAAGATTGGCAACAGATGTTAGCACAGGGCCGATCTTCCTCAACAAAAACAAAAAAGAAAAGAAAAGAAAGAATAAGAACTCCACCACTTATTATGTGACCACGGGCAAGTAACCGGTCCTCTCTGAGATTTAGTTTCCTTGGCTGTGAAATAGGGTTCTGCTTGTACCCACCTCGTAGGATTATGAGGATTAACTGAGAAGAAGCAAGTTCAGGATTCAGCACAGTGCTGGAAACACAGAAACCAACGAAAATAATAGTTATTGGGACTCGTATTATTTTTCACCGTTAACCTATTTGCTTTGTTCTAAGATGCATCTATCAGAAGAAACACTGGCAATTTAAGAACAGCTTTTGAGGGAGAAAAAAAACAATAAGAAAGATGAAATTAAATGTCTGGATCAACTGAGAGAAGCATCTTCTTTTGGACAGTTGATTAAATGTGTGTCCCGGAATGGAAGAGTGCAGTATTAATATCAAAAGGCTGTTTCTGGGTTTCAGATTCCTGGAAATGCTCCCAGTAACTGCCAAAGACGGAGAACAGGAGCAGCGCTGTTCCCGTGAACAGACTTCTATTCTGCGACCAACTGGCCAAGCAACCCAGGGAGGTCCTGCCCCTCTCTGGCCTCAGTTTCCTGCCTGGACAATGAGCGGTGGGATTAGATGACCCCTGGGGCCTTCTAGCCCTGGATCTGGCAGGGGAAGCGTGAATTCCTCTGCCTGACCCAGGTGCACAGGTGGGGGCTCATGGGGTGGGGCCTTCTCGCCCCATTCAGAGGAGGGGGCGTGGCTGACCCAGCCTCCCCCAGTGACCCGCACCTTCCCTCAGCCCCTGAGCCAAGAGCAGGGAAGCAGAGGCCACACACCGCCAGGACCCTGGGCCTCAGGAGGGCAGCAGGCCGGGTTCTCAGCTCCTCCCTGCCCCTTCTCTGGAGTTCTGCCCACCTCTTGGCGCCAGCCCGTCCCCAGCCCCACCCTCCTCCCCAGCCATCCTAGACTTGCTCACAGGATTCCTGGAAGGCAGACCCTGGCCTACTTCCTCCCCCAACTTCAGGAGCTCCCAGGGCAGCCTGTGGGGGGTGGGCAGGAGGGGCAGGAGGGCAGGAGCCAGCAGGGAGAAGGGAGACCAGATGATGGACTCCAAGCGGGTCTGTTGACTCCCATTTGCTCCAGGTTACCTTTAAATGGGATAAAATTACCCTCTAATCTCCTTTATCTCTGTGCAGCACTTCTGAAAAGAGCATCTTGACATTTTAGGAGGAAAAAAATCAGGAGAAGATGAGACATGTAATATCCAGTGTAAACTGACGATGGAGAAATTTCCATGAACTCATAGTCAAACATCTCTTTAATGTCTTGAAAAATAAAACCATATCAGAATTTGGTTACAAGAGCGGAGGAGAATATTCCAGGAGGAAAGCCCAGCTCTGAGCTAGAAAGAAGGCCGGGGGGAAGGGAGCGGGACAGTTTGGTCGGCTGGAGCAGGGGGTCTGAGACAGGCGGTGGGAGGCTGAGCCCAGAACTCAGGAGCCCAGGCTCCCCAGGACTCTGCACTTGCTAACCGCCACCTGCTTCCTAACCCTTTGCCAACGGGCTCCTGGCCGACCTTGCTGTTGAAGCTCTCCCATGGTAACGCCTCACCGGCTGGTCCTTGCCTTGGCCCTCAGCTCCTGCCCTGTCCCCACGCCCAGCCCTCTTCCCGGTCATCTGTGACCCTGTGCTCGCTGGTCATTCCCCTTTTGTCCACTCTGTTTCTGCTCCTTCCTGCCCTTCACTGCTTCTTCTCTGAAGATGCCCCTCAGCTGTGTTCCGTAGAACCTTCTCCTTGACCTACTAACAGGTCTGGGACTCAAGGACGTGGGCAAAGAGACTTAGGGACGTGTAGGTCAGAATTACAGTGATAGCAACGGGAACTATAAGCAAGTAAGGCCAACAGACAAATGTTCTTTTTTTCTGTTTTTTTTTTTTTTTTCTTTTTTTAAAAATAATACAAGGCCTTAGAGAGAGAGACTTAGGCAAGCTCCCAGGGTCACAGTGTCAGACTCAAAGAACTGTTAGGTGTTATATCTCCAGCATGATCATTCTTGCATCACATGTTCTGTGCTTGTGGCCACAAGAGACGGTCTGAGCAGAAGGCCCAAACCCCTCGGGCCAGCCTGAAGGGGAGGCTGGCGGCCTGCGTCTCCCTTCTGTCCAGCACAGGATGGTCTTCAAATGCTCTCTCTTCAGTGGACCTATTCCCCACCTTTTCTCTGGCACTTGTCCCCTCTCACTGCTGGCCTCTCCACTGTCCTGTGGTCCTGCATTCTCAGCACATCCTGGACTGCAGCCTGTGGTTTGAGAGGCTCCATTGTTCGTCTTGCAAAGAGTCTTTGCCTCAGAGCGTGGTTTTGCTGCGTGAGTGTGCTTGTTATTCTAAGCCCCACCCACCCGGGGATGGAAACCCTCCCTAGATGAAGTCTTTACACACCTGTGCTCCTCCCACGGGACCAGCCCTGTCCTCCTCCCCAGCCCCAGTGAGACCCAGACCCCTCGGAAGGAACTCTAGGACAAGATCTATAGGATTCATCGTCACTGGTGCTTTCCTTACAGAAGTGATGGGCGTCTTCCAGCTGATCTGAGACTGGAGGCAGCACGTTCAGGGAGAAACAGGGTGAATTTGGAAGCAGACACGCCTGGCTTCAGATCCTGGTTCCATCCTTTGCTGGTCACATTATCTTGGGCAAGTCACTTTCCACCCTCTGATCACACATTTCTCCACAGCGGCGACCTGACAGGGTTCCTGCGAGACCAGGCCCACTGTCTGACACACGCACGACAAGCCACAGTCCACTCCTACCCCCGCAGTACTGATGTTAATCTCTCTTCTAGAATTTCTCCCGTCGTATTTTAATCATCTGTCTATTTGCCTGTCGCCCTCACAGGCTCGGGGGCTCCCTGAGGGCAGGAGTCACATCTTGTGCTCTTAGCTTCAAACCCAGTGTCTGCCACCCAGCAGCTACCAGTATGTACAGCCTGATTTCATGGAACACGGCAGGGTCTCGGACACTGCTTTGCCCAGTCATCATGGTCTCTTCCTCAAGGCACTGTGTGTGGACCAGAGCGCCTTGGTCTGTCCTCCATGTCTGTCACCCTCTCCATATCCATTTTTTTCTTAGAGTCGACAATGTGTTTTATTATACATCTTAGACTTATACATTTCATATGACTTTAAAGCTTCAATTAATAATTCAATGAAGAAATTTTATATATATAGTATATATAGAGAGAACATGGTATATATATATAGTATATAATATATAGTACATAATATATAGTATATAGACTATACATAGTATATAGTATATATATAGTATGTGTGTGTGTATATATAATATATATTAATTATACATATTATATATAATAATAGGTTAATATATATATTAACCTATTATTATATAACCTAAAAAAGTATATGTATATATAGGTTAATATATATATTAACTTTTTTACCTGGCATGTAGTTAACACTATGAACCACGATAGGCAATGTCCTCTTTGGATCTAACCGCTTTTATTATTGCATTTGATTACAGCAAACGGCTTCAGTAGATACAATATTGCTAATTGGAAACAATGAGAATGACTTTATAACCTGTATTTTTTGACATCTTTGAGATCTAAGGATTATTTTTATCCTAATAAAACTCCAAAAATTGTCCAAAGAAAATAAGAGTGTCCGTAAACCACCTGGAGCATCTGCCTGAGAACCGCCGCCAGCAGAGACTCAGCATCTTCAGGCCTCCCAGGATGAGGCGGTGGGACAACAGATTTCTTCTCCGCGTCCCTGGAGAACGGTTTCCTCACATCACAGGCGTCTTCACCGCAGGCCGAGTGGGCCTCTGTGATGGTCTTGTACGCACTTAGCGCAACTGCTTGCACATGTCGACTGCAACTTGATAGACAGATCAGTTAAAAAAAACTCACCCTTTCCTTTCGAAATGTCCTCTAATAACTCCATTAGTTTAGCAGCCAAACCAAGGCATGGAAATTCCAGAACAGCAAAGCTTGTGTCATTCCCCCCTAGCTGTGGAGACTCTTTGACCCATCACGTAACTCATAACCCTCCACCAGGTCCCTCTGTAGCCATGAAATGCTCCGGCCAGTGGACGGGGACTGTACGTGAAAAGCATCTGTGAGGGACCGCGCTGATGCTGTTGGAGTGGAACAGGTCACCGCAGGTGAGGGCCTGGGGGTGGTCAACACGCTACCGCCACTGTCACCCCCTCCGCCCAGCCGGAGCCTCCCACAGACCTGTTGGAAATCACGCTGGGCCCGGACATGCAGGGCGGGCCGAGGAACCTATGTATTCATCTCTCCAACTTCCTTCTGTCCCATTTTTATTTAAATGATTTCCTGAAACTGATTTTCTGTGCCCCTGGTGGAATTTCTGTTCATGCTTCCTCATTTTTATTGACTTTTATGGCATTCGTCTCTGGAACGGTTCATTAATTTCCTCCTTTTCTGTCTTAAGATACACCAGCTCATTTTTCAACTCTCTTTTTTCTTTCTCTTTTTTTTTTTTTTTTTTTTTTGCTGAGGAAGATTGTCTCTGAGCTAACACCTGTGCTCATCTTCCTCTATTTTGTACGTGGGATGCCGCCACAGCATGGCTTGATGAGCGATGTGTAGGTCTGTGCTGGGGATCTGAACCTGTAAACCCCAGGTCTCCAAAGCAGAGTGCGCAAACTTAACCACTACACCACCAGGCCTGCCCCCAATGCTTTCTTTTTATAAGTCATCGATACCTCTTCTCTGATCCCTTGGTTCTTTGAGTTTTTCATTTTGTTTCGTGTCTGGCCATCCTGCTAGCTTACCTAAACTTTTCCCATAGTTCTTGGGTAATTCTATTTTTGGGGGGCACGGGGTAATCCTTTTTATGAAGTAAGTCCTTTATTTAACTTTGAGTTATGTTACTTTCTTCTCATTCTTTTTCCTTTGTGAGAGGCTCAATCGAGCATGGCTCTCAGCAAATCAGTCACAGGCTGTCTGTGTGCTGTGCCCCAGGGGCCCACCCTGCTCTCCTCATCGTGGTCGCATCCGGCAGCATGGCTCACCAGTCTCAGGTCTCCTTGGCCCATCACCCCTGCCACGCTGAATCGAGGCACTGGGTCTCTTGTAGCCAATCCACACCTTCACCCCTCCTCAGCCCATTAGAAGTTCCCTGCCCAGCCTTTCAAGGACGTTTACATGCAGAAGTTAGCCTCCACGGCTCATTGAACAACAATTTAAGCCTTCCAGTACTTGAAAGTCACCCCCAACTCCTATATTTCTCTCACATCCCACAATGAATCCACCAACAGATCTCGTTGGCTCCATTTCAACATGTCCAGAGTCTGTCCCCTTCTTACCACCTGCATTGTGACCACCCTGGTCCACACCACCACCATCTCTCTCCTAGATAATAGCAAGGGTCTCCAAACTGGTCTCTCTCTTTCCTCCTTTGCCCCCGCACTCAACGCAGTAGGCAGGGTGGTCCTACCAAATGCGAGGCGCCTCGCGTCATGCCTCTGCACCAGAGCCCCGCGAGGGCTCCAGATCCCACTCAGGCCTGTGAAGCCCTGGCCGCTGTGGACCATTTTTGAGCTTTTTAAAACCTGTAATTTATTGTGATTTCTTTTCTCATTCTAAATAAATGTCAAATTATGTAGCTAATTTTGATTCCTAATTCTGGGTTCTTCTAAAGATAATATCCCAAATTGTATGTTTCAGGTCCCACAAAACATGGATCCACTGCCTTCCACGGCTTCCTACAGCACTTAGAATAAACCTTAACCTCCTCCCTGTGTCTGATCCTTCCCTGACCATTCTGACCCCCCATCCCAGCTCTCCCCCACCACTCACCACAATGCAGACCTTCCCACCTTCTCCCTGTTCCTCTAATTGCTGGGCTTGGTCCCACCTTAGTGACTCTGCATTTGCTGTATCTCCTGCCTGGGACCTCTTCCTCCAATTTCCCCTTCTGGTTATTCAGGGCTCAGCTCAAGGCCACCTCCTCTGAGAAGCCCTCAGGGACAACCCCACTTAAAGTGGAGCCCCTGCCCGTCCCGCCCCACCCCAGTCACTGCTCTACCTTCTGCTTTGTTCACCTCACAAGCACATTTCTGTCTACCTGAAAGTCTAATGCCCCTCTTCAGTGCCTGTGCCCTTCCCACACCCTCAGAGCAGGGGCCACGTGACCCCGGGAGGGCAGGGTCATGTCTGTCCTGTCGATGTGGACTCCAGCACACAGAACAGTGCTCAGCTCTCCGTAAACACTCCATGGATATTTGCAGAGTTAATAGACTGTTGTCTGTAGTTTGAAGTGACACCTTCTTTCTGGAAGGTCTGTTGGCAGTCTGCCCCAAGAGCCTTAAAATGTGCAAAGCCTTTGACCCACGATTCCCACTCCTAGAAATGAACCCCAAGGCAATCATCAGAAAGACACACAAAACGGGAGGTTAACCACTGGTAAAAACCATGGAACTCAATCAGAGCTGCGTTTTTGTCTTGGCTCCACCAATTAAATAGCTGCTGTGTGACCCTGAGCAAGTTCTTGACATCTCTGAGCCCTGGTCTCCTCACCTTTAAATGGGGATAGAAATAGTGCCTTCAGGAGAGGAAAGCTTGGGGCTCCCATGAGGTTGTGCAGTGAAGGCGCTTAGCACAGAGCCAGGTATATGAGAAAGCTTGATAAATGAGGGCTCTTACTCTATTTCAGGATGTTCATGATACTGTTGATTGTAATGCAATAAAATCTGGAAGATCCTAAATATCTAACTGGGGATTGTCTAGATCAGTGCCATCCAGCTGAAATATAAAGTAACACAAGCCACAAGAGGAAGGCACGTGTGTAATTTTTAATTTTCTGGTAGGTACACAAAAAAGTAAAAAGAAATGTGAAATTAATTTTAATAACATATTTTGTTTAACCCAACATATCCAAAATATTATTTCACATGTAATCAATATAAAAATAATTAGTGAAATATTTTACATTCTTTTTTTGGTACCAAGTCTTCAAAATCTGGTCTGGTGTGTATTTTACGCTCACACACATTTCAGTACAGGCCAGCTGCATTCGGATGCTTAGTAATCACCCGTGGCTGGTGGTTACCACCTTGGAGAGTGCAGGTCTGGATAATGTGCCATACAAGTTTAAAATATGTACATCCATGGAAAAGTGTGTTTCAAAAATAATATTTAATCATGCAAGAAAAAGCTCATGAAATGAGATTAAGTGAAAAAGATGAAATTAAAATGCAAAATTGAATAAAGTATGATCTCATTTTTGTTATATATAAAACTATGCTTATGTTTATTTGAGTATGTAAATTGATGGGTGTACCACAAGGAAATGCAGCAAAATCCTAACAGGGGCCATCTGAGGAAGCAGAGTTATGGCGGCCTTAATTTTGCCCTCCCTGCTTTTTCTTTTCTTTTTTTTTTTTTTTGTGAGGAAGATCAGCCCTGAGCTAATACCCATGCCAATCCTCCTCTTTTTGCTGAGGAAGACCGGCCCGAGCTAACATCTATTGCCAATCTTCCTCCTTTTTTTTCCCCTTTTTCTCCCCAAAGCCTCAGTAGAGAGTTGTATGTCATAGCTGCACATCCTTCTAGTTGCTGTATGTGGGACACGGCCTCAGCATGGCCGGAGAAGCGGTGCGTCGGTGCGCGCCCGGGATCCGAACCCAGGCCGCCAGCAGCGGAGCGCGCGCACTTAACCGCAAAGCCATGGGACCGGCCTCCCTGCTTTTTCACTATAAGCCTATGTTACTTTTAGAGTCCGTGGAGGAATAACGTTATTTTTGAAGTGTTCACAGCACGTTCAGCCATCTCACGCCGTGACCTGACCACGGCGATCGTTTGTGGATGTGTGGTGCTGGATTAAAGAACTGGCCCCAACTTCTTCCCCTTCCCCACACCTGTGCACTTGCCGTGTGACTGATGTCCCTTCCGCAGAAGGCAGAGTGAGCCTTCCCCCCCTGATGCTGGGTTCTGTCTGTGACCTCTTGTGGTCAATGGAATGTGGCTGGAAGCAGCAGTTGTCAGTTCTGAGTCTAGGCCTTAAGGGGCATAACACGTTCCCGTGTGACCTCTTGTGCCTCTGCCATTGCCATGAAAAGATGCCCCGTCCGGCCCACTGGTCCCAGGAGAGCAAGAGACACGTGGAGCAGACCTGCGTCCCACCTGCAGCTTAGAGCCATCAACCTGTAGAGTGTGGGAAACGCACACTTGTTGTGGTGTAGCACACAGATTTTTGTGGCTGTTTGTTACGAAGTTCTAGCTGACTCCTACAGTGCTGCTGAACCATTTTACAGGCACTCAAGTCTAACAAGGAAGGCAAAACTTGATTGGAATTATAAGTTAGAAAGCTGAAATCAAGAACACTTTTAAAAATTCAAAAATACAATTCCCAAGGATCTTTAAGGCAAAAGAAGCCCAGACCATACGGCCAGGAACCTCGGCCCCATTTCAGACACTCGTGGTTACTAAGACCTAAAGTCACAGAAGGACAGAATTCCCTTGTTCTTAGGTATTACTGATTCCCGGGCATGCCTAAATGAAAACCTCCAAACCTCTCAATTTAAGAATACATTTTTTTCCTCCTAGAAAAATTATGCATGTTCATTATAGAAAATACAAACAAACAAAGAAAGGAAAAGAAAAGAAAAATCGCTCTTAATCCCATCACCAAACTATAACCTCTGTCCAACATTGGTGTATACACATATATTGCGTGTTTTTACACGTTTGTATTTTTCCTACAAAAAGGAGAGTGTACTGTACATCCTGTTCTATAATTTTCTATTTACATTTCATAAACCTCTTCCCATGCTATTTTACATCTTCTGCCGAATCATTTTGAAACTAGGAATTCTTGCCTAGTTTTCCATTGAATGGATGTACCACGATTAACTTTACCTAACTCCTATGGTAACATGTGTAAATTATATCCAGTTTTTAGCTATTATAAGCAACTTCCTATGTATTAGATTGCTGTGTGCAGCTCTGCTTGTTTCTAAGGGTTAAATTCCTAGTGGTGGATTTCTGGGCTGGGGTTATATGTATTTATGAAGTGTTCCATCTCTGGGTGACATTGTCCTCATCTGTCTGACCAGGGGGATTTCAAACTGGTGACCTGCATGGTCTTCTGGATCCTGGTCCCTTGGCTGGCACGACTTTAAGGTTCTGGAGGACTTGACACTCCAGGATCCCGCTGGTGTCTGATTCCCAGCAGGTGAGCAGAGAGGTGATTCCCGTGCAGGCTGGGGTTGACAGGCCAGCGTCCAGGCCCTCACCAATGGAGGCCTCAGGTTAGAGCTTCGCTTACCTATGCCTCAGTTTCCTCATCTGTCAAACAGGGCTGCCTTGAGAGGATCCACCACGTGGGGTCATTTGAGGATGCTTTTCCTGAGTGTATTCAAGGAAAGCGTTTTCTTCACCTCCACTGGAGATCTGCAAAGCTCTGCTTTGCTGGGGGAATTGGGACACCGTCCCCATTATTCATGGTTGCTTAGGAAGCCAAGTTGCCTTTGACGTTTTATTGGCCTGAGATATTTTCTTCAAAGGCTCCCATCAGCTCTGCTGGTTTCTACCAATTTGATGAGATGAGAATCTGCTCCCTCCCAAAAGGGAAATCTGACTGTCAGCCATGGCGAATAGAAGGAGAAAGGTGTGATTTCGCTCGGGGCTGGTTTTGGGGTGCTGCTCCTTAGGGTCCCTGTGAGAATCCCCAGAGGAAGCAGTGGGAGGTTGGGTGTTGCTGGGCCATCTGGTGGGTAAAGAGAGCTGAGCGGAGACTGTCCCGGGAGGATTATCCTGAGTCTTCTACGTGAGGGCCACCCAGGAGGGGGACCTTGGAGACTGAGGCTCGGGTCTCCTGCACCAGCTCTGGTCTCTGTGACCTGCCCCCCTACTTCCCCCCAGGACTTCAGGAACCTATTTGAGTAACTTCAATTCCAACAAGTCTGTTAACTGTCACATTAAAGTCAACAGCCGGAGCTGGCTGTGCCAGCTCACAGCATTTTAGAGCCGGGAGGGACTCTGGACCTTCAAAGACCGTGACTGCTGACTGCTCAACACTTCTAACGGGCCCGCCTTCTGTTCGAATGGAGCCTTAGCACGGCGTTCGAGGTCTGTCCCACACTGAACTCCAGGGCACACCCAGCTTTGCCCCTGGGCTCTGCCCTGCGTGGACCCTCACCCCTGATCACAATATAAACTGTCCCAACACATTAGGCACCTCCCCTGGTCTGGGCCTTTGTACCTGTGTCTCCTTTGTCTCTCATACGTGTCCTCTCTCCCACCTGGTGACATTCTCAGCGCTCATCAAAGACTAGCTCAGGTGTCACCTCCTCCCTGAAGCCTTCCCCGGTCTCTCCAGGAAGAACTAATTGCTCTGTCTTTCATGCTTCAAACGCCTTTGTCAGAAATTGACTTGTCATTTCTTTTGTCACTTGTCTTAGTCAGCTCAGGCTGTCATAACAAAATACCACAGACCGGTGTATTGTTTACAGACTCTGTAAACAACAGAAAATTATTTTCTCAGTTCTGGGGGCTGGAAAGTCCAAGATCAAGATGTCACCAGCGTCAGTGTCTGGTGAGAGGGCTCTCCTTGGGCTGCAGATGGCTGCCTTCTCTCTGTCTCCCTCGTAGCCTTTCCTTTGTGTGTGCATGCTCTTCTTATAAGGGCACCCATCCTATTAGATTAGGGCTCCACTTTTATGAAAGCACGTAACCTTAACTACCTCCTAAAAGCCTGTCTCCAAATACAATCACGTTGGGTGTTAGGGCTCCAACAGACGAATTTTGAGGGGACGCAATTCAGTCCACAGCACATCTCTTTCCACAGAGATGGCAAGCTCCTTTAAGCTGGGGGCTTGTTTTTGATTTTTGTGTTCTGAGCATAAGTCTCTGTTGTAGGATAAGTAGAAGGGCCTAGCATATGGAAGCATTGAGTAACAGGCTTATACAGCTGAGCTGAATAGGGAACAAGAGAAAAAAGACTTTGAAGATAGACATTTGTATCATATGAGATCTTTCCAGTTTCTAGAAACAGAAAACATAACACAAACTTCCTAAAACAATAAACAGAGTTTAATGGCTCATCAAACTAAAAATTTCCAGTTGTGGGCTTCAGGAGCTGTTTGATCAGGGTGTCAGGTTCATTACTTTACATTTTTCTCTACTGTATCCACCTTCATATATTGATTTTGGCCTTGGCCTGGCTTTGTTCATGGTGACAAAGTGGCTATATCAGGTTTCAGTTTCATGTCCTCACACAAACCATTAAAAAAGACAGACTACCCATGTCCCATAATTCTCAGCAAAACTACGATTTGCACTGATTTAACTACCCCTGAACCAACTGCTGTGGCAAAGCGAATGTGATGCCTGAGTGGCTTAGACCAATCATGCCCCACCTCAGTTTCTCAGGAGAGTCAGCCCCACACAGTCTACACGGCCCTACAAGATGGGGCATTTTAAAACATGAAATTCAGGTTTCCATCTTTCCTCCCTTCGTCCCACAAACAAATAATACACAGCTGTTCTAAGCCAGGTTCTGTGCTAGGTGTTGAAGGCACATGTAAGGTTAGGACGAGATCGTGACCTCCAGCTGATGACAATCCCACTTAAAGAGACGTTGAAAATTACCCAGTAGGCGGCGAGGAGCCAGAAGGGAATGTTAAGCGGGGGTGAACGACTGTATTAGTTATCTTTTGCTGTGTAACAAATGACCCCAAACTTATCAGGTGAAAACAGCAAACATTTACTATCTCAAGGTTTCTGCGGTTCCAGGATCTGGGCTCAGCTCAGCTGGAGGCCTCCAGCTCCAGGCCCCTCCCATGGCTGCAGTCACGGCATCGGCCAGGCCTGCGGTCAGCCCACAGCCAGGGAGGATCTGATTCCAAACCCACTCACGTGGCTCTCGGCAGCCTCGGCAGACTGGCTTCGTGCTCACTTATACACACCTCTCCCCGGGGCTGCCCTACGACGTGGCAGCTGGCTCCCCCGAGACCAGCGACCCAAGAGAGAGTGAGAGACAGCCCCCAGACCTAGAATTAGAAATGAATCCCATCCTTCTGGCATGTTCTATCTGACAGAAGTGAGGCAGTAAGTTCAGCCCAGACTCGAGGGCAGTGAATGACACGAAAGTGTGAATACTGAGACATGAGGGTCCTCAGGGGCCATCTAAAAGGCTGCCCGGTGCAAGGATTTACCAACAGCTCAACGTCACAGAGCAGTGACACTGCATCGCCTGCAGCCTCAAAGAACAAAGATTAGCAACGGAGGATTTAGGAGTTTGCAGGAGGAAATCGTATGGGGCTGGAGGGCTTCATTTATTCATTCAACAAACATTTACCGAGTGCCCATTGTGGGCTGGCACAGTTCTGGGTACTGGGGCTGCTGCTGTGCCAAAGACAGACCCTGTCTCACCTCATGAATATTAGTGTCTCACAGGAAGCAAAGTCGATGGAGACATTCATCTTGAATGTCGCAGAAAAGGGCAAGAGGCTAGACTATGAATACACCCCTTACCCCGCCAAACCAGTCTGGGGGTCAGGGAGGGCCTCTGGGGAAGGGACGTTTCAATTGAGCCCTGAAGGATGAGGAGGAGAGCCAGGGGAGGGGGCCTGGGGGGTGGTGGTCTGTGTCCCTACTCCTCCCTGCCCCTCTCCCCATGTCTGCTGGGCTCCTGGCCCAGGGCCCATTCCCTCTGCCTGACGGGTCATCCCTCTGCTATTCAAATATGTGCTCCTCTTCATCCTTCAGGAATCAGCTCAAAGGTCCCCTTCTCGGAGAGACCGTCCTGTCCCACAGTCCAAGGTTGTCACTGCCCGACCCTGTCCAGAGCCAGACTGTGACATACCCTGTTTCACTTTCCCCCCAGCCCTTCTCCCACTGGGTTGCTCTTGTCGATGCCGTGTCCGCCTGTTCCTCCTGCTGCCCCCTCCAGACGTGGGCTCTGGCGCAGGGACCTCGTCTGCTCACTGCTGCACCCCCAGGCCCCGCGGGCCGGCGCATAGTAGGGCCTCAGTGAGCCTGGGGGATGGGTGAACCCGACGTTGGCCTTCCTCTGCCATCGCACATTCTCTCCTTGAGGACTGACCAGTATCCTGAAGTGTCTGCAGCTCCTGGGCAGCGTGACCCCCGTCCCCTCCCCTCTGACTCTCCTGCAGCAGAGGGAGCTCAGAGCCTCAGGCGTGAACCAGCCAGGCCTCGCCCGGGGTGTTTCATGGCTCCTCTCTGGGCTCCTAATAACAGCCACGTTTGAGAGTTTGGAGAAGGAGCGTTAAGGCCAGTCGAGTGGATAAATCACATCTTTTAAAATGGGCCAAACATGGATTTACACAACAGCCTGTGACAAACGCATCTTCAGGGGACGATCTGGCAGGAAACATCCTTTTTCCAAAGGGCACCACAGTCCTGGGAGAAGTAACGAGGGCTTTTTTAGGATTCTAGTTATTCCCCGGTGCTGACAGGCTGAAGAGCCGAGACCTGCCACCCACTCAGAGCTCACGTGTGCACCCACGGTGTCTATACTTGGGTCTCCCAGGTCAGCGTCCTGCTCCCAGGGGCGGCCTGGCGTGTCCAGTGTCCGTCCTCGTGGTTCCTGCCTCCCTCCAGCTGACATGCCCCTTCTCCACCACGAGGTCCCTGCCGCGCCTGCGGTATCTCCCCCTCCCACTCGCCCCTGGTCGCCCAGCGCTGGTCTGGGGCCGGCACGGAGGAGAGAGTGCGAGCTGCGGGGTCTCACAGGCCTGGGTGTCCAGACCTCACTCATTAGGAGGTGACAGAGGACCAGCCACCTCACTACCCTGTCCCCTGCCCCACACTAATGGGGGAGAGGCAACAAAGCAATTGGAAGGCTGGAAAGGGGGATTATGGGGCTGTTATTTCCTTACTGGCCCCTTTTAGAGCTGCAGGCTGGGGGACCTGCGGGACTGTGCGGCTTCCCAACGTCCGGGCTAAAGGACGGGGCTCCTGGCTCCCACTCGTGACCCCACCCCTGTCCTTCCTCCCCACACCCTGGAAGGCTCTGCCCAGTGCAGCCCTCCCTCCGCAGCTGGTCTCCTGTAATCCCCTCCCTGGCCCAGCCCGGGGCCTGCCCCTCGTCCTCCAGTCGCCCTCGTCTGGGGCTTCAGGACCCTGCAGAGCTGTGCTGCCCGACCTGGGCCCTGTCCCCGCTGCCTCCACCTTGCACCAAACCCCATCGCACTCGACCTGCAGTGAGCACCAGCGTGTCCCCATCCATTCTCGCCCCTCTTCACATCCTCCCCCACGGCAGGCTGGTTGATCTTAGCAAAATGTTGAATCAAAAATGAAGTTCTGCCCATGCTTAGAACATCTTAAAATAAACCCCAAACTCCTCATCACAGAATGACAGTCAACGTGCTGGCAGGAACAGACCGTCAGAAGAGGGAGTATTTGAGGAGCTTTTAGTGGAGGAACCATCGCCAAGGTGTGGAGGGATGAGGGACGCACAGGGGACGGAGGGGCACTGGGGGCGAGCAACAGTGGGGAGCCGTGTCCATCGTGGCCTGAGTCCTGCAGGGGCCAAAGGAGGGAGCGGATACCAGACCCCGGAGAGAGCTGCAGCCACGGGAGAGGGGCCACCTGCTGGGGCCACGGGAGGGAGATGCAACCATTGCCGCCCGTGGCTCAGCGAGAGGAGCTGGGGAATGAACACGTGACCTCTCCACACCCCCCTGGGTCTCGTCTGTTGCCTCCAGGTCCCAACAGAAGCCAGGGTCCCAGGAGGGCACAGGGCCTGTCAATGTCGCCCCTGCAGGTCCATCTCCCAGGCAGAGAGCAGGGAAGACAGGGAGGGTGGGTCTGGAGGGCACAGGGAGACGACAGCACATCTGGCCTCCAAGGCTCAACCAGATCTGCCCCTCAGATGTCATCCCCTGCCCTTTGCCCCTCACTCACTCTGTTTCCACCACACTGACCCTTGTTCAGTTTCTCAAATACACAAACTTATTCCTGCCTCAGGGCCTTTGCACCCCCTGTGTATTTGGCCTGGGGGCTCTTCCTTCTAATCCTTTCATGGCATTGAGGTCTCAGCACAAGTGTCACCTCCTCCTAGGGACCATGGAAATGCCCACCCAATTTTGTCCCCACGCTCTACCCCACTATCACTTTCTGTCACTTTACCTTGCTTTACTGTCATCGTAGCTCACATCATCGACGTGCGCTGTTTCCTTCTTTGTCCAGGTTGGAACATTAGCCTCCCCCCACTCCCAGGGCGAGAACTGTGTCTTGATTATTCCCTGCAGTGCCCTCAGCACCAAGAGCACACATAGCTGTTTATTTAGTGTTTGTGGAATGACTGTCTGATCCCAGGGCAGCGAGTGTCATGGTTAGGAGCCCAGCCTCTGCAGCAGCACCGTCTGAGGGTGAAGGGCAGCTGACTCAGCCTCTGCGGGCCTCAGCGTCCTCTTCTGTTAAATGGGGCCGAGAACCACCTCCCACAGGGGGCTGTCTGCGAGTGAAGTGAGAACACCCTGGTGAGCCGCTTCCAGACCGGCTCACAGCAGGCGCTGAAGAGCGTTTCCTACTCCCCTTGTTGATTTCGGGGAGCACCGAGCCCCCGGGAGCTGCTCCATGCTTTGCTCCCTGGTGGCTGAGCAGCTGCTTCTCTCCTGAGCCCGGGCTCCCTAGCAGACCCCTTCCTCGCACACCAGCCCTGGCAGTCTTCCCTCCTTCAGCCCTTCGGATGCGCCCTGCCCTCTCCTGCCTCAGAGGGGAGCACACACCGTTCCTGCCAGCGCTTCCCTCCTCTCTCCTCATCTACGGATGCCTTCTCAGCGCAAACAGCACCTCCTCCGGGAAGCCTCCCTGATTTCACTGGGCCCAGGTCAAGCCCTGTTATCCCCTCCCCGAGGCAGCACTCCCTGCTGGGGAACTCATTTTACTGTGATTAACCAGAAAATGTTCACTTGCCTGCCGGGATCGATGTGTCTAATTCTCTATCATATTCCCAGTGTCTAGTTTGTTTTGATGTTTGATAAATAGTGGAACCCCCACCCTACGAGTGCCTCCATGCCCCTCGCTCCCCGCAGCCAGGTGTGTAGGTTCGGCTATTCCGGCGGGTCAGGCCCGTTCGCGAGTGGGTGTCAAGGTCTCTGGGCAGAGGCCTCTCAGGAGACCTCTGGCTCAGGGTCAAGGTGCTTCCTCACAACTGGTAACCCAGCCTGGGCTGGGGCCTGGCGTCCATCCCCTGGCCTTTCCTCCCAAGGCTCAGCCCCTCCCTCCCTCCTTCCCTGGAACACATACTGAGCTGCTCCTCTGGCCGGGCACTGGGGTTCAAGACACTGCCCCTGACCTCCGGGGTCCCAGCTTCCCAGAGGGGACTCACACCACGGGGTGATAAGCTGTGAGAGGGAGGGGGGGGTGCAAGGGGAAGCAGGGGAGGCCCCAACCAGCCTGCTGGGTGTCTGGGGCAGTAGTCAGGGAAGGCTTCCTGGGGGAGGTGTCCCCAAGCTGAGTTTCGAAGGATATAAAAGAGCTGCCCAAGGAAGTCAGGGAGAGGCATTCCTGGCAGGGGAGCAGCACGTGCAGTGTGCGCCGGGAGTGAGAGAGAAGTGGGTACATTCTGGGAGCCACAGCAGCAAGTGGGTGGAGAGAGGGTAGAGGGAGGTGAAGTGGAGATGCGGTGTGGTGGACTGTGACGGGCCCACACATTCCTCCCCCTGAACGTGTGCCCTTTGTCAGTGACGTGGCTGCTCTTGGTCTGGTTCTCTGCACCCTGAGGTGGGCTCGGGGGCATCAACAAACACAAGCAGAGGCTTGAAAGCCCTGTGCACACGGCTGGGCCCTTCCTCCTGCTGGGAACCCCGCGGGCGCCACCACATGGGTGAGCCGGAGCTGGCCTCTCGGAGGGCGAGAGACCATGTGGAGAGAGGCCCCAGCCACCCAAGTCATCCCAGCTGTCCCAGCTGGAACCCGGACAGGCGAGCGAGGCCACCGTCGGAGACTGTCCAGACGGGAAGAACCGATCGACCAACCCACAGGATCGTGAGAAATAACACGTTTGCTGTTCTAAGCGGCTGCGTTTGGGGATGGTTTGTCGGGCGGTGAATGCTAGCTGGTACACGAGAGGAAGGAGGGCCTCTGCGTCTGGCTGGGGAGTCTGGGGTTTATCGCCGGGACTGGGAGGGTCAACCCTGAGACACAGTCAGGTCCTGGCTGTGCCATCTATCCTCTGTGGGACCCTGGGCAGTTCCCTTCACCTTTCTGTGCCTCCGTGTCCTCAGACGCTGCATGGGGACGATGACACTTCAAAGCACAGTGAGAGGACTGCACGCCTAAATAAGACCGTGTGCGGGGACATTTCCTGGTACATCGAGAGTGCCCAGGACGGGCTGGTTCCTCATCATCAAGCTCGCAGTGTGACTTCCACCCTGGAGCTCGGGCCCCCGTCAGCTGACTCAGCCCCCAGTCTTCACTGAGGAGACCCTGACCTGGCCCGTAGGGTGACCAGCCATCCCAGTGTGCCTGGGACTGTCTTGATTTTTGCACTCAAAGTCCCATGGCCCGGGAGACCCCTCAGTAGCCCCAGATAAACTGGGACCGCTGGTCGCCCTACCTGGCAGGCAACCCTGTGGGTCTAAAGAAATTCATGATCCTGGCCCCTCAGCCCACCCAGGCCCATCCAACTGTCCGCAGAGGGCGGTGTCCTCTCCCTCATAGAGCTGAGATGCCCCTGGCTTACAAATAAGCATGTGCAGCACGCACAGGCTCCGGGGAGAGCATAATTCCACGTGCACATGAGGCAGGAGCCGTATTGTTAGCTGTTTCTCTAAACACCTGGAACCTTTGGGTAACGGCTGCGTTTAAACGGAGCACCAGAGAAATTAGAGACGACACCAGTGTCTCTACGACAGCGTGTGGCTCTATGAGAAGGTCGTAAAGCTCCGAGCCAACTCCAGTACTGGGCCGCCTGGTCTGCTCTGAGACAGGGGCGTGGGGACCCTTCTTCTTCGCCCCTATCCTCCCAGGATGGTGGGCCTGGGGGTGGCCTGCCTTAGGGACCTAAGAAAGGTCCTGGACTTCTGCCCCCTATGTGGGGGAGTGAGTGTCCCTAGGAGGGGCTGAGGTGAGTGAAGTGGGAATCAGGGGCTGTGATGACCTCTCCTCATCGAGTCTTTATAACTGATACCCCTTCTCTCATACATTTGGTCTTACTGGGAGTCGGAGCCAGGCTTGTGGTGACAAGAAGAAGGAAGTCTCATCCCTTGAGGGCCCAGGGGAGCCCTGGGCATGCAGCAGGCTGCAGGACCCCTCTGGTCTGGACTAAAGCATAAGAGGCCAGAGGCTCAGACGGCCTGGCCCACTTCTCCAGAGCAGGAGGCCCAACAGGCCCGTGGCTGCGTCCTCCTAGAAGACGAGCGTTTCCCTGGAATTGCCGTGTGCACAGACGTCCTGAGGAGCCACGTGGCCCGGCGACTGTGACAATAACGCCAGCCACACTGACAGCGATGACTGCCTTCTTTAAATGCCGGCTGTGAGAGGATGCACGGCACAGAGCAGAGCCACGCTGGGCAGCCTTTTCTCCATCATCAGGGCCCGCCTGGAAGGTGAAACACTTGCCCAGCTCCGTGGAGCGGGGAACAACACGCTCCCTGTGCTGGAACTCTGAGCTGGGTGTCTGGCTGCTCCAAGCCCAGGGCCAAGCAGAGTGATATCTCTGTCCACGTGCGAGGACACGTGAGGGCGCCAGGGCCGGGAAGTGCCGGGCGGGGCAGAGGGGGCAGGCTATGGGCAGCCTGTCGGGTGTGGATCCTGGCCTGACATTTATTTACCAGCTGTGTGGCCTTGGGGCAGTAACTCCACCTCTCAGCCTTCAGTGTCACCATCTGTGAAATGGGAGCAATAACGGTCCCCACTGTCATGGGATGCTGTGAAGGTCAAATGGGTTGACATCAGCCATCCCTTCAGGTAAGAGGCTGGGAAGGAAAATGATGAGACAAACTTGTTCACGCTGATGGAGGGGGTGCGGTAATGAACTTGGTCTATTGGTGTGCAGAGCACTGTGGCCATTTTTGCTGTCTCCCACCATCCTCCCTCTGGCCATAATTACTTACATTAGTCTCACGTGGGAAATATTCTCCCCCTATCCTGGGATCCCCCAAATCGCATCCAATTCAGCATAAGTCAGGACGTCCTGGATCTCGCGATCAAATCAGATGTGGCTAACGCTCTCTGAGTATAGCGCTCTCGATCAAAAGACCCTGAAGCTAAAATGACGACTTATTTCACCTTCTCCCCCCTGCACACACCCATGACAAAACTGCCAGGCACAGACAGGACAACTGTAATAACCCCTCCGCTCAATAGAGCGGAAGATCAGAGGGACACAGCAGGCACTGGTCCATACAATCCTGACATCCTGGTGGGCGCATGCTGTCAGCTGCTGCCCCCGCAGAGTCAGAGATGGTCCTGGACTTCTGCCCCTGGGAGTGGCTTCCCAGGACATTGTCCTCCAAGGTCCTGACTCACCCTTGGGCTCCTGGCTCCACCCTCTGAGTCCTCCTGTTCTGTAAGAAGCAGCCTGGGTTTGCAGCTGGGGGTCTTTCTCAGCCCGCTTCCCACCCTTGGGGCATCAGAGGCCCAGGCCTTTCAGTCCAAGGTGGAGTCCCTTTTGCTGGTACAACACATTTTGTCACTGTGTGGGCTTTCTATGCATCTGATTGTACTCCACTCCATCGGACAAGAGGCCCAGACAACATTGTCTCAAGACGAGCCTCTGCACTTGCCGTTTCTGGCTGCCTCGGGTTCACGTCCTTGAGAGTCTTAGAAAGTCTTTTCCTCAGCTGAGAGGCTCTCTGAGTTACTGCCTTAAGTCTTTGGTCTTAACGATCTTATAGCCTCAGCCTAAATTTAGTCTTTGCCAACAGGCCTTGTTTCATTGGAAATTTTTTATAGGTTGGGGAGACTGAGGATAAAAATCAGCTTTATTTTCCCTAACTTTGGCTTGCGAATTGAACCGTCTTTCTTCAGCTCCTCTCTGTCTTCCCATGCTTTATCATCAAGAACCAACAGACGCTTTCCCCATTCTGCCTGGAAAACATTTTGCCGAGGGTTCCTTAGGTACCTTCGCCATCTTCCAAGTTACTGTCAGTTGATCTGCGACGACATAACAAGAGTTGTCATTTTTCAAACCTGCTGCAGCAGTTTCCGCTCTGTCTTTCTCACCTCCTCTCACAATTTGCTTGCTATTTTTTCTAGACTTTGCTCACAGATTTCTTGGCCCTTTTCCATGCCTGTATGATGTGAGATTCACTGCATTCTATTGACCAAAGCGAGCAACCAGGCCAGCCTGTACTCCGGGTCGGAGGGATGGCCTCTGCCTGTTGATGGGGGAGCTCCAGCTATGATGGTCAGTTTTGTCCTTGTCACACCCAAGGAGTCCATCGGCAACACTGTTTAGAGCATTTTTTTTTTCTTTGTGAGGAAGATCAGCCCTGAGCTAACATCCATGCCAATCCTCCTCTTTTTGCTGGGGAACACCAGGCCTGAACTAACATCTGTGCCCATCTTCCTCCACTTTATGTGGGACACCGCCACAGCCTGGCCTGACAAGTGGTGCGTCGGTGCGCGCCCGGGATCCGAACCCGGGCCACCAGCATCGGAGCACGCGCACTTAACCACTACGCCACAGGGCCAGCCCCATAGATCCTTTTTTTTAATGCATCGACTGTTGATGACACCAGTGTGTCTCTCCCAGCTCCTGAGCCACTAGAGGTTCTTTGATGATGGAGCCACCTGTGGCTGGAGCACTGAGCTGGCAGATCTGGACACCGGGTCCCAGCCCCCGGTCCCCCACTGTGTGGATGTGTACTCCTCCGGCTGTCGCCGGCTCTCACTGAATCACCTTTGAGCAAACACTCATTGAATTGTTACCTGGTTCTAGGCACCCTATTTGTCACAGAGGGAAAGAAAAACAAAATCATGGTCCTTAAGTGCCAAAAATCCACGCAGAAAGAGATGGCTTCAATTCATTTGTTATCTTGGGGACACAAAGCTGTTTTTCCTCCCAAGCCTGTTTTATTTATTAATTTTTTTAACGTAACTGCTATACCGTTACCAAACCCTCCCAAATTAACAGTAAGCCCTTAATTTCATCAAATATCCAGACAATATTGAATTTTTCTGATGGCCTCATAGATGGTTTTTTTTGGTCTTTGTTTCATAGTTTGTTTGTTTGACTCAGGATTCAAATAAAGCTGATACATTGTGATTGGTGTACGCGCTTTATGTCTCTTTCAATCAATAGTTTCTCCTCAGAGTTCTTACACTTTGCTTGTTGAAGAAGCTGTGCGGTTTGTCCTGTCATCCTCAGAACCTCTGGGGCCGCTACTGTGGGCCCGCAATCCCCTCGCCCCGGGGCAGACCCCAGTCATCAAACCCAGAGACACTTCCTCTCCATCAAGGGCTTACAATTTAGGCTATAAATAACCTCACGGTGGTGTCCATCAGGTTTTGCCATAAATTTAGTTTTGACATCAAATTTAAGAAAAAAAACTTTCTCTTTTGGGACCTTTGGGCATTTGGGTATTTCGGGTAAGGGGCTATGTGACGGACTGAATGTGTACCCCCCAAATTCATCTGTTGAAGCCCGACCCCCAGTGTGATGGCATTAGGCGGTGGGGCCTCTGGGAGGTGATTAGGTTGAGGTGAGGCCGTGGGGTAGAGCCCCCATAATGGGATTAGTGTCCTTACAAGAGGCCAGAGCTCACTCTCCTGCTCACATAAATAAGAGGTCATGTGGGCACACAGCGAGATGGTGCCGTCTACAACCCGGAAGCGGTCTTTCACCAAGAACCAATCTGCCAGCACCTTGACCTTGAGCTTCCAGCCTCCAGAACTGTGAGAAATAATTGTCTGTTGTCTAAGCCACCCAGGTGACAGTATTTTGTTATAACAGCCAAGCCGACTAAGGCAGATTGTGAACCTGAATCATTGGCCAACGTGCCACCAAGGAGGCTGAGGCACCACGAGGGTAAGTAACCGACTGAGGCCGCCCAGCTGGTGAGGAGAGACGGGGTCCTCATCAAGCAGCCTGATGCACGTCCACGTTCCAAACCCTGTGCTGAGCTCCTTCCCTAGCACCCACTAGGTCCGGGTGTAGACAGATGGGGTTCCAATCCCGGCTCTGCCCCTCGCCAGCTGAGTGTGCTCTCCGGCTGGCACTTCGCCGATTGAGCCCCACTTTCTCCATCGACAAGGCGGGAGTAATGCTGCCCACCCTCAGCTGCAGGAGGACTCGGTTGGGGAGGGTGAGAGAGGGCCGATGCATGGTGGGGACCCTGGAGCTGCACCTCACCCTGTCACTTGTAGGGTAACGGTATGTATGGGGACCTCATCCCTGTCCCCCTCCTCTGCCCACCCCCTGAGGCCTGACTTGCGTGGGACGCCATAACCTGCAAACCCAAGAGCCACCTGTCCCTTCCACCCTCTCCCGACAGCTGCCCTCTGGCCCCCGTGGGCTGAGGGGTCCTCACATAGGCAGCGTGGGCTGCTTTTGCTAGGGGACCAGGGGAAGAGGCCTCCACAGGATCCAAAGTGGGCTTGGGGCACTCAGGACAGGAATTCCAGGGGCCTGGACAGGCAGAGACGGTGTAGGAGGGGAGGTGCAGGCTCCAGTGGGCCCGTCCTCTGGGCTCTGGAGGATCTGTACCTGGCTGTGGAGCTGTGGGGCCGTAAGCAGCCAGAGGATGGCCGGAGCGGGGCCCACCAACATGGGGACCCGGGGCAGGGGCCCCTTGCACCGGGCTGAGGGTGGGCTGCCTTAAATAGTCGTCCCCTCCCTCTCCCGTTCGCCGTCCGCCTCATCCCAGGGCTTCGAGAGTCACCCATCTCCACCCACCCTGCCTCGCTCAGCTCGACTCGTCTCAGCCCAGCGGTCGGCTCGGCTCTGCTCAGCGTGGAACACGGCTGACGGAACTTTATCAAAACATCTAAACATGAGTTTTTCCTGCACATCAACCCTTCATCTTCTCACTGTGCTACTCCCTGAGCATTTTATAGCAAGCGGAAAGGGAAAGAAAAAAGTCACCCTGGCATTTATTGAGATAAATTGTGAGAGTCTGCAAGGCTGAACTGTTAAAAATTCATCTTCGCCTGCTGCCAACGTCGCGAATGCAGCTGATGGGTTGAGATTCCTTTATCTTCCCGAAGTGTCTCTGCGCAGAAAGAGGGCTCCATTCCTACCCGCTCCGACTCCCTGCTATTCAGATTGCAAGACAGTCTCCAGCCCCTCATCCATCCTGAGATGGCAGCGATTCCACACAAACCGGACTCGGGACACCTGTCCTGTTCTATTACGGGCAGTGCCCTGGAATGCTCGCGATGGATTGTTTCTTGTGGCCTCTCGTGGGAAAGAGTGAAGGAAGGACACTGCTGAAAGCTAATGACATCCAGGCATTTTGCCTCTTTGATCAGTTAACTGTTCTGTCAGTTAACCCCCGCCGCACCGTGTAGACACCTCACACAGGAAGCACTGAAACTGTTCACGAGCCTGGGGACCAGGCGGGGCTGCCGGCCCAGGACCGCCCAGCTCACGTGTCCGAAGTCAGCGGGCGCTCAGCACAGGCGGCTTCCCTGGCTTGGCTGGGCTCTCTCCTGAGCCCAGGGCCTCCACTGCTGCTGACCGGCTGATGCGGCTCTGGTCCACGTGGCCGGGCTGGCCTTACCCACACGGAGCTCGTGGGGTCCAGGGGAGACAGGGAGACTGAGGGGAGGGGATATGTGAGATCCGGGTGCAGAACTGGCACAATGCTCTTTTTGCACATTCTCTTGGCCAGAGCAAGTCACAAGACCAGGCCAGACTTAAGGGATGGAAAAAGACGCCACGTCTCCATGGGAGGAGATGCGGTCACATTGCAAAGGGCCAGATTGGGGGCGGGGGGCAGGAAATTGCAGACCCCTTTGCAAATAACCTACCTCACTCCTATTATAGCATCGAATCCGCGAAGCCATTCTGTGAGGGAGCAGTCATTAACTCCATTTGTCAGATGGGGAAACTGAGGCTGAGAGAATTCCATTTGCTCATTCTTTTGTTCCTTCCCTCTCGATTGGGCACCGTGGTATGCTGGGCCCTGACTGGCACTGGGCATGTGGTTGTGACCCACGTACAGTTAGCCCCGCACTGGGGAAGCCAGAGGCGGGAGGCGGACACCTATGGACGAAGACGACATGGGACGATTCTTGCTAACGGGCACAGGGACGAGGGGAGGTGAGCATAACCCGGGGAGGGGGTCTGCGAAGTTTTCCCTGAGGACCTTCTAAGCTGAGATCTGAGGAGCAGGATCTAGCCAGGCAAAGAAAGGTGGAAAGAGTGCTCCAGGCAGAGTGGACAGCAAGAGAAATCATAACAGTTCAGTGGACAGAAGACAGATTACCGGAGCTTCCCAAGGCCGCACGGCCAGAAGGGCAGAGCCAGGATCCTGTCCCAGGCTGAGCTGCTGTAAGCCAGGAGCTCTTAGTGCAGCCAGCGGTGGACGGGTCAGTCTCTGCAGCAGACTTGGAGAAGGGGTCCCGGGAGCCCAGAGAGACTCTGGGTGCTCAGGGAGCCTCCCTCTCCATGAGCTCAGAGGCCATGAGAGAAGGTGGCGACAACCCGGATGGAAGGAGCCGGGGTCCTCCATCACTGGTGGGAGATGTGTCTACCAGGAGAACCCGACCAGGAACCTCTGCAGGGACTTTGCACAGGAGAGAAAACAACTCTTATTGAGTGAGGCTACCGGATGTGGGGCTATTTGTTACGTGACCTGTTCTGAATCATACAACCTAGTCCCATTCCTCGTCCAACCTTCACCAGCAAGTGTTTACCGGGCTCCTCTGTGCCAGGCTCAGAGCTGAGCATCGGGACAGCCGTGAATGAGACCGACAAGAGGTCTCAGAAGCAGCTGGTGAAGCAGCCAAAAAAAGATTAAATAAAAGAATAAATACATAAAATTGTCACCTAGACTGAAAACTGTTGTGAAGGAAAAATATAGGGTGGTAAGACATCAAATGCCAGACTTGGGGAGGCCGTGGAGGACCTCGGGAGGGAGGTTGGGAAGTGCCTGAGGGCGGGGGGCAGGGTGAGAGGAGCTCCCTGCAGAGAGAGCAGCAGGTGCAGCCCCCCCCATGTGGCCACGTGACCCCCAGTTTTATGCAAATCACTTCCCTCCCTCCTCACAACAACCCTGGGGGGGGGCTGTTACTGTCCCATTTTACAGGGGAGGGGCCTGCAGCCCCAGGGAGGTGGAGGGAAGGGGACAAGTCACACAGCCAGGAAGGGCCTGGCAGGGATCAATCTGCTCTCATGGAGCAGGGACGGGTCAGGGCCGGGGAGGAAGAAGAGCTTGGGGGCCTGGCTGGTTCGAGCTCCAAGGTCCTGTGGAATGGCCTGGGAGTCCCCTCTGACCCCCGAGGATATGACATATGGCGTCTGTGGGGCCAGAAACGCAGCCTGGGGTCAGGGGAAGAGCATGGCCGGGATCTGACCCAGGGCCCTTCGGGCTAGCTGTGTGCCCTTGGGCCACGCACTTGACCTCTCTGAGCCAGTTGCCTCATGTCTGCGGGGAGCAGCACCAACCCTCAGGGCTGGGGTGAGGAGTGGGGAGGGGAGGGGAGGCAGCGCCTCCAAAACCTCAGAGCCCAGAGCTGTCTCTCTGTTGTCCTTCGTCCCACAGAGGTTTCCCAAGCTCCCACGGCGCACAGGCCATGTCCCACCAGCCCCTGCGTCCATCACCCTGGTCCCCAAGCCTGGGACACAGGAGGACTGTCCACTAAATGGAACCCCATGGAAGCAGGGACCCCGTCTGTCCCCATCACTCTGTCCCTGGCACCTAGGACACTGTCTGGGATGCTCCAGGCTCCCGATACATGTTTGTTGAATGAATGAAATATTCCTGTTTTACAGACAAGGAAGCCGACAGCTGGCAGTCAGGGCAGCGAAGATTTATCCACGTACGGAGGGCTACAAATCCACCACGACGCCTCGGCGAGTGTTTCTCGGGTGCTTTGGAAGGGACCCTCAGGGGAGGCTTGGGTGTGACATGCTGGGGAAACCTCTGGGCGGCAGTTCCTGGGACTTCGCTGCCAGCCCTGGCTCGGCGCTCACCCTCAGATGGGCAAGGCGGGTCTGGGAGGGACAAGCAGAGGTCACCCGGGGGTCCCGGGAGACCCTGGCCCTGAGGACAGGGTGATGAGGAGGGCATGGCCGGGGGTCCCTCTGCTTCTGGGACCTCAACCCAAGCCTGCTGCCTCAGCAGGGCTGGACCAGACACCGGAACCCAGCCTCGGTCAGCGCTCCCGCCCTTTCCTGCCCCGGCCTCGGGGACGTACCCCGCTGAGCGCGAAACGACCCCATGAGGAGCGTGTGACTCCAGGAGGCTCTTCTGAGACGCAAACCCTGACCAGTTCTCACATCGACCCGGACACAGAGCGATTCGTACTTGATTAAGCAAAACACTACAGGCCACAGAGTGACCATTCTGAGTCTTTCGTCTTTTCTGCCTCCCTCGCTTCTCACAACCTATTAATTTCCAGTTTTCTTCTTGGCCTCCTGTCCTACCTCTGCTTGCGAAGCAAGTCCCTTTGTGTCTTCCCCCCTCCCCCCTCCCTCCCTCCTCCCTCCATCCAGTATTTTTGGTCCTGCCATGTGTCCCAAAGCCCCCCAGGCCCCAGGAGACAACAGTGTGTGAGATGGACAGAGGCCTGTCCTCCTGGAGCTTCCAGTCTGGGCGGAGAATGACAGGAAGGAAATACAATGAGATACCCCTCCCCGCCCTCCTGAGTCTGTCTTCCTCGTGGGGCCCCAGGACGGGGTGCTGGAGGCCTGGTACCTGAATCATCAATGACAGTCCAGGGATGCTCCCAGGGTACTGTGCAAGCACAAAATAGGGGTGACTCTTCCTGGGGATCAGAGAGACTTCCTGGGGGAGAACACATCGAGCTGAGCGTTAAAGGACCAATGGATGTGACCACTGGGAAGAAAGTGGACAGATCCCAGGGCAGAGGTACTCATTGTCAAGGGACTCGTTCCAAGGTCATATTTGTTCAATGGATGAGTGAGTGAATGAATGAACCTAACCCAAATTCTCCTTTTTGGCACCACCACCTAAGACACTCCAAATGCCTTCACTGTTCTTGGGGTAAAGACTCAAATCCTTAATGTGGAATTTGAGGCCACACATGGTCTGGCCTGTGCCCACTTCTCCAGGCTCCCACCCACATCCTGCCCTTCAACCACACAGGTCTTGGACCTTCATGGTCACCAAGAACCCTCCAGCCACAGGGCCTTTGCACATGCTGTTTCTGTGACAGATCATTCCTGTTCATCCCTCAGACACCAGCTTATCTCATCCTCAGGAAAGCATTCTCCACTCTCCCTTGCCACCACCCCCCATTATATGCTCTCATAGCCCCCAGAGCCTCTTCTTTACAGCCCATATCGCTGTACGTTTAATTGTGTGATTCTAGATTAGTCTCTGTCTCCCCCTCTAGATGTGAGCTCCCCAGGGCAGGGCCCATGGCGGTTTCCCTTCCTGTCACTCCCCTAACACAGTGCCTGTCACCAGGCAGGTGCTCAACAAACGTGCTGAATAAATAACTGAGCATCGTCACGCCGGGTGTCCCTCTGTTCCTGCACTGGTGCCCAGACGGCCGTCCACCAAGGGCCGGGATCTGCCTCAGCCGTCCCCGTAGCCTGGTGCCCACCTCGGGGTCTGCCCCTAAGTGGCGTCAGTCAGTATCTGCGGAAGGAAGGGGGGCGGGGGGCCGGAGGCGAAGGGGACCTGAGACGAGAAGAGGCGCCGACGCGGCTCCGGGCGGGCTGGAGAGCCGGCCTGTGAGAGAGGGACGGTCCCCGCCCTCGCGGGCGTCTGGCTCGGGGGACAGTGGCGGCCTTGCCGGCCCCGCCCGCACCCGGGGAGCCCCCCGCGGCTGAGCTGAGGGTCTTTTCTCGCCCCGCGCTGGCGCTCAGGGGCCGCCGCGGGCTCGGGAGGGGCCGCGGGCGTCAGCGCGGGCTGCAGAGGGGGACAGGAGGGGCGCGGGCGGGCGTCCCCGCGTGTGGACGTGATGGGGGTCTCCCCTCCGCAGGGAGCTGCCCCCCGGGATCTGCAGGGGCTCACAGGGCCGCGGGCAGGGCAGTTCTCGGCCGACGGGACACTCTGCGGGCTGGTGTCCGGTGGGGCCGAGGGGCTGATGGCATGTGGTCTAATGGCCTCCTCAGAGCGCCTGGGGGACCACTGTCCCCTCCCGGCAGACGGGCAAGGACACTGCCGTCCTCGCTCCCGCCAGGAGCACCCGGGAGAGAAACCAGGTGAATACAACGTCCCGGGAGCTCCTGCCCCGCCCTGCCCACCACCCCCTCCCCGGGAGCCGCCTCCACCCGGGACGGGGCGCCGCTCCACCGGCTCTGGGGAGAGGTTCCCGGGGACCTGCCCGAGGAAGACCTTGAACCTCCTCCTGGAGAATTCCAGACCCGGAGGCCTAAAGATCTGGGAGCAGGGAGCTGCGCGCTGCTCCTCCCTCCCTGCATGTTCTCCTCCTCCAGTCTGTCCTTCAAGGCCCTGCCTGGGCTCCTCTCCTCCAGGAAGCCCTCCCGCGATGCCTCCAGCCCATGTAAGCCTTTTCCTTCCCTACCTCCTCCCCCATGTTCTGCAGGGCACGGTGGGATGGAGGAAGGAGCACGGGCCTTGGCGGCAGAAGGCTGGGCTGTGGACCTGCTCTGCCCTCCTGAGCTGTGTGACTTTGGGCGAATCACTTGACTTCTCTGGGACTCCATCTCCTCCATGAAAAACGGGGGCAGTAATAACAGGGACAGCTGCCGTGCTGTGCCCCCTCTGTTTCCAGGTCAGCCTCCTTCATGGGATGGTGAGGCGCTCCGTGATGGGGACTGCATTTCCTGGATCAAACCAACACTTTCTAATTCAGAGAGCTGCCCACTTTCCCTTTCAATCTCAGTCTTAGTCGTCCCCCGACAGCTGGTTTGAGACATCAGAACTGTGAGGAGATGTGGTTTCAAAAGGATCAAAAATAGACATAGCTGGGGGCTGCTGGGTTAACCAGTCCAGCCGCATGGACCCCTACTGTGTGCTGGGCCTGGGCCTGCACCTTTACAGAGCACTGAGGAGGGGGCTGGCACATAGTGGGCTCATGATAATCCTGAGCTGTTATTCTGATGATGGTGGTGGTGACACGCCCTCCCCTGTTCCCACGCCCCTCTCCTGCCATCAGGGGCTGGCCCCTCCTCGCTGGTCCATCTCCCCCGAGGCTCTGTCTCCTGGGAGGGGCTTCACTCCTTCTCGCCCGCTTAGTTAATCCCCAAGCCCACATCTCAGAGGAGGGCGCAGGTCTTGGGCTCAGGGCGTCACCCTGCTCAGCTCACTCTGGGAACGAACGCTCCCTGCAGCCAGGCCCGCAGTGACTGGCGTGAGGCTGCGTCTCTGGTCTCTGGTCGTGGCGTTCACGGCTCATCGTCAGGCCGGCGTTTGTCCTCCTTTCTCCCCTTCCGAGGAGAGACTCTCGGAGCAGAACTCGGCCATTTTCTCATAAATATCTGAGCAAGACCTTCCTGCACAGAATCACAGATTCTTGGACCACCAGAGAGGGGAGGAACGAGGAGATCATGCAGTCCAACAGTTGGGGAAACTGAAGTCCACAGTGGAGATGTGACCTGCCCGAGGTCACTCAGTGAGTAGGTGGCAGAACAGGGACCAGGACTTGGTCTCCTGACCTGTGGCTGATGCTCTCAGCTCTGCCTTAGCCACACGGATCCAGTCCTGGGGCTGGCTGGGCCGGAATCCCAGGCCTGGAACAGACAAGGGAAGGGCAAGGAAGTGTGGACCTGGGTGGAGGTGTGGAATTAAGCCCATGGGGTGAACGCCTGACACTGGGGCCCCTCGGGCTCTGGAGGGAACAGTGCAGGAGCGTCTCCCCGGTCCCGATGGAGCCAGCGGACAGACCTGAGCCTGGGGTCATGGCGGCCTGGGATGGAATTGTACAGGCAGAGAGACGAGCCGGAGTGAAGGCAGAGGGACGGGGACTGCAAGAGGCTCACTGAAGGCTTCTTCAAAGTCACCTGAGCACCCGCGCTATGCCAGGGGCTCCTCTAGGTGCTGGAGACACAGCAGTGAGCCACAGGGTATGCTCCCCCCCCCCCCCCCGCCCCCGCCCCGTAAAGGTGGAGCCCAGGCTTGGGTGGGGGATGGGGACATACGCAATAGATTGGCAAAACCAAAAAGAATATCGGAGAGTGAGAGCCTATAAGAGGGAATTTAATAGCACGGAGGCTGGCACGTGGAAAATGAGCTGCCAAATGTCCCCGTCAGGGGCCCAGAGGAAACAGGTGACCCCCTCAAACTGGGTAAGGAAAGACATTTAAAAAGGAGACTATTGACAAAGGTGTGGGCAGGGAGCAGGGCACCTGCGGTCGGGGGCGCAGTACCCGGGTCCACCTGCAGGGGCTCCGTCACCTCCATCAGGTCTGAAGGGTCCAGAGGCTGGGCTGGGGCCGGGATGCAGGGAAGGCTGTGTGGAGGGGCTGTGAGGGGAGGGCTCTATGGCGGCGGGGGGCAGGGGCTACCTGACGAGGGAGCTGAGGCCTGGGGTTTGGGAACACAACTCAGACTCAGCAGGATTGAAGTGGGAGGGACTAAACCCTAGCGTCCCTCCCCTCCCTCTCCACCCCTGCCGGGCTCCCTATTGACCAAATGCCTCTGGAACCCGGATGGTGAAGGAGCCGGTGATGCGGTCCGTATGGGTGCGATCTGGCTTGTCTGTGCGGAGAACGGCTTGGAACCGGGCAGGGGTGGAGGCGCGGGGTGGGCACGGGGCTGTAGCAATGGCCAGGCCAGGTGAGAGGCCTGGACCAGAGCAGTGTCCACGGGAATAAAGGGGAGCGGCGGATTTGAGACGGAGGTCTGTATATACACATCCACACCTCTGGGACTTGCTGATGCAGCAGATGGGGGATGATGCCTGAGTCCACAGCGGGGCTGGGAGAGCCCTGTGCTGAGCTGGGCCAGCTGGGGAGGAGCAGCGTGGGGGAGGAACGCAGAGTCCTGTTTTGGCCGCTAAGGTTGAAGACGGGGGTCAGGCCTCCGAGCGGAAACGCGGAGCAGGCAGCTGGATCCCCAGGCGGCTCAGAAGGGCTGGCAGCGTAAACCTGGAGTCACTGGCTGAGCGAACACATAGTCCTCCTGGAAAGAGGAATTCCTTCTCTGCGTGACTATTAACCTGATTTTTCATGGAAGGATTCATTCTTGAATATTCTTTTAAAAATAATTACTGAGAATTCGCCAGGCCCCGTGCTGGGGGTGGAGATTGTGGGGGCTGCCGTCAGAGGAGGCCCCAGGAGGCCGGGCTCAGGCAGGGGGAAGACTGAGGCGATCTGGCCCCTCCCCGAGCACCCCTCAATGTCGGTGGGGTGGCGGCAGGGACTGGGCATGAGCGGGGAGCTGCTCCTCGTCCCATCTCTGAGCCTTGCCTCAGCGCCTACGACCCGGGGGTCTCCAGGGAGCCACTTTTGGTCCCTCAGTTCTCTCTCCTCAGGCCTCCAACCCCACATGGGATCCATGCTCTGAAGCTGTCCTGGCACCCCTGGCCGCTGTCCCTCCCTCTGACCATGGGGAATGGCGCCGCAGGAGCCTCCTCCTACCCCAGGAACGCCTAGTTCCCCGCCTGGGTCTGCACTTTGGACACTTAACTAAACACAAGAAATGTCACCAATGGGGACAATGTGACGTGAAAGTCGTCTGAGGCTGAGCAGAGGTCAGGCCGTTTCCCCTGGAGGACAATGAACTCAGCTTCTGGAACACTGACGAGCTGCCACTCCAGGAGGAGGGCCCCCACAAATGCCCAGGCGGGAGGGCGCACAGCCCCGGGTCAGATACTGTGTCGGGACAACCTCCCTGCTGGGCTGGGAGCACAGGCTCCAGAGTCCCTCTGATGGGGCTTCCTCCTGCCACGGACAGGACACTTGACACTCTGTGCCTCAGTTTCTCATCCGACAGAGGTGACTAAGAGTGCTTCTCTTGTACAGGCTGTCATGCACGGGGGAAGGTGTGTGTAAAACACACACAATAGTTGTTGTTGTTACTGGATCTGAGAAGGTGCCTTGGAGGGGGAGCCCAGAGCACCTCGATCTGGTCCACGTGCGTGCTGCAGGACAAAGCTCTTCATCTCCCCGAGCCTCGGTTTTCCTAATCTTTAAAATGGGCTTGGTGGGGATCAGACAAGAACACGTCTGTGAAGGTGTCTGTGGGCCCTGAATGTCACACGTGCTGCTGTTGTCAGCCCCTCGGTGGCCCCGCCCCTCCCTCCCAACCCTAGTCACCCCTGAGAAAGTGCACATTGAGAGATGGAGCTAACACGGGTGTCAGGCCCTGGCCTAGCCCTTAACTAATCCACACCACAGTGCTAAGAGGCAGGCGCGGTCACCATCTCCAAGCAGATGAGGAAACTGAGGCACAGAGAGGCTGAGTGACTTACCCAAGATCACCCAGTGAGTGAGGGGCAGAAACAGGGCTTGAATCCCGGTGTGTCTGACTGAAGCCTGTTCCTGTGGCCGCCCACGTCACCGGGAGGGGGAAGCACAACTGCCCCAGGAACCCCTGTCTCTAGGGTCCAACCTCACTTTCCGCCACCACCCTGCTCTGCTCCAGCCCTCTCTCCTCAGCCTGCCTGGCTCTTCTGTCTGACGCTGTTTCCCGGGCCAGGCCACAGCCTCTCCTGGTCTCTGTGTCTCTCTGAGTGAAGGAGGGGGCGCCGGGAGGGTTGCGGGTCTGCAGGGCTGTCCTCTGCATCCAGCAGCCCAGTTGTTGTTACTGGAAGGGCCTGGGGTCAGGGCTGCAGGCCCGGCATGAGCTTCCTTCCTGCAGCCCGGCAGCCTGGCCTCTGGCCTTTGCCAAGTGCCTGGGCCTCTCTCTGCTCCTGTTCCTCGGGGACTGCTGACCGGGGAGCAGCTCAGAGTCCCAGAGCAGTCTGGGGGTGGGGTTGGGGAACAGGGAAGACCCGGGGCAGCGAGTTGCCCCGCTTTGGTGGGACAAAGCAAGATGACTGTCAAGGGTGGTGAGAACTGGCCAGAGGAACAAGAGAGGAGGGCGAGAGAGCCAGCATGTGCAAAGGCCCAGAGCCCCGAAAGAACCCAGCTCAGGAAAATGCGGGAATAATGCAGCGTGGCCCAGCACTGGGCGGTGTGTGGAGGGAGACGGGATGGAGAGGCTGCATGCATCATGAAGGGCCTCGAAGGCCAGGCTAAGGCCATCCGTCTGGGGAGACAGGGAGCCACAGCAGGTTTCCAGCCAGGTTTGCTACTGGGGGGAGGAGGGTGGGTTGCAGCCAGCAAGATGGGAGGCCGGGGCCACGGTGCAGGTGAGTGAGGACGGCCTGAACCCCGGCCAGGATTGACCCTGTGAGAGCACTGGAGGGACAATGACCCCAGGTGGCCCTGTGGCTGGCGCTTCCTTTACAGACTTTTCCCCATCCCGGTCTCACTCGGCCGGGCCACGGAACATTGGCCTGGGTCAAACTCACCCCTCGCTGCGGCCAATTAACCTCAACTTCTCATAAATTTTTCATGGCTTGTTAACTGATAGGAGCTGGGCAGCCGCTGCTGGTGCATCTCAAAGCGGAGGGTGAGAAGAGCTGAAACGCTTGCGGGTTAGTGTGTTAACACGGGCCGCGTTCACCGCCTGTTGTTTCGAGTTGATTACCTGGTGCCTGAATGCATCTCTGTGAACATCAAGTGACGCTCTTACCGCCCATCCACGGTCAATCACCAGGACCCAATGGCAGGGGTGTGGGGTGTGCAGGAGGCAGTTCCCGCACTCGGGGCTGTAGGAAGGAGAGACTGACGTGGATGGGGGAGGGGGCACCGTACAGCCTCTGAACGGGAACAGCTTCTCCGTTAACCCCACCAGGAGATCTCGGCAGCCTGGAGCGGGGTCGGGGTTCCCAGACTGCTGCCTGCTGGGGTCCTGTGGCCTCAGGAAATTACAAAACTGTTGTGAGCAGGAGTTTTTCTAAAATGGGGTAATAACACCCACATCACGGGGTTGATCTTCCCTCCTGGAATGTGAGTCCTAGGACAGGGGTCGGACTCAGTGAAAGTTGCTGCAAGGAAGGGACGAGTGAACGGAGAGGGCGGCAGGTCCTGAGGACGGAACCTGCACCCCAGCCCACTACGTGCGATAAAGGAGGATGCAGAGGTGTGGGGTGGGTGGGGTGGGGGCTGCCCACAGAGGACACCATGCCTGGCCTGGGCCTTGAAGCGTGAGTAGGAGTTCCCTGGATAGACGAGGCGGGGAAGGGCCTTTCAGGGAGAGGGCACAGTGTGAGCAAAGGCCTGGAGGCATCAACCGCATTTCACTGTTGCCTGGCTGTAACCTGAGCATCCGTCACAGCAGAGGAGCGAGGGCCGGATCCTGGGGTGCCCGTGCTGAAATGTGGCCAAATCCCGGGCACCCAGCTGGGAGGGGTGTGGGAAGAACTTAAATATTTGTAAACCTGTTCACAGGTTTTTGGAGCCAACTGTCTGACGTTGGGCAAGTTACTTAACCTCCCTGTGCCTCAGTTTCCTCATCTGTGGAGTGGGGATAATGACAGTGCCCCCTCACTGGGCTGGGGTGAGGACTGAACCGGTGTATCTCGCCCCCAGCAGGCGTTATGAGAGCGTTTGCTGGACTGATGCTCATCATGTGCCGCCTCCCCCACCCCAGGGGTTTCCTCTGATCCTCAGAACCACCAAGTGGGTGGGGGGTGAGAGGATAGGACCATGGGTCCCAGTGAAGAAACTGAATCCCAGGGAGGTTGAAGTGGCTTCTTCGAGGTTGCAGCACTCAGCTGGTGACGGGGGGGGGGAGCTGAGATCTGCTCCCATGTGCCTGACCTCGGAGCCCCCCCAGGGCCCAGTGCTGTGTCTGACCAGTGGTGGGGGCTGCCCTGCTCTCCCATCCCTCTGGGGAGGCTCCTATAGCCCCGGCCCCGTGTGAGCCCAGATGCAGGGGTTCACACAGAGACCTCCAGACGCTCGGTGGAAAAGGAACCCGTCCGCACACACGGCCCAGACCGCTGGGGGTTGCTCTCTCTCTTCTGCCTCGTCCCACCTCAGCCTCCGCTGCAGAGTACATTTGCATTCTCCGTGACACCAGGAGCTGCATATACAACAGTTTGTAAGCTGGGGAAACCTCACACCTAGTGGATGGGAGGTTCTGGCAGGTGCTTCTCGAGCTGCAGAGGCCACCACACTGGAATCGCAGCCTCTAAGGTCCTGACTGACAGCCTTCAAATCCCAGAGTCTTGAATTCCCAGGTCTTCACTTAATAGAATCTTAAAACTATAAAAGCTTGTGTCAGAATCCCAGGATCTTAGATTCTCATCTTAAACTTTTTACTTTAATAGATCTTAAAACCACAAAATACTGGGTCAGAATCATAGAATCTGAACCTCATGTCAGATCACAGAATCTTAGGATTTCCAAGACTGTACTCATCAGCTTGCTCAGATGCCCAATCCCTAGGCAAGTTCCCTCGATGATGTTCCAACATTGTTCCTGGATCCTTCAGGCCTCAGATCTTGCTCCAGTGTCACCTCCTCCAGGAAGCTCTCCCTGACCAGGTCAGAGCCCCCATCACAGGCTCTCATGGCTCCAAGTGCGTTGCCTTGTCAGCCCAGCCATAGGTACCATTGTACATTTGTGTTCATGATTATAGATGAGTTTGTCTCCCCTGTTTCCCAGACTGTGAGCCCCATGGGGGTGAGTTTGGTCTGATTTGCTCATCACTGGATCCCTAGCACAGGGCCTGGCACATAGCAGATGCTCAATCAATATCTGTCTAATGAATGACTAAATTAATGAATGATTTGAGTGAACGGATGGACGGGCAGATGGATAGATGGACGGATAGATGGATGGCGATACCAGCCTCAGAGAGGTGACGTGATCTCTAACTACCACACCCCCCGTAAGGCTCTTGGGACTCCTTTCACAACCAGCTGAATAACCCTGGACTCAGAGACTAAGTGCCCAGCACTTCAGCCAAAGCCTATGCTCTTCCCACAAGTATACGTGAAACCCCCGCCACCCAAATGGCAACATATCTGCCCCAACAGGCTGGCCGGGAGGCCCGTGCTGTGCAGGCTCAGTCAGGCTAGCGAGCTCCTCTGAGCTTCTCAGGTGAGTTTCCTCATCTGTAGAACAGGAACGTGATGCCCTCTTAGAAGGCTGTCGTGAGGGTTGAATGCGGTGATGTTAAGTCGAGGGCCAAGTGTGGAGCCGGCATAGAGTGGACACTAAATACGCCAGCTGCTTTATTTGGAGGCAGGACTGCTGTTCTGTCTTAGAGCCCAGAGACTTTTCTGACTTCTGGTTGTGCAGTGGGACAGAAAGGGCAGTGAGGCCAGAAGACGGGGGAACCCGTGACTGGACTCTCTCCTCTGCCAGGCCTCGCTGTGCACGTCGGGTGTGTCACTGCCCCTCTCTGACCCTCTGTTTCCTCGTCTATAAAACAGAGAAAATTATACTTGCCCCTGAAGGAGAACCAGGGGGCCAGATCTAAATGCTGCCGCAAAGTCCTTCCAGGACCCAGCATGTGAAACGCAGGACAGAGCCTGAGAATTAAGGCAGGAGAGGATTGTCTTCATCATGTCACACTGTGTGAGAGGCCCAGATTGATGTGCTGAGAAGGCGCCCCGGTTAGAAGTAAACACTTTATTACCGAGCAAGTTTTCCTAAAATTGATTGCATCGCCTGCTCTCTGCATTTTTTAATTGTAAAACCAATTAGCTTGGTGGCAAAGGGAAGGCAAGGCAGAGCTCTGATTGGCTTTGCAAACGCTGCCTTTTATGGTGATCACAGCAGGAGGCTAAGGCTCATGGCCATGGAGGGCGGCTGCCCCCATCCACAGGGCTGGAGGACCCTCTGAGACTCGGGGGAGCCTAGGGTGGGGCCATACCCCCCAGAGCTGGCAGGGGAGCCTGGGCTGGAGCCGGTGGGCTGAGCAGCCATGGATCAGCCAAAGGAGTAGACACGCCCCAGCAGTGACCAGAAGTGGCCCAACATCAACTCCCTTGTCCCTAAGACCCCTGGCTCTTTCCTCGTCTGACTCTATCTATATTTCTTTGAACAAAGTTGGCTCCATTAAGGCGTATCTGCCTTGTCCACTGCTGTATCCCTGGGCCTGGCACCTGGCACGTAATAGGCGTCAGCATGAATGATGGATAAATGAAGGGGTGGAGGAAGGGATTTCAGCGTATTGGAAGGAAGAATTCTTGCAGCCAAGCTGATCTCGGTGGAGGCAGCCTCAGGAGGTGGGGGACTTCGCTCTGTCATTGGGAGTGTTTTGAAGGACGCTGGGGGATCTGTCGAAGGAGATTAGGGGAAAAAGATTTGGGCATTGATGGGGGGAATATGTTTGTACTTATGACCTTTGGCTTTCCCCGCTCATGACACTTCTCCTCCTCCTTTCCCCAGAGACCCTGGACTCCTTTTTCTGAGGGAGGCAGTGATTATTTTATCAGTCGTACCCGAGTTCAAGTCCACTGCCACCACTAACTAGCTGGGAACTCTGGGAGCAAACTGCTTGCCTCTCTGTGTCTCAGCTGTCATCTGTTCATCTGTGAAATGGGACTCATAATCCCTTCAGCCTCTGTGGGCCATGGAACGTGGACAGGAAAAAGTGTGTTGTAAAGGATTACACATACATACGTGCACACGCGCGCGCGCACACACACACGCACAGATAAGTAAAATTCTCCCAGCTCCCCATCCTCCAGAACACACGTGGGATGGGCTGCATCAGAGACTCTGCTGGGAAAGAGCTGGGCAGCCCGACTGCAATGGCCAGAGCACAGCACAGCCCCCCCAAAAGCCGCCTGCCCAAGTCACCCAAGGGGGCGAGTAGGAGGCAGAGGGGGGCTGGGGAGGGGATGGGTGGGGCGGGGCAAGTGTTCGATTCCCCCCTTCCTCACTCCCCTGCTCGAGCTGCTGCCACACGTTTCAGTTCAGAACATCTGGCTCCATCAGCACCAGCCTGGAGGGGAGGAAGGGGAGAGGAGGAAGCCCAGGGGGCAGTGGGGACACGGACACTCCTCCCAGGTCATGGCTGGGGGGCCGGTGAGCAGACAGGCCCCAGGGGAGTTTCCCCAGGGCCTCTGGAGGACAGGGGGAGGGGCTGGCGGCGTGAGAGGAGAGGCAGGGTGAGTCAGGGAAGGCCCTGCCTGAGAGGGGCCCTTGAGTAACGGTTCCTCCTGCCTGGTGTTTGCTGTTCCCAGAAGATGCTGGATGCAGAGCACTCAAATGAGCCGCAGCCTGGGTACCCAGGCAGCTACTCACTGTCCATCCCTCCCCTCTGTAAGCAGCCCCAGCTTTAAGGAGACACATGGATGAACTGGGGGGATTCTCACTGGGGCAGACCCAGCCAACTAGAGTCCCTGGGGCTTCCCCATGAATGTGGGAAACACCTCCTGGGGCCCTCCAGTGGGGCGGGGAGTCTATTCCCCTCCCCAGAAGCAGGTGTGTGGAATCCCCAGGGGCCTTGGGAAAGGAATTTTCCAGGGCGGCTGTTGACGACCTATGTCTGTGCTTGCTCCTCTCCCCAGCCCCATCCAGCAGCTCACAGTAGGGGTCAGAGTGTGGGGTAGAGAGCTGACAGACCTGGGCCCAAGCTCCCCTCCACTGTTTACCTTGAACACCGAGACATTGCCTCAACCTTCTTGTCTGTACAATGGGGTCAATGGCGATACCAGCCTCAGAGAAGTGACATGATCTCTAACTACCACATCCCCCGTAAGGCTCTTGGGACTCCTTTCACAACCAGCTGAATAACCCTGGACTCAGAGACTAAGTGCCCAGCACTTCAGCTCTGCCTCAGTTCCCCCAGTTTGGCAAATATGAAGGGCTTGAGTCAGCCAGACCTGGGTCCAAATCGTGGCTCAGGGTCTTAGCTCTGTGCCATTGGACATATCACTCCACCTCTCTGTGCCTCGCTTTCCTCATTTGTAAAACGAAGACAGTGGCACCGCCCTGCAGAGGTGCTGGGAAGCACAGCACAGGAGCCCGGCAACTGCTCAGCCAAAACAAGGCACCCCTCTCCCCTTCTTCATCTCCAGCTTCCCCTCCCTCTTCCCTCCTTTCCTTCCCCTTTTTCTCCTTCTCCTCCCCCCCCAGCCTTCTTATCTTTCACTCTGCACGTATTGAATTTTGTGTAATTGGGATCATACAATTTTCAGCTATTCAGGTTTTTTTTACTCACCACACATGGTCAGCATTTTCCCACATCGCTGAACATTCCTCAAAAGCGTGATATTAACAGCTTCGTAACTGTACCTCATGTGGATGCGCCATAGTTTACCTCACCACCCGACCCCCAGGCACCCAGAGCATCGCAGGCCGTCTCTCCTACACAGCAGGCTGTGGGGGACGTCTCGGGCACCGTGTGCTGAGTCCCTGACCGTCCTCAGGACAGGTCCCTGCAGGTGGAGTCCTGGCATCGGGAGCAGCGACGCGTCTCAGGCTCAGGGGCTTCACGACCCAATCGCTTTCCTGGAAGCCCCCCTGACGGACACCCCCCCGCAGCCATGAGGGCCCCGTCTCAGCACCCACAGCCTGCTCCCCAGCTCCACGGTCAACCAATCAGACTCCTGGGTGTTCGGGAGCATCCTGTGGCAGGTGTGATGGTGTCAGCATTTGAAAGGTGCCGGGAGCGGGGGAGTGTCTACAAAGGGGCCCAGGTAGGTGACCAGTCATTAGTGAGTGCGGCCAGAGCTCTACAAAGACAGCAGAGTTGGCCGGGCACTTCCTCCGCCAGCTATCCAGGCAGCACAGACGCTTCCACCTTGTTGAGAACTGAGGGCATCCACGCACTGCAGAGGGGTAGTGAGAGACTGGGACTCTTAACAAGCCCTTCGTGGCTAAGCCTGAGAACCAAAGGGCCAGCACGGTGGCTCACAGAGACCCTTATCTCCTGCAGTGGAAGACCAGGCTTGGCGGAAAAGCAGACCGTAGGTCTGACTGGTAGAGTCACCGAGTTCTGGGGGTGTTTGACTGCTGCTGAGGGGGAAGGAAAACAAGAGCCCACGAAACGCAGAGACGGGAATGGAACCCATCGCAGACTCGCTGAACAGCAACGGCCTTTTTCTCACCCCTCTCTAGTAATTTGCTGTGTGACCGTGTCCAAATTCCTGCCCCTTCAGGGCCTCAGTTTCTCCATCTGTACAATAAATTGGTTGGTCTTAAGTTTGTTGTAAGGCTTTATTGGGCGAATGTATCCAAAGTACCTTGAACAGGACAATGAGAGCTGAAAAAACAACAGCAGTTACAATTGGGACTCTGGCCCACTGTGGGCTTGGCTGGGCCTGGGGGTCTTTGTTCTGGAAAACCCACTCCCCAGCCAGCTGTGCCCTGCTGTTCCTGCCGCGTCTCCTCCCGGGGGCTGCAGTGGCTCCACCCCCTCCTCCCTCTCCCTTTCCTTCTCCCACTTAACAAACAGCTTCACTTAAAAAGCCATCTGGCTTTTTAAATGGCACAAGGCACATTTTGCAGGAGAAGTTTTCAGAAGAGCCAGGAAATTAAAGGCACAGCACCTCGGATCCAATCTTATGAGGCCCCATGACTCTGGTCGTTGGAGAACGTGCTTCTGTGTTATAAATTCATCCGTCGCCCCACGCCTAGTGTTCTGGGCCTTGTTCTCATTTGTCTCTCAGTGGACCTGCTCCCAACATCTCCGCTGACTCCCTCCCTCAGGATAAACTCCCCTCTCTTCACCAGGGCTTTCCTTACCCGAGACCCTCCTCTCTTGTGCCATCACTGTCCCACCTCCAGTAGCTGCCCCCTCTCCCTGTGGGAGTCCCAGGTGAAGGTTTGTCTTCTGTGGGTCTCCCCAGGCAGATCTGGGGCTGCTTGGTGGATGTCCTGAGAAGGAGAGATGTGTCCACAGTTGGGATGGATGGATGGCCCTGGGGAGGGGTAATGAGCTCCCCGACACTGGAGGTGTGCACAGAGGACGGGTGAGCACTCAGCAGAGAAGGCTTGCAGGAGGCAAAATAGCAGAGAGGCTGAGAGCATGGGCTTCAGAGGCCGAGAGATCTGGGCCAGCTCCTGGCCATGCTGCCTACAAGGTGTCTGACCCTCAGCAATGACTTACACTCATCGAGCCTCGGTTTCTTCATCTGGAAAATCAGGCAAAATAGTAGTTCCCACTTCTCAGGGTTGTCATGGGGATTAAATGACATAATGTGTGCAGAGCGCTGAGCACAGAGTGCATATTACCACTACGAGGAGGTGGAGGCTGGGTTGTGACACCCTGAGCAACCTAAAAGTCCAAATTGCTGTAGTTTTAAAAATCTAAGATTCTGAGATTCAATAACTCAATTATCCTAAGATTATAAGACTCCCTAAGATTCTAAGTCTTTAAGAAATTATGATTTTGCTATTTTACTTATCTAAGGCTTATTAGTACAGTCGTGCGTCGCTTAGTGATGGGGATACGTTCTGAGAAATGCATCATTAGGCAAGTTTGTTGTTGTGTAAACATCATAGGGTGTACTTACACCAACCTAGATGGTACAGCCAATTACACACCTAGGCTGTATGGTACTAACCCTACGGGACCACCGTCATATATGTGGTCTGTTGTTGATGGAAACATTGTTATGTGGTGCATGACTGTAATCTGAGGCTGTGTGCTTCTGAGAATCACACTCTGAACCCACGCCCCATCAGCCATGCTTCTCTTAGCCCCACGCTTGTATGATGGACAAGGAGTGTTCATCCGTGTCTCTCCCTGACTTCAAATCTCCCATCTTTATTCTCTCCAGCCTTTCTATTCTGGTGGGGTCCACTTTTCTTAAATTCAGTCTCTGCTGGATCCTTTGTCCCAGACACACCAGACCCCTCAGCGCTCCTGCACCCCTGCTCTTCCTCACCCCAAACACTGAAGCCCATATCTGCCCATTGAAATCTCACCTTCAGGGCCTAGGTTGCAAGTAGAACTTCCCAGAGGCTTAGTTCTCTTCCCAATTGAAATCAGTCATCAATGTCCTGCTTGGTGTTTCCCGTGCGCTTTGTTTAAATCACTAACACGGCAGCTCACAGTCTGACTCGTTGTTACTGTTGGGGAGAAACGTCTCCCCTTCGCCCCGTGGCAGACCAGCCTCTGGTGTCCTTCCAAGGCCCCTCCAGCTCCCCGAGGAGGGAAGCTGTGCGGCTCTGATAGGTAAGAGGCGGGACACTGATCGGGCCACGCTCACTGGTGGGCAGGGTCAGCGCACGGAAGGCCATGGCGTTGGACCAGCTGTCCCGTCCACCCCTCCTGTCCCGCTGCCTGCAGCCAGGAGGCCCGTCAGCTCTGCAGACCCAGCCACCGGGACGCCAGGGCGGGCGGAAGCAGGAGGTCTCACTCAAGCCTCCCCTCGACCTCCAGGCCTGTGCCTGCCGTGGTGCGGTCAGCCAAACAATCCGCTCTAGAGATTCAGACGATGACCTCAGTGCAGGGACCTGGTGACGTGGGTGTCGGAAGAGCGGAGGAGACAAACGGGAGATGATGAGGCTGCCCAGAACACAGCAATCCCAGGAAGCAGCTGCCACCCTAGAACTGGAAGGTCACAGAGACGAGGTGGCATTCCCGGAGCCCAGAAGCGGGGATTATCCGATGGGAGTCAGAGCCATGGGGGAGGCCACCCACGACGCTCTGGAACCAGGGCGAGGGGCTGTCCAGCAGGAGCTGGAATCACAGAGGGGAGGCAACTGCTGCTGAGAACGCCGCTGGAAGCAGAGCGAGGAAGCAAAATACCCCGGCTTCTGCCACCTCTAGTCTTCCTCTCGTATCTCCTGTAACGTAACCCAACAGGAGGCTGGAGGCCCAGGGCACCTGGGAAGTGTGGCTCCCGGAGATGCAGAGCAGGGAAAGGGAGAGAGATGCGTCTGAGAGCAAACAGCCCACTGATGCGCACGAGGCCTGGGCTTCGTTCTCCAGCCCCTCTTCTACCAGACGCTCCTGAAGAGGGGGTGGCAGCCACATCAGGTATTTGTGTAGTTATTGATAAAATTTTTATCAGTCAAGGTTCAATCAAAGGAGCAGAAATGCTCTAAGTGCTAGAAAAAAGATAGGTTTTACTCATTTTTTGTTTTGGGAGGGGTTAGACCACATGCGATCGCGGGGCTGGGGGAGTGCTGCGGATAGGCTGTTTGCTGCCTCTCCATCTAGTGCCAGGCCTGAAGCTGCTGTGGGTCAGCTGGACGGGAAGTCAGAGGGGAAAGCAGACTGCGGAGGGAGTGAGGACAAACAGGACCCCAAGGATGAAATGGAACCCCCAAACTGGACACCTTGGAGGCTCCATCTGTCTCTCACAGGCTCCAACCTTGCTGCCGAGGTACAATGTGCAGAGAGGCTGGCGCCTTTCACCTCAGAGCCCCGGGAGCACTCAGCTGGGTCTCGGGGATGCTGGAGGATGGGGTCCGGCGGGACCGGAGGAACTGCACATTCAGCGGTGCCCCGCGCCCTCGCCGTGAGCCAGCGGAGGGTGAGTGCACGGCTGCCACTTCTCCGCCCCTTCCAAAGTGCGTGTGTGTCTCTCGTGGCCAGTGCTGACTCTCAACCACGCGGGGAAGACAATTCGGGAAACGTGGTCCCTAAGTAACTAGGTGGACAGAGCACAAAGCCACCCGGGGTTGTCCTTGATTTTCACTCTGCAGTTGCTCCTTGGGGTACAGCTGCTCCCTTGAGACCCTGAGAGAGAGGAGAGGGATGGTAGCAGGAGCTGCAAAGTCAGACCCAGGCTTTCCCGGGGCTGGGCTGCGGTCCAAGCCAGTGGTTCTCAGTCGTGTCTCGGCATTGAGTCATCTGAGTTGGGGCCTGGTGTCACTCAAGACGGATTAAATCCAAACTTGGTGGGGCAGGGGCGGGCATGGGGGGTTTTAGAAGCTCCTAGGTGACTCCAGCATGCCTCCAGGGTGAGAACCGCTGGTCTAATGGCACCCAAATCCCGCTCAGGTCCCCTGCCGGTGTGTAGTTTATTGGGGAGGCGGGGTCTGTGATTATCTCACGCTGGGACATGAGGGAGGATCCAGTGTGGGCGCGTTTGTATACTACACAGCTCTTTTAAGGAGGCAAAAGTAGATATAAGCCTTCATCTCGGATGCCGCCACATGTATGTTGCTGTAATGAGAAAGATGGACCAATGAGAAGAAGACCCACCTGTGCTGTGACGGCCTCGGAGGCTGTGGGCCCAGCTCTGGGGACAGGAGTGGGAGGAGCATCCTGAGAAGCTGTGGGTGCTGGGGGAGAGGGCGGGGTGCAGCGGAAGGCAGCCTTGTGGGGTCATGGGAGGTTTAGAGACGCCATGTGTCCCCTAAACAGACCCCCAAAGGGGGCCAGGGGCAGCCAGGTGTCCACCACCCATCACAGCTGGCCCCCAGGTGTGAGACTAGGCCTGCTCCCATCTTCCAGCGGAGCAGGAGGGGAGGCACCGGGTCCCCTGTCCCTGCTTCCCTCTGTGCCCACAACACCCTGTAAATAGGCCCTGCCTCCAGTGCCCTGTCAGTCAAACTGACCTTCTCAGATTTAATCCACGGAAAGAACTTCGACACAGCAGGTCACAAAGTTGGGTTGGGATTTGGACTAAAAGCGTAATGTGATCTTGAGTAAAGCATCGGATTTGTCCCTGGAGGTGAAGAGAAATGAACCCACTGTGTTTTGGCCTTAAAATTCTGTGAAATTTCAAAAGTGTGCACTTTTTATTCTTCTAAAGAATTATAATCGTCCCCACACTGAGGTCTACCGCCCTAACGGAGGTGCTGGAAGGCACGCCTGGAAGTGGTCGTGTTTGAACCACGTTTCAGTTCACTTCTGCAGTGTTATTTTAAACGTGTTCCTCGGTGACAACGTAGTGTCATGTTGTAAAGGAGAGGACCCGACCCTCCAGTTCGTACATCACGTCCTGCATGTCTCACACCACTGTTTCATGACCTTTGAATATCCTGGTCTCTGTGCTGGAGTGGAATTTTTGGTTTTGAATCAGAGTGAAATAAAATAAACCCATCGCATTTGGAGTAAAAAAAAAAAAAAAAAAACACCTGGTCCTGCTTCTAAGTGATTCCAGCCCGGTGTGAGCCAGGCCCTCCACTTGTGCCATCCAAAATCTCCCACGTGGTTCTAATGTGCAGCCAGGCGAGGTCACTGCTCTAAGGCCAGCGTTTGGCTGCATAACTTGTGAGGCTGGTGTGGGGGTCAGCAGTGTCTCCCCCACTCTGCTGGCTCAGGGGACTATGTGAGGAACTCACTGTTGAATCCCCCACTGCTCCCAGCAGGACGTGCCGTTCAGGCTCTTGGAAAGTGTTTGCTGAGCACCTATTAAGAACCAGTGCTCCTTAAAATGGGCCTGTGTGTGTGTGTGTGTGTGTGTGTGTGTGTGTGTGTGTGTGTGAGAGAGAGAGAGAGAGAGAGAGAGAGGCAGAGAAAGAGAGAGAAAGAGATTGATTCTTGTCTTACTGGCTTGTAATGGAAAATTCTAGAGGTAGAAGAAGTTTCAGCTGCAGCTGGATCCCGGTGCTCCATTGATCCCACAAGGACTCAGACGCCCCAGTCTCCCTGCTGTGGTCCTCCAAGCTCATCCTAACCAGTGTCTCTCCCCTCAAAGACTTAGAGGACCTCGTTCCTAAGCATTGCAGCAAAAGTCTCAGAAATGAGTTTCGTTGATTGAGCTGGGGTCACATGCCCATCGCTGATCCAATCACTGCATCAGGAGCATGGGGGGCCCTGCCCGGCCGTGCCTGGAGCGGCCCCACAACATCACATGAGCTAAGTGGGTTTGGGAGAGACGGTTCCCAAAGAAAGATGGGGTTGTGATACCATGGAGGAATGGGTGTTGGTGGGCAGGAGGACAGCCACGCCCTCGGCATGTCATCTGAGGTCAGTGGTTGCAGACTCCAGACATGGCCCGGGAAAGTTGGCAGGGTACCATGGTTCTGGAAGATCAGCTTGTACAGAACAGGCCAACAGCTAGAGGCTGTGGGTGTAAAGGTCCAGTACCAGCTTCAGACATGTGGGAGGAGGTTCTGGAAACTGGGATTGAGCACCGTTGTGCCCTGTGGGTCAGCAGGACAGATGGGCCTCCTCTCAGCTGCTGCTCAGTGTCAATGGTGACATGTCTAGCCCAGAGCCCTCCTGTGGAGGAGGAGGCATGAGATGGCAGAGGCCCCGGGAGGCGCGGCCAGGGTTCAGAGCTGCGCACGTCAGGGACGAGCGTCTGCAGGGAGGTCGGTGCTGAGCTGGGGCGCTGTGAGGACTGCGCACCCCCAGGGCCTCAGCTCTCCATCCAGAAAAGGAGGAGACTGAGCCACAGGCCTCCAGGGGCCTCTCCAAGCCTGAAGCCCTGCTTCCCCGGGTCTACCGCAGCCTCAGTTTTCAGCCCCGAAAGCCGCGGTTTGACCCAGAGGTGCTGAGCGCAGCCTTTGTTCCATCTCCGCTGGCAGGATCTGGAGGCAGGGAAGGCTGTTCCAGGAGGAACCTGGGTGATGTCCCCTGGGCCTCTGAAGTGGGAGGGGTCGCTTCCACCTGCACAGTGGGGATGGTGACAGAACCGAGGGCCCAGACCCTGCCTGGGCTCAGGGGGACCCGGCTCTGGAGGCTGGAGCCCGGCTGAGGGCCCTCTGCCTCAGGGCCAGCCCTCCCCAGCTTCCCGTTTCCATGGCAACCAGAGCCCTCTGGCTGGAGCTGAGCCCCAGCCCCAACCCGCCCCTGCCACCACCAGGAAGGGAAGGTGTCCCTGTCATAGGACACGATCCTATGGGAGAACACGATCACTAGAGCCGGGCCTGGAGGATGTCAGCCAGGCTGTGAAATCCACGGCCAGGTGATGTGGGGATGACAGATCTGGGCGACCTCTGCCCCCGCTTGTTTCGGGTACAAATCAGCGAGGCTTCAGGACAGGGAGGCAGATGCTCCTGCTCTTTCTTGGCCTGTGAACACACTGTCCTCCCGCAGGACGTCAGAACAGGGCTCCAGGGTCAGGCCTGCGCACCAGGGGGGGCCTGGAGGCTGGAGGGGTGGACGGGGCCTGAGAGGGGAGCCCCCAGGGGAGTCCTGCACCTGACGGGGCAGCTGGCAGAGCCTGGATCCTCCCTGGGCTCGCCTGACTCCGTTCCGGGCTGACCCTGCCCTGGCTCCTCCCGCTGTGTCCTGCTGACCCCTCCCAGGGGGCAGGGGTTCCCTGAGAGGGTCCCAGGTGGGGCTCAGGCTGTGGAGGCAGCAGACATGGGTTTGATCCCTGTTCCAGCCCCAGGCCTTGCACAAGTCTCTTCCCCTCCCTCCGGCCTCGGTGTCCTCATCTGTAGAGTGGGGATGATGAGGCTGACAGTGCAGGGGGGCTGTGAGGCCTCGGTGGGTACAGTGGGTGACACAGGGCATGGGGACAGCATTGTAGGGGCAGGACGGGGACACAGTCAAGGCACAGGCTCTGGGGCCAGACCCTACGACCCGCCCCGGACACCATCTTTCAATAGCTGCTGGGCCTCTGCCGCCTGGTGCTGCTCCTTCCTGCTGTGTGACCTCAGCGAGGTCACTCCCCCTCTCTGTTCCCTCATCTGTGAGTGAGATCAGTGACCTCACCCACGTCCTGGGGACATGAGGACACAGGCAGGTAGAGTGCTGGGCGCTGACGTGGGACAGTGACGCTGTGTCTGAGTCTGAGGGGGAGCCCTCCCCCAGAACACACGGCCTGGGACACTGTGATGGGCACAGGAGGGAGGTCGCAGGGCTAAATGCACATTATAGAGGTGTCAGAAAATACCCCACCGCGTGCAGCCTCCGCACTGCGCACCCCGTCCCCCACCTGGCAGCCATGCAGACACCAGGGCCCTGTCCTGGGCCTGGGCCAGGGGTCCTGAGCCCCTCTCTGCCCTCAGTTCTTTGCAGGAAGGAATTCCACCCTGGGGCAGCAGCCTGGGAGGCGGGGCGCCTGCAGTGACTCAGGAGAATCAGCCCCGTCTCAGGAGGGGCTGCCACTCGTGGAGCTCCCACAATGCACCGGGCCCTGTGCTCAGAGCTGCCCAGCACCACCCGGCACTCTTAGCATCCTGTGGTGCAGGTGAGGACCCGGGGCTCAGAGAGGGCCAGCGCTTCTCCCCAGGATGCGCAGGAAGGGGCAGAGGCAGGAGCCACCTGTCTCCCCCAAAGCTCAGCCCTTGAGAAGAGCCGTGTGCCCCGCTCACAGCGCTGTCCTGGGCTCAGCCCTGTCCTCCTCTGGGGCCTCACTCTGGCTGATGCTGAGCAAAGTGGGGAAGCTTCTCGCCCATTTCCTCTAGGTCTCCAGCCTTCTCTGTGTGGGTCCGCTCCTGCAGCAATGGCAGAAAGTCTGCTTTGACACGGAGGCCTCCTAGCCTCAGAGCGGAGTCTCCTGGTAAGCTAAGGGAAAGCGCTTCGGAGACTGAGAAGGCCCCAGAAAGGCAGGTGAGGACCTGGGTATGGGCCATTCCCTGCTCAGGCCATGGGGAAGAGAGAGCAGGGCCCATCCTGCTGAGGACAGGTGGGTCCCCAGCCTGGCAGGGCTTGAGAACATCTGGGAAGCCCCTGCGCCCAGATCTCTCCGATGTGACCACAGGCACAACTAGAAGAGGGAGGGGTAGGAGAAACCGACCTGCCCTGGCCCAGCCACCATGTCTGGGGCTCGGGTGTGGACCCCCGCATAGGACCCTGTTACCAGCCTTCACCTTGACCCCTCCCCGTGACACGGTTCCCCCATACACGGCCTTGGGTTCCCCTGTCCCCCCTCTGGCGCCTCTACCCTGTCCTCCTCCAGTGGACCCAGCGTGGCACTCATCCCTCAGCATGTCGTGAGTCAGAGCCCTTGTCCCCGCTTGTTAGCTGAACCAGCACCACTCCTGCGTCCACCGTCCCTCTGCAGACAGCCCCGTCCAACCACCCACGTTCATTCCCGGCTTCATTTTGTAGTTCAGTCTCTTCCTTTAGCTTTCACTGTATGACTGTCCCCATGTGTGAACCTGGAAGCCTGCTGTCCCCTCCAGCACAGCCCATCTAACGCTGACCCCTCTGTCCCCTCGAGTTTGCTCTGCCTCCCAATCAGCCCCCAACCTCAGCAACTCGGGCATTTGCCCTCCACCCTCCCCAGCTCTCACAGCCCACAGCCAAGCCAGCACCTCCCGAGGTCGCCATATTCCGTCCCCTTCTGGCCTCTCCACGGCCCCCACCCTGGTCCCGACCCGTCAGCTCACACTCGAGGGGCAGCACAGCCTCCTCTCCACCCCCAGCCTCTAGTCTTCTTTAATTTGGACAGAAGATCTTCCTAAATCAAGCCCTGTCACTTCCCTCCTCAAAAGTCCTCCTGCCCTGAGGATAGAGTCCAAGCCTCTTGGCACACCTTTCAAAGCTGTTCGTTCATTTGATCATTCATTCATTCATTCATTTAACAAACATTTATTGCATCACTACTGAGTGTGAGACGTCATTGTAGGTGTGGCGAGATGGTAGTGAGCACGAGACAGAAATCTCTGCCCTCATTGAGCTTAATTTCTAATGGGGGCAACAGGCAGTAAAGGGGCAGGATGTACCTGTGGCCAACTCCTACTCATTCTGCAAGTCTCAGGGCAAGGGGTGCTCCTCCAGGGAGCCCTCCTTGCACACTCCTCCACCCTCACCCAGACAGGGATGGATCTTTCTCTGTGCTCCCAGATCTCCTGAGCCTCCTGTCAGGCAGACCATAGAATCTCCAGTAATTGCTGCCCCTCAGATCATCCCAAGTATGTTTCCACCCCAGGGCCTTTGCACTTGCTGCTCCCTCTGCCTGTAAGTCTCTGACATTCTCATGACTCATGTCCTCACTTCCTTCATGTCTCTGCTCAAATGTCACCTCCTCAGAGTGATCCTTCAGACCCTCCATCCCTCTCCACACCTTCCCCTGCTTTCTTTTCCCTCATAGCACATACCACGACCTGACAGGTGACCGTCTTCTCTGTTGGTTGATCATCTGTCTCCCCTCTAGACTGTGGGCTCCAGGGGGCAGCGATTGTCTTGTCTGTTATGTTCACAGCTGTATCCCTGGTGCCTAGAACAGCACCTGCACATAGTAGGTGATCAACATGTTTGCTGAATGAAGAATGAATGAAGGTTGAATAGCATTGATCACACTGAGCTGTCATCACCAGCCTCCCCAGACACACTGTGGCCGTGCACTGTGTGGGGACGAGGTCCAGGCCAGCCATGTCTCAGCCCCAACTCCCAGCACAGGTCTGAGCCCACTGCACACCCAGCAAGTGCGTGCTGCCTGAGTGAGGGAGCTGATGGACCTGTGGCAGCGGGGACTCAGACAGGCCAGAAGTAGAAACAAGCCTTGACACGTGCCTTTTCTTTTCTTCTAAAAGCCCTAGGAAGAGTGGAGTTCAGCCACTTGAGGGGAACGTTCACATTAAAAAAATAGAAAGCTTACAAACAATTATAACAAATTAAATGGAACGGATAGACCAGGCCCCTCACTGCCCTGGAGGAGAAGCTCCTGACATGGAAGCAACACCGCGGGGCAGGAGGGAGGTTTCAGGGCGGCTTTACTCCTGGGGGAAGGTGGGGGGGAGCAGAGAATCTCCGCCCAGAGTGGCCGGGAGCAGGCGGCCCCTCCACAGTAGCTCTGGGCCTCCCCCACCTGCCTGGGAGGGTGTGAGCCAGCCCGCCCCGGCCACGCTGGGAGAAGGGGCAGGAGTGGAGGTCAGAGCCCGGGCTGTGGCCAGCGGCCAGTGGGCTGCTGGTCTGCAAAGTGGGAGGACTGGGGGGACCCAAGAGGAGACAAAACACAGCTGCCCCAAGTCCTTCCTGCAGTCGGGCCCCACCACAGCCTCCCGTGGTGGGGCCCCCGGCTGGGGCAGCCGGGGCTCTTCCCGCCCGCGGGCTCAGTCTATAACTGGGGGCGTCGGGGGTGAGGACGGCCTCCTCTTCCCGCCCGCGGGCTCAGTCTATAACTGGGGGCGTCGGGGGTGAGGACGGCCTCCTCTCTCTGGCCTGGCCTCTCCCCCCGCCCCTCTCTCCTGCCGCTGTCCCCTGATGGAGCCCCCACAGTGTCTCCAGCCAGACTCTCCCCTGAGTCCCCACCCACCTGGACGCCCAGCTGCCTCCCACCCCTTTCTCCCCGGAAGCAGCTCTTGGGAGCCACACACTCCACAGGCCCACACGGCCTCTCACCCCCAGCCCGCCCCTGGTCCTTCTCACTCAGGAAATGGCAGCTCCTTCCACCTGCCCCCCAGCCAGAGAATGGGTGTCGTCTCAACAAATCGCTCACCCCCACACCCACCCCGCCCCGAGGTGGGGCGTTTCTACCTCCAGAATACCTCCTGGGTCCACTCCATTCTCTCAGCACCGCTCGGATCCAAGCTGCCTGGATGTCCCCTTCATCCTCCTCGCTGGGACCCCTGCTCCTACTCCAGCCTCCACGGAGGAGCCAGAGATCTTCTTAAATCCCCAAACTGGTAAGGTCACTCCCTTGCTTAAAACCCTTCAGTGTTGCTCAGGGAAACTTCAGAAAACCCAGCCCTACTGACCAAGGCATAAGGCCCCGCAGGTCTGGCTGCTGCCTTCGCCCCCTCCTCATGCTCCCTCCTCATCACATTCTGCCCCAGGGCCCTTCTTTAGTTCCTCCAACACTCCCTCCCACCCCAGGGCCTTTGCACATGCTGTTCTTGCTCCCTAAATCACTCTGCCCTCCACTCTTCAGGTAACCAACTCCTTCAGGTCTCAACGTAAGTATCAGCTCCTAAGATTCCCTGGTCTGAGTTAGCCCCCCTCATTATCCTCCCACGTTTCCTCCTGTACACGGCATGCTTGGCCACACCCCGAGGTATAGTTGTGTATCTGTCAGAACTTTTCCTTGAAAGGCCATGTTCCCCTCTGGACTGTGAGCCCCAGGAGGACAGCACCTGGCCTGACTGGTTTATTTCTCATCCCAGCCCCCAATATCTACCGGCACATAGTAGGTGCTTAGGCAATGACTTGGATGGATATGTGTAACTCTAAGATCTGGAAGGGAGTAAGGAATAAAAGCCCACATCTCTTTAAATAGAGCAGCAATAACTACGAGTGTTGTTAATTGTTTTTATTTGGAAGATGTTGGTTTTCATTTTATTTCATCTTTTAATAACTCACACGGCATAATCAGCTGATAATTACAGCTTCCATCTCTGGCTTCTGCCTTCCCGACTTCGGCTCAGAAGATGGAACCGTTTCATATTTAATCAGTGTTTGAGCCTGAACGCTCTCGGGGGAGCGAGCTCATGTCAGGGGTGCAGAGTGTAATTCTCAGTGATATTAATTGGAACAGGAAAACAACCTGGGCTCCGAGCAGGCCTGCTGGGGGCCCCAGGGACAAGGAAGAGAGGCCACCCCCTGCTCGTGTGCCTCATCCCTGTACACTGCAGCTGAGCACTGACCCATCAGCATCTCACGTCCCCACCTGGACACAGCAAAACCCTCAATGTCCGTTCCACACCTACGGATGGCCTGAGGGGGAATCAGAAGGATCTAGGAGATGAGAGGAGCAGGAGGGATGGTCGTGGCAGGTTAAGGGTATTTCTAGACAGTCAACCCCATCCCCTGTCCAGTGGGGACAGGATCTTTCCTTAATCAACCACCATCTCACTCTCTCTGCTCTCACCTGCTGGCATGGGTCTGCGCCCTCCAACAGAGGGAGATGGAGGGAGAGGGAGGGGGAGGGAGGGGAGAGGGAGGGGAGAGGGAGGGGGAGAGGGAGGGGGAGAGGGAGGGGGAGAGGGAGAGGACCCTGACCTGCTGGCCTGAACCACTGTCACACACACATTTGACCCCAGAGCATCATGGTCTCTCCTTCGTGGAATGTGTCACCTTCCCAACCCACATTTGTTCGTGCGCCTGGAGTGTGAGTTCTAGAAGGCAAAGTCTAGTCTTCCTTGCCCATCAGCCCCACCGAGCACGTGCCCAGCACACAGCAGCTGCTGTTAAATGAACAACTAAACGGAGAGCAGAGCGAGTGTCAGGCGACACGGAGAGCACCTTCCTCAGGCCGGGTCCACACCAATGCCAACAGCAGGTGAAGGGGTGAACTGTGCAAACCCAGCTGGCTGAGACACTTCTCAAAGTGGTTTCTGGGAGAAGGGCCCTCTTCTCGCTTGCTGAAATCAAACTCTAGTCAAAACTTGAGCATCCTGACTGTGTTGCATGTGAGTGGAAGCAAATTACACAGGATTTGGAACATGCATGTCCTTGGAGAGCGGGGAGGAGCCATGGAGGACTCCTCCTTCCAGCTGCGACGTGTCGTCTCTTGGCCACACTCAGGGCTTCTCAGAAGAGCTGAGTGTGATACTGGTGAGCATTTATGGAGCTCTTGCTGGGTGCCCAGTGCTGAGTCCTGGATCTCACACACATTAACCCATTTGATCTTCGCATCAGCCCTTGAGGGAAGTAAGTGCTGTTGCATCATCCCCATTTCACAGATGGGGAAACTGAGGCATGGAGGGGCGGCCACTCAAAGCCTCACAGCTGGTGAATGTGGTCAAAGTGTGGGTTCCGGAGCACTCCAACCTTGTTTAAACACCAGCCCGGTGACTCTAGGTCTCTGTCTGAGCCGCACATCCCCCATCTGGAAATGAGGTCATAGTGACACGCTGGCAGGACTCTCCTGCGAGCTGATGGAGACGGCATTTGGTAAGCACCAAGCTTCGGTCCTGGCAGACAGGAGACACTCAATAGATGGTGAGGCCCATCTTCTTTCAAGCAGAGACCTCATGGTGGTCCAAGGAGACGATAAGGCCTCCCCAACACCAGGTGGGAGCCTTAACATTAGAGCTAGATGGACTCCTGCATCACTGAGCTCAAAGGCCCCGTCACAGAAGAGAAGACAGAGGCCCAGAGCTGGGAACACAGAGCTCACTGCAGAGCAGCGATTGGAGCCTCATCTTCTCATTTGTGGACCAGTGATCCTTCCCCACCCCACGGCCGGGGGTTCAAATGCTTCCTTGTAATAATTATTTTAAGTTATTCAAGGAAAGAGCAGGAACCATGACCCAGAATGGCTCCCAGGGCCTTGGGTCACGGGCTTGCCTGCTGGTCCTTTCACGGAGGAGAGGAGCAGACTCCTCTCTGAGGGGCAGGGCTGGACGCTGGGGCACGACTGTCAACTTTTCCACACAGACCACAGTCAGGTGAGAGGCAGGTGGTGGGGTAGGCAGGAGCGTCAGTGTGGCCCAGGCAGGTAGTGGGGGGTGGGAGGTGACCACTGAAAGAAAAGACAGGGGAGGCAGCAGGGGCTGGACCCCGAGTGACCTCGGGAGCTACATGGAGGAGTTTGACCTTGATCTCGAGTGCACTGGGGAGCCCTGGGGGCCAGAAAGCCTTGGGGAGATTCGGTGGGATGTGCATCCTGGAAAGATCACGATGGTGCTGCATGGAGGGTGGGCTGGAGCAGGAGACACGGAGCCAGGGCCAGTAGGAGGCAGGGGGCTGCTGCATTTTTCAGGTCAGACATAGTGGTCCCCTGGACCGAGGTGGGAACAGCCGGGATGGAGGGAAGGGCTTTGAAGAAAAACCTGGGGAGAGGCTGAGAATGGATTTGGCCATCATTAGATGTGGGTGTGAGAGAGGGGGCAGCAGAGGATGTGATGACCCACCTCCAGCCTGGGGAGATGGCAAGGCCGCTGACAGGGCCACCTGGAGGCCCCTAACCAGAACACCATTCATCTCTTAAAATGGCCCAGTCTAGGGGCCCGGAACAATCTGGCCAATTCCCGCTGGTCCCAAATAGCTATCTGAATATCCCAGCAGGCCATCCTAAGGGATCATGAGACGAACAAGGACCACAGAAGCTCGGAAACTGCCCTGGGTCCCCTGGGCTCCCTCCTTCCTCCCACCCCCACACAGCAAAGAAAAAATTCCTTTGAAAATGAAAGTTGGAAGTAAACAGATTAGTAATGGCTGTGTGCTGGCGCTTTATTAATTACGTGTCCTCAATCCGTTTAAACCTAGGCCTTTAATTTAGATTTATAGGGATAATTTAGATTTATAAGACTAGTTATTAGGCATTAAGTACAGAAAATGCCAATTGGTTTTCACAGGCAATATTTGTCGAAGTCTAAAAAGGAAAATATGTAAAATCTAATTGCCCTTGAGTTTCGCGTCAGAGCTGATGGGGGTCCGGGAGTGGGATGGATACTCCTTGGCTCACGAGGCGTCCGCGTCTCTCTTGGGCTGTCGTTGCGTCCTCCCGTGCTGTTCATTTAAATAAAAACCAGACAGCACACCGTGACAGAGATGCACACCTGCCCGCTGTGGAAGATGCTGTCTGGGGCTGTGTCTATACTGGCCGGAGGGCGAGGACAAATGGGCGGCAGGGAGCCTGATTCAAGGAGCGCTGGATGGGGAGTCTGGAGCCCTGGGCTGTAGTCCTGGCTCCCACCCTGACTTCTTGGGGCAGATCCACGAACCAGGGGGGCTGGGGCTGGGTGGTCTGATGTCCTTCCCAGCTCTGAGGATCTGGAAAGTGGGGCCCGCCTCCAGATGGGGACGGTCGCTCTGTTACCGTTGGCTGTTGGCTGCCATGGTTTGACTTCCGTGTGTCTCTCTCCCACTCACCCACCCCTGCAGCCCCGAACCACAGCTTTTAGGGACCCGAAGGGCCACACTGCATAGCCAGGTGGTCTGGTGGGCACTGTGCTGGCAGGCCTCCCTACAAGTGGGGTCAGGCCCAGGCCACAGGGCAGCGTGGAGGGAAGAGAAAGGAGAGCAGTGATGGCCAGGCTCTGGGCTAGGGGTGTTCGTGGTCCAGCTGGTGAGACGAGATGCCCGGCTCCCAGGAGTGAGACTTGGGGGAGCCTGGGAGGCTGTGAAGGATGCCTGGGGAGCCACCAGCAGAGGAGGCTTTGGCGACCATCTGCTCCAACCATCTGATTTCCAGGGGGAACCCTCATAGGTCTCACAGCCTGGTGGTGACAGGTGGAGGGACCTGGGACCTCTTGCCAGCTCTGCTGCCTTAAGGCATTTGACAGACCAGTTAAGGGTGTACGTTTTACTCCTACCAGCAACTTCCCTCCCCGGGGTCTCTCGGGGCCCAGCACAGTTGTGCAAAACAGCCCTGAGCTGTCCTTCCCGAGTCTCCAGGACTTGGCTCTCCTGCTCTGCTCCTGTCTTGGGGTTCATGGGCATGAGCAGCTCCCACACGATGGGACCGCTGGAGCGCCTGGTAGCGGGGGAGGAGGGCTGCCTTCCTGGGCAGTTTCCATGACGATAACAGTAGCCGCAGCCATTTTTGGTACTCAGTGAGAACCAAACAGTTTAATACATCACCTCATCTAATCCTCCCGACAGCTCTCAGAGGAGGGTCTTGTGGTCCCCGCCTGACTGAGGGGGAAGGCACAGAGAGGTTAAGTGCCTGTCCAAGGTCACACAGCGAGAAAGAGGCAGAGCAGGGATGGACACCCAGATCTGCCTGACCCCAGGCTCCTCCTCCTGGCCCAGGCTGCTGTCCTGACTGGTCTTCCTGTTGCTTGTCACATCTCGCTTTAACGCCTTCATTCTGTAGCCAGAGTGACCTTCCTCGATATCCCCTACTGTGCAGCCCGCAGCATCTCTCTGCTACCCCCAGAAGGAGGCTGAGCCCCAACTTTGGGGGCTGAAGGCCCTTCCCCGTCTGGCTCTGACCCTTCCCGCCTCCTCACCCGCCTTCCTCTTCCCTCCCTCACACTAAACAGCAAACCATCCCAGATAAGCCCCCGGGGGTTCACAGCTCTAGGCTTTGTCGAGGGTTTTCCTCGCCCGGAAGCTGTTCCTCCAGAAGCGGCCTCCCCTTCCCTGTGCGCCAAAGGGGGCAGTTCACCCTCTAGAGTCCTCGCCTCACGTCCCTGCTTCACTCTGTCTCGTCCTCTGGATCGGGGATGGGTAAACATTTTCTGTAAAGAGCCAGACAGGAAATATTGTGGGCTTTAAACCATATTGTCTCTGCCGCAACTTCTCGACTCTGCCAGCATGGCTGTGTACCAAAAACACTTTATCTATGGACGCTAAAATATAAACTTCATGTAATTGTCATGTGTTACAAAATGTCCTTCTGTTGATTTTTTTGTCAACAATTTGCAGATTTAAAGATTATTCTTGCAGGCCACACGGAAAGGCGGTGGGCTGGATCTGGCTGGTGGACCAGAGTGGGCCCCTCCTCCTCTAAACTGTGAGCGCCCTCAGGGCAGAAACTGCGTCTCGTTCAGTGCTGTATCTCAGTAAGTACTTGTGGACTGAATGAATTCATTTACTCTCCATCTGCTGGGAACACATCTGAGGAGCCCAGAGTCACCCGCGCTGCAGAGAAGCCTCCAGAAACAGTGAAAGAACAATGGCTTCTCTCCTCCCTCCACCTCCACTCTCCCATTGATGCCTCCCATTGGCCAAATGTAGCAGGAACCATCCTGCTAGCAAAGGACTCAGGGCCATGTAGTTTGCAGGGGTCCACCCCACAATATGGGGTAGAGGGTAGAGTGGGGTGGAGCTGACAGCAAACAGGAAAATACCCTGCTCACCACCCCTGGCTGCCCGGCACGCATTCTCACCCTTCCACCCAGATTCAGCTCCCACAATAACAACTACAGCCTCAAGCTTCCACCTAATATGGGTAACCCCACTGTAAATGAACACATCCTTCATCCTGTCCCAGATAGGGAGCCACTAAGTTCCCTCTTTCTTCAACTCTGGGTGATGAGAATTCCAGTTTCATCACAGTCTCACCTGGGTATTCAGTTAACCGGAAAACTACAATTATCTAAATCCTGATAGGCATGTCCAATATAAACTAGTAGAGAAAAATAAATCATAAATGGTATCTTAGTCCATTTGGGCTTCTGTATCAAAGTTACCGTAGATAGGGAGACTTATAAACAACAGAAATTTCTTCTCACAGCTCTGGAGGCTGAGAAGTCCAAGATCAAGGCACAGGCATGTTCCGTGTCTGGAGAGAGCCTGCTTCCCAGTTCATGGACAGCCGTCTTCTCGCTGTGTCCTCACAAGGCAGAGGGGGTGAGGGAGCTCTCTGGGGTCCCTTTTGCAAGGGCACTAATCCCATTCATGAGGGCTCCATCCTCCTGACCTAATTACCCCAAATGCTCCACCTCCTAATATCTCATGCTGGGGATTAGGTTTCAACATAGGAATTGGGGGGATACACAAGCATTCAGTCTACAGCAAATGGTTAATATGTATAAATACCAAACAATAAAATACAATAATCATAACTCCCACTGTCCTCATTTCTGTAGCTGACCAACAGGCTATAGTTAATATTTATAACTTCCTTCTTCTACTGCCCTTTTCCTGTTCCTTTTTTTTTTTCTTGAGGAAGGATGGCTCTGAGCTAACCTCCATTGCCAATCCTCCTCTTTTTGCTGAAGAAGATCAGCCCTGAGCTAACACTTCTGCCCATCTTCCTCTATTTCGTAGGTGGGACGCCACCACAGCATGGCTTGATGAGTGGTGTGTAGGTCCACGTCCGGGATCCAAACCTGCCAACCCCAGGCTGCCAAAGTGGAGTGAACTTTGGCACGAACTTAACCACTATGCCACCAGGCCAGTCCTCTTTTCCTGTTCCTTTTGCCCTCAGATAGAGCCCTGCTGGGTCAGTGCTGTGTACCTAGTGGGTAATTTAATCCTTTTTCCTAAAAGGTGTGAGTCTCTGGTGGGCCTGCCTTTATGGGGTTGACATGCAGTCTTCCATTATGTTTTCCTACTAGAGATGTCCCAGAGAGTCCCCTGGGTTTCAAACATAGATGCCCTGTCCCCTTTGTGTGTTTACCACCCAGTTCACTCTTCATAAGCAGGACCAATCACCCAGCCAGCTCAGAACCCTCTTCTTTGTCTGGTGATTCAGTGGCCTGAGGAGACCAGTGGCCATCTTAGCCCCCAGTTCAAAGGAACCATTGCCATTTCCCCCAGTAGAAACATTCTCTCCCTGGGAATGACTATATTTTAATCATCAGAACCCATATTGAGGGGACAGCAAGCAAACATTTTGTGAGTGGGCTATTAGGTATGATAGCGAAAGGAAACACTCCCGCCTCCACCCCTTGATCCCTGGGATCTTTCCACCCGTGAATCCTCACTAAGGGAAGGATAGACAGTATATTGGTGGCTGGCTCACAGGATGCACCCCATCCTATAGGACCCCACCCAGAATTGGCAAGGTGCTCTGTCTCAAGTGGCCCTGTCATTGTGTCGTCTGTGGGCCATTCTCCCATTCAGTCAGGGGGCATGCTGCTTCAGGGGGTTGCAAGGCATACTGTGAATTCCACAGACGTGAGCCCCTTGCTCATGTCTTGTTCTGGAAAATCAATTCCTTAGACAGAAGAAATGCTGCCTGGGACATCATGATAGTAAGTGAGGCATTCTGTAGATCCACAGTCAGAGGAGCTGACAGAAAGATTAGTGTCTATTCCTTGAAGATAAATGCCTGCCCCCTCCTGATGGAAGGGATATAAAGTAATCCACCTGCCACCAAGTGGCTGGCTGGTCATCCCAGGAAGTGTTTCCATATTAAGGGCCCAGTAGTGAACTCTGATATTGAACGGTTGGGTGGTCACTGGTGGTTGTAGCTAGGTTAAGCTTGGGTAAGAGAAAGCCCGTGTCGTTAAGCCCATGCGCAGTATCTGTCCTTGCCATGATGGCCATGGCACCTGAGAGCCTTACAAGCACTTGAGAGTCTGGGAGACAGGCCAGCCCACATGCACAGGATGGCCATCTTTCCAGCCGATTATTGTCTGCGTCTTCTGCTGTGGTGCCCTTTGGAAACTCTGCCATTCCAAGAGACCCAAAAACCTATCTCTTCCCCAGAGGTCCTTGTCACCAGTGCCCCCATCTTGTGACTTCCCTAATCACCAGGCCAAATTCTAGACCCAGCCCATGAACCAAGGCAGAACTTCACCTCTGGCCATCTCCTCACTCAAACCAAGTGAACGGACAGAGGTGCTGCTTGAAGTTCTGTTCCCTGACAAGATTTCCCTTCATTTCTGCCTTGGGTGGGGCTGCACTGCTACAGCCATCACTTCCACTGGTGCCAGCTTATTACGTGGAACCATCCATAAGCCAAGCCCCAGTGCTTTCTGCTTTAGTCGCCTCGTCTTGGGGAACTTCCCATGAGACCATTGATGTGGGCTGAAGGGAAACCAGCAGTGAAGCAGGGGTGTGTGCAGTGGGATGAGCCCCTGTTTGTGCAACTTATTTGTGTCCTTAGGACTTTCGTGAGTCCAAACTTGTGCAGACTCCTTTCACCTAATGATGGATTACCTCTGCACAAGCCCAGCCTTCTGACTTGTTAGGTCAGATAACACCTAATCCATGATGGGCAGCTCGGGCCCAGTCGCTCGTTCCATGATCACTTGTTCCATGGTTAGATGTTCCGTCTCTACAGCGGCCCTGGTGGAAGCCAGGAATTGCTTTTCAAATAGGGAAAAATCTGTGGTATGTTTTTACATCAGGCAACCAAGTGTCTTCACCGTGAATCTCCCACCAGGACATGCCACAGGCTGGTTACAGCATCCCTGTCTGTGATGTAAACTCTGGTTACCATAGAGCTACTGGACCAAAGGTCTAGATGGCAGATCGTCTTGCACTACAGCCTGGACCTGCTGCAGATCCCTTTCTTACTCTGGGATCCACGCAAAATTAGCAGCTTCATACGTTAAATAATTTTGAGTGGAGGTAGGTGGTGCAAGGCACAGAAGGTTTTCTTTCTTTATGGGTGATATAGCGCCAAATTCCCCATACTGTTGGACTCTAGAAGCTTCTCCAAGGTGAAAAGCCACTGGATAATCTTGGGGTTTATTTCCCACCCATCTGACATGTGTGTGACTTAGTAAGGCATGTAAAGTACTACCTACTTCCTGATGAACATTTCCAATCAGCATGACGTCATCCATCTGGTGAATCGGGATGATGTTTCCTGAGAAACCAAAGTGACCAAGGTGTCTTGGACTAGATTATGACAGATAGAGAGAGTTGAGAAAGCTCGGAGACAAGCTGAGGTGTATGGCCATTCCTTCCGGGTTAAAGTTCACTGCTTCCCGTGTTCATTATAAATTAGTCTAGAGAAGAAAGCATTTGCCAGATCAATAACTGCAAACAGCGCCCAAAACAGTGCTTAGTTTCTGCAGTGCTGGAGGCAGTGTTGATTGCGGTATCAGCTGCATTGGATTCACTGCCTGATTCATTTTATGAAAATCCGTGGTTATTTTCTAGGATGTGACTGCCTCCTGAACAGGCCAAACAAGAAAGTCAAATGGGCTTGTCATTGGAATCACCACCTCTGAGGTTTTATTACTATAGAATCTTCAAGAAATGAAGGTGAGTTTCCTCTGACAGAGGAGGGAGGCTGCTTCTGATGACAAAGGAGGTCTCAGGGACACGTGGAGAAGCAACACACTCAGATTCATCTGAGTTCTCAGACCGATTCTCAGGGTCCCTCTACTTCCCAACAAATGCCTTAGCATTCACACATGAGAACTCACAAAGCTGTGAGTTCAGCTTGTATCGTCATTCTGGAACTCACTTGAATGAATTTGCGGTCTGATTGTCAGCTGTGTCTGCTCTGTGGCTACCAAAGATAAGGGATTCTGTAGAGTCATCACAGAAGACCCCCGGTTCTTGTTTGAGGTCCTGAGCTAGTGAATTCCCCTCTGTAAACTCTTCATTATGGTCATCAGTCGTAAGTAACCACCACACCCCATATTCCTTGAAAATAGTCACCGATACTGCCCTAACAGTCCAATTAGCAGCCACTTGGTCTACCCAAAGCTTCGCCTTCAGTTGGCATTGCATCCCACACAACCACATAATTGAAGTAATTTTTGATAATTTAAGTAATTTTGATGTCCTTGCATCTAGGGAGCCCCAGGATCCCATCTTTCACTGGTCATGAGGTCATCATCACCCTCCAGACAACCAACGCCCAAGCTCCATCCTTGATGATTTGTTTATTGCAATCCCTCCTGGGGCCAAGTGCTGTAACCCTCAGGGTTCATTTAGGGAAACCACAAGAGAAATTGCCAGTTTAGAAGATTTGCTTCAGGGAACTGCCTATAACTGTCTTAAAAGAGCCAAAGGGGTAAAGGGAAAAGGTGAGACAACGTAGAGATCAGTAACTTCAGGAGGCTGCTACCCGCCCTAGGCATCAGGACCACACCTCCCGCTGGCTCGAGGGTGGCCAGTGCTCTGCTCCTGCAGCTGTTGCAATCACGGCCCCACAGCTGCCAGAGCCACTCAATACACAGAAAGAAGCCAGTGCACGTGGAAAGGAGCTGGAACTTCTTCCTTTCCATATGCCAGAAAAAAAGAGAGAAAGAACACCCAGTGGCATCTCCCCTCCTCACACCTTCCAATTTTCCTCTGAAGCCTCCCTTTGGCCACACGTAACTGCAAGCCAGATGACAGGGAGCCTGGCATATATAGGTTGCAGAGGTCCAGAGGATGCAGGAGAGCAGGAACGGAGGGAAGAGAAACTTCCAATAGACAAATGATGTGCACAGAGGTTCACAGCTTGGATTTCTATAATGAAAATAAATATGTTTGAAAACTAGCTCTGCTGGTTACTAATTGTGTGACCTTGAGCATGCACTTAACCTCTCTGAGAATGGGTTTCCCCATAAGTAAGTTGGGAGATAGTAACATCCATGTCACAGGGTTATCGTCTGAGGATTAAAGGTGATAAGCTATGTGTAAGCGCCTAACACAGAGCCTGGCATATAACACACCCCGTCTTTTACTCGGTGACCTTGAACCAGTGCTCGGGCCTCTCGGGGGCTCTATTTTCTCACCTGCTAAATGAACAAGGTTGGACTGGAGACTCCCTAAGGTCCTTCCAGATTTGATGAGCTGCATGGCTATGAATCACCCCTTAAATGAAATGAACAGACTGGGGCTGGCAGGAGAGGTAGAAGGAGGGTCTGGCTGCTGAGAAGGAGCCCAGGGGAAGAACCGAGGGGCGGGAGGAGAGGCTCTAACTATGTGAGTGTTTTGGGCTGTGCACTCTGCTGGAGAGCATGGTCCGATGACAAAAAGTTCATACTTCAGGGTCCTTAATGTGTCTTGGCCAATGTCGCCCCCAGCAACAGCACCTGTGGTCTCTATTCCCTTTGATGTGCTCACTCTCAGTACTGCTCAGACAACAAGCGATGCCTGGAGCAGCGTGTTCTGAACCCTGTGGAGGGGGAGCAGAGCAGCCTTGTATCAAAGCTTCCGAAGTCTTCCCAGCTGGGTTGGAATCTTGAGTTGAGGCCTGTTGGGGCTCCGGCTTACAGGGCTGGTTGAGTGGTTAAGAGCCTAATGGTTAGGAATAGGGGGCTTATGAGTCAAGCAGAGATGGATTTAAGGTTCTGCCTTGCCACTTGCTAACTAATGTCGTTTACCGACTTCTCTGAGGCTCAGCTTTCTTCTTTGTTAAACTGGAATAATAATAGCTCTTTGAGTCCACTCCCTGTCTCCTCCCCCAGTGTCTCCTCCTGGACCCCCTCCACCTTGTTCTTAACGAACTACTCATCGTCCACACCTAGACCACACCAATCTGATAGGATTACTAGACCCGGCCTCTACCCTCTCTACTTAGATGGGAGTAAAAGGCCCAGGCTGGACCCATCACAGGATAGGTTCAAGGAGTGAGCAAGACACCCACCCAGTTCCCCTCAGGGATTATATATGTGAACACTGGGAGAGAACTCTGACTCACCAAGTGGGATGTCACCAAGCGGGATGATGTGAGCTTGGAGGTGTCAGTGGTTACAATTCTCGGTTCTCCTCCCCCTGCTTCCTCAAAAATCCAGCCACAAAGGGAGAGAGAGGGCCCCACAAAAAAAGAATTCCAATGAGCAGAGCTGAGAGAAAGAGAGAGAGAGGGTGCTAACGCTCCACTGATCTAATTGGAATTCCTGAATACAGGTCTGCCTGAGTCCCACTTCTATGAGCCACTAAATATTTGGTGAAGCCAGTTTGAGTTGAGTCTCCATCATTTTTAACCAAAAGAATTCCAACTAACACACCTACTTCTTTGGTATACTGTCAGGATTTAACGAGCTCATTTAAGTAAAGGGCTTCAAACAGCTCGTAGTATGTGCTCTGTAAACACTGGCTTTTACTCTTGTTCTTGTAGCCATTTGCCTGTCTGTCTCATCCACTGCTGGCCAGTACGGCCTAGTGACACATGACCTTTGCACCCGCTGCTGCCTCTGCCAAAACTCTCTTCACTGCTCTTCACACGGCTTCTTCTCATCACTCAGGTCTCAGCACATGCCCTTTCCTCCGAGGAGCTCTCCCTGACCCCCCAAAGTTGGCTTCCTCATCACTCTCTGGGGCATTTCCCAGTATATTTCCCTCATCTTAGGTTTCATGGCTTATTCATTGGTGGTTTGTTTGTTGTCTGCCTCCCCAACCAGACTATGAGCTCCTAGAGGGCAGGAACCATGCGAATCCTGTCACCTCTAGGTCCCCTGTGCTGAATACAATACCTGGCACATGCTAGGCCCTTGTATCAGTCAGCCATTGCTGTGTAACAAGCAACCCAAAACTCAGTGTTTAAAACAACAACAATTACTCTCATGCACGTCTCACAGTTTGGGTGGAGGGCAGTCGCCTGAATAGGGCTTGGATGGATATGCTTCAAGCTGCAGGTCTGGTTGGGCATCTCCCTGCTATGCACTGGGCTCAGGCATGCTGCACGTGATGCTAGGCCAGTGCTCGCGTACGCTCAGCAGCACCCGACAACCCAAGCCTGGACCACTTCAGCCACTTGAGCCCTCTCTCCACCCTGAACCCGGCTGCCCTCCCCACACCCACGCGAGCCAGGCTCAGCCCCTCAGGCCCCCACCTGCCCCTCCAGGCACAAGGCCAGCACACACAGAGCACAGCCGGTGCTTCACCGGCTGCCGAGTCCTCACGCGGCGGGGTGGCCTGAGTCACGGGAGCCCAGGAGCTGGAAGCCTCTTCAGGGAAAAGGAAACACGTCTAAGCTCTGAGCTCACTCCTCCTCTCTCCCTTGGGGGAGAAGAGGGAGCCTGCCCGGAATGTCATTTTCTGCTCAATTCACAGTGGACACTGTGCTGTCTTGGATTGTGCTTGCTCTCTGAGTGCATTCTCTGTTTGGAGAGAGCCCGGGACAGAGGCCCCTCCCGGTGTCCTCAGCCGGTGCCTGATCCTGGAAGTCAGAGAAAGCCCTGTGGCTCCAGCCTCCTTCCTGCAGAGTCCTTCCATGTCCTCCCACCCGCCCCCCTGTCTGCTGTGTGGTCTCCTCTGACACTCCCTCTGGCTCCTCTCCTCCTGGCCTCTCTCCTCACCTCCTCCTCTTTCAGATCTGTCTTGAGAACCATCTGGTTGCTGTGCAGAGATAAGGATTTTTCTGAGAACTTGCCAAAAAGAGGCATTGAAGAACCCCTGCCTTTGATTCAGCCGGCTCCTCCCAGGGTGCTTTGCAAAGTGATGGTTTGGAAGGAGCCTAGGTGTGTCTGGGGTCTGGGCCCCCCCATGTTACAGATGAGGAAACTGAGGAGGAGAAATCATGATAAATAACCACTAATATCTGAGCTTTTCTAATGGGCTTCCAACCAATTAATGGAGGCCCAGAGAGGGGAATTAACCAGCCCAGCCAAGTGAAAGCGAGAGGCAGGGCTTTGCTAAGAGTCTGCCCCATTACTACTCCACCCTCATAGCCCACACTGCCCCCTGGCCTCACGGATGGGGAGGAGTCAGAACACCAGAGGCGCCCTGTCTCCGGGCAGTGGGCGTTCTCTTTGTGCCATCCTTTCCCTGCCCAGCCCCAGCCTCAGTCCCTCCGCTTTCCTCACCCTTGGTCTGAGCACGGAGCAGCTGCTGAGAAAACAGCACGTTGCTGAGGACTGGCCAGTCCAGGGTGTATTTCTGCACACAGTAGGACTGCAGAAAGCACTGCTGGATGAGACAGTGTCTGCTGAATGTGCACATGGTGGGGTAGCCTGAACGAACAGGCTTCCAGGAGCTGAGAAAACCTTTTCATGAAGAATAATACGCATCTAAACCCTCCGCCTCCTCCTGCCCCCTCTCTGGAGTGGGAAGAGGAAGCTTGCCCAGGAGCATCACATTCTGGTCATCTGTAAGCTGAGCAACCTCAGCTGGCACCAGCACCACTCCTCCCCCCGTGTCTCTGCCTGCCCTGCTCCCCTCCCTTTACCTTCGTGGACTCTCCCTGACCTCTGATCTTCTCAAGCCCCAGCCTCCTGGCCCTTCACTTGCTGCCGGTCATCTGGCCTCCTCCAATATTGGAGAAATGGAGGCCATGAGGAAAACACTTCCTTTCTCCTTATCTACTTATTCTCACCCACCTCAGGGGCAGAGGTGCCCTGGTGGAAGGCCATCCCTCTAGTCATCTCTGGACCCCACCCCTGGTGAGGCGTCTGCAAGGACCCAGCTCTTTCCAGTATCCTGCCTCTCTACCTCTCTCCTTTTCCTTCAGATCCGCCACCCCAGCGGCCCAAGGCTTCTCTAGTACAGGCTGCCCAAACCTCTCCCATCTTTGGCCTGAAAACAGATCTTTTTGATCCTCCTGACCCTCAAGCTACTTCTCTCCTTCTTACCAGCAGCAAGCGTTTGAAGACAACGTCCCATCTCCCGTCCCATCCCACACTGTTCCAGCTGCCTGGATGAGCCGTTCCCCACGATTGCTTCAGCTGAAAACTCCTACTCATTCTTCAAGGTCCTCTCAGACGTCACCTCTTCTAAAACATTGCAGCAGAGGCCATTCCACCTTGCCCCATGTCCCCTTGGCCCCTCCTGAGTTGTCCTGCGACCGCGGGCAGCTCCTGGTACACTGACAGCCTCCTTCCTCCAGAGTCTACTCCCCTCTTCTCTGCCTGAGGGCTTTCTCTGGCTCCACAATATCCAAGTGTAGGGGCCGTAACATGTTCTAGGAGCGACCCTCACACTGTGGGGGATGAGGGTCAGTGGATAAGGGCCACCAGGAGGTTTGTCCTGAGGTGTCCCCACGCAGTTCCTCAAAGGTCCCCAGAGGCACTGAGCCCCACTTGCCCACAGTGGAAACCACTCATTGGCCCTGCTTTGTTGGCTTTTCTCCCTTCCCTGCATCATTCTTTATACTCTCACCTGCGCTTCCCGAAATCAACTCGCAGATAAACTCCTAGAACCCAAGGCCTTGTCTCGGGTCTGCTTTGGGGCACCCACTCTGAGTCTTCCTCACCTCCCCCTCCCCAAGGGAGTTAAGTGCTCTGGTGTGTGTTTGATGCTTCTCATGACAGACTGTCTCTCCTGTTCATCTGGGCTCCTCAAGACTAAGGGTGGATCCCTGTCTCTCAACAAAGGGATAGTCAATAAATGTTTCTTGAATGAGTGAGAAAGAGAATGAATAAATGAATGAATGACCACATAGCTGTGTGTCTGGGGTATCTAGGCTGGGTATCTACTGCAAAGAGATTTATGCCAATGTGGCTGGCCCTGCCAAAGTCAGCGTTCTCCTACCACATCGAAAGGCCTATTGACTTCACACGCCACCAACTCCCAAGGCCTTCACCCTGCTATCCCATTCCCCCATCCATAACACAATCATCTCCATACAGCCTGGACATCCTCCTGCTGGGAAAAGTCCTCAGACTCAGCAGGAGATTCCAACTCCAGTTAAATAAAGGTTAAAGAACAGAGTGAAATGCTATTATAATATGATATAATTCAATGTTACCTCGAGAAAATGTCACTCTGGAGAGATAGATTTGTCCCAGCTGGACTCTAGGGCTCATTCAAAAGCTGTTGGACAACTGCCAATTCACAGCTGATGAGAGTAGCCCCAGGAAACGGTAATTTTGACACACCAATTTATTGAGCCCACATGCCCGGGTCAGAGTTTCCAGGAGGAGGAATTAAGTCACTGTTGGGGAACTGAAGTGTCTGCTGCCAAGCTGAGATCAGCTGAGTTGTGCAGACCACATCTGGCTTTGATGTCCCTCTGGGGGGGGGGGAGCATAGATATTCTAGATACATCCGGAATACTCTGGGGACTCAAACTCATCACCATGCATGGTCCAGCAAAAGAACATTCTCGGGGTGAGAAAACTGAGACCACACACATTGAGTCAATGGCAGACCTGGGACTCTGAGCCAGAATCTAGACAGCTCCTGCCCTACTCATGGCTTCTCTGAAGAGCAGGCTGAGTGGGTATTATGCTGAAAAGACAAAAACAAACAAAATCCTGGACCTATTCACAGGCTGTGTTACCGACAGAGGAGAGATCTGGCACTGGCCACCTCGCAGAGCTGCTTTCCTTCTCTTGGTCTGTTTTTTCATCTGTATAAGGAGAAGGTTGGTGATTTCTAAGGTTTCTTCCACTTCCAAAAATGTTACTCTGGGTCTCACTTTCCTATCTTTCAGGTGGGCATAATATTCTACCTCCCCAAATGCTGTGCAGGTCATAGAAGCTCCTTGGCACAGATGTGTGAAATAAACCCTGGAACAGTATCATCATGCCTCACACATCAGCAGCAAAGTGACACTTGGAGTAGAGTCAGGGCCACATCTGAACTGCTGGCAGGAGCAAAGAGGAAACTGATGTGTTAGCTCTCAGATAAGAAGCTCTAGAGCCAGGGGAGGGGTCTCAGGCTGGGCTGTGGTGCTTGGGGTCTCTGGAATGCTCTCTACAGAATGAAGGAGATCTTTAAGACAAAATCCCCTTCACTGTCACAGCAAACTAGATGGAATCACAGATCTCAGGCTGTCTGTCCAAGGGAGACTTGCATGTTCTGGGCTGTTGGCAAAGAGCTGGGGACAGGGAAGGAATACAAAGGAGGAGGAGCAGGATGAGGACAGGCTCTTTTCTGTGCTGCAAAATGCCAAAAGCATGGGCTCTAGGGTCAGAAACACCTGAAATCAAATGCTGGATCCATCACTTATTGGTTAAATGATTGAGGGAAATTCATTCCACCTTTCTAAACCTCAGTTTCCACATCTGTAAAACGGGGGATGAGAATGGCTCCTTTTTCATAGGGATAATGCTGGCAAATTCCTTAGCACCACACCTGGTCCAGGTCATTTCTAGCAGTGGCAGCAACAGCAGCACTAGCTGCTGCAAATCTACAAAGTGACATGTTCTTTAAGGAGGGGATACAGAGCCCATCCCACTGACTGTGGGGATAGGAGGAGAGAGGGTCATGTTTTTGGAGAGGAGCAAATGGGTTGGCCCAAGCTGAGTGAAATCTGGAGAGGCACAGACATCCAGACCACGCCCTTGAAGGAGTGCGGTTAACAACTTTTGATTATGTTAATGATGGCAGGAATTATTCATATCAGTCTAATAGCAATTATAGTAGTGGGAAGAACAGTTATGAATCCATGTTCTGATGGTGGCTATAATGAATATTGTAATAAGAAGCTGAAGGCAAATTTCATCTAGTAGATCAATCAAGAAGAAATTTAAATGGAGAATTATGAGTGAATCATTGTCCTACGTACAATTGCAAAAAAATGGGTGCCAATGTTAGAGAGATGGGAAAGGGGGATTCACATGGCTCAGCCTGATTGTGAATGACTACCCAGCCAGGTAGATATTCAATATCATGTGAGGCTCACAGAAAGAAATAATTTTCCAAAATTCCACAGAGAGTGAGTAGTGAGGCCCAGACCCAAACTCAGTTCTGTCTGATACCAAAACTCCATCCACTTGTCAAAGTTGACCGACATTGAGCCTTTGTTTATGATTGTTTCTGGCCTCCCTTGCCAGGCAAGAATGGTACCAGAATGACTCAGGGGAGAAGGGTATGGATATCCAGGGGGGAGGGCAGCTTCCTTTCAATACTGATGGGCTGTATCGGATATATAACCAGGAACTATGGATTGCAAATCAAGAAGGCAGGATTATAGTCAAAATGGGGGAAAAATCCCACATACATTGTCATACAGAAGGTGTAAAGTCCTTATATTAGGGGGGTCATTACTGGAAGGGCCCTTAGAGAGCATAAGGTGCAGCCTCCCATTTTAAAGATAAAGAAACTGAGGCCCAGATGGGGAAGATGACTTGCCCAAAGTCATGGCATGAGCAAATGGTAGGAGTTGGGGACTAGACCCATATTTTTCCAAACTTCCTCCAGTGCTTTTCCCGTCATGGCTTGACGACATTCTCTGGACATTTTGTAAATATGTGGTGGTCTAGATAACACATTGAGTAGGTGCAATGAGCCGGGCCAGGTGACCTGAGCTTCCCACGTCTTGACACCATTAGCCAGAAGATACCAGGTTATCCTTCCTGGGCCTTAACAATGCAGATGCCCTTCAGCCCTTCCTCATTGGAGTGGCCTCTGTCCATGGTACTGAAACAGGGTTAGCATTTCCACAGATGAGTTCTCATTGTAAATTCCCTATTCTGACCCCACCCTGTGAGGGATGAATGGAGAGAAGGACGGAGTACTACTGAGGACTCGGGAGTGAACTGTTGTTTTTAGTCAACTTTATTACATTAATATTTACAGGCAATAAAAATTGACACATTTTAAGTGAGCAGGTCAATGATTTTTGACAAAGATATTCATGTATGGATTACACTAACCCAATCAAGATATGGAAAGTTCCGCCATGCTTCTTGTCCATCAATCTCTTCCCACCTCTCCCTGTCCAGTATTGTAAGGTATGCTGGGGGCAAAACAGGCACAGGGATGGTGGAACAAGAGGAGGGGAACGTAAAGGTCAGAGAAATCTTCCTGGGGAGAATGAGCTTTAACCAGCGTGAGTAGGTGTTAGACAGAGAGGTGGTGGGGAAGAGAACTTCAGGTCTGTATTTGGGGTTGATATCTCTTATGTGTCTAAATATTTTTAGCGTTGTGGCTTTGGAGGAGAAGAATACTTCTTTACCTCTCTGGAATCACATCTCACTTAGATGCTCTTATCTTCAAATCATCCACTCACTGCTTTGTTTAGGAACATAACAGGCAATCCTTCTCTCCAAGGATCATGATCTTATTCTTCAGTGGCTACACTGATGAGGAAAGGAGCAAAAACAACCCCGTCTACCCTCCACCTGGGGACCGAGAGATTGAGCTGGTCTGCTGAATAGTAGAGTAAGTCACATCTGCCACTACAGACTCTAAAAGACTTATGGAAAAACAGATCCAAAGCGGATCCTGAGAAGGATTGTAGGAGAAGAGTTGTAGATACATAAGTACACACATGCATACATTAGAACATACACATAGAAGCACATTGACATGGTTACCCGTATGCAGACATGTATTCCCACATTCACATATGGCCACACACAGATGCACATATGTATGTACACCTTTCATCTTAGACCAAGAGAATAAACAGATGGAGCATTTCATGATGCAATCCGGCTCCCTCAACTCCATAAACTTTAGCTCCAGGTAGGAATAAACCATAGGAACTGAATGAAGTCATTACTTGTGAGTTTGGGGACCCACTTCTACTTTGGGTCTCTTATGTTCCTCATCTACAAAATAGAGGTGGGAGTGGGAGTGGGTGAGGGCAGGGACTAGATTGGTTGATTATCTAAGGTCTTTTCCACTTTTACATTGTGGGTGTTAGGACTTCTCACCTGCAAAAAGAGGGCATCTTCTTGGTGAGTTGCTGGAGGATTACACGTAAAATGCCTAGTGCAAGTTCAAGGTATAATCAGTCTTTTTAATGTTAGCCATTCTAATAGGTGAATTTTAATATCTCACTGTGGCTTTAAGATGCATTTTCCTAATGACTGCTATTGTTGAGCATATTTTCATGTGCATATTTGCATCTGCTTTGATATATCTGCTTTGATGAGCTATTTGTTTAAATTTCTTGCCCTTTTGAATATTGGGCTGTTTGTTTTCTTATATTGAGTTTTGAGATTTCTTTCTATATTATGGATACATGTCTTTTAGCAGACGCATGATTTGCAAATACATTCTTTCAGTCTGTGGCTTATCTTTTCATTCTCTTTAAAGGTGTCTTTCAAAGAGCAGAATTTTTTATTTTGCTGAAGTCTGAAGTCTGAAGCACAGTTCCTTTTTGAGCTGTGCTTTTGTTATTATATCTAAGAAATCTTTGCCTACGCCAACATCACAAAATTTTTTTCCCTGTGCTTTCTTCGGAAGCTTTATAGTTTTAGGTTTTACATTTAGTATGGATCAAAGTTCTTTTTTTTTTGTTTTTCTTTTTTGTACATGGATATCCAATTTTCCCAGGACAATTTGTTGGAAAAAATGATTGCTTTGCAACTAAATTGTTTTACACCATTGTCAAATCTCAGGTGTCTGTATACGTGTAGGTCTATTTCTGGACTCTATTCTATTCCATTGATGTATTTGTCATTCTTGATGCCAATATCACACTGTCTTGATTACTGTAGCATTATAATAGGTCTTGAAATCAGGTATTGTTAGTCCTACAACTTTGTTTTTCTCTTTAAAAGTTGTTTTGAGTATTCCAGGTAATTTGCATTTATATACAGATATTAGAATCAGTTTGTCAATATCTGCAGAAAAGACTACTGAGTTTCTGATGGGATTGATTGGATGTATAGAACAGTTGAGAGGAAACTGATGGTGTTTTGTAGTTTTCAGTGTATAGGACTGGCACATCTTTTGTTAGATCCATCCCTAAGAATTTCATATTTTTATGCTATTGTATATGGTATTGCTTTTCTAATTTTTATTTCTGATTATTTGTTGCTAGCATATAGAAATATATGTGATATTTGCATATTGATCTTGTATCCTGCAACCTTGCTAAACTCACTAGTTCTAGGATTTTTTTTTGTATTATAAATTCCACCAGGTTTTCTACATAAATGATCATTTTTTATGTGAATAAAGGCAGGTTTCTTTTTTTCCTTACTGAGTGACTTTAATTTTCTTTTTCTTTAATTTTTTGTTTATTGCAGTAACATTGGTTTATAACATTGTAAAAATTTCAGGTGTACATCATTATACTTCTATTTTTGCATAGATTACATCATGTTCACCACCAAAATACTAATTACAACCCATCACCACATACATGTGCCGAATTATCCCTTTCACCTTCCTCCCTCCCCCCTTCCCCTCTGGTAACCACCAATCCAATCTCTGTCCCTATGTGTTTGTTTATTGTTGTTATTATCTACTACTTAATGAAGGAAATCATACGGTATTTGACCTTCTCCCTCTGACTTATTTCACTTTGCATTATACCCTCAATGTCCATCCATGTTGTCACAAATGGCTGGATTTCATTGTTTCTTATGGCTGAGTAGTATTCCATTGTGTATATATACCACATCTTCTTTATCCATTCGTCCCTTGATGGGCACTTAGGTTGCTTCCAAGTCTTGGCTATTGTGAATAATGCTGCAATGAACACAGGGGTGCATGTATCTTTACGCACTGGTGTTTTCAAGTTCTTTGGATAAATACCCAGCAGTGGAATAGCTGGATCATATGGTAGTTCTATCCTTGATTTTTTGAGGAATCTCCATACTGTTTTCCATAGCGGCTGCACCAGTTTGCACTCCCACCAGCAGTGTATGAGAGTTCCTTTCTCTCCACATCCTCTCCAACACATGTTGTTTCCTGTCTTGTTAATTATAGCCATTCTGAGGGGCGTGAGGTGATATCTCATTGTAGTTTTGATTTGCATTTCCCTGATAGTTAGTGATTTTGAATATCTTTTCATGTGTCTGTTGGCCATCTGTATATCTTCTTTGGAGAAATGTCTGTTCAGATCTTTTGCCCATTTTTTAATTGGGTTGGTAGTTTTTTTGTTGTTGAGATGCATGAGTTCTTTATATATTTTGGAGATTAAGCCCTTATCAGATGTATGGTTTGCAAATATCTTCTCCCAATTGTTAGGTTGTCTTTTCGTTTTGTTGATGGTTTCCTTTGCTGTGCAGAAGCTTTTTAGTCTGATGTAGTCCCATTTGTTTATTTTTTCTATTGTTTCTCTTGCCCGGTCAGACATGGTGTTTGAAAAGATGTTGCTAAGACTGATGTCGAAGAGCGTACTGCCTATGTTTTCTTCTAGAAGTTTCATAGTTTCAGGTCTTACATTCAAGTCTTTAATCCATTTGGAGTTAATTTTTGTGTATGGTGTAAGGTAAGGGTCTACTTTCATTTTTTTGCATGTGGCTATCCAGTTTTCCCAACACCATTTGTTGAAGAGACTTTCTTTTCCCCATTGTATGTTCTTGGCTCCTTTGTCAAAGATTAGCTGTCCATAGATGTGTGGGTTTATTTCTGGGCTTTCGACTCTATTCCATTGATCTGTGTGTCTGTTTTTGTGCCAGTACCATGCTGTTTTGGTTACTATAGCTTTGTAGTATATTTTGAAATCAGGGAGTGTGATACCTCCAGCTTTGTTCTTTTTTCTCAGGATTCCTTTAGCTATTCGGGGTCTTTTGTTGTTCCATAAAAATTTTAGGATTCTTTGTTCTATTTCTGTGAAAAATGTTGTTGGAACTTTGATAGGGATTGCATTGAATCTATAGATGGCTTTAGGAAGTATGGACATCTTAACTATGTTAATTCTTCCAATCCAAGAGCACGGAATATCTTTCCATTTCTTTGTGTCTTCTTCAATTTCGTTCAGAAATGTTTTATAGTTTTCGGTGTACAGATCTTTCACCTCTTTGGTTAAGTTTATTCCTAGGTATTTTATTCTTTTTGTTGCAATTGTAAATGGGATGGCATTCTTAATTTCTCTTTCTGCTACTTCGTTGTTAGTGTACAGAAATGCAACTGATTTTTGTATGTTGATTTTGTATCCTGCAACTTTACCATATTCGTTTATTACTTCTAAAAGTTTTCTGGTGGATTCTTTAGGGTTTTCTATATATAAAATCATGTCATCTGCAAATAGTGACAGTTTCACGTCTTCCTTTCCAATTTGGATCCCTTTTATTTCTTTCTCTTGCCTGATTGCTCTGGCTAGGACTTCCAGTACTATGTTAAATAGGAGTGGTGACAGTGGGCATTCTTGTCTGGTACCTGTTCTTAGAGGGATAGCTTTCAGTTTTTCACCATTGAGGATGATATTAGCTGTGGGTTTCTCATATATGGTCTTTATTATGTTGAGGTACTTTCCTTCTATACCCATTTTATTCAGAGTTTTTATCATAAATGGATGCTGTATCTTGTCAAATGCTTTCTCTGCATCTATTGAGATGATCATGTGATTTTTATTCTTCATTTTATTAATGTGGTGTATCACATTGATTGATTTGTGAATATTAAACCATCCCTGCATACCTGGAATAAATCCCACTTGATCATGGTGTATAATCTTTTTAACGTATTGTTGTATGTGATTTGCTGGTATTTTGTTGAGGATTTTTGCATCGATGTTCATCAGTGATATTGGCCTGTAATTTTCTTTTTTTGTGTTGTCCTTGTCTGGTTTTGGTATCAGGGTAATGTCGGCTTCATAGAATGAGTTAGGGAGCTTCCTCCACTCCTCAATTTTTTGGAAGAGTTTGAGAAGGATAGGTAACGTCTTCTTTGGATGTTTGGTAGAATTCACCAGGGAAGCCGTCTGGTCCTGGACTTTTATTTTTGAGGAGGTTTTTGATTACTGTTTCAATCTCCTTACTGGTGATTGGTCTATTCAAATTCTCTACTTCTTCTTGATCCAGTTTTGGAAGGCTGTATGATTCTAAGAATTTATCCCTTTCTTCCAGATTGTCGAATTGGTTGGCATATAGCTTTTCATAGTATTCTCTTATAATCTTTTGTATTTCTGAGGTGTCTGTTGTAATTTCTCCTCTTTCATTTCTGATTTTACTTATTTGTGCCTTCTCTCTTTTTTTCTTGGTGAGTCTAGCTAAAGGTTTGTCAATTTTGTTGATCTTTTCAAAGAAGCAGCTCTTGGTTTTATTAATTTTTTCTATTGTTTTTTTTGGTCTCTATTTCATTTATTTCTGCTCTGATTTTTATGATTTTCTTTCTTCTACTGATTTTGGGCTTGGTTTGTTCTTCTTTTTCCAGTTCCTTTAGGTGCATTGTTAGATTGTTTATTTGAGATTTTTCTTGTTTGTTGAGATAGGCCTGTATTGCTATAAACTTCCCTCTTAGAACCGCTTTTGCTGTATCCCATAAATTCTGGCATGTCTTATTTTCATTTTCATTTGTCTCTAGGTATTTTTTGATTTCTTCTTTGATTTCTTCATTGACCCAGTCGTTGTTCAGTAGCATTTTGTTTAATCTCCACGTATTTGTGGCTTTTCTGATTTTCTTCCCATAGTGGATTTCTAGTTTCATACTGTTGTGGTCAGAAAAGATGCTTGGTATTATTTCAATCTTCTTAAATTTATGGAGACTTGTTTTGTGGCCTAATGTGTGATCAGTCCTGGAGAATGTTCCATGTGCATTTGAAAAGAACATGTATTCTTTGGTTTTTGGATGGAATGCTCTGTACATATCTACTAGGTCCATCTGTTCTAGTGTATCATTTAAGGCCAATGTTTCCTTATTGATCTTCTGTTTGGATGACCTATCCGTTGGTGTAAGTGGAGTGTTAAAGTCCCCTACTATTATTGTCTTACTGCCTATTTCTGTTTTTATGTCTGTTAATAATTGCTTTATATATTTAGGTGCACCTACATTGGGTGCGTAGATATTTACAAGTGTTATATCCTCTTGTTGGATTGTTCCCTTGATCATTATGTACTGCCCCTCTTTGTCTCTTTTTAGTTTTTGTTTTAAAGTCTATTTTGTCTGATATGAGTACTGCTACCCCAGCTTTCTTTTCATTGCCATTTGCATGGAGCATCTTTTTCCATCCCTTCACTTTCAGTTTGTGAGTGTCTTTAGGTCTGAAGTGTGTCTCTTGTATGCAGCATATATATGGGTCTTGTTTTTTTATCCAATCATCCACCCTATGCTTTTTAATTTGAGGATTTAGTCCATTGACGTTTAAAGTAGCTATTGATAAGTATGTACTTACTGCCATTTTTTAACTTTTTTTTTCTCAGTGTTTTAGTAGTCCTTCTCTGTTCCTTCCTTCTTCTATACAGAATTGATGGTCTCTTTAGTTTGACCTCTGTCTGAAAGCTCTACTCTTTAACTCCCCTCCTCCCTCCTTTTATGTTTTTGATATCATATCTAACCTCTTTTTGTGCATTTGTATCCATTACCCTCTTATCATGTAAATAGATAATTTTTCCTATTTGTGGTCTTCTCTTTTCCCCTTAAATCAGTCCCTTTAACATTTCTTGTAGCACTGGTTTCTTGGTGACAAACTCCTTTAATTTTTGCTTGTCTGGGAAAATTTTGATCTCTCCTTCCATTTTGAATGATAACCTTGCTGGGTAGAGTATTCTTGGCTGTAAGTTTTTTCCTTTTAGCACTTTAAATATATCGTGCCGTTCTCTTCTAGCCTGTAAGGTTTCTGCTGAGAAGTCAGCTGATAGCCTTATGGGGTTTCCTTTGTATGTAACTTGACTTTCTCTTGTGGCTTTTAGGATTCTCTCTTTATCTTTAATTCTGGACATTTTGATTATGATGTGTCTTGGTGTGGGCCTCTTTGGGTTTATCTTGTTTGGGGCTCTCTGTGCTTCCTGTACCTGGATGTCTGTTTCCTTCCTTAGGTTAGGGAAGTTTTCATCTATTATTTCTTAAAATAGATTCTCTGCCCGCTTGTCTCGCTCTACTGCTTCCGGGACACCTATAACACGGATGTTAGTGCACCTGATGTTGTCCCAGAGGTCCCTTAGACTGTCCTCACTCTTTTTAATTCTTTTTTCTTTTACCTGTTCACCTTGGGTAATTTCTTCTAGTCTTTCGTCCAGCTCACAGATCCGTTCTTCTGTATCCTCTACTCTGCTTTCGAGTCCCTCTACTGAATTTTTCATTTCCAGTATTGTATTCTTCATTTCTGATTGGTTCTTTTTTATATCTTCCATTTTTTGTTGACATTCTCACTGAGTTCATCTATTCTTCTCCCCAGATCAGTGAGCATCCTTAACACTCTTAGTTTGAACTCTCTGTCAGGTAGGTTGCTCATTTCTGTTTCACTTAGTTCCTTTTCTGGGGTTTTGTCCTGTTCCCTTACTTGGAATGTATTCCTTTCCCTCCTCATTTTGCCTCTTTCCCTGTGCTTGTGTCTACTTATTAGGTAGGTCAGCTACGTCTCCTGCTCTTGGATAGGTGACCTTATGTAAGTTATGCCTTAGGAGGCTTCCAGTGTGCTTCTCTGAGTTATCAATGTTCCAGGGGTGACCCCTATGTGGGCTACATGTGTCCTTCTGTTGTGGCCTGTTTGCTCTCCCTGTAGGCACCGAGGGAGGCCGAGTTACGCTCCTGGCCAGCTGTTGTAATGCTCAGCTGCTTGTAGTTGTTGTGGGCCCTTCAGTCTCTTTATCAGGTGTGGGGAGCCCCAGCACAGTTGGCTGCAAGTTCTAATACCACATTTGTGTTGCAGTATTTCTTTTAAGTGAGTAGGCCCCCAGCATGGCGGGTTGTTAGGCTCAGGGCCTTACAATTGCTGTAAGCCTCTAGCCTATTAGGTCTCTTGTCAGCTCTCTGAGGATTGCAGCTGGGTGGGGCTGGCCTCAGGCACAGGAGCACCCAATTGTTTCAGGCTTTGGAAGGTGGGGCAAACCCCCATGTGGGTCTTTGAGAAGCACGAGTCTTCTGCAGCTGACAAGCCCTACCGCCCACAGATCCACACACATAGTCAACACAGTCCTGCCCCGTGTGCGCGCCCCAACCTCCCCAAGCGGACCCAGTCTCTCCACGGCGGGAGCCCCACACACTCTGCCACCGCCCCACACTCTCCACCCGCTCCTTGTGCACACCCTGCCCTGCTAAAGTCGGCTCAGTTGCCAGGCTGCAGAGAATCCAGTCACCAATCTATGCAGACCCACAAGTTGCCTGAGGGCTTGTTGTTGGGTGGGGCCAGTCTCTAGGGTGGGCTGCCTGCCCTGGCTGAGCTGGATTGAAATCGGTGCTCTAGCGGGTGGTGCAGACCCTGGGCTATCAGGCCTCAGGGAGAACTCCAATGGCATCTGTGTCAGCATGCCCACACCAGGCCACAACAATGGCCGCCACCCCTGTCCCAGTCCCTGGAGAGGTCTCACCCCTCACCGAGATGCACTGAGGGCCTGTTAGGTGAGTCTCTTTTCACCACAGCACTGTGCACCTTTCTTTCTGGTGATTTTAGGATGCTTTCTGAAACGAGTGAGTTTGCGTGCGGTCCCTTTAAGAGCCAGTTTTAGTTTCTTTGTGAACCGGGTTTTCTAGGGGTGCTCCCCAATGTTTTAGTAGCAGGCAAAGTCAGATATTATGCCGCTGGTCTCGATTGTGCTGGGTCCACAAAATGCCCCCAGCCGGGGCACTCCCGGCTCAGGGCCCTGCGCCTCCAGGGAGGCTGCGTACCTGTGGGCTGCTCCCAGCACCCGTGACGCTGGCGGCTTGTGAAGGCGGTGTTTTTCTCTCCAGAAGGGAGTTTCTGCCTCTTCCACCTCAGTTAGGATTGTCTGTTGTTGCAGGAGTTCCTCTCATCCAGTTTTCAGTTCTGTCTCAGGGGTAATTTTTCCACAAGTAGTTGTAAATTGGCTGTGTCCACGGGAGGAGGTGAGTTCAGAGTCTGCCTACACCGCCATCTTGACTCGAGATCCTAATTTTTTTTCTTGTCTGATTGCACTGACCAGAACCTCCAGTACAATATTGAATAGAAGTGCTAAGAGCAGAAATCTGCCTTCTTCCTGATTTTAGGGGTAAAGCATTAAGTCTTTGACCATAAGTATGATGTGAACTATAGGGTTTCTGTAGATGCCCTTTATTAGGTTAAGTTCACTTCTATTCCTAGCTTATGGAGAGTTTTTACCAGGAATGAATGTTGGATTTTGTCAAATGCTTTGTCTGTATCTTTTAAGGTAATCTTATATTTTTTCTTCTGTTTGAGTTTGTTAATATGATGAATTCCATCCATTAATTTTCAAACGTTAAACGGACTCTTGATTCCTAGCATAAGTCCCACTTAGTCATGACTTATTATCCTCTTTATATATTGCTGGAGTTGATTTGTTATAATTTTGTTTAGAAATTTTACATTTACTCTCATGATCAATATTGGTTGCAGTATTCTTTGCTTGTTATGTCTTCGTCAAGTTTTGGTATAAGAGAAATGCTGGCCACAAAGAATGAGCTGGAAATATTCACTCATCTCCACTTTGGTGGAGAATTGGTAGAATAATTGTGTAGAATTGGTATTATTTCTTCCTTAAACAATTGGTAGAATTCACCAGTGAAGCCATCTGAATGTGGATTTTTCATTTGGCGAAGATTTTAAACTTCAAAATGTGTTTAATAGGTTTACAGCTATTCACATTATATATTTCTTTTGGAGTTTTGTTATTTTATATCTTTGAAGGAATTAGTCCATTTCTTCTAAATTGTCAAACTTATTGGCATAAAGTTGTTCATAATATTCCCTTATTATCATTTTAATAGCTGGAGAATTTGTACTGATGTTGCCTCTCTCATTTCTGATATTTGTAATTTGTGTCATTTCTCTTTTTTCCTGATCAGTTTGGCTAGAGGTTTATCAATTTTTCTGATCTCTTCAAAGAACAAGCTTTTTGTTTTATTGGTTTTCTTTATTAGTTCTCTCATTATTTATTTCATTGATTTCTACTCTAATCTTATTTCCTTTCTTCTGTCTACTGTGGGCTTCATGTGCTCTTCTTTTTTTAATTTGTAAGATGGAATTTGAGATCATTGATTTGAGATCTTTTATCTTTTCTATTATAGGCCATTAGTACTACAATAAATGTCCTAAGTACTGACTTAGTCGCATTTCACAAATTTTGATGTGTTGTTTTTAATTTTCATTCAGTTCAAAATACTTAGAAAGTATTCCCTTTTTGATTTCTTGTTTGACCTATGGGCTATAGAAATGTGTTATTTAGTTGTCAAATAGGTTGGTGGTTTTCCAGATATCTTTCAGTTATTAATTTCTAATTCAATTCCATTGTAGTCAGAGAACATACTTGTATCACTTGAATTCTTTTAAATTCATTGACACATTTTTATGATCCAGCTCGGTAAATGACCCATGTACATTTGAAAAGAATGTGTATTCTGCTGTTATTTAGAGTATTCTATAATTGCCAGTTAGGTCAAGTTGATTGATGGTGTTGTTCAAACCTTCTAAATCCTTACTGATTTTCAGAGTACTTTTTTTGTTTTTGTTAGGAAGATCAGCCTTGAGCTAATACCCGATGTCAATCCTCCTCCTTATTTTTTTATTTTTTATTTTTTTGCTGAGGAATATTGGCCCTGAGCTAGCATCTGTGCCCATCTTCCTCTACTTTACATGGGATGCTGCCACAGCATGCCTTGACAAGCGGTGCATCGGTGCACCCCCAGGATCCGAACTCGCAAACCCTGGGCCGCCAAAGCAGAGTGCACGAACTTAACCGCTTGTGCCACCAGGCTGGCCCCCAGAATACTTTTTCTATCAATTTTGAAAGAGAGATGTTGAAATCTTTTACCATAATTTTGAATTTACCTATTCCTCCTTGCCATTCTATCAGTTTTTGTTTCATATATTTTGAAGTTCTGTTATTAGTCACATAAACATTTAGGACTGTATATACTCCTAATGAAGCAACTTCTTTATCATTATGAAATTATCTTCTTTATACCTGTTAATATTATTTTCTCCGAAATATACTTTATCTGATACTAGTATAGCCACTCCAGCTTTCTTTTGATTAATGCTTGTGTGGTATATCTTTTTTCCAAACTTGAACTTTAACCCACATGTGTCTTTAAAGTGTGTTTCTTGTGTAGATGGCATATAGCTGGGTCTTTCTTTTTTACTCAGTCTGACCATCTCTGTCTCTTAATTGATGTGTTTAGATTACTAACATGCTGGATTATAGTGAGGATTGATATATGCAAAGATAACTACCAATAAACTTTCCCCCCTCCCTCCTCCTCAGCCATTTCTGTTGTACATCTTTTAATCATATACAATTGTCTCTTCATCATGTCTCCCTTCATAGCCCTTATTACAATTTATAAGACAATATAATGTAATATGATATAATATAATACAATATAATGTAATATAACCTTTTTGTAATTCCCTGTTTGTTACTTATTTCCCCAACTAGCAACAGCAAGTCCCAGGATGGAAGACACTAGTGAATGAATGAATGAAGGAATGAGTGACAGAATGTCTCATGAGGGCTCTTCCTAACCTTATAACCCTCTCAAGGCCCCTGTACCACCCCAGGCTCTCACCTCTGCACTCCACCTGCCTCCTGCCTGCCCGCATGAGAGGAACCCGAGACCTAGAAAGGCTGGAGACGGGCCTGAGACGCCAGCCCTGGCCTCGGGTGCCTGAACCACCTCCAGTGGCTCTCCCACCCCTGCCTTCTCTGTTCTTGCCTGTGAACACAGACACGTGTGCACTCCAAGGCACAGTCCACACCACCAAGCGGAGCAGAGCAGTGACTCTCAGCTGGCCCCCCACTGACTTGCCTCACCCTTTGAGTGTATTCATTGGCAGGGGCCACTTGATCATTGCCCTCTCCCCTGCCCCCAACACACACATCAATGAGCAGACTGAGGAGAAAGTCCCAGCGCTTGACTGCCCAGGTCAGCTGCAGCTGGAAAGTAAACGGTTGAGCTTTTGGGTGATTTTTCTCACCCCACAGTCTAATTGTGGAGCCTGCGACAGCACTAGAGGTTCTGTGTGAGCTGAGCCCTCTGCCCTTCCGCCTGCATGCTAAGTCTCTTCCTGTGAAACCTCCTCCTGCTGCTCTCACCGGGGCTGGGGTCTCCAGAAGGCTCACAGGGTGCACCGAGGAACAGCAGCCGGTCCCCATCGGCATCGCATGGCCCTGACCCTGGGAGGTGAGAGCGAGAAGTGCAGCTCCCACACCGACTGGTCAACAGTCCCTTTGATACTTGCTCTGTGCCAGCCTGTCCTGGGCTCTGGGGCTGCTGGGACGTCCCCCCTGCCCTTGGGGAGCTCAGTCTGCAGGCTGGTGGAGGAATCACAAACGGAGGCCCAGAGAGAGGGTGTGACTCCACGGGGCCCCACAGTCAGGCAGCGGGCTGGGCTAGGATGGAACCCCGGACCCCTGACACCCGGGCTGCCGGACCAGGACGTGTCATCCAGGTGCCGGGCCAGGGTTAGGAGTCAGGGGACGTTTTCTGGGGAAGGATCTCGACTCATAAGAACTGTACATGGACACGGAATCAAAGGGAAAGGGCCTTGGCCAACCCCACCCCGCCCCAGTCCAGGCCCCGCTGGCTGCTCCTTTCCAGCTCTCCCCGAGTCCGTCCTCCAGAGACGCCCTGACCAGATGGGAACTTTTCACTAGAAGGTGACAACAAACGGGCTAAACAAACGCGGGGATCTGCGGGCTGGGCTGACTGAGCCGCAGAGGCGGGTCCAGCCAGGCCCCACGTCTCTAGCATCCTCTCCTCTCCGCCCTCCCCCTGTGCTGCCTCCACCCCCCGCCCCACACCCCATCCACGGAGCCAGAGGAAAAGCGCGGCGCCTTCTGGGAGCTCCCTCGGAGGGGAGGGGAGGAGCCTCGTTCCCAGAAACCCTGAGAAACGCCTCTCCTTTCATTGGCGGACCTGGGTCATGTGCCCTCCCCTGAACCAATCACCTACCAGCAGGATGGGGGTGGTTGACTGCTTGAGCCAATCAGGCCCTGGAGTCGAGGGTGGGTCATTCAGACCACGTGACTGACCGGAGAGGGGACAGGACAGGTCCCCGGAGGAGAGTCTGGTGGGCCTGGTGGGAGGAGGTGAGGTGGAAGCTGGGGAGGCAGCAAAGGGCTGAGACGGAGGCCACCACCTGGGACGATTAATAACATCCAGTCAATGAGAAGTCGCCCCTGCCGCTCTGTCCCGCCTCCCATGTCAGCCTTATGCCCCAGCCTGCTGAGGGGCATGTAGCCCCCTGTCCCCCACCACGCTCATGACTTGGTTCCTTTGCCCTGGCTGTGCCCCCAACTGGGATTCTTTTCATCCATATCAGATCCCTAGTATGATCTTGAGCAACACATAACTGGGTCATCCCTGTTGTGGGTTCCCATCACATCTTGTACCCACAACCGTCACATCACTTGCAACACTGTTATGGTTAGGTTTCCATGTCTGCCCTCCCCAGATAGGTACACATACACGCACACACGCGCGCACACACACACACACATAGCTTGTGAGTTCCTTGAAAGTATGAACTGAGTCTTAATTAATCTATTTTCAGCCTCTAGCCACTGCCTGGTTTAAAGAAGGGACTCAGTAAATTTTTGTTGAATGAACATAAGTTATTTTTGTTGAATGACTGGTTGCTGTGTAGGTATTTGCATTTTTACAAAGGACAGAATGGCAAGCCAAAGAAACAAAGCTCCAGTGGTGGAATTTCAGGCACCAGTGAGCTGGGCCTGGAAGCTTCTTCTATTGTTTCGTGCCTGGGGGAGGAAGTGGCTCTCACAGCAGGTGGCATCTTCCCTTCATTGCTTTCCAGTACAAAATTAGGAAAATAATCACATTGTCTCTTGAAAGACATGAATGTGTGGTGGAAACAAATGTGTTTCCCCCTGGCTTTCTGGGGGAGAAAACTTCTCCAGTCCTGTCAGGATACTGCGGGGGTTCCAGTCAACAGAACACTCCTTCCTGACATCCCTGCAGGTTGTGGGGTGAGGCCCCGGCTGACTCCAGGGTCATCTCAGCTCTCTGACCTTGCAGCCACCTGTCATCCCAGTGCTCTCTAGGTGAGAGGAGTGTGATGTTATCTAGGAGTTGAAGGAGCCACGTTCTATAGCTCAGACATTTCCACTCAAGCCCATTGGCCTGGCTGCTCCCTGGACCTTGGCCTGTCCTGATCACTGGGCCCCTCTCTGGTCCCCCAGCTGAGCCCCCCTTGTGCCTCAGCTCTATGCACTGACGGCCTCTGTGCCCTCAAGCCCGTCCCCTCCAGCCCACCCTGTGCTCTGCCCCAGAGTGATCCTCCGCAGCACAAAGCTGACCGGGTCCCTCCCTGGTGGAACCCTTCCCAGGCTCCACATGTCCTCCGGCCAAGGTCCCAACTCCTTGGCCCTGCGCGAGCCATGTGGAGGCATGGATATTAGCCAGGTGCACACCAGGCAAGCGCTGCCTCTGCTTTTGCACCTGCCCCTCCCTCTGCCTGGATGCTCTTCCTTCCCGTCGGCCTGGTGAGCTCTTATTCACTCCTCAAGACCCAGCCCCAACATCCCCTTCTCTGTGAAGCCCTCCCTGATTCTCACAGTAAAGCCACAACTGAGCCTATTTCTGTCTCCACACATGGCCCCTCACTACTGATCCCCTGGTCTGTCCCCCTACTACTCTGTGATCCTCCCTCAGCCTACCCGTCTGTGTTGCCAGCATCTGAAAGCAGATGTGTCAATATGGGTTTCTGGAGCCATTGGGCCAATAAATGAATAAATGAAATCACTGCGCCCAAATGCCTTCCTTACCAGTGTTATAGTAACAACGCAGCAGCAGTAATCATAGCTCTCATTTCTGGAGCACACACTACGTACCAGGCCCCACAGTTGGCCTTTTGTCCGCATCAGCTCTGACAACTCCACACCCCCTTCTGAGTCCGGCGCAATTATTAGATCCACTTTACAGAGGAGGCACATGGGGCTCAGAGAGGTCAAGGATCCAGTACGAGGTCACGTGTGAGGGAGTGAAGGGGCTAGAATTTGAGCTCAGGGATGTCTGGCTCCAACTTCTTCATTTACTGAGGACTTACTGTGTGCCAGGCGCTGTCCTGTGGTCTGGGGATAGAGCAGGGAGCAGAACAGGCTGAGTCCCTGTTCTTGTGGAGCTCCTGTTGTATTGGGGGAGGGAGGGACAAACAGTAAACAGACACATATTATCGATAACATCAGGGCTGATACGGGCTGTACAGAACAACAAAGCAGGGTTGGGGCAGAGAGTGATGGGCTGGGATAGGTGATACTTTAGGGGGTGTCTGAGCAGAGACCTGAGTGAAGTGAAGGGACAGCCTGGTGACAGCAGAGGGAAGCACGTTCCTGGCAGAGGGAACAGCAAGTGCAAAGGTCACTGTGGCTGGAGCTGAGTGAGTTGGGGAGAGGGCAGGGGGACAAGGTCACCAGGTGGTCTGGGGGAGACTGGGGCATGGTGGGGTCTTGTGGGCTATGCCCAGCGCTCGGGCTTTTCCTCTGAGTGTAAAGGGAGCCATGGAGGGCTGGGAGCTGAGGGAGATCAAAGGTCGCCTCTGGCCTCTGGGAGGACCATTGTCAAAGAGGCAAGGCCAGCGGGAAGCTGGCAGCTGGTTGGGAGGCTGGTGCCCTGGGCTACAGTGCCCCAGGGCTAGGAGTGTCTGCTGGTGTGCCCCACTCAGCCTCCTGCCTCGTCCTACTGACCCACCTCCCAGGATGCCACCCCTGTCTCTGAGCCCATCCCTCAGGTAAGCCCCTGTGCCCACCCTTTCCATGAACTGCTCATCCCCCAGAGTCTCTGAGTCTCCCTGCCCTCTCACTGCCCAGTCCTGAGCTCTCCCCTCCAGCCACAGGTCACAGGGGCCCTAAGGCTGCCCCTGACCCCTCTTTCTGGGTCTCCTCTGCCTCCTGGCCTGAGAGCACTCTGTGGCTGGCAGCCAGATCTGCCCTCACCCCACCTCAGCCTTGCCGCAGCCAGGTGGGGATGAATCAGACCCTAATGTAGCCTGTGAGGGGTGGAAAGAATCAGAGTGACCTGTGTTTGAATCCTGGCTCTGCTACAAACTTGCTGTGTGACGTTAGTCAAGCATCTAAACCTCTCTGGGCAGCAGTTTCCTCGTCTGTAACATGGAGATAATAATACCTCCTCCAGGGGTGTCCTGAGGCTGCAGCATCACACGTGAGGACACAGGCAGCTCCCAGATGCAGAGGCCTCACAGTCACCTCATCTCCTACCTTGGAGATGAGAAGGTGAGGACCCTCCCCTAATGTCACACAGGAGGTCAGGGGTCCAGGGCTGTCACCGTCTCCATGTTCTAGCCATGACATACCGCCCTGTGCCTCAGTTTCCTCATCTGTAAAATGGGGATAATCGTGCCCACCTCAAGTTGATGGTGTGGGCACCAGCTGAGTCGATCCTACGGAGCACTTAGGATGGTGCCTGGCACACTGTGGCCTTCTGTGAGCGTGGCTCTTGTGTGGCCTGCTCCTCTCCCTGTCCCCATCTCCCTCAGTCCCTGAACATCCTGGAGAACTTAGGGCTCAAAGTGACGGACACTTCCCACCCCTCTAAGCGTCGAGTTCGACACCCACATCTTGCACATGCGGAAACTGAGGCCCAGGACACAGAAGGACCAGCCCAAGGTCACAAAGAGGGATAGGAAGTGTTGCCCACAGACTCTCCCTTTAGGATCCTCCCCTCTTGGGGGAGGGTGTGAGGAACCCGGGCTGTTGGTGCTGGTTATCAGTAATTATTATCCTTTTATTATCTTGCTGGAGAGATGACAGCTGGTCCCCCCAGGAGATGTGGGAAGGGGGGAGTGGGGAGGGGCAGGGCCGCCCCCAGGGCTGTGAGAGCGATTGAGCATTATGCTGTCACTGCCTCGCCGCCTCCCCAGTGTTCTTCCTTTTTGCTGGTTTATTAAACATCTTCTACTCAGTCCCGAGCTCCGCACATGGAGAGGCCACAGTTTTTCTGAATCCCTAGGCTGGGGAAAGTTCCAGATTCCAGCACCACATCACCGTTTACGAAGCGTGACACGAAGGTGCCAGGAGCGGCGCAGCCCCTCACCGGCACCATCAACTACGGTTCTCACAACGACCCCACGAGGGAGGCAGCGTGAGGACAGCCCCGTTTCACAGATGAGGCGACTGAGGCCCAGGGAGGTTGGGCCTCCTGACCCAGGTACCCAGCCGGGGAGTGGGAGATGGGATTTGAGCCTGTGTCCTTGGGGCTCCAGAGAGCGCCAGCTCCACTGCCCACCGTCCTCAGCCTCTCCATCTCCTGGGCACCGCCTGCTCTGTGCCACCCTTGGGCGAGTCACTTCCCCGCTCTGGACCTCAATTTTCTCATCTGGAAAATGGAAGTGACACCCCTGGCCCTTCTGCCTCCCTGGGATGTTGTGACGGCCCCTCCCCAGGGGGAGGATGGACTCACGATGACATGGATGACGGCGCCGAGTACTGAGCCGCACAGGAGCTCTCAGGCCCTCAGGGAGCCCTTTGTTTTCTGAGGGAAGAGCTGAGGCTCAGAGAGGTTCAAGAGCTCACCCAAGGCCACACAGCTGAGAAGGATGGAGCCTGGGCCCCAATACCCCAAATCCCCACCCTCATCTCATGCATCCCTCTGTGCTGCCTGCCCCCTGCTCCTGGCAGCTCCTGGAACATGTCCTGCTCCTTCAGGCTTGACCTGCCTGCAAGCTGCTCCCTCTTCCTGGAACTCTCTTCTCTCCCTCATCCCCTCCCTAGGTCCACTCTCCACAGTGCAGAAAAAGAGCTTTAAAAACACGAGCCTGGTAGCACCATAGCCCAGGTTAAACCTCTCCCATGACCCTACCCTTACTACCCTGGGATAAGCCACTAGACCTTGGCACAGACCACATAGTCCTGCCTGACCTGGTCCTTGTCAGTTTCTAGCCTCACTCCAGCCATGCTAGCAGCCTCTGTTCCGGGATGCCCCGAGCTCCTTCCTGCCCCAGGGCCTTTGCATAGGCAGTTCCTGCCACCAGCAAAGCTCTTCCCCTTCCTTTTGCCTCTCCTGGACTCAATTTAAACTGAGTTTCCTAAGTGAGGCTTTCCCTGGATCCCCACCCAGATAAGGCTCCTATTCTCTTCCTTCATGTTGTCCCATTCTCTCCCTTCCTAACAAGCATCCCAGTTACACATGACATATTCATTTATTTGATTATCTATTTATATCTGCCACTCCCCTGGACAGTAAGTTCCGTGGAGACAGGGCACACCTTGGTGTATTATCTGTGTGTAGCACATAATAGGTACTAAGTAAATACCTGGTGAATGAGTGAATGAATGAATGAATTTGAAGGTCTTAAATATGACACAAAGCGTGAAAGAAAAAATCAATAAATTAGACTTCATCAAAACTAAAAGCTTATCCTGCGAAAGATACAAAAATGAAAAGGTGGAGGAAAGACAAAAAAATACATCCAAAACATACATCTGGTAAAGGATTTATCTAGAATATATAGGGAACTCTTAAAACTTGATAATATAAAGGCTAATATCTCAATTTTTAAAAACAGGCAAAAGATCTGAATAGACATTTTATTTAAAAAGATACATGAATAGCAAATAAGTGCCTGAAAAGATTCTCCACATGCATAGTCATCGAGGAAATGTAAATTAAAGCTACAAGCCCACCAAGAACAGCTAAAACCAAAAAGTCTGACAATGCCAAGTGTTGGCAGGAAGTTGAGAGGGACAGAATATCGCAGACACTGCTGGTGGAATGAAAAACGGTACAATCACTTTGGAAAACATTTTGACAGTTTTCTTGAAACGGAAACATACACCTACCATGTGACCTGGCCATTATCCTCCTAGGAATTCACCTCTGATAGAAGGAAGCATTTGCTCATGCAAGGGCTCACACATAAATGTTTATTAGATCTTTATTTTTAATAGCCCCAAATGTCCACCAACAGGTGAATGGATAGACAAATTGAGGTGTGTCTATACTATAGAATATTAGCCATAAAAAGGAACAAACTATTGAAACACGCACCAACATGGATGAATTTCAAGATGATTATACTGAATGACTCGATGATTCTGTTTGTGATTCTAGAATAATGCACACTAACCTATCATGACAGAAAGCAGTTTGGTGGCTGCCTGAGGATGGGGTAGGAGGCTGACAAAGGGACAAGGAAATTTGGGGGGAGTGAATACGTTCATTATTTTGACTGTAGTGATGGTTTCGTGGGTGTCAAAACTCATCAAAATGGATATTTTCAATACGGGCAGATGTGTGTACAGCAATTGTACTGCAATAAAGCTGTTAAATTAAAAATAAGTCAAATAGCTTCAGAGTCCCCGAATGAGATTGACATGTGGGGACAGGCTCCTTTTCCCCAACCTATGTGCGACTCGATGACCTGTGGAGAAGGTCAGACGTCTCCACGGTGACATCCTCAGGAACCTGACAAATATTTAACGCCTCTTGATTCCACTCATCACTTCTCCCAGGAAGATCACAACATTTTGACACCTCTGATGAGCTTGATGACTAAGTCTATATCAAAGTGCCACTGAAATGCCAGGCGATTCCACCTGTGTGCCTTGTGCTGGGGGTCCCCGTAGGAGGCTATTTTGTTCTAAGCTTGTCAAAAAGGCTGCTCCCCACGGGGGCAGAGGTCGGGGGACTCCTGGAGGTCATGGACACACCACCAATTCCGCCCACCTGTCTCTTAATAGGAGCGCCTCCCGGTGCCCAGTGTGTGATTGGCTGAGCAAATGAATTCATTTGATTGGTCCAGCTGACTGGAGGCAGCTGCTGATTGGTTCCTCCTGTGAGTTGCCTGGGGCAACTACAGACAGCTGTCTGATTGGCTGACTGTGATAATACCTTCATCCTCAACCTTAGGTAATTCTAAGGCGTCGCCATCCTATTGCTTATTCATTCCGTCTGCGCCCTGCTCGGCAGCCTAGCAGAGCCCCGAGGAGCGCCTGGGCACTGACTCCGCCAGGGGCCCTGGGGACTGTGGTGGGGGGTCCAGTCCTGGCCTCCAGGCCCTCCAGTTTTCCCTTCTCTTCCCGCCACCACGCAGAGAGCCCGAGGAGCAGGTGAGGCAGATTCCGGCATTTCTGCTTCCTCGGCAGGGCCTGTCTCACAGCCCTTTGGTGTGGCCGCACCCCACCCTTGTCCCTGGTGCTTGGGCAGAGTAGACCTAGGCCACCCGCTCAGGGGTCGCACTCACCCTCTGTGACGCAGGGGGCTGCCGTCACCACAGGGAGGCCTTTGTTTGCTCTCTGTCCTGTAGAAGACGTCTGAGCACTTGGCCCTCCAGCCCCCCTGCCCCCAGCCCCACCACTGCGGGGGACAGAATCCTCGTTGTGACCCGGCAACCGTTCTGTGTGGTGCGGCTGGCACTGCCCGCTGGGACGCGTGACCTGGCTGCGGCCAGTCAGAGCCTTCCCTGAGATTCCACATGTGGACGCGGGGAGGGAGGCGGCCCCGTCCTCTGGGTCACAAGCTGGGCGGCCGCGGCGTCCCCGCGGGGGGCGGGAAGCGTCTGGGAGGGGCGTCGACACAGAGGGAAGGGCGGAGGGAGAGAGAGCCCGGGAGACGCTTTGAGCCCCTCCCTCCAGCCGTCCCCGAAGCCAGTGCCACCCCCTGTATCTTCCAGTCATGCGGGCCAATAAATCCCGACAACTTTCCCTTTAACTCCTTGTGCTCCGCCTCTTGCGATGAAAGGTGCTGCCCAAACGAGCCTCGATCAAGGGGCAGAACCCAACTCCGGAAGGGAAGCAAGGCCGGGAAGGAGCTGCCGGGAAGGAGGGCGGTGCTCGCAGCGGGGGCGGCGGCTGTCAGCGGGGCTGAGGCAGAGCCCCCCCCCCCCCGTGCCCATCTGCGAGGCCTGCGGGAGCCCTGCGCCACTGGCCCGAGGATCTGTGAGTGTGCGCTTAGAGCTGGCTGTTTCACTCGTACACGTCCCTTGCCTGGCCCCTGTCGGCACTCGGGGTTGGGATCCTTGGTAAAAATTAATAGCAATTTAGAATTCTAGAATCATAGAGCCGTAGAATCCGAGAACGCTAGTCTTAGACACTTAGAATCATAGAATCTTAGAATTCATGGCTGCATTCAATAGATATTTTCTGGATGTCTCCTTTGTGCCGGGTGCTGAGTGGGGTGCTGGGGGGACAGGGCTGAAAGAGACAGTCTCTACCCTCACGGACGGTCCCTTCTAGAATCACAGAAGCTCAGAGTAGAGGGGGCTCCGGGGTGCTTCTCAGCTGCACCTTGTTGTCCCCCAGAGGAGGAAGGACAGGTCAGGCTTGTAGAAGGGCTGGCCTGGGAGGGGAGGTCGGAAGGAAGGTGAATGGGGAAGATTGTCCTGACCCAGGGGAGAGCTCAGGAGGAAGGCAGGATAGAGCGCGGCCCCTTGCCCACTGCAAGGCAGTGGGCCCTGCTCCGTGGAGGTCCCCAGGCCCTCACAGCCTCCTTGCCGTCTGCCTTTGCGCCTGGAGGTCTGCCCCACTGTGAACTGCTGCTAAGAAGGCCAGTGCAGCGGGGGTCAGGAGTGGGGTGAACCCTGCTGGAGGCTGCAGGTTACAGGCCTCCTGAGGCGACGAGGGGCCTGGCCACCTGCCCCGCCCACCATTACCACCTCCACCAACTCTGGGGACACTCACCTGCGGGTTCAAGGCCGCCCAGGCTTCGGCACTACTGGGCCTCTGCCTGGGTCATGGGAGGAACCCTCAGGCTGGATGTCTCAGGTGACCCCATGGGTGGCCAGGCCCAGCCTCTGCTCCTCAGCCTGGTTCCTCCAGGAAGAGCCTCCCTGGGATGGTTCTGATGAGCGAGTCTGCCTCTCTCTTTAAACACTAGAAAGTTATCCCACATTCTATTTTTAAACTTCAATTACACAATCACCAAAACAAAATAAACTCTGTGGCTTTTAATGTTTACCTTTCTTAGCTCTAAGTGTGAGATTTTATTTTTCTAAAACAAAAAGTAAATAGACTGTCAGCCAAATCAACTTCAGGAACTGTAATTATGTTACGTGTCTAACTTACTCTTGTATAACTTACTCTTGTATATTTCATTTTGCCGAGCCCTTCATGCATATGGCTGAAAAAAATAGCAGAGAGAGACCAATAATGAAAAGTGGTGACTCCTTGAACCTCTCACCCTGAGTTCTGCACACCAGAGGGAACCAATTCTAACATGTTGAGCTATTTCTCCTACCAGTTTCCTCCTAAAGCTAAATATGTTTGCACCACCATCTCCAGCTTCCTGCTATGATGAATGAGGCTGTAGCTCATTCCTTCCCCCCATCTCCCCTTCTGCCAACATTATTGTATTTTTAGTTTTGCTTTTGGTTACCTTGGAAACTTTAAGTAATGGACTCATACATTTATTTCTGTAAAAATATGTTGTAAGTTTTAAGGTAAAGAGGCTTAATATTTATTGACGCACGTAACCAGAACATACCCGGGTGGAGCTCACTTCGTTGGCGGCTGGATCTGGGCTCTATCACCTCTCACCTCCGCTGTCCTCCAGACTGACCTCATTCTCAGGCGAGTCTTCTCCATGTTGTGCAGAAGAGGGCTTAAGACATTCGGATTCTGCCCCTTGCTCTGAAAGGTTCTGCCTAAAATAAGCCACACTTAAGGGCCCAAACCATATTCCTAAAGGGAAATGAGTCCTAGGACTGAGAATGGCAGCGTGCTTGCCGAGGCCAAGCCCCTAACCACACGAGCTTATGACAGGTTTTTATTAAGCTCCTACTTGGTGCCAGGCCCTAGGGACTAGAACATGAGCCAAGACCAGCACAGTCTCTGACCTCATGGAGCAGACAGTCTACTTTGGCAAACAGATTACCATAAATTAATGTGAATTTGCAGCTATAATGAATACTCTAAGGGAGAGGGGTGAAGTGCTAGGAAGTCATATAGACGGGGAGTTGGGCCTTATCACAGAAGGTCAGTGGACATCCCTGAGCAGACAATGGCTGTGCTGGGATTAAAGGGTGAGGGGTAGACTGGGGAAAGTGGGGTCAAGAGAATACTACAGGCAGAAGGAACAGCCTGTGCAAAGGCCCTGTGGTGGGAAGAAGGGTGTCACTCCCAGGAGACTGAAGATTCCCAAAGATCTGGAGAGTGGGTGGGGGGTGGGGCCTGTTAGGTACCATCCCAGGAAGGTGGGGGGGCATGGGCCTGACCATGCAGGGCCTTGTAGGCCAACATAGTGGGTCTGTTCGTCATCCCAAGAGAAGGAGAGCCACGGAGCAGGGAAGGGAGGGCCAGAGGAAGGGAAGCAAGTGACCAGTTATGTGCTCTGGGAAGGTTCCTTGGCTGCCACATTGGGAACCGATTGCAGGGGAAGTAGTGGAGGCTGGCAGCCCTGCCAGGAAGCAGCTGCTGCTGGACGGGCACCTGAGCTTGGCAAGGGCCCTGTCTGCCCCGGCTGCACCTGCCCCGGAGCCAGCAGACACGAACCACCCTCTTTTGGAAGATCCAAAATGTCAACAAGATAACTTTCATAATGTCCAAGACAAAGCCCCAAATTACTAGAAATATGAACATGTGAATTAACTTCAGGAAAAGGGCACCCAATGGAGAACGTTGACAGCACGACGTCTTCCTTTCACGGGGACTCTGCATTTCAGAGGGGTGCTCTGGCAAGGGCACTGCTTACCCCACGGCTCATGCTGGAAACTCAGGCGTCTGGCAGGTGGTGGCTGCCGACCAACCAGAAGCCCTCCCCCCCGCCTCCCCGAGATGCTGAGTGCAGCCCCTGAGACCCCGGGGATCTCCCACACTGACGCGGGCATGGACAGAGCGCCCAGTGCCAGGACCTCAGTGCCGGCTCCACCCGCCCCGGCAGATGTCCCGAAGGAAGCACCAGGCCTGACCCCTCAGGGAGCATTCGGGCTCCGTAAGTTTGTTGCCGCATTGGCTGGTTCTAATGCCGGCATTGAAGGGCCTGCACTAGAAGCTCTGGGATGTCCTCTGCTTCTCAGGTGAAGGGAGAGAAGCGGGGAGCAGAGGAGAAGTGCAGGAGTGGGGAGCCAGCGAGGACTCTGCCCTTTGGAAAGAGTGCTCCGGGGGTGTCGTTTAGCCCAAGGGAATGGGGAAGCTACTGGTGGGCAGCAGGCTTCCCGGTGGACACTAACTCCACTGGAGGCAGGGCCCTGTGCTGTTTACAGGGAGGTCTTCACTGCACACTGTGTGGCCACCTCAGAAGCCCCAGCCAGGCCCCTGTTATGTTTCCCCACCCCACCTGCCCCACCTCCAGCAGCCAATGCCCCCCTACCCCCTTCTCTCTCTTGCAAGAGAAAATGGGATCTCTCCGTCTTGATTTGCTCTGGGAGAGGGAAGCAGTGGCAGACCCAAGTGTAGTCACCTCTGTGCCTCCACCTCAGCAGCCCCAGGAGGGGACTCCCAATGTCCCTGGCAGAGGTTGGCCAGGCCTGAGCATTTCTGCCAGTCTCCCCTGCAGATTTTGGACTTGCCAAGCCTTTACAATCACACGAGCCAATTCCTTAAAATAAATCAATCTCTCTCTAGAGAGATGATAGATAGATGGTGTGGGGGATTAGAATTGGCCACCTCAAAATGTATCTTTTTACCTTGATTATTTTCAAGAACAAAAGACTCTGAAAGAAACTTTGACCTCCCCTCCACTAACTGCCTAAAAGAATTTAAGATAGAAGGCCTGTCCCCGGAACAGGCCATCATCATAGATAACTCTGGGTACGGATAGACTGGGAGGGTCCTTGCTAAGCCAATTCTTATCAGATCCCTGAAAACCAAGTAAAAGTAGAAGTTGCCCTTTGTAAGAAACATTTACATTCATAAGGGAAATCTCCATTTGTAAAGGTATCTCCCTCTCTGTACCAGGAAGAAGGGGGGATGACCTGATTTCTAGAAACTCTTATCAGTGTGAAAGGCAAGGACTTAAATATGCATATTAACATTCCTCTTGTTTATTGTGCTTTTCTGGTAATGTCTCGTAGCTGACTCCCCTCACCCCCAACATCCTCCTTTGTCTTTACCTGAATATGCTACTTAAGATGAGAACCTCCGCCATTTTGTCGAGTTATCTAGTCTTTCCCGGCCTCTCCCATGTGTACATGTTATAAAGCTTTGTTTGATTTTCTCCTGTTATTTGGTCTCATGTCAATTTAACTTATAGCCCAGCCAGAAAGGACCCAGAGTGGGTAGAGGATAGTCTTCCTCCCCTTCAATAGATAGATAGATAGATAGATAGATAGATAGATAGATAGATAGATAGATGATACACACATACATACATACATACATACATACATACTTACATACATACATCCTGTGTGGAGGACAGAGGGGTCCTGGGATCCAGGATAAACACAGATCTCGCGGGCCAAGGTCCTGGATTCCTGTCCTGACTCTCCACTAGCCTAGTGTGTGACCCTGGACAAGTCGCTTCCCTTCTCTGGATTTCGCTGTCTTTGTCTGTCAGGCAGGAAGGCCCTATGATCCTGCATGCTCCCAAGAAAGGGAGGTGACCCATGGGGTGGGAACACCACTGACTTGGGAGCAAACACACCCAGTGTCTAACCCCAGTGCTGCTTCTCATTGGCCGTGGGTCCTTGAGCAAGCCACGTGTCCCCTCTGAACCTCAGTTTCCTCATCTGTAAGGTGGGAATAGGATTCTGACAGAGGGTGCCCCAGCTCAGGCCCCGCCCCTCAGGAAGCCTTTCTTGGGGACCCCATCAGCATCAGTCCCTTCTCTACTCCTGAGATGCCTGTCCCCGCTGCACCGTGGCCGCCTCAACTTCCAGGCACAGCAGCCCCTCCCTCATTCCCCAGGCCCTGTGCTCTGTGGAAGGAGACTTCCACAGAATCAGCCATTGCAGGACCCATAGCAGACCCAGCCATCCAGGAATGGACATTTACCCCATCGGGTCACATCCTGTCGGGGCTGTTCCTGCAGAGATGGTCCATGCGTGGGTGGTCTGGGTTGAGGTGCCTGGATGGGCAGATCTGGAGCTCAGTGGAGGGGTGAGGGCCTGGACAGAGGGAGCTGGGGCTCCGAGGCTGGGGGGAACTCAAATCAGGAGTGGGTTTAATAGCCAAATGAATGCCAATAGCCAATTGACTCTTCTTGGGGAGTGAAGTTGTGCAAAGCTACGACTTTTGAGGGGCTTCTTGCTTTGTGTCAAGCCCGACCCTTCCCCTCCAACCATACAGTCCTGCTGCTCCTAGAAACACCAGTTCTCCCTACTCTGCAAAGATGCCCTGGGCTCCCCTTCTTCCTGGTTGTTCCTAATGCTTCTCCCTCCAGCTGGAATCCTTACTCTTTCCCTGCTCTCCAGACTCACTAGCTCCAAAAATCCTAAGCACCCTTGAAAGTCCAGCTCAATGCAACCTTCTCTCTGAAGCCTTCCCAGATCCGCCAAAGCCGCACATCGCCTCCCCGTCCTCCGCTCCCGGGGCTGAGTGGAAAGAGCGTGGAGGTAGAGCCAGGAAGGCGGGGTTTGCACCCAGCTCCTCACTGCCAGGCTGTGTGACCTTAGGCCAGTCTCTTCCCCTCTCTGAGTCTATTTCCTCGTCTGAAAACATTGTTGCCTGACACATACAAGGCACTCAAGATATGTCACTTTCATTATTTCCCTTATGACAGTCTTTTTATTTATTGCTTTGGTGCCCACAATCTCTCTAGTTACAAAATGAGATTCTAAAAGGCAAGTATCTTTATTTTTCCAACGTTCCTCATTAATTCAACACATATTCATTACATTCTCCCTCTACTGGGTGCTAGGGATACAGAGATAAACACAAGCCAGCCCAGCCCTTGAGAAGCTCACAGTGTCTGCACCCCTATCCTGAGCAGCATGTTACAGGGTAACCTGACTACCACTGGGGCCCCATGAGGCCCAGTCTCAACTCAGTGTTGAACTTGAGGCCCTTCTGAGCTCAGCTAAACTTAAAGAAACAGTGCAGCAACAAAGAATAATCTTAAAATGAATTTTAATTTTTACTTCAATTTCTCAATGAAAATGAAAAGGATCCAAATGTAAAACCCCCATAACACTTCCTACAGGTCCATCCCTCACCACTGGAGCAACTATGAGCTTCTCATCGACCAAACCTTCCAATGTTCCCCTGAAACGCACTTGCATGGCTTTATTTCTCTGCCTCCTCTACCCTGCACCCCCTTCCCCGTCATATAGATTAATTTATTCTGCTGGATTCTCTGTTGTTTTTCTCTTCAGTATCAGTTTCCTGATTCTGCACCCCCAACTACCTCACAAAGATGGTGTCCTCCTTAGGGGACAGGGGGAGGGGGAGCCAGAATGGGCAGAGATTAAACTGTTCTTGGGAGCAGAGTGGAGGGATGGTTGTGAAAACATGCATGATAATAACTCCCGTCACAGCAGGCCCTCAGTCAAAGCTCTGACAAATGTCCCTGCAGCTCCAAGATACTGTGATTCTATGAATTTTGAAATTTAGAACTTGATATTTCCCAAGCCCGAGAGATCAGGGACAGTCTCCCACTGGTGACTCTCAGTTCTCTGATGGCTCCAATGGCCTCCAAGCACCCCCCCCCCGGAGATGGCAGACACCCGCCCACAAGAAGCTACACCACCCACACCACCGACCGCTCTCATCAGAGGAGTGATGTGGACCCGCCTCACTGTGGCTCCACCTCTGACAGCTCCCACCCCCCATCCCCAGCTTTGTAGCTCCAGTGAGTTTGGAGTTTTTCCCAGGACCTCTGAGGGGTGCCACGCTATCTGGTCACAGACTGGGCAGGCTGGGAGGATGTAGGTCTGGGGCCCACAGCCCAGCAGCAGAGCAAAGGGCTTTTCACCCCTGAGTAGAGCCGTGTGCCTCCCTTCTCTTGAATGTCCCACCTTCACTAGTTCAAGAAACACTCCACTCCACGTGCCTGCTCTGTGCTCCCCCTGGGGCTGTCAGGCTCCATCCTGGACTTCACAGTGTCCTCAGTCTGCTGGGGAGGCAGGAGGAACACTCACCACCTATGAAGTAGGGCACGAAGAGCTCCAGTGACGGGAACCCAAAGGAACACGGCCGATGGAGTCTGCGCGTCAGAGAAGGTTGCTGGGGTCAGGAGTTCCAGGCTCATAGGCCAGTCAGAGCCACAGGACTTAGTTCACCACCAGCTCCTCCCTCCCTCCCTCTCGCCCTCTTTGTTTCTTTCAGTCATCTCTTTCCATATTTCTTGTCCACTGACTATGATGCTAGAGAGACAGGTGACCGGGGCTCGGTGTCTGCCCTCATGGAGTTTGCAGCCAATGGAGGAGAGATGCACTGAATGAATGACTGCCCACATCATTAATTCATCACACCTGGGACAAGTGCCACACAGGAGAGGGCTGTGATGCTCTGGAAGAGAGACAATAATATAGACTTGACCTGCCCGGAGGAGGTGAGGAAGAGCCACAGGGACCAGGAGGACGATGTAGCACAGAGAAGGGCACGTGTAAAGGCCCTGTGGTGGGTGGGAGCCTGGTGCATTCTGGGAGACGTTAAAGAGAAGGCCTTAAATGCTGGAAGGCAGAGGGAACAGTGCAAGGAAGCCAGTGACTGGAGGAAGCTAGGGAAACAGGAGGGACCAGGCTGAGTTGCCTATCGGTGAGCCTTCTACACCCCTGGCCCGTGGCTGGTCATCACTTTCCCTATCACAGACATCGCTCTCTCTGAGCCACGCTCTGTGCTGGGTGATGAGGCAGGTGCCTGAAAGCGGGAGGGACGATAGTACCCCCCTCGCAGGGTGGTCGTGAAGAAAAGATGAGACGGTGCGGGAAGAGGACGGAGCCCCATAAACCCAGCTACAAGGCTCCTTCTGCAGCCACACCTCCTACAGGGTCCTGCTTTTCCCCAGAGCAGCATTGAACGTGCACTTAGGCAGAGCATGTGCCCCTCACACAGCGGGATAAAATGATCCCACAGATGGACGAGCTCCATGCTGGTCCCACAGTGGGACATGGCACTTGGTGAGGACTCTGCCTCCTGCCCCTCCACCAGACTAGATCAGGCTGCCTTGACTCTTCCCCTCATAACAACGGAAGGAGGAGGTGGTCGACATTGCCCGCCGGAGGTCGGCTTCTTCCCGCTGACCCCGGGCCCAGCACGTTGTCCACGCAGAGTAGGTGCTCTGGGCCGTCCCTGACATTTGAGGGGCCCAGGGCGAGAACACTGATGGAGGCCATGTTCCTAAACATTTAGAATGACAAATCTTAAAAGTTCTCATTGTAAGAAAAAATAAATTTATTTTGTAACTATATATGGTGACAGATGTTAACTAGACTTATTGTGGTGATCATTTCACAATATACACAAACATCAAATCATTATGTTGTACACCGAAAGTAATATGTTATATGTCAATTATACAGCAATTGAAAAAAAAGAGAAAAAGAAAATGATAAATCGAACTAACAAAGTGATAAACAAAATATATCCTATCATTCTACCTTGACAAAGATAACTTGATAACCACCTGGGAAACCAGGTTTAACTTGAATGTTCTCAGACCCCTGGGAGTCCCACCCTAGACGTGGAGCTGTGGGGAGAACCAGCCTTGGCCCCTCCTGGGCCCACCCCCTTCTCTCCCTATCCCCAGGTCTGTCCTACCCCGCGAGGGCCTCACATGCGTGTGGACGCCCAGTGCACACATTCAAACTCCTTCCACAACCCCCGTGAGCAGCTGCCCCTCGGCAGCCCTCAGCCCTAGGGTGTTCACCCCACAGTGTACCCACCCTTAGGAGGGCAAACCCAGGACAGAGGCCCACCGGGCTCAGGAATTAGGCTTTGGGCCACTAGAGTGGAGAATTCTGGGGTCCCAGGAAGTAAACTGTGGTCTAGAATGGTGGAGGTGTCAGGCAGTCTGCAGGTGGGCCCATCACCCCTCTGGCTCCACAGATTCCTTGTGCCACGGGGAGGGCAAGGACAGAGCAGGGTCCTCTACAGTGCGGGACAAATGCACGACCTCTTGCCCAGATCTGAGGATGGTGTGCCAGGCCGTCTGCCCGGTTCTGCTGCAAGAGGGACCCACGAGGCTGGAGCAAGCCTTGAGGGAGAGCGGGACTCGCAGACCCCACGTCGAGGCCACGGACAAAGGTCCAGAGTTATAGCCTGGAGACCAAAAGTGGAGTCAGCCAGAGAAGGGGCCTGGGCTCAAGGGGGATATGCAGGTGAGAGGGTGCAGGTGGGGCCTTACCTGGCTGCCTCACAGGACAGGCAGGGCTGACAGACCCACATTCGCTGCATCGCTTCCCAGGTGTCACAATTTGAAACTGAGACCGTGAGCACCAGTTAGGAGCAGGTACTTCCAGACAGTTCCACAGCCAAACAAGTCAAGCCCGCACCTTTATGGCCCCGTACAATTGCCTGGGTTTACACACGCGCAGAGCCACATTTCATGCCACAAATACCTTTTAGGAGCCACAACTTCCTAGGAGTTCATGAATTTCCTGGAACCATCATTCTTTTGAGATCTTCCATGAGACAAGAATGAGAAAGAGATACTGTTATTTAAAAAAAAAGGGGGGGGGAGAAAAAAAGGAATAGCTCATACTGTGGAAATTCAGCATTTTACACATTATGTCTGAAAGGACTGGCAGCATTTTCCCAAATTCTCAGGGATGAGCTCCTCGCTGGCGAGGAGGGACAGGGGCGGTGTGTGCAGCTAGAATTGTGCATAGAGGCACAAAGAGGGACCCCGATGTGTCTGTGCTCCCGTCATTAATCAGGTAGAGAAGAACGCAGTCAGGGGGATACTCAAGGTAAATGGACTGTTTTCATGGCTCAGCATCATTCCCAGAACTCCCTTTCCTGTTTCCATTCGGATGGGTACGTGGGAGGTTCTCTCGTGAGAGCCATGCCGCAGCGCACGTGCGTTGTTGCTGATCTGCCGACCCACTCATCAGCGGGAAGGGAGTGGAGCCTGTGGCTGCTCTCCATTCTTCCTAGATCTTCCTTCCGTTTCTCTGACTCCTGAGTCAGGGGTCTGTGTGGTCAGCCCCGTGATGAAGGGCCCCAGCTTCTGCAGACACGCTTGTCACCAAGATCCGAGTCAACAAGAATAGACGTGTGTTTCAGCCCATCTTCATGGGCTTCCATCCTGCTCATGATCCTCCCCTCCTGACTACCTGCCTGTGGACTTTGGGCTCCAGCACTGGATGTGGAGACAGCCTTGCAGAGACTGCTCAGCCAGACACACCACTATTGCAGAAGCCGATTCCCTCTAATGAATCCCCTAGTACACACACGTGTGCATGTGTATGCTATGTGTGTATATATGCTCTCCCACTGGTTCTGTGTCTCTGGTTGAACCCTGACTGATACAAGGTAGGAACTATTACTAGCTCTACTCTACAGATGATGACACTAAGGTGTAGAATTCTAGTTTCACAGGTTCACAGATGGGGAGGAATTTTGCCCCAGGATGTATTATACCCAGGATCTCACCAGATACCTGGTTTAGATGATGAGATTTGGGATGTTTGAGCTGATAAGATTTAGATGAGATTTTGCACTCTGAGCTGATGCTATAAATGGATTGAGACTTTGGGGCATAATGATTTGGGGGGCATGAGTTTTGCGTGTAGGATAGACATGAATCTTTGGGGTCAGGGACAGACTGCAGTAGCAGAATAATGGCCTTCCAAAAATATCCACATCCTAATCCCTGGAACCTGTTAATATGTTGCCTTGCATGCCAGAGGGACTTTGCAGATGTCATTAAATTAAGGATCTTGAGACTGGGAGATTATCCTGGACTTTCCAGAAGAGGAAACATATTAAGTGTCCTTATAAGTGAAAGAGAGAGGCAAGTGGGTCAGAGAAAGAGAGATGATGACAGAATCAGATTGGTCGATGCAGGGCCATGAGTCAAGGGATGTGGGCAGCCTGTAGGAGATGGAAAAGGCAAGGAAACAAGAAAAAAAAGGAAAGTTCTTCTACAATCTCCAGAAGGAATGGAGCTCTACCAACCCATTTTAGACTTCTGATCTCCAGAATTTTAAGATAATAATTTTTTAGGGTTTTTTAGACTTTCTTTTTTAGGGAAGTTTTAGTTTTACAATAAAATTGAGAGAGAGGTATAGAGATCTCTGATATCCCCCCGCCCCCACACATGCGGAGCCTCCACCACCGTCAACATCACTCACTAGGTGGTACATTTGTTACCAAGGATGGACCTACATTGACATCATAATCACCCGAAGTCCATAGTTTACCTTACAGTTCACTCTGGGTGTTGTACGTTCTATGGATTTGGACAAATGTATAATGACATATATCCATCATTATAATATCAAACAGAGTGGTTTTCACTACCCTAAAAATCCTCTGTGCTCTGTCTACTCATCTCTACCCTGGTAACCACTCATCTTTTTATTGTCTCCATGCTTTTGTCTTTTCCAGAATGTCATATAGTTGGAAAAAATCAGTAAAGACTTTTTTTCTGCCTTTTGTGGTTTTGATTGAACATTTTATATGATTCCATTTCTAGCTTTTCTTAGCATATCAGTTTTACTTATTTTTGTACTTTTGTTTGTGGTTGCCCTAGAGTTTGCAATATACAGTCATGTGTCACTTAACAATGGGGACATGTTCTGAGAACTGCGTTGTTAGGCAATTTCATGATTGCCTGTGAACAATCCTATTGTGTGAACCTCACAGAGTGTACTTACACAAACGTAGATGGTACAGCCTACTACACACCTAGGCTGTATGGTACTAATCTTACGGGACCACTGCCGTGTATGTGGTCTGTCATTGACCGAAACATCATTATGCGGCTCATGAGTTACATTTACAACTAATCCAAGTCTGCTTTAAGTGTAGTGTGAGTACCTTACAAGATAACTCTAATTCCTTCCTCCTGTCCCTTGTATCATTGCTGTCATTCATTTCATTTATATATAAGCATCCATAAGTATACATATATACACATAAGATATACATATAAACATACATAATCAAATACATTGTTGCTATTATTATTTTGAACAAACTATTATCTGTTAGCTCAACTAAGAATAAGAGAAATAAAAGTTTTTGTTACTTTCACTTCTTCCTTATTTGGTACTCTTCCTTTCTTTATTTAGATCAAAATTTCTGACCTGTATTAGTTTTACTTCTCTCTAAAGAACTTCTTTTAACATTTCTTGCAAGGCAGGTCTAGTGGCAACAAATTCTCCAATTTTTGGGGGGGGGGAGGAAGCTTGGCCATGAGCTAACATCCATTGCCAATCTTCTTCTTGTTTTTTTGCTGAGGAAGATTGTCCCTGAGCTAACATCCACGCCCATCTTCCTCTATTTTGTATATGGGATGCCTCCACAGCATGGCTTGATAAGCGGTGTGTATGTCCGCACCCCAGATCTGAACCTGCGAACCCCGGGCCGCCGAAGCGGAGCTCGCAAACTTAACCACATGCTGCTGGGCTGGCCCCAAAATTCCTCAATTTTTGTTTGTTTGTAAAAGTCTCTATTTTTTCACTATTGAAGGATAATTTTGGAGGGTACAGAATTCTAGGTTGGTGGGTTTTTTTCTCTCAACACTTTAAATATTTGACACCACTCTATTCTTGCTTGCCTGGTTACTGAGAAGAAATAATTCTTATCTTTGTTCCTCCTTAGGTAAGGTGTTTTTTCCTCTGGCTTCTTTCAGGATTTTTTGTTTAGCTTTGATTTTCTGTAATTTGAAGATGATCTGTCTAGGTGTAGTTTTTTTGTTGTTGTTATTTTGGGTTTGTTTGGTTCTTTTTTTTTTTTTTTTTGGCATTTATCCTGCTTGTTGTTCCCTGAGCTTCCTGGATCGGTGATTTTGTGTCTGACGTTAATTTGGAGAAATTCTCAGCCATTATTGTTTCAGATCTTTCTTCTGTTCCTGTTTCTCTTCTTCTCTGGTATTCCCACTATGTGTATGTTAACACTTTTTGTAGTTGTCCCACAGTCCTTGGATATTCTAGTTTGTTTTTTTGAGTTTTTCTTCTCTTTCCTTTTTGGTTTTCGAGGATTCTGTTGATACATCCTCTAGCTCAGAGATTCTTTCTTTGTCTGTGTCCAGCCTACTAATAAGCCCATCAAAGGCATTCTTCATTTTGGTTACAGTGTTTTTTATCTCTAGTATTTCTTGTTGGTTCTTTCTTAGGATTTCCTGCTATCTGCTTACATTGCCCATCTGCTCTTGCAAGCTGTCTGCTTTATCCATTAGAGCCCTTAGCATATTAATCATAGTTGTTTTAAATTCCTGGTCTGATAATTCCAGCATCCCTGCCATGTATGTTTCTGATACTTGGTCTTTCTCTTGAAATTGTGTTTTTTGCCTTTTGGTATGCCTTGCAACTTATTTTTGATAGCCGTGCCTGATGTACTGGGTAGAAGGGGCTGCCGTAAATAGGCTTTTGGTGACATGGTGAGGCGTGGGGGAGGGGACGACTTCTGGAGTCCTGTGATTAGGGCTCAGCCTTTTAGGAGCCTGTGCCTCTGGACTGTCCACTTCACAAGTGTTTCTCAGTTTCTTCTCCCCACTGAGGGGGGAGGGTTGGCTAGAGTGGGTTGCAGTTGGGTATTTCCCTTCCCCAGGTCAGTTAGGCTCTGATGATACCCCAGCAGGTTAGGCTTCTGTTAACTAGTTTCCCCCAAGGGCAGGCCTTGTTCAGAGGACCAGATGCTTGCTCTGGCTTATTTCAGAATGGTTCCTTTTCCCTTCCTTCTGCCAGAAACCCAAGAGAATTTTTCTCTAGTATTTATTGCGGGAATCTGGTCGAGCTCCTGGAGGTAAATCTTGCAATATCATGGATGCCCCCCGTTGACTGGGTCCCCCTGGAGTTTTAACTCAGAGTTGTCCATACTGAGCCTCCAGCAATTCTTCAATTACAGGTCAGGGTTCCCCAGCGCTGGGTCCAGTAGACGTTTCCACCCGTGGGTCTCTGCTCCAGGAAGCCATGACTCCCTGTATTTGCCTGTCTGTCTCTCCAGTCTTGGGGGCGGTGGTTTGCCCTGTGTTCTCCCCTCTCTTCTGGATCCAAGAAGAATTGTTGCTTTTTCAGTCTGTTCAGGTTTTCACTTGTTAGGAGTTGCAACTTCCTATCTCCTTACATGTGGAACAAATTTGTGTTGTTTCAAACCACTAACTTTGTGGTGGTGATTTGTTATGGCAGCACTAGGAAACTGATAAAAATTTTGGCACCTTCGAGTGCTCCTGTTCACACCAGTGGGGGTCACGTAGATGCTCGGACACCAAAGAGGATGCCCCGTGGGCCCTACAGACACACTCCTTGCTGCACTAATGAACACACATCCCTGTGTGCACTGATGAAAAGCCTTTGTGTGTGCATGGATGTACGTGCCCCCGTGTACACCAGTGATGCCCCGCCCCTCACACAGCTGACCCTGGTCCCCAGGTGTTCTGGATCCAGCCTGGCAGAGTTGCCTATTACTGGGCTCAGTGGCAAACCTGTTTTCAGTAAACCTGTAAACCCCCTTCCAGGAGACCCGTTCCCAGTCCAGTATGCTGTGGGTGAAATGCTCACCAGTGAATACATTCTTCAAGTCCCCCTCCTGCCAGTAGTGGGGTTCTCCAGGCACCAGAGGAGCACAAGCTTCACTCTTCCTCCTCGCAATCGGATTTGCCTATTTACAACGACCCTATTTCAGCAGAGTGCCAGCCAAAAAAAGAGAAAGCCCTGACTTGCCAATTTCCACAGTATACATATTCCCACCATGGCCAATTTCAAGCTACCAATGATTTCACAAAATTCCTGACTATGCAACATTCAGAGCTCAATGGGCTCTCGTGAACCGGTCCCAGCCAGTTCCAGTGCCCGCTCGCTGCCCACCTGGGGAAGCAGCCTCGTTCCAGGAACAGAAAAAGACACTAAACTGCAATTGTTTTGGCTTAATCAGCTCACACCCTGGCGGGGGTGCACAGTCGTGATGGAAGGAGGCCCAGCTTTCAGGGAATGTGAAGTACATGATCCTGGAGCTTCATTAGCCTTAGTTACTGTCTTATCTTTATTCATTCAGGAAAATGAAATCGGCACTCTTTCCAATCTTGTTCTCCCAGCAGAGTTAAACAGTAGCCAAGAGCGAACCTGCCACAATGTGGGTGTTGAGCATACTTTCAACCTCTGCTTCCAGTGTCTTCAAGTTCCACGACCCTGAAAAGGGCCAGGCAAGCATGCCCCCCGGGGATGTGGTTTGCGACATGGCAGCTGGACCCTTGCCTTGCCCTCATCCCGGAAGAGGAGAGGAGTCCACGACTCCAGGTCCAGTGGTACTTTCCCAGCCACAGGGGCTCTGTGCCCCCATTGTTGCATCAGTGAAATGGGCCCAAGCTGGTATTAGTCTAGAATTTTAAATAAGGGCTGCCCTCAGATATGATGCCAGGACATTGGTGAACTCCCAAGCTGGCAGCATGGAGGATTAGAAGGAGGAGAGCAGGTCAGCTGGAGGGGCCATTTTCTAAACTTGGGATGGTTTCCAAGGCATCATAGCCCCTCATTGGAGGACCCTCCATTCCAGAGGGTGTCAGACCTGTGCGCATGTGCACCTGTGAGACGTGTAAAATCACAGATTCCTGGACCATGGAATATAACTCTCTGGGCTGTGGCCTGGGAATCTGCATTTTCCAAAAACTCCAAATAATGCTGACACAGCTGGTTTATTTGGAGTTTAGAGCCGCTGCCCTGATCCAGTTTCCTAATCTTTGAGCCACCTGAGACCTATAGCAGACATCACCTGTGCTCTCGTCGCCTTCCTGGGTACACAGAAGACTACACTTCCCAGCCTTCCTGGCAGTTAGATAGGCCGTGAACTACCGCCAGTCAATGGGCAGTGACAGGTGTCCCTTCTGGGCCGAGGAAGGGAAGCCCCCACAAGACCTTCCAGCTCTCTCTTCCCCATCATTGAAGAGCCGGGAGCCTGTGTGTTGAGATGGGCGAGACCCAGGATCAAAGCCGGCTGGGTCACCGTGTCACTAAGGACAGCAGCCCCTGGGTGTCACCTGACATAGAGTGGAGTTGATCAGAGGAGGAATGAACTGCTTAGGTGATAATTTACTGAGATTTGGGGGTTGTCTGTTACTGCAGCAGAAGCCTGGCTCCTTTGAGAATCTAATAAAAGCTTTGAACTTTCTTCCCAGGAAAATGCCCACCTGCCTGTAGACATTACATTTGGGCTTCCCTGGGTGTCTGCTCCCTGAGATCTGGCAACTGTTGGCTTAAACTCTGCTAGTATTACACTTTGTGACCTGATTTATGGCAAAGGTGGTGTTCCTTCCCGTTGCTGTGCCCTCCCCCTTCCTTCATGGCCTGTGAGCACCATATTCTTCCCCCCAGCCCCCCACCCCCCCATGCAGAGCAATCCCGCTGTCTGCTCCTACCCACCTGGGATGGGCCTAAACTCACCAACAGGATATGTGATAATTGTTAAGTTTACTCAAGTTTAAAGGGTTCAGGAGATTTTGGCATCTCTGAAGCTCATCCACAGACCTCCGGTTAAGAACTTCAGCTCCTTGAGGCTCGTGGGAATTCTCCAGGACCTCATGCTGTCCAGTGCAGGACACCAAGAGGATGTCAGAGTAAGGCTGAGCCCAAGTCTCGAAACCTTGGGCCTGATGGGGACAACGCTCACCCCAACCCAGGGCGCTGGGGGCCAAAGCTTAGGCTCATTGAGGCAGTCATGGAGGGGCCCCGCATGGACCTCCCTTCCAGAAAAACTGGCCAATACAGTGAGAACATCGGGCATTGACAGCAAAGTCAGCCAGCAAACCTGGGTGGGATTTCCATGGACGTCCCTGTCTTCCTTGGTGCCGTGAGCTATGGCAATGCCTGTAAAGCTAACCCACTCTTTGCCTTTAACCATTTTTTTTTAATTGAGGTGACATTGCAGTGCCTCTGGGCCTTTGAGCCCAGGCCCTGCTCCCCCGTGATTGAGCACGGCAGAGGCAACAGGGTGCAGCCATCCCTGCCCCGTGTGAGGCTCTGCAGACGACAGTCTTCACTCTGGAGCACCCCAGGGGCTTGAGAGAAACTTAACTGGACCTGCATCGTAGTCTGAGTGCCCCTGCACAACCCCGCTCGCTCCCGTTCATCTTTCACAGGTTTTACTCACAAACAAAACTCCTGCCCTCCAGACTCCATCTCAGCATCTGCTTCCCAGAGATCCGGGCTTACAAGCGTGACACCGTTGCTCCCAGTGCTTCTCTGAGCCTCAAAGTCACACATTTGCTCCTCCTGCCTGAGGCCTGGACCTTAGGGCTCCAGCTGGGGAAGAACAGCAAACCCCTGAAGACGCAGCTTCCTTCTGCCGAGTCTCTGCTCTCCCCGCAGCTTTCAGAGGGGAGAATCCCGGGGTCACGCAGACCTGGATTCAAATGCTGGGTGGGCCACTTACCCCCAGCTCTGGGAGTCTGTGTGTTTGTGTCCCTGTGTGTGTGTCTGTCCCCATGTGTGTGCCTCCTTCTCAGAGCCTGCATAACACCCACCTCCGTATCTGTCTCTCTTCCTCAGTGCATCAATTCATTTCTCTCTCTCTCTTACTTGCTCACTCCTCCCGCCCCATGTTTGCTGCTGATACCACATGGGGATCTGGGAGACTCGGACCTGAGGGCCTCCAGCTCCCAGGAAGGATAAATCAGTTTTCGGGCAGGCAGCTCTCAGCTGATGCTCGGGGAAGGAACACCTCGCAAACCCGAGGGGGACCCTGAGTCACCTTGTCCAGATGTAGTGGGAAAAACACCGGACGCGGAGCTGGAGAATCAAAGCCCAAGTCTTGCCTCTTCCACTTCCTGTGTGACCTTGGGGAAGTCACTCAATCTCTGATCCTCAGATTCCTCGTTAGTAACTGTCGGAAAGACGAGACGAGTTCATTGCTGTAGAACTGGAAGCCCAGTGCACAGTGTGGGGGCGCCATACACAGAGGATGAGCCAGGACTCCAAGGCTGCCCAGCGTGGCCCTGGGCCCACAGGGGACGCTGGACGGAGGAGCTGCTGGAGGTCATGAAGGAGCCGCGGGGCCTTCCTGGAGGCGGTGCAGAGACAGGCTGGGGGGTGGCAGACAGGGGTGCCGTGGAGGGAGGGCAGCAGGAGGTCAGTGCAGCGTCCCCCTCCTAGCCTGGCTCGGGGCCTCTCCCTCCCCCCACTCAGGTCCTCCCAGTGCCCTCCCCAGGAAGGCCACCCCAGGGCTCCACGGAGGTAGAGAGCTATGGGGGTACCATTATCACCCCATTTTACAGATGAGGCAGCTCAAGGGGTTACGTGGCTCTGCGCTTCTCCGCTTCGGGGCTCTGGGCCCCTCCCTCTGGGTGTCTCTGCCACGGCATCTCTGTCTCTCTCCCTCTTTTTTCCCTTTTTCTTTGTTTTAACTTTCCTCCCTCCCTCCTCCTTCTGTGACTCCCGCTCTCTACTTTCCACTCTGGGCCATGCTCAGGTCCTGCCCCAGAGCCCCTGATTGCCTGTCTCTGACTGCAGCCTCTCCCTTCCTGTGTTGTTGTCTCCCTCTGTCTCGCTGACTCTGTGTGTGCTGCAGGTGTGCGCTTCTGTCTCTCCCCAGGTGTCTCCTGTATGTGTGTGTCTCTGTCTCTTTTTGTCTCTGTCTCTCTCCCACTGCACGCACCCGTCCACACCATCTTCCCCACTGGCTTCTGGCCTCCCTCCCGGCTCCTTCCTGCTGCCTGGGCGCCTGGCCCTTCCCTGGGCAGCAGCTCAGCGGCTGGCTGGCGGGGCTCCAGGTGTCGGTTTCGCCCTGGCTCAGGCACTGGCAATGAGGCAGGAGCCCCTGAGCGGGGGAGGAGGAGGCCAAGAGCCAGCCCCAGTGGAATGGGCCCCGCCTGAGCCTGGAGGGAGGTTTGGTTTTCTAAGCTCAGGCGTATCAAGCATTTTGCTTTTCATTTTCTGTTTCCTTCCACTGGCTGGCACCTCCCTCCCTCCCTCCTCCGTTTATCTCCATAGTCTCCCTAAAGGGGCCCTGGGCCAGACCTTTGGGATGTCTGGGGGCAGGATTGGCAGGGTGCACAGCTTTAAGCAGGTGGGAGAGGAGAGGAGGAGGAAAGGAGGGGAGGAGAGGATCTGAGCAAGGATGGCGTCTGTTCAGCCACCCTGAATGTATCCAGCCCTCCCTGGCTGCCCCCAAGCACCTTCTCCACAAAGACCAGGCAAAGAGGAGCGAGGCCGGAGGCTGCCTCTGCATCCCTGGCTTCTCTGGCATCCCATGTGCTATTTCACTGTGGTTTTATGACCCATTAGGGTGAAGCAAGCAGGTGTGTATCACACCATATTTTGTAGATGGAGAAACTGAGGCCCAGACGGAGGAGCAACTTCCTCCAGCCTGGATCTAGACCCAGGGGTCCTGATTCCCTTTCTGACCTCAGATTCCCACTCCCTCCTCCACTCCCCCCAGGTCTCCATAAGCTGGCTCCTTTGCCACAGACCAGTCTCAACTCAAATGTCTCCTTCTCCAAGAAGCCCTCCCTGACCACCTGAACTAAGGCAGCCTCCTCCTTCTGCCCATCACTCTCCACCATCTCGCTTTGTTTTATTTTTGTCTCAGCCCCATCACCTGTGAAATCAGCTTGTGCACTTCCTGGGGCAACTCATGCATCCCTCTGAGTCTAAAATCCTCACTATTAAGATGTCGACGGTGGCGCGCACGTCGCATTGTTGGGGAGAATGAAGGAGATGCCACCGCAGAGCACTGAATGCCGCCTGGGAGCTCGATGAGCCCTGAGACCCGAGGCTGTAGTGAAGAAGGAGTGGCTGACGTCTCCCGGCTGCAGGCCCGGGACACGAGAGCCAGAGCCCCACTCAGCCCTGACTTCAGGGGCCCCCCACCGGAGCAGGGCACCCACTGAACAATCTCAAAGTGCCCCAGACATGATCAGCGCAGCCTGGAACCTGGTCCCATTGAGCAAGCCAGGAAAACCGAGGCTCAGAGATGGGAGTGATGCTCATGGGGTCACAAGGACTGGTGGTCCTTCCACGAGTAAGTGGCAGCATCTGGATTCACACCAGACCGACTGACCCCCAGCCCCTCCTCCTGTCTCTCCTGTGACAGCTTAGAAATCAGCTCTGCATCCTTGATTTTTAAGACAACAATAATCCACGCAGGAAGTCGGGGAGGTCCCCGGGCACTGGCCAGGCAGGAGGAAGGAAGCCAGTCCCTGCCTGTGGATGCACCGGTGACCAGGGCCTGCCAAGATCGGTGACCCCCTGAAGATGAGCAGCAAGGTGAGGGGTTGACATCTGACATCCTGGGCTCAGCCAGAGGCGCCTCCAGCCGCCAGGAGGGTGACCCAACTGGAACCTTCTCTCACTCTGGCCACGCGCTTTATTAAGAGCAGTAAATCTCCGAGCTTCCCTGTCGCTGACCAGGGAGGGTTAGGGCAGCGACACCCGAGGGTCGTGGGCAGGGGCTCACAAGCCCCGCAGTCGCGAACCTTTCAGCTTCCAACCTGTCACCTGTGATACCTCATGCTGCCCGTAATTAGAGGCTCAGCGACTTTCTTCTCAGGGGTCACAGAGCCTTCAGCTGCTCCTGGTCCAGCCCGACGTGGTGCAGAACCTGCTTCTACACTCGCGGATGAGCCCGGCACCCAGTAGACCCCCACGCTGGGCGCTGCTTTGGGACATGGGAGGGGCAAGAATCGGGAGGGTCCCCAGAGGATGGGGAGGCCCAGGCTGTGCAGAGTGGGGAAAGACTCTGTGCTCCCTGACAGCCCTGCTGTGGGGGCAGAGGCAGGGGGGCGGGGGGTTCCACTGCCCCAGGTTCAAGGCTAACTTCTCCTCTGACCAGCTGTGTGACTTTGGCTAAGGTACTCAACCTCTCTGAGCCCGCTGCCTCATCTGTTAGTGGGAGTCATGATGGCGCCTGCTCCGAGGGGTCGCTGTCAGGAGGCAGTGGGACAATGACTGGAAAGTGCTTCACCTGACCCTCAGTAACCTCTCAGGGCTGCTGTAGATGAGCTCACGGCTGTCATCCTGTCCCACGCTCCTCTTCCACAACATTCTCAACGACACTGTGAGCAGATGGTGACACCCCAGTGACAGATGAGGAAACCAAGGCTTGGAGCGGAGGAGGAGCTTGCCTAAGGCCACGCGCAATTTCCTGGCAGAGGACGGAGCTTCTAGACCCAGGCCAACTCAGCCCCACCCACGCTCACTCTCCCCCCTCGCTGAGAAAGCCTGCTCTGTCACTGGTTCTCAGCATATTATTCTCAAGTGGCATTTGACAAATGTGCCCTGAAGTCACACACTAGCAGGGGGACCTGGCAGCCAGGGCCCGGTCCCTTCGTAGCGGTGCACCAGCCCCAGCCTGGGAGGCAGCTGGGCTGGAGGAGGCCTGGGGGCTCCAGGTGGCTTGAGGAGCCTCCAAGGACTCCTGGCCCTGGTCTGTCCCCACATCTGTCCTTGAAGCTTAACACAACTCCAGAGGAGGGACCTCTGGGGCGGGGAGAGCTGGGGTGACTCTAGGCTCCAGATAAGTTTTCAGTGCGAAGACCAGGAAGAAGCCACGCCAGGGAAAAGCCCTGTGACTTTGCCTGTGTGTAGAGAATGACAGTGTCACCAGCTGCCAACTTGTATCAAGCCCTCATTCTGCGTGCAGCCACTGTGCTGACCACCCAGCGTGCATCGTCCTGCTGTGACCGCCCACTGAGGTGGGCTCTACTTTTATACCCATTTAACAGATGAGGAAGCTGAGGCCGACCCAAGGTCTCAAACACGTAAGAGCTGAGACTGAGGCCCAGGCCTGTCGTCCTGAGGCTGCACTGTCACCTTCTCACCTTCTCATCCAACACAGGAGATGCCAGGTGAGCTCCCTCAGGGTGAGTATCAGCAAATCAATCCCAGAGTCCCTGGGGAGGATGCCTGTTTTCTGGTGAGCATTGTCTGAGTCTTGAGGTGGGTCCCGGAGGGCATGCAGAGGCCAGGGGTCCACCCCCCATTCCCTCCCCCAGCCCCCAGGAGCTCCATTCCCATCTTAAAGGGGCAAGAGCTAAGCCCAGCACCTGAGGGGGCCTCTCCTCACGGCCCTGCGTGGCCCGCCATGCAGGTGCTGGTGCAAAGGGCAGGGGCTGGAGCATGTGTCACAGGGGCAGGGTGGCCTAGCAGTGGGAGCACTGGCATTGGGGTCACTTGGAGTGGAGTTTGAGCCCCAGCTCCATGACTCACTAGCTGTGTGTCCTTAAACAAATTACCTTACCTCTCTGTGCCCACCTTTCCTTAGCTGTGAAATGGGGCTGAGGATAGCTATGTTTTAGGATTGTTTCAACTACTAAATAAGCAAGTAATAACCAAGACGGCTGAGATGACAAAACGTGTATTTTGTACCAGGCACTATACTGAATGCTTCAGCCTGAACTAGTAAGGGCTGAAGACTGGGCTGCAACGCAGGTCGGCTGGAGCCAGAATCCGTGCTCTGAAAAACTGTGCCAAAGTGAATGTGAAGTCCTTAGAAAAAGACCTGGAATATCCCAAACCAAGATTTCTCCATGGGTGCTCTGCACAAGACCTGGTGTCAGAACCCCCTTGGGCTGGGAAGAGGAGGGCTGGCATCGGGGGGAATTACGAATTCCCCAGTGCTATCTTATACCCACCAGATCAGAATCTTTGGGGCCTGGGGATCAGCATTTTGAACAGATACATCCACCCTCAACCTGGTGATTCTTAAACCCCCTAAAGAATTAGCATCAGGGACTATGTGTGCCAAGAAAGCAGTTATGAATTTATTTCTCAGGTTTCATGGGTAAAAATCTAGAGCTCTGTGTTCTGGAGTAAGCCCTGCCACAAACAAGCCACAGAACCGTGGACAAGTCTCCCACATTTCCTTGTTTCAGTTTCCCCATGTGTCTAACAGAGTCCTGGTCCCACACTGCCCACCTCGCGGGACACTTATGAGCATGAGGGTGACGGTGGCTGCAGAGATTGCCTGTAACAGGGCAGGCAGGCCCAGAGTCACACGACCCAGATCCAATCCCAGCTCTGCCACTGATGTCCTTTTAATTTCCTTGTTGTTTCTGTGACTATATTTTAACATTATTTTCTAAGCGGTTGCCTCAGGGATTACAATTAACGTATTAATTTAAAATAATCTCATTCAGACTAAACACCAATTTACTTTGAATATTATAAAAAAATCTTTGCTCCAATAAAGTCCCATTACCTCCCCCCTCCTTTGTGCTATTACTGTCATGCAAATTGCCTTTATATAATATAAGCCCATCAACACAGATTTATAATTATTGCTTTGTGCAGTTGTCTTTTAAATCAGTCATGAGAAGAAAATAATTACAAAAAATACATTTACATTGTCTTTTATATTTGCCTATGTAGATGTCTTGACCAGGGCTCTCTATTTCTTCATGGGGATTAAAGTTACTATCCAATCTCCTTTCATTTCAACCTGAAAATAACTCTTTTCAGTTTTCCTTGTAGGGAAGCTCTGCTAGTGACAGATTCTCAGTTTTTGCTTCTCTGGTGATATCTCAATTTTTCCTTCAATTTTGAAGGATAGTGTTCCTAGATATAGAATTCTTGGCTGACAATTTTTTCTTTAAGCACATTGAATATGTCATCCAAGATCTTGCAGATCTATCCCCATGTTTTCTTCTAAGAATTTTATAGATTTCACTCTTACATTTATGTCTGAACCATTTGAGTTCTTTTGGCACGTAGCGTAAGGCAAGGGTCCAACTTCATTCTTGTGCATTTGTCTGTCCAGTTGCTGCGGCACCATTTGTTGAAAAAACTTCTTTCCCCATTGAGTTGTCTTGGAACCCTTGTTGAAAATTATTTGACCACAGACACAGGAGTTTGTTTCCGGACTCTCAATTCTATTCCATTGACCTATATGTTAGTCCTTATGTCAGTTGCATGCTGTCTTTATTACCGTTGCAGTGCAGTAAGTTCTGAAATGAGAAAAGTCCTCTTACTTTGTTCCTCTTTTCCAGGATTGTTTTGGCTATTCTGGGCCACTTCCAATTCCACTTGTATTTTAGAATCAGCTTGTTGATTTCGACAAAGAAATCAGCTGAGATGCTAATAGAGATTGTATTGACTCTGTGGATCAATTTGGAGAGTGCCGCCATATTAACCATATTGGGTCTTCCAATCCATGAATATAGAATGTTTTTCCATTATTTAGTTCTTCTTCAATCTCTTTCAATAATGTTTTGTAGTTTTCAGAGTATAAGTGTTGCACTTCTTTTGTTAAATCTATTCCTAAATATTTGATTCTTGTTGATGCTATTGTAAATGTAATCGTTTCCTTAATTTCATTTTTGGATTGTCCGTTGCAAGTGTATAGAAGTACAACTGATTTTTGTATCTTGATCTTGTCTCCTACAACTTTGCTGAACTCATTTATTAGTTCTAATAGATATTCAGTGGATTCCTTAGGACTTTCCATATACAAGGTCATGTCTTCTGCAATTAAAGATAGTTTAACTTCTTCCTTTCCAAACTGGATGACTTTCCTTTCCTTTTTTTTTTTTTTTGCCTAATTGCTCTGGTTCTAACCTCTAGCACCATGTTGAATAGAAGTGGGTGTGCCCACAGCCACCCTGGGGTTTTGGCAGGGCTCTCTTTAACTATCTCTTTTCCTGACTATACCCCCTGTTAAGGTCCAGGAGTGACCTTTGCTGGCTAGTTGCTCTGTTGTTTTCAACAATGTTCTGGAACATAATTTGCTTCACAGACAAATTTAATCAAATCTAGGCTCCTTTGAAGGGATAGTTCCAGGGGTCAGCATTTGGGATTTATTCTGACTCCAGGAGGGCTCTTCCCACTTTTTTATTTCTCTGGTTCTCTCTGGCAAGATAGCGGACCTCCAGTTTAACCTATATCTCCAACGAATCTGTCCATCTCTTCCCAACTGCCTTTCACCACAACTTCCACAGATTTTGACAATTTCCTCAGACTTGAGCTCCTCCATATTCTGTTGCAAATAAAGTCAGTGCATTTGGGGAGGTGGGGGTGATTTGTTGGTCTCTATTCTATGCCCAGCTTCTCCCCTCGAGCAAAACCTCTCAGTCTCAGCTTTGGTTCTGGGGGTGGGGACAATGGCACATTTCTCTCTGAGTGAATCCCCATTTCGTGATCTGAGTGTTTAGTAGATGGGGCAACGTCAGCCCCAGGTCTCTTGGACTTGCCTTTCTTAGTCTGGAACTCCCACCCCATGACCCAGGGCAAGGGAAGTCAGGACCCCATTATCCTCAGTGATGCTGCACTCGAGATAGTGCCTTGGTCCCATGAGTGGGGGCTGGGCAGAAGAAGGGGGCCTCACCCCTTATCGTCACTCACCCAGAACTTAGCCTTGGCATAGGCAGCTGGGGGCAAGATGAGAAATGCTGACGTCCCACCCCTCTTGGGAAGATAGTCTCTGGCTGTAAGCTGCAAGGAGAGGGAGCCTTGGTTCTTGGCTTCACCAGTCTTGAGAGCAGCTTCTGTCTTGTGGAGCTGGGAAGTGGTGGTGTGGATATGAGTCTTGGTTCAAATATCACAGACTCTTGCAATTCTTATCAATTTTTAGTAGATTTTCTTGAATAAATGTTCCTTCATTTGCTTTATATCCACAGAGCCATTTCTAGAGACTTTAAATGTATAGGATTTTGTTAGTAATTGGCAGTTTTTTTTTAGTAATTTTTCACCAGTTTCACAGAAAAATGGGTCTGTGGAGCTCCTAATGTTGTCACACCAGAAGTGGAAAATCATTATTACTTTTTAACTTTTCCCCTCAAACATCTTTCCTCCAGGGTACTCACTGAGAGGTGCCATCGTCCACTGAGTCACCCAGATGAGAGTGCTCAGTGTGGGAGGCCTCGGTTCTCTTCACCAGGTGTCTCAGGACTTGATCTTCCCCAGCACGTGGTAGGGTTGACCTTCCAGTTAATCCCAGGAAGGTTAGGAAGGGCTTGTTAGGTAACAGCTCTGGCTGATTCATTGTGAGTGGAAGCATGGAACTGACATGACAGGGCATTTAAACGGCAATGTAAGACACTCCCCTTCCCAAATCCCACTGTTGTTTTTCCTTCTTCCACGGTGACAGGAAACTTCCAGACAGTGGCCACTTCACCATTCTGGCATCTGAGTGAAGAATATGCAGAGCAGGGCCGCAGCTGGCCCTTGATGGACATGTGGCCCCAGCAAGAAACTAGAAGCCAACTCTAAGTAACGAAATAATAGCATGACCATTCGCCGAGCACTGCTCTGTGCTAGGCACGGCTGTCAACACCTTACAGAGAGGGAAACAGAAGCTTAGAAAAGTCAACTCACTTGCCTGAACCCCTGGGAAGTGGGGAGTCAGGAAGTGAACCCAGGTGTGACCCATGGCCCTTGCTCTCAGCTGCGCCCCCCTTCAGTGACCACACCAGCCCTGGACCCTGCTGGCCTCACCCTCGGCCTCCTGGGACGGCTCACTCGGTGCCGACTGGCTCTGACTGTCAAAAAGTGCTTCTTCCCTTTGAATTCCTATCTGCCTCCTGGAAGATTCTACCAGCTGGTTCTTGTTTTGTCCCCTGGAGCCACACAGAGTGAGTCTAATCTTCTCAGAAACTGCAAAATAAATTTAATAAACTCCACTAAAGTGTGTAATCTCATAGACAGGATGCAAAAGTTCTGTCCTTTGGATATTTTTTCGTAATTACTAGAACCATGAAAATTGCAGGGATTAGTGACTTGGCTGGAGAAGGGGATGGACTCTGTCACCAAGAAACACAAATGAACCGAAACTCCCACACAACAAAGCGGGCTGGGATTTGCATTAAATTAGGAGATGGGTCCAGTACCATTAACTCCATGAGGACCAACAGTGACCTTCTAGGGTTTGTTTAGGAAACTCAGAAGCAGGGAGATTTGAGGTCTTTCTTTGAAAAACAAATTCATTACTAACATTATGCTCAATGATGAAAAACTGAAAGCTTTTTCTCCAAGATCAGGAAATGAAAAGGATGCCCACTTTCACCACTTCTGTTCAACATAGTACTGAAAGTCCTAGTTGGAGCAATCAGGCAAGAAAAAGAAATAAAAGGCATCCAAATTGGAAAGGAAGAAGTAAAATTATCTCTGTTCACATATGACATGATCTTATATGTAGAAAACCCTAAAGATTACATGCACACACACAACACAACCCCGTTAGAACTAATAAACAAATTCAGCTAAGTTGCAGGATACAAAGTCAACAGACAAAAATCGGTTGCATTTCTATACACTAACAATGAACAATCTGAAAAGGAAATTAATAAAATTATTCTATTTACAATAGCATCAAAAAGAATAAAATACTTAGGAATTAGGTTAATCAGGGAAGTGAAAGCCTTGTACTGCTGAAAACTACAAAACGTTGCTGAAAGAAATTAAACATGTAAATAAATGGAAACACATCCCATGTTCATGGATTGGAAGGCTTAATATTATACACCTTAATATTAATCTTAAATTACTGTTAAGATGTCAATGCCACGCAATCTACAGATTCAGTGCAATCCCAATGACTTTTTTTCGCAGAAGTACAGTTATATGTTGCCTAACAATGGGAATATGTTCTGAGAAATGCATCGGTAGGCAATTCTGTCATTGTGTGAACGTCATAGAGTGCACTTACACAAACCTAGATGGTATAGCCTACTGTACGCCTAGGCTATATGGTACTCATCTTACAGCACCACTGCCGTATATGCAGTCTGTCGTCGACTGAAACTTCATTATGCGCTGCACAACTGTAGAAAAATCCATCCTAAAATTTACGTGGAATCTCAAGGAATCCCTAGTAGCCAAAACAACCTTGAAAAAGAAGAAGAAATTTGGAGGTCTCATATTTCCTGATTTCAAAACTTATTACAAAGCTACAGTAATCAAAATAGCATGGTACTCGCATAAAGACAAGCATATAGACCAATTAAATAGAATAGAAAGCTCAGAAATAAACCCTTACATATATGGCCAAATGATTTTCAACAAGAGTTCACGACCAATCAATGGGGAAAGGACAATCTTTTCAACAAATGGTGCTGGAAAAACTGGATATTCACATGCAAAAGAATGAAGTTGGACTCTTACCCAACAGCATGTATAAAAATTAACTCAAATGGGTCAAAGACCTAAATGTAAGAGCTAAAACTATAAAACTCTTAGAAGAAAATATAGGGGAAAATTTCATGACATTGAATTTGGCAATAATTTCTTGGATATGACACCAAAAGCACAGGCAACAAAAGAAAAAATAGAGAAATTGGACTTCGTCAAAATTTAAAAATTTTTGTGCATCAAAAGACATTATCAATCAAGTAATAAGGCAACCCACATGGAGAAAATATTTTCAAATGATACATCTGGTAAGGGATTAATATCCAGATTATATAAAGAACTCCTAAAACTCAATCACAAAAAAAAATTCAAAAATGGGCAAAGGACTTGAATAGACATTTCTTCAAAAAATACACAAATGGCCAACAAGCACATGAAAAGATGCTCGCGAACTTTAAAAATGAGGGTAATGCAAATCAAAACCACGGTGAGATACCACTTCATACCCATTAGGATGGCTAGTATCAAAAAAATAGAAAATAACTAGTGTTGGTAAGGATGGAACCCTTGGGGATTGCTGATGGGAGTGTAAAATGGTGCAGCCAGTGTGGAAAACAGTATGGCAGTCCCTGAAAAAAATTAAACATAGAATATGATCCATCATTTCCACTTCTGATAGTATAGAAAGAACTGAAAGTAGAGACTCAAAATATACTTGTACACCAATGTTCAGCATTATTCACGATACCTGAAAGATGGAAACCACTCAAATGTCCATCAACAAATGAATGGATAAAAAAATGTGGTATATACATATAATGGAATGTTATTCAGCCTTAAACAGTAGTGAAATTCTGATACCTGCTGCAACATGGATGAACCTTGAATACAGTATGCTAAGTGAAATAAGCCAGGCACAAAAGGAGAAATATTTTGTGATTCCTCTTATATGAGGTACCCGGAATAGTCAAATTTGTTGAGACGGAAAGTACAATAGTAGTTACCAGGTGCTTGGGAAAGGGCAGAGTGAAGAGTTATTGTTTAAAGAGCACAGAGTTTCAGTGTGGAATGACGAAGAAGTTCTGGAGATGGATGGTGGTGATGGTTGCACAACATGTGAATGTACTTAATGCCACCGAACTGTACGTTTTAAAATGGTTAGAATGGCAAATTTTGTGTTATGTATATTTTACCACAATTAAAAATTGTAAAATACGTATAAACACACATACACAAATTGACATTTTGTGTGTGTGATTTTTTCCAGTTTTATTGAGAAACAATCGACATAAGTCACTGTATAAGTTTAAGGTGTACAGCATGATGGTTGATTTACACATATTGTGAAATGCTTACCATAATAGGTTCAGCTAACGTTCATCATCTCATATAGACACAATAAAAAGTAAAGAAAGAAGAAAAAGAAAAATAGTTTTTTCCTTGTGATGAGAACTCTTAGCATTTACGCTTTTAACAACTTTCCTATATAACACACAGCAGTGTTAGCTATAGTCATCATGTTGTACATTACATCCCTAGCACTTATTTATCTTATAACTGGACGCTTGTACCTTTTGACCACCTTCCTCCAATTCCCCCTCCCCACACCTTCTACCTCTAGTAACCACAAATCTGATCTCTTTTTATGAGTTTTTTTTTAGATTCCACATATATAAGTGAGATCATACAGTATGTATCGTTCTCTGTCTGACTTATTTCACTTAGCCTAATGCCTTCAAGGTCTACCCATGTTGTCGCAAATGGTAAGACTTCCTCATTTTTTATGGCTGAATAATATTCCATTGTACACCACAACTTCTTTGTCCATTCATCCATCGATGGACCCTTAGGTTGTTTCCATGTCTTGGCCATTGTAAATAATGCTACAATGAACATGGGGGTGCAGATGTCTTTTTGCATTAGTGTTTTCATTTCCTTTGGATATATTCCCAGAAGTGGAATTGCTGGATCATATAGTAGTTCTATTTTTAATTTTTTGAGGATCCTCCATACCGTTTTCCATAGTGGCTGCACCAATTCACACCCCTAGCTACAGTATACAAGGGTTCCCTTTTCTCCACAACCTCACCAGCATTTGCTCTCTTGTCTTTTTGATAATAGCCATTCGAACAGGCGTGAGGTGATATCTCATTGTGGTTTTGATTTGTATTTCCCTGATGATTAGTGATGTTGAACATCTTTTCATGTGCCTGTTGGCCTTTCATATATCTTCTTTGGAAAAATTCAGGTCCTTTGCCCATTTTTTAATTGAGTTGTTTTTTTTTTTTTGCTATTGAGATATGAGTTTTTTATGTATTTTAGATATTAACCCCTTATCAGATATATAGTTTGCAAATATTACATAAGTTTACATTTTAACCAGTAAGAAACAGAAAAGAATACTGTGCTGAAAGAATCCTTAGAGATCATCCAGGCCAATCCCATCTTCCAGGTTGGACAACATTTATCCACCAGCACTGCCTCTTGCCCTGTGCTCCCCAGCCCCAGGGAGGAGGAGCCTCAAGGACACGCAGCTGGTCCACGGGAACCTGGGACTAGAATGCAGGCTTTCTGACACTTCTCTCAGTGGCCTTCCCACCACATCACTTCATCTTGGTTCTCCCCTCAGCTTTGATGATGAAAGTTACCAGATTGTCATCAGGGTAGCAGGGAACACCATACCGGTAAAATCAGAGACTTCTCTTCATACCCCTGTGTGGTCCACAAGAAACAGTGCCCCCCGTGTGATGGAGCAGGGCCAGAACCTCCCAGCCTCTCTTTCACTCCCCAGCTCACATATGGCAGCACACGCATCATGGCTTCCCATCACATGCCTATGGTGGACATGCCCCACTAAGTGTGGACCTGACGTCACAACCCTACTCAGTACTGGAGTGAACACAGCGGGTGAAATCTGTCTCTCTTCCCCAGTCTTCACAAGATGCACCCGTCACCCAGGAGAAGAAGGAGGTAGAATGGACTTGCTCACTTCTTTCTAAAACTATCGTTGAATGTGTGTTACGTGCCATGTGCTTGGTTGGGAAGTTTACCAGTATTACCTCCCGTGGTCCCCTTAACCAAGCTAAGTGACCCTATTTTACTTACGGGAAATCTGAGACTCCGAGTCACAGAGGCACCTGCTCAAGTTTGCCTGCTAGGCTCTCACAGAACTGGAACTCCAACCCAGGACTCTCTGACTCCTCTGCCACTGCGTGTAGCTAGAAAACCTTAATACCGGTTGGGCAAACAGGTTTCACTTCACAAGCCAACGCCTTGTGGTTGTGTTTGGTTGGTTGGTTGTGTTTTCTTGATATGTTGCCTTAAAAAGGAGTTTTGGGGGGCTGGCCGCGTGGCGTAGCAGTTAACTGCACACGCTCTGCTGCTGGCGGCCCCGGGTGCAGATCCCGGGCGGGCACCGATGCACCGCTTGTCAGGCCATGCTGTGGTGGCGTCCCATATAAAGCAGAGGAAGCTGGGCATGGATGTTAGCCCAGGGCCGGTCTTCCTCAGCAAAAAGAGGAGGCTTGGCATGGATGTTAGCTCAGGGCTGATCTTCCTCCCCAAAAAAAGGGGTTTTGGGCTGAGTTCAGGACCAGGAAGAAAAAGTGCTATGATGGACTAGTGACGCCTGCCATGGGAGTGCAGAGGTAGAACAAGAATGCTCTGCACCTGTGCTGAAGCCTCGAACGTGCCAAAACCCAGTGTATGAAAGACTTCTGGGTCACACGTCAGAGTTTGTGCCTGAGGTGGTACAGGGTACCTGTGAGCACTGCCTGTTCTTGCCTGTGATGGCTGTGCAGTCTTCTTCTACTCTTTTGTGTGTGTGTGTGTGTGTGTGTGTGTGTGTGTGAGGAAGATTGTCGCTGAGCTAACATCTGTGCCAATCCTCCTCTATTTTGTATGTGGGATGCTGCCACAGCATGGCATGATGAGCAGTGTGTAGGTCCACGCCTGGGCTCTGAACCCATGAACCCTGGGCCGCCAAAGCAGAGTGCGCAAACTTAACCACTAGGCCAATGGGCCGGCCCCTTATTCTACTCTTAATCTCTGGGTCCTCCCGTTCTCTGCCCTGCTCCAAGGGGACACCACCTTGCCACCTTGCCTGGATTAACGTTGGGATTGAAATAGATCATGGATGATAAAGCACTTGATGTCTAGGCGAAAATGGTAGACACATTCGTATTTCACTCCCCTCTCTCAAAACCAACCTAAAGCAACAATAACAACAAAAGTGAAATCTAGAGGGGGTGTCTTTTCATAATGAATTATACCAGAAATTGGCTACAACTCCAGCCACAAAATCTGAAACATATCTGCCAAGTATTGTAAAATCTACGCCAGAACAAATGAAGAAACTGAGAACCTACATGAACATTCCCAGGCTTGAGTAGCAGCTAATTTCATTAAAATAAAGTATGCGCAACTTGAGTGGTTTACCTAAAAATTCTTGGCTTAAAGTGCTGAGACCCTGACAGGCCCCCAGGGGAGTGGAGGTCACCCTGGGGGGATCCACTTGGCTGCTGCAGGTCAGCAGGGAGGCTGAGCTGAAGGAGAAGCCACACTGATGGGCCACTTCCCAGGCCGCAGCCTCCCCACCCAGGAGCTGCCAGAGGCAAGGTGAGGGGAAGGGTGGGGGAGGGACCAGTAAGACCCAGGTCACAGTCCCCAGAGGCTGTGACGTAAACAGCTTTGGTGGGGCCACAGTGACTGCTGGGTATGAAACACTGAACTGTGCTCCCACAGAAATGGAAACAACTGATGTGGAGAAAGTCTGTGACCACAAACCCACATGGAAGCTGCAGTTTGCCCGGGGCATCCTCCCCACCCCTTCCCACAACACAACTCCCACAAAGAGCCCGACCCATCGGAAAATGAGCTAAGAAGAAACCGACACAGGAACTGTGCATGGATGCTGTGAAAAGGGAGAAAGGGAACACAAACAAAGACAGATGTGGAAAATACACCACAAGAAATAGAGGAAGATGTCAGAAAAAACTGCTTTTTGTAGTCTCAAGAAATGACAGACAACACGATATCTCTTTTAAAAAAACTCAAATGGACTGAAGTAAGGGCTTACAAAATAACAGCATAAAATTAAATCAAACTGTCTGTGCATAGGTATAAAATGGAATAGAGAAAAAAAAAAAACAGGAGAAGCACATTAGAAACACCAAAAAAATAGAATAGGGATGATTAACATGCTGTAGGGAATACTGTGAACAAGCTAGAATTAACTAGAAAAGAACTGTTTTTTGAAAGATTAGAAAAAAAATGATAGGTTTGCAAGACAAAGACTGTCAAATATATAGTCATCCAACGAGGCAAATGGCACAACATAATTTAAGAAAAAAAATCTTAAAGTTAAAAAAATATAAACCTGAATCTGCAGATCAGAAGTGCTCAATATTTTTCAATTAAAAACTGATAAAAATACGTCAAGATAAAAACATATCTGAATGATACAATTGAGATTCGAAACTACAGTCTCATTGGCCAACTCACCATGATGGGGGGAGATCAGGTGGGCACAGCCTTCTCCCCGGCAGCAGCAGAAAACAACAGAACATCTACCGAGGTCTGCCAGCAAGAAAAGGTAACCACACAGTTTTATACCCAGCCAAGTTGATTTTCCAGATCCCACAGCAATGGATACTTTGTCTCAAGTGTGCAGGAACTCAAGCAACAACTTTCATGAGTCTTTCTTGAAAAAACACCATTAACAAACACATTAAAACAAAGATAAAGAACTCAGGAAAGGCCATGTCAGGAGTGTGCATGGTGACGGAGGAGGAGGAGAGGACTGGGGCTGAGTATTGTGTGGATACAAACGCAGAACAACGTCTGAGTCTAAACAGTCCGTAACTGTGGTTTCAAAACAGCATGAAAGAGTATAACCTTGATACAATCTGACAAAACCAGGAGGTGGTGGCATGGAAGACGAAAAGAAAGATAGGTGTGCGAATTTCCTAATATTTTTTGCCAAAAAGTTTCACGCATGGTATAAAAGTTTAAACACGAGTTATTTTTAAATTATGACAACATCTTAATGTTTTTCAAAATGTTTTCTTCTTAACTGTAGAAGGATACATCTTCTGTGAAGCAAAATTTATTTAGAGTTCATAATTCCTTCAATTTTACCACAATTTCCATTTCCTCTTTCAAATTCAAGGAAACACATGATACTGTCTTGATCCCATTGTTTGCCCTGTCAGTCTGTCTCTTCTGTCATATCCTATGTATCTTCATGGAGATACACCTGGAATTTGTCCACAAATGTTAATCACAGACGTTTCTGGGTAATGGAGATGCTTATTTACTGTGTTTTTTGTTTTGTCTTGTATTTCTTGAATTAATTTTCACAATTTATATTTGCCATTTTTACAGGAAAAATCCCCATTCTTTAACTAAAATAGAAAGAAAAGGGTCAACAGTGGCACACCTATGAGGTTGATATTTTATTTGTTTATTTAAGCCCTGCTTTATTAGGCTAAGGAGTTGAGGCAGCCTCCAAAAAACATACACAATGCAAAAGTGTAGTAGAAATAACTGGAAATTGGAGAAAAGGGATACAGACAAAAAAAGATTGTTAAGGATAATGAGGTGCACAGAGATGCATGCACTCGTTCCTGTGCCACTGCTGGGGAGCAGCCGCAGGCCTGCCTGGGGCTTCCTAGCTGCCAAAGTGAAGACAGAAAAATGCTCTTTTATATGATGCTCAGTGTCCAGTGCCCAGATGGGCTCTCTCTGCCCTTTGCAGCCCCTCACTGGCCTGGGGAGAGCTGTGGTTTCTCATTAGCAAGTCCTCCAGGCTGATCTCAGCCCTTAGGGAGCCCCTGCGGCCCCAGCCCCCTGCGCCATGTCCCCGTGCACACTCAGCTGCCCCCAGTGACTCAGCCCATTTCCGTCTCTGCCCAGTCCCTTCAGACTGACTTAGAGGGCAGCCTGGCTGACCGCTAGGCCTGTCTTCCAGCCTCCCCCTTGGACACTCGCTGCTCTGTTTCCTGTGGCCTCCGGCTCCGCCGCCCACAAGCCAGTCCTGTGCGGAGCCCACACCTGGATCTCTCTACCCTGGCTTCCATAGGCGTGTCCAGGGGGCAAGCTGGGACCCCAGCTCCCCTGAAGGGCCCTGGTCATGTGTCCTAGATTGGGTTCATTTGAAAGTAGCCCCGAGACAAGGGCTTGGGAAGGGTTCTCAGGAAGCACAATGGGAGGGAGATGAGACAGGGGAGGGTGTGAGTGATTGGGGCTCAGTCTTACTGGGGACCCTCCGACGGACCCATGCTGAACACATCTCGGGACAGAAGCTGGGGTGTTGATTCCTCAATGGTTTGAACCATGCAGATATAGGAGTTCCAGGCGGCCCCACAGGAGCAGTGAGCAGGTTGCCACAGCTCTGGAGAAAGTCCTCAGACAGACAGCCGAGGACAGTCCGCCTAGATGTGGGATGCTCCCAGCATTGTGGGAACTGTCCACTGCAGTTGCAGGTGACCCCAGGGGTGGCCGAGGTGGAACTAGCCGTGGGCTTGGGGATACATGGTCTCCTTTGCATTCCCAGTCCCCCCCCACCCCATTTAGGAGACCCTTCACTTTTTAGTGTCTCGGTCCCCTGGTGGTTTGCTTGGGAGTTCGATAGTGAAGTTACTTCTACCCCTTCCAAACTGTGTGTCCTTAGACAAGTTCCTTAACCGCTCTGAGTCTTCATTTCCTCACGTGTAAAATGGAGCAATGAGAGAGCCTCCCTCAGAGGGTTGGCACAGGACAAATAGAGGAGGTGCGTGGAAAGGGACACAGTGCTCAATAAATGGGCCTCAGTACTGGTACCACGGCTGTGGCAGCTTTCGGGGACTGAGGTGCTATCAGACTCTACGAGGTAGTCACGTCACCCCTCCCCTGGGGACTTGCCCCTCTGAGGTCCCTCCTGACGGCTGCCCAGGGACCTGTCCTCAGGGAGCTGGGAGGACATGGCCCTGTCAGGTGTCCCCTCCTTGTCCCTGGGCCCAGGTGCCCTCCTGCCTCCGCCGCATCCTCACACCCTCGCTCCCGCCTTTGCCGCATCCTGACGGCGTTTGTGGCCGTCAGTCACCCCAGGCTGTGTCGTGTCTGACAGAGATCAGAGCTGGTGTTCCGACAAGAGCTGGGGGAGGCTGGGGGAGAGCTCTGCGAAATCAACAGGAAGGTGTTGGGGGCTCAGGGGAGAAGCTGAGAGGAGGCCTCCCCGGGGAGTATTGACGGTCAGTCAGGGGCAAGCATCCTGCCTGGGGGCAAGAACGACATGGTCCTGTCTGGACAGGGTGACCCAGGTGACACCACCCCACCCCCAGCTCTGTCAGTGTCGTGCTGGACGAGGGCTGCTGGGCTCACTGGGACCCTACCCCTCCCACCCCGGCCCGCACTGTACCTGCTTCCTCCCATCTCCCGAACCTGCCCTGAGAGGCGGCAAATGGCCTCCCCATCGCACAGATGAGGACGGACCTCGGAGAGGTGATGGACACGACTCTCCCGAGGTCTCACAGCTCGTAAGGGCCAGAGCCGGGATGCACACCAGACCCGCCCTCAGCTCACGCAGCCTTGACCATGGGGCACGTCTCCCCCAGGACCAGCGGCCAGGGTGAAACCCTCAGCCACGGAAGAGCTTTTGGTGACCACAGTCCTCACGTGGTTCCCGGCATTTCAGAGCCGTTTCTCACCCAACCACTCATTCGTCTGTTCTTCACCCAAACCCTGTGAGGTGCCTCAGACAGAGGTGACCGTGCCACTCGTCAGTTGAAGAAACTGAGGCCTGGGGAGGGGAAGCAATTTGCCTGGAGCCACCGGGAGTTAGTGGTGGCGGCAGGACTGGGGCCCTGGCCACAGAGCCCATGAGCACGGGAGAGAAGTTGAAGGCAGGGACACAGGCTTGGGGGTGAATCAGGGAGGGCTTCCTGAAAGAGGCAGGCTCAGAGGCCAGCTGGGGAGGACTGCAAGGATGGCGCTCAATGAGGAAGGAGCTCAGAACTGAGGGGCGAGGTGAGCTCAGGTACAAAGGCCCAGAGCAAAGAGGCTCTTTTCATTCTGGACCGTGCAGAGTGTCTGAGATCCGGGAGGGGGCCTCAGAGTCAGGCCCCAGGTTTTAGATGAGAGCTGAGACCCTTGGGGGACTTATCTATCCTGAGCGTGTTCTCCCTATAAACAAGTGACTCAGGGACCTGACGTAGCACCGACCGTGTGCCAGGCACCGTGGGCCGCTGTGTGAACATAACCGACTGAAACTTCACGTCAGACTGTGAGGGAGGGCCTCTCGTCAGTGCCCATTTTACAGGTCAGGAGACTGAGGCACAGAGAGGCTAAGTCACTGCCCCAGGGCCCACTGCTCTAATGGTGGAGCCGGGATCTGAATTCTTAGCCAGGGGGCTATGGCCACGCCCCTCACCCTCCACTCACCTCCTCCCGCCTTCTGGGCCCCTGGAGTCATATAGCGACAGCAGGGAGATTCCACCCAGCAGCTGTAGTGGTCATCCAGACGTGTCCACTGTCAGTTCAGCCATGTGTGACCACCTGAGTCGGGGAGAGCAGAGCTGATGGGGAGACTAGAGACTGAGCAGGTGGAGATGGGTGCAAGCCCTGGCTTACCCCCTTGAGGGCTGTGTGACCTTGGCTGAGCCACTTAACCTCTCTGGACTGCCCTTTCCCCTGGGCTCTGCTTCCTGTGTGGTGCAATGGGGAGGGTCCAGTGGATAAGATTACATTTTACGCATCGGAGAGGCGAGAGGGCTTATCGTGAGCCTGTGGGTATCACTGTCACCACAAGGGCCTCCTCCTGCTCTGGAGCAAGCCCAGGGCTCAATAAGAAGCTCCTCTTCCCTCTCCTGGCACCGTTTCTCCTGAACCAAATCCCCCAGCAGGCGAGCCAGTGAAAGCTACAATTGACTTGTCTTGATCAATGTCCCTCCCACTGCTTGCTGTCTCACCATCCCTTGGGGCTCAGCAAGATAACTCCATGCCTGACCCCAAAACTCTGAGTCTTGGTGGGTCCTCAGATTCCTTATAAATATGCAGTGTCAGAGCTGGGTCTACCCTGGGGCTTTATCTAGTCCAATTTCTGTACTGCACAGATGGGGAAACTGAGTCCTGACGGCCGGGGAAGCAGCAGAGTAATATGAACAACTGTGTTGGCACTTGCAATTATAGCAAATGAGAAGAAAATGCCACACAAAAGATCTCAGCAAATGGGAGAGGCAGAGTCCAAGCTTGAATCTTGCCTCAGGAATGGCTGCACAGCTCCAGCCCTCACATCCCCATCCCCACATGTTCAATTCCAGTGGGAAACATTAAGAGCCTTTGTCTCTCCACCTCCAGCAAAAGTTTTAATGCATCTCATTGGCTCTTACAGGGTCATGTGACCTTCCCTGACTCAAGGGAATCTGGGTTGGCATGAGTCCACCACACCTGCAGCTCATCAGACTCACCTAGAGAGGTTGTTTACAACACAGATTTCTTGGACCCACCTCAGAGATTCTGTTCAGGTCTGGGCTGAGGGTTGGGACCCCAGGGGATTCTGTTGGGCTCCACCCCAGCCCACACTGGGTCTCCTCTGGGCTGTACAAAACAACAGCAATTGAGGCAGGACAGATGTTATTCTCATGCCCTGAGCCTGGGGGCTGTGGTCAGCTGTTTACATATCTTCACCCAGGGAGACTGTGAGGGTTACAAGGGCTGAAGCCATGCCCAGTTCATAGCTCCTATTCCAGGGCCTAGCCTGGGCCTGGCATATAGTGTGCTCCCAGAGGGGTTTGTCATTCACTCACTCATTCATTCATTCAGCTGTCTAGCACTGAGCACTCCTTACTATGCCAGCCAGGTTCTAGAAGCTGGGGATGCAACATCAAGTGAATCCTTCCCCAAGGAGGACCCTACTAAGCAAACCACACGGAAGTTGGTAGTACCTCGTGTCAGGTGCTCAGAAGGAAGGGAAATGGGCACTCAGAGAGAATTGTAAGAGGGAGAAACTAGTTTGGATCAAGGCTGGGCTGCTGGTCAGATAAGTTTCCTGGAGGAGATCACATATAATTTGAAAAATCTGGGCCGGCCCAGCGGCTTAGCGGGTAAGTGTGCGCGCTCCACTACTGGCGGCCCGGGTTCAGATCCCGGGCACACACCGACGCATCGCTTCTCCAGCCATGCTGAGGCCGCGTCCCACATACAGCAACTAGAAGGATGTGCAGCTATGACATACAACTATCTACTGAGGCTTTGGGGAGAAAAAGGAGGAGGATTGGCAATAGACGTTAGCTCAGGGCAAGTCTTTCTCAGTAGCTCAGGGCTGATTTTGCTCACCAAAAAAAAAAAAAAGTTAAAAAAAAAAATAATGTGGGACCCTTGCATGCTATGAGCGGCCCATTTAAACGGGAGGCTGTAGAGAACAGTGGTGAGGCTGTGGTGTTGGAAAGACCTGAGATTAGATCCTCAAGTCACCGCATTCCAGCTGTGCGTCTTTGGACACGGCACTTAATTCTCTGGGCCTCAGTTTCCTCATCCATAAAGTGGGGATAACAATGGTACCTCCTCCACAGTAGGTGCTCAAGAGGTGGTGACTGCTGTCACTATATCACTGCCCCAGCCACTGCTCTTAGATCCCAGTGACAGAGGAAATGCACAGCGGACAGGGGCTCCCAGGAGCACAGTAATGCTTCTCAGCGAGTCCTTCTGTCATCCTCATCGCAGTAGCACACACAATAAAACGGAGCTCTGCTATGTGCCAGGCCAGTGTTCCATCTACAGACAGTGCTTGGTGCACGGGTGAATTCAGGGGCCCCTGCGATCAGCACCCCCAGGAGTTCTGGGTCTCCCGGTTAGGAATCTCGGAGGCGGCTCCAGGCAAAGCCACACGGAATTTCCAGCATTCACAGTTATGGTGGCAGCGCAGTAACAGGTGGCCCACCTGGGCCCAGCCTCCCCTCCCTTCCCATCCCCACCACTTCCAGCCAGAGCCCCAGGCAGCCCAGCCTATCACCTGAGCCAGAGAGGAGAAGTCCTCTCCCTGTCCGCCTCCAATCCCAGGCACTTGGGGCTGAGTTCTGTGGTTCTCTATCTTCCCAATGAATATGTAATTGCCTCACAGGATGGGCAGAGACTCTGGTTATAATAAAACTGCTTCATTACATCCCTCTACACAGAACCGCTTAATGAACACGTGTCTGCTGGCCTTCCATGGCCTCTGAGCCAAATGCAAATGAAACACTTGCACAATGTCTTTTAGTTAGCTGGGGATGGGGGGAGATGGAGAGAGGGAGGTGACATTACAGAGAGGCAGAGAGAAGGAAGTCATCAGGGGAGGGGCAGAGAGGATGAGCGAGGGTGGAGAGGAGGGGAGAGATGGAAAGATGAGAGTATAAAATGATATCGTTTGAACCACTGGATTTAACTATGCTTAAAGCCATTGACCCTTGGATTTTTTGATGAATGAGCCCATAGCTGCCTTATTTTTTCTGTTTTGTTTAAACCTATTGGAGCAGGACGTAAGCCCCTGGACCTGAAAGGGTCCTGAAAGATCAAGCGTTCTTGGCAAAGGGAACAGCGTGTGGGAGGGCCCTGGGGATAAAGAATCGCAGCCTATTCAAAGGCCCAAAACGATGCCCATGAGTCTGAAGCCTGGTGAACGGGGCGAGATGAGTGTCTGCGCCAGGATTAGGGCGGCCAGGAAGGCTTACCAGAAGCTTGGCAATGGGACCAACACAGGCTGAAAGCCATAACGTACTCGTGCAGCTGCCACCTCCTACAATAGGCACCCCCGGTCTCCCCCAGTAGCCTCCCTTCTCAGCATCCCCAGATCCAGCTTGTCCCCTCCTGGAAAGTCTGGAATCCAAGATCTGGGGACAATCCGACGTTGTTAATACCACTTAGTCCAATGCCCTCAGTCTCTTTTCTCTGGTATTGGCCAAGTCATACATGAATGCATTCTCCTGTATGTATAGGGTGAAAAGTCTAACCACGTAGATAAGGGAAATAGCCTCATGTTACAGATGAGGCTAAGGGAGTCGTACGACTCACCTAGGTTGTTGTGAGGGTTACGGGAGGTGGTGCGTGTGAGGCTCGCAGCCCGTGCCCTGCCCGGCACACAGCTAGTGCTCCCTGGTGGTGTCTGGTGCTAGGCTGCTCTCCCCACACTGGGGCTGGTTGTCTGCTTCTCTGACTGCCCCTGCATTGATCTGGGGGCACCAAAGGAAAGGACCAGACTGATGCTGCTCCTTTTCCCAGGAACACAGACAGGCCCTGTGAGGAGTCAGGATTAGCACCATTTGGTGAATGGACCCACAAAGGAGGAGTTGGGTACAGGCATATCAGGTGACCCAGAGAGGGTCGTTGAGGGCAGAGGGTGGGCAGAGAAGTGGCCCCAGATCCTCCACCTCATTCCTTACACCTCAAAGGGCAAGAAGGCACCACCCAGCGGCCGGCAACAGAATTTGTCCCCACATCCGTGGAGGACCAGTGGTTCCCCCCTCTCGTGGAAGAGGAGAGTGGGGCCATCCCCTGGCTTCTGTCCAAGTCCAGCCTCTGCACCAGGCTTCTTCATTATGGTCACTTGTCAGTGTTGACACGGACCCTGGAGTCTCCAGAGCTGCCTGAGGTGAGGACAGCACATTCCTGGGAGAAGGTTTTCCTCTTCTGCTCACACATGCACCTGGACTCAGTCATTCCTGATGCCCCCATGGGGTCCCCCTGCCCACACTCTGCAGGAGCCCCTGTACTCTGCAGGCCCCACACCTGTGTGTGCCCGCCTGTCTCTGCTGGGGTGGGAAGGGGGACCACTTTTAGAGGATCTAGTTAATAGGCATTCTGTTTTCACAAAAACATCCTTTAATCATTCATCCTGTCCCTGATGTGTAAATGTGTGCAAATCCACATCTCACTTACTCTCTCTCCCGCTCTCCCTCTCACCACAGTGTGTCAGGGCAGTCCTCACAGAGGGGCTATGAAGCAATATTTCAACACATGCAAACAGGTTTCTCTGGCCCTCGGGTCTCCACACTGGGAGAAGCAGTCATCAAGTCTGGACTGGTCCAGTGCTTGTCCAAAATCTGCACAGCACTCCATCAAAAACAAGATCCGTACATAACTGGTCATGCAGTCTTTGAGTAAAGACATGAGTGAGGGGGAAGGAAAATTCACAGTTAGGGAGGGTTCAGGGGTTAGACAGACTTGGGTTTGTGATTCAGACTTAGAACACACGTGCGGCATGACTTGGAGTGTGTGACTGAAACTTGCTGATCCTCAGTTTGCTCATCTGCAAAGTGGAGATAATGATAGTACCTTCCTTGCGTGGAAGATTCAGAGCTCAAGTACATGAAAAAAATAGGCATTTCCCTGGACTTCTGCTTCTACACAAGATGGAGTCACAGGAACTGAATTACTCTCCTGCCTGAAACACTGAAAAGCCAGACGGAATATGTAAAGCAATGGTTTGTAAAACATTTGACATCAGGCAACAAAAGACAGTGATCCCCAACAAATGGGAAACAAGTGAAGCGAGTTCTACGATTGCCCAAGCCTGTGGTCTTGAGACAGTTTCCAAGACATGGTTTGTGGAAGGGGAATCCAGATGGAGCATGGAGGATTCTCAGAGTTGAGGAGATGGAGCTGAGAGTCCGGGGAGACGTCCCAAGAAAGAGCACCAAAGAGGAGAGAGGTGCACAGAGACAACTCTGGAGATCTACGAAGGACCCTTCTCAAGTCTTTGCCTGAGGAGTGCTCAGCACAACCGTGTGGGGAAAGAACCATCCAAAAGGATTAGAATAGGGAACAGTCCCCGATGCTCACACAGGACTGGGAATATTGTCTGCTCCAGCCAGCCAGACCAGAGAACTTCATAATTCATGAGGCGTTGAGTAGAATTTTCTCAGAAGGATCTTGCCTCAGTCATGGGGAAAATTTTCCCTAGACTAAATGCTGCTCTGGCCTGCCTAACAAGTCTTAGAAGCAAGAACCAAAAGGATCCAACTGTTCTAAAATAATTTAACTACATCCCAGAACAAAGCTCATGAAGATTTACAGAAAAACAAAGATATCCAACATGCAGCAAGGTAAAATTCACAATGTTTGATACTCAAGAAAAATGATCAGGCATGCAAAAAGGCAGGAAAATATGACCTCTAATGAGGAGAAAAATCAATCAACCCAGAACTGACACAGATGTCAGAATTAGCAGACAAGGACATTGAAACGGTTGCTATAACTGTACTTCATATTTTCAGAAAGCTGGAGGAAAGATTTAGCATAAGTAGAAACATGGGAGATGTAAAGAAAGATCCAAATAGGATGTCAAGAGATGAAAATTAAAAAGCACGACACTTTTAAAAACATGCATATGATAGGATTGATGGAAGATCATACATTGCAGAAGAAAAGATTAGTGAGCTGTAAGACATAGCAATAGAAACTATCCAAAATGAAGTGCAGAAGAAAAAATAATTTTAAAAGATGAACAGAGCATCGGTAAACTATGCGAAAACCTTAATTTTCTAAAATATGCGCAGTTGGTACCCCTGAAGGATAAGAAGAGCAAAAGAACAGAAAAAAAATTTGAAGAATTTATGGTTGAAAAATTTCTGAATTTGACAAAAATTATTAACCCAGAGATCCAAGAAGCTCAGTAAACTATGAGCACAAGAAACATGAGGAAAAGTACAAGGCGTACCGCAATCCAAGGGACCAAAACTTGTGAAAAAGAGGAAATGTTAAAGGCAGCAAGAGAGGAAAAAATTACATGTTTTGTACATTGAGGAAAAAATTAATAAGGATGCAAGAAACAAAGAGAAAGATGATAGCAGGTTTCTAATTAAAACAATGTGAATGAGTAACACAAGTGAAAACAGCATAGTAAGAACCACTGAAAATTCTCTCTTCCTTAGCAATGGATAAAGTGGCAAAAATTCTCAGAATCAACTTTTTCAGAACTCTGGAAATTAACCAAAAGCTTGCAGCAATCCTGGATGCACTTATTCAAGAAAATCAGCTAAATCTCAGCACAGTGAGATTTCTGGCATTTTCTCTTGCTGTAGTCTCATCCTTCTCTCTCCAGCTCCATGGAAACCTTGAAATCCAACAGCCTAGGACCACAATGAGAAGAGCAGACTGGCAACCACTGCAGGAGGCAGAACCAGGTTGGAGCTTCCTCAAAGCCACATTCTCAGATAACTGTCAATATTTGACCTATCCGGTGGTTCCCTAGGAGATCCTACTCATAAGGCTATCTTTATTTGACCTGAGTTAGAACTTGCCGAGTGCAAAAAGCATTTTCCTGGGGGGCATTTGTCAAAAACGATTACAGGTGATTGTTTAACTTCCTGACTGCCCGAGACAGTGGACAACAGTGGGGTAAGCAATAGGATAACCAGAAAGTTTAAAAAACAAAACTGGGGAATGTGATGTCCATACAGGCTTTGAAAAGCTCCAAAATATTCCTGGGAAGGTAGGATGCCATGAGCGTGTGTAGGGTTGTGCACATGCTCAGGAAAGACCTGAGAAGGCCCTATGCTCTCACCTCTGGCTGACCTCGAGTCTTTGTAAAACTAAGGCAGAGTTGTAAACTGTCTAGTTGAGAGTTGAAGGCATGCCCCAGCCCTCACACAGAGCCCCTCAGCAAAGATTGGGCAACTTACTGCTTCTAGGCCTTTAAAGAAGTCTGTCCAATCATTAGCTGACCACCAAGTTGTCTGAGCAGAGACTTCAGCGACCACACGTGACAAAGAATATAGACTTTATAGAAACATCGTTAAAGAAAATAACACACACAAACAACAACAGCATAACAAACGCTGGGAAGGGAGGAGAATCTGATTTCCAGCATTGCCACATTACATAATTTAAAATGTCCAGTTTTCAACAATGAATTTTAAGACACACAAAGAAATAGGAAAACATGGCTCATACACAGGAAAGAAGCAATCAGTAGAAACTGTCTCTGAGAAAGCCTAGATGTTGGACTTACCAGATAAAGACCTTAAATTAGCCATTTTAAGTATATCCAAGGAACTAAAGGAAAATATGAGAATGATACTATAGAGAAGATCAACAAAGAGATAGAAATTATTTTTAAAAGAACCAAATAGAAATTCTGGAGTTGAAAAGTACAATAACTAAAATGAAAAATTCACTAAAAGGGGCTCAATATCAGATTTGAGTTGGTAGAATAAAGAATCAGTGAACTTGAATATAAATCAATTGAGATTACCCAGTCCGAGGAACAGAAAGATAAAATAAAGAGGAAAAGTTAACAGAGAATCAGAGATCTGTGGGACACCATCAAGTATACCAGCGTATGCATAATGGGAGTCCCAGAAGGAGAGAAGAAAGAGAAAAGAGAAAGAAGCCAAAAAATTTTGAAGAAATAATGACCAATGTTCACAAATTTGATGGAAACCATTAATTTACACATCAAAGAAGCTCAAAAAATTCCAAGTAGGATGAACTCAAAGAGATCCACACCTAGACACAGCATCGTCAAACCATCAAAAGGCAAAGATAAAGAGAGAATCCTGAAAGCAAGAAGAGAACAAGGATTCATATGTACGAGGATCCTCAACAAGATTAATAGCTTACTTCTCATCAAAAACTGTAGATGTCAGAAGACAGCAGCATGACACATTCAAAGTGCTGAAAGAAAGTATGTCAACCAAGAATTCTATACCCAGATAAACTATCCTTCAAAAATGAAGGAGAAACTAAGACATTCCCAGATAAACAAAAATTGAGAGAATTTGCCCTTAGCAGATCGGCCATCCAAGAAATACTAAAGGGAGTCCTTCAGGCTGAAATGAAAGGACACTAGACAGTAACTCAAATCCACACGAGGAGATAAAGATCACTGGCCAGGTAACCACATAGGTGTACTTTAGTGGGCATCTTGGACTTTCCTCTACCTCTATTCTTGCCTCTTACCGCAGCAGACGCATCAAGCCTGAGACTTCTATTTCAGCTCTTATTCACATCCATGCCTTCAATTCCATTCCCGTATCTACCACTCTTATTCATTCACTTATTCAGTAAAAGATGTATTTATACATCAAAATATGTATCCGCTAGAAAGTTTGAAATAGATAACATTTTGTTTCACAGAGACATCGGTAAATCCCAAATCAAATTCAATATTAAAGTATATCTTGGTATCTTTGAATTCTATGTCAGAATTTAGCAAAATTGGCTACCTCCTATGAAAGTTATCATAGCACAAACATAAATCTGAAATCTCATAAAAACTACATACAAAAGAAGGCCTTTGAGTTCCTTATAAAGTTAAACATACATTTCCCATATGACCCAGAAATCCCCTTTCTTGATCTTTACCCAAGTGAATGGAAAATTTATGTTTACACAAAAATCTTTGCATAAACACTTATAGCTGCTGTATTCATGGTTGCTCCAAACTGGAAACTACCGAGATGTCTTTTGACAGGTGAATGGATAAACAAGTTGTAGTACATCCATTCAGCAAAATACTACTCAGCTACACAGACAAACAAGCTATTGACTCACACACACGAGAATATTGACCCTTTAAACAAAAATAATAATATAGTGTGCGGTTTATAACATAGGTATCAGTAAAATGCATGACAATAGCACAACAGTAGAAGAGGAGCCTTACTTCCGAAAGGTTCTTTAACTGTATACGAAACAGTACGATGTCACGTAGGCAAACCGTGTTAACGATTTATACTATAAACCCTAGAGCAACCACTAACATAACAAAACAAAGGGTTAAAGCTAACAAGTCAACACAGAAGACAAAGTAGAATCATAAATGATACTCAGTCCAAAAGACGGCAGAGAAAAAGGACGTGTACCAAGAACAGATAGAACATATAGAAAACGCAATAGCAAGATGGCAGATTTAAATCCCCAAATATCATTGCTGTGATCTCCTTTCTCCAGGGAAGTAAACCAAGGCACAGAGATGGAAAGGAGCTCATCCAGAGTCACAGAGCCAGGAAGGAGTGAGACTAGCCTTGAATTCAGCCCGTAATGCCTGTGCTCATAACCTTGCAAGGAACGTGCTCCTCGGCCCTAAGGACCCCGGAAACTTCTGTTCCCCAGCCTTTCGCCTCCTGCCAGATCCCCTGATCAATGTGGACACAGCTCTAGGAGGCCACGGAGGTTACCTGTTCCACATCTTCATATTACAGCTGGGGAAAACACGGCCCTGCGAGGCAAAGGGGCTTGTTCAAAGTCACGCTCTGAAGTAGGGGCCCATCTGGGACGGTGACTCAGCCACCAGCCCAGTCTCTCTTACCCACTTCCAGCTGCCAGGCTCCTCGTCTCTGCTCCCAGATCCTTCCTCCCTCTCCCCAACTGCTGTGCAACACCTGGCCCTTGACTGTCTCTCAAGTCGCAGCAGATGTTGATTATGAGCGCTCATCACTGCATTTTAATCGTCTTGCAAATGCTCCCAGGTGTTTTCCAGGACACATTTGTCTGGATTATTTTCCTCCACACGAATAGGTTCAGAGTCACCTGTCTCCCATAATCGGAAAACACCAGGATCCTACAGTGTTGGTGACTTCTTCCTTCTCAGAGGGCTCCTGGCCCATTGGACCTGGAAAGCCCATTAGGGATCACTGGTTTAGATTGAGGAAACAGAGGCCTGGAAGAGGAGGGACTCGCTGGAGGCCACACTGCAGGGTAGGAGCAGAGGCAGAACCTGGACTCGGATGTCTAGGCCCCTGGACCCTGCTCTCTCACCACAGCCTGTTTGCACCTGCCGACCCTCAAATGTGACCTTGAGACCCAGTTTCCAGGGGGGTCATGATGGCAAGGTCACCTTGTTCTGCCCCTGAGCGTGAAGTCGTCTGATTTCCTTTTATTTCTTTTATTTATTTTTTGTGAGGAAGATCAGCCCTGAGCTAACATCTGCTGCCAATCCTCCTCTTTTTGCTGAGGAAGACTGGCCCTGAGCTAACATCTGTGTCCATCTTCCTCCACTTTATATGGGACGCCGCCACAGCATGGCTTGACAAGTGGTGCGTCAGTGTGCGCCCGGGGTTCCTAACCTGTGAACCCCAGGCTGCCGCAGCAGAGCGCGCACAGTTAACCGCTACGCCACCTGGCCGGCCCCTGATTTCCCTTTAAAATACCTTTATGAAACAAATGATTCACACTCATTGTGAAAAATTTAATTGATACCAAAATATAAAGAAACTAAAAGACTCTAAAGAGTTCTCTGCAGTAACATGATTAGCTTTTGGGGGGAATATTCTTCTAACCATCTCTGGCTGGTTTTTCTCCACATCCGCCTCATCCTCCCCCTGTCGAGCTCTGCACCAGCGAGGCTGAGCGTGTGGTCCATAGCAGGGCCTCTTGCCGGCTGGCTTCCGTAGGGTTCAGCCAATGAGAAGCCCTGCCAGCAGATGAGAGGACGGGAGGAGAGTAAGTTTGGGGTATTCCTTCTTGCTCCCTCCTGGATTCAACTGTGTCTGCAGCTCTTGAGCAGCCAGGGGCAGAGACCAGGCCAATTCCCGAGAAAGGAGCTCCCAAGGAGTCTGGGCCCGCCCTCGCCGCCAGCCAGGCTGCTGCCTGGGCTCTGACTGCAACACAGACTGGCCCCTGCTTCCTCACATGGGTGCCAGGCTCCGTACCACCTGGGCCACAGCTCCAGGCATGGGGCTTCTGCTGTCTCCCCAGCTCCTCTGTCCTCGCCTCCACTTCCCTCGGCGCTTTGCTTCCCACGGCCAGGCCTCCAGGAGCAGCTGACCTGCCCGTGGGAAGGTCACTCCTTACTTCACTCATTCTTCAAACATCACTGAGCCCCAGGCTTGTGCAAGGAGCAGACTGTCACAGCGGGGAGCAGGTGACGACAAAGATGGGTCTCCTCCACTCAGAGCTCCTCCCCAACCTGCATCCTCCCTGCCCCCTCCCTGCCCCTTCCATGCGTTATGTTTTTCAGAGCACACTTTGGGACCTGGCACAATGGAGCACATCTCCTTGTTTTTCATCAGTCTCCCCACTAGAATGTAAGTGCCATGATGGCAGAGTTGTCTAGTTCACTTTTATATTCTTAGTGCCTGCAACAGTGCCTCAGGATGCTTAATAAGTTTTTGATAAATATCTAGGTTACAAATGACTGAATAAATGCAGAGCTCCCAGTCCAGAGGAGGATGTTGGAGGGGACATCAAAGCCTCAAGTAACCATGGTTACGGGGTGTTTAGGGAGGCGTCACGGACACGAGGGAGAGGAAGACCTGGTCAGCACTCACGTGCTTGCTCACGCTCTCCTCCATCCATCAGACATTTCCCGAGCACCTTCTACGTACGCACCAGGTCCTGAGATGGGAGTAAATGCGGGCACAGCAGGCCCTGTGCCTGCCCTGAGGGGCCCTCAGCCAAGTGGAAGGAGACAGACACTCCCCAGGCCCCTGCGATCACGGTGATAAACGCCAGGGAAGGACAGGCAGTGACTCTGGCTGGAGTAAATCCAGCGTTTGCTGAGATGCTCAATTCTCTCTTGGGCTAAAGCAGCTTGGGTTGAGTCTTCAACACTTTCAACCAAACGAATCAAGCTGCTTTAACCCAAGAGGGAATGCAGTAGTTTGCAGAACTGGGAAAGATAGCAAGGAATAGCTTCAGGCACGGCTGGATTCAGGGGCTCCAATGATATCACCAGATCTCTCATTCTCTCTGTCTCCGAATCTCTATTTTTCTTCTGTGTGGGAGCATCTCTCTCTTTGCTAATGGACTTATTCATGAGGCAGAAGAGGGGAGGGGGAAGCAGAGTCATAACCATTGGCAGCTCCAAGCTTACATCCTCCCATCTAGTGACTCCAGAAGGAAGAGAGAACTGCCCTCTCTAATGGCCACATAGAAAGTCCCAGTCAAGGATTCTGATAGGCCTGATTTTGGTCACATGTTCTCCTTGGACCAATCACTATTTCCCAGGGGAATGGAGCACCATGATTGGCTCAGTCTAGGCTTGTACCTGTCTCTAGGGAGAGGGGTGGTATAAGGTCGGTGATTGACAACCCAGCCAGAATATCAGGGCCTGGGGGGTGCGTGAGGCTTAGTTTCCTGAAGAAAGGGCGGTGGGAGTGGTGGGTGCTGAAAACAGCAGGGGAAAGGGTTGCTGGATGGGCCAAAACAGCACACGTGCCAACTACAGAAGATAGTCCTATTCCCTTTTATAAATTAAAAACTGAGTCTCAGAGAAGTTAAGTAATTGGCGTAAATTAGCAGATGGCGGAGCAGGACCCCGGATCCTTCTCTGTGGGACACGAATGTCCTGTGCTCTTAACAACTAAGCTGCAGAGTTTCCTAAGGGCCCGGCTCCTGCAGCGTCTCCAGCACACCCGAACCTGAGTTCCAACAGGTTTAACTCATAGTTCTAGTCCAAACGGGAAGATTCGCAACACTCAGGCCCTCAGGCCCCTGGCAGGCCCCGGAGCTTACACATCTAACCTTCGTGATGGATGTATCGGAGGCTCCCTTTCCTTCCGGACCACAGTGTGCAGAGAAACACAGCTCCTGGCAATTTCTTGTCAGGTGAGCGGTGCTGAGAGTGAGCATATCAGAGAGAACAGAGACCAGGTTGGTATTGCCGGGGTGACATTAGCCTGGGGATACAGGGAACATTAAGGTGGTTGAAGTGTGAGCTGCTTGACACGTGGACATATTCCCCAGTAAAGCGCACGGCTCAGAACACTCAGACACAACCAGACCCTCCCCAAGCCTCCCCTTCCCCCCGGCTGCTTCCCAGAGTTCAGTCCTCCCTCCATCCCTCCCGCCCGTCCATTTCATGCAAGGGGTGATTCACGGCCATAGGCTCAGCAGGGCTGGAGGGAGCCTCTAGGGCAACCGTGTTCACTTAGATGAGAAAATGGAGCCCAGAGAAGTCCAGGCACCGGCTCAAGGTCAAAGAGTAAGTTAGGGGTGAGGCTGGTCCTGATGACATCAGCCGCCATTGGGTGAGGGCACCTACGGGCCAGGCCCTGGCCTGGACACCTTCACATGATTATCTAAGCCTCATACAACACTCTGTGGGGTGTCATTATCCCTATTTCACCCATGGGTAAAGCAAGGCTCTGAGACATCAAAGGACGTGCTCAAGGGCACAGAGCTGACTTTCAAACTGTTTGGACGAGCACCAGAGTCCAAGCCCTGAACCACGGTGCAGGTCACCTGTCCATCCGCTGTGTGCTCTGCTCTGTTACCCCACTGTGTGATGTGGGGCGGGCTAACCCCATCTCCAGACCTTCTTGCCTTCTGGCCCCCACTTAGCCTTGGTCATTGGAAGGTGTAGTGGAAGGTTGAAAGGCAGGAGCGGGGAGAAGCTGTGTGCGTCCCCCTCTCTGCTTCTGGAACGGGTTCTGGCTGCACCAGGCGGCTGACGGCTCTGCGCCCTTTGGTGGCTCTGGCAGCAGCAACGGTGGCCAGCGGCAGGGGGCTTGGATGACTCTGGCAGGAGTGGGGTCAGCGATGACCACAGCAGCAGCGGCAGCAGCAAGGCCCCCAGAGCCAGCAGGAAGTGGGTCCGAGCTCTGTAGCACCCCCTCCTCCCTGTCCTTCCTCAGGTCCCAGAACCTCTCATCTCCCCTTTTCACTCTTTCAGCCCCTTCAACACTGTAATCAGCAGCCGCATTAAATCCCTTCTGTTTGCAATTTCTAGTGGAGTTTCTGTTTTCTCTAAATGAGCCCTGAGTGGTACGGCATTTGGTATCAGCAGCAACAGCAGGAAACAGCTGTCACTGATGGGGTTTGAGGCTGGGCTGTCTGCCTTGCTGGGGCTTGAGCACAGAGAGGGAGGCTCCATTGCCGGGGGAGAGTGGCATGGAGGCAGCCCATGGTAGGTAGGGATGTGCAGTCACCAAAGTCATCCCCGTGGCTGCCTGGGACAAACAGCCTATTTGGCAATGGGCTGTGTCAGACAGGTGGTTGCTGCGTTGGCCTCTGAGCTCGTCACCACGCCTGTTAGAAGGAAGGAGGAGTGCGATGGCTGCTTAAGACGGTACTGGAGAGTCTGCAGAAAGAAAACGACAAGCGTAGTGTTTAAACTCTCCATGCGAAGCACAGCCAGAAAACCAGAAACGGGCTCTGATTGCCCTAAGGAAGCTTTTATGTTTTGTAGCCACAAAGGCAGATACAAATGAAATCAGATCTAAAAGTTAATCCTGTGGGTTGTGGAATTGTAACATAAATTGAATTTACAAGCTCCCTGTCTCTGCCTTGAAAGTGAAGGCATTGACCGGGAAGGAGAGGCACAGCCTAAGAACAAGGTACGACCTTGGGGGCCTCTCTGAACTTAGGAAACCACCCACCTGACACGTGTGTGTGCGGCCCCGACCCACTTTCGGAATAACTTGTACAGCTGTATGGGGTTCAGAGCCAGAAAAGGCCCTGCAGGAATTCCAGTCTCCAGGGCCAGCTGCCCTGACACCCAGGCCTTGTGCCCTGGGCCACCTGCTGGCACTAACTCTGTAAGCAGGATGCTCTGGGGCCAGCGGCAGACCCCATAGAAGACTCAGCACAGCTGTCTAGGTGTTTGGTGCAAAGCCATGTCTTCCTCTGCAGGTAACTGTTCTCCATTTGAAAATAGCTCTCAGCTTTTCGCTGGAGTCTGGTAGAGAAGGAATGAATGCCAGACCCTGGGCCACCAAGTGACTATGAACCCGGTGGTCCCTCTTGCTGTGGTGTCACCCAGGCCACTGGGTTATAGAGTCATATGTGAGCATTAGTCCAGCGTCAGGTGGACGTGGCGTGTATAAGTTTGGGCTCGAGCACGCCCTGGGGACAGGTAAATTGCATGAGCAGGTGGCAGGAGCCTCACGGCATCACCCTCTCCAGCTGCATCGCCACCTTCCCCTCCACCCACGCCACTGGCCTCGTGTGACATTCTCCATCACCAGCCGTGTTAGTTTCCCGTGGCTGCTGTAATAAATTACCAGAAACTTGGTAGCTGAAAACGAGAAATTTACTTTCTCATGGTTCTGAAGGCCGGAAGTCTGGAATCGAGGTGTTGGCAGGGCCAGGCTGTCTCTGAACGCTCAGGGGGAGGATCCTCTTGCCTCTTCCAGCTTTCAGTGGCTCCTAGTGTCCTGCGGCTTGTGACAACATCCCCATATCCACATGACCTCCCCCTCCCTGTGTCTCTGTCTTCTCCTTTTCTCTTAAAAGGACACTTGTCATCGGATTTAGGGCCCCCTAATCCAGGGTGATCACATCTTGAGATCTTTACCTTAATTATATCTGCAAAGACCGTTTTCCCAAATACAGTCACATTCTGAGGTTCCAGGTGGACATATCTTTTTTGAGGGATGGGGGAGGGGAGGTTACCATTCAACCCATTGCACCAGCTCAGCGATATGCTGTCACCTGCAGTGGACTCCTGCAGCAATCCCACTGACCCTGAAGACAGGAAGAAAGAGAAGCCCTCCCAGCGGGCGGGTCTTCAGCAACACACCTCTGTGTCCAATTCCCTGGGATGAGGAAATGGCCAGAGGCAAAGATCTACCTGATTCATAGGCAGTGGCTAACAGTTTGTCTAAAAGATCAGGAACTTGGAAAGAACAGGATGGAAGGATTGGTGACAGGGAGGTTTAGGGCAGAGGCGTGTGGATGGATCTCTCAGAATAGCACATAGTGTGAGGATGTCAGGAACCCACCCAGATGCTCACCAGGAGTGCTCACCACACAGGAGTGGCCCTTGGGGGTCCCCACGGCAGTCGTGGGCTCTGTCAGCTGTAGCAGTGGGTGGGCGTGGGCTCTCGTGGACCTTGGTGGGTGGGGGAGTGGAGGCGGAGGGTGGCCCCCGCTGCAGCGTCTCCCCCAGAGACTTCAGCAAATGCTCCTGGCTGCGCCACCACGCCCTGCGTTGCTCTAGCCCTCGTAACCCCTGCAGGAACTAACCGCTGGGCTGTCTCCACTTCCCTTTGGTTCCTTCAGCACTTCCAACACTCTTGCAACTGGTTCCCTTTGCTAAATCCCCGTGTTTAAAACACCTGGTGTGGTTTCCGCGGGACCAATCCTGGCCCTGCCTCCAGGGCCCGCAGTACCTGGCTGCATCGGGACAGACTTCCTCATGTCCTCAGCGGAGTGCCCTGTGGCTTGGCCTGACCCCACCTGGAGGGAAGCCAGCCCATCCCCGTGCCCACCTGCCACGTTGCAGACGTGGCCCCTTTAGAATCGTGAAAGTGGGGCTCCCAGGACTGTGGGTTGTATGAGGAGAGAGACGGAGCCTGGGGTGTTATGACACAGCGTCCAATGCCCCATCCAGATGTGGGAACAAATGCCCAAGGTCATCAAACCTCATATCCAGCAGGGGCGTCCAGACCACCAGTCCCTGACCCCCCTGGTTCCGAGCTCCGGATAAGAAAGTGCACAGAGGGGAGGTGAGTGCCCTCACGGTCATGGCCCAAGCAGAGCCTAGGCTGGACGAGAAACCAGGGCTCCAGACTCCCGTTCTGAGCCCTTCCACTGAGCCACCCTGCCCTGCACAGCCCTCGGCTCTCCGGCTGGTGTAGAAGCCGCCCAGACAGCGTCTCTCATCGCGATACATAGTGTGTGTATCTCATTCGCACTGTGATGCCTAGTTTTATTTCAGTGACTAACAAGGGGAAGATGAGATTGTCATCCAGACGACAAGAGAGCAGCTCCTGAAGTGAGGCACCCCCCACCCCCGTCCCAAAATTCCCGCCAGCTCTTACATGCAATGCAAGGGCCATTAAATTTTACATAATTTTCTTTTTTAATCCTTCAATAAATATCGCCTGTGAAAATCAATTGGCATTTGCTGTACTTAATGCATAATAACTGGTCTTATAAATTTAAACTATCCCTATAAATCTAAATTAAATGCTCAGGTTTCAGTGTATTTAGGACACTTAATTAATAAACTGTTAGCAATAACCACTGCTAATCTGTTTACTTCAAGTCGACTTTCATTTTCAAAGCATCTATTTCTCTGCGGTGTGTGGGTGGGAGGAAGCAGGGAGCCCAGGGGCCCCGGGCAGTTTGCCGGCTGCTGTGGGCACTGCCCATCTTCACGACGCCCTACAGAGCCACCTGGGCCTCCCTGTGTCTGGCCTCCTCCATCTTCCGGGTCATCTCTCTGCCGGTGCCAAGGAGAAGGGGGCCAGAGTGGCCTGGAGGTGGAGGAAACCTGGGTGAAAATTGGGAGGCTTGGCTCAGTCACTAATGGGTTGTGTGACTGTGGATAAGTTGCTTATCCTCTCTGGGCCTCAGTTTCCCCTTGTGCATAATAAGGGAAAGACTAGATCGCCATGGAGGGCCTTTTCAGCAGGTCTGGGGAGGAAGTTGTGGGGTGTGGAGGTTGGGCCACAACTTACGAGCAGTGTGACCTTCGGCAGGTGACTTAACCTCTTCGTACCTCAGTCACCTGGTCCGTACACTGGGGACGGTAACAGCACCTGCCTCACAGGGTGTGGGGAGCCCGAGACGAGGTCCTGCGTGTGACATGCTCAGTCCCGTGCCCTGTGAATGTCCCCAGCTGCCGTGATTCCCCCATGGCTGTGTCTCTTGGGGAGTTGGTCAAGTGGTTAGCAAACTGTGAGAAAAGGATTTGGAGGAAGTGGCTTGAAAACCAGGGGACACAGGGCTAAAATATCAGAGATATGTGCCTTCCCCAGTCTCCCTCCCTCTTCCCCGCCTGTTGGGTCAGGACGGGCTGTCTCTGCTCCTGTTTACAGCCCAAGGCCCAGGGCTCCGAGTGCAGGTTTCTCTGAGCACCTGGGGGATGGCAGCGCATATCTGGAGTGGAGCGTAGCCCTCGGGACAGCCAAGATGCCCCCCAGCATTGTGCCCTCCTCACACCTCTCCCCACCCCCGCAGTTCGTGGCAGAAAACGGAGGCCTGGCCCAGGCTGTCGGGGTGGAGCGAGAGCAGGGTCTTGGCATCCAGAGCCCAGACCTTCCTCGGGCATCAGGCCTGTGCCTCCCTCTCCCGGAGGACCCTGGAGGCTCACAGGAGACAGTGAGCCTGGGAGGGGTTTCCTTACTCCCTGGAGGGCAGAAAGCAGGGGGCATTAACCCACTGGTGACCTGACTCCAAGAGAAGGCTGAAGGTGATGCCGGATCTGCACGCTCCGTCTGGAGCTGTGGGGGGCACTGCTGCCAGATTGCCGGGACCCCGAGGCAGCTGAGAGGGCCAGGGAGGAGGACCTTAGAGGCTCTATGGCGCCTCTCGCATTAGGAGACAATTACAGGAAGCCTGTGTCCTTGGAGGAACCCCGGGAAAGCCACTCTGAGACCAGCGAGAATCAGCAGGGACCAGACGAGGCCATCCTACGAGACGAGGAGCATCAGAGGAACAGGGTCTCCAAGTGCTTCTCTTGCATGTCTACCTGTCAGGAAGTGCCACCCAGGCTGAGGACCTGGTCCTCAAGACCCACCATCTCCTCTTCACCCCCATCGGAGCCATCACCAGGCTGCCTCTCATCTGCCTCCTCCAGTTTCTCCCAGACACGGCCTTTCTCCATCCCTGTTACTTTCCTTTAGGGAACCCTGGTATCCAGCCTTGAGTAAAGCAAATGCCCACTAACCAGTCCAGGCTCCACCTCCCCCGGCCCACCCTCCCCACCCCTCTCCCCCAGCCCACCCCCACAGCAGCATTATGATCTTTCTAAAATGCACGTCGACCTAAATCTCTCCTGGGCTTCCTGTCCCCCAGGGGCCCCACTGCACTCAGGGTCAAGGTCAAACCCCTCCACGTGGCTCCTGAGGTCCCTCAGGATCCAGCCTCCTCTGCCTCCTCCATCTTCTCAATCGTTGGTCACCCTCCGCCCCTCACAACCTGCCTGGGCCACACAGACCCACTTGCCATCCCGCTAACCCATCCCGCTAACGTGTCTTTCTCACTCACTCTCTCCCGGGCCTTTGCACCAGCTGGTCCCTCCTCCTGAGAGCCCCTCCCCTTCACTGAACACCTCCCCCTGGACCTCCTGGTCTCTGCACGAATGTCCCCTCAGGGAGGCCTGCCCCGGCTGCCCTAAGCTCCCTCAGCCCCACATGCCCATCCTCATCTCACAACCGACCACCCAGAATAGAACAGCCCCCTTGTCCATCTGCCTCCCCCATCTGACTGTGAGCAGCCTGAGGGCAGAGGCGCACCTCACTCTCTGCAGCCCCAGGACCTGGCTTCAGGCCTGGTCTGGTCAGGGGCTTCAGTGCACGTTGACTGAGGGGTAGAGAACAGCAGATGGGCAGAGCATAGGGGGCAGTGTGCCCCAGTGGTTAGACTGTGTTTGACATCACTCACCACTCACTGACATCCACCTGCTCCCTCTCTGTTCTTCTCTTGCTCTCATAGAGGATGGGCCCCTAGTGACAGGAATAATTGTGATTGGTCTAAGTCAGCCATGGTAATCTCATCTCCCTTGGCCAGTGACTGGGCCACGGCTTACTATAAGACTCAGTTCTGACCAATGAGATGTGAGCAGAAGTCTGCTGAGTGTGGCTTCTGAGAAGGACTTGCTTTCCTGATGAAAAAGGATAGACCTAGTGGGAAAAATTCTATACTCCTTGCCCTCTTCCTTCTTCCTGGCTGGTACATGGACAAAATGCCTGGAGCTGTGGCAGCAATTTTGTGACTATGAGGTAACAAGCACAAAGACAAAGCTGTGTATGCTAAGAATGGCAGAGCAGAAAATCAAAAAGAAAGCACCTGGTATCTGATGCTATCATGAGCACCCAGCACCAGCAATTGCCCTCTGGACTGCATTTCAGGTGAGAAAAATAAACCTGTATTTGTTTAAGCCAGATTCTCCATTACTTGCAGCCAAACACAGTTGTAATGGATCCAGAGAGATTCTGTTCCATCTCTGACTAGCTGGGTGACCTTGGGCAAGTCACTTAACTTGTGAACCACAGTTTCTTCATCTGTTAAATGGAGTTAACAGACCCTACCTTGCAAGTACGTCCCATGAGGCAGGGACTGTGTCTGTCTTGTTTAGTTCAGGACCAATACAATATTAATAATTGCTAACATTTATCAAGAATTACACATGCCAGAAATTGATGAAAACACTTGGCACGGATTATCTACCTTAATCCCTATTGAAACACTGTAAGATAAATATTACTATTACATGAGAAAACTAAGGCATAGAGAGGTTAAGCGACTTGCCCTACGACACACAGCTGGCAGCGGGAGAGGTGAGGTGTGAACCCAGGCAGTGCGATTTCAGCATGCACACTCCTAACCACGGCGCTGTGCTGCTCTGGTGCACAGTGTTCAACAGGGTTGTTGGGTAGACGGATGAACACACCGCACGAGTTGCGCAAGGACGCGTGGGCCCTTAGTCCAGCCGCTTCTGCTGCTGCCTCAGATTTCAGGGAAACGCTGGATCAGAGACGAAGTGGGTAGAGTCCCTGAGCTTGCCTCCGCCCACTCCACTCAAGGCCCCACCTCTGCCGGAATTCAGGGCTCCTCTGGGGCAGAGCCGGGCCCGTTCCTGGACACCCTCTCAGGATCTTTTGTGATGGAGACAATGTATTTATTCACATGTTGACTTTTTTTTTTTTATAATTTTATTTATTTTCCCCCCAAAGCCCCAGTAGATAGTTGTACGTCATAGCTGCATATCCTTCTAGTTGCTGTATGTGGGACGCGGCCTCAGCATGGCCAGAGAAGCAGTGTGTCGGTGCGCGCCCGGGATCCAAACCCAGGCCACCAGCAGCGGAGCGCGCGCACTTAACCGCTAAGCCACGAGGCCAGCCCCACACGTTGACTTTTATTACTTATCGATTTTTCCAGCTTGCAGTAGTTGTGTCTATTTTTATTTGTTTAAAGTAATAGATACTTTTTGGTGAGAGAAGCAGAAAATCCTATGATCACAGCCAGAGGTCCTCCCTCCTATTAATGGGGCCATCCCCTTCTGGGGAGGGCAGGAGATGGGGCCCCCATCACTCTGGCCACAATTGCTGAGCTGGGAAGGCCAAAGGGGGCTCTCCCCTTTCCGGGGGTTGGGTGAGGGTCCTGAGTCTGGGTCTGGTGAGCAGAGGCGGGGGTTCTGGGGGTGAACGCAGGGCCGAGTCTGAGCAGAGGCGAGGGGAAAGGCCGGCGTGGATGATCCGGCAGCGTTCAGATGGGAGGGCCGGGGGGGCAGCTGATGGGTCCGCCTGGCCAGCCCCAGGTCCGCGCGGACAGTCTCGACACGCTCTTCTCTCTTCTGCTGTTTACTGCCTCTTGCCATCGTCCATGCCTTTGGCAGAGAAATGAGGGATTCTCACCCCGAGATCTCAGCATCTCCTCTCCCAAGCACCATGCAACACCACCCCGGCGCGTCGTAGATGCTCAATAAATAGTTGTTGAGTAGATGAACGCGCACACGGCATACGTAAGTTGCTCAAAGTCACAGGCACCAAAGTATTTGTCTGACAATTATCGGGGAGTTATTGTGGATAAATTAACCCTTCTGCAGATTAGCTTTTGGACAATTTGTCATCTGAGAGGGTGGGCTTTAGAAATGGACTTTCAGGCCTAATCCTGAGCAAGAGTGAAGCAGATTCTAGAAGGGAGCGGGATCTGGCAGAGGGGTGTGGCCGGAGATGCTGGGGGAAGGAGGCTGTGACAGGCCTTGAAGGCTGAGCGGAGGCATTTGCTTGGCCGTGAGGAGCCACCGAAGGACGCTGAGCCGGGGAGCCAGGCCCGTGGTCTGTCGTAGAAAGGCCACCCTTGGGTCATACCCTCAGCCTCCACCCTTAGAGAGGGCCCTGCTCCTCTCCTCGCTCTCAGCATAAGCAGGGGGTGTCAGGTCAGGTCCCACAGGGCAGCTGCGAGCCTCGTTCTTGCTCATCCCTTTATTTTTATGGATTATTATTATTTTTAAATTTAGAAGCAGCATTTGAACCACAGCTGTGGTGAGGAAGAAACACCGGCCCATGAATGGGAAGGTGTGGCCCCGACCCCAGCAGCTTGGAGCAATCACTTCCCTCTTGGGGCCTCAGTTTCCTCATCTGTAAAATGGGACTTTTGGAGTCAGTGATCTAACCCCTTCCAGTAGTCATGTTTAGGTTGCCTCTGGCTCAAGCTGGTCTCAGTCACCTTCACGGGCCACCGTGAGGTCTGTGTGTAGAAGGGGACTATTTATCCAGCGCCTGCTGAATGCCCTCGTCCTCTCCTTCAGTCCTCAAAACAGTCCTTCCAGGAGGTGCTCCTGTGAGCCCAGCTTCCAGGTGAGGAATCCAAGACTTGCAGAGAGAGCCAGTAGAAAGGTGTTTAAACTAGGCTGGAGTCACCTGGGAGCCCAGGCTTCACCACCCCCCACTCAGCAGCTGTGAGGCTTTGGGCAAGTGGCTGCCCCTCTCTGGGCCTCAGCCTCCGTCTGTGAAACAGGGATAGTGCTTCCTCGGGGGGCTGATGTGCAGATGAAAGGGGTTGGTGTATGTGAGGGGCTGGGCTAGGCACTGGGCATGCAGTAAGCGCTCAATAAACACCCGTTGTTATTATGCTCACTGGAAACCCTGCTGCGTGTGGACACGTGTCGTCTAAGCTGGAGGGACGACAGTGATGAGAGCCGTTGGAAACACCGAAACCGGCGAGTACTCGACCAGCCTACTGGAGAGTGGGGGGAGTCCCAGCCCCCACACTCCGAGTTCCAGGTCCCAAACCTTGTGCCGATTTCTGTTTAAAAAGTAGAACAAACAAGATGCTTAAGTGTCGAATAGAGTCTTTGATCTCCAGGAGGGAGAGGAGGGGCTGCTCTCAGAAACCACTCGAAATCCTCCAGCCTAGCGCGTCTGCATGCCCTTCCTTTGACAAGCTGCTGCTGTCACTGGTCTGCTCCCTTGGTTCTCCCATTTGTTCACTCAACAAACGCCTCTGTGTTGAGCAGCTGCTGTGTGCCGGGCACTGCGCCTGCTGCGGAGAGCACCGTGGTGAGCAGCCCCCCGCCCAGCCTCCTTGCTCTCCCAAAGCCACTCAGTACAGTGGGGGGAACACAATTATCTGATGGTCACACAGACAAACGTGGAATTGGAATGTGACAAGTTCCACGAAGAAGAAGAATGTGACATGTTTGTGTCTGTGTGTGCACACGAGCATGTGAACGTGTGTATGATGGTGTGCACATATGCGCACGTGTGCCTGTGTATGTGTCCACGTGTAGACATATGTGCATCTGCCTGTGTGTTCCTATGTGCACAGGCTTATGTGTGCATGTTGTGCGTGTGTGTGCATGTGTGTGTGTAGTCTGGGAGGCCAGGGAAGTGTTCTCTCTCTCCTTTCTCATGTCACACACACACACACACACACGGCCTCCTTGGATTGGGAATGCAGTAAGATCGGTGTCTCCCTGGCCTCTCCTCAGCACCACTCCCCGCCCCCGCTCTCTCCACCTCTCTCAGTGCCCCCTGCTCTCCCCTCTCCCTGCAGGAGGACCTGAACACAGGCCCCGGGGAGGCCACCCGTACACTTGGCATTGTGGACCCTGGACTTGCCTTGCTTCCCACCCAGCAAGATAGTAACCGGGACGAAGCTCTTTGCTGACTTAGCACAAAGACGCAGGCGATGTAGGTGAGCACGAGTCTCCTTGCTTTATGACTCTCATATTAGTGACAGTGGGACAAGTACGTCAGATGACCCATAACCCCAGGACATTTGCATATGGTGTCAGTGTGGCCACATGTCAATGAACCGCTCCTAGCCCATGCTTCTGATACAGCCCCTCTGCCACCCACCGTGCGCTTCACTGGGACAGGGCCCGGGCTCTCTTGTTCTCTGTCCACTTCCTGAAGAGTCCCTGGCCTCCCCCGTGGGGCTGGTGTGGGCTGAGCCATCCCTGAGGCCCTTCCCCCTCTCCTTCCCCACAGCCAGGCAGTCACATCCACAAAGCTCCTGATTTCGTTCTACCAGAAGTCTCACAAAGACTTGAAAATCCATTAGAATTCAAATAAATAAACACACCCAGAAAAACACTGCTTGATGGATCCGAGCATTGTTCCCACTTTCCCATCATCTTAAATCTCCACCCATCCATCTCCTCCTTCTGCCCTCCCTCCCTGACCAAAGTATCCACCTCCTTTAAAAAACAAAGGAATGACTGAAGAGCCAAGACTGGAGAAAACATCACCTGCCTCAAAGGCGGGTGCAGAGCAGCCGGGAAGAGCTTAGCCTGGCTGAATGAGGGCTGAGCGGGGCAGACGAGTAGCCCATTCACATCTGAGGACCTACTGTGCGCCCACAGTGCACTGGGTGCACTGCTTACTCCTGGTGACCCAGGGCCAGTTACTGCCCTGCCCCAAGCCTCAGTTTCTCAAGTGTGAAATGAAGATGATAGTGGCACCTACCTCCTCAGGCTGTAACCGAGATGAAATACACTAATTTGTGTGAAGTTAGGGCTCAGTGCACAGGAAGCACGTAATCAGTTTCACTAGCATCATCATTGTCATCGTCATCTTACTGAGACTTCACAGCAGCATTCCAGGAGAGGTGTTATTATTTCCACTTCACAGATGAGGAAACTGAGGCACAGAGGGGACCCACTTGCCCCACATCCCACAGCTCGGAGCCTATGAGTCAGCTTGGATGCAGCCGTGGAGAGAGCATTGATGGAGAGCTCACTGTGTTCCAGGTGCCGTGCTCAGCCCTCTAGAAGCCTTGTCTCGTGCTGATGAAACCACATCTTGTGAGACAAGAACTATTATCAGCAGTCCCGTGTCAGAGATGAGAGAGCGGAGACTCCCAGAGGAGAAGTCACCTGTTCAGGGACACTTGGGAGCTTCGGAGAAGAGCCGAGGCTTGAACCCACACCTGCCTGACATCAGACCCATGGCGCTGACCATTCATTCAGCTCATTCATTCCACAAGCACTTTTTGAGCACCTACTGTGTGCAGGCACTCCTCTGGGCAAGAGAATCCATGGTGTACAGGATAGACCCAGGTCCCTGACATTCTAGTGCAGGGAAAAGAAAATAAACAATAAACATCTGAATGTCCAGCATCAGGGGACGAAGGGCTGGACAGGAAACAAAGCAGGTGAGGGGCAGAGAGCAGCGGGGTCGGGCGTTGAAGTGGCTTTGCAGAATGAATAAAATTACACATTTTTCATTAGGAAGAAGCTTTAGGAGATAATTGTCCCCACCCGGTGCGGGGGGTGGGGTGGTCTTCCAGGCAACATGGGGTTTATGTCCCCCCTTCACAGAGTCAAATGGGTCAACCAAGGGCACCCAGAGAATATTGGGGTGAAGGGTCGTCCAACCAGCACCCCCGCCATGGCAGTGTGGTTTCTAATAAACAACAAGGTCCCCCATGGGGCTGATTGATGCCACCGTGGGCCACACTCTGGGGACCCAATGTCTAGAGGAGAAAGACACGTGGACGCATCCTAAGGATGCAGGCGATTGATGTTTTCACAGAGGGACTCCTCCCCAGATGGGTGCTTCTGGAGGGGAGATCAGGGAGGGCTTCCTGCAGCAGGTGGCATTTGATTTGGGCCTTGAGCCACAAGCATATTTTTCCTAGTGGAAATAGTGCAGGGCAGGTGGAGGCCGCCCCAGGCAGAGGACGCAGCAGGGACATTACTGAAGGAGTTCAGTCCCACTTCGAGGGATGCCCAGAGCCAGTGCTCAGTGACATTAGTGATCCATGTGGGGACAGAGCCCAGGGGCAGCGGGTGGGCTGACAGCAGGTGCAGGGAGGGCACAGGCTCTGAGCCCGGATGGGAGTGGCCCCGACCCTGGCTCTAGCCCCCCTCTCTGGGCCCCAGTTTCCCACCTGTAAGTGGGGGTGAGGCCCACCTTGCAGGGCTGCTGGGCACATCAGTGACAAACCAGCAAAGTACAGAGCTCAGAGCAGGGGTCCACATGCAGGGGTCCACGTGACCGCTGTGTGAGGGCCCGGCAGCAGGCAGAGCCCCTTGGGGTGTGAGGGGTTTGGAAATCATCAACAGGGAGGTGATAGCAGAGGTTGTCAGGTGAAGGTCTCCTCACATTGAGAGGGTGAGGTGGCATCAGAAAGGCCTCCGGGAAGGTCTCTATAACCCCAGGCTGTCCTGGGTCCCTGAGGGTGGGCATCTTAAAAGGTCCTGCGGTCCTCCCAGGTGTCTTAAGGGAGGACACAAATGCATAATCAAGGCCTCTGGCAGACCGGATTCCGAGTTTTCACACACTTCATCAGCCACTCGAGGTGTAATTAGTCCCCTGTTACAGATGAGGAAACTGAGGCCCAGAGAGAGGAGACCCCTCCGTCAAGGTCTCAGAGCTGCCAGGATGTGAACAAGAAGTTGCCGCGGTTGCACAGCCGAGGTGGAGTCACCTGCTCCTTCTCCCCACTCTGCCTTCCGAGTCCCGGCTGACGCCCGCCCGCATGCCGGACGCCTGAGTTCTGCTCTGCACTGGCTCTGAGGGGCCACAGGACCCAACAGGACTCAGCCGCTGAAAACCTCTATCACCTGCTTTGCTGAGATGTACAGGGTCGTGAGTGGTCTGGTCTTAAGACAGAGAAAGGGGAGTGGGCTACAAGGACCCCTATCCGGGGTCCCCAGGCCCCTTCCCCTGGGGTTCGCCTTAATGCAGCAGGCCTCTGCCCCTTAGCAGGATCTGAGGACGTGGCCGGGACACACACAGGACGCATTCTGGCTCTGGCGCCGGCCCTGTGAGTTGGCATTATCAGACTTCTTAATATCACGCTCCATTTGATCTCCGTGTTTTCCAAGCTTAACAAAGCAGATTTTTCCTCATTAATCTGCATTTATGCTTAAAGACAGTTACCAAAGTTCAGCCCCTTTTGACTTACTTGACTGAACGTGAAAAGGTCAACGACTTTTCCACAATTAGAAGGCATCTCCCTCTTGCTCTCTCTCCCCCTCCTCCAGCCTTCCTCCCGCTCCTGCAGGTCTTTCTCTTCTGCTCCTCAGTCCCCGAGGCTATGTCCACACAGCCCGAGTCAGGGAGGGAGCAGAGCTGGCGTGGGCAGTGGAAGGAGGGACAACCGCCTCGTGGTGAAGGGCGGGTCTCGGGTCAGACAGACCCAGACTTGAGCCCACACTTTTCCCCCTCATTCGGTGGAAGCTGGAATGGGAGACATCATCTCTCTGAGCCTTGGCTTCAACATCTGTCAAGGGGCCGTGAGACTGCACCCCTTCACAGGGCTGTTATACAGATGAAATGAGATGATATGCACGAGGTGCTTAGCATTGTGCCAGCACGACGGGAGCGATCAATAACCTGTATTGGGGAAACTGTAATGGGGTGTTAAAGAGCTGTCCACTGAGCATCAGGGGGCGGGGGTTCTAGACCCACCTTGGCTCTGACCACGAGTGATGTACTAGCTCTTGGGCGAAGTGGAGGGGGCTGGTTTTACGCCCAGGAAATGAGAGGATTAAATTGAGCCTAATGAGAGGACAGAGGAGCTGGAAGAACCACCAGCAGTCATTCACGTGACTGGTGGGAAAACAGAGGTCTGCAGACCTCACTCACGAGAAAGCGAGTGATGGGCCACCATCTCATGACGGCCACTCTCTCAGCTCCACTCAGGGAACAAAGTGACTCAGGGGCCCTGGGAGCTGTAAGGGCCCCAAGAACTGACCTGAATGAAAATGAAAACATAACATATCAAAAAAAAATTTATGGGATGCAACTAAAGCCGTAATAAGGAGGAAATGCATAGCACTAAATGCCTGTATTAGAAAAGAGGTCTCAAATCCATCTTAAGAATCTAAAGAAAGAACAGCAAATTAAACCCAAAGGAAACAGAAAAAAAGGAAATGATAAAGATGAGAGCTGGCTTTAGTGAAGTTGAAAACAGAAAAACAATAGAGAAAATCATGAAACCAAAAGCTGATGCTTAGAGAAGATCAATAACGTGATAAATATACACCCAGAGTGATCAGTTAAAAAAAGAAACTACAAATTACTAATGTCAATAAAGAGAGAGGCAACATCACTACCTACTTTACAAATATTAAAAGGGTAATAAGAGAATATTAGTAACAACATTATGACAATACATTTGGCAACTTAGATGAAATGGTTAAATTCCTTGAAAGACTCAAACGACCAAACTCACTCAAGAAGATGTAGATAACCTGAATATTCCTGTATCTCTTCAATAAATTGAATTTGTACTTACAAACCTTCCCATAAAGAAAACTCCAGGACCAGAGAGCTTCCCTGGTAAATTCTACCAAACATTTAAGGGAGAAATAATACAAAATTCTACAGAAATAATCTCCATTCTAAAAATAATACCTTGTAACTCATTTTTTTTCATTTTTTTTATTTTTATTTTTTGGTGAGAAAGATCAGCCCTTAGTTGACATCCATGCCAATCTTCCTCTTTTTGCTGAGGAAGACTGGCCCTGAGCTAACATCCATGCCCATCTTCTTCCACTTTATATGGGACGCCGCCACAGCATGGCCTGACAAGTGGTGCCTCAGTGCACACCTGGGATCCAAACCCGGGCTGCTAGCAGCGGAGCACGCACCCTTACCGCTACGCCACGGGGCTGGCCCCCCTCCTAACTCATTTTATGAGGCCAGCATCATCCCGATACCAACACCTGATAAAGACACACAAGAATGGAAAACTCCAGACCAGTGACCCTCAAGAACATACATGTAAAAATTCTGAACATTATTTTAGCAAATAAAATTGAACGATATATAAAAAAGATAACGCATCATGACACAGTGGGGGTTATACCACGAATACAAGATTGGTTTAACATTCAAAAATCAAAGAAATTCATTGTATTAACAAATTAAAAAGGAAAGACCATATGACCAACTCAATAGACGCGAAAAAGCATTTCACAAAATCTAACATCAATTCCTGACGAAAAGCCTCAGCAAACCAGGAATAGAAGGGAACTTCCTCAGCCTGATAAAGGGTATCTATGACGATCCTAAAGCCAACATCATACATTAAGGGAAAAGACTGAATGCTTGCCCACTAAGATCAGGACACAGACAAGGACGCTCACTCTCACCACTTCCACTCAACAATGTACTGGAGGTTCCAGCCAGTGCAATAATACAAGGAAAAGAAATAAAAAGCACCAAGAATGGTAACAAAGAAGAAAAATTGCCTTTTCTGGCAGGTGACATGATCATCTACATAGAAAATATGATGAAATCTATAAAAAAGCTACTACAAATAGTAAGCACACTTAGCAAGTTTGCAGAATACAAAATTAATGTACAATAATCAATTGTATTTCTATACGCCGGCGACTACCAATCAAAATTGAAATTAACGAAAGAATACTCTTTGCAGTAGCATCAAAAATGTAAAGTATTGAGCCAGCCCCAATGGCCTGGTGGTCAAATTTCGATGTTCTCACTGCTTCGGTGGCCCGGGTTCATTTCCCGGTCGCAGGACCACATCACTCATCTGTCAGTTGCCATGCTGTGGCGGCTCACATAGAAGAACTAGAAGGACCTACAACTAGAATATACAACTATGCGCTGGGGCTTTGGGGAGGAAAAAAAAAAGAAGAAGAAGATTGGCAATATATAGCTCAGGGTGAATCCTTCCCTGCAAAAAAAAAAAAAAAAAAGAATAAAAATAGAGTATTTAGGAACAAATCTGGCAAAACATGTATAAGACCTGTACCCTGAAACCTATAAAATATTGCTGAGAGAAATGAACGAACACCAAAGAAATATAGAGATATACCATGTTTATGACTCAGAAGACTGTTAATTTTCTCCATATTGATCTTTAGATTCGAAGCAATCCCTATTGACGTCCCAGAAGCCTTTTTTTGTAAATGTTTATAATCTGATTCTCAAATTCATATGAAAATTCAGAAGACCCAGAATAGCCAAAATGAATTTAAAGAAAAATAACATAGATGGAAAACTAACTTATTAGAAAGCTACTAGAATCCAGACAGTGTGGTATTGACATAAAGATAGACAAACAGATCAATGGCACAGAATAGAATCCAGAAGTAAATTTACACATATATGAACACTTGATTTTTAACAAAGGTGCAAAGGCAATTCAGTAGAGATGAGGTGGCACTTCAAAACAAATGGTGCTGAAATCTATAGGCAAAAATTTTGAAATTCTCTGCATATACAAAACTTAACTTCAAATAAATTATAAACCTAAACATAAAACCTAAAGTTATAAACTTTCAGAGGAAATTAGAGGAGAAAATCTTTGTAACCCGGGATTAGGCTAATGGACTATATTATCTAAAAGATTTGTAGATAGGACACCAAAACCCAATCCATAAATGAACAAATTGGTAAATTGTACTTCACAAAAATTTAAAACTTTTGCTCTTCTAAAAACACTGTTAAGAGAATGAAAAGATAAGCCATAGACTGGGAGAAAATATTTGCAAATACGATAAAGCTGTTGTATGCAGAATATTTAAAGAACTCTGGTAATTCAATAATAAGAAAACAAACAACTCAATTAAAAAATGGACAAAAGATTTGAATAGACGCTTCACCAAAGAACATATACAGATGGCAAACAAGCACGTGAAAAATACTCAGTATCGTTAGTGATTAGAGAAATGCAAATTAAAACCACAGGCAGATCCCAACACTGCTCACCTAAAATTAAAAAGACTCACCATTCCAAGTGTTGGCGAGGACACGAAGGAATTGGAACTCTCACACACTGCTGGGGGGAAGGTAAAATGTTATAGCCACTTTGGGAAAAAGTTAGGCAGTTTTTTAAAAAGTAAATCTTACAATTACCGTAAGACCAGCCATTCCCTCCTAGGTATTTACCCAAAAGTAGTGAAAACAAATGTCCATACAAAGTCTTGTTCATAGCAGTTTTATTTGTAACATCTCAAAACTGGACACAACCCCAATGTCCATCAACAGGAAAACAGACAGTGTATAACCTTACAATAGAATACTACTCCATTATAAAGTGAATAAACTCTTGATACAGACACACAAAATGAATGAATCTTTTATTGCGCTAAGGGAAAGAAACTAGGCAAAAAGAGTACATCCTGTTTGATTCCATTGACATAACATTCTAGAAAACATAAGCTAATCTAGAGTGACAGAAAGCAGATGAGTGGTTGCCCGGGGAGAGGGGAGGGGCTTTCAAAGGACATGACAATGGATCGGAAGGAAAATTTGGGGAATGATGGATATTTTCACTATCTCGATTGTGGTGATGGCTTCAAGAATGTATACATATGTCAAAACTTACCAAATTATCACTTTAATTATGTCTTTAAATATGTCACTTTAAATATGTTCGGTGTATCGTATGTCAATGATACCTCATTAAAGCTGTTAAAAATATGCACTGCAGTTGATGAGCTCTCACAGGAAAGCATGTCTTCCAGCCAGGGAAAGGCCGGCCTGAGCCCTGAGGGGGTTCGGGGCTGCTGGGGGGGTTCAGCAAAGGAGACCGAGGCAGGCGAGCCAGGGAGATGAGGGAAAGCAGGCAGGGCCACGGAGTCATAGTGTCTCCAGGAGGGGGCGGTTCCTCTTCTCCTGTACCTCCCAGCAGAGAAGTGGTCGTTACACGTGGCCATATGGATGTTATTGGCGACCTCGACAAGTCAGAAAGCAGTAGCAGGTGAGGCCTCAAAGGTGCCAGGTCAGAGGTGGAGAGAGCTGCGCAGTCGAGTTGTTCAGGGCGGGGGGAGGAGGGTGCTGCCCGGAGCTGGGGGTCTGGGGTTAAGGGGGGCTTCTTGTTTCTTTGCCTTGCTTTGTTTCTCGCGTGGGAGGCAGAGCTCCCTTTGTAAATGGGGTGCAGATGACGGCACAGAGGGGGCGAGAGGGAGATGCAGGGCAGCAGAGGACGGAACCAGGGGGCAAGAGGAGGCTCGACCGTTGACAAAGCAGAAACGTGACTTTAGGGGGCTTGGGGGTTGACAAGAAGGTAATGTGACATCAAGTCAGGGTAACAGGTGCCAGCTGGGGCACCCTTGTCCCTGGGAGAACCGAGTGTAAGGGGCTTGAGCCCCAGACAGTTCTGTGGCCGCTGGCGGTAGGTCCTGAGCCCAGGACCCCTCCTCCTACAGTCTGCCCCTCCGTCCACGTGGCTCCTTCACTGGGTTATTTCCAGTGCAAAGCTCAGGTCCATCACTGGTTTCTAGAATATCCACCCACACCAAGCACTGCTGAATTTATTAGCTTTATTGCAGACTTGTGAGGAGAGGGGAGAGGCTCAGACTGCTCGGCCTCACTGGCTGCTCCCCCCTTTCTCCACGCCCCCTTCTCAGGAAGAAGCAGGCCCCCTCATCTCCTGCAGACGACTGTAACCCCCATCCCTCCAGAAAGTCTTGGCCCCTGCTGGCTCCACACTCTTGGGGTACTGACTTTTGTCACCACATGGGTTTCTCTTTTCAGACAAAACTGGCACTCTTCCTCAGAAGAATTCTGATGAACAAAAATGTCTTCTTCCGGACCAGCCTGGGGGCGTAAGTTTGCATGGTTAAGTTCGTGTGCTCCGCTTCAGCAGCCCAGGGTTCACATCCCAGGTGCGGGCCTACGCACCACTCATCAAGCCACGCTGTGGCAGCATCCCACATTAACAATAGAGGAAGATGGGCAGAGATGTTAGCTCAGGGCCAATCTTCCTCAGCAAAAAAAAAAAAAAAGGCTTCCTTGTGTTTCATAGGTATTATCATCCCTGTTTTACAGATGAACAAACAGAGGCACAGAGAAGGTAAGCAACTTGTCAGGGGTCACACAGCTACGGATATGTTTTGGCAGCAGAAGCTCCATCTGGGGTGTGGCCATTGAGCCCTTGGGTCCTGCCCAGACACACCTGGGTTTGATCCCAGCTCCACCACTGACCAGCTGTGATCATGTCCACATCACGGGCCATCTGAGGAGTAAATGAGATGACGCATCTCAGGTGTTGGCAGAGTCCGGGCACATAGTAGGTGCTGAAGTAAATGCAGCCGCTGTTCTCATCGACGGGCTGACTGCACCTACAGAGCCCCACCGCCCCCGGCCTCTTTCCCCTCCCCACCTCCCCTGCCCTCTGATTCCTGTTCCTTCCCCCTTTCCAAAACCAGACGAAAACTCACATTATAGGGAACGCCCCTCCCTTGTTCACCCAACTTAAAATCTGCCTGGTGGTCTGGCGAAGCATGGGGGATGCAATTTGGGAATTAGACAAGCTGAGACTCGAGTCTGTTTTCTTCCCTTACTGGTTAGGAGGACTCAGGCCCCTTAACCGAGCCTCAGTTTCCTCATCTGCACAAGGGCGACAGTGGTCAGGACCACGTGAAAGACCACGTGTGAAAAGAGCTTTGCAGACAGCAAACCACTGCTCCAACGCTGGCCTGTCTCCCTCCTTGTTTTCTCTGAGGCCCCCTGGCCCTGAGCGTTTAACCTGGGTGTTCTTTCTTTGGTTTGGTGAGGGCCCTCCATGCAGAAGCAGCCACACCCAGGAAGGGATGGAGCCTAGAGTCAGAGTCAGACAGCCCCAGGAGTGAGTCAAGCTCCCCCCATGGCCCGTGTGCCCCGCCCTGCAGCCCTCTGGGCCTCCAGCTCCCCCCATCCCCCCTCACCCCTCCCCCTGCCCCAGCCACTCTGCTCTGCTGCTGCCCCCAACACCTCGCACCCTGCACTCGCCACCCCTGCCTGGAATGCCCCCGCCCCACATGGGTGCAGACTCCTGCACACATCCTAGCTCTCTCCTCCTGCTCCTCCTCTCTCTCTCTCTCTCTCTCTCTGTCTCTCTCTCTCTAAGTCATCCCTGACGCTCCACGACTGTTCAGCCCCCTGGTACACACTACACGGTCACAGAGAATTAGCAGCTTCTCTCCCATCTTCGACTGAATTCCGTGGGGACGGGGACAGTGTCTGCCTGACGTAGCCTTGTATCCCAGAGCTTCGTGTCATGTCTGGACTGTGGTTTCTGTGGAGTCTCTACCCACTTAATAACATCTTGTCTAGGTCACAGCCTCCCCGTGTGACCCTGGGCCGGTCTCGACCCGCCCTGGAATATTGTTCCCTCAGCAGTGTAATGAAGGGGCTGGGAATGATGGTTTCCAGGGTCTCCCCTTGCTTCTGCCCTTGACTTTGAAGGCAGCCTTTGAACACGTGGAGACAGCTGCTGCCCGTGGTCTGATGATGTCAGCAGGACAGGCTGCGGGGAGCCCCTGCCACCTGTGCCCCTCATTGTAAACAGCTCCTTCTCAAGGTACTGGGGTCACTGTCCCGTGAGGGCAGCAGTGGGTGGCCAGTTACTCGCAGTGCCTGGAGACCCGCCTCCCTCACAGGGAGCGGGGTCAGGGCTATGCAGGAGGTCCGGCCCTGGAAATAACCCACTGGCCCATCTGGGAGACGAACACGGAAGGTCACTTAGGTCACTGCCCTGGGCAGGAGCTGCAGCCGCCAGGCAATCTTCTGTGACCTGAGAGGGGAAGTAATGGATGGTTCTGAGATTTCAATTATCCCGGATCATTCAGACGCCTCGGAGTAGACAGCCGGACTGCGAGAGCCGTGTCCTGTTCAGACAGAGACAGGCAGAGGGCCCCTCGGCTCGCTCGTCTCAGAGCTCCACAACTGGTCCCTGCAGGGCTGTCCTGGGGATTCATAACTCCCAGCCCAGTGGTCTGAGCAAACTCAGTGTTGTTACCTGTGAAATGGGAGGCTGGAAATGCCCACCTGGCAGGTCTAAAGAGAGGGCTGGGTGAAACAATGGAGGGAAACGGCTGAGCACCGCCCGGCACAGCAAGGCCTCTGCGCGCGGGCTGGCCGGGGCTCTGGGGGGTGCGGTAGGAATCAACCCAGACCGGCTTAAGCAGACAAGAGGGGCTGTTATAATGACACAGGGACATCCCCTAGAGCCCAAGGACGAGGAGCAGCACGTCCTTGGAAAGACACAGGCCCAGGGAACGGGGCAGGACCCTTTCCTTGCTGTTCCGTCAAGGCGGAAGATGGCCACCCACAGCGCATCCATCTCCTCCACTTGAGAGAACAGCCCGGACGGAACCAGGTTCCCGCGGTCCCAACCCCAGATTTCTGGCAGAGAGGATCCGCCTGGCCCAGCTTGGATGGGTTTTCTGCTCGTCTGCTCTGGTCTCGCCTGCTCTGGTCAGAGGCAGGCCAAACGGCGCAAGTGTGGGAGGCCCCCCGGGAGGTGGAGAGGACTGAGAAGGGGTCATTATGAGCCCGACAGAGGCTCTCCAAAGCGCCAGACCCCATGCCAGCTCTGGGGGTGCCGGCTGAACCCCGGAGGGGCCCCGCCCTGGAGGAGTTCACACAGGGTGGGGCCACAGACGTGCGTCCATGCGTGACCAGCACGGGCTCAGGGAGGCTGAGAACCAGGCTGTCTGCACGCCGGCCTCCTGCATCCCTGCCGGGCAGACGCCGTGATCCTCCAGGAGAGGCAGAGCGAGCCGCGCAGCGAGGACGTGGCGGTACCAAGACTGGACGCTAAGCCTTCTGGTACAGACGTGGCTTTCGGGCAGTGGATCTCAGGCCCTAAGGTGGCCAAGGGGCACTATTTCACAGCTCTGCCCCAGCAATGAGGCCCAGGTCTCTTCACAGCTGCTCCAAAGATCCAGCATAATCTCAGCTATAATCCTGAGGCCAGGAGGGCAGGAGGAAATGATGCATTCTCTTTCTCAGACATGAAGGCAACCCTGCATTATTAATATTTCCCCGGGGGCTCCTCCAAGGGCCCTGGACAGCAAATGAATCATGGGGGGAGGGGGGTGGCACAGACCACAAGCTTTGCTGAGGCTGCTGGCTGCTTCCAAACGGGGCAAAGGGACCCTCAAGTGTCAGAGCTGAAAGGGTCCTCGTAGCTCTGTCTTCCCCACTTTACAGAGGGGGAAACTGAGGCCTTGAGATGACAGAAGGCTGGACCAAGGAAACCCAACAGATGGTGGTGGAGGAACAGAATCAGGGACATGAGGGATGGAAAGAGCACAGGGCTGTGAGGCTCAGTCCCTCATCTGTAAAATGGGGCTATAAGATGCAAAATGGCCCCTCAGAGTGTCAGGCACAGAGCAGGTCCGGCACATACGACACCAGAGTGGGGTAACCACGATGGTGCCAGCGGCATCCCCTGCCCTGTTTCCCAGCATGTTTGCACTGCCCCTGCAGCCTGTTTGTGCTCTGTGACCCTGTCCTGCCCCCGCCATGGTGACTGGATCGAGGTGGACACCCGCCCCAGCTGGGCCAGTCAGGGCGTCTGTCCTACAAATCTGAAACGAGACCAACAGGGGCTAGTGGGTCTGCTGGTCATTTGAGCTGATGATAAATAAAGTTCAAGTCCGTGGGGGACTGAGAAGGGGCGAGAATGGAAGTCCTGTGGAGAGAGAGAGAGAGACAGAGCACCCCTGCACCTAGCCAGGGCCCCCATCTCAGGTCCAGGTCCAGGTCCCTCCTGAGTCCTGGCTGCATTCTCTGACGTTGGCATCTGAGAGACCTGAGTCCTACTAACCCGCTTCCTCTGCAGCTGTGGGTTCTGCTCCCTGTGCCCCAAGGAGCCCTGACTCCAACCATGAGGAAGAACTTCCCGATGGTCAGAGGTCCAGAGCCAGACGGCCAGCTGACCTCAGGGGGAGATCACTGCCCGACAGAGCCAAGGCTCCGAGGGTCCTTTCACCCCCGGGGCTGGGGTCCCCCCTCAGTGCTTCCCTCTCTTCTCATTCGTCTCTTCCCTGCTGTACCTTCTTCCTCCTACTCCACGTCTCTCTCCCTTCCTTCCCACACTCAGGCCACACTGGGGACACCGAGGGGATGAGACTGTGTCCTGCCCTCAGGGAGCTCCCTGTCTGGCTGGAGAGACAGATGAATCAACACACCCCAGAGCAGTCAGTGCTGAGATGGGGGAGATGCGGGAGGAGGGGAGCCCAGGGGGGCTCATGACCCTGGACATGGGGTCAGGGAGGACCTCTGGGAGGAGGTGGTGTCTGGACTGAGACCTGGAGGAGTGGGGGGCAGGAGGAGGGGTAAATGGGGAGAAGGTGATTATTGGCAGCAGGACCGGCACCTGCAAAGGTCTGGCAGAGGAGAGCCGGTACCCTTGGAAGTGGCAGGCGGTTTCATGTGGCAGGGGCCTGGGGTGTGAGGGGGGCGGGGGGTGGTGAGATGGAGAGACACCCGGCGGGGGTCCATGGGGTCAGATCACAGAGGAGGGGCAAGCCGGGCGGGCTGTGCAGTTTGGGGCTCACCCTGAGGGCCGTGGGAGCCCTGGAGGGATGGAGGGGGGTTAAGGGAGGAAGTGACCACTCTGTAGCCATGGGGGGGTGGGAACTCCAAGGGTGGCTCCTCCAAGCCCCCGAATGTGCAGAAGCCCCTTCTCCCCCTCCCGCTCCCCTCGAGCCCTAGCATTTTCTCCCCTTCCCTCCCCTGCTTCTCTCTCTGTCCTCTCCTCCAGTTCCTTATATCCCCCCTCCTCCCCATCTCTCCCCTTTCCTCTCCCCCCGCCCCTTCTCCCCCTCCCTCTTCCCGCTCTTCTCCCCCTCCCTCTCCCCCCTCTTCTCCCCAGCCCCCTCCCCACCTCCAGGCACTGGGGCTGCTCCCCCGCTGAGCTGCGCTCGCGAGAGTCTGCAGCGCCACCTTCAGGCGGGAGCCGGCACCGCCGCGGGGTCTCGACCCCAGGGGGGAGGCGCTGGTCCTTCTCTGCCTCGGGAGATGCAGGGAGGTGCGCGCCCACCCACTGGGTCCGTCCCAGCACCCCCTTTGCCGCCCGCAGCCTCGGGTCTGGCTGCTCTGGGTGGACGCTGGCATCAACACCAGCCCGTCTCTGTCTCCCCTGACGACCCCAATTACCAGCCAGGCTCCTCTCCCCGAAGACCAGGAGCAGGAACTGAAGACTTAACAACAGAATCTCTTCCCTTTCACAGCCCCGCCCCCCGCCCCCCCAGGCCCCCCAGCTCCCCCAGCCCCCCCAGCCCCCCCACCCACCCCCACCCTCGGTGCCGCCAGCCTAAGGATGCCAGTGTTCTCTGCTCTCCTGGGAGGTGGGCCCCCCAGGGGCTACCACACCCACAGGACAGATGGGGAAACTGAGGCTCGGACGAGGGGAATGAGGGGGTGAATCAGTCTGGACCCAGGGGACCCTGGCCCTGTGCACTGGTTCACTTATTCGTGCAACGATCACTCATGGACACCACACTGTGCCAAGTGCAGTTCTGGGACCAGGGACGCAGAGGACAAAACAGTGGAGGAAGACCCTGCCCTGGGGATACGGAAGCGACAGCTCCAGTGCTGGGTGATGAGAGATGTGACACGGAATGTGTCAGTCACTGTGGGAGCCAGAGAAGGTGCTGGCAACCCCCCGGGGTGGGGGTGGGGAGAGGAGTCTGAACTGGCTTCACAGAGGAGGGGGCATCTGAGCTGATTCATCCAGGTAGAGTAAGAGTTTGCCAGGGGAAGATGATGGAAGGGCATTCCAGGTGGCGGGAACAGAGTGTGCAAAGGCATGGAGGCCAGAGAAGGCAGGAGGAGGGGAGTTATGTGTGACTGAAGGGGTGGGGGGGCTTATCCCGGGGTGGGGAGGCGCCAGACAGGGAAGGGCTTTGGGGGCCTCCTGCTTGCCCTGTGTCTGCAGGCAGTAGTGACACAGTATAAACTGATAACAACAATAAAAACAATTATAATTACTATTATTATTATAGTCACTCACACCTATTGAGGGCTTCCTGTCTGCCAGGCACTGTCTCAAACACCTTACGTATAGTGACCGGGCTAACTTTTTATGACAGCCTGGTAAGCTGCCTGAGATTAGGGAAAACAGGCCCAGAGAGGTTAAATAACGTATCTAATGTTGCTCAGCAGGAAAGCAGCAGAGCATCCTGTCTCCAGGGTCTGCTTTCTCTACTTTCACAGCACCCCCTGCCCACCCCACCCCCAATTCCCCACTAATTGCTTCTAGATTCTGCCTCCCAGGGAGAAAGCAGCCACCCATTTCCCCAGAGGTCAGAGAGGATTTGCATTTTGGAAGAAAAACCAAAGGGCCTGCAGAAGGCAGTATTTAACCTAAAACCATGATTTTCTGCTGCCAGGCTGCCCCTCAGCTGGGGACACGCTGGCTGGAGGGCAGTTTGAGGTGGCCGCTGCCCCAGCAGTAAGTCCCTGGGGCTGAGCTGAGTTGCTTCTCTCCCTCCGCCACCCCAGCAAGCTTTGGCATTTCTGGAAAGAGGAAGCACAGCCTGACGGCTGCCCCTGGTGGAAGCTCTGGCACGTCTGCACTGATGGTGGGATCCGCCGCGAGGAGCATCCAGCCCCAGGAAACCCCGGGCTTTCCCTCTGCGAGCCCCAGGAAAACAGGGATTTTCAGGGTTCCCGTCACCAGCCCAGAGGTTTTCTCTGGCTGGGCAGAGAATGGGTGTCATCCCCAGATGGGCTTTCAACTGCCTGACTTTCCCTTAAATGGACACGAAGGATATTTCAGCTGAAATACTGGGCTGGGGAGAAAGAAGTGAGAGAAAATAGACTTGTTTGCAGAAATGACCCAGGAAGCGAGTTTGGAGCCTGTGTTCCTGGATTATTTTTTATCACCCCTCCTCTCTACATCTGTGCTTCCTCATGGCTAGATCAAGGATGTGGCCCCCTGAGCAGAAGTGGATTCACAGGACCAGGCGTCCAGAGCCAGGCCTGAGCGGTCAGTGGGGAGACCCAGGGGGCTTGGGGCCTCCACACTGGCCCAGCCTCTGTGAAGATGAGGGCTGAGCTGGGCTCTAATGATGGGGAAGAGGGTGCGAAGATAGGGAGAGGTTCAAAGAGGGAAAGAGCACCTGTGCTCCAGCCCCCCTCCTCCCCTCCCCCACCCCACTTTATGCTGCAGGTGCAGTGAATGGTCCCTGTTCCTCAGGCACGCCAGGCTCTGCCATGCCCTGCTGCTTTGCACATGCTGTTCCCCCGCAGAAATGCCCTTCTCTCTGCTCTCCATCCTTCCAGCCTCATGCCCCCTCTTCCGTGAAGTCTTCTGAGGCTGCTCTCCCCGCTCCCTTGCTCTTGCTCCCTCTGCCGTCTCCCACACACATGGCTCTTTCAAGACCTTCCTAGTCCCAGACACTCACTTGTAGAAACTCCTTCCCCGCCAGATCACACATATTAAAATGCCCCACATCCCACACTAAATACAAATCACATGTGACTGTGCGGAGGCTGAGTTGGAGTGGAAGGTGAGCGGGTGCTGATGTTAAGCTCTGTAGACATTTGATTAAACATTTATCACTTTCAACTTTGCAGCTTTCCTTTTTTATTTGGAATAAAATAAATTGTTTTTCGTGCCTTAAGCATTTTCCGAGGCCCTCAAGAGCTCTTAGGCCCTGGCACTTTGCCCAGAACAGAGAGTCTTATGGAGAAAACCCTCCCTTCTCCCTCCGCCTGCCACCCGGCAGAACAGGTGTCGCCTGGGCCTCTGTGCAGTGTCACGCGGTGAGTGGGGACATGCTGCAGGGTCTGTTTGTCTGTGATGTCAGTGGACAGAAAGATGCTGAGGTTGGATTCACACCCCACCATTTCTCCACGCTGCGTGCTCAAGCCCAGGGTCACACACAGAGAAAAATTAGTTAATGTTTATTGAAAGAAAGAAAAAAGGGAGGAAGGGGGAGAGAGAGAGAGAGAAGAAGGAAGAAGAGGAGGAGGAGGAGGAGGAGGGAGGGGAGGGAGGAGGGGAGGGAGGAAGGGAGGGGAAAGGAAGGATGGAGTCTTCAGCAGAGCCAGCATGCAGGAACGCGCGGACAGGACTGTCTGTATTGTGAGGGGCCCTCTCTGCCCCCCTCCCCCAATATTTCCCACACTGGACCTCAGGGATCCTTTCCAGGGGACCAGGCTTTTTCTTCCCCAGAGATGTGACTGGAATGGAGTGTGTCTGAGGTCCCACCAGGAGCCAGGTGTGGGGTGAGCGTCGGCCTCACCCCCACACTGGTCTCTACCTATCACGTCTGGGCAGAGGCCAGCAGGCGGGGCTGGCACAGGCCCTGGCTTGCTCCTGACAGCCTTCTCCTAGTGGAGACTTCCTTCGTCCTCTCCTCCGAGGTCACACAGCAAGTTATGGTCAAAACAAGGTGTGGACCGGGGTCTCCTAGCTGCAGGCGAGAGCCGTTCCCTCGGGGCTCGCTGTGTGGGCTGAGATAAGAGCTGGGGGCATCCAAACTCAGAGGGGACGCAGAACTGAACCAGGCCAGATGGTAGAGTGGATGGTATGTATCGAGGGTTCCCTACGTGCAAAGCATGTAGCTGAGCTCTGCCTATGTCATCACTCATTTCATCTTTGCCACAGCCTGCGAAGTAGATTCTATCTAGAATTAGCCCCATTTTACAGACGAGGCTATGAAGGCTCAGAGGCTGAGTAACTGGCCTGAGTCGCACGGCTGTACGTGGCAGAGCCAGGTTCCCACCCCAGGCAGCCTGGCTGTAGGACCCGATGGTTCACTCCGAAACGATGTTGCCTCCGGGGGAGAGGGGAGGCTCAGCTCCCAGATGTCTAGGGGACAAGACACCCTCACTCTGTAGGCCCCCTCCCCTGCTGGGCTAGATTCAGCAGCACACAATGGGGGGTCATGTGTGTGGACAGCCTGACCTCTGTGTCTGACATGAAGGGTGTGCCTTATCCCTGAGCAAACCCATCTGTCCCAGGAGCCTGGGGAGGGCAGACTGCTTCCCCAGACTGAACTGGTGCAGCGTGGGCAGGACGGCAGAGGGGAGAGCAGAGCCAGGCAGACCTGGGCCAGGTCCCAGAGCCACCACGTCCCATCTGTGTAAACGTGGACAAATCTCGCCCTTCCCCTGAGCCTGAGTTTCTCCATCTGCAAAATGGACACAACGTCTAACCACCACCTGGCGGCATGTTGGGGAGACTCAAACAAAATGAGACAGAGAAGGAAATCGATGCTCAGAGATGCTAAGAAAATGGGCCCGAGGTAAACAGTAGAACCAGAACTCAAACCCAGATCTGTTAGCTGCCAAGCCCGTGTTCTAACCACTAGGGTGCACTGCTCTCTCAGGTTAAGTTCTCGCCTCGACTCACCAGCTGTGAGGCCTTGACCCGGGCGTTGTCTTGTAAGCCCTGGCTTTCTCATCTGCACACTGGGGCTAGTGATACTGCCTCGGGAGTTTTCCATCAGGGTTTTTGGCCACGTTTGCATATTGCCTGGTACACAGTACCATCTGGGACCTGGTAGGTAAGATGGTGATGATGGTGACGATGGGGATGCTGGTGGTGGAGGTGATAAAGGTGGGGAGCGCTGGTAGAAAGGAGCAGATGTGATCAGGAGAAGAGGGTTCATGGAGGAAAGAGCCTCTGCTTAGAAGGGAGAGGAGGAAGCCGGCTGTCCAGAAACGCCTGCAACCTGCCCACCCGAGCCCCTCCCGCTGCCCCTCCCCACCTGCCGCCTAGGAGAGGATCCAGGAAGCCCTTGAGGAGGATGTGGGGTGAGGGCGAGGGGCCGCTGTCCTGTCCCCCGGGGGAGGGGAGGTCTGCAGAGGCGTCCCAGGAGGGGCGTCAGTCAGGCTCTGTTTCCCCTGGAGGCCCGGGCTGGGGACATGCGAGTGGGCAGGGTCCAGCCCGTGGTGCGGGCATCTCTGGCTGGTTAGAGGGAGACTCCCACCTCTGCCTGCGCTGCCCTGCCCTGAGCCCAGGCTGCCTTCCGGATCTAATTAGCATCGCTGAGAATTACACTCCGCTCTTGAGCACGCCCCACTCCCCTGAGAGCATCCCAGAGCTAATGCTGCTTAAATATGAAACGATGCCTGCCCTCGGGGCCGAGTCAAGGAGGCGCGAACCAGAAACACGAGTGGTAATTACCGGCTCTGATTAAGCAGTGAGTTACAAAATACAAAATAAAAAACAAGCACCCCCCCCCATACAACAATTAACAGCACTTGAGTTATTTCTGTTCTATGTAAGGGACACAGGCTGTTTATTCCTCACTCCCTTTCCATTCTCATGGTTCTACCCATTCATCCAGGTCCTTTGCTGAGCACCTACTGTGTGACAGGCCCATGCTGGGGCAGGGAGGAGAAATAAACACCTCGGAGAAGATACCTGCACTCTTGGGACTCACAGTCAGGAGGGGAGCGTGGCCCTTCAAGGAAAAGTCACGCAGACAACTACACCTGCGGATGGGGCCAAGCCTGCCGTGTACAGGAGGCAACATGGGGGATAATGAGGGGGACTAACTCAGATGGAGGAATCTTAGGAGCTGATATTTAAGTTGAGACCTGAAGGAGCTGGTTACCTGAAGAGTGAGGGGCAGAGTGATCTAGCGAGCAATAGCAGCATGTGCAACGGCCCTGGGGTGGAGGGAGTGTTGGAGGGACTAAGGAAGGGCACTGGGGCAGAGTGTGATGAGGAGGGAACACAAGGAGGGGATGGAGGCAGCAGCCAGACCCTGCGGGGCCTTGTGCCTTAGTCAGTGGGGCTGGATTTTCTCAAGTCTCCCTGAGCAGCACTGAAGGGTTTTAAGCAAGGAAGTGACTGATGTGATTTATTCTTTAAAACAATCCCCAGATCCTCCGTGGAGGTCAGAGTGGTAGTACGGGTCTCAGTGAGGAGGCTGAGGGGGATGTCCAGGCAGGAGCTGATGGCAGCTTGGAGCAGCACAGTGGCCAGAATGGAGGGCAGTGGGCAGATCCAGGAGGTGTTTTGGAGGTGGAAATGCCCCTCCTTGGGGTTGTGTAGGTGTGGGACTGAGGGTCTAGATGACGCCCAAGTTTCTGGCTGAGGAGCGGGGCGGATGGAGCTGCTGTTTCCCAGTGAGAAGGCTGGACGAGGAGCAGGCTGGGGGATGAGAGGCCGGTGTGGGCATGTGGAGTGTCCGGAGAAAGGTGAGAGGCAGCCAGGCGTCCTGGGGGGAGCGCAGGGGAGAGTCCCACTGGAGACCCATGAAGGCTCCATCAGGGGACAGCAGTGTGTGCCTCATGGGGAGAGAGGGCGGAGGGGGGAGAAGGGGCCAGGACAGAGAGGACGCTGTCCTCACTCCCCCCGACCACCGCTAGTTAAGGACTAAGACCACAGGCTGGAAGACCCCCTGGCTGCCCGAGAGCCCCAGCGGAGGCTGGGGTGGGTCCTGGCTGGAGGGAGGTCTTGGGAGATATTCCCATTCTCTGTCAACTGCCAGCAGTGGATGGCCGGCCAAGGCCTGGGCACCGGCTGGGGTGGGTTTGTGTCACACCCTCCCAGGCGGGTGGACAGAGGTCCAGAGCTAACGTGGAGGGGCCGCCTGCTCCCAGGCACCCTCAGCCATAATCCTGGGCCTCCCCATGCCTGCCCCGAGCTGCCTGGGGTGCCTCTCAGCAGAAACACAAACTCCCCGATCTCCATCCTTCTCTCCTTGCCCGGTGTGTGCGCTCCCAGGGCGAGAAGGGGCCTCTGTCCATTGGGCTCATTTGATTTGTTCTTCTTTATAAGCTTTCTGTTTCTTGAACCTGAACATCCCCCTCTAGTGACTGAACTCTGCTCTGCCAAGGGCTTTTATGGGAAATTACAAGTGACACACGGGAAAGCTCAGAGCTGGTTTATTTTTAAATCCTGGGCTCTCAGCGACACCCTGTCCATCCATCCATCAGCTCCCGCACTCGGGCAGAAGTATCTGCTGATGTTATAATGTGCTTGGAGCCACGCTGGTGCTGGCTGCAGAGATGGCCAGGCCTGGACCTCGTCCCAGCCGAGCCCACAGCGTAGTTGGAAAGGGAGGACGGGTTGGGGCAGAAACAGGCTATTACAGCACAGGGTGATCAACACCATCCGTTCATTCATTTTTCACTCCAAAAAAACATTGACCACTGCCTGCTGGCGCTGTTCCAGGCACCAGGGATACAGCTGGGAACATAACAGACAAGATAATCACTGCTCCCCTTGGAGCCCACAGTCTAGAGGGGAGACAGATGATCAAGCAACAGACAAGACCGTCACCTGTCAGGTCGTGGTGTGTGCTATGAGGGAAAAGAAAGCAGGGGAAGGTGTGGAGAGGGATGGAGGGGCTGGGGGACCTCTCTGAGGAGGTGACATTTGAGCAGAGATGTGAAGGAAATGAGGACATGAGTCATGCAAACGTGTGAGGCTTCCAGAAGAGGATGCAGCAAGTGCAAAGGCCCTGAGGTGGTATTGCGCTTGGCATGCTTGAAGAACAGCAATGACTGGGAGATTCCACGGCCTGCCTGACAGAGGCGGCACGGGGAGATTTGAGAGCACAGAGAAAGCTGTGGCCCCGTCTGGGCTTGAAGAATGAATAGGACTTGAATGAGCAGGAGTGTGTGGAAAAGCATCTCTGCAGAAGTAACAGCACAGGTCACAGAGGAGTGGGAGAACCTGGCACATTTTGGTGGTGAGAGGTGGTGGGAGGCGGTGGGAGGTGGTGGGAGTAGGGATGTGGTTGTAGGGGAAGGATGGTGGCAGGAGGGAAGCAGAACAAGGAGGCTGTGTTAGCCAGGCTTCTCCCGAGAAACAGCCAAGAAGACATAAAGAGATATATAGAAAGATTGATTACGAGGGATTGGCTCACAAGATTACGGAGGCTGAGAAGTCCCAAGATCTGCCATCTGCAAGCTGGAGGCCCAGGGCAGCCGGTGGTGTCGTCCAGACCACACCTGGTGGCCTGGTAACCTGGGGCCGGTGTCCGAGGGCAGAAGCTGGATGCCCCAGCTCAAGCAGAGAGTGGCGTCTCCCTTCCCCTGTTTGAGCCCTCAGTGGATTGGATGAGCTCTCCACATCAGGGAGGATGCATCTTCTTCACCCAGTCTGCTGATTCACATGCAGATCTCTTCCCCTCTCACAGACACACCCAGAAGTAATGTGTCACCAGCTATCTGGGCACCCTTAGCCCAGACCAGTGGACACCTCAAATTAACCATCACAGAGACCCCATCAGGCTGAGGGAAGGCACCTCCTTGCTGTCTTCAAACACACCAGGTTTGTTCTTACCCCAGGGCCTTTGCACTTGCTGTTCCCTCTGCCTGCACTGCTTTTCCCCAGATCTCCACATGGCTCATTCCTTCACATCCTTTTAGGCCACTGTTCAAAGGCCACCTTCTCACCGAGGCCTCCTGGACCAGCTCTGTGTCCTACCCTCCTCCTGCTTCACTGTTGTCCTCAGCTCTTACCCGTCCTGCGTTACATGTGTGCACATCCCAACTGTTTATTATCTGTCTCCGCCTACAAGAAATGGAAGTTCCACGAGGGCAGCGACCTGTGGTATTTCATCATTGCCGCCTTCCCGGAGGCGTGTGGCTCGTAATAGTGATTCAATAAGTGTTTGTCAAATGACTGAATGAACGGCCTTATAAGTGATACCAAGGAGTAGTGGTGTGTTGGTGTGATAGTGGTACTGTCCCAAAGGCAGAGGGAAGCCGTCCAAAGCCCTGAAGGATAGAAGTGGCAGGGTCTGGTTTAGGAAGATCTTCTGTCCAAATTAAAGGGGACTAGAGGCTGGAGGACAGAGAGGAGGCTGTGCTGCCCCTCGGTGTGAGCTGGTGGGTCTGGACCAGGGCGGGGGCAGTGGAAAGGCTACAAGGTGATGGGATATGGCGCCCCCGGGAGGTCTTGGTGCCAGCTTAGCCGTGGGAGTTGTAGGGAGCTGGGAGGGTGGGGGGTAATGTCCACATTGCTGAAGTTGGGGGCTGATTGGGAGGCAGAGCAAGCTCAAGGGGACAGAGGAGTCAGAGTTAATGGGCTGTGCTGGAGGGGACAGTGGACATCCAGGTTCCCACAGCAGGTCCTGGGAACAAAGAGCAGGATGCTGGCTGAACTAGGACATGGGAGGTGGTGACTAGTGAAGGGTAGAGCTACAGCTGTCTCTGCAGAGGGATGGCGGCTGTGGAAGTGAGGCCGGCTGCCGGTAAAGGTGGGAACAGTAGAGACCTGGTGCTCAGAGCGTGAGTCCCGCAGCCCTGCTCAGACCTGGTGTCATGGGGAGGGTCAGACAGGCAGTTCACGGGGACCCAGGCCATGAGCGGGGTTCCGGGGAGGGGTGCCGCCAGGCCAAACCCCAAGCAAAGTGACCTGACCGGGGTCGTCAGTTCATCGCTGTGCCCCAGCGAGGCCCTCAAAGCTGTGCCCGCCTGCCTGAGAGTGGCCGTGCCCCATTGCTGCCACCTGCCAGGCTCTTGTGCCAGGAGGGGCCTCCCGGGTTGTTCTCAAATCCCACCTGGCCAGAAGCCCCCTCCCAGTCTGTGGTAGGACTGGCCCTGTCCCCTCCCCTGCTTTGGCCCCTCTCCTGCCAAGAGGAAGGCCCAACCTCCCTTCCTGCTGACTTTTCCAGTCCCAAGAGCTGCATCCTATTTTATTTTCCATCTAGTGTTTCTTTGGCTTTCAGAGAGGCTCCGTGCTGAGGCTAAAAGCCGTCCGTCGACAGCTCTCGATACAGATGTCCTGCCGTCTGAGAGCTGGCCTGGTCACAAGAGCCAATCCACGTGGAGCCAAGCAGTTGGAGGAGGGGAGCACATTGCTAGCCCAGGCCAGCTTCAGCCAGCAGGGGGGACACTGGGGAGGACAGGGCTGAGCCCAGGACAGCGCTGTGAGCGGGGCACACGGCTCTTCTCTCTGAGCCCTGGGTCCTCACCTGCACCACAGGATGCTAAGAGTGCCGGGTGATGCTGGGCAGCTCTGGGCACAGAGCCCGGTGCATTGTGGGAGCTCCACGAGTGGCAGCCCCTCCTGAGACGGGGCTGATTCTCCTGAGTCACTGCAGGCGCCCCGCCTCCCAGGCTGCTGCCCCAGGGTGGAGTTCCTTCCTACAAAGAACTGAGGGCAGAGAGGGGCTCAGGACCCCTGGCCCAGGCCCGGGACCAGGACAGGGGCCTGGTGTCTGCCTGGCTGCCAGGTGGGGGACGGGGTGCGCAGTGGGGAGGCTGCTCCCGAGGGGGTATTTTCTGACACCACAATGTGCATTTAGCCCTGCGACCTCCCTCCTGTCCCCATCACAGTGTCCCAGGCGGTGTGTTCTGGGGGAGGGCTCCCCCTCAGGCTCAGACACAGCGTCACTGCCCCGCGTCAGCACCCAGCACTCTACCTGCCTGTGTCCTCACGTCCCCAGGACATGGGTGAGGTCACTGATCTCACTCACAGATGAGGGAACAGAGAGGGAAGAGGGGTCACACAGCAGGGAAGAGGGGCGCCTGGTGGCAGAGGCCCAGCAGCTATTGAGACATGGGGCTGGGGCGGGTCATAGGGTCTGGCCCCAGAGCCTGTGCCTTGACTGTGTCCCCGTCCTGCCCCTACAATGCTGTCCCCATGCCCTGTGTCACCCACTGTACCCACCGAGGCCTCACAGCCCCCCTGCACTGTCAGCCTCATCATCCCCACTCTACAGATGAGGACACCGAGGCCGGAGGGAGGGGAAGAGGCTTGTGCAAGGCCTGGGGCTGGAACAGGGATCAAACCCATGTCTGCTGCCTCCACAGCCTGAGCCCCACCTGGGACCCTCTCAGATACCCCCTGCCCCCTGGGAGGGGTCAGCAGGACACAGCGGGAGGAGCCAGGGCAGGGTCAGCCCGGAACGGAGTCAGGCGAGCCCAGGGAGGATCCAGGCTCTGCCAGCTGCCCCGTCAGGTGCAGGACTCCCCTGGGGGCTCCCCTCTCAGGCCCCGTCCACCCCTCCAGCCTCCAGGCCCCCCCTGGTGCGCAGGCCTGACCCTGGAGCCCTGTTCTGACGTCCTGCGGGAGGACAGTGTGTTCACAGGCCAAGAAAGAGCAGGAGCATCTGCCTCCCTGTCCTGAAGCCTCGCTGATTTCTACCAAAACAAGCGGGGGCAGAGGTCGCCCAGATCTGTCATCCCCACAGGTCACCTGGCCGTGGATTTCACAGCCTGGCTGACATCCTCCCGGCCCGGCTCTAATGATCGCATTCTCCCATAGGATCGTGTCCGATGACAGGGACACTTTCCCTTCCTGGTGGTGGCAGGGGCGGGTTGGGGCTGGGGCTCAGCCCCAGCCAGAGGGCTCTGATTGCCATGGAAACGGGTGGCTGGGGAGGGCTGGCCCTGAGGCAGAGGCCCCTCAGCCGGGCTCCAGCCTCCAGAGCCGGGTCCTCCTGAGCCCAGGCAGGGTCTGGGCCCTCGGTTCTGTCACCATCCCCACTGTGCAGGTGGAAGCGACCCCTCCCACTTCAGAGCCCCAAGGGACATCACCCAGGCTCCTGCCAGCGGAGATGGAAAAAAGGCTGTGCTCAGCACCTCCGGGTTTAGAGACCACGGCTGCCGGGGCTGAAAACTGAGGCTGCAGGGGGTAGGGGGTCTGGGGGACCAGGACTGTGGGCTTGGAGAGGCCCCTGGAGGCCTTTGGCTCAGTCTGCTCCTTTTCTGGATGGAGAGCTGAGGCCCTGGGGGTGGGCAGTCCTCACAGCGCCCCAGCTCAGCACCGACCTCCCTGCAGACACTCGTCCCTGACGTGTGCAGCTCTGAACCCCGGCTGCACCTCCTGGGGCCTCGGCCATCTCCCACCTTCTCCCAAACAGGGGGCCCCGGGCCGGCCATGTGAGTGTGGACCCAGGGTCTGCTGCTTCCTGAGCTGCAGCCGAGGCCCAGCTGCCCACAGGGCAGGAGAAGCTTCAAACCACCCCACCCCGCGGGGCCCGCTCCCTGCCCTCCCTCCTGCCCGAGGTCTGCGGGCCCCGAGGCTGCTGTTCTCCAAGTCCCAGGGCCCAGTGTGGGGACAGGGGGATCGGGCAGCATTGTGTGCATAGTCTGGGGTTTTCAGAGCACGTTTTTGGTGCCCAGATGGATGATGACGATGGAGAGACAGGGAGGGCGGCAGCACCAGGAGTCGCTCAATGTGGGGACACCATCCCAAGGCCTGTGGGAGTCACAAAGGGCGTTAGGCAGCGATCAATGTGACTGTCCTGTGTTTGGGACGATCACTGTCTGGTGGCCAGACAGTGTGCCAACATGTGTGCAGCCCGGGGCAAGAGACCAGTGAGGCCCACAGACCAGTGGACTAAACATCTAAAACTTATAAACCAACTAACAAACTATTAAATGAAGTAAGTTTACCCTCCTACCTCCACGAATTCCTGAGCTCTGCACTGGAATGTGGGGAGCAGAGAAAGCTGGCCCCTGACCCCTGACCCCAGACCCCTGACCGCCTGGGCCAGCCTCCTTCCCTTCCCTCCCTCGGCTCAGCCAGCTCCGCAGTCTCACACACACTGTGCAGACACCCAGCTGCAGGTCCAGGCTCTGTCCACCTCCCCACAAACAGCTGTACTTTTTGGGTCTAAGACAGTGCACACTGGCTGTGTGGTTCACCCGCCAGAGAATGGACCCGGAGATGAGGCCACGCAGGCCCTGGCAGCAGGTTCGGGTCACTCAGGAAGGGAATTCTGGGGTTGGAGTACCGGAGCTTGTTTCCTTGTCGCCTTAGCCCCTGATGGGAGGGGCACGGCTGGAGGAGGCGGGAGCAGAGCCCCCTAACGCATGGGGCCCCAGGCAGGGACCCCCTTGCTCAGGTCTCAGGGTTAGAGGGTAGATGGATTGAAGGGGAGATGGTGGGGCTGAGGGACCAGGCAGCAGGGCAGGGGGATGGCTGGGCCAGAGATGACCAGGGTCTGCGATGGGGCAGGGATGGTGAGTGTAGGGGAGGGGGGGTTCCGGAGGTTTGAAGAAGTTAAGGTTGGCAGGACCCGATGGCCCTGGGGTGTAAGGAGAGGGCAGTCAGGGATGTCCCCATTTCTGATTGGGATGAGCAGGTGCTGGGGGGCAACACCAAGATGGAATGATGGGGAGGAGCAGTTCTGATGGGAAGACGACGGGTTTGGCTTTGAACTTGTCGAGGGGCAGGAGGCCGAGGGCCACCCAGAGGGCAGAGGCTGCAGGAGCCCCAGACAGGAAGGTCCAGGAGGTGGGGCGGCCTGTCCAGCTCCGCACTGTGTGTCCAGCACTTAGGACACGCTGGGCAAATCAAAGACCCTCCATATGGATCACGGCTCAGGGGGGCTGTTAGCACATGGATGGCGGGTGGGCCCACGGGCTGGGTGAGCTCACGCAGGGAGAGGGAGGGAGAAGAGAGCAATGGGGCAAATGGGGGCCCTGTCTTAGTCAGCGCGGCTGCCATAACACAATACTACAGGCTGGGGGGCTTAAACAACAGAAATTAATTTCTCACAGTTCCAGAGGCTGGAAGTCCGAGATCAGGATGCTAGCCTGGCCGGGTTCTGGTGAGAGGTTTCCTCTGGGTTACAGACAGCCGACTTCTCACTGTGTCCTCACGAGGCGGAAAGAGAGCCAGCTAGCGCTCTGGCCTCTTCTTATATAAGGGCACTAATCCCAACACGGGCTCTACTTCATGACCTCGTTGAAACCCAATCACCTCCCAAAGGCGCCACCTCCAAATACCCTCGCATTGGGGGTTAGGGCTTCAACAGATGAACTAGGGGGATACAGTTCAGCCCAGAGCATGCACCAACGTGTAAGGAGGAGGAAAGAAAGAGGAGGCCAGAGGGCGGGTGAGAGGGAGGCGGCGGTCTGCGAGGCTTTGCAGGGGTCCTGGAAGGGCACTGGAGGTGGGTCTCACCTGGGGGGAGGCAGGAAGTTTCCTGCCCACAGCAAGGAGTTGGACGGATGACTGCTGTAACAGTGGTCCAAACCCAGAGCCCTGGAAACATCCGGCAGAGGAATGTCGATCTCCACTGGGAGCTGAAGGGATCCTCTCCCAGTTCGACTTCCGACTGTGGCCTGGAAGGTGGGGTGGAGATGGGAGATGGGTGGTGGGTGGGGAGCAGGCGCTGAGTGGGGAGACGCAGGGCATGGTGCAGAGACTGGGGGACCTGGTGCATCTGGGGCAGAGGTAGGAGAGAAGGCGGGATGGGGGCTGAGGGGACTGAAGACAAGCAGGAGAGTGCTGGGTATGGAGAAGCAGATTGGAAGAGGGCAGAAGGACACGCTGGAGATACGGCAGACAGCCCAGGGCTGGGACAGGCCCCGCTGGTGGGGGAAGGAGGGTGAATGCCTGGAATCAAGCAGCCTTCCAGCGCTAACAAGCCTCAGATGAGAAGAATCACAAAATCATACTGTCTTAAAGCCTGAGGATCTTATGAAGTCTTATAATGTTAGGATAATTGAATCATAGAATCTCAGAGACTCAGGTTTTTAAAATCACAGACATTTCGAATCTTAAATTGCTTGATCTTCAAAATCTTGGCCACTCCCCCTCCTGGTAAGGATAATATGCACTCTGCGCTCAGCGCTCTGCACGCATTATGTCCTTTTGTCTCCATGACAACCCTAAGAAGTGGAAACTACTATTTTGCCTGATTTTTCCAGATGAAGAAACCGAGGCTGGGTGAGTTTAAGTCATTGCTGAAGGTCAGACACCTTGCTGGCAGCATGGCCAGGACCTGATCCAGATCTCTCGGCCTCTGAAGCCTATGCTCCCAACCTCTCAGCTAGTTTGTCTCCTGTGAGGCCTCTCTGCTGAATGCTCACCCGTCCTCTGTGCACACCTCCAGTGACGGGGAGCTCATTACCCCTCCCCAGGGCCATCCATCCATCACAACTGTGGACACATCTCTCCTTCTCAGGACATCCACCCATCAGCCTCAGATCTGTCTTGGGAGACCCACAGAAGACAAACCGTCACCCAGGTCTCCCACAGGGAGAGGGGGCAGCTACCCGAGGTGGGACGGTGATGGCACAGGAGAGGAGGGTCTCGGGTTAGGAAACCCCAGCTGCAGCCCCTCCCTGTGAAAGGGAGGGGAGTTTATCCTGAGAGAGGGAGTCAGCACAGATGTTAGGAGCAGGCGCGCTGAGAGACAAATGAAGATGGAGCCCAGAACACTGGGGAGGTAGTGGGGTGGAGGGTGGAGGGGTGCGGGGAGGGACTGTGCGATACAGAAATACAATTCTACTCCAGGGTCAGAGTCATGCGGCCTAACGAGACTGGCATCCTAAGTGCTGTGCCTTTATTTTCTTAGCTCTTTTCTCTGAAACCTTATTCTGCAAAATGTGCCCTGTGCCATCCATCCTCCCAGATGGCTTTTTAAGTGAAGCCGTTTGTTAAGTAGAAGAAAAGGGAGATTGATCAAAGGGGTGAACAGGCAGAGCTGCCGCAGCCCCGAGGAGAAGACGCAGTGGGAACAGCGAGTGGGAGGGCGGGGCGGGGAGAGCCCTGGGGTCCAGGAAAGGGCAGAGCAGGGCCTCGCAGGACGGGACCTCAGGCACAGCCGAGTCCACGTGACAGAGTCTCAGTGACAGTCCCTGACAGCGCCTGACCCCACTGTGAGCCCAGCTCTGGGGCGAGCACTTTGGACTCTCTGGCCCAGCACGTCCTCACACGAGCTGTGCAGCAGGCCCCGTGAGTGTCTTAGTAGCTCGGGCTGCTATAACAGAGCACCACAGGCTGGGTGGCTTATAAACAACAGAAACTTACTATCTTGCAGTTCTGGAGGCTGAAGACTGAGGCCAGGGTGCCAGCGTGGTGTCCCGGTAAGAGTTCTCTTGTGGGTTGCAGATGGCCGCCCTGTCACTCTATCCTCACATGGCAGAAAGAGAGCGAATTAGCTCTCTGGTCTTTTTCCCAGGGCGCTAATCCCATGCATGGGGGCTTCACCCTCATGACTTCATTATCTCCCAAAGGCCCACCTCCAGATATCATCACAGTGGGGATTAGACTTCAACATACAAATCTGGGGAGACACCAACATTCCGTCCCTAACAATGACCACCCTCATTGCACAGATGAGAAGCTCCGAGAGGTGCAGGCACTTGCCCAAGATCACACAGCTGGTGAGAGGCAGACTTAGGCTTTGAGCCTGGGGCGGTCAGACTGCAGAGCTCTGGTTTTTAACCAGGATATCACACAGCCTCGGGCTGACAGAGGCTGAATCGCTGGGTATGGGGCCCAGGTGTCTGTATTTTTAAAACTCCACCCCTCACCCCAGGACATTCTAATGCACAACCAAGGTTGGGAACACCTGAGCTGCCCCAACCTCCTCATTGTGCAGATGGAGAAATCAAGATCCCCAGAGAGGTGGCGCTTACGCGGGGTCACACTGCAGGTCGGAGGGTGTGGATCCTGCACCCCCTCTCCAATGAGTTCTCAAGGTGAGTGTTTACTGAGCCCATCACCGGGGAAGGAAGAGGATACACCTGGCTGTTACCGCAGGTCCACAGCCCAGAGGGAGGGCCCGGGATGGACTCCGTGTCCTCCTTGGCATCTCCAGGCCTCTTTTGCCCCCTCCCCCTTCCTCAGTGCAGCACCCCCCCAAGCCAGGCTTCGAGGGGTCGTGACGGGTCACCACTGTCCCTGGCCACAGATGGCTCGTGCACCACCTTGCACCAGCTGCCCCAGCCCGGTGTCCACAGCAGCGGCTCCGTGAAGGATCGTGAATGGGAAGAAGCCGGAAGTGCCTGGGAAGGGGGGCTCCCAGGCAGAGGGGTCGCAGGAGAAAGCAGAGCAGCTTCCTCTCGAGGCAGCCCAACTCCAGGCCCTGCATGATGTCCTTCCAAGTTTCAAATCAAATGTTACCCCAAAAGAGGGGGATCAAGGCCGTCTCAGTCGATAAACAATACTGGGAAATGGTGGTCGTCTCACACTCGCAAACGGGCCTCCCTCTCCGGAGGAAGGGGCGTCTGCCCCAGTTTCCAGAGGGCAGAGCCAGGCAAGGAGGCCACAGCCAGAGGCCATCAAGGTGAGGGAGAAGCCTCACTCCTCCCTGCTGCCCCAGGGGCCTCAGCGCTCACTGTCTGTCCCCCAAGCCCGCTCCTCCTGGGGTTTCCTGGCCCAGCAAAGCCCTAGGAAGCCCTGAGAAGCCCCTCTCCTTCATCACTCGCCCAAAGGTGAATTGTCATGTCTGCCCCCATTCATTCACCAAGTAAAAAAGTACCCTGTGTGCCCGCCCTGCACTAGGGACACAGCCCTGACCGAGGCAGCCCGGTCCCTGTCACCAAGGAGCTCACACTCTAGCAGCGGGAGACAGGCCAGGTGAGCACAGGTGATGAGGCACAGCTGTGCTGAGGGTGTGCTTGGTGCCCTGGAGCTGCAGATCCAGCAGGGGAGGGGGCGCCCCGGGCAGAGGGGACAGGGGGGCAGAGGTCCCCCAGGTGGGGAGAGCTGGGGGTGGATCTCTGCAGAGGGAGATCCAGGGTCTCCATCTCTGAGCAGCCCTACCTGCATCCCGGTGAGCCTAGGTCCTCCCAGGTCACCTCTCACCTGACTGGACGCTGTGATCCCATTTCCCGTCTCTAAAAAGAGTTAATTACCACTCTGGGGCTGGCCCCGCCCACACGCCGAGCTGGCTCCGCCCACACGCCCTGAGGCCCCTAAGGCCCCTGTGCTTCCTCCCGCTGACCATCGCCCACTGACCTTCCCCTTCTCCCCTCTGCCAGCCTCCCCTGCGCCCTGAACTCCCGCTGAGGCCCCCACTCCTTTGGATGCTGAGGGTCTCATGGGGTCCGAGGGGACGGGCTTGTATTTGACGCCGTGTCCTAGAGGCCGCTGGCACCTCCCGGACCCTTTGGGGCCGTGTCCTCCTGTGTAATCGGCATCATCCCCCCCCGCAGGGCCGCCCGAGACTGGGATGTGGGAGCCCCGGCCCCGTGCCCCCCAGAGGCCCAGCGGACAGAAGAAATTCCATCTCCTGAACCCCCAGGACTCGGACCAGGACCCTGAGGAGCAGACGTCCCGCCCCGTGAGCCCCCCGGTCCCCAGGCAGATGGGCCTCTGCCCGCCGCTCCTCTGGTCCCCGGACACGGGGCTCCCTGGACGAGACTTGTAACTGGGCGGTGGTCAGAGCACAGGAGCATATTCTGGAACCTCTGGTAGTGGGCAGAAAGCCGGGGGTGGGGCAGACACAGGAGGGACCGTGGGCTTCAGTCAAGTCCGCTGTCTCTCTGATGTGGGTCCTGATTCTGCCTCTGGTCCTGGGGGTGGACGGGCCAGTACCTCTGGGAAAACCACCGAGGACGAGGGACGGACAGGGATCCAGCAGCCCCGTGGGCGAGACACCGGGTGCCGGGCCCTGGGCCAGACCCTCCATGGGCGTCGTCTCTGGGATCCTCCTCAGCCTCCTGAGGAGAACACTGTTGTTGATCCTGTTTTAGAAATGAGGAGGCCGAGACTCAGAGAGATGCCGTGCCTGCCTTCCCCTCATCTCTGAGTTTACCCCTAAACCACCAGATTTGCTGACCAGGCTGCAGCCCTTCTGCTCGTGTTCGAGGGTGACTTAGAAACGGTGACTGTCCTATTTACAGATGGCTTCAGAGGCGAGTGTCGGCGATGAGAGGGCACCGGCTGCTCCTAGTCCAGCCCTGTCAGAGGCTCACACCAGCTCCGGGACGTGCGGGGAAAGTTGCTGCAAGGATAGTGAAGTGAAGGGACAGCCTGTGAGCCTGGAGCAGGTGACTCCGCTGGTGACCCCACAGTTGGGGAGACTGGCCCTGCTGGGGGTTGAGGCCTTGGGGACGGAGGCTTTCAGCACAGACTCCTAGGACATAAACTACTGGGTTTGGAATTGACTCTAACTGGTCCAGTCTCTGGAACTGGGGGGTCATCCTGGAGGGGCTGGGACCTCCAGAGGGAGGGAATGCCTGAGAGGGAGGCCAGCCAGAGGGAAACCGAGTCTCAGAGATGGGCCTTGACACAAGGGCTTAAGCACATGGATTTTGCCACACCTGAGTGAGACTCCACCCTAGACTTTGTACTGATAATAAAAATAATAACAAAAGCAAACACTCATGCAGCATTGACAGGTGCTCAGCGCTATTCTAAGCACTTTACACATGTTAACACGTTCAATTCTCGTAACAACCTTATGAACTAAGCATCATCATTCCAATATTACAGAGGGGGAAACTGAGACACAGAGAGGTTGAGTAGCTTGCCCAGAGTCACGCAGCTACTGAGCGGCACAGCCAAAATGCAAACCCAGGCTGTCTGACTCCAGCGTCTGGGTCCTTAACCACTCCTCTCTTGCCCGGCCGTGAAATGCAGCGAGAAGCAAGTAAGTGCGTTGAAGTGAGCTCTGGCAGAGGCTGGAGGTGGGAGTGTGATGCGTGCAGATTGTCTTTTGTAAGGTGCACTCTGGGAGTTCAGGCTCCAACAAACAGTCACGGGGGACCTACTGGGCGTCAGGCCCTGTTCTGGGCCCTGGGTGGACTGGAGGGAGGGAGACCAGCTGGGAGCTATTGCAGCAGGTGGGTAAACAGAGACCCAGAGAGGGAGGGCCATGCCGTGACACAGAGGTGAGGGCAGGTGGCATGGGCCCGCCTCTGACCCCTGCCCGAGCTGCCCACCCTGGCTGCGTCTTGTCCTTGTCGTGAGGCTCCCGAACACCCAGGAGTCTGATTGGTTGACCGTGGAGCTGGGGAGCAGGCGCCGCAGACCAGGGCTGTGGGTGCTGAGACGGGGCCCTCATGGCTGCGGGGGGGTGTCCGTCAGGGCGGCTTCCAGGAAAGCGATCGGGTGGTGAAGCCCCTGAGCCTGAGACGCGTCGCTGCTCCCGATGCCAGGACTCCACCTGCAGGGACCTGTCCTGAGGACGGTCAGGGACTCAGCACACGGTGCCCGAGACGTCCCCCACAGCCTGCTGTGTAGGAGAGACGGCCTGCGATGCTCTGGGTGCCTGGCGGTCGGGTGGTGAGGTAAACTATGGCGCATCCACACGAGGTACAGTTACGAAGCTGTTAATATCACGCTTTTGAGGAATGTTCAGTGATGTGGGAAAATGCTGATAAGAATGCTGAGAGAATGAACGGAATATAGAGTATGGTACCAATTACGTAATATTTCAGTATGTGCAGAGAAAAAGCTCAGATGATGGTGATGATGATGATGGTGGTGATGATGATGGTGGTGGTGATGATGATGGTGGTGGTGATGATGGTGGTGGTGACGACGGTGGTGATGGCGACGCTGGTGACGGCGGTGGTGGTGGTGACAGCGACGCTGGTGACGGCGGTGGTGGTGGTGACGGTGGTGGTGACGACGGTGGTGATGACGGTGGTGATGACGAGGATGGTGGTGACGGTGATGGTGGTGACGGTGGTGATGGTGATGATGGTGGTGATGGTGATGGTGGTGGTGATGATGGTGGTGGTGGTGGTGATGGTGGTGATGGTGGTGGTGATGATGGTGGTGATGGTGATGGTGGTGGTGGTGATGGTGGTGATGGTGGTGATGATGGTGATGGTGGTGATGATGGTGATGGTGGTGATGATGGTGATGGTGGTGATGATGATGGTGGTGGTGATGATGGTGGTGGTGGTGATGATGGTGGTGATGGTGGTGACGATGATTCTGGTGATGATGATGATGGTAGTGATGATGGTGGTGATGATGATGATGGTAGTGGTGGTGGTGGTGATGATGACGGTGGTGGTGGTGGTGATGATGACGGTGGTGATGATGATGATGGTGGTGATGATGATAGTGATGATGAAGGCTGCTATTTATTGAGCATTGCTATGTTCCTGACTTGACTTCCATTAGCTCATTTAAACCTCCTAATGACCCTGTATGGTGGGAGCCCTTATAGTCCTAGCATTTGAGAAAAATGAGGCACAGAGAGGTTAAGTGACTTGCCTGAGACAGGACTTGACACACAGCTGAGACAGGACTTGAGCCCGTGTCTGGCAGCCTCTGAAACCCCCTCTACACTGTCTACTGCTGTCTGTATCTGCCTGCTGGAGGCAGGGTGGGGGGCAGGCTGTGAAAGGAGTCCCGAGAGCTTTGTGGAGGAGGCGGCCGTTACAGATCACTCCTCCTTCCTGAGGTGGGGGTCATTGTCCTCCCGATTTTACAGGCGGTGGCTCGTGCACCGGCTCAGGGGAGGTGCTGAGGGCCTTGGAGCAGGTCTGTGGATGTGACCTCTCAAGTTCCCGTCTACCGTGAGTGGCTGGATGGGGCTGGGGAGGGCCAGGCACAGGCTGGAGGCCCACGCCCTGAGGCCCAGGCACTCCAGGGTGGCTCTGGGCTGTGTGGACGATACAGGGGGCTCCCCTGCAACCTGTCTGCCCAGGCCGGCCGAGCCCCTCCTGTGGGCAATCCCGGTGACTCCATGGGCTGAGCGGTGTCCCTGCAGAGTCCTCGAGTTTATCCAGGGGGCTCCTCTAGGGGCCAGAGCAGCAGGTGGGGACAGGTGTCGGTGGCTGCCTCGTCACCCCCTCTAGGCCCATTAGAGCTGCTTTCTCATCCGTCACCTTCAAGGAAAGGCAAACACCAGGGCGGGAGCATCCAGCAGCCATCTCTCAAGGGCTCCTCAATTGCGGAAGCCACCATTCCTGGTCCAATGATGAATTATTGAGTTATTTCCCTTAATATTGATTTCTGCCAGACACCCCCACCCCCGCCTCATGCTCCCTGCATCTCCTGTGCCAACCTGGGCCTCAGCAGCGGGCTGGCGGGCAGGCTCTCCGTCCAGGCCACATGCTCATTCGCACACCTAAAGAGGAATGGTGTGAGGCCCCCTGGACTTGATCCCCCACCCTCGAATGTGCGAATATCTCCTCGGCTGCTTGTGTGGACGGACCAAGATGTTCTCCCAAATGTGGTGCAGCAGTCCGAGCAGGCGAGGGAGGCTGCCGGGAAGGAGGAAGGGGGAGTCATGCATTCCTCCCTCCACCCGCCCCCTCCCTGCCACCCTCTGTCACCCACACCTGCCTCCGGGGGATGCTCAGAGCGGGAAGTTTTAATTCGGGCTGTGCTGATGCCTCGGCTACTGAAGACTGGCTGCCCAGGCCTCCTGCCCTACGGCGTCTCTGGTGCAGCCAGACCCTCACCTTGTAGCTGTCAGCCTGAACCGTGTGTGTTCGCAGACTCTGGAAGCAGGGAGAATGTCGACCGCCTCTGTGTGTGTGCATCTTGCCTTTACAGAGCGCATTTCCACCCATTCTCTGCAGGCCCCGAGAGTCGCAGGAATCACCAGTACCCCTTACAAATGAGAAAATCGAGTCACAAAGAAGTAGGCTGTTTCCGAGCTGGTTAAGAAACCTGAGCTGAGCTGTATTTGACTGCCTCCACCTGAGAGAGGAGCCCACTGTCTCTGGGCAGGGCAGACGGGAAGGGGTGCACACGGGGGCCGGGCAAGAGAGTCTAAGAGTAAACACATCCCCCAGCTAGTGCCTGGATCTCCTCCCTCTGAGCGCCCTCAGACCTCTCCCTCCTGAGGCTGCCCAGCCCCTCAGGAACAGCTTTGGCTCTGAAAATCGCTCCTCTCAGTGAGCTGAAATTCATTCATTCATTCGTTCATTCGTCGTTCGCTCATTCACCTTGAGCACCTGCTAAGTCCCAGGCACTCTCCTGGCCCAGACACACAGCCGTGCACACAGTAGTCCTGCCTTCATGGAGTCGACCTTTGCCTGAGGAGAAAGACAATAAGCCAATAGATACGCAATAGAGTGAAGGGCAGGGGGGAAACCAAACAGGGGAGGGGGACGGGGGTGCGGGGGTGGAGAGGGGGATGATGTCGAGCCGCTCCGGCCACCACCTGAGGACATCCACACCCTTGCCTGACCTGTGCTGCTCAGCTCACGCGAGAGGAGGCGGCCACCCCCGGACTCCCGCAGACCGGCCTGCTCTGAGACTCTCATCCATCTCCTAGGCTCCTCCAACCTCCCACAGGGTCTCCTCGGCCAGCAGATGGAGGCTGCCGGGACTGTGGGGCCATTGTGGCCACCACAAGGGCAGAGCCTACGAAGCCAACCTTGCCTCTGCCTTCTTTTCCCTGGGCTATGAGCTGAGCATTCGAAACTTAATTGGTTTTGCAATTAAAAGATGCAGCGAACAGGGGATGCAATTAATTTTACATAAACATGTTCAGGAATTAAGTGTTCCAGCCTTCGGTGCATCCTTAAATGGTGCCTGTTAGCTCTCCGCATATCGATCTGGGCTGCTCACACAGCTTGACAGGGAGAATTCCTCATTCTGCCTTCCTTTTTGGGGTGTCTCGTGTGGTTCACTGGGTCCTGCCAATGGTTCCAGTTTAGGAATAAGCGTCATTTTCTCTGTCTGATAGACGAGGAGGCAGAGGGTCAGGGAGGGGCAGTGACTCGTCCAAGGTGCACAGCAAGCCTGGGGCAGAGGAGAGAGGCCAGTCACGGGCTCCTCCAGCTTCTGGCCCCACTGCCCTTCCTGTCCCACCACACATTTAAAAACCAGAAAAGGCTCTGAGCTCAAAGACAAAAGTTCTTTCTGCGAACAAAGCAGCTGGTGTATTTAATGCCCATTCTATGCCAGCTCCACACTTGGCCCTCCACTTACATCACCATATTCCATCCGCGCAACAGCCCTCTAAGGGGGTGTGATGTTCCAATTTTACAGATGAAGAGACCGAGGGTCAGAGAAGCTCAGTAGCCTGACCAAGCCACATAGTACAGGATTTGAGCCTCAGCCTCCTTCCACTTCTGGGCAGGGTGCTCGTCCCACCACCTGCATGTATGGTTAAGAAAAAAGCTTCTGAAACAAGAGGGGGGAAATAGGCCTTTCTCCAAATAAATGGAACAAAGTTTAAAAATACCTACTATGTGCTTGGAGAACATTTTTAGCACCTACTCTGTGCCTAGGGATATGCTCAGTACTTTATATCTTTTTTTAATTTGATCCTCAAAACAGCCGTCCAAGGTGGACAATATTGTTCCTTTTTACAGAGGATGAAACTGAGGCCCAGAGAAATCAGTAAACACACTCAGAACCACACAGCAAGCGAGTGGAGGAGGTAGAATTGAGACCTGGGTCCACCTGACCCACAGCCCCTTCTGCACAGGGAAGTGCCTGTTCTGGGTGCCCAAGGGGCACTTGCGTTCCCCTCACCCACTGAGAGCTCCTCATCCGTAGAGCGAGGGGTAAGGTGGGGTGGGGTGGGGTGGACAAGCCCCAGCTTGTTGAGTCTGCCAGCCGTGGGCTTCCATCCTGGCTCTGCTGCTTCCCAGGCGAGTGGCCAGAGCAAGTTACCCTCCTCTCTGGGCCTCAGTTTTCTTGGCTGTAAAATGGGCTCATAAGAGGACCTTCTTGTAAAAATGGGCTGGTTTGGAAGATCGAGTGAGGAGGCAAAGTTCTGTCTCGGCCCCAGTTAGTGTTCTTCACGGCACGCGCCTCGGTGCATCATGATTTCACCTGCTTGTTTAGTTGAGGGTTTTCCCCCTCTTCTTCACCTGATCGCGAGCTCCATGAGGGTGGGGACCGCATCTGTCTCAGTTCCAGCTGCCTTCCCAGGTCTCAGCGTGAGCTCAGGCACACAGCAGGTGCTCAGGGAGAAGTTGTGAGTGGAGAACGGAGATGCTGCTACCTGGCACACAGTAGGCGCTCAGGCAGCTGTGGACATTTGTTAATATTCTCTGAATCCCACAGAGACCTGCACGCACCCGGGCACCCTCCACTCGCCTCTCCTGGCCTCTCCCCATCCCGGCTCCCCCCTACCCTCAGCACTGCCCCCACCTCCCCATCCAGGTGAGCATTGTCCTTCAGAAGCAGCCCCAGGATACTGGTGTCACCCCCACCTCTGGCCAGTGCCGTCCAAGCTCGTTTATAAGTTCCAGAAGCAAGTCCTGAGCAATCCAGAGTCCCCCTCACTGGGCAGTCCTTACTCTTTTGGTGTCCCCCTATGGCCCAAGGTCACAAAGGGGGTCCCTGACAAAGTGTGGACTTGAGTTCCGTCCTGTCCCATCCACTTGTCCACAGCTACCTCCTTGTGCTCTGGGGCCACATTTGGGCACTTCCAAGTGCAACCCACTCCTTACCCTCCTGAAAGGTCCCCCTTCTCTTCTCTACCAGGAACATCCCAGGGCCTTTACTTGCACCCCCACGGCCTGGCTTCTCATCAGTCCCCTCACACCCCGGCCCTCTCTCCCAATGCACCCAACATCAGGGTCCCTCTGGCCGTGTGGGACCCTGAACTGAACACATTCAGACTTTTATTAAGCATCCACTGTGTGCCTAGCACCAGTCCTCGAGATGCCCACTCCTGGGGGAGCATGTTCTCTCCTATTCCCGATGTGCCTCAAAGTCTTAGTCATACAAGGTTTTGCTGGTCCTCAAACACACCATGCACATTGCTGCCTCAGGGCCTTTGCACTTGCTGCTCCCTGTGTCTGAAAGTCTTTGCCCTGGCATATTTGAATGACTTGGATGTTGATGAATTGTCTAGGCAAGAGAGTGGTTAAGTCCTTGAAATCCTAAAATCCTATGACTCTAACATCTGACTTTAGATTTTATAGTTTAAGATTCTGTTAAAGTAAAGATTCTAAGACTTAACATAAGATTCTAGGTTTTGATGATTCTCAGGTTCTAAGATGCTGAGCGTCTTGTGAGTGACCCTTTGCTGCTGGAGAAGCACCCATCAGAACCTCTCATCAGCTGAGAGTGGGCTTTCCCTCTTCCTGCCCCCCCAGCCAGCCCCGTAATACACTATAGGAATGTGTAAATTCATTTGCAGTTTTAGCACCATGTACTCACTTATCTTCATGCTCTGGTCTCCAGAATACATATTGGAAGATGATGGATCTTTGGAGATTTTCTGTGTGTAGAGGACTTAAGTCTTCCGAGAAGGGATTTTGACACAGGGTACTATTCTCGCATTTGCTCCCAGGTGGGCCGGTGACTGGGCTGTAAGTGAGCCCAGAAGAGGGTCGAGGGTCCCTGTTTCCTGCTGAAGGAACTGAGAAGGGCCCTTTGTCTGCAGAGGCTTCCGGCTGTGGTGGGGACAAGGCAGGAGAACGCTTTCCATCAGGTCTGGGCAGGATGTTCTGAGAGGAGAGAACTAGCTCGTGCTGTAGACATTACCACCCCCTTTAAAAGAATAAGAAACAGCAACCCAGAGGGGCTTTGCAGATTGCATGGAGCCATAACCATAGCTAGAGGATGGCAGTCCAGCAACTTTTAACCCCTCCCCAGGCTGCAAAGCTCATCTTGAGGAAATGAACGGAGAAGCCATTTGGAAGCGGAAGCGGTGAAGATGCCCACTCTCCTCATCGATGTCATTTACACCTTCCCACAGACGCTCCTCCTTTATGTCACATACGCACGTCATTCCCGTTTAATCGATCTGAAATGCTAATTAAATGTGGGTTGATTACCAAGGGATGCATTTAGGCACCACGTAATTAACTCACAATAACGCAGGAGGTAAACTCGGCATCATACCCAACACGATAACCTTGCGAGCCTCACGCAGTGCTCTTCTTCTCATCCCCTCCCGCACTTGGACTCTTAAAACCTACTGCCCAGTCCTTATTGATTAGCAAACCATTAAAAATAGGTGGAAAGTTTAACTTAATTGACCAGAGTGAGAGGTGAGTTGGACCCAGAACAAGGTTCGGTGAGCCTTAGGTGAGCTTAGGTGAGCCTGGAAGGGAGAAAATGGTAAGGGAAGCAGCAGCCACACGGACACCCTCTGGGGTCATGGTCCCTCAAGTGGCTCTCACGGGGTCTCCATCCCGGCCGGGGTTCAGGCTGCCTTTCTTGCTCACCTGCTCACCTGTACCCTGGCCTCTGCCTCCCATCTTGTCAACTCCAGTCTGCCCTCCGCCCTGGCCATGTGAATGGTCATTCTAAAAGGCCAGCCTCACTGAAAACCTGCCATGGCTCCCTCTCCCCTAAAAATGCCCCAGCCTGGCATTCAAGCCCCTCATGATGAGGGCTGGCCTCTCTCCATCCCTTCTCCTTCCATGAACCACCCTTGGCTCTGGCCACACTGAGTTATTGTCCCAGTTTCCTGTAGAGTTCTCTCAAGCCTACAGGTTTTTGCAAATCTCTGCTCTTTTGTCCTCCCCTTATTGTTCCCCTAGCCAGTTCCCACTCACCATTTATCCCAACTTGCTTTACCTCTTCCAAGAAGCCTTCCCAGATAACCCCAGACTGTTCTTTCTTATAGGGCCAGAATCCTTTACGTATTGCCGCAATTAGCCTGCATATCAAAAATCACAAAACCTCATTGGCTAACGTCAAAACACATTTATGGCTCACTTCTCTGGGTCAGCTGTGGGTGGGCTAGGCAGCTCAGCCGGTCTTAGCTGGACTCACTCACATGTCTGGGAGGTTCCATGGTTATTGGCCAATGTAGCTGACCTTAACTGGGGTGGCCAGAGCAACATGGCTCTGCTCCATGTGTCTCTCATCCTCGAGAAGGCCGGTCCAGGCATGTCCTCACAGCAACGGTAGAGAAGCGAGAGGCAGCCCCAGAGCACAGCCTAATCCACACCCCATAGCCTCATGTCTGCTGACACCCCACTGCCAAAAGCAAGTCGTATGGGGAGCCATATGCTTTCTGTCGAGGAGTGGGACAGCTGTCCATCCACAGAGGGGGGCGCGCCAAAGTGACGTGGCAAAGGGTGCTGGCATGGAGAGGGGATGAGGAATCAGGCCCAGTGAGGCACTCTGCCTCAGAGACTGTGTATTCATCTCTCAAAGGTTTCACGACCTGCAATGTGGCAACCTTTATAAATAGCTTTATTGCATTATAGTTGACGCACAACGAACTGTGCATATCTAATGTGTCAATTTTGATGAGTTTGACATATATATACACCCATGAAATCACTGCCACAGTCAAGAAATAAACAGACCTGTCTTAGTCCATTCGGGCTGCTATAACAAAAATACCATAGACTGGGGGGCTTAAACAACAGACATTTATATCTCACAGTTCTGGAGGCTGGAAAGTCCCCAGATCAAGGTGCCAGCAGATTTGGTGTCTGGTGAGGACTCACTGGTCCCTAGATGGTCATCTTCTCACTGCTGTGTCCTCACATGGCAGAAGGGGCAAGGGAGCTTTCTCCTTTTCTAGTCCCTTTCATAAGGGCACTAATCCCATTCATGATGGCTCCACCCTCATGACGTCATCACCTCCCAATGGCCCCACCTCCTGACACCATCACACTGGGGGTTAGGATTTCAGCACATGAACTCTGCTGGGGACTCAAACATTCAGTCCATTGCAATACCCATCACCCTCAAATGCTTCCCCTGCCCTTTTGTAATCTCTCCCTCCCCCTTCTCACCACCACATCTGCTCCCCTGCCCTAGGCAACTATTAATCTGCTTTCTATTACTATTGGTTAATTTTCATTTTCTAGAACTTTATCTAATAGAGTCATACAATATGTGCCCTTACTTGTCTGGCTTCTCTCAGTCAACACAATTATAGTGTATGTATTATTACTACATTCCTTTTTATTGTTGAGTAGTATTCCACTGTATGGATAGAACACAATTTGTTTATCCATTCACCTGCTGATGGACATTTGGGTTGTTTCCAGTTTCTGTCTATTCCAAATAAAGCTGCCATGAATATTCATGCACAGGTATTCATATGGGCATATGCTTTCTTCTCTCTTGGGTAGATCCTTTGGAGTGAAATGACCAGATCGTATGGTGATATATGTTAAACTTTTTAAGAAACTGCCAAACTGTTTTCCAAAGTGTCTGTGCTCTTTTGCACGCCCACCAGCAGTGCATAAGTTCCAGTTGCTGCTCGTCCTCTGCAGCTTGGAGAGGTATTCTCAGTTATTTTTCCATCTTAGTCGGGTTGAAGTGGTATCTCCCTGTGGCTTTATTTGCATTTCTCTAATAACTAACAACGTCGAGCATCTTTTCATGCTCTCACTGGCTATCACTATCTCTTTGGCGTAGTGTCTGCTCAGAGAAAACCTTTTTTTGTTGGGTTCTGTGTTTTGTTATTATTGAGTTTTAAGAGTTCTTCGTGTGTTCTGGATACAGATCTTTATCAGATATGCGCTTGGAAAATATTTTCTCTTAGTCTGTGGCTTGTCTTGGGTGAGACTTTTAAACACATTGATTAATCTTCCTTTCCCCCAGCAATCAAAGATTAGTAAGAACTTGGCCAAGAAAGCTAGTGCTGATAGAATGTGTCAGGGTCTGATCCATCCCCTCGGTAAAAATAAAGTGATTGTCAAAAATTAAGAAGGAAAGTACCTTGTGAAGCCTCATCGAATCCATCTTCCTTCCCCAAATTACCCTAACTCTGTGGGGATGTCATCCTGCAAATCATGGTCAGGGTCGGGAACAGGCGTGGCAGGTGGGAGGGGGGATTGGGTCCCTTGTCCACATCATTTTGCTGATCCAAGATCGCCCCCTAATGGGCCAGGCTCATCCAGCTGCCGAGCTTGGCCCCCTTGGGGCTCTGAGAGGCACTAGAAGAGATAAATGGAAGCATCAGCTTTGGCTCCCCAGTTTCTGATGAAAACAAGTGTTATCATTCACTGGGCAAATTTCTCGGTGGAGATGGATGGAAATAGAACCGCGACTGGGGAGAGTCAATTTCCGCTCCTCCAGATGAGGCTGCTGAGGGAGGGAAGCCAGAGGGAGGGTGGGGCGTGGGGAGAAGCTCGTGCACACACCGGGCATAACTCGCATGTTCTGGGCTTCCTGAGGATGCCCTTTCCTTGAATGTGCAAGTAACGCGACCCCAGCAGGAACCCCTGAGCTGGGGACGTCCAGCCCTGTCCCCAGGGCTCCATCCAAGGATTCCTGGCTGTGGCAGTGTCCCCCTGGCCCCACTTGCTCTGAGGTCCAGATCATGTCCTTGATCCTCCAAACCCTCTTCTCCCTGTCTGGCCTCCTGCAGCCACCGGCCTTTCTCTCTCTGTGTTGCTCAGGCCTGGACACAATTTCTCCATTTCCTGCAGAACACAAAGAGAAGGCTGCTACCTGCTGCTGACATTCTGGAAGGTCAGGGTGCAGTGTGGGGGATCACAGCACAGGAAAGAGACAGACCCCTTGCCCCGGGGTTCTGGAGATCCCCCTGGCCCCTTCTTTGGTCCCCGGCCTGCTGCTCTGGTGCTGACCACCTCCCCTCGGGATCCCTCTCCTGTCCCCCAAGCCATATTCCCTCAGACCCCTCCCTCTCGGGCTGTCAGGGCCCCACCTCCATTTCCTTTGTTAAGTGTAGACACTGAGTCCTGCATTCACATTCCTAAAGGTGGGGGAACAGCTTTCTTTTCCCCAAGACTAGAATCCTTTGCCCCAGGCCCGGCAACTCATTCGTGGCAGCACAACGCAGCTCTGAGCCACAATGGTCAACAGCCTGGCCCTGAGGCAGGGGTCCAAATCCAGACTGCACCCACTACTTCTTGGGCGGCCTTGAACAAGTTCCTTAACCTCTCTGTGCCTCAGTTTCCCCACTTATGAAAGGGGGAAATAGTGGCCTATACTCCATAGAGAATGAAGGTGCCTCATTCAGTCACTCATTCATTCTTTCCTTTGTTTATTTGACACATGTTTAATTGAACATCTAGTATGTGCCAGCTCTGGGCTACACTGGGCATACTGTGGTGAAAAAGCCAGAAACGGTTTCCATCTTCACGAAACTTATCATCTAGGATCGAGGAAGAAGGTACACATCAAACAATTAAGTACAGATTTGATTATTTAATGGGAAGCTCATGGCCCAATTGGGGGCCGGAGATGAAGGACGGAAGTGGCTTTTCAGTGGAGACACGAAAGATAAGAGTTATCTAGATAAAGTGCCGGAGGAGACAGAGAAGGAACGTGAGCCAGAGGAACTGGCATGTGCAAAGGCCTGGAAGGGAGACGCAGCCTGGCTCTTATGAGGAACCGTGTGGAGACCTGGGTGGCTGGAGGATGGTGACCAAAGGGGACGAGGCCCAGGATGCCGTCAGAAAGAGGCCACGGGCACACAGGGCCTTGAAGGCCCTGGTCAGGCCCAACCTTCCTGGCAATGGCATGACCAGTAAACCTGGCACAAAACCCAGGCCTCAGGGGCCCCCTGTTGTCTCCATGCACTCAGGGTCTCCCCACGCACCAGTGGGATTCACACCTTTCAAAAATTCCACCCACTAGATCCTGTTCCCGTGACCCGCCATGTAGTAATGCACAGGAAACATCGTTAAGAAATTGATGACATCTGAATTATGAAGAGCAAAGTGACAAGCCCAAGACTCTCCTAGGATATTACTGTCTCTGCTGGTGTTGGACGGTCACTCTGAGATTTCAGTGTCGTGCCTGGGTGAGGAGGGCGGAGCTCCATATCTCTGTGCCTCTCTCAGGGTGATTTATGACCCCAGATGGCAGTGGAATAGAGCAGACACGTGCTCACACCTCCCACCGCTGAGCACAGATTTCCAGGAGAGCCCAGCCAATTCTGAGAAAGTTCATTGACAAATCACACTGAGTTTTAAATGCCAGCTTTCCCAAACTGCGTTCAGGGGAAGTTCTGGATGGAGTAACTGATTTCAAGAACAAAGATTTATTATAAGTTTGAGGAACGTTATATACCGTGCACGTTGGTCGGCTAAACGCTGGGAGAGTCCTACAGCCCTGAACACTCTCTGACAGTTGCAGACAAAGCAGTAGTGAGATCTGCTCTCACGGTCTTTCCATAAAATAAAGAAAAGTTTAACCAAAAGTAAGAATGACACCATTTCACAGTAAAAGACTGGCCTTTCCAAAAAGAACAGTTGGCAACTTTACATCGACAGACTACACTGAACTTATTTTTCTCATTTCACCATGAGCCTGTCACAGTTTCATCCCAGGCCGCCATGACCCCAGGCTCAGGTCTGTCCGCTGGCTCCATCAGGACCGGGGAGACGCTCCTGCACTGTTTCCTCCAGAGCCCGAGGGGCCCCAGCGTCAGGCGTTCACCCCATGGGCTTAATTCCACACCTCCACCCAAGTCCATGCCTCCTGCCACCCAGCCCTCCCTCATCTGTTCCAGGCCTGGATCCGTGTGGATAAGGCAGAGCCCAGAGAGCATCAACCACGGGTTGGGAGAGTGAGTCCTGGTCCCTGTTCTGCCGCCCACTCACCCAGTGACCTTGGGCAGGTTACTGTACAACTGTACCATGAAAGGTTGGACTGCATGATCTCCTCGTTCCTCCCCTCTCTGGTGGTCCAAGAATCTGTGATTCTGTGCAGGAAGGTCTTGCTCAGATATTCATGGGAAAATGGCCAAGTTCTGTTCTGACGGTCTCTCCTCAGGAGGGGAGAAAGGAGACACGTTGGCCTGACGATGAGCTGTGAACGCCATGACCAGAGACGCAGCCTCACGCCAGTCACTGCGGGCCTGGCTGCAGGGAGCGTTCGTTCCCAGAGTGAGCTGAGCAGGGTGACGCCCTGAGCCCAAGACCTGCGCGCTCCTCTGAGATGTGGGCTTGGGGATTAACTAAGCGGGCGAGAAGGAGTGAAGCCCCTCCCGGGAGACAGAGCCTCGGGGGAGATGGACCAGCGAGGAGGGGCCAGCCCCTGATGGCAGGAGAGGGGCGTGGGAACAGGGGAGGGCGTGTCACCACCACCATCATCAGCATAACAGCTCAGGATTATCATGAGCCCACTATGTGCCAGCCCCCTCCTCAGTGCTCTGTAAAGGTGCAGGCCCAGGCCCAGCACACAGTAGGGGTCCATGCGGCTGGACTGGTTAATCCAGCGGCCGCCAGCGAGGTCTATTTTTGCTCTTGCTGAAACAGCATCTCCTCACAGTTCTGCAGTTCACGGCCCTGCTCTCAGCAAACTTTTAGGAATGAGATTAAAGGAAAAAGTGGACAAGGCTGCTCACATCCCCCAAACAGAAGTGTCGTTCATGAGGTCTCACTGCTGTGAGCGTGAGGCTGTCACTTCACGCCACTGAGGCCAGTTGGCATCTTTATTGCCCTGAACACAGCCATAAAGACAGGCATCTCTGAAAGGCCCAGAATAAATCCTGCCCACATGCCCCTGCCTGTCTCAGGCGCCTCTCGGGCCCCAGTGGTGACAACCTCTCTGCTTCCATCAAGGTCCAGCTGTTTTAACGGGACTTTAAATAACCCCTTTGCTGCCAAAAATGTATGTCCTGCAGAGACGTGTGCGGCTGTGAACAGACATTCAAGAAGGTTCAAGGCCCGGCGGCTGTCGGACACTGAACATAGAGTGCCCACGTGTCCTTCCACCCTCCAGGATGACAGCTTCCAGTGACTCAGCAGATGTCCCCACGGAGTACAAGGCCATGTGCAGGGCTCTGGGCACTGAGAGAAAGATCGGTCATGTTCCTTCACTCCAGGAGGTCACGGTCAGATGAGGGAGGCAGACCCGCCAGCAGCACAGACCATCCCACCCGCAAAGCACGGGACTAGAGGTCACAGCAATGGCTGCCGTTCCATGAGCGCCTCCTGTATACAGCTCTGCTCACGTAGTGCCTACTGTGTGCTGGGCCAGGTGATTCACAGGTGTCGTCACGACCCTCACGACAACCCTCCCTGCTACAAGGTGGGTTAATCACTCCCATTTTAGAGATGAGGACACTGAGGCTCAGAGAGGTTGGGAACTCACTCAGAGTCACACAGCCAGGGAGGTGGGTCAAGTCAGTGAGTTCTCTGTGGACAGCCAGCATCAGAGCAGCTCTGCCCACCCCTGTCCCCTCAAAAGGAGGCCAGGTCTGCCAGGGTGGACCACGGCAGGTGTGGTCACCTGATCCGGATGGTCGGACTCTGGAGGGGCTCCTAGATTGCAGATGCACTGTCTCCTTCTGATTGTGGCGGTTCCTCAAGGTTTAGCCCAGTTGAGTTTGGCAGTTCCAGCCCAGCACGCAAGCAAGAGGCAGGATTCAGGTTCACCGTGTACATTAAGATTGTTTGCACCTTCTTAGAATCCACTCTCCCCCTGAATGTTTTTCTCATTTTCCTTTAGAGTCTGTGCCCCTCACCTGCCATCCACACTTTGTTTGGGTGCTTCCTCCAGGATTGAGTCCACATGGCTCTCAGGGTGAACATGTGACTTGAGAGTGGCCAATGAGTGACTTCCATTCCCCAGACTTAGTGATTGGGTCAGGGATGTGCACATCACCTGGGCTAATCCAATCAGCGTCTACCCTTGGACTTTGGCTATTTATGCCAGTCAACAGGCCTTTCCCTCCCTGTAAGGTTGCTGAGCTGGTGGGACTGCAGGACTGCAGTCTCTGGTGCAGTTGTAAGAGGAGCCTGTCTAAACGTGAAGCCAGCACAGATGAACAAGTCTCTGAAAGATGGAGTGAATGAGGAAAGAGGGACGGTCAGGGCAGACAGATATGAGCCCCGCGAAGGCAGGGGCCCTCATCTGTTTGGCTCCGTGCTGTACACACAGTATCTGAATGCTGCCTACAAGACTGGGTGTGACTGCGTGAGCCCCTGGATCAAGACAGACCTGAAGCCAGCAGCCCCCCAGAGGTTCCAGTTTCAGAAGCCAATGCATTTCCTTTTCTGTCTCAACCAGTTTGTGCTTTGTTTCTATCCCCTACAACCCAATGAATCTTGATCCTGCTCTGCGGCCACCCCTAGGAAACACAGTGCCTGGTGCATAATAGATGCTAAGTAAATATTTGTAATTGAAAAAAAAATTGAATGATCTTGGCCCTCTCTGCCTCCCACAGTCTCACCCTTCCCACTCCCCTCCCTCCCCTGCCTCCAGCTGCAGACCACCTAACTGGGGCCATCACTCCAAGGGCTAAAAAGGAGATTTGATGAACCATCAGCTGCTTTCCCACCACAGCAGCAGTGTCTGCTCATTGGGCCCTTGGAGGAGGAAACAGGGGCTTACAGAGGGGCGTGACCTGCCCAGAGAGTAGCAGCAAGCTAGGAAGAACGGGGTCTGGGACCAGGGCTCTCTGAGCCCCAGGCCAGCGCTCCACACACTGCATCCTGGGCTCTCAGGAGGAGGGTGACAGGGGTCTGCCTGGCATCTCCCAGAGGAGAGAGACCCAGGGTCCCCCAAGTTCTGCTAGGGAGTGGCTGCCTGAACAGGTGTCACTCAGGTGGGACATGTCACCCAGGATGCCCAGAAGGGCTGGGCGCTCTGCAGAGGACACTGAGGGCAGGTCCTAGGAGGGAAGTTGGCTGTGCAGTGGCCAGAATGTCACCCCTCACATTCTCACTGGACACTAAGCTTTAATGGAAACCATACATTAATTTCCGCGGCCATGGAATACATGCATGAATGAGTGAATGAATTCAAATACATCATTTTACATGGAGGAGATGGAGTCCCAGAGAAGTCAAGTGATTGCCCAAGGTCACACAGCTCAGGAAGGCAGAGCAAGTCCAAACCCAGCCTTCGTCCACTAAGGCCCGTGCTCCTTCCCCCACCCACTCTGCCCCGCAGAGCATGGGAGAGGAGGTAGGAAAGGAAGAGGGCAGTGTGGTCTGGGGGCATCAGGGAGGGCTTCCTGGAGGAGGGGAGCCCAAGCCGGGCCCTGAAGGACAGACTGGAGGAGAAGAACATGCAGGGAAGGAGGAGCAGCCCGCAGCTCTCTGCTCCCAGATCTTTAGGCCTCCGGGTCTGGAGTTCTCCAGGAGGAGGTTCAAGGTCTTCCTCTGGCAGGTGCCTGGGAACCTCTCCCCAGAGCAGGTGGAGCTGAGCCCCGTCCAGTGTGGAGGCGGCTCCCGGGGAGGGGGTGGTGGGCAGGGCGGGGTGGTGGGCAGGGCGGGGCAGGAGCTCCCGGGACGTTCTGTTCACTTGGTTTCCGTCCCTGTGCTCCTGTTGGGAATGAGGACCGCAGTGTCTTTGCCCATCTGCCAGGAGCGGACAGTGGTCTCAAAAGCGCTCTGAGGAGGCCATTAGACCACATTTCATCAGCCAATCGGCCCCACCAGACACAATCCTGCAAGGTGTCTCATCAGCCCGAGAACAGCTCTGCCCGTGCCCTGTGAGCCCCTGCAGATCCCCCATGTGAGCAGCACCCTGCAGAGGGAAGAACCCCCATTATGTCCACAACCAGGGAAATTCATCTGCTTCCCTCCCTGTTCTGCCTCTGAAGCCCATTTCCCTATATGAGCCTGCAGAAGTAAAACAACATTATGCAGGCATGAAAATATACACCAGCTCAACTGCCGCAGGGTATTCTTAGAACTATTTTGGGAGCCAGATGCCCACGTGGGTGGAAGATGCATCCACTCCCTGCACAGGCCGGCTTTCTAGACACAGGCCCAGGAGCTGAGTCAGCGATTCTTTTAAATCTCAAATCCCCTTTTCTTCCTGTTTACCCGACCTCCCTTCGTGTGGCATTTAGTGATGCCAGTTAAATGCAGAACCTGAGGATGGTACCAGGCATTTGGGGATGACAGAGCATCTCCTTAAGTGTTGTGCCCTAGACACATCTCTTGCCTGACCCTAGTACCAGCCCTGTGATTGAGACATGTTCCCCGCCGGGAGACTCTGAGACCTGCAGTGTCACAATGTTCAGTTCATTTATTTATTTAACACATTGGTTGAGCACCTGCTATGTGACAGCCACTGTGTTAGGAGAGTCAAAGGTAAGCAAAACCATCAAGGTCCCTGCCTACAGTCTAGAGGGAGAGATAGAGAGAAATCTAGAATAACAAAGAAGTGTAAAATTGCAAGTGCTCTAAATGAGAGGCTCAGGGTGCTATGAAAGTGTGTAAGGGGGTATTTTCAGGTTTTACCCAAGGAGGTGACCCTCCAGCTGTGATCTGAAGAATAAACCAGTTATCAGGTGAGCTTGGGGGCTGAGGAAGAGTCTTCAGACCAGGAAACAGCATGTGCAAAGGCCCAATGGCTGGAGGGCTCTTGGCAACCGGGAAGAACTCCAAGGCCTGTGTGGTTGGAGGGCAGGAGGTGGGTGGCAGCCTGGAGAGGGACAGAAACAAGATGCTGTGAGGACCTTGAATGCCACTTTCTGGATTGGGATCTTCATCCCAACAGCAGGGGCACCAGTGGAGTGTTTTAAGTGGGGGGCAAAGTGCAGGAAGCAGGGTTGAGGTGATCACATCCATGTTTCCAGATTAACCCCCAGTCCACAGCAAGGTGAGCCATGATGGAGGGAGGTGTCGGAACAGTACTGTCTGAAGGTGGGAGTGTTTGCTTCAGCTTGGAGGGAGCAGGACGACTCCCCGAGGAGGAGGAGATGGGAATGATGAGCGTCCACATCTGCGTGACGTTCGTTCAGTCATTTGACACGTGCTTACTGAGCACCAACCAAGTGCCTGGCACTGTGTTCCGTGAGGGGGTATGAGGATAAATAAGAACAATGAAGTCCCTGTCCCCCAGGAATTTGAGGGGACAGCTATTTCCCTAATGTCTCGGGGGGGCCGGAGCCTGTGAGACACGCCTGGGCAGCTGTAATGACCAGCTGGCTCTCTCATCAGGTGAGAAAGGAAAGGCCAGCCAGGGCCATTTAGACATGAACAAGAGAGACCCAGACACCCAGCTCAGTAAAGCGGGTCTGGGGAAAGGACATAGCATACAGCCAGGCCTTACGGGACCGAGAGTCATCAGGCCTGTGTCCCTCTCCTTCCCCGCGCAGTCCCTTAAATGGTGCCCCTCACGGTGGGCTCCCACATCCATCCATTTCACGTCCTCCGCCAGTGTTTCCAGGAGCAGGAACATGGGCCAGCTCAACTTGGGTGACTGCAGAGCAGACGGCGGCTCCCAGCAACTCTGCCAGGTTGCCATCCTGGTACCCACTTTGCAAATGAGCAAATGCAAATTCAGAGAGGTGAAGACACTTCCCCAAGGTCACACAGCCACCAAGTAGCAGCACCATGGTGTCCGGGCTGGTGATGACGTTACAAGCACTGAGGGTACTGTCCATCCAGACCTTGATTTTGGTGACAAGAACAGGCTCCACCTGAGGACCGGACAGCCCGCGGGTAATAACAACAGCTAATGCCATTTAGAGCTTCCTGGGTGCCAGGCAGAGGCTCCCAAGCCCTTTATATCTACAAACTTGTTTCATCTTCACCGCAGCCCTGTGGGGTGTGTTCCTGTCGTGCATTCCCACAGCGATGGTGGATCACAACCACACAGGCTGCTGGCTTAGGTCAAGCGCTGTTTATTTAGTGCCCGAGTCTTCTGGCCAGCTGCACGGCTCCTCTGGTTTGGCCAGGCTCCCTCGGGCTTGTGCAGTCGGCTGGCGGCTCATCTGTGGGCTGGCTTTGCTGGTGTTGGCTGGCTTCCTCACATATTTGGGGGCCTCGTGTGGCCTTTGGTCCTGCAGCAGGTGGGCCTCGGCTTGTTCAAATGGAGGTTTCCGATTTGCAAGAGTGTGAGCATAAGCACGCACGGCCCCTTGAGACATAGGCTTAGAATCGGCACAACCTCGCATGTGGCCTATCTATCAGCCAAAGCTAAGTCACCAGATGGCTCATACACAGAAGATAGGGAAGAAGCCCACCGTGAGTCACAGAGTGTGGGTACCGGGGGGTGGGCACTGGGGCATTTTCGCCATCAATCTACCAGAACTGGGATCACTATAACAAATTACTGGTGGGCATCAATACAGTCAGCCGTAGTTTCCAGAGGAGAGCACTGAGGCTCAGAGAGGTGTGGTGACTTGCTCCAGGTCACACAGCTGCTAAAGGGCAGAGACAAGGTTTATGTCCTTCTCCACGACTCTGCTGCTTCTTGGAAGCTGAGAGCAAACCCACGGACAGAGAAACCCAGGGCTGGGGGCACCTAGGGCTTCCAGGATCCTAAGCAGGAGACTCTTGGGACAGATGAGGCTCCAAAGCCCCTGGGAGGCCTCTGGCATCAGGAGAAATGTCTTTGTCTCGCAGAGATACAGAGGGCTGCCTGGGCAGAGGGCTACCTGGGCAGGTGTCAGAGCTTACCCGGCTCTGATAGGGCCAGGAGGGCATTAGATCCAGCTCTGCTGCCAAAAGAAGGGTCTTGATTAGATTCATTCATTCATTCATTCATTCAATCAATAACTACAACCTTGGAAGAGGGTCCTCATGACATGCTGTGCCCTGGCACTGCCTTCTCCTACTTACACCCATTCATCTGAACACTCGGCTCAAGTGTCCCCAAGCCCTCTGTGATACCCAGGGTTAGTCACCCCTCCCACTTTGCACTTTCACTGCACCCTGGGAGTGTCTCTGGATTGTCATTGCTGATTTTTGTGCCACTCTCCCCACCACGGTCCTGTGAGAGGACAAGTCTCCAGAGCGCGGGCGTAGGTCCACCGTCGTCACCTCCCTCTGTTGTCTTCCTTGACAGGCTGGAGGCCCCAGGGTGGGGCAGGGCTGTGTCCATCTCACCGCTGTTGTTTCGTCGGAGCCTAGAACACACAGGGCACAAAGCAGAATCAAAAATACCAGAGGGAAGAGAGAGGGAGGGAGGAGAAGGGAAGTACAGAAGGGAGGGCAGGGAGGGGGCAGAAATAAAGGGGCTCTGCAGAGGGACGGGAGAAGCCGGGAGGCAGAGGGGAAGCTTGGAGAGTCACAGGCTGTGAGAGGAGAGGGAAGCAGACAGGCGTGTGCATTAAACATGGTCCCACGGTGACCTGTGACATTTTGCTCAATCAGGAACAAATGACTGTGCACCCCGGGTCGGTCTGCGAGCTCCTCAGAGTTTGCTCTCGGAAGAGCCTTCTGGAGGCAACATTTCTCAGGAGGCTGTTTCATGCTGAGCCATGTACACCCAGACTCCTGGGGTCAGAGAGAATCCCAGCCCCTCAGCCTGGAAGAGAGCAGAGGTTCTGAGCCGAGCCTGGGCTCGGGTATCGGGTCTTCCCAGCTGTGTGACCTTGGGCAGGTCAGTCAGATTCGCTGAACTTGAGCCCCGCCAGCCTGAAAGGGCCTGGATGACGGGGTCTCTCTTCCCTTTCTTGCTGCTCCTCCAACACCCTCCCTGGCCTTGGGCCCAGCTCTGAGGTCAGGCCTCACCTCTTCCAGGAAGTCGCCTAGACTGCCCCATCTGGACTTGAGCAGCTCCAAGTGCTCTGCCTGGGGGTTGAGTGCCGAGCTATGAGGTCAGAAAAGCTGGGTCCAAATCCAAGCCGCTCTCTCTTCTACATCCTTGCTGCTCAAAGTGGTGACCAGCGGCAGCAGCATCGATGGGGAGTTACAGGAACTCGGGCCCCATAGCAGATGCATGAGGAACCTGACTCCACACTGGAACAAGGGCGCAAGGTGGGGTGTGGGCTCAGGTGGGTGTGAGAGGCCCTGGCCCTGCAGGTGGGGGAGAGACAGGTGGGGGAGAGACAGGTGGGGAGAGAGATGAAGGAGAGATAGATGGGAGAGACACAGATGGGGAGTGACAGGTGGGGAGAGACAGGTGAGGAGTGACAGGTGGGGAGAGACAGGTGGGGGAGAGACAGGTGGGGAGAGAGATGAAGGAGAGATAGATGGGAGAGACACAGATGGGGAGAGACACAGATGGGGAGAGAGAGGTGGGGGAGCCCAGCAGGAGGCCTGAGGGGCAAGTGGCTGCCTTCCCCCAGGGGGCCCGGTGTTGCCAGGGTGCCTTCAACTCTCATGACATATCTCCACGTGGGAAAGAACAAAAACTGCTAGAAACACACTTCCTGCCTGTGTGACTTGGCCCCGTCCCTCCGCCTCCCTAGGGCCGCAGTGCCCTCCCCTGTAAAACGGGACAGTAACAGCCACCACCACACGTTGTTGTGAGGATGGAGGGAAGTAATTTGCATAAATCTGGGGGCACGTGGCCCCGTGGGGCGGCTGTGCCTGCTGTTCTCTCTGCAAGAAGCTCCTCCCACCTTGCCCCCTCCTCCGTCAGGCCCCTCCCAACCTCCCTCCCGAGGTCCTCCACGGCCTCCCCAAATCTGGCATTTGTTTCTCATCATCGTTTGTTTTCCTTTGCAGCACTTTCCATACCATGTGAATTTTTTTTTTGGATCATTTACTCATTCTATTTGGCTGTTTCCCCAGCTGTGCCCAAGACTCCCCGAGGGCAGGGGCCTGTCTGTCCTGTTCCTGGCTGTGTCCAGGGCTCAGCACCCAGCCTGGCACCCAGAGGAGCCTGATAAGTTCCTGCGGGATGAAGGCCGGATGAGGAGGGGGACTGGGTTGTATCAGTCAGGACGGTGAGGTGCTGTAACAAACAGCCCCAGATCCCACGGCTTCACCCAGCAAGAGCTGATTTCTCTCCCACCTGAAGTCCAAGTGGACGATGCTGGTCCAGGGGCCTCCCCCAGGAAGGCAACTCCTCCCAGCAGTGAGGCAGGATCCAGGCTCCTTCAGTCTGTGATGATGTCTTTGACACCTGTGGCCTCCAGGGACACCAGGGAAGGGGAGTGAGGAGGGGAAGGTCACCAGGTAACTAACAGCTCAGCCCAGGGGTCCACACCATTCCTGCCCACATTCCATTGGCCAGAAGTGCCTGCTGGCCGCACCTGGATGCTGGGGGTGGGGGTCTGGGAAATGCCCCAGGCTGGGCAGCTGCCCCTGGCCCCAGCCCCGCCCTGTGGAGGGAGGGTAAACAGGTGGCCAGCGGCCATCTCTGCCCCTCCGCAGTGGCGATGGATGACTCCGCCACTTTGTCCTCTTCCTGAGACCCCTGGTTCCCAAGTCCCCCCTCTGGGCCTCTGGCTGACACGATGCCTGGGGCAGGAGGGCAGGAGGGAGGGGCAACCACCCAGGAAAGGGCCCCAGCGCTGCTCCCACACTCGGCTGGGGAGGAGAAGTTCTGGGCTGTTTGGAGCCGATTGTGTTTGGAACCTTCTGTGTCTGCCGAGCTGCTAATTCCGGTGCCATCTGCCTGTGTTCTCAGCCCCAAAGCCCCTGGATACACAAGTTTCCTCTGTGGTTCTTAGAGAAAGTATCGGCAGGGGTGAGGAGAGAGAGGACGGCAGCCTAGAATGTCTTGTTCTCTGAGAAGGAGGCATTGGCACTGCTGAGGGATGTTGGAGGGCCTGGAGTGTCACATGCATCTGCGCCCTGCTAAGGGGCCGGAGTGGAGTGCACGGTGGGCAGAGAGGGCCAAGCAGCAGGGCAGACCGCGTCACCGTGCATTACTACCTCCCCCACCAGACCGGGGCTGCTGGGGCTGAGTCATCCTGTTCCCAATACCCAGCCCAGGGCCTGGCTCAGACCAGGTGTCAGCCAACACTTGCTGGATGAATGACTGAGTAAATGAATCAACAGTGATGAAGGGCGGGGATGGGGAGGGGTGGATGGGCTGTGGTGGAAGGCCAAGTGACCACTGTGTTAAGAGTTTTAATGAATTATCCTATGGTGGGGACCCTTCTAGGATGGCCTCATGATCCCTGCTTCCCAGGATGGCAGCAGGGCAGGACCAGTGACTGTTTGTAACCAATAGAACACAGCAGAGGAGATGGGATATGACTTCTGTGATTTGCTTACAAGATGGTGGCTTCCGTCTTGCTGATCAACTCTTTCTATGGCCTTCTTGGCTTGCACGCTTTGATAAAGCAAGAAGCTGCTATGTGGGAGACACCCCCATGGCAAGGGAGTGAAGGCCACCTCCTGCCAGCAGCCACTAGACAGCGCGGACCTGAGGCCCTTGGTCCATCACCCCTCCAGGAGCAGTCCTGCCAATCACGGCAGGAGCACGGGAGCAGATCCTTCCCCAGTCGAGCCTTCAGACAGCATCCCCGCCTCGGCTCGACAACTTGATTGCAACCTTGTATGAGCCACTGAAGCAGACGAACCAGCCAAGACATAAATTTCATCCCCAAACCCACAACGAACAGGAGAATCTGAAACTTGGAAGAAGTCCTTAAGTATAAAGCACACATTTCCCTCTGCTGCCCACACTCTGATCCACTCTAGGCTTGTGGGCTCACGGTGGGGAGGAGACTGGCCAGTAATCTAAATGCAAATCACCTTTGGCAGCAGGGACACTCCTGTCATTCGGGTGGGGGAGGTCTCAGGCAAGTGCGGATAAATATTCCTGTGACTGTGTGAGGGGGGAGCGGTTCAGGAAGCGATGATGGCGCGGTTTTCCTTTCCCCATGCCCGCTTTTAAAGTGAAAGAGATCTCAGAATGCCTACAAAGCCAGCTCCAAAGAAAGCCTTTGCAGAAGCAGCACTAGGCCCTGGGGTGGGGGTGGGGGTTGTTGGAGGGGAGGTACTTGGCGGCGGGGCCTGGAAGGCCAGGAAAACAATGGGGCTTCCAGGGGATGGCCACGTGGGCCACCTGGGAGGTCTCTGCTGGGGTGGGCGCTGGGGGAGGACAGCTCTGGGTCACTCCCTGCACAGGGGCGGTAGTACAGGAGCCCCGGCCTGGGAGTGGGGAGCACGGTGTGTGGCTGGCTCGCTGTGGAGTGCCCAGAGGCCCCCTGACCCCTCTGAGCCTCAGCATCTCCACCTGTAGATGGCAGGGTGAGCTTTGAGGATTTGTCACTCGTGAATCCCAGGCCGGTGAGGACAGAGGCTCCCGGTTCCATCCAGTTCCCATCTCCCCGTGTAACCACCTTGGAGGATGAGAGAGCATCAGAGGTCACCCCAGGGCCCCTGCAGGAGACGTGGCCCTGCCTTATGCCCTGCACGGCATAAGTTCTTGCTGACTCTTCAGGGACAATCACACAGGCTGTCACGGAAACATGCCTAGTTAGTGTGGCCTCCTGTGAGCCAGGCCCCGCTGACGAGCATCATCCCACACCCTGCCTCTGCCTGCCAGAGGTGCCGGCCCTGGGCTTGCCCCCGTGGCTGTGTGGACAACGGGCTGAAGGGCAGAGATGGGGAGGCGGGTGACCCATGCTCCCTGGAGTTTCAGGATCAAGACCTGGAGAGCCCTTCGTGTCTCCAAGCAGGATTGATGCGGATGCTTATATGAATAGTGGTAGATGGGGGCTGACATGTATCGAGTGAGGGCCTCCTATGCCTCAGACCCTGTGTTATCCATTTTCCAGGCATTATCTCATATCACCTGCCAGTTGTTATCCCTCCCGTGGCAAGGAAATGAGGCCCAGGGGCGTGAGGTGCCTTGCCCAAGACGGCGCAGCGAGGACGTGGTTGAGCCAGAATTTGAACCAAGAGCCTCCCCCTTGACCCCCTGTCCACATTGCTTCTCTTCAATGACGGCCCCCATGATGGACCCAAGTTCTGCTTCCACCAATTTCAAGGCAGGAGCCAGCCTTCCAGATCACGCAGTGGGGGCTCAGTGTTAGGTCAAGCTCTCCAGACCCCAGGACCCACCACCACCTCTAACAATTTGATCATGATATGAGATAACAATTCGTATCTGAGAGGCCGCACAGGGTGGTTTGTGTGGAGTCCCCATGCCCTGGGGACAGGACGGAAATCAGCCTTGTCCTGCAGCCAGTGGGGAGAGCAGGTGGGGAATGGAGGCCCTCTCTGTGTGCAGACACTTCACAGAAGATGAGGGAAGCCAGACCCATTAGGCAGCGTTCGGTTTGTGGTATAGACAGCGAAAAGAAGGGCTTTTAACACTTCGGCCTCTCAGATACTCACTATTTGTCTCAGGAAATGCAAGTGTTTGTCTTCTTTTTTTTTTTTTCTCTTATCTCTGCTATAAAACGCTCAGCGCAGTGAGAGATGAAGGGCTGATACGCAGCGAAAACTCATTTTTAGAGCTTTCGATCCAGTTCCAGCTGAGCAGAGCCGAGCGGACGGGCGGGCTGGGACTGGCGGGCCCAGCTGGGTGGTGGGCAGGGTGGGCGGACTCAGGGGCTGAGCTGAAGGAGATGAGGATGGAGAACGGGCACCTCTGGCAGGGGCGCCCACTGGGGGGGCTTGTTTGGGTCTTTGAGCTGAGAGCAGGGTTTGGGGAAGGAAGGGGACAGACATTTAGGGCAGAACTGCCCTTAAACCAGGTCACAGGAGGCCCCTGGGCTTTAGAGGACGCCCCCTCCCCGGGTCTCCTCCACCCGCTCCGCCCAGGGGGACGACTCTGCAGGCCAAGGGAAGGGGGATTGTGGGCCCCTGTAGACCCCACCCTGGGACCCTGGAATTCTCTGCCTGCATGGCCCTGCCTCCAGGAGCCAGCTGCCCCTCCTGCCCAGGTCTGGGCTCCTGAGTGCCCCCAAGGGTGAACACTCCCCAGAGTGTGGACACACCCCAGGCCCGAGGGGCCTCTGAGGGGCAGCTTTTGCCGTGAGGTGAGTCACCAACTCCACAGGCAAGTTAAGGTCGGCCCCCTTGGTCTTGTGACATCTCTGCTTCAGTCCCCGCAGGCAGGGACTGTGCTGCTTGGTTCTCTCTCCTCCTCTAAACTTAACAAGGGCTTGGCTCCAAGTGGGGACCCAGGGAGGGATCACCAGAGAGGGGTAGTGGCTCTTCTGAAGGCACACAGTGATGGGATGGACAGAAACCCGTGTGTCCAGGCCTTGGTCAGCTTAGTGCCCTCCAGCCGGAGCCGGGTCCCCCGTCAGAGAGCGTCCAGTGGCTTTGAGGGACCTCCAGGGAGACCCACGGATGAGAACCCAGATGTGACTGGTTTGAACAACATTAGCACTAAGCAGAGCCCCTCAGCTCCATGGGCCACAGGGCGCAGCAGCGGCAGGAGCTCTCCGAGGAGCGGGGCTGGGGGTCGGCCCGGGCCAGCTCCCCGGAATGTGGGGCTGAGGATCCAGCACCAGCTGCGTCTCCCGGAGGTCCCCCAGTCCCACACCCTTCCCCCCCACCTCTCCTGGGAGCTGCAGCGGCCTCCATCCGCCCCCAGGCCTCTGGGGAGCTCCAGGTCTCTCCTCCTGGGGTGCTCCCTGTGCAGCTGCCAGGAGAGCAGAAGGAGGAGACTCTGCTCTCAGGTCGGGCACTGGGCTCACGGGCACTGGGCTCACCCACGGATCAGAGCCTCAGCCTCCTGCAAGTACCTTCTGGTTGAAAATCCATAAGCAGCTGTTCACCGTTGTTGGTGGGGGTGCCTCCAAGCCACTGCTGTTATGGAACCACTCCCCCGTTGCCCGTGGTCGGAACCATCAGAGGTTCTGCCGGCGGGGAGTCGAGTGGGATGAGGAAACGTGAAGGCCCTGGAGCAGACCAGGCCGGCTCAGCCCCGCTGTGAGTGCTGGGCCCCGAGTCACACTCTCCTCAATGTATAGTGGAGCTAATGGTCCCTGCCCACAGGCGAGGGGAGGACTGAAGGTGCTGCCGTCCTCTGTGTGCCCTCCAGACGCACCCTCCCCCACCCTCCCCGTCTCCACTGCTCTCTGCCCTGGAGACTGACCTGCAGGGGCAGCACCAGCAGGCTCCCGTGCCCTTGTGGGCCCCTGGGACCTGGAGGCAGCAGAGGAGACTGGGGGCGGGAGGGGAGAGGTCAGGCGTTCATTCCCCTGCTCCTCCCACTGAGCCACAGGCCCCAGCTGCGTCGGGTGGCCCCTCTCCCGTGGCTGCAGCTCTCTCTGGGCTCTGGTATCCGCTCCCTCCTTTGGCCCCTTCGGTACTCGGGTCCTGATGCACACGGCTCCCCATGGCTGCTGGCCCCCAGGTGCCCCATGGTCCCCTGTTGGTCCCTCATCCCTCCCACACCTTGGTGACGATCCCTCCATTAAGAGCTCCTCAGTTACCTCCTCTTGTGTCTATTCCCTGCTGAGACACCGACCAGTACTCCAAGAAAAAGGTTTGGATTTTCTTTGAATTTCAGTGGGAAGAATGAGACGGGGGCCTGGGTGGAGCCAGAAGCCGCTCTGAGCCTTAGGGAAGATCTGCCTTGAGCAGGGACATCAGGAAACCAAGCAAGTCCTGCAACTCTGAGCAGCCTGCATCTCTCCGAGGCACTAAATTAAGGCACTAAACCAGCAGCCATAACCCTCACCTTTCTCTCCGTCTGATTATTTCAGCACCACATGCCCCATTAGTCAGGGGAGGGGCACTTCCTATGAGCAGGCCCAGCTGAGGTCCCTGGTCAGGCCCTGTTGCCCTGGGGTCAGGAAGTGGGTGGAGTTGGGGAGCACTTCCTGGTGAGAAAGCCAGGAAGTTCAGATGTCTTTTCCCAATTGGCCAGTTTTGTGTGGAGGAGGGATTAGCTGTGGGATGCTGGGCAAGTCACTCAACCTCTGTGAGCCTTACTTTCCTCATTTGGGCAATGGGCTGACAGCTGCCTCCCAGGGCTGGTGTGAGCCCTGAGTGATGACGACGCATGTTGAGACCAGGTGCTATGCCTGGCCCTCAGCAGGTGCTCCCCATGGTGAGCTCTGTCCTCACCATGGAGGGCCCGGCACTGACAGAACCCACCCCCCGCGTCATTGTGCCTTCAACATTCCCACTTCTGCCTCCCTTCCCCCACAGGGACAGTCAAGGCATTGGGTGCGTGGCCACTGTGGCCCTTTGCAGCTTGGACAGCGGGGGCCCCTTATTTCTCTACTGAGCAACAGCCTCATGCCCAAGCTCTAACCACTGCACCCCCAGCCCCAGGGTCTGTCGGCTGCATCCGGGAGACCCTGAACCTCCCTACTGATCTCGTGGAGCCACAGGCAGGAAACCAGATCCACCACTGATTGGGGACCTGCTGTGTCCGGGCCCTGGGCTCACAGGGAACAGACGTGCCCTCTTGCCTCTGAGGTCGCGTGTCAACAGGAGGGAGGCAGGAACCGTGAGGACAGACACTGGACATGCCAGGCTGCCCCTGGGAGCAGGACGCTGACATGGGAGACCCAGGAATAGACACCGTGGGTGCACACGTGAGCTCTGAGTGGGTGGCAGGTCTCGGCTCTTCAGCCTGTCAGCACTGGGGAATAACTAGAATCCTAAAAAAGCCCTTGTTACTTCTCCCAGGACCGTGGTGCCCTTTGGAAAAAGGATGTTTCCTGCCAGATTGTCCCCTGAAGATGCGTTTGTCACAGGCCGTTGTGTAAATCCATGTTTGGCCCGTTTTAAGAGATGTGATTTATCCACTCGACTGGCCTTAACGCTCCTTCTCCAAACTCTCAAAACGTGGCTGTTATTAGGAGCCTGAGAGGAGCCGTGAAACACGCTGGGTGAGCCCTGGCTGGTTCACGCCTGAGGCTCTGAGCTCCCTCTGCTGCAGGGGAGTCGGAGGGGAGGGGACAGGGCGCACGCTGCCCAGGAGCTGCAGACACTTCAGGACACCGGTCAGTCCTCAAGGAGAGAATGTGCGATGGCAGAGGAAGGCCAACGTCGGGTTCGCCCATCCCCCAGGCTCACTGAGGTCCTACTATGTGCCAGCCTGCGGGGCCTGGGGGTGCAGCAGTGAGCAGACGAGGTCCCTGCCCCAGAGCCCTCGTCTGGAGGGGGCAGCAGGAGGAACAGGTGGACACGGCATCGACAAGAGCATCCCACTGGGAGAGGGGCTGGGGGGAAGTGAAACAGGGGATGTCACAGAATCTGGCTCTGGGCAAGGTCGGGCAGTGACAACCTTGGACTGTGGGACAGGATGGTCTCTCTGAGAAGGGGGCCTTTGAGCTGAGACCTCCAGGAAAGGATGAAGGGCAGAGCAGTTAGTTCCCCCCGGGGGAGGGGAGGAGGGATCCAGGGAGGAGGAGACACCTGATCTAATTTGACGGATGCTTAGAATACAGCAGGTGAGAGAGAAGAAGAGAATCCAGACAGGAAGACGGGAGCAAAGGCCCAGAGTGGTGCAGGGTCGCATCCTGTCGGGGAAATGTTTGTTGTGGCCAGAAGACAGGCTAGAAGTGTCCTGAGGGCTGCGTGTGACAGACCTGAAATCTGTGCTAGAGATGGGATACTACCCTAAGGCGAGGGACTCCAGAAACGTTTAAGCAGCGAGCGAGTCCCGCCTCTGAGGAGGATGCACTCTGACTTCTAAGGCCCCTTCCAACTCTAAATCTCCGTGATCCAGACCTGCAAAGACTGTTGACTTTGGTTGAGTGAAAACTGAATGCTAATAGATTTGTACTCAAATAGATTTGAGTGTCAGGAAATCCTGGGGTCCACAGAGATCAGAGCAGGTGGGGGAGACCCCAGCCTCAGTGACCAATGCTCCCTCACGTGGGGGCCTCACACGATGGATGCAGCCAAGGGCAGGGACCTCCACCCTCCCGCTCTATCAGCCTCCTCACTCACCTCTGCCCCCCCCCCCCCATGGGAAGAGCCATCAGCACCTGGACCTCCCGCTGCTCCTGCCCTGAGTCCTCGCCCAGGTCCCCTAGGGGCAGCCCTGGAAGGCCAGCCCCAAATAACCAGCCCCGAACCAGGTCAACCTTCCCCCCCTCTTCTATTTTAGATCAGCCCAGCCAGGCTTCCCTGAGGGAGCAGCAGGCTCTCGTTTCTCTCCCGGGCTCACTAAATCGGTAGGACCCTGCAGCTCTCCCAGCAGGCGACACAGGGAAAAGTTTTCCGGAATTTCAGGCCCTTTGATGGAGAAAGTCTGCCTGATGAATAATTGAGAGGCACCTCGGCTTCCTGAGAACTCTGAGGAGCAGTGAAGGTGGCCCAGTTCCCCCAGCAAAGCAGAGCTTCGGAGCGCCCCAGAGGAGGGGAGGAAAAGCCTTGGCTTACAGATGAGTCAGGAAGGGAAGGGGGCTGGAGACGCCAGGGGAGGGCTGGGCAGGGAGCGCACCTGCTTCAGGGAAGGATGCAGTCAGGCCACATCCTGGGAGCCTCACTCAGTGCCAAGCACCTTATTATCAGGATCTCATTTCATCCCTGGATTACCCCTTGTGGTGGATCCCCTCACTGGAGCCCCATTGGACAGATGAGGAAACTGAGGTATAAGTAAGCCAAGCCCTAACCTGAGGCCTCCGTTGGTGAGGGCCTAGATGTGGCCTGTCAACGCCAGCCTGCACACTCCTCACCTCTCTGCTCACCTGCTGGGAATCAGACACCAGCGGGATCCTGGAGTGTCAGGTCCTCCAGAGCCTTAAAGCTGTGCCAGCCGTGGGATCAGGATCCAGAAGACATAAGCTTGAATCCCAGCTCATTTACTGCTCCGGAAAAATGGGGATAATAATCCCAAGGTCACGGTCCATTGTGGGGGTCGAAAGGGCAGATGTGTGTGACACATGGAGTGGGGGGTCCTGCACAACATAGATCCTCCGTGAATCCCGTGTGTTGCTTACAATAGTGCTAGCTGCTCTAACACACCAACCCGAAAATGTATAATGGCTCCAGTGTGACGAAAGTTGTCTGTAAACCCCAAAGCAGGTGTCCTTGATTGATGGGTGCCACAAGACGGCAGGGGCTGGCACCAGGATAACCTTGGGGGAGACACCCGCCAATCAACACTGGACGTCTGTCTTGCCAGCCTACTCTCTCTATTGCCTCCTTGTTTTGCACACTCTAATACAGGAAGCTGCTAGTGGGAGAGGCCCCCACGGCAAGGAACAGAGGGCAGCTGGTTCTCTGCCAGCATGAGGCTGGCAAGAATGTGAGGAGCACATGGGAAGGCCTCAAAGGCCCAAAATGGACGTGACACATATCACTTCTGCACACATTCTATTGGCTGGAATGCAGTCACATGGTCCCATCTACCTGCAGAGGAGTCTGGGAGATGTAGTCTTGCTCTGTGCCCAGGAAAAAGAAACATATTTGGTGAACAGCTAGACAGTCTCTGCCATACCTGGAGAGGTGAAATGATGCCCCAGGAGACCCAGCAGGTTAATAGCAGAGCCCTCCTTAGATCCCAGGCTCCCAGGTGTGCACCAGGACCCCAGGCTCTTCCCTCTACACATCATGCCAGAGTGACGCAGAGTCACAGGACTGGCCAGCGGACCTGAGACAAAGTCCACCTGAGGAGGGGAAGGGAGGCTACAGGTGATCAACACGTTGTCTCTGTTGCCTGGAGGAATCATGGGTCAGGGGGCAGAGAGCCACAACTCCAGGGATCTTGGCTGTGAGGTTGATCCAGAAGCAGAGTTGCCTCAGGACCCCCTTGGGATCAGTTTCCCTATCTATCAAATGAGGCTGCAGTAAGAAGACTCCTCACAGGTCGTTTTAGGGTGAAGTGAGATCCTGGATCTCACTTGCCCTTCATGTTTTTCTCAGGGTCCTGGTCTTCTGCTGGGCAGATGTGATGTGCTGAAGCTTTGACTACTGAAGCTTTGGTACTTTGGATACTGTTGGTTCCAGAGGTACCTCCTTCCCAGGGGGATTCGAGTACAACAGGAGGTCCGTGAGAGGAGAAGATGACCATATAAGTCACTGATTTCAAATCCCTCTCACCAGACAGATGAGGGCAATGATACTCAGAGACAGGATGCCTCATAAATACACAGAACCCCAACGCAGAAATCCACCGCTAGGAATTTAACCCTGAGAAACAATCAGAGATGTACATGGAGGTCTAATATATAGGATGTTGCTCATAATAGACAAAAATTGGATGTAATTTATACACATTACCACAGGAATTAGGTAAAGTTATTTACCATACATCTATTCAATGGAAAATTCAGCAATAATTCCACAATTCAAAATAATTGTGCAGAAGAAGTAAACTGGCATGGGAAGACTTTTATGACATCGTAAATGTCAACAGAAGATTACAGAACAGAATAGATAGTATGCTCTTTTTGTGGGAAAAATATAAACATATATAAACACAAATATGTATGTAACCAATGTTTGACAGCAGTTATCTTTGGTGGCAGTATTACGAGTGGTTTTTCTCTTTTGCTTTTTGCCTTTATCTATAATGAAGGTGTATAATTTTTCTAAGAGGAAAAAAATATTCTTAAAATAAGGGTTAACACTTTGTTGTCCCCGGGACTGGATGATATCTTAGAACCAGGAGATTCTGACCTTCAGTGACTCTAAATCTTAGACACTAACAGTGTCTGAAAATGAGCTGAGATCAGTAGGGGAAGGACTTCTGTTGCCTTCGAGATCCTTGAGAATCAGTTGTTAATTTTAAAATGTTTTAGATTTCAGCTTTCTTATCATTGAGACCCAGTTATACCTTCCTGAGCTAGAAAAGACATCCTCTTGATTGATTTGAGTGCATGTGAAACATTTCAGTCACATTGCATCAGTCAGCTATTGCTGTGTAACAAACAACCACAAAATCTGTGTGACATCCAATAATAAGTATGCGTGTCTCACACATTTGAAGGTTGGCTGAGTGGCTCTAAGCTGCAGGTTTTGGGATGCAGGTCCATCCCACGTGCCGGGGCATCTTCTCCTCACTGCAGGTGCCGAGGCAGCTCTGCCCACATTCCATTGGATGAAAGAAGTCAGGGCCAAGCCCAATGTCAAGAGGTCCTGAGGTCACTCTGCCTCGTGTGAGAGGAATCACACAGTCACATGGAAAGGTGCATGGGCACAGGGGAGGGTGAAGAATAGGGGCCGCGGTAATTTAACCTACCATCCAACATCCACAAATGACCACTGTGGTCAAGTCATGATGTGGGATGGCTGAACAGACTGTGTGCACCTTACAAATAACAGTATTCCTCCACTGATTTTAAAAGTAATTCTTTTAAAATTATAGTACTAATGAAGAGAAAATTAAAATTACCATAATTCCATTATCCACAGATAGCCTAAGACTTTGCTGCATTTCCTTGCAGGATACACATCCATTTGCACACTCAAACATAGGTGTATTTTTATGCAAAGTAGCATCATACTTTATTTGGTTTTGTGCCTCACCTTTTTCATCTAGTCTCATTTTGTGAGATTTTACTTGCCTTAATAAATATTCTTTAAAAACAGGCTTTTCGTAGATGTGGAATAATTTACTCTAAAGATGTAGCATAACTGATCTAGACAATCCCCTATGGTTAGATATTTAGGCTCTTTCAGATTTTATTCCATTACAATCAACACTATCACGAGCATCCTGGAATACAGTAAGAGCCCACATTTATTGAGCTTTTTCATACGCCCGGCTCTGTGCTAAGCACCTTCCATATGCGACCTCATGGGAGCCTCAAGCTTCCCTCTCCGTTAGGTGGTATTACAGTTCCTACTTACAGATGAGGAAACCAGGGCTTAGAGATGTCAAGAACTTGCTCATGGTCACCCAGCAGCTATTTAATTGGTGGAGCCAAGACTAAAACCCAGATATGATTGGTTATAAAGCGCATGGTCTTAACCACTCAGCTAATCTACCTTTGTCTGTACCTCCCTGAAGATTCCTCTGAGATTAATTTCTAGAAGTGAGATTAGTGGGTTTGCACACTTTAAGGCTCTCAAGGCGTATTGCCAACACACCTTCCAGAAAGGAGAGGTTATTTTAAACTATGACCAACAGTCTATTCATTCTCAGTGTTAACTATGTGCTGGGCACTGTTGTAGCTGCTGAAGACACAGTGATGGACAAGACAGGCATGGCCCCTGCCCTCCTGGGGGTCACGGGGTCCCTACTGTCATGGGGGGAGGGGACAGGCACTGAAGAGGGAACATTATACTTTCAGATACATAAACAAAACAGAGGAGTGAGAGAGTGACCAGGGTGTGGGGGGGGGCGGAGTGGGAAGGGGATTCCATGTTAGGTAGGATCATCCTAGAGGCCTTCTCAGAGGAGATGGCCTTGAGCTGAGCCCTGAATGACCAGAAAGAAACATTTGGGGAAGAGGTTCCAGGCAGGAGATACAGCAAAAGCAGAGTCACCAAGATGGGACCCAGCTCCGCAGTTAGAGGAACAGGGAGAAGGCAGGCATGTCTGCATCGTAGTGAGTGAGGGGGAGAGGGCAGGTAAGGGGGTCAGAGTGGGCAAGGGAGGGTCAGGGAGGCCTGCGGACCACACGGAGGAGGAGATTAAGTTTTATTCCAAGTGCAGTAGGAAGCCCTGGAAAGGAAGGCAGTGGACCCAGGTGTCGTGCGTCTGAAAATTATACCATTTGGGGCATCCTTTTTAAGAAAAGGACGTAGAATTAGGAATCAAATTTAGCTGTGCAATTTGGTATTTATTTAGAATGAGAAAAGAAATCACAATAAATTGCAGATTTCAAAAAGTGAACAATTACCAAAAACATCACAAAATTGAGGGAAATCACGCTATATTTATTACTTAGCATCCTGGCACACCTTCGTGGCTTGCTTTCTCCCCTGAGTTGTTTAGGCTGCATTCTCTCTATTCATGTCTTCATAAGACAATGATTTTGTAAGAGCGTTTTCTATGGAGAGAATAGAGAGTTAATTCAGGCTTTCCTCCAGCAGAGTCGGATCAGAATGGTTTTCTGCTATTATAGATTTGAAGTTTTTTCCACCTTTACATTTCATTATGGATTATGCCATGCAAATTTTCAGGATTGTCATTAAATTTGGGAAATCCCCTGTCAAGGTTCTGGTATATCTGAGCAGAAAGAGTTCAGGGCGTAGCAAGTTTTCCTTACAGTTTCTAATCCTGATTAATCTCTGAATTGACAATGCTTGTTAACCACATTGCTTGGGGTCCAACCTTAGAAAGGGCTCCAGAGAGCGGGGGTCCTTGAAGCTTAAGCTCCTTCAGCCTCTGGTAAAGCCATCTCACAGGGGAGGGAGACGGTCTAACCCCGGGGGCTGCTGAGCAGAGAACAGCAGAGGGGGCAGGGAGGAAGCAGGGAGCTGATTAGGGGACTCAGTGCAGGCTCCAGGCAAGCAATGGTGGAGGTGGACAGATTCTGGAATTGTGGGGAAGGAGAAGGGAGGCCTCAGGGTTGACCTGGATTAGGTCTGCTGCTTGATTTCTCTCCTTCTCCCGTGTTCTCTGGGGACTGAGGCCCAGGCAGGCCCCCCTCCCCCACCAGCATTGCCCCTCAGGCAGAACCAGAGCCTCCCCCACTGCCACAGTGGGTATGAATGGAGGTGCCAACAGGGACGTCATTCTGACTCAAGGTATGTGATGAGGTGCTGAGCAGATGACCGCAGGTTGGGCTCCTGATGGGCTCAAAGGGAGACGCATGGGGGGAGCCAGGCCACAGTGGAGGCAGAGGAGAGACTTCATTCTGCCCACGAGGGAGAGAAGATGCTGCTGGTGCACAGGGAGCAGGGCTCTTGGTGATAATACCCGGCAGCCATCGCTCTGCCGGCTGCAGACTGCCAGCCAGAGGCCGGGAGGATCTGAAATGGATTTGATGGCAGTGGAGAAACTTCACCTCTCACTCCGGAGCTAGTGAATAAAGGGATCATCATTAGGCCAATCCGTCGCATGGTTTAAGGAGGAAAAGGAGCTCCATAAAGTTGGCCGAGTGGAGGGCAGGTGTCTCTGCATTGGGACTGAAGTTAGGGGTCATCAGTGTCCATGAGTGGCCTCTGCTAGCTTTGAAGCCACTGTTCTTCTCGCCTTGGGTCCCTCAGCCAGGGCCGCCTGATATCTGTCTGAAGCCCACTCACCTGCAAAGTCCGTGCAAGCTGGACCAGGTATGGGCATGGGCATTAGGCTGGTGTGGGACCAGCAGTGTGAGGGGCTCTGAGTGAAGGAGACGGCCCTGAGCAACATAGGTAATGTTTCTTTTAGTCTGATTTAAGGTGGAAACTCACTGACAACAACAAAAAAGGAAGGAAAAATTGTAGGAAAAAAACTCCATCTTCCATGTCACAAGTAGAAGCAAGGGTTGAGTGGTTGGGAATCAGGGGTGGGGCTAGTTCTGCAGTTTTAAATTGGGAGAAAAGGCTATGCTTCATTGAGAAGGTGACTGTTAGTGGTTGAATTGTGTCCCCCCAAAATTCATATTCATGTTGAAGTCCTAACCTCCAGTACTTTTTTGGAGATAGGCTCCTTACAAAGGTAATCAAGTTAAAATAAGGTCATTAGAATGGGCCTTAATCCAATATGACTGGTGTCCTTATATAAAGGGGAAATTTTAAGACAGAAACACGCACAGGAAGAATAACATGTGAAGGTGAAGGCAGAGATTGGAGTGGTGCATCTACAAGACAAAGAACACCAAAGATTGCCAGAAAACCACCAGAAGAAGAGAGGCATGGAACAGATTCTCCCTCACATCCTCAGAAGGAACGCACCCTGCCAATGCTTTGATCTTGGACTTCTAGCCTCGAGAATATGAGACACTACATTTCTGTTTAAGCTACCCAGTTTGTGGTACTGTTGTGATAGTCCTAGCAAACAGTGACATTGGACGGAAGACTTGAAGGTGAGGAAGTTGGCCAGGCAGATGCTGGGGAAGAACATTCCAGGCAGAAGGAACAGCCAGTACAAACGCAGAGAGTGAGGTGGACAGACAGCCATGAGGATGGTTTCAGAGGTGACGGTGGGAGACCATGCAGGGCCTCACGGGCCACCGTACACCTTTGGATTTTACACAGAGTGCACTGGGGAGACACAGAAGGGCATGGACCTCACATTTTCACAGGACCACATTGCCCACAGAGTTGAGAGGAGCACATGGGTGGGGAAGGAAGCAAGGAGACCAGACGGGAAGCTATTGCAATGATGCAGGTGAGAAATGATGGTGGCATGGACCAGGGGGATGCAGTGCCGGTGGTAAGAGAGGTGGATTCTGGATCTATGTTGAGAGAGGAGCCAACAGGGTTTGCTGGTGGATTGGGTGTGGGGAAAGAGGAGTCAGGGATGGCTGAAGGCTTTTAGTCAGATCTACTGTCAGGATGAAGTTGCTATTCCCTGGACAAGAAAGATGAAATCTAGGGAGCACAGTCCTTGAAAGGCCTGGAAGTGGCCTTTTCCTTGGAGAGAGGACAGATGAGTCCATGGAAACACCACAAGGGACTCAAGTCTCTAACTCAGCATGGCAGGGGTGACGAGCTGAGGGGGCACCAGGCTGGCAAGCCATTGACATTCTCCACCCCATCTCCTGGCTATGATAGCCCAAGGGAAAGAGGCCTGAAGGAGGGGGGAGGGGGATACCTGGGCCACAGCTTAGAGACCTGGAGACTTGATGGGCTTTGCCAAGAGCACACTGACCTCCTGACTCTGAAACTGAGAGAGATAGCTCCCCAGGGCAAGGGAAGTGTTGCATTTGCTGTGAAGGTGTTTGAGATGACGAACCCAAATAAAATTTAAGGACTACCCAGCTCACTGCCCTCCCCTCCAAAAATGACCACCCCACTAGAGATGAGCAATGACCAGCAAGGAGCAACACAGGATCCACACGCAGGAAGCACCTCCCTCCTAGAAGAGGAAATGAGAACGTGAGCCAAAGATGGAAGAACTTAGGAACTTGCCTCCTAAGACGTATTACCCAAGAACCAGGGGCAAGAGGAAAGTACAAAACAAAACTAAAACTGAGAGTCAAGGTTCAAAGAAGAATTATCAGTGGAAGTTATAAAAAGAGAGAAGAAAAATGAGCTGGTATACCTCTTAGGAGAAAAATGAAACAAACAAAAACATTACCGAGATGAATGCCACATAAAAACCAAGCAAAAAGAAGATAAATCATAACTGGAAATTCCATCAGGGAAATGGAGAGTCGGCTTCAGGAAATCACTCAAGTCAAAATGGAAAAGAACAAAGTCACAATAACAAATACAGTGAGAATGAGGGATATTGAAGACAGAGCAAGGAAATCCGGTGTATACACAACGTTGCTGAAGAACAAGAGAGAGAGAGAGTTTTCAGAGAACTCCATTATGTTCTACTCCAGCAGGCTGCATTCACTGGGCACCTGCTTTGTGGCAGGCCTTGGGCTAGGAGTTCAGAGTTTAGGTAAACTTTGTTCCAGCTACAGGCAAATAAAGCAGATGATCTAACTAAAATAGGAGAAATAGGATAACTGCTAAAAAAGAGATAGAACTAGGTCCTCTGGAGAGTGGGCTGTGATTTGGTGAATCGTGTGTGGGACACCGTGCGTTGTTATGTGTGTGTGCGTGTCCTCAGCAGGTTGGAGTGCATTGTTCATGACCAGCGAGTGATGGAGCCAGAATCCAAAGCCAGGCTTGTCTGCTTCCGAGTTCAGCCTCTTTCTCCGTGAACGTGCTGCCTCCAGTCTCACATCAGCTGGAAGACGCCCATTACTTCTGTCAGGAAAGCACCAGGACGACGAATCCTGTGGATCTTACCAGGAGTTCATTCCAGGGGTCTGGGTCTCACTGGGGCTGGGGAGGAGGACAGGGCTGGTCCCGTGGGAGGAGCACAGGTGTGTAAAGACTTCATCTAGGGAGGGTTTCCATCTCCTGGTGGGTGGGGCTTAGAATAACAAGCACACTCACGCAGCAAAACCACGCTCCGAGGCAAAGGCTCTTTGCAAGACGAACAATGGAGCCTCTCAAACCACAGGCTGCGGTCCAGGATGTGCTGAGAATGCAGGACCACAGGACAGTGGAGAGGCCAGCAGTGAAAGGGGACAAGTGCCAGAGAAAAAGGGGGGAATAGGTCCACTGAAGAGAGAGCATTTGAAGACCGTCCTGTGCTGGACAGAAGGGAGATGCAGGCCACCCGCCTCGGCTTTAGGCTGGCCCGAGGGGTTTGGCCACCTCTGCTCAGACTGTCTTTTGTGGCCACAAGCACAGAATATAGGATGTAAGAATGATGGTGCTGGAGCTGTGAGTGGGCGTGGAGACATTACCCCTAAGAGTTCTCTGAGTCCCACACTGGGTCCTCAGTGTCCATCCAAAGCTCTCGTGGACTTTTTGGCAGTGTTAAGATCTTGCTTGCTTCTAGTGCCCTGTGCCGGCTTGGCCTGGAACCCTGATCCGTGTACCCAGGTTCCTCGCTTGGGATCCATACCCCTGAATTCCTGACTCATCACTAGGCTGAGAAGAAGGAGCCGAGGAAAGAACCTTCAGGACACCTTCAGAGTAGACTCGGGGAAGGAGACAGAAATGGAGTGGGCAGATGGAGAGGGGAGAGCCTAGGAGAGGGGGCACGGAAGCCAGGGAAGCCAGGTTGGGAGGAGGCACAAAGTTCTAGGAGGCTGCGAGCCAAAGCGAGGATTTGGGGATGAGGAGTCATAATGGAGACGGCAGTTAGGGCAGCACAGTGGGGTCAGAAGCCAATTTGCAGGAGGTTGAGAAGCAAGTGGGGATGAACAGGCACGGCTTCCTGAGGAGCCCGGGCCCCAGCATTCCTGCATCAGCCCTGCACCCCACCCGCCCCCAACAGCATGTCTCAGGCCACCTGCTCCAGTGGGACAACCTGCTCCCCTCCCATTGCCTTTCCTGCATAGCCTACTTTGCACCTGTGTGTTGGGCTTTCCTTCTGGAACATTCTGCTCCCCTCTCCTCTGTATTGGAATCCAGAATCTTAGCATTGGAAGGGACCCTAGAAACCACTCAGTGATCTTCTTCACGCCACATGTAAAGAAACTGAGAGCCAGAGAAGAACGTGACATGTGCAAGATCGCACAGCCAGAGAATGACAGGGTGTGTCCATCATCTCTTGTCATAATGCTGCTGCCTAACAAACCACCGAACTCGGTGGCTTAAAACAACAATCATTTATTTTCCCCCGTGTCTGTGGCTCAGCAGCTGTGGCTCTGCTGATCTTGGTTGGGTGGGTTAGGCTTGTCTCCAGACCACGGATTTGGTTCAGGTTCCTCTGAGACCAGTGACCCAGCCAGGGCATCATCTTTTTATGGGGTTGACAGAAGCACAGGAGGCAAACCCAGACACACCCATATAAACCTTTGCCTGCAGCACATTTGTTAACATCCCATTGGCCAAAGTCAGCCACGTGGCCAAGCCCAAAGTCAAGGGCTATGACCCAATACTATACACAAAGACCTCTTGTAAAACAACCAGACAAATGTGCTCACTACTCAGAGAGGCAATCCACAAAAGAAGACTCAAATAGCCAATAAACAGATGAAAAGATGTTTAATTTCTCTACTAATAAAAAAAGTGCATATGCAAAGAAAGGTGTGTTTTCCACTCTCCAGATAGGTAAAGATTAAGAAAATTGACAAACCTGCTTAGCTTATTGGAAAACGGGCACCCTCATGCACGGATGATGGCACTGCTAATTGATTCAACCTTTTCAGGAGGCAGTTTGACAATATGTGTCAAAATGTAAAATGAGCCGTGCCTTTTATCCTGATAATCTCACTCCCAAAGGATTTATTGATGGAGGCAGTTGCATAAATTAACAAATTAACAAAAAAGAGGTATGCTGCAATGTTTCACCGGAGCATGGTTTATTTTATAAGATCCAACAGCCATAAATAGGAAATTGATTTGTTGAATTAGTGCAAATCTATAAAATGGATATAATGCAATGATATAAAATGATGTCATTCTGCAACTATTGAAGTGGAAAGACATCCACAACATCTCACAGAGGAAAAACAAAAAGTGGGCACAAACCCAGAAACCCATTTCTTGGTATCGAGAAATATAAAAAGGATACTGACCAAAATGTTAGCAATGGTTCTACTTTGGTGGTATGATTTGGGGAAATTTCTACTTCTTTGTAGTTTTCCCTAATGTTTGAAATGTTTATATAAAACATCTACTGTTTATAAAAACAAAACTTTAAAAGAAATGGAACCAGTTTAAGCATTTTTGCTCCAGAAAAGGCTAGAAGAACAATTATGGTAATGAGTCACACTAGATTTTGAACAGAAAAAAAAATCTTTACAATTAATTTTCTTCTTTAGTTTGTTTTCTGTTAACTAGAATGATTTAAAAATGTAACTTAGTTATCCATGCTTTGGGATTCGATAGAAGTTTTAGTTTTAGCGTATATTTTGAAAGGGCTTTAGTTAATGCTCTTTACTTTGGAGGGGGGAGGGCGCTGTCTGTCAATTACTTATAGGTCAGAAGCCATCACATCCGACCCCTTTCTGCCTGGGGACCATATTCTAAGCACAGTCACGGATGCATAAGTACACATAGTTAGAAACACAACTCCAAATTTATGCCGACTCCAGGATGAGCTGATATTTACGATGTCCTAGGGACGTCACATTCTTTGTTTCATTTGCTCTTCATGCCTACTCTAGATGGAGGTCTAATTATTTACAAGGAAACTGAGGATTGAGCCTTGTAAGGGACTTAACTAGGATCCTGCCCTTCTTAAGTGACTGAGCTCCAGCAGAAGTCACACGTCACCCTAATGTTCCAATAAATGATAGAAGGTACCAAGAAATAAATCTAGTAAACAGTGTGCAAGACCTTTAAGGAGAAAGTTATAAGACTTTACTGAAGGATATAAAAGAAAAACTGAATAAAGGGAGAGCTACAACATGCTTATGGATGGGAAGGCCCAATAGTCTAAAGATGTCAGTTACCCTCAAGCTAATCTACAAGTGCAAGACAATGATAATACTTAAAATCCCAACAGAGCTTCAGGTGAAACGTGACAGGCTTCCCCACAGCCTCATGTGGGAAATAATTGAAGAATAAGGACAATTTACCCTCCCCAACACCAGGATTTATGATAAAGCTCTCGTGTTTCAGACCGTGCGGTGTTGGCCTAGTGCAAGGTGAAGAGGCCAGAGGAGAGACTGGAAACAGACTGGGATGTGCCTGGAAACTGCACACACAGCAGAGGAGGTGTCACAAATAAGACGCGAAAGATAGATGATGCAATACATAGTACTAGGAAATTGGCTATATGTAGGGGGAAAATGTTTATATCTTACACAAAAGATAATTGTATAAAGTAAAACTTTACTGTGAAAACTACAAAAAATAAAATCTTAGAACAGTTAGAAAAAAGTTAAGAAAGTGTCTTTATGATCTTGAGTGGGAAAGGATTTCTTAAACAAAACACACAAAAGCATAAAGCATAAAGGAAGATATTGATAGAATTGAATACAATAAAAAATAAAATTAGGGCTGGCCCTGTGGCTTTGCGGTTAAGTGTGTGCGCTCCGCTGCTGGCGGCCCGGGTTCGGATCCCGGGTGCGCACCGACGCACCGCTTCTCCGGCCATGCTGAGGCCGCGTCTCACATACAGCAACTAGAAGGATGTGCAGCTATGACATACAACTATCTACTGGGGCTTTGGGGGGGAAATAAATAAATAAATAAAATCTTTAAAAAAGATGCTTATTACAAAAAATTAAATTAAATTAAATTAAAAACCTCTCTATGACCAAAGACACCATAATCAAAGCTAAAAAAACAACAGCAAGACACAGACCAGAAGAAGATATTTGCCATGCATATCATCAATTAAGAATTATCTTCCAGAATACATAAAAAATTCCTACAAATGATAAGAACACGACAAAATAGCCAATGGAAAAAATGTGTGCAGAGAAAACAAAAATGCATGGCCCATAATCAAGAGAGATGCTCAACCTCACTAGAAATCAGAGAAATGCAAATTAAAATATTAGGGATATGTCATCTCATGTTCTCCTGCCTGGCAGGTGTAGTGTGAATTGTTGCAAACGCTGGGAGACTTGGCAACATTCTCCACAGTTGAAGATACATGTACTTAACGACTCAGCAATTCCAGGATTCACGTCTAGGAATAAACCACAAACCACAGAGAAGCTGAGACTCGGGTGCACAAGGAGACACGGGCAAGGGGTTTCTTAAATATCCATCACTAGGAACGGCTGTATAAATTTAGTGTAATCATAAAAGGGAAAACTACAGAGCAATTAGCATTCGTGAGTTATGTCTGCAGATATCGACATGCACGACTCTCCTAGACATCACGGTGAGTGGAAGAGGCTTGTGGCAGGAAGATACACACGTGTCAGTGGAGAATAGTGGCCATGGAGGCAGGTTCGAGACCCCGCACCAGCACTTCCAGCCGTCTGTCCTTGTGTAAGTTCTCCCAACCTCTTTGTTTCTCAGTATCCTCCTGGAGATAACAACTCCTGCGTGATAGTGAGCAGAGAACGTATTCCCAGCATGTAGACAGCTTAGGATGCTGCTTGGCGCCCAGGAAGCACTTGGTAATATTAGCAATTTTGGAGACATACATATTTGATATCTTAGAAATAGTGGTGACCTCTGTGGATGGAGCATGGGGAATGGGATCGGGTTCAGGGTTCAACTGCACCTGAAGCATTTCATTTCTTTAGAAAATAAGGATAGCTAGCATGGGAGAGTTCCTTTACGGTGATGTGAGAGCTTTGTATCCTGATTGTGGTGGCGATCATATGTATCTATCCATGTGACAAAACTGCACAGAACTTCACACAGCACACACACACACATACACAAATAAGTGCACATAAAAACTGGTGAAATCTGACTTCTGTAGTCTAGTTAATAGTATCGTGCTGGGCTGACATTGGCCAGATTCCTGGTTTTGCTATTACTCTGTGGTCATGTAAGATGTTACATTGGGGTAGGTGGTTAGAGGGTACACAGGATCTCTCTGTACTATTTTTGCAACTTCCTGTGAGCCTACAGTTATTTCAAAATTAAAATTTATTTCCAAATAAGGGAAAAGAAGAAAGGAAGCTGAGGTAAATAAGAAAACTTTAAAATCTCTTTTGTGGGTATTTGAGTATTTGCAATAGCGATAATAATAAAAGCAATTACGCATACATTCCCATATGCCAGGAGGAAATTTATATGGATTAACAACTCGATGAGACAGGTGCTGTTATTTTTGCCTTATTACACATAATGAAGCTAATGCACAGAGAGGTTATGTAACTTACTCAAGATGACACAGCTTCCACATTATGGCAATGGATTCCAACCCAGGCTGCCTAGCCCCTGAGTCAAAGCTTTTAACCACTTGCTACACTGTAGTTCTCTGTAATTTACTACGTTTAGTATTCCAGTTTATTTTTTAATTGGAAAATATTTTTGAAGGCAGGAATAATAAAACTTGCCTCATGGAGAATCTGTAAGAATTCAGTGACACATCAGTACAGGGTAGTCAGGTCTGAGGGGTGTCAGAGCTGGATCCTGACTGATTCCCCCCACAGCTGCCCACATGCTTCACTAGGTAAAGCCATATTGTGCACAGCACTCTACAGTCTGCAAAACAGCTACAGTGTACAAAGCTTTCTGGCATCATGCCAACCTAGTTGTAACTGAGAGACACCTGCATTAGGCCCATTTTATAGATAAGGAGACTGAGGCCTGGAGGCGTCACGTGGAACAGGGGCTAGAACCAGGTCTGTGTGAGGGCAGAGCCCCTGGTCTTAGCTACTCACTGTGCGCCTTGTGGTGAGAGTGAGCTCTTTGTGGGGGTGAGGGCTGTGGGGGACACTGCGATGCACCACCCGGAGCCCCCATCCCAGGAAGAACTTGCTGCCCCAGCTGCTTGGGTCACCACACGGCCTTTAGCTGTAGCCTCTTCAGGGACGGCCTCAGCTGCAGAGAGAGCCACCACCACAGTCACGCCCCTTCCCGGGCTGTCACCCCTATGATTAGTGGCAGTGGGGGAGAAGCCAGCCCTTCAGGCCCCAGGCAGAAAGCTCCGGGGCCCATTTCCCCTAGAGCTCCCTGGGGTCAGCCGAGGCCTTGGTCTGGACGGCATCAGAGCTCCACTTCTCCCCCACCCAGTCCTGCTGCCTTGCTCCCCTCTGCAGGCGTGGACCCCCAAGTGCTTCCTAACACATGACCTTCCGGCTGAACCGCCTCCCAGTCTGCTCCCTAGGACACCCGCAGGGAGAGGGGTCCAGGAGACCAGGGTGCAGGTCAAAGGGTTTCCCGGGGAGACATGAGGAGGCCTGGGGAGGTGGGAAGGCCCCAGCAGTGCCATCCAAAGTAGGAGCAGAGCTTCATGGCCTGTGAGAGCCCAGAAACCTGGGAGCTGCACCCAAGGGCTGGACCCGGCTGGCAGCTGCCCAGAGAGAGCAGCTCAAGGTCGACATCTTTCCAAAGATCAGCGCCCTGAGCTGCCCCATGGGTGGGCCAGGGCCAGGCCCAGGGCCAGGGCCAAGGAGGCACTTCCCAGCTGTTTATTTTTAGCCCAGGTGCCTTTGCAACAAAATCAATTATTTGAAGCATTTTCACTGTCTTCTCCCTCTGGTTCTGCACTGCGGAATTCTGTAAATGAGATTGATTCTGATTTTCTCTTTTTCCATGTTTGTAACTCGTATATCCAACAGTGAGAAGCCTTCCTCCCATCACCTCCCAGTCTGAAATCAATCTATGGCAGCCCTCACTGCCCCTCCACACTGCCCCCACATGGGCTGCATCTCACCTGCTCACCCTCCCAGTGTGGACAACCTACCCCACTGGGGTAATCGGTTCCCTGCTTCTGGTAGGCACTTAATAACTGTTCGTTGGGTGGATGAATGAATGAATGAATATTGGTTATCCCCAACCCCTAGAGGAGTGCCCATGGTGGTTTATAATAATTATATTCTTATTAAATGAACAAATAGGGATGGGAAGAACAGTCGAACCCAGTAACTCATAATTTATCACAAATCACGCATAAAGTTTATCTTTCATGCATCTGCAAACAATGTTTCGCTGAACCATTTGAAAATGTCAGCAAGGTTACGAATGACATGTCTGTCCTATTTATATTCACAAATTCATAGCCCCAGAGTCGACTCTAGTGATGATATGAAACCGGGACTCGTGTGGGGTCCTCTGCGATAGGAGAGGAAAGTCAAGGTCAGAAGCAGGTCTCTTGGCTCTGCCGCTCAGGAGCTGCTCTCACACTGCAGGTGGCCATGAAAATCCATCGCACAACTTTTGTGGAGGGCCATCCAAAAACCATAATAATGACAATAAAATAATAATAATAAATGTTTGAGTTTTTTCTTTGTGTTGGCACAACAACTCTAGGAGATGAGTACTATTGTCATCGCCATTTTCCAGAGGAGGAAACTGAGTGTTGTAAACCGGGCTGATTCTGTTTGCCCTCTTCCTCATGTTTGTCCTCCTTTCTCTGACGGTGAGACCCTGGCTCCCGTTATCCCCTTAATATATTTAATCGCATGATCAGAGAGACGGCATCTTTTGCCCACAGTCACTCAGATTCAGGGTGGAGTGGCCTGGCATATGTGTCTGGATGTTTGGTTGATAAGTTCGCATCCAGGAAATGCTCCTACAAGAATGAGCATGGTCTGTGGGATGCCACGTGTTTAAACTGAGCAGCACGTGTCCTGTGGACTGTTCTCTTATGTGATGTCATGGGCACAGTTTGCCTCCTGCTGAGTCAGAGTCCCAAGGCTCCAAGCATTTCCTCTCTCTCTGGGTTGGGCTGAAGACACTTCAGGACCCCAGTCACTGGGCCCACAGCCCTGTGCCTCAGGGCAATGGGGGCCTCATCAGACAGGAAGCTGATTAGGTCAGCCTCTGCCCCGTCCCAGTTGAACAGCCTACAACAGGTACAAAGCACCTTGCTCAGCTCCTGCAGCCATGGCTCGTGGTCACAGCCTATGACTGCCCCACTCAGGGGACCGGTTTTGCAGGCAGGCTAAGGATGGCAAGGGGACAGGAAGACAGCAGGGTCTGAAAGGGCAAACGAGCAAGGCTGCCTTGTGAGGTGAGGGAGGTGAGGTGAGATGAGGGAGGTGAGATGAAGTGAGGTGAGGGAGATGAGGTGAGATGAGGGAGGTGAGATGAGGTGAGGTGAGAGAGATGAGGTGAGGTGAAAGAGGTGAAGTGAGAGAGGTGAGCTGAGGGAGGTAAGGTGAGATGAGGGAGGTGAGATGAGGGAGGTGAGATAAGGTGAGGGAGGTGAGGTGAAGGAGGTGAGGTGAGATGAAGGAGGTGAGATGAGGTGAGGTGAGAGAGATGAGGTGAGGTGAAAGAGGTGAAGTGAGAGAGGTGAGCTGAGGGAGGTGAGATGAGGGAAGTGAGATAAGGTGAGGGAGGTGAGGTGAAGGAGGTGAGGTGAGATGAGGGAGGTGACATGAGGTGAGGTGAGAGAGATGAGGTGAGGTGAAAGAGGTGAGGTGAGAGAGGTGAGATGAGGGAGATAAGGTGAGCTGAGGGAGGTGAGATGAGGGAGGTGAGGTGATTTGAGGTGAGGTAAGGCAAAGTGAAGTGAGGGAGGTGAGGTGAGGTGAGTTGAGGGAGGTGAGGGAAGTACGGTGAGGGAGGTGAGGTGAGGATGGTGCAAGCAATACCTCGCTGCCCATCGGGGAGACAGGTATGAGGAAGACACAAGGGCCGAGCTCCTCCACCGCTACCCGTCCTGGAACAGAGACTTGGGGGGATCCGGGCACACTTCCCCACAGGAAGACAGGGCGTCAGTCCCATCTTCTCGCCTCACCTGGTTTCATTCCAAGACATAGGGAGGCACATGCTGCAAGTCCACTGAGGTTTCTCCATCCTACACTTTCCACTGAACATCATGTGCCTTTCACTTTCACATATTTTTTCTCCTAAAATGTCAAGTAGCTCTTTGCTAGAAGTACTGAACAGAGATAAAGGAGATTAGAGGATGATTTTATTCCATTTAAAGGTAACCTGGAGCGAATGGGAGTAAACAGATCTATTTGAAGGCTTCATCTCATTTCCCATCTCCCTCCAGGCTCCTGCCCTCCTGCTCCCTTTTCTCACCCCTCAAAGGTGCCCTGGGAGCTCTTGACACTGGGAGGATTCATGGGTCCACCAAGGCCCTTGCCAAGGCCTGCCTTCCAGACATCTGGTTTCCACATTCACCTGGTCTGAAGCGAGTTGTCAGTTAAAAGGCTTCTATTGTCTGGAAAAATGAAAAAATAGAAGCTCCTTAGGCCTTGATCTGCAATGCTAGCCACAGCTGCCTTGTAGCAACATCTAAGAAATCTTCTGTGCTTCCCAGGCCATAGGCTCTTTACTGCCACCTGGGAGGATGCCAGGCTCTAGATGGGTGAGCAGGGGACAGTTAAAAGCAGGGACAGCAGATGTGTTAGCTTCTGATGCAGAGCAGTCATGCCCCTTAAATAATCGAAAGTTCACCTCATCCTTGGAAGGGTTGGTCAGGGCAAGGATTTTTGTTACCTGGGATTTAGGCTTCTGTAGCACTTATAGGTCAAAAATAGTCAAATACCAAGAAATTCATATTGTTTGACCTAATGCACATCTTGCTTCAACTACACAAGAACCCTGTGAGGTAGACATTATGATCCCTATTTTTTGGAAAACAGAGGCCCAGAGAGTGTAAGTAATTTTCCCAAAGTCACAGAGAAAGTGGCAGAGGAAGAAGCTGAATGCACAGATTCAGACGGTAAACCCAAGTCCTCTCTGCTGTGCCCATCATCTCTCCCACCACCTTAAATCCACCTGGTACTTTGTTCCCTGATCTAGTCAAGCTCATTCTCACCTCCTTCCTCTGCTGAGGTTATGCCTTCCTCCTGAACTCCTGTCGCTTTCCCTCATTCATTCTAGAGATATTTATTGACAAACTACTATGTGTCAGGTTTGTGTCAATAGCTGCAAATATGATAATTGAGTAAGGCACTGAAGAGCTTAGCAACCAGTGTAGACAAAGGGCATTTCTGTGACTTCAACTATATGTGTTCAGCAAAACAAGATTTTAAAAAAAGGAAAAAATAAAAAATATAGTGGTTTAAAGAACACAAGCAAATTTGCCCAACACTGCCAATTTTAGTGGTATGCACTGACTTCACAGCCTGGTCCCATGTGAGATGCGATGCTGAGCACTGGCCAAGTGGAAAAGTGGAGGGGGGTCCAGTGTGTGGAGAGGTAGTCTGTATAGAAGGCACAGCATAAGCAAAGGAACAGAAGTGCAGAAAGGATTAGTAAAAAGCTCCTTGTGGCTAGAGCATCAAGTGGGGAGCAACCTCATGCAGGTGAAGATAGCAACAGGGGGCCAGGAGATGAGGTGGGGGAGTCGGAAGGGACATGCAGTGAAGTCCCTTGAATTCCAAGCCCAAAGGATAAAGTTTATCCCGGAAGCCAGAGGTGTTCCTTGCCGTGCCTCCCTTGAGGTACCTTGGGGGTCAGAGTGGGGGTGAGGGGGGAGCAGATGCAGCCTCAGACCCCCTCTTCACTTACTCTGAGAGGCTCTACTGCTATCAGTTCTAGATTTGGGGGGTCTATGTCAGATTCAATTTGGAAAAAAAGTATTTGACTTTTAATGATAATGACACAAAAGTGTACATAAAAGCCATCGGAAAATTACATAAGTTAGACTTTTGCTTCTGGCTATGATAAACTAACGGGAATAGAATTTACCCTCTCACCATAAAGAACTAGAAAAGTGGACAAAACATCAAACAACAGGTTTTGGACATCAGACAACAACTGCACAGGGGCGTGACCATAGGGAGAAAGGAAACAAATGAACTGAGCCCTACAACAGCCCCCACTCCCTGGAGGTGGCTTCTAGACTGCCAAGAGTGGAGTGAGAACTCAAACACAGCCTGCAAGATTTGATGATTCGAGGAGAAAGAGACCAGAGTTTGAGAAAGACCAAGATAGCTAGAATTTGTAAGACAGAATCTTGGAGAGATGGGAGCTGTCCAGAGAGACACCTCTAAAGAAATTCAGAGGGGTCATCCTAAGAATTTGTCTGAGTGATGATCTGTGCATGTGTGAAAGGAAAGTACCCAGGCCAGGAAAGGAATCATCAGAACAGAGAACACAGAGACACTTTTGAAGCTCACACAGGGATGGGGAGAGTTTTTGTTCTTATCTGCTAGAGTGGAAAGACCTCAAAATAATGGAACATCAGGTAGAATCCTCAGAAGGCTATTAGACTAGAAGTAGGTGTTAATTAACCCTAAAATAAACTCTGCTCTGTATCCACCCTAACAAATTTAAAAGCAAGCCTCAAGAACATCCAACTGATTCAAAGTAATTTAACTGCTTTCCAGGAGAAAATGCAATACTATTTAAAGAAATACAACAAATCTAACAACCAAAAGCGCACAACACAATGTCCAGCATCTAATAAAAAATTACCAGACAGGCAAAGAAGCAAGAAAATATGACCTGTATTCAGAAGAAAAAAAAATCAATAGAAAGGAATCCAAAAATGACAGATATGTTGGAACTAGTAGATAAAGAATGTTAAAATAGGTATTATAAACATACTCTATATATTTAAGAAAGCAAAAGATGATAAAATCACAAGTTATAAAAACCCAAATAAAACATCTATAGCTGAAAAATACAATTTCTGAAGTGAAAAAAAATGTTTTTAAACCCTGAAGAATGAGAGAATGAACAGAATATCAAAAACCTGTGAAACAACATCAAATGGCTCAACATGCTTATAATTGAAGTTTCAGAAGGAGAGAATGTGGGGGAGAGATAGAGACAGAAAAAATATTTTAAGAAACAGCGGCCAATGAATCACAGGATGATGGCGGAGTAAGAAACACCAGGAATCTGTCTTCCCACCTAGACAACAATTGCACTGGCAGCATCTGTCTGATGTAGATGTTGTGGAACTCTGGAGTCTATTTAAGGCTTGCAACTCTCAGGGGAAGCCGTGGATGGTAAATTGCAGTTAATTTTGGTCAATTTAAGCTCTTAGCACAGTGGCAGCTACCCATCCCCCAACCCCAGCCACATGGTAAGCCGCTGTGCACACGTTCTTGGAGCAGTAAGAAAATGGCTTGCAGGAGCCAGGGTGGTCAAAAAGGACCCTGTCCTCTAAATATCACGGATCTGTGCTCTGATCACTGATTGCTGCTTCTTATCACAGTGGTGCTGATAAGCAGGTGGGCAGCCATTGTCGTGGTACCTCCCCCGATTGTTGCAAGCCCCTCCCCCTCCAGCTGAAGTGACTGCCAGGGGCTTTAAAGGACTGGCACCCTTGTTCTCTCCCTTTTCATTTTTCTCATTTTCCCCTTTCGGGAGCCAGGCATTAAAGACTAGGACATTCAAAAACAATTACATATATGGGGAAAATTACAAAGTGACCACAGATTCTCAGGGAAAGATTCAGAAAAGAACTGAGAAGACCTTAAGTTTACACCACAGGCTGATCTTTAGCACAGAGACAGCCTACAACAATTAAAAAAAAAATAAGAAAAACAGCAACAAAAACAGCAAACCCTGGGGAAGTGGGGAGAGAGTCTGATTTCTGGAGTTAGAACATTATTAGATTCAAATGTCTAGTTTTCAACAAAAATCACATGGCATACAAAGAAACAGGAAATTATGGCCTATTCAAAGGAAAAAAATTAAATCAACAGACACTGCCCCTGAAAAAGAAGTGGTGGCAGATATACTAGACAAAAGCTTTAAAACAACTGTCTTAAAGATATCAAAGAACTAAAGAAAGAGTTGGAGAAAGTCGAGAAAATGATGTATGAACAAAATGGAAATGTCAATAAAGAAGAAAACAAAGTATAAAACATAAAAAGAAACCAAAAAGAAATTCTGGAGCTTAAATGTACAATAAATGAAATGAAAAATCCACTAGAGGGATTAAAGGCAGGTTTGAGCAGGCAGAAGAAAGAATTAGTGGATTGAAGAAAGCTAACAGAAATTATTGAGTTTGAGGAAGAGAAAAAAAAAAATATTGAAGAAAAGTGAACAGAGCCTAAGGGACCTATGGGACACCATCAAACAAACCAACATATGCATTGTAGGAGTTCCAGATGAAGAAGAGAGAGAAGGGGGCAGAGAGAATATTTGAAGAAATAATGGCTGAAAACTTTCCAAATTTGATGAAAGACGTGATTACAAGGGTCCAAGAAGCTCAATGAAGTAATCTTCCGAGTAAGATGAACTCATAGAGACCTACATCAAGACACATTATAATCAGACTTGCAAAAGACAAAGAGAGAATCTTGAAAGCAGCAAGAGAGAAGCAACTCATCACATGGAAGGGGTCCTCAATAAGATTTTCATCAGATTTCTTATTAGAAACTTTGGAGGCCGGAAGGCAGTGGGCTGATATAGTCAATGTCCTAAAAGAAGAAAACTGTAAACCAAGAATCCCACATACAGCAAAACTGTCTTTCAAAAGTGAAGGAGAAGTTAAGGCATTCTCAGGAAAGCAAAAGCTGAGGGAATTCATTATACTAGACCCATCCTGCAAGAAATGCTCAAGGGAGCCCTGTAGGGTGAAACAAAAGAACACTAGACAGTGGGCCAGCCCCGTGGCTTAGCGGTTAAGTGCGTGCGCTCTGCTGCTGGCGGCCCGGGTTCGGATCCCGGGCGCGCACCGAGGCACCGCTTGTCCGGCCATGCTGAGGCCTCGTCCCACATACAGCAACTAGAAGGATGTGCAGCTATGACATATAACTATCTACTGGGGCTTTGGGGGCGGGAAAAAAAAAAACACTAGACAGTGACTTGAAGCCATATGAAGAAATAAAGATCTCAATAAAGGTAAATACATGGGTAATTATAAAAGCTAGTTACGTTGTAACAATGGTTTGTAACTCCACTTGTTGTTTTCTACATGATTTAAGGGACTAGTACAGTTTTTAAAATTATCAATCTAAAAGATTGTATATTTATAACTTTATTTGTAACTCCACATTTTGTTTTCTACATAATTTAAGAGACTAATGCATTTAAAGGACTTATTAGTTTGTGTTTTGGGGGCACACAATGTATAAAAATGTAATTTTGTCACATCAAAAACCAAAGGGAGTAGGGACAGAGTTGTAAAGGAGTAGAGTTTTCGTATGTTATTGAAGTTAAGCTGGTATAAATTCAAATTAGAGTGTTATAATTTAGGATGTTAACTGTAATCCCCACGGTAGGGGATTCTTTGTAACCACAAAGAAAATAGCTATAGAATATACACCAAAGGAAACAAGAAAGGGATTTAAACAATTCACTACAAAAAATCAACTAAACACAAAAGAAGGCAGTCATGCAGAAAATGAGGGACAAAAAAGCTATAAGACATATAAAAAACAAATAGCAAAATGACAGAAAAAGTCCCTCCTTATCATTAATAACTTTAAATGTAAATGGATTAAACTCTCCAATCAAAAGACAGAGATGGGTAGAATGGATTAAAACACATGATTCAACTATATGTTGTCTACGAGAGACTCATTTTAGACCCAAAGACACAAATAAGCTGAAAGTGAAGGGATAGAAAAAGATATTCCATGCAAATAGTAACCAGATGAGAGCAGGGGTGGCTATACTAAGATCAGACAAAACAGACTTTATATCAAAATAGGTTACAAGAGACAAAGGACGTTATACGTTAATTAAAGGTTCAAGACAGCAAATATACAATTTGCAAATATTTTTTCCCATTCTATTTCTGCTAAAAATGTCATTGGGATTTTGAAAGAGATTGCATTGTATTTGTAGATTGCTTTGGGTAATATTGATATCCTAACAATATAAGGAAATAGAAAATCTAAATAGACCTGTAACTAGTAAAGAGATTGAATCAGTAATCAAAAATCTCTTGGCATCTTTAAAGTAAAGACAGAAGATGCACAAATTTTTAAAATTTTCATGGAGTCCAATTTGTCTATTTTTTTCTTTTGTTGCCTGTGCTTTTGGTGTCATATCCAAGAAATCATTGCCAAATCCAACCTTATGACACTTTTGCTCACATTTTTTCCTAAGAGTTTTGTAGTTTTAGGACTTATATTTAGGTCTTTGATCCATTTTGAGTTAATTTTTGTAGATGGTGTTAGGTAATGGTCCAAATTCATTTTTTGCGTGAGGATATCCAGTTTTCCCACCGCTATTTGTTGGAAAGACTGTCCTTTCCCCATTGATTGGTCTTGGCACTCTTATCAAAATCATTTGACCATATATGTCAGAGTTTCTTTCTGGATCTCTATTCTATTCTTTTGATCTACACGTCTGTCTTTATGCCAGTACCAAACTGTTTTCATTACTGTAGCTTTGTAGTAAGTTTTGAAATAGGAAGTGTGAGTCCTCTAGCTTTGTTCTTCTTTTCCAAGATTGTTTTGGCTATTCAGGGTCCCTTGAGATTCCACATGAATTTTAGGATAGGTTTTCCTATTTCTGCTGAAAATATCATTGGGATTTTGAAAGGGATTGCATTGTATCTGTAGATTGCTTTGGGTAGTATTGACATCCTAACAATATACGGAAATCAAAAATCTAAATAGACCTGTAACTAGTAAAGAGGTTGACTCAGTAATCAAAAATCTCTTGGCATCTTTAAAGACAGAAGAAATTTTAAAATATAAACATAGAATTCTATACCCAGTGGAAATATTTGAAAACAGAAGCAATGAAGACTGCTTCAGAATAGATGAGAGAATTCAACACCAGCAGACCTTCCCTACAAAAAATGTTGAAGAACGTCCTTTGGGTACAGAAAAATGATAACACGTAGGAAAGACAAGAGCTAGAATGGTAAACATCATATTTTTTCTCATATTTGACTCTTTAAGACAATTGACTGTTTAAAGTATGAACAACAACAATGTATCAAGGGAGTTGTAATACATGTAGAAGTAAAATGTAAGAAAACAATAGCACAGAGCATGAGGGGAAAATGGAAGTTTATTCTTATAAGGTTCTTATAGTAGCATCATATTATTTGCAGTTAGATTGATAAATTAAAGATGTATATTGTAAATACTTGAGCAATCATTAAAAATATAAATAAATAAAAGAAGATATAGCTAATAAACCAATAATGGAAATCAAAATAAATCTATTAAAAATTTCAATTAATTCAAAAAAAAGCAAGAAAAGCAGGATAAGTGAATTCACAACATGATGAATTTAAATCCAACCATATCTATTATTATCTTAAATGGAAGGATCTAGAAATTCAAATTAAAAGGCTAAGATTGCCAAAATACCATTTATAAATGCATTAAAAACATGATATATGTTAGATACTATTATATAATGTAATATGGAGAGATAAATTTAGCAAAATATGTAAAAATTTTTAAAAACCAACACTGCAGATGGAAATTAAAGAAAGCCTAAATAAATGGAGAAATATACCAGGTCCATGGAACTGAAAATTCAATATTATGAAGATGTAAATTATCCCAAAATGGATCTATGTGATCCCAATCAAAATCCTAGCTGACATTTTGTTGAAATGGACAAACTGATTGTAAAATTCACATGCATCCAGAATATATAAAGAGCATTAATAAGTCAACAATAAAATGGGTAAATGAATAGATAATTCATCAAATAAGAGACATAATGGCAAATAAGCATTCGAAAAGATACTCAACATCATTGTTATTAGGGAAATTCAAATTAAAGCCACAATGAGATAGTAGCATCCACCTACTAGAATGGCTAAAATTAAAAAGCTTGACAATACCAAGTGTTGACAAGAATGCTGAACCTCTGGAATTCTCATACATTGCCAATGAGGATGCAAAATGGTATAGACCCTTTGGAAATCAGTTTGGCAGTTTCTTAAAAAGTTAAATATGCACTTACCTTTTGACCCACCCATTCCACTACTAAGTATTTATGAAGAGAAAAGAATACTCACATCCACCCAAAGACTTGCAAGAGAATATTTGAGGACCCATTATTTATAATAGCCAAAAACTGGAAAAAATGTCCTCCAACTGGTGAACAGATAAACAAAATATGGTATAACCATACAATGGAATACTACTCAGTAATAAAAAGAAATAAACAACTGATATATATGAATCATAGATGAATATGAAAGTTATTGTGCTGAATTTTCAAAAAGGCACAAAGACTAATTCTTGTGTGATTTCAGGTATACGAAATTTCAGAAAAGGCAGAACCACAGTGACGGAGGGCAGATCACGTGACAAAGGTTCTGGGCTGTGGGAAGGGATTGACTGCAGAAGGACATGAGGGAATTTGGGGCTTAATGGACATGTTCCCATCGCTCAGAAGCACAATGTTCAGTTCCACTGTGATTGTGGAGGTGGTTAGAAAACTGTACACATATGTCAAAACTCATCAAATTGCGTACTTAAAAGTGCTGAATTTCATTACATCTACACTATCTCAATAAAGCTGAGTTTAGAAACATATACCTAAAGTGCCTTCTTTGGGGCAAAGTCCAGACTTCAGGGCATATAAGGTGCAGGCTGGGGAAACCTGTTTATTTCCCATTATATTTGATGCCCAGAGAGACATCTCCCCTCCACCAGAGGGCAACGTCAGCTCTCCTCTTTCTGCTGTCAACTTGCTGGGTGACATTGGGACAAGTCAGTTTTTCTTCCAAAGGCCCCACTTAGGAAGATGAGGCGATTGGATCCTCAGAGGGTCAGATTTGATGACCAGTCCTGCCTGGACAACACGAGCCGCCCACCCCCCGTGAGCGGCAGTCCGTTCCTCCTCCCTCTTTCCGCAGAAATCCCCCTGGGCTCTGGGTGCAAGACGACGATCGGCTTTGCTTATTCTGACCACTCTACCCAGGAATGGCCTGATGCTACGTAAGGCTGGCACTTGCATTCCCTGGGACCCTGGGCCCTCTAGGAACCCTGAACCCCTGTCATCTCCTTAGCCACTTACCCCAGGCAGAGTGTCCCAAGAACAGAAGCCTAACGCACCCTCCCAATAAATCCCCCTCATGCGAATAGCTGCTAACTCACTGCATGAGGCAAGGGCCCTGCAACAGGGAACGGGGACGTCACTGAAAATATCTTTACCACCCTCTTGATGGCTTCCCCCTAATGCTCTGCGACAAAATGGAACAGTGAAAGATATTGATTTTTTTCCTGGAAGGGAAAGGGGGTGGGGAAGGCCAGGTCTTAAAATGAAATGATGGTTATTGTTCTCCTGGTAGCATTTCTTCTGTACCACCATGACAGATGGCTCTTTAAGTGACAACAGATTTGTATTTCATTAGGACACTTTAGTCAAAAGATCAATGATGCTCCTCGGAACCGCTCCGCCAGTCCTCAGGGGCAGACGAACAGGGTGAGAAGCCTGCAGAGATCCAGCTAAAATTAGGCAGCTGTCGACAGACGCTGGATTCGCAATCATAGCGCATCGATTTCCAAATCCAAGGAGTTTTATTGGCCTACTCGTTCTGTCTTTGTGGAGAAGGGCCTTCTCTAATAAAGTGGCTCTTCCTCTAGGGAGATGGAGCTCTCTCAAGGCAGCATTAATTTTCGGCTGAGTAGGGGGAGTAGTCAGGGCGTCATGACCGTATGTCCATCCCCACCTCATAGCTTAGTTGCCAGGCCTGCATCATTACTGTTACTCTTAGTTACCTCTCGTGAAGCACCCCCTCCTCACCAACTTCCGTGAGCCCGAGAACTGGAGAGGGATTCAGGAGGCCCATCTGAGTGATGGACAGACTCTGAGAGGCCAGAGGGAAGGGAGAGCCAGCAGGCGCTCAGGCAGAACTAAGAGGCCCCTGAGGATGAAGGACCCCCGAGAAGAGGGCATGGCCCGGGCGTGAACCCCTCCCCAGTGACTGGGGTGCCCAGCCTCCTCGGAGAACCCTTCCACTTTCCCACTGTGGGTTTCTTCTGTAATTACCTCATTTAACTTTTCTTTTTTTTTTTTTTTTTTGGTCTATATGGATATATCTTTAAGGATTAACTTTCAGTTAAAATAGATGTAAAATTATGCTTGCAATATGATGTATCAATTAAAACACTGAACAGCACTGTATATTATTCATGGGTTCATATATGTGGTAAAAGTATAAGAAAGGGTATAAAAAGGTATTAAACAAACTTCATGGTAGTGGTTCGTAGCAGCCTTAGGAGCAGAGATTTTCACTTCCCAGACAGGAGACTGCGGCCCAGAGGGGAGGCAGCTCTGTGAGAAAGTGGCCGAGCTGTTTCAAGCCCAAGGTGGCCTGACGCCCAAGTGCACGTGCGTCTGGGCCCATCCTTTCCTGTCAGCAAATCCCCGTCTCCTCTCCTCCTCTGCCTCATCCACCGGCCCTGCTGTCTTTCCATCTCACCTTCTCGCCTCTGCCTGGGCACCTGCCAGCCTGTCCGTCCCTTTGACCTCTCAGAGTCTGTCCACCTGTCAGGTCATGGCGCCTCCTGAAACCGTCCGCAGTTCTCAGGCTCATGCTGGCCTGTGGCGCTGACTGTCTGCCCACCTACCCTCTCAGCCGGCCTCTCTGCCTTTTTGAAAAGTTTTCTGATAGTTCTGAGGACATCACAGCTCAGAGAGAGGAGGACCCATCAGCTTGAGAGCCAGATAGACCTGGGTTCAGTCCTGCACTGGAGTTTTCTACGCTCCGTGACCTCAGTCAGTCACTGAGCTGCCCTGAGCAGAAGAACACGTCTACACAGGGAAAGCTACCTCCGAGGGTGGTGAGCACCCAGGCGTGGGGACAGGGTCAGGCACGGACTCCCGAGAGGCCCTTCTAGCACCAGATGAAGGTGAGTAGGACGGACGGTGAGGGGCAGTGTCCAGAGCATGCACTTTCCAGGCAGTGGAAGCTTAGGAGCTTAGAGCAGGGATTCAGACACCAGCCTGCCTGAGTTTGAGTACTGGCAAATCCATTTACAGCCAGGTGACTGTGCCTCAGTTTCCCGTCTGTAAAATGAGGATGACCATTCACCATAGTGCATACCTGCATTTAGAAGGTAACAACTCACCAGATGTTAGCCGCTGTGTGTAATCGGTTAGCCCCAGGCTCCAGCTGAGGCTCCGCTCCTTCCTGGCTGTGCGTTCTTGGATCAGTGACACAACCCCCCTGACGCCTGGGAGGCTACTGGGAGAGAGGGAGGTCTTACATGTGAAGCACCTCACCCAGGGCTCAGTCCAGGTGGAGTCCACTGAGAGGAGAGCCCACCAGCCTCCCAGGACCCGAGGGGATGGCAGGAGGTGAGGCATTTATTTGCAAGAGAGACGGTTGTTTATTCCACAAAGGATGTGGGCAGAGGAAAAAGAAACTATAGCCCTCCCACCTGTTTCTAAGCATCATTGGTTTGAGGAGGGAGTCACTACAGATGCATCGACTGATCGGACATCTCGGTGTGATCTGTGCTGCGTATGCAATCTGTTCTGAACCCGCCCTCCTGGAAGGTCTGAGATGAGAAGCGTGGCTGGTGAGTGAGAGGCATGAGGATAAAGCTATAGCCTGAAGACTTTAGGCTAGACACCAGGAGGGACATCCTTTCTGCTGCAATTTATCAGTTGCTGTAATATTTAAGGATACCAGAAATCTGGAAACAGTCCTAGTCCTAATAATAACTAGCATTTACTGAGTGCTCGTGATGGGCCAGGCCTGAATCTAAGGACTTTCACACATTGGCTCCTGCAATTCTCACAGCAGCCCTATGACATAGATGCTATTATTACCGTTCCCATTTTACAGATGAGGAAACTGAGGCTCAGAGGAGGAGACTAAGTAACTGGGTCAAGGTCACAACTAATAACTGACAGAGCTGAGATTCAAACCCAGGGCTGGTTCCAGAGCCTGCTCTCCTAGCCACCATGTTGCACTCCCTCCCTTGTTCTCCTTGCTCATTCATTCATTCATTCATCCATTCATTCCTTGGCCATTATAGACCTCTGTCTGCTGGCAGGCCCTGTGCCAGACTCTGGCTGCACAGAGAAGAAGGAGGCCCAGGCCCTGCCATAGGCTGCTGGGCAGGGATGTCTATGCACCTGTCTATGTCATGTGGCAATTCCTTTCCTTTCTCTCTCTGGTCTGTGTTCCTGAGACAGCTCAGAGAGGCCTCTCTAAGGCCCCTGCCCCCTTACCCCCCAAATCTTCCCTGCCCGCCAGTTGCACAATAACCCTGCCATGCGCATCTGAGGCTCTTGCCAGTCCTGCAGAGGCTGGGGTGTGGCTGGGGAATGGTGCACGTCCCTGCTACGGCCGCATCCTCCAGGGAGAGTAGCATCCCTGTCTCACCCCTTCCCAGGGAGGTTTCGAGGATCAACGAAGCCTCTGGGCACCTTGTAAACTGTGAAGTGCTGCGTGAGCATTCACTGCTCTGGCCTCTGCTGCGTCAACTCTTGGAATATTTTTCTCATCCTTTGCTGCTCTTAAGTCTGCTCCCAATGGAGGCCAGATTCATGGAGAATCCATTTGGTGCTTCTGCTGCCTGGTGGGTCCCCTGGGGCTGCTAACCGGGGCAGGGGGTGGCAACCTGTCACATGAAGGAGGGGCACTTCATCATCCACTTCCCTAAGCCAGGGCCTCCTGGCTCTGCGGGATCATTTGCTTCAAATACAGCGTTTGTTCTAACATTTGTCCTCCTTGTCCCATAGCCCAACAACCCTGGGGGAGCCCCACCTACAGATCTATCCTGAGTCTGAAATGAGGCTGGGGTTCCCCGAGCAGCTTGGTATTTCCCTGTAGACGGGGAGGGAGGAAGCGTGGTACTCTGGGCAGCACTGAGCATTCTATGTGCTAATTATCGGTCTGAATCTTGGGGACACACATCTCAGCTGTCTCTAAGCCTCAGGTGGTAGACTCAATAATGGCACCCAAAGATGTCCACATCCTAACCTCCAGAACCTGTGACTACATTACCTTACATGGCAAAGAGACTTTGCAGGTGTGATCGAGTTAAGGCTCTTGAGATGGAGAAATTATCCAGGGTTATCAGGTGGGACCATTGTAATCAAAAGGAGCCTTATAAGAGGGAGGCAGAGGAGGGTCAGAGTCAGAGAAGGTGACAGAGGCAGGGGTAGAGAAGGAGCTATGAGGATGTAAGAAGAGGTCGGGGCGGAGAGAAATTTGAAGATGCCATGGTGCTGGCTTTGAGGGTGGGGGAAGAGGCCATGAGCCGAGGAATGCAGGCAGCCTCTAGAAGCCGGAAAAGGCAAGGAAGTGGATGCTCCCCCAGAGCCTCAAGAAAGAACCAGCCCTGTTGACACCTTGGCTTTAGTCCCCTGAGACTGCTTTTGGACTTCCGACTTCCAGAATCATAAGATAATGAATTCGTGTTGTTTTAATCCACTAAATTTGTGGTAATTTGTTACAGCAGCAATAGGAAGCCGATATGCCTCATTTTCTTCATCTGTGAAATGGGGATAATAATATGTACTCTAGTAACTGTGATCTAACTGTATGGAGAGGTGACAACATGGCAGAGCAGAGAGTTATAATGAGAACAGCTCTGGAGTCTGACAGCCCAGGGTCATCTAGGCTTGACCTCTTATGAGGTATGTGACCTGGAGCAAGTTGTGTCACCTTCCACACTGCTATTATGAACCACTTGTCTGTCCTAGATGGGACCAACCTCTGCCCCAAGCACCTGGAGCAGCATCCTCGTCCCCTCCCCCTGGCTCACTGTCACTCATCCTTTAGGCCTCAGCTTGGACTCTATCTCCACCGGGAAGCCATCTGGACCCTCCAAGACAATGCCAGTTGCCCCTTCTCTGGGCTCAGAAACAACATCCGGGATATGTCCTTTCATAGCTCTTACCAGCTGCAAAATATGCCAATAAATAGTTCTCCAGGCCCTGCTCAGCACCAGGCCCTGTGATGCTGTGAGGAAGCAAGGCTCCAATCTTATGGAACCCCACCCTAGTCTGTGGTATTCACCTCCTCTCAAGTCTGCTTTCTCTCTAGACTCTGTTCTTGGTGGCTGTGGTACGAGGCTGGGGGTCGTCCGCCTCCCTGGGATAGAGCACTGAGCCCAGCACAGAGCGAGAACGTAGTAGTTGAATGAAGGAAGTTTGGTCTGAACCGTTTTCTGGGACCCTCACTCTATGGCAACATTCTGGCTGTAAACAAATGTCAGATACAACCTAAGAGAAACTGAGACCCAGAGAGGGAAAGGGATGCCCAAGGCCAGGCAGAACCGAACCCAGGGGACCTGGTGCTCAGTGAGGAGCCTTGTAGTGGATGGAACAGTGGCCCCCAAAAGACATGTCTACTCGGGACCTCAGAACATGGGCTTATTTGGAATAAGGGTCTCTGCAGATACGAGGGTCTCGAAATGAGATCTGCCGGGATTAGAGTGGTCCCTAAATCCAATGACAAGTGTCCTTATAAGACACAGAAGAGCAGAAGACACACAGAGAAGAAGCCCACTTGACGACAGAGGCAGAGGTTGGAGTGACGCATCTAAAGCCAAGGAATGACAGAGACTGCCGGCAGCCAGCAGAAGCCGGGCGAGAAGCATGGAACCGCCTCTCCCTCAGAGCCTCCAGGAGGAACCAACCCTGCCAACATGTTGATTTCAGACCTTTAGCCTCCAGAACTGTGGGAGAATAAGTATCTGTTGTTTTAAGCCACCAGGTTTGTGTTAGTTGGTCACCAGCCCTAGGAAACTAATCCCAGGCTCTTCCGGCCCCCTCATGCCCACTCCTTCAGCGCCGCATCTGAGCCTTAGAACAGTTGCAAATTTGTCAGATCATGAATCAGACGATTTATTTTCTTCTAAAAGATAATGACTGTGGAAGACACCCAAATGTTTATAAACGTATTAGAACCACATTATCAGCACACAAAGTGCAGAAGCACAAATAGGGGAAGAAGGCTCCAGCCCACCAGGCAGTGACGGGCCATTCTGTGTGCACCTGCGATGGGAAAATATTATAGATTGAAAAAGGACAGAGAAACACAGTTTGTTAAGATTCTACTGTGTGTCTGATGCAGGGGTGGGCAAATTATAGATTCATTTTATTTACTCCACCCACAAACCATGTGGAGAGAGATTATTATTCCCAAAGCCCAGCTCTGTGCCGGCTCCGCAAATATCTGCTCCAGAGTGAACCCCCATTTTACAGATGCCTATTGTCAAAGCGCCTCTGACTCCAGGTCAGACAGCCAGGAGGACCTGACCCTGGCTCTGCCACTTAACTGCAGAGTGATGCTGGGCAGGTGAGCTCATGCTCTGTGTCTCAGGATCCCCATCTGTACATGGGGACAATGGCGTCTGTCTGCTGCAGGGTTGTTTTAGGATTAAATGCAGTGACGTGTGTTGAGCCCCCAGCACTGTCCCGGCACAAACAAGGGGCTCAGCGGGTGGGGGAGATTGTCAGTCCTGGGGGGCACCATAATCTGACCATGGGTCTGTCTGAGGCAGGGCTGGGTCTGTCGAGCGCAAATTAGAAACATGCATCCAGCCCAGACGCATGAGCCCAGGCTGTCAGGCTGGTTCCCGATGCTTCGCTCTCCCTCACTTGCTTCCTACCCGCCTTGACATCGAGTGAGTACCCAACCCTGACGCACCGCCCTGCCCCAGGCTGATCCTTTCAGCCACTTCCCAGCTCCTCCACTGGGCTTTGTGGTCCAGCAGATCCAAGCAAAGTGTCAATGGCAAATAGGGATGTTGAATGGAGGGGAGCCTTTGCCAAGTACCAACAGAGGATCCCGACATAGGCTTTCTAGGATTTTGGAACAAAAATCTATGCCTTCATCTGAAGATAACTATTCTTCTTTGAGAAACAGCTTCTTGCTTGCTTTTGGGCCTTAGTAGAGACTAATGCCTAAACACAGTGCATCAGGTGACCATGTGAACTGAGCTTCTCATCATGAACCAGAGGCTGCCTGGCCCACCTCGCCGTAACTTCAGGTGTGTGCGGCAGTGATTTAACATCAAGGGGAAGTGGTACATAATGCACTGGGCTCGGGCGGGTCCAGAGGCGTAAGTAAGTGGCATGAGCAAGTAGCTCCGACTCCTTCAACTTTGCCTCCTGCCCCTCAGTCCCTGCCTGTGGCCTCGTAGGGAGTTTTGTGATCAGTTTACTGAAGAACAAACTCAAGCCTGGGGTATGGATGAATCTGCATGATCTGTGTGCTACTATCATACAGTGCATGGCTGTGGCGTTACAGCCCCACTCAGGACTGATCCTGGAGAAAGACGATGAACAAAAATCTTCCACTTCAGCAGAACTCTGAGTGTTACACTCAGTTGTCCACGTTATCTGGGCCTGAAGTAGGATCTACACTAATTCATGGGCTGTTGCTGATGGTTTGGATGGATAAGCAGTGACTTAGAAAGAACAAGATGGAAGATGTGTGGCAAGGAAGTCTGGGGACAAGGTATATGGAGGGACTTCTCAGAATCATCACAGACCGTGAAGATATTGTGTCCCATGTCACATAAAGGACATCCACTGCTGAGAAGGCTCTAAATAGTCGTCTGGACAAAATGACATGCTTGGTGGGTGTTAGTCAGCCCCCTTCTCCAGTCACCTAGTATCTGTTCAATGGGCTGATAAATAAAGTGGCTGCGGTGGCAGGGAAGAAGGCTGTGCATGGGTTCAGTACCAAGGACTTCCTCCTACCAAGGATGGCCTGGCTAGCTCTGCTACTGAGTGCCTAGTGCGCCAACAGCAGAGACCAACACTGAGCCCCTATATGACACCATTAGCCAAATACCTGGTGGCAGGTTAGTTACATTGGCCTGCTTCCATAATGGAGGGGCAGGATTCACCCTCACTGGAACAGATGCATACTCTGGATACGAATTTGCCTCCCCTGTCCAAACACTTCTGTGAGCACTACTGTTCCTGAGCTCACAGAACGTCTTATCCACGATGATGGTTCTGCACAGCATTGCTTCTGGTCAAGGAACTCATTTCACAGGAAAGAAAGTGCAACAATGGGCTCATGCCCACGGAGTTAACTGGTGTTTCCACACAACCTAACACCCAGAAGCAGCGCGCATAAGAGGAAGGTCTAAGAGCTTATTGAAAACTCAGTTATGGTGTCAGTTGAGAGGGGACATCTTGAAAGGCTGAGGTTCTGTATTAATGCATGCCATATATGCTTTGACTCAGAGACCATAATACTGTGCTGTCTCCCCCATAACCAGAACACGTGGTTCTGGAATCAAAGGGTGAAAGTAGGATTAGCTCCTCTCACTATTGTCTCACTGTATTAGTCTGCTAGGGCTGCCATAATAAAATACTACAGCCTGAGAGGTTTAAACAGCAGAAATTTATTTCCTCATAGTTCTAGACGCTAGAAGTCAAGATAAGGTGTGGTATGGTCAGATTCTGGTGAGAGCTCTCTTCTTGCTTGCAGGCAGCCAACTTGCTGCATCCTCCCGTGGCCCTTTCTCTGTGCACACACACTCCTGCTGTCCCTTCCTCTTCATATAAGGACAGCAGTCCTATTGGCTTAGGGACCCACCCATATGACTTTATTGAAACTTAATTGCCTCTTTAAAGGCCCTTTCTCCAAATTGAGGGTTAGGGTTTTGGCACACAAATTTGGGGGGAACACAATTCAGTCTATAACACCCCCTCATAGAATATTGCTTGCCCTTCCAACAACTTTGAGCTCTGCCGGCCTGGAGCTCATATTCCCCAAGAGAGGGAGATGTTTTACCCAGGTCCCATTGCACTGGAAGATGAGACTCTCACCTGTCCATTTGGGGTTTCTTATGCCATGGAATCGATGGGAATAAAAAGGGGTTACTGCATTGATTAGAGTCATTAAACCCAGTTACCAAGGAGAAATCGGTTGGTTGCTACACAACTGGGGGCAAAGAGAGCTGTGCCCAGAACCTAGGGCATTCTCTGGGGCACCTCTAGCTTCTTCCACGTCCCACAGTAAGAGTTCATGGAAAACACAGCATCCAAGAAAGGCAGGACAATTGAAGACACGGATTCATAAGGAATAACCATTTGGGTCACTCTGCCAGGTAAAGAACCCTGCCCAGCTGAGGTTCTGGCTGAAGGGAAGGAAGATACAGAATGGTGGGTGGAAGAAGGAAATCGCAAATATCAGCCACGTACTTGTGACCAATTACAGAAAAGAAGGGGACTGTAATCGCTTTGCACGTTCTGTGTGTATATTTATTTGTGTAGATTAACTAAATCCTCTCTCATTTATCCTCTTCTTATTTTATATGCAAGTTGTTGAGGGTCAACCTTACAATTTAGCCTTCAGGGAACTGAGCATCAAAAGCGCTGTGGCCGAACTTCTGGAGCAATAAACATAGTCAGCAATTGAAACAACAACTATCAGGACTTTTTGTCTCCTCATTTGGGAGAAAGAATGAAACTTTCTTCACTTGTATGAAAGAGAGCTGCATCTTGTCAGATGGAAACGTCGGGTTGCTTCACTTTTGCTTGGAAGTTCAAGTATGTGTAGACGGATACATGTGGACGTTGAGTAGCCAAAGGGGTGGACTGTGCCAGGGATCCATTTGCTGCCTCTCAGCTCCAAATCCATCTGTCTTTGCTCTGTGTTTTGGTGCTGGAGCTGGGCCCTGTGAACATCTCTCCTTTACCACAGCGTTAGTCTTTCTCAACATGTGGCACTGGAGGGGCACTGCTACACCGTAGCAAAGGAAGGCGCTTCTGTTCCTGGTGATGGTGCACTCTCCCGCCTTCTCTGGGGTGACCAGTGGTATTCATGATCCACCAAGTTTCTCTGGCACCCCAGTGGGCCACTTCCTGTGGACCACCTCTGGTCTTCCACACCCTCTAGCAAGTTCCTCATCCACCTGCCTGGCTAATCTTACAGGTGCTGATCCCCTCTGGCAAGTTCTTCACCCCCAGCACGCTAAGTGTTCCTGTACAGCCACACCCACTCCACCAAGATCTGAGTCTCAGCCTCGATTTGGGGTCGGGGGCTCTACTAAGTTCTAGTTCCTTCCTTGTTCCCTCTCCCTCAGCACCAGAAGTGGTAGCTGCTCTCTGCATTTGTGATTCCTGTCTCCCATAGTCCTCTTTGTACCCCTATTTGTATTTAACTACCTTTACAGGTTAATCATTGTTCACATTAAATACTCCCTGTTCAATTACTGGTGGGTTTCTGTCTGTTGACTGGACCCCAGTGAATTCACAGCATGATTGAGACAAACAGTGGAGGAAAGGGGTTGGTAGGAGGGATTCTGATCTCACGAAGACCCAGGCCCACTTACTCATCAACACACTTGATGGGGCATCTCCTTGGTGCCCCAGCTGACCTGGGATATGGGGACATAGCAGTTGAACCAGAGCATAGAATTCCTGCCATCTTGGGGCTCACAGCCCAGCAGAGTTAACAGGAGAAGCTGTTAATTATCTGCGTGAGCTCGAGGTGACACTTCATCTCTGAGAGCTTGAGTTTCCTCATTGGAAAAATGTGAACAATAATAGTAATAGAATTGTGAGAATTTAATGAAAAGAATCCTACAAATGGTCTAGGGCTGTACCTGGCACATTGTAAGCACTGAATAAATCTTTCGTTTACTCTTATTAGTAAACAGCAGAAAGAGAGTGGAAGGAAGCACGATACCACTCCCTCTCTACAGAGGAGGAAACTGGCCCAGAGAGGTTAAGGTCACACGGCAAAGTCATGACAGACTTGGTCCTAGAATTCAAATATTCTAACACCCAGATGCCCTTCCCACCACCGGCATCTCTAGGTGTGGATTCCAGCCCTGCCCTGCACAGTGTCGTGGCTCAGGTGGAAGGAGGGGCTGACACGGACTTGACCCCACCAGGCCCTGAGTCAGGCGGAGCCATTTCCTCAGCGTGACCAGAGATGGGGTCGGGGAACCTGTGGCTCTGGTGGCCACTGGGAGCATTTAACAAGCACTAACTGAGCCACGGGCCGGCTCGTCCCCGGGATGGCTGGCCTGCCTTGAAGGTTGCATGGCACTGCATCTCGGCCGCTGAGAGCATCACTCCTGAAGAGAACTCAGCCGGCTCAGCCCTTGAAGACCAGCTCCGGAGGCCGTCCTCCCCTCCCCCTCGCTCCCGCAGCCCTCCCTCCTCTCCCCCACCCTCTCCTTCCCTCCCTTTCTCTTGCCCTTCCCATTGTTATTCCTGGTTATTTTTCCTCCTTCTTCCCCTTTTTATCTTCTCTGCCTCTTTCTTCCTCTCTGCTCCCTCCTGCCCCTCTGCCTCTCCTCCTCTCCCCTCACCCCTCCCCTCTATGCAGCCCCCCTCCACTTCCATAGTCACCCCCTTCTCCCTCAGCCCCTTCCCTCCGTTCCACCTCCTCTGTCCCTGTTCTCTCCTCCCCTCCTTCCCCCTCCGCCTCACCCCTTCTTTCCCCATCACTTCTCCTTTTCCTTTCCCACCTTCTCTCCTAAGTCCCCTCCTCTGCCTGTCCCTCTTCCCCTCTCCTCCTCTCACCATGCCTTCTCTTCTTTCTCCCTTGCCCCCTCCCTCTCCCCCCTCTATTCTCCCCGTGGATCCTCTCCAGCCACCATGGGGAGGGCCAACCTCCTCTCCAGCCTGCCAGACCTCTAGCACTGCACTGAGGGCTCAGGGCTAAAAACTCCGCGGCCACTGGGCTTGCTGCCAGTACAAACAACTCTCCCTCTCTCCCTTCTAATTAGCTACTGCCTTCGGCTGTTTCCACAGGGCCCACGTGTCCCGCTTTGTTTCTGAACAGATCACGACTACCTCACGGCATCCATCAATCAAGCAGACAGTGTCGGTCTCTGCAGCCACCTGCTTGCTCAGCTCCGCAGCCCGGCGTCCGCAGTATCCTGAGGAAGGAAGGAGCCACCCGCCGTGGCCTCTCCTGCAGGGGCAGGCGTGTCCTGGACTCACGGGGTGTTTGAGCAGAGGGCGTGCTGAGCCTCTCTCAGCTGGCCCAGCCCATCATCCCTGCCTTGTAGGAGACGGTGCTGAGGGTCCATAGAGAGGACACAGGCTTTGAGTCTGCAGATCTGGGTTCAAATCCTGCCTCTACTCCTTATTCACTGTACAGCCCTCACTGGTCTCTCTGACCCTCACTTTCCTTGTCTGTAAAGTGGGGAAAATACTGCCTGACTTGTGGGGCAAGTGTGAGGACAAAATGAGTCCATGTATGAAAAGCACCTGTGTAGTCCTTGGTGCATGCTCCATAAAGGTTGCTTTTTCACTCTCCTCCCCAATGCCCACACTCTCAACGCAAACCGTGTTCAAACCAAAGGAGTGTGCTCAGTATCATGCATTTTCTGGCTGAAATGTTATGCTCTTCTTCCTACCCCTGGAGAACTCTTAGTCACCCTTCAAAACCCACCCTCAAATGTCACAGCTGCTGTGAAGCCTTCTCTGACCGTTTAAACCTCCTTGTCTGGTGGAATCAGTCTCTCCCTTCTCACTGCTCCCATCCTTGTCAAGGCTCCTTGGTGTCGAGAACCGGCTCCAGTGAAGGAGTAGGTAATAATGTTTGCTGCTGCCTGTCATGGACACAGAGGACCCTCGGACTTGACAGGTTCCAGGCGAGGGAAGCTTAAGATAGCATCTCTCTCCTTCTCCTCTTCTGTCCGTGGGGTCTTATATGCCCTTGTCTCTACTTTTCTATGCTCGCTTGTCGTTTTTCACGCAGATGAAAATTCATTCTAACTACACACTGCCTTTTGGTGTGACTGAGATGAAATATAGCCGTGAGATGACCAAGGGTCCGCCCCTGGGCTGTCAGTGCAGATCAAAGGAGGAGCATCGTTTCAGCAGTAAACAGTGTCCCACCTTCAGGAGAGTGAGTGTGCGGAGCAGTGCTCAGAGAAGCAGCAGGCACACGCTATGCCACGTCCGCCCTACTTCCCAGAGAGCTCTGAGCATGAAGCTCTCACGGCCCTGAGCCTGCAGCGTGAAGCTTGGTGTTTGCTGGTCTTCTGCCTTCCCATCAGAGAGCGAGCTCCTCTTTAAAGCCCCAGCTTGCAGAACAAGCTGAGACAGAGCAGATATCAAAAAAATGTTACATGGATTGACTGCAGGAACAAAGCAATGAAGAAAAAGCAAGAGTTATTGTCCTCTTGATGCTGCCCTCTCTATTAGAATATGCTACAAACCCCTTATTCCTATAATTTGCATTTTCTGGAGAGAACTATTACTGCTGGATTCATCTAAGTCTATGTGCACTCACCCCATCATCCATCCAGTCCCCATCCATCCATTCCCTTTCCATTATTCATCTCACCCATCTTCACAATTTTCCTCTTATCCATCCCTCTTACCAGCTATTCAACTGTCCATTCATCCATCCACCCATCCATCCATTCATCCATCTGTCCATCCTTCTATCTATCCATCCATCCAATCATCCATCCTTCCATTCATCTATACATTCATCCATCCATCCATCCATCCACCCATCAATCCGCCCATCCATCCATACATCCATCCATCCTTCCATCCATCCATCCATCCATCCATCCATCCATCCATCCACCCATCAATCCGCCCATCCATCCATACATCCATCCATTCTTCCATCCATCCATCCATCCATCCACCCATCAATCCGCCCATCCATCCATCCATCCATCCATTCTTCCATCATCCATCCATCCAATTTCCTTGAATCTTGTTCCATGTCCCTATGCCTAACAGAATCCAACTCCCCTGAGAAGCATCTACAGCCCCCGAAAGAACATTATATGCTTTCTGACAAGACTGGTCAGTTTCCAGTGATCTATCCAATAGAATCCACCATTTATTTCCAGTTTTCTGACTCACCACTATACACACACACACTCCTCTGCAGGGATCACTGCTTCTACAGGGGCACTGCAAGTTTATCAAGCTCCCACTGGGCACCACAGCTGCCTCTTCTTCATTCCACCGCATCCTGCCAGGTCTGCCACCCCCGTGCCTGTGTTGGAGCCCCTGAGGATCCAAAGCTGCACGGTGCCCCATGGCAACGTGGGGTCCCAAGACATCTACGTTTATGGTTTTGGTGTAGTTGTTTTGTGGCAACACCTTTGCAGATGCAAAATTTCAGGACAAAATGCAAGAGTGAGGTGAGATGAAGAACAAGGACATCCTAAGGGTCTGGGGCATAGCAGGAACTCAGTAAACATCAGTTAAATCAAGGCGTGAATGAGTAGGGAGCCTAGGGCCAGTGACGCCCAGAAATAGACGTACATGACTGCCTCAGCCCAGACTCATCCACACTGCACCTCCCGGATGGCATTTTCTCGGCCGTTGCTCTGCTTTTGTTTCCTCTGGCCTGAGAGAGATAGGGAGGTGGGGGCAGCTATTTTCATACCTCAAAGACTTGCAGGGGGTGCAGAAGAGCAGCCTGCTGGCTGCCGGCACCTCGGGCGCCAGGTAGCCTGATTAAGGGAGGAGGGGACGATGAGGGCTGCCCCCTCTGTGCCTGACACTCCCCAGAAAATGCCAGTTAGCAGCATCGTGGGCAGCATCTTCAGCTAGAGCCGCTCAACCCTAGACGTCAGAATCCACAGAGGAAACAATACAGGCTGAGCCAACTCAGTCCCACTATTATACGTATGGACTGCGACATGTACATACACGTATATATGCACATATACATACACATATATATGTACACAAACATATATGTTTAATCTCGGTGGTCACCCAGCAACAGAAATTCCCAACACGATCCCCATTGTAGAGAGGAGAAAACCGAAGCTCCATGAGATAAGTAACCCACGCAGAGTGCCACACCCAGTGGGTTGCAGAGCCGGGTCGCCAGCCCACGTCCCTGACCCATAACCAGCTCACTTCAGTGCCACTAAAATACAGACCCACTCTCACCCCCAGCGTGGTGCGTGTCAGTCTGCATTATGCTTGTCCTCTTAGACACCTGCCTCCCCATCAGACTGTGAGCCCCTGAGGGTGGACACTCTATTTGTATTCCTGTTTCCCCCCAGCTCAGGGCCTAAGGCCACCCCACCAGTCCAAGGATGAATCAAGGAGGAGAGAAGTGGTTCATCAATACATGTCAATTGACGGAACTCAACGGTGCCTGGGGACGTTGCTGCATGAAGGGCTACAGGAGAAATCGAGGCAGACAAAGAGCACCCATGAGCCCAGTGCTCACAGTTCTAATAGATTCACTGAGGCCATTGTCCCGTGAGCTGGGCTCTGCATGACCAGCTATGCCAGCAAGACGGCCCAGAGGTCTCTGTTCTCCCACACTGATACACCGTGGTGCCCACGTGCCCGCGTCTAAATGCCTCTGAAGACCCAGCAAAGGGCACGGCAGATGCATCAGCTGTGCTGTCAATAACACAACGAGCTCTTTAATGAGGAGTCTGGGGAGTGTCCTGTGCACCGCAGGCCGGGGCGCAAATCAGAGTGATTATGCATCACTAATCCTTCAAAGGCTTTTGAGTTCTCCCGAATGTCGAATGTCGCCACAAAGGATCAGAGCCTCTCAGCGCCTCTCCCATATTCCCTCTAAATCAACAGATGCACAGCTTTTGGGAGGAAAATAAATCAAGGTGAGCTGGGGCTGCAGGGAGGGCCCAGTGCATGGAAACCAATCGATCAGGAGGCGTTTGCGTGGATGAGGCCGCCCATCCCTTCTGGTCAATAAACACTCGGGCTGGTAGGATTTCACCCGCCCTCTGATCACCAAACCCAGATACAAGGGTAGAAACAGCCCTTGCCAGCTGTTAAAAGTGCGTGATGGGCACGGACCACCGGAAGGCGGCGTTTCTGGACGGCCTGGGGGGCCGGCCGAGTCCCAGAACTGATCCCGACAGGCCTGGTTGAATCTGCTCTGCCATCTCCAGCGGGGTGGCCTTGGCGAGTCCAGTCACCTCTCTGACCTCAGTGTCCACCCCTGGGCAGTGGGGGTGCGGCTGGAGGGGGCGGGGCCGGCCTCGCGGGGCCTTGACAGCTGCGCTCAGGGTTCAGGCTTTGCTTCAGGAGCAGAGGGGCCTCCGAGGCGTCACCAGCTGGGGGACAGGAGGGTTCACACTTCAAACGGACCACTCAGGACCTTGATCTCCGCCCCTGTGGCCGTGAAGACGAAATGGTGAAATGCGGCTTAAAGGCTTAGTGACGGTTCAGCAGCGTCCCAGGAAACGGCAGCAATGTCATCGGAGTGGAGGCGGGTGGAGGGAGGACTGACCAGCGGCTCTGGACAAGGCCTGCCCGCCCTGCCCGTCAGAGCCGACCCCCACACACACCGAGTGCAGGTGCTGCCCCCGCACCTCACACCCTCCGGTTACTGCGTCCTCACAGCGCCCCACTTCACAGAAGGAGAAACTGAGGCCCGGGGAGGAATCCACCCTAGAATGGGAGGAGACTTAGAAATCTGCCCTCCAGACCCATGTCCGTTTCACAGAGGGGGAAACTGAGGCCCAGAGAAGGGCAGTGGCTTACCCATAGTAAACTATTTTACTTAATGAGGGCCAGGCCATCCTCGGGGGGCAGGGGACACAGAAATGAATCAGACACGGCTCTCGCCCTGAAGAAGCTCCTGGTTGTGGGGGAGGGGGTCTAGTATAAATTATATTTTGACACTTGCCATGAAGTGAGCAAGAAGGGAAGTGTGTGGAAGGTGCAGACAGAACGCAGGGGAGGAAGAGGTGAACTCCACAGAGGTGGGGGTGATCAGGGAAGGCTCCTGGGAGGAGGTGGCAGTGTCAGGAAGGCGGTGGGATGCCCTCCCTGCCCACCCAGGGCTCTTTCTGCTTCTCTCCAACCACCTCTTAAATGATGGTGGCGGCGGAGGGATGCGGGTAGGTATGTAACTATGACAAGTTACCAAAGTCTAATTCTAAAGCCACCTGAGCCCAGGTGCCCAGGATCGGTCACTGCAGCCCTATTTATAATTGTGAAAATCAGAAAAAAACTAAATATCTGCAGACAGGAGGTGGTGAAAGAAGTGATGGGGCATTTGCACGGCGCCATCTGCGCCCGTTACGAAGGACCTGGGGGGAGGATGATACACTGTGGCGCTTTCCCTGAACGAAGGGGTCGGATTGCCCGGTTGGGCTGAGGGAGCAGAGCCGCTGCTGTCCCGGTACCCGTCCTCTGCTGGGCCCCCTTCTCCCACCCCACCTGAGTCGGGCTTGGCCACATGGGCGTTACAGGAGCTCTCATCTCAGGAACACTCAGCAGCCACAGGAGAGTTCTAACTGGGGTGTAATGTGGTCAGATTTGCGCCTCAAATACATCACATGGGAACTGGATTTCCCCAAATCCCAATTATCTGCCCCTAGGTTGAGTCTTTCCCGGAAAACACCTGGGGACACGGCAGGGAGCACTGCTACCCCAGCCCCAGCCGCCAAGACGCACACATATTGGGGCGTGTGGAGGCGACAGACGGTGAGTGAATAGGGTAATTAAATACGAACCGTGGCGGGTGAAAAGTGCCCGGAAGGACAAGGCAGCAGGGTAAGGGGTGCAGCGTGGTGAGGGGCTGCTGTTAGACGTGGGCTCAGCAAAGGCCCCCCGCAAGGCGGCATCTGAGCAGAAACCGGGATGACAGGAGGAGTGAGCCATGCGGATGGTGGGAGAACATTCCAGGTGGAGGAAACAGCAGGTGCGAAGGCCCAGGTGGGGATGGGCGGCTGTTGGAGAACCGCCCAGGAGGCTCAGGCCGGTGTGGCAGGAGGGGGTGAGTGAGGGGAGATGGTAGAGGAGGCCAGGGGGTGGGTAGGGGTGGGGTGGTGCTTGTAAGGACTTTGGCTTTTCCTCAGTGCCTTGAGGAGCTCTGGGGGGGCTTTGAGCCAAGGAAGGATTCGTCCTGACTGAGATTTTCAAGGATCTCTGGGGCTGCTGAGTGGAGAAGGGGTGGAGGAAGCGGGGAGCCCGCATGGGAGGCTGAACCCTCAGTCCAGGCGAGAGCTGAGGCTGCCCTTGGTTCGCCCTACGCCCCCTGCTGTGTAACCCGCTTTGTCCACCATCCCCTGTCTCCACCAGGGACATCGGCTAGATCAACATACAAAAGTCTTCCCCATCCTTTTTAGCGGCTACGTAACTTCTTTAACCATGTTCTGTCTGCGGATATTTAAGTTGTTTCTAATTTTCACGGCTATAAACAGGGCTGTGGTGGTTGATTCTAGGCATCTGTGCTCAGGTGGCTTTCAAGCTGGACTTTGGTTACTTGTCATAGAAAATGTCCTGATCCATACAGGAAAAGCTTCTGTTCATTCCTGGAGAATTCCTTGCCCTCCTCCCTTCCTGCTCCTCCCCTCCCCGCACCCTCTCTCAGGGGCAGGGACCAGGTCCTGTGCTGTGTCCTGGGGAAGCAGAACAGCACGTGGCACACGGTGGATAAAAATGCCTGTTGATGAAGCATGAGCCCTGGTGCCCCGTGAGCAGCCACGTCCCGGCAGTGTGGGGCCAAACAAACAGGAGCTTCCGGTGAGACACACCTGGGGCTGGATCCTGGCTCAGCCACATCCCAGCTGAGTGACTTCGGGCAGGTTGCTTTACACTTTGAATGTTAGTTTCCCCAAATACTAAAGGTGGATTTTAATGCCCACCAAACAGATGTTGTTGTGAGAATTAAACAAAACCTTTAGTGCAAAGCCCCTGGTGTGGTGCCCGGCATGGACCCGAGGTTCAATAAACGGGTTTCCCCTCTGCTTCCCTGGCTCCTCCAAGGCCACCGTCACGGAGTTCCTGCTGGTGAGCATCCTTCAAGCACCGTGAGGACGTAATTGAAGGTGGATAAATGACGCCGGGGCGGTCAATCCTCAGAGTTCTGTGTGCCCCCATCCTGCCGGAGCCTGCTGTCTGCCCAGGACGTGACCGCAGCCTCTCGCTGATTCACAGCCGGGCCATCCTCCACTGGCCCCAATGCCCAGATGTCTCCTGAGGCCTCCGAGGGCAGAAGCCAGGGCTGGGCCCAGGCCCCAGGGAGGGCAAGTGTCAGCCTCAGTTGCCAGGGAGTAGGGGACCTGGCTGGGAGCAAGGAGGGCTTTCTGCTCCCAGGTTGCACAGGGAACTGGGAATTCCCACTGTCATCAGGGAATCCAGAGGAGGGAACAGGGTGGCGAGGGGCCTGGGAGCCAGATTTGGGGGACCTGGGAGCATTTAGTGTGGAGAAGAGAAGATTGACGGTGGGGGCAGCTGAGGGAGAATTTTAAGGAGCTGCCATGGGTGGGCCCCCAGGGACCAGCCAGGACTATGAGGGGGCCCCAGAGAGAACTGCAGTGGTAGGGGGTTCCCAAATGCTCAGGGGCCCCCTGAACCTCTTATCCCAAGGGGCTTGAAAGGGGATCCTGCAGAGTCTCCAGAGTCAGTGTCTGTCTGTCTGTCTCTGCCACTCTTTCTCTCTGTACCTCTCCCAGTCTCGGCACCTCATCTCTGCCTCTCCTCCGGCCATCTCTCCCTCCCTGCTCCTTTCTCTCCCGTCTTCCCTCCTTCCCTTCCGTGCCGGGTGTTTATTTTCAGAACCTCAGAATCCTTCCCAAGCCTCTGACATTTACTCTTTGGAATTAGAACATTTTCTATTTCTCTTTCCCGGAGCAGGACTGGAGGATAAGATTTCCCCAGGGATCTGGCCTCCCCTTCTGGGGGTGAAGTGCTGGGGGCAGAGCTGGCTTCTGTGGGCCCAGCACCAATTGTGTCAACCAGCAATTATTACGCACCCACTGTGCACCAGGATCTTCTCGTGAATTACTGTGTTCAGTGCACTGAAGAACACTGTGGGGTTGGCAATACCATCTGCACACGTCAGATGAGTGAACTGAGGCGGGGAGCAGTTAAATACCAAGTCTAAGGTCACGCGACAAGTGAGAGGTGAAGGGGATGAAGCCACACCTCTCTGACTCCAAAGTCCATCTCCCTCCTCTGTGCTCGGCCTTCAAGGTTCATGGGTGCAGGTGCACTGAGGATGCGCAGCATCTGGGGAGACCCAGAATTTCAGGGCCATGGCGTCCAGGCGGAGGAAACAGCAAAAACAAAGCATCTGAATTGTCAGTCAAGGGTGGGATGCACAGGGGTAGGAGGAGGGCCTGACTGCAGAAGGAAAATGTGCTGGACAGTCAAAATCCCCTCTAAAATAACTGACCTAAGGAATCTCGAGGATGAGCACATACTGAGAGCTTACCGCTTATCAGGCACTGACTCATTCATCCCACAACAACTCTATGAGCTTGACGCTACTATAATCCTCATTTTATAGAAGAGGAAACTGAGGCAGAGCCGAGACTAGGAACTCCGCAGGCTGGCTCCAGAGTTTAACCACTGCCCTGCCCCACCCTCCCACACAACCTTCATAGGCAGATCATGGTGGCCTTACCTGCTCAGCTTAGTGGCTTCCTTCGGTAGGAAATGTTCCCAAGCAGGGAGATGGCCTGGGCAGAGCTGTGCCTGAGATAAAGCAACTGGGCCAGTGTGAGCCAGGCCTGGGGACAGGGAAAACTATGTAGTGTCCGGGCAGGAGCCAGTGAGGGCCAGGGCAGTGGGCAAGGAGAGGGGCGCATGCATGCCAAATGCTTAATAATCTGCCCTTGGCCACTCGGCTTTGTACTGCTTGAATAAGTGGTGGGTGAGAGGCAGGGGCTTGTCGATGGCGATGGCCTGGCTCTGCAGGGGCCCCTGAGCTGGCAATTTTTCCCAGTGAATTCTGCCCTCCCCCAAGCAGGAGGCAGACAGGGTTGGGCCCCTGTACATTCTCCCTGTACTCTAAAGTTTAGCAGCTTAAAACAACACAATTTTTTTTTTCTGGAAAAGATTCGCCCTGAGCTAACATCTGTTGCCAGTCCTCCTCTTTTTTTTCCCTTCCCAAAGCCCCAGTGCATTGTTGTATATTCTAGTTGTAGGTCCTTCTAGTTCTTCTGTGTGAGCTGCCATAGCATGGCTACTGACAGGCGAGTGGTGAGGTTCCACGCCAGGGAACCAAACCGGGGACACCAAAGTGGAGCACGCCAAACTTTAACCACTAGGCCATCAGGGCTGGCTCACAAGATGCATTTTTTATCTGTTTCTGTGGGTCGGGAACCCAGGCATGACTTAGCTGGGTTCTCTGCCTCAAGATCTCTCACTGGTTGCAATCAAGGTGTCGGCCAGGGCTGGGGTCTCGTCTGAAGATACCGCCGAGTCATGTGAGCAATAATCCTTCCCAAATTCGCTTAACGTGGGGGTCAGCAGGATTCCATTCCCTGAGGTCTATTGGACTGAAGGCCTCAAGTCCTTGCTGGCTGTTAGGGACCACCCTCAGCACCAGGTTACATAGACCAACCTGTTCGCTTGTTTCATGAAAGCTGGTGAGTCTGCCAGCAAGACGGAAGTCGCTGTATTCCATACCTAGTCATAGGGGTAGCACACCCTCAATGGTGCCATATTCTCTTGGCTGGAAGCAATGGGATGGGGGTACAGAGGCCACCAAGACCAGAAGGCAGGGACCATTGAGGGTCATCTCTTCCCATCCCCCTCCCCAAGGTCTGGCTCAGGAACAGGCCTGGCTGCAGGGAGGGCATCCCTGCAGGCTCCCTGCCAAATGGATTTAAGGCGCTGGAGCTGCCTGCAGCCCCAGGCAGGTGGCCCAACTGGACCACCTCATTCCCTCAGAGAAGAACAGGATAGGGAGAGGATGGCATGAGGGCAGAAACTCCTGAGCATTCGAATGTCCACCCTGGGTATCTGAAAGGAAGGCCAGTTGGATCCCAGCAAGGCGGATGGGACCATCCTAAAAGGGGTGTAAACCAATGGAGTATCCACCCTTGTCAGAGATGGTAACCAGCAAGGAAGCCACCAATCTCCCATGTGTGGTGGTCTGAGGGAGAAGATCAGGGTCTGGCTCCAGGAAGAAAAGAGACAAATCATTTACAAGTCCAGTGTGAGGAGCAGCAATGCAGACACAACATCACCTGTCCTCACTGTTGTTCCCAGGGATTCTGTTCCCAGGGAACCCCTAGGCCTTGAGGCCTTGATGCTTGAGGATCAATAAAGGCCACTGGCTAGAACCTCTACTACACTGTTGAATAGGGTGGTGAGAGTGGGTCCTCACCTTGTTCCTGATCTTAAGGGAAAAACCTTTCAGTTTCCCATCACTAAGTATGATGCCATTGGTAGATAGTTTGTAGATGCCCTTTATCAAGATGAGGGAGTTCACTTCTATTCCCAGTTTTCTGAGAATTTTTATCAAAAGTGAATCTGGGATTTTAGGAAATGGTATTACTACACCTATTGCAATAATTATGTGGTTCCTCAGTATCATGAATTCCATTCATTGATTTTTGTATGTTAAATTAGCCTTGTGTTCTAAGAAAAACTCCACTTAACGGTGACATCTTTTCCATCACAACAAGTCCACTTTAAATATTAAGACACAAATAGGTTAAAAGTAAGAGGAGAGCCCCTGTTGACATTATTGGCAAAAATGAGTCTGGGTGTTCAGACCATTTACATTCAACATTATTAATATGGTTAGTCTTTACATGTAACCTAGCTCTTTCTCTGTTTGTGATGTCTGTCCTTCACTTTTTCTTCTTTTTCTTTTCTTTTTGAATAATGAGAATTTTTGTGATTCCATTTTATCTTTTTTGTTCCCTTATTACTTAAATTTTGTTTTGGTATTTTAATGGTTACTTTAGGATTTATACTATATATCCTTAACTTATCACTGTGTTCCTTCAAGTGATACTATACCACTTCACATGTAATGTAAAAACTCTGTAATAGTTTACTTCTTTTTTCTTTTTTTTTTTTTTTTTTTGTGAGGGAGATCAGCCCTGAGCTAACATCCGTGCTAATCCTCCTCTTTTTGCTGAGGAAGACCGGCTCTGAGCTAACATCTATTGCCAATCTTCCTCGTTTTTTCCTTCCCCAAAGCCCCAGTAGATAGTTGTATGTCCTAGTTGCACATCCTTCTAGTTGCTGTATGTGGGACACGGCCTCAGCCGGAGAGGTGGTGCGTCGGTGCGCGCCCGGACCGAACCTGGGCCGCCAGCAGCAGAGTGACCGCACTTAACCACTAAACCACCAGGACGGCCCCTGTAATAGTTTACTTCTATTTCTCCCCTCTGGGCCTTTATTGTACATACATTTTGCTTCTACATATGTTATAAACCCAACAGTACGTTGTTACTATTAGTGTTCAAATGGTCAATGATTTTTAAAAGAGATTTAAATAGTAACAGAAGCTGTTTTATATTAACCTGGGTAATTACTATTTCCAGTGCTCTTCATTCCTTTATGAGATCCATATTTCTATCCAGTATCATTTCTCTTCTGCCTGAAAGACTTCATTTAACATTTCTTGTGGTGTGAGTCTGCTGGTAAATAATTCCTTCTGAATAGAAAAAAATTTTTGAAGAAACAGTGGCCAAAAATTTTCCAAATTTGATGAAAAGTATAAACCCACAGGTCCAAGAAGCTCAACAAATCCCAAACACCAAAAAACATGAAAAAAACTACATCAAGTCACATCATGATCAAAGGACGCAAAGCCAGTGATAGAGAGAAAGTCTTAAAATCATCCAGAAGGGAAAAAAAAGACACAATGTGCAGAGAGGAACAAAATAAGGATGACAGCAGATTTTTCCTCAGAAACAATTCAAGTGAGGAAACAGTGGAGAAACATCTTAAAGTGCTGGGGGAGAAAAACACTCTTAGCCTAAAATTCTAAACTCTACAAGAATATCTTTCAAAAGCAAAAGAGAAATAAACACTTTTTTCGGACATAAAACTTGAAATATTCATGGGATTTGCCATTTCATTTCCCATCTTTCAAGGATCATTGTGTCTTCTTTGCTTGATGGCTTTTGTCTGAAAAATTATTGCATTGTTTTGGGCAAAAGGGTAAATCCAGTCCCCATCACTCCATTTTGGCCAGAAGTGGAAATCATGGCTACTATTTGATATATATTTGTGTGATTTCTCCTGCTGTGGTCTACATTCCAAGAGGGAAGGAACCGCATCTGTTTTTACTCTCTGCTGTAGCCCCAGCACTTGGCATACTGTCTGGCACAGAGTGAGTTCCAATAACTAAATTCTCTAAACTTTTAAGTGGTATCACTTAGTTTAATGAATTCCAGGGCTATGAGATGATCCAGAGGGTACTTTAGAGATCTGAATTAAGATAAGAAAAGAAATTCATACCAGGATCAAGGTTGAGAAAGTTCAAAGAAGGAGAACTGAGCCCCTAGGAAGGCAGGAAATTTAGAACAGACAGCACGGACCCATCTCTTTCCCCTCCCCACTGTCAGTCCCACCCCAATTCCCAACAATGCTCCTCTTACACATCTCTGACATCACTAGCCAGCCATTTCCCACCTACCCTGCCCCCATATATTCTCTACTTCTTCCTTTAGTTGTAGAACCACAAATTTCAACTGCATAAAATAAAAACTACATTTCCCAGCTCCCTCTGCAGCAAGGTGTAACCATGTGACTAATTTCTACCAATGGCATGTGAGTACTCATATGTACAATTTCCAGGTTGTGTCCTTGAAGGAAAAGACTACACTTTCCATGTCCTCTTGCTCTCCCTTCCCACTGGAGGGAATGTGGATGTGGAGTTGAGCTATATTCCACAAAATTAATAGGGCCAACAAATTGGGAATGATAAGCAAAAAATGGAAGCAGTCTGGGTCCCCAAGACTGTGGAGCCACCTCAAGAGGCCTCGATAGCCAAAGCTAGAACTGTTATGTGAGGGAGTAATATAATTCTGTCTTGCATAAGCCACTATTATGTTGGGTCTTATTATGTGATTCTCAATAGTATCCAGAACCAAGCACCTGTCTATTTCTCAGGGAGGCAGAAATTGCTCAGGAAAGCCTATGCCTGGAAGAAAAGCCATCTAATTTTGATATGCAACTTGGGTCCTAGAGGGCCAGGGGATCTGGGCAATTTGTTCAGAAAAAGACACCCTGGCATCTGTGGCTTTGCTGTTTCAGCCAATTCCTTTTGGGGTCTGACTGCAAAAGAACATGCAGTGAGGAGGAGGTTAAACCTGGATACAGGAAGATGGTCCTGCTGGCTGGCTGCCCCTTTCACTCCCTGTCCCCTGTCTGGGCAGGAAAATCCTTCCCAAAGTCCTGAATCATTCTCAGCCTCGGCTTATTCCTGCTGCCTTGAGTTGGGCACAGCCAGTCCACAGTGATTGTCAGTTATGAACTGCTGGCTGTCCATCCATCCACCCACCCATCACATCCACCAAAAGAACCCTCTGGGCAAGTGAGCTCAGGGACTGAGTCCTCCTTACTGCAGGGCACTCTCTGGCCATCACCAAATAAATCCAACATTTAGGTAAGGGAGTGTAGGGGGCATTTAGCAAACACTTTCCTGAGATCCAGTAGTAATAAATGAGAAAAATAGACCAGCTCACTCCAGATAACCAATACCAGAAAAGTAATTATGCCACTCTTGTCCTGAACCGGGATGCCGGGGCAGAGGCACCTGCTCAGGTAATTCATCAGCCTCAGATTTACAGGCTTCTCAAGATCCACCTTCTCTGCCATTTCTTCGGCAGGGGGGTGAGCACCACACTGGGTGACACAATCGAATATTGATCCAGAAAAAATTGACCCATTCAAGTGAGCCAATTTTTCCCAACTGCCCAGGACCATAGAATCCTGGTTTCCCATGCAAATCCTCAAGTTCTTGGTATCACAGTCAACGCAAATGGAGAGCCCACTGCTTGCACAGAGAGGGATGAAGGCTGAAAATACAACAAAGGTCGCAAGTCTCAGTTTTCTCATCAGTAGGATGGGAATAAGGAAAAGGCTGTTGTGGAAATTAATAAAAGAAACCTTAACTAAATTGGAGTCAGGAAGGCATGTAGGGGGAGCTCTCACGCCCTACCACACGTCGATTATACCAAATAGAAGAGAGGAGTCTTGCATATTGGACAGGATGTAAAACTACTTTACTACTGAAGGAAGATTTCTCTCCCCACCTGGCAACAACCCAGCCAATGAGAAATGCCACAGCTCAGGCAATGAGAAATGCCACAGCTCAGCCCATGAGAAATGCTGCAGCTCAGCCAATGAGAAACTGTTGCTGGCCTGAACTGTTGCTTCCTCCCAATGACTAACATTTAGAACAGCCCCTCCCTGCTCCCCCATTTTCTCTATAAAGGCAGCTCCCCTTCCTTGTTTGTTGGATTTGCCTATGATTGGCCATAGCATGCACATCCTGAATTGCAATTCTTTTGGCCATTCCTGAAAAAACTCGTTTCGAGGATATTCAAGTCAGCACTGTATAAGTGTTTCCTGAATGCATGAACAAATGAAAGTACTGAATCATGAAGAAAGGAATGGAGCGCTCCAAATCATCCTCCTGCCCTCCTGTACCGTTAACATCCAAAGATCACCAGCCCAGCAAAGCCACAACAATAAAGATTACAGAAACTGGAATGGCATTAAGAGGTCATCCTGCTTCAGGCTGGGAAGAATGTGTTGTTCTGATTTTACTGATGAATCAGCCAAAGTGTGGCAGTCATACAGCAAAAATCCTACCAAGACCCTTGATGTCCAACAGCAACACCCACAACCACAGGGCCACAGTTGTAATGGGCCACAGTGGCTCCGTGGCCTGACTGCCCCTCACGTGCCAGGAACCGTGCCATGGGCGTTGTATTATCTCATTTAATCCTCACAACCCAGTGAGGTAAGTACAGTTACCTTAATGTTTTTATGTTTTTAGCTTGGTTTCTCATTTCAAAAGAAATATATCCTTGTTTAAAAAGGTTTTACCAAGTGACATCAGCATCATGGCAGAGTGAGTTGTTCCTTGAGTCTCTCGCCCCTAAGTTACAACTAAACAGGCATTCATTAACCAACAGAGGATTCCCTACAAAGCACAATGAGATGTCTGAGAGATCCACACAGCCATACATCTGAAGGTGGGGGGACTGGATCCCCGGGAGCAGTGGAAGGAAATGAGCAGATCCCTCCCCTTCCCTGGCGGCAGTGATCTACATCACAAGTCCTCACACAGCAGTTGGCACTCGACTGTAAGAGGAGGCAGTGGGACAAGCAGGCCTTCAGTAGGATGCTTTTGCTTTTGGAGTTGCAGCCCGGCCCACAGAGGCACCCACCATGCCGCAGCAGACCCACCCATGGTTACACCCCAAGTGGCGCAGCTCAGCTCTCATGAGGGACCCCCACCAAGCACAACAGCTCAGGCAAACTGCCTGCGAGTGCAGAGCAGGCCCGTGTGAGCAAAAGAAAGCACCCCTTCCCTCCCCTCCCCTCCCGCCTAGTACACCAGCTCAGTCAGTCCCCTGCCAAGTCAGCAGTCCTGCACCAGAGTGCCTGCAAATGCATGTGTGGACCACCAAATGGCCACAGCCAGCGGGCAAACACAGAGGAGCTCCACTGGCACAACTTCCAGCAGATGCAATGGGCTCAGAAAACACAGCTCCTGCCTGCCCTCCTACCCCCGTGGTGGCAGGTGGAATCTGGGACCTGATACTACTACAAATGTCTCGGCAAAAAATCAGTTCATCAAACACCATGAAACACTACAGTAACACTGCAGAGCAGAAGGAAAATGACAAGTCTCCAGAAACCAATCCTGAACTCACAGAAATTTACAATCTAAATGACAGAGAATTCAAAATAGTCATCATAAAGAAACTCAATGAGTTACAAGAAGACTCAGAAAGACAGTTCAATGAGTTTAGGAATAAAATTAATGAGCAGAAGGAATACTTCACCAAAGAGATTGAAACTCTACAAAAAAACCAAACAGAAATTCTGGAGATGAAGAACACAATTAACAAGATAAAAAAAAATCTAGAATCTTTAAAAAGAAAAAAGAGCTGATGGTATGGAGGACAGAATTAGTGATTTAGGGGACAGAAACATAGAAATGCTATAGGTGGAGGAGGAGAGAGAACTAAGACTTTAAAAAAATGAAGAAATTCTTTGAGAAATATCCAACTCAATTAGGAAATCCAACATAGGATTATAGGTATTCCAGAGGCAGAAGAGATGGATAAAGGAGCAGAGAGCTTATTCCAATAAGAGCTGAGAAATTCCCAAACCTGGGGAAGGAACTGGACTTACAAGTACAGGATGCCAATAGAACTCCTAATTGCATCAATGCAAAAACACCTTCTCCAAGACATATGATAGTAAAACTGGCAAAAGTCAATGACATAGAAAATTATTAAGGGCAGCAAGGCAGAAGAGAATAATCTACAAGGGAACCCCTATCAGGCTTTCAGTGGATTTCTCAGCAGAAACCTTACAGGCTAGGAGAATGGAATGATACATTCAAAACACTGAAAGACAAAAACTTTCAGCCAAGAATACTCTATCCAGTGAAACTATCCTTCAGATATGATGGAGAAATAAAAGCTTTCCCAGATAAACAAAAGCTGAGGAAGTTCATCGTCACTAGACCTCCCTCACAAGAAATGATCAAGGATGCCCTCATGCCTGAAACAAAAAGGCAAAGGTTTACAAAGACTTGAGCAAGGAGATAAATAGACAAAATCAGAAAATTGCAGCTCTCTATCAGAACAAGTTAGCAAACGTTTAATTATAACATAAAAGATAAAGGGAGGGAAAGCATCAAAAATAACTATAAACATTTCAATTTAGTCACAAACTAACAACACAAAACAGAATAATTTGTGACAACAATAACTCAGAAGGGGAAGAGGAAAGGGATGGAACCTGTTTAGGCTAATGGAGACAAGAGGCTAGCAGAAAATGGACTGTCTCATCTACAAGATCTTTTATACAAACCTCCTAGTAACCACTAAACAAAAAGTCAGAGCAGAGACACGAATCATAAATAAAGAGAAAACCATCAGAGAAAACCACCAAACTGAAATGGCAGTCAGAAATACAAGGGAAGAAAAACAATGGAAATATAGAACCACCAGAAAACAAGAGATAAAATGGCAGTATGCAGCCCTCATATATCAATAATCACCCTAAACGTAAATGGATTTAATTCTCCAATCAAAAGACACAGAGGGGCTGGATGAATCGATTAAAAAACATGACCTAACAATATGCTGCCTCCAGGAAACACATCTCAGCTCTAAAGACAAACACAGGCTCAGAGTGGAAGGATGGAAGACAATACTCCAAGCAAATGGCAAACAAAAGAAAGCAGGTGTTGCCATATTTATGTCAGACAAAGCAGACTTCACGATAAAAAAGGCAATGAGAGACAAAGAGGGGCAGTTTATAATAATAAAAGGGAAATTTCACCAAGAGGGCATAATACTTACAAATTTATATGCACCTAATATAAGAGCACCAAAGTATATAAAGCAACTATTATCAGACCTAAATGGAGAAATTAACAGCAACACAGTAATAGTAGGGGACCTCAACACCCCACTTATGTCAATGGATAGATCATCCAGACAGAAAGTCAACAAGGAAATAGCGGACTTAAATGAAAAACTAGACCAGGTGGACTTAATAGATACATAGAGAACATTCCATCCAAAACCAGCCGAATATACATTCTTCTCAAGTGCACATGGAACATTCTCAAAGATAGACCTTATGTTGGGAAACAAGACAAGCCTCAATAAATTTAAGAAGATTGAAATCATATCAAGTATCTTTTTCAACAACATTGTTATGAAACTAGAAATCAACTGCAAGAAAAAAGCTGAGAAAGTCACAAATATGTGGAAACAACATGCTACTGAACAACCACTAGATCAATGAAGAAATCAAATGAGAAATCAAAAACACCTGGAGACAAAAGAAAATGAAAATACAACATACCAACTCTTATGGGATGCAGCAAAGTGGTGCTAAGAGGGAAATTCGTAGCAATACAGGCCCACCTCAACAAACAAGAAAAATCTCAACAAATAAGAAAAACCTCAACAAACAAGAAAAATAAGTAATCTTAAACTACACCTAACAGAACTAGAAAAAGAAGAATAAATAAAGCCCAAAGTCAGCAGAAAGAAGGAAATAATAAAAACTGGAGAAGAAATAAATGAAATAGATACCAAGAAAACAGTAGAAAGGATCAATGAGACTAAGAGCTAGTTCTTTGAGAAGACGAGCAAAACTGACAAACCCCTAGCCAGACTCACTGAGAAAAAAAGATAGACGGCTCAGATAAATAACATTAGAAATGAAAGAGGAGAAATTATAATGGATACCACAGAAATACAAAGGATTATAAGAAAATACTATGAAAAACTACATGCCAATGAATTGGACAATCTAGAAGAAATGGATAAATTCTTAGACTCATACCAACCTCTCAAAATTGAATCAAGAAGAAATAGAGAATTTGAATAGACCAATCACGAGTAAAGAGATTGAAATAGTAATCAAAAACCTCCTAAAAAGGTTTTATCAATAAAGAAACTCATTTCAGGCAGGAACAATAAAATAAAACTTCTATATAACTGCAATCCTGTCCCAGGGTTTCAGATTGCTCCCTTGTCCAACAGCAGTGACACAGGCAGGTTATATATCGGGGGTATGATGGGGACCTATAGGTGAGGTCAACTACAGGGCTGGGTGGGGGGATGGAGAACTCAAAAAGGCACCCTTGATCCTTCCCAGCCTTCTTTATGTGTAACTGGGATGAGCTTTCATAAGCTGCCTCTTGACTTCTTTTTATCATGGTTTCAAAAGCTGTCACTCATCATATTGTAGGACTCCTTTTGAGGGTTCTGCACAGTGATGGTGGTGATGGGGAAGCAGAGTGGCTGTTCCCCCTTCACCATACCCCACCCCCTTCTGACTACAGTACAGTAGAGTCTTCTGGCTGCCCCATCACCCTGGGAGACCAGAGACATGTCTTCATGTCTGAGCTCCTGGCTGGATTTATGGACAATGCAGAGGGTCTTGCTAAATCACCCCTGGCAACAGCTTCTGAGAAGTTCCTTCAAAGCCTCCTCTTTGGGAGTTCACAGTGCCAGTTTCTCTCTGAACACGGGTCTACTTCATCTTTCTTCCCCCACTGTGCCAAGCGCAGTGCTCAGCACATAGCTGCAACTTGGAAAAATGCTAGTTAAATTGGATAGAACCTGAAACAGAAATTGACTTCATGTTTAAAGGTTGCATCAGAACATAAAAGCGAAGTGTTTATAAATCTAAATCCTTGTCTGTGGGCCCGTGGAGAGCAGAGCACTTCAAAGACTCATTTGGCAAATCCTTTTGTAAACTGTGAAATCCCTTTCTCCTATAAATAGCCCTCACTCCTGAAGCTGGGACACACACACACACACACACACACACACACACTCTAATACATACACACATATATAAATAATACACACACACATACATTACGAGGGTGATATATACTCGCTGGAACAAACAACTCAAACAGCACAGACGAGAAAATGTAAAATGTCAAGCCTTTCCCTGATTATCTCTCCACTTTCTCTCATCTACGACACTCACTATTAAAATTTGGGAGTATCTTAGGAACTGCCTAGATTAGAGATGTCTCACTGCTCAGCCTCAGATATGACTTTGATCAATTTTTTTTTAATCACAATGAGCAGGAAGTGTCAGGACACACAGAGACAGAGTCTGCCCAAAGGGTTTCTCTGTCCCCGAGTTCCGTGGGAAATGCAGGGCCCACTGCCACTGTCCTCATCCTGAAAGGCAGGGGCTGTCAATTACATGACTGGTCTGGGACCCCATATTGACTCAGGGCACTGTATCTTGTGGTGACTGGGGTGGGGGAGGCTTAGCTCCCCTTCAGTGGAGCCTGTGTCTGCAGGAGGCAGACCGTTCTGGGGGGGCTGGGTTCTAATCCTTCTCCTAACATCTTCAGGGCAGAACTTGTGGTTACTGGTGATATTCAGTCACAACTCTCTCACCTCATTCAAGACACCATTAAAAACTTTTCATTTTTTAATAAAAACATTAAAAAGGGGCAAACAGTTTCTAAAGAGAGAAAATTCTAGAAAGGACCTTGGTATCATCCATATTTTCTTTGTTCTAAGCAGGTGTGTAGACTTTCCTCTGGGGAGGACTCTCATGAGCCTGAGGAACTTCGCACAAGAACCACACATGTTGTCCATGGCTTGGTCATTCCAGACTGAGAAGTGAGCCCTGAGGATGTCTGGGGAGGAGGATCCCAGGCAGAGGAGCAGCAGGTGCAAGGATCCTTGAGCAGGAGCAGACCTGGCATGTTCCAGGAAAAGCAAAGAAAGCTAGTGTGGTTGAAGTGAAGGCAGCAGAGGGAGGGTAGTGAGAGTGAGGTCAGTGAGGGGATTGGGGTGAGCGGTTCGGTAAACGTAGGGCTGGGTGGTTCACTGTAAGGACTCTAGATTTTTCTCTGACTAATGAGAGCACCGAAAGGTTCTGAGCAGAGGAGAGACGTGATCTGACATATCTAATAGGATCACAGGAGATCACTCTGCTTAGACTCAGAGGAAAAGGGAGGAAGCAGGGAGAGCAGTTAGGAGGCTACTGCAGTAATCCAGGCCAGAGTGGATGGTGACTGGACGGGGACCAGGGAGGTAGCTGTGGAGATGAGAAGTGGTCAAGTTCAAGAAATGTTTCGAAGGAGAACCAGCAGGTTTGCTGATAGATGTGACATGGAGTGTGAGAGGATGAGAGGGATCCAGCGTGACTTCAGCTTTCTGGCCTGAACAACTGGGAGGATGGAGTTGCCTTAACTGAAAGGAGGGAGGCTCTGAGAGTAGCAGGTTGGGGAGTGAGAGAACTGGAGGATGGATTTCAGTTTGGGACCTGTGAATTCTGAGATGCCTGTTGGACGCCCAGGTGGAGACGCCGAATAGCGGTGGGTGTACAAGCCTGGAATTCAGGGAGAGGTCAGGCTGAGAGGTAAATTTGGGAGCCATCAGCATATGAATGGCATGAGAAAGTGAGGTGAGTCTGGCGAGGTTCCCAACAGAGTGAGTGAGGATAAGGAGAAGAGGATGAAGGGCAGAGCCCAGGAAGAGGACAAGGTTTATAGGTCAAGGAGCCAAGAAGGAAGCAGCAAAGGAGACTGAGGAGGAGCAGAAAGCGAGATGGGAGGGAAACCAGGAGAGGGTTTCAGAGAGAAGGGAGCAATTATGCACAATGCCCGTAGGTCAAATGTCATTGGAAGTTGACCATTAACCCAATACAGAAGTCATTGGTGACCTTGACAAGAGCAGTTGTGGTGGAGCGTGAGGGAGTGAAATCTGCATGCAGTAGAGAGAGAAGAAAATGGGAGAAGACAAATTGGAGACAGCAAGTAGGGTGGCTCTTCTGAGGCATTTTACTGTAAAAGGAAGCAAAAGGAACAGGAGAGGGTTAGTTTTGTTTTTGACTTCGTTGTTTTGAGATTGGAGAAATAATGCAGTGTTGTACATTGATGGGAATGATCCTGTGAAGGGGCAAAATTCATGATGCAGAGGAGAGAGGAGGGGGACGCTTGGTGATGTCCTTGAGCAGATGAAAGGGAAAGTAATCTTATGCCCAATGGCCTTAGATAGTGCATGTCGTCAGAGGGTCTCAGATCCATAAAGGATTTCCCCATGGGTCTCCTAGTACAAATGTTCATCCTTCGAGATATTTTTCTGTGCACGTACAATTTTTATGCAAAGTAGCAGCATGCTGTTCATGTTTTTCAGCAAAGTGTTTTTTATTCAAAAACATATGATGGATAGCCTCCTGAGCCAGTGCATAGGGACCACACTTATTTTTTAATGGCCGCTTAATATTCAATAGTAGAAATATGCCATCATTCATGTAATCAATCCATTAATGAATGGTAGACTATCTCAAACTTTTGCTATTACAGTTATACAAATGATGTGGACATCCTTGCATACATAAATACATATCCCTGAGTATTTCAGAATGATCAACTCCTAAAAGTTAAATTTCTGAGACCAAGGGTATGTGCATTTTGAATTTTGATAGACACTGCCCAAACATTCTCCACTAAGGCCACCCCAATGAACATCCCACCACCAGAATGTGAGAGGAATGTAACACTGGGGGGTTGGTTTGGGTTTGGACTTTCCATAGCAGATTTGCTTCAAGTGCTTCAGCCTGAAAGTGTCAGAACCATAATTGATAACCACTACCCCCTCATCTCTAGGCTGCAGGGTTGTGCTCACCAGGGCTGGTCTGGGGAGCTGGAGAGGCAGAGAAGTGGACGGAGAGAAAAGAGAGCAGACAAGGAGGGCAGGAGTACACGTCTGGGGAGCTGTCGGGTGCTCTGGGGCAGGGAGCCGGGGCTCTAGTCTGGCTCAGCAAACAACTCCTGTGGGGCCCCGTGGCAAGGGGCCCAGCCTCTCACTGTCCAGTCACAACAGAAGTGCTTGTTGTGCAGATCCAAGGAGGTCACAAAAATGAAAACAAGATTGTAAATGCTGGGGCAGAGACAGCAGCTGCCAAATGACACTCATCTTCCTCTTCTTTCTCACTGATGCAGCACCTATTTTCTCAGGGATAACAATTTCCCCTACTTAAAAACATTACAGCCCCCTGCAGGCAGTCATGTGACACAGTTCCCACCAATGAGGCGGTTGCTGCGGGACATTCTGGAAAAGCTCCCAGAAGGGCAGGGACCGTGGTCTGCCCACTGCCCACCCTGAGAGGGAACCCGAGGTCAGGGTGGAGCCCACAGGCCCCACTGAGGACACTGAGGGGAGGTGGAGGAGGAGGCTGGGCACGTGGGCATCTTGGTGCTGCTGGGTCTTCACTGGCGGCACCAGATGCCTCGTTGGGTGAGAAAAATGACCCTGACTTGTCTCCGCCTCCGCTGATCAGGTTCCCTCCTAACTGTACGAGTGACAGAGTGGGGGTGACAGGGCACCAGGTGGACCCCAGGAAACCGAGCCTACTCCCTCTTCACCCCTGGCAGCTGAGTGGGGACGCCCAGGGGGCGGGGCCTCCCTGAGCCTGCTTCCCTCATCTGTAACTAGGGCAACAGTCCCGGGGACACTAGCCTCACAGGGATCAAAGGAGGATGACAGGACATCACTTTGAGGGCTTCTCTTCTGGGTCCCAGGGACTCTGGGGGCCGGTCCTGATCTCTGATTGGTCAGCAGCTGACCTTGAACAACCCCAGGTGCTCTCTGGCCTCAGCTGTCTCATGTTTAGATGAGAGTGGATGAATACACCTTGCAAAGGGTGACACTTCAAGGGAGGGAGGTTGTTGGTGTGTAAGTTTTGACTTCAGGATGGTTGATGGTTCCCGCGGGGGGCCATGAGGACACAACTCAGGGCTCATGCAGCCAGCAAGGCCAGTGCTGTGGTGGGAGAGCCTTAGATTGGGAGCCAGAAGCCCTTCCACCCAGATCCCTCAGCCTGCCTTGGAATGTCCTCCTCTCCTGGGCCTCAACTTCTTCCCCTATAAAATGCAGCATTTTGGCTACATGACCACAAAGGGCCATATCATGTCTCATACTCTTCAAGTTAACTTTTCTGTTTTCACAGATGAACAGGGAGACAGGGCCAGGTGGCGGAGCCTGGCGTCAGCTCTGCAATCAGGAGGGTGAAGTGTGAAGAGCCATAAGATCCTCAGAGAGAAGTCTCCAGCAGGGCCCAGTTGGAGGCATCTACTGCAACAGCATCTGCCCACTCAGGGGAGAGGGTGGAAGGGCCAAGGAGGTGATGAGGGAACCCCTTTCTTGCTTGCCCAGGGCAGGATGGACTCTGGACAGGGCAGGTTGCTCTGCCTGGTTTGAATGAGAGTGAGGCTCATCTTGCAGAGAGTTCACTGTAGTTCAGAAACAGCTCTGAGCAGATGGATGCCTGCTGGGAGGAGTTCTCTCTAGAAGTCCTGAGTCTTCCGCTAACAAACTGTGTGACCTTGATTTAAAGTCTGATATTAGTGTAGCCACCCCTGCTCTCTTCTGGGTTACTATTTGCATGGAATATCTTTTTCCATTCTTTCACTTTCAACCTCTTTGCGTCTTTGGATCTGAAGAAAGTCTCTTGTAGGAAGCATGTGGTTGGGTCATGTGTTTTTATGCATTCTGCCAATCTCTGTCTTTTGAATGGAGAGTTTAATCCATTTACATTTAATGTAATTACTGGTAAAGAGGAACTTAATTCTGTCATTTTGCTATTTATCTTCTGTATGCCTGATAGCCTTATTGTTCTTCATTTCCTGATTGCTATCTTCTTTTGTGTTTAGTTGACTTTTTGTAGCAAAACATTTTAATTCTTCTCATTTCATTTTGTATATCTCCTATTACTATTTTCTTTGTGGTTACCGTGGGGACTACAGTTAACATCCTAAAGTTATAACACTCTAATATGAATTTGTACCAGCTTAACTTCGATAACATACAAAAACTCTGCTTGTTATAGCTCCATCCCCACCCCCTTTCAATTATTGATGTCACAAAATTACGTCTTTATACATTGTGTGTCCAAAAACATAGATCAATAATTTTTAATGCATTAGTCTCTTTAGTCATGTAGAAAACAAAAAGTGGACTTACAAACCAAAGTTAAAATATTCTCGTAGTGTGTATGTTGGTTTACTTGATGGTGTCCCACAGGTCCCTTAGGCTCTGTTCACTTTTTTAAAAGTCCTTTTTCCTTTTGTTCCTCAGACTCAATAATTTCCATTGTCCTATCTTCAGATTCACTGATTCTTTCTTCTGCCTGCTCAAATTTGCTGTTGAATTCCCCCAGTGAATTTTTCATTTCAATTATACTCTTCAGCACCAGAACTTTTTTATTTCTCTTTATGTTTTCTACTTTTTTATTGATGTTGCCATTTGAATTATACCTCATTTTCTTGACTTTGTCCACATCTGCCTTTAGTTCTTTGACCATCTTCAAGATAGTTGATTAAAAGTCTTTGTCTAGTAAATCTGCCATCTGGTCTTTCTCAAGAACAGTTTCTGTTTATTTTTTTCCTTTGAATGACCCATACTATTCTGTTTCTTAATATGCTTTATGACTTTTGTGTTGGAAACTAGAGATTTGAATCTTAGAGTATGATAACTCTAGAAATCAGTTTTTCTCCCACTTCTGCAGCATTGCTGGGGGGTTTTTTTGTTTGATTGATTTTTGTCAATAAAATCTCAGGGGTCAGCCTGAGGTGTAAACTTAAGGTCTTCTCAGGCCTTGTCTGAGCCTGTGAAACTGGGGGTGACTTGGTTTAACTTTACTCAGTTGTCTGTTTGCGAAAGTAGTTAGATAATGCGTTGCTAAAGCCAACCCTACAGATAACGTCTCTGACACTTGGGTCACCATGGTAATGGGTGCTTAAGTTTTTCAGGAACTGAGAGTCAACTCCTTGTTCAGTTCAGGCTGATTAAGACCACCAACTCATCAACCAGGCCAGCACGAGTGCCCAGTAGGTGACCATTTGACATCAGGAGGCTGAAAACTCCACCCTCAGATCATGGTAACGCCACCATTTTGTGAACATGTGTCCTATGAAGAGCCATGAAGCTTGACTATGCTTCTGCAGATCATCAGTTGCCTCACTTATCCTTACATCCAATCATCTCTGCCCACACTTCAAACCACCCTGCCCCTTTATCCCATAAATGTGCCTAATCCCCATTTTCAGGGAGGCGGATTTGAGACTTGTTCTGCTGTCTCCTTGCTTGGCTGCCTTGTGAATAAACCCTTTCTCTGCTGCAAACTCGTCATCTTGGTTATTGGCATACTGTGCGGCAGGCAAAATGAGCCTGGTTCAGTAACACCTACACCTTCCCCTGGGCATATACAGTGACTTTCTAAATTCCTCTGTATATGCATTGCTTTTGAATGTCCTCATCCTTAAACTTCTGGCTCCTAAAAGGGAAAGGAGAGAAAAAGTAAAGAGGAAAAATGCACCAGCCCTTTGGGTCCCCTGGAAGTCACTTCAGCTGGAGAAGGAGGGGTTTGCAATGATGGTGGTGAGAGTTGCAACAATGGCTGCTCACCTCTGTGTCTGCACCTCCACGGTCATAAGCAGTGATAAAGGATCAGGGCACAGATTCCAATATTTGGAGGGCAGGGTCTTATTGCCCACCCTGGCTGTCACAAAGCTCTGTGAAAGCTGCTCCAGGAATGCTTGCACTGCTGCCTGACATGGGGCCAGGGAGGGGGGGGTTGGGTAGCTGCTACTAAGCTACGAGCTGAAATTAGCCAAAATTAACAACAATTTACTGGCCAAGACTTCTCCTGGAGGAAGTTGCAAGCCTTCTAAAAGACTCCAGACTTCCAAAATGGTTACATCAGACAGATTCTGCCAGTACGATTATTATCTGGGTGGGGAGGTGGATTCCCGGTCCTTCCTGCTCTGCCCTCTTCCCCTGAGCTGTGTGACTTTGAGACAGTCACTTAAGGCCTCTGGGTGTCTGTTGTCTGTGAAAGTAAGGGAGTTGTACTGAGGGTTTTGAAGATCCTTCCAATTCTAAAAGCCTAGGATTCTATATCTAGGATAATAGCTCCAGTATCATTGGACTATTGGGAAAGTGAGATGAGCGGATCCGTAATGCATAACCATTTGTGTTTTTCCCTCTTTATTTTGTTTCTGTTAACATGTTTTCTTTACTGCTCCCCACCCCAGACTCATTAAAGGACATCTGTGGGTTTTGTGGTGGAGTTCCCTTTCATTCTTTTGCTGATAAAGCTATACTTTTCCCCACTCTCAGCCCCTGTGGCTTGGGAAGGGTTAACCACTCATGGGATGGACCCTGATTGGCCTGAGCCCGTCAGCACATTCCAACCCTCTGTGCTTTCTGATGGTACAGGGGTGGGGTTTGTCTCTTAGAGCCAGTGGCCAAGGACTTTTGATCAACTATGAGGAAGAGAGTTTCTCTCTTCTCTACTGAACTGCAGTCTGGATGGAAAACATCCAGCCACCGGGAAAGGGGACCTGAGAGTGGTTGTGCGTGGAGGAGAGATGCTAAAAGATGAAGAAAGAAGAAGGTCCTGGTGGGCTCATTTGAGCCCCTGTGTCAAGCTGCTCCTGAAGGCTGCCCTGTCTCTGAGCTTCTCTGTTGGTATAACCCAAAAAATCTCCTCTGAGCTCAAGCCAGGTTGCACTGAGGTTCCCGTCACAGGAAATAAAAGAGTCTAACAGCTGCCTCCTCCCAACATCTAATTCTCCAAGCTGAGACGAGCACAGAACTTTGCTGTCTCGCCCTCTCCCCAGGGGTGTGAGTCTGGCTCGTCTCCCGCTGCCCCTTCTCTCTACTGTCTTCCCTCCCACAGAGGAAGCTGCAGAAACCACCCCATAATGGCATCTCCAAGACAAGAGAACATTATCCCCAGACTAATGAACCGAGCAGCCCTGCCACTGTCAGACCTGGCACCACGCAGTGACCGGGAGGGCTGCCGCGTCAGCACTGGAGGTCCCGATGCCGACTCGCTCTCCTCTGGCAGAAGGCGGGTTTGAGTTGGGCAGGTGGGGGACTGGCATGTGGGGGCAGGATGGGAGGATCACACAGAAACAAAAGCAGTCAAAGACTGGCCCTCTGAGCTAAGAGGAGTCTTAGAGATCCCCTAGTTAATGTCTCTCATTCCACAGATGTGCAGACACAAGCCCAGAAAGGGCAAGGGCCTTTTCCTGGGTCACACAGTGATTCGGGAGCAGAGTCAGGCCCAGAATCCAAGATCCTGACTTTGCCTCTACTGTGGTGTCCCCCAAGGCCAGCGCTATGTCCTGCCCAGACACCACCATCCCTTCTCCTTCCCTCCCCTGTGAGTCTCTGTGGAGTTACTCCTGGGCAGCACCCTCACAGCATGCCTTGAAAGCCTCGGAGACCCCACCACACTGAGCAGCCCCCCTTACTCCCAAGTCCTCTCCATTCTTTCTCCACAGCAGGTCCTGCAACCATGAACGCCATGAGGATCTGACGGGGCACTGAGCACATCCCGGGGTCTGGGGCCGCGTACTGAGCTGAGCTCTGAGCTCAGGCCCGCTCCTTTTCTCAGATCTTACGGATGCCCTTCTTCACCCGAGTCAGGGTCTCCCCTCACCTGCTCCCAGCACCATGGTGGGTGGGGCTCTGCCTGCCTGCAGGACACACCCCTGCTCTGTCTGTCTTGTTGCTGGAAGGCCTGGACTGGCCTTTCTGGCCCCCGGTCTCTGATGCTGAGTCTTGTTTCCTATCAGCTATCGCTGGGCCTTCCCCCAAAGCCCTCTTGTCTGTTAGGGCAGGAAAGTCTGTTGCCCACGTCCTGAGTCTCCACATCTGGTCCACCTCAGTGTGAACTCACCCTCCCGCTGCCGGGTGCCCACAGCCTGCTTACATGAGCAGCGATGGGACAGGTGAGGGCTGGAAGCCAGGACCCCCGTCACCACCCCCACTCGGCTCAGCAAGTCCTCTGGGCACCCAACTCAAGTTATCTGAACACCTACTGTGTGCCGGGCACCGTGCTGAGAGCTTCCACAGCCCCTCCCCTGTGACCCTCACAACCACCTGTGAAGGAGGGTCCATCACCCTCCCCACCCAGCCCCTCCTCCTCCACACTCATTCTGCAGGTCACACACACCCTCAACTGCCCAAGCCGCCTTCTCTGAAAACCAGGACAGTTGTCCCCATTTTCCCTGAAGCAAGATTAAGTCTAAGTGGGATCATGTATCCAACGCACCAACTCCTGGGAGAAGCTCCGTAAACGGGGCTCTGTCTTCTCTCTCTGGTCCAGACTCAGGCCTCTGTGTCAGCTCCACCCAGGGCAGGAAGTACGTGAGCAGTTCGCACCCTGCCACTGGCAGGCTCTGGTACTCACTGTTGAGCCCGTTGTCGGGAGAGCCCTGGGCTCTGGTACTCACTATTGAGCCCGTTGTCGGGGGAGCCCTGGGCCCTGGTTACCAGTGAAGCCATCCTGATCCACTCCCCACTGTTCAACCTGGTGGCTCACTCTGGCACTGCAGCCTCTCAGCACCCCTGCCTGCTACCCCAGAGCTCCTGTCTGTCTCCCTCGGCCATCCCCTCCCCTGTGGGGAAGTCTCCCCTCCTGTTTTGCTCAGTGTCTCTGAGGCTCATTGCTCAGCTAGTGGGGCCTGGGAGAGAGGAGGCAGAGAGTAGGTTGGGGGGTAGGGTTGAGGAAAAAGTGAGACCCCTCCCCTCTCTCTTCTTTAAGACAAAGCCATCACCCTCCAGAGAGGATAGAATAGTGACTCAGACACCCCCTTTCCCTGTGGGGGCAGAGCTGGGGTGGAGAATGGAGCAGGAATGTGCTGCCTCACACAGCAGAGAAAACGACCCAAGACACAGTGAGTTCAGCTGCCTACGGGTCCCTCGCCTCGTCCTCTGGCCTCAGTGCACAGCAGATCTTTATTTCCCTTCTGGTCCATGCTTCAAGCGGATTGTTATTTTTCTCTTGATAAGAGTGTAATTCATTTAAGGTTCTTTGATGGTTATTTTATTTCTCCAAAGTAGTTTCTATACAAGAAGATCAATTCCAAGAAATTAGATCCATTAACAAGTGCTAAGCTGCCAATCGTTAGAGGAGGGGGCTCTAGACATCCCGGGAGAGGATGAGAATGACACCGGGCTGCTCTGAAGGGAGCACTGGGGCAGAACTCACACTCAGGCTTTAGGAGTTTTCAAAAAGGCGTAGGGTTAGGGTTACTCCCCAAAGGCAGTAAATATGTTGCTGAGCAGCCTGCTTGTTTCACGGCCCCTTCGAGGGGAACATCAATCATCCCCACAGGCTTGGGTATCAGGGAGGGAGGAGACCCAAGGCCCTCTCAGCCTCTGCTCCACCACGGACCAGGAGGCAGAGCAGGAGATTCTGATCCAGTAGAGACCACTCTGGAGGCAGATGGGGCACTGGGAGGGAGGATGGGAAGGGGAGGAGTGATTTCCTGTGTCCGCCCCACCAGAGCAAGGCTACAAGAGGACAAAGGGGTCAGGTGACCACCAATGAGGATCCAAAGAGGGTCTTCCAGAGAGGCCACCGAAGCCCAGTGTCCTCCCTGTGAGACCTCAGTGAGGACGGAAGGGTTACCTGCTCCTGATGCTCAGATAAAGCCCCCGGGGATCCTCCCCACCCTCCACCCACCCTGTGATTCATTCAGTTGGGTAATGCAGTATTTACACTGGAAATGTAATCATCATTTCTGATGATAATGCAATTGAAAAATAAATTGAAAGTGTCAAATAGGAGGGGGCATTAGGAGGGGTGATCAAGTGAGGCTGCAGGCTGAGGACTGGACTCTGCAGCAAGTGGTTTTACAGGCCCAGGCGGGTTTCTGTTTCCTTAATTGCAGGATCCAGAAGGGCTGACGGGACCAGAGTGGGGAGAGTGGCGTGCTGGAGCAGCTCACACCAGCTCACAGAGCTGAGGGTTACATTTTCAGGAACTGTGTCAGCCAGTTGTTAAGCACAGACACAATTAAAAATGAAATTATGTAATCTTACGGTTAAATAAATCACGTTAAAAACAAAGGCAATGGACACTCAAAGCTCATCAATTTTTAATTACTTTATAATATTTTACTATTGTGTGTGCTCTTGAGATTATTTACTCGCATTGTGTCTATATGATGGAAATACTATATAACGGTGTGTTACTCTGCATCTCTTCCAAACTTCGCGTTTAATGACATGGCATTGGTAGTTTGGAATTGACCCTGGTGGGATGATTACCACCACAGAGATTGGCAAACACCACAAACTGGGGTCAGTTTGAGAGACAGAAATCATAAAAGTAATTTGAACAGGGAAAATTTACTGTAAAGAATTACTAAATAGTAAAAGATGATTAACTACTAAAAGAAATAAAATAAAAGTTAAAGAACACAGAAAAATGACACGTAGGGAGTAGCTATTACTACCACGAAGGCCGAGGAAGAGTGCTCAAGGAAGGAACAGTCTTGGAAGAGCGCCACACTGTCCAAGGCCAGGGTTCAGACATTGTTGGAAATGGTGTGCCTGTGGCCCAGTGGATAAAGGAGAAGTTCACTAGGGTACCATGGGCTGGAAATGGTCCACAGCCTGTGGGCTGAAGCTAGTAAGTAGGAAGCTCCCCAGTGGGTGATCACAACACTCACAGGAAGGTGGGAGTCCCTGGGGCACTGTTATGCCACTGACAGTCAGGCCATAGAAGAAAGAAAAAGAGAAAACCAAAACCTGCAGGAGAAACCCCATTTTCTTAAATTTTTTTGTGGTTATTTTTGTTGCGGTGAAATATGCGTAACATAAAATTTACCATCTTAACCATTTTTAAGTATACAATGCAGTGGTATTAAATACATTCATAATGTTGTGCAATTGTTACCACCGTCCATCTCTACAGCTCTTTTCATCTTATAAAACTGAAACTCTATACCTGTTAAACAATAGCTCGCCATTTTCCCCTCCCCACAGCCCCTAGAGACCCCCATTCTACTCTGTCTCGTATAGGTGTAAGCATACAGTACTTGTCTTTTTGTGACTGGCTTATCTCGTTTAGATAATGTCCTCAAGGTTCAACCCTGTTGTATCACATGTCAGAATTTCCTTACTTCTTAAGGGGAGTAACATCCCATTGTATGTCTACACCACATTTTGCTTATCCTTTCATCTGTTGATGGACACTTGGGTTGCTTCCACGTTTTAGCTATTGTGAATAGTGCTGCTGTGAACATGGGTGTACAAATATCTCTTTGAGACTCTGCTTTCAATTATTTTGGGTGTATGCCCAGAAGCGGAATTGCTGGATCATGTGGTAACCCCATTTTCTAATTTTTGGAGGACCCACCATACTGTTTTCTGTAGCATCTACACCATTGTACATTTCCACTAACAGTGCAAAAAGGTTTCAATTTCTCCACATCCTCGCCAGTACTTATTTTCTGTTTTTTTCAATAGCAGCCATCCTAATGGGTGTGAGGTGGTATCTCATTGTAGTTTTGATTTGCATTTTCCCTAATGATCAGTGATGTGAGCACCGTTTCATGTGCTTATTGGCCATTTGTGTATCTTCTTTGGAGAAATGTCTGTTCAAGTCCTTTGCCCATTTTTGAATTGGATTGTTTGTTATTTTGCTGTTGAATTTTAGGAGTCCTCTATATATTCTTGATATTAATCTCTTAATCAGATGCATTATTGGCAAATATTTTCTTCCATTCTATGGGTTATCTTTTTACTCTGTTGCTATTATCTTTTGAGGCACAAATTTTTTAAATTTTCATGAAATCCAGCTTATCAATTTTTGCTTTTGTTGACTGTGCCTTTGGTGTCACATCCAAGAAATCTTTGCCAAGGCCAATGTCGTGAAGCTTTTGCCCTTTGTGTTCTTCTAAGAGTTTTATAGTTTCAGCTTTTACGTTTAGGTCTTTGATCCATTTTGAGTTAACTTTGTATATGATGTTAGGTAAAGTCTTTTAAAAATTTTTAAATTTTTAATTTTTTTAAGTTTTTTTTTTTTTCATTCTTTTGCATGTGGATATCCAGTTTTTCCAGCCCCATTTGTTGAGAAGACTGTTTTTCCCTCATTGAATGGTCTTGGCCCCCTTGTCAAAAATCAATTGACCGTACATGCGAGAGTTTATTTCTGGGCTCTCCATTCAATTGATCTATATGTCTGTCTTCTTCATGCTACACTCTTTTGAGTACCGTACCTTTGTAGCGGGTTTTGAAATCAGGAAATGTGAGTCCTCCTGTTTTGTCCTTTTTCAAGTTTGTTTTGGCTATTCAGGGTCCCTTAAGATTCCATATGAATTTTAGGATGGATTTTTCTATTTCTGCAAAAAACTTCATTGGGATTTTGAATCTGTACATCACTTTGGGTTATATTGACATCTTAACAGTATTAAGTCTTCCAATTCACGACCATGAGATATATTTCCATTTATTTGTGTCTTCTTTAATCTCTTTCAGCAATGTTTTATGGTTTTTATTGTACAAGTGTTTCACGTCCTTGGTTAAGTCAATTCATAAGTATTTTATTCTTTTTGATGCTGTTGTAAATGCAACTGCTTTTGTAATTTCTTTTTCAGATCATTCATTGTTAGCGTCTAAAAATACACCTGATTTTTGAGTGTTGACTTCAGATCCTGCTACTTGGCTGTATTTATTTATTAGCTCTAACAGTTTTTTTGCAGAATATTTAGGGTTTTCTACAAACAGACATATCTGCAAACAGACATGATTTTATTTATTCCTTTCCAATTTGGATTCCTTTTATTTCTTTTTCTTGCCTAATTGCTCTGGCTCAATCTTCCAGTACCATATTCAATAGAGGTGGCAAAAGTGGACATCCTTGTCTTGTCCCTGATCTTAGAGAAAAAGCTTTCAGTCTTTCACCATTGAGTATGATGTTTGCTGTGGGTTTTTCATATGTGGCTCTTTTTGTGTTGAAGTACTTTCCTTCTATTTCTAATTTGTTGATTGTTTTTATCATGAAATGGCGTTGAATTTTGTCAAATTCTTTTTGTGCATCAATTGAAGTGATCATGTTTTTCCCCCCCTTCATTCTGTTAATGTGGTGTATCACATTGGTCAATTTTCGTAAGTTGAACCATCCTTGCATTCCAGCAATAAAACCCACCTTGTCATGGTGTATAATCCTTTAATATGCTGCTGAACTTGGTTTGCTGTTATTTTGTTGAGGATTTTTACATCAGTGTTCATAAGGGATATTGGTCTGTACTTTTGTTATAGTGTCTTTATCTGGCCTTTGGTATCAAGGTAATGCTGGCCTCAAAAATGAGTTAGAAAGTGTTCCCTCCTCTTCAATTTTTTGGAAAAGTTTGAAAAGAATTGGTGTTAGTTTCTTTAAATGTTTGGTAGAATTCTCCAGTGAAGCCATCAGGTCTGGGGCTTTTCTTTTCTCGGAGATTTTTGATTGCTGATTCAATCTCCTTACTAGTTATGTGTTAATTCAGATTGTCTATTTCTTCGTGATTTAGTCTTGGTAGGTTTTGTGTTTCTAGGAATCTGTCCATTTCATCTAGGTTTTCCAATTTTTTGGCATACAATTGTTTTAGTACTGTCTTATAATCCTTTTTATTTCTATAGAATTTTAGTAATGTAACCATTTTCATTTCTAATTTTAGTAATCTGAGTCTTCTTTACCTTTTCTTAGTCCATCTAGCTAAAGGTTTATCAATTTTGTTGACGTTTTCAAAGAACTAACTTTTGGTTTCATTGATTTTTCTCTATTGTTTTTCTATTCTCTATGTCATTTATCTCTGCTCTAATCTATTCTTTCCTTCCTTCTGCTAGCTGTAGGTTTAGTTTGTTCTTCTTTTGATAGTTCCTTAAGTTGTAAAGTTAGGCTTTTTATTTGAGATCTTTCTTGGTTTTTAATGTAAGCATTTATAGCTATAACTTCCCCCTTCGCATTGCTTTTGCTGCAACCAATAAGTTTTGGTATGTTGTATTTTCGTTTACATTTATCTCTAAGTATTTTCTAATTTCCCTTGTGATTTCTTCTTTTATCCCTTGATTGTTTCAGAGTGTGTCATTTAATTTCCACAAATTTGTAAATTTTCCTATTTTACTTCTCTTACTGATTTCTAACTTCATCCAGTTGTGGCCAGAGGAGATACTTTGTATGATATCTATCTTTTAAATCTATTGAGACTTAATTTGTGGCCTAACTTATGGTCTGTCCTGGAAAATGTCCCTTGTGCACGTGAGAAGAATGTGTATGCTGTTGGTGGGTAGAGTGTTCTGTATGTGTCTGTTAGATCTAGTTGGTCTATTGTATTAAGTCCTCTGTTTCTTTACTTATATCTGTCTGGTTGTTCTATCCGTTATTGAGAGTGGGTATTGAAGTCTCCAACTATTATTTGTAGAACTGTCTCTTTCTCCCTTCAATTCTGTCAGTTTGTGCTTCATATATTTTGATGGTCTGTCATTAGACGTGTAAATATTTGTAACCGTTATGTCATCTTGCTGTGTTGAACCTTTTATTAATGTATAATGTCCTTCTTTGTCTCTTGTAAACTTTTTTGATTTAAAATCTATTTTGTCTGATATAAGCATAGCCTCTCTGCTCTCTTTTGGTTACTATTTGCATGGAATATCTTTTTCCATCCTTTCACTTTCAATCCATTCTCCTTTGTAGCCTGGCAGTATCTCCCCAGCACCCCCTACTGATAAGGTCTAACATTGCACCATCTGGCACAGGAGAAACGTTTACAGGGTCCGGCTTCAGTGTCACAATGCAGGGCAAAGAGGAGTGACATTTGAGCTAAAAGGCAATAAATTAATAATGAGCACAGTCCCCTAATTTTCAGAGCATTAATAAAGAGGTCTTTTCTAAAGATGGTGAGTTCTGGAAGCGAGAAAAGGTTCAGGGCCTCATCTGATGCCAGAATCCTGTCAATAAAACTGATATGTTGGTAGTAAAAACAACACCAGCTTCCAGGCAGGAGCTGTGTGTAATGTATCATGAATACTATTTCATTTAGTCCTCATGATAATCCAGTGAGGTAGATAGCATTATTTTACCCCTTTTACAAATGAGAAAACTGTGAGTGACAGAGGTGAAATAGTTTATTCTGAAAAACACAACAGCTGCCATTCAAATCCAGGCTGCCCTGATATTATGCCTTCCAGAAAATAGTATCTAATTACTACTTGCACACCTGTAAGGAGAGGGAGCTCACTGCCTCTCGAGGTAGCCCATACCATCTCTGAATAGCTTTGACTTTTGAAAAGCTCTTCCTTCAGCCCACATAGGGGGCACGTACTCCCTCTTCCGCGTGGCGGCTCTTTTTGTGTGAAGATAAATCTTTCATCTATATAGGGTTTTTCCTTCTCCGGGTTCAACAGCCTTACTTCCATCAGCATTCCACGTCATGCTCTTCTGACCAAGCTCGAGCTTTCTCTCTCCCTTTTACGCTGTCATGCAAAGGTAGATGCAGTTCTCCAGCAGTGGTCTTCCCAGGGCAGGGACTCGCTACCCCCCTCTGCCCATCCCAAGGATCTAGCAAAGCAGGCAGCTCATTTCTCTGAGCCTTGGTTTTCCCCTTCTGTAATTCTGGGTCAAAAATATCTGTCTAACTGAGTCTCTGTGGGGGTTCTATAAAATAACATATGAGAAAGTGCCTAGCAGTGCTTGGCTCAATAAAGATTGGAAGAGACTAGATCCAGTCCGCTGATACATAGAGCAAACCTGGGAATTATTCCCAGTCTTACTGCGTGGCCGAGCAGGAGCTAGAATCCAGGTGTCCTGATAACCAAGCCTGACCTCTCCTCACATTTCAGAGGCAAAAACCAGCTTCTCCCCTCTTGGAATCAACAGCGAACCACATCTCTTAAAGGGGGCTGTGTGCCCTTTCTCAAGCATCAAAGATACCAGAATTAGTCAGAGCGACATTTGCAGAGACAACATGGTGCCAGGACCAGCCCTTTTCCCTCTGCCTCGTTTTGTGCTCCCCTTCCCTCTCTCTTTCATGATTCCACTTCCTACGATAGTTGAGCACATTTGCAGAGAGTTCCTACTGGCTGGTGGAGTCCCTCTGAGGACCACTGCGCATTCCCTGTAATGACATTCATTAGTCTGTCTGACATCAACACTGTTCTTGGGTTAATATGTTTAATTTAATGAGGCATTTATTTTCAGTTAGAAAACTCCTGAAGAAGCATGTTTTCTCCTGATGAGTTCAGCTGATGAATAGATTAATGCTGCCCTTGAAATCATTGATTAAGAAAATGAATCTAACCAACTTCTTCAGAGAGAGGCTGTGCTTAAATTGAGTTGGGTTAAGCTGCATATTTCTTAGGGGAAGAAACAGGGAGAAAATCTTCAGTTGGCTCTGTGATCTTCCTCCATTTGCTCGTTTGTTTGTCTCCCCACCTCTCCCACCCACACTCCAAAATCCAAGGACATGAAAAGGCCAAGGACCAGTGTGTGATGAGGGGGAAAGAGAATGTTTGCAACTGAGCAGCCCGAGAACACGAAAGAGAAGCCCTCATGTGGTGGGAGAGGCCACAGAGATGTGTGCACGAAGCCGGGGTCCAGCTGGCCTGCCTACGTCATTTAACAGCCCTCTGGGGTTCACTCCTGTAGCGCCACTATCCTCACCTAGTGGACACTCAGTAGACATCTGATGAACGAGAGAAGGAGATGCCGAACAGATGGTGGCTCTTACTGATACTCACAGAATCACATGATCTCAAGAAGGAAAAGATCCCTGGCATCCCAGACACATCTAGCCAGTGACATGTGTTCATGACCCCTGGCCCTAGGGCGAAAGATGACCCAAAGGCCAATTTTCTTTAATGATTTGACCAGTAGCTACTCCCACATTACTCTCTCTGTGGGCACTTGGAGCCACTGCCAGCCATGAGAGGTGACAGCCAGAGTGGGCTTTGTATCTTCCCAGGAACGAGCTGCCAGGCCACACCAGTTCAATGCCTGCCTCTGCCTGAAAGTCAGAGAAAACACATGGGCTTCTCGTTCCCACTCTGCCTGCTCAGGAATCAAAATTCCCTCTGAGGCCGCGTCCAGGCCTGAATGGAAACAACGGAATGTGTGTGGAGTTGACGGTGGGGGCGTCTGCATGGAGCGTGGGCTTTACAGGAAGACGGAGCAGACTTTATATGTCAGCTCAACCACTCGACAACTGTATTCGTCTTCTATGCTGCATAACAAATTACCACAAACTCAGTGCCTTAAAACAACACCATTTATTATCTCAGAGTCTCTTGGATCAGGAGTCTGGGCACAGCTCAGCCAGGTTTTCTGCTCAGGGTCTCACAAGGCTGATATCGAGGCATCCTCCAGGCTGTGTTCTCATCTGTAGGCTCAACTGGCGAATGATCTGCTTCCCTATGTCTATGTCTATGTCTTAGGGGAATAAACAGGAAGAAAATCCTCACTTGGCTCTGTGATCTGTCCTCCATTTGCTTTGGGTTGTTGGCAGAATTTATTTCCTTGTGGCTGTAAAATGCATGGTAGCTTGCTTCTTCAAAGCCAGCAGTGAAGAGTCTCTACTGCTTCAGTGTCTAACCTATAGACTTTCTTTAAAAGGGCTCACCTGATTAGGCCTGGCCCACCCAGTCTAACCTCCCCTTCAATTAACTTAAAGTCAACTGATTAGGGACTTTAATACAATCTGCAAAATCCCTTCACCTTTACCATGTTCTATTGGTAAAGCAAGTTACACATCCTGTCCACACTCAAGGAGAAGGAAGTATACAAGAGTGTGGGTCATTGGGGGTCATCTTAGAATTCTGCCTACCACACCACCTGAGAGACTGTGGGAAAGTCTCTACTCTGAGGTTCTTTTTCCTTGGTTGTAAGTGGAAATAACATTGCTTTATTTAGGATTTGTAAAATAATTAAATGGAATAGCATATATAGGTGGGTAGCACAGAGGACACTCAGGCACTGTGTGTTAAATTGAACTGAGAGATGGAAGAAGTGATGTCAGTAGGATCATATGGAAGTTTATCTTCTACCTTCCTCAAAACTGTCTTCTTTAATTGCCGGCTGGTCTGTTATCTGAGTCTATCTGATTCCAAACTGTATCTTAATTCTGGAACTCTCCTGCCTTCGTGTCCCAGATCACCCACGTTTCTGGTGGTTCCTCTGACTGGCTGTATCTGCTCCATCAGGGTCCTGACAGTCAGCCTATCCAGTGTCTTGTATAATAACCTCATCATGGCTCCTGAATGCTCCTTTTTACCTAATTTATCCAGCAACTACTAAGTGAATGCCTCTGCCAGTTCTCTCCACCACACTGGAGAGCCAACCTGATTATTTATCGCCCCGTTCTTCAAATGGAGACATCATAGCTAAAGGGAGGCCGCTTAGCTTTGGTACATTTGGGGCTGCACCACCTCTGACCCAGGATGGATATGGCCTCAGGCCCTGAGCAGGAAGGACCAAGTCCATCAGGCCACCCAATGGCCACTTGGAGAGTCCTAGAGATCTTTGTGCTACTGTCCTGTCTCCCAAGGTGCCTGCCATCTGTGGTTTCCAAGACTCTGGGGGAACAACAGGGCCTGGAAAGAGGATTGATTCTAGCAGGAAGGGAGGGATTTTCCAAAGCCAATTGTGTACTCTTCCCCTTGGCCTTAAATACACTTGGGTTAGGCCCTCCCCTGGGTCTTCCTCAGCAACTCGGGTGGTAACTACACCGCCTTTGGTTCTTCACCCAATTTATGTGTCTTGGCTTTTATGACTCAAAGACTAGTAGACGCATACAGGGGAGAGAAACCTCAAAGATCACTTGGTTTAGCGATCCCACTACTCTTTTTATAGGCTAAGAAATCCCAGGAGAGCTAAAGTGAGAAGTGACTAGAAGTCAACCTGCTATGTGACCTTGAATCACTTCTCTTCCTTGAGCGACAGCTCTAAATCCTATGATTCTAGGATGCTTGGATTGAGGGGAAAGATGTGGCAACATCTGTGAGCTCCACAGCCCAAAATGTGACCCTAATGAGTCTGATGACCTCCAATTATATTACTGCCTTCTAAGCATTTTACCCTCTGGTTCTCCTTTGTAACAGCAATTTCGTAAAAGACTAACCCATGTATGGCTATGTTGATCAACACCAAACGAATTAAAGAGATTTTGTTAAGGGTTTCTATATAAAGGGCCTCACAAAACATTGGAAAGTCTTCCAAGTCAAGGAAGCAGCTCCCAGATTCAGAGAATATTCCAGATAGAAAGAATTTCACAATTGTTCCATCTGATTTTTTCCATTCAACATATGAGCGTTATATTTGTTCAATCTCTTGTTTCTTTTTTCCTCTCTTTCTGATATCTCTTGAGTCAATTGATCGTTTATTATTATTCCATTTTACCTTGTCTATTAACTTATTGTTTATACTTGTTATTATATTTTAGTAGTTTTCCTTAGGGTTTGCAATATACATCCTTAATTAGAATCTACCTTCAAATAATATTATACCTCTTCATGTGTAGTATAAAGCACTTAAATGTCATTGTTTCAACTTCGCCCTCCCATTCTTTATGTTATTATTGTCAGACATTATATTTTTACATATTCTATAAACATATTGTTGCTTTAATAGCTACCTTTTACAGCAATTAAAAACAAGGAAAAAAGTACATTTTATTTTATATTGACTTATTACATTTCAAGCACTCTGTATTTCTTTGTGTAGATACAAGATTCTGTTGGATATCAAATTCCTTCCATTTGAAGAACTTCCTTTAACATTTCTTATAGAGTAGATCTGCTGACAATGAATTTCCTCAATTTTTGTTTGTCTGAGAAAATTTTTGAAGCATCTTCATTTTTGAAACGTATTTTTTGTAGTATAGAATTCTGCAGTGACTTTTTTTTCTTTAAACACATCAAAAATGACACTCCATTATCTTCTGGCTTGCGTGGTTTATGATGATAAGTCCGCTGTAATTCTTTTCTCTGTTTCTCTGTCCTCTGTATAATGTCCTTTCTTTTCTCTATCTGCCTTCAAGATGTTCTCTTTGCCTTTCTTCCTCCAGCAGTTTGAGTATGATGCACCTAAGGTGTGTTTGTGGGGGTGAGATTTACTCTGCTTGATGGTCTCTGAGCTTCTTGGATGTGTAGTTTTTCTGTCTATCATTAGTTTGGAGAAATTCTTGGCAGTTATTTCTTCAAATGATTTTTCTGCTTCATTCTTTCTTCTCCTTCTGCAATTTCAATCACACATCTGCCGGGCTGTTTGGTATTGTCCCACTGCTCTTGGATGTTCTAGTCTGTTTTCTTTGTTTTTTTCCCACTCTTTTCCTCTTTGTGTTTCAGTTGGGTAATTTCTGTCGACCTGTCTTCATGTTCCCGAATCCTTTCTTTATCTGTTCCAAGTTGGCTGAGGAGACTGTGGGAGTCACTCTTCAGCTCTCTTACTGTATTTTTCATTTCAAGCACTTTCATTTGGTTTTTTCCTATAGTTTCCACCTCTCTGGTGAAATTACCCATCTGATCTTGCATGTTGCCCTGTAACATATCAATTACAGCTATTTTAATTGCCCTGTCCATCATCCGTGTCATGTCTGAGTCTGGTTCTGATGATTACTTTGTATCTTGCACACCTCATAATTTTTTGGTTGGAAGCTGCACTTCTTGGCTCAGACAGAAGAGACTGAGGGAAATGTTTTTATGCCTGGAAGGGGCACAACTTTCCTTCTGCTGGGCCTGAGTGATGGCTTTGAGTTCATCTAGTGAGCTGGACTGGGTTTGAGGCTTGTTGTTGCCGGGGTTACCCTCAGTGCACCCCAGGCTTCATGTCCTGTGGTGAGGCCTGTGTTTAGGGTGGAGAGTGGTTTCCCACAGCTGGGTCTGTTTGAGGCGGTGCCTCAGGCTTGCCCTTTACATGGGCCTCAGAGAGGGCCTCCTTGCACACTCTTCCTCTCCCCTTCCTCTTGCAGCACCATTCTAGTCTCGCCAGTTATGCAAAGCTTCTTAGCTTGGCAGTGGGGCCTCTGGGGGGTGTTTCCTGCTGTTCTGGTTAAGCCTCAGTCTTGGGCCCTGTTTCCCTGCATCTCAGTGAGGACTTCCTAGTTCTCCTCCCCTCCCCGGTGTAGTCCTGGCCCAGTGAGTATTTCTGCCCCTCCCTCAGGAAGAGGGATTCGCCCCCTTCCCTCCCCCTAGCTGAACTAAGGTTTTCACCTGTGCCTTCAGGGCCCATATTCTTGAGCTGACTCCCACTTAGATTAAGGCTTGTTTCATAGGAGAGACAGGGAACAAAGGTCTGGGCAGCACTTTTACATCTCCCCCATGTCTGAGCCACAGTGGACACTTGCTTAGCACTCTTCCTGATCTTTCCTGGGAGCATCCCCCTGGGGTTCAGAGAGTCAGCAAGTTGGTGCAGACATCCCATTTCTGTGGCTTCGCTGTCCAGCCCGCCTCATTCAGCCTTCACCAACGTCTTGATTCTTCTAGCTCAGCTCTTCTTACCTGGGTCTGGTTGCACCTTCTCCAGGGGAGGGAGTGCCTCCGTCTCTTTTCTCCCTCCAAGGGCCTGTCTCTTCACAGATTTGGGGCCAGTTGTTTGCTCTTTGACTTCAGCTATTCGATGGGTTTGGGGAAAAGGTCACGAATTGGAAGTTAACCTTAGACTCTTTTTCATTTTGAGGGTGAGCACGTGTCCTTTCAGGTTGAGGGAATTTGTAACTGCAAATGCAGAGCCTCATTTTTATGTAATTAGCAACCAGTGGTTACAGAGTGCCACCTCTCTGTCATCTGGATTCCTGATAGAGTGACTGGGGTTCCCAGGCCTCCTCCTCAGCAGCGTGTCCCTTGGGAGGGACCCCCAGCAGGAGGCCTGGGCTCAAGTCCCAACTCATCAAGTGAACTGGACAACTCCTTGCCCACCCTGAGCCCCATTTTCCTCTGTTAAAAAAAAAAGATTCAGCTATTTCCAGGACCTCTTACAGCTGGATGTTCCTCTATGGTTATAGCTTTAGCATGCATGCCCTCATCTGCCTGGAAATAAACACACTTCATTCATTCAAAGAACTTCTGCAAAGCACCCCCCCCACTTCCCCAGGCCCTGTGGCTGGTCCTGGGGATATGAGGATGGATGAGGCCCTTTTGATCCCACCAAGTGACACTCAGCCCCGTGGGGATGGGAACCACACGGAATAACAACAGCAGCGTGGTGGGCACAAGGCCGGGGCAAGGTCAGCACAGGACATGGTAGACCCAAGACTCTGCCCATTTTGGGGGTTCAGGAGAGCTCCCCAGGGCCTGGGCACACCTTCCCTGTGGCCTCCAGACCTGCTCCATAGCTCACCACCTGCACGGCCTTGGAAAAATCATCCCCTCCCTGACCCGTCACCTGGTCTGTCAAATCCAGGTCTCAGCTCGCGGCCACCTCCTCCAAGAGGCTTTCCTGGACCCCAACCTGATGTAGTCACACAGCCTTGCTTTACTTTCTTCATCACACCTATCACTATTAGAGATGATGTTATATTATTTATCCGTCCTTGGTTCTTGTCCGCATTCCCCTGATCCCACACACGCCAAATGTGAATCTTGTGCTCATTCATACAAGTATTTGTGTGTTAGTCATGTTCTAGGAGTTTGGTATTTAGCAGTGTAAAAGGCCAAAACCACTACACATATAGAGCTTATGTTCTTGTGAAGGCAGCCAATAAGCAAGGTAAATAAACAAGATACATAGACAACGTCACATAGTGGTAAGTGATGAGGGGATAAATTAGAAAGAGAGGAGGGGTGAGGAGCGTCGGGGAGTCGGGGTGCAGTTTTGTGTGGGTGTTCAGGAAGGGCCTCACGGGGAAGGACTCATCTGAGCACAGACCGGAAGGACGTGAGGCTGTGAGCAGTGAGTGCACCTGGGAGAGCGCCCCAGGCCGCGGGAACCACAGGTGCAGAAGCAGGAGGTGGGAGTGTGGCCGGCGCACTGGAGGGTCAGCAAGGAGGCCCATGTGGCTGGGGCAGAGTGAAGGGGTGGTAGGGGAGGGGAGGTCATGCAGGTCCTAGAGGCCGGAGAAGGACTCTGGCTTTACCCTGAGGAAGATGGGAGCCATGGAGGGTGTGAGCAGAGGAGAGAAGAGGTTGCTCTGACATTGTTAAAGGCTCCCTCCTGCTGCTCAGTGGAGGAGAGACCATAGGGAGCAAAGTGGAATCAGAGACGGTTGGGCGGAATAATTGGGGCAGTGGGTCCTGGTGGATGGGATCAGGGTGAGAACATGAGGCTTTGAGATGAGGAATTTTAAAAACAGCAACACAGCCCCTGGCACACAGTAGGCCCTCAGGAGGTGACACTGTGATCATCAGCACATGGAAGGTGTTGAGAAACCTCAAATGGAGCCTCGCGGCTGCCCGCCCTCACCTGAATCCAGTCTCTCCGAGGGAACTGAAAAGACAAACCCTCAGCTACAAAGAGAAGTTGCCCTGGGCGCTGCACAGGGAAGGAGTCTCTTGCATTGGAGAAAGACAAGACGGCAGAATTATAAAAGCGATAAAACCCTAACATTTCACGTTTGACACAAGCTTTTAAATGCATATTTAAGGAGAAGGTAGCCTTTAAAAATGAGTTTCTTTTTCTTGGTTAAAAAGATATATATAAAAGGTTGGGAGGCAAAATATGTGTACGGTAGCCTGAATTTTCCCAAATCAAAGTCTTTCTTCCTGTATTCATTTGATGCATCTTTTAACTAGATATAAAGCCACATTCACACAGGGGACAGGTCATGTGTTTTCTTTTGGAGTGAAACTGACAGCCACTTTAGGTTTTTAAAAATGTGACTTTTAAGCAGTGGAGGTAATTCTAAAAAGGAAACAAACAAACACAAAAGCGGCCCCAGGACAAATTAGCCTCCAGCTGTGAAAAGCCGGGTTTCATGCCTGTTAGCTTCTGATCTGGGTGAGAGTAACTGGAGAAGAATCCAAGGCAAGCTTGTAGGAGACCCCAGGGTTGGGGGCTGAAAGGCAGAGGTGGGTGCAGTGAGGACACTGGGCTGGGCTTCCTGGGTGGGGGTCGGGCTCTGCCACCCGGCTAGGTAACCGTAAGCCCACACTGTCTGCCCCCTGTGCCTCAGTTTCCCCTATTGAACTAGTCATTCTCTAAGGTCCTTTCCAAGTTTAAAATTTTAAAATAGTCAGAGTTGAAGCACAGAAAATAACGGCGCAGTGGAGGGAATCGTACTGCTGGTGAGTTTGTGATTATTTAATTTAAAGAACAAAAGTGAGGAAAAAGGCCGTCCTGTCTTTCCTACGGTGAGAATGACAATGAATAACTCCGCTATAAACGAAAGGCCAGAGTTTGTTAAACACCTTCACACCCATTATCTCATTAAATCTTCCCCACAATCCTAGGAGGTGGATGTTACCACCATCCATTCATAAACGCGGAACCCAAGACTCAGAGAGGTAAGTGGACCTGCCCGAGGTCGCCCCAGAACTGGGTTGTAGGTGGGCTGCCTTCAGAGCACACGTTCTCCAGGTGCCTGGGTTCTGAGTCCTTGAAACAGGAGAGAAGGGACCTGAGGCTGGTCTGCCCCTCTCTGAGGTGTCCCCAAATGCTGAGGGTGAGAGTGACTGCAGTGTGGGCTGGCAGGGAGCTGGCAGCTCTCTCCTGGATGCCAATCACGAAGGCCCCGCCCCCTTCCTAGGGAAGACCGAGTGAGGAAATGGCGTTGTCCCATGGGCTCACTCTCTGGGCTTTGTACCTGGTGACACTTGGTTGGAGAAAGCTGCTCAAGGCTAGACCACAAGGAGGCTTCGCATTGTCCCCTCCAGGTCTCTGCAGGGGACTCCCGGGGGACGGGACTTCAGGGGCGACACCTGGGCAGCCGGCTGCCGGGAGAATCACTGCCCACATCCCTCCAGCCCCGAGAGAGGGGACCCTGGTCCACGTGCCGGGGAGGAACAGGGGGCACAAACCACCTCAAGGTCAACTTGTGTATTTGTCTCTTCCAGACCCCTCGGCTTCGTTGACCTGTTTAGCCTGATCCCATCATCCAAACTCAGTCATCCACACAGTGGGTGCTCGGTGGGATCTGGAGCAGCTCACCAAGGCAGTGAGGTTCCACTTGGCCGTTTTGGGAGTCCCAAACCCATTGCAAAATAAAACACATCAGTGAGGATCGATGCAGGGTAGGGAGGTGCAGTGAGAGACGGGAAACGGCGGGAGAAGTGGATTCTGCTGACTACAGCCCCGGAGAGGGTCGCAGAGGTGAGACTCGTCCCAGGTCTTCCTGCTCCAACCCCCGGGCCCTTTCAATCTGTTCTCCGTCTTTCTCTCAGGCGTCTCCTATGTGCAGTGGTCCCCCCTCATCGGCAATTTCAGTTACCCGTGGTCAACTGCAGACTGAAAATGCTAAATGGAAAATTTCAGAAGTAAACAATTCATAAGTCTTAAATTGTGCACCATTCTGAGTAACATGATGAAATCTCTCACCGTCCAGCTCCATCCTGCCTGGGACGTGAATCATCCCTTCGTCCAGTGTATCCACATTGTATTCCCTACCTGCCTGTTAGTCACTTAGGAGCTGTCCTGGTTATCAGATCGACTGTCGAGCTATCGCAGTGCTTGTGTTCAAGTCACCCTTATTTTACTAAATAATGCCCCAAAGTGCAAGAGTAGTGATGCTGGCAATTCAGATATGCCAAAGAGAAGCTGTAAAGTGCTTCCTTCAAGTGAAAAGGTGAACATTCTCGACATAATAAGGAAAGAAAAAAAATTGTATACTGAGGTTGCAAAGATCTATAGTAAGAATGAATCTTCTATCTGTGAAATTGTGAAGAAGGAGAAAGAAATTTGTGTTAGTTTTGCTGTCACACCTCAAATATGTGTGTATGGGAAAAAATGTAGTATATAGTATATATAGTATGTAGTATATAGAGGGTTCGGTATTATCCGTGGTTTCAGGCATCTCTGAGGGTCTTGGAACATATCTCATGTGGATAAGGGGGACTACTGTATATTGTTGTCATTTCAAACTCAACGTGTCCGAAACTCAACATATTCAAAACTTAACTCATTATCTTTCCACCCCAGACTGCCCCTCTCCTATGTCCCCAGTTACCAAGATTTATTCTACAACCTTCCAGACACCCAAGCTTAGAAGTTCAGCATCGTCATAAAACTCAACTCCATTTACAAGTTGCTTACTAGGTGCCCTATCCCTTTAAGATATGCCTTCTTACCCTTGTTTCCTAGCTACAGCAGACTCTATGGATCTCCCCGGCCCTCCCCGTTCAGTGCAGGCCTGATTTCTAAGGACCAGCTCCTGTATTCCATTGCCTGAAGACTTTCTTGGGCCTTCTAAGCCCACTCTGACTTCCTACGGGGCAGGCCACAAGGGCCAGGGAATTAACTCACCTGGAACAGCCCTCGACCAGTGACCAGCGGGAGGTGGTAGGATCACTCTGAGGCATGTCTCTGGGTCCCAGAGTTTACCCAGCAGAATTAAACACCCACAGGGTGGGAAAGGTGGCCAGACCAGACGAGGCCCAGAGGACGTCACCCAGAGTGGCCTGAGGATGTGTCTTCAGAACAGAAAGGCAGGACTGAGGGTGGAAGGAGCCAGCAGCAGGACCAGGAGAAGGAAAGCCTGCACTGCAGCCCTGGGGAGGAGGCCAAGACTCAGAGGGAGCACCGAGCAGCTGGGCCAGGGGGACTTGAGACAGACCAGGGTAAGGTGAGGTCATGAGGAGGGCGAGGGGCGAGGGGCGAGTCTTTGGGCAAATGTGGGCCCCATGCATCGAAACAGTCACTTTGGAAAACTGTCCATATCACTAAACTTGACCTAGTGCCTACGTTTCACGCAGCAACCCCACTCCTAGATCAGTACCCACAAGGATGCATTCGTGTGTCTCCAGAAGAACGTTCATAACAGCACTATCCAGAACAGCTAAAAACGGGAAAGCACCCCGATCCCATCTAGAGCTGATGGATAAAGAAATGGCTGCACATCCGTACAAGAGAACACCAGCCACAGATAAGAAGAACAGTGCACAACTTCATGCAACAAGGTGGATAAATCTCACGAACACAGCGGTACACGGAGGGAGCACAGACGGTTTGAGTCCATTGCTTGAAGTTCTAGAACAGCATGGGGAATCTACACTCTTAGAAGTCAGGACCACGGTTGTCCTCAGAGGGGTAGTGACGGGGAGGGCACAGAGGGGCTTTGGGGACGGGTACGTTGTTTGCAAAAATTCTTCATCTAGACACTTGTGATTTGCCTACTTGTTCATAGTCTATTCATATAGTACATCATTCTGTAATGAGAAGTTTACTTAAGAGGCCCAGGGGCTTTCGTGCTGGAGGGATGAGTGTGGGATCGCATTGGACCAAACCTGCCAGTACATGTGGTTTACTAACATGGTACACCCGTGCTGAATGAATGAATGAATGACCAAGTGCACAAACACGTGACTAAATGAACAAAGAAATAAGGAATAGACTCATACATGAGGTGATGAGTGGGTGAGCACATTCACGAGTGAGTGAATGAACAAACTGAGTAAAGGATGAAAGGATGAATGAATCACTAATGACTGCGTGAGAGGCAGGTGCACAAGCGGACAACCAGAGGAAGAATGAAAAAGTGAATCAGACAACAGTGGAAATAGGAAGGAATGAAACAGAGCGGAGGACAATAAACTAACACCTGAATGTGTGTGAAACAGTGAATTCAGGGAACAATAAATGAAGCAAGAAAAACTGTCTGAAGAGGTGAATGAATGGATGGACAGAACATCAGTTAACAAGTGAGTGGGTAGTTGAGCGTCTGTTCCCGGGGGTGGAGGGGGGAGATAACTGGACAGCAGCAGACCCCAAAGTCCAAGGGAAGTGTCTCCACCCAGAGACGAGGCCACGGCCTTGGCAAATTGGCCACAGAAGTTCCAAGGCGCCTCATTTTGGATTTAATAAGAATGTTATTCAACAGATATCAACGGAAGCCCCAGGGTATGCTACTCAGCAGAATTAACTCTGGATTCTGTGGAAAGAGCTAAGTGGAATGGACTACATTGTTTTCTCAATTAGGTCACAGATAATTACCCATTATGTCGCAAACCCCCAGCATATTTTAATATTCACTATTTAAATAACACATTTTCACATCTACTTACAAATTAGCCCCTAGGAAGTGTAATTAATGTCGACATGGGAAGGTTTGCTGTGTGGCCTGGGAATGAGGAACGGGGTTGGAGCGATCATTGTGTTGTCCTATGACACCCCGAGGCCGGGTGATGCTGTGGCCAGAGCTCAGGTTTGAGGAAACCTGGGTCCAGGACGTCAGGAAGGTCACTCCCCATCTGGGCCTCGGTCACCTCCCCTGCGGAGTGAAGATGGTTCTCCAAATTCCCCAATTTCCAGGGTCATTGGGGGCTCTCACTATAGACCCAGTTCAGGGTCGGAGTCAGTCACATCCCCTGCTGTGCCCCCACATCCTTCATCCCAGGGTAACGGGGTCTCCTCTTGACACGTGTTTCTCCCCCACAGACTAAGAGTGGGGACCGATCTCGTCCTCAGCACGTGCTCAGCACCCAGGCAGTGTCTGCACACAGTAGGTGCTCAGTGAACATTGGTGGAGGGAATGAAGGGATCTGGTTGTGTAGCGCGGGTTTTACAAGCTGCCTTAAGTCCTTTCTGAACAACGAGGTTTGACAGACAGACAGCCCCTCACCAGACACCCTTCCATCCGCTCGCTGTGGTGTTCAGCTCCCACCTCGCTCCCAGGTCATCAGTCCTTCATTTACCCCATCAGTAGCTGCCTGCCTCCACCCCTCTCCCACTTCCTGTGAGCCGCCTCCAGTATCTGGGGGCCTGGAAAGAATGGAAACAAGCTGGTAGGACTGTGCATGAAGTGAGTACCCGCGGGCTCTGATGAGGGGCCGAGGGGCTCTGCTCTGAGTGAAAGTGCGCAGGGAGTAACGCGTCCCGGGTCTCCACACGGACCTGACCTGGTGCAGCAGCGATGAGAGGCCAGCGCGTGGGTCTGACCCACAGGGACGACGGGGGCGGAGACCTGCCGAGTCCCGTGAGTGCCTGGAGGAGGGGTGGGGGACGAGCCTGGACCCCGACAATGGACTCGATGCCGCCCCTGCTGTCCGTCGTGTGGACTGAACGCCAGTTTCTGCGCCTGTGATTCCGGAATTTCCTCCTGCTTCCAGAAGTCTGCTTTCCTAAACAGTCCAGCTCACTGAGACTGTCTTCGCTTCTCTAAGGGCCTGGGAACCGCACCTGACGGGGTCCCGCCTGCGAGTGTAAAGGACAGTCCGTCGTCCCCTTGTCTGCTCTGACCCTCCTGACTGTTGGGTGGCAGCAACAATGAGGCCGGATAGAAGTGGCCGTGACGGCGGTGGGGGGGAGAGGAGACCAGCCTAAGCGGGAGCCGGAGCCGATCATAAAGGGCATGAAGGCCACGGGGAGGAGTGCGGCCTCCGTCCCGTAGGAGCGAGGAGCAGGAGGGAGCCCAGCGGTCAGTTCTGCGCAGCCGAGCTCCGCAGCGCCCTGTGCGGGGCTTCGGGAGGGGAGGGGACCCCTGGTGGGCCCAGGGGCTCACGTGACCACTGCTTACCTTGTGGTCTATCGCCTACAGGACCCTCCACCAGCTCAGGACCTGCCTGTCCCCCGTCTCAGCCGATGGTGCTGGACCGAGACCAGGTGACTGTCCCTGCCTGTCACCTACACGGGCTCTGCCCAGCGGGGCCGTCCTGGCTCGGGCCCCTCCACGCCCTCTGCTCTCCCGCAGCAGGCCCAGCATCACAGGGGCCGCCCTAGCAGGTTCCCCAGGAAATGGATCAAGGATCCCGGCTCACCTGTCAGAGACGGCCAAGGCCCCCTTCAGGCCACCTCTCGGGTGGAACCACAGGCCACCGGGCTCTTACATTTGCTACGTCCTTCAAGTGTCCTTGATCATCACACATTGCCCTTAGAGACAGAGGGAGAAGTTACAGAAACTAAAGAAGAAATAGGCAGCAGTGGCTCCTATGAAACGAGACCAAGTTTCCTTCTACACAAGTAGACATGAGCGTGTGAAATGTCCTGTCACACGACGCACTGACTCTGTTAGGGTAGATGATTGGACAATGAAGGGACCGGAGGTTTCTGGCCGTCTTAGTCTGCTCTGGCCGCCATAACAAAATAACACAGACTGGGTGCCTTTAAACAACAACAATTTATTTTCTCACAGTTTTGGAGGCTGGAAGTCCAAGATCTAGGGGTCAACATGGTTGATTTCTGGCGAGAGTTCTCTTCGCAGCTTACAGATGGCCACGGTCTTGCTGTGTCTTCACGTGACCTTTCCTCTGTGCCCTCCTCTTGGGGAGAGAGAGCTCTGGTGTCTTTTCTCATAGGGACACTAATCCTGTTGGATCAGGGCCCCACTCTTACGACTTCTTTAACCTTAATTGCCTCCTTAGAAGACACATTTCCTAATACAGCCACTTTGGGGGTTAGGACTTCAACATATGAATTTGGGGGGCGACACAAACACTCAGTCCATAACCCTGGCCATTTAAGGAGAAAAAACTGGGGGCTTCAGAGTCAAATAGACCCGGGTTTGAGTCTCAGCTCAGCCACGTCCTTGTGTGGGTTCACTTCACCTTCCAGACCCTCGTCTCCCCATTTCTAAAGTGGGAGATGACCCTCTCTCACTAGGTTGCTGGGTGGGTTTAAATCAGGATTTCTCAACCTCAGCACTTTTGACATTTTGGGCCTGATAATTCTTTTTCTGGGGGCCTGTCCTGTGCGTTGTAGGATGTTCAGCAGCCATACGTGGCCTATTCCCACTCAATGTCAGACACACAACCATCCCCAAATTGCCACAACCAAAATGTCTGCAGACATCACCAAATGTCCCCTGAGGGGCAAAAATCACCCCTGGTTGAGACCTACTGCTTTAAATGAAGGAACCTGAGTGAAAATTGCAGTTTCTGGGATATTTCAAGCATCAAAAAACGGTAGTAGTTGTTATTGACCCGGTGAAGGACAAAGCCGAGGTTGTCTTGGGAGGGAGGCTTCTTGCCTCTTTGATCTTTGGAAATTTCCTTGATAGACTGCTTGAGTTAGTTTGATAATCTCTTATTCTTCTGATAAAATAAAGCTTGACTGCAGAGAGCTTTATCATCAAAGGAAAAAAGAAGATGCTCACACGGCAAGGTCTATAAAATCCATTTCTTACATGAGCCTGGGAGCAAAGAGGCGAAGGGCAGACACTCACCCCTCCTGTGTCGTCCTGCACTGAGGACGGAACGGGCAGAATCTCACTGAGTCCCCACAACAGCTGCAAGGGGCTGTCATCCTCCCACTGTGCAGATGAGGAAACTGAGGCTCAGAGCGGTGAAGTCACTTCAACAACACAACCACCGGTGTTACTGAGCACCTGCCATGAGACCCAGCTGTGAACAAGTCCCTGCGCCCGTGGGGCTGGCGTTGTGCTGGTAGCACAGATCATATGAGATGAAGACGTGAAATGTGTCAGGTGGTGACTCGTGCGAAGGAGCAAAACAAAGCCGGCAGTCAGATGGCCTCGTTTGTCTTCCCTGTGTCTGCCGCCAGGAGGCTTCTCAGAGCCGCCTTCTGCTGGGGAGGCCCTGGGCTGGGAAAGGAGCAGAGATTCACGTGCTTCCTCTCTGTCCGGCCTCACGACCGCCCTGGGCACCCACGATGCACAGACGAAGAAACAGGCCCAGAGAGGTGACGTCAGCTGCTCAACGTCAGAGTCAGCAAGTGGCTTCAGGGTCAGAGGACTTGAGTTTGTATCCCGGCTCGGCCCTTCCCAGCTGTGTGACCCCGGCAGGCCTCTCACCGCCGAGCCTGTTTCCTCGTCAGTAAAGTGACGATGACAGCGGGACCTGCCCCGTGGGGCTGTCGTGAGGGGTGAGTGAGCTGGTGCTCGGGACACACAGGGGACTGCCCGGCCCAGAGCAACTGTGACGATGAGGATCGAGACTCCCTCTCAGATGCTGCTGACTGTGTTCACCCCTCAGGGTAGCCCTCGAATGGAATGTGGTACAACCCTTTAACAAAGCCCGCTGTCCTCTCCAGTTTGCAGATGAGGAAATCAAGTCAGAGAGGAGATGTCATTAAGTCATTTGCCCCAAGTCACACACGGACGTGAAAGGCGGAATCAGGATTCAACCTTCATGCTTTGTGCTTTCTGTGGCAAGGAGTTTTCTATTTCCTTTTGCTTTTCTATTCTCTCCTTGTTTCTATTTGGCTCAATTCCTGCCACACATTCTTATCGCTCAGGTGTTGTTTCTTCTGTCTTTTCCCTCTACTGGTTTGGAAATTCCTCATTCTGTTCTCTCTCTTTTTTTTTAATTTTTTGTGAGGAAGATTAGCCCTGAGCTAACATCCGATGCCAATCCTCGTCTTTTTGCTGAGGAAGACTGGCCCTGGGCTAACATCCGATGCCAATCCTCGTCTTTTTCCTGAGGAAGATTGGCCCTGAGCTAATATCCGTGCCCATCTTCCTCCACTCTATATGGGACGCCGCCACAGCATGGCTTGATAAATCAGTGGTGCATCGGTCTGCGCCCGGGATCCAAACCTGCGAACCCCGGGCCACCTCAACAGAGTGCAAGCGCTTAACCACTACACCACCGGGCCGGCCCCATCTATTCACTTTTTAACTGTTCAGCCCTGAAAAATCGTTGTAAGCACACTTGACTTAACACAGCCTGAAGTAAATCAGTATCCCTCTCTCAACAGCACAAAGACCTGGACCGTGTTTCCTCTGCTCTCCCTTCCGTCCTGACATCCTGCGGCAGGGACCTGTGATCCGCCTTCCTTTCTGGCCTTGGGCGATAACACGGGGGGTGTGATTAATACGCTCAGGGTGCCGTGCTGCTTTACCGTGGCCAGCCCGAAGTTACCCATTTCTTTGCTCATAATTGCTGGTCTGACCCTCTCCTTCTGTCTGGGTTCAATGGCCTTCTTCTTGAGTGATTTTTTTATCAGTTCTGTGAGTATGTCTTTGCCTGAAAATGTATTTCTTTCTCCTTCAATGTTGAAGGATAATTTAGCAGGGTCTAGAATTCTTCTTTGCTTATTTCATTTGGCACAAAAAGCATTACCCCTTGCCCTCTGTCCTCTAGCGTTGCTGGGGAGAATCTGCTGCCATTTATCGTTCCCTGGTAAGCCCTCTGTCCTCTCTCTGACTACTTTTTTAAGATCTTCTCTTCTCTTGATGTTCTGCATCTTCACTACAGTGTTTGCCGAACTGTGGTTTGAATTTTATGCATCCTGCTCGGGACTCATAGAGATGGTTAAATGGGCAGAGCCAGTGGTCTACGGGTTGGAGGAAAAAGTTTGCCTAATAATATCAGCATGTTGTTGATATTGTTACTAATATTGTCTTAGTCCTTTCAGGCTGCTATAACAGAATATCACAGACTGGGTGGCTTATAAACAACGTAAATTTATTTCTCAGAGTTCTGGAGGCTGGAAAGTCCGAGATCGAGGTGCAGACAGATTCAATGAGAGCCCACATCCTGGTTCATAGATGTCCATCTTCACTCTCTGTCCTCACGTAGCACAAGGGGTGAGAGAGCCCCTCTGGGCTCTCTTTTAGAAGGGCACTAATCCCTGTCATGGGGCTCACCCTCATGACCTAATCACCACCAAAAGCCGCACCTCCTAAAACCATCACATTGGGGATGCAATGGGATTTCAACATACGAATTTGTTCAACCCATAGCAAATATTAATATTGATAATGATAAGCATTATAGCTAACACGTGTTGAGGGCTTACTGCATGCCAGGCACTATGCTTAGTGCTGTATGTGTATAAATATATATCTCAGTTTATTTCATTCTCAAATGACCTCATAAGGTGAGTACCAGTGTTTTCCCCATTTTACAGATGAGGAAACTGAAGCCCAGAACAGATGAGCTCCCTGCAGAAAGGGAGGTGGGGGCGGGGCATGGACTTGGGAGTCCAGCAGGTCAGAGTTCGCATCTCCGTCTCCCCCCTCACCAGCTGTGTGGCCTTGAGTGACTGACTCCCCCTTTCTGAGCCTCAGTTTCCTCCTCTGTCAAATGGGGGATGGGCTGGACCCCCGCATGGCAGGGGCTGCAGAGACGAGAGTGCCCCTCGCTCCCTGAAGCTGCCCTCGGTGCCAAGTCCCGGCTCCAGCTCCAGGCTCACTGGGGACGCCCAGAGGAGAGGCCAGTCCCCTAGTGAGAGAGAGGCTTCTGGGAACTGCCCCGGAGTCTTCAGGGCAGACAGCCCAGGATATGAAATACCAGTGTCCCTTCTGGGGTCCAAACCCCACCTGGCAGGAGCAGCAGACCCAGCTTCAGCTCTGAAGCTGCCGGCAGAGGGGCCGAGCCCCGCGGAGGAGACCGGACTCCCCAGCGCAAGGATCGCTTTGATGACTTCTTAATGAAAAACATGTCGGCGTCCAAGCCGAAATTATATTGTCAGCAGTTAATTATCGCTTGTCAAACCAGTATGTGCCCAGATTTTGGGTTTAATTTCCACACAGGTTTGCAAAAGCCTCATTCCTTCTATTTGATGAGGTCTCTCTGAGAGAGAGATGTTCATTGTTGAAAAGAGTGCTTTTTTAAATCAGTTTTTTAAATAAACAGATTTCCTTGGTATCTGAGTCAGGGCTCTTTGCAAGTAACAATAAAACACTCGGTGTTGTTTAGGCAAAGAGAAACAAGCTGGGGTGGGGGGCCCAGTCCAGGAATGTGTGGAGGAACTCGGGGCCCCTGGGCCTGATCAGGATCTCCTGACCTGGGAAAATAGAAGAGGGGTGAAGGGCAGGATCTGAGAGGGGTGAAGGGCAGGAAGGCACCCAGGCCCCACGCCCCTAGGTGGGCAGGACTGCCAGGTGGGGGCGGTGCCTCTGGTGGGAGGAAACCTGGGAAGGGGCGCTTTGGGGGAGATGGTGCATTCAGGTTTGACTGCGTTGATTTGCGGGGTCTGAGGTATCAGGGGAGCAGCTGGATGGCCTCATGTGGAGCTGGACAAGAGGTGGGTCTTAAAGACAAAATCATTACAAATTCAGCCCACGCCCCACTCACCTCAGCCAGGAGAAAGGACTCTTCCTTCTCATCACTGGACCACCAGGGGGCGCCTCCCCCTGTTGGCACAAAGGCTCACCTGGATGGGCTCTGCCCTGACAACAGCATCTCCGGCCTGCTCCCCGTGCCCCTGCGTGAACACGTCTGTGGGTTTCCCCGGGGTGCAGTGGCTGGGTCCTGGATAAGGAGACAAAGGGCTGGGGTCCCTGATGGGTGATGGATGAGCCCACCCAGGAGGGGAGGACGGGGCCATGGGCTGTCAGAGCGCGTCCTGGTCTCCATGTCCGTGCAGCCCCAATGGGGACCAGCTCAGCGCTCAGGATCAAGGCATGGATGCAAATGGCATTTCCCTGAGATTCCGTTTCTCCCCATCAGATTAGCAGGACTCTCGGTGCTGGCGGTGGTGTGGGGAGAAGGTCACCTTACGCACTACTGGACATTCGTGCCCTTTCTGGAACACTCCGGAGCAGCGTCACGCTGCGTGAGAGCCCAGCCCGGGACCTGACAGAGCCCACCACCCGGGAGCCGTGTGAAGCCGGGCCAGGTCCTGAGCCAGGCCGCGCCTGCTTCCTCCTGGGAGAAATAGATGTTACTAGAACCCGCTTCACGGGGCTGTCGTGAGAGGTGATGAGACAGCGTGTCACTCGGGACAGTGTCTGACACGGGGAACACAGCCAGCGCTCACGTCACACTTCCCCAGCAGAGTCCACCTAGAGCCCGCTGTGGGCGGGCACTGTCCTCGGGGCCAGGGGAGACCTGGTTCTGGAAAGAGGAGACACACACAGAGCATCAGTGGTGCCTGCAGAGTGTGGAGTGGGCGGTAAGAGCCGGAGAAAAAGGAAGCTGGGGAGAGTGGGGAGGGGGTTGGGGGTGAGAGTTGTAACTAGGGGGTGACACAGGTGACACTGGGGCAAACACCTGAAGGAGAGGAGGGAGGGAGCGGGGAAGACGTGGGGCGGAGGCTCCAGCTGGAGGGAAGGGCAAAGGCGAGGCCTTGAGGCAGGAGCACGTCCAGGGCTCCAGGTCCAGGAAGGATCCTGAGGGCTGGAGGGCAGTGAGTGAGAGGGGAGGGGCTGGGGGATGAGGGGAAAGACTGCAGGGCCCAGGGCCACTGTCTGTCAGCGTGGACTGTGCCCGAGTGAGGCGTGGGCCGCGGGACACGGAGCAAAGCAGGGAAAGATCTGCCCTGAGTCTCACAGGGTCACCTGGCTGCTGTGGGGAGCAGGGCCAGGGCAGAGGCAGGGACCAGGCAGGAGGCTACTGCACCCGTCCAGGCGTGACGGTGGTGGGACCAGGGTGGGAGCTTGGAGAGTAGGAGAAGATCCTGGATCTGGGGTTACACAGAGGTCGAGCCAACGGGACATGAGGATTATTCACTCCATAAATATTAAGTATTGTTAGTTCTGAAGGCTTCATACTATTTCACCCAACATCTCTTTATAGGGGCCTATTCTAAACTTTTGTTATTTTGAGAGGTTGTTTTTTGTGTCATATCCTAACATATTCTGATAGCCACAGCAATGTGAAATCAGTTATGGAAGTGTACTTGCGTATGAGTGGAAAAAAAGAATGACGAAAGAAAAACTACTCTCCTTGGGAGGTGAGACATTAGTGATTTGTATACTCTGTTATATTAATGTTTTCACTTTCCAAATGCTTCGCCGTTAAGTATGCATTACTTATACTAACAGGAAAAAGAGCCATGTCATTAACGAGAGCACCTGGCCCTGGTGAGGCCAGCCCCGTCCCAGGCTGCGGTGTCTCCCCTCGTCTCTGGCTCCTGGTGCACTCAGCACCTGCCCAATTAGCCCTTTATTACAGATCGTTCTGTTCTCTAATAGTCCGCCCTGCGTAATTTAGCTCTGCCGTGTACTGTCTTGTTCTCCAACGTTTAATTTAGTGTCTCCTGGACTCGGTTTCTCATCTCTAAATGCAGTGGTGGCAGAAAGGGAGACTTTTAGAGGCTCCTCAATGCCAACACTCCCTCTGGGCCTGGAGTGATGAAGCCAGCACTGTGGGCCAGGCTGAGCACTTTACGTGCCTTGTTCACTTAGTTACTCAACAATCCTGCAAAGGAGGCACTGTTGCTGCCCCATTTTACAGATGAAGATACTGATGTTCAGAGAGGTTTAGAAACTCGTCCGCGGTCTCGCAGCTCAGAAGTGAGGGAGCTGGGCCTTGAACCTGGGCAGCCTGCTCCTGGGTCCCTGCTCTACTGAGTGTCAGCCTTTACTGTGCCCGGACCCTGTGCCGGGTGCTGCATGCCCACAGACAAGACGGGGCGTTTGCCTGCAAGCTGCATAGTGATGATAATAATAATGGTGGTAACGATGCCAGTTAACGTGCATCGAGGGCTCACGGTGTACCAGGCATTAACACACGGTAGGACGTGGAGTCCCCACAGCATCCCACACCCCAGAGACTGTCCACACCTGTCTCCCCCTTCAGACCCTAGAATCCTGGAGGTGAGGGTTGTGTCCATAGGTCCTTGTAGCTCCCAAGTGTCACACAGGTCATGACCCATGGTGATTCCCAATGACGATGGCATAAATAATATGAAGGAAGGAAGGAACAAATAGAGGAACAATTAATAAATAAATGATGATAGTGAATGTGAAATTGCTTTATCAACTGTGAAGTGCTGGGCCCGAGTGCACGATTAGGTTCTGGTAGGTATATGCAGATGGAGGATGGAAAGGGGCGCAGGGTGGAGGCAGGGGGTAGGGAGAAAGCCACAGCCCCCCGGCTCCAGCAGGAACGAGGCACCGCCCTCCTCCCAGATGCCCCCCGCCTCTCCACCCTGCTGGCCCAGACTCAGCTCTGTGACACCCGCCTCCCCCGCGGGCTCCCTCTCCTGTTCCCGTCGTCATCCCCTGGGCTGCTGGTGCCTCCGACAGCCAGCGCCCCTCTCCCCAAACAGACACTGAGACAAGGCTGTGTGCTCTGATTGCCCCTGAGCTAACATCTGTGCCAATCTTCCTCTATTTTGTATACAGGATGCCCCCACAGCATGGCCTGATGATCAGTGTGTAGGTCCATGCCCAGGATCCAAACCCACGAACCCCAGGAACTGAAGTGGAGCATGCGAACTCAACCACTATGCCACCGGGCTGGCCCCTGTTGAAGCATTTTATGATAGCTGCTTTAAGATCATTGTCAAATAATTCCAGCATCTGATTCATTTTGGTGTTTGCTATCAGTTGATTGTCTTTGTTTAAACTGTAATTGTCTTGGTTCTTGGTGTGACGGATAATTTTTTATTATATTCTGAACATTTTGTCTAGCATGTTGGGAGAGTCTAGGCCCTATTTCAATCTTTAATTTTAGCAAGCAATCACCCTGGTTGGGTTTAGCACATGGGTTCTTGGCCTACCATTGTGGCCTGTGGTCCCACTGGCAGTGTAATTGTCGGAGCCTTTGTGGTGCTGGTTTGTCTGCTTGGTTTATCTGGGGCTGCCATGGTTCCCACTAGTCTCTTCTGGGGCTGCCTGAGGGGGCGTCAGAGGCTTCCCTAGGCCTGCTGTGGTGGGCTGGGCTGTGGTGGGGCCCCCCTACTTGTGCTTGCCGGCTGCCCTGGGGTCTCTGGCAGAGGATAGAGTCTCTGGCTCGTGGGTGTAGAGGCTTCCTGGACTGGGACACTTGTCACTGGGTCCCTTTTCCTGGTTCTGCTCACCCACCCCAACCCTAAGAATGTTTTGACATGGCTTACAAAAATAAAATATTACACTTTCAGCTATTTCAAATAACACAGCGATGTTTGCAACAGACACCCTCACTCCATTCCTGAGAACATACCGGCATGCACTAATCCCCACGGCTCAGGTAGGGACTGAGAGCAAGGGTGTCAAAGGGTGTGTTGCTTGGCAACAAGAAGCAGGGATTGTACGTGTTGACAGTAGCACATGTCTGCTTGGCTATCCCAGGATGTCTGGCTGTGCAAGTGTCAATAGGGTGGGTTTAAATACTCCAGCTATTTAACCTCTCTCCTCCTCAATTAAGGGCTCTGGAGCCTACACTGAGATGTAAATCCCTGCTCAGCCACTCGCTGGTTGCTGAGATGTTCTCCGGGTCTGAGTTTCCTCATCTACGCAGGGAGAATGATGAAAGTCCCCACCTTCCAGGCTCACCAACACTATGCTGATGTCAAATGTTGAGCACAGGAAGCGGTGCCCGGTTGACCCCACTCAGTGACCATCAGCAATTGTCATCACATCACGATCTCATGGTTTTGGGATAAAACATCGCTGTGAGAAACCAAATGGTATCATGATGCCAGCGGCCACCCTTTCTACGTTATTCTTTGAAGGTGGAGGAAGAACAGACGCCCGGAGAGCACGCGGCGGGAGGAGCGGGAAGAAACTGTCCAGGGCAAAGGGCTTTACAATTTCAGCTCCGGGTTCCGCAGGGAGACTGGATTATAGGATCAAATCAAATGAATTTTGCCATCAGAGTGAGAGATCCCGCTCCTCAAATGCTTTACTTTGGCAGTTGGCTTCAAGAGATTTGACAGAATTCATTTTTCTAGGAGACAAGAGAGATCAAGGTATTAAACACAACACATTCCACCGTGAGAGCTCTGTTAACTGCTTCACTTAATGGAAGTGAGTTTTTGGCAAAACTGGAAAGTCATTTTCTTCCCCTGGAAAACTGCTTGTGAGGGAGAAGGGAGTCGGGGGGCAGGCAGGGTCAGAGGTGGAGGTGGCCGGGCCCTGCCCAGGCCCCCCTGAGTCTGCCCTCCTGCCCTGAGGGTCCCCCTGGGGAAGCTGGCGATGGAGACCCCTGATCTCTCGGGGCTTGAGGCTTGGAGCCAGCCGCTCCTCTGCATTCCCCTCCATCGCGTGGAACTGTGCCCGTGCCCTTGCCTTTAAAAGCTGCCGTTTCTCAAGTGGACGTTTCCTGCGTTACCTCATTTTGCCCCCACAGCAACCCTCAAGCACTTAGCCAAGTCTGGGATTGGCATCAGTCACTCACTCACTCTGAACCTCAGGTTCCTCATCTGTAAAAACAACAGACCTGATGAGATTTACCTCGAGGGGGAGCTGCAAGTTCAATGAGCCCACAGATGTGAGAGCACACAGTAGGCCTGCAGCTGGCAGTGGTCCCCAGGAGGCAGTGGGGAGTGGGAGGAGAGCAGGGGCTTTGCAGACAATCCCGGGTGGATGTATCCATGGCACACGGAGGCTTCCAATGAACAATTGCTCTCACATTGTCATTAGTTGGGGTGAAGACATCGCCTCTGAGCCAGACAGACTGGATGCAAACCCACTCTGCCACTGACTTGCTCTGTGCCATTGGGTCCTTTCCCCTCTCCGTGCCTCAGTTTCCCCGCCTGTAACCCAGCGATGATAATCACAACAACCTCACAGGCTGGGCCAAGGCGATGCTCACGAAGGGGTGGCTGAGACGGTGACGACTATGACAATGATGATGACAATGACGAAGATGGCAACAATGACAGTGACTACAACAATGATGATGACAGTGATGATGACAATGACGATGATGATGAAGATTCTTCCCCAGGAGCAATGACAAACGCAGTAATAATAACGCTAATAACGGCCGGTGTTGATCAGGGCTTACCGTGCTTTGTCCCAATCTCTCAGGGAACAGGTGTATTCACTACCCCGCCTCCCCCGATTGTAGCCCCACACCCCGAGCTCCTCCAGCCCCTCCTCGGCACACTGCCTGTGGCTGTGAGCACACGGTGTCCTGCGCTCATATCCAGTTGTAGAGCCGGCAGAACGGCAGCCCAGGCTCAGTGGTCATAAACTCAGGCCCGGCCTCAGGGAGAGCAGGCTCAGACCAGCCATTCCATTCCTCTCCCAGCCGGTAAGCCCGGGCCGAGCTCTGGCCCACTAAGCCTCCTTCCTCATGGAGACAGAGTGAGAATTATACCCGCCCTCGGAGGCGTCGTGAGGGGTAAACCCAGTAGGACCTCAAGAAACAGCCACTTCCTCCCCACCTGACCCACCTGCGGGCCTCGGGGTACGGCTTGGGACCCACCGTGATCCTCCGTTTGCAGAAATGCCTCCGGGATGTTCTCCAGTGTCAGCTTCCCTCCTCAACTCCAAACAGGGGCAGAGCCTCCCTGCTTTCAGAAATGATGAGAATGACACCTGGTGGCTTCATCGCTACAAGCGTCACATCTGCAAATGTCGCCACAGCAACATTCAACTCAGGTGAGCCCCTGCCTCCGCGCCAAGGGGTGAGCGTGTGTGCGCGCGTGTGTGTGTGCGTGTGTGTGTGCAGGGCCCCACATTCTCCAAGGCCTCCAATGTGACTTTCTGACGCTGTCTCTAAGAGAGGCCCCCACAGCCACAGGGACACAGGGATGGCGGAAAGATGACGAGCCCTCCAGTAAGAGCCTCCAGCGTGTGTCCTGGTCCCCGTCCACTCTGCCTCACCTGTGGAACGAATGGACTTTTTCAAAACAAACCTTGTGATTACCTGGTGAATCACTCATCATGCATTTGTTGATGAAAGTGTTAATTTGCAGAACGTAAATGTTTAAGTTATATCCCAGCATTTGTGACTCTGTTTTAGCACTTCTTCATTTTTCAGTTTTCCCGGAGCCTCAGAGCAGGGAGGAGACCGGGCTGCCCTGGGCTCTGAGAGGCTGGCGCTGGGCCGACATGGGCACAGGTGATGGCACGTCACACCGCAGGTAAGCACCTGCCCACAGGTGTGGGCGTTATCTGTGCCTGTGGACACACTGGACACATCTGTGGGGTCTGGTCTTGTAACCTTCCTGCTTCATAGAAGGAAGAGAGGGAGGGAAGCAGTTGGATGAGTGAGTGGGTGACTGCCCTTGCCAGCAGTGTATGAGCAGAAGCCAGGCCCACATCACGCCCCTGGAGCCCAGCCCAGAGCCTGGCTTGCAGTGGTCAGGAGAGATGTTTGCTGAATAGATGAAGTGGGGTCCTCCGGGTCCCTGGAGGTGGTTACCAATAGGAGCTGGACAGCTAGAAGCAGAAATCAGAACCCATAGTCTGGGTGCAGGGAGCCCTGAAGAGCAGGGTGGTCCTGAGTCCCCCGCGGCCGGCCTGGTGGTCTGCAGCTGCCTTGTCTCTGTCCTCTGGGGTGAGTAGCCTGAGAGGACGAGTGACTCTCAGACGGGCCTGGTGGACAGACCCCCTGCTTTGTCCCCGATCTGCCTGTTCTCACCTGGAGCCCACTGCTTCCCCTTCTGGTTTCCATCCCTGTGTCTGATGTGACACAGGGGCCCATCCATGCCCCACTCTGACCCCAGGCAGGGACTCTCTTCTTGACCAGACCCTCCCGGACCCTGCCTCACCCCCTCCATCCACGGCTTTCTTGGCTGCCCTCCCGCCTCCCCCTAGTCCTGCAGTGTCGCTGGTGGACAGCGCGCGGTGAGCCGCTTGGACTGCGGCTCCGTATTCATTATCCTACAGGATGGATAAATCCAGTGCCAGAGCCAGGCCAGCAGCCATTGCTGAGCTGACCGCACGTGGCCCGGATGGGTGGCTGCGTGATTCGGTGAGCCTCAGGGCCTCCGAGGGGGGCTGCAGTGTGGCCCCCGCCCTGCACCTCCCCACACCCGCACTAGTTTCTGGCCCGGTGAGTCTTATAGGACTCTTGCTGGAGTCTCCAAATTTGCCGTCAGCTTCCAAGGCAGGACAGTGGAGGCAGCGGAACCTCTCGCTGGGCCGCCCTTGTTTGCCCACTCGGAGGAAACCACATTTATTGAGCCCCAGCGAGGGCCCCGTGGGAGAGGTGCTGAGCGGCTCACTCACGTGATCGCACGGTGAAGTCACAACACCACGGAGGCAGGGGCCCTTATTGCCGTCTTCTGTGCAGAGGAGGAAACCGAGGCTCATACTTGTTTCCAGTCCCCCGAGGCAGAGCCAAGACTCAAGCACCTTTCCGTCCATCATCCAGTCTGACGCTGCTCTCAGTTACCTTTGCCCAGTGCTCCATGAATGCTGTCGTGTCCACCAGGTTCTCACACTGGGGGTGACTTTCGAAGGCTGCCTAGTCCTCCTCTCTTATTTTCCAGGCTGAGAAGCAGAGGCCTGAGGGGGCTCATGCTCACATGGGGTCCTACAGCGGGTAGAGCTGGGCCGGGGCTGGAAGCCTGTTTGCCCGGCCAGGTGGGCTCCGCGCTCAGTGCTCTGCGACACGAGCTCCCGCCTAGCGGGGATACCACCCCTAGGGCAGCTGCCATCCAGGAGCTTGCCTGGCAGGGGACAACACCGAGGGTCTGGGAGGTGGAGACACCACAGTTACAGGGATGAGTCAGCGCCCTGTGAGTGGCAGAGTCTTGACAACCATAAATTATAACAGCGGCCACCGTGTGCTGAGCTCTGACAGGGCCAGCAGATGCTGAGTGCTTTACAGGCATAATCGCCTTTAATTTCCCCACAGCCTGGGAAGTCACCTGTCCACGGTCACCTGATGGAGAAGAGGTGGGGCTGGGAATTGAACCAAGGCCCCCGTCCCTCCAGAGTTTACGCTCACAACCGCTGTGCTGTGCAGGTGAACTAACAAGAAAACCCACACGGCCCACCTCTGCCGTCAGTGAAAACCAGCCCGTTCCTCCTGCAGAAACTGGGCCGTCGGGGCTGAGGGCCTCTGCAGAGCCACTGGCCCTGGGCCGTCCAATGCGGTAGCCGCTGTTGAGCACTTGGACGTGGCCGGCCCGAACTGGGCTGTGCTCTAAAAGACCCCCAGATTTTAGGACTTAGTGTGGAAAAAATGTGCAAGATCTCATTATTAATATTTTAATATTGATTACAGGTTGAAATGATATACTGAGTTACATAAAATACAATCTTAAAGGAAATTTCACTTGTTTCGTAACTTTTTTAACACGGCTACTACAGAACTTATAACTACACGTGTGACTCCTATTATGCTTCTATCGGGTAGTGCTGAGCTGACCCCAAGGCAGGTGGGCTGCCGATGTACCAGCTAGAGGGGAGGAACTTCTCCCCAGAGCCTCCCTCAATCCCTGTCTAAGCTCAGGGCCGCTCTCCAGAGCCAGGGACCACCACCAGCGTCATGTGTGCGAGTGCTCACACGCATGACTCCACAGGCCACATGGGGCCCCACCTGTCCTGCCCACTGCCCACTCCCCAGTGCCCGCCGTGGCGCCCTGCACACAGAACAAGCTCCTTGTGAATGCTGCTGGCAGAGTCACAACCACCTGCCATCATCAACCCAGAGGAGGAAACCGAGGCTCAGAGCACTGAGTTCACACAATGCTGAGAGGTGCGGCAAGATTCAAACCCACTCAGTGTCTTGGGCTGCCTGGCTTCAGACGTGCCAGGCCAGCGTCAGGAGCGCTCTGACGGCACCTTGGCTCCCCCACACTCAAGGTGGCAGAGTCTCAGACTCACCACAGTGGAGACGTTAGCATCCGGTATCCCCCTCTCTCAGTTTCCCCAAGTCACAGAACCGAGTTATAGAACCAGAGCCCAACCAGAGCTTAGACTCACAAATCCCCACAGTCGGAGCATCAGGGGTCTGCAACCCACAGATGGGGCGTGATTCAGACCCACAGACCCTGAAGAAGCATAAACTCCAGGAATTGTAGACACTGGATTCAGGGCGTGTGTTACACCCACGGGGTCTCACGTGCGGCCTGCCCGGAGCTCAGGGCCTGGCAGGGGCAGTGAGAGGGTGAGGGGGGCACTGAGCCTGCCCAGGGCTGGCCCAGCGGGGTGGATTCAGGCCCACAGCCCTGAGCTGTGTCTGGAGGCCTGTGAGGACCTCACTCTCCATCTGGATGGAGCCGTGGCTCGAGGGAAGGTAGAGGTAAGCCAGGACCACACCTGGTCAGGAAAGAGCTTGCTGCCTGAAGGCAGGGGCTATCTACGCTGGGGACACAGGACTTCACAGGAAGGACAAAGTCTGCTTGGCTGAGGCATCCTGGAAGGCTTCCTGGAGGAGGTAACATTGGGGCTGAGCCCAGAAGGAAAGTGAGATTAGGCAATGGGTTCATGGTCAGGGGTGCAGGTCAGAGGTCAGTGAGGAAGATAATTCCACAGAGAGGACACAGCTCGAGCGAAGTGTGAGGTATGTCTGAGGAACAGTGAGTGTTCTGGAGAGCCTACAGCTCAGAGAGTCGGGGAGGGAGGTGAGACAAAGATGTAAAGGCAGCTGCAGACATGTTATCAGGGGCCGGGCATGCTGGGCTCCAGTGGGGACTTTTGATGCTGTCAAATAGTGTGGAATACTGGGGTATCAGTAACATTTGGAAAAGGGAATGACAGAAAATCGAGGTACCATTTCCTGAGCATATATGATACACCAGGCACCAGCCGAGCACGGCACACGCATTTCTCATTTACTTTACAACAGCCCCTGTGGGGTAGGTGTCATCACCCCCAGTGGAGAGACGAGGAAACGGCAGCTCAAAAGGGTTAAAAAAAAAAAACACTCACTCTAGTTCACATGGCTGGTGAGAGGCGAGGCCAGTAAAGGCACCGCGCCTCCTGCCCCCAAGGCCCCCGCTCCCCGAGGTGACTGTGTGAGGGGAGGGGACTGGAAGGGGTGAGCCTGGAGGCAGGAAGTCCCCAGGGGGCTGCTGGGTGTCCACGGGGACATGACCAGGAGCCAATCGGGCGAGGCTGGGGGAGGGGAGGGGGGAGAGGTGGCGTGGAGGGGGGTCTTCAAGGCTGAGGGCCCAGGGGACTCCACAGGAGCAGAGCTGAGGACAGAACAGGCTTTGGGGAGCGGGCAGGAGGGGGCTTGGGGAGGGGCTGGAGTCCTGGTCCCCTCTGCTGCAGGCACTGCCGGGTCCCAGGGGAAAGCCGAGAGGAGGAGGCCGAGCTCAGGCCACAGACTCTGCTCCTGACCAGTCACCCACCCTCCTCTCGGGACCAATTAGCTGTCGCATAAACCGTCACGCCAGGTAATGACGGGTCTGGAGAGACACTCTTGGGAGAGCTGAGGAGGGCTCAGCGGGTCCCAGGAGGAGCCCGGGACCATCCGCACAGACCCGGGCAGCCCAGCAGAAGGACAGGGACTTTGGGGTCCGGCAAACCCGGGTCCCGTGCTGGTTGCAGCCAGTTTCTAGCTCTGTGTCTTTGGGTTTAACCTGGCTGAGCCTCAGTGTTCACGTCTGTAAATTGGGGCTGATGACAGTACCAGCCTGAAAGAGTCCACGGGGTTAGACGAGAGAATGTGCAGTCAGGGCCCACTTGCTGGTACTGGCGAGTGTCTAGCAAATGTGAGTCCTTCGCCTTCTCCCTTCCAGGCTCCCTCGCTGCCCCCACCCAACCCCGACTTCCCTTCTCCCGGCAGGGGGTGCACAGGGAGCAACTCTCCCCCCAACACCCACTGGGCGTCGTTTCCAGGACCCACGCTCAGCTCTCCGTAAGCGTCCTTGCACAACCCTGTGAAGTGAGAGTTTTTATGAATCTTACTTGATAAATGAGAAAACCGAGAGTCAGAGAGTGATGTGTGAACCACAGCGGGTAAGGCGCAGCGCTGGGACTGAACCCAGATCCGTGTGACTCGGACACTGCGTGGTCTTTGCTCCACCAGCTCGGTCTATCCCAGGCCCGACCTTCCTTTCTAAGCAGGGCTGTCTGGGGCCCGGCAGACCCCCCAGCCGTCCCTGAGCAGGAGGGTGGCTTCAGGGCTGGACAGTGAATTTCTCCCTGCTTCCACCCTCCCTGCCTTCTGGACCGACACTCGCCCTCTCCCTGGTCAATACAGCTTCAGGGTCTCTCCAGATGTTGACGGCCCCAAGTGGGGTCACAAGCTCGTCCCTGCCTCCCCACCGCAGTGTCTCCAGGCCCTTTAAACTGGTGATTTACGGGCCTGACACATAGATTTATTTGGGCTGCACCAAGACCAATTTCAATGCCTCCCTTTTGTTCCTGAAGAGCTCCTTCACCTGGAGAGACCCGAGTGCTCTGTCCTGTCAATTACCCAGAGGTGGGGGCAGCAGGTGCCCAGGCCTGTCACCTCACCTGGGGCCTGGGGAAGGCGGGATGACGGGCTGCGCCAGGCTGGCCGAGGACTCCCTTGGTGCTCCCCTCCTTTAGGAGCCAGACCCTGGATTAAAGCTCCAGCTCAGCCACTTAACTCCTGTGTGCCTCAGTTTCCTCATCTGAAAAGTGGAAATAATAGCAGCGCCTGGCTCGTGTTGTCACGGGGACTGGGTTAATACACAGAAAGAGCTGAGGACAACGCCCAGCACACTAAACAGTCAGCATGCAGGAGTTACAGGCAGTGTCGTTAATGCCCCTCCCCTCCTCCCCCGACCCAGCTACGCCCCCCACCACATCCCACCTCTGGGACCCGCGACCTGCTCCTGGACACCTGCCCCAGTCCCCACGGGGCACCAGCTCACAGAGGCTTTGGGGCACGACCCCAGGGATGGTTGCATTTCTCAGGCGCCTCCGGAAACCTGAGCAGCCTCGAGGCCCAAAGGGACGTGTTCCTCAGAATGACAGGCTTTCTTGTCATCTCCTTTAGGGACACGTGCTGATGCCGAGGAGCCTCTCATGGTGGCGCTTTGGGGGCGGGGATGTGGCTGTCACCAAGTGCCCACAGCACACCAGCTGATGGAGTGGCATAGCTCGGGCAAGTGGGGTCACGGGGCCCATTATTACTGCATGCCCTGTAGGTCCCAGCTCCCGGCTGGACGCCAGGGTGCTTGGAGAGAAGCCAAGTATGGCCCCTCTCCGTGAACAGAGCAGACAAAATAGGGAAATAAATAATCGTAACCATGCGAGTGTGGGCGCCATGGAGGCTGGGACCACGCCTATTCTATCCAGGCCCCAGACCGGGGCAGCACCCAGGGCATACAGGAGAGGAAATGTAGTGAATGAAAATAAGACAAGGCAAAGGGTACCCTAAAGGCAAAACCTGGATCATAGCAAGAGTTAAATAAATGTGTGATGAGTAAACAAAGAAAAGGAACAAATAAATACATGGCTACCATCTGGAGGATCAGGGAAGGCTCCCCGGAGGAGGTGGCATTTGAGCTGGGTGTTGAAGGACAGGCAGGATGGAGACATGCAAAGATACGGGAATTGGCAGGCACAACAGGAGCAAAGGTCCTGCGGTGCGGGGTTGTGGACTTGAGTTAAGGTGGGACAAAGCCTGACTTGGAGAGTTTGTAAATCAGGTAGAGACACGTGGGCTGGACATGGTGGAGTTTGGTGGACTTGGAACCAGCCCGAAATGCCTGGATCCTCAGGTTATGGCACAGAGCTCTGTCCCTCACCCTGGCCTGTTTGTCAGCCTTGTCCAGATACTTACTCTCCTGGCCGCTTCTTAAAGATGCAGATTCCCTGGCCCTGCCTCCAGAGACTCCGAATCAGCAAACTAGAGCCAGGCCTGGGAATCTGCATTTGTACAAGCTCCTAGGTGGTTCCGAGGCAGAGGCGACACATGTGCTTGGAGAGACTCTGATGCCTCTAAGGAGCGGGAGGCTGAGCAGGGGCTAAAGAGGACGTGGACGATGAGTCACGGTCCCAGGGGCCTCAGCTCCGCTGCGGGAGCTGGGCTCATGGGTAGAAACGGAGCAGAGACCCAGTGAGGTCCTGGTGTCGGACCCAAGACCAACTGCCCAGGGGCTCAGTGTCTGCAGGAGAAAGGCGTGAGACGAGGGCTGCGCTGGGAATAAGCCACTGCACGTGAATAGCCAAGGTGATGGCCAGAAATACTACCTACTATTCACGCGTTCATTCACGCATTCAATCATGACACATGGGAATGAGGTGAGACGGGAAGGAGCCCAGCAGGTGGGGCCCCATGGAGGGTGAGGGCTCCGTAATGTCAGGTGACGGAAGCTTTGTCCCCGGGGGGTACAGGTCCTCAGATAGGGCCCAACACTGGGATAGCTGGCACTAGAGGGGAGGCCCTCAGATGCAACAGCAAGTAGACACACTACCTGCCTGCCCACCTCCCACCTCCCTGTCCGCCTCCCACCTCCCTGTCCGCCTCCTGCCGCTCCGCCCACCTCCTATCAGTCTGCGCGCCTCTTCCCGGTGTCTGACTATGGGCCTTCTGTGGATTAAACAAGACACAGCACGGGAAGAGTTTAGCTCAGAGCCTCTCACAGGTAGCCCTCACTTCAGAGCAACGTCTATTTTCTTTGAAACAAGTGATGCCTTTGGGAAACAGTCGGAAGGACCTGAGTTCAAATCCAGACTTCATTGCTCCCTTGCTTAACCTCTCTGAGCCTCTGTTTCCTCATCAGTGAAATGGGAAAACACAGCCTTACTCCTGGGATTGGAGATGGAGGGATGAATCGGATGCTGCAGTGCCAAGCACCCCTCTACCTCCCTCCTCCCTTCTTCCTCTCCTCCCCCTCCCCCTCCTCCCTGTCTCCCTCCCCCTCCTCCTCCTCTGTCTCCACTGTGGTGTTGGGCAGGATGAAGGGTGGGGGGGGACATGTGCAGGGATGAGTCCCGGTCATGGCCCCAGTCCAGCGTTTGGTCCCTCAGCTCCCTCCAAGGGGTGCCCAGTCTCTGGGGACCCCTCCAGTGACGGGGAGTTCCCCACCCCCCGGACTGCGCAGCAGGAATGGCAGGGCTGACCAGAGAGGACGAGGCAAGGAGCCCCGAGCTGCCCCTGCCTCCAGGCAGCAGCCGTGCAGGGCGCAGGCGGCCGGGGACCGGTCCCGGGAGGAGCCCTCGGCACCATCGCAGGAGCGGTTTCCCAGGACTCAGCTGCTGCGGGAGACGGGAACCCGCGTGTCAGAGAGAGAGCCATCAAAATGAAAAAGACAATGAGAAAGAAAAAGGAAATCTAAAACCTGGGAAAGGACGGGCCCCATTTACCCACTGGTCTCTGAACCATCTGAAAACTAACACTACAAACACAGCGGCTCTTGAGCTGCTGACTCGGGGTGACCAGCCCTCAGCCACGGCCTGCAGGGCAGAGCCTGGGGACCCGCGGCCTCGGCCCGGCTGTCACGTCCGGGGGCCGCAGGCGGACGCCATGGAGGGAAGGCCCCGCTCTGGAGCCACCCCAGCTCTGCCCGAGCTCGCTGTGTGGCCTTGGGGAGTCCCACTCCCTCTCTGGGCCCCTCTCTCCCTTGTCCCTAGGAGTGCATGCTTTATGGAGGGGAAGGGTGGAGAAGACACTGGAAAAAAGGCAACAAGAAACCTCTTACACCTGGAAGATGCAGAAGGGAAAGACCAAAGGGACCAGGACTTGGTGACCACGACCTTCCCCCTAGACCTGGCTCCCGGGTCCTAACTGCCCTGGAGACTTCACCCTCCACCAGGAACCCTAGGGTCACCCTGTACCTAGAACCCTCCAGGTTCTTCTCTTCCCCTCAGTCTCTACCTCGACCTCAGGCACAACCATTCAGGCCCTGAATTCACTGCCCTTCCTCCCACCGCAGGGCCTTTGCACAGGCTGTTCCCATGGCCTGGAGCCCACCTCCTCCCCATCTCCCCAGAGTTTCCCCTCCTCACCCCTCAGATCTCGGTGCAAGTGTCCCCTCCTCGAGGAAGCCCTCCTCGACCTTCCTGACAAGGTCAAACCCGGCACAGGCTCCCAGGGCCTGGGAACTGGTCACACGGCTGGTTCCTGTTGTTCGGGGAACATCTGTGTCCCCATGGGGCTGTGAGCTCCGGCCAGGGAGTGTCGTCTGCTCCGTCCCCTGCTGCGGCCCCAGGACGGCGCCGGCACAGAGTAGGCACTCCATGAACACTGGTGGGAGGAGGAAGGGGTGGGGAGGTGTTGACCGAATGGGCTCTGCTCGAGGAAGGGGCCTGAGAACCAGAAAACAGGACACACGATGAAAGGAGGGAGGACGGGGGGCCCGGAGCCGCAGCCGGGGACTCGGGGGATGTGTCTCCTGCTCGGAGCCCCTGAGGCCGCGTCAGGGGACAGAGGGTGAGAGTCGCTCTGTGAAGCCCCACGTGGAGGCCCAGGGGCGGGAGCGACAGGAGGGACACTGTGTCTCCACAGAGGAATAACCGTCTCCTGCTCAAGGCTGTGGAAGGACCTGCCCCTCTGACCATACCTCTCTCTGCTCCCAAACCATCCACGGCTCCCCAGTGCCGACCCAACAAACCCGCCTTCCCTGCCTCACCTCCCTCCACGTGTCCCCACAGGCCCTGGGCTTCCAGCCCAACAGACAACCCCTGGTCGCCACCTCCCACACTCTTCGTGCTTCCCTGCCTGTGCCCTGCTGTCCCCTCTCCTGGATGGCCCTCCCTCATCCCCTGCGTTCTGAAACTCGAGTCCCTGTCAAGGCTCAGTTCGTGTCGCCTCCTCCAGGAGGCCTTCTCCGATTCCCTTTGGAGCCAACTCTGCTTGTCCCTCCTCCGTTCCGGGAGACCCAGCTCACGTCCCCCGTACAGAGCCTGCTACAGTCTCACACTAGACCGTGAGCTCCTGGAGGTGACAGGAGGTTTGACTCTTCTCTCCCTGATGCTGCACACGGCCTGGCACATAGTAGGCCCTCAGAGTGGGCTGGATGGGTGAATGAATGAGTGAATGAATGAACGAATGAATGAATTTTACTAGCTTCCCTTTACTCAGGACCCACTGTGTACGAGGCACCATGCTGGGCATTTTACGAGCATCGTTTCGTTTAATCCTGCCCACAACCCCTGACACTGTGTACTGACCTATGCCACATTACAGATGGGGAAACTGAGGCTCACGGGTGTTGGGTCACTCACCCAAGGTCACAGAGTGAGTAAACCGAGGCAGTGGAACCCTTCCTGCCCATCTCCATCTTACGCCTCCTGCTCTCCTCCCAAGCTGACCCACGCTTCACGGTCACGTCCAGGGTGTCCCTGCTGATCCCACCACCACTGGGGACCCACGGTGGCTGCTTTGGCTGAAAGTCATGATCACACACCTCCAGCACCAGTTCTAGAGCAACAAAGAAGGACCCACCTTTTCCCAGGGCACACGCAGGGACGAGTGTGTCTGCCCAGGAGGGTCCCCGCCTGAGTGACAGGTGTGTCCCCAGGAGACCCCCAGTCCTGCCCACGGACACTTTCCACACTCATCATCAGTGGAGACCCCTCTCCTCTCCCCACCCGGGGCTGGCAGCCCTCCCAGGCCCATGTGGATGCCAGCAGTTCCCTCTCCTTGGATCCATCATCTATGGAACACGGGGATGTGGGCTGTGAAGTCAGGATCATTTGTGTGTGTCCCGTGAGCGGGGGCCATGGGGCCATTCAGATCCCAGAGACTCTGGGGAGGGGAGGAAATACTCAGAGAAAAAGCAGAGAGACTGAGGAAGAAATAGGATGTGCCAGGGAAATTAATCTACTGCTTAGACACAAAAGAAATATGTCCAATTATTTTTTTATTGCATTTCATTTGAATGTACGTGTCATACTCAGCTGCCTGTGAGCCTCAGATCACCCAGAGAGAAAGCACAATGCAAGACGAGAGAATAAAAGCACAGACAATAAATGCTCCTGCAATTGGAATCACTGAGAGAGATAAGAGCTGAACCTGAGACAAAAGCAGCCGCTGGCACCGAGGTCCCCTCAGCACTGACACCAGGTCCCCACAGCCGTGCCGTCCAGAGCCAGCTGCCCACCAGCCTGGCAGTCCCGAATAGCAGCATTAGGGAAAGTTCCAGGCCAGAGTCAGGAGGCTCCGCTGTCCTCCTAGAGCTGTTCCTTGCTCGCTGTGTGACATGGGACAGATCACTGCCCCTCTCTGAGCCTCAGTCTCCAAGGGTGAAATGAAAGGCCTGGACCAGATGCCCTCAGAGGTAATGGAGGAGGGAGGTTAGAGCAAGAAAGGGTCACACTGGGCCCTTCCCATAGCTCAGCGGACCCCATAGACATTCTCTGGAAGTTGTGATCCCCTGGTATGAGCTGAATTGTGTCCCCCCAAAATTCATATGTTGGTGCCCTAACCCCCAATGTGACTGCATTTGGAGATAAGGGCCTTCAAGGAGGTAAATAAGGTTAAATGAGGTCATAAGGGTGGGCCCAGATCCAATAGGACTGGCGTCCTTATAAGAAGAGGAAGAGCTACCAGGCATGGGCATGCTGTGGAAAGGCCATGTAAGGGCAGAGAGAGAAGGCGGCCGCCCATCTGTCACCACGGAGAGAGGCCACGGGAGACACCAACCCACCAGCACCAGGATCTTGGACTTCTGGCCTCCAGAGCTGTGAGAAAACAAATTTCTGTTGTGTAAACTGCCCAGTCTGTGGTATTTCGTTATAGCAGCCTGAGCAGACTAATACACCCCCAATAGAGCCCACCGATGATTCTGAGCCAAAAGGATCCAGTGATCCAGGACAACGTGCTGAGGGTGGGTGGGCAGAGGTGGACATTAGCACCTTCTCCTCTCCCTGTTGGCCTGGCTGAGGCCCCGCCACGTCAGGACAGAGCACCACTCCGTGCCAGGCTCTGTGCTACGCACTGGGGACACAGGGATACAACCCAAACCAAAACACAAAGATCTCTGCCTTCACGGCCAACTGTAGCCAGCATTTATTGAGCACATATGCATTCCGAACACCATGCTATGCACTTGGCATGACTCATCTCCTAGTTGGGTATTATCACCATCCCTATTTTACAGATGAGAACACTGAGGCCTAGAGAGGGTAAGTAGCTTGCCCTGTGTCCCACCCAGTGAATCAGCACTGGAGTCAGGATTCAGATCCAGGCTGTTGTGATCCAGTCCTGTTTTCTAAAGACAGCATTATTAGTAGTAATGGGAGCATCATTATTATCTCATTATCACTATTAAGATAGACGTCCCATTATCCCAAAACCATGAGATCGTGATGTGATGACAATTGCTGATGGTCACTGAGTGGGGTCAACCGGGCACCGCTTCCTGTGCTCAACATTTGACATCAGCATAGTGTTGGTGAGCCTGGAAGGTGGGGACTTTCATCATTCTCGTTGCGTAGATGAGGAAACTCAGACCCGGAGAACATCTCAGCAACCAGCGAGTGGCTGAGCAGGGATTTACATCTCAGTGTAGGCTCCAGAGCCCTTAATTGAGGAGGAGAGAGGTTAAATAGCTGGAGTATTTAAACCCACCCTATTGACACTTGCACAGCCAGACATCCTAGGATAGCCAAGTAGACATGTGCTACTGTCAACACGTACAATCCCTGCTTCTTGTTGCCAAGCAACACGCCCTTTGACACCCTTGCTCTCAGTCCCTACCTGAGCCGTGGGGATTAGTGCATGCCGGTATGTTCTCAGGAATGGAGTGAGGGTGTCTGTTGCAAACATCGCTGTGTTATTTGAAATAGCTGAAAGTGTAATATTTTATTTTTGTAAGCCATGTCAAAACATTCTTAGGGTTGGGGTGGGTGAGCAGAACCAGGAAAAGGGACCCAGTGACAAGTGTCCCAGTCCAGGAAGCCTCTACACCCACGAGCCAGAGACTCTATCCTCTGCCAGAGACCCCAGGGCAGCCGGCAAGCACAAGTAGGGGGGCCCCACCACAGCCCAGCCCACCACAGCAGGCCTAGGGAAGCCTCTGGCACCCCCTCAGGCAGCCCCAGAAGAGACTAGTGGGAACCATGGCAGCCCCAGATAAACCAAGCAGACAAACCAGCACCACAAAGGCTCCGACAATTACACTGCCAGTGGGACCACAGGCCACAATGGTAGGCCAAGAACCCATGTGCTAAACCCAACCAGGGTGATTGCTTGCTAAAATTAAAGATTGAAATAGGGCCTAGACTCTCCCAACATGCTAGACAAAATGTTCAGAATATAATAAAAAATTATCCGTCACACCAAGAACCAAGACAATTACAATTTAAACAAAGACAATCAACTGATAGCAAACACCAAAATGAATCAGATGCTGGAATTATTTGACAATGATCTTAAAGCAGCTATCATAAAATGCTTCAACAGGGGCCAGCCCGGTGGCATAGTGGTTGAGTTCGCATGCTCCACTTCAGTGGCCTGGGGTTCGTGTGTTCGGATCCTGGGCATGGACCTACACACTGATCATCAGGCCATGCTGTGGGGGCATCCTGTATACAAAATAGAGGAAGATTGGCACAGATGTTAGCTCAGGGGCAATCTTCCTCACACACACACACACACACACACAAAGCTTCAACAATCAATTATAAATTCCCTTAAAAAAGTGAAAAAATTTAAATCTTAGCAAAGATATAGAAGTTATAAAAAGGAAATGAAATGATATTACAGAGCTGATAAATACAATAACAGAAATAAAAAATGTGCTGGATAGGATTAATAGTAGAATGGAGATGATAGAATAGAATCAGTGAACTTGAGGACAAAACAATAGAATTCACTCAATCTAAACAACAGAGAGAGTAGAAAAAAAGAAAAAAGACCAATATCTCTCATGAATTTAGACCCCAAAATCCTCTCTCTCTCTCTCTCTCTCCCTCTCTCTCTCTCTCTATATATATATATGTGTGTATATACATATATACATATATATATATATATAAGCAAACCAAATCCAACAATATATGAAAAGAATTATATACCATGACAAAGTGGAATATATTACAGGTTTGCAAGGTTGGTTCGACATTCAAAAAATCTGTCAATATAATCCACAATATTAACAAGCTAAAGAAGAAAAATCATATAGTCATATCAATTGATACAGAAAAACTATTTGGTAATATTCAACACCCATTCATGATAAAAATGCTTTAAAAATAGAAATAAGTGGGAACTTCCTGAACTTGATAAAGAGCAGATACAAAAATACTACAGCTAATATCATAGTTAATGGAGAAAGACTGAATGTTTGCCCCCTAAGATCAGGAACAAGGCAGAATGTCTACTCTTACCACTCATATTACCATTATTTGATGATATAGACACTGCAATAAAGCAAGAAAAAGAAATAAAAGTCATACAGACTCAGAAGAAAAATAAAACTGTCTCTTTTTGGAGACGGCATGACTCTCTTTATAGAAAATCACAAGGAATCTATCAAAAACAAAACAAAACAAACTTCCTAGAACTAACAAGTGAGTTCAGCAAGGTCGCAATATAAAAATATCAACACACAAAAGTGAATTGTATTTCTATGTATAAACAATAGATAGGTGGAAACTGACGTTTAAAACACAATGACATTTACAGTCGCCAAAGGAAGTGAAATATTTAGCTATATACTTAACAAGACACATACAAGATGCGTGTGCTGAAAATTACTGTAAAGAGCTTGGAAGTTATCATTCCCATTCTCACAATAAGAAAAAAATCTGAACAAACTGAAAATCAACAATCATCTTCTTAGATACATCAGAGAATTGAGGTCATTGAGGTCAGGCAAACTGAACCCGGAAAACTGGAGAGACGAGCAGACACCACGAACCACAGCTCACCAGCAACGGAAGCCCATAACTGGAGGCAACATCTGTAGGAACACTTTAAACTGTGGGTGTTGAATTGCTGGGGGCTCAGTTCAGACTAGCTTGAGAGTTAAAAACTCCAAGGTGGCCAAGTCTTAGGGGATCCCCAACACTTTTGTGAGTTTTACCTCCAGGAGCCCCACCAGGTTCTCAATGTGAAGATGGGAGAAAAATACCCCCTGCTTCTGGCAGGGAGAGGGGAAAATAACTATTGAAATATGCCCAGAGCATTCTGTTCTCCTGAACAAGGCCTGCTCCATGGGAAACTATTTTACCAGACCCTGACTACCTGGGGGCAGGGAAATACCCAACTCAGGCTCACTGAAAGACCAAGACCGAATATAGGACTATAGGGTGCCTCCCCTCCCCCACACGCCCCTCCACTTCAGTAGGGTTCCTGTATAATAACAGGATTACAGTTAAAGGGACTGCAAGTCTCAGACCCTGTTTAAGGAGTCTCTAGGAAAACTTAAGACGAGAGGGGAGGCAAAACAAGGACCCTGGAGGAAATGTGAGCCTCTGACACCACAACCACAGCAAACAGTCAACATGGCCTAACTCCTGGCCAGACACACGTAAAGCCTCGCATGACACACTGGTGAACCTGAGTCCCTTTGACCTGACGCATCACGTCTGGCTCTCAACAGTAAATTACTCTGCATGTTAAGAGGAAAAAGACAGTCTGAAGAGATAAAGGGAGCATCCCCAGGAGGGTACACAGGTGCCCCCAGTGAGGTACTGATGCTGCTTTTACAATAAAATACGTCCAAAGTCAAAACGCTCTAACCTGAAGCTGGAACACATGAATCAGGACTCTCTTTAGAAAGGGCGTCAAGAAATATCTCAATGTGGAAATCAATGGATGCTCATGGAGAAAATTAGTAGCTGAATAATGCGGAAGGGCAGGTCGATAGAACCGAGTAAACGCAGAGGAGAAAAGCCACAACTCACCCCCCGATTACAGGGTCGGAGACTCTGAATTGATAAAACAATGACATTGAAATATGAGGAGACAGGCAACTTCTTAACTGGGGCAGAAACCAGCCAACATGATAACGATGATACTTGGGGAACATCCGCGTCTGCAGCCGGGTCTGAGCATTTTCTAGTCACATACGTGATTCCCGGAGCCCCACCTGCATCCTGAAGTGAGCCCTGGGGCTGGACCCTCGGCCTGGTCCTGCCCTCACTGCACTCAGTCTCCCCAACACCTTCTCTGGACCAGAGGCTGGGCAGTCCTGCCCACCTCTCCACCATCAGTGTGTAGTCACCCCCTCCAGGAAGTCTCCCATGATTACTCCAGGCCCCACAGTCACCCCGACTCTAACCTCAGCTGATCTTCCCCCTAAACAGCAGCTGATCTCAGCAGAAAGTCCTGAACTGGGCGTTCATATTTAACGACAATGCGGGTAGCGGCACACTCTCACAGGTGAGAATTGGATTCTGGAGTCGGAGAGACCTGGGTCCACGCCCCAGTTTGCTGCATGACCTTGGCCAAGCTGCTTCACCATCTGGGCCTCAGTTTCCCCATCTTGAGGTGAGGGACATGACTCCCACCTCATAGCAGAGTTAATGATATGCGGGATGTAAAGTGTAGTCGTGAGGCCTGGCACATAGATGGTGCTCCAGAAGTGTTGGTCGTGGTTAGCACCACACTTAGCAGTTTACAGAGCACAGCACAGCTGTTCGGTTCAAATTCCCTCTCCCACAGAAGGTTACCCCATCCGGCTTTCTCCAGTACTTTACAGTTTGCAGAGCCCATTCACGCCCTCCCTCTCAGAGGATCCTCAGGACCCCAAGAGCAGGCAGGGGCGTGAGCTCTGGAGCCGAATCCCTGGTTCAAGTCCTGCCTCCACCTCTTCCTAGTTGGCCAAGAGCGAGTTCTTTCCCGTTTGAGCCGCGGTCCCCACCTGTAAACCTGGCTGACAGTGACCCCCCCCCCTCAGGACCATCATGGAGCGTGTAGAACAGAGCCTGACGGTAAAGTCCCTCATCGCGTCTGGGATCCTCATCATCCTCCCCACTCTCAGATGTGGAAACCGAGGCACAGAGAGGGGACGTGGCCTCCTGTGTCCTCACGGCCAGTGATGTGGCCAGGCCAGGACTCAGACTCAGACTTGGTGAGGTGACTCCGCTCCAGGCACAGCTGTGGGGCTGCTTTGTCTCCCGGCTTCATCAGCGTGGACATGAGGGGAAGGATCTGGAGCCCCTCGCGCCTGTCTGAGCTGGCACAGGGCCAGGCCCGCAGCCTCTGCCCCGGCAACGCCGGCCACCAGGAGGAGGGGACCAGTACAGGCGTCCATGACGACTAATCACGCACCGCACACGGCGCTAAGCAGTGACCTGTGTTGTCCCTTTAATCATGACCACCACTCTATTCCCACTTCACCGAGGGGCAAACTGAGGCTCAGAGAGGCCGAGGCACGTGTCCAGGATCACACAGACGATGGCTGTCGGGGTCAGCCCTGTAACTGGGACCCGTCATGTCCAGGCCCGTGTCCCCCAACCACGTGCAGGGGCTGTGCTGCTCCCTTTATGCCTCCTCTCGTCCCACAGCCGTCCTCGGAGGGAAGTCTCCCATCTCCCATTTCACAGGCGAGGAAACTGAGGCCCAGGGGGTGCATGGAACTGGCCCAAGGTCCCTCAGCCAGCAAGTGGAAGAATCCCACAGAATTCCTACTCAGGCTGTTCCCCAACCCAGAGAAGGTGGTTCCCTCCTCCCTTCCCTGCCCTGAGCCTGCAGGGGACCACGGGCCCCAGCTGAGGGGAGGGGGCTGCAGGGACAGGGGGCCAGGTGGGGCCCATTGGGAGGGTGGGCTGGGCAGCCGGCCCCCAGGTCTCCGGAGACCGCCCGAGCTCTGAAGTTGCCGGGAACTTTGCAGCCTTCAATCCTCTGCAAAGCCAGAGCCTCCTCCAGAGCCAGGAGGGAGAGGAGCCCACTCTCTCCACCCTCTCCCCTTGGCATCTGCAGAGCTGCGCACGTGCATCAGAAGTAGAAGTTACAACTTCACCAGCCCCAGGACGAACCCCACACAGATGGATTTTTCTTCACCTCATTACCTTTCCCTCTCAGAGTCCCAGGTCACATCCGTAACTTCCGGCCCACCGCCTGGTGCAGATCCGCTGCAGGCTGCAAATCTGCTACAGGAGCTTATGGCTCCATCCTGCCTCCCTCTGGAAATCAATCGGAAACCTAGTTCCTAAATCCAGCTAAATCCAGCGGTTCATGAATCAAAGGCCTCTTCTGGGCTCTGTCTCCCTAGACCCAGATTCTATCCGGGGTCTAGAAGCAGTGGGACCCACTGGGGCCAGAGCAAGGGCAGCAGGAAAACCCCAAATCACGTGAGTAGTTGCCATCCCAGCCTGCCAAGGAAAATTCCAGGTGAGCCTGCAGGGAAAGAAGCCTCCTGGTCCCAGAGCTTCACCCTCAGGCAGGTCTCTTTCCTCACAGACAAGCGCTTGTCAAGCATCTGCTCCAGAGAACACCCCTGTCCTGAAATTGCCCAGGAATTTGCCTCCAAGTCCCATCGCCTTGCAAAGCCAGAGAGCTCAAGGCAGCGCCTCCTCTAGGTGGGGAGGCCAGACATGGAGCTCATTTCCAGCTCCCCTTCCCTGCACGTCTGAAGAGCCGTGCCCTGTGGGCAGTGGGGGCTGAGGATGAGGTGCTCTCCCGTATGGGGGCGCTGTGCACGCCCTGCCTGAGGTCACACAGGAAATGAGGGACAGAGCTGGACTGAACCCAGGTCCTTCGGGCTCCTAAGTCAACGCTCTAACACTTAGGAGGCAGTCTGCGGATTCCAGAAGACTCTGGGGTGTGCTTCCGATTGGAAGGGCCAGGCCTGAGAGCCCCAAAGTCCTGAGACACTCTTTGGCACGCCCAGGTTGTGGGGGCATGTCTTGAAGCTTCCACTCCTCACAGTGGACGCTGATGCCAATAAATTACTCCATTACAAATAAGTAATGGAGATGTCTGCTTGGGGACTTGGGGTGGCAGTAAATAGACGCCAGAGTAATTAACCACGAAATGGAGATGCGCCCAGCCTTTCAATGCCGCCGCCCCTGCAGTGGCCTCCCCTGCAGCGAGGTGGTACACTGAGCGGCATTTGTCTGCTGAGATAGCAGTTGAGAATCAGAGAACCAAAGAGCTAGGGAGAGGTGGGGGGATGCTTGGGAGACCACTGAGTGTAATCCTCTCAGTGGACAGATAGGGAAACCAAGACCCTAAGAGGGAGACACACTTGCCCAAGGACACAGCAGGCTAGTGATAGAGGTGGGGCTGGAGTCCAGCTCTCCTGGGAGGCAGGTGAGGGATGTTCCCAGCATACGTGACTAAGTACAGGGTCAAGGTCGTGGGGTTGGCTGGGAGGGGGGAACTGGCAGGTGATGACGAAAACCGAGGCTCAGAGAGGGTAGGTAACTTGCCCAAGGATTCACAGCGAGTTAGAAGAGGAGGGAGGAGTTGGACCCAGTTCTGTCCAGTCTCTAATTTTGCTCTGCTGCCTTTCTCTCTTCAGCTTCTGGGTCAGGGAGGGGCCCTGACAGGAGGAGGGAAGGCCCTGTTGGAGGATAGATCCAGAGGCCAGACTCTAAAATGTGGAGTGGGGCCTATTACCAACTTGTGTTCCCTTCTTATTAAGCACCAAGTGTGTACGGGGCACTCGACATGCTCATCTCCTCACACCGACCCAGCAAGAAGGTGGTGATTCTCCGCCTTTACAGATGAGGAAACTGAGGCTCGGAGAAGGGAAGTGACTTGCCCAAGGTTATACATGGTATATGGTATTCAAGTGTGTTATTTATCCATTTATTGCCTCTCAGCTCCAAATCCTTCACTACCTGCTTGTGACACCAGAACATGTCTCCCTTGCCAGGTGGTACGATGCTAAGTTTTGTCAGTAATTGGTGCTGGGGGGACTCAGGAGGGAAAAGGGGGTTTTTCTTCCTCGTTCTGGTATACTCTTCTCTGATTGTTCCTGAGGGTGCCAAGGCCAGTACTGCAGGACACCAAATGGTGTTCATCACCCCTATGACCAGCTGTCAACAAGTTCCTGGGTGTGGCACCTCCTGACAAACTTACCACAGGGCAGCCACCTGTGGGTGGCTTTCCTTGCACCCCAGCAAGTTCCACTGGCATGCCACCCCAGCAAACTCCTCCACTGTCTAATGAGCCACCACATACCCTCTGACCAGGCTTAGACCCTGATGGTGGTGGCCAAGCAGAGGAGAGGCTGTTCCAGATCTGCTCCTGCCTTGCGTGGAGCCCTAGATGCAGTGGCTTCTCTTTACACCTGCTATTCCTGCATTCTTCAGAGCTCTGCTTACCCCTTGGTAGGCAATCCTTAGTTATAGTTAAAATTTTTGTATATTAAACTTGCCCTGTCCCAACTCAGTGTGGTTTCTGTCTCCTATTTGGACCCTGGCTGACGAAAAACTGGTACTAGGTGTGATCCCAGGTGATAGACCCACAAAGATGAGATTCCTGGGATCAGTTTGGTCATGCCCTTGGATTTGAACACAGTGCTGAGCTCCTTAGCTATGGGAAATGGATGCTAGCAACCCATGATATACAGTGACATCATGATTAATCAAACTATCACCTGTGGTTGATGGTGATGGAGTGCCAACCAAAGCAAGTGCCGTGGGAGCCCAAGTGGCTGCAGTCATAACTTGACTGTTATGACAATGATGAACACTACAGGGATGGTGGTGGATCCTCCTGAGTGCACTGGAGCATGCAGAATAAAAATTACAAGCTCTGGGGCTGGCCCCATGGCATGGTGGTTAAGTTCACACGCTCCACGTCAGCAGCCCAGGGTTCACAGGTTTGGATCCCAGGTGCAGACCTACACGCTACTCATCAAGCTATGCTGTGACAGTGTCCCACGTACAAAATGGAAGAAGATGTGCACGGATGTTAGCTCAGGGACAATCTTACTCAGCAAAAAGAGGAAGATTGGCAATGGATGTTAACTCATGGCCAATCTTCTTCACACACAAAATATATATATATAAGCTCAATACTTTAACTCTCAGCTTTGATGGCCCTAAACAACTCTCTTTTTTCTCACAGTCACGATTCTGATAGTCCCCCAAAATCCAATACAAAATTAGTTTTGCAGGTTGCTGTATTCCAACATCTATTGAATCTACAGTCTTGCCCAGTTTCTCATGTGAAAGTTAGGTCCTTGGGAAATTACTTCTCTCAGGAAAGACAGGAATCCTGAAGCCTGGAATGGGAGCATCTGGTTAGACCTAGATGAAATCAAAAGCTTAAGCTCCCAAGTCATGCTGAGCAGCCCTTGACAGCGAAAGCGGCTTTCCCTCCAGTGCCTAAGGACACTAGCTGTCCTCTGCTTGAATACCATGTAACAAATTCACCTTCGGCAGATGCTTTCTAATGGGATGCTCACTCACCTTAAGATCCATGACAATCACCCTCTGTTGTCACTAGACCCATAACTATGATCAAATCTCACCATGCTCCAAAGGGACAGGTACGAACTATGACCCAGGAGGAAATAGCTTACAAAATAAAAGCAAGACTTTTTGCTAACATATATTGGAGCAAACCTGGAGCATATGTAGGAGTAGATTCTATGGGTATTAGACCAAAGAGGAAACATAAAACAAGATTGTATCTAATTCATTGCTATGGGTGCACTTACTAGAGATTTTGGATTTAATTTTTTAGCTCATACGAGTGGAGTGGCCCCAACAGCTTACTTGGTTGGTGGATTGAAAGTCTACATTTGTGATGTCAGAGCTTCAATGTGGAGGGGCACCAGGGATGATGTGGAGGAGGGAATCCTAAGGCTTAGAAAGATAGGACTATTGGACATGCTTTATCATGTGCTCACGCTGTGTGAGAATACCCAGAGTAAACCAAGGCACTGAGGAACTGATTAGTGAAGGGAGCGTGTGTCCCTTCCCCGCATCCTTAAAAGGCTCTGTAGCTGGTCTCGTTTGTAGGCCGGGTATGACCTTGGGTGAAAGTGGCCATTGAGATGGGCTCACGAATTTCAAAGGGCATGATGGGATACTAGAGGAACAGAGGCCAAAATTAAAGTGGAAGCATCTACGGGAAAGGACAGTAGGGAGGTACAGGTACCCAGAATTGTCCTGCAGGGATCCTTGGTGGTGGCTAATTGATCATGGCACCCCTAGAAAAGAAAGAGATGAGCAGTCGACTAGAGTATTTCCTGGTTTAACTGAAAAACAAACAAACAAAAAAAACAGAAAAGCAAAATCCTCTGTCGGATAGCCATAAACCTAACTTTAGTCACCACAGTGGAAGGACATGGCCTCTCTCTATGTTTCAAGACCTAAGTCTATTCACAGACACAGGTGTCCTTGACTGAAGAGAGGCTTGGCCCCTTTACAGAAGGGGTCTGTACCATTACTGCAAGCACATACCTTCAGTTTTCCCCCAAGACTTCTCTAAAGGGACCTGCAGCCATTTATTAGAGTGAATGTGCATTGGGAAAGGGTATTCATTTGGAGACTACTAGACACTGAATCTGAAGTGACACTGAATCTGACCATGGGGACTCAGTATGCCACCGTGGTCTACCAAAGTGGGAGCTTACAGAGGTCGGAAAGTAGATGGAGCTCAAGGGCAGTTCACGGTGAGTGTAGCTGGTCCATCAACGTGACTTTGTGGTGTCTGTATACCGTGATGTCGCCCTTGTAAGTAGTCCATTTATTAAACTCTCCTCAGAAGCTGCTAGAGCCACAAACCAATAGAAACACTTCATGGTGATTTTCTGCTAGAGGCTGAATGAGGACTAGCTGCAGAGTAAGAAATTCATGGAGGCCACAGGGTGAGGAGCCAACACATCTACTAGGTAAAAAATGCAAAAAAAACTGATCATACCAAGTGCTGGCAAGGATGCAGAGCAACAGGTATTGTCACTCATTGCTGGTGTAAGTGCAAAATGGCACAGCCACTTTGGAAGACAGTTTGGCAGTTTCTCACAAAGCTAAAAATAGTATTACCATATGATCCAGCAATCACACTTCCAAATGATTTGAAAATTTATGTCCACACAAAAGTCTACACGTGAATATCTATATCAGCTTTATTCACGATAACCAAAAACTGGAACCAACCAAGGTGTCCCTAAATAGATGAATGAGTAAACTAAATGTGGTACATCCATATAATGGAATATTATTCAGCGATGAAAATAAATGAGCTAGCAAGCCGTAAAAAGATATGGATGAAACTTCAATGCACTTTGCTAAGAGAAAGAAGCCAATCTAAAAAGGCTATATAATGTGATTCCAATTATATGACATTCTGGAAAAGAGAAAACTATTAAGACTGTAAAAAGAACATCTAGTGGTTGCCACAGTTGAATAGATGAAGGACAGGGGATTTTTAGGGTGTTGAAACTATCCTGTATGATATTGGAGTGGTGGATACATGATATTATGCATTTGCCAAAACCCATAGAACTTTTACAGAAGAAAGAGTAAATCTTAGTGTATGCAAAACTTTTAAAAAACATTTAGGTGTCAGAGGATCCCAGGATGGAAAGCAGACTACGACAAGAGAATCTAACTGTATTACAAATGTATGAAACAACCTTAGGAAACAGAGTGGAGGGGGAAAGGGCTGACCCAGGTAGCTTTGTAAATGAGTGGAATCTGTAAGACTAAAGCTAAAAGGCACTGCACGTAGGAGCTGTACTCTAGTGGATGAAGTCGTTTCCCATGGGGGTACGGATTAGCACTTCTGATGCTGCTATGCAGGTATACACTGGAAACACACAGCTGAGTAAACGGATGGCCACCTGTGGGAGCCAGATTTCTCACTGCTGGAGTGATTTTATATATAAGCAAGGGGAGGAGGCAAGAGTGATCCATGAGGTAATGAATTAGAGTCGGAGCATGAACTCAGTTTAGCTTAATGTAGATACTGACAGCTATAAGTAGAAATATTGATGGGCGAGTGTATAAGCCAGTGAGTATACATGCATATACCTCCTCGCTCTGTTAGTTGAGAGGGCCTAAGAGAAATGGCACCCCAGTAGCCATAAGCACAGCTAGTGGCCAGATCTCAGTTTCTTGTGTTTTTCTTCAGTAAAAGAAATCAGGGGAGCCAGCCCGGTGGCTCAGCGGTTAAGTGCGCGCACTCCACTTTGGTGGCCCGAGGTTCGCAGGTTCAGATCCTGGGCGTGCACCGAAGCACCACTTGGCAAGCCACGCTGTGGCGGCGTCCCATATAAAGCGGAGGATGATGGGCACGGATGTTAGCCCAGGGCCAATCTTCCTCAGCAAAAAGACAAGGATTGGTGTCGGATGTTAACTCAGGGCTACTCTTCCTCACTGAAAGAGAGAGAGAGAGAGAGAGGGAGGGAGGGAGGGGGGAGGGGGGAGGAAAGAAGGGAAGGGAGGAAGGAAGGGAGGAAGGGAAGGAAGGAAGGAAGGAAGGAAGGAAGGAAGGAAGGAAGGAAGGAAGGGAGGGAGGGAGGGAGGGAGGGAGGAAGGAAGGAAAGAGAGAAAGAGAGAAAGAGGACCGGCCCTGTGGCTTAGCGGTTAAGTGCATGCTTAACCACTTAAGTGCATGCTCCGCTACTGGCAGCCTGGGTTCGATCCCGGGTGCGTACCGATGCACCACTTCTCCGGCCATGCTGAGGCCGCGTCCCACATACAGCAACTAGAAGGATGTGCAGCTATGACCTACAACTATCTGCTGGGGCTTTGGGGGAAAAAATAAATAAATAAAATTATTAAAAAAAAACATAAAAAAAGAAAGAAAGAACGGAGGGAGGGAAGGAGGGAGGAAAGGAGGGAAGGAGGGAAGGAGGAAAGGAAGGAAGAAACCAAGTTCCTTAAAGAAATGACTGACTTAAGGATTGGGGCAGGAAATATACAAAATGTTCTTGGAGCATAGTGCAGTGCCATAAAATAAGGAAATGCCCCCAAAACTATAAGAATAACAACAAAAAACCACATTAATGAAGGTATAACAGAGGGACACAGGAGCCAACAGAAAGAGCTCCCAATGGCCAAAGTTGGAACAATTTGACCAACAAAATAAATAAAGTAGTATTGGAATATGACTCAAAGTATACAATAAACATCTATAAGTCCAGACTGATATGAATAAATGATTGAATAAATTAATAAAATTGGAGAGAAGAGACAAATCTCCCATGAAGAAGAATTCCAAATAATTTATGTAGATATCCCGCCCTCTTGGAGAGGCAGCATAACTCTTGCTCAAGTGCGGGTTGCACACAGTGATTTCCTTGCAGAGAGGACAGTATGGAAATTTGGTGGCGGAAGAGTAGCTTTACAGGGTGAAGCCTGGCAAGCATCCCCTCAGCCAGGTGACCGAGGTCAACATCACAGTGATAAATCACGTTGATAATATGTTCCCTGATATGGCGTGATGAAAATGAGACTTTACCTCTGTGGTCTTCCTTCCAAAAACCCGCACCCCCAGTCTAACCACAAGGAAAGCATCAGGCAAATTCCAGTAGAGGGGAATCCAACAGTATTCTTGACCAGTATTTCTCAAAACTGTCAAAGTCATCAAAAACAAGGAAAGTCTGAGAAACTATCACAGCCAAGAGATTTCTTGGCTTCTTGGGCATAGTTACGATCGATCTGTATGTATAATTAAGTATCCCGGTGTGTTTTTGTTTTTGTCTTTGTCTTTTAACTTGACATTATGGTATTAAGCAATCACCATGTTGTTATGAGTGTAATCACCATTTTTATTCACAGTGGAACATTCTGCCAAGTGGATGATCTTGAGTTTAGTGAACCGAATCGCTCCTGTTGGGTTGATTGGGTTGTTCTCAAATTTTTGCTGTTATAAGTAACCCTACAGCCTAAAGCTTCTGGAGAGGGATAAATGGTAGTCCCCAGACCTCATTTTTTTCTCATTAATACAGAATATGTTACTAATTCATTGAATGGGCAGCCTCTGATGGGGCATGAAGGAATGGTGTCAATTACTCCAGCCTTGCCTTCAAACAAGCTCCATCTGAGCCCCTACTCACCCTACAGGACAGCACAGGCAGTCATTCTAGCCCTTCACTCACCTTCAGCTGTGAAAGCATCTTGTGGAGTTAAGGCCTTCCCACTGGTCAGCATTAAAAGGTCCAGTCAGGTGCCCTCTCCCCAGCTCAGGTCTCACCAGGGTTCAGGGACCCCAGCTGAGAAAGGGTGGGGGAGATGGACACAGGCTGCTCATTCCCTCTTCATTCCCCTCCAGGATCCTGGTAGAGGAAGGAAACCCTTTAAGGAAAAGGAGATCATTTTTTCCTTGGCTGATGCTGTTTGTGGTCCTCCCCCAGCTGTGGAGGTCCTGGTCCGTGGACAGGCACACGCCAACTCTTTCCCGAGGCACAAGTGAGTGTGTTTGTTGGAATTACACAGGTCCCTGGCAAAGCACATGCTCTCCCTGGCTGACCTTTCATGCCCCATCCCAACCCCAAATGTCTTCTTTGTACAGTCCACCACACTGTTGAGATCCCCTCCTCCCAGGAAGAGCTACCAATGAGATTGCTCTAGGCTCAGTGAAAGTCTGTGTCTTCCATGTATATTGTTGGGGAAGAGGGAGGATCCTCCTCCACCCTTTCCCTTAAGGTTCTTATGGCTGGCCAAATAATTAAAAGACAGGTTAGCAGGAGAAAATAATACCAAGTTTAATAGCATATATACATGAGAGAAACCAGAGCAACTGAGTTTCTCAATACAATGACAGAGATTTTTGTCTTAAATACTATCTTCAGCTAAAGACAAAGGAGGATGTTGGGGACGGGGAGAGAGACAGACGGGAGACAGAAATTACAGTAATCAAGGGTATGCAGATTTAAGTCCTCTCCTTCCATACTGATAAGAGTTTCCACAGATAAGGCCATAACCCCTCTTCCCAATATGGAGAGGGAAATAGCTTTACAAATGGAGATTTCCCTTATAAATGTAAATGTTTGTCTGGCAACTCTTTGCAGGGCCACCTAGAGAATGTGGCCTGGGAGAGACAGAATTTTTGATAAGATGGGCTTGTTCATGTCTTTCCTATTGTAACATCTACTTTACATTGTATTACAGCCCTCATATGATATTGGCTCGTTCCTGAAACAGGTCTTCTATGCTAAATTCTTTAGGCAGTTTGGGGGAGGTCAAATGTCCATCAGAGAAAATAATCAAGGTAAAGAGACATATTTCAAGGTGGCCAATTTTGATCTCCCACAATATCTTAGTCCATTCAGGCTGCTATAGCAAAATATATCATAGACTGAGTGGCTTATAAATAACAGAAGTTGATTTCTCATAGTTCTAGCAGTCAGGAAGTCCAAGATCAAGGTGCCAATAGATTGAGTGTCTGGTGGAACCAGCTTCCTAGCTCATAGATGGCCATCTTCTCACTGTGTCCTCACATGGCAGAAGGGGAGAGGGAGCTCTCTGGGATCTCGTTTATAAGGACTAATCCAACTCACGGGGGCTCCACCCTCGTGATCTAGCCAGCTCCCAAGGGCACGGCCTCCAAATACAAGGACATTGGTGATTAAATTTCAACATATGAATTGGGGGTGGGGCACAAACCTTCAGTCTATAGCAACATGATCCACAGAAAACTCCCCTCCCCTCTGCTCACCACCTGGGAGCACCAGCTGCCTTCCCTGCCCTCTCATCTATCGCTTCCCTGGTGGACAGCCATGGACAACCTCTAACCAGCCTCTGACCCCCTGAATTCTCCAGAGATGTTACCTAGGTGACTATATCTCCCAGCGTTTCATGAGGAAACTAGGGCACAGAGAGGTTAAGTCCCACACATAACAGAGAGGATCAACAGAGCCCAAAGTCTGCTCTCTGAGAAAAATTAAAAACAAAGAAGATTCTGACAAAATTGAACAAAGAGAAAGAGAGAGCTCTTGAGCACAAATAAGCCATATAAGCAAGGGAAAAGGGAAATCACTACAGAAATTGTAGAGATAAAATACAGGGAAAATTGTATAAATAACTTTATGCTAATAACTTTGAAATTTTAGATTAGTGGAACATATTCCTAGAAAAATATAACTGCCAAAACTGACACAAAAAGAGGTTTTAAAATTCTCCATAATTTTGTAACCATTAAAGAAATTGAAGTGGTGGTACAAATCTTCCTACAAATAAAGTACTTTATCCACGTGGTTTTATAAGTGAGTTCTCTCAAACACTTAAGACAGAGGTTATTCCCATCTTACACTAACACTTCCATTTATGAGACTAACAAAACCTTGAATGCAAAGTCAGACCAAAAATGGAAAATTGCAGAGCACATTCACTCAAAACGGTAAATGCAAAAAGTCTTTTAAAAATTTAGCAAGAGAATTCTAGTGACGAATAAATTAGATAGTATATTATGACCAAGTTTGGTTTTTCCTAGGAATATGATGTTGGTTTAGTATTAGGATATGAATTAATGTAATTCATCATGTTTGGAAATCTTTTAAAAGCATGTGATCATCTGAATAGATGCGGGAGAAGTATTTGATAAAAGTCAGCATCTATTCATGATAAAACTCATAGCAAACTAGAAATGAAAGGAATAAAAGAGATTCTATGAAAAAAGCCTACAGCAAACTTCATATTTTGTGGTGAAATGTTGAAAGTAAGACCAGGAACAAGGCAAAGATGGCTGCCAATGTTATTACTATTCAACATGGGAGGTCTTTTCTAGAGCACTTAACGACAAAAAGAAATGAAAAGTATATAGATTGGAAAGGAAGAGGAAAAACTGTCATGATTTCCATATGCTGTGTTTGCCACTTTGGAAAAAGAGACCACAGATAATAAGAGACTTTAACATGTTTGCTGGATTCAAAATCAACATGCAGAGATAAAGGTGTCATTTAAATAGAAAAAACATTTACAAAGTTTCTAAGATAAATAATAACCACAGTTGTGAAGTTCCTTATGCAGAAAATTAGTCTTTGGATCTCCCTGATAGGAGTTTGGGACATTGTAGCATTTCATTAAATGTGTGTTTCTGTTTCCCCCCTGCCCTATATCAGAGATGTTTGCATTTTCATCCTAAAGAAACACTATCAGATTTGTCAGGACAATTTGTGCACGTTGAGTCTTACCGACCCAGGGTTACTTTAAAGATTAATATTTGCATAATGCATTCACCAAATACTGTCACACTCATTATCTTTTCCCCGAGAGAAGTGAGTAATGATGTGCTCATTTGCACTGGAGGAAAGTGACCTGCAGGACCTAGTAAGTTTGGTGACAGGTTTTGGTCCTAGGTCTGTCTTGTTTCCATAGGTGAGATGTTTTACTCTGCCCTGCGCCTGTTGAGCCGGCTCATTGATTGACTACAGAGGTACTTACTGAGCCCTGTGCCAGGAACGAGGGGCACAGTGATGGACACAATGGACACAAAGTTGTCTTCATGGAGCTCCAGCCTCCTGGAGGACCCAGAGCATCACTTGGCACCGTGCTACGTACGAGACTGAGTGCAGCGGAGGGGAACCAGGGGGCCCCCGGAGGAAGGGGAGTTTCATTCTGAGCCTGAAAGATGAGTCATCCAGGTGAAGAAGTCGGGACTGGGGGTGAGGTAGAAAAGAGGAAGAGTGGTGTCCAGGCCGAGGAGACAGCATGTGCCAAGGCTTGGAGGAGAGAGAGAATGCTGTCACAGAACAGAGAGAAGCTTGTCCCAGCCAGAGTATAAGGTGTGGGGGCGTGAGGAGTGAGAAATGAGGCACTCAGGAGCAGCCCCTCCAGCACCCCGAACCAGGCTGAAGAGTATGACCTTGACCCCAAGAGCAAAGGGCAGCTACTGAAGGGTGAGGAAGGGCGTGACACAGCCAGGCTGGGCTTTAGAAGACAGAGTGGGCAGAATGGAGGGTGTGCCATGACAGGAGAGACTGAAGTCAGGAAGCTGGGTCGGGTCAGCAGAGATCCTCATTCAAACCCACTTTCTGCCCATCTGGAGCCCCCAGGACCTCCTGAGCCCACCCCCAGTATCCGTCAGGACTCTGGGCTGCAGGAACAGACCCCAGCCCAGCAGCTGAGGCCTTTCGAGGCGGGTGATGGGCCCAAGGGCTGGAGAAGAGGCTGAGGAGCTCTTGGGACAGAAGGAAGACGGCAGGAATCAGGCTCCATGTGCCAGGACTCTCAACTCTACCATGGTTCACCTCTGCTCGTCTCGGCCTCTTTCTGCCAAGCAGCCTCAGTTTCTCCCACTGTCCCCGGGGCACCCCTATAAGGACAGAAAGGTAGCCCCAAGCAGCTGTTTCCAACCCCATGATCCCAAAGGCAATAGGGAGCTTCCCCCAGTAGTTCCAGGAGAAAACTCCGGGAGGGAGCCAAACAGCTTGTAGGCAGGGGAGCATTCTTTCCAATGCTACACCGCCAGGAGATCTCACCTCTTATAAAACAAACCTGCACCACAGCAGGAGCTGTCCAAGGTCCTGGCCTCCAACAGAGGATTGGTGGGTAAAGGGCAGACCCCTGCCCTCTTGTCTCATGCTGCCTGCAGCTCACAGCCCCCTGGGACCCACAACCCAGACCTTCCCCAGCCTCTGTGGCCTCACACCAGACCTCGCCTGGCAAACCTTCCAACCCAGCAATTCCACATCTAGGTATCAATACTAGAGAAATATGCCCGTGTGCACACGGTGAGACACACGTAGGGATGTTTACTGCACTATAAGGATGTTTATATAGAGAACAAAAAGGAGACAACCGACATATCCATTAGAAGGGAAATGGAGAATGGAGGAAAAAAGAAGAAAGCAAGGGAGCGGGGGAGGGAGGGAGAGAAAGGAAGAGGAGGAGGGGAAGGAAGTGGGGGAAGGCGGAGAAGGAAGGAGGGAGGGAGAAACATCCAAGCGTCTGAGATAAATTTCTTTATTAAAATAAATGAGGGCCCTCTCTGTACTGACATAGAAAGATGTCATGATATTGTTAAATGATTAAAAAGCTAGATGCACAAATATATACAATATGACACCATTCGTCTGTTTAAAATTAAGCATGCATATCTGTGTGTGTAAAAACGAACAGAGGAAGATGGGTAGGGCTCACACACCACACTGATGTCAGAGGTTACTGCGGTGGCAGGTGAGATTTGGAGGGAGGGGAGCACAGAGGTGCTTTCTCTTTACATGACCTGCTTGAATATATAACAGTAAGAGTGCCTGCATATAGCCCTTGGATAATTAGAAATAACTGTAAATGAATGGGAGAAAATAAAACGCAGGCAATGTTGCTTGTAATACCAAAAAACAACAACCAAAAAAAGCCATCTAAATACAAATACATCTAGAGGGAACTGACTGGAATAAATGATGCTGCCTATTACAACAGAGCACCAGGCAGCCAGCAAAAGATGGAGCAGATTTACATGCGCAGATATTCTCAAATGGAAAGAAAATTACAAATTAGTGTGTACCAAATATTCCTGTTCTGTAAAAGAAAGAACATTCAGAATATGCAGAGAAAAATATAAGCCGTAGTGGAAGGAGTCGGGCTTCGGAATCTCAGGGACCTGGGTCGCAGCCTCTCTGGTGGTCATCAGTGGAGTGCGGTGGGGCTCACCCCACTGCTCTGAGCCTCAGTTTACCCATCCCTAAAACAAGAATAACAATAGTGTCTACTTCATGGGGTTACGTGAGGATTCATTGAGCTAATGTGGCCAAAAGGCTTATTATCACAGAGGACACAATACAGCAAGCTTATTATTATCATCCAGTGTTTCATCTGGGAAGCCGGTTTGGGATTAAGAGGGAAGAACAGGGCACTTAATTTACTCTTGATACACTCCTGCAACGTTTGAATATTTCAGTGAGGGTGTATCACTGTCTGCTATGACTGAGTGATGTCCCACCCCAAACTCATCTGCTGAGGCACTAACCCCCGTGTGATGGTTTTGGAGATGGAGCCTTTGGGAGATGGTTCAGATGAGGTCATGAGGGTCGAGCCCTCGTGATGGGGTTAGTTCCCATACGAAAGGAGACACCAGAGAGCTTGCTCTCTCTCTCTCTCCAGGCATGAGGACACAGTGAGTAGGCGGCTGTTTACAAACCAGGAAGAGAGCTCTCACCAGAACCCACCCGTGCTGGCACCCTGATCTCGGACTTCCCAGCCTCCAGAACTGTGAGAAATAAATTTCTGTTGTTTAAATTACCCAGTCGATGCTACTTTTTATGGCAGCCCGAGCAGACTAAAACATTCTCAAAATTTAAAAAAATATAAAGATTAAAAGGGAGAAAAATAGCCTTGGTCGAGCAGCTGCCTGCAGTGTGTCTGTCCTGCTGGGCTCTGTGCCTCAGCTCTGCTCTGGTGGGAGGCTGCTGGACCAGCTTGTGGGTAGATACGCCCGCAGCCCTCATCTGGGGAAAATTGGGTGCAGGGCCACAGCAGTGATTATGGAGGAGGACTGGGAACTGAGCCAGGCCCTCGGAGCACAGCAGGACAGGCAAAGACGGTCCCTCCCCACTGCGGGCTTGGGAGCCAGAGGACTGGCAGAGGGGGGTGACAAGCGTTCTCTTGTCACCTGCCTGCGTCCTGTGATTTAATATAGTTTCGACATTCCTCCAGCTGAGTGGCAGCCAGGGCTCCAGCCACAGGAAATTAGGCAGATAAAAGCCGGAGCAAAGGGCGCTGAGACCTTGGCTCCCTGTCACTCTGCCAGAGACAGGCTGGCACAAGAAGCCACTGAAGTCAATAAGGAAATGGATCAGGGCTGAAGGGAAAAGAGAAATTGAGAATTCTACAAAATTACTCCTTCTTTGAGAGTCACGTGGTCCTGCTGCCGTCTCTTTGGCGGAAGGGGGGTCAGGGAGGCCCATCCAGCAGCGCAGAGGAGAGCCCCGGCCACTGGCAATGGATTCTGAGCACCTACTGTGCGTCAGGCCAGTGCAGGCCCCAGGGATGCAGCAGCGACAGGACAGGAGAGGCCCCTGCCTCATGGACACCATCACGATCATGACAGCAGTAGATGACAGTCCTGCGTGCCCTCTATGTGCCGGCTCTGTGCTCCCTGCCCTCACTCGTTTCTTTTAACCCTCACAGCCACTCTATGAAGCAGAATTATCCTTATTTTACAGAAAATGAAACAGAGGCTCACAAAGCACAAGTCACCCACCCTGACATCACCTATGGGTAGGCAGAGTTACGACGTGAGCCGGGTCTGTCTGTGTGAGTGCACGCCCCGACCCACTGCACAGTGTGCCCTCCCTGGCACCTTCTAGAATACTCTAGAAGTGACTCCCGTGCCCAAGGTCTCACCGGAGTCGGGGACGGACCACGAGTGCAATCCCCTGTACACACCCGGATGGGGACTGGAGGAGCTGTGAAGTGGGGTCTTGACTCGAACGTTCAAACCCAGGTCCTGAGGACTGGCTTTGAGCAGCCAGGGCCCACGCTCAGCCCTCCCCCACCCCACACTGGATCCCTGCAACCACCCAGCACGTTTACCTTTTCAGCCACGCCCTTTGGTTTTAACCGTTCATCCATCTGTCTTCTAGATTCACCTGTGCTCCTCGGGGGAGCACCCAGCACAGGGCCTGCACACAGTGGGGCAGACGGCGTGTGCTTCTGAGCACGGACCTGGAGTGAGACAGACGGTCCCGGCTTTGCTGTTTACCGGCCACGTGGCCCCGTGCACTCAGCACCTGAGGGTCTCCTTGCTCCTCTGTGAGAGCACCTTCACCTCCTCTAAGGTCGTGGTTGGAGGTCGAAGAAGAAAACAGGTGTAAAGCTCTCGGCACAGAGCCCGGCATATACCAAGTGGGCAAGGAATACTCACTTTTATTATTAATGATAATATTTATAACAGCTGCTTGAATAAGATATAAAACCAGAGGTTGTTACTTCCTTCTGTTTCGAGACTTCTGCTCCCTGGGAGTGCTCATTCATTCATTCATTCACTCATTCCACACACATGAACTGGGCACCTTCCATGTCCCAGCAGAGCCCCCCCAGGACTTACCACAGTGAAGAGGACAGACAGGCGCCCGCCATCCTGGGACTGATATTCCTGTGGGGAGGAGCTAAGATCCCTAGGCACCAGGCACATCAATTAGACCATTACAGGCCTGGGCAAGGAAAGCAAGGACAAAACAGGACGCTGTAAAGACAACAATGCTCTTAAGATCTTCCTCCTCAGTGTGAGAAGGAAACAACAGGACACACCACACAGCGTCTGTGGGGTGCTGAGCTCCCTGGTGACCGTTGAGCCGTCCCCTCCCTGTCCCTACACAGCCTATGTCCCGCTTGGTGCCCTTGTGCACCACACAAGCTCCTGGTTGCTCCACAGCAACTGGCTCGGTGGCCCCCCCTCCGGCCGTCATGCCTCTGTGGGCCTGCCTGTCTCTGAGCAACCTCTCTGTCTCCCGCAGAGCCCCCACCACAGCCCCCAGAGATGGGACCACCACACCCCCAGCCTTAGCTGATTGGACCAGGGCTGGACACCTGACCGGGCCAGACGAGTCAGGCTTGGCTGCGGCCTGAGAGACCCTGGCCAGTCTCTGCTGGTGGCGAGCAGTGGGAGGAGAGAGGGCCTCTTGGCTGGAGCCCCAGCCCCCTGTGGACTGCAGAGGGAGGGGGGGGTGCAGGGACTAGAAAGGAGAGGGGGCCTGATGGTTTCCCTCCCATAGCCCGGAGGCCCCCTCTCCTGGGCTCTGCACCCCCCTCCCCGCCCCCACCCATCCACATCCACGCAGTGAGCTCCTGGCTTATCACTGACACAGAGAGCCTTGATTGGCCTCCCCCTGCCGCCTCCCCACCTCCCCCCAGGCCAAGTCAGGGACTTCCCTTCCCACAGCCCCTCTGAGCCCCTCTGGGCCCTGTGACTTCTCTGTTACATCCCAAGGGCCACACTCCTGTGGTGCTCAGCCATGTTTGCTGAAGGGCTAAGTGAATGAGTCAGCTGGTGACAAAGTCTCAGAGGACCCCCGACAGTGGGGAGAGCCAGGCCGAGGGGTGGACAGACCTGGGCTTGATTCTGCTCTGCTGCTCGTGGCCTCCCTGAGCGTCACCCTGCACCTGCAGCGCGGAGGGAGGGTGGGGCACCACAGGGGGAGTGGGGAGAGTGCCTGGCACCCAGCGGCACCTGGTCAATGCCAACTGTGGTGACGGTTATGGCACAATTATTTACGTCTTTAAGAAGAAGATACAGACGTAGCCTTGCGTCCTTCTCCGCAGTGCCCATTTCTAGAGTCCTCCCCGCCCCACCTCACCACTGCAGGTGATGGGGAGCTGTGGGGCACAGGGTGTGCACGGCCACAGGAGGCAAATGCTCAGCCGGCCATTCCCGCAGGCCTCGTCACTAGGAGAGGGGACTGGGCAGGGAACCCCAACCCCGCCCGAGCAACCTCGGCTCTGTCCTCCCCAGGAGGCCAGCTCAGCCCTTATGTTCGCCTCCAGGCCTGGCAGCACCTGCCCCCAAGCCTCCCTGTGGACACACGAAACCGAGGGCGGGTGGGGACTTGCCACGCTGCCAGCTGGGGCTGAGCCGGGCCATTGCTGTCCAGCTGTGTCACGATGGAAATGGAAGTGCGGGCCCAGCTCTGAGAGGGGAGGAGAGGAGGGAGGACATGGGCCGGGCGGGCGTGGGGAAGCGTGGGGAGGGGTACAGTGGGTAATGGTCCTGTAGGAACAGAGGAGAGAATTAGCCCGTTGCTTCAGGGTGGGCTCTCTTCTGATATTTCTAACAGCTCATCAACCTGATAGATTTCTTGTTAAATCATCCTTATTATTATTAAATCCTAAGTATCTAAATCTGTCTTCTTCCAGGGTTCAGATTTTGGCCCCACGTCATGTACTCCCCCTGACTCCTGGTCTGGGGCCCTGACTCCCCTGGGCAGCTCTCTAGGCTCCTCTGGGGCAGGGGAGGGGCTGCCCCAGCCAGGCAGCAATGGCCAAACCGAGGTCACTGGGCTTTGGCCTCTGACATCCCCGGGACTGAGCCCTCAGTCGGAAACGGGGAAGTGGCTGACAGCTCAGGGTTTGCATCCTCGGGGAATCTCTCCACATCTGCAGGCCTCAGTGTCCTCGTGTGTCAGGTGGGGAAGGTCAACTCTAAGGGGTGTGGCGGAGGGGAAGTGGTACGACAATGTGGGAAAAAACCCAGAGCCCCTGTTTCTGAGCAGTTGCTCAGGAGATGGTGGGCTCCCTGCCCTGTGCCCACAGCTCCTCCCTGCAGACATAGCAACCCGGAGGTTGTGCAGATGATATAAAACCAGCCCAACTGACTAAAAACGGCAATTTATTGGCTGCAGTAACTGAAAAATCCATGAGGAGTTCCAGTTTCTGAGCTGGCTTCACCAGGGGGTCCCCAGGACCTCCCAGGACCTGGTTTCTCTCTCCTCCATCTCTCACTCTTGACTCCTCTGGGCTGGCTGTGTCCTCAGACAGACCCTCTGCTGAGGGAGACGAGAGGCTGTAGCCCAAGGCCCCTGCTTGGGGTCAGGGGTCTTTTCCCAGGAGCCCAGCTCCAGGCTCACACGGTTTGATCACACACCCCTCAGAACCAATCACTGTGGCCATGGCAAGTGGGATGTCCTGATTGGCTTGGGCTCAGGTCTCCCCATCCGGATCTTGAGGATGGATATTGGGGGAAAGGAGTTCCCCAGATGGCCCAGGCTGTGAAAGAGCAGGAGCCAGGCAGGGGTGGAAGAGGCCCAGGTAGTTATGGGGTGGGGCAGGACCAGGAATCCCTTCGCCTGGCATTCAAGGCCCCGTCCACCTGGCCCAGCTCACCCTGGATTTGCTTACACCCTTTACACTCCTGCACTGTGCAGGGCTCCTGGAACTCCATGCTGTTTCTTGCCTCAACCATTTGGATTTGCTGCTCACTCTTTCTTCTCAGAAGGCCCTTCTCTATATTTCATCCACTTAGCAAGCTCCTATTCATCCATCAAAACCCAGATTAGAGACCTCCTCCCCGCCATTTCCCAATCCCTGTAGAATAAATCATCCTCTTTTCTCTGCTGCTTCTAGACTATCTAACTTCCTCTGTATAAGTCCTTATCCACTAACTTGTGACTTATTTATTGTCTACTCATCCATACAGCTGGATTTGAATGTTGGCAGGAGGTTGACAATCAGCTGACCAGGGCTTGAACCACTAATGACTCTGAGGCTTGGTCACTGCCATCCCTGGGAGCAGCTGAGACTGTGCCCCCAGACACTCCCCTGGCTTGCAGCCCGTTTGAGATGTGATGTGGTATCCTCAAAGGGCAGGCAGCGTACCCTGACTTCTTTAGCGTCATTGTGGGCAGGGACTGGCACGAGAACCAGGAGATGCGTGCATCACAGAGCAGGAAGGAGATATCTTCTCAGCGTCTGTGAGGAGCTTGGCCCCGCTCTGGTAACTAGAGGACGGGCAGCCCAGGGCACGAGGACCCAGCCCCCTTGGCACAGACACTGGCATCGCCACAGCCACGGGGGCATGGCCAACAGGGCCACCTACAGGCACCTCCAGGTCTTCCCAAGCAGCGGTCAGTGATGGCTGGAGGGGGCACAGAGTAGCCTGCACCTGGTGACTGTAGCTCTTGGTGAGCTGGGTTTTGAGCCCATGGCACTCCCTCACATTGAGGGAGAAGATTGCAAGGGACAACAGTTCCCTCAGGTGCAGGAAGGACTCAGAGCTGGCGAGATCCAAATTGACCTATTAGATGCCCCCTTTTTCCATCCACAGCTGGTGAGACCCAGGGACATCAGAGATGATGTCCTGGTGACCCACAGTCACCCAGCCTGGGGTGCCTATCCCCCCAACATAGCCATGCCTGCTCCCCATTTGGCCTAACACAGAGTCAGAGTCTCCAGTCAGGAAGAAATTGTGGCCCTTGTTGTTGAAAGGCCCCAGTGCCTCCAGCCCCAGCACCTCCAGCCCCGGCGGCCACAGTCACACCTCCAGCTCTCAGAGCATGCAGTGGACACGACAGCGGCTGTGTCCTGGGTGGTTTACACACAAACCCACTGCACTGCACCTGCCCAGATTTGTACCAGGACACGGAGAAGAGCGGGTGGCATAATTTATTTTCTTTGAACAAATCAACTTTCCACGAAAGCCAAGCAGTGTCGAGATTCAGTGTGTCCGGACATCAGAGACAGAAAAATGAATAGCCAGTTCTGCAGGGTTATTGGTCTCCTCCACGCTCACCTGCTGTTCCTCCCGGGGCTGGCCTGCAGCCTAGCTGTGTCTCAAAGTCCCCTACTTCCACCCAGCACTAACACCCACTGGCACTTTCCCGCTGGTCTCTCTGTCTCTCCTTCCCTCCCCACTGCTTCTCTCTCCCTTTCCTCCTCATCCTCCCCTGCTGCTGGGATCTCTGAGGAGAGAGAAATGCGATCTCAGAATGGTGTTGCCTTCCTTTAATCAGGACCTAATTCCTCATCACAGAGCTCAGAGACGGAGGTTTGCAAAGAAGACAAGGAAGGCGCTGGTGGTAATTAACATCTCCCTGCTCCCTGGGAAACAGGAATTATTCCAGGGTGTGGATTTGTTTTTAAGGAGCTTTACATGGGAGGCACTGGGAAGCCAGTCCATGGATTAGCAGATACCCCACCAAACAAATCAAGAATTTGAAGGAAAAAAGGATTGAGAGCTGAGAGACCAGAGGGTAAGCCTTGGGCAGGGTTAGGGAGACCCCACCACAGGGCTGGAGCCAGTCTGGCCCCCACTACCAGGATGACTGGATGCTCTGGACCTCGGAGGGGAGGGGTTCCCCTCCTGGCTTTGTAGCTCTCCTGATCTTCCTGTCCTGTCCACATTCTCTAACCAACGCTGCTTTGATTAGATCTCTTCCACCCAGACGTGATGAGGAGGACCCCAATGGCTGGAGTGGGAGGGCGCTGTGGGGGAGCAGAGGGAAACGGCGGTGGGTCCATCTGAGGCTAACTCAGAAGGACATGAAATGCTGAGTGCAGGAGTTTGGGTTTGAACCTGAAGGCAAGAGGAGCCACCGAGGGCTTGGGGTCCTGTGTGTGTCTGTCTGTCTGTCTGTGTGTGTGTGTCACAGTGGAGAACAGGATGGGTGTGTGCTATGGGGTGGCTTCTCAGTAGGGGTGGATGAGAGGGGAGCCTGAGGCAGGGGGACCAGGTACAAGGGTGTCTTGGCGGTCGGGTGGGAGGTGACGGTGGCCTGGACCCGGCCAGCATCCAGGCTGCAGCGAAGGAGACAGACGCCATCACAGGGCAGCAGGTGGAATGCACCGTCGCAGCGGTGACTTTGGCAGGAGGAGGGGAAGGAGCGGAGAAGTGAGCGACTGCTCTGTGCTCACACCTGCTCCTTGGCAGAGCTTCCCAGCCCCCTCGGGTGGTCGGGTGGTCAGATTGGGCATCTCAGTTGTCAGGGGGACACAGAGATATGTTCCAGGTCACCAGATACCCTGAGGCAGTGCCACATCCAAACCTGGAATAGGTCAAGGGATGTTTCTGAGGCAGAGGCGACGGTCCTCAGTGAGCGCCCAGACGCGGAGGGAGGGGGTGGGAGCGGAGGAGGAGCAGAGATGGCGGCATTTCCCTCTCCCCTTCTTCTCCTCTGCGTTCCAGCCAGGTCCTCATCCCCACCCCCACGCCCTGTCTCCTCCCTGCTGACCCGCACTCCAGGGCTGCGTCCATCAGCCTGTCCCTCGTTAGTGGCCTTTGCTGAGTCCCTTCCAGTCTCTGAGCCTCAGTTTCCTCCTCCACCAAGTGGGTGAGACCCCTTCCTCCCACACTGTTGGGGGCTGCAGTGAAATCGTGGCAGTGAAGGAAGCCGGAAGTGGCCTGGCACCAAGGCTCAGCATCCGTGCCTGTCTGTTCCGTGCCCTTAGATGATGTTGGGTTTGACTGAATTTGGGGAATTACAGGATCTGGCACAGAGTAGGACCTCAATTAACATTTCTCACGTGAACACATTAGTTAATGGGCTTGAATTCTGGCTCTGACACTGAACCGCTGTGTGACCTCTAGCTGGGGCCTCAGTTCCCCGTCTCTGAATCTCTATGATGTAGAGCCATTTGCTCCCTGGATTCCAAGTAAACACTGTAGAGAAACAGACCCGTATTCAGGGCCGCAGGGAGTCTGGAGGCAGAAAGTGAAGACAGACTGTCCCGAGAAGCCAGCTGCCCCAGCGCTTCACGCTGCTCCGGGCGGGAGGCTGCGACCCCCTAGACAAGGCCTCAGCCAGCCGGACGTGCTCACCAACCATGGAGCTTCAGCCCACGTCCGTCCTGGAGGAGGGTTTCCAGTAACAATTGTCTGAAGGTCAGGAGGCGGTGAGGTCATGGGGACGGTGGGCGGGCACCCACCAGGGAGGTCTCCAAAGGGCAGGCCTCCAACTAACCCAGGAGGCCCCAGAGGGCAGCTTCACGGGCGTTTGACCAGTGTGGCCACATGGAAACCTGCTCAAAGAAGGGCCTGACTGGGAATTGAATGCTCTGCAGTCTCTGTCTTGAAATTCATAATGGTTTTTGAACAAGGGGCCCCATGTTGTCGTTTTGTACTGGGCCCTGCAAACCATGACCCAGGGTCATTCCACACCGCAGCGATCCTGGGAGACAGACTGCCATCCCCTCACACAGACGAGGACACTGAGGCTCTGAGTGGTCAGGAGCCTTGTCCGAGGCCCCACAGCTGGTGAGGGAGGGCCAGGCACAGAGCCACCGTCTCTCCACGAGGCTGATGGAGGCTGGCCCTGTGCCAACCGCGGAGACAGAGACACCGTCACTGCCCTCCAGGACCCCAGCCCCAAGGGGGACAGACGATGACGATGCAGTGGATCTGCTAGGGGAGCACAGGCCGTGTGGGAGCCGGAGGGGGACCCTAACCCAGCCCGGGGTGTCCGGGGGCTTTCCTGGGGAGGAAGAGGAGTGGGAGGGGAGGGGGAGGAGGAGGAAGAGGAAAGGAGGAGGAGGAGGGGGAGGAGGAAGAATGTGTTCAGGTGGCAGGGTCAGTTCAGATGCTTCCCCCACTGAGCCGCTTTCTTCCCTCCCTGGGAAGGAAGCACCTTAAACTCATTGTCATGTTGACACAGATGACCCCAAAGGCCCCCAGATCCATGACCCCCTCCTCGGGCTGCCCCTCCTCCCTCTTTCCCCATCTCCAAAGCAAAGGCAGCCTCTGGGGTTGCAGAGCAAGGTCTGCTGTGTGTCTCTGGGGAGTCACTTGCCCTCTCTGAGCCTCAGTTTCCCCGTCTGTGAAGTGAGGGGCTTGGACAAGAGAAGAGGGCTCACACTCGATGAGCCCTACTGTGTGCTGGGCCCTGACCTCCTGCCCCCCACGCAGAGTCATGTGCAGCCAGGATTCCTGGTGCTCCCTCGCGAGTCCTGAAGCACAGAGTCCTGCTCCTGCTCCTCCCCTTCCCCTGTGTGACATCACAGTCACCAGGCAGAACAGCCGTCCTCCACATCACACCCGTCACTGCTCTAGGGCCTGCTGTGGCTCCCGCTCTTGGCTGCCTCGAGCCATCACGCCTCCCTACCCAGCAGCTTTACCACCCAGCTCCTCTCCCATCTCCCCCTCCTGGAAACTCCAGGCAGAGGGGTCTTCACTGTGCTCCCAACACCCTAACTCCACCCTACCCTGCCTTCCCTTCCTCCCTCTGAGGAACTCCTATGCATCCTTCAAAGCCCAGACTTTATCTCTTTGGTGAAGCCCTGTGTAGGCAGAACTAATCGCACCTTCAACTCTGCCCCAGGGCAGCTAGTAGAGAACATGTTCTGAGCCTGTAACTCGTGCCGGGCTCTGTCCTCACCTGCATCATCTCATGTGATCCTCACTACCACCCTGTGAGGCAGAGATCATTACTATCTCTGCTGTCCAGATGAGGAAACTAGGCTCAGAGAGGTGAGGTAACTTGCCTGAGGCCACAGAGCCAAGAAGCAGTGGAACCCTACCTCTTCATGTTATCTGTGTGGGAGGCAGCTTGTGGCATGGCCCCCAGTGACCCCCGCCTCCTGTGTTCACACCCTGTGTAACCCTCTCCCCTCGAGTGTCGGCAGGACCTAGGAACTTGCTTCCAAGGAACAGAATATGGCAAAAGCCTTGGGGCTTCACTTTTGAAATTAAGTGACAAAAGACTCTAACATCTGTCTGGCTGGTATTCTCTCTAATTGTCTTCTTGGCTTCCATGCTTTGATGAAGCAAACTTCACATTGGAGAGGCCCACATGGCAAGGAACCAAGGGCAGCCTCCGGCCAACAGCCAGCAAAGAACTGAGGCCCTGAGTCCACAGTCCATGAGAAAGCGAATCCTGCTGACAACGATGTGAGCTCAGAACCAGTACCCTCCCCAGTCGAGCCCTCAGATGAGACCACAGTCCTGGACAACACTTTGCAGCCTATGTGAGATCGTGAGCCTGAGGACCCAGGTAAACTGTGACTGGACTCCTGGCCCACAGAAACTGAGATAATCAGTGTGGGTTGCTTTAAGCAGCTAAGTTTCTGGGTAACACGTTGCAAAGCAAGAAATAAGTACTACAATCTGTTTCCTGGTCTGGCTCCCCAGCTAGAGCTCTAGCAACTCAGAGCAGGGGTCGCTTCTGAGTCATCTGTACTGCAAACGCCTAGAGCAGTGTCTGTAAATGCAAATCAATGCATGTCTTTAAAGGAACAGTCAGTTCCCACTTCTGAGCCTTTGTCACGTGGGTTTCCCACCTGGCGTGCCCTTCCCACCCCTTCCTGCCAAGTGTCTCCCGCATCCATAGCCTGCCGCCTTAGGAAGTCTTCTTGAGCACATACTTCCCCAGAATCTCTTTAGGTGCTTCTGTCCACTGCTTGCCTCCTTGGAGTCCCTCCTCCCCCCGACACACACACACACCCACACACCCACACACACACACACCCACACCCACACACACACAGGAGATGTACATCCCAGGGCCCCAGGACGACCTCACTCAGCCTCCCCCAAAGAGCCCGGCCTGTGCTTCACAGGAAGATGTTCAGTGTCAGCAGAATCGAACATGAACCCAGCCTGTCTGGGTCGGTGACAGGTCCCCCCACTGGTGTCTGGAGTCCCAGCTCTCCTGATGTGCAGATCCCCACGTCCCTCCTGCAGGGGTCAGGGAAAGAGCAGGGACTCTGGGTCAGCCAGGCCTGGGTTCAGTCCCCTCCTGCCACCAACGAGCTGAGTGACCTGGGACAAGTCGATTCATCCCTCAGAGCCCCAGACTCCCCTCCAGAAAAGGGGGAGCAGCAGTGGCCATCAGGGGGCAGAGAAAGGTTTGATGGGCTCAGCAGGTACCCTCCCTGCACACAGTAGGTGCTCAGTGAACGCCAGCAACCCCATCCTCCCCCGCCCCTTGCAAAGGCCGGCAAACTCTGTGAGTCGCGTCCAATTCAGAGCTAACAATTCAGAGAAGCTTTTGAATGAATCCTTCATGTATGGCCTCCAACCCCAGCCCCGCCCCTCCCTCCGAACACCGAACACCAACCCCCCCTTCCAGTCCCCAGCCCGGCCTCGTGCCCACCCCAGCCCCACTGCTCCTAATGTCATTTGTGTGGTTTTTGTGAGGTTGTTCCATCCACTACGTAGAATAAATCTTTCAGGATGTCTAAATTCCAATCTTCTTTTAATTTGCCCCCCCCGGCCCCCGGAATGACTGTTCAGCAAAGGTCACACAAGAAACCCGCCGCATGGGACAGGAAGAGGAGGCAAGGACTCGGTTAAGAAGCCCGCTCCATTCATCAGGGCAAATCGCAGCGCTCCCCTTCCAAGGAGCACGCGCTCCCCCAGGGCCGCAGAGCCCAGAGTGAGGACGCTTTTCTCCCACAGCCTCAGACACGCGTAGTTTAGGAGCTGAGCCGCCTGCTTCCTTGGGCCGCGCGAGCCCTGATGGTCGTGAGCATCCTCATCCCCATCAACCCCGCTGCGCTGTGCGGTGGGGGCCAGTGGCACCGATAGCACAGCCGTGAGGAGGGGGCGGGACTGAACCCAGGTCTGCGGGCCCTCAGGCCCCTGCTCCTCTCCCCTCTCCTGCTCCCTGGGAACGCGGGAGGCATTAGGACGGGGAGGGTGGGCAGAGAAATCAGCCCGATCCAGGCAGATGCCCACCAGGCCTTGGGTTCAACCTTGGTACCAGAGGCCTTAAGTACAGGCCAAAAAAACAAAAAAACCTTGATTAATTAGGGCAGCCAACTGTGCGTTTAGCTGCAAGATGTCCTCGAAGCACAGTGACACAGAGACTAGATTCTGAAATGATCCATGTCATCGCCTCCAGGGGCAGCGGAGCCCACCTGGCTTGAGACCAGCACCCACCCCCACCCGGCACCAATCCCCGAGTGGGCTTCCTTGACCCATTTTACAGCTGGAGAAACTGAGGCTCTGAGACATTGAGTAACTTTTCCAAAGCCACCCAGTGGTCAGTGGCAGGGCTGGAATAACTCTGACCTGGTTGGGTAATCCACAGACCGGCCTTGTCCGCCCACCCCCGGCTCTGGGCTTCGTCCCGACCCCCGAGAAGGGGCATCACTCCCTCTTCCGTGCCATCACATGGCAGGTTGAGCCTCCTACTCCTGCTTTCGTCTTGGCTGTTCTCATCCTCTTTCTCTTTCTGCCTCGGTGAACTGAGGTGGGTCAAGTGTCCCCATGGCCAGTGCCAGGCTCTGCCCTGGAGGAAGATAGACCCCTCCCAGCTGAGGGTCAAGCTGGTCCCTGTGTTTGCCCAGGAGAAACAGCTTCTGCGATGGGTCAGGTTCACTGGTTTTCATATTTAGCTCTTCATTGGGGCAGGATGATGGGGGCCGGGAGGAGGCAAGAAGTGTGGACAGAGGGGTGGGTGGGTCGTCTGGGGATACGTTTAGGCTCAGGATCAGCAGATGTGCCCACAGTGGAGCAGGTTCCCCTGTCAGGTGGTGAGATCCCCGTTCCTATAAGAGTTCAAGTTATTACAGGACAGTGAAGGAGGGCTTCCTGCATAACCGGGGTGATGGACTAAGGTCACTTCCTTGGTCATTCCCGTTCCAGGATGTCTATTTCAACTCCACGTTTCTCTGGGTCGATTCTGAGATTCCAAGGGTCCAATAAGCCGTGGGGGAGGTTCCAGGTCTTCTCCAGGGATGCCTTAATTCTGCGACTTTCAGGCCCAGAAGCCCACAAATGATCCTGTGATTCTAGGATTCTAGGATTCTGTGAAAGGGACCAGATGCTCAGATTCTGCGACTGAGGACTTTATGAAAGTGTCTTGGAGCCTATGAAAGAGGCTCTGATTCCAAGATCCTGTGCATCGCAGATGCCGTGAGAGGACTGACAGATCTGAGAATCCTCGACTGTGTGAGAGAAGGAAGGTTCCAAACCCTCCCCTCCCACCTTTCAGCGTCTGCAGAGGGAAGATGCAGCGATGACCTGCCAGCTCCTCTCAGTGCTAACATGTGTGTCCCCAGGAGTCCCTGACTCCGCGTCCCCCTCTGCTCACCTGGCTCCCCGCCCCCCAGGTCCCCTCATGCTGAGCGGGTTAAACGGGTCCTAAAGCCCCCAGGTGACCGACCCACGCGGCCAACAGCTGGGCAGATGTGCTCCCAGCTGGACTCTGCTCTTCTGTTTTCTCCTGCTGCGTTAATTACGAGGAGCGTGACGGGGACGCAGCCTCCGCTGAGTGGAATTTTCTGGTGCATCTCCCTCTCTCCGTGTAAACAGCTTGGGGACGGGAGGCCAGGACTCCACCTCCATTTCAGTTCTGTGTGTTTCTCCCGATCCCCTCGCCCTGCTCCGCCATGGACGTCTTCTCCTCCATTCACTGTTTAATCCGGGCACTCTAGGTGGGCTCCGAGCAATGGCCGTCCTGCCGGGTTCAGTCTGGTATCTCTGGAAGGAAACTGGACCCTGGAAGGGGAGAAATGGGAGGCCAGGCAGGAGGGGCTGGAATTCTGGAGGAGGCCGCATCCACAGCGGGTCCTCCAGGACGTCCCGGGGTGGCCCCTCCCCGCCCACCCGACCTCAGCAGGAAGGCTGGGGTCCCGGGCTCCTGCAGCAGAGGGGGAACCCAGCCAGAGCCCAGCAGACTCAGCCATGGGGACAAGCCGTGTCCCTCTCTGCACCTGAGGACCCTCCCTGGAGACATCCCTGGAGTTGGCCCAGCCTGAGCCCCTGTGAGCTGGCAGGGGCATGGGGCAGAGGCCTCCAGGGCTGCGCAGACCCAGGCTCTGGGCTCAGGTATTTCCAGCCTGTTCCACCTGAGGCCCAGGGGCCTGGCCACCTGTGCGCAGCTCCACCCCCAGGACCAAGGGGCCGCTCCACCTTCTGCCTGTGAGATGTCGTCTCGCCCCATGGGCCCCATCGGCCTTGTTCACTCCTGAACTCCCCCCTGATGTGGGAATGTCGGGGGTGGAGGGATAGTGGAAGGCCTGGGAGAATTTGATTATCTACCCGCCAGCCAGGCCCACATGGAGCGACAGAGCCAGGACTCGAACCCAGGTTTGCTGAAATGAAAAGCCTCTTGTCCTCCATGAGCCGCCACTTGAAAGGAAGCCACAGCGGGCCCAGAGGTGGGTCTCAGGCAGCCCGGCGGGAGCGGTTTGGGGCAGAGTCTCTGCTCAGGGACCTCGTGCTCACTGCCGATCCAGACAGCAAGCAACACCTTCAGGGAACAGGAGGGGGCTGGTGCCAGCGAGAGCATGACTCAGTGTGGGAGGATCAAGGGGGGACCTTCTGAGGCCTGAGCCTGGCCCAGTATCTGGGCTTGGAGGCAGCTGCCCTTTGATCCAGGGCCCAGACACAAGCTGCCTCTGATGTGGGAAGACGCCTCGTGAAGCCAGATCTCATCAGGGAACAGATCAGAACTGGGCAGCCTCATTATCGCACTGGCCTATTTTCTACTTCCCCTAGCTGGGGCTGAGGGGGCTGCCATAGTAACCACAGACGGCCGAGGTCGCCCAGCAGCTCCTGGGACACTGCTTCTCCTCCTACAGGAGGAAGGGCCACGGCGGACAAACAGGCCCGTGTTCGAGGCCCAGCTCCTCCACTTACCCCTGCAAGCCCCTCCAAGCCCCTCCTGAGCCTCACTCTTCTCCTCTGTAAAATGGGCTGGAATAGCACCTACATCCTGAAGTCGCGAGGAATGCGATGCCCAGCATGGGAAGCACTCAGGATGTGTCGGCTGTGACAATGTTCGTGTTACTGAACACGTGCTGGCCCTGGAGTTTCGGGGACATTCACATTGATAAAGTGCCTATTGTGTGCCAATGAGAGGCCAAGACACATTTCCCTACAGCCTGTCCCTAAGCCTTCAGTAGGAGCCTAGGGAGCAGGAAGTTAACCCCACTCACAGAGGGATAAGGAGCTCAGAGAAGGGGAGGAACCTGCCCTGCATCTCCTGTGATGGGGCAGGCCTCCCACCCAGGCCAGGGCAGAGGCAAGATGACCACTTGGAATCCCCCCAGGGTCCTCTTGAAACACAGGTTCCAGGCCACCCCAACACATTTAAAGACTTAGGATCCCCGGGCCAGGGCCTGGGACTCCTAAGGGGATTTTGGGCAACAGAGCCCACACTAGGGGACGCCTGGAGGGGGATCAGCTGGGTGACTTCCAGGGTCTTCAACCTCCACCTTCCCAGAGTCTGAAAACCCAGCACCCAGCATTAAGCCCGGCGCCCGGCCCCTGCACCGGGAATGGCCCAGCTTGCTAGCCACATGGTGACTCAGTGAGAATCAGGGGACCCTCAGCTCGCCCGAGTACCCCCCTGGCTGTTCTGTCCTGGTCTGGGGTGCTGGCACATCCTCCCGGCCCACCCTCGCACACTGTCTAGACCGTCCCCCTGCAGACCCCACACTCCCCGTCACCATCACCGAGTAGAGCAGCTGCTCGCACTTTACAAGGAGGGGAACAGAGGAGGAGCCGCTTCAGGAGCTGTGAGCCCGAGGGACAATGGGAGGGGGCACGTTCTGATCTGTTAGTGGTTTTCGATGAGGGAGGCAAGGAGAGGTCTTGATCAGGAGGAGATGCTGTCCCCTCCTGGACGCCCTGCTGGGAGACCTGTGCCCTGAGGCAGCACCTAGACCCGAACCCCCACGAGGATGCGGTTCCCGTCCTGAGCACCCGGGCCCCTCGCCCTGCGCTTGGCACTTACACACCATCTCCTGTCATGGTCTCGTGCCCCAGCGAGGTGCGAACTGTTCTCCCCGTTTCCTAGGTGAGCAAACTGAGACCAGAGGGGCCGTCACGTGCCCAAAGTCACACAGCATGTGAGGGACAGTGCCCGGACTCACCGCAGCTCTTTGGATTGTGGGGGCCTTGTTCTCTTCATGGCGCCTATTTTGGGGCTCCTCAGACACTCTGCTGGGGATCCCCAACAGCACCCCTGCCCCGCCCAGCCTGCGGCTGCACCTGCCCCGGGCGTCCCTGCACGTCCTCGTTGAGAGTGCTGAACTGCAAACCACCCCTGACGCCCCGTGCAGTCCCCCTGGCCCGTCACGCACCCCAAGATAGTTACGGTGGCCACGGTGCGACCGCCGGTGCCTGCTTGCCCCCCGGGGAGGGGCTTGGCTGCCTTGCCACTTGCTACGAACGGTGCTGAGCCCTTGGCCCTGGGTTCTGGATCTGCTGCGCAACCCTCTGCATGTGCCGTCCCCATCTGGACTTGCTGCTGCTCCCCGTGCGGCGTGGGGCAGGGAACCGGCCCTGCAGTGTCCCCGCTCTGGCTCTGTGGGTCATCAGCGCTGTCGCTCCGACCCCTCGAATCTCATCTCCTTTAGGCACCCGCAGCGTGGGCGCCTGTGGTCATCTCTCCTCCGCCCTCAGCTCCTCCCTCCTAACTCTATGAGGTGGGCGTTCTTCCCCGACAATTTGGCTTGGAGACGTTTACCACCAGATTTGAGGACAAAAACTTGGCCATTTGCAAATAGGAACGAGAGAGAGTGGGGAATAGAAGATTCCCCTTGGGGTGCTCCTGCTCGGCCTCACCCACCGTCAACAGTCGGGCCTGGGCCGCCACCCCTGGTGTGGCAAAGCCTCTGGATAGCTCGAGGAGGGAGGGCAAGACAGGGCCTGGGGACCCTCACACAGACACTCCAGGGTCGGAGGCCTGGAGGGCAGCCCAGACGGAGAAGGGAGTCGCGCCCCCTCCAGATTCCTTGGTAGGGGGGTCTAAAGGGATGGATTCTGCCTGCCCATGTGCCTCGAGTGACAAATGCCTTCTCTGGTCACGTCTGCACCCTCCCCCAGTACCAGGAGGCCCCCCCTTCCTGGGCCACAGATCCCCTCTCCACCTGCCACTCCAGGCTCCCCCATCTTCCTCAAACACAGCTCACCAAGACCCAAGATGGCCCTCACACCCATCTCACCCGGGCTCCAGGGCCCATTTCACAGACGGGGAAACTGAGTCTCTGGTTCACCAGACAGCAGCAAAGAGGGAGTAGAAATAGCAGAAATTTCTGAGACAACAGGCCTGGCTTCCAATTCCAGCTCCAATTCCAGCCCTGGGCATGACCTACATATCTTTGAGCCTCCTTTCACGCCTGTAAACAGTTCATCACCTGCCCTCTCTGCACCAGCCCGGGACCCTGAACACATCCATCTGCCTTAGTTCCTCTGTCTGTAAAATGGGTCTGTAAAACCAATCACTGCGAAGTTTGAATAGAAAATCTATGTAAAGCTCCCAGCACACAGTAGGTGCCCAAGGAACGGTAGCTCAACAGAGGACCAAGGCTGCCCCGCCCCACATCCCCAGATATGGCGTCCCTGTGAGCAGAGCAGCGTCTCCCCAGGCCGACATGCCTGACGCCAACCGGCTCCAGTGGCCGAGCCTCCCGGCCATGAGGCAGCCCTGAGGAGGAGGGAGGCACGTCCTCCCAGCACAGAAGCCCCCTCCTCACGCCTGTCTTCTCCAGTTTTAACTGCATTTGCATCTAGAACAGATGGGGTGTTGGGTCTGTTTTTCCCCATTTTTCACAGAGTGTCAGTCCAAGAGATAATCATGCAATTAAAGGAGGAAAATTGCAAAATAATCCTCTTATCGGGACTGTGGACCGCCTCATCTTGCCTCCCCTGTAAATCCAGGAATGAACTGTAATCGCGAAGACAAACCCCTTGTTGAAACCCAGTAACCAATTCACTGTGGGGCCAAGAGACTCCCATTGTGGTCCAAGACCTGAGGAAGGAAAGAAAGAATCCTAATTAGTTTAGTCCTGTTTACCTAGACAAAAATAAAAAACAAAAAATATCGGTTGCAAAGCAATTTGCCGTCTGTCCATAGACCGTGGCTGCCCTGGGGAGACGCTGGTTTCCCTTCTTTCCGGGACTTGTTTATAACCTTCTGTTAATCAAACCGAGATCCGAGAGAGATGAGGGAATTACACAGAGAGGGTGGATTTCATAGGACCTGGAGCAGACGTGGGGAGAATCAGGATGTGTTAGCAGCAGGAGTTTGGGTTTGAAAGACCCCAAGATGCTGGCGCCTCCTTCCTCGGAGTCTGATGAGATGGTCCTTTTAGACTCGGCCCCTCAGAGGGAAGATTGTGGTCCCCAGAGGGTAGCCGTGTGGGTGAGGCTGTTCCAGCCAGGGACCCAGTGCAGGTGGGGTTCCCTAGACACAAAGCCTGAGACTGGGGACCAGTGGGCAAGTGGGAGGGTGCCCTCTCAGGAGCGGGGAGCAGGGGAAGCCGGGGAGGGAGGAGAGGAGCCAGGCAAGGGTGTGGGCTCAGCCTGAGGCCCCGGGGAGCCTGGAGCGTGCATGCCCACATGACTGTGCGGCCTCAGGCAACAAGCCCAGGCTTTCGTACCTGTGTCAGCCACTCGTGGGAGTGTAACTTTCTAGGCATTTCCAGCTAGTCAGCAGTCTGCTCCCTCCAGCTGAGGGCAATTCTCTGAAAGGGGTCTGGCTGTGAGCTGTTAGCAGCCAACACTCATCGCATCTGGAAGATGGGGGCGCTGACCTGGCGAAGGGCATCTGGGTGGGGCCAAAATTCCCCCACTCCCGTCTCTGACTCTGCCCATGGTGGGCATCTGACAGTGCTGCTCATCCAGCGTCGGGACCTGGTAACAGCCTTCTTCATTTTCCTTGGGGAACCACTGCTCAGCCTTGCCAGTCCTCCAGGTCCTGCAGAAGTCCCTCCACGCCCAGATAGAGGGGTGGGCTGGGCCACAGGCCTTGCCAATCAGAATCTCACATCCTCCTCGCACAGAGGTGGGCTCAGGGAAGACCCCATCAGAGCCAGTGGACTGAACTATGGGAATTTCCGCACACTTGGAGCTGGCAGTGTGGAGCCGTGGGGCCGTCTCCAGGAGAGGGCCTGCCTGGGTGTGAGGCCGTCGTGGTAGGGACGAGAGTCAAGAGTGGAGAGAGACAGAGGCCTGACGACATCGCTGAGACCAGCACCTCCAGTCATGGGATCCCATCGGCTCCTTTCTTGCCCTGAAGTTGGTTGGTGTGGACTTTCTGTCCCTTGCAACCAGGAGCCCTAACTCACCCCCGTTCTGACCCACGGTGCCTGTGGTCCGGTCTCCCAGGCTGCTTCTCGCGCCCGTTGCATCTTGACTCCCCTTTGTGCCGTGGGATTCCTTGGGCAGGGCACCCCCCACCTTTCCCTCCACTCCCTCAAATGGCTGAGTCCTGGGTGTATGCACCACCCCCACCCCTACCCTCTGCTTTGTTGCTTTCATGGAAAATCCTGAGGCTGGGCCCCATAAGCCCCTAGACCCCCAGCCCTGCACAGCTCAGGCCAGTCTGGGGACCGAGCCAGGCCTGACCAGGTCAGGGGACACAACCGCAGCCTCGGGCCCACCAGTTCTAAGCCTCTGAGCTGCGGCTTCCCCAGCCTGTGGGCCCCTCCCCGGTCCAGCACTCCCAGCACGTCCCTCTGTCCAGTCCCTCTGTCCGGACCCTCTCGCCTTTCACCACTGCACCCTCCTCTGATCCCTGGCCTGCTTGGTGGGCCTCACTCCCTGCCTGGCCCCCACCAACCCCTTGCGTTGGGTCCAATCTTGTCCCTCTGCCCTCAGGACTGGCCTGGGCCAGCTCCAAGCTGGCCCCATGGCTGGGATCTCTGCCAACCTCTGAGCCCGGTGGCTGCCTGGAAGAGGGTGGGGAGGGGGAGGCACTGCTATGAGCCAGGGCATGGCGTTCACTCTCCCAGGCACAGGCCCGCTGGGCGTTCAGTCCACTCAGGAATCAGGCTCCTCCACTGTTCAAGGCTAGTTGATCCCACAGGTGAGTTGTCGTACACTCGGGAGGGGATCCGACTTCCACGGCCGCCATCCTGCTGGGGGCTTCCACAGGAAGAGCTGCAGGGGACCCTCTCCTCCTCTTACTGAGCACTGCGAACTGGAGGGGATTCTGTGGGCAGACTCTGGCACCCCCCGCCCCCCCTCCCCTCTCCTCTCCTCCCTGCTTCTTCCTCTCCCCTCTCCCTCCGAGGCTGTCCCAGCGCATTAAACGATGAAGCAGCCTCATTACTGAAGCCTCCAGCTCATTAGCAGGCGGATGGAGGGGCTGGGGGACCGCGGAGGAGAGACTGGACAGGGCGGGGAGCAGCAGAGGGGGCGGCGATGAGCATCTGCTCAGCGCTTCACTCCCTGCTGAGTCTGCTGTGCTCCCCTCAGTGCACAGACATCCCGGGCTTTCTTGTTAATCACTCCTGCTCCCGTTTGCTCCCCACAGCGGCCCGTGGCACTGTGCTGCTGAGAGACTGGTCCCCGTTCTAGGCTGCGGATATGGGCGCAGAGAGGGGAAGGGACTTCCTCAAGGTCAGACAGCTGGAGGCGGCAGAGCCAGGACGCAAACCCGGTGCAATACCAGCAGCCCACGTTTACTGAGCTCCTGTGTGCGGGGACCGCGACCCGAGTACGCGGCACTTACAGCGACCCTACGAGGAGGGACCATTATTATCCCATGTTACAGACAAAGAAACCAAGTCACAGAGAGGGCAAGGTACCTTTCCAAAGTCACAAAGCTCCATTTTGTTGCCCTCGGATCCCGCTCCTTGTGCACTGAGATGGAATTGGGGTCTCCTGAGGAAAGGCCTGAGCCTTACAGGAGTGTGTCTGTGGCCCTCGCTGAAGCTGATGTCCCCCTCCGCTCGCCCCAAGAGCCCTGGGGTCAGTGTGGGGCTGAGGGCAGAGCTGATGCTGCTGTGGACACAGGTTTCTGTCCCCACGAGGGACAGGCAGGCTGATGAGATCAAGACCCAGCTCAGGCTGAGTTTTAGTCCTGGATCTGCCACCCATTCGCTGTGTGACCTGGGGAAACCACTGCCCCTCTCTGGGCCCTGATTTCAAAGCTTCTAGAACTTGGGAGACTGGTAGATGCCCTCTGAGTGTCTGCCTTGCTGCCTGGGCTCTCATGCCCTCATGGCGGGCGTCCCTCCTCTCCTGTCCCTGGATGGGCGCCCCATCATGCAGCCGCACCTCCTCACGATCCTTCCTCCCGTCTCTCCACAGTGCTTCTCCGGCCTCTACTCCAGCCTGAGAGGAACAGAATTGGGATTTTATGGAACACCTGCTCTATGCGGGGCACTGAGGACACCTCACCCGCATCCAGTGCTCCTCCCGCTGGTGAGGGAGGGGTTATCGCCATCCCATTTCACAGAAGAGGAAACCGAGGCTCAGAGAGGTTGAGTAGTCCAAGTGCACCAGCTAGGAAATGGCGAGGCTGGAATTTGAACCCCGGTATCTGGCTCCAGAGCCCGCTATCCCCTGCCCCACACGGCCTTTCCCTCGCAGTGCCTGGCGGGATCGCGGCCGAGCCCCTGACCTTCACTCCACTGGAGGACATGATCTTCCTCAAGTGGGAGGAGCCCCAGGAACCCCATGGACACATCACTCAGGACAGCCCTGTGTGTGGGGCCTGGCCAGAGGCGCAAGATGTGTGTGCACGTGCACACAAGCCTGAGCGTGCCCACGCGTGATGCCAGCCGACATTAGAGGCTCATCGCCCCTTTGCGTTAACGGCAAAGGCCGTTTGTGGAGGCCCCTGTGACCCAGCACTGCACCTGGGCTTCACGTGTGGAGTCATTTCATCCTCACAGAGCCTTCTGGAGTGGGTATAACCACGCTTGTCTTCCACCTGAGGAAGCTGAGGCCCAGAGAGGCGACTGGTTCATGGGCACCCAGCTGGTACCTGCTGGAGCCAAGATCCTCCCGGTGACCCCTTTTTCACAGTGGTGCATGCACACGGGAGGGGCGACAGCCCTTGTGCGGGGCCAGGGGGAGGAAGCCCGGGGTCCCAGGTAGGAGGGAAGCAGGCTGCCCTGGTGCACTCGACCCTGACCCCATCACACTTGTCCCTCCAGCTCTCTGAGCCTCGGTTTCCTCCTCTGCATCATGGGGCTGCCCTGCCTGCCTCGCAGGGTGGCTGCGAGTCCAGACCACCCAGATCAAGATGCATTCTGTTCACAGCTCCTGAACCTGAATGTAACCAACAGACGCCGTTACCAGGAAGAGACCCCGGGGGGATTGTCAGAAAGGACCCCGGGCCAGCATGGAGGCCATCCAGACGCTCCATCCTGCTCTGCCCGTGAGGACAACGTCATCCTCCTCGCCTGGAGGTCATGAGCGTTGGCTTGTCATCAGAGTCTCGGGTTCAGACTTGGCTCTGCTGAGTCACCTGGACAAGTCACTTGACCTCCCTGAGTCTCGTGTCCTCTCTCCCCAGAAGCAGCCTTCTACTTGCATTGATGTCACCCAACGTCCCCCGTCAACTCCCGTGGCGCCTCCAGCTCGGCTTTCACAGGAATCGCTGATGGGGCAGTTCTCCCTCCCTCTCCACTGGTGCAGTTAACTTTTGAGCCTAAATGCAGAACTTTTCGGAGCATCCATATTCCGTCTGCTTAATCTCACCCTGGGATCAGCTGGAGGCCGGCCGTGTCCGTGTCCCTCCAGGTTCTGTCTTCTGTGGATCTGGTTGGTTGGTGCTTGTAGTTCTTCCTAGTAGGCCACAAGGCCTGGGCGGGAACAGAGCCCTGAGGCACACCACTGGAGACTGCCTTCTCGGCCAGTGTCCACTCGTGATGAGTCCTCCTTGGGCACCGTTGTTCAGCCAGAGGACCAGCTGTCCTCTGTCCACGGCCCTCTGTCTGTCTTCCCTGTGGTTTGCTGGTGTCTGGCCTGTCCCTCCCTCTCTCTGTCCCCTTCCCCATCCCTCTCTCTCCTTGTCATTGTCTCTTTACTCTCCTCCGCCTCCACCTGCTCTCTCATGTTCATGGTCAAGGTCACAGCCACAGAGGCTTCTTTTCACCTGCCCCCAAAGGGCTCTTTGGCTCTGCCCTGGCCACAGTGAGGGCGACACCCAGAGCCTGCAGGTGGGGCTGGGAGTGGGAGGGAGGGAGTGCTGCCGTATGAACAAAGGAGATCAGAGCGGCCTCACCACTCATTGAGCGCCCACTGTGTGAGAGGCAGGGAATCAATGGCTGAGAGGGACTGAGCTGGAGTCGCACAGACCTGGACTCGCCTCTCAGATCCCCTGAGCTGTGTGACCTAGGGCAAGTTGCTTACCCTCTCTGGGTGTACTCATCCATGAAATGGAGTAAATACCGTAGGGCTGCTGTGAAAACTAAATGAGCCCGAGCGTGTAACTCACCGGGTGCCATGCCGACTCCAGGAGGGGCACGGGCCGTCCTGGCGGGGTGATGTGTGTGTGGGGCCCTGGGCCGGGAGCTTTCACATATGACTTCACTAAATCCCTTCTTTTTACAATGTATTCTCCATCTGTACAACAGAATCTATATTACACATCTATCTGTCTACCCATCCATCCGGCTGTACATGTTACGAGCCATCAGCGCACAACATACTCCAGGGGACCGCAGCTAGAGATTTACAACGTCACCAAGAGCCCGGAACCCTGGATCCTCCCACCAACAGCGTCCCCCACAACCTTCTAGGGGCCACCACTGTCCTACATCTTGTGTTTTTCATTTCTATGCTTTGGAAGACAATACAGACTATTTTTATGACTTTGAGTAGAAGAGGAGGTACTTACCAAAATACAAAAAATGGTTGATAAATTTGATCCCATTTTAATAAGAAGTTTCTTTCATCCGATGTCAACATAAATAAACAAACTGGAAAGATAAGCCACACTAGGAACCAGATATTATAACACACAAGCAATTCATGAATCTACCCTAAATTTAAGAAGACTGCCTAAACAGACTAAGAAATCAATTTAAAAAATCCAATAGAAAATTAGGCAAAAGACATGAATAGGTATTTCAAGAATAAACCTGGATGGCTAATGATCGTTTGAAAATATGTGCAAGCTTATTAGTAGTCAGAGAAATGCAAATTATAGGACACTGAGAATTCCTGTCTTCCACCCGCCAGTTAGGCAAAAACGATGTACAGTCTTGATGGGGGCGATGGAAACTCTCCCACACGCGGCTGGAAATGGAAAAGATACAAGCTCTTTGAAAATCAATTTGGCGCTGTCTTGTAAAGTCGAACATGCACATACCTTCTAATTCAGCAATTCTGCTTGGAGAACATGCCCCCGAGACTCTCCTGTACATGTGCGTCAGAGGCTTATACAAGAACGTTCACAGCAGCTTCGTTTGCAATAACAAAAACCTAGAAACAACCCGATCGATATTGTTGAGCAAGTGAATGAATCTCTCCAGTCCCTTCCAACTACGAGACAGAAGTGCCTGAGACCCCACCCCAGCCTCGTGACTGGTGAGGGGCGCTGATTCTGTTCCTCTCCCCGGGCAACTGACGGGGCTCCCTGCAGACCTGACCACTCAACACAGACCCCAGCTGGCCCCTCACTGGTCAGTTCAGTGTGGTCTGAGAATCAGGGCCGCCTGCCCCTGGGCCAACAGGACCCACGTGGCTGGGATCAGGTATCAAGGACGCCAGGACGGGGCAGGGCTGCCCTAGCGGCGTCTCCACCTGATGGGCCCACTCCCACCTGGGGCCAGGGAGCCCCAACATGACCCTCCCCATCTCAGAGACTCTCAGGACCCTCAGATCCTCGCTTCCAGACCTTCAATGTGCAGATGGGCACGCTGAGGCCACAAGTGAGCTGGGAGGGAGGTCACAGATCTCCTAAGTTTCAGTCCAATAGTTTCCCCAGCACCCCCTGCCACCCCTCCAGGAGCCCTGACCCCCTCAGCAGGCCCAGATGCCCCCAGGTGAGAATTCACCACACACACACACACACACACACACATTCTCTCCCTCACACCTCCCCCCCCAGACTGAGTTTCAGTGACGGACGGGCCCCTCTCACCTCTCTGCTGTGCCTCCTCTCCTCCTCTCTCCTCAGTGGCTGGGCTGCTCCGCCCTACCCCACCTCCAGGTCATATCAGGAAGCCCCTTGCAAACAGCCACTGGCGTTTCTCCTCTCTGGGGGACCACCGTGTTCCTCCATCTGCACCTCCAAAGGGCTTTGGCAGCAGCCAGGCCAACCCACCTTCTGCTCTGCTTGCAACAGAGTAAAGGGGGCAGAGCCTCCTGGACTAGGGGCAGGGAGAGGGGCTTCTAAATGGCTCCTGAGCCCTCAGACCACAGCCAGGGTGGGACCAGGAAACAAGTTACCATTCCAGGCTGGGTCCCGGGGCAGACTCTGGCTCAATCACCCCAGGACAAGCCCCCCTGGCTCCAGACGTCAGGTCTCAAGTCCCACCCCTTCCCCTTCTTTCTGGGCCTCCCCAGACAAAACTCCCAATCCCTCATCCTACCCCAGGCTCTGCTGGGCCTGATCCTGGAGACAGCTCTGCCTGAACTCCACCACCCAGACCCCCATTCAGGCCAGCAGTAATACCTAGAGGGGAGCACTGGCTTTGATGCCACTGGGGGACAGATGGCCCCACAGGCCGAGTCAGGGAGGACAGAAAGGACCCCAATAGAGCCCCCAGGCCTTCTGAGATGCACTTCCTCAGGCAGTGGGCTATATCCTGAGACCCCCAAGGGCCACAGAGCTGCCTTTCACCTCCCGGGGCCTAGATCGGGTTGAGCTCTTTGGGGGGCAGCATGGGAGGCTCAGGCTTTGGTGTCGGGCAGATGGGCCCTACCAGCTGCGAGACCCTGGGCAAGTCAGCTACCCTCTCTGGGCCTCCATTTCCCGGCTATAAAATGGGAACAATCCTTTGGGATCAGATGAGATAGTGATGAAGGGCCTTGCATGGTGCCAGGCGTGCAGAGAGGGCTTCATTTAGGAACACACAGCAGAGATGGAACACATCCCTGCTGGGGATGGTAGTCCAGTGGCCTGAGCCCAGCCATTCCCAGCCCCAGGCTTCCTCAGGTAGATGGGGAGGAGGAGTGGGCTGGCTGGAAGGGACCCGAGTCACTCCTGGCTCTGTCAGAAACTTGCTGTGTGACTGTGGGTAAGACACCTCCTGCCTCTGAGCTTCAGTTTCCAGACATGAAATTGGTTTGGTGAGGACCTTCTGGCTCTACGATGCACTGATTCTAGTCACACACTGACTGACTCTCTGTGTCTCAGTTTCCCCTTTGGCCAGAGGATACGACCTGTTCTACACTATCTCACGAGCCTACATCACTTAACCTGAATTAAGAATTTCTTCAACCCGCTGGCCACAGGCTGACCCTCCCCCATCTAGCTGGCCTCTAAGCCTACTCTGATGGCTCAGGAATTGTGTCACAGACACGGGCCATCATGAGTGGGGGGGTCTGGTGCAGATCTGTCCCCGTGTAGGAGATCACTGAGTGCACAGTGGTCCATGCAGTGCTGGGGAGTCCTGGGCCTGTGTCCTGGGGTGGGTGGGGCTGCTGTCCTCCCCGCAGGCAGGGGATGGAGGCCATGACCTCTGCCAAGACCTTCCACAGCTCAGGAAAAATTAACAGAGGCGGGAACAAGGCAAGGGCCGCCTGGCACTGCCAGGCCTGGCTTGTCCCGGACCTGTTCCACCAGGTCAGTGAGTCAGGCATCCTTCCTGCTCGGGCAGCACATCCCTGTCCCCGCGCTGTCGAGCTACTGGCAGTGACCAGGCTGGGGTTGCCTGACTGTTAGTCACTCGGCACTGAGGACGCCTGAAGCTGCCACCTGTCGGTCAGGGAGGCGGGCACCCCTGAGGCTCCATGCACTTGTGCACTGGGGCATGTCCCTGCTGCCTCCTCTGCTCCTCTGGCCTCCCTGGCCCAGGCTGCCCCCTCAGGGATGTGTTCCCAGGGGGGCCTTCACTGGGAAGGGGGCAGGAGGGGGCAGCTGACAGTGATGGTGCCTCTACCGGGGCAGGCATGTTGTCATGGTAAAGGAATGCTCTCAACAACCTCTGGGAGGGTGATGACGACACAGAGGGGAAACGGAGGCTCAGAGAGGGTGAGCAGTTTGCCTCTGTCACACAGCCAGAGGCAGCAGAGCCAGGATCCAAACCCGGGTCTACTCCAGCATCTGCACTGTTACCCACCACTCCACAACGCAGGTGACCACAAGGCCACCCAGGTCTCACCGGTGACATCACCGCCTCGCAGATGGCGAGTTTCAGCAGCCCCCGCACAGCACGTCCTCCCACACTGTCTCCGTCACGGCCCCACGGCAGCATCGGGTGGGAAGTACCAGCTCCGTCTTACAGACCAGGAGCCCGGGGCTCAGAGACGCGAGGGACCTGCCCCGAGTCACCAGCGGGTTGTAAACGGCAGAGCTGGGTTTGGCCCCGGGTCTGTGTGACGCCAATAACACGAGGCGGGGACGACGGGGCCCGTCCTGGGCCAGCCCTGCTTCCCTCTCTGTCGACCCCCCGCCCCTCCTGCGACGCCGTCACTGCCCACCCGCCGAGGGTCCCGGCGCGCCCTCCGGGCCGGGCTCCCTTCGGGTCCGGGAGAGCGTCCGCTGCGAGTCAGCGCCGACCCGCCGCCCAGGACACTGCCGCCCGCGGACCAAGAGGAAGCCAGGGCGTCGCTAGTTCCCTCCGCTGGGGAGGCGGCTCCTCAGACCTCGGAGGACGGGTTCTTGGGGGAAGGGCGAGCACTTCGGACGGCAGGACGCGGGTAGGAAGAAAATCCCCACCGGCTGGAGCCTCAGAGGAGGTTCAGGGGATGGGATTTCCTATGCGAATGTGAATTTAGCACGCGGCGCAGAGTCCTGAGCTGAGACGAGAGAAATAAATCAACGTCTCAGGGACAGGGGAGGGAGACAGGCCTTGACATGGGAGCTGACAGGGAGCTGCGTGTGAGCCCACGAGGGGACACGTCTCTCATGTCCCCTGACCCTTCCCTCCTCCCGACCCCCAGTCTAGTCCATTCCCAACCAAGGCTCTTCTGACGAGATGGAGGGTCCCAAAACCTGGTTAGCTTAAGAACAACAATGATAATAATATTGGTAATAACAGTAATAATTTTATCAACAGATAAAAATACCTTTGCTTCTGAACATTTACTGATTGCTTACTCTGCAAAATCTCTGTCTTCACAACAAGCTTGCAAGGTTGTTATTATTGGCACCATTCTACATAAGAGGAAACTGAAGCTTAGAAAAGCTAAATAATAGGGGGCTAGTAAGTGGCAGAGCTGAGATTTGAGCTTCAGTTGATCTAACTCCAAAGCCAACAATCTGTGCACATCTTGCTGTCCTTTAGACTATGTTAATAGAGGTATGGAGTCTGGAAAAAGGGAGGTGAGCGTCTTCTCCAACTGGGAGGCTCAGACTCTTCTGCCATTTTCTGAGGAACAAATGTGGAAGGTCTTGGATAAGCTGGCCCTTGTCTAAAAGCAGGGTCTCCAAACTGAGAAGGGCCTGGATACCAGATCACATGGATTAATTAATTCATTTGCTAATTTAACAGTTTTGTTAGGATCCTATTATGTTCTGGGCCCTCTTCTAGGCCCTGGAGATAAAGGGGTAAACAACATTAACAACATCCCTGCTCTCATGGAATTTGATTCCATCTACTGTGGAAGACAGATAATAAATAAGTATATATCAGGAATTTGTAAGTTCTATGAAGAAAAATAACAAGTCAAAAGGAACCAGGTATGAGAGGGCTGTATTAGAGTGTGGCCAGGGAAGGTCTCTCTTAGGAAGTGACATTGGAGCAGAGACCTGAACAAAGTGATAATTGTCAAAAGAATGCTCTGGTCACAGGGAGCAGCAGATGCAAAGGCCCTGAGGTAGGAATGAGCAAGCTGTGCTCAAGGAACAGTGGAGAGGCCCGTGTGACCGGGGCAGAGCAAGCAGTAGGGAGAGGGCCAGGAATGAGGTGTGAGGGGTCAGCAAGAAGAAGATCATTTAGGGTCTCTAGGCCATGGTAGACTTTGGATTTTATTTCTGGTGTTGACGAGATTCATTGAACACAAGAGTGACAGGATCTGATCTATCCTAAAAAGATCACTTTGACTTCCGGGTGGAGAAGAGGATTTAGGGGCAAGAGTAGAAGCAGGAGGACCAGGGAGGTGGAATCACACAAGTTCAGGAGGACCCGGGGAGGGGAGCCAGAGGAGGGTGTGAGAGGTGGTCACTCACCGAGGAGTTATTGGAGGAATTGAGTGCTTATCCTAAAAAATAAGAAGTGAAAGTGAGCGCAGAAGCTGCCCTCAAACATCAGAAATGCTGTCACATGGACCAGAGATCAGACCCTTTCTGCATGGCCCAGAAGGTAAGGATCAGGACCAATGGATGAGGCCGCAGGAAAGCCGATTTCCCTTTGGTAAGGGATGCGGACTCAAGATGGAGCATACTTCCTGGTGGGAACACTGACCTCTCTACCACTGGAGGTGCATAGCAGAGGTCAACTCTCGGGGCTGCGAGGTACAGTGGGCAGAGATTAGCCTTTGTGATCAGACAGATCTTGGTCCAAATCCTCCATCTTCTGCTTATTATCTTTGCTTCCTTGGCCACTTCACCTTTCTGAGCTTGGTTTCCTCATCTCTACATTCCTACCTAATTGGATTGTTGTGAGAAGTTGATGTAATAAGGTACATAAAGCACCCAGTACTGTGCCTGGCACAAAGGAGGTACTCAAAAAATGTCAGTGATAATGATGATGGTAGTGTTGATGGTGAAGATAGTGATGGTGATGTTAATGGTGATGATGGTGATGATGATGATGGTGATGACAATGATATGGTGATGATAACAGTGATGACAGTGATGGTGATGAGGATGATAGCGATGATGGTGATGATGATAGTGATGATGGTGATGACAATGAGATGGTGATGATATGATGGTAATGATGGCGATGGTGATGATGGTGATGGTGATGACAGTGGTGATGAGGATGGTAATGATAATGATAATGATGGTGATAGGAATAGTGATGATGGTGATGGTGATGATGGTGATGATGATGATGATAATGGATGAGATGGTGATGATATGATGGTGGTGATGATGGTGATGAGGATGGTAATGATAACTATAATGATGGTGATAGTAATAGTGATGATGGTGATGATGATGATAATGGTGATAACAATGAGATGGTGATGATGATGATGGTGACGGTATGATGGTAATGATGGAGATGGTGATGATGGTGATGAGAGTGATGGTGATGATGAGGATAGTGATGATGATGATAATGGCGGTGATGGTAATCGTGATGATGGTGATGGTGATGATGATAATAATGGTGATAGGGTGATGGTGATGGTGGAATGAAGGTGATGAAGGTAATGAAGATGTTATCAATGATGATGGTGGTATTGTGTGGTTTGGTGGTGGTTGTGGAAAAAGGAATTCAAGCACCAGGGAAGGGGATGCACTAGAAGACCACTAAGGTATCTTCCAGTTCTAAAATTTGATGAGAAAACACTCCATAAGGTGGCTCATTAGGGTCAGACAGGGCTCTCTCTATTGACATCATCACTCCCTTCATTGACTTCCTCCCTGGGAATTCACCAGCCCAGAAAGGCAGTAGAAGCACCACCAGGCTCAGCTCCTGGACTGGGGAACCCTGACCTTATTTGTGCTTAACCCTGTGCCTCCCACACTCTGGGCAGCTCTGGGAACCAGAGAGGAGGCTGAAGGTAAGTGGGGGTGGGGGTGTGTATGGGGACGAGCAAAGACTCTAACCTCTGTTGACATTTCCCACTCTCCACATGCTATAATCATCCAGCCCAGGTTACGGTCAGAGATCCTTGGAGTCATGAAAAACCTTAGATCCTCTGGTCCAACCACCCCCTCCCATTAACAGATGAGAAACAGTCTAGAAGGAGAGAATGATGTTCTTAAGGTAATGCAAATTCCAAGTCTCTTGATTTCTAATTTAACTCTCTACTTCACCACACTTTATCTATTGACTCTACGTTCTAGAAAGTTATCAACTTTGGCCTCATTGTCCTGACAATAAAACCCCTTCTTGACACGTGAGGCTGATCCTCATTTACAAGTACGCGGCCCGGTAACCCTTGGCCAGCTCGATCCCACTCAGTATTATTTTTTAGTATTATTTCTCTTTAGAGACTTCTCTGCTCAGTTCGTCTTAGCCCAGGGCACTGTCCCTTGCTCCAATAGAAGTGGCTATTTTCTTACCGATTTCATTGATATTTCTGTGGATTAGCCAGTGTTGCCTTATCTCTGCATTCCTTGACTGTCCCCAGTGTATCTTTTAGGAATTGTATTCAGCTGCTAGTAACGGGGATCTGAACAACGGTGGCTTAAACAAATTGAAGATTACTATTTTTTCTCTTGTTTAAGAGAATTTTGGACATAGGAAGTCTCAGTATGCTATGATAACTCCACATATTTTGTCAATGTCCCAGCCTCCTTCTTTGTCTTTGCTTTACCATCCACAGTGCATGACTTCATCCTAAAGATTGCCTCTTGGTCATATGATGGCTGCTGGTGCTCCATAAATTACTGTAGCATTCCAGACAGGAAGAAAAAGGAAAGGAGAGGACAAAGGAGCAAAGAGAGTTCCACCAGCTGCTAAGCTCCCATCAAAGAGCTTTCTTGGAAGCCACACTTAACACCTCTGTTCATATACCGTTGGCTACCTTTACCTGAAATGGGGGGATGGCAGCTGGTAAAGATAGCTTTTAAGCAGGACACCTATCCACCCTGAACAGCATTGGTATTTTGCTACTAGAGAAGAGCAGACAGGATTCTGAGTAACAACCTGCATCCTGGGCCCCACCTAGCAACTAGAAGATTTAAATCAGGACCTGGGGATACCAAGATTGTAACTCTAGTCTTAAAGCTGAATCCAGGAAGTCTCCTTGTGGGAAAGGGGGTGTAGAGAGCCTTTCATACATACCCCCATTTTACAACAAATTAAAAATAATATTTTAGTAATAGATGCTCACTGCAGAAAAATTTCAAACATTAAAAAAATAGAGAAAATCAAAATCCTTTATAATCCCCCATGCAGAGATAACATCTGTCGGTATTTTCACAAACATCCTCTGGGTTTTATTTTTCCTATGCTTATATTAGCAAAATTAGGAATTTACTTTATGTCCTGTTTTATATGCTGCTTTTATTTCCTGCCTTTATTTTTATAAGCACTTTCCCATCGTGAATTACATTTGAAGGTCTCATTTTTAACGGCCACACAACAGCCCAGCATGTGAGTTGTTCCGTAACCAATGTACTTAATCTGCTATTGTTAGGCAATTAGATGGTCCCATCTAAATTTGGCCATTATCAATGATGCTGGATGACCAACCCCACACGCAGAGCTTCACCTCCATCTCTGATTATTTCCTTATGACTGATTTCTGGTCTCACCGGGTCAAAGGGATGGACATTTTGAAGGCTTTTGATAGGTATTGTGAAATTGCCCTCCTGAAAAGCTGGCCTGGGTTCCACTCCCCACGTGGGGTTTAAGAGTGTCATCAAAAGGGTTTCTGATGCCTCCCACCCATCTCTATCTGACTCCTGCCTCAGCCTCCTCTCTCCTGCCTCCCTCAGAAAACAATGGGAAAAGTTTATATTCTGAAATATCTGAGCATGTGTTTATCTTTATGTACTTTAAAAAGTCAACATAATTATCCTAGTCCCATTAAGTTTAATTTGCAGTAAATTATGCATTTAGCGTGAACTTGGGGCTGCTTTGCTGGCTGGAGTAGAGAAGGGTTTGGCTGTTGATAACACAAGCCAGTGACAACAGGACCGCTGGGGGAGCAGTTCAGGTCCTTTCTCAGGAAGGTGTTATTCCCAGGTGGAGCCTCAGGGCCCTGAAGCTCTGGAATTGCACCAATGTCCCAGCCAGGTGTCCCAGGGGACTGGGGAGGGAGGGAGACAGAGAGCGAGGGAGGGAGGGAGGGAGGATGGCAGCGGCCGTCTGGGTTACTGGCTATGCCGGCATTGAAATCCTGGGTGTCTGCGGAGCTGAAAGGTGGCCTGTGTGGCTGCTATACCAGTGGGCTTGGGGCGCGAGTCACACAGTCCAATCCCGGAGGCAGGGATAAGGATTTTGGTTCTTCTCCCAAAAGCAGAGAGGAGCAGGTTAAGGGATTTGAGAAAGTCAGACTTAGCTGTTGGGACATCCTCTTGGGGGGGGGGGATGAATGGGAGGGGCATGAGGGGCAGCAGGGAAATGGAGGGAGGGGTGACACAAGCTCTGGATCCCCCACCCCCTGTCCCGGGGGCCAGCCCTGTGTTCACACGCAGCTGTGGAGGGCAGATCCCAGTGTTGACCGCTGTGCCCTCTCAGGCCCTGCTCCCCTCTGCTTCTCCACCTGGGGGCACTCTTTGGTGCCCTGGGGGCTTGACCAGCCAAGGGCAGAGCAGCCCAGAAGTGCCCGGAATTTTACACTCCTGGGCACCCCTGAACCAAGGAGGGATGGACGAAGTGAGTGGATAAATACCCAGCTTCCCTCTGAGGGACAAGTCTGAGGCACGTCCCATACACCTCCTCAGAGGGTCCCCAGCAGGACTGAGCCCGCAGTGCCATCTGCTCTCTAATTCCGCCTTGGGGCTTTTCTCCCTCCCCACCCGCTGTCCCCTCCTCACTGGCCTCCTGGGATCACCTCCCACAGAAACCACCTGCACCTTTGAAGGAACCCAGCTCAGACAGCACTGGGTCCCTCCAGAGCAGCAGCAGTGGGATGGAGAATGGAGGGTCTGAGAGACACTTGGGATGGAAGGGTGGGACTGCGATGGGCAGAGTGAGGGGTAGGAGGAGGGAGAGGGCAGAGCGACCTAGATTGACCAGCTAGTGAATGGTGCTCCTGTCCCTAATTTATGTGTGCATGTGTGTATATACATTCATCTAACCAGCAGCCCATTCAGAAATACCACATTTCCATTACCCTAATAATATCTCTTGTGCTTATTTGCAATAAATTCCCCCAGCCCCTTTCTGCCATTGTGATATCAAACCTGAAGTGAGTTCGCTCACCCGTAGCATCACATCAATCTCTGACAACGGGTGTAGGGGAAGAAATTAGGAATTTTATTGCAAAGCACTGAGCAAGGAGAACGGGCAGCTAACCCTGTAATTCCAAACTCCCCAAAAAGCTACAAGCAAGAGTTTTTATTTGGGGTTTTAGGTAGGGGAGGGGGAACGTGTGGCCATGGGGGCTGAAGTTCTAAGAGTCCTCCAAACAGGCGTGACTGTCTGTTCTGCGTGTTGCACGTGGTGGATTTTTAGTCTTTGACATCTAAAGTTTACGATTGGTCATTTTAGCTTCTCAATGTTCCTGCAAGATGCTTAGTCAGTTGGGGGGCTGTCAGCACGTTCCTCTCTTATTAGCGGTCCTCCTGCTGCTCTGCAAGGCAAGCTCAGAAACTTTGGTTATTTTGTTTCCCATGTTAACCTTGTGGGTACAAGATACAGTTTCACCCTAATCCAGGGAAATTTTAACTCCTTCATCCTCAGTTTCAATCCTCCCTCTCTTTTGATCATTCCTCAATCTTGGGGAATGGAGGCAAAGACCACTCTAGTTGCTTCCCGTTGTTTGCATGACTAGTATCTTAGCACTCTGATCAATGGCTTTGGAACAACATTTAAGTCCACGTTTTATAATTACATAGACAACCACATATATTAGCAAAATACACAGCCCAAATTTTAGTATTCCCTTCCATTGTGGACCTTAATTCTTGGGGAATCCAGGATAAGAGGCCTGTAAACCAATCAAAGTTAGGGCCTGGAACCTCAGGTGAAATCTGATGTAGCCAAGTAGCCTGCTGTCTAATAGTCCAACAAGTAAGGTAAAGACCTGGGAATCATTCATTACTTATCTTTAGGAAACCGTCTTCTGTACAGCAATTTGAGGTCTATCAGATCCTCACTTGTCCATTTAGAGAAGTCAGTGTCTAGAATATGAAGCCAGCCAAGGTTTGGGTGATCCTGGTTGTGATGCTCTTCTATGGCATAGTTCCTGTTCCCTGTGGCATTTCTCGTATGGCCCCATCCAGTGGGGGTGATGTTGACCTTCTGGGTGCTTGTGTTTCCAGGATTTTAATAGGATTCAGTCTCTACTACAAAGATGATGCAGAGAAACATCTGACAGTGTCTAGTTCCTTAATTCCAGTTCACTCTGGGTCTTTTGGATCATATCTAGAACATAGGAAGGGCCTCCCAAAGTTAGGCCTATATTGTATAAGCAAGTAACCAGGTATTTAACCAGAAGCATTTCCAGAGAAACAGAAAGAAAACAAGGTTAATGGTTGGAGCAAATTACAAACCGATTTCTGAGCCCAAGGGATGGCCGGTCAAGAAGATTTCTAGATGTCAAGGTTGAAGCATCCCCTGCAGTTCAAAATGTCTCTGATGATGTCATCGAGTGCTCAGGTAAACTTTTTGAGTGGCTTCCACAGCAGCAGGCATGAAGATTGTCTGAGCATGGGCTCTCATGGTGTTCTCTCTTAAGTTTACATTCACATTGTCCAGCTTCAGTTTGCAGATAGAAAACAGAAACCTCAAAGACAGTTGACAGAACCAGAATCCAATACCCACAAGTGTGTATTATAGTTTCTATTGAAACATAATTTTTCCCTCCAAAATCACCCTCATTTTTACCATAGATCACCAAATTAAGACTCATTGGTTAACAAAATAAGTCTAGTTTCAAGAAACTTGGGCCAATCATTTACATAAGTACAGCAAGAACAGCAATCGATCTTATAGGCTCTTTTAAATCCGTTTTGCTGGAACTTTTCATAAGTAATCTCAGATTGAACTTTAAAGGCCCCTTGTGGCCAGGAAAGCCAAGCCAAGGACTTGTCATCAGACTCATCCTGCAATGCGTACAGATTTGGGTGAATTCCTCTCTTTTCGAGGTCCCCAAAATATCCTGAGGTTCTTGCACCAGCCAGGGAAGTGACCTTCTTTACTCACCTAGTAAGGTTGCTGGGAACCCTGTAAGCAAGGTACCAGGCCAATATTTCCAAGTGCCTTTATTTGTTCCATAAAGTCAATTCTTATTCCTTAAAGCTGTTTGTTCATATCTGAGTTCATGCATGTTTTTCTCAAATAGGGCATTCCAGTCAAAGCCTGGGTAATATAACTAGTGTTTCCAATTGTGTCGTGCTGTAAAGAGAACAGATTCTTATTGAACTTATGCAAATAACTATATTGCCATGAAAATAAGAATACTCATTCATCAAGAGTTTTCTAATTCTAAAAGGATCAGAGAGGGAGAAAAAAATAAATGCTTCAAATCTGCTTACAAATTGCAATAAGTTATAGTTTCTTAAGAGAAAAGAGAAAATGTTTCCCTTAAACATGGAAAAACAAAACATTAAGAAAGTCAGCAATATTTCAAATGAAAAGTCATAAAAATTATAAACATCCCCATCAATTTATTCAGCCTCATATAATTAATTCTTGATCTTGATCTTCTGTTAGCAGTTTTATGAGGCCATCAGTTTCTCCATTAGAGCTCTGTAATTTCTTATCCAGCTCAGTTTTATAATCTGAAAGTATCAAAAACTTACATTCTAGTGCAAGTGTCAGAGTCCTTACCATGAATCTCTCTAAAGATGAAACATATCTGAAAAAACATCAGAGTAAAAGAACAACTGTCTGCAAATAACAAAACGTTCAAAAATGGCAGTTGACAAAGACATTTGGCCATTTCTGTGACATATAACACTTTGAAATAATAATCAGAATTATGATTGATAACCAAGACAGATCAGAATTTTAGGAATGTTATATAATTTTTTAAGCACATATATTAATAACATTTACCCACACAGTATAACCTAGGAAGGTATATCATCACTTATTTGAAAATGCTTCCCATGTAATTTAACATACCAAATAAGTCTAAATGGTTTAATATCTCTCTTTATAGAAAGAGAGAACAAATTCTTTGAGAAGTCCCGTGGCCCACTGGAAATTCTCAAAGTTCTTTTTTAAGTCAAAAGAAAGACTTTGCCCAGGATTCAAACCTTAGGAGAAGTTTGTCAAAAATATCAACAGGGTTTAAAACACTTGGTCAAATAGGAAACAGTGCTTAGTTATCCATTCAATCAAGGTGACAACAGAAGATGTCAAAGGCAAGCAGAGAACTTAAACAGTTTTTTAAAAAAACCTTAATAGAGAGACCTCAGTCTTTCTGAACATAGGAAATTATTTTAACAAAGCAAAGACTTTCTGTCCCCTAGGTAGACTTACTCAGAGGCAAAGAAAAACCCTCTATAATCTCTTTATCAAGAGCAGACCAAAAGTTCAAAAAGATCATCATTTCAAGAGAGAGAAAGCCAAATTCTAATTTTGCACCAGGTTACCCTTGATATTGAGACTCGTTCATTTAATCGACTTCATTTAAATCTCAGCCAACTTGACCATGCACAAAATTCCTCAGGATTTTACTTCCACAAACGTTCTGTCACCTACTTTTTACATTCAGAATTTGTCCCATGTTTTCTTTGCTTCTTTCTTTCCTAGTACTTTAGGACAAATTTATCTTTTTTAACAAAACAAACAAAAATATCTCTAATATTTATACCTTCTTCACTGAAGATGTACATTTTACTTTTCTTGTATACAGAAACATGTATTTTCTCATAGAATATTCCCCAGCATACACAAAACATGTTTATCAATAAACCTAAGCATCTTTCAGTTTCTCTGAGATAAGAAACCAAAGGTAGACAAATCTATGCTTAGTAATCAATTTCTAATATTTTATCTTATGTGGAAATGACCTAGATACTCAATAAATTTCTATCATTTAACTTGATTTAGCAAAACTCTAAAGTTTCAAGTCACGCAAAAAAATTTTGGAAGCTGTTTTTCAAGTATACAGACCATAAAACATAATTTTTGCACTCAAAAAACTCTTAGCCATTTTCATCTGTCTAAATCACTTGTTCTCAATAATTAGGTTTAGATTACTCACAAAAACTTCATGTGTCATTAAAGCAGTTAGCTGTCATCCTAAGTTGTTTTAAGTCCACACACTATAACACATGATTATTGTTAAAAAGTTCCCCCAAAAACTTTCAGCCTTTTTACATTTATTTAGCTTACCTGTTCTCAACAATTATATTTAGATTACCTACAAAAACCTCATGAGACAGTAAACAAAATCAGCTACTATTCTAGGTTAATTTTTGCTGACACATTTTGTAATAGAGATAACACGTTTGTATCATATCCAATGTTAATAACTCTGAAAACATGTTTATTTCAATTAAACCAACAAACTTAAGCAAGCTCTTATTTACCAAAGATCATTTTATGTCATGTTAACTTGAAAGACATCTGGGCTAGTTTCTATTACATTTAGAAATAATTTATATAAGCACTTACTTCAAGCCAATTAAATAAAGCTCCTTTAGAAATTATACCATCCAGAGGCAGGAAAATACATAGAGAGACTTACATACGTAAACATACAGATAAACACAAATAGAGATCTTCAAAATTTTAGCCATGTCTCAGGTACAAAACTCAAAAGAACAGTTGGATCCAAACTGTTCCTCTGGCAGATGAAACTGTTCAGAGGGCCAAAGATTTTTACTAAAGATTCATTTCTTTTTTTGCGTGTGTGAGGAAGATCAGCCCTGAGCTAACATCCATGCTAATCCTGCTCTTTTTGCTGAGGAAGACTGGCTCTGAGCTAACATCTTCTGCCAATCCTCCTCCTTAAGATTCATTTCTTTTTGCTGTAAAGATCATTTTTAGAGCTGTTTTTGAAGTCATTTTGTCTTTTAGATGCTTCTGTATATTAATCAAAGAATGCATTCTATTGTGAGAGGTTTTAAATTTTCTCTCTTAAGGGGGGCCCTTATAGTGGACTTATCGGAAACAGAGGTTCCCCAACATGGCCATTTTAAAGTGAGGTCTCCTTCAACATGTTTAACTAACATTGCCTGAAGGGTGGATTTATATGCTCTTACAATATCAGGCAGGGGAAACGTTCCCCAGTGAGACACAATGTTTATCCCCACACCATAATCTATAATACAATCAGGCAAAAGAGATGCAATTATTTCACATAAAGCCTATTTAAATACAACAATTTGCTTACAAAGTTTTATCTTAATTTTATCCACTCTTATACCTCTAATCATAGCTTCCATTAAGAGTCCATTAACAAGTCTCAGTCTTATAATACTGTGTAGGGGAAGCACTCCCAGCCAGACGTAACATCCATTCCCAAAAAACACTCAGGCAAATTTGACATAACCTCTTTATATAATATTAGCTCAAATATTTTATTTTATTTTATTTTATTTTATTTTATTAACAAATTTAACTGCTACACCACTTGGCCAGCCCCTAGCTCAAACATTTTAATCTTTATAATCTTACCAACCTTAGTGGCCTGACTGTTGCCCAACGATTGTTGGTCAGGTTTCTTATTGTGATTTCTGCCTTCTGGCTTTTTCTTTTTTTTAATTTTTCCAAACTGGGGTGAATAGAATGGGCTTGTTTGAGGTCCTTTAATGTTGGAGATCCAGTAGGGGGTCCCTTTAGTCTGCTCAACCTTAGGCAGTTTTATTAAAACCTTTGTTTTGGGGCCAGCCCAGTGGCATGGTAGTTAAGTCTACACACTCTGCTTCAGTGGCCCGGGGTTTGCAGGTTCAGATTCTGGGCGTGGACCTACACACTGCTTATCAAGCCATGCTGTGGCAGGTGTCCCACATACAAAGCAGAGGAAGATGGGCACGGATGTTAGCCCAGGGCCAATCTTCCTCAGCAAAAAGAAGAGGATTGGCAACAGATGTTTGCTCAGGGTTAAACTTCCTCACCAAAAAAAAAAAAAAAAAAAAAAACCTTTGCTTTAACCCCATTAATATCTGCTCTATTCATCCCATATTTCTTTTTCATAGGTTCATAACTGAAAACATTCCAATTTTGCAATAGGCCACCTAGAGGGCTGCCACTGGAAACCAAAGCTGAGTTTTCCATTATGGCACCGTACACACACACATGTATCAAAACAAATGGGGCCAAAAATTTCCTCTGTGAGTGAAAAATCTCTAGTCCTTTCAACAAATTGGGACCCAGCCCCAAACTCCAGTAACCTGGAAAAAAAAAACCTGAAACAGAGGCAAACCAAATGAAAGGAAAAACAGATTTCAGTCAGTTAACAAGGAAACTCAACAAAAGCACATCCATTGCAAACCAAAACAAATGGAACCCAAGGGCTGCCAGGTGTAACAGAGCTCTGATCACCCATTATTTCCAGCCGGTCCTGTTGGAAAATGTTAGCACAAATACAAAAACAAAAACTGGCAGCTACTTACAAGGGATGTCTTCCCAAGTCCCAAATCTAGTTTCTTCCACCACCAAAAGCAAAAGTGCCATGGGCCAACGACGTCTGGTCAGCAGCCAGTTGCCTGGGGCTGCCCCTGAGACAAGGCACTCAGGCAGCTGCAAGACAGCTTCCAAGAGAGGCTCTCAGTCAGAGGCTGGTGTGTCACAGACAAGATGTCCACTTGGGACTAGGTTCCATCTGGGTCACCAATTTGATATCAAACCTGAAGTGAGTTCACTCACCCATCGCACAGCACGTAAATCTCTGACAGCGGGTGTAGTGGAAGAAAGTAGGAACTTTATTGCAAAATGCTGAGCAAGGAGAATGGGCAGCTGACGCTGTAATCCCAAACTCCCCAAAAAGCTACAAGCAAGAGTTTTTATTTTGGGGTTTTAGGTAGGGAAGGGGGACCACGTGGCCATGGGGGCTGAAGCTCTGAGTGCTCCGCACAGGCGTGACTGTCTATTCTATGTGTTGTGTGCAGTGGATTTTTAATCTTTGATGTCTAAAGTTTACAGTCAGTCATTTTAGCTTCTCATGTTCCTGCAAGATGCTTAGTCAGGCAGGGGCTGTCAGCAAGTTCCTCTCTTATCAGCCGTCCTCCTGCTGTTCTGCAAGGCAAGCTCAGAAACTCTGGTTATTTTGTTTCCCACATTAACCATGTAGGTACAAGGCACAGTTTCACCCTAATCCAGAGAAATTTTAACTCCATCCTAAGTTTCAATTGCAGGGTAATTTTGCCTGATCCAGAATTTCATATGAATGGAATCCCTTGGTAAGTATCTAGGATCTTTTGCTCAACACAATGTTTTTGAGATGAATCTATGGTTGTGTTCATCAGTGGGTTATTCTTGTTTGTTGCTTAGTGTTAGTTCATTGTATGGATATACCACAATTTGTTTATCCATTAACCTGTGGGTGGCCGGTTGAGTTAATTCCAGTCTAGGGCTATTGTGAATAAAGTTGCTATTAAAATACTTACGTAGTCTATTTATGACCAAAGTTTTCATTACTTTGGGGTACTTAAAAGTGGAATTTCTAGGTCACAGAGAGGGTGTATATTTTACATTATAACAAACTGACAAGCTGTGTTCCAAAGTGACCACATTATTCTGCATTCCCTCCAGAAATGTGTAGCGTTTCCACGTGCTCTACACTCCTCACCAATACTCGATATTATCAGTCTTTTTATTTTTACCCATAATGAAGATCCCTGATAACTCATAACGTTAAGCACTTTTCATGTGTGTTTTTGCCATTAGTATCTCTTCTAATGGGAAGTGTATGTTTATAAGTGTTTTTGTCCATTTTTATTGAGTTTATCTTTTCATGATGGATTTGTTGGAGTTCTTTATACATTCTGAGTACAAGCCCTTTGTCAAATATATGTGACTATTTTCCCCAATCTTTGGTTTGCATTTTCTTATTTTTACTGATGTCTTTTGAAGAACAGAAGGTTCCTATGTTGAAGAAGTCCAATTTGTCCATTTTTATGGCTATTATGGATAGTGCTTTCTTGTGTGTCTTAAGAAATGTTGGTCTACATCCAAGATCACATAGATATTTTCCTAAGATTTTTTTATTATCTTATTTTTTAGTTTATATGTTTACATCTATGATTCATCTCAAATTTATTTCTGTATAAAGTGTGAGGTAACGGTCTAAGTTCATAATTTTTCCATATGGATACCGTTGTTACAGCACCATGTGTTGAAAAAATGGTCCTTTCCCCCACTGAAATCCCTCTCAGTCTCAGATACCATGTATGTGTGTGGGTTTACTTTGGGTTTCTCTGTTCTATTTCATTGATCCATTTGTCTATTCTTGCTTTGCCTTGATTATTGTAGTTTCATAGTCTTGAAATCAAATATTATAGGTCCTCCAAGTTCTTTTTAAAGATTCTTTTCGCTAGTCTACTTTTATGGCATTTGTGTATAATTTTAGAAACAGCTTCTTGATTTCTACAAAAAACACAACAAACAAACCAGTTTGGGTGTGTGTGTGTGTGTGTGTGTGTGTGTGTATAACCTAAGGATCAATTACGGGAGAATTAACAATATTGAGTCTTCTAATCCATGAACATGATATGTCTTCCTTTTTTTAAGTCTTCCTTAATTTTCCCGTGAAATAATTTATAGTCTTCAGTATAGAGATTTTACACATAAAAAAATCCTTAAATATTATTTTTTGATGCTATTGAAACAGTATTGTGTTTTAATATTTAATATTTTAAAACAAGTGTTTGTTTTTAGTATAGAGCAGGATTCAGCAAATTTTTCTGTAAAGAGCCAGAGAGTAGATATTGCAAACCATGCACTTTCTGTCATAACTGCTCAACTCTGCCATTGTAGCATGGAAGTAGCCATAGGCAATATGTACACAAATGGGCTTTGGCTGTGTTCCAATAAAAGTTTATTATGGATGCTGAAATTTGATTTTTGTATAATTTTACATTTCAAAAAATATTACTTTTTGAATTGTTTTCAACTATCTAAAATTTTTAAGAACCATTCTTAGCTCATGGGCCATAAAAAACTGGTGGTGTATAGTTTTATAGTTTTGCTGATAGTTGCATCCTGCAATTTGTTAAATTCATTAGTAGTTTGTTGTAGATTCCTTAGGATTTTCTATAAAACACTCATGTTGTCGGTGAATAATAAGATATTTAAGTCATCCTTTCCAAACTTCAAGATTTTCACTTCTTTTTCTTGCCTTATTGAACTAACTAGAACTTCTAGTAGAATGCAGAATAGAAGAAATGATAATATACATTTTGACTTGTTCCTGATAAAGAGAATGCCTTCAGTCTTTCACCACTATGCCTGATGTTAGCTGCAGGTCCTGTGTAGAGGTCCTTTATAAGATTAAGGAAATTTCCTTCTATTTCTAGTTTACTGAGAGTTTTTGTCATGAATGGGTGTTGATTTTTTTAGAAACTTTCTTGCACTTATGGAGATGTTCATATGACTTCTCCTTTGTTAGGCTAATGTGGTTACTTTGATTGATTTCAGATGTTGAACCAATTTTGCATTCTTGGAATAATTTCCACTTGGTCATGATGTATTATTCTTTTTATGTATTTCTGGGTTTGATGTGTTAATATTTTTTAGTGGTTTTTCATCCATTTCTTGAGTTAATTTTCTTCCTTTTAGTGTCTTCGTCAGGGTTTGATGTCTGGGTTATGGTGGCCTCCAAATGAATTGTGATATGTCCCCTTCTCTTCTGTTATCTGAAAGAATTTGTGGAAGTTTAGTATTATTTATTTCATAAATGTTGGAGAGAATTCACTATTTGGGCCTGGAGCTTTCTTCATGGAAAAGGTTTTCAATTATGAATTCAATTTAAATATTAGATATAGGGCTATTCAGTGTTTCTATTTCTTCTGTTTTGGCAAGTTGTATATTTTAAGACACTTTTGAGCTTGTCTAAGTTGTTGAATTTATTGGCATAAAGTTGTTCACAATATTCCCTTACTACCATGTTAGTATCTGTACAATCTGTAGTGGTGTCTCCTCTGCCATTCCTGATATTGCTGATTCATGTTTTCTTTCATTTTTCTCATGTTGTCTTAGTCAGGTCAGGCTACCATAACAAAACACCATGGACTGGGTGGCTTAAACAAGAGAAATTTATTTCTCACAGTTCTGGAGGCTGGAAGTCCAAGATCAGGGTGCTGGCCAATTCAGTTCCTGGTGAGGACTGTCGTCCTGGCTTGCGGATGGCCACCTTCTGATTGTGTCCTCACATAGCGGAGAGAGAATAAGCTCTCTGATGTCTCTTCTTACGAGGACACTAATCCTATTGAATGAGGGCCCCACCCTCATGACCTCATTTAACCTTAATCACCTCCCTGTAGGTCCTGTCTCCAGCGCAGTCACATTGGGGGGTAGGGCTTCGACATACGTGTTTTAGAGGAATAGGACTCAGTCCACAGCACCTATCTTCTTGATAAATTGACCCTTTGGGTATGTTCCTCTTCATCTCTTATATGCTCATTGTCTTGAAGTCTACTTTCTCTGACATTATTATAGCCACACCAGCTTTCTCATGCTTAGCATATCTTTTTCCATATTTTTTGCTATCAGCCTGTCTATATCTTTATATTTAAAGTGTATGGCTTGTAAACATCATATAATTGGGTCTTGTGTCCTAAACTTTCAGAGAATCTCTGACTTTTATTTCAAGTATTGACTCTATCATCTCTCTATTTGTATCTATTGGCTCCATTTGTTCTTGGTTTCTTTGTTCCTCCTCTCCTGTCTTCTCTTGGGTTAACTGAGTATTTTTTAATATTCCAGTCTATCACCTTTGTTGGTGTTTTCATTACACTTCTCTGTGTTATTCTTAGTATTTGCTCTAATGATTATAATATGTTGTTTTCCCCTCGGGCTCACTGACGTCTCACTTGCACTTGCCAGTGCAGCGGTCAGTGTGCAGCCTTATCTCAGTCTAACTGACGTTTCTCTCATGATTAGACTGGGGTGTGGGTTTGGGGGAGGATGGTTACAGAGGTAAAGCACCCCTCATATCATATCAAGGGTACAACTATCAACGTGATTCATGACTGTTGATGTGGACCTTCATCACCTGGCTGAGGTAATGTTTGTCAGGTTTCCCCACTGTAAAGTTACTCTTTTTTACCCCTTCCCACACTGCATACTTTGGAAGGAAGTCACTATGAGCATCCCACACTTACAGAATGGAGAATTATGTTCCATCTCCTTGAGACTGGAGAGTATCTACATAAATTATGTGGAATTCTTCTGCCCAAGAGATTTGCCTCTTCTCCACAATTTATTAATTCATTCAATTATTTATTTATATCAGTATGGACTCATGGATACTTATTTTATACTTTGGGTTATAATCCAATATGACTTTAGTTATTTTGTCGTTCAAATTTTTCAAGCTTTGGCCATCTTTTTCAAGTTTGGGCCATCTTTTCAAGCTGGCCATCTATGTAGGCTGGCATCTTTATTGTAGTTATTACAAAGTCCTTGTTTGCTAATTCCAACATCTGAGTCATCTGTGGACCTTTTTCTTTGGATAGTTTTTCTTTTGATTATGGGTCACATGTTCCTCTTTCTTCGCATGTCTAGTCATTTTTTGTTGTATACTGGACATTGTGGTGATACTTTCTAGAGATTCAGTTTCATTATCTCCATGAAAAGTAAGGTTTTGTTTTGGCCAGCAGTTTATTGTTGGATAATCTTTAACTTGTGAATTCTTGGTTTTATACTTTGTTTGGGCAGGTCTAGTTCAGTTTTGTTCCTGATCTAAGGATGACTCCCTCCATTAGGAGAGGTAGTCTTTACGCCTGATGTGTGGCCCTTCTGTGGATTTACTGGAATGCCCTCACTGTTGGCAGAACTCACACTCCAGCTTCTGTTTCTTTTGCATTGAATGGATTCTGAACTCTCCACTCAGCAATTCCATCTTTCCAGCTATAGTTTTCCCTTTGGAAAGCCTTGCTCACATGTTCCAGTTCTGGAGTTATCTAAAGATTTGAAGGGAGTTAAATGCAGAGTTTGGGGATCTTTCTCTGTGGTTCCTCCTTTCTGGGATTTTCTGCTCAAACCCCAGACACTTAGCAATCCCAAACTCTGTCTCCTAACTCCTCAAATCACTGAGAACACAGCTTTCTTTCATGGACGATGGAGTGCTCTACAGGGGAGACAAATGTCACCATGGACTTCACCCAGCATGGTTCCCTTGTAGCAAGGGTCATATCCCCTCCAGTTTCTGCTGAGTTTTGGTTGCTCTTCATTTCCTCCAAAGAGTAGTCTTCGCATTTTTAAAAACATCTTGTCTAGAGTTTATCATTAGTTCAATACAACCTACTCTTTGAGTGTCAATGTTCATAAGCCTAATATATAATTTGGATAGCACCTTAAACCTATCAGAATCAAGACAAAATAAAAATAAATCAATGTGATGGTATAAGCCAAGAGGTTATCCGACCAGTCTGTTGCTTTCTCTCTCTGAGCCTCCACTCACTCAGCTGTAGAAGGGCTAATAATTCCCATCTTGCAGATCTTTGGTGAAGGCTCAGGAATGTGACACACAGTAGGTACTCACCAAATGTTCATCCCTTCCCTCTCACTCAGTAGAGCCATTGCTCACACACCAAGCCTTGCACCAGGCACAGAGTGCTGCTCCCATCTCTCTCCTGCCTCCTTCTCCCGGCAACGTCTGGCTCTTACAGTCTCCGGTCTCCACACCTGGCCTATCCCATCCCCAGGCCACCCCTCTGGGACTGGGACCTGCTTGTGAGCCTGCTCGTCCTCCTCAGTTCCATGTTTCTAGCTCCTTGAAAAGATAATATTGTGGACATTCCTACATCCATTCAGTTAGTACTACTGAGCACCAACTATGTTCTGAGCACTGTCTTAAGTGCTGGGAGTCAGCAGTGAACAGAGAGACGATTCTCTGCTCTTATTACATTCAGTGGAGGGGCAATCACTATACCAATAGGTCAAATACACACTATGTAAAGAGGATAAGAGCAATTGAGGAAAAAGGCAGGCATGGGAAGATGGAGTTCAGGAAGGAAGAGGCCACAGATTTACATAGTGAGGTCAGGAAAGTGGCATTATGATCAAAGACTAAAAGGAATGAACCACACAGATATCTGGCCAGGCCTGTTCCACGCTGAGGGAACAGCCAAAGCGAAGGCCCTGAGGTGCGAGCGTGCCTGGCCTTTTGGAGGAACAGGGAGAGGCACGGTGTGGCTGGAGCAGAGATATCAAGGCTGAAAGCAGGAGAGGGTTCATGAGACTTCAGACTGCTTAGAGCTTTGAGGATCATTTTAAGACCCCTTTCACCCTTCTCCCAACATTTAGAAGCTGGGAGAAGAAGAGAAACCAGCAGAAGAGAGAAGTAGAGGCCAGTCGGGGGGGGAGGAAAGCTGAAGGGCACGGCGTCCCAGAAGGCAAGAGCCATCAGGTGCGTGCAAGACGAGGACCGAGAGCTGCCCACTGGATTTACAAGGAGGAGGTCACCAGTGACCAAGACAAGAGCCATTTAAGTGAACAGGTGTAGACCCGGACCCCATCAAGCTCAAGAGAGGAGGAGAGGAAAGCAATGGGAGTGAGTGGGAAAGAATGAGAGATCGAGAGAGCCTTATTTCTCTTTTAAACGGGAGAGTTGTTTGCACTCCGTATGCTCATGGGAATGGTTGAATAAAGAAGGGAACATTTGGGGCTGGCCCCGTGGCTTTGTGATTAAGTGCGCACGCTCCGCTGCTGGCGGCTCGGGTTCGGATCCTGGGTGCGCACCAACACGCTGCTTGTCCGGCCATGCTGAGGCCGCGTCCCACATACAGCAACTAGCAGGATGTGCAACTACGACATACAACTATCTACTGGGGCTTGGGGGAAAAAAGGGGGGAAAAAAGGAGGATGATTGGCAATAGATGTTAGCTCAGGGCCAGTCTTCCTCAGCAAAAAAAAAAAAAAAGAAGAGAACATTTGATGATGCAGAAACAAAGAGAGAAATGATGCAGCTGTATTCTTGAGTGATCTCATCTGTCCTTACCTCTTCTGTCGCACACCAATTTTCTACTGGAGAGCCACCCGCCCTCATCCTCAGTTCAAAGGGCCTGAATGAGGCTGCCCCACACCCTGGCTTCAGGAGTGGGCTCTTGACCAGGCCTGATCAATAGGAATGCTGCAGCCTCGGGCCCGCGATTTGTTTAGGGGGGGTCACGTGACCCGGCTGGGCCAATCAGAGTGAATGAGCATCAGCTCTGGGCCTTTGGCTGGAACACCTGGGAGTGGGCGGCGCTCTTCCTACCAGGTGGCTGAACTGATAGGGAATGGACCCAGCTGTGTCTGCACCAGCTGCCTGCGCAGCACAGAGCATGCCACAGAGCAGGCTACTAATGCCCGTGCAATAGGACCCGCTTTCTGGAGCCTGACGGCCCCCATCCATGCTGGTCCTTCTCTGCTGCCTCACTCTGTTTTAGCTCCTTTATAGTCATTATCGCTATCTGAAATACCTAATTATTTCATCTGTTTACTCATTTACTGTCTTGCCCCATGAGGGCCTTGGTCTATCTCTTCCACTGCTGTATCTCCAGGATCTAGAGTTGTTCCTGACACAGAGCATTGTTCCTGACACAACTCCTGACAGAGTTGTTCCTGACACAACTCATATTTGTGTGTGTTCCACACACAAATATGAGTTGGTTGAATAAGTTAATAGGCAAGAATGTGCCCTAGCTGCATATTCATACTCAGCCACACCTCACTTATCCAGGAATCAAGCATCTGGCAGCTTCAGCTACCTAGAATGCATCAAGAAAGCTCAAAAAGCCCTGGAATTACCAAAATACAGGTTACATGGGCCATGTCTGAAAGCACAAGTTTTTTGTATTTTTAAACAGAGGTGCTCCCTTCGTGTCCTCACTCAGAGCGCAGGGACTCGATTCCAGACATGGTTCTAACATGCCTGGTGGTCTGGCTCCCTGCCCACAGTGGATCAGAGGCGGGACACTGGGAGGGGTGGGGGACAGCTAGGACCAGAAACACTGACACCAGCAAGAAACATCTGGTGGCCGGGAGACTGGAAACCGCTGGAAAGTAAATGCGAGAACTCCAGGAGAGAGTAGGCTGGGCCCTGCATGTGAGGTGCGGGGTCTCGGGGTCCCCCTGGGGTCAGAACATGTAGGGTGACGGTGATGACCCAAGGCATAGAGCAAAGCATCAGTTATGCTCCACAGTCCCCATTCTAGAAATAGGAGAGCGTGAGGTGCATTTTATTCACTTATTTTAAAAATAGATTGATTCCATGCGGAAAATAAGCAGAAGAAATAGAAATCATCCGTCCTCTTACTCAGAGAGATGCCTCCTTGGGGATCACGTGGTCCATGCAGGTGTGGTTCTGTGTCGTGAAATTCCTGTGTCACAAGATGTGCTTCAGAACCAAGACTTTTGTTGGCTGCATAATATTCCATCACGTGGACATACTATTTCACATAACCATTCCCCTCTTGGACGATCTGTTTTCAAACACCGGCTGTTATTGAGAACTCTAATGAATATCCTTGTGTGTGGGCCCGCAGGCTCAGCCCTGGTTATGTTTCCTGATGGTAGAATTGCTGACTCAAAGTATGGGCATTTTAAGATTTCTTTACACATACAGTGAAACGTATACACTCACAAGCTAGGTATGGGGGCATTTTAGATGCTAAATTAATCAGAGCTCAGCAGATAAAGAAATGAAGCTCATTACAGAAAAGCCCCTTGTGTCACTTTTCATCCCTGGACTGTAACTGACTGGTGCCTCCTGGGTAGACAATCTTGTGTGTGTGTGTGTGCGCGCGCGCGTGCGTGTGTACGTGGATGTGTCCAGCACCTCTCCCGTGTGCATGCCACGTTTCCCACCTGCTGTTTCACTGGTACTATCCAACCGCCCTGTGAGCTAGACAAGGTGTGTATTGTTGGTCCCATCTTACAGATGAAGAAACTGAGGCTCAGAGGGCGTGTATGGTACAGTAAAAGGAACTTGAGCAAACACACCTGGGCTCACATCCCGGCTCTGCTGCTGAGTGAGCCTGTCCAGTCTCCTGAGCCTCAGTCCTCTTGTTTGTAAAATGAGGGTAGAGACACCCGCCTCACAGGAGAGGGTGAAATGAGAGGGCAGATGGAAAGTATCTGGTACAAGCTGAGCACACAGTAGGTGCTCAAGCAATGTTACTTGTGGTCATAGTTAGAAAAGTCACTTGTCAAAGTCACAGAAGCAGAATTGAACCCACATCTCTGAACTACAAGTCATGTGCACATTCTGGACATCACCTGCCTTTGAACCACATGTCTGAACTGAGGAGGGAAGATTTTGGATTAGTTTTCACGTGATTTCATTGCTGGGTCCCCAGAAGCCTGCCGGCTGTTAATCCAAAGAGGACAGGGACCCCCATATGAGCCAACTTTAAGAATAATATAGCTTATAGAGGTGAATGGCTGTCAGCTTGTGGTCCACTGGAACTGGAAGATCTTTCTCATGTTGAGCTAAACCCCAGCCTGTGTCAATGTCCTCTCAGCCTGGCATCTGGGCATCCACCCTCATCCCTCAGAGCCCTGGCTAAAGGAACCAGGCCAGGTTTGCTGACAAGCGGGGCTGAAAGAATCCCTCCCACACCCGGGCCTGTCTCTGGGAAAGTTATTCCATCTGCCAGGCCAGACCATCCTGGGTAATGGAGGGCCTCTCTTTAATGCTCTCTGGGAGACGGGCCCCTCCTTAATCTGCTGCAGAGTCATTAGGAGAGAAAACGTTTGCTCTGTAGGGCTCCTGATGGCCTTGGGAAACCACAAGTTAAACACCAAACAGGAAGGGCTGCTCACGGCTTAACCCTCCCCTTCCCAGCACAGGCCCAGGCCTCGGCCAGATGGGCCTGCAGATCGCTGGCCTGGACTCCCAGGGAGCCATGGGGTCCCTTTCCAGGCTCTTCTCAGCCCGGGAGCAAGTAGGTGAGGACAGAGGGAGGACGACGGAAGAAGAGGAATCCTTGAGGCTCCCGGTTCAGGTGTTTGTAGACAGGGGGCCCTCCCCCAGGCTGGTTAGAGAGCAGAGCACTGGGGCTACACTGGGGGCTGGGTGACTTTGGGCCACTCCCTTAACCTCTCTGTGCCTCAGGATGGAGAGGGGCCTCCCAGCTCCGAGGCTCTAGGGTCTGTGTTTCACAGCAAGGAGAGCCTGGTTGTCTTCCCCAAGGGGGGTGATGTGTCCGTGGTCCCCCAGGTCCCTGCACTGAAGGCTGTCTCCCACTGGGATCACATGTGACCAGGTGGGGAGGCCACTCCTGGGGACAGAGGGGAGCAGGTGACCTGGATGAGCTGACAGAGGGGAGGGAGCCCCTGTTACCAAGCGTCCCCCGGGAGTCCAGCACTGTGCTGGGACTCCACACACACACACACACACAACTCAGCTTCACAACACAAGACAGAGGTTCCCCTCGACCCCTCCCCTTCCCGCCTCCCTCCTTTGCACACGCAGTCACTCCCTCCTAGCATGCCTTCCCCTCTTCTATCCAAATCCTACCCAGCCCTAGGCCTGCCTCCTCCAGGAAGTCGTCCCTGACGTCCTTCAGCCAAACCCCCGATGATCCCACCCAGCTGGGCCTCTAGCTGTTTGATTTCACAACACACAGCTTTAGATTTTGCTGCCGTGAGGCCCAGACACAGGCACGAGCTCATTTCATTATCTCACCAGGTTAATGGATATTTACTGGTGCTGACTTGGAGCCAGGCACTGTGGAGTCCCCAGAGGGGATGGGAACGAATGTCCCCTGAGCTCCTGCAGATGCCCCCGTGCCCAGTGGGAGCCCCTGGGGTCCCGGCAGGCTCCTCGCCCTGTGGGAGGATGAGGAACCCGAGGCCCAGAGACGGGGAGGAGGCTGCTCAGGACGCACAGTGAGTCAGGGGCTGGGATTCAGAACCAGGCCAGACTCCACCAGCCACCCCATTACCTGCGCCCAGAACTCTGTACACCCCCTTGGCGGGGGCAGGATTGGTCCTGGAGCCTGGAGCTGTCTGGTCATACAAGTGGGGCTCAGGCGGCCCCAGCTGTGCAGAGAAGAGGGCAGGACACAGAGCAGCAAGGCAGGGACCTGCCGTCACCCTCAGTGACAAGCAGGGCCATTAGGTCACCCCTCAGTGACACACAGGACCCTGTCACCCCTCGGTGACATACAGGACACTGTCACCCCTCTGTGACATGCAGGGTCCTTTCATTCCTCAGTGACACTCAGTGCCCCGTCACCCTCAGTGACACACAGGGCCCCGTCACCCTCAGTGACCCCAGAGCCTTGTCACCCCTCAGTGACACCCAGGGCCGTGTCACCCTCAGTGACACACAGGGCCCCGTCACCCTCAGTGACATGCTCCCCACCGCTGTCTGTCTCAGCACAGGCTCCAGGCTGTGCCTCCACCGGGACTCAAGGCCCCTCGCTGACGCCCTGTCCACCCCGCCCCTCTGTCCCCGGGCCCCTCCATGGGGCGAACATTAATCCGCCTTCAGCCTCTGACCCCACATGCTCTTTTCTCTCGCCTGCCGGGCGGCTCCCTCTCCAGCTCAATTCTCAGAGGAATGTTCAAGAACAGATGGCACTGCTGGTCCTGGACGGTGGGAGGGCACAGCCCGGCCCTGGGCCTGGTGACGTGTCCCGGCGTGACAGGCGGTCTGTGCGCGTCTGCGCTGGGGGCGCGCACCCCCCCCACCCCACCCCACCCCGGGCCCTGGACTCGGGCGGGGCCGCGCTCCGGGGTTGCTGCCGGCGGCCTCGCCTGATGAGGAGCGTCATCTAGGGACCCCCCGGGCCGCCCCCCAGACGGTGTCTTCTCAGTCAGCCTCGATGTGAAGGGAGGGAGAGGCTGCGAGAGAGGAAATGGAGTTCCAAGCTGTCAGTTGCAAAAGTCTCAAGAAATGAAGGTTAAGTTTCACTCGTCACAGATGGGGACACTGAGGCTCTGAGAAGGTGATGTTCACTTCCTGTGAAGAGCAGGACAGAAACACAGCGGGACTTTCTCAGGTTCACACAGCCCGTTAGTGGCAGAGCTGGGACGAACCCGGTGCCTCTGAGGTGGGGTGTGTGTGTGCGTGTGTGTACATGTGTACACGTCTGCCCTATGGGTGTGTACGCAGGTATGCAGGCTTCATTAGGGTGTGTACATAACTGTCTGAAATTGTGTGTTTAAGGGCACACGTGTGAAGGTCACAAGGACAGACGTGTGCCTTTGTCCCAGGTGTGGGTGTGTCTGAGTGTGACCGGGTGTGTGAGAGAGGCCTGACAGTGGGACGGTGGCTGTCCTGGAGGGTGAGGGCCCCTGTCTCAGGGCCACTGGGCCCCCGGCCCATCCTGGCTGAAGTTTGACCCTCTCTCCGAGCTGACGCCCCCACCCCAGAGAATTTCTACTTCTTGGCCAGGGGCAGCAAGGAACCCAGTTGTTTCTCTTTGGTCTTTAGATTATGAAACAAAAAATCAAATTTAAACTGTTTGCAGGGAGGTAATTTTTCCTAATCACTCGCTCTGCGGCAGATCCCCACAACTCGATTACGTCTAATTAGATTAATCGGATGGAGAGTGATTTCTTTTCTCTGAGAATGTGAGCTGCAGAGAAGGGGACCATTTGAGGCCCAGTGACTCCCTGCCCCCCACAAGCTCTCCCGTGTCACTGAGGGGTGAGGAGGGGCTATGGGGCGTGTCCGAGGCCTCCCTGCTCTACTTCTCTCTCTTTGTCACTTGCTCTGTCACTGAGTCCCTTTCAGTGTCTCTGTCTCCCCTGTCCCCAGCTCTCTCCTGGTCTGGGCCCCTGTGGCCCCAGACATGAGTCCTGACTGCCGAGGGGCCACCCTCCCTCCCTTCTCTCTGCTGGAGACGAGCGGGCACGTCCCGCACGTCACCGAGAGGTGATGTTCGCTCCCTGTGAAGAGCAGGACAGAGGCACAGCGGAACTTGCTCAAGGTCACCTTCCACAGCGGGTGGCGGGGGTCACATGGCTGGCCGGCAGCCTGAGCGCCCGCAGAGGGTGGCCTGCAGTGCCAGGCTGGGCAGCACCAACTGTGGGCCTCCAGAAGGTTCCAGCTGGAAGAACAGGGTCTGGGCAGCCACTCCCGCATCCTGAGGGCAGCAGGGCCAGCTGTGCTGGGGCAGAGAGTGGCTAAAGGACCTGGCCGTCCCCATCTTCCCCAGGCCCAGGCTGGGCACTGCCACCCGCAGGGGCCTGTGACAGAGAATCCCGGGGTCTGGACACTGCTCCTTCCAGGGGTCTTGGCTCTGAGCTCAGCAACCCCCTTCCCTTCCACTGCCGGAGCCAGAAAGCTGGGCTGTCCTCAGCTGCCGCCTTCCTGCAGCCCCCATCTGGGGGGTCTCCCTGCCCTGCCATCCTTGCTCTCTGCCCCCTACCTCTGTCCCCTGTGCACGCTGTTGTCACCTGGTCCGGGCCACCTTCTTCTCTCCCCAGACGCTGTACACTTGCCCTGGTCTCCTGGACCCAGTGCACAGTCTGCAGCTCATGGGAACACACCATGCCCCCCTCAAAGACCTTCCCCAGCTCCCCACTGCTCTGAGCACTAAACTCCCGACAGTTCACGTGGAGCACAGGGCCCTAGTGAACCGGCCACGCGGACCTCCCTGGCCCCATCTCTCATCACCCGGCTCACACTCTGACCCGCACACCCAGCTGCGCGCAGGCCTCTGTGTGTCGCTGGTCCGTCTGCCCGGAGCCTTGCCCGGGCCTCCCCCTGCCTGACGCCAGCGTTCTTCACAGCTGTGCTCTGTGGTCGGTACTAACAGCTGGTGCGCACTGAGCGCTGACTGCGCTCCAGGCTATGGGTGTGTGGGATTGTCTCATTTAATACTCACGACTACCCCATGGGGATAATTATTGTCCCCATTTTACGGAAGAGGAAACTGAGCTTCAGAGACAAAGCACCTGGCTGATGTCCCCAGGCTGGGAAGTGAACCCAGGTCATTTGCAGATGTCAGCTCTCCCATCCCACCCGCCCCTCCCAGGTCAGGGCCCCTTCCCCACACTCCTGTGTCTCCGCAATACGAGCATTTGCCTGACTGTTTCCCTGTCTCCCCATCGGGCCTGAGCTCCCCACGGCTGGCTCTGATCCCCAGAGCCCAGCACGGGGCAGGGCACATGGTGGACACCTGGCCAGGGTCTGCTGCCCAAGGAGTGAGGGCAGCAGTCCTACTGGCTGTTGGGTCTCTCCCTCACGCCCTCCCCTCCCACTACCTGATGCCTCAGTAAGCCAAGCCTTTAAACTAAAAGCAATTTTACAGTTCATTTGAGTTAATCAGAGCTGCTTTTTCGGGAAACCATCTTCCCAGAATTGTCTGCAGAGAGGTGGGTGGCCTGCCTGGCAGCCCCTCTCCCCACCCTCCACTACAAAGCCCTGCACTCACAGGAGGAGGCAGAGGAGGGAAGGGCTGAGACCCCAGGACTTCAGGTCAGCTGTCATGGCATGTGCCAGGTGCTGTGATGGGCACTGGGCGACAGTGGTCCCCACCCTCACAGAGCTCACCATACAATGAAGAGACCCACTTCAAACAATCACACAGGGGATTATATAGTTAGTGTTCAGTTGTAATAAATTAATCATGCAGAAGTCTGATAATACTAACTATGCAAGCTAGCAACTTGTTAAGCCTCTTGGACCCTCAGTTTCCTCATTTGTAAAATGGAGATCCTAATGGCATCTTTCCCATGGGGTGTCGTGAGGACCAGGGAGATGTGCAGAGCCCTTAGCCTGGCACCTAGCACTTAGTGGGGTGGAACCTACATTAAGGAACCATATTCCTTTGCCTGGGCTGCCATAACAAAATACCAGACTGGGGGGCTTAAACAACAGAACTTCCTTTCCCCTACTTCTGGAGGCTAGAAGTCTGAGATCAAGATTCAAGAATGTGGATTTCTTCTGAGCCCTCTCTCCTTGTTTGTAATTGCTGTCTTCTCCTAGGGTCCTCACATGGTCTTCCCTCTGTGTGTGTGTCCTAATCTTCTTATAAGGACATCAGTCATATTGGATTAGGACCCACCCCTATGAGCTCATTTTAACCTAATCACCTCTTTAAAGATCCTGCCTCCAAATACAGTCACATTCTGAGGTACTGGGGGTTAGGACTTCAACATATTAATTGGGGGGGGAGGGTTGGGGAATGACACAATTCAACCCATAACAGTATGTATCAAAGAGAATTGAGTGCATATATCAACAAATCACTTATATGTAAGTGTTCATAGAAGCTTTATTTATAATAGTCAAAAAAGAAAATAACCCAAATGTCCATCTATGACAGAATGATAAATACATTGTGGTACACTGATAAAAAGGGAAGCACACAGTATTTTTTAAAAAATGAACAAATTCCTAATACACACAAAACATGTATGAATATCATAGACACGATCAGCAAAACAAACATCAGACAAAAAACACTTTACGATTTTATTAATATGAACTAATCTATAGTAGAGAAGTCAGAATAACAGATATCTCTGAGGGTTGGGACATTAGCTAGAAAAGGGAACAAAGAAATTTTCTGGGGTACTGTGAATGTTCTACATCCTGATCTGGGTGGTGGTTACATAGGTGTAAACATTTGTGAAAATCCATTGAGCTATCTCTATCAACTTTCGCTATGCAGCAAACTACAAAGTTGGTGGTAAATAACAACCACTGGCTCACAATTCTATTGGCTGTCTGTGCAATTGATCAGGTCTAGGCTAGTTCAGCTTCTCTCTGATGCTGTCTTTCATGGGTCTGTGATGGGCTAGTATTGTAGGTTACAGCTGAATGATCTAGGATGGCATCACTCACATGTCTGGTAGGTGGCAAACTATCAGATGGGACACTTCCGTTCTCTTCCATCTGGGCTCTCACCCTTCAGCATGCTAGCTCAGGTTCATTGCCATGTCTCCATGTGCAGCAAGAGAGGGAAAGGCCCTATGAGCAAGCACTTTTAAGCCTGTTTGCTTACTGCTTGCTAGTGTTCCCATTGCCTGAAGCAAGTCCATCGGCCAATGAAGACTGAAGACGTGGAGAAATACATTTCCACTCTTGATGCGAGAATCTGAAACGCCATATCACGAAAGTGTGGGTACAGGGAAGGAATGAATTTGTGGTTATTTTTACAATCTGGCAAATGTACACTTAAGATTCGTGCATTTCATCATATGCAAGTTATATCTTAATACGATAAACCAAAAAGACATAAAGGCTGGGTCAGATGATTGCAAAAAGTAGTTTTGGCCTCAGTGTGCTGCCAGGCTTCCTTGTATCCTATTCCAACTAACCCTTTCCTGAAGAGAACCAAGATTCTGTAAAGACAGGTGTTGTTACAAGATGCATGTGTGTGTGTGTGTGTTTAAGGGGAGTTGTATTAGTTTCACAACGTGCAGCTGTAGTCAGGTTTTGCTCAGGTGGGGTGGAGATGAGATTATCAATGAACTAAGCTGTGAGGAGCTGGGCTGGGGAAATCAGGCTGAGAAATGGGCTGAGGAACAGCAACATCCTGCATCAGCTAGTGTAGTGGAAGATAGATTTTCAGCACCACGGAGAGTTCTGATGACAGCTGGAAGGCCTTCGTCTTCAGAGTCCTGGGACCGCTCATTTCCCTCTGTCCTCTAGGTAGAATTATCTGGTTATTGAAGGAAATTTACTCGTGCAAACTGTACGTTACTGCCAGCAGCGAGGGCATGGGCTCTGGAACCAGACTGCCTAAGTTCAAGTCTGGCTGCACCACACAAGTTGTGTGACCTTGGGGAAGTCGCAACTTAACCTCTGTCGTGGCTGCCTTGTCTGTCAAATGAGAAAAACAATGGTAACTGCCTTATAGGATTGTGGTGAGGACTGAATCAAAATAAGGAAAGTAAAGAGCTTAACCTAGTGACTGGCACATGATTAGTGCTAAAAAGTTAGCTATTATTATTGCTCTCATTAGTATTATTATCCCCAAGAGCATTTTTGACATAAGATGGAAAGGATTCAGAAGGCTTCCATGACCCCAGATGTCTGATAAACTTGTTATATGACTTTAGATGAGCTATATAACCTATCTGGCCCCAATTCCCATTCTGTAAAATGAATCTATTTGTTTTTTCCACATTATTAGATTTTATCTTTTTATCAAGAGAATGTATTCATTTATCACTTGGTAAAATAAATAAAACAATAAAATTAAATTAAAAAGGTATTGGATGAAGTGGCATTTATGGTCCCTCTAAACCCTACCTTTTGTGAGTCTTGGATTCAGAACTTAAGGATGGACAGAGTCAGGTGCGGGGTTAAATGAGAAGGAGGACAACGTCGGGGGCAGACTGGGAGAGGACTCTGACTCTAAAGAATGGTCAAAAAGAGTGCATTGAGCATGTCAAGTCTTTTGGCCCTTACATTGTCCACCCCACCACCACCAACACCACCACCACTTGTCCAGCTTAGGTGTTTGGCCCCTCTGAGACCTGATACCAGGCACTCACGACACTTTCATGTTGCCTTGGCCGTGCTGGTATTGTTTCAGCTTCCTGACTCAACCACAATCCTTCTCTCCTCAGAGCCTTCTCACATTCTGCGCCCTTTGCCAGGAATGTGCTATACCATTCAGAGTCTTACAGCTGAATTGACAAAACCCAACTGAAACCTGTTTAAACAAAAGAAATTAAAAAGGGGATTAGTTGGTTCATTCACTTGAAAAATCCAGGAGTTGATGGCTTTAGGCATGGCTGGATCCAGGATTTCAAATGATATAATTTCAAAATATAGTCTTCTCATCTCTTCTTTATTGGTGTCATTCACAGTCACACTCTTCCCACTAGGCGGGCAATGGGTACTGGTAGTATCAGGCTTATGTCACACTGGCTACACATCCCTCTTTCCTGATAGTTTAGCAAAGCCTCTGGTCTGGATTGAGTCATCTGCCCACTCCTGAAACAACTGTTGTAGCCAGAGGTTGAAGTTAACTGAGTGTCCGGGCCCAGGTGGCAGGAGCCAAGGGATGGGTGAGCCCACCTGGATGGACTGAGAGTGCTCAGGGAGTTGTTTTCAAAGGGAAGTCAGGAGAGGTCTTACCGGAAGAAGAGGGATGGATGTAGGGTAGGTAAACCAATAAACAGAAGCCACTACACATTCTGTTTGACTCATTCTTGATCTTAACATAAGTGGCACTTCTTCAGAGAAGACCCCCAACCCCTGAGATGTCAGTACCCACTAATCCTTTTCCTTTGCTTTTTAGCTCGTTATTCTCACAGTTAAAATGCAGTACATGTACACTTATAGAAACATACACTAACTCACATCCATAAGTGCATTCACTCACAACCACACACACACACAGAAACACTCTCACATGGACACACTCACACATGCATTCACTTACTCATGCTGTCACTGTTGCATGCATGCATTTACTCACACACTCAAATACACATTTGCATGCACTCATAGAAACACACATTGATTATACACACATTCACTCACACACTTTCACACACATGCACTCAAGCACTCTCATATGCTCATTCATAAACACTCATACATGCGTTCACAGGTATAGGCATGCACTCACATAAATATTCTCATATACTCATATACACACGCACATATTCTCACACATAGCAAATGGACACACACGCACACATACATACCCTCACATAAACACATACGCTAATGCACACATTCACACACACATACACTCATATAAACACGCATCTTCATCCACACATTCATGCACACTTACACATATGCAAAGTCACATATATGTGCACACACAAGCACTCACATGCACAAATATGAGTGAACAGTTGTTCAGTGCCTGCCTTCTGCACTGTGCTGTGAACCCCACAGAGGCGGGGCCCCATCTGTCTTGACCATGTGGCGTCCCCGCACCCGTCACAATGCACAGAGTAGGACCTGGTGTCCTCACTTTTCCAGTGGGAAGAACGAGGCTGCAACCCTGTCTTCCATCCAAGGGGGATGTGGAGAGTCAAATTCAAAAATGGCCCCAAGTCTCCTCTCCCCTTCCTCACTCACTCCCCCGTCCTTCCCTCACCCTCGTCCCTCCCTCCCTCCCTCCCTCTGTCCCTCCCCTAACCTGTGTCCCTCACCATCTCCTCTTTCTCTGCCTCTATCCCATAATATCACCTCCTTCTTCTCATCCCTCTCTACCTTCCAAGGCTAATTAAATGATACCATGGAATGTATTTCATTTGCATTTGTTTCAAAAGGGCCACAGAACACCAGTGCGTGCTCATTAAACGGCTCCGTGCGGAGGGATGTAATGAACCAGTTTTATTACAACCATCGTCTTGGCCCAATTATGTATTCAGTGGGAAGAGAGAGAACCACAACTCTAAGTGTCTGGGGTTGGAGGGGTAAGTGGGGGGAGGAGGACCCCACTGGGGAAGGTCCTAGACTGCCCTGGGCCCTGGCTCTGGCTGGAGCGGGAGGGCAGAGGTAAGGGTGGGCTGTTCCTTTGCTGCCAGCGTAACTTGAATGGCAGAAATCCCCATGGGCCTCCAAAACTCCTGGGGGTGCTGATCGCAGGAGCCCCTGAATTCACCTGTGCACCAAGCGCTATCTGTAGATGAAATACTTGGCCTGGCACATAGCAGAGCTCCATTTTGTTACGTGTGTGCTACTGCGATGAGGATGACAGAGAGACTCACCGAGAAGCATTTCTGAGCTCCTGGGAGCCCCCGTCCACTGTGCATTTCTTTTGTCACTGGGATCTGAGATCAGTGGCTGGGGCAGTGACATAGTGACCTCTTGAGCACCTACTGTGTGCCGGGCACTGGGCTTACTGATCTACCTGGATTAGCTCCTTTAATCCTCACAATACCCCTTGGAGGAGGTACTGTTATTATCCTCACTTTACGGATGAGGAAACTGAGGCCCAGAGAATTAAGTGCCGTGTCCAAAGACACACAGCCAGCACGCGGGGCCTTGAGGATTTCATTTTAGGTCTTTCCAACACCACAGCCTCGCCACTGCTCTCTGCAACCTGCCGGTTAAACAGACGCTCATAGCATGCAAGGGTCCCAACACTTGCATGCTAGTGTTAAAATAAAATCTATCCTTATATTCCAAATATTCTGACTTTCTGGACTTTCTGCGTGCCCAGCCCTATTCTGGAACTTCACACATATTATCTCATTTAATCATCACAATGTACTAGTACTACCCCATTTGACAGATGAGAAGACGGAGGCACAGAAAGGTATGTCACTTCCTCGATCCACAGCACTGGGACAGGCCAGTCAGAGACTGAATCCAGTGGTCAGGCCCCCAGGTCCACTCCTGACCCAACTCGACCCTCCTGGAGCCGGGATATGGTTCCATGTACGAATCAGTTTCCTGCAGCTGCTGTAACAAATTACCACAAACTCAGCGGCTTCAACAATACAAACGTATTCTCTTCCAGTTCTGGAGGTCAGATGTCCAAAACGGATCTCACTGGGCTGAAATTACAACGTCCCAGGGCTGCGTTCCCTTCTGGAGGCTCCATGGGAGAGCCCGTTCCTTTGCCTTTTCCAGATTCCGGAGGCTGCCTGCAGGCCTCAGCTTGGGGTCCCTCCCTCCATCTTCCAAGCCAACAACAGCAGGTCAAATCCTCCTCACATTGCCCTGCTCTGACCTCCTCTTCTGCCTCCTTCTTCCACCTCAAGGATCCTTGTGGTTACATTGGGCCCACCCAGGTAAAACAATCCCTGAATTTTAAGATCAGCTAATTAGCAGCCTTAATTCCATCTGCAACCTTCATTCCCCTTTGCCACATAACATATGCACAGCCTCCAGGCATTAAGACACGGACATCTCTGGGGGTCATTCTGCCTGCGTCAGTGTGATCCCAGCCTCCTCTGTGGAGGACCTACTATGTGTGGGCACCGGGCAGGGGCTTTGCCCCCCTCACTAACCCTCACAACAACCAAGTGAGGGAGGGAGGGAACACCACTCCCTCCACCACTCCCACTTCACAGGCGAGAAGCCGGAGGCTCAGGAGACAGAGGGGCTGCTGGGACTTCTCCAGAGTCAGCCTGGGTCTTTGGTGGTCCTCTGGGTTCTGACGGCTCTGATCCCAGAGCCCCCTCCTCCCTGCTTTGTCCTTTGAGAATGGCATAGCGTTTTGTTAGTTTCTGCTCAGATTTGGGGATGCTGGAGATCCCTTCAGGAGGGATGGGAGCTGGCTGGGGTCCCTGGGACCAGTCACAATACCTCCCACTCCCTCCCACCCTGCTGGTCAGACCCGGATCATCTGAGTCAACTAGGCCAGCGCTCCCCCAGTCCCTCTTCGCTTTATTAGAAATTAGATGCATTAAGAATTCTGCCGACCCCTTAGATCGCAGCAGAACTTTGGGCCCCAGAGGCCTCTTTCCCTGCCAAGAGCCTTTTCCAGAGGTGAGATCTGTTAACTCACTAGCAGGGGAGCAGCCACACGGCTAGCACTCCCCAGGCGTATGAACCGTCTGTACGTGGCGTCCTGGCACTCAGCTGGGCCAGTCCCGAGAGGGGAGCTCGCCCTTCTCTTCCCTGAGCCGCAGGGAGGCGGGACCTGCGAGACTGACAGGGTCTGCTCTCTCTGAGGCCAGAGAGACAGCTGCAGGGGCACTTGGAGGAAAGCCAGCGGGGGGAGACCTGGAGGTGTTGATCTGGGCAGGAAAAGGGGGCCCTCAATGGGCTGGAGGGCAGAATGCACCTTTCCTGAGCACCTACTGTGAGCCAGGCATTTGCATGCACCCCTCCTCCAAGCTTCATCACTTTGGGGTGCAGATCTTGTCACCAATCCCATTGTGTGATTATGCCCATTTTGCAGGTGAGGAAATCAAATCAAGGCCCAGAGAGGTTAAGTGATCTGCCCAAGGTCACGCAGCATGACCAACGTGGAGCAGGGATTCAAAACCAGGCCCCTCGTGACCCCTAAGTCCATCTTTTTTCTCCCAAGCACACTGTCTAGGTTTGCTCTTCACTGCGTGGGGGTCCCCATGGCTCCCCCACCTCTGTCTTAAGGACTACAAGAACGTGTACGTAAACAGGACAAATCCATGAGGAGCTGCCAGTGGTGGGGGTGAGGCAGGAAGGAGGGGAAATGCAGGAGGAGAGCAGAGCACCAAGTCGGCCCCAGGGGCTTCTGGGATAGAGGGAGGGCACAGCTGGTGCTGAGGGACCACTGCTCCACCTGCGCCCCCCGGGGTGGGGGGTGGACCAGATGCTTCCTGGGCCCTGCCAGCCCGACATTCTGTGGGTCCCTGACCCCGTGTCTGGGGGCAGCTGGAGCGAAGGGTCTGGGCTCAGGGAAGAGGCTGGGAGGGGGCTTGGGAGTTGGCAGCAGCTCTGAGCTGAGCCCTGGGTGGGGGCGTCTGGTGGGAAGAGGGGGCGGGTGGTCACAAAGGACAGGACTGGGGTGGGGGTCCCCAGCAGGGCCCTGGGCCAGAGCAGCTGAGAGGAGTCAGAGGGGCAGGACTCAGCCCCTGGGCTGGGAGTCAGAGCCTGGGTCAGTTCTGATTCTGCTGCTGACTGGCTATGTGACCTTGGGCAAGTCACGTGGCCTCTCTGGGCCTCAGTGGCCTCATCTGCACAGTGCAGATGCTGATTCCTGCCCTGGATGCAGGGCTGTTGGGAGGACTGAATGACGTCAAGGAGGGAAAAGCCAATCAGGAAGAGCCATCATGGGCACAGGGGGCGAGGCCTGCCTCTGGTCCATCTGCCTCTGCTCCCACCCTCCTCGTGATTGGCCAGGCCATGGTGTCCCCGCCCCTGAGAGCCCGGCTGATTGGAGGAGGCAGGGCCTTTATGCAAAAGAGGCTGATCCCGCCTCCTCCTCCCCCTTCTCCCCCAAGGCCCCCATCCCCCGGCATCACAGGTGCTCTTGAGTCTCCCCAAGAGTGGCCAGAGCCTGTAACACGTTTGATTTATCGTCTAATTGCATGACAGCTCTGGCTTCTCTCCCCAAGTCTGGTGCTGCTCCCAACCTTCCCACTGACCCTCCCCTTCCTCATCCCTGACGCCTCACCAGCTGTGTGACTTTGAGCAAGTCACTAGACCTCTCTGAGCCTCAGTCTCTTCCTCTGTTACATGGGGATAAGAACTCCTACCTCATGGATTTGTCTTGTTTATGTACACATTCATGGAGTCCTTAAACAAACATTAATATTTCTTGAGAGCCTCCTGTGTGCCAGACCGGAGTCTGTACACTGAGGACACGGAGGTGTGCAGTGGAGACCAGACTCTGCTCTCTCGGACCTTCCGTGGTGGTGGGTTGTCAGGTGGCTGCAGCGAGCAACAGCTGGGAAGGTGTTTGTAAGTGGACAAGAGCCGAGGCAATGCACAGTGGGCGGGTGACCCACCCAGAGTCACATGGTGGGTCATAGGCAGAGCCCTGGTCAGGCTGGCTGCAGAGGAGACACATGACACATCCCTGTGATGGCATCCACCGTGTGGATTTCCAGACCCACAACCCAGTGAAGCCACCTCCTGGTGCAGGACGTTCAGGTCCCATGGCAGGCATCAGCTCGTGGTGCGGGCTGAGAACTCCTGGGTCCCCTTGTCTCCTTGGGCCATACAGGTGAGGGTCACCTGGTCACGTGTGTCCCCCTGGAAGAGTAGACCTCGGCTTCCTCTCTCTGAGCTCGCTGTCCCCCCACCCCAGCTCCAGAACACTCAGCAGAATCACAGTAGGACAGGGCTGGAGCAGGGCGGCTGGGAGCGAGGTCTCGTTATCAGAACAGTCTGCTTGCTCACCGTCCCGAAGCCGGCTGTGCTGGCAGTGCATCCCCAACCGGAGCTGATAACAGAATTTTTAATTATTCTAATTACTACCCGAAAAATTGGGTCCTGGCTCAGATAATTAAAATGAGATTTGGCTCGTCGCCCATCTCTCCTCTCGGCTTTAAATCTGAAGGTGAATTTCATAGCACACCTGGAAACAGGAGTTACTAACAGGGACGTTCTTGCAGAAAGGAGGCTGTGGGGTGAATGTGGATGCAGACACACACGGGGGATGAGGGGTACACGTGCGCATGAGTTTGTGTGCGCGTGAGGGTATGTGTGCGTGTGTGTGCCTGTGCAAGTACGTACTTGTGTACATGTGCGATGACTGGGGAGAAGAGGGTGGCAGGGGGCAGGCGGCAGCAGGGGCAAGGCATGGGAGGTGGGGTCAGGTGACAGATGATGGCATGAGGGTACTGGAGAGTAGGTGACAGGTGCAGGTCTGTCCCTGAGGGCAGCAGCCGGGGCCCTGGAGGCTGGCAGGTCCCCCACTTCCTGGTTGTTAATTTCCCTGTCCAAGCCTCCTTTTCCTCAGCTCCACTGGGCACAGTGACTGTCCCTCCCACATAGGACTGTTAGCCGTGAGAATTTAGTGCAATGACTGTGCACTCAGCACGGCACAGGGTGAGCTCTCAGGGAGGGTTAGTTATGACCATCCATCCACCCCAGAGTGGCAGGGTGGGGGACAGTGTGGTGACCGCACAGGTGACAGGGCATGACTGTGGATGAGGTCAGGACCGTGGGTCCTGAGGTCCAGGCAGCAGGGCCCAGGCCTTAGGCCTCTGGTACTTGGTTTGGCTTGGAGCCCGCTGCCTTCTGCCAAGACCCATCCATCTTCCAGGGGTGGTTTGTGAGCTGCAGCCTGGACAGGTAGCCCCCGTCCAGCCCCAGTGGCACCATAGTGGGACTGTGTAGGGTGAGAATTCACTGTGGAGCGTCCACAAGGCTGCTCGGACCGCAGGCACCTGAATCAGTCCTGAGCCGGCCGCGGGGCCGCCCTCTTGTGTGATGGATGGGCAGTGATGGAGGAGGCCCTGGGGAGGCCCTGAGGGCCCTTCTGGGCTGAGCAAGGAGGCGTGTACCCTGCCCACAGCTGGCCAAGACCAGCCCTGCCCCTTCTCCTGCCCCGAGCATCCCACAGCGGGAGCCGAGGACCCCACAGAGGGATCCATCAGGCCCCAGTGCCAGAGCCCCGCCTACTGGAGCCCAGCCCCGAGGGGACGGGAAGGCACAGCCATTCCTGAGCAGCCACCGTGAGCTAAACACCTGTGCCTGCCTCGACTCCCACCCCCCAACAAGCTGCCACTGCCCCATTTTACAGAGGAGGAAACTGAGGCTCCGAGCAGTTGAGTGACTGGCCCAGGGCCACGAGCCACTGAGTGGCAGGACGGGGACATGAACCTGGGTCTGTGGAAGAACAGGGCCCCACTCCTGTCCCTCCACTGACCACTCACTCAGGGTCCTGGGGTCAGCCCGCGAGCTCCCCTCCCTCTAAAGGGTAGGGGTGATGGAGAGAGCGCGAGAAGGGCCGGCACCCCCCTCCCCCAATCTAGGATGCAGATTCCACTGCGGGACTTGCCAGGTGATCTGGGGCGAGTCACTCCCCTCCTCTTCGCCTCGGTCTCCTCACCTGTCAAATGAGGACAAGGAAACCCACCTGGGGGACAGCGGGGTCTTCACAGAGACAGTGCAGTGCAGTGGTGAGTGCGGGGCACCGAACCCGGTGACCTGGGTTCAGATCCCGCCCTGACTGCTGGTTGGCTGTGTGACCCAGAGCTGGTTGCTTCTCCCCCCAGTTCCTCAGCTGCCCGACAGGGAGGATGGGGATGAGGTGGTCCCTGACGTGAGGTGTGCCGAGGGGCAGTTGTTAGCTGTCGTAGGTCGGGGCCCGGAGCAAGCGCGAAAGGTCCCAGTTTATTACGATGATGGAGTTCTGATGGAAAGCAAACCCGCTCAGGAGAGCTGGCATTTCTACAGCACTTGAAACCGGACGCAGTGTGTGAGCTCACTCACAAGGATGCCACTGGCCCTGGCCCTCCCTGCCCACCCCAAGCTGGCTGTCCCCAGGCCTGGGAGCTGCCAGCCACCCCGCCTGCCTCCAGAGCACCCCTCCTCCTCCACCCAGGGCTCAGAGCCCTCCCCTCCCCTCCCTGAGCCCCGCACCCTAAATTCTAGAAACAAATCTGAGCTTCCTTCCAGGCTCAGTGCTAACTAGCTCTCACCTCCACCTGCCACACCCCTGGCCTCACCAGTCCAGCAGCTGCGAGGCGGCAGCTTCCCCACCTGGCAGGATCCTCGGGGGCAGAGACAGTGGGTGAGGGTGAGGAGGAGGTGGACGTGGGACAAGCCAGGCCAGGCTGGAATGGGGCAGCAGCCTGGCTCCAAGAACGTGGGGGGTTTGCATCAGCAGGAAGCATTTAGATGATCCAGTCCACACCCCCATTTCATTCACTGGGAAAACTGAGGCCTGAAGAGGGCGAGGGGCTCCCCAAAGCTCACTACAGATCGATGGCAGAGCTGGGCTCTTTAGGGCACCCTGAGTGGAGAAACGAAAAGATTTGTTTAAAGGAGACAAGCTGACAGGTTCCCCGCTGTGAGAGAGAGGGCTGGGAAGGCCAGCGGTAGCCGTAGCTGGCGGGCCCTAAATGCCAGATTGCAGAGTTGGGACTTTATTATGAAGGCAACGGGGCGCTGTGGATGTGTCTGGGTTCCATCTGCTTCTTCTGTCTCCACTGCCTACACCCCGGTCCAGGCCACCAGCTCTCACCTGGGCACCTATAGTGGCTCCTGCCAGGTCCCTCTGCTTCTTCTCGCCCCTCCACACTCCACGACCCACAGCAGCGAGCGTGGCCTTGTGAAAACATACACGACCGTGTGGCGCTCCTGCTTAGAACCCTCCAGGAGCTTCCGCTGCTCCCAGAATAAACTTCAGAGTCCTCCACGGCCACGAGGTGGTGCGTGAACCGACAGCCGTCTCCAGCTCTTCCTCAGCCCCATCCTGTCCCCCCTCAGCCCCCATGGAGCACGGCTCCGCCACCCGGCCTCCGGATCACTCCTGGATGGTGCCGAGGGCTTCGTATTCTCCGTCCCGATGCCTGGGACGCCTTCTCATCCCCAGACCTCAGCCTGAGGTCTTACAGCCTTCCCAGCCCTGGAGAAAGGACCCGCCCCGGCTCTCTGCACCCCGTCATCCTGCTTCATTCCCTCCAGGGCATTCAACACTCTCGGAAATTGTCTCGCTTGTCCGTTCACTGGTGTGTTTATTATCAGTCTCCCCACAAGGATGCAGGTTCCACGGGGCCGCGACTTTGTCTGTTTGTGCCCTGCTGCACCCCCAGTGCCCTGCATGGTGCCAGGCACAGAGTACGTGCTCAAGAGACACTTGGTAAATGAATGAATGAATGAATGAGTGAGTGAGTGAGGTGGGCCTGAGCCCAGATCTCTTGCCTCCAGTGCCGGGCTTTCCCTGTTCCAGGTTGCTGCAGGAAGAGGGGGTTTAAACACGGTCAGGGGCTGGTCCCTCCGGCTGGAGGACACTGTGGGGACGTGTCTTCTAAGAACCCCTTGGGTCCCGGTCCCCCTGGCACCGACTTCCCCGTGTACATTCTTGCCTCTCCTAGAGGTCTCCCAGGCCTGGACACAGCTGAACTGACCGCTGGGACTTCCACAGACTCTGCCTGCCCTGGGGTCCAGCCAACATGGTGGGGGCTGAAGAGCCATGTCCAAGGGGGAGGCTTGTCCCCGGGCCCACCCTAAGGAGTCTCCAGTCTCATGGGGGAGCCAAGGCCCTGTCCTAAGGAGACACTAGTCTGCTGGAGGAGACAGTCCTGCCTTTAGAAACCTCCAGTCGGCTGGGGGAGTCCCAGCCTCACTGGGGTCAGGAGCCCTCTGGGGGAGATCAGGGACTGCTGAGGGGACCCTGGTCCCTGCAGACTCACAGAGGCATGAGCTCACACTGTCCCGACAGAGACCATCGGTGAGGTGGCCCCTCTCACAGGTGGGCTCCCCACTCCTTGAACTCTGGACTAGGGGCACAGCACACATTGCAGATGGAGGGGCAACCCTCCCAGGTGCTCAGGCCTGAAACAGAGCTCCCCCAGGGACACAGACCCCCATCAGTGTCCTCCCTGGCCTGGTGGTGGGAGAGGGAGCCTGGACCCCAGCCTCACTGCGCCCCCAGCATCCTGCGTCACCATGGACGGGCCCCTGCCCCTCTCCAGGTCCATCTCCTCACCTGTGTCTCGGGACTGGACCAGGTGACACTTAATGCTGCCTCTGCCTCCACGCTGGAATCTCTCCTCTCTCGTCTCGCTGTCCCCTGTCCCAGCCTCGATTCTTCATCCTGCAGTTGTGGAAACAGAAACTTGGCTAATTTCTTGGGCCCGTAAATCGCCCAATGGGGAGCCCAGGTGGGCGGCCTCGCTTCCCCTCCATCACCCACCCTAATGTACCGTCTGACACTTTCAATTTATTTTGCAATTCCTTTACCATCAGAAATGATGATTAAATTTCCAGCATAAATACCGCTTTACAAAACTGAATTAATCACGGGTGAGGAGGGGGAGACAGGCGGTGGATCAGAGCATCTCAGGCATTAACCCTTCTGTCCTCACGAGGCTGCCACGGAGGGCGGAGGCTCTGGGGCCTCCATGGGGGGCACCTGACACGGCCCCTTTTGTCCTCTTGCAGATGTTCTCCTGTAGGGAGTCCAGGAGAAGAGTCTTGCCCAAGGTCACTCACCCCATCAGGGCACAGTCAGGGGACACCAGCCCCACGTTCCCCAGCCAGGCTCCCTCCTGACCCACCTCCAGCCCCACCGGGGCGGGCGGTCCATGGCTGAGAGGACGTGACGTGGGGAGCATCTGGGGTTGGCCATTTTCCAGGCCACATGTGGGGCTGGGGCTCCTGCAGGCATGAGGGTGGGGGCCTCATGATCCCAGAACCTGGGCTGACAGGGGTCCGGGAGGGATGGAGAGGGGCAGCTTGCCGTCTCCTCGGCCACAGCCATCACATCCCCCACTCTGCCGTGGCAACTCATATCATCCAACCAGCAGCTGCATTTGATGTGTCTCCCCGTCTCCTCCAGCTCCCGGCCCCCAACCATGGCCCAGCCCCCTACATGTGTGACTCACACAGCCTCCCCACTGGTCTCCCCACTTCCGCGCCTGCCCCCATCCATTCTCCATCCATCATCTCAAAATGCAATATTGCCCGTCATTTCCTGGCTCAGAGCCCTTCAGTGCTTCCCTCTGCTTTGAGATCAGATCCCCGCCCTTCGCGGGCTCAAGGACTGGAGTGACTGGGCCCCCACTGGTCCTCTGACCCCCCACTTCCTGGCTGGGTTGACCCCTCCTCATCCTTCAAGTTTTTCTGTGTAAACCTCCCCTTCTCTGATCACCATCCCCCAGTCTAAATTAGTTTCTCCCTCTTAAGATTGTCTCGCAAATCCATTTCCTCTCCTTCAGAGCATTTAACATGTGTTATAATTACACACTAATTTGTGGGTTTGCTTAACAGAATCCTCCAGGGAGGGACTTCATCTGACTGGTTGGTGCTGCAGCCCCTGGAACACAGCCTGGAATGTAGCGGGTGCTCGGTGCAGACTTTCAAATGAATGAATGAGTGAAGAAGGAATAACAAACCCCTCTTGTGCCCACTGTGTGCCAGGCTGAGGCCAGGCCCTGGAGCTGGAGTGATGCAATAGACATGGCCTCAGCAGGCTGGGCTCCAAGGGATGAGTAGGAGTTCGCCTGGCATTGACGATACGGTTATATGCTGGTGTTCTAAGAAGCCCTCCTGTCTCTGGATGGCCCCTTCCCCTTGCCCTTTTGAGGGTGATTAAATTAGTGGTTCGGTTCAGTGGGTGTCACCACGAACAGGTCAGAGCCCAAGCCTCAGGGTCAGGCTAGCCTGGGGTTGAATCCTGATTCTACTCTTGCCATTATGTGACCCTGGGCAGATCACTCAGACTCTCTGAGCCTCCGCCTCCCACTCTGAACAGATGACCCCTTCACCGGTGCTCACTCAAAGTCCAGTCCACCGTGTGGGAGGTGGACATGCCACAGTGCCTCCCCTCTGGGCAGGGGAGACACACCCAGGCACAGACAGCCAGCCGGGAGCACCAGGCAGAGCAAAGGTGTCTGAAGGGAGGGGCAGAGTAAGGGCTCCAGGAGCCCAGCCCAAGGAGAGATCAGGGAAGCCTTCCTGGAGGAGGCAGCCAGTCAGAGTTGCCCGCAGCTCACCCCTACGACTGTGTGTGTGTTTCTCCTCCTCCTCTAGTTCTCCCTCCCTCCAGTTCCTGCTCTTCCCATTTCCTTAGTCTCCTTCTGCCCTGTTCCAAGGGATACGTCTCTGCCCTGCAATCAGGTCCATGGAGCCCCCACTAAATGCCCCCACGCTCCTCCCAGAACTGCTGCCCTCACGGGCCAGATGCCTGCTGCTGTGTCTCTCCAGATACACACACGCGCGCACACACACACACTCCCAGCCCAGTGCAGGCACGTGGGGGAGTGAGGAGGAGGTGCAGGAGCCGCTGGGATTAGGGGGCCTCCTGCGGGCGTTAGAGTCAGCTCTGCAGCAGCCTGGAAGCAGCAGGGCTCCTGCAGGAAGCCCCCTTCCCCCTCCCTGCCTGGCGGGTGGGTCAGGGGAGACGCTGGCCTGGACGTCACCCCAGGCTGGAGGGCGTGCCTCCCAGAGTCTCCTTCCCAGCCCGCCTGGCCCTGCTGAGGAGTCCATCCCTTCCTCTCTCTGAGCCTCCTTTTCCTCTTCTGTGAAATGGCCTCAGTGATGCTTGTTCTGAGAGATGAGATAAAATGAAGAATAAAAATGACATAATCGGCACAAAGGATTTGCAAACTGTTGGGTGCTGTCCCCACATTAGAGTATTGGTGACGTCTGAGGGGTGGCCGTGGAGACACCCAGTTCCAGGCCCAGCTCTGTCTCTCAGCAGCTGGGTCAGTTCTCCTCCCAGTTATTCATAATTCACCATCCATTCTACAGATCTTTATTAAACACCTACTGTGTGCCATGCTTCGTGCAAGGGGCTAGGACACTGCGATGAGCAGAGCTGGACCCTGGCACTCAGTTTCCTCCTCTGCAAGATGGGGGTCACCCAGATGACCCAAGGGCCTCTCCAGCCAACCCTGAGCCTTTCATCTAGAATTCCTCCCTGAGACCAGGCTGAGGGTGTGGCCAGCGTGGCCAGGGCTGGGAGGGGGCCTGAGCAGCGAGTTGAGAAGAGGTTGCAGAGAGTGGCTGGAGGGACCAGGAGGGACAGGAAGGGACGGGGAGAGGGAGGTGGCTCCTGAGTGGGTTTCACCCTTTGGACAAATGAGAGTTTCCAGGGGAGACTTGGGCATGTTCCCCACGCCCACCCCTCCTGCTCAGCCCAGCGACCTCTTGGTCAGTGGCTGCTGTGACCTCGTCCTCCTATGGGAGCCCCGGGCTGGGGAAGGAGCCCTGGGGCCTGCCATTGACTAGGATCCTGACTCGCGTCTGAGCGGCGAGCCCCCTTATCCCTCTGTGTTCGGATGGGGAAACTGAGGACAGTGAGGGCAGCAGCTTGCCTGAAGCCACACAGCAGATTGGTGATGGTTAGTTCCCACTGACATCCAGGCTTCCAATGGAGAAACTTCAACTAAGAATCACAACATCACCAGCACTGAGCACCTACTGTGTGCCAGGCACATGCTGAGCACTTTACAGGTGAGACTTCATGTCACCCTCTCAACCTCCCTTGGGGTGGACGCATGATCAGCCCCATTTTACAGATGGGAAAACTGAGGTGCAGAGAGAGGAGTACGTCCAAGGTCGCTCCCGTTGCAGCCCCTCTAATCCCCCCAAAGTGCTTCCTGGTGGGCATCACACATGGTGGGTGATCATTTATCCACATCCGCCCTCCTGCTGTCTCTGACTCCAGGTGGTCACTCCCCGTGACCCTCCAGCCCCCCACACAGGGCCCAGCATGTCACAGGTACTCCGTAGACTTATGAGAGAGGGTGGAGGAGGACTCTTAGGGAAACCACATCTCCCAGAGGAATATCACCCCCCTGCCCCCATCCTGACCCCCGGCTGCGGGCTGCCCCCCACTCCTGGCTCCTGTTGGCATGGACTCCCACCCCTGTTTGCCCACATCTTCACTGCCATGCAACCGGCCGACTCAGAAGGAGATGACAGCCCAAGTCGCGGGTTTCGCGGGGCCTGCCCACTTGGCTGAGCCCTGTAATCAAGCCCCGCACAGGGGGAGCGGCTGCTGGCGATGAGAGGGCGGGTGAGGGGATGGTCTCAGGAGGCCTGTGCCCTCTGGGGACAGTCAAAGTGAGCCCCCTCCCCTCCGGAGCCCCGTGCACTGGCTCAAAGGCCCCCACGTCCCTCGCCTCCCTTCATCTTCACTGCAGCCCTGGAGATGCTGTTTACACATGAAGAAGAGGCCAGGGAGGGGACGTGACAGCCCCAGGGTCACGCCGCTGTTGGGCGGTGGAGCTGGGACCTGCGTCCCCTCCTCTGAGTCCTGCCTTCATCCTCCTCCCAGCTCTGTGAGTGGTTGAGGCTCCGTCTCTCACAGCCCTGAGTGCTTCCCGCCCTGCCCCACCCTGCGGGGCGCTCAGCCTGCCCCCCAGCCCAGGTGCATCAGCGAAAGTCCCACCAGGAGACAGAAACCACACAGGAATGTGAACGGGGAAAGTTTAACACAAAGAATTTTAACTGCAGCAGTGGATCAGAGTAACGAGGGATTAGCTTCTAAGAAGTGAAGAGAACTCTATAGAATCCAGAAAAGCAAATGTAAGGTGTAGCCACTACCTCTATGGCTGAGAGAAGGCACCCAAGGGAGAAGCCCCAGGGCTGAGATCCAGAACCTGATGGAAAGGGCACAGTGTGGCTCACTGAGTGGCAAGGAAGTCACTGTGATGCCACACAGGTGGAACTTGCTGGAATCGGCCCTCCAGAACTTGCCGGAAATCCACTGTTAAGGATGCCAGGGAAAGCTATTTATAGGGAGGTGATTCCTGGAGGCACTCTCCTATGAAACTACCTTAGGGGGTTGCTGGGAGAGACTATTGGCTGCTGTGCACTCCAGGGATCAGGAGTCCTGGGGAAGCCACCTGCCCTGCAGGAGCAGGGTGCTGGGGAAGCTTGGGCTGCAGCAAGGGGGTGCTGGAGAAGCCACATGTGTCACAGGGGCCGTGTGTTGCTAAAACATCCACGTGCACTAGGGGATCCCTGGGCGCTGGGGAAGCCAGTGCTGTTGCAATAGCCTCCTGTGGACGGAATACACCAGAACTGGGGGTGATAAGGCCCTCCTCCTGCCATGTCTCTCCACTGCCCTCTACTGACAAAGCTTAACATTATGCCAGTTGGAAAAGGGAAAATATTTAGAGTGGTGCCCATTTCCACTTCCACAAATTAGGCAACAAAGGGTGAATCGGAGCCGAGAGGCAATAACTTTGTAACAAGCATGGTCCACACCTTCAGCTACTCATCTCCCACACGCAGGCTTGTTCACATCTTTGAATTCCCATGCAGCAGCCAAAGAACTCTCCCTCTCTCCACCTAACGAGAGGCAGCTATGTGTCCTACAAGTGGACAAGCTGCTTCTCCAAAATGAGGAGACCCCAGTCCCAGGACTCACTGCATCCACTGCTGGCTATGATTTACTCCTCCAATTGAGTCTCAGTTCACTGACTGTGCTGTTACCGAGTACTAAACTGCCAAGCTAACTTGCAATCCCCTTGTATATGAAATAAAAGTGAGAAAAAGGAGAGAGAAGAAGAAAATGGCTAGCATACATAAGTAAACACGGACGTGCAGTAAGCAAATTGAAAATATGCAAAGCTACCACGGTCCTCATTTTTCCAACTGGTCCTGAGGCCATCATTGATATCTCTCATCACTCATTCCGTGTCCCTGCACCCACCCCCTCTCAGCCAAATGCTCTGATGGCCGGGGTTCTATACCTCACGGAGTGACCCAAACCTTCATTACTGAAGGGTCTGGGTCCTCAATCATCCTGCCTTTATTTGGGGGGAATGGGTCGCTGCAGTTTTCCATTACCCTTTACTATGGGGTGTGCAAGCTCTAAGGGGCACCTCGCAGAATCCCCTGGTCCAGACAGAGTTCTCCTTCCCCTTCCCCCCATCGTGTAGCAGCAACCCAGTTTCACTTTGGCAATCAAGACCAATCATTTCAGATAGTAGAGTAGCCTCTCTTTTGACTGTTGGGTCAACAGCCTAAGTCAAAACGGCCAAGGGGCCGTCTCATCTTCCAGTTTAGTGACCACTGTAGTGTCCCCTGGTGGAAGCCTTATTCCCTTAGGAACCAAGCCCTCCAAGCTAGCGGAGTACAAATCTGCCAAGACAGGAACAAACTCTGTGAGTGGGTTATTAATGTAACAGTCTTAAGAGCCACTCACATGTCCACCCCTGGTCTCCTGAACCTGGCTCTGGAGGAGACAGAACCATACAAGAGTCTTGGATTCAAAACATATTGTGCATCCTGCGGGAGAGAACCCCATCTTTCAGGGTGTTGTCTCCCAGTTGGCTCCACAACTGAGTCTTCAGTAGCCATCGCACCTTTCAATTAGGCCAGCCACTTCAGGGATGTGGCAAGACCAGTTAATTCCATGGACACGAGCCGGTGGCTGTACTTCCCTTCCTGTGACACGAGTTCCTGGACGAGAAGCAATGCTGTGAGGAACGCCACGATGGTGGGTAAGGCATTCTGGGAGTTCATGGATGAGGATGCTGGAAGGGGAATTATGGGCAGGGAAGGCAAATCCATATGCAGAGCCTGTGTCTATTCCAATGGGGATGAATGTCTGCCCCTTCCATGATGAAGAGACCCGATGGAATCAACCAGGTGGTTGGCAGGTCCCACTGGGAAGTCGTGCCATGTTGGGGCCTCCATGTTGGTCTCACTGTTGGTGGATTAACCTCTTATCAGTAGCCTCAGCCAGGTCAGCCTTGATGAGGGCAGCCCAGGCTGAAGAGCCCATGGATACCCTCCAGCTCTGCCACCACGGCCACTTTGTTCATGTGTCCATTCAGCAAGCACTGGGGTGGCCTTGGGCAAGGAGGCTGTGTGGAAAGTGTCATTTTGTCCCCCTGATTCTTTGGGATCTCATCCACAGTGGATTCTCTCCGGTGAGCATTCACACAGCGCATAAATACCTTCACCAGCTGTAACCATCTGAGAGGTCCAGCCACAACCTCTTCCCCAGACTTTCTCATCTCCCGTCTTCAATCCTGTTCCCTCCAAGTCTCTGACCATCTGCCAAGCCATTGGCAGTGTGCAAGAGTCTATGGCTTTCTCTCTCTGGACGCGGTGGACTACCAAATGTGCTGCTCAAATTTCCCCCACCTAGGAGCATTTCTGTCCACCACCGTCCTCCAGGGTCCCCCCTGCGTGGGGCTATAGAGGGACAGCTGTCTACTATCGGGAGGTACCAGCATACCGTGCAGACACATCTGTCAAGCAGGCTCAGTTCTTTCTTCAGTCGCCTGGTCTTGGGGGACGCCCCAGGAGGCCGTATGCATGGATTGAGGGAGGCAGTGATGCAGCAGGAGCAGGTTTTGAAAGAGCCGGAGCCGCCTGCCTGTGCAACTCATTTGCACCTTCCAGACCTGCCTGAGCTCATCTCTTACACACCTCTTCCGCTTGAGAGATTATGCACTCCCAACCTTACTGCTGGACAATGCCAAGGTCATGATGGGAAGCTCAGGCTGTGTGGTCCTATGATTAGACGTTTAGTCTCTACCAAGGCCCATTAGCAAGCCAGGAGCCATTTCTCAAAAGGAGAGCAGTTATCTGCACAAAAGGACACGGACTTGCTCCAAAATCCTAGACGTCTGCGCTGGATTCCCCTATGAGTGCTGCCCAGAGCTCCACACTGCATCCTCCTGGCTGTAGACACTTTGAGTGTCCTTAGACCTCCTGATTCGTAGTCCCGGGTGGCAGAGCAGCTTGTACTTCAGTCTGAACCTGCTGCAAGGCCTTCTCTTGCTCTGGTGCCCACTCCAAACTGGCAGCCTCGTCCCTGAGGTGACGGGCCCCTGAATGATTGGTTTACTGCCCACACTCTCTTTGGATATGTCTGACTAGGGCATCTAAAGCACTTGCTACTTGTGCTCCTCAGATGCAACCAGCATGACGCCATCAAGGTAGTGGGCCAGTGTGTCATTTTGTGAAGACAGTCGAGTTCTCTGCAGACTATCTCTGACACATCAGGGGACGCACTCAGACTGAGGGGCTCGTCCCCAGGCCCCAGCTGTCCCCTCCCCCAGGCCTGCGAAGTGACTGAGATTACAGAGACTCCCCCAGGACAGCTGTCGCCCCTGAGGAGCCCGTAGAGAGGAGACGTGAACTCACGTCCCAGGTCCTCTGTTTCACAACTTTTCATTAATTCATCCACCCACCTCCCAGCCACTGCCATCTGATGAGCAGCTACTGCGGCCCGCACTGCTCCAGGCCCGGGGCGCGGCAGTGGACAGAGACCCAGCCCCTCCACACGGTGACGGGGAGAGGTGACAGACACACCAATGACCACCCAACTCCGTGAAAGGCCAGGTGGGGACAAAGGTGTGAAGATGACTCCGACAGGAGAAGAGAAGAGACCCGTGGACAGGACGGGGACACGGGACAGTGGGGGACAGCGCGTGCCTGGAAGTAGGGGCCGTGACCTCAGAGAGTGGTCAGGAGGGGCTCAGGGGAGTCTACACTTGAGCTGAGACCTGGCGTGGAGGAGCCCAGGAGGGGATATCATTCTCACAGTGCCCCCTTCACTCTCCCAAGTGTCCCAGTTGGGACGATAAATCACATGGTCGCCTCTGTCAACAGGGTTAAATGAGCTCACGTGCATACAATCTGATCATGGGGCCAGCATACAGTAGGCACTCAATAAATCAGAGCTGTGACATCATCATCACTCCTACTCTCACACTCGATTTTACCGTCTGGACGCACGAGTGCTTCCCACTCAGCTCCTGCTCTGAAGTCTCAGAAGCCACACAGGGGTGTTTGGGGTGAGCGCTGCCTCCTATGGGTGGGGGCGCCCTGGGTTCGGGGTCCATCCCTCCCCTGGCCCCCATCCTTGCAGACACAGCAGGCGGCTCCTCCTGATAGACAGTGGCATCAGGAACCTGGGGAAGGTCTATTCGTTATGACAACTGACACCTTCGCCAGATGTCGCCGCGTGACGCCTGCTCTGATGAGAAAAGGTTCTGGTGATTCTGTCTGAACAGCACTTTCCAAGCAGTTGCTTTTTCATTTGGGTCACCAGGAAAACGGTTTATTTTCAAGGCACCGCCTGGAGGCGTTGGCTGACGCTTGGCTCCACTTGCTCCCCTCCTGGAGGATCTCGGGGGATGCCAGAGCTGGGCAATGGCCGTGTTTGTTGTCCTGGGGCTGACCTCAGGGCAGGAGCCTGGCTGCGCAGGGGGTGGGGAGGGTGTTTAGGGAGAGCGGGAAGAGCCGACAGTGCAGCGCAGACTCTGGGTGGGGGTGAGGGCGGGCCGTCTGCATTCTTGTAGCCCTCACGCCACCCCTGAGGGAGGGGCAGCATTACCTCTGATTCCTCAGATCAGGAAACCGAGGTTCAGAGGGTCACCCCTGCCCCTGCCACCTTCACCCATCACCCACTGGACCCTTGGTCCACTCAGTGTCCTGCATTCCAGCCCAAGGCCTGAAAGGACACCTCAGGGCCCCCAGGCAGCCTCCTGAATGGGGGAGGGGCTTGTTAACACGTGGATTCCCAGGACCCTCCCCAGACCTGGGAGCCAGAACCTCTGGGGGTGGGGGGCCAGGGAATCTGCATTTACCCACCTCCCTGGGTGAGTCTGATGAGCTCCAATGTCCTCGAAACCACTGTCTGCGTTAGTTCACTCCTTTCCCGCCTCCCCCAGACCCTCCCTGTCTGTGCCAGGCCCCGCTGACCTCTGCCTCTTGCTACCTCAGGTGGTCCTCACAGCAGCGCTACGGCCAAACCACCACTGCCCTTCTATCGTGTCAGGCTCTGGGTAGAGTGACTTATCTGGTCTCTGCCCTCGGCTCGGGCCCCATCCCCCTGTCCCTCCCCCTGGATCCCAACCTTAGGGCTTGAGGGCACAGTTGGGCACAGCCTCTGGGGGGTCCTGGGTGGGGAGGCTTTGCTGACTCTCACCCAGGCTCCCCAGGAGGGACCGAGGGGCTGGGCTGCGAGCCCCCAGTCTCAGGCAGGAAGAAATCCATAAGCCTTCCCAGATGTTTGTCACTCAGCTGACCCCAGAAGTGACTCACTGCCCCGTCCACAGCCCCTTTCTGCCCACACCAGGCCTCAATCAGCCACAGGACCCAGTCCCCAGCAGACCTGGGGGAGCCCCGTCAGTCAGGCCAGAGCCCACGACTCTTTCTCCCATTACAGTGGCCAGACCTCACCTCAGGGCCCCAGGTTTGTGGTTCAGTGAGAGACAAAATTAGCTGCCAATATTTGCCTCCTCAATTTCTATTACCAGGAGACTGAGGTCTGATGGAAAGTTCTGGAACCCCTGAGTCCAAGGTTGACTGGTGACTTTGTGCCAAGCTCACAGACTCCATCAGCATCACTGAACCCTCACAACAGTCACACAGGCTATTGTTACTCACCCCACGTTGTCAACGAGGAAACTGTAGCACAGAGAGGTCTGGATCTTGGCCCACAGCCTCACGCGGCTGCGCTGGGTGCAAAGCGGCACTGGGCTCTGAGCTGCCTACCAGAGGTGCTGTCCTCCATCACCTCCCGCTCTGTGGGGGCCCTGGAGCCACCCTCACCCCCTCGGCAGTGACTGTGCTGGACTCCACCGCGAGCTCACCCGGGAAAGAGGAGTCACATCCAACCGCCAATGACGTGTGTGCTCTGGGGTCGTGGCCGCTGGACGAGCTGGAGTGAAAGGTACTTCAGACGGAGCCACTGAGTCAGACCCACGTGCTCCACTTGAACCCGGTAACTCCTTCTAAAGACCACGCTATATCTACTCTGTGCTCTGTAAAGTCTGAAGTGGCCTTTGGCCAAAAGCAGTAGAAGTCTGACCTAGGAAAGCTAAAAGGACTTTGAAATTCTGAGCCCAAGCCCTGGCCTAAGGGACAAGGAGAGGATGACAGAGGCGGGCCAAGGTAAGGAAAGAGACAAGATGAAAGCCATGTCCCTTCCTGCACTCCTCCAGGCTTCCAGTGACCTCCGCGGGCCCAGCCCTGACCTGCGAGGGGAGAAGGAGACGAGGCCAGGAGGTGTCGGGAGGCGCCAGCACGGGAGGGGCACTTGCAGGGTGGCTTTGCCCTTGAGGACGCCGCAGCCCCCTCCAGCCAGGGCGGCCGTGCAGCCAGGAATGTGAGAGCCAGAGGGCAGCCGCCCACCTCGCCAAGGTCATGGGCTCCAAGCGCTGCTTCTCCACGTGTTGGGGTTTGTGCCACTGTGGAATTCTTAGCAGCCCACTTGAAGTGTCCAAAGCCTCAAAGACTACCAAGTCTTCCCCATGACAGGGCCATCATGGTGACACCTTGTTGACAGTATCGCTGTGTTTTGCCACCCCCAGCCAAGCGGCCAGTCTCATCAGCACGTTGGCCTCTGCTCTGCGTCTTGACCTCAGGGCCCCTCCTCCCGCCCCGACTGTGCCCCTTCTCCACTCTCGATGCGTCACGGGCCGTGACAGGAAGGGGAAGTGAAGGTTGTGGGGCAGGGGTTCGTGACCCTGACCAGTGACCGTGCCCACTCGGTGACTCAGACTCTGATGATGAACCTGATTGGCAATGTCCCTCCATTGTGGGGGAGGGGTGACTAGGAAGGTGGTGGGAGAGGTGGGTCCGGACTGGGAAGGAGGGAGAGTCCCCCTCCCCCTCTGTCAGTCACGTTTTGTGCAGATGTCACTGGTACCTCGCCCATATCCCCTCGGCACTCACCATCACAGGGCATCCTGATGACCCTGCTGTGACTATTCAAGGGCTGGCTGGGAGTGCCAGGGTGTTAATGACCCTGGGAGCAGCCTCAGCCACGATGGGTGAGGAGTTGGAGGATGCATACCCCAGCTCCCTTGCCCTCCAGGTGGGACGGCTCTGAGGGTCTCCTTGTGGGCAACTGCCGCTCCTCTGGGGATCTTTCTGGGTCTCAGAACTTCAAGCCAAGTGTTTTTGGATAAACCATTCTCGTCTGGGGTATTGAACTTGAAGGAAACGGGCCTGAGGAAGTTGCATGACTCCTCATTTGTTCTGGTCTGGATTTCACCGTACCCGGCAGGAATGCATCAGAGTTTATGAAGGGAATTGTAGCCGATTTCTGGTCCAAATAACAAGAAAACAAACCCTTCCCTCCCGAATTTTCATCAAGTGCTGTCTTCCATTTGTTTTGAGAGACGACAGTTGTGTTTAAATGACTCTGCCCCTCATTTTCACCCAGATGTCAAGTGTGTTCTCATCCATGATGTCTTTCAAGCCCAGTGCCAGCCCAGGGACGTGGCAAGGTGGTGTCTCCTCAGAGGAGAGCAGAGAACTGGAGGACCCAGAGCCTGAGAGGAGAACCAGACTGCACGGCATGAGAGGCAAGAGCAGGCAGTGCTCACAGTACCCTGTCCCACTCAGGGACAAATCTTGACGTGTGACCCAGTGGGTTTCGGCACATGTGAGGCTGCAGCACAAATGGCAAACGCAGGGCATCCACCTTCCACCTCTGCACTCCCCTGGCAGGCATCACTAATTCATCATAGCACACTTTCTTCCCATCTTGAACTTAGTCCCAAACTCCTTTTTGAGGCAGCGTATCAAGCAGATACAACCAACAAATGAGCATTGGCTCCGGAGATGAGCCTGTTTGTCTGACCAGTACCAGAAACTCTCCAGCAACACCAGATGTCGGGTGTGGAGTCAGAGTCCTGGGTTTGGATTCCGGCTCTGTGAAGGCCAGCAGGGCAGCCTTGGGCAAGCATTTTTGTCACTCTGAGCCTCAGTTTTCCCATCTGGAAAATGGGGGTGATTGGCATCTCGTAGGCTGTAGACAGGATGACATGAGAGCCCCTGACCCAACATGACACACAGCAGATGTTCACTGACAGGATTAGAGTAAAGAGCAGCTCTTCTTTGCCAACAGGGATGTTTCTTCATCACCTGATGACCATCTGGGGGCCACTTTTATCACCAAAGCTGAAAGGGACCAGGATTTGCTGGTGTGGTGGGAGGGCCACCAGGTGGGGTGTCAAAGGCCTGTGTTCTAGTCTGAGGTCTTCGGGTGCGTATTCTGGGGCAAGTCCCCTCCTCCCTGGGGTGGAGATGGGGGGTGGTTGTGGTAGAGGAATGTTGTCCCACCTGGAAAATGGGGTTAGCCTAGAGTTCCAATGTTCCTTTCAGACATTGAACAAATCAATTCGTTAAAACTGGGCTGCCACCCAATCACCACACTCGACCCCCCTCATTCCCCCACCTTCCCTGTTTCCTAAGCAAACCCTAGAAGGTCACTGTCGGTCCCCATGGAGTTAACGGATCCGGACCCAGCTCCTAATTTAATGCAAATCCCAGCCTGCCCTGCTGTGCAGGAGTTTCGGTTCATTTGTACTTTCTTGGGGACACAATCCACCCCCGTCTCCAGTCAAGTCTAATTCCTGCAATTTCCATGGGGCTAGTAATTACGAAAAAAGTCTGAAGCACAGAAATCCTGCACCCTGTCTATGAGATTACACACTTTAATGAAGTTTATTAAATTTATTTTGCAGTTACTCAGGGGATTAAGCTCACTGTGTGGCTCCAGAGGACAAAACAAGGACCAGCTGGCAGCCTCTTCCAGGAGGCAGGTTGGAATTCAAAGGGAAGAAGCACTTTCTGATGTCAGAGCCTGTCGGCACCGAGTGAGCTGTCCCGGGAGGCCGGGGCGAGGCCAGCAGGGTCCAGAGCCTGGTGTGGCCACTGCGGGGGCGGTGAAGAGCAAGGGCCGTGGGTCATACTGGGGTCCACTTCCAACCCTCACTTCCCAGGAGTTTGGAAGAGTGAGCTGATTTTTCTAAGCCTCCATCTCCCTGTTTCCTCATCTGTAAGATGGTGACAGCCGTGCCTAGCACAGAGCGATGCTCAGGAGTGATCACACTAGTATTTACAGGTCAGGGGGCTTCCTCTCCATCCTAGTGTCCCCCGTGGGGGTCGTCCCCCAGACACCCTGGCCTCCCCCTCCCACAGAGCCAGATGAATTTGAGGAGGGACAGGACCAGCTCACCCGGCCCTGCCCTTCTCCCTCTCTCTCTCTGGGACCCTGGCTGTCCACGGGGAGCTCACCATCTGTCCTGCTCTCCCATTGCCGGAAGTTTATAGCAACAGCCCCCAACACCCTAAACTGTGGGGGTCCAGTGCTGCCTCTGAGAGTGGGGTCACCCCTATCTAACCCTGGGGTCTGCAGTGGGGGTCCACACGCCTGCAGTTGTGAGCCCCATCCTCTGATAACAGCTCTATCAGTGATAAAGAGGAGGCTCCTTCTCCACCAGCCTGGATCCTGTGGTTGGTTCAGAATCAGGGCAGCAGATGCTTCTATCGGGCCCCCTAAAGCCCCAGGGTTACCATCACAAGGGCTGAGAGCCTAGGACACCACTGACAAAGCAGCCAACACCAGGTCTCTGTTACTAGAACATCCACTCCCCCAAAGCAAGAGCAATGACACGCCTCTTCACCACGTAACCAGCCCAGCACAGTGCCTGGTACATAGTAGGTGTTCAACAAATAACGCTGAACAAGCTAATTTTACCACCACGACAGGGAGATGGAAAAAGGTTCTGGGGGCACAGAATGGGGGCACATAATTCATACAAGAAGAGTGGGGAGAGTCGGCAGGGCTGCCTGGGAGGCTGGCTCCTGAGCTGAATCTCCAAGAGGAGGCAAGAGAAATCGGTCAAGTCAGAGGTGACAGTGAGACCAGGTGTTTCAGGAACTAGAGGGCAGCCGCAGGGTCAAGTGTGATTCACCAAGTAACAGGAATGAGGTTGGAGAGTCTGCAGGGGCCAGATGACAAAGAACCACGAAAGCCAGGCCACAGAGCCTGGCATGTTCCTGAGGCCAGCAGAGCATCGTTTCCCCCGATATTTATGGAATGTCTATTATGCACCAGGTACAGTCCTACGTCAACTCATTCAACCAGAAGCCTGGGAGGGAGGGGTCACTGTCCTCTCCATTAGCAGATGTGGAAACTGAGGCAGAGAGAGGTTAGGTAAATTGCCAAAGGCCACACAGCCATTAAGAGGTGGACCTGGGATTTGAACCTGGGCACTCAGGATCTGGAGCCCAAGCTGTCAGCCGCTACGCTGTTCTTCAGCAGGAGAAATGCAGGGGCCAGACATGTAGTTCAGAAGGAGCGCTCTGTGGGCCAGTCGGGGGACCTGATTTAAGGGTCAGAGAGCTGAGTCCATCAAAGCCATTTAGAAGCGAGTGAATATTGTCAGGAGAGAGAAGACACGTGGATCAGCACCGACTATGGAGCATCCGTGCGGCAGCCTCTCTTACATCAGAACATTTAGAGATTTCCAGTGTCCAAAACAGTCTTAATCTCATGTCAAGCCTCTCTGTCCCTGAGGGCCCGAGACTCTCCACTCCAGCCCAGAGACACCAGGTGGAAAGTAGCACCAATAGGGGGATCCCACCACATCCCTCCCCCACCAAGAGACACCTAGCAGCCCAGCCTGGGGAAACCCCTTGTGCCCCCTCAGTCAGCCCGAGCAGAGACCAGTGGGAACCATGGAGGCACCAGGTAAACCAAGCAGACCAAAACAACACCACAAAGGCTCTAACAATAAAACTACACTGGGACCATGGCTCACAACAGTAGGCCAAGATTCATGTGCTAACCCTGACAGGTGACAGTCTGGGAAAATAAATAACTGAAATAAGGCCCAGACTCTCCTAACATAATAGCAAAATGACCAGGATGCAATTGAAAATCACGTGTCGTTCCAACAACCGAGACGGTCACAATTTAAATGAGCAAAGAGAGTCAACTCACGCCAAACACTGAGATGAAGCAAATCCTGGAATTACTTGGCAAGGATTTTAAAGCAGCCCTAAAATCCTTCAACCGTCAATTTAAATTCTCTTGAAACAAATGACAAAATAGAAAATCTCAGCAAAGAAATAGAAGTTATAAAAAAGAACCAAAAGGAAATCGTAGAACTGAAAAATACAATAACAGAAAAATTTTAAAACTTGCTGGGTAGTAGAGCGGACGTGGCCAAATAGAATCAGTGAAGTTGAAGAAAGAGCAACAGAATTCACCCAATCTGAACAGCAGAGAGAAAACAGGATGAAAAGCCTCAGGGCCCTGTGGGACCGTAAGAAAAGACCCAACACTCATATCATCAGAGTCTGAGAAGGAAAGGAGAAAGAGAGGCAAAAAGAGTATTTGAAGACATAACGGCTGACAACTTTCCAATTTGGTGAAAGACACCAACCCACAGATCCAAAAAACTGAGTGAACATCACAGAAGATAAACAGAAAAAAATCTGGGCCAAGACACAGGATAATTCAACTTTTTTTGTTGTTTTTTAATTTTTTGTGTATTGCAGTAACATTGGTTTGTAACATTGTATAAATTTCAGGTGTACATCATTATACTTCTATTTCTGCATAGATTACATCATGTTCACCACCAAAATACTAATTACAACCCATCACCACACACATGTGCCGAATTATCCCTTTCACCCTCCTCCCTCCCCCCTTCCCCTCTGGTAACCACCAATCCAATCTCTGTCTCTATGTGTTTGTTTATTGTTGTTATTATCTACTACTTAATGAAGGAAATCATACGGTATTTGACCTTCTCCCTCTGACTTATTTCACTTTGCATAATACCCTCAATGTCCATCCATGTTGTCACAAATGGTTGGATTTCATTGTTTCTTATGGCTGAGTAGTATTCCATTGTGTATATATACCACACCTTCTTTATCCATTCGTCCCTTGATGGGCACTTAGGTTGCTTCCAAGTCTTGGCTATTGTGAATAACGCTGCAATGAACACAGGGGTACATGTATCTTTACGCATTGGTGTTTTCAAGTTCTTTGGATAAATACCCAGCAGTGGAATAGCTGGATCATATGGTAGTTCTATCCTTGATTTTTTGAGGAATCTCCATACTGTTTTCCATAGTGGCTGCACCAGTTTGCACTCCCACCAGCAGTGTATGAGAGTTCCTTTCTCTCCACATCCTCTCCAACACTTGGTGTTTCCTGTCTTGTTAATTATAGCCATCCTGACGGGCGTGAGGTGATATCTCATTGTGGTTTTGATTTGCATTTCCCTGATAGTTAATGATTTTGAACATCTTTTCATGTGTCTGTTGGCCATCTGTATATCTTCTTTGGAGAAATGTCTGTTCAGGTCTTTTGCCCATTTTTTAATTGGGTTGTTAGTTTTTTTGTTGTTGAGATGCATGAGTTCTTTATATATTTTGGAGATTAACCCCTTATCAGATGTATGGTTTGCAAATATCTTCTCCCAATTGTTAGGTTGTCTTTTCCTTTTGTTGATGGTTTCCTTTGCTGTGCAGAAGCTTTTTAGTTTGATGTAGCCCATTTGTTTATTTTTTCTATTGTTTCTCTTGCCCGGTCAGACATGGTGCTTAAAAATATGTTACTAAGACCCATGTCGAAGAACGTACTGCCTATGTTTTCTTCTAGAAGTTTCATAGTTTCAGGTCTTACATTCAAGTCTTTAATCCATTTGGAGTTAATTTTTGTGTATGGTGTAAGGTAAGGGTCTACTTTCATTTTTTTGCACAGGACTATCCAGTTTTCCCAACACCATTTGTTGAAGACACTTTCTTTTTTCCATTGTACACAAACCCACAGATCCAAGAAACTGAGTGAACATCACAAAAGATAAACAGAAAAAAATCTGGGCCAAGACACAAGATAATTCAACTTTTAAAACTAAAGACAAAAAGAAAACTTTGGAAGCAGCCAGAGAGAAACCACGGATTACCTATAAGGGAACATCTAGTCAAACAATAGCAGATTTCTCTGGAAACCGGGAAACTATGGAAGCCAGAAAGAAGTACCACAATATTTTCCAAGTGCTGAAAAGAAAAACTATCAATCACAAATTCTGCATCTGGTGAAATTATCCTTATGGAAGGAAGAGGAAGTAAAAATGTTCTCAAGCAAAGGAAAATTCAAAAATCTGTCACTAGCAAGCTTATAATTAAAAATTGACTAAAGGAATTTCTTCAAATAGAAAGGGAATGATAAAAAGAAGTCTTGGAGCATCAGGAAGAAAGAAAGAACAATATGCACAATAGATTATCCTTTTCCTCATGAGTTTATGTCATACTCGATAATTGAAGTGAAAATTACAACACTTTCTGACACTCTAGATGATGATATGTGAAAGTGGAGAAAGCAAAGGGACATAAATACAAGCAAAATCCCCATACTTTACTTGAAGTGGTGAAATACCGATACCAGTGGACTATTATAAGTCACACATGTATTTGTACTAACCAAGGCAATTGAAACCGAGCACGAAGAGATTAAAGAATCTTCACTGGGGGGCCGGCCCGGTGGCACAGCGGTTAAGTGCATGCGCTCCACTGCAGCAGCCCGGGGTTCGCAGGTTCGGATCCCGGGTGTGCACCAACGCACCACTTGTTAAGCCATGCTGTGGTGGGGACCCATATAAAGTAGAGGAAGAAGGGTGCAGACATTAGCCCAGAGCCAGTCTTCCTCAAGAAAAAAGGGGGAGGATTGGCAGACATGTTAGCTCAGGGCTAGTCCTTCTCACCAAAAAAAAAATCTTCCCTGGGCTAAAAGAAGTTAGCAAAAACTTTGAGAGAAGCTTTGCTAACTGAAGCTGTGCATATTCAGCATAATCAACTGTTGTTCAAAACTGACCAGGTCTTTCTGACTCTCCTTAGTGTATGAGTGAGCTGTCTTTCCCAGGGAGTCAAAGTCCAGACGTCAAGATTCAGCCTCACAAGGCCAAATGCAGGCTGAAGATGAAAACTAACCAGAAAAGTCCAGACAGTCAAGGGAAAGAAATTCAGTCTTCAAGGCCAAATGCAGCCTGGTGGGAAGGTGCCAACCAGCACGTCCACATGCTCCCTCTCCCTTACCTAAAACTCCAGCACTTGATCTCCCTCACAACCTTTAAAACCCCTTGCCTCCCATCTTTTGGGGAGATGGGACAAATTTGAGAGCTCTCATGTCCTGGCTGATGTCTCCCAAAATAAAACCTCTTTCCTTGCCATAAGCCTGGCATGCCAGTTTTTACCTGGCCCCTCTTGTGTGGCAGGTAAAAAACCTGGGTATGTATCTGGTAACACAACCACTACCAAAATGCAACAGGAAGGAACACACTTAAATACTATAAATAAATCAAGATACAATCCTGAAAAAATGTTCAAGTAACCTGCAGGAACACAAGAGAAACAGGAATCAGAACCAAATATATAGTAGAAGACAAATAATAAAATGGCAGACTTAAGTGCTAACACAGCAAAAATTACATTAAATGTAAATGGTATAAATACAGCAACCAAAAGACAAAGATTGCCGCTGTGGATTAAAAAAACACAACGCAATTATATGCTGCTTACAAGAAATTCAACTTCAAATTCAACAACACAGGTTGTTTGAAAGTAAAAGGATGGAAAAAGACACACCATGCAAACATTAATGTAAAAAAATTTAATATCTGATAAAGTAGACTTCAGAGTAAATAATATTACTAGAGACAAAACATGATATTATATAACAATAAAAGGATCAATCTACCAGGAAGGTATATGACCCGCTAAATGTATGCACACCAAACAACAGAGTTTCATGAAGGGCATGGATAATCCCCAGATAAGAAAATGCATGTCTGATCCAATGATGCCAGAGTGGGCACACACTATGGAAGGAATAAAGCAGAGGTGCAGAGGGAACAAGGGAGGAGGCTGTGGCAATGAGGCAGTCAGGGAGGGCTCTCTGGGGAGGGGATATCTGAGCAGAGACCTAAGTGGGGTAAGTCTCGTGGATCTGCGGTGGACACACATCAGGGCAGAGGGAAGAGCACGTGCCAAGGCCCTGGGGTGGGAATGTGTGGGTGTGGTCACGGGATGGCCAGGAGGTCAGAGGGGCTAGAACAGAGGGAGGGGGGAGGGGGAGGAGGAGGTCAGAGCGTATGAAGGACCAGATCAGGCCTTGGAGGCCTCAGGAGAGGCCTTAGATTTCATTCTGGGTGTGAGGGGATCTGGAGGGTTGAGCCAGGTGAGAGGACCTGGAGCAGTGTGATTTTGGCACCAGGAAATTCTGCCCCCAAATCCTGGCTCTGCCGCTCAGCAACCGGGTGACCTTGAACAGGTGAATTTTGCAGCCCTGTGCCTCGGTTTCCTCATCCTTGAGGATGATCACCACACCTACTTCATGTGACATTTCACTGAGGAAGACCACGGAAATTACTTACAGGCCCGTCACGCAGCTGTGGGGCCACCTCTCAAGACCCCACTGCATGCGGCTCACGGTTAAACCCAAGCATCTTATCAGCTATTCCTGACTGTGCTTTCCCCTCTCCTGCCTCCAGATGCCCGCCCTGCCTTGTCACAGTCAGGAACATTCTCCCTGTGAGGGGCTTCTAGGGGTGCCTTCCCAGGTAACCTCCCCTCCCCTCTGCCCCTTCTCTATCAGTGGAACCCCACGGCCATTTTGTGCATGACCCTGCCCCCCAGCATGGGTGATGGACCGGGAGTGGTCCCCTGACCTGAGCTGGGCCAGTCAGGAGTGAGAATCAGACCCATGAGTTAATGCTTTATGTGGCCAGACCTCTAACGTGTAAATTCACCTAAACTCATATCTGTGGCGAGTTCTGTCTCGTGCCTGGACACATGGAGGAAGTGGGCCTGCGGGGGGGGAGGAGAGAGGATCCTGACTTGTGATAGGAGCAGAGACCCAGGACCCTGGGAGGGACCCCCAGTGCTGCCCACTCCCAGCCCTCTCTGTTCTGGGGTCCTACCACCCTCCTGCCCTTGGATCTGGAGAGGCCACCCAGGTCCTGAGTTCCCCTCTGGGCATCAGTTAGCTTGAGTGGGTTTCTGACACCCGCCACCGAGAAAACTTCATTGGCTCTGACCACACACCCTTCTTTCAAGGCCCGTTTCATCTGCGGCCTCCTCCATGGAGCCCACCCTGACCTTCTTCCCCATGGGCATCTCAGCCTCCTCTGACCCCAATGTCACGAACCTTCCTATGGTCCTCCCATGAAGCAGAGTTATTCTTCCATGTGTCTCGGCATCCCCTCTGGACTGTCTCCTCCCAGGGGGTCAGGAATCCTGTTTTCTTATTCTTCAGTCAACCCCACACCCCAGGCCCTGGTGCAGCCCTTACATACAGCAGGTGCTCAATATGGGTTTGTTGAACTTTTACTGAGCATTGAGCCTGTGCCAGACATTTGCCTTTCACGCCTTCCTTGTCTTGTTTACTCTTCATGAGAGCTCTGCTGCTGATTAAGCCTGTGAATTCTGGAGCCTGCCCCCCTTCCTTTGGTAACAGCACCTCCATTGTGGGGGCTGCCATCCTCTTCTAGGACCACTTGATTTCAGCATGGCTGGCCCCACCCTTAGGTTTCAGGAGTGGGCACATGGACTGGCCTGGCCAGTGAGAGCATTCCAGCATCCAGGCCACAGTAATTGGTTCAGGGGTGGACATGTGACTCAGGCCTGACCAATAAGACTCTATCCTAGGACTTTGTTGGAATATTGGGCAAGCGAAGTGCTCTTTTCTGCTGAAGCTGCTAGGGGCCTCCAGGAGGAGAGGGGCTGCCTGAGAGTGAAGCCCACTCAGAGGAAAGTAGAGCCAAGAAATGGAATGTAATGGATACCTGGCAACCTCATCTGAGCACCTGGATCCAGCCATACCTGAATTCCCTTGAACTTGTCAGTTACTTGAGCCTATAAATTCTTTTTTCTGGATTAAGCCAATTTGAATGTCTATCCCAAAAGAAATGGACCCAATTAAAACAATTATGATTCCCATTTTCCACACTCTGGTGAAGTAACCTGCCAGCAGTCATACATCTGTTAGTTTCTGCCCAGGGATTCAAGCCCAGATCAGGCTGTCTCTAATGGGGATAATCTTGCAGAAGGGTTTAGGAGTTGGGGTCTGAGAGAAGCACAGTGCCAGGCCCTGCTGAGGGTCAGGGGAAGAAGAGCTCACAATGCAATGTGCAGAACTGAAACCGCTCATTGAGCCAGTCTACTTTGAGATGGTCCACGTTGCAGACAACCTCCATGATTTCCTGGAATCCTCACCACTCAGCTCCCAGGGCCAGTCTGACCATGACAGTTCCATTATCAGGCTCAGCAGGACTGAGATGTCACTGCGCCCACCTGCTAGATCCAGCCAGGAGATGGGGGAGAAGTCATTTCTCTCCCTCACACCTCCAGGGAGCAGCTCCTCAGCTGCAACCAGGACTGTCCGGTGGGGGGTGGGAGAGTGTCCAGGAGGCCAAGGGCTCAAATGAAGCTTGACAGGTAATCATTCCCCGGAGCAGCAGGTGAGTCGTGATCAGCATTCCCGGCTGGAGAAGGAAGTGGCCTTGTCTCCCATCTCCCTAGGGCTCCAGCCTGGAAGTGGCTTGAACCCGTGGGGCCTCCAGGTGCTGTGGGATCCTCTTTCTGTTACAGCCTGGGATCCATCACCAAAAGGCCCTTCTAGATTGGTCTTTGCTTGTCAATAGAGAGTTAAAGGTCCAGGTGAAGCAGTTGTCTCTCCTTCTACCCCAAAGCTCCCGAGGGCAGGGATCAAGCCTCATCCAGTGGATCCCTGGGGCCTAGGGCAGCACGGGCACATTGTAAGAGCTTATTATGCATTTGTTGCACGACTGGATAAATTTTATAGATATAGATGATATAGATTTCATCTGGGATGCCCTTAGAAATCGTGGCCTCTTTTTACCAAGAACTTGTTGCCCATTTGCAGTCTGACCTTAGGGTAGCCACCAGTGAGTTGGTTCAATCCGATGTTCTCTGAGGTTTCTTTCAGCCCTGGACTGCTTGGTGACCACATGCCCCAGGACACACGGCTGGAGATGCACAGAGTCAGGACTGGAATCCAGGTCTTCTGACCACAGACAGCCTGGTCTCCTTCCCACGCCAAGCAGCGCCCATCTCTGCCCTCAGAGAGCGTATGGTTGACTCGAGTTGTGTAGACACAGGGGGTCAATTAGGACTTTCTGACTGCAAGCAACAGAGATATGGCTTAAGTAAATCGAGAAATGTATTGTGTCATGTCACCTGTCCTGGAGCCTTGCTGAGTCTCAGAGATGACCGGAACAAGGAATAGGGTCCTCCAAGTTCCCTTCTTTCTTTCTCTCTGCTTCCTTCTTTGGGAGCAAACTGCACCCTCTGTGCCCTCCTCCAGCACAGACAGCCTCTTCCAAGGTTGAGCTCACAGCCACCAACAATGCCTCAGGGTCCCCCTTCCTGGTTTCACTCCCAGAGAGGCAGGAGCTGGCTGCCCTGGGTCCTGATGTGAAAATTCCCAGGAGAGGACTCTGATTGGCTCACCTGGGAGGATGCCTAGCAGTTCCTGCTAGGATCACATCGCTGGAGTTTGGGGGGTGGAGGGAGGGGTGGGCATTGCCCCAGACAGGTGGCTGTCTGCAGAACTGGGGGGCAGGCTGGCCAGACAGAGCAGCATACAACCTCTGTGGTGGGTGAGACATTCCAGGGCGACACTTGGCAATGAGACTGAGACGTGTGAGACAGACCATGGGCGTGGACGGAGGAGAGAAGCTGGAGTAGGCAGTCATTCATTCCATTGTTCCCCGGCTTGTCCCGTTCAAAGCACCCCGTGAATCTGCCTCTGCCCAGCCCTGGCCAGGCACTGTGAAGGGGCCAGACGAGGGCTCTCCACGCAGGGGATCACAGTCAGAGGGGGCAGCAGACCTGTCAACAGCTGATGGAGAGACAAGGTGACGCATGGGGCATGGAGGCCCATCCAAGGCAGCATGAGATGGGGTCCCCCACTGCACGGTGGGCTGAGGATGGGATGCTCCAGAAAAGCCGATGCTGTAGCAAGTCTTGGGGAGACTTCCTGGAGGAGAGAGGTCTGAGCTGGGAAGGACGGGGAGGATTTGAGATCCAGAGGGGAGGAAAGAATGCATTCTAGGAGTGCATGTGTACATGCCTGGTGTGTGTGTGTGTGTGTGTGTGTGTGTGTGTGTGTGTGTAGAGACTGGTGGCATTGACCTCGTAGGAGCATAAATGAGACTCGGTGATTTCCAGGGACCCACTAGGTCCTCACGGCAATCCTGGGAGAAACGTGTCATGGTACTCACTTTGCAGATGGGGAGGTGGGGTGACCTCTCTAAGTCACAGTGGCAGAGCCAGAATCTGACCAAGGTCTGTCCAGCTCTGCCCACGTCCCCACGCTGCCCACCCTCACCCCAGCTTATCCAGGGAAGTCAGGTCCCCTCTCTGCAGAGGCCTGGAGGAGCGGCTGCTGTGCTGTGCGGGTGGGGAGGGGGAGGCTCTGCATGGGGCCCATGGGGGCATGGAGCTCTCCCAGGGGCCTTATCTTGTACTGTCAAAAAAGGGCCAAAGAAGACAGCTTTCAGGCTGAGCTCACGGCAGAGGGGTGGAGGCTGGAGTCCAGCAGACGCATGTTCCAGCCCCAGGTGCAGACTTGCCTGGAGAGGAGAAAGGCAAGTCTGGATGATCTGTCGAGTCTGAGTCCTGAGTGTTTTCCACAGCTCCTGCCCACCCAAGGGCCTCACCCCAGGGCCTCACCCCGACGACCTTTGAGGAGGTGGGAGGGAGGGAGTGGAGGAAGCAGAGGCTGCGATGAGGTCCAGGTGAGTGGACAACCACAGCTCCCACTTGGCCTGGGACAGTCCCCGTTTATGCCTGTGGTCTGGATGTCGTTAACAGCAGTATCCCTTTGCGCTCCCAAATGTCCTGGCTTCGACAGTGATTATAGGGTCACCCGAGGGTGACGAGTTCTGTAAAGAAACAGGGAACTAGCACTGGGTTCCGATCAGTGCCTGGGGCCTTGGCACCGTTTCCTTCATTTAATCCTCTCAAGCACCCTAAATCCTACAGGCTCTTCCCTCACCAGCCCCTGTCAGATGATGGGGAGGAGATGCTCCAGGAAAGATGCCGCGGGGCCAGGGACACCTTTCACGTGCTGATAGCGCAGCGTGGGGGAAGAGACCGCTCCCCAGGCCTGGGGGCCTGATCCAGCTGGCAGGACAGGAATCTCTAGAATTCTCTGGCTTACACAGAGAGGTGGGGGAAAGAATTTTATCATGTTGGAGGCAAAACAACAACAATAATAATAAATTTCCAATACGGGTTGGTAATACTAAAGGATAGAAACTCAGAATAGATGGCCCTTTGTTTAGCCGGGCAGGAGGGAGGGTTTGGGATAATCCAACCTAGGCCATGAGCTCAGTGTGGGGTGGGGTGGAGAGAAAACAGCACAGGAAGGAGGTGGGCAACACTGAGCAGAATCAGGAAACCAGAGGGGAGAGGATCAGAGTCCGTCAGCCCTGGGGAACCGCAGATGCTCAGAGAGGCCCCCGGACATCCCACAGTACCCGGGAGGAGGCTCAAGCCAGTTAGCCTAATATTAAGGGTGAGGGGTTGGGAGGGCTTGGGGACCCCGCCAGAGACACCCGGGGTCTGGGTGCTCCGCGACTCTGCACGAGGGGCCTGGGTGTGCGGTGTCAAGGCAGCAGATGGGATTTGCTCCCAGTTCCTCCTCCCCTCCCTCCACCACGGGATCATGGAGTGCTGGAGTGGGCAAGCGCATTTCCCCCTCCTCTGATGCTGGGCGCGGCCCTGTGACTCGCACTGGCCAATGCAACATGGGTGGAAGTGACGGGTGCCAGTCCTGAGCCAAGGCCTTAAGAGACGGCTCACTCGTGCACTCACGCTTCCTGCATTTCAGCCGCCTGCCCTGAGGACGTGGAGCCGCTGCTGCCAGGAGAGGCTTGATGAGAATCACCCAAAGCCTGCAGCAGGCCCCCGCCCCAGGCCACCCACAAACACAGGAGGGAACAAGACAAATGTTCTAAGCCCCGGAGACGTTGAGGTTTGTTAAAAACAAAATTCCGCTGAGTAAATTTGAAGATCTAACTGGCTTTATTCAACAATTCATGGGCAGCGTCTCATCCAGCAAGCAGAGAGAAACTCCGAGGAATTATACGAAATGGAAGGTTTTTATAGCAAAGAGGGCGAGGCCAGGAAGTTATGAGCCAAAGGCAAGAAAGGATTATCTGGGGCCAGGACCTCTTCTCTTGGGGAGGAAGGGGAGGGCAAGGGTTTTTTTTGCCTCTTCTTCCTCTGGGGGATAGAGAGGGCCCGCTTGACAGATTAACTCATTGGTAGTGACCAGAAAATTCCAGACTGGTTGATTAAGATTACACTTCTGGGAAAGGTCAAAACTGTAATTATGTCTTGGTTTGCTGTCGTGGGGGCAAATGACTCCATCTGGGGCCTGTTATTTCTTTTTTAACAGGTTGTTATGGAGAAAAACAAAACAAAAACAAAAAACCACATTACCGAAGCAGATTTCACAATGGAATCCTTTGTCCCTCAGAATCTGCTGCTCTAGGCAGGACAGGTTATTCTCCTTGTCATCAGAATGTCTCAGAGCAAGAAATAAAGGGGCCACATTAATGTCAGACGACAACTCTTTACCCACCCGACGACCACAGAACCTCACTTCCTGCTTGGGTCTCCCCAGTTATCTCTGAGTGTCCACGGTGGGCGGGGCGCATGCTCAGGGCTCCGTCCACCCTCGGCCATCCTCTCTGCCCACTCCCTGGGCCTCCCACCTCTGCCATCTGTGCTGGCGTCTCCGGGAGCCTGTGCCTCTGCTAAGGGCTGGGGTCTCTCCCTGCTTGGATAGGCAGTGAGCCCAGGAGCCCAGGCGGTGCTGGGTCCTGCTCTGGGGAGAATGCCCCGTCTCTGGACTCTGGATGCCATCGGGGCCCCTAAGCAGCCCTGCTTGGGCGCTGAGCCTCACACAGCGTCTCATGAATATGCCCTGGCCTTCTCCCTTCCCTCCATAGAATCGGAAACCCATCCCTGAGGCGGGGAAGGGAAAGAGCAGGCTCCAGCATCCCCTTCCGCATCATCACTTCCCTCTGTATCCCCAGACACCTGCCTCCTGAAATAAATTCCTCTCTCCTTTAATCCAACATATTTAACTAATGCAAATAGATACTTATGATGACGCCTAACTCTACAGAAGAACCTGGGCCTTGGTTCCTATCCATCCAGGATAGGACCCTCTGCCCATCTTACAGATGAAGAAACTGGGGCTCAGGGAGGTGACACAAGTGCACAGTTGCTAAGGGGCAGCAGTGGGGTGAGCCCCGTCCTTGTGCCTCAAAGATCTTTCCCCTCATGGAAAGTTCCTCATATGGACTGGGTTGGGGGTGGGTGGACAAACCCGGACTGAAGTCCTACTGTGTGCTGGTAGATTATATTGTGAGATCTCATTTACCCCTCCCGGCGGCCCAGGGAGGGCGCACCATCGTCCAGGCTCTGCTGACAGGAAACAAGCTCGGTGAGGAGGGGAGCCTGCTGAGAGCACACAGCCAGGTGGGATCAGCCTGCACGTGAACCTGGAGACCTTGTCTGGGAGGCTCCACCTGCCCCTGGGGCCGGCCTCTCGGACCCTCCACCCCGACACTCTCTGACTGTGAAGGCCCAGGGATGGGTGAAATTAACGGGGAGGAGGGCTTCCTGGAGGAGGTGGGAGATCAAGGTAGGCCATGAAAGATGGGCGAGGCCAGAGCGGAGGGCTCAGGCAGGGACTGGCCAGGTCAGGGGCAGGTGCGGCCAGGGGCAGAGGAGAGAAGGCTGACAGGGCTGGGTGGAGGAGAGGCTGAGAGTGCCCTGCCGAGGGTGCAGCCTCCGTCCTGGGGCTGGGGGCCCGGGAGGGGGGTGGTGTACCAGCCAGGAGGCCCCGAGAGAAGCCACTGAGCTCTCAGAGCCACAGGCCTGACCCAGGAGAGGCTCGACCCTCCCAGGGGCCTCTGTGCCACCAGCAGGGCCTGGGCCTCCCTCCTGGCATCCAGCAGCGTCCCGGGGCTCTGGACAAAGCTGATTGGATTCCTCCTTCCCCCTCCTTCCGTGTCCTCAGCCCTCCATCTGCACGGCCTGCCGGGGTGATCGGGGGCAGCCAATATTGTACTACACCGGACTGTAGATCATCATGGAGGCACGATGGGGTTTTAAACGGTCAAGAGAACATTGGAGTGATTGACAGAGACGTGTCCATTCCCACGTTCATTCGTTCACCCCACCGCGTGTTCTGTACCCACTATGCGCTAGGCACGGGGCTGGGCCCTGCTCCTTCCTTCGTAACAGCCATGGGTCCCGGCCGGCCGCCGCCCAGTGCTCTGCGGTGCCGTCTCGTCCATTCTTCTGACCCTGGGAGGTGAGGACCACACTGACCTCGTTTTAATTGTGAGGAGTTTTAGACTCAGGGCTGGGAAGGTCCCAGGATAGGGGAGCAGACAGGGAGGCCCACAAGTGCAAGGGGTGGGCAGGCCTGGCTCTGAAGGGGCAGAGCGCCTGCTCCAGACTGCCCCTGCCCCTCCTGGCCCCTAGGCCTTCTGCTTCTGGACCCTTCCTCTGGCCCAGCCCATGCCTGCAGTGTTAAGGGTCTGGCCGGGATACTTGCTGGGGTCATGCTGGGGACAAAACTGGAGAAGGAAGGCAAAGAGGAGGGAGATGCGAGGCTGTGGAAGGAGCCAGAGAACATTCAAGATTAAATGCCCATAAGCCTGTGCTTTGAAAATCAGACCTTCCCTTCCAGGTCCAGGGTGGCCTGCCTGCTGGTCCTGGCTCTGCCTCTCCTCCTCGCCACACCCAGGGGTCTGGCTGGTTTCCCCCACTCCGGGGCCAGCCCTGAACAGATGCCTGGAGCCCGGCCCGCTGAGGAGCTGCTGCCCAGAGCTGAGCCGTGTCTCTGAGACAGCGGGAAGGAGCTGAGACAAGGGCCAGAAGCCAGTGGAGGAAAATGTGTGTGTGTGTGTGTGTGTGTGCGTGCGCGCGCGCGCGTGTGTGTGTGTGTGTGTGTGTGTGTGTGTGTGTATGTGAGAGAGAGACAAGAAGAGAAATATACACACACACACACACAGGTCAGAGAAACAGAGATTCCAAGAGATACTCAGAGGGAGACAGAAGCAAATCAACAACAAGGAGACATAGACACAGAGAATAGACTGGAACAAAAGAAACACAGAGAAAGACAGATGACTGGAGGCCTGGGAAGAGAGAGCCTAAGAGAGAAAATGAGCCGAGAGAGAGAAATATCGAGAAGAAGTGAGACAGGCTGAGAGAGGAAATAAAAGTGAGAGACAGAGAGAGGGAGAGAGAACAAGCACGGAGATAAGAAAAAAAGAGAGAGAGATGAATCCACTAACAGAGGCCAAAAGACCCCAGAGGGAGGGAGGAGAGGGCCCTGAGGGCCTAGGGAGAGAGAGGCCCAGGGCTGGGGGAGATGAGCAGGGGGAGGGCCAGGCAGGCCAAGGGGTAATGGCGCTTGCCCAATGGAGCCCCAGCAGAGCCAGTGGGCAGGATGGCAGTGCGCTCTGCTGACACTTACTTTGCAGGATGGGGTGGGGTGCGGGAGATCCTGTGGGTGTGGGAGGCGGTGTCGTGGAGGCTGATCTCAGAGCCTCCCGTTGGTCGCCTCCTGCCCCTGTACCTTCTCCCCCACCTGCTACGTCTGTACTCAGTAAAGGCTCAGCTCTCAGCCTCTTACGCGGCAGCGTGAGTGCAGGCAGAGGGAGACAGCCATTGTTAGGGCCCACAAAGGGGTTCCCACCTCTGACGGGAGGGGCTGGTGGTGACAGGGGCAGCTTCGGGGCCTACTCTGGAGTCACCCCACCGGCCTCTGCCACTGCCTGTCGAGCCCCTTAACCCTTTGGCCTCAGGCCTCTTCTGCAAGGGGGCAGTTGGCAGTGCTCTGGGAGGAGAGCCCAGCGGGATGCAGGCCCAGCGGAGCCAGATCCTCTAGCTGACACTACAGTAGTAGCAGGAGTACAGAAATCATTTGGTCCACTGATGCCCCCACCATACAGATGAGGGAAACTGAGGCAGGAGCTAGGAGGGAAGGAGCAGGAAGGACAGCCCGGGTCTTCTGAGCCTGCACTTTGCAGTGGCCCCCAGTGGGTCTCAGTTGCACCCACAGTCTCCTGGGAGATGCTTGGAGGAGCCAGCTCAGCATCCTCCAGTGTTCCCCTCAGCACCCAGAAATACACCCACAACCCCCACCTTCAAATGGGGCTTTCTGAGAGAGAAACTCTCAGTTTCTCTGTTGTTGGTGTCAGACCTGGAATCATGTTGGAGCCCTAAAGGCGCCTGGGCAGGGAGCTGAGAGCCCCAGAGGCCAGCAGGGGCCCAGATGCCCCTCGAGTGCCTGCTGTGTAAGGATGTCACTCATTTAACTCTCACAACAACGCCTAGAGGTGCATGGTAGTATCCGTGGTTCACAGGTTCAGAGAGGTCAAGCAATCTGACCGAGGTCACAGAGTCTGGTCCACAGCAGGGCCTGCTGACTGCAGCGTTCTGGATGCTCTGTTATCAGAGTCCCTTCAAGCCAGGGTGTAGGGGACAGAACCCAAGCTTAGGCCCCAGCCCTGCCAGACCTGCCTTGTCCCGGGGCCAGGCCTTCACCACCCTGAGCCCTGAGAAGAGGAGGTGTGAGGCTCACCTTGCACGAGGGGTGCAGGGGTGAACAGAGTCACCGTGGGGAGGCACCTGCCCCGAGGTAGACGCTCGGCTCCCCCCACCCCGGTTCTCTTCCCTCCAGCTCTGACCAGCTGTGGCCCAGTGACCCCGACCCCAGCCCTGTCCCCTCCTCTGAAGAACGAGGAGCTGGTCTCGTCCAAGGCCTCTCCTCCCTGGGCGGTGCCCCAGTGTCCAGGAAGCAGCACTTCTTTTTCTGCTCCTCAAGGGTCCCCAAGAGCCGCGGGGCCAGGTTGGCCCCCACTTCCCGGCCTACCAATATCCTCCCAGACCCCAGCTCAGGCAGGCGGCCTAGGGGTCCACGGGTGGGGCCAGGGCCAACAGCCAGGATAGGTCACCATCACCCGGGAACAGGAAGGGTCACAGGTGCACAGTCTCCAGAGGGGGCGAAGGCCAGCTAAGGGGTGACCACCACTGGGCACATGCTGCCCCAGAGAGTGGATGGAACCTCAGGCCAGGCAGCTCCCTTCAGCCTGGCCCCCACTACAATGGTTCCAACCCAGAGCCGCTTTCCACAGCACTGCCAGCAGCTGGGGGAAGACACTCACTCCCGAAGGGGGTCTTGTGTGCACGCTGGGCCCGTCACCTTCCTCGGCGTCTTTGAGCCTCAGTTACATGTCTGCAAAATGGGGCGAAATCTGTACCAATCCCATGGAGTGGTTGTAAGGATTAAATAGAAAACTGTATTGTAAGTGCCTGGCACTTATGAAGTGCTTACTGTATGGTGCCTGATGATAATATTATTTATAATAATATTAATAATAATTACTATTATTGTTATTGTCTGCCCTCCTCCACATTCAGCCACGCCCACCCTAGTTCAGGCTCCCAGCTCCCCTCTGTCCTTGCCTGATGAAACTGTCTCCTCCCCAGGTCCCTGCCTGAGGCTTCCCCCACCCCGCCCTATCCTCGTCTGTCTTGTACTCTGCTGACCTTCCTCTGCTTCAAAACCTTCGGGGGCTCCCACTGCAGGGTCTTCACCCAGCATTCGAGGCTTTGTCTCTGCCCCATCAGCCACCGCCTGCTCTTGCAGCCACGCCTCCCACCATTTCCCTTCCGGTGACCAGGGCTCCAGGTGACCGTGGCCCCAGGACCCCTCACTGAGGTTCTCCACCGCCAGCCCTTTGCTCAGACTGTTGCCTAGGCTGAGAAGGCCCTTATGCTTATCTCCACATCTCCATATCCCATCTAAACTTTAAGATCCAGCCTGAGTGCCTCCTCCTCCAGGAAGTCGGCTCTGATTCCTCAAAGTCCTCTTGGCCCTGCCCCACACTGGCGGGGTAGGATCCTCCCCCTGCCCCACCCCTCTTCCGGAGCAGTCCCAGGTCTTCCTTCTCTTGTATCTCCAGTCAGAGTGAGTTCACACCAGCTGTGCCCCTGCTTGGAGGCTCCCGTCCCCCTTTGGGCAGGTCAGCTCCTTCCTACCCTTCAGGTTCCGCATCCTCCTCCATCACGGCGTACAGTCGCCCACGTGTCCTGCAGGTGTTTGCATCACCCCCGTATCCCCTCTAGATGGAGCTCCCCTGCCACGTTGCCAGCCTGGCGCATATCAGGCCGATCAATACCTGTGAAGTGAGTGAGCGTGTCTGTCTGAGAGGCGGGGCCATCTCTCCCAGCCCCACATGCTGGGCGGGGGCAGGATGGCAACCCCAGCCTTGACGACAGGTTGGAGTCAAGGGGCTTGGTCACTCTGCCAGCCCAGAGGCCTGGTCCACGTCTCTCTACCTCTGCAGAGCCCTGGGGTGGCCTTCCTGGGGAGGGCACTGGGAGGACCTGGGTGGGGGGAGGGAGAGGCCCCTAGCTGGGCTGAGGAAGGGGGTACTGCACTGACCTCATGCTGCCCTCCCTCCATGGCACCCCTGTCTGCCACCCTCCAGCCTGTCTCTGCACCGCCTCCAGGAAGCCTCTGGGCTCTGTCATGACCTCCAGCAGCTCCTCCGTCCAGCGTCCACCTGTGGGACCTGGGCCATACTAGGCAGCTTTGGAGTCCTGGCTCATCCTCTGTTTATGGCATCTCCCCCTACACACTATGCACTGGGCTTCCCATTTTATAATTATTATCTCATCTAATTTTTACAACAGCTGCATTTTATTAATTGCACAGGAAGGTTCAGTGACTTACCCAAGGTCACACAGGAAATGAAAGAGACAGGACTTGTGCTTTGATTCTCTGGCTCTGCGTCCGGTATTTTTCCCACTACATCGGGTGACTCACGGTCCCCCCCTGGGTTTGCGAGGTGTTCCTTCCCTGAGGACCAGCTGAGAGCTGCCTGCCCCAAACCGTGACTGATTCTCCCTTGGAACTCGAGGTTCCCAGGCTTCCCTGTTGATATCAGCACCAAATATGGGGTGTAGAGAGAGGGACCAGCCCATGGAGAGAGGGAGCAAGTACAAGGAGAAATGGAAGGGAGGAGGGGGCAACCAGCACAGAGAGAAAAATGCGGAGAGAAAAAAGAAAGAGATTCACACAGAAAAAGGGAACCTAAAAAACAAAGAAAAAGAGACACATAGAGGGAGATAAAGGCAGAAAAAGACATAAAAAGACGGAAAGACACAGAAGCACATACACACACACAGGAAGAAAGAGAGCCTTTGGGAGAGAATATAAAAAATGAGAGTGTGGCAGAGGAAAAGAGAGAGTGAGAAATGCACCCCACCCCCCGCCCCCACCGCTGCCCCAACACACACCAGACAGAGATGGAGAGAGAGATGCGATTCAGACAGGCGGAGAGGAAAAATGGAATGTGCGGCATAGAAGAAAAAAGGGCACAGAGAGCAAGACACAAAAGAAGACAGAGAGAGACTGATACACAGAGAGAGAGAGGGAGAGGCCATGAGAGGGAACTGGAGATGGGGGGCTGAGAGAGGCAGGAGCTGGCAGCCCCGCAGCTCAGAGCTCACACCCCCTCCCCCGCCGCACCCTCTTTCCTCCTCCACCCCCTGACGTGGCTCTCAAGAGCCTGAGCGGAGAAGTTAATGCTCCCAGGTCCAGCCGCCCAGACGCACTCGGCCGTCCCCCGCGCGACCCCAACAACAGAGGCGCGTGGGACTCCATCTGCATTGAGCAGGTGTTTCTTCTCCGTCTTGAGCCAGACGCACTGGTGGAACGAGAGAGACCTGCCCACCATTTGCTCACCAGCCCAGGCCTCAGAGCCGCTCAGTTCTGCCTGCTGATTCTGAGCCACAGGGGCTGGAGGTGGGCACAACCCACACCCCTCAGCAAGCCTCTGCCGGGCGCCCACCATCCGCCCCAGGGAGCCCCCACGTGGGAGGCAGGCAGCCCCGGCTCAGATGCCCCTGACTGGCTGCGGGACTGTGGGGAATCCCCTGGCCTCTCTAAGCCTCAGCGTCCACCTCTGTGAAATGGGAACAACCGTGCCCACCTCTCATGGATGCTCCTGCAGCTGAGTAGGCGGAATTGGAGGAGAGTCGCTGACTCCCCTCCTCTTCTGGGATTAAAGAAAAAAAAGAAGCAGGAAAGGTCCAACCCCAAGTACCCCAGGGGGCCTGCCTTCCTGGCATTTCCGGGGCAGTGGGCCTTTGGATGTAGGGAGCTGAGGTTGAAAGCATAGCAAACACCCTCGCTATGGCCGGTTCTCCCTTTGCCACTGCTGTTTAATTCCTCCTGGGCAACAAGATTGGAAAGACAGTGCTAATTTAATTTGCCAGAATAAATAGAGATAAGACAGTAACCGAGGGTGATGAAGCACTGGGAGCATACAATTCTTATCCCAGAACCTTGGCTCCTTCCATCACAACTGCCTTCCCCACGCTGGAGCTGATTAAGTCAGAATGATCTAGTCTATTTTCTTCCTCTGTCGCTGAGGAGGGCTGGCCTCTCGGGTTGGGGGTAAGGGGGTTCGTAAGTGGGCACATGAGATCAAGGGGAGGAGGAGGAGGGTCTTCTGGTGCCCGTGGTCACCATGGTGGGGGTGAGGGGCACTCAGGTAACATGTTCTTCGTTAATGATTGTTTCACCAGACAGCCCCTTGGGCGTGGAGGGGGCACAGGAGGAGTTACTGGGTGTACTTGCGTGTGGGTCCGTCGCTCAATCCAAAAGCTGGATCCGAACACCTGGGGACCGGGACTACCTGTGTTCACGGGGAGGGTGTTGCTAGAACACACAGGGGAATGTGCCTCCTGTGCACAAGAAGGCTTTTTGTCAGCACACACGGGGATTTGTGTCATCAGTGAGACAACAAGTGTGTCCTTGGAGCCGTGGGCAAAGCTCGCTGGTGTGGGGACCTGGTACACACGGGCTGGTGTGTCAACATGTGCAGGAGAGTGACGTGCTCGTTGCCTACCAGCTGGTGAGCTGGGGGGAACTTCTTTCTTCTCTAAGCCTCAGTGTCGTCATCTGAGGAACGGGGCAGTGACAGCACCCACTCTAGAGAGTTTCGGTGAGGACTGGGAGATAGTGCCTGAAGAGACCCAGCTCGGCGCCCCGCCCACAGGAGGGGCTCCGTGATCACCACCACCATCAGTGCCATTACCGAGATGATCACGTGGCTCCTTCCCGGGTGCATGTGCGCGCGTGTTCATCAGTGCCCGTGGGCAGTGGGCCCACCGCGCTGGTTCATGGGCAATGGCATTGAAGGCCATAGGGAGAGACCTTTCTGTCACCTCCAAGGCGCCATTCCCCCTCCCTTTGTGGCTCAGATGATGAGGACTCGGTGCCTGGCGGGGAGGGAGGGAAAGAAGGCGGAAAGCGGTTCCTCCAGGGCCAGAGAGTTTGGACTTGATGCAAAGCCAGGGAGCCACTTTGCTGGGACTGAAAACAATTTACAACAACACAAAAGGAGGCATCAGAGAGCCAGGAGCCCCGGCCGTGAAAGGGGACAGACTGTGGAAGGGCAATTTAAATGCAACCGAAGCCTGAACACATCTGCCAGGGACCCGGCTTCCCTTCACGTGGAACGAAGGAGCCCCAGCAGGTGCCCTGCCCGCTGATGGGGGGGAAGGGAACAAACCCCCACAGTTGCCGAGACTCGGAGGCTGGGCCTTCCAGGGCAGACTCTGGGTGTTCATTTCCTTTGTTGTGTAGTCTGAAGTGAGAACCCAGTCTTCCTGTGGTGCCTGTGCCCGGGGCTGGGGTGACGGTTGGTGTGAGGGCTCTCGAGGTCTGGGGTCTAGGACCAAGTGGAGGGGGAGAGCTGAGTCACAGCCAGTGTCGGGAGGGGCGTTGGAGCTGGGAAGGATAGGCCAGGCTCAGGTTCAAGAGATGAAGCAAGGCTGTGAGCCGAAGAGCACATCATAGGCTCAGGCTCCGAAGCTCCACGGAGAAGGGGTGGTGGCGCCCATGGGTACAGGTGGTTTAGACGAAAGACTCAGGAGTAAGACTGCAAAGGGGGGATAGGATGTAGTGCTGCCTGAGGGGGGCTGGGGGGCGGGCGGAGTGCTGGCAGCTCAAAGTCACGGGAGCCTGGATCTCAGGCCTCTCTCGAGCAGAGTCCTGGGCTCCCTGACCCCCCAGGGGTCATGGCCATCCTGGATTGTGGAAATGAAATGGAACCCTTGTCAAAAGACAGGGATTGATAGAGAATTGGGGCTAGGAAGGCTCCTGCATGTAACCCAGCCCCATAACCTTCGGGTCAGAGATCCCGAGGTCTAGAGCGGGACGTGCCCTGTCCAGGCTCACCCAGAAAGTCAGGGGCCCCCATCCCAGAGGAAAGACTCTTTCTCTGCCACCCCCCATCCCACCGGGACATCACACCTCTGATATCACAGCCGAGGTCTCTCTGTTAAGAGGCTGTGTCTGGACACTCCTGGAGGGGGTGCCAGCTCTGAGAGGCCCCTGTTAAAGGCTCGCACTGCCTGGAAGGGATGTGCTGGCCCTTCTCCCATCAGCCCCGCAGCAGGGCCCCCTCAGACCAGGCGGTGACACTGCAGCCACAGTGGGCGGCATCAGCAAGCGGCTGTGGGGCAGAGCCAGCCTGGGAGGAGGGCTGGGCAGCAGCAAAGGAGCAAGGTGGTACCCACGGCTGGGCAGGTCACCGGAGGGAGAGGGTGCAGGGTGCCTGCCTGGTGGGTGCTGCCCCCAGGGACCACTCTCCTGCCGGGACGAGCGCTTGGCTGAGGAGCGAGCAGACTGGCCCCTGCACCACATGCACATCTCTGTGACCCCGGGGGGCAGTTACCTCACTGCTCTGCACTGGGAATGAGGACAGCAACACCCTCTCCCAGGACTGCTGCGGGGAGTAACAGACCCTGAAATATGCAGCACGCCCAGCCCAGAGCCTGGCAGATGGAAGGTCCCCAATAGACGGGGCTCCCCCGTCGTCCACCGCCAGCCCAGACACCCCAGCCCAGGGACATGGGCTCTGCAGTCACACTCTGGGACTTGTGTCCTGCTCCACTGCCTCCTGGCTGTGTGACCCTGGGCAAGCCCCTCCCCTTCCCTGAGCCTCAGTTTCCTCGTCTGCAAAATGGGGATAATAACAGCACCTCCCTCCAAGTCAGTCGAGCTGATGACTCAGTTAGATGGTCCATGTAAAGCACCTGGCGCAGAAGACGCACTGGATCGAGGCAGCGGGCGTCACCCAAGACAGGGGTCTGCAGGGGCCTCCTAGAAGGGGAAGCCCTGCACTCACAGGAGCGTTGTTATTCCCACAACTGTCATTCGATCTGGGTGGGTGTCCTCTCCAGAATCCCACGTGGGGTCCTTGGCTGTCCCTCTCCTGGTGCCCTGCCATGCCGTGTCTCTCTGTCCAGCTTTGATGGGGGTCTGGCCTGAACTCGGTCTGTGGAGACGGATTCTCCGTGCTCACGAGAGCTGTCCCATCCATCTTGAGCATCTCGCTGCAAGCATATCCTGTTCCCCCTGGTTAATGACGGGACACCTGTGTCTCCGCGTTCTCTCCTCCTGCTTTCATGAACAAGTAGTGGGAAGAGGCTCATTGCCGGCTCTGTGGCAAAACGCTCCAGCTCTTCCTTTTAAGCCACATTATGTTAAAAGCAGAATTTCCTCTCTTCTGGCTGATAATCTTTTCCTCTTTCTTTTCTTTTAAATGAGAGTATCTCTCGTTCATTCTTGTGGAAGATCCATTAAAAGAGATGAATCTAGAAAAGTCATGAACTCCTGAGAAGATACGGCTCTTTAAAATGCATTTATTTGCAGCCTAAGTGTGGGTGTATAAGCCATGGGGTCATTCCAGGGCGGGTTGGATGGTTTTGCTTTGAATGAATGGTCGATCTGCCTGCAGGCACCTGCTCCTAACCGGTGTTCACGCCTCTGCTGCAGGCTGTGACCCTTGAGGAGGTGGTGTGGGGCTGGCTGGGTCTGTCGGCCCTGCCCTGGCCCTGAAAGGTAGTCAGGGAGACTCCCACCTCAACCCACTCACCTGTACAGGTGGGAGGCTGACGGATGCCTCGGTTCTGGATGCTCCTCCCCAATTCCCCACCTGCTTGACCCTAGACCCCTTCTCTGGCCAACTGTGTCCTTTGTCTGGTGACCAACTGTCTTCAATTGCCCAGGACTGTGGGTGTTCCTGGCACATGGCACTTTCAGTGCTAAAACTGGGAAAGTCCTCAGCAACCAAGATGAGTTGGTCACCCTGTTCCTTGGGGCTCTGGGCCTTCAGTCTGGCCCTGACCCTGGACCTTTGTCCGCAGCTTTGGCATGGGGTCTGCGAGTCCCGCTCTCCCTGATGGCTTGCTCCAGCCTCTGGGATCCCTCCCACGGCAGAACCGGGCAGACGGCCTGGCGAGTGGAACAGGGCTGCATTTCACACCATCCTCAGATCCGGGCAAGAGGCCCCTGCCCTGGGCCCTGCACTTTAGAGGACCCTGCCCTGCCCTCCTCCTTCTGCACAGCCAAAGAGCTGTGCCGTCCAGGGTCTGAGCTCCACCATTCCAGGCCACAGCTCGGGTACCTGGGACCCCGCAATTCCCTGCCCAAATGGCCCAGAGACCACATCCCGTGCCCAGGGGGCCTCTTCCCTGGTTCGTGCTCCTGAGCATGGAATGGGTGCCCATGTGAGCACCCAGGCCCGAGGGACAGCTGCTGGCAGAGGTGGCAGGTACTTGGACGTGTCCACATGCGTGTGTGAGGCCCCTCGTGGTGCTGGGTGGATCTGGGATGGGAAGACGAGGAGAAGCCAAGGGCCAAGGGCTGGTTCTCCCCGCATCTGCACGTCCTGGTGAGGGACTTTGAAGTGTTTGAAGCTTTGAAATCAAATATGGCTTCCCAGGTAGTTATAAAATTATATTTATCAAGGTAACAGGGCAGGATATACGTTATTTAACAACGTGTTATAAATTTTAGATAGTCATATGGTATATGGGCATCCGACTGTGCTCCTGTCCTGGGTCCCCCCAATGTCCAGGACGGCCTGAAGCATCTAGTGTGTGCAGACAACATGCTCAGCTCTAGGATCAGTGGGGAAGAAGCCAAGGTCAGGCAGTGACAGCCTGACATTGTCACCCATGAGCCAAGGAATCCTCACCCTGCCACCCCCATGCTGTGCCCTGTGGGACCAGCCTGTGGCCAGCATTCAATGATGTCTTCTGGGGAAAAGCAGGACCCTGTAAGGAGGTGTGGCTGGGGGAGGTGGCAGGAGACTTCTAGCTGGGTTTATGGGGCTCCATCCTCTTCCCACGCTGTCTCACTGATTCCTCACAACCAGGTGATGACACAGAGGCTCAGAGAGGGGAAGGCACCTGCTTCAGGTCATAAGGTCAGCATATGTGTCTCCATCCTCTGGCTCCCAGACTATGACCCCTTCAGAGGTCAGCAGAAAGTCAAGGGCGTGTGCCAAGAGCAGAGTCAGAAGCTGGGGGTGGGGGATCTAGGTCAGCGGGGTGAGGTCTTTGTCACTCCTGTCTCCACCCCTAGCCTTCGTGTCCAGCACAGGCCTTGGCACAGAGTAGCCTGGGCAGGGGAGGCCCCTCCTACGTGTCCAGGCTCTCTCAGTCCCAGCTCCCCCTCCCTGATCCACGACATGACAGATGCTTCCAGCTCCCCGTCCCTGGTCCGTCGGGGAACACTAAGATCTACATTTCAAAATCCACAGAATCACAGCATCTTGCGGCTGGAGGGACCTTGATCTTGGCCTTGACTGGGAACCTGCTGTGACTGGTCAGGCTTGTGATCACGCAGGTCTCCACAGCCACCCCCTCCACTCCGCCCCCAGGGGGACGTCATCTCTGCCCCTTAGCTCCACCCCTCCTCCTGCCCTCCAAGGAGAACATTATCTTTGTGAGATGGTGGCCGAACTGTAGGGGATGCGGAATCACGGGAAGCGAGAGTGGAGAGAATGCAGGAGGGTAGGTTCACCTCTATTACGAGGACTGGGGGGTGGGGAGCAAAGCTGGCGGAGAATAGAGGAGGCAGAGGGAATAGCCAGGCAAGCGTACGTCTGGGGACGGATGTGGAGGTTTGGCCTGGCAACGGATCTGCCCATCCAGGCGCCTCAGCCCAGACCACCCACAGCGTGGACCCAGAGCTGCCCCGGGGCAGTCTCCACAGGACCTTCATTTCATGCTCAGTAAATGGTAACGTGGTGCTGGAATCTGGAACCTTCCCTGGCCCGGCAGAGGGTTCAGAGGGACCAAGGCCGCAACCATGTGTGGAGCCCAGGACTGAGTAGAAGATGCTTAATAAGCCAGCAAAAGAGAAGAGCATCAGGGGGAGGCAGCGAGACACTGTATGGGGACAATCCCTCTCCCCTCCTGGGGCGCAGCCACCCGAGCCCCCCACACTTGAGCTCCTCTCCTCCCACCTGGCTCTTGGCAGGATCCGCTGTCATTTCTGCACAGAGAGAACAGAAACAATCATTACGATCATCCCCATCCTCGCATCCTTCCTCTCGGCAGATCTTTGCCAGCACCAGCTGCCCCAAGGGAGGTAACTGAAGGGGGGGCGGGACGGCCAGTCCCACTTCTGCCCCTACTCCACGTGTGGCCTTGGGCTGGTCCTTCCGTGTCCTGGGCCTCAGTTTCCCTGCATGCAAAATGTGGGTGTTGAACTCGACACTTAGAGGGGAGGAAAGTGTCCGTCACTTTGAGCCCTAAGTTCTCCAGGATGTTCAGGGACTGAGGGAGATGCGGGGCAGGGGAGCAGGCCACACAAGAGCCACGCTCACAGATGGCCACAGTGTGCTGTGGTCCCACACCGTCAACTTGAGGTGGGCACGATTATCCCCATTTTATGGACGAGGAAACTGAGGCACAGGGCGGTATGTTGTGGCTAGAACATGGAGACAGTGACAGCCCTGGACCCCTGACCTCCTATGTGATCTTAGGGGAGGGGCCTCACCCTCGCATCTCCAAGGAAGGAGGGTGGGAGACCGGGAACTGAGGTGACAGTGAGGCCTCTGCATCCGGGAGCTGCCTGTGTCCTCACATGTGATGTTGCAGCCTCAGGACACCCCTGGCGGAGGTATTATCATCTCCATGTTACAGACGAGCAAACTGCTGCCCAGAGAGGTCTAGATGCTTGACTAACGTCACACAGCAAGTTTGTGGCAGAGCCAAGATTCAAACCCAGGTCCCTTTGATTCTTTCCACCCCTCACAGGCTTGGGGGCCAGTTCACCCCCACTGGGCTGGGGCAGAGGTTGGGGATAGATCTGGCTGCCAGACATGAGGGTTCTCAGGGCAAGAGACAAATAAGAGGCTCCAGAAAGCCAGGCATTAGGGACAGCCTCAGGCGCCCGTGACCTGTGGCCAGGAAGGGAGAGCTCGGGACTGGGCAGTGAGAAGACGGGGGATGAAAGACTCAAGGGAGTTGCTCGTGGGTGGGGAGAGTATAGAAGCCTGGCCACAGGATGGGCTCAGGAGCAGGAGCTGAATCCTGGGAGGTGGGTCAACAGAACTAGGTAGGTCCCCAGACCTGGAGGAGGTGAGGTCTGGGGCCTGTGGGCAGAAACCACTAAGTCCAGGCTCCCATCAGCCTCCAGCATCCACTCAGCCCCACCCTCCCCAACCAAGCTCCTCCCAGAGGCCAGAGGGAACCTCTGAACACGGCAAGCACAACGCATCCCCCTTAGCTCCCAGCTTTCCACGGCTTCTGGGATCACTCAGAGGAAAATCCAAATCCATGTGCATGACGCACCAGCCTCTTCCTCATCTGCCCCAAGGCCACCCCCTGAGCTTGCCCTGTCCCTACTCCCCCAGTCACCAAGCTCCAGCCACAGTGACCTCCTACTGTTCTTCAAACAAGCTAAGTCCATTCCAGCCTCAGGGCCTTTGCACTTACTATTCCCTCTACCAGGAAAATGCTTTCCTCGGCTGTCACCAGGCTGTCCCTTCACTTCACTCAGGTCTCTGCTCAGGTGCCCCCTAAAGTATCACCTACCCCAGCCCATCACCCTCTGCCCCGACCCTGCTTTGTTGTTCTGTACAGCCCGTATCAGCCCTGACGTTATCTATATATGTGTCTGTTTACTGTCCCCCCCCCCAACACAGCAGGAGCTCCACAAGAACAGGGACTCGGCCTGTTCTGTTCCCTGCTCTATCCCCAGACCACAGGACAGCACCTGGCACATAGTAGGTCCTCAGTAAATGAAGAAGTTGGAGCCAGACATCCCTGAGTTCAAATTCTAGCCCTTTCACTCCCTCACATGTGACCTTGGACTGGATCCTTGACCTCTCTGAGCCCCATGTGCCTCCTCTGTAAAATGGACCTAACAATCAGGCCAGACTGAGAATTGGGTGTGGAGTTACGGTGGACACATACAGGCAAATTGCCCAGCGCCGTGCCTGGCACACAGCGTACGCTCCAGAAATAAGACACAATAGTCACTATCCTAACAGTAGTAAGTCCATTCCCTCTTCCATTCCCTCCACAGACACACACTGACACCTTTCTGCCACCAGAAGCTGGGGACACGGAGAATCAGACTTGGCTTCTGACCTAGAGCTGCTCATGGTTTAGTGGGGGAGACAAACCAGAGGTCTGTAATGAGGGGCTGTGGATGGAGGCAGAAATACGGTCAGTACAGAGGGCTTCACAGAGAAGGGATGTTGGGGCTGGGTCTTGAGGAGTAAGAGCTCGCCAGGCCGACGGGGGGGAAGGGCATCCAGGCAGAGGGAAGGGCAGGCGCAAAAGCAGAGGCAGCGCTTGCCTGGTGTGCACCTGGCTAATGTCTGTGCCTCTGCATGGCTGGCGCAGAGCCAAGGAGTTGGGACCTTGACCTGAGAACCATGGAGCCTGTGAAGGGTTTCCAGCAGGAAGGGACCCAGTCAGCTGTGTGCTGCAGAGGATCGCTCTGAGGCAGAGCGGAGAGTGGGCTGGAGGGGACAGGCTTGAGGGCACAGAGGCTGTCAGTGGGTAGAGCTGAGGCACGGGGGTGGTTCAGCTGGGGGACCAGAGAGCGGTCCAGTGATCAGGACAGGCCAAGGTCAGCTCGAGAGAAGCAGCCAGGCCAGTGGGCTTCACGTGGAAATGTCTGAGCCGTGAAACTCCCCACTAACTTAGGGTCTCCTCTGCCATGCAGAGCTGCGCAGATGGGTAGGGCTCAGCAGCTGTGGAGCAGAAGAGCTGAGATGGTGGGAAGGTCAGCCAGGGCACTGCCTCCGGGGGTAGGGACCAGAGCTGGGGTGGTAGGAACTCAACCAGAACCAGCGCTGGGAAACCTGACAAGACTAGAGAGAAGTTTCCTCCTACCCGAAAGTCAAAGGGGAAACACATCTGTTCCCATGACACTTTCATATTTTTCAGGAGACCATGTGATTGTTTTTGTACTGGAAAGCCACTGTTAGAAAATTCCAACTGCCAGGTCGCCACTTCCTCCCCCAGGCACTAAACAATAGAGGAAGCTTCTGTGCCCGGTTTACTGGGGCCTGAAATTCTACACTGGAGCTTCATCCCTATGGCTTGAGGCTTTGTCCTTTGTTAAAATACAAACAACTTCACAGAGGTCACATCTTCAACACTGACTTATTTTCATTAATTCAACAAATATTTATTGACTTCTTGCTCTAAACCAGGCAGTACCTAGAGGCTGGGAATAGAGAGATTAATTAAGATTTGTCCAGGTCCATATCTTCAAACAACTGGCCAGCTCAGTGTGCATGGAGGCCAGGGTGGGGGGACAATAGGAACCTGACTACAATGGCGCAACAAATGATGGTGGTGGGAGCGAGGTTCTGCGGGGGCTCCTAGCAGAGGTGACTCATTGCACAGCTGCAACAGGTGAAGATTGAGCTTAGATCCAAAGGATAAAAGAGGGGGCGGGAGGGGAAGGAATAGAGAATCTCAGTTGGGGGGCAGAGCCAGAGCAAACGAACTGAGTCATGAGCCAGCGTGGTGGGGGACAGGGGGCTACATGACCCTCAGCAGGCTGGGGCATAAGGCTGACATGGGAGGCGGGACAGAGCGGCAGGGGCGACTTCTCATTGACTGGATGTTATTAATCGTCCCAGGTGGTGGCCTCTGTCTTAGCCCTTTGCTGCCTCCCCAGCTGCCACCTCACCTCCTCCCACCAGGCCCAGCAGACCCTCCTCCGGGGACCTGCCCTGTCCCCTCTCAGTCACGTGGTCTGAATGACCCACCTTCAGCTCCAGGTCCTGATTGGCTCAAGCAGTCAACCACCCCATCCTGCTGGTAGGTGATTGGTTCAGGGGAGGGCACATGACCCAGCTCCGCCAATGAAAGGAGAGGCGTTTCTCAGGGTTTCTGGGAACGAGGCTCCTCCCCTCCCCTCCGAGGGAGCTCCCAGAAGGCGCCGCGCTTTTCCTCTGGCTCCGTGGATGGGGTGTGGGGCGGGGGGTGGAGGCAGCACAGGGGGAGGGCGGAGAGGAGAGGATGCTAGAGACGTGGGGCCTGGCTGGACCCGCCTCTGCGGCTCAGTCAGCCGAGCCCGCAGATCCCCGCGTTTGTTTAGCCCGTTTGTTGTCACCTTCTAGTGAAAAGTTCCCAACTGGTCAGGGCGTCTCTGGAGGACGGACTCGGGGAGAGCTGGAAAGGAGCAGCCAGCGGGGCCTGGACTGGGGCGGGGTGGGGTTGGCCAAGGCCCTTTCCCTTTGATTCCGTCTCCATGTACAGTTCTTATGAGTCGAGATCCTTCCCCAGAAAACGTCCCCCGACCCCTAACCCTGGCCCGGCACCTGGATGACACGTCCTGGTCCGGCAGCCCGGGTGTCAGGGGTCCGGGGTTCCATCCTAGCCCAGCCCGCTGCCTGACTGTGGGGCCCCGTGGAGTCACACCCTCTCTCTGGGCCTCCGTTTGTGATTCATCCACCAGCCTGCAGACTGAGCTCCCCAAGGGTAGGGGGGACGTCCCAGCAGCCCCAGAGCCCAGGACAGGCTGGCACAGAGCAGGTGTCAATGGACTGTTGACCAGCCGGTGTGGGAGCTGCACTTTCCTGCTCTAACCTTCCAGGGTCAGGGCCATGCGATGCCGATGGGGACCGGCTGCTGTTCCTCACTGCACCCTGAGAGCCTCCTGGAGACCCCAGTCCCAGGTGAGAGCAGCAGGAGGAGATTTCACAGGAAGAGACTTAGCATGCAGGCGGTGCAGCGGAGGGCTCAGCTCACACAGAACCTCTAGTGCTGTCGCAGCCTCCACAATTAGAATGTGGGGTGAGAAAAATCACCCAAAAGCTCAACCATTTGCTTTCCAGCTGCAGCTGACCTGGGGGGTCAAGCTCTGGGACTTTCTCCTCAGTCTGCTCGTTGTGGGCAATGACGAGGAGCCCATGCCGGGGGACAAGACTCAAAGAGTGAAATAAATCAATGGGGGTCAGCCCAGGTTTATCCCTTTAAAACAGCTCTGCCCTCCAGGGTGGCGTGGGCTGCATCAAAGAGTGCTTTGATACTTGTCTGTGTTCACAGGCAGGAGCAGAGAAGGCAGAGGTGGAGGGATCCACTGGAGGTGGTTCAGGCGCCTGAGGCCAGGGCTGGCCATCTCAGGCCCATCTCCACCCTTTCTAGGGCTCAGGTTCCTCTCTTGAGGGCAGGCAGGAGGCAGGTGGAGTGCAGAGGTGAGAGCCTGGGGTGGTACAGGGGCCTTGGGAGGGTTATATGGTTAGGAAGAGCCCTCGTGAGACATTCCATCACTCATTCCTTCATTTCTCCACTCTCTCATATCAGCAGCAAAGGGGCTTACTGTGGGCAGTGGGGAAGGCAAACAATAAACAGGGAGTCACACAAAAATATATAATGGCCCACGTGTGATCAGGGCCATGAAGGAAAGCAATTATAGGTTATTGAAAGATGTTAGGCAGAGAGGGAGTAATGGACATTTATTTTACGTTTATCTTAATTGTCACAATAACCCAGCAGGGCAGGGGCTCTCAGAGGAGGCTGAGCCCAGAGAAAGCCAGGCGGTAGGGAAGCCGATCAGCATGGCTTCCCGACGGGACTGGGCCTGGAGATCTTGGTCAGCTTGGTTCTGGGAGTGCTGTTCTTCTGCGTGGAGCCCAGTCTGGGACTGGATTGAGTGTCTAGAGGGACTGTCCCAACCCAGCAGCCCCAAAGTTTCAGGAGAAGATGGTGTGTCAGGGAGGGCTCTGCTTTCTTTCTAGCTGTAGGGTGTTCACTCAGTCACCTGTCCCACGGAGGAAGGAAAATCAGGGACCCCAATCTCCAAAGAGCAGGTTGTGGGCCTTCCATCGCCAAATCCCAGAGCAGCTTTCAAGGAAGAGGAACTGTGGGTGGTGGGTTTGTATCCTGCCTCCGTCCCTTACTGGCTGTGTGCTCTCAGGCAAAGGACTCAACCTCTCTGAGCCTCTTTTTCCTCATCTGTGAAATAGAATTACTCATAACAACATACAGAGCCCATGCTATTGAGCAAAGCATAGTGGATTTCCTTCCCCCTTTACTCTCAACTAGACCCCTTGGAGCGTGATTTTCCCATCTCTGCACCTCCACTGAGGCATTCTAGAAGCCCCTACCCATGGCTAGTCAAAGCAATGAACTGGATTCAGGCTGACGTAACTACCTGGAGAGTGGTGAGGGTTTCCATGGCGATGAGGATTTACCTGGCTGTCCCGGAAACCTGCATGGATGCTTTTGGAGACAGGACAGACTCACTCCCAGTGTGGGCCAGAGGACCCCAATGACCTCCTCAGTTTGGGCTAAAGCAGGGGTGGGGAGATAGGAGACAGACAAGTCAAGAAAGGGACGGCCTGGGGGTGATCAGTAGAGCACTGTGTTGAGAGTCAGAGCTGGATGGGCCTTCCATCCCAGCTCAAGCCCCATTTTAAGGATGGGGAAACTGAGGCTTAGTGGAGAAGGGACAAGCCCCAAACCACACTCCCAGTCAGGGCACAGCTGGCACCAGCAGCTGGATTTCCTCCCTGTCCCTGCACCTCCTGAGGGCGGAGCCTCATCCCAGCTGATGAGAAGAAACTCCATCTCTGAGTGCTTTCTAGGTGCCCAGCCGTGCACTAGGCATTTTGCAAGCGTTTGCTCACATGGGCCTCTGCTAACCCTCCAGGAAGATTATGTTATTATAGCCAAGCACAAAGTAGAGACGACTGGATGTGAGTGGCAGGTGGACATGGAGTCCTCAGCATAGAAGGAGTGATGGAGAGGAAACTCGCACTTAATGGGCAGGAGCCAGGAGGTCAGGTACTCTGCACACCTTGTCTCATCCATCCTCACACCAGTCTCCAAAGCTGGGGAGTGTTCTCGCCATTGTGCAGATGAGGAAACAGAGGTTCATGATACTTAGGTGAGGTCCTGAGGTTACACAGCTGATTATGAACCCGTCTGAGTCTCACTGAGCACTTACCTCAGGCCAGACTCTCTTCCAAGTATGATTTGCATGTGTTAACTCAGTCCTCACAACCACCTAATGAGGGAGGGACCATCATGATCCCCATTTTACAGATGAGCAAACACCAGCACAGAGAGGTTAAGCAACTTGCCCAAGGTCACAGAGCTTGTCAATGGCAGAGCCAGGAATCAACAGGCTATCTGATGTCAGAGCTGGTGCACTAACCATGGAGGAAAACTGCCTCATAAGCTGGTTAATGGTAGGGCAGGATCCAAACCCAGGTCAGCCTGACTCCAGAGCTCATACTCTTTCCACCACCAAAGCCTGGGGGCTGAGGAGAGAGGCCCAGGTCAGGGGACCAACAAGGCTGGATGGGCTGTGGTTGGTATCTCCTTCAAGCTCAGACCAGACCTCAGAGGAAGGCTGGAGGCAGGGGAGGCCCCACGGGGAGGGGAGGCCTGCCCAGAGCTGGTCCTTGGGCACCCACAGGGCAGGAACCAAGCCTGCACCTGCTGAGAGTGAGACTTACAGACCCCTGGGCCTCGGTCAAGGTGGCCAACCTCGGCTAAGTCTCAGAATCTCCCTGGGGTCTTGTTAAAATGCAGATTCCCTGGACCCATCCCAAAGCAAGGAATCAGATTCTCCTGGGGTGGGGCTCAAGGATATGAGTGTCAGAAAGCCCCACAGGTGATTCTGAAGCAGCAATCAGACCCCAACTGTCATCTGGGGACCAGTGTCCAAAGTCCAGCTTGGAAAGTCTAGGGTATCAGACACTAACGAGAATAGTAACAATGATGACAGTATGCTGGATGTGCCCAGAGCTTAGCCTGGCCTCCTGAACGTCTTATCTCCTCCATCCTCACAGTGACCCACAAATGACAGGGACTCTCACCATCCCATTTTACAGATGGGGGAACTGAGGCTCAGAGAGGGAAGAAATCTGCCTGGATCCCCTGGTGAGAGGAAAGCTGGGATTCACACTACACCTGTCTGATCTGCCAGCGGGCTTTCTCCCTCCCCCACATCCTCTCTGCAGGAGGGCCTGGGAGGAAGAGACAGGGGGAGGGAGGAGGCGACTCCCGTGGGGGCCTCCACCTGAGAACTGCCTCTGCTGAAACTCAAAAACAGCCTTTGCCTGTCTTTTCTGTCCATTCCCAAGTGGGAATTTAGGTTTCAAAGAGACCTGATTGCCTAGAAGAGAAGATTTTTACATGAAAAAGCAGCTTTTGTTTAAGGTTAGCGGAGCACAGCACCATCTTGATCGAGGGGGAGAGATGTGAGAGATGCTCTGCTGGGCCCAATTAACATTCCAGCTAGGGAGGAAAGAACACACTGGCAGGAGGTTCTCAGGTGCTCCCCGGGCACCAGAAGCCACAGAAGTTGCCCGGGCCTCCCCTCCCCATCCAGCTGAGCCCTAGACATGCCTCCTCCAGCAGTGAGACAATCACCATGTCATAGGCCGCTCGTTCCATTAGTCTAAATCATAATTAGAAGGTTCTGCTCCTTTGATAATTTCTTTTTGGCAGAAAAATGGGGATGGGGCAAGGAAAGAGCCCTGGGACACACAGGCAGCAACCCACAACTGGGATGCAGCGTTATTATCTGTAGAATAAACTTTAAAAGGTTGGTGAAAAGCTTAAGAGAGAGAGCACCTATGAAGGGCTTAGTACTGTGTCTGGCACATAGTAGGTACTCAGTAAATGCGAGTTCCCTTCCTCCAACTCAAGGGGACTGCATGGATGTTTACGCTCTGTCTGGGGAATGGTGATGAATGGTGACTGGGGTAGGGTTGTTCCAACTGTGGTGCGGGGGAAGTGTGTGTGGTGTGGGTGTGTGCACACAGTGTGTATGTTGTGTATACATATGTTGTATTTGAGATCTGAGGGTGCGGCTGGAGCAAAGGGGTCAAGTTGTGGATGGTGACATGGGGAAGTTGGTCAGGGGCCTGTTCAGAGAAGCCTGGGGCTTGGGCAGCCCTGGCGAATTCTCAGCACAACATATTCGTGAGTGTTTAATATGAAATAAGGGGCATTTTTTCTTGACCTTGGAGTAAAGTTGACCCCCAGGAAGATGTCCCAGTCTCATGCTCCAACTCCTTGTCTCACTGGGGAATGCATAATGGTGAGCCATGGAGCAGGCATGGGGCATCTTCCCAGGGTGTCATCTTTACTCCAAGATCAGGGAAGGTACTTATTATTTCATATTAAAAACACCATGGATAAATCATAGAGGCTAAAATATGCATAGATTTGAAATATTAAATTGGGAAGTTCAAAGAACCAGTATGCCAGTGGCTGGTTGCTTCAGCCTCTGCCTCTACACATCCTGGGAACACAGAAGACCCCCCTCGATCTGAGGGGTGCCCCAGTGGGATCATTTTGGAATCCCTGCATTTCAGGAAATGGAGCATCAGTGAGGGAGACAGAGCAGTGCTGTGACTTGCTCTCATGGGGGTTTTAGAAAAGTGTTTCTGCAGAGAGACTGGAGGTGGCGGAAACCAGAGGCCTTGGAGGAAGCTGTTGCAATAATGCAGGTGGGGGATGAGCAGGGCCTGGGAGCAGGATGGAGCAGAGGGAACAGGGAAGAAGATACTGGAAAGACATGCTGTAAAAACAGCTCTTGGACTTGGGGATGGAGGAATGTGGGGATAGGGGAGGGAAGAGTCCATTCTAACAGGGACGTTTAGCCCTGGGTGCTCAGCTATGTGTGGAGTAACCAAGTTCAGAATCACAGGAAGAGGGGCAAGTATTCATTCTGCAGAGAGAGGAGGCTGGGAGGGGGCAAGACCCCAATTGTTATAAGCCACCAATCTTTCATTCAACTAGGACAAATTGTATTGCTGAAATAGAAGAGGGGGCAACACTCCCCAATTCATTCTATGAGGCCAGTCTTACTCTGATAACAAAACCAGACAGAGATGTCATAAGTAAACTACAGAACAATATCTTTTATGAATGTAGATGAAAAAATCCTCAACAAAATACTAACAAACTGAATGTAAATAGGATTACACACCATGACCAAGTGGGACTTATCCCAGGAATGCAAGGTTGGTTTAACATCCAAGAATCAATCAATGTGATTCACCATATTAATAGAATAAGGGACAAAAACCACACAATCATCTCACCTAGATGCATGAAAGCATTTGGCAAAATCCAATACCTGGTCGTGATAAAAAAAAACACTCAACAAGGAATAGAAAGGAAATTCCTCAATTGGACAAAGGTCATCTATGAAAGCCCCATGGCTGACATCAGGCGTAATGGTGAATGACTGAATGAATCCTCCAGATCAGGAGCCAGACTAGGATGTCAGCTCTCCCTACTCCTGTTCAACATTGCACTGGAGGTTCTAGCCAGGGCAACAAGGCAAGAAAAAGAAATAAAAGACATCCAAAGAGGAAAGGAAAAAGTAAAACTATCCTGTTTGCAGATGGCATGACCTTGCATATAGAAAATCCTAAGGAATCCACCAAAAAACTATTGATCTAATAGACAAGTTCAGCAAGGTTGAAGGATACAAGATCAATATACAAAACTCAAGTGCATTTCGATACGCTAGCAATGAACAGTCTGAAATGAAATTAATAGAGCAATTCCATTCACAATAGTATCAAACAGAATAAAATACTTAGGAATAAATGTAACAAAATAAATGCAAGACCTATACTCTGAAGCCTACAGAACATTGTTGAAATAAATTAAACATCCAAATCAATGGAAAGTTCATGGATCAGAAGACTTAATATTGCTAAGACAGCAATACTCCCCAAATTGATCTACAGATTCAATGAAATCCTTATCAAAATCTAGCTGCCTTTTTTGCAAAAATTATTCTAAAATTTTATTCTAAAATTCATATGGAAATGCAAGGGATCCAGACCAGCCAAAATGATCTTGAAAATGAAGAATAGGGGCCGGCCCCGTGGCTTAGCGGTTAAGTGCGCGCGTTCCGCTGCTGGCGGCCCGGGTTCGGATCCCGGGCGCTCACCAAGGCACTGCTTCTCTGGCTATGCTATGGCGGCTTCCCATATAAAGTGGAGGAAGATAGGCACAGATGTTAGCCCAGGGCCAGTCTTCCTCAGCAAAAAGAGAAGGATTGGCATGGTTGTTAGCTCAGGGCTGATCTTCCTCACCAAAAAAAAAAAGAAAAAGTAGAATAAAGTTGAAGGACTTATACTTCATGATTTCAAAACTTACTACAAAGCTACAGTAGTTAAAATAGTGTGGTGCTGACATAAGGATAAAGAGATAGATCAATGAAATATAATTTAGAGCCCAACAATAAACCCTTACCTTTATGGTCAATGCATTTTTCAAAAGGGTGACAAGATAGTTGAGTGGAGAGAGTAGTCTTTTCAACAAATGAAGCTGAGAAAATTGGCTAGCCACATACAAAAGAAGGAAATTAGACCCCCATCTCACACCAGAAACAAAAAATTAACTCAAAATACATCATAGGCCTAACTGTAAGGACTAAAATTAGAAGTAAACATAGGCACAAATCATTATGACCTTGAGTTAGGCAATGATGTCTTAGATATGGCACCAACAGCACAGCAAAAGAAAAAGTAAATAAATTGGATATCATTAAATTTAAAAACTTTTGTGCTTCAACGAACATCATCAAGAAAGTGAAAATACAGCCTATAGAATGGGAGAAAATTTGTGCAAATCATGTCTGATAAGGAACTTATATCTGGAATATATGGAGAAGTCTTACAACTCCACAATAAAAAAGACAAACAACTCAATTAAAAAATGGGTAAAGGATTTGAATGGCTATTTCTCCAAAGAAGATATTTAAATGGCCAATAAGCTCATGAAAAGATGCTCAGCATCATTAGTCATTAGAGAAATGCGAATCAAAACCACAATGAGGTACCACTTCATACCCACCAGGAGGGCTGGAAGCAAAAAGGCAGATAATAACGAGTGCTGGCGAAGATGTGAAGAAGTCGGAACCCTCGTACACTGTGGGGAATATAAATTGGTGCAGCCTCTGTGGAAAACAGTTTGGCGGGTCCTCAAAAGCAAAACATAAGAGTTACCACACGACCCAGCAATTGTGCTCCTAGGAACATACCCAAGAGAAATGAAACCTTCCCTTCCATCCAGGGGGCAGAATCCACAGGGCAGGCTGGGCTGGAGGGGAGGGAGGGGAGTTGGAGGAACAAGATGGGGACAGTTATTCCTGTGTGGGACTCAGGGTGCCAGGAAAAGGACTTTCATGAGTTTGAGACTTCTATGTACCTGAAGAGCCTTTTAGGGTTCTTCTGTCCTCTTCGTGTGTGTGTGTGTGTGTGTATGTGTGTGTGTGTGTAGCTGCCTCCTTGTGCATGTGAGTAGCTGCCTGACTTTGTACATAGTCAGCTGTCCTGTGTGATGCTACGTCTCCCATAGTAAAACTATTGGCACCTCGTAGTTCAATAACTCAGGAGGGAAAGTCTAGGACAAACATCCAGCTGGCATTTTATCCCAATTCAAAATGTGTGCATAAATGAGTTCCAGGTCTCCCCGCAGCCCTGTGGCCTCAGCTACTTGAGGAAGATCTGCTAGGAGGGGCAAGCTCGGGCAGGTGGGTGTAAGGGGCCCTCCCTTGGTGGGCGCTGAGGGGGAGCCTCCAGGGAGCTCACACACACTGGAAAGCACATAGCTCAGGCCACACAGCCTCTGGCTTTGCATACACGGTCCCTGGTTACACTTCCTGTCCAGGCCATTAGCACTGCCGGGAAGGTCCTCTCACCTAAGCCATCTAGACCCCTTGGGCCCGCACTGCTCTGCCCCCCAATCTCACTGGGCCTGGGAGGCCTGGCAAGGTCCAGCCAGAAGACATGATGTTGGCCAACTTTGAGGAGCAGTCAGAGCCTCGGCTTCAGACAGCTGGGTTGGAGTCTGGCCCACTCGCCCTCCATGGGATGTGGGGGATATTGTTTCACCTGCTGCACCTCATTTGATCTCGAATGCCGACCCCAGTGAGTGCCCAGGGTGGCTGCACATGGCCAGCGCCCCGTCACCCCCTCTCCCATCTCTCCATCACACCCATTGTTTATACACGTGACAGTCATTTGCTCATGGTTCTCCATTGACATTTCTTCCTGATTGATCTATTGACATGAACTTTTGCCTTCAACTTATTGTTACAATAATTACTATAAAGCCCACTAGTAAATGAACTCATGACTGCAGTCTCCACTACTATAATTGCTGTTAGAGAGATAGATACAAGTAATTCCTTCTCTCATTAACATGATAAAAGCAGGCAAATGCAATTCTGTTACCTGTGTGGTCTGGGAATCTGTCCTTCAGGTTTTTTCTAGCTTGGACAAGCCCTTCTGCTCCTCTCCATGAACAAGCCCTTTGTCCTCCTGTCCCCACAGTCAACAGGGCAGATTCTCAGCCCTCCCTGAAGATCACCTCCCTTTATAGATCTGTATCACAACTCCCGCTTTTCTGCCGCCATTGCTGGCTGCTGTGTATTGAGAACTTACCCTGGGCCAGGCGTGGTGTTAAGTGCCTGGGCAGCATTACCCTCAGGAGAATTCTCACTCCCATTTTACGTACATGAAAATTGAAGTTAGAATTGTTGAGTGATTTGACCAGAATCCTGCAAATACTGAGTGATGAGCCAGCCATTGGCCTCAGGTCTTTCTGATTCTAGAGCCCACATTTTTCACCAATGCATGGAGCCCAAAGTCCTCCTCTCTCTCCTTTTCCTTCATCTTCCTCCCCATATCCATCCTCTATGCCCACAGCCCAGCACTGCCAAGGCCCCTTTGGACAGGCAGCCTGGGATCTGAGAGTCCATGCCACTTGCTGGGATGGTGAGTGGGATCTGGCCTCAGAGACACTCCCACCTTATGGGGACGGAGTCCAGGCCCCCCAGGATCTACAGCCCATCCCTGGTTCGAGAACTGCCTGCCTGAGAGATGACACGTGGGTCTCTGCTTCACTCCTAGCGGCTCAGATGTGGAACTAGCTCTACCCTCAGCATCACCTTGTTAACAGACGTGTGAGTGACGGTAACGCTGTTCACAGGGTTACTTTCACACAATTGTGCCAAGGAGCTTCTCTGTACCCCACGTGATCCTCACAGCACCCTAGGAAGTGGAGCATCATGCCCCTTGAATGGAGAAACGGAGGCCCAGAGTAGTTTTTGAAGCTGAAGGACTCTAGAGATCCTTAATCTTCTCGTTTGACAGATACAGAAACTGAAACCCAGAGAGGGGTCAGTCAGCAAGTGAGGGGCAGAACCAGCGCCAGATCCCGGGGTCCCTAATGTGACAAACGGCAGGCACAGCCTGTGATCCGTCCAGGATGTTGGTGGTTGTTTTGCTTTGTTTTGTTTTTAGTTTCAGCGTGATTCCCGCCCTGTTTGCTCTTCTGAGAAGTTGGGGGGTGGTGAGGGGGCAGAGCTGTCTGGGTTCAGACTGAGTCCCAGGTCTGCCACCGACTCAGCGTGTGTGACCTTGGTCGCCTCTCCTGTGCCTCCACAGGCCTCGGTTTTCTCATCTGTGAAATGACCTCTCAGGCCCAGGGTGCTGAGTCTTGAGCCCGCAGGCGTTCTGGACGTGCTCAGAGTGGCCCGTTCCCCCAGGGGTTTCAAAGCTGACGCGGTCTACACAACTGCTTGTCTTGGCAGCAACTGCTTCACTTCCCCGGCAGCGATTCTAACTCCTCCTGCTGGAAACTCGGCTCCATGTATCTGGGCTGAACAAGATGATTTATAGACATTACCGTTTCCTGGGGCTGCTCACATCAGGAGCGGGAGGTGGCTGTTCCAAGTGCTTCTGAATGAGCCCCAGAGTCCAGCTGGGACAAATCCAGCCCTCCAAGGCGACATCTGCTGGAAGATGGTGCTGAATTATGTCACATGACAATAGCTGTTCCCGTAACCTTTATTTAGCCAGAATCAGAATCTCCCGCCGGGAGACCCGCCTCCCTCTCTGGGGACTTTTCCTGGCAGGAGGCGTCCTGGGAGCTGACTGCATTATAGAGGGCAGAACGTGTGTCGACGGCAGAGTGAGGGGCCTCCAGGCCTGGCAGGGGGGCAGGGGTAGGCCCCCTGATGGAGGAGAAGGCTGGGGTTGAGAGAGCCACACCCATGGGATGATTCGCTTCAAAGGGTCTATCGCCCAGCCTAGGTGCCCCGGAGAATCACTTCATCATCATCCATTCGCTTCTCACTCGCTCGACAAACACCTGTCGGTCAGTGACGTGCCAGGTGAAGGGGATACAGAGGTGATTAGGGCGTGCCTTTACCCTCGAGGGGCTCACAGTCTGGCACAAGAGACAGAGACTCTGCCTCAAGAAGTGCAGTGCTAGATAGCAGGGAGCAGGAGCAGGGAGCACTGAGCTCCCTCGGGGATCAGGTGGGGCAGGCGTGGGTCTGAGGGTGGGTGCCCCAAATCAGACCCTGAGACCAGGGCTCTGGTGCCAGTAGTTGATCTGGGAGGTGACCCCAGGTGAGGACATAGAGAGGCTGAGCAGGGAAGGGAGAAAAGACAACGAAGCATGGATTCATGAGTGGGTTACAGCGATGGACATATAGGGCTCAGTCCTGCTGGGGACCCTCTGAGGACCACGTGGAGATGTCTCACAGGCATCCTCCTGGAGGTCAGGGAGGCTGAGCATTTCCCCACTGGCTCTCAGGGCACAACTCCCCTCTACACTTCCAGGGAACAGCATGTGGATGGGCAGGGAGGAAACGGAAGTAGTTCAGGGGGCCGAGGCATTGGAAGGGAAGGATTTATTTCAGAACTATGTGTGGGAAAATTCCAGCAGCTCGTATGCAGAGAAGCCTTGGGTGGCGGAGCTGGACCAGCTAAGACAGTGGGAGAGAGAGGGGAGATGCTGACACGGGCAGGCCTCCACCGAGGCAGAAGCACATGGATCCAGAGGGCAGGATGGTATTGGCCTTCCGCAGAGAAGGAGCAGCTCTTCTCCTGAAATGGTTGAGAGTGGGTAGAATCGGTCATCAATAGAGAGAAGGGCGCGTGCGCCTCAGGGCTCTATTTTCCCACAGCGGGAGGAAGTCAGGTCAATTGCTGGGAATGAGGGGGTGAATGACTGGGTGGGGGCTTCCAGAAGGTGGTGGTCTAAAGCAGCATTTGAGGATAAGAGCAGTGAGCGCGGACTACAGGAAGGTCAGAGGAGGCCCGGGAGATGCTAGTGCCTGCTGAGGTTGGCATCTGCTCCTTGGCAGTGTCACAGTCATTACCAACGCAGCCCCTCCACATCTCAGGACCAGAATGGCGAAAGCAGCAAATGGTGACGTTAGACTTTGCTGGGCTTGGCAGAACATGGGTGGCACAAAGAGAACACCAGCCAACGGCATGTGCAATGAGCCTAGGGCAGGACCTCCCTGGCTCCCCATCTCCTCTCCTACCTTGGTCCAGGGAGAAGAGGCAGGAGGTGGGAAAATCCCAGCTGGGAGTTAGGGGACTGGGCTCTTGATCCAGTTCGGCATCTCACTTGCTGTGTGACCTTGGGCAAGTCAAGTCCCCTCTCTGGGCCTCAGTTTCCACATCTATTAAAGGGAATGATGATAAGACCTGTCCAGCTAGTCTTATGGGAGTTCCCACGAGAGTCACATCAAATAATTAAGGTATTTATGGAAGGAGAATTCCTTTGGAGGCTGATGATAGTAGCTCAGAGGTGAGCAACGATTTAGCACAAATCCTCCTCCTCCTCAGTCTTCCCATCTGCAAAATGTGTGGGTTGGAATCTGAGCTGGGCATAGAATGCAGTCACCCTGAATCCGAGGCCCAGAGTCTTTCCATGCCAACAGCTTTGTGACATTGCACCATTTTGCAAGGCTTTCTCGGAGGATGTGGTTAAATAAAAAGCACACTTCCTCAGTCCTCAACTTCATCCTTGTGTCTGCACAGCAACCAGGTCCAAAAGAGGGGAGGTGAGGAGAGAGGCCAAGATGAGAGGGGCAAGAGGGGAACCGAGTCTTTAAAGGACCTTGATGGGAAGGCATGTTCAAAGTAGACCAGAGGGCAGAGTAGGGGTAGAGAGGCAGGAAAAGGAGCCAAGGGCTCCCCAAGGGAAGAGACTGGAGGGGCAGAGCCTGGGGCTCCGGGGCGGGGGCCTCTGTCCCCGGCTCTCTCCAAACAGAGAATGCATTCAGAGAACAAGCACAATCCAAGACAGTGCAGTGTCCGCTTTGAATTGAGTGGAAAATGACACTCCGGGCAGGCTCCCTCTCCTCCCCCAAGGGAGAGAGGAGGGGTGAGCTCAGAGCTTAGACGTGTCTCCTTTTCCCTGAAGAGGCTTCCAGCTCCTGGGCTCCCGTGACTCAGGCCACCCCGCCGCGTGAGGACTCGGCAGCCGGTGAAGTACCCGCTGTGCTCTGTGTGTACTGGCCTTGTGCCTGGAGGGGCAGGTGGGGGCCTGAGGGGCTGAGCCTGGCTCGCGTGGGTGTTGGGAGGGCAGACCGGGTCAGGGTGGAGAGAGGGCTCAATGGCTGAAGTGGTCCAGGCTTAGATCGTCGGGTGCTGCTGAGCGTACGTGAGCACTGGCCTTGAAGTCAGACTGACGCAGGTTCCAGTCCCAAGACTGATTCTTCCCCAGCTCTGTGACATTGAGAGCTCTGCCCTCAGTTCTGTGAGCCTTGGTTTTCTCGTCTGTCAAATGGGCTTGGTAATACCCGCCTCTCAGGGTGCTGTGAAGACTAGGGACAATATCTGATTGGGGACAATGCAGGGCAGCCATTGTTGTGATCACCAGGACCCACCAGCATGAGGGCCTCAGCCGATCAAACTGAAGTCAGCACAGACCATGCCCAAGGTTTCACCAGTCTCAGAAAGTAGATGCTTGGGCCAGTGGCATCTGCTGGCCCAACATCCAACTGATGCTGCACCAATGGCACCCTACTTGTAATGGGCTCCTAGAAATATATGTGCACTCAACATGGAACACCTAAATATGTTAAGCAACTTCCTACAGATCTGAAGGGAGAAATAGATAACAATACAAGAATAGTAGGGGACTCCAATACCCCAGTTTCAATAATGAGTAGAACATCCAGACAGAAAATCAATAAGGAAACATTGAATTTGAGCTATACTTGAAAGCAAATGTACCTAAACAGATATATATACAGAACGTTCTATTCAAAAGCAGCAGAATACACATTCTTCTCAGGTGCACATGGAACATTCTCCAGGATAGATCATACACTAGGTCACAACACAAGTCTTAGCAAATTTTAAAAGACTGAAATCATACCAAGTATCTTTTCCAACCACAATAGTATGAAGCTAGAAATGAATAACAGGAGGAAAACTGGAAAATTCACAAATATGAGGAAATTAAACAACAGTTTTGAACAACCAATGGGTCAAAGAAGAAATCAAAAGGGAAATTTTAAAAATCTTGAAGTAAACGAAAATAGAAACACAACATATCGAAACTTATGGGATGCAGCAAAAGCTGTTCTAAGAGGGAAGATTATAGTGATAAATGCCTACATTAAGAAAAAAGAAAAAGTTCTAATAAACAATCTAACTTTATACCATAAGAAGCTAGAAAAAGAAGGACAAACTAAACCCAAAGTTAGCAGAAGGAAAGAGATAACAAAGACCAAATCAGAAAAAAACAATGAAATCGAGAATAGAAAAACAATAGAAAAGATCAACAAAACTAAGAACTAGTTTTTTGAAAATATTAACAAAATTGACAAACCTTTAGTTACATTTACCAAGAAAAAAAGAGAGAGTACTCAAATAAATAAAATTTTGAATGAAAGAGGAGACATTACAACTGATACCATGCAAATACAAAGGATTATGAGAGACTACCATGAAAAATTATATGCCAACAAATTGGACAACCAAGAGGAAATGGATAAATTCCTACAAACATACAACTTACCAAGACTGAATCATGAAGAAATAAAAAATCTGAATAGATGAATGAATAAGGAGATTGAATAAGTATCAAACACCTCCCAACAAAGAAAATCCCAGAACCAGATGACTTCATGAGTGAATTCTACCAAACATTTAAAGAAGAATTAATGCCAATCATTCTCAAACTCTTCCCAAAAATTAAAGAGGAAGGAACAATCCCAAACTCATTTTATGAGACCAGCTTAACCCTGATATGAAAGCCAGACGAGGACACTACAAGAAAAGAAAACTACAGGCCAATATCCCTGAAGAATATTGATGCAAAAATTCTCAACAAAATACTAGCAAACTAAATTCAACAGCACATTAAAAGAATCATACACCGTGATCAAGTGGGGTTTATCCCTGGGATGCAAGGATGGTTCAACATATGCAAATCAATAAATATGATACACCATATTAATAAAATGAAAAGTTAAAATCATATGATCATCTCAATACCTGCAGAAAAAGTATCTGACAAAATTCAACCTCTTTCCATGATAAAAACTCTCTGCAAAGTGGGTGTAGAAGGAGCACATCTCAACCTAATAAAGGCCATATATGACAAGCTCGTAGCTAACATCATACTCAATGGTGAAAAGTTGAAAGCTTTTCCTCTAAGATCAGGAATAGGATAAGGATGCCCACTCTCACTACTCCTGTTCAACGTAGTACTGGAAGTCCCAGCCAGAGCAATAGGGCAAGAAAAAGAAATAAAAGCATCCAAATCAGATTGGAAGAAATAAAATTATCTCTGTTTGCAGATGGCATGATCTTATGTATAGAAAATCCTAAAGACTCCACCAAAAAAATGTTGGAATTAACAAATTCAGTAAAGTTTCAGGATACAAAATCAACATACAAAATTCGGTTGCATTTCTATATCCTAACAACAAACTATCTAAAAAAGAAATTAAGAAAACAATCCCATTTGCAATAGCATCAAAAACAATAAAATACTTAAGAATAGATTTAACCGAGGAGGTGAAAGATCTATACACCAAAAGCTATAAAACATTGATGAAAGAAATTGAAGACGACACAGACGAAATAGAAAGATATCCCATTTTCATGGTCTGGGAGAGTTAATGTTAAAATTTCCATACCACCCAAGCCATCTATAGATGGCTATTGAATCTATAGATTCAATGCAATTCCTATCAAAATTCCAATGGCATTTTTCACAGAAATAGAAAAAATAATCCTAAAATTCAAATGGAACCACAAAAGACCCCAAATAGCCAAAGCAATCTTGAGACAGAACAAAGCTGGAGGCATCACACTTCCTGAGATCAAATTATATTTAATAACTATAGTAATCAATACAGTATGGTACTGGCATAAAAATACACATATAGACCAATGGAACAGAATCCAGAGCCCAGAAATAAACTCATGTATATATGGTCAACTAATATTTGAAAAGGGACTTAAGAATATTAATTGGAGAAAGGATAGTCTCTTTGATGAGTGGTGTTAGGAAAACCACATAATCACATGCAAAATAAGGACAATCCACGGAATGTGTTCAAGGATGGAATGCGGGGAGGAGGAGTTTCAGGAGGCCTCCTAGAGTCTGGGTGGTTACGGCCCCTTTACTGAGATGGGGAAGACTGACGTCAGAGAGCTGACTTCTAGGAGAGTCCCCCACTCTGGGGCGGCCCAGAATCAGGGGTTCCCAGCTGAGGAAAGGATCAGAGATTCCTCCAGGCAGGCCCAGACTCTGAGAGAGGTCCATGGCACCAGGAGCCGGCTCCAGCCTCCCTGGGAAGACCCGGCCCCGGGGGCTGACGGGACCATTTGCCCTGGTGTCACGGTGATGCGTCTGTACACTTGGCGTGAGGAGGAGGCCTCAGGGAAGAGGAATCGGTTCTTTTGTTTGTTCTTGGAAGGGCCAGCCAGGCTTATCTAGAGCCCCCACACTCTGCACAAGCAAGGACTGTCCCACTCGGGGCCAGCTTGGGGTCAAGCAGATCTGGGTTCGAGTCCTGGCTGTGCTTCTGGGGCAGTCTGTATCTTCCACAGATGGCCCTGATGATAACTCCCATCCACATGCTCTGCTGGCAATGTGACAAGATGCTCCTGCTGTGGAGCGGTGGGGTCCACGTGCCCTCCCCTTGAATCTGGGTGGGCTCGTGACAACGGGGGAAGTGATGCTGTGACTCGCGATGCTACGTCATACAAGGCAATACATGCTCCACCTGGCTGTCTTGGGTTGCTCACTTCTGGAACACACCTCCGTGCTGCAAGGAAGCCCAAGCAGTCCACAGAAAGGCCCACTGGAGAGGACTGAGGCCCCAGCCACAGCCCAGGAACTCACAGCTGACAGCAGCACCAACTTGCCAGCCATGTGAGTGAGCCACCTAGAAAACGATCTGCAGTCCCAGGTGAGCCACCCCCACTGATGCGGCAGGGAGCACAGACAAGCCGTCCCCACCAAACCCTGACACATTGAGGGGTGTTGTTCTGTAAGCTATGCCTTGGAGTGGTTTGTTACATGGCAGGAGATAAGGAAGGAAGCCGCTTCCCGGCTGTGGGGCCCTAGACAACTCATGGCCTTCCTGAGCCCCGTTTTCCCTCTGCCGGGATGGAGCAATCAGCGGTTGTCCCTGGGTGGCTGCAGGACTGGGTGAGATCCTGCATGTAAAGCACATAGCCCAGGGCCCACACACAGTAGGTGCTCAGGAAAAGCTGGTAGTGCTGGGATGCTCCTCTCACATGGTTCTGTGTTTGTCTGTTTTTCCAACTGCTCCTACATCCTCTGAGCACCTGCAGAGCAGGGACCATGTCAACTCACCTCGTCCTCAGAGCCAGCACAGAGCATGAAAGTGTTTCCTGGATGGCACGTGAAGGAGGAGCTGGGGTGTGGTCAGAGACCCAGAGATTGTCTTGAGGGCAGGGGATGAGCAGAGAGGTGCCCTCAGCCCCCGGCACATCCCTCAGTCCCACAAGGCAAGCAGGGGCCTCACACCCGTGGGCCACCTAACAGAATTTGTCCCCTCACATTTGGAAGACAATTGAGAAGCCCCTCATGTGGGAAAGGAGAGCAGAGCCGTCCTCTCATCCTCTGCCCAGCTCCTGCCTCCGCACATGGCTGACTTGCTGGGTCAGTGGTCAGTGTAGACCTGGCCCCCACAGAGTCCCCTGCCCACACGCTCTGCCGGAGCCCCGGTGCTCTGCAGGCCCCACAGCTGCATGTGCCCTCCTGGTTCTGCTGGGGGAAGGGGTCTGAGAGATCTTGTTTTTTCAAAACCCCTTAGACATTCTAGTCTCACAAAAGCAGCTCATTTCAGTATTCACCACATCCTGACGTGTAAGTCTCTGCACATCCTCTCTCTGTCTCTGTCTCTCTGTCTCTTTCTCTCCCTCTCTCTATCTCCCTCTGTATCTCTGTCTCTGTCTCCCTCTCTCTGTTTCTCTTTCTCTCTGTCCCTCTCTCTCTCTCGGTCTCTCTATTTGTCTCTCTCTCTGTCCCTCTCTCTCCCCCCATCTCCTCCCACAACAATATGTCAGGACAATCTGTCCCCTTGCAGAGGGACCATCAAGCAACATCAAACAATATTTCAACACGTGTAACCAGATTGCCTGGCCCTCTGTTCCCCGTGCCGAGCAGCGGCATCATAAAGGCTGCGTCTGACTGAGCCCTGCCCGGTTCAATCTAGTCCAAAAGCTCTAGGTCGGCTCCGCTGGAAACAAGGTCCCTTAATGACATGCATTTCATCTTTGCTTCTCGTGCTCAAGGACGAGGCAGAGGGCAGGGGGCACACAGGCAGTGCTGCGGGGCGCTTGGCTGTGTGTCCTGGCCTCGCCGCTCACAGCCGTGGACTTGAGCGTGCTTCTCACCTGGCAGAGCCTCAGTTTCCTCGTCAGCAAAGGGGGACAATGACAGCTCTACCTCGTTTGGAGGAGTCAGAGGAAGGTACGAGGATCGTCACATCGCGCTCAGAGACGAGGGCTCTGGACGGAGGAGCCAGGGAAAGGTACAGGGATCGTCACACCGCGCTCAGAGGTGATGGTTCTGGACGGAGGCAACAGCATCTTCTTGTTTTGTCCTCAGGACAGGTGTCCTGAGCTCCAGTCTGGCACACAGGGAGCCTGAGGGTCAGCGAGATGAGCTGTGGGGTGCACTTCTTAGTGACAGGAGGCACTGGGACTTCAACATGGTGTATTTACCTCCCAAGTCCGACTGAATGGCCCGGTGTGTCTTGGAGGGGACACCTGGCTGGTCAGCTGCTGGGGGCTCCCGGGCCGTGATGGGAGCTCGGCTGCTCTCCTCTGCCTGAGCCCAGTGGAGGCTGCAGACCACGGCCGAGGGCGGCCCCCCACCCGAGGGGCAGAGTCGGGACCTCGTGGGCTGCAGGGGGCTGGGGCCCTGGTCCTGGAGCTGCTCCCAACTCCCAGGGGGACCTTGGGTGAGCACGGCCTGACTCTGGAGCCTCCGTGCAGCCCGGACAGACTGGCCTCGTGGATTTCAGGTGGCGTGTTCGCCTCCAAAGGGAAGCCTGACCTCCCTGCCACTTGCTGGACGTTTCTCTGGAAGCTCATTCCACGTGGGTCTGGAGCCAGGATTAACTAGCCTCGTAAGTGGTCACCTCCGGGTAGTAAAGTCCTTGGGAAAAATCTGGGTCTGGCCCCTCCTTGTTCTCCCCTCATGGCACTCAGCCCAGTGCAGGGCGGGTCGTGTCCACAAGACTTTGTGGAATGAATGAATACTTGAGGCGTCAGAGGTCACGTCCTTGGAAGCAACACGAGGGAGAAGTAAAAAGAAAGAGAAGAGGAGAACCAGTTTCTGGGCCCAGCTCTGCCTCTGGTGCAAAACATGACCTTGGACAAGTCCCCTCCCCTCTCTGGCCTCAGTTTCCTCCCCTGGACCGTGATAGGATTGGCAAATGATTTGGTTTCTCTGAGCCTCAGTTTCCTTAGTTATAAAATGGGTGTGATAACAGTGACTACTCATTGAGCAGAAGCAAGCACCCTCTTCACACTGTCTAGTACACAGGAAGCCTCTTCCTAGTGATGATGGTGATGGTGATGGTGACAGTGATGGTGATGATGATGATGGTGGTGGTGGTGGTGATGGTGATGATGACGGTGATGATCATAATGATAGTGGTGTGATGACAATGATGGTGAAGAAGATGATGGTGAAGATGGTTGGTGATGGTGATGGTGATGATGGTGAGGATGATAATGATGGTGGTGATGATGATGGTGATGATGAGGATGATGGTGGTGATGGTGAAGATGATGATGATGGTGGTGGTGGTGATGATGGTGATGGTGACAATGATGAGGATCATGGTGATAATGTTGAAGATGGTGATGATGATGGTGGTGGTGGTGATGGTGAAAATGGTTGGTGATGACGGTGATGATGGAAACCTCTGTCCCCCAGCTTCGCCTGTTGCCAGATTCCCCACTCAGTGTGGACACAGAACTGGACAGGACCACAGGGATGGTCTGTTCACCTCTTCATTTCGTAGCTGGGGAGCTTGATACTCAAAGAGGCAAAGAAGTTCATCCAGGCTCACACAGCCCAGTGAGGGCAGTGGGGATTCTGCCCCAGCCCCGGCCCTGGTCTCCGCACCACCTCCAGCGGCCAGGCTCCTCCGCGCTGCCCCAGATGCTCCCCTTTCCTGTCCCTGCCGCAGCAGCACCCAGCCCGTGCCAGAAAACTCTGAGTGTGAGTCTTCACCATTGGGTTTGAATCATCGCGGAAGTGCCCCAGGCACTTTCCAGGGCCATTTGTCTGTTCCGCCTTCCTCACAATAAGCAGAGTTGTTAGTTTACATTCACAGGAAAACTCCGGGCTCCCGGCAGTGTCCCTAACCTCTTACCTCTCAGAGGACAGCTCATGGGAGCTGGAAAGGTCCTTAGAGGTCACAGGTGCATCCTCTGCACAGGATGGGGAAACTGAGGCCCAGAGGGGCAAGACCTGCTCAAGGTCACACAGCAGGTCAGAGGCTGGACGTGGATCTCTGGGCTCCAGCCCACTTGTCACCGCAGCACGATTGCACCTGCTGAGCCTTGACGAGCCATTGAGACCCCGTTTCCCAGCGGGCTCATGAGGTCAAGTTCACCTGTTCCTCACCCACATTCTGCCCCGAGAGAGGAGGCATCGCAGGGGTGCTGTATGGCTCCCAGCTTCCTATTCTGGTTATTTAAAATAAATGACTTCATTGCTTTAAAGTGGCTCATTCTTGTTATGAAAATTAAAATGACACTAAAATAGAGTCTAAAATCCGTAAAATGCACCCAGATAGCACTGCTAACATTCAGGAATATTCTATGGCTGGTGTTCCTTCACTGCTCCCCACCCCTGATCCATCGTCCACCTGCTCTGTCCTGCTCTGTGCCAAGGCCGACCTGCATGGACTATATCGGGGTTCCTTACAGACTGGCTTTCATGGGTTTGGACCAGTGGGAGGCACCCAGGAGTCCAGAGGGCAGGAGGGGAGGGAGGTCGGGGTCTCTCTTCCCTGCTCCGTCCCTGCCTCAACCCCGAGTCTCTGAGTGTGGGCGTCCCCCTGAGACCGCAGCTCCTGTGGGTGCCCCTCCATAGCTCCAGCTCTCCCGGAGCTCCAGGAACAGTGCTCCCTTCTTTCCTCCCATCCTAGCTGGGTGCTGACCTGCTGTCACCTCCACAAGCAGTGCCTGCATTAAAGCCTCTTTGTTTGAACCATCCGGGGGAATTGTTTTCCCCCACCAGGGCTCTGACTGATACATCAGCCCTCTTTGCATAAATACCCATCACTGCAGTTTATCCAAATGAGATCTTGCTGCACTTCTTTCCACGTTAATAAATATTACCATTAACTCTCTCTTTTGGTGACATTTAAATACGTTGACCTGTGTAACATACTCAGAACAGAACCTGGCCCCTGGGAAGAGCTCAGTGAATGTCAGCCACGTGGGCCTCCCATGGAGCTGGGGAGCAGCTTCAGCTTCCCCAGAACCGTAGGACTACTGTGGGCTGAGAGGTGATTCCCCAGGAGAAACCAAGGTGCTTTTGCCACAAGAGGAATGGATGCTAAAAGCTGAAACAACAGAGAAGGGATAGCTCTGTTGGGTTTTGCAGAATGAATAGGAGTTCATTAGATGGACAAGGGGGTAGGCACTACAGGCAAAAGGAAGGAAATGAGCCAGAGAGTCTCAGCATGAATGAACTCAGAGTAAACTGTTCAGTATCAGCCTCAGGACAAGCCTGTGACGTAAGCTGAATTATTACCCACATGTTATGGGGGGGAAACTGAGGCTCAGAGGTAAAGTTTCTTGTCTCAGGGTCACACAGTAAGTGGCCAAGCCAGGATGCAAGGCCTGATCTGTATGCCCCTCAAGCCTGTGCTTGCCCTTCCTCTTGCCCCCTTTGCCTCTGTCCTTGTCACCAGGCGGGCTGCTGACTCTCTGCCCGGTGGATCCCATGTGACAGACTCAGACCTGTCTGCAGCCTGACCACGTGTGTTCTCGAGGTGAGCTGGATTCACAGAGCGGCAACGCCCACAATGTGACTAGTTAATTAATTATCCTGCAGGAGAATATCGGAGCCATTGGCTGTGACCCAGGGCTTCAGGCTGCTCCCTGGGAGTGGGGACTGAGCCCAGGTCCCCAAAGTCTCATATTCTGCGGCAGGGGCTGGGGGGAGGGGGACCTGGAGGGACCTGGTGGTTCTAGCAGAACAGATCTGCTAGGAACTAGGACCAGGTCTTCTGCTGACAGGGCCAGGGAAAGTACCCATCCACCCCCATGTCAGTCCTTCTGTCCCCCACACTTTCCCTGCTCACCACCCTCTGGCTGGACCCTCGAACCCCAGGAGAGGACGTCATGGCTGCCTCCTCTCAAGCTGCCTGATGGTGCCTGGACCAGAACCAGCAGTGAATGGATGAAAAAAGAAAGAATGAATGAGTACACTCTCCAAGGCCCTGCCATCTGGGGTCTCTGCAGGCTGTGGATGCTCTGGACCCTGAGGGGCAGGAGCAGGGACCAGGACAGCTCCTGAGAAAAGCACCCCCAAGAAGCCTGGGCTAACCTGGCTGCCAGGCTGGCCACTGCCTGGGCCTGCCCCGACACGGACTGGCCTCTGCTTCCTCGCTCTTGCCCCCTGGGCCCGCCCACCTGGGCCCGAGCTCGAGGAGTGGCGCTGCTGCTGTCTCCCCAGCTCCTCTGTCCTCGCCTCCACTTCCCTGGGGCTCTGCTTCCCACGGCCAGGACTCCCAAGGCAGCTTGTGTAGGGGGTGGGGGTCACGGTGGGGGAGGTGATGACAAAGACAGGACTCCTTCACTCCCCACCCCTCCGGGACCGGCCACCTCCCTCCCCTTCCCCTTGGCATCCTCACTCCCTGGCATGATGGGATACTCTCTTCCTTTCTTCAGCATCCATCTGCCCCTCCAGAGTACCCTGAGGCAGGGCAGGGGCTGGATTTTTTTGGTTCACTTCAGTGTCCACATGCCTTGAACAGAGCCTGAGATGTAGTAGGTACACAATAAACCTTAGTGACATAAATTGAGGGGGGAATGAGTGAAAGCATGAATGTGAAGATCTCCCCATCAAGTGAGGGGCCCTAGGGGAGGAAGAGTAGCAAACACCTCGTTGTGGTCTGAGGGATGGTTTCAGGGGCATCCTGGAGGTGGGGAGCGAGGTGGCCCCACGGAGGAGAAGGAGTGGGATACGCGCTCCCTCACCGGCCCCCTCTCCTCCCTCATCAGACGTCTCCTGAGCACCTCCCGTGCACAGGGCCCTGAGACGGGAGGAAGTGCGGGGCCATCAGACCTGCCCCAGACCAAGAAGCTCTCAGCCAGGTGAGCACGACAAGACACCCCTGACACCTGGGACCAGGGTGATACGTGCCATAGGACATGCAGTGACTCCCGCTGGGCCCCAGGTGGTTAATAAATAGTGTTTCATTTAGTGATTCCTGGGGTTGGGGTTACTGTTTCCATCGACAGGTGGGGAACCACGGCTCAGGCCTCTAGACACCAAACTCCCTCCTGCTCCAAAACCTGCTCCCAGCCTTGTCCTCAATTCACCCTTGCCTGCCTGTCGACAGCTGAGTCCAGTGCTGGACCCTGGGGCCACAGAAACGGGTAACATGGGTGTGGCTGTGAGGAGCTCCCATCCGGTGGGGAGATAAACTGGACGTTCCTCAACACAGCCCAGAGCAGACGGTGAGCCCTGATCTAACGGAGGCACAGGAGACAGCGGGGCCCAGAGGACCAGCCTGAGTCCAGGGAGGCGGGGCCCTTTCTGTCTTCACCACCTCAGTGGAGCTCAGTTATCACTGAATGAATGAATGAATGAACAAATGGATGAACGGAGAGATTGGTAGATTCTGACTTGGGCCAGGGAAGAGACTGCAAGAAAGCTACGAACCTCCATGACAGGGCCCCTGCCTCCCTGTGTGACCTTGGACAAGCCCCTTGACCTCTCTGGGCCTCAGTTTCCCCCTCTGTAGAACCAGTGAATTGGTCCTGAAGGACCGTGGCCACTCGCCCCGTCTGAGCCTCTGCCATATGAGGCGGGAGGAGGAGCCGTGAGACCCCAGCCGGGCCCTGCACTGACTGCCCAGCAGCCTGGGCACCACCAGGATTTGAGGGGGACAGGTGCCCGTACCCGGGGATGGCACTGGTGTGGGAGCTCAGATGAGGATGCAGGAGGTGAGCCGCAGGACACCAGGGGAGGCCAGGCAGACAAACGGCCAGGGCAGTTATGATCCCCCCATGCACCAGCTGGAACAAACAAGTCATTCTTGTCTCCTTCAGGAGCAGCCAGGCTTGCTCAGATTGTGGGGATGTGTCAGGTCCCTCAGCGGGGATGCCGAGGGACAGCGGCTCGAGTGCCTGTAAGTCTGTCCCCGCTTACCCACAGCCACACCTTTGCTCACACCGGCCCCCTTTCCTGGAATGCGCTCTATTTTCTTTCTAGGTGATGGGTGTGAGGAACTCGGACCACAGAGGTGAGTGCTCGAGACCAACTCACAAATGCCTGTGACGAGGGCAGTTACAAAAGCCAATGTTACTGAGCATTCTTCTAAGCCCTTGACTTCAATTGTCTCATTTAATCCCAACAACCCCCCCCAAGAAGTAGGGGTGCTGGTTAGGACTCTTTTGTCCGAGACTGAATCCAAAGTGGTCAAACTAAAGAGGTTCAGTTTCCCATAGAACTCGGATGAGCAGAGACATAACTGCCTCAGGCATGGCTGGATCCAGGGGCTCAAATTAGAGCACTGGATCTCTTTTTTTCTTAACATGTCTTTACTGTGCTACCCTCTATCTATGACGGGAGTTGAAGTGGATCCTTCGCTTCCTTTGCTGCTGGAATTCTTCATGGGGCAGGCAAGCGAGGGGAGGGAAGAGTCATAACTGTCAGCAGCTACAAGCTTGCATCACCCCATCTGGGACTCCAAAGGCAAGAGCTGCTTTCTCCCAATAGCCAGATAGCAAATCCCAGGCAAGGATTCTGATTGGCCTGACTTGGGTCACAAGCCCATTCCTTGGACCAGTCACTGTTTCCAGAGGTCGGGACACTGTGATTGGTCTGGCTGGGCCTTTAACTGTCTCTAAGGAGAGGAGGTGGGGTGGGGGCTGTGATTAGTGACCCTGTCTGAATCTCATGGCCTGGGGAGTTCTGGAGGCTTAGTTTCCTAAAGGAAGGGGGCTGCTAAACACAGAGTGGGGAGAGGATGACAAGGGGACAAAAACAGCCTGTGTCAATTACCATAGATAGTATTAATCCTACTTTACAAAGGGGGAAACTGAGTCTCAAAGACTCCAAGTAACCCCAGTAGGTTCCTAGGTGGCAGAAAAGGAACTCAAAAAGCCCTTCACTGTTAACCGCTAAGCTACGCATGTCCCATGGACCCCAGCTTCTGCAGCATCCCCAGCACCCCCAAACCTGCGTTCCAAAAGGTTTAAACTCGTAGTTCCAGCCGAAACAGGACAATTCTCAAAGCTCAGACACTCAGGCCCCTGGAAGGCCCCGGAGCCCACACATCTAATCTTCGTGATGGACTTAATTTGAAGTTTCCTCTTTTTCCCCAGCCACGGTGCACAGAGGGTGCACAGAGCACACTGCCCGTGGCAATGTCTTGTGACTGAGCAGGGCTGAGAGTGAGCGCCTCACAGAGAACAGAGACCAGGCTGGTGCTGCCGGGGGCGACGTTAGCGGGGAGATGAGAGAGCATTAAGGTGGCTGAAGTGTGAGCTGTCTAACATTTGAGCACATTCTCAGTGAAGCGCACAGCTCAGAACATTCTGAAGCGACCAGGGCCTCCCCAGCCCCTCCCTTCCAGTCCCAACCTGCCCGTTTCATTTAAGGGATGTTTCACAGCACATCCCAGTTGAACCTCAGTCCAGACCCTTCATTTTACGGATGAGAAAACAGCCCTGAGAGGCCTGGCCCTCATTCAAGGTCAGAGAGTGAGTCAAGGGCGGATCCAGGACCGCAGAGGGAGGGCGTATCCGTGCCAGGCTCTGCAATGGGCGCTTGTACATACTTTACTTAACGCAGTCCTCAGTCGGGGATGAATACCATTTTATTCACAGGGAAACTGAGTCTCAAAAAGGTTACTTGCCTCTCTGAGTATCACAGAGCTAGGAAGTGACAGAGCTGGTTTTGAACTGATGTGTCTGGTACAAATTTGAGTTCAGCCCTGCCAACACTTCCAGGACCAGGGTCTCTACGAACCCTCCTCTCTGTGCAGTTCCTATTAGAGATTCTGTTTTCCTAAACGACCCTTGGCTCTGCCGAGATGAAATGTCACTTGAAAGCACAGCTTTAGGAGACCAAGTGGCTGCTACTATTGACCATTAGCATTGGTGCCAGCGACAAGGAGTATGGGATGTGACGGCCACTTCTGACGGTTCCGGGAAAAGTATGGAAGGAAAACATGCTCAGGACTTTAAAACTCTCAGATCAAGCTATGCTCAGAAAAGCAGAGATTTAGGAAGGCCCTAAAAAAGTGTATTAGCTTTTGTAGCCACAGGGAAATCAGGCCCCAAATTGAATCCACAGCACACTGCAATCCAGTCTTGCGGATGGCAAAACCACAGCGTAAGCTGAACTCGACTCACAGCCTTGCCAAATCCCGTATGTGAAGTCAGTAAGGCACTGATTGAAGAAGAGGGGGATCCTGAGACCTGGAAAAAGAACCAAGAGGAATCGGAGAACCTCGAACCCCCAAGTGGCCCCGAGCCTCCTTCGCCATCTATGGCAGACTCTGCTCCCCTGTTTGAGGAAAGTAACTTCTCGTTTGAAGACCCTGTAACACTAAAAAGTGCTGAGGTGGTGATTCCTGTCACACTCGTTACATTTCCATTTGACTTGTCTGTGTCCTGTGCAGAGGGCAGACAGACCTTGGAGAATGACCAGGAATTATTATAAACTTACCAGATGTGGTATCTCTCCTGAGGGAGAAAGTCAACACAGCTCCTGGTTCTGTATGCAGCTATTATCTTGACAACTCCCAGAAGGAGTTGGCTTTAACTCAGCGGGGACAGCAGGATACCCTGTCTGGCCTCAGGGCTGTGTCAACTCTTCTGCCAGGACACAAGCTAGACTAGAGGGACTCGGTGACTCAGCATTTCACACAACACCAGACTGATGGCATCACGCAGATGGGAGCTGCTGGGCAGGAAGTAGACAGCACCCTAGAAGCTTTAATAAGACATACGCATCCCAGATGGTGGGAGTGAAACTGAGAACGAAAAAGTTAAAAATCTTCCCTAGAGCAAAAACTTTGAGAGAAGCTTTGCTAACTGAAGCTGTGCATATTCAGCATAATCAACTGTTGTTCAAAACTAACTGGGTCTTTCTGACTCTCCTTGGTGTATGAGTGAGCTGTCTTTCCCAGGAAGTCAAGGTCCAGATGTCAAGATTCAGCCTCACAAGGCCAAACACAGGCTGAAGATGAAAACTAACCAGAAAAGTCCAGACAGTCAAGGGAAAAGAAATTCAGTCTTCAAGGCCAAACACAGGCTGGTGGGACAGCGCCCGCCAGCAAGGCTACATGTTCCCCCTCCCCTACCTAAAACCCCAGATAAAAACTCCTACTTTCTTCCCTTCAAGCAGGTGGATCTGAGTTTTAACACCCATCTCCTCGTCTGGCTGCCTTTTGATAATAAACCTCTTTCCTTGCCACAAGCCTGGCATTTCCAGTTTTCGGCCCTCCTGTGTGGCAGGTAAACAAACTTCTGTTGGTACTCAGTAACAAGAGTAAACCCCATCAAGTTCAGGGTCTGACGCCCAGGTGAAGTTTACAGGGTTCAATATTGTGAGGCGTGTTTGGACATTGCCCTCATAGTGACAGAAAACCTGCTCCTCCTTGCAATGCCTTCCTAAGAAAGAGAAGCAACATTTGGTGGATTTCTCTGGATTTTGGAAGCTACATCCCCCCACCTGTAGCTTGTACTGCTGCAAACATTTTTACTGATTTTGAGTAAGGCCCAAGGCAAGAAAGGCTCTGCAGAAAGTCTAGGCTGCTGTGCCACTGGGGCCTCATGATCAAGCCTGTAATGATCCCCAAAGTGTCTGTGACAGATGGGGTAGCTATGAAACCTGTGCAAGTCCCAATGGCCCAGAGCCTCAGGGTATTGGGGTAAATCTTTGCACCCTTCCAAAGATATTCTCCAAGGACATCAGGTGACCCATTTACAGCCCATCATGAGGCAGGTGTTATCTGATCCCCTGAGCCATAAAGGTGGACACGCAGTACAGTAATTTGTCACCAAATGGAAAGGTGTGTACAAGTTCACACGCCAGTAGACCAGGAAGGGACAAACAAGTTGCCAGTGCAGGCGGCTCATTCTCTCCCAGCACCAACTCCTTCATTACTGAGGTTCCCTTCACTCACACCAATGGCCTCACATGAGGCTCCTGACAACCAGCCAACTGAGGGGGAGAAACTAAGTCCTGATTCCTAGATGGTTCTGCCTGATATTCTGGCACCATCCGGAAGTGGACTTCTGCAGCATTTCAGCCTCATTCAGGCGTATCCCTGAAAAACTACAAGGAAGGACAATCCCCTCAATGGTCAGAATTTGGAGAGGCATACCTGTTTGTCCACTCTGCCTGGGCAGACAGATGGCCAGAGGTAAAGATCTACACTGGTTCATGGGCAGCATCTAGCGGACAGAAGAGATGATTGAGAACATGGAAAGAACAGGATTAGAAATGGGGGGAGGTATGGATGGACTCCAATACAGCTTAGTCCCTGCCCCAAGGGGGCCACCGGATTCAGCTGAAAAGGCTGGACATGTTGACTCGGCCAGGCAATGCACTAGGAGGGACGGTGTGTCAGTGAATACCATTGACCTCGTCCCCACCCTCCAGGAGCTACATACGGTAAATGCTGTACCTGGATTTTCACGCACGGTCTCATTTAATCCTCACACGTGATACCTCCAAGGAGGAACTAGGATGATGCCACATTACGAATGAGAAACTGAGGCCCACAGAGGCTCAGTGGACTGCCCATGGTGTAGGTAGGATTTGCTCTCATTCCCATCTGCCTCTGGATCCAGTGTTCTTAGCTACTATGGCAGCTGTGGGAAGTGAGGTCAAGCTGCGTGTTTCCCGGGGCCTTGGGAATAACCCTTACCTGGATGCCTGGTGAACTTGACCCTCCTGTTACCTCTCAGTTCATATGCAGTTGGTGGGGAGGAGTCAGCATTTCTTGAGTGCTGCCTGGAGCCAGGGGCTTTGAATGCACTCCTCATTCACCCTCTCATGGCAGCCCTGCCAGCCAGCATCATCTCCATTTTCCAGCAGGGAAACCAAGGCTCAGAGGATGCCCGGGGTCAGACAGCAGCCAAGGGGCAGAGGCAGAGACAGAACTGTAAGGACTAGGCTCTTCTCCTCCATGCCGTGTCACCCTCTGGACAAGGAGGCCACTGAGTCCCTTACATTCCAAACCTGGACTAGAATCTCAGGTCCCCACCACTGCCTATGAGCCCTACAGTATCGTGCTCCCACCTCCTGGCCTGTCACTCTTGCCCCTGCCCCCCTGCCCCAGTCCCTGGGCTCCTTGCTACTCCTCAAATACTCCATACCCCTGAACACTTTAGCTAAGACATGCCCCCCACCCCAATCCACTATCTGAGCCCCCCCCCGGCTTTGGTATTCTCCGCAGCCCTTATCATCAGGTGTTCATGTGTTCACTGTCTGGCTTTCACTGTCTTAGATTGGGTTCCCCCAGAAGCAGAACTAGAGAGAAGGACACAGGGGCGAGTATTTACTCGGGAGGTGCAAGCAGCTCTAGTAGGGGCACAAGGGAAGAGAAGGGTACTCGGTTAAACCCACTGCCCCAGTGGGCTCCTGGAGTTAGTTCCATGGAGGACCCTGGAAGAGAGTCCAACACAAGCCTAAGACTTACCCCACCTGAAGGGTGAGGGAGCTGGGGCATTTTTACGCCTCAGTGTCACTGGCCAAGAGTTGCTCCCAGGGTGGTCAATTCCCTGGCATGTCTGGCCTACCGACTATTGGGGCAAAGTGGCCATCCAAGGTTCTGGCAGGAGCCTCCTTTCTTGGACTTCAGGAGCCAGCTGTCCGGCACCAGACTTTCTCGGGATTTGGGGGCACAATCAGGTACAATGGAATGAAGCCACAGGGAGCACCTGGGAGCTGGTGTGAAGTGCCAGGAGTCCAAGGCCTGGGAGAAGGAGACACTGGCAGAAGCCAAACCTACCCCCTCACGTGGTTCTGAGGGTCACTCCCTTGGCAGTGGGTGACAGCTCCTGGCTCTCCCCACCTATCACCAGGAGGCTGTGTGACCTTATGCAGGATCCCCATCTGGAAATCAAGGGCATTTGAGCAGAGGACCCCCTAAGGCCTCCTCCGCCTCATTCCCTGGCAATCATCCTGGCCTCTGGACATGTTCAGAGCTCTCCTGGGAGCAGGCATCTTGTGTCCCCCCAGACCGGGGCTCCTCCAGGGCAGGCCTGGGTCTTCCTGCTCTCACTCTCTTCTGTCCAACCTGCCCTGCAGCTTGGACCTGACCCCCTTTGGAGTGAGGCCTGCCCGGCACAGAGCCCACAGGGTCTCCAGAGGCTGTGTCCCCTTCAGAGTTGTGAAAGCAGAGCTCCTAGGACTGCGGGGGTTGAGTGTGACAACTCTAATTTAATCCATCAGCTGATGGGAACGGAGCAGTCATCCCCAAACACACGTGGGACCAGACCCACTGAACCTCCGAGCCGGCGGGGCGTCCAGACCACCAGGCCCTGCCCCTCCTGGTTCCGAGCTCTGGAGATGAAAGTGCACAGAGGGGAGGTGAGCGCCCCAAGGTCACGGGCCAGGCAGCGCCCGGGGGGCCAAGAACCTGGGGCTCCAGACTCCCATCCTGGGCGCTTCCTCCTCGCCCCCCGCCCCGTCCTGGGTGCCCTCAGCCCTCCAGCTGCTCTGGACGCGGCCCCGCGAGTCTTCCTCTCTAAGTGTCGCCGCCTCCATGGGGCCACGCCTGCGTTTGATTGAATAACCACCTAGGGGAGGACGGGACGATCCCCAGAGCAGACCCCGTCATGTGAGACCAGGAGAGTCCGCCCTCCTACCTCCCCATCAGCTCAGCTCCACACGGGAAACCAGCAGTTTACACAGTGTTCTCTTCACACTGCAGGAAACAGTGTCTCTGAGGACCAACTGGCATTTTCTGTACTTAACGCATAATAGCTAGTCTCATAAATCTAAATTATCTCTATAGATCTAAGTGAAATGCCCAGGTTTCGGTGTATTTAGGACACTTAATTAATAAACTGCTAGCAATAACCACTACTAATCTGTTTACTCGGAGCCGACTTCCATTTTCAAAGCCCGTACGTCTCTGCGGTGTGTGGGTGGGAGGAAGGAGGGAGCCCAGGGGCCCTGGCAGTTTGCCGGCTGCTGTGGGCACTGCCCATCTTCACGGCGCCCTCCACAGTTACCTGGGCCTCCCTTTGTTTGGCCTTGTCCAGCATCTGGGTCATTTCCCTGCCAGTGCCAAGGAGAAGGGGTCCAGAGTGCCCTGCAGGTGGAGAAAATCTGGGCGAGAATTAGGAGGCCTGGCTCGGCCACTAACGTCCTGTGTGACCTTGGACAAGCTGCTTGCCCTCTCTGGGCTTCAGTTTCTTCTGCTGTAGAATAAAAGAAAGACTAGATGGCCATGGAATCCTTTTCAGCTGCGGGGAGAGAGTTGTGGAGTGTGGAGATTGGTCCATGACTTATGACCAGTGTGACCTTGGGCGGGTGACTTAACCTCTCGTGCCTCAGTTTCCTGGTCCGTACACTGGGGACAGTAACAGCACCTGCCTCAGAGGGTGTGGGAGCCTGAGTCGAGGTCCTGAGTGTGACGTGCTCAGGTCATTGCCTGACTGGCTGGGGGCCCCGTAAGGTCGGCTGTCGTTACCGGAGTGGCCCGTCCTTAGCCTTGTAAACAGTCACCTGATCTGTGAGGAGGGTTTGAGGGAGGGATGACAGCCGGGGCAATGTGGGACGGGAACACCAGTGGTCAGAGCTGGAGACAAGTGGTCCAGGGGGTGGAGGGGGCGGCTCTGCTCTGGTCCGTCCCCCAGAGGACGGCAGGCCCCGCCCAGCCCAGCCCCCAGGTCAGTCCTCCTGTGTGGGGCCCGTCGGGACCAGACTGGTCACTGAGATGAGCAGCACTGGGGCAACACGGCTTCTGGTGACTCTCACATTCCTACATGTCCCTGAGCGTCCCCAGTGGCCCAGGCCCAAGATCTGCATCATGTCCCCGTCCCCATCCCTCCTCCCCCCATATCTAAGTGTCCCCAGGCCTTCTCCACAGGGCTTCCTCCCCCTGCTGTTCCCACCTGGGTCCAGGAACCCTCACATCCGGCCTAATGAACACAAAAGGCTCCTAACTGGTCCGGGCTACACCTCCCCTGCCCACCTTCCACCCCCCCTCTCCCCACAGCCCACCCTCCACACCCCCTCACCCCACAGCCTACTCTCTACACCCCTCTCCCCACAGCCCACCCTCCCCACCCCTCTCCCACAGCCCACCCTCCCCGCCCCCTCTCCCCACAGACCACCCTCCACACCCCCTCCCTCCACAGCCCATCCTCCACACCCTTCTCCCCACAGCCCACCCTCCACTCCCCTCTCCCACAGCCCACCCTCCACCCCCCCTCCCCACAGCCCACTCTCCCCACCCCTTTCCCCACAGCCCACCCCCTCCACCCCCTCGCCCCCAGCCCACCCCCACAGCAGCATTATGATCTTTCTAAAATGCACTTCCAGCCGAATATCTCCAGAGCTTGCTGTCCCCCAGGGCCCCCACCACACTCAGGGTCAAGGTCAAACCCCTCCATGTGGCTCCTGAGGTCCCTCGGGATCCAGCCCCCTCTGCCTCCCCCATCTTCTCAATCGTTGGTCACCCTCCATCCCCCACGACCTGCCTGGGCCACACGGACTCACTTGCCATCCCGCTAATGTGTCTCTCTCACTCACTCTCTCCCCGGCCTTTGTACCAGCTGGTCCCTCCTCCTGAGAGCCCCTCCCCTTCACTGAACACCTCCCCCTGGACCTCCTGGTCTCTGCACGAATGTCCCCTCAGGGAGGCCTGTCCCGACTGCCCTAAGCTCCCTCAGCTCTATATGCCCATCCTCATCTCACAACCGACCACCCAGAATAGAACAGCCCCCTTGTCCATCTGCCTCCCCCATCTGACTGTGAGCAGCCTGAGGGCAGAGGCGCACCTCACTCACTCTGTAGCCCAGGACCTGGCTTCAGGCCCTGTCCAGTCAGGGGCTTCAGTGTACGTTGACCAAGGGGTAGAGAACAGCAGGCTATCAGAGTACAGAGGGGCCGTGTGTCCCGGTGGGTAGGCCATCACCATTCCTTACTCATGGATATCCACCTGCCCCCCTCCCCTTATTCCCTGCTAAGAGAAGCCTGAGGTGTTCAGGCTGTGGTGGGCAGTGGTAGGGATCTCTGCTCTCATGGAGAATGGGCCCCTAGGGACAGGAATAATTCTGATTGGTCTAAGTCAGCCATGGTAATCTTATCTCCCTTGCCCAGTGATTGGTCCATGGGTTGCTATGTTCCAACCAATGAAATAGAAGCAAATCTCTCTTGGATGAGGCTTCTAGGAAAGGTTTCTTTTCCTGAATAAAAGAGACAAACTCAGTTGTTACAATTCTCTGCTCCTTTTCCAAAAACCTTCCTCCTGCCTGGTATCCAGATGTGACATCTAGAGCTGTGGCAGCCATTTCATGACCATGAGGCTACAAACCTGAGGACAAAAAGCCACATGCACTAACGATGGCAGAGCAGACAGACTCTGGGTCCTGTGTGGCATCCTGAACAGGTGAACCAGGGCCAGCTGTCACCCACATATGGAGCTCTTTTCAGGTGAGAAAAACAAACCTCTGTTTTTTCAAGCCACTCTTTGCCAGATTCTCTGTCACTTGCAGTGAACACAATTATAACCGATACTGACAGACTTGGATTCAAGTCCCCACTTTGACACTGATTAGCCAGGTGACCTTGGACTTAACCTTTTTGAACCACAGTTTTCTTATGAAACACAATTTCTTTATTATTAAAATGGAATTGACAACCCCTGCCTCATAAGCATGCTCCATCAGGGGAGGGACTGAGTCTGTCTTGTTCAGTGCAGGGCCTGCACAATAGGAAAAATTGCTAAATTTTTCGAGAGCTCACCCTGTGCAGACATCAGTCTAAGCAGTTTGCACGAATTGTCTCCCTCAGTTCTGATCACATTCCTATAAGATATGCACTAATATTAACACACTCCATTTTGCAAATGAGAAAACCAAGGTACAGAGAGGTGAAGTCACTTGCCCTGGGACACACAGCTGGCAAGTGGCCGAGATGAGATGTGAACCTCAGCGGTCAGACCCCAGGGCTCATACTCCTAACCACCATGCTGTGCCAGCCGGGCATGTAGTAGGTGCTCAATAAATGCCTGCTGACTAGACGAATAGACACATGGAGAGAGGCACTTGAGGACACAGGGGCTCATAGTCCAGTTCCTTCCATCGCTGCCTCGGCTTGTGAGGGGCCCGGAGGAGGCCCTGGACCTCTGGGCAGGAGGCAGAGCCCTGAGCCCACTCCCCTCAGGGCCACATATGCCCAGACTCCTGGGCCCTGAGGTGTGTCCTGGTCTCGGTCCATCTCAGTCCTCAGACGCCTGCCTGGCTCCCTCTGCTATGAGACAACACACGAGTTCTCGTGTTAGCTGTTATTATTCACGGATTTCTCTGCCCCGTCTCAGCCGCGTCCACTTTTATCCGTTCAAAGTGGTAGAAGCCACTCAGTGGGAGAAGCAGAGAGCAGAACTCCGCGACCACAAACAAGGACCGTATTAATGGGGCCACTGCCCTTGGAGGGGTCAGGAGGAGGGGCTCTCCCATCACTCAGGCTGCCATTGCTGGGCTGGGAGAGCCCGAGGAGGGGGCTCTCATCCCATCTCCCATCCAGAGTCTCAGCAGTGGTCAGAGGAGGGTGGACACAGGAAGCGGAAGCCCGGGGCTAGGCCCTGATGGAGGCTGACACTCTGAGCTGAGCACTCATGGTGCACGGGGGGCTCCTTCACCCTCCCACACCCCCCTGGGGAACTTGCCCAGGGCTCAGCCAGGCAGGAGGAGCTGGGCTGTGAACCCACTGTCTGAGTCCCCATCCCCAACACTCCTCCTGAGGTGGCGCCATCGTGGTGGTCGACCTTTGTGGACCCCCAGAGGGAGGGCCTGGGAGGCCCGTCATAGGGGAGAGAGTGCTGTGTTGAGTGTGGAGACCTGGGTCCTCCTCTGGGTCCACCACTTCTGATAGGGACCCTGGGCACGTCCCTCACCTCCCTGAGCTGGGTTCCCTCTTCCGTGAGACGATAATAGTTCCCGCCTCTGGGGTGTTGAGGGGGCAGGTAAGAGGGCTCGTCACAAAGCACCTCACTGCACAACACCTGGTGCCCACGAGGGCTCAGCGAGGGGAGCTGTGGTGACCACGACGATGATGATGACAACAAGGTGATTATGGTGCTGGTGATGATGCTGATTGTGATGATGATGGCGATGGTGGTGATGATGATGATGGTGAAGACAGTGATGATGATGATGACCATGACAATAATGGTGTTGGTGATGATGATGGTGGTGGTGGTGGTGGTGACAGAGCAGGAGGACCCAGGCAGAAAACCATGAGTGACACCTGCCTCTCCATCCCTAATTATCCATCCCCATAATTCCATGACCTCCTCCTCTGGAGCCCTGACCCCACCTGCAATTTCCCATGCTTTTGTGATGTGTTGGGGTCCTGACCCTCATAGAGCATCACTTCCATGACTGCAGGGAAGGGGTCTGTTTCATTCACAGCTCTATGCCCAGCACTTGACACATGACAGGTGCACACTGAGCATCTGTCCAACGGTTGAAGAGGATGCAGCAAAGCAGAAACTGGCCTCTTCCCGGGCCCCACCGCTACAGATCCACAGGCTCTCTCCTCCACCTCTCCTCTACTTGGCATCCCCATTCCTGGGTGTCAGAGGACACCAAGAGGCCCTGGAAACCCAGGACTCGGGAGTCTCCTTCTCAGGGGTTAGGCCTTCCAGCCCCCGGCCTGCCCACGTTGGTGGCAGCTCACTTTCCGAGGTGGTCAACGACCACTTGCCTCAGTGACATTGACGTTCACCGGTGAAGAGCCACTATTTCCCTGCTTCCCATGGTGCACAGTAATGGGCAGGAGGTCAGGGGCTCAGATGGCCTTCAAGGCCCATGAGGCTCCTCCAGGGATGTCCAGCGTGGGATCTCACTGGGTGCCCCCCGGAGACCGCAGACTCCGCCACCTCTTGCTGGAGAGTGGCTACAGGACAGCAGGCTGGGCGCCCATTCCCCTCTGCCCCTCCACCCGGGCTGGGTCCACCCCCTTCCGACCTCTCCAGGATGAGTTTGCATCCTAAGCCCCCACCCATGATCTACGCCCTTGATCCCAATCCAGGGTTGAACTTTGCACTTTGTGACGGTCAGTAACGCTCACTTTAGCGGAGGCCTCCGTCTCTGAAGGCACTTTCTCCCCAGCCTGCAGTCAGTGCAGCCACGAAGCTGACACTCCCAGTCGCAGGCGGGAGCAGGAGGGCTTCTTCCTCTGCCCAGTGCCTGGGTGACTTAACAGTTCATTTCCTCCGTTATAACTGATGGTCATGAGTTAGGAGGAGAGGAAAACCCCTGGTCTGGTGTTGCCAGGCTCCCTCCTGAGGGAGGAGTGAAGTCAATCAGCAGTGGAGGCTTGAGGAGCGTGGGCTCAGAGACACAGGCTGGTGTCTCTCAATTTACTGATGAGGGAACTAAATCCCGAGAGGCGAAGTGACTTGCCTGAGGTCACACAGCACATTGACAACAGAGCCAGGACCAGAGCTCAGCTCTCCCAACCCAGTGCTCTCCCCAGGACACAGCACTGCCCCTGTATAACACCCCATGTTGGGGGGTGGGGCGGAGACCAGGGTGGGGTCCACTTGGTGGGGATGGGTAGGGGGAGGGGCCCGGGACTGTCCAGACACGTGCACTCCATGAGGACGGGGCCTGGCCTCGCTGGTTTTCTGCTGCGCCTGCAGGGCCTGGCACACACCAGGCGTTCAGTGAGTGTCTGTTCCCCGCAGGACCCCCAGGCCTCCCCACTGGGTGAAGAGCCAACAATTGGAGAACTCCACCTGCCTCTGAGGGGGCAGAGCACAGAGGAGGGTTAGCCCGGCTGAGCCACAGAAGGAAGGCTGAGCTGGGGACATGGGCACTCGCAGCACTCAGGCCCTGGGCGCTGCGCACTGGGTGCTCCACTCACTCGCGGTGACCTGGTCAGTCCGGAGGCCTGAGTACCATGTGCACCCACAGCCCTGTCTGGCTTGGCTGCCCCCCCATTATGTGAACTTGACTATGTTTGTTCACCTCCTTGAGCCTTGGTTTCCCCATCTGTGAGGTGGGCATGGGGGAGGTGCCTAGCTCCCAGGGCTCTTGGGAAGAGTGGGGCAATGACACTCTGCACAGTGCCCGGCACATGGGGCGGCCCGAGCATTTCCTCTGTGTCACGAGATGGCCGGCCGCTCTTCCCCCATCTGCCCAGCTCCTCCCTCTCAACCCCTCTCCCTGCACCCACGGCCCCTGTGGAGCAACAGCCGCTTCTCTGTCTCCTGCCTCAGCCTCCAAACTCCAGGCTGTCTCAAGAGATGCTTTCTTATTTGCAAACCTCATCAACTCATTCCTGGCTTAATGCTTTCCCGATGGCTCTGGCTTCTGTCACAATCACCCACTCAATAAAGTCCAAACCCTCAGCCTGCAGCAGGGGCAGCTCCAGAATGTCCACGTGGGAGGGACCTGGGGCAGCAATCTGATGGGGGAGGTGAGAACTTGTCTTATTTCTTTTACCTAGTGTTAAGGGTTGAATTGTTTCCCCAAAATTCCTGTGTCAGAGTTCCTAACACCCGGTACCTCGGCACGAGCCCTTGTGTGGAAATAGAGTCCCTGCAGATGTAATTAGTTAAGACGAGGTCATACTGGAGTAGGGGGGCCCTACCAATGTGACTGGTGTCCTTATAAAAGGAACACCATGTGAAGAGAGAAACACACACACAGATAGAAGACAACGTGAGCAGAAACGGGGAGAAAGTAGCCACCTACAAGCCAAGAAGAGAGACAAGGAACAGATTGTCCCCACAGCCCTCAGAAAGAAAAAATCCTGTCACCACCTTGATTTCAGACTTCCAGCCTCCAGAACTGTGAAACAATAGATTTCTGTTTTCTAAGCCACCCTGCTTATGGCACTTTGCTATGGCAGCCTGGCAAACTGATACAACTAGACTGTATTTTACAGATGAATGAAAATAGCAAAATTTTCTAAAGATGCTTTTATTTATTCTCCACATACAGGTTTAGAAGATGTCAATTGTACACACCAAAAATACCACCACCACCATCATCATCATCATCATCAATCTTTGGGGTCACTTGGCAGTGTACTGATTTGCTCGTCCAACAACATGTCCACAAGCATTGATTGAGCACCTGCTGTGTGCGACCAAGGGCGGCTAAAGGCTCTGGGCCCCCTGCTCTCGGGGAGCTGCCACCCAGCATTTAGCTCCTCGCGGTCCAGCCCCTGCTCCCTGCGCAGTCACAGCTCCCCCCCCACCTCGTCCCGCATTCTCCCCCCGCATCTCTTCTCACACGGGCACTGCAGCATCATTGCAGAGTTAATAGAATGTGACCCCACAGTGGAGAGATCTTAGGAGGTCACTTATGTCCCCACAACCCCTGCCGTCAGCACAGCCTGGAGGCAGCTCAGGGTGTACTCTCCCCACTTTTCATAGACCCCCAACCAGACCCTGGGCTCCCAGGGCAGAGCATTTTCTAATAAACAACAAGGTCCCCTCTCAGGGCTGATGGATGCCACCGTGGGCCACTCTGGGGACCCATTGTCTAGAGAAGAAGGACCCATGGACCTTGTAAGGATGTGGGAGACGGATGCTTTCACAGAGGGACTCCTCCTCAGATGGGTGCTCCTGGAGGGGAGATCATGGAGGGCTTCCGGGAGCGTGGCATTTGATTTGACCCTTGAGCCGTGAGTGTATTTTTCCTGGTAGGAATAGTGCAGGGCAAGTGGAGGCCTCCCCGGGCAGAGGACGCAGCAGGGGTATCACTGAAGCTCAGGGTTAGGTGTGCAGGTGTCAGGGTGAGGTGGCCGAGGTGGCATCTGGTGGTCAGTGCTGGGTGACACCTCGTCTGTAGATCCTGATGGCCCCTCCCCGGAGAGTGCAGTGAGGACTGAAGAGTTCAGTCCCACTTCGAGGGATGCTCGGAGCCAGTGCTCGGTGACGTTAGTGACCCATGTGGGGACAGACCCCAGGGGCAGCGGGTGGGCTGACAGCAGGTGCAGGGATGGCACAGGCTCTGAGCCCGGACAGGAGTGGCCCCAACCCTGGCTCTAGTCCCCTTCTCTGGGCCCCAGTTTCCCACCTGTAAGTGGAGGTCAGGCCCACCTTGCAGGGCTGCTGGGCACATCAGTGACAAACCAGCAAAGCACGGAGCTCAGAGCAGGGGTCCACACGCAGGTGTCCACGTGACCGCTGTTTGAGGGCCCGGCAGCAGGCAGAGCCCCTTGGGGTGTGAGGGGTTTGGAAATCATCAACAGGGAGGTGATAATTGAAATCTCAGGAGTGAAGGAGGCCCCCAGGAGAGAGTGTGGGATAAGAGATGAGGGGGAGGCAGTGCCAAGGGGAGTCCTGGCATCCCTGGCTGGATGCTGCCTGGGGCTCCTCTGAGGTCAGGAAGAGGAAATGGACTATGGCCGCAGCAGGAGAGTGAGCAGTTAGACACAGAGAAGAACTTTCTCACCATGAAGGAGACAGAGCATAGCAGTTAAGAGGGTGGGTATGAGGCCCAGCTCCCCCTCTTACTCACCACATGACCCTGGGTGGGTGTTCTCTCTGCACCTCACTTTCCACATATGTAAAATGAGGACCACAGCTGTATCTGCCTCACTAATTGTCAAGACAGTGAAATGAGAGATGGTCATGTAAAGCTCTGTCCTCATCGTTAAGCAAGCATTTAATATGAGTTAGATGATGGAGGTGGTGATGATGTTGGAGATGATTATGGTGATGACAGTGACCATGACACAATGATGGAGATGATGGTGATGGTGACAATGATGATGATAGTGGTGATGGTGGTGATGAGGATGGTGGTGATCAGCACACTGGCAATAATGACAGTCATGATGATGGAGATGATGGTGATGATGACAGTGACCATGACAATGATGATGGAGGTGATCATGATGGTGACAATGATGATGATAGTGGTGATGGTGGTGATGAGGATGGTGGTGATCAGCATACTGGTGATAATGATGGTGATGATGTTGGAGATGATGGTGATGATGACAGTGACCATGACACAATGATGGAGATGGTGGTGATGGTGACAATGATGATGATAGTGGTGATGGTGGTGATGAGGATGGTGGTGATCAGGACACTGGTGATAATGACGGTGATGATGATGGAGATGGGAGTAGTGGTGGCAGAGATGATGACAATGATTAGTATGCACTGATTTGTGCCCCCCAAAATTCATAGGTTGAAGCTCTAACCCCCAACGTAACTGTATTTGGAGATCGAGCCTTTAAAGAGGTGATTAAGGTTAAATAAAGTTATGAGGATGGGACCCTAATCCAGTAGGACTCTTGTCTTTATAAGAAGAGGAGGGGACACCAGTGATGCACGCAGAGAAAAGGCCACGTGAGGACGCAGTAAGAAGGCAGCCTTCTGCAAGCCAGGAAGAAAGGCTTCAGGAGAAAGCAAACCTGCTGACACCTTGATCTTGGACTTTCAGCCTCCACAACTGAGAGAAAATAAATTTCTGCTGTTTAAGCCCCCAGTGGCTGGTATTTTGCTGTGACAGCCCTCGCAGACTAGGACTGAAGAGAGGTCCCAGTGGCCGGGGTCTCCTCAACCTCTCAGCTGTTTTTGCCAGAAATGCCAGAGATGGTCCATCTTCCCATCCCACCTGCCCCGGGATTTGCGGGAGAACCTTACTCTCCTTCACTCTATCATCATTTATTTAGTGAAAACTTCAGGCTGAGAGCTATGGTGGATAAAATATTGAAAAATCATGAACTGTGAGGAGGGGGACACAGATTTGCTTCTAAAATCCCAAAATTTAGAGGTGGGGGGAAGCCCAGGGGAGAGAACAAGATTGACCTCCTTGACCCTGAGGAGAGAAACCTTATGGGTCGTGAGAGTCGGTGTAGGTGGTACTGGAAAGGCCTCCAGGATGGTGGAGATAAACCTCAGGTTGTGTGGGGTCACTGAGGCGGGCAGGAGTGTGGAAGAAGGGTCTTCCACCCTTTGAAGGTGATGTCAAGAAAACGTCAGGTCCTCCTAGCTCATTCTAGGGTTTCTGTCCCAAGGAACGCTGTGGACACAAATTGCAGGGACTATGGGGCCAGATCATGAGCTTTCACGTCCTTATCAGCCCTTCAAGCTGTCTTGCGGGTTTTACATCAGGATGTGCAATTATATGTGTAAAGTGACCCGAACGTGGAACCAGCTGATGATGGTAGTTGTGACGAGGATGGTGCTGATCATGGTGATGGTGACGACAACGATGATGGCGATGATCATAATGATGATGGTGATGGTGATGATGGTGTTGATGATAGTGATAATAATGGTTATGGTGATGGTGATGATGATGTTGATGGTGATGGTGATAATGATGGGGATGATGCTAATGATGATGATGGTGATAATGCTAATGGTAATGAGGATGGTAATGATCCTGGTTGAAATGAACAGATTTAACAGGGAGAAGAAGGTTGGTTAGGGACACAATCTTGTTCCCACCAGGAAAGCAGACGGAACTGACAATCTGGAGAAACTGTAACCTGCCCGTCACAATCCGTCTTGCTGCCCCACATCGCCTGCTGTGTCGGAGAGGATCCAGGAAGCCCCTGGCTTTCTGAATTCCCTTGAGAAGGACTTAGAGGTAAAGTTGGCTAATTCCGTCTCTGAGTATCAGCCACTGTTCTATTCCTCCCACGGAAATTCTGGAGGCAGAGAGTGGGGAGATGCAGATAGGCAGGATGTGACAGGTGTGGGCAAGGGCGTGGTAGGTAAGTCTCCGCCTCCCTGGTTTGTTAGTGGGACACCACCGCCCTGCCCTAAGATCTGGTTTTTACCCTGATCTAATCAGCAATGTGGATAATTTCACTCTACAAGCCAGCATGAGCCCACTCCCCTGAGAGCGTTTCAGCTCTAATGCTGCTTAAATATGAGACGCTTCCTATCCTCAAGGCCACAGTCAAGGATGCAAAAACCAGAGAGAGGAACTGTAGTTACCCATTCTGAGTACTCAGCGTAAGTTAACAGAAAATAAAATAAAAATCATCCCCTCCCACCAAATAAAAATAGTTGACAACACTCTGAGTTATTTCTTTATTTCTGCTCTATTTCAAGGAACAAGGGCATTTTTATTCTTTACTCCTTTATATTCTTATGGTTCCACTTATTCATCAAGGTAATTTGCTGATCACCTACTGCACCAGGCACATGCTGGGTGCAGGGATAAGAAATAAACACCTCAGACAAGGCGCCCACTGTGCTAGGGCTCACAGTCCTCAAAGGATGTGGCAAAAGTCATACAGACAAGTGTGTAATTACACCTCGAGATGGGGCCAGGCATGCCGTGTACAGGAGGCTACGTGGGAGAATAATGAGGGGAACTAACTCAGACGGGGGATCTTAAGAGCTGATATTTAAATTGAGACCTGAAGGAGCTGGTTACCTGAAGAGTAGGGAGCAGAGTGATCTAGGGAGCAGGAACGGTAGGTGCAAAGGCCCTGGGGTGGGAAAGAACGTATCAGAAGGACTAAAGAGGGGCACTGGGGCAGAGTGTGATGAGGAGGGAACATGATGAGGGGACAGAGGCAGCAGCCAGACCCCCCAAGGCCTCATGGCCATGGCCAGCAGGGCTGAGTTTATTCAGGTTTCCTCGAGCAGCATTGAAGGGTTTTAAGCGAGGGGGTGGCCTGATTGGTTCTGGACTATGGCTAACGCTGACTGACACTGTGGGTGGGGCCTGACTGCCTCCTGCAACCCCATCATCAGGAAGGTCTGCAGCCCTTGTGGACGCTCGTGTGGAAGAGTCTGGGGCCACCTAGAAGAGGTGTCACGTTTGGGTTGATGTGACATGGGGCAGAGACAGATGGACCTAGATCCCTCAGTAGGGACCCACGGAGATCGTGGCCAGGATTCGTACTTCCCTGGGCACAACCCGGGAGTACTTAAGTCAAAAGAGCCTCCTGGGTGTCTAGGACAAGACCCCCTGGCTCTGTAGGCCCCCCTCCCCTGCTGGGCCGGGTTCAGCAGCACAAAACTCGGGGTCATGTGTGTGGACAGCCTGCCCTCTGTGTCTGGCGTGAAAGGTGTGCCTTATCCCTGACTCATCTGTCCCGGGAGCCTGGGGAGGGCAGACTGCTCTCCCAGACTGAGCTGGCGCAGCGTGGGCAGGACAGCAGAGGGGAGAGCAGCACCAGGCAGACCCGGGCCAGGGCCCAGTACTGTGTCCCAACTGCACAAATGTGAACAAAGTTCTCCCCTCCTCTGAGCCTCAGTTTCTGCATCTGCAAAATGGACACAACGTCTAACCACCACCTTGTGGCATCATCCTATTCAAAACAGACACACACACACACAATAAAAAAAACAAAACAAAACCAAAATCCCTTACAATCCTATAGATTGTCTGGCCCTGCCTTCTAAGTGCCCAGAACCAGGGCTGGGGTTGAGGGTGGAGAGCGGGGAAGGTGGGATCATGGGCTGCACTATTTTCAGCCTGGAGAGAGGCTGTCCACAAAGAGATTTCTCATCCTTGAAAATACTCCAGTTGCAGCCGGGATGTGGGAGGTCCGAGAACACCCCTGGCTGCTCTGACTGTGGATCTGGAATTAAGGCTTCACAGGATACCCTCAGCTTCCTTCCCCAGACCTAGCCTCTGCTGCCATCCTCGGTGCCTTCCAGCAATGTCCCAGGACCCCCAGCTCGGTCCCCCACCAATCACTGCACTGGAGGCAGGGCCCTTTACGGGGTGTCATGGGCACGGCAGGAAGCAGGGGCAGTGGACCCGGTGCCTCCCCTCCTGCCCTGCCAGCCTTGGCTCCCCGAGATGGGACAGGCTCAGGTGCCCACTGGGGGCCAGCTGTGACGGGTCGTGGACACCTGCCTGCCCCTGGCCCCCTTTGGGCGTCTGTTTAGGGGACACCGAGGGGCCACGTGGCGTCTCTAACCTCCCATGACCCCACAGGCTGCCTTCCGCTGCACCCCGCCCTCTCCCCCAGCACCCACAGCTTCTCAGGATGCTCTTCCCACTCCTGTCCCCAGAGCTGGGCCCACAGCCTCCGAGGCCGTCACAGCACAGGTGGGTCTTCTTCTCATTGGTCCATCTTTCTCATTACAGCAACATACATGTGGCGGCATCAGAGATGAAGGCTTATATCTACTTTTGCCTCCTTAAAAGAGCTGTGTAGTATATAAACGCGCCCACACTGGATCCTCCCTCATGTCCCAACGTGAGATAATCACAGACGCCCCATAAACGACACACCGTCAGGGGCCCTGGGTGGGATCCGGGCGCGATTAGACCAGCGGTTCTCACCCTGGAGGCACGCTGGAGTCAACTGGGGGCATTTAAAAACTGCCAGTGCCCGCCGCACCCCCAGACTCTGCTTTAGTTGGTCTAGGATGGTGCGGGCGACTCCCCAGGCGATTCTGATGTTCAGCCCCAGTCGGGAACCACGGCTTTCCATGGGTCCTCCTCCCCTGTCAACAGGCACCTGAGGCACTTGAGGGTCTTGTTAACATGCGGATCCCGATGCAGTTGATCTGGTGGGGGTCTGAAATTCTGCATTTCTAACAAGCTCCCAGGCGATGTCCATACTGCTGGTCAGCTGATCACGCTTTGAAAAGCTAGGGGCTATTTGTCTCCTCCACTCTTCCATCACTCGCGTCACCAGGTCCCTGCACTGAGGTCATTGTCTGAACCTCTAGAGCGGGTTCTCTGGCTGACCGCACCATGGCAGCACAGGCCTGGAGGTCGAGGGGAGGCTTGAGTGAGACCTCCTGCTTCCTCCCGCCCTGGCGTCCCGGTGGCTGGGTCTGCAGAGCTGACGGGCCTCCTGGCTGCAGGCAGCGGGACAGGAGGGGTGGACGGGACAGCTGGTCCAACGCCATCGCCTTCCGTGCGCTGACCCTGCCCACCAGTGAGCGTGGCCCGATCAGTGTCCCGCCTCTTACCTATCAGAGCCGCACAGCTTCCGTCCTCGGGGAGCTGGAGGGGCCTTGGAAGGACACCAGAGGCAGGTCTGCCACGGGGCGAAGGGGAGACGTTTCTCCCCAACAGTAACAACGAGTCAGACTGTGAGCTGCCGTGTTAGTGATTTAAACAAAGTGCACGGGAAATACGGAGGTGAAGCATGTTCATTCCATTTAAGAGTCGAAGGAACTTTCCTGGAAGGCCTACCTTTGACCTGGGCCTTAATCATGGGATAGGATTTCAATAGGCAGAGATGGGGTTCAGTGCGGAGACAGAATGAGCAGAAGTCAAGATGCCAGGGGAGCGGTACAGGGCACAATTCGGGAGCACTGAGGGGCCTGACATGTCTGGGGGAGAAGGTGCAATAGACGAGGCTGGATTTAGGAAAACGGGACCACAGTCGACTGGCAAGTACTGGTGGGAGCAAGGACAGAACACCTGAACAGGGGCAGAAATAAACGCTCCCGGTCCATCTGACAGCCCAGGGCTGGGGCAGGCGCTGACGCCTGGGCGAGCGGGGCGAGGGCGGGATTCAGAGCGTATCATGTGAAGCACACAGCCTCAGATTACTAATAAGCTTTAGATGAGTAGAATAACAAAATCATATCTCTTTTATTGAAGCATAATTGACATATAACATTATATTAGTCTCAGGTGTACAACATTGATTTGTGAGGGATGCATGTTGAATTTTATCAAACTTTTTCCTGATCATATGTTTTTTTTCTTTTGGTTTATTAATATGGCATTAATATGGTAAATTACATTCACTGATTTTCAAATGTTAAAGCAGCCTTGCATTCCTAAAATAAACCCCACGTGGCCATGGTGTATTATCCTTTTATATATTGTTGGATCTGATTGTTAAAATTTTGTTTAGAATTTTTGCAGCTATGTTCATGAGGGATATTGACCTGTAGTTTTTTTAGTTTTGTTTTTTCTTGTAATGTCTTGGTCTGGTTTGGGTATCAGGATCACACTGGCTTCATAGACTGAGCTGGTAAGTATTTCGTCCTCTTCAATTCTCTGAGAGATTTTGTGTAGAGTTAGTACTTCATTTTTAAATGTGGTGTGAAATTCTTCAGTGAAGGCTTTGGGCCTGGAGATGTCTTTGTTGGAAGATTTTTAACTACATATTCAATTTCTTTAATTGATACAGAGCTATTAAGGTTATCTATTTTTTCTTGAGTCCATTTTCGTATATGTGTCTTTTAAATAATTTGTCTATTTCATCTAGCTTGTTGAATTTATTGACATAAAGTTGCTCATGATATTCCTTTAGTAGAACCCGCAGTGATGTCACCTCTCTCATTCCCAGTTCTGGCAATTTGTTTCTTCTTTCTTTTTCTCCTGATCATTTGGGCTGGATATTTATCAATTTTAATGATTTTCTCAAAAAACGAGCTTTTGGTTTCACTGAATTTCTCTCTCTTTTCTATTTTACTGCTTGCCAATCTGATTTTATCTTTTCTTTCTTTCTTCTTGCTTGAGGTTTCAACTTTCTCCTTTTTCTAGTTTTTTAACGTGGAAGCTAAAGTCATTGATTTGTGCCCTCTCTCATTAAATTCCTTTGTGGACAGAGCATGCACTGTGTATATGACTTGAATGCATCCAAAATTTTTGAGACTGGTTTTACGGCCCAGAATATGCTCTATCTTTGTAAATGTCCCACATACACTTGAAAAGAATGTGTATTCTGCTGTTATTGAGAAGAGTGTTCTGTAACTGTCATTTAGGTCAAGTTGGTCGATTGTGTTGTTCAAATCCTATATATCCTCACTGACTATCGGTCTACTTGTTGCCTCGGTTAATTAGAAAGAGTACTGAAATCTTTGACTGTAGTTGTATATTTGTCTATTTCTTTTTGAAGTTCTCTCAGTTTTTTGCTCTGTCTTTTTAAGCTTTCTTGCTAGGTGCTTAAACACATAGGATTATTATATCCTCTAGAGGAATTGACACCTTTTTCATTTTGAAATGCCTTTCTTTATCTCTGGTAATATTCTTTGCTCTGAAATTTACAAGCCTAATATTAATATAACACTCCAGTTTCCTTTTAATTAATATTTTCTTGATATATTTGCCATCCTTTTTTGTTAACCTATTAATGTCTTTATACTTAAAGTATGTTTCACATAGGCAGCATATAACTGTTTTGAGATTTTTTAAAATCCAATCTGATAACCTCTGCCTTTTAGTTGGTGGGCTTCAGACCACTTACATTTAATATGATTATTAATGCGGTTTTGTTTACACCTATCATTTTTTATTCATTTTCTATTTGTTCCATCTTGTCTTTGTTCTCTTCCTCTATGTCTTCTCTTGAATATTTTTCATTATTCCATTTTATCTCCTCTGTTGACTTACTATCTATAACTTTCCATTTTTTTATTTTTTGGTTGCTTTAAGATTTATATGATATATTGGTAGCATATAATGGTCTAATTTTAAGTGAAATTATACCATTTCACATATAATATAAGAACCTTACAATAATATCCTTCCATTTCTCCCCTCACACCCTTTATTCTATTGTCATACATTGTACTTATACAGATGTTATAAATCTATGTACATTGTAACAATATATATCGTTATAATTGTTATTTAAACAATTAATTTTCTTTTTATAAGATTTAAATAATAAGAAAAAATATCTTATATTTACCAATGTGGTTATCATTTTTGGTGCTCTTTATTCCTTTGTGTAGACACATATTTTCATATGGTATCATTTCCTTCTTCCTGAGGACTTCCTTTATCACTTTTTGTAGTATGATGTGATCAATTCTGTCAGCTTTTATATGTCTGAAAACATTGTTATCTTGCCTTCATTTTTAGGAAGACATTTTTGCTTGGTAAAAAAAAACATACACTGACAGTTTTTTCTTTCAGTATGTTAAAGATGTCACTCCACTAACTTCCAATTTGCATAGTTTACGAGGAGAAACCTGCTGTCACCATAATCATTCTTTTTTCCTCTGTATTATGTCTTTATTCTCTGGTTTTTTTAATGATATTCTTTGAGCAACTTGATTATGCTGTGTCTTGGTGTACTGTCCTTTGTATTTCTTGTGCCTGGATCTGTGGGTCTATGGTTTTCATAAAATTTAGAAAATTTTTAGCTATTATTGCTTCAAACAATTTTTCTGTACCCTTTCCCCTCCTTTGGGAAGTCCAACTGTATGTATAGTGGGTCTCTTGAAGTTGCTCCAAATCATTAATAATCTTCATTCTTTTTCAGTTCTTTTTTCTCTAGGTACTTCATTTTGGATAGTTCTATTCCTACATCTTCATATTCAAGAATTTTTTTTCTTCTGTAATGTCTTTGTTGACATTAGTGCCATCGAGTCACTTCCGACTCCTAGCGACCCTGTGGACAGCAGAGCAGAACCCTGCCTGGTCTTTTTGCGCCATCCTCTCACCTTCCTGAGCTATATCAGACAATGCCCTGCTGCTATTCATAGGGTTTTCGTGGTCAATTTTTTCAGAAGTGGGTGGCCAGGTCCTTCTTCTTAGTCTGTCTTAGTCTGGAAGCTCCGCTGAAACCTGTCCACCATGGGTGACCCTGCTGGTATTTGAAATACTGGCGGCATAGCTTTCAGCATCACAGCAACGCACAGCCACCACAGTACAGCAACCGGCAGACGGGGGGGGGAGTCGTTCCCTGACCAAGAGATGAACCCAGCTGTGGTTGTGAGAGCACCGAATCTTAACCACTAGACCCCCAGGGCTGGCCTCTGTAACATCTAGCCTGCTCTCATCTTATCCAGTGGATTTTACATCCCAGACGGTGTAGTTCTCATCTCGAGAATTCAATTTAGGACTTTTATTATGCATTCTGTGTCTCTACTTTACTTTGGGAACATCTGAAGTACAGTTTAATAACTATTTTAATGTCCTTGTCTTCTAATTCTAATATTGCTGTCAGTTCTGGATTGGTTTCAATTGATTGATTATTCTCCTCGTTATGGGTTGTGTCTTCCTGTCTCACTGTATGCCTGATAAGCTCTATTTGGGCGCCAGACACTGTTAATTTTACCCCAGTGCATACTGGATATCTTTGTGTTCCCATAAATCTTGAGCTTTGATCTGGGATAGGATGAAATTACTTGGGAACAGTTTGGTCCTTTGGGGTCTTGCTTTTAACTTGTTGTAATGGGTTGAATAGTGTCCCCCAAAATTCATGTCCACCCGAAACCTCAGAATGTGATTCTTATTTGGAAATAGGATGTTTGCAGACCTAATTAGTTAAGTCAAGATGAGGTCATACTGGATTAGGGTGGGCCCTAAATCCGATGACTGGTGTCCTTATAAGGCTCTGTGAAGACACACTGGTGAATGTCACGTGAAGATGGAGGCAGAGATGGGAGTAATGCATCTATAAGCCAAGGAACCCCAGGATTCCAGCAGCCACCAGAAGCTAGGAGAGAGACATGGAATACATTCTCCCTCACAGCCTCCACGAGAAACCAACCCTGCTGACACCTTGATTTCAAGTCTTTGGCCTCTTGAACTACAAGGGTATAGATTTCTGTGGTTTTAAGCCACCTCGTTGGTGGTCATTTGTTACCGTAGCCCTAGAAACCAATACACATGTGTTAGGCAGAACCAGTGCACCATTAGTCTAGCACTAATTATTCCCACCACTGAGGCAAGACTCTCGAGCACTCTACCCGGTGCCCATGAGTTCTGAGGTTTTCAGTCTAGCTGGCGGGCAAAGGCATCATTCCTGGCCCTGTGCTGGTGCCAGCCCTATTCACCCTAATGCTCTCAAATGGCTCTGTCCCTGGCATTCTTCTCACACACATGCCCTGATCAATGCACAGTCAGATACTCGAAGGAGACCCTCTGCACAGCTCTCATGTTCTCTCTCTTGGTCCAGCTCTCTCCTCTCTGATTCTCTGTCCTGGCAACTCCAGCCGCCTTAGCCCTCTCTGACTCTGGTCCTCTCCTCAATTCCGAGAGAATGCCCTGCTTTCCCCGGGCTGCTCCTCCCTGCGCTGGCTGAGCACTCTCCTAAGGTGGTCAGCTGGAGCAATCACGGGGCTCACCTCGTTCGTTTCCCTTCTTCTCAGGGACCACGATCCTCCGTTACCTGATGTCCAGTGTCTTAGAAGCTGTTGTTCCATATGTTTCTTTTTTTCTTTTTTTCAGTTGTTTAGGCAGGAGGATAAATTCATTCCCTGTTAGTGCATCTTGGCCGTGAGCACGAGTCCCCAAATCATAATATCTTAAAGCCTTAGAATCTAAAGGAGTCCTACAATCTTGAGATCATTGAACCAGAATCTCAGAGCCTTAGGTTTTTAAAACTACAGTCATTTGGAATCTTAGCTTGCTCAAGGGAGTGGATACTTTCTGATAATGATAATCTCCAATATTTATAAAGTACAAATTGTACCTGGCACTGTGCTCAGTGCTTTGCACACATTATGTCCTTTTGTCCCCATGACAACCCTGGGAAGTGGGACTATTATTTTGCCTGATTTTCCAGATGAAGAAACCAAGGCTTAGTGAGTAAGTCATTGCCGAAGGCCAGACACCTTGTGATCAACGTGGCCAGGACGGGGCCCAGATCTCTTCGCCTCCAAAGTCCATGCTCTCAGCTTCTTGGCTAGTTTGTCTCCTGAGGCCTCTCTGCTGAGTGCTCAACCGTCCTCTGTGCACACCTCCAGTGAGGGGGAGCTCATTACCCCTCCCCAGGGCCATCCATCCATCACAACTGTGGACACATACTATCGTTCTCAGGACATCCACCCAGCAGCCCCAGATCTGCCTTGGGAGACCCACAGAAGACAAACCTTCACCCAGATCTCCCATAGGGAGAGGGGGCAGCTACCCGAGGTGGGATGGTGATGGCACAGGGGAGGAGCATCTTGGGTTAGGAAACCCCAGCTGCAGCCCCTCCCTGTGAAAGAGAGAGGAGTTTATCCTGAGGGAGGGAGTCAGCAGAGATGTTGGGAGCAGGCCCACTGAGAAACAAATGAGAACAAAGCCCAGAACACTAGGTGTGGGGGTGAGGGATGAATTTATAACGCAGAAGCACACTCTCCAGCAGTCAGAGTCATGGGGCCTCATAAGATTGGATCCTAAGTGCTGTGCCTTTAATTTCTTGGCTCTTCTCCCTGAAAACTTCTCCTACAAAATGTGCCTTGTGCCATCCATCCTCCCAGATGGCTTTTTAAGTGAAGCTGTTTGTTAAGTGGGAGAAGGAAAGGGAGAGGGAGGAGGGGGTGGAGCCACTGCAGCCCCTGGGGGGAGACGCGGCAGGAACAGTGAGTGGGAGGGCCAGGCAGGGAGAGCTGTGTGGTCCAGGAAAGGGCAGAGCAGGGCCTCCCAGGTGGGGACATCAGGCACCGAGTCCATATGTCCAGAGTCCTGGTGACAGTCGCTGACAGTGCCTGGCCCCACTGTGTGCCCAGATCTGAAGTGAGCACTTTGGACTCATTGCTCCAATACGTCCTCACATGAGCTGTGCAGCAGGTCCTGTGACCATCCCCACTCCACAGAGGAGGAGCTCAGAGAGGTGCAGGCACTTGCCCAAGGTCACACAGCTGGTGAGAGACAGGCTTAAGATTTGAGCCCAGGACTGTGGAACTCCAAGGCCCCAGGGCTTAACCAAGACATCACACAGCCCCTCCCAGGTTGTCAGCTGGAAGGGCCTTAGAGGTCATCCCCACCGTGGCACTCAGGCCCCCAGGGCCTTAGTTTCTCCATCTGTACAGTGAGGCGGTTGATGTAGCTCCGTGGTTCTCAAACCTGACTCCACATTAGAATCTCCTGGGGCTTTTCAACACTGAGGCCTGGGCCCCACCTCAGTATCTAAATTTTTTTAAAGCCTCATTCTACCCCCAGGTTATTCTAAATCTGAACCCACTTGCACAGGGTCACACTGCAGGTCGGAGGGTCCAGATCCTGCACCCCCTCTCCAGTGAGTTCTCAAGGTGAGTGTTTACAGAGCCCATCATGGGAGAAGGAAGAGGAGATAGACCTGGCTGTTACCACACATCCACGGTAGCCCAGAGGGAGGGCCTGTGATGGACTCCGTGTCCACCTAGGCGTCTCCAGGCCTCTTTTGTCCCCTCCCCCTTCTTCAGTGCAGCACCACCCACAAGCCAGGCTTCAAGGGGCCATGATGGATCACCACTGTCCCCGGCCACAGATGCCTCGTCCACCACCCAGCGCCAGCTGCCCCAGCCCGGTGTCCACAGCAGCAGCTCAGTGAAGGACTGTGAATGGGAAGAAGCCAGAAGTGCCTGGGAAGGGGGGCTCCGAGATGGGGGGTCGCAGGAGAAATGCCAAACTGGCTTCCTCTTGAGGCCCTTTATAGGCCTGGCACTATGTTCTCCCAGTTATCGAATGAAACACACACACACACACACACACATGCACACACAGGTCTTTGTTGTCTTTTCTTCCCTAAGGACAAGGTGGATTTATCAGGTTCCTTAGCAACCCCAAAGGAAGGGGAAAGACAGGAATGGCTGGAAAAGTGCAGTGATGGAGATCAGGCATCTCACTCACACTGGGGGGCTCTGCCTCTCTGGAGGAAGGGGCGTCTGCCCCAGTTCCCAGAAGGCAGAGGAAGGGAAGGTGTGAGGACACGGCCGGAGACCATCAGGCGGAGGGAGAAGCCACGCTCCTGCTGACCTGGCCCCAGGGCCTCAGGCTCACTGTCTGTCCCCCAAGCCAGCTCCTCCTGAGGCTTCCTATTCCAGAAAAGCCCTAGGAAGCCCTGAGAGGTCCTCTCCTTCATCGTTCCCCTAAAGTTGAATTAAGTCATTCCCGCCCCCATTCATTCACCAAACGCAACACCCTGCACCAGGGACACAGCTGGGCAGAGGGGACAGGGGTGCAGAGTCCCCGAGATGGGGAGAGCTGGGGGTGGATCTCCGCAGAGGGAGGCCCAGGGTCCCCAGCTCTGAGCAGCCCCACCTGCGTCCCAGTGAGCCTGGGTCCTCCCAGGTCTGCTCTCATCTGACTGGACGCTGTGACCCCATTTCCCGTCTCTAAAACGGTTAATTCACCCGCTTAGTTTGGCCCCGCCCACACGCCGAGCTGGCTCCGCCCACACGCCCGGTGGCCCCTAAGGCCCCTGTGCTTCCTCCCGCTGACCACCGCCCACTGACCTTCCCCTTCTCCCCTCTGCCAGCCTCCCCTGCGGCCTGAACTCCCCGTGAGGCCCCCACTCTTTTGGACGCTGAGGGTCTCCTGGGGTGCGAGCGGACGGGCTTGTGTTTGACCCCGTGTACTAGAGGCCGCTGGCACTTCCCAGCCCCCTTAGGGCCGTGTCCTCGTCTGTAATCGGCATCATCACCCCCGCAGGGCCGCCCGAGACTGGGGTGTGGGAGCCCCGGCCCCGTGCCCCGCCCCGGAGCCCCAGCGGACGGAAGGAGTTCCACCTCCTGAACCCCCAGGACTCGGACCAGGACCCTGAGGAGCAGACGTCCCGCCCCGTGAGACCCCCCGGTCCCCAGGCAGATGGGCCTCTGCCCGCCGCTCCTCTGGTCCCCGGACACGGGGCTCCCTGGACGAGACTTGTAACTGGACGGTGGTCAGAGCACAGGAGCATATTCTGGAACCTCTGGTAGTGGGCAGAAAGCCGGGGGTGGGGCAGACACAGGAGGGACCGTGGGCTTCAGTCAAGTCCGTTGTCTCTCTGATGTTGGTCCCGATTCTGCCTCTGGTCCTGGGGGTGAACGGGCCAGTACCTCTGGGAAAACCACTGAGGACGAGGGACGGACAGGGATCCAGCAGCCCCGTGGGCGTCTGACGATGCTGCTGCTGCTGTGACAAGGATGATGACGCTAACCTGTGTGCCAGGCACGGTGCCAGCTCCACCTTCTTTGCCTCCCAGAATCTTCACAACAGCCCGGGAGGCAGGGTCCCATGGTAGACCAGGGGAGGAGACTCAGAGAGGAGCCATCCCTTGCCTGTCACTAGTTTGTGTCCCTCTTGGCTCTGATGTTGCCCAAAATCTCCCAGTTTTCCTGTTGACACCACCGCATCTATAAAATGTAAAATCTGCTCTGTTCTGGGGGTAGCACGGAAACGGCGCGTGTTCCTTTTAGAGAAAGTCTGTAGAGGCGGGTGTCAGCGACGATGGAGTACAGTGCCCTCCAAGGCCAGCCTTGTCCGAAGTGCCCATTAGGGGACAAATGTGGCCCGGCTGCACACCAACTCCAGATGAGGAAATTGCTACAAGGATGAGGCAGTAAAGGGAGATCCATCAGCCCAGCAGGGCAGGGCTGCCCACGGCCTCGCAGTCCGGCTTAGAGGGGTGAGGGGTCAGGGGACAGGGCCTCTCAGGGGCTCTTTTCTGGACAGGAACTGCTGGGTTCAGAAGCTTTTCCTGGCTCAAATTTGCCCCATGAGATCCAACTCCAGGGACTTTTTAGAACTGCTGGGAAGAGAGAATCTCTGTCTTTCTAATGAACTGGTAAGAAAGTCAGTTTGCGGCTGTGGGGGCTTCCAGGAGAAGAGCTGCCTTAAGTTCAGGCCTAAGTGGATTTGGGATACTGACCTTACCTGACCCACCTCTGCGGGGAGGGAGTCCCCCGTCTCTCCAGCCACCCCTACCCTCCCTAGTTCAGTGCATAGTCACCTTCCCAGACTCACCTCCTCTGAACTCAGAGCTGTCATGAGTCCCACGGGAGGGGCCTCTCCTGCCTAGAGCTGGGTGACCTCTCGTGTTTGAGTAGCTGTTGAGGTGAGGCAGAGCTTGCTGCACCTGGGGCAGACAGCCCTGGGTTCACATCCCATCCCCACTCTGCACCAGCTGTGTGAGCTTGAGCATGTCCGTCCAACTCTCTGAGCTTTGAGTTTCTCAGCTGTGAACTAGGCATGACCATATGGACCCTACACAGCTGTTGGAGGCTCAGATGAGGTGACCATTGCAAATCCCTGTGTGCACAGTTGAGGCTCAGTCAATAGTGGTGATCATATTGCTGTCAAAGTGACAATGATTATGATACACCTGTCTCCCTCCCATGCAGTGAGCTCCAAAGCACAGGGACCGTGCCTGATTCAATGCCGTGTCCCCAGGGCTTCATTCAGAGCCCAGAATACAGTGAGTGCTCAAGAAGGATGCTTACCATGCAGCCAATTTATTCCACAAAATACGTATTGACAGGCACTGTTAGAGATGCTGGAAATGCAGTGATAAACAAGACAGACACAAATCCTTGCCCTGGAGGATCTAGGTGGAACCCAGAGTTGAGTTGCCTGGACAGACAGGAGAACCTCAGGATGCTAGAGCGGCGGGGGCTGGGAGATGTATCCCATCCCCTCGGCCACACCTGAGCTCACCTGCAGCTGCAGTTGCCAGTTCCCAAGAACCCGCCCAGCTTCCCGCTGCAAGTACCGCGTTTCTCTATGCTGCTCTGGCTCTCTCCGGCCCCCCGAGGTTGCTCAGCCCCAGAGCAGGGCCCCCTGGAGGGCAGGGGGATTTCATGCTCGCAGAGGTGGTTTCAACCAATAAGGGGCAGGAGGTTGCAGGTACACACGGTTCCCAGGGGAAGTGGGCCCGGTTGCCGACAGCAGTATCTGTCCTTGCTGCACCCCTATCTGACCTTCCTCCCTCCCTGGCCCTTGTCCTCTCCACCCCCTCACTGATGCGTCCTGAGGTCCCCTCCCAAATAAACCACGAGCAACTCAAAACCTTGCTTCAGGGACTTCGGGGGAAGCCCACCTAAGACACAGGCCACCCAAGTCCAACCCCATCATCGTGCCACCAAGGAAACATGCCCAGAGAGGGCCAGCAACTCACCCAGTTCACACAGCAGCTTGGGGCAGAGCAGGCTCCCCACCATGACACCCACACAAAGGGCGGAGTCTGAAAAGCTAACCTGGGCTCTGCCTTCCCTTCCCTGGGCCACAAGCTGAGCATTTTTTTGTGTGTATACGAGGAAGATCAGCCCTGAGCTAACATCCATGCTAATCCTCCTCTTTTTGCTGAGGAAGACCGGCTCTGGGCTAACATCTATTGCCAATCCTCCTCCTTTTTTTTCCCCAAAGCCCCAGTAGATAGTTGTATGTCATAGCTGCACATCCCTCTAGTTGCTGTACGTGGGACGCGGCCTCAGCATGGCCGGAGAAGCGGTGCATCGGTGCGCGCCTGGGATCCGAACCCGGGCCGCCAGTAGCAGAGCATGCTCACTTAACGGCTAAGCCACGGGGCCGGCCCCAAGCTGAGCATTTTTAAATTCTTTGGTTTTGCGATTAAACGATGCAGAGAGCAAGTGATGCAATTACTTTTATGTAACAGAGCGTGTTCGGGAATGAAGGGTTCCAGCCCCCCGTGCACCCTTCAATGGAGCTGGTGTTTACTGCCAAATGGGGTGCCTTCTCGGCATATGGACCTGGGCTGCCGCGCTGCTCTGCACAGCTTGACAAAGAGTGTCACTTCCTCCTCGGCCTGCCTGCCTTTTCAGGGGGTCTGGGTCGTTTCACACTCACCTGGTCTTGGAAGGACGTCCAGGCTGCATCAGGCCATACCTCCTGGGTCTAGGAGCAGAGGTGTGACTTCCTCTGTCCTAAAGAGTCCACGGAGGATCAGGGAGGGGCAGTGACTCGCCCAAGTTGCACAGCAAGGTGGGGCAGAGAAGACAGTCCAGTCATGGGCTCCTCCAGCTTCTGACCCCACTGCCCTTCCTGTCCCACCACACAGTTAGGAGCCAGGTCTTGCTGTTCCTCAAACATACCATGTGCATTCCTACCTCAGGGCCTTTGCATTTGCTGTTCCCTCTGTCTGGAAATCATTTTTTTTTTTTTAATGGTTTGTTCCTTTTGTCACTCGGGTCCTGCTCACAGATCTTCTCATTAGGATGATGGGCGGTGAAGGAGGGCTTCCCTGAGGTGGCGGCCCTGGGGTGGATCAGAAGCCTGGAGGCCACTTGTTGGAACACGGTGGAGGAGACTCGCATGCTGGTCGAGAGTTGGGCCAATAATGATTATATCCTAAAATCCTTTGATTCTGACTTGAAATTTTATGGTTTTAAGATTCTATTAAGTGCCAATTCTAACACTGGGAGGTCTAAGACTCCAGGATTTTAGGCTGTTGAGTTCTAAGGTGCTAGGATTCTCTCAAAGGTGAGCCTTTGCTGCTGGAGAGAGGGCCGACAGAACCTTCCTTTGGCTGAGAGCAGGTTTTCCCTCTTCCCGCCCACCTCCCCCAGTGCTGTGTGAATGTGGCTGTTAGTGGTGTGGAGAATGCAGATTTATTCTGCAGCTCCAGCGTCAGGCTCTCACCTTATCTGCATGTTCCAGTCGTCAGAATAAATATTAGGAGACAAGTCTGCGGAGATTTTCTGTGTACACGAGTTAATTCCTCCAGCCAGGGGCTCATCCAGACACAGACTTGAACACAGGGTGCCATTCCTGCACTCACGGCAGGCGGGGCTAGGGACTGAGCTGCAGGGAGCTCAGCAGAAGAAACGGGGAGTGTCCCGCAGAAGGGATCCAGAGGGGCCTTTGTGTGCGGAGACTGAGGTGGGACGAGGCAGGAGGGAGAGCATCCCCCAGTGGGTCTGGGCCGTGTGTGCGGATGGGTCCCTTCTCCACCGAGCATCTGGGAGTCTCTGCGTGAATCCCTGTGTCTGGGCTCACATGGGCCTGGGGCTGTAGGAGCCTCCCCAGAGGGGTGGGAGAGCAGGGCAGCCCCCACCACGGGTCAGACACGGCACTGGGCACTGGGGGGGCTCCAAGGGTAGGCTGCAGGGGCAGATCTCGGCTCCCCCTGTCACCAGCTCAGCACTGCAACCTCGAAGAAGCCACTTCACCTCCCTGGGATTCAGTTTCTTCACCGCGACCGATGGTCCTACCCCCCGCCACCCACCCACTTGGTGGTTCTGAGCATCAGAGGAAACCCCTGGGGCGGGGGGGGCGGCACATGACGAGCATCAGTCCAGCAAACGCTCTCATAACGCCTGCTGGGGGCCAGGCACACAGGTTCAGTCCTCACCCCAGCCCAGTGAGGGGGCGCTCTCGTTATCCCCACTCCACAGCTGAGCAAACTGAGGCACAGGGAGGTTAAGCAACTTGCCCAACATCAGACAATTGGCTCCAAAAACCTGTGAACAGGTTTAAAAATATTTAAGTTCTTCCCACACCCCTCCCAGCTGGGTGCCCGGGATTTGGCCACATTTCAGCACGGGCACCCCAGGATCCAGCCCTCACTCCTCTGCTGTGACCGACACTCAGGTTACAGCCAGGCAACAGTGAAATGCGGTTGATGCCTCCAGGCCTTTGCTCACACTGTGCCCTCTCCCTGAAAGACCCTTCCCCGCCTCGTCTATCCAGGGAACTCCTACTCACGCTTCAAGGCCCAGGCTAGGCATGGTGTCCTCTGTGGGCACCCCCCACTCCACCCACCCTGCACCTCTGCATCCTCCTTTATCGCACATAGTGGGCTGGGATGCAGGTTCCGTCCTCAGGACCTGCCGCCCTCTCCGTTCACTCGTCCCTTCCTTCCAGCAACTTTCACTGAGTCCGACCCCTGTCCTAGGACTCACATTCCAGGAGGGAAGAGCGACCCTGTGATGTGGGTATTACCCCATTTTAGAAAAACTCCTGCTCACAACAGTTTTGTACTTTCCTGAGGCCACAGGCCCCCAGCAGGCAGCAGTCTGGGACCCCCGACCCCGCTCCAGGCTGCCGAGATCTCCTGGTGGGGTTAACGGAGAAGCTGTTCCCGTTCAGAGGCTGTACGGTGCCCCCTCCCCCATCCACATCAGTCTCTCCTTCCTACAGCCCCGAGTGCGGGAACTGCCTCCTGCACACCCCACACCCCTGCCACTGAGTCCTGGTGATTGACCGTGGATGGGCGGTAAGAGCGTCACTTGATGTTCACAGAGATGCGTTCAGGCACCAGGTAATCAACTCAAAACAACAGGCGGGGAACGTGGCCCATGTTAACACACTAACCCACAGGCGTTTCAGCTCTTCTCACCCTCCGCTTTGAGATGCACCAGCAGCGGCTGCCCAGCTCCTATCAGTTAGCATGACAAATTTATGAGAAGTTGAGGTTAATTGGCCGCAGCGAGGGGTGAGTTTGACCCAGGCCAATATTCCGTGGCCCGGCCGAGTGAGACCGGAATGGGGAAAAGTCTGTAAAGGAAGCGCCAGCCACAGGGCCACCTGGGGTCATTGTCCCTCCAGTGCTCTCACAGGGTCTGTCCCGGCCGGGGTTCGGGCCCTCCTCGCTCACCTGCACCGTGGCCCCAGCCTCCCATCCTGCTGGCTGCAACCCTCCCTCCTCCCCCCAGTGGCAAACCTGGCTGGAAACCTGCTGTGGCTCCCTGTCTCCCCAGGCAGCCTTTGCCTGGCACCCACCCTTGCATCAGGCCACACTGGCCCGGCCTGGCCTGGGTTGGGCACACCCAGAGTAAATACCCAGCCCGTCTGCAGAGCTGCCAGTGCCCGGAACTCTCCACCAGGCCTGGGGAGAGGAGCCCCGGCGTCCGGAGCCTCCATATTAGTGGACGGAGTTGCTATAGTCTCATAGCTCTTGAGTTGGGGTCACCTCTTGGCTTCATGCCCTGTGCCCTTTCCTCCACCCCAGGGTGGGTAGAGCCTAGATGGTGTCTGTCTTCTGGTTCTGAGGACGTCCCACCTCCAGCGCCAGGCACATCTAGGGCCCTGGAGACACAGGCCAGTCTCACAGGCCTCATGAGTTATTCAGAGACTTGGGCCAGCCCAGGGAGCCAGTGTGGACCTCTTAGGCCAAAAAATCACTCCTTTCCCTTCTCTGTCCCCCCATGTGACCTGCCATGGCCCACATCAACATGGTCTGTGTATCACCTGGAAACCCATGATGCCAGGTTAGGGCAGCTCGGGACCCCACACGCAGAGGCACCAGAAAGGGCTCTGGCGAGAGAGTGGGGGGCCTGGGAGCCAGTCCCGTCTCCACCACGGGCCTTGGGCGAGCCCCCTCCTCCCTCTGGGCCTCAGCTTTGTCACAGTTGAATAAATGGCATTTATCCAGATGATGTCTCAGGACCTTAAGATTCTGCGAGTCTCTGAGGCAGGCGGTGGATGACGATAATGTTGTTGTTACTAATACCACTGGGACGACGATGATGATGAGGATGCCGATGATGATGTGAGCGCTGGCGGAGCACACAGCCGCTGGACCTCGCTGCGTGCCCCTCACACGTCCTCTCTCACCGCACGAACCCCTTTGCAAGAGAAGTGTTCTTAGTCCCATCGCCCAGGTGAGGAGACGGAGGCACAGAGAGTTCAAGTATCCTGGAAGGTCGCACAGTCCCGACCATGAAGGCAGCAGAGCTCCTGAGGCCCCGGCCTCACCTGTCCGGGCCGAGATTGTCCTGGCACGTTAAGAGACCACAGCCCCTGAGCCCACTTCCCCTGCTTGTAGTTGGGCAGAGAACAAAAGGCTCACTCGTGACTTTCTGGAAACTGATCCTCTGCTCTGCAGTTTGGCCTGCTGGCTGCTCAGGGCCCATCTTCCTCTCGGCCTCAAATGCCTTTCAAGTTACATCCCTTCTCGATGGCCAGATTCATCACATTTAGTGAAGCATCAAACTGTGGACCGGTAAGTCGGTGATCCAGGGGGGCTCTCTCAGCACCTTCCTCACAACTGCGTTGCAGGCTGGGGGTGGCAAGACTGCAATGGGGCCGGGGCCCATGTGGGGTTGAGTGAGAGCCGGGGAGGCCAAGAAGTGGCTCCCTGGAGACCCCCCAACTCAGAGGTGCTGAGGGCAGGAGAGAGCTGGGTGGCCCTGCCTCCAGGCTGAGGCCAGAGGGGTTCCGACACCAGCCCTGGTCACTCAGCACACAGCCGCAGAGAAGGCATGAGGGAGCAGCTCTCCCAATTCCATGCCCCCCCATTCCTCTCAGAGGGACCCTGGGTGCTCGGGGAGGATCTGGTCACCTCTATCTTCTCCCTTTCTGAGCCCAGGCTCCTGGGCCTCCTCTGACTGGCGGCCACCACAGCCTCGCTCCCAGGACAGTGCCCCGTGCAGCACGTTACTTAGTAAATATACACATTTTTCAGAATAATTAAGAATGAACGAATCCTTGTATAAAATGAAGTTAATAGTAATAGCAAGAAAGGAATCCTCCTTTCACAGATAAGCTCCCATCCTCTAAACGGACAACCTCAGGTTAAACCGCCTGCTCGGGCGTTGTCCCTTGGAGATCCAAAGCCATCTTCCACTTTAATGTCCAACACAGGCTCTTATCATCTCTCTTTGCCTGGACCCCAGGTCCCCCAGCTCAGTACCCGGCCCAGCACCCCCACTGCTCAAGCCCCAAGCCCTGGACTCCCCTTGATTGTTCCTGTCTTTTGTCCCCACATCCGGCCCGTCAGCCAGTTCTAAGGTTCTCCCTCCAAAATACACCCCACTCTGGCCATGTCTCTTTATCCCCTGCCCACCGCCCTGGGCCAGGCTCTCAGCTGCTGCAGCCCCCACCTGCCTGGCCCCCTGCCTCCACCCCTGCCCGGATCCAAGCCACTCCCCCTGGAGAAGGTTCCCATCACGTCACTCCTCTGCTTAAAACTCACCCATTGCCTCCCCTGAAACTTAAAATAAAACCCCAGCTCTCACCAAACGGCCTGCGGGATGCGGCCCGCCCGCCTCCATTCCTTTGCCCCCGAGGTCCCCTCTACCAGGAGCTCCCTTCCCCTGGCTGGTTCCTTATTCTCAGATGTCAGCTCCTATGTCATCTCCTCCAACTTGTCTTCCCCAAGCACCGCGCTAAAGTGACACTTCTCTCCTGCGCTGGGGGCCCCTGCTGTGCCCCTCCAGGTCCTCGGTCCACCTGTGCCTCTGCTCTGTGCTCCAGGGGGCTGATCGTATGAGCCACGTCAAGGAGCCCCTGTGTCCCTCTGGCTTCCAGGTGTGTTTGGTCTCGGGGAGCAGCAGGAGATCAGGGAAGGAAGGGAGGAAGGTCGAGGTGTTTATCCCCTGGGTCCCTCCCTGCAGAGCATGAGAGCTGGCTCTGTCCCCAGACTGGGGGTTCCAGCTCCTGTCAGGTGACCCTTCCCCACACAGCCCCTCCACCCAGCTCTCTCCGTCTCTGTCCCTGTCGAGCCCAAGGGGGTAATGCAGCCCCTCTCCTGCAGTCTCCTTACTCTCTGCCCACACCTTCCCAAACAGTCTCCTTTTTCAACTCCCCTCAAATACCTGATTTGACTGCTGTTTCATCTGTCTCCTGCTGGGTCCCGGGCTCTACGCTGCCCACCCTCCTCACTTCCATCTCACCACCCTGTTCGATTTCTCCACAGAACTTCTTACTACCCCAAATTATTGCCCCTTCACTCTCTGTGTCCCCTCACCAGAATGTAAGCTCCATCTGAGACAGGGGGATTTAGTACGTCATATGTCAGAGGAAGAGAGCGGACACGAGCTCACACCTCCTAACACTGTGCTCAGAGTTGCAAGAAAACCCAGCCAATTCTGCGAAAGTTCCTTGTTAAAGCACACTGACTTTTAAATGCCTTCACATGGCATTTCCCAAACTGGGATCAGGTGACATTCACTTGGGAGGTGTTAACAGGTGGCAACCTTATACTGACAGCTGATATTGGCCTGGTTTTTCTCATTTCACCATGAGCCTGTCACAGTTTCATCCCAGGCCACCATGATACCAGGCTCAGGTCTGTCCGCTGGCTCCATCAGGACTGGGAGACCCTCATGCACTGTTCCCTCCAGAGCCCAAGGGGCCCAGCATCAGGCGTTCACCCCATGGGCTTAATTCCATGCCTCCACCCAAGTCCACGCCTCCTGCCCAAACGTGCCCCTCCCTCATCTGATCCAAGCTTGGGATTCTGGCCCAGCCAGCCCCAGGCCTGGATCCACGTGGCTAAGTCAGACAGAGCATCAGCCGGGGTCAGGAGTTCAAACCCTGGTCTCTGTTCTGCCATCAACTCACTGCGCGGCCTTGGGCAGGTCGCCTCCCCACTCTGGGCCCCAGTTTCCCCAACTGCTCCTTCTCTTGAGCGGATCAGACCACAGGCTCTCCTGGCTCCCTCCCTGCTCTGGCGGTGAGGTCTTGCCCAGCGGCACAGGTCCTGTTGCTGGTCATCTCTCTCCAGGAGGTGAGGAAGGAGAAAAAATGTCAGCCTGACTGTGCTACATAATCACTATGATCAGACAGCGGAAAGCACGTCCGCTGCTGGTCGCGCTGGCCTGCCTGTAGGGGTGTTTGAGTTCCCAGCGGGACTAAACTGCCGTGCCGGGCAAGAGGAAGCTCAGAGGCAATGGGCCCTCCTCCGAGATGTGGGTTTCAGGATTAACTCAGCCAGTGAGAAGGAATGAGGCTTCCCCTTGACGACACAGCCTTGGGGACAAGACACCTGACGACAGGAGAGGGGATGTGGGAATGGAGAGGGAGCTCACCATCATCATCATTGTCATCTTCATCCTCATCATCATCTTCGTCATCGTCGTCATTGTCGGCATGGCAGTGACATAAACAGCAGCTCGCCTCTGCCCTGGGCTCTCTGTGGAGTGACAACAGCCCTATGAGGAAGGCAGTGTCATCCCCGTCTCCACTTTCCAGGTGAGGAGAACAAGACTTCAAGAGGTTACATCTCTTGCTCAAAGCCACCTGCTTGTGAATGACCCTAAATGACCAGGCCAGGACTGAGCCCCGGTCATGCGCTTTTTCTGCATGTTCTGATGAGGCACTGACTGCTGCGTGGCCCTCACTGTCCCCTTGTGATCAAATAACTGAGGACAATGGCCCAGCAGCCAGTAGACTCAGGGTCTAGGAGGGGGTCATTGGCCTCACACCTGTCACCTGGCACACCTGGGTCACCGGCACACCCCAGCACCTGGCCCAGATCAGGAGGGCCCGTGCTTCGGGACTAGAGGTGGGGCTGGGGGAGGCGATGTTGGTTTGTTACTTTCCTCGTCACCAGGCAAGTTGCCGTGAGCTCCTTCACACACCTCTGTCCCCTTTCTGACGAGCCTGATGCCTGCCTGGCTGGGTTTGCTCAGCCCCGTGGGTGGGCCAGGGTGCCCGGGATGAGCTGCTTTTCCTCGCCCTGGGCCCGGCTGCAGCAGCAGAATTGGGCTCTAGATAATGTAAGAAAAAGAGACAAAAAGGGAAGGTATTGAATGACTGAAGATGGGCCTAGAATTGAAGAAAAAAGGAACAATTCAGACCCAGAAGGAACAGTAGCCAGGGTAGCTCGTGGATCTAGAAGGAGGAACCAAGGCCCAGTGTTCGTGGGATCTGGGCTGGGATGAGCCAGTGCCAGCCCTCCATTCCCTCCAGAGCAGGGGAGAGCATCTGGGAAGATCAGGGGCGAGTCCCTGGCTGTGGACAGATGGGGCCACCTCCATGTCAGCCCCTTCAAGAGTTCCCACCACGGGAGTCAGCAGATTCCCCCAGTGGAAAACCAGGACACTATCAAGAAAAGAACACGGAATCCGTGCTGGGTGGGTGGAAGTGCCAGAGGCCCTCCCCCAACTTCCCTGACTGGGCCAGGAGCCAGCTGAGTGCACAGGCTGCTCTGCCCGAGGCCTCCCAGCCCGGGGTTGGCAGGCTGGCCCGAACGGCGCTGGGAATGTGGGCACCATTGGAGGGATGTTGAAGTGGCCCAGAAAGGTTGCCTCGGGCAAAAAAAATAAAACATTAACCCATCATCTTGCCACTGAGCCCCAAATTCTGATGACAAAGAACGAGAAGGAGGAGGAGGAGGAACCCAGCACTCTGAGGTTTCAAAGTGCACAGAACAGGTACTCAGTGCTGGACAGACCGATTAACCCACTGGCCCCCAGTGAGGTCCAGTTGTGATGCTGCTGAAAGGGCGCCTCCTCTCTTACCTGCCAGTGCAGCCCAGCCCTCAGCGAACTTCTGGAGTGATGAGATTAGAGGAGACAGTGGACAAGCCCCCCACGTCCCCACAGCAGCCTTCACAGACGCCCGCCCACCGAGAGTGCGAGGCTGCCCCCTCACCGCCAAGGTGGGACAGCGTGTCCATGTCCTGAATGTGGCCGCAGCACAGCGTCTCTGAAAGGCCCAGAAGAAACCACCTGTGTGTCCCTGCCTGTCTCAGGCGCCTCTCGGGCCCCGGTGGTGACAACCGCTCTGCCTCCATCAAGGTCCAGGTGTTTTAACGGGACTTTAAATGACCCCCCTGCTGCCAAAAATGTATGTCCTGCAGAGACGTGTGCGGCTGTGAACAATGGAGAAGGTTCAAGGCCCAGCAGCTGTCAGACGATGAGCAAGGAGCGCCCTCTCCGTCCTTCCACTCTCCGGGATGTCGGTTTCCAGTGACTCAGCAGATGTCACCATGGAGCAGCAGGCCGTGTGTGGGGCTCTGGGCACTGAGAGAAATCGGTCACGTTCCTGTGCTCCAGGAGGTCACGGTCAGATGGGGGAGGCAGACCCGCCAGCAGCACACACCATCCCACCCGCAAAGCACTGGACTAGAGGTCACAGCAATGGCTGCCATTCCATGAGCGCCTCCTGTATACAGCTCTGCTCATGTAGCGCCTACTGTGTGCTGGGCCAGGTGATTCACAGGTATTGTCACCAACCCTCACCACCTCACCTTGTTGGAAGGTAATTTATTTTTAACAGCTCTATTGATGTATAACTTACATACACTAAATTATACATATTTAAAGGGTAAAATTGCATACCTTTAAAAATGTATACACCATAAAACTGTCGCCACAATCAAGACTGTGAACATATTCATCACCACTACAGGTTTCCCCATGCCCCTCAGTAATCCCTCTACTACTGCTCCCGGTCCCCATCTGCCATCACTGATCTCCTGTCACCACGAATTAGTTTGTATTTTCTAGAGTTTTATATAGACAGAATCTCACTATGTCCAGTTTCTTTCACTCAGCACAATTCTTTTGAGATTCGCCCATGATATAGCACAGATCAATAGTCCATTCCTTTTTATTGATGTGTAGTATTGTGTGGATATGCCACAATTTTTTTATGCATTCACCTGTTGATGGACTTTTGAATTGTTTCCAGTCTGGGGCTTTTGCAGATAAAGCTGCTATGAACATTCACACACAAGTCTTTGTGTGGACCGGTGCTTTCATTTGTCTTGGTTAAATTCCTAGGAGTGAAATTGCAACACCATATGACAGGTGTGTTTTATTTTGCTTTTTCATTTTTTTTTAAGACTTTTATTTTTTTGCTGAGGAAGATTAGCCCTGAGCTAACATCTGCTGCCCATCTTCCTCTTTTTGTTCTTTTTGTATGTGAGCCACCGCCACAGCATGGCCACTGACACATGAGTGGTGTAGGTCCACGCCCGGGAACTGAACCCAGCCCACTGAAGCGGAGCATGCAGAACTTAGCCACTAGGCCACTGGGGCTGGCCCATGACAGGTGTGTTTTTAACTTTTTAAGAAACTGCCAAACTGTTTTCCAGAAGAGTTGTACCATTTTATATTCTCACCAGGAGTGCCGGAGAGCTCCATTTCCACCACATCATGGCCCACATGTGGTACGTTCAGTCTTTACACTTTTAACCACTCTGATAGGCATGTAGTGGTATCTCATTGTGGTTTTTATTTATATTTCCCTGATAACTAAGGCAGTTGAACATCTTTTCTTTTGCTTATTTGCCATCTGTATATCTTCTTGGATAAAGTGTCTGTTGAAGTCTTTTGCCATTTTTTGTTGAGTTGTTTTCTCATTGAATTTTGAGAATTCTTTACATATTCTGGATAAAAGTCCTCACTAAGTATAAGCTTTATAAATATTTTCCCCCAGTCTGCAGCATATTTTCTCATTCTGCTAACAGAGTCTTTCAAAGAGCAGAAGTTTTTAATTTTGATGCAGTCCCATGCATTAATTTGTTCATAATATCTAAGAAATCTTTACCTAAACCAAGGTTGCGAAGGTTTTTTCCTATGTTTTCTTCAAGATGCTTTATAGTTGTCGGTTTTGCATTTGCATCTGTGATCCATTTTGAGTTAATTTTTATGTATGGTGCAAGGTATGGATCAAAGTTTCTTTTTGCTTGGTTTTATAGATATTTAATTATTCCACTTTTCATATGTTGTGAAGACTGGCCTTACTCCACTGAATTGCCTTCACACCACTGTCAAAAATCAGATGTCCATATCCGTGTGGGTCTATTTTGGGACCCTCTGCTCTGTTCTGTTGATCTATTGTCTGTCTAATGCTGCTACCACACTGTCTTGATTACTTTATTATAAGTGGAAATCAGGCAGTTAGTCTTTTGAATCTGTACTTCTTTTTCAGAGTTGTTTTGGCTTTCCTAGGTCCTTTGCATTTCCATATGAATTTAGAATCTGTTTGTCAATTGCTACAAAAAAAAAAAAAAAAAAAAAAGAAGCCTAGTGGGATTTTGATTGGGATTTGTAATGAAGAGCAAGACTCCATATGTGACTTTAACAGCTTTCAAGTCCCCACTCCGCCCCGTTCCCCTCTGCCCCACCTCTGGGTGACCTGATGAGAAAGCCCTCACGCACGCTCTGTCCCTTGGCACCAGGAGAACTTTCAAATCACTGGAGCCCGGTCCACGCATGGGCACGCCCCCTCCAGCTCCACCCTCCATGGTAAAAACTCAAAGCCACCACCACCCCCCTTCATCTTACTTCTCTCCACCCAAGCCCTGCTCCTTGGGGAGTCCTTTTGCTGTTTTCTCTGTGAGTAATAAACGTTATTTCACATCCATCAGTGCCCGTGTGTCATTTGTCCCAACATTCACAGGTTCCTGTGTGGGTGCTGCCCAGCATCCAGCATGGAATGCTAAGCACCTAAATAAAACAGAATTTTATTGAATCTACAGATTAATTTAGGGAGAAATGACATCTTACTATGGAGTTCTGACCCATAAACACGGTATTTTTCTCCATTTATTTAGTTCTTTTTTGATTTCCCTCGGTAATATTTTGTAGATTTAAGTATCCAAGCCTTTGACATCTTTTGTCAGATTTATGCCATATATATGTCATATATTTATGCTATTGAAAATAGTACTTTTTATTTCAATTTTCAATTGTTCACTGCTAGTATCTGGAAATATCTCTGGTTTTTCACATATTGATCTTATATCCTGCAACATTACTAAACTCACTAAATAGGTATCATAACTTTTTTGCAGATTTTCTACATAGATGATCACTTTGTCTGTGAATAAAGATAGTTTTACCTCTTCTTTTCTAATATAAACATCTTCTTTTTCTTTGCCCCATTGCATTGGCTGGAATCTCCAGTACAACACTAAACAGAGGCTGTGAAAGCAGACACTTGTTTCACGTTCCTGATCTTAGGTGGAAGGCGTTCAATCTTTCACTGTTAAATATGTTAGTTATAAGTTATTTGTAGACGTCCATTATCGGGTGAGAAAATATCTTTTTAGTCCTATTTTGCTGAGAGTTTTTAATCAGAAATGGACGTTGGATTTTGTCAAATGCTTTTTCTGCATCTATTGAGATGATTATATACATACATATATATTTAGTTTAATGTAATGTGTGGATTACATTGAAAGCCGACTAATTTTCAAACATTAAGCCAACCATGCATTCCTTGTATAAACCACACTTGTCATGATGATAATACATCATTTTTGCATATTTTTGGATTCAATTTGCTAAAATTTTATCTAGAAATTTTGCATTTGGGTTCATGATAGACATTGGCCTGTAGCTTGCTTTATTTGTAAAATCTTTTTGTGGTTTTGGGATCAGAGTAGTGCTGGCCTCATAGAATGAGTTAGGAAGTGTTCCCTTCCTTTCAATTTATTGGACACATTTTTTTTTAAATTGGTATTATTTCTTTCTTAAATATTTGGTAGAACGTCGTAAGAAGGTTTTCACCTACAATTTCTATTTTTTTAATAGATAAGGGCTATCTTCAGCTTCTCTATTTCTTCTTGAATAAGCTTTAGTAGTTTGTGTCTTACAAGGAATTCATCCGTTTCATCTGAGTTATCGAATGTAACGGCATAGAGTTGCTCATAATATTCCATTATTCTTTTAATATCTGTGAATCTGTGGTGACATCACTGATTGTTCCTCACGTTGGTCATTTTGTCGTCTCTCTTTTTTTCCTAACCAGTCTGACAAGGGGTTTTATCCGTTTTATTATCTCAAAGAACCAGCTCTTGGTTTCATTGATTTTCTCTGTTGCTTTTCTATTTTATTGTTTAATTGATTTTTAATGTTGACCTATTTCTGTCTTCATATTTGGCATGCACTGGTCTTGAGTGGCTGTTGTTTTTGCCTGCCCAGCATCCACTCTCGTTCCTCCGATTTTCCTTTGGGGGTCTCCCCAGCTTACTCTCTCCTTTGAGTTGTTGAGGCAGGGGTTAGCACACACCTGGCTCTGGGGTGAGCAAATCAACCAGGCCCAGCCTATCTATGACCTCCATTTCCCTGGCCACGATGTTGGGCTCAGAGACAGCACGTGACCCAGGTTGGTGCTGGGAGTTAGCCCCTGGATTTTCAGTAAAAGTGGGTAAGAGCCCATTGCTTTTCTTTGGGGTCGCTGAACTGGTGAGGATGAGAATGAGTCGCTGGTGGCCATCTTGGCGAGAGCCTGGCTGAGAATGAGGCCTACACAGACAAATACAGCAAGAAAAGGTGGAGAAAGAGAGACAAAGAGAGAGAGAGCATGTACATGCCGTAAGCACATTGAACACGAGCCCCAAAAGGCAGAGACCCCTGTCTGCTTGGCTCCCTGCTGTATCCCCAGCACTAGAATGCTGCCTGCACAAACCAGGTGCAACTACCTGTGCCCCTGGATCACCTGAAGCCAGCAGCCCGCCTAGACTTCCCAGTGCCAGGAGCCAATGCATTTCCCTCTCTGTTTGAGTCATGTTTCTATCACCCACAACCCATGAGTCCTAATCCTGCTCTCTAGCCACCGCTGGCGGAATCATAGTGCCAGGTACGTTCAGGAGCTAGGTAAACATCTGTGAAAAATAAAGTAAGTGGATCCAGAAATCTCTCCTGCCCTGGGGGTCCCTCAGCTCTCTGCCCTTTCTCAGGGGTCTCTGAGCTGTGAACAGCCTAACTAGGACCACGAATCAGAGACCCTCAAAGGAGATTTGATGAGCAGCCATCTGCTCTTCCGCACGTCAGCACCACTGCTGCTCATCTGACATCTGAAGGGGGATGGCTGGGTCAAGGAAGTGGCTGCTTTTCTGTGGGAGCAGCACCCCAAGACGAGAGGGGAAATGGGCTCGGGGCTGTCATCTGGCACTAGACTCGACTCTCCTGGGCCAGAGGCTGCTGGAGTAAAAGGATAATAATGCTAACTGCACGCATGCCTCTGACACTTCACAGTGTACAAGGAGCCCCATGGGGAGGACTGGGCTTGGGGCCTCGCCAGACCTGCCCTGAAATCCCAGTCTGAAATCTGCCTCTGACCAGTCACGTGACCTTGGGCAGCTGCTATGACTACCAGCCCCATGTTACAGGGGAAATAGAGGACACTAAAGAGGACGTGACCTGCCCAGAGAGTAGCAGCAAGAAAGGAAGAGCGGGCTCTGGGGCCGGGGCTCTCTGAGCCCCAGGCCAGCACTCCACACACTGCATCCTGGGCTCTCAGGAGGAGGGTGACAGGGGTCTGCCTGGCATCTCCCAGAGGAGAGAGACCCAGGGTCCCCCACGTTCTGCTAGGGAGTGGCTGCCTGAACAGGTGTCACTCAGGTAGGACGTGTCACCCAGGATGCCCAGAAGGGCTGGGCACTCTGCAGAGGACACTCAGGGAGGGGGGCTGGCTGTGCAGTGGCCAGAATGTCACCCCTCACATTCCCACTGGGCACTGTGCATTGACAACCACATTCACATCCATTTATTCATCCGCTGACCCAGGGGATACAGAAAAAGGTCAGACTCAGTCCCCACCACGGAGACTCTCATCATCCCATGAAGGAGGCTGACCTGGGAACAGAGGGGGCACAGCATGGCAGCTGTCCCTGTTATTACTGCCCCCATTTTTCATGGAGGAGATGGAGTTTCACGGAAGTTAAGTGATTGGCCCCAGGTCACACAGCTGGGAGGGCAGAGCAGGTCCAAACCCCAGCCTTCTGCCGCTAAAGCCCATGCTCCTTCCTCCACCCCACCCCGCCCCACAGAGCATGGGGGAGGAGTTAGGCAAGGAAGAGGCCAGTTAGGGCTGGGGGGCATCAGGAAGGGCTTCCTGGAGGAGAGGAGCCCAGGCAGGGCCCTGAAGGACAGACTAGAGGAGGAGAACATGCAAGGAGGGAGGAGCAGCCCGCAGCTCGCTGCTCCCACATCTTTAGGCCTCTGGGTCTGGAATTCTCCAGGAGGAGGTTCAAGGTCTTCCTCGGGCAGGTCCCCGGGAACCTCTCCCCAGAGCGGGTGGAGCTGCGCCCCGTCCCGGGTGGAGGCGGCTCCCGGGGAGGGGGTGGTGGGCAGGGCGGGGCAGGAGCTCCCGGGACGTTGTATTCACCTGGTTTCTCTCCCGGGTGCTCCTGGCGGGAGCGAGGACGGCAGTGTCCTTGCCCGTCTGCCGGGAGCGGACAGTGGTCCCCCAGGCGCTCTGAGGAGGCCATTAGACCACATGCCATCAGCACCTCGGCCCCACCGGACACCAGCCCGCAGAGTGTCCCGTCGGCCGAGAACTGCTCTGCCCGCGGCCCTGTGAGCCCCTGCAGATCCCGGGGGGCAGCTCCCTGCGGAGGGGAGACCCCCATCACGTCCACACGCGGGGACGCCCGCCCGCGCCCCTCCTGTCCCCCTCTGCAGCCCGCGCTGACGCCCGCGGCCCCTCCCGAGCCCGCGGCGGCCCCTGAGCGCCAGCGCGGGGCGAGAAAAGACCCTCAGCTCAGCCGCGGGGGGCTCCCCGGGTGCGGGCGGGGCCGGCAAGGCCGCCACTGTCCCCCGAGCCAGACGCCCGCGAGGGCGGGGACCGTCCCTCTCTCACAGGCCGGCTCTCCAGCCCGCCCGGAGCCGCGTCGGCGCCTCTTCTCGTCTCAGGTCCCCTTCGCCTCCGGCCCCCGCCCCCCTTCCTTCCACAGATACTGACTGACGCCACTTAGGGGCAGACCCCGAGGTGGGCACCAGGCTACGGGGACGGCTGAGGCAGATCCCGGCCCTTGGTGGACGGCCGTCTGGGCACCAGTGCAGGAACAGAGGGACACCCGGCGTGACGATGCTCAGTTATTTATTCAGCACGTTGGTTGAGCACCTGCCTGGTGACAGGCACTGTGTTAGGGGAGTGACAGGAAGGGAAACCGCCATGGGCCCTGCCCTGGGGAGCTCACGTCTAGAGGGGGAGACAGAGACTAATCTAGAATCACAAAAGAAGTGTAAGGTCACGAGTGTGGTCAGCTCAGTCAGTGCTCAGCTCAGCACTTACAGGGCACTCAGTCAGCATGTTCTGGACGCTTCCCTGCAGGCTGGAATGGCAGAGCTTGGATCTGAAGGGGGAATAGGAATTATCTCGTGAGTTTGGGGGTGAGGGAGAGTGTTTAGACAGGGAGCAGTACGTGCAAAGGCCCTGCAGGTGGACAGCTGCTGGTAACCATGAATTCCAAGGCCTGTGTGGTTGGAGGGCAGCGAGTGGCTGGGAGTCTGGTGTGAAAGGAGGCTGGAGGTGGGGGAGGTGAGGGCCAGACTGTGCGGGGCCTCAAGTGCCACATAAGGGTTTGGGGTTTTGTCCCAAGAACAGCAGGATCCCACTGAAGTGTTTTAAGTGGAGTCCAAAGCTCAGAGAATGGAGCTGATATGACAGTCGTTGTGTTTCCAGAACAATCCCGAGGCCACAGTGAGGTGAATTGTGATGGAGGGAAGTGTGGGGACAGTGAAACCTGAAGGAGGGACTGACCACCTGGGCTCAAAGGGAGAAGAAGGGCTTCTGAGGAGGAGGAGACGAGGATAACGAGCATCCACATCTGCACGACATTCGCTCAGTCATTAGACTCATATGCTGGAATACAGTCCACCATGGCCACCCCTGAATGGCACCCTTCCATCTGCGTTCTACCTTCTCACTCCTGGAGCAGGGCCCCGGAGGGCTCAGCCCAGCGACTGCAGCTGTAGAACGAGGCTCCCAACAATTCTGCAATGAAGATATCTTCAGCCCCACCCTCAGGCTCAGAGAGGTGCAGGCACTTGTCCAAGGTCACACAGCTACTGAGTGGCAGCACCATTGCCCAGGCTGGCAACGACATTAGGGAGAGTCATTGCAAACAGAGGACCCTGCCCACCCAGAGAGTCCAGTCCCTCTGATGACCAAGGCAAGAACCTCCTGAGGGCTGGGCAGCCCATTGCTGATAACTATAACAAATGTCCAGTGAGGGCCTACTGTGTGTCTGCTGTTGATTCTAAGCACTTGGTACCTACTAGCTCATTTCATCTTTACAAGAACCCCATGAGGATGCATCAGCCAGAATAATGCTGCGTAACAAACAACTACAGAATACAATGCTTTGAAATAGTGAGTATTCTCTCACCTTACCAGCCCATGAGCTAGCTGGGAGGTTTATCCTGAGTCTTGCTGACCTGCTCGTGCAACTGCGGTCAGCCTGGGGTCGACTGCAGGCTCTGCTGATCGAGGCTGAGACAGCGGACTCAGCTCAGCTCCACGTGGTCACTCATCCTCCAGCAGCTTGGCCCAGGCCTGTCCACCTGGAGGCCCAGGGACCTTTGGAGGCCAGGGCTCCCGTGTCACTTCCACCACATTCGAGTAGCCAAAACAAGTCACAAGTCCAGCCCAGATCTAAGAGGTGGGGAAGAGACTCCACTGCTTGATGGGAAGAGCTAAAAACCCACATTGTGAGGGAGGTGGACACAGGGAGGAAGGGAGACTCGGGATCCTCTAACAACCTACTTCCCAAAAGGTAGTATTACTATAACATCCCGTTGAGGCTCAGAGAGGTACGGTGACTTGCTCCACGTCACACAGCTACTAAAGGGCAGAGGTGAGGTTTGAGCACAGGTCTGGGCCCTTCCTCACAAGTCTGCTAACTCTTGGAAGCTGTGAGCAGACACACAGACAGAGAAACTCAGGACCTTGGGTGACCAGGATAGAGAGCCCAGGACACCCAGGGTGGAGGGAGGCTCCTGTGTGTCTGTGGCAAGCGGCCCGAAGCCTCTGGCAGCAGTGGAGTAAAGGACTTTATTCCCCAGAAAGGCAGAGGGGTTGTTGGGGCACAAGGGTGGGCTCACGGGATTCTGACAGAGCCTGGAGTGCACCAGACCCAGCTCTGCTGCCAAACGGAGGGTCTAGATTCGATTCTTTCATTCATTTGTTCATTCATTCATTCATTCACTCATCCATTCAATAAATGTGACCTTGGAGGTGAGTCCTCTTGGTATGCTCTGACCTGGCATTTGTCTGTTAAGACTAAACTCAGACATCTTCTCCTCCAGGAAGACCTCCCTGATTTTCAGGGCCAATTGTATTTTCATTTTGCTTCCGTAGGCCCCTGGGAGTGTCCTTAGATTGTCAATGCTGATTCTGTGCTGCCCCACCCCCGCCCCAGGGTCCCCAGACTCTGGAGGGCAGAGTCACTTCTTGGTCTCCTTCTGTCGTCTTCCCTCAACACAGGAAGCTCAGGGATGCTTCCCTGGGCCTAGAACCTTATGGAACTCATAGCAGAGGCTCAGGAATCCCAGAGAGGAAGAAGGGGGCAGCAGAGATCAAAGGGCCTCGCTTCAGAGACACGGACAGAACTGGAGGCAGAGAAGAAAATCGGGAATTAGGAGGTCGTGGGAGTGAGGACATCAGGAAAGATTCGACATTAAAAATGGTCCCACGGTGACCTCTGACATTTTGCTTCATCGGGAACAAACTTCTCTGCACCCCGGGGAGACCTGAGCGCTTTCTGGGACAGAACGTTTCTCACATTTCTGAGGCGTCACGCTGAGCTGGACAGATTCCGGGAGCCGGAGAGAAACCCAGCGTCGCCCGGGAAAGAGCAGGGGCGCCGACACGGGGCGTGAGCGCCGCCCTCTCCTCACCGGCCGTGTGAACGCCGACGAGTCCCCGTCTACTGGACAGTGCTCCTGTGTCCCATGTTTGGGGACCAGGGTGATGGACGCAGAGGCTTGCGGGACACAGCCTGTGCGCCGTGGGAGCTCGGGAAACCTCTGTGGGACGAAGGACAACAGAGAGATGGCCCCGGGCTCTGCGGTTCCGGAGGCGCTGCCTCCCCGCCCCTCCCCACTCCTCACCCCAGCCCGGAGGGTTGGTGCTGCTCCCCGCAGACGCGAGGCAACTGGCTCAGAGAGGTCAAGTGAGTGTCCCAAGGGCACACAGCTAGCCCAAAGGGCCCGGGTCAGATCCCGGCCATGCTCTTCCCATGACCCCAGGCTACGTTTCTGCCACCAAAGACGCCTCCTGCAGCCCTTGGGGTCATATCCACAGGGGTCAGAGGGGACTCCCAGGCCATTCCACAGGACCTTGGCACTCAGGCCAGTCAGGCCCCCAAGCTCTTCTTCCTCCCCAGCCCTGACCTGTCCCTGCTCCATGAGAGCAGATTGGTCCTGGCCCCTTCCTGGCTGTGTGACTTGTCCCCTTTCCTCCACCTCCCTGGGGCCGCAGTCCCCTCTGCTGTAAAACGGGACAGTACCAGCACCCCCCGGGGGTGCTGTGAGGATGGAGGGAAGTAATTCGCGTAAAGCTGGGGGCACATGGCCACATGAGGGGGCTGCACCTGCTGTTCTCTCTGCAGGGAGCTCCTCCCACCCTGCCCCTGCCCCCAGGCACTTCCCAACCTCCCTCCCGAGGTCCCCCACGGCCTCACCAAGTGTGGTGTTTGTTTCTCATCATCGTTTCTTTTCCTTCTCAGCACTTTGCACACCTTGTGAATTTTTTCTTGTTGATGTTCATCTACTCGTTTTATTTTGTTGGGCTGTTTCCCCAACTGCCCACATCATTTCCACCCACATCCCACTGGGCAGAAGTGCCCCATGGTGCCACCTAGGTGCAAAGGGGCTGGGAAATGTTATCGCAGGCCGGGCAGCCCCTTCTCTGCACCAGCCCTGCGCTGCAGAAAGCAGTGTGACGGGTGGGCAGCGGCTGTCGAGCAGGGCTCTGATGTCTCACACGCTCGTCACCGGCTGACTTGTTATATATTCATATATGCATTTCTTTACTCGTCTGTCCCACCCCCTGTGGGCTCCACGAGGGCAGAGACCCTGGCCCTCCTGTTCACTGCTGTGTCCTGGGCCTAGAACAGCGCCTGACACAATGATATGCTCCACAGATGTTTGATGAACGAATGAAGAACTGAATGAATGAACAAATGAACTTCTGGAGAGGGAGAAGCGGAGTCTGGAACTGGAGGCACCAAGCCCTCAGGAAGCAGACAGCGGAGTGGGGGCCTGAGGGCAGTGCATGGTGAGCAGCGGGGGCGTGGATGGCATCACCGTGAACTCCTACCTCCCCCACCAGACTGGGGACCGCTGCGGCTGAGTCATCCTGGTCCTGATGCCCAGCCCAGGGGCTCAGACCAGGCGTCAGCCAACACTTGCTGAATGAGCGACTGACTAAACCAATCAACAGTGCAACCTCCCTCTTCCCTGGACATGGTAGATGGGCACGAGCACCCAAGGGCAGGAGTTGCATCTTGTCCACTCCTGTGTCCCCAGGGCCCAGCACAGGACCCGAGCACAGCGTAGGTGATCACCAAACCTCCATTGCATGAGCGGATGTGAATGCATCTCGTCTCTGAGCCCCGTTTCCAGGGCTGACTTTTCCGTGGGAGCCCCTCTTCTTTGGGTGAACAGTCACACTGAGGAAATGCTCCTGGGGACCCCAGGACAGGCTCCACGCCTCATTATGGGAGACAGGAGAGTGACCACATTACAAGCAGGGGCAGCTGAGTTGGACTTGAGCTGTGTGACCCCAGGCAAGTCACTTCCCTCTCTGAACCCCTGATTCCTCATCTGTAACAAGGGGGTACTAACGTGTGCCCCTCCTGGGGCTGCCGTGAGGATGCAGTGAAATAACCCGTGTCCAGTTCCGAGCAGAGGGCCTGGCACACAGTAACTGCTCGATATTTGGGAGCTTTTAACAACCACAAAAGCAATATTGCTCCCTCGCATGGGTGCAGCCTTGGAAGTGGGGCCCCCTTTTATGGCAGATGTGATGGCCATAAACTTGGCTCACGACCAAAGGCCTCCTGACATTCTGATCCTGACTCAGGGGTCCGATACGGGTGCCCCCACGACAACCTCTAGGGAGGGGGAGTCATGCAGCCCAGCCCAATTCCACCTCCCTCCCTCCCACCGGAAGGAGACTCCAGGTCTCCAGGCTGGCGCTTAAGGAGAATCTGAGGCTGCCGCCAGATGACCCTGCCCTTGGCCACATCCCCCCTGACTGGCCTCCTGGCCACCCCCAGGGCCCCTGAACTTCAGGGAGTCCTCTCTCTCCTCAGACTTTGCTGCAAAGACTGACCCATCCACCGCATGGGTGGTGGGGAGCCCGGTGCTCGCAGCAGCTCAGCCTGGGTTAGGACACTGGCTTTGCCTTTCCAGCCATGTGACCTTGGGGAAGATCCGTTCTCACCCATTTTCTGCACCCTGAGGTTTTTCGATCCTCTCTTGCCTCCAGGCCTTTGCAATGCTGTTCCTTTGCCTGAAACACTCTTCCCACCTTTCTTCGCCTGGCTGACTGTTAGGCATCTGTAATCTCAGTTCAGCACGTTCTCTGGAACCTTTGGGGAAGCCCCCCAGCCTGCGTTCTCTCCTGTCATCATGTGCTCCCCCTTTCGGCTTCCAAGTGCTGTCATTGTCACATCCCCCAAACCCAGTGCATTGTCCAGGGCACGGAGACGCCCAGCAGATGGTGGACCGATCCAGGGATGAGTGAGTGACCCCTCTCCACTCTGTCTCCTCCCTTGCGGGGTGGCTGTAATGATGCTGAGAGACACTCCAGGGAGAGGCCCCGACCACAGGAGGCTCTCAGCACGTGTCACCCCCACCCTGGTCGTCCTCCTACACCCAAGAACAGTGGAGGATCAGTCGACTCTGGCTCTGGTGAATTGCACCTTCTGCAGACTCTGAAAGTCGGTACAAGCTGGTTTGTGTGGGGTCACTGTGAGCTCAGGGTGGGCAAGGGTGGGAGACTGCCCTGCAGCCTGAAGGCCAGGGGGCCAGAGGAGGTGAGGAATGAAGCCCCCTCTCTCTGCACGAAGACACTTCCCGGGAGATAAGGAAAACTCGACTCATCGGTCACGTTCCCGGTGTCAGTAGCAGCTGCAGATACATTTTTAACATTTTGGCCTCTCAGACTCTCAATATTTATCTCAATAAATGTAACTCTGGGCTTTTTTCTCTCCCCTTATCTCTGCGGTAAAATACACAGGGAGCAGCGCAGTGAGAGATGAAGGGCTGACATGCAGTGAAAACTCATTTTTAGAGGTTTCGATCCAGTTCCAGCTGAGCAGAGCCGAGCGGCCGGGCGGGCTGGGTCGGGCGGGCAGACTCGGGGGCTGAGCTGAAGGAGATGAGGATGGAGGACGGGCATCTCTGGCAGGGGATCCCACCGCGGGGGACTTGTTTGGCTCTTCGAGATGAGAGCAGGGGTTGGGGAAGGGAGGGGACAGACGTTTAGGGCAGAACTGCCCTTAAACCAGGTCACAGGAGGCCCCTGGACTTTAGAGGACGCCCCCTCCCTGGGTCTCCTCCACCCGCTCGGCCCACGGGGGACGACTCTGCAGGCCAAGGGAAGGGGGATTGCGGGCCCCTCTAGACCCCACCCTGGGACCCCGGAATTCTCTGCCCGCATGGCCCTGCCTCCAGGATCCTGCTGCCCCTCCTGCCCAGGTCTGGGCTCCTGAGTGCCCCCAAGGGTGAACACTCCCCAGAGTATGGACACACCCCAGGCCCGAGGGGCCGCTGAGGGTCCACACCAGCCACACGCTCCAGAGCCTGCCCTCTCCCCTCCACCCAGCGCCTCCAACCTGTGCTCTGCGAGTTGGTTGTATGCCGCTTGGCCCTTGGAGCTGCCCGGTAGGGCAAGGGCCCAGAGCCCCTGGCTGGACGCCCTCACCCGGGCGGCAGCACAGAAGCCGTCATTTCCAGGTGGGCCCTGAGGACGGGCAGGCGAGGGAGGTGCTGCTCTGCTCGTGCTGAGTCCTCTCCCGTGAGCACTGCCTGAGACGGATTACTGTGGTGGTGGCGGTGGCGGCGGTGGCGGCGGTGGCCGTGGTGGCAGTGGTGGCAGTGGCGGTGGTAGCGGTGGCAGTCATCCTCAGAAGCAGACTAGACTCACTTCCTCAGGACACTGCACACAGAGGGAGCTCCGGGTAGCTGCCTCCATGTAAGAGTGTCAAGATCGCCCCTCACATCCCTCTGAGCCCTTCTCTGCTGACCTGGGGCAGGGCCGGCTGAGCCTCCCGGGCCCTTACCCTTCAGCCCGGACCAGAGCGCTGTGCCCAAGGCTGCCCGGGCCCTCAAGGGCTGAGCCTTCCTTTCTGTTGTCACAACAGTTCTGGCTGTGGGCCCCATTAGGCAGGAGGGAAGGGGTATCAGTTATAGGGCCACTGGGCTTAGAGAGGCATGGATTAAAATTCCAGGTCCTCCCTGAGCCTCAGTTTCCCCATCTATGAAGCAGGAGGAGCCACAGTGATGCTATAGGATCGGAGGAGAGTTCAATGAGCCCACAGGGAAGGGGCCTGGAGCAGCGGTGACCCTGGTCAGAGCTGCTGCAAGCATCAGCTCCTGGCCCTGTGACCCTTGGCAGGTTGTCTCACTTCTCTGAGCCTCAGTTTCCCCATCTGTAAAATGAGGAGAAGACAATTTTCCTCATCGTTTCATCGTAAAGATGAAAAGAAGTCATCACAGCCCCCGATTCCTACATCACACCTTGGCCCCTCCTAGAGACACTGACTCACCCCACACCCCCTTTCTTAGGTCCCCAGTGGAGGCCACCCTCAGGCCCGCCATCCCTGGAGCCCCATGCTTTGTGGCTAGGGGGTGAGGGTGGGGCAAAGAGGAAGGGTCTCCATGACCCCATCTCAGAGCAGACTAAGAGGCCTTCCCTTGGCCCTGCAGAGTCCTCCCTCCGTGGGCCTCCAGACTAAGAGGAACCAGAGCCGGCTCGATGCTTTACTAACTGATCAGCCTGTCGTAGAAAGATTGGTGTTGTCTCTAATTCCTTTGACATCATTTTAAATGCAGCCATTAGCCAAACATTCCAGGTGTTTAGAGAAACAACCAACAAGATGGTTCCTGCCTCCTATGCACGCGGAAGTAGGCTCTCCCTGGAGCCTGTGCATGCTGCAGATGCTTATGTTAAAACCAAGGAGGTCTCAGCTGTGTGCCACAATGGGCCAGCTAGATGGGCCTGGGCAGGCCAGGGCCAGGGATCCACTTAGATCAGGGCCTGGTCTGGCAGGAGCATACATCACAGGATTAGGGTGACAGACAAACTCCTCAGCCAGCCCGGGGATCTGAGTCAGCCAATCTGGGCCAGAGCCTCAGAGGTCTGCAGGGACGGCAAGTGGAAACCCACAACATGAGGCTAACGATTGGTGGGCAGTACTTCCTGAGCACTTGCGATGGGCCAGGCATGATTCTAAGGTTTTCGTATTTATTTATTCATTTAATCCTCTCTACATCCCATGAAGCATAGATCCTATTATTGTCCACAATTAGCAGAAGAGGAAACTCGGTAAAAAACACTAAGTGATGAGTTCAATGTCCTGTAGTTGGTGAGTGACAGAGGTGAGATTTGAACCCCAGGCATCTGGCTTCAGACCTACACTAAAGCACTGTTAGAAAGTCCAGAAGTCCCAGCCTAGTACAGAAGGTGCTCCATAACACGGCTCCTTCCAACATGTATCAGGTAGTTTTTGCTGCGTAACAAACTACCCCATAATAAATTGGCTTAAAACAGCAATGAACTAATAAACAAAGTGGCTGTGGTGGTGGGGATGGAGGTTACGTATAGGCTCAGCAAGATGGACCTCCCCTTATCAAGGCTGATCTTACCAAGACTATTGCTGACAGCATAATCTGCCAACACCAGAGACAAACATTGAGTCCCCAGTAAGGAACCATTCCCTGCAGGGACCTGCCAGCCACCTGGTGGCAGGTTGATTATACTGGACCTCTTCCCACGGGCTGGGGCTATGTTTTGAGAGGTTTGGGGGATTCAATCGGAGACGTAAAAGAAACTTTCCACTCCAAACAAATGGATTGAAGGTATATTTTATTATATAGAGGACAGTAAAGGCGATACTCCACAAACAGATCCGACTAGGCCAAATAATAAGAGGGAAAAACACCAGCTCGATTGGAAAAGGAAACACCAGATCGACTGAGATAGCAGCAGATTCGAATAGGTCATAATAAGAGGGAAAAACATCAGATTGATCGGAAAGGGAAACACCAAATCAACTGAAAGGAAATGACACAAATCAACTGGAAAGAGAAACACCAGGTTGACTAAGAAGAAAACACATCAGATCAGTTACTCACAACATCCACGCCCCACTGCCAGGGAGAGTCCCTTCAATTGACACGGCTGGGCGGGAATCTGATCATCAGAGGTCCTGGGCAAGGCGTCCCCGCCACAGGTGAGACTCCCACCAGGCCTCAGTTTCCAGCAGTTTATATAGCATCAGTAATTTCCAGAGTAAGCAGTTAGTTACAGAGTTTACAGAGCAAGTGTTCAGTGTTCCTATGCACAAATGGTTATCAGTTGCATACGTGCACTGAGGCCCCTGGCTATCATCCCAGCCCGGCAGTTGTGTACATGGATTGTTTCCCCTGGTTATCGTCCCAGCCTGCCACAGAGGGCTGGTCCATCCCAAGCTATGACGCCCAAAGAGCCTTGAAATGTTACAACTTGCAACTCTCTCCCTGGGAGAAGGGCCAGTTCCCACCACACAGAAAGCAGCTTTATATTCTTTGTGCGCTGGTGGCTATAGGTCAATGGAATGGCCAAACATGGCTGCACTCATGTCAAGACAGGCTGTGAGAACATGGAAGCGCCGGTGTTGGCCTACACAGCAGGAGCAAGAACACAGCAACCAGAATCAGGATGAGAAGTCCCCTTCCTCCTGCAATGTCCATGCAGTGTCCTCCAATGACAAAGCCTAACAATGTGCTCACTATGAAGAATAAATGCTTAGAGTCCAGTCAATCATTGCAGGCCAGTTACTGAAGGGTGAATTCTGAAGTGAAAGGCAAGAAATTGATAACTGGTACAGTCCACCCCTTTGGCTACTCAGCTACCATATGCTTCTACACACATTTGAACGTCATATTGCAACCAACTTCTTTATATCGCTACCTGACAAGATACAGCTATCCTTTTTGGAAGTGAAGAAACGCCCACCCTTGCCCACGTTGGGAAGGGGAATAGTCCCAACAGTCATTGTATTCATCACTGACTACATTCACTGCTGCTGAAATTTAGTGATGGTTCCACCGAATATTCTGTGACCTAAAGACTAAGCTGTAAAGTTAACCTCAAACAACTTGTATATAAAGTAAAAATCAGAAGAAGGAAAGAAAAAAAGAAAATGCTTAGTACATTCAAATAAACCCATGCATAAAGCAAACAAGGAGGAAATATGCAATGCTATTGCGGTCCTCAATCCTATCATTGGTCATGGGGCCACAGTTGATAACCAAGGCTTCCTTCTTCAACTACTCCTTCCATATTTCCATTGCCCTCAGTCAGAATCTCAAGTGGTCAGGGTTCTTTACCTAGTAGTGTGTCCCAAACCTTAATTTCTGAAGGGTCTGAGTCTTCATTTACTCCGCCCTTCTTGGTTGCTGTAGTTTTCCATTAACCTTCACTACGTGGCATGAAAGTACTAAGAGGAAACCCAGAGAATGGTTCTCCCTGCCTCCATTGTGTAGCAGCAGCCCAAATCCCCCTTGGTGATTGGGATAAACAAATCATCAGGACAGATTAAGCTTCTCTTGGCCTGTTGGTTCAATGGCACAGGAGCCCAAAACGGCCAGGTGGCAGCCTCATCCCCTAATTCAGCAGAGCCATGTTGGGCGCCTTGTTCGCCTTGTTTTCTCTCACATGAAGACTAAGCTCTTCAAGCCAGAAGAGCTCAAAGTTGCCAGGATGCGAAGCACAAACTCTGTGAGCGGGTGATTAGGTGTAGCAGCGGTGGTGCCTCTCCCACGTCCACTCCTTGTCTCCTGAACCCGGGTGTCCTGGCCCTGGGGCAGACAGGACCAGACAATAGACTCGGATTCAAAATGCATTCTGCAGCCTGTGAGAGAACTCCATCTTTCAGGGTGTTGTCTCCCAGTTGGCTCCACAACTGAGTCTTCAGTAGCCATCCCACCTTTCAATTAGGCCAGTCACTTCAGGGATGTGGCAAGACCAGCTAATTCTGTGGACACGAGCCAATGGCTGTGCTTCCCTTGCTGTGACATGAGTTCCTGGACGAGAAGCAATGCTGTGAGGAACGCCATGACGATGGGTAAGGCATTCTGGGAGTTCATGGATGAGGATGCTGGAAGGGGAATTATGGGCAGGGAAGGCAAATCCATATCCAGAACCCGTGTCTATTCCATGGGAATGAATCTCTGTCTCCTCTGACACAGGCACCATGCAATCCAGTCCTCAGGCTCACAGCAGCGTCCGACACCCTCTATGTGCCTGTCCACCAGCCTCGGCTTACCTGAGCCCCAGAGGGTTCTTCCTGCTTGCCTGGCAACGGCAGTAGCAACCCAGTGAACTTACCTGCCATTCAGGGGCTGCAAGTGCACGTTCCCCACCAAGGTCTGACACTCAACTTTGGCAAGGGGGACCCCCCGTCCGAGGATCTCCTTCCTTCCTCAGATACCCTCCTTCAGCCCTAGTGTATTCTTTAGAGTTCTCTTCTAACTCTGTAATTACTCTCCTGATGGAGGAAATGATTTTTATATTAACCTTCCCATTTAAATTACTGTGTGGTTTATCTCCTGATTGGACCTGGGCTGATACAGGCACCTCCCTCACAGTGCTGTAGTGAGGAAAAAATGATATAATTTGTATATAGCAACAGGCTCATGGAAATCATTCAGCAAATATTGGCAATTCTTATTTTGAAATAGAAAACCTATTTATTTCTGTTGCAGTGTATCTAGCTGGTTAAAACTTGACTTGTCTTTTTGTTGGGTTCTCTTTTGTCTGTAAGAGAAACTATTGAACCATAAACGTGAGGAGTGGTGGGGTTTAGAGTGGGTAATTTTCCTAAGTAGCCCAGGGCCTTCTGGGAGGGAATAAACAAGCAGACCAATTCCTGTTCTCTGAGATTCAAAGACCTGAAAACACATCAGGAAGGCCCAGGTCACTCTGACTGAGGCCCAGTGGTAGGAAAGGCAGTTAGTCCCCAGAAATGAGGCCTCTACTGGGGAGAAGGAGGAAGAAACACAGGCTTGACCACGGAGGCCAGTCAAGTGGCTAAAAACACTGAGAATGGTGAGTGTGTCAGGAAGGGACTGGGAAGAAACACTGGGTCCCCCATTGGTAACCTTGTGTGTCTTGAAAGGTGCCACTATGTGGGAATGAAGGATTGTCACATTGGGAGCCCATGTGTGTCAAAGGAAGCATTCACTTCAGTGAGGGGAGCAATGAAGGCAGGTGTAAGTCCTCCCCTGAAGAGCCCATTGGCCCAGGCAGAGATTGAAACTATAGGCGGGGTTGGGGACAGTAGCAGGAGGCCACGCTCATGGGTGTGTCCCATAGGGCAGAGACAGGACCCTTTGGACTGTTCAGGGTTCAGCTGCCTTCAACTCTGGGATCAGAACCAATGACCATGTTGGTCCCTTAAAGAATAACCAACTTCCAGCTGTGACCATTACACAGATGACAACATGGAGGCACAGAGAGAGGAAATAACTGACAAAAGGTCACTCAGCAAGTCAGCCATAAGCCTTGGGCTCATGTTCTCCCATTAAACTCCCGTGCAGGCCAGGAAGGAATAGGGACACGTTCAGAGACTCACCAGGAACAAGACAGCACACAGCACAGTGTCTGGCAACTCAGATGCCCACGATAAATTTCAACTCAGGGAAAGAGCAGGAGAGACAGAGATACAGGTAAAACAAGGAAGGTTCTGAAACATAAAGGAAGAGGACAAAGACTATGATGCCCATTTTATAGACGGGGAAACAGAACCAGTTGCCCAGGGTGGTGGGAGTGAAGAGAGGCCTTCACCACTTGTTAATGGTCTGTCTTCAGCTTGGGAAACTCTGCAGTTACAGAGCTTGAGGGGATCAAAAAGTGAAAATGCTTCGGATAATTGATTCTCTTGCATAGGCAGCTAGGCTAAAAATAATAGACAAACCACGGGAAGCACAAGCAGAGCCACCCAACAGTCAGGCAGCCCAGGCCACGAAGGCCTGGGAAAGATGCCGCTTCCGCTGTTCGTCAGCTCTGACACTGGGCTGACCTGAACTAGCTCCCTGGACTTCTCCCCAGTCTTCTCTCCATCAGTTCCCACAATTCAGGAAAGAATGTTCTGGTCAGGGGACAGAGAGTGCTCAGGGCTCCTCACCCCTCCTCTGGACTCATCATCACACACAAAGACAGGCCAGCCCCCTCCCTGCTCTCCCTGTTCTGGCTGATTCCTTCCTCTTCGCCCCCCACTCTGCAGGTAACATTTGATCCTGTCACTTCCAGTCTCACACACACATACACACACACACACACACACACACACACACACACACACACATACGCACACACCCACAGATACTGAGAAGCAGTAAAATGAGTGGTTAAAAGCAGGGCTCTTAAATCACACTGACCTGGGTTGGAATGCCAGGTTGGCCATTTCCCAGGTGACTTGGGCAGGTTACTTAAATGCTCTAGGCATTATTTTCCCTATCCATAAAATGGGAATATTACATACATATCCATTTCGGCCAAGATCCTGCAGAAACCCAGCTCATCCTCACCCACTGCAGATGGGCCTCTTCCAAGTTCTCTCTCTATGTGGGGAGGGAAGCAGAGACCACGGTAAAGACAGCTCCAGGCTTACGTGATCCCAGCCAGCCACCCCAGGGGAAAGGGAGGGCTTTCGCTGCGCAGTATCCATTCGCCAAACCCCAGGGACAATTTCCCATAGGAGGGACTTGAGCCATGTGCCGCCCACTGCATCAATCACTATGGTCATCGGGATGGCAGTCACTTCTGGGCCACATGCTTACCCTGGTGGCCAGGGGATGAGCCCCTCCAAAAACACAGAGAGTGGAGAAGAGGCAAACAAGAGGAATGAGGCTGATGCTGACGAGTGGAAGAAGAGCAGGACAGTCCTCAGGCAGAAATACACAGCAGAGGTCCCCCGACTGCCTCCTGGAATTGTGGTGAGAGCTGAAGGGGGCTCTGCACGTGAGATACTTTAGTCCCCAGTTAAGTACTCAGCAAATGCTAACTCTCCACATCATCACTGTCACTTTCCAGATAAAGCCAGCAGACTTCCACTTTCACCCACCATGGAGTAAGTAAATCTAAGAGATTAGATTTACCCTCCTGTCTTAAATAATTTACAAATCAGACGAAACATATGATGTAACATATGTTTCAGTTTTCAGACAATAGGCGGCCCAGGGAAGCGATCCTTGAAGAAGGAAAACAAAAGAGGTAATGACTAGTGTCCCTGGCTTGTTGCCTGGAGAGAGTGTCCAGGCCCAGCATAGGAAGGGAACCCGGCACAGCCCGGAAGTCTCTCTGAGTAGAGGAGACGGTTGAGAATTCTGGGAGGTGGAGGTGGCTAGAATTTACAGGGAGGGGTACTAGAGAGGAGCAAGCTAATCAGAGAGGAGAGAGCTACACAGAGAGAGACCTCCAGAACTGCAGAGGATTCTGAAATGGCACATAAAACATTTGACCAGCTTAAACTAGTTTTGCTTCCTTAAAACAGGTTATTGATTAATCAAACCTTGCTCAATAACAGAGACAGCACTGTGCATGTACCAAATCGGAACCCATAGCCCCAGGGTGACCCTGGAACCAAGAATCTTCAGAAATATTGCCACGTGAGCCCTTTACAAAGAGAGAATTCCTTCAATAAGGAAAATTCGGCCTCCAGCAGCCCAAGTAGCTTGATTATGGATGGATCTGAAACTAGCCAATCAGCTAACATGGGCCCAGCTGCAGCTTAGGAGCCTATAACTCCTTAAATGTCACCCTGAGCTTTGGATCAGGGAGACAGATTTGAGAGCTTTACCTCCTGTGTCCTTGCTGGTCGACCTCATAATAAAGCTCTTTCTTCTCCCGAAAGCAGTGCCATAGTATCAGCTTTTATGTGCAGGGGGCACTGGGCCCTTGCTCAGTAACAACTCCCCTGGAACTTTTAACTGATCATCACACGCATGTGAGTAAACTACCCAAGACTGGGATGGAGGAGAACAACGGAAAGGAGCAGGTGGAACACTATGCCTGGAATAGCTCATTTCCCAACCAGCTAGAGTGGGGCAGCAGGCTGAGTACTCAGAAGGCTATTAGCTACCAGTGGAGGGAAGTTAGCTATAGTTTGAAGATTGCTCCAATCCTGGCAAAAAAAAAAAAAAAAAAAAAAAAAACTTAAAAGCAAGTCTCAGAATCAAACTATTTTCAAGCAATTTAACTGCAACCCCAAACAAAGATCAAGACTATTTAAAAGAACAGGAAAATATCTAGCACTCAACAAAGCACAATTTATAAAGTCCAGTGTCCAATAAAAAATTACCAAGCATGCAAAGAAGCAGAATCATATGAACCATAAGGAGGAGAAAAATCAGTCATTAGAAATAGACCCAGAAATGACAAGGTTGATAGAATTAGTAGTGAAGGATATTAGAGCAAATATTCTAATTACATTCTATATGTTCAAGAAGGCAGAGGAAAAGATATGCCATAGAAGATATTTTTAAGTGCCCAAATAAAATTTCCAGAAAAGAGAAATACGTTGTGATATGCACTATATATTAGATAGGATTAACTGCAGAAGAGAAGGCTAGTGAACTTGAAGATATAGCAATATAAATTATTCAAAATGAAACATAGAGAAAAAAGATGAGAAAGAAATATGAGCAGAGCATTAGTGTTCTCTGAGACAGCTTAAGTAGCCTCAGTAGAATCCCCCAAAAAGGGGGATTGGGAAGAAAAATTATTTGCATAAATTTTGATGAAAACTTTTCCAAAGCTGATAAAAAGCTATTCAATCCCAGAAAGTTGTGCTCCATAGCACACTCTTTTAATTATTCTCCTGTGCCACCTCCCATTACAGAGCTAACCAATGCATTCTCCTATGTAAAAATCTTTTAAAACCCACCTCCTTTGTTTAAAAACCAACCTCCAGGCTTATGCATTTACTGATCCCTGCCTGGCGCTCTCTGCCCCAGACCCCACGTAGCTAGCTCCTTCCCACCATCCAGGCCTCTGCTCAAGTGTCACTTCATCCTACCGAATTTGTGTCTCCGCCCACCCCCACACCGCCACCCAACTGCAGCCCCAGACCCTCTTCTTGCACGTGGTCCTCATTTATTTCCTTCAGGCACAACATCACTGTCTGGAATCAACCCGCTATTGTCGACTCACTTATTAGCTGCCTCCCCTAGGCAAGGGCAAGAACATTGCCTGTATTTTTTCATGGCTATATTCTTAGTCCCTAGAACAGTGCTTAACACAGAGCAGGTGCAAGATATCTATTGGTTGGATGGATAAATGAATGAAAGAATAAATGAACGAATTTCTATATCCCCAATCCTGGCATACTGCCCAGCACATGATGTTTTCCAACAAATGCTATTTAAATAAACAAATGGATGTTTGAAGTACAACTACCCTAGAAGTTACCATAAATCAGGTATGAATTTAATCTTTGATTTGTCCATGAAACAAGTTTTGCTTAACTATTTGAAAGAATCAGTAAGATAGTTAAGGAGATGTTTGTCCTCTTTAAAAGAGTACATTATTTTCTGACTATTTCTATTCATATATTCATTGTCACATAGGACCACAGTCTCCTTTAACAGATGAGAAAACCGAGACTCAGAGTGAGGGAAGAAGACTCATGCAAGATCATACACAGAGTCACAAACAGATCTGGGACAAGAACCCAGCTCTCCTGGGTTCATAGTTACTTCTGAAGCAGCCAGGAAGTGCTCTCATAACTTGCTTGTGGACACATAAATCAGCACAATTTTCTTGAAGGCATTCTAATTACAACAATAATAACAATTGAAAAAACAATAATGGTAAATGCTTTAAGTCCTCATGACAACCCTAGGAGGTGGGTACTATTATAATCCCCATTTTACAGATGAGGAAACTGAGGCCCAGGGAGGTGAAGTATTTTGCCTATGGTCAAATAGTTTACAGACAGTGGAGCCAAGATTTGAACTCAAACAGTCTGGCAATGTGCACCAAAAGCATTTGATCTGATAGATCCACTTCTAGGAACTTCTCCCAGGAAAAGGATTATGATGCAGAGGATGACACATTTAAAATGAATGACACTGTGTTTCTAAGAACACAGACCTGTTGACTTGAAAAGGCTCAAAACGAGTTTATTTGGGAATAGTCAAAATAATTACACTTCTGGATGTGCATGCTATGGCAAACCACACGCAAGTCCAGCAAACAAAGGAGGGGAGCTGCTTTTATAGAGAAAACCGGAGTAGGGCAGGGCTGTTCTAAAGAAAGTCCATTGGCGGAAAGTAACAGGTCAGGGCACCCATGACTTCTCATTGGCTGAAGTGTGGTGTTTCTTATTGGCTGAGCTGCAGCATTTCTCATTGGCTGGGCTGTTGCTGGGTGGAGAGAGAAATCTTCCCTCAGTAGTAAAGTAGTTTTACTTCATTTTGAAGATGCAAGCCTCTTCCCTTCCTGTTTGGTGTAATTGACCATGTGTAACAGGGTATGAGAGCTCCCCCTACGGGCCTTCCCCACTCCAATTTAGTTCAAATTTATTAATTTCCACAGACCTATTCTTTTGACACAGATCAGGCATGGTATTTCTCCACGACCAGTAGATATCTGCTCCTGGTTCACTGATGCAGGCGTTGCAGACGTGGTTTGCCTCTTGCTCTGAGACGGAGCATTTCAAGACACTGAGAATCTTGTCTGTCTGGAGGGAAGGACTCAAGACCTTTCTCCCAGGTCCCAGTGCGGTCAGCCCCCTAGTGTCCCGCCTCAGGGTGATATGACTCCCGGAGCACATTGCTCAACTCCAGCCTGGCACACCCCCACCCCCACCCCGCATCCCTCATTCATAACACCCCTCTCGCTGTTTGTAGAAAACTGACATGCTGGTGGGGGAGGGAGGAGGTGGGAGGAGGCACATTGCTTCAGCCTGAAAGGATCTGTTTTGCAGGCAGACAATGGATTACAAAGGGACAAGCCAGCAGGGCTGAAATAGCAAACAACTTATACGGGGATGTGGCAGGCCTGTTGCTTAATGGGGAGGTCAGGCGTGAGGACACAAGGGCAAAACTCCTGCCTTCTCCTTCTCGCCTCAACAGGGCGGTGTGGCAGGGATCCTGAAGACACTTCCCCACAGGAGGGCCGGGGTTGGTCTCCCCCTTCTCCCTCCATCTGGTTTCATTTATCAAGACATTAAGGAGGCTCCTAATGTGAATTCCCTGAAATTTCTCCATTCTGTGGTTTCCACTGAAGGTTATGTATTTCTCATATTTGTGCTTTTTTCCTTTTCCTAACAGCTTAAATGTCAAGCGTCTCTTCTCTGGAAGCACTGAACTGAGATAGAGAGGATTAGAGGATATTTTTATCCCATTTAAAGGTGACCTGGAGCGAATAGGGGTAAACAGACCTACTGGAGGCTTCACCTCATTTCTCTTCTCCCCCCCCCGGTTCCTGCCTTCTTGCTCCCACTTCCCACCTCCTCAAAGGCTGCCCGGGGAGCTCCAGCACTGGGGGGATTCATGCATCCTCCAGGGCCTGCCTTCTAGAAGTCCAACTCCCACATTAACCCTGATCTGAAGTGAGTTACCACTGAAAGGCTCCTATTTCCTGGAAAATTGAAGGGAGGGGTCTGGTGGGCAGAATAGGAAGACCCTTCATGCCTTGGAATGAGATTCCAGGCACAGCTCCTCTGTGGCAACACCTTGCAAATTACCCACAGGACCCTTGGAGCCCCCTGAGAAGACATCATGTTTCGAATGGGTCAGCAGCAGGATGTTAAAATCAGCTGACAGGAGCTCAATAGAAACTTATTAATGCAGAGCAGCCAAGGCTGCTTAAATATTTAAAAGTACAATTCATCACTTGAAAGGCTAGTTAGGGCCGCAGAGAGATGCCAATCTTCTGGGATCTTCATTGCTGGGATTTTAGCTATGGGAGCATCTTGCACTGTGTATTATTCATAATAATACTTTCCATTTACTGAACACCTACTATGTGCCAGGCACTATGTGATGAACTTTACATACATGATGTCATTTCATCTCCGCAATAACTCTGAGAGGCAAAGACTGTGGTTAACCATTTTATATATGGAAAAATACAGGTTCAGAGAGGCTGAGTCACATGCTCAAGGTCACACAGCAAGTAACGGGCAGAGTCAGAATCTAAACTCAAGTGTGTTAGATGCTAAAACCCACACTTTTGACTTTTGCTTCTGTCGTGATGTAGTAACAGTTAAGTTACTGTACATGCCCCATCACCGCCTCTATAAACAAATGAAAAAATGGAAAATGTACATGAAACAGCTATTCCAGACACTGGACAGCAGACAGTGAAGAACTGTGATCTCTGAGAGAAGAGAGACACATGATTTGAGCCCCATAAGCACACCAGCTTTCAACCTTGAGTCACTTTTCAGGTCACAACACAGGAAGGGTAACGAAAGGAGAAAGGGGCAGCTTCACTGAGATCTGAGTTTGGGGAGACAGAGGTGACTGGAATCTGCAGGGAGAGTAGCAGAGAAGAGGGAGCTATACAGGGAAAGACTCCAGAAGCCTGCACAGAGGGCCTCGTGAGTCTGTGGCTGAATACTAAGCCGTGCAGGCAAAGGGTGAAAGTCCAGGCAGAGAATAACTGAAGAGCACAAATCTCAGAGTTCACCGGGCTGTGCAACTTGAATCTGACCATCTGGGGTGGAGAGATCTCATGGAACATTTGGGGTAATAAGTAAAGCCTTTTACGGATAGTGCCTTAGAAATGAGGCTAAATTAGCCCTCGAGTAAAGGCTGCTCCACCCCCATCATAACAAAGCTACAAAACAAGACCAAATGGGTCAAGCTGATTGTCAAGTAAACATTGTCAAAACAACTTTAACACTCCTTAAAGGAACACAAAAAGATCCAGAAAAGCAAAAATGAAACACTCAAAAGGTCCAACATACAATCATAAGTTACCAGCCATGCCAAGAAACATAAAAATGTGACCCCAAACTAGGAGAAATAGGAGAATAGAAACCGACCCAGAAATAATAGACATGATGGAACTAGCAGGGTAGGATTTTAAAATAACTATTTTTAGGGCGGGCCCGAGGGCTGCCGGGGCGCGCATGGCGGAGCGCGCCCGCACGCGGGCCTCTCCTGTCCGCAGACGGCGGCGGCCGGAGACCGTGCGCGAGGCCTCTGAGGCCGAGAGTGAATGTCTGCCGCCCCGCTCTCCTCGGCCTCCTCTCTGGGGCCCCGGCCTGCACGGCAGGCTCCGGAGGAGGAAAGTCCCCTCCGCCGGGCCTCTCCTAGAGCTTAGTTTGGGTGTGGTGGAACAAGGACCCTGGAGCTTAAGTATCCCGAAGATGAAGAGCTCAAACATCCTGGTGTCCTGTTGGCGGTTATCCTTATCTCTGCTGATCAGCTCTTCGAAATAGTTTAAATATTTGTTTCTTGAAGGCTTTGTCGTCTTGACCAGGGCAAAACAAGTGGTTGCTCTAGGGCTGCAAGGTTAGTAGGATGGCGCCAAGTGTCAGTGCGAATCACCTGTGGCTCTTATTAAGGTTGCTGCAAGTATAAAATGCTTAAGAGGACCCCATGCACATTTCTGGAGCTCTTTCTCTGTGTGTCTCCCGTCTCCCCTTACTCTACTCTACAAAGATAAGAAGTAGACAGAGAGAGTAGCTTGTACAAGTCTATAGAGAGGAAAAAGCAGGTTTCATATGACACACCAAAGGTGAATGTGTTGCACTTCTCAACAGCAACTCTGGAAGCGAAAGGATAATGGAGCAAGGCTTCAAGTTTCTGAAGGAAAATTACTTCTAATTTACAATTCTGTACAAGCCAAGCTATCAATCATGAGGCTAGAATAAAGTTATTTTCAAACCTAAAAGGTCTCAAAAAATACACATTCCACGTATCCTTTCTCAAGAAGCTAATGGAGGATGTGTACCACCTAAATGAAGATTAAACCAAGAAAAAGTGGGACATGTGATCAAGGAAATATGAAACCCAAAATGAGAGAGAGGTGAAAGCAATTGCAGATTGATGGTTTTGAACAGTAAGATGAAATTAATGAGCAACTAATATGTCTGAACAAACTGAGAGGAGGCTTACCCTCCTGGGCCATAGTTTGGGGTTAAATTAATGATTATTATATAAGAAACTAACCAAATGTTTTAAAAGAATTTTTATTACATCTATCAATTTATTCAAACTTTTTAAAGGGATAAACAAAACTTCCTGAAAAGAGTATTATGATTTTGGTGTTTGGCGTTCTTACATTACACTTCCCCTTTGTTTATGAGGAACTACATTTTAACTGCCTTGCCTTACAGTTTTAAGAGGAAATGCAGCAAACTGGAAATAAAAGCAAAAGCAGAGAAAAAATAATAATAATAATTATTTTTAGAATAAATAGGATTTAAAATAGCTATATAATATATATCTATAATAACTACAGAGAGGGAGAGTTAGTTCTCCCAGCTAAGGGGAAGAAAAAAAACTGAAAAAACTAAGAGAGGAAAAAGAAAAAATTAAAATTATATATATCTATAGCTATAGCTATCTATTTATATATATATATTCACAACCTTTAAGTAAAATATGTACTTAATGAAGAGACAAATGAAACATATTAAAAAGAACCAAATGGAAGCAAAATGAACAATTCACTAGATGGGAACAGCAGCAGAATAGACACTGCAGAAGAAAAGATGAGTATACATGAAAACATAGCAATAAAAACTATCCAAACTGAAGCACCCAGAGAAGAAGATTGAGAAGAAAAAAGGAACAGAGCATCAATAACCAGTGGGACTATATCGAGAGGTCCACCATATGTGAAATTGGAGTTCTGAAAAAGGCAGGGGAGTGTAGAAAAAAATTTTGAATGGCTGAATTTTGTCCAAATTTTATGAAAATTATAAATGCACAGATCCAAGGATCTGAATAATCCCCAAACAGGATAAATACAAAGAAACTACACTAAAACACATTACAAATAAAGTGCTGAAGAAATAGTGATAGAGAAAAATTTTAAGCAGACAGAGCTATAAGACACATTACATACAGGGAACTGAGATAAGAATGACCATAGACTTTGTGTCAGAAACAATGCAAGCCAAAAAAAAAACAAATCAGCATCTCGGCATGACATCTTTGCAGTGTCAAAAGAAAATAAAATGTCAGCTTAGGATTCTAGCTCCAGAGAAAATATCCTTCAAACATGAAGGCAAAATAAAAACTTTGTGAGACAAACAAAAGCTTAAGAAGTTTTTGCTACCAGCCCTGCACTACAGGAAATGTCGGCAAAAGGTCTTCAGGTTGAAAGAAAATGGTGGCACTTCACATTCCACACGTAAGGAATATAGACGTCCCCACTCCATCCTATCAACAAGTAAAGAGCTAAACAGACTGAAAAATCCACTCTTCTTGGAGCCATAAGAGCAGTGAGAACACAGGGCAAACCACTGCCCCCAAGCCTGCAGAGCCACAGGCGAATACAGGTCACCACAGCTGCCAGAGCAGACTCATGAGCGGAAGCCTCCGTGGGAACCAGTGCTGGGGTGGGAAACCCTGAACTGTGATTGACGAATTGCTGGAAACTCAGTGTGGACAACGCAGAGAATTAAAACCTCCAGAGGAGCCCGGTCATAGGGGTCTCCCACACTTTTGTGAGTTTTACCTCCAGGAGCTCCACCAGGTTCTCACAGTAAATACTGGAGAAAACTCCCCTCAGCTTCTGGCAGGGGGAGGGAAAATGAACCATTTTAAAACATGGCAGAGCACTCTGTTCTTAACAAGGCCTGCTCTCTGGAGAAACTAGTTAACCAGGGCCTAACCTGCTGGGGTATTATCAGAGCCTAACTGACATGGGAGAAGGGGAATATCCAACTCCAGCCCACTCTAGCCATCCTCTCCCACCTAAGTGGGGAGAAAAAAACTGAGAAACTCTTGTGAAATTCACAGTCCAGAAGCACAGGCTCATTAAAAGACTGAGACATACATAGAACTTTTCCCCTCCCCCCAACACCTCACCACCACATCACTAGAGGCCTATTTACAGCAGTTCCTTTTACCAATACATCATATCAGACTATCAAGGAAAAGCTACAAGGCATACTAAAAGGCAAGACCACAAAGTGAAGAGACAGAACAAGCATCAGAACCATATATAGCAGGGGTATTGGAATTACCAGTCCGGGAATTTAAAACAACTATGACTAATATGCTAAGGGCTTTAATGGATAAAGTAGACAGCTTGGAAGAACAGGTGGGCAATGTAAGCAGAGAGATGGAAATCCTAAGACAGGACCAAAAAGAAATATTAGAGATCAAAAACACTGAAAGAAAAAGGAAGGATACCTTTGATGGGTTATTAGTAGACTGGACATGGCTGAGGAGGAAAATGGTAACAAATGAAAACTAAGATTTACCAAATGAATGAAGAACACTGGAAATGGTAAATATGTGTATAAATATACAAGACATTTTTCTCATTTTTGAAATTTCTTTAAAAGGTAGCCCTTTAAAGCCAAAATAGTGGCAATGTATTGCAGGATCTATAACATGTGAAAGTAAAATATACGAAAGCAACAGCAAGAAGGATGAGATAGGGAAAACAAAAGTTCAGTCATACATTGTTTAACAACAGTATACGTTCTGAGAAATGCATCATTAGGCGATTGTGTCATTGTGTGAACATCATAGAGTATACATACACAAACCTAGATAGTATAGCCTCCTACACACCTAGGCTATATGGTACTAATCTTAGGGGACCACCATTGTGCATGAGGTCCATCGTTAACTGAAACATCGTTATGCGGCGCATGACTGTACACTGTTGTAAGGTTCTTACATTACAAGTGCTGTGGTATAATATTATTTGAAGATGGACTGTGCTATGTTAAAGTGGCATATTGTAAACCATGGAGGAACCTCTAAAAAATAAATCAAAAGAGAAGTATAACTAATAAGACAATAGAGAAGATAAAACAGAATACTAAAAAAATGCACACTCTATTCGAAAAGGGGCAGGTAAAGAGGAAAAATGGAACCAAAAACTAGTGAAACTAATAGAAAATAAGTATCACTTAATAGATAGACTTGATAGACTTAAATCTAACCATATTGTTGATTATATCAAGTGCAAATACTTCAAACACTCCAATTACAAAGCACAGCTTGTCAGACTGGGTAAAAAATAGAGACTTAACTCTCTGCTGTCTATAAGAAACACTCATTTTATATACTAAAGACAGATTAGTTAAAAGAAAAGAATAGGAAAAGATATACCATGTAAACAGCAACTGTGAGAAAGCTGGAGTGGTTATATTAACATCAGCAAAGTAGACTTCAGGACAGGATATTAAAAGAGATCAAGATGCGTGATAAAAGGGCCAATTCATTAATACTACATAACATTTCTAAATGTGTAAGCATCAAATCACCAAATAACAGAGCTTCAAAATACATGGAGCAGGAACTGAGAAAACAAAAGGGAGGAATAGAGAAGTTCACCATTAAATCAGTCAGAATACTGAAGACTTGAACAACACCATCTTGACCTGATTGATGTTTATAGATCACTTTCCCCATCAACAGGAGAATACACATTCTTTTCAATTGCACATGGACCATACACCAAGACAGCCCAGATGCTGAACCACAAAACAAGTCTTCAAACATTTTTTAAGAGGATTAAAATTCTACAGTGTTTGAACTTTGACCACAACATAATTAATAAGAAATCAAAACAGATATCTGTATAATTCCTAAATATTTGGAAACACAGCAACTCACATCGAGACAATCCGTGGGTCAAAGAAGAAATCACAAGTAAAATTTTTTTTAATGTTTTGTTTTGTTTTGTTTTGTTTTTTTGTGAGGAAGATCAGCCCTGAGCTAACATCCATGCTAATCCTCCTCTTTTTGCTGAGGAAGACCGGCTCTGAGCTAACATCTATTGCCAATCCTCCTCCTTTTTTTATTCCCCAAAGCCCCAGTAGATAGTTGTATGTCATAGCTGCACATCCTTCTAGTTGCTGTATGTGGGACGCGGCCTCAGCATGGCCGGAGAAGCGGTGCGTCGGTGCGCGCCCGGGATCCAAACCCGGGCCGCCAGCAACGGAGCGCGCGCACTGAACTGCTAAGCCACGGGGCCGGCCCTTTTTCATATTTTGAAGTGAATGACAATGAAAATGCAACCTATCAAAATTTGTAAATTTTGTAAGTAATAAAACACTATTTAAAGGGAAATTTACACCTTTAACTACTTATAAAAGAAGAAAGGAATAAAATTAATGACCTACATTTTCACTATAAAAGCTAAAAGAAAAAAAAAGAATAAGTTAAATCCAAAATAAGGAGAAAGACAGAAATAATAAATATGAGAGTGGAAATCATTTTCTGATAACAGGTAATAATAGAGAAAAATTAACGAAATCAAAAACTGGTTCTTTGAGAAGACTAATGAAATTGATAAACCTTTAGCTAGATTGATTGAGAAAAAAGGAAAGACGCCTCAAATCATAAGTATCAAGAATGAAATAAGGGGTATTTACTAGAGATTTATCGAAATTAAAAGGATAATAAGAGAATATTGTTAATAATGATATGCCAACCAATTTGACAACTTAGACGAAATGGTCAAATTCTTTATAAGACACAAATCACCAAAACTAACACAAGAAAAAATAGAAAATCTGAATAATCCTGTCTATAGTAAACAAATTGAATTTCTAATTAAAAACCTTCTCACAAAGAAAACTCCAGGCCCAGATTGATTCCCTGGTGAATTCTAAGCACCATTTAGATAAGAAATGATAGCGATCTTACACAAATTCTTTCGGAAAATTCTCAACTCATTCCTCGAAGGCAGTGTTACCTTGATAACAAAACTAAAGACATTATAAGAAATGTAAACTACAGAGTAATATTCTTCATAAATGTAGATGCAAAATACTTTTTAAAGAAATTAGCAAATCAACTTCAGAAATACATAAAAAAGACATCATGTCCTAGTGGGGTTTAACTCAGAAATGCAAGGCTGCCTTCACATTTGCCCACTGCCCCTCGCTGGCTGTGCTCATTGTCACATCAGTCCTGTTGCTCGTGACAGCAATGAACTCCCTCTCCTCCCCCTCATTCATTCTGCAGATATTTGCAGAATGCCTGCAATTGGCCAGCCACACATTAGGCAGCAGATGTAAGAAATGAATAAGATACCACGGCTTTCCTTGAGTACCTCATGGTGCAGTGTAGACTCGCGATAAGGATGTAAGAAGAGAGAAGTGAGTACAAAGTGCAGAGGAGGAAGTCATCCATCTGGGAGACAGAGGAGGAAGTTACTTATTGCCCCCAAGGGAAGCCATGGGGGAGGAGACTCTTGATTTGGGCTTTGAAAGATAAGCAGGTTCAGGTGTCAAATACATGTCATTTATTTTATGTGCCTTCAACTACATATGTTTAGGGACAAGGAACTCACAGGGCCCTATATGGCTCAAACATGTCAAGGTAGCACTTGAATTTTTAGGTCTTATAATACATACCAGATCCAAGGTCCAGGGCATCTGGGCTATTTCACAGGAATTGAATTCAAGGGTCAAGTTCACTGCAGCAGACACTGTCAGTGCTCCACTCATACCTCTGTCGTGACCCCAGAGGTCACCTTCACCATTCATGTGGGCAGCTCCCTACCACACATTTCTGCCTCTGTCTTCTTAAGGGCTTTCTCTGGCTGCAGAACTGGCTCAGCCTATGAGCAGGGCACGCCACAGCATCAGGCGTCAGTGGCTCCAGGAGTTAGTTGACATCCCTCAACTAACCAGTGAGGGCAGAAGTCGGGGGAAATCTCTCAGCTAACTTGACCCTCACTGGGGCAGTTCCAAGGTGTGTGTACACAGTCTCTCGCTGACAGCCAAGCTAGATTTAGCTGCAATTGTCCACAGTGCTAACCTGCTCATTAATGCATCTATATTGACCTTCTTCCTTCCCCCTCTCACCTCCACACTCTCCCACCGATGCGTCCCAGGATCACCTCCCATATAAAGTACTTGCACCCAAGTTTCTGTCTCAAGATCGTCTTCTGGGGAAGCCAAACCAAGATAGACACTCCTGTTTAACAATGCCTGCTACATAATTTTTCATCCGGCAGAATTTTTATACTATGCTGGTGTAGCTGGGATGCATCTCCCACTTTACAGATGGGGAAACTGAAGCTGAGAGAGGCTGGATGGCCTGCTCCAGGCCACCCAGGGACTGGTGGAAGGGCCCAGGCCAGCGCACATGCCTCAAGTTTCCAGTGCTGCGTCTGCCACCTCGAGCCTCCTGGAAATGAAAGGGAATCGCTGAGACCAAGATGGAAGACACATATTGGGAGCTGAAATGTTCCTGTGTCCATATGCTCTGCCCAAGTCATGGAATTTGAGGAGAATGAAGATTCTCACCCTCCAAAATGACTCTCACTCCTCCTGTTGTGGTGCCTGAAATTCCACTGTGAAATTCAGCACTGAGATCTTTTAAAATACTAATGTCCCTTGGAGACGGTGTTGGGGAACTGTCTCAGGATGCTCTGCCTCATAAAGAGAGTCCACTCTCCCATGAAGAAAGTGGTGGCCAGAACCCCGACTCCTGGTGTCCTGCTGTTTCTTCCGTCTTCCCTAGTAATGACATTAACGATACCAAATACCCACTGGTGCTGGCCACAGGCAGGCAGAGTTCTAAACTCTTTGCACATGACCCACTTAATCTTCACAACATCTCGTGAGGCAGGAACTCTTCATAACCCCATTTTACAGGGGAGGAAACTGAGGCACAGGGGGTGGGAATGCGACATATTAGGTTACACAGCTCATAGGTGGTGGAACCGAGATGTGAACCCAGTGACTCCAGCTGTGACCTCCTCTGTTTTACACCTCAACATATAACCCATCTGGCTGGGGGCTCAGAAACCCCACGCAGCACCTCTGTCCCTTCTTCTGGCTACAACTCCCATCTTGGCAATAGAGGGTGACCTGCATCCCTTAGCGGAAAAGGAGGCGTGGGGCACATCAAGCTGATCACCGTCTCCCTTTCATGCACCATTGATGCTCCTGGATAGCCACCTTCTCCCTGACCCAGCTGGAGGCCGGCCATGCCCCCTCCAGCTTTATGGGCACCTTTAATCCCTATAATCAATGCGCCAGCAAAGCAGGTTCAGAACCAACTGTATATACACCAGATCATCCTGAAGGTCCCCTCCAGACCAATCAGCCAATATGCCTGCAGTGCTCATGACGCCTGGAATCAATGTTGTGTGTGTGAGTTGGGGGGATGGGAAGGCCTATGGTCTCTCTTTTCCCCCTCACAGCCTGTCTGGGATAACCAAGCACCTCTCCTGCAAATAAATACCTCTCCTCCAATCAGCTCCTCGGGCCCTGGAAGGCTGTCCTCTCAGGGTCACCTTTAGTTTCTTCTTGCCAGCTTTATACCTGGACTGAGCCTTGAGTGGGGCACTTCACATGCAGGACTTCATGCCCCCTCCCACCACAGCGGCCCTGTGAGGTGGGGGTTCTTATCTGCTATTTCATTATGTGCGCTGAGGTTCAGAAAGGTTAAGTGAATTACCCAAAAATGCACAATAACAGTGGACTTTTGTGGAGTGCTTAGCATTTTCCTCATAACCATAGGAAGCTGGCCTATTATGGTTACCTCCATTTCACAGATGATGAAACAGAGGTACAGAGGGGTTAAATTACCTTCAGTCTCACAGGGAGAAAGTGCATTTCACACTCAGGTGATCTGGCTCCAGAATCTGGGCTCTTCTAAACCACTTGGCTGCAGCTGCCTGTGAACTGCATCCAGTCAGCTACTCTACCCACCCACCCTCACATGATGAAGCTGGAGTTGCCTCTCAGGAGTCATTTTCCCAGAAAAGATAGTGACTGGAGAGTATACACCAGTGTTTATCATTGTGTTAAAAACACACCATCAGAGGATTCTGGGAAGATGGTGGAGTACATAGCATCAGGAATCCGTCTGATGTAACTAGTTTGGAACTCTGAAGTCTGTTGAAGGCTTGCAAGTTCCAGGGGAAGATTTGGAGGGTAAATTGTGGTTAATTTTGGTCACTTTCAGCTCTTGGCACAGTAGCAGTACCCACCCTCCACCGCCAGCCATGTGGCAGCCAGCTCTGAAACTATTCCTGGAGCAGCCTGCGCACAGCTTGTGAGAGCCAGGGTGGGCAAAAAGGACCCTGACCTCCAAACAGTGGGGACATCTGCTCTGATTGCTTATTGCTGCTTCTGATCACAGAGGTGCAGAAGAGGCGAGCAGCCATTGGTGTTGCACCTCCCTCCATTGTTACAAGTTCCTCCTCTGCTGACCAAAGGGAAATCCAGGGGACTTAAAGGGCCAGCACCTCTTTGCCCACTTCATTTTTTGCTCTTTCCCCTTTTGGGAGCCAGACAATAAGGACTAGGACATTCAAAAACAACTACACATATGGGAAAAATTAGAAAGTGACTGTGAGTGCTCAGAAAAGACCTAAGAAGACCTTAAGTTTATACCTCAGACTGATCCTCAGCACAGGGACAGACTACAACAATTAAGAAAACAACAACAAAAAAAGGCAAACTCTGGGGAAGGGGGAGAATCTGATCTCCAGAATTACCACATTATTAGATTCAAATGCCCATTATTCAACAAAAAATCACAAGGCACACAGAGAAACAGGAAAGTAGGGTCCACTCAAAGGAAAAAATATAAACCAACAGAAACTGTCCCTGAGAAAGACTTGATGGCATATCTACTAGACAAAGACTTTAAAATAACTGTCTTAAAGATGCTCAAAGAACTAAAGGGAGATGTGGAGAAAGTCAAGAAAATGATCTGTTAACAAAATGGAAATATCAATAGAGAGATAGAGAACCTAAAAAGAAACCAAAAAGAAATTTTAGAGCTGAAAAGTCCAATAATCAAAATGAAAAATTCACTAGAGAGGTTCAAAGGCAGAGCTGAGCAGGTAGAAGAAAGAATCAGTGAACTTGGAGACAGGACAATGGAAACTATTGAATCTGAGGAAGAGAGAGAAAAAAGACTGATGAAAAGTGAACAGAGACTAAGGGATTTGTGAGACATCATTAAGTGGAACTACTATATGCATTATGAGTCCCAGAAGGAGAAGAGAGACAGGGGTAGAGAATATTTGAAGAAATAATGACTAAAAACTTCCCAAATATGATTAAAGATATTAATATAAACATACAAGAAGCTCAACAAACTCCAAGTAAGATGAACTCAAATAACCCACCTGGAGACACACTATAATCAAACTTTCAAAACACAAAGACAGAGACAGAATCTTGAAAGCAGGAAGAGAGAAAAGAATTGTCACATGCAAGGGACCCTCAATAAGATTATCAGCAGATTTTTCATCAGAAACTTTGGAGGTCAGAGGAGAGTGGGCTGATATATTCAAAGTGCTAAAAGAAAAAATACTGTCAACCAAGAATCCTATACTAAGAATCCTATACTCTGCAAAACTGTCCTTCAAGAGTGAGGGAGAAATTAAGACATTCCCAGATAAACAAAAGCTGAGGGAGTTCATGACCACTAGACCTGCTCTGCAGGAAATACCCAAGGGAGTCCCGCAAGGTGAAATGTGAGAACACTAGACAGTAACTCAAAGCCATATGGAGAAATAAAAGTCTCAATAAAGGTACATACATGGGCAATTATAAAAGCTAGTATTATCATAATGATGGTTTAAAACTGCACTTATTGTTTTCTACATGGTTTAAGAGACCAGTGGATTTTTAAAAATTCTTAGTTTATGTTTTTGGGTACACAATGTATAAAGATGTAATTTGGGGACAACAACAACCAAAAGGGATGGGGAAGGAACAAAAAAAGAGCAAAGTTTTTGTATATTATTAAAGTTAACTTGGTATAAATTCAAATTAGAGTGTTATAACTTTAGAATGTTCAATGTAATTCTCATTGTAATCACAAAGAGAATAGTATAGAATATACAGAAATGGAAATGAAAAAGCAATTTAACATTTCATTAAAAAAAACTAAATACAAAAGAAGATAGTAATTCAAAACATGAGAGACAAAAAAACTATATGGCTTGTAGAAAATAAATAGCACAATGACAGACGTAAGTCCCTCCTTATCAGTAATTACTTTAAACGTAAATGGATTAAACTCTCTAATCAAAATATAGAGATAGAATGGATAAAGGCACATGATCCAACTATATGCTGCCTATAAGAGACTCAGTTGAGATTCAAAGAACAATTGTACACCAAGAAATTCATAATCTACATGAAATGGACAAATTCTTAGAAACACAAAACCTACCAAGACTAAATCACAGAGAAATAGAATATCTGAATATACATATAACTAGTAAGAAGATTGAATCAGTAACCAAAAATCTCCCAACAAAGAAAAGCCCTGGACCTGATGGCTTTACTGGTGAATTCTACCAAATATTTAAAGAACTAATACCAATCTTTCTCAAACTTTTCCAAAAAATGGAAGAGGAGAGAACATTTTCAAACTCACTCTGTGAAGCCAGCATTACCCTGATACCAAAGCCAGACAAAGACACTACCAGCAAAGAAAACTACAGATCAATATCCCTTATGAAAATTGACGCAAAAATCCTCAACCAAATACTAGCAAACAAAATTCAATGGCATTTTAAAGGGATTATACAGTATGACCAAGTGCGATTTGTTCCTGGAATGAAAGGATAGTTCAACACACAAAAATCAGTCAATGTAATGTGCCACATCAACAGAATGAAGGAAAAAAATGCATGATCATTTCAGTTGATGCAGAAAAAGCACTCGACAGAATTCAACACCCTTTCGTGATAAAAACACTCTATAAACTAGGAATAGAAAGAGACTATCTCAACATAATAAAAGCCATATGTGAAAAAACCCACAGCAAACATCATACTCAGTGGTGAAAGACTGAAAGTGTTTCCTCTAAGATCAGCAACAGAGCAAGAACACTCACTTTCACCACTTCTATTGAACATAATACTGGAAGTCCTAGCCAGAGCATTTAGGCAAGAAAGAGAAATAAAAGGCATCCAAATTGGAAAAGAAGAAATAAAATTATCTCTGCAGATGATATGATCTTATTTATATGTAGAAAACCCTGAAGATTTCACAAAAAATCTTTTAGAATAAATGTATTCAGCAGAGTTGCAGGATACAAAATCAACATGCAAAAAATCACTTGTGTTTCTATACATTGACAATGAACAATCTGAAAGGGAAATTAATTAAACAATCGCATTTACAATTGCATCAAAAAGAATAAAATACTTAGGAATAAATTTAACAAAGGAGCAAAAGATTTACACACTAAAAACTACAAAACATTGCTGAAATAAATTAAAGAACATACAAATAAATGGAAAGACATTCCATGTTCATGGATTGGAAGACTTAATATTGTTAAAATGTCCATACTACCCAAAGCAATCTACAAATCCCTATCAAAACCCAATGACATTTTTTGTAGAAATAGAAAAATCCATCCTAAACTTCATATGGACTCTTAAGGGACTCCAAATAGCCAAAACAATCTTGGGAAAAAAGGACAAAACTGGAGGTGTCACAATTCCTGATTTCAAAACCTACTAAAAAGCTACGGTGATCAAAAGAGTGTGGTACTGGCATAAAGACAGACATATATCAATGAAATGTAATAGAGAGCCCAGAAATAAACCCTCACATGTACAGTCAAATGATTTTTGACAAGGATGCCAAGACCACTCGATGGAGAAAGGACAGTCTTTTCAACAACTGGTGCTGGGAAAACTGGATATCCACATGCAAAAGAATGAAGTTGGGCCCTACCTAACACCATACACAAAAATTAGCTCAAAATGGATCAAAAGCCTAAATGTAAGACCTAAAACAATAAAACTCTTGGAAGAAAACATAGGACAAAAGCATCACAACGTTGGACTTAGCAATGATTTCTTGGATGTGATACCAAAGGCTCAGATAACAAAAGAATAAATACACAATTGGACTTCACGAAACTTAAAAAATCTTGTGCATCAAAAGACACTATCCACAGAGTAAAAAGGCAACCTAAAGAATGGGAGAAAGTATTTGCAAATCATATATCTGATAAGGTATTAATATCCAGAATATGTAGAGAACTCCCTAAAATGCAACAACAAAAAAAACAAACAACCCAACTCCAAAATGGGCAAAGGACTTGAATGGACATCTCTCCAAAGAAGATATGGGAATAGCCAAGAAGCACATGAGAAGATACTCAATATCACTAATCCTTAGGGAAATGCAAATCAAAACTACAATGAGATATCACCTCACACCCATTAGGATAGCTACTGTCAAAAAAAAAAACAGAAAACAAGTGTTGGTGAGGACATGGAGAAATTGAAACCTTTGTGCACTGTTGGTGGGAATGTAAAATGGTGCAGCTGCTATTGAAGACAGTATGGCAGTTCCTCAAAAAATTAAACATAGAATTACCACATGATCGAGCAATTCCACTTCTTGATATATACCCAAATTATTGAAAGCAAGGTCTTGAAGAGATTTTGTACATCCATGTTCACAGCAGCATTATTCACAATAGCCAAAAGGAGGAAGCAACCCAAGTGTCCATCAATGGATGGATGGATAAGCAAAATGTGGTATATACATGCAACAGAATATTATTCAGCTTTAAAAAAGGAAATAAATTCTACAATATGGTACAACATGGATGAATCTTGAGGGCAGTATGCTAAGTGAAATAAGCCAGTCACAAAAAGGCAAATACAGTATGATTCCACTTATATGAGCTACTTAGAGTAGTTATAATCATAGAGACAGAAAATAGAATGGTCGTTGCCAGGAGCTGGGGGGAGGGGACAAGGAGGGGACAATGGGGGAGTTATTGTTTAATAGGTGTACTTTCAATTTTACAAGATGAAAAGAGTCATGAGGGTGGATGTTGGTGATGGTTGCACAACAAGGTGCATGTATTTAACACCATCAAACTGTGCACTTAAAAATGGTCAAGATGGTGAATTTTATGTTAAGTGTACTGCAAAATAAAAAAAAAAAATTTAAGCACATTATCAGTACATAAAGTGAAGAAGCATAAACAGGGAGATAGCACCAAACTGCCAGGCAGGGATGTGGCTAATTCTTAGAAGGCTACATGTAACTGAGACGGGGTCCATCACACACCTGTTAAACTTAGAGGGAAACCGTGTGCACAGCGGAAAGATAAACCCACCAGAAAAATGTCTTAGATATCTTCAGTACTTCAAATTCACAGCAACAAGAGCAGAAGACAAAATCTAAATTACCTTTAAAAACCAGCATCTTTCAGAGAGAATCTTAAACTATTTCTACTCTAAGGGGGAAAACTGTGGAAGATAACAGGTCCTAACAGGAAAGAAATTAAGTTACACAACCAGAAGGGGAAGAGAATACCATTCTTTGAGGATCTACTGTATTTCTGTCACAGGGCTGGGAACTGAAATTCTTACCATTCACATTCTTAAAATCCACACACAAACTATGTGGAGCAGGGATTATTATTCCCAAAGCCCAGCGCTGTGCCTGTGCCACAAATATCTGCTCCAGAGTGAACTCCCATTTTACAGACAAGGAAACTGAGGTTTGGAGCAATTAGGTGGTTCAGCCAAAGCCTATTGTCAAAGCATCTCAGACTTCTGGGTCACCCAGCCAGAGCCTGACCCCAGCTCCACCACTTAACTGCAGGGTGTCAATGGGCAGGTTGGCTTGTTGCTCTGTGCCTCAGTTTCCCCATCTGTACATGAGGACAATAGCACCTGCTAATGCCAGGCCTGGTCCAAAGAAGGGGCTCACAGGGTGGTGGGGAAATTGTTAGTCCTATAGGGAACAAGGATTTGAACTCAAGTCCACCTAGGCAGAGCCAGGCCCTTCCCTCTGCTCCACTACAGCAGAACGCACACTGTTACTATCTTCCTGAAACTTCCATGGGGAGAGAAGTGTGGTCGTTATTCATATGGGAATGTGACCAGGACATTTGACCAACAGCTTTATCCTTAAAAAATGAAATGTGAAAGGCAAGAGTTTGGGCTTCTATGCGAAGAGTTATGTCCCCACAGGGCAGCTGGCTCCGGCTCAGGCCTCCGTGCTGGGCCCAGCAACTTGCTGCCCCATGCTGTATCAGTAACGCCTATTCTGCACTTACCTTGTGCCAGGCGCAGTGCCAATGGCTCTAATTTAATATGTGTGACAACCATAAGATGGAGAAATGATCACTCTCTCCACTTTACAGGTGAGGAGACAGGCACAAGAGAGCTAGATAACCTGGTCAAGTTTCCATGGCAACAGAGCTGAGATACAGGCTGCAGGCCCCGGGGCTGGCCCAAATTACCATAGGTGCAGAAAGCCCCGGATGTCTGAGCCCAGGCTGCCGGGCTGGCTCCTGATGGTTTCTTCTCCTCCACCTGCTTCCTACCTGCGATGACATCAAGCAAGTGCCCTTCCTTCCAGTTGTTTCCCAGCTCCCATGGAAATGTTGGGTACTCGTGCACTTTGGTGCCGGAGAGAGGTGGACTCAAGTCCTGGCACTGGCTCTTATGACTTATGAGAGTTTGATGCAGGGGCGGTCACTTAACCTAAGCCTCCACTTCCCTATCTGCAAAATGGGATAAGGAAAGCTCCCTTGCTCTGTGATGACTGAGAGAGAACTTGCTTGGAAACGCTTCACCCAGGGCCAGGCGGGTGGTCAACTCTCCGTAAGTGCTCCTTCCCGCCCTCCCTGGCCCAGACTCCACTTTCTGTACAGGCAGCCCTCTCCCCAGATGGCGGTGGTGGTCTCTGGGGTGGAGAAGGCAGGCCCAGAGCCTCAGGGGTCTTTTAATGGGGCTGAAGAATTCAGAGAGAAGGTATAAGAGAAGTTAAGGAGCAATTCAAATTCACTAACTTACTTGGGCACCACTTTGTGCCGGGATGGTGATAAGCACTTAACATGTAGAACATCATTTAATCTTCACAATAGCCCAGTGGGGTAGGAAAATGACTTTCCGAGGTCATCTCCTGATTCTCGGTGGAGCCAGAATTTGATCCCAGGTCTGCATAGCTCCTAAGCCTATGGTCTTAACTACTCCACTAGGCTATCTCCATCGGCGTGAGCCTAGGGCCTGAAATTCCACTTCTCATTCCTTTGAGAAGAAAAGAGATAAGAAGAGTGAAGATGCTACCCAATGCCTGGGACTTAGCAGAGCCCCCACAAAGCCTTGTTGAAAGATGGTGGATTTGATGATGTGGACACAGACAGCTTGTGAGCAGCATTTGAGGTTACAGCTTCATGAATTGAGGGGAAAAACCCAAAATTTTCTTTTGGGGTTTCGGGGAACTCTGGGCTGCTTGTCTGCCACTGCAGCTGAGACCTGGGGACCCCACCTGGCCAAAGCAATTACTGCCCAGAGCCTGCTTCGCGTGGCCGCTCTGGACTCCCACCCAGACCTTTGCTCAGCAGAACAAATGCTACAGGCCAAACCTGTGAGTAGAGATGATGTTTGGAGTCAGTCTCATTTCTCTTGACAAATGAAAAAAACCACCATCTATCTTTATAGGGGACGAGTCTCATTGGCATAGCTCAGAGAAAGCAGGGCCCCATCTATCTGCCCAGAAAAAGCAGCATTTTAATGTTAGTTGGGGTCAATGGGCTTCCATTCTTTGGAACTAGATTAAGTATGGTAGCTAAACCAATCTGGCACTCTTGTTGGATTGCAACGCATGACGGGAAAGCGCCTACCATTTGCCTTTATAAGAGCATAATAAGCAAGATGTACTCATTATGCTTAGATTTGGAGTAGATTCCAATCCATCATTGCCCTGACATGTGTCAATTACCATATCCAAAGTCAAATGCAATGTTAAATCCAAAACCACAGAGGAAAGAGTTCAGTTCCCAAGAAAACAGCAAAAGCTTAACAATGTAAAACTTTAGAGTACATCAGCATTAAACTAGTACTAACAGTAATACCTGGAGCCCCTTCCCATGTACATAAAGAGAATCACAGAAGCTTTTGGTATTACCAAATTTTTTAATGGCCTTAGATTTGGTGAATCAAAACGAAACATCTCCATTCCACATCTCATCCTTTTTCTCTAGATCAAGGTGAAATCGATGCTTATTTTCAAGGTAGAGTTTTAAGAGTCCATATTCCTTAAGTCCCCGACTCATAACCTCAGATGGTTCACTCGTTTGGCTGTTAGCTATCCTTTCAGCCCTGTCCACAAAACGCCAGCAGATTTAATATGGAGTCAAATTCTTCAGATGCTCTTCAAACCAGTCAAATTTGATGTTCTCAACATGGCCTGTGTCAATAAAATACGGAGGAGGATTACTAGACTCGATGAGGACCTGCTGTGTTCCTTACCACGCTGGACATCCAGAAGCCATTTGGTTGGGGTTTTCAAAGACGAGCTGGAAATGTGAAAATGTTTCTCGGCCTGAGTCACTCAACAGTAGAGATGGAAAAGGAAGGAGAGCGAAAGCACGAGGACACAAACTGAAGACTGCAGGGCGCTGACGCCACCCTGGGAACCAGTGGGGGCGCTGGGCGTGGTGGCCTGTGAATAAACCTCCTGGAACAGGAGCAGGGCCAGAAGCAGCAGCCCCAGCTGGAGCCTGATCAACATGCCTCTTCCCATGTCCGCTTCGTCTGTGCTGGACGCCGCGGCAGCTGAAGGACCGTGAGCTCCAGGTGGCTGCAGGCGAAGTAGCAACCGCCAGCGCCCGCAAGGGCCTTATATAGCAGCGAGCGTCACAATGCCGTGACGCGGCGCTCAACGTGCGCCCAACCGCCCGCCCGCCCGCGGGGACTCGCCCGCCCGCGCGCGCTCGCCCGACACTTTGCTTTTGAAACAAAACATGTATAAGTTGTTTAGAGCGCCCGGACTCCATTACTTAGAAATCTAAGGTTCCCTTCGTCTTTCTTCCAAGTGGCATTCTTTTTTTCCTGATCCTTAAAAGTGATGCGTGTTTGTTGTCGAAAATTTAGGAGTAGGTATGACAAGAGGTTTGTACCCAGAGAAAATCGCTACTGAAATTTGATATATTTTTATACAGTGCGGGTACGTGTCTTGCACACAGTAGAGGTTTTGTACCCAGACGTTTTGCTTAACGTTTAGCGTGAGCGATTGCCTGTCATTAAAATCTTTTTTAAACACATGATCTCATTAGTTCCTTTAAAAGATTGCACACTGAACTGAGTGTGTGTAGAGTTTGATCCTCATCTTTTGTTTTTATTCTTTGAGATTTATAGAGAAGAAAGAAAATGCGCCAGGGTGTTAGTCTTGGTTGTTTCTAAGTGATAAGATTTTTGTGTTTTCCAACTTTTCTACACTGGTTATATCTATGGAGGTTGAGCTACTTTTTGGCTTTGGTTTGAGGGGTTTGGGGGGGGAGGTTGTTCTTTTTTGGGGGGAAGGGTTTGGTGAAATTCAAGCTAGAATAAACCAAAGTGGAAATGGCTTTACAAAAAAAAAAAAAAAAAGATTATGGAAAGTTGACAGTGAAAATTTAAATAATGACAGGAAGTTCATGGTTAATAATGGAGCACCTACAGTCTGAATGGGAATTCATCCTCTTTGAAGGGCTGGAATGAGTAAAAATAATACATTCACTGATATTTGAAATTTGGGGTATAACTTGCAATAAAAAATTTAATAGAAGTTTTAAAAAACCTTTGGCTTGGATTCTCTTATCAGCTTGAAGAGAAATTTTAAGGTCACTCAATATCCTATTTGTCCTTTGTTTTCAAGAATGTTTTCTTTTACATTTCAGAAAATTAAAACCTACTTTCTCTTTGCTTTTCCTAAGCCACTGCTTCCTGCCTCTTCAGGAATCCGATTCTCTTGTTCTGAACCTTTAGAGGACAGCCTGAAGCATTCTCTCAGTCCCCTTTGCCATTTGGGAGTGGAGCCAACACAGACTGGACTCCCCCTTGCTTACTTATTTTTGCAGAAAGCGATGCAGAGGTGGTGGCAGACATGGAGAAGGCAGGAACCTTCCTTGGGGGCTGGAGAGGCCACGACATCTTGGAAGGTGCCTGTGTCCATTTTAGTCCACACCACAGTCAACAGGAGGAGATGAGGGTAATAAACTGACTTAGGGTGTTTCAAGGGCAGGGACCCTCCCAGATATATCTTTTCTCCCAACTTTTTTTAACTAGTTTTTAACAAACACGTTGAATCCACCTGCCCAGCCTCAGCCTCCTTCGCTTTTCTAACTCCAAGGGAGCCATGGTGCATGTTTTGGTTAAGCTAGAACCTTGTGTTCTTGTCTTTCTGCTCCAGCCAAACAGAGGGGCTCCTCCAATGAGCCTGGAGCTTTTCCTCCCTGCGCCCGTGCATTTGTGACCTCTTACTCAAATGTCCTCCATTACAGTGTGGAGAGAGCGGACACCATTCTTGGTGGTCGCCCAGCAACAGAAACCCCTTACTATACCTATGGAATCCCCTGTTTTAAGAGACAGACCCTAAACATGCCAGAGGCTTTCCCTCCCAATCTCCTTTGCAGCTGAGATGTAATCATGTGACGAGCTTCCTCCAATCAGACGCACTCCCACCCACTCTTTGGAAAAAGAGCTCCTGACAGCTTTTCTGCTGACCTGACCAGAGTGAGCTTGTGTTGTGTGAACCAACCATCCTGAATGATATGTTACAGTTTTGCCTATTCACTCCCACCATCCAGTTTGCCCATGGGTTTTACTGTATTCTATGGCCTTGCAGCTCCCTGAGGGAAGTAACTTCATAGTTACCTCCTAGAATAACAATTAAGAGTGTGGATTCAGGAACCACTGTCTGAGTTCAAGCCGCAGCTTTCCCACTTATTAGCTGTGTGACCTTGGGCAAGTTACTAAACCTCTCTGCGTCTCATCTGTAAAATGGGATGATAACGGCACATCCCTCACAGGGCCGTTGTGAGAATTGTTACACGTGTCCATGTAAAGCACTGAGGACAATGCCTGGCCTGTCATAAACACCTTGCAGGTGTTTCTGTCATCTCCACTCACATCACCACCACTGTCACCTGTGGTCCCTGCCCCATGAAGTGCTCCCCACATGGTATGACTCATCCCCACCCCCCAGAGTGGCCTTCAGGGACATGTCTGTCATCCCCCATGGTGGCCCACAGAGCACTCGACCAGCGTTACCAGCTTTCCCACAGGGCCCGTGCTCTCTGACGGTAACGGACGCCAGCCCTTCACTGGCCCCAGTCCTCTCAGTGCTGCTGAGGCTGCTCGTGTCCACCCGCTTCCTGCCGCCTCCACTGAAGCTGCCTTGAACCATTGCAGAGGCCTCTTAACTGATCTCTTTAAGTTCCTGAATCTAGATGCTTCCGAAGACCCCACCAAGGTTAGAGAAGACACATCAGCTGGTCTGTCCTCGGCTCCTAAAAACCAGCCCCGTTAGCTCTTTAGTGAGGAGCCCGGGGAGCGTCCACGGGCCTTGGCTGGACCCCAATCACCCGGGTCGCGACCCCGGGGCTTCCGGGGCTCTCGTGTCCTCGGCAGCCGCGGCCCCACAGCTCAGGGCCCCCCGCGCCTCCCGCGGCTCCTTTCACATCGCCGGCTGTGTTGAAGTTGGGGGGAGGCAGATCGGGGTGAGCCAGAGCCTGGGGGGCCAGGGCAGGGGCAAACGGGGCGCGGCCACTGTCAGGACGAGGCCCCGGGGCCGCGGTGCACGGCGCCCTGGGCCGGGCAGGGTTTCCCGCCGTGAGCAGCGCGCGACCACGAAACACCGACACGGGGAACGAGCGTCTTTTCCAGCTGTGACAAGGCCCACGGGGGGGCACGGACCACCCGGAGGCGGCGTTTCTGGACGGCCTGGGGGGCCGGCCGAGCCCCAGGACCGATCCCGACAGGCCTGGTTGAATCTGCTCTGCCATCTCCAGCGGGGTGGCCTTGGCGAGTCCCGTTGCCTCTCTGACCTCAGTGTCCACCCCTGGGCAGTGGGTGCGGCTGGAGGGGGCAGGGCCGGCCTCGCGGGGCCTTGACAGCTGCGCTCAGGGTTCAGGCTTTGCTTCAGGAGCAGAGGGGCCTCTGAGCATCAGCTGGGGGACAGGGGGGTTCGCACTTCAGACGGACCACTCAGGACCTTGATCTCCGCCCCTGTGGCCGTGAGGACAAAATGGTGAAATGCGGCTGAAAGGCTTAGTGACGGCTCAGCAGCGTCCCAGGAAATGACAGCAATGTCATCGGGGTGGAGGCGGGCGGAGGGAGGACTGACCAGCGGCTCTGGACGAGGCCTGCCCGCCCCGCCCGTCAGAGCAAAGCCCCTCCCCAGTGCGGGCGCTGCCCCCGCACCTCACTCCCTCCCCCCACCGCGTCCTCACAGCGCGGCATTTCACAGAAGGAGAAACTGAGGCCCGGAGAAGGGCAGTGGCATGATGGAAGAGAACTGTCCTAATGAGACAATGAAATGGAGAATCTCATGCAAAGCCCCTGGTGCCGTGCCCAGCATGTACCCGAGGTTCAATAAATGGGTTTCCCCTCTGCTTCTCTGGCCCCTCCAAGGCCACTGTCACGAGTTCCAGCTGATGAGCATCATTCGAGCACTGTGAGGACGTGATTGAAAGGTGGATGGGAGGCCGGCCCTGTGGCTTAGCGGTTAAGTGCGCGGGGTCAGCTGCTGGCGGCCCGGGTTCGGATCCTGGGCACGCACTGTTGCACGGCTTCTCCAGCCATGCTGAGGCCACATCCCACATACAGCAACTAGAAGGATGTGCAGCTATGTCATACAACTATCTACTGGGGCTTTGGGGGAAAAAATAAATAAATAAAATTTAAAAAAAAAAAAAAAGAAAGAAAGGTGGATGGATGACGCCGGGGCGGTCAGTCCTCCCAGTTCTGTGGGCCCCCATCCCTCTGGAGCCCGCTGTCTGCCCAGGGTGTGACCACAGCCTCTCGCTGATTCACAGCCGGGCCATCCTCCGCTGGTCCCAATGCCCAGAAGTCTCCCGAGGCCTCTGAGGGCAGAAGCCGGGGCTGGGCCCAGGTCCCAGGGAGGGCAAGTGTCGGCCTCAGCTGCTGGGCAATGGGGAGCCTGGCTGGGAGCAAGGAGGGCTTTCTGCTCCCAGATTGACAGGGAACTGGGAATTCCCACTGTCATCGGGGAATCCAGAGGCGGGAACAGGGGTGGCGAGGGCCGTGGGAGCCAGGTCATGTAGGGCCAGGCTGGAGGGACTGTGGGCAGCAGGGGTGCTGAGGAAGGACTTCTAGGAGTTGCCGTGGGTGGGCCCAGTGACCCGCCAGGACTGCAAGGGAGACTCAGAGACACCATTAAGTTTCCCTGGAGCTTTGAGGAAGGTGTCTCCCCTGTCTACACTCTGCTCAGCAGGCCCGAAGTCCCCAGATAGAACAGGTCCTCTGCTCCCCAAGCATGCTCAGGGGACACCCACATCCCTTATCTCCCAGGGCCTCGAGGAAGGAACCTGTGGAAACTCCCTGCTGCTGCTGCTCCTCTGGTGCTGGACTGGGAGGCAGACGACCTTCACCTGAGCTGCAGGCCGACCGTGGGGAGGGCGTGGTTTTCTGGGATGGGGAGAGGTCTAGAGTGGTACTGCTCAGAACCATCTAGTCCACCCCTCCTTCACCCCATTTCTCGGAGGGGAAACTGAGGCCCAAAAAGGAGGAGTGGTTTTCTCAAGGTGCCCCCGCAGTTTGGATACAAGAGTCTGCTTCTCTCCTCCTCTCACTTCACCCTCTTCCTCCTCCCTCACTCCTTTTTCTTGCCATCTTGTGTCTGCGTCTTGCCCCAGGTCACATGGGGCAATGCTGTGTGTGATCACAAGGCCCTGGGAGTCAGGCAGCCTGGGATCCAGACCCAGCCCCGCCACCTCCCGGCCACGTCCTCTGACCGCAGGCTCGGAGCTTCCTGGAGACTCAGTCCCTCCCCAGGATAGGGGCTGATCCGCGAGCCTGCCCCACGGGACTCCCGGGAGGATTAAATGAGGGAGCGTGTAGAAAGGGCTAAGCACCGTGCCTGATCTACCCTTGCGGAGAGAGATGGGGAAGGGGACAGACAGACAGACCGACAGACAGACCATGGGAACAGACCCAGAACCAGGCCTCCTGACCCCTCTTCCTCGGCTGCCATGATGATGAAGTGATGCAAAAGAACCTACTGTGCATGGGGCCTGTCCTCGGGTGTGTTTACAGGACCTACTGCGCGTGGGGCTTGTCCTCGGGTGTGTTTACAGGACGAGTGAAGGTGACTGGGGGGCATTTGGGCCCACTTTTCTTTGGATGAAGGAGGGCACATTGTGAGCTCAGTGATTGCATGTCAGTGGCGGAGTTTTTGCAAGGCCACCTTGTGGTGAGGCGAGAAGCAGCGTCTTGTGTTCTGTGCCATGTGTCTGGCCTTTGACAGGGAATGAATCCCTCTCCAACACGAGTGTGGGGACACTCCTCCACCAGCCACTATGCTCCTGGGAAGCCTGGCCCAGGGGCAGCCGGGCCTCCACTGTTGCCATTTCCTGGTGGAGTGATGGGAGGAAGCACGGAGCGGGTGGGCCGTCTCAGGCAGTCAAGGAAGGCCTCTAGGAGGAGGTGACATTTGAGCTGAGACAGTCATGGAATCTCAGGGCCCATCCTCTGGCCTAGAGTTGCCACCTGAAATTTTCTCAGGAGTGACAGGTACACAGCAGGGTGAACGTGGGGCTGGCGCTCAGCCTCAGAGCTGAGGGGGTCAGGAGCGGTGGGGACAGAGTCCCAGCAGAGAGCCTCCAAGGGGCCCGTCTGGGGGCAGAAGCTGCCCAGCTCCAGCGACTGTCCAGGCCACTGTCCCAGACGATTTTTCAGGAGAGAAGGAAATCAGATTTTTATGTGTGATATCCCAATTTTTAAACATTGAGTCGGGGCCAACCAGGTGGCATAGTGATTGGGTTTGCCCGCTCTGCTTCAGCAGCCTGGGGTTCACGGGTTTGGATCCTGGGTGCGGACAATATGCACCACTCATCAAGCCATGCTGTGGCGGTGTCCCACATGCAAAATAGAGGAAGACGGCACGGCTGTTAGCCCGGGGACAATCTTCCTCAGCAAAAAGAGGAGGATTGGCAACAGATGACAGCTCATGGCCAATCTTCCTCACCAAAAATATAAACAATAAAATTTAAAACAATAAAAAGAAAACATTGGGCCTCCACCTCCCCCCCCCTTCCTTTCTCTCCCCCTTCCTCTCTTCCCCTCTGTGCAGAGTGTTTATTTTTTGAACTCTTCCCAAGCCTCTGACGTTTACACTTTGGAATTCGAATATTTTCTATTTCTCTTTCCCAGAGCCGGGCTGCTGGGTGAGAGTCCCCAGGGTTCCTGCCTGCCCTTCTGGACCTGCTGTGCACCAGGCCTCCTCTCATGAAGGATCAGCGTAATCCATTTAAGAGCCCGTGAGGCGGCGTTACCATCTGCACTGCGTGATGGGCAAGCCGAGGCTTCCAGCAGCTCAGAAACGAGTCTGGGCTTGCACAGCCGGTAAGGGCTGGAGCAAAACTCACATCTCTGAACCAAAGCCCCTTTTTGCCCCTACTCAGTGGTTCTCACCCAGGGGGGATTGTGCCCCACAGGAGACATTTGGCAATTTCTGGAAATACTTTCAATTGTCATGACTCAGGAGTGGTATTGGTGTCTAGGATACAGAGACCAGGGAGGCTGCAAAACATCCTACAATACATAGGATAGCCCACCTCCCAAAACAGAATTATCTGGCCCAAACTCTTAATGGTGCTAAATCTGAGAAACCTGATCTAAGATTGAGGGTCTGTGAGCTCACTGGTGCCCTGAGGACAAGCAGCATTTGGGCAGAACAAGAATTTGGGAGAAAGGCTTTCCAGACAGAGATGATGACAAGAACAAGGCGTGGAGTTAGGAATAGGGCACTTGAGGGCCCAGTCAGAGAGGCTGGGATAGGGGTGCAGGTCAGGGAGCAGGAAAAAGGTGAGGACGCTGCAGAGGAGACTTAGCCTCTGTGGTTTCAAGGGACAGAACAGCTCATTCTGGTTGAGCTTGAAAGGAAACAAATTGGTTCATCTGAGAGGTCAGTCCAAGGGTGGGCATGCAGGGATGAGAGGAGGGCTCAGAGAGGTTAAGTAACATGCCCAGGGTCACACAGCTAGTGGTAGGAGACAGAGACCAGATTTGGACTTTGGTTCCAGAGTTTGAGTCTTAACCATTGCACTCCCCACCCTCCTGCTGTCACAGGCCTGGTCCTGGCCTGCAAAGCTGAGTGGCTTCCTCTGGTAGGAAATGAGGAGCTGTCAAGGTAGCAGGGGTGACACCATCAGAGCGTGCTTTAGGAACACGCTCAGAGGCAGTGTGGGGCAGGTCTGGGGGGACAGGGAGGACCGGGCAGTGTCCAGGCAGGAACCAGCCAGGGAGGGCCTGACTGTGCAGGACAGTTGGGGAGCGGGGTGGGTGAAACCCATGTGAGATGCTCAGTAAAATCCCCTCGGCCACACTGCCTGTGCTGGCGGAACAAGCGGTGGATACGGGGCGGGGGCCTGTGGATGACCGATGACCTGGCTCTGAAGGTGCCGCTGGGGTTTGCGTCATTTACCGGCTCATCCCCCTCACTTCTGGCAGAGGGAAACTAACTAACGTGTCAGTCCTCCATCTCCTGCTGCCTGGAGGGAAGTGGGGAGGGGGACAGGCCTGGGTGCAGGGGGCAGCAGCGGCTCTTTTCCCCAGCGGGTGTGGGGAGCAGCAGACTGTCATCCTTCCTCATTACTGTCCACCAGGAATTCTGTCCCAGGAACCCCTGGAGGCCCAGATCCTCAGGGATCAATAAGGGCCATTGGCTCCTCCGTCTTAGGGGGACTCCCAAATGCCCTCACTGCTGGACTCAGCTGTCTTTATCCCATCCCCTCAGATGAAAAGCTACCAATGGCTCCCATCTTGTCATCTCGGCCCTCGTCCTCCAGGGCTGGCTGGTGATCAGGGCCGGACTCACAGCTTCCACACACTCAGCTCCACCACTGACCTGCGCCATGAACCGGGGAGGGAGGGAGGGCAGGAAGGCAGAGGCTCCTGCACCGCCCCACCGGCACTGCCCCCGCCCAGGCACGAGGGGGCCCCCTGCCCCCTCCCAACTGAAAGCCTCCCAGCTGCTGACCTCAGTGAGACTGGCCTGCGGCTGCCTCCCTCCCCCTCTCCCTCCCTCCCTCCCTCCATTTTTCCTTCCTTCCTTCCTTCTTTCCTTCCTCCAGCAAACACAGAGTGAGCTCCCCGCTGTGCTACACCCTGAGGAGCACAGTGAAGGAGACAGACCAAGGGCTGCCCTCGTGGAGCTCACGACCCAGCTTTACCCACAAAGGACTCGCATGCCCCACAGGGTCGCCTCCCCTTCCCTTCTGAACCTGCGTCCCCAGGTCGTGTCCCCATCTCAGTGATGGCCCTGCCACTCACCACCCACCTAGACCCCCAGGCCCGAAACTCGGGGCTCGCCTTCACTCCCCACCTCCCTTGACATCAATCATGAAGGCCTGTTCACTCTAAATCCCAACTTCCCCTAAAAGCCGCCCCTCTGCTCCACCCGAGTGCTGTTCCCGCCCTCTCTCCTGGTGAGCTGGGCCAGCCCCTCTCCCGACTCCAGTCTCTCCCTCTCCAGGGCCAGGGGGCTCATTTTAACACAAAATCTGACTGTATGGTTAAAACCCTTGAATAGCCACCAGAGCACTGAGGATAATTCACAAATTCCCCGATCTGGCACAAGGGCCACTTAAGATTCAGCGTCCACTCCCTTCTCCAGACGTGGCTCCTGTCTCTCTCCTGTGATGGGAACCACTGCAACTCCCCTGAACCCCCTGAGGTTCCCCAATGCATCATGCCCTCTGCCTTGTGTATTTTCCCATCTTCTCCCTGGTCACCTCCTAAAGTCTCATTCAAGATTCAGCTCAGGCATCAGTCCCTCTGAGAAGCCAGCAGATGACTTTCCTCCACGCAGTGATCCGGGGCCCGGGCTCCTCCCATCCTGTGGCTCCTCCTCCCTCCAAGGCCTCAGAGCCCCGCCTCCGGCTGGCGGGGGAAGAGAGAGTGGAGAAGGCGCCTGCTTCTCATCGCCTTGCCCGGAAGTGACACTCACGTCACTTCTCCCGTCACTGCTGAGAGCTGGTCACCTGGCCCCCCCTGGATGTGAGGGGGGCTGGGCCTGGGCGGCCCCTTCCTGGAACATCCCTGCACAGCCTCACCTTCATCACCACCTCATCATCCCCACATCCCCAGAGACACCAGGGCCGCATTTCCCACTGTCATCACCTGGTCACTTCATTGTGGGTCCTGGAGGGGCGGATGGTGGTTAGAGTCCGGGCAGGTGTGGGTTCAAATCCCAGCTCTGCCCCTCAGTGGCCGTGTGGACTGTGACCTCGGGGTCTGTGCCTGTTAGTGGGGCCTGATGCCCGTCTCACATGGCTGCCGTGTGGCTGTGACATGGCCCCTCCCGGACGGTGGTCAGCGCGGGGCCGGGCCCTCGGTGACCCTGCACTCGGTGATAGTGACTATTGTGGGGGAGACGGGCCCACTGCAGGGGGGGAAGAACGGGGCTGAGGAAGGGTGTCAGCTCAAAATATGGCCTTTCCAGCTGGCCTTTCATGTTGCAGGTTTTGAGATTTTATTAGAAAACAAGAAGCAAGACTCCATTGAGAGGGGAATGCGTTATGACCGGTGACACAGGGAGAGGACGGAAACTGCGTTCCTTCAAGACACGGTTTGTCTCTCCCGAAAGGAAATCTCCTAATTGAGATGATGGAGATGAGAGAGCACGAGCTCGCGGGGGGAAGATGCCAACAGGAACTGTGGCCGGTCGCTGTAAATCTCGGCCACTGGGGGACGCAGCCCCGAGACGAGGGTCTCACGGTGACGAAGGGGAGCCTGGAAGGAGCCAGGAGCCCCTCTGGCACCGACTTGCTGAGTGACCCTGGGGAGGTCACTTGAAGACTCTGAGCCTCTCTCTCCTCACCTGCCTCCAGCAGCCACAGTCACCCTGACCTCCCTCCCGGGTCAAAGGTAAAGGCCACGGGGCAGGCCACGTGACATGCAGGGGAAGAAGAGGCACCGGGGTTTAGCGACACTGCAGGAACCTGGGAGACGGTCAGATGTTTCACGTCCACAGGCGTCAGTTACAGGCTCACTGCGTCCCTGCTGGGAGGCAACCCCACGGAGGCCCCAGGACCCTGTGCTCACCTCTGACTTTGCCCCTCAGCGGGAAGCTTTCCTCCAGATGGTGACTCAGGACCCAGGGACAAGGGCGGCCCCTTCCCGCCTCTCAGGCGCTGACCATCCATTGTACAGGACAAACGCTGAGTCTGTGGGATCGTTCAGTGGGCAGGAGACTCACAGTTCTGGAGGAATCCCCCTGGGCCATTTCTTCACGTGGGGTAGCCCATCTATCCCTCGCAGCTAACCCACTTTGTCCCCGTTTTGCAGATGAGGAAACTGAGGCTGGGGAGGCCAAGAGACGTGCCCAAGTCACACAGCAGGAGAGAGGCAGAGCCGAGGTTCGAACCCAGACCTGCTGGCTCCAGAGCTGGTGACTTGTTCAGCCCCACCCCGGAGCTCCTTACAAGTGGGCATCTCCCCTCCATCCAGCACACTCCTTTAGGGCAACAGCTTGGCTTCATTCACCTCTGGGTCCCTGTGGTGCTGGTTCCCAAACCCCAGGCCAAGGAACCCCTGCATCAGCCTCCCCTGGGAAGCTCATTGAGGATGCAGGTTCCTGGGCCCCACCCACAGCTCCTGCATCAGCATCTCTGGAGTGGAGGCCTCACATCTGCTGGTTAGAGGCATGGACTCTGGAGTGAGACGGCCTGTGTCCAAATCCCAGCTCACTGACTGGGTGACACTGGGCAAATTACTTAACAAGCCTGCGCCTCGATTTCCTTGTCTGTAAAATGGGAACATAATAATAATAGTAACAACAACAGCGTGCATATCTATGTACAGTTCCAGCCGTGGCGAGTGTCACCAAATAGAGATTCATGGTGCTGTCTTGGGAAGTCAGGGAATGGGTAATTTAGCTGAGCACTGAATCATGAACAGGAGTTTTCCAGGTGAAGAAGGGAGAAAAGAACATTCTGTAAAGGGTACAGCATGTGCAAAGGCCCTGTGCTGGGAGATCAGCAGAGTGATAGGTGAAACTAAAAGAAGGTAAGTGCTGCTGGAGCAGATAAAACAAGGGAGGAGTGGGAATGAGACGAAGCTGGAAGAGAAGCTGGGCTCAGCCACGCTGAGAAATTTCTTCTCTATAGGACCAGCCACAGAAAGCCTTCAAAGGCATTTGGGCAGGGGAGTTTGGGCCCTGCATTCAAACATGGCTCTCAGAACTTCCTCCACATCTGGGCAGGGACGGGGCTGGAAGAGGTTGGGCTGAAGAAGACATGCTGTCAGGATGTGCTGATACTTATTCCAGAAATACCTGAAGCCCCAAATCCTGAATGCATCCTCAGGATCCCGCTGCCCCCACATTGGTTACATGGAGGGAGCTCAGTACTGAGATTAAGGGGCCTCCCTTGGCCATCAGGAAACAACCTGGTTCAAATGTAATCGACAAGAGCGAATGAGAACTCAGGAGCTATGATACATGGCAGTGAAATGATTGGAGTGCTGAGTCCCAGGGTCCCCATGGAGGTGACAAAAAATGAATCTATGTCAGGAGTGGACCCTGTCAATTTGTCCCCAACACTGCATGGGTTGTGGGGGGTGGAGGAGTTCTGTTGGGGCAGCAAGCCAGGTTCCCTGGGCAGAAATGTCCCAGGAGGGAGAAGGGAGTTCATCAGACGGCCTCGTGCGATAGAAACGCTGCTCCAGGACACGACCTCCGTTTGCTCAAATCCGTGTGATTTGTGTTTTGGTTTCCTGAGTGAGCCAGGCCCTCAGGGAGGGAGCGTGTTGGCCCCACAACCAGTTGCCCTCTCCAACTCGTGGACCAGTACAGACTGGCTGGTCGACCCATCAGAATCAGGCTGGGACCCCAGGAGCACTAGGACGAAGACCGTAAAAGGATCTATTGATCCAGGGGAGGGCGAGAGAGAAGACGGCTACACTCTCTGCTGGTTATGGCTCACTCACTCAAATACTACATGACCTTGGGCAAACTCCTTGGCCCCCATGAGCCTCACTTTGATCATGTGCACAATTGGATAACAAGAGCTCCTACCTCCCGGGTTGTTAAGAGGCTCTATGAGATGATCTGAGGGAATCCCTCTGTATGGTGTCTGGTAGGCAGTGAGCACTCAGTAAATTTCAGCTCTTATTGTTGTTGGTGCTGTTGACATGGTTGACCTCTGAAGGTGTGGGGGATTCCACTGGTTCAAGGAATTTCAGGACTCATCAGAGATGGAGAAGACTCCATTAGTGTGAATATGGCACCCTCAGGAACTAAACTTTAAAGTTGCAGGTGGGTTTCACTAGCTTGGAGCTTCCCAGAGCTAAATGCTTATACGCAAAGAGCCGAATTAAGGCAAGAAAATCACATAAGTGTCAAGGTCTAGAAAGTTCACAGGAGCAGAAAGGATGCCCTGGGGAAGGAGGCAAGAAAAATAGGACAAAATGGATCCATCTCCTTCCCCCACCCACAACCAACCTCAATTCCCAGAAACACTATGCCAGAGCCCACCTCAATATACGCTCATCTTCCTTTGATAACAGAACCTCACATTTCAGCTGGTAACATGGCTCCAAGTAATAGAAGACTACATTTCCCAGCTTCCCCTGCAGCAAGATTAGGTCATGTGACTGAGTTCTGCCAATGGCACGTGAGCAGAAGTCGTGTGTGTGTGTGTGTGTGTGTGTGCGTGTGTGTGTGTGTGTGTGTGTGTGTGTGTGTGCGCGCGCGCGCGCGCGTGCATGTGTGTGTGCACATAAAACTCCCAGGCTGTATCCTTGCAGGGAAGGGCCCTCCATGTCCTCTCACTGCCCCTTCCCTCAAGCTGAAGTGTGGACATGGAGGTGAGGTGTATCTGATTAAGTGAATGGGACCAATACCTTTGGAAGGCAAAGCAACAAAATGGAAGGCGTCTCGTCCCCAACACAGTGAAGCCATCTCATGAGCCCCAGACAGCTACCACTGGGGACTCACCTGAGAAGAAAATCACTCTGTCTTGTTTAAACCACTGAGGCATAGAGTCTCACTAACCATATCTCGATAATATACTGATCAAAGCACTTGGCAGCTTTGCAGAGTGGCCGGGCTCTCTCAGGAGATCCGATGCCAGGGTCCTGTACTTCTTGCTGCATAATAAACCACCCCAAAACCTAGTGTTTAAACAAGAGTCTTTTATTTAGTTTACATTTCTGAGTGTCAACAGTTCAGGCTGGGCTCAGCAGGGCAGTTCTCTCCTTCTGCAGGTTGGCCAGGGGTGGCCACAGGCTGGGACAATTGGGCGCCGTGGTCTCTCGTCCTCCCGCAGGCTAGCCTGGGCTTGGGTTTTGAGCCAGGGTAAACATGCAGCACGGCACCCGGGCCCTGGCATGTGACTATTTCCACTGCATTCTGTTGGCCAAAGCAAGCCAAGGGGTGGGGAGGAGACTCTTGATGGGAGAAGCTGCACACTTCCTCCGGGCAGCCTGCCGAGATCTAACCCAGTCCCCCTGCCCTGTGTGCTCAGCTCCTGCACAGTAACTTCTCGTGAAACTCTTTACAGTTTACTATTATTGCTTCTCCAGTGTTCTGTCTTTCTCGCTGGACCCTGAGCTCCATGAAGATGAATTCTCGTTTTCTTCACCGCAGTCCCATCAGTGCCTCACTCAGAACCAGGCTTGTAACAGGCACTCCGTCTAGGCTGGTGAGTGAATGAATGAACAAAAGAATGAATGAAAGGCACAGGGCTGCTGCCTGGCCACCCTCCCTCACTGCGGACGCAGGCAGCGGGCTTTGTGGACCAGTGCTCAGGAGCTGCCCTTCACGCGTTCGTTTCCACTCTCCTGCAAAGGTGTGGAGTCCTCTGCCTGAGCCGAACTCCAGGGAGACCACTTCCCATCTCCGTGCCCTTGAGCGTGTGCTCTCCCTCTCCATGCCTTGGTTCCTCATCTGCAAAAATGGCAGCTCTCATGAAGAGCGGGCGGGGTGGGGGTGTGTAACTCACAGTGAAGCACGCGGCACCTGCCTGGGACAAGGGGGCTCTGTCGTGTTAGTGATCATTAGTGTTGAGAAGGACTCAGAGCCCCGCATGTCCTCGTCCAGTCAGGAGTCTCACTGGGCAGACAGGAAACATTCACCTCTCTGTGGATTTGCCCCTCCCAGACAACAACCCGACGAGTTCCCCACCTCAGCCCGTTCACAGCTGCCCCAGGCTTGGGCACGTCCGTCCACAGAGCAGGGGAAGGGGAGGAAGGGAAACTCACGGCACCCGCGATGGGGATGGCGGTTATGAACACTGGCTGTCCAGCCCCCCGCCAATCAGACCCCCGCGAGAACCCTCCAGGCGGGCTCAGGGACCGAGGCCCCTTGACTGCAGGGCACACTCTGGCCCTCACCCCCAGGCCGAGGGGAGCCAGCAAATCAATCCAACATTTAGAAAAGGGGTGGGGGACTCAGCAGACACTGTCCCGAATTCAGTGGTGATGAAAGAGAAAAATGGACCAGCTCGTTCCAGATGACCAGCGCCAGAGAAGTAACTATCCCACTTCTGGTCCCGAATAAGGACACCGGTGGCAGAGGCACCTGCCCAGGTACTCCATCAGCCTCAGATTTACAGACTCCTCAGGAGCCGCCTGCACACGGCTCCATCCACGGTTCTCAGGACACTTCTGTTTAGACTTCATCAAGACTGTTTTTCTCTCTCGTCCCTGAGCAGGGAGGTGAGCCACCATACTGGGTGGCACAGCTGAATATTGATTTGCCAACAGTGACCCAGAGTAAAACAGGCCATTCAAGTGATCCAGTTGTTTCCAACTGCCCGAGACCTCCCCAGCATCTTGGTTTCCCCCGGGAGTCACTGAGCTGCTGGTGTCACATCAGGCAAATGAGAGCCCAATTCCATGTTCATAGGGAATAAGGCTGTGTCGTGGAGAAAATGCCTCAGTTTCCTCATCTCTAAAATGGGAATGAAGGCGTGGAATCTTTTTAAATGAGCATCTGTTGTTGTTGTGCTTATACTGATAAGATAAAGCACCAGGAAAATATGAATAAATAAAATGAAGGTAAGAGAACTGATGGAGCTACAGTGAGGGTCAAAGGAGATGACACAACTCCTGTAGCACGCGGCCAGCACGTGCCGGGCACAGCCTGTAGCTGCCGGGTGCTCCAGATACCATGGCTGGTGACGGCTGAGGCTGCTGGAAATCAGGGGTCTTGGTGGGGTGTGGACGGTGTGCCTCTGAACAGGGAAGAGGCCTCTCTGATTCACCTATGAAATCACCTAGAGGCAGGGGGATGGACTAAAAGACCTTTTCATGCCATTTCCAATCCCCAAAAATCCCTGTTTACAAGTCACCGTGGGGTTGGTGGCCTTTGATGTTAACACTTCCGGAGGACAGGAGAGGGCTGCAGTGGCCCCTTCGCTCTCCATGGTCAAATGTCTTCACTCACTCACACATTCATTCATTCAGGCACCCAGGAGCATTCATTTAGCACTTTGTAAGCCATGGCCCGGTCCTCCGGGAGCTCTAATCCTGGTTGGGGAGGAACACAGAGGAGCAGGTGAGTCTGGGGCAGTGGGAGGTGCCTGCTGTGGGGATGAGTGGGGGCTGGAGGAGCTCTGAGAAACGCTTGTCAGAATCTGCCTGGGGAGGTCGGGCAAGCTTCACAGAAGAGGAGACATTGAACTGAGAAGGGGGAGAAGGAATCTGTCTAGAAGTCTTGGTGGGAAAGGCACTCCAGACAAGGGAACAGCACACGCAGAGGCTCAGAGGCTCGGAAGCATTTGGCCTGTTCAAGGAAGAGCCCTGGGCTTGGAGTGGCTGGAGAATGCGGTATGTGTTTAGGAGGTGAGAGGTGAGGCTAGAGAGGCTGGTACCTGGGCACCTTCTCTTTGTTTTTCCATAAACAACGCCTACAGGGCTTCTCTCCACGCGTGAATTACAGCACGTGCTTACTCAGCTCTGTCTTTGTCTGTAGGATTCCAACTGCCAGGTACACAGCTCCCTCCTCTGCTGGGAAAATGCCACCGATCATTCTTGTGACACCATCCCTGACCCCTTGACCTCCCAGCCACCCGGGAAAGGGGAGGTGCTCCCCACTCACGGCTGCCGTGGGGATTGGTACAGATTGTGGCCTCAGCACTTCTCCCAGTGTGTTATCCCCTAAAAGAGGTGAGTGTCCCAGGTCTCAGGGCCCGGCACATCACTGATGTCCTGACACCTGTCGGGTAAACGCCCCAGTTTGACGGGAAGCCTGTGGAGGGAAGGGTGGAGCACACTGGTCGTGAGCACTGGTTTGGGAGTCAGGCATAACTGTTTACATCCCAGCTCTGCTGTCGACCCACCGCGTGACCCAGGGCAAGTGTCTTCATCTCTTTGAGCCTCGATGTCTTCATCAATAAAATGAGGATAACACCACGTTCACTTGTAAGATGATTAAAGATCTCATTTGTCCATCCGTCCATCCACCCATCCATTAAGCAAGAGTGTACTGAGTGGCCGCTCTCTGCCCAGCTCTGTGCTCAACATGGGGACCCAGCAGAGAACAAACTAGAGCTTCCCTCTCCACGTGTAACCAACAGTCTCATAGAGGACACCAGTGTTCCACACTCACGGATGAATGCATGATTACGGAATTTGATGGATATAATGAAAGGAAACTAACTAATGTGGAGAACAGTTTGAACAAGGGGGTCTGATTTTGGTTAGAGAGCTCAAGGAAGCCTGCTCTGAGGAAGTGACGTTTGGCAGAGATTGAAGCCAGACAGAGGGCCAGGAATGGGACACCCAGACGGAGGGACCCGTATGTGGGAGGTCCTTGAGGGAGACTGATTGAGGTGTGTTTAAGGAACATTGATTGAGCTACTGTGGCCAGAGCATGTGAGTAAGGGAGAGAGACCAGGAGTTGAACTCAAGGAGGTGGGCGGGGGCCGGGTCATGGGGCATGGACAGAGCCAGGGAGAACACATGTGTCCTAAAGCCAAGGATGGCATGTGACCCTGAGCCTGTCACTGATGCATTTACTCTGAGCTCAGTAATCCTGTTGTTTCATCTGGTGGCTCCGGGGCTAAATGTACTGTGAGCTGCAACCAGCTAGTGCGTGGCCCTTGGCCTGGGTCTGGTCATCTCCTCCCCACCCCCCTCCTTGGTGCCCTTCAGGGTCAGAGCCCAGGCCTGTCCCATCCTGCTGGGCAAAAAGGTGGATGATGTAGGGAAGAGGCAGGTGCAGGGGACAAAATGTGCCGACATGAAGGCCCCTCCATCTTAGAACAAAGCTGTTTCCAGGGAAAAAGAGAAACTGAGCAAAGGAGGTAACAGCCATGAGTGAAAGGCCCAAACTTTGAAAATATGTAATAGAACTAACCGTATGGCTGTGCTCTACCACAGCTGGGTAAATGGAGAAGATGATAATATCACGAGCAGCATCCCTGCCTTCTTCCTGTCAGCTCCAGCAGCCTCTGCTTCATTCTGAGAAGGATAGTTACCTTCAGTAACTTCTCCCCACTTACAGGATGCGCCTCATTTCCAGCCCAGCCTGGCCCCACTCCTCTCTGGGCTTTACTCCCCCCACTTCTGACCTCTTTCCACCCCAGGTGCGTTGACCTTCTTTCAGTACCTCATGCTGGCCATGCTCCCTCCTACCGCAGGACCTTTACGTGTGCTGCTCCCTCTGTGATACACCTCCCTGAGGGAGGGGTAGGAATACATGCTACAGGTAAGGAAGAGGCAAAAGAAATGAGAAGGCTACACTCCAAGACCAGGGACATGGCATCTGCCCAAGACTGAGGCCAAATTTCCCCCCACCACTGGCCCCTAAGCTAGTAAGCTTTCAGTAACAAGTAACAGCATAATACTGTTGAGAGAAGGGCAGCAGAGGAACAAGAGCATGCAAAAAGACCATCTCTGAAGCACAGTGCAAAGGAAAAACCTAAAGCTGAGGGCTGAACAGACTTTGTGCTGGTAAACCAACCCCACGTGAGGTATTGCTACAAGATTTTAAAGCCTAATGTGCACCAAGGGTAACTATAGAAACAACACACTCTTGCCCTTAACTAGATTAACCCAACTCTCCCACTAAGAGCCTAACAGAAGGTAAGATGAGCCCATTTCCAGCCATAAAGAGTGTTTACCTCAGACTACTGTCTTACCAAGATGTCTGGCTTTCAACAAAAAAATATGAAACACACAAAAAGGCAAGAAAAAAACACAGTCTGAAGAAACAAAGCAATCATCAGAACCAGACTCAGATAAGACACAGATATTGGAAGTGTCTGACATGAAGTCTAAAATAACTATGATTAATATGTTAAAGGCTTTCATGGACAAAGTTGACAATAGGCAAGATCAGATAGATAATTTCAGCAGAGATATAAAAACTATAAGAAAAAAAACAAATAGAAGTGCTAGAAATGAAAAACATAAGAACAGAGATAAAGAACGACTTCAATGGACTCATCAGTAGATTTGAGACAGGCAAAGAAAGAATCGGTAAATTAAAATTTGGTCAATAGAAACTTCCCAAATAAAACTCTAAAAGAAAAAAGAATGAGGGGAAAAAACAGAACAGAACATCTGAGAGCTGTGGGAAAATATCAAGCAATCTAGCATATGCATAATTGGAATTCCAGAGCAAAAGAAGGAGAGAATATGACAGAAGAAATATTGAAAGAAATAATGGCTGAGGATTTTCCAAAATTAATGAGAGAAACCAAATCACAGATCCAATGAGGTCAGAGAGCATCAAGCAGGGCAAAGAAAAAAAAAAAAACCACCCAGGTACATCATATGCAAACTGCTGAAAACAAAAGAAAACAAATCTGCCTGAAGGCAGATGGAGGGGAAAGAAACCACAATACAGAAGAACAAAGGTAAGAATGACAGCTGACTTCTGTTAGAAAGTATACAAGCCAGGTGAAAATGGAGTAACATCTGTAAATTGCTGATAGAAAATCAATGTCAAACCAGAATTCTATACCCAGTGAAAATATCTTTCAAAAATGAAAGAGAAAACAGTGATATCAGCAAGCTAGTGGTATAAGAAGCCCAGGCTCTCATTCCCCCACAGAGACACCAACTTAATGATATACAGACCAAATTGCCATTGTGAGAAGTCCAGAACGCAGTTAAGAGGTTGCAGCACCCAGGTGAGCACAAAGCCAAGAAGAGCCACATCAAAGTTTGTTGATTTGAAACTTTGTTGCATTTGCCTGCCATGGGCCCTCCCCTTCCCCAGTGTAGCACAGTACAATCAGCAGAAAAAGTCCCAACTCCCAACTTCTCCCTCAAGAGGGAAAGAAAAGAGTGGAATGTGCATTCAACATTCTGGCTTTTCGTGAGGCTGCACAAGGAACTGGTTTATGTCTCACCTGACTTGCAACACTGACAGGAGTGGTGGCATAGTTTAGACGCCAGGATGGGGGACACTGAGGGCAAAGGTGAGTGCCACAGCACATTACAGCACCAGAGAGACTACAGTACCAGAGACAGACACCAGGGAGAGCAAAACATTACCAGTTTGGAAAGAAACTGAGGCAAGCCTTTTTACCTAGGAAATTACACACATGAGCCCAGAAAAGATTTGAGAAGTACCCACAGTCCCTAGCTGTGTTGATAGGTAAAGGTCTTCCCCTATATAAATCAGTCCATAAAGATTGAGAATGGTGGCTGTTTCTTCAAATGCCCAAATCTTAGCAAAAGGTCACAAGGCATACAAGAAACAGAGAAACATAGCCCAATCAAAGGAACAAAATAAATCTCCAGAAATTCACCCCTAAAGAAATGGAGATCTATAGATTACCTGACGAAGAATTAAATAATCATTTTAGGCATGCTCAGTAAACTAAATAAAAACACAAATAGACAACTAAACAAAATCAGGAAAATGATGCATGAACAAAATGAGAATATCAACAATGACATAAAAACTATAAAAGGGAACCAAACAAATTTTGGAGCTAAGGAATACAATAACTGAATTGAAAATTTCACTAGAGGTATTCAACAACAGACTTGATTAAGCAGAATAAAGAATCAGCAAACTGGAAGACAGATCATTTTGAAATTGTTGAGTCAAAGGAGCAAAATGAAAAATGAAGAGAGCCAAAGTGATTTGTAAGACATCATCAAGCAGACCAATATACACATTATGGGAGTCCCCAAAGGGGAAGAGAGAGGAAAAGGGGCAGAAGGTTTATTTGAAGAAATAATGGCCAAAAACCTACCAAATTAGAAAAATAAATGAACATACAAATTCTAGAATCTTAACAAACTCCAACTAGGATAAACCCAAAGGGGCACACACACAGACACATTATAATCAAACTGTCAAAAATCACAAAAAACAAATCTTGAAAGCAGGAAGAGAAAGTGAATTGTCATGTACAAGAGAACTTCTATAAGATTCTCAGAAAATTTCTCTGAGAAACCTGGCAGGCCAGAGGGATTGGGATGACACACTCAAACTGCAGAAGAAAAAACTGTCAATTAAGAATACTATATCTGGCAAAACTATCCTTCAGAAATGAAGGTGAAATTAAGACTTTCCCAGATAAATAAAAGGGACTCCATCACCACCAGACTTGTCCTCTAGGAAATGTTAAAGGGAGTCCTTCAAGTTGAAATGAAAGGAACACAAAACCATATAAAAATATAAAACTCTCTGATAAAGGTAAAAATATGGACAAATATAGAATCCTGTAGTATTGCAATGTTCTTGTATAGAATTTAAAAGAAGAATAAAAAATGACTATAAATCTATGCTAAAAGACACACAATATAAAAAGATGTAATTTGTGACATCAATAACATAAAGTGGGGGTGGCAGAGACATAAGGAAGCAGAGTTTTAGTATGCAATTGAAGTTAAGTTGTTAGTCTAAACTAGACTGTTATAAGTTTAAGATGTTTATGTTATCCCCATGGTAACCACAAAGAAAATATCTATAGAAGATGTACTGAAGGAAATGAGAAATGAATCAAAGCGTGTCACTGCAAAAAAAAAATGAATGAAACACAAAGGAAGGCAGTAAGAGAGGACTAGAGGGACAAAATAGCTATAAGACATACAAAGATAATTAACAAAGTGGCAGTAGTAAGTCCTTCTCTATCAATAATTACTTTAGAGGTACATGGATTAAACTCTTCAATCAAAAGATGTTAATTGGCTGAATGGATAAAAATACAAGATCTAATTACCTGCTGTCTACAAGAGACTCACTTTAGGTCCAAGGACACATGTTGGCTGAAAGTAAAAAGATGGAAAAATATGTATCATGCAAATGATAACCAAAAGAGAGCAGGGGTAGCCATTCTAATATCAGACAAAATTGGCTTTAAGTCAAAAGCTATCACAAGAGAAGAACATTATATAGTGATAAAAGAGTCAATTCATCAAGAATATGTAACAATTATGAATATATATGCACTTAACATCAGAAAGTTAATAGTAGGATAATAATATTCACTTTCAATAATGGATAGAACAAGCAAACAGAAGATTAGTAAGGAAACAGGGGACTAGAACAATACTATAGACCAGTTGGATCTGACAGACATGTACAGAACATTCCACCCTGTCACACGCTACAGCGTGGATGAACACTGAGGACATTATGTTAAGTGAATGAGCCAGTCGCAAAAAGTGAAATACTGTATGATTCTACTTAAATGAGGTATCTAGAGTAGGCAAATTCATAGAAACAGAAGCAGAATGGTGGTTACCAGGGGTTTGGAGGAGGGGGAAATGGGGAGTTATTGTTGAACGGGTATAGACTTTCAGTTTTGCAAGATGAAAAAGTTCTGGAGATCTTTTGAACAATATTGTGAATATATTTAACACTACTGACCTGTACACTTAATAATGGTTAAGAAGGGAAATTTTATGTTATGTTTTTTTTACCACAATTTAAAAATTAAATAAATAAAATGAAGGAGAAATAAAGACTCTCTCAGACAAACAAAAACTGAGAGAAAGCATGGCCTGCAGACTTACTCTACAAGGAATATTAAAGGAAATTGCTCGGTCAGAAGGAATATAATACCAGAAGAAACTAGGATCTACGCAAAGAAGACAAGAGTGCTGGAAGTGGAATAAAGGTAAAACAAAATTTATTTTTTCATTTTTAATTTCTCTAAAAGATAACTGACAATCTTCAGTAAAAATAGTAGCCACGTATTCTATGTTATCACGTATATAAAAGTAAAATGTATGACAACGACAGCACAAAGAATGGGAGGGAGAAATGGGGAATATATTGCTGTAAAACCTTACACCACATGTAAAGAAGTATAATGTTTTTTGACGGTAGACTTTGATTAATTAAAGATATATATCTTAAACCCAAGGAAAACCTCCAAATATATGTTTAAAATAGGTATAAACAATGAGCCAATAGAGAGGATAAAATAGAATCTTAAAAAAATGATAAATTATCACAAGAGAAAACAGAAAAAAGAGGGAAAAAGAAACAAAAAAACAGATGAAACAAGTATAAACAGCTAATAAATGATAGGTTCTAATCCAACCAAAATCAACATACACATTTAATCTGAATGATCTAAACACACAAAAGACAGATTGTCAGATTGGGTTAGAAAAAATCAAGTCCATGTTATGTGCTGTCTAAAAGAAATTCACTTTATTTATTTATTTATTTATTTATTTATTTATTTTTTTAGAACAACTCAGCAAAATAAAATTCCAGTTTATTGTTGGACAACATTGTTTCACACATACAAGAAATTCACTTTAAATATAAAGATATAATTGGGTTAAAAGTGAAAGGATGGAGGAAAATATATGATGCAAACAACAACCAAAAGAAAGTTGGAGTAGCTACGTTAATACGAGACAAATTAAACTTCAGAACAAAGAATATGAGGAAGGATAAAAAGAGACATTACATAATGCTAAAGGGATCAATTCTCCAACAATACATAACAATCCTAAATACGTATGCATCTAAAAAGAGATCTTCAAAATACAAAAGGCAAAAACTGATGGAAATTAAAGAAGAAATAGAAATATCCACAATTATAGATGGAATCAACACTGCTCTTTCAGGAATTGATAGAATAAATAGTAGAAAACCAATAAGAGTAGAGAAAACCTAAACAGTTCTTTCAAATAGCTAGACTTAATTGACATTTATTGAGTGTTTCACCCAACAACAGCAGAATACACATGCTCGTCACCAGGATAGACTGTACTCTGCCACCTAAATCAAAATTCAACAAATTTAAAAGAGTGTAAGTCACACAAAATATATTCTCAAATCATTATGGAATTAAACTAGAAATGAATAGGAGAAATATATCTGCAAAATTCCCCAAACGTTTAGAAATTAAAGGACATTCTTTTAAATGACCCATAGGTCAAAAAGGAAGTCTCCGAAGGGAAATTACAAAATACTTTAAGCTGAATGAAAATCAATGAAATTGATAAACCTCTAGCCAGACTGACCAAGAAAAACAGAGAGAAGATACAAATTACCAATATCAAAACGAAAGAGGGAATATCACTACAGATTCCACAGGCATTAAAAGGTCAATAAGGAAATACTACGAACAACTCTATGCCCATAAATTTGACAACTTAGATAAAATAGATTCCTTGAAAGACTCAAACTACAAAACTCACTGAAGGAGAAATAGATAACCTGAATAGGTCTATACTTACTAGAGAAATTTAATTCAGAATTAAATATCTTTCAAAAAAGAAAATTCCAGGCCCAGATGATTTCACTCATGGATTCTACCAAACAGTTAAGGAGAAAACAATACCAATTCCACACAACTTCTTCCCGAAAATGGAAGAGAGGGTAACAGTTCTCAACTCATTTTATAAGGCCAGCATTACCTAATATCAAAACCAGACAAAGACGTTACAAGAATAGAACACCAATATCCTTCATAAACACGGATCCAAAAGTCTTCAACAAAATATTAGCAGATTGAATACAGTAATATTTTAAAAGGATGACATAACATGACCAAGTGAGTTGTACCCCAGAAATGCAGTGCTGTTTCAACATTCAAGATTCAGTCAGTCAGATATGACTCTGAAAGCATGAGCAACAAAAGAAAAAGTAGATACATTAGACTTCAAATTTAAAACTTCAAAATTAGAACTTTTGTGCTTCAAAGGACACTATCAATAAAGTGAAAAAGCAAGCCACACAATGGGAGAAAATATCTGAAAATCATATATCTGATAAGGAATTAATATCCAGAATATATTAAAAACTTCTACAACTCAACAACAAAAACACAAACAACCCAATTAAAAAATGGGCAAGGGACTTGCATAAATATTTCTCCAGAGAATATATACAAATAGCCAACAAGCACGTGAACAGATGCTCAACATCAATAATCATGGGGAAAATGCAAATCAAAACCACAGTGAGGTACCACTTCACACCCATTAGGATGGCTATTATTTAAATTTAAGAAAGAAAAAGAAAATAACAAGTGTTGACTAGGATGTAAAGAAATTGGAACTCTTGCGCATTGCTGGTGGGAATGTCAAATAACGCATCTGCTGTGGAAAAGAGTATGGAGGTTCCTGAAAAAATTAAACATAGATTTACCACGTGATCCAGCAATTCTTGGTAGGTACCCAAAAGAACCAAAAGTAGAGTCTTGAAGAGATATTTGTACACCAATATTCGTAGCAGCATTACTCAAAATACCGAAAAGGTGGAATAAAGCCATATGTTCATAGATAAATGAATGGATGAAGAAAACATGGTATGTACATATAATGGAATATTATTCGACCCTAAAAAGGAATGAAATTCTGGCACATGCTACTACATGGATGAACCTTGAAGACGTTATGCTAAGTGAGAGAAGCCAGACACAAAAGGACAAATATTGTACGATTCCACTTATATGAGGTACCTGGAGTAGTCAGATTCATAGAGACAGAGAGTAGAATGGTAGTTACCAGGCACTGGTGAGAGGATAGAACAGAGAGTTATCGTTAAATGGGTACAGAGTTTCAGTTCAGGATGATGAAAACCTTTTGGAGAATGGCTGATGGTGATAGTTGCATGACAATGCAGATGAACTTAATGCCACTCACATTTTATGTTGGGTGTATTTTACCAAAACAAAAAAATTTCAGAAAAACTCAATGAGAGTGATATGCCATATTAACAGACTAGAGAAAAATCATACGATCATCTCAATAGATGCCGAAAAAGTGGATTCGACAACATTCAACGTCCATTCAAGATGAAAACTCTCTGCAAACTAAAGAGAAGACAAACTGACTCCTGAAACTGATAAATGGCATCTACAAAAAAAAGGCTCACAACTAACATGATGCCTAAGGATAAGGGATGTTTTCCTCTAAGATCAGGAATAAGGCAGTTCCACTCCACATCGAGCTGCTCCTGACATCCTCGCCTCCACCATCTCCACTGCACTCAAGGCTCATTGACCCAAACCCGCTTTCCAAAAAGAGAAAAAGAAAATCAATTAAAGGAAGGACATCACTGCGACCTGCCCCAGGGATTCACGGCTCCCAACATCAAAGGCGTAAGCAGGTTTGAAAACGGAGTGGATGATCCTGGAGAAGGATTCATTACAGGGAATGTAATGAATCTGCTTCCCGCGTGACCAAAAATCTCTAAAGATGCCATCACTCCACACCTGCTTTCTCAGGGTCCACCTGGGACTTGCTGTCTCAGGCGTTCTCTAGTGGCTTTTTGTGGTAGCTGCAAAAGCCATCGTGTCAACATATTGCCCTGATTTGTTTTTATCCAAAATTGGCAATTTGGGGAATATGCCCAGCGATGGGGGAAGAAAGCCGAGGAGCTGTTGCCCTCTCCTCCCCCTGTGGCAGACCCTTCTGGCCTCCCCACCAGCCTGGGACACCAGGGGCACCTCTCCATGCTCAACTGCCGGTTGGATTTGCCGACAATGTTGAGAGTTTTGCGGACTCGCCCCTGGTGACAGCTTCCCAGGCACGTTCTTCTTTAAGAGCCACCTCTATGAGAGCACTTACAGAGTCCACCTGCCTTCCAGCTTGGATCTTATTCATCTTTGTTCCCCCACAGTGCCCAGCACAGTGCCCAGGAACAAAGATGCTTGTTGGAGCGAACAGACCTTGAAGCAGAAATTGAACAGGTTTTTAAGGTTGCCCTGCAGCTTGAAAAGAAAATGTTTGAAAATCAAAATCTTTTTCTGTCACTCGCTGGAGAGCACAGCTCTTCAAGGAAGCCTTTGGCAAATCATTTTGTAAAGTGCAGAAGTGTGGAATTCCTTTGTACAGTAAATACCCCTCACTCGTGACTGAATTTATATATGTATGCATACGTATGTATGTGTGTGATATTAATATTTATGTTGAATATATAACATTAATATATAAATATTCCATAAAGTATACAGTGACATATGAAGCCTCTTTTGATCATCTCTCCAGTCCCACCACTCCAGGGCACCCACTGTTATATTTGGGGTTTTATTGAGGAATTGCTCAGATTAGAAATATTTCATCCTCTCAGGATCAGATATAATTTGATAATTTTTTATCATGAGACAGAAAATTCAGGAAACCAAGAGACAGAACCTGGCCCAAAGAGTTTCTCTGTCCTTCTATTCCCTAGGAAAAGCGGTGCCCAAAACATGTGGCTATTTCTCCCCTGTCCCTGCCCTCAGTCTGCAGGTGGGTTGCCATCTGATTCGTCTGAAGCCCAGAATCACTTACATCACTAGATTTTGGGATGGGGGGATGGGTAACTGGGTGGGCATCGATCTTCAACTGATCCTCTGCCAGCAAGTTTGGACGACTGTCCCCAAAGTGGGGGTTCTGACCTCGGAGTAGAAATGGGGCCCAGGGCTTACATCTAGTCACAGCTCTCTTATCTCATTCAGGACCCTGAGGAGCAAGAATTATTTTGTGTCCTATCCTTGATAGAAATGTTAAGCAGCAGGAAGACACTCAGAACTCTGCAGAGCTTTGCATGAGAATGATATAATGGTGGTCTGTGGCAATTTTAAAATGTGTCTGCAAATTCCCTGACACTCCTCCTTTTGACAGGTCGGTCCTGTGTCCCTCCCCCTGGATCTGGGCCGAGCTTTGGTTACTGGTCAACCAGTAGACACAGGCAGAACCTGCTCTCCCCCTAGACCCCCCAAAAGGCTCATCAAGGATGTCCTTGGGCTCAAGGCCCAGGATCTCGTCAGCTAACCAGGTCCAGGAGCAGATGAGGCTGTCAGGTGCTGCGACTCAGGTCCAGCTCAGTGAGGACAGTTCCTCAGGGGAGGCGGAGTTGAGAACAAGTGTAGAAAAGACTTTCAAGGGATGTGACTGTGAAATGAAGAGTGGGATGGGGTTGTAGCAGGACTGATTTTTTGTGTGACTGGAGAACCAATGGTATGCCTGTTCACTGAGGGGGATGATCCCACAGAGAAAGGAACCTCGACGACTCAGGAAGGGACGTCTGGCAGGAGCAATGTCCTTGACAGGCGGAAGGGGTGGAACCTTGTGCATGAGTGGCCTTGATGGGGCCCGGAGAGCTCCTTTCAGAGAGTGCCGGACCCGTGACGGATGTTCCCCAGGGTCTCCAACACACGAGCACGTCTTCCTTTGACTGAGTTTAGCTGGGCACCCCTGGCCAGTTCTGGGGCCGGGATAACATCAATCACGCAGAGCCATGCAGAGCTGAGATCTGAGCTCAGAGGGGACTTGAAGACGACCAGTCAAAGCCTCTCATTCCGCTGATGTGAAGTCCAACGGCAAGCCACACAGTGACCTAGAGGCATTAGGTTCTGGTCCAGAACCCAATCACCCAACTCTGAATCCAGTTGTCCTCCCTCAAAGATTAGATTTGCTTCCCGCCTAGATGCCCCAGCCTTCCTCCTTCCCTTTAGATTCTTGATTCTCTTTAGAGTAGGTCCCACCCCAGTACACCTTGAAATGTCTGAGTCCATGCCACACTGACCACCCCCAGGTATCCATCACGTCCTCCAGTTCCTCCTCCTGGTTGTCTCTATCACCCTCTCCCTCGCCCCGGCCCCTGTGTCACTGCCACGGTCACAGCCCTCACTGGACCATCACCCGCATCCTCCTGGCCTCCCAGCCCCATCGCCGCTCCCCAGCCTTGGGGGAAGGTGGCTTATTCCCTGCACCTGTAGGGAGGGCCTGGGACAAACGGAGGAGAGCTGGAGCTGTGCAGCTCCATACAGGGTGTCCCAAAGCAGCTTCCCGTGGCAGAGATGCTCTGAGCAGAGGATTCCTTGTCACACGTGTTTGGGAAAAGCTGCAAACCACCTGGTTCTCTGCTTCAGAGCTTCTCCCAGCCTTTAACGCAGCCAGTAACTGAGGAGATGAATCCCTGAGTCTGCCTGGCTGCTGGGGCCGCTCCACCCTCCAGCAAGTTACTTAACCTGTGTGCCTCAGTTTCCTCCTCTGTAAACTGGGACAACAACAGAGCCCACACGCAGGACTGTTGTGAGGATGAAATGAGTTCCTTTACCAAGGAACAGCGCCTGACAGAGGAGGCACCTGTGAAAACCTCTGCTGTGCCCAAGTTTATCTCCATCATCACCAGCATCCTTGGGGCGCAGTGATGGGCTCCTGCTTTGCTCCTGGGACCACATCCCCACCTCAGATCCTTGCCTGGTGCCGGGGTCCCCACAACAGCCTTGCTCCTGCAGGGCCCACTCCTCCCTCACACCCTGTCTCAGCTTCCCCAGAAGCAGACCCCGCGACAAGGATTTGAGGGTGAGTGGTTTATTTGGGAGGTGGTCCGGGTCAGCATCAGGAGGACGGGGGAGGTGAGATGGGGAAGGGGAGGAAGCCAGTAAAAGGTGCATGTGGAGCAGGTGACTCTGTCCCAGGGGGTAATCTGGGAGGTGATGCAGAACATGCATCAGAGCCACCCCACCTGGGGGCGAGGAGGCAGGAGGATTTACCTCCAGCCCCAACCTTCACTGGCTGAGGCTGGTCCTGGGCATCACTCCCCCGTGTTCCCATAATGGATGGGGCTGCTCCTGTCTGCAGGGCACACCTGCCAGCTACCCACTGCCCGGACACCTGGCCTGGCCCAGCCAGCCATCCCTCACTTGTCACCAGATTCTGCAAATGTCAGGTTCAGTTTCTCATTTCCTATGCCTGGAATCTTCCCCCAAAACCTTCCTGCCTACCTTGGTGGGAGAGCATTTTGTTTAGACCCTTGTTCTTCCAGTCGGATCCCTCTCAATGTCTACCCACCCTACTGCTGCCGGGTGCCCAGAGCCTGCTCAGATGATCAGCGACGGGACAAGTGAGAGCTGGAAGCCAGGGCCCCCATCACCACCCCTACCCGCTCAGCAAGTCGTCTGGGCTCCCAACTCAAGTTACCTGAACACCTACTGTGCTCCGGGCACCGTGCTGAGAGCTTCCACAGCCCCTCCCCTGTGAACCTCACAACTGCCTGTGAAGGAGGGTCCATCAACTATACCTTCTGGGTGGGGAAACTGAGGATCCGAGAGGTTAAGTCACTGCCCCAAGGTCACCCACTTGACCTTGAGGAACCCTGAAGGGGACGTACATACAGCCCCTCCTCCCACTTCCCTGTCTGCGGAGATGTGGTTTTCAGGAACCTCCAGGTACAACCCCGCTGCAGGCCCCTTCCCAAGTCCTTCCTGGCCATCGTTTACCTGGATCATCCCATGGGTCCCGCCGAGTACATGTTAGAGATCGTCTCCTGGGACCAGAGGCTGGGACTACGTGGCCGGCAGACGCCACTGCTCCCGAGAGGGCCTAGTTTCACCGGAGTCCCCGGTGCTGCATCTCAGGAGGCCTGCCCCGCTTTGGACTTGGTGGCGTCACAAGAGGGCTGTTATCAAAACTGACGGTGGCGGTTGAAAGGCTTCGGGTGAAGATCTCAGCGGTGGGACCGCGGGACTCCAGGCAAAAATGCAAGGCCATCGCCTGTTTGGGGCAAACACATGGGTGCCATGAAATTTTAATTAAACTCTTATCTGTGTTAAATAATTGAGCACTGACTGCCCGGGCCTGTCTCTGGAAGGGAAGCCAGGGCCTGCTCCAGTGGAAAACTGCCAATGTCGCAGGAGCTGCGTGAATCTGGGCCTTCCCCCTTTCCTCTCAGGGAAGCCAGCTTTCCTGCTGCCTGCTGGTCATCCTGGCAGAAGTGAGCGGGCTGGAGGAACAGATCGGGGCAAGCCACAGAATTGCTCTGGGGGTGGCAATTGTGGAAAGACCATAGAGTTCAGGGTCCAGCAGAATAAGGCACGAATCCTGAGTCTGCAACTCGCCAGCTGCAGGATCTTGGCAGGTCGCTTTATCTCTTTGAGTTTCAGTTTCCCCAACTGTAAAACAGGGACTGTAACTCCCATCTGTAGAAATGCCAGTTATTTTTTCCTTGCACGTCTCTCCTTGTCAGTCCACAAGTCTAGAAACGGTCTCGTCCAACCCCCCAGTTTAACAGACCACGAGTGGACCCTCCATCCAGGCTGGAAAAATCAGATCCTCTCTCCTGGGCATCTCACACAGGGACAAAGTCAAACCGCTTTGGAGAACCAATCACATCAGCCCAGGGGTAGAGGCCATCATTTAGGAAGGGCCACACTGGGTCATGAGTGAGCAGAGGAGCCAATCTGCAGAGAAAATGAAGAAGATGGGCAGAGGGAGATAGAGATGAGTCACGCTGCAGACCCAGATATAGACACAGGGAGAGTCAGAGAGGGTCTCTGCCAGGTGACTCTCGGGCCCCAGGATGCCTCGTGGGCTTCTACAGTCAGAATCTGAGGAGTCCCCAGTAGTATTATCCTAAACCCTGTTTCTACTTGAAACATGGGTTTGTGAACCAGTTAGAACTTGTTTCTGGCTCAAGCAAAAAGAGAATTAATTCAAGGCCTGGTGTAATGGGAACTTGCATGGTTAGAGCAGAGTCAGGAAGGACTTGACGGGGCCTCCAATGGTGTCATCAAGACCAGAATTCTCTCTATTTCTCCTCCATATATTGTCTTCATTCTCAGGCTATACCTAAGATGGTAGCAACAGCCCCAGACAAGGAACCTTCAGGTTCAAGTTCAGCGGGAAGGGCAAGAGTCTATTTCTCAGAAGCTCCAGTTAAAGCCTCATTGTAAATCAATCGCTCTGGTTGGGTTACATGTCCATCCCTGAGCCAATTACTGTAGCCAGAGGACTGGTCTGAATGGATTGCTTTAAACCTAGGTCATTTGGCCCACCTCTGAGCTGTGGGCACTGCCTCACCCATGGACTGAGAGTGGTAAAGAGGATGACCCAGATTAAAGTCAGTGCTGCTGATAAACAGATACAGAATGCAAGCGAGCAACCCTGATGAAGACTCAACCTCACGGGCGATAGTGAGGGTGAAATGAAGTCCCTTATGAAACGTACCTATAACAAGGCTGGTGTTTAATAAATGCTCACTCCTCCTCTTCCTTGCCCTCAAATTGGTAGCTTTTCTGTCCTCCTCAGTTAGGCTAGAAATGCACGTCCCTCCCTCCCCATCCAACAGTTTGGCCTTTTGAGACCTGCAGGCCAATCTCTCTGCCTTTTGCACAGACTTCACATGTGACATTCTCTGGTCTGGAACACCCTTCCCATACCATTATCTGTTCAATGCTTGAACTCAAGGCTGAATTCAAGTATCATCTCCTCCCTGAAACCTTTCCAGAATCTTCTGGTGGACACTAATTTATTATGTGAAGCTGCAATCTCTTAAGAGTAAGGTATTTTTACAAAGCACTTTGCCTGCAATTCTAGTAACTGCCACCAGGAGGTGATAGATGTCAACAGTCTCAGATACTGGTGAAATTCTAGTTCTTTCTTTTCTTTTCTTTTTTATTTTAAGCCATATTCTCAGTAGAACTATATTAGAAGATGATGGTATTATATGCAGGCACAGTGTATCAGAAAGATCTGGGTTCTAATTCTGGCTCCAGCATTTAATAGTCAGGACATTTTGGCAACTGTCTTAGCCTCTCTGAGCATCACTTCCTCTTCTCTAAACCACGGTTAACACCATCAATACCATTGGGTGGTTGCAAAAATTAAGTAAATTAACATATGCAACGTATTTAGCACAAGGCCTAGCACACGACAGGTACATGATGGATATTAGTTTCTTCTCCAACAATTTAGAAATGTGTTCCAAAAGTTTTTTTGGGAACTCAGAAGACATTGTTTTATAAAATCTTCTATAGCCTACGGTTAGTCAGAACAGAAGCCCTCACAGCTTCTACTCCTGATAACCATAAATAACAATGTTTCTTTGGGAAAATGTCGTCCAAACTCCAGACACAAGCAACACGTCCTCCCTTCCCTTGGCCTCTTCCAAGAAAGAAAATGTGTCTGGGGTAGCACCCACAGCAGAGAGGGTGAAGCAGAGCAGGACGAGGCTCTGCAGACCCAGGGCTAAGGGCTGATGGACACCAGGAGCGTGAATGTCCCTCAGATTCTTTGATTCGTGACCATTATAATAACGACACTAACAACAATACTACCCATGATCAGAGGCTCACTGTGTGCCAGGCTCTATGTGTATCATCTCATTAATTCTCACAACCACCTTCTAAGGGATCTCATTAATTCTCACAACCACCTTCTAAGGGGAGCAGACTATCCCCATGTAACAGCTGAGGGAGCTGAGACCCTGCAAAGGTAATCAATTTGCCCCGTCTCACAGGTCTGAGTGACTGACTCCAGCCACCGACCCTGATCACTGCACTCACTGCCCCCTGACACCTGGGTGTCCATTTGTGCAGCTTTTAGGGCTTTTGTCCATCCCACCCTGTGAGGGAGGGACTGAGCAGATCACTGTCCCCCATCTACAGATGAGGAAACTGAGGCCCAGAGAGGGGAGGCAACTTGCCCAAAGTTACGCAGCAAGGAAGTGGGGGATCCTTGTGTGCCTGACTCCTCCTCCCTGGTTGCCCCCATTCCCAGCCCTCTCAGAAGAAAGAGAAGAAATGAGATGGTGGGGCGAGGGGATGCAAGGGAGCTCCTCACTGCAAGCAGCAGCCTGGGCAACTGAAGAGCCTCCATTCCACAGCATCTCCTGCCCTGACAGCCAGACCCTTCCTTGGTGTACACCACACCTCCCTTCTCCCTGCAAGAGCACGGGGCTTTTACTTTTTAATGTACCTGCTACTTATTACCTTGGAGGAGAGACTCAGTCAGGGAGGTAAACTCATAGACCTGCTTCTGGTAACTGATGATGTCATGCCTCTCTCAGATGCAAATGGACCCAATAATAGCATGCCATTATCCTCCATCAGGAATGAAAAGCTCCCAAACATAGCACATACACCTGGGTCGCAGGTGCTGGTATCCACACAGGGGTGCCAGCATCGTTCAGAGGAAACAGGCAGGTCCAGGTCTGAGGGCAAACAGCCAAGCCTGACGTGGGCGAGAGCTACAGGGGTCAGTGGGGGGCTGACAGAAGCTCCAGGATGCAGGGACATGAGGGGCACGTGGCCGCCTTTAGTCCTTGGGATCCAGCCAGGCGGTGGCCGGCCTCAGCTGCGCCGGCCCCACAAAGGTGAGCAGTAGGGGCGTGGCCAGGTGTTAGGCGACTCCCCAGACCTCCTCCCCGATGCTGCCTGAGCTGCTGGCTCCTGACCTGCCTCTGTTCTCCACGAGGTCCAGCTTATGCCCCTCTGCCTTGACCTTGGAGCCTGGGCCTCAGTGTCCCCCTGGATTCTACCAGGGAAAATTTGTCAGCCTGAGCCCCATGCCATCCCCAGTAGAAACTGTCCTCATGCCCCAGTCCTGTGCAATCCACCTCTAAGACTGACCACAGAGCTGCACCCAGTCAGGTCTCCCGGTCCCCACTCTGAGCCTGCAGGAGTGGACAGCATGGATAGGAGAGCCTCAGCTCACCCACAGGCTCCCTCTAGGCAGCACCCAGGGGGACAGGGGGTGAGCGTGCACCTCAGGGACCACGCTGCTAGGTCTGCATCCTGCTCTGCCGCTTACTCTCTGTGTCATTCAGGCAAGTTACCAATCCCCTGAATCCGAGCTTCCTCATGTGCAAAATGGGGTAAACACCTCCTTTTCCCTCTGTGGACCTCAGTTTCCCCTCTATCAACTGCAAAAAGAGCCTGTGTCCATGGGCTGGTCCCTGCCCATGTTCTCAGCCGCATGTGAACTCCATGGGGCAGGGCCAAGCCCGTCCTACTCCGCACGGTGTCCCCGCACCCAGCACACAGTAGGACCTCTATCACACGTGTCACATCAATGCCTGAGCAACATCCAACAGCCCTTGTCACTCGCGTGTGCTCCATGGACCAGCAGCAGCACCCGGGAGCCTGTTAGAAGCACAGCATCTCAGGGCCCACCCAGCCCTCCTGGATCAGAGCGGCACCACATGACCCAAGGGCAGGCACATCCGAGTCCCAGAAGCCCTGGAGTCTCAGCCTCCCCTCCCCAGACATCCTCCTCGATGCTCATTTGTCAGGTCACCCCCCTGAGCCTCCACCTTCCCCTCCAAGAACCTGCACAGTCGCCCCTATTTTCCCTGAGGACTGTCGGAAGATTTAGTGGGTCCTGGATCCAACGCACCGGCTCCCGGGAGACACTCCATAAACGGGGCTCCATCTCCTCCTCTGTCTGGTCCAGGCTCAGGCCACTGCGGGAAGTATATGAGCAGCTCGTGTCCTGCCACTGGCAGGCTCTGGGATCACTGTGCAGCCCAGGCTGGGAACACACCTGTCGGAGGGAGCCCTGGGCCCTGGTCACCAGCTGAAACCATCCACCCATCTGAGGTAGGATGGGGTGAACCCACTCCTCACTCTACAATAGCTGCCCACCTGCTTTTCCTGCCAGGCACTGTGGCCCTTTCCAGAGCCCCTGCCTGCTAGCCGGGGACCCCGTATGCCTCCCTCTGGCTGCCCCCTTCCATGGGGAAGGTATCCTCCCTCTTCGCTACCAGGCTGGCCCACCTGACTCTATGTCACAGCCGCCACCTGCCCTCTTGCTACCCAGCCCTCCCCTGCCTCCCCAGCACCCCCTCACCAGTCAGATGTCCCTCAGGGCTCAAGTCTCCCCTGTGGGCCCTGCCTGTCCAGCTGTCCACTGATTTGTGCCAGGAAGGCCCACCCAGCTCTGAGGCCTCAGGAGATGAGACATTGGTGCAGCCAGAGGAGCCTGGCAGGGTGCCATCTGTGTCCGCACAGCCAGTCTGATTCCAGTGACCCAGGGAAGGGCTGGAGAAGCCAAGGAAAGTCACCCAATTAGGGTGGAGGCTGGCAAGAATCGGGGGGTCATGGGGGTGGGCTCAGCGCGCCTCCAGGTGGGCAGGTGGTTCCCGCGTACTTGGATGTGGGGAGCGTCCAGGGAAGTCTCACTTCTCCCTCAGTTCTCTGGTGCTGGAGAAGGTCCTCTGTGCAGAGCACCCGGTGGCCTCCGCAGGCAAAGGGGCTGAGCCGCGGGTGTTACACAAAGGAGTTGAGGGTCTGAAGGCCAATGGGAACAAACAAGACTGACCCACTCAGCTCTGTAGTGACCCCTGGGAATGTGGACCATCCATGGAGGAGAGAATGGTGCGGGTTCCCTCTCCTGGGAAATCGGGATGGGGGGCCTGGGTCACCTCAAAGTCTCCCCCGGCTCCAGGAACCCACGATTCTCCTCATTCCTCCAGCCGAGGCCCTTCCCCTTCATTGCCTAGGGGGAAGGGCATCTTGTCCCAGGCCCAAGGCCACGCAGCCAACATGTGACAGGGCAAGTGCCTCAACCAAGGCCTCCCTACTCCCACTGCAGAGCTGGGTGCCCGCCCTCCGGGTGATATCGACCCCCAGGGGCTAGGCACCACGAACACAGCAGCCCTGCTAGGTGGGGAGGTCACCTCCATTCGCTGGCACAGAAGCCGAGATGCAGAGGTTTTCTCAGAGCTGGGACTCAACGCTGCTCCAAAGCCCGTGATTCCCCAGCCTCACTCGGATCCTCTGGGGCTGAACCCTCCTTTCCTAATCCCTGATCTTGGGCTCCTCTCTAGTGGGCACATGGGGTCTCCTCTCCCTCCCAACCCCCTCTGTCCCCTTCTGCCATGTATGGACCCCTGGTTTGGGGTTTTTTTTGCAGAGAGAGGGGCAGGATCTACCCCTCTCTGTTCTCCTTCCCTGTGGCTGGGATGGGGTCTACCCCGGCTCCAGGGCTGGACCGTGTGACCCAGGCCTGACCAATCTAAACTCTGCATTCCCCTGGCCCGGGAAGCTCCTATTCTGGCGAGAGACCAACAACAAACAAATGAATATATAGCTTGTTGTCAGATTAATGTTATGAAGAGAAGCAAAGCAGAGTAGGGGACAGAGGGACATGGGGGTGGGGCCTGTGGCCAGGGGAGAGGGTGAGAAAGCCGACAATAGAGACCTGAAGAAAGCAAGGGAATGAGCCATGGGGGGAGAGCATTCCAGGCACAGGGAAGCTGAGTGCAAAGGCCCTGAGGCAGGAGTATCCCATGTGACTGGAGGGAAGGGAGGGAGGAGGAGGTGAGCTCAGAGGAGTGGGCAGCACGAGGCCATCCAGGGCCGTGTCAGGGCTTCAGTTTTACACGAAACGAGATGGGAACCCAGTGAGGGCTCTGAGCAGAGGACGGACAAGAACTGTTATGAATTATAATCCTCATAATAGCAATCACCTCTATACACTTATATTAGGCCAGGCCCCTCTTCTAAGCTCATTAAATACGCATTCATTTCATCCTCACAACAGCCCTATAACGAGATAGGCACTATTATCTCCACACATCACAGATGAGAAGTCCAGGCTCAGAGAAGTTACATAAACGGGTTCAAGGTCACACGGCTAGTGAGTGGCAGAACTAGGATTTGCACCCAGACAATCTGGCTCCAGAGCCATGGTTCGTTATTGCTGCCTCGTTTTAAAGGTTGATTATCCCTATTTTGCAGATGAAGAAGATGAGGCTCAGTGATTTGGGGCTCAAGGGTGGCAGAGAGCTGGGATTTGAACCCAGGTCTGTGGGGTCCAGAGCCCAGGACTTGACGGCTGAGCCTGGAGCCTGGCCAGGACTCTGCTGCCTTCACCCACCCTGGCCAGGTCCAGGCTGCTCTCCCACGCCCTGTTGAGCCCAGACATGGGAGCGACTCCCCCTGGGTCTCTCGAATCCCCGGTCTCTGTGGCCTTGAGCCCCGACCCCACTCGCAGGCCCAGGCGCCTTCACCAACCTCCTCCGTTCACGACAAACCCCCGAGACTACAGCTGACCTGGGCCCTGGGCCCGAGGTGCGTCTGTGTTCCACTAGGCGCCTGCTGGGATCTGGCAGTGAGATTCTGGCTGCTCTTGTTAAGTCTCATTAGCAGATGTCTCGCCTGTTCCAGCCTTTGTCAGCAATGAGGTTCCGAGCCCGCGGCTCATCTGATACCCCAGGGGGAAGAGCGACCTTTCCGTGGAACACACTGCCGGGCTTCAGAAAGGAGCAGCCTCTCCAAGAGGCTCAGGAACAGCCAGGCGAAGCCTCCCAGTGCCTCTGCCTGGCTGCCTTGTCGAAGGGCACAAAATGCCCAACTCCACCAACCGGGGCGGCTGGGCCAGCAGGCTGAGGCCCACGCTGAGCAGAGAGCAGGTCAATGACCAAGACAGCACAGGAGCCCCGGCCCAGCCCTCTCTCCGCTCTTGGGGGCGGGCTGGGGCTCAGGCGGGCGGTGGCCGTGCAGACCCGCGTGGCCTGGCGGCAGCTGCAGAACACATCTGTCTCTGGCGGGGGCTAGGCTGGCGTCGGCCAAGGGAAGGTGGAGTTTGCTGGCTCTGAGCCCCGGTGCTCCAAGCACAGGGTGTTCTTAGTGATTGTAGCAGATGCTGTGGTTGCCCCACCCGTGTCCCCTGGGTACTCGCCCTCACACGCCAAGGAGGGCTGTCCACTGAGGACACCTGAGACCCTGTGCCTCCTCTCCCCTCCACTAGAGCAAGTCCGACGACATCCATTCACAAAGCAGAGTGTCCACTATGCACCAGGAGCTGTTCCCGGCTCAAGGACACAGCTCTGAGTGGGACAGAAAAAGTCCCGTCCACGTTTGGTGGGGAGACAGACAGTAACAGACACAGCTGGATCTAGAGTCGGGTGGTGATGCACTAAGGGAACACAAAGCAGGGTGAGGGGACAGAGGTGACAGCAGGATGGTTAGAGGCTGATGTGGCCTCACTGTGTGCAGAGTGAGGACAGGGACCAGGGCTCATCCCACCTGAATCTCCAGCCCGGGCACACAGCAGGCGCGGGCTGGCCCTCGGCAAACCTTTGTTAACTGAGGATCTAAGTGAACAGAGCCCCCTCCTCGGTCCCCTTGTGTGAGGAAGGGGTGGATGGGGGGTTAATCTCGGTTCTCCCAGCTCTGGTGAGATATCTCCACCTAGAGATATCTCCTAGAGAACTGGGGCCCCTGCACCCACTTTTTCCCAGGGCCTCCCGAGTTCATTTCTCAGCACGTGGGGCCCAGGAGGGAGGAGGCAGAGGACGTGGGGGAAGGTTGAGGAGAGAGCAGGACCCCTCCCAACCTCCCTTCTCCACCACCTCCAGAGGGAGGAGAGAGACAGACACCCCCTCTCCCTGTGGGGGCAGTGATGGGATGGAGGATGGAGCAGGAAATGTCCCATCACATCATATGGCTAAAAAACGGTCCAAGATGTACATTCCCCTGTAACAGGGAGCAGGCGCTGTGGAAATGAGCCCAGTCGCACGGGGCCCCCCTCCTTGCCCTCCCAGCCGGGAAGCACACAGCCCTCCATTTCCCTTGTAGCGCATGTTTTAAGAGCGTTGTTTTTCTCTGTTTGATAAAGTGTAATTCATTTAAGGCTCTCTGATGGTTATTTCATGTCTCCAAAGCGTATTTTTCACAGGAAGAACAATCCCAAGAAAACTCTTACAGCCTGTGGAAGTTAGATCCATTAACAAGTGCTAAGTGGCCAATCCCTCGCGGAGGGGCCTTTGACTAAGACCAAGAAATGATAAAAACCCTGCCCGGGCAGCTCTGCCAGGAGCCCTGGAGCACCATTTACAGCAAGGCTCTACAAGTCTTGATTATTTTTCCTCCAGCTGAAATTAAACTTCATTTCTGAGTCCAGAGAGGATGATTAAAGAAGACTCATCAGAGAGCAAATCACCCCGTGTGGTGGATGGAGGGGCCCCTCTCAGATCACCCCCCAGAGGGGTCTCTGTTCCTCAAACCCAGTGAACGTGTCGGGGAACAGCTGCTGGTTCCCACAGCCCCCCATGACATCCTCACAAGAGCAGGGGCAGCGGGGTGAGGAGACCCAAAATGCTGCCCCAACGCCACGGTCCATCAGGAAACGGAGGCCAGGCAGGGATTCTGAACCAGCAGAGACCATGTCTAGAGGCCGAGAGAGGGCTGGCGGCGAGCGCAGGGAACAGTCTCCTAATTCTAATACGTTAATAGAGACGTCATTTCCAAAGACTGATTTCTGGGGGTGGACGAGGGCCCAGGGCCTCACCTGATGCCAGAATGTCCTCAATAAAAAATACCACATGGACTGCAGTATTGCCAGCAACTCTCAGCCACTGGGAGCTTCTGTGAGCCCAGCCCCACATTAGTGCTGTGTGTGTATTACCTCATTTAACCTTACAATAATCCAAGGGAGTAAATAAGATTATTATCCCCAGCTATTGATGAGGAATCTATGGCTCACAGACTTAAAACCCTTTGCCCTAAAACACCCAAGTTGCAAATCAAAGCCAGATCTGTCTGATGCCAAAGCTGAAACGCTTCACTTTACTATTATGCTTCCCTCTAACTCCTGTTTGCATACCCCCAAGGATGGGGAGCTCACCACTACTCAAGGTAGCCCATTCCATCTCTGAACAGCCTTGAATGTTGGAAGGTCCTTCCTTCAGCCCACACTGAGGGTATCTGCTTCCTTTTCCACATGGCAGTCCTTTCATATTTGAAGATAGCACTCCCACTCTCCAGAGATGTCCTATCCCCAGTCCTACAATCCCACACGCCAGCATTCCCTCCCTGTTGACTCTGCCTAAATGAGGGCACATGGGGCTGGTCATAGATGCTGGGTGAACTCTCCTTGATCTCCTGTCCTGATGCCCTGATTCTTGTTAGAAACGTCCCCTCCCAGCAGAAGCTAGAAGTCTGAATGATGAGATTTGAAACCATTCATGGCAGATTGATTGCAAAATCGGCCCTAGCTCCCCACTCTTTCTTGTGTCCACACCCCTGGCAACATGACTGTGTGATTCTTCCCATCAAGAGGTACAATCTACTTACCCACTTCTTCCTTTACTTTTTTCTTTTTGCTGAGGAAGATTAGCCCTGAGCTAACATCTATGCCAATCTTCCTCCACTTTGTACGTGGGACGCTGCCACAGCATGGTTTGACGAGTGGTATAGGTCCATGCCCGGGATCTGAACCCACAAACCCGGGCTGCCGAAGCAGAGCGTGCCGAATTTAACCACTACACTGCAGGGCTGGCCCCATCTACTTCCCCACTTCTCAGTCTGAGCTTACCTTATACTTTGCTTTGGCCAATACAATGCTACAGAAGGGGTGTTGTGCCATTCCTGAGCCTAAGCCTTGAGAGGTCTTGTGTATTTCTCTTTTGTAACACGCCTCTACTGTGAGGACAACCCTTGACTAGCCAGAGGATGAGAGAACATAAGGAGCAGAAATAAGCCATCCTGGCTGAGGCCAGCCCAGACTACCAGCCAACACACCAGCTGAGATGCTAATAATGCCATCCAAGACCAGCCAAGCCCAGCCCACAGCAACAGAACCACCCAGCTGACCTACAGACTCCCAAGCTAAATAAATGCCTGTTATTTTAAGCCACTGAGTTTTGAGATAGCTTGTTACACAGCAGTAGCTAACTAATACACCATACCTCTCTTGATTCCAAAGCATTTGTACTCAGCCATCTTTCGACACTGCATCTAGTACCTTGCCTCTTCCAAATTCTCCCTTAACCACCGTCTTTCCTCCTGAAAAACCAGACGAATTTCTCCCATGTCTAGAGAGACCATAAATAGACACAGTTGCTCGAACCCATGCCTTCTTTCAGTCATTCCTTCATTCAGTCATTCAACAAATATTTATCATGTGCTTACTATATCATGGCCCGTGTCATCATAGAACATACAAGGGATACCAGCACTAAACAAATAGTTGCAGAAATAATAACATTGGAAAGAAACAGCATTTCACTCAATCTGCATGAGTTTGCACCCCAGCCTGAAATTAAGTTGCGACCTCAACGCTTAGAGCAGGCTTTATGAAAGAGCAAGTGCTCACAGGGCCGGGACCTCACACCAGTAGTGAACACCTGGCTTTCCCTGCATGGTAGACACATCAGCTGCGAATGACAAGAGGAACTCAGGGGTCTTGCCAAGGTCCTCAGGATCGCGCTGACACACTGTGGGGCCTCTGCCAGCAAGACAGGGAAGAGCTCGGTGAATCCTCATGTATCCCCCCCAGGACACATCCCGCCTGGGAGCCAGTCCAGGGAGGAAGAGGAGGCAGCAGCCAGAGGTCCTTGGGAAGGACAAACGCCGTCCAGCCGGACCTGCTGATGTGAGAGGGACTATGGGGAGTGAGGAAATCATGGCCGTTAGAGCCAGACACATGGGGTGTGAGCCGAGGCTCTGCCACCTACGAGTGAGCAGTGTGATCCTAGTCCGGTTACTCTACACCTGCGAGACTCCGTTCCTCACTGGACACAAGCAGATAAGAATCCCCACTTCTGGGGTTTGGGGTTTTTCAGCTGGGATATTGGAGACTGTAAATCTGCATGTCCATTTTTCTCTGACCTCAACCTCAGGCCAGGCCAGTCCCCTTTATTCAGAGCACTCTCCCATCCCCAGGGGAAGGCTCACTTGCCCAGGAAGAAGCCACCTCCCCACACTGCCTCCCAGATTCTCACCTGTGCCGTTTCCAGGATGCTTCCCTCTCTTCTCTGCCCCACCCTTGGGCCTGAATTCTCTTTGGGGCCATTTTTCTGTCTTCCCGACTAGGCTGTGAACACACCGGGATCAGAGAGCATGCTGTGGTCATCTCTGTGTTCCCCATGGCACCTGGGTCACAGCAGGCCCTCGGGGGATTGGGTGAAGCATGGGACTTGGGGACAGACATCAGGAAGGGCAGCTCTGCTCCTCTGCAGGTCACCCACAGGGTCCCCTCAGCAAGGACCAGATCCTGACTGAATAGACCAGGAGCCCAGCTCAGAGGAGGAGGGCCCAGTGCTTCCTGAGAGCCACTGTGTATCAGGAGCTTTCTTTATTAGCTCATTTAGACCCCTCACCATTCCCTCCCATTCCCGTTTTGTTGATAAGGAAACTGATTCAGAGAGTAATGTGGCCAAGGACTCATGGCTATGAGTCCCTGAGCCGGGGTTGGTACCCAGTCAGGCTGGCTCCCAGGTGCACATCACTTCCTCCTCATCTGTTGCTTCGTGTGCGGTCACACAGAGGCTCTTCCCCACCTCTTATGAATGTGGGTCTACAGACTCTCAGGGGTGAGAACCGAGAGGGAATTTAAAGACAGCCCTCCCAGGAGAGGGGGTCAGCGTGGAGCCATGAGAGGGTCTCTCCACACTGAGTCACACTGACCTGGGTTCAAACCCCAGTTGTCTCACTTACAGCTGGGTGACCTTGGGTGCATCACTTAATGCCTCGCAGTTTCCTTGTGTTCAGTCCTGGGCCACAATACCTGACATGAGTGGCCATGAGGCTTCCACAATATGACATATGTAAAAGCACGCTGTTTGGCTCAATAACGGCTGGCTGGACCTGGGACTGGATGCCCTAGCCCCAACCCCTGCAGCCCTCCCTTTTGTTCTAGAGGCCAAAACCAGCTTCTCTCATCTCAGAAACAGCAGAGAATAACATCCCACGAGGATCCTCCCTTACTCAGATGCCCTTTCTCAATGGAAGTAATCAGGTAATGTCATTCACATTGACGGCCAAGCTCCAGGAGTGTCCCCTGCCCCCTCGGTCTCCCTTTGTCATCTCTCTCCCCATCTCTCTCTCTCCCTCTAACATTTCATTCCTTGTACAATAGCTGAGCAAATTTGCAGAAAGTTCCTGATGCTGGGTCGGGTCCCTCTGAGGACCACTGTGCATTCCCTGTAACGACATTCATTAGTCTGCCTGACGTCAATACTGCTCTCGGGTTAATATGTTTAATTAAATGAGGCATTTGTTTTCAGTTAGAAAACTCCTGAAGAAGCATGTTTTCTCCTGATGAGCTGAGCTGATGAGTGGATTAATCCTAGACTAAGAAAATGAATCTAACTAGCTTGTTTTTATTCTTCAGTTATGGCTGGCCTTGAATTAATTTGAGTTAACCAGGTTATCTCTTACAGGAATAAACAGGAAGAAGTTCCCTGCTTAGCTCTGGGATTTGTCCTCCTATCACTGTGTTTTCCCTTTCTACCAGCTCTTAGGAAATAAAAAAGCTAATACCAGCATACGACGAGGTGGGGAAAGAGTGCCTGAAATTGAGCAGCAGGAGGGGTCAGAGCGTGAAAGGGGAGCTCTCGCCTGGTGACAGAGACAGGAGCCACAGTGGACAGAGCAGGGAGCCTGGCTGGCCATCTCTGTCACTGCCAGCTTTGTGGGGTTCACTGTTGTGGCCCCAAGGCCCAGCACCTAGTAGGCACTCAGTAGACATTTGTTGAATGAGTGAAATACTCAACAAATGGCTCTTATTGTTATTCAAGGAATCACATGCTCTCAACAGGGAGAAGATGCCCAATGCCCCAGACACATCTGGTGGGTGAGCCGGCATTCATGCCTTCTGGCTCAACACAAAGGATGACCTAAAGGCCAATTTTCTTTGCTGACTTGACCAGTGGCTACACCACGGCTCTCTCCATGCAGCCTCTGAGAGCTGCTGCCAACCATGAGATGCCAGCCAGCCTGTACTACCCTTCCTCCCAGGAATGAGCTGCCAGACTATGACAATTTAATGCCTGCCCCCGCCCAAAAGTCCAACAGCATAGAGGGACTCTGAGCACTTCTGTGCCCCTGCCCTTCTTACTCAATGACCAAAATTCACTCTGGTGACAAGGCCAGCCCTGTTTTTATTGTGCTAGTAGGTGAGGAGAGATGTGAGCTTTGCAGGCAGAGACAGCTGATTTCCAATCTCAAGTCTGCCACTTGGCAGCTGAGAGACTTTGGCAAGTCCCTCACCTCTGAGATTCCACACCCTAAATTTAAATGGTGATGACATTTTCTTTCTTAGATTGCTAAAACGATTACGTGAAATCACACATATAAACTGGCTATCTCAGCGCATGCTCAGTGACTATGGAGAATGGAATTGAAAAGAGGAGGATTTTATATTATCAAACACAGCTGGCATTTTACCGTCAGCCTCTTCAGATCTATCTTCCCTGCTGCTGATCTATTCTCTGACTTTGTCTGATTCTAAACCATGAGTCTGATCCGCTGGGTTCTGCCTGCCCTTCCTGACCCGGATCCCCCATCTTCCAGACTGTCCATCACAGTCCTGATAGCCCATCTAGGATCTTGGATGATAACCTGATCTTGACTCCTGGATGTTACTTCTTCCTAAATTATCCAGCACCTCTTGAGTGAATGTCACATTCAGTTCCCTTCAAGCCCTTGAGAGGCCAACTCCCCTCCCCAACCAGATATCACATGCAGATGTTGAGACAGATGGGAGAGAGTTTGGCTTTGGCGTCCCTGATGCTAGACTACACCCAACCTAGGACAGATACAGCCAGGAAAACACAGTCCATGATGCCTCCCATCTACTGTTTGGGAACTCCAGTATATAGTGGAGCTTCTGTCCTATTTCTAAAGGCACCAGAGATTTGCAGTCCTAAGGCTCTGGGAGAGGGGATATGGTGGTCGGGTGGGGCAAGTCAGGAGAAGACGTGATTTTAGGGTAGAGGAAGTACCTCCTCCTCCCCTTGGCCTCAGGTGCCCTGGGGCAGGCCCTGGCCCTTTGTCTCCTTCAGAACCATGGACAGCAGCCATGAAGCCCTAAGCTCTTCACCAACTCCAGAAACTAACAGAGTGGAAAAGAACCTCAGGGACCATCTCAGTTCAGCAGTACATTTTGTTTCTACATTTTGCAAATGAGCAAGTCCTAGGAGTGTTGAATTGAGTAGTGACGTGGTTTGATAAAAAGGTCACTGGACTATAAATCTCAAGCCTTGGGTCTGCTGTGTGACCTTGAGCAAAATACTTCCCCCCTACGAACCCCAGCACCCCTAAATCCTATGATTATAAGATGCATGCTTTAGGCCACAAGAGACAGGTAATAGTTCACAGCTCTAATCTTGTCTCTGTATGGGAAAAAGTGTCCCAGTAGCCTGGTGGATCTCCTGATGACCTCCCATATTTTTGCCTTGCAAGTATTTTACCACCTTCTGTTCTACAGAGCAGCAGTTTGATAGATGACTAATCAATGTAGCTATGGTCATCGACACCAAGCCAATTTGAGATTTCCTAAAAATCTTCTTCATAAGGGACCTCATGAAACACTGAGGCCTCCACGACAAGAAAGCAGCTCCCAGATTCAGAGACTATTCCAGCCAGAAGGGCTTTGGCAATCGTTCCATCCACCTCCTTCATTTTCCAGATGGAGAAAGAGAAGCCCAGGGAGAGGAAATGACTTGAGTTAGTGGCAGAGCTGGGACCAGAAGCAGGACTGACCCTTGGCCTCCAGCCCATATCCACGTCCACTTCCCTCTGGAAGTGGTAGGAAAATTGACCCAAAACATTTACTCATGCCACTGGGTTGAGAAACCTGAAATCAGCCCCCCAGGGAGACAGGAACAAAATACAATGATGCTGCCATTTATTGACCATTTGTCGACTAAGTCCTCACAGTAATCACAGAAATGAGGCACAATTGTTGGCTCCACTGTAAAGATGAAGAACCAAAGGCTCAAAGAGACTTGTGGGTAATTGGCAGGAAAAATGAACAAAATACCTGGGTCTTGCTTACAGCAAAGCTCAGGTTCTTAACCACTGTGTTCTACCTGCTCTCAGGGTCCTATTTTGCTAACTCCACGTTCATCCTTTCTCTAACTACAGTCTCTAACTCAGCCTGCTTTGCCTGAGACTTTCTAAGTTGTAGCACAAAAGATCCCACATCCCAGGAAATCCCTCAGTCCCAGGCAAACCGAGGCAGTTGGTCACTCCGCTATAACTCCACACTGCACCTGAACCATCTCCCATTCCCACATCTCTGCTTTTCCAGCTTCTGGAGTGCCAGGCGCAGGACATCTCCCCCAGGGCATGAATATTACTCAAAGATTTGGAGGGCACAATTTTAACTAAAGTAAATCCTACTATGTTATGGAGTGGACTGCAAAATTCACAGTGTTATTTAGGATAAGCCATCAGTCTTTAGAATGTTTTACTCATGGGGAGACTCTTTCTGTCTATGCCTCTAGAGCCCCTTGATGAGCATTTGCCCTGCCCTGAGAAGTAACCTCAAATGAGAGGTCTACTTGATCCTATCCTCAAGCTTGGTCTTTACATTGACTCAGCCCTTACCTCTGTCCTTCACTAACCCCAGCTTAGAATACTGAACCTGAGTTCAGTCCCATCCCTGTCCATGAGGCTGGTCCTGATTTTACTCTTGAGCTGATCCTAATCTGTCTCAACTAAACCCCATCTTTGAACTCCTGAGCCTGAGAAATAGACTTTGGTGCTAAAACTAGCTGGATTTGAGGACCAGCTTTGCTGATGACAAGTGATGTCACCTCACTAAGTCTCCATTTTCAAATGGGGCTAATGACCTACCTTATAGGAATACGTTACATTGTTGCAAGGATACATCAAGTGAGATCATTCACACAGAGTGTTCAGGGCCTGGCACAGGGTGACAGGTCAAAGAATTCTTGATGGCAATCTAACCTTCACTTCAAACTTAACCCAGCCCTTCCCCAGCCCGACCCCAACATTCACCACGACGGGTACAAATCCAGACCTGAGCTCCTGTTCCTTGCATCCTCTAGATTTATCACACAGGGGGACCAGCACCCACAATGAGTCAGGACACATCCTGTCTCTGCTACTCACACTATGTCTTGTCAAGAATCTTTCCAGAAAGAAACAAATCCCCAAAAGAGCAAGCATCCACAAGGTGATTGGAGGACAGATGCCAGGAGCAGAGAAGGGCAGCAGGAAGTTGTTTGGCTGTTCTGACCCTTCCAAGCCTCTCACCGTGACAATCTGGGGTGGGCTCCAAGCCCAGTCTTCACCCCAGCTCTGCCCCGACTGTCCGTGTAGCCTCAGATCAGTCACTCACCTTTTCTGGCCTCGGGTTCCACGGCTCTATAATAAATTGCCTGGGCCCGAGGCTCTCCAAGGCTCCTCCAGCTCTGACCTTCAGGAGACTCTAGTTACACTGACTCCAGGGCATGGGTCTTTCCATTTGTAGGTCTTTGGGGACTTCATCAGCAGAGCCTCATTTTTATTTCATTTGCAGCCAGTGCTTCCTCAGGTGCTCCCGAGAGATGCAGGAGCCCTAACTCTCCGAGTCACCTGGATTCTTGTCTCTGAGGCCAGGCCTCCTTAGCCCCTCTTTCTCAGGGCAGTGCTAAGGGAAGGACCAGGAGCAGGAGAGCAGAGTTCAAGTCTGAGTGCTGACACCGCTCACAGAGTGACCTCAGAACATCCATGCCCTCCCCTGGGGCTCAACTCCTCCATTTAAATAAAGTGAACTCGTCTTCTCCAGGACTCTCACTGATAGTCCGTGACACTGACATTCTGCAGCACACCCTCACCTCCCACACCCAAGATCCATCCAACACGCACTTGCAGATGCCTCACTGTGCGCTGGCCCTGGGGTTGGCCCTGGGGATACAAGGATGCCTGAGGTTCTGTTTGCTCTCTCAGCCCCGTGGGGAAGGGAATCATGTGGAGTCATGGCCATGACACAGTGGGCAAAAGACTGGGGCAAGGTCAGCACAGGGCCCATGGGACCCAGGAATCTGTCCATTTCGGGGGTTCGGGAGAGCTCCCCAGGGTCCTGGGCATGCCTTCCCTGTGGCCTCCAGACCTGCTCCACAGCTCACCACCCGCACGGCCTTGGGCAAGTCATTCCCTCCCTGGGCCTGTTGCCTGGTCTGTCAAATCCAGATCTCAGCTCACGGCCACCTCCTCCAAGAGGCTTTCCTGGACCCCAACCTGAAGAGGCCCCAGGTCACTCTTTTTCACACGGTCCTGAAATTACATTTTCATCTGTTACTTGCTTACTGTGTGAATGTCCCAGCCCCATACACAACAAACAAGATTCTTCCATTCCTTCATATAGTAAATATTTATGTGCCAGGCAATATTCTAGAAGCTGGGGACTCAGCGGTGAGCAAACTGTCCAACATCCCTTCCTTCATAGAGCCTGCACTGTCGTGAGGGAGGCAGTGGGTAATCAAGGTAAATAAGTAAAATATATAGAAGATGTCACGTAGTGGTAAGTGATGAGGAGATAAGTTAGGCAGAGAGGAGGGGCGAGAAGTGTCAGGGAGTCGGGGTGCAGTTTTGTGTGGGTGTTCAGGAAGGACCTCACCGGGAAGGACCCAACTGAGCACAGACCAGAAGGACGTGAGGCTGTGAGCCGTGAGTGTACCTGGGAGAGCGCCCCAGGCCGCGGGAACCACAGGTGCAGAGGCGGGAAGTGGGAGTGTGCTAGGCGCACTGGAGGGTCAGCAAGGAGGCCCGTGTGGCTGGGGCAGAGTGAAGGGGTGATAGGGGAGGGTAGGTCATACAGATCCTGGAGGCTGGAGAAGGACTCTGGCTCTACCCAGAGGAAGGTGGGAGCCATGGAGGGTGTGAGCAGAGGAGAGAAGAGGTTTCCCTGGCATTGTTAAAGGATCTCTCCTGCTTCTCAGCGGAGGAGAGACCATGGGGGACAAAGTGCAATCAGAGACAGCAGGGAGGAATAATCCAGGCAGTGGGTCATGGTGGATGGAATCAGGATAAGAGCATGAGAGTTCGAGATGAGGAATTTTAAAAACATCAACACAGCCCCCGGCACACAGTAGGCCCTCAGGAGATGACCATGATCAGTACGTGGCAGATTGCTGGGAAACCTGAAATGGAGTCTCCCGGCTGCCTGCTCCATCTCTCTGTGGCCCAGTAACTATGTTTTCAGTCTCTCAGAGGGGATTAAAAGACAAATCCTCAGGCTACAAAGAGAAATTTCTGATGACACGGTGAGGGAGTAAGTCGCTTGCCAAGGTCTTTGAAACAGTGGGAAAAGACAAGAGGGCCAGATTAGACAAGTGATAAAACACTCACATTCACACATTCGACATGGGCTCGAATGATGCCCAGAATATTTTTAAGGGCAAGATAACCTTTAAATATGATTTGCTCTTTCTTGGTTTAAAAAATTTTGAAAAGTAGAATAGATATGTGTGTGTGGTGACTTGAATTTTCCCAGAGGAAACCCTTTCCTCCTGTAATATATCTTGTTGGGACTTTAACTGGATGTAATTACATCGATAGCCATGCTGTGTTCACATGGGCAAGAGATCACGTGCATTTCTTTTGGAGTGAAACTGACAGCCAGTTTAGATCAGAAAATCTGGCTCTGTGTGTGTGTGTGTGTGCGCGCGCGCGCATGTATGTGTGCGTGTGTGTGTGTGCAAAAGAACTGGGGGCTTCAGAGTCAGACAGCCTGGATGGTCTCAGCTCAGCCACATCTTTGGGCGGATTTCACTTCACCTTCCACACCTCCGTCTCCTCGTTTCTAAAGAGGATGATTTTGCCTCTCTCACAGGATTGCCAGGTGAATTTAAATGAAAGAACGGGGGTAAAACAGCGCAGCACCCAGGACACTGCAAACACCCAACATAAGTTTGCTGCTGTATCAACTAAGTGACAAATAAAGATAGAGCAGAGGTGGTCTCAGGAGAGACGCCTCCTGCCTCTGTGTCCCTTTGGAAGTTTCCTTGATGCACCACTTGAGCCGATTGGATAATCTCTTATTCTCCTGGTAAAACAAAGCTTGACCGCAGAGAGCTTTATCATCAAAGAAGAAAAGAAAAAAGAAGATGCTCACACTGCAAGGTCCATAAAATCCATTTCTCACACGAGGTCCCCGGGAGCAAAGAGACGAAGGGCAGCCACTCACCCCTCCTGTGTCATCCTGCACTGAGGACGGGATGAGCAGAGTCTCACTGAGTCCCCACAACAGCTGCAAGGGGACATCATCCTCCCATTTTACAGATGAGGAAACTGAGGCCCAGAGAGGGTGAAGTCATTAAATCTTTTGCCCAGAGTCACACACAGCTGTGAATGGCAGAGCCAGGATTCTGCCTGCCTCTTCTTTGCACTTTCAGCTTAACCAGGATTTCCTCGGCTGCTTTTGTCATTTTGGCTCATTTCTCACCATACATCATATTGATCAAGTTTTTATTCCTTTTTTTTCCTCTCCTGATTTGGAAACTGTACATTCTATTTCTCTTCTTTATTGGTTTATCTTTACATTTTAGTAAGCACACTTGACTTAACACAGTCTAAAGTAAATCAATATTCCTCTCCTCCCCCTAAACAAGACAGATCATAGACCACATCAGTTCTCATCGCCACTCCCATCTTGGTGTTATGGTCCCACTCTCCTTTATACCCCAAATTAGTTACATCGCTGTCATTGCTGCTGTTGCTCTTGTGTTATACGATCAACGCAAGCTCACCAGTTTCTCTGTTCAGCACTATATTTGTGATCTTCTTCTTCTGCCTTGTGGCAGCGTCCTCCCTGAAGTGTGTCATTTATCTGTTCTCTCAGCAAGGACCTGTGAGTGACATCTCTCAGACTTTGTCTGAAGATATCTTTCTTTCTCCCTTTATCTTTTGTATTTCAGATATTTTTTATTTCTTCAAATTTGTTACTTATCAAGAGTGACTAAAATAAAAAATATAATATAATTGAAAAATAATCATCAACAGGGAAATGGCGTTAAGAGAAAACAGATAAGATGAATATTACTTCCCTTTTCAACCAGTATCTACTTCCATTTTAAATGACAGTTTAGCTGACTCTAGAATTCTACGTTGATAGTTATTCCTCTTGGCACTGAAAATATTATTCCATTGTTTCCTGGTCTCTATTGTTGTTGCTGGGGAGTCTGTTGTCAATTTAACCGTCTTTACTTGGTAGATAATCAGGTCTTCCTCTGGTTGCTTCTTTTAATGCAAACTTTTTTTTTTTTTTTTTTGAAACAAACATACAGAAAAATGTCCAAATCGTAAGTGTTCACCTGGATAAATTTTCACAAAGTAAACACAAAACATTACTAACAAACCGAGAGGCCCCCATGTAACCCCTTCCAGTCGCTACACTCCCACCAGGCATAACCACTGTCCTAACTTCTAACAGCACAGCATAGTTTAGCCTGTTTTTGACCTTCATATACTAGGACGACATACTATGTACTCTTTTATGTCTGGTTTCCGTCTCTCAACACTATATTTGTGATATTCACCCATGGTTTGTGTAGTTTTGGCTTGTTTGTTCTCATGCTGTTTAATATTGTGTTTTATTTGTCCGTTCTGCTGTTAACAGACATTTGGTTCATTTCCAGTTTGATGCTATATTGAATCGTGCTGCTGTGAACATTCTTGCACATTTCTTTTGGTAAACAGACAGCACACAGATGAGAGAAGAATTTGCTGGGTCGTAGGATAAGTGAAAGTTCAGCTTTAATAGAGACTACCAAACAAGTTCCCAACAAGGATGAACCACTGATTCTCCCACCAGCAGTGTATGCGAATCCTGGTTGCTCCAATCTTCACCAATGCTGATATTATCTTTCTTTCTCATTTTAGCCATTCTGGTATGTATATTGTGGTATCACATTGTACCTTTAATTTACATTTTCCTGATAACTAATGATTGGGAACTTTTCCTATGCTTATAGGTCATTTGTAGATCCTCTTTCGTAAGATATCTGTTCAAGTCTTTTGTCCAGTTTTCTATGGGTAGTCTATCTCTTTGTTGTTGTTGTTTTATAGCAGCTCTTATTTGTTCTGGGTATGAGCCCATTATCAAATATCTGCAGTGGTGTGCTCATGAACCAGCACCCTGAGGGGAGCGGGGGATAGCATTTTAGCATTTGCCAATTTCTGTGGTGTTAAAACTCCCACTATGGCCAATTTCAAGCTACTAACAGTTTAACAACCAGTTCACAAAATTCCTGAATGTTTAACAGTGAGTTCTCACAAGATGGTATGAGCCAGTTCTATCCACTACTGGATTTATGTATTGCAAATATACTTTCCCACTTTGTGGTTTTTCCTTGTTCTTAATTTTTAATGAGGTACAATTTATCATTTTTTTCCTTTATAGTTAGTACTTTTTGTCACCTGTTTAATACGTCTTTGTCTACCTCAAGTTCCTGGAGATAATCTCCTAGACAGTCAGATAAAAGCATTATTGTTTTACCTTTCATATTTAAATCAATGGATCATCTTGATTGACTTTGTATGTGATGTAGGGTAGAGTCAAGTTCCATTTTTTTTTTTTTTTTTTTTTTTACTACATGGATATTCTATTGACCTGGTTGCATTTATTGAAAAGACCATCTTTACACTATACCTCAATGTTGTCTGTGTCATAAATCAGAGTATCCTAATTGGATTTCTAGAATTTCTCTTGGTCTTTGATTTATTGCAGTTTTGCTGTGATGTGTCTACATGTGAATTTATTTTTTAATAAGATTTTCATTTCAGAACAGTTTTACATTTACAGAATTAAAGCTAGTACAAGCAAAGCTAGCACATGAGTTCCCATATACCCCACACCCAGTTTCCCCTATTATTAACATTTACATTACTGTGGTACCTTTGTCACAATTAATGAACCAATATCAATACATTATTATTAACTAAACTCCATACTTTAATCACATTTTTCAGTTTTTACCTGATGTCCTTTTTCTGTTCCAGGATCCCATCCAGGATACCACGGTACATTTGGTCATCCTGTATCCTTAGGCCTCTCTTGGCTGTGACAGTTTCTCAGACTTTCCTTGTTTTGATGACTTCAACAGTTTTGAAGATTACTGGTCAAGTTGTGGAATGTCCTTGAATTGGAATTTGTCTGATTTTTTTTCATGATCTGACTCGGGTTATGGGTTTGGAGAAGTCCACAAGGTAAAGTTCCACTCTCATCACATTGTATTAAAGGTACATACTACCAACATGACATATCAATGTCAATGCTGACCTTGCTCACCCGGCTGAGGTAGGGTTTGTCAGGTTTCTCCACTGTAAAGTTGCTCTTCTCCCCCACCCCATCCATACTGTGTTCTTTATAAGGACATAACTATGAGCAGCCCACAGTTAGGAGATGGGTTTTGTCAAGCGCTTTTATTATATTAGTTGATATGATAGCATAATTTTTCCTTTTTTATTCTGTCAGTGTAGTAGATTACCCATCATGTTGATTGTCTGTTGGAGGTTGAACCAGCCTTGCATATGCATACCTGGAATAAATTCTACTTGATTATACCATGTAATTTGTTTTACATATTGTTGGATTTGATTTACTAATTTGTTGAGGATTTTTGCATCTATGCTCATGAGAGATATTGCTCTTTAGTTTTCCTCTCTTGTAATGTTTTTTATCTGGTTTGAGTGTTAGGGTAATGCTGGCCTCATACAATGAGTTAGACAGTGTTCCTTCTGCTTCTATTTTCTACATGGCTATTAATTATTGATTCAATTTCTTTAATAGAGATAGGGATATTCAGATTACCTCTTTCTCCTTACATGAGTTTTGGATGTGTGGCCACAGGGTTGTTGATAGCATTCCTCTGTTATCCCGTTAATGTCCGTGGGATGAGTAGGGATGACTCCTCTTTCATGTCTGATACTGTAAAGTTATGTCTTCTCTCTGTTGTTATTGATTAGCCTGGCTAGAAGTTTATCAATTTCATTCATCTTTTCAAAGAACCAGCTTTTGTTTTCATTGGTTTTCCTTCTTATTTTCCTGTTTTCAATTTTGTTGATTTCTGCTCTAATTTTTATTATTTATTTTCTCCCACTTGCTTTAAGCTTACACTTCTTCTTTCTCTGGTTTCCTAACATGGAAACTTAGATTATTGATTTTAGATCTTTCTCCTTTTCTAACACGTGCCTGCAATGCTATAAATTTGACTCTAAACACTGCTTTCCTCACATCCCACAAAATTTGAAAAGTTGTATTTTCTTTTTCACTTGGTTAAAATTATTTTGAAATTTCTCTTGAGACCTCTTCTTTGGCCATGTGTTACTTAGAAGTGTATTGTTTATCTTCCAAATACTGGGGGATTTTTCAGCTTTCTGTGATTAATTTCTAGTTTAATTTCATTGTGATCTAAGAACATACTTTGTATTATTTCCTTTTTTCATTTGTTAAAATATGTTTTATGGCCCAGAATGTGGTCTAACTCAGTGAATATTCCACGTGAGTTTGAGAAGAATGTGTATTCTGCTGTTTCAGATGGAATGTTCTATAGATGCCAGTTAGATCAGGTTGATTGATAGCATTGTCACGTCAAATATATCCTGGTATGAGCTGAATCGTGTTCCCCCAAAATTCATATGTTGAGATCCTAACCCCTCCATACCTCAGACTATGACTGTATTTGGAGATAGAACCTTTAAGGAGGTAATTAAGGTTAAATGAGCTCATGTGGGTGGCCCCTAATCCCGTCTGAATGGTATCCTTATAACAATAGGCGATTGGGGCACACAAAGAGACACCAGAGATGCGCACACAGAGGGATGACCATGCAAAGAGGCAGCAAGAGGGCAGCCATCTGCAAGACAAGGAGACAGGCCTCAGAAGAAACCAAAACTTTCAACACCTTGATCTGGGACTTCCAGACTCCAGAACTGTAAGGAAATAAAATTCTGTTGTTTAAGACACAAAGTCTGTGGTATTTTTTTATGGCAGCCCTAGCAAATGAATATATATCCTTATTGATTTTCTGCCTGCTTTATCCATCAACTACCAACAGGAGAGTGTTGAAGTCTCCAACTATATAGTGGATTTGCCTGTTTCTCCTGCCAGTTCTCTGTTTTCACCTCATGTACTTTGGTGCTCTGTTGTTGGTCACATATATGGTTAGGATTGTTACATCTTCTTGGAGAATTGATAACTTTATCATGATGCAATGCCCGTTTTTACCCCTGATAATTTTCCTTGTTTTAAAGACTGCTTTGTTCAAAATCAACATAGCTACTCCAGCTTTCTTTCAATTAGTGTTAACATCATATATCTTTATCCATCCCTTTACTTTTAACTATTGGAGTCTTTGTATTTAAAGTGGATCTCTTATAGAAAACATATAGTTTAGTTTTGGTTTTCTTATCCACTCTGAAGATCTCTGTCTTTTAATTGATGTATTTATACCATTCACATTTAAAGTCATTATTGATACATTTGGCTTAATGTCAACCATGTTTTTAATGTTTTCTATTCATTGCTTCTTTTTCTGCCTTATCTAGTTTTAACTGAGCATTTTATACGATTCCATTTGATCTTCTTTCTTAATATATCAATTATACTTCTTCTTAGAAATTTTAGCGGCTTTCCTAAAGTTTACAATGTACACTTTTAACTAATCTAGGCCCACCTCCAAATAACACTATTTCACTTCACTTGCAGTACAGGTACCTGAGAGTATTCCCAATTCCTCCCTCCCATCCCTTGTGACAATGTTGTAATTCATTTCACTTATCCATATATTATAATCACCCTGTATAAAGTTACTTTTATTATTTTAAACAGTTTAAACAAATAGTTTTAGATTAAGAATAAGAAAAATAAAATATTTACTTTTACCTTCATTTATTCCTTCTCCAACACCCTTTCTTTCTTTATGTAGATGCAAGTTTTTCACAACATCATCTTCCTTCTGCCTAAGGAAAATATTTTAACATTTCCTTTTGGGCAGGTCTGCTGGTGACAAGTTCTTTCAGTTTTTGTTTGTCTGAGAAAGTCTTTATTTCTCCTTCACTTCTGAAGGAAAATTTCACTACATGTAGAATTCTAAGTTGGTGGGTTTTTTCTTTCAACACTTTAAATTTTTCACTCCACTCTCTTCTTGCTTGCACTGTTTCCAGTGAGAAGTCTGCTGTGATTCTTTTCCTTGTTCCTGTGTAGGTAAGCTGGGGTTTTTTCCCTCTGGCTTCTCTCAAGATTTTCTCTTTGCCTTTGGTTTTCTGCAATTTTAACATGATATGCCTAGGTGTAGACTTTTTAGTGTTTGTCCTGCTTGGTGTTCAATTAGCTTCCTTGATCCGTGGCTTGGTGTCTAGCATTAATTTTGTAAAGTTCTTGGCCATCATGACTTCAAATATTTCTTTTGCTCTGTTCTTTCTTCTCCTTCTGGTATTCCAACCGTGCATATGTTACCTCTTTTGAAAATGTCCCACAGTTTTGAGTGTTCAGTTGTTTTCTTTTCTTTTTTCATTCTTTTTTCTCTTTTAATTTCAGTTCAGGAAGTTTCCATTGACTTATCTTCAAGCTCACTGATTCTTTCCTCAGCTGTTTCCAATCTATTCATGAGCACATCAAAAACTTTCTTCATTTTTGTTAGCGTGTATATACTTTTAGAGTGAATAAGCTTTCTTCGTTTTTATTTCTAGCACTTCCTTTTAGTTCTCTATCAAGATTTCCATCTCGCTGCTTGCATCTGTTTTTGCATGTTGTCTGCTTTATCCACTAGAGCTCTTCGAATATTAATCATAGCTCTTTTTATTCTGATAATCCCAACATCTGTGTCATATCTGCGTCAGGTTCTGATGTTTGCTTTGTCTCTTCAGATTGTGTTTTTTCTTGCCTTTTGTCATGCCCTGTGAATTTTCGTTGAAAGCTGGACGTGTTGTATTGAGTAATAGGAAATGGGCCTGTAGTGTGAGGACCTATGTTAGTGTGGCAAGGGGAATCTGTGCCTTACAGCTCTTTCAGCTGTAATCCACTATTATTATATTGAAGCCCTGTTAGTGTGGTGGGAAGGTGGGAAGGGGGAGTCTATAATCTTCCAACTAAATCTCAGTCTTTTAGTGGGCCTGTGTCTCTAGTCTGACATTCTTGTATAGCTTCCCTCAACTCCAGTTGGGTGAAACAGGAAGGCTAATGGAGGCTGGAGTGAGAAGAATGCCCTCCCTTTATGGTGCTGAGGGGAAGGTGTGCCCTGCTTGAACTATTCTGCCTTGGCTTCTGCCAGATGCCCTAGAAGTATCACCAGCCTGGGGCCAATGGTATGTTAATTGCTTCATTGGAGAGTTTACAAACAATATGTACAACATAAGTTAAATATAAACCACAAACCCAAGTGAAGCACAAGGCTGTAGTCGTCTGTCACCTGAGAATGTTCTCTTTTCTCTCAGATGCCAAGCAGAAACTGACAAGCTCTCCTGTTGTTTACCAGTTCTTGGTAATGGGATTTTTTTCTTGTATTCTCTATCTCTGAAACTCAGTCCTTTGAAGATCTCAGCTTCATGCAACTTCCTACCTTGCACCCAAAACATCAGCTCCTGTCCCTGGAGGGCATAAAACCCAATCCCTCAGCCAGTGACTGTCCATCACCCCTGCAACATGGCAGCCACTGCAGCAGTTCACACACTTGCCACCCTGGTTGTCAGTTCCTTTCTGCCTTCTGGGGATGTCCCCTTTCCTTTTGCTAAATTTTATCAAATGTTTCTAGGGTTTGAAGATTCAATGAATGTTTTTAGGAGCAGAAGCCAGAACCCGATCTCTATGTTGGGTCTGTCCCCTGTCCCACCCACCCAAACCCTATCTGGGCTCACTGGGTCTGAGGATCCCATGGGTCATCCAGGGGCAGGTGTCCAGGAGGCAGCTGGATATATGGGTCAGGGCTCAGCACACGGGGATGGGGTGTGGACAGATTTGGAATACAGTGGGTGTGCTCACTTACATTCTTGGGAAAATGCAAATGCCCCATATGGATGCATTTGGGGTTTTGTTCCTTTGCCTGTGTGTGCCCGGGCTTGTGTGGGTGGGAGCGTGTACTTTTGAGTCTGAGGCCTGGATCAGTGACAAATACGAGTGCAAATTTATGGGCACCACATCCTACTGCCTTTAGAGGAGGAACTAAATAGATTTATATGAGCTAAAGTGAAAAGGATGTAGCTTGGGGCTGCGTCAATAGCCCAGGTTCCAGCATTTATTAGATATGTGACTTTGAGCAAGTCATTTCTCCTCTCTGAGCCTCAGTTTCCTCATCTGTAGAATGGGGATAGTACAGATCACCTTACAGGGTTGCTGTGAGGACTAACTGGGATGACACACATCCAGACGTACCAAGCCAAGCATGTAGGAGGAGCCTAATAAGTGCATGAAGAGCCCCTGCTCTGTGTTCAGAGTCAAGTCGAATAGATCTGGGCTCAAGGTGTGACCGAGAAGATAATGTTTGAGTTGGGCTTTCAAAGATCTAATTTCACCAGGTGGGAAGCAGAGGGAAAGGCTCTCCAAGCAGAGAACACTGCATGTGCAAAGGCTGGATGTGTTACAGAGTATAGAACGTTCAGGAGCAGTGAGTGGTTCTATGTAGCTGGTGGGAGCAAGATGAGAGGGGGTGCAAATTTCATGGACATCTAGGAAGTCTTAAACGACAAAAATGTGGATAAAAATGATCCCACTGCTCACAGTTGGCCACAAGCTGAGTTTGGGTGAGACAAGTGGAGCTTTTGTGACAACTACCAGGGGATTGAGACATCTGTGCTCAGAGGGGCTAGACCTCAGATGCCAGGAAGGAAACCCTCAAGGGGTGCCTGGTGTTACTCATGCTCATGAGAGTGTAAGGTCTCATGTGGCTCTTCCTTTCAAACGGATGCACGAGGTCTGGATAGAGTCCAGAGTGGGACTCATGAGTACAGGGGTAGACCCAGCTGATCTCAAAGGAGGGAGGAGTGAAGGTGGCACAATGATCTTATTTATCATCTAAATTAATTAGTAGGTATCATAGCTAACATCCACTAAGGGATTTCTGTGTACCCCCAGGTACCGTTCCGTGTATTAACTTATTTAATCCTCACAGTAAACTCATGAGGTATTATTATCCCCATTTTACAGATGAGGAAACTGAGGCACAGAGAGTTGAGTTGACTAGAAGAAAGGGAGGCGGGTGAGGTGTATGGCATGGACTTGGGAGTCAGGCAGGTCAGAGTTCAGACCTCCATCTGGCCCCTCCCCAGCTGGGTGGCCTTGAACAAGTGACTCCCATGTTTCTGAGCCTCAGTTTCCACCTATATAAAATGGGGAATGGGCTATGACCCCTGCAGGACCTGGGACATAGTAGGGGCTGGAGGGATGGGAGTGCCCCCGCCTCCCTGCAGCTGGGGTCAGCACCAAGCGCCTGCCAGCCAGCTCCAGGCACATTTGGGGTCAGAGATGCCCAGAGGAGGATTTAGACCCTTAATGAGAGTGTTTGATGGAGCTGTCTTCTGGAAGCTGCCCTGGAAACCTGTTCCCAGTGTCACTTTTGGGGTCCCAGCCCTCAACGCCAGCCCTAAAAACCTTTCAGCAGAGGAGTTGAGCTCCCGCTGTGAGAGGCTGGTCTCCCAGATGCAAGTACCTCTTTGATTACTTTCTAATGAAAAACACGTTTGCATCCAAACTGAAATTATATTGTCAGCAGTTAATTATCGCTTGTCAAACAAGCGTGTGCCCAGATCGCGCGTTTAATTTCCATATAGGTTTGCAAAAGCCTCATACCTCTTATTTGATGAGGCCTCTCTGAGCAAGAGACGCTCATTGTTGGAATTGTTGCTTTTTTTTAAGCAGCTGTTGTTGTTTTTATAATAAGCGGGTTTCCTTGCATCTGAGTTGGGGCTCTTTGCAAATAACGGTGTAATTTAAGCGAAGAAAAATGGGGCTCCAAAGGTGACTCTGGAACTTAGGGGCACCTGGGCCTGACGCAGGCTTGGAACCAGGAGCTGGACCTCCCCAGTGGGACCCCCACCCAGTTTCTCTTTGTGCATCTGTTTCTTTCTTCCCGCTGCTGCTTGGTTTCTCCTCTCGTGTTGCAGGAACGGCTCTCCCTCCTCTCTTTGAATGAATGACACCACTTTTGGTCAAGGATCTGGCAGAACTGGGTTCAAGTCCAGCCCCGGCCCTTAGGCCAGTCCCTTATCCCCGCAGGGCGGTTACTTTGCACGTGAAGGGGCCAGTACCTGCCTTGCCCATTTGTCATCTGGATTAAGTGACACCGTATAAGCAAAGAGCTTTGCACGTTAACAGTCACATGGTGGATTGTGCAGGGAAGGGGAGCTGCGGCTGCTTCTGCTGCTGCCCTGGTTACTATCGTCATTGTGATGCTAACAATACAGTCTCCTGGGCAGAGTGGGAGCCCCGTCCTGGGGAGACAGAGATGGAGAAAAGATGTCACTGTCTTCAGACCCTCACTGCATGGCCAAGAGACCCAGAGCAGATGCTGTGTGACCTCAGCCCTGAGCTCGAGCCTCTCTTCCTTGCCTGCAAAGTGGGGACAGTTATGTCTACTTTGCAGCACGGTTGTGGGGACAGGATGTGTACAATGTCTGGCAGGAGACAAATACTCAGTAAACCATTGTTGGCTTTCTGGTCCAGACCCTTGACCATAGGAAGGAACGGTGAGGGCCCAACGAATGGAAGAAGGAAGGGGAATAAATCAATGATATTTTTAATGGGATAACAGATCACATCACAGCTCAGCTTAGAATCCTCTCCAAAGGCCTGGCCCTAAGAGCCAGAATCTTCTGTGATTTTATTTCTTTGTTCTTTGGCTGATGTCAGTTTTCTCCAGCTAAACTGGAAGCTGCAGGAGGCCAGCAGTGCCTTTCTGCTCCTGACTCCCTCCCAAGCGTCTGGCTCGGCATGTGGCACACAGAAAATATCACAAGGATGCTTTCCGGATGACTGAGACGATGCATGTGAAGTACTCAGCTCGGCGTCTGGAACATTCCATGTTCTCAGTAAACATCATGCGTTAGGACTATTGACTTTCTAGAGTTCAGTGTGACTGAAGCCTGAGGTGGGAGGGGAGAGGGGGCCGAGGATGGGGAGACGAGGCTGGAGAGGTTGGCCGGGCGCCCTGACTGGGGGTGAGGGAAGCCAGGAGGAGGCTTGGGGAACCTGAGGCCGGGCCTCCAGTTCTGGGGAGTTAGTGGGAGGGGACAACGCTGTGTTTCTGTGACAGCAGAAAGACCGGGGCTGAGAACGAGGATCTGGAGCCCAGCTCTGTGAGGAGAAGCTAGGAACCTGAGCTCAGGCCTCAGTTTCCCCGAGTGCACAGTCTCTGCAGCCCCCCAGCTCTGACGCCCCCTGAGTCTCCAATGAGTGCAGCAGCCCAAGTGCACTTCCAGCCAGAGCACAGAGCCGTGGGGACCTGGAGTAACGCATCTTGGCCAAGAGGATGGTGTCACAGGGGCCGTCAGTGGGACGGCAGGGGCAGGGGCTCAGGGCAGGGGGCTTGTCCTCACTGGGAACAGAATCCACTCTTAGCTCCTGAGTGGATGAAGGCAGCGGCACCAGCCTGGATTAGAGTGTCTCACGGTCTTCAGTCCGGTCAACTCCACAGTCAACATCTCCCTCCAAAGAAGGAGCGTTGGTTGAGGCAGGGGCATCCCAGGGGCTGACACACTCAGCCCCCCACTCCCTTCTGCCTCCCATGGCTTCACGGGCACATCCTCCCCCTCAGACCCAGGTTCCAGAGCTGCCTCTGCCTCTCACCCTGACCGGGTGGCTTTTGCTCCATGGGAAGAGAGGACACCACGGTTGTCCCTCCAGCACGCACTCCAGCCCTCCCCTGGTGGGTGGCAGCCTCGACCCCACCTCCTCCTCTGGGAATGGTCCCTGATTCAGCAAAGCCCTATCCCAGACCAGGGCCAACCAGCACAAGACCAGTTTGGAGGCAGATACATTACCTAACACGAGCCAGTCAGAGAGAAGCCCAGGACTTTTGCATTCTGGCTGGAGAGACAATGTCTTCCAACAAATGGGACAGGAAATATGTGGCCCAGGTTGATGCTGCAACCACGTGAGAAGCCAGACAAGACGCAGTTGATTCTCTGGAAGGCAGAGCAGAGGGATGGAAAAACACTGGGGCCTTGGTCACCCAAGTGAGATGCTGGATCAATCCTTGCCTGAGACCCAGTGCACCTCCAGCTTTATAGGTTAAGCCAGTGCATGGGGTTTTCTGTGACCTGCACCCTGCCTCAGCTCATCCTTCTATAACTGGAAGAAGCTATTCCCCTAAGGCTCAAATGTTCACTGGCTCCATTGGGATAAAATGACATTGGGACCCCAGGAGTCAGCAAATGCCCCTGAACAGGAAACCTCCAGAAATGAAGCTCAGAGAGTAGCGTCCAGAAGCAGTGCAGAATCCTTTCACCTATTCATTCGTTCAACCAGAACAGGTAAAGCATCCACTATGTTCCAGGCCTTGTGCAAGGTGCAGGGTTAACCTCCGGGAAACAAGATAGAGAAAAGGAAAACAAGTAATGAAGATGGAAATCAGTAAATAAACAAGACAATTTCAGAAGGTGTTAAGTGCTTGAAGAAAATAAAACAGGGTGATGCGACAGAGAGTGACTCAGGGATGGGGGCAATGATACAGGGTGGCCAGGGAAGGCCTCTTGGAGCAGGTGGCATTTGGGCCAAGACTTGAATGAGGAGTTGGAGCAGCCATGCTGAGTGCTGGGATGGAGGATTCCTGAAAGAAAGAACAGCAAGTGCAAAGGCCCTGAGGTTAGAGCAAGCTGCTTATGTCCGGGAAAGATGAGACAAAGGAGCCGACTCACGTCAGACTCAACAGAATTTGGGGGCTGCTTGTTCTGGGCCCATCACTATTCTAAGCACTTTGCTTACGTTAACTGACAATCTTCTGAACAAGCCCATGGGACTTGTATCATTATCCCCATTCTACAGATGCTGATTCTGAGGCCTAGGGAGGCTTATTCATGAATTTAAGATCTAAGAGCTATCACATGTCAGAGGCAGGATTTGAGCTCAGGTTTTCGATGCCAGAGTCCACGTCCCTAACCACCACCCTACACCACCCCACTGGGGAAGGATGGGAACAGTCTTTCCATGGCTTCCTGTGAGCTCACTATGGCCTCCCTTGGCTCCTCACTCAGACAGGGCTTCCCACCCACCTTCAGCCACGTGGTCAGCTGAGTGTGCAGGTCATGGCCCTGGGGGGAAGTCTGCTGTTTGGGGGAATATGTTCAATTCAGCGGAGTGTTAACCCCTCATCATCACTGCTCCCCTGGGCAGTAATAAAGGGGATTGTTTTTTATCTGCCTGACTTCATCTTTGTCTCAATTTATTCCAAACTCAGGTGGGGAACAGAAATGCCGCTTACTGGCCCCTCAAACCCCAAGAAGATCATAGAAGTAGACGGGGGTTAGATCAGTAGGGTCTCAGGAAAGAGGCTGAATTTTATTCCAAGTGCAACTGGACAGACTTCCACTTTCAGCCTGAAAGTCGCCACTAACAACCAGAAGAAGCCGAACGAACTGAAAACCAACAACTTTTCTCAGACTCTTCAGAGAGCTGAGGTTGCAGGGCAAACTGCCACCCCAGGATCTGGAGAGACGGGGCCATACAGAGTCGCAGCCGAGACCCGCCTGCCTGGAGTGGAAGGCACTGCAGCCGTTCAAGAAAATAATCATCGTTGACGCTTGTTGAAAACGGTAAGGCAGCCTTTGTTCAGGGGACACTACAATGGGGTTTCGTAGTAGGGAAGAGAGATGAGGCTCAATTCTGAATCCAACAAGAAACAGTAGGAATTCATAGTCAAGGAGGAGGGTGGGGCTTAGAGGATGGAAAATTCCTGAAAGGAAACATCAGAGGTAAGGGGGTTCTGGCTAATCGGACCTACCAGGATTCTTGCTGGAGGCAGGCCAGGGGATCAGACACCATGTGTCCGGGGGCAGGGGACTGGGGGGTGATGAAGAATCTGGTCTGATATGGAGATAGACCAGCCGTCCTGTTGAGAGTGGAAGATTCTGGCTAAACTGACTTAGCAGGATTCTTGCTAAAATTGGACAAAATTGGACAGAGATGAAAATGGAAGCCTAAAAGTCAGGGCCCAGTTGAGAAGAGAGTTCAGAGGAGCCTAAGTAGAGCTTCTGTCACCATAATCTGGCAGGAACACTTAGAGGCAATTTTGATGAATGGTCGGAGGCTCAGTGTAGACTGGTGGGAGGGGAGAAACTCCTTGGGCCCCTATAGTCTTGGGACCCCCAAACGTTCACGGGATTCCCCTCCAAGAACTGCACCAAATACAGCGGGAAGACACTGGAGTTTCGAGCAGAGGACTGGCACTAATAGGGATTCTCGTTGCCCCCAGGAAGCCCACAGGAAGACAGGCAGGCAGACCCATGTGGTCATCCAAAAGAAACTGAACAGATCTTCCTTCCCAACATCCTAAAAATGTTGTTCTGGTTTCCTGTCATACCTGAAATCCCATTAACTTCCTTTCTGTGGGTCCCAATGACTTTTCCAAGCTCTGTCTCCAAGCACAGGGACCCTGCTGAGCAGCACCTCAAGCTGCCTTCAGCGGGCAGAGCTTCCAGGTGTGGGGCTCAGGGTGAGCTGCGCCCAAGGGTCTGGGGAGGACTTCTCAGGGTGAAAGCTTGGGGATGGGGAGAGCGAGGCAGGAGCCAAGGAACGGGGAGGGAAGGGGACACACCTGGAAACCACCTTCTTTCTGACTTACGCCCCGAAGATGAACACGATCCAGCCCTGCCTCCAGGAACTCACAGTCTGCGGGAGGAGGCAGCTGTGTGTTCAGACCCTGAGAACAGGGGCCCAGGGGCTCTGATGGGGTAAGAGTTGAACAGTGGAAGGGCACAGAGAAGAGGATGCGACCAGCCTGAGGAAGAGGGGTAGTCAGAGGCGCTCTCCCAAGGCAGGGACACTGGAGCAGGTGGGCAAGCTGACACGGAGCAGGAACAGTGTTCCAAGCAGCAGGAATAGCATGTGCAAAGGCCCAGAGGAATGAGAGCGCACAGTGTGGTCATGACACTGAAAGGAGCTCAGTGCAGCCGGATCCCCAACGGTGGGAGCGAGGTGGTGGGAGATGGGCCTGAGTGTCAGGAGTGGGCTGTGGGATGACGAGGCACTTGAGGGCAGCAGGCTGTGGTGGGATGACAGCTTCCTCCTGAGGGCAGCAGGAGCCCAGGGAAGGGTCTGGAGCAGGGAGAGGCAAGATCAGACCTGCAATCAGGAAAGGTGCCCGGACCACAGTGTGGGAGACGCACCTGGAACGTGAGCCCCGTGAGGCACTGCTGTCTCCCAAATGCCCAGAAAGCACCTGGCACATAGAAGGGGCTCGACAGATATGGAATGAATGAATGGATGAATGAATGACTGCAGAAGGGTGATGATGAGGACAAGGAGGGTATTGCAGGGGTCCAAGTGGGAGCTGATGGAGGTCACACAAGGTCATGGCAGTGGACACACACAAAACAGGTGAGTTGAGAAGGATCAGAGGAGGAATAGACTGGATGGGGTGGGGAGGTGCATGTGAGACAAGTGTGTACCTGCGTGCATGTGTGTGCATGGGAATTGTTTATGTGTGAGTCATGTGTGTCTGTGTGTGCATGTGTGTGCACAGGGTGTGTTTGTGTGTCTGTGTGTTTGCATGTCTGTGTGCACATGCGCATATCTGCGCAACTGTCTGCACTTAGAGGTTCTAGGTGGAGCTTGCAGGGGCTCACTAAGGCCCCAGGCCCAGTTGGGACCCCTGTCCAGCGCTCTCTGCACTTCCCGTGCTGCCCCCCATTACCGAGGAGGGGTCTCTGCCCCAGTCCCGTCCTCCACTTTACCACCTTTCTCTCCATCTCCAGCTGTCATTGACATAAATGCTGCTCTAATTTCTAATCATTTCCTGCAATTTGCAAAATGGTTTCTTTGGTTCCTGCAGAAGGGGCTCCACGGCCAGCTTGGCTCCTCTCTCTTGTTGCATTGTCTTGTACTTCAGCAAAAACAAGAAGACAAGTGGTAAAGCATCGTGAAGGGGAGGAAAAAGGGAGAGAAGAAAGGCGGCCGCAGGGCGGCAGGGTGATTACAGAGCAATCATGTGGGAAGTCATTTAGCCAAATTATATTCTAACTAAGGATGAGTGTGTTCACTTCCTAATGCACCGGCCCTGCGGTCTCCTGGGATACGTGCCCCGTAAGGAGGGCGCATGACCTGATTGCTCACGACTGCCCGCTATCCAGCACATGTCGGGCCTCGTCCACGTGGGGCTGTGGCTTCTGGTTCCGTCCTGATGGTTCAGGCAGCTGTGAGCAGAGCAGGTGGACCCTGCTCACATCCTTCAGCAAAGGCCGGGCTTGTCCTACACTGGCCCACACTCCCTGTCTCCCTTATTCTCTCCCTCGCCCCACAGGGGCTTCTTGCCTCCCAGTGCCCTGGACAGGCCCCCCCGACAGGCTGGGGGTCCCCAATATGTTTAAGCACCTGCTGTATACCAAGTACAGAGCTAGGTGCCCGGGTGTGGGGTGACTAAGGCAGATACAGTCTGTGCCCCTCAGGGTTTCCAGTTGTAAAGGACAAGGTGACATGAAAGCAAAATCTACATAAAGAATCAGCCAAAACATGATGAGGGAGGGTCACAGGGGACCTACTGTGTTGGGGGGAGGTCAGGTGGGCTTCCCGGAGGAAGTGACGCTTCTACGCCAAGACATAACAGATACATAGGAGTCAGCCAGCGGAGATGCCCTGGAGGATGCTCCAGGCAGAGGGAACAACATGTGCAAAGGCTCAGAGGTTCAAGTGGCCGAAGATAGGCCTATGTGACTGGACTGTCTTGAATGAGGGGACATGGCAGGTGCTAAGGCTGCAGAGGTGGGCAGAGCCAGACTGCCCTGGGGGGTGTCAGAGCAAGTGACATTGTGGCAAAGACCTGAAGGAGAGGAGGGAGGGAGCGGGGAAGACTTGGGGCGGAGGCTCCGGCGGCGGGAAGGGCAAGGGCGAGGCCTTGAGGCAGGAGCACGTCCAGGGCTCCAGGTCCAGGAAGGAGCCCGAGGGCTGGAGGGGAGTGAGTGAGGGGGGAGGGGCTGGGGGATGAGGGGAAAGACTGCAGGGCCCGCAGCCACTGTCTGTCAGCGTGGACTGTGCCCGAGTGAGGCGGGGCCGCGAGGCATGGAGCAGAGCAGGGAAAGCTCTGCCCCGAGTCTCACAGGGTCACCTGGCTGCTGTGGGGAGCAGGGCCAGGGCAGAGGCAGGGACCGGGCAGGAGGCTACTGCACCCGTCCAGGCGTGACTGTGGTGAGGCCAGGCTGGGGGCCTGGAGAGCAGGAGACGATCTTGGATCTGGGGTTACAGGGAGGTCAGCAAACAGGACACGAGGATTATTCACTCCTTAAATATTAAGCATTATCAGTTCTTACAACTTCATACTATTTCACCCAATGTCTGCTTATAGGAATCTCTTCTAACAAAGTAGAAATTTAGAGGAAGATTAAAGAATGAAGTTATCCATTGCACTGTTATTTATGATAATAAAAAAATGGAACCATTCGAATTCAAAAGTTGGAGTTTAGTAGGAATATTAATCTAATGGACTATTTCCAAGAAAATATAACGAGATGGAAAACTGGTCAGACTGGAGTGCCAGGTGAGAAAGACCCCGGTCTACATGCGCAGCACGTGCAGGACACGGCTGGGTCACCAAGCTCCAGTTCTCCTCTGGGATCCCCCAGGAGAATGGCACATCCCATTGCCTTGACGTCAGGGTGACCATGAGACTTGCTTTGACAAATGAAATGTGAGTCAGGGTGGGGAGTGTCCCTTCCAGGGGGGACATTTAAGGATCAGAGCTCAGTTCTGTTGGTTCTTCCCCGTGACAGGACTGAGAGGCACACGGTGAGATGCTGACGTCCTAAGACAGTGGCACCTCCCTCAGCCTGAGTCCCTGGGGGTCTGTAGTGAGCAGAGCCCTCCCTGCTGACCACAGGGGACACAGAACGTGAGAGAGACATGACCTTTGTTGTTTTAGAGGGTTGTTTGTTACTGCAACATATCCTAGCTCATCCCGACAATCACAGCAATGGGAAATCAATTATGAAATGATATACTTGCATGTGAAGAGAAAAAGGAATTAATATGTAAAAACTACTCTCTTTGGGAGGTGGGCATTGGATAACTTATGTACTCTCATGTTTACCATCTTGCACTTTCCCAACGCTTCACAGTAAGGGCTCATCACTTACATTAAAGAGACAAGAATGGTGTCATTAACGAGAGCACCTGGCCCTGGCGAGGCCAGCCCTGTCCCAGGCTGCGGTGTCTCCCCTCGTCTCTGGCTCCTGGTGCACTCGGGGTCTGTCCCGCCCAATTAGCCCTTTATTACAGATCGTTCTGTTCTCTAACTGTCCGCCCTGCGTAATTTAGCTCCGTTATGTACTGTCTTGCTCTCCGACATTTAATTTAGCGTCTCCTGGACTCGGTTTCTCATCTCTGAGTGCAGTGGGGGCAGAAAGGGAGATCTTTATAGGCCTCTCAGTGCTAACACTCCCCCGGGGCCTGGAGTAGTAAAAGCCTCCTATGGAGCAGGTTGCTTTACAGACGAGGGTCCAAGGCACTGAGAGGTGGAGAAATTTGCCCCAGGTTGGACCCTCAGAGATTTAAGCCTAGGAAACTGCCTCCAGCAGACACATCCTCCTCACCAAATCCTCCCAATAACCGGATGCCATCAGTGTTACTGCACCCATTTCACAGAGGGGAAAACTGGGGAGGCTCGTGGAGGCCAAGCCACTTGCCCAAATCACACAGCGAGTGAATGTGGAGGCTGAATCCGAACCCAGGTCTGTCAGATCCAAGGCCGTTCTCTTCTCACTGCGCCAGTGGTGAGAGGCCCAGGCAGCCGGGTGCCCTCCAGGTGCGGGAGGAGCGGCCATCTGGGTGGGCTTGGGGCCAGAGAGGCCACCGGCCCTGACACAACAATAGCAATAATAATAATAACAACAGCCCTCATCCATGGAGGGTTTACTGGTGATTGCTGAGCATATGACTATATTATCACATATAAGTGTGGCCCCCACCCCATAAGGCAGATGTCATTAACTCACCCATGAGGGACTGAGCTCAGAGAGGTTAAGTAACTTTCCTGAGGTCTCACAGCAAGGAAGTGGCAGAATCCAGACTGGAAACCAGGGTCAGCCAAAGCCTGTGGTCTAACCACTTGACAACACTGCCTCCCTCCACCAAGCCTGGGACTCAGCACCATTAACAGGGACTGAGCCTCCTCAATTAGAGTTTGGAATCAGAATGCAACAACACCATCCAGGAGAGGCCCCCAGGGATCTGCATTCAGATGCTGCCCTGAGAGCAGGGAAGGGGGAGAGCAGGAGGCTCAGAGCAGGGAAGGGAGGGGGGAGCCTGGAACCCAAACAGCCAGTGAACCCCAGGCCTGGGTGGGGGCCCTGCAGGGGCCCGGGTGACAGAGGGCAGCACTGCCCAAGAGGGGCAGCATCAATTTCTGACTGTGGCTGACACTGTCCGTCGGGTGGAGGCCCGTCAGTCACAGCCAGGGCCACCGCCTCGGGTCCAGAAACCGGACTCTCTGTGGGTCCTACATCCAGCGGGAGTCTCTCGCCACCGTCACTGTTCTCGTTGTCACTGTCACGGCTGATAGCATTTTGTGACAGCCCTAAACTCCGGAAGTCTGAAGAGGGCCCCGGAGAAGGGAGCAGCCTTGGGTGGTCTGGACGGGATTTAAAAGGGAAGAAGGAGATAACTTGAAGCCTTGGGAATACTCAGGTTGGGGGGACTGGCTGCCTGTTCTAGGGGTAAGGGGGAGGCATTTCACCGTCACAGAAGCTACAGTCACTGAATATTAGGATCAGAGATTATTAAAGTGAAATAATAATGTTATAGTCATTGGACATAAAAGTTCATAACATTAAGACCGTAGAATTGTCAAAATCAAGAAGTAAGGGTCACAAAACAGTAGGATAGTTGGGTGTTAGAAGGGGATGTCATTGGATGCTTAGAACATCACAGAACCTTAGAAAAAGCAGCCAGCATCTCAGCCTCAGAGAGGCCAGAGTGGCATAAGGAGCCAGACGGGGACCAAGGGGAAAGGCCTGGATTTACGTCTTGGCTCTGCCACTTATTAGCGCGGGGACCACTCACTCATCTCATCTAGAAAGTGGGGGAACTAAAGGCCTCCCTCACGGAGGAAGTGAGTCCTAAATGGCATGGCATGATTGGTGAATGATGTTTAGCAGATGTATGTGATAGTGATAGAGAAGGAGACTGAGATGGAGATGACAGAGACAGAGATGGAGAGAGAGATATATACGTGTATGTACTGTATTTCATATACATAGCATGTGATTGCGTGTGTGTGTGTGTGCGCGCGTGTGTGTACCAGGCAGGGCTGGAAGGAATCCTCAAAGATCAACAAAACCTAGACCAGAGTTCTCACAGTTCTTACCTCCAGCTGCCCTCTGGAATTAGCTGGGGGCTTTAAGACAACCCTGATGCCCAGACCCCATGAGAGCAGGGCTGCTTAGGGGAATGTCTCTGCCACGGTGCCCTGGTCCCCTTGTACACTCCACATAGACCACGAAGCAAGACTTAACAGCGGCTGATAAGTCTTCCCAGAGTGCCCTGTGGTCCACTCGGAACATGAGACCGTCTTCCTTGGGGTACAGCTGTAGGCGACAAAACATCACAGCCTTAGCATGGGATTGGCTCCTCCTCACCAGATCAGCCCTCTCACCCCTTTTGTCTTGGTGTCATCCTATGGGCCATGGGGCATGGGGAGCTGGCACTTCGGTTGATCTTGCTTTTGTTGCCTAAGTAGAAAGAGAGCTCATTTTTTTGTTTTTTTGTTTCTTTACCAACCAAATCTATCAACCTTCCTTGACAGGCTGTGTCTGTTCTGTTCCCTGTTGCATCCCCAGCACCCAGAACAGGGCTGAACACATAGTAGGTGCTTCATAAACATTTGTTGTGTGGGTGAACAAATGAGTGAAGGAATGAAACTTAAGAGGCAGAAACAGCGGCAGCCTCGGATGACAAGATGGACTTGAACTCCTCGCCCTGTGACCCCTGCACCTCTCTGTCACCAGCTGTGAAATGGGGGAGCAGCACCAGCCTCAGAGTTGCAGAGACTGACACACAGCAGCTCTGCAGGGAGACTTGTTCAATCATATTCTATCAGCCCTCCTGCCAGGAGTGCCCGCAGGGAAGTGGACTGATGGTGGGGGTGGAGGGAGGCGAGGCCTGATGCCGGGGGCCTATTTGCTGGGATAAGAACTTTAGATTTTTCTGGCAGGTGATAGGGAGCTGTTGAGTGTCTCTGAGCTGGGCAGGGCCAGGAAATCTGAGCTTCCCGGGGCTCAGCAGCGACAGAACCTCTGGGTGGTGTTTGTTGGAGACGCAGCTGGCAGCCCACCCCAAACCCGCTGATTGAGGTCTCGGGGCAGAATCTGGAAGTCTATATCTTTTTAAAGCTCCCCGGATGATGCTGATGAAGCCAAGTCTCAGGTCAACAATTGGGAAATGTTGCTCCGGAGGGTTTTTCTAAGTCCTGGGATTATCTCATCTGGGGAGGGAGAGGATGGAGGGAAGGGCTGGAGGGGAGGACGAGGCAGCCGGCTCCCTGAGAGTGTGGGTCTCATATAGGAAAAGCAGCCTGGTCGCTGCCGGTGGCAAAATATATTACTTTGGATGGATTGAAATTGCTGTTTTACGTGTCAAAATGGTTAACCATCAGCAATCGTACATGTCCATTTCTGCTGCTGCTAAATTCACATTTATTGAGGAAGTCAGAAGGAGCTGGGCCCCAGGAAATGAGTCCCCCTGATGGGGCCCCATCTGATGACAGAAAACTCCCTAAGAGGCCCGAGCCTGTGGTCCCCCGAACCCCTGCCCTTGCCTCTCTCCTCCCTGTCCCCGGCACCCAGCCTCTGCCCAGAGCCTGGGACTCTGGGCTTTATTTCCTCAGCTCCACTGGGGGAGGGGAAGGGGGGACAGAGAGACGCTGCTCCTCACCCCACCCTAAGGCAGCTCATCTCTCCTGACCTTATCCCTGAGGCCCCACAATCTGCTCCCACCCTGCCAACCCCCTCCAGACTCCCTTCCCTGAGCCCCCCAGAGTATCCACCCACAGCTTGTCTCAGGTCCTACAAGCCCCGAGCCCCTCCTGTCTCACAGCCCTCACGAGTGCTGTTCCCTCTGTCCAGATGCCCCCCACGAACTAGGCCATCTCTCTGGGAAGCCAGGAGGACCAGGAAGGCTAGAGGGGGTGATGGGCACAGGTCTGAGTGGGGGACCAGCAGGGGTGACAGCCAAGGCCCCCCCAGCAGGGCAGGGCTGCCTGTGTCGTTTCACGCTTGGCGCCCCGGCTACATTACGGTGCCGACCAGGAGCCCCGTGTGCGGTTATTCAGCTGGGATGTGCCTGTAGGTGTGTAATTGTCAAAAGTGGTTTTGCATATCTGATAAATCTATAAATGTGGAGTGTGATTACCCATCATTAGCATATCGTATGTTCTGCATAAACTTATATTGTTTCCCCAGGAACGCAAGGTGCCAATTCACGACCAAGACACAGTGACACCAGCCTGACGATCGTGTGTCCCCACCACTGATGACACAGAACATGTCCATTGATCCTCCTGGGGAGGGGGGCAATGGGGATGGTGGGCCGCAGGCAGGTTCTGGGGCCCTGGAGCCCTGGGAGGGACAGAGCAGGGTCAGGGGAGGGGTCAGTCCCAGTCACCAGCTTGGACCTGTTAACACCCCCTGCCCCAGGCGCCTATGCGCACCACCCCAGGTCACCTTCACACCCGCCCTACAGCAGGTGCTGTTAGGTCCCCACCCACAGGGACGGGGCTGCGCTGTGGGCAGTCATGTACTCCCCGGATCACACAGCCCAGGGGCAGAGGCTCAGAGCAGGGCTTCCTGCCCTCAGGGCTGGGCTTGGCCACCACCCCGGGCCCCACACTGCCCAGGACACGCAGTCACAACGGCTGATGAGAAGGTGTGGACACGCCCAGCAGCCGCCCTCCTTCCTTCACCTCAGAACCCTGGGTGTGTTCTGCAGCAACAGGCTCAGACCTGGTGGGCCTCCCCAGCCCCGGGTGAAGCCAAGCCTGGTGCCCCACCCCCTTCTCCAGAGATTGTTTTAGGGGCGGGTGTGTGACCCAGATCTGGCCATTGAGGTGTGAGAGAAAATCTGCTGATAGAAGAGAGCTGCTTCCAAGAAGCATTCTTTTGTGCCTGTGCTTCATCCCCTTCTTCCTGATTTGAATGCTGTCACGAGAGCACATGATGTCTGGAGCTGTGGCAGCCATCCTATAACCATGAAGCAAAAAGCTAAGGACAAAAAACCAACACAGTGAAGGATGGTAAAGAGGAAAAAGGTCTTTGTTGACGTCCCTGAGCATCTGACCAAGCTGAGACCGCCTCCTTTGAGAACAGGAGTCAGCAAATATTTTCTGTAGAGGGAAAGACAGTAAATATTTTAGGCTTTGTGAACCAAGAGGCAAAATCAAGGATATTATGTAAGTATTTATTTAACAAGAGAGAAAATAAATTTCCACAAATCGTTTATTGATGAAATTCAAAATATAATAATCAAGTATAATTTTTATAACAGATCTAATGAGAATAATGGCATTCTTTTTCACTGAGGTGGGGAGATAACATCTTATTTGGGATTCAAAGTCAGCTTTCCTTGTCATCAAATTGATTGCAAATGTTCACTTGTGAAAACCACCCTTAGCTCACGGGCCATGCAAAAGCAGACAGTGGGCCAAATTGACCCACGGGCCATAGTTCACCAACCCCTGCTCAAAACATCTGAGTACATGAGAGCATTTCATGTCTTAATTGCTTGAGCCACTGTTGTTGAGTTTTCTGTTACATGCTTCCCAACACATTCTAACTTATGAAAGCACCTACTACGTGCCAGGCATTTGACTACTCCCGGTCTTCCCTGTCAAACCCTGGAATCCCAGAGGTGGAGGTTGGGTCTTGTAGGTCTCTGTAACCCCAGGGCTTCACACAGACCATGACTCACAGTGAGCCCAATTACCACGCTGTGCGTAATATGAATGAATAAAAGTATGAACAAATGAAGTACTTTGTAGACTGGAAAGTTCTGAGCCCAAATGCAGGGTTGGGTTCTGGGAGGCAGCAGCACCCCTCCCCGCTCAACCCTCCCCCCACCCGGCTCCAGCAGGAACGAGGCACCACCCTCCTCCCAGACACCCCCCACCTCTCCACCCTCCACCCTGCTGGCACAGACTCAGCTCTGTAACACCCGCCTGCCCCGCGGGCTCCCTCTCCTGTTCCCGCTGTTGTCCCCTGGGCTGCCGGAGCCTCTGACAGCCAGCGCCCCTCTCCCCAAACAGACACTGAGACAAGGCTTTGTCCTCTGCCATCTTCCCCCTAAAACATTGCTATGACAAACCAAATGGTTATCATTAGTCCAGCGGCCATTCTTTCTGCGTTATTTTGTAGGAGACGGAGGACGGGGCACAGGGAGGAGGCGGCGGGAGGAGAAACATTTAGGGTGAACAGGCTTTACAATTTCAGCTCCGGGTTTCGCAGGGAGACTGGATTAAAGGATTGTTTCAAGTGAGTTTTTGCCATCAGAGTAAGAGCTCGGTCTCCCCCAGAATGCTTTACTTTGACAGTTGGCTTCGAGAGATTTGACAGAATTCATTTTTCCGGCAGACAAGAGATCAAGGTATTAAACAAAACACATTCCACCCCCAGAGCTCTGTTAGCTATTTGACACGATTGTGTCTCATCCAGATCGAGGGTTTTGGCCTCATTCTTCCCTCTCTTTCCTTCTTACCTTCCCACACTGGTGAGAGGCGAGGCCAGTAAAGGCACCGGGTCTCCTGCCCCCAAGGCCCCCACTCCCGGAGGTGACCGCGTGAGGGGAGGGGACTGGAAGGGGTGAGCCTGGAGGCAGGGAGTCCCCAGGGGGCTGCTGGGTGTCCACGGGGACATGACCAGGAGCCAACCGGGCGAGGCTGGGGGACGGGAGGGGGGAGAGGTGGCGTGGAGGGGGGTCTTCAAGGCTGAGGGCCCAGGGGACTCCACAGGAGCAGAGCTGAGGACAGAACAGGCTTTGGGGAGCGGGCAGGAGGGGGCTTGGGGAGGGGCTGGAGTCCTGGTCCCCTCTGCTGCAGGCACTGCCGGGTCCCAGGGGAAAGCCGAGAGGAGGAGGCCAAGCTCAGGCCACAGACTCTGCTCCTGACCAGTCACTCACCCTCCTCTCGGGACCAATTAGCTGTCGCATGAACCGTCACGCCGGGTAATGACGGGTCTGGAGAGACACTCTCGGGAGCGCTGAGGAGGGCTCAGCGGGTCCCAGGAGGAGCCCGGGACCATCCGCACAGACCCGGGCAGCCCAGCAGAAGGACCCAGAGGCCGTGTCCGCCAGTGCCCCAGGCCTGTCTCCTCACACCTGGGGCCTGGGGGATGCAGGATGGTGGACTGTGCCAGGCTAGCCGAGGGCTCCGTTGATGCCCCTCACCCACACTCTCCCTCCTCATATTCATGGTTGAGAGCCAGACTGAGGAGCCCGAACTCCTGGGTCCAAATCCCAGCTGTGTGGCCGTGGACAGAGTATTCAACCCCTCTGTGCCCAGTCTCCTCATCTGAAAATGGAAATATGTCACTTTTGTTATTGTTACCAATGCCCCCTCCCCTCCTCCCCTGACCCAGCTACCCCACCACCACCACATCCCACCTCTGGGACCCACGACTTGCTCCTGGACACTTGCCCCCAGTCCCCACCGGGCACCAGCTCACAGAGGCTTTGGGGCGAGACTCCAGGGATGGTTGCATTTCTCAGGGGCTTCTGGAAACCTGAGCAGCCTTGAGGCCCGAAGGGATGTGTTCCTGACAATGAGCGACTTTCTCATCATTTATCCCAGGGACAGACGAACTGACACTCCCAGTGCCCAGGAGCCTCTCATCAGGGTGCTTAGGGAGGGAGGATGCGGCCGTCACCAAGTACCCACAATGCACCAGATGATCAAGCAGGGCAGCTCCGAAAAGTGGGGTGATGGCACCCATTTCCCAAATGTGAGAACAGAGGCTCCAGGAAGTAAAGTGCTTATCCAAGATCACACAGTGAGCCACCGAGCCTTCCAGCTCTAAATTCTAAAATCTCTCCACTGCACCTCACTGAGGGGTTCTGGACGACTTTTACGTGTCCAGCACCAGGCTGGGTGCAAAGATGAGACCACCAAGGGAACGTGAGCCCCTTCCTCATCCAGGGAAGTTCCAAGCTTCCTCCCGTGCCACCCGAAGCTTCCTCCACCACCGCCTCCCGGAGCCCACAGTGACGATACTTGCCTGGTTCTGCCTCCCTGTGTCAATCACGCGACAGCTGGGGCTGAGAAAACACCTGGGGCCAAGCCCAACAGCAGACCCCGGGTTCACACAGCTGCTCCCCTAGGAGCCACGATGGAGCCTGAGATGGGGCTGAACAGACACGGCCCTTCCCAGCACACAGACACTCAGCTGCCCCCGGGTAGCCTGGGAAGGCTTGTGTCCCTCTGGCAAGGCCAACCCAACCACCCTTTGGTGCATTTCCCTGGGGGGCCATGAGGTCCAGGACTCTCCGGACAGCCTGCCCATCTCCTGCCAGACTGCAACCTCCTACAGCTTGCTCTCCTCCTATCAGCCTGTCACTTCATGCCAACCTGCTCAGCTCCCACCACCCCGCCCACCTCCTACCACCCTACACAGGGTGCTCACCTCTGAGCAGTCTGCAGAGTGACCGTGCATTCTTCCATTCAGCAATTATTGTGGGACATGCAGAGATGAATAAAATAAACATCCCTGGAGGCAACAGGATCGCGCTCTCTCTCCAACTCCACAGCCTCTATCTACCCTATCATCTCCCTTCTGGATCTTTCTGCAGCCTCCTCCTGGTCCCCTCTGCGGCTCCTGCCCCACTGTCCTTTCCTGACCAGAACCCAGGAGAACAGTTAACCACAGAGATCTTCTTGTGCCTCCTGCACTTAGAGCATTCAGGGCTCCCCGTGCTCTCAGGATGGAGACAAAAGCATTCCCCACTGCTGACAAGAGCCAGCAGGACCTGACCTGGCGCCTCCTCCACCTGGCGGGGTTCTACCTTCCCCTCTCGTCTCTTCGGAGGCAGTGGGACCCGGCTCCGTCTGACTCCTCTCGCTCCCCCCGAGCTGAGCCCACGGTTCACAGTCACGTCCAGGGCATCCCTGCTCGTCCTGCACTCAGTGAGCACCCACAGTGGCTGCACCAAGACGGTGTCTGCCCAGGAGGGTCCCTGCACCCACGGGAAACCCTTCCAGTCCCACTCATGGACCCCCACCCGCCTGTCATCAGCGGAGACCCCCCGGGCCCACGCAGAGGCTGGCAGCTCCCTCTCCTCGGGAACATCGTTTGTCAATCACAGGGACAGAGCTATAACGTCAGGATCTTTTGTGTATCTATCTCCCACGAGCAGGTGCCACGAAGCCATTAGAACCCCAGAGACTCTGGGAAGGGAGGGAAAACTCAGACAGAAAGCGGTGGGAGTGAAGAGGAACAGAGATGTGTCGGGGAGGTTAACCCGTCGCTCAGACATGAGAGAAATACGCTCAATTATTTTGTGTTGCATTTCACTGGAATGTGCACGTCGTACTCAGCTGCCTGCGAGCCTCGGATCACCCAGAGAGAAAGCACAGTGGAGGACAAGGAAGCACAGTACTGACAAAAATGTTCCTGAAACCGGAATTATTTAGAGAGAAATAAAAGCCGGGCTTGAGGCCAAGGAGGCCGCTTGGCACGAAGGCCCTCAACACTGGTGCCTGGTCCTCCGGCCAGATCAGCCAGAGTCCGGGATCCAGGCTGTCATCTTGGACCTGCCGCCAATGTGCTGTGTGACCTTGGGCAGGTCACCGCCCTTCTCTGAGCCTCATTCTCCATAAGTCCCTTGGGGCTTGTCAACAGCAGCACCATTGGCACTTGAGACTAGGTACTTCTTTGTCGTGGGGACTGTCCTGTGTGCTCAGCGGCATCCCTGGCCTCTACCCGCTGGATGGGTACCCGCCACCACCACTCCAGTTGTGACCATCAAAAATGTCTCCAGACTTTGCCAAATGTCCCCTGGGGAGCAAAATCGCCTGTGGTTGACAAACCTGAACCAGATGCCTCCTGAGTTCATGTAGGAGAGGGCAGAGCAAGAAGCGGTCATAGTGGACCCCAGCCCAGGGCCAAGGAGAACCCAGAGACTCCCTGGGGGCTTTATGACCCCCAACAGAGCTTGTTGAATAATCTAGGCCAAAAGGTACCTAATAAATCAGGGCAGCCGTGCTGGGGCAGCAACAAGTGGAGGTAAGTGGATCTTAGCACCTCCTCCTCTCCCTTCCAGCACCTTCCCTTTGCCCAGGGAGCCCAGCCCTGAGCTCTCTGCCCCTCCACCTCCAACTCCTCTCAGAGAAGACCCTGGAAATCCTCTCACTGCAGCAGCATGATTGGCAGCCTGGTCCGCCAGGGCAGCATCCTCCATTTTCAGAGAGGCAAGATCTTGGAGGGAAAGGCCTATGGGACCTTCCAGATTCCTGCCCATTGATTCTGCCCACCCTAGAATTCGGAAAACCATGAGAGGGCATGCCAGGCAGAGAGGCTGGGGAGGACCCACTGCCGTGTGTGTGTGTGTGTGTGTGTGTGTGTGTGTGAGAGAGAGAGAGACAGAGACAGAGACAGAGAGACAGAGAGAGACAGAGAGGGGCCAGGGCCTCAGTCACAACGCACAGCAGGAGGCGGCTCAGACACTCTTGTTAAACCCTGGCACCAGGTGAGGCCTCCTCAGCCCAGAGCAGGAGTGAGGCCCCCAGGTGGGCTCTGGAGACACAGTCAGGAACCAGATCCAGCCCCAGGCGGGAAGGGCCCGCACGCAGCCTGGCCGAGGCCCCCACGTCAGGCCTTGAAAAAAACACGCGGACGTCCGTTCGTGCATGCATTCAGTGCTGTGGACTGAATGTTTGCCATCTCCCGAGATGCATACGTTGAAACCCCACCCCCCAGTGTGATGGTACTTGGAGGCGGGGCCTCTGGGAGGTGGTCAGGATTAGATGAGGTCATGAGGACGAGGATGGAGCCCTCAGGAATGGGGTCAGCACCCCTGTGGAACAGACCCCAGAGAGCTCCCCAGCACTCTTCTGCCACGTGAGGATACGAGAATCCATCAGTCTGCAACGCAGAAGAGGGCCCTCACCAGAACTTGACCTGCTGGCCCCTGATCTTGGACTTCCAGCCCCCAGAGGGTGAGAAATAAATGTCTGTTGTTTATAAGCCGCCAGGTCTACGGTCCTTTGTTATAGCAGCACAGACAGATGAAGACGGTCAGCAAATATTCAGTGAGCATCCGCCACGCTCCAGGCTCTGTTCCAGGCGCTTGTGACAGCAACGGATGGAGCACAGACAGCCCCGTGGAGCTTGTGTGTAAAGCCCTCCACAAACGGCCCGCAATAGCTAGCATTTATTGAGCACCTTCTGTGTGCCTGTGCGGCACACAGCACTCTGCAGGCCCATCTCCGAGTTAGTGACTCATTTTAGAGAGGGGGAAATTGAGGCCTAGCGAGGTTAAGTCCTTACCATTATTATTCTCATTATCGCTATTAGGTCAGGCAGAATCAACCCCATCAGCCCCACACTGCCAGACCCTCCAGCAGCCTAGGTATCACCTACCTGGTGAGCCCGGCTGGGCCTTCCGAGGTCGTGACAGTCGTCACTGATGGTCACCGAGCAGGGCCCACCGGGCACCCTCGCTGTGCTCGGCGTTTTAAATGCCTCACATCCATGAATCTTCACAGAGATGGGGGGGGGTGCGGACGTGATCAGTCCCATTGCACAGACGAGGAAGCTGAGGCCCAGCGAGGCTAAGGGCCTGACCAAGGTCACCAGCCAGTGAGTATGGAGCCCACAGTCCTGAGTGCTCATTGCTCATCTATGCCGGACACCCACAGAAACAGGGGCAAGGCCAGAGACTCCTGGAGGGGTCCCATCTGGATGCAGGGGTGCCCCAGGGGTTCCCTGCTTTCCAGCTGGGGAAACTGAGGCCAGAGAGAGAAAACCACTGATTTGTAACCAAAGAGCGAGTGAGCTATAGACTTGGGATTTGGACCCAGTCCTCAACTCGAACCCCACGCTTCCCCACAACACCAATCCATCCACCCCGTCGAAGGGGTGCTAGACTAGAGGCAGGGAGCCTGGGCTCGAGCCGGTAGGTCATGAACTAACGTGTGAACTTTGCCACTTCTGAATGCACACCCCAGCTCCCGACCTTCGTACACGATGAAGAGCTGAAGAGCTGGGGCTCTGGGGTTGCACGGACCCAGGTTCAGATTCTGAAACTGTCTACTGTGTAGCCTCAGTCAAATTGTTCAGCCTTTCTGACTCCAGTCTCCTCACTGTGAAATGGGAATAACAGTCCTTCCTCAGGGTGAAATGAGATGGCACAGGCAGTGTCTGGCACAGAGGAAGCACTCAGTACGTATGTGTCGTTGTTATGATTCTGCACTGGTTGTTCATCCTTCGAAACACAGCTCAAGCACACCCTCTGCCTGCACAACTCTAGGGGGCACCATTCACCTCATGGTACATGTGTGAGTTGTGCAGTGCACGGCCTGTGCGACAGTACATTGTGGATCTAGATTCTGGGAAGCTTTTCCTGACTGACTTGGTTTGGTCAGGGGCCCCTCTATCCTCTGTCCCCCCACCAGACTGTGAGCTCCGTGAGGACAGGGACCTTGTCCTACCTACTCGTGTGTCCCCAGGCCCAGCTCAGGGCCTGGTCCACAGCACGGCAGGCACCAGCAGCCGTGCCCACAACTAGTAAATGGCTGAGCAGAGATCTACACCTAAGTTTAGGCTCCAAAGCTCTAACTGCCATCCAGGGAGGTTAAGTAACTGGAGTAGTTAAACCCGCTCTGTATTGACACCCGCAGAGCCAGGCATCTTAAGGTGCCGATTAGACAGGCCCCGTGTCCAGTGACCAATCCCTGCTTCTTATCGCCAAGTGACGTGCCCGGCAGCCCTTGACCCCCTCCCGGGTTAGCAGGGCTGAGACCCCCGGAGGAGCAGTGAGGGTTCTGCCTCGAACATCCCTGAGTCTTCGGAATTGCTCAAGTGTCAGGCTTATTTTTCAGGCCGTGTCAAAATGCTTCTGACATCGCCCAAAATAGCACCTGTCAGACGCCCCTGACAGCCGACCAGGAGAGGGGGGACGGCCCGAACATGCAGCACAAACAGGTGTGACAAGCTGAGACCAGCACGGACGGCGGGTCCAGGGGCAGGAGAGTCTTGGCCTTCTGCCCCCCAGGGTTATGTGGGGCCAGGCTGGGCACCCGCTCACCCCGGGCATCTGCTTCTGTCCGATGCTGGTTCCTCACGATGCTGCTGGGAGGCAAATGCCCCGGGGAAGGGGCGTCGGGCTCAGGCGGCCTCTGGGGTCAGCTGGGTCTGCGTGTGCCGGGCCCAGGGCTGCGCACTGAGGACACAGAGATGCCAGATGCCTTCCTGTGCGGGGGCAGGGGGTGGGAGGTGCTGGAGGGGCATCTGGGCTGAGACTCGAGGGGGTAAGGTGTTCACCAGGTGGGGGAGAGCTGCTGAGCGGGAGAACTGATCGTCCATGGACTGCATGCTGGGCCTGCTCTGAGGGCCCTGCTCCTAGTAACTCATTAAATCCTCTCAGTTACCCCGTGCATGCCAGGTAGATACTGCCACTATCCCCATCCTCCAGATGAGGGAACTGAGGCAGGAAAGGTGTAGCAACAGGCTCACTGACTAGTCACTGGCAGGGCCAGGTTTCAGGCCCCTCTAGGCCTCCCTCTTAAAGCCGCGTCCAGGCAGAGGGAAAGCAGCTGCAAAGGCTCAGAGGCCAGAGTGAGAGGCATGGAGGACTCAGGACCAGAAGCAGCTCAGTCTTGCCTGGAGGGACAGTGGGGGGAGGGTGGTGAGAGACGAGGCTGAGAGGGAGGGGCTGGCTCAGGGAGGGCCGGCTGCGGAGTTAGGGCGTGTGGACCACAGAGTCACCGCCCTGGGTGGGAGGACAAGGGACAAAGGTTTGTCCACAGCTCACTGGATTGGTGACCCTTCTGCACATCTGACCCTCCCCGGGGGCTGCGTCCTTGTCATCTCTGGGCCCCCACCCCAGCTCAGGGTGGGCACGCGGCATTTTCTGGACTGAACCGAAGGGCATCTGCTTTCCCCTGCTCCGCGCTCGGCCCTGGGCAGGCGCCACGGGGCTGCGGGTGGGTGACACAGGCCCCACCTCATTCCTGACTCGCGGGGAGGTGCACTTCCCGCCCCTTTGAAGGCGGCCGAGGCCTGTGACTGGCTCTGGACGAGCTATGAGAGGCGGCTGCCTCTGTCACCTCCAGGAGGAGCTCTAAGGGCCAGCCTGCGGATTGCACGGTGACCACGGAAGCCACGCCAGCCCAGAGCGACCTTGGTGACGAGAGCCTGCCGACCCGCCCCCGAGCACATCAGCGCAGAGAGGGACTTTCTCTCCTGTGGGGACGCTGCAGCCGTTGGTCACCGCAGCACAGCCCAGGGCTCCGGCTGACGCCACCGCGGGGACCAGGCCACCAAGAAGGTGGAGGACGTGCACACAGCTGTAGGGGGGTGGGGCGGCTGGCCCCCCAGCCCTGGTGATGCTGGTCCCCACGGGACAGGTCACTCAACGCCACCCCAGTCACAGGTCTGGGAGGGTCCCGACAGCATCCGGGAGGCCGGCTCCCTCGGCTCTGACTCACCCAGACCTGGGGCCACACAGGCACGTTCCGTGACAACGTGCAGGTCCCCCGAGTGCCTCAGGCTCCTCTCGCCTCTCTGTCGGCTCATCCACTCAACAAAGAAACCCCCGGATACTGAGTCTGCACCGGGCACGTGCTAGGCGCTGGAAACACCCTGGGAGCGGGGCCCACACGGCCCCTGCCCTCCTGGGGCTCACAGACCAGTGTGGGTGACAGTCAGGACCAGTGAACACCCCGAAAGAAGGATCACAGACGGGGCTGAGTGGGACCAGGGGACAACCAGGGGGTGGGGAGAGGATGCTGGGGGAGGGGAACAAGTCTGCAGGTGGGTGGGACCCAAAGATGAGAGGGACCAGCCAAGTGAAGAGAGGGCGGGAAGAAGCCTTCCAGGTGGAGGGAACTGCACGTGCAAAGGCCCTGCGGTGGAAAGGGCTTGGAGGGAGACAGCACAAGACGGGGAGGGGAGGGAGATGGAGTAGGAAGGCAGAGGTGCTCACACAGGCCTGGTGGCCATAGGAGGTGCCTACACTTTATCCTGGGGTCCAGGAAAAGCCACTGAGGGATCAGAAGGGGAGGGATGTCACCAATTCATTCACACTCAGAAGAACATTCTCTGAGCCCCAGGATTAGCACAGGGCCTGCCATACAGTGATGCTCAGTGAATGCTTGCTGACAGTGGCGTCACATGAGGGAAGTGGAGAGACTGTCTTTAGGGTAATGTTGACTCACCCTGGGCCGTCTACGTGCTCTACACCCAGAGAGGGGCGTCCACATGAGGACAGGGAGGGGCTGGTGTATGTGGAGCAGTTGCCACCTGCCAGGATCCCTGGGCTTCTCCGTGTCACCTCACATGTCATCTCACGTGTCCTCAGCGAGGACCCCAAGAAGGGAGTCACAGGCATCCTCAGTGAGGTTTTTACATTAAAACAGGAGCAAAAGCTCTAACCTAACGTTGGAACACCTGAAACAGGATTCTGAGCATCAAGAAATAATTCTATCTGGAAATAGTGCAAGTTCCTGAAAAGAGACAACTGCTAAATACCGAGGTAGGAAAGTCCACAGAACTGAGGAACAGCAGAGGAGAAAGGTCTCAACTATTCCCCAGTTACAGTGTCTGGGACACCAAGTTGACAAAACAATAATATTGAAATACGAGGAAACAGACAACTTCCTAACAAGAGACGGAAAACAGCTAAGGTGACGACGACGGATACCCGGGAAATGTCAGAGTCTGCGGCGGGTCTGAGCATTTTCTAGCCACATCACTGATTCCCAAAGGCCCCGCTAGGGTCCCCAGGAGTGAAACCTGCACCTGGACTCATGGTCTGGCCCCTCCCGGCCTCTGCTCAGGGGTACGGATCTCCGTGTCCCCAACACTGTCCCTGCCACCTGTGCCCCAAATCCACCAGTCTTTTTAGCCCCAAGAGTAGTACATCCTCTGAGGAGTCCCCGGACCACCCAGGTCCCCACCATCACCCCGGTTCTGAGCTCAGCCCGTCCCTCCCGCTGAACCAGACATTCAGGGCAGCCCGTGTCGACCATGGTACGATTTAGCAACAATATGGGACAGCACAGTGCCACAGTTTACAGCCTGGACCTTGGAGGCAGGGACCCGGGTTCATATCCCCACTGTGTGCCCTTGGCCAAACTGCTCTGCCAGTCTGAACCTCAGTTTCCTCACCTGTAAAATGGGAAGACAATAATAACATGACCTCATAGGATTGCTGTGACAGTTAAAGGATTTAATAGACACAAAGCACTTACAATATGCCTGGCATGCGACAGTTACTCAGTAACATCTGCAATCTTTATCATCCTCCCCACTCTACAGATGAGGAAACTGAGGCACAGAGAGGGGAGGTGGCCTCCTGTGTCTTCACGGCCAGGGCCCTGGCCAGGCTGGGACTCACACTCAGCCTGGTGACTCCGCTCCAGGCACAGCTGTGGGGCTGCTTTAGCTCCCGCTTCATCAGCGTGGACGTGAGGGGAGGGATCTGGAGCCCCTCACACCTGTCTGAGCTGGCACAGGGCCAGGCCCACAGCCTCTGCCCCGGCAACACCTGCCACCAGGAGAAGGGGTTGGTACAGGCGTCCATGACGACTGACCACGCGCCCCACACGGCGCTAAGCAGCGACCTGCGTTGTCCCTTTAATCATGACCACCACTCTATTCCCACTTCAGAGAGGGGCAAACTGAGGCTGAGAGAGGCTGAGGCACGTGTCCAGGACCGCACAGAAGTGGCTGTCAGGGTCAGCTCTTTAACTGGGACCCATCATGTCCAGGCCCGTGTCCCCCAACCACGTGCCAGGGGCTGTGCTGCTCCCTTTACGTCTCCTCTCGTCCCACAGCCGTCCTCGGAGGGAAGTCTCCTGTCTCCCATTTCACAGGTGAGGAAACTGAGGCCCAGGGGGTGCATGGAACTGGCCCAAGTTCCCTCAGCCAGCAAGTGGAAGAATCCCACAGAATTCCTACCCAGGCTGTCTGTTCCCAACCCAGAGAAGGTGGTTCCCTCCTCCCTTCCCTGCCCTGAGCCTGCAGGGGACCACAGGCCCCAGCTGAGGGGAGGGGGCTGCAGGGACAGGGGGCCAGCTGCGGCCTGTAGGGACGGTGGGCTGGGCAGCTGGCCCCCAGGTCTCCGGAGACCGCCAGAGCTCTGAAGTTGCCGGGAACTTTGCAGCCTTCAATCCTCTGCAAAGCCGGAGCCTCCTCCAGAGCCGGGAGGGAGAGGAGCCCACTCCCTCCACCCTCTCCCCTTGGCATCTGCAGAGCTGCGCACGTGCATCAGAAGTGCACCATGTTCTCACCTCCTCACACAGCCTGTGGGGAAGCAACTGCTGTTAGTCCTGGATTCTCAGGGTTGGTTTGGGTGAAGTGACAGAAACCCAGCTCGCCCCGGCTGAGACCAAGGGGGCATGCGCGGGAGGATCGGAACATCGAGATGCAGCGGGGCCCACAGGGAGCTGGAGCAGGATCAGAGGCCCCCAGGGCTCTGCCCCTCACCTCTTCACCAGCTCCTTCCACAGGCTGAAGACTCGGGCCCAGTGGTTGTTGAAGTCACATCTTCAGCCACCAGAGAGGGACCGACTTGCTCACTGCAGTTTCAGTGATAGGTCAGATGTCATCGCTGTGGCCAAAGGCACGGGGGCCCAGATTGGCCCAGCTCTGGCCAGGTGTCTATCCCCACCAACCCATGTGTCACGGCCAGGGGTGTCTGCGGGGTCAAGTAAGACTATGAGACCCCCCCCTCACCGCTATTGCCATGTGGACAGGGTTGGGGGCAGATGCGAGGAAGAGGGAAGGCAACTGGGCAGACAGCCGTCCCCATTTACAGATGAGGACACTGAGGCTCCCAGAGCAGAGGGAACTTGCCTGAGGTCACACTCTGCCTGAGTAAGTGGCAGAGCTGGGGCCTGAACTCAGGGCCATGGGCTCCAGAGTCTGTGCTCTAACCACCAGGCAGCACTGCCCATTCTGCAGTCTGAGACCCCACAGAGCTCACAGGGGGCTACAGGGAGGTGGAGCCAGTCCTGAGAGCCCCCGGTCCCAGGACACCAGGGAGGGCAGGCACACGCCCTCGGCCACCGCAGCCCCTCTCCGAGGCTGGGCTGTGTGAGCACATCCAGGATGTAACAGCCAGGGCAGGGCCATCACGAGTCCTCCACGCCTCACAGCCCAGGCCAGCTCCGGCAAATTACTCTCCGTAATGGGGATGTTTGCCGAGGGAACGAAAGAGGTCGTAAACAGTTACCAGAGTAATTAGACACAAACGGCGGACGTGCCAGGCTTCTCAACGCAACACCGCCCAGCCACCTCCACAGCGCCCTCCCCTCCGCAGGGTGAAGTGAGGCCACGGGGCTCCGTGGTCAGATGGAGCCGTGAGCATTGGAGAATCAAAGAGGAGACTGGGAGGGAGGGAGAGTTACCTTGGAAACCTCAGTGTGCACATGGGGAAACTGAGGCCCAGGGAGGGAGCAGGAAACTCCCAAGGACACACAGCAGCCTAGAGGGAGAGATGGGCCTGGAGCCCAGGTCTCCTGGGAGGCAGATCAGGCCGGTTCCTGGAACACTCGGTTAGGGGCAGGTCAAGGTCATCTGGAAGGGAGAGGGCACAACAGATGACAATGGGTGAAACTTGGGGCAGACAGTCATTCATTCATTCATTGGCCATTTATTGAGTGCCTACTGTATTCCAGCCCTGTTCTGGGCTCCGAGGATAGGACAGTGGACAAGACAGGCACAAGTCCCCGCCCTCGTGGAGCTGACACTTCAGGGACACTGAACCCAAAGGGAGACACCAGTCTTGCTTCACATTTATAATCTGCTCTGGGGACACAAAAAGGCAGCAGGCAAGCCCAGGGAGCTGGGGGAGGGGCCCATCCTGCCCAAACCGGCAGCCAGAATAGGCACAGGGGGAGTTCTCCAGAGGGAACCCGGAGTACCGGACCCCAAACCGGCAGACAGAGCCCCCCTGAGGAGCATGACCTTTGTCTCTTGGCAATGGAAGGTCATGTGGCACAAGTAGCACAGGATCAGAGTTGAGTTCTAGAATGTTCTCTCTGGGCCAATATGGAGGGCGGAATACCGGTGGGTAACAGCAGTTGGGGTGGGAAGTCAGGAGGCTGTTGTAATGTTCCAGCTGAGCCCTGACGGGGGCCTGGGACAAGGGGAGGCCTAGGGACAGGGAGGAGGTGGGGTTCTGGGGGAAACGCATGCATGAGCACCCTCTCCTGCTTCCCTACGACCTGGGAGAGGGATCAGAAGTCCAGAGGAGGCATCTGGCCCCGTGTGGTTCGGGACCTGCCTCCTGGGCCTCGCCGGACCAAGTTGATGAATAAACAGCATCTGTGGGAGGTGCGAGCGCAGAGCCGGGGTCCAGCAGCCCCCACATCTGTGGTCCCAGCCACAAGGATGGGGCCACAGGGAGCTTTGACCCACATCCGGAGCAAAATGCATCACTGCAGAGGGGCCTGAGGCAGGGCAGGAGCCCTGGTGGGGGAATGAGGAGGATCTGCAGACAGGCAGCAGTGCAGGACAGGCTCTTGGCCTCTCATGGACCTGAGTTCAGATCTCGGCCCTGCCGCTCACTTGCTGGGCCACCCGAAGCGAGTCGTTGATCTCTCTGAGCCTTGGGCTTCCCATCTGCAGAGAGGTGAGAGTAGATGATCTGTAAGCTCTGACCATCATGATCCTTCAAGCAGCAGAGGCGAGCAGGAGGATCGGAGCCACTGCAGGTTTCCCATCGACCAGGCCAGACAGTGAGGGGCACTTCCTGTACATTGTGTCATTCAGCTGTCAAAATGGCCCCCTGAGGCCAGATCATCCTCTCTACCGGCCCTTTTTTCTCTGTCCCGGTAAACTCCTGCTCATTCCTCAAGGTTCTGTTTAGAATAAGCAGTTGGTCACAGGTCACTTTCTCATCGTGTTACCTGAGGCCAGCATGCCTCAGTTCCCCCATCTGTGCAATGGGTGCTCATCTTGGAGATCAGTAAAGACCCTTCCAGCACTCACGTTCTGAAAATGGGCTTGAATTGGCTGCTACCTGCTGTGTGATTTTGAGGAAGTTACTTGAAGTCTCTGGGCTAGGCTGACTTGCTCACCCAGCAGCCCTGCCCCCTAGATCCAGGGAACCTTCCCTTGCCCACTTTGATTGGCATTCAGTGCCCGAGCCTGGACAGAGACTCCAGCTCCACTCCAGGGCCCCTCAAGGTGACAAGGAGACTCATGCTGCCTCCCCCAGCATGTCCTTCAGGAGAGGAGGCAGGGACACATCTGTAGTCCGGGATTGATGAGTCCAGAAGGAGCAGCCACAGACCTGGCAGGAGACCAGAACACCAGGACCACATCAGCACTTCCAATCTCCTCTGGCAGATGAGGAGGAATGCATCTACCTGAACTATCCAGACCTTCAGATCCTGGATACAAGCCCCAGGGGCAGGGAGGTTGAACCAGGATAGGGGACAGATCAAGAAGTCAGGCCCTGGGCACCCATTGCACAGATGGGGAAACTAAGGCATGCTGGCCTCAGGTCACACAATGAGAAAGTGACAGAGGCTGGCCTAGAACCTGGGCCCCCTGACCCATGGCCAGTCGCTCATTCTAAGCAGAACCTTCAGGAATGGGTGGGGTTTTTTTCTGATTTAAAATATACTTGAATCATTTGCCCCTTAGTTGTCAATAGCAATGAAAAAATAAAATGTATTACCCCAATGTTCATAGTACAAATCTGTGAAATGCCAAAAATTATTTTAAAAAAAGAAGATTTTTTCAGACCATGTGTGTACATGATAATGAAAAAGAACATGATTAATTCAGTTATTTTGGCCCATGTTAAAAATATGCAGTAAAATGCACACCATCTTCCTACAAATAGGCGTCTTAAGGTAAATTGTCAAGGGCACTGCTCAGCATCAGACCTGAGATCTGATGGCCTGGGGCAGCCCTGCAGCTCAGAGATGCAGAGCCCAAGAAAAGGGGAGTGGGGAGGCTTAGGGACAGTCATTTAAAGATTTAAAAATAATACTACAGTTTATTTTCTTATTCATATCTCCATTGTAGAAACAATGCCCAGGCCCCTGAGACAGAGCTGGTGTGAGTATAAATGAGAACAGTATTTTGGAAGGCAATTGGGCAATGCTGATCAAAATTTAAATGCTTGTACCCTTTGACCCGCAAGCCCACATCCAGGAATTTATCCTGCAGAAACATATACAAAAATACCGGAAAATGTACATACTAGGGTGTTCCAGCAGCACTGTTTGTATGGGGAGAAACTGGAAACGCCCAAATGTGCGTCACTGGGGGACTGGCTCATAAATCACGGGTGGTCCACACAATGGAATGAAATGCAGATTTTGTCAAAAATGCGGTCCATCTATAATGCTGTCAGAGAGACGTTTCCAAGACAAATTAGAGGGGAAAAAAGAAAGTTGAGAAACAGTGTGTAAAATATGATTGCATTCACAGAAAAAGAAAAGATTTCAGAGGTCGGCCAACTCTTGAAGCGGATGGAGGCGGGAGGAGGTGAAGGATTTCATGTCCTACAATGGGCAGGAGGAAATGTTTGAAAGCTTTACGAACTATTTAGTCAGAAAAACGATAACAATAACAATATTCATCTTAAATTAAATCAGTGTACACTGGTAATAAAAAATAAGTGTTTTGTTTTTTTCTTTTTAATGTATATTCTCAACACCCAAAGGTGTATTTTTACATTTGATTGCATTTCTTTCAGTATTTTTTAATCAGTTTTCCAGACACAGTTATTATTGATCTGTATGTATAATTTAGCATCCTAGGGTTTTTTAAAAACTTGATATTACAGCATTAAGCATTTCCCATCCAGTATAAGTGTAAACAAGGTTTTCATCGCCTGGATAAATATTCTAGATGCTCCACAGTTAATTAACCAAATACCTCTTGTTGAGTTGTTTAGGTTGTTCCTTTTTTTTTTTTTTTGCTATTATAAGTAGCCCTGTGGTAAATATATTTATGCCTGAAGCTTTGGGGAAGAGGCGTATGGGGGTCCCTACGCCTCATTAAAAAATGCAAAATATAGAGCCAGCCCTGATGGCCTAGTGATTAAAGTTCTGTGCGCGCCGCTTCAGCCGCTGGGTTCAGTTTCCGGTCGTGGAACCACACCCCCCCGTCTGTCAGTTGCAATGCTGTGGCAGCAGCTCCATAGCAGAACTAGAACAACTTACAACTAGGATATACAACCATATATAGGGGCTTTGGGGCGAGGAAAAAAAAGAGGATGATTGGCAACAGACGTTAGCTCAGGGCGAATATTTCCCCGCCATATATATATATATATATATATATGTATATAGTAACCAGTCCGTTGAATGGGCTGAACTTGATGGAGGTACAAACAGAAATGATCTAATTCTCCCCCAACTCTGCCTTCAAATGTGGTCTGCGTAAGGCCCACCTCACCCCTCCAGGACATCCCAGGGGGATCCCATAGCTCTTCCCCCAGTGGAGTTAATCCTGGCCAGCGTCAAAAGGTCCAGTCTGGTCTAGCCACAAACTCGTTCCTGCTCCCGCTCGGTCCTGATGGGAGTTCAGGGACACCAGCTGGGAAGAGGGCAGGAAAGTGGGGCACAGAGTCAGCTCATTCCCTCTTCTTCTCTCCAGTCCTCTCTGCTTCCAGCCTCTCCGGGATCAGAGGGCTGCAAGCCCAAGGTGTGAATACAAGCTGTGAGCTTCCAGAGTGTGTGTTCTCAGCCACCAGGCTTCACTGGACGGAAGGAGAGAGGAGGGGAGGAGCACAGGATGAAGGGAGCCTTCATCTCCAGTCACTGCTGCAAAGATGCAGTGTTGGACGCACCTGTCAAGTTTTCCACCTTTATAGGGCAGGCTCCGCCCACTGCTGCATGCCAGGCTACAGACCCAACCCTCTGAAAATTCCCCTGGAGACGTCAAAGAATCAGTCTTGGATGCTATTTCTCTGCCTGCTGAGTCTTTATCATGAACCTTTACTTGTGCAGAGACAATACCTTTGACATAGTAACCAATGTGTTTTCTATTATTCCCGTCACCCCTTGACCCTGTTTCAGGCCATGTTTAGGTCACTCTGGTCTCATTGACTCAAAGAGAGGACCTTCAGCAGGAAACTGAGCATGAGTTGAACCTCTTCTGACTTTTGAGTAGCAAAAACCTAGGCCTCCGGCGTGTCAACAATGGATATGAAAAGACACACAAGGATTCTAAGCTGAGGCAAAAGATTCCGTGGAGGCAGGAGAAAGACACCCTGGTCAGGGGAGTGAGGAGGAGGGAGGGGCCCTAACAAGGGCTCAGATGCCACCACTGCTGCTCCCCTGGTCTGCTAAGCCTCCGTCGTCTCTCCCCCAGGTTACTGCTGTAGCCCCCTCGCTGGTCTCCCTGCCTCCACCCCTGCCCCCTGCAATCTCCTGTAGACACAGCAGCCAGAGTGACCCTGAAAACCTGGGTCAAATCATGTCAGCCCGCCTCAAACCCTCCAATGTCCCATCCCTCACTCAGACTCAAAGCTAAGTCCTTATAGGGGCCTAGGAGCCCCCCCTCTGGCTCTGGCCACCTTTACCTCTCAGCCCCCCATTCCAGCAGAGATGCTGCACCTTCTCATCACCCTTGAGCCTCACAGCCCTTCACCCTGCCTTGGACACGTTAGATGTGCTCCCCCCCACCAGGCCTTTTGCAATGGCTGTTCCCGCTTCCTGGAACACTCTTTTCCTAGACTTCCGCAAGGCTCACTCCTTTACCTACTTCCAGCCTTTGCTTAAACTTCCCCTTCTCAATGAGGCCTTCCCCAGCCACCCCCTTTAAAATTATACTTCTGTGCCCCTCAATCCAGCAATTCCAGCCCTCTTTATTCCACACGAAGTTTCGTGCACTCATTGTCTTCCAAGATGCTGTGCACTTCACTTTATATTTTTTTATTTTTTTTTGTGAGGAGATCAGCCCTGTGCTAACATCTGCCAATCCTCCTCTTTTTTTGCTGAGGAAGACTGGCCCTGGGCTAACATCCATGCCCATCTTCCTCCACTTTATATGGGACGCCACCACAGCATGGCCTGAGAAGCAGTGCGTCTGTGCGCACCCAGGATCCGAACCTGTGAACCCCGGGCCGCCGCAGCAGAGCGCGCGCACTTAACCGCTTGCGCCACCCAGCCTGCCCCCACTTTTTCTTACATATATGTCTGTCTCCCCCAAACCAGTCTGCAAACTGTGTGAAGGTGGGGATTTTTTGTTTTGTTTTATTTCCCACGAGATAGGAGCTCAATAAACACTTGTTGAACACAGAATGGATTCCTAAGCAGAAGGATCCTCCCTGCCTTCCCCCTGGAGTTGTGTCCCAGGAAGGAGAGCACACACCCCCCAGACAGTGTGCGGGAGCTGAGAGCAGAGGGGTCCTGAGCAACCTTCCCTGACGGACCCCAGGAAGGGAGGGAAGACCCAAAAAGAAAGGAATCGTGGAAGTATCCAGGAGCAAGGGATGTAGATGGCCTCACAGGATTCCCTGCATCCCAGCCAGGCCCAGGAGAGGCCAGAAGAGGCTAGCTCGGAGCAGCCCTGCAGGCAGACAAGGTCCAGGTCCCTGCGTGCCTCCACGGCTGAGGGGAGGGCAGGGGATGCTTCCACAGATACCAAGATGGAGAATGGGCCCTGGAATTAGACACAACCCTGGGGAAAGGCGGGAGTCAACCTGGAACTGACTGAGATCATATTTCCGCCACCTGGCAGAACAGGGCTCCCGACACGTCAGGACAAGCCATGGAAAAAGAAAAAGAGTTGCATCTCTTGTACTTCTGAATTTGTGAACTGCTACACACGGAGTTCTCCCATCCCCTCCAGGGCTCAATCTCAGTACAGGGGGCAGGCCTCAGGGTCCCTGCTCACGGGCATGAGCAAGGCTTTTCACACTTTTTCTCCCAAGGACCTTAAAGAAAAAAGAGAGAGAGTGGCTCACACAGGGCTCAGGGGTTGTAATCCAAAGCTGATGCACATGACAGTTAATTTTATGTCCACTGGTCTAGACCACAGTGCCCAGATATTTGGCCAAACATTATTCTGGACATTTCTGTGAGGGTATTTTTTTGAATGAGATGAAAATTTAAATCAGTGGACTTTGAGTAAAGCAGATTGCCCTCAATAATGTGGGGGGGCCTCATCTAATCAGTTGAAGGCCTTAATAAAATAGACTGACTTTACTCAAGCAAGAAAGAATTCTGCCAGCAGATGGCCTTTGGACTTACACCACAACTCTTCCCTGAGTCTCCAGCCCACCATCCTACCCCGCAGATTTTGGACTTGTGTATATATACATATTCCGTTGGCTCTGTTTCTCCGGAAAAGCCTGACTAATACAGGCACTGAGTCTTATTTTATCTCTAATACCATGAAATATTTATGTTCCATTCCAGAAGATATTCACATTTGTTGTAATACAGAAATGTGTTCAATGTGTTCTTAGTTGAATTACTTAACATGTCCCTCCCAATGTCCCCAATCAAGTAAAAGCCTGATTTGGTACGAGGTCCTCTCTATGACCATCCGGCACAGCCTCCCTCACCCCCGGCCCTCATCAAGCTCTTCCACATCCTCCTCCTGCCTCTCGGGCCACTCATTCTCTGTCTTCTCAGCAGGGCCTTCTTTCTCTGTCCGTCCTTTAAGGTTTGAGCTTCTCAAAATTTTATCCTTCCACTTTAGTTCATTTGTCGGGCATTCAAGACCCATCAGGATCTCATCCTGATATACTTCTCCAGTCTCACCACTAAGCATTCCCCTAAGCACTTGACCTGAAGCCAAATACACTCATTCAGTCAGCAGATAATCATCAAATACTTATTGAGCACCCACTATGAGCTGCAGCCTGACCCATGTGCCTTTGCCAGAGGACACTGCATAGTTTCTAGCCCCCACGCACCGTCTTCCCCCTGCTGTTCCCTCCCCCAGAGTCCATTCTCTCTTCCACTCCTTCACTTGTTAAACTCCTGGTCATCCTTCAAAGCCCAGCTCAGATGTCTCACCTGAACTTCTGTTCCTGGTAGTGTGGTAGACCAGACACCATAAACAACTCTCCCCATGCAAATGACCTTGATTCTTTTTAGTCTTGTTAAAGACATCAATGAACTGGCACAAAATTATGAAATCCTAAAGGGCTAAGAACAAAGAGATAGCAGGATTCCTAGGAGGTAAGAACCACCAAACTAGCTTTTTCCCCATAAGTTTTACAAAATCCTGGAGACTTTGATAGGAGATGGAACCCAGAGCCATCCAAGGTGGTGGGGCTAATAGGAAATTCCTGCATAAAGATGAGACCCCCTCAAAGGGCTGTACCCTTTGTGAATGGCTGAATCATGAATAAACACACTGCAAAGAAAAGAGCAGCAAGAAAGCAGATCTGACTCAAACTCAGTGCCAGACAAAGGAGGAAACACTGAGTAAAGGATTGTAAGTGCCAGCCCATTCTCATGTGGATTTGGAGTCAATTTTATGATAGGTATCGTTCAAACAACTTCAAATGGAACATTTAATAAAAAGTGGTTCTGGGTTGGAAGTGGTGCCAGATTGATGGATAGTAGCAAATGCAAACTGAAAGAATGCAACCTCTAAGGAAGAGGAGTTTGCAGAACACACAAGAGAACAAAGCACCATGAGTGAGAGCACACAGAAACAACAGCCAACAGAAGCAGACCTACGGAGACTCCAGGTATCAGCATTATTCACCATGAGCTAGAAACAAGTGATATCTAATATGTGTGATGGCTAACTTCTCAACAGCAATGGTGGAAGCTAGAAAAAGACAGTGAAATACTATTTTCATTGTGCTGAGAGAAATTAACTGCCAACATAGAAGGCTAGCAAATCTACCTTTTAAGGAGGGCAAAATAAAGACGTTTTCAGACAAATAAAAACAAAGAGTCTACCACCAGCAGGAGATAAATTCTAAAGCATGCCTTTTTCAGGCAAAAGGAAAATTATTCCACTCTAAAGGATGTGGTTTAGGCAGAAGGAAAATGAATCCCGATATAAGGACTGAGAGACAAAATGGAACGTGATATGCTGATTATCACATGAGAAACTGGAACTAACATTAAATGTATGAAACCGTAACAATAATATCTCGTTTCAATGACAATAATATAACGACATTAACAATAATATCTCATTATGGAAGTAAAAATTAACAAGAGAGAACAAAAATAGGAGACAAGAACCCCAGCTAAGTTGGGAGAAGGTGATCAGAACATTCTAGCGTTCCTGTATTGTTTGGGAGCTGTGTAAAAATACTGATTAGCTTTAAGGCTGATTGAATGATGTAGGCATCTCAAAACAGCTGCTAGAGTAACTGCTAGAAGAATAGACCAAAGAGACCCAAGTCTGGACCACATGCCAGGACCTAACGCAAGCTCCACAAATTCCACAGGATTGGTACACAGTCTCAGATCACAAAGCAACAGGTTAGAAATTAATAACAAAAGTGATAAGGGGAAAAATTCCATTGTGTTTAGAAATTAAAACATATTTCTAAACAATTCAAAACTAAAATAAAATTATAATGGAAAAGTTTAAATATACAGAAAACTAATAATGACACTACAATGTACTAAAACTTGTTGGGCGCAGTAAAAGTGGTATCTAGAGTATTATAGCCTTAAATGCTTACATTATAATAGAAAAGAGTGCAAAATTATTTAAATACATATTCAAACTAAGAAGTTAGAAAAAGAACAGCAGAACAAACCTAAAGAAATATATGGAAGGAAATAGGAGAGAGCAAAAGTTATTAACAAAAATAGAAACAAGAGCAAACATTTATTGAACACCTGCTATGTGTCAAGCACAATTCTAACATGGATTAGCTCCATTAATCTTCACAACAAGCATATGGGGTGCATACTGCTACTGTCCGTGTTTTCATAGATGGGGAAACTGAGGCACAGAGCAGGTAAGGCAAACATAAAATAGAGAGGATAGACAATGCCAAAAGTTGGTTCTTTCAAAAGACTGAAGAGGGGCCGGCCCGGTGCCTTAGCAGTTAAGTGCGTGCACTCCACTACTGGCGGCCCGGGTTCAGATCCCAGGTGTGCACCGACTCACCGCTTGTCCAGCCATGCTGAGGCCGCGTCCCACATACAGCAACTAGAAGGATGTGCAACTACGACATACAACTATCTACTGGGGCTTTGGGGAGAAAAAGGGGCAAAAAAAGAGGAGGATTGGCAACAGATGTTAGCCCAGGGCCAGTCTTCCTCAGCAAAAAGAGGAGGATTGGCATGGATGTTAGCTCAGGGCTGATCTTCCTCACAAAAAAAAAAAAAAAAGACTGAAGAAAGAGCAGCCCCTGGCATGATTGAAACAAGAAAAGAAAAAAGTGAACAGAGAGAAGACACAAATAAACTTGCATTAACAATGAGAAAGAGACCATGCCATAGAAGCTACAGGGACAAAATAGATAAATAAATGGGAGAATATCAGGAACAAGTTCATGACAATAAATTTGAAAACAGAAGACACTGACACACTCCTGTAAAAACACAACTGACGAAAACCAACTCAAAAAGACATTTTAAAAACTGCATAATCATATGACGTTATGAAAGAATTAAAGAAGCTGGCTTTAAAGTAGAAATCTTCCCACAAAGACACAAAAATCAGATGGTTTGGTAACATGCTTTCTCAAACATTCCAGATAAAGATCAATCTAATCTTTCAAAAACACTTTCAGTTTATGAAGCTAGTCAATCTTCAACTCCAAAACCAGACAAGAACAACGTGAGAATGGAAAATGACAGACCAAATTCACTCAAGAACAAAAAGGCAAAATTATTAAACACAATATTAGCATATGAAATCCGGTGATGTATAAATAATAAGCATATCAGACCAAGTATGGGTTATTCCAGGAATGCAAGGTTGGTTTAATATTAGAAAATTAATCAATGTAAATCATTGCCTTAAAGGTTAAAAGAGAAAAACCATATGAATATCTCAATAGATAAAAATAAAATTCAGTATCCTTTCAAGAACAAACTTCTAGCAAACTAAGAATATCCTTTCTTAGCAGGATAAAGAGCATCTCTGAAAAATCTAGCTCAAACATCAAACATTATGGTGCAGTGGAAACAGCTTTCCATTTGAAATCAGGACTGACGAGATTACCTGCCACCACCACTACTAGGAAGATTAGAAAGAAAAGAAATGAAAGGTGAAAGAAAGAAACAAAACTGTTATTATTTGCAGATGATGTGATTGTCTATGTGGAAAATCTAAAAGAATCTAAACAAAAGTAATAAAGTTTATACTTACGCCAAATCATCACGTTGTACTTTAAATATCTTATCATTTTATTTTAATATACTTTAAATATCTTATATCATTTTAAATATCTTACCATTTTATTTGTCAATTATGCCTCAATAAAAAATAAAGAAGTTTAACAAGTTTACTAAATATAAAATCAGTAAATAATGCTGAATTACACTTTCACGCATCAGTAAAAAAAAAAAAAAAAGATACTACTTACAACAGAAAAAAAAGTATAAAATATCTAGCAATAAATCTAATGAAAATCATCAAAGCCCTTTCTGGAGAAAATTAATATACTCAACCTGTTTAATACAGACGTTGGCGTGCTGTGGCCCTTGGTGTGTAAGCCTCTCTTCCTCCCCTACCCTATAGCTCAAGTATTTGTTATTTTCAACCTGAGGGGATAAAAAGACCAACAAATTTGTCAGAACAGTGTTTCTTGATTCTCATTGAAGTGTTGCTCTAAAAATAAAGCTCACCATTTGCATAACGCTTTCCAGTTCTCCAAACACGATCCCCTTCGCTATCTTTCTCACAGTGGCCAGCAGGTGGCCAATAATATTGCCATCTGCATTTCAGGAAACTGAGGCTCAGAAAGGTGAAGAAATTTGCCAAGTAAATTGTGCAGACAGGATGGGAACCCAGGTCTGTCTTGTTCCAAAGTCGAGCTGTTTCTACCACACCCTGTGCCTCTCAAACTGGGGCCCATTAATTGATTAATTCCCCACATATTTACTAACGGTGTGCTGGAAGCTGGTGCTAAGAATGCTGCAGTGAACGAGATGGACATGAACTTGCTTTCCTAGACCCCAGAGTCCACTGAAGAAAACAGATCATTAACAATTACCAGAGTGCTGGATAATGCTGTGCTGTGGGGGCTCAGAGCAGGGGAGCAGGAGGGCTTCCTGGAGGAAGGGGTATTTACTTCCCAACCAAAAGAGGAGTATGAGTCATCCTGGTGAAGCGTGAGGGAGAGGGTAAGGTAGAAAAGTGAAGGAAAGGTATTCCAGGCTGAGGGAACAGCATGTGCAAAGGCTTGGAGGAGGGAGAGAATGCCTGTGCATGGAGCAGAGACAAGTCTCTATGGTTGGAACCTAATTTGTGGTCAGTGAGGGGTGACAGACAAGGGCCCAACAGCAGGCTGAGGTAGTTGGGCTTGATCCTCAAGGAAATGGGAAGCCACTGAAAAGTTTTAAGAAAGAGCATGTCGTGTTTGATTTGGGTTTTGGAAGACAGAGTGGACGGAGTACAGGAAGAGGTAGTGAAGTCAGGATGCTGAAGCCAACCCAGCAATTCCACTTCCGGGTAGAGATACGAGAGGAATGCTCCCACGTGCACACAGTGACGCATGCACAAGGATGATTCTTGCAGTACTTTTTATAGAGAGTAAAAAAATGGAAGAAACCTAAATATCTATCCACTGGGAAATGGTTTAAAAAAGATGACGCATCGTGCCATGGAACACAACACGTGGCCTCATCTAAAAAATGAGGTAACTCTATATGTACGGATATAGAAAGATGTCTGGGATGTTACTAACGGGGAAAAATGCCAGATGCACAAAGCTGCATATTGCATGACACCTTTTATGTTTTTTAAAGCACAGATAGCATAAACACATGCATATGTATGTACATCAATGCACAGAAGTGGGTCTACGTGCCACCCCGATAACAGCGGTTACTATGGAGAGGAAATTGAAACGTGGAGGGCAGCCCAGCGAAGTTTTTCTTTATCTAAATTGTTCAACTATCTGACAAAGAGAATTTATGCATATAGCACCTGTATAACCAAAATGTTTGAAAAAAATGTTGAAGACTTCTTTGCACTGCAGCACTGCCAATAATAGCAGAAACCCCAAAAACAATCTAAACATTCACCTGAAAAGAACCAGCTAAACCAACGTGGGTGCCTCTGAAAAAGGACACTGGGGAGCTGCCGCAAAAAATGAGACAGAGCCACGTAGGAAAACATCCTCAAATGAAAAAGCAAGCTGCAAAATGATGCTTAGAGTATGATCCCGTGTTTGCAAAAGAAAGACAAGTTTTATACGCTCGAAAATCCTTACAGACTTCCACATGGCCTGGATTTGCACAGCGAGCTTGCATCACTTTCATCTTTTAAAAAATAAAAGGCGATAACAACCCAGCCAGTGGTTCCTGTGATGTATCCATTTGTCTAAGTGGTACATCGTCCCGGCACTTGCCCGGCATGAAGCTCCCGGGCCGGTGTGTGGGCCATTGCTGGCTACAGCCCGTAAGAGGGTGCACCTGTCCACCACCAGCTCTCACCTCGAGAAGATTGCTTCCAACTCCAAGACTGTGATTATAGAGAAGTGCAGGTAAAATGAGCCGGGACCTCAGAGCACGATGATCCCTCCCTGCCGTGGGCTCAGGACCAGGGGGACGGGCCAGAGGGGGTGACAAGTGTTCTCCTGTCACCTGCCTGCCTCCTGTGATTTAATAGTTTCAACATTCCTCCAGCTGAGTGGCAGCCGGGGCTCCAGCCGCAGGAAATCAGGCAGATAAACACCGGAGCAAAGAGTGCTGAGACCTTGGCTCCCCGTCATTCTGCCAGAGACAAGCTGGCACAAGAAGCCACTGAAGTCAATAAGGAAATGGATCAAGGCTGAAGGGAAAAGAGAAATTGAGAATTCTACAAAATTGCTCCTTCTTTGAGAGTCACGTGGTCCTGCTGCCGTCTCTTTGGCGGAAGGGGGGCCAGGGAGGCCCCATCCAGCTGCGCAGAGGAGAGCCCCGGCCACTGACAGTGGATTCTGAGCACCTACTGTGTGTCAGGCCAGCGCAGGCCCCAGGGATGCAGCAGCGACAGGACAGGAGAGGCCCCTGCCCCACAGAGAACCATCACAATAAACAACTACTACTAAAATAATAATAATATCCTTGTTCCTTGGTTGCCTACTGCATGCCCAGCTCTGTGCTAAGTGCTCCTCACACATTGTTTTCATTTAATCCTTGCAAACACCCTCGGAAGTAGGATTTTACAGAAAAGGAAACTGAGGTTCGGAGAAGTTGAGACATAGCCCACCATGATGTGTTTTGTAAAAGGCAGGTTTAGGGTTTGAACCTAGACCTCCTCTGTCTCCAGAGCCTGCACTCTGCACACTGCAGGGAGCAGCATCTCTCGTTCTCCAGAACTGCTCTGGGGGCCCAGGGACCTGAGTGCCAGTCCCAGTCGAGTGCCGTGTGGCCCTGGTGAGTCGTGAAACCTTGTACAGTTGGCTAGGTCACCCCTGCCTGGGTACTTGAGTGAGCAGGGGAAAGGGTTAGGGTCTTACATTTTCTCATTCATCTACTACGTGCCTGGCACCGTGCAGAGCTCGTGGGGAGCAGAGAGCAACCAGACAAGGCCCTGCTTTCTGGGGGTTCTGTTGGAGGATGCAGGGACTTTTGGCCATTATCCTCATGCAGCAAGAAAAACCCAAGAGACCGAGGCTGCCACCCAGCCCTGCTGAGCCCTACAAGGCGATCAGCTGCAGAGACCTTTGTCAGCATCCTTCTGGGAGGGGCGGGAGGATCCCCAGGGAGACCAGCGACACACCTGCCTCCATCTCTGCCAGTGACTGTTTGCCCAGCACTGGGCCCTCCACCTTCTGTCCCTACAAAGGGACAACGTCACAACACTTCACCTTTAGAAAGTTCTAGGTCTCCCAGACAGACCAAATATCGTGTTGCCTGGCATTTTGCCAAGTTGGGGCTGCTGTTCTCAGGTTTTCTGTGATTTCTTTTCTTTTCAACCACCTGCCTCCACATCAGGTCAACACGACCTAAATTCAAGGTAGCAGCTCTTTCCCTGCCATCTCTCCCCACCATCCACCCCACGTGGCTGCCCCGGTAACCCCCGGGGGCCCCACAGGTGACCTGGCAGCTGCCCAAGCCTGTTCGGGGCTCCAGGGTCCAAGCCCATCACCCCAGCATCCTCGGTGAATAAACACCACCGACCCACACAGAGCTGCTGGCCTTCCCCCTTCACCTCCCTCCTTCCTCCTGGAGGACTCAGCTCTGTCACAACAGGGAAGGCCCTGCCCCAATCTGGGCCTCAGTTTCCCCATCTGTGGAGTGAGGTCCAGATGGGAGAACCACCCACACATATACACTCTTCATTGCTCACTGTACATCTCCATCTCCCTGACTCACAGGGGGACCCTCACGGGGCAGGACACTGTGTCCTTCATCTCCAGGCCCCAGCACAGGCCTGCACACAGTGGGGCAGACGGTGTGTGGTTCTGAGCATGGACCTGCAGTGAGACAGACGGTCCTGGCTTTGCTCTTTACCAGCCACTCGGCCCCGGGCACTCAGCACCTGAGGGTCTCCTTCCTCCTCTGTAGGCACGAGATCAACTTCACCTCCTCGAAGGCTGTGGTTGGAGGTCGAAGAAGAAAACAGGTGCAAAGTTCTCAGCACAGACCCCGGCACATACTAATGTGTGAGGAATACTCACTGTTATTATTAATGATGATGATACTTATAGCAGCTGCTTGAATAAAATATAAAACTAGGGGGTGTTACTTCTTTCTCTTTTGAGACTTCTGCTCCCTGTGAGTCTTCATTTGTTCATTCCTTCATTCATGCATTCTACACACATGAATTGGGCACCTTCCATGGCCCAGCGGCACTCCCTTGGGACTACAGGGGACAGACGTGCTCCCGCCCTCCTGGGACTGATATTCCCGTGGGGAGGAGCAAGGATCATCAAACAAGCAAATAAACTGAATAATTGTAGATTGTAAAAGATCCTTCTGAAAATGATCTTTCTTCTTCGTCTGAGAACAGAAACAAATGAAACACCCCATCAGCTTCGGACAGGCCGCCTTCAGCTCTCCCACCCCCACGGGGCGCAGGCTCTCCCTCCGCACGGCACACCCCCCCCTTCTCTGTCTCTGCCAAACAAGCCCCCACTTATTTCCCAGCTCCCAGCTCAGTGGCGCCAAGTCTGGGCAGTTGTGACCCTTCCCAGATGCCCGCCCAGCTCACAAAAGCCCCCTTCTCCAGGAAGCATCCCCACCTCCACCACACACTCGCCTCCTCTGGGCTCCACTGAGTTTGTAATATGTGTCCTCTGGCCATAGCTAATCGGACCAGGAGTGGACACTTGACCCAAGCCAGACAATCAGACTGGGATCTGGGGCTGGTGTCCGCGGTCTGCGGGGCAGCCTGGAAAGGAAAAGGCTGCGGGGGAGGTGGGGATGGAGCTGCGATGAGAGAGGACTGGAAGACCACCAGGTTTCCTCCTCTGGGTTCTTACGCCCCTACCCTATCCGTGTAGGTGGCTCCTAGTTGTTCATTTAGATACACTCCAGGGTATTTCTGACCCTCTCCACCTGAGAATCCACCAAATACCTCAGATCCCGCCTCATCTCCTCTCCTCACTGCCCAGGGAGGAGGCAGGGGGCCAGTAAGAGGTCCACACAGTCCCTGGAGGGGAATCTTTGGTTGGCCATTAAGGTGGGCCCAATTACTCAGGGTAGGAGGGGACATCCCAGCCTGGAACCCCCGGGGCATGGTGGGGAGGAGGTGGAGAGGTGGGAGGGGGGAGGAGGGCGATCTGTCAGATCTGCCCCAGGAGGTGCTCTGAGAGGCCAGCTCAGCCAGTGGACCCTGGACAGGTGGGGAAAGCAAGGGTCCAGGAGGAGGGGCTCGGCACTCCCTGAGGGGGCAGGGGTCGCCCCAGCTCTCTGCTTGCACTGTAAACCCATTGGTTACAGCTCCGGGGTAGGGCGGGGTGGGGAGAGAATCCGAGAGAGAGGAGGAGGGGGGCCTCCCTTGCAGGGGCGGAAGCAGACAGCAAGGAGAAGAGAGGATCACCATCTTCTAGACGCAGGGAGGGAGCACAGCCTTTTAATTTAGTGGGTTTTTTTTCAAGATTTCTGGCAGCTCATCAACTCGAGAGGAGATTTTTTAACTATTATCTTTTAAAATCCTATGTGTCTAAATCTGGCCTAGTCCAGTATGTAGATTCAACCCCTACATCGTGTACCTGCCCCCTGGACCCCGATCTAACTGCCAGAGTGGAGGCCCTGACTGGCTCCTGGGGAGGTCTGCAGACTGGGTCTGGGGGCTTCCAGGGAAGGAGGAGGCCTCCTTCACCTGTTCCTGCTCATCACCACGTCCTCTAAACGTGGAAATGCCCCCGCTGGGTCCTCAGACCTCTTCTCTACTTACCCTCCTTCCCTAATGGCCCCAGACAGTTTCAAGGCTTAAATAGGATCCCGTCCTTGACAACTCCCAGTGCCTGTCTCTAGCCTGGACCTCCACGTTGTTATATCCAATTGCTTTCTTGACATCCCCTCCCGGACATCTAATGGGCGTCTCAAACTTAACACCTGGAACTGAACCCGTGCCTTCCCCTGTCCCCAGCAGTCCCCAGGCCTGCACCTCCCACAGCCGTCCCATCTCTGTGAACGGAAACTCCATCCTTCCTGTCACTCAAACTAAACCTGGAGTCATCCTTGACGCCTCACCAGCTCTCAAGCCACACACCTAATCCACCAGCAAATCCCAGTGGCTTTACCCTCAACATTTGGAAACTGACCACTTCTTACCACCACTGCTACCCTGGTCCAGCCACCCACGTCTCTCTTGGCTGCCCACAGGGTCTCCCTGCTCACCCACCCCGCCCTCGGGGACTCTGTTCAACCCCAACCCAGCAGCCAATCACGTTGGAACATCAGTCAGAGCCTGTCACTCCTCTCCTCAAACCCTCCAGGGCTTCCAGTTGGCACTGGGGGTCATCTGGAGAGTCCTCACAGTGACAAGGCCCTGCAGCGCTCCCCTCTCCCCTCCATCTGGGGGCTGGAGGCAGAACTGAATGACTATGAGGGAGAGAGAGCAGGAGTGTGACTGACCAGCCTGAGGAGACAAGGGGACCAGAGTGTGTGCCTGTGCGTGGACAGGTGTGGTGACGTCTTTGTGGGAACACACGTGTCTACAGCTGAGGGAGTCAAAAGGAGAGAGAGTCATCTCACTTAACCAGCCCCACCTGTGGATCTGATGTGGTTCATGTGTGTGAGTGTGTGTGTGTGTGTGTGTGGGTGTGTCTTTGTCACACCTAGAGAACTCGCTCTCAGCCAGCCACCCAACCCACCTGATGGCTCCACGGCCTGACCCTGGTCCTCTGGGACTTGTGCACCCCAGGTTCCTGAGGATGGTGGCCTCTGCAAGTTCGAAGGGAACAGACATCTCTAGTCAACCAGGTGGGAGTGGCCACATACAAACACCATGAGCAGCAGGTGAGGCGGAGGGGGAGGGGCTGCAGAGCCGCCAAATCACAGCTGCAAGAAACCATCCCTGGTGCTCTGGGACACACAGGGACAGAGGGACAGGGGAGGCACGGAGCGTTGAGCAGCTACTGTGTGCCAGGCACCGTGCTCATGCTAAGCATGGCTCCGTGGGGTGTGAGAGCGTTAGATGAGGTAAGTGTGTTAAGTGTGTATGGGGCTGTTGGTACCTGGTAAGTGCTTGGGGGAAGGCAGCCATTGCTATAATCTTGTCATCTTTTCTTGTGACAACCTCCTGGGAGCAGCATTACGACCCAAGTCACAGGGAGACTCAGAGGAGTGGGTCAGCGATGGGCCTGGGACTGGAACCCAGGTCTTTGTGACTCCAGAGCCCGGCCCACCTGTCCCCCTCAGCCCTCCACAGCCAGGAGCCTCCGCTGGTGCCGTTGGGTGAAGACTGACCTGCAGGCAACAGAGCCTGTGGCCGGGGGAGATTTGGAAATAAGTGTCCAGGGAGATGGGGTGTATCTAGCCAGGCAGACAGCCCACTGCTGGCATCCATCTGCAGTGGACCAATAGGGGCAGAAACAGGCCCGAGCACAGGGGTAACCAGAGACCCCATAGCCTGGCATTCGAGGCCCTTCTTGACCTGGCCCACCCTCTCCCCTGGTGAGCCTAGTACCCTGAACTATACCCAGTTCCTGTTTCCACTGTGCATTCTGTTCTTCTCAAGATGCCTTCTTCCTCCTTGTCCACCTGGAAAACTCCTATTGATCCAGCAAAACCCAAATTAGAGCACTCCTCTTCTGGAAAGCCTCCCTGCTTTCTCCCTATCCCTGGAGAGTAAATTTTCTCCTTTCTTCTGCTTCTGAAGTTTGTAGCTTCCTCCACACAGGTCCTCTTCAACTACATTGTGATTTATTTATCTCTTTGTGTGTCTCCCCCATCTGATGGGACAGCTGGACTTAAATGTTGGTGGGAGGCCAACAGGTCTCTTCCCAGGCTCAAATCATCAGCGCACACTGGGACACAGCACTTCCTGTCCCTGGGAGGTTGGGGGGCCAGGGATCAGCCAAGTCTGGGAGACACAGGGACTAAAACCAAGTCTTATTTGTCTGTGAGCCTCACTATCAGCATATGGGCAGCTTGGAGACCCAGCACCCTTGGCACAGACACGCATCCCCATCCCAACTGGGGCATGACCAACAGGGGCACCTGGAGGCACCCTGAGAGGCCCCCCAGTGGAGGAGGAAGGAGAAGAGAATTGACTTATGAATTAGCAGTCACCGAGCACCTACTGTGTGCCAGGCTGTGCTCTAGGCATTTCACACGTGCTTTTCCTCAGAACTTCCCAGCCCCCCAGGGGTAAGCTTGGGCATCTCCGGGGAGGAATCTGGGGCTTGGTGAGGTTGAGGATGTATCCAACATCACCCTTCCTAAGCAGCAGGGCCCACGTCTGAATCTGAAATGGTTCAAGGGATGTTCCTGAAGCAGAATCCCCAGACCTCAGGGACCGTCTAGGAGTGGGGTAACAGCAGGGGGCGGAGATGTCGCTGCCTTCTCTTATAAATGCCAGCCTCAAGGCCTTCTTACCCAAACATGTCCTCACTGCCATGTGACTCGCCCACTCCTAACAGCTGACTTCCTCTCCAGCCTCTGGGAAAGTGCACTGGGCTTGGAGTCTGGTGGCCCAGGGCCGGGCCACACCTCAACCCTTTTGGGGTTCCTTCAAGTTCCCTCACCTCTCAGCGCTCAGTGTCCCCCTAATAACGTGGGGATGACAGTACGCTCTCGCCCACACCGCTGTGAGAATGAACGTAATCCATGCAGGAAAGAAGCCTCCCCAGAGCCCGGGGACTGGGGGCTGCTCCACACACAGGTGTTAAGTCAGTTCGATGCCCTTGGATCACGTTGGATTTATTAAATTGGGGGCATCCAAGCTGTGGCACATAGCTGGACTTTGGTAAGTGTTCGTTACACAAAATGAATGGGTTTGAATTCTGGCTCTGACGGTCATTAGCTGTGGGACCTCCCGCTAGGGGCCTGCCCTCAGCGCCTCACTCCCCTGGTCTGTGACTGTCTATAAAGCAGAGTCACGCGCTCCCTGAATTCCAAATATAAAACGCAGTAGAACCGACTCGGATGCTGGGAGACGAAAAGCGTGGAGGGCAGAAACAGAGAAACACTGCAGAGAGCAGCCTGGTGTCCCAGCGTTCACTCTCAGCCACGGCTGGAAAGGCTGTGTTCCTAACTCCTCCTCTGCGCACGGGGCCGCTAACGAAGCAGAATCTCAGGACATGTGAGGCCTGGAGGAAGTTTTAATTAACTTTCCTCTGACGGGAGGGAGGAGGGGGGTGTCAGGGAGCCCTGCAGGAGAGTGGAGCCCTGGGCCCCTCGGAGGCAGGCGAGGACGGAAAGAAGTGAGGCAGGAGGTAGGGGAGGCTGGTGTCTGAGGAGCGCCCATTGTTGGATGGCCCATCACTGTGCCTGGCGCCTTCCGCACAATGTCTCACCTCACACCACCGCGATCCTGGGAGATGGACTGCCATCCCCTCACACAGACGAGGACACTGAGGCTCTGAGTGGTCAGGAGACTTGCCCGAGGCCCCACAGCTAGTGAGGGCGGAGCTTGGCACAGAGCCACCGTCTCTCCATGAGGCTGATGAAGGCTGACCCTGTGCCAACCACAGGGACAGAGACACCGTCACTGCCCTCCAGGACAGACAATGACGATGCAGTGGATCTGATGGGGGAACACAGGCCGTGTGGGAGCCAGAGGGGGACCCTAACCCAGCCCGGGGTGTCCGGGAGCATTCTCAGGGAGGGACTGTCTGCTCTGGGGCCTGAGGGCGAGCAGGGGTTAATACTGCCCAGGAGGAGGAGGAGGAAGGGGGGGAGGGGAGGATGTTGAGGTGGGGGAACAATCAGTTCAAAGGTCGGGGGCAAGAGGAGTGAGGCTGGTTCAGGAAACTACAGCCAGGCCCCTCCAGCTGGGAGAGAGCTCCTCGTGGGTGGGTGGTGGGTGGTGGTGGGAGGGGGCAGGCGAGGAGGCTGTGGCCCCTCATAGAACTACAAGCTAAGAGCTGGGACTCTGGAACCAAACCTGGGCCCTGGTGCCCCCCAGCTGGGAGGCCCTGGGCAAGTCACTGACCCCCTCTGGGCTGTTCTGTCATTGAGTGGGGACGTGATAACAGCCCACCTCCTCCCGGGGCAGTTTGAGGACTAAGGAGCTGAGGACGGTGTGGGGCCGCAGCAGGGCCGTCTGAGCATGAGCCTTCCCGCTGACTCTGGCCTGTGCCGGACTCACCCTGGAGAGAGCAGACCCCACAGCCCCCCACCCCCCCATCTCCCCGTCTCCCCCAGAAACAGAGGCCTGGGCTTGCAGAGGGTGACTGAGCCCCTCCCTGCCCCCTCCTCACCCCTCCCCGGACTGAGGTAACAGGACACAGGATTTAGGGGTGACTCCCCCCACCTTTCCCCACTGAGCCGCTTTCTTACCTCCATGGGGAGGAAGCGCCTTATACTCACTGTCACATTGACACAGATGCCCCCAAAAGCCCCCAGATCCATGACCCCCTCCCTAGGCTGCCCCTCCCCCTCTTACCTCCTTCCCCCTTCCCCAAGCAAAGGCAGCCCCTGGGGTTGCAGAGCAAGGTCTGCTGTGTGCCCCTGGGGAGTCACTTGCCCTCTCTGAGCCTCAGTTTCCCCATCGGTGAAGTGAGGGGCTTGGACAAGAGAAGAGGGCTCACACACGATGAGCCCTACTGTGTGCTGGGCCCTGACCTCCTGCCCCCCACGCAGAGTCATGTGCAGCCAGGATTCCTGGTGCTCCCTCGCGAGTCCTGAAGCACAGAGTCCTGCTCCTGCTCCTCCCCTTCCCCTGTGTGACATCACAGTCACCAGGCAGAACAGCCGTCCTCCACATCACACGCGTCACTGCTCTAGGGCCTGCTGTGGCTCCCGCTCTTGGCTGCCTCGAGCCATCACGCCTCCCTACCCAGCAGCTTTACCACCCAGCTCCTCTCCCATCTCCCCCTCCTGGAAACTCCAGGCAGAGGGGTCTTCACTGTGCTCCCAACACCCTAACTCCACCCTACCCTGCCTTCCCTTCCTCCCTCTGAGGAACTCCTATGCATCCTTCAAAGCCCAGACTTCATCTCTTTGGTGAAGCCCTGTGTAGGCAGAACTAATCGCACCTTCAACTCTGCCCCAGGGCAGCTAGTAGAGAACATGTTCTGAGCCTGTAACTCGTGCCGGGCTCTGTCCTCACCTGCATCATCTCACGTAATCCTCACCACCACCCTGTGAGGCAGAGATCATTATTATCTCTGCTGTCCAGATGAGGAAACTAGGCTCAGAGAGGTGAGGTAACTTGCCTGAGGCCGCACAGCGAAGAAGCAGTGGAACCCTACTTCTCCACTTTTTGTGATCCTGTGGGTCCCAGTGTCTCTCCAACTAGATGGTGAGCAACTCAAGCAGGAATCACTCCTGAGTCTCCCCTGTACCCCCAGAACCTGCAAAAGCGGGCCTGGCAGTGTCATGGAAGGTGTGCTCAGTGAACGCATCTGCCAGTCGATTCCCCCCTCCCGGTCTTTGCCCCTACAGGTCTTAGTCTGTCTGCTGGGCCTTGTCCTCTGCAGCCTCCACAGCCTGTCTCTTCAGGGCGGCCTTGGGCTTCCCCAGGATGCCTCTGGGCCTCTTTCCCCACCTGCTCATTCCGAGTGTGGCCCCCAGTGAGGCGCACATTCCCAGGGGCCTAGCACAGTCTCACTCGACCCTCCTCTAGGAGCCTGGCCTGTGCTTCCCAGGAAGATGCTCAGTGTCAGCGGAACCAAATGTGGACTCGGCCCGTCTGGGTCGGTGACAGGTTCCCCCACTGGTGTCTGGAGTCCCAGCTCCCCTGATGTGCAGATCCCCACGTCCCTCCTGCAGGGGGCCAGGGAAAGAGCAGGGACTCTGGGGTCAGCCAGGCCTGGGCTCGGTCCCCTCCTGCCGCCACCTGGGAGCTGAGTGACCTGGGACAAGTCCATTCATCCCTGAGAGCCCCAGACTCCCCTCCAGAAAAGGGGGAGAAGCAGTGTCCTGTGGGGGGCAGAGTGAGGATTGATGGGGTTCAGCAGGTACCCTCCCTGCACACAGTAGGCGCTCAATGAACGCCAGCCCCCCTCCCCTGCAAAGGCGGGCAAACTCCCTGAGCCACGTCCAACTCACAGCTAAGGATTCAGAGAAGTTTCTGAATCAATCCTTCACCCAGAGCCTCCGATCCCAGCCCCGCCCCTCTCTCCACCCCCCAGCCGCGCCCCTCCCTCCGACCCCCAGCCCAGCCCCTCCCTCCAACCCCCCAGCCCCACCCCCCCTTCCAGGCCCCAGCCCGGCCTCGTGCCCACCCCAGGCCCACAACTCCTAACGTCATTCGTGTGGTTTTTGTGGGGTTGTTCCATCCACTACGTAGAATAAATCTTTCAGGATGTCTAAATTCCAATCTTTTCTTTATCCGCCCCCCTCAGAGGAACGATTGTTCAGCAAAGGTCACACACGAAACCCGCCACGTGGGACAGGAAGAGGAGGCGAGGACTCGGTTAAGGAGCCCGCGCCATTCCTCAGGGCAAATCGCAGCCTCCCCTTCCAAGGAGCACGCGCTCCCCCAGGGCCGCAGAGCCCAGAGTGAGGACGCTTTTCTCCCACAGCCTCAGACACGCGTAGTTTAGGAGCTGAGCCGCCTGCTTCCTTGGGCCGCGCGAGCCCTGACGTCGAGAGCATCCTCATCCCCATCACCCCCGCTGCGCTGTGCGGTGGGGGCCACGCGGCACCGATGGCACAGCCGTGAGGAGGGGGCGGGACTGAACCCAGGTCTGCGGGCTCTCAGGCCTCTATTCCTCTCCCCTCTCCTGCTCCCTGGGAACGCGGGAGCATTAGGACCGGGAGGGTGGGCAGAGAAATCAGCCCGATCCAGGTGAATCCTCACCAGGCTTTGGGTTCAACCCACTTCTCTGGTTATTTGCATATATTTGCACGACAGGGCTCCAGGGGCCTCAAGTATAGGCAATAATCAATTAATTAGTGCAACCAACCAGTGGGCACTTAGCGGCAGGATGCCCTTAGACCGCTGTAACACACAGAATGGATTTGGGACATGATCCATCTCCTCGCCTCCTGGGTCAGCAGAGCCAACTCTGAAATGGGCCAAGCCCCCACGGTCAACCCCTCCTGGTTAGAAGTGAGACAGTCAAGGAAAAAGGGCTCTTTAATTTTCTGGAATAAAGAATCTGCTATTTTGTGTCCTTACACCACAATATGCCTCAATAAAACAAGGGCCGTGAGTAACAGGATGGATGACGGGCCTCTGTTCTCTGCAAACGCATCACAGGCAGAACCTTCTCCCAGCCCAGGGCTCATGGGTGCTCAGACACCCTCCCCAGTGGCGAAGAACTGGGGCAGAGCAAGGGCAGGCGGTCTGGCCCAGGTCACACAGAAACCACTTAGAGGCAACAGGCTCCCCTCCAGATCGGCTGCTCTGACCACCCCCCGAGGGGCCCCCCGTTAATGGGTCACTCTATCCCCGAGTGACCAGGGTGGAGGAGGAGACAGGGTGGGAATCTGGGGCCATGAGACCCAAATGAAGTCATGCCCTAGATCCTGACAATTCCCGGCACCTTTAGGTGACCTGGAAGTGATCACAAGTTTTCTACCAGCCCCAAGGCCAGAATCATTTTACAGCCCAGACTGTCTGCCCACAAGCTGGAGAAAGGCTGGACAGTGGGGTTGGGCATGCAAGGATGCACAAATGAATTAATGCACTCAGGAGTGGAGGAACAAGTGAAATTTTTGCCTGAATGAATGAATGAATGAATGGAGAGAATGGGTGAGAGCAAGAATAAATGAATGCATCAAGCCAATGACTGTGTGGATTACTGGATGAGAGGATGTATTCCCATAATCCTTTCCTCAGAATGGAGAAAACTGAGGCACAGAAAGGTTAGCAACTTGCCCAGGGTCACACAGTTAGTGTGAGGCAAAGCTGGGACTCCAACCACATAGTCTGGCCAGAGGGCCTACACTTCCAGCTCTGCTTTGGGCTAGTATCACGGCCAAGGCTCATCAGAAGATGGGCCTTCCCATCACACCCTGCCCTACCCCACCCCTAGCTGACATTCAAAACAACCTAATGAAATCCAGCTCCACAGTCAGAATGGTGCTTGGTTTCACCATCAAATTCTTCTTATTGTTGGCTGGGATTTGGCTGGAAGCAGATCTCGCTTTTCCACGACTGTTTCCCGTGGTTTTTAGCTTGCTCAACTTTGGCCTCTGCAGAGCTAGAGCAGCACCGTGAGGGCTGGCCAGCTGCAGATGCTCGTTCTCACCCAGGCAGGGCACCACAGGAAGGGGTGAATGTCATTGCCAGGAGCCATCATGGACACCTCCCACAGCCCCATTGCCCTCGAAAGTCATTGTTTTTTGCCAGGAGATGGTTTCCGTCTTGGTGTCTTTGTTACTCATTCTACCTATTCAGCTCTCCGAGATGGATGGGGGAAGGCAGGGAATGGGACCAGGGAGAGAGGGGTGGGTGGGTCACATGGGGACAGATCAGCAGCCAAATCTGCGCAACGGTAAGATAAGTTGCCCTGTCAGGTGATGAGCTCCGCATCCCTAGAAGTGTTCAAGTTATTACGAGACAATGAAGAGAGGGCTTCCTGTATTACAAGAGGGAGTTGGACTAAGGTCTTTTCCTGTGCTAATATCCTGATTCCAAGATTTCTATTTCAACTCTCAGTTTCTCTGAAAGCTTCTACGTTGTTCCAAGTCTTTTGCTGAGATTCATAAATCCTAAGATTCTGTGGGCCTATGAGTCCAGGACTGCACCTGTCATCCCATAATTCTAGGATTCTCTGTAAAGACAGGATGCTCAGATCCTGTAATTCAAAGATTCTATAAAACACATCTTTGAGTCTGTGAAAGATGTTCTAATTCCAAGATTCTGTGCATCTCAGGTGCTATGAATGCTCCTGGCATATTCAAAAGGGCTCCAGCTGTGTGAAGGAAGGGACGGCTCCAGGAGCCTGGGCTCCTTACGTTTCAGCATCTTTAGAAGGAGGTTCTTTAGCGGTTTATCTCCAGGGACCTCTCAGCATTAAAAAGTGGAGTCCCTGGGCGTTCCCACTCCATTCTTCCCTCCCTCTCATCCTCTCCTGGCTCACGCGTCTCTCCCTTCAAGGACCCAGAGCCCTCAGAATTGAATGAAATATTCTGGAAATCCTCACCCCTGCCCCCTCCCCACCTCCATCTGAGCCTGGTTAACCTGCCAGCAGAGAAGGACTCTACCCTTACTACTTGACATTAGAGTACAGTCTGCTTTTTAGGGTTCTCCCACACACACTTCCCCTGGGGAATACCCCCAGCTTGGAGAAACAGGGCTGGGACAACCACTACCCGCCCCCCCCCACCCCCCATCCCGGGCTTTTTTCCTCCTGCCCTCCCCCAGCCCCCAGCCCTAGGGCAGCGAGTGTGAGTTGCACCCCTGCTGCCCTGCCATTGGGACCTTCTCGGTGGGAGCTGTCACCTGTTGTAATCCAGGTAAGGTCACCACAAGGACCCTGCACCGGCCCCCACATCTTGAGTGGGCTAAACGGGTCTTGAAGCCCCAGGCGACAAAACATTAGAAACACCCCTGGGCAGACGTGGTGGCAGCTGAGCACTTCAGGCATTGTTCCTTTAGCGTTAATTATGACGACGGTAGAGACGCAGCCTTTGGAGGCCAAGTGGAATTCTTCTGGTGTGTTTCACTCAAGATAAACAGCTGTTAATGTCCCCATTTTTCAGATGAGAAAACTGAGTGCCGTGATATAGCATGCCCAAGTCACCCACTGTTCAGTGACAGGGCCAGGACTCCCACTCAGGCCTGTCTGGCTCCAAAGCACGTGATTTGCCTTGTGCCCCAATCAACATAGGCATGGAATAACCAACAGTTACAGGCTCCATCAAGCACAGAGCCCAGGACTCAGGCCCCCAGGTGTCAGCTCCAGGAAGAGCCCTGGACTGGGAATGGGGAAACTCAGGCTCAAACCATGATGCTCTCACTCCTAGATGCGTGACCTTGGGCCTCTCTCAGCCTCAGTTTCCTCATTTGTAAAATGGGAGTGATGACCCTACCTGTGGGGACAGTGCAAGGGTTAAAATGAGACCTGTGTGCCTGGCACCCTGTGTGCCGTCAGTGAACGTGAGCTGAGGCAGGATCTAAGGCTGGGCTCTGAGCTCTCTGTGAGTTCTTTCTGTTCCTGGAAATCTCCTGGTTCCTAACTCTTGGTGCATCCATCCATCCACCCACCCATCCATCCATCCACTCATCCACCCACCCCAGCCATGCACCCATCCACCCACCCATCCACTCATCCACCCACCCCAGCCATGCACCCATCCACCCACCCATCCACCCACCCATCCACCCATCTACCCATCCATCCATCCACCCATCCATCCACCCATCCACCCACCCACTTACCCACCCACCCATCCACCCATCCATCCAGCCATCCACCCATCCACCCATCCATCCATCCACCCATCCACCCAGCCATCCACCCATCCATCCATCCATCCACTCACCCACCCATCCACTCATCCACCCATCCATCCACCCATCCACTCATCCACCCATCCATCCATCCATCCACCCATCCACCCACCCACTCATCCACCCATCCATCCACCCATCCATCCACCCACCCATCCACCCACCCATCCACCCGTCCATCCACCCGCCAATCCATCCACCCGCCCATCCACCCATCCATTCATCCACCCATCCACCCACCCATCCACCCATCCACCCACCCACCCATCCATCCATCTACTCATCCACCCATCCACCCACCCATCCACCCATCCATCCACCCATCCACCCACCCACTCATCCACCCACCCATCCACCCATCCACCCACGCACTCATCCACCTACCCATCCACCCATCCATCCATCCACCCATCCACCCACCCATCCACCCATCCATCCACCCACCCATCCACCCATCCATCCACCCATCCACCCAGCCACTCATCCACCGACCCATCCACCCATCCACTCATCCCCCCATCCACCCACCCATCCACCCATCCACCCACCCACTCATCCACCCACCCATCCACCCACTCACTCATCCACCCATCCATCCACCCATCCACTCATCCATCCATAAGCCCATCCACCCTCCCATCCACCCATCCACCCACCCACTCATCCACCCACCCATCCACCCATCCACTCATCCATCCATCCACCCATCCACCCTCCCATCCACCAATCCACCCACCCACCCATCCACCCACCCACTCATCCACCCACCCATCCATCCACCCATCCATCCATCCACCCATCCACCCACCCATCCACCCATCTACCCATCCATCCATCCACCCATCCGTCCACCCATCCACCCACCCACTCACCCACCCATCCACCCACCCATCCACCCATCCATCCACCCATCCACCCACCCATCCACCCACCCATCCACCCATCCATGCATCCATCCATCCACTCACCCACCCATCCACTCACCCACCCATCCATCCATCCATCCATCCATCCACTCACCCATCCATCCATCCACCCATCCACCCACCCACTCATCCACCCACCCATCCACCCATCCACTCATCCACCCATCCACCCACCCATCCATCCACCCACTCATCCACCCATCCATCCACCCATCCATCCATCCACCCATCCACCCATCCATCCACCCGCCCATCCACCCATCCATCCACTCATCCACCCATCCACCCACCCACCCACCCACCCATCCACCCATCCACCCACCCATCCACCCACTCATCCACCCACCCGCTCATCCACCCACCCACTCATCCACCCATCCGCCCACCCATCCTCCCACGCACCCACCCATCCACCCACCCACTCATCCACCCATCCATCCACCCATCCACTCATCCATCCATAAACCCATCCACCCTCCCATCCACCCATCCACCCACCCACTCATCCACCCATCCACCCACCCATCCACTCATCCATCCATCCACCCACCCATCCACTCATCCATCCATCCACCCATCCACCCTCCCATCCACCCACCCACCCACTCATCCACCCACCCATCCATCCACCCATCCACCCATCCACCCACCCACCCATCCACCCACCCACCCACTCATCCACCCACCCATCCACCCATCCACTCATCCACCCATCCACCCACTCATCCACCCATCCATCCACCCATCCACTCATCCACCCATCCACCCACTCATCCACCCATCCATCCATCCTCTTGCTGATTTATCAGGCACAAACTTACAACTGCTCTGTCCCGGCACTGGAGGGCGACTCTGTAAAGAACAAGACACTGTCACTGATGTCCTGAGGCCCTTGCAGCCCAGTGAGAGCGGCCGCAGGCAGAGGGATGACTGGTGGCCAGGGCCAGAACGGAGGTCTGGTGGAGTCCTGAGGGAGCAGTGGGGAGGGAGCAGACTCTCCTGGGGGAGTCAGGAAAGACAGCAGGAGGGAGGAGCTGAGTTATCACCAGCCTCAACAGAGGAGGAAGGGCATTCTGGGCACGGGCACCGCATGTGCAAAGAAAGGAGGTGCAGAAGAATCTGGCTCATGAGGAAGAGCTCAGGGTGGCTGGACCCCAGGTACAGCCCCGGGTGGGAGTGTCGGGAGGGAGAGGGCAGCAGGGAGAAGACACGGCCTGTAGGGAGGCAGGGCCAGACTCTGAGAAGCCCTGAATTGCAGGCTGGAAAGGTTGACCTTGACCCCACAAGCAGTTAGGAGCCACTGAAGGTTCTTGAGCAGGGGTATGGCAGGACAAAATTCACAGATGAGAAGGCCCCCCCCAGCAGCAGTGAGCAGGAAGAGTTGAGGGGAACGGGCGTGAGGGGACCCGCTGGGAGGCTGGGGCATCCCCTGAGCCCAGGGCTTGAGGGCCCTCCCCTCCCCACGGGTTTCCTGGCACATGGGACACCACAGGTTGGTAACATGAGTTCAAGTAACAGGTAGGGGCCAGGCTGGGCATGGCCTGGGGTCAGTCCAGCCCAGAGCCCAGCTCGTGACCCAACACACAAACACACACCTCAAGCACCCCCACAAAGCCCAAGGGGTTCCTGGAGTCAGCGCCTGGGACCCACTTGCCCCAAAGGCCTCATCCCAAGGAGACTGTTCCAGCCCCTGCCCCTCCCTGAGCTCCCCTGCCCCCTCCTGTCCTTCTCAGCAGGTGACATCGTTTCCTCTGCCCAGAGAAAATCCAAACCTCAAAACAGGAACCCCCAGATTTCCTGACACCAAATATCCAAACCTCCCGGCACCCACAGCACCCTCCTCTTCTTCCCCCCGAAGATGGAGGCTGGTCCCCCCCTGCTGCCTGGGGCCCAGACCTGCTCTGACCGGCCCCTCCCAGCCACCACCTCAACCTGTCCAGGGGGCGGGGAGGGACAGGTTTAATCTCTTTAACCATCTGTCTACCCATCTATCTGTCTGTCTGTCTGTCTATCTGTATTTATCTCTAGCTCCATCTCCCCTTTCCCTTCAGCGTTTGATCAATATATGATTATATGCAAGTTTCTCACCTTATAACAAATGAACAAACAAACCAGAACTGGATGCGCCACCAGCTACCACCCTGCCCTTCCCCTCACAGCCGAACCTCCTAAACCAGTTGTCCATCCTGGTTGTCTCCCCCCGACACTCCTGTGCCCACAGCAGTCCTTCTGCAGTCCCCGTGACACGGCCCTGGTCCAGGCCACTCCGACCTCCACCTGGTTCAGCCAGTGGCCGTCCTTCAGCCCAGACGTGGCCTCGGTCAACACCCAGGCTGAGTGCGGCCCTTTCCTCCTTCTCCGAACACTCTCTCCTCTCGGCCCCGGGACCCCCTCCTCATTTCCTCTGGCCCCTCTGGCCGCTCCTCAGGCTCCCTTGCTGCTCGTTCTCCCCGTCCCCTAAGTGCGGGGCCCTGGGGCTCTGTCCCAGGCCCTGCTCCCTTGCTCTTCCCTCCTACTCCCCCTGGGGCTCATCACCCCCTGAGGCCTCAGTCACCTACATATTTGCCCATGACCCCAAACCCCCACCTGCAGCTCGGGACCTGCCTCCCATCTGCGCCCTGGACACTCACAGGTGCCTCAAGTCCACGGACACAGCCACGCCCAGCATCTCCCCCCACCTCAAACCTGCTTCTCTTCCCAGGGACCTCCACGAGGGTCACCCCATCTGTCACTTGGGCCACAAACCTGGGACCCCTCCCTCAACCCTCCCTCCCTCACTGGGCTCACTCCCTTCATCACCACGACAGACTGCAGCCCCCACCGCCTCCAGCCCGCACTGCAGCCCCCACCTCCTGACTGGCTTCTTCCCCCTCAGCCCTGTCCACACCCACACAGTGGCCAGAGGGACCTTCGGACCCAAATCTGCTCAGGTCCCTCCCCTACTCACATCCTGCACTCAGGATAACATCCCACCTCCCGGGAGGGCTCCCACAGCCACTGCTCCCCCACTCCTGTCTCTACCTCAACCACAGCAGCCACGTTTCTGTTCTTGGATCCGCCCCATCACCCCATCTGCACCTCCCAGGAGAGGCTGAGCTTCTACCTGGACAGTCCCTACCCAGCCAGCCCCCTTCACTGGTAAACTCCTCCTGGTCCTGCAGGTCTCTGCTCAGACACCTCTTCCTCCAGGCAGGCTTCCCTGACTCTTGCAGCCTGTGTTCCCCTCCATAGCCATCCTCACACTTCATGGTGACACGTGCTCAATGATGGTTTCTCTGCTCGACTGAAGTGACTTGAAGGCAGGACTTCAGCTGTCTGTTCAGTGCTATCTGCACCACGGCATCTAGCACTTAGTAGGTGCTCAATCACCATTCACTAGATGAATGGATGATGGATGATGGATGGATGGATGGATGACGGATGATGGATGGATGGATGGATGGATGGATGGATGGATGGATGGATGATGGATGGAGGATGGATGGAGGATGGAGGATGGATGGAGGATGGAGGATGGATGGATGATGGATGGATGGATGGATGGATGGATGGATGGATGGATGATGGATGGAGGATGGATGGATGATGGATGGAGGATGGATGGAGGATGGAGGATGGATGGATGGATGGATGATGGATGGAGGATGGATGGAGGATGGAGGTTGGATGGATGATGGAGGATGGATGGATGGAGGATGGAGGATGGATGGAGGATGGAGGATGGATGGAGGATGGAGGATGGATGGATGATGGAGGATGGATGAGGGATGGAGGATGGATGGATGATGGATGGATAGATGACCACATCAGGGACAACACATCTAACACTCAGAGCTGGTTCAGACACCCCCCCCACCTACCCCTACAGATTGCATCAAACTGTCCCTGCCTGACCAGAAGATCTTGCGGCCGGTCCAGTGGCACAAGCGGTTAGGTGCGTGCGCTCCGCTGAGGTGGCCCAGGGTTCACCGGTTCGGATCCCGGGCACACACTGAAGCACTGCTTGTCAAGCCATGCTGTGGCGGCGTCCCATATAGAGTGGAGGAGGATGGGCATGGATGTTAGCCCAGGGCCAGTCTTCCTCGGCAAAAAAAAAAAAAAAAAAAAAGAGGAGGATTGGCAGATGTTAGCTCAGGGCCAATCTTCCTCACAAAAAAAAAAAGAAGAAGATCTTCACCCCACAGAAGGACACAAATCTCACACAGGATGAAGCCCTGCTGTTCTGGGGACCTGACCTGCCTTTTCTTGTGGCTCCTCACAGCCACGCCCCTGTGAGGTGGGTCTCTTGGTCTCAGTCTACAATCAAAGACGTAGTGGCTCCAAGAAGCTGTGTCACCACCTAGCGGGTGGCCCAGCTGAACACACACCCTGGCCTGCCTGGCCCAGGGCAGTGAGGTAGGAGCAAGATGCCCCAGTGGGGGCCGTTTGTGTGGGGTTGTGGTGAGGATCGGGGTGACAACTCTCTTCCCTGACGAAAGCCATCGGTCCCCTCACCCAGAATAAGCTCCTGATGATAACAGTGGCACTAATGCTGATAATACTAAAACCACCGACCGCCGCTGCCATGCGGGGCGCTGCCCTGGGCCGAGCTCCGGCCCACACTCCGCCCTCCTCGTCCCATCTAACCCTCACCACAGCCCTGCGAGCCGCTCCTGCTCATCCCCACGTTACAGATGAGGAAACCGAGGCTCACGGAGGTGCAGGGCCTGCCCAGGGTCCCTCAGCCACAGGCAGAGCCAGGCTGGACCCCCTGGGATCTCACTCCGGGTTCATGGGCCTCGTCAGCGTCTCCCAAGCTCCGGTAGTTTCTCGGGCCCTTGCCTGCTTTTCCCATCTGCACCCTCCACCTGCACGATATTGACTTAGTCGTTCCCTTTAAATTGACTCGAAACAGGCCCCCTTTTCCAGTTTGCCTCACTCTGAGCAATAATATCCATGAAATCAGGGGTTCGATGCACTAATTGCTTGTGGGGTTTTTTTCTGAAACTCACTAAAATAAATACATGACTGGTAAAATATAAAATATTAACATTTGTCCATGCACCACCCGTAGTCACCTCTCAGACCGCCAGCGAGCACGTCCACCTCCCTGGGAGGCTCCTGGCTGTTGTTGGAGAGGCGGGAGGAGACTGGAGGAGGTGGCATCCGGGCCGGTGGACATGGCCCAGCCTCTCCCAGCCCAGCCCAGCCCAGGACAGCAGCGGTTTCTCCTTCTCCAGGGGAGGCGCCACCCTCGCCTGCTGCCCCCAGCCTGGGCCTCAGCCAAGGAAACACCATGGCAGCTGAGGGGGCCCGGCTGACCACAGGCCCCGTGAAGGAAGGCCCCGTGGGGAAGGAGTCAAAGGCTGTGACACCCCCGACAGCCCCTGAGAACAGGATGCACGGTGGGGGGCTCACCACACGGACTCTCCCCAGTCCTGGCTCCTGGAGGAAGCCCCGGGCTTGGGACAGAATTCCCAGCTCAGCACCACCCACAGGAGAGAGGCTGGGAGGCACTCGCTGTCCACAGGCCAAGGGCTCCTGCCAGGAATGAGGACAGGAAACTGCAAGGGAAAATCTGACACCAAGAAGAGGGAAAAATCCTTCCCTCGTCGTGGCCACATGCCCGAGCAACAGGTGCGGCAGCCATGTGGGGATGGAGGCGGCCGGCGGAGAGGCCTCCAGGTGCGAGTGGCTGGGCCAGGCAAGGAGTCTCTTCCAGCCGGCTCTGTAGAGGGCACGTGGCCAAGCTGGAGGGGTCCAGAGGCAGGGCCCATGGGGCCTGGACCCCAACCTATGACCCTCAAAGAGCACCTGGGCAACAAAAGCATTTCCCCCTGGAGGAAGGAAGCCTCAGTGGTCATGTGGGGCAGACAGGGGTCGTGTGGGGTCAAGTCCCAGAGCCTCCACTTGCCTCTGCAAGTCCCTTCTGCTCTCTGAGCCTCACTCTACCAGACCTGTAAAATGGGGAGAGTCCTGTCTCCCAAACTGGTTGTAAGGAACAAATGAGGTTAGCACCGTCAGGACAATGCTTAGCTCCTAACGAGCACCGAGATGTTAGCTATTCAGAGATTTATATTTATAAATTACTATTTATAGGTATGTAACATACTATAAGTATATTATATAATAATATATTTCTATTTTATACTTAAATTTATTATTCATATGGTTATATTATTCATATATTTTTATTTATATATCATACTATGTTATATAATACCTAAGTATATATAATATGCTATATATACTGTAATATACTATAAACCACTGTTTATAAATTATTTATTATTATTACCACTGAAGAGCCATGGGAAGCAGAGGGAGCAGGTATGTCGTTTGGGGCCCAGACATCCTCCACTGTTTCACACATTCATTCAATATGCATATCTATCACGGCCCTGGAAGCTCATCACTGGGGCATCACCACAGTCAGGCCCCCTCGGGTGGGCACCTTAGAGAGGACGGAGTTGCGGAGGGAGTTCAAGTTCAGCTCACATGGATGAACCGCCCACTGGGTGCCTGGCACAGCCTGAGGTGCCGTCAATGAAATGAGGCTCAGAGAGGCAAAGGACTCGCCAAGGTCACAGAGGGCCTGAGGGGGCGTGGGCCTCACACCCAGCTCTGGGCACAGGCAGGGTGGCCACTCTCTAGACCGTCCCCCTGCAGACCCCACGCTCCCCGTCACCATCACCCTGTAGAGCAGCCGCTCGCACTTTACGAGGAGGGAGACAGACAGAGGAGCCACTTCAGGGACTGTGAGCCTGAGGGGCAATGGGAGGGGGCACGTTCTGACCTGTTGGTAGGTTTTCAAGGAGGGAGGCAAGGAGAGGTCTTGATCGGGAGGAGATGCTGTCTCCTCCTGGACGCCCTGCTGGGAGACCTGTGCCCTGAGGCGGCGCCTGGACCCGAACCCCCGCAAGGATGCGGTTCCCGTCCTGAGCACCACGGGCCCCTCGCCCTGCACTCGGCGCTTACACACCGTCTCCTGTCATAGTCTCCGCACCCCAGCTAGGTGGGAACTGTTCTCCCCGTTTCCTAGGTGAGCAAACTGAGACCAGAGGGGCCGTCTCGTGCCCGAAGTCACACAGCATGTCAGGAACAGTGCCCAGACTCACCCCAGTTCTTTGCATTGTGGAGACCCTGTTCTCTTCAGGATGCTGGAACAGCCTTCTTAGGACCCTCCGTCACCTCTACTTTGGGGTCTCCAATATCCTCCTCCCCGCCGCAGGCTGCAGTTATCTCGGCTCAGAAACGCTTATATCCTGATTTGGGGACACAAGGCTGAACCATTTGCCCACAGAAACAAGAGAGGGTAGGGGACAGTAAGATCCTTCCTTGGGGTGCTCATACTTAGCCCCCGACCCCAGCCCCAACATGCAGGTCTGAGCTGCCACCCGGGGTCCAGCAAAGCCCCTGAACAATCCCCGGGAGAACAGAGATGCATCCAGCCCAGGCCCGTCACGGAGCATCTCAGAGCAAGGGACAGGAGAGGGCGCCCAGCCCGGGGTGGGGAGATGACTACCACACCCACGGTCTGCCCCCGGAGAGAAGTCACTGCCCCCTGGGAGCCTTTGTGTGCAGGAGGGAGTGGGCAGTTTAAAGGGATTCGATTAGCTGCACTGAGTGCCACAAGTGACTGGGAACTAGCCCGGCTCACAGTGACCGCGGCTGAACCCCACCCCCCAGCAGCGCCTGGCCACCTCGTTCCTGGGCCAATGGTGCCATCCTGTGGCCGGATTCCTCCATGGCAGCCTCAGGCCTGCGATTCCAACCACACTAAGATCACATAACTCCAAGGTCCAAGGCAGTCCTACACATCATCTAGCCCAGTGTCAGGGGTCCATTTCACAGATGGGGAAACCAGGCCACTCAGGTAGCAGCAAAGGGCAAGTGGGGTTAGTGGGAAATTTGGAGTCCAACAGGCCTGGGCAGCAGCCAGCCCATACAGTACTAAGGGTGTCCAGCTAAGTCTGAATTTATCTTGCAGACAATAGGGAGCCAGAGAAGGTTCTTGAGCCAGGGTGTGACCTGATCAGATGTGCATGGTAGAACCATCACTCTGGTATCAATGTGCAGAATGGACTAAAGAACAAGGCAGGAAGACCAGCTAATCTGCTGTGGTCCCAACCTGTGAAGAAAGGACTAGAACCTCCTTTTATCATACTGACTCTGAACCTCAGAGAGGCAATGTTCTGGAAAGAGCCCTGACTTTGGAGCCAGAGATTCCAGGGTTCAGATTCCAGCCCCGCCACTTACTGGCTGTGTGACACTCTACATCTGGCGGCCTTGGTTTCTCCGTTTGTGAAACAAATTTAAGTAAAGGATCACAGAGAAGGTCGAATTAGAAACTGTGTGTCTATCGACTAGCACCTAGTAAATGATCAAAAAATGGTAACTCAGGGCCGGCCCAGTGGTGTAGTGGTTAAGTTTGTGCACCCTGCTTCAGCAGCCCGGGGTTTGCAGGCTTGGATCCCAGGTGCATACCTACACACTGCTCGTCAAGCCATGCTGTGGCAGCATCCCACATACAAAACAGAGGAAGACTGGCACAGATGTTAGCTCAGGGACCATCTTCCTCAGCAAAAAAAAAATTGGTAACAGTGGGTGACTTAAATCTGATTCAGGCCCCAAACACTCAAAGGTTGCCATGCCCCAGAGCAGAGCTGTCCCCTCTCCATGTCGACATACCCTGATGCCAACCTTCCAGCCACGCAGCAGCTCTGGGAGGAGGCTCGGCCCATCCGCAGGCAGCAGGAAGCCTCTGAGCAGCTCCTGTCTGCTCCTGTATTAATTGCATTTGCATCTGGAACAGATGGGGTCTTGGCAACACCCCCCTTTTCACAGCGCAACGGTTCAGGAGAAAATCATGTAATTAAAAAGGAGAAATGCAGAACAATCCCCTTAGCGGATTTTGCCATCTTCCCTCCCTTGTAAACCCAGTAATGAACTGTAATTGCAAAGACAAACCCCTTATTGAAACCCAGTAACCAATTCACTGTGGGGCCAAGAGACTCCCATTGTGGTCCAAGACCTGAGGAAGTAAAGAAAAAAAAAAATCCTAATTAGTTTAGTCCTGTTTATCTATACAAAAATCAAAAAAAACAAAAATATCGGTTACAAAGTAAGTTGCCGCCTGCTAATAGACCATGGCTGCCCTGGGGAGATGCTGGTTTTCCTTCTTTCCAGGACTTGTTTACAACCGTCTGTTAATCAAACGGAGAGCAGAGAAAGACGACGGAATTACACAGAAAGGGTGAATTTCACAGGACCCGGAGCAGAGTGGGGAGAATTGGGATGAGGTGGCACGAGTTTGAGTTTAAAAACCCCACGATGCCATCCCCCACCTTCCTTGGAGCCTGGCGATGTGGTCCTTTAAGAGCTAGCTCCCCCAGCCCCATGCAGGGAAGAATCTATTCCAGAGATCCAGAACAGGATCTATTCCAGAGAGGGCTTCCACCCATCTCTGACCCCACTCCTGGGGACATCTGTCAGTTCTGCCCACCCTGCACCCAGGCCCTGGCATCTGATAACAAGCCCTCCTCCTTGAGGAACCACTGCTCAGCCTTCTCAGTCCCGGGGGGCCCTGTGCAGCTGGTCCCACCCATCATCCAGGGATAGGCAGAGCCCCCAGCCTGGCCACAGTGATTGTTCAAGGGTGGGCACAGGACCCAATCTGAGCCAATGAGGCTGAATTCTGTGAACCTGGAGCTGGGAGGGTGTGAGCACAGAGCTGTGGGGCCATCTCCAGGAGAGGGCCTGCCTGGGTGTGAGGCTGTCGTGGTGGAGACCAGAGTCAAGAGTGGAGAGAGACGGAGGCCTGACGACATCGCTGAGCCCAGCACCTCCAGTCATGGGATCCCATCAAGTCCCTTCTTGTGCTGAAGCTGGTTGGTGTGGAGTTCCTGTCCCTTGCAGCCAAGAGCCTGTTCTGACCCACATCTCCTGCGATCCAGTGTCCGGGTGGTTGCCTTGCTACTTCTCCTGCCAGCCACATCTTGCACGCTCCCTCCTGCCATGGAATTCCTCCAGCAGGAATGTTGGAAACAGGAAGCAGCCCCCCCCACCAAATGGCTGAGTCCTGGGCAACGCTCCTCTCCATTTGTTACTTTCATGAAAAATCCTGAGGCTCAGCCCAGAGGTCTCAGATCCCCAACCCACCTCAGCTCAGCCTGGACTGGGGCCTGAGCCAGGCCTGACCAGGCAGGAGGCCCGACCACTGCCTCAGGCCCACCAGTTCTCAGCCTCTGAGCTGTGGCCTCCCCCAGCCTCACGCTGTGGGCCCCTCCTTGGCCCTGGACTCTGATAAGTCTCCCCGTCCATCACCTTCTCCAACTCCCCGTCTGCTTGGCGGGGCCCCCACTCCCTGTCTGGCCCCATCAGCCTCCTCCTTTGGGGTCCAGCTCCGCCCCCTCTGCCCTCAGGCACCTGGGTCCAGCTCCTCTAGGACAAGGTCCACCCTTTGCCAAACTGTGAGCCTGCTGACTGCCTGGGAGGACGATGCGGGAGAGAGAGGCCCCCGGGATCTGCTGAGCACCTACCACACACCCAGCGCTTAATGTTCATTACCACAGGCAGCAAAGCTAAGTCCGTGTTATTAGGAAAGGCCTCTGCATTAGGCAAACCTAGGAACCTGGCTCCTCCACTTACTCAGACAAGTCCCATCGGTTGTAACATGGGTGACACTAATGCTACAGCGTAGTGTCACTGGAAGGATTCATCGGGGCCCTCGGAGCCACCACCATGGGCAGCTTCTCAACTCTCCCTGCACATAAGGATTTGAACGCAGCCCGAGGTCTCCCTGCCCCATACCAACAGGCGGGTCAGCCGCTCTGCACATGACCCAGCAGGGCCAGCCTCAAGGTCCACGCACCTCTCTGGGTGTGTGATGTGGAGGTTTGGTCCCTGCCCATCCCAGCTGAGGCCTCTCCACAGCCCACCGCACACTCCATCCCCGAGTGTTTGTGGGAGAAGCACAAGTCTCATTTGTAATTGGAGAATCTGGTCCCATCATCTTACTTAAAACTCTTCGATGCCTTCACATTACCCTCCAGATCGAGCCCCTGCCCACCCTGGTCTTGGGCCTCCTCCCTGCTCATGGCTGCTCCCTGCCACTTGGAGCTGCATCCAGGCCTTCCTGCCTCAGGGCCCTCGCACATGCTGCTCCCTCTGCTTGACAAGCTCTTCCCACCACCCCCTTCACTTTCCTAACTCCTAAAGAGCCTTCAGATCCACGCTTAGGTCCACCTCTTCCAGAATGCCTCCCCACCTCCCCATGGCTTGATTAGACCCTCTGTTTTACGCCCCTGCAGCACACCCTAATTCCTCCATCCTGCGATCACAGCCGGATTTCTGTGCAACTTCCTGTCTCATGTTGTCTCCCCTCCTAGACTGTGAGCACCATGGGGCCAGAGACCACCCAGGCATTTTCTCTTCTATCCCCTGGTGTATGCTTCGGCGTTTGGCAATGCTTAATAACTGTGGGAGGAAGGGAGGGAAGAAGGGGGAAATTAGACTAGAACCACCCAAGAGCCCACAACCTGACTTCGCTGCTCCCTTCCCCCTCCCTCCCAGCCATCTCCCACTCTCTTCGGCTCCCCTCTCCCACCCCACACACCTCACTTTCCAGATTTCCCCTGCAGGTCTTTGCTTAACCACTGGGACCCCTCCAGTCCTCACACTCCCTGGAAATCCACCTCTGCTGCCTCCTCCAGGGAGCCCCGCAGGTCTGACCACCCACACACCAAGCCCTCTGTCTGTCTGGGGGCCCTCAGCACGACATCTCTGTAAGGAAGGTGCTGTTGCCCAGTTTACTGTTGAGGAAGCTGAGGTTAGCGGGTGAAGGAGTTTGTCCAAGGTGAGGCGGCTGTAGGGAGTCACACCAGGACAGTGTGACACCACACACAGGGCTGCAAACCCCTCTGCTACCGTCACCTCCCCACAACATGTTTCCTGGAAACTCAGGCTGAGGCTTGGTCTCTGCCAGGCCCAGCAGGGTATCCCTGGCCATGTCTCTATCTTGTTTGACTTCATAAAAGACGTACTGGCAGCTTTCGGTCTCTGAGTACATACCATATGCCCCTTTGGATACTTCTCATTTACTCTGTTTCTGGATCATCTCTCCACTTAACAGGTGAGGAACTGAAGCCCACAGGGAGAGGAGATGGCTTGCCCAGGCTCACACGGCAAGAAATAAAGTGAGGCTAGCATGCCAGCCCTCAAACACAGGGACTTTTTTCTGTTTCTGTTTTCCATTCTATCTCTGGTGCCATGAAGAGGGCCCAGCCTGGGTGCAGTACAATCATGTGCTGCACGACTGAGGGATGGAGCCGACCACTGTCCCCAGAAGTTTACAGGCTCATACCACCCTCCACACCTTGCCTCCCTGAGCCCGGGCACACTCAGGCTGGTGCCGCTCAAAGCAGAGGCAAGGCTGTCCTCGTCTTTGCTTCCTGGTGACGCTGGGGGTCAGTACTTGTTAACATGATGCAGGTGGGCGAGCTCCCTGCTGAGGAACAGAAGACTTGCAGAGAGCCATGGTGCATGCTCTGGCGTGGTCTCCCAGCAGGGAACAGGTGGCCCAGGTGGCACAGCCACTGGAGGTCAGGTGGCCACAGCATCTCAAGGGACACCAGCACCAGATGGGAGCAAAGGAGGTGTTGAGGAACTGACAGGTGTGGCCTGTCCCCAAGGCCAGGAAACCACCCCCCAGATGGCAGCAATGATGTGAACTCCACTCTGGGAGCAAGGTGTGGGTGGCCCTGTGCTGAGAGCTCCCCAGGCATCTCATTTGCACCCTGCAGCCCCCTGTGAGGCAGTGCCAGTATTTCTTTTCCATGGATGTAGACTGGGGGACTCAGAGAGGAGAAAGGCCCTGCCGAGTTACCGGGTAGCTGAGGCCTGGTGCTGGAACCCAGGATGATCCGGTCACTTCCCAGAACTGAAGGATGAGAACAGACACCAAGGCCACCACGTGGGTGGGAGGAACTAGAGGTGAGGGGACAGCTAAATCAGTGCTCTCACATTGCATGAAACAGAAACTGACTCCGCCATTTTTAACGTTGCTGAGGTTTCCTGGTGTCTTATGAATGGCCAAGTCAGGGAGCATAGCCAGGCCCAATGAGGGAGACCAGCAAATGACCCCATGTGGTGGATTAAAAATGGCCACAAAATCTTTGTCATTCTCCCTCCACGGAGAAGTGGAGTTGATCTCCCCACTCCTTCAATTCGACTGGCCTGTGACTGCTTTGGCCAATAAAAATGCAGTGAAATTAACACACCGCCAATTTTGGGCCTCAGACCTAAGAAGCTTTTGGAAGCCCTGAGCTGCCGTGTAAGAAGTCCAGCTCCCCCCGCTGGAAAGCCCATGTGGAAAAGGTAAGGCCCAAAGACTACACGGAGAAAGAAGGAGAGAGAGAGAGAAGGGCCCAGCCTTGCAGCCGTGTCTACCAAGGCAGCAGTCATGTGCGTGGGCCCTGCTGGGTGGTCCAGCCTGCTCGAGACCCATAGCCCCAGCCAAAACCACACGGAGCAGAAGAACCACCCAACTGAGCCCAGTCAACCCACAGAATCACGACAATAATAGGTGGTGGTTTTAAGTTTGGGGGTGGTTGGTTACACAGCAATAGATAACTGAAACACCCTTGGACTGGAAAGCCATCAGCAACGCAGCAAATACTGTTTTTCTCTTTCCTGAGGATGCCAGCCTCCAATCTCTGCCTTTTAACGCACCTGGAGGAAGATAGAGACCTCCCAGCTCCAGCACCAGCAACCAGGTCACTAGGGTCCCCACGTCCAAATTCCCAGAAGAGAGATGCAGATTGGATCAACTTGGGTCAGGTGTCCACCCATTGACCAATCAGCTGAGTCCGTGAGTTACACTGCATCAGTGCTGCCACCTTGCCCTCCCTGTATGCCGCCCCCCACACCCTCGCCCCCGTGTGTGGGGAGGGGACAATCTCAGAAGAAAGGAAGTGTGGGCTGAGCAATTGCCATAGGGGGGCTGTGACAAGGAGCATCCTGGGACAGCAGAAAGGCCCCTAGCCCAGGGATCAGCACAGGGAAAGGGCTCTGTGAAAGGTGCATGTGGTGGTGGCCGGGTCCCTATCCCGGGTGGTTGTGTGATTGCTGAGTTGCTCTTGTGAGGTTGTGCTGTTATGTTGGTGTGGCTCCTGGGTGTTGCTGGTGGTGGTATTCTGCCTCCTCGAACGGCCTCTGAGGAAGATCCTTCAGGAGGGTCTGAGCTTCTAGTAAAAGCCTTTACATGCTCTCAAGTGTGAATCCAGCAGCACCAGTAAAAATGCTCCATTAAACAAGAATGGGTTCAGAAAATCAGCCAAGCTGCCCCCCCGGGAGGTGGGATTGAGATTCCAGAGGGGCGCTGCTCCAGGGGGCCTGAGAGAGGCTGGCAGGCCCCGCGCAGGGCTGAGGGGGCATGGGGTCAGGAGTCCCTCCCTGTGCGGTCCCTGAGGGGAGGGCTGCAGGTGTCCGTGCTGGGGGTGGGGGTGAAGCTGTTGAAGCCCAAGGAGGCCACAGAGAGGACGCCGAGAGGGGCGTGGGGAGGGGCCGGGGGTCACCTAGGGCCCGCCCAGGCTCAGGCTGGGACCCTGCCCATCACCTCTCTCACACACACGCAAGCCCACTCCCTTTTCCTCAGCTGGGGTGAGGGTGACAGGGCCCCCTGCTCAACTGTGAGTCCCTCAAGGGTGGGGACAGAGTCTGTCTCATAGGCCACCATCTCCCCACTGCCCGACAGGGGAGTGTTTGTTGTCCGTGTGCATGCATGCATGAATGAATGAGTCGCATCTCGTGCCATTGCCATCCTTCTCCGATGCCTTTTTCTCTTGATGCCTTGTGGTCCTGGATTCACGTCCTGTCTCTCCAACTGGCCCACTGCTGAGAAGTCATCTTATCCCCAGACATCAGCTTTCCCATCTGTAAATGGGGATGACGCAAGTTTGTTGTGGGCAGGGTTCCTGGGAGGATGAATGCATTTGCAACTGAAAAGGCGGGACAAATGGGAGCTGGTTTTGGAGTCCTCGCTGTCACCGCTGTTACCAGCACTGCCGCCATCCTGCAATCGCCCCTGTCACCCGCCTTCATCAGTGGTTTCTCCAGCTCCCCAAATAACCACGCTGCCGCGGGCCCCATTCAGTGCTTAAGTTAAATCACATTTAATTGTTTTTCAAAAAGGAATACAGAAATCAGAAAAGAGATTCACAGCACTCGCAGTCAAGAAAGGGTTAACTAAAAAAATAGGAATATATTAAGCTTTCGATTGAAAAAAATGCAAACGCAGTCCCTCTCACACTCACCCCTGTGTTCTCATTCACACACATGAGTCCCTGCTCCCAGACATGCCTGCCCTCAGGCACACACATGCTCCCAAACCCACACACGCTCCCAGCACACACATCAAACACACACTCCTCCCCAGGGCTCGCAGGATGGGGGAGGCGGGGAAGCCTGGTGCCTTCTGGGGGACCTGACCCTCCCAACCCCCCTCACTGAAATGGCAAAGCTTGACTAAACTCGGGCTTCAGGGGACACACGCAGGACTGTGAGCTGCACTTGGGGCGAGGAGATGGAGACGCCACGGCAGGACAGGCGGCCTTAGACGATTCTGTTCTCCAGGACAGCCAGCCGCTTGCTCACAGCTTCCAGTGGACCGGGAGTTAAGGAGAGGCGCAGGGTGACCAGAGCAGGGCAGTGACGCGTGTGGCACCTGCACGGGGGACCCTCACTTCCTATTTCCTCCAGAGTGCCCCTCTTCTGGGGCTTTCTCTCACTCCTCACAGCACGTGTTCTTCCCAATGTCAAAACTCATCCTTCCCCTGCCCTCAGAATGGTGCCTTCCAAAAACCCAGCCCGTCACTGTGAGCCCTGGGTGCCAGCCCTGCCCAGGTGCACCCGGTCCTGACTGAGCCAGGGCAGTGGTTCAGGGCCCAGCCCCATCTCAGTGGGGGCTGGAGTTAGTCATGTCACCAAGAGCCCGAGAAACGGGGAGTCCACGGGGCACCATCTTTTCCTGAGCATGCCCAGGACTCTGTGTGTGTCCAGTCTCTAAATCTTGGCTTCTGCCTCAGTTTCTCTGTTTACCCTCTGGGAACCTCTGCTTTTGACAGGGTCAGTACCAAAGCTGGTGCCAGCCTACCTGGCCAGTCTCCAGCCTGTCTTCTTCAGTAGGAGGTTGGCAAGGAGGAGCCTGCCCAACCCCACCACAGAGGGCGCACGGCTTCCTCCCTTCTCCCCCTATGCCTCGGCCCCCCAGAAGCCTCGGGAAAGGATATGTTTCCTGGTCAGGGCCTGCAGCAGCCCCTCCACTTTGGCCTGGAATTTCACAATGGACTCGCAGGCACACGGGTCTTCCTCTGAAGTGGACAGGAAGCAGGGAAAGAGAAGGGGATGGTGAGTGGTTGCCCAGCAGGGAGGCAGGGTGGACACCGCCAGGTCTAGGCGGTCTTGGGGAGTGTGGGGCCTAGGAGATCCGAGAAGGCAGAGACACGTAGAGGTCTTGAGAGAGAGCTCCCAGGAGAGATGGAGGGGGCGACCCCAGAACGTCGTCCCCGTCCCTCAGAGCCCTGATAAAGGACCGTAAGAGCATCTCCACACTGCGCACCTACTGTGTGCAGGACTACTATGTTAGGGGCCTCTACGTCATCTGGTGATTCCTCACCCCAAGTCTCGGGGTTTGAAGTCATTAATCCCATTTTATAAATGAACAATCCAAGAAGTGAAACTTACCCATGACCAACAGCTAATCAGGGTCAGAGCAAAGATGTAAACCCAGGCATGCACGGCTCTGGAGTTCAGACCCTTTACCCTGGGAACCAGCTGGCAAGGCCAGGGGAGGTAGCAGGGCTAACAATTGCTCTACCTCTCTAGCCTCAGTTTTCCCATCTGTAAAATGGGGATAATAATATGCCTACCAAATAGGATCGAATGATAGAATACTTGGAGAGCACTGAGAACAGTGCCGTTCGTGTGATGAGCAATCAACATATGTTCACTGGCAGTAAGAGTTATACTGGCCAGCCCACCTCCTGGTGGGGCCAACCCTTGGTGCCACCCCAGCTCCTGCTTTTCCCCACCCACACCTACTTCCAGGATGGCTCCACCCAACACACACAGAGCCCCATCTGCCCCTCCCATCGATGCCAGCTCCACCCTCACTCACCCACGCAGATCCTCTTCTGCAACTTCTTGCCAATCTGGTTGATGGTCTTGAAGTCAGCAGTGTAGAAGTAGTGCTCTGCCACGGGCTCTGAGGCAATTTCCCTCAGCTCGTCCTCCACAGCATTGCCCACACCCACAGCAAACATCTTAAAGCCTGCCAAGAGGAACAAGATGCATAAGGGTGGCCATGCGGACCAGCAGCTATGGCTCAGCCTCCTGGAGAAAGCCCAGGCAATCAGCACCAGACACCTCCTGGTGGCAGCTGCTGGAATTGCAGGCACAATGTCCACAACAGACATTGAGGAAATTGACATTTATTGAGATTCTACTGTATGTCAGACCTGTGCTAACTTGCTCTGAAGCTTTGTAAAATTATTTAACTCTTATAACCATCCATCTGGTGGTTATTATTATCCCCACTTGATAGGTGATAAAACTAAGGCTCAGGCTTGTCGCAAAGTGGGGCTGTCTTCCAACAGTTCATGTGCTTTTGGGAACATTCAACTGGAAAAGTTCCAAGCCCCACCTAAAAGGACGATCAAAACAAGCCACTTACTTTTCTGGGGCCTCAGTTTTGTCATCAGTATAAGAAAGATGGATGAACCAATCCCTCCTCATTCCCATTGAACCTGGGTTTAGGGCACTAATCAGAAAAGACACTAAGAGAAACTACAGTTGGGCTGTACCCTGTGTACCCCTGGCCATCTGTAGTGTCCAGGGTCCAGGCAGGTAGCACCTACCAAGGTCCTTGGCCTTCTTAGCAGCATCATTAATGTAGTCCTGGCTCCGGCCATCAGTGAAGACAATGCCCACCTTCTGGGCACCAGGCCGAGCCCCACTGGACACAGTGAAGGAGTTGTCGATGAGGTACTTAAGGGCAGCCCCAGTCATGGTGCCCTTCTCCATGTAGGACATGTTCCGCACAGCCGCCTTTATGTCCTTCTTGGTGTGGAAACGGCCCAGTGGGAACTCCTGGCGCACAGAGCTCGAGTACTGCACCAGCCCCACCTGGGCCAGCTTGTCCGACACATCCAGCGTATCCACGATCTGGTTGATGAATTTCTTCACCAGCTCAAAGTTCTCCGGCCGCACACTCTTGGATCCATCGATGAGGAAGACCAGGTCGGTGGCTGAACTGCCACTGCCCCCGTTGCAGACTGGGGAGGGTGGGGAGGCGAGGGGATGAAGCTTAAGGACATAGTCACCCATCTGGATCACAGGCTGGGGACCCACCACACACCCAGCTCTGTGCTGGGGATCATCCCATTTTGTCCTCAAAACTCCCCCTGTAAAGCCAAAGTTCCTGGCCCCATTGTACAGCATTTGAAACTGAAGATCCAAAGGCTGTTAAATCACACAGCTCAGAAGTGGTGGCACCAGGATTTGACCTCAAGACTATGTGACTCCTTCCACCAAACTACACCCACCACTCATTGTGACAAAAAGAGTGACAGAAGTCAGAAGAGAAATTCCTGCAGACCCCAAACTCTAGATGGCATCTATTGTCTTTGCAGATTGGTCCAGAGGCACAGTACAAGGAGGCTCGGATGGGCTTCCAGGGGAGTGGCCAAGGCCCCATCCCCTCCCCGCCACCCTCCCCGGGGCTTGCCTGTGTCGAGCCCACTGACCATTGCAGGTCTTGCCATCACTGTTCAAGGTGAAGCCCTCATGGCAGGCACAGGTGTAGGAGCCCGGGGAGCTGACGCACACCTGCTCACAGTCGTGGTCTCCCGTGGCACATAGGTCAGACACCACTGTGGGGACAGGAGGAGACTCAGAATCTCACAGCCACAGGGCCTTGGACGTCTCAGCCAGGATGGCCCCAGCACATACTCAGGGAAACTGAGGCCCCCCAACTAGGTGGGGTCCCGGCCCCAGACCCTCAGTTCAGGGCTGGAATCACTGCACCAGAGCTGACAACCCTGAAGAAGGTGATAATGCTGATGATAAACTAAAACCTCTTGCTACAAAAGTACAGCCCACAGGAGCAGGCCCTTTATCTGTCTTGTTCCCTCTTGTACCCCAAGCGTCTAGAACAGTACATGCAGCAATGAATAGCACATAGAAGACGCTCGGCAAGGATTTGTTAAATAACAAGCATTATTTCATTGAATCCTCACAATAAGATGCATGCTCGTCTCAGATCCGTGTTACAAATAGGGAAAAGTCCTTGCCCTGACCCCGCCCCTAGTCTACTGGAGGCCCCACCCCTTCTGGCTGGTCACATCCCAAAGACCCCTCACAGGCCCACCTCCCCTCTGCAACGGACTCTGAACCTTCTCCTGCCCAGTGCCCAGGCCTCTGGGACTCTCCCTCAGCACGGAAACTCGGGGCCCCAAACCCCTGGGTACAGAAACACGCATAGGTTTTTTAGGCCCTGCTCTTACTGGCTTGCCACCCCTCCTTGCTCCCTGCCAGGACCCATAAAAAGGGCTCTTGGCATCGTCTCTCCCCAACTCCCTTCACCCCAGCCTGGGGACCCATCCCCAGATCAGGCCCTGCCCCTGGCGCTAGTCCTACCGCAATCCGATTCAAATTTCACTTCCAACCTTGCCCAAACCCACTTAGGCCTTGTCCCCACCCGGGCCCCACCCCTGATGTTGGCTCTCAGTCCCCGCCCTGTATAGGCCACTGCCCGCCCACACCACGCCCCAGCCCTGGCCCCGCCCCCAATGTTGACTCAGTCTCCGCTTCAGCCCTGTCCCCTCCCACTAGCTCTAGCCCCGCCCTTATCCTTAGTCTCTCAGCCCTCGCCGCGCCCCGACGCTGACTCAGCCCCGCCCAGTCCAGCCTTGACCTTTTCCCCGCCCTGCTCCCGCCCCGCTCCCGCCCCGACGCTGACTCTCTCGGCCCCGCCCCACACCATGGTCCCGCCCCACACCCTGACCCCCCCCATCCCCGTGCTGGCCCCGCCCCAACGCTGGCTCTCTCAGCCCCGCCCAACTGCCCTGGCCCCGCCCCCACGCTGACTCTCTAGGCCCCGCCCCACACTCTGGCCCCTCCTCCTGCCCCTGCCCCGCCCTAACGCTGGCTTTAGGCCCCACTCCACAACCAGGCCCCGCCCCCTGCCCTGGCCCCGCCCCACACCCTGGCCCTGCCCCAGCGCTGACTCTCTCGGCCCCGCCCCCACCGTGGCCCCGCCCCTGGCTCCGCCCCACGCCCTGTCCCTCCCGCCCCTCCCCGCGCACCGCAGAAGGCCTCCTGGAACTTTTTGGACAGCTTCTCGATGACGCTGTAGCTCTCCACGTAGTCGACGTGTTCCTCCTGTGGCTCACTGGCGATCTGCCGCAGCGTGGCCTTGTCCACGCGGCCCACGCCGATGGCGAACAGCTCGATGCCGCTGGCCCGGGCCCGCGCAGACACGTCCCGAACGCTGTCCTGGGGCCTCCCGTCCGTCACCACGATGACCACCTGCAACACGCGGGGCGCGTGTGAGGCCCGGGCCCCGTGCCCGCATGGGCTGGGCCGCTCGGCCCTCCAGTGAGCCCCCGCCCGGGACCGTTGACAGAAGGGAACACCGAGGCCCCAAGAGGCAAAGCGGCTTGCCCGGGTCACACAGCTAGTCGGTGGCAGGTGTTCTGCCCCGGGAAAGAGAACCTGGCCAGCGGAGGCAGAGACAAGTTTCCTGTGGCTGAAGGACACGGCTGAGGTGTTGTGTGATCTGACTGGGGCCTCTGGATGTCTCCTCACTTAGACCGCCGCCTCTGAGGACAGGGCCGAGCCTGTGTGCCCAACGCCGTGCAGTTCTGCCCTGGGGCCACCAGAGGGCGGCGGAGGCTAAGGAATGGCAGCTCGGCCTCCAGGCCGGCCGTCCTTCCCTTCCCGCCCTGGGAGGGAGGCGGTTCCCACACAGGTGCCCAAGAAACGGAGGAAGATGCCGCCTTTCTCCCTCCATCCCCAGGATGCTACATGCCTTTCCCACAGGGAAAAGACTGCTCTCCTCCCACAGGCTCCTCCATTCTGAACAGTGGAAAGAAGACAGAAGGGACTGAGGCTGGCCCTCACTCCCTGCCTGGGCCTGCCCTAAAGTCGGGGTCCCCACAGCTCTGCCCAAGTCTGGGGCTCAGATCCAGGCCCCTTGGCTGCCTCTCTGCGTCTGACCTGGGTCTGCTTCCATTCCTGGGTCCCCACTCCTCGCCGGGATGCCCAACCCTTGTCTTGGTGACAATAGTACAGTGGCTAAGATAGGCATGGGTTAGCAACGTGGCTCCCAGTGACAGCTCCCCTCCCTGAGCCTCCCTTTCTTCCTCTGGGGGGGTGGCGGTGGTGAGGTCCTCCTGAGAAGACTCAGGGTAAGGAGCCGGGAAGGGCAACTATTATTTTACTATCACTGCCCTGGACCCCTCCAGAGGCCTGGGCTCCTGGCACTGAAAACCTGGCCATGACTGTTCACTGCCACATGCTGCCACCGTCCCCTGAGGCCCACTGTCCCCTTGAGTCCCTACTGTCCCCCTTCAGTCCAGCTTTGGGACTTTCAGTCCACCTGGTGGGAGCCTCCCACAGGTGAATTCCAGGCTGAATGCCTAATGTCTGAGGCCGGCTCCGCCAGACCCTCAGTCTCACCTGCTGGAGGAAGGCTCTCCTCACCTGCCCACCTCAACCGTCACCCTCATGTCAGAACTTGTAAATGGCCCGCACAGAATAAGACCAGCAGGCCGCCTGACAGGTGATTTCTTTGAGGAGCGTAAAGGCTGGGGTTATAGGCCCTTGTCTGTGTGAACAGTTCTACCACTTATTAGCTGGGCAGGTTGCTTACGCTCCCTGTGCCTCAGTTTTCCTCACCTGTAAAAGGGGGGTACCACCTCTGAGCGGGGTTTTATCCATGTGGCACTCATGTCAGGTGTATCTCCATGCCAGAGAGTGAGACCCGGCAGGGGATAAGAAAGAGTACTTCCCCTGGGCTGGGGCCCTGGGCAGATAAATGGCGACTCCTCGGGCCCATGAAGGCTTCGAGGGGGAGGTGCGAAAGCCTGTGGGAGGACCTCCAGGGGAGGGGACACCTGACCGGCCTCACAGGCCCCGGGCAGAGTCCTGAAAAATTACACTGTGGGTGCAAGCTGTGTGAAAATGTTCACACTCGGCCTGGAGCCCTTGGGTGACTGGGGGGGGGGGCATAGCTTCGCTTTTCTGAGCCCCTACCCTTAAAGGCTTATTAAATAAAAGCTTAGCTAACGCTTCTATAGAGCCTATTCGGGACCAGCACTGTGCCGAGCACCTTATGCGTACGAACTCACGTAGTCCTGCTGCAGCCCTTGGAGAAGGTGTTGCGTTGCTCCCATTTTGTAGGTGAGGAAACTGAGGCACATGGGGTGAAGTAACCTCCTCAGAGTGGCACAGCTAGTACGGTGGAGCAGGGGCTTGAACCCGGACAGGCTGGTGGCAGGGTCCACACCCCTGACCGTCAGGTAAGCATCCAGACCGTCTGGCTGTGCCTTCAGGGAGCTCAGACTGGCCAGGGAGCCAAAGTCAACGACACCGAAATAATCAAGTCACCAGATTGTGACTCCTGGGGTCAGAAGGGTGGGTAAAGAGGGTTCCACCCCAGCTCCGCTGCTTCCCGTGGTGGGGTCTGCTCCCCAGCTATAAACGGCCACCTCGCGGGGGCGGCGGGAGCACTAAAGCGCCTGCGGGCAGAGCTCTTAGTGCACGGCGGGGCCGACAAGCAGCGGGGTCCCGCAGGGCGGGGGCACGCACCTTGCTGATGTCGGGGGCCCTGGCGCGCCCGCCCTCGGCATCGCTGAAGGCCCTGGTGATGGCGAACTGGATGGCGAGCCCGGTCATGGTGCCTGTTGACAGCGGCCTGATGCGGCGCACGGCCTGCAGCAGCGCGGCCTTGGAGCCGTGGGCCCGCAGCGGGAACTCCTGCCTCACAGCGCTGGCGTAGTTGACCAGCCCCACCCGCGTGGCGTTGGGGCCCACGTCCAGGGACTCGATGACCTGGGACAGGAACACCTTCACCTTCTCGAACTCCACGGGCCGCACGCTGCGCGAGCTGTCGACAACAAACACCAGGTCCGTGGGCCGGGTCCGGCAGAGGTGCCCTGGAGGGGGCGGCAGGGAGAAGGCAAGAGCAGGGGCGAAAGTCAGGAGGCTGGACCCTCGCAGGCAAAGGAGCAGAGCATCGGGGCCACTTAGACGTGGACTCGAGGCCTCAGACCGCGCAGACTGGACTTGAGCCGGGCTGGCTGGTCCTCTCGTCTGTGTGTGGACACGCGGGCGAGCAACTTGCCAAACGCTCCCAGCTCAGCCCCGGGGGAAAGACAGAGCTCGAGCCTGGGCCTTTGGTAACTCCCTTCACCTCTCTGAGCCTCAGTCTCCTTGTCCGTACAACGAGCTGATGGTCCCGTCCTTACAGGATCCTCGGAGGATGAGCAAAGGGCACGCATGTGCGAGCTCAGGGCTGGGCACCCAGTGGGTGTTCAAGGGGGTGGCGGAGGAAGCCTTTAAAACCCACTTTTCAGGTTCAGCCCAGGGTGGCTGCCACAAACAAGGGGCAGCTATTTCTCCTAGCTGGACAGGAGGGCACTGAGGGCAGGCCCCCTAGGGGTGGGCACAGCCTTGAGGGCCAACGCAGTGCCCGTCAGCACGACCTCTTTCGTCTGAGCCTCAAAGCGAATCACCAAAGTGCACCGAGTTTCCCTCAGCCGAGCAGAGCCTGCGGGCTGGTGTCCAAGGCCCGGGAAAAGGGGCAGGAACGCCTAGTGGCCACCTTGGCAGCCTGATCCGGTGGCCCCCAGGGAGCAATGTCTTTCCAGATTCCCTGGGAGGGAGCACCATCTGCTAGGAAGTGTGTGGAGCTGAAGTGAGGCAGATGGGCGTCCAAATCCCGGCTCAGCTCCTCTGTGGCCCTGGGCAGGTCATCGCACCTGCAGGAGCCTCCGTTTTCTCATCTGTCCAGTGGGGAGAATGAGGCTTCCTGCTCGATGTTGTTGCTAGTTTGGGCCTGCAGCCGAGCAGCGCACAGTACAAAGGCCCTTCCCTCTACATCCCACAGAGTCTGAGCCGCTCCCGACTGGGGATGCAGGAAGAATCGGGAAAGGGAAGTTGTGCTGGGCTGTCCCACCCCCAGCCACGGAGACCTAGACTGGGGCATCAGAGTTCCTCAAGGGACCTTAGAAATGACTCGCAGCCCTTCCCTGGTTCCCACCGGCTGAGGCCACAAATGAGTAAACTGAGGCCCAGAGAGGGAGAGGGAAGTGGCCAAGCCACAGAGCAGTGGGTCAAGAGGCAGGAGGCGCTGGGGCTATCTCACTGTGGGTCTCAGACAGGTCCTCCCCTCTCCAGCCTCAGTTTCCCCATCTGTGCAGGAAGAGTTGGGCATGCTAGGATTCAGTGCCCGAGGCTGGAACTCTGGAAGTGGTACAGCTCGTCGGGAGCCAGTCCGGGAGGTGCTGGGAGGGCTGGCGAAGGGCGAGTGGAGTCCTGGCCCCCCCGAGCTGCACTCATCAAAGAGCTGTGAGCTCAGCCCTGGGCTTGATGCAGCTCCAGATGTGAGCAGGCACTCTGGGTAGCTTCTGCCCTCAGTGACCCAGAAGACAGCGTCCCTGCGGCGTGCATGGTCCCTGAGGGCAGCCTGGGGGCCGAGAAGCCCCAGGGAAGGCTCTGGGGCTCCAGAGAGAGGCCTACTCAAGTCCCTCGACAGAAGAGACAGGGTCACCCCTACCCTGGTCCTTAGGAACATCACCATCTCTGTCGGCTCCTGTGCCAGCCAGCTAGCACCCCTGCCTCCCTGCCCCTCTCCCCATCCAGGATCCCATTTAGCCTCTGCCCATCTCAGTGCCCAGCTCCGCAGGTGGTTGGTCAGGGGCCACTCGCCCAGTGTCCCCCACCTCACAAGGGCCCCCTCACCTCTGGACTCAGGGGGGAGGCCAAGTGTGCGTGGGACCTGGAGCAGCAGCAGGCCGCAGAGCACGAGGCTGGGGCCAGAGATGACCTTCATGTTTCTGGCAGCGCAGACAGCAGCCGGCACAGTTGTAGGGGCCAGTGGGGTCCCCGTCTTATCAACCTCGATGCCCAGCCTCCCAGCCAGGCGGCCCCCAACTGACGTGGGGGCGGCAGCCCTGGCCCCCAGCCCCTTTGAGGGGCGGGGCCCGGGCTGAATGGAGGTGTGTGTGCCGGGAGAGGGAGGGAGCGGCCTGGCCCCCGCTCGAGAGGCCCCTGCAACCACAAGGGCTCCTTTGCCTGCAGAAGCAACCAGAGCTGCAGCTGGAATTCAGGAAATCTCAGGTGGGTGGAGGGTGGCTCCTCCCGCGGCTGGAGCCTGCATGACACGGAGCTGCCACTCCAAGCCTGGGGAAGCCAGAGTCCAGCGGCCTCCTGCCCCAGCCCGGCCGGCACCCTCAGCCCACACCCAAATTCTTCTCCCACCTGTAGTTCCAGCCCCAATTTCCTCATCAAACACGCTTCCCCTTCTCCAGCCTTGGCTGCCCCCTGCCTCTCCCCATACACCCCACTCTCCAGCTGCTCCTGGATTCTTGGAGTTCTCCTCAGGGCCTTTGCACATGCAGAGCCATCTGCCCAGCACGCCCTTTCCTCCCGCTAACTCTGCACAACAGAATCTCTCAAGATCGTAATCAGAGTAACCAGTACGTTAGCAGTTAGTACGTGCAAGGCCGTAGAGCAGATGGTTGAGAGCACAGACTTGGGAGGCATATTACCTGGGTTTGCTATACATTGCCTGTGTGACCGTGGGCAAGTTACTTCATCTCTCTCTGCCTCGGAGTCCTCATCTGGAAACGGGGAATGCTGACAGTGCTTACCTCCTGGGGTTGATTGGAGGAGCACACTTTTATGAAGTGCTCGTTTAATTCTCTTGACAACCTTGCAAGGCAGCCCCTATTATTACCCCCAATTCCCAGATGAGGACCTGAAAACAGAGTTGTGAAGTAACTTGTCTAAGGTCACACAGCTAAGAAGTGTCGTCTCCAGGGCCGGCCCTGTGGCTTAGCGGTTGAGTGCGCGCGCTCCACTGCTGGCAGCCTGCGTTCTTATCCCGGGCGCGCACCGACGCACCGCTTCTCTGGCCATGCTGAGGCCGCGTCCCACATACAGCAACTAGAAGCATGTGCAGCTATGACATACAACTATCTACTGGGGCTTTGGGGGGAAAAGAAATAAATAAATCTTTAAAAAAAAAAAAAGAAGTGTCGTCTCCAGGAGAGGGCCCAGGCCAGCGCTCTCAGCCACCCTGCTTGTTTGCATATGGCCTGGTGGAGGGGCGTCCTCCATGCCCCCTCGCCCCCAACTCCCCTGGGTTAGGCCCCCTCCCTGGGCTTCCGTGCACCGTCTGTCTCACCCACCAGCAGGTAAGCTCTGATTGATTCATCTCTGCATCCGGGCCCAGCCCAGGGTCTGCACAGAGGAGGGAAAAATAAAGGCTTGTAAGTAAAGGATTGTAACCAGGAATGGTCCCTACCATTGCATCTGGGTCCAGTAGTTGACGGGATAGAGTGGAAAGAGCGTGGGCTTGGCCATCTGAGAGAGCCGGGTTCAAATCTACTTCTGCTGCTCACCAGCTGTGTGACTTGGAGCAAGTGACTTAACATCTCTGAGCCTCAGCTTGTCATCATGCAAAATGACAAGGAAATGGTAGCTCTCGGCTTGCCTGCCTCACTGGGACCATGTGAGGAGGCAACGAGAGGACGGGAGTAACCATGGGGGTTGAAGGATTATCACCCTTCCAGGGGGCATAATCACTAACACTTCACTCTGTGTAAATTATCCCTCAGTGAAAGGAAATGTAGACAGTTTTTAAAAACTCATTGCCAGGCACAGCTGACCCGACCAACGTTCTCACAATCTTCGACAATCAAGGTAACGGTCCCTCCCACACGTGACGTGGCAGTCACTCACTCCATCACTGTATCTCTTTCCTTCTCCCGACAAAACTGTGAGGTCAGCAGATCCAAGTGTATTAGCCCATTTGTCAGATGAGGACACTGAGGCCCAGAGAGGTTCGTGACTTGCCCAAAGCCACCCAGCCAGTTTAGGGGCAGAGCCAAGCCTGGATAGAACTCAGGTCTCATTTCCGTTTGCCGAAGTTTTAGAGAACTAGGTAATGAAAAGCATTTCACTGGCTTTTCCCATTTAAGTTTCATTTATGCGTATAATTCACAGCCCTCCTCAATTCCGAAAACCAGCCGAAGCTGCTGATTTCTTTTCTCTCTACCGCATGTAAGTCTAATTCTCTTTGGAGGTGCTGCAGGGTGTGGTCTTTGTGGTGCTTATCAGTTCCCAAAATTGTGTTGTAAATGTGTTACCTTCCCCCCCCCCCCACCCCAGAGGATGTCAGCTGCCCCTAAGCAGGAGTCTTGCCTGTCTCGATCATTGCTGAATCCCTGGGATCCGGCGTGGTGCCTGGCACAGGGTATCAGGTGAGCAAATGAAGAAATGAATTAAAAGAAGAAACTAATGATGTACTGATGACAAGGGGCAGCCTGGGGTCAGCCATGGTGACCCGCAGGGAGAGAGGCACAGTGCTCTCCCTGTGGCCCCACTGATGGTGGACGAGGAGAACGTGAGCAGGACCCTCGCCCACCGCCCCCTCTCCCCCATGGACAGGGCTGTGTCCGGAGCTCGGGGTACAAAGCCCTCTTGGCCGGGGCGGCAGCTGGGCCCATGAAACAGCTCTTTCAGCTCCGGCTCTGAATGGCAGTTCTATGGCCTTCTCAGAGGAACACAGACGCCTTTTCTGTGTCACTGCCCCGCTCATTAGCGGAGCTACAGAAATAGGCTACAGGTAAGTTTTCAGGAACAGAGACGGATTCCCAAAAAAGGGGCAGCTTTAACATTCCATAGCACAGGCTTCAGGGGGGAGCAGAGCTGGAAGTTCAGCATATACCTTGAGGAAAGAAAGTAAATATTTGTGTTTTTAAGATGTGAAACATTTTTCCCCAGGAATCAAAATCGGGAACAGTGTGTCCGGTATTGGCCGGAGAAAAAAATGCATTAACGGGCCTTCTTCGAGGCTGTTCCCTAAGTCAGACAAGCAGCTGTGAAGGGCTCCCGCTGTCCCCTCTCCTTGTTTTCACACACCTCAGGTTTCCAGAAACTTAAAGCCTTTAGTGTTTTATCCAAGAGGGAGCGTTTGTGATAAAATGAGAGGCCCCTGAGCAGAGTGTGGTTCAGTGGAAAGCGCATAGGACCCCACTCCTATGCCCCAGGCTCAGTCTCTTCCTTAAGAGCAGACCTGGTGAGCTCGTGCTCCTCTGATGAGAGATGCCACGTGGTTCGGGGCTGCGTGTCCCCTTCGGCCTTTGGCCACCATGGTCGCAGTTTGGCTGGATCCACCTACACCTTTACTATTGCTTATTTAATCTTTCTCTTTCACTAACTCCAAACCAACTCACTTTTTGAAAAAATTTCTCCTCCTCCGAAGAAATAATAGCCATGAAATCACCGGTTTGATGCACAGTTTATATATTTATTCCAATGTGCCTTCAAATAAATTTAAAACTAATTCAACTTAACTTTTTCGTCCACATATCACCAAAAGTTATCTTGCGTTCCAGTGCCTTGCATGCAGACTTGGAGGAGGCCTGTGAAGTGAAAAGCCCTGGGAACCAGACAGAACTGGCGTTGAGTACCTCTTCTGTCACCTGACAGCTGTGTTGACTTCGGGTGAATCCCCTCACTTTGCTGCTCTTCTGTGTCGTGTCTGGAAAGTTGGGACCTCAATGCCCGTGTCACAGGATGGTGGAGAATGAAAGGTATTGGATGCTGCTTCCTTGTTCATTGTTTTTCCAGTGCCTTCTTGTATTGGTCAGGATAGGATAGTAAGTTGCAGTAACAAACATCCCTCAAATCACAATGGCTTAACACAGGGACTGTTTCTGTCTCATGGCACAGTCTGGGGCTAGACAGGCACCTCCCAGCTCCCCAAAGCTGCCTGCATCTTGCTGTCCCGCCATTTCCAGGTCCTTTGTCTCCAGCCACGTGGACGAGAGAGAGACAGCAAGTGTCTCTCCTGACAGCCTCGGACTAGGAGTACGTGTCACCCACCTCTGCCTAGAAGCCCAGGGGTAGGACGTGGGTATTAGTGAGTGGTGACACTCTCTGTCACCCTTCCCAAGAGAAAAAAGCTCCTGCTGGCCCTACATCACCTCTAGAGGAAAATTTAAACAAAGCTGGACATTTAAGACCCTTCCCAATCTCCTGCTTGCCACCTTCCCCAGGCCGCTGCCAGTCTCTCTCTCTCCCCGCCATCCCCTTCTCTTCTCTGCCCCAGAATGAGTCACTCTCTCCTAGCACATTTTTTTCCTTAATTGCAGCAGATTCCGTTTGGAGTTTACTTACTGGTTTTAGTGACTCTCCCCCACAAGACTGAGAGCCTCAGAGGCAGACTCTGCCTTTTGCACAAGCACATTATCTGAGTTTGTGCTCCATAAACAGTGACTCATTTTGTTTTGGGGGAAACATAAAACCTTGAATGTCAGGCTCTGAAGGAAACTCAAAGGTTATCTAGACCAGAATATCCAGCCTGGCCACCCCTCACGCCAACCTGGAGAGGTTGTGAAAAATACAGAATCCACCCACCCACGTTGGATGCCTCCTCGGGGCCAGAGGGTCAGCCCACACCCCCAGGGGCAGCTGTAGGAGCTTTCTGTGGAGAGTGGCTCCCAGTGTCAATCATGCTGGGAGAGGGAATGAGCATTTGGAGGGGGAGGACTTAGATTCAGCTCTGGGGGCAACCATGGCAGACCCAGTGGACACCCTCCGGCCCCAAGGCCCTTCAGCCCCACGACCCTTCAGCCCACCTGTGGGTTTACCTACAGCTGCACACTGACAGAGAGCAAGGCAGCCTGGGGATTCACCGTCCCCATGGCAGCCCTCGACCAGGGAGGGATGGGAGCTGTGGATAAACGCCTCGGCTTCCCGTTCCCGGAGGTGCTCCTCACACTTCCTCAAAGGGTCCCCAGCACGGCTGAGCCCCACAGAGGTGACCTGTCTATTAATGCAATTTTTACTGGCTTTTACCCTTTCCCTGCCTCACTTTCCTGGGACTGCTGTCTTCCCTGGGACCACCTCCCAAATAAACAACCTGCACCCAATTCCTTGTCTCAGGATCTGCTTTTGGGGGAACTTAACGGAACCTAAGGCAAAGCTTTCTCAGTGTGGGAGTCCAAGACGAGGTTGAGTTTGGGGCCCTCCCAGGGGTGGGGGAGAGCAGGCCCCTGACGGGGGGGGCAGGTGAGGGCGAGGAAGGGAGGTGCCCGAACAGGACCCCGGGGCCAGCCAGGAACTGCGGGCTCTGAGCAGAATCCTCGTCTGGAGTTCCTTCAGTTACCCCTAAATTGTCGATAAAGTTTGGCTTAAGTTTTTCAAAGAAAAATACAGATTCCCAGGCTCCATCCCAGACCCAGTGAATCTGTATTTCTAAGCTCTCCAGGTGGTTCTGATGTAACTAAACCACCGATCACGTCTAACTTCCCACATGAGACATAAATTCTCTCTCTGTCTCTGGAAAGCTGTGTCCAGCCTATGGTGGGACACCTCTCGGACAGGAAGCTCTCTGTCCCCCAAAGGATTCCATCCAGCTCTGAGAGTGAGCAGGTCTCCTGGTGTTCCATGCTCAGTGACCGGAAAGTCATGGTCATGCCCCCACTGAGTTGACTCTTCCCTTATGAAAACATCCTCATTTCCTACACCCATCCTTTTTTGTGTGTGTGAGGACAACTAGCCCTGAGCTAACATCTGATGCCAACCCTCCTCTCTTTTTTGCTGAGGAAGATCAGCCCTGGGCTAACATCCATGCCCATCTTCCTCCACTTTATATGAGACGCCGCCACAGCATGGCTTAACAAGGAGTGCATCGGTGCGCGCCTGGGATCCGAAACTGAGAACCCCGGGCTGCTGAAGCGGAGCACTCGCACTTAACCACTATGCCACCGGGCCGGCCCCCCTACAACCATCCTTTATAACACGAGTTTCAGCCCCTTACCAGCCTGGTCCCAGCTCCCAGTGGCATCTCATTTTGTCTCTTTCCCTCTTAAAGCTCTGAGCCCTGAATTTAATATAATCCTCCAGCAAAACAGAATCTATTTTCTCCCCCATTTTCCAAAATACCTAACCTGTATTCGTGCTGCCTGAAACCCCTGCTGTTTTCCCCTCAGCCTCAAAACTGAGCCTCTGGAGACCTGAGAAGAGCACGTGAAGATGTGCCAACAGTAGTCAGCTCGCCTGTTCATCCTTCCGCTTCAAAACTCTGATCTACACAAACCAGATCTTCAGATATTCAGGATTGCTGCTGCTGCCACTTAGAAGTCTAAGGAGAGAAGAATAAAGTTCCTCCAAGCTAGGAAGGGGCGGTGTTTTGCTTCCTACTGCAGTGTAACAAATTACCACCAATTTAGCAACTTAGCACAAAAGTATCACCCCACGGTTTCTGTAGGTCAGAAGTCTGGGCCCAACTATACTGCGCTCTCTGCTCAGGGCCTCACAGGCTGAAACAAGATGTCAGCTGGGCTGCGTTCCTTTCTGGAGCCCCTCGGGGTCCTCTTTCAGGCTCATATGATGGTTGGCAGAATTCAGTTCCCTGAGGCTGTCAGACTGTGGCCCTTCCCTGCCCCCATCCTCTTGCTGGCTGCCAATCAGGGCCACTCTCAACTTCTAGGCCGCCCACAGTTCCTTGTCATGTGGCCCCCTTCAAGGCCCTCTCATGTTTCATATCCCTCTCATGCCAAGTCTCCCTCTTCAGGAAGAGTTCAGCCCCTGTAAGGAGTCACCTGATTAGGTCAGGCTCACCCAGGATGATTTACCTTTCTTAAAGTCAACTGTGCCATGTAACATAACCTAATCACAGGAGTGACTGTCCCATCGGATTCACAGGCTGTGCCCATATTCCAGGGGAGAGACAGATCAAGGTCAATGTCATTGAGGGCCATCTTGAATTCTGCCTACCTCTGGTGGTATATATGGGGTACAATGAGGGAGGGAGGGGGAGAGCAGGGCATTGACAAGGAAATACAGCATTTTTCAGTTTGAAGAAAGTTGCTTCAGGGTCAGTATGGGAAGGACTAGGTGCTAATTAACATATGAAAACTACAGCCCAGTGGTTACTCTTGTAATTTGGTCTCCAGGCCCTTCCCTTTGTGGTGTGTAAGTGATGAAGGCTGGTGGGGAAAGTGTCCTGTGGAGTTTGGCGACCCGGAAGCAAGGCCTGGCCCCGTTCTGACTCGCAGAGTGACTGCGGGCAACCGAGGAATGTTAGTGTCAAGGTGGCTCCACCCGCAGCCTTCAGAAGGATGGCCAACCGCAGAGACGTTCACATCTTCCCTTCCCACACCCCCCCCCCCCCCACTGAGTACCCGACATCCGTTCCCCAGGGCGGAGGAGCTGGGAAGGTGCCCAGAGCGTCCCTAGTATGTTCCCCCATTGTCCCAGCTGAAGTGCTTCAGAATGCCTTGGCTCTTCCCCAAACCCTCTGACAGGACTTCAGCTCCACCGACCTATAAAATTTCAGCCACGCGGCCCGGTCAAGGCCAAGGCTGGACGTGTTTCTAGTGTTGCAAGTTGTGAGCTATCGGAGGTGACACTGGCTCTCCCAGGCTGGAGTCGCCCTTTGACGTGCATGCTCCCGTCTCCAGGCCTTGGCCCATGCCGTCTCCCTGCCTGGATTGTCCCCCAAGTGTGTGGAGCAGTGTCCTGCTCGACCACCCGGGCCACTGAGATGACAGCAGAACTGTTTCCCAGAGAGACTCTGTTCAGTTTGGGCCGTGGTTCCCTCGTGCTGGCCGCTCTCTGCCGAGCCTGCTGCCCATCAGAACGCTCTTGGTGGCTAATTAGGGATGCTTCCTCCTGGAGGCCCAGGAGAGAGACTGGAATGTGGGCACTGGCCTCCGGGGAGCCCGCCCGGGCAGGAGGTGGGCAGGGCCTGTGGCCGCAGAGACCCACAGTGGCTGCTGCTTACACCCACAGTAGAGGGTGTAAGCAGCAGCCACCCAGAAACCCAAGGATGTGTCTTCCCCTCACTGCTTTTAACGTGGAAACTGCTTTTCTTGACACTTAAAACTATTTCATTGCAAATTGGAGACATTCCCAGGGTGCCTGATCGGCCATGAATCTCTGGTCTCGCCGAAAGTCACGCAGAGATCCCACACAGTAGAACAGCGTGCCCACACACACAGGGTGACTTTTCCTCATCTGCAAAGTGGGTGGACCCACCCCCACCACCCGGGCTGCTGCAGCGTGGCTGGGTTGCCCGTCCTGTCCACGGCCCCTTGAGGCCCCAGCCTCTGGGTATGAGGTGTCTCACGTGGGTGGTCACACGTCACCATGCTGTCTTGGTCTCAGGCCCTAGAAGTGGTCGGGCAGGCCGGAAGCCAGAGGCTGGACAGGGCAAGGAGGCATCTTCATCTGAGGGCACGTCCGGGGAGGCCATGGGTCAGCATCGTGTCCCACTGATGCATTAACCCCTCCAGGACGCTGGCTAACACCCCACCCACACGGCATCTCACCTACGTGTCCACAGATGACGCTCACACGCCAACCGCCTCCTCCTCGCTTTCCGGAACTGCAGACCTATAGACACAGCTGCCTCCTAATCTCCACAGCTCCTCCCATCACGTGTCCCCCAAGGTAGCTCAAACACAACACCCCCAGAACTCCACACAGCCTCTTTCGTCCCTCGTCCCGTGTCCTCAGCTCAGAGCTAGGACCACCATCCCAAATGCTCTCCAAATCTGGGCACCTGCCTTGACCCTCCCTCTTCCTCCCTTCGATGTCCAGGCCCTGCAGATCCTGCTTCCCAAATGGCCCCTGAGTCCCCCAGCCCCACGGCCACTGCCGGAGCTCACACCGCCAGCACACCACACGTGGACCCCTTCCCCGTCAGCCTTCTGTGTGGGGACCCACAAGGGCCCCCGTCCTCTGTCACGAGCAGCCCCGGGGCTCTTAAGCCTGTCCTCACTGCCAGGCTTATAACAACGATCACGACTCAGGCCCTATCCTCAAGGGGCTTCCCTAGAATGATGCCCTCACCTGCTTGCCTTGAGAGGTGGAAGAGGTGGGCCAGAGAGGACCGGAGGGCTGAGCTGAGGCTCCAGCCAGGCCTGTTGGAGTTAAACCCCAGCTCTGCCCCTCAGTCGATCGTGACTTTGGGCAAGAGGCTTGCCCGCCCTGAGCCTCAGGAATAATCATCGCGGGGCCGGCCCCTTGGCTTAGTGGTTAAGTGCGCACGCTCCGCTACTGGCGGCCCGGGTTCGGATCCCGGGCGTGCACTGACGCACCGCTTCTCCAACCATGCTGAGACTGTGTCCCACATACAGCAACTAGAAGGATGTGCAACTATGACATACAACTATCTACTGGGGCTTTGGGGGAAAAAAAGGAGGAGGATTGGCAATAGATGTTAGCTCAGAGCCGGTCTTCCTCAGCAAAAAGAGGAGGATTGGCATGGATGTTAGCTCAGGGCTGATCTTCCTCACAAAAAATAAAATAAAAAAAATAATAAATAATAAAAAAATAAAAAAAAAACAGCTTGCCTGGAAATTTCAGGATACTGTTAAAAATAATAATAATCATCATCATCGCATGGCGCCTGCTGTGTGGGGCACAGCGATGACACACTGCAGGGTCCACTCAATTACGGGGGACCGTTCCTGCTGCCCTCACAGTCCTGAGGACCTGAGGGGCTCCCACTCGGCCACCTGGGTTCGATTTGCCGACTCTCCTTCCCTCCAGGAGAGAGACGGTCCGGGCAGCCCTCACTGCCCAGCCTGTGCGCAGCCCCCGCTCTCCTGGGCCGGCTCCTTTCCAGGCGTCTAGCTCCAACAGGCCCTCTCAGTGGGTCCGAACTCGGCCCTGTCAAAGGACCCCTGTATGAGCCTCAAACGGGGCATTGATAGGGCCGCAGCAAGGGCTGCCCAGCAGATCGTGGGCTGGCTTGGCTTGGCGTGGCCACGCGACTTCCCCAACCCAGGTATTTCCTGTTCCTCGGGCCAGCCCCGTCCCGGCCGCCTGGCCACAGAGCACAATCCCGCTATACATCTCAGCCTGTTCCTTGGCTCAGCGCCAGGGTGGGGGTGGGGGGAGACGGGGCTGTCACCCCAGCTGGTCCTTGGGACACACAGCCGTGGCTGCTTGGCACCCTCTTGATGAGGATGCAAGGCTGGAGACGTTGGCCAATGCCCTCATCCCGTGACCTCTGCCCCAATCCCCATTTGATGGGGTTCCCTGGGGGCCTCTTTATATGGTCCCTTACAAGAAGCAAGAGCTCACCCAGACTGGGGCCCTAGCCCCTCTCAACAGCCTCCACTTGGAGTAGAAAAAAAGGCACTTGGTCTAATCCCTGACGCTGCGTGGTCTCAGGAAAGTCACTTGATATCTCTGGGCCTCAATTCCCCCACGTGTGAATGCGAGCTCGCTGTCCATCTCTATTACAGCCTCACTCTTTCAGTGGCTTGGGGATCTGATAAAGAGCAGATACAATCTGTGAAGAAATCTGCTATCCTCAAGAAAAGCTGACCACCCCAGAAGGTTGACAACACCTCTCCAATCCATCGCCTTCTCTGCCTCCCCCCAGGACGACCTCACCAGCCTTCTTATGGGTCCTTGCGTTTGGTCTCCTCCTTCCTAAAACCCAACCTTACCCCGTCACTCCCCTGCCCAAAACCCCTCAAGCACTCCCCTGTCCCAGGACAGGTTCCTGCTCCTGGGGGCGCCATTCAAGGCTCTATTCGTTCTCTTTAGATCCTGGTGACAGAGCCCAACTCACTCCACCTTGGGCTCTCCACTGACTTTACTCTCAGGCAGGCCCTCAGCCGCTCAGCTCAGGAGGAAGAAGGCCAGAGAAAGGTGGAGAAAGAGAGAAAGAGATTATTGAAGAATTTGATTCCTGGGCCCAACCAAGAAGCCAGAAAGCCCTGGACTTTTCATTCATCTGAGCCAGGAAACATCACAGCCACCTTTTTTTCTTTAAATAAACTTGGTTCAGTACGGTTTCTGTTACTTGCAACCATCTCCTTCCTGGAAATGCCCTTCTCGGCTGAAGTTGGCCGGGGTGGGCTTGCAGCCAAAGAACCTAATGTATGCAAGGCTGTTCGTGATCCAGGCCCCAAGGCCTCGCCAGCCTCCCTCCCTTCCTCACTTACAGCCACGCTGAGCTACTTACCCCAGCTCCTCTCCCCCACCTTCCACATCTGGCTGCTTTTGCCCAGAACATCCTTCCCTACTCTGCTTATTACTGCCCACTCATCCTTCAGATTCAGCTCGGTGTCACCTCCTCCAAGAGGCCTCCCCTGGTTGTCTGAGGTCCCTCCGACTTTCCGTATCTTGGCATTGCTCATGTACTATTGTCATTATTTACGGATGTGTTTTCCCGTACCCCAGACCATGGGTAACTGGAAGCCAGTCTGACCCATTGCGGTCAGCCCCAGAGCCCAGCACGGGACCCGGCTCCAGGAGGGTACTCTCCAGGTGAGAGGAGTTCACACCTTACCTGGGGGACATCACGGTGCTCACAAGGTCCGTGACTTGTGATCAGAAACAGGGCCAGGTCATGACCCTCCCTAGCTGGACGTGGCCCCTTGAGTTTCTGGACTGAACGAACAGGCGTGTGTGTGTGTGTGTGTGTGTGTGTGTGTCTTGGGGGTGATGGAAGTAGGGTTCCCGGCCCCACCTACACCATGTTTTAGGAACCACATCAGCCAGAGAGAAGCGTGTTGCTGCTTTATTGAAAATTCTTCCCCTTCACACACGAAGCAATTACAAGGGGGTACTGGCGGGAAGCCTCTTGCACAGCCCTCTCCCTCTGTCCCCCCTCGGACCCCAGAGAACCTGCCTCCGTGGCCCCATCTCTGCCTTCGGGTCAGCTCCCTCGGGAACCCCGGCCCACAGGGAGCAGGCAGAGCAGGGGGTGTTGGGGCTCAAACCTTCCCCACCCCCACCACCAACACGGGCCCCCCGGGCAGCGTCTGTGCCCACAAAGGGTTTGCCTGTTTGGACTGAACTAATCTGTGGATTTAGGCCAACAAACGGATTTGCCTGATTTCAGGGCTGAATTTCTGCTTGACCACAAGCGTCAGGCAGAACTGAGTCTCCTACAACCGAATGGATGACGGGTGGTCGGGACTGTGGAACGGCCTGACAGCTCGTTAGTAGAGCTGCCCGTGGGGAGGGGCCCATTCCACAGAACCCACAGCCATGTGACTACACTGACCACGTGTGACCGATGGTTGAGGATGACAGCTCTTTAGCAAACAATTGCATGTTTGAAGGGACTGTTTGATGATTGAAACAACTATTATTTCCTGGAACTAGCCATTTAATGACAGTTTGGCAACTCTCTGATTGAATTTTCATTTGATTTAACAGTTACTCAGCCATTCAGAAGTACTGAATTGACCAGAGTGGGCAGCCGGTTATTGGATCAGATTGAATTGAATGGTTTAGGGGCTAATTTGATTTTTTTTTTTTTAATTTTATCACTATTCTAAACTGCCGGCTGGTTGGCTGACTTGATCAGTGTTTAAAGCAAGCTATTTCGAGAAATTGGATACATGTATTTGGCAGGGAGGACTAACTGATGATTCCTTGACTAAATTGCTGTGTGAACTAACTATTTATAACCAATGCAATGGACTGTTGTTGGCTGACCAAATTATTTTACTGAACTGACAAGTGTGTTTGGTTGGTCAGCCCCCGGGTGAAACTGGTCAAGCTGAGAGGTGTTTAACCAAACTCAGTGAATTTAGAATGACCAATCGTTTAAACACACGTCAGAGCTGATCAAAATAAGCCGAGCGTTGTTGGACTGAATTCATGAGAGACCCAAGGAGTCCTTCAGCCTGAAGGGTTGACCCAATGGTGAGCATCTCCCAGGCCCCGCGGGAAAAGCAGGCCAGCGAGGGGGACACAAGCGGATTGTCCTGAAGTCAGCCAGGCGGTTCTCCCAGGCCACAGGGGCCACCAAAGCGAAGAAGCGGATTACGAGGCACCTCCGCCCCTCCTAGCACCAGGGCTGAGGCCTGGCGGGCGTCACACTTCTGAGTATGGGGGCGGCGCTGGGCTCCCCTCCGGAGTCTTGCACGGCAGAGCCAGGGCTTCCTCGTAGGACGGCAGGACCACCTGGGATGGACAGAGAGGTGAGGGCTGAGGACTGGCCAGAAGGAACCACCATCCCAACCTGGAGTCCAGGGACACCATCCCCCACCTCTGGCACGATGATGATGCTGAGGACCACTAGCACATCGTGGGTACTTTGTCTTCCTGTAGTGGACAGACTCGCCTCTGCCTGTTCAGCATCAAACCCCCTTATTTTGATAACAGCATTCTCAGTCCATGTGCTTTCAGAAGAATTGGTCCCATCCCTCGTATCCAGGGAGTGTACATGCGACCTGGGTGTGGCTGCTCAGAGTAGAATTTCATCCCCCTGGCTATCATCATTGGTTTGGGGATAAGCTTGTGACCCACGCTGGTCCAATCAGACACATTCCTGGCACTTTCTTTCTGCTGGGGTTGCTGAGAGGGTGGGATGTCAGCCTAGGGGTTTTGGCAGCCATTTTGCCACCATGAGAAAAGGGCTGCCTAAAAATGGAGCCAACACTGAGGAAAGTAGAGTCAAGAGATGGAGAAGATGAGATCACGTCCTGATGTCAGGTCTCAGCCAGGCCCAAGCCAGACCTCCTTGGACTTTCAAGTTCTGTGAGCTAGTAAGTTCCCTTTTTTTACTTAAGTCAGATAGAGTTGGTTTCTGCTAGTTGCAACCAAAAAAGTCTTGACTAAGACAATCCCCATCTTACAGATGAGGAAAGTGAGCCACTAGTAATTTAAACCAGCTGCACTTTCCCATCACTTCTCCAGTTAGCTGCTTCTAAGTGCCCCTCATCACTCTGTCTGGAAGGCCCCTTCCCCTTTCCCAGCTAACTTGTACTGATTGACAGTCTAAGACTTGGTCAAGTGTCACCTCCTCCAGGAAGCCTTCCCTGACACCCCAGATGAGGCCGGGTGCCTCCTCTGTGCTCCCATTGCTCCCGTGCTTCACACCGAGTTGTAACTGGATCTCTGTTTCTGGATTCACTCTCGACTATATACTCCTATAGGATGGGTGGCAGCTGAGTTTCCTCTGCACCCCCAGGGTTGGCTATGAGGCCAACCAAGAGTAAGAGGCAGCAAATGTTGAATGCATGAACAGAATCCTAGACTGTCCGAGCTGAAAGAAATCTTCACATTTCTTCTGGTCCAACCCTCATCTTACAAGTGGAGAAACTGAGGCCCAGCAAGAGAAAGAGACTTGCCCCAAAGGACACAGGGAGTGGCAGAGCTGGGACTTGACCCACCCCCAGGCTCACCTTCTGGAGCGTCTTGCTGGTCCTCTCCTCGGCCGAGTTCATGTACTTTATGAATCTGTAGCATCTCCACACGCACTTGAACATGTAGACCTGGAGAAAGGCCCGGGTCAGGCTGTGCTTTGCTGACCCTCCTGCTCACTGCCCCAGCAGGCCCGGGACGGACGCCGGGCATGTCCTGGGGAGCCCCAGCTCACCCCAGAAGGCAGCATCCAGCTGCCGCTGCTCAGCCCCCTATTCTGGTGAGGGCGCCTCACCTGCCAGTCCCAGATATTGCCCGTATGTCCCTTTTCACTGCCCCACAGACTCTGCAGGAAGGGGCTTTTTGGAGGTTTCTGGGCCATCCTGCAGCCTCCCCGGCAACAGTCCTGCAGATTCTGCCTCTCCACCCCCGGGGACTGGCCGCTCACTACCTCCTGAGACGGCCCCGCCCATCTTGAGACAGAGCTGACGGTGGGAAAGGCTTTCTGCAAAATTGCTTAAGATAGGTAGTTTTTTGGGCCGGCCCCATGCGGCTGATGTAAGAATTGGGGAGAAGATTTCCAGGGTGGGGAGTGAAGTCCCCAGGGGCACATTCAAGGCACAACAGCCAATGATTCTCGCTCTGCCCCCAAACTGCCTCCCAGGAAAGGAGAGCAGCTCCTGTCATCTGGAAGGTCCCTGGTTTTATGGAGTCCCACAATGGGGACCTGGAGGAGGCAGAAATAAATAAAATGAACTATGAAAGAGTGAAGCACGAAGAGGCAGGGAAAATCGAGCAGGTGGAAAGAGGCCAGTGAGGGGCACAGAGATCCCCCACCCAAGGAGGATAAAGAACAGGAGGGGAGGGGGAGATGGGCTGGGGTGGGGGCTGGGAGCTGTTCTCTGGGGAGTGTATGATGGAAGCCCCCATACTGGTTCCCCCAGCCTCCAGGAAAGTTCTCACGGCACATCACTCGTGCACTCGTTGGGGGTCGGTTCTTGGAGGGCAGTTAAGAGGAGTGAAGCCCTGTTTCCAGGTTGGCATCAGGGGAGGCAGAGACTGCTTGGGGCCTCAGAGGAAAGAAGGCGGTGACGCCCGGTTACAGCCACCCGCACGGAAAGCCTGGGAGGAAGTGAACCCGAGAGCACAGTGCCGGCCTCGGAGTGGTGGGCTGGAGGGCTCTGCCTTCTGCTCATCTGCAGTTTCAAAATGTCTACAATGGCCATTTGTTAATTTCACAATCAGAACAGAACACTTGTAAAAGCCCTTCATTCTGTCGAGTTGACATCAGCCTCCCCGTGGCTTCAGGCCACAGGTCCTGGTTGCAGCTTCTAGAATCCCCATAACAGTCCTTTGGGTGTTTGGAGACGGCAATCACGTCCTCCCGGAGTCATCACTTTTCCAAGCTGAATCGTCCTGTTTTCCTTGCCTCCCTCAGATGGCCGAGTTTTCCGGCCTCTTCACCCTCCTGGCTGTGCTGTGCTGCTATTAACACTCCAGTCTCTCACCATCTCTCTAAGAATTGGGACCTGAAACTGGACTCTATCCTCTGGGCCTGACCACTCCAGAGAAAAAATCATTCTCCCCCCTCCTTCTTATCACCGAACCTCTAGTAACATGACCTCAGGACCCATCTACATTTTGGTGCCTGAGTCACATAAAATTGTGACACGGACAAAGCAAGACTTATTATGTCCTTTTCACAGAGGAGACCTGAGGCACGGAGAGAAGTGACTGGAAACCAACCACACAACTAGTGAAGGGAGAGCTGGGATTCAAACCCAGCTCATTCTGAATCTGATTCCAGACACAACACCTCCTCCTTTCCTTGGATCAGGGCCTCTCTGGGTTACACATTAAGTCTCTGACACCTGAACACAGATGGTCTTCACGGATCCACTTCCTCTAAATGGGGTGTCCTCAAGGATCCCAAGTGAGGTCAGAGGAGCTGGTGTAGGGAGGGCTGGAGCAAGGAGCCAGAAGAAGGGAGGGTGGCAGCGGAAGACACACTTTTTTGCCTCCTAACAGTCTGGCGTGGGTGGGCCTGGGGCACAGCCTCACCACCCCTCCCAGAGCAGTGGGGCAGGGGCCACTCACCTTCAGGATGAGGACCGTGATGAAGGCAATGGAGAAGATGATCATCATCTTGACGAACTGGTTACGAGCCATACCCTCCTGGCTGGGGAGGTAATTCTGCAACAGATTTGGGGACCACATCAGTGCCCCTGGAGGAACTTTAACAGCACCCACATGTCAAAGAATAACAAGCCAGCTCCCCACGTACGCAGGAACACGGGTGGCTCAGTTGTAATCTTAGCTGCTCCCTGCACGGGCCCTAGGAGGCAGGTGCTACCTACCACCAGCTCCATATGACAGGCGAGCAAAGCGGGTGCAGGGGCAGACGCAGCTAAAGCCCACCCAGATAGCCTCACCTGGCTGGTGCTCCTGTCCCCCAGCCCTTCTCTAGAGGATCGTCTTGGGTGCTGAACCACCTAACCCTGAAAAACCTGGGAGGTTGGGCCCCTTCCCCTAGGGGCAGCTCGTAACGGAAGACTGACGGATACAAGGCTACTGTTCTGGGGGGACAACCTCTGCGGTATCTGCCAATCTGTGCACACGTTCCTTGACACCTCTCTCTTTGGAATGTAGAGCTCATCTCCCCTTCCTCGAGTGTCGGCGGACTTGGAGACTCACATCTCACGAATAACAGAATGGGCAGAGGTGAGTGTGACCTCCCAGACAGGGTTGAAAAGACGGGGCGGTTTCCTCCTCACTCTCTTTTGACTGCTCACTCAGGGAAGCCAGCAGCCACGACGTGAGGACGCTCGAGCAGCCATGGTGAGGAATTGAGGCAAAGGGCCATGCGAGTGAGCCACGTGGGGAGAGGATCCTGCGACCTAGTCAAGCCCCTGGCGTCCACAGCCCCATGCCCGTCTCGGGAGAGAACCTGAGACTGAGCAACCCGGCCAAGCCACTCCCAAATTCCTGATCCTCACAAACTGTGTGGGATAACATGGTTTGTTGTTTTAAGTCACTATGTTTGGGGATCATGTGATAGACAGCAATAACAAATGAATATTATTTCTGCGGTGCAATTCACGCTCCTGGGCTCCCTCTGGGATCCAGCACAGCTTCTCCTAAAGCCACGTCTGCCTGGCATCTTCCCCTGGTCTGAGCTGCTTCCCCGACTCCTCTGAAGTCTCCTCCTGAGAGCTCTCTCTCGATAAATCACTCACACCAGAATCCTCCTCCCAGACTCCACTGCCAGGGGACCCAGCCTAGGCACGGAGGCCCGGGGGAGGGAAGCAACTTGCTCGAGGCCACACAGCCAGTGACGGGAGCCGACCCTCGGCCCAGACTCACCATGTGGTTCATGGACTTGAAGTTGAGATAGGTGGGCACTTCCATGTAGGAGCTGCAGAGGGTCAGGATGCTCAGGCAGAAGTCCAGCAGCTTCAGGGTCATCAGTGGCACCTTGGAGGGGCCCTTTAGAGGGCAAAGACGAGGAGGAAGACGACGGATCATCAATTAAGCCCCAGACCAGAGGCCCCGGCATGGTGAGGTACGTGGTGGGCTCTCAGCTTGAGAGAGTGGCTCAGCCAGAGACATCAGCCACTCTCTAGCCCACCGTACCGGAGAGAAATGGACACCCAGACGTTCGCACCAAGCGCTGGTGGCAGACCTGGGACCAGAACCAGGGTCCCCTGACTCCCAGCCCAGGACCCTTCAGCAATACAGCTCCTCAGCCTCTTCAAGGACCATAGTCGGGGGAGGTGTGGGAAGTAACTTTTGGGGAGCCGCGGCCTTCCCACTGTGGATGCTCATCACCGGCTTTACCCATCTTTATCTTACTTTCTTCAACTTGCTTACAAAGGAGGGACAGCATAGGGGCCAAGGACCAACCCAGGGCTTATGCTCTTTCCTCTGGTGTAAGTTCACACGGGGCGGGCATTTGTTGAGTGCTTCCCACGAGCTGGGCACCCTACATACATTTTCATCTTTAATGCTCCTGAAACATGTTGATGAGATGCGATCACAGACACGTTTTACAGAGGAAGAAACTCAGCGTGATTTGGAGGGACTCGGGGACTTGCTGAGAGTCACCAACTAGGCTCAGGCCACCCTCACTGGCCTGAGCTCCTCCCACCTCCCCCGGCTGGGCCGGCTGGGGGCCGGGGCTGGTACTCACGGAACGGCTGCTCCGGGAGGCAAACTTGAGGTAGGCGGGCAGCTCGATGTAGGAGCCCAGCAGGGTAAGCAGGCACAGGAGGAAGTCCATGATTTGCAGGGACAGGAAGGGCAGCAGGTACTTCTCCCGGTTCTGAAAGGCAGGCCCAGCACTGTCAGCGGGTCCCTCACACAACAGGCCCCACACAGCCTGATTCCCCAACCGCCCCCTCGCTGGCAGCCCCCTCCCCTCCCCAGTCACCCCCGCCCGCCGGGCTCAGCTGAGGTCACCCTGCGCAGATCCACACGCCTGCCTCTGAGTGAGGCTATGAGGGCAGGGAGAAGGGGAGACCCAGGCCCCGAGGCCGAGGAGTCTTGGTGTCGCGGGAGACACAGGGACCAGTCCCCATTTATAGAGACAAGTGCTCCAGGGGCTCCAGGAGCAGGGTCTGACTCAATTCACTTTCAAGAACCCAATGAGGAAGGGCCATTTTACAGATGAGAGGGGATCAGAGAGGACTTCCTGGAGGAGGGGACACTGGGATAGCTCTGGAAAGAAGCAGGAGGGAAAGGGGGAGGGTAATGGAGGCAGATAGCAGCATGAGCAAAGCCCGTGCTGCCTAAACAGTGGGACCTTCCCCCATGCGGGCACTCCCAGGGGTGTTCAGTCATGGTAAGAGGCCCCAGGAGGCCAAGGCTGAAGCCCCCCTCCTTCAACAGAGAGCAAGTGACTGCTGTGACCAGTAGTGATGCGTATGAGCCCACAGAGGGGGCCAAATCGCAGAAGGGGTGGTTTTGTGGCTTCCCATGTGGTTGTCTAAAGTCACTCAGGAGGCGGCCGAAACAACCCAGAGTGAACCCCAGAGCCTTCCGGGACGACCTGGTCCATCTTTCTAGCTGGACCATTTGTGTTTCTGCACGAGCACCCGGGAGCCACAAGGCGAAATCGTTCCCTGGGGCAGGGCTTCCGTGACAGTGGTGTTAGCTAGGGGGGATGCTGGCATCTCAGGCAAGGTGGAGACGTTCCAAACCAGAGCCACGTCATTGTCCCACTCTGCTGGCCCTGTGAGTGCCAGCCACCTTTCCGGGTCCTGCCCCGTGGCTGTGCGGCAAGGCCCTGACTTCCTGCTCCCCTGGGGCCGAGGGACAGATGAGTTCCTCTTTTGGAGGAGGCTGAGCCGCAGACTGTCTTGACCCTCTGCTCTGCTCCCTGGATGAGCTAAGCTGGATGGTCTACACTCTCTCTTCTGCTCCTCTCACTGAATACAAAACCCACCGCTTTCTCCCTCTCCCCCAGCCTCAGAACGATCCTTCCTCTTTTTTCTAGCAAAATTCCCTTCTTCTGTTTGCAGTTTAAAAGGAAGTGGTCACCAGCTAGTTGTCCCCAAAGTGTCAATGATCTGCGGCCGCCCACTGTGCAGCCCTCCCCCGGCCCCGGGGAGGGGTATTTAACAACCCAGGCCTCCAGCCCAAGGAGTCAGGTGTGGAAAAAAGGCACTCAAAAAGGTAAGCGTGAAGATCTCTAGGATGCAGGTGGGGCCTCCCAAAATACCCACCTCCCACCATCTCGGCAGCCAGTGCTGCCCACCCGGTGGGTGGGAATGGGAGGGGGTCAGGAGGGCAGCTGGGACTCCTTACCCCCCCCAGGTCCTGGCTCCCCTTCTGCTTCCCGCAACCAGGCCCTCACCTTGACCACTCCGATGAGCAGGCTCAAGCTGATGACAAAGAGCATGGTGATGAGCAGGAAGCTGGAGATCAGGTCGGCTGAAAGGCAAGGGAGAGGGTGAGGACACAGAGGTGCCCCCGGGCACCCCTCCCAGACTCTGGGGACCACACTTGGGGAACTGCCGGTGTGGGGGCTGGGACAGTGAACAAGAAGGCCCAGGCCCCGTCTCCTGCAGTGCTCAGTCTTGAGGGGCTACAAAGACCGCAGACAACATTTCGGGTAACACAGGATGGTGTAACAGAGGGTGCCGGGCGGGAGGGCAGGCTGGGTGTCTGCTTTAGCCTGGGTGAGGTCAAGGAAGGCCTCTGAGGAGGTGGCCTGTGAGCTGAGTGACCAGGAGTCCAGGCAGGGACCCTGAGACAAGGCCGAGCTTGGTGTGGTCAGTGCAGCTGGAGTGTGGAACCAGGGGGAGCCTGGAGAGAGATTTGGGATGTGGCTGGATCCCACAGTGAGGAGTTTCGATTTTGATCTAGCACGGTGGGCAGCCATTGACGCGTGTGAGCAGGAGAGGCCTGCCGCCACCTTTCTAAGCAGGTCAGGTTTACGAAGCGCCCCAGCCTGCCTGCTCTCACTCCTGGAGACCTGGGGCGGGGGCTCGGGGGCCAGGTGGAATGTCCCCGTTTGTAGATGAAGGATCTGAGGCTCGTCTGAGGCTCTGTCTCTGCCTGGCCGGGGGCCCTCCCCTCCCCTTCCCCCACTCCTCCCCCTACGGCACCCCCTGACCTACCGATCCTGAGGTAGCCCATCTGCGGGAGCTTGCAAGAGGCCTTGCCACGGGCCACCTCCACTGAGTGCTCGATGAACAGCAACACACTCATGATCTGGCGGCAGAACAGAGCATCAGTCAGCCGTGGCCTGCACAGCTCCACCAACCCCTCCCACCCCAATGGTGTGCATCAGGCGCCTGTGAGGGGGCATCCTGGGGAAAATGGAATGCCAGTTCAGTGGAGCATCCTGGGTGAGTGTGGCCTGTACAGATAGACAGCACAAGCTCATAACCCCGGTTCTTCCTCTTCCCAGCTATGTGAGCTTGGGCAAGTTACTTGACCTCTCTGTGCCTCAGTTTCCCCCTCTGTAAAGTGAGGATAATATAGTAGCTACTTTAGGAGGTTATTATGAGGACTAAATAAGAACATCCCAGGAGGGCATTAGAACCACGCTGGGGTCTCAGTAAATTGGTAACTGACCACTGAGACCAGGCTTGGGGGTGGGGAGCTGAGACTGGGCCCCTCCTCTGCACCCCCTTTTATGAAGACAGGCTCTGGGCATCATGGGATCTTAGTCACAGCATGTGAGCATCATAGAGCTTCAAGTTCTTAGAATCATCAGCACAGGCCTGGGAGCATCTGACCCATGAACCCCCAGGGTACACTGTCAACCCCATCTCCCATCCCCCTCAATTTCCCCATTTGCAAAATGAGGATAATAATAACATCTGCCTCATAGGGTTGTAGTGGGGCCAGATGGGATATAATCTTAAAGTACCTGGCGGATAGTAAGCACTCAATCCATGCTCACTATTATTATTACTACTATCCCCACTGGACTGTAGGGTCCAAGCAGGGAAGGCCAGTGCCTCTCTTGTTAACTTCTCGAGCTGTTGTATTTGATGGATGGATGGATGGATGGATGGATGGATGGATGGATGGATGGATGGATGGGTGGATGGACGGATGGACGGATGGATGGGTGGACGGGTGGACGGGTGGGCGGATGGGTGGGTGGATGGGTGGATGGATGATGGACGTATGGATGGATAGAAGGATGGGTGGATGGGTGGATGGATGGATGATGGATGATGGATGGACGGATAGATGGACGAACGAACCCCATCCCCTCAGGGGACCCTTGCTAAGAATGATGGAGAAGGGGCAATCTGACGGGCCTGAGTGTTGGGGTGGCCCTGGCAACAGCTGAAATCCAGCCACAAAACTGCAGTTTGAAAGGACCTTGGAGGTCCCCTTGCCCATGCCCTCTACCTTCCAATGCAGGAATCCTGGGCCATGCAGCCTCTATCTACGTGCACCCAGCCATGGGGAACTCACAGTCTTCTGTGTGTCCACGTCCTGTAGCAGGCCTTCTGCCCTTCCCCCACCACACACACACAATACTCCAGGCACCATTCACCCACACTGAGAACAGCAAGACTGTCTCCTTCCTCGTAGTAGATGCCCTACCTCTATTAAGATGCTCTAAGTTTACATTGGCTTTCTAGGCAGCCCTGCGCTGGTAACTCATGCTCAGCTGACAGGCAACCAGACATCCACCATCTGTTTCCCCCTTGCTGACTGTGTGGTTTTTTTTTAACTCAGAGGCAGGTCTCCATCTGTCTTCCTGCCATGTTACATCCTGTGCAGGGGCCAGAAAGGCACAGCACAGAAGAGTGATGAAGAGCTGGGCTCCAGAGTCGGACAGAGATGGACTTGAGTCCAGGTCACTATGTGACCTTGGACAAGTCACTTCACCTCTCAGTTTCCTCCTCTGTAAAATGGCAATCCTTGGATTTCCTAAGGGATAAACTGCATTGTGTTTGCAAAGCACTGAGCTCGGGGCCTGGCAGTGGGCGCTCACAAACAATGTGGGGCCGAGCGGGACTAGGAGTAGGTGCCAGGGGGCTGGCAGAGAGCTCGCTCTAGCTGCCCTACCCCCACCCCCCGGTGCAGGGTGAACCAAAAGGGCTTTATTTCACCGGGAAGGTTGAGAACAACTGAGAGCGGAAGGCAGATGTGGTGGGGCTGTGGCCAGAAACCACAGGAAACAGCCCTGAGACAGAAAAGCTGCTTCCTTGGGCCCTAAGGCCGAGCCCCAGCCCCTCTCCTCCCAGTTCCACCTCTAGTAAAGGAAAGAGAACAGGAGGCCAACCACGTTCAGTCCAGGACAGAAGAGGACACCCTGCAAGGTAGGGAGCTCCCCATCCCTGGGGGTGTGCCAGCAGAGCACAGATGTGTCGCAGCTGGGCTTGTAAAGACACATGAGTATCTACCAGGGGTGGCGCAAGAAGACTCTTGAAGTTCTAAGAATCCAGGATTGTGTGAGATCTGGAACAAAACTCAGAAGCAGACAATCCCAACCTCCGATTGCCAGAAAGAGCCTCCGTCTGCTTATTTTATAAGCTCCTTCTGCTTGGTCTATGAGCTCAGAGAGGTTATAGGTGGCTTGCCCAAGGACACACAGCAAGTTGGGGACAGAGTAGAGACTGGAGTCCGAGTCTCCCAGTGCTGTCCTGGTGTCTTCCCATACACCCTGTCCCCCAAAACACCTCAGAGCCCCTGCGGGTCCCCACCCCAGAGGGCTCACAGGTCTTGGTCATGCACCAATGTCAGTAAAACCTTTTGAATACACTCTTCTATATTTCTTTGTTTATTAAATCATATGCATGTGCTACTGTCCTGGTTTATCATGAACATCATGAAACTTATACAGAAAAACATCCAGAAATTAATAAAGAATATGATGGAAAAGTTTAGAAATTCTCCTATTGTCATCCTGAGGCCCCAGTGATCACCTTGGACATCACCCCACTTTGGGGACCACTGGGAACCCACTCCCCCTAGTTCCTCAGTTCTGGCCCCAAACATCTCTCATTGCCCTGCTGTCATGCCTGCAACCCTGCCGTGAGCATCCCAACTGCAGCTCTCAGACCACCCCTCCTAAATGTCCTGTGACCCCGGGAAGGGAGGGACATTTGAACAGCCTGACTCCATGCCAGGTGTGCCAGCCACACCATCCCAGTGATCCTCCCACGACCTAGTTAAGGGACTATTCTTAGTACTCCCACCCGCATTTCACAGATGAGGAAAGCGAGGCCCAGAGACATCCAAGGCCTCCCAGCTGGTAATTTGTGGGGCCAGGATTCCAATCCAGGCCAAAGAGCCCTAGATCTGATTCTCTTCCCCTCCACCGTCCTCCCAGCATCTCCCAGCCTCCTGGCTCTGCCTGCGGCCTGCCCTCCTTCCTCACTCCCGCGTCAGTGCCCAGCATTGTCAGAGGGGCACCGTCTCCTCTTCCCTCTGCAGTCTTCTCTCCCTCCCTGCAGCTTACGCAAGAAGCAGCAGCAGGCACCAGAAGTATTTCTACTTTTGTAAAAAACCCGTGTTTAAAGATAGGCCCACCCTTCCCCACCCTTCACCTTCTCAACAGTCCAGTAGGGGAGGAGGATGATCCTGTCCCCATTTGCCGGATGAGAACCCGGAGGCCCACAGAAGGCAGGAAGCAGCCTAAGGTCACAGTTTGAGGCGACCTCGGGGCCTGACTCAGACCCTCCCCTGGCCCCTAACCTTTGACAGAGGACCCCAGCCCCTGACCCAGGAGAAACAGAGAAGGCTCAGCTCCCAGGAGATGCGAGTAGAGGAAGGGACATTTATTGAGCACCTACTGTGTGCTCACATCTGTGCATACAGGCTTGCACCACAGTCTCCCAAAACCCTGCAAGGGAGGCAACATTTTCCCCACGTTACAGATGAGGAAATGGAGGCTCAGAGAGGAGCATCACATGCACTGTGTCACGTGGCCTGGCTGGGATCTGAGCCCTGCGGCCTGTGCTCCCAGGGTCCAGGGCTGGGGGTTGCTCTGGGACCCAGCTCCTGGTCTCTCCAATCCTCCGCCCACCCTCCCCCATCCCTGGATACTAGGGGCTCAGGACACAGCAGCCTCCCCCACTGCCTCACTGCTGTCTCACCTTGGCCACGTCCTGGCTCCTCCCTGGCCTCAGTTTCCCCCTCCAGTCAATGAGCACAGTCACCCCATTTGTACCCAGGCCCACTGGGGTGACTGAACACAGGAGAGGCAGGGAACAGAATTCTTACAAACTGGGGCATGTCACCCCCAGGCTGCCGGATCTCCCACCCCAGAGTGCACGCTGCTCATCAGAAGGCCCTCACGGCTCCACCCGTCCTCCACCAAGAGCCATCTATAGTCCCCAGAAAGTACCTTCTCACCTACAGCATATGCTAGGGAAACCCAGAGACCTCAAGAGTCCAGATTTCCCAGGCCACCTGGCCCTTGCCTTCCCCTCATCTCCCTGGTTTCTACCTGGACGCGGCGCTGCCCCTCCCTGAGCTCTGAGGGCCTGGCTGGGCTGGGTCGGGCACGGGGCTTCTCCCCCACTACACGCCCAGGCAGACAGCATTCACCCACCACTGCCCCTCCATCACAGCAGCTTCTCACACTCTGTTCTCCATCCTACGCTGGTGAGATCATGCCGGTTAAGAGCCGGGGAGCTGGAGTCAGGTGGTCCTGGCCCCACTCAAGCTCTGTGCCCTTGAGCAAGCCACTAACCTCTCTGAGCCTCGGTCTCCTTGTCTGGGAAGTGAGGATAATGGTGGGACCTACCTCGCAGGGCCGCTGTCAGGTCAAGTGGCATCTAGCATGGAGCCAGGCAAACAGCAAGGGCTTCATATGTGAGCACCGTTGGCAGTGCGCATTAATCTGTGTGGGTGTTCATTCGCTCCCCAAATTGTTCATCCAGTAAACACTCTCTGGGCACATACCACCTCCAGGCCTGTCTGGATAAGCCACTGCTCCTCGCCTGCAGGTGTCACAGTCCCCAGGGAAACCCAATGGGTGATCAGTGTGTTCAGAGCCATGGCAGGGGACATGCAGGATGCTTAGAGTAATCACTGCTGTCTGGAAGTCTCAGGGAGGGCTTCACAAAGAGGAAAAGCTTGAGTGCAGCTTTGAAGGATAAGTAGGAGTTTTCCAACAGAGAAAAGCATTCCAGGAAGAGGGAATATCGTGTGCAAAGGCCTGGAGCCTGGCAGTGCAGGTCCAGGGACACTCGGGGGCGGGAATGCCTCTTCTCTGAGAGAGGGCATGTTTCGAGTGGGGACTTGAGGCCCAGAGAGGGGCAGTGAGCAGCCCAAGGTCACACACAAGCCTGCTGCAGAGCCAGAATCAGCCTCAGTCCTCCTGACGCCAAAGTCTCAGGCTGTGTGACCGCATCAGGCCTGGCCCTGCTCAGCCCGCCCACTGCCACCCCTACTCTCCATTCCCCTTTTTCGCCTCTTCTCTCTGCTCTTCCCCGGCTTCAGTTCCCACTCTCGTCCCCATCCTGCCCCTCTTTCACAATAACAAATACGACTTCCCTAAGCCGAGCAGAGGAGGAAGTGGCCAGGAGGCCAGGAGAATTTCTGCTTTCCTTCTGGCTCTGAAGAGCAACCAACAGCTTGAGCTGAAATAAAGGGGGCAGGGGTCGTAGGAGGAGAGGGGAAATCAGGGAGGGCAGGGTAGTGGGGGCGCTATTGAATATGGCCGAGGCCATAATGGTGGAGATGCCACAGCTGGACACGGTGGAGGAAATGTTGGTCCGGGGACTGACAATGGTGACCGTGCTGGGAAGTAGGGACTGGTTTTCCTGTCATTGGGTCTGGCGTGGTGGTGACAGTTATGATCATGTGTGCAGCGATAACAGAGGTGACAGTGGATGTGGCAGGAGTGTTGGTAATGGAGGAAATACCAGTAGGCATGCTGGGAAGTGGTAATTAACTGCAATGATCATATGACCACGATGCTGCTGATGTTGATGACAGTGGTGACCTCATGATATGAAGGTGGTGATGAAGATAATGGAGATGCGGGTGGTGACACCAGATCCCCCCATTCTGGGTTCAAACACCAGTTCCCCATCCAGGAAGGTGGGCCCACTCTCTCGGACCTCCTGGGGGCTCAAGACACACCAGCTCAGAAGCAGACAGGCAGCGACCCACCCTCTGAGACTTCACTGGGTAAAATTTGCAAAGAGACCCAGCCCTCAGCAAGCACCTACTGTGTGCCGGCCGGTGCGTGGGCACTCTCCTATCCAGTAACTTCATGTGCTCCTCCTAACACGTTGGGGAGGTCAGCATTGTTCCCCCACTTACGTATGAGGAGAGCAGGGGCCTGGGTGTGACTTGGCAGAGGTTGCACAAGGAGCCTGGCCTTGGCTTCGCCAATAGATAATGCAATTTGCAAAATGGGTCCCAGGTGCACAGCCCTTCCTGTCCCTCTCCACTTTCAGGGCTGCTCCACCCTGAGCCTGTGGCCTTAGACCGGCACACTTAGACAATTATTATTACTATTATCACCCTCTCCCTGACGCTCAGTGCCCACAACTTCACAGCCTACCTGTTTTCCCTGGGGGCCCCTGCGTCGTCTGGGATGAGGATGGGAGAGGAGAGCCAGATGCGTCAGCCTCAAGAGGAAGCTCCCCTCCTCCACCCCTACCCCATGCTTCCTGTCACGGCTTATCAGGGGGCGACGGGGTCGGGGCCATTCCCCCCGCAGAACTATCTCCCCGGCCACCTCCCCAGCCAGCCCCGATACCACTGCGAGGCCCCCCTCCCAGAGCCGAGGCTCAGCGCAGCCCCAGCCAGGCTGCCCCCGCCTCCTCAAGAGCCCGGCGTCTCCCGAGGCTGCTGCTCCACTGTCCTCCCTCCCGTCTCCGCCCCCTCAATCAAATGTCCCCTCTGCCTGGCCACTTGACTTCTCTGTGCCTCAGTTTCCTCATCTGTAGAACAGAGAGAAGGAACCCCCCCCCCCACTGGCAGAGCGGCTCTGAGGAGCAGATGAAGCGATGTGTCTGCTCCCAAAGTGGAAGATTCAGACAGATCAGCTGGCCAGCAGAAGAGCTTGTGCACAGACAGGAATCGAGGTCCCCGTGGCCTTGGCCGCGCCATCTGTAACAGCCTCGAACTGGAAACAACCCCAACGTCCTCCCGCAGTAGGACGGGCAAACACAGGGTGGTATATTCATGCAATGAAAGATGATACAGCAAGAGGAAAATGAGCTGGCTACACACAGCCAAACGGATGGAGCTCACAAAAGTAATGTGGAGAGAAAGAAGCCACACACAAAAGAGCACGTGCTGTGTAATCTCCTTCCTCTGTAGTTCTAGAACTACATGTATAGGAAGAAGTCAGTGGGGGCAAGGTTGTGACGAGGAGGGGGCACTAGGGGCCTCTGGGTGCTGGTCCTGCCCTATTCCTTAATCCGGGTGGAGGTGACAGGTTCCTCTGCAAACGTTCAAGATGTGCACTCATGCTATGTAAGTTATACATCGATAAAAGGTTTACAAAAGTCAAATAAAAGAGATCGGCTGGTACCTACTGCGTGTCGGGCCCTGGGGCCTACAAAGATGAGTCAGGCCAGGCCACCCCCTGGATGAGCCTCCGGGCCTCCAGGCCAGGGGACTCAATCCACAGGGCCCCAGCAGTTGGGATGCGGAGCTGTCCTGGGATGGGGGCTGCTAAGAACTCAGAGCTCAGGAGCGGGGGCTCCAGGAAGGCTTCTGAGAGGCGATAAGTCTTAAAGAAGATTTCTCCCAAAGGGCAGAGGGAAGGGTGTTCCAGGCAGAGGGAACGGCATGAGAAAAAAGCAAAAGTGGGTGAGATGCATTCAAGAAACTGCAAGAGGTTTCTCTTGGTGAACTGTGACCTGGGGTCATCCATGGACCAGACACACAATGGGCCCCCGGGAAACCGTGGCTGCCGTGCGGCTGGGCTGGTGGAGGGATGTAGGAGATGCCGGGAAAACACACAGTTTTACAGGGGCGCTGACTCGGGCTGGCAGAGAAGGAAGAAAGCGTGCTCTGGGCAGAAGGGACAGCTCGTGCAAAGACCGGGAGCCCTCAGAGGGCAGAGCTCAGACGGTGCTCGTTGAGGTTTATCACCCTGCAGCGTGGGAAGTGCCACGGTGGGAGCACTGCGTGGAGAGCAGCTAGCTCTGGCCTCCTCTGCCTGTGCCTGCACGTGGCAGCCCAGCCAGGCCTGCCCTCTGCCCTTTGCCCTCTGACCTTCCAGACCTGCCACCAAGGAAGAAGATGGCAAGCCTTCCCCCGAAATGACAGGCGCTAAGGGTGAAATTCCTGGCCCAGTGAATCCCAGGGGCCTCTGCCATTCTTGGGTGGTGGGGGGTTCATCAAGTCGCCCTTTATGGGCAGAATTTGGGGCTCAGAGTCAGCCTCCAGGCTTGGCCCAAGCCCCCGTGACCCCCACTTCCAGAGTATCTGGGGAAGCACCCTGTACCCCCCAAACTGTCCCCATAAGCCACCACTTCCCTATTAACCTTCAGAGCAGAGGCTCCCACATGAGAACAAGTATCACTATTACTCCTGAGCACTTAGGAGAAGCTGGGTCCCCGTCTGAACGCCCACACACCCCATCGTATCACCCACCCCTCAGCCATGAGGCAGGTTCTGTTAGCCTTCTCATTTTCTCCCCATTTTGCAGGTGAACTTGAGACTGCATCCGTACACGTGGGCTCTGTGTTTCTAAGAACATGGCTCCCCGGGCTATTACAGCTGACCCCCACCCCACGGCTGCCAAGAAGCCTGCCCCACCCCGTCACGGTCTGGAGCAGCGGAGCCCGGGCGGCCAGCAGGACACCTGGGCTCTTGTTCTTTATCTACCACAAGCTGCAAAGCGGCTTGCCCTCTCTGAGCCTCAGTTTCCTCTTCTGTCAAATCGGGGCTGCAGTGGCAGCCGCCATTTGTGGGGCCCTCACTAGGTGCCAGGTGTGTCTCCCACCTAGTTTCCTTCAAGTCTCCTGCAGGTCGGGGTCATGGACCCCCATTTGACAGGGGAGGGAGCTGAGGCTGGGAGTGGGGGCGGTGCCTTGCCCCGGGGCAGTGGGCCCCGAAGCCGGGCTGACGACTGGAGGGGCAGGGAGCCCGTGCCCCTGCCCTGCACAGCTCTTTGCTCAGCTTCCTGCCTCACCAGGGGCTCGGTGCAGCCCTTCCCACGGCAGAGCGGGGTCCCCTGGGAGACAAATGCAGGCCTCACAGTGAGCTCAGAGCAAAGTCCTGGTTCCAGGCCGCTGCCTGAGGCTCAAAATAAAAGCCTCACTTCCTGGGGGCCTCAGGGCCGGGGCAGTGATGGAGAAGCCTGGCCCACCCCACCTCTGCCCTCCGGCTGCAGAGCCCAGTCTGAATGGGGCTCCAGCCCCTCCACCAGGGAGGACCCCTCTCCCCGGCTGGTGCCTCCCCCAGCTATGGCCTTCGGACAGCAGTGGGTCCCTCCAACCAATGTGACCCCCAACGGCTGGGACCACGCCCCACCTCGCATTCCCAGAAGCCCCTTCCTTCCCTTCCCTTGGGCCTGGGAACCAGGCAGTGGAGAGGGGATGAGGCCCAGCCAGTAGTCTGGCCTGTCCTGGCACACCTTACACAGATCACTGACCACATCACTCGGCCCACCAGGCCTGGTGCAGTGGGGCCCAACTTTGCCCCCAGAAGGCCCTCGTGCTGCCCCCATCAGCCCAGTGGCCTCCAACGTTTTATAGGCTAGAGGGTGGGACACACACCCCAGAGATGAGGAGCCCTACTCAGTTCCAACGAGGGCCCCCTCGACCATGGTGCTGGGGAGGGGCCATGACCCCCACCCAACCCCACCAGCCTCCCCACCCCTCCAGGAAGGGCACTGGGCAAGGCTTCTCTGCCCCACACGGGGGCACCAGGCGTGAAGGTGGAGGTTCTAACAGATTCGCCTCAGGGGCTTTCCCACCTGGCAGTTGGGGCCTATTTTTAGGCCCCAAACAGATGAGCTTTCAAATGGGGAGGGGTCTCTGTGGTCTGCCCCCACTCTGGGCACTCACCAGCCAGCCCCTCACTCCAACGGGGCCACATCAGCTCAATACCTCGAAACGGTCACCGTTGAGACAGGGACAACTGGCTCCATTTAACAGATGTGGAAACTGAGGCCCAGACAGGAAAGGTACCTGCCTGCTCAAGGTCATGTCACCAATGAGTGAAGGACATGGGCCTGTGAATTTCTCCATCCCAAAGTGGAGCAGAGAGAGGATCCCCTGGACTCTGAGGAGGACAAATCAGGAGGGCTTCCAGGAGGAGGAAGCTTCCTGTAAGCTGGACCATAAAGAAGAAATGAAGACTGAGGGAGGGAAGGGGCTCCCAGACTGACGGACCATCCCCAGCCCTTGGGCCAGGTGAGGAATTCATTTATTCGCTCACTGGTTCAGTCCACACACCTGTATGCCAGCAGTGGCGGCCTGGAGCAAGCCCCCGCCCCACCTCCCTGTGTGAGCTGGAGTAAGTGGGGACCCTCCTGAACCTCTGTTTTCTCATCTGTAAAACAAGAGGATTGAGCCAGGCAGCGATCCATCCTTTCAGCTATGCAGCCTGGAGGAAGGCGGGGACTGGGTCCGGTCTCACCCCTGCTGACCTCTCCGGCCTCCCCCACCCCACCTCACGGCCATCCTCCCTGCACCCCAGCCCTATGAACTTCTCAGTGTTTCCAAAGCATCATGTGCTCCTTCCCACCTCCAAGCCTTTGCTCCGTGGGGACCCTCCTGAACCTCTGTTTTCTCATCTGTAAAACAAGAGGATTGAGCCAGGCAGCGATCCATCCTTTCAGCTATGCAGCCTGGAGGAAGGCGGGGACTGGGTCCGGTCTCACCCCTGCTGACCTCTCCGGCCTCCCCCACCCCACCTCACGGCCATCCTCCCTGCACCCCAGCCCTATGAACTTCTCAGTGTTTCCAAAGCATCATGTGCTCCTTCCCACCTCCAAGCCTTTGCTCCTGCTGCCCCCTCCACCTGGCGTGCCCTTTTCCCCCAGTATATGCAAGCGAAGCCCTGCGCACCCTTAGCACTCAGGCCTCCTCCAAGAAGCCTTCCCTGAATCCCCACCTCCCTCCCAGGCTGGACTAAGGCCCCTTGTCTGTGCCCCTGTAACAGCCAGCGCTGTCATCCATCTAAGCCATTATCACAGCTTCTCCTTGGCAGCCTGGAAGCCCTGGAGGGCAGAGGCCGTGAAGGAGTTGGGCCTGCGTCCCGGCCTGGGACTGGGCACGTAAAATAAAGACAGACAGAGAAAGTATCTGCATTCACTGGAAACGCCTTTAAATAACTGAGGTTACTTAGTTGCTTTTTTTTTTTTCCAATGTAAAAAGTAGTCGCTTGAGGGGCCGGCCCAGTGGCTTAGCGGTTAAGTTCTCACGTTCCGCTTCAGCGGCCCAGGGTTCGCAGGTTCAGATCCCAGGCACGGACTCACTCACCGCTCCTCGAGCCATGCTGGGACGGCGTCCCACATAGCAGAGCTACAACTCTACAACTATAATACACAACTATGTACTGGGGCTTTGGGGGGAAAGAAAAAGAGAAAAAGAGGAAGATTGGCCACAGATGTTAGCACAGGGCCGATCTTCCTCAAAAAAAAAAAAAAAAGGTAGTACACTTGAGCAACCACATAAAGTAACAGTGGATTATAACCCAAAGTGTAAAAATAACTAAATCACTTCTTTATATAATAAATGAGGAGACCAGACACATCTCCCGCGAGGAATTCCACATAATTTGTGTAGCTCCTCTGCCCTCGAGGAGGGAGAGCAGAGCTCCCCGCTGCCTAGATGTGGGCTGTGCACGATGACTTCCTTCCGAGGAGGACAGTAAGGAAAATGGGGGACGAGAGTGACTTTTCGGGGGAGAAACCTGACAAACACGACCTCAGCCAGGGGCTCAAGGTCAACACCAAGAGTGACAGGACGCTCCCTGGTGCTCTAGTGGTTAGGATTTGGCGCTCTCACTGCTGCGGCCCGGGTTCGATTCCCCATCAGGAAAGCCTTTCTTCTGGGGCCGGCCTGGCGGCACAGCAAAGTGCACGCGCTCTGCTTCGGCGGCCCAGGGTTCACAGGTTCGGATCCCAGGCGCACACCAACACACTGCTTGTCAAGCCATGCTATGGTGGCGTCCCATATAAAGTGGAGGAAGATGGGTGTGGATGTTAGCCCAGGGCCAATCTTCCTCAGCAAAAAAAAAAGGGGGGGGGGCCGGCCCGGTGGCGCAGGCGGTTGGGTGCGCGCGCTCCGCTGCGGCGGCCCGGGGTTCGCTGGTTCGGATCCCGGGCGCACACCGACGCACTGTTTGGTAGGCCATGCTGTGGCGGCGTCCCATATAAAGTGGAGGAAGATGGGCACCGATGTTAGCCCAGGGCCGTCTTCCTCAGCAAAAAAAAAAAAAAGAGGAGGATTGGCGGATGTTAGCTCAGGGCTGATCTCCTCACAAAAAAAAAAAAAAAAAAAGGAGTGACAGGACGTGTCAGCAGTGCGTACCTCTGATACGATGCACTGAGCAGAGCACTTGACCTCTGCGACTTTCCTCCCCAAACACGCTACCCAAGTGTAACCACAAGAAAACCAGCAGACAAGTCCCATTTGAGGAATATTTGACAAAACGCGTCACTGGTACTCTCAAAACTGTCACGGTCATCAAAAACAGGGAAAATCTGAGAAACTCTCCCAGGAAGAGGAACGTAAGGAGGCATGACGACCAAATGTAACGGGGAATCCTGGGTGGGATCCTGGAACAGAAAAAGGGCAGTGGGGAAAGCTGAGGAAATCGGAATAAAGTATGGACTTCAGTTAACAACAGTGCATCGATATCAACTCATCAGTTGTGACAAATGAGCCATATTCATGTAAGATGTTAACAGAGAAACCAGGCGTGGGGTAGACAGGGACTCTGTATCATGTTCGCAATTTTTCTGTAAATCCAAAACCATCCTAAAATAAAAAGTTTGTTTTAAAAGTAGTGCATGCTCATTGCATCAAATATGGAGAATACAAAAAATTAGGAAAAAATTAAAGCTTTCACAATCCTGTAACCCAGAGACAGCCGTGGCTAGCATCAGCCCCATTTCCTCCTGGCCTTGTTTTGGTGCATCCTGTTGCTACCACAGAATTGTGGTAGCAATTCTGAAATCACAGAATTGTAAGCTGTTTATTACGTGATGCATTTCTAGTGGGATTCCAGGCACCTCGGAGAGGAGACGTCAGGGAGGGAGAGATTTCTGGGCAAAAGGGTCTTCTAGGGATCCCTACCCCCTGCCATTGACTTAGGGTGGGCTTTGAGTTGCCAGACAAGCCAGGACCAAAAAGCCCACTTTAAGAAAGTTCTCGGACCGCCCTCTGTGTGCAAGTTTGGGTGAGAAATCATCCGTGACCCAGAGACTCTTCTACTCAAACCCAGCGACATCGTGAGGAAGACCCTCCAACCAGAAGCCGAGAACCCAGCCTCCCCCATTGGACACAGGAGGATCCGCCCGTAACGATACCCCTGATGACTCAATAGGCGCTGTCTCGGGACGTCAAGGGCCCGATTTAACCCTCCCCAGAGGAGCTACGTCCACAAATAGCTCTCAGTGCGCAGGGTTGTCACCCATGACTGGCCCCAGATGACGACCGATCTTAGCAACCAACACATCTGGACAGCAGCTTCTCTTTTTCCATCCAGATGTTTGAGGCCCTGACAGCACACCTGCCACCCGGCCTGCTGGGCCGCAGGAAAGCCCCCAGCCCCTGTCCTTTCTGGGAAAGAGCAGAGGCTTCTCCAGAGGGGGCAGGAGGACAGTCCCCCACTGGAATCAACCAAGGACCCAGCCCGGAGGGGACTACCAGTCCTACAGCTTCCAGGCTTCTCTTCTGTTCTCATACCTTTTCCTGCTCTAGAACATTCCATGGCTCCCCATAGCTACTGTTACAGGCAGTGGTTCTCAACTCGGAGCTATTTTGCTCCCCGGGGCACTTTTCGCAATGTCGAGATATTTTGGGTTGTCACAACGGCTGGGTGCTACTGGCGTCTTGTGGGCAGCAGCCAGGGATGCTGCAAAACAGCATGCAATGTACAGTTTGATCCCACAACAAAGAATTCTCCAGCCCAAAATATCAATAGTGCACTATGGTGAAGGTCCAGACTCGTGCCTCCAAGCCGCTACCAGCCCCTGCTCCCCGCCCCTGCTCTCCAACCTGAAGCCTCCAGGCTGGTCTGTGTGGTGCCCCAGCACAAGCCACTGTCCTTCAGCCTCCACACCGTTGCACACCCGTTCCTCCCATCCATACAACCCACAACCAACTCTACGCCTCTGCCAGTGGCACCACCTCCGAGAAGCCTTCCCTGATCCCTTGCTTGAACATTCTCCAGCTCTGTGGGCCGGCACTGACGTCACTCAACCATGCACAAGTGAGGGCCTCCAATGGCGCCATCAAGAAGAAACCTCGAGTCACAAAGTCCGGGCTTGGCAGAGCAGCCCCCGGGCCCAGGCAGCCTGCCGACCCGTTCGGCTTGGTCTTCATGGGGATCTCTTCTTTACCTTGAACCAGTCACCAACATGAAAACACCAGAAGATGTGACATAAAAACCTGTGGTTCCTGTTTCTCTAAACGGCAGAAGAGCAGCACTCAGGGTCCACAGTCCTTCGTGACAACAGTCAGCAGAGAGAGAGAGCGGTCGCCAGAGCAGACCCAGCACAGGCTCCCCAGGTCCCCGAAGTCCACCTGCCTCCTGCACTCACTTACATGACCTGCCTGGCCCCTGGAGTCGTGGGAGTTTGAGACCTCTGAGCCAGTCCACACCCCCTTACCCCTCATTTTATAAAGGAGAAACTGAGGCCCAAGAGAGAAGCTTGTCTAAGGCCACACAGCCGGTTAGTGGCAGAGCTGGGTCACTGCTTCCCACAGGGACGTCTCTGTCTGCCACACTGTCCTTGCGAGAATGTAGCACAATCTCAGAGCTTGAAGAGGCCCTGAGGACGATGTGGGGACAACCAAGGTGCCATTCGCTTGTCTCAGGGTCACTTTTGCACAGGCAGGAGTGCAACCTCTGAGCTCCTCCCGAAATCAGCCTTCTGGGGTCTGCCGGATTGACTCCAGGCGCACTGGCAGCAGGCTCTGTGACTGATGCACTACCAATAATAAATCGCTCAACTATGTGTCAGGTACTGCCTTGTAGATATTAACCCCCTTGATCCTCACAACAGCCCTATCAGAGAGGTATTATTCTCATGCCCATTTCTTAGATGAGGAAACTGAGGTTCAGAGAGGTTAAGTAAGTGTCCCAAGGCTGCCCACTTAGGAAGTGGTAAGGCCAGGATTTGCACAGAGGAGTCTGGATCCAGAGGCTGTGCACTGACCACTGAATAGCACTGCCCCTCTGAAGGCTGGGGTCTTGCCACAGCCCTGCCCGCCCTGCCTGCAACAGGAAACAGATGAAGCCAGGTCTAAGCAGTTTAATGCAGACCACTGCAGCGAGCCGGATTTAGGCTAATTTTGAGGAAGCCCTTCCAGGCTCATGAGAGAACTGCTAACCACAGGCCCTGAGTCACCCCAGGAGGAAGGCGCCTGGGTCTGGGGGAGCTGGGTGTGGCTCGGAGTTGTGGAGTCGGGGGATGGGTCTGGACAGGAGAATACAGAGACCCCAACCTTCAGCCACTGAGACAGAGGGGGAGCCTCTGGCCCTAGGGGGCTGTGACTCGCCCACAGTCACTCTGTGAGTTAGCAAGAGACAGAGGCTCTACACCCGGGCTGTGCACACCAGCCTCCGAAGGGGAACTGCTGGGCCTGCTCCTCCTCGGGTCGCCCGACAGGAGCTCAGGCCAGGCAAGTCACCCCGCTCATGAGCACGAGATCTTGAGTTTTCTTTTGTGGGGAAGGCAGTGGTCTGCCCGAGTATAAGTTAAGAGGACTCAGCACCCTCCCTCCCGTCTGGAAGCACAGAGAGGAGAGTCCCACCTCTCGTCCCCTCCAGTGGCCCAGGCCCCACGGGAAGAGTGGAAGCTGTGCTTGTGTCCTGACCCCATATCCTGGCAAAATCCCAGCCCACGTTTCTCCCAAGATCCCCAGTTTCTGAAGCACTTTCCTATCTGCTGTTCTGTTTGCCCTCGGATAACCTGTGGTTACATTTTGTCCATTTCACAGAGGCAGAAACTGAGCCTCAGAGCGAATGCGGTTACATTCGCTTGAAACGAAGACCCCTGCTCCCACCACTGCTCCGCTCGGGGGGCCGCTGCAGGGTCCCCTTTGCCCCATTTGACAGAGGGGGAGACTGAGGCCCAGAGCAGGGAAGGGATTGGTCCAGGGTCCCACAGAGAGGCGGTGAGCAGCAGTCCTCCATTGGAGGGGGCTCAGTAGATCGGGGCCCTCTTCCACACTCACACACGCACACACACACACACACACGCACACACACACACACACACACACACGGTCTTCCCCGCCTCCCGCACTCACCACATGGTAGATGGCCAGGGCGGTGGTGGCAATGCGGACATTGAAGCAGCAGCAGGTCTGGCGGACGGCAGCCGTGCGGGGGGCCATGGTGCTGCTGTCCCCTCCTCTGAGGCACTGAGGGGAAGGAGCCCGGCTCCAGGAGCAGGGCAGAAAAGGGGAAGCTGCCGGCTGCACTCCTCACTTCCTTCCTGCCCCTCAGACAGGCAGAGGCAAGATTGTCACAACTGGGGCGGGGCAGCTGGGAAGGGCCACAGCCTGCCTCAGAGGGCCACAGCTGGCCCCCGCCACTCCCAGGAGGGGTCTCTCTGGGGAGGGCAGACCCTCACACCGTCAGTACCTACCACTGGCCGGGGCTGTGGTCTATGCAGTTTCACAGGCCACGCTTACTGGATGCTCCCCACCACCCTCAGAAGCAGGGACTGTTACCAAACCCATTTCCAGATAGAGAAACAGAGAGGTCCAGAGAGGTCAAGGCATTCACCCCAAATCATACAGTACTTAGTGTTGGTGGCAGGATTCAACCCAGGTCTGCCTGGCTGCAAAAATAGCCATTGTCTCGTAATTCCTTCATGTTCTAAGCATGCTCCTGGATTAATCCTTTAATCCTCACCTCAACCCTTGGAAGGAGATACTATTATTATCCCCGTTTTATAGGTGAAGAAACTGGAGCACAGAGAACAGAAGTGATTTGTCCAAGGTCACACAGGCAGCCTGTGGAGGAATGGGGATTTGGACCAAGGCTGACTGGTTCTAGAAGCTGCCCCCTTGGAGTTGGTGTTCTCTTCCTCTACCCCCAGCCTCAGAGAGAAACACGCTCTTCCTGAGCTCCGTCCAACCCAGGACAGAAGAATAATTACTAAGCAAATCCATCAACCATGGGTCAGGCCCTGGGCTAGGCTCTTCCCATGGCTGGGTCATTAATGCTTCAGAGCAATCGCGGAAACTCTCAGTCAAACCCCACTCTGTGGGCCTCAAGTCCCCCTGATGCTTACATGCAATCAGGGATTTTTTTCCCTTCACTCTTGGGAAAAGCTGGAATTAACAAACTATGACGACTAAGCAAGCTATGCTAGGATCTATATTCCCTTCTCAGATAATAAATTATCCATATTGCAACAAAGAAAGGGAATAGGAGGCATTTGCAGAATTCCTGTAAGAAGTCGGCTCTATTCAGATGCTGAGCTCACTTGCAATGGAAAACACAGCTGGACCTGCCATGAAGTCCCGCCCTTGCATGAGATCTTACAGTTAGGATTGGTCACTACGGCCGCCCATCATTTCTGCTCCAGAAGAGGTTATAAAAGGTCTCTAAGCTCCTCCCCCTTGGCAGGAGTTGCTCTATTGGACCCACAAAACTGGGCTGGTGGACTTGATCAAAACTTTCTCTGTTTGCCAAGGAGACCAAGGGGGCTCTGCAAGCTTAGCACTCCTGAGTGACCCGGCCAATCTCTTCCCTACTTCACCTTCAAGCCTGTTTATTTTTCATCTTAGACTTTGCTGAGACCACCATAGAAAGGTGGTACAGTGTGGCGGTTAAGTTTGGGCCCTAAGGCTCACAGCCTGGGTTCAAATCCTGGCACCTTCTGGTTGAGTAGCTGCACAGCAAGAAAAATCCTGCTTTGCCAAAGAGCAGCAGGACCAGAGTGGCTGGCGACGAGGAAAGCAGGAGCCGGTAGGGTCCTGAGGCCGTGCTGAGGGGTCTGGATTTAATTGTGCTCGGAAGCCATTTGAAAATTTAATACCATAACAAATGATAGCCATTAATAACACTCTGATTGGAGAAACCAGAGCAGGTGTGGAGCCAGTTCCCAAAGAGAGGGCCAAAACCCACTGCTGGTACATGAGACCCTTTTCCGTGGCGTACGCATGAACACTTTTCATTTTTATGATGGTAAATTCATTTTAATGTGCATTATAAAAATATACATAACTAGTCCATGAATTCTGTGATTTTCCTTTTATGAGTGTAATATAAAGTCTCATTTTAAAATATTTAAATAAAAAAGCAATAAGTCGATTTAAAGAAAAATCAAGGCAGCCACAGGCCAGGAGGCAGGCAGATGTGGCAAACAGACATAGAGTGGTGTGGGCATCACCGGTTTGAGAATCCTGGTGGGTGGGAAGTCCCACAGTAGCTGTGTAATTTCAGACAAGGCGCTTGATCTTTCTGAGCTATTGTTTCCACATCTGCGAGACAAAGGCAGAGGCTCCACCTCAGTAAAGATGAAATGCGGTCACGTGCAAACGCGGCTGTTCGTTTCCTCCCTTCTTGGCCCACCCTCAGGCTGCTGGGGGGAGGCAGAGCTGGGATCTGAACCTTCATCTGTCTGACGCTGAGTCCTGGACCACATCTCCAGGAGTGGCCAGTGACCACAAGGGGCAGCCCATTCGTGGGCAAGTGGCATCTCCCAGGTACCGTCTCCTGTCCAGAAACACAGGAGTTCTGATGGATCGTTTGTTCTTTGCTGGGTCAGCAGTCTCCAGCACACGCTGGTCCCTTGGTGGGGCCTCAATTGCTCCCTCTGGGCTAGAGGCTCGATCTTCTTTATGTTCATCCCCTCCGAATCTCCTGAAAAGAGATCGTTTTTATCCCAAATGTCAGGCTCCTCGGCCAAACCCACTCCCATAGGAAGAATAAAGGTCCCCCCAAAGATACCCACATCCTAATCCCTGGAACCTGCGAATATATGTTACCTAACATGGCACAGGGACTTTGCAGGTGTGATTAAGTTAAGGATCTTGAGATTATTTTGGATTATCTGAGTGGGACCAATGTAATCAAAAGGGTCCCCATAAGTGAAAGAGGAAGGTAGGATATCAGAGTCAGACAGAGATCGGAACATGCTAAACTGCTGGCTCCGAAGACGGAGGAAAGAGCCACAAGCCAAGGAATGCAGACAGCTTCTGGAAGCTGGAAAAAGCAAGGGAACACATTTCCCTCATCTAAAAGGAATGCAGCCCTGCTGACACCTTGATTTTAGCCCAGTGAAACCCATTTCTGACCTGCAGAGCTATAAGATAATAAATTTGTGTTGTTTTAAGCCACTGAGTTTGATAATTTGTTACAGCAGCATCGGGAAACTCGTACAGCTCCTCAGCAGAGTCCACAGTGGAACCTGGGTCTCTCTGACCCTGGAGGCCAAGCACACTTCATGGAAGCCACAGTCCCCATCCGCACAAATGCAGCCTTGCCCTCCTTGCTATGTGACCTTGGGCAAGTCATGGACATCTCTGAGCCTCAGTTTCCTCCTGCATAGGGTCAGGATAATGACAACACCCATCCCCTTGTTCGTGAGGATTAAGTAAGAAAACGCACACGCAGGTGGCAACACTGCCCATGCCCCTGACTCCCATTCTGCCCTTTTCCGTTACAAATCACAAGTTTTAGCTCTCTCTTTGTCAGCTGACGGAATCCTTAAAAACTTCTGACCTTCCGAATTCCTCAAGGAGGAGGAAATGTTCCACAGTTCCACAGTCACAGCAAGGTGGAGTCAATCTGCTTGGAAACTGTCCCCTCAAACGTTACTTCTGACAAAGGCGTCTTCCAAGGCCCCCTGACTTCAGGGACGATTCCCATATCCTAGAAAGTCATCTCTAATCTGTGATTCCGGCTGGTTGTCTTGCTTAATAATTGGTTGCTGTGATATATTAATATTTAAACAGACGTCTCTGTTTCCTCAAGGGCAGAGTTTCTCCTGAGTTTTCTTTGTTAAGCCAGGAGAACATCATTGGAACTTCCCTCTTCACCCACACGCCTGGAGGTAAAAATAAAACCCACGACTCTGCCAGGTTTCACATTTAAACAAAGAGTTGGAGAGTCTTGTGTCTTTTCAATTAATCCGGGAAAAGCTCTTAAGAGTGTCTGGCTCATAGTAACAACTTCAATGGTGGGAGCTATATTGATTACGATGGTTGCTATGATTATTTCTGTCGTTAGCTAAGCCCTTTCCCAGCTCGAGGCTCAGCTGAGCTCCCCCAGTCCCAGCCTGAAGAGGAAGGCAGCAAAGAGGTGTTGATCTGTGTCTGGCAGGCCCGAGGGAGCAGTGGCCTGCCACAGGACACACAGCCGGTCCATAGCAGAACCAGAATGTGGGTCCTGCCTGGGGACAGCTGCTTGTGAGGTATATGAGTGGTGGCAGTCAAGGGTAGCTCCGGGTCTCTCTTCCCTCGGGGGCCGCTGGGTGCCCTCTGCAGCTCGCCCAGGCCAAGAGTCCAGCTTCCTGCCAGACCACTGGCTTGTCATTCCCTCCTGGCTGCCCTCACCACCTCACTCCCACTTTGGGGACTTGGAGCTGGGACCTGCAGGGCCAAGGCCAGGGGCCTGGACAATATGAGACCCCACATGGCACTCCATCTCCCTCTCCTGCCCCTCAACCCAGTGTGCTCAGCAGGGGCTGGGGCCTGCACGTGCAACCTCGGGGTCCCCCCCACTCCCCTGCCCTGCAGAAGGGAGGCAGGCCTTGACCTCAGAGGGTCAGCCTGGCAAGGTTGGCCCACAGGCTTGGTCTTGGGGACAGCAGGACCTGCAGTAACCAGTTGGTCAGTTCTGTGGGCAGGCAGGGGCCCCTGGGGCTGTCTGTCAGATACTCCATCAAGGAGGCTGCCCCTCAGCCAGGCAGTCCAGAGGTGCACCCAGGGGCACAGTCACACCGCATACAGGTCTGTCCATGCCATCACGGGCTCTGCAGGCCGGAGGCCCCTGGGCAGGAGGCTCCAGGCTGACGGCACCGCAGTCAGAAGGGACGCTGGCTGTAAACAGCACGAAGAGCTGAATATCAGCTCTGGGCATGCTCCAAAGTCCAGCATCTCGGACCATGGGTACCGCTGATGCTGCCTGCGGGGAGCAGAGCACTGACCCGGAGCTGCAAACCCCACTCCCCTCCCAGCTCTGGTCTCCACCCAGCCTCTGCCTCGCTCTGAGGCTATAGAGTGAGAGTTGTCACGCTGTGTCCACGGCTGCTGTGAGGACGGGGGGGGGGGGTGGGGGGGGATAATCCCTGTGAAGCATCAGCCTCCCGCAGCACCTCCCTCCTCCCAGCTGTTCACACCACCCTCAGAAAGAACCATCCAGGTCCCTGAAAAGCTGGGGGCTAGAGCAGCACACCTGCCATTAACACCACAGTAAGAATGATCTCATTAGGGCATTTCCCCAGATAGGGGATTTTCACTTAAATAAAAACAACAACAAGCAAAGAACAAAAGTGATAAGCCCTGCTAAGGGCCAAGTCCCTGGGAGAGGTTTGAAAACAAAGCAGAGAACTACTATTTACGGTTCTGGCCAATGAACTATTAAGGGACTTCTAGGAAACTGATGGTTCTCCTGATTAAAAAGGGACAGACTACATAAGTACATGCCTTCTACCCTTTGTCCTAACTCCCCTATTCCTGCCAGGAATGCAGGCACAATGCCCGGAAGAACAGCAGCCATTTTGGAAGCATGAGGACAAAAGCCATACCCTAAGAATACTGGAGGGAAGAGAGAGAAAGATCCTGGGCCCCTGACGGCATCATGAAGCCTCTGTACCAGCCCTGAACCCCCTTCCTCTGGACATCTTGTAATGTGAGAAAAAGAAATCCTACCCAGGCCTTCTGACTTCATTCATCCATTCAACAAGAGGCTTGTGTTAGGTGCTTGGGACACAGCAACGAACAAAACAGACGAGGTCCCTGCTCTCATGGGATGAACATTCTAGTGGAGGAGACAGTAAACAAGGACCCACATAAACAAGGTCATTTCAGCAAGTGATAATTCTCCACCACTTTGCTCTGCTGCCTCCACGAGCCTGGCTCCTCATCCTCACTGGAGAACAAACTTGCTGTGGGACATTGGGAGATCCCTTCCCCACCCTAACCTCTGTTTTCCTGCCTGTAACATCCCAGAGGGGTCCAAAGCCGTTCTCTCTGAGGCCTGGGCCCCCTCGGCCCGGGACCAGCCAAGCAGGTTACTTACTCAGCAGCTGCACCCAGCGCCTGGACACCCTCCAGCCTGCCTGGGCCGTTGCTGCCCTCAAATTCCTGGTGCCAGGTAAACAGTTGCGAGGCCCCGGTCAGCCGGCCCGGGCCTCCTGACTGCAGCCCTTTCAGGGCCGCCAATAAATCTCCGGCAACTGCCGAAAGGTCTGTCTGGGGCCGGCTGCAGGCTGAAGAGCCCAATTGTGGCCGAGGCCTCTCCCGGCCGGCACCGGGCACGGCCGTGGGCAGATTGGGAAGCCGGGCCATGAGGTGGCCAGGCTGTACTCTGCAGCCACCTCTGCTGCTGTCCCAGGGCCACCGTCCCTGCTCCGGGTACTCCAGCTGCTGCCAGCCCCCTGCCCAGGTCAGCCACTGAGCCTCAGCACCGCCCCCACACACACACACCCCTCTGCATCCGCCTTGGACTAGTACATCTCAGACAGAGCCCTCTAGGCGTGGACCTCTCCAGCCTCCCCATTGCCCAGCATTCCTCTCTCCTCCTGGTCACCAGGCCCTGTGGATGTGGTGTCCTTCTCACCTCCCAACTCCTTCTGCCTTTCTCATTCCCATCGCCAGGGCCCAACCACCACCACCTCCCACTGGATTAGCTGTGGAGAGAGGCTGGGGACAGAAGAAGGAGACCCTGGGCCATGCAGGCTCTGGGGGCTGCCGCCAGGCCCAGCCCCCTATATCCTCCTAGCAGGGAAGGTGTTTCTCTGGCCCAGGGGCTTGGAGGGCTGGATCTGCTGTCAGACCTGGGCCTCCAGGCCCTCTGTCCTCCCATGAATGTCTGAAGAGCAGGGCCACCAATTCAGAATCAATGAATATATATATTTAGTAATAACATCACAGGGACAGGTAACAATACCACCTCTTAGTAAAAGGCAGAATCAAGATGAATATATACATATTTTAACAATTAAAAACATGGGACAAATGATGAGACCACCTAGAACACGTGTGTGACTCGAGGGCCACCCCACCCCCCAGAACCTGCTCGGGGGCCTGAAGTCCAGGGCTATGCTTGCGAGGATGCCCCTAGTAAGACGCACACATCCAGACCCTGCGGCCCCATCCAGGGCAGACTTATGGTCAAGGGAACCTGGGTGTGTTCGGGGGTCCTCCTCCAGGGAGACAGTGCGGATATGCTAATCTCACAGGAGACTCTATCGTTCATTTAGTCTTTAACAAGCATTTATTGCGAACCTACCACATGCCCGCCCGGTGCTGGGCCCAGGGGATAGAGCAGTGAACAAGACCAAGGCCCTGCCCGGTCAGGGCCGCCTCGAGGCTGGGCGGGGCTGGGGCCACAGTGGGCAGCCGAAAGACTCCAGCCAAAACCTAGCGGGGGGGGGGGGGGGGGGGTCAGGGGCCAATAATAGCAACAACATTAGTAAGAGCATTACAGGGACGGGTAACAATACCACCTCTTAGTAAAAGGCATAATAGAGATGACGCCGGCGATCTAAAAATAGCCGGCCCCCCAGCTAGGGAGGTCTCAGGTGTAGGGGAAGTCCGCAGACCCCGGAGCGGACAAACCTGGGTTCACATCTCACCTTTGCCCTGGTCGGCTGTGTGACCCAGGGCCAACGTCACGGCCTCTCTCGGTTTTCTCATCTGTAAAATGGGGATAACAATAGACCGGTCTTTCTTGCAGAATTACTATGAAGATTAAGATAGTGACGAGGACGTTGGACTGGACAGGTGGTCACTGGGGAGTCTGTCTCTCCCCCAGCCCATCATCTTTCCCCTTGCCAACCGTACTTCCTAAAGGCTGATTCTCAACAAGCCCTGTCTGGCTCAGGAACTTTCAGTGGCTCCCTATGGCCTGCAGGATCCACTCTTTGGCAGCTGCTATGCAGGGGCTGCCACTCTGTCTGCGGCTCCCGGTGAGGCCGAGCCCTTCTCCGCCACAGAGCCCTTCCAGAGCCCACACAGCGGGGGAGGCCCAGAGCCCCCGCAGGCGCACTCTCCACACCCCGAGGATACCTTGCCCAACAGGGCTTGGGGGTATAAGGCCTGAAGCTGTCACTGGTGTCACCAGCCTCAGCCCCACCCCATTTCTCCAAAACCCCCTTATACTAGAGGGAAACATGGGGGTGTTTGTGGTTGGAGAAGCGTGCTATTTCCTATCGGGGCTAATCTGATGTTGACATTTTCCACCCCACCCCTCACTGCTTTGCTCACTGCAGGGCTGTGTGCCCCTGCCTGGGGAGGGAAGAGGAGGGGGCTGGGCCCTGCCACCCCAGGGGGTTCCCAGAGATGAGAGAGGATAGTGACGATGAGGGGCCAGCATTACAGAGCACCGACAGAGGGTTGGCCTTTCCCGTGCGTTGTCTCATTTTAACTTTGTGAAGGTGCTGTTCTTGTTCCCATTTCACAGACTAAGAAACTGAGGGCTCCAGGGGTGAATTGGTTTGCTGAGAGTCCGATTAGGATTGGGGTTCTGGCTTGAAATCTCTTTTCCTTTCCAGCACACCCCAGGACCTCCCGAGGCTGCTCAGGACTGAAAAGCACTGTTGGGACACCTACAGAGTGCAGATCTCCACCAGCTCACCTCTCCACTTCCTGCTTAATGGTGCCCGAGATGAGCCCCTCAGCCCTTCTCCTTACGGGTAAGTACCCTTGCCGGTCACTTTTTAAAACCGATTTTCGAATAGATCACAAATGCTTGTGGTATAAAATTTAAAATATACAAAAGGATACAAAGTGAAAAATAAGTATGCATCCCATCCCTGTCCAACAGCTTCTCCATTACCCTCTCACCCTCTCCAGGGGCAACACAATTACTTGGTTTCTACTGTTTCCTTCCAGAGATTTCTACACATATACAAGCACCTCCATATACACATCATTATGAAAAAGGGTAACATACCTTATACAGGTCCTGCACCATGCGTTCTTCACTGAGTGATACATTTGGAGCTTGCTCCATTTATGTATGTAAAGAGCGCTCCCATTCTTTATTATGGCTGCATAGCATTCCTTTGAGTGTCTATCTCAGAACCAAGTCAACGTTAACCAATGGATATTAGACGGTCTCCAATATTTTGCAGTTACAAACACCACAGCAACAGATAGCGTGTTATATGTATCATTTTCACGTGTTTGAGTACCTGTGTAAGATAAATTCCTAAACGTGGCATTACTAGGTTAAAGGGTACAAGCATGCCAGTTTTGATCAATATTCACAAATCGCACTTCACTGAGATGGTACCAACATATACTCCCACCAGCAATGTAAAAGACTGCCTGTTTCCCACATCCTCACCAACACAGTGAGTTATCAACCTTTTTGATCTTTACCAATATGATACATGAAAAATGGCTTGCATTGCAGTTCAATTCCTTTTTTAAGTAAGGTTGAGAATATTTTCATGTGTTTAAAAGCCATTTGTATTTCCTTTTCTAGAAACCGTCCAAGTCCTTTGCCCATTTTTCTGTTGGTTGGTGATCTATTTCTTATTGATTTGAAGGTGCTCTTCATATATAAAGGAAGTTTTGTCAGTGATATAAGTTGTAAATATTTTTACACAGTTTATCTTTTGATGTGCTTATGGGTTTTTTCCACCATTTTTAAAGGATACTTGAATTTCTTGATATTTTAGGTTACTGTTAAAGTGTCTGATTATAAAATATTCCATCGTGTTTTTTTCTAGTACTTTTATGCTGTTGTTTCTGTCTCATTCCCTCTTCTGAGTTACTTGTATATCCTGGTTTGTACCATTTTTCAGGCCCTGATGGTGCTGTCTCTTCACCCCTTCGGTGTGTTAGTTTGGAGTGGAGGCTCAATCATGCAGGGGTGAGGCTGGGCGTAGAGTGGGTGTAGGTAAATGTTTGTTCACAGGCTGCCTGGGTTACTGAAAAGGAAGAGTGCAGTCCACAGAAGGCCAGGTGTTGTGCTAGAAAGAGCACAGAACTGGAAGCCACTTCTGTTTTATTTGTTTTGTGTCCAGACTTACTCTTCTGTGCCTCAGTATACCCATTCATCAAATAAGACAGCCTTCACGCGTGGATATTCAGTGATTATATCACTTGGAAGGCTGTTAGGCAGGAAGAGCTGGGAGATTGCCGGAGGAGGACCACTAGCGACTTCTAGATCCAGCTCTGTCCCTCGGTCACTGTGTGACCTTAGCCAAGTCCCTTCTCTGTCCTGAGCTTCAGAAAGAGAAGGTTGTCCTACAAGCTTGCTGAGGTCCCTGCCTGCTCCCCATCTCTCTCCTGCTGCTGAGCTATTTATTCTTCAAGTCCGGAGGTTGGAGTTCAGCCTGGGCTGTGGCAATCAGGGAAGGCTTCCGGGAGAAGGCGGGCCTCCAGCCAGGCTCTGATGTGCTGAGACCGGAGTCTCTGATCCAGTCTGGGAGCCGAGGATGAGAGGAGGGATGTGTACCAAGCCCCTGCTTTGTACCACACTCTCTTTCCTTCCCTGGTTCATTCCTCACAACAACCCAGGGATCCAGCAAGACTGGATTACCATTTTACAGATGAGAAAACAGAGGCTGTGAGAGGTTGAGTAATTTGCCCAGGATCCTACAGCCAGAACGTGGTAGGGCTGGGACTCAGATGCTGGCCTGGGACGAGCAGAAGCTGGTTCTCGGCTTCTTTGAGAGCTGAAGGGGGTGGGGGAGGCTGGGGCAGGGTGTGGGTCGGCAGTCAGCGACTCTCCTTCGTGGCAGGAGGGTGGGCGGCTGAAGCAGGTGGAGTTGGGAGATAGGAGGCCAAGGGCCCAGAGATAAGGCAGGAGGTGGGGCTGACATGCACATCCTAGCAGCTGGAGCTGAGATGAAATCTCCACTACCCCAGCGCAAAGGCAGAACAGGGACCACGTGACTCCCAGGCCTGGAGGGGCCCACTCCCTGCATCTCAGGGCAGGATCTCACTGCCAGCCGAGCCTTGCAGCGCCGGCTGGGATGTTTCCCCGAGGCTGGGTGCTGCAGCCCCAGCCAGGCCTCCCTCTCTGCCGGGGTCACATGTGCGAGACAGCACGACAAAGAGAGAGAGCAGGTGGTCTGTCTTTCTGCCTCTTGCCAGCTACACACGAAAACAATCAGCGGAGCCTGCAAACGCTCCGTGCTTCCTGTGACCGCACGGTACGTTAACCTTGTTGTTGTTGTTTTGCTTTGAACGCTTGCATGCCCGGCATGCACTTTCCAGCTCTCCGCAGTCCTCACCCCTCCCTATCATCTCGCAACTGCCTGCATCACACATTGACTTTTACCTGGCCCCAAACAACTTTTGAGTTTGAGGACCTGAATTAGCGAGGCAGATGCACTGGAGGTCAATGTGTGCAGTTTGCAGGGAGAGAAGATCTTAGAGATAAAGGGAGAAGGAGGCCGGAGGGAGGCAGGAATATTCCCGGAGCTGCATAGTGGAACCAGGCAATCCAGGAATCCAGGATTCCTGACTCCCTGTCCAGTGCTCACTGACCTGCCCTCTGCTGCCTCCTAGAAGCCACAGAGGGGGAAAAGCAGCAACACCCCAAGGGAAAGAATGAAGAACACAAGTGAGTGTTCTAATGGTCGGCCCACCACTCACACTGTGACCCAAGGCAAGTCCCTGCCTCCTCCGGGCCTCGGTTTCCCTAGCCACGCAGAAGGAGCTTGGACCAATGACATGGAGGGCTCCTGTGCGCTCCTAAGGCCACCTCTCCCTCTCCCTCTCAGAGGCCACAGGGGACAAACCGCACGTTCCTCCAGCCTGTTCTGCACGGGCTAATATTGACCCAGGGCTGTTTCCTTTGGCCCCTCACAGGGGTTGTGTTTGCTCTGGCAGGACCCTCAGCCTCGCCTGCACCCCTCTGGGCTTCAGCTGTGCAGGCCATGGCGGGCGGGGCCGGGCCGAGGACGTGCACTGCGTAGGCTGGGGGGCGAGGCAGAAAGCACGAGAAGCTCAGGCACGATCCCGTGACCCCCCCCCGGCTTTTAAAGCTTCTAGTGTACTTTTGAAAAATAGGAACTGCCCAAACACAGTCATAAAACATCTGAGTTTTTTTTAACGTTGTGTTTCATAAATAAACTCTTTTAACACACGTCTAATACACACGCATATGCACTTACACACACACCACACAATAACTGTATGTTCTTCCTCACTTGGGAATCACAGGAAAAACTTAAAATTTGGCCCTTCCTTGAAGAAATGGCTGATTCCAGGGCTGGACCAGGGACAGAACAAGATAAGCCCAGAACGTCTTTTTGTGCCAGAAAGTAAGGAAGTTCTCAAAGAATGATGGAATATCACTGGGGACTCAAGGGCCAGCGTGAAGGGGCTCCTCCAGCCCCTTCTGAACATCAAATTAAGAACGACAGTAACACGTTATCACCCACTGAATAAATTCAAACAGGAAACCGTTAAGTCCATACTGATGTAAGTAAACAAACAAATGATCTACAGGTTTGATGAGGAACAACGTGCTGTTTACATTGTCTCAAAGCACCTCCCGCAAAATATTTTTTCATTACAAAGGGGAGCAGAGAGACTCCACGCGGAGAAGCCTGCAGGCCGGCCCCGTCAGGGATCCGAGGGACTTCAACAGCACTGGAGCAAACCCAGAGCGTGGCACACCCGGCAGGACGCAACTAGAACCCGGCGTCACTGCTGCGAGAGCTCAGCTCAAGACGCCCAACTTGAACCTAATCAAGAGGAAACAAACCCAAAATGAGGAACACTCTGCAAAGCAGCAGGCCATGAACGTCGAGGAGGGAGGAGGCAATGGGGAACTAACTGTTCCAGGCTGAAGGTGACTAGAGAGACGGGACCCCTCAATGCAAGCACATTCCTGGGCCCACCTGCCGACCTCGGACGGCGCTTGAGGACTGTGAGAGATGTGTCCACGTCGCGTATTGTGTTGGTGAGGGAGAAGGTCCCTGCTGGTAGGAAGCAGATGCTAAAATATTCAGGGAACTGGGTCACCATGGCAGCAGCTTACTCTCAAAGGGTCAGGGGAAAAGTAGTTTTCCATACAGTACTTACAACTTTCCTATGCGTGTTTGAGATTGTTAGGAAATAAGAGAGGGGGTGAGGGGGGTCCATGAATCTAAGTTCTGAGCCATGATGCCCAGAAGAGGCCCGGAGGAGAGGCAGGGGCCTTGAAGGAGGCCGGTTCCTCCCGCCTCATCGCCTTCTCCTTTCAAAGCGCCCCCCGCAAACAGGTGAGACAGGGACATCCAGAGAGGGGCCTGGCCTGGCCTGAGGCCTCACGGCCTGGGGCAGCCAGGCACTAGCAGCGCCCTTCTTCTGGTGTTTCTCTCCTCCTCGTCAGGCTTTCTGAGGCCTCCCGGGGATGCTGGGCAGCAACTGGTCCCATGGGGCCAACAGCAGACAGAGACCAGAGCCCTGAGTTCCAGCCCTCGCTCTGCCTAGACTTGCACACCCACTTAGGTAAGTTTCTTCCCCTCTCTAGGCCTCCATCCCCATCTGGTCCAAGGGGACAACAAGCTCTGTCTCTCTGATCCTCTTGCTAGTGGTTTCTCCGGTGCTGGGAGTGGGGGACTTGGGTTCATCCATTTTGGCCTCTGACCCCACTGAACGACCTGGGGCAGGCCGCTTAACCTCTCGGCATTTGTTTCCTTATCAGCACGTAGTAGGATCACATGTTGAATTGTTCACCAATGCCTCTTTCCCCAGAAGTTCCTGTGTCTCATCCCCCTCCCCACCCCACCCCCGCCCCCAGTCCCCGCATCGGGGCAGCTGGGCAGACGGGTGTCCTAAGGAACAACAGAGAAGAATGAGGACATTAGAGGAGTCAAACTCACTGGCTTTAGTGTTTCAAAAGTCCAGACTCCGCCACAGTATGAAAATGCGGGAAGCCCGTGTGATGAACAGAGAATCTTCGCTGCCCTTGGGACCTGGAAGATTGCAGGGCTGTGGGAGGAGAGATGCAAGGAGCAGCGGAGAGAGCTGGGAGGCTGGGGGTCCTGAGCTCCTTGGAGTGAGAGTTCTCCAGACGGCGCCAGAGGGAAAAAGAGACCCGGGATGTGGCCAGAGCAGAGTTCCCGCCCGGCACAGGAGCCGGGACACGGTCCTTCTGTGAGCAGACGCAGCCGCCAGAGCCCCGCCCCACGGCAGGTGACCCGAGAGCTCTCCCCTCAGAGGGGCAGGTGCAGTGAAATGCCTCCCCTGTTCCCACGGTGGCATGGGCATGGGGCCGACATGGCCCCAGGGAGCTGGTGCTCTGAAGGGACCTTGTGATCAGGAATGAGAGAGGACTCGGCAGTGCCCTACAAGGACCAGACAAGAACAGGGACCACGCGGGAGAAGCCGGGAGATGACGACATCCGGGTCTAATGTGCCCCTCCCCACAGTGTCCCAGTGCTACCTAAACCCTCAGACATTACACAACCCTGGGGCAGGGCTGTGGGACTAAGAATGACTAGAGGATGCTAATTCCATCACTAACAGAGTGAAAGCATCTAATAGAAAGTAAGGTCAGTGCAGAAAATAGAAAGAAAGCTGCTTCCCTCACACGCCCGACTTTGCAGATTGGGATTGCTACCCACCACGTGTTAAATGGGAAGACAGAGAACCAGCCCCTGCTTGGAGCGGCTCCCACCGGCTCATGAGGCCAACTGTGCGCATGCGTTCCTAACTCTGCGTTCAGCAACCTGTCGGCCACGTGGAAGCATTTACACGACGGAAATTGGCACATACTACTAGTCAGTAATAATTGTTGTGGTTTCTTTTGTTTTGCTTTTCAGAGAGCCTGTTTGCCAGCACACTCCTGAATAGAATCTTCACACAGGGTTGTTACCGGCATTAAACGAGATTATAGAATCCTTGGCACCATGCCAGGCACATGGTAGATGCTCAGTAAGTAGGGATCTGCTGCTACTGCTGTTGCCCCAACAGAAAAACACAGAGGTCTGGCCCCCTCCGAGCCCTGTTGCTTCCCCATCTCTCTGCTGGGGTCGGGGTGGAGGGATCTTTCAGCCCTGCGAGGCATCCAAGTTGTCTGATATGAGGGACCCTCTTTCAGGCCCTGAGACAACCTTATCTTGAGGACGCTGAGCTAAAAGATTTGCAGGGACCAGGCCTGCCCCAAGGAGGACAGCAGGACCTTCTCTGGCCCTCCCAGGGAAGCTGGGAACACCAGTCTGTGGGCAGGCCGCCCACAGAGCGAGCAGCAGGTTACGAGCCCCTGGCTGGGGGAACAGAGCAATGGGAAAGAAGAAGAGGGACTCTGGACACCTGGACACTCAACCGTAGCCAACTTTGTAAGGGCTGATGCACTCAGTGGAAAAATTACAGAGTTGTTTTGCCCCGTCCCGTGGGCTGTGTATGTGTTTGTGATCAGCTGACAGGAAAATGGTTTTCTTCCTGGTCTCGGGCTGTGTTGCATGCCCCGTCACACCCTATGGAGGCCTGTCGGGTTGTTTATGTTTATTTTATTCTTACTTTTATTTTTCTTCAGTTCAGGATGCACTTGCCCGGCCCAGAGACCACAATGCCATTAATAGGTCAGGACATTTTGGGATCCTGTGCCCAGCCCGGGCTCAGGGAATCCACAGTACATGCCAGTATCTGGCCACTGACAGCTACACAGCCCAGCAGGGCCAGAAACCAGGGTGGGTGGGGATTTCCAGGCCTCGCTAGTTGGGGCCAGTTTGTTTGGACGAGGGCAGAGAGCACTGGTCAGGGTGTCCCAAAATAACTCACGTGGCCTGGGCTGGGAGGCAATCCCTCCATGGAAAAGTTAAATTAATTCTTCATCGCTGCAAGGTCCAGGCCCCCAGATGGGCCACCCAGAATGTCACCTGATCGCTGTGGCTCTGAGGTTTCTGGAAGCCCAAGGAAGCCATCCCCCTGTCTCTGGGCTCCCTCATGAAGCCAGAGGTCATGATACACCCAGAGAAGGACCACCCAGCTGCCACCTCCTCAGACCCTCAGCTGCCACCCCTTGTAGCATCGTACAGATGGGGAAACTGAGGCCAGAGAAAAACCATCAGAGCAGAAGCGAGGTTGGCTCTGACCTTGTGGGTGTCAGTCTCTGTGCTCAGTGCAGACGACACTGAGGTGGGCACCCGAGTGAACGGGTGCGAGTCGGGGCGGGAGGGGCATGTATAAGTGAGTAGAAGGGGGGCAGCAGCAAAGGCCCAAGAAATGGACTCAGCCTGGTGGGAGCAGCTGGGGGGCTTGACAAGGGGCCTTGCAGACGCAGTATGTGCCCGGGAAAGGCAAGGACTGAGAAGGGCACTTCCGGCGGCAGAAACAGCACAGGCGAGGGTAGAGGTGAGAGGGACCACGCCCTACAGTCCCTTCATGGACCACGGGGTGCTCACCGTGCAGACCTCGTGTCACAGCAAAAAGGCCACCCTCAGGTCACACAGTGGGAAAGAGGCAGACCTGGGTCCGATGAGCCCGAGTCCCTCATCCTGAAGGGTGTGCCCTCTCCGTGACCAGAGGCTGCTCGAGGGGCTGGAGGAGGGAGAGGGGGCCCCAGGGACCCCCACCGCCCCCTGCACGTGGTATATAACACAAGCTAGGGGCCTCGGATGGAAACGGTCTGGGCCTTGGGGGTTTTCTTGTCCCTGGACTCCTCAGGGTCGGGGTGGGGGGAGCCTAGGGCCTCTGGCGGAGCTCAGCTTCAGAGTCAGCCAGACAGAGCCGCTCCCGCTCGGCCGCACGTTTGCTGTCGGTCACGGCCAACGCCCCTGAGCTCCCACCCATCTCTGCAGCATCTCACTGAATCCCCCAACACCTACGAAGGGAGGCCTGCTATCCTCCCCATCTTACAGATGAGGGGCCTGAGGTGCAGAGGAGAAGCCACTTGCTCAGGGTCACGCAGTATTCACTGCCCAGTCCAGGAGCTCGGTCCCAGGTTGCCTAACACCAGAATTGTTACCACCAGCTGCCTCCATTTCCAGACAAGCCGCTAAACCCCTCCAGCCCTCCGCATCCTCAGGGCCACAGTGACTCCTACGGGGGTGGGGGGGCCGAGAGAGGAGTCAACTAGATAATGCCTGTCAGGGACCTGGCCCTTTCCCAGCCAAGCCACCTATGTGCCCCGAGCCCCCATCCCCTTCACCGTCCCCAGGGTCCGCAGCATGGAGGACAAGGCCTGGCCCCTCTGGCCCAACAGGGCAGGCGGTCAGGAGAACTGGGGCCTCTCCAGGGGCCCAGATGAGGGCCAGACTAGGACCTGGCAGCCAAGGGAACACAGGTCCCCTTCATCCTCTGCTCAGCCAGCTGGATCCTCCCCGTCCCCCTGGACCCACTGGGGACTTGGGGTTTTCATGCATCTGATTAACATAAATTAGCAGCTGCCAGCTGGAGGGAGGAATGCAGCATTCCAGGGGCCCAGGCTTGTTTTTGGAAACCTTATCGAGTTCTGCTGAGGGCTCCCCTTGTTAACTGACCACTGGATGGTGGACTGGTGTTTGTGTACCCAGCAGGGGCCCATCCCTGGCCCTGGGGAGCCCACGACCCACAGGCTCCAAGGATAACACAGAGGGAAGGAGCGCGATGCCCAGGAGGGGGCGTGATGCCCCAAGGAGCATGACGCCCTCACACTCCAGATGCTCCCCGACCCCGGACCCTCATCCCGGCCCCCTGCACTGAGAGAGAGACCTCTGTCCAGGATGCTGGGGGATGCAGGGGGCTGGGGAGACCAAATGGCCTCCTCTCGTTTTCCCAGCAGGGGAGCAGTGGTCCTCCCCAGCATCTCAGGCTGGGGTTACACCCAGAGTCCTTCCCAGTGGGCTCATCAACCCGGTCCCTTGGCAATGAAGCTGGTCTGCCCTGATTTTCCAAGGAAAGGGAAGGGGGCCTTCCATCCCAAAAAGCCCCCTGTGTGCCAAGCTCAGGACTGGATGCCTTCTGTGTCGTCAAAGGAGCCCATGGGTGTAGAAAGGATGTGGACGGCTTTTGTCTGCCAAACAGCCTTTCCCTCTGCCTCTGACCACTCTACAGCCTTTAGGGGAACTCAGAGCAGGAGCTCAGGAACCAGACTAAGTTCAAACCCCAGCCCCACCACTCACCAGCCATGCGCCTTGCTGTCTCAGTTCCTTTGCCCTTAAAATGGGGTCGGTGTTTTGAGAGTTAAACGAATTCATGCACTAGCAGGGTTAGAACAGCACTGGCACGTGGTTAAGTACAATGTGTCAGCTGTTCTGATGGCCTGGACCCCACCCGAGGGGTTCTGGTGTGGCTGCTAAGCACAGGGCCCTCTCCCCGGCCACAAGGGTGGACACAGGACCCACGTCTGGCCAGTTGGAATATTTCATCTCCACCTGGCCACAGTGACTGGCCCAGGAATAGAGTAGCCAATCAGACTCCTGCCCTGGGGCTTTATACTGGCATGCTGGTCGAGACATTCTCTCTTTCTCTGGTGTGGCTAAGCTGCAAAGGTTGCCTATGGTCCCGCCCCCCTGTCCTCACCTGCCCCATGGAGGAAGCCCATCTGCAGCAGGAGAGAGTGAGGCTACCACCCACCTAGAGACAAGCAGAGCCAAGAGAGATCTAGATGTAGACAGAGAGACCAAGAGACACGCGGAGACAGCAGAGTGACTGGCTGACAGAGAAGGCCACCCCATCATTTCCATCCCTGGGATCAGCTGTATCCCTGCACTTCCTGTACTGGCAGCAGGTTAGAATCCCGAATCATCCAAGGTTTCTTACCCTCTATCGTACTGACAAGAAAACTTGAGGCTCAAGACGGAGAATGTCTTAGTCAGTGCAGGCTGCTGAAACAAAATACCAGAATATCACAACTCTGGAGGCTGGAAGTCCGAGATCAAGGCATAAACAGATTCAGCGTCTGGGGAGAGCCCGCTTCCTGGTTCGTAGATGGCTGTCTTCTCACATGTCCTCCCATGGCAGAATGGCAAGGGAGCTCTCTAGGGTCCCTTTTATATGGACACTAAACCCATCCCCACAGGCCCCACCTCCTAGCACCACCACTTTTGGGTTACATACTCAACATACGAATTTTGAGGGGGCACCAACATTTATCCTAGAGCGTGGAGTGATCTGCCCATGGGGGCAGAGCTAGTGGGTGGGGAGCCAGAGGCGGGCAGCCTAGTCCCAGGGTCCAGGAGGGAAGGAGGAAGGGGTGGAGGCCTCCCGCCCCCCGTCCCTCCTGGGACTGTACATTCGCCCTTTCTTTGGACAGCTGCCTTATTTCACTATGTGGGCATAAAATAACATGTCAAGTTAAGAGCACCCAGCACACACTTAGCATCCAGTGCTCACTTTCCCCCACACAGAGCATCATTCATCTCAACCCTCCAGGAAGCCCAGACACCTCAGACGTGAAGGGACTTCCATGTTCTCAATGGTTCCTCAAGGCAAGGATGGTAACCCCATTTAGAGATGGGGAAACTGGGGCTCAATGTTTGAGCAACAAGCCCAAGGTCACACAGCTTGCTAATGGGACCTCTCAAACTTCAACCAGGTTGCCCAGAGGCCTTGCCCAGGGTTCTTTGCAGTCAGGAGCTGAGAGCCCGAGGGGGAGAGGGGAGGGGAGGGTAAGTAGTGTGGGACTGATGGGGGCAAGCCCTGAGAGTCCCACCCAGCTTCCAGAGGCTCTGGAGTTCTGCCCTCCCTGCTCCCTCCAAGCCTAGACTCTGGGTCTTGGGTCAAGGGCTCCCCCTGCTGGCCATACAGGGAACCCGGTCCCAGGCTCCTGGTAAACCCCAGGAAAGGCACCCCATAGGCAGGTTAGGAGCTAGGTTCACCTCCCATGTGACTTAGGTAACGGACTCCACCTTTCCGAGCCTTGGTTTTATCATCTGCCAAATGGGGATAATAATAGTGTAATAAATAAAATAATTCTGCAAAGTGCCTAGCACAATGCCCAGACCAGTGGTTCCCAAGCTTGAGTGTGTATCAGAATGACCCAGAGTGTTGGCTAAACCCCAGATTGCCAGGCCCCAGGCCCAGAGTTTCCAATTCAGTCAACCCTTGATGGGATCTAAGAATTTACATTTCTAACAAGTTCTCAGATGATGTTCAAGCTGCTGGGCGGGGGGCGTGGGGGGGGGCGGGAAATAAGTGTTAGTTTAAAAATAAAAGACCAATGAGCACATGAAAAGATGCTCAGCATCACTAATCACTAGAGAAATGCAAATCAAAACCACAGTGAGATTCCACTGCACACCCATTAGGATAGCTATTATCAAAAAAAAAGCAGAAAATAACAAGTGTGGAGGAGGGTATAGAGAAATTAGAACCTTAGGCATTGCTGATGGAAATGTGAAATGGTGCAGCCACTGTAGAAAATGGTATGGCAGTTCCTCAGAAAATGAAACATAGAATTACCATATGATCCAGCAATTCCGCTTCTGAGTATATAGCCAAAAGAATTGAAAGTTGAGACTCAAATAGATATCTGTGCACCCATGTTTATAGCAGCATTATTCACAATAGCCAAAAGGTGAAAGCAACCCAAGGGTCCATCAACGGACGAATGGATAAACAAAATGTGGTATATACGTACAAGGGAATATTATCCAGCCTTAAAAATGAAGGCAATTCTGACACATTCTACACCATGGATGAACCTCGAAGACATATGCTAAGTGAAATAAGCCAGTTGCAAACGGGCTAAGATTGTATGAGGTACCTAGAATAGTCAAATTCAGAGACAGAAAGTAAAACAGTGCTTTGCCAGGGGCTGGGTGGAGCAGGGAATGGGGAGTTCTTGTTTTGTGGGTACAGAGTTTGAGTTTGGGAAGATGGACATTTCTGGAGATGGATGGTGGTGATGGCTGCACAACAACGTGAATGTCCTTAATGCCAGTGAATCGTACACTTAAAAAATGGTTAAAATGGTAAATTGTATGTTATGTGTATTTTACCACAAAAATAAAAAATAAAAGAGCTCCTGAGCAGAGACCTGAAGGATGGGCATTCCTCCAAAAAACGGGAGGGGATTCGAGCAGAGGGAACCCTGTGAGTCCAGCCTGGGAGGCCAGAGTCCCCACCTTGTCCCGGGACAGGGCAGGGCTGAGGCCTGAGAGGGCAGCAGTGACCTGATCGCCGAGGCCCGTGAGACTCAGTCTCCTCGTCTGAAACGTGCGGATGACCCACTCGCCTCACAGAGATAAGGTACCCACATCAGCTCCCCAGAAATAAAAAATCCCAGCCAGGACTTTGGTGTCTCTGATGTGGGGATGTTGGTGGCAGGATTACATCTTGGGGCCAAAAGCTTCCCAAGAACTAGAGCAAACCTCCCCCCCTCACCCCCGCGAAAGGAAAGAAAGCTGCTTCCTCTCCAGCCGACCCCGACAGCCACAGCCCAGCAGAGAGAACTGGGGACCGGGCCTGGACAGAGCAGTGTTCCAGAGCAGCCACCAGGGGGCGCGCCGCACCCGCGAACCCAGCGTGCCTCCGGCTCTCGACAGAGGGAGGGAGGACGACTGTCCTGGGCACCTTCCTGGGCAGAGGGCTCTGAGGTCATGTTGAAAGCTGCCGCTGGGCGGGGGATACCCTGAGTCATGGGCTCTCAGCTACGGAGATGTCCGAGCTGGAAAAAGCTTAGAATGGGGACCCTTTTACATAGACGATGAGCCGGGAGAGTAGAAGGCACCGCCCACAGTCACATGCAGGTCAGGGCAGAACGGGAGTGGAACCCCAAGATTCGCATCCCCCACATTCACACCTGCTCCTTCTCTCCAGGCCCCCCAGAGAGCTCAGCCCAGACAGACCAGGGACCGAGACAAAATGGAATTGTGGGTAGGGAGCTACAGCATTCCCACCATCCCTTGTTCTCCCGGGATGCTGAGGCACAGGGAAACTGAGACACAGAGAGGCAGATATTGTCTGCACCCCTCCTGAGCAGTTCAGGGCCCCAAGATGTCCCCTCTGCTCCTCTGGGAGGCATATATGGGGACAGTGGTGTGACTGGCCTGGCAGACCAGGCAGCTGTGGTGGCTGGCTCAAAGCCCAGCAAAGAGCCATTGACTGGGGCTGCGATGTGGGGAGGTGGGGCAGTGGGGTCAGCCCATGACAGGCCGTGGAGAACGGACCCTCTGATGGGTCCCTGGGGCCCTCTCTGGAGGCAGCCCGACCTGGGCAGGAGGTGTGGGGAGCCCCATGGGCCTCTGCAAGGTCTGCCTCCCCTCCGCCAGCTCCAGGCCCCACCTCCCTCCTCAGATCACGGCAGCACCTCCTCCTTGTGGAACAAGAACCTCCAAAAGGGCCTCCCCTTCTAGGAACCTGTCCCAAGGAAGTCACCGGAAACAGACAGAGGCGCCACTGAAGCACTGTGGGGCACGACTTCCTTGAATCCTCAGCACAACCCAGAGGCACAGATATGACTCGTTCATTCCCATGTCCAGCTGGGGAACCCGATGCCTGGACGAGGGCCCTGAGCTGCTCGGCAGCAGCACTCCAAGAATGCCATATGCCACCTTCCATGCCTCACTGTAATGGCCCAGGCACTTGGTGCACTTGGTCTCCCTTAGTCCTCCTGGCCACCCTGCCAGGCAGGAAGGTTCAAGGCTGCATTTGGGGGTGGGGGGGGCAGTGAGGAAAATCAGCCCTGAGCTAACATCCAATGCCAATCTTCCTCTTTTTTTTTTTTTTTTTTTGCTGAGGAAGATTGGCCCTGGGCTAACATCCATAGCCAGCTTCTTCTACTTTATATGGGACGCCGCCACAGTATGGCTTGACAAGCGGTGCATCGGTGCACGCCCGGGATCTGGGCCAGAGAACCCCAGGCCGCCGAAGCGGAGTGTGCACACAACTGCTGCGCCACCAGGCCGGCCCCAAGGCTGCATTTTACAGACAAGGAAAATGAGGCCCAGACATAAACTGTCCTGATATTCAGGCTCTCTAGGCCTCTCATCCTTGCCCAGACCTAGGATGGCAGAGGCACCTAAAGTCCTTCCACTCCCCAGGCTGGAAGTGAGCCTCTGCGAGGGATGTTAAACAGGTGATGAGACCTGCATGGAGAGACCACAACAGAAGGCTAGGCAAGAACACAGGTTGGCCCCCCAACACCTTTCCCAGACCCCCCTCCACTGCCTTCTGACACTCTAGAGGCTGGAGGGCTAATGTCTCATTTTCCTAACTACTTTCCAGCCAAGGGTAGCCAGGGCCGTGTTCTGGCCAAGGAGATCTAGGTGGGAGTCTGCTAGGAAGGCCTTCACTTTCCAAATAAAAAGACAAAGCCTCCTTCCCAAATAAAAAGACAAAGCCTCCCAAGGAGGAGATCTTTGGCCTTTCCACTGCCTTTCTTCCTGGAACGCAAACATGAGTGCTAGAGGTACAGTAGCTACTTTGGAACTACGAGGGCAAAAACCACAAGTTAGGGATAGTGGAGTGGAGAGAGTTTGCTCTCTGACAACGTTGCTGAGCTGCTGCACCAGCCCAGGATTTCTCATTATATCAGAATGATAAACCTCTAGTTCTTTCAACACTACTAACTACGTTTCCTGTTGGTTGCAGCCTACCTGGGTTTGCACTCCCATCTGATGCAGAGCAGCACTGAGCAGGGATTAAAGCGCAGTCTTAAAATCTTAGCCTCCAGGTTAGCAGCTGTGTGACGTCAAGCAAGTGGTTTTGTGATCTGAGCCTCTGTTTCCTTATCTATTAAATGGGCACAATAAGTGTGCCTTCTGCATACAGTTGTTGGGAGGGTTCAATAGGATACTGAGTGCCCTCAGCTGGGACAGCACACACACAGGAAGGTCAGCTGTTATTAGGAAAGGAGAAGAGGGCAGTGAGAAGAAAAAACAGAGACCAGATCCTCTCCCCTCAGGGAAGGTTTGGAAATGAGGTTTCATCAGGAAAACTGAACAGCGACTCCTGACAGAGCAGTAGCCCCCAGACCATTGACTCCTCTCTCTTTTAATTAAGTGCAAAGCTCAGAAGACTCAATTAGCTGTCCCACCAGGCAAGGAGGCTGCTTCTTAGTCAGGGCTGGCTGAATACACTGGGGGTGGGGGAACAATCCCCCCACCCATCTCCAGCCTTCCAAGTCTCTCCTCAACCACCCGTCACTGTTGGGCATTCCACTACTAGGGATTCACTCCTTTGGATCTAAAGGCTCAAAGGAGCTTGGTTTAGAATCTCTAGGGTGGGACTCAGGGCATGGGTCTGTGTACAGCTCCTGGGGGATTTGGGCTGGCCCCCTGATGAAAAGCCATGGCTTTAGGGGATGTCCTAGAGGCCACTATTGAGGTGTGCTGCTGAGCACACACATCCCTCACCTCGTTGAGTCAGCACAGTGATCCTGCAAAAGGGGGACTATTGTCCCCAAGATGAGAAAAAAGGCCTCACAAGAGGTAAGGGACTTGCCCACCAAGGTCCCACAAGTAACGTCAAGGAGCCAGGGTTCATACCCAGGCCTCTGCGCTCCCCGGCTGGCCCCGGGAGCTCGCCCAGCTCCGGCGCTGACTGACTGTGTGATGTGGACAATCCCTCCCCCTCTCAGGCTGTCTATACAATGCGGAGGTTAAAAGTCATGACCTTGCACGACCCCAGCAGGTCGCACACGGCCTGGGCCAGACCCCAGCCCCGCCCCTTACGCATGAGCCCGGGCCAGTCACCCAAGCTTGCTGCGCCCTCATTGCTCATCTGTAAAATGGGGATGATCACAGTGTCGCCTCCACGGGCTGTCACGAGGATTCCCTGGGCCCATACGTGGAAAGTGCTTGGACAGGTTGAAGCTGGTCGCCACTCTGACCCACGACTCTGTCACCTCCTGGTGGGGAGACCCTGAGACCCCAGACAGGTCCCCTGGAGGGGTGGGGGCAGGAAGCGGGATTGGGGTGGCTCAGAGCTGAGCAATGAGATGGAGGAGGAGAGCCCTCTTCAACCAGTAACAACATCAATGACATAACAGTAACAAAGGTCTGCGAGAGCCAGGGCTCTGAGCTCCGGCCTGGGATGGTCCCACGACTCCCGGGCGGATGCACCCCAGCTCCTCGCTTCCTGGCCTCTCAAAGAGGCCCTTTGTCTGGCGGGTATCGGAGGCCAGTTCCGGCCCTGCTAGGGCCTGATCAAACTGCAGAGCCAACCGGGGACAAAGGGCCCTCACAAGGGCCAGAGAGGCCCGGCTCTGCCCAGGACACGCCCGCTGTCCCCGACTTCCGCGGCCCGGGTGGCCGAGGGGCCCACGCACGCAGCCCGGGGAGATCAGAGGCAGCGACACAGAGGGCAGGCCCCGCTGGCAGGCAGGCCAGGGCCCTGTATAAGGGGGCAGCAGGAAGGACTCAGCAGCGGGTGCTCAGAATCAAAGACTCCTCAAGTTCCCCGTGTGGGAGCCAGGGAGCATTTTTTTAAATAAATAAATGAAGCGCTCAAAGTCCTCCCATAGTTTCCCACCACCGTCCAGACGAAACGCCAGCCTGCTGCCTGCCCCGCGATGCTCCGCCTGGTGACCTACCTCCTCCCAGCTCTGCCCGTGCAACATTCCTCCTGATGTCCCGTCCCTCGCTCCCTCCTTTCATTCCGGCTTTGCTGAAAGACATATTCCCTGACCCCTGACCCCTGACCCCCGACTTCTGGGGCAGCCTCTCTCCAGCCTTCCTCCTGCTTCCCGGGGGGCTCTCCTCCACCCTCACTCCCTCCCCAGGTGACCCCACGCAGTCTCTGTTTTTATCCACCTTCTTTTTACTGACGACAGCCCCAACCTTCCCCGGAACTCCAGATTCCCGCGTGCGCCCTCCTTTCCAGGAGTCTGCGTGGTGAGTAGCGGGCATCTCAGAGTCAAGGCGCCCAACCCCAGCTGCAGCCGCCCTGCCCCAGCCGCTCTCCGCAGCCTCCCAGCGTGTGCATGCCCACCCGCCGTCCCCCTGTTCACCCCCGCTCCCCTGTCTGCGGCCCCCCACGTGGGCAGATCCTGCCCCTTCCACCCCGAGACAGATGCACAGTCTGACCACTCCTGCTGCTCCCATTGTCATCACCCTGGATCTCCGCCAGAGCCTTCCACCCGGTCTCCCTGCGGCCACCCTTGTCTCCTTCAAAACCGTCCCCTCTTGTTCAGGATAAAAGGCCAGTGAATGGCCTACGCGGCCCTGCACAGGTGCCTTCCCAGCCCTCTGCTCTTGCCCTGTGACCCCTGCCCTGCCCCTCACCCCTCACTCCAGCGCAGGGGTCTCCTCACCATTTCTCGAACGTTCCAAGCTCACTCCCCACTCAAGGCCTTTGCTTTGCTGTTCTCTCCACCTGGGCCACCCTTCTCAAGATCTGCACGGCCCACTCCCTCCCCTCCTTCAGGTCTCAGCTCAGATGTCACTGGATCAGAGAACTCTTCCCTGCCACCCTCTATCAAAAACAAAAACACCCGTTCCCCCATCGACACTCCCCATCTCCACCTCCTGCTGAGTTGTCTCCGTAGCATTTATCCCCCGCTGACTGCTCTGTACTTGCTGCCTCCCCACCCCCACAAGGAATAGGATCCATGAGCACAGGACCCTGTTTGGGTTGACGCCAGCACCTAGATAGAGCCTGGCACAGAGTCGGGCTCCAGAAATAGTTGCTGAATCAGTGAGCGAGCTGTGCTGAGCATTGAAGGAGGAGTGTGGGTTTGCCAGGTGGGTGGCGGGAAGATCCGGGCAGAGGGAACAGCATATATGAACTGAGGCCAGAAAGGACACAGTGTGTTCAAGCAGGCGATGAGTGGAGGTGTGCAGAGTAGAAGGTAGAGGGTCTGAGTTTAGGGCTGGGGAGCCAGGTGAGCACCTGGTCATGAAGGGCATTCATTCATTCATTCATTCAGTATTTATTAAGCCCCATGTGGAGCCTGGCCTTCTGCCCATCAAGGGAATGGCACTTAATCCTGAAGGTACTTGGGAGCCATTGAGAGACACAGAGCAGGGGCAGCACATCTCATTGCTGGTCACAGTGCTCCATATTAAGGAACCTCAGGATGCCCCTGGGTCCTCCCCCAGGGGTCCCTGCTCTGCCCCTGCCTTCACTCCAGGGCCGCCCTTTGGAGGGCTGGGGAGAGCATGCCCACTGAGATTTCTCCTGGAGAGGCTGCACAGCGACTGAGTCTCCACATGAGCCAGCCCACCTGTCTGTGACCCTCCCAATGTGTGGGTCATGAACCTCCAGGCTCAGAGAACCCAACTCTTTCATTTTCCAGACGGGGCGACTGAGGCCACCAAAGAGAAAGGACTTATTCAAGATCAAACTGTGTATCATTCACAACTCTTTTGTTACACATAACAAGCACCTGATTCAGACTGACTTAAAAAGAAAAGGGAAGAGATATTTGGCTCACATAACTAGGATGTTGACGGATGAACTTCAGGTACAGTTGGATCCAGGCTTCAAACAATGGCTGACTCAGCTTGGAACTCATGCCACCCCTTGAACCAATCACTGGGTCAGAGGTCTGCAGACCTCTCTACGGCCAAGCCTGGGTATAATGTGCCTCCTCCGGGAGTGCGGGTGAGGTATCGGGGGCAGTGTCAGCCCCACATGACACCCCAGGACTGAGAAAGAGGCAGGGTGGGACCCGAAAGGGGAATTAGAGTGCTGATCTCAGACAGAGGGGAAATGAAAGTGGATATCCACCACACCCACGACTCAGTGACAGAGCCCAGACCAGAACCCCGGCCACCTGACTCCAAGCCCGCTTGCATCCCACGTCCCTGAACCACATCAGCAAGATTAACTAGACATCGGTGTGGGGGTGGATTGGGCCGGGACGGGGGGTGCAGGAGCTGGAGGCAGGGGACCAGTTAGGAGGGCGTCCAAGCGAGAGGTAAGGAGCCCCTTGACAGAAACTAATCACTCTCCTGACTCCCTCATCCACTTTCCCACTTCAGCTCTTTGCTGAGGGAAGCATCTGTCACTTCTGCAAGATGAATAACACACCAACACCATTATTAATGTATTTTTAAGTGGTGTTTAGAATCCACTTCATTTTAAATAAAAGAAAAATGGCATAAGTCTTTCCTGAGTTGTTTAGACCCTAGAGGTGCTGGCACAACACAGCTGCTGCCTAAACTCTGTGACCTCAGGCATTTCCCCAGCCTGAGGCACAGAGCCGGGCCCACAGCGGCCAAATAAATGGCAGGAGAATAAAACCCCAAGTGAGAGAAACCTAATGCTGGGAGAACGGGCGAGACGAATAATCTCTTCCATTGCTGGCAGGAGTGTCAGTGCCCTTTTTCTGGAAAGTCACTTAGCAGGTCATTTTTATTGCTTAAAGAGGTCCGTACCCTTCGGCCTATTCATCTCACTTCTGGGAAGACCTCTTGAAGATATCATGAGAGACGAGAAAAAAGCTTTGAGTGCTGAAGATGTTCATCGTGGCATTGTTTATAAAAGAGAGGAATTGGAAATAACCTAAATATCCAACCAGAGGAGAATGATTGTGCAACCCAAGATAGGTCCTCTTGAGGGAACGTTCTACGTCTGTTCAAAAGTGTTGCCTACGAAGGTTATTAACTTAAGATGATTTGACTGGGAAAAGCAGAAATTTAAGGAAGCTCAAATCAAAAGGAGGATTATTTTAAGCATCGGAGGAATTTCCCAGAATTCCACTGCCAGCAGCATGACAGGGAGACACAAACCTGCCAGGTCCTGGGACAGCATCTCCCTCCCCCGCCCAGGTCTCTCATCTCTGCTTCTCTCTGACTTCAGTTTTCTCTCTCTGCACACCAGGTAGGCAGCTCCACCCCAGAGCTTACCTACTAGTCCAGCTCAGTCTCACAGCTGTTTGATTCAACCTTCTCCTCCTGCTGAAAGAAAAAGAAAGGGAGGGAGGGAGGAAGGAAGGAAGGGAGGAAGGAAGGGAGGGAGGGAGGGAGGGAGGGAGGAAGGAAAAGGAGAAAAGAGAAAAAAAATTTCCAGAAGGGGTCAGCCTGGGTCAGGTGCCTCCTGTGGCTGTGCTGGACCAGGAAGGGGCCCCTACATCAGGCTTCTATGTCAGTTGGCAGGCCGAGGTAAGGCAGGGGAAACAGTTGCTCTCTCGAACACCAGTACATAATTGCAGGGCATGTGAGTTACTATCGCTGTGTAACAAATGACCCCTCCCCACATTCAGTGGTTTAAAGCAGCAGTGATTACCTCATGGAGTTTCTGAGGGTCAGGAATGGTGGGGCAGCTTAGCCAGATGGCTCTGACTCAGGGTCTGTCATGAGGCTGAAGGCAAGATATCAAGTCTGCTTCAGTCTCCTGAAGGCTTGACCAGGCTGGAGGATCCACTGTCAAGCTCACCCACGTGGCCACTGGCAGGAGGTTTGGGTTCTTCTTGGCTGTTGGCTGGAGGCTGCAGCTCCTGCCCACACAGGCCTCTCCATTGGGCTGCCCATGACAGGACAGCCGGCCTCCCCTGGGACAGATGAAATAAGAGAGAAAACGACCAGGACTGAGGCTGCAGTGTCTCTTCTAACCGAATCTCAGAAGTGATGCCCCATCTGTTCTTCCGCATCTTATTGGTCACACAGACCAGCCCCGGTACAATTGGAGAAGTGGGGGCACTACATAAGGGCATGAACACCAGGGGGACGGATCCCTGGGGCCACCTTCGAGCCCAGCTAACACACATGGAAAAACTCATTCTATAACAATGGTTCAAAAGTATCTGCACTGTCTGATTTCTAACATACGAGTCAAGTGGGGTGAACATGGCCCAAAAGAAAGCCTTTTTTGTAAGATGACTTGCCCTTGATTACTTCTACTGGGCGATTGAGGACCAGGCTGGGCCAGAGCTGAGACTGGACACATCCAGGGCGTGGGGTTGAGTGATGCTCGGCATCCAGTTGTCTATGAGCAACCACTGGGTCACACGACGGGGGCACCAGGAGCGCCTGGATCCTGCCACGGCTGGGTTCAGACACACGTAAGACACAAACGGCGGGCTAGAGGCAGGCACCTGAGGGAAGCCAGGACTGCCTGTCAGCCTCTCTTTTCACAAGAGAACGCAGAGGGTGAAGTGGCAGGCCAGACTTAGCAGGGGCCTGGGCTGGAGGGAGTCGGTCTGGACACATCCCGCCAGCTGGTTCCCGGACCTGCTGCAGCCCGGTCTCCAACCCCGGGAGGAGAGGCTGAGCGTGAGCAGAGGGAGCTGCTGTATAGGATGGCCCAGGCAGCCCCGCGGGGGTCCACCCTCGAGATGGGCTGGGCTGGGGGCCCATCCTTACATTTACCACAAACAGGGAGCTCCGGAAGTGACCGGGGGACTGAGATCCCGGAGGCCGGACCTGGCGGGACAGGGCCCTGATGGAGAAGTGGGACGCAGCCGTGGCAGTGGTGATCGATGGGGCCAGAGGACGATGCAGGAGGCTGCCTACTCCAATTCATGAGCACAGATGACTCCCCCACACACTCGAGAGCAGAGGCGAACTCAGCCAGGACATGGGGTTCCTGCAGAAGCGGGGATTGGAGCCAGCAAGATGTGGATAATCGTGCTAATGTACTACTAGTGAGGCTTTCATCACTGATGATTCTTAGAACCACGGGGCTGGAGGAAGCTCATTAGAAATCTAGTCCAAACCCCACCTAAGGCTGGAATCCCTTGTCCACACATCTTACCAGGCACTCAAAGACTTGATCACTCCCAGCCACGGTGGGCTCACTACTGCATAAGGAAATTCATTCCCTAATTGGACAGCTCTGACAGACAGAAACTTCTTTCTGAAATCTGAGACAAAATCTGTCTCCCTATGGGTCCCTCTGATTGGCCCTAGTTCTGCCCTCTGGTGCCTCATACATCAAATCAGCACCCACTCCCCCTGACGGCCCGCTAGTCATCCTCTTCATTGTTTAGGTCAGCTCTTGCCATCAGAAACCATTTGTTCTTCAACACTGCAACATGAGCCATACTGAGTACCACCACGCATCCACTAGAAGGGCTACAATTAAAAAGACCGACCAGACTGAGTGCTGATGAGGACGCAGAGCAGCCGGAACTCGCACACACAGCTTGCGCGAATGTAAAATGGTACAACCCCCTTGGAAAACAGTCTGCACAACCCAGCTCTTCCATTGCTAGGTATTTACCGAAGAGAAACGAAAACAAATATCCACACAAAGACTTGTACCCAGCATGTTCCCAGCAGCTTTATTTATACTAGTCAAAAACTGGAAATAACCCAGTGTCCATCCAAAGGTAGATGGAAAACAAATGGTGGTCTATCCACACAGTGGAATATTCCTCAGGAAGAAAAAGGAACACGTGACAGTATGGACGAATCTCGAAAAAATTACGCTGAAGGAAGGAAGCTAGAAATAATAGTCTACACACTGTAAGATTTCATTTATATAAACTTCTAGGAAGGGCAAGGTGATCTATAGCGACAGAAAACAGATCGTGTTTGCCTGACAATGGGGTGGAAGGCGGATGTGTGGCTAGGGGGATGGGGAAAGCTTTGAGAAGTGATGGAAATGTCAGGTGTATGGATGGTGCTCTCGCCAGTGTATGCATCTGTCAAAACTCGCCAGATAGAATACCTTACATATGATCAAGCTGTACACATTAAATAAGTACAATGTATTTTGAGTTGTTTCTTAAAAACTCTAACATGCAATCCCTTAATTGAGTGAGATAAACTGTGGCCAGGCTGAAGGCCCCCTGGGTCTGTTTGAGGAGCCTTTGTAATTAGCTCATGGATGCACCTGAATGAGCCTAACTGAGCACCGTCCCCTCAGCAGGTGTAGACCTAGTGGATCTGTGACTATGGAAACTTTCTTCCAGTACGCACCCAGAGGTCATTCAACAAGTTAACAGCAGAGCCAGTTCAGGCCCGGTCCCCCGATCCACAGGCCAGTTCTCCCTCCCCACGGCGTAAGAAGAAACAGAAACTCACGCGGTGGAGCGCTTCACGGTCCTCCAAGCTGCTTGACATCTGTAATCTCATTTCCTGGATTAATCCCATTTAACACAGTCGAGTGTGTAAAGGATAAGACGAGGCTGGGAGAGCATACAGCTTGTTTATTTACGGCGGGCGTCTATTCCGCAGGCTGGGGGCCCAGGCCAGGCCAATTGTTACATATCTTGAATAACCCTCCTGGGTTAAGCATTCTGGGCTTTGGAGTCAGACAGACCCGGGCTGGAATCCAGGCACTACCACTGACTAGTGGAAGACCTTGAGCAAACCATTTGACCCCTCTGAGCCCCAGTTTCCTCCTCTGTAAAATGGGATAACAGCAGTAACTGCCTCATAATGCTGCTGGGAAGATTAAGTGGGATAAGAGCATCCAGCACATAGTAAACACGCAGAGTCTGGCAGCTCTCCTTATGTTATTACTGTTATCCTCACAATACTCTTACGAAGGAGGTCCCATTATTACAGATAGAGAAACTGAGCCTCAGAGAGGCAAAGCGATTTGCCCAAGATGACTTAGCAAATAAGTGGCGGAGCCAGGATTTGACCTCAAGTCCCCTGTGTGGCTCCAAAGCCAACCCTGGATCCGTGGCATCACGCTGCCACCTGCTTGGGTGGCGGCAGGGCAGCAGGGATTCTACGATGGGAAAGTATGAACAAAGTCCCCTCGAAGCCCACCAGTTACGGGTAGAGCTGAAGGAGGCCACGGCCTGGCCAGGCCTCCAGGTGGTTGGGGCCCCACCAGGTGAGGTCGCAGCCCCCGCAAAGCGTCACCAATGATCCGAACAGGCAGCCTCAGGGAGGAAAAGAACAAGAGCTTTGGAGACAGCAGACCTGGATTCAAACTCCGCTCTGCTATTCATTAGCTCTGTGAGCCTGGGCATTTCACTGCCTGTCTCTGAGCCTCAGTATCTTCATCCACGAAATGGGCACAATCACACCAGCTTTATAGGGTGGTGTGGCGCTTGAATAAAATCATTTATCTAAAGCACCTGTAAATACTCAATAACGGAGGCTGCTTTAATTACTGTTCACCACCTTCAGCCTCGGAAGTGGCCTTCATGCAGCTTCCCAAGGGTCTGAGTCCCCAGATTCCAGGGAAGTCCTCCTGGAAGTTCTTCCAAATGTCAGACCACAATCCTTTCTGCTGCTGCTGCTTGACCTCACAGATCCAATAAGCACCTGGAACAGGAACAAGATCAAAGGAGAACTCAAGTCCTGAGGCATGTGATAGAGGCTAGACTAGTGGTCACCTGGGGCATCAACTGGGAGGGGGCACAAGGAGCCCCTGGATCCAGCTGATGGTCACATGGTCGGGTATGTAAATATCCATCCAACTGTACGTCTAAGATTTGTGCACCTTACTGCATGTAAATGACACCTCGGTTAAAAAAAAAAATCTCGATTTCCCCACATGTCCAGGCACACGTGCGGGCACGCGCGTGAACACACGCACACACCCGTGTACTCTCAGGCAGCGCCTGCACAGATGACAGGGCCCACAGCCAGGCACCCCACAACAGACACCGCAGCCCACCGTGGACGTGCCTCCCTCGACCCAGACACAGGTGCGCGTGCAAACTCACCCTCACACGCAGTGACCTGAGCACCAGCCCTGAGCAGGCGCACACGGTCTCTGTGCACCGGGGGATTGCAGCAGGAGCTGCCAGAGAAATACGGACAGTCAGCAGCAGCTCTGCGGACCCGGGGCTAACCAGCTCCCGGCCACGATTTCCAAAAGAGAGGAGACACTTCCTCGTGCCCGTGGCTGGGCTGCTGCAGGAGGCCGTGGCCTCAGCGCTGCTTCACATGTTTCTCATCGGGCCAGGAGGTCCCGAGCACAGCCCGAAGCACCAGGGGATCCGGGAAGAGGAGTCCCTGGGAGGAGGAGGAGCCTCCTGCCTGGCTCACCCTCCTTCTGAGCCAAGACTGTGCCAGACCAGCTTGGGGCCAGCCAGTGAGTGCGTGAGTCCCTGGAGGACAGGATCGGGGAGCCCTGCTTGGCAGGAGGCTGCACAGAGAGCACTGGGGTCATTGTGGCAGGATGGCGTGGTGGTTACACAAGTAAGCTTTGGAGCAGGAGAGCCCTGCTTTGTCCCTTGGCTCTGCCATTTCTTAGCTGTGTGACCCTGGAGAAGTAACTTAACCTCTCTGGACCTCAGTTTGCCCACCGATCAAAGGGAGATGATAATATTACCTAGTAGGATAATACTACGTGGTAGGAATACCCACTATGTATGAGGAGGCAGGGAGGAGTTAAATGACATCACACATGCCCCGGGACATAGTAAGTACTCGACAGCATGAGTCATTTTTATCAAGGGCCCGAAGACAGGAAGGGGCCTCCAGATATGCGGTATTCCACGGATTACAAAGTGACACCCCACGAGCCCAAATGCAGCCCACAAATGGGCTTTGTTTGGCCTGTACAGTGTCTTCCTTTTTTTCTTTCTTTTTAAATTGTTGCCAACATTTAAAAATCAGATTTCACATCAAAATCCAAATTTTCTGCTTCTCTTGAAAAGTTCAGACATTTGGCAACCCTGGCCCAGCCTTCCCGCCTGGTGACACCAGCCAGAGCCGAGCGGCCACTGCCCAGCTCACCCAGCACTTCCTGGTTCCAGCCACCTCCCCGAGCCCTGCCCGGCTCCGTGGGCACTGGGATCACACACCCTGGCCTGGTCCCGGCCTTCACAAGGCACACGGGGAAACGGGGCTCTGAGGGGGCAGGGATCCACCCTGGGTCACACAGCAAGTCAGTGGCAAAGCTGGAACTAGGACTCAGGTGGCCAGATTCCCAGTCCTCCCTGAGCACGGGTGAGATGCCCAGGAGAGAAACCGGCTGAGTCCCAAAACTCCTGTCTGCAGCCCCTACTGGAGAGACAAGCTCAGCACTGAGCATGTGACTGACTTCTCTGAGCCTCAGTTTCTTCATCTGTAAAATGAGATAATAGTCCCTTCCTCAGGGTGAGCGCGAGGATGAAATGAAATAAAAGAAATAGGGATCTTAAAGCAGCACCCAGCAGACAGTAAAGGCTGTAAACAGCAGCCACCATTATTGTTGTCAGTAACTCCTGGCACGCCTGATGCATTGACTCCTCAAACCGGCTGTGATGTCACTCTACTTAGCCCCATCTGACAGATGAGGAAACTGAGGCCCAGAGGCGGGGAGTGAGACTCACACAGCCAATGAGTGAGGGAGACAGGATTTGGGATTCCAACCCAAGTTCAAGCCAGGACTGTCTGGCTCCAAAATACCAGCGCTCCCCACACACCAGAATCCTCTGCAGTCTACCTATAACTATTGAGGGCCTACTATGTGCCGGGCACTGTTGCAGACCCCAGTGGTACGCGGGGAACAGGGCAGACGGGGTCCCCAGCCTGAAGGAGCTCAGTCTGGGAGGCAGGGCGGGGGCAGCAATCCCTCAAGCTCCAGCGGTGCTGGGTGCTGGGAGGACAAAATAGAGAATGAAAGAGAGCCTGGGGGGCACAATGGGTGCCTGAGCTAGAGCTGTCAGGGCAGGCCGCCCCGGGGAGGCGACATTAAACAGAGACCTGAAGCTGAGAAGGAACCAGCCACGCAGCTCCTGGGCGGGAGGCAGAGCCATGCAAAGGCCCCCAGTGGGACTAAGGCTGGTGTTTTCCAGAGCCGGGAGGAAGGCCAGCCTGGCTGGAGTGGAGGGAGGAGGAAGGCACAGAGGAGGTGAAGGCAGAGGTAGGCGGGGGCCCGATCACGGAGCACCAGAGCACCAGGTCTAAACACAATGGTACCCCCACTCTTCATCCAGGGAGGCATGTGCCAGAGACCTCCACCAGCGATACCTCATTTCTTCCTCCCCGGCACCTGTGAACTAAGCTCACTGTCCCTATTTTTATCAAGGGGGGTCCTCACAAGCCTAAGTGAGGACTCTGAGGCTCAGAGAGAGGCAGGGACTTGCCAGAGGCCACCCTGCTGGGTGTGATGGGTGCAGGCCCCAACTGAACTCTAAGCCAGGCTGTCTCCACGCACCCTCTGTCAGGGGACAGGCTTGGACCCCCGCCTTGGTGTCATCAGAGCCGAGAACAAAGGGTCCTTTCCCAGGCAGGCAGGGCTCTTCCTGGGCCAGTAAGGCTCTTCAGGCCCCATCCTGGTAACACCAAGCTTCCGGCCCGTGGGCATACACATGCACAGCACACACACACACACACGCCCACACACACATGCACGTGTGCACACACTCACACCCAGCAGCCCAGCCAGGAAGAAGGGCTGGGGAGGGGTCAGGAGGAAACAGTGCTCTCCACGTGTAATGAGCTTCCAGGCACCAGGTGGCTGTGGCAGTTCCCCCCCAGCTCCTCATCTCATTGAGGGTGCAACCCAGCCCCCAGGCCAGAAGCCTGGGCAGCATCCTGGACTCTCATCTCTCCTACACTCCCGTCTTCTGATCAGCTACAGAGCCCATCCCAGCTCCCACATCCATCCCCATCTTCTACCCTGGCTCTAAGGGCAAGAATCTTTCCTGATTTCCTGCCCCCTCACCCCACCGCCACCCCTTTATGCTGGAGGACCACGGGCAAGACAGTGGTGGCAGCTCCTAGGGTCGCAGGGGTGGACAAATTGGCTTCAAGGAAGACCAGAGCGTGAGTACAGTGATGTCACCAGCCCAGCGCACCTGCAGAGTGACACCAACGTCACCCTTACACACACACACACACACACACACACACCCCTCGAGCTACCATTTCATAGCTATCAGGTTGCAGTGACGTGGCTCCAAGACAGAACAGGAAATCCCACGACTGAGCCAGCCAGGTGGGGCGAGGGGCGGAGAACCTGAACCCCCCCCTGCCCTCTGCGATCAACCATCCCCACTTCCGGCAAGCCGGATCTCAGCTGCGAGGACCCTCCTCTGGGAGGAGCTCACCTCCCCACCCCAGGCATTCCCCGAGCCCAGTCTTAGATTCAGGGCCCTGAAATTCCTGCTCTGCGCCAGGTCCCTACGCACACGGCCTCCTGCCTCCGTCGTAAGGCGGGTGGATGGTCTCTGAGGGTGCTCCCCGTTTAGACACTCCGCCCTTTATGGACATTTGTTTCCCAGACCCAGTGGCAGGGAATCTCGAGGCTCAAGGTGCAGTCAGCAGAACGGCCAGCAGGGGGCGCGCACGCCTCGTTCACGGGAGCTCCACCACTCGAGCCTCAGGAGTTGGGATTTAGAAGGACCTGGAAACACTTGAGTTCTTACTAGTACCTCTCCCCATTCTAGTTTTCCTACAGCTCCACACAGCTGCAGGACCAGACTTCTGTGCCTTTGCACATACAGTCCCCTTGACGCCTGTCCCCACTCTCTGAGCTGCTTCATCTGGACCCTCAGTGCACACAGCAGGTCTGGCCCTGAGCAGGGACCGAGAGCGGGTGGATAGAGGGATGGGTGGCAGAAAGCCAGCTACAAGCAACCCACGTAGTTCTCCAAAACCATGACATGGAAAACCCTGGAGGAGGAGATCATTTTAAAAAGTCAAATACTCAGTGAGGTCTAAGGGACTGACCCTGGGCGGACACTTGTGCCTGGTATACGATCTTATTAAATCCTTACCAAACTCCTCCCAGGCAGGTAACAATACCCCCATTTTACAGAGGGGGAAACTGAAGCTTAAAGAGGCAAGTAAATTGCCCAAAGTCACTCAGCAAATAAGTGGGAGAAGCAGGATTTGAACTCAAATCTCACACTTCATTCTGCTATTACCACTAGCTCTGAGTTCACCCCCTCCTGATGCCCCGGCCAGGTCCTCTGGGTGATCCCAAGAGGCAGACAAACGCAGACAGGCCCCCAGCATACCAGCAGCCCTGCTCCTAGTTTTTCACTAATGCTCTCCTGACTCTCAGCCTAACCCAAATTCCAGACAGCCTAAGCCTGACCCCACTAATAGAAGCTAACGTTTACCAAGCGCTGACTACTTGCCAAGCGCTTCGGATGCAACATTTGAGACCCTCACCAAAACCCGATATGAGGCATATTATCCCCATTTTACAGACAGGGAAAGTGAGATTCCGAGAGGTTCAGCGATTGCCCAAGGTCACACAGCTAACAGGTAGCAGAGGCAGGATGCAAACCCAGGGCTGTCCAGTCCCACAGCCCAGGCTCTTAACCGTTACTTAAACTCACTTTCTCCCATCCTGCAAACGGCCTCTCCGGGCCGAGCCTCAGCTGGACTCTCAGCGTGAAAATGTGACGTCCCCACTCAGGCCCCCTGGCAATCAGGCCCCAAGCCCTGGCTTCCGCTTGTTTTCTGGGATTCTCACCCAAGAAGGGGGAGCTTTGATGAAACTCAAAGGGGCCCCTCTACCCTCTCCAGAAGCACAGGGGTCCCCAGACCCTCGTCCTAAACTGGGCTCTGTATCACACAGATCCTGGCTCTGCCACCAGCCTTCTCTGGGCTTGGGAGGGTCCTTTAAGAGCTCTAAGTCTCAGTTTCCTCATCTGTAAGACGAGATATAGTATCAGGGTCCCAGGGCTGCTGGGGGTCCTCCTGGCACCTTCAGGGGTTCACTCCATGCGAGTTCTTTCCTTGAACCTCCCGAGGCTGATCCAGAGACCCACCCGTGGAAGACCTCCCATTCTTTCATTCATTCATTCGGCAAACCTCTGGGCACCACTGATCGGTACCGGGCTCTGTGCTGGGAAGAAGGAGGCAGCAGAGATGGCTGGTTAAGATGCTAACTCTGCAGAGAGACTGGCTATGCCGCTTTAGTGCTGTGTGACCTTGGGCAAGTCCCTTCCCCTGTCTGTGCTCCCGTTTATCATCTATAAAATGGGGACAGATGTGGCACCTGCCTCCAGGGCTGCTGGGAGAACTGGAAACCATGCAGGTGAAGTCTCAGCATGGTAGCCCGCACATGTAAGAGCTCAGTGGCAGCAGCTATTTGGATATTATTGAGGAGTTTTCAAAATCTAATGGGAGGAGGGGACAGCGAATCAAATAACTGTCATACAATGGGATCACTGCTCATCCCAGGGGAACAAGGTGCTGGGGGGACACAGAGGAAGGAGCAACTAGTCCTGCCTGGGGAAATCAGGGAAGGCTGCCCAGAGGAGGTGCCATTTGAAGGATAAGTAGGACTTCACCATGAGGATGAGAGATGAAAGGCATTCCTGGCATGGGGAACAGCAGTTACAGAGGCTCAGAGGCTCTTGGAGGCACAAGGAGATGCTCAATGAAGAGCTGGTTGTGTCTGGGGAAGTTTTGGAACACAGATCTGGAAAAGGGGGTGGGAGGCGATGGTGAACCTCCTTGTTGGCCTGGGGAATTGGGGCCTCTCCTGGGGCAACAGGGAGCAGGAGAGAGACAAGATCCAATTTGTCTTTGAGAAAAATGATCCAGGTGGCAGGGTCTAGGAGGATGGTACAGGGACAGGATGGGAGGCGGAGACTGAGGATGCTGCTTCTGAGGTGGGACTGAGGGAAGGAAGGGGAGAGGGGAGGCCTTAGGGGATGGGGGAACAGTGTGCAGACTCTAAGCCCCCAAACCCATGCCAGGAAGGAGGGGCTGAGGCAGGGCGAGGTGGGGCGGCGTGACCATGACCCCAGTCAGCCAGACCAGAGCTGAGGCTGGGGTTGGGGGGCAGGGTTGCTGGCACACTGACTCACTCACTCACTCGCTTACTGGATTTCTGAGAAAGTGCTTGCCTCCCCCACACCTCAGCAGCAAGAGCCCCCCATTAAAGCCGCTGACTGTCAGTCAGAGGAAGAACCCAGGTACTGAGCAGGAATGGGCCGCCACGCTGGGGAGAGATACGCCACCGTGGGAATTCTCAGAATCTGCCCTGGAAGCGCTGCTGCTCAGGGCTGATCACAGGGAGGCAGGAGGGGGACGCGGTTAGGTGCCTGGACACTGGAGCTGGCCAGCCTGCTCCAAATCCCAGCTGGGCTTTCTGTGTGTGTGTGTGTGTGTGTGTGTGTGTGTGTGTGTGTGTGTGTGTGTGTGGAAGATCAGCTAACATCCATGCCGATCCTCCTCTTTTTGCTGAGGAAGACTGGCCCTGGGCTAACATCCGTGCCCATCTTCCTCCACTTTATATGGGACGCTGCCACAGCATGGCTTGACAAGCGGTGCGTTGGTGTGCGCCTGGGATCCGAGCCTGTGAACCCCGGGCCGCTGCAGCGGAGCTCGTGAACTTAACCACTATGCCATCAGGCCGGCCCCCCAGCTGGGCCTTTAATGGCTGTGTGACCTGGGGCCACTCTCTGTGCCTCTAATGGGGATCATCATAGGGCCTACCTGAGACAGAGGGTTGTTCTGAGGATTATTAAATAAAATCTGTCAAGTGCTGGGCATGTTGCAGTCTTTAGGTGAGGTCCGGGTGCCACTGTTAGTGTTGAGAGTGGAGTTACCTAATGCCCCCCAACACTGCCTCAACCCTCAGCCCTCAAAGGCTTCCCTAGATGAAATCCAGGCTCCTTGCTTGGCATCAAGGCTGCTCACAATGCCCCCTGTTCCTCTCCCCAGCCCGGCCCTGCTCCTACCATGCTGAGCCTCCTAACAGTGCTTCACACAAGTTAGAACGGTTCACACCTCCACACCTCCGCCCACGCTGGTCCTTCCTCCGGAACCCTCAGGGCTGCCCTCACCTAGTCTGCTTGTCTCTGATAAACTGGTTTCTACAGCGGCCTCAGCTAAGACAGCCTGTCCTCTGGTTTGGGCTCCCTTTCCTGCCCCTCCACCCCCCACCATCAGGACTGGCCCCTCCTCTGCCTGCCCGCTCAGAGCACTGGACCAACACTCGCCATCTATGGTTTACGTGTTTGCTCCCCTATAAGATTGGGGACCCCCGAGGGTGGGGATTGTGCCCAAATTCCCAACACACCCGTGGGCATTAGCTGATAGTGGGTGGCTAGATGACCATACAAGCTCTGCCAAGCCCGGACACAGCTCCCACTAAGGGAGCACGTCCTGAGAGACGGCCTCTGCGCCGGGAGCTCTGCACAGGCACCTCATCCAAGCCGCACCACTGCCTCCTGAAGTGGGGAGCACTCTAACGCCCACCTTACAGATGAGGCAATCGAGGCTCCATGCTGAGGGGCTGTCCAAGGCCACCCAGGCAAGAAGGGACAGAGCAGAGATGAGAACTCAGGTCTGGCCTGCCCTCGCCCAGCTCATAACCACTACCCCCTCACCCCCTCACTGCAGAGGTGGGCCTCGGCGCTCCAACGTCTCCCCCCTGCCCCACTCTGTAGCCGACAAAACACACTGAAAGGCACCGCCTGCCTGCGGGGAGGAGCCACATAGGAGCAGAGAAACTTCACGACCTGCTGCCGGTCTCCTGGCTGTGGGCCCTCTCAAGCAGGCTGTCAGTGGAGGAGCCAGAGGAAGGCTGCCCCTGCCGGGGGTTATCTCGAGAACGAAGCCCACACCCTGAGGAGGGAGCACCAGGCCTGGCTCCCCAGGAGGCAGCCGATGCTTTATCACTGATCTGCATAATAATCGGCTAAGATGGACGTTCCCCCCATTTTACAGATGAGGAAACTGAGGCTCCAAAAGCTGAACTGACTTGCCCAAGCTCTCATATGTAGTAAACGGCAGAGCAGGGGCTCAAACCACTGCTTTCAGCACCAGACCTAGTACCTTCCCCCAAATCACCCCCAAAACAGTGCTCATCCCTAAGGGAACATAAATGCGTCAAGGTCGGTCCAAGTAACAATAGGCAACATTTATTGAGCACTTACTGTGTGCCTAGTCTAAACCCTTGTACTATCACGTTTAATTCACAACAACCCTAAGGTAGGTGCTATGAGTATCCCCAGTTTACATGGAGGAAACTGAGGCATGGGTAGCCTAAGCGACCTCCCCAAGGTCACACAGCCAGGAAGAGGCTGGGCCGGGTTTAGAACGCGGGCAGCATGATCCTAGACCCAGAGACCAGGCGACCAGGAATCCAAGCCTGGGGGCCTCCCCTGGGGCCCCCACCCCCTCCTCGCCTAAAGATCCGGGGCCTCGGCAGTGGGCGGGGCCCCCTGCGGAGGATGAGCTGCCACCCGGCGGGTCCCCTGGGAGCGCGCGGCCGCGAGTGTCCTGGGTGCCCACCCGCGCCCGCCGGGGCCCTGCCTCCCCGCCGGCTCCTCCCGCTCGGATGGCGCCTCCCCGGGGCCGCGCCCCGTGCGTCCGCTCCCTCGCCGAGCGCGCAGCCGGGCGGGCCGGGCCCTGCCCCGGGGGCTGAAGACGCAGCCCTGCGCGGCGGCTCAGCGCACAGTCACCGCGGCGGAGGACGCCCTCGGTAACGAGATGAGCGAGAAGAACAGCTCGCGTTCGTGCCTCGCTTCCCGTAGTCACTGTTGAGGATGCTGTGCGTGTGTTAACTCCCGCGGCCTTACTCCACCACACTCAGAAGGGCTACTATTAGCTCCACTTGACAGTCGAGGAAACTGAGGCCAAGGTCATGCACTATTAAATGGCAGGCACCCATTTTCTGGAAGTTTCCTCCACCCTAAAGGAGAGCAGCTGTCATTTATTGAGCTCCGACTTCATTTTAAACCTCACCACCCTCACTGAGTATCACACAAGTTAATGAGCTCTCCTATTTTTTTGCCTAAGTCAGCGAGATAGATACAACCAGGATATTGCCAACTGGTCTTCTCAGGAGCGGGTGGGGTGGAGTAAAGCCAGGCTTTGAATCTGAAACTAAACTTGAAACCACAGCCCCATTCTTGCCTCCAGACCACATGCCTCCCTGTGCTGAGGCCTGTGCAGGAGGCCATGGGAGCACAGGCAGCGAGGTATCAGGAGAGGCTCCCTAGAAGAGCTGATATTTGGACCGGGTCTTGAAAGCTGAGTAGGAGTTCACAGGGGAGAAGGGAGAGAGGCAACAGCATGTACAAAGGTCAGAATTCCTGAGGACAAGTTCTGATTGTCCCTCTTAATTGCTGAGTGACTTTTGCAAAGTCTGTTCACCTCTCTGTGCCTCAGTTTCTTCATCTGCAAAGTGGGAATAATAGCCCCGAGGTTGTCAGGATTGAGTGAGCTCACGGAAGTATAAGTGCTTGGTCGACTGTCACGAGGTGGGTGGGAGGGAATCTGGAGTTTGCTGACCCCTGCTGGGTCAGTGTATGCTGCCTGGAGGGCTTAGCAGCTCCTCCTGGAAATGACTCTTCTCGGCTTGTGGAATAAAGGAGATAAATGATATCCTTGTTCTACCGATGAGGAAACTGGGGCCCAACGAGGTTGAGGAACTTGCCCAAGATCACAGAGCAGTATCTCGAAGAGTCAGGATTTGAACCAAGATTCACCCAACTGCAAAGACCATCACTGTTCCACTGTCTCAGCTCTAATGGCCGCCCCATTTCCCGTGGGTTGATCCATCACGATTAACCTTGCTCGTGTCATCACACTCTGAAGTGGTTTTCAATTGTGCATTCTTATAAATAACGTTCGACTGAACATCTTTGTGCCCAAACCTTTGCCATAGTTTATATTTCCCAAGACCGATCCTCAAATAAGATCATTGGTTCCAGAGGTATGATCATTGTTAGAGCTGTTGATAAATATTTTCAAGTTGCTTTCAAAAGAGTTTCCACTTTGTAGTCCCACCTGCAGCATATAAGAGATATGTTATCACTGGTTTCTCACCAGATTTTTTTCTTAATATCCCAAATGTCCAAGATGAAAAGTGGTATCACATAGCTGTGTTGGCACTTTTTTTATTATTATTACCAATGAAGTTGAGTGGCTTTAAGATCTAACAGGATCTGTATCAGGAGTCACGGGCCCTGGGGAGGGGCTGGAGCCAAGTGTGAAGGCGCCCAGAGCAGAGAATGTTCGCTTCTGGTTGTATGGTTGAGAAAGGAGGGCATGGCCTGGGGAGGCTGGGGGCTCTGGAGCTGGGGGACAGGCTTTGGCACTTGCTCTTTCCTCTTTCTGGAGCACTCTTTCTTGGCTGCTCACCCCCTGGCCCCTCATCCTTCACCTCTCAGCTCCAATGTCAGCTCCTCAGAGAGGTCCCCCTGACCCGCACCGTCCAAGGTGGCGGCCCCCCAGTGTCTCTCTGGTTTGTTTTCTTCACAGCCCTCAGCAGACCTGAAGTGCTTATTCGTTTCCTTCCAGGCCTGTTATCTGCCTCTGCCTCTGGCATGTGAGCCCCTTGAGAACGGGGCTCTGGCTTCTGCATCCTCTAACGGATATCCAGTGCCTAGAACAACGCTTTGAATGAATTAATTGAATGTTTCCATTAGTGGGTCATCTTGCGGTCCAGCAGTGCCGTTCCTGTCGGCCTCACACTGCCCAGGTGTCCAGAGGTGGAACGGCCCCTGTCCTTGCATCCGCCACGTCTGCCCCCAGCACCTCTCACTCGAGGCATCGTGTGCAGAGCAGCCTTTCCTGGCGTATTCACACCACCTGTTTCTCAGCCTCCCTCTCCATCGGACTCTCTGCTTCCCGGGTACCAGGATCCCTTCCTTAGGACTGTGGCTCAGAATTCCATTCCCCTCACTACGTCAGACAGAACAGGCTCACTCTCCTCTCTGACCAGCCTCCGGAGACCCACTAGCATCCCTGCTTCCAGAAGGGCCATCCACTCCAGGTCCCCTGTGGAGCAGCAGGTCAGGAAAACTGGCAGAAGCTTTGGAACATCCATTGTCCCCTTCTCCCTGCCCCACGGGGCTCTGGGCAGTGAAGGACGTTGTCTAGAATTTTATCTCCCGTGATACGAATTATGCTGCGACCACCCCATGCCCTGCCTTAGAACCAGAGCGGGAAGTGATACAGACTGTTCTGGGTTTCAATAATAGATTTTTTTCTTTGTTCTCAAACCATATCAGTCTACAACAACCGTCACATAATAATAGTATGTGAATAATAATAATAGATTCCCAAGAGCCTTATGTGTGTGCAGGAGCTGTCTCTCTGGTTCCACATGGCAGGTGCGATCTTCCTTCTTGCCAGTTCCCCTGTGGGCAAGACCCCCACCCGCTGGGACACCAGAAGCCACCATGGAGACTCTGCTGCCAACTCCACCGAGATCACCAGCCAGTACTTCTTGGCTGAGCCCGAGTTAGGATGACAGCCTCAGAGGCCCCAGGGAGAGGGGTGCGGTTGGGTTCAAATGAGTTTCCATGTTCAGAGGGAGAAAAGATTGTTACCTTTAAGAAACAGGTTGACCTGAATGAGTGGCTAAAACTGCAAGGCAAAGCAGAGAAGTGATTCGACGCTAATGAGTATTGATTACAGAGAGGAAGCGGGTTAATCGAGTGAGTTGGTAAACTGGTTGCTACGGTAACATCTCACTTGGAATAAAACCATCACCACAGAGAGTGCAGACTGGATCTGGATAAGGACAAGAGGTGCAGCAGAATTTTTCCTGTTTTAGGACCAAGAAAATGAACCATTATAACATTGGAAAGTACTGGAAAAGGGAAGTTGAAAGTTTTCTCTTTAACCAAGGTAATTGCTTTCTAGCAAGAAGACATTTGCACTTGAGTCTGAGGACAGAAGCCTCTCTCTTTGTTGGATCTCATTGTACACAAGATGCAGGAGAGAAACTGGGGGCTCCTCTCTGTGGTGAGTGGGCAGGTCGACAACTTTCCCTTTTCGGAGCACTACTGGAAATAGTAGAAGTGAGAGGAAGGGACTACTTTTCTGAGAGTTAAAAGAAAAGCCAAGGTTTATTTGCATAAAAGTTAATAACAGTTGAGCTCAGGAGAAAGGTGAGAGTTTATGCCTAAGATTTATATTTCTTTGCATTTTGCTCTATATTAGATCATGTTAAATGCTGAAAATAAGCCTCTGGAAAGATCAGAGCAACGCTGACACCCCAGTCCAGCAAATATTCAAAACCTTCAGGTGTGTGTTTTATTTATTAATTCTACTCTTTTTGTCTTATTTTCATATCCTTGGCTTCCCTTCACCCTGATCTCCTCAATTATTTTTCCCCTGTTATATTCACATACAATTTGGTAAGCCATCTTGAATTCTTTTTGGAATGAGATGAGTACAAATAAATAAAATCTGTAATTTCTGTAAGGTTTTATAGTGATAACATGTACATTTTTAATAGAAAAACCAAAGAGACTGAATCTCAAGGTGTATAGCCCACCTCTTAGTTATCCCCACCTGGAGAAGACCATCTTGATACACCTGTTAGAGAGTTCACCTGGTTCCAATTAACAGAACCCCAGAGTTAATATCTAAAAAGCTGTGTAGACCTTTATTTGCAACTATCAAGAGAACAAAACTGCCACAGCCTGTAAAAAATGCGAGAAATTATTATTTTTTGAATGGGTGGCATCTGGCTGTAGCCTCTGTGGGAAGGTTAACAAAAAAAATAACTGGGATAAATCTGTGTGAATTGACATGGGTGAGGTGCGATTTCATTATGATCAAAATCATGCTGGATTGTCACACAGTAGACGGTAAGCAGCTGTTCTCCATTTCCTGTGAGGACAGAGCAAGACAGGAGAGCAGCCACCTGTGTGTAAGAATTCCTAATGGATAAACAAGATTTTAAGTAACTTTAATTCTTTTTTATTGTTGCACATCACAGTTATCACCTTGGTGATAAAAGTTCCAGATATTTCTTTAGGCACACATACAAACATATTTTTTTCTAACAAAATTGAGTTACATTGTATCTTTCTGAAACTTGTTTTTTTATTTACATTTTACATGTCATGAATATCCACACCAATGAGTTACCTTCCACAACATCATTTAAAGGCTACATAGAAACCCACTCTGTGAATGGAGCAGCTCTTATTTATTTATTCACCTATTTCTGTACATTTAAGGTAAGGGTTTTTTGTTTGTGTTTTGGGTTTTGTTTTGGGATTTTGTGCTGGGTTTTTTGGCTATTATAAACAATACTTCACAATCATCCTCATAATTAAATCACCAGCACATCCCTGATTATTTCCTCTGAATAAATGAAATTTCTGGGTCAATTTGTATGCAAATTGTCAAGCTTTTCATAAATTATTTCCGAATTGCAGAAAGTGTTTAAAATCCAATTTACATCTAGAAACCATGTCTTTAAAAAGGTAATTATTTAAGTAAACATGAAGAAAAATCAGAAAACAATGTGAGCAAAAGTATGAAAGTCAAAATCCCTCAGAGTTTTACCACCCAGATATACCGTCTGTTACTATTTGGGGATCCACCACGTCTCTCTGTCTCTCCCTCTCCCTCTATCTCACTCTCAGTCTCTTTTTGTCTGTCTCTCACCGTCTGTCTCTCTTATGTCTCTGTCTCTCTCTGTCTCTGTCTCTTTCCTTCTCTCTCAAATCTATCTCTCTCTTGCTCTCTTTCTTTATACATCTCTCTTTGTCTCTCTCTGTCTCTCTCTCGTGTCTCTCTCTTTCCTGCCCTCTCGCTCACTCTGTCTCTGTCTCTCTCTCTCAACAAAACTAGGGTCACTCCTCACACAGAGTTTGTAGCCTGGACAGCACTAATAATTCCTCACTCTTGGGCAGAACCTGGGAGCTGGCAAAGCATTTTCACATGTTATTATCACCCTCTGCAGCTGAGATCCTGACGCTCAGAGCGGCCAGTCGTTCCTTGCCCGAGGCCCACAGCTCATAGTGTCTCCACGTCAGGCCTTCAGGGTTCCACCCTGTCCCAGCCATTTTCTGAAACCACGCATGTACCCACCAACACACACGCATGCACACGCACCTGCTGTCCTCCTCAGGGCCGTGTGGCTGCACGGTCAGGCAGCTCAACTAAAGCTTCACGCAGCCCCCGGCTGTCTCCAGGAAGCCAGGGCCCCCACTCAGGACAGGAACTGGGAACAGGGAAGAAGCTGCCAGGAGTACCCAGCTGCTTCTCCCCTCTCCTCCCTCTTCACCAGGCAAACTCATCCTCAGGTCTCAGCCTCCACGTTCGCTCCCCGCACCCTGAGGCCCATTTGGCTGCCCCACCTCCAGCCCCTCAGCACCTCTTCTCACCCCTGGCCTGACGCTCACACGGGTTCTCATGGCCAGTTTCCCTGCTGTTCCCCCCGTCCCCCAAGGCTGAGCGCCCCTGGACTCAGGGCGTGTGGGGGCCCCCATCTGCCCTCCAGTGCTTGACACCAACAGGCACCAGTAAGGGTTTGCGGCAGGAATGCACAAGTGCGCTCTGGGCTCTGGCAGCCCTCCTGCCCTCCCTCTCCTTCCTTCTCCTCTCTTCTCATCTCTCCTCCCTCTGCTCTTCTCCTCTCTCTTATCTCCTCTTGTCTTCCCCTCCCATCTCTGTCTACACTTTCTCCTTCTTTGATCTCATCAAGCCCCATGGCTTTAAAAAGTACCTATAGTATTTTAGGTCTATACTATCAACTCTCAAATTTCTATCTGCAACCCAGTCCTCTCCCGGAACTCCAGACCTGAGTGTCTCCACTCACACGGCTCCCAGGCATCTCAGACGTAACACATCTGAAGCAAGCTCCGGGTTTCCCCCCCACAAGAGCCAGGGGTCCAGCGTCGCACCCCCAGCACCACACTAGGTCGTCATCATCTCGGTAAGCAACATCAGCATGCACCCAGTCACTCAGGCAGCGATTAGGGAGTTAGCCTTTCTTCCTTCCTGTTCTTCATCCCCTGCTTACAGTCCATCAGCAAGTTCTGTCTAGTCTATGTCCACACGGTGTCAGACTCAGTACCCTCCTGCCTGTCCGCTGCGCAGCCCGGGCACCACATCTCCTACCTGGACGACTACATCATCCTCTTGGCCTCCTTTCCTGCCCCTCTCCTCCCACTCCCCACACAGCAGCCAGAGGGAGCTGCTCCTTACATAAGTCAGGTCAGCTCGCTCTGCTGCTCAGAACCTTCTGCTGGTTTCCACTGCCCTTAGAATAAACCACATTGTGCATCCCAGCCTACGAGGCTCTGCGTGATCCCACCTCTACCCGCCTCTCCAGCTCATCCTGGGCCTCCCTCCCCTTGCTCACCCCTCCAAGCTCCTCTGACCCTTTCCAGCCCCAAGGACACACCAAACCCGTGCCCACCCCCAGGCCTGTGTCCGTGCTGTGCCCCCTGCCTCAGTCTCTCCTCCCTCTCATGGCTGGCTCTTCTCACCATTCAGATCTCTCATCCTTGTGTGTCTCTTACTAAGAGAAATCTTCCCTGACCACTCATCCCCTCTAAAGGACATCCCCTTGTTATAGCCTCTATCTCAACATACTACTTAGAACAGTTTGTATGATATTTATTTCCCCATTTTTTCCATCTCCCCCAGTACATGCTCCATAGGGCAGAAGCCAGGTCATCACACAGCAGGTGCTCAATAAAAATTAACTGGCCAAGTAATAAAGTGGGTAAGTGGTTCAGTGTCAGGTGAACCTGCATCCTTCCTGCTCTGCCACATGATGGGGGCGTGACCTTGGATGGGGTCCTGCACCCTCTTCGCCTCAGTGTCTTCAGTTATAAACTGGGAATAAGAATCCTGTCTCAGGGCCAGCCCCGTGGCTTAACGGTTAAGTGCGCGCTCCGCTGCTGGCGGCCGGGGCTCGGATCCCAGGTGCGCACGGACACACCGCTTCTCCGGCCATGCTGAGGCTGCGTCCCACATGCAGCAACTAGAAGGATGTGCAGCTATGACATACAACTATCTACTGGGGCTTTGGGGGGGGGGAAAGGAGGAAGATTGGCAATAGATGTTAGCTCAGAGCCGGTCTTCCTCAGCAAAAAGAGGAGGATTAGCATGGATGTTAGCTCAGGGCTGATCTTCCTCACAAAAAAAAAAAAGGAATCCTGTCTCATAGAGTTGTTGTGAGGAGTAAATGAGATGATATAAGTCTAATTTTTAGCACAATAAATGAATAAGTGCTCCATACATGCAAATATTTTCCAACACACATTTGGTGGATGAATAAGCAGGCCTATAAAGCACATATTCAGAGACGTGGAATCCAAGGATCAGAAAGAGGGAGTGACTTGTTCAAGGTCACGTGGCTAATGAGTGTGGAGTTAGGGTCCCCTCCCAGGTTGGTCCAATGGCAGGTCTCATAGTCTGTCCATTCTCCAGGTGTACACAGGCACCATGGTGTATAGACGGTGGGTTGTATAGACCAGAGCTCAGAGACCAGCAGGGCCAGGGGAGAAACCGAATGGAGAGAACGGAGCCCTGGGAGGGGGCAGACCAGGACGCATGGACAGAATGGGCGGGACGCCAACTGGTGCCCACTAAAGGCTTGCCCCCAATCTGCCTAAATATAAGAGAATTGGGGTCTCTGTGTCCTGAGTTTAATGTGGGATCCTGGAGCCTCCCAATGGACATTGCCTGCTGGAATTACCACCTCACCGACCTTAGGGACTCTCTTGCTGCCGCCAAGGTGGAGGGGTGGGGACCCAGGCAGCGGAGTGACCACCCGGGCATCTCCTCAGGATGCTGAGGCCAAGGGAGGCAATGCATCAGCAGGTGGGCTGGGGTCCAGGGCCATCCTGGAAAAGGCCAGCTGCGAGTTTCTATGGAGCCCGTCGCCATGGTAACCAAACCTCAGCGGCAGAACTCCAGCAGAGCCAGGAAAGACAAGCTCCTTTCTTGTCCATATCCCAGGAGCCTAACCGGAGGGGGGCGGAGGGACATGGGGACAATCAGGCTTTCTGAGCCAGGATAGGGGTGGGGGCGGGGAGAAATGGAGGTTGTCTTGCTGCTCAATGGGCCAGCCATAAACTACCGGAACGTGGCACCCTGTTTCACGCCTCCGTGCCTTTGCGCGTGCTGTTCTCTCCCGTGGAATGCCCTCTCCCACCCTGTCTCCCTGGAGAGCTCCCAGCTGTCATTCATGCCTCACTTGTTACCTGCTGACCCTTCCAGGCAGAATCAGCCCCTCCCTTCTCTGGCCACCCAAAGTGCTCCTCTCTGCACATCCCCAGTATGTCTGGCTTGCCCGAGAGCTTGGGGAGGGTGGTGGTGGTGAAGAGCACAGGCTTTGGAATCAGAGGGACCGAGTTCAAATCCCAGCTCTGCCCTTAACACGTTGGGTGACTCACGGAAAGCCACTTATCCTCTCTGAGCCCCTTCCTCATTGGCCATTTTCCTGCTGTGCAATCTCAGGCAAGTTTCTGAACCTCTCTGAGGCTCAGTGGCTTCATCTGAAAAATGAAGCGATGCTCGTGAGGTGTCTGGGGCACAGTCGCATGTCATAAATGTCAGTGATCCTCCTCATTTGTGTGAGCACTGCCTCTCTGCCCTCTAGGGAGTGGACTTCCAGCCCCCACCAGGCCTGGGCCCCCCGCCCCTGGACTGAGCTCCCCCACCTTCTGCCAGGACTCCTGACCTGGCATTGTCCTCAGGGTCTTTGAGGCCACGAAGTTTTCCCTGCCTAGAGCGGGGCGGGCACACGGCACAGCCCGACATTTCCAGCCCGACGCCCGAGAGCAAGCATTGTGAGGGAGAATGGATGCCCCCTGAGCGTGCTGACAGCAGGGCCAGCTTCTGGGCGATGTGTATGTGTGTGTGTGTGTGTGTGTGTGTGTGTGTGTGTGTGTGTATGGCTGGCAGCAGAAGTTCTTACACTTGCACGCACACACACACACGTACCCCATTCCCACAAATTCTCTCACACACATAAACCTGACAGAGGCAGATGCAAGGACATCCCTGGTCCCTCTGGTCAGTGTCCCAGAGACCGCCCCATGACCCCATTTCTCCCCAGACTCTCCCTCTGGAGTCCAACCCTGAGGCTCTCCGTTGTTTATGCAGCAGGTGAGGCGAAGCAGCAACCTTCCCGTCTCATCCACCCGTGGCTCAGGCCGTGGGAAGTGAAAAGGCCAGGTCACCAGCCGGACAACTGGCCTCGCTGAACACAGGTCTCTACCTTTAGAAGCACCTGGATGCCTGAGATCATGTAACCAGCACCCCTGCTCCCATTCCTGCTGAAGTGGGCCCCCCTAGACGGTCACACTGCCCCCATCCTGCTGCCACCTCCCTCTGAGTTCCCCAGCTGAGGCTTGGGTCGCCGGCCTCCAGCTCCTCTGTTCCATCCTGGGCATCGAGGCCACCAGGCAAGGCCACATCCCCTGCCTCCCTGGTGTCCCTCCATAACCACCCAGAGAAGCCGGCAAGGCAGGTGGTCCCCTCCCCCACGACACAAAGCTGATAAATGTCGGCTGGTCCTGGTGGAGCACTTTGTCCGTGCCAGCACTGCTGAGCACTGTACCCGCATTGTCCCCCAGTCCTCACAATAACTCTGTGAGGGAGGCGACCTCATAACCTTCACTCCTTAGATGGGGAGACTGAGGCACAGAGAGCTTAAGAAACATGGCTGAGAAGGCGTCCCAATCAGAATTTAAGTTCAGGCATCCTGAGCGAGGAACCCAAACTCTTGAGTCCAAACTACATGGTGTCCGCTTGGAACTGAGCACAGCCAGGGTCACACAAAGTGGTCATTCTAGTGAAGGAGACACAATGAACAAGGTAAACAAATAAATAACACGTTAGCAGTAAGAGCTAAGGAGAAAAACTCAGCCGGGAAAGGGAATCATGAAGTACTGAGGGTTGTGGGAGTAGCATTCTGACTTTAAAAAGCCAAGAAGGTGATACTTGAGTTAAGATCTGAAGCGAGTAAGGAAGGCCGTGCGTTCATCTGGGGGAAGAACATTTCAGGTAGAGGGAACAGCATGTGCAAGAGTCCTGAGGCAGGAGCTGGGTAGTCCAGAATCAGCATGGCCAGTGTAATTGGAGTGAAACAAGAGGAGGGGAAAAAAGGTGGAGTGAGGTTGGATGAGGCCAGAGGGGACCCAGGCCTGGACCATGAAACTTCTGTGGGTTATCATGAGGAATCTGGCCTATGCTCGGGTGAGATGGGAAGCCAGGAAAGTGGTGTGACTAACAGATAAGGCTGCCTGGAAGAGGGGGCTGTAGACCTATAGCCAAGTGGGCTTGTGAATACCCCACCCCTGAATTAGAGGGACTTAGCCTCCTGTCACCGGTAGCACTGGGCAACCACAGGCCTCCTCAGAGGGGCAAAGCCAGCCCACTGAGACCACCAGAACGTAGCCCTCTTCAGGCTGACACAGAGAGGCCCAGAGTGAGCCAGGCTGAGCACGCTCAGCCCCTTCCCAGGCTCACCCATCAGCTCCGGCAGGACTCAGGGAGGGGCAGAGAGACTGGGAGTGTTACACTGGTGGGCGCCCTCCTGCCCCTCTCCTCCCCATCACAAGCAGTTTGGTTATAAAAAGGCAAGAAGTGAGTCTGGCCCGGGCGTCCAGTGGTAGGGAGCCTGTCCTGGGCTGGGCACGTGCAGGCTTTTGCTTATTAATGTCAGCACAGCCCCCAACTCCCTTCAACAGGAATAATAACCCCTCAGGTCTGTAGGGAAGTGTACATTCTGTAATGTGCCTCCCATTTTAAGGAGGGGGAAACTGAGGCCCGGGGGAGGAAGGGCTTGCTTGCCACGTCAGAAATAAGTGACAGAGGTGAGACTTGAACTCAAGTCTGCCTCACTCCACACCAGGGATATTCCAGATGCCCTAGCTGGTAACAGGCGAAGTTAGCATTTCAGCTGAGCCTGCAGCGCCGTCTGTATTTGGAAGTTGTGTGGGAAAACTTATGAGATGGAACCCCTTCAGTATTAAAAATAATAAGGCATGTGTATTTTACCACAATAAAAATATACAGAAGACAATAGTAGAGAATAGTAAATATAAACCATGCCCTGTTCTGTGGTTATCAGTGAGCACGTGTGACTCATGGTGACGGGGGCTGATGTTTGCGGGGCTGGCTGTGTGCCAGCATGCACCAGGCTCTGCAGACTCCCTCTCCCGGGACGTCGTCGCCCTCCTGTTCCAGCCTTTGAATCTGCAACTGTCAGATATTTCTCGGGATAATTTTGAGGACCAGTGATCTCAAAGAGCTTTGTCTACTCTGTGCCTTACAACATCTGGATGATGGAGGAACAGTTGGGCAAGAGACAAGGTCCCGAGGCCCTTTCCTTGCGAGGCCCAAGTTTGGAGGAACGCAGCCAGCCCTGGGGGTCCTCACGAAGCTCTTTAACTAGCTGTGAGGCCCTGGGCAGGTCACATGAGTTCCTGGAGCCTCAAGTTCCTAGAAAACGGAGATGACGTTATTGGTATCAGGTCACTCTGAGGTCTAAATATAAGAGCCCACGTAAAGCAGCCAAGCGTCCGTGAGGAAGGGCATGGTGGTAATTAGCGGGCGGGAATTGTCCCTATTCCTGTCAGAGACTGGGAATAATAGAATGCAGCTTACAGCAGAGACTTTCAAAAAAATTTATTGCACTTTTCAGCCTCCTGATCGGTGGTTCTCAAACTTGAGCTGCCCCTGAATGCCCTGCAGGACTTGTTAAAATCCAGATGGCTGGGCCCCACCCCCAGAGTTTCTGATTCTTCAGCAGAGCTGGGGTGGGGCCTGAGAATTTGCATTCTAAGTTCCCAGGTGGTGCTGGTGCTGTTGATCCAAGGCCCAGACTTTGAGGACCACTGCTCTAGCTCTCAACCTTGGCTGCACATTGGCATTGACCCGGGAAGGCACTGAGCCCGGGGTCGCACCCTCAGAGATTCTGATGTAATTGGTCCAGGGTACAGCCCAGCACTGGGAGTTCTAAAGGGCCCCAGGTGACTCTAATGTGCAGCCAAACAGATGTTGAGTGAGCCCTCCTGCCACACCCACCAACTGCTAAGAGCAGTCAGCTCTGGGGAGGGGGTCTGAAAACCTATATCGTTGCCAACAATAATAAAAGCTAATATTTCTGTATTATGACTCACATATGCCAAGCACTGTCCTAAATACTAGACTTCTAATAATTCATTACATCTTCATAACGACCCCATAAGGTGGGTAATAATATTTGCAATTTACATTTGAGTTTGATTCAGAAGGAAGCTGGGTCACTTGTCCAGGGGCAAACAGCCAGAAAGTGATGGAACGGGATTTGAAAGAGGCTACCCACCTCGGGGTGCTCACTCTCGACCACTGGGCTAAGGAGAATGTATTCATTATTAATTCCCGTGAAATAAAGACATTTTTGGGGCGGGCGGAATCCCATTTTGTGTCTACTTTTTGTCTGGAAGCTTTCAGGGGCATTGGCCAAATGCAATATGACGAAGACTTGCAAATATTTGTTGATTTAACCTTCTCCAACGCGGGTCTGCAGGCATCCTCTCATGTCAGGGCCGCCATGGCGCGAGCTCTCTCTATTATCCTTCTCCCAACCCCCGCTCCAGCCAAATGAACTACTTTGCAATTTAATTCTATCAAAGCAACATTTATTAAGTGCGTGCCTGTGCCAGTCATCAGGCTACAGCCTGAGGACACAGAGACCCTGAGAGGATGCGACCTGCCCAAGGGCAAGTTAAAGGCAGGGCCGGCAACTCCGTCTACTACTCTGTCTTGGAGGACCCGAGAGATGGGCGGGGAGAGGAAGGTGGTGGTGCAGGAAACGCAAGAGTAGGCTTTCCTCCTGGGGAAACCCACAGCCCGGGGCTCCGCACGGCCTCTGATGGCGCCCGGAGCCAAGACTCCGAGTGGGGGGCGGGCAGGAGCTGGGGGAGGGGCCTGAATGTCCAGGCTCAGGGCAAGACGCCGCTCCTGCTCCACGGAGGCCGTGGCTCAGCCCCTCCTGCAAGACGCCGCTCCTGCTCCACGGAGGCCGTGGCTCAGCCCCTCCTGCCCCCAGGCAGGCACCTTTCCTGCCAAAAGCGGCAATGACTCCAGGCAAGCTGGAAGGCTGTAACCAGGGCTCTAGCTTCCCAACTTGACTCTAATCTGGACTTTTATCTCCAAATGAGGTCATGCATACAATCCCTGTATCTTTGTCTGCTCATAATGTTAATTTGTAAATGTGAACATGGTAAATAACCATCATCTTTGTTACCCTATTTTTGGCACATCCTTTTTTTTTTTTTTCGTAACCACATCCGGGAGCCTTAGAAAGAGAAGTGGCCCAAACCTCTCTCTACCTCTGAGAGGCTCTGCTGACAGATCAGGGGACAGCAGCCCAGAGAGGAAAAGTAACTTGCCCAAGGTCACACAGCAAGCTAGTGTCAGAGTCCAGATCGGAATCCAGGACTCCCTCGGGTTCTCAAGGACACCCTCACCTGACAAACTCGCTCTTAAATGTCACAGTTCTTAAGGGGCCTCAGTAGCTACCCTTATGCTGGTCAGCCCCCAGCCCAGACCTCTCCCACAGACAGCCCCACCTGGACACCCCACAAGCACCTCGGGCTCTGCGGGTCCAGCTCTAAATTAACCATCTTTCCCTTGAAATCTCTTCCTACCCGTGTTCCCTCCCCGCATCCTCACCTGCTCAAGCCAGAGACATGGGCGTCACCTGGGGCACCTCCCTCTCCATCACCCTCACAGCCTCTAGTGAATGAGCAAGGCCCATCCATTCTGTCATCTTTTCATCTCTTGAAGCCATCCACTTTTCCCATCCCCTCCACCGCCACACGAATGCCAGCCTCATCATTTCACCCTTCATCTAGCAGAACAACCTCTCCCCCTCCAGTTGATGGTTTCTCTCAACTAATGCCAGAGTACCCACTGTGGGCTGGCCCTGTGCTGTGTGCTAGACTCAGCATTGAGCAAGACAGACAAGATCCCAGCTGCCAGTGTGACTGCATGAAACCCTCACCTGACCATGCCTCTCCCTTGCTCAGATCCCTTGCATGGCTCCCCATCGCCCCTGGGATCCAGTGCAAGCTCCCCATCCAGGTATTTACCTTCCTGGACCCTCTACCCCTCACGGATCCTTCCAGACTGGTTTCCTGCCATTCTGCCCCACCCAGGCCGATCCAAACAAGCTATTGGCCATTTTCCCAAATACATCGGCTCACAGGCCGCCTCCCCCGTGAAGCTGCCCTGCCTGAGCCCCTCACACCTGGCAGAGTGAGTTTTGCCCTCCTCTGGAATCCCAACAAAATCCTGGATTTGTGTGTCTGCCTCCCTGATTGGGCTGTGACTCCTGGAGCCCAAGGGACTGAGCCAACGCCAAGCACAGAGCCTGGCACTAAGAGGCACCAATATGTTGTGTTGATGGATGGACCAAGACATGGAAGAGAAGAGCAGAAGTCCAGCTACCTTTTTCATTCACTCATTCCAGTGCCTACACATTTGTAGTTTTCTGGAAGTTCCTCTGGTTGTCTAACCTAAACCTGTCTGCTGTAATTACTGAAGTTTATGCCTGTTCCTTCTCTAAGTCTGCCCTCTATGCCCTTCCTTGCCAGAAAGCACAGAACGTCTGGCCTTTCCTTGACTGGGTGACAAGTCAACAAGAACAAATGTCTGGTTTGGGACGTCAGAGAACGGCCCGGTAAGGTCTCAAGACCCAGGCCAGGGTGCCAGAGCCTTCCAACAAACTCGGGAAGAAGGTGCCTCCGAGACTGGCGAGGCAGGCCTCGCGGTTTGAAGCAGTGAGTCACCTTCTGGCCGCAAGTCAAGGAGCTCTCACTGAGCCCTTGTTTGGAGAAGGCACCCGCCAGCACGACTGGAGGGAGAGACGGACGGGAAACAGAGATGTAAAGAGATAGGGAGACGCACTCAGAGACAGAGAGACCCCAAGGCAGAGACAGACGGTGGAGAAGAAGGAGTCACCGAGACCCTGAGGGAGACAGACACAAAGGACCAAGACAACGGGAGACAGGAACGATGCGCAGAGGAAGAGATGAGAAAGACAGACGCAGAGCAGGGGAGAGGGAGCCAAGGCAGAGAGCAGCGCAAGGAGAGGACGGCCTATCCAAGCGACTGAAGCGGAGATGGTCCCAGGGCTCCCCGGCTTTCTCCTCCCCATCGCGTCTCCCACCGGCAGCCCGGGCCCCGACGCGGGCAAAAACGGAGCCAATGGGCTGCAAGACCTGGGCATTACCTCACCAGAACCGGCTGCCATTGGTCGGCCCGGCCGCCGGGGCGCGCTGTTGCTATGACAGCGCAGGCTGGCGCTGGGCAGGAATGAGAAGAGGCTTCGGATGCGAGAGTCCCGTCCCTACCTCTTTCCAGCCTATGGCGGGGCCCAGGGACCCCCACTCAGCCCCAGAGACCCCTACTCAGCCCCCAGAACCCCAACTCCTCCATTCACCGCCTGCCACAGCCGGGCCCCCAGCCCAGTGCCTACCCTACCCCACCACCCAGCCCCAGAACTCAACACCCATCCATTCATCCTGCAACAATAATGAGCATCGTCCAGGTGCCGCCTGGGTTCTGCAGATACACAGATGAGCATACCCTATCCCTCCCTCACGGAGACCCCGTCTGAGCAAGCAAACAGTCCAGCAGAAAATCACAAGGCAATGTGTTAAGGACTAAAAGGGAGGCGAGCACAGGGCTCGTGGGAACACAGAGGAGGGGTCCCTACTCAACCTGCCAGGTCAGGAAGGCTTCCGGGAGAAAGGGATGCCGAGCTGGGACATGAAGGAGTCAGTCAGATGAGGAAGGGTGGGGAAGGGAATTCTAGGTGGAGGGAACAGCCTGTGCAAAGACTGGGAGGTAAGAGAAAGCAAAGAGCATGTGGGGCACTATGGCAGGAAATTAATGAAGGGGGGGATTGAAAAGGAGGAGGAGTTGGGGTAAAGCTGAAAGGGGAAGCAGCAACAAGATCCCAAAGGGCTTGAAAGTCATGCCAAGGGGTCTCGGGCCATATTCCTACACAATAAGAGGGACTTAAGGGGAGGAGGCTGTGATTAGGTTTGCATTTTAGGAAGATCTCCACTCTTGCTGCTGTGTGGAGGATGCACTGGAGGCGACTAGGAGACCCGTTACTGCAGGGACTGGTAAGAGATGGGGGACTAAGACCCCTAGAGTGGAGATGGGGAGAACCAGATTCAGGAAGGGGTGTAAAGGAGGTGAAGCCATAGGTCCGGTGACTGAGTAGATGTCACCACTTCGCCTGGGCAGCTGTGAGGGCTTTCCTGGCTACCAGACAGGATCGTCATCCCCTTTCCATACAACATCAACATCCTGTGTATGCAACTTTTGTTTTGAGAGTCATGCTGCATTGAAAAGAAGTCTATCTGTTTCCACGTCTGCACCCACCACGCCCAGATGTTATTCATCTCTGTGTTCCCAGCACTGGGCACAGAGACTATCCCAATTACAAGTCCACAAAGCTGATCTGAACCCCCATCACCCCCTACCCCATGACCCGCCCCTGGCCCCAGTCCCCATGCACCCTTCCCACCCTCCATGCCCCTCTCTCCCCCCTCTTATAGTCATGTCTTAGCCACCACCTAGGATGGGAGTGATCCCCTCCCCCACCACATCTCTCCCTCCTCTCACCCCCAACAGGGAGGAAGAATTGCCTATCTGTTGGGTCAGATTTCTGAAGACCGATGGGGCCTGTTTTCTGGTTAGCAGGGTCATTATGGTACAATCATAGGGTTATTACTGAGAATTAGATAAGATTTGTTGCCTGGCACATAGTAACTATCGAATCAATCAGCTGTAGTCATGACATTATTATTACCGAGTGTCAGAGGAGGGAAAGGCCCGGCCAGGACACTATCATGGCGCAGCTCTGCACTGGGATACGGGGCTTAGCTCATCACACTGTGGTGTTTTGACTTTTCCTTTGTCACCCGTACTTGTTATACACTCTCTTGGGGAAAACACCAGACGAAATATGACGGTGAGACAAGAAGCTTGGGTTTTTGTCATAATGCCGCATTAATACCATCAAAACTTCATCTAAATCCCTGACAGGATGGTTACAGATGTCCTCTGCCAAAGAACAAAGGTAAGACAACCTGGCAGCGTCTTAAATGTCAAGAGAATCAATCCAGGTCTTACAATCAAGTAATCTTCAGGATGTCAGAGCTAGTAGTGCCCTTAGAATCCTCTTATTCAACCTTTGGTTTTACGGATGAGGAAATTGAGGGCCAGAGAAGGGAAGTGATTGCCCAGAGTCACACAGTTGAGTTGCGTGGCAGAACCAGGAGGTTTTTTAGGTTCCCCAACTTCCAATTCACCCCACTCTTCCAACTCTGGTCTGTCTTGCAATTGAATGGTGGCTAGAACTCCCTTCAGCCCAGGGCACATTCGGGGCCTTCACCTACATTACTACTTTAGACATTCATGACAGCCCTGCAAGATGGGTATTATTGTCCCCATTTGAAAGGTTCAGAGAGAGAAAGTGACTCACCCAAGACTATACAGCGTTACTGGATCGAACCCAGGTCTGTCAGATTCCAAAGCCCACGTTCTTGGTATGACAGTATGTTGACTCTAGAACCACTCAGTGTGGTTTGTTTGGGCCTTGTGGGCATTGCAGAGAGTTGCCAACATAATCACTGAAAGGATAAGGGGTGAACCCTCTACTTGACAAAAACAAAAGAGGTCCTAGAATCTCTTGCACGTTTGTGATTTACACACCCACCCTATTTTGTGGAAGCCCTCCTTAAAGTAATAATATGACTCAAGAGTTACACCCCAGCCAGAGGGTCTAGCAGGAGACCACCTGGGAGGCTGATTCAGAGACTTGGGCACATTTTCAGACTGAGACACCACCCCCCACACTCTCTGAGTGGAGGGCCCTCAAAACGAAACACAGGAGAATAAGTTTTAATGAGGTCTCTGTGTGAGTTCCTGGGTCCTGAAGTGGTAACAGGTTCAGGGTCTGTTGGAGGAAGGACCAGGAGGGTGACATCTACAGAACAGCCCTGGGGACAAATTCAACTGTGTTAACTTCCTGTTTCTGGAGGCTCCCACAGGACAACACCCTACAGCCTCTTCCACGCTGGCAGAGGAAGGGAGTGTCCCTCAGCTCTGGAAGAGATGTTGTCGTTTACTCACAAGAAATGGATGGTTCTCCACCTTCAAGAGATTCTATTTCTAGCTCTAGAAAGCACTTTAACTGTGGATCGGGGTGGGGGAAATGCAGTGTCTAGCTCTGAAAATATTTCTGTCCCTGCCTCTGGAAAATATTCCAGGGATATTTATAGCCCCACAACATTGTTGACTCTAGGGAAAACTCCATGGCTCCAGAAGACTTTCTGGTCCTGGTTCTGGAATTCTCCAGCGTGTTTCTGGAGGACCCTTCCTCCCTGGTTTTGCACTGCACTGCCTTCCTGGCTCCAGCAGATTATCCAGTCCCAGTTCTGGAAAACAGTCCAGCTATGAAGCCAAAGACCTCTCTATCCCTGCCTCATGTCCACGGATCTGGAGGCCACTATGGCCAGCCTGGAAGACTGACTGGCCCTACTCTTCTTCCAGGATCTGGACTCAACATCCCTGGCTCGATGGGGTTGACCATCCAGGGATCTGGAGGCCCCTGCAACTCTAAATCTGGAGGTATCTGTGCCCCTGGACTTGGATGACTCTTTGAAATAGTCTTCCTTTCTTGCTGCTGGAGTAGGAGGAGGGAGTTTGGGTGAGCTAGGGGGATGGAAAGATAAGAGGAGGCATGGAGTGATTGCTGTGGTATCTGTTCTGCTCAGCAACTTGGGCTGGGTTTGAGGTCCCATGGTCAAAGCTTAGAGGCCCAGAATTGTCCAGATTTCATTCACATGAGCAGCTTGGTGCAGTCTGGGTACAACAAGCAGAACTGCTTTGGGGTCCCGCGATGCATGTGGAAGAGGAGTCTGTTCTCCCCATGGCTGTTGACCCCAGAAAGGCCCAGCGAATCTGAAAGTGAGGTTCCCTGGGAACACTCACAGCAGCTATGGGGAACACATTGGGGTTTCCAAGATGGGCCCAAGCAGTAATGGGCCCTCACCAAGCCTCTTCACGGACAAGTGGAACCAGGCGGAAGAGGAGGGACAGGACAGAAGCCCCATGGAGTTTGCAGTTGGCCATTTAAAGGCTCTCCTTACTGTGCCACACACCCATGACCCACCCCTGCCTTTCTACATTTTTCCTGGAATAACCAGGGATAGAAGTTTAAAAATTACATTTCCCAGACACCCTTAGAGTTGGGTTCCAGTTGAGTTCTGCCAGTGGGAGGTATCCATGTGAGATCAGGAGGCAGGAAGAAGGTAAAAGCCATTCCACTTCTGGAAGTAGCATCAGTGGGAGTGCCAGCTCCTATCTCCTGATCAGTGGCAACGACAACAGTCCAGCAGCATCGGTGGTCAGCACAGGCTCACGGGCTCAAAGTGGTACCACATCCCTTTTTGACTCCACTGGTCTTTCTGACATATTTGTAACCAATTCCCTGTATTAAATCACTCTCTGCTTGAAGTACCTAGGGTGGTTTCTGTTTTCCTACCTGGATACTAAGGAATCCACCTGCCGAGGACTCATGAGTGCCTACTATGTGCCAGATGGTGTTCTGGAAACTAGGAAGATGAGCCTGAACAAGACCGACTGATCTTAATGGAGGGAACAAGATAGCAAGCACATCAATGAATAGGAATATTTCAGGAACATACATGTGCTTTGGTGGAGTGAGAGGGCCTGGGAACAGAGGCCACAGTTTTAACAAGGAAGGTCAGGGAGGCCTCCCTACGGGACATTGGAGTTGGCACCTGAATGAGGAGCAGGAAGAAGGCACGTGAAGTTTGGAGTATTGCAAATGCTTCTGTAAATATAAAGACTCTAAGAGAGGAGAGAACGTGCCCAGTCAAGGAGGCCAGTGTTGCCAAAGCATGGTGACAGGGGAAAGAGTGGAGGGGTCAGAGAGGTCAGCAGGGGTGAAGCCTTCCAGGGCCTTTGAAGCCATAGGAAGGAGTCTGGGTTTCAATCTGACTTCAATGACAAGAGCGTCTTGTGCATGGGAAGGAAGGGATCTGATTTACGGCTTGGAAAGGTCGTTCTGACAGCTGAACTCTGGCGGGATGGAAGGTAGAGCAGGGAGAGAGACGGGGGGCTATTTGCAAGATCCAGGCAGAGATGATGGAGACTTGAAGTAAGTGAGGGGGCGGAGTTATTGTTTTAACGTTTCTTAGGTCCTGATGCTGGCAGGACACCGTACAATGACTCCCGGATAGTTGAAGGGCAGAACTCTTTATTATTTACAGTTCCGAACCAGAGAAAGCTGCCACGCAGGGCCACACAGGTGTTGCACCCAGGGATAAGGTAAGAGCAAGCTGGAATGTAGGTGGCAGCTGCTGTAGGGCAAGCTTGGGGGGGTTAGCAGATTCTGGGCTGCCTGTGGATTGAGTATTCTGATTGATTCCAAGGGCCCAAGGAAGACGCAGTCATCCCTATATGTTTGGCTTTGGGGTCTCTGGTTGCTGTAGCCCAGGAGCACTGGAGTCCGATAAGGGAAGAGGTTGGGATGTAGGCCTAGCAAAGTGGCTGCAAAGGGGAATTGGGAGTGTTTAGCCGGGATCTCAAAACTGGGTCAAGACAGTACTTGTGAACTATATTATTACAGGATGACAGCTAGAGAGCAGTGGGTGGGGCTGGGGTCTGTTTTAGAAGCAGAGCTGATGGCGCTTATCAAAGGATGTGCCACATGTTGGAAGTGAGGGAAAGAGAAGAATCCTGAATGACCATGAACTTCCAGAAACAGAAGGCTTGGTTTTCAAACCAGCCCTCCCTCAAAAACAAATAAAGATGCTTGATAAAATTTTAAAAGCTTCTTCTTCCAAGCGATGAAGAGTTGACAAGATAATAAGATATGACCAGGGCAGGCTGGAAGGAAATGTAAGAACCCAGAGAGGAAACTGATCTTGGAAACCACTTTTGCCCTGAGGACATTGACCAAGAATCCTACAGAGCAGGCACAAATGAACAATATTGAAAATAAAAGGAGGGGAGGGGCATCACTGAGATGCTACAGACATCAAAAAGAAGAGAACAGGAGGAAAAACTTCATGCCCAATAAATTTGAAATTTTAGATGAAATGGACAGATCCCTAGAAAAATATAGTTTACCAATACTGACTCAAGAAAAACAAAATGTTACAACCACTTTGGAAAAGAGTTTAGCATTTTCTGGGAAAGTTGAAAATAGATGTACCCTGTGACCAGCAATTATAGTTCTAGGAATATACCTTAAAAAAATTCATGCATTTGTGTATCATAAAAGTGGATGTGAATATTTTTAGAAGCACAGAAGCATTGTTCATAACAGATGAAAATTGGAAACAACCCAAATATCCATCAAGAGTACAATGTGGCATATACACTATAGTAGAACAACATGCAACAACGAAAATGCGTGAACTACAGCTGCACACAATAACAGGATGAGCGTTATAAGCATATGTTGAAAGGCAGAATGAAGACACGAAAAAATGTAATCAGTGTGACTCCATCAATATAAAGTTCAAATTTAGGAAAAATTAAAATACAAATACATATACATGTGTATATATATATATATCTATTTTTTTTTTTAGGAATTTAGAAGACACTTGAGTGCTGGCAATGTTATTTCTTGGCCTGGATGGTGGTGACACAGGTGTTTACTTTATTTGTTAAACCATGCATTTATTTTTATGTACTTTCTGAATGTAATTTTCCTTTCACAATATAGAAGTCTTCAAAAGAATGGGGCTAGGCAACTGGGTGAATAATGGCACCAACTTCTGATGTGGAGATAGTTTCAGGACAGGGGATGAAGAGGGAAGATGGAGAATCCAGAAACGAGAGATTCATTTTGCCATATCAAGTTTGACGTGTCCATTGGGCATTCAAGAGGAGATCTTGAGTGTGCAATCACATATAGACTTTCAGAGGAGAGACCCAGACACTTGATCTCAGCTGAGTGGAAGAAGACATTTACAACAGACATATCTGGCAAAGAACTCACATCCAGAATGTATAAACAGCCCCTACAAATGAATAAGAAAAAGACAGACAACCTTGTAGAAAAATGGGCAAGAGACTTAAACACACTAGGTTTTAATGTAAGAAATTCTACAATTGGGTCATTTTATGGGAATGAAGCGAACTCCAGTGGCATGGAATCCCTCTCATTGATTTAAGTGACTGGTTGTTTCCAGGAAAGGACCTAAGATGCAAGAAATTGAAACATATATTATTGGTTCAGTTCCAGTCAAAAAGCAAGAGTTTAGAGAGTGCTGATAACATAGCCAACAGATACTTACCTCAAGATGGAGGCCAACCCATCAGATGCCTGGAAAGTCCACCCATGACTGGGCCTCTGTTGGTCTTGAGCATCTTTGACTGGTGTCCCATGGCCCAATCTTTAGGATTCAACCAAATAAAGTGACCCCACCCATGTCATTGACCTGGGTCTTCTATCGAGTAACCCTAGCTTTAGGACAAGATAGTAATGTGGTACATTTTGACTGGGGTGAGAAATTTATGCGTTGACTCAGACGTGTTTCTTTTAACATAACAAGATAATAAAGAAAGGAATCATAATATTAGTACTTTCGTATAAGTTGTGTTTACAGTTGTAGTAAGAAATTTTATAATCATTGCTTTGTTTTATGTATGTTCTGCTTGTTTTTTTACAAACAAAATCTAAGCAACTAACTTTATGTCCGATTAGCTTTAAGGAAGTTGTTTAAGCGCTTAGGAATAATTTGTTCATCATATTTGTAAGTCTCCCTTGTCAGGTGTTTGGTGTTTGAATTAGATAAATTGAGTTTGTAATTGTATTTTGAAAGATCTAAAGGAATTTGCTTAATTAAATGTGTAAATGGTGTTAAAAGTTTATAAGAATCAAACTTATGAGTTGATTGAATATGAATCAATGAACAAGCAAACGTGATCTTGCTTTTATATAAAAATGACTAAGTTCATAAATAAAATATCAAGATCCGTAAGTTGGAAGTAAAGCTACAGAAAGAGCTAGGTTCTAGGATCTATAACTCTAATAAATTAAATACTGATTGAAATGTAAGTAGTTGTAATTATCCCTCACTAGCTGAATTGTCACATCTGAATGGGCTACAAAAAAAAAAAATGATGCCCCAAACATACTAAACAAATAGAAACTATGCGGTAATTAATTCGCATGTGTTCCTCACTGCTGGAAGCATTTACATGCACACAAGTCCAGGTGGGAGAAGGTAGCAGGTGAATCCCTGCTGTTCTCCCATAGGGATTAGGTTTTTTGCTTGATTATTTTCCATACATTTTCCTTGCTTCTGCCAGACACCTGGGGGCACTCCCAGCCCGGTTCCAATTCAGATGGACCCCCGTCTTTAACCTACCCACCTACCAGTTATTTACACTGCAGTATGTGTTCATTATGGTACAGAAGGAAAACCTCCTTCACATCCTACACTGTATATATCAATGTACACACACCTACTCACCAAGTGTCCACGCAACGTTCAATAATTGGGTAATTTAAAAATAATAAAAAATAGTAAATAATAATTCTTTATTGATTTCAGTTTATAATGCTTTGTTTTAGGCAGAAATCCTTGAAAGGTTGTCTCATAGGTGTTGTCGCAGTGTTTTTGAGATATTTGGGTTAATTGGCTGGGAGTCTGGATGGGCCAGGGAAACCGTATGGTCTCTAATGTGTCACTTTCTAACACATCTACAGGAACAGACTTGGTTCGTGTGATGAGAAATGCTGACCCTCCCTTCTGGGCGGAGAGCCCTTCTCAGAGAGAGAAGGCGGCCCTCGCTTCTCTCTTGTCACTGGAGCACTTTAATTTCCCATTTGTTTTTCATCTTTGCACCGACAGATGCCCGGGAAATCTCCAGGGAGGAGGATTGATTAGCCAGGAGGTGTCCTCCATTCCTGGGTCCTTGGCTGAGTCACCATATTTATACTATGAGAACCTCACCTAACCCTCCAACAAGATGTTGATGGATGCCATTACAGACACTGAGAAATGATTCAGCGCTCCCTGCTCAAAGGACACGCGTTGGTTCAGCTCCTAGACTGTTAATACACGTCAGGGCTGGTGTGGATGTTAGTTGTCGTCATCTCTCTTAACTCTTGATTCTTACAGTGTGGGCACTCGAGGGTCAGAGGAGGAAGTGAGGTCTCCCAGGACACCCCATTAAGGAGTGTCAGCCCCCTGACTGGCCAGTGTTTGTTTCTCTTCACGGCCTGCATCATCTCTTACATTTATTAGAAGGCTTCTACCTCCTAGGTGCCATGCTGGGGCGCTTCATACACAGGGTGAGCTACATTGTTGCCATTTGTCAAATGGAAACACTGAAGCCCAGACTGGGAAAGTAGCCTGCCCAAGGATCCTAAGCTGGTTCTGATGACGCCAAACCCCTATTCGGTCCAATGTCTAGATCTATTCACTACTATTTATTTAGGGCATGTGCACAAGTTACCAAGAAGTGAGCAAAATAGTGATGAAGGAAGAGCTCAACACTCCAGCTGACAAAAGAGGTTCTGAGATCCTTTCCATCTATGGGTTAATGCAGGGAACTTGCTTCGGACTTTTTTCTGCACTGTAGTAAAATGATTCAGTGAGCTTTCACACTGCCCTTGAGCACCTAGAACCGGATCATCTGGGAGTATCAACCATTTTCAAGTTGATTTGTGTCACTGAGATGCTGATGAGCTTTGCCACCCTCTATCCGGGAGCTGTAACCAGGAAGAGTGGGATTCGATGGGGTCTCAGCATGACTGTGGAGACCCTGAAAGATTGAGCAGCCCAGACGCCAACATCCTTTGCCTCTAGAGGAGATGCTGTTCTCTACTCTGCACTGAGAGATTGTCCTCCATCTTGAAATTTTTCCTTGCCCACCTCTGGAAAAGTCTATGACAATGAATTGGGGGAGGGGGTACTACTCCTGGCTCAAGAAAACTCTCAATCCCCAGCTCTGGAAAATTCTGTTGCTAGGTCCAGGAAAACTCTGACCGTGGCTCTGGAAAACCTTTCATCCTTGGATCTGGAAAATGCTCCACCCTTGGATCTGGAAAACACTCCTTCGTGAGCACGGAGAAAAACACCTCCGTGCAGGCTCTGGAAAACGTTGGTCCTGGCCGTAGAAATCACTCCACTGCTGGCTCTGGAATACACTCCACCCCAAGCTGTAGGAAACACTTCCTTCTTGACTGTGAAAAATACTCTGCCCAGGGCTCTAGAAAACACACACTCTGTTCATCACAAATCTGGAAAACCCGCTGCCCTTGGCTGTGGAGAATTCTCCACCCCTAAATCTTCAGGGCTTTCCACTCTAAATCTGGCAGGCTCTGAACCCAGGGGTATGCTGGTAAATATTTAACAACAGGCTCTCGGTGGGGGAGGAGGGCTGCTGATTGGTAGTGTTTGCGCATGTCCGTGGTATAAATCCTCCCATCATGGTTGATTTCAAGTCATCAATGTGGCATCACTGAAAGTGGATTTGGGAGGAGATGCGTACAACCACCTCATACCGGGAGGAACCAGCTCTATCACCCTACCATTTAAGCCACTGAGAGTGATATGATATGATATGATAACCCTTGAGCATGGAGGATTCTGAGTCCCTGAGTATGGACGACTCTGAGCCTCTGAGCTGGGAAAACTCTGGGTCTGGAGCAATCACAGCTCAGTGGGCAGAAGGACTCCCAGGTCCTGGGTGTGGAGGACTCCAAGCCATGCGTGTAGCTAGCCCCTTGTCACATGATTCATGGCATCCCTCTTGAAACCAATAACTTCAACTCAAAGATTTAAGGGGACACGAAAGGTAAGAATGTTCTGAAAAACTGCCATTCCTAACATCCTAATATGTCCTGACGTTATCCTAATGACCTCAATAATACATACATATTTAAGGTATTTCCTCCCATCTGGGAGGCCTAGAATTTGATCAGCTGGGAGGTGAGGCCCATTTTCCAGCTGACACATGAACGGAAAGCTTTGTTATTACAGGCACACTGCCCGCTCTGTCTGAGCAGAAATAGCCCCAGGAGATGGAACATGGGATGATGAGTTTTGATGGGATATCAGGGTGAATGTGGAGGTCCTGAGATGTTGCACAGACCAGTAACAGGCTCTGTGTATTTCAGGGGGTGAAGGGTGGGGAGAGGAATGGGCCTGACTAAAACAGAGGCGTCCGTATCAAAGTCAAATTTACTCCTACCAACCTCAGTCCCTGGAGGGCAGGCCCTGACACTGCCTGGTTTGGCGGAGAAAAGACCCGTACCCTTGGGTCTAGTGGAGATGCCCATTGTGTGCTGAGCAAAGTACGATTCCATCACAGCTGGCCCAGAAGACACCCTCCCTGTGGACTCACCCCAGCTCCAAGCAATGGCCATCACCAGCTTTGGAAAATGCTCAGTCTGTGGTTCTAGAAAGGCCTTGTCCTGTCTCTGGAAAACACTTTCTCCTTCCCCCAGAAGGAGCAGCCAACAAGTCTGCCCCAGAAGACTCCCCACCCTTGACCCGATGGATGCTGCGTTCCTGTTTCCAGAAAATATTTGGTCTTTGACTTTGGAGGGCTCTTTCTGACAAATGTAGGAAAAAGCACTTTGTAAAACTAAAAAGCTCTGTCTGGCATGTGGCAGATGCTCAATAAATGTGTGTGGAATGAAGGAGTGGTCCTGGGAGATCTTCGCAAACTGCAATGCACTGCATGATCTTCAGATATTATTCTCACTGTGACTAAATAAAGCCGTTATCGGAGGTATTATGGGAAATTCCATATTTCTCCCTAATGAGATCTTTTTCTTGTGAGTTCCCACCAGACGGAGAGCATAGGGCCTCGCTCACAGTGGGCATCAATAAACGTTTGATAGATGAATGGACGCACGGATGGCTAAATGAGGGATATATGGGTGGATGAATCGCTGTGTGGATGATGAGTGAATGGAAAGATGGATGGAGTGCTGACACATTTGCCTACTCAACAGCCACCTCCCTCTTCCCCTGCCTTCTTCCTTGCTCAATGAATCCCAATTTTATCCAAGTCTCCAGCAGCTTAGGAGGAGACTGGGGGCCCAGGCAACACATCTTGTTTAGTTTAAGGGCATCATGGTGATACATTTTTCCTCACCAGAGAGTTGTTTAATAGCCACGTGATGCAATTCTGACCCAGGAGACATGAGGGGAAGTCTACTGGGGATCCTCCGGGAAAGTGTTCCTCATTAAAGGAACACAAAGAGGGCATGTTCTCTCTTCTGGCCTCTGATCACTGGTGTCTGAGGATGAGATGCTTAGAGATGCTGCAGCCATGAGGAGATCATGCAACCATGAGGAGACAAGATGGAGGGCAAAAGCCTGGCATGCTGAATACCACAGGGCGAAAATATAGAAAGAGCCTGGGTTCTCGAAGCTTCTCATTAAACCACTGAATTAACAATGTGTGAGGTTGGATGTATGGATGGATAGATGGATGGACTGAGGGTGGATGGACAGGAAGATGGATGGATGGACAGATGGATTGGTTGATGAATCAGTAGGTGGATGGAAAATGTTCATGGGAATGAGGATGGATGGTTGGGTGGGTGGATGGATGGATGGATGGGTGGGTGGGTGGATGGATGGATGGATGGATAGGGGGATGAATGGACGGATGGATGAATGTATGGATATATAAAAATATAAAGGACCGTCAGTAGTATTGTCTCTCTCTGAAGACTACTCACTCCAAGGCACTCACGGTCAGAATTGGCTGGGGAGAACTGAACTTTTCCAATATTTTCCTCCAGGCCCTCATGCCTGCTCCCGACTTCGTGTGCCCTGGGCCCACCTGTCAGGGCCAACACTTGGAGGGGAGGACTTGCGCCCACCTCACCCTTTTGTGCAGGGCCTTACTCTGCAAGAGAGCTCTTTGGTCTGTTAAGAAGCTCAGGTGAGCTTGGAAGGCAGCCTGGCACAGTGGACTCAGACAGTCCTTGACCAGATCCCGGTCCTGCCCCCTATGAGATATACGTCCACAGGCCAGCCTCCTAACCCCTGAGCAACCGCCTTCTCATCTACAAAACGGAGATGACAGAGCAACCTCAGGGCTGTGATGAGGAGCTCAGCTCGTGTATGAAAGCACCCAGCACCATATGTAGCCCCCGGTAAGTGCTCAACAAACGCTGAGCCCTCCTAGGTTCTTCTAGCCAGCACAGCCACAGCTGGGCGTGCGTGGACTGTGGCCAGGCAGCAGCCAACACGTGGATACAAAGGAGCCCCAGGCTGGAAGAGCAGCCTGTGCCCCTCCATCCATCCGGCTGTGTAAAGCTGTCTCGAGGCTTTGCTCCTTGGAGCCTGCACAGGGATTACGGAAGGACCAGAGGAAACTGAGCAAGCCCAGATTGCTTCCTCCTTTCTCATGCCACAGGATCTGGCGGTGTCAGTGGCCCAGAGCCTCAGGAGCCTGCAGGTTCAGAGCTCAGCAGCTCTGAACAGCTGGCTCAGTAGGCTGGGACGGGGCCAGCCCCAGGTCGCAACCTCCTGTCCAGCAACTTCTGGTGCCCTCCTGGACACAGACAAGCCATCTCAGCACCCCCATGCCTCTACACAGGCCATGCTCCCTGCTTTATCTGTCCCTCCCCACTCTGTCCCTCACTCTTTGAGTCTCACCCTAAATGTCAGATACTCCAGGAAACCTTTCCTGGTTCCCCCTGGGTCAAACCACACACAGGACCTGAAATTCTGCATTTACTGCACATGTCACACTGTCTTTCACACCAGACTGGGTGTTCTTTGAAATTAGAGATGACGTCTCACAAATACCTACATCACTGGTGTGTAAAACGGTGCCCGACACATCATCATCTCATTCCCTCCTTCATCTCTGAGCGTTTATTCTGATGCGTCCAAGTGCTCCTCTCCCTGTTGTGGGTGTGACCGTGCCAGGATGATAACGATGCCTTAGGCTTATCCTCGGTCCTGTGTACTTTTCGAAGCCTTGAACTTTCTCCCCTCATTAGTATGAAGCCCTCAGTCAAACACATCGATTCCTGTCTCTGAGAATTATTAACTGTGTGTCCTTGGGCAAGTTACTCAACCCCATAAGCCTTAGTTTCCTTATCTGTCAGTCACTGATTCAGCAAACATTTATGGACAATCTACTATAGGTCTGTCCCAGGTGCTGGGAACACTTATGTTGATAAGTCAAAAATGATCTTGGCCTTTGCAGAGGTCACAGTCCAGGCAAAGAGATGGACAGTTCAACCCCCTGAATAGTAAAGACCCCACCAAGGTCTGGGAGTGGAGATACAGAGAGAGTCATCTGACCCAACCTGAGGGCTCCAGGAAGGCTTCCTGGGGGAGGTGACGTTTTGGTGAGGCCCTGTTTACAGGATTAAATAATATCTCCTTTGTGAAAGGGACTTGGCAGCATGTGTGAAAGGCTGGGCACAGCATCAAGCACAGGGTAGGCGCTTGCTAAGTCTCAGCTTCCCTTCCTTCCCTGTGACAGGAGCAGAGTAGAGAGCTTTCCCCATTTTCCACAGGAAGAAGCTGAGACCTGGAGGGGGAAGTGACAGACTCAAAGTCCCCTGCAAGCCGGCAGCAGGGCGGGAGCCAGACCCCACCTCGCTCATCCACGGGGCCTGGGAGGCCCTCCCCAGTGGCCCCCACAAGTTGGCCTTCCCTTCTGCGGAGGCTGGGCTGCCCGTCAGAGCCTGGACCTTCCCCAACTCCACATCGTTCTCCCGAGACACTTCATCATCACACTTCACTCTGAATTTGATAAATAAAGGTAATTGTGAGACAATTAGACTCTCTTCTCTTCCAACATCTTAATTGGAACAAGACGCATGATTCTCTCTTGCACGTCATTTGCCAGGTGTCTTTGAGGCTTTTCCTCTGGGCCTCCTCAGGCACCGTAGAAAGAGTGATGGCTCAGAAGCCACTTCTGCAACACGCCTGGAGGCCAGCAGGCCATTCCCATGCGGCCCCTGACTAATCACCGTGGATGCCTCCTGTCACATGCTGGGAGGGTCCCCAAGTAGATGATGGCCTTGTATCCACCGTCATCAATCACATGGTCGTGGTGGTCCCCACTGCGCCTGTGCAAGTGAGAAGCACATGCCTTTAGGAATCTGAGGATCCAAGTGCAACTCCCAGCTCTCTTTCTAATTTGCTGTGTGACTTTGGACAAATTGTTTACCCTCTCTGAGCTTTACAGAGGTGATCACATAGGGGTACCAAATGAGGCTCCAAATAGGGGTGATCACCCTTAATACTATCAAATAAGACAACATGTGTGACTACGCTTCCTAAAGGATGGGGCCGATGTCACCTGTGAGCCTCCTACCCCCACCGCCAGCCTCCATCCACAGAACCGGCAAAGTAAAACCTGACCAAAGAGAGGGAAGGACAAACTGAAGAGTGACAGGCCCTTCTCTTGGTATCTGCAGCTCAGAACTGCACACTATCATTCAGATGCACTACGGAAAAGTAAGTGTAGCTTTCTTACACACTCACAAGTGATTTCATCTCACACTCAAAAACCCATCCCACTGATGGTGGGGGTTAGGAGGGAGGAAAGGGACTCCTGATTGGCAAGTTCGTCGCCAGTTAAATTGACTCTGTCCCCCTCCACTTTCGTATGGTCTTCCTGGGTTGACTTAGTTGCCTTGAAGTGAATGTTCAGTGTTTGCCCCCTTCCCACTTCTCCTTCCAAATATGGCAGCCAGGGTAGAGGTGGGTGGGCGGAGTTGACCAAAATTCCTGGAAGCAGTGTTGCCAGGCCTCGCCATCTATGTGCCACCTGGTCCCATTGGCACTGGCACCCGTTCAAGGCACCTCTTCCTGCTTCTCTCTGCACTGGCCGCAGTCCCACTGGCACTGCCAGTGCTAGAACTGGTCCTGCAGACCTGGGCCTGAACCAGCCTCCAGTGCAGTAGCCCAGGTAGCTCCCCATTGCCTCAATGTCACAAGGTGCCCCTCTCTGCTGGTCTCTTGATCCTGGAGGCATGCTGGAATTCTGGACTCATGGTGACCCCATGCAGGCCATGGGGACCCAGCAATGCTAAGTGAGCCTCATCCAACCAAACACCCCCTCCCACCAATGTTGTGTTCCCACCCCTACAGTCCCACCCCTTCCCCACATTGGATAAGGGGCAAAGGGGACCATCAGGACCTAGAACCTGGTGTTGCGTTTCTAGTACCCAGGGTCTCATCCCCACCACAGGCTGATGCCCAGGAGAGCAGGCCCCTGAGTCTCTCCTTGGGACCCAGGCCGTGTCCTCACCCTCATCCCTCCTCGCCAGAATCCCTGTCCTCCCCCTCCGCTGATGGCAGACGCTCCACTTCATCTCCTGGTCTGGCGGGAATTTCCCTCTGTTCATCTCCTTCATCCTCTCCACACTGCTCTTGTGATCTCAGAGGCAGCCAGGCTGGGCTCTTGATATGCAAAGAGGGCTTTGGGGACTTAGAAAGCCTTTTCCCTCTCAACAAAGCCTGGCTTTCAAGACCATTATCTGGCTAAGGACTGCGGGATCCTATTCAGTCAAAAGCTGAACATCAATTCTTTCCTTTTGTACTCCTGGTCCTCAATCCTATTCCTCCCTAAAACCCTGCATGCCTCTGGCTGAAAAGGAAGAGAGTCACATAAAAGCAGTTAAGAAACACACAGGTACATTGAAAAACGGATCATTCCTGTTACACCAGACTCCCTGGATGTCAGAGCGAAAAGAATGCTTGGAGAGAGCTTCCCCACCCACTCTCGAGACCCAGAGGGGCAAAGACTTGCTTCAGGCCACACAGCAAGGCCATGGCAGGGCAGGAACTGGAAACCATGCCCCAACACTCAGTCCACGGCTCTTCTCACCATACGTCTCCATGAGGGAAGGAATGCGGGGGACTTTCATCTCTTGGGCACCCTGCGTCTGAGCTCTTTTCAGCCACTAGTCTGGCTCACCAATGCATCCCCATCCCCCAGCCCAGGGTCTAGGACATATTGCCTGGGACTTCTCATCCCCTGTCACCCTGCTTCCGGGGGTTATAGGCGCCCCATTTTGCATCTCAGTCTCGGTGCCTCCCTCCATCCAGGTGCATCTGAGGCTGGGCAGCACTCTCCTGTCTGCACCTGCTTCCGCAGCACTGGCTGCTACCTGGGATGGAATCATCCCCCGCCAGCCCCTTCCTCCACGCAAGGTGCTATGGCGCCACTTTATCCCCAGCCCTGCTGTCCTCAGCTTGATATCTTGTCTCTCGTCTCTCTGGGCCTCAGGTTCCCCACCTTTAAATATAAGAGTTGAGTGAGACGGTGGCTTTTAGACATTTTTTAGCAGTGGGAAACAGAGCTGCTTTCTTTTAAGCAAGGAGAGGGGGTCCTCCCAAAATGCCTGAAAAATTGAGAGTTACGTATGTTACATACGTGAATACATACATACACATACTTACGTATATACAGTCATATATATAAATGTGACAGATTTAGATAGATGTAGATATAGATGATATAGATATAGATATAGATATAGATATAGATATAGATATAGATATAGATGGTATAGATATAGATATAGATACAGATACAGATACAGATATAGATATAGATATAGATACAGATACAGATATAGATACAGATACAGATACAGATACAGATACAGATACAGATACAGATACAGATACAGATATAGATATAGATATAGATATAGATTCAAGGGTTTTTCATGTCCCCTAAAGCACAGATGCATCACAAAACGTGAAAGTCTCTGAACTGGGTATTTCCTCAGTGTCCCTCCAACACCAACTTGATTAGAATTTAAGACTCGGAGAGTCTAGCCACAAATAAGTCAGAACCACACTTAGCTGCAAGTAACAAAAAGAAACAACCTGGTCTGCAGCTTAAATCAAAGAGGGATGCTCTTGTTCTCGTCTAACAAGGAGTCCAGAAGAAGGCAGGGCCAAGTGAGAGAGGGACACCCCGATGCCATCGGGCTCGTTCCCTCTCTCCACTCAGCTGTCCCCAGCCTGTGGCTTCATCCTCAGACTTGTGGCCTCTGGACCGCAAAATGGCTGCTCCCACTCCAGCATCGTGTTTGTGTTCTGGGCAGGAAGAGAGGGACTGTCAAAGAGCTAAAGGCCTATACCAGTCAGGTGATCTCCCTTTAAAGACTCTTCTGGAAGCCCCACCAGTGAATCTGCTTAGATTTCGCGGCTAGGATGTGTCACATGGCATCCCAATATACTAGGAGAATGGGAAAAACAGTTTGGGTTTTTCAATCCGGCACACTGTCACCATGAAGAAAGCCTGGGGCCTCTGAGTAAAGATGAAGAGCAGGACGTAGGCAACTAACTGTGACAGCCACGGGGGCTGGGGCCAGTCCCAGCCTGCCGTTACCACGCGTGGTTTGGGGCATGACCCTTCACCACTCTAGGCCTGAGTTTCCCCATTTCAAACACAGGAGAGTTGGGCCAGGTGCTACAGGGCTTTATCCAGCTCTGACTGTGTGGGTGTGAATCATGACTCCACTCTCTACTAGCTGTGTGACCTGGGACAGGATATTTGACAGCCTGTGCCTCAGTTTCTTCATCTGTAAAATAGGGGCATCATGGTGTCTACCCGCATGGGGCTGTGAGCATTGGACAAGCTGCTACATGTCAGGTACACAGACGAGTCTGGCAGGAAGTGAGAGACCAAAATCCATCACAAGTCCTGAGTTCCACTTCTGCCTGCCCCCAGGTGCTGCGTGACCTGGGGCAGGTCCTTTGCCCTCTCTGGGCCCTGGTAGCCCGTCCTATAAAATGAGAGGGCTGGACACTGTCTTGGGCCCCAGCAGCTCTGAGAGTTGCTCTCACATGCTAGGCTGGGCTGTTGACAAGACAGCAAGTCCCTTCCTGGGCTGGGACGGGGGACACGAGAGGACAGGGTCAGCTGGTTTCCTGTGGCTGGGGTGGTGATCTGGGCAGCATGGACTTCCTGTTTCCCAGAGGGAATCCAGGGTCGCTGCATCCAAAACTGTCACTGGGGCAACCTTCCCTGCGTCATCTCCCGGGCCGGCCGGCGTGTGGGTGAGGGCAGCACGGGCAACAATGGCCCTTTGTCTGCAGCTCTGCTGCCTCCAGCCCAGACATGCTCATGTCCACTTTCCAGATGAGGAAACTGTGGCACAGGGAGGTGAGGTCACTTGCCCAAGGTCACGAGGCTGGTGAGCATTAAGGCTGGGATTCAAACCTGATCTGCTGAAAACATGGTCCAGACTCCTCCGGGGCCCTCAGCACCGTCAGGGCCTTCCAGGCCCCCTGGACACCAAAAGAGCCTGGAGCTTGACCCTTCAGTGGCCTTACGTCCTACGATGTGACTCTCAGGCTACTGCCACCTCCCCCGGCCGGCTCGGGCTCTCCTGCTGGATCCCCTTGTCCGCCTTCAACAGGCGCACACTGAGTAGCTCCTTGACCTGGCCCTCAGCACGCAGAGACCCGTGCCACAGAAGCTGGGCACAAACAACCACAAAACAAGGTGGCCAGACTGACGTGCCACCGGCCAGGAGCAGGGGCTTTGGAGCAAGGCAGCCCCAGGTTCAAACTCTGACCTCGGTACCCGCCAGCTGTGTGCCTTGGGCTAGTGACTTAACCTCTCTGAGCTTCAGGTTCCTCATCTGTGAAACAGGGCGGTGTTAGTTTCCCAGGGCTGCTGTAAACAATTGCCACACACTGGGTAGCTTAAAACAACAGATGTTTATTCTCTCACAGTGCTGGGAGGCCAAAAGTCTGAAATCAAGGTGTCAGCAGGGTTGGTTCCTTCTTAGGGGCTCTGAGAAAGAGCCGGTTCCATGCCTCTCTCCCAGTTCTAATGGTTGCCAGCAATCCTTGGCATTCTTTGGCTGTGGCAGCACACTCCAGTCCCCGCCTCCGTCTTCTCACGGCCGTCTCCCCTCTGTGTCTCTGTATCCAAATCTCCCTCTTCCTCTGAGGACACCAGTCGCTGGAGTAGGGCCCACCCTAACCCGGTAGGACCTCATCTTAACTTGATAACATCCGCAAAGATCTTATTTCCAAATAAGGCCACATTCACAGGTAGCAGGGGCAGGACTTGACTTGAACGTATCTTTTAGGGGACACAGCTCAACCCACAACAGGGTCCGTGAGTTGATCCCATGTTGCTGGATTGTGGTGCAGATTATAGAAGTAATTCACATAAAATGCCCGACCCGGAGCCAAGCTCATAGACAGTCCTCACACGGTATATGGCCTTATTTGCCCCTCCCGGCAACCAGCTGCAGCTCTGATTGCCTGGTGCACAGCGCCTGTGGGTCAGAAATCCCGACTTGTGCCCATCCAACTCCCAAAAGCTGCACGAGTAGTAAAAGCCAACAACTATTGAGCGCTTACTGTATGCCAGGTAGTCCGTGCACAAAAAGAATATCATATCACTGTCCTCGTGACACTCCTGTGAGGTAGCAACTACTGTTGCCCCCATTGTGCAAAGGCAGAAGCAGAGGTTCAGAGACGTTAAGTAACTCGCCTGAGGTCACCAGCTAGAAAGAAGCTGGCCGCAAACACAATGAGTCCAACTCACTTAACTACACAGCTTTCCTGCCCCCCAAACGGCAGTCCCTGTGCCCAGGTCCCGCCAGCCCAGCGGCCGACCAGCCCAGCTGCCCGCCTCGTCCTCCTCTTGTCCTCACTGCAACCTTCCCCAAGCCTCTTCCCCGGGGGGAGGGGGTCTGCCCGGGGCCCTCTCCCTGTCCCTCCCACTACTGAGCCAGCCTGGGCCCGGCTGCACACATCTCCTCGGGCCCAGGGCTCAGCCATGCAGCTGGGTCTCGAAGGAGAGGCTACACTATAAGTGGTGCAGTGGAGGAGAGGACAGTCCCGGTGGGGAAACAGCGTGAGCAAAGCTGTGCCGTCTGGAAGGAGGGAGCAAGCCGAGCACAAGGATGGACACTGGCAAAGAACAGCGGGAGGTAAGGTAGGAGGTCAGGTTGGAGCCTGGTTGTGGGACGAGGGGTCTTGAAGGCCAGACTGAGGCAGCTGGATGGGATCCAGTGGGTGACGGGGCATCCGAGAGGGTGTAGGAGCAGGGTGGGGACCGGCTCAGGCGGGGACCGTAGAAACTCTCCCTCCAGCAGCGCAGGCTGGGTGGGGTGGTGGAGGGGGCCACCAGGCCGCCACCAACTGGCTGCAGAGGAAGAGCACGTGGGGCAATGTTCTGGCCACGTGGCCCCTCCACCCCTCCACGTGCACAGATTCCTGACGTGCTGCCTCATCACCAGGACGGTCCCCAGCCTGGGTGGCCCTGTCTGTCCTCATTCGTCAGGAGGAGGAGGTAGGCGTGACCTGAGCCAAGGGAACCTGAGCCACCCCTGTCCCGAGCCAAGCCCCCCAGAACAGGACAGGTAACAGTGAGAGCTAAAATAACACGTATTGAGCAGTTACAATGCACCAGCTGTTGTGTTAAGCACCCTGTGAGGATTAATTTGTGTCCTCTGACAAGCAACCCTATGAAGCCAGTGTTATTATTATTCCCATTTTATAGATAAGAAAACTGAGGTTAAGAGACTTGCTAAGTAAGTGTTGGGGCTGGACTTGGAGCCACGTCCAGGTCCAGATTAATCCCTGTGCACCCAGGAGGGGCTGAGAGAGCAGGGGCTGGACGGTTCAGGGCTGGGGACAATGGGCAGCATAGCTGTGACATCTGAGGGCTGACCTCAAAGGCCAGGCAGGAAGGAGGGTATCTCAATGGGGCCAGTGCGGGGTAACGACCACCCAGAGGGCCGCCCCTAGCCCCAGCGCTGGCCACCATGACAACTCTTCTGCCCTCTCTCCCCAACCTAGACACACCCACAGGTAGGGGGTCCCCAAATACTGAGATTACATTTCTGCTACACTCAATAAAATGGGGGCTCCAAGTACAAATCCAGATCAGTGACAAAAAGAAAGCTGCATTTCTTATGAACTAATTCTGTGACTTCAAACCTGATACCCTCTCATCAAACCCATTGTACAGGTGAGGAAACTGAGGCTTACGATCAGTAGTGATGATGCACATGGATGAACTCCAGGCCCCCAGGCTGTGGGCTCACAGTTTACTCAGGTCAGTTTGAGTAAACTTGGATGGACAGTAGGCCTGACTGTCTGACACTCTGACAGTTCCTGGGTTCAAATCTTATCTCTGCCGCATGGTTGCTGTGCGACCTTGAGCGAATTGCCTCTCTGAACCTCAATTTCCATGTCTGTAAGATAGAGCTAATAACAGCCTCCTTCGTTAATTCATTCCACATGCATTTATTAAGCATCTACCATGTACCAGGCACTGTGTAAGAACTGGGGATACAGCAGTGAATAAAGCTTTTAGGGTCAGGATCCACCCAATAAATGGTGGGCCGTCCCCCTCATCCTCCCCCGCCTTCCCCCAGCACCTGACCTAGGGCCCTGCACCTGAAGCTACAATGATAGCAATACCTGCTATCATTGGCTCTACAGTGCTCGAGCTGGAGACTGGTGCTCGAGCTGTGCTGCCTGAGAGGAGAGACAGCCGGGCGAGAATTTCTCTTCCAAGGCCCCATTGCCTCTGTGTTTTCCAGAACTATTGGCCTGCAGGGCCAACCTGCTGTCCTGCTGTCAGGGGTGTGGCCACGTGGGTGGAAATAGAAGTCAGGGCGGGGCTGGCTCTCAGCCACTGCTCGGGCACAGGAAAACATTCCCATCTGGGGAGGGGAAGCCCCGGGAATCCATTCCAGCCAGCCTGCTTGGGACGAGGGCTCCCAGCCTTCCTTTCAGAGGGTAGCCCCGTGCAGAGCCAGCCCTGGGCAGGACCACGGGAGGCCTCCAGACAGGCCTGTGTGTGTGTGTATGTGTGTGTGTGTGTGTATAACTGTGTATCTATGTTTGTGCGTCTCCGTACCTCTGTGTGGGTCTGTGTGTGTATATATATCAAGGTTACCAAGCCCCAGAGGGGAGCAGTGCCCCAAACCATCCTATATACATGGTCACAGTGTATGTGGACCACAAAATCCCCATATAAAATCCCCACAGACACGCTACACATCCACAGTCTTACAGTACACACATACGGGTACAAATACACATAGACATGCACCCACAACCACAGACACACTCACACAAACGTGTCTTCACACAGGGACATACACAGAGACACATGCAGACATACGAGAGCTGGCAGGACCAAAGCCTGGGAGTGGAGTCCTACCTAAGAGAGGACAGAGATGGGCCTTCAAAAGGCTCACAGCCTAAGGGGACACAGATATGTGGGTCCCTCACTGGAGCCCAGGGAGAGCTGTGCCCAGATAGAGGGCAACAGCAGGAGCACAGGCCCAGAGGAGGCAGCTGCCAGCTCTGCCAGCTCTGGGCGAGGTCAAGGAGGGCTTCCCGGGTGGAAGTGACAGAGCGTGCCTTAGAAAAAGGAGCCTGGCATTTCTCAGTCCATCCGCTCTCACAGGAACTGTCTCAGAAGTCCGGAGACAGGAAGAAGGGGTTGGGGTGCATTTTGGAGTCTGCTCACTGCTGGGGGAGACGCGCAGAAAGATCACACCTCAAACATCCATCCACCTCTCCCCAACTAGGCCTCCTCCCCCCAACCCCTCCCCTTCTCCAGCCATTGTCCTACATCCTCCCATAGGTCCCCTCGTCCCCTCCATGTCTGCAGTCGTTATGGATCACTGTTGTCCACCCAGAGATCCTGTCCCTAGTCTCCAGGTAACAGAAAAATGTTTCCCTGCTTAGGAGAATTTCCTCTCCCTTTCTCCATGTGGGTAGCACAAGCCCAGATCCCAGCCCCTGGACCCAGGCTGGACAAGAGACCCAAGCCTGGCCATCATGGCACCCCATCCCCCTGACCACCATGATTGGCTGTGGATGGGCAGGTGACCCCAGCCTGGCCAATCGGTCTCCTTCCCTGGGATTTACAGGTGGCCACAGAAGAGAGAGACTCTCGGTCTCCTGCTTCATGAGCTGAAAGGAAGTGACCCCAAGCTGCCTGTGGCCATGTCCACCTCCTGCCCCAGGCGTGGACAAAGCCTGTCTGGAATGGAAGAGGATGAGCCCAACAGAGAGAGGCAGAGTCCTTCCCAGGCGTGAGAGCCACCGTAGTCCTCTTTTCACGGGTCCTGGTTGGGTTTCTGCTGCCTGCAACTAGAGGAGACCTGACTAGCACAGTTCCCTTCTCATCCTTTCTCCCATCTGTCCTTGCCCCATCACCGTCTCCCACCAGGCCCCCTCCCCACCATAGGCACTTCCCCACCCACCTCTCACTCCTCCCCAAATCCATCCTCTGCAGCCACCAGCCTCCCACCCTCAGCCCTGCATTGAGGACCCTCCCTAGAGGGAGCTGTCCTAGGGTTCCCATGGCAGCTGAAGGCCAGACTGATTTGCAGGCCTGGGTGGGGAACCTGGCCCTCCCTCTGTTAGCAGGGACCAATAGAGCAGGCCCTCTGGGTCAGGCCTGGGTAGCTCTGCCCCATTCTAAGGACTAACCCCCTCTCTGTTCTTCCTGCCTCCTGTCTCTCCTCCTCCAACCCATCCTGCACTCTGCAGCCAGAGAGATCTTCCAAAAATGCAAATCTGACAGCGTCACTCCCCTCCGCACAGAACTCTGACAGCTCTCTGTGCCCCAGGGGATAACAGTCTTTAGCCTGGCTGTTAGCTAGGATATAGGTTTGGCTCCTAATGCAGAGACCCCAAATAACGCTGGCTTAAATCAGAGAGAAGTTTATTTGTCCCTCATATAATAATTCACACATAAACTGTCCAGTGGCTGGGGCTCCTGGTGCCAGCGACCCAGGCTCCTTCTATCTTGTTGCGCCATCATTCCTGGGCTGCTGCGTTCATTCACACATTCCAAGATGGGACCACATTCACTTTCCAGCCAAAGAGGAAGAGGCAGAGGCGAGGGCACACCATTACTCTTTTAGGGAACAAGCCTGAAACTGCCTACAATGCTTCTGCTCATATCCTATTGGCCGCATTAGTCGCACACAGCTCCCTAAATGCAAGGGAGGCTGGGAAATGTAATCTTCCTTCCAAGCAGCCATGGCTCATTCGTGTGGAAGGAAAGAAGAATGGGTATTAGGGACAGCCACAGTCTGCCACAGCCTGGCATCCAGGGCCCTTCACAGCCAGCCTTGTTCTGGGCCTTGTACCTTTGCGCGTGCTCTGCACCTTCGCCCGCTCCCTCTTTTCTACCTCCGATTCTGGGAAGCCTTCCCTGACCACCACTGCCCCAGCCTGGATTAAGGGTCTCAGTTCTATTGATCACACGGTGTTGTGTAAGGATCCATCTCCCACCCTAAACTGGGTGCAACTCCAGGATAGGGACTACGACTGAGTCAATTCTGTGTCCCCCTGCCCAACGCCAGGCCTGAAATGGGGTGGGCATCAGAGAATATAGAATGAGGGACTGAATGAGAAAGGGAAGTAGCTAAATTAGAAATTTTCAGGGTCTGGTGGCATAGTGGTTAAACGTCGGTGCACTCCACTTTGGCAGCCTGGCTCCATGGGTTTGGATCCTGGGTGCACACCTACACCACTTGTCAAGCCAGGCTGTGGCAGCGACCCACATACAAGATAGAGGAAGATGGGCACGGATGTTAGCTCAGGGCCAATCTTCCAGAGCAAAATAAATAAATAAATTAGAAATTTTCAATTGGTAAAGGATTATTGATCGAATGAATGACTGAACTCAGGAGGCGCGTGCGTGTTGACATTGGGCTGATTAGGCAGGCGAGGCTTCCCTGGGGGTCTCACCTCCACATAGGCCACCCCCCACGTGAAATACTCTCCGTCCGCTCTGAGACTGCCCAGCTCCTGCTCTGCCTTTATTGTCTCATCTCAAATATCACTTCTGAGAGAGGTCCTCCCTGACTCACATTTCACGCCAGCAGCACTGTGGCCCCTAGTTGAGAGCAGTCCCTCCAGGGGCAGGCCCACCCCACATCCCAACGCCCCGTCCTGCCCACTGGAGCACTCAGCCCAGCTGTAATGAAATAGTACACCCTGCACTGATTTGTCCACGAGGCTGAGAACTCCAGGAGGCCGGTCTGTCTCTTTCATCACTGTGTCCCCAGGGCCTGGCACAGTGCTTGACACAGAGTAGCTGGCTAGTGAAAGTTAAAGAATGAACCTGGGGCCGGCCCTGTGGCTTAGCGGTTAAGTGTGCGCGCTCCGCTGCTGGCGGCCCGGGTTCGGATCCCAAGCGCGCACCAATGCACCACTTCTCCGGCCATGCTGAGGCCACGTCCCACATACAGCAACTAGAAGGATGTGCAGCTATGACATACAACTATCTACTGGGGCTTTGGGGGGGAAAACATAAATAAATAAATTCTTTAAAAAAAAAAAGAATGAACCTGACCTCTGGGAGCCAAAGGGGTTGATGTTTTGGTCCCAAGGAGGGTCAGGGTAATGCTTGTGGCATAAGTGGGTAGGTGGCAGCCTCATCTCTGCATGGCAGGTGGCACCAAGAGCCTGTGTCCAAGGTAGCCAGACTGAGGGGCCTGCGGGGACGAGAGACAAGGAGAAAACTGCTCACAAGCCCCCATCACAGAGCCCTCGGCTTGGCCTCCCGCGTAGACAGTAACAAAGAGTTTGGGAACTGCACCTTCGTCTTGACTGCTGGGAGGAGAGGGGGGCCACCGGAGACAGGAAACATCGTGACATAGATGGGAAGTTACTCAACTGCTCTGTGCCTCGATTTCCCCACTGTGGAGGAGGATAACAACAGTACCTTCCTCACGGGGCTGTTGTGAAGATTAAAGAGTTAATCCATGTACAGTGCCAAGCCAGGGCTTGCTCCATTGTAAATGTCTGCACATACAACAAAGGAGCAATGAAGATACATGTGCTCTGGGCTCAGCCAGGCCTGAGGGGATCCCAGCCGCCCTCCCTGAGCCTCAGTTTTCTCATCTGTAAAGTGGGGTGCCAATACCTCACCTCAGGGGCTTGGAGAGATGCAGGGAGACAAGGACATAATGGGCTCAGCACCAGGCCTGGCACCAGGGAACCCTCTCCAGTTCCCCCAAGACAGAGACAAGAGGCACGGGGCAGAGAATGCCTGCTGCCCCGCCTGCCGTAGGCACGAGCCTGGTGGGGGGGGAGGGCGCCTGGTGAATAATCTCGTTAATGGTAATCATCACCCTGATGCTTGTTAATATAATAACACTGGGCTCCCAGCCGCTGCCTGGCTCCGGAGCCGCTCCTCCTCATCTCTGCCTGGCGGGGGGCTCCGTAAACACTCATTACGCTCCAGTCCCTGGGGAGGCTGCCAGGAGAAGCAGCTATTCTGGGCACACAGCTCAAGCCCAGGCCGCAGGCTCTGCTTTTAATAAGCATCATCACACATAGGCACACACACAATTGTGCAGCACTTTCCAAGCTCCTCATTGACCACTAATAATAATTGCTCACAATGATTGAGCCTCACATTCTAGCAATGATCGTGGATACTTCTTAAGCACTTCCCACTTGCCGGGCACTGGTCTAAGTGCTCCACTTGTATTAACACATTTAATCTAAATGAGCGTTCCTGTCGTGTCCATTTCGCAGTTGAGGAAACTGAGGCACCTGACGGTTACAGGACTTGGACGAACCACCGGACCATTGCGTGGCAGAGCTGGGACCTGAATGCAGGGAGCCTCCACGTAATACCTCCTCAAAGAACATTAGCTCATCAATCCTCGTGGCGATTCTGGGTCCTTGTTCTCCCGGTGCACTAATGAGGCAATGGGCTCAGAGAAGTGATGTCATTTGCCTAGGAACACGCAGCTGGGTCCTGAGATCCCTGGGCTGTCTGACCTCAGGGCCCGCCATACCACTTCTCCTGGGGCGGAAGCGGGAAGGGGAATATTATTCTCTTTTTAGAGATGGAGAAACTGGGGCCCAAAGAGATGAAGGACTTGCCCAAGATCACCCAGGAATTGACAAGGAGAGCCAGGGCTAGCTCGAAGGCCTGGAGTCTGGGCATCCTCTTCCCTGCCTCCCACCCTGACCCCCACCCATGAGCGTCTCGCTCAGAGACCTAATTCAGACACAGAACCTGCTGGCTCAGCCACAGGGGGCAATCACAGGGCATCAGCGGGCCTCAGCCCACCTGGGGTTCCCTCCAAACCACCACAATTCTGTGCCACCACTTCCTAGCTGCATGTCCCTGGGCAAGTCACATCACCTCTCTGGGCCTGAGGTTCCTCAAAACGGAGACAACAGCTGACACTTAGGGAGCATTCACAATGTTCCTGGACTGTTCTATGTGCTTGCCATGTAACATTTCATTTTATCCTCACCACAATCCTAAAAGGAAGCTATTTTAAAAGTCTATGGTTTTTAAGATTCTGTTGTTCTACAGGATTCTATAATTCCCACATGGTCTGTTATGGAAGATTCCATGATCCTAAAAAGATTCCATATCCCGGGATTCTCAGGTGCTGGAAGTTTCCATCCATCAGTCTGCCGATCCTAGTGCTAAAGGATTTCATGAATTGGCAATTCGTTGAGCCTCAAGGGCAAGAGGCAATTCATCAGCCCTCAGCCAGCCTTGAAGGCCACCAGTGTCCACCCCCTGCCTCTGCCCCTGCCCCCTCCCTCAGCTATGACATCAGAGCCAGCCGAGGCAGAACAACCTGTCTCTATGACATGGCCTTGAGTCCAAGGCCAGCGAGGACCGTGGAGGCCACCGGAGTGCTTGGTGGGTGACTTGCAGACAAAGGGCTCCATGGACCCGCCTCTGCTGCCCCGGCCTGGCCTCACACACAATGGAAGGACCTTTCAAGGCTGCACCCAGCCCGCCCCCTCCCTCAGCCAGAGACACTCAGAAATGCAGCTGAGTTCAGTCCCAGAGCAGGCCCTCCCTGCTCAGAAAGGCCCCAGCAGGGAGCTGAGGAGGAGAGAGAGCAGAAAGTCGGGCGTCTCTTCACTCTCTTAGCCATTCTGACCTCTCTGCCTTTGCTCGTGCTGTTCCCCTGCCTGCCATACTCCTCTCCCTCTCCCTCTATGAATCCTTCAAGGGCCAGCTCAAGTCCCACCTCCTCCAGGAAGACGGGCCTGGTTACTCTGACCCTCACTGATTTCCTGTCTCTATAAAGTCCTGTGGCATGCCACTGGGTGCTAAGGTGTGACTCAGAGAACCCAGAGTGTCCTTTCCTCTCCAGTCTCTCCTCGCTGCTACCGCCAGAGTGATCTTTCTGGGACACAAATGTGATCTTGTCACTCTCTTTAGATCTTGACTCGCAAGCATGGCATTCAAAACCATTCCCAACTCTGGTCCCATCCTTTCTGTCTGGCTTCATTTCCTGCCTCAGATCCACGCACTGAGGCTTAACCAGATGAAGTGGGGATCTGTCTTGCAGACTATGTGGGCACCCAGGTAGCCTTCCTGAGGATGGAGCAGCTGGGACCCTGGCTTGATCCCAAGAGACGGACGTGGAGGGCCCCCTCCCCCACGTCATTCTACACACACACACACAAACACACAAGCTGCCGCCAGGGAGCCCACTGGGTTTGCAGCCTTAGCGTGTATGTTAGTACCATGGACAGCGCCGGGGGGCAGGCTCTGGGTGCTGCTAAAATCCACCCACACACATGCTTGTCCTGGGGCAGGCATGGATTTCATACAGCAGGCATCTGTTGAGCACCAGCCGCATGCCCCACCCCCACTAGGTGTCATGGAAAATACTAGAGGAAAGACATAGACTGTCACTGCCCCCAAGGAACTTACAGTCTGGTTGGGGAATTGATTACCTGCCATCAACTTCTCACCTACCTCCCTGCAGGCTGCCAGAGCCCTGTTTACAAACCATAAATCTGACTATATTACTCTCTAAAAATCTCCATGGCACCCACCTCCCCTCCCCCCGCCGCCCACCCCTGACTGCTTGTCAGGTAAACTCCAAGCCATGTAGCATGACACCTAAGACCTTCTCTGACCCAGGCCTAGCTGCTTTCCTGCCCCTGTCACCCCCATGAACCCAACGCTCCAACCTCATTTGACTTTCCTCCATCCCCAAACACCCTGGGGTGATTTTCTCACTCTTTCTCCCTCATTGAAGGGGTATTTCCCTTCTTCTTTTCACAGAGAACTCCTACAGAGCCTTCAAAACCCAAATCAAATATTTCCTCCTCCTGGAAGCCTCAGTTAACTGTTCCCTCCCCCATACTCCCAGCGGCTTTGTACACACCTCTCTCACCGCATCACTGAACTCTGACTTATGTGCATCCCTCTCGTCAGACAGAAATTAGCTAAATTCGTCTGGGGCGGTTAGAAAAGCAGTGGTGGTTACCAGAAACACAGGGGCTTTCTAAGAACTGTTGTTGATTAACCACAATGCCAGTAATACTCATATTTGACAACTTCAGATTTACTTGGGAGCCTAAAAATAGTGCCAAAGCTGTGCTTTTTATGTCACTTTTTTCACTCTAGAAAACCGTCTGCCTTGTCTTTGGGAAGAGAGAGCATTATTTATTATAGAGACCATATGCCCTATAATTGTTTGAATATGATTAAATAAAACATAGCCTCCACGGGATCTAACACAGACGTGAGGCTCAGCCCTGTTCCTTCCACGTCAAGACGATTCTCAGGTGTCTAATTCCAGGTCTATCTTCCCCATCACAGCCTGTGAGCCCCCTGAGAGTCAAGACTGTGTGTCTTTTCTCCATATCCCTGGGACCTAGCACAGTGCTGGCACACAGTGGGCTTCCCTCAATATTGGGTGAATGATAAACTAGAATGAATCACATGGGCTCCAAGTCGGGCTGCCTGGGTTCAAATCCTCATTATGCCATGTGTTGGCTGTGTGATTTTAGACACATTTTTAACATTTCAAAGAGGGCTCGGTTTTGTCATCTGTAAAATGGGCATATGAATAGTATCTACCTCATGGAGTTGTGACGACATCTAAATGAAACCCTGTATGTAAAGGACCAGGCATGGGGCCTGGCCAAGGGTAAGTGCCCAATAAAATTTCATTGTTAGTAACATTAGTGTTGGGTTGAATTGGGTGGCTTATACTTAAGCTCACTGGAATTCAGAGAGAAGAGAGAGCACCATGAAGTAGAGTCATCCAAGGTGATTTCTTTTTTTTTTTTTTGTGAGGAAGATCAGCCCTGAGCTAACATCTGTGCTAATCCTGCTCTTTTTGCTGAGGAAGACCGCCTCTGAGCTAACATCTATTGCCAATCTATTGCCTCCCTTTTTTTTTCCCCCCAAAGCCCCATACAACTATGACATAGTTGTATGTCATAGTTGTACATCCTTCCAGTTGCTGTATGTGGGATGCGGCCTCAGCATGGCCAGAGAAGCGGTGCATCGGTGCGCGTGCCCGGGATCCGAACCCGGGCCGCCAGTAGCGGAGCGCGCGCACTTAACCACTAAGACATGGGGCCGGCCCAAGGTGATTTCATTAGCTAATATTTATTATGCATTTTCTACATGCCATGTATTAATTAAACCTCAAGACCATTCTATGAGATGGCTACTATGTCCTTATTTTATCCCCATAAGGAAACTGAGGCACGAGAGGTTAAATAACTTCCTTGAGATTAATTAGTCAGTAAGTAGAGGAGCCAGGATTCAAACCAAGACAGTTTCTTTTGTTGTTGTTGTTGTTTTTTGCTGAGGAAGATTGGCTCTGAACTAACATCTGTGCCAATCTTCCTCTACTTTACATGTGGGACACCGCCACAGCGTGGGTTGATGAGCAGTGTGTAGGTCCACACCCAGGATCTGAACCAGCAAACCCCGGGCCGCTGAAGCGCAGCACGAGAACTCAACCACTATGCCACCGGGCCAGCCCCTGCCCCAGTCTAACCTCGAGAAAGCTGGAGGCTGAGCAGAGCCTTGAAGGACAAGCCACAAGAGGCTCCAGGCCAGGCTGCCTCAGTTCAAATCCTATGAGGCACCTATGGTGGGAAGAAGGACCAAGAACTTTCCCCTTCACCCTTCCCAACAGCTAACCCAGGGACTCTCTCTAAAGCCTCCATCTCTCCCTCAGATTCTCTTCCTCACCACCTTTCTCAACCGACCGTCTCCATCAGGCCCTCCCTTCTCTCGGTCCTCTACTTTTCCAAATCTAAGGGTTTCCTCCTCCTGGCCTCCCTTCCCTCCCTTACCAGCCCCAGTGACTAACGCTGCCTGGGAGTTCCCAGAGGGGGCACTGTTGGAGTAGGGCTGTGAAGGACCCATAGGAGTTTGCCTGGAGAACAGGGCAGGGGGAGTCAAGATTGACTGTACCATTGTCTTACCTACACCCTCAGCCTTCTCAGAGTCTCTATGCCTCAGTTTCCCCATCTGTAAAGATGTGAGTACCTACCATCTCTCAGGGTCTTTGTAAAGATTAAATGTATTAGTCTGCTTAGGCTGCCATAACCAAATACCATAGATTGGGGGGCTTAAAAAAGAGACATTTATTTTCTCACAGTTCTGGACACTGGAAGTCCAAGCTCAAGCTACCAGCATGGTTGGTTTCTAGGGAGAGCTCTCTCCCTGGCTTGCAGACGGCCACCTTCTCTCTGGGCCTCACATGGCCTTTCCCCTGTGTTCACACAGAGAAAGAGCTCGAAAACTTTCTGGTGTCTCTTCTCATAAGGTAAGGACACTAATCCTTTTGGATCAGGGCCCTACCTTTATGACCTCATTTAACCGTAATTACTTTTTTAGAGGCCCCATCTTCAAATACAGTCACATTGGGGGTTAGCTTCAACTTATGAATTTTGGGGCAGGGGAAACAATTCAGTCCATAGCATTAAATAAGCTAACATATGCAAAATTATTTTATTTAATAAACACCTGTATTGTACTTACCACGCACTGTTCTAAATGCGACACATATTAAAAAGCGCTTGGGACACACCCGGCACATGGTCAGCGCAATCCACGTGTTTTTGTGGTTGTTATCACTGTGAGGACCATCGCTGTTATTGTTGTGCACCTGCTGTGTGTCAGTCATCCTGTTGGACACTTAGATCTGCCTGCTCTTTGGAGCCTCCCAAACCTCTGCGGCAGCCCTCACTGTGCCCATTATACAGAGGAGGAAGCCAAGGCTCAGAGGGGTGAAAGGCTTCCCCAGGACACCTGGGAAGAGCTCGCCAAGGCTGGTGGAGAACCCACGCCTGTCCATGCCGAAGCCCGGGCCCTTTCCTTATAGCCTGCTATGGCCAGTTTAAGAGTCTATTTCAGTATTTCCAGCAAGATGTGATAAAGGTCTAGACTTGGCTGGAGCCTTGAAAATAGGAGGAAATGACCAAACCCAATGTCCCTCCAGGTGGGAGGTGTAATCCCCAACCAGCCCACCTCCCGGGACTGATGTGAACAGTAAGGAAGGCCGAGGATTCCCTGGAAAGTGCTCTGTGAGCCATGACACACTGTACACTTGGGAAGGCCATTTCTGTTACTCTCTCTGGCAAAAGGCAAACACCTCTGGAGGAGCGCAATAGCTGAAGCCACGTCAGTCATGACAATTTCATGTGAATTCTTTCACCAGAGCCGTTCAGAGTCAGTTCTCATAAAGGGAAGGGGCGGAGCCCACGAAGGAGCTGGCCATCTGGAAGTGGACGACATAAAGCAGGGGAAATATGCCGTTGCAGGAGTCCACGGTAGGGATGGAGTGGGGGACAGGGGGCCTGGGCTTGGAGTCAGAAGACCCAGCTCTGCATTTACTGGGGCTGCGACCCCTGGGAAGTCCTCCTGCCCCTGGGAATCAATTTCTTTTTTTTTTTTTGGAAGAATTTTAAATTTAAACTTAGAGTAGATAGAATAATAAATGAACCCCTATGTGCCCATTACTTGGCTCCTACAATTATCAACTTAAGCCCCATCTTATTTCCTCTGTTCTCCACCCACTCCTCCCCAAATTATTTTTAAGCCAATCCCAGACGGCCTGTCACTTCATCTGCAAATATTCCTGCCTGCATAAACATAATGACCCATTTTTTAAAAACAAAACTACAGGGCCTTTGTCACATCTAAGAACATTGACAATGACTCCTTTATAACAAATATTCACTCAATGTTCAAATTTCCACTTGTCTCATAATTAGCTTTTTTTTTTTTAGAATTTGTTTGAATGAGGATGCAAATCAAGTTCCCACATTGATTAGTTAACATGCCTTTTAAGTTTATCTATAAGTTCCCTCTCCATCTCTTTTTTTCCTTCTTTACAATGTACTAATTGAAGAAACTGGGTCATTTGTCCCAGAGAAGCGTCCCCCAGTGTGGATTTTGCTCATGGAGTCAATGTCTTCATCTGTAAGGTGGGGGTAATCATTCCCTCCCAGGATTAAATGAGATAATATCTGTGAATGGAAACTGACAATTGAAGGACAGCCTGCAAATGTCATGTGTTAATATATCTTTTGAGCCTTTCACCGCCCTGTTGCTTCTGCTTTTCTGACGATATAATTGAGGTTCAGAGTTGTTCAGTAAGCTGCCCACGCTCACACAGCTAGCTAACAGTAGACGGAGGGAAGGGCAGTGTGGAACTGAGGGAACTTTGAACTCAGGCAGAGATCCAGGCTCGAATCCCACCGTGTCCCTTAATAGCTTTGCGGCCTGGGTTTCTGCTCTCAGAGGGAGCCTCCGTTTCTTCGTTTGCAAAACCTGGCCAGGAGGGCAGACCTGTGTGAGGCTAGAGTGAGATCATGTGAGAGGAGCCCCTCGGGGTGCCTGGTACCGTCAGCACCGCCCCCATCTCCTTTGCTGTCTGCTCTCCGGCCCTGATTCCTCCACTCCCACGTCAGGCCCAGCCTCCTTCCTCCCTGAGCGCGGGTGAGGCTCACAGCTCTGGAGGTGATAAACCTGAACCCTCAGTCTGCCCGGGCCCACCCTCAGCCGGCAGAGACAGGGTGGGCGGCCCTCGGAAGCTGAGCACGCTCTGTTCTTGGGGCAGCTTGGGCAGGCGGCTGTGACCTCTTGGGCCACAGGAAACAATCAGCTATTCTGCCTCCTTCTCCTCTGTTCTGTTGCTCATCCCTTGGGCCGAGGGGCCCGGAGGGAAATGCTCCAACTCCAGCAGTGCCCAACCCTCTGTGCAGCCCTCATATATGATTTCCAGGCATCAGCCTTGGCTCTAACAAGCCTAAGTCATAGTCCACACCAGAGCTGACCCCAATATTGTGACTTCAACCCAGGCTCAGTGGATTTACTCATCCAATAGGCAGTGCGCTGGGCCCTGCAAGTAATGATAACAGTAATAATGACGGCAACAACGATAATGATAGCCCACACATAGAGAGCACCTACTGTATGCCAGGCTCGGTTCTAAGCACCATGCATCAGAGGCAGGAGCTATTACTGGGCCCATTTTACAGGTGAGGAAACTGAGCACTAAGAGTTCAAATAACTTGCCCAAGGTCACGTAGCTAGTCAGTGGCAGAGCTGGGGTTTGAATAAAGGTTTGCCTGCTGAAGACAGACACTACAAAGAGAGGGATTTAAGGCCAGCTGTTGGCTGCCACATACGCCAAGCCTCGTGCTAGTTGCTTTCAATATATTATCTCATTTAATCCTCACAACAGCTTCCGAATATTGACCTTCTTGTCCGCACTTGCACATGAGCAAACAGGCTCAGAGAGGGAGAGCAATGTGCCCAAGTGCACACAGCAGGTCCACTTGACTCCATGCTCACACCCTTTCCACTCTTCCAAGCTGAGAATAAAACATGGATGCACATAACTAGAATTCAAATGAGGAGGGAGGATAACCACAGGCTGTAGGAACCAGAGGAGGAGGGAATTATCTTCTGAAAGCTTCCTGGAGAAGGCACCATGTCATGAGCTGGGCCTCGAATGGTGGCAAACCAATCCCTCACATCACAGTAGGCTTCTAACGGGCGTCAGGCTTCTGTTCGAACCTTGAGGCAGTAAGGCTGGCCCCTTCAGCCCATTTTATAGTTGTGCAGACTGAGACTCTCAGGGACAAGTTGTCTGAGGTACCACAGTGAGGCCCCAGGCCTCAGGGCTCCATCTCTGAACCGTCTGGAAACGAGGGGGATGGGGGGCAGCTTGGAGGTGGTGGCTAAGCAGGAAAGATACCACCCCCCCCCGGCAGAGCAGTGTCATTACATAGTCATGAGACTCTGGTTATTGTCTATCTCCCCAATAGACTGTAAGTGCTCTGAGGACAGGGCTGGTCTGTCTTGGTGACCCTTCATCTACCAGTTCCAGGGTGGACACTCAGGAAACTTCAGGGAAGGGAGGGAGAGAAGAAGGGAAGGAGGAAGGAAGGAAAGAGGAAGGAAAGGAGGAAAGGAAAGAGGGAAGGAGGGAGGCAGAGAGAGAGGGAAGGAGGCTTGCATAGGATCTTATACCAAATCCAGGGGCCTTAGACTCCAACCCACCCCAGAACCATTAGAACCCTGTGTGAGTATCACATTTTAAGAGGAATGAATTCATAGAAGAAATATTTGTGGGACATGGAGAGGTTTCCCTTGGAGGAGGGAAGTTCCTGACCACGACACTCATGCCTAGGAGCTATGCCATGGCAAGCGGGCAGAACCCAGTGTGCCTCCACAGAAGAAAGAGGACCAGAGAAGGGAAACACTGGAGGGGCAGATTTTGGCTGAAAATAAAGGACTTCCAACAGGCAGTGACTCACTGGTCCCCAAGATGCACCAAGCCCCATCACAAGAGGTGTGTTGGCAGGAGCAGGGACATCCCGAGCTGAGGCCCTAAATAAGGGACTTTATACCCAGGGCGCAGGGCTGGCTCTAAGGCAGTCGCAGCTCTGACCCTGTGATCCTAGGAGTCTGTGGTTCCAGGCCCTGGAGCTCCTCCTCTCCCGGGGTTCTGTTCTGTTCTGACACCACCATCCAAGACCCTATGAGCTGAAGCGGACTGTGCCAGGCATGTTGCTGCATGTTCTTTCTCACATAATCCTTGCCACATGCCATCTAGGCGATATTGTTCATTGTTATTCCATTTTACAGGTGAGAAAATTGAGGCTCAGAGAGGCCAAGTAGCCTCTCCAGAGTCAGAGCTGGGACATGTGACCTGGGCTTGAAACCAGGCCTACCAGACTCCAAGGCCGTCCCGCCTCGGCCGGTCCGATTCCAATATCCTGTGGTCCCAAGATTCTTTTTGTGGCCTGAAACCACAGTTCTTCCCCTGGGGGTGGACCACAGGGCCCCCACTGCCACCACAGCCTGGCCCCTGCCCAACCACAGCCCCCACCCTGGCCTTACCACAGTCGGCTCTGTGGTTTCCCGAACACTCTCCACCTACAACAGCTTTGACCATAATGGTTCCCAGGAGAGGTTGTTGGTCAATTCTCCTTGCCTGGTTCTCAATTTCTTCTAAAAAGGAAGGTGGCTGAGGTCCCAGGGGGGCCGTGGGCTGCCCCTCCCCAAAGGACCTGCATGTTGATCTCACACTCTGGCCATAGCACATCATTTCAGCTTAATTTTATTTTCTCTTATAAATGGGCACAGCACGGGAAGTGTTAAAAAAGAAAAAAAAAACAATCAAACAAAAAACAAAAACAAACCCAAACAGTTCCTTCACAAGGCTGGGACAGGTGTGTCCCCACAGCGAGACAGGCACCTGGGTCTCTTTTTCAGTCTTTTTCCTCCGCTTTACCTTATTTAAAGTTTTGGCCGTGAACTCTGGACAGGTATGGTTAATAAACAAGTTATGGGGAGAGAGAGGGCAGGGAAGGTCTGGGCGAGGGAAGGACAAACTCCCACCCACCCCAGGTTGGGTTCTTGGAGGGCTCTGTACAGGAGAAAGGACGCACAGAAGGGACACTGTCTTCACGGGGCTCTCTGGAGCCACGCTGCCTACGAAAAATATTTACATGCATTCACCACGCTGGGGCCAGGGGCTTGGAGCTGCCAGGTCAGCACCTGGGAGATGCCGGGGCCATCGGTCCTTAGATGGCGACGCTGGGGCCCAGTCTCGGCGTCTCTGTAAATCTGTATACACTCGGTGGGCTTCTATTTACAGGCTGGAGGCCAGGGAAGCAAGTCCAGGGTGGTGGCTGTCAGAAGAAATTCAGGAGAGCCGAGGAGGTGGTGGCCACGCCCACCCCAAGAGGCAGAGATGAGTCTGCTCCCTGTGCCCAGGGCCCCAGCCTAGAAGCCCGGACAGATGGCTCTGCCAACCCCAGGGGGCTCCAGCCTGAGCACTGCACGCCACTGCCCGCAGACCTGCCTGTCCCAGCCCTGCCCACCATCCACCCGCCTCCAGCGAACAGGGGCACCAGCCTTTCGGGAACGGTATCCCTTGTGCTCCCCTGGGGAGACAACCTGGGCTCTAGAAGTCACAGCTGGGGGGTGGGCCCAACCCCCAACTTCCTAGGCCCCAGCCTGCCTCGTGTTCTCTGGTAGCCAAGGCCCCAGAGAGATTCTCAAGCTATACAAGCTCCTTCTCCTTTGGAATTGGCCGTGCTTCCAGGAAATGCCAGGGCCCTGTAGGACCCCCTCCCCAGGAGCACTGGGGTGTCTGGGGACCTATTTGGGCAGGCCCTGCATGCATCACACCATGTGCCCAGGCAGGGTATGGCCCCGCACCCACATTGCACCTCAGAGAGCACCAGCTTGCCCTTGGAACCGACCTCGCTCTCATGGGTCCAGGCTGGACCCATGCAGGCCACTCCAGTCAGCCTAAACTCAGCTCGTCCATCCTGTGCTGGACTCGCCCTCACCACGGGCTCCAGCCCCGGACAGAAGCTGCACCCACTGCTGGGTCTCCTACCCCCATCCCAGCATCCCTGGGCTTCCCTGGGCTGCCCCCCAGGTCCTCTCTCCTCCACGTTTCCTGGTTTCTCAGCCTTGGCCTGCCCAGGCCTTCTCACCAGAGCTGCTGTCCCCAAGGCAGCAGCCCGCCAGGGAGCAGGGGAGAGGGAGACTGGGACTTTGGTCTCCCCCTCCCCCAGCCCTTCTGCTCCAGGGATGACTGAGGCCAGGTCACCTCCAACGGACGGTGGACCCGGGATGCCTCCTCCCACTCCCACCCTCCCAAAGGCTGGGGCCAGCTAGGTCCCTCACAAGACTCCAGGCCCTGCCAGGAGGCGCATGGGGTCTGAAAGATGGAGCCCCAGCCTGGAAGTAGGATGGTGGAAAAGACAGGCCGTGGAAGCTTCCTGGAACCTCACCCTCACCACCCACCCCTCACCCTGCAGAAGTCTGGTGCCAGGCAGTCTTGAAAAGGGAACAGAAATAAAACCTGGGTTCCTGACTTTCATCTGGGTTGCGGGTGAGGGGTGGGGGTGTGAGCCCCAGCTGACGACAACTCAGACCATATGCCTTGGCTCCAAGGGCCCCCGCTAAGTACATCCCCCAAAATGTGTTGTGACCCCACAAGTAAAATATCTACGGAAGTGACCCCACTTGCAAAGGTAGCAAAGAAGGGGGAGGCGGGCCAGGGCCTATGACACCCCCGCGCCCCCGCTCTCAGCCCCCCTCCTGGGGCAGTGCGGCTGGATGCGCTGCTCCCAGCTTCCATCCGTCCAGCTGCAGCCAGGAGAACCACCAGGTTGTTAGGCCAAATGAGCGGGCAGGTGTCCTCGGGCAGGGCCCAGGGTGCCCCCAGGGTGGGGCTGAGGTGGGCCTGGGGCCCAGGGGAGAGGGTGCAGAGGGCCCAGGTGGCAGGCCCACCCTCACAGGCACTTTGGAGACTTGTGTCCTGGGAGGCAGAGTCAGCCCCCAGCTCAGAGCCGGAGGGGGATGCAGGGAGACCAGGAGCCAGACTATAGGCTCCCTCCCCACCCGGGGCCTCTGGCCCCGGGAGGCCCAAGCCCCCTCCCCAGCCCGAGGCCGAATTCCAGGAATCGGCCTGCCTTCCTCAGCAAGGCTCCCAGCTGGCTGGGGACTGGCCCCGAACCAACCCCTTTGCAGGCCACGGAGGGGAGGAAAGCAGGCAGGGCTGAAGCCAGGCCCGGCTGGAGTGCCCTGAGGGGGCTTGTGGCAACAGCCCCCCACACCACACTTTATTATTCTGAAAAAGGCCCACTTGTCATCCTCCAGTGTGAGAGCGGGGCTGTGAGGGGTGAGATTGTGCATCCAGGTGGGATTGTGTCTGACACGCCGGGATTGGTGGCAGTGTGGTTGGTGTGGGTGTCATGGAGAGGACTGAGTGTGACAGGGCAACTCAGGGGACCCAATATGGGCTGAGTGTTCCGGCCTGATTACACCCTCCCCAGTGAGCCTGAAAGCTGGAGACATGTGTGTGGTGCCGGCGGGCAGGGGGGGCGGGCAGGGGGGACAGAGAGGGAGGCAGGCCACACTGTCACCACTGGGTGACGATGGCTAGTGACTTGCATTGCCATAAGCTTTTGGGGTCGTGTGAGAAACACGTGTGAATAAACATCTTTGGAAGAATGTGTGTGTCTGTAACATGTCTTGATTGGCTGGGTAGTCAGGGTTGTGTATGATTTTGTCATTGCACGCTTTTGTCTCTGTGTGTGACAACATGTGTGACCGTGTGGGAGACAGTGTCTGTGCAGAGTCCACTCTCGAGAGGGAGGTCCAAGCAGCCCAGCTCCTCCTCACCAGTGGCTGCCAGGGCGCCCTTGGGAAGCCAATTCCTCAGGGGCAGACTGGGGAGGAGGTGAAGCCTGTGGGTGCATGTGTATCGGGCAGCAGTGAGGGGAGAACGACCCCACAACCCTAGAGAGGCCAGAATAAAACAGGCTGGTGACAAGGGATACCCTCCCACCCAGGCAGAGAGGGGCCCTGGGACAGGAGCGCAAGGTTGTGGTGTCCTGATGATTTCAAGGGCTGAGCTTGCCAAATGCTTGTCCTGGAAACCAGCCTGAGTGCCTCTCTGCCCCCAAAAGGAGACCTCAGCCAGCCCTGTGGGGCCAGGTTGGGGCTCAAGCCCCACCCCTTCTTCCACCAGCCAATCAGGAGCTTCCTTCCTCCTGTCCATCTGACATGAGGTCCTGAAGCCCCAGGCTGGTGGGGGACAAGAGATGAGCTCATAAGGGCACAGTCTGGGGCAGATGGCAGTGCCCCCTGTCCCCTGGGGAAGATCTGGCAGTCTGGGCAGACCTCGGGTGGGCAGGCAGAGATGAACTGGGGCCAGGCTTCCTCCCAGGCCCAGTCCCAGGCCACAGCTGGTGGGGCCGGACTGGGGACTGGGCGGAGGGGTGGCGCTGAGGCTACGGGGAGGCACTGTGGCTCCGCTAGGCATAGAACTCCTCCTGCTTGTCAGGCTTCTGGTACGTGACGCTCGCCTGCTTAGGCTCCTCCAGCGTGTAGCTGCCCTCGTCCTTCTTCTTCATGCGGTAGATGAGCAGCGTGACCAAGAAGGCGGCGAAGAGGGCGCCAACCACCCCACCCACAATCACAGCTGTGGAGGAAGAAGGCAGAAGTCAAGGGCCAGAGGTGTGGGATGAGCTTAGAGCTGGGGAGAGGGCGGAGGGTCCCGGGGGTGGGGGCAAGAGTGGGGAGAGGGGTGGGAGCCTAGAACCTGAGACTGGAGTTGGAGTCATTTCACTACCACCAGCACTGGCTGCCATTTACAGCTCTGCTGCGGTCTGGCTCTGTTCTAGTCGCCTAACGCACACTAACTCATCAAATCCTCATACAGCGCTAATAAGCGAGGTGCTATGGTCCTCGTCAAATGTACGATGCCACGGGTCGGAAGATGTTCCAGTGTTTTATATACCATCAGGAAAGAAAAACTCTGCCAACTAAACTTTGACAGACCCCAACTACAGAAGAGTTACCATATGAAGAGATGTGCACTGAGAATTGATTAAGTGCAAAATGATTATCCCCCCAGATGAGGAAAAGGGAGCCTGCAGAGGGGAAAGATCTGCCCCAGGCCATATTCCTCCTAAGTGGGGAGCAGCGCTTGGACCACGCGTCCAGAGACTCATCAGGAGATGGGCCAGGGCAGGGCCTCAGGCCGGCATCAAGGGTAGGGGCAGGTCAAGCCAAAGGATGGGGTCAGAGATTAGGATCCAGGGGGTAAGGTCCAGGAGGAGTCAGCCAGCATGGCTCAGAGAAGCAGGGGTCAAGGTCACAGTCTGAGGAGGGATCAGAGGGCACTGGGGAAAGCGCTGGAGATAGGATAAAGTCAACGTCAGACCCTGGGATGGAGGAAGGTCAGGGAGGAAATGGAGGGTGGGTCCTGGGGGTGAAGTCCCCCACTTTCCTTCCCTAGGAAACTAGGCCCCTAGGAATCTCAGCCCTGACCTCCCTCCTGGGCTCCTAGAGGGCAAACTGAGGCCCAAACAGCCGCCCCACTCTGGGCTCCTCCCGGGCCCCACGCCTCACCTACGAGCACCTCCTTCCGCTCCAGGATGCTCTTCTGTGGCAGCTGAGCCGCCGAGCTGCCCGAGTCGATGGCATTGTCCAGGAGGCCAGGACCTGGGCGGGCACCCTTGGGCAGTGTCCCAGGTGGAAGTGACGGCTTGGCCGCAGCCCCGCCCACGGCCACCACCTCGTTGGCTCTGTCTGGCTGCGTGGTCTCTTCCTCCGGCAGCTCAAAGTCCCCGCTGGGACCCCCGCTCACCGGCACCTCTGCCTCATCCCGGATGGTGGTCAGGAAGGACTCTGGAGTTGGCGTCTGCAGGGAGAGTAGAATGAGCCCAGGAGCCAGACCCCAACGCCCACTGCCTCAGGGCAGCCACACACAAGCCCACCCCCACTACTCCACTTCCCCGCGAGGCTAACACTAAGCACTCACTATGCGCCAGGCACTGTGCTAAGCACATTAGGGGCATTTTACCCTACAACAACCCCATGAAGGTGGTACTATTACCCCCAATTTACAGAGCAGGAAATAGGCTCAGAGAGGGTTTATGACTTGCCCAAGGACACACAGCTAGTAAGTGGTAGAAGCAGAACTAAAATCCAGATCTATCCAACTCCACCATCTGTGTTTCTACTCACTATACTACACTACCTCTGTTCTCACCGGGCCACATCCTGTCCCCTCCCATCTCTGTCATTTCCCCCTCCAGCTGCTGTTTAGGGACTGCTGGATGCCGCTGTTATGTACTCAGGTCTGGGGTAGAGATGAGTCCCCAAGCCTGGAAGTCAGTCCAGGAGCACAACCTGCAGAGTACGATGCCCCCCGGGGTCAGGTGTCCAGGCAACCAGCCCAGGGACGATGTGGAGGCAGGACCAGAGCCGGGATCGGGGCAGGGATGTAGGCACTTCACAGATGGGTGTGGAGAGGATGGACCTGATGTCCGGGCCCAGGAGAGACCGTGAGCAGAGGCTGCACCAGCGACCTGCTCTCCGTGCCCCATCGCTGTCGCCCCTTCCTGCTTGCCCAGGTGTCTGGGAAACACCAGGCTGCCCCAGCTGCCCAGAGGAGCCGAGGGCAGGGCCTGCGTCCTGCTGGGGCTGCTGGGTGTCAGAGGAGCGGACGCTCACCCGAAGGCAGCTCCACAGCCCGAGGGTCCTCTGTGAGGCCGGCTGCCAAGGGCAATCAATGTCTCCACGTCCACTCCTCGCCCAGTGTACCCAGAAGGGACCAGGCTGCCTCTCCCATCTCCTTGCTCCCGTCCCAGCATGTCTGACATCTTCATCCTCTCCCCTGGATCCCCTACCCCGACCCAGAATACCCCAGACACACAAGCCTGGCTCTGGAGCCAATGGCCGGGTTTAAATCCTGACTCTGCCATTGCTGGCTGTGAAGCCTTGGGAGAGCGGCCTCAGCTGCAAAAGGAGGATGACGGCAGTGCCCCCCATGCTCCCGCCCCCACCGTGGGGTGGGCGTGAGGGAGAGAGGAGACGGCACAGGGAAAGTGCTCAGCGCTGAGCTGCCACCCAGGCGGCACCCTGCAAACACGAACTCCCAGAAATCCTCTCCTAGTGCCCGCTCTTAACCACCCTCAGACTAATAACAATAACCACCACGACATTATTAACAAGAGCGAAACTTTGACTACCGCCAGGCAGTGTTGTAAGCGCTCGGGATGTGTCAGGAAACTTAAGTCTCACCACACTATGATTTGCATCCTATCATTGTCTCCCTTTCACAGATAAGAAAATGGAGATATAGAAAGGATCGGTGACTTCCTGAAGTCACATGGCTGAAAAGTGGCAGTGGGAGAATCGCAATCCAGGCTGCCTGAGCGGCTCCTGAGTCTGTGCTCTTAACCTGAACACACAGACCCTGGCCCTCCACCACCAACACACGCACTCACCCATTCCTTCTCCATCGATGTCTTGTCCCAACATGCTAAGACCCATGGCTGGTCCCTCTTCCATCCCCATCCATCCCGACTTCTGTCCTCATCCTGTGACTCACCCCCTGCCTTGTCCCTCCGGTCACATCCCTCTCTCACCCTCCCCATCCCTGTCTGACTCATCTGCAGAACCTCCTGGTCCTCATCCCTGCCCAGCTCCCTCCTCCCTCCCCCAGACCCTCACCCACCCTCCTCCGCCCTCACTCCGTGTCCTCTCCCAACCCCCTCACCTGAGCCACCTCTGTGGGTCCAGGGGCAGTGGTCCTCAGGGGCAGGGTGCTCCTCTCAGGGATGTCAGGCTCCTGGGCGGTGGCTGGCCTGGGAAGGGCCCTTGGTCTGGAGGTAGCTGTGCTGACCAGCCTGGGTGTTGGGGCCTCGGTGTCCAGGACAGCCACCGTGGTGGGAGGTGAGGGCGCCGCTGCGGTGGTGGACCGGGCCGTGGCTGCCGTGGTCAGTGGAAGAGGCAGAAGCCTCCGTATGCCGGTGGTCCTTACAACAGAGGTGGTGGCCGTGGAAGGGGGAGCCGCAGGGATGCTGGGGGCAGCGGTGGCCACTGTGGCAGGCACCGTGGCCACCGTCGGGGCCCCTATGGTTGTGGCAGCAGTGGTAGCCGTGGGAGTGGAGATGGTGGTGGCTCTCTGGCTGGGCTCTTCTGGGACCTCTGTCACCACTGGGGGCCTGGTGGCTGGCTCTGGGGTGGGGCGCTCAGCGGGGAGCTCTTCAAATGGGGTGCCCACGGGCTGGATGTCCATGGTGGGCAGCACAGCAGGTGTGGTGGACACTGCCAGGGCCACATCTGGGCTGAACCGCATGGCTGTCTCAAGGCCCGACTCCTGCTCGAAGTCTGAGGGGGTGGAGAGAGGAGAGAGCTAGGGAGCCGGGTGATTGTGGAGGAAATGAGGATCCCATTGCTTACATGCAATGGCTATCAAGATTGGGGACTCCAGACCCTCACTCTTTGCACAATTTCCCCAGAACAGGATGAGAGAAACGAGAAAGGCACAGTCTGGCCAAAGGTTACCAGTTGGCTGATGGCTGGTGGATGTCCCCCAACTCCTCTTTTCCTAGCCAAAAATGCTCTAGGGGCCACCTCTTCCGGGAAGTCTTCCCTGACTATTCCAGCTCACCCAGGCTGGAGCTTCTGGCAGGTTGAATCCAGGCGGTGGTAACTAAAGGCCTAGTGGCTGCAAATCTCACTGGAGGTTGAGGAGAGCAGGAGAGTGGCATTCTGGGAACAGTCAGACCTGGGTGCACCCTACCATGAGCACAAGGTGGTGGGTACATGAAGGGCTCCCCTGGAGGCACAGGGAGAGGTCAAAAGGAAGAACAAGCCCTTCCTCCAGGGGAATGCTTGAGCAATCTGGCAGACTCAAAGCCAGGACAGTGGAGGGACTTGGGAGGAAATGAGAAGAGAGAAACAGAGAAGCCAGAGCCAGCCCCGGGGGCCTGAGCCAGGTGAGGAGGGGTGGAGGAGCCAGGGAGGTTTGGGAGTAGAGACAGGACCCATCAGAGATGGATTTTACAAAGATTAACTCGCAAGAGGCATAAAGAAGTGGCTAAAAGGGGGAGAGTAGAGGCAGGAGGTGGCGGGTGGCCAGTTCCACGACATGTGGACCTCCTACCATCTCGTCAGACCTGTCCTGTCCCCTCAGTGGGCTCAATCTCAGCACACACACCCTTTTTAGAACTCCCTCTCTGTGCCAGACCCCGACGTGCTATGCTGAGGCCTTCTAGGGGCTCTGAGAAGAAGGTGTACTTATCACCATTCACAGATAAGAATACAGAGACTCAGAGAAGGAAAGCGGCCAAAAGCGGCACAGCTGTTAAGCGGCAAGGCTGGGATTCGAACTCTCGCACCTCTCTCATCTCACTACTCCGCAGGCCTTTCCTAGTCTCAGGCACTACTGGCGGCACCTGCCCTTGTCCATCACTGCCCTAACTGCGCCCTTGGCCACAGCTGATTAGACCAGAGGGGGGCACCTGACCCAAGCTGGGCCAATCAAATCGTCTCTATTAAGGATTTGCCACTAAGCTGAGAAACGGCTGCTCAATTCCCCCAAGCGGTTGGAACAGTACTGAAAACTGGGTTACTGAGGGGCGTCTGTGTCCCCGAGCAGGCGGGAGGTCTGCAGGGAGACCCAAGCAGTGCGCACAGAGATGCAGAGACAAAAACCGTGGGGGGCTGGGAGCCCTGCTTCCGCCTCCAGGAAGATCTTGGGCTCCTGTTCCCTGCGATCGAAGCCTCAGGTGGGCCCTGGGGGCAGCTGGCAGTACACGACTGACACGCAGGGAAAGGGAAGGGGAGGAACTTACAGCCCGAGCCCGACCCCGAGTAGAGGTCGTCCAGCTCATCATCCGGGAAGGGGTCGTCGTCCCCGGAGCCCTCGAGGTCCACGGGCCTCTCAAAGTTCTCACTGCGCCAGCGCTGAGCCTGGGAAGGGCAGAGTGGGGCACGGGGCTCAGCGCCTGAGGCCAGCAGCCTGGACACGCCCAGAGGGACGACAGACACGCTCATGGGCCGAGTGACAACCGAGGGACGGCATTAGGTGTGGCCTCCACGTGGGCAGAGAGCCAGGGCAGACCTGATTACTACCTCCCCCCAACCCAGGGGCCAGGGTAGCAGCCCCATCTTCCTGCTGACGGCCACTACTGGGGATCCCTGGTCACTGCCCGATCCCGATCAGAACCCTTGGGAGGCAGAACCGGGTTTAGAGCCAGAAGGCTGGGTCTGGGTCCTGGCTCCATCTGTACTAAATGTGTGTCCTGGGGCAGTTGCTCAGTCTCTCCATGCCTCAGTCTACTCATTACTCTTAAGCAGATAGTACCTGCCTCAGCAGGTGGTTGTGAGCATGCAGCGTGCTCATATGTGTGCGGTGCTGAGTGCACCTGGTATGCAGCAGGTGCTCAGCACAGGTCAGCATTACTCTCCGTGTGGCCAGCGTCATCAGCCCCATTCCACAGAGAGAACTGAGGCCCAGTTGCCCCAGGTCACCACAGAGCATGGGACGCGATGAGATTCAGACTCTGCTGGGGACCCGAAGTCTCACATCTCAAAATCCCAAAGGCAGGGCAACTTGTCCCATCACAGAGACATGGGTGTTGGGGAGGTGTGCGGCTCTGGGAGGGAAGCTCCTTGGATAAGGGGGTGGGGAGTGCAGGCTCCAGGCCTTGCCCTGGGTCCTCCCTGAAATGAAGTCAGCCCCTCCCTCCAGCTCCCCAGAGAGTATCTCAAGGCTGAGTTAACTCAGAGCCTGGATGTCACTCCCACTTCCGCCACGAAGGTCTCCAGGGAGGCAGGAGGGGTGAGAGGGGCTTCTCCCAGGGCCCAGAGTCAGAACCTGAGAAGGCAGGGAGCTCGGGCTCCTGGGTCCAGACTGTCCCTCCCCACTGCAGGACTGGGCGGAGAGCCAGCACTAATGACATCCAAGACAGGAGTGCAAGCCCCTGGGAGGGGCAGGCTTGGCCCAACACCCAGCCACACCTTTGACCCTGGTCCCAGACTGAGCCCAGCCACAGTCCCTGCCCCTGTGAGCTTTCTGGAGGAAGGTGAGATTGACTCCTAGTGCTCAGATCTGAAGGATTAGCACTTGGGTCTTAAACAGTTGAAATAAAGAGAGAAAGATATCTCCAACAGAAGGAATGGAATGAGCAAAGGCTCCGAGGAAGTACAGCCTGTGCTCTCAGACCTGGCCCTGCCCGCACTCCAGCCTCACCCAGGGTCTGCACCCCCTTCAATCGCTGGATTCCAGCTACCTGGGCCCCTTTCTGATCCTGGAACAGAAAAGTTTCTGTTCCACCCAGTCTCTCCTGCCTCTTGCACTCATGCTGTTCTCTCTGCCTGGAACACTCTTCCTCCCCATCCCCTCATCCTCCAACTTTTTTTCCTCTCTCATGTCTTTTGAGAAGCCCTCCTACTTTGATCTTCCAGAGCCTCTTGTGCTTCTGAATTCACATCGCTCACTCCTCATGAGTGTGTCTGCTTAGGTGTGTACTTGGTCAGTGACCGCCCACCCCCGCTAGACTCTCCCTCAATGGAGGCAGGACCGTGTCTGCACATAGTAGGTATTCAGGAAATATCTGTCAAGGAATGCGCTGGACTTGGAAGATGTGAGTAGTTCCCGGGCAGGGGTGGGGCAGGGGCAGCCTGGAGCTGAGGCTGGGGAAGCCCCAGCACAGAAGGCAGTCAGTGCCCGGCTGCCGACTCTGTCTTGGAAATTGGTCATTTTTCATCCTGACTGCACATCAGAATATTGTGAAAACTGAACTCTGGTTCAGCAGGTCTGAGGTGGAGTCTGAGCACCTGCATTGTTTGACTGACCTGGGGAGCCATGGAAGGTGTGTGAGTAGGAGAGGGGCTGGATCGGCACTGCATTCTGCGCCCAGCTTCTCACACCCCCACCCCAACAGGCTCCCTTCTGGAGTTCATACAGAGCTCGAGAGAGGATCCCAATCCTGGCTTCCTGCCCCAGCCCCGACCACCTGCTCCAAAGCCCTACCCAGGCAGGCCAGGGCAGGAGGCCAGGGCAGGGAGCCAGGAGATTCACCCCCCTACCCCACCCCTGTTACCACACACGCACGCACACACGCGCACACACAGTCTCAAAGTAATGAATTAATCAGTATTTACTTGCTACCAGTGAGTCATGGAGTGGAACAATTAGTGTAATTGCTCCCGTGACTAATTGCTGGGTCTTCCTCCGTTTTAGACATTCCAGGAGCTCAGAGCAGCCATCATCCAACTTCCCCCAGCTCCCGACTCTGCCCCCACCACACCAGGCCCCGGGTGAGGGAGCTAGGAGGCTCCCCACACTACCAGCCTCCACAAGCTGAGCCAGCTGGAGTCCCTTGGGGACTTTCTGCTCAGTCCTTGGACAAGCAGCCTAAAGCCAGAGACGTGCAGCTCCTGCTCAGAGCCACACAGCAGGAGGGAGACTGAGCAGGGACCAGGGCTCAGGCTCCCGATCCTGGGCGGGGCCGTCTTTCCATCCTTCCAGGCAGGCCAGGGAGTGGCTGGGAGACCTTTAGCTGGGAGGAGGGGTTCTAAGAAGTCTGTGGTCCCTGGGGACCCCCAAACTGGGGTAAACAGGGGGGCCAAAAGAGGGAGTCCTCATGATTCCTCTGTGACCAGTGCCACACATCAGCCCCTGACACCCTGCTCCCAGAAAGGCCTTTACAAATCCAAAAACCCCCCCAAAGCCACACGGACCCTTGAAATGATGTACCCAGAGACACAGAGAGAACATATAGACACCCTGACAGACACTCACCTAAAGGCAGCCACAGATTGGCATCACGGGTTGGCGTGCCTTTGGGTGCAAATAGGCACGTGCATGGGGGGCAGGCCCTGGGTGGGGGCGCATGCTGTGCTGCTCTGAGGCTCAGAGACAAGCATGGAGCCTCCTGTGAACCCATCAGCCTCCACTCAGGTAGCTCTCACCTAGATACTATTCATCCTGAGCTCAGCAGCCACCGACATGACAACCGTTACCATGACGACCATCTCCTCCATGCTAAGGACCAGGAGCTCCAGCTCCCCACAGAGATGGGGGGGCAGGAGAGGGAGAGATGGTGGAGGAACAGAGAGGATGAGCAGGAGGGGGGAGGGCAGAGACACGGGATGGAGAGGCAGGGACAGAGGGAAGCCAGGGTCAGAGGGGCACGGGGCGGGGGGGGGCAGGGAGGAGGGAGAGGTGGGAGGACTCGGTGTGCAAGAGAAAGGAGAGAATGCGAGAGTGGGAGGCAGAGGGAGAGAATTCTCTCACATCTTAATTTAGCCTCACGCTCATCAGACAAAGCTGGGGAAGGGGCCACCACAGTGATTTTCCAAACCTGCATCCAAGAGAACATTCTTTCCAAATAATAAGCAGCCCCCAGACAGGGTGGAGGGAGGGGTGGCCAATAAGCCAGTCACCCTTGAACTTGCCCTGGGAAGCTTAATGCTGGGGACACCTGCGACCTGTGGGGGTGGGGGGCAGGGTGTAGAACGCTATCTTGCCCAGCACCCCCCAGAGCCAGCTGAGTGCCAGCTCTAGCCCTCCCTGGGCCTGCGGGGGGCCAGGGCTCAGGGGGCCTCCCAGGAATACGACAGGGGTGCTGGTAGCTGCAGCTCCCAGGGAGACAGCGAGGAGACAGGAGAGAGCTGGGGGCAGGGAACTGAGCCTGGGAGGCAGCAGGGAAAGCCTCAGAAGTCACCAAGTGCCACAGGAGGATGGTGACAAACAGCCTTTGACCCCCAAACGACCTCTCTATTTGCATAATTCCATGCATAATTAGCATAATTATCCATACCATTCCCTTAAAGGAGAACTGAATCCAAATACCCCAGGACCCCGTGGCCTCCCCCTGACCCTCACTGCACCTCCTCCAGGTAAACTCACACTCTCCTACGCCTGATAAACACATCCACACACACAACACACACACACACACTGCAGCTAACAGACAATCCAGCCCGACACCTTAATACACACTGTGGCACACACACAGCCATGCCCCACAAAAACACACAGCTAGGGCCAGCCCCGTGGCTTAGCAGTTAAGTGCGCGCGCTCTGCTACTGGCGGCCTGGGTTCGGATCCCGGGCGCACACCGACGCACCGCTTCTCCGGCCATGCTGAGGCCGCGTCCCACATACAGCAACTAGAAGGATGTGCAGCTATGACATACAACTATCTACTGGGGCTTTGGGGGAAAAAAAAAGGAGGAGGATTGGCAATAGATGTTAGCTCAGAGCCGGTCTTCCTCAGCAAAAAGAGGAGGATTAGCACGGATGTTAGCTCAGGGCTGACCTTCCTCACAAAAAAAAAAAAAAAAAACACAGCTATACACACACAGCTGGCTTACACACACACACAATTACGAGCAACATTTACCAACCCCAACCTGTGCGCCCACCTCAGCTCACAGACAATACAGCCCGGCACAAACCATCACAGGCTCACCCGTGCACTACACTCCCGGCTGCACACACACACCTGGGGTACCCACAGACACACAGCTGCACCCTTCTCCTCACCTAACACGCCCCCCGGCTGCCCCACACAAACCTCAGCCAAATCTCATAACCACATGGGTGGCACACACCCACCCATCCCCATGCCCAAGCGTGTTCCTTAATCACACATCACTGCACACACCCCCAGGCAGGGCCACCCTTGGACTCTGACACAAACCTCACAACTTGTAGACACGCTTTTCTCACACTCACATTCCCCACACGCACCGCACACAGACTCAGGGCACTGGCCAGCGAGCACGCCCACCACAGAAGCCCCTGAACCTTCTGCTTCCTGGGAGCAGACACCCAGCTGGAGGCTCCTCGAGCAGCTGCTGAAGGTCTGAGCTCCCCAGGGGAGCCGCTCAGGGTCCTCAGGGACCTCTGCCCACCACAGCTGGGGGCCTGACCAAGTCACCCGTGCCGCCTCCTTCAATCATCGCAGTCCCCCCAGAGTTTTATACCCCCATTTCACAGAGGCAGACACCGAGGCTGGGCTCTAGAATTGAGGCATGAGCACGGGTCCTTATCTCTGGAATCCCTGCCCTGAGCACTCCAGGGCCGCCCCCGACCCGCTGCTTGTCCAGTGCTCCTGTACCTGTGATCACAGCCCCACTCACTCCCTGCACAGCCTCAGCTCAGATCTACCCACAGCCATCCACACGCACCCAGTGTGCACACGTGCCGTACACACACTCTAGCACATGGCACAGACACGGCGTGCTCTCAAACACCCACTCCACCCACAGGTCCCAGAACAGGCACCCACCACATCACACATACGTCCCACTCTCAGATGCCCCTGATACCTGCACTCCCCAGGCCCCTACACACACGCGCACCATGCACATGCGCCATGCACACTTTCCCTCCTGGGTACACACAAGCACACACAACACCAGGGTGAAACATGGCACCCTTCCCAATGGGCTGACACGCCCCTGCAGCTTTTCCCCCTACACCTGTGAGCACAGCCCCCCTCACTCACCACCCACCCCTGCCCGATCCTCTCCATGGAGCTTTAGAGCAGCTGGGATGGGTGCAGGACCCAAATCAGCTGGATGCCAGCCGAGTCTCCTCTCTCCCACAGCCCTCACTCTGAGTGTAGGTAACGTGTTCAGGGAGAACGCCTGGGCATCTCCTCTGCCCCCAGCCTCCTTCCAAGACCAGGGGAAAGCCCAGCCCCCACCACCTGCTCTGCCCCATCAGGAGCCTTCCCAGAGAAACAGGACAGCACAGAGATTAAGCCAGAATGAATCAGCCCCTCCCCTTGCGACCCGTCCCGTCGGGCATCAGGCAGGCCACTGAGTCTCTGCGCACCTCAGTTTTCTCATCTGTAAAATGGGGATGATAATAATGGTGCGTAGCTCACACAGCTGCTGCAAGAATCAAATAAGATCATGCAGGTAACGGGCTAAGCACAGGACCCAACACCTAGAGCTGAATAAATAAATGAGGCCACAGTTATTGCCAGTTATATGTTAATATTTCTATTATTATCTCTGAAGGCTCTATCTCATTTAAGCCTCACCATCCTCATGGGGGAAGCAGAATCAGGATGATCACACCCATGCTGCAGATGAAGCTATATTCATGCCCAGAGAGGCTAAGTGGCATTGCCAAGGCCACACAGCAGGGGAGAGTGCAGAGAGAGAAAGAGAGAGAGGTTGGATGGGGGGAGAAAGGGCGAGTTACAGAAACAGACACAGACACACAAATTAGGTCAGCTGGCAGGGGGCCAGGAGCCCAGCACTCCTGTGTGGTGCTAATCATGCTGCAAAAGCTAAGAATAAACTCAAGTATAATTAATTCTGCCCGAGCTTCCTTCCCTGCATTAGCCAGACTCAGGCTCCACTCTCCTGGTGACCAGAGGCAATGTGAGCAGGCGTTGGGAGTCCAGCTTTAGGTTCAGACAGTCTTGGGTTCAAGTCCAGCTCTGCTTACTTGCTGGGTGACTCCGGGCAAGTTACTTAACCTCTCTGAGCCTCTGTTTGGTTAAATGGGGACAACAATACATACTTCATAGAGCTATTGTGAGAATCAAGTGAGATGATGCACCAGAAGTACTCATGCTGCCCAGCACACAGTCAGCACTCAGTAGGCATTTGTTGCTATTACTGGGGCTCATGTGTCCCACCTCAGGCCTCACCTTAAGGCTAAACTAGGCCTGAATGATCACTGAGTTCAACTCTCCCTTCCTACAGATGTGAGAATTGAGGCCCAGGGAGGGAAAGACTTGCACCATCCCCACCTCTGAAAAGAGGGTTGGGTGCTGGAGAATTAGCCTGCCAAGGAGCACTCAGAGAGGTCAAGTGATTTGTCCAAAGACACACAGCAGCTTATCGACTAGCTCCTGGAAGCAGGGTGGTCTCAGCAGAGCCCTTTGGATGCCTACAGGCTCTGTCCCCATCAGTCCCCGTCCCCGTCCCCGTCCCCAAAAGGCCCTCAGGCCTGTGAGAACTCGGTGCCTCTCACGCTCACTAGCTCCAACCCAGAGACCCAGAGCGTCCGCGCAGGAATGTGGGCCGGGGCCAGGCCCTGGGCAGCAGGACAGCCAAGGGGGCTACACAATGGGACCTGGACCGGGAAGGGGGACGCCTCGGTCTCCGCCCCCCACCCGTCCACAGCTGCCCTGGCTGGGAACCCAGCGCCCGCCACATTCACTGGCTGCTGGTGGGGTGAGGGGCACAGAGGCTGCATCTGCTGGGGAGGGGGCCCCAGAGCCCAGGTCCCAGAGGGCAGAGGGCCTGGGGAGGAGCAGGGTGAGGAGGGGCAGAGAAGGCCAGGCTGAACTTGACGGGCCTGCCCACCAAAAACATATCAGCAAGGCCCAGACGCACACACTGTGGCTGACACACCCACGTACACACACTCAGATCTTCCACAAGGGCAGCTCAGAGCGCAGGAAACACCCCTTCGGGCCCATCCCATCTCAGCCAACTGCTCTGCAAAGGGCATCCCGGCCCCATGTCACATTCCACCATCAGCTCCAGCCCAGCCCCTCCGCCACCTTCTCCACTGCCACCCCTGTGCTCCCACCATCCTCCGCAGAGTCCCCCCTCCCCACGGCGGCACTGCCCCCCTCCATGCCCACCCCGGAGTGAGAGAGCAGGCAGCGTCCCAGCTCAGGAGGCCACAGCCTCTGAGACGCATACAAGTCCCCTCCCTTCTCCACACTTCCATCGCCCCATTTGTAAACCAACAGTAGAGCTGGATGCTCTAAGTGCCTTTCTGATTCTGACACTCAGCATCCAAGAATTCAGCCCTCAGGTCAAAGAGAAGCAGCGTAGTGTGAGCTAGAGAAAAGCGGAAACAACCCACATTCCCAACAACAGGGGACTAGTTAAATAGGTGAGGGCACAGCCACAACATGGAATATTACACAGCCATCAATAATTGTGTTTTCACGAGTCCTCGCAGTCTAACTGTCAGATCATTAAAAGGCACAAACGCCTAACAGAAGGCTTTTCTTTTTTAACTGGTTTCAAAGAATATTTAAGGACACGGAAGAATGTACACCTGGTTGTCAGGAGGCGAGCCGGCCTGGCTGTGCATCGGCTCACACAGACGGTTCTGTCTCTCAATGCCTGGGTGACCCTGGGCAGGGACTTGACTCTCTGGCCTGGTTTTCCTCGTAAACAAAGATAACAACACCCACCTCGTGGGGTTCACGGGAGGAGACCCCGTGTACCCACACATTAACGAACTGCTCGATAAATGTTGGCTATTAATACTATTATCATCATTAAGTTTAAAAAATAGGTTACCGGGGCCGGCCCCGTGGCTTAGCGGTTAAGTGCGCGCGCTCCGCTACTGGCAGCCCGGGTTCGGATCCCGGGCGCGCACCGACGCACCGCTTCTCCGGCCATGCTGAGGCCGCGTCCCACATACAGCAACTAGAAGGATGTGCAACTATGACATACAACTATCTACTGGGGCTTTGGGGAGAAAAAGGAGGAGGATTGGCAATAGATGTTAGCTCAGAGCCGGTCTTCCTCAGCAAAAAGAGGAGGATTGGCATGGATGTTAGCTCAGGGCTGATCTTCCTCACAAAAATAAATAAATAAAAAAATAGGTTACCAAAAAAAATACGTAGAACTTGCTCCTGTTTTAGTGAACTCACTACCAAAGTGAATTCTAAACACTGAATTCCATGAAAGGTTCCCAGAGGCTCTCTCCAGGCAGTGGGATTACAGGGTTTTTTGTTTTTTCTCAGTACCTGTGTGCATTTTCCCAATTTTCTGTGATAAACTCAGAGCACTTTTATTATTAGAAACAGCACGTGCTTTTTGAGTCCGCGGCCCTGCCCTTGTTTGGCCTGTGAAACCCCTCGGCCCCTTCGTTCTGCTGAGACCCCACTGGGACAGGTCCTGAGGCACTTCAGGAGCAAACAGTGACCGACAGAAAGGAAAGGAACACAAAGTCTCCGAGGGAGCTGGCAGGCCCTCGGCCCGGTGCCTACGCAGCTGCGCCTCACCGCAGACGGGCCGGCTTGGCAGGGCCCAGCTCCCTCCCCTGGCATCAACCGGGCTGGCAGCCACATTGGCCCACCGGGCCCAGACGCCTCCCCCGCCCGCCTGCTTCTCCTACCAGCCGGGTTCCTGGCCCCACCATCCCTGCCAGTCCCCGTCGGGGTGCAGGATGGACCCCTACAGCTGCCTGCCTGTCACCTCCGCCTGGACAGAAGGTGGCAGGGCAACCCTGGGAAAACCAGCCCCTCCTCAATCCAGGGCTGGGCCGCCCGTCACCACTCCATCAATTCCAGCCACCTGCTCTCTAGCGTCACCCTCTCGGCCACCCTGACTCATGCTGCTCATTTATTCCTGTCCCCAAGCTCCTGCCTGAGAGCAGGACCACCCACTGAGGCCCCGTTTCCAGACTCAGCAGCCTACTCTCCCAGCTGCCCACCCCCCACGCTCCTCCCACACTAAACCCTTTATGGTTCTAGAAAAGGCGGGGCTCTTTCGGGCCTTCCACGTGCTGTTCCTGTTTTCTGGAACACCCTTCCCATCTCTGCCTGGCCAGCACCTACTCAATCCATTAGTCAGTACAGGCAGTATTTATCAAGCACCTACTGTGTGCGAGGGGCTATTCCAGGCACTCGGGGGCCCACAGTCGGCAGAATATCTATGTCGTCACGAAACTCAGTGAGCCCAACACCACCTCCTCTGCGAGGCCTCCACACGCCGACCACTCGCCTGGTCTGAATCAGGAAGTCCCTTCTTGGGGACTCCAGCTCCACCGTGTTGTTCTTATCAGGGGAGGAGAGGCCCCCAACCATGCTCCCGTCACTGCGATGGGCCTTCTACCAGATCTCACTGAGCCCACTCGGCCACCCGGGAAGCAGATGAGGAGACAGAGGCTGTTAAGCCACCAATGGGGGCACAGCAGGATTTGGACTCTAGCCTCGCTGACACCAGATGACGTGCTCTGAGAACCCCTGAGAATGCATGCAGGGATCCCAGTGTCTGACAAGACACTCATTTCACCAGCGTGTTTCTGGAGGAGGCCTGGGGCCATTCCATCCCTTACCATGAGCAACAGCTGGAGCCACCATGCAGGGAGCACTCACACTGCCCCTTATAGGCACACTGCCTCATCTCTCTTCACAAACATCTTACCGGTGAGGGATTATTACTCCCATTTCACAGATGGGCAAACCAAAGTTCAGAGAGGGGAAGCAACTGGCCCAAAGTCACACAGCAATGGGGCCAGATTTGAACCCAGGATTAGTTGAACCCCAGGACCACGCCCTTTGTGTGCAGTGCATACCTACTCCCACCCTCACCAGTCTCCCCCACCAGAAGCTCCTCAAGGGTGGGGTAAGCATCAGAGTCCACACACAGCCCCGTCCCCCCCAGCCCTATGCACAGAGACAGGCTGACTGAATGTCTGGGAGTGAGCAGAAATGGAGGACAACTCCCGCTCCCATGACAGGTGGCCTGGCTCAGATGAGCAGCCCCACCCACCACCCCACAACTCACCAGCACGTGCCGCTGAGACTGAGTCTCCAGGCTCTGCGACCGTCCCTGCCAACAAAGGCCCGGTCCCTCCTAGGGCCTGCAAGTCTCCAAGGGACAAACCGGTGTGGGGTTAGGTATTCCAGTCCCGGCTTCCAGAGAGCCCTAGTCAAGTCCCTTCACCTCCCTGGGCCTCAGTCTGCCCTCCTACAGAATGGGGTCAATGATTTCCAGCACACTGAGACCAGCTGTGACAGCGCTGAGCAGTTAGTGGGTGCTGGGACATGACACGGTGTCCCTACCCAAAGCTCACCTCCTCAGAGAGGCCCTCCCTGACCACCAACTCCACCTGAGTGACCACCCCACACCCCGCCACTCCGTCAACACCAGAGTCATGTCCCACAGCTCCCCACCACCTCAGAGGAACTTGTTTATTTACTTCCTAATGTCTAATGTCTGTCTCCCCTCCAACAGCCCTGGGGGCTGTGCCTGGGATACAGTTGGCCTCCACTAATATCTGTTCAGTGACAGCTGTGAATGGGACACCCCTGCAGATGCATGTCACCCACCTCCTGCCCCATCACTCTGTGATCCCGGGCAGGGCCCTGTCCTCTGCCTCAGTCTCCCCATGTGTAAAACCAGGAGGTTGGACAAAGGTCCTCTCTGGTCCCTCCAAAGTCCAACCAGGAGGACTCCAACTGAGCTGGGAGGAGGGAAGAGAAACTGAGACTGATCCCAGCATTTTTCATAAGATGACTATGCAAATTATATGCAAAAACATGCAGATGAGCAGGCTCCCAGTGGCGCCTACAATTCTGGCCACTTTACAACCAAGCCTGGGCTGGCAGGAAAGTCGCATGTACCGAGCACCTACTAAATGCCTCACTGATGGAGCAGGTGACGTGGGCCTCCTTACTCTGTAGACCCAGAGAGGCCAAGAGACTTGCTGGAGGTCACAGAGAGCCCAAGTGGAGACTCAGGATGGAGCTGAGAGGGGCAGGCAGGGGGGAGCGGGGCCTGGTGGGGGGGCGGGGCTGGGAGAGCAGACAGAGGCTCCAGTGTAGTCCACAGGACCTGAGGGAGGGCAAGCTCAAAGGGCACAGGGACCTTCAGCCTGATCTTGGGGGCCACCCGAAGCCAGGTGAGAGGGTTCCAGGGACCTCACCAGCCCTGGGGTTCCGCTGGGCCTCCAGGAAACTGAACAGACCCTGCTGGCATCAGCCCGAAGCAGGCCCCACCCTGCCAGCTGTGCTGGGACACCACACAGCTCTGACATCCTCCCCAAAGCCTCCCCAGGCACGTGCCGGCACACACCCCGAGAACACACAACACACACACACCCAAAGTGTCCCCATCTGTGTGTGAGTGAGTGTGTCCAGCCTCCTGAGGAGTCGGGCTATGGTCCCCCTCACCCTCCCATTTGCTGGGTTATTTATAACCAGCACAAACTCACACGCAGTGGAGATTCGACTCCCCACCCCCCGCCCAGGACTATCCCACTGGCTTCTGAGCTGCTCCCCTTCAAAGGGACGGAACGAGCCAGACTCAGGTAGTGTGAGCCATGGGGGCCTCCAAGGCCACCGCTACCATCGCCCAGGTGGGAAACTGAGGCAGAGAGCAAGGAGTCAGACAAAAAAAACTGGGGGAGGGACTGGCAGAGACCCCAGAGGCCTGCCTCCAGCCCACGATGACAGTCTGTGACACACAGGTGAGGTCAGGAAAGGGAGGGGGCAGATGGATGGCCATCTCCATAGCTATACCCCAGTATCCTCATCCCCCCAGAGTCCTGGGAGATAGGCGGGGCCTCGCAATGGGCAGGGGCTCTGAAGCTAGATTGCTTGAGTCCAAATCCCAGCACTGGCCCTCAGCAGCTGGGTGACCCTGGGCAAGTAAGTCCACCTCTCTGAGCCTCAGTTTCTTCTCCTACAAAATGGGCATAATAATAGAACTGATCTCAAAGCGTTGAGAGGATTAAATGAGATGATGCAAACAGGCTCTCAGCCCAGAGCCTGGCTACCTCTTGGCTGGGTGACCTTGGGGCAAGCTGCCTGGCTTGAGCCTCAGTTCTCCCATCTGCAAATGGGACAACAACACAGCCCAGAGGGTCATGAGGACTGAAGCAAAGGTTCTGACACACAGTAGGTGGTCAGCACACACACATTCCTCTGCTCTCAGGGGGCCCCATGACTCCTGAGCACCCCCAGATTCCCCCCTTGATAATCTTTATCTCCCGTCACTAACCACATGCAGCTTTTTACATACTGTGTCACTGAATCTTCTAAACAGCTTCTCAAGGGAGAAGTTCTGTTCTCAGTTTTGTAATGAGCACCCTGCCTCGTCAAAGACAGATGTTCTATAAATACCTGCGGGATGAGTGGATACAGCAATGAATGTGATCAGAAAGTCAGAAAATAACAGGTGTTGGTGAGGATGTGGAGAAATCGGAACCCTCATCCCAGTGGTGGAAATGGAAAATGGTGCAGCCCAACAGTCTGGCAGTTCCTCAAAAGGTTGAACACAGAGTTACCATATGACGCGGCCATTCCAGTCCGAGGGTATATACCCAAAAGAAGTGAAAACATATGTCCACACATTTTTTAAAAATAGCAGCATTATTCATAATCGCCAAAAAATGGAAATAACACAAATGTTCATCAACTGATAGATGGATAAATAAAAGATGGTATGTCCATACAATGGAATATTATTCAACAAAAAAAGAAATGAAGTACTGGGGGTCGGGCCGGTGGCACAAGCAGTTAAGTGCGTGTGCTTCGCTGCGGCGGCCCAGGGTTCACAGGTTCGGATCCCGGGCGCACACTGACACACCGCTCGTCAGGCCATGCTGTGGCGGCGTCCCATATAAAGTGGAGGAAGATGGGCATGGATGTTAGCCCAGGGCCAGTCTTCCTCAGCAAAAAAAAAAAAAAAAAAAGAGGAGGATTGGCAGATGTTAGCTCAGTGCTGATCTTCTTCACAATAAAAAAAAAAAGAAATGAGGTACTGATATGTGCTACCACATGGACGAACCTTGAAAACGTTACGCTAAGTGAAAGAAGCCCGTCACAAGGACCACATATTGTATGATTTCACTTATATGAAATGTCCGGGATAGGCAAATCCATCCAGACAGAAAGTAGATTAGTGATTGCTCAGGGCTGGCCGACTGGGAAGAAATGAGGAGGGACTGCTAATGGGTACAGGATTTCTTTTTGGGGTAATAAAAATGTATAAAATTGGTGACGGTTGTACAACCCTGTAAATTTATTAAAAACCATTGAATTATACACTTTAGGTGGGTGAATTGTATGGTATATGAGTTAAATCTCAACAAAGCCACTGTTTAGGGAAAAAAAAGAAAGAATGTGAAATTGAGGCTCAGAGAGGGGGAGAAACTTGCCCAGAGTCACACAGCAGAGCCTGGACTCAAATACTCAGATGGGAGAGGAGGTGAGTCTTATGCCTGCTCATCTCCTCTCTGAGTAACCCCCAACCAGACCCCAGGTGAAGCCTCCCCAGCCCCATCTCCAGAAGGGCAAACATTGACTCTGCAGACCACAAGTGGGAGAGGCCCAGCCCAGCAACGGCCTCGTATGCGCTTGTCAAAGGCCACTTTGTCAGGTGGGACCACTGGGGTGGGGCAGGCTTGGCCTGGAGTGACCCAAAAGAAAGGAGGCAACTCCAAACTCCAGCTGGCTGCCATCTCCACTGCTACACCTCAGTGTCCCAGCTCCAGCCCTCAGTGGTTCTGCGATGCCCCCACCCAGGCCCTCTGTCCACGTGGCTGGCCCCTGACTGCCCTCAGGAAGAGGCATGAGAATACGTCCCTGCCAGGGAAGGAGGCAGGAGGTGGCAGGGCCCCAGCGGTGAAGCACATCTGAATTTGAAGACAAGTCCCTCTGTCCCCCGCCCTCTGTGGCCGTCTAGCGCAGACTTTAGGACAGAGAGGTCTCCAGGGCCCACCCCTCACCCCCGCCCCGCCCCCACTTGGCTCTCGGGCACAGCCTCTGCCCAGCCCAGCTGGCAGCCGCAGAGCCCCCAGCCAGTTTCCGCTCTCTCTTCTCTGCGCAGAGGCCCTCTGTCCTGAGGGCGAGGCCTGGGCGCGAGCTGCCAGGCTTACGTGTGACAGGTGCTCAGCACCCCACACACCCCTCCCAGGCTGAACTCAGGGATGAAGCCTGCGACCCCTGGGCCCCCTGCCTCTAGTCCACCACCTCGGCAAGCTCCCCCGGCCCCGGCTCTGGTCCTCCACCTGGTCACCAAGAGGGGAAGAGGTGACCTTTGAGAGCCTCACAGTGCAGACTGCAGGGCGGAGGCCACCAAGGATCCCGAGAGGGGAAGCTAAGAACTCCACAGCGACCCCCGGGCCCCCCGTCCCAGCCATGAGGTGGAGGGAGCCAGGGAAAGCCCCAGGGCCCCGGGGCCTCTCCCCAACATCAGCCACCAGCCTCCTGTGGGTCCAGCACATCCGTGGGTCCAGCAGCTGACCCTCAGCCCACTGCTATAGGTTCCGCCAAAAAGCCGAGCCCCCCCACCGAGCTCAGATAGAGTCCTACCACCCACGAGGAATTCAGGGACCCTGAGTGCCCCACCCCCGTGTGCCCCGCAACCCAGGGATGAAGCATGCCCTCCTCTCCTCACATGTCACTTGAACAGGGTTTCCCTGCCCAAAACCTCCTTCAGGTCCCAGCTGACCCTTCACAGGCAGAGTCGGAGCCCCAGTCACTCCAGCATGGCCCCCCTCCACAGCGAGCTCCACCAGGGCTGGCCCCAGGCCAGAGCAGGGCCACGGGACGTCCACATGAATGAGCCCCAAGTGGTCCAGCCCAGGAGCTGGAGCAGACAGCGCTGCGGGGAGAAGGACCTGGACCAGAGAGGCAGAGCTCAAAGTGGGACAGCAAGCAACGGCTGTTTCTGGGACCCAGGCTGTTCCCCAAACTACAGGACAAGGACAGGGTGGTGCCTGTCTCCCCTCTCATTACCACAGCCCCACTGTTATCAGTCCTGGTCCGCAGCTCTGGGCACTGCACCATGCTGGACCCTAATACTCGCAACTGCCCTGCAGTGCGGCGGTTACCATCTGGCTTTACAGAGGCGGACACGGGCACAGTGAGCTGCCCAATGTCACCCAGCTGACACGCAGAGGTCACAGTCAGAGCCCACTTGGGTTCTGACTCCTCCTTCTACCATCTATCACAGCCACGCCTTACAGACACACATCCATCCCAACATGGGGCGGGGCAGGGTGGGGGGGACTCAGCCCTCACAATCTCGGGGCACCTCTACAGTGCCCTGTGTAGTAAGGGATGTCCCTCCATCCCACAGTGTGCTGGGGACAGTCTCACCTCTGAGCTGTGGTCCACCCTGACCCCCACCCCCAGGAGCAGCCTCGCCGTGCCTCATTTCTCCCCAGGAGAACTGCTGCCATCCAGGCCGCAGCCATTTAGCAGCCCCTGATCACTGCCCGTCCCCCACCTAAATGCCAGCAGCATCCTGTTATTGTGACAACCAAAAATGTCCCCGTGCATTTCCAAATGCCCCAGGAGCAGACGCCTCAACGCCCAGCTCAGGTCTCACTTCCTCCTGGAAGCCTCCCCATCCCACCCTTGTCCCAGTGACCATCTTCCTCCCTGCTCAGGGCTCCAAATTCAGCATCTTCTTGTTGAGCCTCATCCTCCCACTTAGTCCAGACATGCTCTGGCCGGAACAGGGTTCCAGAGGTCAGAATCCCCAGGACGACTCATGCTGAAGATCCTGAATTAGTATCTGCATCAGGCAGGCGGTTAAAGGAGGGACAGCCTCCCCTGGCCTCTCTGACCCCGGCTCTCACTATCCTAAGGTACACACAGCCACACCCCTCTCCTTCCTTGCCAGCATATCTGCACCCAGGGTTGGTAAATGACATAGAACTGAGTGTCTGAAGGAAGCCAAGTTCTGAGTTTGTGGTATCCCTGGAGGTCAGACAGAAGACAAAGCCCTGAGGCCCTCTCCCAACCCCCCACCCCCCGCCCTTGCCCTAATCACCACTAAGGAGGTCAGATGACCAGCTGCCCCTCTGGCCTGGGCTCCCGAGACACTGGGATTAAGAGCTGGGATTAAGGATGGACACATTCCTGGTAGCTTAGAGCCCCAGCAGCACGTGTGTGTGTGTGCGCGCGCTCGTGTGTGTGTGTGTACCCGCAGGCACACAAGTGCACACAGGTAAGGACATTCAGGGGTATTTCTGGGCGTGTGTGCAGGTACACGTGTGTGCGTACACCTGCAGGTTGTCTTATCTGGGCTAAGACGCCTGTGTGGCTCTGGGCGTGTTTGTGTGAGTACACAGGCTGTGTCTCTGTGAGTGATCCATGTGCACCGCGGGGAGTGTGTGTGTCCCTGTCTCTGTGTGCCTGTGTGTGTGCAGGTATGTACGTGGGTCTGTGTCTCCACGTGTGTGCACAGGAAAAGGGTGTGTGCCCAGGTCTGCATGCTCCTTCATGTACACAAACGGGTCTGCACGTGTGCACACTCCTCTGTGTGCATCGACCCCCTGAGGTAGGGAGAATGTCTCCCAACTTCTTCCACTAGCCTTCCAGGAGCTGCTAATATCCACGGCCCACCGCGGTGTCGGGGCAAGCCCCCTACAGTGAGAAAGGGGGAATCTCCTGATTCCCCCTGGCCTGGCCTCACACCTGAGCCACTAAAACAGCTGAAGACAAAGGAGTAGGCCACAAATGTCCTTCCCTAAGTGGACACCCAGGCCCCCCCGCATCAGTACAGACGCACAGCCACACACCGTCTCACACACGCATGCACACACAAACCCAGCCCCTCGCCCAAACCTAAGTCCTAAACAGAAACACAGCCTCAGCTCCACACGGCAAAAGGCTCCCCCAGGGCTCAACCACAGCCTCGCAGACCGTCCCCGAACACAGAGCCAGAACCCTTCTTCTGGACCGGAGAGTGCCCCCACTGAGCCTCCCAGCTCCCCGGCCTCGCATGAGAGCAGGAGTCAGCCAAGCCAAGGCTCAGCCCCCAGAGGCCGCCCAGGGCCACAGCCCCGGGGGATGTGCTCTGCCTCTCACTGCTGAGAGACCCTGAACAGCCATCTCCATCTTTGGGCTCAGTGTCCTCAACTGAACAGCAAGGCGAGGGGCTGATGTCCCGTGGCTCCACTGCCCTCGAAACCACCCTTCTGGAGTGGCGGATGAAGGGAATGGGGGTTCTGGGCCCAGGAAAGTGAGGAGTAGAGTCCCTCTAGCCTTGGCCTGAAGCATCCCCTCGGTCCTCGAGACCCCCATCCCTCAAGGGACTCCTCGGGTCCTGGCCCCACCAAGTGGCAGCCAGGGAGATGAGAGGTTCCAACCAGCCAAGGAGGGAGTGAGGCAGAGGCCTCTAGGGAACCAGAGCAGGACGGGGGAGGGCGAGGGGAGGGTGGGAGGCAGGGAGGGAAGGAGAGGAGCAGGAGCAGACAGAGGAGGAGGTGGGCAGGAGGGTTGCTGGGGGAGGGAGGTGGATGGCAGAGGGGAAGCTCTCTCGTCACCAAGCCTGAGCCTCCAAAAGCCCACAGTACGTCCACCTTCCAGAAAGGTGGAGTCCCAAAGGACCCAGTACACCCCTCGGCTAAATGAAGCAGGAAGCCTGCCTCTCTCACTGCCAGCCTCCACTCTCCTCTTCTCCCAGCTTGGGGATCACAGGAGCAGGGGGCTGGGGAGAAAGGACCAGGTATGACAACAAGGGAGACTAGAAGTAAAACAGATTGAGGATGTGCCAAAGCACAAAAAGGAAACAATGTAGCAACATCAGAATTTGGGGAAATGAAACAAAGTAACATGTGAGGGCTGAACAGGGAGATGATGTAATGGAGGCATAGCTGCCGCAACAATGTATCCAAGTGAGGGCTCCCAGAGGGAGGTAACAGTGACCCCATGGGGAACCAGACACTATGAGGCAAGGTACCAGAACTGGGGCTTAGTAAAGAATCCTAACACATAAAAGAAGACAGGTGCCTGGGAATCTAGAAGAGGGAGGCAGGAGAGAAGGGGCTGAAGAAGGGCTCACTGTGCCTGGGAGCTGGGAGGAGAGGTCGGTGGATAAAGAGTTCCCAGAGGAGGGGACATTTGTGCTGGGTTTTGGAGGATGAGTAGAAGTTCACTGGAGAAGGGAACGGTCCACGTAGAGTGAAGAGCATATAGGTGGACATGAAGGCAAGAGAGACAATGGTGTGCTCTGTACCCAGGGAATAGTCAGGAGTCTTAAGTGGTAGCAGTGGGGGTGTACAGGGCGAAGGGATGAGGCTGAAGAAGTACCCTGAATGCACTGATGGGAAACAATTTGGCATAGAGTCTTGGGCATGAGGCCAGCTGGGGTTGGGTCAGGGAAGGCTTCCTGGGAGAGGTGGGTGGGAGCTGGGCCTGCCATCTGGGCAGAACAGAGACCAGGTAAAAAGAAGAAACATGGCACAAGGGATGGTGCCCTGCCTAGGAGTCAAGAGACATAGTTCTTAGTCCCAGCTCAGCTGCCAACTTGCTGTGTCACTTTGGGCAAGCCATTGTCCCTCTCTGGGCCTCAATTTCCCCATATGTAAAATAAGAAGGCTGAGCTGCCAGATCTCAGAAGATCCTCACATGACTAGAGATCACTCCTTTGGCCTCAGTTTCCCCTTCAGGACAACAAACAATTTGCACAACAGTGTTTCCAGGGACCCCTCCAGCTGAAGTCATCTTCAGTCTCGGATCTTTCCCCAGCCTGGGCTGGCCTCAGCCCATGGCCCAACCCGGACGGAAAACACGCAGCAGAGAATAGAGCCGTGCGGAGGCCAAGAGCCCCCCGGCCTGGGTCAGGGCCTCCCCTACAGCAGCCACACAGGTTCAGGTATCCCGCAAGACCCGAGTGGCCTTAAAGTCATCCTCTCAGGGCACCACACTTCACAGCCTGCAATGACGAGGTAGCATGGAGCAGTGCTTGTGTACCAGACGGGACTCTGAGGCCAGACCGCTTGGGTTTGAATCCTCGTAAGTGTGCTACTGACTAGCTCCGTGACCTCGGACAAGTTACTTAACCCCTCTGCGCCTCAATGTTCTCTTTTGTAAATCAAGGTAACAAAGGTGCCTCCTTCCTAACGTTGTTGCAAGGATTAAGTGAGTTTTTATACATAAGACATCTGGCAGAGTATCGCGCACATGGCAGGCACTCCACAGGCATAATTCAATATTAATATCATTGCATTCCTGCTCTTGTTGGCATCCCGTGCCAGCCGCTCAGGGCAGCGGTGCTGCACCCACTTTACAGACCAACATCCTCCACCTGCAGGATGGAACCCAAATGCCTTGGTTTGGACTCACAGCCCACCCTGTGAGCCACTGGGGTCTTCCATACCGGGGCCCAGTGGGGGTCAACCGTTCAGCCCCAGAACACCCCATGGCACAGGGCCAGGCACCCAGGACGCGCCCAGTGAATGTCTGTTAAATGCAAGAAACAACACACTCTCATAGAAACAGCGGCCCCTGATAGCAATGGCTCCTCCCTCACAAAGGGAGGTATGTTCCCACCCCCACACAGGGCTCCCTCCCCCAGCTGCAGACGCTGCTTTGACCACTTTAGTTCCCTAGTATACCATGACCTTTCCCACCTCTGAGCCTTTGTCTACCCTGGTCCTTCTGCCTATGGATGTGCTGCCACCCTTGAAGGCCTGGTACAGAGGACTCCTCCTCCATGGAGCCCTCCCTGATCCTCCAGAGCCAAAACCAGCCTCTCATTCCCCTGACTCACCCCCTTAGCCCCTCTCATGCACTGGCTCCGTCACCTAACTGGGAGCTGCCTGAGGTCAGGGACCAGGCTGAGCCCCCTCAGGGTCCCTAGTGCCCAGGACAGGCCAGACACAGAGGGGGCATCAGTAAACAGTGGCTGAAGTGACTGGCAGCCTGTCAGCAGCAGAGTAGGGACAAGGACCTGGGTTCTGGACTCCCTGCCCAGTGCTTTCTCTACCCAGGAAGCCAGACTCTCGGCCCAGCCCCCCGTCAGCCCAGATTGACTGATCACGTCCCAGAGGCTGGGGAGAGAAGTGGGGCTCAGCGTGATGGGCAAGGAGAGGGACACTTCCCACCCCGGCCCAAGAGGAACCAAAGACAGGCCACGCGAAGGACACAGGCCTCCCTCCTCCCCCGGCCCAGCAGGCCTGCCCTCCTTCCCCACGGGGCCACCCCAGCTCAGGCCCGGCCTCTCCGGCCTCAGTCCTTTCTGATAGGTCCTCAAATATGAAAACCGCAGGGGCACCTGGGTCACCTGGTCCCCTCTCCCCATTTTACAGATGTGCTGGTGGAGGCACAGAGGGAGAAAAAGCTGCCCACGGTCTCTCGACAAGCCGAGGGCAGACTCACCTCTGAGATATGACAATCTCACAGCCCAGCCTGTGACCACTCGCAGAGGCTGGGGCACGCGCCTCATTTAGAAGAAGGCTCAGAGATGTTAAGCCACCTGCCAAAGCTCACACAGCCGGTTGCTGGTGGAGCCGGGAAAGTATAAGAATGCAAATAAGCAGAATAAAAGTAACTATCCAGCAGCAGCTTCCTTTGAACTAGCTGCCAACTAGTTAACCAGCTGCCCCTCCCCCACACCTCCTCACCCCAGCCAGTGAGTGAGGCAGGACTGGCCCATTGGACAGAGGAGGAGACTGAGGCCGAGTCAGGGACTCGCTTGCCCGGGGTCACTCCGTGTCTGTGGCAGAGCTGGGATTCGAACCCCTCTTGGAGGGAGTGGCAGGGCTTCCCTCCCCTGCTTTTCTTCAGCGCCTCCCCCAAAACTTCACGCAGGAACAACATACCCACCACACACACACCCCCCATCCAAGCCAGGCTCGCTGACAAGACGCAGGACACACGCAAGATGCACCTGCACACACACAGCCTCCAGCACGGGGCCGGGCATGCAGTAGGTGCTCAATAAATGTTTGCAGCATGAACAAGTCAGTCAATCAAAAGACAGGCCCCGAAGCATGAGCACACACAGCCGCGTGCCTCCACGGCCTGCCCGAAGCCCCCGAACAACACGGCATCTCGAGAAGCACAGACTCCAGCCGCTGGCTAACTGCCCCACCTGGGGCATGCTGCTTAACCTCTCGGGCCTCTGTGTCCCCCTCTGTAAAATGGGGTAACAATACCTACCTCACGGGGCCATGGGAGGATCAAGTGAAATCAAGCATGTTGAGCACTCAGAACTGTGCCTGGTACACAGCCCATAAGCATTGGCCATTATCATCGTGGTCACTGTCATCATCTGTGCCTGTCTCCCCAGTACAGGGAGCATCTCGAGAGCAGGAAGCAGGTAGAATTCAGCGACCCCCACCCCACCTTCAACGGCAGCCTGAGAAGGTGGCAGTAAACACATGGTGGGTGACTGAAGACATGGGACAGACACGGGCACCCACACCCCACCGTGTGCCCTGGAGAGGGTGGCAGTCTACGGGTTCCACCTGGCACCCCGAGAAGCAAAAATATCCTTCCCCTCCTCCCAGCATGACAGCCCCCCAGCTCTCCAGGAGCCTTGCCTGCTCAGCCCCCGCACCGCAGCCCCGGGAGGGGGACAGGCGTAATGAGCCACCCACAGCCCCCTGGTGCCCGCAATCGAATTGGCAATCAGTTTGCTGCAATTAGATTTCCCAGATCCCGCTGGTGATTGATTCTAAATTACCCTTATTAAAGTCTGGGCTGGTGAGCATGGCTGGGGGGTGGGCAGGATGAGTGGGGGGCCTGGCTGGCAGTGCAGGGGGTGCAGAGAGCTCTAGGGAGCTCAGGCTGAGGCTGACCCCAGGGGGAAGCAAGCCCATGGCCATCCCAGAAGCAGGATGAAGGCCCTAATCAGCATGGCCCCCTCCCCCCATCACCCCATCACCCCATCTCAGAAAACCTTGGCCCTGAAGCGAGTGTGACGACAAGGCCAGCAATGGGGCAGACAGAACTCCAGAGCACAAAGGGGCAAGTGAACACCCGGCTACACCAGCACCTGGCTGTGTAAGCTGTGGCAGGTGGCTTAACACCTCTGAGCCTTCTTCTAAATGAGGGGAATGCCACAGCCTCTGAGAGTGGTCAGAAGCTCCATGGGACACCTAAGGCGGGAGAACCAGCCCCATCCCTTGGGCAAGGCCCCAGGCCACCTCTGGGCTTCAGGATTCCCACCTGTGAGATGGCAGGCTGTGGGGCTGACCGTCTCCTTAGGGCGCTCCCACCTCTGCGATCCTATGCAGACATCAACCTACTCCGGGCCGGGACCCGTGTGATGAACAGAACACAGCCAAGGGGCTCTCCCGCCGGGAGGAAAATGGAAAGAACCTGGTGTCACCATGTCCTGGGCTAATACTGCAAACAGCAAGCTCTCTAGGGTCCCAGGACTGGAAGTGCTTCCTATAATCTGGCCCAAATCCTGCCTGCTCCAACTGGGAGTCTTGGCCCAAGTTCTCCCCCTTAGGGTAGCCCCCACCCCAGGGTTCTGCTTTGGGTCATCCACGATCTTTCAAACTTGGTCCCCACATTCTCCAAGGGAAAACCTTCTCCCCGCTCCCAAAAAGCAATTCCGCAGCGAGACCGAGAGAGGGACAGGAAAAGAGCAAGATCAAAGTAGGTGAAAGAGAAATCACCATTTGTAGGAGCTGCCCACTCCTTCTCAGTCACTTCATTATTTCCTGTTGTTCAATCTCAAACAACTCTGAGGCAGAGGTATTCTTAGCTCATTTTATAGTTTTATTTATTTATTTATTTTTCCCCCAAAGCCCCAGTAGACAGTTGTATGTCATAGTTGCACATCCTTCTAGTTGCTCTTAGCTCATTTTAAAGAAGAGGAGACTGAGGCTCAGAGAGGTTAAGTGAATTTGCCAAGATCACACAGCAAGAAATTGGCAGAACCAGGATTTCAACCCTGGTCCAGTCGGTCCCGGGGCCCCTGCTCCTTCTACGACCTCAAGCTGCACCCTCAGGTTTGGAGACCCCAAAACAGACATAGTATCAGGGCCCAGGTGGGGACCCAGGGTGGGAAGAAAGAAGGCAGACCTCAGCCAGCTGGGGCACGGAGACTGTAGAATCCTTGCCACCTGATATAAAAGGCCAGCATAGGCGGGCGGCCCTCCACCCTCAGCAGCCAGGTAGGGAAGGGGGCCTCCACCCCCCTCCCCCAGCTGGGCCCTCAGCCATGGCGGCTCAGACTCCCCCTGTAATCACGGCTTCCTGTTTGGCGCTGAGACTGGGGCTGGCCAGTGGGGGAGGGGAGCAGCCGCCCCTCTGGCCAGGGCCTGCTCTAGAGGAAGGGGGGCCGGAAGTGAAGGCCACCCGGCCGCCTGGAATCTTGGGAGGCTGGGAGCAAAGGCGGGGGGGCGGGGGGCAGTCAGTCAACAAATATTTACTGGGCGCTGGTCTGATGTTCCCAGGATGTGGAGGAACGTTAGGGGGACAGCAAGACGAGCCAGGTGGTCCAGGACCAGCCCAGACCCTGCTCCCCGCTGGGGTGGGTACTCGGGGGGAGCAAGGGAGCAGGGACAGCTCCTGGCTCGGGCCACCCTGCCCCCCCATCCCCAGACACAAAATCACAGGGCTCCAAGCAGCTGGGCCGGAGCCCAGAGCCACAGGGCCTCTGTCCCACCAGACGTGGTGGCCGCGCCTTGGCACTCAGACCGCAGGCCCGCCCCATGTGGCCCCCCGGCGCCTCCCGCCCACGGGCACACGCCTGGGACCCAGCAGGACTCTGCCAGCCTCACTGTCCCTCACTGTCCCCAACCCACCTCCGCAGGAGAGAACACAGAGCCCCAGCCTGGGCTCCAAGCTCACAGTCCTGGCTTCCTTCCTTCCTTCATTCACTACCATTCAACTCCGGGCCAGGCGCAGAGCTGCCCTTGGGGGTCCAGCAAAGAAGAAGGAATCCACAGAGCCTGCCCTGGGGAGCTCACGGTCTATCCAGAATGCATTCTGACGCTTCTCCTGACTGCTGTGTGACCTCCACCAAGTCGCTCCCCCTCTCTGAGCCTCAGTCATTCACGCCGGAGAGAAGCTTAGGTGCACTGGGCCAGGACTCAGGAATGGGGCCGCAGGGACGTAGATTTGGGCTCCACATGACAACTTTCTAAGGGTCGGGGGGATTAAAGGCGGGCCTGGTCACCTATACAGAGAGGGAGCCCCAACACTGGGGGCGTGTCCGGGGGAATGGTGGCTTTTTAGACCTGTCTCATCGTCTCATCGGAGGTTCTAAACGTTCCCCTCTCCTGCGCCACGATCACGTGACCCAGACACAAGCCCCGCCCCACACATAGTCCTGTTGACAGCCGGGTACAGTTTACAGAGCTCTCCCTCCATCCATCCCCGGTGACCCTCCGAATCGTCCATCTCACAGGTGACAGGTGGTGACGTGGTGGACGAGCAAGGGTCCAGGACCAGGCCCTGGGCAAGCCCATCCCCGGACCCGAAACTCCTGGTAGTGTCACCCACCTCCAAGGCTACAGTGGGAATTAAGTAAGAAAAGACATGGGACACGCCCACCCCAGAGCCCAGCCAAGAGCAGCACTTATGAAACAGTAGGTAACGTGGGCACCATTTGCGGGGTAGGGAGCCCCCAGAGAGGTGAAGCAACTTGCCCAAGATCACACAGCAAGAGACGGTGGAATTGGGACTGCAGCCCAGTTCTCTCAGGCTGCTGGGGCCTGGCTCAACCCAGCTCTGCCTCTTCCAGCTGTGTGACCTTGAGCAAGTCATTCAGCCTCTCTGTGCCTCAGTTTCCTCATCTGTAAAATGGGAGTTCTAGTCATTCCTGCCTCCGAAGAGTATCACGAGGATTAAATGAGCCAATACATAGCAAGTGCTTCGTGGGCAGGGCTCTCAGGAAGCATTAGCTGCTGCTTCTATTACTAAGTTCTCGGAGATGTGGAGCCTGCATCCCAAATGATGCCCTCAGCCCCGCATCCTGGGGGGATGGAGAATTACCACCTCCCATCCCCCGTGCCTCAGTCCCTCCTTCTAGAACGACCCATCCCTCTCCCCCTAGCAGCTTTGGGGGAAGGTCCCAGCTCCAATGGAGGGGGGCAGGAGGGAAGGTGTGGCTTCTAGGGGGAGCTCTGGCTCAACCTCTTTCTCCCCTTCAGGAGGACGTCTCCCCCCCCCACTTCACTGCTGCCCAGCACCTTCCAGAGCCCAGGCCCATAGTTCCACACCCCAGGGACCCCATCCCCACATCCACGAGGTAGGAGGCCATTTGTTTTCAAAAGGCCAAAGGACTTTTTTCCCCAGCAGAGCCCACCCCCACACCAAGCCCAACAAGGGAACAAGAAACACACTGAATCTGCAGCTGGAGGCACGGGGCTGCTCCCCAGGGAGCAGAAGACACCAGGTGCCGATCCCACTCTGCCACATGGATGCCGTCCTGGAAGTCAAGAATTTGTCCCCAGTGGACAGGTAAGAAAGCCAAGGGTCAGGGCGGGCTATAGCTTGCTCATTGTCGTGCGGTGACCACTTTTATAGCTTAGCGCAAAACCTCCTCCTCCAGGAAGCCCTCCCTGACCACTCCCGGAAAGGCCCCCATCTCCTGAGAGCTCACTCCACAGTAGGTTCAGTCCACCCAAGGTGCTCATTTTCTCATCACAACATCCCTGTGAGGCTGGCACTGTTACTGTTCCCATTGGACAGATGAGAAAGTTGAAACAGAGACATATGTCCCTTACCCAAAGGCACACAGCAGGTGTCTTTCCCCAGAGCCCACCTTGGGGGCTAACAGGTGGCAGACCCCTGTGGCATCCCTGTGTCAGGGCCTGGCCTGGAACCGCCTAGGGGTCCCCAACTTTTCATTTTTACATGAAGATAATCTTGCCCTGGCAACCCAACGTTCACAGTCAACCAGAGAAGCTGGAGGGGAGTGGGGCGAGCCCCCCATGCTTGAAATCCTGGGGGTGGGGAGGGAGCAGGAACCACTAGGCCTGGGGGCCCCTCACTCTTCCACTCCCCACCCCTACATTCCCAACCACAGAATAGCAACTTTGTAAAAGAACAAGAACTGAACATTTGTTGAGTGCTTACTATGCATCAGGCACCATGCTAAGAGCTTTACGTATTAACCCCTGTTCACTCTCCTATTCTCCCCATTTTACAGAGGTGGAAACGAAGGCACAGAGAGGTTAAGCAACTTTCACACGTTCACACAGCCACAAAGTAGTGAATTCCCATCACTGGGAGTATTCAAACAAGACTAAGTGACACCTAAAATCCTTCCCAGCCCTGAGCTTTAAAAGAACAAGTTTCAAAGCTAAAATTGCCAGGATCCCCAGACTCCAAGCCTTTCTGGGCGGTGACTTAAGTACAGCAGCTGAGGGGGCCCTGAGGGCAGGTGTGATCTGGTCTCTCAGGAGAGAGGACTCCCCAAAGCAGATGCCAGAAGGCACACACACCCCCCAACTCTCTACCTGCGGCATGAATGAGACCTGCCAGCCCCGCTGAGGCCACCCCGGAAGCCGCCCATACACACACACACTCCCTTTCAAGCTGGTGGGCAGACCTAAGGGTCTTCTTGTCCCTCCCCTGCCCTGAGCCGGCCACTCCCATCCCAGTGATGTCCTTAGAGGACCCCACCACAGAGGCCACTCCTAGAGCCATCCTGGTTGGGGCTCTTCTGGTCTAACCTCTGTCCCTCCTGCTGCAGGTAGGGCCCTCCTCCTCTGGTGTGGCACCCCCGGCATTAACCTTCTGCCTCCCAGGCCAGATGAGGAGATGCCCCTCCTGGACAGCCTGACCCCTGAGCAGGTGTGAGGCCCGGAGAGGGACTCCCCGGCCTCATCTGGAGCCCCGCCTCTCCTCTGCTCCCAGTCACGCCCACCATCTCAGCCTCCAGGCCCAGACCCCAGGGGATTGCTTTATCTGCCACCCAGCAGTGGGTCTGAACCACACTCACTCTCCCTCGCCCTCAGGGAGGGCGGCCCCATTTAATTCCTTCTGCCACCTGACGGGCATGAATTATTAGCCTGTTTTATGGCTAAGGAACAGTTGTCCACTGAGGGACATGACTTGCCCAGGGTTACATGGCTCACGATTCCTGCCCAGCCGCCACGTCTAAATCCTCTTATCCCCAGCCCCCTTCATTCATCTGTACTCCAAACAGTCACCGGGCTCCTTCTGTGCGCCAGTACACACGTCAGCTCATTTCTCTCTGAGGACGGTGTCATGAGCCCCATTTCACAGACGGGAACATGGAGGCTCAGAGAGGTGAGCCGACTTGCCCAAGGTCACACCATGAATTAGGGGCGGTAGCAGCAGTTGAAGTCAAGGCTGTGTGACTTCTAAGTCTTTGATTTCAAAGATGGTCTTCCAGAAGAGTGGCTGAGAAAGAGACCCAACTGCTAGGATGGGCTGGGGCCCTCTTCTCCTCACCCCACCTGGGGAAGAACCAGGGATGAGGCATCCAGCGACCAGGTGCAGGACTCCCCCACCCCCAGCTCACAGCCCCCAGGGGGAAGGCTGATGAGCGGCCTTGTCCAAGAAGCAACCTCTGAGCCCCTGCCTGTCCGCCTCCCACTTTACAGACGGGCCCACTGAGGCGCAGAGAGACTTGCAGGGCAAGGTGGGCACCGGCGGGGGGGGGGTGCCTGAGAGGCCTGGTCCTTTTCCACCTGGGGAACAGGGGACACGCATAGCTCCTAGAACCAACCAAGGAGACTGGGCCTAGAAACCCCCAGCTCACTCCCAGTCCAGGCTCCGGACATGTGCCGATGCGGGAACTCACTTGTGACCTGGGTCCCTCAAACGGGGGAGGTGGCCTTACCTCCCTATACCCTCCTCCTCCGTTCCCCCTGATGGAGCTGGGACTGAGCTCAACCCCCGGCTGCTGCGGTCACTCAAAGGGACACTCAGGGGTCACCTGACATACACACAATCACCTCTACCTGCACACCCTCAGCCCCCTCAGGGGTACATGCCCCACGCGCAGGGTCCCCCATGCGGCTGCAGGCACATGCATGCACACACATGCACGCACACACACACACACACACACTCCCATGGGTCCAAGCACACGCCCACCACAGAGGTCTCTCCCACACACTCCCCCCTGCAGGCACACACAGCCATGGCCAACAGTCACCCTGCCCCATCACTGGGACACACTGTGCACAATGGGTCACCCTCACACGAGCACACACACAGGTAGGGATGGTGGCACCCACCCATGAGATGGACTCCCTCATCCCTCATCCTTCCGGGGACACACCCCACAGGACCCAGCACCCTTCGCTGAGGTGGAGACACACACACGCCGGGTCATCCTCACTCACCCCCTCAGGTCACCTTCACACAGTCACCATCACCCCTCCCCCTCTCCAGGCCCCCACTGTCCTCCCCGCAGCGACCCTCGGAGGAACCAACCGCACGCCCTCTCCCGGCAGAGGGAACCTCTCCTGGCAGAGGGAACCGACCCAATTCCCTAGAAGTGGCCACAGTCTGGGCACACCCACGAAGCCCAAGCCACGTTCACTCCGGACCCAAGACACACCCAGCCCGGGCCCCCGTGCCCGGCGACCACCAGCCGGCCGGCAGGCCCTCCCCGCGCCCCTCGACCAGGGCAGGGGGCCCCGCTCGGCCTCTGGGGACCCAGATTCCCGGAGCCACGGGGGAGGGGGGCGCAGGGCTGACGACCGCCCGGGGCCTCCCTCTGGGGAGGGGTCCCAAAAGGAAGGGGAAATGAGCCCCCAGGAGGCGACAGCGGCGGGGTTGCCTTCCCCCACAGATGGCAGCAAGGGGGGCGCCCACGGGGGCAGGGAGCGGAGGAGGGGCGCACGGGGAGCAGCGGGGGATGCAGTGGGGGAGGGGAGCCGGGGATGGCGCGGGGGTCCCGGGATCGCGGTGGGCGCCCCGGGCGGGGATGGAGCGGGGGCCCCGGCGCGCGACACTCACCGCCGCGGCGCGCCCCGCCAGCAGCAGCAGCAGCAGCGGAGGCAGGAGCAGCCCGCGGGCCCCGGGCCCGGCCGCGCTCCCGGCCCCGGTGGCTGTCCCGCGGGCGGCCCCGGCGCGGTGCGGTGGCCCCGGCTTCATGGCGGCGGCGGCGGGCGCCTTTGTTCCCGAGGGCGGCGCGCGGGGCGGCTGCTCGGCGGCGGCGCGGCCCGGCGGCTGGAGCGACGCGCGGCTCGGCTCGGGGCTCCCGGCTCGGCGGCCGGCTCCGCCTCGCAGCTCCGCGCCCACAGCGGCCGCGCCCGCAGGAAGCGTGCGCCGCCGCCGCCGGGCCGCCCCCCGCGCGGGCGGAGCGGGAGGAGGGGCGCGGGGCGGGGCGGGCCAAGCGCGCCCCTATCCTCCGCCCCCGCCCCCAACACCGCCCCCTCGCCGACCCCGGAGCCCCCGCCCCCCGCCGGCCCGCCCCGGGGCGCCCGACCGCGCGCCCTGCTGCCCTGCGCGCCCCGCGCCCCCGCGCCTCCGTCCCCGCCGCAGTGGTGGCCCCCGGACAGTGGCGCTCAGCCGGCTGCTGGGCGACCTGGGACAAGTGGCCTGTCTCGCTGAGCCTCGGTTTGGAGAAGGGGCATCCCGCAGAACGCGCCTCTTTGGGCCGTCGTGAAGGAGTGAGCGGTGGGGGACTGGCCACACTCCTTGGAGGGTCTGAGTAGGTGATCGCGTTTGTGTGATCCTTAAAGGCCCTGTTCACATGGCTCTTCGGGGACCGGTCACCCACCCACTCCCCCAGCCAGGCTACAGAGTGGGCCAGAGATCAGCCAAGTCCACGGGCCTCGCTGTCTCTGGGATGGGCTATATGACCTCAGACCAGGTGCGGCCCTCTCTGGGCCTCAGTGTCCCCTCTGCACACTAGGGGTGTTGACTCCTGGGCCCTGTCACTGGGTCTGCAGAGAAGCTGGGCAAACCTGGAGTGCCGCTGCTTCCCCACTAGCGGCGCGACCTGGGCGAGCGCCCCCAGCTCCCTCAGACTCAGTTTCCTCACCAGAGAATGGAGACCCCCCAACATCCAGTGCAGGTGGTTTGAGAAGTCTGTCCCCAGGTGGAGGTGCCCTGCCCTGGCCATCCTTCCCTCGTGGTCATCGTGCATTTGTCTCTACTGCCTTTATCCGTATCTGACATACCGAGCACTTGGCTCGCTCTGTCTCCCACCACTAGCTGGTGAGCTCCAGGAGGGCAGCGGTGTGGGTGGAATTGTTCCCTGCTGTGTCCCCAGCACTAGCGCAGGGCCTGGCACATAGTGGGTGCTCAATGCAAACTTGTTGAATCAATGAATGCGTTTCCCATTCACCTGAGCTCACCCCCACCCGGGTGTTATGCGGGGAGAAGGGGCAAATATTTTTGGCACCAAGGTCTGTATGTGGTTATCTCACTTCATCCTCTCCGGGCCCCCATGAGTAGGTGCTGTCAATATCTCCACTTCCTAGGTGGCAAACCGAGGCCCAGAGGGGAGGTTGTTTGCTAATGACGGCAGGCTGGGAGTCTTTGCCCTCAGCCCCGGTGTCCCGGCACCCAGCGCAGGGCCTGCCGTCAGGAAATAGCTGAACTGAGCTGAAACTGGAACCATTCCCCCAGGGAAGAGGGAACCGAAACCAGGACGACCGGAGCCGACAGGGGAGAGCGCTGGGGCGGGCCCAGGGGAACAGACTCTGGGGCACCAGCCATGATTCGGGGGCATCAGGGGGACGGGGACTTGCCCTTCAGGCCCTTGGGAAGAGGTCCAGAGGACAAACGTCAGCTCAACACGAGGTGGTGCTGAATTCAAAGGTGTCCCCTGAGAGGGAGTGAGAGCCCCGTCCCTAAAGGGTATGTGAGAACAGGCCAGCTGCGCTTTGGCAGAGATCCTGGAGAGGAAGGGAGGGAAACTTCCCAGCTCTGAGATGCAACGATCCCTAGGAACTCAGAGGCCCCAGCTTCTGGAAATCCCATTTCCAAATCTTGAGGAATTCCGACCCGTGGGCACCTTGGGAGATGAGCGGAGAGGGCGACGGGGCCCAGAAGATGGGGAGCTGGTTCTGACTGAGGCAGCATAGCTCGGAGTTGGAGAGCTCTGGCTCTGGGTTAGGCAAATAGCAGCGTTCAAATCTCAGTTCTGCCAGCTGGGAGCTGTGTGGCATTGGATGAGTAACTGTACCTCTCTGAGCCTCAGTTTCCCAACTGTAATATGGAAGTAATGACCACACGAGGTTCACTTTCACTCATTCAGTCATTCTCCAGATATAAGTTGAGTGCCTGCATGTGCCAGGCCCAGTGCCAGGTGCCAGGTTGTGAGGATTAAGTGAGCTCTTCCTGCCATGGTACTGGGTGTTCAACAAAGGCGGCTGGGATGATGCTTATAAAGTAGGGGACCTGTCTGTGGGGATCGTCACCTCCCAGAGGGGCTGCCATAGGCCCAGGAAGAGACTGGTTCTGAGAAGCTCCCAAAGGCAGAGTTAGGGCCAGCGGGGTTAGGGTGGGGGTTACAAGAGGCCAGATGTCAGCTCGGTGTAAGGAAGGACTTTTGAACAGTTGGAGCTGGCCACAGACAGCAGGGGCTGCTCTGAGAGGTAGTGAGTACTCTGTCTCGGGAGGTAAGCAAGGCTCAGAAAACTAGCTCCCAGGGGGTCCGTTGGGACAGTCTCCATGCACGAGGTGGGCAGTGAGCACGGCCCATCTTCAGAAGTTCCTGCCAGTTCTGAGACTTCTGGAAGCAGCAGCCCTTCTTCCCTGACATTCTGAGGAGATGGCGGGGGGGGGGGGGGGGGTGCGGGGGGGGTGCGTGTAGAATATTTGGGCTGGGCAGGCCGGGAGCGCCACCTGCTGCTCCTCAAAGATACTGATCACAGCTGGAACTGAGTCGGGTCTGGGCCCCTGAGGGTCTCACCCCCTCCTGGGCGCCCTGCTCAGGCTCTCCTTGGGGTTCCCAGATGCACACGCTCACCCGCGCTCCCCTACGCTCCCCTAAGCGCCCACACGAGGTGCCTCCACACGGTCACCCTCCCCTGCCCACCTGTGCATTCGAGCCACACCCTGGCCTCTCGGGGCCTCCCTTCACCTGCTGTCACCACCCACATGGGCATCTGCTGCCGCCCGCCTCTGAGCACCACTCCCACAGCCCACTTGGCCCCTCTGGGGAGCCTTCCTGACTCCCTCGGGCAGAGCTGGTCCCACCCTGCGCAGCACCCTGGGGAAGCCGCATCCTTGCACTCCCCACCCTGCTTTCAGTCTTCAGTCTGCCCGGAAGTGGGAGCACCTCCATATCCCCAGTGGACAACAGTCAGAGTCCAGCAGAGCTGGCTATACGCCAGGCGCTGGTCTACAACATGCACACGGGCATTATCCCCATTTTACAAATGACAAACCAAGGCACAGAGAAGTTAGGAGACGTGCCCAAGGTCACACAGCTGGTGAGTGAGAGCTGAGGTCCTGACACAGGATCTTCAGAGTTACACTGTAACGTGCAGAGGTGTGTCGAGAAGTGTTTGATGAGTGAATTAGAGTCAGGGAGGGGATTCACACTGTCACACGGACACGATGAGCCTGTGGACATACTCAGGTGAGCCTGGAACCCAGATTACCCGTGCCAGGCACACCTAGCAGCCATGCCTGACCTCCCCACCCCAGTCAGAACTTTCTCTACCCCTGGCCAGCCTCCTGGCTCTAACAAGGCAGCAAAGGGGAGGTGGGAGGCGTGAGCCAGCATCTCTGAGCTCTGTGCCTGAGACGCCGTGTTAAAGGTGCAGCTCTGGGCCTGGCACACAGTAGGTGCTCACACAGTAGTACCTGCCCCCCCCTGCCCCCCAGAGGTTCGGCTAAACAGGCTGGCTTTCTGGAACTCAACTCTGCCGTGTAACCATGAGAGCCAGAATCTACTGAGGGTTTATCTATCCCAGGCACTGTTCTGAGCACTTGCTGGAAACGCTCTCATCCAGTCCTCCCCACAGTCCTCCCGGAGTTGTTGCTGTGAGGACCAAAGACACTGACACCGGGAAGCCCTCCAGGCAGAGCCCGGCACACGGTGAGCACCATGCGTGCACTCGCTCCTTATTCGAGCTCATTTCACAGTTGGGGACACTGGGCTCTGAGAAGTGGGTGACTTGCCAGGGTTACACAGCCAGGAAGTGGTTCAGCCAAGATGCAAACCAGGCTGCGTGCAGCACCGCGCTGGGCCGTCCGCTGCGGGCGTCCGCAGGGGGACTTCGGGATCCTAACTGAGCCTCCAGCTCCAGGCGGTCAGAGGGCTTGGAAAATTAGTCCTGTCTCCCCTGGGCCCCGCCTCCGCCCCACTCCCTCCCCACCCACCTTCTCCCATCACGACTTCCAGTCTTGCTCAAGATTCAGGAGGGAGCCAGAGCCGGGGCTGGCTTCTGAGAAATCTCAGAAGGCAGGGGCAGCCGTCCTGGAGGTCAGTGACCCCAAAACTCAGGAACCAAAACAGGATTCTGGCCAGAGGGCTCCTGGTCTAGAGCCCACTGAGGGAACTGAGGGAGACAGCTCAGCGAGAGTCACCAGGCCTGCGGGGGGGCCCGGGCGAGCAGTGGGAAGGCCTGGCCTCCATCTGGCGGGAGGCCCCTGCCCATCCTGGCTGTGTTAGGCTCTCAAAGAACCATGCCGAGAGCTTGTCCTGAGCCCCCTGGGTGCTAGGCAAGTCCTTTGGAGACGAGTGGGTAACGCCTCCCTGGGACACAGCTGCCAGGTGTGGGGCCGGGATTTGAACCCAGGCCTCTCCTAGGTCTGTGAGCTGGGGGTTTGCACACCGTGGAGCCCAAAGGGTTCTCCAGAGGCCCCTCAAGGCAGGTGTGGGTGAGGGGGGAGGGAGGAAGTCAGATTTTGTTTGAGCTGGATGACCCGGGGGCCACAGAGCAGGGCCTGGGCCGGCCTTGCAGGAGGGAGAGTAGAGGCCTCGGAGACCCCGAACAGGGCCCACGGTGCAGATACCCTTGTTTGGATCAGTCTAGTCCAGGTGCTGGGCCAGCTGGTGGGGGGCGAGGGGCAGGGCACTGCTTGAGGGGAGAGGAGGGCTCTGCAACCTCCAGCTGGATAGACATGAACATAGGAGTGGGTCCCGGCCCTGTGGGGCCTGAAGCTTATACCACTTGAGGGGATCACAAATACAAAATTAGGAACAAGGCCTCGGAAGGGGGTTGTGCAGGTGGGGACCCTGTAGCTTAAGCTGCATTAATTTTACAATAAATTTGCCTCTGAGTGGGAGCCCACAGCCCAGCCGTATACCATCGACTAAGTCCAGCAGTCAGCCGGGAAGTGGACAGGGAGGGGGTCACACCGCGCTGAGGGTTTGGGTGTCGTGGAGGGAATCTAGGAAGGCTTCATGGTGGTGGTGACATCTCCACTGAGCCATAGGAGGCGGGCGCTGGAGAGTGGGTGCTCTGAATTCAGTGGTCACATGGAGGCTGAGCCCCACCCAGGAGGAGGGTCTCTGAGGTCTTGAGCTCCAGCTGGAGGCTTAGGATGTCAGGCGTGTGGATGAGGCCAAGGACATTCTGGGAGCTTGTTCCCTATAACCTAGACAGAGCATGTGAGGCCTTGTGTTGCTCCCCCCACTCCACCCACTTCATCTGCCCCTTTCCCGAAGGAGGCCCGAGGAGGGGAAGTGACTGGTCCAAGGTCACACAGCCAATTTGGGGCAGAGCAGGAACTAGAACCCAGGCTGCTTCCTGCCTGCCCTGGGGGCTCTCTCTCACCCACCCTCTTCTCCTAGACCAATGGCCCTATTGTTTGCAAAAACTCCAGGAGTAGGACCTACCCCACAACCAAGATCTCACTCAAGTCCAAGACTCACCTGTGTGGCCCACTCTGGCCAGTCCAAGGTCACAGGGCTAGGAAATGGCTGGGGCGGGGGGGGGGGGGTGCTGGGCCGGGGGGCGGGGAGTCCAGGCCCAGGAGCGGAGTTCACACACCTGCCCTCTTCCTAGCGGGAGCAGGAGGGAAGGGAGAGAGGGGAAGGGGCGGCAGGGATGTGGAGGAAGAGGAGAGAGCAGGAGGGGAGGATGGGGAGAGAGGAGCCGAGGAGGAGGGCTCTGCCATTCCAGGAGCACCTGCACTAACCCAGCCCCGTTCCTGGAAATGAATGCACATTTGGAGTCATTTTCCTGGAAGAAAAAAAACCTCTCTAAAAATATATTTTCTTTCTCACCTCATCCTGGGACTGGAGCAGCCCCGCTGGGTGACAAGCAAAGAAGGGCGTGCAGGAGAGTGACCTGGGGGTGGGGGGGCGGTGAGAAGAAGGACTGAGGGGGCGGGGAGATCCCCCTGCCCCCAGGCCATGGCATCTGAGCAGCACAACTGTCACTGAGATATTTCATGTGTCCTGCTGCACAGGGACGAGCAGTCAAACCCCGCTCCCTAGTCACTGAGCCCCTGCGATGGGCCGGGCTGGCACAGATCCAGGCCCCCAGGGAGCTGGCAGCCCAGGGCAGGAGGGGGCACCGCATTGACGTGGGGCGGGCCCCTGCTCTGTCCCTCATGGTTCGCATGGCCCGAGCAGGTCCCCTCCCTCGCCCTGGCCTCAGTCTCCTCGTCTGTACGTGGATCAGATCTGGGAGGCCAGACTTCATTGCCAGCACCGGCAGGCGGCCCTGGCGTGGGGCAGGAGCTGGCAGGACTCTGGCCGCCCGGGGACTCTGCCGTCAAATCCTGGGTCTGCTACTTCCTGGCTGGTGACCTGGGGCCACTTTCCTCCCGTGGAAAGTGGAAGTTACAGCGAGTGACCGTCCCCCCTCCCCGGGTTTGAGGGAGGCGAACATTGCAGGGCAGTACCCAGCTCAGGGCAAGACCCACAGTCACAACTCAATTGGCCACGATTTTCCAGTCATTCTCTGCCTGGCACACTCCAGGCCTGAGGTGGGTGGGCTGGGGCACCCTCCACTGGGCCTGAGAGACAGAGGCTGGGCCGCCTCTGGAACAGGACAGCTATGGCCTCCGGGAGCCCCTGGTCCAGCCTCATCCAGACCCGTGTCTCCACCTGAGCTCTGAGGAGCACGGGGAAGTTTCCTGGAGCCCTGGCGAGGGGCGGCGGGCGGGGTCCAGTAGGCAGGGGCAGAACCAGGCTCTCCAAGGCCGGCACAGGCTGGGGCAGCACGGGCCTCGCAGGAGAAATGAGAAACGGGCCCTCTGATTTGCCCAGGATGGTCCTGGGCTACACCTGCAGTTTTTGTGCTGTGTATTAGTGATCTATTGCAATATAGCAAGTTACCCCCAAACACAGCAGCTTGAAACAAGCAACATTGATTATCTCAGCCAGTTTCTGTGGGAGGAGTTCGGGAGCAACTGAGCTGGGTGGCTCCCAGGAGGCCGAGGTCAGGGGTCAGCCGGGGCGCAGTTATCGAGGGCTTGACGGGGGCCGCAGGCGCTGCTTGCAACCTGCCAAGTATGGCTAGCCAGCTAATTCTGGCTAACAGCCGGAGACCTCATTCCTCCCCAGGGGGACCTCGTCATAGGGTGTCCAAGAAAGTCATCAAGGCGTCCTAGCGAGGGCCAGCCGGCGCTACAATGTCGTGTGTGGCCGAGCCTCGGAAACCCCACTCCACCCTTTTCACAATGTCCTATTGTCTCCACGGTCAGCCCTGTTCACGGGGGGAGGGGAATTCCCAGGGGTGAGAGCACCAGGAAGTGAGGCCACCACATGCGGGAATAATTCAGCGCATCCGCTTTCCTGCTTAAAAGTGACCCCATGTGGAGGATAAATTAATAGTCACCCTAGGGAAAATTCCGAGGGCCCCAACATAGCAGGGGAAGACCGGAGGCAATAATAATAATAGTGACAGCAACTCCTATTTATGGCTTACTGTGTGCCCAGCCCTGTTCCGATTGCCTCCAATGTACCCTGTAAGTAGGACTATTATTACCCCCATTTTCCAGATGAGGAAAGGGACGAATAAGATGACAAATGACTTACAAAGGTCACATACGGCCAGGTGGAGCTGGGATTTGAAGCTAGGCAGGATTGGTCATAAAAAGACCTGGAGGTTTCAGTTGTCTGAAAGCTTGGTGCATAAGCCAGGGATGTGGCCCCAGAAAGAGGCACTAGGGTCTCAGGTCACATTAACAGAGGCATGGGGCTGCCCCCTCAGCCCCAACCCTCTGACCTCATGCCCTGAGAGGGTGACAGGGCTGGGCTACCACTCCAGTGACACTTGGGGAAACCGAGGCCCAGAGAAGTCAGTGATTTGCTGGAGGTAACACAGCAAGTCAAAGGCAAAGCTTGGAGGCTGTGAGCCGGATCTGTGACCATATCCTGCCCTCCCAAACCAGAGTAAGGGACTGCCCTATGCCCGGGAGAAGCTGGGGAGGGAGAGAAGAAGGGAGAAGCTTAGTCTTAAGGCAGATGCCAGACCCACTTCTGAGGCCCTCAAGCCAGCGGAAGTCATCCCAGCCCTGACCTTAGAGCCTTGAGCCCACAGGCCTCTATAATGCTTTCTTGGGGCAGCAGCACCCTCGTGTGGCTGTAGCTGATAACTACATGAAGTCACAGGTTTCCTCACCCTTGTCCCGAAACCCTACTCTGAGCCTCCCTTAAAAGAGAGAAGACAGCTATTCCTGGGGCTGATGCAAAGTGGCAAGAGCAAGACGGCATGGACAGAGCACTGGACTTGGAGTCAGGAAACTTCAGATAAAATCCTTACTTGGTTATTGACTCTGTGCGCGGCTTGGGTCTCAAATTCTACCCCACCTTACTCCCAAGGCTTTCGTGAGGATCAAAGGCATCACGAATATGGATGGGCTCTGTAAAGTGTGAAGCACCGTGACCAGGTAAAGGATTACTGTAGAAACTGCGTGAGGAATCCGCGTTGGAGGGACTCTGGAAGAGAGAGCTAGAACGCAGGTGTCTAGTTGGTGGCGGCCCAGGACATCGCATCCTTGGGCGGACTTGGTAGCAGTGGGTAACGGCGGTCAAACGAGGAGGTGGACGCTGAGCCCAGGATTGCAACTCAGTCCGGCAGAGGGAGGGGTCCGCCCCGGCCCGCCCCCAGGCGAAAAGCTCAGGCCCAGAGTTAGTCTGATCCAGACTTGCATCAGAACTCAGACCTGTTTCGGTGCCTGTGAGATGGGATAACCAGTCCTCGCAGGGCTGGTGGGAGGAGTGAGCTGGTGAAGACCGTCTCTTGGGTGCCTGGCACAGAGTCGGCTCACAAGAAATGACTTGATGTAAACTTCTGACGTGATAGACAAGGACTGTTTTGTTCACCAAAACCTGTGCCACTGCCATTGGGTGAGTGACGTTAAGGGTGAAAAATGATAGATACCACTCGTTTATTATCCCAAGGTGCCAGGCTGTGTTAAACTACATAATTTCACTTAATCCTTCACAACCAACCTTTGACATAAGTACTATTATCTCCCTCATTTCACAGAGAAGGAAACTTGGCCTCAGAGAGAGGACCCAGGTCATAAAAGGCAGCTGGGGTGACCTCCATAGGCCTTGAAGACACGAGCTTGAAATGAGTGATAAGCACATTTCTAACCTAGTTCTTTGCTTTGTTACCACTAAAAAAACACAGACACAAAACCTTTCACTAAATGCTAAAAATAAGGGAGAGAAAAAACCCCAGAAAAAAACCCAAAGTATTAATAGTCCAGGTGGAAAAGAAGAAAACCAACATGTGAGGGCCTAGTATGGGCCCGTACGGGCACCGAACATGTGTTTATCAGCTCTCCCATCTTACTACAGCTCTGCCAGGGATTACTCCAGCCTCACAGAAGAGGAAACGGGGGCTCAACAGGCTAACTTCCTTTGCCGGGGTCACAGACAGTAGGCAAAGGGAAGAGAGGAATTCGAGCCTCCTCCTTTGCCCATGGCCTCTGCAAGGTCTAGTGAAACCACAGCCATTCAGTAGCCCTAACTTTCCATGATACACTGTGAGAATCACTTCACACAGCCATATATATCATCGCCTTCAATCGATTTCCAGCGAAGACTGGGTTAGAGACGAGGTAAAGGAACCCTCAAGTACACAGTGAAGATGGGACCCACATTTGGAGGCTGGTCTGTCTGATTTGAGAGCCACGATACTCGGTTGCACACACAGCTGCACTTCGCTGTGCCTCCAGCACGCCCTCTCTGGTCGGCCTGGGATGACGCTGTGGAGGGAGATCGCTGAGCGAGGACTGACGACAGCCACTGAAGCAGAATCAGGGGCTGGACTGGAAACCTGCGTGAGCTCGGCTTCCTCTCCCTCCCTATGTTCCCGGGACCGCAGGGCCTGCTAGTAACCCTTCTTTAACCTGGGAGGGGACCACGCAAAGTTCCTGCTGCAACCACCCCGAGGCTCCACTTCCAGACAGGAGCCTGTGTGGGCCCCACCCGGCGTCCCTGGCTGGGCCCATCCTGCCCTTGCCAACACTGAGCAGTCTCAGTGGCAGTTTTTGCCGAAGCCGTTTCTGGAGCAAAGGTGGTGAAGAAGGGAAGGTGGGCATGCTCAGGCACAGGTGGAAGAGAGCTAGAGCCTCCCGTCCTAAAGCTGGAAGAGGCCCTCAGTGGGAGGTAAGATGAGCAAGCCGGGACAGGGGTCAGCCTGGGCTGGTCTCAGGGTGGGGGCGTGGGTGGGCGGGGTGAGGACAGGAGCAGCCCAAACAGCGCAAAGGAAGGGAGGCCTGGCCAGACGGGCAGCGATCCAGATGCCTCGGAAAATGAGGTGCCCAACACCTAGCTGTGAGACGTTTGTAACTGACTGGATTCTAATCTAGACCCCGGGCCCACAAATGCTGCAGGGCCAGAAAGAGCCAGTGAAGAGCACCAGACGAGAGCAGGCCAAAACTCGGGGCGCAGGCCTTCTGAGGATGCTCCCCGCGACTGGTGTGGAGACTTGGGGCCCAGGGAGGCAAAGATTCCTATTCTTCGATAGAAGTTGGAAATCTGGATTAATGTGCAATGTCTTGATTTTGAAGGCACTGGGCAGGCTAAACCCAACATCTTTGGGTCAAATTGGGCTCAAAGCCATCAGTTTGACACCCCGGCCCTATTCCAATTCTCTCTCCCCTCCCACCCTCCTCACAAACAAAAACAAAATAAGCAGAAAGAAAGAGGCACAAACAAGAAAAAAGCTGTCCTGGGGCACTACATTAGGGAAAAAAAAAGTTAAAATAAAGCACCGACTCAGATTCCAAAGTTCTGTATTTTTCAAAATAAAGATCACACATTGTTTAGAGACAATCTACACAAGAGTTACAAAAAATAGTTGCCCAGGCATAAGCATACACAGGTTTGTTAATTATACACATATGGTTACAAGTGTGCTTGCAAAAAAGTTCATTGGAAATATACACAAGGCTCTGGAAATGTACACCGTGTAGTGTTACAATTCTATATTCAAACAAGGAAAATTGACAGTATGTTACATTCACTTACAAGTAGACAAAATGCAAAATACAGTTCATCTTCTGTACAAAAAGGAAGGGCAATTCACACTTTACAAGGTGAGAGGGGCTCTGATTGTAAGGAAAGCTAGGGCAGGGCTGAACTTTGCACGTCCTTTTGACTGTCACAAAATAAGCAAAACATTACTTTTTTAGGGTAAAAAAAAACACTAGTGTGAACTGAATCATCTTGAATAACATTTAGAAAGGATTTCGCTACTGTCTGACTAGATGACAAATAAAACCAAGCTATTTTTTTCCAAACATTAACTAGGCTGTATAAAGAACATTTATTCCTTCAAAAGAAAAAAAAATTTACTTCTGGTTGAAATTACAATTTACAATATACAACACTATATGCTACGACCATAAAAGGTGTGAATATACACTGAATGCACAGGGCTGGCTAATTCTCTTTTCTTACCAAAAAACGTGTTTATGTTGATTCAAACTTCTCCACATTTACATTACAGGTATACAAATGTACAATTGTACAATCAAAAGTATGTTCGACTACTAGGGTACATTATAGATACAGATTAGACATCAAAACAAGAAAATACTACAAATTTGTATATATGCAAAGTCTACACCAAGTATACACTATATATTTATAGAAGCAAGACCAAAAGCAGAGTTGGATTTTTTTTTTCTCATGCTAAATAATCAGATTTTGCCTTTCAATGTTAACAGAAAAAAATCCAGTAGGCAGTAAACAATTACACCCGCCCAGCCTTGAAAGACATTCCGGGTGCTCATCTCCTCCTCACGAAACAGACTACATCATCTTCTTCAGCATAATACTCTCCAAAAAGGCAATTTTTAGAAGTTTCATAAACTTAATGTCATAGACTGAAGCTTTAGCAACTCTGAAACAATTTTCATTATATATATATTTATATATATTTTTTTATAAACAACGTTAAATGCCAGTTTGGGGTCATTTAACTAAAATTCAAACTTCTCGGTTTTTTTGTTTGTTTTTGTTTTTTACTAAAATGAGGGGGTGGGAAAGAGCTATTTGCAAAACTTGCCGGCGAGGCAAATGAGTTAAAAACCTTTTTTCTTTTTTTTTTTTTAAACTTTTTTTGTTAAACCAACCACCCTGAAAGTTTCCACACGTGGAATATAGATACAACATTGAACAAAATATGTGGCCTCCCATGTACACTGGTTACCTATGTACAAGTATCCTATACACCAGTAAAACAACAGGGCAATTAGTCAATTAAAAAAAATAATTAGTACATGTTATGTGTAATAAAATTAAACAAATTTACAAAGGCTTTTCCACTTGTGGATTTGATTCCTTTTTTTGGAGGAGAAGATAATCCTGGAGCAACCATTTACCCATTTCAGATTCTACACTAGAACATTTCTGGTTGCTGGTTGGATTCGCCAGTGGGCCAATGAGGTCAGTGGCAATGAGGGGACAGGGCGACACTGCCTCAGATAATACCATTAGGGGGGCCACAGATGGGCCCTAAGTCAACGCCATTCTTCATGTAATATTTCTCCAACTTGGCCAGAATGTGCTTGCCATAGGTGTACTTGCGGAGAGTTGCGATGTGGGGCCGGATCTGGGGAGGAAGCACAGTTTGTTACTCTGGCCTGAAAACACACTGGGGCAGGCTCCCAGTGTGTCATCTCACACACAAGCACGCACACCCCACAGCAATAGTTTCACTGGTTCAGCCAAACCACGTGAATTCTAGACTAGAGTGACCCAGCAGATGAGGAGAGCAGCTCCTATCCCGATGCTGACGCAGGATAGGAGGGCTCTGGAGGCTGGAGGGCCCCAGACCGCTTCCAGGACGGTGCATGGAGACAGTGCACCCTGACTGGCAATAACACTGTCCCCCACCGCCATGCACAGCGCCTCCCTGAAGCACGCTTTCCGCCCCTCCAGCCCTGCGCAAGGCACCTCTGCTCCCCTGAGCAGTGGTTTCTTTCCAGGCACCATGAATCCTGAGCTCACCACCTGACCCCGTCCCTCCAGTGCTCAGAGGTTCACAGAAAGCCACTAATGACAACAATAAAAATGACTAACATGAGCCAGGCACTGTTCATTTAAGCCTCATATGGGAGGTGTGACTATCCGTAATTTACTGATGAGAAAATGAAGGCACGGTGGTTAAGTCACTTATCCAAAGTCAAATGGCTAATAAGGAACAGCACAGGTACTGGAGCCCAACTGTCTGGCTCCTACAGAAATTATTTTTCTCCCCACTGTGCTCTCACGGCACTGCCTACTGTGCCATCCCTCCCCCTCTCCCACCCAAGCTCAGCTCAGCTCTACAAGCATTCTCTTCTCTTCTCCCCTCCCTGGGCAGACCCACATTGAGCAGTCTGGAGCATCCCAGACAATGAGAGGTGCTCCTCTCTGGACCCACCTTTTCTCTTCTGAGTTCATGGAGCTTTCTGCATACCTCACCCACAGCACGTAACACACTGCATTTACAATCATTGGTTTATGCATCAATCACTCCACACAGACAGTGAAGGACCAAGGCTTATTACCCTGTTCCCCCATCTAGGCTCACACTTGCATACTCAAACACACTGGCCAACGGGCCAGGGCAGATGGATGCTCTCTAGATTGAAAGCTCCATGAGGGCAACAATTTTTGTCTGTTTAGCTGTGTCCTCAAAGCAAGGAAGGGTCCAGTAGCTCTAGAAACCACTTCTGCACCCTACACAGGACACAAACCCACATCAGCTATCACATTCTCATCTAAGAGCCTACATGGGAAACTATTAATAGTCCTTGGCTCAAATTCTGAGCTGTGTGACCCAGACAATTTGCCTAACTTCCCTAAACTCATCTGTAAAAAAGGATGTGATGACATTACCCTTTCATTTGGGTTGTAGTGAGGACTAAGTATGTGGCTAAGGTGTTTGTCATTAGAACTTGAGTAGCTCTCCTTTTAGAAACTAAGTGAAATTCAACTTATTCTCCTCTCTGCCCTGGGACTGGCTGACTGGTGAGTTCAGCTACTTTACATCTCTCCTCCTCCAGACAAAAATCTAACCACACACATGCGCGTGTGTGTACCATACGGCTGAACTCCCTTTATTCCTTGACTTAATGGGAGGTGAAAGTAACCAACCTGCTCCACTCGCAGTGTTTCCTCTCGCTAAAAAGGAAAGAGTCTAGCAGTGAAAGAGCTGAAAAACTCTTACTTTTTTAGATTCTTGGGACTCTTCCTGCTCTCTCAACTCCCTCACTCAACCAACTGCTAAGCCCCATTCTGTCCACTTCTCTTCAGTCCCAAAGTCACCACCATCTCCTCGCCTCCTGTCCAGTCTCCTCACTGCCTCAACTCCTGCTGCCTCCCATCCTCCAAGTTACTCATCAGCCAGGACAATTATCTGAAATGCAAATGTGATTTTGGCACCTCACTCCTGCCCTACTGAACTTGCTTTACTTCCTCAAATACAGTCTTGTCCCCTGCTTCCAAGCCTTCACACACCAGGTTCCCTCTGCCCGGAAAGGTTCAGGGCTTTATCCAAATGTCACTCTCTTCGGGAACCTTCTCTGTACCCCCATATTAGAAGAAGCACCCTGTCACATTCTTATACAGCCTCCCCCAATATTTCCCCAGCATCCCTGTAACTATCTGTGCACAATACCATTGTGTTCACCAACTTAGTAGCCCTGTTGACAAGCGGGCTTGCTATAGAGTATGCACACTTAATAAGTATTTGTTGAATGAATGAAGGGACATGCTTTAAACTTCTGCATATCTCCAACATCCCTCTGCCTTCACTAGTGTCTTGACATGCACATCTATGAGGCTCACACCTTAAGGACTCTGGACTCCCCAGCCTTCAACCGCCATCACCAGCACCGGTGTGGTGTTTTCTTGTGTTTTGCTTTGAACGGGAAGTGGTGGGTGCCTCGTCTGGCTCAGAACTCGAGTCCATAACAAAGATTCTCATTACCGAACTTTGTTCTCAGTGAGGGCAAGTAGCTCATCATTGCCAGACCACAGCCATCCCTCCAAGTGAGAAGCGCTGGGTGAGTTCAGAGCCCAGAGGCTGAGGGTTCAGATCAGAAGCACCCCGAGGCTCGCAGCACTGCCTAGCACAAACACAGCTGCAGCATCCCTGCCTGGGGCTTGGTTTTGCTTCCTGGGCCCTGTGGCCTGCGTGGCACAAGCTAGACCTGCTCCGTGACTGTTTCTGAAGCCGTGGGCTTCTTCAGGGACCTTCCGTGTCAGCTCCCATCCACAGCACCTAACAGTTCACATTCTGTCCCTTTCCTCCTAACTCCTCTTTAGCCTGGACTTCTCCTCCTGCAAAGCCTCCCCTCAAAGACTCAGGGCACGTGCTCTCACGTGCTCACTACTGCTCTTCCCCACACCGTGCTCTGCGGGCAGGGATCAGTCTTAGTCGTCTCTGTGTTGGTGTCTGGCACAGAGTGGGCTTCAAATCAACGTGCCAGACCCGGCACTGCACTGAGCAGGCACGATTCAGTAAATGGTGGTGGAATGAATGAACAAGGAGGAGGAAGAAGAAAAGAAAAGAAGGTGAGCAGGATGATTTGTAGGTCTGAGAAGCTGGTCTCCCAGGAGCAGAGGGGCAGGCATGGCCTGAGGATCAGGGAGGGAAATCCCTCACAAAGATCGAGGGAGTTATCAATAGAGGAGGGGTGGCAAACATGGGGACGATGGCCACTCCAGATAAAAGGAAAAAGGAGCACAGCATGAGACATAGTCTAGTGATAAACTCTGAAAAAAGAAGCAAGATGTCCACCCTCCTTTGCATTTCATGTGCAGAACCCAAGACCTTGTACACTCTCTCTCTGACTGAGATCTGTCCAATCTGGCCTACCTTATGCATGACGATCTTCCGCTGGGCTGGCTCTGCCACATCAATCATCTTCTGGACCACGTAGTTGGCATACTGGTCCTTCATCATGGTGTATAAGGCACTGTGGGGACCGTCGTTCATGGTGCATACCTCATCGATAAGCACAGCACGCTCCGTACGGGAGGCATGAGTGACACACTTCTCCACAACATTGCTGTAATGAGACAAATCCAGGGACAACATTTAGAAGACAGAACCTGTTAGCTAAGCTGGCCTCGCCTGGCCTCTGCCCTAAACACAGGATCAGTAGCAAAAGAGATCTTAACATTTCTGGAAGATTAATTCATCAACTGTTTGGCTCTATGAAACTCTTCACCTTTGGCATCTGTGGCTTCCAACGTGAACCACAGCTGAGACCAGGTCTTGGAGGATACCAGACCCAACCCTCTAACAGGTGAGGGTAACAAGCCCACATAAGTGAAGGGACTTAAACACAAGGTTCACAAGACTGGTTATTAGCCGAACTGGTTAATGAACATAACTTCAACACAATCAAAACCGAACAACTCTTTCGTCACCTCTGTGAGCTTACTGAGGCCAAGCACAAGTCTTACTTGTGTCTATACCCCTAGTGCCAAGCACAGAGCTTGGCACTCAAGAGAGACTCCACAGACTTACTGAGTGAAGGAATATATGAGTAGGAGCCATAGTACCCATTCAACCTCATGCTGCCTCCTGAACAATCTAAGAACAAGAAAAACCTTACAGGTCTGCCTACATTTCTAAACACTTCACAAATATATCATCTTGCGAAAGGAAAAAAGGAACGTGGTCACATTAAATCAGAGTTTTTCTACAATCCAGAGGGACTGTAGAAGCTGATTAAATTACACACAGCCATGCTGATGGGTACTTACCATCCAGGAGTGAGTGATGACTCATGAATATTTGGTTTTATAAGTCAACACTACTTTGCCTCTGGGCTCTGTGGGTATGAGGAAGTTGTGCGGTGTCTAAGAACAATACATATTATTTGTATTTATATTGCTGGAGCCAATACCTGGCAGAGAGAACATCTGGTGGGTGGGCAGTGGACAGCTTTGCACAGAGTTCACAGCTAGGTGGGGAAGAGCTGCTCTGGATCATAGAACACTCAAGTACAAAAGCAACTTAAGAGAGTCCAGACCTGGCTAATGCAGAAAGCTCTTTTCTGACAACCCTGAGAGATGGCCATTTAGCCTCTGCTTGGGAATTTCCAAAGATTTGGAAGTAATTTTCTAGGGTAACCTACCATATGGGTGAATGGCTCTGTTAAACACTCTTCCTTACACACTGAAGCAAAATATTCTTCTCTGAAATTTCACCCGCTTGTCTTAATTTTGCCATCAGGGGCTGAAAAAGCACACGTGTTCCTCTCCAGGAGCACTTAAAGGTGGGGACAGTGTCTTACTCTATCTCCCAAAGGCCGGTCCTCTGGATTCGAACAGTCATCACAAATAACCGTCACCAGAATAATTCTCTATTCTAGAGGCTTCCAAACCATAAGAGGGTGCTGTTCCATGGAGCTCTGAAAGCACCCTCTCAGTGTTACCTGGTTCTGCACACTGAGCGTATGCATATGCTTTTATTTAGAAAACAAAAAGAATTTCTCAAGCTAAAATGTTCAAGAACTACCATCCTACCAGACATTTCTTCAATCTTTCTTCTTGAGACATATGGTGTATATCAAATCCAGTGAGCCTATCTAGCAAATCTAATTAAGACAATACCCTCTCCCTTCTGATACAGTGATATGGGAAAACTTTTTTCCCCCACCTTCCTTCCATAGTACTATGCAATTCTAGCATGAGCTAAAGATGTGGCACTGTGGAAGTACCTCTCCTAATATCCAGTGGCTTCTCCCTTAGCAGAAAAGAGTTAAGATATTACTGAGCTGGTTCAGAGAGCACAAAGCCAGTCATGATCTCCAAATGTTCAGGCAAAGAACTCATCTCTTTTCAGGACTGCTGGACTGGGATGCACTTTCATCCACTCCAGGCCAGCATGCCCTACAGAGTGGTCAGGATTAGAACAGGACTTGCTGCTCAACTGGGCTGGGGACAGGACACTCATTCTTCTATGTGGAAGACTCAATCCTCAGCACTGAGCTGCCTCCCAAGAAAGCAAGCAGATAGATCAGCTACCACCATAGGATCCTACTTGACCAAAAGCTTCCACCTTAATACACGATCAAAATCTGTTCAGTCTTCCAAGTTTATTCTAGTGTTTCTGAAACTGGTTACAACCTCATTTGTGGGTGGTAAAATCAACTTAGTGATTTGTGACCAGTTTTTTTTGGTAAGATCGTCCCTGAGCTAAATCTGTGCCCATCTTCCTCTATTTTGTATGTGGGACGCTGCCACAGCATGGTTTGATGAGCAGTGTGCAGGTCTGAGCCAGAGATCCGAACCTGCGAACCCTGGGCCACCAAAGCGGAACACGCGAACTTAACCACTACACCAGTGGGCCAGCCCCCAGCTTTTTTTTTTTTAATGAAAGAAAATACTAAGTATCAGAATGAATCATAGGCAATACAGTCTGAGTTACGTGTGTGCACGCGCATGTGCCTGTGCATGCAAAGTCAATGAAAAATTTACTTTGTATTCTCGGTCACCATCAAAAATATCAGAGGGTCACTAATCTATTTTATTGGTTTATTTCTATTGATCTATTTTCAAGCTTATTGGCTCTTTTTTCCATTATCTACTATTAAGGTCGTACAGTTAATTTTATTTCAGATAATATATTTTTCCTAGAATATTCTAGAACTTCCATTTTGTTCGTTTTATAATACAGTTCTAATTCTCTACTAACATTTCTTTTCTTTTCAATCACTACGAGTGCATTTTCCTTTACATCCTTGAGCTTAATTAAAATAGCTGCTTTATAATCCTTCTCTGTGAACATCTAGGTGGTCTGGAACTATTCATCACTTTTTTTTCTATTTTTTTCTTTTTTCTTGAGTATAGATCACATTTTTGTATTATCTAGACATAGCGAATGATACACTATAAAAACTAAGTTCCATTACGTTCCTCCAAATAGTGTTAGTCCCTCATCCCTTTTTTTGGTGCAGTTCATCACTTGGCTGAACTCAAACTGCAAACTTCTCCCATTCAGTAGGCAGCAGCTGAAATCTCAGTTCAATTCTTTTAGCCTTATTTGGGCTGCTTCAAGTTTGGTTTAGGAGTCAACAAGATATTTGGGAAGTTTAAACTTGGGCCTCCCCCTCCCTGGTTTTCTTCCTCTCCAGGATTTCTCCCCTGTTACTTAGTCACTCTCATTGTCATGGGTGCCCCAAACTCTGCCTTCTGGGAACACTGGAGATTTTCTATCCCAACTTTAGGAGCTCAGCGTGGAGAAGACTAGGAAGTGCCTAGAGGATAAAAGTCATTAAAAATGGGAAATTTCCTGGTTATAGTCAAGAACACTGTATTATAAACTTCAAAGTTGCTAAGAGACTAGATCTTAACGGTTCTGAACACACGTACATACAAAAACGTTAATTATGTGACATGATAAGGGTGTTAGCTAATGCTACTATAGTAATCATATTGCAATATATAAACGTATCAAGGCTTCATATTGTATACCTCAAACTTACACAATGCTATATGTCAAGTATATCTCAATTTAAAAAAAAGTTTTTTTAAGGGGGCAAGAAACTTCCACAGTGCAATTAACCTTCTTCCAAGTATCAGTAGCCCCTCACCCCGACCCCCGTTTATCTACCTGCTCTTGGTCACTCTCTAATATCTTCAGTTAGTATTTTTTGGCATTTTGTCCATAATTTATAGTTGTTATCTGTGGGAGGGTTGGGCCCATATTAGCTACTCAGTCATTACCAAACCACAAGTCTACTGTAATATTAATTAATCCTTATACTATATCCAAGGGTGATATATTAAATACACCAAACAAAAAAGTAAAGAGGCCACTGACACAAGAAGAAACCTAAGAGATTCTGACCCTTACCTCCCTGGTGCTGGCAAACGTCAAATAACAGCAATGCAAGGTCTAAGAGATGATGACCCTGATATGGTTAGGCTACTGAAACACTGGTTCTATGGGTGCTTTCATTTCTTTTCTCTATTTTCCATGTTGTAATAGATTTCACAAATTAAAAATAAGCAAGTTAAGGGGCTGGCCCAGTGGTGTAGCAGTTAAGTTCACACGCTCTGCTTTGGCGGCCCAGGGGGTTCGGAGGTTCGGATCCCAGGCGTGGATCAACACGCCGCTTGTCAAGCCATGCTATGGCGGCGTCCCATATAAAGTAGAGGAAGGTGGGCACAGATGTTAGCCCAGGGTCAAATTTCCTCAGCAAAAAGAGGAGGATTGGCAACAGATGTTAGCTCAGGGCTAATTTTCCTCACAAAAAAAAAAAAAAAAGAAAGAAAAAGAAACAAGTAAAAACATCAAGGTTGTATGAGTCACACCTGCCTTGCAATTTATCCTAAACCCAGATAAGAAAAACACTGCAAAAATACAAATGTACTGTGTACAGCAGGATACAGACTTTACTTAAAAGACCATACCACTGACCTGTTGGAGGGCCATCAGTTTCTTCTCCAACCTCTGCTACTTATAAGTTACCTAAAACATCTTTCACAACCTGGGAATAACTAGTGCATTTTATTCTTGAGCTGGTACAATATGAAGACTGGAAAGGAAATTCTAAGAATACTGAGGCTTGTATATAGATATGGTACACTGCCTCCCAATTCAGGCGCCAAAGAGGAAACGGAGAAAAGAACATTTCACAATTCCAAACAGAAAAGTTAATGAAACGTTCAGTTTGTCACAGTACAAAACTTATATTCTTTAGAAACATATTCTCCAGATTTCAAAGTGGCTGACTCTGGGGAAATGAGGAGCCCACTAAGGGACTTATGTTTTATACTTTGTAGTAGAACTATTCGACTTTTTAGGCTATGTATACTGTGAGAAAAATAAACATTAAAAAAAAAAAAAAAGAAGAAGAGGGGGCCGGCCTGGTGGCGTAGTGGTTAAGTTTGCATGCTCCACTTCGGCGGCCTGGGGTTCACAGGTTTGGATCCCAGGCATGAACGTACACGCTGCTTATCAAGCCACGCTGTGGCAGGCATCTCACGTATAAAGTAGAAGAGGATGGGCACAGATGTTAGCCCAGGGCCAATCTTCCTCAGGAAAAAGAGGAGGATTGGCAATAGAGGTTAGCTCAGGGCTGATCTTCCTCACCAAAAAAAAAAGAGAAAGAGAGAGAGAAATTTCATTCTTTCTCTCTCGATCTAAAAATACTATTTAATCCTCTCTTCCGGAAAACAAAGTCTGTAATTCAAAGCACGTACCTTGCAAATTTGTGCTGACTCAATACAAGCACATTGCCTCGGATTTCTGCTACAATTTTACTTTTATCTTCAGGACGACCATGCTCCAATACATGTTGGATTACATAATTTCCATACTGATCCTGTTTGAGAAACAACAATAGAAATAAAATTTATGTAAAAACAAGTTCTGTGGGTTATCTAAATCCTTATATCTAATCAACACCTATCTTCCTGTAGCACCACAATGGCTTTCCTGAATACTAATGAACACACAAGAATTTTAAAAATCAGCATAGGGGTTAAGTTCGCACGCCCCACTTCAGTGGCCCAGGGTTCGCAGGTTTGGAGCCCAGGCGCAGACCAACACACTGCTTGTCAAGCCATGCTGTGGCAGCGTCTCATATAAAGCAGAGGAAGATGGGCACGGATGTTAGCCCAGGGCCAATCTTCCTCAGCAAAAAGAAGAGGATTGGCAACAGATGTTAGTTTACGGCTAATCTTCCTCAAAAAAAAAAAAAAAGAAGAATTTTAAAAATGGATAGGTAGTGACAATTTTTCCCTATCATTACAAAACAGGAATACGTTATTACCAAACAATGGAATGTTTCTGTATATATTTATGCCCAAAGGTCCTAATTGGGCTCTTAACTATACACAAAAAAGTAGGTATCCTCTCATTAAAAAAAAATTTTAAGGGAGGGTAGGTGGGAATAAAGAGCTATTTTTCTTCAAACAGAAATGTACATTGAACCTATCTCTAACAAAGAAAAATTGGAAACAATGTTTATGTCCAACAAAATAAGCAATACCTAATTAAACAACATCACAAGCATACAATGGATATGCTTACCCATCGAAAGTGAAAGGAACGTGAAAGATACTTCTAAAGAATAAATGTGTGTAAATAAGGAATTCCGGAGGCAAAACTATCTATTTGTAAGATGTAAAATATAGAGCGTACAAACAGTATCTTTTTTTAAAAATGTCAATGCCAAATGTGTTTGTTTCCGGATGGCAAGATTATGGATAATTTCTTTTGTTTTATTGCTACTTTCTGCACTTGCAAATTTTTCTACAAGGAATACTTAATACATTTACAATCTCACAACTCCTACCAAAACAAACAACAAACACAAACAAAAAAATTCCTTCGGTATAAACACAATACATGTAGAAAGTGTTCAAATGGTTAGTGTGATGTGGGAGAAATTTTTAGTGGTAGAAGCAAGAGAAAGTATCAAAGCTAGAATGAAGAAATCAACTAATCCATTTAGTTCATTTAAAATGATGAAACTGAGACCCACGAGATTACATGGCCTAGGGTGACACAGCTAGCTGGTCCACAACAGAGTTCTGACAGGCAGATCTCTTCATTCCAAGGCCCAGGCTCTATTCATTACCCAGATTCATAAAACATGAAGCAGGCTGGTGCAAATGAAAACTTGCCCAAAAGCTTCAACGGGCATTTTAAACACATAACATTAACCCCTTCTAGAACGGATACCTGTACTGAGAAAACACACATGCTCTGGGCCTGCACGAGCCCACTGGTGTTTGCAGTTACTCTACTGGCAAGTCCACTACCTGTACAAGTTGCTCTGTGTGCTGGTGAAGCTCCTCTAAAATAGGGAGTGTCTGGTCAGGGAGACAGTGCTCCAGGATCCTCTGAATCACTCGGCAGCCGTAAGGATGTGTGGACAAAGCAAATACCTAGGGCAGACAAACACAGATAAGAAAGCCAAAAATGACAGTTGCCACTTTCAGTGCTTCAGTATTGTTTATATACATGATCTCATTAATCTTCACAATGACCCGGAGACACAGTCATGAGTATTCTCAGCATACAGATGAGAAATCTGAAGCTCCCAGAAGTTTACATAATGTGCCCACAGCCATACAGACAGTAAATGACAGAGCCAGGAACATTTGAGAGTCTGAATCAAAAGCCCAAGTTATAAATATGGCATTTATGTTCTCTCTACAAAAAATAAGAGGGGGGGGTGTCTATGTATGTGTGTAAACCCATTTCTTAACTACTGTAGGAATTCATAGATGTACATCAAGTCAGAGCTGAAAATGACTTTTCCAAGAAGCCTAGAAAGGAACAGAGAATTAGTTAAGGAAATAAAAAACACACTTAGTTAAGAGTCCACAGTGTCAAAGGAGAGGGTTAAAAACAGAAAAGGGAGGGGCCGGCCCGGCGGCGCAAGCAGTTAAGTGCGCGCGCTCCGCTGCGGCGGCCCGGGGTTCGCTGGTTCGGATCCCGGGCGCGCACCGACGCACTGCTTGGTAAGCCATGCTGTGGCGGCATCCCATATAAAGTGGAGGAAGATGGGCACCGATGTTAGCCCAGGGCCGTCTTCCTCAGCAAAAAAAAAGAGGAGGATTGGCGGATGTTAGCTCAGGGCTGATCTCCTCACAAAAAAAAAAAAAAGAAAAAAAAGAAAAGGGAAGTAGGGCTAGGATCAAATCCTGAATGCTTTCACATAACCACACTGCAATGTTGTGAACTGAATTGGGATGTTTTCCAGCAATAAGCTTCCTCTTTTGCTGAGTCTGGAGCAAGTTAAGCACAGGCTTCAGATCCAAATCACCAGATCTCAAGTCTGCCCTTCCTAGCTGAGTGATGTGGAGCAACTTACACCTCAGATCTGTTATCAAGAACACTGACAGTAATGATGAGAACAATAACAACAGCTAACACTTATTAGATGTTTACCAAGTGTCAGTCACTGCATTAAGTGATTTATATATGTAGCTTTATGTGTACAACTGTAAACATAAGCTGTGTAGTGCATGGTTCTGCTCAATTTTAGCTTTATAAAGATGCTAAACACTCACAGTCTGGAACAACTGACTTATCTCTCTCAACATTATGTTTCAAATATTTACTCATAATACTGTGGGCTTCTGTAGTTTACTCTGTATAGCTGTATAGTATAATGTTGGATAAGTATATAAGTTTATTTATTTATTTTTTTGTCTAATCTTCTGCAGAGGAACATCTGGATTATTTAGTCTTTTCCTATTAGGAGAATGCTGCTGCTTGAAACATGTCAAAACATGTCTCGTGGTGTATATGTGCACGTTTCCCTAGGCCCGGAGTGCTAGATCACAGGAAATATAAATGCTGAACTCTGAAAGATGATACTAAACCATTTTCCAAAATGGTTGAGCTAATATCTACTCCCACCAGCAGTGTATCAGATCTCACATCCCTGCCAGGACACCGCAACTGATGGGTAGAAAATGGTCCATCATGTGTGACCTTATTTTGCATTTTCCTGACTACTAATGGAATTATTTTCTTATGTCTACTGGCACTTTGTGTTTCTTCTGTCTATTCATGCTTTTAGCCCATTTTTGCATTAATTTGTATTGTTCTTTTTGAATACAAGAGTTCTTTATATATTCTGGTTATCAATTCTTTGGGAGTTCCATCTTGAAAATATTCTCTCCCATTTGGTGGCTTAAGCCTTTTACTTTGTTGTATATTTTGATAAACGTAAGATCTTAATTTTAAAGTAAACAGATCTACTCTTTTTCATTAACTCGGAAAATCCCAAAGGGATTTCCCAAACGCCCTGGGTAAATGTCTGTAATCTACTTAACCACTGCCATAACTGAACAAACCCCAAAACCTTAACAACTGTAAAATCCCAATTTCAATCTAGGCTTAGCAGTACACATGACTACACCTGAAAATCTACTTAGTATTTTCCATTCTTTTCTCCTCTTTCTAAAAAAAAAAAAAACACACACAAGATAATTCACACACCCAAGAAGGAGATGTGTTTTACTCTCTTGTCATACCTAGCTTAGGAAGATGTGAGGACGCTGTTTTTTGGCAAAAAAAATTAATGACAATAGCCAATTAAGTGGCAATTCTGGAAAAACGAAAGTATAAGAAAACATTGACTCTGTCGAAGCCGGTTCTAACAGCACACAGGCTCTTATGTGTTATGTGTCGAAGCCGGTTCTAACAGCCCACAGGCTCTTCTATAGTTAGAAGCTCTCTCTCGTCGTTTGGCCATGTAACAGAGCTCAACCAACCTGATCACCGCCCCACTCCCCCCAAAATTAAGCAAGAAGCACCTTGTTATTTTAAAAATATATTCATATATGACCTACAAGATTAGTTCTGTGACTTGAATTTTAAAATGTGATAAAAACTTTTAAACATCAAGATAAATAGTAAACCAAAGGAAAAAATTTATTCTTCAAACATGAGATTTAATCTTAACTCTGATGACAATATCTCACCACAACGTGAGCAGAATGTGCATTTAGGATGGAGAGAAGCCCCATGGACAGTTAAGGGAAGAGACTTGGGTACACAGAGGTAGCTATCTGACACCACTAAACAGGATTGTTATTTACTGCAGTCTAATACATTAAGCACTTGAGAACACTCCATAAATCCTATCCTGTTTCTGCTCACAATGGAAACACCCATCAATTTGTTTCTCTTATTTCTTTCCTAAGTTACTTACCTGCCCCTTAAACGCATCGATAATAAACTGCAAAGACTGGGGCTGCACACATTCAATGCATTTCTGAACCACATGATTGCCATTCTGGTCTTTCACACACTTCAGGACGTGGCCATCTAGTTCACGAACCATCTCATTCTATTGGAGACAAAGAAAGAAAGCACCACCAGAATCACAACGAGCAAACACCTGGACAATCAACGTACTCCTTACCAGACACAAATGCAGGGAATCCATGATAGTGAAAGTCAAACAACTCAGCTGTGGTACTATGACAACCTGGCAACAAATGAGGACTGGAGCTGTTTCCCATGTTAGCAAATTTCCTGCAACAGTTACCAGTCTAAAAAAAGTTCTCTAACTTGCAAAAGACCTCTGGGAGTTTTAAAAAATGTAGACATCTTCAAATAGAAGATAACAGTACACTGTATTAGAGAACTTCACATACAAGTCATCATGACAACACTGTAAGGTACTATTAGTAATAATGACAGTAGTTAATCTAGAGCTTACTCTAGTCTAGGCATACCTCTAAGTGCTTAACATGTTTTGATTCAACGAATCCTCATAACAGTCTTATGCACTGGACACTATTATAGATGAGGAAACCAAGGCACAGGGAAATTAAATTATTTATTAAAATCACAGACCTAGACTGCCAAGATTCAAACCCAAGCAATCTGGCTGCTGTGGTGGTGTTTTAAAACAGTGTCAGTCAACTATCTGTCAATTACATATTATCCTGCACACCCCTCCACCCACATATATGAAGAAATTAAGTCTGAGAGGGGTTAAGTCATGTATTCAAGACTCCAGATACAAAGTGACTGAATCAGAATTCTAGTCCACGTCTGTGACTCCAACATGATCTTTCTATAGGACACCGTGACTGCAAGTTCAGCAGGAACAGTACTCTCGGTAACTTAATGAAAAGTGTCCATACTCAGGGCATCTAGGGCAGATATTGAGACAGACAGACAGACAGACAGACAGAGAGTGTGTGTGTGTGTGTGTAGGTGACAAGGGTACAAAAAGAGAGACGCTGGGATTTTGACTGGACCCCTTCCCCAAACTCTGTTGCGCCAGGTCTCGGGTATCTTGAAGCTGAATATCTGCACCACAGCTGGGCCCTGGTACCTGTTGCCCAATTTCCTTGCTTTATCCAATCTCTGTATATTAGCTCCACTGTGCCGACTCTATATTTATTGTGGAAGACTCTAAGCCAGTTTAAAATGGTGACATTTCTGAACGCAATGTCTTAAATCCCTGAGATATTGAATGTGTCTAAGCAACTAAGAAATTTTCTAATTAAAGAAATTCAAGACTACAATGCCAGGGACTAAAGAAGCAAAGGGCAATAGAAAGGAAAAGTTTCCTAAAGCAGTTCACCAAACATCAGAAAACAATAATTTATACTAGAAATACAATTATGGGAATTATAAGCAGAGAATGATGCATATATAAAGATAAAGCCAAGGAACATCGGTAATCAAAATGAAGGGGAAGTGGCTCCCCAGAATATTTTCTTGAGCCCAAAGAGGTAAAAACTCCCCCGGAGATGAGTTAATTTCATCCTAAAATAATAAACTTTCATCCTGAAAACAGTAAATTATCCACAGCAGGAAGTGTAGTTCAGGCCCAGAACCAGATATCACAAGGAAACCAGACCAGAAAAAGATACACAGAAATATGGGATAGAAGAACAATAGCCAGGGGGAAAAGGAATGGAGGTGAAAAGCTACTACAATGTAGTCATCCAATCAGAAAACAGAATTCAGTAAAATCTGAAAAGTTGGAGACAAAATCCACAATTTACCACAATCAAGAGAGAGGGTAAAGATGGGGAAAAACTACCTAGGAAACTAATATTCCTGCTTTCTTTCAGCAAGTAGGCATTGTGGTCAAAAAAGGAAGAAACTTCCATGTTCAAAAGAAACAAGAAAATTAAAGAAGAAAGATTCAACCATGGAATGTTTATCCATCAAAATCTCAGGGAAAATTGAAACTGATAATGATTTGAACATCAGAAGAAAACTAACAGTAGTAGCCTCACCTCTGCTTCTAATTACTTACACACAAACCCATTTTATCACTCTGCATCTCCAAGTACTGAACACTGAATGAATGAACTCCAAACCCGCCGTGTGCATCCAACATCCCCTCTGCCTTCACTAGTGTCTTGACATGCACATCTATGAGGCTCACACCTTAAGGACTCTGGACTCCCCCAGCCTTCAACCGCCATCACCAGCACCGGTGTGGTGTTTTCTTGTGTTTTGCTTTGAATGGGAAGTGGTGGGTGCCTCGTCTGGCTCAGAACTCGAGTCCATAACAAAGATTCTCATTACCGAACTTTGTTCTCAGTGAGGGCAAGTAGCTCATCATTGCCAGACCACAGCCATCCCTCCAAGTGAGAAGCGCTGGGTGAGTTCAGAGCCCAGAGGCTGAGGGTTCAGATCAGAAGCACCCCGAGGCTCGCAGCACTGCCTAGCACAAACACAGCTGCAGCATCCCTGCCTGGGGCTTGGTTTTGCTTCCTGGGCCCTGTGGCCTGCGTGGCACAAGCTAGACCTGCTCCGTGACTGTTCCTGAAGCCGTGGGCTTCTTCAGGGACTTTCCGTGTCAGCTCCCATCCACAGCACCTAACAGTTCACATTCTGTCCCTTTCCTCCTAACTCCTCTTTAGCCTGGACTTCTCCTCCTGCAAAGCCTCCCCTCAAAGACTCAGGGCACGTGCTCTCACGTGCTCACTACTGCTCTTCCCCACACCGTGCTCTGCGGGCAGGGATCAGTCTTAGTCGTCTCTGTGTTGGTGTCTGGCACAGAGTGGGCTTCAAATCAACGTGCCAGATCCGGCACTGCACTGGGCAGGCACAATTCAGTAAATAGTGGTGGAATGAATGAATGAGAGGAAGTGAAGGAAAATGGAAGGTGGGGTGGATAAAAGTTTGGTTTGTTGGAGTGGCCAATTCAGGTTGAAGAAAATGACAACTTACTAGTCTTTCATCTGCTTCCATTCTTGCTAAACAGAAATCCACCTGTAAAACTGCGCCCACTAAAGACTAAGTTCTAATCAAAGAGAAGAGTGTTTGAAACCACTGGTTTTAACACAAGACACTTGATCCACTATAAATTTACAAAATTAATTGCACAGTTCATGCTTGTCATGCACAGAAAGGCAGCCACAAGCACCAAAGAAAAACTGTAAAAAAAAAAGAAACCAAAACTAAAGACTGACAAATTTACAGGGTTTACTACATGTACCATGGAGAAACATCAAACACCAAGAAAAAAGTTAAAGGGGAAACTTACAATTACCTGCTGGTCTGAGGGAATAAATTCGAGAGCTTTCTGGATAACACGGCAGCCGTACATCTGCAATGCCAATGACAGGACGTGGCCTCGAATCCGCTCTGCCAAAGCCAGCTTCTGGTCAAGGCTGCCAAACTAGACATAATGTGAGTAAACACCATTACTTAGGAGGAAAGAAACCAGAGAAGGCAAAGCGTCCACTATTCTGTATCCACCACCAGCACACCTCTTTTAGCCCCGTCACCTATGATTAGCTAAACCTTTCGTTTAAAAAGCCTTTGTTTCTTCAAGCCAGTAGTTCTCAGCCTCTGATTATGAGGAACGCTTTTTAATGTTAAAAAATTTCTCAGATATCCAATAGCAGTAGTTTCACTACTAATATCTGCTAAACAAATACGTAATTCCTCAAAGCTGCCATTAATCCATTAATACCATTAAATGAATCTATACTCCATTAATTACAAGAGCGTTTATATTTATTCTAAAAATAATAACACATGTAGGAAACATTGTTTATTAGGGCTTTAGACAACGTCTAATCTTCCTCAGAAGACTCAGACTTCTTGCCGCACATCTACAGCACTACAGGCACCTGAGGTCTGTGGACTGAGAAGTTCCTCTCTCGTCTACTTGACGTTCAAGCCAAAGCGCACATGGACACACTGTTTGGAATTAGTGTTCTACATCCCTCCAAGAATTGATATCGTCTATTTACACAAGGCAACACTGAGGAAAAAGTGAGCAGCATCAAGAGGTAAGGCTGCACAATGTTAAAACTCTTCCCAGAATGTGTTTCCATCCCTGGCTTTTCATTTGTTTTTGAAGAGCATAACCATGAGACTGGAGGAGACTTTACGAATAATTAGCTTGTCCAACCCACTCACCTTCCATGCAAGGGAACTAAGGTCCACGGACATTTTCTAAGCCAAGAAAGTTCTCTAGCTTGTCCCAAATCATACAGCTATAATCCACTGTTCATTCTGCTACCCCTAGCTGCACTAACCTCTGGAGCTGGAGATCTCTAGATTTCTATATCTGTGACAAAATAGCAGTGAAAAGACATTCTAAAATCAAAAATACAAGAATCATATTTAGGTTGGTTTCTTAGCCCATAGCTGGAGAACTCAGAGTCAAAAAACTTCAGTGTTTATGAGAAAAGCTGGGAGGATAAAGGCTGTGAGTGATCCATTTTTTATTTACACAACAAAATAAGATGTAAGAAGTTTCAAATTTCTTTTGTTTGGGGGTAGGTAAGGCGCAGAGTTCCAGCATCTTCCCCACGAACCAGATTCTTCATCTCAATGTTTCATTCCTTTCTGGATTTATAACTTGGGGTTGTTGATACCAGGGCACCAGGGCTACAACGGTAAGCAAAAATCCCTGCCATTCTGACATTTTAGTTTAGTAGGGGAAACAGACATTATCCAACAATCTCATTAATCCTTTCTAAAGACAATGGTAACAAGAGCAGACATTATTCACATTAATGGAGGAAAAATAAGGAACCAAGGCCAAAGGACCACCCAAGAAGCAGCGTTTATCAATCTTCATGATGGCAGTTTATGATGAAAAACACTACAGTTGGTGTCCAAAGATAATTCTCTAGGAATCCTAAAAAAAATTAATTCCTTTTTCAGAACATTTTATTGTGATCCTACTAAAATGATCTTACAAGGATTATTTCCTCCAAAAATGATATGTTTAGTGAAACTACTGAAACAATCAGAAATAATGTGCTGGATCCTAAATGGGGAAAATGGTTCTCCAAACACACTTCCAAAACAGACTGGCATCATCTGCTTGGGTACTTAAATGATATACTTCTGAATTGGAGAAACATTTAAAAGCTCTTCAAAAAGACTACACACACTTCATTTTGAGGACTGGAATGGGACTGTAGTTCTGCAAACAGCTAATGAAAATCAAAACGCTCTGGAGATTATCTCAAGTCAAAGGCGAGAAAGAACAAAGGCTTACTTCAAAGAACTTCTGAATGACGTAATTTCCAAATACATCCACCATTAGCTGGTAAGCGGCCTGGAGGATCTCATTGAAGACAAGCTGGCGCTCAGCTGGTGTGGCACGCTCTAGTTTCAGCTGAATGAATCTGAAGTACAAAGGAAAAAGGGCAATCACAGCACTTTAGGAAGACGTAGAAATAAATAAGGATTAGCTCAATTTATATAACGTATCAGTTTTGAAACTATATGTATGTGTGTTGTGTATGCGCATATACACTGGCGCACGTGCACACACACACAATGGTGTTATTTAAATAAATCACTTGTGCTCACTTGAGGAATTTCTAAAAAAGAAAAAAAAATTTTATAGTGTGAAGTATCCCCTAACTTGAGCTTTTAAAAGTATACTTAAATTTTAGTATATTTCATTACAGTAGGACATATGTACAAAATTTTATTTATGTATGGGGTTGAGAGGGAGGCGAAAAGAGGGGCAGGAAAAGAGAGGAGAGGGTGAAGGCAGGCATAACACAGGGAAAACTCTACCCGACTTTTTCCTTTAGAAACCAGTCCCACATCAATAAACTCAAAGCTTATGGCCCTTACTATAGTCTTTCACTCATATTCGTATGAAGTGGTACTCATTAATAATGTGGAACAGTTGTTATAAATGTCTGCACTGGCTTCAGAAGTAGCAACTACTCATTTTGTCTTTTTTAGCTCAGGTGACTATACCAGAAAAACCAGTAGCAAGCTGGCAGAACTTAAAGAGGAGGCAGATTCTTCACAAACTGTTTCAGTGGCACAGTCAGAGAGAAAAAAAAGAGCAAGAGACAAACAGTAAAGAAGGATTGGTGGTGTCACCATAACTATGCTTTTCCCCAGGACCAGGGTCCCTTTCTGTGAAGCCCACTGGAACAGTCCAACAGGGAGGGGTAACCCAAGCACAGTTCTGTGTTTTTTAATAGCTTCTTCTCTCTCACCTCTGCAGGGACTCTCACTTCTGCAGAGTGAAACAACAAAGAAAAGTGGTGGAGTTGTCTTACTCTTGAGCATCAGAGATCCAAACTTCCATGTGAATAATATCTCTGAGAGCAAGATTCTTAATAGTGATTAAAGCAGCAAAAGTGTGCATACTTTGTGTTAGTGTTTCTGTTTCCTAAACTGCTGACATTCTGTGAGGCTCTCATGAAGGAGGAACACCAGGCTCATCTTTCAGAAAGGTAAAAAGGTTTGTTTTAAGCATGTGATCCAGACTACTAAATGGCTCTTTTCAATCACTTGTATATCTGGTGAGCCTCACATCCACATCCCTCTGAAATAAATAACAGAAGCATACCAAGAGGCAACCTCTGTTTCAATTATTTTATGGCAATTTACTTAGTGTATACTTTATCTGAAGCATGGAATGCAAGGCATTAAAATTTCAGTTACCTTAAATGCCAAAGCCAAGTCCTCACCTGGACCCATGCTGGTCTTGGGAAAATTCCATTATATGCCCAGCAATCTCCCGTAGTTGTAAATTGGGATACCGGTTATTTCGAAAATCTTCCAAAAGCCTGCTCCTGCCAGAGGGCATGACATCAGACATTCCATATCGCAAACGGGAGGAAGAAAAAAGGGTGCTGCTGGGGCTGAAGAGGCTGGAGGCACTGCTCGCGCTGCGGTACTTGGCTTCAGCGCCTGGAGCAGCAGAGATGTATCTTCCACTGCCATTTGTGAGTCCTCCTGTTGGTTACAGAACAGGAGAACTCAAGACTCATTCTTAACCAACTTTGTTCAGTAGAGGAAAAAGCATCTCACACATGAAAGCCTGCATCATCTCTGATTTCTTCTCAATTGTTGCTTGTGTATTAAGATTCAATTCTATTAGTGCCATGACTTTCATAAGGCCAACTTGCCGAGCTGGAAGGAAACTTGTGCACAGAGATTGAGAGGGGAATGCTTTAATCAATGATAAGAGACTGCAGGCAATAATGGAGCAACAGTGTAGCTCTAAGTAACTAAAATGATGGGGACAGCGGCTGCCGTCTGAACCAGCATCCGAGCACCAGAAATCAGAAAACACAAAATGCACAGAGACTTCAGTGGTTTTCCACTCTGAGCTCTGTGGAGACGCCTGCCACTGCTTGAGTCATTCCCACTCCCATTTGAAACCCTCTCTTAAAAGAAATTCAGGGTACCCAGATTAGTCTGTTTTATATAAGGAACACCCCAAAAAGCTCTGAAGAAATGGTTCTGTCGCTAAATGGAAGTGTGAAAAACACTAAGGCACCCCAGGCCAAGGACAGGGGTAGGAAAAAAGACATATGCTTGGAAATGGAAGGTTTCAAGTTCTTCATCAGGCATGGGCAGCTCTTAACACCTTCTATTGGGACAGAGCCTGAAGTGATTGCAGTAGCAACAACTTTCATGCCACTGACATTGCTGTTTTGAATGATGACAAGGGAATAATAATCGTGAATCCCTCGAAAGATAAAATAGAGATATGACCAAAAGGCTTATCAAAACATGCATCAGAGTATTAAGTTATAATGAGTATATATTTTCAATATTCTTATTTTTTTTTACAAGGGTGTTATTTTTTTTTACCTTTAGATTGTACTATAAAAACGATGTGAAGCCTTTTTTCATTTTTCCCCCCACTCCTTTTACACAAAAAAGCAAAGCAGGTAAGAAGTACCACATAAACCACAAAGAGTGTAGATGAATAACAATTCAGGATCCAAGAGAAAAGTCACCCAACACAAACTGCCCATTAACTTCTTCTTGAGTTTTAAGGAATGAGTTCAATGGTAGCCACAAAAGGATACCCAGCTTGGATTTCTCCACAGAATTCTAGGGCCCAGCTTCAAAGGTCTGGGTCTCAATGAAAGTGATGGAACCAAAAGGAGATGGCTCAATGTTAAAATGTGTACAACAGTTATTGAGCATTTGTCCCACGCCAGGCTCTATGCTAAAAGTTTATGTCACATAAATTTTCTATTGAATTCTCACTGGCATTTTGGAAAAGAAATTTTTAATTCCCATTTATGTAACAGAAAATTATGACCCAAAGAGGTGAAATGCTGTCCAAAGATACAAAACCCAAAATTATCACAGCCAGAATCTGTCACAGGACCCGACTCCAGAGTCGGTGCCCTTGCAACCACAGACTCATTCTTAGCCTCAGTTATATCAAATTTTCTTGTTATAAAGGACATTATTATTCCTGTAAAATTCCATAATATTTCTTAATCCAAATGGAAAACATTTCTTTAAGGAAAGGAAGAGAGGAAATTTATAAGAAAAGAGAATTGTAGCCATATGGCTGCTCTTTATTCCAGTTCAGAAACAATTCTTTCTTCCCTGACTTAAGACTGGGGAGAAATGGGCAAAGAGGTGGCAATCAAGTAGGTCAGCAGGTACTGGGAGAGTGTGATATCAGCAAGGAACATGCTTAAGAAGAAAGAATAGCACGAACCCAAAAAGCTTGAAGAACAATTTAAAGGTATTTTAAGAACCTGGTCACTAACAAAGGCACTTAGGAAAAAGTAACAAATCAACAGAGAAACAGAACCAAACTCCTAAAAGGCCTGATAAACATCCATATTAACATGGAAGGTAGCCAGGTCCTTGGTGACAAGACTGAATGACGGGAACCAACCCCGAACACTGTCCTACCTCTATATGTCCAATGACACATATGAGCCAATAAATGCACTTATTGTTTAAGCTACTATTAGTTGGATTTTCTGTTGGCCAAAAGCATACTGACTAATCTGTAACACAAAGGACTGGCGTGAATAATGGGAAAAACCTACAATAAAACTTTATACATTTGCCATGCAGTTTTGATTTTTGGCTCTGGTCTCTTGGGATACCAGACAGCATATACATACAAGCACACACATTTGCACATACGCACACAGCTTTTATTATTGACAAAGAAAGTATACAAATCTGAAAAAAGAAAAGAAATTTTCCCAGGTACTATATTATAAATGGCAAACTGACAGTTAACAGGAGTATTTTGCCTGGGCCAAATAATTTTTCTTTAAACATTAAACCAACGCTTAAAGTAGATCTTTGCTTAAAATTGTAGTTTTCTGGTTGTTTTTGAAAAGGCACCTGGCAAATAGTAGACCATCAGTAAGTATTTGCTGACTGAATCTCCTTTAGATGGGGAATATGCAGAAGTGTTATTTTCCAGTTAACTATAGTTTACACACCTACATGTGCTTGTATCCAAACACCTGTGCCCCTGGAGGCAGCCCCTGAAAGTGTTAGAGTTTGCAATCCTTGTTTCAAAAGGAACATTTCATATAGGGCCTCAAATGGAGCCTCTTAGTGATTTCACAAAGTCTTCTACAGTATTTTGACACTAGTGGATTTCACAGAGCTGTGTCCTAGGACAACATTCCACAGAAATTAAGGGCTTCAATGTTTTGTTTAAATTAGTATGTGCATGTTTCCAGTTCCACATGTAAGGGGCTCGGAAGTCAATATTCCATCCTAACAACAAGTAAAAAGCTCAACAGATTGAAAAATCAACAATTCTTCTTGGATCCATAAGAGAGGGGAGGACATACAGCAAACCACTGCCCCCAAGACTGGAGAGACAGGCGAAAAAAGGTCATCACAGCTACCAGAGCAGGAACTTGGGCGGACACTACCACTAAAACCAGTAAATACCGGAATAGAAAAACCTGAACTATAACCGACAAATTGCTAGAGGCTCAGTGTGGATGGGGGATCCAGTCGTGGGGGCCCCCACAATATTGTGAGATTTACCTCCGGGAGCCCAACCAGGTCCCACAATAAATATCAGAAAAAATTTCCTTGGGCTTCCAGCAGGGTGAAGAGAAAAGGAACAATTTTGAAATAGGCCAGAGCACTGTATTAACAAAGTCTGCCCCCTCAGGGGAAACTAGTTAACCACAGCCTAATTGGCTGGGTTATTATCAGAGAAGGAACTGATCGAGAGAAGGGAAATACACAACTCCAGCCTACTCAAACCACCCTGTCCTACCAAAAGGAGGATAAAAAAACCTAAGAAACACTTGTGAAGTGGACAGTCCCGAGGCACACGCTCCTAAAAGGCTGAGACCTAATCACAGGACTCCAGAAGTCGTCCCCTCCCCCACACCTCACCACGTCACCAAAAGCCTATTTACAGCAGTCCCTTTTCCCCAGTACACCAGGCACGGCTATTAAAAATAAATTGCAAGGCATACCAAAAGGCAAAAAACAATTTGAAGAGAAGACCAAGCATCAGAAACATACACGAGGCCGGCCCCGTGCCTTAGCAGTTAAGTGCGCGCGCTCCGCTACTGGCGGCCCGGGTTCGGATCCCGGGCGTGCACCGACGCACCGCTTCTCCGGCCATGCTGAGGCCGCGTCCCACATACAGCAACTAGAAGGATGTGCAACTATGACATACAACTATCTACGGGGGCTTGGGGGGGGGGGGGGAGGAAGATTTGCAATAGATGTTAGCTCAGAGCCGGTCTTCCTCAGCAAAAAGAGGAGGATTAGCATGGATGTTAGCTCAGGGCTGATCTTCCTCACCAAAAAAAAAAAAAGAAAAAAGAAAGAAAGAAACATACATGGCAGGGATGCTGGAATTATCAGACCAGGAATTTTTTTTTTTTTTTTTTTGTGAGGGAGATCAGCCCTGAGCTAACATCCATGCTAATCCTCCTCTTTTTGCTGAGGAAGACTGGCTCTGAGCTAACATCTATTGCCAATCCTCCTCCTTTTTTCGCCCCCAAAGCCCCGGCAGATAGCTGTATGTCATAGTTGCACATCCTTCTAGTTGCTGTATGTGGGACGCGGCCTCAGCATGGCCGGAGAAGTGGTGCGTCGGTGCGCACCCAGGATCCGAACCCGGGCCGCCAGCAGCGGAGCGCACGCACTTAACCGCTAAGCCACGGGGCCGGCCCAGACCAGGAATTTAAAACTATGATTAATATGCTAAGGGCTCTAATGGATAAAGTAGACAGCTTGCAAGAGCAGATGGGCAATGTAAGCAGATAGCAGGAAATCCTAAGAAAGAACCAACAAGAAATGCTGGAAATAAAAAACACTGTAACCGAAATGAAGAATGCCTTTGATTAATTGATCTGACAGATAAACAGTTTGTTTAAAATAATAATAGCAACAATGTATTCAATTACATATGCTTATGTATGCTTTACACAAGTGAAATGAATGACAGCAATGATACAACGGCCAGGAGGAAAGAATTAGATTTGTTATTATAAGGTACTCACACTACACATGAAGTGACATAGTCTTTGAAAATGGACCTGGATTAGTTGTAAATGTATGATGCAAACTCTAGGACAACCACCAAAAAGTTAATAAAAAAAAAAAAGTATAACTTATATGTTAAGAAAGGAGAAAAAACAGATTCATAAAATGCTCAACTAAAACCACAAAAGGCAGAAAAAGAGTAGAAGAAAAAAATAGAAACAAACAAACAAAGGCAACAAATAGAAAATAGCAACGAACATGGTAGATATTAATCCAACTATATCAATAATCACTTTGAATGTCAATGGTATAAATATATCAATTAAAAGACAGATTGTCAGAATGGGTCAAAAAACACGACCCAACTATATGTCGTCTACAAGAAACCCACTTTAAAAATAAAGACACATATAGATTAAAAGTAAATGGATGAGGGGCCGGCACCATGGTATAGTGAGTGGTTAAGTTCAGCGTCTTCCACTTTGGCAGCCAGGGTTTGCAGGTTCAGATCCTGGGTGTGGACCTACACCACTCGTCAACCACACTGTGGTGGCGACCCACATATAAAATAGAGGAAGACCGGCATAGATGCTAGCTCAGGGCTAAACTTCCCCAAGGAAAAGAAAAAAGTAAATGGATGAACAAAAATATACTGTGCTAAATTAATATGTACTTCAATTGTTTTATGTAAGTCTATGAAAGGGTTTTCTGCCAGCAGCCATCTAGTATTCCACCCTCTTGCTATGTGGAATGTTTTGGTTCCTTTGTTTTTTGTATTCATAGATCTGATAGGTGCCTAATGGACAAAGCCCTGCCTTATTCGCCTTTAAAGATAAATTCTCAAGGCCCCCAACATCTGGCCCTGTACTTAACACAGGCAGAGGCAATACTGCTCACCAAAATGTTGATAAAATAAGTTCTCCCCAATCTACTCCCTAATACCACAGCCAGGTAGCCCTAAATTAAAATAAGCTAAGACAAATTGTCTTTAGTACATAATACTGAGTCCAAAGTAAGTTAATTTTCACATAATTAGTTTTACAGATGACAAGTCACTTTCAGAGAACCAGGTGCATTTCCCTTTAGAAAGGAGAAGTACCTAAAGGCACACACATGTCTAGTTAACAGCCTGAAATTAGTATAGGTTACTGAAAAATACATTAGAATCATCTACTGCAGTTCAGGCAGGGACAGAGAAAACCTTTCCGTGTTTGAATTTTGCTTTTCTTAAAGGACTAAGGGCACATACCACCTTGAATTTAAAAGACAGGAAGAATCAATTTTAAGAAGATAGGAATTCCATCATGAAAATAAAACTAAATGCTTAGATTCTTTTGCCCTGAACAGATTACAAACTTTTGAGCTCCTTTTCACTATATTTCAACACTGTGGGAATCAACGGGCACAATACTTTTTTCCCAGTGTACATGAAAAGGCTGGGAGTTGTCAATCATGCACATAATAATAAATTACATCTGCTACTTCTTGATGCTTAGAGTTTAAAAGTGGTACAATCTGTGGATTATGAAGACAACCATAAGCATGAAGAATCATTTCAGGAAATCGGGAGGGGATGGGTGTTAAGATGGAGAGATCTATGGGTAGGCAGGACATGAAAACTTAAGGTAAGAATCAGACTTTTGGTACACTCACATCCATATCCTTTACTTTTTCTTGTTGAGCTGGAAGGTGGAACTTATTAGAGATGGATGCTTTAGGTATAGGTGAGAGCCTAAAGGTCTCATTAACTCATATATAAACCACAAATGAGGATTACAGATCTAGTTGTTAGTAATATTATTTAAATAGTAATATTAATAATTACAAAAACAATACTTTTCAATTGAGAAATATAACACATACTTAGGCCAAACAAAATAAATAATTGCAAAATCTGCCTTGCTTGGAGTCATAAAAACCGTATGACTAAACATGCATACGCATGTGTGTATATTCATGTATGGGCGAGATGGGAGGGAGAGACTGAAAGAGGGAAAATGGGAGGGAGATTTCACTTTTTAAAAAATTACCACCCTATGCCAACAAATTTGACAACTTAGATAAAATGGACAAATTCCTAGAAAGTCACAAATTACCAAAACTGACTCAAGAAGAAATGGAAACTCTGAACCTACAAGACATAAAGAAACTGAACTAGTAATTAAAAATCTTCCCACAAGTAACAACCAAGCCAGGATGGCTTCATTGTTGAATTTTATCAAATGTTTTACCAATTCTCCACAAACTCTTCCATAAAATAGAGGGGGGTGGTATATTTCCAACGTATGTTATAAGGTAAATATCACCATGATAAGGAGTCAAACAAAGACATCACAAGAAAGGAAAATGACAAATATCTTTCATGAACAGAAGCAAAAATCCTCAACAAAATTATTAACAAACCAAATCCAACATGACCAAGTGGGATTTATCCCTGGAATGCAGGGTTGGATCAACATTCAAAAAGCAATTAATGTAATACACCATATTCATAGAATAAAGGATAAAAGCCACATAATCATCAATAAAGGCATAAAAAGCATTTAACAAAATCCAAAAGCGATTCATGACAAAACTCTTAAACTTGGAATAGAAGGGAACTTAACCTGATAAATGGGATCGATGAAAAACCTACAATGATCATACTTAAAGGTAAAAGAGGAACACTTTAACCTTAAGATCAGGAACAAGGCAAGGATGAGTGCTCTCATCTATTCTATTTAACACAGTGCTTAAAGTTCTAGCCAGTGCAATCAGGCAAGAAAAAGAAACAAAAGGCATCCAGATAAGAAAAACTGCCTTTACTCACAGGTAACATGATCCTATATATAGAAAATCCTAAGGAATCCACCCAAAACTATTAGAATTAATTAATTAGAACTAATAAATAAGTACAGAAAATTTGCAGAATATAAGAACACATAAAAATCAATTGCATTTCTATGTTTAAGCAACAAACAATCCAAAAATAAAACTAAAATTCCATTCACAAAAGCATAAAGAAAAATAAAATATGCAGGAACAAATTTAACAAAAGCTGTGTATGACCTGTACACTGAAAATTTCAAAACTTTGCTGGGGAAAATGATGCATGCATAAAGATGAACTATCACCTCACACAATACAAAAAATTAACTCAAAATGGATCACAGCCTTAAATGTGAGCTAAAACAATAAAACTTTTAGAACAAAATACAGTAGAAAATCTTTTAAGACCTTGAGTTGGGCAAAGATTTTTATACCAGAAAGCAGGATAAACTGGACTTCATCAAAATTAAAAGCTATCGCATTTCAAAAGAAGTCATTTAAAAAATGAAAAGACAAAACAAAAGACCAGAAGAAAATACAGTTGCGTGTCACTAACAACAGGGATCCATTCTGAGAAATGTGTCGTTAGGCAATTTGTCGTTGTGCAAACATCATAGAGTATACTTACACAAACATAGATAGTACAGCCTACTACCCACTTAGGCTACATGGTACTAATCTTATGGGACCACTGTCTTATATGCAGTCCATCATTACCCAAACCATCATTGTGCGGCACATGACTGTATACGCAAAACATGTATCTGATAAAGGACTTGTATCTAGAACATATAAAGAACTCTTACAACTCATTAACAAGACGACAAACAATCCAAATCAAAAAATGGGCAAAAAATATGAGCAGGCATTTCACCAAAGATATATGAATAGTTAACGAGCACATGAAAAGATGCTCAACATAATTAGTCATTAGGGCAATAAACACTAAAACCACAATGACATACCATTTCATGCCCACTAGAATAGCTATATTAAATAAGACAAGAACAAATGTTGGTGAGCATGTAGAGAAATTGTAATCCTCACACATTGTTGAAGGGAATGTAAAATGGTACACGAACTTGGAAGACAGTTTGGCAGCTTCTCAAAAAGTTTTACACAAAACTAACATACAATTCAGTAATTCTACTGCTAGAGAAATGGAAACAAGTGTCCATAGAGAGACTTACATGCAAATGTTCATAGCAGCATTATTTCTAATAGCCAAAAACAGTAACCAAACAGACTTCCTTCAATTGTGAGTGGTTAGACAAAATGTGGTATATCCATCAAATGGAAGACAACTCAGCAATAAAATGGAATAAACTACTGACACATATTACATTATGGAAGAAATCTCAAAAGAATAAGAAGGGAAAGATGTCAAACAAAAGAGATCACATATTGTATGGTTCCATTTATATGCAATGTTCAGAAAAGACATATTTAAAAAGAGAAAATAAGGGCCAGCCTGGCGGCATAGCAGTGAAGTTCACAAGCTCTGCTTCGGCAGCCCAAGGTTCACAGATTCGGATCCTGGGTGTGGACCTACGCACCGCTTATCAAGCCATGCTGTGGCAGGCATCCCACATATAAAGCAGAGGAAGATGGGCACAGATGTTGGCCCAGGGCCAATCTTCCTCAGCAAAAAGAGGAGGATTGGCAACAGATGTTAGCTCAGGGCTAATCTTGCTCACCAAAGAAAGAAAGAAAGAAAATAGATCAGTGGTTGACTGGGGCTTAGAGTTTGAATGGGGATTAACTGTAAATGGTCATGAGGAATCTTACTGAGGGGATAAAAATATTCTAAAACCGATTTATGATGATGGTTGCACAATTCAGAAAGTTACTAAAAATCACTGAATTGTACACTTGAAATGGGTGAATTTTATGATATGGAAGATATAAATCAATGAAGTTGTTTTTTAAAAAAAGAAGTTTGGTCTTTTGACAAGAGGTAATGGAAAAAGCATTGAAGAATCTTAAGCAGGCACTCAACAAGTGATCTCTGAACAAATAATGAGAAAAATAACTAAGCAGGTCACTGATATTTTTCAGAGTATCCTAACACACATTTGATTACTGGGAGGAAGCATGAAAATGATATCAGAGAGAAAAGATATACACTGGGATAACAGAGATATAGGGTGGAATGTGCATTCGAATACTTACTAGCTGTGTGGTATTATGAAAGCCGTTAAGCCATGCTGAGTTTAAGTTTCCCTGTGTAGAACAGAGTTATTTGAGTATTTAACGCATGAATAAACACAACAAACACAATGAATGAATGCTTAATACGGTTGTTAGAGATCCAAGAACTGATGGCTGGTGGCAGCAGTGAAGCAGTAGTAATAATAGAAGCTATATGAGGTATGGCCAATTCATATTTGGTAAAGAAATAAGTTTCTTGGACCAAAATGTCTTGAGGGCCTTTGTATAGATAGACACTGTTAGAAACAAAGTACCAAATCTCTATTTTCTCTAGGTTAAAACTAAAGCATACAAGAACTCTTTTCTCAAGGAAACAGACTGAGCTGAGGCAAAGCTCTAGCGATCAAGACACAAAGATCCTCAGGAATGACACGTATGAGTCACGCAGTGCATGCAGCAATGGAAGTCCAATGTAAACACTTAAAGCAAAATTGCTTAAACAAGATAAATATTTTTTAAAAGGAAAGATATGTTAAAAATAAAACTAGGCAAACAGCAAGAGTAATTAAAATAAGAAATAACTCGCACCAATAGTTATTTCCTACTTCACAGGGGAAACGCAAATTAAAGAATGAAGTATTTCATTAAATTGCTGACATGTTTACTGGAAAGAAGAAAGGCACCATGCATGCGAGTAATGTTTCCAGCTCCATTTTCAAACACCAAGAACCACAGCATTTAGTTCAGGGGTTGACAAACTACAGCCCACAGGACAAATCTGGCCTGCCAACTCTTTCTGTGAACCAAGTTTTATTGGAAGACAGCTACACACTCATTTACATGTTGTCTGTGGCTGCTGCTGCACTTCGACGGCAGAGTTAAATATTCACTACAGAGACCATCTGATCTGCAAACCTAAAATATTTACTATCTGGCTCTTTACAAAAAAGTGTTTGCAGATTTCATTTGTTCAGTACTCAGTATGAGCTGACACAGTTCAAATGTTCAAACCAAGGAATTAAAAGGTAAGATTTCTGGATCTGATAATGCACTGGTTTAAAAGATATCCTGGGCACATCATGTGACAGGCTATACACTGATATTGCATGCTTTGGAGTCAAAAGGTTTGACTTTACATCTGTTCAGATATGAGAAGACTTAGGCAAGATATTTAAGTCACTAATATCTCACTTCTGTATCATGGGCATAATACCTATACCTTCCAGAGTTACATGTACAGCACACAAAACCATTAATAGTAGCACCTAATAACAACTCAATAAATATTAGTTCCTTCCATCTATATACTACACTAGAACTTTCATCTATCCCTTATAATTCTGCAGCAACCCTAAGTCTTTAAAGCCAGGCATTCTGTCACCAGGAAATACTGTTGTGCAATGTATCCCCATTCCCCTATCTACTCAATATGGACTGACTTACCAGTCTGGAATGTCTCTACCACTTTACTAAAGTAGTGTCCACATACAACCTGAGACCATCAATTCTACAACTATAGTTCTCACCATCTGAAATTTCAAGATACACACATACACACAAATGTATACATATATACACAGATACATAATTTTGCCTTAAAACTCATCTCTCAAACTCAGAGATAGCACTCTTAGTTCTAGAATAATAACTATATCATCCTATCACCTTCAAGACTTTTTTTGATTTTTATAAATCATTTCCCAGTCTTTGTCTTTCCAAATGCAAGCATACTGTTCATTTTTAGTCAGTCCTCATTTGTGAGTCCATAAAGCCACTTTTAATCCTGCTGGTTAAAAGCTAAAAAAAGTCCATGTAAACTACTGACTTTGGATGATAACGATTGTCAATGTCGGTTCATCAAAGGTACCACTCTGGTGGGGGATAATGAAAACGTGGGAAGCTATGCGTGTGTGGGGCAGTGGGTATATGGGAAATCTCTGTATTTTCCCCTCAATTTTGCTATGAATCTAAAACTGCTCTAAAAAAAATAAAGCCTTAATTAAAAAAGAATAATAATAATAATAAATAGAAGTTCAAAAAACCCAGAATCTTCTAGGCGAAGTGGCCACTCATGATGATTTTTCCCAGGACAGTCCTGATCTAGGCCTGTCATCATAGAGCAATTATTAATAGCACCCTCACTCACTCTTAAAAGTGTCCTGGGTGGCATGATAAATTATATGGTCACACTACCTCTACGTCTCAACTTTCCCCATCTAAAACATAAATCAGCATCTCAAAACCCAAACTTGATAAATAACTGGGGGAAGGGAGTATGCACCATCTCCCATCTCTTGAAAGATTTAGAAATATGCCACCAAAGTGTCAATAAGTTTTGATTCTTATAGCCTGCTGCTTAGGATCCTCTTTTGCCGCCTCATTTTCTAGGATCTAGATGGTAACATTTTTAAAATCCCATATTTATAACAACCTAAACGCATAATTGGGAAATATATATCTATACTCAAAAACATACTATGTAGTTTAAAATGTATATACAATTTTTTTAAGAATCTGGCAAAATTTTTTAAATAAAATGCTTTATGTGAAAAAGATATTAAATGTACACATGGAGGGGGAGCCTGGAAAATAAGGCAAAATATTAATTATGGTGATATTTCAGTGGTGATATATTCTTTTTCTCTCTGTCTCTGTGTTTTCCAGCTTTACGTAAAATGAATCTGTACTGTGTTTATAATGAAAGCCTCTCACATGTAGCCAAAGAACAAGATGTTTCATACTAAAGCTGAAGTGAATATACAGGGGATGCACCCAAACTTTAATAAATCCAAAACTGCTATGCTATCTAGGTACAGCCTAAATAACATGAGGTACTTAAGGAAGGCACAGAACACCCAGGACACTTCTGGGATAAAGGGATTGTCCTTTGCTTATGCAAAGTATTTCTAATGTCATCAGTGGCAAGAGATTTCTAGAGTTCAAGGTGGTGTTAGAGTAATGGTTCTTACCCAGGTTTAAGCTTGAAGAGGATCCATGTGAAGAGAGGGAAGGAGGTGGTGTCTGTGAATGTCCTGGTCCCTGACTAGGGAGAGGCATGCCCACGGGTCCAGGAGAGGAGGAAAAGCTAAGGCCGTTATAAAAACTGTGTCCAATGGGGGTCAAGCTGCTCGATGTCCTCTTATAAAGGTCACTGCTGCCAGTCAGGGAGTCACGGCGGGAGCCACTGCCAGTGTTGGAGTTTGCAACTAAAATGGAATTAAAACAATGCAGATAAGAACAGGCCTGTTCTTCGAAGAACAAGCCCAGTGATCTGTTCCTAATACTTTGATCCAGACTCCTTACCACCGCAAATTTGTCAGCAGAGACAGCCTAACTGTTCATGTGGCAGTTCTAGGGGCAGGTAAAGTAATAAAGAGGACATGGCTCAAGTTAACATGAAACTTTTGTTCAAACCATCACACGTATGCTAAATTTACCTTCCTTTTGTGTCACATATTATGGGGTGGGGGTGGATTAAAAAGCTCTGACGGCCACATAAGCTATGGAAAAGGTGAAAGAAAATGGGCTAGAAAGAATGCCTTTCATCAACCCAAAGGTTCTAGTAGAAAAATGGAGTACAGAAAAAAGATTTGTAAATGGGATATTGCCCCACTACACAAGAATTATATATGAAAGCCTGTTTTCTCAATGGGTTCAATCAAGAGTTATTACTAGTGCCCAATTCCAATTTAAGATACTTTCTCTCAAACATGCCCTTCTGTTTTGAGATTATACTGTTTTACAAACACTGCAATTACCCCATTGTTTACCTTACTATTTCCTGCTTTTTTCTCCCATCAAGCATTAAAAATATCTTGGTCTAATTTCCTTCCTCCCACTTTTCCATAATATCCACCTTAATTCTTCTCAAAAGACTGGAGAAAACCCATTACTCTTTAAGCCCTGCAGATTGTGGAGCACACTACCCTGCGATCTTTGGTAAGTCCTCCTCCCTCAGTTTTTAACATCCACATTTCTATACTTCCCTCCACATTCTTCCCAGTGCCTATAAAAATCTCCCCTGGTTTTCTATCTCTGAAACCAATCAACTATGAAAGTGTAACAACATGAGCATAAACCTGAAATAGGCCCCAACTGTATAACTTAATTTTAATACTCCATCATCTCAAAGATACGTGAGACGGCTGGATTCCCACGGGGCTCGGTCCAGATCTGCCTGTGGTATCTGTCCAGGGTTCCATGCATTGTCAGTGTTCCATAAAGACTATAAACATAATTAAAATTCAGTTTTAACAGTACATCAGTCTGATTTCTACCTGCTGTTCCAAACCCTCCAAGGGCTGATCCCAGGGTGGCGCCGAGAGAACTGCTACTTCCAAATCCCAAGGATGTGTTGGCAGGCTGCGCAGAGCCCTGGGAGAAGAGGGAGCTGCTCTGTGAATTGCTGCTCAGAGAGTTGTTGCCATAGAAAGAGCTGGATGCCAGGTTGTTATTGGGCTGCTGCTGGGGCTGAGGCTGAGGCTGCTGGGTTCCTAAAGGGCGAAATGGTCCATTTGTTGTTCCAGCAAGACCACCGGCTGCTCCATTTGCTGAAGCTGCGGCCGCTGCAACAGCTATGAAGAAGAAAGCAAACCATTCAGCTATTAAAGGAATTGGCCACATTTCCAAACTACATTGTTATCCTTTTGAAAACCTTTTAATGCTGCCATATCTTTTCAAAGCAGACACAAACCTTGTAAAGAACTATACAAATCTCTCTTTGATCCCTTCATCTGAAGCTTCTATTTTCTATTTCTACTTTCAATTTGAAGTCAAAATACCACTGAAGCCAAGTTCACTATGTTGGTAGCTTTAAAGAGTCTGTAGTTTAAAATAGGTACAGATATCAAATGTACTCACTCTAAATACAACTACTTCCTAAAATCTCGAGTTCCACAAATACCTATGTTAAGGACATTTTTCCAGAACCACTGTCAACCAAATACTATAGTCCCTTAAATTCCTAAGCCACGTGAGCATGCTGCCCTCTTCTAGATGTTCCCAATTTAAAAATATATATATAAAGCTTAAAACCTATTACCCCCTCAACCAAAATGTATTGCTCTGCCACTTCTTACTACTACTTCCTCCCACTTCCTCCATCCCTGCCCCCCTGCAAAAAACAACAACCAAAAAACAAAAACAAACAAAAAAACACATTATCTTAAAATAATGACATGGACTTCTACAAAATTAGCCTTGGACTTCTGCCAAGGGTATCATTTTGTATGAGTAATCCAACTTCCTATGCTCACAGTGCAGCAGGTCCTTGCTGCTAACCAGCTGGTACATGCTGTCAACAGAATCAGAATCTATTGAGGTCACTTGCTTCTGCTTCTCCGAAATATCACTGGGTAGAAATGCTCTACTGAGAATTGTCAAAGTGTATTTCAACATTTTAAGTATGATCCGTTGTCCCCTTTTCTCCTGCTTCTCCGAAATATCACTGGGTAGAAATGCTCTACTGAGAATTGTCAAAGTGTATTTCAACATATTTTAAGTATGATCCGTTGTCCCCTTTAGAATTCTGACATGAATCCACTAAGATGTGAGCTCACCTGCTTGTGCTGCTGAGGAACTAATGATGACTGGGGCGGGAGCTACAAGTCGAACAGGAGCGCCAAGACCATTTCTCGCTCCGGCATTCACCACAAGGGCACCAGTTTGGTCGTAGTAAGCAGCAGGAGCCAAGACCGGATAACCTGGGAATATCAAGCCAACATATAAGTATATGTGAAACAAACGCCCCCTGGCACCAGCGTGTCGTAAATAGTCACAAACTCAGCTTTGGGGACAGACAGACCTAGATTTATAGCCTGGCTTCACCACTTAGATACTTTATGGACCCTGAATCGCTGGGTATCCATTTCCTCGTCTGTAAAATGAAGATAAATAATAATACGTGCCTCATAAAGTCCTCATGAAGATTAAAAGATCAATGCATGATATCCAGCACAATAAGGGGTAGTGTTATTTACCATCCGCTAAGTGTTAGAAAGGGAATTTGGTGGGACAGGGAATACTTGTGCTCTTTAAAGTGCCAACCAAGGTTATCACCAGCAACCATACACTGACAATTCTTTTTTGTTTTCTTGACCACATAAATAACAGAGGGTACAAATGATTACAATCATTGTACTTTCATACTACATAATAATCTCAGCACAAAAATCCTGCAAGGTAGCAGGAAAAACCTAGATAGGCTTCCCAACAGGATCTTTCAATCCCATGAGATGGAATCTCCAAATCCTATTGAGCCATAGGGGAAATTATAGTTGACTTTCTAATAAAACATAAGTGTTTAGTAATTAACAAAACCAATTATGCAAGTTAAAGTTACTCAGTGAATTCATAAATAGATCAGTTTATTTGGCTATGCTCCATGGTCAGTAAGAATCCATAACCTCATGCTGACGTCTCACAAGGACCTGTTTCAAAGGCAAAACCTCAAACTATATTCAATCCATGCAAAGAAGAGGACCAGGTGACAGTGAGCCAAGAATAACATATATTCAAGACATATATATCTCAATCATAGGTAGGCAGCTACAAAGCACCTCTACTGTTGATTCAGGAGAAAACCTAGAAATGTAAGAGATGACTCTATGAAGAAATACTAGGAATTTCTTCCTAATAATACTGTTCAAAGACATCAGCACAAAGACCAAAGCTTTGGAGTGATGCTAAAGTAGCCTGGCCACTCCTTCTATCCCTAATCCTGAGGGAGAAAATAGATCATCATCAAAGGAAAACAGTACATTCCAAGCAGTATGTGGAGATTCACATATCTCCAACATGTAAGATTAAGACTGGCTCAGAACAATTAGGTGCTCTCATCAACGAACTATGGTCTAAGTGAGGGCAAGTGAATGTCATCCTTGCCAGTCCCCAAATCATGACAAGCCTAAGCGAGCTGAAAGTACTGCTGGTTCTCCTCTGAATCTCCCCCAACAAGCAGACTTTTTTTTCTTAAAGTATTAGGAACCACAATGCAGCCTCACCTGGCATGCCTGCAGCCAGTCCTTGTCCAAAAGCAAGGGCAGAATTCACTGCTGCAGCTGCCACTAATGGATCTGTTTGCTGTCCCTGCTGGTTCTGATTTGGAGTCAAAGGACGCTGGCTGGCTCCTCCACGGAGAACCTGGGAGACAGAAATAAATCAACTACTTTCTTCTCATTGGCAATACCTAAGACCCACCACATGCTTACGTTGGGTCGACTTTTAAAAATTAATGGTTATACACGACTTTTCCTATAATGATTTTATATGGCATGGCTGTTAGGATAAAAATTCAGTTAACAACATCTCATATAATGAAATTTCATTCTACCATTCTTAAACATATTACCTTTATAAGCAGCCAAAAGCATATAAAAGTGATGATTCATTCCTTAATCAAATAGTTAATGCCTACCATCTGGCAGGACTAAAGCAATGAACAAGACAAACAGAGCCCCTGCCCTCTTGGAGCTTTTATTCTAGTGAATGAGACAGACAACAAACAGTAACTCTATAATATAACGTCAGCACTCTGACAAAAAAAAGGGTGAAAAAAGAAGGGGACGATGGAGTGGGGGAGGGGGTCTCGATAGGATGAACAGGGATAATTCACCCACAGTTAAAATATCTATATCTTAAAAAAAAAAAAACAGCAGACAGAAGAAGTTATATTTTCTTCATAGAATATGAGAATGTTTTCTCTACCCTATAACACTATTCCCATTCATCAAGGCCCAAATGAGCTCACCAGATTTGATTTAGGAGGCTTCTGACCTGACTGTTTCTATTTCTCCTCATAAATTCCACAAACACACAGCAATCTAAATAGACAAGAGTGTCTGTCAAGAACACTGACGTTTCAGTGCAGAATACCAGTTCTCCCACTGTGATAAAGGATCTACTTTTTATTAATAAAATGAAACACAGGTACCAAGATGCTGGTAATCATTCTTATTCCAAATGCTCAAAGAATCTATTTCACCAGATCTATATACTCCAAGTAAAAATGCGAAACTGAAACTCACAGACCAAGGCTAAAACCACCAAAGTTTATAAACAATGCATTTTGCAATGTTTTCAAAGGCAACGTTCTTATCAGATCATTTTCACTATCACTTTGCTATGTATAAAAGTTAGACACGTGGTCGAGAACCTGCGTACAGAATATTCTCAGCAAAAACATTTGGTAAAAAATGTAAAAGGGGGCGGGGGGGGGGGCAGCCGGGTGGCACAGGGGTTAAGTTCCCACGCTCCACTTAAGCAGCCCAGAGTTCACGGGTTTGGACCCCGGGCATGGACCTACACACCGTTCATCAAGCCATGCTGTGGCAGCGTCCCACATAAAAAATGGAGGAAGACTGGCAGAGATGTTAGCTCAGGGACCATCTTCTTCAAGCAAAAAGTGGAAGACTGGCAGTGGATGTTAGCTCAGGGCCAATCTTCCTTACCAAAAAAAAAAAAAAAAAAGTTAAAGAGAGGGGCTGGCCCCATGGCTGAGTGGTTAAAGTTGCACAAGCTCCACTTCAGTGGCCCAGGTTCGCAGGTTCAGATCCCAGGTGCAGACCTACATTACTCACTAGCCATGCTGTGACAGCATCCCACATACAAACCAGAGGAAGACTGGCACAGATGTTAGCTCAGAGCTAATCTTCCTCAAGCCAAAAAAAGAAGAAGACTGGCAACAGATGTTAGTGCAGGGCGAGTCTTCCTCAGCAAAAAAAAAAAAAAAAAAAAATATATATATATATATATATACATATATATATATATAAAAAACAGACACACCACCAACAATCAAATATTTATTAAATGAGCATAAGGTGAACAACATTGTCCATACCGGCAAGAAGAGACGTGTAAACACTTAATTTACCCAAAGGCTCTTATTTCCTTATCTGTTAAAGTATTGAGAGTAATAGCTGATCTTGCAGGTTTCTTGGGAGTATTAGAATTAATGTCTGTAAGGCACAACACCTGGTACCCAGGAGATAATCAATAACCAACAGCTAACTACTATCAAAATATTAGGCAATTTATTTCTCTTTATGACCTAAAGAATCTAATGGACTTTACAAGAGGAGTGCTTCAATGCACAGAGAGAAGAGTCAAGGGGGGCTGCACAGGTGAGTGCTTACAAGATGACTAACCAATAACCCAGAAGAGCTCTTACTCTAGGAAAAGTAAACAGCATGTACAGAGATATAGCAAATACTAATAGTTCAAGAACTAATAAAACATGAATGAAAGCATCGTTTTCGTAGGACATAATGACCTAGGCTTGTGTTTGATTAGGAGTTGTGTGAAAGGTCAGGGGACAGGGGAATGGACAAGGTGCCTGAAGAAAGAGGTGGTCCAGACTATTGAGTCCTGTTTTAATGAGGAGAGTTAACTTGTTTCCTTTTTGTTCACTCTCTAGAAATTTGTGTGGTACCTTGATGATAAATCAAAGTTCTTAAGTCAGCCACCAAAATTCATATATTTTAATTTCATCAATAGCCATCAAGTCTGGATTTTATGGGAAACCAATATATAAATATCACAAGTAACATTTTAACATCTAATAAAATAAACAAAAATGACTGAATATCTTATTTGTAAAACACTATCCTAGGAGTTGGTTTACTACCTATCTTCACAACGCAAAAGCTGTTAAATTCAAATTTCTTTTCAAAGGTGCTGACTTAAACTCAGCATTTGAAATCTACCAATACTTAATAAGCAACTAGATGCTCAATGGGGCTATTTTAATTAATAATCATTCATCCTTCTATAGTTCACCATGCTTGCTGGAATCATCATCTACACAGTTTCCCCCAATCTAGAAAGTTCTGAAGCCATTCTAAACTCTTTTCTCTCAAAACGCAATATCCAACACCAAATCACCAAGTTTGCCAGCTGTGCTTGGATTCAAACCAACACCTAGGATTTTTTCTTTAACAAACATTTTGAAATAGAAGAGAATCAAATTTTTATCAAGTGTCAAAGGAACCTTCAAAAAGGAGGAAAAGGGAATCAGAAGTAAGATGGAGCGGCTGGAATGTCACGGACTCTGCTGAAAGTTGCAGCAATTAGATTTGGAATAATTAGTGTGCTGAGAACAGAACAAATGCTTTCTGGTAAAAATGTAAAGGCCAACAACGCCAAAAGCAAGGTTTTAAAGGGCCTCTCATTTCCATGACTACGACAAAGGAGTTCATTAGGAAAATCCTGTTTTCCTAAAATAACTTAAGCCAGAAACTGGCAAAAATAACATTGGAACTAAAATCTGGCACCTTATTAAAAAGTAATGCTAATAACTTTTTCATAGTAGGGTTTATAACTGCATATGACAGAGAAGTCTAAAAAGCAAATGATTATCACACCCATTTTATAGTGAAGGAATCTACATTCGGAGAAGTTATGCAACTTGCCCTAGGTGCAACCAGTTAGTGATAGAACAAACCCAGATCTGAGGTTTTCTATAACTGCAGACATCACAATATGGTCAGAAAACAGCACGAGTTGTGAAATCATAGACTTGTGTTCAAATCTTAACAACTTAATGTTTGTGTGACCCTGAGCACACAAATGCCATTTCCTCAATCTTATTGGGAAGTCAGATAATCTATTTATTAGAATTAGAATAAGTAAAATTATACGCAGAGCACTTAGCTTTAAATAGAAGTTTTCAATAAGACGTATTTATTACTATTTTTCTCGTTCACTCTATTAGAGCTCAATTTAAAACACGGCAATTACTTTATAGTCTTCCAAATCCACAATGACTTGGCAGCCATTTAAACACAAAGATCATCACACAAATAAATACCAACTATCCACAGAGTAGCTATTAAGAAAATTTAATGATAGACATCACCTATTCTGTCAACAAACTATCTGCTGAATTCCCTTAAATACCTCATACTAGAATTGTATCTACTGCAAAGAAAATCATCCAGTAGCTTCCAACATCTTACTATTTTTATACAAACTAGCTAGAATTTCAAGACCTGTGTTTTTCCTATAATTTTGTGGAATCTAAAAAATTAAACATACACTCTCTTAGTGAGACTGATAAAAAGCAAAGAATTCTTATTTGGATCATATCATATGTACACATATGAGCATGGTGTTCTGCCTCAAAAGATAGCTTTAATTTGACAATGCATATCAAAAGCCTAAAGGTAAATGCTCATTTTATTTGCTCGAAAAAAATTTCATTTCTAGGAATTTATTCCACGGAAATAATCACCGACTTATGTAAAGGCTATTAATCAGTCTTATTTATAACACAAAAATATTGCTAAGTTAAATATCAAATAATAATGGACTGGTCAAAATAAAGTATGGGATATTCTTTGATGGATTTAAATATAGCTAGTAAATGTTATTAAAAAGAACATTAAAGGGCCGGCCCCATGGCTTAGCGGTTAAGTGCGCGCACTCCGCTGCTGGCAGCCTGGGTTCGGATCCCGGGCACGCACCGACGCACCGCTTCTCCGGCCATGCTGGGGCCACGTCCCACATACAGCAACTACAAGGATGTGCAGCTATGACATACAACTATCTACTGGGGCTTTGAGGGAAAAATAAATAAATAAAAAATTAAAAAAAAAAAAAAAAAGAACATTAACACGGAAATGTGTAAAATCAGGATGCAAAACCATGTGGAAAGCATAATCCCAATTATAGAAGAAATTAAATAATAAGGCTAGAGTAATAGATACCAAACATTAACATTGGTTTTTTCTGACATGAAGATTTAGGGTGATTTTTTTTTCTTTGAGTTTTCCAATTCACAATTTTCAGGAATAAATAGGTATTATTCTAGTAAGCAGGAGAAAATGGCCTATTTAAAATAAAAAGACATACAGTCATGCGTCTCTTAAAGATGGGAATGTCTTCTGAGAAATGCGTCGTTATGCAATTGTGTCATTGTGTGAACATCACAGAGTGTACTTACACAGACCTAGATGGTAGGCTAGATGGTATAGCCTACCACACACCTAGGCTACACAGTACTAATCTCATGGGACCACCGTTGTATATGTGGTCCGTTGTTGACTGAAACGACGTTACGTGGCACACAACTGTATTTAGCTTTGCAGTTAATTATCCTTTCCCAACTCAATTAAAAAGCTCTTATTCCTATAAGTTAAAACAGATATAACAGGTTTAAGATTTATAACCAATTCAATAGATGTTATAAATAAGCAATCTGAAGAACTAGTACCTCCCTTTTGATGGCAACTTAACTTGTAAGAGAGCCAAAAGTGATCTGAGATGGTGCTTAGGTTAACTATGGTATGGCAGAAAGAAAATTTTACTATCAGGATGAATACTCACTTGGCCACTTGCTAAGTAAGTAGCCGTACGTGGACAATGCCCTAAGCAGTTTTCTCATATGTAACACCACGATCTCACCTAGTTACACTGACCAAGGACCTGATACATAAAAGGGATTCAACAAGCACAGTTAAGTCTGAGCCTGAACTTAGACAATGCCTGAGAGGAAACTTACCCCTTCACAGCATTTCTCTATTAGGAACAACGTTACCTCTTAATTATATATGATAACTAAAATTCACACTAAGACAGAGTAAATTTTATTTACATTTACCTGCTGCTGCCCTTGCTGAGCCTGTGGGGTGGTCTGCTGATTCGCAGAATTAGTTGCTGCAGCGGCAGCAGCAGCTTGCTGCTGGAAAAGACTGGCCGGGTAGACTCCCCAGGGAGTAACCCCGTAATACTGGTGAGGGACCACAGCCGGGCCTAAAAATAGCAAGAGAAAGACAAGGAAAGTTAGGCTAGTAAGAACCATCTCAGGATTTCCAAACACTACATCTGACTCAGCACATCCTACTATAAAATATTAACTTAAGAATATATTGATGTGTTCCAGCTAATCATGAATTCTATTTTTTAAAAACAGAAAATATTATACATGATCCCCACACCAAAGTCTCCTAGTCGGTAACACACTCCAGGACTAGAGGAAGAAGCTAGTGAAGGACAAAACACTGGAGATATCGAAAGGGAGAATTACAGATAGAAGATGGAGGGGGTGGGTTTAAGAACAGATGGAGGAATTGGCCTTTGTCAGGAAGAAGGAAAGGCGTGTTTTTCCTCCGAGAAAGAAAGGACATAGGATAGATACAGACAAAGTTTGTTGTTAGAAGGGAAATAAATGGAGAGTTTATGCGCTTAAAGTGATGGAACAGAACAAAAGATTAAGTTGTACCCTGCTTTCAATGGTAGGATGGCACCTGAGGTGATGGATAGGGACAGGGATCCTGGTACTTCATTAGCTCCAGAAGTATGAAAATCCATCAGTCTTCTGACAACAAAACCCAGACATTCTGCTGAATCTCCACTGCTCAATTTCTAAGAGGCTTGGTTTTCCTATTTCTATCTTTAAAGTCACAAAAGTTATTCAACACAACTACATCCAGACGTTGATAAATGAAATTTTACATTTAAGTCAAAGTTGAAAACAAAACAAAAAATACAACACCTTAACTTCTTACAGACCTGCTGAGAATCCTAAACAAAACTAAGCATTTTGTTTTAAACTAAATTATCTGTTCACCTTCTTGGGCAACAAGCTACAGCTGCAGTCTCTGCCACTCAGAGTAGGCAACAGAGAAGTCACAGAGCTATGCAGCAACCTGGGTGTGGCAGAAATCTAAACCACAGAATTCTCTGAAGCTGGTGGCAAGAAACGCCAAGGCTGCATATTTGCCAACCAAGACCTGGGCCAAAGCCAGTTCCTCACATCCGCTGAAACACATCTCCAATGAGAACTTTCTTAGTTAAAGGACAGTTTAAAATATTTGCACCTTGACTGACTAATAACCAGGCCTTCAATGGAGTTCCAAAGAGTTGTTTCAAATGTATCTATTCTGACATAGTAGCTAATCCCAAAGAAACATATACCCCATTAAGTCAAAATAAATTGGTACACGTTTTTTGTTTCCCCATTTTAAGCTTCTAAAACACAAACAGTAGTCAAATTATCTCACTGTCCAATATTGCTCTGACATTTCTAATTTGGTATTTTCTGTACCTGTGGGCTTAGCCAAGATCAGGAAGCTCTGTTTATAAGGGTGCCCACTGTGAAACACTATATCTGGGTGCAAAACGAAGGTGCTGCTTAGAAAAGCTATTTTACAATGTGAGCTATTTTTTTACAATAAGCAAGTGGGTTAAAAAATTCTTAACTTATCAGAACCTGAATAGTCTAAAAACCATACCTCCAAGTTAAAGAGAGTGGTGAGCCCCCAAACTCATCTGACTAGCGTTTATGAAGTGGAGTCGGTTTAGGGCAATTAAAGAAAAGAATGAAAGAGGAAACAACACAATGAAGATCCTCCCTGTGCCTTAGTTTCCTCACCTGTAAAATGGGTGTAATAGGTGTTAGGGTGTTGCCATATCTATAGTGAAGGGTTGGGTTGCAACCTGCAATGACAGTCCCAAGGCTCCCTCAAAAGCTGACAAAGCAAACCTCTACTGTACAGACTGCTGTTACCAAAAACATTTATACTAGCCTTTAAATTTTCTCAACTGGCCTTTCTACTACTTTCCCTGGTCATGTGGCCTATGGTTGAGTTCAGGGAAATACCCCAGGGTGCATCACTAATTGAGCTTGGCTCATCAGGATGCCTGCTTCAATTCCTGTGTGACTGACATCCCCTAAGAATATGCAGTTTTGTAGTTTGGGTAGTTAACATTTCCGGTTCTGTGTGAAAGCCCTTATTTTCAGTCTGGCTAAGATGATGAATACAAAAAGCAAAACTCTCATCACCAAACTATGATCTCAGGGAGAACAAGTGTGGCACCCCTAAGACTAGTTCTTTGTTTCAAGTAACATACAGTAAGTTAGTGGAGGAAAGAAAGCACAGAGAAGACAATACAAGATAACATGGACAACGTATCCTGTAGTGAAGTGCATGCATGGGCTTTGAGTTAGACCTTAGTCAAATCCCAACTCTACAACATTTAAATCATGTGGCCTCAAACACTACAGCTCTCTGAGCCCCAAATTCCTAATCTGTAAAATCATCATCCAACAACTCATAGGAAAGAAAAAGCACTCAGCACAATGTCTGGTAGACCGTTAATAAGGGTTCAATAAATATTAATAGCAGTTAGCAAAGCCCATTCTGCTAGGAAGAACATTCTATTTCCCCCAAAGGCAAGGGAGGCAGAGGAACTATACTACATATATTCCCATCACAACCCATGCCAAAATGTGAACAAGCCTAAAGAAAATATTAAGAAATTCTATACTGCATTTGAGTTCATAATTACAAATCGCATGCTATATAATAAGTGAAATCTTACAATAATATTTAGTCATGATTAACATGACTTGGAGGGATCTGGCCCCAAAGAATTACTTTGGAAGACATTTAGTTTGTCCTAATGTTGAATTCAATCTACTGTGCCACACAGAGTCCAATAACAAAATGCCTCATGCATATATACAGAAGCAAACAAAAACAAAGCGATAACAAGTAATAGAGAAAGAACAGGGAAGGGTTAGTAAAGGAAGGCTTTCTAGAAGTGAAAATGCCAGCTAAGGGGTTTCCCAGGCAAAGAATGGGAAAAGAGAGGGCTAAGGAGACCACAGTGTGCAAAGACACAGAGACCTAAACCAGTGTGGTATTTGCAGCAAGCTAAAATCAGTTCAGTATTGCTAGAATGTATGGTGTAAGCCAGTTTGGAGGCAGAGAAAGTGGTGTACATGTAGAGACATCCATACACAAGTCATTGAGAGATCCCTAAACATAGTGGGTCCCAATCCTCACTAACTCTCAGAATGTAATGGCGGCTTCGTAAAAATACTGATTTCAAGGAACAACATACCACCACCAGCCAAGTAGGTTGGAATGATTGGCCATGTTTGATAATAACTGCAGTATGTTATATTAGGATGGATGAGACAGAAATCAATGAAGGGTTTAAGCAAAAGGGTGAAAGGGTTAAAATTTGTGTTTGAGATAGCTTTCTTGCACAATTTAGGGGGGGGTGAAGGAGAGGGGAGAAACAAGGAAATTTACGAATATGTAAGAAAGAACAGCTGCAAAAGTAAAGAGAAGGAAGACCCGGACTACGGCAGTCTAGAGGTAGTAGGAAGACCTGGGCAAGGGGAGAAATTCCCGAAATATATATGAGCAACTGTGGTTCCGTGGATCAAAAATACCTATAGATGAGGTAGCTGATTATTTGCCTTTGGATATGGTCAAGTCTGAGGTTACAGCTAAGCAGAGATATCCAGCTGGCAGGTAGATGTCACTGGAAATCAGGAGAGAAATCTCCACTGGAGACACGGATGTGTGAGTATAAAGAACGCATGCCCATCAAAACGACTTTTTAGCAGGTGAGAAAATCCCTCATGCAGCAGAATGTCTCACCGAGTGTTGCTGCTGCAGCCAATCCAGCTGTGTAGGGGTCCGTCCCCGGGGGAGCAGCGCTGATGATGTATGGATTGGGGACAAACGCAGCGGGAGCTAAACCTGCTGAAAACATACCTGTCAGTGAAAACACACTTGACTAAAACTGCAGCCCTACCAAATACCCACAGAGTTTGGCTATTCATTCCAGGCTGCAGGTGAGGGAAAAAGAAAAAAGAGAAGATAGGATATGTTGAGAGGAAAGAGAAATTTTAAAAAGATAAAACAATCCCTATATTAAAGATTATGATGACACTTATCGATCATCTTTTTTTTTTTTTACCTTTGCTAAAGAATTACAATTAAAACTGTTATGTAGTTTTAAATTCAGCAGAATTTTTAAAAGACTATTAAAATTGTAACAGGCTAAAATAAAGCAATTTAAAAGACTTTGTAATGGGATGGAGGGAAGGATTTATTTCCATTTAAAACAATTTTCCAAGCAGTTTTCCTCAAAGAAAAGGTATGGGCATTTATAAAGACTACCATGTATATCCACAACTATAAATTAAACTAGACCCAGCTGAAGGCCTTTATGCCTGGCCTTATATCTAGGTTGGAAGCAAGTCTTTTCTTCACAGCATACCACAATCCATGATTGGCAATCGCCTTTCTATTCAATCATGTCATTTTGACACATTAAAAGAAAAAATTTTTCTACTTGAACTTGTTTACACTTAGAGCACTTTGTTTCAAAGAGACCTTAAAAAGCTTGGGGAGTCAGAGGAGGTGTAGGCAATAAAACAAATATACGTATATCAAAATATTAACAATCACTCTAAGAAAAGGGCAAAGCTACTTTAAAAACCAGTAACTATATGAGAATACTTTTTAAAATTTTCAACACATGCTGCTCGGAAAATGGATTTATAGGTTCTACTTGCTGCTTAATAAAATGAGAAGCTGATATATCCACAGTCTACACAACCCCAACAAGGACAAAACTATTGTTATTTAATCGATTTAATCTAATCTTACCAACAGAGTTGATACTAGTCACTAATGTAGTAAATATTTTAAATCCAGAAACAGGTGAGATAGAGCAATAGCTGGATACTAAAAAAATCTTACGATTTGAGGTCTAGAAAGTGTGCCAAAAATAAAAAATGTGGCTCAAAACAACTGAACAAGAGGAAGAGGCCATTTACTTTGAGGGATTTGTCTGGACTTTTATAAGCAGTCTACACCAGTGGGTTTCACGGCAGCCAGCTATCCTAAAATGGTGGCCAAGCCTATAATAACGGGGCTCTAGACTTACCGATGTGAGGTTGATGAGCAGCTGCTAGTGCATACTGCTGCTGCTGAGCAGCTGTCAACTGCTGGACAGCAAGCGCATTCGGTCTTTGGAAGAGCTGAGGTAAGAAAAAGACATGGTAAGGTTAGAGAAACTGTCTCATGAAATAATTTTAAAACCTCTGAATAAAAATGTCTATAAACACTTGGTTAGGCACAATACTTTACACAAAAATGTTCTCATGCTCTATTCCATTGCCAGGGTGTCATGATGCTTCATAGCTCTGTTCTCCCTCTCTCTTTCTTCACCTCAATTTGGTGCACCCAGTTCCCACGTGCCGACTACTTCATAGGTTATATGTCCCCTGACCCAAACATATATATAAATGCCAAATGGTTATCAACAGGTCGGAGCATCTTGCCTGATCCAAGGCACATTTAAGAATTAAACACATGTACTACAAAATGACTTACCACGTTGCCCCCAGTGCTGTTGTTTCCTTTCACTTCTTTCAAGACCCTCACAAACACTCTGAATTAATCCTCACCTACTCATATTTTGGAAAGGAAAACAAAAAGTATTCACTTCATCCTGTGGCTGCCTCTTCTTGGGGAAATGATATTGAATACCTTCCTCAACTAGTAGCTTATTATAATGAGTAAAGTGAACGACTGCTCAACTTTTGGGGATTCCCGAGTTTCCTAGGAAGCAGCTGTACTTCAACAGAAATACAGAACAACAGAAATACAGCTGCTATTAACAAAACTTGAATTATGAGCTCAGACCTGGCACATTTCTTAGTTCCCAAGACAAGGAGTTCAAAGGCCTTGACACTAAGAATAGCCCAAGATCCTACCTTAATACAAAGTCAATCATTCACTCATTCATTCTACAAATATTTATGAAACAAATAATACCTGCTAGGCACTGTGCAAGGAACTGGGGATACAACATTGAATAAAATGTTCATACATTTTAGTATGAATACTATTGCTAAAAGAAAGGGGATGCTGGTAACCTGACTGGATTGCCTTCACGAGCCTCCTTCCAAGGAGTCATACTGAAGACTCCTTAATTGCTGAAATCGGACCGAGAGCACTCACTGAAGGGACCTCCCTAGAAAGGACCTTCAACCTACCTGCTCTTTCTACAGGACTTTTCAACAGCTCACCTGACATCACTAAATGATATATAACAGACACCATGGATCTTCAATTACAGATGTCCTCATGAAGAGTTTTGTTTGTTTCAGATATTAGGAGATAATGTCATTCCACCAACTCAGCTTAATTACCGTCACAAGTGGATTTTTTTTTTTTTTTTTTTTTTTGCTGAGGAAGATTCACCCTGACCTAACATCTATTGCCAATCTTCCTCTATTTTGTATGTGGGCCGCCGCCACAGCATGGCCACTGATGAGCGGTGTAGGTCCACAACTGGGAACACAACCTGGGCCACCAAAGCGGAGCACCGAACTTAACCACTATGCCACGGGGGCTGGCTTTTCAATGCTGTCCTAGGTGGTGGAGAGACTTTATCCCATGATTTGGCTACTCCTATGTGTCAAAAATGAGTAGGCTTATTTTAAATAAAAAGAAAAGAAAAGGTAAATATTTTGAACATACTGGCCAACTTCACCTGTTACTTCTCTTTCTATATAATCACCTTTCTAAAAACCAGAGTAAAATTAGTCTTTGCTTTTACAGTATGAATGTCAAAGGTAACCATGTACAGATTTCAAAAATACTTTAGAGCTTTTTATTTTCAAATGTTAAAGAAAATAAAAATTTCATTATGATGCTGATAAACAGCACTACTTTTTAGGCATTGATTCAATATCAAGTCTTCAAAAGAAATACTGGAATCTACTGACAAACATATCAAAACAATTGTTCACTCCAGGAAGGGAGCCAATCATTATTATTTCCTAGCTATGATCTTGTGATTTTTGCCAAGTTGGTTTCAAATTTCTGTTTTAAGGACAGCATCTTGTAGTATTCCTGACAGACAGCAGTCCACCCAAGAGGGGCAGCCAGGACAGAGAAAACAAGTAAAATAGTGGAAAGTTATTTATAAAATTTTTCCGAGGTTGTAAAAATACCTCATAGTTCCACTAAATATCTACTATCTCTTCAATGGGTCTCTGGAATTTTCCTAGCCTAAAACCCTTTGAAATATTTAACATCTCAGACATTGCTCATGCTAGCCTCTTCCCTCTATCCTTCTCTGCCCTGCTACAAATAAAATAACTCATTTTATTCAACGAACTTTTTTTTGAGCACCTATTATTAGCTAGGTGCTGTGATGTAGAGATAGGGAAATAAAGCTGTTGTGTTCAGAACACAACTCTTAAGGTTATCTTTATTTATTAACCAAAAACAGTACTCCAAGGCCATTCCACCTGACTTATCCTCGCTTCATATATTTTTAACATTACATGTAACTCATTATATGTATGTGTATTGTATCTGTAAATATACAAATACATAGTCTGTATGAATACCATAAAAGTAATCATTCTGCATCACATTAGCTTGTGGTTCTCACCACCACGTTAGCACACTTTGAGAGTAGGGACTACTACTTTTAACTAAAACATACAGGCCCTACAAGAGCTCCCATACATCCTACATTTGAGAGTTGATTAATATCTCAGTGATTAGAGTGAACAGAGAAAGAATTATTTCCTTGAGTGCATTCTACAGTAAACAATTAACAAAAGTAAATTATGCATCTACAGCAGGCAGATTTGATTATAGCATAGATTACAGCAATTCTGGCACATTCTCTTTATGTAAATGGTCCAATAGTAACTGGAAATACAGGGTATTCAAAACAAAATTGGGTAATTGGCAAGTAACGGATTCCAAAGGATCCTGAAAAACTCTATATTTGTAGAGTTTTTGCCCAGCCATCTGCTGGGCAAAGCACTGAGCTCTGTTAACATTTTTATGATTTTCCCAAAGCAAGCCAATCGTAACTGAGAAACAACACTGTGAGATTTGGAGAAAATGCTTATTTTAAGGTCAGTATAATGATAAATTGACCACTATTGATTACAATTTACTTGGGCAGAATTCATAAGTTGTTCAAGAGACTGAATGCAGGGGAAAATATCTCAACTATTTCAAGCTTATCAAGGTTCCTAACAAATACTGAAGGCATAATTTGGGAACGATATAAGCAAGCTGGTTTGACCCCCTTCTTTGTCACTACATAACCGTACAAAAGATACCCTGGAGGGTTTTTATTCCAGAAAGGAATCTGGGCAGTCAAAACCACTCAACATACTGACTGACATACAGCTGGCATCTTATAAAAGATAGATACTGTTTTTATTACTACTGTTATCAATAATAACTGTTGGCATAAAAACACAGTTGTTGAGTTTTCAGAATCTGGAGGAGTAATATATATTTTAAGTATGGAGTTAGTGAATGTGATGGTCTACTCCCCCCTGCCCACCCAATAAAATGTATTGCCAGCCCTGGGTTTTTACCAGTTTAAAGCAATATGCATAGCGGATAGGGGAGAAGAGCACTGACTCTAGGGTCAGAAAGCCTGGATTCATATCTCAGCTCCACCTCTGACCTCCTATCTGACGTTGAGCAAGAGAATCTCTCTGTGCCTCATTCTCCTCCTCTCTCTAATGGGGACAACACAGATAAGTCTAACTCAGAAGGTTGCTATAGGTATTAAAATTAATGCACGTAAAGCACTCAGAACAGCCCTTTATGTGTGATGTTCTTTCTGATGAATGGGGAGAGGGCCCCCACAGAGACACAACCTTTCCATGAGTCACCTCTTACAGCTCCTCCTCCAACAAGGCAGCCCAGCATGTGGCAAGCAGAGGGCAAGACTCTTCCGAATCAGTGTTAAAGTCAAAATCTCACTGAGTTCACGAGCACCAACTGCTGTCAGCAGGTCACAAAGATAACAGGGAAGACAGAAAAACCTTTTGTGTTTTTGTTGTTGATGAGTACTTTTTACAATATACTCCACGCAGAAAAACTATGAATGCAGTTGAATTTGAAGGTGAGACAACTCCACATACTAAAGGCTTTGTGTTTCTAGTACTAGGTCCAAAGGAAACAACCTGGAGCCAGAAACCAAAATATAGGCGTTTGCACAGCTTGTAGTATAAGACCTTCAGTAAGTCTCTTAGCTTCATGTCTTCATTTTCTTATCTGTAAAAATATAATAGCTGTCCTACCTCATGGGTCTCTTGTCAGGATTCACAGAGAAAAACCCTTCAAAATACTAAAAATATTACATCAATAATGGGACTATAAATTATTAAGAAAAAAGTGTATCTTGGAGCCAGCCCGCAGTACATAAATTTTGTGATAGTTTGCTACTGTTTCAAACTTCCAGATCAAAGGTCATTTTTTACCAGGTTATTTGAACAACTGCAATGATCAGCTAACGATTTAATGATTTCTGGTTTAATAAATCATGCTGCCAAATTTTTTAAAAAGAAAAAATTCTTCACATTTCTTTAGCAGTTGAAGAATCCGATTCCAAAATAAATGATTTCTAAATAAGATGAGAAAAACAAAACATATCCTTCCACCAAGTAAATAAATCTTCTGAGGAAAATCATATCATAAAATTTCAGCAAAGTCAAATAATAATAAAGATAAGCTTCAAATGACCAAATTGCTAGCTAAAGTCAGCACTTGAACAGTGACTGTACACATGACACTGACAGAATAGTTTTTCTCTCATTTGTAAATTGAAAAGAAAGCCAAGAATATTAAATACCTATATTAAAACTATGCAGGGCCGGCCCCACGGCTTAGCAGTTAAGTGTGCGCGCTCCGCTACCGGCGGCCTGGGTTCGAATCCCAGGCGCGCACCGACGCACCGCTTCTCCGGCCATGCTGAGGCCGCGTCCCACATACGGCAACTAGAAGGATGTGCAACTATGACATACAACTATCTACTGGGGCTTTGGGGGGGAAAAAAAGGAGGAGGATTGGCAATAGATGTTAGCTCAGGGCCGGTCTTCCTCAGCAAAAAGAGGAGGATTAGCATGGATGTTAGCTCAGGGCTTATCTTCCTCACCAAAAAAAAAAAAAACTGTGCAGACACTTGGCTTCATAAGAATGACATTTAATCACTATCGTATCTTTTAAAAGCAATACATGCCAATTTCCTCTCCCATCTGATAAGGGTTATAAAGAAATGAATAGAGTGCTTCAATTATGATTTTCAGAGTATTTTTTCTTTGTTAAAATTCATGCTTAGCAGGTGAGTTTTATTAGTACATCAGTATACAATTTCGTAAAACATGCTACATTAGGCTATTTTTAGATTTACGGAATTCTAAATAAAGAACATCAACAATCAACCTGATTAATTTATACAAACATAATATCCTGGATTTGGTTTCTGCTATATATTATTGTAATATAACGAAACCTACTAATAATTTTCTAAAATATACTTAGAGAAATATAGATAACTGTATAGTATACTGAAAGAATTAAAATACAGAATATTATATAGGGGTCGGCCTGGTGGCATAGCAGTTAAGTTTGCGCCTTCCGCTTTGGTGGCCTGGGTTCGCCGGTTCAGATCCTGGGCGCAGACCTACTCGCCGCTCATCAAGCCATGCTGAGGCAGCAACCCACACAGAAAAGCTACAACTCTACAATTATGATATACAAACTATGTACTGGGGTGGGGGGCGGAGGCGGGGATTGGCAACAGATGTTAGCGCAGGGTCAATCTTCCTCAAAAAAAAAAAATATTAAAGAATATTACTCAAGCATCATAACACAAAATGGCATGAACACATTATATATGAACTGTTCACTGTGTTTTCCAGGATTAAGGAGAAGACAAAGAGGGGAAGTGAGGAAAAAGAGAGAATACTCCACAGATATAAATGAGCATTTCAAACTACCCTAAATTAGGGGTTCTTAACCCTGGATCTTCGTACCTGGGATGGGTTAAATTATCTTTATTTTCATAAAAGTTAGCACGTCCTTCAATTATGATTGTAGGCAACAAATCACACTAACATTAGCAATACGTCTGTGACTTAATCACCAATAGAAATCACATATTTTCACGTTACTTTATGATTGTTAGACATCTCAAAATCTTGTTTATGCTCATTGTAATAGCCAGTACACTTAGTTCTATTTCATGCATCATAATGATAAAGAAGCAAAGACATCATTAAATCTGTTGTTAAATATTTTTACAGCTATTTTTATGTAACTGGATTCCTTTGTAATCCTACTTACTTTGTACATTTTAAAAAGAATATTCTAAGAATTCAGTCCACAGATCTCACCTAACTGTTAAGGGGTTCATAGCACAAAAAAAGGAATCTCTGCTCTAAATAACCTCTTAGAAAGTTAAGTTTAGGATTAACAGTGACTAGGCAAGTAACTTTACCCAAAACTCAAAGTATCCCTAAGTACCATTAAGTTTGTAATCAACTAAATGAAAATTACCTTTTCTGTATTTTTAGGCTGCTCTACATTACATTATCTCAATATAAGCTGATATTAACAGTTTTATGAAACCAACTTATTAGACCAAATCAAAGCCCTGATTAAAAGGAAATAGGACACACGAAGGAATGACTTATTTTGTCAATTTCCAAAAAAAAGTCCCTCATAAAATCACAAATAAAGCTACCCTACCTATTGTAGCAAATAACTCAAAACTAAAAAAAAAAAAAAAATGATTAGTCTTTGATGCCCATTTAAGAAAGCCAAGACAAAAGAGCAGAATGTACAGAAAAATATGTGCCACACTGGATCTCTGGTTCTATCCTCACAATCATTAATCCTGTCTGGGACTCAGGCCTGGCTCTCAAGGCCTCTGTGACCTGAACTCAATCACCAAGGGCATCTATCTCTTTTTCCCCTTCTACATGTATCTTCTACTCTTGTCAGCCTAAGACCACACCACGGTCATGTCCATCTCTATACCTCTGCTCTCTTAACTGCAGCAATACACACTCTACTTGTCTTTCAAGTTAGGTCTATGCAACCTTGGTCCTCATCAAGCCCTCCCCTGGTATGACAGCATTCCTAACCAAACAACTTAGCACTTAGGTTCTCAACTGTTCCACTATTGTCTCATGTATGATAGCCTTACTATGAACACCAACTCTGTTCACTATGGGCAGAACCTAAGGTTCCTGGAAGGACACAACAGTCAACAGTTAATTGATTAATATGGGTAAAAAGAATGTCCAAAACTGCTGCTAAACCAACACTCAGCACAAAAAACTAAACCATGATAATTAAGTCATTCCCTCTTAACAATATCTTGTCATTGCCTATAAGGCAGCAAAGTCAGTGAGACCCACAACACAACCTATGCAACCTCACAAGTCAGTCTTCTTCAACCTCAACCACCACCTAGCGTGACTGCTTCTACATTATCTACTGAACACATACCTGTTAATTTCTAATTTTAAGCCTTTAATTTCACTATTTCCTCCACTGGAATTTTCCTTCTTTTGCTGACATAAACAACTCTTTCAAGGCACAGCTCAAGATCTCCTCTTCCAGAAGTCTTTCCTTCCCCAGAGAACAGAGTACACTCTGCTCTAAGGTTCGCTCCTAGGACACGGGCATGAATGGTCTCATCACTTGTCATCAACCATTTCCTTACACTATTTAAATGATCAAATGAGCCACAATAACTAAACTGAGAGCCAGGGGGTAGGGGGGAGCCTGTTTCATTCATGAAAGATATGCTTGGCTACAGGTGGGAACAAAAAATGCAAACAGGAGGTTATAATCTGCAGTCCACAGATCTGTGATCTCCCTGAAGTTATCCACAAAATTGAGTGTCAAAAGAAGTTATGTACATTTTTCTGATGAGAGGACCATGGCTTCTGATTAGACGGCAACAGAGGGCTACAACCCTAAACAAGTTAAATACTGATCCAGGAGGTAAATTTCCTGGATATTAAACAGGTCCAGTTATTTGTATCTGAAGGACAAGGTAGTGGGCTAGGTCTAAAGGACTCGCATATTAGAATACATGCTAGGCCTCCAAGAGTGGCCTCCATACCTCTTAGAAGGCTGGTTTCAAACTTTAGTTTTGGGAAGAGTATTAAATACGGGAGATGTTCTGAGATATTATAATAGGGACATGGAAAAAGTTCCCTGAAAACTTGGTCTGCTAAAGCAAAGCAGAAGACACAGAGGAGACAAGACCCAGACCTTATTCTCAAGGATTTTACGATTTAACAAGAACTATTAGTAAGTAGTCATAACACAAGGCAGAATATGGTGACTCCTTTTCTTAAGGAAGCACAAAGCACTATCGAGTTCTAAGGAGACAGACATGACAACTTTCTGATTTGGAGATCAAGAAAGCTAACAGCACTGAACCTTCAAGAATGAGAACAATTTAAATTAGTAGATGGGCCAGCCCCGTGGCTTAGCGGTTAAGTGCACGTGCTCCGCTGCTGGCGGCCCAGGGTTCGGATCCCGGGCGCGCACCGACGCACCGCTTCTCCGGCCATGCGGAAACCGCGTCCCACATACAGCAACTAGAAGGATGTGCATCTATGACATACAACTATCTACTGGGGCTTTGGGGAAAACAATAAAATAAAATTTAAAAAAAAAATTAGTAGAAATGGGAAAGGGCTTAAAATGTGATGAAAAGCAAAAGGGTAAGAAAGATTGGAGGGATAAAAATGTAAGAACAAACACCAATCTCTGGTAAAAAAAAAAAGGACCTTTCTTTCTTAACAACTACTGGCTTCTATCAAAAGGTTTTGAGAGGTTAAGGGTCTTGAAGATACTTAGGAGTCTTGAGCCAATGGTTCCCAGGCAATGCTACTGGGGCACCCAGTACTAGAATGTGTACAACAATCTACTCAGAAAAGCAAGAATTATGGGCCCATGGAATAAAACAACAGTGATCACATCATATGATGGTGGTATATCTTTGTAACAATTCCCCTATGTTGCAGCAACCAACTCATATATGGGAAAAGCCAGAACCCAACAATAGTTAAACTTTCAAAATAACAACGTTCACTTTCAAAAATTGCTGAAATGGGATATGTGGTGAAGGTACCCAAAAGTTTCATAAATCTGAGTGGGTGCTGTCTTTAAGGTAATCGTGTTAACTACTTGTGGGTATGCACAAGCACATTTCTGTCCAAGTTCTAATAATTATCCAATCTCCAAAAAAATGGTAAAATTATTTTGAAACCAGAGATCAATAAATCAAAAGAGAATCCCAACTCTGACTATGAAGTAAAGAACAATTAAATGAAAGAGAACTAGATTTTCATTCATAAGAGGTTGGAGACAAACACTTCTTAAATAATAAGCAAAGAGTTAGAAAGGGTTAGATTGGGAATAGAAGACCCAAAAATGACCAGAGTTCTAAGAGTTGCTTGGGAAGTTCAGACCAAAGAGACAGAGAACAGAGAAACTCAGATAAAGAAAGAACTCAGATAAAACTTCTTGATATAACTAGGTTAGAGGATCCTGATTAGGAACAGCCTGCACTCACAAACCTCAACTTAGATAGAGGATTACCGCATCCTAAGCTGGATAAACTGAAGTCTACACAGTTACAGTGTATCCCTCCATTTGCTGATGCAGCACAAAACATTTTGAAGTCTAAGCTATCTTCAGCACCTGAAGTGATTTCTGGCTTCACTCAAAACTGCTGTTTTGAGGATTCATGTGAAAAGAGGCAAAACAGTGAAAGAAGACTGCTTCTTATAAAGAAGAGAAAAAGCACAGAAAGTCAATTCTTACGGAGAGGTGGGCATATCTATCTTAAACTATGGGAAGAATACTGTAAACTTTTAGTTCACTCTCTCTGGAAAAAGAGTTTGTTAATTAAACCTAATATATCCATCTGATATTGAGCACCAAGCATACACATCACTTCATCCCTTGAAGGGATTTCTTTTTGTAAACTTCATACAGTTAGCTTTATTATCCAGTTGTCTATCAATCAAAATTCATTTAAAATCAGCCATTTATGACAACAACTAAAGGGACAGCATGGTACAACTGATCTCCAAAGACCACAAGCCAATTTCTTCCCACAGATATAGAATTTCTAAACTTCAAAATGAGATTTTAACCTTTCAAACCCAGAAGTTTATATTTATCTTCCAGTCTAAAATTGAAGAGTATCAGAAATTCATGGCCCATCAAACTGCTTCCAGCCACAACGGAGAACTTATGGTATTTAACAAGATTGGGAAGTTACCTGCACCCTCTTATAACTCAGACAGCTGATTTTCCTTTTAAAAAAAAATTAAACAGAAGGATCAATAAACCCTCAAGTTAGTCATACCATGCCTTCAAACCAGAAGGTACATTTACAATATTTTCCAGGGATTTATGAATAAAACAAAGAGCCAAGTAATTTCACTGTAGACTTTATGTTGAGTGATTTGTGTGTTTGTCCCCTACTCACAGTCTAACTCTTTTGAAGGGTACCAGGTATGTTTGATATCTGCAGTAACTCACTTAATTAAAAGACACGACTGGGCCGGCCCCGTGGCTTAGCGGTGAGGTGCGCGCGCTCTGCTACTGGCGGCCCGGGTTCGGATCCCGGGCGCGCACCGACGCACCGCTTCTCTGGCCATGCTGAGGCCGCGTCCCACGTACAGCAACTAGAAGGATGTGCAACTATGCCATACAACTATCTACTGGGGCTTTGGGGGAAAAAATAAATAAAATTATAACAAAAAAAAAAAAAGACACAACTAATACGACAACCTGAAACTGGGCTCCTGACAGTGGTAACAGAGAGTTTACTATTTTAAAAACAAAACAAACCAATAGCATCACAATCACATTAATCTTCAGAGAGATTAATTTAGCATCCAAGAGGATTGTGTTACAAGAGGTAACACCATCTCACTCGCTCACCACGCCCTGGGGGGAGAGAGGAGCCAAAGGAAGTACACATAGAGCACGGTGGTCTCTTGCTAATAACCTCAGCGTGGGAATCAGCTTCTTGAGGGGATGATACAGAGGCTTTGTAAACCCACATCACTGTTGAGTTAAGAAGGGCTGGCTATCAATAGCCTAAAATAATGCCACCCTCCTCCCTTCCCCCATTCTCAGTTACTTAAATAATGTGCTGGCTGGAGGGAGAGCAGAGAGAGTGACAGAGACACACACAGTACCTGTTGTTGAGAATTGTAGTCAAAAAGTCCCACAGTTGCTGCTGCTGAGTCCACAGGTACCTGCGTGCCTGAATAATCAAACTGAAGAGGCTCCATGCCCACATGTTCCATGGGGTCCAAGGGGACACTCTGGGACTCCATGTTGGAGAAATCCTCCACAGGCTTGGCACCATTGGTGCTGGTCAGCTGGGCTAAGCCCTCAGAACCATTCTGGTTTGGACCCAGAAGATCCACTTCATTAGCAGAGTTCTGGCAATTACCAGGGGTACGGCTAAACAGAGAAAGTAAAGGGCATTAAACCTTATTTTGAGCGGGGAGGGACACTACAGCAACCCAAGTTTAAGGACAATGTCCTTGACATAGCATAGTACTTAAAACTTTTTCTACAAAACAACCAGAGACCCGTTATGGTGCTTACATGTTATATCCTATGAAACGACTCTTCTATTGCTTGCCTTCCCACCACAACCCACCCCTTAAATTTACAGTAACTGCTATCAATTTACAACTCCTTTAACCAATGGGGCCTAGATTTGAGGAACACAGAATGAACTGGAAAAGTCACTGCCTGTGGCATCTATAAAACAGAGACCCCAAAATGCAGGTAGTAAAATACGCCCCAAAAAGCAACATCTACTCTTTAAACATAGAGCCAATGGAAAAAGTAGTTTCTAAGGGGAAATTCCACATCTGAGACTGATTCTATTTTTTTTAAAAATTCTTTACATAGGGTGAAAAAAATTTTTACGTATTATCTGGATACTACCAGTCAATGCTAAAACTGTCTCCCCTTTTCCCCTTCTAAGAAACCAAAAGAAGTGGACCATTACAAAATACTACAAAATAAATTCATTATCTAGGACATGCCTCTGCTAAGGAGACAACTCTAAAAATTAAAAGTAATACAAGGATATAATTTATCATCCAAACCAGGACACTCGTAAGAGAAGAAAAGGGCACTATTAATAAATATCCTGGGACACAGGTATAAATGAGTACTGCCCTGGGTAACCCAGGACCCATAGTTACCCTATGTAAAAGGATTGCAGGACTACACAGTGCAATTGTCCAAATCAGACTAATACAGTACAATATTATATTCTAGTCAGGGGAGTGTAGCCTGCGACTACATTCTATGCCTTTCATTCCTAAAAGAAATCCTATAACTGGTACAAATTAAAGCTACTGTCCTGTTCCCTGACACACACACACACACACACACACACACACACACACACATACACACACACACGCCCTAACACCACCACCTGCCCGGAAGTGAAATACCACAAAACACTGCTACAGGCTGCCTGAGATTCAGGATGGAGAGGATACCCAAACTCATCTGAGTTTGGTGTAAATAAGTGTTTATTACTCTGTGCCTCATGTTTTTTCCAAAGATTGTAATTCTTTACACTCACAAGATACAAAAATTAGATTAGGAATGCTAAACAACTGAACACTGTTCTACAAACGAGAATGCAAAATCTATTTTAATTTTGGTATATATTAAAATTATATACATGTGTATGTTTAGACACACCCATATTAGCTTTAGACTAACACTAAAACCATTCAAGACTAAATTTTCTACCTGTACATCACTGACCAAGGATTTTCAGATTTCCAAAATTATATAACCATCACTAAAGGTTACCGACATAAATTCAGAATACTTGCCAAATGTGGAAGACAAATAAACAATATCATTTTAATACTGTGTGTATTAAATTATAGGGTAAAACCTGCAACTCAAGCATGACCAGAGATGGAATGAGAGGCATCCATAAAAGGGATATGATTAAGAACAAGTCGTTTAAGCTGCATCTCTGGTTCTTCAAAACGAGGAAAGTGATACCTGACTCACCTACCTCAAAGGGAGATTATGAGTCCCAAACGAAATAATTCCTAAGTTCTCGACTGTTTTTCCCTCTACTCTAACATGCCAGAGAGATATGACACACTTCCACTAGTAACCATGGTGTCTCCCAAGACAGTGATTAGGAGAAACTTGAGAAAAGTCCCAAGGCACCCGTCCCAGGTGATTCTGATATTGGAGAATCGTTGAAATGATCTTTATGGAATCGTTCTGCAAATTATATAGCCCTACTCAGATGCAAAATCTATTGTTATGGCAAAGCACCAGGCATTGTCAGCTCTTAGAAAATTCCACCTTACCCGTTAATTTACAATCTTTGTGGTATGGCCTACACTAGACCCAATTCTTAAAAAGGACACATAAAGAGGGGAAAAGAAAACTAAAATCAAAATAAAACTAAATCAAAACAAACACCCATAGGCCCCATTCAAAAATCAGAAGTGTAAAACATACAAACCTAAAATCTTTGACGTCTGCGTCAATCCCATTCTGCACTGGTAAACCATTGGTCTTGTCCATCACATCACCCTCCTCCTTCAAATCTCCTAGCTTATCTCCATCAAAGGTACCCTTGTTCTTCTTTTCACCTTTGTCGTTTTCATCACTGTCTGCATCCCTCGGGCCCTGTTTAAAAAATAGCTTCAGCTTCACTAATCATCATCAACTAATAGTGGGCAACCACTGTGGACACCAGACTACACTGCATGCTAATTAGAACAGGATAGTGTTCGTGCCCTTTCAAGACGTTACAATCTAATTAACAGACAACACAGAGGCAGGAACACTGCAGAAAGTCTTGCCAAATGGGGGAGACAGACATACATTTATGTTACAGAATTAGGACAGTCTTATCATGCCCAATGTCCCACCACCCCATTTTTTTCCTTTCTACCCAAGGCCCAGCCACAACTTTGTATCTCTTGCTCCCACTTCTCTACTCTCAAATCTAACTCTATATAATAGCATGACTACTAATAAGCCCCAGGTATGGAAGCTAACAGTAAAGTTGGAAAGTGTTAGGCCTACAAAAAGAAATTTCCTACTTCACCAGTGCCTATGTAAACTCTTCCCTTACTTTCGAATATTGAGCTAAGTGTGGTCTGACATCATTCCAATTCAATTATTTAATTATTCCATTCTTTATCTTCGGAAATATATACCTTGACAATTTGCACAACCACCACCCCAGTTCCACCCTATGTCTCACAGCTTATGGCATCAATAGTTCACAATCATCCTTAACTTTAAATTTTTTAATCATTCAAAATGTGTTAAATCTAACTGAAATTCTTTCACCAAGAGTACTCTAAGTAAAATGTTCATCTGTTGCCTTCCACTATCTGCCTGTCCCATATCAGATTATTTTGAGACTACATGGGAACATGTTAAGTTGAATCACTGACGTAACAGAATTTCTCTAAGTGTTTCAAACTACAAAGACTGAAAGACTAGACCTAAAAGAACTGATGTGGTGCCAAGCATGTCGATGTCCTGTCTTCTAAGGAAATTAAGTCTGTCTCTTCTTACCAATATCCTAAGTTAAGACCTGGACACAAAAAGCAAATGTGCCCTGATTCCCAAAAGGAAAAGAAGATTTGGTATAGTGACTTGACACAGCACAGAGAGCTTTGCAGAATCTGATCAAAGGGCAAGTAACCTTTGCTTTTGTAAAACTAAAGAGAGGCAACCTTGCTTGTCCCCACCACTGGTTTCTGGTTTAAGAAAGAATCAAACACATCTGGACCAAATTAAAGCTCCTAGTCAAAGGCAAGATCCAGTCAGAAGAAGATGAGAGCTGCTGTACTGCACTTCCAGTCACTACAACTAAATTTCATTGCGGGAAATCAGTAATGGACACTGGAGCAGCAGGCACTCAGTTGTGAATGGGGAGGCCGGCAAATGCACAATAGATGCTCTCAGAGTAGTTCTTAGAGATCTCTGGCCCAGAAAGGGTGACTTGTGGACCTTGACATTCTCAGACCCTTCAACTACCACTCCAGAGTCCATTTTACTTTCAAAATCATTCTCTGTTCAAATGTAACACAGAAAAAGAAAGATTTCATGGCTAATATGAACAAAGAAACACATATGAGAAGGAACTTAGAAAGGATATACAACTCAGTTTCACGTGGCATCAAGATGGTAAACTACAGTTCTGGCAGCCATGAGACATGACTTTCACAGTAGACTCTTCAAAGCACAAGACTGTTATCGGTTCAAAACAAGGGAATGATAGTCAACTAAGCACCACACTGAGATCCCAAAGCAGAGATGGGAATAGGACAAGATTCTAAAGACAGAGCTTTCAAAATGTCCAGAGACAATAGCCTCTTCTCACTGCAAAAGTAAAACTGACAGAAGCTGTGTATTCATCTTCCTATCTCTGGCAGAAGTTCAAAAACTATGAAGAAAATTGAAATGACAAAAACATCCTGCAAAACTGAACTGCTCAAATAAGAAAGATCCTCCCACTGTCTTTATCATCAGATTAAGAGCCCAGGAGGTGGTGATATGGTCTAGATAACAAACAACTCTACCTGAATTAGATAACATTAATGTCAATAAAAGAGTATTAAAAAGGATCATCTCACTAACACACCTAAGCAATCTTCCACAAATCTACAAATCAAGTCACCGGCTCAGGAGGGGCAGTTAAGCCCCAATTTCTCACAAGGATTTCAAAAGGTCTGCAAGCAAAAATAGGAAGGAAATGGGATAAAGAAGTAATAGGAAATTTCACCAACAAGCAAGAAATCTGGTGACAGGGAAGACTCATTTGCCAAATCAACTCTCTGCATTATCTCTCCTCAGCGACCTTTTACCAGGGCTTGCTGAGAAGATGCTCAGCCCATCTGTAAGCTGACTACTCTGGACTGAAAACTTGGGCACTGATATTTACATTCTCAATTATACTGCCAAGGGCTAGATTTTCAAAGGTATCCCTCAAATGGGCTGTTTTTCACCAATATTGTACAGAACATTCATATAAAATATAGCTACCACTTTTCTACTCTGAATAGGCTATTAATGCCTCAGCAGAATAGTAGGTTCCTTCTATTTGCAAGTGGGAGACCCAAAGAGGCTTCCATTTCTTGATCTAAATGGTTACATAGGTGTCTTCATTTTGTGGGAATTCATGAAGATGAACATTTACGACTTGAACATTCTTCTGTACATAGATCATATTTTAATAAAAGTTTACTACGGGAAAAAAATTCAGCAAATAAACAGCCCTAAATAAAAATGGGTGACATGAAACCTGATTTCTGAACGACATCAAGAGCACAAGTGGGAAATCATTCTGTCAAAAGTCTGTTATTAAAAGAGAACACAGGGCCGGCCCCATGGCTTAGCGGTTAAGTGCGCGCGCTCTGCTGCTGGCGGTCCAGGTTCGGATCCCGGGCGTGCACCGACGCACCACTTCTCCGGCCATGCTGAGGCCGCATCCCGCATACAGCAACTAGGAGGCTGTGCAACTATGACATACAACTATCTACTGGGGCTTTGGGGGAAAAAAATAAATAAATAAATAAATTTAAAAAAAAGAGAGAACACAGAGTTCAGGATCATAAAAATGGTCTCTTAGAAATGTGAAGACCCTAGAAAGAGAAGATAGGGGTATAAATGGGCTGGTACATTTTATGGGATTTTAAAACATTTTTAATATTTAAAGTAAGGTATTCGTAGCTATGTGGTCTTTAAGAAAGTACTAACTCAGATTGCACAGAACCTACATCCTTTCTCAACTGCTTACACTGGTCACAGGACTTTAGACAGGTCATTAAACCTGAGTCTCAGTTTTCTCATCTATAAAACAGGGATAATTTTGTTTAAAACAGAGCAGTTATGAACATCAATGAAATGATGCATATGCTAAAGTTTTGTAAACTATAAATCATTTTATACAAATGTAATATGATATTAGTAAAAGCTATGCACTGGGATGGATAATGTTAACATTATCTATGACATCAAGATTTAAAATCTTAAATGTGCCAATTAAATGGTTTAACTTCTAATATAAGTGTATAGCCAATCTGGCCGTCCCAGGGACACTGTCATTTTCACAATGCAGTGGCTCTACAGTTACTGTCGAGCATTACAATCTTTTTAAAATTTACAAGTGTCTGGGCTTGCTCCCAGAGAGTCTAATTTAATTGGTCTGTAGAGGCTCCCACAAATGTTATAAAAAGCTCTTCCTCTGGTAACTTCAATAAGCACTCACAACTGAGAACCACTGTAATTAAATCCAACATAAGCATCGTAAAGGCAGGGTTTATGTTTTGCTTTTTTGTCACATATCACCTAGTACATAATAGTACTGAAAAAGTTTATTAGCTAAATGAAAGAAAAAACAAAGAAGGATTAATAGCATCTTTTTATTGTGGTCTTCCTTTAGAGGAATGTTAACTCAAACCTGTAGCACTCGAATAGAGGCTTCAGGGAGTGCTCAAAAGGTAAGTGGCCAGGCCCAATCAAAATCTCAAGAATGGGGACAAGAAAGGTTCTGAGAGATCCCAGATCTGCATAGAGGTGGAGGAACACGTTTCAACACTAGATACGAAAAGACTGAGAGAAGAGCGGACAGATCCCGGAGAACCACACATTGTGGAGCTCAGTCAATCCATTTAGGGCTCAGCTTCCTCAAAAGCCTCACATAACAGGAGGAATATTTCAGGAAATATCTATTTATTCTGAATGAAGTCAGAGAAATGAGAAGTTAACTTCTCCTCTTATTCCAGCGATCTTAGCACAAAGCTCCACACGGCAGAAGTCACATTCCATGAGATCAGTAATTTCCCTCCCTTCTTCTAACAAGGAATACTTTGCATATCTGCCTGACACACTGAGTCCAGAAACCATAACAGTGTTAACTAAAATAGTGGTTTCTCCTGTGTACACTTGTCCGTTCTTCACCAAAAAAATGCCAAAAAACCGAAATGTCAATTTCCTTTAAAGTTCAGCTGCTTATAGTCCTACTGGGAATAAAGAATTTCAAATATTAAAAAAATATGAATAAAAGTTCGAAGTTAATAGCCACGCAAATTACTTTTAAATTAACATATTAAATATGATCCTATTGTGTGGAACTCAGCTAATAAGTAAGCCAGTAGAGCACAGCAGAAAGCAACACAGCTAAGAACTGAAATTAGAACAAAGTTTGAATCCAGGCCCCACCACTTCCCTTCTGAGCCTCATTTTTCTCATCTATAAATTCATAGGAACAACAGTTATCTAGCTCAAAGCGTTGTTTCAAGGATTAAAGAAGGCAATTCATGAAAGTGAAATTCTTTTAAAAGCAACAAAAAAAAAAACTTCTGAGAAGCACTTTATCCAATTTTCACATTTTTTCCCACGGTCTTTTTCAGACACACTCATCTCCCCACACACAGCCCTAAAGCTACAAAATTGCTAGACATCTTATGTTTCTTCCTCTGGAAAGAAACTGTTATGGCTCTAATCATTAGACTTTTGTGCCACTGATTTTTTCTGAGATGTATGTATAGAATCAATCCACCACCACTACATTTCATCGAATCTGAGATACCATCAATTTATAAGACACACCATCATTGTATGTGTTACTAAAAAGGAAACACTGGCAATTAAATTATAATATAGTATCATTTGAAAGATGCATCCCAATTTCAAAATGAACCAAGTGGGGAGGTATGCACTTCAGGAACAGTGGAACACGGAACATATCAGGCCACTGTGTATAGGATCACCCAATTCCTGGTGTGCAAAAACATTAAGAAGAGTGTTCCCCTCCGCTGTGGTAACCAACAGATCCAGGAGGAAAAAGAAAATATATCTTAAATGTATAGAATGGTATTTGTTATTACAGAGATGAAAACCCAAAAAAAGCTTTTCTAGAAGTTGGGTTTTTTTTTTTAACTTTTAATCTAGTCAGTGTCTAAAAGCTTGACACTGCAAAGCAGAGCAAGTAGATTTCCTGCTCAAGGGAAGCTCAAATTTGAAGGGGCCCCATCCTGTAGACAGACGTTTCTGAATTTGATCCATAGCCTCCTGGTAATTTAATCTTCCAAGAAAATTATGTCTTATAGCAGTATTTATCAAACTTTAATGTGCATACAAATCACCTGCGGGTCTTGTCAAAATGCAGATTTTGATTCAGTACGTCTGAGGTAGGGTCTGAGATTCTGCATTTTTAATAAGCTCCCAGGTGACGATAATGCTATTGGCCCATGGACTCTGTGGAGCAAAATTTTATAAAGTTTACAAAGCATTTTCATATATATTACATAGCCATATGAATCAGACTTTGTGCATTTTTAATTATCCTCACGTTGCAGATGAGGAAATTAAGATCCAGCTGAGACTCAAACCCCTGACTTCTATCTGCATTACACTGCACAAAGTTTTTAAACAAAATCAATTAAAGTAGCACTGGTTACCTAACATAAATGCAGTGACAACTAGAAAGTCATCAAGTTCTGTGACCCAAATGAATTGCTATGAGTATGCAGGCATCTTTCAGGTCAGAAAGCAGCCAGTCTCCACAGACAAGTAGAAAGGTCTTCCCAAAGTATTTTTCCTAAAAATCTTTCTTTTACAAGGTTAGGGTGATCGTCACCCTAATCGAATTTTATGATGGTCTTCACATTTCCTTAGGCATCCTACACTGGAAAGGGGGAGAGTTTATGATCCACTTTTCTGACTGGCTAGGCTTCAATTTATTTGAAGATCAGCTGGTATTCCAAAAGACCAACAGCAGGGTCCATAGACGGGCGATTACACTCAGTGACCTCAAAATACAGTAGTTACTTTTTGGAAAGGAGATGGGGGGATATCTTATTCCAGAAATAAATAAAATAAAGGATATAAAAAGAAAATAAATAAAATTAAACTAAACTAAAAGACTTAACTCTGACTTAACTGGTATTCTGAGCTTTCCTATGATTTTGAAAACCTGAAAACTGCTAACCTGAAGTTTCTGATTCATATGTGGAATACTACCAAAAATTTAAGTGGGTACTAAGAACAAAATACTGCTGTTGGATTCTTCTTGTCAGCCCAAAAGTACTCTTATCACAGAAGCCAAAACTACTAATTGAGTTCATTTGTACAATCAAAATGAACTTAAGAAAGCTCAGGAAAGCCACCACAGAATGAGTATATTACTTTAGTTCTAAATTTAGCCTTTAAGGGAAAAGTTCATCAGAGTCTGGATTATCTGTTGTGAGTATCTAAGAATGGCCCCGTAGTACTTGCCTTGAGGTCTACATTCATTACGTCTTCAACTCTCAGGAGCTTAAAATGGGGCTTCTCCATGGCTTACTGGAGGCGATGTTGGTACAGCCACCCAAAAAGTAAAAACATCTGAGCACTCTGAGTCATAAACCACCAATTACCACTCTTTAGAACAATTATCTACAAGAAGCAGATATTCTATCTTCCTTGGCCTCTCAACGGCACTTTGAACGACAGACTAGGTCTTTTTTTTCTTTAAGTGTGTGTGTGTGTGGGCAAGGGAGGCTCACCTTTTCCAAGATACATGTACACCATGACAACCAAAAAGTGATTTACGTTTCCATGACCAGATCTTTGGTCAAATGTCATCCTAAGCAACAGGCAGAGCAAAGCCAGGTTAGGTGTAAGATCAGCAAGATACAACCACAAAGCTGATAAAAACATCCTCAGACCTCCATCCATCAAAAGATTGGATATGTCAATGTGGTAGCTTGATGTCACTGATCAGCCCTCCTGGATCACCCTTTAGATGCAACTTGAGTCAAAATATGGATAATATTTCATTACCCACCACCTCATCATGAGAAGAAATTGGAACACAGATTTGGAGAATTTTCATTCATCTTTATGCAATCCTCAGAAGCTCAGTAAATTATCTGATTGTTAGCAAGCTCAATTTTCTGTTCTCTATCCTGAGGTCTTAACCTTCTCTGGAGACAATACACTAAAAGAGCTAAAAATCACCAATCTCACAAGACAACTAAGGATGGAAGCCACCTTTACAAAAGCAAATACAAGACTCTGAATACAAAAGATACAGCTTTATCATAAGATATACAAAAGATACAGCTTTATCATAAGATTAACTAATGAAATAATTATTTAAAAAAAGAAAAACAGGCAAAGATAGTAATAATTTAGTCCCAGTGTTTTATCTTTCTCCTAATTCCAATTATTTTTCTGCCTCCTACAAATTTCACTGTAACCCAGGCACACACCTCCTGGCTAACGCCCAAGAACTAGAAACTGGTCACACACATGACAGAGAATTCACGGCAAGACTCATACAGGTTCCAGTTCACCACACTAACAACTTACCTATGCACGATACTAACTTTTCTCCTGCAGTAAATAATGAAAAGTTATTGGCAGAAATTAGAAGGCAGCACTTCCTCTGAGGAATCTGTGCTCATGAGATGAGGCAAATGTGAGAAGAGAAAAAGAGCGCTGAGGATGAAGTGAAAGAAGAGGAGGAACCCCATTCTTCCCGGGGGACAGGAGGCAAATAATCATCTGCCTGATTTCATTCCTCACACCCAAAGGGTAGATCTTGATCTTCCCAAGCAGCCAATTTGAACTTGGGAAGGTTCAGATAAAAGAAGCCTTTTCCTATCTGATCCACAAGCCACTAAACCTGACCCAGGGTCAAAAGATCCAGAAGCCATTAGGTCAGTTTTGGAATGGCTAGTACTCAAGACTTCAGAGAAAAGGTCCAGTTTAGTCCCTTGATCTTCCTGACAGTGACTATAAAAATAGAAGATTCTCTTCTGGCTAAATTCCTCACACCAACCTTCTAGATGTGGAGCTGGGAGAAATCCAAATCAGCCTCTTAAATTAAGGAAGTTCATTTCACTTCATTTTTTCTGGTTTTTCTGTGGAATTAAAAGCTCCAGCCACACGTCAAGTGTCAATGTCAGTTGACGCATCACCTCTGACATGCCTAGAATAAAGCTAACTCCATGTGGATTCTGGTTACCTTAGAAACCACCTGTTCTCTTCATGCAACCAAGTTGACAATCATTCATTTAATGTCCACTAACATATTAAAGAATTATACTTGACACTTGAGGAAGCTGCACCAAAAATGAACTACTGTTACTCTAAAGGAGTTTCAGGTGGAATGGGGAAAATAGGCCAAGTCTCTGATACCTAGCAACAGATGTATGACAATGAAAATATTGATAACAAATGCTATAAGATAAAGAAAGTAAGACAGTTATGGAAGCAAAATTGTTAATATGATTTAGGGGAAAGAACCTCTTTTAAATGATTGCCAATAGGTAGTATTAGCCCACAAAGACTTCAGCAAGAAAATGCTTTGAAAAAGTACAAAACAAGTTGAGTTGGGAGAAAAGGAGGGAAGACAGATTCAGGGTGCCTCTCATGGCCTTCCTAGCTGTGTCTTGGAATATAAACCAGTCACAGAATACAAAATGAGGAAGAGCAAATGGAAATGCATCTTAAGACTCCTAGATCTAGAAAGTCGATATAAGAAAGAACTAGTTTTGAGAAAGGCTATCAAAGATGCTTGAGGAAGAATGATTAAGACTTAAAAGGGAAGAAGCTGTAGAGAGAGAAGCTGCTTTGGCTACAATTTAGCATCAGAGTGGTCAATGGTAATGAATCTGGAAAAGAAATGCAGATATAGAATTAACAGAACTTCTAATTTCCTGACAGGCTGGGTGTAAGAAGCAAAGCTATTCAAAGAGGGGCAAAGGTCATTCCATAATTAAAGCATAGCTAGCAAAACAAGAATGGTCCTACATATCTGATCCATTTTAAGGATTCTTGGGTACTGACAAATCGCTGTTCTCAGATCTATTCCCTAGTGACACCCCAGCTTCAGCTTTCTTTTTTTAATTCCTTCTCTTTATACATTTTTTTTTGTTTTAAACTAAAAATGGTGTTTTCTGGTAGACCAGTGAACTGAGATCTAGACTTCAGTTCCTACCTCACATTACTATCAATGAGTCCAAAAAAAAAAAAAAATCATTTCTCTATTTTTAAAGTTTAGTCTACATCTCCAACTGTGTTTGCTGAAATCTAATTGCAATAAAAGTGTTTTAAAATACTCTGTAATTAGTGCTGTGAATATCTAAAGAAACTAAACAGGCATGTATTGCTTTAGGGGGAAAAAAAAGAGAGAGAGATAGGAACAAGTTCCTCAAGCCAACTTACAAATCCTCCTTTTCTTAGACAGGAATCGCCCGGGGATGAGCTCAACACATACTCCACCATGCTAACGCCTAGTCCCCCACTCTCCGACCGTGGGGACAGTACAGAATTGACCTCACTGTTCACATGGAAACTCTGACCAGGTCTTCTCTGCACCATGATTGGCTGGGAAACTGAATGATCTACAAAAAAGATACACAAGCATGATACAGTGCAGCTAGAGGCTCAAACAAATTACGAGTGATGTCTCATGGATAAACCAATGACTGGGAATCAGGAAACCTGCCATGGTCAGTTGAGCCAAAAAGTCCTATTGTGTTTTCCCCTAAGCATAATATTCTACATAAGCTAAGGAAACAGAACACACCCCTCATATATCCAGGATAGCAAAACAATACAGCAGTTCACATATCTGGTTTATCTAGCTAAGAGGATAAATTAATGTTTACCCCTTTCAAGTAGCAGAATTTCTTTTTAATATATTTTATTGGTAATATTACTAAAAGAAAATGTGATTTTACTGCCCTTTTTAAAAACAACAACAACATAATTTGATCTTTTCTGATGACTCACTGTCATCTGAGGTCCCATTCTGTACCGTGCTGTAACACAGCACATCACCTTTTGGGTTTTCTGTCTCCTTCCTCCCTATCGTCTGTCATTTCTTTCTGCTGTCAGTATGTCTGTCTCTACAAGTTCTCCCCATCCCTCTTCAGGGGTAGTCTGTCAGAAGAGCATCGGTGCCCAGTGACTTGATTTGACCCAACCACATTTATAGATAGATTATCCCATACACGGTACACAGGGGCAAGGGGAGAAAAAAGAAACATGAACTTCAAATGGCAGGCATGGATTTTCTAATTCCAAGTATGCTGACAGCAATACAGAACAAGAAGTTATAGCTGGAAGTATGGTCATTTCAAATAAGACCATTGCCCTGGGGCTAGCACTTGAATAAAATACTGAAGATTTGATTTTGTGTTAATTATGTTTTAATAAATTACATCATATAAGCTCCTTCATGGCAATTATACTACAGGACAGGACATTGCTTGACATGCGTATGTCACTGATATAAAATTCATGACTTGCCAACTGCTGAGGAAAGGAGCTCTAAGACAGGCATAAATCACAGTACAGATGCTAGATCTAGATTACCTGATGTTCCCCAGGCACTGTCTCGCCATTGATCACCCAGGAATATTCCTTTTGGTCCATCTTTGCTGGATTCATCTGTTTCCCAAAACTTTTTACCTGGCAAGAGCTGCTGCAAATTAAAAATAATAGATGCTTTTAAAGAATTCATAAAGGATGAAAGTACAGCAGTCAACACTTTCTTTTAGACAAGGGTACTGAAGATCTCATGTGCCCTGCAGGTCTTTAATCACGGTGTTCTGACTATATAGATTGTGATCAGAGCACTACTGTATATCTGGTAAAAGTCACAGAGAGGCCTAAGGCAAGGGGGGTCCACAGATCAACTCATCACAATAGAGGCTCAGCTTAAATATCTACAATTATTCACTTAACCTATGCCAAGATTTTTAAAGGGTGGGTAAGGGGACTAATATTAGATCTATTAGCTAACTGTTTGCTAAGAAGACTCTTACTGAAAAAGAAAGTACCTATGACTACTAAAATACTTCTTCTGCCTACATGTGTACTGACCATACAAAGTTACTCAAGCTGGGGCATGAACTCAGCATGAATGCTAGCAGCAAAATTCACCTCCTTCATACACAGAGATTCTGTTAACCAAACCCTTTCATCACCAGAAAGAAAAAACAAAAACAAAAAAAACTTCCCAACCACAACATTAACCTATTCCAAGATCTCGGGAAGATAGAACAGCTATTCCTCCATTACTGGAAGGGAAATAAAATCTCCTAACCTCAAGTAATTTTAACAATAGTTAGTAATGCCATTAAAGTGACTTCACAAAACACTCCATGCTTCATAGAAATGCAGGTATCACTGGCCTTAAACCAATATGAGAACTTTAGAACTAGTTTCAACCAAAGCAATGCCTAGTACTCTTTAAGCAAAACACAATACAGTTGCACAAGATCAAAGCATCCGTGACCAGAGTTACAAAGTAAAATTCCACTAGAATCCCATTCTTCTTCATTCCGGTCATCAGCTTTACTCACTAAAATGTTCCTCTTATTTCCTCTTATTATGTTTTCATTTCAGCTGTTACTAGTCAGACAAGAAACTCAGAAGTTGGAAACAGTACTTAATCACTGTTTTTGAGCATACAAGAGCACACCTGGAGAGCTGAATGTCTCAGGGGAACAGAATAAAAAACCAGAAAGCACAAAACTTTTGTTATCCTCCTTGACAATAAAGGTTTATCTTTCTAATTTATAACCCATAACCCAACGATAGTGGAGGAATAACTCAACTTTGACCTTACTAAAATCAGTCTCAGCTTTCCACATCTAAACTCTGGGTTTCTCAGCATAATTTTAATCTAGCTCTATAAATCTATCTGGTATACATGGGTTACTCCCTGGACCAAAGCAGTTTCCCATACACTTTTTCTCTTTAGGCCCTAATTTGTTATTTTCTAATCCAACAAGATCATGAAGAAAGATCCACTTTGCTCTGACATGTAATTGCACAGATGCCTAGGTTTACTTGAAGATAAGCAGTTACAAGCAATCAATTCCTAGTGTGCCTCCTGGGTTCACTCTCTCAGGGAAAGAAAGACATAGCTGGTCTGTTAACCTGAGGGGATGAGGGACTGGATGGGAAGGAGAGCCAGACCATGGCTAAGCAGTAGAGTCAGGAAGCCCTGGACTAGACAACTCTGATGTGTCCTAGGACAAACCGCTGATCTGCCCTGGGCCTCATTCTCTTTGTACTGATGAAAGAAATAGTTTTCAGATTGTTGTGATGATTCGAGACATTGTTGATGAGTACGTAGCACAATGCCTGCCACATATTAGGTTCTCAATAAAAGCATTCAGTGGCATCACACCAAGGCAAAATAGCTGTAAATCACAGAAAAGACACTGAAAATTAACGTGAACTACTCAAGCACAATTCAAGAATTCTTGTTTTTAAACTTCTCTTTCTCCTTTTAGTCTCAAAAACACCCTCTCACAAGATTACAAATACAATTTTTTCCCTATTGGTTGTACTCTTTCCAACTAACATTCCAATTTTTCTGTATTTTGTAGGGAGTGTGAGCAAAGAGGAGTCCGCATCAGCTTCTCCTTTGTCTGCGAGAAGAAAGACTGTCAGCACAAGTGACACCTCATTTGTTGGTTAATTTTATTCTCCATATAATAGTTGAAAGAGAGCAAAGGTGATCAAAAAATATTCACTATGGTGCTTATCCCTCTCCACACAAATTTGGAAATCTTTATTCAAAACTCAGGGAAAAGCTTCTGTAAGTACCAGCCTCCATATGCAAATACAGTCTGTCAATAATTTGTCAAATTGCTTACTAAAAGCAGCAGCCCTTGAACTCAAGGCTTCAAAAATGACTTCTGGGATCTTGTCACCTTTCATCGTAGCTTGCCAGATTGTCATAACATGCAAAGCCAGCAAAAGCAGGCAAACATACAAGAAGCAAGGCTGCTTCCAGGCTAAATTCTCTCAAAAGGAAACAACAAGACAACAAACATGTAGAAAGGAGTTAAAAAGCGGAGATTCCACTTCAAAGTAGTAATAGATGCAACAAGTCTTGACTACACGCCAAAAAACTCAAGACTCTAGTCAGATACGAAGAGGTAACCGTATCTCCCACTACTAACAATAGGTATAAATATAAATTCTAAATAGATGCCAGGAGCAGCCCAAAAAGTACTAGAACTCCAGATGCTTTGGCAAAGTAGCAACAAGAAGGTCAATTAACTATTATCAATGAAAACAGTAGGGACTGAAAAAGCAGGTTTATAAGAGATAAAGAAAAAGGATGTGGGAGAAGAGGGTGGCAGCGTGCCCATTCTGGGAGGAAAAAAAGGTGGAACTTACAGGTTGCAAGCGTGCTCTGCAAATGGGAAGGAAAGTAAAATACTGAACCAAGGTACTTGGGCGAAGAGAAGCAAACTTGGCAGAGCTCTTCAGAGTCTCTGGATCTTACACAGAACCTAGCATTTCTCTCTTTCCTCTAAAACATACCCATCTCCATCCACTCCTAGGCTGTGAGGTCAGCAGCATCTGAAATGACTCCTAATGACCTCTGCCTCCTGGTACTCATGTCCTTATGTAATCCCCTTCCCTTGACTGTGGGCTGGACCTAGTAACTTCCTCCTAAAGAATAACACAAGGCAAAAGTGATGGGGTGTCACTTTCAAGATTATGTTACAAAAAACTGACTTCAGTCTTGCTTCTACTCCTCTCTTGCCCTCTTGCTCTCATCTCTCTTCCCCTCTTGCTTGCTCATTCTGATGAAGCTGGCTGCTATGTTGCAAGCTGCTATGCTGCAAGCTGCCCTACAGAAAGGCCCACATGGCAAGGAACCAAGAGAGGTCACTGGACATCAATTCATTAGGAATTGAGGCTCTCAATCCAATAATCTGTGAGGACCTTAATCTTGACATCAACCATGTGACTAAGCTTGGAAGCAGACCATTCCCCAACTGAACTTTGAGATGACTGTAGCCCTAACTGAAATCCTGTATGTGAGGGACCCTGAAATAGAGGATCTTGCAAAGCCATGACTGGGTTCCTGACCTACAGAAACTGTGAGGCTTAAACAACTATGTTGTTTTAAGCCACTAAATTTGGGGGTAATCAGTTATATAGCAACAGGTAACTGATACAGTTGTGAACAGATGAAGGAGTTTTCTTATATTCAAAACACTTCTTTAAGAGTTCGTTTCCAAGAAGTACTTCTTGTTCCACTTCTAATATCTAAAATCCAAGTGCTTTTGAATTTGGAAAAAATTTTGTCCATTCCATGTTCTCCCCTACTTTGTTTTATAGCCCTTCTGTATTAAAAAATTCTGCAAAATTAAATTGACTTAAGACACATTAAGCTTGCTGAGAATTAGTAGCAATCACATACTCAGGAGTCAACTAAAATAAAGACATTTAACTGTTCCAATCTGATCATATTAAAAGGAGCTACAATCTACTGAATTATAAAACAAAGTGATGATGAGTATCTAATTGTTATTTCAAATTCAACAGCAACCCCTCCAGAGGTAACATCATCCACAGCATTGGCTAAAACATCCTGGTTGGTCAACCCATAAATGCCAGGAGTTGTCAAACTTTCACTTAAGCCACATCTAATTTCAATCACCAAAAATTTAAATGCAACTAGTACATGAAAAGATAGTTACTGCTTACCCCATCAAGAACTTGGAAACAAAGACTGTTCTTTGACAGAACACAAAAGAACAGATCACAGAAGAGGTTTACAAAATTCACTTTAAAGAAAGATTAGGCAACAAGAGGATTAAAAGACTTGACAATTCTAAAGGAAGATAACGGGAATTAGGAATTGGTTCAACAAAAGCAAAGGAGACCCAATGATTCAGACGTAGGCAGTATTATTCAGTTGGCATGTTTAGGGAGAGGGTATATGACAAACAAGTCTATCCTTATAAAAGCAATTGATGCATCAGACTAGATGACAGCTTGATTATAGCAGTCACTAAAACATTCAAGTAACTTCCCTGGCTCAGACTCTGCTTACCAAGCAGCTTTCTTATGAGAACTTGGCTTCCTCCTGTAGCCAAGCATGCTGATCACTGGATACAATTATCCTGTCCACTTGAAAGTTACTATTTCCCCATATAAATTAGCAAACTGCATTTTGGGTTTTATACATTCATCTCTTATTCAGGTTAGTGTAGGTCGATCCTATAATCCAATCATCTCTGAATTAATTATCAGTCTCTTTCAAGACCTACAAACTAAGAACCAGGGCTCGGGAGGTCCTCCCATCCTCCCCAGCAATACAAAAGATTGTACACTTCCTTGTATTGTCCCATTAAATGCGATTCTTAATTGCCCCTCCAACAGTGTCTGTTCTCAAATCTTTGGGAGAAAAATGTGCACACTACTTATCCCGGCTTGAACCATAGGTTCGTAAAAGAAATGACTTAAAGAAATCAGTAAGCTTATTCATGAGGCTTCTGGAGAACAAAACAGAAATCAAGCACTGGTTTACAAGCAATGTTAGCCACTTGGGAAATCTCTCAAGTTTGTTACGAAACACTTTTTTGGTTTTATCATCTAACAAAAAAAAACAATATGCAGAGCTACACTTGCACAATCATCACATTAATTCTTACTAAGAGCCCTTTAAACAGAGGAGGAGACAATGAAGGGCTGAGAACGTCAAGAACCTCTAGGCTTCTTATTTTAGGAAGTAACATAATGGTAAAGCACACGAGTGCTCTGAAATCATTATAAAAAAAAAAAAAAAAACCTAGTTTTAAATCCAAACTGTGTGAATTTAACCTCTCTAGGCCTCAGTTTTCTCATCTATAAAATGAACTGCTATGAACATTAAATGAAATCGTGTGTAAAGCAGCAGCACAATGCTGAACTCAAGAGTAACCACTCAAAGAACTGGCTGCTACTATTATTTCAGAACAAAGTAGTAACAAATAGACTTCATACTACTAATGGCTAGTCAATGAAACGCTCCTGCGTACTTGGCTGGCAGCACCACCCAGCCCACGTCAGTGTAAATCCCATAAAATTAAGAGCTCTAACAAAACACTGCAAGAAGAACCACGATCACAGCTTTCCAGAAACTAAGAGGAGGCAAAATGATTATTAAGGACTGGACCTGTTTGACCAAGCCATCGGTAATATTTGCATAAGGGAGCAGCAGTGAGGTTTTCTGAGGGTCTCAACACTAAATGCACACTCCAACAAGTACTCTGTACTCAAGAGGAATGCAATAGTGGGTAACTGCTTACAGGCTCTCCACAGGCTGCACAGGGCTATCTCGCAGAGAAAGTGTGGCTCCTTAAGGAGTGCCCCTCACGGGGATGCTACAGCACTGCAGGCGTGATCAGGTTTGATCACGTTATCAGGCAATGCAGACTGCCAACACAAGCTTGGTTTCACTGGCATGTAGCCAAGGCAGGAGTCAAATACCTGATATTTTAACTGGCTGGTAAGATACAGCCAAAAAATCATTTTTTTTAATCTCTTAGTAAATATTCTCATTACATTAAAAGAATTTGACATCAACTCAGAGAAAGGACTGCTCAGAAGTGACTGAAATAAAGTATTATTGGTAAACACTGATAGTCACATGTTCTAGTCAGAGCTCTGACGCATGAAAATTATAATTCTCAGAAATACCTTCTCAAAATCTTAATGCCTCAGGGGATTTACTTAGCCCTCCATATCACAGAGGGTTGTTGTGAAATCAAGTGAGACAGTTATAAAGTGCTTTCATAAATACTATGAACTCTACCCATATAAGTTATTTCTAAAGCTTTAACAAGAAACAGTTTAAATATAAAAGTATAAATCAATATCTTTTACAAGGCTTTAAAAAAAAAGGTACATCCGTTCACTGTTAGGACAATTCTTTTGGCAAGGGTTCTGAAAACATATACATCAAAAGTCCAGTTCATTCCTGAGAATTTATCTCAGCAAAAAATCCAAAAGAAAAACAACCTCTACATTCAAAGTGTAAGAGCAAGCAAACTAGGAGCAAACTAAGTGTTCACTAAGGCCACTGTGGCGCAACACGTAATAAGCTCACCCAAAACAGCCATCACGACTATATGTAATACTTATAACATTAAATTTTAAAAGTAAAATACAAAATTGTACATGTAAGATTGCTTCCCCTCACACACCCTTCCTTTTTGGATCAAGACTGGAAAGAAAAATAAAAACTGAAATAGGTGCTTGTTGGTGTGGTGGGATTATGAATGACTTACTACAAAATATACTTTTATCATGATTTACAACTGATTTTCTAATAAACAAAAATTGAAATTATGGTGGCAAGGAATTCACTACAAATAAGGCATTTTCTCTTAGGCAGACACATTTCACTTCAACATAACTTCAAAGTGGCAACTTGAAGGAGAAAGCTCACATTGCACATTTCAAATATTTTTAAGCAAGCAGATAAGTTCCAATCCACTTTGAAAACTGTAGCTTAAATAGGGAATGCTGAAAATGTTCAATGGTCTAATCACAAGCCAGGTATTTTTGAAATTAAAAATAAGCAGGATGGACCTTGAGGGCATTATGCTAAGCGAAATAAGTCAGATAGAGAAAAACAAATACTATATGATCTCACTTATACGTGGAATCTAAAAAACACCAAGCTTATAGATACAGAGAACAGATTGCTAGTTGCCAGAGGCGAGGGATGGGGGGTGGGTGAAATGGGTGAAGGGAGTCAAAAGGTACAAACTTCCAGTTACAAAGTAAATTAAGGGGATGTAACATATAGCATGACGACTACAGTTAATAATAACTGTATTGCATATTTGAAAGTTGCTAAGAGAGTAAATCTTAAAAGTTTCCATCACAGGGCCGGCCCCGTGGCTTAGCGGTTAAGTGCACGCGCTCCGCTGCTGGCAGCCCGGGTTCGGATCCCGGGCGCGCACCGCTTCTCCGGCTATGCTGGGGCCGCGTCCCACATACAGCAACTGGAAGGATGTGCAGCTATGACATACAACTATCTACTGGGGCTTTGGGGGGAAAAAATAAATAAATAAAATCTTTAAAAAAAAAAAAGTTTCCATCACAAAACAAAAATCTGTAACTATGTATGGTGACAGACGCTAACTAGACTTACTGCGCTAGCTAGACTTACTGTGATCATTTTGCAATGTATACAAATATCGAATCATTATGAAGTACACCTGAAACTAATATAATGTTGTATATCAATTATACCTCAATTAAAAAATCCAAAAAAAATAAACAACCATACAAATAAACAAAGATGGTGTTTTAATTTTCACCTTCTGAAAGAGAAGGAATATGATCTAAATTTTCATTCCCATTTACATATCTACTAATTAGGGAAGTGTCCTGCATTCTTTTTAATCAGTTACTCAATACTTATGTGTAAAGATGATTTTTAAATGTTAAAACATTTTTGGGCCAGCCCCGTGGCTTAGCGGTTAAGTGCGCGCGCTCTGCTACTAGCGGCCCGGGGTTTAGATCCCGGGCGTGCACCGACGCACTTCTCCAGCCATGTTCTCCGGCCATGGTGAGGCCGTGTCGCATATACAGCAACTAGAAGGATGTGCAACTATGACATACAGCTATCTACTGGGGCTTTGGGGAAAAAAAAAAAAGGAGGAGGACTGGCAATAGATGTTAGCTCAGAGCCGGTCTTCCTCAGCAAAAAGAGGATTAGCATGGATGTTAGCTCAGGGCTGATCTTCCTCACAAAAAAAAAAAAAAATGTTAAAACATTTTTGTTCTCTGTCATTTAATTCAAATCACAAAAAACTGTCTAGGAATCAGCATGTACTATAGTTTTTTCACATTTCCTACTAGGCAGCATCACAGTCTAGCAACTAGTAACTACTGCTTAAAATTTTTAGCCTATGTGGCAAGATGGTTACTACTGAAAATAAGTTTCCATAATAAGGATGTCTTAACTAAATATCTCTTTTGGTTGAAATCTAATATACTCCTTTTTTAAAAAAACTTTAATTTTTTGCATAATTATAACTATGCAGTATATAAAATCAAGGTTTTTTTTTTAATTTTTCTCAGGTTATTAAGCACTTTTCATAAGCACTGTTAATAGTTGTATCTAATGTCCTTTAATAACACTTCCACCACTAAGGATGACATCACACAAATCACTTAGGCCTGGCCAATATGAGGTAATATGATCTTTTCTCCCACATCTGGAAAACCAATATTGCTTTTCTGCCTATTGAAAAAATAAAGTTTCAGCATCTGAAGTACTTACTGACATCAACAAGTAAAGCATTACTCACATACCCTGAAATGCACAGCCTGCATCAGCCACTACTGGAATAAACAAAATAACAGAAGACATTCTTTGCCCTGAAAGAAAAGATTAAAAAGAAAAACCTACCAGGAATCAAACTGATACAGTTACAAGGCATTTTAAGATAAGCAGGCTAACTGTATACCGCAGACTGTTAAACTGCACAACCTACTACACACAGATAAAGAAAGGAACAGTAACCTGGGATAGGACTGGTCAAGGAATGCCTGAAAGGAGGGGGAGACTTCAAAGTGAGGTGAGAACAAAGTAGAAAGGACTTTCCACAAAGAGCACAGGTAGAAATTAAAGCGGGTGGGGCAGTTGCCCATGAATAAAAAAGGACCCCGGCCATCCACATAAGGAAGCAGCAAAGAGAGGATGAAACAGCACAACTAGTCCAGTTGCCAGTGAGGTTCATGGAGCACCAAGGAACCAGACTCTAACCCAACAGGCAACAACTGGGAGAAATATCATAAAAATTAATTTTAAAAGATTAGTCTGACAGTCCTCCATAAAATGGGTGAGGAAAAGCAAATGGATGCTGAGAGGATAAGCAAAGAGTAATCTGCAGTAATCTAGGCATGAAATGGTAAGAGAAGGAACCCGTGGAAACGGGGCAACGAAGGTACAAACTTCTGTTTAGATGCCTCTCTCAGCTTTCAAAGCATTAAAAAAATCTATATAATTTCAAAAGCGAAGATTCATAACCCATTATGATGATCAAAAATGAAGTCACTAAGCATATGTAAGCCAGTCTATCACTGAATTTCTTTTAATCAGGAATCTATTCTGTAGAGTCAACTGAGTGCAAAGGCTAGATGAAAACAGGATCCAAGTACGTAAGAACATGGTGTTTGCAAGTTTAAGTCTACAAGCCTAACGGGTAAAGTTTTAAGGTTGTCCTGAAGATCCACTGCGGGTTGCTGGGGAACAGTAAGAGCAAAAAGAGCAATCAGGGCCGGCCCCGTGGCTTAGCGGTTAAGTGCGCGCGCTCCACTACTGGCGGCCCTGGTTCGGATCCCGGGCGTGCACCGACTCATCGCTTCTCCGGCCATGCTGAGGCCGTGTCCCACATACAGCAACTAGAAGGATGTGCAGCTATGACATACAACTATCTACTGGGGCTTTGGGGGAAATAAATAAATAAATAAAATTATTTAAAAAAAAAAAGAGCAATCAGCTAGAGATAAGAAGAATTTGGTAGCTCTTAGATTTTAGGACAACCACAAACTAGAGAGAACTGCAGTCAGTTCTTCAATTGATGACCACTGTTAAATTCCAAAACACACTCTCTTCAAAGAGCACAGAGGTTTCCCAGTTTATTACCACACAAAGTACAACAACCATTAACAACTTCATCCTTGAAAGGAAACCCACAAAAAATATTGGTTGTACTTTTATAAAGCATGCCCTTCCAAAAAAATTCAGAGATACTGTTAGCATCTCAATCTCCATGTTATTTTGTGATCAAGTAACTTGGGGCAAGCTCCACATTCATCCTTTCTTCATTGCACATCCTCTCCTGAAGCCACTGAAAGTAAAGTTTTCTTTATACCTTCCCACTTCAAGTTATTGGAACAGAGCCAGAAGAAACTTCTTTTCTCTGCTATCTTTTTAAAACTTGATAGACTGACAGTAACTACGTTCAGAAAATGAAGAAATGCCCAGCGTGAATCTACCTTTTCTCCAGGATATGGGAACAGCATGTTACCTTGGCTACCTATAAGTTACCCATAAATAAGGTCATTTGTTTTTATATATGTATAAACTATATGGTTTGCTCTACAACATGACCACATTCGTGGTATACTAGGTCTAGACATTAATAACTATATAAATAATTCTTGCAATAGTACCTAAGAGCCCAGTGTGCAAAAGATAAGCCTCCAGATTACTTAGGAAACCTGACAAGTTCATGAATAAAACCATGAAAACATATAGATTGCTTCATGACCTGTCTCCCTCACATCCCCAAAGCAAGAAGCAACCAGCTCAATTAAGAGAGGAGAGAGTCCTTTGCCTCAAGATGGGACCAAATACTCAAACCCACCCACACACCTGGTCAGCCTCAGGGTATTTTTAATTATTAAATTAACAGGACAAGGATCTCAGGATGCTAGATATGGACAAGTTCCCCGTTTCAGGAATTCCAGGAGACGAAAATTTCATAGATATGGCTACTACGTATACAGGGAAGACCAATACAGAAAATAAACTACTTCCTCTACCTGCTTTGCTATAATGAGAACCACAGAATTAATCAAGAGACAATGAATTAACTTTGGTGTTCTGGTTCCTCATTAGTAAAACAACAGTAAATGAGAGAATTACACACAACATGCTTAATAGCAGCTTGAAGAAGAAATATAACAAAAGTAATTCCAGTCTTCTAAGCAGCATTATGTCTTGTTGTATATATATAACGAAGATATTTCGATGCCCCAGCAGATAGCCCACAGAAAGTATCCTACTGATCTGGTCACAACTATATTAAACAAAAGATCCTTTATAATAAAATGTCTTTATATCAGATTCAACTTGGATGATAACAGCATTGCTGATTTACTATTCGTCTTATGTACTCTTACAAAAGTAATTATTGAATGGTTCAAAAACATAAAAATTTGCACAGAAGGCTGAATAAATGCCTTTCAGTTTTGTCTGTTCCTCATACTCCCCTTTACACCCCCACATGCCTGAGGGTGGAAAAGCAACCTGAATAGAGAATACAGGCAATAAATATTTACCAAATTGAACTGAGGTCCCTTGGGGGGAGGGCAATACCAACTTCTGAAGTGAAAGAGAAAACAAAAAGGAATCCATACTTAGAAAAAAATATTTACTAGTATAAGATTCATTCAACACAATATATTAGGCATCCACTGTTTACAAAGTACATTATTAGCTGAAGCCCCTGCCCTCAACAAACTTGTGTGCAAGGAAATAGAAAAAATTTACACAAATCACTATATATAAAATAAATTAGGGCCATAAGAATGATACAAATAACTTGCTACTTGAATTACTCTCCACAGCTACTGGTTGGCGAGAGCAAGAAAGCTTTTACAGAGGAGGTGATAACCGAAGCTGGATTTTAAATAATGAGTAGACGCTGGACATGCAGAAAAGAACAGCAGAAAAACTTCAGGATTTGGAGTGATAGAGATCTGGGTTCATTCAAATAGCTGGCTCAAGATTATGTTAGCTTCTTGAATCCTTTTTTGCCTGATCTATAAAAGGGCATCAGAATATTGCAGGACTACTGTGAAGATTGTAATGTATATGAAGTGATTAGCACAGTACCTGGAAAATCAAACATGCTCAATATATTGCAGCTATTATTATTTCTGAGCCTAATGAAATAGAACTTGAAGTCTGTCCACTTCTTGACACTTATGACCTTAGCTGAAGTCACCTGACCTTAGGAGTCATTTTCCTCATATAAAAAAACGGTACTCTCTCTCAAAAATCTGTTTGGAGATTCACATAGGTAATGAAATCAATGCCAAAATGTTTTACCCTCAAATAAACCATACTGATGAGCATGAAAAGAATGAAAACATTTTAGCCAAAGGAGGATAAAAGGAGAGAAGTTGAATGAAGATGGATTAAGCAATATGTGGATCGGCTACATCCTGCTGCAAAGGAGCATGTTTTACTCCATTCGAACATTCCAAGACAGCTCAACATACACAGTAGTAAGTCAGCCTGGTCTTCCCAGAGCAGGAGAGAAGACAGATATTGGAATGAGTGGGGTGCCACACAAGTCTCAAAGTGAAAGGACAGAATTGGGAACCAGGTTCCAAATGTCAGATGCATCCACTATTCTCAGGGTTAGATGACACCTTCTTATCTTGTTCCTTAAAATGTCCAATCCCAATCCCAAAACTATTATAAGATCCCAGGAACTTCCCCAAACAAGACTCATGAAAAGATCACTTCACTTCTAACACAGTCACTAACCTAATACAGGAAAGCCATTAACTAAGATCTCGTTCTCCCAGGTCACTTGGCCTGGCTAGCTGTTTTCTCTAAAGGAAACATTTCATTTTAACAGCAAGATGTCAAAAATGCCCAACAACCAAATGGTTTAATACAAAGTTAATGGAACTAGGCAGTTTTTACAATTCCTGTCTGTACTCAAAAGCTAAATTTTGGAAAAAAGGGATTTGTTACACTGCTTAGTCAGATATTTTATATTAATACCCCACAAGGCTTTATTAATTTTTCCTCCCTTCTGCAAGAAAGGTTGTATGATCTTGCTGGCAGATAATATATCTCCTTTCCAAAATTCAACTCATTTCAGAGTCAAATGAGTTACTCTTATGGGACACTAATTGTAAGGAACTGCCAGTGTGAGGTAGCCCTCCTAGGGCTGTGAATCCTAGAAGTATTTTTAGCTACCCAAAAGCCTCCAATTCTATGAGACATTCTATTTGCCAGGATGGAAAGATATGGAAAAGAATTTAACAGATTTGGTATCCACAATAGGCTCCCACTTGCCCTGATTTCAGAATTACCACCTCATGAGCCCTGACAGACACTTCAATGTCTTAGGCAGCTGCAGACCAGTGAATGAGTCACTTAGAGAACCCAAGGAAAAGTTACGGAACCTCTACATCACAAGGAGGAAGTTACTCTAAAAAGGCATCTTTCAGATGCCCTCGGGCATATCCTAAAAAGCAGAACTATTCTTTTTTTCTATCTTTTTAAAGACAGAAATAAGGGCAAACTCCAAGATTCTTAGAGTTGAAAGGGTCCTGGGAAACCATCTAATCCAACATCTTTGTCTTATAGATGGAAAAAAATCAAAGTCTAAAGAAGATGAATGTCTGAGCCATGGCTAGAAGCTGTGGCTTCAGGATTCTGGTCCAGTGTGATCTCTATCCCACCAAATTATACCTTTCCTTGGGTTAACAGCTCTCCAAATCACTATCAAATTCCTCCCTCTACAAGCCATTCTGCTATCTCACATTTATGGATAGAATTTCTTTGTAACATGTCATGAGAATCTGCAACTACATTTTAAATATAACTCACTTTATTCTACTTCCAGGGACCATGGTAGGATTCATTATTACTCCACATACAGGAGCACTTTCCCGATTTCCTACTCAGATTTACAAACTTGTCTATGACCAAGGGTAAGTTTTTCTATGCTTCAGTTTTCGACAAAGATGAAGGGCCACATATCTAAATACATTCCATTTATTCCAGAAATAAGCACTACTATCTTAACGTCCCTGAAAGTTATCAAGTTTACTACATGTAAAACACTAAGGAATCTTAAAAAGAAAAAAAGTCCCTGGTTTTTAAAAGTCAGAAAACCAACTATGCAGAATAAAGGTGCCTTTTCTGTCAAAGGCTCTCAAAGTACTTCCAATTAGAACCGCTCTCCTCTTTGCAAATCCGTTCTCTTTAGCACATGAACAGTAATAGCGCTGCCCTCCTACAGGTGGAGCAAATAAGTCAAGCAAGATCATAAACCAAACCAATGTAGAAACAGGTCAGCGAGCCTTCCTCTGCACTACAAAGATACACTCGAATACTCAACAGACTAAGCTTTTCATATGCAAATAAAAGCAGCAGCTCAAATATGTGCCTTTAAACTTTTCAGGACTATGACTTTAAGTTGAATGAAAGGGGCTCACCCCCTCGTGAAAATAATTTGTGGCTCTAATCTGAAAACATTTTCCTATCTTCTTTATGTTGACTTTCTAGAATAGAAGGCAAGTATAACACTTGTATGTGAGTCCTTCAGCTAAGAACAACTGCACTTCAGACAGCCAGCAAGGTCTGAAGGAGATATTTAAGTAGCTACTTAGCAAGATTTCTACTAAGAAATGCTCTAAACCTTCCAAAGTGACACCAAGAGTATAGTGGTGGCTTTGATGAAAAAAATGTAATAACAGCCAAGCAGCACTTTTACTAGAGATCAATCACTTTGAATGGATCCAATTCTCTTTGAATTCTAAAGATTCACACCTTCTTGAACATGTATATTGTTTACCGTAATGAGGACTCACACACACACACACAAATATACAGAAAATAATTGCAGCAAAAATATACTGTACCTAGCTTAATTTTAATTAGAATTTTTAATTTCTAATTTCCATGCAATTTACTTGGAATTTTAGTGTTTACATGGGTAAATACTATATTTATACACATCCCCTCCCAGAGACGTTTTATTGCTTAAAGGGAAAGAGATTTAATGAAGTTAAACTAATTAGAAGCTGTGCTTTTTTATTTTATTATAAAAGCTTATTTTCTTCATTTCTTTTGTGCCAGTCTCCCTTGTATCACTGCAAAAAACACTCTCCCAACCCTCGCCTATCCAAATCCTAACCAAATTAGAAGACGTTTCTCAAGTCTTATACCTCCCTCCATTCAACTAATCTCAAACTAGTCCTGCCAATACTGATCCCTCCCTTCTCTGAACTCCAACCACACATAGAAAAATCTGTTCCCTCTTTTTGTCATGTGTATTCATTGCTTCCTCAATTAGCTAAACAAAGTTCCTTGAGTACAGAAACCTCACTCCATACATACTTAGTTTGTCCCCTTTGTGCCTAGAGACTGTGTTACGCTTTCAAAAAATAGCTTTAGTAAGTATCTGTATCGCGGGGGGGGATGTATTAAGCATTTTTTTTTAAAGCTTTAATGTTTTGGAGAGGAAGCCAGGTCAGAATGCCAGCTCCATCACTAACTAGATGTGTGAGCCTGGGAATATTAATTCATCTTCCTTAGTTTTTTTCCTTATCCAGATAATAGAACCATCCTGATAGAGTTATTGATGAGATAATGAATGTAAACCCCTTAGCATCTGTCTAATAGATGGTCAAAAAATGGTAGCTGTTATTATTCCTTTGTGAATAAATAATGAGGAAAGAAGAAGGAAGAGTGACGGCGTTAGTGTTGACGTGTACTGTTTAGTTATGCCTACATCCACGTCTAAAGAATTATATACATGTATCAAAAAATGGCATTTCTAACAAAAATAAAGGGTAAGGTTTGGAGACTCTTTTAAAAAGGCATTTCTGGAAGAAAAAATTATTTTAAAAATATTTTTAAGTTGTCATTTAAATAAAATTCACTTTCTACTGATCTTGAAAAAAAGGCATTTCTGGAAAAAATGATTTAAATAATATTTTTGTTGTCATTTAAATAAAATTTACTTTTTATTCAATTCTGTTCACTATTCTTCAATTAGAATTAAGCCTTTAGCAATTATGAAGTGCTGCTTACAAAATAGCAACAAGGCAACAAGGCATTATTTTTATTTTGTATAATTAATTTTTTAAAAACCTAAGAGTAGATTTTTGCTGGAGGTTTTGGGACCAGGTTAGGATCACAGGAGTAGGAAAGAAGAGAAATGTGGTTTCCCCCTCTATACCTAATATCAGACACATCTGGTAACTTCCTGTTCAATCTTTGCTCCAGAAGTTAACTGACAAAATCTTTCACCCAATAACCATATAGGGCTTCTTGACGTGTTTCAATGATATTAGGCAGGCAAAGGAAACACAATGATACCTATCAATCTTCTCTCAAAGCTCTAAGGGAAAAACAAAAAGAGGCCAATAAGTCATGAACCCAAGATGACAGGACACTGGACTCTGACCACAAGATGATTCAGAAAGTTAGGAACAAAATCTTATAACAAAGAAAGCAAGAATCTCAGGACCAAAATAGCAAGAATTTAACTATTTAATGCCTAACCACAAAGGCAGTCAATGAATACTTGTTACAAATCAGGAGAGAAATTATCTTAATTTTGAATCCTCAGAACCTAGCACAGTGCGTAGATCAAAGTGTCTAAATCAAAGAACAAGTGTATTTATTGAATGGTATAAATGAGAATCCAGAATATAGCTATTCTCTCTCCTTTAAACCTTAAAATAGATGTGGGAGATTTAAATATTAGGTATACAAAAAACAAAACAGAAGAAAAAACCTAAGGTTACTTTCCAGAACAAGACAATCACAAGCAAACGCCTCCATCTGTGAACGTGTGACATCTTTAGCAATTAATTCAAACTGTTATGTTCTTATGGCCAATACATTCTTATTTTCAACAACTAGAATCACCAAAAGTCAGCTAAACTTCATCTATACTCCCCTTTCTTTTCGAATTATAGCAATCTTCCCTATCAATATAATGGATGATAGTAAATTTTGTTTTTGCAGATTTTAAACATTACAAACAAACCAAAATTCTTGTTTCTGAATTCTATGTATGTAAGGGATGACAGGCTCACGCATCTACCATCTGGAATTATTTCACAGAAACCTAACAACTTCCTCTTCACAATGGAGCTCTAAATAACTTCCTCAAAAATGGCATACTCTAAAAATAAGTTATTGACATATTCTGATTAGCAGCCAATCTAGGACTCCTTTCCACTGCAAAAGAACCTAGCAACTGGAAAATGAGGCAAAGGTAAGGACATCTGATGCATATACAATTATTTTGTAAAATTTTAACGCCTCAATTTACAACTGACTGGTTAATAGTCAATAATCTGTGCTCATATTTTGGTTGCTTTGTCTTGTTTTGAAGACATCAGGCTAAAGTTAATATTATTCTTCTAATGAGATTGTTTTAGCAAAATTCTGCAATATCCCATTCCTATTATGAGGATGGCAACAAGGAAGAAGCAAGCACATACTTCTGGAGACTAGGTTCAGACAGATTTGATGAAAGACAGCTCCAACCTTCCCTTAAAAACAGGCCCATTTTTCTGACACACCAGTTCACTTACCTCTCCCATCGCTCTTCCCTCCAGAGCAAGTGCTTGAAAATCATGATTCAGTTCATCCATAGAACGTACCTAGAGTTCAGAACAGAAGAGGGAAACGTCTCAAGTCAGCATCTTGAATTTTACATTCACATTAAACACAACTGAAAAGCGTTTCTATGTTTACTTTCAGATATTGACAAAGACAACAATAATCAAGTGACTGAGATTAAACATTCACTTACCTTTAACCATCACGGTTCAGCAATGATCCCTGCTTTCTCCCCTCCCATTCCCTTTTGTTTTCAAAACACGAAAAACACATAATCCAGAAAAAGAAAAAGCAAATTCCATCACATGAGAATTCCATCACATGAGAACTGTTAGCTATTTTCATACATTTTAATTTAATAAGTAAAGACCAACATGCTGAAGGGCAATGACGTATGAAGGTGATTATGTGACCTAAACCTGGCTATTGAGGCCAAGACCACAGAACTTGTCTCCAACTGTGAAGAGTAACTATAAACTAGGGGACTCATTTGATCCAACCCAGTTTTTATTTCTTTGGTAAACCTCCAGGAAAGGCACTACAAATTACATAACAGAGCACTCCAACATTTCTCCATATTGGAAGATCTCTGAAGACTCCTAGAATCTCAAAACCTGGAGAAAAAACAAATAGCACATATCACAAGACTCCCTTCAAACTTTACCTATCATTAAATGTACTACTCACATCAAAACAATCTTTCTAGGCTTCAACTAACTTATCTCCAAGGTCATTACTACATGGTAATATTAAGATCAAGGTTGAAGTGTGAAATAAATTATTCTAAACAGTCATAATTCAAAAACCCTCTGTTGTCCAACAGTCTAGAGGTCCTCTCAGTTACGAGCAGCAAGCCATCTCTGCTGCCCGAGGCTGCAGTACAGTCCCTTGTTTACTGAAGAGGAAGGCTATTCTGCCTCCCTGAGAAAGACTGCTGACTGCCTGAAGCAGGAGTCTCTCAAACCCCCTCATCTGATCATCACTACCTCCCAACATAGGTGTACAATTTCTAGCAGTGGGTAAATGTAAAGAAGGTCAAGCTAGGGCCAGGCAGGGAGAGGGAAGAGCATAGAGAGTATGAAACAGAATAGAGTTGGGGGAACCAATTTACGGATTTTATTAACATGCTGCCTATATATCACCCCATAATCTTAATTTGAGTGAATTGACACCATATAAAAATACAGTTGCATGATTGTTTTAAATGATATATTTTCAAAACTCAGAGCTGATATTACGCTACAAAGATGTAACAGCTTTGGGACGCTTGCTAAAAACATAAATTTGTAAAATTCAAAATGAAGCTAAAATTCAGCCATATGAGAATAAAGAGATATAGAGACAAGGCTTGCTACTGCGGTAAACAGTTTCCAAAGGCCTTGAAACAGAAGCTATGTTCACATTACAAGGTGTTTTACATTTAGGTAAGCACACTGAACAAGCCCCTCAAGTACAGGTAGTAAAAATAAAGGGCGGGGGGGGGGGGGGGGGATGAGGACAGAATGTTAGCCAGAAACTCTACACATGTTAGATGAATCATTTTGAACCTTCAGGCCAGAGTTAACAATTACAAAGCATGCAAATCAAGTGCATACAGCTCTATATTGGGCTCTTTCTGTGGAATCTAATCATACATTTAACTAGAGCTAGGCATTTCTTGAAAATCCAAAAATCTACAAATAGTTTTAACCACGAATGTTGGAAATTCTATTTATATTTCCCAAGGGAAAAGTAGGAATAGTAAGGGAAGGCAGAGAACACGCAATATGCCTATTTACGTAATCATCACAACAATCTCACATTAATTATTCCCATTTAAGAGAGAGAAAACTGAGCCTCAGAGAACAGAGCCTTTCCCAACCATTGTTAAGTAAGGAAGAGCACTTAAATGGCATTGCCAGGCTCTAAATCCAGGTCTTCTAATTTAAAATGCAATGTCCCTTCTATGTCACCACGCAGCCTCCATGGCAGCCACAGGGAGTTCCCACCCTCAGATAAAAGTGTCTTCTGTTGCTGCTGTGAGTTTTGATGAGTGTGCTCTCTTGGTTTTCTTGCCTTTGCTTTCCACTGTCTCTTCCCCCTATCTTCAAAATTTGCCCGTCCCACCCTTGCAGCAATTTCCATCCCTTTCTATACTATCTTCCCACCCATCATTCTCTCTCTCACCACTTACTTGCTGGCTCTCTCAGGTCTCCTCTCTCCCCCATCTTTAGCTCTCTCTCTCTTCACCTCCTCCAGCCCTCCCTCTTCCCGGATGTCTCCCTCCGCCTCACCTATGGACAAATCACTCCTCCTCCTACTTCTGTGTATTACTCTCCTACCTCCTGTAGACAACTGTTCAAAAAGGAGCCTCATTTTTCTGAAGTTTTCTTTGCTAGTCCAGAAACTCCATTTTAAACCATTTGCCCATAGTTGACTAAACCAGATAAACCAAATCATTCTCATAAAAATGTTTTTAACTAGTCAGGAACTTATTGCTTATTAACGGGAGCTACACCTGGTATGGTCATCGACACCAGGCAGACTCTCCAGACAAAATTCTTCCTAGGAAACAAAACTAATGATCAGAAGAAGATGCTCAGGAATCAAGAGAAATCAAAGAATGAAGATACGGAAGGTTTTAAGAAATATCTCAGGCAGGTAACAAAGAAGCCTTTTCTATTATCAAGGAGAAAAGTTGGCTGTAAATTATAATCAGAGTAAATGCTCCCATCAAGACAAAACAAGCTTTTGAAGTTCTTGTACTCTACCTCCCCTTTCTCTAGAATTCCATTTGAGTGGTGGGTTAATGTTAATTTCTAGTACTATTACTAATTCCTTCCTCACTTTTGCTAAACGTTTCTAAGACTCCCTTCCTTCTACCAACTGTTCTTATCTGTCTCCTTTGGTTTCACAAAACTATTTTCTATTTTTATTTTTCTCTTTGGGTTACTTGCCAGTAATATGTAACTCTCTCATGCCCATCTAGGACTTTGTCTACTGCTGCCCTCCCCATAAAGGCATCTCCCACTCCCTTTACTGAAGAGGGAAAGCAAGATGACCACGTTAGAGCCTGACCTACCTCTATATGCCTCTCTTCATCCCACCCAAGGTTCTCATCCATATACATGACCTATGCTTCTGAGTTTCCCTTCCATTTCCCAGGTCCCAGAACTTTCTTTTGTAAGCCTCAACAGCTGCCTTCTTCTTCTAACAGGGATCCTGCCCTAACTAGAACCATAATTTAGCAAATTAAGTTGGTGTTTTACCACATAGGAAGTTATAAAATCAAAACACATAAACCCAGAACTATATTTCACATTTGGAAAATGAAAAATTAAGCAAAACCATCACTTTACAAATCTTTAAGAATCATATTTTAGGGGCCAGCCCGATGGCACAAACGGTTAAGTGCGCGTGCTCTGCTGCAGCGGCCTGGGGTTCGTTGGTTCGGATCCCAGGCACGCATCGACGCACTGCTTGTAGAGCCATGCTGTGGCGGTGTCCCATATAAAAGTAGAGAAAGATGGGCATGGATGTTAGCTCAGGGCCAATCTTCCTCAGCAAAAAAAGAGGAGGATTGGCATCAGATGTTAGCTCAGTGCTGATCTTCCTCACAAAAAAAAAAAAGAGAAAATCATATTTTAAAGTGTCTGGCCTATCCATCACCCCTTGAGAAGCCCTACTTACCATACCCAATATCCCATACACTTATCACAATCGTAAATGAATGCTACACACTTCACTGTTTCCTCACCTGTAAAACTGAGAGATAACATCAGCTACTTTATAAGTTTGTTATAAGGATTAAATGAGACAAAATGCCCAATACTCAACCATATCTACCTCATAGGTTACTCTCTTTTAAGTTACTGAAATGTCTCCTTCACACTTTCATCCCCTCTTTCCCTATCCTCAGTTAGCAGAGGGCAAGTTTGGGTCATTCCCAATTTGGGGGGCTTGGGGGACAAGAGGCTCTCTCTAGTTCAGCATTTCCATAATCAATATATTAGACTACCTAGATCACGTGAATGTCTAACTTACTTTTAAAACTTAGCATTTCAAAGTACACCCATTTTTCTCTCTTCTCAATTTCCAGCTAAATCATCAATTCAAAGAAACTTCCATTCTCATCCATTCAGAAACTTCCAAAAAAAAAAAAAAAAATCATCACTGGCTCAAGCCCATGTTCTTTCAGTTCCCATTAACAAAAAAAAAAAAAATTCCAGTAAAGTCACCTTCTAAAATTCCTTCATTCCTTGACTTCCATACCACTATGGTCTCCTGATTCTCCTCCTACCTCTCTATTGAGATTTTTGTCTCTTTTTGCCAGCCAACATTGCAAAGAAAAAGAAAACTGAAACTTAGACTTAGGCACAAAGGAATCCGAATGTAAGAAGTTAATGATCCAATTGTTTCATGAATTATAATTTATCAGTTTTTCAAGCAGATATTATTGAACATTAAACCTCAAAGAAGAGAATAAAGGAGATACCATGGTAGACCACACAGTCTAAAATAAGAGACCTAAAAGAGAAGCAAGTTTTAATCGCATTCTGGTTCAGTTCTTGGCCTTACTTTGCTAGCATTCCTGTCCTTGGATTACTGTTCCTTAACTGCTCAGTGTGTCTTTATAATGAATGTCCCTTCACTCGAGCCAGTTTGATCAGTTTTCTGTTGCTTGTACAGAAGAACCAAACTCAGACACAACTGTTTCACTGAGTTGGTATTTATTAAATCACACTGCAAGTTTATATTCTAAAACCAAGTAACTCAGAGTTATATATGCCACTTAAAAAGATAAAGTTCGGGGCCAGCCCCATGGTGTAGTGGTTGAGTTCAACACGCTCCACTTCAGTGGCCCAGGTTCACAGGTTCAGATCCCAGGCACGGACCTATACCACTCGTCAGCCATGCTGTGGCAGCGACCCACATATAAAGTGGAGGAAGGCTGGCATAGATGTTACCTCGGGGCTAATCTTCCTCAGTAAAAGAAAAGTAAAATGAAATTCAACAAATCAATACTTTTTGAATATTTTCTATAACAGACATGTTTCAAGACACCTGCCTAGAAAGAGAAACTTTGTGATTCCCACCACCTCTGGCCACAAACAACTATACCAAAAGTAGTCCCCTAAATGGCCACCTCTAATACCTGGTGAGAAAAGATAAACTGACCTAATGAGATTCTTCTCAGCATTTGGGCCAGAGAGCTACAGAGAGATAAACTGAATTTCCTAAAGAATTAGCAGTTGTAGCTGTCATTTTGGATCAAGTATAAACTGGTGAATAAGCAGAAGATCATAGTCAACATAGAGAAGAGAAAGAATGTGCTGAATAAAGCAGAGACAATAGACTATAGAATCCCTATGGAAATAGAAAGCCTCCCAGTGCCCAGAAGGCCCATGCATGTATTTCCTGTTTTGGGACTCAGAGAATGCCTGCTGTTCTTTCATTTAATGCCCTGAATTTATGCTAACTAGAAGATTTCTATACCTTAAGACTAAAACTGCCTTTACTAGAATATTTATTTCCTCAACCACTGAATCTAAGTTGTCAGGCGCTTTTCTCCTCCACGCCTACCTTTGTTCTCCTGGAGGACTATTTGCACAGGCAAGCCTACATCACGATGGCTCCATTTCACTAACATAGATCCAGAACAATATAAGCAGAAGAGCTGGTGCCAAGAAGCACTACGGGAAGGAGACACCAGTGAGAAAAGGCTTTGGGCAAAAGCAAGAGAAACCTGAGAAACGAGAAGAGGAAATGGAATATGAGAATTAACCTAATTTGAATTTAATCATTAACGGGAAAAAAACCAGTTAAGTCTGTTCTACAGCATCTTCTACTCCACCACATCTGTATTGTAAACAATAACAACTAATATTTACTGAGACTCACTTTGTGCCAAGCCCTGTCCTATAAACTCATTATATGCTGTATGATCTCTTTAACAGTCATAAAAATCTAAAAGGCAGGTACTCATTTCCATTTTGTAAGAAAAGCAAAAAGTTATTACATTCCTCAAATAAAATATAAATAAATTAGCATTCTTCTTGATTACTGGGGGGAAAAAACAAAAAACTACTCTTTTGGCTTAAGCGGCTACAAACCCTACTACATGATCTTATTTATGAATGTTTCCATTCTTATTTAGTCACTGTCAATAACAACACTAAATATCAGCATTTGCTGAGTCTCAAAGCACTGTATGGCAAAATAGACATTATTCCATTTTATATGAAGAAACCAAGGTTCAGGGCCGGCCCCGTGGCTTAGCGGTTCAGTGCACGCGCTCCACTGCTGGCGGCCGGAGTTTGGATCCCGGGCGTGCACCCACACACCGCTTCTCCAGCCATGCTGAGGCCGCGTCCCACATACAGCAACCAGAAGGATGTGCAACTATGACATACAACTATCTACTGGGGCTTTGGGAGAAAAATAAAATAAAATAATTAAAAAAAAAAGAAACCACGGTTCAGAAATAATTTGTCCAAAGTCACACAACTGATAAAGATCAGAAGTGTAACTCAAATTCAGGTCGCTATATCCTTTACCGCTTGTCTCTTGTTCTCATCAAAGGCAAGCACAAAAGCTCCAGCACACCTGGGTTAAAAACAGTTGTTGTTCCAGCAACTGATGACTATGCTATTTTTATACTCTCTTCCCTGATACACAGGGAGGAAATGAAGTCACTACAGAAGCCAGGATTAGGTTGAATTTCCATTTTATTTATCATTAAAAATTGCTACTGTTGTTAGCAATTAAAGTAAATACTATTAAGTTACAGATTATCCAATGTGTTGATGGCATTCTGCTAGGATGGTTAACAGACCCAAATGATAAACTTAAGTTATCAAAATTGTTTTGCTACCAGACTACCAGAATATATACACCTCATGTAAATGTCAGCACTTCCTAGACTTAAAAGAAACAATTTAGGGCCGCCCCGTGGCTTAGCGGTTAAGTGCTCATGCTCCGCTGCTGGCGGCCCGGGTTCAGATCCTGGGCGCGCACCAACACACTGCTTCTCTGGCCATGCTGAGGCCGCGTCCCACATACAGCAACTAGAAGGATGTGCAGCTATGACATACAACTATCCACTGGGGCTTTGAGGGGTAAATAAATAAAATCTTAAAAAAATAAATAAAATTAAAAAAAAGAAACAATTTAGAAAGTAAAAAGAATAAATATATTTTCAAAATCAGTTAATGTAGCCGATATACTAGTAACCTTTAACCTTTAAATAGAAAAACCTCACAATTGCTGGTTCTGTCCGTCTTTTTCTTCTTAATTTCACCAATCATGACCAAGCTGAAATCAATGAGGGAAAGTCCATTTTATTTTATTTTATTTTATTTATTTATTTATTGTGAGGAGATCAGCCCAGTGCTAACATCTGCCAATCCTCCTCTTTTTTTGCTGAGGAAGACTGGCCCTGGGCTAACATCCGTGCCCATCTTTCTCCACTTTATATGGGACGCTGCCACAGCATGGCTTGCCAAGCAGTGCGTCAGTGCACGCTCGGGATCTGAACCGCCGAACCCCGGGGCCGCCGCAGTGGAGCACGCACACTTAACCACTTGCGCCACCGGGCCAGTCCAAGGGCAAGGCCATTTTAACTGGAGAGAAAAACTGTTTTAATTGATATGGAAGAACCTAATAAAAAGTATAAAACTTAAGATAATGATAAATCTTATCTCTGCTTGTCTGGAAACTACTATCTATAGTCATCTTTCTGAATGGAATTTTCCTGACTTCCAAAAGAACAAATTTCAAAAACATGAAAGAAACTCCTATACAACTAGATAGAAAATCATATTTACATCAAAAAACAGTTACTTTCAAATGGAGAACACATCAAAGGGTCTTCATTAGCAGTAAAAAGTTTCATTCTGAAATACCCATCTCAAGAGATGACATATGGGAAAAAGCAAAAAAAGATAAATCAAGAATGTTCATCCGAAAGTTCTTAAATCAGGCTGTGGCAAATCTGTTAAGTATCAGGCTCTTTTCAAAAAATGAAATTAAATTTAATGTATCTGCCATCATTGGAATCAGGAACAATCTTACTAGCAGAGTATAAGAATCTATGTAAAGGGCTGGCCTGGTGGCGTAGTGGTGGCGTAGTGGTTACGTTCACGCGCTCTGCTTTGGCGGTCTGGGGTTCGCCGGTTCGGATCCTGGCTGTGGACCTACTCAGCACTCATCAAGCCATGCTGAGGCGGCGTCCCACGTAGAAGAACTAGAAGGACCTACAACTAAGACATACAACTATGTACTAGGGCTCTGAGAAAAAAAAAAGAGGAAGATTGGCAACAGATGTTAGCTCAGGGCCAATCTTCCTGAAAAAAGAAAAAAAAAGAATCTGTGAAAGTAACAAATATTTGTCCACAGAAAAGGGGCACAGAATTGGCTTTTCCAAAGTTTTGCTAATATTAAATTTTTTGAGATTCACTTTGTCATTCTTTGTGCTCACTAATGGACATGTAATATTTTATAAGGCATAAAAGGTTTAGAAGAATTCCTACCATAATAGTTTACAAAAGAAAACAAATTATGTGCCTTCACAGTCCCTGATATAAATTTTCTATAAATTATAAGACAGTGAATATTTTTTAATAGATGTACAACTTAGACCAAGAGTCAAAACCACCAATTCTAAAGAATAAGTTCAGAGGCGAAACTATCAATTACAAGGCAAGCCTATAGTGTTAGGGGATTGGGGGGGGGTGGTTACTTATACAAAGACTACTCGAGTTAATTTGCTCTCCCTTTTTGACAGACTAGGAGTTGGAGAAATGTAGACTAAGGCTCAAAGATCATGGTACACATGTCTTTCTGCTCTCTCAACTCCTGAAATAACATTCACTAAGAAGCAAAACTGCACTCTATCAGTAGTGCCATGGTAGTTCGTCTTATCTCTCTACAAGTAATCCCTACAGTATTAAAAACATGACTGGCATTACATACAAATATTTGTAACGTGAGAAATTACCCTTAGTCTTAGAAGTGATAAAATAGCAGAAATGGGACTTCTAGAGCCAGCTTCTTTAAAATGGTTCTTATCTTGCTTAAAAGAATGTCATGCTTTTTCAAGCTTTTCAAGAAAGAAATTTGACAATATGCATCAACTTTTACAAATGTTCATGCCCTTTGATCCAGTAATTACACTTCTAGGAATTTAGCCTAAGAAAATAATAAAAATAATAAAAATCAGAGCAGAAATAAATGATATTGAGACCAAAAAAACAGTAGAAAGGATTAATGAAACAAAGAGTTGGTTCTTCGAGAAGATAAACAAAATAGACAAACCCTTAGCCAGGCTAACTAAGAAAAAAAGAGAAAAGGCTCAAGTAAATAAAATTAGAAATGAAAGAGGAGAAATTACAACGGATACCATGGAAATACAGAGGATTATAAGAGAATACTATGAGAAATTATATGCCAACAAATTGGACAATCTAGAAGAAATGGATAAATTCTTAGACTTATACAACCCCCCAAAATTGAACCAAGAAGAAATGGAGAATCTGAATAGACCAATCACAAGTAAAGAGATTGAAATAGTAATCAAAAACCTCCCAAAAAATAAAAGTCTAGGACCAGATGGCTTCTCCAGTGAATTTTACCAAACATTCAAAGAAGATTTAATACCCATCCTCCTCAAACTATTCCAAAAAATAGAGGAAGATGGAACACTTCCTGAATCATTCTATGAGGCCAACATCACCCTGATACCAAAACCAGACAAAGACAATACAAAGAAAGAAAATTACAGGCCAATATCGCTGATGAACATTGATGCAAAAATCCTCAACAAAATATTGGCAAACCGAATACAACAATATATTAAAAAGATCATACACCATGATCAAGTGGGATTTATACCAGAGACGCAGGGATGGTTCAACATCCGCAAATCAATCAACGTGATACATCACATCAACAAAACAAAGAATAAAAACCACATGATCGTCTCAATAGACGCAGAGAAGGCATTTGACAAGATACAACATCCATTTATGATAAAAACTCTCAATAAAATGGGAATAGAAGGAAAGTACCTCAACATAATAAAGGCCATATATGACAAACCCACAGCTAACATCATACTCAACGGGGAAAGACTGAAAGCCATTCCTCTGAGAACAGGAACGAGGCAGGGCTGCCCACTCTCACCACTCCTGTTCAACATAGTACTGGAGGTTTTGGCCAGAGCAATTAGGCAAGAAAAAGGAATAAAAGGAATCCAAATAGGTAACGAAGAAGTGAAACTCTCACTATTTGCAGATGACATGATTGTATATATAGAAAACCCTAAAGAATCTGTTGGAAAGCTGTTAGAAACAATCAACAACTACAGCAAAGTTGCAGGTACAAAATCAATCTACAAAAATCAGTTGCATTTCTATATGCTAATAATGAACTAACAGAAAGAGAGCTCAAAAAGATAATACCATTTACAATTGCATCAAAAAGAATAAAATACCTAGGAATAAATCTTACCAAGGAGGTGAAGGACCTATACAATGAGAACTACAAGACATTATTGAGGGAAATCCACGATGACATAAAGAAATGGAAAGATATCCCATGCACGTGGATTGGAAGAATAAACATAGTTAAAATGTCTATATTACCTAAAGCAATCTACAGATTCAATGCAATCCCAATCAGAATCCCAATGACATTCTTCACAGAAATAGAAAAAAGAATACTAAAATTTATATGGGGCAACAAAAGACCCCGAATAGCTAAAGAAATCCTAAAGAAAAAGAACAAAGCAGGAGGCATCACAATTCCTGACTTCAAAACATACTACAAAGCAATAGTAATCAAAACAGCATGGTACTGGTACAAAAACAGACACACAGATCAATGGAACAGAATTGAAAGCCCAGAAATAAAACCACACATATACGGACAGCTAATTTTCGACAAAGGTGCTAAGGACATGCAATGGAGAAAGGAAAGTCTCTTCAATAAATGGTGTTGGGAAAACTGGACAGCCACATGCAAAAGAATGAAAGTGGACCATGTGCTATCGCCATTCACAAAAATTAACTCAAAATGGATCAAAGACCTGAAGGTGAGACCTGAAACTATAAAACTCATAGAAGAAAATATAGGCAACACACTATTTGACATTGGTTTTAAAGGAATCTTTTCGGATGACATGCCTACCCAGACTAGGGAAACTAAAGAAAAAATAAACAAGTGGGACTTTATCAGACTAAAGAGCTTTTATAAGACAAATGAAACCAGAATCAAGATGAACAAACAACCAACCAGCTGGGAGAGAATATTTGCAAAACATACATCTGACAAGGGGTTGATCTCCATAATATATAAAGAACTCACACAATTGAACAACAAAAAAACAAACAACCCGATCAAAAAATGGGCAGAGGAAATGAACAGACACTTCTCCAAGGAAGATATACAGATGGCCAATAGGCACATGAAAAGATGCTCAACATCACTAATCATCAGGGAATTGCAAATCAAAACAACACTAAGATACCACCTCACGCCCGTTAGAATGGCTATAATCACCAAGACAAAAAACAACAAATGTTGGAGAGGATGTGGAGAAACAGGAACCCTCATACACAGCTGGTGGGAATGCAAATTGGTGCAGCCTCTATGGAAAACGGTATGGAGATTCCTCAAAGAATTAAAAATAGAGATGCCCTATGATCCAGCCATCCCACTACTGGGAATCTATCCAACGCACCTGAAATCAACAATCCAAAGAGGCTTATGCGCCCCTATGTTCATTGCAGCATTATTCACCATAGCCAAGAAGTGGAAGCAACCTAAGTGTCCCTCGACTGACGATTGGATTAAGAAAATGTGGTATATATATATACAATGGAATACTACTCAGCCATAAAAAAAGACAAAATCGTCCCATTTGCAACAACATGGATGGGCCTGGAGCGTATTATGTTAAGTGAAATAAGCCAGAAAGAGAAAGACAAACACTGTATGATCTCACTCATATGTGGAATATAAACCAACACATGGACAGAGAAAACTGGACTGTGGTTACCCGGGAAGTGGGGGTGGGGGGTGGGCACAAGGGGTGAAGGGAGTCATATATGGGGTGATGGACAAACAAAAATGTACAACCCAAAATTTCACAATGTTAGAAACCATTAAAACATCAATAAAAAAAAAAAAAGAAAAAAAAAAAAAAAGAATGTCATGCTTTTTCAAGCTTTTCAAGAAAGAAATTTGACAATATGCATCAACTTTTACAAATGTTCATGCCCTTTGATCCAGTAATTACACTTCTAGGAATTTAGCCTAAGAAAATAATCAGAAATATGCTCTAAGATTTGTTAACAAAGATCTTCAACCTGGCACTGTGATGGGAAAAGTTGTAAAAAAAAATTTAAATATAGCAGGAATTATTAAATACAGCATATATTCATTTAGAGAATTTTATGCAGCTATTTAAAACGTTTTTAAAATTCTGAAACAGAGGAAAATACGTATATGTGTAAGAATTCTAAAGTAGGCTGCAAATCCATATATACAAAAAGATATGTATAGGGCCGGCCCCGTGGCTTAGCGGTTAAGTGCGTGCGCTCCACTACCGGTGGCCCGGGTTCGCATCCCGGGCGCACACGGACGCACCGCTTCTCCGGCCATGCTGAGGCCGAGTCCCACATACGGCAACTAGAAGGATGTGCAACTATGACATACAACTATCTACTGGGGCTTTGGGGAAAAAAAGGAGGAGGACTGGCAATAGATGTTAGCTCAGAGCCGGTCTTCCTCAGCAAAAAGAGGAGAATTAGCATGGATGTTAGCTCAGGGCTGATCTTCCTCACCAAAAAAAAAAAAAAAAAAGATATGTATATATTTCTGTAGAGAGACACATACTAAATAAGACTGGAAGGTAACATACTCAAATGTTAACTTAAAACTTCTTCAGTAGTTCCTACATTTTCTATAATGCCTATGAAAAAATCAGAGAGAATCTTCTAAAAATAAATTTGACATTTATGAAGTCTTTAAAATATTAATACCTTTCAAACCAATAATCCTCTTCTAGAAACATCTTAAATAACCAAAATAAAGAATAAGCTTTCTAAGCAAAGGTGCTCATTGTGTAGTTATTTTATACAACAGTAAATAAAAAGGTTAGTTATACTGGTATATCCAGAAGCAGTTTCCACAGGGACAGCACTGTGAAAAAGAACAGAAACAGGATGAGCTTTCTATGCCATACATAATAACTGTTCTAACAGCTGGTACTGACTGACTATGTCCTACTCAGCAATGTGCATTATTTAATTCTCAAACTATGAAATAATTCTTAATTATCCTCCATTCCCCACTTTTTTAACAAAGGAGGAAACTGAGGCAGAGAAAGGTTAAATAACTTGTCCAAAGTTACAGAGGCAGGCTAACTCCAGAGTCCAACTCTTAACCAGTGTCCTATATTGAGGATCAAAATGTATTTGGGGTACTCCAAATACTTATGCAATAAAGACAAAAAGATCCACCCAGATTCAACAAAGCTTCACTAGATGAAAGCCTGCTAGACACCCAAAAGTGGAGAAGGAGCTGTGCACATCAGCCTGCCATCCAGCTGTATATCTGAAGATGTAACAACTCACAGGGCCATCTGTGGCCAAAACTCTAGGATTCTTCTCTGTTATTTCAACAACAAAAGGAGGGGCCGGCCCCGTGGCTCAGTGGTTAAGTGCGCTCCGCCGCTGGCGGCCCAGGTTCGGATCCCGGGCGCACACCGACGCACTGCTTCTCCGGCCATGCTGGGGTCGCGTCCCACATACAGCAACTAGAAGGATGTGCAACGATGACATACAACTATCTACCGGGGCTTTGGGGGAAAAAATAAATAAATAAAATTAAAAAAAAAAACAACAACAAAAGGAAATAAGTCACCATGAGACTACAGGAGAAAACTACTTAACCAGGGAAAGGAAATCTCATCCTGAAGATATAAAAGAGAAGATTTATGAAAATGATTTACCTATTGGAGGAGAGAATAAATATAAAGACAAAAATTCATAGCAAAATTAAAATCTACAATGCAGTAAAGAGTAGTAAGCCAAATAAATAATAATGCAAACAAACCTGAGAGGAACTCAATCCAGAGGAAAAGGACACAGATTGAAACAAAAGATAATCCAAAAAAATGGAAACCCAAATGTCCATCAACTGACTAATGTATAAACAACACAGAGTATATCACACAAAAGACTATTATTAGGCCATAAAAAGGAAATGAAGCACTGATACATGCTACAACATGCATGAACCTTAAAAACATCATGCTAAGTGAAAGAAGCCAGTCACAAAAGGCCATATATTATATGATTCCATTTATAGGAAATATTCATAATAAACAAATCTGCAGAGACAAGAATAGATTAGCGTTTGTTAGGAACTTGAAAAAGGGGGAAATAACCAATGACTACTAATGAGTACAGGGTTTCTTTTGGTAAGGCTAAAAATGTTCTAGAGTTAGTGTGAAGGTTGCATAACACTGTAAATATACTAAAAACCACCAAATAATAAAATTAAGGGTGAACTTTATGGTATGTGAATAATATCTCAATCAAGTTGTTATTTGAAAAACAGGAGTTGGCAAACTTTTTCTGCAATAGGCCAAATACTGAATAATACAGGCTTTGTGGGCTATCTAGGGTTTTTGTGATATATTCTTCCTTTTGTTTTTATTTTCAACTATTTAAAAACGTAAAAACCATTCTTAGCTCAAGGGTCATACATAAACAGGTGGCAAGCTAGACTTGGCACGGAGGCCAGTTTGCCAAATCTGGCTTAAAAAAAAGCCTTTCCTAAAACTTTTCTAAGTGAGTATGTGCTAAGTTAATGTTGATCCATAAACTAAGCAGAGATCTCACATCAAACTTTTACATAAATGGAACTTCCACAAATGTTTTTAGGATAAAGAGAACGGGGGAAACCTATCAAACAGAATTCAGTACTTTGATTAATAATTATGATCATATAAAACTAAGACAAGAAGGGGCCAGCTGGTGGCATAGTGGTTAAGTGCGCATGCTCCGCTTTGGTGGCCCAGGGTTCGTAGGTTCGAATCCCAGGTGCGGACCAACACACCGCTTGTCAAGCCATGCTGTGGCGGCGTCCCATATAAAGTAGAGGAAGATGGGAACGGATGTTAGCCCAGGGCAGATCTTCCTCAGCAAAAAAAAGAGGAGGACTGGCCATAGATGTTAGCTCAGGGCTAATCTTCCTCACCAAAAAAAAAACAAAAAAAAACCCTGAGACAAGAATAAAACCACTTTAAAAAATAAAGATAACTGCTCATATGAAAAGATGTTGAACATCATTAGCCATCAGGAAAAAAATAGACCAAAACCACCCTAAGATACAATTACATAGCTATCAGAACAGCTAAAATAAAAAATAGTAACACCACCAAATGCTGGTGAGGGTACAGAAAAACTGGATCACTCAAATAATGCCAGAAAGAACGTAAGAGGGTACAGCCACTCTGGAGAACAATTTGGCAGTTTCTTAAAAAACTAAACATACAACTACCATGACCCAGCAATTGCACTCCTGCGCATTTATTCCAGAGAACCGAAAACTTGACACAAAAACACATGAATGTTCATAGCAGCTTTATTTGTAATAGCTAAAAACTAGTATCAACCCAGGTGTCCTTCAACAGGTTAAACAAACTGTGGTACCTCCACACCACGGCACACGATGCAGCAATAAAAAGGAATGAACTATTACATGCAACAACTTGGATCCGTCTCCAGAAATTATGCAGAACAAAAAAGGCCCATCCCCAAAGGTTATATACTGAACGGTTCCATTTACATAACATTTTTGAAATGACAAAATTATACAAATGGAGGACAGACAGGAGAGATTGTGGTTGAGGGGGCGAGGACCCCTTCCCACCTCACAAAGAAAAACTGAGTGCGGTTATAAAAAGGACTACTCGTGGGTCCCTTGTGGTTTTGGAATTATTTCAGCATTTTGACTCTGGTGGTAAATATACGAACCCACACAAGTGATAAAATTATACTGAATTTAATACACACACACACACACAAATGAGCAGGAATAAAACTCAGGAAATCTGAGTAAGAGTGGGTGGATTGTATCAATGTCAATATCCTAGCTGTGTCATGTTGTTTATACTACAGAACTTTACCTGCAAAATGCTACCACTGGGGGAAACAGGGCAAAGTGTACAAAGGATCTCTCTGTATTATTTCTTACAACTGCACGTGAATCGACAATTCAAAATTTTAATTTAAAAAAGGCCATTTCTGGGCCGGCCCCGTGGCTTAGTGGTTAAGTGCGCGCACTCTGCTGCTGGCGCCCAGGTTCGGATCCCGGGCACACACCGATGTACTGCTTCTCCGGCCATGCTGAGGCCGTGTCCCACATACAGCAACTAGAAGGATGTGCAACTATGACATACAACTATCTACTGGGGCTTTGGGGGAGAAATAAATAAAATTAAAAAATAAAAATAAAAAAGGCCATTTCTATGAAGGAATAATAAAGATACAATTTAAAAAGAATAGTTCCTGAGCAAAAAAACTAACATAATCAAATATACAACCAAAGGAACATTTCTCAAACCACAAACAGATCAAAAGGTCTCACCTGCATAGTATGCAAAAATCACATCCTGATCAAACTGTCCTAAAGTTGGAGAACTCCCTAAGTATCCCAGCATGGAAAAAAAATACACAGTTTACCCTCAGTTCTCTAAAACACCAAATGCTGAAGACAATAAAATAAGATCTACAATCTATGGCCCAGAGATTTTATATCCTAACACAACTGCCTTTCATGTACAAAGGCTTTAGAAACACAGTATATAAAACAAGTAATAAAATATGTCACCCACATGCCATCTTTCAAGTAACGACTGTACCAAGCACCTCAGCCAACCAACAGAATTAAAATTAAGCACAGAAACTGGGGGCCGGCCTGGCTGCCTAGTGGTTAAGTTCGGCGCGCTCCACTTCGGTGGCCCGGGTTCAGTTCTTGGGCATGGACCTATACCGCTCATCAACAGCCATGCTATGGTGACGACCTACACACAAAACAGTGGAAGACTGGCAGGGATGTTAGCTCAGGGCCAATCTTCCTCAGCAACAAAGGAAAAAAAGCACACAAACTGCCATGGAACTATTTAATGGAATACTACTTTGCAATAAAAAGGACCAATCTATTACTATACACAACAATATAGATTCTCAAATGCATTATGCTAAGTGAAAGAAACCAGATTCAAAAGCCACATACATTTACAGTATATGACATTTTGGAAAAGGTAAAACTGTATGGACAGAAAATAGATTAGTGGTTACCATCAGCTGGGAATGGGGGTAAGAGCTGACTACGAAGAGGCACCAAGGAATTTGGGAAAGCTGTCAAAACTGTTCTATATCTTGATTGTGGTGGCTACAAGAATATATGCATTTGTCAAAACCTACAAAAGTGTATACTCGGGCCGGCCCCGTGGCTTAGCGGTTAAGCGCACACGCTCCGCTGCTGGCGGCCCGGGCTCGGATCCCAGGCGAGCACCGACGCACCGCCTCTCTGGCCATGCTGAGGCGGCATCCCACATACAGCAACTAGAATGGATGTGCAACTACGACATACAACTATCTACCAGGGCTTTGGGGGAAAAATAAATAAATAAAATCTTTAAAAAAAATTAAAAAAAAAAGTGTATACTAAAATAATGGTGAATTTTACTGTATGTAAATTATATCTTAAAAATGGGAAAAAAATAATTATACAAGAGGTAGAATACCATTATAAAGGACTAACAGGGTTTTCCCCATTCTAAGAACCTAAGAAAATAATTCAAACTGCAAATATTGATGAACAAAAATATTCATTACAGCACCACCTACAATAGTAAAAAATTTAGAAACCTAAGTGATCAATATAAAGAAATATTATAGAAAAAAATGAGGCCATTAAACAGAATGGAATATTATATAACCTTAAAACTGTCTACGGAAATATTCTGTCATAAGAAAATATTTTGATTTATTACACCAAAAAAAGACAGAAAACTATAATCACAGAAATGTTTTTATCTCAACTTGTTCCACAAAGGATTTAGAATGACTTAAAAAATCAAATAATTTCAACTAATGAGAAAATTAAAGCAAAGGGAAAATGAGAACCTAGTTTATAAAGTGTATACAATTAAGTCCTACACACTTGCTAAAAATGAGCCATAAATTTAGTCTAATCTTTCCAACCATTAACCAAAACAGAGAAATAATCAGTAAAAATTCACACCACCCATCAGATGGGGAAAAGAAAAAAAAAAAGTAAAGCTCAAGAAACAATCATCCTTTTTATTGAGAGCAAAGAGAAGATTTTCCTGTCTATAAATATAGTATAATCATTTAGTTACCTTTTTTCAAGTTCTAAATAAAAACACTAGATGGATATCTTACAAAAAGTAAACTAACAGTAAATTCTTTTTTTTTTTTTAATTTTATTTATTTTTTCCCCCAAAGCCCCAGGAGACAGTTGTATGTCATAGCTGCACATCCTTCTAGTTGCTGCATGTGGGACGCGGCCTCAGCATGGCCGGAGAAGCAGTGCCTCGGTGCGCACCCGGGATCCAATCCCGGGCCGCCAGCAGCGGAGCGCGCGCACTTAACCGCTAAGCCACGGGGCTGACCCAACAGTAGATTCTTACAGAAGGCTGAATTACAGTTGGTGGTTGGGTTTTTTTGCCTTGTTTCTTGGGTGTTTTTATTTTTATAATTTTGTAATTGTCTATACTTTCCAAAATATTTACAATGGGCATTTACTGATTTTAGAATTCAAAAACAACCTACAAATCATTATTTTTAATGGAAGGGGAAAAACGTTTTATTTGATTTTTATTTTTTTTATAATTTTTTTTATTTATTTATTTTTCCCCCAAAGTCCCAGTAGGTAGTTGTATGTCATAGTTGCACATCCTTCTAGTTGCTGTATGTGGGACGCGGCCTCAGCATGGCCGGAGAAGCGGTGCGTCGGTGCGCGCCTGGGACCTGAACGTGGGTCGCCAGCAGTGGAGCGCGCACACTTAACCACTAAGCCACGGGGCCGGCCCATGATTTTTAAATCACTGTTTTTTGAGGATACACAGAATGGAATTAGGGCATGGAAAGAGTCCTTAGTTCACCTGTAATATCGAGAAACAAAACTACATTCTGTGCCAATAAAAATGACCCTTGTTTTATTTCAACATATCTACAAAGGTGGTTGATATATTTTTAGATGTAAAGGGAATATACGCTGGAGCAACAACAAAGGCAATCTACACTTTTCAGAGAAAGTTTCTCAAGTTGAACAATTCATTTTACCATTACAATACAAATAGTTGGCAAAGGAAATAAGAGCTTCCTGACAGGCCTTCAGCCAGAAGGCCTAGAAAATGTCTTCCCCCATTCAGTAGCCTTGATGCTAACCCTTACTCCTCCTTTGTTTCAACACTGTACTGTTTGTAGTTTGTAAGGGAATAAGGAATTCTCCATGAGGGGCCGGCCCGGTGGCTTAGCAGTTAGGTGCGCGCGCTGCGCTGCTGGCAGCCCAGGTTCGGATCCCGGGTGCGCACCGACGCACCGCTTCTCCAGCCATGCTGAGGGGCGTCGCACATACAGCAACTAGAAGGATGAGCAACTATGACATACAACTATCTACTGGGGCTTTGGAGGGGGAAAAAAAAAGGAGGAGGACTGGCAATAGATGTTAGCTCAGAGCCGGTCTTCCTCAGCAAAAAGAGGAGGATTAGCATGGATGTTAGCTCAGGGCTGATCTTCCTCACACACACACACACACACAAAAGGGAATTCTCCATGAGTAAGTCTATCCAAATAAATCACAGCAACATAATTAAGACAGCAGCTACTGAGCAGATAAAACAGCTCATTCTGGACTTTATGATCCTAAGAGAGAACATAATACATAATCCAAAACTGTATCTGTGGGGAAAAACATTTTAAGAGTTCTATCTCCTCTGAACAACAACAAAAAAATTTAAGATGAACTAATCAAAATATCAGTGATTCCTAAATAGAACATAAGGGTAGAAACAGAGTTTAAGAATCTTTTAAGCACTGGTATGTATTAATTTGCGTGGCTTGTTTCTCTACAGAACTCCACCTTATGTTACGCAAATAATAAACCTTCATTTGCTCCTTTTTGAGAACAGCTACTATCTTCAGTTTCTTGCCCTGTAGTCTGTATTACGATAAGGTCATGAAGCATGCAAGTTTTCCCTCTGGGAGATGACAGGGACTTGAGGTATAGCAAATTTATTAGGTTTTAAACTTGGAGACTATAAGTGCCATGGAACAATGCTTGAAATTGGATTTAAAAATCAAAACACATGTTTTTTTCCCTCTCGTTAAAAATATGGCTTTTATGTAATTCTGAATTCTAAAAACAATAAATCCTCACTGTAAACATTTTAGAAACTAGAGAAAATTACAAAATGGTGATAAAGGCTATTCAAGCAGGGAAGGGGAACAGAGTTGCAATTTAAATAATGTTCTGGAAGGCCTCACTGAGAAGGTAGCATTTAAAGCAAAAGGCTTGAATGAGGTGAGGGAGCAACTTTTATAGATATCTGAGAGAGGAGCATTTAAGCAAATGAAATTGCCAGTGCAAAACCTTGGGGGATGCATGCCTGTGATTCTAGAAATAACAAGAATGTTTTAATGCCATTCCAGATACCATTAAAATATAATAATTAAAAGTTTAGACCTAGGCAGAAAGCAGATCAGTGGTTGCTACTGGGAGGGAATTAAAAAGAGCAGAGGAAACTTCTGGAGAAGATGGGAACTGTCATTATCTTGATTATAGTGATGCTTTCAGGGTGAATACTTCGATATGTCAAAAGTTATCAAATTATACATTTAAAATGTGTGCATTATATTACGTTAATTATGCCTCAATAAAGATTTAAAAAAAAAAAAATTCTAGTCCTGGAGTAAGAATAAACACATCGATAAATGAGTCAAAATAGATCCAGGTACATAGGGAGACTTACTTTATTATAAAGGAGATCTTTCAAATCAATAAATGGTGCTAGGATCACTAGTTACCCTTTTGAGAAAAGTAAAATTACACCACGATTTCCTGCCTATACAATACACAGAAATAAACTCCAGATGGAGACTGGGTGAGAGACAACCTAAGAGCGTAAAGTTAAAGAACTCAAAAGTAAAAGACCAACACTTTTGATTACATACAATTTAAAACTCTGGGGGCCGGCCCGGTGGCGCAAGCAGTTAAGTGCGTGCGCTCCGCTGCGGTGGCCCGGGGTTCGCCGGTTCGGATCCCGGGCGCGCACCGACGCACCGCTTGTTAAGCCATGCTGTGGCGGCAGCCCATATGAAGTAGAGGAAGATGGGCATGGATGTTAGCCTAGGGCCACTCTTCCTCAGCAAAAAAGAGGAGGATTGGCATTGAATGTTAGCTCAGGGCTGGTCCCCCTCACAAAAAAAATAAATAAATAAATAAATAATAAAACTCTGAATTGCAAAAGACACAATAAAGTTAAAAGACGTATAAAAGCAGTCTTATAAATCTAGGAAAATAACATATACACCAACAGAAAAAAATGGACAAAGAACCTCATACAGTGCTGGTGCAACTTTAAATCGATACAATCTATCTGGAAAACTGTGGAAATACGTAATGTTTTATTTGTTTAATCTGTCAATTTCACTTCTATGAATATATTCTAAAGAAATGACTCCAGAATACAAAAATATAACTAAAATATTGTTTACTGTAGCATTGTTTATAATGTCAAAAGCTGAAAACAACCTAAAAGTCCACTAATCTGGGGATACAACAGTCAAAATAAATTATTGTACTTCCACGCACTATGGCCCTGAAAAAGGGTACAGAAGTATCTACTGACCTCAAAGTATGGCCACAATGTACCAAGGGGGAAAAGACTACAGTGTGTACACATACACCTACTTGTGTAATGTATATTTAGAGAGAGAGAATGATCCCATTTGGTTTAAAACTACAACACATTCATGAATCTGTGTTTATATGTGTAGAAAAAGTCTGAAAGGAAATGAATCAAACTGTTAAAAGTAATTAACTCTGAAAAACAGATTATGAAATTTTTTAGAACAATCACATACTATCAAAAAAACATTCCATTTTAGACAGAAAGATTAGGTGCTGCCCAGGGCTGGGGAGTGGGGGAAGTGGAGAGTGACTGGTAATGGGTACTGCATTTCTTTCGGGGTGATGAAAATGTTCTAGGGCCGGCCCCGTGGCTTAGCGGTTAAGTGCGCGCGCTCCGCTGCTGCCGGCCTGGGTTCGGATCCCAGGCGCGCACCAACGCACCGCTTCTCCGGCTATGCTGAGGCCGCGTCCCACATACAGCAACTAGAAGGATGTGCAGCTATGACATACAACTATCTACTGGCACTTTGGGGGAGAAAATAAAAAAATTATTAAAAAAAAAAAAGAAAGAAAATGTTCTAAAATTCGATTGTGGTGAAGGTTGCACAACTCTTTGAATATAGTAAACACCACTAAATAGTACATTTTAAATGAGTGAAATGTATGGTATGTGAATTATATCTCAATAAAGCTGTTTTTAAAACTCCACTTTAGAATAACCATAATATAGAACAAAAATTTTGCATTTTAATATTCACAGTGTCTGTACTTTATACTACACGTCCCAATAGAAACCTTAAACCCAAACAGCATCTCTTTAAAAAGCTTCAAATGGGAAAAAATGAGTCACTAGTCTTTAGAGCAATAAAGCATTGACAATATGAGGGTAAATTACAACCTTCACTCTATCTTCATAAAGATACTATCTTCTTGAACCTAGTAGATAATATTCATTTCTGGCAACAGAAATGAACCTTGACAATGTATTAGGTTGAAACAGTATGGCACTGTTTCCCAATACTGACTGGGAACAGAAACAAAGTTTCAACGTTTCACAAGTTAAGGGAAGTAAACCTTACTCCTACAGCCCCTCCTGTTTGCCTATGGCTGATGCCATTTCAAGAAACCCCCCCCCCCAAAAAAAGGCAAAACAAAAAAGCACAAACCCAGAGCTGATAAGAATTACTTCAGAAGTTAACGCAACCCTTCAGCAACCCTTCAATAACGCTTACTGGCTCCTTATCTCCAGGCCCAAAAGCCTCTCAGTAAGAATTCAAGACCCTACATAGTGTTACACCTTATACGTTATTAATTCAAAAAGACATCTTAATACTCTTCAAAATAAAACACTCCACTCAATAAGTCTCTTCAATATGCCCTGATGATATAATGTATCCATTCATTCATCATTTTACGAGGCACATACTATTTGCCAGGTGCTGCAGACAGAAAGCTGAAAGATTCTTCAAAAGAACCATCACAATGGTTCTTAACCAAGGTATACGTGAGGATCACCCGGGAGTGCTTTTTAAAAAAATACATGAATGCATCTCATCACTGGAGATTTCGATTCAGTAAGTCTGAACTTAAAGCCCAAGAATCTGCTTACTGAAACAGCTTCCTAGCACTTGTGGTGAAGGAAAAAGTAAAGATTCAACTCCAATACAGGGAGCTGAATACTTCAAATATGATGGTAGCACCAAAAGAGGACACCCAATCTTTAAGACAAGAGGGAGTAAAGGGGAAGGTTTACCAGAGATCAAGATACTTTAGTTGAAGTTTGAAAGATGAGGACGTGGCTAGGTGGATGAAGGGGGAAGGGGATTACAAGCAGAGAAAAGTCCGTAAATAAAAATAGTACAACTGTGTTGAGGAATTGCACAAACTGTAAAAATAGCATGTGTGTTCAGAAAGTTAACAAATACTTCAGTATAGCTGAAGTGGAGTGCCAGTAAAGAGTGGAAAGGTAAACTGGTTCAAAACACAAAGGACCTACATTATGCTATGTGGAGGAGCTTGGAAGTTATCCTAATAGCAACTGAAAAGCAAAAAAACAAAGTTTAGGCGAAGGTGAGACACAAGCATATTCATGTCTTCAGAAATATCGATTTGGCAGCAGCACAGAAAATAGCCAGACGGAAGAAGCAGGGGAAGGAGGTGGTACAGAAAACCAGTCCAAAGACTACTGTAAATGTCCAGGCAAGAAACATGAGCCTATCGAATAGGGCAATATGGATATAATGTTGGAACTGTTTGAGGCAGGAGGCAAGAATCCAAGATTCCTAGGTTGCCTGTAATGGAGATGCCATCCACAGAAACAAGATATAGGGAATGAAGGAAACTAATAAGTTCACTTTGAACAGGATCATGCCATTCACTGAGCACCTATTATGCATCAAGTACTGGGCTCCTATTATTAGACATGCAAACTAAACTCTTACTGGTGCCTCTAAACTATAAATATATGAGCAGCAAGTAGGGCTTAAAATGTGGTGAGATGTATAAAATGGGCCTATGCGTGTTTTAGGGAAAAGTTAACTACTCCATGATGGTCTCCAAACAGATTCGTCTGGTGCAAAGAGCATGAGCTAATTGCCTCCAACATATACCACCCATGAGACCTTAAAACACGGTACCTCACTTCTCTGACCCTGCATTTCCTCATCCATAAAATGGAAATGATAAAAACCAACAGAGTTACCAGGGGTTTAAATCATATGTAAAAAGCCTAGAATGGTTCCAGCACATAGCTTATGAAGTATGTATCATCATGACTTCTAGATATAGAAAGGAAGTACTCAATACTAAAATAAAATGACCTCTAAATCTCACTAGATACACTCAACCTATCTCTGTCCAACACACTTACTAATATTTTTTTATAAAAACAGATAATAAATGTAAAGGAGATCACTGCATTAAAAAAAAAAGTTAAATGATTTCCAAGATCTTTTCCAATACCAAAATTCCACTGGAAATGTATCGGCCAATTCACTTTCATTCCACATGGTAAACCAAGCTCTTAATAGAAAGTATAAGGTTTGTCTTTTTTTTTCTTTTTTAACCTATAAACATTTCAGGCTTTGTAATTTGGAAAATATAAAATGTACAAGAAGAAACCAAATTACCAGTAATCTCCTCACCTACACAAATAACAGCAATATTTGGCTATATGTCCTCCCAATCCTTTTTCCCTACATCAGTCTTAATGGAAACATAGAGCTTAGGGCCCATTTTCTAAATAATAAATTAATAAATGAAGGAACTGTATCTAATATAAAATTACTCTCATCTAATTTGTGTGCACCAAACACACTACCGCATCTCAGCACTCATTTCAATAGACACTCACTGAAATTCTCATTTTGAAACAATTTTCTTTAGAATTCCTTCCTCCCTTCATGAAACTGTTTAAGTTTCTTCAGAGAAAGAATATATTAATTGCATTGTTTTGCATCTTACTAGGCTTCTGACCCATATAAGTAGTATCTCCTTAATTTGGCCAATTGGGGAGAACAAGAACAATTTGAATAAATAAATTCTTAGCAAATTAAAGAACTTTTTTTTTAATTAACGGCAGGTATGGTGCTTTTAAATACAGACAATAACCAGAATTAGGTTAATGAACTGTTCCCTTGTTAAAGTCCTTCGGGAACTTTCTCTAATAGAGAAAAATTATTTGTCATTAGCAGATCAACTGACTGTATATTCATGACATCTAAAGAGTATAGCTCCCTGAAAACACCTGTTCTCTATAACGTAAGCACTCCTCTTCCAGGATTATAAACAAGTTTATTTAGGCTGTTAACTTGAAAACACTTTCTTCATAAATAGAGAAGAAAGTTGCTACTAGCCCCAGTAAAACTTGTCACTTGGAAAAATTCCAAACCCATGGCGCATAGCTGTAGATAAACTCACCCTCCCTATCTCTATTTCTAAAAAGCACTGGCACCAGTGAAGAGTCTCCATTATTTTTGTACCTGTACATCACAGACTTATACACCTTTAAAAATCTTTAGGTACCCAAAAGAAACGACAGCATATGTTCAGACAAAAACTTGTACATGAATGTTCATAGCAGTATTGGTTCGTTAACAGTCAAAAAGCAGAAACAACCCAAAGGTCCATCAACTGATAAACGGATAAACAAAATGTGGTATATATCTATATAATGGACTATTATTCACCAACAAAAAGAAATGAAGTACTGATACATGCTACGACATGGGTGAACCTTGAAAACATGCTAAGTCAGGGCGGGCCCGGTGGCGTAGCAGTTGGGTTCGAGCATTCTGCTTTCAGGGTTCGCTGGTTCAGATCCTGGGCACAGACCTACACACTGCTCATCAAGCCATGCTGAGGTGGCGTCCCACACAGAGCAACTAGAAGGATGTACAACTATGACAAACAACTATCTACTGGGGCTTTGAGGAGAAAAAAGGAAAAAAGGAGGAAGGTTGGCAAGACATGTTAGCTCAGGGCCAATCTTCCTAAAAAAAAAAAAAAAACACATTATGCTAAGTCAAAGAAGTCAGTCAAAAAGGACCACATATCGTATGATTCCATTTATATGAAATGTCAAGAACAGACAAATCCACAGACCCAGAAAGTAGACTGGTGGTTGCCGAGGGCTGGAGAGTGACTGCTACTGGGGTAGCTTTTTTAAGACGATGAAAATGTTCTAAAATTGACTATGGTGATGGCTGCACAACTCTGTGAATATGCTAAAAACCAGTGAATTGTACTTTAATGGATGAATTATATATCAATAAAGCAGTTATAAAAAAAAATCTTTAGGATCTCCAATTTCTACAAACCTGAGTTTTCCTGATGAGATTCATAAAAACACTAAGAAAGGTACTTAACCATGAAAGAGCACTTACTAAAGGCAATAAATAGACAAATCCATGTCTGCTAAATCTTCAGAAACCAATAATATGGCACTTTAAAAAGCAACAGTTCTCAAAAAACATTACATGAAAAAAACAAGAACATTCCTCTGGAGAAGGTCCAATAACTCTTCAACTGCAGGTTTTATTACCAATGCCATGTGTACCCTTCAGCCTCAAGTTCTTTAACCAAATTCCCAAATATTCAAGTCACCCAACCTATTGCCAATCACTGATGCCACTTCTCAATATTCACAGCAGGGAGCAAAATGCCACAGCAGTCCACTGAGCTGAAGCCACACTCCCATTATGGCTCCTTACTAGATCCGGAAGATAAAGAAACGGAATGTAAAAAATAGGGAAGAAGGGTCAGAAATCCCTCGACATCAACAAACTCTTACTGACCCTCTCCTCAGCACTTACTACTCTCTTGGCATTGTGTTAGTCGTCAGTTCTGTGTTCCTCTGCGAGTGTTAAGCCATTCCCCAACAGTGCCTAGACAGATTCTAAGAGTTAGAACTTTTTCTTTTTTTAAGTATTCTTTCCACAATACCCAGAAGCATAATTCTGTACTCAGGCTCAACCTATAGAAAGTATTCAGCAAATGCTGCTGCCTGAGAGAAAATGGACACACGCACAAAAGATGTGTCTCTCTTCTGCAAGTACAAGAGAGGTGTAATGAAAAACAATATCATCACATTACTTTACAGTTTACAAAGCACTTCAATCTCATCCATAACTGAAAACTGAAACACAGCTCTTCCTGAGCAACTACTGTGTTTTTCTCTAAGAATCTCATTACTCATCCCATTTCCCTCTTTTCTTTGGCTACAGGGACACTCAGAGCAAATTCTATAAGCCACCACACTCTAGTACGTCTTTTTTTTTTCCTGGTGAGGAAGATCAGCCCTGAGCTAACATCCATGCCAATCCTCCTCTTTTTGCTGAGGAAGACTGGCCCTGGGCTAACATCTATGCCCATCTTCCTCCACTTTATATGGGACACCGCCACAGCATGGCCTGACAAGCGGTGCTTCGGTGCGCGCCCGGGATCCGAACCCAGGCTGCCAGCAGCGGAGCATGCGCACTTAACCGTTACGCCGTGGGGCCGGCCCCCTAGTACATATTCTTAAATTCTAAATTTACCCCCTTCATTTCCCTGACATACCCTTATTTTTCCATTGTGACATCTCATTACCACCTATCGTATATTTTTTTTTCCTAATTCCACACCAAAAATCTTCCAAAATAGAACAAAGATATACCATAAACCTTCGCAAGTTGTCATCTAGGAGGCACATACACATTAGAGAAGGCACCTAACTAAATACTCCTTTTTTTCCACACTGGAAACTAATTCTTAAATTGGAAAATAATTCTTAAAGTTATAATCAAAGAAGACCTGTTGACAATCCTTTTGACCAAGTATGTAACATTAAGTCTTTGTGAACCCCAAATATAACGAAAAAGACTCTAAGAGTACAGTGTAAGAGAAAACAAAATATGAAGGCATGAATTACTCAGTTTTAACGCATGATGGTAACTAAATGCCTAAATGCTGAGGCACCTAAGCATCTACCCAGAAAGACAAGAGACTCATGGTCTAACAGTCATTCAGCAAGGACAACAAAAAAGGATCTCCAGGGAACAAGGAGACTCCCAGTATGGAGAACACTTGCACTCCCTCCCAGTTTAACATAGTATTTATTACGTAAGTGTAAGGATTAACTCACAGCCATTGGACAATAAGAAGAATGGACATGTCAGGGGTGGGTGTCAGCAGACCACTAGAAGATGGCAACACCAAGTGAAAGAAAAAGAAAAGAAAAAGTACAAATAAGAGTCCAAGAAAAATTCATCACTGAATTTTGCCTGGCTATCTAGAATTATCCCCCACCAGCTGTCAGTGTATGGTGGATACTGATACCTCCTAGTGCGAAAAAACACTAGCAAGTGACAAGAAAGCTCTATGAAGTTGTCCTCTCAATTTCCTTTTTCCCAAAGCAGAGCCTCCACCTATCTCTGCCTCTTAATATCCAGTACAGAGGCCACAGTTCAACTTATCAACCTTAAAATTTTTTCCCTATTTCATCATCCACTTTATCTTACAGCAGTTTACAGAGAAAACAGATTTCACAATAAGATAATAAAACAATCACAACAAGTCAAAGACTTGACCTTGGGCTTTGCATGATGAAACCTGTAATAACTTTCAGAAAAAAAAGATCTTAAGTTATAAAAATTACTGTCCAAATACAGAAAACTTTTTTGCAGACAACATTTTTAAATAATATTATTCACTTACACAGGAAGATGTGCTTTCTAGAGTTTTATAATATCCAGAGTTTATAATATCTTGATCCATATCTGTTGTCTTGTTTACTAGGGTAAATTTTACAGGCAAAAAAAAAAAAAAAAACTCGAGTCTTCTTTCCCTCACTCCCCTCCAAAGACCTTAATTTGGCCCAAAAATGAGGGCTTTAAAGTTTCTAACTATACCAAATACAGTAATTTTATGTATTAAATCAAGTGACACATAATATGTTTATATTTTTAAGGTAGGAAAAAAGATAAATACAGAAAGACCATAAAGAGTTTGCATATGTTACAACTTTTTAAAATAACCATATAAACAAATCTGAATACTCTTCCTCAAAATATTATTTTATGGTTTCTAAATTTCAGTTTTACCTAATTTTAAATATCTCAGTTTGCAAGATTTTTAAAATACTGCATACTACCTCAACACATGTTCTCAAGCTGTTAACGTTTTAAACCTTTATTTCAAGGGCCTCATGCTAATTATTTGTCAAGTTTCTTACTTAGAAAATAAAACTTCAATATTTAAAAAAACAGGCATATATATATTTTGGCACAGCTTAAAGACCTCACCTATTATAAAAAGAGGGGAAAACTGAGACACTAAGAGAATTTCTAAATCAGGCAGGAGAATCCTAACTTCAAAAGGAAAAAAAAATTTTTAAGTGTAAAAAAGTGATTGCTCGGGGCCGGCCCGGTGGCGCAAGCAGTTGGGTGCGCGCGCTCTGCTGCGGCGGCCCGGGGTTCGTTGGTTCGGATCCCGGGCGCGCACCGAAGTACTGCTTGGTAAGCCATGCTGTGGCGGCGTCCCATATAAAGTGGAGGAAGATAGGCACCGATGTTAGCCCAGGGCCGTCTTCCTCAGCAAAAAAAAGAGGAGGATTGGCGGATGTTAGCTCAGGGCTGATCTCCTCACAAAAAAAAAAAGAAAGTGATTGCTCATAAATGGGAGTAATAATGAGAGAATGGATATAAAGTACTTGGCACAATAAATAGTTCCCTTTCCTCCAGCACTGCTGGCTGACATCAGAGCCTATGATATTCTTTCCTTTACCAGCTCACTGGTGAGAGCATTCTGCCAATTTAATCTTAAATTTTCTTGCATTATGCCAAAAGGCCTTTAAAAAAAAACCGCTATGGAAATAGGCCCACCAAAAAGGAATATCAGCCCAGTGGATGGCAGAATGTGGGGCAGTAGGATTACTTCATATTGACTCAGTCTGTCTCAATAGAGATACGTTCCCCACAATTACTACTTAGAATATACATGTAATAAAAACAAAACTGAGAAAAAAAGACTTGAGCATTACTGCTCTTGAGGGGAAAAAAAGGACTCTTGCAATTATAAGAGAAAAGTAAACATCTATATTCATCTCCTTATTATCAAGTTTATTTTCTCTAAAATTCAAGAAAACTTATGGCAAAAGAATTCTTTGACCTTGGAACGTGCTACTTTGTTGCAAGAGTTTGGCTGGTTTGGTTTAGTTTTTAAGTCTACACTATTCCTAGGGAGGCAGAAATACACAGCACAGGCACTGAAATCACTAAGACCTGCTTCAAAACCAGGTTCTACCTGGTAACTAAGCTTCAGTTTCTCATCTCTCAAAAACAAGTATTACCTCCCTCGGGGGATTGTTCTGAGGATAAAATACAGGAAACATATAGCCCAGTGCCTAGAACATAAGGGCTCAGTAAATGCTTCTATTATTGTCACTGATTCTCAATCTCTTCTGCACTCCCCCAACAGATCGGATACCCTCTCACTTCTCCAGTCAATAATAGTAGCTGATGAGGGCAGTGATTCTCCACCCAGAGATATGCCCCTCAGCTTTTCAAATACACTACTCACCACCACTGCTTGACCTAGTGGCCTCTCCCTGCTGCCAGTGTTTCTCAGCATGACAGCTGAGCACTAAGATCACTGCTTTACCTGTGTGCAAATCCGAAGACCTTGTGGTCTTCCCAAATTCACTCAACACAAAAATCTCAGACACCTCTTGGGAAAGGGGCATGAAAAACACAATAGTCTCTGCCCTAGAATAGCTCAGTCCAGGAGGTAAGATCAACACCAAAATCAGAAAATTACTATACACTATAATGACTGCAGGAGAGATAACTTGTGGCTGGTCCACATCTGCAACACAGCAACTACCTTGAGTTCCCTAATGCTGCTCATTATATCACGCGTCAGGCCCAACAGAACTGTGCTGTGAAGAGTGCCAATTCCAAGTTTAGACTGGTTTAGGCCCCCTGGGTATGGAACAGGTTCTGCCATTTAACATTAACTCTGGTTTGCCAACTGATCTAGATACATCTGTTCGATAAGTCATATGTGATTCCTTATGATAGGGCTCAGCATTAAGACAGAGCCCAGAGGGAGCCTTCAATAAACACTTGATTTGCACATCACAGCTAGATTTTAGATCTCAGAGCTCTGCCAAGGGCTGACCCAGAGTTTGATCTGCCCACCCAGCAAAGGAGAGGCTAAGCACCTTCATTCTCCTTTCAGCTTTCACTCATCAGCCTATCATTAGGAAAGCCAACACAAGATTTTATAAATCTATAATATAGATTTTAAAAACCAATGTTTAGATTTTTAAACAATATTTAGCCAAATAAGGCAAAGATTACAGGCCTTCCACTTCTGCCCCCCACACAGATACCATCCAAACCAAACAACTCCTACCTTGCTCTCTCTCTACATATACAGCTACCTACATCTCAAACTCAACATGTACACTACCAAATTAATTACCTCAGCCCCAAACCAAAGTCCCCTCTGTATTTTCCTCTATTAATTCATTTTCCCAGGGACCCAAGATTTCTAATTTAACCACTAAATTCTGTGCATTTCTCAGTCTCATATCTTCTTTTCCACTGCTCACATCAGGGCTGTTAGAGTAGTCATCCAATTAATCTCATCCCTTACCCACTCCAATCTCTTATTGCCAACTCAATCTCCCCAAAACACCACTGGATAAAAGCCATTCCATACATAGACACTCAAAAACCCTGCTTCCTACTGAATTAAATCCTTGGCTGGCATTCAATGCCCTTATCTTGGTGTCAATGTCCTTTTTCTCCAATTTCATTTTAAGGTCAAAGCATTAGGGACTTGAATTTCTTCTGAAGCTCTATTATATGCGAAATCCTAGGGACTGGAATAGTGAAATAAATAAAATTTGATCCCCACCTCCAAGACTCCAAGCAAATAAGAAACAAATACAGTGTTATAAGATACATAAGGTACATAATAAAGACACAAAGTGCCCTAAGTGCACAAGAAGCCCCTTATACCTCATACGTCTTAGCGCCCCTCACCTACACATAGTAGGTGCTTATGAAGCAGCACTGATACTGATGATTGTTCCAGTAAACCAAAGACCTACAATCAACATGCTCAAAAAATTTCTGCTGAATAAGAGGATAAATTCCAACTCTTCATTTCTACTATGGTAAAGAACTATGGTACATGGGCTGCCTTTTTTGGAAGGGTCAGGGAAAGCACAACTGAGAACTCAGATTGGCAAGTGTGCTTGTGCCTGATGTGTTTCTGAAGCAGAACAGAAGCACCAAAGGCCCTAGTGAAAGACGTCAGTTCTTTCTGCTAGTCAGTACTCAGATACTGGCAATAGAAAACGAACCTTTGCAAATTCGGCCCATACCCAATTTCAAAGAATAGCCTGAGTAAAACATTCTAATCCTTTCATCACTATCAGGAAGTTAGGAAACACAGATCACGCTACACTCTCTTCTCAGTAAAATATGCTGGGATTCCAGCTATGGTTTTGGATTAGTAAAAGTAAGCACATTAAAATTAACCAAATGAGGGCCGGCCCCATGGCTTAGCAGTTAAGTGCGTGCGCTCTGCTGCTGGCAGCCCGGGTTCAGATCCCGGGCGTGCAACGACACACCGCTTCTCCAGCCATGCTGAGGCTGCATCCCACATACAGCGACTAGAAGGATGTGCAACTATGACATACAACTATCTACTGGGGCTTTGGGGGAAAAAATCAATAAATAAAATTAAAAAAAATATATATAAAATTAACCAAATGAAACAAGTACTTAGAACAAGAGGAGGAAGATGGTTAAAACCAAAAAGCCACAATCACTCCTCTCTGACACAAAACATTAGATGTATCAGTTCCATTTCAAATAAATTTCACTTGAGCAGCTAATTTGTTTATCAACTTCCTACTACTTTCAAGTATAACATCTTAAAAACCAAAAAGTCACCCACACCCAACAGGAAAAGCTCTAAAATATGTATTCTGCCTATAAACAGCCCAAACAGTTCTTAAAAGAATATACATCAAGGGGAAAAAGTATTCTTTGCTAAAAAAAGTATACCCAAAAATGCAATGTGCACATTAATGCAATGTGTCTTTTTATAAATGAATTGATCATTTACTATTTAGTATCAAAATGATAAGTGACCCAGTAACAGTATTACAACAATCATCTTTAAAACAAGTGACTGTTTAGTTTAGACCAAACGAAATAAGCAATTTAGGCTTTTAAAGACATTCACTGAAAGCAAATATCCAAAGTGGACAGCGATTATAAAAGCATTTCAAAGCTGAAATAGTGAACTTTTTTTACCTGATGTTCTGCATGAATGTTATCCCCAGTAGGCCATCGATGTTTGCTATTATTATAGCCGCCTCCACCACTTCCTCCTCCCCCAAGCTGCTCACCATGCTGCCTCTGAAAGAAGTAGTCCACCATAGCGTCGTCCTGGGATCGGCCTGCAACTCCTATAGATCCTGGGACAGGGCTGGAGTGTGTCCCAGCTGCAAGAGCCTGACTTGCAGCTGGTTGCGGCTGCGCTTGCGACCCTGCTCCAGATGTCAAAACAACAGGCATGTTGGGATTAGCTGGTTCTTGAGGGTGATGTTTCAGGTGGGGGCTGAAAGAGTCCTGCCAAAGCACTGCTTTTCTCTTCAAGACACATGCAACGCTCATTCCACCAACACCTACGGACAAACAGATTACAAAGGTTTAAAATTTGCACTTTTTAGAACATAACTTGATATACACCAAGATAAAAATACGAGCCCCAGGCCTTTTGCAACACATCATCTATAACCAGTTTCTACCAAGCAGCTAAACGCTTTATAACATAAACACAATTTTCTAAACTGAAACCTCCATTTTTACGTTACTGAGTTTGTGGGTATATGGACATAAACGTAGTTGGTGACAGGCACTCTGACAACGTATTGAGATCAGGACTCAACACAGCAACTTCAGGGAAACTTACGTTGTTACCAAAGTTAACAATACAGAATTCGACTGCAGTCAATGGCTCCTCTACCCAACTCATTTCCACCTTAAGCCAACTGTGGCAAATACTTTTTAAATGAACAAGAGCTTTATAAAATATCACTTTACAGCTGGAGCAGACACACACCAATAAACCAAACAAAAATCCAAACCCCATATATAATTAGCAATGACTCAGATTGTCTAAAACTTGAAAGGACTCTTTAAAATGTCCAATATATTCATATCTGCTCCTTGAAGAAACAACAAGGCCCCCCAACCAAGAAAAGCAACAGAATGTTCTTAGCCTGAACCTTCTCCTCAGTTGCTGACGGGAAAATTTCAAAATTTTTACCAATAATTTACAATTACTATAATTGTAAACACATCATTATTCCATGAGTACTTTGACTCCTAGAAACAGGATGAAATCAAACCAAATTCAAACACATTACTAAAGTAAAAAGTCACACTGTAAAAAAACATGCCTCAACACAAAAACAATTGTGGACAAATACACTGGAGACATCTAATCATCCATATTTCACAGATGAAAACACTAAGGTACAGAAAAGTTATGGGATGTGCCCGAGGCCATTCAGCTAGTGAGTTGCAGAAAAGAGATTCAAACCTAAATCTGTTCTGCACCCAAGCCTAGTTCTATCAACCCCTTGCTACTCCCCAGTAAATCAACACAGGTACTATTTCTCTCACCTGCATCTGCTACTCTTCTCTGAAAGGATCAACAAAGAACCTCCAAAATGTTACTATGAAACCTTACTATTTATGTTTCTTAAAATCAAGAACTCCATTTGTACATAAGATAGACCACATGTCAGCCTGTGGATGCTTAAAAAAAAAAAATTGCTACAAAGTAATTAATCAGTTACCAATTCAAACACACCTGTCCATAGACAGTAGAGTCTAATTTCAAGGCTATCAACATAACAGTCCACTGCTACAAATGCTTTATCTCTCCTTAGCCCCAGCAACATTTCAAAAACAAGACTCACAAGATTTATAAGTAATCTATTAAATTATTTCTCTTCATAGAATTATTAAACCTCCTGATAAAGAAGCATTTGCTTCTCACAACTAATTTATGTTTTGAAGCCAGAAGTAAGACACAATGGAATTTGTAATTTGTTCAAAGTCTAATTTGGAAATGCCTAGTCTCAATTAACAATTCCAGTCCATCAGCACCTTACAAAGGGTACTGGAGTAGTCTAGCTTTCTAGACTTCAGTTTCTGCTTTCATGAATAGAATCCTGTTCATGCTTAAGTATCAAACCCAGAAATTCATAGCTGTGTTTACCATAGGTCTTTGCAAAGTGCTAACCAGCTAATGAATGCCTTTCCGTTTGATTTTCAAAAGACCTCATTGCCCTCTTATTACCAACAGCAGCCAGTCCCATTTTTCTTCTACAAGGGAATATCGATCTAACAGTCTTTGTTCTAGAGCAAGCCATAAATCCCAAAACCCAAGTTTTAAAACTAGCAACCTCTCCGAGCCTGTTTCCTCATCTAGAAAATGGAAGAAAGTCTTCCTCTATGCCTCACAAGTTTTTTTTTAATCAAAATGAAATAACAGATGTAAAAGTTTTGGGTACATTTAAAGTCATTATGCTGAGACCCCAGGAAGTCAGTTACCACCAGTTAAGGCAATGGAGCTCCAGTCCATAAAGGATTCCTAAAATAGCAAATGCAATCTTTCCTGAAATAAAAGATTTGCCATAATACTTATCCAACAAAGACTTTCCATATGAAAAAGGTGTTTACCACTGAAACACACTGAACACAACTTCTAACAAGGGATGGGGGGCGGGGGAGGATTCCTATAAAAATGTTCAAACAAAACAATTGGCTTTTGTAAAGCTATCTGTATGCCCTGAGACTTCCTGCTTTACCTAATGAGGCAAGGCAGTTTCTCAAACAAGAGAAAACCTGGCAGAACAGTTTGAAAGTGAGCAAATACCTAAGCAATTAACATGTGTCTTGGGTAGTTTTGTAATATCTTGGCAACTACAGCACAAAAATTAAGAAATCGGTCACTTAAATATTAGAAAACATTTAAATTGCTGACTTTTAGGGAACTCTCAAAGCCCCACTAAAAAGTTACGCGTAGCATTTGAAATGTGACTTTTTTTTTTTTTTTTTACAAATAGTACATTATAAAAATTAGCATTTTAAGCAACTAGAAATAAGTGCTGATTCTAGTTACTCTTCCAGTTCTCAAACTGTCATTAAGGTGTTTTTTTAATACCACTAATAAAGAGTTTATTTCAAACAAAGGAACACGGTTTAATCTATCTCCACGGCTCACCTTTTTTTTTTACTAAAATGTTTAGTGGTTTAAAAGGTGTTTATTCTACCACACTGAAAAAAATATTCTGTGGTCATAAATTTTAAAGCAGTTCATCTCAAACCCAAACTAAACTTCAAACCCGACTTCAAAAAGCTGTGGCCTTGGACAAAATGAATTCAACTGAGGCTAAGGCAAAACTAACTCAGAGTTAGTTCAGAATCCAGTATTTCCCAAAGATCCGGATAAACAATCAACAGCCCCCAAGAGTGTTTTATACAGTTAAAATTAGCAATGGGTCAAAATGTTTATTTTGCTTACTAAAACTGCATGGGGAGCCACACTTCTCGGAGGAGGCTTGTCTTGGTGAGTTTTTATGTGTTTTCATACAACGAACGAAAAGCTAAAGCCACAAACCTATTGTTTCAGAAGTAACTGACTTCAAAACAGAACCCCAAAAAGCCTCAGAAACTCTCCTTCTTAATCCCAGAAAAAGTAGGAAGTGAACGAATTGAAATCTACAACTCAGAAGTGTTTTCTTAATTGAACAATAAAGAGTAACAATCCTTCAAGTTATGGGGAGGATAAAATCTTCCCTGATAGTGTTGTGTATGTGGGGTATTTTTGGGGGGGGAGGTTAACTGGGGGGAAAAAGTTACAGGAGCGTATTCGTCCCTTGACGTGGGAGTGGTACTGACAAGTATAACAAATTATCAATGTTTACCAAGAACGTTTCGAGGACTAAAACTACCTAGTATCGTGTGTGTTTTCCTGCTACCGAGAGGTGAACCCCTCTCTGAGTTCAGACAGACACGCACCAACACATGGAGGCTCAAAGAGGAAGAACCCACCAAAAACACAAGCTCTCACGGAAACAAAAGGCCACAAGCACCCAGGAGCCTAAAAAGCGATCTGAAACTTCCTGATCGCCACTTCTCCACATTTCAGGCTCGCAAAGTTCCCCTACGGTGGGTCTCGCCTGTAGACAAGGGCCACGGCTGCTTCTAAAGCCATTTATTGTTCCTCCTGCTTCGGCGCTGCCACCGAAGCTAAAGAAGTCGAAGAAACCCAGGGTGGCAAAGCATTCCACTCCATGGCCACACACAAGACTCGGAGCTTCGGAAACCCATCAAAAAAGCAACCCGAACGGCAACCTCGATCTTCGGGGGCTCCAACGGGGCCGAGCAGAAACGTAGAGGCACGTCTGTGCCCCGGGCCCAGGCCCGAAGCCCCGGCATTTTCCTCGCTTCGACCCCGCTCCCCACCCCCTCCCTCCTTTGATAACAATAGGGGCCTTGCTGCTGACTCCAAAACATGTACGAGGAACAGCGAGTGAGAAGCCTCCGCCAGGGCCCCGGCGGCTTTTCCAAAGCCCTTCTCACCCCCCAGCCGCTCGCAAACACCAATACAAAGGGACAATCTGCTCGCTGGGGGTCCGGAGCAGCGTTTGGGGCCGGCGGGGTGCGGATACTCACGGGCGGAGCGGTAGGATGAAGATGGATTTCAGCCCCCCGATCTTCTCTCTCCGGCGCTCTCGCTCCCCCTTACCTTTCACTCTGACAACATGGCGGCCCACTGGGGACTGGGCTGGCGCGGTGCATCATGGGATAGGCTCTGGCCCCGGCTCCGGCAGTGGCAGCGGCATGTGCGGAGAAGGCAGGCGGCTCTGGAACAGGTTGCCTGGTTGCCATGCCAACCCGGGGCCTGTGTGAACTTGGGGAACTCGCAGGCCACACTACCGCTGCGCGCGCGAGTGCCCGCCCGCTAGGCCAGCGCGCGCCGCCGCGGGCAGAAGGCGGGGTCCCGCGGGCCCGCTCGGGAGCGCCCGGCCGCGCACGGCGCGGAGCTGGGCACGCGGGGTCGGGGCGGTGACGCGCCACCGAGTCGATCCGGGACCCGAGGTGCCGCACTTCCCTCCGCGCGCCCCCCCGATTTCAGCCCCAGACTGTAGCAGCCTGCAGTGTTCACGAACGCTCGCTGGCTCGCAGGGCTCTGGCGTAACAGGTGCTGCGCTCAGCCCCTTTGCTACAGCTTTCTGGCTCCGTGGTCCTGCCTCCATTTCCCCATTTGTGAAGTGAAGAGGAAAACGCGAACGGCTGCTTCACAGAATTGCCGTGAGGCTTCAGTGGAATAAAGTGCTTAGTCCATCGCCTGGGATTTGTAAGCAGGACCACTGCCTGATTTGCGGGGTCTGGCGCAAAAGGAAAGTGTGCGGCCCCTTGTCCAAAATTGTTATGAATTTCGAGACAGCGATAACAGAACATTAAACCAAAAACAAAAGGCCGAACCTGTCTGTAAGCACTGTCAGTGTTAGCTGTTGTCTTTCCGTCCAGTTTGGAAAACGAATAGAAATTTGGCCATTTGATGAAAGTGACTTTTCCAATCAGCAGTATTTGGTAAGATATAGTTCTTTTGTTTCAAAGTAAACCCAAGATGGATTGAAAACTTAGGCAAATCACAATGCTGTAAAAGACTAGAAGAGGGCCAGCCTGGTGGCATAGCGGTTAAGTTCCTGCCCTCTGCTTAGGTGGCCGGCCCGGGGTTTGCCGGTTCGGATCCTGGGCGCAGAAATACTCCTGTAGCTACAACTCTACAACTATGATATACAACTATGTACTGGGGCTTTGGGTAGAAAAAAGAAAAAAAAAGAAGAAGATTGGCAACGGATGTTAGCACAGGGCCAATCTTCCTCAAAAAATAAAAAAAAAGATCAGAAGAGGATGGAAGGGGGAAAAGCTTTATAATTGGAGGAGGGAAAATGTTTATAATGAATCTAAATCAATCATTTTTAAAAATTGAAAGAAATGTAAACATCTGTACAGTAAAATGAGGCTATCAACAAAGTAGAACAAATGAGAAAATAGCTAAAGAATATTGCAATATGCATGGCAGACAAATGGTTAATCTTCATGATAAATACAGAACTTCTCTAATCAATTAAAAACAAGCAAACCAAAAGAGACAGACATAAAATCACTAATGGCCAATAAACACATAAAAGATAGCTAGTCTGGGGGTGAGGGGAAGAGGAGGGGGGAGTGAGGGAGGAACTGCTAATGGGTATGGGTTTCTTTTTGGGGGTGTTGAGAAGTTTTAAAATTAGATTGTAATGATGGTTGCACAAGTCTGAAAATATACTGAAAGCCACAGAACTGTACACTTTAAATGGGTGAAGTTTATGGTATATGAAATATATCTCAATAAAGTTGTAAAAATTAGGAAAAAATAACTAATAAAAGGGGCCGGCCCCATGTCCAAGTGGTTCAAGTTCCCTGCTCCACTTTGGCAGCCTGGGTTCACCGGTTTGGATCTGGGGCACCGACGCACTCCACTCATCAGGCATGCTGTGGAGGCATCCGATGTACAGAATAGAGGAAGATTGGCACAAATGTTAGCTCAGGGCGAATCTTCCTCACCAAAAAAGAAAAAAATAGTAAAAAATAAAAAAATAGTAAAAAAGAGAGAAACTCTCTAAAAAGATTTAAAAAATAACTAATAAAAGAAATGCAACTTTGAAATATATTTTCATCTATTAAAAACACTGGCAAAAATTTAAATGATTGTTAACACCCTGTTTTGGCAAGATCTTTGAGAAAATCAGCACTCGTATTGTTTAAATTGTCTGAGTATCTAGTACTTTCATTTTTTAAAAAGCACATTAGGGGCCAGTCCGTGGCATAGCGGTTAAGTGTGCGCGCTCCGCTGCTGGCGGCCCGGGTTTGGAACCCCGGGCGTGCACCGTCACACCGCTTGTCAGGCCATGCTGTGGCGGCGTCCCATATAACAGTGGAGGAAGATGGGCACAGATGTTAGCCCAGGGCCAGTCTTCCTCAGCAAAAAGAGGAGGATTGGCATGAATGTTAGCTCAGGGCTGATCTTCCCCACAAAAAATAATAATAATAATTTAAAAAGCATATTAATTTTTATTTAATAAATAAAAGAGTTTTTCAGAGATTTTCATTTCTGAAAAAGAAGACAAGACTTAGAAGTTAAAGCTCCTGAGCTCTGCTACTTCCTAGCTGTGTGACCTTGGGCAAGTTCCTGAGACTCAGCTCCCTCATCTGTAAAATGAGGATATCAAGGGACCAGCTCCGTGGCATAGTTGTTAAATTCACACATTCCATTTCAGGGGCCCAGGTTCACAGGCCCAGATCCCAGGTGTGGACCTACCCCACTCATCAGCCATGCTGTGGTGGCAACTGGCAAAATAGAGGAAGATTGGCACAGATGTTAGCTCAGGGCCAATCTTGCACAGGCAAAAAGAAGAGAAAGATTGGCAACAGATGTTAGCTCAGGGCAAATCTTCCTCACCAAAAAATAAAAATAAATACAATAAGGATATCGATACTCTTCTCACACAATGGTTACAATGGTTAAATGAACTAACGTATATTAAGTACCTGACACAGAATTAGCACTCAATAAATGTAGCTGTTTTATTGCAGTCGTAGTCTTGTATTCATTTCTGAATCACCAGAGACCAACATAATACAGGGCATACAGTAATTACTCATTAAATGTTTGTTAGATGAATGAATTCAACAGCCATTTAGAGTGTCAACTCAGATTTAACAACCCTAAAAGTAATATGTTGTGTTCAGAGATCCAGCTCTTCAGCCAAATCAGAAATTACTTAACCTCTCTGAGCCTCCATTTTCTCCCGTGGAACATAAGGTAGCATTAAATGAAATAAAGCATTTAGCCCCATGGGAGCCAGGACAGGAGCAAGTGCTGAGTAGCTGTAATAGGAAAACATGCAAGAAGAGGAAATACAGCAGACATGAGAAACTCACAAAGTTTCCAGAATCTTACCCGGCTCTGTGCTACACGATTTCATTCTGAGATCCATGACTAACTCCTTTGTTTTAAGCGTTAGCTTTTATTACTCAGGTGTAGAGATTCTAGTATCAGTGTAGCTGAAGCCATGTGCTACCACACCCCATTCAGGCCTCTCCCCAGTCAAACGCTGCAATCCTAACAGAATACTTGTCCCCCATCCCTGGTTTCCCTTAAAGAATTGTTCTCAAAGAACCTGAGGCCCCTGCCCAGCCCCAAAATAACCCTATCAGAGCATTGCCTGCAACCAACTCATGAGACTATCCTGTTATCAAATGTTTATCTGTGTGCCATGCACTGTGCTAAGACTTTTATATTAATTATTTCATTTAAAACTCCACAAATACCTATGATATGGACAACATTATTATTTCCATTTAAAAATGAGAAAACTGAGGTTTGGAGAGGTTAAGGAATGCAATTAGCATTTATCCAAATATGTGGTCTAAGGCTAATTGCTGAGAGTTGTCTGGTCAGGAAGATGTCAAAATTATCCCCCAAACTTGGGAATCTTCACAATTCATCTGGTTAAACCTGCACATAATAGATAATATCTTTGGGAGTTTTCAAAAACCAAAGGCTAATCAAGCTGACCTAGGATGAGGATTAGGGTGGATTGGGGAAGGGTGTTGCAATCTCATCAGGAGAAACCTGATCCATTCCATTGTAACCTAATCAGAGAAAGAGATCTCAAGACAGAAACTTTTAGTGAAGGCCATTCAAGAAAGCTTTGGCTCAAGAATTTCAAATGTTACTTCTTGCTTCATTTGGTTGTGGTTCTCCAAGTAGGGTCTGGGGCTTCCTGGTGAGTCAGCCAACCCGGCCAAGCTGACAGCTGAGAACAAATCCCAGCATGGACAAACGCTGTTCAATTCCACAGTTTCATTCTCTTTTATAGTCAACCGTTATTGGCTACTAAAGGTTACTATAATGTGGTATTTGTAAACTGAAAGTAAAGCATTCTCAAGCAAAGTTGGAATTCTTTTCCTTTTCTGGAAAAAAAATTTATCAGCGTTGGTTTAAGTTGCTTTTTCAACTATCTTACACTTGTGTTTTTGTATATTTGTAGAATCTCCCTTGGGTGGCACTTCCGTTCATTGTTTTGGTGCTTGGGTAATTGTTACACTGTTAGCATTTCCATTGTCATTTTGTTTCTTAGCAAACCTTGGTTATTAGATGCTTTTCCCACAGGAAGGTAGGAGGGTTGGGCTTCCAGTCTTAGTGACTAGGTAATTCTGACCAACTCTCCCAATGAGGAAAACTAGCAAAACTGGAAAAATCTAAAAATCTCTTCTTGAAATCACTGGAAAGTTAACAAGTTAGTAAAGAATTACTGAGCCAGAATCTAGGAAAGGAGAGAAATTGAGGAATGTAAACTCCATATTTTAGGACTACTTTTCCAGGTGGGACAGTTCCTGAGAAGGAACTAAGAGACTGAATGGTGCTTTTAATTGCCTTGGGTAGTTAGGGGAACAGAGACTGGAATCCAGAACCTCCTAAGAGAGAGAGTACCTCACTCAAGTAAACAACTCTCACTTTGGATTGGGATCCCAAAGGACTGCACCCTAAAAGCAAAGGTGACTACAGTAGATAAGCTCTTACAGAGATAGAAACTCAGCTTCAAACCATCTCGAACCCTGAAGTTGTATTAAGGTGACCCCAGAGTGCCAGTGACCCCAGGTACCTGGCAGAAAACAAAGTGAATCCTCTCTTTGGTAAAGATATCATAATTCTAGGCCTCAGATTATTTCTATGAACTATTAGGCAAATACAATATTTAGTCCACAAACAAAAATAATCACACATACTAGAAGACAAGATAACATGAACAAAACCCAGCAGCAACAAAAGACAATTGAAAAGGACCCAAAAGAACCCCAAATAGTCTAGTCATCAAGTTATTCATTATGTTCAAGAAGATAAATAGAAGATTGATAATTTTGGGAGAAAAATGGGTAGGATACAAAACAACAAACTGAAAATTCTATAAATGAAAAAGATGATAATAGAAATAATAACCCAATGGATTGGGTTTAACAGCAGATTGAAAGCTGCAGAAGAATTAGTCAACTTAGACATCAGAAGAAAATATCCAGAATGAAACATCAAGAGGCAAAATGATAGAAAAGAGAGAAAGGATAAGAGTTACAGAGAGAATGAGACAGTTTAATGCACAGATAATTAGGAAACAGGAAGGAAAGAGCAGGGCAGAAGAAATATTTGACATGAAAGGTCTAACTTACCAAAACCAATGGAAAAAATAAGGCACAGATACAAGAAACACCACGAATTGTAAACAAGAAATTTCAGGAGGTAAGGAGGTAGGCTGGTGTGTAGGTGAGGGTTGAGGGGGTGGTGACTGTCCTTTCAGCCATCCTCAAGAGACATGGGGTCAAATCAGGGCAGTGCAAAAGCCTCAATGAAACAAAACTGAAGCAAACTCAACACAGGCAAGAAATGGAGGAAGTGAAGAATAGTGTTGGCAAAAGAAAGGAAGGAAGAGAGAAAGAGAAAAGCTAATACCAAAGGAAGAGAGAATTAGAAAGTTTATTAATAAAATCCCAAACTAAAATTCTAGACCATATGATCATAAATGACCTCACAGAGGAATCCAAAGGCACATGAGAAAGATGCAAAAGTACTGGCTTGTTAGGGGAAGATACAGGTATGGATAGAGTTTAGAAAAGGACAGGAATTAAATAAACATGAGGGGCCAGCCCGGTGGCGTAGCAATTAAGTTCTCGAGCTCCTCTTTGGCGGCCTGGGGTTCGCAGGTTCAGATCTTGGGTGTGGACCTACGCATCACTTATCGAGCGTGCTGTGACGGCTTCCCATATAAAGTAGAGGAAGATGGGCAGGGATGTTAGCCCAGGGCCAATCTTCCTCAGCAAAAAAAAGAGGAGGATTGGCAACACCTGTTAGCTCAGGGCTAATCTTCCTCAAAACACAATAAAATAAAACAAACCTGAGTATGGGATTTAAGGTAAAGGCAATTACCAAAAAATAAAAATAGCATTTATAACTTTTAAACCAGCAGAAGAAAATTTCATCATGAAAAGTAAAAAAGACAGGCTGGCCCCACGGTGTAGTAGTCAAGTTCAGCATGCTCCACTTCAGCAACTCAGGTTCATGGGTTTGGATCCTGGGTGCAGACCCACACCACTTGTCAGCCATGCTGTGGCAGCACCCCACATACAAACTAAAGGAAGATTGGCAGAGATATTAGCTCAGGGCTAATCTTCCTCAGCAAAAAAAAAAAAAAAGTAACATAGAAAGAAAGGTAAATAGGAAATATAAAATAATATAGCAGGAAAAAAGTCTTAAGAGTAATTCCAGTAAGTATAAAAAGGTTAAACTAAATTACATCATTAGGTAACCACTGCATTTAAAAAGTGTAAAAGAAATTACTTAGAAATAAATAATAAGGAAAACATTACAAGTCAGAATATTTGAGACAGAGCAAAAATAGTATTTGGAGGAGAGTATATAATTTTAAATAGGCTTTATTTATAATATTTTTTTTTAGGAGATAAAATTGTTCAAAATAATAGGCCAAGCACTCCAAATCAGGAAGTTAGAAAAAGTTACAAAGCAAGCTCAAAGGACAAAGAAAGGAGAACCATGCAGAATCTGTGAGAGAAAGCCAAGGAAATACCAACACAAGAATCAAAACTGCAAAAGATTTGTTGGCTCTTACACCCTGTGGAGATGCCCATGGTCAATTATACGATCTTGCAGAACTTTGTAAAAAATTATGGAAGCAACTAGAAGGATGTGCAGCTATGACATACAACTATCTACTGGGGCTTTGGGGGAAAAAATAAATAAATAAATAAATAAATAAATAAATAAATAAATAAATAAATAAATAAAAATTTATTTAAAAAATTATGGAAAATCACCAGACAAAACTATCTATCCATGGGCAAAAAATGTAAATAAATACTATTATTCAGTGGACACAAGCAGTGACTCTGTGACACAAGCTCCGTGACAGTAACTCTGCCTGTGACACTGAAAGTATATTGTCTGGAATGCTTTACAATATTGTGAGGAAATTATGAAAACTGAAAAATTACCCAAGAGTTTGTCTTTTAAAAAGAATGTCATAACCTGTGGGAATCCCAATGTTTAGAAATGCTTTGGGGATCTGTTTGCTAATATGTAGGCTTTCATCATCTGTTCAGATGATCAAAAACAAAGTGGATTATTTCACCATGTGATCACACATTTGGATAAGACTTTCCTGAAACATTTAATCTTGTCAAAGGTCTCACACTGTTTTCTTGTGGTCATCAACTTGGAAAAATATAACTGGTGTCACCATCAAAATGGGCTACTATTCTCAGAGTCTCCAATTACTGTTATCATTGTAGTCATTGCAGGAATGAAGTTGCTATCACGGAAGTGGATGAAACTTTCAAATCTCCCTTTAATTTGACCCAGGACTCAGCATCATTTTACCTGGCACATCCCTGACTATGGTAGTCCCCCTTTATCCATGGTTTTGCTTTCCATGGTTTCAGTTACCCAGGGTCAACCACAGTCCAAAAACATTAAATGGAAAATTCCAGAAATAAACAATTCATAAGCTTTAAATTGTGCACCATTCTGAGTAACGCGACGGAATTTGGAGCTGTCCTGCCCAGTCCTGCCCAGGACGTGAATCATCCCTTTGTCCAGCATATCCACACTGAATATACTACTTGTATGTTAGTCACTTAGTAGCTATCCTGGTTATCAGATTGACTATTGCAATATAGCGGTATAGCAGTGCTTGTGTTCGGGTAACTCTTAGTTTACTTAATAATAGCTCCAAAGCCAACTTTATTCTTAGTTATTGTAATTAATCTCTTACTGTGCCTAATTTATGTATTAAACTTTATCATAAGTATGTACGTACTACATAGAAAAAAACATAGTGTATATAGGGTTTGGTACTATCCATGGTTTCAGGAACGCTTGGGGGTCTTGGAATGTATCCTCCACAGATAAGGGGGGACTTCCTATAGGTAGCTCCTGGGAAAACCTCACTTTGTATGCCAAATTATATCTGAAGTGTGTGTGTGTGTATGTCGTTTTCTTATAGAATAATAATCTACATATATTGTAACAAAATTGAACATGTCTGGGAGTTAAAAATTCATCATGGATCAAAACTTTCCAAAATTATGATAAGTATTTAGCAAAATTTAAGGCTCTTCAATACATCATGTCTAAGATAAATCAATTTCACAGTCCATTTCCCTGAGGTATTTAACTAGCTCCATCTTTTTTTGCATTTATTTGTAAATTTTAGTTGTATTATTAAACTGGCAAGATAAAAAGAAATTTGAAAATATATTTAAGGGAAACAAAATCCAACTTCCTCTTCCGTTTTGTTCTATTGGAATGTACCAGTAACTTAACTGGAGAGCGAAAAGATTCCACTTGCAGCTATGTTATCAAAACATTTAAAGTGAGTTCTCTATTTAGGATGAAATGATGTAATGTCTGGGATCTGATTCAAAATAATCTGGAGTGGGGGAAGTAGAAGAGGGTATAAATGAAACAATTATCAAGGAATTGATAATTGTTGAAGTTGAGTGACAAATATATGGGAGTTTTATTATACATAGCACGAATAAAAGAACAAGAACAGACAAGATTTTTTAAATCTTTTTTTGTAGAAAATTTCAAATATAATGTTTTTTTTTTCCCCCAAAGCCCCAGTAGATAGTTGTATGTCATAGTTGCACATCCTTCTAGTTGCTGTATGTGGGACACGGCCTCAGCATGGCCGGAGAAGCAGTGCATTGCTGCGCGCCTGGGATCCGAACCTGGGCTGCCAGTGGTGGAGCGCGCGTACTTAACCACTAAGCCATGGGGCTGGCCCTCAAATATAACAAGTTTAAAAATAAAATTTAGTGATGGCTATTCTTGGTCTTCTGTTCTTACATATACATTTCAGAATTAGCTTCTCAATCAATACTGTCTGATTTTGATTGAAAATCTATTGAATCTGTAGATCAACCTGTAAAGAATTATCTTTTTCTGATATTGTCTTTCTACTATAAATATGGGATAGCTCTTATATTTTTAGGTTTCTTTAATATCTTTTAGTACTCTTATAATTTTCTCTTTACAGATGTTACACCTCTTTTGTTAGATTTATTCCTGAGTATGGCATAGTTTTGTTGCTATTTTAATGGTTTCTTTGTATAATTACATCATATGATTGTTGCTGGTGTATAGAATTGCAATTGGCTTTTGTATGTAGAACTTATAATCAGCTACCTTACTATACTCATTCATTACTCTAATAACTTGTCTATAGGGCCGGCCCTGTGGCTTAGCGGTTAAGTGCGTGCGCTCTGCTGCTGGCGGCCTGGGTTCGGATCCCGGGCACGCACCGGCGCACCACCTCTCCGGCCATGCTGAGGCCGCGTCCCACATGCAGCAACTGGAAGGATGTGCAGCTATGACATGCAACTATCTCCTGGGGCTTTGGGGGAAAAATAAATAAATTAATTAATTAAAAAAAAAAACAACTTGTCTATAGATTATTGTTTTTTTTTCTTTTCTTTTCTTTTTTTTTTGTGAGGAAGATCAGCCCTGAGCTAACATCGATGGCAATCTTCCTCTTTTTGCTGAGGAAGACCGGCCCTGAGCTAATGTCTATTGGCAATCTTCCTCCTTTTTTCCCCTTTTTCTCTCCAAAGCCCCAGTAGATAGTTGTATGTCATAGTTGCACATCCTTCTAATTGCTGTATGTGGGACGCAGCCTCAGCATGGCCGGACAAGCGGTGCGTCAGTGCACGCCCGGGATCCGAACCCGGGCCGCCAGTATCGGAGCGCGCACACTTAACCGCTAAGCCACAGGGCCGGCCCAGATTATTTTGGTTTTTAATGAAAATAATCATATAATCTGAGTATAATGACAATTCCATTTCTTCCTTTTCTATAGTTATGTCATGAATTTCTTATTATTATCTTATTGCACTGGCTAAGACCTCCATCACATCGTTGAACAGAAATAGTGATAGTTGGTGTGCATATCAGGTTTATGATTTTAAAGGGAATACTTTTAAAGTTTCCACATTTAAGATAACATTTGCTATAAATTTTTTGTAGGTGCTCTCTTTGGGTTACCATTCTATTTCTAATTTATGTTAAATTTTGTCAAATAATTTTCCTGCATTTATTAAAATGTTCATATGATTTTTTCTCCTTAATCTGTTATTATAGTGAATGACAGCTATAGATATTTTAACATGTAGATATATTATTTCTGGGATAATCCCAGACTGGTCATGGTATATTGTTTCTTTTATTCATTACTGGATATTATTCACTAATATTTTGTTTAGGATCTTTGCACCTATATTCACAAGTGAAATGGGTCTGTAATATCCTTTCTCTGTTCTTCCTTTATCTGGACTTGGTATCAAAGTTATATTGGCCTCATAGAACTGGCAGGAGGGGGCTAGTCCCTCTTTTTCTATGCTCTGGAAGAGGTTGTATAAGATTAGAATGATCTGTGCCTTGAAAGTTGACAGAATTTGCCCATGAAACCATCAGGGCCTAGTGTTTTTTTTTAATTGGAAGTTGTTTACTGCTTCAATGTTTATAGGCTTTTCATTATGAAATAATTATAGATTCACAGGAAGTTGCAAAAAAATGTAGTGGAAGATCTCATATACACTTCACCCAGTTTGCCCCAGTGGTAACATCTTGCATAACTATAGTACAATATCAAAACCAGAAAATTAGCTTTGGTACAGCTTTCACCAGTTTTACGTGCACTCATTTGTGGGTGTATGTGTGTACACTTTCATGCAGTTTTATCACGTGTGTAGATTTATATAACCACCACCACAATCAAGATACAGAATTGTTCCATCACCACAAGGATCTCTCCTTCTACACCTTCATAGCCATAACCACCACTCCTCCCATTTCTAACTTCTGGCAACCACTAATCTGTTCTTCATCTCTATACTTTTGTTATTTCAAGAATGTTATCTAAATGGAATCATACAGTATACACCCTTTCAAGATCGGCTTTTTTCACTCAGCATAATTCCCTTGAGTTCTATCCAAGTTGTTGCATGTACCAACAGTTTATCCCTATTACTGAATAAGTAGTGTTTAGTGGTATGGATGTACCACAGACTCAACCATTGAAGGACATTTTGGTTGTTTCCAGTTTGGGGCTGTTACCAGTAAAGCTGCTATGAACAATCATGTGCAAGTGTTTTATTTTGTGAACATAATTTTCGTTTCTCTGAGATAAATGCTCAAGAGTACAATTTTAATCATTATGAGATTGCTTGCCTTTTTGTTTTTACTTGAGTCAATTTTAGTTGTTATATTTTCCAGGAAGTTGTCCATTTCATACAAATTTGGAAATTTATTGGCATAGTTTATAATAGTTTTCTCATATTATCTTTTAAATCTGTGGGGTTTTATAGCAATAGCCTCTTTTTTATTTATAATATTATTTATTTGAGCTTTTTTTTTTTTTTATTTTATTTATTTTTTCCCCCAAAGCCCCAGTAGATAGTTGTATGTCATAGTTGCACATCCTTCTAGTTGCTGTATGTGGGACGCAGCCTCAGCATGGCTGGAGAAGCGGTGCGTCATTGCGCGCCTGGGATCTGAAACTGGGCCGCCAGCAGCGGAGCGCGTGCACTTAACTGCTAAGCAACGGGCCCGGCCCAATGGCTGAATCATTTTACATTCCCACCAGCAGTGTATGAGAGCTCATATTTCTCCACCTCCCCACAACACTTGCGATATAATTTTTGTAAATGTTCTTTTTTTTTTTTGTGAGGAAGATCAGCCCTGAGCTCACATCCATGCTAATCCTCCTCTTTTTGCTGAGGAAGACTGGCCCTGGGCTAATATCTGTGCCCATCTTCCTCCACTTTATATGGGATGCCGCCACAGCATGGTCTGACAAGTGGTGCATCGGTGCGCACCTGGGATCCGAACCTGGGCCGCCAGCAGCAGAGCCCACGCATTTAACCACTAGGCCACAGGGCCAGTCCCAGGAGTTTGTGTGTGTGTGTGTGTGTGTGTGTGTGCGCGCGCGTGTGTGAGGAAGATCAGCCCTGAGGTAACATCCGATGCAAATCTTCCTCTTTTTGCTGAGGAAGACTGGCCCTGAGCTAACATCCGTGCCCATCTTCCTCCACTTTATATGGGACGCCGCCACAGCATGGCTCGACAAGCGGTGTGTTGGTGTGCCCCCAGGATCCAAACCTGTGAACCCCGGCCTGCTGAAGCGGCGCACGTGCACTTAATTGCTTGTGCCACCTGGCTGGCCCCTGTAAATGTTCTAAGAACTTGAGAAGAATGTATAAATTCTCCAATTGTTGAATGTATTATTCTACATTTGTCCATTAGGAAGAGTTGGTTCATCATATTGTTCAAACCTTGAACTTTGCTGATTTTTTTTTTGGCTGCCTGATCTACCATTAATCGGGAAAGATATATTAAAATCCTCCTGGGGCTGGCCCTGTGGCTTAGCAGTTAAGTGCGCAGGCTCCGCTGCTGGCGGCCAGGTTTGGATCCCCGGTGCGCACTGACGCACCGCTCCCTGGCCATGCTGAGGCCACGTCCCACATACAGCAACTAGAAGGATGTGCAACTATGACATACAACTATCTACTGGGGCTTTGGGGAGAAAAAGGGGAAAAAAAAGGAGGAGGATTGGCAATAGATGTTAGCTCAGGGCCAGTCTTCCTCAGCAAAAAGAGGAGGATTAGCATGGATGTTAGCTCAGGGCTGATCTTCCTCACAAAAAAAAAAGGTAAAAAAAATAAAAAGGAAAAAAAATAAAATCCTCCTATATGAAGGTGAATTTAACAATTTCTCCATATAATTCTATTAAGATTGATTTTGTGGGGCCGGCCCCGTGGCTTAGCGGTTAAGTGCATGCGCTCTGATACCGGCGGCCGGGGTTCGGATCCCGGGCGCGCACTGATGCACCGCTTCTCCGGCCATACTGAGGCCGCGTCCCACATACAGCAACTAGAAGGATGTGCAACTATGACGTACAACTATCTACGGGGGCTTTGGAGAAGGAAAAAACAAGGAGGAGGATTGGCAATGGATATTAGCTCAGAGCTGGTCTTCCTCAGCAAAAAGAGGAGGATTAGCATGGATGTTAGCTCAGGGCCGATCTTCCTCACAAAAAAAAAAAAGATTGATTTTGTGCATGTTTATGCTATTTTATTAGAAGCATGTATGTTTAGAATTTTTATATCCCCTTGTGAACTGAATCATTTCCCATTATATAATGATCTTCTTTATCCCCAATGATTTTTTTTGTCTTAAAGCTATTTTTTTCTCATATAAATATATCTGCACAAGATTACTTTTGCTTAAAATTTGCCTGAAAAATCTTTTTTTCTCTTCCATGTCATGAATTTTGTTTTAATCCAATCTGACAAACTCTGACTTTTAACTAGTGAGTTTTATCCCTTTTATACTTACTGTAATTATTAATATAATTAGACATTTATACCTTCTCTTCTATTTAATTTGGCCTGCTTTTTGTTTGTTCTCACTTCTTCCTTTTTAAACCTGATATCTATATCATTCCTCTAATAAGATGAGAACTTTAGTATGCCTTCATGTCCCTTGGTGTCTCCTCACCCATCATGATGATATTCTCTGAATTTTAATTCTGGGTTGTTATGAAAATAATTTTTCCTTTTTTGAGGAGAGAGAGGTATTGATTTTTTGTTTTGTTTTGTTGTTTTAAGACTATAGCAAGCCTTTCCAAAGACTTTGATGAACGTTCTTATCTCTTACAGCATCTCCTGGACTTGTTTTTCTTCTTGAATTCTCTCCAAGTACATTTTCTTTTCTTTTCTTTTTTTTTTTTGAGGAAGATTGGCCCTACGCTAACATCTGTTACCAATCTTCCTCTTTTTTTCTTTTTTCTCCCCAAAGCCCCAGTACGTAATTGTGTATCATAGTTGTAGAGTTGTAGCTCTTCTATGTGGGACGCTGCCTCAGCATGGCTTGATGAGAGGTGAGTAGGTCCGTCCCCAGGATCCGAACCGGCAAACCCCGGGCCCCCGAAGTGGACTGCAAGAACTTAACTGCTACACCAGTGGGCTGGCCCCTCCAAGTACATTTTCCATGTGAGTTTTTGTGTGGCAATAACTCTGAGGCCTTGCATGCCTGAGACTATTATTATTACACTTTCACATCTGCGTGATAATTTGGATAGTTCAAAATTACTTTCCTTCAATCCCTTAAAAGATGTTTTCCATTGTCCTATTGTGTCTGTTATATCTACCATACTGCTGCTATAGCACAACTACCTATTGCCGTGTTACAGTTGAGAAGGCTAATTTCAATCCTATTTTTTTCATGCCTTTATAAATTCTCTGTTCTTTCTGATTAAAAGCTTTTAGAATTTTATTGTTTGCATTCATATTCTTAAATTTCACTAAAATGTATTTAGGATTTCTTATCATTCCTTTTTGGCACTTCATGAGCCTTTTTAAACTGAGGTCTTTCATTTTCCCTTAATGCTGAAAAAGTCCTTTCTTTTAAAATATACTTTTTTCTCTAATATTCCTAAAATACAAATATTGGCACTTCTGCTTCTTTCCTCCGTGTTTCATAACATCTTTTTTTCTATTTTCCATTACGTTATCCTTCCTTTCTTCCTTCTTGGAAGCTTCCTCAATCTGATCTTAAATCTCAATAATTCACCCTTCAGCTTTATCTATCAACTATGTATCCCGTCTATAATGTTCTTTATTTCATCCATTATTTTTTTTTTCCCCCAAAGCCCCAGTAGATAGTTGTATGTCATAGCTGCACATCCTTCTAGTTGCTGTATGTGGGACGCGGCCTCAGCATGGCCGGAGAAGCGGTGCGTCGGTGTGCGCCTGGGATCTGAACCCGGGCCACCAGCAGCAGAGCGCGCACACTTAACCGCTAAGCCACGGGACCGGCCCTCATCCATTATATTTTTCACAGCTAATGTTTTCACTTGGTCTTTTTTTATAATTTCTTGTTTATTTTTCATATTGCTAATACTTTTCTCATTTCTTTAGTGTATTTATTATGTTAAATTTTTGGGCCTTTTGTTTTTAAGACCTCTGTTCCTGATGATATGGGTAACTGGTTTGTTGTTTTTCTTTTGAGGTAGTTATACTCACCCAATATCTCCTTAATTTGGCATGTCAGCTCATATTCTCATGGGTTATTGACTCCTCTGCCTGGAAATGCTTCTTGGGGAGGGGAGGGGAGAAAGGTCAGACCCAGTCTCGGTCAGTCCCAACGAGCATCACAAAGCCCCTTTGGCTTTACCTTCAAACCCCCAAGAAACAAGCGGAGACCTCCCCTGGGTCGGGTGGGTGGAAGCTGAGGATTCGGTGTCCGAGGCTCTCAGACTCCATCTGTTTCCCACTATCCTGACGTGACCGCTGTGGACCCCAGGGCTGGGCCATGACCCCAGATTTCTGCAGCGAGCGGCCAGGGGACAACTGAACCAAGGTGGGAGAGGGGAAACAAAAGCAGAATTTAAACAGCTTTCACTAATTTATCCTTTCATAGCCCTGTGGGCCACCATCTTTCTCAGGCTGCATGCGTGTGTGTGTGTGTGTGTGTGTGTGTGTGTGTACACACACCAATTAAAAATAGTCTTCCTAGGGCCAGCCCCATGGCTTAGCGGTTAAGTGCGCGCGCTTCCCTGCTGGCAGCCTGGGTTCGGATCCGGGGCGCGCACCGACGCACCGCTTCTCCGGCCATGCTGAGGCCGCGTCCCACATACAGCAACTAGAAGGATGTGCAGCTATGACATACAACTATCTACTGGGGCTTTGGGGAAAAAAAAAGAAGAAAAAAAATTAAAAAAGCCTTCCCAGGGATTTCCTCCTTTTGTTTTGGCTCCCTAGTTTCTGGATGTGTTTCAGCTGGAGTTTCTTCAGGGTGTGCTTTGGGGCAGGAAGCAGCAGCTGGTGCCATTTTGTTATATTAGTCAGAAGGGGAAGCACATGTTTAATCTCAATTCCTAACTCAAATAAAGGTAAGTTCCTCAAAAAATTAAGCATAGCATTCCATGTGACCATGAATTCCATGCCTAGGTGTATACCCAAAAGAATTGAAGGGCCAGCTCCAGCGGCCTAGTGGTTAAGTTCGATGTGCTCTGCTTTAGCAGCCCAGGTTCAGTTCCCAGGCGTCGACCTACACCTCTCACTGGCGGCCATGCTGTGGTGGCGACCCACATACAAAATAGAGAAAGATTGTCACAGATGTTAGCTCAGGGCGAATCTTCCTCAGCAAAAAAAAAAGAATTCCAAAAAAAAAAAAAAGAATTGAAAACATATGTCCACACAAAAACTTGTATACAAATGTTCATAGCAATATTAATAGCCACAAAGTGGAAATAACTCAAGTGTTCATCAAGTAATGAACGAATTTTTAAAAAGTGGTATATCCATACAATGGAATATGATACAACCATAAAAATGAATTAAGTACTGACACAATGTGGATGACATTGAAAATATTATACTTGGGGGCCAGCCTGGTGGCATAGTGGTTAAGTTCTCGTGCTCTGCATCAGTAGCCCAGGGTTCCTGAGTTTGGATCCCAGGCGTGTACCTACATACCACTCATCAAGCCGTGCTGTGAAGGCATCCCACATACAAAATAGAGGAAGATTGGCAAAGATGTTAGCTCAGAGACAATCTTCTTCAAGCAAAAAGAGGAAGATTGGCAGCAGATGTTAGTTCAGGGCCAATCTTCCTCTCCAAAAAAAACAAAAGAAAGAAAATATATTACTAAATAAAAGAAGCCATAAAAGGCCATATATTGTATGATTCTATTTATATGATATGTTGAATAGGCAAATCCATAGAGACAGAAAGCAGATTAGTCGTTGCTGGGGGCTGGAGAAAGAGGAAAGTGAAGAATAACAGTGTTTATGCGTTCAGGGATTTTCTTTTTTGGGTCATGAAAATCTGGAATTAGATAGTGGTAATGGTTGCACAACCCACTGAAATGTACACTTTATTTATTTATTTATTTTCCCCCTTTTTCTCCCCAAAGCCCCAGTAGATAGTTGCATGTCATAGTTGCACATCCTTCTAGTTGCTGTGTGTGGGGCGCTGCCTCAGCATGGCCAGACAAGCAGTGGGTCGGTGCGCGCCGGGGATCCGAACCTGGGCCACCAGTAGCGGAGTGCGCGTGCTTAACGGCTAAGCCACGGGGCCGGCCCCAGAAATGTACACTTTAAAAGGGTGAATTTCATGGTGTGTAAATTATGCATCAATTTTTTAAAAAAGTTTAAGATAATCTAATAAAGAAAAATTATAAACTATTTTCACTTATAAATGGAAACACAAACACCTAAATAAAATATTAGTTACCCAAATTAAATTCGGACATTATAGTGTAGCTGTTAAGCGTGTGGACTCTGGAGCCAGGCTGCCTGAGACACCCCTTGTTTCATGACTCCTAATTGACCTTAAGCAAATCATCTAACATCTCTGTGCCTCAGTTTCCCAATCTAAAAAATGGGTGTAACAACAGCACCTACCTCAAAGGTTGTGGTGAGGACTAAATGTAATACTATAATAAGGTAGTTAGAACTGTGCTTGGCACATAGTAAGTATTCAGTAAGTGTTGTCTGTAATTACAATATAAAATAATACATCCTTAGGCAACAATATTGTGTTATAACCATCAAACTTGCTAAGAGACTAGAACATAATTATTCCAACCACTAATGAGAAATGATAATTATGTGACATGATAGACGTGCTAATTATCTCTACAATAGCAATCAGATTACAGTATATAAATGTATCAAATTAACATGTCGTACACCTTAAATTGACACAGTTAAATGTCAAATATATTTAAATTAAATAAAATACATCTTGATCAATTAGGATTAACCCCACAGAAAAAAGCATGGTTTCATATTTTTAAAATCTATCAGTGTAACATGTATTAATAGATTAATGATGAAATAATATAAGATTATCTCAACTGATGTTGGAAAAAAGGCAGTTTATAAAGTTTACCCTATTATTATAATACTTTTTTAATTGTGCAAACTAAGAATAGAACATCTTTAGGTAGGTAAAGATTTTATACCAAAAATCTACAACAGGGCCGGCCTCGTGGCTTAGCAGTTAAGTGCGCGCGCTCCACTACTGGTGACCTGGGTTCGGATCCCGGGCGCGCACTGATGCACCGCTTCTCTGGCCTTGCTGAGGCCGCGTCCCACATACAGCAACTAGAAGGATGTGCAACTATGACATAAAACTATCTACTGGGGCTTTGGGGGAAAAAATAAATAAATAAAATTAATTAAAAAAAAATCTACAACAAACATTACACTTAATTGAGACATTTCAGTGTGTTCCATGGGGGCAAGACCAGGATGCCCATGCACCACTATTTTTTCCCACATTACTGGAGGGCTGGCCAGTCCTGTAAAGAAAGAAAAAAGAGGGGTGAGGTTTCAAAGGAAAGAGATCAAATTATCACTATGTGTGTAAAACATAATCATCGATCTAGAAAAATCAACAGAATCATCACAAAAATTATTAGAATTGATAAGAGAGATCAACAAGGTTGCTAAATATCAACCTGCCAAAATCAATGGAATTTCTCTCTACTGGTAACAACCGCCTAGAAAATATAATTTAAAAAAATAAGAAACATGTCACAATAGCAACAAAAACCTTAATATATTTAAGAACTAACAAAGAATATGCAAATATCTACAGAGAAAACTTTAAGACCATAGTAATGGACATAGACGATAATCTGACTAAATGAAGAGACATATCTTTGATGAAATAACTCAGAATTATGTAGGTGTCAACTCTTCTCAACACTCTATAAATTAATTGCAGTCTCAATAGTAATTCCAGATTAAAGGTCCACAAATAAAGGTCCACCTTGAAAAGGCGAAGTAAAGAAGAGGCACTAGCCTTACCAGACATTAAGACATACTACAAAACCATAGGAATAAAATACGTTGTAGCATTGTTCAAGAACACATTTTCAAGTACACTTTTTTTTTTTTTTTTTTGGTGAGGAAGACTGGCCCCCAGCTAACATCTCTTGCCAATCCTCCTCTTTTTGCTGCGGAAGATTGGCCCTGAGCTAACATCTGTGCCCATCTTCTTCCATTTTTGTATGTGGGACACTGCCACAGCATGGCTTGATGAGCGGTGCATTATTCCACGCCTGGGATTCGAACCTGTGAGCCCCAGGCCACTGAAGAGGAGCACGCGAACTTAACCACTACGCTACTGGGCTGGCCCCTCGAGGACACATTTTCCTTCAAGAACAAACAGACCAATTGAATAAAATAGAAAACTTAGAGACAAACCCGTGTAGACATGAGAACTTAATATACAATAAAGATGACACCACAATCAGTGTAAAACGGATGGTTTATTTAGTAAGTGGAGTTGGGAAAACTGGCTCACAATAAACATTATGACTCCTTACCACTATATACAAAGGTAGCCTCCAAATGGAGTAAAGACCTAAATGTGAAAGGCAAAAGTCTTGAGTTGGTAGGAGAATATATTTGTGACCTAAGAGAAGGTAAATCTTCCTCAAATAAAACTTAAATCCAAAGCATAAACTTTTTTTTTTTGTGAGGAAGATCGGCCCTGAGCTAACATCTGCCAATCCTCCTCTTTTTGCTGAGGAAGATTGGCCCTGGGCTAACATCCATGCCCATCTTCCTCTACTTTATACCATCTTCCTCTATTTTATATGGAACGCTCCCACAGCACGGCTTGACAAGCAGTGCGTTGGTGTGTGCCCAGGATCCGAACTGGCGAACCCCGGGCCGCCGCAGTGGAGCGCGCGCACGTAACCGCTTGCGCCACTGGCCCCCACAAACTATTTTGACCACATTAAAATTAAGGATTTCTGGGGCTGGACCCGTGGCGTAGTAGTTAAGTGCGTGCGCTCCGCTGCTGGCGGCCCAGGTTCGGATCCTGGGCGCTCACCGACGCACGGCTTGTCAGGCCATGCTGTGATGGTGTCCCATATAAAGTGGAGGAAGATCTGCACAGATGTTAGCCCAGGGCCAGTCTTCCTCAGCAAAAAGAGGAGGATTGGCAGATGGTTAGCTCAGGGCTGACCTTCCTCACAAAAAAAAAAAAAAGGATTTCTATTCAAAGCATGATACAATGGACAAAGTTAAAAGACAGGAGACTGAGTGGAAGAAGATATTTGCAATAATTAAAACTGACAATGACTGAAAAAAACAAGAATTCTTGCAAATCAACATTGGCAAAGGATATATGAGCAGGCAATTTAAAGAAAAGGAAAAGCAAAAGATTAACAAACAAAAGAAGAGATGCTCAGGCTTATCAGTCATCAGAAAAAATGCAAATTAGAACTATGGTGAGATACCACTTCATACTAATAGGCTAGCAAAAAGCAAAAAGCCAGATAATCTGAATGTTGTCAAGGAGAGAGACATATAGGATCCCTCAGGCCCTGCAGCTATTTTAGGGATTGATATATCTGAACTTGATCAGATTAAGGATAAGCACATCCTATGATACAGTAATTCACCTTCTATTTTATATTCCCAAGAAACGTTTACCAGGGTGCTAACAGCAACTTGTACAAGGATTTTCATCATGGCCTTGTTTCTGGCTGCAGAGACCATGAGGCACCAGCCTTCCATCATTGGGAGTAGAAGGATGAAATGGGGTGGATGCACTATGAAAAACACATTTTAAATAACAAACACAGTCCCATTCTCATAAATTAAACTGAAACATACAAAAATACTATTATTAAAATATTGTAATTTACAATGATAGTTATAATTCCAAGGATATACATTAAATGATTGTCTTTGAGGAAAGAGGAGGGAGAAGGGGATGGAAATGGGGAAAAGAGAGATGTTAATCTGGCAGTAGTGGGGAGACTGTATAATAAATAGGGGAGAAAATGAAAACAAAGACGTGAGAGGCCGGCCCCGTGGTGTAGCAGTTAAGTGCGCGTGCTCTGCTGCTGGTGGCCTGGGTCCGGATCCTGGGCGAGCACCAACCACCGCTTGTCAGGCCATGCCGTAGCGGCGTCCCACATAAAGTGGAGGAAGATTGGCATGGATGTTAGCTCAGGTCCAGTCTTCCTCAGCAAAAAAGAGGAGGATTGGCATGGATGTTAGCTCAGGGCTGATCTTTCTCACCAAAAAAACCCAAAAAAACAACAAAAAAAGACGTGAGAAGTGTGATGGAAAAATCTGGATGAGGAGAGTGCTGCTGTCAACTGTCTACTTGGATCCCTTCAAAGTTTGCCACATAGGCAAGTGAAAATTTTGCCTCTGTCTGGGCCTTTGGGTAGGATGACCATATGCCAGCTGGCTGGGAAAAAGTCTTGGTTTGTACCCAAGACATCCCAGAAAATAGCAGCTCCTTTCCCTCCTGGTTGGGATGATAAATAGATGGTCACCACACCTTTGGGATACAGCAGTGAATAAACAAAGGTTTTTGCCGTCACGGAGCTTGCATTCTAGTCTGGAAAGACAAATAATAAACAATCAACATAGTAAGGAAATGAAACAGTACATTAGAGAGTGAACGTGCTACAGAACAAAGAAAAACAAAACAGATTAAGATGAGAGTACTCAAGTGTGCGGGGGTGGGGAGGGCAGCACAGATTGCAGGGTTGAAAGAAAGAGGGTGGTCAGGGTAGGTGGGCCGCAGTGAGAAGGCGACATTTGAACAAGCCCTCGGGGGTGATGAGGGAGTTGGCAGGCTGAAGTCTGGGGGAACAGCAGTCTAGGCAACTGTGACAGCTCGTGCAAAGGCCTCGGGGCGGGAGCAGAAAAATCACGAGAGAGAAAAGGAACAGCAGGAGAGGAGGTCAGACCTAAGGGGCTGAGCTGACGGTGGGGCCTCAGAGGCCATCGTGAAGACTGAGAGGAGGAGTTCTTGCCAGATATTGGGCAGGGCCTCAACAAGATGTGATTTATGTTTCTAAAAAAATCACTCTGGCTGTTGTGTCAGGAATAGACTGAGGGGGGCAAGGGTGGAAGCTTAGAGACCTACCTGGAGGCTCTTTACAGTAAACCTAAGACAGAGATGAAGGCGGCTTAAGTGAATGGCATCAGTGGAGGTGGTAAGAAGTGGCTGGATTCTGGGTATTTTTTTTTCTTTCTTTCGTTCTTTTTGTGAGGAAGATTAGCCCTGGGCTAACATCCGATGCCAATCCTCCTCTTTTTGCTGAGGAAGACTGTCCCTGGGCTAACATCCGTGCCCATCTTCCTCCACTTTATATGGGACGCCGCCACAGCATGGCTCGACAAACGGTGCGTCGGTGCGCGCCCAGGATCGGAACCTGCGAACCCAGGGCCGCAGAAGCAGAACAGGAGCACTTAACTTCTACACCACTGGGCCAGCCCCTGGATTCCGCATAACTTTTGAAGGTAGAGTTAATAGGATTTCCTAAATGAAAGAATGGGGCGGGGGAGAGTGAAAAAATGGAGGAATCAAAGACTTAATACACCAAAGGGTAGTCATGGTGATCAGATGGTTCTCTCTGTGTTTAGGAAATAAGGAATAAGGCTGTGCCCTGTCTATAGAGAATTTTTAAATCATAATAAAATGGTCTAAATGTTGGTCTACTGTTTATTATCATCATGCACCCGCATTTTAAACAATGTCTAAAAAGTCACAAAATACTTCCTCCCCACCGTGACAGACCACTGCTGCCACTGTCTCTCCCACCCTCCACCCCCAACCTTGTATGCTGCTAAGATGACTCGAGGATTTGGAGGCCTGAGTACTGGAAAATTGTCTTCAATTTTGTTGTGGAAGGCTACGAAATGGAATTTGAGGCAGGGAAGAGATTAGGAGTTCAGTTGCGAACATTTTAAACTTGAGATATCTATTCAACATTCAAGTAGATTCGAGCAGTATTGTTGACTAGACGGATAAGTAAATTTTGAGTTCAGGAAAGAGGTCTGGGCTAGAAATATAAATTTGGAAGTTGCTGGCATACGAGTAGTATTTAAACCATTAGCTTGGATGAGATTAGTAAGAGAGTGAAAGTAGATGGAGAAGAGAATGGGATCAAATTTGGAGCCCCAGAGCACTCCCACATTAAGAAGTGTGGGAGAAGGGAAGGAATCCACAGAGACAGAGAAGGAATGGGAGGCAGATGATGCGGTGTCCTGGATACCAAGAGAAGTAAGCCTGTCAAGGAGAGGCAGTACTGAATTTAACGAAGCGGAGGTCATTGGTGACCTTGGCCAGAGCAGTTTCAGTGAAATGCTGGGAGCAGAAACCAGATTGGAATAGGACTGAAAGAGAACAGAGAGGAGAGGAATTAGCGATAGTGAATAGACACAACTCTTTGGAGGAGATCGGCTTCAAAGAAGCTGTAACTGGTGGGAGGGTAGAGTGAAGAGAAGTTTCTTTTAAGATGGTAGAAATATAGAATATTTGTAAATGCATGGGAGTGATCCAGTAGAGAGCAAAAGTTGACGATGTAGGAGAGAGAGGTAGATTGCTGCAGCGGCGTCCTTGAGTCTAGTGGCTCATGGGAGAGATTGGCTTTAGATAGGAACAAAGAAAGTTCGTCTATTGTAGCTAATGGGAGGCAGGTATGTGGGTGCAGATTTTGAGATTGCCATTGTTTCTAGACTGTTTCTTTAACCAAATCTCCACTCTAAAGTCAAAATGCATTGGCAAAGTTTTATGTTTGAACACAGCAAAATTTTGGGCACTTAGTAAGTGCTCAATCAATGATAGATATAATAATATTATTATTCCTAGCTCTTTATTTCAGCAGGCTCCAGTCTCTCCCCACTGGCTCCCACCCTCTCTCTCTCTTCCCCTTCACAGCTGAAGTACTTGAAACAGTTGTCTGCACAAAGATTCTACTTCTTTGCCTTTCATTCACTCTTCAACCACTGAAATCTTGCTTCACCCTCACCACTCCAACTAAAATCTCTCAGTGCTAAATCCAGTAAACACGGCTCAGTCCTCATTCTCCCTAATCCCTCATTTGACCCTGATGACTATGCCCTGCTGGAAACTTGCTCCTTCCTTGCTTCAGTAATACTATCCTCTTGCAGGGTGCACCTCCTACTCGTCACCCCACTCCTTTTTCATCTCCTTCCTGGGCTTATGTCCATTGTCTGTGTAATGAGTATCAGTGGCTTTTGCATCTCCAGACTCCGCTCCCCCTTTTCCTGTGGGGAACCATCCTTCCACCCCTCTTGGTTCAGGGAACACTGATCTTACCCCAAACACAGGAGTAAGCTTATGGCCCAGGCCTGGCCAATTTGTCATGGGTCAGGAAATATCTAAATAACAACCATTGAGAATCATCCCCAGGACTTTTGCTGGAACTATTAAGAAAGAACTGTTTTCTTCCCACAGACTTTGCTAAACTGGTAGGATATAAGTCTGAATCTGCTGGTTGCCATCTTTGCCACCTTGTAGGAGGAGCCTGCCTGAGAAGAAAGCTAACCCAGAGGAAAGCGAAGCCAAGACATGATGACTTGATGACACTGAGGCCACGGATCTAGCCATACCCAAAAGCCAGTCCTCTTTTTGAGTCAAATTCTTTCTTGTTTTGTTTTTGCTTAAGTCAGTTTCATTTGAGTTTCTCTTATTTACAACTGAAAGAATCTCGAAAGATATAGCCTGTATATTTTATGTTGCTGTTATCCATGTTTTTAATCTAGATTTGTTTCTTTATCAGTCTTTCCTTGGGTGATTCTATCCATACAGCTACAATTGATATATTATAATTTTATTTATTTATTTTTCCCCCCCCAAAGCCCCAGTAGATAGTTGTACATCATAGTTTCACATCCTTCCAGTTGCTGTATGTGGGACGCGGCCTCAGCATGGCCGGAGAAGCGGTGCGTCGGTGCGCGCCCGGGATCCAAACCCGGGCCACCAGCAGCGGAGTGCGTGCAAGTAACCGCTAAGCCACGGGCCGGCCCCTACAATTGATATATTAATTATGCTCGACTTTAAGTGTTTAGTACAAAATCCTCTCATAGCCACCACCAGTTTATTACACTCTTCCACATGGATATCCCACAGACATTGAAAACCCAGTTTGGGACCCGGCCCTGGGGCCTGTGGTTAAGTTTGGCATGCTCCACTTTGGCGGCCCAGGTTTGGTTCCCAGGTGTGGACCTACACCACTTGTTAGCAGCCGTGCTGTGGTGACATCCCACATACAAAGTAGAGGAAGATGGGCACGGATGTTAGCCCAGGGCGAATCTTCCTCAAGCAAAAAGAGGAAGATTGGCAACAGATGTTAGCTCAGGGCTAATCTTCGTCACACACAGACACACACACACACACACACGCACACAAAGCTTCGAGAGGGAATAGATGGGGCCGGCCCCATGGCTTAGTGGTTAAGTGCGCACGCTCCGCTGCTAGCGGCCCGGGTTCGGATCCCAGGCGCGCACGGACACACCACTTCTCCGGCCATGCTGAGGCCGAGTCCCACGTACAGCAACTAGAAGGATGTGCATCTATGACATACAACTATCTACTGGGGCTTTGGGGGAAAATAATTAATTAATTAATTTAAAAAAAAGGGAATAGATGGACCAAGATGGTGCTGCATCTCAGAAAGCCAAGGCAGGAGTGAGCTTGAGTAAGGACCAGGTTGCCAATAGGGCCCAGTTCTTCAGGTCAGAGAAAATGAGAGTAGAGAGGCCACTCTGTAGGGTGATTGGGAATAACCTTTGCAGGGAGCCATTTCAGGCTCTATCTGTAGTCCTCCTCTCATCTCCCCTTCCACCCTCTCCTGGCAGTGGTTGTCATGAAATTAAGATAAAATAATGCCCCGACTTGGGGCCGGCCTGGTGGCACAGCGGTTAAGTCCACGCGCTCTGCTTCAGCAGCCCCGGGTTCACAGGTACGGATCCCGGGCACGCACTGACACAACACTTGTCAAGTCATGCTGTGGTGGCGTCCCATATAAAGTGGAGGAAGATGGGCACGGATGTTAGCCCAGGGCCAATCTTCCTCAGCAAAAAAGAGGAGGATTGGCGTCGGATGTTAGCTCAGGGCTGGTATTCCTCACAAAAACAAACAAAGAAAAATAATGCCCCTCAGCTGGGGTTGGTGTCCCCTTCCATGGAATTAATCACCATCCTCCATCTGATCACTCCCATGGCAGAGCCTCTGGGTCTTGTTGTTAAGGTTGTACACTGCATACCACCACCACATCTAAGGGGGTGCCTTTCAAATGGTAGATATCTTTGCTATTTAGAATTTTTTAAAAATGTTTTCTATAGTTTTGCTGACTCCAAAAACTAGTGATTTGTGTGATTATCACAACAATATTCAAGCATACATTAACGTGTCTTTTTCTAACAAAATTACCATGTATCATTCCATTTTGACAATAATCAAAAAACCTTGTTGCTGTAATATCATCTAAAATAACTTAAACAAGAGCTGCTTTGTTGACTACAGTATTGATCAGTGATCGAAAAAAAAAAAAGAGGATCCTGTTGGTATCAGTGCCTGGCCAAATGTCATACATTTTATCTTGCAGTTCATACCATCCGCTGCTATGTTTCTGTACCATGAGGTTATTGTTGAGTTTCATTATCACACAAATTACTATGTAATAACTAGCATGAATCTACCATTAAAATCTACAAAGTAAAAATTACACAGATATAGCTTAAAAATTATTATATAATGATCCTCATTGTTTTACATCAACTGTTTATTTGTTGTTATGTAAATTTCGTTAATACAACATTTTTTCTTCCCTGAGGAAGATTGGCCCTGAGCTAACATCTGTGCCAGTCTTCCTCTATTTTGTATGTGGGTCACCGCCACAGCATGGCCACCAATGAGCGCTGTAGATCTATGCACAGGAACTGAACCCAGGCTGCCAAAGCAGAGCACACTGAACTTAACCACTAGGCCACGGGGCCAGCCCCAACAAATATTAAATACTGTTAACATTTATTAGCATATAACACTGATAATATATGTATTTTTTTTTGTGAGGAAGATCAGCCCTGAGCTAATATCCATGCCAATCCTCTTTTCGCTGAGGAAGACCAGCCCTGAGCGAACATCTATTGCCAATCCTCCTCCTTTTTTTTTTCCCTTTTTCTCCCCAAAGCCCCAGTAGATAGTTGTATGTCATAGTTGCACATCCTTCTAGTTGCTGTATGTGGGACGCTGCCTCAGCATGACTGGACAAGCAGTGCGTCGGTGCGCGCCCAGGATCCAAACCCGAGTGGCCAGTAGCGGAGCTCGGGCACTTAACCGCTAAGCCACGGGGCTGGCCCCATGATGATATTTTAAAGTGTTATGAATAATAAGATAAAATCCTAAATCATGAAATTATTTCTCCCTGGATATTAGGAAAAACATTTTTTAAAACATCATGAGATCCAGAAAATAAATCAGAAAGCTGTTAAAGAAATTTTGTTTATTTAAAAAATACATATATTGGGGCTGACCTGGTGGTGCAGCAGTTAAGTGCGCACGCTCCACTTCGGCGGCCGGAGGTTTGCTGGTTCAGATCCCGGGTGCGCACTGACGCACCGCTTATTAAGCCATGCTGTGGCGGCATCCCACATAAAGTAGAGGAAGATGGGCACAGATGTTAGCCCAGGGCCAGTCTTCCTCAGCAAAAAAAAGAGGAGGATTGGCATCAGATGTTAGCTTAGGGCTGATCTTCCTCACACACACACACAAAAAATACGTATATAGCTGCACTGTCTTAAACATTTAGTTCTACTGGCCATACTTAGCAACTCCTCTGGATGACTGGATTTCTGGAAAAATTAGATGGACTGCCAGAAGTAAAGGAAACACTTCAGAGGTACTAGTTTTAGCAAAACGTAGCACTAACACATTGCTGATGGGGCAGGTTGAGAGTTTACCTTGAACTTCCACGCTCCATAGCTGATGGAATTTACGAAAAACTAGAAGAGAAGAAAAAACAAAGAATCCATTAAACCAAATGCACTTTCTTTCTATCAGGTATCTGACCACATAACTTTGCATATTAAATAGGAACTCTGGTTGAAATTATCTATCTCAGATGAGAAATGTTAAGTTTCCAGATAGAACGTTTTGGAAATTTAATACTCCCAGTCCTTCTAGAAAAAAATCCACTAAATCCTGGTTACTTTATTTTACCTCAAAGGATTCTATATTTTGTCTATATTCTAAAGTCTTTGGGACAGAAAAAATTCAATGAAATGAGATGAGAATGCAAATGCGAATGAAAGTAAAGATTGGCAGCATTTACTGCATAGTCCTAAAAAACATGAAGAAAGTGAAATGCACATCAACCAAATGGAAATCTGATTCCAAAAATATATTCTATTCATGTGAACATGAAAAAAAATTGGGTGCTGTTTTTGAACATATGATACTTATGATTCACTTTTTAGTGAGGGAATATCTAAGCTCATCCAAGAAAGTTAATGAGTGTGATAATGGGAAATGTTCTTTATTTGGCAGGAATCATAGCAAAATTTGATATGATTATGTCAGAACATTTATACAGAATATAAACATTGACACAAAATAATATTACACATTGTTTAGGGAATAAGAGACAAAACTAAATAATTAAAATTATAGATGCAATGAATAAGATCATGTTGAATAAAATAAGAAATGTTAGACATTACTCAATTATTTGAAATACAACTCCAGGAACAAGCTATGTAGAATATGCAACAATTATTTTAGATTTGTTGATTTCCAGAATGCAAATATATCTATATGTGAACATCTTGGAGGATTTTCTGTAGCAGATGACTCAACAAGGAAAGGATTTTACATTCTCAGTAGACTACTTACAAAAACTAAATCTAGACAAAAATAACCCAAGGGGCCAGGAATATGACAATGCAACAAAAATTCATGGAAAACTATAATGGATTGTAACAGAAGATCCTAGAAAAATAATTCTAGGGAAATCTGTTTTCTTTGTTTTGCATATTCTTTAAACGTGATAGTGAATGATGTGGTAAAAAATTCTTTTGACATCACTGAATTTTTAAATATTGTCTAGGAACTATCCAGCAAAATTTCAGTTTTGATGAAACGTTGGAGTGTTTTGAACATGTATTTTCAAACACGAACTTTCAAATGTTGAATGTCAATGTTGAATCCACAATGAGAGAGTCAAGTGGATGCCATCATGTCACTAAAAACTCAAAAGGCAGGATGCAAAGCCCCTTCTAGGAACTGTTAATTATATTAATAAAGACATAGATTCTAGAATGCAAAGTATACTCTAGCAAATTTTAAATGTATTTGCTCAGGCCCAATAAGAAATGGCGTTTAGTTAAAATCTCATAAACAAATCATGCAGGAATCAAAATTTAATATACATAATGCCCTTGAAAGCACTGAAAAAATTAAGATGTTTTTCATTTAAAAAAAGAGGCAAGATTTATCAAAAATAGGTTATTGATGCCAAATTACAGAATTTCAACATTGATGCCATTACTCCTGTAGAAAATGCTAAGAAAAAGGAGGAAGACTCATGTTATTATGATTTCCAAGATCCAAAACTAAAATTCAAAATTATTTCATTTTATTTTGCTATACTGGACCCATTAATAAGATCCCTAAAAGAAAGATTTATTTATTTTTTTTTTGTGAGGAGATCAGCCCTGTGCTAACATCTGCCAATCCTCCTCTTTTTTTTGCTGAGGAAGACTGGCCCTGGGCTAACATCCGTGCCCATCTTCCTCCACTTTATATGGGCAGGCTGCCACAGAATGGCTTGCCAAGCAGTGTGTTGGTGCGCACCCAGGATCCGAACCAGCGAACCCCAGGCCGCCACAGCGGAGTGTGCACACTTAACTGCTTGCGCCACTGGGCTGGCCCCATAAAAGAAAGATTTATTTTTTTAAATAATTTTATTTATTTATTTTTTTCCCCCAAAGCCCCAGTAGATAGTCGTATGTCACAGCTGCACATCCTTCTAATTGCTGTACGTGGGACGCGGCCTCAGCATGGCCAGAGAAGCAGTGCGTCTGTGCGCAGCCGGGATCCGAACCAGGGCCGCCAGCAGCGGAGCGTGCGCACTTAACCGCTAAGCCACAGGGCCGGCCCAAAAAAGATTTATAACACTGAAAAGAATATCACAGCCTTCTTAAAGTGTTTTTATCCAGACAACATATGTAATTTGAAGAATTATGATAAATATGTACAACTGCAACTCTGTAAAAATTTACAATTGAAATCAATTGTATACATAGAAGGAAGTGATTATGATGGGACATTAATGGATCAAGAACCAAAAATCTTAAGTTATTTTCTAAAATCTAGGAGGACTACCATTGAAGAATTGCAATATGCTTGCAACAATGATGATTTTCTATTATTTTATGTTCAATATTTGATTTGTGTAGTTCATACAGAATGATCTGATGTTTGTCATAATTGTTATTATTGAGAAATAATACACTAACTTATGAAATGTGTTAGTGGAGGATGGGGCGACTTGTTCTAATTCTCCGAAACACGGATCAGCAAAGTACAGCCTGGGGACCAAATTGTTGACCTGCTCCCTGTTGTTTTTGTTTTTGTTTTGCTGAGGAAAATTCACCCTCAGCTAACATCTATGCCTGTCTTCCCCTATTTTGTATGTGGGTCGCTGCCACAGCACGGCTGCCGACAAGTGGTGTAGGTCCACGCCTGGGAACCAAACCTGGGCTGTCAAAGTGGAGTGCATTGAACTTAACCATCGGGCCACTGGGGCTGGCCCCCTGCTCCCTGTTTTGATATGATCCCTGCAAGCGAAGGATGGTTTTAACATTTTTAAATGGTTGGAAAAAAAATCAAAAGACAAATACTATTTCTTGACACGTAAACATGATATGAAATTCAAATTTCAGTGTCCATAAATAAAGTTTTGCTGGCCCACAGTCACGCCTACTTGTTTAAGTATTGTCTGCGGCTGCTTTCCTGCTCCAACAGCAGAGTTGAGTAGTTTTTTGTGTGTGTGTGAGGAAGATCAGCCCTGGGGTAATATCCCCGCCAATCCTCCTCTTTTTTTTGCTGAGGAAGATTGGCACTGGGCTAACATCCATGCCCATCTTCCTCCACTTTATATGCCCATCTTCCTCCACTTTATATTCCTCCACCACAGCATGGCCTGACAAGCGGTGCGTTGGTGCGCGCCCGGGATCCAAACCTGGGCCGCCAGCAGCAGAGCGCACGCACTTAACCGCTACACCACAGAGCCGGCCCCTAGAGTTGAGTAGTTTTGACAGAGACCATATGACCTACGAAGCCTAAAATATGTACTATCTGCCCCTTAACAGAAAAAAATTTGCCAACTCCTGCTCTAAAGAGTACCCTATGAGCCTGGGGCAGCCCTGTAGAGACTTGAATCCATGCAAAATTCCCCCTGGATCTCCCAAACACCTAGCTGCCATCTGAGCAGCTCAACTTGATGGCCCACAGATACTTTGAATTCAGCGTGGCCCATACCTGCTCCTTCTAGCACCCCCATCAACCCAGTTGCTCAAGCCAGAGTTTTGGAGTTATTCTTGAATCCTCTCCCTGCTCCTCTATCCCATTAATAATCTGTTTTTTATCTTTTTTTTTTTTTTTTTTTTGGTGAGGAAGATCAGCCCTGAGCTAATATCTGTCGCCAATCCTCCTCTTTTTGCTGGGGAAGACTGGCCCTAGGCTAACATCCCTGCCCATTTCCTCTACTTTATATGGGATGCCGCCACAGCATGGCTCCACAAGCAGTGCGTTGGTACGCTCCCGGGATCCGAACCTGCGAACCCTGGACTGCTGCAGCAGAGCACTCGCACTTAACTGCTGTGTCACCGGGCCAGCCCCTGTTTAGTATCTTTCAAATCCATCCCCTTCTCCACGCACCTCCTGCCACCATCCTAGCTGAAGTCATCAGCATTTCCTACAGGGTGACTGGACCAGTGTCCTCAGTGCGGATGCTGGCCCCCACTCTTGGACCCTCTAATCCATCCTCCACCAGATAGCCAGAGTGGCCTTCCTAGAATACAAACTGACCTCAGCATTTCCCTCCTTCAGTCCCCTCCATGGTAGAGAATTAGGCTATTTGTTTATCCATGATCTTTTCCAGTCATGGCCCCATCTTCCTCTGGCGTCTTTCTGTGTGCATAGGATGGGATTGTCAATCCCAGCATCTGGCCCCATGGGCCATCCCTAGGTGGGCACAAGCCCCGCACTGGGCCAATCAGCCAGTCTTTCCTGGGAACTTCAATCTTGAGTGAATATGCATAGAACTGTTGAATCAATTGATATGAGAGTCAGCTTTAGAGGGTAGGGTTTTGGGTGTGGGCTCTGGAGCCATACTGCTTAGATTAGAATTTCAGCCCCACCACTCACTAAACTGTGTGACTTTGAGCAAGTTACATAACTGTCCCATGCGTCGGTGTCCTTGCCTGTAGAATGGGTATCAGAACCACATGTCAGGGCCGGCCCCGTGGCTTAGCAGTTAAGTGCGCGTGCTCCGCTACTGGCGGCCTGGGTTTGGATCCCGGGTGCGCACCTATGCACCGCTTCTCTGGCCATGCTGAGGCGGAGTCCCACGTACAGCAACTAGAAGGATGTGCAACTATGACATACAACTATCTACTGGGGCTTTGGGGAAAAAAAGGGAGAAGGATTGGCAATAGATGTTAGCTCAGAGCCGGTCTTCCTCAGCAAAAAGAGGAGGATTAGCACGAATGTTAGCTGAGGGCTGAGATTCCTCACAAAAAAAAAAAAAAAAGAACCACATGTCACACGTACTGAGGCCTTGCCGATTGAGGATTAAACAGGCTCATATGTGGGAAGGGCTGAGAGCAATGCTTGGCACCTGGTGGGAGCCTGGTAAAGAAGCTGTCTTTACTCCCTTGAGAGCCAGCCCACCTAAAGTCCTGTCGCTGGGACCCCCTCTTCCTCTTCCCTGGGCCTGGCCGGTTGTTCTTCAGCTCTCGTTAAGAGATCCTTTCGTCTTTCTTAAAATAGTTTGAGTGGAATTTTGTCGCTTTTCATCGAAGAACTCTAGCCAACACTCTCTGTGGCTTCCCACTGTCCTGGGACACAGGTCAGAAACCTTCACAAGGGCTCAGGGTCCTGGCTGCCTTGGCCCTGCCCATCTCCCAGTCTCATGTCACGCCACCGCCCCTCTCAGCCTCTGCCCCCTCCAGCTCCTTGTGCATCCCCAAATTTACCAAGCCCCCCCTTTAACACCCCGAGTCCAGATTCTCTGCTTCCTAATCAAGAATGCCCTCTCTGCCTCCTATACACCTGCCCTCCCCCATCGTTCAGGTGTCAACCTTTTTAACTCCTCCCCATTCTGGTAAATAAAACAGGTCTCACTCACCCATTCCTGGTAGGCCTCCGGAAAGGGGCAAGACCCTGCCTCCCTCCACCTCCGCCAGGTTTGGGATCACTGACAAGAAGAGACTTGTGATAACCCCAAAACCAGATTTCTTGAGCAGATTTCCTTCCATTTTACTTTCCATTGTCTGGATTAAGAAAAAACAAATAGTTTTGTTTTGTACTTTCCAAACGAAAATGCCGTTATAATATTCTTTTAAAATGGTGCACACACAACCTGGGGGTTCAGCTACAGGGTCTTCCTTTTCCTCCCCTTTCCCACCTCCTGCCTTACATTCCTGGGGCGCCTGGTGGTCACATTCATTGTCTCTTACTTTCCCCTAGACCCCAGCAGGCTGAGAGCCCCCTGAGGGCCAGGACCACAGCTCCCTCACCTTGGAGGCCCCAGGGCCCTGGCAGGGTGGGGGTCAGTTGATGTTTAATGAAGGAGTGAAAGAATCCATTTCAAAGGGAGATGAAGGAGAGAGGGGCCTACCTCTGCCCCCTGGGGGCCTTTTTGCTGAGTCCAGGAGCCCAGATGGCATCTCTGGTCAACCTACTGTTCACAAAACCCTTTCCCACAACAGCAGAGGCACAAATTGACACTATCCCCGCCCAGCCCTCCACTCTAGCCACTCCTCCAGGCCAACCTCTTCCACAGCTGCGCCAATGACTCTGCCCTCTCCCCACTGGAGGGGGGCAAGGAGTTGGGGGCGCACCTTTGACCCAGGTGTGCAGTGACAGATGGGGTCTCTTCCCCAGCCCGAGGGGTAAAAAAATATCACAAGTGTCCTGTAACCCAAAGAAAAGAAACCAACTGTTAACAAAGGTTGGCTAGTTTCTGGTGTTGGGAGCAGCTGTATTTTCCTTTTGCGTTTTCCATTTCGTGCTGTCTAGAGCAGGGACTACCTTTCAAAGCAAAAGCAAAACCAGAATAAATATTGCTTTCAAAGTTGTCTTTTTGTGTATGTTTTGATTTTGTGGTTTATTATTCTTTATTTTCAGTTGGGTAGAAGCCAGGCTCCTTTCCCCAACGCACACACAGACTCTGCACCACACACAAACCTCAGGAGTTAAATCATTATACAAAATTATAAGCAGGAAGAAGGGAGTGGGAGAGGAGTCCAGGTCCTGGAGAGGTCAGGGTGTGAAAAGGCTTTTGGGTAAGAATAGGAGCAGATTCATTCACCAGGTGCCCTCTGGGCTGCTACCCCACTGCAGGCCCTCACCCACGCCAGGAGCTTGGCCACACCCGGTGGAGTAGGAGAGGCGGATGTAAGGGAGGAGAAGGAGGAGGGGGAGGGGGCAGCCCAGAAGAAGACTTGGATTTGCCACATTCCCTCTGTGACCTCACTTTTCTTAAAAAAAGAAATGATTTCACATCTGCTCCTTTTCTAGAAACATCTTCTAAAAATTTTTGCGGCAAAACAATTAAAATATTTTAAAAGTATGACTTGCAAAGCAACTATTTGAATGGAGCTCTTTCCCTGCCCGGCCCTGAATACAGGGTCTCTGGGGTGGGGGAAGGGGATCAGGGCCTGACATGTGAAGTTCCTGCCAGGCCTGCCTCCCCGGGCTGGAATCTCAGAGGGAAGGAGCAGCAATTCCCTCAGGCCAAGAAGGAAATGAGTCTCCACCAAACGCAGGACCCTGAGACCCTCCCAGAGACTCGCACAAATTCATTTTACAAGCAGTGTAAAAATTCTGAGGATTTTGGAGTGCGGAGGACTTGCTTCTGGTTTTCCTAAGGCTGGCTCCTGCTTAATTAAGGAAATCACTGCTGTGCTCAACAGCTGAAGAAACACGGGAAGGATCAAGAAGGGAACTTCCAACTCCGCCTCCCCATTCTGCCTGAGTCCAAGTGAAGGGTTGGCCCCCAGAATGGGGCTGACTGGAAGGACCGAGCGGAAGTGCTCAGGCTCTGGAGGCAGGCCAGGGGATGTGGGCTGGAACCCCTGCTGGCTTACCTCAATTTCCTCATCTGCAAAATTGTGCCCGGCACTGCCCTGCAGGCCTCATACATATTCACTCATTTCATGCTGACCATGACATTATGAGAGAGGTGCTCTCATTATCTTCATTCTGTCGAGAAACTTAAGGTTAAGAAAGTTACTAAGGTCACACAGCTAGTGAATGGCACAGCGAGATTTGAACCCAAGCAGTTCGGCTCCACTAAGTTCTACTGCCCCCCTAAAAGGAAGGCATTTACTAGACACCTGCCTCAGAGGATCTCTGTTCGAGTTAAAGGAGATAGAGAATGTCAAGCGCTTCCCCAGAGCCTGGGACTTAGTAAACGCTCAGTACACAGGAGGCCATCGTGATCAACTGTCCCAGTCAGCATTCTGAAGCAGCCACAGCCTCCGCCCTGGCTACACAAACATGACAGTCTTTATGTGCTAAAAAAAGGAAGAAGGAGGGGGAGGAAGAGGAGGAGAAGAGGAAGAAGAAAAACAGGAAAAGAAGGAGAGAAGGGAGAAGAGGAAAAAAGAAAACCCCAGACCCTGGTGATTTAGGCAGACTGCTGAAATTTTCTCTTTAGTACTTTTGTTTTAAAATAACATTGAGGGCTGGCCCCATAGCATAGTGGTTAAGTTCGGCGCGTTCCGCTTCGGTGGCCCAGGTTAGTGGGCCTGGGTCCAAGGCGTGGACCTACACCACTGGTCAGCCACACGGTGGCCGAGACCCACCTATGAAGTAGAGGAAAATGGGCACAGATGTTAGCTCAGGGCTAATCTTCCTCAACAACACCAACAATAAAGAACATTTATGTTTCATTAATTTTTCTTTACTTTTTTTAAAGTTATAATTCTAATATGCGCTCATTAGTCAGAGCCATTTTGGAAAATAGGATGGCGAGTCCTCAAAAAATTAAAAATAGAACTACCATGTGATCGAGCAATCCCACTTCTGGGTGTATATCCAAAGGAAATGAAATCAGAGTCTCAAAGAGATATCTGCCCTCCCATGTCCATTGCAGCATTATTCACAACAGCCAAGATATGGAAACAACCCAAGTGTCCGTTGACGGGTGAATGGATAAAGAAGATGTGGTATATATAAAATGGAATATTATTTGGCCATGAGAAAGAAGGAAATCCTATCATTTGTGACAACATGGATGAACCCAGAGGACATTACGCTAAGTGAAATAAGCCAGACAGAGCAAGATAAATACTGTATTATCTCACTTATATGTGGAATATAAAAGAAAAGAAAAAAAAAGTGGCATTCATAGAAGCAGAGCAGAGAATGGTGGTTACCAGGGGCTGGAGGGGTGATGGAAATGGGAAGATGCTGGTCAAAGGGAACAAAGACACAGTTACGTAGGATGACTAAGTCACGAGATGTAATGTACAGGCGTAATGACTACACTTAGTGTTATTGCCCAAGGAGAGGTCATCTGCCCACTGGAAGCCATGCCAATAGTCAAGAGGCAAGGTGTAGGGGAGAAAGGACTTTATTACAGCTTGCTAGCAATGGGGAAGATGGCTGACTAATGTCCGAAAGAACCATCTTATGGAACAAAGACTACAGGCCAGTTATATAGCGGCTGGTCTCCAGGTCGGGGAGGCATCTGGTCTCTGAGTGGAGGCATCTATCTGATCTCAGGGTGGGGGCATCCATCTGGTCTTAGTTGCTGATAGTCTTTTGTTTTACTGGATATGTGTCAGAGACTGGAGCAATGCCCTATACCCTGATCTTTCAGTTGTCATTGATGATGGCTATCAGCATAGACTCTCTGCCTGGGTGTCATCACATTGCCTGTGTTGAGCACGTATCATTAATAATACTGTATCCAGGGGCTGGCCTGGTGGTCAAGTGGTTAAAGTTCCCTGCGCTCTGCTTCGGGGGCCTGGGTTTGTGGGTTCAGATCCCGGGTGTGGACCTACTCCACTCATCAGCTATATTGTGGAGGCATCCCACATACTAAGTGGAGAAGATTGGCACAGATGTTAGCTCAGGGCTAATCTTCCTCACTAAAAAAAAAAATAATAATACTGTATTGAGCAATGGAAATATGCTAAGAGATTTCAGGTGGACTCATCACACATACAAAAATGGTAACTATGGGAGGTGATGATCTGTTACTTAGCTTGACTGTAGTAATAATTTCCCTATGTATATGTGTATCGAATCACCATATTGTACACCTTAAATATATATAATTTTAATTTAAAAATACATAAATAAATGAAAAAGAAAAGCAAAGAAGTCAAACATCCCACATCTGTTGTTGCACAGTTCATTTTTTTTCACTCAATGAAATGTCACAGACTATATGCTCAGCTCTACTGCATTCCTTTTAACAGCTGCATGGTATTCCGTAATATAATTTTTTTCGTGCATCCCCCTTATTGGGGAACGTTTATTTGTTTGTAATTTTCTTTTCACTATTTCATATAATGCTTCAATAAATATTTTTACAGAAATACCTTTGTTCCCTTCTGAAAGTATATTTTTTTTTGGTGTGGAAGGTTGGCCCTGAGCTAACAGCTGTGCCAATCTTTCTCTATTTTGTATATGGGATGCTGTCACAGCATGGCTTGATGAGTGGTGTGTAGGTCCATGCTCAGGATCCAAACACACAAACTCCAGGCCACTGAAGTGGAGCACACGAGCTTAACCACTATGCCTCCAGGCCAGCCCCTGAAAGTATTTTTTTATGATAGAGTCCCTGGAATAGAATTTCTGCACCTAAACAAATGTGCATATAAAATTCATGCTTTCATTGAGTGAGTTAAATATTTATCAAAGGTCTATTATGCCTTGCACCCTTCCAGGTACTGGGAATTCAACAGTGTGTATGATAAATGAGGTCCTCCCCCGATGGATTTTACATTCTGGGGGATGAGGGAAGAGGGGGAAAGCAAATAATTCAAGTGTTAATAAAACAGTTAAATTGCTCTCCAAAATAGTTGCCTAATTTCAAATCCATTGGTAAAATATAAGGGTACACAGGGCCGGCTCCGTGGCTCAGCGGTTAAATGCACACGCTCCGCTGCTGGCGGCCCGTGTTCAGATCCCGGGCAGATAATAAATAAAATTAAAAAAATATATATATAAGGGTACACAAATACTCCCATCCCACTACCAACACAGGTTATTACTAACCTTTTTAAATTTTGTCAATCTGATAGATGAAAAAATCATATTCTTTTGTTTGATTTTGCATAACTTTGTGTAGTAGGGATTTTATTTTATTTTTATAATTTTATTTATTTATTTTTCCCCCAAAGCCCCAGTAGATAGTTGTATGTCATACCTGCACGTCCTTCTAGTTGCTGTATGTGGGACGCGGCCTCAGCATGGCCAGAGAAGCGGTGCGTCGGTGCGCGCAAGGATCCGAACCCCAGCCGCCAACAGCGGAGTGCGAGCACTTAACCACTAAGCCATGGGGCCGGCCCTGTGTAGTAGGGATTTTAAACATCTTTTTATGTTCCTTAGCCATTTCTTCTGTGAATTGCTTATTTGTATTCTTTCTTTTTCTTTCTTTCTTTTTTTTTTTGTGAGGAAGATCAGCCCTCAGCTAACATCCATGCCAATCCTCCTCTTTTTTTGCTGAGGAAGACTGGCCCTGGGCTAACATCCATGCCCATCTTCCTCCACTTTACATGAGACGCTGCCACAGTATGGCCAGAAAAGCGGTCCGTCGGTGCGTGCCAGGGATCCGAACCCGGGCCGCCAGCAGCAGAGCGCGCACACTTAACCGCTAAGCCACGGGGCCGGCCCCTATTCTTTATTTTTCTAATAAGCTGTTTATTTACCGATGCTTTGTGCTTACACTATGTATATCAGTTATATACGTTATAAATATTTACTCGCAATCTGTCATTTGCCTTTTAACTTAGTTTTTGGACTCTTTGGCGGTACGTAAGTTTAGATTTTTTTCTCATTCAATTCATCAGTCTTTTACATCACGGCTGGTTTTGCGTCCATTAGGAACACCTTCCTCAACTCTGCTTTATAAACTTATTCACATATTTTCTTCCTGAACTTGAATGGTTTTAGGTTTGACATTTAAATCTGTAAGGGAGCTGGACTCCATCTGAGTGAGAATCCAGCTCTCCCTGAGAATTGTCCCTCCCAAGCATGAGCAACCTGAGGGGGCCTTGAATCTCATGGCCCTGACTTCCCTGCTACAGAGATGGACACACACTGAGCCATCCTCAAACAAAGAACTCTTTTCCTTATAATCCTGCAAAAAAATCAGTGCTGGCTGTGGGAAAGTACCTTCCCAGTCTGCCCTCCGGCAAGCTCTGCTAATCCAGAAAACCTACCCTTTGTTCTGGGTGCCTGCTCCTCTGTGTCTCCATCACCCTTAACTGGCAATTAGAGATTCACACTCCTGCCTGGCCTTGTCACCTGCACACAGCCCTCTGTTCCCACCCCAGCAGATGCTCCCATCTTCACCCACTGAATCATACTGGGAACCTCTTCAGGGCTCGGATTCCACGTACTAGTTCCTGCAGCCAGGTAGACAGTGTGTGCTCCCTAAAGGTTTGTTGAATGAATACATACACAAACAAGTGAATTGCATGCTTACTATATGCCCTTAGCTTATATATATATATATGACATATTCATCTAAACAGAGTTTTCCACTTACAAAATAATACATGATTGTTATAAAGTATTTACAATTATAAAAGTCTATGAAACATGTGTCCCCCATAATCCTGCTCCTTAGTGATAACTACTGATAACAATTTGACATACAAATATTATTTTGAATTCTTACAAGATAGGTTTTATTATCCCACTTTCCAGTCAAGGAAACTGAGGCCCAGAGAGATGAAGCAACTTGACCGGGTCAGAGCTGGTGAGTGGCTGAGTCAGGCTTGGCAGGGGCAGGAGTCTGGCCCCAGAGCCTTTGTTCCTTTCACTGAGACCTACTGTTGCACCCACAGATTAGCAAATGAAAGATCCTGGAGATTTCTGTGGAATCGGTGGAGTATTGGGTGCCAAGCAACCAGCGATGCCTGACACACAGAGGAGCACCAGAAGTAGGAGGGTCTCCTGATGGTCTCCCATGGACTGGCCACTTTTGATCTTCCAGGGATTCTAACTTACTGCTGGGATCTGATGAATAACCCAGGCTCACACGTGGTGTTCTCTGGAATTGCCACGTCCTGGATAACCCATTCACCAGCAGAGGAGGTCGTAGACCCGGACTGGGTGGGATGTACCCTTGACAAACTTCAGGAGACTGGAGCCCCAGACCTGGCTCTGCCACACACTTGCTGTGTGACCTTGGGCAAGTCACTTTACCTCTCTGAGTTTCACTTTGTGTTTGTCAAACAGAGATAATAAAATCTGCCCTCACTGAGTCACAAGGTTATTGGGAGGTGATGGACATGAAACTGGAAGTTTGGGGGACCTTTTCTTCTAAAATCCCTTCTGCTTCCCTCTCTCTTTGTCCTTATCATTCTGTATTGGAAATATCTTTTTAGCCTGGCACCCCTTAGAGGAGAAAGGAGAGCAATCATATATGCATAAATATATATAAATGCCAGGTCCTACCTGTGTGTTAGGTTTGTTGCTCAAGGTGGTTAAGCTTGCAAACTCCAGAAACAGACTGGCTGGATTCAAATTCCAGCTCCACTAAATAATTGTGTGAATTTGGGCAAGTTACGTAACCTCTCCAGGACTCAGTTTCCTCATTTGTAAAACAAAGATAAGGCGAGCACATACCTCTCCCGCTTGATGTGAAGATTAATTGAGTCATTACACATGATGTGTTTAGAACAGGGGTCAGCCAACTATAGCCCATGGGACAAAGCTGGCCTGTTGCCTATTTTTATACAGCTCACGAGCTGCAAGTGGTTTTTGTGGGGTTTTTTTTTGTGAGGAAGATCAGCCCTGAGCTAACATCCATGCGAATCCTCCTCTTTTTTGCTGAGGAAGATTGGCTCTGGGATAACATCCATGCCCATCTTCCTCTACTTTACACGGGACGCCGCCACAGCATGGCCTGACAAGCAGTGCCACGGTGTACGCCCAGGATCCCAACTGGCGAACCCCAGGCTGCTGCAGTAGAGCACGTGCACTTAACCGCTGTGCCACCAGGCCAGCCCTGCAAGTGGTTTTTACATTTTTAATTTCATCCAAAAATTAGTGGAAATTTCTTCTCTCTCTTGTTATTTACGTATGTACATGATAGCCTCCTTTTGGCTCTTCGCCTGCAAATCTTAAAATATTTACTATCTGGCCCTTTACAGAAAAAGTTTGACAATCTCTGGTTTAGTGTAATTCCTGGCTCTTAGGAAGGGCTCAGTGAATCTTAACTATTTATTACAATGGTAAGAGATAAGTGGTTTTTTTTTTTTTCCTTCTTTCTTCTTTTTTTTGTGAGGAAGATCAGCCCTGAGCTAACATTCTATGCCAATCCTCCTCTTTTTGCTGAGGAAGATTGGCCCTGAGCTAACATCCGTGTCCATCTTCCTCTACTTTATATGGGACGTCGCCATAGCATGGGGTGACAAGCGGTGCGTTGGTGTGCGCTCGGGATCCGAACCTGTGAACCCCTGGCAGCCGAAGCAGAGTGCGCGCACTTAACTGCTTGAGCCACTGGGCTGGCCCCAAGAGATAAGCGTTTTTCTCTCTCTATTTTTACAGATGGTGAAATTAAAGTTTAGAGATGAGAAGCGACCTTGGCCACTCCTATGATTCTTGCAACATGGATCTGGGACGTTTGGGACTCTGTGAGCGTGCCTGGGGCCCACCCATACAGCTTCCTCCTCAGTCATCGCTTGTCCACTCGTTGGGCGCCATGTTGGAAAGGACTTAGAGGCTTCATGGTCTCAGCACGGGAGGTGAGGTATAAATTCCCTTCACTGGTGGATTTCCCCTAGACCAGTCTGGGGGTTGTAGCAACCCAGCATCATCCACGCACCATACATTCATAAAACAAACATTTATGGGAAAGCTCTGGGCTTCACTGTTTCCCTGCTGAGGCTGAGGGTGGGACAGGTAGGCAGCTGGTGGGCTCCTGCCCATGGCCTCACCGCTGCAGCTCAGAATGGGCCAGACAGCTCCACCGCACGATGACTGAGGGTGGAGGCTGACAGTAGTTGCAGAGACATGGCCGGTGTGTTGACCCCAGAGCAGAGGTTTGTGTGCCCATGACGTTGAAGGCTCCCTCCCTGTGAACTGGGCATCATAAATCTGCACTGGTTTAAGTTTAGGATTTGGGGTCAGGCCAACTTGGATTTGAGTCCCAGCTCCACCACTATTTATGTGGCCTTGGGCCTGCCACTTCCTTTCCCTGAGTATGGAGACAGAAGTGACTTTAACAACTGTCCAGGCAGAGGCCTTCGTTTTGCAGTTGAGAAACCGTTACGGGTTAAATTGTGTCCCCCTAAAATTCATATGTTGAGGTCCTAACCCCCAGTACCTCAAAATGTGACTTTATTTGGACATAGGGTCTTTACAGAGGTAATCAAGTCAAAATGAGGTCGTTAGTGCGGGCCCTCATCCAATATGACTAGTTGGGGAAATTTGGAGACAGACACGCAGGCGGGGAGACCACCATATGAAGATGAAGGAAGAGACTGGGTGATGATTCTACAAGCCAAGTATCACCAAAGATTGTCCGCAAACCACCAGAAGCAAGGGGAGAGATGGGAACAGATTTTTCCTCACAGCCCTAAGAAGGAACCAATCTTGTCTACACCTTGGTCTCAGACTTTTGACCTCCAAAACTGTGAGGTAATACATTTCTGTTGTCTAAACCAACCAGTTTGTGGTACTTTCTTTTGGCAGCCCTAGCAAACTGATACAAAAACTGAGGCTAGGAGAGCTGTATTCTAGACCCAACTAGAATTAGCTGTGTAACAGTTAATGCTGTTTTAAGCTCAATTTCCTCATCTATAAATTGGAATCAGGATCCTACCAATTCAACAACTATTTGAGTCACCTGTTACGTTCCAGGCCTTGAGACTCAGAGGTGAATAAAACCCAGTTCCTGCCCTTGGAGAGACCACAATTGGGGCACAACAGTGTGAATTTGTTGCAATTTATGAGGCAGTAAAAGATTATCAGTAGGTTGACAGAAATCTGTACAGAGCACAGTGGGAGCAAAGAGGAAGGAAAGGTCCATCCTTCCTGGGAGGTACTGGGTGGCACAGGGGCTGAGTTTTGAAAGATGGGTTGGATATTGCCTGGGCTGACACAGCAAGGCAGGGAGCGGTGGGTGAGGCATTCTAGGCAGAAGGAACAGCTTGAGCAAAAACCCAAAGACAGGAAACAGCAAGATGTGCTTGGGGAACTGCAAGTCATTCAGTGGTGTGAGTCGCCAAGAAAGCAGAAGGATGGGCAGCAAGGCTGCCCCAAGCGTTAGCCTGGTCAGTGGAGTAGAGTGTTAGGGGCAAGAACTCTTGAGGCAGGTAGACCTGGAATCAAATTGCCTCTTACCAGGTATTATCCAGTGTGACCTTGGGAAGGTTAATCAACTACTCTGGCCCTCAATTTCCTCATTTATTCATTCATCCTAGTAAACGCCTACTCTGTGCCGGGCACTGTGTTGGGTGTTCATAATACAACGGTGAACAGGGCAATCAGGGCTGATGGGTTCTTGCCCTCGTGGGGCTTAAAGTCAATTGGGAAAGATGGACTATAAAACAAGTTATGTTTATTAGAATTAGGTTCAGCTGCAAATGCAATTAAGCTCAAACCAACTGTGTCTGGATGGTGGTCCAGGGTTTCTATGTCGTTCTATTGTCAGGACACAGGTTTCCTCTACTTTTGTGGCTCCGCCATACTTGGTCTTAACCTCAAGATGCAAGAAGCCAGATCTACACTCCAGGAAGGAATGAAGAAGAAGTGAGAGGAGCGTGAATGATCACACAGAGGCTCTTAAGAAGAGTTCATACCTAAGACGCTTAAGATTCTTAAGGAGATTCTCTTTAGAGTAGAACACGTCCACCTCCATCCTGTTGGCCAGAGCATTATCATACGGCCACACTAGAGGCAAGGAAGCCTGGGAGATGTAGTCTTTATTCCAGGCAGCCTTGCACCCAGTTGAATGTTGGGAATTCTATTATCAGAGAAGAGGACAATGAGTATTGGAGACAAATAGCAGGCTCTGCCAAGCGAATAGAACAAGAAATTACACAGAAAATTTTCTGTTGTACCAGATTTTAGAATTTGGCCCCAAAGTGGGACAAAGACGTGCTAAGTGCATCAAATTCTAAAAAGAACCATAGTAATTGGGGAACCTCCAGATAGGCCCAACCTCAGCAGCATGTGAACTCTGCAGTCTGATGGGACCCCATCCTTGGAAGGGCCCCATGCTTGGTTTAATGCTCTACTGTTGCCCTCTTGAAATTCTTTTTTGTGTATGTGAGGAAGATCGGCCCTGAGCTAACATCTGATGCCAAACCTCCTGTTTTTTTTTTTTCCCTGTGGAAGATTGGCCCTGAGCTAACATCCGTGCCCATCTTCCTCTACTTTATATGGGATGCCGCCACCACATGGCTTGACAAGTGGTGCGTCGGTGCGTGCCCGGGATCCAAACCTGTGAACCCCGGGCCAGTGGCGAAGCGGAGTGCACACACTTAACTGCTTGAACCACCGGGCCGGCCCCCTTCTTGAAATTCTTAATAATTTCACCTTTGAACCTGTGTTTTGTATGAGAAATCGGAGAGGCCGATGGAGCACGAGAAAGAGCAGAGCAGAGCAGATAAACACAATATGTGTGTACCTGCTGTTCCTTGCCGCCCCCATTTGCACATAGTTTTCAGGATGCCCCAGGAGCAGAGGATTCCAGTGAACTCATGATGTGTGGGAGTTCAGTGAGACTCACAGCCAGTGCAGACTAAGTGGGTTACATTAATGAGCGAGAAAGAGGGAGCTCCGAGAGGCCATGGTTCCTGCTCAAACCAGATCTTGCTTGGAGTGAAGAAAGAAGGCAGTGACATTCTAAGAAACACAAATGACCAGGGACCCTATCATGTCCCTTCTTGTTCATGTTACTTCCCTGGATTAGCCAACCACTTACCCTGAAAATGACGACATAGAAAGAAAAGGAAAGGTAGGGCAACCTATAGCTTATTTCATTACTTATTCGTCAATAATTATTTCACATGATTAATTATTATTATTAGTAATTATTATTAATTAAGATTAATATTATTATTAGGAATAGTAGTAATTATTATTTCATTTCCTTCCTTATTCATCAGTAAGCCAAACTTAGACAGTGTTGATAGAATGTGTGTATATCAAGAAGTGAAGTAAAAGCAGTTGAATTAGTTTGGTACACTATTTCCATTGTTCTGGTACAATTGAAAAGCATTATGTACGTACAAACTATGAAATACAAATTGTGTAAATTTGGTGATTATACATAAGAGTTAAATGCTCTTGTATTTGCATTTAAAACCAGAATTTTGAGCCAGCCCTGATGGCCTGGTGGTTAAAGTTCAGTGCTCACTGCTTCGGCAGCCTGGGTTCACATTCCAGTCGCAGAACCACACCACCCATCTGTCAGTTGCCATGCTGTGGCAGCCGCTTACATAGAGGAACTAGAATGACTTACAACTAGGATATGCAACCATGTATTGGAGCTTTGGGAAGGAAAGCAAAACAAAAACTAGGATTTTATATAAAATACAAAAATATATAAACATAAAATATAAAGATGCATGACAAATTCATGGTAATATTTTATAATTTTAATTTACTTAAATGATGTTAAATAGCAAACTTTTTTTTTTTTCTGAGCTAACATCTGTGCCAATCTTCCTCTGCTTTATATGTGGGACGCCACCATACATGGCTTGCTGAGCAATGCGTATGTCCACATCCAGGATTTGAAACTGTGAACCCTGGGCTGCTAAAGCGGAGCATGTGTTGGGCTGGCCCCGTGGCTTAGCGGTTAAGTGCGCGCGCTCCGCTACTGGTGGCCTGGGTTTGGATCCCAGGCGCGCACCAACACACTGCTTCTCTGGCCATGCTGAGGCCGTGTCCCACATACAGCAACTGGAAGGATGTGCAACTATGAGGTACAACTATCTACTGGGGCTATGGGGGGAAAAGAAAAAAAGGAGGAGGATTGGCAATAGATGTTAGCTCAGAGCCGGTCTTCCTCAGCAAAAAGAGGAGGATTAGCACGGATGTTAGCTCAGGGCTGATCTCCCTCACACACAAAAAAAATAATAAAATAAAGCAGAGCATGTGAACTTAACCACTACACCACCTGGCCAGCCTCTAAATAGCAAACAGAAAACACCATGACAAGTCAAGAGAGAGACCACAGAAGAAAGGAAAAATCTTTATATTTTAATATCTTTAATGGCACTGTTCCTTTGCTTTTTGAACAAGGAGGCCCAGATTTTCATTTTACACTGGTCCCCACAAATCGTGTAGCCCACTGTGACTCCAGGGCATGCAGAAACAGCCCTATTACAATCTCCCACCACCTCCAAAGAAGAAAAAGAGTGGAGAAGGAGGGCATAGGAAGGAATCCTTAGAGTTTCAGTACTTGCAAAAAGAGGAAGCTGGTGGCTGGAGATTTGCTGGTGGTCCTCACCTATTTGAGTAGGATGGTAGGGCAGCGGCGGGGGGGCCAACCTGGATCAATCTGCACCACACTGTTTGTCGTGGCAAGGATCAGTGAATTTCTTGTGGCTCAATGGACCCTGCAGAAGGAAGCTGGGTTTGAGCCATCCTGCCTGTACCCCTCTGCAAGGAGTTGGGTGCCAGGCAATAACGTCCAGCAGTAAGAGGCTGGCATGTACCACCTGGAGGAGAGAGAGAAATTCAGAGGGGCAGGGGAGGGTGGATTGCAGAGGTCAAGCTGGAGCAGGCCTCTGGGCAGTGGGAAGCCTCTGCAGGGCTCTGCCAAATCATTCACAGGTGCACCCCAGGAGAAAGCCATCCTTGGATATTGCCCAGAGAGGGCGTTAGCAGCCAAGAAGCAGCAATGACCAGCAAAGAGAGGACCACAGCTGTAGGTCATGGGAGAAGACATGTGCCCCTCCTCCTCACTTCCCCTCCAGGCCCCAACCCTCTAGGAATTAAGTCATGAAAAGGGAGATAGAAGAGGAGTAAGAGCGGGGACCGTGCCTCCTGCCCATTTCTGCTCTCTCAAGCTTGGCTGGCAAGGGAGTGCAGCAAGGGAAACTTTTGAAATTCTTTTTAAACTAAAAAAATTATAATGAATTTATTATTGGATATTAAAAAATCTAGTGAGAGGACTGGTTAATTCAGCAGCTCGTTGACATCATCAAGGGTCCAGGTTCTTTCCACGTTTTTGCTCTGCCTTCCTTAGCAAGGAGGCTAGCTCCCTTCTGCGGTTGAAAGATTGTGTGCAGAGGCAGAAAGGGGGCGTTCTCTTTACTGTGTCTCTTTTTAAGAGCGAAACACCTTTCTCAGACCTTCCTCCAAGCAGACTCCCTGCTGTATCAGTCAGGGTATTTATTTATTTATTTATTTATTTATTTATTTATTTTTATAATTTTATTTATTTTTTCCCCCAAAGCCCCAGTAGATAGTTGTATGTCATAGCTGCACTTCCTTCTAGTTGCTGTATGTGGGACGCGGCCTCAGCATGGCCGGAGAAGCAGTGCGTCAGTGCACGTCCGGGATCCGAACCCCGGGCCGCCAGCAGTGGAGCACGCGCACTTAACCGCTAAGCCACGGGGCCGGCCCAGTCAGGGTATTTAATGTTACGCACTGAAGCAACCAACCAGGAAGGGACACTTTAAAAAAATTTTTTTATTTTGTTTTATTGTAGTAAAATATACATAACATAAAATTTACGATTTTGGCCATATTTAACAGTACAGTTCAGTGGCATTAAGTACATTCACATTGTTGTGCAACCATCACCACCATCCATCTCCAGAACTTTTTCATCTTCTGAAACTGAAACCCCATTCCCAAGAAGGGAAAATTTTAAGTCAAGTTCAAACTGGACCCTTTCTTTCTTCCTTCTTTCCTTCTAACAGCTTTATTGAGATATAATTGACATACCATCCAATTCATCTATTGGAAGTGTACAATTCATTGGTTATTAATATACTCAGAATTGTGCAACCATCACCACAATCAATTTTAGAACATTTTCATCATCCCTAAAAGAAACATTATACCCATGAGCAATCACTCCCCATTTTTCCCCAACACCACTTTCCCCAGCCCTAGGCAACCACTAATCCACTTATATTTCTATATAATTTGCCTATTGTGGACGTTTCATATAAGTGGAATCATACAATATGTGGTCTTTTGTAACTGACTTTTTTTTTTTTTAAATTTTTATTTATTTATTCTTTTCCCCCAAAGCCCCAGTAGATAGTTGTATGTCATAGTTGCACAGTCTTCTAGTTGCTGTATGTGGGACACGGCCTCAGCATGGCCAGAGAAGCGGTGCGTCAGTGCGCGCCCGGGATCCGAACCTGGGCTGCCAGCAGCGGAGCGCATGCACTTAACCGCTAAACCACGGGGCCGGCCCATGTAACTGACTTCTATCTCTCTCTCTCTTTTTTTTTTTTTTTTTTTTTTTGGTGAGGATGATCAGCCCTGAGCTAACATCCATGCTAATCCTCCTCTTTTTGCTGAGGAAGACTGGCTCTGAGCTAACATCTATTGCCAATCCTCCTCCTTTTTCTCCCCAAAGCCCCAGTAGATAGTTGCATGTCATAGTTGCACATCCTTCTAGTGGCTGTATGTGGGACACGGCCTCAGCATGGCTGGAGAAGCGGTGCGTCGGTGAGCGCCCGGGATCTGAACCCCGGCCACCAGTAGTGGAGCGCGTGCACTTAACCGCTAAGCCACGGGGCCGGCCCCTAACTTCTATCTCTTAGTGTAATATTTTCAAGGTTCTTTCATGTTCTAGCCCATATCAGTGCCTCATTCCTTTTCATCTCAAAATAATATTCCATTGTACGCATACACTACATTTTATTTATCCATTCGTCAGTTGGTGGACATTTGGGTTGTTTCTACTTTTTGGATGTTATGAATAATGCTACATTTATAAACATTTCTGTACAAATTTTTGTGTGGACATATGTTTTTCAATTCTCTTGCGTATACACCTAGGAGTGGAATTGCTGGGTCATATGGTAACTCTATATTTAACGTTTTGAGGAACTGCCAAATTCTTTTCCAAAGCAGCTGCACCCTTTTACGTTCCCACCTGCAATGTATGAGAGTCCTAATTTCTCCATGTTCCAGCCAACCCTTGTTATTATTTGTCTTTTTGATTATAGTCATCCTAGGGAGTTGGTTAACTTTTTCTGCAAAGGACCAGGCAGTAATTCAATTCTGATGATGTAGTGTAAAAGCAGCCTTAGGCAATATGGAATGAATGAGTGTGACTGTTTCCAATAAAACTTTATTAACAAAAATGGAGCGAGGCGGGCCAGCCCCGTGGCTTAGCGGTTAAGTGTGCGTGCTCCCCTCCGGGGGGGGGGGGGGGGGGGGGGCCGGGTTTGGATCCCGAGCGCACACCAACGCACCGCTTCTCTGGCCATGCTGAGGCCACATCCCACATACAGCAACTAGAAGGACGTGCAGCTATGACATACAACTATACATACTATCTACTGGGGCTTTGGGGGAAAAAAATAAATAAATAAAATTTAAAAAAAAAATGGAGCAAGGAGGATTTGGCCCACAGGTCTTAGTTTGCTGATCCCCGGTTAGATCAAACTGGACACATATTTCACATCTGAAAGTGACTGGAAGTTACGGAATCTGACCTAGATGTCCTATCATTAAGGGCTCTGTTACTCAGCTGGGGGTAAAGATGGAAGAAAAACTTAATTACCATGTTGGTTTCACCAGCAATAATAATGAAATGGTGTAAGTGCTGTGGAAACTCGTTGTATGAGTTCCTAACCTAATTCAAGGCGAGGATGGAAAAATGCAGGGCGAGGGGAAGGGAGTGATGTGGAGGCTGAAGCCGGAAGAGTGAGTGGGAGGTGGCTGCAGGAAGAGTGTCCGGGTGGAGAAGACCGGGTAGCAGAACAGGATTAGCGTGTTTGAAGGAACTGAGAGCATCTTCGGTGTTGCTGGGGCCAAGTGTGCAAGGTGAGGTGAGAGAGGTGTAGGGGGCTGGACATTAAATCGCCGGGAAAGATCTAAGGACTTAAGAGCTGTGTTTCAGAACAATCCCTCTGGCTGCACAGACACACTCACCTATAAAATGTAAAAGTAAGATCAGCTTCCCAGTATTGCTGTGGCAATGAAATACAGTTATGTTCATAAACCACTTAGCACAACGCCTAATAGTAAATACACAGCAAAATTGTCATCAGTAGTAGGAGTAATAAAGTGACCCATAAATCAGATGTGATTAGACACCTAAGTGAATAAATCAGAAGTAACAAATGTAGCCTTAAAGCGTGTTTTCTCTGGCCAGAATAGTGTTTTAAATTTTTAAAAATTAGTTGACAATATTTAAAAGTCTGGAATTTTTACATAAATTTTAGATTCCCAGCTTCTCTTAAAAATCAGAAGACCTGGCAACTATGGTCACGTTATCTACATGGCAGAGATCTTAAGAGCTGTCTGGCGGCAGCTGCCCCTCTAAGAGGCACTAACCCTCAGCTTGGCCCAGTCCCCTCCAGGCCCAGTCCCCACCCAGCCAACTTCATTCATTGATGACGTCTGCCTCACTCCTCCAGGCATTTGCATCTGCGAGTCAGGGAGAAAATTAACTGTGTGACTGAGGATTTAGGGAGCAACCAAAACTCTGATCCAAGGTGACCTGGTATGATCTCCTGCAACAAGCCAGGATCCTAATCAATTGCATTGTAGTCTATTTGCAGAAAGGCTGAGGGAATGGGTGGGGATCCTAAGCCCAGAGCAGAGAGATACAAATTGACAATGCCCCTCTATCTTAGAAATGTTTTGGTTACAAGTAATAGATGCAAATTTCAGCTAGCTTAATCAGTAAACGGAATTTTTTTAAACGGTAACTGGAGGGGCTGCAGTTCAAGATGGCAACCTGACTCTTGCTTTATGTTCTCTCTGGAGACTCAAATCAATGCTAGCAAAATATTTTAAAATTGTATGTTTACACCTAAAAAGGGAGGGGGGATTCATTCATCAGTGATCTAGAGGTTTCAACAAATTTCAGGATGATGGAAAATAAATGGCAAAGAGTTGACTGATGAAGCATACTGGAGAAAGCAGCAAATTAGGAAATGTGGAGAGAGGGCTGCAGGAAGAGAGAGAATCTATTTTTCTGGCAGACTTCTAGAGAGGTTTCTGACTGGGAAATAAGAATTGAGATAAAGGGTTGGAGTCAGAAATGGGCTGTAAATGTAGGTAGTAATTGGATGTCCCACCCAAAGGCCCTTCCACCACACAGAACTATAATCTGAGGTTATCACGTGAGGGCTCTTCTCTAAAGCAATTGCACAAACTCCTGTAGACAATGAAGGCAGCTGGAGTGGGAGTTACCGCCTGCAATAAATCTCTCCTTTAGAGGTCCTCCAGCACCGTGACAGCCCCTCCCACTCCTCCAAAAATGAAACCTTCCATCAGAAAGCCTCTAGCAAGTTCCAACAAGTCCCAGAGAGCCTTTATGTTGCCTCGTTTTTAGAAGTACACACCTAACAAGGATTGCCAGGCATTTGAGGAAAACCTGCTACATGAAAGAGTGAAAGAGGAAGACCAAGATAAACAACACGTCGGAAAAAAAGACCTCAGAAGTAGCAAAGACAATTTGGAGGATCCTACTTAGTATCCTTAGAGAAATTTGAAGTTATCGTAAGCCATTAAACAGCAACAGCATACTTTTAAAAATCAACAGAGAACAAGAAGGACTTCCTGGAATTAATAATATGATTGCCTAAGTTTTTTAAAAAAATGCAGTTGAAGGATTTTAAATAAAAAGTGATAAAATTTCCCAGAATGTAGAACTAAGAAGACAGGCAGAAAATTTGAGAGCTGACCCAAGAATAACTAGAAAACTTGAATCACCAATCATCAAGAAGAGATGGAAAAATGATTAAAGCTCTATTATTTTTTAAGAAGGTATGAGGCCAGATGTTTGATGAGGAACAGGATGTTTGAATGGTCTCAAAGTAATGTCCCACAAATATTTATTAATTATAAAGAGAAAAATAGTAACTCTGCCGTGAAGAAACATGGAGATCACCAACTTAATGAAATGATCAAATTTAACCTCACCATGATTGGGATCGACTGACAGTTTATCAGGGTGTTATGCGTTGAGAAGGACACAGCTCGCTTCTGTGATATTCCTGCTAAAAATGTGTAACCTGAATCTAATCAGGAGGAGACATCAGGCAAACCCATCTGAGGGACATCTGCAAGTTAACTGGCTTGGACTCTTCCAAAATGCCAAGGTTGGAAAAACAAATCAAGGCTGAGGAACTATTCCAGATTAAAGGAGATTAAATACAGGAAAATTAATGTAATTCATGATCTTGATTTAGATCCTGGACCTGGGAAAAAATAGCTCTAAGAGGCATTATTGCAACAACTGATGAAATTTGAATATGGGCTGTATATTAGGTAATAGTAATGTACTAATACTAAATTTACTGATTTTTATAATTGCACTGTGGTTATAGAAGAGAATGCCCTTGTTTTAGACACAGAGAGAGAGAGAGAAGGGATGAGAGAATTATGTAGGGCAAAATGTAAACAATTATTGAATGCTGAAATCCCTTGTACTGTTCTTATGACTTTTCTGTAAGTCTAGATTATATCAAAATAAATTAAAGTCATTTTAAAAAAAAATAACCAGATCAGATGATTTTACAGCTGAATTCTCTCTAATCATTAAAAATCAAATATATCTAACGCTATTCTAGATCACAAAATTGAAAGCCTCACAATTTATTTGTATGAAATTAGCATAACCCTATCATGTAAACTTGATAAAGAAGCACATGAAACTACATACCTAGTTCACATTATATAGATGTAAAAGTTCTTTTTTTTTTTTTGCTGAGGAAGATCAGCTCTGAGCTAACATCTATTGCCAATCCTCCTCCTTTTTTTTTTTCCCCAAAGCCCCAGTAGATAGTTGTATGTCATAGTTGCACATCCTTCTAGTTGCTGTATGTGGGATGTAGCCTCAGCATGGCCAGAGAAGTGGTGCGTCGGTGCGCGCCCTGGATCCAGGATCCGAACCTGGGCCGCCAGTAGCGGAGCGCGCACACCTAACCGCTAAGCCACGGGGCCGGCCCCTAAAAGTTCTTAATAAAAGCTTGGCAATTCAAACCCAGCAACATATTAAGAAAATAATACACTATGACCAAATAGGCTTAATTCTGGGTATGTGAATGCATTGACTATGAGGAAATATATTGACATAAATTAAAGAAGAAAATCCGTAAGATTACATGAATTGAGGCTGAAAAGGCATTATCAGTTGTTCCTAATAAAAACTCTTAAGTAAAATATGGATAAATGAAATGACATGCTTATAGCAGTTTTATTAATAATAGCCAGAAAAGGGAAACTACACAAATATCCACCAACACGGAAACTGAAAAATAAATGTTTTCTATTTATATAGTGGACTATCATAGAACAATGAAAAAGAATCAACTCCTGCTCTACACAATAACAGAGGTGAATCTCTTGGGTACAACACTGAGTGAAAGAAGCCAGATGTTAAAGAGTACATACTGTATGGTTACATTTATAAGAAATTCAAAAATAGGCAAAATTGCTCTAGCATGATAGAAAGTGGTTGCTTTTGGAAGGGTATTGCTAGGAGGGGCAAGAAGGAAGCTTCCAAGGTGCTGGAAATGTTCTCTATTTTGATCTGAGAGATAGTTCCATGGGTGTATTCATCTCTAAAATTTAATGAGATAGACATTTCAGATTTGCACACTGTATTGTATTTATGTTATACCTCATTAATTCCTTTAAATATGGATAAATGAAAACTACTTAAATATTATTTTTTAAAAATCCCAGCAACTTATTTACCAAAATTCAACAACAAGCATCATTCTAAATGGTTGAACCCTATAACTATTTCCCTCAAAATTGGCAAAAGATAAGGATATCTGCTCACATGCTCTTATTCAACATGGTTTTCGGAGGTTTTATCAAATTCAATCAGACAAGAAAATGAAGTAACCAGTATAAATATTGGAAAAGAAAGGATAAATATATTATTTCCAGATCTCTTGAAGCTTCTCTGGGGACCACTTCTCTGGTCCCCTTACAGCAAAATGTCTCAAAATAATTACATATTCTCATTGTCTCCACTTTTTCTGTTCCCATTTTCTCTTAAATCCACTCTACTCAGGCTTTTGTCTCCACTTCTCCACTGAAACCCACTTTTTTCAGTAATGATCAGATGATGATCTTCATGCTGCCAAATCCAACGGTCAAATCTCAGCCCCCTTTCACTTGCCCGAAGAGCAGCGTCTGATCCAGTTGATAACTTCCTCCACTCAGAAACCATTCCTTCATTTAGCTTCTGGGACACCGTGCTCTAGGTCCTCAACCTCTCTGGCTTCTCTTCCTCTGTATTCTTTGCCAAATCCTCCTCATTTTTCCAACCTCTAAATGTTGGAGTTCCCCTGGATACAGTCCTTGGACCTCTTCTTGTCTACCTTCTCTTCCTAAGTGATTTCATCCAATTCCATGGCTTTACTTTCCCTTTCTGTTCTGACAACCCCAGATGTGTATCACCAGCTCTGACCTCTCCCCTGACCTCCAGACAAGGAATTCCACTGCCAGCTAAACTTCTCCACTTGGTAGTCCAAACAGGCATCTCAAACTTAACCTAATCAATATGGAATCCTGATTTTCCCTGCAAAGCCAGCTCCTCTCCCAATCTTCCCTTACCTCATTAGTGACAGCTCCATTTATAGAGTAGTTCAGGCCAAAAATATTGTGTCCTTCTTGATTCTTTGCCTTCTTTTATGTCTCCCCTCTCTAATCCATCAGCAATGCTGTCAGCTCTGTCTTTAAAGTATATCCCTAATTGGGACACTTCTCACACCCCCACAGTCACCATGCTAGTGTAAGCCACCATCATCTCTCTCCTGGATTATTTAATTTGGCCCCTAACTGCTTCCACCTCTGTCTCTCTATAGTTTATTCTATACCCAGCAGCCAGAGTGATACTTTTAAAACTTGTCACTTGTCTACTTACCCCTCTATCCCGCAAACACATCAAGCACATGGTCACCTCAGGACCTTTAGCTCTGCCAAGAATATTCTTCCAGTGATTCACATGGTTCAAGTCACTGCTCAACTGTCACCTGATCAGAGTGGCCTTCCCTAATCAATGCATCTGAAATAGCCCTTCTAGTCGCTCTTGATCCCCAAGCCTGCTTTATTTTTCTTATAAGAAAAAAGCGGTTATCATCCCCTAATATATTTTATATTTATTTATAGGTGATTATCTGTCTCTCCCCACCGAATGTAAGCTCTGTAAGGGCAAGGACGTTCGTATGTTTTGTTTATTAATGGTCTCCTAGGACCTAGACCCTTAGTCCATAGTGGTCCTTGGCTCATAGTAGGTGGCCAATAAATATTTGTTGAATTAATGAACGCCGAATGATATTTTTTAGGAAAACCTAGTAGACTTTACTATTTTTTTATTTTTATTTTTATTTTTGTGAGAAGGACTAGCCATGAGCTAACATCTGATGCCAATCCTCCCCTTTTTTCTTGAGGAAGAGTGGCCCTGAGCTAACATCCATGCCAATCCTCCTCCTTTTTCTCCCCAAAGCCCCAGTAGATAGTTGTATGTCATAGTTGCACATCCTTCTAGTTGCTGTATGTGGGATGCTGCCTCAGCATGGTCAGACAAGTGGTGCGTTGGCGCGCACTCAGGATCGAACCTGGGCCACCAGTAGCAGAGCGCGCGCACTTAACCACTAAGCCACGGGGTCGGCCCCCTAGCAGACTTTAATTAAAAAAAAAAAAAAATAGAAACCCACACCAAACTACCTGCAAGAGGTGGCTCTCCAAAAAGATATGTCCACCTCCGGAGACAAGTGAATGTGACCATATTTGGAAAAGAAGTCTCTGTAAATGTAATTAAGTTAAAGATGTTGAGAGCCGGCCCCGTGGCTTAGCGGTTAAGTGCGTGCGCTCCGATGCTGGCGGCCCAGGTTCAGATCCCGGGCGCGCACCGACGCACCGCTTCTCCGGCCATGCTGAGGCCACATCCCACATACAGCAACTAGAAGGATGTGCAGCTATGACGTACAACTATCTACTGGGGCTTTGGGGAAAAAAATAAATAAATAAAATTATAAAAAAAAAGTTAAAGATGTTGAGACACGATCATCCTGGATTATCTAGGTAGGCCCTAAATCCAATGACAAGTGTCCTTATAAGAGACACACAGAGCAGAGAAGGACAGAGAAGAGAAGGCCATGTGAAGACAGAGGTAGAGACTGGAGAGGTGCAGCCACAAGCCGAGGAACACCTGGAGCCACCAGAAGCTGGAAGGGGCAAGGAAGGATGCTCTCCTACAGAGCGTGGCCCTGCCACCTTGATTTCGGACTTCTGGCTCCCAGAACTGTGACAGAGAAAATTTCTGTTGTTTAAGCCACCAAGTTTGTCATGATTTGTTATGGCAGCCCTAGGAAACAAATACACTACCAGAATAAGAGGAGAATTTGGCAGAGGATGATTACAAGATAAATATGACAAAATTAACAGTTTTTCCTTATACTCCTAATAAGCAATTAGAAAAAATGATTTAGGAGAGACACACAATTAAAAAAAAAGTGACTGCACCTAATTGTAGAAAAATATAAAATCTTATAGAATAGTAGAAAACATGAGCTAAACAAATGGAAAAAATATACAATTATTTCAGATTTCATGCAGAAGAATAAGATTTTGGACTAGCCAAGAAAATTCTAAGAAAGAGGAAAAAGGATAGTGTCTTGCTTTACCAGCTAATAAATCTTATAATAAAGAAGTAGACAGATATTATATTATATATATTAAATATTATAAAATTAAAAGAACCAAATGGAATCCGGAAATGGATTCATATGTATACCCCTATATATACATAAACACACACATATGCATGTATAATATATGGCAAAGGTGACTTTTCATTTCAGATCAAAAAGATGGTCATTTATGAAGTGATGCTGGCGTAACTGGTATTGGTCTACTCTAGAAGATAATAAAGATGATTTCCCTCCTCTTATTATATCAAAGTGAATTACAGATGGATTAAAGATTTAAATATGAAAAATAAAACAAAAATTTTAGAAGAAAAATTAGAACACTATGTGTATAACCTAGAATTCAGGGAAATTCTTTAATGCAAGAAGAGAAATAAAGAAGCTTTAAATAAAAGATAGATAAAGTTGTCCTGTAAAGATTTTATTTTATTTTATTTTTGGTGAGGAAAATTAGCTTTTAGCTAACATCTATTGCCAATCCTCCTCTTTTTTTTGCTGAGTTAAGACTGGCCCTGGGCTAACACCCGTGCCCATCATCCTGCACTTTATATGGGACGCCGCCACAGCATGGCTTGATGAGCGGTGTGTAGGTGCACGCCTGGGATTTAAACCTGCGAACCTCGGGCCGCTGAAGCAGAGCACGTGCACTTAACCACTACGCCACTGGGCCGGCCCCTTGTCCTATAAAAATTTTAAAAGAAACCAGGGCCGGCCCCGTGGCTTAGCGGTTAAGTGCGCGCGCTCCGCTGCTGGCGGCCCAGGTTCGGATCCCAGGTGCGCACCGACGCACCGCTTCTCCGGCCATGCTGAAGCCGCATCCCACATACAGCAACTAGAAGGATGTGCAGCTGTGACATACAACTATCTACTGGGGCTTTGGGGGGAAAAAAAATAAATAAAATCTTAAAAGAAACCAAAAACAAAGTCAAAGGACAAATGTTTGACCAATAAAATTACCTGTAACATAGATGGCAGATAAAAGAGCGCCTCTGACTTGATTATATAAAGAGCTCTTATAAATTGATAAGAAAAAGGCAAACCCTGTAAAAAAAAATTGGCAGAGACTGTGAAGAGGCAATTTACAAAAGAGGATGGCCAATAAACATATGAAAAGATGTCCATTCTTCTTAGTAATAAAATACATGAAAATTTAAATAACAATAAGATACTATATTTTGTCTTTCACTTTGGTAAAAATTAAGAAGAGTGATAACCTTGGTTTTTAGCAAAGCTGTGAGAATGTGAGTTTAAATTTAAATTTATAGGCCGGCCCTGTGGCTTAGCAGTTAAGTGCGTGCACTCTGCTGCTGGCGGCCCAGGTTCGGATCCTGGGCATGCACCAATGCACCGCTTGTCAGGCCATGCTGTGGCAGCGTCCCATATAAAGTGGAGGAAGATGGGCAAAGATGTTAGCACAGGGCCAGTCTTCCTCAGCAAAAACAGGAGGATTGGCAACAGATATTAGCTCAAGGCTGATCTTCCTCACTAAAAAAAAAAAAAAAAAAAAAAAAAATAAATTTAAATTTAACTATTTAAATTTAATTAATTTAAATTTAATTAGTTAATGTATTAATTATTAATTTAAATTTACAATTTAAAATACAGAAAGCCTTTTGTCCATCTGGAAATGCATACAATAGAAGTAAAGTCACGTGGCCGGCCCCATGGCTTAGCGGCTAAGTGCGTGCGCTCCGCTGCTGGCGGCCGGGGTTCGGATCCCGGGCGCCCACTGACGCACCGCTTCTCCGCCCATGCTGAGGCCGCGTCCCACATACAGCAACTAGAAGGATGTGCAGCTACGACATACAACTATCTACTGGGGCTTTGGGGGGAAAATAAATAAATAAATAAAATCTTAAAAAAAATGAAGTAAAGACACAATAAAAGGACAGATACACAAGAATGTTAGTTACTGTATTGGTTGTAAAGTCAAAAACAAAACAAAAAAAACAAAATTTGAAAACAACCTGAATGCCCATTGATAGGAGAATGATTGAATAAGCTGGGGCACACCACCAGTATGGAATATTTTGCAGCTATTAAAAGAAAAAATGATGGGGGCCAGTGCATTGGCTTAGTGGTTCAGTTTGCACTCTCCACCTCAGCAGCCTGGGGTTCTCAGGTTCGGATCCTGGGTGCGGACCTGCACACTGCTCATCAAGCCATGCTGTGGCAATGACCTATATACAAAATAGAGGAAGAAGGGCACAGATGTTAGCTCATGGCCAGTCTTCCTCACCAAAAAAAAAAAAAAAGAAAAAAATGAGTTAATTCCATTCACTGACAGGTAAGATCTCCATGTTGAATAGTCAGATAAGAAAAAGAAATTGCATAGAAATGCACATAATATGTTCTCATTGTTGATAAAAACCCATGAGAAAAAAATAAATATAAAATAATTATATGAGAAGGAGGAAAGACCTAAAAGATATACATTATAAGGTTCAGAGTATTAAAATTGATTATCTTGGGTGGGGCGGTTGGAAGAAGAGAGAGAGAGAAGAGGTTAAAAAAAGTTTTCAATTAATGAAACAAGGACAATACCATAATTGTTTTTCAAGAAGTATGAGAAATACATTCACAGCAAAAATGAGGGAACAATCTAATTGTTTGCTTTAGGGATTTGGCTAAATTAATAATGGAATGAAAATACCTCCCAAAGAATAAATGCCAGCCATTAGAAAACAGTGCTGTACAGGTATATTTACACACCAACTGTGTCAAGTGAAAATGACAGGCTACATACAGCATGTGCACAGTAAGCGCTCTTCTATTTGTACATTTGCGTGTAAATGAAAGGTAGCCTGAATGGACATGGGCAAGAAAGTTCACAGTAGTATCTGCGCCTGAGGGATTCCGGGTGGTCATCCCCCCTCCCCACGCCAACCTTAATTTCCTAATTACCTGTACGTATTTTCTAATTTTTCTAAATTAACTTCAAATCTGAGAGGAAAAAGACAGGTGGGTTCAGAAGGAAGAACAACAACTAGCTACTAGGAATTCTAGGATAAAGAAGAAAGGAAAAAGAAGAGGATAAAAAAGAGAGAAGACGTGTTGGTCCCTTAGAGATGGTCTAATAACACAAACTCTCAAAGGGAAGGCGTAGGGAGAGGGAGTCTCAATCTGGTCATTCCCAGAATGCAAATTTCCTTCCTTCTTCCTCTCTGCATCCAGACACCTGTTTGGAGAAGCGGCTCCTGTCAGGCCACAAAGGGTACCTTCACACACACACACACACACACACACACAGGGAACAAACCAGCCTTCCATTTACATGACTCCTAGGGGTCTCTCCAGGAATCCTGGCCTGGACAGCTCAGCCCCTAGGTGACTCTGTTCTCCTAGGCTGAGAAGCAAGCAGCGTCTTTAAAATAGCAGCTTCTCTTGCCAAACCAAGAATTAAGGTCTGTCTCACCAGGCAGCCTTCTACATTATTAACAGCTAAGAGACCATTAAAGCCTATCTGGTCCTGCTGTTCTCTAACCCGTCCCACGGCCCAGAAGAATCAGAAAGCCGGGGCTAGATGTGCTGTCAGGACCCTAAACCGATAGGCCTTGGTGCGCCCCTCCCCTTATTTTTTTTTTTAAAGATTTTATTTATTTATTTATTTTCCCCCCAAAGCCCCAGTAGATGGTTGTATGTCATAGCTGCACACCCTCCTAGTTGCTGTATGTGGGGCGCGGCCTCAGCGTGGCTGGAGAAGCGGTACGTCGGTGCGCGCCCGGGATCCGAACCTGGGCCGCCAAAAGCGGAGCGCGAGCACCTAACCGCCAAGCCACAGGGCCGGCCTGCCCCTCCCCTTATTGACAGAGGATCAACCTGAAACTCAAACATGAGCCACAAGCTCAACGTCGCTCATCTAGTGGGCTACCAAACTCAGGTCAGACCCTGGTCTCCTGTGCCTTTATCACTCGGCTGTGTAGGAAAGCTTATCAGAAAAGGGTAAGCCAGTGTGATGGATGTCACCAGTGGTGTGCTGGTAATGGCCCAACAACTGGCTCTCTGGAGTGAAAAGATAGCTCTGGTTTGTAGCATTTGCCAGTTTCCTTGGTGTGAATACTCTCACTGTGGCTAATTTCAAGCTTATTCCCAACTCGACGTCACACTGAAAATTGAACAGCCTACTTTCAGGAGCTGAGGTGAGCAGACGACAGCACACCACGGTCAACTCAGGGCCCTTCCCAGGGACGTACAGACCCAGGGTTCCGACACCTTCTAAGTCAAGTCCTGCCTCTGTCCCACCTCAGCAGGGCCGTTATTTAGAAAAAAATGTCACTCGTAAGGATTTATGTTGAGGCAACTTGAGCAGACTGGGACACAAACCTGGCAGTCCAGTGGCCTTGGATCCCACTAGCAGGCCCCCCTACATGACCCATGCTACCAGTTAAGAGCTTCTCATCTCCGGGCCCAGTTGCCTCATCTGCAAAAGCAGGATATTGATCCTGACGGGTTGTTGTGAGAAATAAGTGAAATAATATTCACGAAGTACTTGACGATCAGTCAATATGACTTCCTTCTATACACGACCATGAACAATTGCTTATGATATAATACTACCTACAAAAATCAGAACACCAGAGGGCTGGCCCGGTGGCGTAGTGGTTAAGTTTGCGCTCTCTGCCTTGGCAGCCCGGGGTTTGCAGTTTCGGATCCCAGGTGCAGACCTACATACTGCTCGTCAAGCCATGCTGTGGCAGGCGTCCCACATATAAAATAGAGGAAGATGGGCACGGATGTTAGCCCAGGGCCAATCTTCCTCAGCAAAAAGAGGAGGATTGGCAACAGATGTTAGCTCAGCGCTAATCTTCCTCACCAAAAAAAAAAAAGGAAAAAAACAACAATCAGAAGACCAGACTCTCCCTATGTGTTATTATTAGGGACGTACTTGTTGCCTGAGATGGGAGTGGGGGAGATTCACAGAGAAGGGCATGAGGGACCTTTCCAGGGTGATGAAAATATTCTTTGTCTTGAGAAGGCTGTGGGTTTCAGGGGTGTACGCCTTTGTCAAAACTCATCTACCTGTATAGTACGATCTGAGGATTTCTTTCTATGGAAACTTTACCTCTGTTAAAAAATGAAAAAAAAAGTGGGGAAGGGGCCATAATTATAGGTTACAAGCGACTTTAAAAAGCATACAAATTAACAAGTGGACGTGAGAAAGAGCTGGGTGAGCAGGCAGGCCAGGACAAAACCCTGGCCCTGCCCGGAGGTGGCCTGAATCTCTCCCTCCAGCACGGAGGTGTCCGGGCAGCTGCTGATCACAGTGACCACGGGGGTCCGGGGCTGAGGTGAGGGTACTGTGTGGTCAGGCATCGTCGCACATCACCACCATCTCTCCGGCAGCCACTGCTCCAAGACCACATGCTGAGGGAACCAGAAGTCAGTGTGCTGTCAAGGCTTTCCTCAGGCAAGGGATGCTCAACCCAGGCCGTGGGACTCAGCTGGAAAATCTCACCCAAGAGAGCCAGCTGTTGGCCCAAGTTTATCTGACAGACACAGTAATTGACCCAAGTATGCCTTTGAAGGCTTAAGCAGTGCCTTCCTGCTGCTTAGATTCCTACAGCCAGTGCCTCCTCTGCTGCGTGGAATTCCACCCTCCCCAACCCGTTGGCATCTGTGATCTGACCAGAGACTGTTGCCAAGAGACCAAAGGCTTAGAAAGCCCTAAGGAAACCTGTCCTGCAATATTAACAGAAAAAAAAAAAAAGGATGTCGAAACATTCCCGCAAACAGAAACCAATAAGATCTGACCTTATTTACACCCTTTCCTACCAAAAAAAGTGCCACAAATAAGCCAGAAAGCAGTAGTTACTTCAAGGTGAAAAATGAGTAATTAGTAAGATGAGCAGAATTTCCTTTTTCTGCCATTCAGAAGATACTTGGCCTAAGACCTTCGTAGATATAAATTCTTTCATAGTCTGTTTCCACTTCATTTCCACTGATTTTAATCTGGATACTAAAAGATGAGCAAAACACCTCAACATTAAGGTTTAGCTTTCAAAAGAGTCTAATGTGGTTTACTTAGTTATGTCCCATGAGTGAGCAATTAATATAGAAATGTCTAAACATCTAATTATACTCAACTTAAAAATCATTTTACAGTAAAGATTAAAAGAGCAATTGGTTGTTATCTCTTTTTATCCAGAAGAGTAGTGTGTTTATACTGTTTCTCTATTTTTCTGGGAAAGTAATAAAAATTTACATAATACTAATTTGGGGAAAGTACCTCAAAAGGGGTTTTTGTGTGGCATGATGCCAAAGAAATCCACATTTCTTACTCTAGGACACAATTTGTGGTGCTCTATATCTGTAAAATGCAGATTGGATATTGCAGAATATAAATTCACTACTGCCTTTAACATAAGAAACATAAACAAATTGGTCACACATACTGAATTTATTTTGTTGATGAACACACTTTCAGTTTATCTGTTTCAAAAATATAACCCAGATAGAATCTGCTATAAAAATCTATCAAGTGACATTTAAGAAAATATTATTTTGAAATGACTTGCTTTTATTTTTATTTTCCAAGTACATGTGGGTTGAGTTATGATTTGTGCTAGAAATTGACACCATGATGTGAGTGCTTGACTAAGCACCAAAGTTGCTTGAATTTTCTCCAGGGGCAGGCTCGGTTAGATCATGCGTGATCAGAGGTTACTCGGTTTGAGAAATGTGTGTGTTGCAGTCCACTTCTGTGTTTCTAATTCTGCTCAGATCTGCCTTGAAGGATAACAAACAAAAGTACAATAAAAGGAACAAATGGTAACCCCCAGCACGGTGTCCAGCCAGCGTTCTCTGCCATTAGGAAATAGAAATACACTGAGCGTATCTGGAAAAAAATCTCTTGACACAAATTACAGTCATAATTGGTAAACAGGAATAGCAATAAAAGGACTTTACATGCTTAGGGTCACAGGTTAAGGAGGTCTTGGAAAGTGATTGCATTTGCTGCAGAAGGATCTTTGCTCCCGGTGAAGGCGGTTGGTACCGGCTGGCCTTCAGGGCCCTGCGAACTCGGGGCTATTGAGTGTAATCTGAGCAGCCATTTTGTAATCATTATGGCACCGGCTTCCTAAGTGACGCAAAGTGGATGGTGCTTATGCACGGTGGCCAGGCCTGGGGCAGGGCCGGGTGGGGAGCAGTGTACTAGAGAAGAAGGGGGCGCTTGGCTATGTAGAAAACGGCACATTTCTACTGTACTTTGGGGTAAATCAAATTAACATTCACAAGATGAATGTTATTACCTGCCTTTGAAAAATTGTTTCACCTCCTACTCTTTTACTCGAGGCATTTAAAACACAAATGCTAGCAATTGTTTTTTTTTTTTGTGTGTGTGTGTGTGAGGAGATCAGCCCTGTGCTAACATCTGCCAATCTTCCTTTTTTTTTTTTTTTTTTGCTGAGGAAGACTGGCCCTGGGCTAACATCCGTGCCCATCTTCCTCCACTTTATATGGGATGCCACCACAGCATGGCCCGCCAAGCATGTGTCGGTGTGCACCAGTGATCCGAAGCGGCGAACCCCGGGCTGCCGCAGCAGAGCGCACGCACTTTACCGCCTGCGCCACCGGGCCGGCCCCAATGCTAGCAATTGTTTCTTGTAGTTTTTTGGTGAAAAACATTTTTTTCCAGACTTGAGAAATTTTCATTCATTGTCCATCTTTCAAAATGGACAAGACTTTTAAAAGGATTACAACTACATTTTACTTTTAACGTTTGTCTCTTTATTACACTTTCTATTTTGCCACATTTTAATATTAATATCATGTGCTTTCCAAAATCGTTGTGAAATATTAGAATATATGAACTGTCACTGGGCTCTAAAGCATTCTTTATTGCTATATTATAATACATCAAATCTCAGGGGAAAAAAATAAAGATAATACTAGAAATCAACCCAGAAGGAAAAGAGGGAGAAACTAAGAGATATGGAGGACAGACTGAGTGCATCCAACGGGTGTTCCAGGAGTTGAGAGTGTAGCAAATACTTGAAGAAATAAAGGCTGAGGATTTTTCCAGAATAGAAGAAAGATGTGAGTCTTCAGATTGGAAGTACCCAAGTACTGAGCACCTTCAATAAAAATAAGTCATCAAATGCATCAAACTAACAGCAGTGGTAACCTCTGAAAGGGCTGGGATTGAGGTGATGCTCAAGGCAGATTTTAGCCTTAGCTACAATGCATACATTTTTTATAAGGAGACTGGATCGGTATATTTCATATGCAGTCAGGAAGTATTTTTAAAAGAACCTAGCAGGGGCTGGCTCGTGGCGTATCGGTTAAGTGCCTGTGCTCCACTGCTGGCGGCCCCCGTTTGGCTCCTTGGTGCGCATCGACACACCACTCGTCAGGCCATGCTGTGGCGGCATCCCACATAACATGGAGGAAGATGGGCACAGATGTTAGCTCAGGGCCAGTCTTCCTCAGCAAAAAAAAAAAAAAAAAAAAAGAGGAGGACTGGCATGGATGTTAGCTCAGGGCTGATCTTCCTCACACACACACACACACAAAAAAGAACCTAGCAGACTTGAACGTTGAGTTTCTAACTGGGAAGCCAATCAGTTGGAAGCCAGGGAGGGAAGTCTTGAATGAGCAGCCACCTGGATCACCACATAGGGTATCTGTCCTGGAGATGCCAATGCCTAGGGGAGGAGACAGAGCCACCGAAAAGTGCACTGTGGAAACTCTCAAAATAGATGGAGACATCAACTGCTGGCAGCAGCAGCTTCTGTTCACAGTGTGCTGATGATAATACCAGGAGCTTGATGAGCAGTAGCTGATCTAAATTGCATGACAATCTTGCAAGACTGGGCTACTGTTATTTCCACATTATAGGTAAAGAATCTAAGGCTTAGAGAGAGTAAGGTACTTGAGGACAAGGTCATATGTTAGTAATCACAACAGCTAACACTTACTGAATGCTCACTACAAAGCAGGCAGTGTTCTAAGAACTTGTGCATATATTAACTCATTTAATCCCCACAGTAACCCTATAAGGCTGTACTAGTTCATCCCATTTGACAGATGAAACTGAAGTCCAGGTGTGTTAAGACCCTTGTCCAAGCAAGTCAGAGGTAGAGCTAGGATGTGAACTTTATCTGAACAGAGTCTGTAACCTTAATTTCATCGTATTTCGCAGCTGCCGTGAGGACACAGAAGAGGATAGGAAATAATCCACATTTGAGGATGTGGGGTTCACAGTGGAGCAAGGCAGGACACTTTTGAGTGGGTCTTGAAGCGTGAATAGGATTTTGCCAGGCAGAGCTGGGGAGAGAGAGCATTCCGACAGAAGACAAAGCATGAGCAAGGGGGCAGGATTGAATGTGGCCTGGGGGCAGTGGGAGGAGGCGACATGTGGGCAGGCGGAGAATGTCCCATTGAGGAGAGGGTCTCTGATGGTCTCTTATTTGCTTGAGTTTTAATCCCAGGCTATGAAAATGTAATCCACCTGCTCTGTCCTCAGTTTCTTCATCTGTCTAATAGAGATGATAACAGGACGCATCTCAAGGGTCTATTGGGAGGATTAAATGAGATAATATGCTGAAAACATTTGCACAGTGCCTGGCAAATCATTAGTCTCAATACATATCAGCTATAATTATTAATTATTACCCAAGTAAGTATAGTTGCCCTCTTACATTTCTGTATCAGGCACAAGTCTTTGTTTCTAGTGATGGATACCCAGATCAGACAAATGTTTTTTGTTTTGTTTTGTTATGGAAGACTCACATTGCCGTGGAAAGTGCAAGGGTCCAGCTTGCAGTAGCTTCAGGGATAGCTGGATCCAAGGGCTCAGACACTGCCAAGTCTCTCACCTCTGCTTCTCTCTGCCTGAACTCCACGGCTTCAAATATATATTGGGGTCATAGTGGCCAGCTGCTGTAGAATCTCCCATCTTCACCACCCAGCAGGAAGTCCGAGGCATTCTCTCTAGCTCCGGGTCTGACAATCTTGGGGGAGGCTCTGAGATAACATGGCCAGGGAGGGGCGGGCCTGTAAGACTGGGAGCACCATTTGAAACACATGGCATATGCGGGGGAGAGAGGGCCAGGACCATTTCCCAGAAGACTGAGGTGTAGTTCTGAGCAGACAAAACAACCAAATTCACCGAAACTGCTCATTTCCTAAAAAAGTACATTCTTGCACATACTGCTTCTTGCAGAGTAACAGAATCCGTGTCCTTGTTTACCAAGATTTAATAGCTGCGGAAAATTTGTTTTTCTTTCTGGAATCTTGTAATATCTTCTTTTCGTCCCTATTGTTCTGAAATTTCCTGCCGATGTAACTTGGCATGAACCGGTTTTCATCTATTTTCTGGGAATTTAGTGGGTCTCACTATGGTAACCAATGTTCTCTAGAGTCTTTGAATTGTTTCTTTGAGGATTTCCTCCTCTGTTTCCTCCGTTCCTTCTGGAACTCCTGAAACTCAGATACTAGACATCCTAGACTGGGCCTCTAATTTTCTGGTAATTTCTCTCCTATTTTCCATCTCTTTGTCATTTTGCTCTACCTTCTGTGACATTCCCATAACTTTATCTCCAACTCTTCTGTTCTAATTTTCATCGTGATTAGCATAATTTTAATTCCAAGAACTATTTTATATGTGTATAAAAGATCATTGACAGAATAAAGTGTAAAGTTTTTAAAGCATCTGCACATGCAAAATAAAGAATAAAGTTCTTTTTATGAGATTAATTTTCACAGTATCAAGTCCAGCTCACGAAGGTAGTTTCCATTTCACACAATTAATAGCTAAAACCAAGATGCCTTTGTGCAGTTGCCAAAGTGCTGATTTTAGTGGCTTGCATGGAACTAATCACCACCGCATTTTGGACCAAGGGGAACGCCACATTTGGAAGCAATGGAAATGGGGAAGGTGTCACTTTAGACTAATACTGTGTCATCAGTAGGCACATTGACAGCACGTCAGATGACTGAGCATTAATCCAGAAAACTGTTCAATACAATAAAGCTTTCATTGTAGATTGATGACCTTACTGACCCTAGTAACTGCTATATATATGTGGTACCAGTTAGAATCCCCAAGAAGAAATGTCTGGAGAAGATCCCAAGTTATAAAACAACCTGCTGGGGATGAAATAGTCAAAGTGGTAATACACACTTTGAAACAGGAGATATTTTGGAAACACTGTGTTAATCTGAGGACTGACGGTACAGACAGGAAGATGTGCAGCTCTACATCAAGAATTCCTTCTGGGAAACCTAAGAGACAGGTATTACTTGTCTTAGTTGTAAAAAAAACAAAGCTTTCCTGGGTAAGCATGTAGAAATCTGCCTATAGATCTGAACTCCACATTAAATGAGGTTATCAAAAATGATGAATCTAAGTAATACAAGCTGCTACAACCCCTTCTGTTTAGGATCAGAATACCACTTCTGATATTTCATGTCAAAGTACATGGGCTTCCAGGGGACAAGTTTATAGCTGAAATAAATATTTTTTATAAATAATTCTTACTTTTCAGACTTGTTGAAGGTTATTCTTGTCTTTTTTACAGGTTTTATTCATTTGATGTTTTTTGAGAACCTGGTTGAACTTAATAAACAATTACATGGGCCGGCCCCATGGCTTAGCAGTTAAATGCATGGGCTTCGCTATTGGTGGCCCAGGTTCGGATCCCTGGTGCGCATCGACTCACCGCTTGTCTGGCCATGCTGAGGCGGCGTCCCACATACAGCAACTAGAAGGATGTGCAACTATGACATACAACTATCTACTGGGGCTTTGGGGAGAAAAAGGGAAAAAAAAAAGGAGGAGGATTGGCAATAGATGTTAGCTCAGGGCTGATCTTCCTCACACACACACACACACACACACAAAATTACAAAGACAGCATGAAAGTAATTAACCAGTACTGAAAACGTTCATAAATTCAAGGCAAAATGCGACTTTGGAAAACTGAGATTGAAACTGATGTGTTGGTGGTATACGAAACAGGAGAGGGATCTGACGGCGACCTCCTCTAAGACAGACTTTCAACAGGTCTCCGGCTCCCAGCCCTGCCCTAGTCCAGAGCCACCTGATTCTACCATCTCCTAAACTTTGAGAGTCCACTGCAGTGAAATCAGGTGGCTTCTCAGCTGTGCCCTGGCTGGTTTTAGACTCAGCTCAATCACCTTTTTTCTCATTTTAGCGAGAAGGAACAGATATTAACATGTGTGGAAATAGTGATTTTTCAATTTTTTTTTTTAAGCCAGAGAACATTTTCTTCAGAGAAACTGCCTGGAAGTCCAATGCATTAAAGAGAAAAAGTGGAGTCGCTTTGGTTGGGGTAGCAATGAGGCGCTCTCTACATAGGATGTGTTTTATTTCTGAGTCCATTAATCTCTAGACCAAGGTTTCATTTGACTCAATTTGTTTCAATTAATTGGCAGTAATAATGTGATTTTTCTAAGCCAGGCTCTGTGCTAGTTCCTGAGGATGCAAAGTCACCGCCCTCAGGGAGCTCATGATCCAATGGTGGGGACAGACATATTTACAAAGAACTACAAAGTTTCAGGCCCCTGAAATGAGACATGAGAGGGGCATCAGTAGGGGACGGTCTTTCGGTTGTTCCTAATGGAAACCCATTCAAACTAGCTTAAGCAGAAAGGGTGGGAGTGGGAGGACTTATCAGATTGAGAGGAATGCATGTTATGGGTTCCCAGGGCGGGATGTGCAGGCAGGAGGCCCCGGCCCCAGAAACCAGTAAAGGCCTCCTCTCTGTCTACAGCTGTCCTCTGGCAGTCACGTGGGCCCTTTCTGGTTTCTCTGCTAGTCACCCTTGGAGCCATTCTTGACTTGTTTTCTCCACCTCTCTGCAATCTATCAGCAAGTTCTGTTAGCTTTACCTTCAAAATATATCCAGAATCCTCCCCTTCTCATCAACTCCACCACTGCTATCTCTTTGGTCTGAGCCCCCATCACCTCATGCCTGGAATCTTGCTGTAGCCTCCTGACGGGTCTGCACGCTCCTGCCCCTGCAGCCGCTGTAATGACCACGCCTTAGAGGGTAAGTCAGGTCATGTGGCTCCTCTGCTCAAAACTTCCCATGCCTTTCCTCATTCACAGGGCCCTGCAGACCCAGCCCCTACGGCTTCTCTAACTTCATCTCCCATTACCTCCTCCTTGCCCACTTTGCTCGTGCCAGAATGGTCACCAGGTATGCTCCCACCTCACCCTCTGCTCTTACTGTTCCCTCTCCCTGGATTGTTCTTCCCCCAGGGACCACACGGCTTGTTTGGAAACACTGTGTAAGTCTAGGTACTGATGGTGCTGAGGTTCAGTCTCTTCCTTCAGATCTTTCCCCAAATATCATCTTGGCGAACACTTCCCTGGACACCTTGATTCACATGTCAATACTCATCCTCTCCTGCCCCTACACATCCTAACCCTCTTCCCAGCTTTATTTTGTTTTTCTCCTTAGCTCCTATCACCACCTGACTTTATTTTTCTTATTTATCTTGCTTATTGTCTCTCCCCCACTAATATGTACCCTCCAAGAGCAGGGATTTTTGCTTTCATGGTTCACTGATGTATCCCCAGCACACAGAATAGTGCCTGACATGTCGCTGTTGTTCAATAAATATTTATGGAATGAAAGTCTGTGTCCCTCTTTTCTCTCTGTAGCCCATCTTCTTCTGCTCCCCTTCCTCCTCCTCCTTCCTTTCCTGAGCATCTGGTGCTAAACCGCTAGGTCAGTTCTGGACCTCTGTGACAAATTCCAAATTCTCAGACGAGGACTCTGATTGGTCCAGTTTGAGTCAGGTGTTCACCCCTGGACCAGTCAGCTGTGGTCACTGGAGTGGGGTCATATTCACACCCTTCTCTGTGGCAGGGGTCAGTTCCCAGAGAATCAGGGCTGGGTAGACAGCCCAAATGGCTCTATGAATGTGAAGAAGCAACCTAAAATTTGTCTAGAAAGCAGTAGTTGTCACCTTCATTTTTTTTTAACCAGAAAACATAACCACTTTGTATTTTTTGTATTTTTGGTTCCTTTTATACTTGTGGCAAAAATGCCAGTCAGGTTTCCTGCCACATTCAACTTCCTTTTCTGACATAAGCGGCCCCGGCGCCCACAGTCCTTCCTACTGCAGTCTTGGCCAGAGAGGAAGGGCTGGGATGGACCCCTGGCTGGAGGGAAACCAATCCTTTTGTTGGGTTGAGCCAAGGGAGACTCTTTCCCAAGAACTTGAGCAAAGAGACCCAAAGACCACTGTCATTGGCAGTGGGCTCCTGGGTGGAAGGGTCCTGATGTAGAGTCGGGACTGTGGTTGGCCCAGGGGCAAGCCCGGACTGTGGGGAGGCTGAAGTGATGGGAGAGCAGCGACTGTGAGAGGCAGATGTTGTTCTATAGAGAAAAGAACCCAGGAGGCCCAAGAGCAAAGCAGAGACAAGACAAAGCGCTGCTTCAGAGAGAAGGAAAAGGAGAGAGAAGCTGTCTGACAGCTTTCCAATTCTTCCTTTCCTTCAGTTAGCAACCATTTGCTGAGCCTCTTTTGTGCTGGGAACTGTGCTAGTCACTAGTGATGCAGACGAACACGACAGAAGAGGGCCTTCCCAGGTGGAGCCTGCACTCCAGTGGGGGAGAAAAACATGAAACACATAGTCATATGGATAATTAATTCATTAATGAGAAGCATAATTACCAATATGAATTAATGACAATGCTAATTAATTATTTACAAGTGCTCCAAAGGGAAAGTACTGTGTGCTATAAAGACATATGACATGGGATGTCACTCAGCCTGGGGCCTCAGGGAAGGCTTTTCTGCAGGGACCTCAAAAATAAGTAGGAGTTAGCCACGCAAAGAGGGAGGGGGAAGAGTATTCTAGAAGGAAGAAATGGGCTGTGCAAAGGCCCTGAGGCAATAAAGAGTATGGCACAGTCAAGTACCTGAGGAGAGTCCAGCGTGGCTGGAGTGTAGTGCTCAAGGGGAGAAGAGTGAGATGAGACAGAAGTGGTGGGCAGGGCCGAATCACAGCACACGGCACACCTGTGGCAGTGGTATGGCGTTTGGATTTTATTCCAAGGGCAGTGGGAAGCATTACCTGAAGGGCTGTAAACAGGCGGGCAGCATGATGTCACAGGTGGTTCAGGAAGGTCCCCCTGGAGGCAGGTCTAGATGGGCTGACATGGAAAAACATTCAAGACAGATTCTCAAAGAAACAAGGCGGGTTGCCAAATGAAACACACAGAGCTATCCCAGTTATGGAAAAAAACAAGCAAACAAAATACAAGTCTGAGTGAAAACACAGTGTCAAAGGTCTGAAGGACACACACATAATTAATAGCACAGTTTGCCCTCTCAGGGAGCAGCTGACTCGTGACTTGTGAAATTAATCATTGATTTGTGCTCAGTTTTGTTTGACTCTTACAGTGACAGTGAAGTAAAGGTCTGTATTACTTGTTTAATTAAATAAATGACCAAATAAATAAATAACTAGGTCCTGTTTTAATAAAAGCAAATAAACAAATAGGTTGGGTTTTTCCAGAAGCAGATCTCAGGATGAAGGTTCCTGTACGGGTGCTTTATTAAGGAAGGGCTCCCAGGAGAAACGGGGAAGGGGGGTGGGTAGCAGGACAGGAAAGGGAAGAGGGCAAATAAGGCTGTGATTTCAGACAAAATCCTGAGGGGAAAGTAGCATCTGCTTGATCCTAGCGGAAACTGGGAATTCCCGAGGAGAAGTACAGCTTCCGAGCTGTCTTGCCCTGAGGCAAAGGAGCTGGACTTCCATTTCCATTCTTTTTTTTTTTTTTAATTTTTTGTTTATTGCAGTAACATTGGTTTATAACATTGTAAAAATTTCAGGTGTACATCATTATACTTCTATTTCTGCATAGAGTACATCATGTTCACCACCAAAATACTAATTACAACCCATCACCACACACATGTACTGAATTATCCCTTTCCATTTCCATTCTGATCAGTCCTGCCCACAGTTGTAGGGGTGTGGGATGTGGGGCGAGGGCAGGAACCTACACTCCCAGGTATTTCCAACTCTCTGGAGGGCCAAGCGGCTCCAGAGCTGAGTCCCATCTTCTGCAGAAGGCTCTGGGGGGTGGGCCATTGGGAACTGACTCACCAGCACCGAAACCAGGGGAGGCACACACAGAAATAATAAAAGGAATCCAAGGGAATCTGGAGCATCAACAGTGTCCACTGCAACATTATTATGTTTTTTTCTGTTAATTTTATTTATTTTTTTTTTTCCCTCCAAAGCCCCAGCGGTTAGTTGTATGTCATAGCTGCACATCCTTCTAGTTGCTGTATGTGGGACGCGGCCTCAGCATGGCCGGAGAAGCGGTGTGTTGGTGCGCGCCTGGGATCCAAACCCCGGGCCGCCAGCAGCGGAGCGTGCACACTTAACCGCTAAGCCATGGGGCGGGCCCTCCACTGCAACATTAAAAAAAAAAAATTTTAATAGGTAATATGTGCACATGGTTAAACAAAAACTCAGTTAGTATAAAAATGTGTACTCTGCCCCTAGCCATTTTTGCTTTGCCTCAGAAGAACTATGTTACTAGAGATATTCTGTGCATGTACAAGTATGTATGTACATATTTCTTACCCTTGTTAAAAAAAAATAGCACACTCTGCATATCACTTTTTTTTTTTTGTGAGGAAGATCAGCCCTGAGCTAACATCCATGCTAATCCTCCTCTTTTTGCTGAGGAAGACGGGCTCTGAACTAACACCTATTGCCAATCCTCCTCCTTTTTTTTTTTCCCCCAGAGCCCCAGTAGATAGTTGTATGTCATAGCTGCACATCCTTCTAGTTGCTGTGTGTGGGACGCCGCCTCAACATGGCCGGACAAGCAGTGTGTTGGTGCGCGCCCGGGATCCGAACCTGGGCCCCAGTAGTGGAGTGCGCGCACTTAACCGCTAAGCCACGGGGCCGGCCCCTGCATACTGCTTCTCATTTTCCTTATTTCACATCGTGGAGCTGGCACCACGGCAGTACATTTAGCTATACCTCATTCTTTTCAGTGACGGCAGAGTATTAGATTATACGGAGAGACCTTACCTGAAGCATTCCCTCATTGAGGGACATTCAGATTATACCTAGTCTTCACTCCAACAAACAAAACTGCAATGAATTTCTTTGTATATGTCTTTGTGCACATGCATAAGTATAGCTGTAAGTCAGATTTGTGTAAGTAGAATAGTTTGATCCAAGGTTATATACAGTTAATAATTTTAAGTAGATATTAGCAAATTGCCTTCCTTAGGCCTGGTACCGAATTACACTCCCACCAAAAATTATGAAAATTCTGACAGGCTATTTAACTCAGATAAGAACATCTTCCATAGAAGTCTTTTACCTCTCTTCAATTAGTGCTTCTGTCTTGGGCATTGAAGCAAAAAGCAGATTATGAAAAGGAAAAAAAAAAAGAATTTTAGGTATAAGATGATTCACCTGAAGTAACACGTTTGTTTTTAAAAATAAGACCACGGCCGCTGCAGTTTGCTGAGTGGCTGTGGAGGGCAACTGGGCTGAGGGGACTGAGTTAGGAGAAGACTGGAGGGGTCTAGGGATGAGAAGATGGCGGTTGGCAGCAGCAATCATTCGAAGAGAAGTACAGTGACTCCCGTGAAGACTGGGCTCCTTCCTGCAGTTTCCCTGAATCTTTCCACAGTCCCCCTTTTTGTTTGATTTGGGTTGAATGGAGCTCAGTTTCTTGCAACCAAGGAGCCTTCACCAGTTCCCTGTCAAAGACCTTGGTCTCTCCAGAGGACACGGCAGTTGATGTTGGCCTTGTTCACACACGTCATCTAATCACAGTATCACGAGGAGACAGGGACGGAAGGGAACTATTTGTAGTTGAATATCTACCAGGCCCTTGACACCTATTACCTAAATTGGTCTGTGATGTTGTGGTTAGTCCCCACCTCCCACATCCCTTCCGTGCCCAGATGATGTGTCCAAGCTAATCATGGTAACTCCACCCCCTTGACAGTGAGGGCTCAAGAACGGTCCTGGGACCCAATTCTGTCCAATGGGCCCCGAGAAGGCTCTGCTGGAGGGCTTCTGGGAAACGTTTTCTCCTAAGAGAGAATGGTATGCACTCTCCTCTTTCCCTGAACACTGTGATGCTTGGAAGTGAGTGCTGGAACTGTAGCCCCGTCTTTCAATCGGCCTGAGGATGAAGCCAGCACTGAGACTGGCAGAGCACAGAAATGGCCAGAACCTGGGTCTCGGATGGCATTACGGAGTCATCAGCCAGCCCAGAAGCCTTCCTTGCCTCTGGCCCTTGTTTGATGCAAAAGAATAAATGCCCTTATCACTTAAGCCGGTTTGAGATTTTCTGTGCTGGGCAACAGAACGCGTTGTAACCGATTCATGCAGATATTATCAACTGTCGCTCATCACACAGTCTTCACAGGTAGGCTGCTGAATTTGAGTGAATACGTGAAATGCATTTACTAAGCTTCAGCTGAGGATACATACTGTTACAATGATGTCGGGCAGACAGATGGCTGAGAGATGTAACAATTTCTCCCATGCCGCTGGAGAGATTGTGTCTTGACTGTAACATGCAAGACCTTGGCCTTCTGAGTACAGGAGAACATGGTGAAGGCAGGAAATTGTTCTTCTAACAGTAAAACGGTACGAAAGCCACCTGACCCAGCAGGATGCCTGTGAGCATTTTGTAGCCATCATGCAATGTCCAGGTCCAGTGGTCATATTGCACTGTAATTACTTCTAATTTGTGCCGTGTGATTGTCGGTCTTTTAATCCTCTCCAGGTTGCCACCAAAAATTCTTTAAAATTAAAATGTGAAGCAAACACAAAAGCTCAAGAATGAACCATTGCTGTATAACAATGCTGTGAGTTAGCCACGGAGGCGCAAAGAGCCAGTGTCAGACCTCGGGCTTGAACTCAGGCCTGGTTGTCTCCCAAATCTGGCCTCTTTCCAGTACAAACTGTAGGCACAGCTTCCCAGGTCCAGCTACGTAAAGTCATAACGGAATGGCCAGTGTTTTCTTTTTTTTTTTTTTAATTTTATTTATTTATTTTTCCCCCAAAGCCCCAGTAGATAGTTGTATGTCATAGCTGCACATCCTTCTAGTTATTGTATGTGGGACGCAGCCTCAGCATGGCCGGAGAAGCGGTGTGTCGGTGTATGCCTGGGATCCGAACCCAGGCCGCCAGTAGTGGAGCGCGCGCACTCAACCACTAAGCCACGGGGCCGGTGGAATGGCCAGTGTTTTCTGAAGAAGACTTTTGTTGCATTGGCCTGCCCAGCACTCCTTTCCTATCCTTTTGGGGACAAGACTATTTTTATGAGACACCATTCTATGTGGTTTGACTGATATTGATTCTAACAGACCTATTCCTGGGTGATAGGGGTGGGCATATGACCATGTCCTGCCCAACAGCATATCCATTCTATTTGCCTAACTTCAGTGATTGGATCAGGGAAAGAATGGGCACTTGCTTCTAACTGAGTCAAATAGAGTCCTCCTGAGATATTTTCTCCCAGAGCTATTGGAGAAAATTGTCTCTTTCCCTTGAGGTTGCTAAGCTAAATCTTGGACTGCTGGAGGCCATCATATGTCCCACAAAGAGAGCCTGTAAAGCAAGAGAAATGGAAGGTGTCATCTGAGCTCCTGGATTCAGCTATACCTGAAGCCAATAAGTTTTATATTTCAAGTTTTCTAGTCTCATTTTTCTTCAGTTTATTTGATCTGAGCTTCTGCCACTTGAGAGAAAATCAGTCCTATCACACACCACAGCCTCCAATACTGACATATGTGCTCTTTGAGTCTCTCACATACATGAAGATGCTCCATGTGTAACCCAGGGTGGATACTAAGAACTTGCTTGAGAACTTGGAGATGTCATTCATTTCGCATAGGTACCGTTTGGGAGTTATGTAAAGAGGGTGGGCAGGATTCTGACCCCTGAGGGTTCCTTTGGAGCACAAGGGCTCATCATGAACCATGGAACTAAAAGGCCTTGGATCCTCCTTTAGGGTGGAGCAAAACAAACTGAGTGTCAGCCGGGAAGGTGATATTAGGTGGAGAGGATGGGGGGAAGGGTGTAGTTAACAAGCAGTGTCCTGTAGGGTTAATTGCACAGACTTTGGGGTTAGTGACTTGGTCTGAATCCCATTTCTACCACTTAATCTCTGTATGGCCTTGGACAATTCACTCACCTTCCTAGGCCTCAGGTTTCTCCACTACAAAATTGGGCTAATAATAGTGGCAATCCCATAGATTTGTTTTGAGGATTAATGAAACAATGCACATAAGCCAAGACTCATTTCATTTCCAAGTGATCAAAAACAACTCTCTAGGCTCTGCTTTCTCTTGCTCTGACTCCATTCTCGAACAAGCCATGCCCAATCCCTCGTTCTCACCAGTTACTACCCGAGGCCAAAACACCACCTTCTCGACCCTGACGACTGTAACAGCCTCCTGACTGGTCTCCCTTCTCCCTAGACCCTTGCCCCTCACTCCCAGTCTCATCCCACAGACTGGTCTTTAAAAATTGTGAATTAGATCATATGACTTCTCTGTTCAAAACCTAGAAGTTTCTCAGAGTACTATCCAAATCCCTCTCTATGGCCCACCAGGCCCCTCAAGACTGGCCTCTGCCTGACCACCTGAACTCACCTCCTGCTTCCCTCCTCTTCCCTCCACTGCACTGGCCTTCTTCCCGTCTTCCCTCAGGCTGGGAGTGTTCCCTCCCACCCCTTTGGCTTGCTCCCTCACTTCATCCATAAATTCCCTTGATCTCGTCTTTCCCGGCTTCCATCCTCACAATTCTAAGTCCCGTAGGAAGAAGAGAGCTCTCTAGCCCAATAGTTTGAACACAAGTCGAGGGCTGGTCTCCAGTGGTCCAGTCTACACTCTGGGCACATCCCTGTTACCTAGGGGCTGAGATGATCTGGTTGGTTAGGCTCGAGTCACATGCCCACCTGGAGCTAATGGAAATGTGCCCCGAGTGGAGGAAGACGATTACCCAGAGAAAAACTGAGGTCCTGTTACGAGAAGGGTGAAGTAATGCCGGGCAGCAAAAATAACAGATGTCTATTTTCTGTGTTTGCACAGGGCCTGACACATAGTGTTTGGGGGAAAAAAAAAAATGAAAAAAGCCAGCTTGTACTGCTTGCAAGAATCCCCCAGGGATCTCCTTCATCAACATTCATTCATTTGACAAATTTTTGTTGATATCACTCAATTCCAAGGTCCATCCAAAGGGACTCTGCTACTCTTTTGAATCAAAATGTGATAATGTATTAGGTTATATGACTCATCTAGAACAATGCCTGGCATTCATTCATCAATACTTACTGGGCTTTTGTTAGCACTGGAGAGGAGCTCAGATCACAGCTGTGAACACTGCAGGTGGTCCCTCTCCTCCTGGGGCCTATGTTCTAGCGTAAAAAAGACAGATAGTCAAAAAGAAAGTTCAATATGAATGGAGACACAGGCTACTCATCAGGATGATACCTTCTAGAAGAATAATCGAGTGGCCTGTGCCTCTTCTGTACTGCAGAGCCTATTGTACCTTGGGAATTGTGTGCTTGTTATTAACCGTTTTTTAAAATATTGAGTCATTATTCTAAAAAGTAATGCCACAAGGAGATACACTACACCCATGAGAATGGCTGAAGTAAAAAGACTGGCAATGCCAAACGCTCAGGAGGACCTGGAGCAAGTGGAACTCACACACATCCCTGGTGAGAATGTAGAATGGCACAGCCACTTGAGAGAACAGCTGGGCAGTTTCTCATTAAATTAAACATGCAACTCGCCTCTGATGCAGCAATGCCACTCCTTTACCCCAGAGAAACAAAAACTCAGGACCACAAAGACATTTGCATGCGAATGTTCACAGCTTGATACTAGCCCCAAACTGAAAACAACCCAAACGTCCATCAACAGAAAAATGAATAAACAAATTACGGTAGGGTTATATAATGAAAGACTACTTATCAATGAAAGGAAACAAATTACTAATACACACAACATGGATGAATCTCACCATGCTGAATGCAAGAAGCCAGATTCAAAAAAGTACATACTGTGTGCTTTCATTTATATTAAGTTCTAGAACAAGCAAAACTTATCTAGGGTGATAAAAATGGCAACAGTGCTTGCCTTGGGTGGGAGGTGGGATTCACCGGGAAGGGACCTTTCTGCAGGGCTGGAAACGTTCTCTGTCTTGGTAGAGGTGTGAGTCACGGGGATGTTTTCAATTGTCAAAAATCATGGTACTGCATGTTTAAGTTCTGTCTGTGCATTTCATTGAACGTAAATCATACCTCAAAAAAAAAAAAAAGTAATCGCGAGTATCTGAATAGAAGTGACTGCATACTACGGCAATGCGCGCAGGGTAACTCCCCGAGGGTGTGGGTGTGCCAGGGAGCAGGGAAGGCTCTTACCGAGAAAGTGAGGTTTCAAAGTCCTTAGGAAGATGATAGATTGTCCGTGCAATGGGGGCGGGGGAAGGAGGAGAACATAATACATGTTAGCTTTTTATCAGTGGAGACTTTCCAAAGCCAAGTGTCTGACGTCCACTTTGTCCCTGCAGCTTTTCTTCTTGGTGTTTTCGCATTTAATTTACTCTCACAGTGACTCTTCCATATCAGCATTTGGCTCCCATTTAACCAGTAAGGAAACTGCGGTTCAGGGAGGTCAAAGGAATTGCTCAAGGCCAACAACTAGGAGGCAGCAGGAGCCAGGTTTTCGGCTGCACATTTGGTGTCAGTTTCCCGAAACATAGCCTGAAACAGGAACCGCAGCCTCTCCAGGTCCGGAGCAAAGGAATGTTCTACGGAACAAAAGAAGGGCTGGGCCGGCGCGCTCGCACCTCCCACCTCCCCAGGCGCCAGCCTCCAGGTCCCCGGGGAGAGCGGGGTGGGGGTGGGGGCGCCAAGGTCTGGCTTCTCTCCGCTGAGTCAGCGGCTCCCAAGACCCGGGCGGTGGGCTCCGGAACAAAGCGAGTCCGTGGGGCGGGGGGCGGGGCCAGCCCGGGGGGCGGGGCTCAACTCAGGGGGGAGGGGGCGGGGAGCGGCGGGGGTCCACGGCGTGGAGTGGGCGGGGCCGAGCGGGGGAGGGGGACCACGAGGGGCGGGGCGAGGGTGGCGAGGGGCGGGGTCCAGGCCCGAGTGGGGCGGGAGTCCACCTGGGGAGATTGCGGGGCTGGGAGGGGCCCCGAGCCGGGGGAAGGCGCTCGACGAGGGGCGGGGTGGAGGCGGGGCTGGGTTCGGGGAGGCGGGGCAGCAGCGGGGTCCCCGAGGGACTCTATCGGGGAAACCCAGCGGCTGGAGTGGGCGCACCGGGCGGGGTGTGAGGGCGGGACGCTGAGTCCGAGCGCCCGGTTGGCTCCTGGCGACTCCAGTGGCCGCTGGCTCCGCAGCCCGGCCGGCCTGTCCCCGCCAGGCCCGCCCGCCCTGAGCACCAGCAGGTCTGAGCCTCTGCCGGTCACCGCCCAGTCCTGCAGCAAGTCCTTCCCCTGCCTGGGTCCTGTTACTTCTGTGAAATGACGATGACTGGTTTTGCTTCTGGGTGGTTGTAGAGGGAGTGGGTTGAGAGAATGGAAATGAAGAGGAAGGCTTGTTGGTCTTCCTCTTACATAACATGTATTTTGTACTTGGCTAGGAAGAACTGTACTAATGTCACCAACTTAGGCGCCTCCAGAAACTCAAGGGTGGGTTTGGAAGTAATTAACTGTTTCTCCAAGTTATTTTTTTCCTTTTGTATGTTAAGGAGATATAGCCACCAACCATCCTGAAACTGACCTAGCCTCACCACAAGAGCTACACCCATGACCTTTGCCTTACCTTTAATGCTAAGATCTCTCCAGGAGGAGCTTAGGCCTCATTATGTGGAAGCATGGTTTCCAGCTGAGCCTGTGTTAGTGAATACCCACCTCTCCCTTTTGAATGTTTATTCCCCTTCTGAAATAAAAGTTCCTGCTTTCCTTTGTTCGGGGATGCCATGACTTTGGAAATGATTCCTCATGGCCTCCTATTTGCTGCAAATACACTTTACTTTGTGAGACAACTTCCACTGGTGTAGAGTTTTAACTCACCAGGAGGCGAGCCCACTTGGTTCGGTAAGACTAATACCTATACTAATACTTCACACATATTTTCACTTATTCCACACAACAATCCCATAAAATAGATAACGTTATCATCCCCATTTTACAGCTGAGAAAACTGAGGCTCAGAAGAGCTTCAGTGGCTTACCCATATTAACACAGCTAGAAAGTGGCAGAAGCAGGACTTAACGTTTGGGGTCTGACAGCGTTTTTGGAGTCTTTCTCACCCTAAAGCCGGTGCTCTTAACCACTGACTAGTTACTGCCTAATTATTTATTCACTCATTCATTCATTCAGAAGATGCTTATTGATCACCCGCTCTGTGCTCGGTCATGTGCTGGATGTAAGGAATACAGTGAGCAAGTTACAGTTCCCGCACATTACTCAATTAAAATTGTGATATGTACTTTGGTGGAAAAGTATAGAGAACTACAAGAGTGGTGTTTTCTGGGCAATGAATGTCAATTATGTGCCAGGTTGTATGCTAAACCCTTTCTGATTTGACTTGCATCTCCTGCCCACTTAAGATCTAGATCAGACTTACTTGAACATTGTGTTGTGAAAATTAATAAAAGAAACCTTAACTAAATTGGAGTCAGGAAGGCCTATAGGGGGAGCACTCATACCCTATCATACATGGTCCATTATATCAAACAGGAAGAGACCTATCCTTGCATCTTGGACAGAAACTAAAACTACTTTACTATTGAAGGAAGATTTCCCTCCATGCCCAGCAATAGCCCAGCCAATGCCAATGAGAAGCCATTTGCGCCTCTAAACTGTTTTTTTTTTTATTTTCATTTTATTTATTTTTTCCCCCAAAGCCCCAGTAGATAGTTGTATGTCATAGCTGCACATCCTTCTAGTTGCTGTATATGGGACTCCGCCTCAGCATGGCCGGAGAAGCGGTGCGTCGGTGCACGCCTGGGATCGAACCCGGGCCGCCAGCAGCGGAGCACGCGCACTTAACCTCTAAGCCACGGGACCGGCCCTGCCCCTCTAAACTGTTACTTTCCCCCAATGGACTTCCTTTTAGAACAGCCCCTCCCTACTCCCTCTTTTTCTCTATAAAAGCAGCTCCCTTCCTTTGTTTTCTGGATTTGCCTATGGTTCACCATAGCATGCATGACCTGAATTGCAATTCTTTTGGCTATTCCCCAAAAAACTCATTCTGAGGGTAAAATACAGGTGAATGTGCTTTTTAGGTTGACAGTGCTAACCAGGACTCTAGCAGTTGCAAGTGACAGAAACCTACCACAAACTAGCTAAGCCAAAAAGGGGGCGAGAGAGAGGAGAATTACTGACAAACTCTAGAAGTATAGTATCTTGAGCCTTTAGGTAAGGGCTCTGGAGAAGTTTCCAGGGCTCCATCTCTCTCAGCATCCCTCAATTCTCTTTGCCATGTGGCCGAGAAAGATGGCTACAAACGGCCCTAGGCTTTCATTGACTTTACGCTCTCAGTTCCAGAAGAGAGAGCATACTTCCCGATGGCTTCAGCATAAGAAAAGCAGTCTTGGGAGTATTTCCCCTAAACTCCCACAGTTGTCCTAAACTCTTGCAAAAGCTGAATCCTGAAGCCAGGTCTGTCCGAACTCCTGACTGTCTCCTATCTAAGGCCACAACATTAACTATTTATTTTTATTTTTATTATTATTATTATTTTTTTTTGTGAGGAAGATCAGCCCTGAGCTAACATCCATGCTAATCCTCCTCTTTTTGCTGAGGAAGACGGGCTCTGAGCTAACGTCTATTGCCAATCCTCCTCCTTTTTTTTCCCCAAAGCCCCAGTAGATAGTTGTATGTCATAGTTGCACATCCTTCTAGTTGCTGTATGTGGGACATGGTCTCAGCATGGCCGGAGAAGCCGTGCATCGGTGCGCGCCCAGGATCCCAACCCGGGCCACCAGTAGCGGAGCGTGCACACTTAACCGCTAAGCCACGGGGCCGGCCCCAACTATTTTTCTAACAACTGTTGAACTTAATGCCTGTACCATTTGGCTCCAAATTAAGCATTGTTTTACATGTTCTAGGTTATGACAACATTATCAGGTGTTGAGCCAGCTCCTCCCCATCGTGGCTTGGGAGTAGGCACATGGATATACAACTTATTCATTCAACAAATATTCGCTGAACTTTTGTTGTGTGCTAGGTAAAACTATCTGGTGAGCAGAACAGATTCCAATCTTGCCCTCATGGAAACTTACTCTCTGGTAGCGAGGCTGATAACAGACACTAACACAAATGAGCGGGGCCGGCCCAGTGGCCTAGTGGTTAAGTTTGTGTGCTCTGCTTTGGCAGCCCGGGGTTCACAGGTTCAGATCCCAGGCATGGACCTATGTACCACTTATCAAGCCATACCGTGGCAGGCGTCCCAAATATAAAGTAGAGGAAGATGGGCACGGACGTTAGCCCAGGACCAATCTTCCTCAGCAAAAAAATAAAAAGAAATAAAAACACAAATGAGTGTATAATTATACTTGAATAGTGCTATGAAGAAGGGTAGGAATCTCCAAAAGTTTCTAAGGAGGGGCCGTGGCCTGGTCTGGAAGGTCAGGGAAGACCCCCTCAGAGGAATGTTTGAAGTGAGATCTGAAGGATGAATGGGTTAATTAGGCAAAATAGGAGAAAGAGCATTTTGTTTATTTATTTATTTAAAATAGTTTTATTTATTTATTTTTTCCCCCAAAGCCCAGTAGATAGTTGTATGTCATAGTTGCACATCCTTCTAGTTGTTGTATGTGGGACGTGGCCTCAGCATGGCCGGAGAAGCAGTACGTTGGTGTGCGCCTGGGATCCGAACCCGGGCCGCCAGCAGCAGAGCGTGCACACCCAAGCGCTAAGCCACGGGGCCGGCCCAAAAGAGCATTTTAGACTGAGGAATTTGCGTGTGCAAAGGTCCTGGGATGGAAGGGAACATGGTATATTCAAGGACTTGAAAAAGGGTCAGCGTGGTGCGTGCAAACAAGAATGAGGACTGACATGAGATGAGGCTGAAGAGGTGGTCAGAGGCTGGTGAATTTTCCCAAAGTTCACTGTCTGAGGAGATGGGGTGTGCGCACAGGCTAATAAGGATAGCAGCTACCATTTTTTGTGTAAACTAAGTGAGGGGATGTATGAAAGGGCATAACAGTGCCTGGCACACAGCAGACCCTCAATAAATGGTAGCTTCTAATATTGTTTACTGAGAGGCCAGCCTGGTGGCATAGTGGCTAAGTTCACACGCTCTGCTTTGGCAGCCTGGGATTCACGGGTTTGGATCCCGGGTGTGGACCTACACATTGCTTATGAAGCAATACTGTGGCAGGCGTCCCACATATAATGTAGAGGAAGATGGGCATGGATGTTAGCCCAGGGCCAATTTTCCTCAACAAAAAAGAGGAGGATTGGCAACAGACGTTAGCTCAGGGCTAATCTTCCTCGCCAAAAAAATAAAATAAAATAAAATAAAATAAAAATTAATATTGTTTACTGAACTGTGAATTCTTAGAGGCCAGGAATTGTACTCATTGATTCTCTGTGTCCACAGGCCATCTATGGAGGGAGAGGACTCAGCAAATGTTAGTGACCCAAGCTGAAAAGTGTGGCATTCAATCTGTGTCTCAGAAAAGGAGGGAAAAAAAGAGCACTTCTGTCCAGGAGGGTTCAGGCCAAGGCCGGAGGGCAGGAATAGACTTCACTGATTTGGGGAAGGGGGAAGAGACTTTGAGGCTCGTGGAAATCTGAGTGGGTTTGCACCATAATGGTCATTGGTTGTCTCCCCAGCATCCATCCCCAGCCTGATTTTTATTTGGAGATCCTCTGGTTCCTCTCCCACTTAGACCGTGTGATGGGGATGGGGCTACATCCTCAGCATCAGGGATGAGGTGAGCACATGACCTGGCTTGGCCAATCTTTATATCACATTCTCTTGGCTGTGGTGATTGGCTCATGCGTGGGCACATGACCTACACTGGTCCAATCAGAATGGGTTGCAGGAGGAGGGGTGTAGCATCCCACCCACATAAAGGCCTGTCTGAGAGCTGAGCCGATCCAGAGGCCTTGTCACTGAGAGATGACCAGAGAGAAACCAGTGACATCTCTTGAGAGCCTACAGCCAGGCCTATTTCCTGGACTGTTCAGCTATGGGGCCAGTAACTGTGCTTCCGCTGGTGGGCATTAGGCTTTCTGTTGCTTGGCTCCTGAGGTTGGAAAGTTGGTGAAAGCAGTCTAGGAGGAGCCTGGATGTTGGTTCATCCCGTCTTTTCAATGTGGAGATGAGTCAGCCCCATGCTATGTCTTTTTTGACCCATAACACAGGCACGAGTATGTGGAGGGGGAGACAAGGGCACACAGTACAGAGTGACCAGCAGGAGAGGCGTAGGCAGTGGAAGTGTAAGGGCTGAGACAATTGCAGAGACCTTGATGGTGACAATTTTGTAGAGAATGGCCTGGGTCCCTGAATAACTACAAGGAGCAGAGCTGCCACCCACCTGGACTATTCACATGGGGACCGCTTTGTGACTAGACATATACTTCCCTGTTCTTTAGGCCACTGCATTGTTGGGTCTGTATCTAAGAGCAATCTGGCCTTCCACCAACTAATTCACTCTCCCTGATGCGTAGTGAGCTCCTTCCCATCCTTTAAGGCTCAGCTCAAATGTCCTCTCCTCCATGAAGTCCTCTCTGAACTCACCCAGAAGAATGATCAGCTCTCCTTGCTATGTGTTTCAAGCTTATACTCCTAAGTCCCTCCTACAGGCCTCTGTTACAGGTCGCATCTGAATCCAGTGTGCTCGTGATGTAGGGGGTGCCTACCCCACTGGATTGTGATCCCTCAAGGGCGGTGGTTGTAAACTGAGTTGTGGTGGATCATTTGACTCCACCATTCATACTCTGTGGAGGTCCATAGCGCTTGCAAGATGTCTGCAAAATCCTGGGAGATGCTGTGGGGGATGGAACTTAGATTCTTACAGTCAGCCAGGAATCTGAGAGCCTGTTCATGCTCCATTACTTCAGTTCGTGGACGCATCTCCGTCTTGTTCTCTGGAACACGTTTTGTTAAGCCAGATTTAGAATTCAGCCTCTTTCTCTGATTTCCACAAATCCCCCTCACACAGGTAGCAGACTTTACTGAAGGTTTGGTGGAGGTGGGGGAGGATTTTAATATCTAAAGTTGGTCCCTGTTTCATTCTCTTTCTCAGCAACCTGTGAGTTTCCTTCATAGGACTTCTCACAATTTGTAATTATTTTATTTATCTGTCTTTTCACTTTTTGTTTTGGTTTCCTCCAGTAGATCGTAAATAGGGACTGATCTACTCGCCATCATGTTTGCAGTGCTCGGCACTAGTAGGTGGTAGGTGGTAGGTGGTAGGTAGGGAACTGCTGGATGAATGAATATGAATATGGGACAACCACCTTGAAAGTTTCTCTTCCACTAGGACATTTTCATCTAGCTCACCCCCTCAAAGTTTCCCAGGCCTTCTCCCTGTCCCCTTTCTCATCTTTTTTACCAGTTTGTCTCATGGGACCTCCAAAATTCTTCACACCCTGTTAGGCAGAATAGTTCCCATTCTCTCTTGCCCCTACTTCCGAAACCGTCTGCAAATCCAACCCCCTCAAGGAACTCGGAAGAAACAAGAGGCCTTCTGTATGAGGGAATCTCCATTCCTTAGGACACGGCTGTGGTTTTATTTATTTATTTATTTCCTCCACCATTACGATTTTATCCCTAGAGCGCTGTATAGGGCTTGGGACAGGAGGAGTTGAGGCTACACGTGTTGTATTAAATTTAGGGGAATGGGGCTGGCCCCGTGGCTTAGCGGTTAAGCGCGCGCGCTCCGCTACTGACGGCAGGGTTCGGATCCCGGGCGCGCAATGATGCACCACTTGTCCGGCCATGCTGAGGCAGCGTCCCACATACAGCAACTAGAGGATGTGCAACCATGACATACAACTATCTACTGGGGCTTTGGGGAAACAAAAAGGAGGAGGATTGGCGATGGATGTTAGCTCAGAGCCGGTCTTCCTCAGCAAAAAGAGGAGGATTAGCATGGATGTTAGCTCAGGGCTGATCTTCCTCACAAATACAAAAAAAATTTAGGGGAATGGAGAGCGTTACCTTGAGATGGGAGACTTTAGATGGTGCGGCAGATTAAAGATGGCCACACGCACAAAAAAGATGGCCACAGATTCTTTGCCAATCCTCCTATTAAGACGTAGGGTCAGTTGTTCTTCCTCTTGAATCTAAGCTGGCTGGTGGCTGCTCTGACCAATGGACAACAGTGGAAGTGATATTGTGCCAGTTCCAAGCCTAGCTTTTAATAGGACTAGAAGTTTCCACCTTGGTCTCTTGGAGCACAACTCCAACGATCTTGCTGAAGAGAGCATGCAGGAAGCCCCTGACACTACTTGGAGAGGGGTCCAGCTGAGCTCAGTCTTATTGCTGATGTCACCAAGGCACCAGGCGTGTGAGTGAAGCCTCATGGGTGTTTTGAACTCTCCAGACCAGATCAGCTAACCACTAAATATTGCCAAGGGACCACAGTTGACACCATATGGAGCAGAATAACCATTTGAGCCCTGCCCAAATTCCTGACCCACAAAATTATGAGATATATTAAAATGTTTTAAGCCACTAAGATAGATAATTGGAACAAAGGGAACAAGCCTCTTGGGCAGCCACATGAAGGATGCCAGCTGGGCAACCACCGGCACTCAGGAGGGCAGGCGAGTGATACTCTGGTGGGAAAAGGAAAGCAATGAGAGCCTCATTTGCACCCTGGCAGGGCTGTGGCTAGAGGGACAGGCAGTCAGTGGGCACCCCACCTCTCCCCGGCTGGCCCAAGCTAAGAGTCCTTGGTGGTCCATGGCATTGGCCTCACAATGGAGGCGTTGACATATCTCACACTGAAGACATGAGACAGAAAAGGCACATATATATTGAGTTCCTACTGTGTACCAGGCACAGTGATGCACTTCTTTATAAACCAGAGCAACCCAGAGAGAGAGATGGAGAATTGAGGCTCCAAGGGGGAAGGCGATTTGCCCTCGGGACAGAGCTGGGATTGAAGCCTGGGCTGCTTGGCTCCTAAGCGCCTGGCATGGAACTGTGGCCTGGCCATGTCAGAGGGGTTAGAGGGCCTCGAAGACCTCATGGTGGTGGTGACCACAGCCCCCAGTGGGGCTGAGTGGGTGGTCACCAGCACATGTGCATTAACCTGGAGGAGGGGCTGGTTCCCCTGCCAGGATGAGGTCTCGTATGCCTTTCCCAGGGAGAAGAGGGTGGGGGGATGTGGGGAGCCCAGGTGCCTGAAAACCCAGGGAATTAGGCCAATTGTTCTTACTGTACCCACGGAGAGCATGAAATGCTGAGGGACCCAGGCAAAGAAGCAGAGTCTCCGCAGGTGGGGGACAAAGGGCTTTAGAGTCAGAGACCAGGAGTCCAGGCCCTCCCTGCTGTGTGACCCGGCAAGGGATAGGGCACTTCGTCTCACCATGCCTCAATTTCCTCATTTGTAAAAAGGGAATGACCACAGTACCCACCCTGCTATTCATTCCCTCATTCATTCATTCATCCATTCATTCACTTACTTACTTATTCAACAAACACCTATTAAGCACCAACAGGCCCAGGCTGGATCCCTAAGGTGCAGCCCCAGCAGCGTGCCCATAAGCTTCAGACCGCTAGCCAGCACGTGCAGGCCATAGGGGATAGAGAGATGATTGTCCCCAGACCTGGAACAGTTCCTTTCCCTTCCAGGGCCTCTGTTTTCACTTCTAGGCAATGGGAGAGCTTATGGCAGTGGAGGCCTGGAGAGACTTCCTGGGGCCCCTGGGCAAAGGCCACAGGGCGGTGAGCAGATCATGGGGTGGAGAGGAGGCAGAAGGAGATGGAGATAATTAATTAATTGTCAAACAAATAATTATTCTCTGGGCCAAGTTCTGTGACAGTGAGATGTGCCCTTTGCCCATTGCCATCCCGAGAGGGCAGGCTGGGGCTGCGGAGGCAGATGGAGGGAGGGTGGGGCTGGCAGGAAAGTCTAAGCAGCTCCCAGGGCTGCCCTAGGCTAGGGTGGCCTCTATTTGGGGTTGGAGCTGACACTCAGGTCCCTCTAGACTGCTCCAGAATGTGGTCTGGCAAGGAGGCCTTAGGCCCCCCAAAATACAGTAAGAGTTCTTCCTCTGTGTACAGCTCTATTCCAGAGCCCTACTCTCACCCTCTATGGCCCAAAGGCACACACGATTAGGGCCATTGTACAGATGGGAATATTGAGGCTCAGCGCAGCAGGCTAAACTGCCTCTTAAACTGAGACAAGAACCCACCTTCTTGGTCACTCCCAAGGCTCTGTCCCATTCCCATTCCCCCCATCTCCCCACTGACCTTCTCCTAACCCCGACTCCCCATTTATCCTCTTCCTGGGGCCCTGAAACCTCCCCATCACCATCCATGGTGATCTTGGAGCTGCCATCTTTCAGGAGGGGGTGAGTGTCAAGGAAGGGCTGGGATTTGGAGGCACACAGACTGGACTCGAATCCTACTGTGTGACAGTCTGGCTCCACGCAGGCAGAGGGGACACCTTCCTGTGCCCAAATACCCCTCCCTCTTCCCCCAACCCCTCCACCCATCCCTGGAGGCTAGGGGAAGGGAACTCACACTTCATATTTCACATTTCCTACCATCTGGGATCCCCACAGAAACCTGCCCGGTGAGGCATTTTACCAGGGAAGAAACTGAGCTTCTGAGAAATCATAAGACTTGGCCAAGATTACCCAGTTAGTAAGTAGCAGAGCCGGAACACAAGCCCTGGTCTGTCTAACTCCAGAGCCCACAACCTTTCTGAGGTCGATATCAAGAAACGAGAGAGGGAAGGAGAGCCCTGGCTGGGCAGCAGGATGTCCAGGCATCGGAGGACGTGGACTCAGGGGTGCCTGGAGGTTGGGGGATGCGGGGCCGGCTGACTGGCAGGAGGGGTGGTCCCATCCCAGTCTGGATGTCTCGAGGCAGCGCAGACGCAGCTCCAGCCAGCAGGTGTCGCTGTGACAGCCATGCTCCCCAGGGTTCTGACGGAAGGAGGTAGAGGGAGATGGTCAAGAGTAAGATGAAGATTGTGAACACAAAGAAGAGACAACAAAGGAAAAACGGGGGCTGCACCTGCGCTGGAGATGGTGGGGAGGATGAAGGACGTCGCTAATGAAAAGTACCCAGCTGGGTGCTCAACACACAGGAGTCGTCTTCCCACTTTCCCACCTGTGAAATCTTAATTTCTCTAGGCCTCAGTTTCCTCATCTGAAAAATGGGTATACAGCAGCTGCTTCACAGGGTCGCTGTGAGGATGAAGAGTTACGTAAGTCTGGCACATTGCAAGGACTCGGTGAGTGTTTACTGTTGATTTCCCTCCTATGAGCAGCAACCTGCCCTGCTGGGGTCCCAGGGCTTTATCTCCCACACCCTCACAAACCCCCCAGTCTCACCAAGGACCTCCCTGGACACAGGGCAGGATCCCAAGAAGGTGGACGGAGATGCATGCAGAGTGTGTTCACCTGGAGGGTAAGAGGGTTTGGAAGTCGGTATCCCGGGCAGGTGACATCACTGCTTGGACCTGTTTCCTTGTCAATGACATAGGTGACAACGGCAGTGAATAAGCCAGCAGCAGATGTGAAACCCCTGGCCCAGAGCCTGGCACAGTAGCTGCAGGAATTTCGGTGCTGGTGTTGGGGCCTTGGGAGTCCCTGCTCTGTCACACATCGCCAACCGATTTGTGATTCTTAATCTGATATTCAGGAGCCTCTGATGACAGAATGGGGCCCTTGTGCTTGTGCAGGATTTCTGAAAGCCGGAGAACCATCCCATATTTAAGTGGGGAGAGGTTGCTCAAGCTGACAGAAGAGTCTCTGTTCTGGGGATGGGATCATCGGCTCTCCAGGAGGTCAGGAGGTGAGGCCTGCCCCCCAGAGCTGTCTTTGGCAAAGGGGAAACAAATTAATTATTAATCAATGCTCTGCTTTTTCAAATGGGATCTGGATGGGGGTGGCAATTAAAAAGTTGGGAGTCACTGATCTGGTTTACATTCCTCCCTTCACTCCAACGCCATTTTACAGGCAGAGACACTGGGCCCTAGTTGGGAGCCTAAAGGTCACCGGCTCCAAATTGGCCTGTGGTCTGGCAAGACTGGGGGTGAGGGGTCGTCATTCTGGTCCTCCACTGGGAGGGAACTAACATTTACTGGGGGCCTCGTATGTGTCAGGAGCTTTACAGGCCTTCTCGTGAATTGTCACAATAATCCTTTGAAATATTGTGCCACTTTACAGATGAGAAAAATGAGGCTCAAGTTAAATGCTTTACTCAGTCTCACTCGTCCCCTCGATGACTTGACTCACTTTATTTCCTCTGTCTAGAGCAGTGGTTCTCAAATGGGGGCAATGTTGCCCCTTGGGGACATTTGGCAATGTCCAGAGACATGTTTGGTTGTCACTATTGGGGCTGGGGGTGCATCTTGTGAGTGGAGCCCAGAGATGCTGCTGAACATCCTATAGTGCAGAGGACAGCCTCTGCAACCCGGACGATCTCATCAAAATGGGAATAATGCTGTTTGAGAAACTCCGGTCTGGAGAGCTCCACGCCCTTCCCTCTGGGTCACTCCTGAGGCCTGTCCTGAGTCCCTGCCTGGGAGAGGCTGCTCTTCCTTGTAGCCCCTGCAGCCACCATCTGTCCTAACAAGTCAGCAGGTCGTTCTGCCTCTCACCAGAGCTCTTTGCATAAATGGTATTGGATCGATAGTCAATAAATGCTGGTTGGCTTGAAACACAAGGTGGTGCCTGACTTTCTATTGACCCCTTGCTTCAATTAGGCTGGTGGCTCCTCCAGGACTGGAATGTGTGTGAGAGACCCTACAGCCTCTTTGTCCTCGCCAGAGAGGTAGCAGGCTTCCTGTTACTCCAAGTGTGCAAGTCGAGGTTGCCTGACCACTTACCCGTGCAGTTGTAGTACAAGGCAGAGGTTAAAAAACACAGGCTTGTATGTCAGAAAGATCCTGATTCAAGTCCCAGCCTTGCCGCTTACTCGCTGTGCAACCTTGGGCACGGTACTTAACCTCTCTGAGTCTCGGTTTCCTCATTTATGAACCAGAGATGATGACAGTAACCACTTTATAGGCTTGTTGTGAGGATCAAATCAGACAGCTCATGCACAGTGCTTCACATGCTGCCTGGCAGATGGCAGGCATTCTGAGAATGTTGGCTGTTTCTGTTTTTAGGAGATGCACGCAGCAATGGAGTTTCCACTAAATAATATGAAGGTTCCTTCTACCTCTGAAATTCCCCAAACATGCTAGGCTCTCTCACACCTCTATGCCTTTGAATGAGCTGTTCTTTTGGCCTGGAATGCTGTTCTCTCCACACGTCTTCCAAACACACTCCTCTTCATTCTTCAAGTCTCAGGCCATGTCGCCTCTTCTATGAAGCCTCCCTTGATTGCCGTCTTCTCCTATGCATCACCATGATTCTCCACTGCGTCCTGGGATCATAGTGCCATTGTAGCATCTATTCTGTTTTTTCGGAATTTTTTTGGACTAAATTTCCCCCCATCCAGTCTGAGGGCTCCCACACACAGGGATTAGGTCAGATCCCTCCTTGCACCCCAGCACCAGAACACGAACATCCTGAATATCCATAGACTGAACCCATTGGGTCTGATTATAGGAGGTCTCCCGGAAGGCTTCTTCCATAAATATTTATCAAGGGTCTCTCATGTCCTGGCACCATGCACTCTCCACCAATGATCAGCTTTTGAATCCACAAGGTCATAGGGAAGAGTGGAGGGAAGGAGACCGACAGTCCATTTCTTCTAGGCACTTGTTTGGTTTCTTAAAAATAATATAAGAGTATTATAACAATAATCAGAGTCCCTGTCGTGGTTTTAAAGTATGTCTACCAATTCTTTGACAATCTTCCCCTCAAAAAGTGGAGACTAATAGCTTACCCCTTCAGTGTGGACTGGACTCAGTGAGTCACTTCTAATCAACAGAATGTGGTGGAAGTGATGGTGTGTGAATTTTGAGCCTAGGTCTTGGGTCTCACTCTCTCGGGTCACTTGCTCTGGGGCACGCTGGCTGCCATGCTGTGAGCACACGCAAGCAGCCCAACAGAGAGGTCCACGTACAAAGGAACTGAGGCCTCCTGCCCACAGCCAAGTGATGAAGCAGTCTTGGAAGTGGACCCTCCAGCCCACCAAGTCTTCACACACCTGCAGCCCTGGCTCAAGTCTCAACCACAAGCTCATGAGAGACCCGGCCAGCACCACCAGCTAAGCAGCACCTGAATTTCTTTTAAAGATTTTATTTATTTATTTTTTCCCCCCAAAGCCCCAGTAGATAGTTGTCTCTCATAGCTGCACAACCTTCTAGTTGCTGTATGTGGGACACAGCCTCAGCATGGCCAGAGAAGCGGTGCGTCTGTGCGCGACCGGGATCCGAACCCGGGCCACCAGCAGTGGAGCACGCACACCCAACCGCTAAGCCACGGGGCCGGCCCATCACCTGAATTTCTTGACCCACAGAAACCATTGTGGGATAATGTTTGTTGATTTAAGCCACTAAGTTTTGGGGTAATTTGCTATTCAGCAGTAGAAAACTAATAGACCCCCCAAGCCCTAGAGCTGTGTTTCTCAACCCTGGCTGGGCATCGGAATTCTCCATGAGGCAGTGTGTGTTCAGTGGCTAGAGAATGAGCGCAGGGGTCAGAGTGCTGGGTTTAAACTCTGATTCTGCAACTTACTAGCTGTGTAACTTGGGATAAGTGACTTACCCTCTCCTAGCTTTAGTGATTCCATCTATAAGGTGGTGGTAATAGAACTTACCTTCTTAGGATTGGTAGGAAGACTAAACAAGAAAATACATGTCAATTCTGCCTAGAAGGTAATCTGTGAGAGAGAACGCTGGGGCCTGTCTGTCTTGTTTGTTGCTGTAGCCCAGTGTCTAGAACAGTGCCTGGAACACATCAGGTGCTCAGTAAATATTTCTCCACAGAGAATGAAGTCAGTAAACTGAGAGAACTCAAAAATGCTCGTTCATATCAGCTCCCTGGCTTTCCTACCTGTCTTGTCTGCTGGGTCCTCCTAACATTCTCCAACTCTAAGTGTGGAGCTCAGGACCCAGTCTTCAACCCTCTTCCCTGTCTACATTCGCTCCTTGGTGGCTTTATCCATTTTCATGACTTGAAACACCATCTCAACACCAGTGATTCCAAACTTGCTATCTTCAGCCCAGAACTCTCCTAATACCCAACTGCTGCCTTGACATCTCCACTTGAATGTCTAACAGGCATCTCACACTTAACGTGTCCAAAACCAAAATGCTGAAATCTTCCCCCAAACCTTCTCTACTGCTGTCCTCCCCATCTCAAGGGCAGCTCCGTCCTTCTACTTGCTCAGGCCAAAAATACTTGGAGTCATCTTTGACTCGTCTCTTTCACTCACATCCCACATCCAATCCACCAGCAATCCTGTTGGTCCTACCCTCAGAATATATTGGAATCCTGCCAATTCTCACCTCCTCCACTGCTGCTGCGTGACTGAGGCACCAGCATCTCTCACCTGGATTATCTTGAGGGCATCCGACCTGGTCTCCCTGCTTCAGCCCTTGACCTCCTATAATGTGTTCTCCACACAGTATCCAAACGGATTCTTCCCAGCTCTGTGCTGTTACTCCAATGGCTTCTCATCTTACTCAGATTAAAAGCTGAAGCCCTTATGCTGTCCTTCAAGGCCAATATAGTGCCTGACACGCCCATCTGACTTCATCTCCTACTACTCTCCCCTTTCCTTGGCCTCCTTGTTCCCTCCAATATTCAGGCATGCTCCCACCTCAGGGCCTTTGCATTTGCTGTTCCCTTTGCTTTCTATCTAACCTTCTTCAGGTCTTTCCTCAAAAATCTTTCCTCATGAGACCTTCCCTAACTGACCTGACATCCAATTTAAAAGTGAAATCGATCCCCATCCTGCACTCCCTTCCTTGTCCTGTTCCACTCCATGACACTTACCTACCATATATTTTACTGGTTTGCTTATGTGTGTCTCCTCCCAAGACATTCTCCACCAGAGCAGGGGTTACCGTCCGTTTTATTCACTGCTGTCTGCCCAGTTCCTGGCACACGGTAGGTGCTTAATAAATATTTGAAGGGTGAATTCAGATGCTCAGGGCGCAATGAATTAGAACCTGGTGTGTGGGTGGTGCCCAGAAATCTGTATTTTAAAAAGGCATCCCAAGTGCAGTTGGGGTTGAGAAGCCTGATCCCAGAACCTCAGCAGTAGAGAAGCCCAGGAAGATCATGCAAAGTCCAGCCCTCTCCTTTCACCAATGACGTCAGGGAGGCCAGAGCGGGCAGGAGTTGCCCAGGTCACGGGGTGGGTCGGGGGCAGAGGAAGAATTAGGATTTAGATATGGGCACCCAGCACAGGGCTCTCTCTGCAGCTCCGGTCGGCCTGGGCCTGCCCAGTCTGATTCCAGGGCAGACTGCGAGGGGAACTGCTGAGTCACTGGAACGGAGGCTCAGGGCTGGGGTCGCCCCCAGTGCCGGGTGGCAGTGGGGCAACATGGAGCTGCCCTCACCTCCTCCAGGTGATTGAGGCTGAGAGAGAGAAAGGCAGAGCTTGTCCTGGCCTCCCGACTCCTGAGGGACCCTCCCCTCCAGGAGCCCCAACTTTGCCCAAATTAACCTAGTGGCGAAGTTATGTCAGCGTGTAATTTCAAGACTAGATCACAGCCTTTGAAATGACTAATCCGTTAAAAAAAAAGGTAAGACTGACAGTAACAATTGAGCTTTGGGGAAATGGTCTTAAAGTCTAACTCTCATATGAGGGAGCTGGCTGGCATAACTTGTCAGGCCTCCGAAATGCTGGAGTAGGGGATGTTTCGAAAACATTTGAATGCCTCTTTACCAGGTCTAGGATTTCCCAAACCTGGATCACCTGGGGCACTTGTGAAGACGCAGGTTTCTGTCATCGCTCAGATGTTGGGTTCAGTGCCTCTTGGATCAGGCTCAGGAATTTGGGTTTTAAGGAATTCTTATGCTCTGCAAGTTTCTGTTTTCTTTCTTTCTTTTTTTTTTTTTTGAGGAAGATCAGCCCTGAGCTAACATCTGATGCCAAGCCTCCTCCTTTTTGCCGAGGATGATCGGCCCTGGGCTAACATCCGTGCCCATCTTCCTCCACTTTATATGGGACGCGGCCATACGGTGCGCGCCGGGATTCGAACCCGCGAACCCCTGGGCCACCATAGCAGAGCGCGTGCACTTAACTGCTGCGCCACCAGGCTGGCCCCTATGCTCTGCAAGTTTGAGCAACACTGCCCTGGGCCAGTAGCCTGTGGAGCAATGGATCTTGTAAGGCAGTGAGGCCTTGGTGTCAGGCCCTCCCTCATTCCTAATCTGTTCAGAAACGGCAAGACCCAATTCCAACGCATTAAAGAAAAACCGAGTGTGTCTGTAAACCCCAGCAGACTCTTACACTTGTCAGATGCATCTGTTGCTCCAAGGAACGCCTTGGGCACCTTTATGACTCAGCAGGTACTGAAGATGGTCTGTCCTACCTGGAGTCTTCTAATGGGCAGAGGTTGCTAGGAGATGCCCCAGGACAACAGGTGCGTCACTGGGCTTCGTGGCAGGAGCACCTTGACTGGTTCCAGAGTGATGGATTTGGACCCAGGCAGGCTTGACTCCTGTTCATGCTGACCATTACTCTGCTGTCCTAGCGCTCCCAAGTGGACACACATGGAGGTCACAGTCACACACATACCCCCAAGGACACATGTGTACACAGGGAAGTGAGAAAGCCTAGGTCCCCTGCAGACAAAACACTGCTTCCTGCTGTTCTCCTCCAACTCGCCCTTCCAGCCCGGCCAGTTCTAAAGTACGGCTCTAATTGAGAAGCTTCTGCTCAAAATCCTCCCATGCCATCACATCAGGTTGATGCACTTTGGTTTGACCTTCAGGGCTGCTATAACCTGGACATAACTCCTTCCCTTTGGACAGCAGCACAGTGGCCCCCAAAGATGTCCAGGTTCTAATCCCTGGAAGCTGTGAACGCGTTACATGGCAAGAGGGACTTTGCAGATGGGATTGGGTTGAGGGCTTTGAGACGAGGAAATTATCTTGGATTATCCAGGTGCGCCCAATCGAATGACAGGAGTCCTTAAAAGTGGAGAACCTTTCCTGGCTGTGGTTAGAGAGAGATGACAGAAGAATGGTCAGAGAGATGCGACATTGTTGGCTCTGAAGATGGACGAAGGGGGCCACAAGCCAATGCGGCAGCCTCTGGGAGTTGGAAAAGGCAAGGAAATGGATTCTCCCCTAGAGCCTCCAAAAAGAAATGAGACCCTCCAGACTTCTTGATTTTTACCCCAGTGAGACCCACGTCCAACTTCTACAGAACTGTAAGAATACAAATTTATATTAAGACACTAAAGTTGTAATTTATGACAGCAGTAGGAAACTAATACATTCCCCATTGAAGCTTCTTCCAACCAGTTAGTCTCTGGCTATTCTTAGCCCAGCCACTGTGTGTTTTCCTCCCTCCACACCTTTGCTCACGCCGTTGCCCCTGTCCGGGATACTCAGATCGCCTCCCTCTCCTGAGCTCCTGTTAACAAGTGCCTTTCACTCACACTGTCCTCAGCATCGACCACCTGCTGCCAGCATTCACCCTTCGGCCTGCTCACCCTGTGCTCTCCTCACTGCACCATAAGCTCCTTGAAGGCAGCCTCTGTGGCTTATTTTCCTCTGGACCACGACCAGCAGTGGTCCACTGAGGTTTGCATAATGGGCCTGGGGCATTCTTATGTACCATCTCTGGTTCTTAGCCCCTAGCTGCCTCAGGATCACCCGGGGATCTTGACAAAAACCCCAATTCTTCCAAATCACCATGAGATAATGGGAGGCAGCTCCCCATGTATTACTGGGGGAAAAGTTCCAAGATTCAGAGATAAGCGAAAAAAGCAGGGAGTTGAAGAGTGAGACTATGTTATCATTTGTGCAAAAAAGGCGAAAAATATTTACATAGTTTTAAAAAGAATTGACTATCTTTAGAAAATACGAAAAATAGGTAAGAAGACAACCCCCTGGAACTTTCTGAATTCTGTACCATATATACATATTACCTATTCACAAAAGTAGATACAATTTTAAAAATTCAAAGTATTAATCCTGGCTGCATTGCCAGAAAGGATCCAGGATGTCCCAGGTGGGGCGCAGGAATCTGTGTCTAAAGCACCGTGTGCAGCTCATTCCACGGCAGGAACTGCATTGTCAGGAAGAGGGCAGGGCCAGGACGCAAAGGTATTTGGAAGCATAAACTTAAAACGCACTTAATCTGAAAAACAAATAGAAACCTCTCCAAGGGATTGTGAAGCCAGGTTGGGGAATCCACTGATTTCGTCCCACCTCTGCATTTTGTGGTCCAGGGAAGAGAGGGAGAGTGACTTGCCCAAAGCTACACAGCCAGTCAGAGGCACAGGCCAGTGGCCCAGGAATGTGTGATAATGACAATGACATTGACTCCCAGCCCCTGCCCACCCTCATGCAGGGACCCTGCTGAGTCACAGGGCAGGAGGACAGGAAGATAGAGAAGAGAACACCATCTTTAATCAACCCACCTGCACAGAGACCAGGGGAACTCTCCCTGCCTTGCATGGTCCCAGTGAGAAGAGAACTTGGTCATCTTGCAAAAACCGTCTTATAAAAACAAAGGCTTCAAAGCACCAGTGGCCGAACCCATTGAGTAGAAAGGGGGCTGGGAGAGCGGGGGTGAGATGACAGCTGGAGGCAGGAGGTGGCCCAGTGGCAGCATAGCAGCCAGACCTGAAGGCAACTGTCCTCATTTGCACTGTACCTATCAGCTAACTGGGTTGACCATGTGGGACCTTGGTGCCTGTGGTGACCAGCGGAACTCCTGGGGCTGGCTCCTTGCACAGCCCTGCAGATGGGATGATGGGGTGGGATCCTAGTTCAGGCTATTTTGGCCTTAGACAGTAGGGAATGCTACATCAGAGGGCAGAGAGTGAGGAATCTCCCAGAGTGGTCACCATGGATGGGCTTAGGTATGCAAAGGGTCTCCACTTCCCTCCAGTTCCCCACGCCTCGTGCCCCCCTTCCTAACCCAGGGCCACTCCCATTTCACAGACCAGGAAGCTGAGGCCTGACCCTCCTGCCCTCAGACTCACCAGCCAGGGCACAGGACGCAGGGTCCTCATGGGTGCCTGTGGAGGGAGGTGGGGAGAATGAGCTCCTGTCTCTGCTTGCTCTCAAGGAAGGGTGCTGGCCCTCCTGACCCCCAACATGACCCCCACCCACATTCTGCCTCTTAACGCCTTCAGGCCTTTTTAGAGGCTGCTTCTGGAAGTGGAGTGGTCACAGACACTGATGATCTGTGAACACTGGTGACCGGGCAGTGCTGACTAGCCTTCATCCACTCTGGAACCACAGATCTTCTGATGGTGAGGTGGATGGAGCCGTCAGCGGTTGGCGGAGTTGCTGAAGGGGTAAGGGATGATGGGTGCAGCAGACCCAGCCTCAGGGACCTGAAAGGGGGTGGGGTGACTGAGTTGTGGCCCCCCTTTCCTGGAGAGAGCTTGATGGGTTTGCCAGCAGTGGACAGAGGAAGGCTTCCCTGTGGGTCAGGCTGAATTCAGGGCTCTAGGCTCCATCCATCTGGTTCCCGACAAGAGAATGGGTATATTGCTTTAAGAGGTGTTGGCGAGTGGTGGCAGTGATGTGTGAGTGGGGTGTAGATCAGATGGGTTCTAGAGTATCCAAGCTGGAAGGGGGCTTGGAAATGGAACTCAGAGACCAGACATCGGGTTTTGGAGTTTGAAACTGCAGAAAGTACACTGTGTTCAGGACCTGCCTCCACCAAAAGCCTAGCTGTGTGGCCTCAAGCAAATTGCTTCACATCTCTGGGCCTCAGTTTCCAATATCTGCAAAGCGGGAATTACAATCCCAGCCTAGCCCAGGGAATTGAGAGCAAAATGAGAAGGCTCGAAAGAGCTCCATCTGCTAAGGGATTATTTTAATTATTTGAGGTGGGGAAACTGAGGTCTAGAGAGCACAAGAGCTTTGCCAGATGTCACACCGAGAGTCAGTGATGGAGCTGCGATGAGAACCCAGGACTCCTGCTCCCAGTTCCCGGTAACTTTCCCCAGAGCTGGTGAATAAGTGTGGTGAGATGCAGTGAGTCCGTCCTTCCTGCCGTTTCTCTCTGGACAGGGGACAGGGTGCTGGGTGAAGGGTGAAAGAGAGGCTGGAGAAGGGAGGGAGGCCCTAGCGCACGTCAAGGCTGAGATAAAAAAAATACAAACCCGGTGATCCCCCTGCCCCGCCCCGCCCCGCCCCGCCCCTGAAATCCAGGCTGCGAAGGGCCAAGTCCAAGTCCGCAGGCTGCAGTCGGTCCACGGGCCGCCAGGGGGCGCGCCTGCCGTCTTGGCCCGAGCTCGCGGCAGCGGCTGTCAGTCTAGCCCGGAAGCGCCGTGCGTGGCTGGGAGTGGAGCAGAAGCTACCCTGACCTGCAGGAAACAAACGCGGGTTGGGGAAGTGGACTCCGAAGTACGGGGTGGAGAGATCCGCTGCCCTCCCCACTCCTCCTCCTTTCTCCTACACTAACGCAAGGGCCCTCCACCCCACCCCGCTCCGCGCCATGACCCACGTGTACAGAGGCTGCAGTTGTAAATGCGACGTCTTCTGGGGCGCCTGGTATCCGTAGGAGTCAAAGCCGCCGATGAAGTCAACTGCGGAGGGGGAAGTGGCGCACGGTTAGGGACGGGCCTGTGGGGGCGAGTTACGGGAGGCTGGGTCCTGAAAGCGAAGAATCTGAGGGCCAGACCCTCAGAGCCTTAGGGGCGGGGCTTTGCTGCCGGATCTTGAGGGATGGGCCTATGGGGGCCGGGCTTGGAGGAACCCGGCCAGGAGTGGGCCAAGGCCCTAAAATGAGGGATGGGTGTGGGTGTGGGGCCGTCCTTAAAGGGGGAAGGCTCTTGGGGGTGGGGCTCGAGCCACTTAAGGGGGCAAGACCTCTGGAGGGGGAGGGGAGGACATGGCACTGCTTGACAGGGGTTGGGGCTCCACAAGGCCCTGAGTGGCAGGGTTCTAAGAGGGGCGGGTAGGGGAGCGGTGCCGGGGCCGTGGACTGGACACCTGGATGTCTGGGCCTCAGCCTAAAATGGGCTTGTTCTGCAAGACCCCCACCCACTCCTGCTGCCTCTTCTCCCTAAGAGGGGCCCCTTGGCCGCCCCAGGGCTCCCTCCCCCAGAGGTCGCTCCAGCCCCTGTCCAGGGTGCTGAAGGCGCGGGGTGGCGCGAGGCCAGGTTTCCCCACTTCCCTAGGGGCGCCGCATGCACGCACGCACTCACAGCTGTCCTCCTCCTCCAGGAACACTTTGCTCACGTAGCAGGCGAACACGAAGCCGAACAGCTAGGGGAGGGAAAGAGGAGTGGGAAGCTCTTCCTCCACCCCCTGCCCACCCGCACTGGAGGGGCAGAGGGGCGGGTGTACTAAGATGAAGGCAAACCCAGAACAACTTCAAGTTAAATAACTGAGCCTTAACCTCAAATATACCTGGTTCCCTTCTCCGTCCGGGGAAGGTGACTTTGGACAAGTAATTATCTTACCTCTTTGAGCCTCAGTTTCCCCAGCTGGACCTGGGCAGTACCTTATGGCTTGTTAAGGGGAAAGAGGATTATGTGACTTTGTGTGTGTAAAGTGCCTAGGGCAGGGCTGGCCCTTCTAGAAATGGGAACTATTACTATCTTGGAGCCATTCTTATTTTATTTTCACAACTCTGTGAGGTTGATACTGTCATTCCTTTTTGTGAATAAGGAAACAAGCTTGGAGAGGGCAAGCGTCTTGTCCAAGGTCACACAGCAGGTATATTGGAGATTTTAACCCAGGACTGACTCTTGGTCTGATGCCTCATCCTATTCATTAAACTTGCTCACTCCTGATTTGGGACTGGGGCAGGGGTGAAGGGAGGTGGTACCGGATATGGAAACAGAGTGAGGTGGTACCAGATATGGAAACAGGCTGGATGACCTAGGTTTCTCCCTTAACTAGGGCTAAACAAAGCGGTTTGTGGACTCTACCTCGGGGGGTGTGTGGGGTAGGGGGACAGGAGGACTCACAGCCAGGAAGATCTGCAGGGCGCTGCTGAGTGCTTCAATGTAGGGATAGTCAAGCAGGCAGCCGGTGACAGAGATGACATGGTGGTCCTCCAGGGCCAGGCGGGAGTTCAGGACAGGTGTCACCAGGCAGCCTGGCCCATTCTCCATCCACCAAGAGCGGTGCAGGGACGTGTTGAAGGTCATGATGAAGTCCCGGTCCTGGGGTCAGAGGGGCCTAGGATACTGAGCTGGGGGGGAGGGGATCCTCCCCAGGCCCCAAGAAACTTTATCTGCGAGTCTACATTTGGCCAGTAGGTGGCGCTTGATGACCATGCAGGCCTCACTCTTCCATCAGAGACTGAAGGGGCTGGTGCTAACCCACAGGAGCCCCAGAATTTCAGGCTGGAAGGGACATTAACAGTGACTGGTCCAATTTCCCAGCCACTGGTGAAATCCTCAATACAGACCCCTTCATGGCCCATTCAGCCTCTCCACTGCTCTCCGTGTGTGTGACCCTGGGCAAACCTCTCCTCTCTTGGTCCTTGGTCTCTCCATTTGAAATGGAGAAGGGGCTGGCCTAGATCGGCAGTTCTCACCCACGGTGTGCATCTACGTGTTCATCAATCCATTACCCATGCGGCCAGTTAACAAATATCACTGTGTGCTGACCAGGTGCCCAGCACCAAGATGTGCGACCTTGTTTCATCCTCCCAGCAACCACATGGTTGCTGCACTTACTAGATGAGGAAACTAAAGCACAGAGAGAGTAAGCCACTTGCCCAGGGTCACACAGCTAGGAAATGTTCGAGCTGGGATATGAATCTAGAAGAACTACAAAGCCAATGGTCTCATTCATATATTTTGCCTCCTTTCTATCTAAAAATAGAAGTTGTATCCTCTGGGCTTGCTCTAACTTCCACTTTCTTCCATAGTTCTCCATGTAACGCGGTCTACTCAATTTTCCCCGAACAAACTCTAACTAGTCTCTTTCTCTTCTGAAAAATATCAGTAAGAATTGGACTCAAATCTTTGTGGTCTAAGCAGTACACAGGGCACAGCATTTTCACCTCCCTTGCACTGAACAGGTGTGGGGCCTAAGAGTAGCTTTCTGGGCCACCACATACTGCTGGTTTCTACTGAGCTGTGGTCAGCTGGCACCCCAGCCCATCTTTCCACAGACTGCCCTTCAGTCTTGTCTGCTCCATCACTTGTTTCTGAGAAGTGCACAGGAGGCCAGAAACAAAAATGGGGCGGTGGAGGATGAGAGCACAGACGATTTGCGTGTGTAGAGGGAAGTCTCGTCAAGAGATGATGCCCCAGACCCCCCAGACGCACACCACACAGGAGCCCTTGGGGTAGGGGATGAGAAGGGTCAGGCTCTGCCCTCTGGCACTGCCAGGCCTGAGGCTTACCTGGGACAGCTGTCCAACCTCCAGGTAGAAGCAGATGATAAACGCATTCCAGCCAACCCAGAGCACCAGCCAGGCTGCGTACTGGGGAAAACAGAGGTGGGATCAGGATGGGCGCTGGGGGAGTGGGGATAGGGCATATCAATGGAGACAGAGCTCAGGGACTGAGGAGAACTTTGCAGGGGGAAATGACAACACCTCACTCAGAGAACACTTTACAGTTTAGAAATCATTTTTACAGCCATTCAGTCCTTACGACAGCCCTGCAGGGAAGGCACTGTCCTCTCTTTAATCAAGCCTAGAGAGGAGGTTTAAGTTTTCCAAGATCACACAGCTAGGAAGAGGCAGGGCTGGCACTCAAACCGTCTGGTAGCTAATCCTATCCACTCTGAAGAAAACAACAGACACAGGACGGCATCCTACCCGTGGCAAAGAGCTAGAGATTTCCACCCAAGTCCTATGCCTGCAATTCCAGTGGCTGCCATGGCAGACAGTGCTGTTGACAGCGGTGCCTGGGGCTTTCCCGAGAACTGGAGAGAAGGGTTCTCTTACGTCAGGTGAGAGAGAGCTCTGGAAGGGCCCTGGTCACCTGGCTGTGGGAGCCGAGCCAGTGGGAGGTGGGGAGAAGCCCTCCAATGAGTGGGAGGGGCTCTGGTGGAGCACCACATTGTGTGTCACTGTTATTCTAGGTGTCAGGCATTTACGTAGTAAATCTACCGGAAAGCCTTTTCCCTGAAGAGAGTCTTATGAATGCGTCACTGAGGAAGAGCAGGGGGCCAGGGTGAGCCTAGTGAAAACAGGAGCTTGACAGAGACCGTCAAGGACCAGGGCTTGGAAAGAGGAAGCAGGAGGAGGGGGCCAGGGACACAGTCCACTCCTGGGACTGGAGCACAGGAGGCACTGACCTCAAAGCCACACTAGCCATTCTCAACCACATTCTCGAAGAATATCAAGGGACAAAAGCCAAGCCTTCCTGAAGCAGCCTGAGAAACCAAACAAGACAAGGCCCCTTCCTCCCACGGGCTGTCTGAGGCAGTGTGGTGACGTGGCAGGAACCTCCGCTCTGGATCTGATGCTCTAATCCTGCCACTTATGAGCTGTGTGACCTAGGAAGGCTCATAACGTTTCTGAGCCTCATTTCCTCACCTGGAAAATGGAGACGGTAAGATAGACCTTGCAAGGCTGTTGTAAAGATAAGTAAAGCATGAAAAACTCTTAGCAGTGTGCCTGGCGCATGGTAGGCACTCACTAAATGATCTATGTTGTTAATATTGGGATTTTTCCCTAGAAAATTCTTTAGGAAAAATACCAATCTTGTCTCCGCTGAGCAAAGAAGCATTTGGACTTGGGGATCCACGCCACTAGCTGGCCTAGAGCCCAGACAGGGCAGGGGTCTGAGTGTGTGGGGTGGGGGGCAGTTCTGGCTGGAGGAGCAGGGGGAGGGCTGAGGGTGAGGAGGGGGGCTTCTTGGAGAGAGGCCAGGTGAGTCGTACCAGAATGAGGTACCGGGAGCGGTACTGCACGGTGCCAAAGATGCCCAGGATGACCGCCATGATGTGCAGGAAGTTGGCGAGGATAGGAGCCCACTGGTAGCCCAGGAAGTCAAAGATCTGCCGCTCCAGCGCAGCCACCTGTGGGAAAGAGCAGCTGAGGCCACGGTCACCCCTTAGAAGCGGAGGACAGGGACTCCTCCTCGACCTCGTGAAGCAGGTGACACCAGTTACCACGGTGATGATGGTGGCACCATGGCCTGATGGTGCACAAGTCTGAGAGCCATCCCAGCCCCGCGGTACTGAAGGGATGCTGGGAGGTGGGGCAAGTCTGTAGGGGCGAGAGGGGGACTGAGCCCTGATCACCACTTTTGGGTGGGCTGCGGGGAGACAGGAGTCAGGGTTCAGAACACCTTCCTCCCTGCCGAGAGCCCTCTCCCCCAGCAGCTCCTGCACCCTCCCCAAGTGGGGCTCTCAGCTGGTGGAATGAGGATCCAGACCGCCTCCCTCAGCCCTGGGGGGGCAGGGAAGGACCTAGGCCTGAGTCACCTCTTCTGGAGGTTGTCCTGGCCCATGGAATCCATGGGCTGCAGAGAAAGGGATTTTTTTCACTCCCCTTCCAAGAGGGGGCTGCAGCAGATTGCAGAATTGGCCTCAAATCGTTCCTCTCCCTCTTTCCATGCTCTTTGGCAGTGTCCTCCCACCCTAACTCTGTGCTTGGTCATGTGACTTGCTCTGCCCAATGGGACCTGAGCAAACACACAAAGGCTTGAAAACAGCTGGTGCCCTGGAGCCCGCCTACTTGCTACACGTGTGACACAGAGAACACCCTGTAAAAGAGCCCAAGCTGACCTGCTGGAGGAAGAGAGCCACATGGAGGAGGACCGAGGCCCCCCAGCTGACAGCCGGTCAAGCATCAGACACGTGAGTCAGGCCATCCTAGATCATTTGGATGCCAGCCAACCCACCAGGTGACCACAGACACGTGGCCCAGACCAGAAGAATCTCCCAGCTGACCTACAGAACCAGGAGCTAAATAAAATGGTTCTTTCAAACCACTGAATTTTGGAGTGAGTTGTTACACAGCAAAAGCTGACTGATACAGGACCCCATCAACACTCCCTTTCCAGCAGCCCCAGTTCCATCTTTCAGCTGACACACTAGGAACCCAGGTACCAAGGACACCTATTGTTACTGACTGTCCAATATCCCTTCTTCTGGTGACAGAGCCCATCTCTTGGTTGGGAAACCACCTCCCGGACACTCAGTCCATGTGGCTTGGGTGGGCTGAGCCTACTTGTAGTTTCTGCAGCGGGCTCGTGGCCCAGGCCTAACCAACCAGTCCACACACAGGGATCTGTTCCGGGATGGGCACCCACTCTTGCCCTTCTCCTGAGTCTCCCTGGGTGTTTGCTGGAGCATCGGGACAGAGATGCTCTCTAGCTGCCAGGGCACCTGAATGGGTGCAGTGTGAGCTTGGAGCTGTTGGTGGCCATCTTTGCCACCTCATGGGGACAGCCTGCTGAGGAGGAAGCCAGAGCTGAGGGACAGAGAGAGAGTGAGAGAGGAAGAGCAAACAAGAAAGGAGTGTGTCCTGGTGACATTGTTTTAGGTCCTAGAATCTAGCTAAACCTAAAATGAATCCTCCCTCCTTGTAAGTGTGATTCCTGTCACTTGCAGCCAAGAGTCCCAAGAAGAAGAGAGAAGACGATCTGGCTGGGGAGGGAGAGGGAAGATTTGGATAAAGTGAGAAGATCCCAGAAGGCTTTCGCCTGGCAGGGAGGCTGGAGGAGGTGGAGCTGATGCTACTACACAGATGGCAAGGCTTGGGCAGAGACCCAGGAAGCTGCAGGCCCAAACCTGGCACCCAACCTGGTGCCAGCCCGCCTCTTGTTGGTGACTCCCCTCCCAGGGCCCTGCAGATTGGAAAGAGCTTTCCAAGTTCTTCTCTCACTGGATATTCCTTGGCAGAAAGGCAGAGCTGAGATCATTATCTCATTTTGAAGAAAGAGACCGTGAGGCTCAGAGAGGGGAAGTGACTTGCCCAAGGTCACACAGCAGGTTGGTGGCAGAGCCAGGCAGCCTTTCTCTGCCACCTGTCCCATCTTGGCACCAACTCACCACCATTCCCAGTTGGCACTGGCCTGGGAGTTAAGAGGTATGGGTTCTGGTTGAGAGTCTGACACTGACTCCTGGGTGACCTTTGGCAGGCCACCTTCCCTGCTGAGTCACTAGCTCCTCTTCCATACACAGAGGCCACTGGACTAGAGGACCTTCAAGGGCCCTGCCAGTTTTGACTCCAATGGCCTGCTGACCTTGAGGGAGAAACTCCCCAAGCCGCTCCCCCTCCCAAAAGCTCCTGCCCCACTTCTGTTCTTTCCACCCTGACTCTGCCAGGCCTTAGGGAGCCCTGGTGGTTTGGGGTCCAGCTTGATGCTTAACTCAGCTAGCACCTGGCCCCGGCAAGGAGGCTGCCATCAGAGGACGGAGGAGGCGGCTGTGACAGAGTTGCCCAGGCTTATAGTGTAGCTGGGGAGACATCCTGCCTGGATGTGCCTACGCAAAACATGACAGCGCCCCCACCCCCACCCTGGCCCTTGCTCAAAACCCTCTGTGTCCTCAGGGACTTCATGATAGAGTGAGCAGTATGGGATAGCTGCCAAAAAAAAAGAAGCTTCGGAGTCCCTAAAACTCAGGTTCAAATTGCAGCTCTGCTGTGTGACTTAGGGAAAGTTACTTTCCCTCTCTGAGCCTATTTCTTCAACTATAAATAGGGAAGCTAATCCCTCCCTTGAGAAGTTGTTGTGAGGACATGGAGACAGCACATAAATTAACAGACAATTAGACTTAATAAACGGTGGCTAATTAGTAGAAGACTTAATAGTCAAAGCTTCTTAGTTTGGCATTGATAGGATCTGGCTCAATCCTTTACTCCTGGTCAGCTCCAGCCCCCAAGCAGCTGAAATAACATTTGAAGTCCCACCTTCATTTCCCTTTTCTACATCCAAGTCCTCCCTGGTCTTCGAAGCACAGCACAATTCCTTCCTTTTCTAGGAAGACCTCACTGCCTGGCCCCACAGGCTCTCTCTTTCCACTGAATATGGAGCATTAGCTGCTTCTGTCACTCTCGGCCACCACTCCAGCCTCCTGCACCCTCACATCCAACACGCTCTCATTCATCTACACCCCATCCACATCCATTTACCCAACCTTCCGACACCTGACAAGTCCTCATCCACCCAGGTCCATCATTTATTTATTCACAGAACGTCTAGTCTGTGTCAGGCCCTATGCTGGCACTGGCATGCAGAAGCTGTGATCCCTGCCCTTTGGGAACTCAGAGGCTAGTAGAGGAGATGGATGGGAACTGAGACAGTCACAAACCAGTGCAGTCAGTGCAATAACCCAGGCCTGAATGATGCTGTCTCTCCCTCCAGTGAGGAGTGCAGAGATCGATTTAAATACATATGTATTTTTAATTGAGATTCCGCATCTTATGAATATCTCAATTCTAGAGGTATTATTTCTTATTAGAAAACCAAGTCAAATATTCCAGAACTTCTGCTTGTGCAGCAGTGATGTGCAGCTAATTAACAAATAAAGATAAGAACAAAAAATTGGAGGATTATCTTCGCCATCTGGTTACACCAGCTTGGACACAATAATCTGAGGGCCGCAGTGATTGTAAATCATAACTGGCCTCGGCGTGTCTTTTTTACTTCGATGGGAGGAATTGTGTGGAGACAACAGCAACCTACTCCTTTGCAAAAATTTCAAGAGCATGTGCACTGAGGGAAAATACGACTTTGGGGATACTTTAACCTGGTCAGCCTGCAAGCCAGGTCAAGCAAGCTTCTTGAGTCTCTCTCTGAAGTGGGCCATGCAAGCTCCTGAGGGCAACTGATGCAGCCCCCTCCCTGATCTCCTGGCAGAGGGAGGCTGGCCACCCACCGCCACCATCGAGTGCTTTTTCTAAAATACTAATCTGGCCGAGTCACTGTCATCAATGCAGCCCAGAGAGCCTGGAGTAATTCCTACAGCCTCTGGCTTGCCAACTCCCCAGCCACACAGGACCTGAAAAAGGCAGGATGAGTCCCCTGAACATAGTCCCACAGTGACAGACGACAACAAGTCACCCAGATTCTGTCTGGATCTGTCAACGGCCACAGAGTAAGTCCCACATGTCTGTCCACCAGGCCTCTCTACCCCGACCTCCACAAGGCTCTGTGCTGCTTTCCCCCGACCCAGCTCTCCCCAATCCCCTTTCAGGAGCCCTTCCAAACCAGCAAGGACCCCTATAGCCTCAGCCCCTTCCCTGAGGGAGCCCCCACCTCTTACATGTTGCACCCAAGGACGCTGCTTTCTCCGCAGTCTTCTCAAGTGACTCTGTTTTTCTTCTCTCATCCCCTGTTCCTCAGGCCCAAAGGTGGGGTTGATATCCTCTGGGGCCCCTAAGCTGCTTGCAGAACTGTACGACCCTGTGCCCCTGGGCTCAGGCCCTACGGCTATCCTACCCTCTTCCACGGCTGGCCTCGTCGTCCACCGGCCTTCGGATCTTCCCTTCTTTGAAACGAGTTTGATCCCTGCACCATCCTGGTCAACTCTGACACTCACCCAGCACCCCAACCTCTCAGTCTCTGAAACTCCTCTCCCGTGACCTTTCCCTCCATTCCTCCTCATCCACAGCCAGCCATTGGACCGTGTCATCACCTGTAACTGCCCTGCCTCCAATGTCACCGATTCCACAGCCCCTCTTGGATCACCCCAGCTTGCTCCCCAGCACCCTTCGCGATGACGATCCCAGTCCAGCTGGTCAGGTCCCCAGCCCCCGTCCCTCTACGCCCTCCCATTCCCCAGTTCTTCACATCCCAACTTGGCTTCTGAGGTCACAAGATCCCTCACTTCCACATCAGCTTTGCCTGCACCCCAAACTCTCACATTCCTCTGCCTTTTCATTACACCTGTCAGGAAATGCCACACTTGGATGAACCCAATGAACAGTTTTCTCAGTGCGTGCAAAGCAGCCACGCGCTGCTGGACAGACACTCCATGGGGCAGACTGGGGCCACCGTAGACCCGTAGTCATCGACTTCAAGAGGCTCCCCGATGCTGTCTCACAGGCCGACTAGGCTTCTCTGGGGAGCTCACTCTCCTTGATGACTATTTCAGATCTTCTCACTGTCCTCAACCCCCCTGGGGCCCCTTCACCCTCACTCCCAGTGAGCACCTGGTCTCCCTCCCCCACCTGCTGTATTTGAGGCACGGCCCCTCCTGCCCCCCAATGCTCCCACCTCACCCTGGACCCCATCTTATCCTGTCTTCCCAGGAGCACAGACCATCCACGGGCCCTTCTCTTGTGTAAACTCAACCTTTCCCCCTGCCCAGGATCCTTCCCACTGGCTCCTAAACACGCTCGAGCCTCTCCCATTAAAAAAAAAAGGCCCTGATCCCCCTCCAGCTAATGCCAGATCTGTCTCAACGCTCTCATACCTAAAACTGTTTCAAGGTCTCCTCATCCTCCCTGCCACTCAATCCTCTGCCCACTCACCTACTACAATTTGGTCCAGTGGTTAACAGCAGAGCCTGGGTTAGCATCCTGGTGTCACTCATTTTTCTACAACTCTGGGCAAGTCACTTAACCTCCCTATGCCTCAGTTTTCCCACCAACAGAATGGGTATGATTCACAATACCTCCCTCATATGGCTGAGAGGAGAGTCAGTATTATTTAAAATTACATTTTAATAATTTAAAATGCAGACCTTGCCGCCCCCTCCCTGGCTTAATTTTTTCCATGGATTTATCATCGACTAACATACTCCTCGCTCCTTATTTACTGTCTGTCTCCTGCATCAGAAGGCAAGCTCCATGAGAGTAGGGATTTCTGTCTGAGATGTGGCCAGTGGTGAGAGCCGTGCCTGGCACACTGCTCGCGCTGAAGTTAACTCAGTCTCCACCCTCCCTGGCTGCTGCCAGGAATCCGGTGCAGCTCATCCTCCCGTGTGGTCAGGCCCCTAAATACCAGAACATCCCAGGGCCACGTCCCAGCCCCTCTTCATGCTCCACTGTCCCAGCATGCCCACCCAGCTTCACTGACCACCTGCTCACGTTTCAGCGTCCAGCACCTTTATAACCAACTACCCATTGGATGGCTCATCATGAACTTAATACGCCCAAACCTGGTCCATTTCCAGTGTTTGGGGCCCCATGACGTGTCCAGCCGCATGAGCTAGAAAGCTAAACTTTAGGTCCTGGTCTCCCTCCTGCTCTCTCACCTCAATGCCCAGCCTGTCATCAGGTCCTGGCTCTCTGATCTCCGAATCTCTCTCACATCTGGCCCCTTTTCTCCCTCCACTGTCTTCTCTCACCTGGCCATTGTAGTACCAGCCCTCCCGCCCCCCAGCCTACTTCAAGCCTAACCTGCCCCTCTCCTTTCCAGAGTGAAGCCTACACCAGGTTCCCCTGCTGCCCCTCCCCCTGCCCTTAGCTCCCCACTCCCACCTCTGATTATTTATTTATCGGGTAGCTGCCAGCTGAGGGGATGCGGTTGCCATGGGAACCTTCAGCCCCGAGTCAGGGCTGCCTCTGTTCTCAGTAGGATGCTCTTGTCTGTCTAGACGCCAACCCCAGGAGCCCAACACCAGGTGGGGGGTGGGGGGCAAGGGATGAATAATGCAGATGGGCCCACCCCAGCCCCAGGAAGCTGGCTGGGGGAGAGGGCAGAAGGGGGCTGGGCTCGGGGCCACAGAACCCATCAGAAGCCTCTTGGGCCCAAGCCCTTGGCAGCCAATTCTGCAAGTCAACTACTTTCCTGGCCAAAATTCCAGCCATGTCACCAAGGGCCTTAGACATAGAAGTCAGGCTGCCAGAGGAATGACGAGGGAGGGGTCACCGAAGCTTTTGGAGAATGGTTTGGTCCAGCCTGGTACTGTCTCTTTCATTGAATTTAGTTCACAAAGGGCTGATGCAGGAAGCGCTCCCCATCTGGGGTCAGGCAGACCTGAGTTCCATCCCCAGCTCAGTCCCTGACTCACTGTGTGACCTTGGGCAAGTTACTCCCCATCTCGGAGCTGGTGTCCTCACTGGGAAAATGTCCTGAGGACTCAGGCAGTGCATGTAAAGCTCTCAGCCCGGCGCCCGGCACACAGTTGGTGCTCAGTATACGGCAACAGCCTCTGTTTCGCTGCATCCCTGAACTCAAGCCCCCCTTTTCCCAATGGATTTCTGAGGCAGCTGACAAAATTAAACACGACTTAGCCCCTCATCCGTGAAATGAGCGAGTGGGACCGAAGCCACAGCCATAGACGGCAGAGCTGGAAGGACCCCTGGAGATGCCCCTGTCCAACCCCCTCATTAGGGAGGTGAGCAAACTGACAGCAGAGAGGGGCAGGGACTTGTCTAAGGGGGGGTCATCTCACTCTCCCTGAGCTCCGCTCCCCGCCTCCCAGGCTCTGGGGCCCATATGCGGTCAATGCCATTTGAGCCTAAGTTGAAATCCACATCCAACGAGAGATTAAAAGGAGCACAGTCAGGGAGACCAGGTAGTCCTTGGCAGGGTCAGGAGGATGGGCCTAGTAGGGACTCAATTTATTGACCAAATATTTATTGAGCACCTACTGTGTGCCAGGCCCTGTGCAGGGTGTAGGGCGATGAACCAGCTGGCGTGGCTCCTGCCACAGAGAGCTCAAGTCTAGAGACAGACACCGCAGTCCTCTGGGAGCTGATGATGGGGGCTTCTCTGCCAGGTTGCCCACTCACTGTGTGTAGTGACCTGTGGGGACTTCCCCCAACACACACGCGCACACACACTCCCTTTCTTTTCCAGGGCTCCCGCAACACTTCTGCCTCTCTCTGTCCCAGTCTGGATCTCGCTGGAAAACAGCCAAGTCTATCACTATTAAATGAAAAAAACAAGCTGTAGAACAATATGGTTCCATTTATGGGAAAAAAAAAAACAGAAGCAAAAAAATAAAAAAACGACTGACACGAAACACATTTGACTATAAATGCAGAAACAAGAGCCAGGGAAACCCACAACAAATGGTTACGAGAAGTTCTCTCTAGGGAGTGGGAATGGGAAGACAGGGAGACTTTTACTTTTAAATATGCACGCTTGTGTATTTCTGAAATTTTTTACAACAAAGTTATATTTTTTAAAAAGTTAAGAAAAAATGTTGTGAAATGTAGATTCATCACTTAGACTATGAGAAAGAGCACTAGAGGGCTCAGAGGATCTGTGGTCTCCTTCTCTGATGCGAATGTGCTGTGGGACCCTGGGCAAGTCTCCTCCTCTGGGCCTCAGTGTTCTCATCTGTACAATGGGGGCCTCTGTGGCTCCAAATCGCTAGCTAGGCCTGCAGTTGCTGCTGACTGCCTGAGAGCCTACTGGCCCTTTCTCCCCAGAAGCTGGTTCTGCTGGCCCCCGGCATGGCTTGTCCCTAGGTTCTGCCTGTGTCATCACGGCCCTGCTGCCCCCTGCCTGACCACACCCAGATCCGTCACCACCCCTCCTCCGGGTCCTGCCAGCCAAGGTGCCCTCTCCCCACCTCCTCATCCCAGCCTTAGTGCGGCCACCTTGATGTGAAGGTTCCCCTTTTACAGAGGAGGCTCAGAGCAGTCACTGAGCCTCCTGAAGTCACTCGGACAGGAGGGGCAGGGCTAAGGTCTGAGTCCTCGTCTCTACACCCACTGCTCTGTCCTCTCACAGTCTCTCCAGAGACAGGGGATGGACAGGGGTTGGATCAAAGGGCCTCTCACGAGTCACCCAGCCCAGCCTCCCACAGGCAGTGATGTAACAGCTAACATTTATTAATCCCTTCTTAGTGCCAGACACCGTTCTGACTACCTCCCATCTCTTTATTCATTCATTCTACAAACAGTTCTCAAGTGCCTTTCGTGGGCTAAGTGCTGAGAACTCAGTGGTGAAGATGGAGGCCTCAGTTCCTGTCCTCATGGGATGGCAGTCCTCCCGTTCCCTCCTCAGTGCAGATGCCAGAATATCTGCCCCAGCCCAGGGCGCAGGGGAAGCGGAGTGGGGGCAAGAAGAGGGGAGGTTCTTTCCAATTAGAAAACAAAACAAAACAAACAAAAGTCTCCCAGAAGGAGATTAATAACCTCTCTCAGTGGGCCTCAGAATTGTAGAATCATTTATTGAGCACCTATTGTATATTACCCCTCATACTCACATCCCATCTCTTAATCCTACCCCCATTGATAGATGAGGAAACTGAGGCCCAGAGAAGCGAAGGGGCTTGCCCAAGGGCACACGGAAGAGCTGAGACTTCAAACAGCTTATTGGGGGTCGAGCCCTCGCTCTTCCCTACCACAAGGCTCCCTGAGACTTGCCCCTAAGCCTGTTTGCATGCCCCTGAATTTGGGAATCTCATCCCTTACAGCTCTGCTGGAGGGTGTCTTCTGCTCTCTAGGGGTAATCTCCCTCCCCTCAGTGCTGCTCCCTCCTCCTTAGGACAGCTCCCCATGGCCCCCAGCCCCCAGACTGCCATCTGTCTGTCCTCACACCCTCCCGCAGTGGCCCAGCCCTCTACCTTCGCAGGGCCTGGGGAAGCAAGGGAGCAGCTGGTCACTACTTTGCCCCTAATTAGCCCTCGGAGACCAGCTTGGAGCTGTTAGGGAAGCCCAGGACTGTCTCAGAGGGCTGATCTGCCCAGCCCCGGTCCTGTCAGGAGGGAACCGATGGGGCTTGGCCTCTGTCTCCATGGCAACCCCACCCCCTCATCCCAGTGACTGCTGACCTCCCCAGCTGGGGGGCGCCTCAGGCCCCTTCTGGGCAGAACCATCCCACTCCACCTCTGAGCCGGCAGCTCCATTAGAACGAAGGGCTTGGTAGTGGTCTAATTAGCATACATCTACATTAATTTGCATAAACGTTGGGCCTAGCAGCCCAGGGTGATACCAAGGTCAGTCTAAAATCAAAGGGTCCCTTCATCTCATGGGGCCTGACTCCTCATCCACCATCTGGTCCAAACCCACGGGTGCCACAGTGGGAGGTGGGGTGGGCAGTGCAGAGAAGGGCCTTTGCAGGCCAGTGACTCTGTGACTCAGTCTCCTCCTCTGTAGAGTGGGGACAAGGACACCTACTTCACAGCAGTGCTGAGAGGACTGAGGGGTCCTCCCTGTCTTCTGCAACCCCCAATCTCCACTCCTGGAGCTCCCTGCTTTCTGCCTTCGGGGCAGGCCCCTCTAAGAGTCAGACCCAGAAAAGCCCACAGGAACCCAGGAGAGCCTGCCCCTTGGACCTGGGGCTACTGCCCTCCCCCTCCCCCCCACCTCCCACCAGGCCCTTTCCTTCTGGTTCCTGGGTCTGGCAGGAAGTGGATTAGGAACTGGCAGCTACCAGCTCTGGCCTTTCATCAACACTGCCTCCTCTGGGCCGTGCCCTTACGCTGGTGCACAGCTGCTGGAGCACAGCAGGGAGCAGAGGGCACCTGACCTGGCTGTGCCCCCAGCACCACCCACCCTAGTGCAGTCTCTGGAAAACTGTGAGAGGCAGCTTAGGTAGTGGGGCAGAGGGCACACTCTGGAGTCAGACTGCTCGGTTTTTCTTCCATATTGAGCCTCAGTCTCCCCATCTGTAAGATGGGGATAACAATGGTCTCCAGACCTCCTGCAGTTGTTGTGAAAATTAAATTATAATGATGTCAGGCCGGCCCCGTGGCTTAGCGGTTAGGTGTGTGCGCTCCGCTGCTGGCGGCCCGGGTTCAGATCCCGGGCGCGCACTGATGCACCGCTTCTCCGGCCATGCTGAGGCCGCGTCCCACATACAGCAACTAGAAGGATGTGCAACTATGACATACAACTATCTACTGGGGCTTTGGGGGGAAAAAAAAAGGAGGAGGATTGGCAAAAGATGTTAGCTCAGAGCCGGTCTTCCTCAGCAAAAAGAGGAGGATTAGCACGGATGTTAGCTCAGGGCTGATCTTCCTCACACACACACAAAAAAATGATAATGATGTCAAGTGTCTCACACAGTAAGCGCTCCATAAATGTTAACTATTATTACTAAAACAATCATGGTAATGAGAAAAACACCTGAGACCAACTGGAGGGTCAAGGAAGGGTTTACAGAGGAGGTGATATTTAAATGTGACCTTGAACTGACTATAATACGAAACGCTGGAAGCACTCTGGATGTCCCTCAGAAGGGCACCCAGCAGATTATGGCCTCTCCACACCATGAAACCAACGCAGCCGTTACACGGGGTGTGGAAAGAGGGCCAGGCTACGTGGTGTGAAGAGGCGGCTGCAGAGCCACGTGAGCAGAACGATCCCATTTTTGTGCAGAAGAAAGAAAAAGAATGAATCCTCAAACTGTTAACCCTGGAGAGTGGGATTACAGGGGTCTCAGAGTCAACCAGAGACGTCTCTGCAAGGTTTTTACATGATACTTTTATAAGAAAACTAAATAAAGAAGAAACTGATGCGGACAAATGAGCTTGGGCAAAGAGGCTGAGGTGTGGGCAGGAAGACCAACTGTCTGGTTTGCCTGGGACCGTGGAGTTTGTCGGGGTGCAGCTCTTCAAGGGATAAAACCCAAAAGTCCCAGGCAAACTGGACAAGTTGGTCACTCCAGATGTGGGAGGGTATGGACGACTTGGGGGCCTGGGCGCGGCTCGGGATGGATGAAGTGAGGGGTGGCAGGGCGGGCGGCTGGCCCTCAGACCCAGGGCTTTATCCCGCTGGCCCCTAGGAGCCAGGGAAGGTTTGGGTAGAGGGCCGCGGAAGCTGGGCACTTCAGGCACGGTGCTGTCTGGCTGGGGGAGGGGGACGGGCTGGAGGTGGGTGACCAGCGGGGGATGCTGAGGCCTTCCGTGGAAGGCGGAGGGCAGGGCCCAGAATCCTTCTCCACGCTCAGGGTCCCACTCTTTAGGACTCCCACCTTCTTGGCGATGCCCACTCTACCTGTGACCGCGTCCCCATGTCCAAACTGCTGAACCATCCCCAGTCCCAGGGCCCAGATGCCGAGACCCCCAGGAGGCTCTGGAGTGGGCAGCGAAGACCTGGGACGAGGGGACCCCGAAAAGACGGGCACAGACAGGGATGGAGGGGAAGACAATCTAGGGAGAGAAAACCCAGCAAAACACCAGGCTCTCCCAGAGGGCGCCAGCTGCAGACAAATGGACATTTGGATAAACATAAAGGTGATTAATCAGATTCCCCCATTAAGTACAATGAACGACACCGTATAATTAAGCCAAAACCTCATGGCAGAAAGCACCTTAATGGAGCAGGCACTTAGGCAGGGAGAATTAATTAAGGAGGCATTGAGAATTCCAGGAGTGGCTGTGAGGATGGAGGGGGGCAGGGTGTGAAAGACCAGAAGGTTGATGAAAACAATCAGGAATTAACATCTGGCCAGCATGGGACTGAGGCCAGAGCCCAGTAGTTACTGCCCAGGCTCTGGAGTCAGGCAGACCTGGGATGGGGTCCCAGCTCTCACTTACCAGCTGTGGGATCTGGGAAAGTCATTTCCTGGAGCCTCAGCTTCTGCATCTGTAAAATGGGAATACTACTAATAATACCCACTTCCCGGGGTTGTGCCAGTAAAGGACTTTGCATATAGTAACCGCTCAGTAAATTATCACTGATTGGACAAGTCACTTTCCCTCTCTGGCTCTTCATTTCTCACTGGCAAAAAGGGGAGAATTATGTCCTGTCTTCTTCACAGAGAAATTGGAGGATCTAATAAGATCACTACCGTGAAAGTAATTTATAGACTATAATGCGTTTTTTAAATTATAAAGTGCTGTACCCACATCTGTCATTATTAGGATAATTATTAAGTCCTTGGCTTCATACCAAGGTCAGATTCTTGCGTTTGTTCCCAGAGAAGCTATACAGTGCAGTGGTTAAAAGCGTGGCCTAGGAGCTAGACTGTGTGGGTTGAATCCTACCTTTCACACTTATTAGCTGTGTGACCTTCAGCAAGTCACTTAACCTCTCTGTGCTTTAACTGCTCCCTCTGTAAAATGGGGATGATGATAACAGCACCTATCTCATGGAGTGGTCGTGAGGCCTAAATGAGGGAATAGGTGTAAAATGTTCAGAACACTGCCTGGCTTGTAGCCACAAGTAAAGCCATGTTAGCTGTGATGATTGTTACCTATAGTGAAGACTCTGGGCCTGGGTCCCCCATAGGCTCAGAGGGCTCATGTTCTGAAGCAGAAGAGACCACAGTTGCCCTGTGCACAGGCCCCTTTGAGTACAGGTAGCGCTTTCCCCCGCCCACCCCACCCATCCAGCAGCTGCCCAGCCCAGCTGGCCCCATGCTCCACTCTGTTCTTCTCATTCGCCCCCCAAGCGTTCGTGGGCCCTGACTCTGCACCAGGCCTGCGCTGGGGCGCAGACGACTGACATCGAGTGTCAGTGCTGCGTGGGCCCAGGGGAGAGAGGACTTCCCTCCGGGGACTTGAGCCCGCCCTGTACATGCTGTTTTAGGTCCTTTTCATTTACTCCTCTCAACTCTGGGGAGGCACCATTTTCCATATGTGGAAACTGAGGCCCAGGGAGTGAAGTAACAGACCCCAGGTCACAGCGTAGGATGCAAACACAGACCTGTGGGCTCCAAAGCCTGCCACCCTCCCCGACCCTGTTTCTCCATTAGCTTTTCTGGTCCACGAACGGCTTCTGGGCCCACAGCATCCCCACCACGGCCTGACTCTCTCACTGCTGAAACCGGCGACCCTCCCGGCAGGTCCACCAGAGCCACCGAGGACACTGAGATGTCTTCTGTTCAAATCCGTCATTCAGGAGCCGTGTGACTTCCAGCAAGGGTCTAAACCTCCCTAAGCTTCTGTTTCCTCATCTATAAACAGGAGGAGAATAAAACCTACCTTTCAGAGTTGACATCAAAGGACGCAAAGCAACAAATGCCATTTTCCGTCTCCTCTGAGTCCCATCCTTCCACCCCCGCCCCACTCTCCACCCCCTGCTTCTAGAGACTTGTGACTTGTGTTCTTTTTGTTTTGTTTTGTTTTTTGTGAGGAAGATCAGCCCTGAGCTAACACCCATGCTAATCCTCCTCTTTCTGCTGAGGAAGACCGGCCCTGAGCTAACATCTGTGCCGATCTTCCTCCACTTTATGTGGGCTGCCGCCTCAGCACGGCCTGACAAGCGGTGCGTCGGTGCACGCCCAGGATCCGAACCTGGGCCGCCAGCAGCAGAGCGCGTGCACTTAGCTGCTACGCCACAGGGCCGGCCCTGAGACTTGTCTTCTGATCTGGCTCTGCCTCCGCTGAAGCTTTCTCATTCCCGGCCTCCTTCGGTGAAGGTTTCCTTCATTCTTTCTGGAGGCCTTTCTCCCTTGCTAATAAGACAAAACAGAGAGTCCTTCCCGCAGCCCTTCTGGTATCTCCTCAAGCAGCGCGGCCTGCCTGCCTCACAGCACCCCTGGAAACCTCCAGGCGAAGTGCGCTGTTGGCCGGGCCGCAGGTATCCCTCAAAAGCTCCCTTGAAGCTGACGTGGTGCTCCCTCCATGCCAGCCTGGCTGAGCCAGCCTGCGAGTGGTCAGCCCTCACCTGTGGCAGAGGTGCTCCAAAGACACCAGACAAGACGCCTCCACACAGAAACCTCCCCACTTTCAGTGCCTCCTCCCGACCCTGGCTTTTCCTTTCTGGACTCTGGTGTGGGTCTAGGATGTCCTGTCTGACTCAGAAAATGATGCTGAGAACGTGGGCAAACCATTTGTCCTTTTAAGGCCTCAGTTTCCTCATCTGTAAAACGGGACCTGTAACCCCTACTCTTCTTGCCACCCAGGTTGGCAGGTGGGACAGCTGACATCTGGGAACCATCAAGCTCTCCCCTCACAGAGGAGACCCCCAGGGCTCGCACTTCCTGTTCCAACTTGGTCAAGAGAAGCAGCACAGCAAAGTCTAGGCCCCACCTCCTTCCCACCTGAGCATCCCCAACAGCAGAGTCGACCTCCTGGGAGTCTGCTGCAAAAGAGGAATCTCCTGGAAGTCTGTTTTATCTTACAAGAAGACGCAGCCAACATTCTACTCTGAAATAGGGCCTCCTCCTTAGTTCATTTCCCCCCAAATCAGGACAGAATTGATGCTCTGCAGAGATATCTTTATCCTCCCCCTACCGCACCTGGCAGGGACAGGAACCGCAGTCTGAGAAGCCAGCCAGACTGGGTGCAAATCCTGCCTCCACCGCTTACCCACAGGCCACACAGCTGGTGAGGCACTCAGGACGGCTGAGGCTGTTTCCTCATCTGAAGTGGGGCTAATTTACACTAGAACCCGTGTCTGCGGGTCAGGCCAGGGTAAAGCTGAGAGGAGTGAGTGAGAAGAAAGGGTGCAGGCCTGAGGTCTGGGACATGAAAGCCAGAGTCACTGTAGGAACGGTCTTGAGAAGTCTGGGGTCTACAGGCCACTACTAGACCTCTTCACTCTCACCTCATTTGTTCAACCAATGAATCTTTATTGAAGGTCAGTCACAACGCTAGACATTGGAGATACAGTGAGCAGAAGCAAAAACAGACACGCCCCTTACTCAACACAATGGGAACAGAAGGGAATTTCCTCGTCCTGATAAAAGGCATCTATGAAAACTCCACCGCTAACATCATACTTAATAGGGAAGATCGGGAACACGGTAAGGATGTCCGCTCTCCTCACTTCTATTCAACACCGTACTGGAGGTTCTAGCCAGGACAATTAGGCAAGAAAAAGAAATCAGAGGCATCTGAATTGGAAAGGAAGAAGTAAAACTATCTCTATTTGCAGATGACATGATCTTGTATATACAAAGCCCTAAAGAATCCACGAAAAACTTAGAGCTACTCGGTTAGATCAGCAAGGTTGCAATATCCAAAAATCAGTTGAATTTCTATACACTAGCAATGAACAATCTAAACTTGAATTAAGAAAACAATTCCATTTACAATACTATCAAAAAGAATAAAGTACTTAGGACAAATTTAACGAAGGAGGTGCAAGACTTATACATTGAAAACTACAAATTATTGTTGAAAGAAGTAAAAGAAGGCCTAAATAAATGGAAAGACACTCAGTGTTCCTGGATTGGAAGACTTAATATTGTTAAGATTGCAATACTTCCAAATTGATCTACAGATTCGATGCATTCTCTATCAAAATTCCAACTATCTTTTTTTGCAGAAATGGATAAGCTGGTCCTAAAATTCATACGGAAATGCAAAGGACCCAGAATAACCAAAATAATCTTGAAAAAGAACAAAGTTGGAGGACTTACACTTCTTGACTTCAAAACTTACCAACACACTACAGTAATCAAGAAAGTTTAGTACTAACATAAAGTTAGACTTAGAGACCAGTGGAATAGAATTGAGAGTCCCAAAACAAACCCATGTATTGATGGTCAATTGACTTTCTTTCTTTCTTTCTTTCTTTTTTTAAATATATATATATATATATATATATTTTTAAAGGTTTGTAATTTTATTTATTTTTCCCCCAAAGCCCCAGTAGATAGTTGTATGTCATAGCTGCACATCCTTCTAGTTGCTGTATGTGGGACGCAGCCTCAGCATGACCGGAGAAGCGGTGCCTCGGTGCGTGCCCGGGATCCGAACCCGGGCTGCCAGCAGCGGAGCACGCACACCTAACTGCCAAGCCACGGGGCCGGCCCTCAGTTGACTTTCAACAAGGGTGCCAAGACCATTCCATGGAGAAAGCATAGTCTTTTCAACAAATGGTGATGGGACAATTACATATCCATATGCAAAAGAATGAAGTTGGACTCCTACCTCACACCATATACAAAAACTAACTCAAAATGGACCACAGACCTAAATGTAAGGCTAAAACTATACAACTCTTAGAAGGAACCATAGGTGTAAATCTGAGTGACTTTGGAATAGGCAATGGTTCTTAGATATGACACCAAAAGTACAAGTAGCCAAAGAAAAAGTAGGTAAACTGGACATCGTCAAAAACTTTTGAACATCAAAGGATACTATCAAGAAAGTGAAAAGTCAACCCGCAGAATAGGAGGAAATATTTGCAAATTAGAGATGTGATAAGGGTCTAGAATCCAGAATATACAAAAAACTCTCACCATCCAACAATAAAATGATAAATAACACAATTAAAAAATGGGCAAAGGATTTGAATAGAAATTTCTCCAAAGAAGATACACGAGTGGCCAATAACCACAAGAAAAGGTGCTCAGCATCATTAGTCATTAGGGAAATGCAAACCAAAACCACAATGAGATACCAATTTACACCCACAGGAAAGCTACAATAAAAAAGACACAATAACAAGTGTAGGCGAGGATGTGGAGAAACTGGAACTCTCATGCATTGCTGGTGGGAATGTAAAATGGTGCAGCCACTGTTCAAAATAGGCTAGTTCCTCAAAAAATTAAACACAGTTATCATGTGGCCCAGCAATTCCATTCCTAGGTATATACCTGACAATTGGAAACAAAGTTCACACAAAACTTGTACAGGAATGTTCATAGCAGCATTTTTTACAGCAGCCAAAAAGTGGAAACAACCCAAATGTCCATCAACTGATGAATGGATAAAAAAACGTGGTACAGCCATACAACGGAATACTACTAAGCCATAAAAAGAAATGAAGTACTGACACATGCTACAACATGCATGAACTTTAAAAACATTATGCTAAGTGAAACAAGCCAGTCACAAAGGGCCATATATTGTATGATTCCACTTATATGAAGTGTCCAGAATAGGCAGATCCAGAGAGACAGTAAGGAGATAAGTGTAGCCAAGGGCTAGTGGGACAGGGGAATGGGGAGTGACTGCTAATGGGTTTGAGGTCTCTTTTTGGGGTGATGAAAATGTTCTGGAGTTAGTGGTTATGGTTGCATAAATTTGTGAACATATTAAAAACCACTGAATCGTATACTTTAAAATGGTGAATTTTATAGTATGTGAATTATATCTCAAAAATAAAAAGGAAGAACAAAAAAGCCCAGACACAGCTCTTGCCCTAATGGAGCTTACATTGGGTGGCGGGAGAGGATACCACATACATGCACACACAGAAAAATTGCTGTTCTGCTAAGTGCTCAGAAGGAGAGAGCCAAGAATGAGAGCTCTGATGGAAGTGGTCAAGGAAGACTTCCTGCAGGAAGTGATCCGATGGAAGAGGCCTTAGCAAGGTAAGGAGGACAGGGAAGAAAGTTCAGGCAGGGCCGGCCCCGTGGCTTAGCGGTTAAGTGCGCGCGCTCCGCTGCTGGCGGCCCGGGTTCGGATCCCGGGCGCACACCGACGCACGGCTTCTCCCACCATGCTGAGGCCGAGTCCCACATACAGCAACTAGAAGGATGTGCAACTACAACATACAACTATCTACTGGGGCTTTGGGGGAAAAATAAATAAATAAATAAATAAATAAATAAAATTATTAAAAAAAAAAAAAAAAAAGAAAGTTCAGGCAGAGGGAAGAGCATGTGCAAAGGTCCTGTGCTGGGAGGGAGCTTGGCAAGTAGAAGGATCCAGAAAAGACCCCTGTGGCTAGAGCAGGGGTAATGAGAGGGAGCAGGGCACCAGAAAGAGGGCTGGAACGGCTATTGTGTCCTGTGGCCTGATGCAAATGTGGCTGAGCAGGAAAGCAGCTTGGGGCTGGAGTGGGCACCAAGACCTCTGAGTGCCCCCTTGGGTCAAGCATCATTCTGCAGGTATCGGGCACCAAGTGCAGGGGTCAAGTGCTCCCAGTCAACATCTGGAAGGAGTTGGGAAGACATTTCTCGGGGCTGAGCCACTTTTCCTGTGACCTGATGGAAGGAGGAAAAAAATCCAATTCCCTGACTTATTTAGTGGCACCTCCTGGACTGATGCTCCCAGGAAGAAAATACTGATGAAACCCAGCCTCACTGCTATGGCAACAGCAACCACTTCTGACTTCCCCTCCCAACTAAAGGGTGGTGGGAAGTCTGCCTAGCAACAGTGAGGGCGTCAGGAGCCCCTCCCCCTGGGCTTCAGGATCCCCCTTCCGTTATGCTCCAGCCTTGGCTCGGCTCCCAGCTTCCCTGCTTCTTCTTCAGTGGAGAATCACGGCAGCCACCAACATCTGGTCAGCCCTTCCCAGCTCAGACTGCGATTTATGCCACCACCCTGTGATGTGGGGTCATTAGCCCCATTGGACAGATGAAGACACTGAGCTCAGAGGTGAAGGGGGGCCTGCCAGCCCGGGATCCCTCCCTCTGCACTGCCCTGACTCTCCCACGTGGTAAAGGTCTGTCATCTGTGCAGGTCTCCTGCCCTGATTCACCTGTGGCACAAAAGAATGGAAGGCGTGTCGCTCCCTCATCTTGTCTCCCTCTTCCTTTCTTGGTAATCTACCAGTTCCAGGGGACTGCACCCCCCAGTGCTCTGTTATGGTCTGATCCAAGAGAAGGCAAGGGAGAGGTCATCTGGGGCCTGTGAGAGCCGGGGCGGTGAGAAGGGACTGCGGGAGAGGCCCTGCGCAGGGCCCAGCCCAGGCCCCTGAGGGGGTGCCCCCCTCCCCCTGGGTGACTGGGCTGAGGAGTTTCTCTTCAAAATGCCTGGCTCTGAACTGTAACCCTAGTATTAATAATGACAGCTAATATTCTGTGTGCACTTACTCTGTGCCAGGCTTTGTGCCAAGAGCTTTGCGTGCGCCGATTCATTTAGCCCTCACAACCCTGAGGGAGGGATGGGTCACCGCCCCTGTTCTACGGAGGGGAGCGCTGCCTGAGATCTCAGAGCTGGAGAGGGGGCAGAGCTGTGGCAACCCAGGGGTGGGGACCCCATAGCCCAGCTCTTAACCAGATACTTGCAGCCCCCAGGAGACTTCCTCCTCCTCACCTCCCCGTGCCCCATCCCCCGGGCTGGCTGGGAAGATTGAAAGGGAGGGCAGAGGAGCTGAGGAGCCGAGTGGAGCGGCCTCTTGCAATCATTTCCTGGCCCTGGGCCAGAAGGCTGCTGGGAGAACCTGCTGGAGAAAGAGGTGCGCTGTCTGTGCGTGGAAGCAAGGGTGGAGGGAGAGGCCCGCCTGAGGACTGGGCCCCACCTAATCTCCGGGCCTGGTTCACAGGAGGAAGGAAAGGGAAGGCATGCTTCTTAAGTGCCTACTATGTGCATACGCTGAGCACAGCACTTGACAGGTGGCATTTCATTTTATCCCCAGAATGACACTAAGACATAATAGCTAAGACTCACTATATGCTGAGCATCTCTTGACTGTTGAGCGAGCTTTGATTCATTTAACCCTCACAGAAACGTGCCGGGTAGACTGAGATCATCTTCGCTTTGCACTTGGGACAACGGAAGCATAAAGAAGAGAAGTAACTTGCCTCAGGTCACACAGCTGATCAAGATTTGAACCCGGTCCTCTGGCCGCAGTCCGTGAGTACCAGACTTACTATCCTGCTGGGCAGCAGCGTCCCCATTTTCCAGAGGAGAGTGAGGACTTTCTGGAGGTCACCAGGTGTCAGAGTGGGGTTCGAGCCCCCTCTCCTGGGACTGTCGGTGGCATTGCGACTTATATAGTGGCACCTCCTGGACTGACGGGCACCTTCGCTGCTCCCTACCAACTCCTGCCCAGAAACGACGTTTCCTGCCCAGAAACGTTGAGACCACGGGGACGCTGTAGCTGCAGGCTCTTGCCCACGGCTGCCCAGAACCGAGGAGAGGAGCCGACCGCTTCCACCCACCTGTGGGAGCTTATTTTTGTTCAAGGTATTTTTGTCTGCAGTCACACACCCAGCTGTGATCCTTCCCAGAAATGGCGTCTGCCCGCTTCCTGGAACAGTCCACGCAGGGCCCCGAGGCCAGGCTCCCCATCCTCTGCTGGGGCAGCGAGGAAAAGAGACAGGATTGGACCCAACAGGCTCCACTGCCTCCCTGGCCTGTGTCCTCATCTGTACAAAGGGTTGGAGGGATGTTCTCTGGGGACCCTCCTGGCTTCCACATTCCAGGATTCTCTGCCTAGGAGCTCTCCATTTAGCAAACAGTCATGACCATGTGCCTCACAGACACGCCACCCTCCAAGAGCCTGATCATGATTCCTATTAGCTGCGATGACAGGGCTACCACTTCCTAACCACTGACTAAGCGCCAGGAGCCAAGCTGAGTGCTTGTCACAGATTCTCGCACCGAATTTGCTCAGTAGCCCTAGGAGGCAGGTACCATTATCTCTACTTTACAGATGCTGAGCAACTTGCCTGCGCTCACACTCCTAGGGAGCAGCAGAAACAGGGTGTCACCATCACCTGTGCAGCTGGGAGGTGCGAGTTGATCATGTCCGTCAAGCATCTGGCCACAGCAGACCTTGATAAACTGCGCCCCCACACCCTATCCTGTCCCATCAGGCCCAGGGCGCCAGCCAGCCCAGCCTGTCACAGCCGACAACCACAACCATGGCTGAGTCCCAGGCTGGGCCCCAGACAGCCTCACTTCAGTGGAGGATCCCTGTGTCCCTGGTGGCCTGTCTTGGGAATGACAGCTAGTGGCAGCTTGGGGACAGCAGCCTGCTCAGATGGCTTATGGGTCTGCTGACCAGCAGACAGGCGGTGACAGGCTGGAGCAGCTGGCATCACCCGAGGCAGATTAGGCACCTGGGAGCCTCTGTCTGCACCCCACCGCCAAGTCTAGACCCTTCTCTGACATTTGGGGGCCTTCAGGACCAAAGCAAGAATACCAAGAAAGCACCATGTGTCTAAATATTTAAGTTACAAACCAAGCTAACAAACTCTTTTTTCTCTTTCTCCCCAAAGCCCCAGCACATAGTTGTATATCCTAGTTGTAGGCCCTTTTTTTAGTTCTTCTATGTGGGACGCTGCCTCAGCATGGCTGGATGAGCGGTGCATAGGTCCGCGCCCAGGATCCGAACCAGCAAACGCTGGGCCGCGGAAGCAGAGCACGCAAACCCAACCACTACACAACTGGGCTGGGCCTTTTTTTTCCTTCCCCAAGCTAACAAACTCTTAAATAAAATATGTTCTGTCTTCCTACCTGGACATACTAGTCTGGAAGGCCAGGCTGTAAATTTAAATTTCTGTGACTCCTTAGAGTTCTGTGCTAGAAGACAGTAGCATCTTCCAGCCCCAGCTAGCACTCCCACTTCTGGCTCCCTTCTGTGCAGGGGCCTCAGACACAGGTCTGGACACCCTCGGACACATCCACACCTGGCCCCCCCGGCCAGCAGCCAGGCTTTGTCTGTCCCTGCAGCACACAGAGCTGCACAGGCTTCCTCCGGAGAAGCCCTGGCAGATCCTGAAAGTGAGCTTGGGGCTGACTGGACAGGGGACTCTGGGGTCTGTTGTGAGCACAAGGATAAATCCTCACTGAGGACACGTTCCCAAGGGAGAGTCTCAGGCCACATAGGTCCCTGGACTCGGGGGAAGCCCAGTGGGATGGAGTGAGCTTGGGATTTAGCATCAGGAAATCCAGACAAACTTCAGCTCTGCCATGTGTGCGCTGTGACTGTGGCCCAGTGAATTCCCCTCTCGGGTCCCATTTGCTCAGCTGTAAAACAGGGACAACGGTTTCTGCCTGGTAGGGGTGTCATGAGGAGTAAATGCACCAAGGTCTGTGAAAGGGTTCATGCCTTGTTTGCAGACTGCTCAACTCCACACTGACCACCATCTCTAAGAAGTTCTCTATGTAACATCCGGATCCTTCACCATCTTCTCCTGCAGAGCAGTGGCCACAGCCCAACACAATCACCGATAGCATCTGAGCCCACACGGGCAGGGACTTTGCCTCCTACACCACTGAATCCCCAGCACCTAGCACAGTGCCTGGCACAGAGTAAGCACCAATGAATACTTGATTGGCTGAGTAAACTAAGCTCTGTGATTATTCACCTGGGCTGTCCATCTGCTCATGGGGTTCACGCAAGCATCACACATCACTGAGGGCCTCTGAGGGCCAGGCTGTGAGCTCCAGACGGCTCAGGCACCTCTCCGAGCCTCTGGCAGCTCACGGTCTAGGGAGAGAGATTCGATGTGGAAATAGGAACAGATTCCAACAGTGCGATGCCTGCTGTAATGGAGGCAGTGGAAGCAAGGTGCTGCCAGAGCCCGGAGGAAGATGGGTGCAGGAATACAGACGCGCCAAAGAGGAAATGATGGGTTAGCTAGCCTTAAGGAGATAAAGAGGGGAAGGGACTTCCAGAGGCAGGAACAGCAAACGCAAAGGCACTGAGGTGTGAGGTGCAGCTGGTGTGCTTAGACCAACGCGGCCCGCACTCAGGGACATGGAAGCGGTGAGCGCCAGGGTTGGCAGGCAGCCCAGCGTCCCACGGGCTAGGCCAGTGATTCTCAGTGTGCGGTTCCGACCAGCAGCATCAGCAGCACCTTGTAACTTGAAATGCAAATTCTCAGGCTCCATCTCAGATTTATTAAATCAGAAACTCAGGGCAAGGTCCAGAAATCTGTATTATTAACCACCCCCCCCCCGCCCCCCGCCCCGCAATTCTGATGCACGCTGAAGACTGACGTCCTTCTGAAGGCAATGAGGAGGCATGGACAGGCTGTAAATGACAGACAGCAGAATCAGAGTGCACTTGGTTACAAGTACTGGGCTGGTAAAAGGCCCATATCTGAAAGTTGGCCCCACGTGGACCCTCACCTCCAGCTGGACAGAGCTGCTGTGGGCGGCAGAACAATCTATCTTCACATGTGAGGGAAGGGGCCTCTGGGAAGTCAGAGACCTGCTGGGCACAGGGCCTGTTGCCAGGGTGACCACCTGTCCCTAGGAGAAAGGGGGCAGCACCCTACAGAGGGCCAGTGAAGAGGAGCTGGTTATCATGGCAACCTCCCCTCAGGTGGGACAGGGTAAGGGAAGAAGGAAGCCTGGTTGTCCCAGGTACCCACCCCCACTCCCATGAGGGAGCACACTGACCCCACAGCCCTCTGTCCCTCCTCTGACCGCCCATCATCCCCTCTGTCCATTTGGGCCCCAGGTGGCAGCTCCCTCCCCTCCCCATCATGAAGCCCCACCCTCCTGCCACAGCCTAAGGGCTGTTGGGCTGTCTCTTGGTTACAGCCTGGGCTCCTGTATCCATGGTGACCCTCTCTCAAGAGGCCCGAGACCCTCGCCTGCCAGGCCTTCACTTTCCTCTGCCAAGGCTGGTTCTGGGGGCGGTGACCGAGCTCAGTGGCAGGGCTCTGCCACTCTATTCACCGGCCCATGGTGAAAAAGAGGAACAAGAGGGTTCAATGTATTACCTTCCACCAGGAGACGGACACGGAAGGGCACATCAAACAGCTTTTCAAGCCCAACTTGAGGCTCGGGAGGGAGCAAACCACACCTTCAAACCCGGCAGAGCACAAAGCACCAGGGTTCCAGAATCGGAAAGGCCTGGGTTTGAGTCCCGCACCAGCGCTATGTTATCTCGGGCAGGCTGTGTCACCTCCCGAGCCTCAGTTTCCTCACCTGTACATCGGAGATACTAGTATCTACCTCCTGGGGTTCCTGCGAGATGAAGCGAGGAAACGAACCTTAAGTGAGCACAGAGCCTGGCACCTCCCTGCGTCTTGTCTTCCTGTTCCTCAGGGAGGAGGGAGGAGAGCCCACTCCTGGGTGACCTCTCTCTGCTGGTGGGACACCTGGTGGGGAAGCGCAGTGGCTCTGGGGTCAGAAACACTCCACAAACAGACTGCTGGTACTGTTATTATTACTATTAATCACCTGCCAGTGAATGGAGTCCGGCCTGGTAAATTGCTTCCTCCGGGTAATTTACATTTCCTATTGTCGTTGTAGTCTTCATTCACTACAATCTGATACAGGGATGTTCTGTAGAAAGCAGGAGCCATGTTGTGCTTCTTAGTTTTCCTGTGGTGCCTGGCCCAGGCCCTGGCAGGGAGCGCCCAAGAAGCTCAGCATGGAAGGGACTTGGAAATCATCTCCTTTAACTTAGTATGCAAGGCAGAAAGCTCTGCTCCCGAGCCTTATCAAACACTTGAATGCCTCCAGGGACGAGGTCCTCTCTCCCCGCTGAAGGTGGACCGGTGCCCAGGACTCCAGGGAGGCTGAGCTCCATGGGGTGAGCGGGAGCTGAGCTGAATGGGCAGCAGCAGGAGTTGGGGCCATAGGGAACTCCCGGGGCTACCCCCTCGCCCTAGCAGCCCCCCTTCCCCTCCCGCTGAGAGTTGATAATAGAAGTGGTTCTAATTATGTGCTAATTGCTTTCTTCCAGGCAGTTTCTCTGGAGCCAAGGAGTTCAGAGTTCATGAATAAATGAAGAGGGAGGAAGCGAGAAGGGATGTTTATTGATCCACAAATCTCTACGTGCCAGCGTCTGCCCCACCAATGCTTGGGCATGCAGCTGTGTGCCGTTGTGAAGACATACATACAAACACACAACACACACAACACAGCCCCAAAACTTCTTTCTCCAAAGGACTGGTGGGGGGCAAAAGGAAAGTCACAAGAAGTGTCCTAAATTGGCTTTGGGTCCCTGTCCCAACTCCGCCACTGACTTGCATTGTGGTCTTGGAAATCCTGTTTTCCCGGCTGTATAGTGTGGGGGTGAAGGTAATATCTGACAATGGCCTCTCAGAAAACCCAGACTTAGGATGTCAATGGGGGAAGCATCCAGCTAGACAGAACCCTGGGCTGTGCCAGCTGGGCCCTGTCGCCCTCAAATTGCCCTTTCATCCAGATGCCTCATTTCCTAAGAACTGGCCAAGTAGCCGGGGGCTCCAGGGATGTGGCAGGAGGAACACCCACATCTCCCTGCTGGCAGGACACCTGGCGGGGAAGAGCATGGGCTCTGGACTCAGCTGCCTGCTCTGCCACTCAGTGGCTGTGAGGCCCTGGGCAAGGCACTTGAGTTTCTTGAGCCTCAGTTGCCTCATCTGTTAAATGAGAATGACAGGCTATGTTATGAAGGTTCACCCAGGGCATATAACGGCCTTAGCCGAGCGCCTGGCATATAGTAAGCATTTGGTAAGTGGTAGTTGTTATCGCTAATATTGTCAACAACCCTGCAAGGTATAGCCTGACATCTTCATTACAGATGAAGAAACTAAGGCACAGAGGGGTCAAGCAACTTGCACCAAATCACGCATTAAGTGGCAGGATTTGAATCCAGGCCCATCTGACCCTGAAGCCTCTGTGCCCCAGTCTTGCTTCTCCACTGTGTCTGATTCCAGCTGGTCCGCAAGAGCTGGCACATAGCAGGTGTCATAATAACCTGCTGGATAACAGAGAAATGTAGGGGAAAAAATGAGCATAAAAACAGGCTCTGTTTCCAGGGACCAAGGTGGGGGTGGGTTGATGGAGGAAGAACTAGACCAAGATTTCTTTCAGGTCAAAGCAAAGTGCTGGGTCTGAGGGACCTCAGGTCTCCCTGCCTCCTCAGCAGCTGGGGCCAGGCCAGGTGGGGATAAAGGGGAACCTTGGTATGTGCTTGTGGAAGGACATCTTATTACTCCCTCATGACTTCCACTAAGAAGCCCAAGTTTGGAATCCTGACTTTTTGGCACCAGCCAGTACCTGCTCTGTCACTGCCTTGCTGTGTGACTTTGGGCAAGTGACTTCAGCTCTGAGCTTCAGAGCCCTCATCTAGGGAACGGGATAACAACAGTCCACCTCTGGGGCTGCCGCGAGGGTGACATGAGCTGGCACGTGTGAGGCCGTATGTCAGAGGTTAAGCGTGGGGACCAGGGTTTGCATCCCAGCTCTGCCACTGCCTGACGTCACCGCTCGCAGCCTCAGATTCGGCTATGGTAAAACAGGGATAATAACTGTGCCTGCCATACAGGGGTGGAGTGAGGGTAGATGAGCTACTGCAGGTGAAGCGGATACAACTGTAGGTGCAGCGTGTCGTAAGTGCTCAGTAAATCTTCTCTATTAGACTATACCACATGCAGAGACCCTGCAGCCCATTTCACATATGGGGAAACAGAGCCCCAGGAAGGGGCAGGGACTTGTCCAAGGTCACAGAGCCAGTTGATGGCAGAGCCAGGCCTATGTGGGAGCCAGCTGGATGCAGGGCCCCCTGTCCAGACCTCGGCTTGAATGGATATTCACAAGACCTTTCACAGGACCTGGGCCACCCTGCTCAAGGCTTGAGGACTCTAGGGGGCTGAAGCTCCCCCACTCCTGTCCTCCCTGGTGGCTCCAAGGCTGGCTCGAACCAGCGGGGTGTGTCAGAGGGCAGGGAGGGCTGACCTGCCTTCCTGGCCCGCCTGGCCAGCCCCTCCACTCCAGGGCCGGCTGCAGAGGGCTCAGAAACAATCCAAGGGCCCAGGACCAGAACACCATTTGTCAGCCCTGCATCGTGGTGGCGGGCTCATCTCCATGGCAACAGTGCAGTGTGAAGGCATCCTGGCATCATTAGGGAGCGCGCTGAGTAGTATAAACAGAGGCTGCAGTAGATTACACGCCTATTATGAGCAGTCTCGGGCTCTGAGCACTGGTAATTATGCCTAATTGTGCATTTAATTGTGTAATTGAAAACCCACATCTCTGGTTCAGGCTGGGGCTGCAAAACCTACCCCCTCCTCCAATAAAATGATGCTTAGGCACTGTCCCTACCCTGAAAATCCCAGGGCTGCCTCCCCTTCTAGGGCAAGGGGTAGCTGGAACAGCACAGGGGTAAAGTGCCTATAAACTCCCATTTCCTCCATTTCCTGTGCCAAGAGCTCAGCCGGGCTCTGTGATTTGGGGTGCGGGGGGGGGGGGGGGAAGGAGTATGCTTAAGGCAAAGGGACCTGGTAAGAGCAGAAAAATATTCACAGTTTTCATTATTCATAATAGATACCATTTTGTACTATTGTCACTGTCCTCTCAGGACCTAGAATCAGAATCTGGTGGCTCCAAAGGACCTAGATCATCATCAGATCCATTACACATCCAAGTGGTCATCCAACCTACATATAAATTCATAATCACTGCCAGGGACAGGGAACTCATCACCTGATTGTCAGTCCACCACTGCAGAGCCTCTGTAGACTGCTTGAAAACCACTGATGGAGTTCAACACTCTCTCCCCTCCATCCCCTAGTTTCACAGACTGGAGAAAATAAGGCCCAGAGAAGGGCAAGGCCAGCTCAAAGTTGCACAGCAAGGAAGTACCAGAACCCTGGGTTTCTGACTTTCAGCCGAGAGCATATTTTGTACCCTAAGGTGACTCAGCACCTAGAACCGTGCCCAATACTTTGTGGGTGCTTCATAAATATTTGCTGAATGCAACTCTGGGTAGGGGTAGCTGGTGGCACTTCATACTCTCTGACCCAACAGTCTTTCTGAAGTTCAGAAAGCTCACCTGCGGTGGCCCGGGGGTCAGTGATGGGTCAGAACCTCCTGCTCTGACTCTCTGTGGTCTGCAACTTGATTTTACAACTAAACATGCTATGTGGACATTTGGGATGCAGACAGTACAGACACTCATTCAAACAGACAGAGGAAAGAAGAGGTCACCTGAGTGCCTGACAACCGACACCCAGGTGTAAAGCCCTTGGCAGGCCATAGGAGGCAGGAATCTCCTCTCCTCAGAACCTGATGCTCCCATCAGTCTCTGCTGCCTGCAGCAGGTAGGCTGACGTGGAGCAGCTCTGATCTCCACCTGGGAAAGGATGGAGCACACTGATGACTCAGAGCTGGAGGGTCATGAGATGATGAGTCCAACCTTCTCCCTTTACAGCCAGGCACACAGAGGGCCAAACCTTCCTCTCTGATTCCCTCTGAGTGAGGGCCAGACTCTGTGCCAAGCTCTTCCTACAGTATCTCAGGCACCCACCCTCACATAGTCCCACGAGGGCGTGCTATTATTATTCCCACTTTACAGAAGAGAAGACTGAGGGACAGTAAGACCAAGGCCACACAGATTTAGCAGAACCTCTGCTCCAACTTGGGCCTTGGGTTGTAAAGGGGACATGTCCCATTTCCTGGCCCATAGTATTCAGATTCATAGAACCTGTGGCCTCATTTCTGGGGCATTCAAGAGTGTGAACCCTTTGTGAGCTCCTGCTCTGCATATCTTATCTCAAAGGAGCCTCCTGACAACTCTCTGAGGCAGATGATTATTATCCTGATTTAGAGAAGTGCAGGTAGAAGCTCAGAGAGGTTAAGCGTCTTGCCCAAGGTCATCCACCTACAAAGAGGCAGAGATGGAACTGAAACTCCAGCCTGACTCCAAAGCCCAAGCTCTTCCTAGTCGACTTCCCTCCCTCTGGATTCCCAGCTGCTTGGAGAGGCAGGAGCCGGGAGGCCAGGGTTACCCACTGAAACCTACAAGCACAGTAGCACCTCTTCTGAAACCTCGGTGTTTGCTGGCAGAGCTGCCCGAGGCTCTCCCTCAGTCTCTGAATCCCCATCCCTTTCTCTCTCCAGGTCAAGCGGGGAGATTGAGGGCACTGGGACTGGGCTCCCCCAGACCAAAGCCAGCTCAACCCCCCATGGCCTGGAATTAGCTTTTAAAACCACATCTCTGGTCTCAGGCAGCTCTCCCATCACCCACTCCTCCCTGACCTAGAGGAGAGAAGAGACTTCAGTGATCAGAGCTGACCATCGCCGCTTGGTCCAGATCTGACAGTTGTTCTCAAATCCTTTCCCCTTGATCACTCATCTGAGGCTGAGACTGTATCTTCTGTTTCCTTGGTAACAAGTCACTTAATTCTTCTGAGCCTCAGTATGCCCATCGGTAAATGGATATAAAAACCATACCTATCTCACAGAGTTGTTATGAGGGCTGATAAGTCCAACACAGGTCAATTTCTTTCCTGGGCAACTTTTTCTCAACCTGCATCATAGTTCCCTTAAACTCAACACAGGCCTTGGGGTGAGTAGAAATGTGGATGGGGGATGGGAGCATTTGAACAAGCAGCTCAGAAGATCTTGCATCTAGTAACAACCCCTGATGGCTGAGGAAGATTTAGATTTTCCATCTGCTTCCATATCCAGCACCCTCACAGTCCTACAGGGGTAGCAGCGGGGCAGGGGCAAGGTAGAAGCTACGGAGTCCTAGATCTCGGTTTGAATCCTCCTTCTGTCCCTACTATTTATGTGGCCATGGATAAGCCAGATGGTGACAAGGGACAAGTATATACAGTGCTTAGCACAGTGCCTGGCTCATAGCAGACACCAAAAATAGGAAGTCGGTATTATCATTTCCCACCCAACCATACATTTTCCATATAAAGATATTAACACTTAAAGAGTTTATGAGCATGACTCTGATCACTAAAATCTCTAATCCAGGTGGAGATGGGGCCTGAGGTGACTTGTTCAAGCCTCAAGGCAAATTACAGCTAGCCACAGGGAACATTTCCCTGGGCCAAGCACGGAATCCCCCAAACTGCCATAGGGTAGTTGTTCTGTTCTGTTCAACAGTAGTCTGTTGTTCTGACTACTTTACAGGAGAGAGGCAGAGGCTCAGAGAGGGGAAGGGACTTTCTGGAAGTCACAAAGCAAGGCAGCAATGTCTGTCCGACCCCAGAGGTTCTGCTCCTAGTCCCTGTGCCAGATCTCAGAGCAGGTGCCATTTACCGGGTGCTTATCTCAAAATCACCCACCCACCCCTGCCAAGGAGCAGAACCAGAGCCAGCCCCTGGCCCCCTGGAGGCCCCCTTCTTCCCCCTTGCTCTGCTCACCTCACAAGGGTCTAAGGGCTGTTTGGCCGCAGTCTGTCCATCTGCAAAAGGGAGTTGACCAGCCCAGCCCCTGCCCTGTCCAATGGGGTATAAGGAACAAAAAGGGGCAGTGGTCACGACAATTTCATGCTTCTGGCTCGGAAGCCTGGCCCAAGGACCTGAAGCACCCAGAGCAGAGCCAGACCCTCCCCAGGAAGCCACGAGCTTGCAGACACAGCTGCTTCAGAGCGCAGGCCCCCGCAGGAGCCCATCTCCCTCCAGACTTCACCATCACTATTGCTAATAACGACATCAATCAGGTTGACCACGTTTCACACCATTACTCGCAGCTCAGCAGGAAGCTACATATTTCCCCCTCACCCACCACCTTCCAGAAGGCAAAGAGCTTTCCAGAGGGAAGAGAATGAAACCAATGTTTTTCTGAGTACTTACTATATGCAGGGCACCTGGCTAAGCCCTTTTATACAAGTCTGCAAGGTGGGGATGACTCTTTCTCTTTGACAGAGGAAGAAACTGGGGCCCAGACGAGCGAATGCATGCGTCCAAGGGCACACAGAGCTGGGACAAGAACCACGGCAGGGATGTACTAGGGAGCGCTCTCGGGCTCACACCCCAGACACTGTGCATGATCCCATTGAAGTAGGATCATTTTCACTTTCAGATGAGGAAACTGAGGCTCAGAGCAATGAACAGACCTGTCTGGGGTCATACATTCCTTAAACCGGAGCAGCAGAGTGGCACAGGGGGGAGGGGGTGGCTCTGTCCAGGCAGGAGAGTGCTTACATCCTGGTTCTGTCACTGACTAGCTTAGTGATAGCAGGCAAAGCTCATCCCCTCTCCGAGCCTCAATTTCCTCATCTGAAAAAGGGCATAACAGGGCCAGCCCGGTGGCCCAGTGGTTAAGTTCCCACGCTCCGGTGGTCCGGAGTTCTCGGGTTCGATCCCTGGCGCGGACCTACACACTGCTTATCAAGCCACGCTGTGGCAGACGTCCCATGTATAAAGTAGAGGAAGATGGGCACGGACGTTAGCCCAGGGCTGATCTTCCTCAGCCAAAAGGAGGAGGATTGGCAACAGGTGTTAGCTCAGGGCTAGTCTTCCTCACCAAAAAACAAAGGGGATAACAAAAACATCTATCCCATGGTGTGGAGTAACAATAATAAGGATAAAACAGTAAAACAGCTAATGTTTATCCATCTTTTAACATGTACTGGGCACTTTGCCAAGCACTTTACATATGGAAGCTCATTTGGTTAAATGAGGTAATGCATATGAAGTGCTTAGCACAGGACTCCAGAAACGGGAGTGATAATGATGATGATGAAGAAACTGATAATGCCCTAGGGTAAAGCCCCTCGGTTCATCCTCTTACAGGAAGAATAGAGTCACCTGTGAGGTTTCAGGAAGGAGGTGGACCAAGAAAGAAGGGCAGGCTTTCGACAGGGGAAGGAAAAGGGAAACAAAAATTAGGGAGTGAATAGCATTAGTAACATCAAGATGATACACCAGGGCCGGCCCCGTGGCTTAGTGGTTAAGTGCGTGAACTCCGCTACTGGCGGCCTGGGGTTCGGATCCCGGGTGCGCACCAACGCACCGCTTCTCCGGCCACGCTGAAGCCGTGTCCCACATACAGCAACTAGAAGGATGTGCAGCTATGACATACAACTATCTACTGGGGCTTTGGGGGAAAAAAATAAATAAATAAAATTATAAGAAAAAAATTACTACTCTTAGTTCTAAAAGGCAATAAAAAATAGAATATTTAAAAAAAAAAAAAAAGATGATACACCAAGTAGAACCTGGGAAAGCAAGGGATCCAAGATGTTCTACAGAATGGAACCAGATCGAGATGCACTGAAACCTCCAGGCCAGCCCAGACACCATCCCCCCGAGTCCCACGTGAGCAGAACTGGCAGGACCCAAGAGATGCAGGAGGATGGTTCTGCCCCCACTCCACCCCCCCTTTTTTTTTCTGGTGAAGAAGATTGGCTCTGAGCTAACATCTGTTGCCAATCTTCCTCTTTTTTTTTTTATTGAGGTTTTAATGGTTTTTAACATTGTGAAATTTTGGGTTGTGCATTTTTGTTTGTCCATCACCATATATATGACTCCCTTCACCCCTTGTGCCCACCCCCATTGCCCCTGGTAACCACAGTACAGTTTTCTCTGTCCATGTGTTGGTTTATATTCCACATATGAGTGAGATCATACAGTGTTCGTCTTTCTCTTTCTGGCTTATTTCACTTAACATAATACGTTCCAGGCCCATCCATGTAGTTGCAAATGGGATGATTTTGTCTTTTTTTATGGCTGAGTAGTATTCCATTGTATATATATACCACATTTTCTTTATCCAATCGTCAGTCGAGGGACACTTGGGTTGCTTCCACTTCTTGGCTATGGTGAATAATGCTGCAGTGAACACAGGGGTGCATAAGCCTCTTTGGATTGTTGATTTCAGGTTCATTGGATAGACTCCCAGTAATGGGATGGCTGGGTCATAGGGCATCTCTATTTTTAAGTCTTTGAGGAATCTCCATTACCGTTTTCCATAGAGGCTGCACCAGTTTGCATTCCCACCAGCTGTGTATGAGGGTTCCTGTTTCTCCATATCCTCTCCAACATTTGTTGTTTTTTGTCTTGGTGATTATAGCCATTCTAACGGGCGTGAGGTGGTATCTTAGTGTTGTTTTGGCCAATCTTCCTCTTTTTGCTTGAGGAAGACTGTCTCTAAGATAACATCTGTGCCAATCTTCCTCTATTTTGTATGCGGGACGCCACCACAGCATGGCTTGATGAGCGGTGTATAGATCTGCACCTGAGATCCGAATCCGAGAATGCTGGGCCGTCAGAGCGGAGCATGTGAACTTGACCACTACGCCACCAGGCTCTTGGTTCTTCCCATTTTACAGATGGGAAAACCAAGGCTTGCAGTGGGGAAAAGACTTGCCCAAGATCACAGGATGTCAGTGGCAGAGCTGGGCTTGATTCCAGGCCCCCTGCCTCTCAGCTCAGTGCCCAGCTGCCTGCTACTTCCCACAAAGGAAGAGTGCAGAGGGCACCTGGATATGTTTGGGCCACAATTCCAGAGAAGAGTCCCACGGTACACATTATTAAGATAATAACAATAAAAAGCTAGAGTTTATTAAATGCTCACACTGTGCCTGGCACAATGCTAAGTTCATTATATGCATTTAATCCTCACAACAACCCTAAGAATTGGGAACTGTTCATATTATCTCTATTTAACAGATGACAGAACTGTGGCTCAGAGAGGGTAAGCGACTCACATAAGATCACACAGCTAGGAAGTGAGAGCCAGGACTCGAACCCAGGTCTACCCTGTCAAACTCCAGAGCCTTAACTACTCCCCTACCCTTGTCCACCTGAATGGTACAGCCCCCACTTGCTTCTCCCACCCTTCAGTACACCCTCACACCCTACTCCCTCACCCAAAGCAAGTCTAGCCCAACTACAGAAGAGTGGTTAGAAGTGGCCTGTTTTATTGTCATGATCAAACCCCATTCAAAAAGGAAGAATGACACAGTTCCTCCTCTAAAGTTTTCAGCTGAGAAACATTTAACATCCTCTTCCTTCTCTGCCTCTTCCCACTGGATGAGAAAACTGAGGCTCCCTTCTCCCTGTGATGATGTCAGGCTGGTGAATTCCAGCACGGGGGAGCACATTACAGGCCACAGGGGCTCCTCAGAGTTGGCAAGAACTGAAGACACCCACTCTGCCGTCAGCCCAGACAGAGCAACAGAGCCAAGAGACTGATTTTCAAGTCGCTCCTCCTCCTGGGAGCACCTCCCCAGTTATCTCATGTGACCCTCACAAGCTGCCCAGAGCCACTCAGTCTGGATGGAGGAGAATCAGAATCCCACCAGGTCGCGGCAAACTGCAGAGCCCCGAGCGCTGGTGAAACCCTCCAGGTGGAAGGGTGGGTTAGCTTAGCCAGGGAGAGCTATGGAGGCAGGTGAGCGGGAGGCTGGGAGACCACCTCCACCACCTTCATCTCTCTACGGAGCAGCAAGCACCTCCCAAGGGAGCCCCGACGTATCAGGGCCAGAACTACTTATTTTATAATTAAGAAGGCAACAGAGGATGCTGGTCAGCTGCCCGGCTTCAAAGCCTGACTCCTAACTCTAGAACTCTGAGCAAGTTACTTTATAGGGTCATGATGAGGAAAATGAGTTAATACATGGAAAAGTGCTTACAGGGGTACCTCGCAACTTGGAAGTGCTCCCCAAAGCTAACCGCTGTTATTATCATCCACAGAGAATGACCAGGGGACACGTGGTTAACAGTGCTTACCTGTGGGGTGTGGGATGGGCGTTGAGAAAAGGAAACTTACCTTTATCTTCTGCTCTGTTTGATTACTTATTGATTTATTCGTTTTTACAATACGTGTATGTTACTGCTCTAATAAAAAAGACTGAGTTTAAAATTAAAAAATTAGGGCCGGCCCCGTGGCTTAGCGGTTAAGTGCAGGCGCTCCGCTACTGGTGGCCCGGGTTCGGATCCCGGGCGTGCACCGACGCACTGCTTCCCTGGCCATGCTGAGGTCGCGTCCCACATACAGCAACTAGAAGGATGTGCAATTATGACATACAACTATCTACTGGGGCTTTGGGGGGGAAAAAAGGAGGAAGATTGGCAATAGATGTTAGCTCAGAGCCGGTCTTACTCAGCAAAAAGAGGAGGATTAGCATGGATGTTACCTCAGGGCTGATCTTCCTCAAAAAAAAAGAAAAAACTAAAAAATTAACAAACAGAAAAAAAATCCTCTGAAAGTTTTAGCATTTCTTGGCATTTTATGTTCCTCAAAGTAGATAAGGAAGGGTGTTTCTAGTGTGAGCCAGGAGTTGCCAAGTAAGTGATTCATTCATTTATTTTACAAATATTAATGGAGTGCCAGGCACTGTTCCAGCTGCTGGGGATTTAGCAGGGAACAAAACAGATAATCTCTACCCTTCTGGAGTTTCCGTTCTACCTGATCTTAATTAATCCCCTCTGCAACCCTCAAGGATGAGCAATTCACAGAAAGGCAGACCAAGGAGGCCCAGTGAAGGGAAGTCACTTGCTCTGCATCCTGAAGCTGGGAACAGGGCTACAGTCTTCCAGCCCGAGCTGCTTCTAGCACTGCCCAAGAGGGCAGGTCTGTGGATGGCAAGTTTGGGGCTGGTGTCCCTAAGAGGAGAGAAGATGAATGAGGAGGCCTGTTCATCCAGACTCAAAGCTTCACTTTGCATGGTCCACACACCTGCGGTGGAGGAGGGCAATGAATGCAGGCAAGAGCAGAGACCCAGGTCATGGAGTGGGGCATCAGTGAGGCTCAGGCTCCCCCAACTCACACTCAGATCTGAGTTCTGCCCATGGAGGTCCTCATGCACCTCTGCCTGGGGGAGAAGCACAGTTTCAAACCCCCTAGTTGTTGGGCCTCAGCTCTAGGGTAAGCAGGAGACCCTGGCCTCTCCTTAACCACCCTCCCAAATTCACCTGCCAGGGCCTGACTTGAAGGGCAGAGCCCCTTCAGCCCCCACATTCACTCCACCGGCCTCCCTGAGACAAGAACCTGAATTCCCCTAAGCTTGGGTTAGGCATGGTGTCCCCAGATGCTCCCATCCTCTCCAGGGCACCCAAGTAACCCCACCCCCAATGGTGTCAGCCCAGGCAGAGGAGCTGGTCTGCCCGTCCCCACCCCTGATGCTCTGGTGGAACTGATAATGGCCAGAGCCAAAGCAGGGAGTGTGGTCCAGCACCTGGTTGGTCAGGCTGGCCCAGGACCTGGCAGCTCCTTGTGACCCTCTCCAGGGAGGTGGCTCTCCATCCTCGGACCCTCCCAGTCAGGAGGGTGAAGGGAGGCAGAAACAGCACAAAGGAGGAGTGAACGGCTCTTGGAGTCTAAGATCCCAACACACACAGAAGAACATGGACCAGAAATGGTCAGAGAGCTAGAGACATACCAAGGAGAAACCCGGAGAGAGATAGACACGGGAGCAGAGACTGTGTGAGAAACACTCACAGGGGTGGAGACCCCTGCCAACGAGCGATCTAGAGGAAAACACACGGCAGGGACCTCAACGGACCCGCAGACCAGCCTCAGACACACCCCCAGACCCAGCGAGCCACGGTCCCAGAGCGCACTCTCCAACAGGAGGCCACTCGCACGGTGCGGGCTAGACGCGTGGAGCCCGAAGCGCGGGGCGGCCCGGGGACTCGCACACAGGACGCACTCAGGGACCGGGAGCGCTGGGCGAGAAGCGCACACAAAGAGACAGCCGGGCCAGCGGGAGCAGGCTCCACCCGTCCGCTCCGTGACTCCAGACCACCCCCAACCCGAGCCCTCGCACCAGACACACACACAGACACACAACCCCAGCCGCACGCCGCGGGACCCCGCCCCGGCCGCCGGGCGCTCACCAGCTGCAGGCAGCAGAAGGCGACCAGCGTGCAGCGCCCGCTGCACTTGCCCATGGCTCCCGGGCCGCACGGGCCGTCCGCCGCCGCGCCCCTCTAGCTCGGCGGCCGCCGCCTCCTCCGCGCCGCGAGGGCTCCGCGTCCTCCCCGCTGGGCGCCCCGGGCGGCGGGGACGGGCGCCTAGGGCCGGGCCCGCGAGCGCCGGGTCCTCAGGGCTGGGGCGGGCCGCCCGCGCTCCGAGTCCATGGTCGTCGGCCCGCGCGCTGGCTCTGCCGCGCCGCGCCTCCTTTGTCTGGCCCGCCGGCCGCCAGGCGCGCCTCCTGCCCCGGGGCGGCGGGCGGGGGGCGCGGAGCGGGGAGCGCAGCCACGGGGCGCGGCGCGGCGCAGCGCAGCGCAGCGCAGCACTGCCCAGCTGGGGCAGCCGCCCGGGCGCTCGGCGGCCGCGGCTTCCCGGCCCCACCACGTGGCTCCGCCGCCGCCGCCGCCACCGAGAGGGAGGGACGGAGGGGAGAGGAGGGGTGGGCGGGGCGGCCGCGGGAGTGGAGGGGAGGGGAGAATGGGTAGGCAAGTGGAGAGTGGGGGCGAGGCAGCAAGTGAAGGGGGAAGAGTGCGGGCTTGGGGGCTGACAACGCCGGGTGAAACCCAGGCTTCACTGCTCACTCGCTGTGTGACCTTGGGCAAATCACATCACCTTTCTGGGCCTCAGTTTTCTTAAAGTAGGAATAATAATATCTGCTTCAGTGTTGTCACGAAGATGAAATGCAGTTATGTGACTAAAGCACTAAGCCCTTGGCCTGGCCTCCTGAGGGTGCTAGAGCCCTCCTCTGTCCACTCTGTCGCTAGGGCCTCGGGGTTCCAACCTTGGCCCTCTATTATCCACTCCCAGGTCTGCTCCTCCTCCCAGGCCCCCTTCTGAGTGCCTGGCCACATTTTCTTCCTCCCCTCTTTCCTTTTACTGGCATGTATTGAGTCCCAACTGCATACACACCCCTGGGCGCCTCGGGATCCAGAAATGAGCCCTTTAGCATTGTGCCAGAACCCTTGGAGCCTCCCAGTCCAGGGAACAGACGGGCTCCCAAGGGCATGCTGGGGAGGTGATGTGGCAGAGGTCTGCCCAGGGGCTGCAGCCCAGTCCCTAACCCTGGCCGCAGTGGGAGGGAGTCAGAAAGGGCTGCCTTCTCCAGGCCACCCCCCCAAAACACTCAAACTCCCAAACACATCCCAAATCCATTTAATCATCCCTGCCCCACCCCTAACTTCCTATGTTCATTTTGGCGATTAACATCACTCCGGTGGGAATCCCTGGGTCATTCTCCAGGCTTCCCTATCCCATCTGACCTGTCATTACATTTTGTAAACGTACCTTTCAGCTCATACCTATGAAATACCTACTATGTGCCAGGCTCTCCGTTGGTAACAAGGATGAACCAGACACAGTCTGCCTTCACTGAGAGAACAGTCTAGTGAGGGGCTGTCATTAAAACAAGAAAACATACAAATAAATACATAATGACAAATTCTGATGAGTGCCTTAAAGGATAACAAAGAGTAAAAGAGAGAATAATGGTACATAATTCAGGTTTGGAGACCAGGAAAGGCCTCCTTGAGGAACTGACAGCGATACCAAGAGGACAATAAGAGGGAAGGGGAGGGGAGGCAGAGGAGTGGAGAAGAGTGTTCTGGTAGAAGGAACAGAATGTTTCTTATTCTTTCCCTTGCTTTCCGCTCTCACTAACCCTCTTGGCTCAGAAAGCAGTATGATATAGATTAAGACCCATGGTTTGGACCCAGACAGTGTGGGTTCCAGTCCGAGCACTGCCACTTGTACTCGGCTGCCATAGGAGGCAGTCAAGTACATTACTATCTTCTCCTAGGCTTGAGGCTTCTTGTGAAAAAATTAAGAATTTCAAGCTGACGACACAGCAGAGCATTAAACCAAGCACAGGGAGGGCCCTGCGCAACAGCAGAGGTTGCATGCCCCTACAGCCAGCCGTGTCTTCTCCCCCACCTACTGAGATGGTCTCTTCACTGGTCTCCCTCATCCACCCCTTCCTCAGCATGTCACCTGGTATTTTAAAAACACGCAGGATACTCCTAGTTGATTTCATAGAGTTGATACTACATGTGCTGAGGTTTCCCCTTGGAATAATAAGCTGAGATAACAGTGGGAGCTTTTCTCACTCAGCCATGCTGGGTGAGTGACAGCTGTGTCCAACCAGCATCCATGACTAGACAGGCTTCCAGGAGTCTGTGAAGTCCCTGAAATAATATGCAAAGCTTCATGTGAGCAGATGGGCCGTTTTCTGGGGAGAGGGTCCACAGCTTTCATCAGATTCTCCAGAGTCCATTTCCCACCAAAGAATAAGGACCAGCAGCACAAAGAGTCGGCCCAGACGTAACATTTCTCTCCAACAGATCCTCTTTGGGGCCTCTTGTAGATAGAGCCCCTGCCAGTTCCCTCTGTGATGCTAACAATGCAATTCAATAATAATAACAACAATAGCTACCATTTATTGAATGCTTACTCTGAGCCAGGCACTTGACATACATTTCATTTAACCCTTATAATAACAGTGGATTCCACTGGGGCTGTGACCAGCCCTTGCTGGGCTCTTGGCTGTTTCACATCATGCCTATCCCAAGGCCTGGCTGACTCACTCTTAAGTCTGTCCTCTGGGACCAGGGATGGCCTGTTTGACCTTGGCAGAACTAGCTTCTGCCCCTGAGTCATTTCACTTGGTCCAAATCTTACCCTAATGAGTCCACGCACACACCATGCCATCTCTCACTTCCATGGTTTGACATGTTCTTTCTGTCTAGAATGCATCTCCAAATTCTTAGCCTGGAAAACTCCTATTCAAATTTCAAATCCCAGCTCACCTCTCACTTCCTCCTGGAGGACTTCCTTCCCGCTTGCGACCCGGGGGAGGTGCCCCTCCTTTGGGCTCACGTGTGGTCTGCGCTACCTCCATGATAGCTTTTACTGGGATTTGCTGTACGTGTCTGATTTTGTTTGTTTCCGCCCATAGACTGTGAGCTCTCTGAGGACAGTGACTGTGTCATAGATTATCTCTATAGTGCACAGGGCTTGGACCATGTCAGGAGTCAGCAAATAGGAGGTGAATGATCTTCCTGGCCTTGGGTCCCAGCATACCGTGTGCCCTCTTTACCACCTGGAAGTCCAGCATTCTAAGGGGAAGCAGTCTAATTGTAGGAACAGATAGAAACATCTTTGGCACGAAGTTGGGGGGTTAGGTGCTGGGGATAACATGAGGAGGGGCTTCTAGTAGTCAACATGAAGGATGACTAAGCCTTGGACTAAGGAAAGACTGTGGGGAAAATGAAGCAGGATTTAGAAATAAAGGACAGAGATGATTCAGAACATACCCACGCTTCCGGAGTGAGAAGGCAGAATCATGGTCAGCCCTAGAGAGAGGCACGGTATGAGCTGCTGAACTGATATTTATAGGGTGTTAAGAAGTTCTTCCCTTGCCCTAAACCAAGGCTAGTCACAGAGTCTGAATCTTCCACCACAGTCCCTGTGTGGGTGAAAACATTGAAGCTTCTGAGAAAGTTCACTCATAAGATAGCCGAAATATTAAACCTGTTATTTTCTCCTTCTTCCACGTTAGAGGACTGAACATGCTCACTAATTATTTAGTGAGCCAATTTCTGACACCAACCAATTCTCCAACACCAGCTGGTTGCCCAACTATTCAATTCAATTCTGACACTAACTACCTGGAGTCAGCGCAGACCCACAGCTCAAGGTTCAGTCCCACAAGACTGCCTCCACTTCAGACGCCAGTTCCAAGTCTCTGGCCCCCTGACTTCTGACCAACCAGCTATAAATTGGGGTTCCCACAAACTCCTCCTCAGTTTTGATAATTTGCTTGTGAACAGCTCAGAAAACTCAGGAAGATACTTCACTCACATTTACTGGTTTATTATGAAGGATACAAACGAGCAGCCGGGTGAAGAGGTACACAGGGCAAGGTCTGGAAGGGTCCTGGGCACTTCTGTCCCTGTGGAGGTTGAGGAGGGCCATCCCACCACCAGGTCCACCAACCCAGAAGCTGCTCTGGATCTCATCATTCAAGAGTTTTTATAGGGGCCAGCCCCGTGGCGCAGCAGTGAAATGTGTGCGCTTGGCTTTGGCGGCCTGGGGTTCGCAGGTTCGGATCCCGGGCGCGCACCAACGCACCGCTTGTCAAGCCATGCTGTGGCGGCGTCCCATATAAAGTAGAGGAAGATGGGTATGGATGTTAGCCCTGGGCCAGTCTTCCTCAGCAAAAAGAGGAGGATTGGCAGACGTTAGCTCAGGGCCGATCTTTCTCACACACACACACAAAAAAGAGTTTTTATAGAGCTCAATCTCCAGCCCCAGCCTTCCAGAAGGTCAGCGGGAGGGGCTGGAAGTTTCCACTCTCTAATCACTTGGTCTTTCTCATGACAGCCCCATCCTGAGTCTGTCTAGGGGTCTCCTCCTAAGTCATCTCATTAGAATAAATTCAGGTGTGATCAAAAGGGACTCATGAATAACAAAAACATTCCTATCTCTGAGGACATTCCCAGAGTTTTAGCAGCTCTGTGCTAGGAATGGGAACAAAGACCAAATACGTTTTGGTATTACATGTATTAACACCTCTTAAGCATTCTGTGCCAGGCACTGTTCTGAGCAATTTCTAGGCCTTAACTGATTAAACCTCAGAGCAACCCTCTGAGGTAGGTACTACTATCAAGGTCTCCATTTTCTAGCTGAGGAAACTGAGGCTGAGAGAGGCTAGATCACTTGCCCAGGGTCATACAACAAGGAAGTGGCAGAAGCAGGATTTGAATCCAGGTGAACTACTTCACCTATACCACTCCTATTCCATTCCTTAAGGTTTTCAAACTTTTTTTTTTTTAGCAGCAGACCTTTTGCTTCAGAAGAAATTATACATTTCTGAAACAGAGAAAGGTGGAACCACTTTAGTTGGTGGGGAAAGAAGACTGGCACCTGCCCTCTCAGTCTGCCCGCCCCTCCCGTGAAGGCCTCCAGTTAGCACCTCAATCCAAGGTCTCTCAGCAACAAAGCGGAAAAACCACTGGCCTAGATGATCTCAAGGTGCCTTTTTTTTTTTTTGCTGAGGAAGATTCGCCCTGAGCTAACATCTGTGCCAGTCCTCCTCTATTTTGTACGTGAGCCACCGCCACAGCATAGCCACTGGCGAGTAGTGTAGGTCCACGCCCAGGAGCTGAACCTGGGCCGCTAGAGCAGAGTGCGCCCTAACTTAACCACTAGGCCACAGGGCAGGCCCCAAGGTGCCTTTTTTGAAGAGGGGAGAGATAAAGAAAGGGAGAACCTGAAGGGCAGAGAGGTGGAGTGAGTTCTGTAAAGTCACACAGCATGTTAAGGGCAAAGCTGGATCTCAGGACCTGTGGGTCAGTTCCACTACTGTGCCAGGCACTGAGCTAGGAGCTCTGGAACCAGAGATGAATAGGATAGGTGCCCCTGCGAATCCCTGAGATAAAGGTCTAGGGATTAGCACGCTGGTCAACAGTGTGACATTGTCCACTGCTTATTTCCTTAAACCCAGCAGCTTCATCCACTTGCCTTTCATCTCTAGCCCAATGGCATCTGAGTGTTTGACGCTGGGGCTTGTGGGAGAGGCGGAACATACAACCAGTCATAGTTATCTATCTAAATCAATACATGGAATGGCTAAGCTTCTATGAGGTACAGAAACAGAGGGGTGGAAAGAACGGTTAACTCTGCTCGGGATTAGGCAGTGATGGAAAACTTCAAGAGAAAAGATGATGCCTGGTTGAAATACAGGTTGCCGACAGAACACGAAGTGCAGACACAGAAGTGTCTAACAACAAGGTGCATTTCAGGAATGATGACCCCTTCTCTTCAACTTCTGCACATAGTTTTTACTTTCTATTGCCTCCTTACTACCACCACCCCTCTCCACCAACTTCCTTCAAATCTTCTCAGTTTTAGAGCAAATCTTCTCAGTTTTAGAGCAAATCTTAAAAGGAAAAAAAAAAAATCTCTGATAAGAAGGAATGGCTGAGAAAAAAGGGAGAGGATAGAACAGGGTGTATAAGAATGGGCAGGGTGGGGTCAGGAAACGCTGAACAGCTTTGATGGCGGTAAAGCTTGTAGGAAGTTTACTCTCCTTGTCTGGGGCTGTGGGGTCCAGAATCCGTAACACAGAATCTGCTGACAGCCAAGACAAATCCCCCTTTCCACTAGCCCTTGGTGGCCACATGGGCTTTCAGTTAAAGTCTGCCCTCAGGCCAGCTGAGCTGGGGACCTTGAGAGATGGCAAGAGGCCCTCTCCAGTCAGCCCCACACTTCTGGGGGCCTTTATTACACTGCACTGGGCTTGTCCAAGGGCCAACTGGGGACAGGAGACAGATGGGGCCAGCTCAGGCCTGGCCCCTCCAGCAGGTCCCAAATGCCCTGATAGGATTCTCAACCCTCTGGCTGCCTCCCCACCCCTTATCATTTTCCATAAGCCCTCACCCAGGCGTCCTTTCACAGCAAACAATTCATTGAATCCTAAAATTGCCCTCTTAGAGTCTGAGGAAAACAGCATCTAAAATCATAGAACAGTGGAGCTGGAAAAGACCATAGAGGCCCTCTAATCCAGTGGCTCCCGATGTTAGGGTACAAACCACCTGCATCTGAATCATGGCCCCACACCAGCCCAGCTCAAGCAAAATCTCTGGAGGTGGGACCTGGTTATGGGTATTTTTAAATATACTCCCCAGGGATTCTGATGAGCAGCCTCTAACCCTCTAAATCAATACAACACAGGCATTCCTGTCAAATGGTCACCCAACTTCTGCTTGCACACCTCCAGAGAGGAGGAACTTTCTACCATGCTATGTACGGACAGCTCTGGTTCAGCTGCTTTCTTTGTTGAGTATAAATCTGCCTTCACATAACCCACTTTGTCTTGGCTCTGCATTTCGAGGCCTCCCAGAATAAGAGGTTTTTCTTTCCCAAGGCAGCCTTTTGATGTTTGAAGACAGTGAACTCACCTATCTTCCCTGGTCCCTACAACTGCTCCCCACAGTGATCTTCTGAGAGGGTACCCAGAACCAAAAGCATCCTCAGCTGTGGTTGACTTCCTGTGCAGAGTTCCCAGAAACCTCTGCGGGCTCCCTTTCCATAGGACAAAGCCCAGAGCTGCCAACCAGGCTTTCAAGACCTTTTACAATCTGGCACTGACACCTTCCAAGGTTCCTACTCATCTGTCACTCCCCGAACATGCTGTTACCACCACGTGCTGTGTGTCATTTTTGAACACACCAGGAGATTTGGTGATCTCTGCTGTTGTCCATGTTTATTTCCACCACCTAGACTGTACTTACCTCCCCTCCCAGCTTCCTCTCTTCTCTCCAATTTCTAATTCTCCTTTAAGTGTCATTTCCTCAGTAAAACTTTCTCTAACTCCTCCTCAGGCACTGCCTCCTAGTTTGTAGGTATGCCTTTGATAGTATGCATTAGATTGTATTTGAATTGCTTATTTATATGTTTCTAAAAAAGTACATAAGACACAAAGCAGATAAATGTGGTACGTCTTCCTGGAGCGTCAGTTTTACTCAGTGCTCAGTCATTTAAGACTTTATTAATGAAAAACAGGCACAGCTATATCACGAAGCAGCACACAAAAGCACATACATTTAAATAGTCAATTTCACTGGGAAAAAATGTAGGTGAACTGTTCCAGATTAAGAGACACCAGAGAGATAGAATAGCCAAATGTATGAAACTTGATTGATTCCAGATTGAAAAAATAGCTATAAAAGATGTTTTTGATACTGGGGAAATTTTAATATGATCATTAGATGGTATTAGGGAATTGCTGTTAATTTTCTTAGGTGTGGTAATGGTATTGTGGTTATGAAAGAGAATGGTCTTAGGAGATACTTGCTGGAGTATTTAGGAATATTTAAGAGTAAAGAATTGCCTGCATCTTACTTTCAATAGTCATTAAAAGCTATATATATGTGTGTATGTGTGACAGAGAGATAGAGAATACTGAATTATTGAATCTAGGTTGAGTGTATATAGATATTCACTATATTAATCTTTCAATTTTTATGTCTGAAACTTTTCAAAATGAAAAGTTGGGGGGAAATCACACATTTTACAGATTCAAGGTAAGATTTCAACGTTATTAATTTCAGGAGTCCCTCCTGCTGCCCCAGTTTGTTCCCCTCTGCCATTAAGGACACCTATGGGAAAAGTTTGAGAAGCCCTGATTTTTGTTTTTCTCTCCGCCATTCTGCCCTGTGAGCCTCCAAAGAGGCCGTGACTCAGTCATTTCTGTGTTCTCAGAGCCCACCACAGGGCCTGCCACAGAGCGGTGTTGAACAAATGCTTCCGGAATGAGCAAAACCACTAACTTAATATGCATGTGACCTTGGGAAAACTATTTCTCCTCTCAGTTTCCCCTTTTATAAAATGAGGTTGGACTAGACGACCTAAGTATCCGTAAGGCCCTTTCCAGCGCTAGCACCTTTGGATGCCATACTTGGGGCTTTGAAGGAAGGAAAGTGGTCTTTTTTCTACACAAAGCCCCATAGTCACCAGGCAGAGATGACCACAGTGGGTCACCCTCTGCTCTCTGACCAAGCTCCTAAGTTTTAGCTCAGCCATGGGCTTTGGGAGATGTTCTTAAGTTCACACAGACCACATGTCAGAGCACTGGCTTCCTTGAGAGCTAAGGGGTGGCAGGGGAAGTCAATTTGGCTTTATGCTGCCCTCCTGGCTATAGTTATAGCCGCAGCTAACACTAGTGTCCTCAACCTTGATTGCACACTGCAATCACCTAATGAAGCTGTAAAAAATACTGATGATCACTCCAGAGATTCTGATTTAATTGGTCTGGGGTATAATCTAAGCATCTGGATTTTTAAAGGCTCCCCAGGTAATTCTAACGTGCATTCAAGGTTAAAAGCCACTAAGGCCTCCATTGTGGTGATGGGGTAAGAGCTCCAGCTGGGTTTACATCCTGCCTTTGCCGTTTACCAGAGGTTTGATCTTGGGTGTTACTTCTCTTCGAACCTGTTGCCACATATGTGACAATCAAGTGAGATAATGCACGTATAGCACTAAGCCAAAAAGTACAGCTCAAGAGTTAAGAACAACTATTAATGAGGAAACAGGAGAAGCCTGCGTGGCTTTCCTAGGAAAGATGAAAACTTTCTGAGCCTGGAGAGCAGTGGTTCTTAAACTTGCTTCAGAATCACCTGGAGGATTTGTTAAAACAGATGGCTGAACACCTCCTTCCCCCAAAGTTTCTGATTCAGTAGGTGTCAGGTGGGGCTCTAGATTCTGCATTGCTAACCAGTTCTCAGGTGATGCTGCTGCTGCCGTTCCAGAGACCACACTTTGAGAATCACTGCTCCAGAGCAGGGTTTCTCAACAGCATCACTAATGACATTTTGGAGCACCTAATTCTTTGAGCACCTCTGGCCTCCACCCACTAGATGTGCATAGTATCCCCCCAGCTGTGACAATCAAAAATGTCTCCAGACTTTGCCAAATGTCCCTGGGGTGGCAAAATTGCCCAAAGATGAAAACTACTGCTATAGAGAATGTAAGTTAAAGAAGAATCTAAGAGTCTAGGTGGGTTGCAGAGGCAAGTGAGGAAAAGAAATTGAAGCCTAGAACAAAGGAGAATTTGGTATAGCTTGATACAGACAGGGTGGGTGCCCACCTGGGGCTTTTTCAGAGAAGGATCATTATAGGTCTGGGGTGCAGAGACAGTTGACCAGAGGGCAGGCTGAGAGCTCACTCAGACTGGGCTTCCTTTGGTCCCATAGGAACAGGGGCTGACTTTTAAGCCTGGCCCTTCCCTTTGTCTTGAGACAGCAGCTGTCAAGCCTAACGTCTCTGGGAAGGAGCAATCCCAGTCTAACCCAAATGGCCTGACAGCCTTTCCCTCAGGCTCAACTGCTTGCAGACCCAAATTCCTCAGAGCTCTTTCTCTCTTACCTCAGTTTTCCATCCACGCACCTTGAGATATGAACAAGCAGCAGACTCTAGGTCCATAAGTGAGAACAAATAACTATAGTTTTGCTGTGAAGAAGCAACTCCAACAAGAGCCCTGACCTGTCCAAACCCATCTCCCTGACAATTCAGCCCACAAAACTCAACCACCCAGTCAAAGAGAGACTCGGCTCTTTATGTGCCAACAGTATTAAGTGCTAGAGACTGTGGAAGTCATAAAGGGAAATTAACCGAACACCAGAGTTGCCATTACTCATTCGGGAGCAATCTCTCTCTCCCAAAGTGAGGATACAATTTGTACCCTCTGGGGATATTTTATACTAAAATCTTTATTCCCCGGGCTAGGGCCTCTATTCCCTTCAAATTCTAAGTGGTGCTGCTATTTCCTGCTAATGGCTTCTACCTTTTGAAGAAGGCACTTGGGAGGACTGAAGAGGCTGAGGTTAGAGGAAAGCCCTCGTAGTCTCCAGGACCTTGGTTCTTCCCAATTACTGCCAACTTCTCAAGGGACTGGTAGGCTTTTAAAAGTGCAGTGCCAAGGTTCAAGCCTTGTTTTACCCCAGGCCAAGAAAGATGAGGGTGCGTGGAAGGGACTGGACTAATTCTGAGGTAGGTGGACCTGGTGTTTAAAAGGGATTGGGGATTAACCTGTGATAGTGCTGGAGGTGTGAAGAGCAGCTTGCATGCTGTCTTTGGCCAAATCGCTCCTGGTTAAAGGCATAACCACAAACATAATTATTTCTCAGGCAGGAAATCTGAGTCATCCTTTGAAGATCCCACTATACTTTGTATATTAAAGGCTCTAAGCAGTTCTGCAGTAAGGAAACCAGTTTCACTTTATTTAACCCAGTCTTTTCCAAACTTATTTGAGCATAGGATCTTTATGCCCCAATGTATCTAACACTTCTGGAAACAGTGTTCTATGGAATACACTTTAGGACACCTCAACCTACAGGACCAAGTACATGAAGGACAAGCTCTCCGGGCTTGGCCCCTACTTAGTTCTGCCACTTTACTGTCCCCACCTCTAAGCATGCTGAAGTTCTTTTGGTTCGTGAAACATGACAGGCTTCCAGGCTTGTGCCTCCTGTTTCTTGGAATGCACACTTCCTCGCCCACTTGGCAAAGCCCTATGCACCCTCTAAGTCCCGACCTAAGCATACGCACATAATCTGGGAAACTTCCTTAACTCTCCCAGGCACAATAACCTGCTTTCTGTTTCCAGTGCACTTTATTCAAACTTCATTCACTGTATTAAAAGTAAATGATTTGACAGCTTTAGTATTATGCTGGTTCCTTCATTTAATGAGTTAAATAAACTTGAACATATGCTCACTTAAAACTATCCTCTCTCTTATAACTTAAGATAAATATACGATCCAGCTTTGTGAGCTAAAAGTATAAAATAAAACACGTTGAGAACAGGTAGGAGGTGTGAAGACCTCTGTGTTGAGACAGGAGATTTGGAAAAGACACACTCCACTCCCCAGTGCCAGATGGAATTGACTAGTGCCGGTTTACATGCTAGGTGCAGTCACCCAGTGATCCAGGGAGACAGTAACCTGTGTCTTGGGGGTAGAAGGCCACTAATGGCATTTCTTAATGTCCCTGTTGGTTAGGAAAAGACAGACAAGGAAGCAGAATCATAAAAAAGTCTCAGACAACGTCACGGCCCAGTTCCACCAAAACTTCTTTGGATTCCTTTTGAGTTGAGTTTCATGCAGCATTCCAGCCAATGTCATTTCTACCAGCTAAGACCATCCCCAATCTGCCCACTTCAGAAACCCTGAGTGTAGGGACTGCTGCTCAGAAAAGTGCTTTTGGCAGGAGGCAAAGTAGACAAAGACCCTGTTCATTAAAGACTGTGTAAGAGAACCAGGTTCTTTTTGACCTTATTTATCACCTCTTGACTGCTATGCTTCTAGCAGGAGGCAAGTATTTATTACTGAAAAATTATTATTATCTGTTTGTCATTTTCATAGGAGTGAGTAAACCTAAAAACACAGAAAAGGGAAGAAAAACCCAAACATCCCAGTGAATAGCTTCTTCGAAGTTTAAATGGACTTTATCCCCTGGCCACAACATGCCCTGCTCAGATTTACAGCGATCGAGCCTCAAAGACAAGACAGCAATAAATCCAATCCACATGACTCTTGTAAAAAAGCATCTATTTGGCTTTTAATACAAAATAACTGAGAAATACAGAAAGAAAATATCATACAAGCCAGTTATTGAATTAAAAAAAAGTCCCCAACAAACAAATTTCAGTCATATTCCCTGTCTTCAGCCTGGATTAGAAGACAGGAAACCACAAACCAATCAGTGTCTGTCCCTTTGAAGAAAACTTATTTAAAAAAAAAAAAAAAAAGGAAAAAAACCAAACAGTCCCTGAAATCTGGCAGGTGGTTTTAGAGGCCACTGGAAGCTTGCCTTAATCACCCTGGTGAAATGGAATACATGTGGTTGTTGGAATATGGCCACCGCCTCACTGCTTCTTGCTAGTAATGAGCTTCATCTGAAGGGAGGATGTGGGCCTGGGCACCATCTGATGCCGCTTATGCCGTCTGAGGTCTCAAGGTCAAGCAGCCCTGGAGTCTTCCACTCCATATCGTCACTGAATCTCCCCCATATACAGTCTCTTGTCACTGGACGCTGAGAGAACTGAAGTGAAAAGAAAAGAGAAGATAACTGGAAATAACGAAGGCTCAAGAAGACCTGGTGCTTAAGGGCTCTTGTGTCAAGAGCCAATTTTGTTATAAAGGAGCAACTGGATTCCCTCCTCAACACCATTCACAGGAAATTGTAGCCTGGCTTTTCAATCCAGGTCCTCTCAAAACCACGAGGGTGGACTGTGCTTTGGGAAATACATTATCAGGCTCTAAATCCTCATGTCCCCAGTCAGTCAAACCCTAAGAAAAAGACCTTCTCAGTCATTCTAGAAGAGAAGAACCAATGTCTCTGCCAGTCATTTTATAAATGTGCTTCTGCTTATTATACTTAGCCCTGGAGAAAGTTACATTTTCTCCTTAAATTCAAGGCCCATTATTTAGTTTAGGTGGCCAATAAAATGTAAGTTAAGTTGCAATTTATATCTGAATATTAAGAAATATCATTGTTTTTATCCAAATACATGGTTGAAACATAGACTTGAAGCAAGTAAACTCGAAAGAACTAGAAATAAAAATAAACTAACCAACCTCCCTATGAGACCGAGAAGAAAACGGAACACTGCTCTTACTCTCACCACTTAGAACAACAGTGGGACTGTCAACGATACTCATAAAGACTGTTTGGAAATTCACATAAAACAGACGTCCACCTTTGCCCCTGTATTCTCAGGGCCCCTTTAGGGAGATTCCCATGGTTCCCCGTCCCCCACAGTAAGGACAGACTTACTGATGGGCTCGTCAGGGTGGAAAGCCACTTCATTGATGGAGCCAGCATGGCCAGGCAGCTTATACAAAATCCTCCTGCTTGTGGTATCCCACACATACACAAACCTGCAAGGTATCATGAAGAGCAAGGGTAAGGTCTCTCAGAGCTGAGGGCAGGGCACAGGCATAGCTTTTTAAGGGAAATGGAAGCAATGATTTATTTATTCTCCCCATATCAAATGAACTGTGTTCTGGCTTTTAGAACCTAAGAACACAGATATATATATATATTTTTGTGTGTGTGAGGAACATCAGCCCTGAGCTAACATCCATGCCAATCCTCCTCTTTTTGTTGAGGAAGACTGGCCCTGAGCTAACATCCGTGCCCATCTTTCTCCACTTCATGTGGGACGCCGCCACAGCATGGCCTGACAAGTGGTGTGTCGGTGCGCGCCTGGGACCCAAACCTGGGCCGTCAGCAGCGGAGCGCGCACGCTTAACCGCTACGCCACAGGGCCGGCTCCAGAACACAGATTTTGAATGAGGCATGGACCCTGCCCTTGAGCAACTGAGTGGAGAAATAGAAATAGCTAAAAATATAAGCATTACTAGAATTTTCAAAATAAGCTTCTGAACTAGGAAAGAAAATGGAGAAGAAAGACAAACAGTTTTTCCTACGGACCTCACATAGAAATCTTCTTTGAAGAACATCTGATAAGGCTGTAGTTAACCTCATATGCATCCAGGAATGTCTTAAAGGTAACCTAACTCATGGCAGGTTGGGAGTCTAGGTTGTAGATCTACCTGAATCTCTTAGTATTGTACCCAAATCACAGAGCCCAGAGAAGGGACAGGAAATTTCTGCTATATAAACATAACTCAAACATAGATTTGACCCAAATCTTGCACTGAATTCGTGGGCACAAAGAATGCTGAATTCTAGCATGGGAAGGGGCCAAGAGAAACCAGCTAGTCTAAATTCATTTTACAGACAAGAAAACTAAAGTACAGTGACTCTTCCAAGGTGACACAGTTCATCAGTGGCTGAACTAAAATTAGACCTCTTTTTTTGCTGAGGAAGATTCACCCTGAGCTAACATCTGCTACCAATCTTCCTCTTTTTTTGCTTGAGGAAGATTCGCCCTGAGCTAACATCTGTGCCAGTCTTCCTCTATTTTGTATGGGGGTCGCCACCACAGCATGGCTGACAAGGGGTGTAGGTCTGCACCCGGGATCCAAACCCATGAGCCTGGGCTGCCGAAGCAGAGTGTGCCGAACTTAACCACTATGCTACGGGGCCGACCCCTAGAACTCTTAATATATTCCAGTATTCTCCTTTCTCTCACCACCCTCAAACACCCTGCTCCACTCTCAACCCTGCTTGGGTCATTTTAAGCTGAGGGGGAAAATAAAGAGAGATTATCTTCAAACAAACATGCAAAAATAATCTGTTGGTAAATTTAAAGGGTTAGTGGTTTTCAAGCAGGTTATAAAAATTATTTACATATTTGTTTTATTCAGTCAACACCTACAATGGCATACTCACTAGTACTTGATTATAAAATGCCTAGTTCTGATGCGACATTACACTCTTGGTTTAAAATTCAAATAAACAAGAGCTTCTTAATTACACTGTTTAGCTCTCAAGGGATAGGCTCCACAAGAACTAAATAAAAGTTCCAAGCAAGATGGAAGGAACCCCATTTGTCTACAGACTCTTCTGATGCTCACGCTCTCCCTACTGTCTTCTTTCCTGCCATGCACAAATAACTGTCCTCATTAATCCAGCTAAGAGCAGTGTGGCACAGTGAAAAAGTATATGAGCTCTAAAGTCAGAAAGACCAGGGTTCAAGTCTCAATTCAATTATATAATAGCTAAGTAACCTTAGATAATTATTTATTTCTAAGCTTCTCTGAGCTTCCCTTTCCTTAGTTGTAATGACAGAGATGATACTGATGTCACAGCTTGGTTGAGAGAAATAATGAGATAATCTAGGCAAAGTGCCTGGCACACAGAATTAATGATAGCTATTGTTATGACGAATGTTTATTATCAAAAGAGAATCACATGAAGTCAACAGGCTGACTAAATCACTCACTGCAGAGACTGGCCAGTCTTCCACAGTCCTTGACTGAAGGGTTTCAAGTCTGAACATGAGGAGGCAGGTGATTTGCAAGTAGAGTGGAGAAATTTGCCAAATCCAGGCCAAGCTGAAAAGCAGTTTTCTGAGACGGAACGATACATTTCCCAGGCATATAAAAGCCAGCAGAACCCCACATCTCCAAGGGTTTACTGCAAGGCCTTGCTCTCCACGGCTGCCAATCAGATGCTAAATTTAGCGGGGTTCCCTGTCTGCCCCTGACTCTGGCATGGCAACATTCGGCAGGAACCAGCTCCTTATGTAACAGAGCTGCTTGTTGAGTGGGGCTAATTGGCAAGGTGCCTGTGAAATCTGGCCAACCCCCAGCACGCAGACACACAGGCTTTCCCCCACACCAGAGCCATAATGCCACATGTAAGGTTTAAAGGAACAGTGGGGAGGAAAGAGGGAAGAGAGGACACTGAAAAGTCAGAAAGGGCCAAAGTCAGAAAGAAACTGCTCAGCAGAAAAGCTTATGCAAGTATCACTGAAAAGCTTTATTACATAGGAAAGATATACTATCTCTGCTGAAAATTATATAAAAACACTCAGAATACTCTGTCAGAATACAATATACCTTAGGTTGTGGACTTGTTTCCTAAGGTCTTTTTTAGTAAACTGACCACTGAAAATCTCTTAGATTCCCTCTTCAAGGCAGCTCTCTAAACCAACAGGACTCAAACCACCAATGTGGCACTGTTTCACCTGGACCCTTTTTTCTCCAGAAAATACTTGACTACTTGTCCATTTTCCCAGGCATTAAACTTGACAGGAAAAAAAGTGACCTCTGGAATCTTCAGTTACGTTCATTATTGTTCACAAATAGAAAGGTGTGGGGCAGACCAAAGTGAGGCTTCTCTACGGCCGTGCTGGGGCCCCAAACAGGAGAAAAGCCTGGAACATGCTGCAAGCCCCAGCTAGCCCAGGAAAGGCTTCACGTTTATAGAATGGTGCCAGTTTCAGTAGAGTGGCAGGAAAATCTCTAAAGGGGAAGAGGAAGGGGTTAAGCTAAGTAGGGTCTCCCAATGGGAGCTAAATGTACAGTTTGCCATCAGAGGGCCTCATCATTCTTTACCATTCCACAACAGCCTTGGCACCTGGACATCCCTATTCAACCTGTGACTCCCTCCCAAGTATAGCTCACTACAGACATACCAAATACAACAGCACCTGACAGAAGAATTCTCTCCCTGTTTATAATTCATCACATAATGCCAGAGCCAGTTTAAACTGACAGCTAAGAAAGCCTCACAGTCTCTTAATTCAGCTCACAGTTGGAAAATACCTAGCCCACATGCTGCCACACCCCTCATCTAACAATCATGGCACTTTTCCCCAGTGAACCCAGACCCAGCTATGAATCATCCTCAACAAGGTGGCCATTACCAAAAGCCGAGCTGATATGTTCAGCTCTTGGTAATGGGTAAAATTTGACTGCCATCCTTGAGCTAGGAATTCATTCATGTAATATTCACTAAGTGCTTACAGATCAAGCACTGCCCTTGGTTCAGAGATGACTAAGACTCATTTCCTGACCTCCTGAAGCAAATAATCTAGGGAGGGTGTGCCACTATGTCTGACTGTAAGATGTAATAGATGCTAATAAAGGTTAGATGTATAAAGTGTGACTACCGCACAGAGCAAAGAGCAATTAGTTATGCCCAAGAGGTAAGGGAGAGAGAGGGCCAGGGAAAGTTTACAGACATAACATAGAGGTGATTACTAGAGAGATACAGAGTTTGGATAATGGAGAAGAGGTGATATGAGAGAGAATCCTGGAGGCATAAGGGATGAAAGAACAGGGAAGACTTCCATGTGAACGAAGCATTATGTGATGGTGGGGGAGGTGAGGACACAATATGTGCGTGAATGAACTGAAGCATCGTAGAGGAATCTGATGAGGAAAACTGGAGCCAGCTGAACTTAATATGATGGCAAAAGGAATCCAACAGAATCAAAGAAACTGTCTACCCTCCAGGTCTAAAACATATCCAATGAGGGTGGAAATAATGTGTTTGGCTGACGTGATCTTTAATCCCTTCCTACTGCACAGGGCTTCATCTCTGAGTACAGTTATAAGTCTACGTCTGCTCTAGGTTGGTATCCGCACCTCATGTATTAAACATGAGAAGATATCTGCATAGCTACATCATTCTTTACCTCATGGCCAGTAATCCTTACCTGTCAGCTGAGCCAGCTGCTATCTTGCTTCCATCAGGTGACCAAGAACATCTCAGAAGATTCTATAGTGATAAATAAGCAGGAATGCAATGAATACAGTAATGTACCAAACCGCTCTTTATTAGACTATAGAATCAATGAGAGACTTCAAATTTCTGAAGTTGAGTTTTAATTATTCTCCCCAGAAAGATGGTCAGTAATTTTTTTTTTTTGTGAGGAAGATCAGCCCTGAGCTAACATCCATGCTAATCCCCCTCTTTTTGCTGAGGAAGACTGGCTCTGAGCTAACATCTATTGCCAATCCTCCCCCGCCCCCCGCAAAAAGCCCCAGTAGATAGTTGTATGTCATAGTTGCACATCCTTCTAGTTGCTGTATGTGGGACGTGGCCTCAGCATGGCTGGAGAAGTGGTGTGTCGGTGCGCGCCTGGGATCCGAACCCGGGCTGCCAGTAGCGGAGCGCACACACTTAACCACTAAGCCACGGGGCCAGCCTGATGGTCAGTAATTATATTATATTCTGTGGCCCAAGACAGCATACTTTATTTCATACCATATAAAAACCAAGTGTAGAAAATGCTTAATTTACAGTAAATTAGAGTGGACCTGGCAACAAAATTTTGTTCTGCTTACAAATGGAGGCTCACTTTGCTCCATTTATCCTGATCCTCATTAAAATTTTTTTGTTTATCTTGAAAGAAAATAAAAATAAAACCAAATCTAACAAAAAATAAGGTTTGATTTATAAAGTGACACTGAATCTCAATGGGCTCTCAAAAGAAAGGTATTAGTCTCTATTAACAAATTATCTGGGGGAAAATCTGCTTTCAAGAGCTAACCAGAAATGTGAGAGTTTAGAAAAACACTCGCTCTCTCACAACCTGGGCCATGGTGCTTACTGAAGGGACGGATGTATTCTCAGGGCTCTAACAGCAGGTCACTGGGAGGGTGGGGGTGGGGGGGGATCTGGGTAACAGTCATGGGAGCCTTGGTCCCATATGGAACACTGACCTAAGAGGGTCACAGTTCCCAAGGAATTAAAAGGATAGGACTGTCTTGTTGAAGTCAGAAGTCCTATATTTGAGGATTGGCCCCACTACTCTCTATCTATGTGACTGCATTCCTCCCTATGCCTCTATGAGTTTTATTTCTTTCTTTTTTTTTAATTTTATTTATTTATTTTTTCCCCCAAAGCCCCAGTAGATAGTTGTATGTCATAGCTGCACATCCTTCTAGTTGCTGTACGTGGGACGTGGCCTCAGCATGGCCGGAGAAGCAGTGCGTCGGTGCGCGCCCGGGATCCGAACCTGGGCCACCAGCAGTGGAGTGTGTGCACTTAACCGCTAAGCCACAGGGCTGGCCCTGTGAGTTTTATTTCTGGCAAGAACAGTTTTGATGGAGAACAGTGTTACTGGAATGGAGTCCCTTCTTAGTAGAGACAGTGCTCTGTATCCTTAGCACCATCTTTTTTTTTTTTAAATTGAGATATAATTGACATATAACATTGTATTAGTTTTAGGTGTACAATATAATGACTTGATATATGTAAATATTATACCTTAGCATCATCTTAAATGTTTCTTTGAATCAAATGGATGGTAAAACTCCTTTGCCATGCAGGACTCACCTTTTCAAAGTTGTGCACATTTCCTTGAAATATCTTCACACACCTCTCTTTGGGAGCAAATGGCCGGACATCCCAGACCCGTACTGCAAATTCAAACAAACAAAGCAAAACAGCATTCAGCCAGAGGCCTCTTGAGAATCCAGCTAAAACTGGTATTATATCAATGACAGACGCTGTTTCCTGGGTGGGGGAGGTCCAACATGGTATACTGCTACCTGGAAAGGTTCTTTTCTTTTTCTAACAGGAATGAAATGCATTCAAGTTCTATTAACAGGGACTAAAGGCACAGAGGAAAGCTGAGGGGGTAGGAAGGGGAAATGTCAAACACATTGCTGGGGATTTGCAACAGAAAATAGTTGGGGGGGGGCACGTCCCATGGCCTAGTGGTTAAGGTTGGTGCACTCTGCTCTGGTAGCCTGGGTTCAACCTACACCACTTGTTGGTGGCCATGCTGTGGCAGCGACCAACGTACAAAATAGAAGAAGACTGGTAAATATGTTAACTCAGGGCGAATCTTCCTCAGCCAAAGGAAAAAAAAGTTGGCTTTTTTTTTTGCAAATGATTTGCAAATCATTTTGCAAATGATTCCTCTGCCAATCCAAAGAGTCATACCTCACAAAGCTTTGATGTGACAATCTAAATACCACTGACTACTATGACAATCATTCTTTTATAAAAACCAAACTTAGGACTGACTTTTTCTTTTCTTTTTTTTTTTTTATAATTTTATTTATTTACTTTTTTCCCCCAAAGCCCCAGTAGATAGTTGTATGTCATAGCTGCGCATCCTTTTAGTTGCTGTATGTGGGACGCAGCCTCAGCATGGCCGGAGAAACGGTGCATCGGTGCGCGCCCGGGATCCGAACCCGGGCCACCAGCAGCGGAGCGCGCACACTTAACCGCTAAGCCACGGGGCCGGCCCAGGACTGACTTTTTCTAATTTTGCTCACCGGGGCACCTGACAGTCTAAACCCGTCAAATGTACCAAAAATCAGAAACGGTAACTCTGATTCTAACTCTAGCTCTGCTACCTAAGGTGGTATCAGGTAATCGTGAGGTTCTTTGTGTTCTGGTTTCCTGTATAAAATTTATGAGAATACCACTTGTTCCTCTCATTTTATAAGAGTATTTTAAGGATCAAATAAGATGATATATGTGAAAGAGCTCTAAAAGATCGGAGGCAACAAACAAAAATAAAGAATTTGTAATTTTATTATATAGCCCTAACAAGAAATTCTTCTTATTATTTTAAAACCATTTAGGGAATCTCATCTTTCCTTACTGTGAACAATGCTAGAATTAATTAATGGTAAATCCACTGAAATCAAGACAGTGTATAAACACCCATGGTAAATAGTGGCTATAGCCGTTGTTAACTAAAGCAACACCTATAGTGGAATTCGAGTGTGAAAAAAATAACTAATTCTTGAAGTCAGACAGGCGTAAAAAAGGTGAAGCTATGCATGAAAGTGTGCCGTTGAGCTGAGAATATAGTCAGAAGGTAAGAATGCTCATTCATTCAACAAATATGTATTGAGCACTCACTGAGTGCTAGGCACTGTTTTTGTTACAAAATATCAGTGAAAACATTTTAGTTCCTGACAAGCCTATTAACTCGTATTACCAGAGGGGCATTTCCAAACTCGCCCAATTTAGCATATAATCCAACAAGTTATCCTCCTTTTTTGCTACAGTAAACCCATTCTCCCACCCAACAACTCAAAAACAAGTAAAGAAAGAACAAGAGTGTGTGTTTGTGTAAATCCAGAATGTTGAGGTGTTTTAACGAGGACATTTTATCACACCAATGCTTTCGAGTGGGGAGGGAAGACATACTGGCAGAAGAGCACAACTGAGGTATCAATAGTGATCACTGGTCACCCAGGCTTGGTGCTCTCTGAAAATGCTCGAGAACTGCCTTGGATGGCTCTCACGACTCTCTCCTTTCTCAATACACAAATCACCAAGAATATCTTATACCCCGCCTGAAACCATAGCCTTGGATTCATAGCACGCAGAGCTGAAATGGGCCTTAAAAGTAAAGTCCAGTCCTCTTATCGGTGTAGAACCTGATGCCCAGAGAGGAGAAATGCTATGTGCAAAGTTGCTCAGGGATCAGACGGCAGATCTGGGACTAGAATCCTGGCCTCTTGACCATGTCTTCTGAAGCTTTTCTATGGCGATGTGTTCTCCTAACAGCCCTGGTGAAAACCTGCGAGCCATCCTGGACTCTTTCCTCGGACCCCTCATTTACCCCACACACATTTCCAGGACCGAATGCCCACTTTATTTAAGGTCCACAGTGACTGGGCACTGGGAGAGCTTTCCTTTCCAAAGTTACCTGTATTGTCCATTGCATTGGACAAGAGATAAGAGCCTTCAGAACTTAAACTCAGGCCAGTCACTGAATCTGCATGGCCTCTCATGGTATAGGTCAGCTTGTTTTGGCGCAGGTCCCAAACCTGCAAAACAAAAAGGTGCTCCGAGAAATCAAATTGTGAACAGCAAAGAAACAGAGTTACTAAAGAGCCAACTGCCTGCAGAAATCAGTATCCCTTCTTAATCTGGCTCTGGGCCAAGTAATACTTTACCACAAAATAGATGATTTTTATCAAAGAGGAAAAAACTCTTGTCTTTCTAAAAAGGGAATCGAAATTACTATGTTTGACTAGACAGATACAAACTAATCAATGTCAAATATTAAGGTAAAGTTCAACAAAAAATGACAGAATTTATGGAGGCTCTTTTCTTTTTTTGAGGAAGATTGGCCCTGTGCTAACATCTATTGCCAATCTTTCTCTTTTTCCTTTTTTCTCCCCAAAGCCCCAATACACAGTTGTAGAGTTGTAGCTCTTCTATATGGGACATCGCCTCAGCATGGCTTGATGAGCGGTGAGTAGGTCCACACCTGGGATCCAAACCTGCGAACCCCGGGCCGCTAAAGCGGAACGTGCAAATTTAACCACTGCGTCACTGGGCCAGCCCCTCTAGAGGTTATTTTCAAATCATAACAAAACGTATTAGGAATTAAAAAACTAAGTAGTGGGGCCAGTCCAGTGGCTTAGTGGTTAAGTTAGTGAGCTCCGCTTCGGCGGCCTGGGGTTTGTGGGTTTGGATCCCAGGCGCGGACCTATACCACTTGTCAGCCATGCTGAGGCAGTGTCCCATGTACAAAATAGTGGGAGGCTGGCAGAGATGTTAGCTCAGGGACAATCATCTTCGAGCAAAAAGGGGAAGATTGGCAACAGATGTTAGCTTAGGGCCAATCTTCCTCACCAAAAAAACAAACAAACCCTAAACCAAAAAACAACGAAGTAGCATTTAAAATGCTTAAACTATGATTCTTAGCAATTAAAAATAAACTATTAGGGGGGTGGCCCGGTGGTGTAGTGGTTAGGTTCATGCACTCCACGTTGGCGGCCCAGGGTTCACAAGTTGGGATCCAGGGCTCGCATCTATGTACCACTTATCAATCCATGCTGTGGCAGTGTGCCATATAAAGTAGAGGAAGATGGGGACGGATGTTAGCCCATGGCCAATCTTCCTCAGCAAAAAAAGAAGAGGACTGGCAACAGACGTTAGCTCAGGGCTAATCTTCCTCAAAAAAATAAAAAAATTATTAGAACTATATAAAAACAAGTAAATGTCATTTGAAAAAGGCATTATGATTTCATGTAAAATGTATATAACAAGGTAATATGCAAAAATACAAAGGCTTAAAAATTTTCCTTTAATGTCATAATATGTACATGCACGCATATATATACATACTATGGAAAAGCACATTTATTTAAACAAACATAGACTGCAGATTCACTGTTGCCTGGGTAGGAAAGGTAAGAGAAACAGTTCAGCTGAAAATAACCTAATGTCAGACAGGGAATACAAACAGTTTATCAAGTAATGGCTCATAAATACACTGTAACACTATGAGTTCTCATGCTAGAGATACTGCAGAAGAGTAGAAAGAGTGGAGATTTAGGCTCAGACTGAACCAGTCTTTGCCACTTAAGAGTTAGGTGTTATTGGGCCACTAACCCTCTCTGAGCCTGTTTCTGGTCTGTGAGATGCGGATAAGAACATTTACTTCTTATGGCTGTTGTGAGGATTACAAATAGAATGCTTAGCATACATATGCCTGGTACACAGCAGGCCTTCAACAACTGGTAGCTATTATTAAGTGACTCCTAAAAATAACTCTGAAGACCAAATTTAAAAACATTTATATAATAAGCTATTAAGTAAATAAGGAAAATACAAAACAGTATTTATATTTACAAAGACTGCAACTATGTAAAAAATATATAAAGCCAATAGAAATGCTCTGGAACGTCATATACAAAAAGAACAGCAATTTTGTTAAGGTCATTGGTATTATACAAAATTTCCTCCAAATCTGATGTAATATTGCCACGTAGGTTTTCTAAGTGAAAAAATTGTTTTGCTGTCCCTGTAAGCAAGGCACTTCTTTCATCTAGAAATGAGTTCAGTGTTGTATGTCAAAGCAATACATAAGGCAGGCAACTCCACTTTCCCCATCAATAACTCACTCATGTGTGGAACCCAACTCACTTTATATATAATCATTTTTGTGTCAGGATTTTGCTGCCTCAATAATCAGGAAGGCTTGAAATGGCTGACATTTTTTGTTCAAGCGGTTGTTCCTCCTCTTCAGAGAAGGCATTGTTGAAATCTTTAGCTTTGTAACAAGTAGGAGAGAATGCAATTTGCCAACCCTCACAGCACTTGGGTGCTATTTCCAGACTTTCCTCCTTGAGGCCTGCACACATTGTTTGTGTAGAGCCAAAATGTTCCCAAGATTTGCCACAAAAAGAGCGAGTAGGGCACTAATTTAAGCAAAACATTTTGCAAATGTCCTAATCAGCTGTTCAGTGAACATCTGGGCATCTGATTAGTGACAGGCACTGCTGGAGCTTCCAGTCTAGTAGGGAAAACAGACACGTAAACAAGTGACGAGAGGCCTGTACAAGGTGCAACAGCACAGACGGCAGAGGCATTAACTCTCCTGTGGTACAGGGATGGGAGCAAGAAAGGCAAAGTTTCACAGAGAATGAAGCACTTGGGCAGGGTATGGAAGAAGAAAGGTATTTTTTACTTCGACAAAGTGGAAGGGTATTCTCAGGTAGAAATAATATGTGAAAGCAGAGAGGCATTAAAAAATTGTTGGATTGTAGGGAATTAGGCAGAGAAAGGCAGCAGACAATGCTTGAGAGGTAGGCAGGCAGAAGTCAGCTCATAAATAGTTTTGAATGCCTGGCTTGGACTTTTATCTCCCTCACTGGGGATCCACAGAAGGGTTCAAAATAGTGGAATGAGTTGGCCAGATTTGCATTCTAGAAAGATCCTTCCGGCCCAGATAATTGAAGGGGATGAGAGAAAAGGCTGGGAAATTAATGAGGATCTATTCTATTCCCTTATCCATTATGTTAAAAAAAAAAAAAAAAAAAAACCCAAAAACAAACAACAAAAAAACCCCATCAACTAAACTCCCATTCTGACTAGAGCTCAGGACTATAAGAAATGCCAAAGAATTGCTAGTCAGACCTTCAAGCCATCAGGCAGAGGCACATTTTCTCCCTTTATTCATTTTCCTCTGACTCTCCGATCCTATCCCCAGGAAGAAAATCTCGAGGTTGGCAGGAACAGCATACTTGCTCACAAACACACATAGAATTTGCTCCCCTCAGATTTTAAAAGGGGGCTCCCATTCCCTACTTCCCCCCCTTTCTTAGAATAGGCAGTGCTATGTGACAGACTGAGAAGCAAACAAAAACCAAGCTCTTCCAGGAGCACCTCCTAATGTGGTGAGCAAGTGTAGGGATTTGTCAAACAAGTGCTGGAGACTGGTAAGCCCCTAAGTGCTTAAAAGGTACTTGTTAACTGACTAGAGGCAATATGATAGGGTGGAAAGATTACCGGCCCCCTGCAGATACAGTTCTGGTCCTGGCTCTACCACTGACTGAGTGTTGACTCTGTGATCTTGGCCAAATTACTTAACCTCTTAGGGCTTTGCTTTTCAGTCATCTGTAAAATAAGACAGATGACTAGATGCCTAAGGTCCTTTTCAGGTTTGTATTTTCTGAATCTATTTCTGATTGAAAAGCAGCCTCTTTTTTGCATCTTGAAGGAAATTTAGGAGGGCCTGAGGACAGTCAAGAGTCTTTCCGGGTCCAGGGGCCTTTACTCTTCCCTAAGCATGTAAGAACAGGGTGGTATTAGATAGGGAGAAGAAGGAAATTCTTTTTTTTTTTTTTTGTGAGGAAGATCAGCCCTGAGCTAACATCCATGCTAATCCTCCTCTATTTGCTGAGGAAGACCGGCTCTGAGCTAACATCTCAGGAGGACTGCCAATCCTCCTCCTCCTTTTTTTTCCCCCCAAAGCCCCAGTAGATAGTTGTATGTCACAGCTGCACATTCTTCTGGTTGCTGTATGTGGGACGCGGCCTTAGCATGGCCGGAGAAGCAGTGTGTTGGTGCGCACCCGGGATCCGAACCCAGGCTGCCAGCAGCAGAGCGTGCGCACTTACCCGCTAAGCCACGGGGCCAGCCCAAAGAATGAAATTCTAATGGTCTCACATCACTCTAGTATACCCCTTAGTTATGAAGGAGCAAAACGAAGTCAAACAACTATAGCAACCTTATTTCAAATACTGTCTGTACTAACTGCTAGTGCCAGAAAACAGTCTGGCAACCTGTATCCAAAATATGAAGCATCCTTATACTTGTTAACACATTAATTTTCATCTAGAAATCTATTCTAAGGAAATAATTAAATATGGAAAAAGTTTCATGCACAAATAAGTCCACAGCAGCATAATTTGTGATAATGATACGTATGAAATAGCCTAAATGTCCAGAGACATGGTTATTAGCTTACTATATTATTGAATATTCTAATAAGAAAAGTAAAATGATGATAATGACGGCAGCTGACATATACCGAACACTTACCACGTAACTGCCTTGTTGCTGGGAACAGTGTATTCTTTACTCGTTTAATCCATATAACAAGTGTATGAGGTAGGCTGATTATTCCCATTTAGAGATAAGAAATGGAAACTCAGAGAGGTTAAATAACTTTCTTAAGATCACATAGCTAACAATTGAGTGGCAGAATCAAAAAAATGATCCTAAGTTCTGGGGATGTTATGTACAGCATGGTGACTACAGTTAATACTGTACTGTATATTTGAAAGTTGCTAAGAGAGTAGATCTTAAAAGTTCCCAACACAAGAAAAAAATTTTGATGGATGTTAACCAACTTATTGTAGTAATCATTTTGTAACATATACATATACCAAATTATCATGTTGTACACCTAAAATGAAGACAATGTTATGGTATTATCAATTATATTATTATAATTATAACTATCAGTTATATTATTATTATCAATTATATCTAAATAAAACTAGAGGGGGGGGAAGGAAAAATGATCTAAACTATAATGCTATAGGACTTTAACTAAAATGCTAAGAAAATAAGAGTGATGTGATAGAGACCAACTAGGAGGGTCTAGTTTAGTCTAAGAAGTCCTCTCTGAAGAGAAGATACCTTAGCTGAGATTTGGAGACAAGAGTGAGCCAGCCATGGTAATATCTAGGGTAGGGGTGTTCCAGACAAAGGACTAGCTTTACATTATTAAGTGAAAAGAGCTTCATATAAGATTTTATCTCAAGTGTGACTATTATGATGTTTACATACAAAATAAAAAAACTGGGAAGAAGTATACTGAAACATCAAGAGTGATTGAATTTGGATGATGAGTCTACAAGCGATTTATTTTTCCTATTCTTTTTACACCCTAAATTTTCTTCAATGAAGTCATTTTCATTACTAAAAACATTTAAACTGTAACAAATAATTTTATATTAATTTTTATAATTTTATTCCCAATAAAGTTGATTTACTAAATATATACTGGAATACAATTTTTACATGTCTGTAGAACTTTTAAGGTAAATAAGTAGGCAAATCAGGAAAGTCTATCTTGATTTTTAGTTTGGAAACTAAGACAGACTATCTATAGTGCACAGACAGGGAGCTCCCAATGCTGATAAGAGAAGGCAGTGATCCTGACCAGGTACACAATAAGGATGTCCCAGTTTTTGGAATATGGCGTGTACTTCTAACAAAAAAATCCCTGGAAACGAAGCATTGACAGAAAAATCTGAATGCTTGTGGACAGAATGAAGACTTTTTCAGTTTAGAAGGATAAAGACTACAAAGCTATGATGTAAGGTTATAAAATATATAGGGTAACTGGGAACTAATTCACCAAATTATACAAAACTAGAATCATATACAAAACTAGAATCAGGGGACTTCTCAAAGAAATATGGAAGACAGTATTTTAGAAAAAAGCTAATGCTGTACATAATTGCTGCACTCATGGGACTATATTTATACACTCCCCATATTGGAGATTAGTTTGGATTGCAGAACAAAATTGGTATATAGCAACAATGACCAAGATTAGCTATCTGTAGAAATAAAGTACCCTAAGAGAAGGTATAACATACAGTGTGTGTCTCAGAAGACACGAAAACCTTCAAACCCTAAAAAGGGACCAGGTATTCCTTCAGGACGACAGCACAATTGAATATATCTGTTTACAGAAGGCCCAGGAACAGTCTAGAGAAAGAGCCTGGAGTAAGCCACACTATTTGTGGTAAGAAGACCATACTAGCACAAGAGTATTATTCTTTGGCTAGTCTAGTCCCACAGTGGAGATGAGGGCATCAGATTCTCATAGCTTAAATAAAAGAAGCCAGTCTCAAAAGGTTACATACTGTATGATTCCATTTATATGATATATTAGAAAAGGAATTATAGGACAAAAAACAGGTCAATAACTGGTAGGCATTAGGGACAGGGAGAGGGTTTGACACAGGGGAGCACCATGAAATTTTTGGGGGTGATGCAAATTGTTCTGTACTGTTTGTGGTAGTTACATGAATCTATGCAAGCATTAAAATTCATAGAACTGTACACTAAAAAGCCAATTGCACTGTATGTAAATATAAATACTACTATTACCTTTAAAAGTATGAAAATTATCATAGCTTAATGACACCAACCTACTTTCATGCGTGTAAGAAGCCCTCTAGTGATTCTAATACTAATGGGCTCCCAAACTTCACTCTGAGAAATACTGCATTAGCTATTACGATGGTCTAAGTTCCCATGTTCTGATTCCACATTCTCTGTATATTATACGGTGGAAAAGGGATGGGAAGTTGAATTCAGGAAATGGTGAGTTCTGAATACTCAGGAGATATCCAAGTGAGGGATGCTGAGTAGCTGGTTGTATACAGGGGTCTGGAGCAGAAGATCTGGGCTGGGACTACAGAGTCATCAGCATAGAGAGGACAACTGAAGTCATGGAAGTAGACGAGAATTGTCCAGGGAAAAGTATATAGTGGGAAAAGTACCTATGAAAGAACCTTAGAGAATAATGACATTTAAAGAGTGCATAGAGAGAAAGCTTGCAGAGGTATCTGAGAAGGATAAGCCAGAGGGGTAGGAGAGTATGCTGTCACAGCCAGTTAAAAAAAAAGAGGACTACATGGATCTACTGGATTTAGTAACAGAAGGATCACTGGTGACCTTGAAGAGAACAGTGTCAATGAAACAATGGAGGCAGAAGCCAGACTGTTGAGGAGTGATCAAGAGATAGAGAACTGAGGAATAAAAGGGAGGTAAGGAATTGAAGAGAGTGAGTGTAGAAAAATCTTCCGGGGATTTCTCAGAGGTATTAAGAGCATGACTCTGGAACCAAACTCTGGGTTTTGAACTGAGATTCCATCACTTGTTAGCTGTACAACTAACTTGGGTTAAGTTGTTGAACCTCTCTTAGCTCAGTTTCTTTATGTGTAAAATGGCAATTAATAGTACTTATTTCACAGGGTTATTGTGAAGCTTAAATGAATTAATAACGTAAAGCTCTGACAATAATGCCTGTCACAAAGTAAGCACTATGTAAGTGTTAGATGATAATAACATTATTATCATGGTGATAACACTATTATCATCACCACTATCACCATCTTTCAAGAAGTTTGGCCGTGAGGGGGAGGACTGACAGGGCAATAACAAGAGGATGTGGAGTTGAAGGAAGATCCCCACAACAACCCTATGAGGTAGATGTTATTTTTACCCCTGTGCACACACGAGAAAACAGAGGCTTAAAGAAGTCAAAGAACTTACTTGAAGTCACAAAAAACTAGAAAATGGTAGAATTGGGATTAGAACCCAACTTAACTAACCAAAAGCTTGAGTTACACTCTACTGTCCCATTGCCTCTTTCTCTAACATCATTACCGTCTCTCATTCTTAGCTATGAACACCCCACAGCTTCCTTTCCATAGTCTCAAAAAGAAAGACACACTGAGAGATTAGGGTAGAGAATCCCAAATTGATTCACTGCTATCTCATTAGGCCAATGTAGTTACAAAAAATAATAAAAAAAGGTTTTGAACGTTTTTAGACAAGGAATGCACTCTTTATTTTCACAGAATCCCCACACAGGGACTTGACACTTCACATTAACTGCCTGGTCCCTGATGGCATTTGTATGTGCTGTAATGCAGCCCTCGACTTAGGAAGTCAATGAGGACAAAACAGAAAGAAAACAAGATCTAAGTTACTAACTTCCTTTCAGTTTAGTGTGAAGTGTAAAGCCACCACATTCTCAGAAGTTTGGAAAGATTCACCTCTGTGAGTGGAGATAGATGAAAGGGAAATGTAACATAAATACCAAACACACCTTGATATCGTTGTCTATTCCACCAGAAATAATCTGATCACTTGTGTCATTGAAGGTCACAGCTAACACCTGGTAGGTGTTCTGAAACGTCTGGATGGCTGCTTTCTTTCGGATGTCCCAAAGCTGAAACAGAGGAACAGGAGAGTCTCTAGTAACATCACTCTAAGAAGTAATTGCACAATACATGCCTAAGTTCAAGCACTTTGTGGAAGTGAACACATCTCTAATAGGGGCCCCATTCAGAAACTTGTCTGGATATCCTAGCAACATGGTGAGAAGTGGCTACAATTTTGCCACTGTATCTGAAGGTTTGTGAACAAGTCAATTCGGTTGTATTTTCAGACTCCTTTGCTAAAGTTGGAATAAACACAGTTAATCAACATGCCCTTAGAGTGGAAATCCTCTACTAGCTTAGTTCATATATTTTTAGCACAGCAAGGATATAAGATCAGTATTTTGAAACTGTCGATCTTAACTCATTTGTGGACTACTATTTACATTAAAAAATACATAGAGAGGAGGTTACATCAGTGAAAATGGCAGAGCAGGGAATACCAAAAGATTGTCCCTCCTCTACAAAAGCAGAAAATTACCTGGCAAAAAAACTGGCAGTATCAGGCCTCTAGAAACTAATCAAAAGTTTATAGCAGGCAGGGAAGTGCTTAATGAGGAAAAAATACCTGAGTTTTACTAAGAGATTTTTGTAGTGTTTTAACTTACCCTAGCTCCATCTCCTCCTCAGCAATATCTTTGAAGACAAGAGCCCACATACTCAGTATAGGTTCCGAGTACTGCAGGGAGGAGAAGTGACCTTATTCCTTATTCTTAAAGAATTGTGATTGTTTTTACCCATCTGGTGGCTCCCTGAAGGATGAGCTAAAAGCGTCTGCTATTTTTGTTTATTGAGGAAGATTAGCCCTGGGCTAACATCTGTGCCAATTTTCCTCCACTTTATATGTGGGTTGCCACCACAGCGTGGCTGACGAGTGGTGTAGGTCTGCACCTGGGATCCGAACCCATGAATCTGGGCCGCCAAAATGCAATGCGCTGAACTTAACCACTACGCCATGGGGCTGGCACCCCAAAGGGTCTGCTTTTATTCTGCCTAACTGGGAAATCTCCCAGGGCAGAGGCATCTGTCCAAAATATTTAAAGGCAAATGCATTAACCTCTACTGGCCGAGACAAAGGGGTAACAGTTGGGGTAAACAAAAGAAAAACCAAAAAACTAGTAAGGAAAGGCTGGGGAATGGGATAATTTGGAGAATAAGGGCATTCAAAAGTTCTGACATATTCCTGGGACTCCAGAAGGCCACTCATATGCCCATGGCTGGGCACATGCTCAGAAACAACCTGAGAAGGCCCTATGCTCTCATCTCTTGCTGGCCTGCAGGCTCTGCACAAGCAGGAAGTGAAGGCTAACACAGAGTTGTAAACTGGCTGAGAGGTGAAGGCAGGCCCCAACACACAGATTGCAGAGGCAATCTGCAAAGACTGGGAGAGTATCCCCTTCCCATTAAGAAAATTCCTGCCAAATTATTAGCAAATCACTAAGCTAATGAAACAGAGACTTCAGTGGCTACACACGACAAGGAATACACACAAAATTACTTCAGAAAATTCACGAAACAAATACAACTACAAGAAGCAGCAACAACAAACCCCAGGGAGAATCTAATTTCCAGAGTTGCCACATAACATCCAGTTTTCATTATGAGGCATGTAAAGAAGCAAAAAAGTATGGCTTAAACAGAAGAAAAACAGAAATTAATAATCTTTTCAACAAATGATACTTGGACTAGATAACCACACGCGAAAGAATGAAGCTAGACCCTTACCTCACACCATACGTAAAACTTCAACGTGGATCAAAGAACTAAATGTAAAAGCTAAAACTATGAAAATCTTAGGAAAAACATAGGGGTAAATCTTCATGACCTTGGATTTGGCAATGAATTATTAGATATGACATGAAAAGCACAAGTGACAAAAGAAGAAACAGACAAATTGGACTTCATAAAAGTAAAATAAGCTTTTGTACATCAAAGAATAGTACCAAGAAAATGAGAAGCCAATCGACAGTGGGAGAAAATATTTGCAAATCATATTTCTGATAAAGGTCTAGTATCCAAATAAAGAACTCGTAAACCCAACAACGAAAGTACAAAGAGCCCAATTAATAAGTGGGCAAAAGACTTGAATAAACATTTCTCCATATAAAGATATAAAAATGCCCAACAAGCACATGAAAAGATGCTTCACACCATAAATCATTTCAGAAATGCAAATCAAAGCAAAAATTAGATACTACTTCACACTCACTAGAATGGTTATAAAAAAACCCCAAAAAACACACACAGAAAATAACAAGTGTCGATGAGGATGTGGAGAAATCGGAACCCTCACACATTATTGGTGGGAATATAAAATGATGTGGCTACTGTGGAAGTTTGGACATTTCCCAAAAAGTTAAAAAGAGAATTACCATATGACCCAGCAATCTCATTCTTAGACACATACTCAAGAGAAATGAAAACAGGTGTTCAAACAAAAATTTGTACATGAATGTTTGTAGCAGCGTTATTCATAATAGTTTTAAAAAGTGGAAACAGAACCAGCCCTGATGGCCTAGTGGTTAAAGTTTGGTGCGCTCTGCCTTAGTGACTCGGGGTTCGGCTCCTGGGTGTGGAACCACACCACTCAGCTGTCAGTAGCCATGCTGTGGCGGCGGCTCACATGGAAGAACTAGAAGGACCTACAACTAGAATATACGACTATGTACTGGGGCTTTGGGGAGGAAAAAAGATAAAGTGGAAACAACCTAATATCCATCAACTGATGCATGGATAAACAAAAGGTGTATAGTCATACAATGGAATATTATTTAGCTATAAAAAGGAATGAAGTATCGATACAGGCTACAATATGATTAACTCTGAAAACATGCTAAGTGAAAGAAACCAGACATAAAAGACCACAAGTATGATTCTATTTATATGAAATATCCAGAATAGGCAAGTCTGTAGAGACAGAAGAGTAGATTACTGGTTGCCAGGGGCTGGAAGGTAGAGGAAAAGTGGTGACTGCTTAATGGGTATGGGGTTTCTTTTTGCGCGTGATGAAAATGTTCTGGTATTAGAATGTGGTGATGGTCACACAACATTGTGAATGTACTAAAAGCCACTGAATTGTGTACTTTTTAAAGTGGTTGAAATGGTGAATTTTATGTTATGTAAATTTTACCTCAATAAAAAAAATTACAGAGAAGACAGTGAATGTCACATAAAGAAAGAGTTGGTTCAGAAGCACATACAGGTGTATTGAGGGGAGTATATATTGGGTCACAGTATAAAATGTATTCCTTAATGTACATTGTGATAAAAAATGTTTAAAATTTACCATGCTTAGACTATCTAGTTTAATCCAAACTTTTATAGATGAGAAAACTAAAGCTCAAAGAAGGAACTGACTTGAAGAACACCCAGGAAGTCAACAGCAAAATGAGGACTAGGGTTTAGTACTGTCTGATTCTATTATATTAATGTTGTATTAACTTTAAAGTGTAAAATGTGTGCTAATTTCTTATAATTACTAAACTAATATATATATATTTTAAAAAGTTAAACATTTATTTTATTTTTAAATTTTATTTATTTATTTTTTCCCCCAAAGCCCCAGTAGACAGTTGTATGTCATAGCGGCACATCCTTCTAGTTGCTGCATGTGGGACGTGGCCTCAGCATGGCCGGAGAAGCGGTGCGTCAGTGCGCACTCGGGATCCGAACCCAGGCCGCCAGCAGCGGAGCGCATGCACTTAACCGCTAAGCCACGGGGCCGGCCCTAAACATTTATTTATTTTATTTTTTTTTTTTTTGTGAGGAGATCAGCCCTGAGCTAACATCCGCCAATCTTCCTCTTTTTTTTTTTTTTTTTTCCCCGCTGAGGAAGACGGCCCTGGGCTAACATCGGTGCCCATCTTCCTCCATTTTATATGGGACGCCGCCACAGCATGGCTTACCAAGCAGTGCGTCGGTGTGCGCCCGGGATCCGAACCAGCGAACCCCGGGCCGCCGCAGCGGAGCGCGCGCACTTAACCGCTTGCGCCACCGGGCCGGCCCCTAAACATTTATTTTTAATGGCTGTTTGATTTATTAATAAAAGGAGAGGAAAGAACTTATAATACAACATAGGTCTACATTTTTGAAGTGTGGATAATAGGGCCTAGAAATGTTTCAACAAATGACTAACAGACTTGAGAAGATGAACCATGGGGAAATGTGTTTTTTTTTTTGCTGAGGGAAATTCACCCTGAGCTAACATCCGTTGCCAACCTTCCTCTTTTTTTCCTTTTTTTAAATGTGAGCTGCCACCACAGCATGGCCGCTAACAGATAAGTAATGTAGGTTTGCCCCTGGTAACTGAACCCCAGCCTCTGAAGCAAAGCGTGCCCAAACTTACCCACTAGGCCACCAGGGCTGACCACCATCGGGAAATGTTTTAAGAGCATGGGTCATTTCATTCAGAAGAGAAAGACCTTGGGTGACTGTGTTCCAAGTTTTAAAAGACTGTCACAAAAAAGACAGGGATAAGCCATGGAATCTTAGTAAAGGCCAGGGGATTAAATTCAACCCTGTGGTAAACAAGTAGAGACTGAGATGTCTCTGTGCCAAGTTGCCTCTTTCTCCAAATTCTCATGGTTTAGCATGAAAAGTAGTTTCTACTTCATTCATGGAAACATGAGCTAGAAGGGCTTCAGTTTAGTCACTCAGATAAATGGTCAGATAAATGGTCCAAAAAGAGTGCTTCACTCCTCTTCTAGAGACTCACCCCCTGCCTGTCAACGCCTCTGGCCATAGAATCAAGTCCAAACCTCCTAGCTAAGTATACAAGGCCTTGATAATCTAGCTCCTACATATCTTACCAGACTTACTATAATCTCTGTCTTAACAGATATTCTCTACTTAGGTCAAATCAGTCTTTGTCTTGATCCTAAAAGCTATGGCAGCCACTTAAAGTTTCATTCAAATATTTTAGAATTTTAGTTCCAGACAACCATCATTTTTAAAAGATTATCTTACTTTGAAACATTCACAAACTTACAAAAAACAAGCTGAAAGTAAAAGAGAACATTGTTTTTGCCTAAATAATTTGAGAGTTGCTGACCTAATGCTCCCTCGCTCCTAGATACTTTAGTGTGTTTAACCTACAAAGATATTCTCCTACATAACCTCAACACAACCATCAGAATCAAGAAATTAACACGGATACATTACTACCACCTGATCCTCGGATCTCATTCAGGTTTTACAACTTGTCCCAATAATGGCTTTTATTGCAAAAAGATTTAGTTTGGAATCATGTATTGAATTTAGCTGTCATGTTTCTTTCTTTCTTTTTTTTTTTGTGAGGAAGACTAGCCCTGAGCTAACATCCATGCCAATCTTCCTCTTTTTTTTTGGCTGAGGAAGGTTGGCCCTGGGCTAACATCCGTGCCCATCTTTCTCTACTTTATACGGGACACCGCCACAGCATGGCTCGACAAACGGTGCGTTGGTGCACCCGGGATCTGAACCTGTGAACCCCGGGCCGCCAAAGTGGAGCGTGTACACTTAACGGCTGCGCCACTGGGCCGGCCCCAGCTGTCATGTTTCTTTAGTCTCCTTCAGCCTGCAAGAGTTTCTCAGACTTTCCTTGAGTTTCATTACCTTGACATTTCTCAAAATTACAGGACGGTTATTTTGTAGAATGTCCCTCACTTTGGGTTTGTCTGAGGTCCCCTCATGATCAGATTAAAGTTGCGCATCTTTGGCGAGAATATCACTGAGGTGGTGCTGCACTTGCACTGTATCCTATCGAGTGGCTCACAGTTTTGATTTGTCCCATTACTAGTAATGTTCAATTCGCTCATCTGATTAAGATGTTCTTTGGACAAGCTTTCTTGCACAAGATCTTCCAGGCTCAGCATGTACTTCCCTGCCCAGTCTTGACATAAAGAGCCCTGGTTCCTTTTAGTGGAAAGTGGTATTTAAAGGCCAGACCTGGGCAGTAGAGGTGCTCATTGCTATTGGGGTGGTGGTGTTCCTAAACTCTCTCAGTGGACAGTTAGGCAATATATGCAGGCATACACACATCTATAAACTCACATTTACATCTATTTTTTTCCTATCCTATCTGTTTATATATTGAACCACATGAGTTCACATTGATACTTCCAATTCAATACCAACAACACAAGACGCATTTTAGTTTTCTCTCTTTCTGTATTGGTAACTTGCTGACAGTGAGAAATGTGCCTCCCATTACGCTTATTTACTTATGTGCATCAAGCTTCCTGTATGTAACCAAGCTCCCATACCCTTTTCCACCCTTCTCCCGCATGGATGTCCTCCTTTCTCTGTTTGAACTGTGATTCCTATTCTGGGCTGACCCTATGTGGACCCCCTCCTTATCCTATTTGGGTCATCCCTCTGTGTGAATGCCTCCTTCATTCTGCTTTGGCTCCAATATCCCTCTCCAGGCTGCCCTTCCCCAGGGACGCCATCCTTACCCTGCTCAGCCTCAGACTCCCTACCTGAACTGCGCCCACCTTGTGTGGGCACCCCTCAGCTCAGGCTCTGACAACCACACTGTCTCCAACATTACTCTGCTGGGGCACTGACTCTCCACGCTGGGCTGCTCCCCCTTGCTCACCCTCCAATTCCCCATAGTGGGCTACCTATCCTGTGTTGTGTGGATGCCCTCCTTAGCCTATTCAGTTCCCATCTCCCTCTACTGGACGGCCCCCATCCTGTATGGATACTCTCCTCACCTCACTTGGGCTCTGACACCCAACTCTGGGCAACTTTGGCCCACCCTACCTCTAACCCTAACAACCCTCCTCGTTTTGGTTTACGTAACGGCACTAGTGAATCGTTCGTGAAAGGGAACAATTCATATATATATATGATTTCACTTAATTGCTTTATTAGAAAAAAGAATGAATTGCTAAAAAATCTGAAAAGTATTGCTATGGATAATACCCAGGATATCATTTTTAGACTGAAAATGCAAGAGTTACTGAAATCTTTGCTTTCTGTTGAGAAATCTGACAAGTAAAGAGCAACATGACGTTTTCCCCCCTTGATAAGCAGAGGTTATTCAATTCTTGTACTTACAAACCTAGTAATAGAAAACAAAGCATTCAACTTGACAAGTAACTAAAAGGCATATATAAAAGGCTGTTCAATGAAGCATTAATTACAAATAATATGTTGAAATTAAAAATAAGGAACTGGTCAAAAAGTAGTCACCTTTAGGTGATGTGACATGTTGCACATTTAAAAAATATTACCTTGAGTAATAAAGTTAAAATAATTATTTCATATCCTGTTCAACTAAGGGAGAAGAGAAGCAAGAAACTGAAAGAGGAAAGGATAAAAAAGACAGACATAGGGCCGGTCCCCTGGCTTAGCGGTTAAGTGTGCGCGCTCCGCTGCTGGCGGCCCGGGTTCGGATCCCGGGTGTGCACCGACGCGCCGCTTCTACGGCCATGCTGAGGCCGCGTCCCACGTACAGTGACTAGAAGGATGTGCAGCTATGGCATACAACTATCTACTGGGGCTTTGGGGGAAAAAATAAATAAATAAAATTATAAAAAAAAAGACAGACATATATTCACAATGGAGGGTAGTAGGAAAAGAAAAAGCTAAGGACAGACAGACAAACATGAGGACAAAGATAAAGACGAAAAGACAAAATGAAAGAAAGTGAGAGAAAAGGTAAAGGAAGAAAAGGAGAAAATAAACAAGAATAAGTTTCTAGATGTTTATGACAGCAGGTCCTCAATAAATGTTTGTTAACAAAATTCATTAGGGCACTCTCATCTCTTACTGCCTTTTGAAATGCCAATTATCAAATCAGCTAGTGTTAAGACTCTCCAACTACAGTACACCTAGATTAAGAGCTCTGGGCTTCAGAACCATTCCTAAGCCACAGACTCTCCTCCTAGCCAAGCACCAAGGGGTCCCAAGTGATTAGGTATATTATAAAAACCATTTAGTAGAAAAACATCTCAAAGCAGATAATCTAGTACGTCATTGTCACCATCTTTAATTATGAAAAAAAGCAAATTCATTTAAAAAAGCAACAATCATATGTTTAGTGTGATTTCTCAGATGTACTACTATGAAGTCTCTCCGTGTTTAATCATTAAAATACCAGAGTCCAAAATTAGTGCCAAGGAAAGAATAAAATGGTTGGTACTACAAAGCAGTGTGCCCCTGAAGTAAGTTACCATGTCTAGGCCTCATTTTCCTCACTTCTAAAATGAGGATGCTGAGTGAGATCAGTGGTTCCCAAAATGTCAGACCTGCTCCATCAAATGATTTGAGGAACATGTTTAAAATTATACTTCTTAAAAACATAGTATCATTTATATTAGCATTCACAAAACGAACTACTTAGATATAAATTTAACAAATTATGTACAAGATCTATATGAGGAAAACTTCAAAACTCTGATGAACAAAATCAAAGAACTAAATAAGTGGAGAGATACTCCATGCTTGTGACTAGGAAGACTCAGTATTGTCAAGATGTCAGTTCTTCTCAACTTTTTTTTTTTTTATAATTTTATTTATTTATTTATTTTTTCCCCCAAAGCCCCAGTAGATGGTTGTATGTCATAGCTGCACATCCTTCTAGTTGCTGTATGTGGGACGCAGCCTCAGCATGGTCGGAGAAGCGGTGCGTCTGCACGCCCGGGATCCTAACCTGGGCCGCCAGCAGCGGAGTGCACACACTTAACCGCTAACTAAGCCACGGGGCCGGCCCAGTTCTTCTCACCTTGATCTATAGATTCAGTGCAATCCCCAACAAAATTCCAGCAAGTTATTTTGCGGAAATCAACAAATTGATTGTAAAGTTTATATGGAGAAACAAAAGACCCAAAATTGCCAACATAATATTGAAGGAGAACAACAAAGTTGGAGACTGACATTACCCGACTTCAAGACTTACTATAAAGCTACAGTAACCAAGACAGTGTGGTACTGGCAAAAGAACAGACAGATAGATCAATGGAAGAGAACAGAGAGCCCAGAAATAGACGCCCATAAACACAGTCAACTGATCTCTGACAAAAGAGCAAAGGCAATACGATGGAGTAAACGTAGTTTCTTCAACAAATGGTGCTGGAACAACTGGACGTCCACATGCAAAAAAATGACTAGACACAGACCTTGCACCTTTCAAAAAATTAACTCAAAATGGATCACAAATATAAAATGTAAAATATAAAACTCCTAGAAGGTAACACAGAAGAAAACCTAGATGACCTTGGGTATGGTAATGACTTTTTAGATACAACACCAACGGCACAATCCATGAAAAGAAATAATTGATAGCTGTACTTCATTAAAATTAAAAACTTCTGCTCTGTGAAAGACAATGTCAAGAGAACAAGAAGACAAGCTACAGACCGAGAGAAAATAGTTGCAAAAGACATATCTGATAAAGGACTGTTATCCAAAATATACAAAGAATTCTTAAAACTCAGCAATAAGAAAACAAACAACCCGATTAAAAAATGAGCTAAAGACCTGAAAAGACACCTCACCAAAGATATTCAGATGACAAACATATGAAAGATGCTCCTTTTCACATGTCATCAGGGAAATGCAAATTAAACCAACAATGAAATACCACATCTATTAGAAAGGCCAAAATCCAAAACACTGACAACACCAAATACTAATGAGGATGTTGAGCAATCAGGACTTCTCATTCATTGCTGATGGGAATGCTAAATGGTACAGCCACTTTGGAAGACAGATTGGCAGTTTCTTACAAAACTAAACATACTCTTACCATATGACCCAGCAATAGCGCTGCTCAGTATTTACCCAAAGGAGTTGAAAACTTAGGTTCAACAAACACCTGCACACGAATGTTTACGGCAGCTTTATTCGCAAATGCCAACTCTTGGAAGCAACCAAGATGTCCTTCAGTAGGTGAATGGATAAACAAACTGTGGTACATCCAGACAAAAAAATACTATTCAGAGCTAGAAAGAAATGAGCTACGAAGCCATGAAAAGACATGGAAGAGCCTTAAATGCATATTACTAAGTGAAAGAAGCCAATCTGAAAAGGCTACATACTGTATGATTCCAACTATACAACATTCCGGAAAAGGCAAGACTATGGAGACCGTAGAAAGATCAGTGGTTGCCAGGGGTTGGGAAGGATCAATAGGTGGAGCACAGAGGATTTTTAGTGCAGTGACAATACTCTGTATGATGCCATAGCAATGGATCTATGTCATTATACATTTGTCCAAACCCAAAGAATGTACAACACTAAAAGTGAACCCTGATGTAAAGTATGGACTTTGGGTGATTATGATGTGTCAATGTAGGTTCACCAATTGCTAACAAACGTACCACTCTGTTGAGGGACATTGATAATGGGGGAAGGCTATGCATGTGTGAGGGCAGTGGGTATATGGGAAATCTCTGTCCCTTCCCCTCAATCTTGCTGTGAACCTAAAAGGGCTCTAAAATAATAAAGTCTTTTTTTTTTTTTTAAATAATTTTATTTATTTATTTTTTCCCCCAAAGCCCCAGTAGATAGCTGTATGTCATAGCTACACATCCTTCCAGTTGCTGTATGTGGGACATGGCCTCAGCATGGCCGGAGAAGCGGCGCGTCGGTGCGCACCCGGGATCCGAACCCGGGCCGCCAGCAGCAGAGCGCGTGCACTTAACCGCCAAGCCACGGGGCCGGCCCATTATAATAAAGTCTTAATTAAAAAAAAATTCCCATCCCGACCTACTGAACCAGAATCTGGGTATTTTTTTTGTTTTTCCTGAGGAAGACTGGCCCTGCGCTAACATCCATGCCCATCTTCCTCTACTTTATATGGGACGCTGCCACAGCATGGCTTGACAAGCAGTGCATCGGTGCACGCCCGGGATCCGAACCGCCGAACCGCCGAACCCCGGGCTGCCGCAGCGGAGCACGCGCACTTAACTGCTTGCACCATGGGGCCAGCCCCAAATCTGGGTATTTTTAACAGGTTCTTCAAGTGATTCTGATATGCAGACAGATTGGAAATCATTGGACTAAATGACCTTTAAGATCCCATCCTGTGTTACTCTACCATTGACTTTTTTATATACTGACTAATTTAACAATAGCCTTGTAAGACGTGACTATTACTGTCACTGTTCTAAAGTTTGGGAAACTGAGGATCAGAAAAGTAAACTGGCCAAGATCACACAATTAAGTAAACAGTTGAGCCAAGAATCCAATTCAGGTGGTCTATTTTATTCCAAGTCACAATGGTTATATACGGTTCTAATATGATTCTGTAAGATATATTAAAAAATTGCTTATTATTTTAAACTTATTTAAAAAAGCATCTGTTTTGAGAAATGACTGCTAAGACAAAGTTGTGGAGAGGAAGGTACAGCACAGGCGGGAAGGCAAGGTAAGGTTCACATTATGTCACCTCAGAAGCTGCAACACACAGACAGACAACACTCACCTTAACTGTGCCATCGTCACTGCCAGTGCAGACAAGCTGGGGGCCCCTCCTGGCCGGATAACAGGAATTCACAAAGGAAGTATGTCCCTTCAGCCTTTTAACCCTCTCGCCTGTTTCACTATCCCACACAGCCACAGTTTTATCTGTGGATGCTGAGAAGAGCATACTAGAAGGTAAGAGGAAGAACAAAAAAGAAATAAGTGAAGACAAACAACAGCAGCCTATCTTTCCTTCTTGCCAAAATGTGCCAAACTCTTCAAGATCACTGACATCTTGTGCTCTGAGTTTGGCATGTGATGCTGTAATGCCTCACCCTACCTACTAAAATCTTACTGGTGCTCCGGATGCAGTTACAAGGTCTAACCTGTGAAATGTAAAAAGAAACTTCCTTCTGCAGCCCCCATGACATACTATACATCTAACACAGCAGTTTTCTCAGCCTTTTCCTCCTTGTGATAGACAAAACTTTACACATAAGACGTCCTCCTCCTTGAAAACGTTTAACCCCTCCCTGCTGCAGAGGGAAGACAGTCCGGCAATTCCTGACCCAATGGCTCAGTAATTCCAATCCTTTCTCTAAAAATCAAAGCTTTTATTTTGTCTCTGAGGATGATTTCTAAGATATAATTGATCTTATAATGCTTTCTTTACTCAAATATTAACAGGAAAAATCTATACAAGGCTATGTACCAGTTGATTCAGGGAACCCTAAGATTTTAGAGGTCAGAGGTGTAAAACAATGAGTATTTACTGAAATAACAAGTAGGATTAATTAACTTTGTATAACCACATTTCTATTTTATCTATAGTTATTCTAAAATTACACAATCATTGAAATGTTTATGATAAACAGATATGTTAGTGAATAATGTTAAAGGAAAACAGTAGACAAGATTGTACATGTAGCTCTAACATATATGTAAAAACCAAACAGTTTTGAGTGGAAAAAAGGCTTGAGAAAAACGTATCATAATATTAACAATGATTATCTTTGGAGTGCTAGGAATATAGGCTATTTTTTCATTTTTCTGTTTTTTTTTTTTTTTGAGCTTCTCAAAATAAATATCTTATTACTTTTATAATAAAAAAGACTAATTTCTACAAATAAAAATTATTTTGTTTTACGGTCTTAAAAAAGAAACAAATTTGTCTGGACTGTTGATATTAGAAATGACAGAGATAATGTATTTATAAAGGCACACATGGAACAATAAGCACCTCACTTGGTGTGGCGATGACAGGATAATAAATTAGTTGCCCAAAACGCAGTAGTTTTTGACAGCATGGTCCCTGAGAGAGAAAACTCAAGAATGAAATGTGAAAGGATGCCAAGAAGAATTAGTATGAGAAGCAGCTGTCATTCCACAACACAGAATACTCACCTGCCATCTGTGTTGTAATGCAGTTCCATCACGGCTCCACTGTGTCCCTTCAATGTAGCATAGTTATCGCAGTCACCATACACATTCCACAATACTATTAGGGAGACAGAGGTTTTGTGAGCATTACTAGGCAAAAGAAAACTCATTACTAGCCATGGAAACGGTACTTATGAATGTACCAGAACAACAGTTCTGAAATTATACTCCCTTGGAACACTACTGGTTCCACCAGCTAGACCAATTCTCCAGACACTAAAACAAAAATAAAACAGTATTTTCACTTTTCATAAAGTTAAAAAAATTTCGTTAATGGATATAATTTTTTAAATCTTAAGTTTTTTTTCTGTAATTTTAAAAACGTTGACACTCACTACTACTTGTCTGCTCTGAGTATATAAGCGGATGGCAAAATGATGGCACTTATGGAAAACCTAGGAAGCTGCAACTGACTTGAAAGTCACATAGCAATGATTTTATACTACATTTACTCATTCCACAGGTACTAAGTACCTATTACGCACCAGGTGCTGGGGTAAAATGAGGTAAACAAATAGACATAGCTCCTATCCTCAGGGAGCCTGGTCTAGCAAACAGTGAAGTTTGGTGAGTATTATTAAGGAGCACCTTCACACAGGAGAAGGTACATATGTAGTTATTTTTCTGCTGATAAAACTGTTTCTAGTTTGTTTGATGAAATTAAGCATATCAGTAATTCAAGGATGTTCTGCAAAGATCCCTAAGCCTTCCAGATACTCGGCCGACCAGTAAATTTAAGGATTACAGAACTAGAACATCTAAATCAAAACACTGAAGACAGATATCATCCACCTTGAGGTACAGAGTTATAAGCAGAGCCAAAGGACTCAATTCATCTCACAATGTGGCAAACGATGCCAGAAGGCAAAAAGTCAGATGTTTCTGTTATCTTCTCTCTTGCTTTTCCTAATGACTCCCCAAACTGATTTTTTCTACCTATTCCTCAAAAACGGGTATTCCCGACTAGTAGCTGAGAATTTGGTAGCAGATCCTAATGATGTATAGGTAGATTATCCAAGCGAGTTGTCACTTTAGGATCCCTTCCTTCCTTCCTATATGCTAAGATTCTGAAAGTGGATCAGGAGGAGAGCCTCATACCTTTGGGAAAAAGTTCTCTATTACTCCCATTAACCTGTTAAACATGGATCTCTTATCTTGCAAAATCAGCTCAAGATTTGCCTCCATGAGGAAGATAGTCTCAAACTACAGCAACTCACCTTCTAACTAGTAACGTAATTCCTTCTGTATTTACCACATGGACCCCCAAGTTCTACACCCAAGATTATTCAGCATTTTCTTGATCCTATTTTAGCATGTTAGCTGTAGTTTGTCATGTGACCAACTCAGACTGATACCTTCTGTGGCACTGAAGGTTTTAAAAATAATCACTATCGGGAAGAGAGCGATCACTCCAGATTCAAAAACTATGCCTTACATATTAGTCGGTCAAATCCTGCAGATGCTAAGGTGGATCCATTGGGGTGAAACTTGCAGCAGTACACTTCCCCTTCATGTCCTGAGAGAAGCATGATTGGGGCTTGAAGGGAGGAACATCTTGGAGGGCCCTACACAAAAGAGAGAGGTACAGGGTAGTCACTGCATACAGACCAAGGAGGCTGCACAATTGTGGAGGCGGGGGTGGGTGGAGGAAAAAGACAAGGGAAACAATGAGTGAACGAATTTCTTCTGATTTAGAGAATGACAGCTCTTCTCACATAACTTACACCTCCAATTTGATACTCTCCTGCTGAGGTTTCCAGGGTCTACCTGTTATACTAACACTCCTCCTTCCTCACTCTGCTCCTGTCCCATAGCCAACTTTTAATTGCTCAAACATGTTAAGCTCATTTCTGCCTCAGGATCTTTACACTTTTGTTGCCCCTGACAGGAATCCTCTTCCCCTAGATCTTCCTGTGTTTGGCTCCTTTCAAATGTTTCCTCTTCAGAAAGTCTTTCCTGGATCATTCAAACTCAAGCAGTGCCCCACTGCCCCTCTAGTCCATGAACCCTACTGTATTCCCTCACAGCACTTATTACTACCTGAAATTACCCTCCTTATGTATTTGTTTACATATTTTGTCTTTATTCCCTACTAGAAAAGAAGCTCTGTGAGTGCAGGGCCCCTGCCTGGGTCATTCAACACTGTTTTCCCAGTCTCTAGTTCAATTAAAGAATGAATGATTGAACTGAGCTTCCCAACAACCCTGCAAGGTACAGATTATTGGGGAAAGTAGTTTTGATTATGGTCTCAACATAAGCCTACTCTTGGGCAATTCACCGAAACCTGGGCTGATATTCTTACTTGTCAGTGGAAGAATAAGTACACTATCAATAATCCCCAAATCTCTTCAGTAATTTCCAGCTTACTCATTTATTAAGAAAAATACTACGTGCCAAGCACTGTTCTAGGCACTGGGAAAACAGCAGTGAACAAAATAAACAATGGAGTTTGTGTTCTAGTGGGAAGGAGGGAGGGACAGAGAGAACAACTAGAACCTACAGATGGTGGTACAACAGAAAAAGCAGCAATGTGGGTTAGTGAGTACTAGGTATTGCAATTTAAAATACGCTGGTAAGGACAGTCCTCACTGAAAGAGGGATATGTGAGCAAAAATTTGGAGATGTGTGTAAACCATGCACACATTTGGAAGAAGAGTATTCAAGTAGAGGGAGCAGCAAATGCAAAGGCTGTGAGGCAGGAGCACGGAAGCCAGTGTCACTGGAGCAGGGTGAGCAATGGAAAATTGGTAGATCAGAGACGTAAAGGCAAAGCCGGCAAAAGACTGTAAGGATTCTAGTTGTACTCGGAGTGAAGTGGAAAGCCACTGAAAGTTTTCAGCAGAGAGTAACATGATCTGCCAGTTTAGAAGAACTCCTCTGGCTGCTGGATTGAGAATAGACTGATTACATAATAGCAGAAACAGGAATACCAGTTAGGACTCTACAGCAATAATCAGATAACAACATAATAGTATATAATAATAATAATGAGATAATAATAGCTTAGACCACAAGTTAGTGATGGAGGCCACAGCAATTCTGTATATATTTTGAGGACAACACCAAACAGGATTTGCCGACCGGCTGGTTGAGGAGTTGAGAGAGGGGGGACACACATGTATTTCTTCATCCGAGCCTAACAGCACGGAAGGAAAGATGTGATCATTATCTCTAACCTACAAGAAATGCAGTTAAGCGCATGGATTCTGGGCTTAAAATCTGTTTCTATCACTTACTAGATAAGAGTTTGTTTTCCCAGCTACAAAATGGGATAATAATGGTTCCTAACTCTTAAGCTGTTACCAAGGTTAAAGGAGTTTTCACATATAAAGCACTTGGTACAAGGGCTCAATGAAGGTTAGCTATTATTCAGTTGTTAATACTAGTGCACAGAAATAAAGGGAAAAGCAACTTGCCCAAAGTCCCAAAGCGATCCAGTATCACTCATTTCCTTCTTTCCTTCCTTCCTCCATCCATTCTACAAACTTTTCTGAATGTTTACGCCGGATCCTGGAAGATTTAGGATGCTAACGCCGGTTTTGAGCTCAAGATCCTTAACTCTAATTCTAACGCCACCTCACAGGGCGGTCGAGACGCCGAAAACCGGCGTCAAACGGGGAAACGTGAGGAGCATCTGCAGGGTGTCGGCCGCTTTTACAACGTTTTCGGCTTTAACTCCAGATACCGAGTCTCCTTCCGCCCCCACAGCGCGGAGAAAGGGCCGCCGCGAGATCACCCGGCGCAACGCTCCGAGGAGAGAGAAGGATGAGCCGAGGGCGGAAGGCCGCCTGCCACTTCACTCACCGCTTGCAACAAAGCTCCGGGCGCCGCCTGCTGCTGCCCCGCTCCGGGGCCCGACCCCGCGGCTCCCAACAGCAACTCATGCCGCTGCCGCTTGACCGGGACCAGCGGCAACTCTGGACCCTTGCGCTTCTGCTGTTCTATCATGGCGGCAACCGCTCTCCTTAGCGCAGCCACTGACCGCGCCGACACCCTCAGGCACCGCGCGATTGGCTCCGACTTAGTCCTTCCCCTAGAACTTCCGGCTTGGAGGAACCAATCGACTTCCAATATTCCCCTCTGCACCGCCCCCTGGATAGTCTCCTGTTATTGGTTAGCTGTCTCTGATGTCACGAGAGTACGATTCCAGGATTGGTGGATGGAACTGCAGTCCCGCCTAGGCGCGCTGTGTCTTGTGGGTGGAACCGCGCTGACTGGGTTGCGGCGTTTCGCGCAATGCTGCGGCCGGGGGACCTGCAGCTGACGGAGAGTAAGTAGGAGGAATGTCGGGGTGGGTGGCTGCGGAATCTGGAGGCGGCGCCTCGGTGATATGGTCTGAGCCTGCCCATTCTCAGCTGAAGTTTTGATTGCGAGGGGCGGAGGCGGGCCCCAAGGTCCTGGCTCTGGGGGGTAGTAGCCTGGTTTCCTTTCTGTGCTGGAGCAGAGCCTTGGGGGTCGCTGCGGCTGCCTGGGCACCTCGACGCCGGACTCCTTCAGCAGGCGGCTACTGTGTCCAGTCCGGTGCCGGAGGCCCCCGGGGAGAAACGGCCTGGATCCTCTCTGAGTGAGGAGGCCGACTTGTTTCTGCCACTGATTCTGCAGCCTCTCCTAGGGCCTGCTCTGTGTCCCTGAGAGAGACAGGGACGGAGGAAAAGTCCGACTCTTGCTTCTCCAGAGCAGTCTTGTTGAGAAATTTGGACTTATACCTGTGAAATAGATCTTCTCCTTAATCGTCCAATTGATATTTATTTGGCAAAGCATTGAGGATATGTGATCCCTGACTTCAGCGGTTCGAGTCTGGTGGGGAAAACAGATGTTAAACAATGATCTCCCTGAGAAATGTGAAATAAGTGCCGTCTAGGAGAGGTGCCTGAGGTTATGAGGGCCTGAAATAAGCAGAAAGGCTTGTCTGAGGAGAAGATGCCTGAACTGATGCCTGAAGAAAGAATTCTAATTAGTTGGGTGAAGAGAGGAAGGCAGAATATTCCATATAGAACAGCATGTGCAGAGGCCCTGTGGCAAATGGGAGGAAAATGCCTCAAAGGCACAAAGAGGCCAGTGTGGCCAGTGCAAAGAGAATGAAGGGAAGTATGGTCCAAGATGAAGCTGGAGGCCGGTAGAGGGCAGACCTTGCAGGACTTTGTAGCTTTTATTTGAAGACTGATGGGAAACCACTGAGGGTAGTTTTTTGAGGGGGAGGGAGTGTGTGGAGGAGGTAACTTAATCCCTCAGGCTCAGTAGTGTGAACAGATCTGAAGAGAGATAGATGCAGATAGACCCTTTAAGTGAGCGTTGTTGGCGGTGTAGACTGAAGTATTGGTGAAACTGCAGAGAATTGGACAGATTCTAGAGATATATGGGAGGTAGGGTCAGTAGGACTTGGCGATGGCTTGGATTCAGGGAGTGAAAAGAGAGGAATCACAGATAACTCTTAGGTTTTTGGCTTATGCAACAGAGTATTTATTTCATTGGTAGAGAAGGGAGAGGTCATTCATGACTTCAGGAGGCAATTTGAAATATGGCTTTGCAACTCAGAAGAGAGATTTTTGTTGGAGATATATATTTGGGAGTAATTTGCATATAGGTGATAATTGAGCGATAGGTGTGGGTAAGATCCCCTAAGTCAGAAGCTTGAGTAGTTCCAGCATTTAATGTCCAAGAACAGGAGGATGAACCTACAGGAGAAGAAGAGAAAAAAGAGCTAGAGAGGAGCACCAGAGGAATGTTGTCTCAGAAACAAGGAAATGGCCAGTGTCAGAAACTGGAATTTAAAAAACACGAGAATTGAAGAATGTGTGTTGGCTGTATCATCGTGGAGCTCATGGTATCCTTAGCGAGAGTTATTTTGTTGGTGTGATGGGGCCAGAAGCCAAAGATTCAGGCAAGGGATCGGAGGCAGTGAATCTAAAGAGTGTTTTTCATACATATGATTGTAAATGAGAGGAGAGGATGTGGAAGCCGAAGGAGATGAGGGGTCACCAGGAATCCACTTGAGAGGGCGATGGAGAAATTGAATACACAAGAGACAAATTCGGTCATTGATAGTGTTCTGAGAACATGGGAATGGATGGGATGCAAAGTACAGTTAGAGGGAGCAGCCTTGGGAAGATGGACAGTCCTCCATTTAACAGAAAGGAAGAAGGAAGTGAAGGCAGTAGATATAGGTTGTTCTTATGTTTGGTTTTGGTAAAATGAGTTCCTTTCTCATGGTTTTTATTTTCTCTGTAAAGTAGGAGATAGGATCATATACTTAGAGTGAGAGGAAGTCAGAGATTTGAGAAGGTTGCAGAAGATTTGAAAATCATTGTAGAGTGTGTGGGAGAATGGGTTTACCAGAGAGATGTAGAATTGTCGTGCAGAGTTATGGGCCCATATGAAGTTGGGGATCATATTTTATTTCCAGCAACATCAGGCTCAATGCAGACATGGAGAAAACATATGCAGATATGGCAAGGACCGTGGGTTTGGCTTGCTCAACACACATTCCCACCTTTAATGTGCCTTCTCTTACAGAAAAGTCTGGGGTGCTAAAAACTATTTCCTGGCTCCTTTGCACCTAAGATGAGAATTGAATTTGGAACTGAGTTAAATGTGGAGAGAAGGAGTGTGAGAGGCATCCAGTTTTGCTGGCAAATATTATGGTAGAGGCAGTGAGTTTCTTTAGTCAGCAGCTTTCTGGTTTAGTGACTTTCTGCAATGATAGCCATAACTTTCTTGATTGTGACAAAGACTGTGTTATTTTTTGGGTTAGGAGTTGTTCCTGGAAGTTCTACCAGAACTTCCTATAGCCCTTCCAGTAGTTTTGTAAGCCGATACCTGGCAATAAATCCTTTTCTGCTTAACCTAGCTAGAATGGGTCCTGGTGTCTGCAGCTGGTGGGGGTACTGCCAGATAGGTGAGCCGTAATGACAGAGAGTTAGGGGGAACTCAGGGTGTTGTTTGAATGATAGACTGTGGAATCTAAGCTGGAAAGAGAGAAAAGTTGAGGTAAAAGGAGAGGGCTGATGGATTAGAAGAAAATAGAAGTCAATAGATCAGGGTTCTAATGAGGTCAAAGAACAGTATTCTCTGCCAGAGGACTTCCATTTATCCTTAAAGGCCCACTCAGTTGTTACCTTTTAAACTTCCCTGCTTCCCCTAGGCCCTTCTTTTCCTCTTGTTTTCTTAGTACTTTGAACCTAGCTGCTGTTTTAGCACTGATCATACTGCATTGTAATTGGTCACCATTATCTCTACCAAACTAGGAAGTGTTTGAGGACAGGAACTGTGTTGAAAAGGGTGGTTTAGTGGCAAGTGTGTGTGGCCCTTGGAATGGCCTAAGATTTGTCTCTTTCTAGCTATGAGTTTTGTACTAGTTACTTCATTCCTGTAAAACAGGGATACTTACTTTGTAGAGTTGCTTTAAGGATTGAAGGAGGTTTATGAAGTGCCTGACATATAAACATCAATAAATGTGCTGAATTGGTAGTTTAAAGTAGGGTAAAATTAAGTACTTCAGTATTTCAGTAGACAGAAATGTCTATGTGCTTTGCACTGTGCTAGGCTCTAGAGATTTGAAGGATATGATGTGCAAGACAACGGCATGCTTGGAAGAATTTCATAATCTAGAAAAGGAAGAAAAAATGTTTGTAAATAGGATTTGAATCCTGTCTCCATCATTGATAGTTTTGTAATCTTGAGCAAGTTACTTAGCCTCTCTCGTGTCTTAGTTTCTTCATCTGTAAAATGACAACGATAATTGCCTATCTCTTAGGGTGGTCAAAAAGGGAATTAAATTAGTTAATACAAGTAAAGCTTTTAGGTTAATACATGGCAAATAGGAAGCATTCATATATTAGCTATTATTGTTAGAGAGCTTGGAAAGGACCTTAGGGATTATTGACTGAAAGAACAGTGTGGGGTAGTAGCGTAAGAACAGGTGTTGGGGTCTAGTACAAACGTGGCTAACTGTGGGCAGCCTTTGTCAAGCTGACCTCTATTAGCTCATTTTCAGTTAAATAGGAGTAATAGGCTGAATGATCTCCATAATTCCTTTCAACTTTCACATTTTATGAGTCCATGTTTTGTGTTTTTCCTTTCTTTTTACTATTCTTTCTCTTTCCTGCTTTTGACCATTTTCTCAACAGATCCATGACTGGAGTTTAAAAAAGGAAGAAGCATCTGTCTAAGATAGTCACTCCAGAAATTTGGTGGGAAGAAGGAAGATTGGGCCACTAATTTGGCATTTGATAGTCTCCCATCTTCTGACCCATCCAGCATATTGTGAGGAACTCAGTTTCTTCTCCTACATTCTTTTTTTTTTTTTTTTAAGGAAGATTGGCCCTGAGCTAACATTTGTTGCCAATGTTCTTCTTTTTGCTTGGGAAGATTGTCCCTAAGGTAACATCTGTGCCAGTCTTCCTCTGTTTTGTGTATGGGATGGAGCCACAGCAGGGCTTGATGAGCAGTGTGTAGGTCTGTGCCTGGGATCTGAACCCACGAACCCTGGGTTGCTGAAGTGGAGTGTGTGAACTTAACCACTATGCCACCGGGCTGGACCCCCTTCTCCTACATTCTTTAGACTGGAATGCTTTCTTCCTTTTTCTCTACCTGTGTTTGGCACATTATAAGGCTCTGTTCACTCATTCAAGAAAACTTTGGGTACCTGCTGTACACTAGGCACTGGGAACACAAAATCAAATAAGAAATGATCCTTGGTTACGTGTTTTTTTTTTTCTTTTGTGAGGAAGATCAGCCTTGTGCTAACATCCATGCCAATCCTCCTCTTTTTGCTGAGGAAGACCAACCCTGGGCTAACGTCTATTGCCAATCCTCCTCGTTTTTCTCCCCAAAGCCCCAGTAGATAGTTGTATGTCACAGTTGCACATCCTTTTAGTTGCTGTTTGTGGGACGCCGCCTCAGCATGGCTGGAGAAGCGGCGTGTCGGTGCGCGCCCGGGATCCAAACCCGGGCCACCAGTAGCAGAGCGCACACACTTAACCGCTAAGCCACGGGGCTGGCCCCGTTGGTTACGTGTTTGAATGAATGAACCCAGACCCTGCTCATCGTGTCCTCCTCTATGAATGATGCCCCTCTGATCACTCCTTATTGGAATCTCTAATGTTGGGACCTAGTTAGTGTTAGGGCTTAGAGCTATACTTTACAAAATTTAGATGTGGACTGTGAATTCTTTATGAGACAGTGTAAAATAGTGGTTGAGAATGCAACTCTAGAGTCATTATTCTGCCTTTGCTCCTACGCCACTGTTTTCACTTAGCAACTGATTCTCCCCTCGATTCTTATATGTTTTGTTTTTTTTTTTTTTTTTTTAATTTATTTACTTGTGAGGACAAGGGATTTCTTTCTTTTTTTTTTGTGAGGAGATCAGCCCTGTGCCAACATCTGCCAATCCTCCTTTTCTTTGCTGAGGAAGACTGGCCCTGGGCTAACATCCATGCCCATCCTCCTGCACCCTACATGGGACGCCGCCACAGCATGGCTTGAGAGGCGGTGCGTTGGTGCATGCCCGGGATCCGAACCGGCGAACTCCGGGCCGCCGCAGCAGAACACGCGCACTTAACCGCTTACACCACCGGGCCGGCCCCTTATATGTTTAAAGATAAATTAAAATCCCTTTAACTCTCAGGGTTCTATCCACTTAGTACTGGAAATAACAAGAACAGATATAAATCCAAACAAACTTAAAAACAACAACAACAGTGAACATATTGGCCAGATCAGTAAGGTGACATGTGAAGTGAAGCTCCTAAGAGGCTATAAAGTATCTTACCAATTTAATATTGTTTTATGAACTTCTCATTGCTTGAGAGGAGGGAGGACAGGATGTGGTTATTTTTTTTTCTAATTGCATGCACATTTTTTTAAAAAACTTTGAAACAATCACAAAATTATGGAGGTATAATACAAATAACATTTTTTAATGAATCATTTGAGAGTTAAGTTGCTGACCTAATGCCCCCATCACCCCGAATACTTTAGTTTTCCTACAAACAAGGACATTCTATATAACTACCATATTACTGCTAAAGTCAGGAAATTAGCCTTGCCTGACTACCTCTAATCCTCAGGCTCTGCTTCTCCATGCTTGGGCACTGACTCCCCATTCTGGACTGCCGCAGTGTGTGGACGCCCTCATGAACCTGCTCCTCCGCACACTGGGTTCTCTTCCTTGCAGATTTCCTTCTCATTCAACCTAGGCTCTGGCCTCACTCTGGGTCACCATCCCCCTGCCACACCTCCCGTTCCCACACTGTACTTTCCTTCCTCTGCCCCTTGCTTTGGGAAGTGGGTAGCTGGTAACTGGGTCCCTATTGCTTCCCTACATTGTCCAGTTATTTAAACATTCAAGTAAAACGAAGCACTTAAGGAAGATTTTCTGTTTTCAGAATTATTACAAGGCAACTCCGAATGGTGTACCTCAATCCTTGACAACGTACTTGCTCTTTTAAGTCTACAGATATGGTCTTGTCTGACTGGACTTTATCTATCTCAGTGTTTTATAAAGTTTTTTAAAGCAGCAGACCTTTTTTTCCAAATGAATCTTACATAGAAGCTTAAGAGGTAAGCTGGATCAAAGCAGAATACGCTATTAAAAGTAGGCCCTTCTCCTGTAACCTCTACTCCCCCTTGCTAGCATGGCCCACGCCAAGGCCGGGAGGGCAAGTGGGAATCCGCAATGATCGACTTCTGCCTGATTGCTGAGCAGAGGCTCCTAGCTTCCCAACTGCTCTGGGTGGGACCTCCCCCAACTTTGGATTCTCTGGGGCTGTGCTCCCCCCACCTTTGGTATGGAGGCTCTCCTCTGGTTGGTTGGCCTAGAGCCCTACTTCTTAAACTCTGTGGTCCCTAGATATTTCAGAATTGACTTTTTAAAAATAAACTTGAAGTAACTGAGGAGCTTCTGAATAATCATCATAGAACCCTAGGTTTCCATAGAACATAATTGGAAAAAAAAATTTAAATCCCATTTTAAAAAGTGGCAACCCTCTACTTTCCTGAAATTGTAAACCTGTGGCTGTTGTTTTTCAGCCTTTCCCTCAAAGATGCATTCCAGTTTCCTTCTGGAAGAATTGCTTAGGGTTTCTCAGGCTACTATTCTACGGAAGGAGCACAGGAGAGCCCTAAACTTAGCTGTTCATACTCTTTATCACAACAGAAATCTGTAAGAAACAACTTAAGGTTGTTTCCACTTTTATTACTCTTTCCATGACCTTGTGCAGAGAGGAGCAGGTGGTAGACTAAGATGTTTGTGCTCAGTTTAGATGTCCTAGCTGCTGATGCCTCTGTGGATTCTCTACCTCAGTAGTGCTCCAAGAGTTGGAGGGATAATTCAAGTCTCTTGATAGAGCCGTTGGCCTCAGGTTAATAACCTCTATTCTGGGATGCTTTTTTGAGGTGAGGGATGTTGGGCAGAGGGAAGGGAAGGACTAGAGATGAGACTGCTTAGCTGAGAAGTGGAAGAGGCAGGATCCAACCAGGCTGTGATACTTGCCTTTAACCTGTCTATCAGCCATTTTTCTATTTGTTTTTTGTGAGGAGATCAGCCCTGTGCTAACATCTGCCAATCCTCTTCTTTTTTTTTTGCTGAGGAAGACTGGCCCTGGGCTAACATCCGTGCCCATCTTCCTCCACTTTATGTGGGACGCTGCCACAACATGGCTTGCCAAGCAGTGCGTTGGTGCGTGCCCGTGATCTGAACCGGCGAACCCCGGGCCGCTGCAGCGGAGTGCGCGCACTTAACCACTTGTGCCACCGGGCCGGCCCTTCAGCCATTTTTCAAGAACTGACAGTATGCATCCATTCTCTCTATGTGCTATTAGTAAAGTAATAAAACCACCTCTGGCTGACGTAAGCAGAAAAGGGCAAGTTTATTATACGGTACAAGGTTGTCCTGTGGAACTCAAGGATGGGGATGTTCCTGGGCTTTAGGATGATACTACAACTAAGATTTGGAAGGCTAACAGGATTTTCTTTCATTTCTGTTTCAAGTGAGGCAGTTCAGGACATGGATGGTCATTGCAAATAGGAAGACTTTCCAAAAGTAGGACCTGAAATCATCATCTGAAAGTGAGGGAGAGCGCTGGGTGCTGAGGAGAGAAGAAAGTATTTGCTTATTTGCTTATAAAAAGAAGGAAAATAGAACTTCAAGTCTTATACATGTTGAGTATAATTGGGAGCACTGAGCACAGCACCGTTTGATTTATCTTTATGTAGCAGTGATTTACCCAGCAGAGTAAAGGGGCATGGTTAAGAGCCACTAGATTGCTAGTTTCCTCTCTGTTTAAAACCAGAAGGCCGAGCAAGAGTATCTCCAAGGTCCCTTCCAACTCCAGAACTCTTAAGACTTGCTGATCAGGCAGCCTCACCACCTGGGAGCTTGTTAGAAATGTACAATCTCGGGGGCTGGCCCCGTGTCTTAGCGGTTAAGTGCGCGCGCTCCTCTGCTGGCGGCCCGGGTTCGGATCCTGGGCACACACCGACGCACTGCTTGTCTGGCCATGCTGAGGCGGCATCCCACATAGAGCAACTAGAAGGATGTGCAACTATGACATACAACTATCTACTGGGGCTTTGGGGAGAAAAAGGGAAAAAAAGGAGGAGGATTGGCAATAGATGTTAGCTTGGAGCTGGTCTTCCTCAGCAAAAAGAGGAGGATTGGCATGGACGTTAGCTCAGGGCTGATCTTCCTCACAAAAAAAAAAAAAAAAGAAATGTACAATCTTAGGGCCAGCCCGGTGGCATGGCGGTTAAGTTCGCACACTCTGCTTCAGCAGCCTGGGGTTTGCGGCCCAGATCCCAGGTGCGGACCGATGCACCGCTTATCAAAACATGCTGTAGCAGCATCCCATGTAAAGTAGAGGAAGATGGGCATGGATGTTAGCTCAGGGCCAATCTTCCTCAGCAAAAAAAGAGCTGGCTTGGCAACATATGTTAGCTCAGGGCTAAAAAAAAAAAGAAATGTACAATCTCAGACACCAACTGAGACCTACTGAATTGCAATCTGCATTATAACATGGTTTATAAACAGTTAAATAAACTTGGTGCATCCAACAATGGATTATTATGTGGGCATTAAAGGTGTGTGTGTGAATTGCTAAAATATATTAAGTAGGAAAATGGCTATTAATTAATGATTTCGTGATTCCACTAAAAAACCACTTCAACGTATAAAAAAGTCTGAAAGCATATAAATAAAATTGAATTGTGGTGATTTTCCTTTCATTATTAATATATTGTCTGAACTTGTTTTTGTGTATGTGTGTGAGGAAGATCAGCCCTGAGCTAATGTCCATGCAAATCCTCCTCTTTTTGCTGAGGAAGACCTGCCCTGAGCTAACATCTATTGCCAGTCCTCCTCCTTTTTTTCCCCTTTTTCTCCTCAAAGCCCCAGTAGATAGTTGTATGTCCTAGTTGCACGTTCTTCTAGTTGCTGTATGTGGGACGCGGCCTCAGCATGGCCGGAGAAGCGGTGCATCGGTGCGTGCCCGGGATCCGAACCTGGGCCACCAGTAGCGGAGCGCACGCCCTTAACCGCTAAGCCACCGGGCCGGCCCCTGTCTGAACTTTTAAAATGAGCATGTGCGTTCTCAATTTTATCAGGAAACAAGTAAGCTATTCTCTTTCTTTTTGAAATCACTTCAGATTTAATGCCTACCGTAGTGGTTAACAGTGTGGAGTCTGGTGTCAGCCAGAGCTTGACTCCACCATTTCCTAGCTTTTTGACATAGGCCTAGGAATTTGACCTCTGGAAGCCCTAGTTTTCTCATCTATAAAAAATGGTAATAATAGAACCTACATCTTGAGAGTTTTGAGGATTAAATGAGAAGTTGGATGTCCAGTGCTTAGCCCAGTGCCTGGACATAGTAAGTGCTTGATAAAAGTTAGCTCTTGTTACTATTATTATTCCCCTTTTTAAGATTCATTCACACACACACACACACACACACACACACACACACACACACACCCACCCACACACCCAAAAGGCTTCCCTTGGCAAAAGAATAGCAACTAAGAAACAAAAAACAAAAAAGTAGACTAATGGCCTTGGGTAAGTATCAAATTGAAAAGAAATAAGATCAAGGCTTCCAAACCTCCCCACAATTAGAGTGGACAAAAGAGATTTGGATAAAAGTACATGGTGTTAAATCTAATGGTATTATTCTGTAGAGATTAGCTGTGGATTGTCTGCACAGTTCTTCTTTAATGAAGATGTCTCTCACATTGTTGTCTGTCTTTTCTTCGTGACAGGACACTTGAATTAGCTTTAGCAGAGGAGAAATGGAGGAGCCATAGAACATTAAGGATGAATTCAGGAAGACCCGAGACCATGGAGAACTTGCCTGCTCTCTACACTATTTTCCAAGGAGAGGTATATTCTTTTGGCTTTGATAATCTGCCATTTATGTTAAGCATAGATTGAGGGTGAAAAGCAGTGGGTTTGGAGCTCCTGGCTGCTTCAGAATATCTTGAGCACTACTGTTTAAACGGAAAGGGCTTGTGGAGTGTCTGCTACCATGTGAACCTCCTCTAAGGTCTAGACTTCTAATTGCATCTTTGACATCTTCATTTCGATACCTTACAGCATCTCTAATTTATGTTTTAAGCTGAATTTTTGATTTTCTCACCAAATCTATGCTTCTTCTAGACTTTTCCATCACATCCAGCAAGTAGAACCACTATCCATTCAGGTACCCATGCTAGAAATCTGGGCATCATCCTTGATTTCTCCTCTTGATTTGATCTTGATTTTCCCTCCCCCTTTAGTCCATCAGCAAGTCCTGTCACTTCTACCTTTTAAATGTATCTCTGGTCTGTGTACTTCTTTATCCCATTAGTTCAAGCTCTTCATCTCTTGCCTGGCCTTTACTGGGGTCCCTACTTCTGTTGTAGTCCCTCTCCAATCTCTTCTTCACATTGCAGCCAGAATACCATTTTATTTTATTTTATTTTATTTTTTATAAATAGGTCTCTTGGTTGCCTTTATTTATTTATTTTTTTTATAATTTTATTTATTTATTTATTTTTTCCCCCAAAGCCCCAGTAGATAGTTGTATGTCATAGTTGCACATCCTTCTAGTTGCTGTGTGTGCGACGCGGCCTCAGCATGGCCGGAGAAGTGGTACGTCGGTGCGCGCCGGGGATCCGAACCCCGGGCCACCAGCAGCAGAGCACGCGCACTTAACCGCTAAGCCACCGGGCCGGCCCAGAATACCATTTTAAAAACAGATTGGACTGTGCTGCTTTCTCACAGCTCTTTTAGGCTTTTCATTATCCTTGAATGCATCCAGACTCGTTTTCCTGACCCTTACATGACTTGGCCCTGCCTACTCTGACAATGTTGTTTTGTTCTTCTCTACTCGTACTCCAGCCACGCTGGCCTCCTCACAACTCTGAACATTCTAAGCTTGCTTCCTTCTCAGGACCTTTGCACATGCTGTTGCTTCTAACTACCCCTCTCCCACCAACTTCTCTTTGTCTTTTAGGTCTCAGCCCTAATGTCATCTCCTCAGTGATCTTTTTCCCACCATAAATAAATAGACTCACCCTGTATTTATTTGTGTGCTTGTTTAATATCTGTCTTCCTCACGAAACACTGAACTCCATGAGGACAGAGCCCTGTGTGTTTTATTCACTGTTGTAAATCTCAATCCCAGGTAGGTGGTTAAAAAATAATAGGTAGTCTTTGCATCTTTGATGACTGAATAACGTTCAACTTTTGAGGGAGAACGCATTGTATTTGTTTAGAGAGCAGAGGCTTTGGGACCAGACAAAACCTGGCTTCTAGTCCTAGCTCTTTCACTTACCAACTGTGTGAGTCTTGAAACTGTCACTTAATCTCTTTGAGCCTCAGTTTCCTCATTTGTTAGGTGGAGATAATAACTACTTCTACAGTATTGCCATGATGGTTAAATAAGCTATCATCTAAAAAACACAGTGCCTGAGACATAGTAGAAATTCATTAATATTATCTCCCTTCTCTTGGAGCAAAAGTAGAGCCAAAAAATTGTTTTCAGCATCTTTATGAGTGCCTGTGGTATTTTAGCCCTGTCTTTCTTATGGCATTCATGCTTGCTTTATGGTTGATGAAAGTTTCATCTTCTAATTGTGTGAGGCCTTTGAGGACAGACTTTGTGACTGTCAGTTGGTTATAGATAATTGTGGCTCTTGACTTCTGTTAAGTTGATCTCAACTTGTAATATAACAGTCAAGATACAAAGGGTAACATTGTGACAAATAGCAAACAATTCTGCTCTTGAGAGCCTTGGTCCTCTTTTTCTAAGGCCCGTGGTATCCCCAAAGGTCGGTGAGGTACCAGCGCTCAGAAAAGGGAAGTGGTAGCACTGAAGGTGAAGTTGACTTTTCTGATCATGAAGCTCTCACTTGTCAGGTGTTGCACAAAAGAAAGACAAGCACGGTCTACCCTCCACAAACTGACTCAGAGTTCTCAAATGGCTCCTTTCCTACAGCTCCTTCTTAAGTGAGATGGAGCTTGAATTAGTGTAGGTTTTATGTTTTACTATCAAAGATGGCTGGGCTACAGGAATGTTCAGAGAGAACTTTATAGTTCCAGCTTAGTATTTCAGGAGCACATGTTGAAAAATGATGATTTAGAAGTGACTGGAATTAGGGAAAGATAAATTTCTTTTTTTTTTTTAAAGATTTTATTTATTTATTTTCCCCCCAAAGCCCCAGTAGATAGTTGTATGTCATAGCTGCACATCCTTCTAGTTGCTGTATGTGGGACACGGCCTCAGCATGGCCGGAGAAGCGGTGCGTCGGTGCGCGCCCGGGATCCGAACCCGGGCCGCCAGCAGCAGAGCGCGCACACTTAACCGCTAAGCCACGGGGCCGGCCCTAAACTTCTTGATAAATTGGAAAGAAGAAACTTTTTCAAACTATTCATCCAACAAACATTTAATGAGTGCCTAATATTTACAAAGAAGACTCAGTTACATTAAAATTCAAAAAAAATTTTGTAAGCCTAATTGTATGTCAGCACTGTCACACATTCTGTGTCATTGATTCTCTTCAAAGAAATTGTTAACCCCATTTTATGGATAAGGAAACTCTTCTCAAAAGTTAACTAATTGCCCAGTGGTTAATAAATGGCAAAGCTGGGATTCTAAATCAAGTCCTCTCTTCAAGTGTACTTTCTGCTAACCTGTACCTGGGATTATCCAGCTGTACATAAATGCATGGAGGAACCAAAAGACCCATAAAAGAACTCTTTTGACTGAATTGGGGTATAGGAGGAAGGTAGATGGTAAATCTGGTTGTTCCATGGTCATTGTTTGTTCTTTGGTTATGGCATTTATCACAGTCTGTCGTGCATTATTGTTACTTATGTATGTGTCTGTCTCCTGCACTAGATAGTGAGTTACTAAGGAGAGCAGAGGCCATGCTTTGTCTCATGTATCTTGGTAATTACTTCAAATTCATTTAAAAATAGGCGGGGCATCCCTTTTTTTAAGTTGTTTTTATTTCGCAGTACCTGACTTGGTGTCTTGCAAATAGGTGCTCAGTACATGTTTGAATAAAGTTGAACCCAAGCCTCTTAGGACCAGTTGTCCTTCAAGAAGCTGGTGGTGCAGCCCTTAACCAGCAGTTCTTCTCTTAGCAGGCTCAGCAGGGCTGAGGGGCCCAGTGACCGAATAGTTGAGAAGCCAATATTCATCCTTCTCCCATCCTCTGAGAGGCATCTTGGTGCTGGAGTCCATTCAGCATGGTAGCGGGTAGAAGCATAGCAGTGGGAGTTGGTATTTGGCTCAGCCCAGCCATAGCCAAAGAAATGCTGAGGGGAGATTGGCGTCGGTAAGGTGGAAATAGCATTGGATTACAAGTCAAAAAACTTCTGTTCTAGCCATGCTACTTTCTAACTTTGTGACTTGGGACAAGTAACTTATGTCTCTGAGCCTCAACTTTCTCACTTACATTATGGGGATAACCAGTTCTCAAGGCCAATGCAACCTCTAATCTGAAGATGGTGAATTCATTTTACCCAAGCCCTAAGTTCAGTTGAGATAATTACTGAATTTTTTCCCCTGAGCTATTTGACTAATTATTCTTGGGACACCAGGCAGACTGTGTGATCATCTACAGCAGGTGCCATTCTGTTAATTTCAACTGACTGCACCCTAGGAGACACAGTGATGGAAACACCTGGTGCTGGAAATAGGCAAGAATGCCTTTTCCTAACTGAACAGTTGAGTGCCTCCATTCTGGAGCACATTAACCTTTCCTTTTGGGAGAGGCCAAATTAAGGTCTGTTATAATGTTTCCTCAGAAGATTATGATGTGACAGTGGAGCAACAGGATTGAAAAGTGAGACTGTCTTAAAATATAGCAGCAAGGTGATTTGGGCTCCAACTTCCAGATGCTACTTTTAAGTTTGTTAGATAATTATGCCCTTTAATAATGTTATTATACAGTATGAGACATCTCAGTCCTCTTTCTAGAACCCTGGAGCAAAAGCCAAAGTGCCTTTAGTCCAGAAAGGAAGCATTTGCTTTTATGGTAATTAAAAATTTAAAGTCTTATCTTCTTTATCCATGTGGCCCTGTTTTACAGAGAACAGCTTGCTTTATGGACTTGAGTAAGCGTTTCATGTCTCTGGTCTTCACTGTCCTCATCCGAAAAATGGCGAGACTGGACCAGTTAATCTCTGACGTCCTTCGTCCAGTTCCCCCTTGCCTTGATTTTAAGTACTAGTATCTGCCTGATTGTACTGTTTCTTTAGGACTGCCTGGTCACTGCCCCAGCCTAGCATATGAGTCAGTGTAAAACAGGAGTTGTGAACTTTGTTTCTTAACCCATTCTTAATGCTGTATCTTGGAGAGTTAGTTCAAGTGCCCATTCAAAAAATGAGAAGAATGGGAGTTTTTATCTATTCCCATCCTAACATGGAAGTGAGTAATAATGATATTTGGTGAGGTCGGAGGCACTGGACTAAGCCAAGGGACCAAGGTTCTGTGCCTCTCTTGTATCTAAGTTAGTTGTGTGCCTTTCCACCAGTTACTAACCTTTTTCTGCTTCAGTGTCTTGGACTGTAAATTATTAAAAAGCTATAATTTTTTGAATGTACATTAGGTGCCAGATACAAGTGTGAGGTACTGTATGTACATCATTACAGCAAAGTGAATCTGTAGCAGCAAAGTGAATACAAATGGGAATTTAGGTCCTGAAAGGCAAGTTGTGTTCAGGATCCCACAGGTAAGAAGTGGCAGAGCTGGGAGTAGAAGCCGCATCTTTCACTCCAAAGCTCTTTCTACACCTGTACTATTCCACCTCATCTGCAACATGGGGACCTACCATATATACTTCCATATATACTTATATATATATCCATATATATACACTCAGGTGTATATCCATATATACTTCCGAAGCTTGTTGCCAGGAGCAGATAAGATGTCAAATGTCACATTGCTTTCGGCCTTTAGAATTTTATAGTTAAAGGGAACCCATGAGCAGCTCTAGTGTAGTTAAGACTCACTGGGTTCGAATCCCAGCTCTGCTATTTACTAGCTCTGGACATTGGATAAGTTACTTAGTCTCTCCATGCATCAGTTTTGTCATCTATCAAATGAGTATAATAATAGTACCAACATCATATGGTCTCAGGAGGATTATGTAAAGCACTTGAATAGTGTTTTGCGTTTAGTGAGTGTTGCGTATATATTAATGAATAGCAGTGTGGCAGGGATTGTCTTATTCACTCCCCTTGTTTTTGTTATGATGAAGCTGAAACAGTGATTGCCCAAGATGAAACAACTAACTCAAGTTACTGAAAAAAATAGCGTTTATATGTGTAAGATTGTATTGAATATTTTACAAGTAATAATGAATTTAGTGATAAATTTAGAATGTAGTGGCAACTTTAATCCCAATCCACAGGTTTGGGGGTGGGCTAGAGGATAGATGAGAGGGAGAGGGAGAGGTAGTCTGGGATAGTGGTTTACCTAGAGGATTCTGGGCCTTTCATTGCTATTACATATTACATAGAAACATCAAGCCTCTAACTTCTCCATCTTAGGTCACTCTGCAAAAGACTTTAGGACAACTCTTTTCCTCTCTGTATCTTTTCAGGTTCTATCAGATGTCTGTGTGTGGGCTTTTTCTTTAATTGTCTTGATAAAACCCAAGACTCTGATTTGGAGTGAAATGGAGCAGGCTGTATGGTCTGGTTTGATTTGAAATTTAGGAAAAAAGGATGTCCTATGTGATCCATTGCAAATTATTAAAGTTCTCTGTGTTGGGATTGGAGGCCCCAGTCCCAGCTAGTATAAAGTGTAATTTTATTACCTGATTTTCTGCTGTTTACTTTTTGTTCATATACCTCCTTTGGGGATTTTAATAAGTGTGGGATTTGGGCATTCCTGGATACTCTCATACCATCTAACAACAGTGCAGTCTTGCCAATGGTTTTAATGTGTTCGCACATACCTGTCAGTCTAAATTTCAAAAAGAACAGAAAGAACATTTGACGGAACATCACTTTTAGGCAGTTTTGCAGTAGACTGAGACAGTCAGTACCAAGTAGAAATTCAGGGAGACTAGGTTAAATGCTACGAAAGAGAGATTCTCATTTGTGTGACATTGATTCTTTTTTTGTTTTGTTTTTATAGGTTGCTATGGTGACAGACTATGGCGCTTTTATCAAAATCCCAGGCTGTCGGAAGCAAGGTGGGAGCCTATAACTTGAAATTCAGCCCTCCCATTCCACTCGCTGCTATTACCTCCGCCACATCCTAATTATAAGCTCTACATTTTTCAGACACTAGTTTGTTCTTGTTTTTGTTTTTAGTGTGGAGATATAAGTACAGACAAATGATGACAGTTCATTTTTAGCAGATCTTAACTCAGAAGAATGGTGCTCTCTGACTTGGGGGGAGGGCTGGCGTATAGTCACTTAGCTTCGCTTCTGGGACCAGCTCTTACCTGAATTTCACCTGTGACCCTAGGCAAGTCACTTGACTCTTTTGCTCTTAGGATTTTAGGGAGGGCAAGCTACTCACTCTCTGCGGCTGACATTGTGAGTTTTCTAGTATATGGCACATGGAGCAGAAATAGTATTGTAACCAATACAAATATATATTATATATATGATGCTTTAAATTTTCTTTGTAAATTGATAAGCATTTGTTGAACAGTTTTGGAGAATCCTTTTCACATCCATAGTCTTGTTTCTTTTTTTTTTTTTTTTTAAAGATTTTATTTATTTATTTTCCCCCCAAAGCCCCAGTAGATAGTTGTATGCCATAGTTGCACAGCCTTCTAGTTGCTGTATGTGGGACGTGGCCCCAGCATGGCCGGAGAAGCGGTGCGTCTGTGCGCGCCCGGGATCCGAACCCGGGCCGCCAGCAGCGGAGCGCGCACTTAACCGCTAAGCCACGGGGCCGGCCCTCATAGTCTTGTTTCTTAAAACAGTTGTGCTAGGTGGAAAAGGCAAGTTCCGCAGACTGATGGCCTGCTCAGAGTGATTTAGCTAGGTAATGGCACAGCCCGGACTAGCACCCAAGCCTCCTGATGTCTAGCCGAGTGGGCTTTCTTCTGTATCACACTGCTCGCAGATCCAAAGACTCAACATGCGAAGTCCTTGTGCTAAAATAAATTAAATATTTATTAATGATTTTAATGGAAAAAATGTAATCATAAGGATATTAGAAGAAAATGTAAAATAATATTTGATGGCATAAAAGTCAAAAACTTTATTGCAAAATCATCATTAAGCTAAGTTAAGTTGGGAAAAAGAATGTACGGTAGATATGAGAAAGGACTAATAAAAAAGGGGAAGGAGAAAAGAGGCCAAGGGTATGAAAAGAATTCACAGGAGAAAAAATAGCAATTGAGCAATAAATATCTTAAAAGATGCTCATTCTCAGTATTGCTTTAAAAATAACTTAAATTGTGGTACAGCTATACAATGGAATACTACTCAGCAAAAAAAAGGAATGAGAATGAAGTATTGATACATGCAACGACCTGGATCGGTCTCCAGAGAATTATGCTGAGTGAAAAAAGCTAACCCCAAAAAGTTACACACTTTATGATTCCATTTATATAACATTCTTTTTTTAAGATTTTATTTATTTATTTCTTTTTCCCCAAAGCCCCAGTAGATAGTTGTATGTCGTAGTTGCACATCCTTCTAGTTGCTGTATGTGGGATGCGGCCTCAGCATGGGTGGAGAAGCGGTGCGTCGGTGTGCGCCTGGTATCTGAACCCGGGCCGCCAGCAGCAGAACTCGAGCACCTAACGCTAAGCCACGGGGCCGGCCCATAACATCCTTTTTTTAAACATCTTTATTGAGATATAATTCACATACCATACATTTCATCTGAAGTGTACAATGCAATGGTTTTTAGTATATTCACAGTTTTGCAACCATCACTACAATCTAATTAGAGTACATTTTTTTTATCACCCCCCCAAAAAACCTCTGACTGATTAGCAGTCACCTCAAATTCCCTATTACCTCCCCCATACCCTAGCCTTAGGCAACTACCAGTCTACTTTCTGTCTTTAAATATTTGCCTATTCTGTACTTTTCTTATAAATGGAATCATACAACATGTGGTCTTTTGTGATTGGCATCTTTGACTTAGCATAATGTTTTCAAGGTTCATCGTTTTTGTAGCGTGCATCAGTACTTCATTCCTCTTTATTGCCATTCCACAATGTGGTATGGAATCAACAACCATTTCTCCAATTCTCTGATACCAACTGGGTGTCCTCCAATTCAATTCAATTCTGACACTAGCTACCTGGAGGTAGCGTCAGACTCCACAGGTTTACGGGCTCAGTCCCACAAGACTGCCCTCACTTCAGACGCCAGTCGCAAGTATTGAAGGTTACCTACACTTATGTCCGAGTTGGCTACAAATTTGAAGGTTGCCACACCCTCCCAAGATGTTATGATTTGCTAGAACTCAAAGAACTCAAGAAATTGCTGTTCTTACTATTATAGTTTATAATAAAGGATACAAATGAACAGTCAGATGAGGAAGTACACAGGGCGAGGTCCAAAAGAGTCCTGAGTACAAGAGCCTCTGTCTCCGTGGAGTTGAGGTACGTCACCCTCTTGACACGTGGATGTGTTCGCCAGCTCAGAAGCTCTCCAGAACTCATTGTTTAGGGGTTTTGTGGAGGCCCCATTAGGTAGGCGTGATTGATTAAATCATTGGCCATTGGGGATTTGACTCCATCTCCAGTCCCTCTCCTCTCTCTGGAAGTCAGGGAGGGGGCTGAAATTTCCAACCTTCTATCACATGACTGGTTCCTCTGGCTATTTCCAGCCCCCATCTTGAAGCGCTCTAGGGGTCCACCAATAGTCATCTCATTAGGATAAACTCAGGTAAGGTTGAAAGTGGCTTGTTAGGAATAATAAGACATTCCTGTCACTCAGGAAATTCCGAGTTTAGGAGCTCTGTGCCAGGAACTAGGGACAAAGACCAAATATGTGTTTCTTATTATACCACAGTATCAATGCTGATATCTTGGTTGTGAGAGTGTACTACAGTTTTGCAAAATTTACCATTGGAGGAAACTGGGTAAAGGGTACACAGGATCTCTCTGTATTATTTCTTTTGACCACATGTGAATCTAAAATTATCTCAAAGTACTTTTAATTTTTTTTTCCCCTCCAAAGCCCCAGTAGATAGTTGTATGTCATAGCTGCACATCCTTCTAGTTGCTGCACGTGGGACGCGGCCTCAGCGTGGCCGGAGAAGCGGTGCGTCTGTGCATGCCCGGGATCCGAACCCGGGCCGCCAGCAGCGGAGCGTGCGCACTTAACCGCTAAGCCACGGGGCCGGCCCAAAACAAAATTTTCTTTAAAAGAATTTAAATTTCTTTAAAAAAAAGTCCAGGCACCGGCCCTGTGGCATAGTGGTTAAGTTCGTGCTCTCCACTTCGGTGGCCTAGGGTTCGCGAGTTCAGATCCCAGATACGGACCTACACACTGCTCATCAAGCCATGCTGTGGCGGCATCCCACATACAAAATGGAGGAAGATGGGCACAGATGTTAGTTCAGGGACAATCTTCCTCAAGCAAAAAGAGGAAGACTGGCAACAGATGTTAGCTCAGGGCCAATCTTCCTCACCAAAAAAAAAAAAAAAGTCCAACAGCTGATCTTTGGCTAATAAAGCCATGTTTCTAGCCTTGGAGACTACTGTGCTGCAAATTGCATCTTGGCGTTAGAAGATGCAGTAGTTTGCAGTAATTTCCAAGCTAGCAGTCAGCAATCTGTAATCAAGTTTCTCTCTCTCTCTCTTTTTTTTTTTTTTGTGAGGAAGATCAGCCCTGAGCTAACATCCATGCTAATCCTCCTCCTTTTTGCTGAGGAAGACCGGCTCTGAGCTAACATCTATTGCCAATCCTCCTCCTTTTTTACCCCAAAAGCCCCAGTAGATAGTTGTATGTCATAGTTGCACATCCTTCTAGTTGCTGTATGTGGGATGCAGCCTCAGCATGGCCGGAGGAGCGGTGCGTCATTGCGTGCCCAGCATCCGAACCAGGGCCACCAGTAGCGGAGCGCGCACTTAACCGCTAAGCCACGGGGCCGGCCCTAAAGTTTCTCATTTTTTGTTGGCTGAGATTTTATGAGGTGGAACTCATCCCCATCCCTACAAGGTGTGCACCTCAGACAGATATTGTTAATGTACTTGTCATAGCTGCCAGTACCTGAAAGTCCCATCCTTACTTGAGCATTTATGTGACACTTTGGGGACTGCATGGGGATTAAAGGCCTACCACCTTCCAGCAGTCAGTCTTCAGCTCACTCGTCTCCATACCCTGTTAGATGATGCCTCTGATTATGGCTGGCAGTTTAAATATGAATCTGTCAGTCTTGACAGCTGTGCTGAGACAAGCCTCAGAGCGGAAGCCAAATAATTCAGTGGAAACTGAGTTCTAATCCTGAGCTCTTCTGTAGGTTTATTGGATAACTTAAGCAGTTGACTTTCCTACCGTGTATTTTAGCTTCTCTACCCTTAAAAGGGGAAGATTATTAAGTGCCACCCTGAAAGGACTGACTTAGGAAATAACTCTTGGTCTCCAGGTTTTACCATCTTTGATTCAGGAAGATAGACTCTAATCTGAGTTATTTTTCTCAGATTTCTGTTCTCAGAATTCTTTAACCGCTACTGAGTTGAAGACCTCTTCTGAGTATTCAGATCTAAACTAGATTTTCTTTTCCCTCTCATAGTGTTGTCTGATAGAGCTTTCTGTGATGATGGAAATGTTCTATATCTGTTGTGATGTGTTTTCTGACACCAACCAATTCTCCGTTTCTCTAGACACCAACTGGGTGTCTTAACAATTCAATTCAATTCTGACACTATCTACATGGAGTTACTGTCAGATCCCACAAGTTAAAGGAGCTCAGACCCACAAGACTGCCCCCGCTTCAGATGCCAGTCTCAAGTCTGAGCCAACTGTACTTCTAACTGATGGGCTGTGAAGCAAGGTTTCCCATGATCCCCTCCTCGAGTTTGATCGTTTGCTAGAACGGCTCTCAGAACTCAGGAAAACACTTTCCTTGTGTTCGCTGGTTTATTATAAAGGATACAATCAGGAACAGCCAAATGGAAGAGATGCATAGGGCAAGGTATGGGAGGCGGGCACTCTGAGCTTCCATGCCCTCTCTGGCACACCCGCCTCCCAATAAGCTGATGTATTCACTAACCTGGAAGTTCTCTGAATTTCATTGTTCCAGAGTTTTTATAGAGCTCAATCTCAAGCCCCTCACCCTCTCTCCTGGAGGTTGGTGGAGCTGAAAGTTTCAATCCTTAATTAATCATTTGCTCTCTCTGGTAACCAGCCCCATCCAGAGACTATCTAGGAGTCCCAGCCTAAATCACTTCATTAGCATAAACTCTGGTGCCATCAGAAGGGGCTTATTATGAATAACAAAAAACACTCCTATCACTAGGGAAATTCTAAGAGTTTTAGGAGTTCTGTGCAGGAATCAGGGACAAAGACCAAATATATTTTTGTATGATACTACATCTGTGCTGTCCAATACTATAACCACTGACTTTTAAATTTTGTTTTAATTAATTTAAATTTAAACTTAAAACAGCTCGTGAATTTCTTTTTGTCTCCTCTATCCTCTGCCCACCAGCACTAAACTATGAAATTTTGAGAGCAGAGATTATTTGTTCAGTGTTAGACTTTTTAAAGTGCCTTGCTTATGGTAGAAGCTCAAATATTTTTAGTAATGAATTCAGTTTAGCAAATAATTATTGAGTTCTGTTTTCTCGTTACTATGTTAAGTGGGAACACAGAGATAAGAAAACACGGTCCCTGCTGCTCTCAGATTGTTCACAGTCTGGAGATGTAAACTAATGGTAATGTAGTGTAATAAAATGGCTGCACTTACCTGCTGAGCTGTGGAATAGTTAGGGGTTGGGATGTCAGGGCCTAGACAGTGCCTGAGATATAGTGGATGATCAGTAAATTTTATTAAATAAGTAAATGAATTCTAGTCCCAGCTCCATCATTTACTAGCTTCTTGACTTCAACAAGTTGCTTAGTCCTTGAGCCTTAGTTTTCTTATCTGTGAAATGTGAATGGTGTGCATATTTTAGAATTTCTTGACTGGCAAGATCATGTCTTATTCATCCTTGGATCCATTTTTGCTTACAATATAGTGGATGATAGTAAATATTTGAATGAATCCATAATCCTAACAAGATAAAGAATGTGAGATCACTTTAACTTATGTGCTTACCTTATTGTCATTTATCATTGCTTGGAGATAACTTATTTGAAAAGTCTAGAGAGGGAATTCAGATCCCCAAAGGTAAAGGAAACGTTGTATTTTGACACTTTTTGGCTACAGCCGTCCTCTAATGATTTGTAATTTTCACCTCTTTCCTTTATTGTCAGTGGAAGTTGTGAAAGAAATTAATGCCGAACAACACAGTTGGGAGAATATTTATTTATTTGTTTGTTTATTTAATGCTGACTTTTTTTTGGGGGGGGGAGATTGGCTCTGAGCTAACATCTGTTGCCCATCTTCCTCCTTGTTTCCTATTTTCTCCCCAAAGCCCCAGTAGATAGTGCTATATCCTAGTTGTACATCCTTCTAGTTGCTCTATATGGGATGTCGCCTCAGCATGGCTTGATAAGTGGTGCGTAGGTCCACACCCAGGATCTGAACCAGTGAACCCTGGGCTGCAAAAGCGGAGCACGTGAACTTGACCGCTTCGCCACCAGGCCAGCTTCGGGAGAGTATTTTTAAGGGAACTATAATAGGCTAACTGTTTTTCTCATGTGATGATTGAGATGCTAGCTCTTTCCAAGTTGTCAGAATTTTTTTTTCTTCTTTTACCAGCAGACACTCAGATGAGACTCATTCTGTTTCAGTGTCATATTGGGTTTATTGAACATGATGACAGACTTAATATCCCCTTTGGACGTTTATGCCTTAATGTCAGAAATCCAGGCACAGACTGCTCTGAAGAACTCTCTTCCGTGGGGCACAACGAGCAAAGCATTTTTTTTTGTTTGTTTCTGTTTCGTTTTGGAGCATATGCTAGAACAGAATGAGATGTGTTTCTACTATTTGTAGATGAGCTCATCTTTCTCTCTCTTTTTTTTTTTTTTGTGAGGAAGACTGGCCCTGAGTTAACATCTGTGCCCATCTTCCTCTACTTTATATGGGACGCCGCCACAGCATGGCTTGCCAAGCAGTGTGTCGGTGCGTGCCTGGGATCTGAACCGGCAAACCCTGGGCTGCTGCAGCGGAGCGCGCACACTTAACTGCTTGCGCCACTGGGCTGGCCCCTCATCTTTCTCTTTTTTTAATGAAAAGATAATGCAGATCAATAATAAAGAAGAAAATGGAGAAATATCAGTATGTTGCAGAAGACCTGACAGATTCATGTTTGAATTGCAGTTCTTTCTTTATCAGCTTTGTCACCTTGGACAGTTTACTTAACTTCTAGACTATTTTCTCGTGTGAACCTATGTCACAGGGCTGATGTGAGGATTGAATGAGTGGATGGATGTACTGTATTTAGTGAGGTACCCAGCATAGTGAGGGGGCCTCAAATATTTTATTTGGTGCTCTGTACAATTTACACTCAATCCAGCTGTGGTGGTGTATGTGGGTAACAATGAAATACCTCCCAAGAATTCAGACTGTCTTCTGAGAGGGAAACTGGTGATGAATCCCCCATACAGAGTATAGGATTAGCCATAGATAGAAATATACTGGGTAATTATCGATAAATCTGTGAAGAGATGGGAGCACTCAAGACTTCGACAAGATAACTTGGCTGTGATTCCAGGGGAAAGGGATTGGAGTGAAATTGTAATTTAGGAGACTGAAATCTAATTGATTGTATCATTCTATCTAGGGAGAGATTATATGAACAGGTGGGGAGTTGTCAGCCTGGAATATAGTAAAAGAAAGCCTGAGAGTCTGAAGTTGGCAGTGTTTGTCTTGCCTTATTGAGGGCAGAAATGAATCTGATGATAAGAACTAGAGAGATGGATTCTTTTATGAGGAAGTGATAATCCATTAAACCTTCGTGAACTGGAAATGTATCTTAAAACATTTGTCTCCCTTTTGTTGTGATTCCATGTTGAAACAATTTCTGATCACTAATTTTTCAGGTATTTGATACTAGGGGTAGTGGGTAGTTTAACTAGATAAGGACTGGGAACTTTCCAGGTATAAGAAAAGTATATTCTCTATTGTAAATTAATGAGTGAGTGAGGCCGGCCCCATGCCTTAGCAGTTAAGTGCGCATGCTCCGCTACTAGCGGCCCAGGTTTGGATCCTGGGTGCGCACCGACGCACCGCTTGTCCAGCCATGCTGAGGCGGTATCCCATATACAGCAACTAGAAGTATGTGCAACTCTGGCATACAACTATCTACTGGGGCTTTGGGGAAAAAAAGGAGGAGGACTGGCAATAGATGTTAGCTCAGGGCTGATCTTCCTCACACACACACACACAAAAAAGTGTGTGAATTGTGTCTATCCCTGAAACAATCAGTAAACCGACAATCTGATTAATATATTACTATGTAAGCATCTGCATGCCGAAGACGCCTATATTTATATCTTCAGTCATACCTCCCCTCTGAGCTACAGTCTTACATATCCAACTGCCTATCTGACATCTGCGTTTAAGACTGAGGCTAGGGCCGGCCCCGTGGCTTGGCGGTTAAGTGCGCGCGCTCCGATGCTGGTGGCCCGGGTTCGGATCCCCGGGCGCGCACCGAGGCACCACTTCTCCGTCCATCCTGAGGCCGAGTCCCACATACAGCAACTAGAAGGATGTGCAGCTATGACATACAACTATCTACTGGGGCTTTGGGGGGAAAAAATAAATAAATAAAATCTTTAAAAAAAAAAAAAAAAGACTGAGGGCTAGACCATTCCCCTTGTTTCATTCATCCTATAAGCTAAGGCCTTTTGGTAATAAGCCATTACTGTCTCAATTATAAAACTCCTGCACCCTAGCATAACTTTATATTCCCTTTTGGTCTGTGTCCATATGAGGCTTAGTTTTACATAATTTCAATCACAGTATACATATTTTACATTTTGCTTTTAAAATATTTTTATGATTGAAAATATTGCATACTTATTATAAAAAAATAAAGGAAAAAAACTACAAAAGAAAATGATCATTATATGATATTACTACCACATAGAGATGGGCACTGTTAACATTTTGGTGTATTTCTTTATAGTCACATATATGCCTAAAATTTAACATACTGAGATTAAGATTATACTCTATTATACATTTTGTAGCTGTTCACACTTAATAAACCTTAAACATTTCTCCTCTTTTAAAATACTTTTTGTGGACATTTAAATGGCATTATTCTATCATTCAAATATACCACATAATCATTTTAAGTTGTTTTTGCTGTTACTACTTTGAGAAATACCATATTCAACCAGGAGAGATGCCGGGACCAAAAAATCCTACTTTGGGATCAGGTGGGAGAAAGACAAATGGTTAATACCATTATTTCTTTGTTTATGGTATTCCAATAAATATACCTTCTGTTTCAGGAAAGGAAAAAATGTTCTCTCATGTATATTAGGTTCAACATGAATTTCCTTCACAACTTCCATTAGCAATAGAGGAAAGAAATGAATTTTAGAATCAGAAGACAGTTGCAGCCAAAAAACGTCAAAGTGAGAGGTTTCCCTTTCCTTTAGGGCATCTGAATTTCCTCTCCAGACTTTCCACTTAGGCTGGTCTGCTCATTACACCATCATGAGAAACAAAAAAAACCCCAGCTTCGTGAATTTTACCCAATTTGGAGATTATGTGATGGTCTAAAATTAAAAACATAGGTTATATAATGTATATAAAGCATTTTAGAGGCCCTAGAGTTGTTAGAGAGATAGGCTATCTGCCTCCAGAATCAGCTGAAGTAGGCGTGTGAGACCCAGTGACCATGGTCAGAGAAAGCAGTGGCTTCTGGTAAACAGAGAGGGCAGATACTTTGAGTTACAGGTGTGTGCTGATATCCTCGTGGATGCATGAGTGTGAGAGAAATTGAGAGAACGAGAGTACAGGTTAATAATTCTACCAAGGAACTTCAAGGAGGGCAATTATTTTAGACATAAATCTTTGTCATATCAGTTTTTTCTTTAGTTTATATTCCTGGTTTATGTTCATTCAAAAAAATTGGTTTATTATATTAATTTCCCCCAGAATAGACTAATTTTGTGTATTATTAAAACATTTGAAAATAAACAAAAGAAAAACGTTAACCTGTAATCTTACACCCTAGTATAACCATTGTTATAGCATTTTGGATCGTTATTTCTAATTTTTAAGATCCATTTTAAGCATTCATGATCATACTATATAATTTTGCATTGTATTTTTTTTTAATTTATGTGGGAAAATGCTACTTGCCTACAGTGCTTGGCACATGTGTAGGCCCTCAATAAATATTTACTAAAGAATGAATTATTGGTATTTTTACATAATCTTTTTTTTTTTTCTAATTTTATTTATTTTTCCACCAAAGCCCCAGTAGATAGTTGTATGTTGTAGTTGCGTAGTTGCACATCCTTCTACTTGCTGTATGTGAGACACGGCCTCAGCATGGCCGGAGAAGCGGTGCATTGGTGCGCGCCCGGGATCCGAACCCGGGCCGCCAGTAGCGGAGCGTGCGCACTTAACCGCTAAGCCACGGGGCCGGCCCTACATAATCTTTTGAACATTGTTTTTAATGGGCTAAGAGGCTATACCACAGTTGACTTAACCATTACCCTGTTGTTGGATATTAGGTTGTTTCTAATTTTTCCTGTTTTAAAAATACATCAAATATTTTGATGTAGGTTGCTTTTCCAGGTGCATATAGCTTTTTCTATGTATCAGATTATTTTCTTAGGACAGAGTCCCAGAAGTGATTATGGGTCAAATTAGTTACTAGTCAAAACTCTTGGTTGCAAGGGTCGGAAACACAGTTGAGATATGTTTTGGCTAATTTCGCTGGGAAGAGCGGGATAAACCTAGCTTCCACCAGGGCTGCTTCAGGTGCTCAGCTTACACCCTCGGGGCTTTGTCCTTTGTTTATTGATGCTATTCCTTGCTTCCCTCTGGCTGACTCTTGCCATCTGGTGGTAAAGATGGGCATTAGTAACTTTTTGTAGTTTATAATCCTGACAGAAGTCTTGAGAAAGATATGATTAGCTAGTATCTTGTGTCTATCCCTGAATCAATTACTGTGGCCAGAAGATGAAGTACCTTGATTGACTAAGCCTGTGTCATGTGCCCACAGTTGGGGTTAGGTCAGCTCCAGCCATATCACACGGACTGACCAGATTATTTTAGAATGTAAGGAAGGTAGTTCTCTCAGGAAAGGACCTTGGACAGGCAGAAAAAGGATATCTATTACAAATATTTTATTCAATCTTAATATTAAGTTATTTAATAATTATTTCATATTTTAATTAATTTTATTAAGTATTTTTATCACTCGATAGCCATTGCTAAATGATTTCTAAAAATTTATACTAGCCCTAGCAATATTTCTTATTTTACTGTACTCTCATCAACATTGTATATTATTATTTTCTAAATATCTTGCTAATTTAATAGATTAAAAATGGCATCTTGTTTATATTTCCTTTTTTCACTTAGCATCTACCGTAATTATTTTCTGTAACTGTAACTTTATTGGCTGTTTATTCTTCCTTTTGATTGCTATATCATAGTTTACCAAGCTATTTTCCAATTATTGGTCATTTAGTTTGTTTTATAATTTTTATTTTTAACCTTTGTAGGTAATAATACTGCAAGTATTTTTGTATGCCCATAGGTTTTTGCCTCTATTGAGTTTTTTCTTTTGGAACAATTCCAATGGTGATATTCTTGCATGAAAGATATAAACATCATTATGCCCTTTGATTTCAAAGAATTTTACCAACTTGTATTTTTACCAGTATCATGTAAGTGTAGTTATTGTATCATGTTTTTACCAACATTGAGCATTATTTTAAAGACTGTTAGTTGATTAAGTATGAAAAGCGATCTCAAATTGTTCTAATTTGCAGTTTTAAAATAACGACTGGGTTTAAATTAACAATTCAGTGACTCCCCAACTCCCATGTTCTTCTTACATTGTTATTTAGAGTATAAATACCAGGCATTCCCTGTGCTTTATTTTATTTCTTCTTCTTGTGCCCAGGTCTGGTCCATCGAACTCACATGTCATCCTGTCGTGTGGATAAGCCCTCTGAGATTGTAGATGTTGGAGACAAAGTGTGGGTGAAGCTTATTGGCCGAGAGGTAAAGTTCTGTGCAACTTTCATGTGGTTAGAAAGGATTAGGAAAAGCTGAGATTTTCTTGGTATTTTATGATGGTAAGTGTGTATATGTTGTTAGCTGTGGCTGATAGTCTTATTTGAATCCTACCACTATAATCTGACCTGAATTTAAACCTTCTGGCTCTCTGTTCTGCAAACTCAGAAAGAATGCTGTGAACTACAGTAAATGTGGTGCAGTAAGTACATGTTCATAAAACTTCCCTCCCTGAGGTTTACCCAAATGGTGGATGGGAAGAAAAATCAAAAAAAGTAAAGAAACAAAAAGAGAGAAGGGAAACTGAATCTATGGGACTAGTCTTTATTACACACTTCAAAGAATACCTACCAGGTACACTTCAATTTGGACCAAAACAAAAAAGAACATAGAGTTTACAGTCATTTTTCCTAATACCTGGCACCATGCATCGTGAGGGAAGTGAGAAAGCTCTGAAGGACCCTGTTAAGCACAACTCACTTGAGGGCATGTAGGCTGTGTGTGTGGGCAGACCACAGGAGAAATGTGCACATACGCTGAGGCCTGCTCTTCTCCCAGAGAATGGCCGGGGAGACAGATCTGAAAGAGATATAACTCAACAATATGTGAGTGCTTACTGTGTACTAGGTCTGAGGGATACAAGAATGAACCAGACATAAATGATCCCAGCTGTTACGGAGCTTATGTAGTCTATAACGGGAGGAGACAAATAAAAAGTAAACTAAAATAATTAAAAATAATTGCAGATTATAATAAGTGCTATAATGTGTTCAAACAATATCAGAGGTAGATTTAGATGAAGTGGTCAGGAATGGGCTTTCTGAGGAGATGGTGTAGGAGCTGAGACCTGAAGGAAAAGGAGCGAGTCATGTGAAAATTTGGGGTAATGGTATTCCAGGCAAAGAGAACAGCTGACGCAAAGACTCTGAAGTGAAGACGGGCTTCAAGCGCTGCAGGAAGCGAAAGAAGACCAAGCTGCCTAAAAATTGTCTTCATGTTTAAAGAAGCTCTAGACCAAAATCCTAAGGGAGATCTAGTCTACTGGAATGTTCTGAAACCCATTCTGGGTTCCCGAATCTCCGAACCGATCATGATGCTGAACTTACCTGGAAGAAACAGCTTTTATTTTCTGCCTGGTTACCTCCACAGGCCTTGGATTTCTTTTTTTTTTTTCTTTTTAAAGATTTTATTTATTGACTTATTTATTTTCCCCCCAAAGCCTCAGTAGATAGTTGTATGTCATAGTTGCACATCCTTCTAGTTGCTGTATGTGGGACGCGGCCTCAGCATGGCCGGAGAAGCGGTGCGTCGGTGCGCGCCCGGGATCCGAACCCAGGCCGCCAGCAGCGGAGCGCGCGCACTTAACCGCTAAGCCACGGGGCGGCCCAGGCCTTGCATTTCTGAGCAACTTTTTGTGTCTTTCCCCTCCAGAGGGACAAGAATGAGATGAAAACCATTTCCTAAAATGCTTCTGCCACAGGATTTGCCTGTTGTGCCTATTAACACTCCCAATGTTCTTAGCCCAGGATGGCGGCTGTTAGAGGAGCTCAGTGTTTGTTAGGATGATAAAAGCTTTGATTCTTAGATAATTTTAGACCAACAGTCTAAATGATGTACTTCGAGCTTTTGGTGACCTTGATTTTGTCTTTTTCAGATGAAAAATGACAGGATAAAAGTATCCCTTTCCATGAAAGTTGTCAACCAAGGGACTGGGAAAGACCTCGACCCCAACAACGTTATCATTGAGTAGGTAAAAGGTTTAGAAAGGCTAAAATCCTTCTACCTCTCAAACCACAGAATGCTCCAGAGAATCAGGCTGACCTGGGAACTCTACCATTTATAGACTTTATGATATTGATGAGTTATGTGACCTTTGTGATCTTTGGTTTTTAGGGGTATAAAGTGTTATAGATAACACTTTACTGCGTAGAGTTCTAAGGTGAAATGCTAGCATGCAAAGCTCCTGGCATAGACGTGCTCCATCAGTGGTTTTATTTCTTTCCTCTTACTCTGTTTCTGCTTCTGACCTTTAACCAGTTAGCCAGCAAGCATTCATGAAGTACCTCTTATTTGCCACTCTCCTACCAATGGGACTGAGAGGTAGAGACCACATGGGAGGGTAGGGTAATCTAGGAGCAACTCCAGGGGGGTTTAGACTCCTGCATCTTGGTATACACTGTGTTCTGAACACAAGACTACTTTCATTGGCTCTTCTGACCTTTCATTTAGGAATGGAAGATTTTCTGTCTATGTAGGATAATGTCTGGTGATACAGGGAAATTGCTGTCTGTCTCAAAATCTTTCTTGAGTATATGCCAGTGATTTCTAACTAGAGGTTCCTAGATCCCTAGATCTGTTGAAGGAGTCTTGGGGGCTTATGAACTATTTCCAGTGTTTCAGAAAGCCAACCCCAATCATACATACATTATCCTCAGGTTAAACATGACATTATTTTGTGGCTTTTGATGATAAATATCACATTGTTTATCTCATGCTGTTATGGCTGTTATGTTATGTGGCTGTTATGTTATTGATTAATTTTAAAAAACAAGAAAAAAATAATAAATGTTGTTTGAGTGGGATCTTGGTGGTGAAAAGTTTGGAAACACTTATGTTTATAATTCTGAGCAAAATCACTTTGGATACGAAGAAATTTTGCCTAAAAGGAAAGGAAGTGATATTTATTGAATACATACCGAGTGCCAGGCATCATGGAAGGCAGTTTATATACATTAGTGCATCTAAAGCTTGTAACAACCTGCAAAATGGGTCTTTTCTCCATTTTGCTTTATATTCCTAGTTTCTAGCTTGATGCTTGGTGATAAATAACTTGCCTGTGGTTATATGGTAAGTTATAGTGGGTCAAGGACTTGAAGCTAGGTCTCCTTGACATTAAAGCTAGTGCCCTTTTCACCACATGATGCTTCTAGATGTTGCATGTGACTTACAGAGTTTTTCATACTTCTGTAGTTTAGCCTTTAAATATTGACATGTTTATAGGGCTGATTATTGACAAAACACTTTCTATTTACAGTAGAAATCTTTTATGACTCAGAGCTCAGAAATGTTATTTAAGTCTGGCACTTACTAATTGAATTGTAATAAATTGCTTCTGCTTTGAAGAATCCTATGCTATACAGACTCATTAAAAAGCAGTAAAATTTCCCAAAGCCACCTTTATAAGAGTAAAATATAAAACAAGTAAGATAAAAGAGCTACCTGTCTTTCTCAAAACAAGGGTAGGGAAGGGAAAGGGCTCGTTGGTTTTGTGCTGCACATGTCTCTCTATATAGGCTATTTCTAGTAATAACCAAGTGGCTAAAACAGTAACTTTTGTTGTAAACTGTTTCTAGCGCTGCATTCAGGAAAGAAGCATAGCATAGCGGAATACTGGCAAATTTTAGAGTTAGACTTGAATTGGAAAGAGTCCTAGTTCTGCCCCAAACTAGTATATGACCTTGCAGCAGATTACCTAGCCTCTCTGAAGCTCAGCTTCTCACTATGAAATGGAGGTAATGACACCTGCATCTCAGACATGCTAGAATGATTTAAGTAAAATCTTGTTTGTAAAGAGCCCAGCTTAGTTTCTAGTCTATAGTAGAAACAATATTCAGTAACTACTTTGTAGTTATTGTTTTAAAATGTCTGAGGCTGGCCCCGTGGCTTAGCGGTTAAGTGCACGCGCTCTGCTGCTGGTGGCCCAGGTTTGGATCCCGGGCGTGCACTGACGCACCGCTTCTCAGGCCATGCTGAGGCCGCGTCCCACATACAGCAACTAGAAGGATGTGCAGCTATGACATACAACTATCTACTGGGGCTTTGGGGGAAAAATAAATAAATAAAATAAAATTATACAAAAAAAATAAAATGTCTGAGATTATCACACCTTTTCTTCTTTCTTTTTTTCATTTTTGTGAGGAAGATTAGCCCTGAGCTAATATCCGATGCCAGTCCTCCTCTTTTTGCTGAGGAAGATTGGCCCTGGGCTAACATCTGTGCCCATCTTCTTCTATTTTATGTGGGATGGTGCCGCAGCATGGCTTGACAAGTGGTGTGTCAGTGCGCATCCAGGATCCAAACCTGCAGACCCCGGGCCGCCAAAGTGGAGCCAGCGCACTTAACTCCTATGCCACCGAGCTCGCCCCTCACGCCTTTTCTTTTGAAAGAATATGTAAGACCCAGGAGAACAGGGGCCACATCTTATCTTTATCTCCCATAGTGCCTGATGTGTAGCAGTCATCTGGTTAGTGCTTTTTTTGCTTTTTTTTTTGGTGAGGAAGATTGTCCCTGAGCTAATGTCTGTTGCCAGTCTTCCTCTTTTTGCTTGAGGAAGATGATCCCTGAGCTAACATCTGTGCCAGTCTTCCTTTATTTTGTATGTGGGTCACCGCCACAGCATGGCTTGATGAGCATGTGTAGGTCCATACCCAGGATCTGAACCCACGAACCCTGGGCCACTGAAGCGGAGTGTGTGAACTTAACTGCTGCGCCACTGGGCCAGTCCCCTTTTTATGCTTTTTAATGAGTCTGTGTAGCACAGGATTCTTTGGAGCATCCATTTACTCGTTTACTCAACAGATATTTATTGGGTTCATAGTCTACATGAGGTCCAATGGCAATACCAAGGTTTCTGCCTAAGACCTTACTGCCTAGTATCATGAAATAATTATGCAAATAACTTTAATATAAGGCAACATATAATAAATGCTAAAAGAGTGGTTTAAAGAAAGGATTCTAGAAATTACCTTGAAGTGGAAGAGTTGATTTCAGGTCCTGATGGTCAGAGAAGAGGTGGCATTTGAACGAGGTCTTGAAGAATGGATGAGATTTTGTCAGACAGCAGGGGAAGGAATGGTATTCCAGGCAGAAGAAATGGTTTGAGGAAAGGCTTGAGTCAGGAAAGGACATGGTACATTCAGGAGTCTTGTTTAAGGAGAGAAGTTCAAGTGCTAGAATATAAGGCTTGAAAGATAGGTTGGGGTTGGATTGTGGAGAACTTTGAATATAGGTCAAAGAATCTGAATTTTTTTTACCGCCTTTGAATGGGAGAGGCTCCTGATCAGATTAATCTCTCCAAGTACCCCATTCTCTGGCCTTGCCCTGTTATGCTCAATATCCTCATGCTGTCTCCAGCCACAGTTTGTCAGCTACCTTTCATTTTCCATCAAAATCTAGCTGTCTTATATTTCATTCCTTCAGGCCCTCGAGGGTTAACAAGGTCATCTAATAAGTGAGTCTACAAATGGAAAGGGGCTAAAAGCAGTTTCCAGTTAGCTTTAGCCAGCATTATACAGTCTTTAGAAAGAAGATGATTTATGATTCACCACACTTATCATTTTCCATTTATATGTCTCTCTCTGCTGCTAGACTATAAGCTCCTTGAGGAAAAGGACCATGTACTATCATTTTAATATATCACTGGTACTAGTACTGGCACTTGCCACCTATTAGTTGAACTGAAAAAAAGAAAGATTAATCCAACTATGTGTGCTGGATGGATTGGAGGAGGAAAATTGGAGGCAGGGAGACCAGTAAGGGGATTATTACTGTTCAGGTAAAATGTAATGAGGCCTAAACTAGCATGATGGCAATGAGGACAGAAAGAGAGACATGTGGTGGGTGATGCATTTGTGGAATTGAGTGTTGGGTGGGAGGTATGATTTGGCTAGTGTGCTAGAATCCACAGAGTATCGGAATTGATTATAATGAGGGTTTGCTTAAGCTGCAACTCAGCTTCTGGAAACTCAGCTCTACAAATAAGGATACCTGAAAGCCATGGAGTTTGTGACTTGCTCAAATTATGTCCCCAAGATCCTGCCTGGTTTTTTAAAAAAATTTATCTTGTTGTGGTAAGAACACTTAACGTGAGATCTACCCTTTTAACAAATTTTTAAGGGTACAATACAGTATTGTTGACTGTAGGTACAATGCTGTGTAGCAGATCTCTAGAATGTATTCGTCTTGCTTAACTGAAACTTGATGCCGGTTGATAAGTAATTCCCCATTTCTCTCTCCACCCCCCTCTCCGTGCCTAGGTTTTTGTTACTCAAGCTTCACTCTTTGGAGGGACCCTCTCCTGTGATCCATACCAGACAGATGACACTCTATTCTTTGAGGAAGATTCTTCTAGGGCAAAAGCTAGGAATTTGAGTGGACATTTTCAGAACTTAAATCATATGCTTGTCAGCACTGTCCAACTGGGTAGCCATTAGTCACACATGGCTATTTAAATGTAAATTAATTAAAATTAAATAAATTTAATATCCAATTAATATCTAGACATTAAACATTTAAATTTAATATCCAATTCCTCAATCACACTAACCACATTTTAAGTGCTCCACAGCCACAGATGTAAATAATCAGACATAAATAGGCAATAGTACAGACATATTTATAGAATATATCCATCATCGCATTCTGTTGTACAGTGGTGTCCTAGATGGTGTGCTCCCCGCTCAGATATAAAGAATAAGACATAGACTTTACCTTTGAAGTCCTGCTCATGGTACAGAGGGTGATGCAAAATGTAAACAAATCTAACAAAATAAAATGAGTAGTTAACTCTGCCTGTGATAGCAAGGAGTGTTTTATAGAAGACGCGATATTTGAGCTGAACTTTGAAGAATGAATGGGACAGAATGTGGAGTATCTTTGTCCTCTCTGTTTCCTCTGTGGAGCCTATAAATCCCATGAAACTGTTGGCTAAAATATGTGAAGTGAGTAGCTTTGTTCTGCTTTGATATTTTTATCCTGCATTTTTCTGGGTAATGTGGCTCTTTTGGCAGAATATTTCTCTGTTTTTGCTGGACTCTGTAGAGACCTGGTGAATGGTTAAAAAGTCTTAGGCAAAGTCAGAGTTCAAGGTTAAAGAGATTCAGGTAAAGAAAAAATATTTTGGGTGAAGAGCGAAGAAATTTCGACAAACAGTTGTTGATGCTATTGCTTGCCAAGCCTTGGGCTAAGATGCCAGGGAAACAAACACAGGTAAGATATTGTAAAAAATGGCTCCCGATGTAGAGAAGAAACATAAATATATGGTGCAATAAAGTGTGATATGTGCTAGGACTGAGGCGTGTATAGGATAAAGTTAGAGTTTGAAAGAGAGTGATGGAGGTGATACTCCTCAATTAAACATTTTCTCAGTACCTTCTGTGTGCAGGGACTGTGTGTTATAGTAAAGGTAGAAAAGGTAAAAGCTATGACAGCTGGGGCACTTGGGCCCTGCTGGTAGGAGTGTAACTGGTAAACACTCTATGGAAACTATCTGGCAATGTCTACTAAAGCTGATGCCCTACAGCTCAGTGGTCCACTCCTACTGAGAAAGAGGCATCTCCCAAAAGAAATGCATCCATATATGTTCACGAAAAGACATGTGGTAGACAGTTCTTAAGAGCACTGTTCATAATAGAAATTACTCAAATACCCATCAACAGCAAAATACTTCACAGCATCAAAAATGAATGATCCACAACTGCATACAACAATATGGATGGATCTCACAAACAAGCAAAAGAGGCCAGACACAGAAGGGTTCATACTCTATGATTCCATTTATATAATTTACAAAAATAGGTAAAACAAATTTATGCTATTAGAAATTAGAATAGTGGTTACCCTTGGGGGAGGCATGGTTAGGTTACTAGAGGGGCTTGTGAGGTGCTGATAATGTTTTGTTTCTTGATCTGAGTAAGGATTACATGGATATGTTCAGATGGTGAATATCAATCGAGCTGTGTACTTATGAACACTTTTATGTATGTATATTATACTTTGCTCTAAAGTTTAGAATTTTAAAAAAGTGCTACAGGAATGTGAAAAAAAAGAGATTAATTGTGGCTGAGGGGCTCAGGGAAGAAGACTTGATAGGACCAGAGGTGGTAACTGAGCTGAGCCTTGAAATGTTTGGGTGTGGTGAAGTGATGAGGTGGGAGTAAAGAGGAGAAGCAGAGCATTTCAGAGAGAACTGCCTGAGCAAAAGCAGTGAACCATCTGGTTTGGCTGGAGCATATTGTACAAGTAAAGATGAGGCTGGAAAATAGAGAGAGACTGAAAGGCCTCGAATACCAAGGTCAGGAATTTGGACTTGATTTTCAAGGAAGTCTTTGAAAGTTTTTTAAACCAATGAGTGACCTCGTAAGGGTTGTAGGGGGCTTAGCGAGATGAGTATATCTTCATCCTTTGTGCATCGGTGAGATGAGGGCTGGTCTCAATTATTAATTCAGAGCCTTGTCCTAAATGAAAAAATTGTCTATTTCACGTCATCGCTTTTACTACCAGTCTCCTTATGCCCAATGCTTTTCCTTCTTTCTGTCTCTTCCCTGCCAAAACAAAACAAAAAACCAACATACAGCATTACTTTGTAGTATCTCTGGCCACATCTCTTAAGAGGGCCAAGAGTCAGTATCTTTTTCATTACAGGCAAGAAGAGAGGCGGAGGCGGTCCTTCCAGGATTACACTGGGCAGAAGATCACCCTCGAGGCTGTCCTGAACACCACCTGCAAGAAGTGTGGCTGTAAAGGTAAGGTGATGCCTCTGTCATTTCCGTTTCTCTCTCCTTGTGGACGGACCCTTACTGGATGAGGAAGGCAGCTAGTGTGAGTTTAGTTCACCGTGTTTTTCAGTCAAGTGATAGCCTCACCTGCTTATGCTGTTATTCCTACTAGACTCACATCAGAGTTCATGGCTTGATGCTTTTTCTGTTTCATTTTCTGAGTGCCGGCCCTGCCGGCTACTATAGCACCCCTACCACCACTCCCACCTCTGCAGCTGATGCCCTGCCTGGGCAAGGTCCCCATGTACTGTGCCAGGAGGGGGAAGAGGGTTGATTATGATTAACACTCTCAATTGTTATCTCTAAGGACCATTATTGTTCTGCTGCAAACATTAAATGACTTGGAAATGTATTCCTTAGGGATCCATGTCCAACCCTTTCTTGCTCATCTTTTTCTCTTTAATTTCAGAGTTCTGAATACAATATCCTTTTAGTAATCAGGAATACATGCTAGTCACTTCCTTTCAGCTCTGTTTCCTCAGGTTTCCTCTAGTCTTACTCAAATATTAAAGAGCTCTTTCAGCCTGACTTCCCTTGTTGGAGCTACAATGAGAGAGATTGCCAGCTTCTCATTTTCAGAGTGATCTCAATTTGTCACCCCTGCTCCCTAGCCTTCCCTTTACGCTCCTGTCTTGATTGTTCTACAACAGCTGGTAGCAGATTTGTGCCTTGGTTGAGGTTGTGGGGTTTAAGCCCCTATTTATCATTAATGTAGAGGGAGGAAGGGAAAAATGAAATTGAGAGAAGAATACTTCCTCAGGGGAATTATGGGAACATTACAGATTTTTGGAAAACTCTATGCTGCATTTCACTTCCAGGCACCATCCAGCTTCTGGACTCAGAATTTCAAAGTAATTTACACACAGCTTGTTGATGATCTCATCAAATCCCCTTTGCCCCTGAGACCGGATCTACAAGAAGCTCAGGCAAAACCAGCCCTGTAGCATCTGTTAAAGGGTCCCATCTGTGAAAGGTCTGGATAGTACTATAGGCTCAGGAAGGGTGGGGTCCTCTTACCTTCACCTTGTATCCACCAGGTGTTACATGAGGCAGAGAAGAATAAAGAGAGGTGAAATTCGGCCCAGACTGCAAAGGTCAGGCCAAAGGTGGTTGGTTTTGGTGCAGCAGAAGGGCAGGGAGGCACAAGCCCCCGGGTGAGTTTTAGCTCTGCTGCTATCTGTGTGACCTTGAGCTACTTCTCTACTCTGGGCCTTCATATCCTCTGTGAATGCGGTGTTGGATTTGATGATCTCTAAGGCCCTTGCCAGACCTGACAGTCTGTGAATGTTGAGTGCCCCCAGGTGACTGTGCCTGTCTCTTTGTGTGAGCTTGGATGTGAATGCTGCCTGCCTGCCAGCTGCCTAAGAGCTATCTTCCTTTAGGGCTTGGCCTGCCACTTGGCTCCTTCTGCTAAGCCTTCTGCTCTCTGGAGCAGCCTTGCGTTGTCAGGAATAAGTTCCAAATAGATCTTTAAAAATTACTAAGCCCCGTTGCTAATGGAGGGCAGTGCAAGCCTGCATCCTCATATCCTCTGCTGTTTCCAAAGCAGTGCCAGTGGTTCCCACTGCTCTAGGACCAGCTGCTGGTCTGGCTCTGGTTGAGTGAGCAATGCCATCTTGAGGTGACAGAAAAGCTGCCCTGAATCCCACAGCTGCTCTGAATGAACTTAGTGATATCTCTTGCAACAGCTGGCCCCTTACAGGAGCCTCTGGGGAAGACCCACTGCTGAGAGCAGAGACTGCTTCTTCCCTCCCTACCTTTTCTACTTCTCTTGCAGGCCACTTTGCAAAGGATTGTTTCATGCAACCAGGTGGGACCAAATACTCTCTGATACCTGATGAGGAAGAGGAGAAGGAAGAGGCAGAGTCAGCAGAGTTTGAGAAGCCTGACCCCACGAGGAATTCTTCTAGAAAAAGAAAGAAAGTGAGTGCTGTCTTGCCTTTATTTTATCACATTTTTTTGTTTTAAAATGAAAATGTATTTTTTGCAGAAATTTTAGAAATGCTGAAAAACAAAGAATATTGGGATCTCCTGTAATCTTTCCAACCCAGAGAGACTCTTATGGTATTTTTGGTATATTCCAATCTTTTTTCTAGGTAATAATAATTTTTTATGTATATATTTAGCTACATATACATATAAACACAAAATTACGGTCTTACTAGGTATAGTTTATATCCTGCTTTTTTCATTATACTTATCAAGAACATTTTTTGGTGTCTTTAAATGTTCTTCAAAAACTTGATTTAAGAGCAACATACGGGGCCGGCCCCGTGGCTTAGCGGTTAAGTGCGTGCGCTCCGCTGCTGGTGGCCCGGGTTCAGTCCCGGGCGCGCACCGACGCACCACTTCTCCGGCCATGCTGAGGCCGCGTCCCACATACAGCAACTAGAGGGATGTGCAGCTGTGACATACAACTATCTACTGGGGCTTTGGGGGAAAACAATAGATAAATAAAAATTATAAAAAAAACAACAAAAAAAAGAGCAACGTACGATATTCTATCCAATGGCTGTAGGATGTTTTATTTAATAATTTTTCTATTGTTGGATATTTTTGATTACTTTCAACCTAAATCTTTGGCCACATCTCTTATTGTTTTCTTTGGATGAATTCCTAAATAAGATTACTGAGTTAGGGCTTTAAGGCTCTTGATACATTTATGTGACAAATTGTCTTTCCAGAAAGTACTCATCTGTGCCCAGCAGTGGGTAAGAGTGCCTGTCTCACTGAGTTCAGTCTCCTATCTGCTACTTATAGCAGAGCACTATATCAAAAACAGACGTTATTGTGGTGTAGAAAAAAACAGTGCATTTGTAGCATGCTACAGAGAAGAAATGAAGAAAACTGTGCTACAGTTTGATTAGGAAATAGTTGTTTTCATGTCATGTAGTATTTTTCTAATTGTGGCCAGTTATTAAGTTTTGAGGTTTTGTTTTGTTTTGTTTTTTTAAGGCTTCAGCAAACTATTGTTAGTAATCATTTTCTTCCAGGCATTGCAAACCTAGGAATACAAAACTGTGATAAGGTCCTTGCCCTCAGTGGGCATTATCTACAAATTAAGTATTCTTCATTTTATAGGTGAGGTAAAAAGCCCGTTGTACCATTATAAGAATTAGCCAAGTATATGAATAATAGTTTATTGATCTGTATATTCTCTCCCTGAGTGATCACATCCCTCCTAAGACTTCAGCTGCTTTGATGACTTTCCCATCCCTAACTGGTATCCCACAGGTACCTCAAACTTTGGCTCGGAGTCCATCAGGCTTAGGTTTGAGGCCCTTCTGTGCTACTGACCAGCTATGTAACTTTGGGCTCCCTAACTTCAGTTCCTTAATTTTCAAAGTCGGGGTTGCTGTGATCTTTGATGACAGTGTTCCTTGCAGAGGGATGCCCAGCTCCCAAAAATAGATGTAAAGCACTGACAAGTATGTGCTTAATTAATGTGGGCTGTCATGACTATGGTTATCTCTTCTTCAGCCTTCCTCCCTCCTCACCCCCACCCCCCAACACCATGAAAACAACAATCAAAACCCTGGTTTCTAGCCTTCTATCTTGTATTACTTGTTTTAATGGCGGCAATACCTGCCAGTCTCCCAATAAAGAAATCAGTATGTCATTTATTTTCCCCTCCTTTCCATCCCACATCTAGTCAGTCACCAAGTCCTGTCAGTGGTATCTTTTAAGTATCTCAATTCTGTTTCTTCCTCCCCCTCCTACTGCTACTGTGCATTTCATCCCCTCATATCTCTCACTCACATTCAGACTATTGAACAGGCCTAGGGAGATTTTAAAAATACCTATTTGCCCTATGCCTCTTAGTACCAAATTCACAGGGCCTGAGTCTGGCATCTAATTTTTGTTTTTTTAAAGGCAACTTCTTTATCTCACTGCTTGATTCTCTTCGTTATTAATGATTTTTCATCCTCTGCTTTAACTGAGTGTTGGAGTGCTCGGAGGCTGTCTTATTACTTACTCCCTTGTCTTCTCTAACTGCCTTCTCCTTAGGTAATCTCATCCTGTCCCGTGGTTTTGAATACCATTTATATGCTAATAATCCCCAAATTAAATACTTGTATCTTATTTTTATCCAAATCTGTAAAAGTCCCTGACTTTTTCTGTAGAGCTTCAAACTTAGATATCTGACTGCCTTCTTGACATCTATGTCTGATTGTTGGGTTGGCATCAAGCTTACCACACCTCAAAACTCTTTAATGTTCCCACTCAAAGCTGCTCTTTCCACAATCTGCCCTGTCTCAGTGAATAGATCACCATTCACCAAATTGCTCAATCTGAAATCTACAGCCTTTGGGTGTAGTGGTTTTTGCATTTTTTTTCAATGGTAAAATATACACAACATAAATTCTACCATCTTAACCATTTTTAAGTATGCACTTCTTTGGCATTAAGTAAATTCATATTGTTTTGCAGTTATCATCATCATCCCTCTCCAGAACTCTCTTTATCTTGCAAAACTGAAACTCTATACCCATTAAACAATAACTCCTCGTTCTTCCCTCCCTCCAGCACATGGTAACCACCACTCTATTTTCTGTCTCTATGATTTAGACTACTCTAGGAACCTCATATAAGTGGAATCATACAGTATTTGTCTTTTTGTGACTGGCTTATTTGACTTAATATAATGTCCTCAAGGTTCGTCCATGTGCTGGCATATGTCAGAATTTCCTTCCTTTTTAAGACTGAGTAATATTCCATTGTATGGATATAGCATGTTTTGCTTATCCATTCATCTGTCCTTGACACCTGGGTTGCTTCCACCTCTTGGCTCTTGTGAATAATGCTGCTGTGAACATAGTGGACAAATGTTTCTTCGAGACTCTGCTTTCAATTCGTTTGGGTATATACCAAAAAGTAGAGTTGCTGGATCATATGGTAATTCTATTTTGATTTCTTTTGAGGAACCACCATACTGTTTTTCACTCTTTTCACATTCCTACCAACAGTGCACATGGGTTTCTGTAGAGGTAGTGTTTTATAATTGTCAATTGGGTAAAAGTAGATGATGGTGGTGTTCAGTTCAGTTCTTCTGTGTCTTTTCTCATTTTTTTTAATTCCCAAGAGAGGGTTGTTAAAATATTCAATCAGACCATATCTCTTCCTGTTTAAAATCCTTCAATGATTTCCCATTGTACGTAAAGTCCAAACCGCCTTCTGTGAAAACAAACCGTCTAACCCTACCTCTTCAGCTGCTGTCTTTAGCAGGCAGTAAATTATATCTAGCTAAAACATTGTTTTGTCTTTTTTATGTGCAGTATTTATTTTACAGTTACCTTCTACTTAAGGCAAGGGATGCAAGTTTTCTATTTACAGTTGTGTTATAAAGTCTCCTTTTTTTTTAATCCCGAGGAAGATCAACCCTGAGCCAACATCCATGCCAATCCTCCTCTTTTTGCTGAGGATGACCGTCTCTGAGCCAACATCCATTGCCAATCCTTCTCCTTTTTTTCCCCAAAGCCCCAGCAGATAGTTGTATGTCATAGTTGCACATCCTTCTAGTTGCTGTGTGTGGGGCGCAGCCTCAGCATGGCCGGAGAAGCGGTGCGTGGGTGCGCGCCCGAGATCCGAACCCGGGCCGCCAGCAGCAGAGCGCACGCACCCAACCGCTAAGCCACGGGGCCGGCCCCTAAAGTTTCCTTTTTAAGTAAAACTTTTTAAAATAAAAAGAAAAGCAATCAAATTTTAAGAAAAATTTTAAGTAAAAAAATAGGTTGTAAACACATGGAGTAAAAATCATGGCAATATTATGGGAATGACTGGCACTTGGAAAACACTGCTTTAGAGCAGTAGGGATATTATTTTAGTTTGGTACTGTTCTCCTGTCAACCAAAGAAATAGAAATTAACGAAAGCCCCTACTTCAAGTGCTGCCCTCTAGAAGCCTTCTGCAAACCTTCAGCATTGCCAGATTTAGCCTGGCTCCCTCTCAGAGGCAACCCCAGACCCACCCTGCCTGCAGTGTTGCTTATTTCTGAACACAAGACTTGGCCTTACATACCTTCGTTCTTGATGCTAGTGATTCTAGAGCCTTCCTCGTAGAGGTCTGAGGACTTGATTTAAAGAGGAAAAAGAGAAGTTTCTGCTATATAACGTCATTATTTAAATATAAAACAAAAGAAAGGCATCCCATAATCTCACTACTTTACCAGAATCTGTATTATGGTGGCACCTATTTTCTACCAGCTGTTTTCAAATGCATGTTTTACCGAGTTGTAATCAAAATGTATGTACAATCTTGTTTCCTGCTTTTTTACTTTGTCATAAGCATCTTTCCATTTTTGCCATTCAGTCTTATAATACTTATTTGCGATGTCTGGACAAAATTACATCAGATGGATGCTGAGGAATTGCATTTTTGGAGGCAGTAGAGGGTGGTACTTAAGAACCTGGACTGTGGAGACAAACTGCAGGGGTTCTAATCTCAGCTTGGTCACCTCCTCGCTGTGAAACTTAAGTTAATTACTAAACTTCTCTGACTCTGTTTCCCTATTTGTAAAATAGCAATAATAAGCATCTACTTCTTTTTTTTGTGTGTGTGTGTGAGGAAGATTAGCCCTGAGCTAACATCTGCCAATCCTCCTCTTTTTGCTGAGGAAGACTGGCCCTGAGCTAACATCCGTGCTCATCTTCCTCCACTTTATATGGGATGCCGCCACAGCATGGCTTAACAAGCAGTGTGTTGGTGCGTGCCTGGGATCCGAACCCCGGGCCGCTGCAGCGGAGCACGCGCACTTAACCACTACGCCACCGGGCTAGCCCCAGCATCTGTTTCTTAAAGTTGTTAAGATGAGACAATGCATGTAAAATCTGAGCACAGTGCCTGGCATACAACAAAGCCCAATGTATGTCAGCTACTAGTAGCTGTTGCTTAAAAACAGAGGCTTTGTAGTCAGAGACTGGGTTCAGGTACAGACACTGGGTTCAAGGAGTTCTTTGTATATTCTGCTGTGTGTATCAGTCCCTTTTCAGATATCTGACTTCTTGTAAATATTTTCTCCCATTCTATGGATTGCCTTTTCACTCTGTTGATAAGTGTCCTACTTTTTTTTTTTTTTCAGGCTCCTTCCCCAGGTTTGGGAAGTTCTCAGATATTATTTCTTTGAACAAGTTCTCTGCTCCTTTTTCCCTCTCTTCTCCCTCTGGAATACCTATAATCCTTATGTTGGATTTCCTAATTGAATTGGATATTTCTCGGAGAGTTTCTTCATTTCTTTCTAGTCTTAGTTCTCTTTCCTCCTACATCTGGTGCATTTCTGCATTGCTGTCCTCAATATTGCTAATTCTTTCCTCCATATTGTCAGCTCTGGTGCTTAAAGCTTCCAGATTTGTCTTTATCTCCTCTATTGTGTTTTTCATCTCTAAAATTTCTCATTGGTTTTTTTTTACAGTTTCAATCTCTTTTGTGAAGAAACTCGTGATTTCATTGAATTGTCTGTCTGTGTTTTCTTGTATTTCATTAAGGTTTTTTATGATGGCTATTTTGAATTCTCTGTTGTTAAGCTTATACATTTCTGTGCTTTCTGGGTTGACTTCTGGGCGCTTGTCATTTTCCTTTTGGTCTGGAGATTTAATATATTTTTGCATGGTGCCTGTCGGTATTGGCTTACTTTTCCTCATAGTGAAAATATATGGTTGCAGTTTCCTCTTGCTGCCGCTGGGTGGGGGTCAAGGGCTGTGTATTCTGGCCTGCCTCAATCCGCGGGCACTCTCGTCAGCCCCTGGCTGATCTGAGGCGTGGCTGAGTGGAGGCTGCTGAGGGGGAAGCATGGGAACAGCTGGAGCTCGAGCGTGGGAACAGCTGAGACTGGAGCGCAGGTAGGCCGAAGCAGCTGGGGCTCGGGTGCGGGTGGGTTGAAGCAGCTGCAGCTGAAGTGCCACTGGGCCACAGAAGCAGGGGCTGGAGCGCCGCTGGGCTGAAGAAGCTGGAACTGGAGTGCGCTGGGCTGAAGAAGGAGGAGCTGGAGCGCCACTGGGCCAAAGAAGGAGGAGCTGGAGCGCCGCTGGGCCAAAGAAGGAGGAGCTGGATTGCCGCTGGGACAAAGAAGCTGGAACTGGAGTGTGCTGGGCTGAAGAAGGAGGAGCTGGGGCACCGCTGCACCAAAGAAGCTGGAACTGGAGTGCGGTGGGCCGAAGTTGCTGGCACCAAGTCAGCTGGAGACTGAGCACTCCTTCCACTTCCTCTGGGGATTCCAGCACCTTTGTCCTCGGGTGTACAGCTCTCTGGGTGCCTCAGACGTCCCCTGTGTTGTATGAATAGCTTCTGTTGGAATATGAATGTCCTTTTTGTTGTGTCTTAGAGAGGGAGAGTTCAATGGGGGAAGCTCACTCCGCCATGATGCTGACGTCTCCTATTTTTTTTTTTTTCAGATTTACATTTTTTAAAAAATTGTGGTAAAACTACACATAAAACCTACCATCTTAACCATTTTTAAGTATACGGTTCAGTAGTAGTGTTAAGTATATTCACATGATAGTCTTTTTTTTTTTTTTTTTGATGAGGAAGATTTGCCCTCAGCTAACATCTGTGCCAGTCTTCCTCCATTTTGTATATGGGTCACCACCACAGCATGGCTGCCAACGAGTGGTGTAGGTCTGTGCCCAGGAACCAAACCCAGGCCGCTGAAGCGGAGTGTGCCAAACTCAACCACCAGGCCACGGGGCCGGCCTCCCTGATAGTGTCTTTTGATGCACAAAAATTTTTAATCTTGATGAAGTCCAACTTATTTATTTTTTTCTTTTGTTTCCTGTACTTTTGGTGTTATATTCAAGAAATCATTGCCAAATCCAATGTCATGAAGCTTTTCCTTCTGTTTTCTTCTAAGAGTTTTATAGTTTTAACTCTTAGATTTAGATTTTGGTCCATTTTGAGGTTTTTTTTGCATATGGTGTAAAATAAGGTTCCAACTTCATTTTTTTACATGTGGATATCCAGTTTTCCCAGCACCATTTATTGAAAAGACTGTCCTTTCCCCATTGGTTTTGGCATCCTTGTTAAAAATTGACCATATATGTCAGGGTTTATTTCTGGCTCTCTTTTCTATTCTGTTGGTCTATGTCTCTCTTTATGCCAATGCTACACTGTTTCGATTACTCTAACTTTGTATCAAGTTTTGAAATCAGGAAATGTGAGTCCTCCAACTTTGTTCTTTTTCAAGATTATTTTGCCTATTTGGGGTCCCTTGAAACTCTGTATGAATTTTAGGATGGATTTTTCTTTTTTTTCCTTTTTTTTTTTTTTCGGTGAGGAAGATCAGCCCTGAGCTAACATCCATGCTAATCCTCCTCTTTTTGCTGAGGAAGACTGGCTCTGAGCTAACATCCATTGCCAATCCTCCTTTTTTTCCCCAAAGCCCCAGTAGTTGTATGTCATAGTTGCACATCCTTCTAGTTGCTGTATGTGGGATGCGGCCTCAGCATGGCCGGAGAAGCGGTGCGTCGGTGCGCACCCGGGATCCGAACCCGGGCTGCCAGTAGCAGAGCGTGCGCACTTAACGGCTAAGCCACGGGGCTGGCCCAGGATGGATTTTTCTATTTCTGCAAAAAGTGTCATTGGGATTTATTTGTGTTGTCTTTAATTTCTTTCAGCAGTGTTTTGTAGTTTTCAGTGTACAAGTCTTTTTGCTTTATTGGTTAAATTTATTCCTAAGCGTTTTATTCTTTTTGATGCTATTGTCAATGGAATTGTTTTCTTACTTTTCTTTTTGGATTGCTCATTCTTAGTGTATAGAAATGCAGCTGATTTTTGTGTGTTGATTTTGTATCCTGCAACTTCGCTGAATTTATTTGCTAGTTTTAACTAGCTTTTTGTGTGGAATCTTTAGGATTTTCTACATGAAAGATCATGTCTGCAAACAGGTAATTTTACTTCTTTAGTAGAGCTAGATTCTTAACTGTGATTCTATTTATATGTTCCATGAATTTCTCTTTCTCTTTTAACCCTTTAGGGGGTAAACTGGATGTGTCAGATTTCTAAAGCGGTCTATGGATATCTCACTTCTTCGGGTCTTTGGCTAAGTTGTTTTTGTATTGCTTAATACATCTGGTGCAATTAGTTATTGCTTTATTTCTAAAGCTGCTTTGAGATGTGTATTTCAGTTCACCAAAACAATTACTAAGGATCTGCAAGGTATGAGGCTCTTTAGACCTGCTTAGTCAACCCATTATCCTACCCTCCATCTCTCTTCACTTAGTAGAGGAATGGTCTGATAAACAATGGCAGTAATAATCATCATGCCCTATTATTTTTTAAAGTACCTTTGTGTATACAAACTTCTAACTCATGAGTCTTCTTTGATTAAAAAGTGCTCTAGGGAGTTGAAACCGTTAAAACTTCCCCCTTGATGCCCATTGTTTCTACCAAGATAGCATCTAGCATCATTGTCTTTTCACCTCATTGTTAATCTCTTCATTATCTTTTTTTTTTTTAATAGTTTTATTTATTTATTTTTTCCCCCCAAAGCCCCAGTAGATACTTGTGTGCCATAGTTGCACATCCTTCTAGTTGCTGTATGTGGGACACGGCCTCAGCATGGCGGGAGAAGCAGTGCGTCGGTGCGCACCCGGGATCCAAACATGGGCCGCCAGCAGCGGAGCGCATGCACTTAACCGCTAAGCCACGGGGCCGGCCCGCTCTTCATTATCTTTTATGCCTTATATTTGCTTAGTACTTACAGTTTATAAAATATCTTCATATTTTTTATTTTGTTTTGTCCTTATACAATCCTATGAAGTAGCCAGAGTAGGTATTATTATTCCACCATTTTACACATTAAGAAAATAGAGGTTAAGAGAAATTATCTCACTTGAAGTCATGCAACTATAAGAGACAGTACTGAAATAACCCAGGTCTTCAATATTTTTTTTTGTATACCACACTTCAACCATTAATTCATTTAGCTCTTCAATTATTTATTTACTCAACAAATACATATTGAGTGCCTCATACATGTCTATTATGCATTGTATTAGGTGCTTGACTTAATAGGCCTCATAAGGTCACTTTTTTGCCAGTTTTTGGTCTGTCACCAGCTACCCTTAACAACCATCTGATGTTATCTACTGATCTATTTCTGTTCACAACCGTAAGTCAAGATTTAAGGCCTCCTGTCTGTTTCCTTTCACCCTCTACATCTTTGATTCCAACAGTAAAAACTTCTACCTGAGATGGATGTTTTGGAGTGCATGAAAGTGGCAGATTCTAACACGTGTTCCAGCACTAGTTGGCCCTGGAAGCCAAATGTGGAACCGAGTAGGTTCATCTGGAGGGAGATGCTATCAGCAGTCCATGTTGCCGAATAGGTCAGTTGGTAACAGGAGTGCCTAGTGTGTGGAAGACATATGTGGTAGGCAAGTCACATGAAATAAAGGTTATACATAGCACCTACACTCAAGCAGCTAATAGCATGAGGAGAAAGATAAAACACTCAAAGTATATCTGGTGGCAAAGGACAGACACTCACTCCAAGGGGGATATTGGCTCTCATAGAAATCCAATGACAGGAAATGAAGTATAAGTATATAAGATCATGTCTGCAAACAGGTTCTTGGTTGGGCCACCCAGAACTGGAACCGGAAAGTCAGAAACAGGCTATTGGGTCCTCATCTCTGCTTCTTCACAAGACTGCTTCATTGTCCCGCTTCTTTCTGCAGTCTGCTGGAAGAGGATGTCTCATGTAAAGCCTCTAAGGCGAGAGAGGGTGCTGGTCATGTTGGGGAGCTGGGAAATGGCCCAGGGTAGAGAAAGAATGTCACCTGTTGCATATAATTCCTGGCACATAATAGGCATGCGCTAGCTACCTTGCATAGATCGACTCCATAATCTCTGCTCTCTGTAGCTCCTCAGGTTCTTTCACTTGGTGAGATTTCCCCTCAGTTTGGAGAGTAGTAGGGACTGACTCCTGCTGCTGCTGGTAGGTAATAATGAAGGGAGGAGGGGCAGCGGTAAGAGATCTTCCTAGCCTTGAGCCCGTCACCTCTTTTTCAAACATACATGTATTGAATGCATGCCCTTGTCCAAAAATCTAATATGCATTGGTTTAGTTCTATATACCTATTCGGTACCATGACAATTTTTGTCCCTGTGTCTGAAAATTGAAAGTTATATTTGTTGGGCATGATTATGGAAATGGGATATGAAATGGTTGGTAAACTAGGAATATAGATTTTTTATAGTGAAGCTGGGTAATCGTCCCGTGAACCTGTGGTCTGTGCTTTGCTGACTTCTTTCACCTATCGTATGCCATTATGGGTCTTTCTGAATCAGTGCTGTATTATGAGGAAGCATTTGCCTTGGGAATCAGGCTGACCGCTGGTTATAGTGAAGTTTAGCTATATTTGATCCAGAATATAACTTTTTTCTTTTGATATGGCTACTGTAATTATTCTCTGCTATACTGTATATAGAACAGAAATAGGAGTGTCATTCCTTGGCTACACTGCTGGCTCTGTCCTATTGTCCTGAGAACTTCTTCTGGTACCTATCTGAGAGAGAGGTTGCTAGTCCTGGGCCCATTCTGATAAAGCACAGAGAGTTGTCCAGTGTAGTCTGCTCAGAAGCCTTCATGGATTCCCCTTTTTCTGTGGAATAAAGTCTGAGTTTCTTTAAAACTTCACAATCTGTCCAACTTCCCAGCATCACCTCTCACCAGTCCCTTCCCACACACACTGTACTCCAATCTCATTCATTGATAGAGCTTCTACTATGTGCCAAGCTCTGTTGTAGTCACTGCAGGTACAATGGTGAACAAAACAGGTAAAATCCCTATCTTCATGGTACTTACATTCAAATGGGGGTCACAGACAATGAACAGGTAAACAAATACAAAATAATACTAATATGTCAAGTAGTGATAAGTGCTATGGAGAAAAATTAATTTGGTTATAAGAGCTAGGGAAGAGTGGAATGGCAGTAGGGGGGATAGTTGACTTGCCATTTTAGATAGGGTGGTAATCGCAGGCCTTTCTCATAAAGCATTGTCCGAGTGGATATTTGAAGAAAGTGAGGAAGCTAGCTACTCAGATAAGTGGAGAGAGAGCATTTCAGCAAGTGCAATAGCCAGATGGTGGGAATGAGCTTGGCATGTTTAAGGAACAGTAAGGAGGCTGTTGTGACTGGAGTGAAGTGAATAAGAGAGAAAGAGGAAACCAGATCATGGAAGGCCGCACGGGAGACTATGAAGACTTCAGCTTTCATTTAGAGTGAAATGGATGTCATTAGAGGTTTTGTACTAGAGGGAAGACATGATCCGACTTACCTTTTTAAGAGAATTTTTCTGAGTTCTGTGTGGAAACTAGGTGGTCAGAAGGCAAGGGTGGAAGCAGCAAGCTAGTTAATAGACAATATTAATAATCCAAGTGAGAGGTGATGGTGGCTTGGACTAGAATGATAGCAGTGGAGGTGGTGAGAAGGAAGTTGAAGTGTGGATTTATTTTGAAGGTAGAGCTGACAGAATTTGTTGAGGTAGGAAAGATAACAGTGAAGATGACGGCAAGGTGTTTGGACTAACTGGAAGATTTGAGTTAGGAGAAGGAATGCGGAAGTAAGTGTGAGTGGGGAGCAACCAGGGGTTTAGTTTGAGTTGCTGTCTATGAAGATGCGAAAGTAAGCTGCAGGGGAAAAGGTTTGGGAGGGGGCGGGGCATAGGAGTTGAGATGCCTATCAGATATCCACCTGGCCATGTAGAGTAGGCACTTGGATGTATGTATAGTTTGGAGTTCAAAGGACAGGCCTGGATAAGAGATATAAATTTGGGTGTCATCTACTGTAGATAGTATTTAAGTTCATACATGAGATCACCTGGAGAGTAAATATAGGGAAGAGAAGGGATTTGAGGACTTGGAAGTTAAGTGAGGAATGTGTTCTAAGGAAGGTGGAATATGTCAAATTTGACTAATTGATCAAGGAAATGAGGCCCAAGAATTGACCAGGGACTTGGCCATGTGGAGGTCATTGGTAACTTTGACAAGAGCTGTTTCAGTAGAGTGGTGGGGTGACAACCTGGTTAAAATTGTTCAGGAGGGTTTTTTTAAAAATGAGAACTATTATAGCATATTTGTTTATTGTTGGGAATGAACCAGTAAAGAGGGAAAAATTGATGAAGGAGAGAGGGGACAACTCCTGGACCGATGTCTTTGAGTAGAAGAGGGGGTGGGATCCAGTGCACAGTAAATAAGCCACACAGGTTAGTTTGTCACTCCAGAAGGTCTTTCAAGCCGTTGCCTCATCCTGTCTTCCAGCTGGCTGGAAGGCCCTCACTTCTTTTTTTGTGTGTGTGAGGAAGACGATTTGCCCTGAGCTAACATCTGTGCCTGTCTTCTTCTATTTTGTATGTGGGTCGCTGCCACAGCATGGCTTGATGAGTGGTGTAGATCTGTATCCAGGATCTGAACCCGTGAAACTGGGCCACTGAAGCTGAGCACACCGAACTTAACCATTACACCACTGGGCCGGCCTCTCACTTCCCTTCTTCATCAGCACTGCCACCACCACTCCACCTGCCAAAACCATGTTCATTCTTCAGAAGTACAACACATGACATATCCTTCGTGGAGCCGTCCTCAGATTCCTCAGACATAATCGATTTCTTTCCCTTGTGTGTCCATGGCATGTTTTTTGTGCTTTTCTTACATCACTTCCATGGACTGCCTAGTATCTTAATTAGTCTTTCTCCTTGATTAGATAATTTGTTCTTTGAAGGCTCGTGATCCCTGATTTCTTACCTCACTCAGCCATTACAAGAAACAAATTAATAGATATTCCTGGCTCATAAAAGGTACTCAGTACATATTTGTTGAATGAATGTACTGTATGGTTATAAGGAGGTACTCTTTCCCTTGTTTGATGAGGTTGGCTGAGGTTTGGAGGATTGGTGCCAGGCTCTACTACTGAATGTGTTTACTTTGCATCTCCTACTCCTGCTTTGCACTAGTAGGTACTCTCTGTTTGTCTGAATTCTATTAAAAATCTGTGTGTTCTCCTTATTTCCTAAGCAACACTGTGTGAAACTAGGGCTCTCTGAAGTGCTTTGTAGGTAGTAAGGTTCAGTAAATATTTGTGAGTTGATTAATATACCTTTTTCTTCTGGTCTTACCCTTTCCAAGCTATGATGAACTAGTGCCTTATAGGTAAATTCTAGCCAGGAATCACCTGCTGTCCTACTTCCCAAAAGTTCACCTCAGAGATCAGTTTGAGAATCACATCATCTTTTGAGAATCAATCATTTCTCAGGAATAAAAGAATGATCATTTCTCAAGAATAATTCTTAAGAATAAATACAAAAAATAAATGCTTGCTTGATTGGTTTCTGGCCAAATCAATGTGTTTTAGTAGGGAGGTGCTAAGTTAGGTGCTGCCTTTAATATAGACGGGGCCAAAAAGAACGTCCATTCTGGGACCCAGCCTGAGTCAAATCCTGGTTCTACCACTTGGGCAAGTCACTTTATTTCAGTCAGCTGCTCTGAAGTTATAATTTTCTTTCCTGAAAATATAGGGATAATTATGCCCATTTAATAGAGTTGTGAAGGTTAGATGATGTATGTAAAGTGCGCAGCCCAGCATTTAGAAAATTAAGGACTCAGTAACTATTAGCTGCTGTTATTCCTCCTCCTCAGGTTTTGTTTTTGTTTTTCTCTCATGCTGGCTGGGCTGCTGCTATCCTGTTTCAGAACTATAGGGAAGATTGGTGGGCTAGCTGCTGCAGCACAGGATATGTGCTTTTCCTAGAGAGCAGTTTTGAGTAACGACTTTTTTTCCTTGCCCCTCCTGGCCTGTGTGTCGTGGCTCACACTCCTGGGTCATTTTTCCACCTTTTATTTTCTGCTCCACTTCTCCCTTGAATGCAGTTGAGGGACCAGAAGCTGGTTTCACTTCTGGCTTTCCATCTTCTTCCCTCACCCCAACTCCCAACTTCACCCCAACTCCCAACTTTCCCCTTGAACTACAAGTTCTTCTTTTTTTTTTTTTTTTGTGAGGGAGATCAGCCCTGAGCTAACATCCATGCTAATCCTCTTCTTTTTGCTGAGGAAGACCGCCTCTGAGCTAACATCCATTGCCAATCCTCCTCCTTTTTTTTCTTCCCCAAAGCCCCAGTAGATAGTTGTATGTTATAGTTGCACATCCTTCTAGTTTCTGTATGTAGGACGTGGCCTCAGCGTGGCCGGAGAAGCGGTGCGTCGGTGCGCGCCCAGGATCCGAACCCGGGCCGCCAGTAGCGGAGCGCACGCACTCCACCAGGCCGGCCCAGAACTACAACTTCTGAAATGATTGTTCTTTGTTCTCTAGCTCAAGGTTAGCTACACAGTGAAAATGACGCCATCTGCTGGAGGACTAGATTTTCTTTGTTCGGGTTACAAAAGCTTTTGCATCAGGATTGAGGTCTAGAAGGCCTTCTGCCAAAATCCTCCTTGCTAGCTAGAGTGTCCGTTCCAGCATGCCAGGGTTCTCTAGTGATTTGTTTTTCTCTTTTCTCCTCCTAAGCCTGTATCTTTGAGAGAGAGCAAAGTGGAAATAATGCCAAAGTCTGAGTTAGACAAGTTCTTGTCACTTTAGTATGGGTCAGCTCGCTTTACTTCTCTGAGTTGCAGTTTTCTCATCTGTAAAATGGGAATAATAATTCCTGAATTTTGACCGTACCAGATGATTATTATAAGATAAGGGACACAGAAATCTTGATAAACTAAAGTGCTGTTTGGATGTAAGGAGGTATTATTACTCTCCTTCCTCATTTACTTATCCAGGCTGGTCCAGGCTTCAGGGGAATTGGTGCCAGGCTCTGCATTTGCTTATTTGCTTTCCTAGGACCCTGCCCTACCTAAGGGGCAGAACCTGGTAAGGCTCCCAATCCCTTATAGCCTGTGATGGGCTCCCATGATCTTGCCACCCAGGAAGGTGCAGCACCATAAGGCAAACCGTTGTTTTGCCAACTCTCAACTCCTCCCAGCCATGGTTCCTACAGCATGGTAATGTGGGCCTGGGATGCTTCCCCTCGCTACTCCATTGGAGACTCCAGGGAAGAATTTTAGTTTAATCTCCTCTCAAAACTTTGAGTCATTTGCGCTAGATACTCGGCCAGAACATTCTGGGAGTTCTCTGAAATGAGAGAATAATAACAATACTTCTAGCTACCACTGAGTGCTTACCATGTGTTAAGCATTGTAGTTAGTACTTATCTTGTTTAATCCTCATAGCATCCTTTGAAGTAGGTATTTATTATTTGCAATTTACTGAAAAGAAAACTGAGGTTCAAAAAAGTGAAAGTCTTGGGGCCCGGTGGTGTAGTGGTTAAGTTCAGTGTCCTCCACTTCAGCAGCCCAGGTTTGAGGGTTCAGATCCCCGGCATGGACCTACACCACTCATCAAGCCATGCTGTGGTGGTGACTCACATACAAAATAGAGGAAGGTGGGCACAGATGTTAGCTCAGGGCCACTCTTCCTCAAGCAAAAAGAAGAAGATTGACAACAGGTGTTAGCTCAGGGCCAATCTTCCTCACCAAAGAAAAAAAAATTAAGTCTCTGGTTCCAAGTTACATAGTTAGTAAGTGGCAGAGTTGGAATTTTAACTTAATTGTATCTTATTCCAAAATTGTTTTGACCACCATACATGAGGCCTCCCATCACTATACCGGAAGAGGGTCTGTGCTACAGAAGAAAACAGATTTCCAGTCGTATAACCTACATGCAGATCCCAACCCTGCCTTTGTGATCTGGGGCAAGGGGCTTTCAACTTCCCCAACCACAGATACTATCTCATTAAATCTTCACCACAGCCATATGACATAGGTGCTATTCTCGGTTTTACATCTGAGGAGACTAAGGCCTCAGTGAGGTGAAATGACATGCTCATGGTTAGAACTCACGTCTGGGCACCTGGTTCAGTGTTCCGTCCACCATTTCTCAACAGCCAGCTCCTAAGACCTGGTGTATCACTCAGGCAAACGTACAGCTCTCAGGATGCTGGTTGGAAGCCTATAAGGGGAGCAGGAGCCTCCCCCTCTTCTGCGCTGTCTCTTTCTCCTCCCGTTCTCTCTCTTTCTTCTTAGAAACCTTACTGAGGCAAGATAAACATTTGCAGTTCAAGGAACAGATTTGTCAAAGCTTAAAAAACAGCACCCCACAGAAGCCTCGGAATCTGCCTCCCATCCTTTGTATGAGTTTGTGCTGTTACTTGGACAGCATGGTATGGAGGGTATAGTGTTGAGAAAGTTCTTTCTGACCTTTTTTCTTTATGAGTATAATCTTGTAAGGTGGTTGTGAAGGTTAGAGATGATAAATATTCAAGGAGAGCAGGTAGAGCCTTATTAATTGATGGCAGTTATTTTCCCTGGCAGCGTGGTCTAATAGGAACCAGAATGGGAGTCAGGAGTCCTAAATCTATTCCTCTCTTATCCTGTGACCTTGGGCATGAGAGGCACTGTCTCTAGATAGACTAGATGATCTCTGAGGACTCCTTTCAGTGTTAATATCCTGTGCTTTTTAAAAATGAAAGTAATAAATGCTTGTTTTTGATTTTTTTCAAAAAAATCAAACTGGACAGAATTTTATGAAGTAAAAAGTGAAAGACCTCTATCCTTGCCCCTATTCAGTTAATTCCCAAGGTAACACTTGTTGCCAGTTTCTGTCCTTTCCATTGTTTTCTGTATAGTTTAAATATATACAGGTATGTGTAAGTATAGCCAGCCCTGGTGGTCTAGTGGTTAAGATTCAGAGCTCTCACTGCCATGGCCCGGGTTCATTTCCCTTTCAGAGGACCAGACCACCTGTTTGTCGGTTGCTGTACGTGGCACCTTGTGTTGCTGTGATGCTGAAAGCTATGCCACCCGTATTTCAAATACCAGCAGGGTCACCCATGGTGGACAGGTTTCAGCGGAGCTTCCAGACTGAGACAGTCTAGGAAGAAGGACCTGGGCACCCACTTTCGAAAAAATTGGCCATGAAAACCCTATGAATAGCAGCGGAGCATTGTCTGCTATAGCGCCGGAACGTGAGAGGATGGCACAAAAAGACCAGGCAGGGTTCTGCTCTGCTGTACAGTGTTGCTAGGAGTCAGAATCGACTCCACGGCACTAAGAACAACGTGGGAATATATATATGTGTATACACAAGCACACATATATGTGTTAAACACAATGGAATCTAGAATACACACTGTATTATGACTTATCTTTCCACCTAACTTGTTTTGGGCATTACTTGAAAATTTAATTTATTGTTTTGAATTAATGTTTTATAATTTATTAAGTGGTCTCCTATTGATTACATGCCATGGTTTTTTTTTTTTTTTTTGAGGAAGATTGGCCCTGAGCTAACACCTGTTGCCAATCTTCCTTTTTGCTTGAGGAAGATCACCGCTGAGCTAACATCCGTGCCAGTCTTCCTCTATTTTGTATGTGGGATGCCACCACAGCATGGCTTGATGAGTGTTATGTAGGTCCATGCCCAGGATGTGAACCGGCTAACCCCAGGCCGCTGAAGCAGAGTGCGCTAACTTAACCTCTATGCCACCAGGCTGGCCCCTAGATGCCATGATTTTTTAAAGCAAATATACACATAACATTGGTTTTTAAATTTTCTTTTCAGGAGAAGAAGAAAAAGAAACATAGAGACAAGAAGTCATCTGACTCTGACAGCTCAGACTCTGAGAGTGATACAGGCAAGAGGGCAAGGCACACATCAAAAGACAGCAAGGCAGCAAAGAAGAAGAAGAAGAAGAAGAAGCACAAGAATAAGCACAAGGAGTGAGAGTGGAGAGAGTCGAGGGGGTGGCTGAGAGAAGAAGGAACCAGGAGCCTTGTGCCCGAGGCCCCGGCTCCTGGAAAGACTCGTTAGTGAGAGTATGGCCTCCCACCCGACTGACTTCTCTCCCGTGGGAGATGGCTTCCCCTCATGCAGCAGGCAGGTTTGGGAGTTAGATGTCAAAAGCATCTGCCTGAATGAGTTGTCATTTCCTTGTCATTCCTGGTCCCTTTGCAAGTGACCCCTGCAGCTCACCGATTCATTTACCCCACTTCCTTCATTCAGCAGCAGGTCCTATTACCCTCTCCAGCTGCCACTGCCAGCGCCAGATTCCTGTACAGGAGTCCAGGCTAGAGCCACAGGTACTGCTTTGGAGGTGAGTCTGGCTGTAATTGGAGAACAGAGTTATTGGCCCTTCCCTGTTGGTCTGCCCTGGGCTGACTGGTGGGTGATCTTGCTGCATCCAACATGGGGGCAGAGGGAGACTGACAGTATGAGGGAGAACATGGTAGGAGTGGTGCTCACTTTTTCCATACCCCCTAACATGATTCTACTATGCCAGAGGTGACAGCCAGAAAACTATTGTTTGCAGTGACTGAGCTTGTGTGTGTGACATTCTGCCAGACCACTGAACCAGACAGCTCAAGCCAAGATCATTGCTTTACTTTGTATTTACTGCTGTGTGAGTCAATTGGTTCCACTTCAGGTCTCTGCTTAAATTCCTGGCACTAAATGGAAGTGTGTTTGGATTTAAACTTACTGAAAGCTCTTATTGATATTATCCTTCTTCCCAGGTCACTTACAGACTTAAAAGTCAGAGTCTGCATTAGATGACAGAAAAACATTTAATATGTTACCTTAGACCTTGGATAGAGGCCCAGCTAAGGTACAGAGCCAGAGGCACTAGCAGGTCACAGTCTTCTTAGGAGATCACTTATAAGCCCTCCCTTCTGTAATGATCAGATGATCTCTCCCCCACAGCTGATTAGAGAGCCAGTAAGAATTTGTAACCATGAGCAATGGCCTGGGGCATAGGTGGGAGCTCAGCCGTCATCTTGGCCAGTGGGCATTTTTTCCCACCACCATGGTACAAGCCTGGATCCTGTGTCCTGAGCCTGCATTCTGGAGAGAGACCACAGCATTCCAGCAGCAGACCAGACCATTCCAGCACAGACCATTCCAGCATTCCAGAGAAGAACAACTGTCTAGACCCACAGGCATTCAGCGCAGGATGGGCCTGAGGTGACAGTTCAGTAGCCAAGCCTGGGGAAGCCCCACCACTGGTTGATTACTCCAGGTTTGACTAGCTCATTTGGCCATGGGGAGGGGGCAGTGTAAAGGCAAGGGGTAGGTCCAGCTGTTTTATTATTGTGCGTGTAAGTTGACGAGCTACCACTGTCCCTGAGACTGCATTTCAGTCTCTCCAGTGCTTCTTCCTGAGTGGCCTTCAGGCAGTCATTTCTGCCCACTCTCTGACACATAAGGAAACTGAGACTCCCAGAGTCATGTCACCAAAGGCAAAAAGGCAACTGGGTGGTCTTAGCTCTGCTTTATTGACTTCAGAGCACACTTTGCATGCAGTTAAAAAACAAACATACACAATGGGAACCGGAACTGGATCCAGGCTGGTGCCACCTGAGTCCAGAAGAATTCCCCCAACCAAGGTGGGTTTATACAAAATGCCAGAGGAAAAAATGAGGCAATCTGGTGCTGAGTCCACAGGTAGCCAGTTGGCAGAGGTGCAGTCAGTGAAGGAGTGGGCAGGTCACGCCCCTTTCTCGTAAGTGCGAGTGCTAACTACACTGCCATGGGTGAGTGTCTGGAAAGAAAGACACAGTCAGATTAGGGCAGGTGAGGGCACAGGAGGTATTGGGAGCACTCTCCATTCTCATGGGGAGAGTCCTCTACCTTCATCCTAATAGTCTTCATTTATTGACTACCTATTATGTGCCAGGCACTCTGCATGTATTTTTTTCTAATACTTAACATCAAGTCTTTAGGTTAGGCATTGTATAATTCCTCTTTTCGAGACTTGGGAAAATGAGCCTTGAGAGAGGAAGTAACTTGGTCAAGACTGCAGTGTTACTTTTCTCTTGCACCACTCCTCTCCCTTCATCCTCAGTGCCCAAGGTGGTGCCTGGCACATAGCAGACAAATGGGTAAATAAAAATGTCCAGAGACTCTTGGGGAAGGACTGCGCTAGGTCACCAACTCTCCATTCCTTCCCTTACTTAGGGTAGTGCCAGGGCCAGAGGCCTGAACCCCCACCATCCAGCCTGGCATTGCAGAGCCAGGCCCATGGCCTCACATAGTCCGATTGCCCAGTGAGTATTTGGTCCTGCATATCTTATTCCCACCAAAGTTAGACACCTCATTCTTCACTCTGCTGGGACCCCTGCCCCGCATGAATGCAAGAATGCAGTGAGCAGGTTACACTGACCCAAGGAGGTCTGCAGTGAAGATTCTGAGGCGAAAACCTGAGACCCTAAAGAGTTAGAAGGCAGAGATCACAGGTGGCTGCTGTCTCTGCCCCTGGGTCTGGGGGTGTTCAGTCAAGGCTACATTCCCCGAGTGAAGTCCCCAGATTTGTCCCTAAAGAGACAGATCTGCCAGCTGGTTGTTACTTCCTGTCCAGGCTGTAGTCAGGTGCCTGCAGTAGGCCAGGCATAGCAAGCACTGGGAGGAGGTGGGGCTGGAATGAAGCAGGAAGGACTGCTGTCAGGCAGTGCCCCACCAGTCACCAGCCTGTCCCTGCCCAAAGGCTTTACATGTGGAGTGCAGTCCTAGGGAGGAGGGAAGGGCATGCTGGGATAGGAGGTGGGAGCCTCTCCCTGGGGCCTGGGATCTGAATCAGACCTGCTTTCTACTTCTCCCTGGGGCAAGGCAAGGTGGCCACACGGACGAGGAAACTAAGGCTCTGGAGCACCTGCTGCGTCCTCCCACGCAGTGATGCTTTGTGCTGTGCATCCACTGTCTCCTCGGACTTCCCAGCAGCCCGACAAGGCTGCTGTTATCAATACCCATTTTACAGTTGGACTTGGAGAGGGTGACTTGTCCAGGGTCACACAGCCTATAAGCTGAGATTTGAACCAAGGCCTGTGTGAGTCCAAAGCCACTACATAGAAAATTCCCACCTAATACCACCTGACCCTGCCTCCACCCTCCATCCAGCTTTCACTGCTCTCAGGGATAGGCGTTGGCTTTTCACAGCAGACTTGGCTGAAAGGGCAGTAGTAGTAACCAATTGGGTGAGGCTCCAAAGTTGTCCATCTTACCAGGATGAGTTTTCCATCAGTTAGCTCCCGCATAAGTGTTGTCTCTTGCCCGTTCCACTTCTGCACGTGGACAAGTTTGCCTCCATCCAGCGTCACAATGGACTGTGGAAAGAGGGTAGAGGCCTGAGCTGTGATCTGAGCCAGAATTGAGGGACAGCATGGGGTCCAGTCACTGGGGCCACAGAGGACTCAGCCTCTGACCCAAACTAATGATGGTGCTAGGACCAGAGCTCAGGCAGCTCACCTCCAGCCTAGCCCTGCAGGATGTTCAGTTCACCTCCAGCCTCTGCTCCACTCCTGCCTGGTTGGGGGAGGGGCCTTCAGGTGTTGGACAAGTAGGGAGAGGCAGGCAGTATGGTGGAGTCAGACAGCCTGGCTCTGAAAAGCACCAACATTCAAGATGGGCACTTTTTCCATACTCTAGGTGATGCCCACAGCCCCAGGCCCCCTAAGATATAGGGGGCATGTACCAGCCTAGATCCCTGGGAAAGACTGGTGAGGAGGAAGAGTCCTGAGACTCTCCAGCCTAGTGGTGATCACACATAATGTCTGAAGGATCCTTGGGGATGGGAGGTATTGGAAAATTAGACTTCCTGCCCTGTATTCCTACCCCTCAGTCCACATCACATGACCCTTCAGCTGACAAGTGGACAGCAACTGCCAACTCCTGGGACTGGGTGCCCTTGGAGTGTTCCACAGGCCTGGTCAAATGCCCACTCAGTCTTCTGGGTGCTGCCAGCCTGCATCAGCTCGTTCTCATTTGGCAGCTCTCCCAGGTCTCTTCTCTAGGAATTTGAGGCCTCTAGGCCAAGCTAGGGGACCCTGACTGAGCAGGGTTCAGTAGGAGAATCTGAAAAGGCTGTGTCTATGTGTTTGGGGCTGGGTGGGGGGTGGGTGTGTATCCTTACCACCACCTTACTCCTCATTCCCATTCCTCTAGTTTTTTGCCCACTCAGAGCAGATTATTTTAGCTTAGGCATCCCAGAGAACTACTGTTGTGTTTAATTGGGGTTCTTGCCCCTCAAGAAGGTGGGCTAGTCCAAGGAGGTAGAGGCATGTGGTAGGGCAGCCACCTCTCTCCAAGGCAGGCTGCCATCTTTGGGCATCATCCCAGCTCTGCTGCCAGCCTCCTATGTGATCCTGGGCTGGGCTTCCTCCAGCTTCCTCCACAAGACCAGATGCTCCCCTCTCCTTCCTGGGGGCAGCTGTGAGGAAGAGGAAACAGCTGAGGGGCTGAATGATAGGGTCTGGTGGGAGGATACTGCTGTAGGGACACCCTGTAGAGGTAAAAGCCCCTTAGTTCTCTCTCTCCCATGCCTGGTCCAGGGGCTGGGAGGCCTGAGGCAAGCTGTCAAAACAGCCACCGCAGGGTGACAAGCCCTGAGACTGGGGGTAGATGTCTCCTCCCTCCCTGGGGGGAGGGGCACTAAGGCTTGGTGGGAAGACACTACAAACACACTAGAGACAATGTTCTGTCCAGACATAGTTTTTCCTGCCTGTGGGCTAGCAGCAACAGAAATAGTTCCTCAGGGTCACTGGCAAAGCCTGGGAGGTGGAGGTTGGAGAAGAGGAAGCATCTGAGTAGGTCTCAACCTCTTGTCCCCAGCTGTCTCCTTTGCTGCTGGAAGTCAGGATGACCTACTCAGTGGAGAGCTCTGAATTCTCCTGGGTGTCATTCCCAAAGCACTTGAGGTCCCAGCCATGGCAACATAACCCCCATCTATGGAAGGGGAAAAAACCCCAGAGCTATTGCGTGCCAGGCACAAGGTCACCCAGCTGGAGCTGGAGTAGACACAGGTCAGAAGAACATCCTGGCTCTGCTGCCCACTCCCAGAGGCAGCTAGCAGATGCTTCCCAAAAGGGAGGGAGGGAAACAAGAGGACAGGACTCAAGCATTTAGCACCTAGGACATTCTAGCACTGCACAGGCTTTATGGACCTTGTTCATTTCAATCCTCCATAATAGCCTACGCCTCAGGGTGCAATAGGGCGCCAAGACTACCATCCTATTCCCCTTTAGGGTCTCAATGCCCTCCATTCCCCAGGCCTGCTTCCCTGACTCACCTTGACCTTCCTGTCATCTGCCGTTGTCTCGTCGAACTCTACCCCCAGCTTGAAGCTGATCTCTGTGTTCTTGAAGGTGCTGTGTGTTTTTATGGTGATAGTGTCCCCATTTATTTCGATGATTGTGGTAGGCTTGGTCATGTTGGCTACCTGCCTGGTAGCAAAACCCACACCTGAGGGCAGAGGGAAGGTTATGAATGTATGAGCTGGAGCAGAGAGGCAGGATATCAGGAGCTCAATGAACAACTCTTAGGCCTGGATATGGGGCAGAGGGAAAAGAAGGACGAGAACTTTCAAAGACTTTGCGTGGCCTTTTTTTTTTCTTTTTTACTGAGTAAGATTCGCCTAGAGCTAACATCCGCTGCCAATCTTCCTCTTTTTTTGCTTGAGGAAGATTAGCCCTGAGCTAACATCTGTGCCAGTCTTCCATTTTTTGTATGTGGGTTGCTGGCACAACATGGCTGACAAGTGGTGTAGGTCCGTGCCTGGGATCCAAACTCATGAACCCGGGCTGCTGAAGCGGAGCATGCAGACCTTTAACCACTAGGCCGTGGGGTTGGCCCTGTGTGCCCGTTTTTAAATTCAGTCTTCCTGTTAGCTCTGTGCAGTGAAGAGACACTATGGATCCCATTAGACAGATAAGAAACTTAAGGGACAGGTGTGCCACAGCAGGTCGCGGCAGAGCTGAGATTAGAGTAAGCTACTATTCGGTGCTTTCTGTGTGGTAAGAACTGTACATGTGTTTTCTCATTCAGTCCTTCCAGTATCCCTGAAGGGTTGGTGCTATTATCTCCACTTTACAGATGCAAAAACTGAGACAGAGTTGAAGCCCAGGATCACATATCTGGAATTCAAACCCAGAACTGTTTGACCACTTAACTGCTCAGCTGCACAGCCTCCCAAGGCTGGAGCACAGGGCTCCCTTCCAGGGCACCTGAGCAGCTTCCAAGCCACAGGCTGAGGAAATAAGAGAAATGTGCACTTTGGCTTCCAAAGCCTTAGGGATAAGAATTTTCCATCTTTGGAAGTTTTTACCCTGAGACACACGGGTGCTCATCCCCCATATGTGGCAACAAGGCATTTTCAAAGCCTCTTATCCAGGCTCTAGGAGGTAGGCAGGCAGAAAGGAGTGTTTGTCTCAGTGTACAGACTTAGGAGAGGCCTAAAGGGGTAGCACGGCCAGGACTCGAATCCAGGTCTCCTGGCTCCTAGTCTAAGGCCCTATAGGGACTCCCTTCCTGACCCAAGCATGGCTTCCCTGGGTGCTGAGCGAAGCCCTCAGTGTCCTGTCAGAGTATGGAACAGAGCTTAGGAAAGCCTTCACCCCTTCAGGTTGTGGGATCTGTCCTTTTGCCTCCAACCTCCCATCATGACTGCCCTGCCCCCCAGCAGCCTATGCTGAGCTGTTCCCCAGGGCAGAGGCGAGGCAGGAGCAGCCCAGTGTGGTAAGGTGATGTGTACAAAGTCCCCACATGTGCCTGGCTACATAGTGCTTGCTGGAAGCTAGGTACTTAGTCTATACCCTACTTGGGTTGTTTTACTTAATGCTCCTAACAGCCCTGAACGGTAGGTTTTATTATCCCCAATTTACAAATGAGACTTGGAGAGTGAAGTGATTTGCCCAAAATCAAAGTGATCTAAATTTAAATCTAGGCTCCAAAACTTCACTGTTCCTCCTGGGCTATTCTGCCTGCCAGCACCTACTTCATCCGGGCACCGAGGCCACCAGGTGTGCCTGTGATCACTAGTACTAAGTAGGCTGGGCCTCTGCCCCCTGAGAACCCTTGGTCTAAAATGAGAGGAGCAAGGGCAGCTCTGCAGCTGTGCCGCTGCTGGCCCACCCTGTCTGGCCAGCAAGGGAGTTGGCCTTGCCCCCTGCTATCAGAGTGAGTCAGGCCAATCCCACTCCCCAGCACAGTGCAGGGCCTTGTCACCGCACAAGAAGCTCTGTTTGTTTAGGACCTACCCAGAGGTGCGGAGTGTTTGAGGAAGGAAGCTACTGTGGGGCAAGTGAGGGACTGAGCCAAGCGAAACTAAGCCCGAAAACTGGGCTGACAGAATTTAGGAGACTCAGTAAGAGCTGGGTTCTACTTAGAAATGAAGCTGAAGCTATTTACTGAGAGAGCTGAGGGGGGTCTTTTCTCCCTCGTGGGCCTCCTTTCTATCTGTACACGTGAAGAGCAGGCTGGATGGACTCTCAGCCCCCTAGCCCAAGTTGGGGCAAAATAAGGAAACAAGGGTGGTAAGGATATTACTTAGCACTTCAGGCACTCAGATGTTCAGTTGGAATGTGTTTTGGGAAGAGGAACTAACCCTGGGCATCCCTACTTCCCCAACAGCTGCCCAGGGCCCCCTGCTTCTGAAGAGTGGCTACCTTCCTGGAGTCACTGGGCATAGTCCCCAGCACTGGGTAGGGGCAGTTGAGAGCTTTGGTCCCTATTTCAGAAAAGGGTTAGGAACGGAGGTGAGAGGTGCCTGGAGTGGACCCCCACTCCTTCTTTGGGTGTCTGCCACAATCCAGGCCCCCTTTCCTGGGAGGAAGGCATGGAACCTAGATGGACCATGGACAACATTCCGGTTTTCCCTGTCCTAGCCTGGGGGACTAGGATAATCTCATAGCTCAGGATTTCAGAGAAAGGGTATCACCTGCTCCATCTAAGCCCATACCAGGAGGGGAAGGGCTGAGGTCAATCATTAGCTAAGCAGTTCCTACCACTCCCACCCCCAGGGCCCATACTGGGAACTGCTCTGGGTTGTAGATCTAGAAATCTAGGTTTTCATATCAGCTTTGCTGTAGAATTGATATGACAAGTTATACTCTCTCTGGGTCTGCTTCCCCATCTGTTGAACTAGGCAAGGTATGGGGATCTCACCAGTAAGGACCTCACCAGTAAGACTCTTTGAATCTTTATTCTTCCCCATCCCAACACCACACTCTCCTAGACCAAAGACCCTCCTTGCCTTTAACAGGTCTTGGCCTTGCTCCAGGATTCTTTGCTGCATCGCAGAAGTCCCTCCCCAACCAGCAGGCTGAGCCTTGGGTTGTAGCTGGTAATGGGCCTTTAGCCGCACCCTACCAACTAGGCTCACAGACAGTGATCAAAGCCTGGTTACACACCACTGCAGGACAAGGTCAGACTGGCTGGTGAGAAAGAGGGCATCCTCCAGCGACAGTCCTTTTCCCTAACCCAACATGGAGGGTCAGGGGTTGTTGATAACTGTGCAGGCCACTATCTGACCTCCTCCTCACATCCCATTCCTGTAGTTCCCCACTCTTCCGTCTTCCCTACTCTTCCGTCTCCCTCCTCCTGGGGATTCCCTACTTCTTTAGGCCTCAGTACACTCCCTATCACCCCCATTCCAGGTCTGTGTTCTGTCTCCCATTCCTAAACCACCTATGCTTCTGTTCTTTTCGTCCCCTAGCTAGCTTCCCACCTTCTGCAATCAATGCTCTTTTCATCCAAACCCAGTCCCTACCTCCAGATCATGTACACCTCTTCCTCGAAAGCGCCTCCCTGCCCCCCACTCCCCCACCCCACCCCCCCACCCCCATGGACCAGCACATCTGCCGCCTCCTTGCTCCTCCCTACCTGGGAATCCCTCACGCCAGATTCAGACTATGAAAGCCCCCTCTCAATAGGCCTCGCATGCCCTAGCCCAGGATGCCCCCTTCTCCGCGTCTCCCTACTCCCCAACCTTGACCGGGAGGGATGCGGCAGGCGGGCAGGGTACTAGCCCCGGCGCGAGCGCTGCGCCGGGCTGGGCACGCAGCCAGCCCCTCCCCAGCCCAGCATCCCGGGCCGCGCTCACCGATTGACTTCATGTAGTCATCGAAATTCTTGCTGTCCACTAGCTTCCAGGTGCCCACGAAAACGTCCACCATGGTGAGGCTGGGCTAGGCTGAGAAATAAGAGACAACAGAGCAGACGTGCGAGCACTCGGAGACCCGCAGCTCCCAGCCCGCGCCGCTTTAAATAGCCCTTGTATCACGTGATGAGGCGTGGCCCACACCCGGGCTCCCGAAATAGGAAGCCGCCGGCTGTCGCTCACTCGCCGGGGGCTGGCCGCCCATCCCCCAACCCGCCGAGCCGGGGAGGGGGCAGTGAGTGGCGCCCGGCTCGCTTGCGTCAGCGCGGGTACCCGGCCGCCAAGTCCCTGCTCTGGGCTGGCAGAACCTGCCCTCTTCCCTGGCCTCAAGGCTCTCTTCGGAATCTGAGAAAGAAGCAGCTGGGGGCACGGTGCCCGCAGGCTGGGGCACACGCCACGGACATCTTCCGTCGCCGAGGTTGGGATTAGAGCAGAGATGAGAAGGAGAAAGGAAACTCGCCCGTGAGCTGATGCCCACGCCGGGAAAGCTCTGGCTGACTCTCGCGGCGCAGGCATCTTGGTGCTTATTTTATAGGTGAGGAGTCCAAGACTCAGAGGAGTACTAACAAGGTCGCAGGAAAAAAGGAGAGGGTGGATTGGAGCCCAGATTGCAAAGCTGGGCCAGCCGGCTCCAGAACTCGCGCTCTGCAGCCACTCCCCACTGCCCGGTGGCGGGGAGAGCCACCACGGGCACCGTCGGCGGCTGAGCAGCCCCTGTGCCCTCTGTCTCCCGCCGCGCCGCGCCTGCCCGACACGTGCTCGCCCCTCCCTTCGGAATGTCTCCCGCGCGCGCCTTTCCGCCCTGCTGTCCAACTCCCCATCCACCCTGCCACTGCTCCAGGCTTTTCTGACGTCTACGCACAGCTCTGAGCATTTGGTCAGGTCACCCTCCTTCAGAAATTCTGTCCCTCCAGCCAGCTCTTCAAGGCCCAAGGGCAGCGCCCCCACCTCCCTGACTGCCGCAGCCCCGCCTGCCGCCCTTTCTCTGGCCTCTGCACACCAGCAGGCAGCTTGCGCTTTCAGAGACCGTCAGTCACCTCCTTTAAAGAGCCTACTTATGGTTGTTTGGCACTTTAGAGTTTACAAAGCACTTTTAATATAAGATCCACTTTGTATTAATGTTTATTGCATGCTGAGGGCTTTAAGTACATTGTCTCATTGAACTTTTTAAAACAAAGTCCATGAGTAGGTGTTATTGTTATCCCTGTTTTATGGATGAGCAAACTGAAGCTTAGAGGAGTCCAGTCATTTCTGAATCCAGCAGTTCTTAAAGCACCTGCTTTGTGCCACGCCCTGGCTCAGCTCTGGAGAGACAACCATGGATAAGACACACACTCGCACAGCTCACCTTTGGGTGGGCAGACCCAAAACTAGTGTGGTGACCAGGGGGAGACCTGTCCTGATCTGAGGGTTCAGGGGAGACTTCCCAGAGGAATGTGGTGCAAGCAAATTCCTGACAGATAGGAGGCCCAGGGTACGAAAGTGGTGCCTAACTGAACTTCAGCCAGCAGAGGTCGGTCCAGGGGGACCCTGGGGCCCTGGCAGCTCTGCCACACATGTACCATGTGGCAGGCCCTCCCCCCTGGGCCTCTGTTTCTCATGTGGAAGTGGAGAACATCTGCCCCTAACTCCCTTCCCTTGACATTCTGGAAAGGAGGCCAGGGAGGAAGAGCCCTCTCTTCCCCAATGTCTTGGTTCTTTTGGACAGGTCCACTTGCCAGAATACTGAGGGGCCTATTTCTGCAAAAGCTGCTGGGACAGGCCTCAGGGCTGGGCATGGAGCCCTGGTGACCTCACTACCGGAGCAAGTGCAGGTGGAGGAGGGGAGTGGGATGGTTTTTAACTGAAGGTCACAGCCTTTAGACGCAGGGCCACCTCTCTCAAGGACCGAGTGCTGGGGACCAGAGGTGTCTCCCTGTGCGCTCCTTATAATGCAGTGGTAGAGACCTGGGGCTAGGCTAATAGCTGCTGGCAGATAGATCTGTGTTCCCATTCGGATTCCATTGAGTACTAGCTGTGTGGCTGTGGGCAATTCACTTAAGCTACTCTAAGTCTCAGTTTCCTCTTGAAAATGGAGATAATGACAGTATTTACCCTGACAGAGGTGTTTGGGGATCAAATGAGATAATGCATTTAAAATGCTGAGCGTGACAGATGTGATACGTGTTCACTGATGCTGCTGCTGCTGTCTTCATGATTATCTCTGTGGGGAGTGCAGGACTCCTAGATCTGCTCTCAGCTCTGCCCCTCCCCTGCTGGGCCACCCAAGGCAGATAGCTCTGCTTCTCTAATCCTCAGTTTTCTTATTTCTGAGATGGGATTAGAAACTGCTGCAGCTGTGAGGAAGGGGCTAGGGAGATCTTCAGGATGGGTTGGTGGGGACACTGCCAGAAAGTCCTTTTGCTCCCTCTCTTGGCTCTGCCTAAGTTGAACAGCATGGTGCTTTGAGGAACTCGAGACAAACCCTAGGCCCACTATTCTCGCTGCCCTAAACTCATCTCCCCCACCACGCTCAGACCTGGTCACCAAAATTGACTCCTATGCCGCATCCTATCTCCTTTACACCTGGTTTTCATTCTGCTCCCTTCTAAGTATGTACAGCTTTCTCCTCATCCCTCTGATTACCTGCATCCTCCTTGCCCTGTTATGCTCCCTATATCTGGGGGGAAGAAGGTTAAGGGGAGGGAACCCTGTCCCTTTTCCTGCCCCTTTTCTTGCCCTTAGCAGGTCCAGATATTGATATAACATCTGGCACGCAGCAGGACCAGTCCCTGCCAAGAGCAGCATCTCCCCAGCCCTCGCCCTATGGTGATGTCACTGTTCTATGTTTCCACGGCAACCGCAGGCTGGGAAGATGGAGAACAGGAGAGATGAGTAACCAGGAGAGAGCCAATGAGATGGGCCAGCAGCACCGGATGATCCATGGGGCCAGGAGGAGAAGGGGAGAGGGAGCCCTGCTCAGCATCTTCAGCTGTTCCCTGGCCTCTCCCTGCCATCTGGACGCCTCCACTAGGGGATGTGCTGCTGGTATAGGGAAATATGCAAGAGCTAGAGGCCAAAGAAGCTCAGCTGGAGGCTCCACTGACCCAAGAACATGGAGACCTCCTTTACCCCTTCAGGGCCTACGTCTGTGGATGCTGACCATCCCCACCCCCAGTACCTGCAACTGGGAATTTTTCTCTTTGGCTGGTAACGCTGGTGGGGCTCTCTGTCTCTGCCATGGAATCATCAAGTCTTAGACAGCCCTTCTCTCCACACCCTCTATACCCTCCCTTGATTCGTGATGTATTCAGAAGGAGTATCTTTGGAAAGAGGCCTGGTTCTAAATCCCAAGCCTGCCACTTACTAGCTAGAGACCCGGAGCAAGTCCCTTCCCCTTTCTGAGTCTCCTTTCGCCCAAATGGAGGAAGGCCCTGTACTTCTCAAGGCTGTCATGAGAGTTAAAAGAGATATCTTATGGAAAGCCAAACACACACTAATATTCGATGAATGGTGACTTCCTTATCCCTTCTGGGTCTCCTCCCCAGGGCAGTTGTCCCAGAGGTGCACAAGAATGAGCCAAGGCCCTCTGAGACCTTGAATCAATAGAAAAGGACCCCAGTATATCTCCCTCTCATCCTCACTGAGGTCATTGCGTGCCTTCAGACACTGCAGAGGAGTTTCCTCAGCTCTCCCTTTCTCTCCCTTTAGATAATCCATCCGTTCTATCAGTCTTAATTGAGCACCTCCTACACCCAGGCACTGCGAGGGGCTCGGTGGGGAGTCATGGTGAACAGGAGTGCCGCAGCCCCTGCCTTCCCTGAACTCACCTGGAGGGGACTGCAGCCACCGTGGGTAGAATGGGGTGTTCTTTCTGCCACCAGGAAATCGCTTCCTTATTCCCCAAGAGTTCTAGATACTGAGGGTCTGAGAAAACAAATGATGGCAAAAGATAGAGGTTTACTCAACAGCAATTGCTTCTGAGAAACTGCTGCCGTGGCGGAGTGCTCCCTGGAAGGAGAACAATGGGTCTCCCTCCCCAGGGAAGAGAGGTGCGGGCAGTGCAGAGCGGATGGGCAGTCACCTCTGCCTTCCCAGAAACTAGCTGTCATCCCTCCTGTTGCTGACAGAATAAAGTCCAAACTCTAGCCTTGTCCCATCTGTTTCACTAGTCTAGTTTATTACTGAAATCCTACTCCAGGAAGTGTGCCTGGCAGATAGCAGGCACGAATGAATATTGAGTATTGAATGAATGAATGAGTATATTGCATATTGAATGAATGAATAAGTGAGTGTCCACCTTTCTGTCTTTCTGTCTACCTTTCTAGCTTTAGGGGCTCAGAGTTAGACTCCCTTGGGTTCCAGTCCTGCCCCTGTTACTTACATACCAGCTGTGTGACCTCGAGCAAGTCACTATCTCTCTGGGTCTTATTTTGTTCATCTGCAAAAAGCACAGTATGATTCCCACCCAGCCAGCCTCCCAAGGACCAGGGGGAGATAAGGTAGGATAAGCTTGGGAATGCAGTACAGAGGTTAATTGTTTCTCTTCTCAGCCTCCTTTCCTGGCTGCCCACGGCTCTCCGCACCAGCCCCACAGCCCCCAGGCTCTGCCCCGCTGCCTGCCAAGCTCTCCACACTGCAGCCACTCTGCCCTTTTTGTACCTCAAAGGGATGCTATGTTTCTCTCTTGCTCTTTGCCTAGAATACTCTTCCTTCCTCGCCCCCCCTCTTTTAGTTAACTCCTATTCACTTTTTAGCTTTTTGTCCCTTCCTCCGGGAAGCCCCATCCTCCTATCATAGCACCTGCCCTGCTGTCATGGGTCCATTTGTTTCAGAATCTGTCTTTCCTGTTACACCCGAAAGCCTGCGAGAGCTCTCTGCTGTGTCCACAGTGCCTAGTGCAGGGCTTGGCACAGATTTGTGGAGTGGGCACACAGTCCCTCTGGAGCAAAGAAAGCCACTTGACCTCTTCAGTGTTCTCTCTGAAAATTCTGCCCCCCCACCCCCTGCAACTTTCCTCCTGCCAAAGTGTCCTGTCTCGTGTCCTCTTTTTCACTCCATCCCGAGGGCCATGAGACTGGCCATTTCTGGTGTGCAGTGGGGCCCTGAGTACTTCCAGGTGAGCACTGCCCTTCTGGGCTCGTCGCTGTGGCCTGAGTGTCAACAGTAGCTCTCTTGGGGACAGGGCTGTTCCCAGGAAGTAATCAAACCAGATCCCAGACTCCGGCTGCCCCTGGCTCCTTCCCCAGACTACTCCTCTATCAAATGAAAAATTTGCCTCTGCAAAAATACAAATAATACTGGATTAGGTAAAGTCGAATTAGAAAAGTAAACCTAATGCTTATAAAATAGCCCACCACACCCCCTGAAGTCTGGGGCGTGTACCATGTGACCTGGCCCCAAACGAATGGGTCAATGGTCACCCCCCCAGGGTGCAGTTCATTCAGGGACAGCCTGCTCAAGATTCTGGAAAGATTCCAGGAGCTCTGGGAGGCCTGATGAGCCTGGTTGGTGTGGACAGGTGACCACTGTGTGTCCTCAGGTGAGGAGAGTTGGCAAGCCACAGCAAGAGGGGTGGCAGGGGGTGGATCTTGGCTTCAGGAGCCTGGGGCCAGGCAGGTACAGAGCCAAGGCTATCAGCCTGGCGTGGGCTTTTTTAGGGGCCTGGATCTTGGGGCTGGCTGGGTCGGTGGGGGGGTGGCATCTCTGGGCTCTGTAGTAAATAAAGATACTACATAGGAAAAGGAAGGAGCCATTTGCAGGAAGGACTGGGTGGGCTGAGAGGTGAGAGATTTCCGCTTCTGGAGGTAGGAGGTGGGAAGACCAAGCGATTAGAAGGATGGGATCAGGGTCAGGAGGGGATGATGTCAGATGAGTAGTGGGGTTGTCCAGTGCAGGGGCAAGAAGAGCCCAGGGTGGCATCAGGAGCCAAGGGCTGGCTTCTGCCCAGTCCCCCGCTCCGCTTGGGGAAACAGTGTGTGAGCTGTCACGGCAGGGGGGAGGCAGGGGAAGGACCACTGGCAGGGCAGTTGGGAGACATGAGACCAGCCGTGTGAACTTGGCCAGCCAATCTCTCTGTGCCTGTTTCCTCCACTGTGTGATGGAGATAGTAATGTCTACCTTTCAGGGTTGTTGGAAGGAACAATAAGATTGTGGGTGTAGAGAAGCTTTGTGTCCTGTAAAGTGTGGTGCAGAAGATGATTGCTAACATCAATGAGCGCTTACTGAGTGCCAGGCACTGGAAGTAGCAGCTTTCTTTTTTTTTTTATAATTTTATTTATTTATTTATTTTTTCCCCCAAAACCCCAGTAGATAGTTGTATGTCACAGCTGCACATCCTTCTACTTGCTATATGTGGGATGCGGCCTCAGCATGGCTGGAGAAGCGGTGCGTTGGTGCGCACCCGGGATCCGAACCCAGGCCGCCAGTAGTGGAGCGCACTCGCTTAACCGCTAAGCCATGGCACCAGCCCATGCAGCTTTCTTTTAACTCTTGTAATCCTGACAATAACCCGGTGATGCTCCTGCCCCCAATTTACAGAGGACAGCCAGAATTTGGACCCAGGAAGACTGGTTCTAGATCTTGTACGGCTTACCCCTACTCCACATTGCCTTTCCCAGTGATAGTCTTTGCTCTGCCTTGCTCTGTGACCTTGGGACAGTCTCTTCCCTTCAGTGTCCCCAATTCCACGGTAGGGTGTTGGGCCAGATAGTCTCTTTAATCTTTCAAGCTTTGGCAGTTGGTGGTTCAGGAAAGGAACTTCCAAGTGGGGAAGAGGGTAAGGTGGGCCAGAACGGGGAGAGGACAAATGTTTCCAGTGTCCCTGCCCCAGCCCTACCCCCTCCTCAGCGGGAGGCTGGCAGGCTCCCCTTTGCCCTATAAGCTGTGGGGCCAAGGAAACAGGTGATGCTCAGCCCCAGCCTGAAATACTCACTGGTTATTGAGGGTCACTGAGGTCTGAGTGCCAGGCTGCCCGCCAACAGTCAGGCAGGGCCCATCTGCCTTGGCTAGCAGACCCCAGAGGGCAGCAGGGCCACAGGCTGCCTGAGCCACACCTCTCAGTCTCCACCCGCCCACTCTGGGCCACCACCCCCTGACTCAGAATTGGTTTATCTGGGCACCAGGCCTGATCTGGGGCCTGGGGATGTGGCTATTTCTAGATATCCTCCCTGTCTCCTTGGCCTGGGCCTCCAGCCAGGTCAGGGGACACACACACACACACACATTCTCTCTCTCTCTTTCTCTGTTACTCATTGAACTTGACTGCCACTAGCTTGGTGCCTGGCCCCATGCTGGGTACTGACTACTAACAGATGACCAGACTTGGTTCCTGCTCTTATAGAGAGATGAATGTGTCTACAGACTATGACAATACAGGAGGGCTGTCACTATCTCAGAGAGTTGTACACGGACCACAGCAGACCAGGGAGGGAGCCACTCACTCTGCCAGGAGGGTCAGGAAAGGCTTCACACAGGAGGTACCCTTTGGGCTGGGTCTTGAAGGATACATAGGAGTCTGCTAGATGTGGGGAGAGGAATCAGGAAGGCAGAGGAAGAAGGGATAGTTAAGGAAGGATGAGATTTTCCTGATGATTGATCAGGATGATTTTATCAGAGGATAGAAGTGGCAAGTGACGAGACTGGGAAGATAGTTTAGGGCCAGACAGGGAAAGGCCTTGCCCAACATCAAGGAGGCTGGCCTTTCCTCTGAAGGCAATGGAGAATCACTGAGGGCTTGGGGCAGGGGAGCACCATAATCTGATTCGCGTTATGGGAAGAGTTCTCTGGCTGTTGTGTGGCAGCTGGACTGGAGACTGGTTAGGAAGCTGTGGCAGCCGTCCCGGTCTTCTCACCCACGCCTGCAGCCAGCAGGAAGGGGAACGGGGCCGGGAGCAGGGGCACGACACGCTTCTCCCAATTAAAGGTGTGATCTGGCAGCTGCGCACGTCTCTTTCTTGGCCAGAAATTAGGCACACGGCCACGTCTAGCTGTAAGCGAGACTGGGAAACATGGTCATTATTCTGGACTGCCTGTTAGTCTAGCAAAGGAGAGAATGGCTATGAGTCGGCTAGAGGTCCCTGACACAATGGTTAGAAGTCTGTCTCTGAAATCAGATTTCCTGAGTTTCAGTGCCACCTTACCACTCACCAGCTGTGTGGGCGGGCGACTTACCCTCTCTGTGACTCAGTCGCCTCATCTGAGGGTACAGTGAGCTAACATGCCAGGTCTTAGAGTTGAGCTGGGCACATAGTGAGGCTCAGAGCTGTCTTTAGTTTCTGAGAGAAGGGGGTGTTCTGGGGACAGATGCTGCCTGAGTCCCCTGGCAGAGCTGAGGCACCCCTAGGGGGCTGATATATGGCTCAGGCAGCCAGGACTATGTAGCCCCTGTCCCTGAAACCAATGGTTTAGCTGAGGCAGAGGATGCTGGGAGCAGGGCCTGGGGGGCCTGGGAAAAGAAAGGCTGATTTTGGAGGGGATTCAAGAACAGGCAGCCCCAGCTGGTGGAAATGCAAACTGGTGCAGCCACTACGGAAAACAGTATGGAGATTCCTCCAAAAATTAAGAATTTTTGGTTACCATACTATCCAGCTATTCCACTGCTGGGTGTTTATCCAAAGAACATGAAAACATGCATGCGTAAAGATACACGCACCCCTGTGTTCATTGCAGCGTTATTCACAATAGCCAAGACTCGGAAACAATCTAAGTGCCCATCAAGGGACGAATGGGTAAAGAAGATGTGGCATATATACACAATGGAATACTACTCAGCCATAAAAAAGATGAAATCTTGCCATTTGTGACAACATGGATAGACCTTAAGGGTATTATGCTAAGTGAAGTAAACCAGAGGGAGAAAGTCAAATACCACATGATCTCACTCATAAACAGAAGATAAAAACAACAACAAACAAACAGATAGATACAGAGATTAGATTGGTGCTCACCAGAGGAAGAGGGGAGGGAGGAGGGCAAAAGGGGTGATTGGGCACACGTGTACAGTGATGGATGGTAATTAGTCTTTTTTAAATATATATAACCTTTTATTACCTGACTTTTTTTTAAATTTATCTTTTTGAGGAAGATTGGCCCTGAGCTAACATCTGTTGCCAATCTTTCTCCTTTTTTCCTTTTTTCTCCCCAAAGCCCCAGTAGGTAGTTGTATGTCATAGTTGTACATCCTTCTAGTTGCTCTATATGGGACACCGCCTCAGCATTGCTTGATGAGTGGTGAGTAGTATGAGCGGTGAGTAGGTCTGCGCCCAGGATCTGAACCTGCGAACCCTGGGCCACCGAAGCGGAGTGCCTGAACTTAAGTGCTACACCACCAGGCTGGCCCCCTGTAATTAGTTCTTGAGTGGTAAACATGACATAGTCTACACAGAAATCCAAATATAATGATGTACACCTGAAATTTATATAATGTTATAAACCAGTGTTACCTCAATACAAAAATAAAAATAAAAAAGAAATATTTATGAAGCAAAACAAAAAAAGAGAGACTGAATTATCTTTCTAGTCTTATTATAGAAAATATCATACAGTTGTCACAGAAGTGATAAAAGAGGGTGCAGCCAAAAAAAGTAAGAAAAAATGTATTACAGAACAGCGTTGGGCAGTTAACAAAAATTTGTTATTATTTTGGATTTATATTGTTTGTGGTATTTGCCAGTTTTTTAAACTTTAAAAGTTGTCATTTTTTTCTCATTCTAAATAAATATTCACTTTCAAAAAAAAAAAAAAAAAAGAAAGAAAGAACAAGGCAGCCCAAGAAAAGATATCCCTGGTTAGTTTTGAGTCAAGGGCACTTGAAGCAGGGCTCAGACTCACAGCTGCTGTGTGACCCCAGGCCTCCAGCCACCACTGCCCCTCTCTGGACCTGGGTCTTCCCCTCTGGAGGCTGGGGATCACCTATCCCGGCCCTCCTGCCCTGTGACTGTGAAGATTGGAAGTGGGTCCTGGCTCTGGAATTGGGTTGCACCTGCAGGGCTGAGCCAGGGGAGGGATGGGTCGCCGCAGATGACAGCGCGCCCCCTCCTGGGAAGGGGGAGCATTGCAGCTCTGTCCTGCTGAGCCATTTGCCTGTCCTACCTTCTGCCTTGTTTGGCCTGTGCTCTCTTTCCCACGCTATTGGCTGTAAAACCAGGTGAGATAAGGGACCTAATGTGGGAGGGAGAGGAGGAGATCCCAGAAGGATTGGGGTGGGAGGGAGGAGTAGGGGGAAGATATAGCAACTTCAGGAAAAAGGCAGAGGGGTAAGATTGAGGGCTCGTGGGCAGGGAAAATGAGAAGCTTAAAGCGAGGGGGGAGGTGTTTAGAGTCAGCTTTGGAGGGACCCGTTCTCCCCATATTCAGGCCCAGATGGAGAGCTTGCTGAGGGCAGGCACTGTGACCTATTCCTCCCTCTGTCCCCTCCCAGGGCACCGCCTAGGCCCCCACAGAAAACAGGTCAGCTGTCAGCATTCGTTGGTTGAACTCCAGACTCAGCCGCCTGCCCCGGGCCTTCATGAAGCAACCCACCAGGCCCTGCTCAGGGGAAGATCTGAAAGGCAGCCTTGGGGGGAATGAGAGGCAGCTGGGCTGCAGGAGACCAGGTCCCAGGCAAGGCTCCCTCATTGCCTTGCTCTGTGACCTGGGACAACCCACTTGCACCCTGGGGTGGTCTCCCCATCTGAGTAACGTGAGGTGGGGACTGTGGTTTGAGAGCTATTTTTACACCAGAGATCCTGTCTTCAAACACATTCTTAGGTGGAAGTCCAGGAGATGAGACAAATAAAAGGGAGTTGTACTGGTGGAAGCCAGGAAGGGAGCTGGAACCTACTTGTATGGGGTGAGTCAGTGTAAAAAGTGCTGGAATGGGGGCCGGCCCCCTGGCGTAGCGGCTGAGTGCGCGCGCTCCACTCTGGCAGCCCGGGGTTCGGATCCTAGGCGCACACAGTTGCACCACTTGTCAGGCCATGCTGTGGTGGCGTCCCACATAAACTGGAGGAAGATGGGCAAAGATGTTAGCTCAGGGCCAGTCTTCCTCAGCAAAAAGAGGAGGATTGGCATGGATGTTAGCTCAGCGCTGATCTTCCTCACACACACACACAAATATATGAAAAGAAAAAGAAAAAAAAGAAAAAAGAGTGCTGGAATGGACCTCCGGGCCTCAGCAGGCCTGGCTGCCACACCCCTGCCTGTTCTTTCTGCAACCTGGAGGTGGGGGTGGTGGGGGTTGTAGGTGTCCAAGAAACTTTGGCAAAAAACAGGCAGAGCCCTCCCCAGGTTACCCTTCCATCCCTGGGAGCCAGCCCTACCCACAAAGACACAGTGGTCCCACCCCAGGCCCCTGGGCTGGAGGGAGGGACCCCAGAAATAGTCTTCAGATCCCAGGGCCTCTGGGTGTTAGCAGGGTTTGGAGTCCTGAGTAGGAGGATGAGGAGAGGAGACATGAGGGGGATCCACGAGATTTGGAATCAAGAGGCACTCGATGCCACCTGGCTAAGTGATCTGGAGCAGCCACTGCGCCTCTCTGGGTCTCAGTTTCCCCATGTGTACAATGAGGGATGAATGCGATGATATCCTCAAACCCTTTCTCATTTGTGGCTGGAGCAAGGATGGGAGTGGGGAGGGGGTGGAGATTGTGTGGGTGCTGAGTTTCCCAAGAGAGATGGAATCCTGCTTGTAGTTCAGAGGCAGTGATGGCGGGTGCAGCATCAGGGGCATGGAGTGGATGGGGGCAGGTGGGGTAGGATTGACAGGAAGACTTATTAGGCCCGGGTTCTGAGGCTAAGTTGGTGTGTGTTGTCCCTTCTCAGGGCCACATTTTCCTCATCTGTCTAAGAGGACCAGATTCTCCCAGTCTAGGGGTCAGTGACTGTGTCTGGGGCAGGGGTCTGGAGCTGGCCCAGGGCCTGGTTCCCCTTGTGCAGAGCAGAGTGGCTGTCACAGGCAGGGGGAACCTGAGAGTCAGGTAGGATGAAAGTGCTGAAGGGAACTTAGGGGTCATAACGTTCACCAGTTTTGGTTTACAGATGGGGAAACTGAGGCAAGAGGAGCGACCAGTTGCGCAGGGTCCCAGAATGGGTTGGGGGCAGAGGCAGGACCAGAGCCAGGACTCCTGACCTTCTCCTCACAGGAAGCCCTGAGTGGGAAGTGCAGGGAGTGGGTTGTCTGGGAAGTAGGGAGACTGACCCCTCCCTGATCCCTGGGGGAGCGGGGGGGAGGATGGAGATGACACCTGTGGAGATTGTGGTGCTAGTGTGCACCCGGCCAGTGTGGGTTCCCCTCTCCCTCCTCCCTCTGCCCGTCCTGCGCTCTCCCCAGGACGGGTGATCTCGGCGCTCTCCAGTTGCCTGTCCCATCTTCCCACGGGGGCGGGGCTCGGGGTGCAGGGGGCATTGGGAATTTACAGAGACAGAGGGGTCTTGGGCTGGGGGGGTGCAGTGAGGAACTGAGCACAGAGGCTTCTCCTTGGGTCTGGGGTGGGGATGGGGTAGGTTTGCCTTGTAATTTATAGAATTCCTGCAGAGACCAGCATTCTGGTCCTCAAGTCCAGAGGAAGAGACATCCCAGACATGCACATGCATGCACACACGCATATAACCACACGTGACCTCACACACACACCCAGACACACACACACATCCTCTACTCTTGACCGGTTATGTAAGTGGTGGGGCCCAATACAAAGTGAAAATGTGGGCCCCTTGTTCAAAAATCATTCAGAAGTTCAAGATGGTGACAGCAGAGCATTAAACCAAGGGTGAGGCCCTTCTGAGAGCAGGGCCCTGTTTGGCTGCATGGGTCTCACACCCACGAAGCTGGCCACATCCCCAAAACATTTGAACCATTCCCTGGGGACCCACAGTCCCACAAATACCATCCTGCGAGAGCCACGTGCTCACCCAGAGACAGACATTCACACCCTTAGACCCACCATCACTGAGGGCACTCACTGCCCTCCCCCGAGAAACACACAACTACACCAGTCCTCGCGCTGCTGGAGCCTCACACAGAGCCACAGCCCCTCCCAGCTGGGCAGGTCCAGCCACCCCCACCAGGGTGGCCACAGTACGCTTACACTCACCTCTTCTCTGGGCTGCTACGTTCTCTTCTACCCTCCCGCTCCACACAACTCCTTTCCCTACACACAGCAGCCTGCCTGCTGGCTTAGCGGGGGATGATAGAGGAGAGGGCAATACCAGCCCCTCTGCCCACTCTTTGTGCCAGCCTGCAGGGGCCCCGCTGAGAATGAGATGCCAATAATGGGGTTCAGGGCAGGCCACCCCAAAGATGTGCCACTCTAGTATGGGGATTATTTCGAGCTGAAGACAGTAAAGGCTCAGAAGACTCTGAAAGAAACTTGGACCTCTCCTCGACCAACTGCCTAAAAGGATTTAAGATAGAAGGCCTGTCCTGGGGACAGGCCATCACCATAGTTAACTCTGGGTATGGATAGACCCGGGGAGGGTCCTTGCTAAACCCATTCTTATCAAAGTTCTGTTTACCCAACATTTGCATTTCTAAGGGAAATCTCCATTTGTAAAGGTATCTTCCTCTCTGTACCAGGAAGAAGGGGGGATGACCTCATCTCTAGAAACTTGTCAGTGAGGAAGGTGAGGCTTTAAATCTGTATAATAACCTTACTCTTGTTTACTGTGCTTTTCTGGTAATCTCCCAAAGCCGACTCCCCTAACCCCCAACATCCTCCTTTGTCTTTACCTGCATATGCTATTTAAGATGAGAACCTCCGCCATTTTGTTGAGTTACTCAGTTTCCCTGGTCTCACCCATGTATACATGTTATAAAGCTTTGATTTTCTCCTGCTATTCGGTCTCATGTCAATTTAATTTGTAGCCCAGCCAGAAAGGACCCAGAGTGGGTAGAGGATAATCTTCCTCCCCATCACCAATCATAATCATAATCATGATCAGAATAATACCTAACACTTGTTGAACACTTACCATCTGCCAGGCACTGTTCTAACACTATAAATACTAACTCATTTAATCCTCACAACCTTATGAGGTAGGTATGTTAACACCCAAAGGAGGGGTTGTCTGCCCGCTGCAAGATGTTCCAATAGTCAAGAGGCAAGGTGGTAGGAGAGAAAGGACTTTTTATCACAGCTTGCTAGTAAGAGGGAAGATGGCTGACGAATGTCTGAAAGAACCATCTTACAGAACAAAGATTACAGGCCAGTTATATAGGGGCAGGTCTCCAGGTGGGGGAGGCCTCTGGTCTCAGGGTGGGGCATCCATCTGATCTCCGGGTGGAGGCAGATATCTTGTCTTAGTTCCTGATAGTCTTGGGTATTACTGGACATGCATCAGAGACTGGAGTAATGCCCTGTACCCTGATCTTTCCGTTGTCCTTGATGATGGCTCTCAGCATAGACTCTCTGCCCAGGGGTCACCACATTCCTAAGGAGCTCAAGAGAACAAAGTTATCAACTTACAGCAGCTGGGAAGGGCCATACAATCCACAGAGCTTGTCTGGGTTAGTTAATCAGAGGTCACTCAAAGCTACAATAGGGTTTCTTTTCTACAATATGGCTTCCCTTATGTCAACCTTGTGTTGAGCTGGTATCAGGTACTCTTACTTATTCCCATTTTACAGATAAGGAAACTGAGGCACAGGAAAGTTAAGTCACTTGCCTGAAATCACACAGCTAGAAAGAGAGCTGGATTTGCACTCAGGCCATCTGCTCCGCAGAGCCTGCTCTGTCAGTGGTTGTGGTTCGGTACCAGGAGTGTGTCACACTGTGGTTCCCAGGCCCGTGCCTGACAGCTCAGGACCTCTTGTGAAATGAAGAAGAAGATGATTATGATGCAGCCTCACCTGAACTGGGATCCTTGGACAACCCTGGGAGCCCCACAGTGGTCACCAGACTGCAGAAACAGATGACTTATTCTTATATTACAATCTCAATATTTGGAAGATGTCTGAGCGAGAGACGTAGTCCTTGTAAACATTTTACAAACAAAAATGTCAACTATATAATTGAGGCATTTTCAGTGATAACAATGTACATGGTTGCATCATGGACAGCCCACATGGTGGCCAGTTATCTAGAGGACTTTCTCCCCGACAGGAATGAAAGAAAACCCATCCTGCCAGTGAGTCCTGGGAGTCCAACCGGCCTCATCCATGACCTACTTTAATACCACAGACCTTGGGGAGCACCTGCCCCACTCGCCTGGCCCCTGAGGCCCTGTCCGTATCTTGTGGCCCCGCCCCTCCAGCCCCCTAGCCCTGACTGGTTGGTCCAAGAATGCTCACCTGATCCAAGCTGGCCAATCAGATCCTTTGTCTGGAGATTGTTGATCCGCGTGTTCACTGGCTTGGGCTGGTCCTGGACCTAAGAACAGGTAAACTTGTTGACTGTAAAGCAGCTGCCGACACCTCCTTGCTGTTTGCACGAAAGAAAAGAAGGAAGCTGTGTACAGGGGAAGAGAAGAATGAAGCAGAGACGAAGATGTAGGGAGGGGAAGGGGAGCTGCCGTGCTCCCGCTGATGGCCACCAGTGCTCTTCCTCTCCTACATCCATCCTTAGAACTCCTACTTTCGTTTCAGTTAGCCTGAGAAATCGCTGTGATTTGCAGTCCAATGGCCTTATTTAAGGCACTTAAACTGGAAAACGTCAAAGAAAAGACAGTACCACAAAGCTCCTGAATGTGTGGGTTTCATTGTCATTGTTGAAAATGAGAGACCCCAAAGCTGCAGAGCTACCTGTGTTCTGGGAGTGTCCCCACTGGAAGCATGAGGTCGTCTGTCTCTCAGTCCTGAAAATATTTCCCATAGTGGACATGGCTTCCCCAAGGAAAAAACAGCTTTGAAAAGGACATTATTAAACCTGGATCTGTTCAGTGGTGTGCTGGTGAAGGTTTGACAACTGGTGCTTCAGAAATCCAAATGAATACATGACATATGTACATATGTTTATTATAAATTTTACTGATAGGATGAGTAGCACACAATTTACAAATAACAACACAATGTGTGAACTCTTGATTGTAAATTCCATATAGTCAACTGATTCTCACAGAATGTTTTTGTTAATTTTTGCCTAACTCATTTCTTTTAAGTTTTCTTCTTTTTTATTACTTGATTTTTTTACATTAAGTTCTTTGATTCATACTGAGTTTGTTTAAGTGTAGGATCTAAGTTAATTTCCTTTCAAGTAGTCAACCAATTGTTCCAATATCAATTTTTATTTATTTATTTTTATTTTATTGAGATCACATTGGTTTATAACATTATGTAAATTTCAGGTGTACATCATTATATTTCAGCTTCTGTATAAACCACATTGTGTTCACCACCAAACGTCTGGTTTCCATCCATCACCATACATAGGTGCCCCTTTACCCATTTCACCCTCCCCCTACCAAACTCTTATATCGGTAGTTAACCTGTGGTTGCAATTCAACCAGAATTTTTTTTTTTTTTGTGAGGAAGATCAGCCCTGTGCTAACATCTGCCAATCCTCCTCTTTTTTTTTGCTAAGGAAGACTGGCCCAGGGCTAACATCCGTGCCCATCTTCCTCCACTTTATGTGGGACGCTGCCACAGCATGGCTTGCCAAGCGGCGCATCAGTGTGCGCCGGGATCCGAACCCATGAACCCCGGGCCGCTGCAGCGGAGCACGCGCACTTAACTGCTTGCGCCACCGGGCCAGCCCCCTCAACCAGAATTTGAAATGGAGTTGCATTCCAGTCTACTAACTCTTTTCCCAATAAATTTATCGTTATTAAATCTGATACATGATCTACCGTTACACTATTTCTCACTCTGCTATAAATATATTCATTAAACTGAAACCTCTTTCAGCTTCAGCACTTCGGTTTAGTCTGCACTATTAACCTTTTGTCCGTCACTTTTTTTAGTCTACAAAGTCAGCAAAACAACAAATGAAGCCCTGGTTTGTGGTGTTTGCCAATTCCCGTGTTGTAAATACTCCACCCTGGCCGATTTCAAGTTGCCAATGTAAGATCACAGAACAGAGCTGGGAAGAGACATGCCGAAGCCCACTATTACGCCAGAGTTCCACTGTCCAGATACAATGGATGTAGATAACCTCAAGAGGATAGATAATAGTAAAATGTAGTAAAATCATTAGGAAGTGATGAGTTTTGAGTATTATCTTTATTTTAATATGATTTATTTAATTGTAAATTTATACAATTTAATTTTTAGTAATGACTGTTCCACAACTGGCTTGCAAAATTCCTGAAACTTTAGCAACTGGCTCTTGCCAGCTGGTGTGAGCCAGCTCTGGTGCACTGCTGGACTTGTCTCCACCCAAAGGCATCCCAGGGGACGTTGTCAACAAAAGGCCCCGTGACTGCAGAGACTGTGGTGAATCCATTTGCCCTGGAAAAGTTTGAGCTGGTTTGTGCCTTGGAGCAGAGGAAGAAACTTGAAGCAATGACTCTGTCAAATTCAAGGGCAGGACACGTCAACACAGCCAGTTTGGCATGGCCATTTTGACTCCTCCACTTTAAAGTGAGAGACTGTTGTTTTTTATTATTTATTATTATTAAGACTGTTTATTATTATGATTATTAATTAATATTATTAATTATTTTATTATTAGTAGTAAATTACTGTTGTAATTTATTATTATCAACAGACATCCCTGACCCCCGGCCCCAGCCCATCTCTGCACCTCACTCTGTGTCTGAGACTCACCCCACTCATCACGGTCCGTAGTTTCCTGTTTTCACCCCAGGCACCCAGAGGAGCAGCCTTTCTTGTTCGTTAGATGTTTCCATCCCGTCACAACTTGCTTGTACTCTCTCCCAGCGAAAGGCAGAACTTTCACTAGGATCATCCATATCTTTGCACAAGCCAATGTGGCAGGAAAAATTGTTTCATTTTGGAAGAGTGCAGTGCCTGTCATGCTCCTCTTCATCATTCAAAACCCTCTCGCATGTCACCTCCCTTCTGATATCTCTTCTTCCAACAGTGCCATCATATGACTTGTCCATATTCCTCTTGTTACTTGTTCAGACTCGAATGTGAATGTTTGTTTACTAACCAGTGCCCTTGACTAGGCTGTAAATTTTCCTTCAAGGGCAAGGACTGTGTCTGTCTTGTATGCTATTGTGTGGTCAGTAGGCAGTGCAGGGTCTGGCACCCAGTATTTCCTCAATAAACATGTCAAATTTAAAAACCTGAATATATATTCAATGCCATGTGGCCTCCTATTAGTCCTGAGAGATGATTTTGACCCAGTCCCTCCCTCAAGGAAGCTCTCCTTGGGGTCCCTTGCACTTCCTCTTAATTTCCCTAAACACTTAGTTCCCACTTGGACCCCCGAATGTCAGAGCCAGAGGGGCCTGAGGCCATTTGGTACCATCAACTTGTTGTGCAGATGGGGAAACTGAGGCCCAGGGAAGGGCAGGGACTTATCTAAGCTCACACAACTCATTAATAGGATGGAAACCAAGCCTTATGCCTCCTAGGTGAGGATTCATCCTATTAACTCCCTTCTTAGAGACAAGGAAACAGGTCTAGAGAGAGGAAGATGAGCACACATAGCAAGTGAGGGGCAGAACCAGAGTCCGGGAATTCTCCTGGCCCACTCAGATCTCCTCGGGACCTTTTCCTTCCTTTGGGGCCTGGAAATGAGTCTTTTTTTTTTTTTTTTTGTGAGGAAGATCAGCCCTGAGTTAACATCCGTGCTAATCCTCCTCTTTTTGCTGAAGAAGACCTGCTCTGAGCTAACATCTATTGCCAATCCTCCTCCGTTTTCCCCCCAAAGCCCCAGTAGATAGTTGTATGTCATAGTTGCACATCCTTCTAGTTGCTGTACGTGGGACGTAGCCTCAGCATGGCCGGACAAGAGGTGCGTCGGTGCGTGCCCCGGGATCCGAACCCGAGCCGCCAGCAGAGGAGCGCGCCCACTTAACCGCTAAGCCACCAGGCCGGCCCTGGAAATGTCTTGTGGGTGCCTCCTCCATGCGCTGAGGGCCAGGGGCTGAGACTGAGGTAGGATGATTCTACTGGTCCTCCACTGGGAGCTGATGGAGGCATGCACCAGTTTGTCCACCAGGGGGCACTACAGAGCCCAGCTGGGAGAGTGGTCAGCTCACTGAACCTCGAGTCTTGGTACTGTTCATCTGTACTTGGGCCAGATGGGAAAACCGAGGCCTCAGGAGGAGAGGGACTTGCTGAGGTCACCCTGAGAGCCAGAGCCAGAGCTGGCGCTTGATCTGGGTCTCTTGACTCCAGTCATGTGCATTCCCTGGGCGGCGGAATGTGGCCTGGGGCGGGGCTTCTCCATCCCTTCAGGTCTGGAGCCTCAGGGAAGCCCCTCCTGGGCCAGGCTGTGCTGAGCCACACCTCTGGCTGGCACAGCATTGCGCCTCTCCCTGGGACGCTGACCAGTGTTGAGCCACACCTTACCTCATGCCTGCTCCGCCCAGGGGCCCCCACCCTCCCTGCTGCCCTCCTGTCATCAGTGTGGGTCTTTGTGGCTTAGGAACACTGTCATGCTCGCTGTTACCTGCTTCGTCTGTGTGGAGAAGAGAGTGGCCTGGGGTTAGACAAGATGGGCTCCAGTCAGACCAGCTCTTCAACCTCAGACCAGGTTACACGTCTGTGTGTGCCTCAGTTTCCTTGTCTGTAAAGCAGAGATTATGGTAGTTCTTACCACACAGGCTTGTTGAGAGGATTAAGTGAGAGGGCGCGTGGAGTCCTGGGAGTTCTCTGTCATGACTGAAACCTGCACTAGCATCCTGGGAGAGGTGAAGTGGCCTCCACCTTACAGATGACAGAACTGAGGCTTGAGGGGCCACACAGTGAGCAATAATAATGTGACTTTCTGGTCAAGTGCCAGGTATGATTGCCAGGCCATGACTCAGGGTGTAAGAAGCAGAACTTTCTTTTTCTTCAGTGGGGGTTGTGTCTAAGCGGGGGTGGGAGATGCATTTATGTACAGCTAAGGCTTGGGGAGGCCCTTGTATTTCCCACGTGGGTGGTGGGCTAGAGGGCACAAGAATCATTCTGCTGAGTTGGGGGTCACACTGAGGTTTGGGGTCATTCTGGTAGGTCCCCCTCTGGGCTCTGGCTGCCATCCTCAGGGCCCTCTCAGGGCCCGTGTTGTCTCTGCCCTCACCACCCTCTTCATCCTTCCGCCCCTTCCAGCCTGGAGAGGCTTCTAGTTTGCCGAACAGACCACCTGCTTGTATTGGGGGCGGGGAGAGTAGGAAAAGGATGAAATACTAGAGAGAAACCAACACATCAATGACATCAGTACGTATTTCTGGAGCACCTTTTATGGACCAAGCACTGTCCTATGCCCAGGGGTGGCAGCTGTGAGCAAGCAGACAGAGTCCTTCTCTCTGGGGAACTGGAGGGGGCAGGCAGTGATGGTCATAATGGCTACCATGTATGGAGTCCTACTATGTGCCAGGCCCTGTGTCAGCTCATTTGCTCCTTCCAACAACATAAGTGCTGCTATTATCCCCATTTTATAGGTGAGGAAATAGAGGCCCAGAGAGGTTCAGTAACTTACCCAAGCTAGTAGATAATAGGGGCAGGGTTCTGACCCGGGCAGTTGGAAAACTAAACAAAGTCATGTGGTATAGAAGGGCTGGCTATGTGTCCAGTCGGGGAGGACACTTACAGTGTTTCCTCAGTGAGCAGGTGGCCTCTGAGTGGAGATCTGCCTAAGGATAAGAGGCAGCCATGCCGAGATCTGGGGGCTGAGCGCTGCGGGCAGAGAGAACAGCAAGTGCAAAGGCCCTGAGATGGGAATGAACTTGATTTGTCAGGGGCTGGAAGGAAAGCCGCTGTGGCTAGGAGGGTGGGAATGAAGGAGAAAGAGGCGTAGGGGGTGAAGGGCGGGGTAGAGGGACCCAGATTGGCAATATAAAACCCTGTGAGGAGTTTGCAGCCATCCGGGCCTCTTCCCTCCAGCCAGGCAGGGCCACGCCCTACGCCCATAAACCCCAAGCGGTCATTATCTCTTCACCCCCATGGGCAGCTGGGGCACCCACGGCTGGGGCCTCTTCTAACCTCTCATTGGTCCTAGGACCCTGATTACCATCCAGCTTCTGGGGTGAAGGGGGCCAAGTGTGGGCTGCGGTGGAGGGCCTGGGCCCAGAGAAGCCTTTTTGCTGATGGGGTTCCAGGCAGGAGGTGCAAACCCCTGAGTCAGAGGCCCTGAGGTCTGGCCTCATGGTGGTGAAGGCATTTTGATTGGAGTCATTAAGATCACCCAACCTTGATGGCCTGGACCTGAGCCAAGCTGTCCCACTGGCTCCCTTCAACTTCCTGGCCTGACTTCTCCCACTCCCTAATGACAGGAGAGGCCTCTCTGAGGGCGCTAATTAGCCCCTCCTCTTCTGGATTCCAGGGCTTTCTCCTGCCCCCAGTCAGGGAAACAGCTCCTTCGAGAGACCAGGCGTTTCTCCCACCCCTCCCACTTCCCCCAGATCCTGGGGGTTCAGCTGAGGCCAGGGCAACCACATTTCCCCATTTACCAGGGCCTCCTGGCAATATATAACAGACTAATTCCTTTCTTTTTTGTTCCTCCCTCCCTCCTTCTCATCCATTCATTCACTTCATTCATACATTTTGGGCATTCATTCATTTGGTATCTGCCCAGCACTGGGGGCACAGAGTGGGTAGGACAGACCCTGAGGTCAAGGAGTGTATTATCCTATGTGAGAGCTAGAAGGTAAACAAGCAGGACTGGCTACGTAATTGACAGGTCCCAGTGCAAAAGAAAAATGCGGGACCCTGTGTTAAAAAATTATTAAGAATTTCAAAACAGTGACAGCAGGGCATTAAACCAATCAGAGGGGGCTCTTCCTAACTATGGGGCCCTTCTGCAGAGGTTGCAAGCCCATGAAGCTGATTCTGTAAAAAAGTGGTTCCATCAGACGTGTGTGGTGGCAGGTAAGCCTGGGAGTCATCCAGAAGGAGGTGACGTCCACAAATTGCCACAGGCAGAAGGAGAGAGATGGAAGGACTCTTTTGGGAAACTGCAAGTTGTCCAGACGATGGTGAGAGAAGGGCCCAGAGGAGCAGGTGGGGTCAGAGGGTGCAGGGTCCCATAGACCGTGTCAGGGAGTTGGGTCTTTATTCTGTGGGCTGTGCGGAACCACCACAAGTTCTAAACAAGGGTGTGACGGATTTTTTGTTTTAAAAAGATCATCCTGGCACCAAATAAGAAATACAGGGCCAGCCCCGTGGCTTAGCGGTTAAGTGCGCGCGCTCCGCTGCTGGTGGCCCGGGGTTCAGATCCCGGGCGCGCGCTGACACACCGCTTCTCCGGCCATGCTGAGGCCACGTCCCAAATACAGCAACTGGAAGGATGTGCAGCTGTGACATACAACTATCTACTGGGGCTTTGGGGGGAAAATAAATAATAAATAAAATTAAGACATACAAATAATAAACATATGTAAAATATAAATAATACAAAAAATAAAAATACATATGAAAACATAAGTTCAACTTCCCTAGTAATCAAACAAATTAAAACAAAAGTAATTTTCTTGTTATTATCAAAAGTGTGGCTTGCAATATCAAAACTTTGGAGCTGACTTTATTTTTTTTTGTTTTATTTTCTTTTTGTGAGGAAGATCAGCCCTGAGCTGACATCCATGCTAAGCCTCCTCTTTTTTTGCTGAGGAAGACCGGCTCTGAGCTAACATCTATTGCCAATCCTCCTCCTTTTTTTTCCCCCCCAAAGCCCCAGTAAATAGTTGTATGTCATAGTTGCACATCCTTCTAGTTGCTGTATGTGGGACGTGGACTCAGCATGGCCAGAGAAGTGGTGCGTTGGTGCGCGCCCGGGATCCGAACCGGGGCCGCCAGCAGCGGAGAGCACGCACTTAACCGCACTTAATCCACACGCATCAGGCTGGTGTCCTTGTCCTCACAGGTACTGAGAGGTGTGTTGGGGTGCTCTGAGCCTCGTGATTGCCAGGGGGCACATTTGAAGGGGGTTGATTTTATTTGATGGTAAATGATTTCGAACCAAATTTTTTTTTTTTTATAATTTTATTTATTTATTTTTTCCCCCAAAGCCCCAGTAGATAGTTGTATGTCATAGCTGCACATCCTTCTAGTTGCTGTATGTGGGACGCGGCCTCAGCATGGCCGGAGAAGCGGTGCGTCAGTGTGCGCCCGGGATCGAACCCGGGCCGCCAGCAGCGGAGCGCGCGCACCCAACCGCTAAGCCACGGGGCCAGCCCCTCGAACCAAATTTTTATTTTGAAACAAACATGGGACTTCACAGCACTAAGATGGCCAAAATAAAAAATCCAGACAGTGACAAGTGTTGACAAGGATATGGAGAAATTGGAACCCTCACCCGTCGCTGGTGGGAATGTGAAAGGGTGTAGCCACTTTGGAAATATTCAAAATATTGTTCAAAATATTCAAAATATTAAAGAGTTACTGTATGACCCTGCAATTCAGCTCCTAGGTCTATACTCAAGAGAACTGAACACATATGTCCACACAATAACTTGTATATGAATGTTCATAGCAGTGTTATTCCTAATAGCCAAAAAGCAGAAGTGACCTAATTGTCTATCAACTGATGAACAAATGAACAAAATGTGCTGTATCCATATAATGGAATATTATTTGGCAATAAAAAAGGATGAAGTCCTGAGCCAGCCCTGATGGCCTGGTGGTTAAACTTCGGTGCCCTGCGCTTGGGTGGCCCGAGTTCGGTTCCTGGGCACAGAACCACACCACTCGTCTGTCAGTAGCCATGCTGTGGCAGCTCTCATAGAAGAACTAGAAGGACTTACAACTAGAATATACAACTATGTACTGGGGCTTTGGGGAGGGAAAAAAAAAAAGAGAAAGATTGGCAACAGATGTTAGCTCAGGGTGAATCTTTCCCTGCAAAAAAAAAAAAGGGTGAAGTCCTGATACGTGCTACGACATGAGTGAACCTTAAAAACATTATGTTAAGTGAAAGAAGGCAACTACAAAATACCACATATTGTATGATTCCATTACATGAAATGTCCAGAATCAGCAAATTCGTAGACAGAAAGTAGATGAGTGGTTGCCAGGGGTTGTGGGGAGAGGGGAATGGGTAGTGACTGCTTAACAAGTACAAAGTTTCTTTTTGGGGTGTTGAAAATGTTCTGGGATTAGATAGTGGTGGTGACTGCACAACCTTGTGAATGTACTAAAAACCACTGAACTGTACACTTTAAAATAGTTAGATTTTATGGTATGTGGTATATGTTTCAATAAAGCTGTTTTAAACAAGATCATGGCTACAGTGTGGCATAGAATTAAGCTGACCAACTCTCCCAGTTTGCCCAGGACTGAAGGTTTTCCTGGGACACGAGACTTTCAGTGCTAAAAGCAGACAAGTCCCAGGCAAAACAGGATGAGCTGGTCACGCTGCATAGACTGCAAACTTTATGTTCATTTTAATGATAAAATATGAGAATGAAAGGAATTTCCTGCTTACAGCCCGTGAGAGGTGCCGCAGCGGGAAAGTTTAAGGAGCACTGACCTAAAAGTCCAACAAGAGGAGGTAGTTAAATTCATTCATTCATTCATTCGTTTGTTCATTCATTCATTCCCCACTAGAACATAAGCTCTATAAGGGCAAGCGTTTTGTCTGTTTTATTCACCACTGTGCTCTCGGAACCTAGGACTATGCCTGGCACACACTCCATAAATGTTTGTTGAGGGGAGCCGTGTGCTAGGTGTCGGTGTACATTAGATCCTACTGTCCCAGAGTTTAAAATGCTTTGTGGACAGTTCAATAAGCAGACAGACTACACACTAGTGAACAGGACCAGATAATTTCCGATAGTGATTAATGTTGTGAAGAACGTAAAGTGATGTGGGTGGAGGGCTGATTTGGCCTGAGTGGTCCAGGAGCCTTGCTGAGAAGGTGATTGCTGAGTGGAGGACACCCACTGACAGAGCCACTCTCAGTGCTGTTAAGAAAACATTTTAATTTGCAAGGAAAGGTGCTCATGGTGGATGTTACATGAAAAAGACAGGACACAAAATGATTTATGTAGTGTGAGTCCAGATTGTTTTTTAAAAAGTATTTAAGTGTTACAATAGATTAGAATAAGATACATTAAAACACGTTGAGGGTGGGAATCCACAGGTGATTTCTTTTTACTTTTTTCAAGTATTCCTGTATTTTCCCAATTTCCTGAAATTCGCCTATTCAACCTGTGCAATAATGCCCTGCCAGAGGCAAATCTGGGATTTGGGATCCTGTGGTGAACCAGACAGATGAGGTCTCTGCTCTCCTGGAACAGGTATGATTTTCTAGGTGGGAGAAATGAAACCCAGCTTAAAGGAGTAAAGTTATTTTTTTAAAAGACGAATAAAATTGCGCTGGTAGGTGTGCCAAGGGACCAGCTGGAAGCTTGGGGTCCAGTCAGGCGGCTGTAGCAGCAGCTGGGCGGACTAGGTGTGGGGAGGGAGCAGGAGGCCAGGGAACACCTCTCAATACCCATGTGTGCACTTGGGGAAGTCCCTTCCCCTGTCTTGGCCTCGGTTTCCCCATTTGTTAAACGAGAGGAGACACTAGATGTGGTTTTTTGTTTGTTTGTTTGATTGTTTTTAGTAGCTCCCTATTCCTCTCTCTCCCAGCTCCTGGCAACCACCATTCTACTTTCGGTCTCTTTGTGTTTGGCTACTCTAGGCACCTCATCTAAGTGGAATCATACAGTATTTGTCCTTTAGTGTCTGGCTTGTTTCACTGAGCATAATGCCCTCAAGGTTCATCCATGGTGTAGCATGTATTGGAATTTCCTTCCTTTTTAAGGCTGAATAACACTCCACTGTGTGTATAGACATTAGGTGGTTTCTGAGCCTTCTTTAGCTCCGACATTGCAGGATCCTCAACGCCAACTCTGTCCTCCTGTGGGGCTGATTGCTGTCTGGTGGGGTAGGGCCCTGGCTACAGGCAGACTTTCCCTCCTGCTTGTGTTACCAGGCATCCTTCCCTGAACCCAGCAGCCCAGGGAGGGCCTTGGGGAGGGCCCTGGGTATGAAAGGCTTTCGCTAAATACCCACCACCTTCTCTCTGGGGCTTCAGCAGCCAGGTCAGAGCCTGGGGCAGGGCAGGGGTGGGGGAGCTAATGATGGCCTGCCGGGGGCTTTCTTGTCCAGATGAAACAGACCCTGCTCCGAGGCCTGGCCTGATTACAGGGAGCCCTGCGCTTCCTCTCCCAGGGCCCAGGCTTGGCATTGCGGCAGCCTCTGCAGGCCCAGCTGTTCCAGAGCAGCAGCAGAGACAGGCAGGCTGAGGAATTTGGGGTAGCAGTTGCCAAAATGCAGTGGCTTTGAGGTCCGGAAAAACAGATACAACTCATGGTGAAGCCAGCGGGCTCACATGTGGTTCTCATCTGATAACTAGTAATAACGGCCACTGGGGCTTCAAGTTTTAGTATGTTCATCATGTGCCGAGCACTGGACATGAACTGTCTCATTTCATCTCACACGGTCCTAGGAGATTGGTATTGTTACCCCCATGTTACAGAGGAGCAGGCTGAGGCTTGGAGAGCCTAGCCTGGGACCACACAGCTGGCAAATGGCCCAGCTGGAATTGCGCCCTTCTGTGCCAAAGGCTGATTTCTTATCCACTGGTTCTGTGATTGAGGGGGACTTTCTTTGGTGAGCTTCTTGGTGGAGGGCAGATAAGGAGGCTGAGGGCACAGAGATCTGCCTGTCTTCCCTACATCCACCAGAGCAGCAACTCTTGTAGCTGCTTGGGGGTTCTCCTCAAAACATTATGTGGAAGCCACTGCTGTGGTTTGCCTCATTTATTTTACAGATGGAGAAACTGAGGCCTTGAGAGGGGCAGGGAGCTGTCCAGGGTCACTCTGACAGGGTCCATGGCAGAGTTGGGATCAGAACCCAGGTCCTGCCTCCCAGTCATGCGCTGTTTCTGGTGCCCATAGGGCCTCCTGGATCCTGTATGTGACCCATACAGGCAGGAGGAAACTCTGGGGCCTCATCTGCTCCGTCTGCTGGGCCCGGCCCCCCCTACAGTGACTGAAGGAGGGAGATGCAGAGGTGGCAGGCAGTGGGTGCAGAGAATAGGACCCAGCCTGGCTTTCGGTTCTGACTCTGCTGCTGACTTGCTGTGTGGCCTGGGCAGCTCTATTCTCTCCAGGCCTCAGTTTTCCCATCTGTACAATGAGGGGGTGCTGACAGTTTGGGCCTACAGGCACAGGGCGGGGAGGAGGAGTGGCTAGACGGGACGTAACGCATGAGTGGGGAGGAAGGGAGGAGCTGCAGGGCCCCAAGACACCCTGCCTTTGCCCCACTCTCCTCCGGGAACCACCTGAGTTTCAACCACCCACGCTCCCACTGCTGCCAGGGGACGCCGCTTGGCCTGAGCGTGTCCAAGCATCAGATGACATTGCTCTTGGTCCCCAAGGCTGCCCTGGGGCTGGTGGCTGCCCTTCCTCAGCCCCAAGATATCGCCTCACCCTGGGAACGGTGCTGGCCTCGTGGGGGCTTGGAGGAGGCTGAGCTCCCGGGGTGGCCTCTCACCTGGGCGTCAGCATCACCCCTCGGCTTGTGCTCACATCCTTATGTGCAAACCCACATGCACACCTCACACAGCAGGGAATCTCATAGGCTGAGAAAGGCCCAAGCCAGTTCTGTTTTTTGAGGCTCCTCGTAAGTTAAAAATGAAGAAATAAAGAAGGGCTGGTCACAAGTGTGGTATGTTTTACATGTTTTTATTTAACAAATTAGTATCTTTGACATACACACACTCACAAACCCAATGCAATGCAATTGAGAGATTCGTAAGCTAATTGCAGGAATTATAAAAGACATGAGTTCACAGTGCTGTGTGATCCGGTGGTGAGAGAGAAATTTAAAATTGTGTGATGAGCATCCTGTTCTTTCCATCTTGTACGTGATTCTCCGGGACTAGACATCCAAACCCCTTTTTGTTTGTTTGTTTTCTAACATTTTATTATGAAAAATTTCAAGCACCCAGGAAGGTTGAAAGAATTGTACAGTGAACGCTCATATCTTCACCACCTAGAATCTACAACGAACATTGTGCAATATTTGCTTTATTACATATCCATCACTCTTTCCATCCATCCATCACTCCATTCATATCCATTCGTCCATCTATTCATCTCTCTATCCCTCCATCCATCTCATCCTTCGATGCATTTTTGAGGCTTATGAATGTGAGGCCTGGACCAAATGACACTCCCTTCTTTCCTCCTTCTCCGCCACAGTAACAAGCCCTGCTGCATACGCATTCACACACACACACCTACGTGTAAGACCTCCATGTGCACACACCACACGTGATTTATCCATGTCCCCCAATTCACACACATCCACTTCATGCACATATCCACATGTGCACACACACACACGGCACCCACATGTGCATTCATGGCAGACCCTAGACTTCTGTGAAGGAAGCATCCAGAGACCTTTTAGAATCCACAGACCTGTGACCCTTGTGGAGTCCATGCCAGGTCCTGGCTTACTACCCACCCCCCCATTTCTGGCAAATATCAGGTACTCTCCTGTAGCTCCCCACCCCACGTGTCCCCCCTTTTCCTCCTTCATCATAGTCTTCTCTCTCACCTCCTAGCCACCTCCCACAAAGAAAACCTCCCACAAAGATTCCTTCTGGAGTGTTACCGCACATGAGTACAAAGCCACCAGACTGTCACTCCAGGAGGGCAGGGACTGTGTTGGCCTTGTTCACACCACATCCCCAGCACCTGGCATACAGCAGGCCCTCTATAAGTGTTGGTTGAAAAAAGAACAAAAGCGGCATAGTAGTGCATACACTGGGCAGCCCCAGGGGCAACCCTGTCACACACATTTACATCTATACACACATACACTGTGGATGCATCTACGCTCACACGTGCATCACACATGTGTCTGCACATGTGTGAACATGCATTGTGTGCACACACCTGTCTGCCCGTCTCCATACTCTCCAGATGGAGTCAATTCCAGGACGTGGGTCCTTTCCTGGAGCCTTGGTTGCCTAAGACCACTGTGAGCTCATCTGCTGGACTGTGAGCTCCAGATGTGGCCCCGGGACCATGAGCTCAGGGCTCCTGCCTTGGCCTTGTGCACCTGGGTGGCAGAGGTTAAGAGCACCAGCTGTGGAGTCCGACAACACCTGGGTTCCATCCTCACTCTGCACATAATCACCGTGCACGTTCCACATACGATCTATGTGCATGTCACCTAACTTCTTGGAGCATCAATTTCTTTACCTGTTAAATGGGGAAGATAGTTTTCACCTTAACAGCATCTTACAGGAGATGCTTCTAGCAGGGTGCCTGGAAAGTTATAAGCACTTAAAAATAGTTGCTGTGGATATTATTATTATTATTTCTTCAGCCTTTGCCCCAAACTCACATGCACACTTTGGGAGGGAGGGCGGCCTTGGTGGGGGGATGTATATGGGGAGAGCGGGTGGGTGGTGCCTACGTGAACGCCTCTCTCCAGATGCTCCCCTAACCCCCAAGCCCTTATTATCCCACATGCATATTCATAAAGGATAGCCTCAGCCCTCTCTGTAAATGGGTCAGAAGCAGGAAGTGGAGGCCAGTGCAGAGAGCAAGGCCTGGGGGACAGGAGGCTCAAAGCCAGAGTGCATCTGAGTCCCCATGGATGGGAGGATGGTAAGGGATGGGGCACGAATGGATTGGGGGGTGTTGGTGGGAACTGGGGGCTTGAGCGGGGAATTGTTCCTATATTGCAGATTTGAAAACTGAGGCCCAGTGAGATCAGATTAGAGAGTGAGAGGCCCAGGAAGCCAGAGCCTGCTTCCTTTGGGACCTGGAGAATTGAGCATCTGTCTAGGCTGGGTGATGGGCACAGGGGGATGGATCAAAGGACCCCTGCATGTTTCCCTCAATGGACGTAGTTTACATGGCATCACACAGTTGGAAGAGCTGCGGTGGTCTTGAATCCCAACCCTCCAGCGAGGCTCAGAGAGGATGGGGGACTTGCCAAGATCTGGGGGTGCGGGGGCCTGACTGTGATCTTGCCTTTGGAGGCGTGAGAGACAGAGTGATTCTGGCTCATGCCGGAGGTTCAAGACTGGGAGGAAGGCGGGTGGTCTGGCCAGGACACCGAGAAATGAAGCCTCTTCATCTACCTTCTCATTTCATCTCCTCAATATCCCCTGAGACAGCTGTAGCAAAAATGATTATCTCCATTTCATAGATGAGAAGTGTGAGGCTAAAAGAGGCAGAGTCACCAGGACAAGGCCACACTGTGAGTTATCTGCAGAGTGGGTCTGGAAAATTCCAATCTAAAACCAGGGGGCTGTCTTTTTACACTTGGAGTTCTATTAATCCCTCACTCCTTTCGGATCACTGACTATTTCTTAGAATGCTTTCTCGAGGCGCACAACTGCTCTGTGAGGTTATGCAGGATGACCACCTCCATTTCAGGGGAGGAGATGGAGGCGCAGAGGGGTGAAGCGGCCCCCCAGGATGGCAGAGGGTGTGAGAGGCTGCGACAGAACAAGAGTCTCAGGTGCTGCTCGTCTTGTCTTGGGCACTTTCTACTGGACCAGGTCATGGAAAAGGGGGATTGAGGGATGGAAAATTCGGCCCTTGGGGCAGAAGTGTCAAAAGGAGCTGACCCCTGCGGTGGGCAGCTGTGAGACGGGCTCACCTCAGACTGCTGGGTGGCCTTCCAGGCACGGAGAAGGTGACATGTAGGGGCTGTTTTGGGATCAGACTGTCAGTCACAGCAGAATAAGGAAAGTGGGCTTGTGGTAAAGTTCAGACACTTGTTCATTCATCAAACATTTACTGCCTTCGTGTGCCAGGCCCTGTGCCGTGCCCAGGGCAGGGGAGGGAGCGGCCAGAGGTGAACCAGACAGTCCTTGGGTGGCTCAAAGTCTTCCAAGGGTCTCAGACGTAGGAAGGACTGAACATATTATTGGACAGAAAAAGAGGATGACTGGGTATTGTCACCTCTGCTTTCCAAGAGGGGCAGTGGGATGTCAGGGATGGGCTTTGGGTTCTGAGATCAAGGCCAGATCAGTGGTCCTCTAGCTCTGCCCTTCTGAGTGTGTGGCCTTGAGCAACAATAACATCAGCCACAATAATCACAGCTCAGTTTATGTCTAGCCTGTCACTTTACATCTTTGAGCCTCAGTGTCCTCATCTGTAAATTGGGGCAAGGTAGGGAATTAATCTACTTCTCAGGGTTATCATGGGGGCTTTAATAGGGCTATGCAGGTGACAGAGTTTGGTACGTGCTCAAGCTTGGTGGTAACTTTAGTTATTTGTGGGGCTGTAACAGAGGCCCATGTTGAAACACAGAGAAGCTGGAGGATACTCACTCCTAATGGGGCCACATAGTGATTTGGCGGTGGGGGGTGGGTGGTGTGGTTCTCTTCACTGAGAAGATACGGCATGTGAGCAAGTCTTCAATGGGTAGAATAGGGGATAAGGAGAAGAAGGAATTTCCAGGGAGAGGTATCCTGTGGGCAAAAGTGTGGAAGAAGGAAACTGTAGGGTACGTTTGTAGAACAGTCCTGGCACAATTAATGGCTAAGCCTGGCCCCATGAATCACTCAAAGATGCAGTCAGGCCGGATCTTTGGCCCTGGGGTCAGCTACGAGGCACCCAGACTTCCTTCCCTAACATTATCCTATCTAGGCTTGAGTGAGGAGAGAGCTAGAGGGTGAACTGAGAGTAATTACAAGCCCACTTCTGGGTCTCTCCCACTCACCCCTGCCAGGAATGTGACCCAGCCACCCCTTTTGACCTCCTTAGCTGGGGGCCAGGGTTTGGGCATCCCTAGGGAGCAAAGGGCCACCAAGCAGGGGAGACTCTGGGGAGCATGTGGCCCAGAGTCAAGTCAGCAGAGCTTGAAGAACAGATGGATGGAAGGGAGGACAGCTAAAAGAGGGCGTGGCTAGGGTCTTAGGAGAAACCTGGACGACAGGGAGCTCACCTTTGTCAAGTATCTATCATGTGTTGTAACGGCCCTATAAGGTAGGTATCCGCACTTTAGAGATGGGGAAACAGCCTCAGAGAGGTGAAGTGACTTGCCCGTTTCTTTATCCAATCATTCATCATTCAACGCCTATGTCTTGGGCAGAGAATCTACGCCAAGCCCCGAGGAGTCAGGGGTGGCTATCTCTTGGCTTCTGTCCCCTGAGGTGGGTAACAGTGTTGTGAGGTCGAGCTGTGGCCTCGCCGGACTCGAACCCAGGTCTCACTATTTCCAAACCCTCACTTTAGACCAGGACACGAGCCCGGGCCAGAGTTGGGTCCGGTTGCACCGCTCGCGTGGCCGCGGGAATCCCAGGTCCCCTCCCTTCCCCTAGGGTCCCGCCTGGCGCACCTGCCCCAGGTGAGTCCCGGGAGGCCCGGAGCGCCGCCGGAAAGTGACGAGCGGCTTCGGCAGGTGGGGCGGGGCCCGGCCGGGGCGGGGCGGGGGCGGGGCCAGGCCGGGCGCCCGGAGCCGGAGCAGATCCCGCGCCCCGCGCCCCTCGGCCCGCGCCCCGCGCCGCCGCCGCCGCCATGGGGGCCTGCCTGGGCGCCTGCTCCCTGCTCAGCTGCGTGAGTCCCGACCCCGCGCGCGCCCCGCGCCGCCGGCTCCTTCTTCCGCCCCGCACTGTGTCCCGTCTTCTTCCTCCGAATAGTTTCTTCTTTTTCCTTTCTCCAAACTTGTCTTTCTGGGCGCGCAGCCCACCTCCTTCGCCCCTCGGGTCCCCGCCTCCCCCTGCGGGCGCCGGGGACAGCTGGTGTCCCGCCTCGGGTTACCGCGGGGGAGGGGTTGGGGCGCGCCTGGGCGGGGGAAGGGAGTGCCCTCGGCGGGCGCCCCTGCGGGGAACTGGGGAGACTGAGGCCCAGAGCGCGGGGTGGGAGTGGGCGCTGCGGCCCCACCTGGTCCAACTTGGGGACGCCCTCGCAGTGCGCCTCTCGTCTCTCTCCCGGACGCTCCGACTCTTTGTGTGGCCTGCCCGGTCCCCGTCTCTCTCTGCCGTGTGTCCTTCTCTGGCCCTCTAGCAGTCTGTCCGTTAGCCTGTCTGTCCCTGTTCGTCTGCCTCAGTTTGTCTATTTGTATTTGTCTGATAGCTGTCTCTGTCCGTTCGTTTGTCCGACTGTCTTTGTCCGTCCATCGCTTCTCCATCTGTCATTGTCTACGGTTCGGTGTCTGTCGGTCTGTCCGCCCGTTCAATCTTTCTGTCTCTCCGTCCTTGTTTCTGCCTCATTCAGTCTGCCTCGGGCTAACTCCTGGCCACTTCTCCAACGAGCCCCAGACCCTTCCCCTCAGGGCCCCAGAGCCACAATAGGGGTGGAGAGGAAGCCCCCTCCGCCTTTCTAAGCAGCCCTTGAGTGAGGTCGGTGTGGGTGCCACCGGAGCCCAAGTCTGGGTTGAAAGACCCAGGAATTGGGGGAGGCTGGGGTCTGTGCGGGGAGGGAGTACCTGGTCGCTTGGGCTCAGGGACCTGGGGGGCAGCCAGCCTCTGTTTTGGGGCTGCAGCCAGCACAGGGGAGGAGCTTCAGCCAGAGCCGGGCTGGGAGGCCCCTTCTCCTTTCCCTCTTCCCCTCATTAAATCCGAGGTTCATTCAGGCAGCCCCCTCCCCCTCTGCCCCAAACAAAGAGGAGCAGAGAGGAAGAGGGGGGTCTGGAGGCTGCTGAATCCCAGGACTTACTTTCCTTTGTCTCTTAGTTGTGTGTGTGTGTGTGTGTGTGTGTGTGTTGGGATGGGGGTGTAGGGGCGGGAGCTGGGGGATCTAGAGATTTACTTTACAGCCGTTTTCTGAGAATGATATCTGCGCAGAGAGGCTGTAGAGAGGGTCCCTGGACAGATCTCTTGTCCTCTCTGGGCCTCCATTTCCCCCTCTGTGAAGTGTGTGTGTGTGTGTGTGTGTGTCTCTCCATGTGTAGGAATCAAGAGCTAGTCCCTGAGATCCCTCCCTGAAACCAAGGCTTGGGCTGGGTCTGGCCAGGAAGAATTTGCTTCCTGGTGGAGGAGAGAGAGCTTTCTCCATGTTGACCAGATTTCCATCTGACTGGGCTGGCCTGGGGTGGAGATGTTGAGGGAGACTTGCCAGTCCCCTGTGTCTCTGTCTCCCTATCTACCTCCCTCGTAATGCTGTTGGGAAGATTAGAAAGTGCCCAGCCCGGTTCCTGGCATATAGTGAGTGCTCCAAATGGGAGCTATTGTTATCATCTTGGAAAGGTGGGTGGAGAATTCCCTCTGGAGCCGAGTGCTGGTCTCTGAGTCATAGAATCCTACAATGCTGAGACCAGAAGGCACCTGACAGGTCTGCTCAAACCCTAAGTTTACAAATGAGGATACTGCAGCCCAGAGAGGTTAGCAGACTTGCCTAAGGTTGCACAGTGAAAGCATGGGGAGCTGTACAGTCAGGATTAAAATCTGACTCCTGGTCCAGGCTTCTGCCCACACCTTCCCTCCCTCTGAATTCTGCGTGCCTAGCCAGGGTAGAAGTGGAAGGTTCACTTAGTATCTATTATCTGCAAGGGATCTGCCCCTCCTTTCAGTGGCCTCCTCTTGGGGTCCTGCCCTCTGACATTTACTGAGCACGTACTGCATGCCGGGCACTGTGGCGAGCTCCTCACCCCTGCCATCTCCCTAGTTCTCCCCCACAACCCTGTAACATGCTTATCCTATTTTGCAGATAATGATACCAACAATAGCCACCTTTACTGCATCCTTACTCTGGGCCCAGCACTCCTGCCCAGAGCTGTCCAGTGGTGGCACAGGCCCAGCACTGTAGTGAGCACTTTATATATGTCCTTTCATTTAATCCTCACAACGACTCAATGAGGCAGTTAATATTCCCATTTCACAGATGAGGAAACCAGATCAGAGAGGGAAAGTGATTTTCCCACAGCCACACAGTATTAAGAGGTGCAGTTGGGCACTACTGGATGCTGATAACAACCTGTTTCAATAGAGATTTGCCCCATAGGAGTGATGTTCTAATGAGGGTTCCCAGGCATTCTTAGGGGGAACATATCAGGGTACATAGGTCGGTGGGGAAGCCTTTTATGCCCTTCCAGCTGTGATGTACTTGCATCTGCCCGTCATGGCCTTCCTGGTCAGTATTTGTACTGGGCTGAAGGTGAGTCCTGGCTTAGAGGGGATAAGATGGACCCACAATGGATGAGAGTCACTGGGCAGGCCAGCGTGTGAGTTGGACGATCAATAAATATTTAGTGGGGGCCTTCTACACGCGAGGGAGTGTGAAAGGCCTTTGGGTCAGACTGGTTGGACTCGGATCCTGGCTTGGCCTGCTCTCGGCGGCATGACCATGGGCAGTCCCTTGGCCTCTCTCATTGTCTGTGAAGTGGAGAGAACCATGGTCCCTGCCCCTCAGCACGTTGTGAGGATTGGATGGGCCTGAGATGAACGTGCCAACACCTTTAGCATGAAGCCGCCGTGCAGCAGCCAAGAGTGGTCAGCTGCTCTTGACTCCTTTCAAGGAAGCGTTGAAGCCGGTGAAACCCAGGGCTGTCTGATTGTAGAGCCTGGGCTTCAGCCAGTCTACTCTTCTGCCCAGGAGCCCATTTTATGGATGAGGAAACTGAGTCCCATGTAGGGGAAAGGAGACCTGTCTGAGGTCATACTGCAAGTTGGTGGCAGAGCCAAGACCAGGCCCTTTGTTCTTAGCAATGCGAGGGGGAGGCAGTGTGCTGTGAGTAGTCGTGGGCTGGCCTCTTCTCCGTGTTTTCTCTAGTCCTGGGGTGGCCCAGCCGGTTTACAGGTTGTTCAAGAAGTCTGCCAGGTGCATCCCATCCTTGCCGGGACCAGTGTTTTGTTTAATGGAGGCAAAATATGCATTAACATAAAATTTACTATTTTAACTTTTTTGTTTGTTTTCAAGGAGCTTGTAATTTATTTTAGGAGACATGGTATATATATATTAAAAATGGATATCTAACAGATGCAATCCTAATGATATCAATCCCAATGAGTGGCATTGTTAGAAGTAAATATTATTGGGTGAAGCGCACCATGAGAGCTCTAGAATCTGTTTCTTGCTTGGTACCGGTTCTCTGGATTACTGAAAACGGCCCTGTTCCAAAGGTCCTGCACACCACTCCCTGGATCTGTCTTCCATTCTGTGGCCAAGTGAGATTTCTAAAATGCAAATCTATGTCTGCCTCCTCCTTAGCAATCGTTCGCCATTGCCTTCAGGATAAAGTCCAGACTCCTTGGCGTGGCCCCCAGGGACCTTGGCCATCACCCCATCACCACTCCGGCTTCCTTTTTTGCCCAGCTACCCTGAAAATACAGAGTTCCTCGCAGCTTTGCAGGTGCTATTTCCTTTGTAGGATTACCCTTCCCCTCCTCACTTAGCTAACTTCCTACTTTTCCTTGAAAACTCCTTGCCCCTCCTTTTTTATAATTGTAAAACATGCATGACATAAAATGTACCATTTTAACCATTTTAAAGTGTACAGTTCAGTGGCATTAAGTACATTCACATTGTTGTGCAGCCATCACCACCATCCATCTCCAGACCGTTTTCATCTTCCCAAACTGAAACTCCATACCTATTAAATAATAACTCCCCATTGCCCCTCCCCCAACCCCTGGTAACTACCATTCTACTTTCTGTCTCTATGAATTTGACTATTCTAGGTACCTGATACAGGTGGAATCATACGGTATTTATCTTTTTGTGACTGGCTTATTTCACTTGGCATAATGTCCTCAAGGTTCATCCATGTTGTAGCATGTGTGAGATGTGTGAGAATTTCATTCCTTTTTATGGCTGAATAATATTCCATTGTATCAGTATACCACATTTTGTTTATCCGTTCATTGGTTGATGGACCCTTGGGTTGCTTCCACCTTTTGGCTATTGTGAATAATGCTGCATTGACCATGGGTGCACAGATATCTGTTTGAGTCCCAACTTTCAGATCTTTTGAGTAATACCCAGAAGTGGAGGGCCAGTTTGTTGTACAGAAAACAACTTTAAGTTGTGGCCCCAACCCTCAGCTGCCTCCCCTACCCACCCAGTGCCCCAGAAGTGGTTCTCAGAACCTGTGTCCCTGGCTCTAGGGACAACCGGGAGAGAGTGTGAGTGACTCAGTGACAGCATATTCCCACCACGCCAAACCATGCACAGCCCCAGAGCTGTCCAGCTTGCCTTGGGAGGTAGTGAGCTCCTTTTCATTGGCAGTGTGCAAGCTGCAGATGGCCGGCTGCACTCCGGGTGATTCTTCATTAGAGAGAGGCCGGACCAGTTAAATGCCAAGGAACCTTGCCACTTTAAGACTCTAAGGCCCAGGGCTTCCTAAATTCTGAGTTCTCCATTCCAAGAATCTGGCTGGTGCTAAGATTCAGCCACTCTGAGTGTTCCGGTGCTTTTCCATTGCTGCCTTTCGCCGAGTGCATTTGGGTGTGGGGTGATTGATTGTAGTCATAGTGCAGGAACAGTTTTGTTCCTGCCTTGGCCTTTCCCATTGCGTCATAAGCGTTAGTCCCCGTTGCTCTGCAGCTGGGTGACTCTCCCCTTTCCCACCCCTATAACATTCCAAGGAGTAAATGGGCCACCACGCTGCCCTGGGGTGGGGCATTTGGGCCATTTGCAGTTTCTTCATATTCTAATAAGCTCATAAAACCTAAAGCTTTATGCCTATTTTAGTTTTTTTCTTAATTTAAAATTTTAATTTTTTAATAATAAGATCAACTTTATTGGGGTATAATTTATATTTAATTGTATTTGGTTACATGTGCTCATTTAAGTGTTACCTGTACGTCTGCTCCATTCATCAGAGAGACCCCTCTTAGAGGAGTTCCAGGATGTATTGATGGGCATTTAGTTATTTTCAGCTGTCCCCTATTATTTCCCTGGTGTGAACAGTGCCACAGTGAACTTCCACGTGTATATGTGTGTGCACGTGTCTGCATTTACTCCTGTGGGCTGGTGTTTCCGTAGGAAGAGGTCCTTGTAGGAGTGATCCCCAGAGGTGGAGTGACTGGGTCAGGACCTACAAACAAGTCCAAGGATGCTCTGGAAGCAGCTGGGACCTGACCTGGTTTCTCTGGTGCTGGCCAGGCCCTGGAAAATCCTGAGGTCTCAGGTCTCAGGAGTACCTGGATTTTGATCTCCAAGGACCAGAGTGAATTGAAAGGCCAGGCTCCCTGACTGCAGTGGGTCAGCTTTTCTTGGGTCTCAAGTGTCTTGAATTGAAATCGTAACAAGCCAGAGCCAGGCCCTGACCCGGGCCCTTGGGCACCTGGTTCCCAAGATCACCGCCTGTTGACCTCCTTCGGTTTTCTCCGGCATTGGAGGGATCGTTTTCATCACTGGGCTGTTTTGACATTAAATGAGACTGCCATCTCTGAGTTAGCCGGCTCTTGGTGCAGACAGACTTGAGCTCAAATTCCAGCTGCTCAGCTCACTTGCTGTGTGACCGTGGTCATATCACCTGTCTGAGTCTCAGTTTCCCCATTTGTAAATGGGAGGTAACAACACGCTTTATAGTGTCATTGAGGCTTAATGTTGATAATGTGTGTACCACAGTGCCTGGGACTGAGTAACTCTTCATGAAGGGAAGCCATCACCATTATTATTGAATCTCGGCACTGCTGTCCACTTGCAGTGTGCATTCTGGCAAGTTTCGTAACCTCTCTGATCTCAGTTTCATCATCTTCATCTCTAAATGGAACTAATAGCCTTCTCTGTCTGATAACCCGAATGCTCTTTATGGTTTACAAAACACTTCTGGCATTTTGCTTATCTCCTCATCCCCAAAAAGTGGCTGTGGACAGGAGTCAGGGCTTGGAGTGGGGGCTGCAAGATGTAACCAGACGTTGTTGGATGGGTGGACTGTTATGATTTGGACCACGAGGGAGAATTCATTCTGCAAGCATTTCGTTTAGCATCCTTGTTGTACTTGGCTCTGTGGGTGAGAGAGACGGGTAAGCAGGAGCATTTCCGGGGTGGGGGAAAGCGAGAGGGAGACGGGAAGGCAGCTACACCTCAAGCAGAGGGTGCTGTATGCCTTGTGACCAGTCCAGAAGGCAGGGTGCAGGGTTTCCAAGGAGCCAAGAGGCCCCTTTCAGCGTGCTGTCCACAAAGCGGATCATCACCGTAGGGCTGTACCTGTGCCTCCCGGCTTCAGGCCCTCGAGCGGATGCCCACTGCTCTTAGGATGGACACCAGGGTCCTGCATGTGGCTGCCAGCCCCTGCCAGCCTAGCCGACCTCGCCACTTACCACGTGCCGCCTGCTCCTGAAGCTCCGGCCACAGGGGCCTTCTCTCTGTTCCTCCAACGCCCAGCCTGTGCCTGCCCCAGAGCCGCCTCAGGCGCTGTTCCCTCTGTCTGGAACACTCTTTCCTCCCCTGGGTCTGGCAAGTGCTTCCTCATTCTTCAGTTCTCAGCTTAAATGTCACTTCTTCAGAGAAGGGACCCGCCCCACCCCCCCAGTCTAAACTGGCCCCATCAGTCACTCTCCTGGCGGCACGTATGTCTTCTTCTTGGCACTTACATGACATAATGATGTCTCGGGTATCTTTCAGCCTTGGAAGCTCCAGGAGGGCAGGGCCTGTGTCTTTCTTGCTATCCAGACTCTTCACTACCTGGGTGAGGAGTTGGGCTGTTTGGGGGAAGATAAACAGTTGACCAGATGTATCTGGATGTGGGCCCGTTTTCTCAAAGGCTGGGCTGTGGACCTGGCTCCCAGTGGGGTGTCTCCTTTCGGGGTGCCACCTCTGAATGGTGTGGCATCACCAGACCCTAAATCATGTCAGCCAGCCCCAGGGAAGAATGGGGCTGACGCTGGCTTGGGCAGAGGAGCCCAGAGACGGAAAAGGCTAGCCCACCCCTGCTGTCCAAAGCTGGCACAGCCCCAGGACGGGAAATCACAGCCACTCACAATTCTTCATTCCATTGACTCAACAGATGTTTATCATGCGCACACTGTTTCTTAGGTCTTAACATAGGTCTGGTCTATGCCAGACACTCTACATCCGTTCAACAGGTAGTCACGGAGCTCCTGCTGTGTGCCAGGCCCCGTTCCCATTTCTGCGAATGCCTCTGTGAACAGAACAGGCAAAGATTCTAGTCCTGGTGGAGCTTACATGCCAGAAATAAAATATACAGCCAATCAGATGATAGGCCCTGTGGAGAAAATCTAAGCAGGGAAGAGAAAAGGGACCCTGAGGGGGTTACAATTTAAAATTCCTATTGCAGGGCCTGCCCAGTGGTGTAGCGGTTAAGTTTGCGTGCAGCTTCGGCGGCCCGGGGTTGGCAGGTTCGGATCCCGGGCGCGCACCGACGCACCGCTTGTCAAGCCGTGCTGTGGCGACGTCCCATTTAAAGTAGAGGAAGATGGGCACGGATGTTAGCCCAGGCAAGTCTTCCTCAGCAAAAAGAGGAGGATTGGCATCAGATGTTAGCTCAGGGCTGATCTTCCTCACCAAAAAAAAAAAAAAAGTGATCGTTATTGAAAACAAAAAATGAAGGCGCACACACACACACAAATTCCTATTTCATTCTTAGAACTGCTGTGTGAGAAGTAGGTACTGTTATGATTCCCATTTTATGGAAGAAGCAACTGAGGGTCAGAGAGGTTGAGTTGTATAAAGTCACACAGATCATCAATGACAGAGCTGGTCTTCTGAATTTTTTAAGAAAATGTTTTTACTACCCTACTTCTCTCTAAGAAACCGTGTAACCCCAGCTCTCTCTCCAAAGACACAGTAACACCTGAGATAGATCCAGGTTTGAATCTGGGTTCTGTTCTTACTGACTGTGTGACCCTGTGTGACCCGGTCTCTTTGAGGGTTGGTTTCCTCAGCCTCCCCCAGGCTTGAAAGTTATGGGCTGACACCTGGGGAAGAGGTGTGCCCCTGCCAAGCGCCATGCAGGTGGGCTCCATGCAGATTTGGAGACATGGAGGGGCAGGTGGTGGGTGCTGCGGGCTTGGGCGGGGAGGGGGAGAGGAGGCAAAGTATAAGTGCCGTCCCCTGCCCCCGTTGCAGGCGTCCTGCCTCTGCGGCTCTGCCCCCTGCATCCTGTGCGGCTGCTGCCCCGCCAGCCGCAACTCCACCGTGAGCCGCCTCATCTTCACCGTCTTCCTCTTCCTGGGCGTGCTGGTGTCCATCATCATGCTGAGTCCCGGTGTGGAGAGTCAGCTCTACAAGGTGAGCAGCCCTGGGGGAGGCGGGTGCAGGGGGGAGCAGCCTGCGGGCCCTGGCCTCTGGGGAAGGCTCAGCTGCTCCGGGCTAGCGGGCCCCGGCTTGGGGGCGCTGCTAATCAGAAGAGGTGGGCAGGAGCGTTCTGGCACTCTGACGATCTGAGGTTGGCCACGGGGGCTTGTTTCTTCATGTGGAGAAGAGGGTGTGAGCCTCATATGGCGATGCTTCCCTGGGAAAATCTTATTAATCACGATTGCCCCCTAGACACTGGATCCCCCACTTGGAGGCGCAAGCCCAGTTTGGGGCCCCTAACCTCCCTTCATCTCGGTGTTTCATAGCCCGGCACAGACACAGTGGGACATTTAGGCCAGTGGCTCTCACATTTTAGTGTGTATAAAGGTGTGAATTCCCTGGGGAGTTTGCTAGAAATGCAGATTCCCAGACCCCACCTGAGAGGCTCTGATTCTCTGGGAGCGTGGCCTCAGAATCTCGGTTCTCCACAGGAATCTGCCGGGATTCCGATGTGGGTGAGGGGTGGAGAGCGCTTTGGGAAATCCTGCTTTAGACAGTGCCGGGTGTTCCAGAGGCTGTGGGCGGATCACAGGGAAGTAAACAGATAGTAACAAGGTGTAACTGGGCGTCTGTCTCCGGGGGCTCCCTCACAGGACTGCAGCCGCAGAGGTGGGTGGGATGGAGATGAGGGGGGAGGCTGGGGCTCAGCTCAGCCCCACTGTGAGAGCCTCCCTCCCGGGTTCTGGGTGGGGTGGGGCCTTCAGGCCGCTCCGTCTGTCTCCACAGCTGCCCTGGGTGTGTGAGGAGGGGGCCGGGACCCCCGTCGTCCTGCAGGGCTACATCGACTGTGGCTCCCTGCTCGGCTTCCGTGCCGTCTACCGCATGTGCTTCGCTATGGCCGCCTTTTTCTTCCTCTTCACCCTGCTCATGATCTGCGTGCGCAGCAGCCGGGACCCCAGGGCTGCCATCCAGAACGGGTGAGCGGGGGGCTCCCTGCACCCCGGGACCCTCCCGCAGTGGTTTGCCCCCTCCTCTGCCTGTCTCCAGCGGTCTCCAGACCCTACCCTCAGACTCAGGAGCCACTGAAGCCAGAGGGCAGTGGCACAGAGATCAGCTTGTGTAGTTATTCCCATTCCTCAGATGAGGAAATAAAGCTCAGAAAAGGCAACAGCGTGCCTAAGGCCACACAGCACTTTAGTGACACAGTTAGGCTAGAACTCAAGTGGCCTTCCTCACCTAATTGGTCCTTTCTCCTGCCCCTCAGGGCTTTTTCTAGGGCCAGGACAGACTTTCTGTGTCCAAAAGACCATCAGAAAGTCCCTCTTCACCTCTCTCAGTACCTGTTCTTTGGGGGTGGGGTTCTGGGGGTCAGGCCTGTTCCCCTCCCTGCACTCAGCTCTCTTGTCTATCCTACCCCCCCCCCCCAACAGGTTTTGGTTCTTTAAGTTCCTGGTCCTTGTGGGCATCACCGTGGGCGCCTTCTATATCCCTGACGGCTCCTTCTCCAACGGTAGGCGGCCTTGGTGGGGAGGGATGGGGGGACTACCGGGAGGGAGGTGGGGTCTCCAGAGGGAGGAGCTCTGGTGGGGGCTGCTCTTTGCCCTGGTACACGGACCCCAGGCTGCTGGCTGGGTCCTTGCCCCAACCCAGGAGACAGCCCTCTGGGGCTTGGCCACATGGCCTTTGGAAACTCGGGGTTGGGGGGAACCCTCTTTGCCCCCGACCCCTGCCCTGCCACACTGCGTCTCTGTGCATGGCTAGGGGCTCCCTGACGGAAGGGACTTTGCTTCTTCTCAGTGTCCCCAGCACAGAGTTTGTGTGGCTCAAATGGTTGTTGAATGAATAAATGTGTGTGTGAAAGAGAGACCATGGGAGTGTGCCTGCCCCGGGAATCCTGGGAAGCCTGGCGGGGTCATGGGCCCTGGCCCTCAGGTTGCCCCACAGCTGATCTCCTTGCCTCCCCTCTCCCCACCCAGTCTGGTTCTACTTTGGCGTCGTGGGCTCCTTCCTCTTCATCCTCATCCAGCTGGTGCTGCTCATTGACTTTGCGCATTCCTGGAACCAGCGGTGGCTGGGCAAGGCCGAGGAGCGCGACTCCCGTGCCTGGTACGCAGGTCAGTGCCGCCCGCTGGCCACCGTGTGGGGGCTGGGCTCCCTGGGGAATCGAGGGGCCCTGAAGCTGGATGAGAGCCTGGGGACAGGAATTGACTGTCCAGGGCAGATGGAGGGAAGGGGGTGTGTGTGGGCAGCTGATTCTGGGGCGACTTCAGAGGGAGCAGAAGAGAGCTGAACTGGAGAGACCTCGGAGGGGTCTAGTTCAGTGGTTCCTGTAGAAGGGGCCACGCGCGCAGCCAGACCAAACTTCAAGTGACACCTGGTCCTTGAAACCCCAGGGGCAGAACGAGTCCCTGCTGAGTTCTCTCTCAGCTCTTCTGAATCGATCAAGAAGAAAGGCTTACTGGGCCGGCCCCGTGGCTTAGCGGTTGAGTGCGCACGCTCCGCTGCTGGCGGCCCGGGTTTGGATCCCGGGTGCGCACCGAAGCACCGCTTCTCCGGCCATGCTGAGGCCGCGTCCCACATACAGCAACTAGAAGGATGTGCAGCTATGACATACAACCATCTACTGGGGCTTTGGGGGAACAAATAAATAAATTAAAAAAAAAAATTAAAAAAAAAAAAGAAGAAAGGCTCACTTAGGTGCTGGCTGGCTTTCACGCCTCTCTCCTTGCTGGTCTGGCGGACAGAGCAGGGCTTTAGCAGATCACCATGCGTCTAGGGCACTTTTTATTTATTCATTTAATTTAATTTTCTTTCTTTATTATTTTTTGAGGAAGATTGGTCCTGCACTAACATCTGTTGCCAATCTTCCTCTTTTTCTTTTTCCTCCCCAAAGCCCCAGTACATAGTTGTGTATCATAGTTGTAGAGTTGTAGCTCTTCTATGTGGGACGCCGCCTCAGCGCCTCAGCGTAGCTTGATGAGCAGTGAGTAGGTCCGAGCTCAGGATCTAAACTGGCGAACCCCGGGCCGATGAAGCAGAAAGCTAGAACGTAACCGCTATGCCACCGGGCGGGCCCCTAGGGCGTTTTTTAAAAGACTGCTTTGTATTCATTGTACTTATTTTTATGGTTACCTTATGGATGGCAAGTGAGTCGTTTTAGTTCAGGATCAGGCAGAAACTCACAAGGTGTTGCTGAGTGACGGAGGTTTAGGAGACCCTGTGTCATTCCTCGGCTGAGGAGGCTGAAGCCTGAGACGGGGAGGACTGCCTGACAGGCCCCCTCAAGGGAGCAGGGTCCCCGGGCCTCCTGACCCACCTGCTTGCTGCCCTCCTGCCCAGGCCTCTTCATCTTCACCCTCCTCTTCTATGCGCTGTCCATCGCGGGTGTGACGCTGCTCTTCATCTACTACACCCGGCCTGGCGCCTGCCACGAGGGCAAGGTCTTCATCAGCCTCAATCTCACCCTCTGCGTCTGTGTCTCCATTGTCGCCATCCTGCCCAAGGTCCAGGTGAGGCTGTCTGCCTCTACCTGGCCTGAAACCAGGCCCCTGGGTGTGGGACTTCTTGTAGGGACCTTGGGATCCTGGGGCAGGGGCTGTCAGTCACAGAGGCTTGGGCTAAGAGTGTGGGCTCCCAAGTCAGCCTCCCTAGGTTAGAGTCAGCTCTCACATCTACATGCTGAGTGTCTTTGGGAAAGTGTCTTAACCACTCTGTGCCTGTCGCTTCTCAAATGTAAAATGGGGATAATAATACTGACTATTTGGAGTTATTCTCAAGATCATATTTTTGAACACTTAGTGCCTGGCATATGGATATCCATCAGACATTGGCTATTGTTATCATTATTGTTGTTGTCATTGTTTTTATGCAAATCAGGAGAACATTAGGGAGGGTCACTGAAGGACGATTCCTAGACACCTCAAGAAGTGGTGTTGGAAGGTGCGCTTGCACAGTTTCCAATCCCAGAGCGTCTGGGATAATGGGTGGGGGACCCTAAGGGAATCGTTAGTTCTTCAGAAAAAAGAGTTCAGTGGTACTTCACCATTTGGGCTCTCAGCCCACCAGGGCTTTCAAAGGTAGCTTAGGTAGTCTTTGAGGGTCTTTAGCAGAAAGGTTGGGAACCTCCCTTCTGGTCAGAGCCTTCATTTCCCAGTGAGGAAATTGAAGGCCAGAGAGGGTGATGCCTCTGTCCCAGGTCACACAGCAATGAGTGTTCATTCAGTAAATACCTCTTGAGCACCTACTGTGTACCAGGCCCTCTTCTAGATGTTGGGGATACAGCTGTGAGGAAGAGGAGGAAGACAAAGAAGAATAGCTAACAGTTAATGGCATCTATCGTGTCGTTTAGTCCTTGCACCATCCTCATCCTCATTTTACAGATGAGGAAACGGAGGCTTAGAGGAGTCAGGAGACTGCCCTGAGGTCACACAGCTAGTGGGGGGTGGAGCTGGGGTTTGAACCCAGGCTGACTGGCTCAGAGCCTGTGCTCTTAATCACAGAGCTTAGATTCGTATTTTTAAGTGTGTGTGTGGTGGGGGGAAGAACAATCAAGAGGAGACGAGGCCAAGTAAGGTGATTTTTGATGATAAGTGCTACGTGGGAAATAAAAGAAGGTGTGGGCTAAAAGGTAGGGGGGCAGGCGGGGCCGGGGCGGCTGGAGTCAGGGTTCTCAGGGCCTTCTGGGGTCCTGTTTGAGCTGAGGCCTGAATACTAGAGAGAGGCTGCCTGTGTGGAGATGTGGGGGAGGAACACGTCAGGGAGAGGGCATGGCGGGTGCAAAGGCCCTGAGGTAGGAGAGGGTTTGGCAGTTTTCAGCGAGGAGGCCACCCTGGCTGGGGTGTTGTCAGCAGGGAGGAGTGTGGCAGAGGGTCAGGAGGAGACGAAGGTGGGGTAACCAGGGAGGGCTTTGATTCAGAGCGTGAAGAGATGCCGCCCTTGAAGGGTTTGCAGCAGGAGGACAAGTGGGGTCCTGTGTTAAGAGAAAGAACAGGGACCCCACTTTTGGTGGGTGAGGGGGTGGAGGCAGCCTGGGTGGTGTGTCCTCCCCACGGGGGTGGGGTGGGATGGCCCTGAGGTGGGGGGGATGTCTGAGGTGCCCCGCTTGGGTGTGAGTAGGCTGGGTGGGGCGGGTGTCCCCGGGTCTGCAGGGGTCACACTGATGGACTGCTCTTGCCAGAACGCCCAGCCCAACTCAGGTCTGCTGCAGGCCTCTGTCATCACGCTCTACACCATATTTGTCACCTGGTTGGCCCTGTCCAACGTCCCTGGTGAGTATAGGCCTGGGTTTGAGGAGGCCTGGCCTCATTCCTGGCCCCACAGAGGCCCTCTGGGGGGTTGGGACCCTCACAGGGGACAGGGACATCCCAGCCCCAGCCCATTCCGAGACTCAGTCCTGCAGGCGGGTGGGAGGACCCTGTCTGTTCCTGGAGCTGTCCCTGTCATTTTGTCTGCTAAGTGTTGTCGCTGGGACTTGGGTGGTGGCTTGTGGGTCTGTCCGTCTGTCCATTTGGGTTGGCTCTCTGCCCTCAGGGCTACCTGGCTACTCAGACCTGGCCCGCACGGGCTGAGAGTGACCGTGCTCCCACCCCCAGACCAGAAATGCAACCCCCACCTGCTGGCCTCCTCCAGCAACGGGACAAGCCTGGCTGGCCCCGAGGGCTATGAGACCCAGTGGTGGGATGCGCCAAGCATCGTGGGGCTCATCGTCTTCATCCTGTGCACCCTCTTCATCAGGTATGGTGAGGGGCTGGTTTCTGGGGTGGGGTCATGATTAGGGACCTGGAGCCGGAAGTAAGGGGAGGATGTGGGAGCCGAGACATCAAGCTGGAAGGCGCCGTCGGCCAGTAGCATGTCCAGCCCCTGCACTGTGCTAGTGGGGAAACTGAGCCCCTCAGAGGGCACAGCGTGATTGGGCAGCAGAGGCGGGGCTGCACCCTGCCTCCTGGCCCAGGGCCCTTTCCTGCTGCCATGTGCCCAGCTCAGTCAGGTGTAGGCAGCTGTGGGGTCAGGGAAGGAGCCTGGACTGGGACCAGCAGGCCCACGCACTGTCACTCACCTGCTGTGTGTGTGGCCTTGGGGTAAGTGGCTTCACCTTTCTGAGCTTCGCTTTCCTCCTCAGTAAAAGGAAGATGGAAACCTCCATGCCTACGGTGGCTGTGACCCCACCATCTCACCTGAGAGAGAGCAGTTCACACTTAAGATCACATGGCAACTTTTTTTAAAGGGGCGTCTTAGCAAGTGCTTATTGGGGTGGCCTTGAGCCAGACTACTTGCGTTTGAACCTGGCACTGCCACTTACTAGCAGTGTGGTTTTGAGCAAGTCACTTAACCTTCCTGTGCCTCAGTTTCCTTATTTGTAAAACGGGGATAAAAATAGTACCTACCTCATTGGATTGTTGAAGGGGTGTAGATGAGCTAATATGTATAAGGCACTGAGAAAAGAGCTTGGCAAGTGGTAGGCGCCAAATAAGTGTTTGCTATTGTTACAAGTAACTGTGAACATTTGCACAGCTGGGTGGCTGTGAGTGGCTGTTTTGTTAGCGTCACTAGATGATAATATTGAGCATAATTATTGTTTACACTGAATCTAGCAGGTTCGTTTATTGCCTCCCCGTGGCCCAGCATTTCTCTAAGCGCCACTTTCTATGTCTGCCCTCTGCTCCCTTGAGGGAACCTTTGCCCTGCTCCTCCATCCTACCTGGTCATCCATCGGGCAGTGCCTGTTCTCCTATGAGCAGCACACCTGCCCCCTGGCCCTGGGCTAGAACATTTTGAGGCTGTTTCACATTTTGTTTTGACCTTTTCCAAAACATTTTCTTCAAGTCTGGGCAGTTCACAAACATCTCTCTTCTTTGTCACCTCATTTAATTCCTTTCTCAATCTGGAAAGGTCCACATCACCTCCGTTTTACAGATGAGGAAGCTGAGCTCAGGGAGGAGCCGCTGCTCGTCTGAGGCTGTGAGCACACTTTCCCTGCCCCTGGTTCTCTGCCTGTCCCCATCCCGACCCAGGCACAACGCTGTGCTTCCTGATGCCTCTCACCCTCACACCTCCTTGGCTGTGGTCACCAGGCAGCACCTCCGAGACCCCAGGGAGGGCCTGTCTGTCCTCAGCACAGTTCTTAAAGCACAGGAAGCAGAGAAGCATAAGCCCCCGGGAGGGCAGGGGCTGCTGATGGTGGCTCCTGCCTCAGCCAGATCGCCCGGCCCTGGGCTCCATGCACTGAATATCCACACCGGATCTCGTGATTGGGGTCAGCTGAAGCTCAGCAAGGGGCCGCTTCTCAATTTGATGGGGTGGGGCTGGAATCCAGGTCTCATTCTGTGTCACTGTTTCAAAATACAAGTTGGTTTTTCAAAATTGTTATCTTTGTCTCAAACTATCAAATACTGTTAAAAACATCAAGACCTCATTATAGAAAAAGCAATGACAAAAAATCATTACTATTATTATTTTTTTATTATAAACAGGAAGAAAGGGAGGTAATTGGTAAAACTACATATCTAAAACCAGTAAAAGGAAAACAAACTTAATAGCAAACGAGCATTATGAATTATTAACAGTATTCACGAGTGTAGTACCTGGTGTGGTGCTTGCAGTGCTGGGTACTCAGTGCATGTTTCTGGAAATGGCAAATGAAGAACCGGAATAATAGTGACCGTTTGTTTGGTTTATACTCTGTGCCAGGGGCTTTACATCATTATTCCGTGTACTCCTCCAGCAGCCCTGCAAGGGAGGTGCTGTTATCCCTGACTTTACAGACGAGGAATCAGAGGCTTAGAGAGGTTAAGTGTCTTGCCTGAGGTCGCACAGGGAGTGAGGGTAGAGTTGAGAGTCGTTTGTTAACTCCTGGTCCAGCCCAAACCACCAGGTCCCCGGCCCCAGAGGCTCTGGGACCATCATGCCCATTGCCCATGATGACCAACGCCGTGGCTCGCGAGGCCCCTTGGCACTGCCCACCTGCCCACCTCGGCAGTGACAGCCCTGACTGCCCCCCTCGCTCCCCCGCAGCGTGCGCTCCTCGGACCACCGGCAGGTGAACAGCCTGATGCAGACGGAGGACTGCCCGCCCATGCTGGAGGCCGGGCAGCAGCAGGTGGCAGCCTCCGAGGGCCGGGCCTTCGACAACGAGCAGGATGGTGTCACCTATAGCTACTCTTTCTTCCACTTCTGCCTGGTGCTCGCCTCCCTGCACATCATGATGACGCTCACCAACTGGTACAAGTGCGTGCAACTGGCTGGGCGTGGAGGGAGCCCGCGGTGCCCGGTGCACATGTCTCCTCTCCCCTGGCCCCGCACTGGGTTACTCCTGATGCCCGCTCAAGGCTTGGGCGTGGAGGTGTCTATCTGGGACCCTCTGTGGTCTGCCCCCTCTGTGCCTCAGTTTCTCTGCCGGTACCTTAGTCCACTCAGCTCCTGGCACCTTCGCTAAGTGCCTGAAAAGTGGGGATCACAGGAGGTGGGGCTGGGCCTGTGCAGGGCGGGCCAGGTTTACAGATCGGGGTGGTGATTTGGATTATGGGGTCAGATTTAGGATTCATGGTTGGAGGTTAGGATTAGGGTGTGGGGTCAGAATTATAGGGTCGAGAATAGGAGTCATGAGCTCAAGAGTTGGGATCGGGGCCAAATAAAGTCACAAAGTTGGTCATTTGGTTAAAATTGGGTTAGGAGACCATAAAGCCAGGATTGAAGTGGCAAGGTCAAGGAGCTAAGATCAAAGTAACAAGGTCAGGGGCCAGGACTGGGGTCACAGGGTCGAGGGTCAGAACTGAGGTCAGAGATCAGAACTGTGGTCATAAGGTCGGGGGTCATGGGGGGGTTACAGGATTGAGGGGCAGAGTCAAGATTAGAGGTCAGGAGTGCCAGGGCCCCAAAGGCAGGCACCAGGAGCGAGGTCACAGAATTAGGATTCCAAGATTAGGGACCAGGAATCGGGTCACAATATTACAGTCTAGGACTGGGGTCAAGGTTGGAGTTGCGGTCAGGATCAGGTCTATGGTACCAGGCCAAGAGCTATGTCTAGGGTCTTAAGGCCAAGTGTCAAAAATATCAGAGGTACAGGCTAGAGTCACAGAGTAAGAGCCAGAGTTGAAGTCAGGTGTCACCACTGGGTCGCAAGGTGAGGGTCAAGACTGAGGTCACAGCACTGGGGGCCAGGCTCACTGGGCTGATGTTGTGTTCCAGACCTGGCGAGACCCGGAAGATGATCAGCACGTGGACCGCCGTGTGGGTGAAGATCTGCGCCAGCTGGGCAGGGCTGCTCCTCTACCTGTGGACCCTGGTAGCCCCCCTCCTCCTGCCCAATCGAGACTTCAGCTGAGGCAGCCTCCCCCGGTGCCTCAGGGCTCAGTGACAGTCAGCGGGCTGCCCTGCCCTGCCCCCTGCAGGACTTGCTGCCCAGCTGGGCCCCTCTATTCTCAGTGCCTTCAGGGAAGAGGAGCATCAGGCCCAGGCCTCAGCCCCACCCTCCCGCTGCCCCCAGGCCAGGGCGCTGCCTCTTCCTTACCCTTGCCCCTAGTCGCCCACACTCACCCTCTTGGCAAAAAAGGGCCCCTTTTCTCAGGCTCCCCGGGAGAGGGCCCAGAAGGAGAGAAACGCTCAGAGAGCGGGAGCACTCAGCACGATGGAGCGCCAGCACTGAGGCCTGGTATTCTTAACCGTGACCCCCAGGGCGCCCCGCCCCCTCCCTGACTCTGTGCCTTGCTGAGTCTCTAAGACTTTGCCCAATAAACAAGCCAGTATATGTTCCTCCCACGTCCTGTGCCCTCACCCTCAGCGCGGCCCCCATCCCATCCGGGGCCGGTGTAGGGGCTGGGAACAGAACGTCAGGGCTGAGGAGGCTGACACATTGGGCCCAGACCACCAGGGGCCTTGAAGGCCAGGCAGAGGGACTTAGGCTCTGTCCTCTGGGTCATGGAGAGCCTGAGGGTGGGGCTAGAGGGAGGAGGGGCTTCAGAAAAAGGGAGTCTGGGGGTCAGAAAAAGTGGGAGCAGCAGGAAGCTGGAGGAGTGTCCACGTGAGGGGTGGTGCGGCGGTGTCAGGGAGGAGAGGGGGCCACTCGAGGTGGCTGAGAGGGCCGTCTTCAGGGTTGTCTTACCTGCGCCCGCCCTGAGGTCCTGGCCGCCTCTGACCCTCCTCCAAGGTCCTGCTGAGGAACTCATCACCACCCTCCCCTTCTTCCTGTCGTAGCCTTGGCACCTCCTCTGGGCCAGGTGCCATGGAGAATGCAGAGAAGAATCTAATCAATCTCCAGGCCTCAGGGCGCGGTGGGGAAGAACATGCACTCTGGAATCAGTCGGGCTGGGCTGGATCCGGCTGAACTGCAGAAACCATGGGGCTCCTGTGGGGCTCGGGGCAAGTCTGTCCCCTCTCTGGGCCCTGGCTCGTCATTCATCAGGCGGAAAAGTGCCACCACTCCCAGGCTATTGTGAGGCTCAGGTGAAGCAGCCTACCCGTCTCTGAAGGCACACAGTGATGTAGGGGGCATGGACAGGAGCCCCAGAGCCTGGTCTTGGTTTTGTGATGGCTGACCACAGGCCATTCACCCCTTCACTTGCGGGTATAGCAAATAGGTATTCACGTGACTGGTGATGGGTGCTGGGGGTGCGGCAGTGGGCGGCCTGCTCCAAGGAGCTCGGGTCACCAGGGGGTGCAGTGGTGGAGGCCACACAGGTGCACCAAGGAGGCGCCTGACCCGGGCCGGGAGTCGGGACGGACATCCTGGAGAACGAGTGGGAGTCAGGAGAGTGAGAATGCTCTAGGGAGAGGTATAGCATGTGAGCACAAGAGAGGGGGGCATTGCAGGACCAATGAGAAGTGCAGGGTGGCTGGGGTGCGGAGAGCGGTGGGGATCAGGAGGCGGTGTGAGCTGGGAGAGGAGACCAGATGTTATCCTCAGGGTAGAGGACGTTAGGCAACTCAGTTGCTCACTCTGGGCCTCAACTGCAACTTCTGTAAAATAGCAACAGTAGCTGTTTTGTAAACTGTAAGCGTGGTGCTTTTATGAGGCAGACACTGTGGTTAACCAGCAGCCATTCCCAATCCCCTTCTCCGTTAGAAAGGCTGGAAAAGCCAACTGGTCACTTTGCAGCTTCCCTGAGAGTTAGAAGTGGGCACCTGACAACATTTTCACTAATTAGATCCAAGTGGCAATGCTAAGGAGCAATTCTAGGAAAGTTTCTGCTTTTCTTTTACAAGGCACCACTCATTCCCCCTTTTCCTATTTTAACACAAAGATGATGCCTGGAGCTACAGCAGCTATCTTGGGACAATGAGGCAACAAGCTCAAAGATGAGAAACCAACATGGTGATTGTGGTACAGAAAAACGGAAGGAGTCTAGGTCCTTTGAGCTGCTGCATCAACCCTACTGAGCCTGACTCCAGACTTGTGTTATGTGAGAAAGAAAAACACCAATATATTTCAGCCCCTATTAGTTGGGTATTAAGTTCCTTGCAGCTGAATGAATATATATATGTATATGATACAACATGTGAGATGGTCATTAATTTTAGTGATAGTAGAAATAATAAGAAAACATATCTTTTACTCAGGACTATTGGGTAGCAATAGTGTAGCACACACCCCCATATATATGTGTATGTTTATAAATAAATGTATACTATGTATGTTTATATAATATACACATATGTTTAGCAGCAGGAGAAGTTGTGACAAGATAGCTTTTTGAGATATTAATTTTTCTCTGCCAAGCACGCAGGGGAAAAAGGTTCCGGACCTCCTTGCCTTGGGGGAGGTTTGAGGAAGAGTGAGAAGGAGGAGAGAGGTTTCCTACAAAACAGACTTCCCCTCCTACATTTAGCCCATATCCAACCATATCCAAAAGCCCAAGTTTGTTGAGGAGCTTCTGGGCAGTGGAGGAGGGAGCAGTGATGGGGCAGCAGAGGTGCCTCCTGGAGGGAGAGGAGAAGCCAGAGCCCGTGAAGGGACTTGATTAGAGCAGGGGGGCGGTTTCTCCCAGACCCCAAAGAAGTTCTCTGTGACTGGAAGAGGAGACAGAGGGCTGTGTGTCTATGAGCAAAGGTGGGGGCACCAGTTCCTGCTGAGCTGGGGGAGCCAAGCAGAGCCTGGGGGAGCTGGTGAGACCTCACAGGGGCACAGGCACAGTTTCCAGCCCTGCCCGCTGTGCCCACGCCCCCTGACCAGGTCCTTTCCACTCTGCCCACTGACTTGCTGCTACACGTGACCCCAGGACTTTTGCACTATCCCGGGATGGGGATGATGTATGTGTTGGCGAGGACAATGAAGAATGGCTGAGGTTGAATTCCCCACCAGCCTGGCGAGATAGGGCTTTGGATAGAAAGAAAGGTGATGTGAAACAAATGGACAGATGCTCTGTTTCTTGCACACCTGTGAATTGTGCAAGAACTCATACCCACGTTAAAATAAGTTTAGATATAAGGCATGTTTATGGCAAAAAGAAAAACAGTACAGGAGTGTGAAAAGCATTTATCTACTTCATTTCTTCAAGCAGCAGCAGAGGATCCTATTGAGGGAATATTCTATAATTTATCTAACTAATCCTCAGTTGCTGGGTGTCTGCATTGTTTTCAGTGGTTTTCTTTTCTTCGTTGTATTTTGTCTTTGCCGCCACCAGCTGCTGTTTATCCTGGCAGCTTGCTGAGTTGCAGGAAGAACATGGACTCCAGAGCCAAGGTCCTTTAGGTTCTTGTCTCGGCTTTGCCCCCTAGCTGCTGTGGCCTCTCTGGGCCTCAGTTTCCCCACCTGCAGAATGGGGATGGTTTTAGCACCCGCCCCATGGGATGTCACTGTGGTCAGTGAAAGCACGTCTGTAAAGGTCCTGGCAGCATGCTGGGCCCAGAGTGGGAGCCAAAGAAAGTGTGGCTCCTTCCACTCTCTGGCTCTCAGTCCTCAGCCCTTTGCCCCTCTGGAGGTGGGTGTGAATGACGGGTGGCAGGAGGTGGGGAGAAAAATGATAACAGGAGGCAAGTTTATTGAATGGTTCCTGTGTACCCAGCCTGGAGCAAGGAGCTTTCATCCCCATAGCAAGCCTATGGGGTTAGTGCGCAGAGACAGAAATGTGTAAGAGAAGAGGGAGACGGAGACCCTGCGTCCCCAGTCGTCCCTGAGCCCTAGTCTAAATTAGCCTCCCCGTTTCTTAGTGCGCTCTATATTGCTCTGCAGAGCCTTTGTTACTGTGTGTGATTGTGTATGCATTCATGTGATTATCAGTGTGTTGTCTGACTCTCCCTAAGGTCAATGAGAGCAGGAACCTACCCTCATTGTTTATAGTTTCCCTGGTGCCTAGAACAGAGCCTGAAAAAGAGAAGGTACTCAATAAGAGTCAGGTTAGTTGATTGACTGACTGACCATCCAAATGAATATTAGTTGATTTTGGAGCAGCCACGGGAAAAGCCTAGGGGGTGGAGAGTTTAGAGCAGAGTAGGAAGAGGAGAAGCCCTGGGCTAGGGTCAAGAGGCCTGAGTTCTGTTATGGATGTGCAGAGTCAGAGGAACATTCCGAGGAATGGCTTTGAAGCTGAGACGTGCAGAATAGGTGAGAGCCAGGCAGGGCGAAGAGCGTGGGGAGGGTGACCAGGGCAGGAAACAGCAAGGTGGAGGCTCTGCAGTGAGAGGACAGGACTGTCCGGGAGCTGAGGACCTGGAGCGTCATGGTGAGGGATAAACTGGCAGAGGTGAGAAGGCCCGGGCTGTAGAGTTCAGAGGTCACAGACTGGAGACCTGAAGGCACATCTGGTTTGGCGCTTGCTGTGTTTAAAACAAGAACCTCAGCAAAGATAGTGGTGCCTGCTGTGGAGCGCATCTCCCCTCCGCCCCGGTTCCCGCTGCTCCTCAGCGGCCACCTGCTGCTTTATCCTTTAAGTGGCCCGCCTGGCCCGTGAAGACATCTGAGCTTGCAGCCCTGATGCAGGGCCAGGTTGGCTGTGGTCAGGGCCCTGGGGAGGCCTGAGACCTGCCCACCCTCCTCTGAAAAGCCTCAGGGGCTGTGGGCTTGGTCTGCCTCAGCCTTTCCCTCTTCTGCTCCCAAGAGGTCCCAGGCTGGTGAAGTCCTGACTTGTGAGGGTGGAAGGGCCCTTGGGAGAAGCCTATGGTGGTCAGATCCTGAGTTTGGAGTCTGGCAGGCCTGGTTCCCCTCCTGGCCGCTCCACTGGCCTCCACTCTCTGAACCTCAGCTTCCTTACCTGTGAAAGGGGTGATAAGAGTCCCCACCCCGCAGGGTGATTGAGGGATTTAGTGACATAGTGCGCAAAAGGAGCCATTCTGGACTAACCACTCACTTACCCATTTGTTCAACATGCCAGCGTGCACAAGTTTAGCCAACTGTCCAGTATAGAGGGAACACAGTCCACAGACCACTCTCACTTCTGACATCAACTGCAAGTTCAGGGGTTTCCAAAACCACCCTTAGGCTTGATTATTCACTAGAAGAACTCACTGAGCTCACTGAATGCTATTATACTCACCGTTACAGTTTATGACAGGAAAAAGGACAAAAATTAAGTCAGCCAAGGGAAGGTGCGCATAAAGTGCAGTCTGGGGAAGCATCAGACACTGAACTTCCATTGTCCTCTCCCCATGAAGTCAGGATGTGTCAATTTCCCAGCATCTGTGAGCAACAACATTCATGGAGCACTGCCAACCAGGGCAGCTCACCCGAGCCTCGGTGTTCAGAGTTTTGATTGGGCCTCTATTACGTAGGCATGGTTGATTGACTGATTGCCCACATGGTTGATCTCAGTCTCCAGGTCAACTGATATGTGTGACCCAACGTCCCCACCCTACATCATGTGGTTGGTCTTTCTGGCATGGCCAGCCACCCCCCTAAATCGTGTTGTTACTATCTGGCTAGTTCAAGATCCCCAGATAAACAAATATTACCTGCCAGGAGCTGAGGGCAAAGGTCAGAGCTCTTTTTGGAGGTTAAATTCTTTACTACACATAAGGTCAGCGTGGAAAGAGACTCCTGCTCCTTAGAGGACCCCAGATGAGCTGCCTTGCCTCCACCCGCACTGAGAGCCTGAGCAGTCTGGGGCTGGTGGCCTGAGGACTTACAGTAGACAGAGCTCACACTTTCTGAGGATTTCTTACATAGTAACACTGGTTCAACCTTTTCCACACATTATCTCATCTAACTCTCCCATCTGCTCCACGAGGAAGAACTATTCATGGCCTCATTGTAAGTATGAGAAAACCAAGGCAAGGAGAGGTTTATGGCTCACCTGAGGCACACAGCTAGCAAGGGGCTGAGACCAGGACTTGCACACAGGTCTGGGGGACACCTAAGTCCACACTGCTTTGCTGTCTTCTATACTCTAAAAGCACAGGCTTGGATTCAAATAAATGGGTTCAAATTCCGGGCTCAGCCGCTGACTAGTGTGACCTTGGCCAGCTCAGGGATCCTCTCTGAGTCTCAGTTTCCTTACTGACAACAGTTAGGATGTCCCCTCAGTGCCTCCTCCCGCCTGTCGGCCTCCTGACTGTGTTGTTTACTCAACTCTCCCACAAGACTAGGGATTGCTGGAGGGGAGGAATCGTAAGGTGTTCATCCACCTCCCACTCCCCGTGCCGCACCGCCTGGCGTGGAGCAGGCGTCTGTAAATGTTTGCTGTTACTGAAGTACGTTGGAGCATGCCCCCGAAAGACCAGAGAGCAGTCCTGCAGAGCAGGCAGAGGGCCGTGTTGCCGGGCGTCCTCAGGGCCGGGTGCCCAGTGAGGGAGGATCCCTCAGCGAAAACCCTCCCTGCGAACCTGGTCACACCTCAAATGCAAAACACAGACATTATCCCTGGAGAACCCGGCTGGGATTTAGGCCAATGCCCCTGACTTGCAGTGTGACCTTGGGCAGGGGACATAACTCCTCTGGCCTTGCTTTTCCCATTAGCGAAATAAGGGGGTAGGACTAGACCACTGGACAGTTAAAGCCTATTCTCCCACCTTGGTTGAATTGTCCTCAAGAGCTCTGGTCCGGGTCCTCACAGAGGAAGTGTCAGTGATGGTCTTTTTGATAATGCCTCCTCTCTGGTCTTGATGGCCTGTTACTCCCTCAGCTGACCCCATCACACATGCATGCACACATGCACACATATGCACATGTGTGCACACATGACCCACAAGCACAAATGCACACACACGCAAATATGTACATAACACGTGTACATGCACACACATGCGCACACAAGGCACGCGCATGCATGCACACAGTGATGCATACGATAGACTGTCACTCATTATCCATTTGCCCCTCCTCCCTGGGCCTGCCCTGCTGCCAGAGCTAGAAAGCTGAGAACACATTTCCCGACTCATTTTCAGTGAGAGCTAGAGTCCTGGGTGTGACTTGGGTTCAGCCAATTGGAGACGCTTACGCGACCTTTGGAAGGCAGAAGTGACAAGCATTGTTTGCAGACGCTTGTTTCTTCTGTGGCCATTTCCAGTGTGTGGGCACCAGGTTCAGACAGGTGAGAGGCGGGGCCGGGTGGCGTGTCTGCTGGTGGTTTGTCTGGTGGTGGTGCCAATTGATCCATGGAGGCAGGTGCTGGGTGGTTCTGCAGTGGCGGCAGCAGCAGCTCCCTGACCCTGGTGGCTTCAGCAGGGCTGGTGAGGGTCTGGAGCCAGGCATAGCTCCCTTGGTAGCCTGCTTCCAGGTCTTATTTTGGGAGTCGCTCCTGAAAGCTCATCTTAAATTTGTTGCTTTCAAGTCTCTTGATGATTTACAACACATAACACTCTGTAGTAAACTCTTTCTGTTTCAACTAGCTAGAGTCTTACTATTCTCTGCGCCTAAATCCTTCAGGTTTTAGCTCAGATGTCCTGACCCCCAAGCTAGACTGAATCCTCCATTATGTGCTTCCTCTTCTCCAATTACATCTGACCTCTGGCATCTGACCAACGTCCATTCTCTGCCTGGACTATATTCACCTCCTCTCAACAAATATTTAGTGGGCCTCTATAGGCTCTGTACTTGGTACTGGAGATAATGGCCATTCACGTGACGGCACAAAGTTGGGGCTCAGTAAATATTAAGGAAACACACACTAAACAGGTCAACTAATTAATAAATAAGGGAATTGCAGATAATGAAAAGTGGTACAAAAATAGAATGAAGGAGTAGAGAGTTGGAAAGATTTCTACCCGGGCCAGGGTGGTTAGGGAAAGCCTCTTGGAGGGGTGATATTTGAGCTGAGACCTGAAGGAAAGGAGCCAGCCATGGTGGGGTTTGGGGAAGAGAATTCCAGGCAAGTGCAGGGGGCCTGAGGCCAGAAGGAGCTTGGAGTGTTTGAGGATGAGCAGACAGACAGCAGACAGACAGCGTGACTGGAGCAGAGGGAGTAAGGGGGAGGGGGGACGTAGAATGTGTTCCATCACCTAGAGCCTTGGAGGCCATGCTAAGGAGTTGGACTTTATTCTAAATACATTGAGAGGCCATGGGAGGCCTTTAAGCAGGGGCACGATGTGATCGATTTATGTTTTAAGAGACCACCATGATGTCAGGGGGTGGAGGAAGGTCAGAGGGGGAGCAGAGCGTCCATTTGGGAGGTGACCGTAGACCAGGAAGGAGATGACTGACTACTACGATGGCAGCGGAGGTGGTGCGGTGTGAGCAGAGCTGGGAAATATTTTGGAGGTAAAACCCATACAAATTGCTGATGAGTTAGACGTGTGGGGGTGAATAAAAGAGAGAATCAAGGAGACTCCTGGCTGTTGGCCTGAGCAACTGGGTGAATGGTGATGTCATTTATCGCAATGCGGAAGACTGGAGTTGGTTTCAGAGAAGAGAGGTGATGAAACTTTCTGTTTGGGATGCCTGTTAGAACATCCACGGAGCTCTGGAGAGGCTGCGTTGCTCAGGGGGTGAGAGCAAGGGCTTGAGAGCCAGACTGGTTGGGTTGGATCTGGCTGTCTAATAACTCTATGGGGAAGTTCCTTTATCTAATCTACTTTAATACCTTAGTTCGATCATCAGTAAAATGGGAATAATAATGGGACTTATTTCATAGGATTAATGAGGATGAAATGAGTTAATTTGTGTATAGTGCTTAGAACAATGTTTGGTACAAATATGTATATGTGGTGGTGGTGTTATGATGATGATGATGATGCCAAGCAGGCAGGTGGATATATGAGTCTAGAGTTTAGGAAAGAGGCCAGGGCTGGAGCCATTGTACACTTACATGTACAATGACCGGATGAATTCTTCCTGGGAGAGAACGTACAAAGGCGTATGGGTGTTGAAGTTGTTGTATTCACCACCGTATCCCCGGCGCCTCACAAAGTCTGCACGTAGTAGGTGCTCACTGAATGTGTGTTGAGCAGATGAATTTCCCTCAGCAGAGGACTCCTCTCTAGTGGCCAGACTGACCACGTCTGACCTCCGTCCCCTAGGACATGGCACACAGACTGTGCAGGGCTTTGGCTCATTCACTGCTATGTGTCCAGGGCTCAGCACAGGGCCTGGCATATAGTAGGCCCTCAGTAAACATGAGAATTAGTTGGAAGAATGAAGGAATGCCTCCTTGTGTGCCTCGGGCAGGGGAGGTCACCAAGCAGGCCTAGCCTGGGAACCTGTGCGTGAACTTGACTGTTGGCACCTGGCAGCCACGCCACCCCCTTTTGTGTTCTCATTGAGTTCCTGGGATGGAAGCTCGAGAACTACATTTGCCAGACTCTTTTACTGGCATAGTTATGGATACAGTTCAGAGTGTCCTGAAGAAATGTGCTCATGTGGTATTTGGAAGGGGGAAGGACAGTAAAAGCCATTCTTCCTCTTTTGGCAGCCATGATCAATGTGTGGGCTTCAGCAGATGTGAGTTTTGGCAGCGACTGGATGACTCCGTGTCCCTGCCAGTCAGCTGCCCCCGGGACTGCAGGGAAGCGCTGGCTGCAGCATGGGCCATGATTTCCCGTGGTTTCTTGACTCCAGGTGGCAGCAACAATGTTCTGACTCGTCATATCTGGCTATATTATGACCCTTGACCCTAAAAGCTGGTGGCATCTCCTGACTTTACTCCTGGTTTCTCCTTTGCAAACACCTAATTCCCTGTATTAAATTCCTTCCTGCTTGAGATTCCTGGAGTGGCATTTGTTTCTTGATGGAACTCTGGTTGATATAGCAGCTCTCAGAGAGTGACAGGGTTGTGTTGCAGAAGGAGCAGGGACTCTGGAGTCAGGCAAGCCTGGATTTTCATCTATGCTTGTCCATCTTTTGGGCTCTGTAAGCTTGGGCAAGTCACCTCAGCTTTCTTTGCCTCAGTTTCTCCATCTCTAAAATGAGTACAGAATTAAATAGTGTGTAATCATCGTCATCGTCGTTGTCACCTATTGAGTATACAATATGAAATAAGCACTATTCTAAATGCTTTGGATATATTAATTCATTGACTATTCCATAACAATCCCATGGTCGGATTTTAGATATTTAAAATAACTTTTTAGAATTGAGGTAAAATTCGTGTAATGTAAAATGAACAATTTTAAGGTGTACAATTCAGTGGCATTTAGTCCACTCATAATGTTGTGCAACTATCATCTCTATCTAGTTCCAAAAATTTTTCGTCACCCCAAAAGGAAACCCCATACCCATTATGAGCAGTTACTCCCCATTCCCCCTCCTCTCAGCCCTTGGCAGCCACTAATCTGCTCTCTGTCTCTATGGATTCTAGACCTATTCTGGATATTTCACATAAATGGAATCAGACAATATGTGACCTTTTGTGACTGGCTTCTTTCACTTAACATAATGTTTTTGAGGTTCATCCATATTGTAGCTGGTATCAGTTCTTTTTATGGCTGAATAATATTGCATTGTATGGATACACCATATTTTGTTTATCCATTCATCAGCTGATGGATATTTGGGTTGTTTCCACTTTTGTTTTTGTTTTTTTTGGTGAGGAAGATTCGCCCCTGAGCTAACATCTGTTACCGCTCTTCCTCTTTTTTCGCTTGAGGAAGATTAGCCCGGAGCTAACATCTGTGCCAATCCTTCTCTATTCTGTATGTGGGTCCCTGCCTCAGCATGGCTGACAGGTTCCCGCCCGGGATCCGAACCCACAAACCTGGGCCGCCGAAGTGGAATGTGCTGAACTCAACCACTATGCCACGGGGCCGGCCCGTTTCCACTTTTAACTATTATGAATAATGCTGTTATGAACATTCATGTACAAGTTTTTGTTTGAAAACCTGTTTTCATATCTCTTGGGCATATACTTACCTAGCAGTGGGAGCTAAAATTGTGTGTTTGTGAATGTTCCACACTGATATGAGGCTAGACCATGCTGCTGGCTGCCCAGAGAGGGACAAAGCAAGACATCATGACCTCCTGCACCCTGCCTCTCTTCTGGATGGTAAACCAGAATGTGTGCTGTGTAGATCTCTTCTCTGAAATGACACAACAACAACTTCTTAACTTTTGTCTGGAGGCAGGACCTCATCTTATTGTATTGTCTAGGCTTTTCTGTTCAGATCTCCCATCACAGTCTGAGTAAGATGCCTCTTCCCACCTGGGAGTCTTAAGAACATTCAGTAACCAAGGCAGGACAAGTGATCCAGCCCTTAGTAGGACATGAACCCTGAGGTAACGTTAATGACTCAGGTGAGTAAGATGACTTTGAAAGCATGTCTTGAACAAATGGAGACTCAGTTTCCTCACCTGTGTCAACCTTAAAACTAGAACAGCTAATTATTTTACCAGCAAAATGAGTTTATTCAGGAATAGCCAAAGAATTGCAATTTGGGATGCACATGCTGTGGTGGACCATAGGCAAATCCAACAAACAAGGGAGAGGAACGTTATTTTATAGAGAAAAAGGAGAAGGTTGGGAGGCGTTGTTTTGAAAGAAAGTCCGTTGGAGGAAAGCGAGAGTTCAGGGTGGTGATGGTTTGTCATTGGCTTAATTGCTAAGGTATTCATGTCTGTTTGAGATGCAGTGTACATTTCTTCCTGTAACTGATGATTCTTCCCTGTTGAAGACCTCCATTGGGGTCTGTAATTGACTATCTTTCCTGTAATTGACCTAAAGTGATACTGGGTGGGAGCTCCCCATCTGGCCTCCTGACTCCATTTTAAAGAAGTTTCCTTTTATTAATTTTCACACCTGTAAAATGGCAATGATAATAACTTCATTCATTCATTCATTCACTCACCAACTATGTGTTGTGCGTCTATCCTATGCCGGGTCTTGTTCTAGGCACTGAGGACGCACTGGTCAGCAGCGGGCATCGTACCTGTCATTATGGGATTGATATCCTGGTGGAGGAGACAGACATAAACCTAATAGCCACACAAACACGTGTTAAGTTGTAAATGTGTCAAAGGCTATGATGGAAAGATAGCCAGTGCTATGAGCTTCCATAACAGGAAGATCCATCCTGCCTGGAAGGGAATGAAAGACTTCTCTGAGGAAGTGATCCTTGAGTTGAGGTCTGAAGCAGGAGTGTAGAGGTATCTTGTGATCTGAATTTACATTTCCCTGATGACCATGGATGTTGGGCACTGTTTCATATGCTCATTGGACAGTTGAATACCCTCTTCAGACTATATATTACAGCACTGTATACCGTATGTGGTTCTACATAATAATTGCTACCATTTATTGAGTAACTTCTAAGTGTCAGGGACTGTGATAAGCTCTTTACATAATTTGAATCTCATTAAATCCTCACATAATTCTTAAGTAGGTGTTGCATAACTTTATAGATGAAGGAAGGGAGGGCTTAAAGAATATTTGGAATTATAAAACTTCACCAGTGTTTTATCAGTCTCCAGTACCCCCTCACTACATGAGCTACCAGGAGAGACCAATATTGTGTATGTTACACATGTATGTTACACATGTTCACTCATTCATGTCACCAGCAAGTACTTATTAAAGGCTGGCATGTGTCAGGCATTTTTCTAGGTCCTAGGGATTTTAGCAGTGAACAAAACAGGCCAAAATTCCTGACTTCATGGATTTTTTCCCCAGTGGAGATGAACAGAGGGTTTTAAAATGTGGACTATATAGTGTTTTAAAAGGTGAAACATGCAATGAAAAAGAAATAAAACAGGAATAAAATAATAAATAATAAAATAAAATAAAACAGGCTTGGGGGGTAGAGCGAGCCAGTGGTTCTTAACATCTTCTGTGCCTTGGGCCTCTGACAGTCTGGTGAAGTCTAAGGATTCCTTCTCAGAATGGTTTTTTGTTGACTTAAAATGTATACATATTTTTATTATAGATGATTATATTGGTTCCTGACAGTTTTTTATATTGTACTTCCCCATTCTTGAGCTCATAAATTTGCTTCATCTCATATTTATGTGTAGTACAATCTTCAAGTCAAAATTTCATTAATGACATTTAGTTTATTCTTATTTTCCCTATCCTTGAATGACTTAGAATGGATTTCTTTCTTTTTTTCTTTTATTGTGGTAACATTGGTTTATAACATTGTATAAACTTCAGGTGTACATCATTATACTTCCATTTCTGCATAGATTACATCATGTTCTCATGTTCACCACCCAGACACCAATTCAGAATGTTTTTAATTGCACAAAATAAAATATATAAGATTACAAAGGTAACCAATTATATGAAAATACGATTATCAAAATAATGAATTAGCAAACTTATGGTAGAGTAATATATATGTTTTTAAAATTAATACATTACATAATAAGACAATATATTTTAAATATCAGCAAGTAAAGTTTTAATTTTGTTTTAAAATGACACATCAATGTGAAGGTAATGTGAAGCTTTCATAAGAGTGTTAAACTGTGAGGTGATCATTGACTCACCTCCTTCCATTTATTGATGGACAAACTATGTAGGTAGAAGATCCTGGAGAGCGATTAATATGCTTGGGTCATGGGGGCCTGCCCCGTGGCGTAGTGGTTAAGGGCGCGCACTCTGCTGCTGGCGGCCCGGGTTCAGATCCTGGGCGCGCACCGATGCACCGCTTGTCAAGCCATGCTGTGGCGGCGTCCCACATAAAGTGGAGGAAGATCGGCATGGATGTTAGCTCCGGGCCAGTCTTCCTCAGCAAAAAGAGGAGGATTGGCATGGATGTTAGCTCAGGGCTGATCTTCCTCACACACACACAAAAAAATATGCTTGGGTCACCAGTGTGAGAACATGACACATCACTGTTTGGTGGCAGAACATCTACTGGGCACAGAGTTGCCTGAGATTGGCTAGCAATGCTGCAGGAGCATCAGATGAGAAGATTTCCATCACATGTATTCAGCAGCAAATTTAATAATTACCTTAATTTAGAAGTAGTGAATGAACATAGATGATATTTTGAGATGTCTGCAACAACTGTAATGTGATATGAATCTCTATGATTTCCATTGGTGACAAAGACACAGGTACCGCTCATGTGACTGTGATTTGCTACCTAAATTCATAACTGAAGAAAATGATAAATTTCAGTGGGAGGCTGGTGAAAATAAAGATGTAATTACTTTCCTGTGAGTTCACAGACCCCCTGAATTCTATCTGTGGCCACTAAGTCAAGGATGTAAGTCATTCATTGCCACCCCACCCAGAGGTGAGATCAATGTTACCCAACTTCTAACGGCTGTATGATAAAAGGAAGGTGGGGGATGGGTGCTAGGGAGACCACAAAAGAATATCCACTACATCCCATTTCTGTGGATCTTTCATGAATGTGTCAGGATCAGTCCTAAATACTCCCTTGGTTTTAGCACTGAAAGTCCCACATCCTGTGAACTTCCTCTCAGTCCTGGGCAACCAGGATGGTTAGTTTTCCTAGTCATCCTGCCTTCTCTGTGATCTCCAGGCTTCCATGAGTTTATGAATTCAGCCTCATCCACCTGAGCTTCCACTTAACCCAGCAGGCTGTATCGAATGGGAGAGTGGGTTAGTATCCAGGAAACTGTCTTCATGCTGAAGTTCATCCATCTGGGTTTTATTCCCAAGGGCTTGTAAGATCATTTTATCTTACCACATGGAACTCGCAGGCAGGTCATGAGAGAGTGAGAAGGTCCTCTCTTCCTTTTACAGTGTGACACCACTTCCGAAAAAATTGGCCATGGAAACCCTATGAATAGCAGTGGAGCGTTGTCTGATATAGCGCCAGAAGGTGAGAGGATGGCACAAAAAGACCAGGCAGGGTTCCACTCTGCTGGACACAGGGTTGCTAGGAGTCAGAATCGACTCAACAGCACTAACAACGAATGATACCATTTATGTTAGATTTTTTTGAAATGCACAAAATAATGCCCTTTATTGTCTGTGGATACATACATATGTGGTAGAAGTATAAAAACATGCATGGTAATGATCCTCACCAATTTAAAGATTTCTCTGGGGAAGGAGGGCTACGGGAAGGGGTCTTGGCCACAGGACCACCAGCCCTGGCTCTAACCCTGACCAGGACTGGGTGTTGGGGGGGGTTGGTTCCTCCTCATCTCCGTTGGGTATTAGACTGCAAGGGGGCCCTTGCTTTGCTGTCTGTCAGGTGTGAATTGGGGCTCGTGATCTCGGGCAGGTCTCAGGATCTCTCTGGATCTCAGTTTTCCCATCTCTGAAATGAACTAAAGGTGTTTGCCCTAGAGAACAGCAGACCCGGGTGGACTCAATCTCGACCTTCACATTGCCAGAGGCTTGTCACGGGAAAGAGAATTGACTGACCAGCACTGTGCGGCTTCAAGGAGCAGAGCTAGAAGCAAGAAGTAGGAGTTCAAAATAAACGGCTATCAGTCAGAGCTGCTGTTCAAGAACTGAAAGGGAGTGAGCCCTCTGTCTTTGGTGGTGTGCAAATAGAGGCAGCTAGATAAACTTGTGGAAAGGAACTTGGAGAGGGAACCCCTGTTCTGGGAGGAGTGGCTGGTGTCCCAGGGCCCCTCCAAGGTCCTGGCTGACTCTGAAAGTCTGGCTGTAAGCTCTGTGATTCTGAGTTTCTGTGATTCTAGGCACCTACCCACCTGCCAGGTAAAAACTTACCCCTCTTCTGCAGAGAAGGAAACTGAAGCTGAGAGAGAACAAGTAACCGTTACAGAAAGGCCATTACATGTGGCCCAAGATCCTCTGTCACTGTCAAGCGACAATTTTCGCCCTGCAGGGGAAGCAGATGGAATTAAAAGATTGTGGGTGACTATTTTTACTCATCTTATTCAAGGGCTGCAAACCCTTCTGTGAAGTCAGTTGAAGATCTATGATGTGAAGGAGAATTGGGTGGTCTCAAGGCCCTTTGTTGAAAATTTCTGTCTGCTGGATAATTACATGGTGTTTAAATGTTCTCTGTCAACATGCTTTGGTTTGGTCATCATGCTTGCTAATTGCTCTGTTAATGTCCATGCTGCCTTCCAAGAGCTTGCACAACATTGTCCCAGTTCACGTAAAAGGAGTCTGCGATGTCACCATAGGCCCTGAACTTCTCCTCTGAGTGAAACGATGAAAGGGAGGTGGCCCTGTCCGCAACCTCCCCAGTCACCTGGAAGCTCCAGCAGGGGTTTGGCTGTGAGTGGTCAGTAAGACCCCCTGTTGGCTTCTACTGGCAAGTAGACTACACCAGCTCTGGGGATCGAATGCTGTCAGGTGGCTGAAGACCCCCATCTTCAGACAGGAGCGAGAAAATGTGGGTTGCAGTTTGCATTGTAATTAACAGGGACGAGAGGGCTCCTGGTAGCACATGATTTTTGTTTTTTTTGTTTTCTTTTTTTACATTTTGTTTATTTATTTATTTTTGTGAGGAAGATCAGCCCTGAGCTAACATCCGTGCTAATCCTCCTCTTTTTGCTGAGGAAGACCAGCTCTGAGCTAACATCTATTGCCAATCCTCCTCCTTTTATTTTTTCCCCAAAGCCCCAGTAGATAGTTGTATGTCATAGTTGCACATCCTTCTAGTTGCTGTATGTGGGACGCGGCCTCAGCATGGCTGGAGAAGCGGTGCGTCGGTGCGCGCCCAGGATCCGAACCTGGGCCGCCAGCAGCAGAGCACATGCACTTAACCGCTAAGCCACGGAGCCGGCCCAGCACATGATTTTTGATTCATTGGAATCAAAAACAAAATATGGTCTGGTACCAAGGGGGAGTTAGTCCCTATTTGGTTGACCCAAAAACATTTTGCATTTGGGAATTGTGTTTGCTGGATCTGAGATCCCACGGACGCAGGGGATGTGACACCACCAAGCTCAGATTCTTGGTGGCGTGCTGGGCTTGATCAGTGGAAATGGGACTCCCCTGCCCCTTTCTGCTGCCACCAACAGCTGAAGCTTGTGATAGGGAATAAGAGCCCAGGAATCAGTCTGAGGCAGGAGGATAGAGGCGGCAAGTCACCAGTTCAGGAGAGGCTGCCCTCAATAAGATCTTGTCTCCGCCCAGTGGCCCCAAGTGGACCAGGGTTTTGTTTTGCCTTTTTTTTTTCAGTTGTGGTAAAATATACATAACATACAAACTTACCATTTTAACCTTTTTTGAGTGTACAATTCCATGGTATTGAGTATATTCACATTGTTGTGTCACCATCAGCACCATTCATCTCTGGAACTTTTCTATCATCCCAAACTGAAACTCTGTACTAAATAAACAAGAACTCCCTATCCTCCAACTCCCTACCCTGTCCCTGCTTCTAACCACTATTCTACTTCCTGTCTGTATGAATTTGACTACTCTAGGTACTTCATATAAGTGGAATCATACAATACTTGTTCTTTCGTGTCTGGCTTATTTCACTGCGCATAATGTCTTCAAGGTTTATCCATGTTGTAGCATGTGTCAGTGCTTCATTCCTTTTTAGGGCAGAATAAGATTCCGTTGTATGGATATACCACATTTTGTTTATTCATTCATCCATTGATGGACATTTGGGCTATTTCTACTTTTGGCTGCTGTGAATATTGTTGCTGTGAACACGGGTGTACAGATATCTGTTTGAGTCCCTGTTTCCAATTTTTTTGGATATATACCTAGGAATTGCTAGATCATGTGGTAATTCTATGTTTAATTTTTTGAGGAACTGCCATAATGTTTTCCACAGTGGCTGCACCATTTTGCATCCCTACTAACAACAGACAAAGGTTCCAATTTCTGCACATCCTCACCAACACTTGTCATTTTCTATTTTTTGGATAATAGCCATCCTAATGGGTGTGAGGTAATATCTCACTGAACGGACTGGGTTTTTAAACTGCGAACATGTACTTTCCCTGAAAGTATGGTAAACCTGGCTGTGGCCAGAAGACAATTGTCATGGGCACCTGGATGGTGAGTAAGGAGCCTGGAGTAGTGAAACCCCTGTCCTGGTTTCTGGCTACCTCCCAGTGGGTGGTTGATCATGGAGGGATGGAAAACCGTCTCCACATCTCAAAATCCAATGATCAGGTAAATTATTCACAGAGTCCTCTGCATGTCAGTGCAAAATGATGTTGGGTTGAGCCAGCCCTGATGGCCTAGTGGTTAAAGTTCGGTGCTCTCACAACGTCGGCCACCCAGGGTCACTTCCCGGGCACGGAGCCACACCACCGATCTGTCAGTGGCCATGCTGTGGTGGCGGCTCACATAGAAGAACTAGAAGGACTTACAACTAGGATATACAACCATGTACTGGGACTTTGGGGAGGAAAAAAAAGAGGAAGGTTGGTGACAAATGTTAGCTCAGGGTGAAACTGTCCCTGAAAAAAAAAAATGATGTTGGATCTAAAATGAGGTGTTTTTTTTTTTTTTTTTTCAAATCTTGATTTATCAAGAGGAGTTTGAAAAATACTGAAGATCTTGGAGGTGGGGGGAGTTATAGGGAAGCTGGGGAATGTTTTGTCTGAAGAAGAAATTGCTTTTAAAAACAGTTTTTAAATTGTGAATAACTCAGAGGAGCCATACGAGTTGCATGTCGAGGTTTTAGAACGTGACTTTTTTTTTTTTTTTTGCTGAGGAAGATTGGCTCTGAGCTAACATCTGTTGACAATCTTCCTCTTTTTTTCGCTCGAGGAGGATTAACTCTGAGCTAACATCTGTGCCAGTCTTCCTCTGTTTTGAATGTGGGATGCCGCCACAGCATGGCTGACGAGTGGTGTAGGTCCACGCCTGGGGTCCAGGCCCACAAACCTGGGCTGCCAAACTGAACTCAACCACTACGCCGTGGGGCTGGCCCCTAAAGTGTGACTATTTTGAAATGTACACTTTCTCATGGGCAAGTGCATCTGTTTTCTGAGTGAAGTTCTCTGATGTTGAAATACTATGACTGGTGTCCACAGGATGCGAGCTGTCTGGGTGAAGACGTTTCAAAGTGTTAGAAATAGGGCCGGCCCCATGGGTTGGCGGTTGAGTGTGCATGCTCCGCTGCTGGCGGCTCGGGTTCGGATCCCGGGCGTGCACCAGTGCACCGCTTCTCCGGCCATGCTGGGGCCGCGTCCCACATACAGCAACTAGAAGGATGTGCAGCTATGGTATGCAACTATCTACTGGCGCTTTGGGGGGAAAAATAAATAAATAAATAAAATCTTAAAAAAAAAAAAACAAAGTGTTGGAAATATTTATTTACTTGGGAAGGAATCTCGTAAGTAAATTATTAACGATACTTAATTGGATCCAGTAATATTTTCTTTGTTAAGATTATGAGACTTTAAAAAAACTTTTCGTTATGAAAAATTCCAAGCATATAGAAAAGCAAAAAGAATAGTATAATAAACATCCATATCACCACTGAGGTAAAATGTGGTCGACATTTGCCATATTTCATCTATCTATCTATCTGTCTATCTATCTATCTATCATCTATCTATCTATCTATCTATCTATCTATCTATCTATCTATGTATTTACCATCTGTCATACGTCTATCTAAAATTGTTTCCTTGGAACACTTCAAAGTAAAGACATCCGGTCACATAACCCCTAATTATTTCAAGGGCATCTCCAAAAAAGAAAAAAAGGACATTTTCCTACATGACCCCAATGTTATTATCTCACCTAAAAAAGTAACAATAATTCCCTAATATCATCTATAATTTTATTTATTTATTTTTCCCCCCAAAGCCCCAGTAGATAGTTGCATGTCATAGGTGCACATCCTTCTAGTTGCTGTACTTGGGATGCGGCCTCAGCGTGGCCAGAGAAGCGGTGCGTTGGTGTGCGCCCGGGATCCAAACCCGGGCCGCCAGTAGCAGAGCACGCGCACTTAACCGCTAAGCCACGGGGCGGCCCTCCCTAATATCATCTAAAATATAGTTCATATGCAGATTTCCTCAATTTTACCCAAAATGTCTTCTATAGCTGATGTTTTCAAATCCTGCTCTAATCACTAACCACACATTCTAGTTAATTGCTATGTCTCTGAGTTCTCTTTAATGGTCTCCCCTCCCGCATCCTCCCGTGAGGCTGGGAGAGTCAAATCGCATAACATCCCACATTCTGGATGTGGCTGATTGTTTCATTCTGGTGTTGGTTAATTTGTGCCTCCTTCTCCTATATTTCCTGTAAACTGGGATTTACATCTATAAGCTTGATTAGATTCAAGCTGAACATCCTTGGCAAGAACAAATAACTCATGGGTAGTGACCGACTTCATCTCGAAACGTGTCTATTTCTTGGCCAGGTTGATTGGAGGACCATATGTGCTCCAGGCGATCTGTGGTTCCCGAGAAGATCAATGAAAAGTGACTCTAAATAATTCCAGTGTTATGATAAATAAAATTGTTTTAAAATCACACGTTTTGTATTGCGAGAATTGTATTACCCAATTCTTCTGTAGAATGTGATTTAACTGGGAGGACTAGATCTGGGAGGCCAACACCAAAAACTAAAATCAAATGGGCAGACGCTTTAGTGAAAGCACTAAGGGTAGGAAATAGCGAAGGCTCAAGTCTTGCAAAAGAAAAGGGAGGAGAGCCCTAGGAGACTTTAAAAGGGCATTTTTTACGAAATCCAAATAGTATTGTGAAAATGATACAAATTGCAGAAAGTGTTTCATATAAACTTTTAAGGTGGAATTTTATATTGTAATATATAAATTATACATGTGTTCTATGTTATAATTTAACCACATATTATAATGTGGTATATTTTTCTTATAATTCTGAGTATTGGCTATCTTTTCTGCCATTCTTGAGTGATTTGAGAGGGATTAGGGTTTTAAAACACTGAAATAATGAATGTTGTGTATTTCCAAAGTCCCTAGACAACTGAAGTTCACCACTAAAGTGATCCATGACAAAGGAGTGAGTAAAAGGAAACTTAAAAAAATGATTAAAAGGAAACTTCAAAAAATAGTTTCAAACAGTGGGACTGAGATAAAGAAAGCTAGACTGGTGTTTTTAGCCCATGAAAATAAAACAATGAAGGAAACTCTTAGACAAAACTTCAGAAGCAGGTCTGGGTCCATCTCCTCCCTTTTGTTGTTATTCTCTACCTCCCGAGCCCATGGAGACTATTTGTGACCCTAGGTGCCTTTGTTCTCCACCTTCTCTGGGGTCCCACAACTCTCCCTCTCCTGTTCTGAACAGCTCAGCTCCTCCCCACACTTGCATTTGGCAGAGCAAAAGCCTTGCCATCACCCACGGTCAAGCGTGCACTTGAGGGCTCACCCTCCCCCAAGTGACTGATCAGTGTATCTTTTCCAACCACTCGAATGTGAGTTCCATAAGGGAGGAGACTTTGGTTGGTATCCTCAGTGCCTATGCCAGGACCATAGTAAGTGCTCAATAAATGTTTGTTGAATGAATGAATGAATGTATGAGTGAATGAACCACATATTGTACTTTCCCAAAGAGAAGTTCTGCAAATACCATGTTCTTAACCTTGTCACATTTCCTATGGTGTTTTAGTCCCCCTTAAAAATCAGCAGCTTCCTGACTGGCCAATCCCTGGGTCCAGTTCTGAGCATCTCCCACTGTCCCCTGCCAGCACAGTGAAGTCTTCCAAAGGAGGTGTGTATTGAGCTGGATGGGTTAGCTTATGCTGCAGAAACAACAACACTCAAATCTCAGTACTTATAACAATAAGGTTGTTATCTCCTTAAACTACATATCCAGGAAGGGTTGGCTGGGGGCTCTGCCCTACGCTCTCCTTACTCTGGGACCTAGGCTGGTGGAGTAGCCACCATCTGCTGATTGCTTTTGCCAAGGAAAAGAGAGCATGTGGTGATTAACACTGGCTCTTAAAGCTCCCTACTGGAAGTAATATATCACTTTAGCTCACACTTGTTTAGTCAAAGCAAGTCACGTGGCTGTACCCAATTTCAGGGAGCGGGGGCTCTGGTGACTGTATTATTGCCGAAATGTTTGCTGTCTCACCCTGTGGAAGGATGATAATCCTCTCCCCATTGACATCAGGCTTAGCGATGGGACTTGTTTTAGCTAGTGATCTTTGAGTAGAAATGTGCCATGAGGGGCTGCTCCTTCAGCCTGCATTCTGGAATGATGGCTCAGAGCCAAAGGTGACCCACAATGGGAACACACGATGAGCGAGAACAAATCTTTGTAGTGATAAGCTTCCATGGTTTGCGAATGGTTTTCTACTGCAGCAGAACTTAGCTTGGATGGATTGATTCAGTGGGGAAGTGTAATTTTAACACGTGCCCGAGAGGAGAATTGGAAATAGCTGATGGATAGCACTAATGATTACTACACAGAGTCATTTGGGTTGAACACTGGAGATGAATAGTAGCTTGCCAGGCCTGAGGGAAAGGATTTTAGGCAGAAGGAAAAACATTTGCAAAGGCTTGGAACAGAGAGGGATATAATGAGTGGGCTGAACTGGACTGGAGAGTCTTCTAGGGTTGGGTGTGTGGTAGGAAGGGGAGACCGGCAAGGACAGGATGGCATTTTATTCTCCTGGGCTTGGCTGTTTGGCTTGGTCTCCATCAGACTTGGGTCTGAGGTCATTCTTTGAGATGAATTCTGTGAGTTCTGGAAGCCATTTGATTTGGGTGAGGTCCTGCCCTTCTCTGACCTTCAGGTTTCCGTCTGTAAAGCAGACATAATAATATTCACTTTGCAATTAGTTGTTGTGACTATTGAATGAGTTAACTATTTAGTGGAAAAAGCCTGGAATCAGACAGACCTGTGTTTGAATCCCAGCTCTGCTACTTACTAAGAATCTTGGGAATTTTTTTTTTTTTAAACATCTGATTCCTCATCTGTAAAATAAAGATGATAATTAGTGCTTCATGGGGCTGTTATGAGGATTATAAGAAATCGTGAAATTATGCAATGCGTAGTAGGAGTTTCATAAATATGCATTAACCCGACCATGGGAATCACAGAAATGTTGGGCCTGATTAATCTTTCTTTGATTCTAGGCTTGCTACAAACCAGGTAGTTTTGATGTATTTAAGGCAAAAGAATGTGGGCATATGCTGCCTGAAGCTTCATGACCTTTAACAGCACGGTTAGTTAAAGAAAATCTGAGGTACCTTTGCATTAATTCACACGGCCACCACAGGGTCTAACAGGATAGAACCCCAGTTATTGACCAAAGTCACACCTTGCATTCCAGATCCATTCTTAGTCATAGGAGCTAACTTGTTTCTTTGTTCACAGCAATGTTCCAGAAGAAATGAGAATGCAGTCAGGCAGGCTGTGCTGAGAGTTATTTACTCCCTTGACCTCTGCACAGGCAAGTCACAGGCCTCTGGGAGAGGCAGAGCTGTCAGAACCATTTGCCAGCACTTCCTTATACTAAGGTGTGTGTCAGGCTATACCCCAGAAACACAGTCCTCAAAGCCCAGTGTCTTAAATCAACAGAGTTTAAGCTAAAACCTTTACTTCGATGATCTCATTCAATCCTCACAACAGCCCTAGTGTCCTATACTAATATTATTTCCATTTTGCAGATGAGGAAATGGAGGATCAGAAAGGTCAAATAATTTGAGCAGAGCTGGAATTCAGATGAAGACCTTAATCATTGCACTACACTGCTTCTTGGGTTTTATAGTGGAGAGAATCAAACCCTGCGAGGGCGGCAACTGACTCAGGTCACACTTCCCTGTTAGTTAACTAAGCCCCGGGTCGGCACAGGTCTCATGACTCCCAGAAAGAACTGAGTTTTGAGTTTATGAATGGACATAATCTATAAATCAGATGCCGTCAAATCTGTTGATCTTTCACACTGTCATCTCCTGTCACATCCAAGCTTAAAGCATCATCTCCCCAGGGATATGACACATAATCAGTTCTATATTTTTTAGATATTTTATGAATTGTTTAAAACATATACTTAACTCTTTAAATTATTTCACATTATTTTGGTGAGAAGTGAGGTTCTAAATATATTTTCTAAATTGCTCATCGGCTGTGCCAACACCATTTGGTCTATAAACCCGTTTTTGTTTTTGGTGATTGGTGACGTGTTCAATTCTTTTGTTCTGAGCTTTGTTTCTGGCTGTCAGTTCTGTCCCACTGATTTTCTCTTCTGGATCCCCTGTGGGATGAAGAAGCAGACAGACCTAGATCTCACATATATTAGACGTGACATCCATTTATTTGTTTATTCTACAGTTATCTACTGAAGCAGCTTCTGTGCCGAGTCTTATGCTAGTGTGCGTCACTGGGGACGCAGACGTGCAGAAGATGTGGTCCCTGTCTTCAAGCCGTCATAATCTGGCAAGGACAATTCATAAGGACGGAAACAAACACAGATACCGACAGTAATCGTGAGGCACTTTATGTATATTATCTCACTTAATCCTCATCACTGCTGCTTGAGGTCCCATTTTCCAGATGAGGGGACTGAGGCTCGGAGCAGTCAGATAACTTGCCCACAGCCACATAGTTAGTGAGTAGTACACCAGGGTGATTTCGAGCCCAGGAGATTAACCCCTCTGCTCTGCTGGGGAGCAAGGGCATGAAAGAAGGGCCCCTTGGCAAGCTGGAGGGAAGGAAGGGTGACTGGTCCAAAATCACAGAGCAGGTTGGTTTCTGGGTAGAGACCCACTCTCTGCCATCCAGGCATAGGAGACTTGGGCCCTGCCATCTCTGCCATCCTTGGGTCCTCCCCACCCCCTGCCCAAGCAAGGCTGGCCAGAGAGTCAGGGGTGTAGCAGGGTCCCTGCTGATCTTCCCTCCTGAAACAGGCAGAGGAGGTTCTGGGTGACAGCACAGGGGTAGGAGTAAGCCTGCAGGAGGTGACAGCTGACATCCCAGAGGTGGGGTGGCATCAAGGTGGTGGCTTCAGCCTGGGAGGGCTAGCAGGTCACAGAGTGAGACCTCAGCAGCCCGCACGGAGAGGGAGGGCAAGGAGAGGGTGGGGGATGTGACTGGACACTGAGTGACACAGACAGGCTCACTTTTCTTCTATCAGTGTTACTCAAACACTTTTTGCAGCTTGGCATCCTCTTCCACCAAGGGCTAAGCTTCCCTAAGAAAGCCAGAAAGACTCACAGCCTCTTTCTGCCTGGCCACATACCTCCCCCAAGAACAAAAATTACAGAACCAGTCATTGGGCGTCGATGAAGCGCAGAGGAGCAGGGAAAATGAGAGGGGGAAAAACAGATAATATCTCAAAATAGCCTGACCTACAGGTCTCAGCTGAAGCCCTTCATTCTTGGGATTGAGTCTCAACTGTGTTGCTTCCCAGCAGTGAGAACTCGGGTGAGGTCTTCCAGCCCTCTGAGCCTCAGAGGGTCCCATCTGTGAAACAGGAATAATTTGTACAGCACCTCCAGCCCCCAGCACGGTGCCTGGCACGTGGTACTTGCTCACCGAGCACAGGTTGTATGAGTTCATACCTGTCCCCCTCTGGTTCAGTCAAATGGAAGCTTCGCAGGGCAGGGATTTTGGTTTGTTCTGTTCACTGCTGTGTCCCCAGCACCCAGACTGGAGCCTGGCACGCCGTAGGTGCTGGATAAATCTTTGTCGAGTGATTGTAGAACAAATAGCCTGGCGTCCTCCCTGGCCCAACAGGCTGCCCCTCCTACCGTGAAGACGGGCATAAGTCGACAGGCAGTACAGTGGTTACAAGCAGGCTCCCTGATTTGGGAGATCTGGGCTCAGATCCTGTCTTTGCCATGTACTTGCTCTTTGACCTTGAGCCCATGACTTCAGCTTTCTGGGCCTTTGTTTCCCCATCTCTAAAATGGGGATATCAACCGTACTTACCTTATAGAGTTGTTGTGAGGATTAAATGAGATAACCAACTACCCAGCCTTCCCTCCCTCTCTCCCTGCCCCGGTAGGCAGCCGAGACCCCTTCCTGGTGGCCGACCTGGGCGTGCTGGCCAGCCACCATCAGGCCTTCCGGCAGGCCCTGCCCAGAGTCTCGCCCTTCCGTGTGGTGAAATGCAACAGCAGCTCCTGGTGCTGCGTGTCCTGGCCGCCCTGGGCACCAGCTTTGACTGTGCCAGTCACGGGAGCCTGTGCCTGCCGAGGGTCAGACGGGACCAGCCGGGTGGGGGCTGAATCCCACTAAGCTGTGGGTTGTGCGTAAGCTTCCCTTGTCCTGTTGAGCACCTGCAATGTGCTAAGCACCGTGTAAGGGGCCTTCCGTAGATCAGTCTCCTTGATCCTCCCACAGCTCTGCAAGGTAGCCGTGGGTGTCCTCATTTAATAGAGGAGGAGACAGACTTAGGTGGGTCACTTGCCCACGGGCCACATATAGTGAGAGACAGAAAGATGCCTGACGAAATCCTGTGCTCTTTCCTTATACTGGGGAGTAAAACACCCTGAGGGTTTCTTAGCAGAAAGGGGTTCAGGGTTGTTGAGATAGGTTAGAGCAGAAGCCCAAGTGGTGGGAATGGTATCTCTGGACATGGGAGTATTTACTAAGCCTCCCTCCTCCCCTTTCTGAGGAGCCCTCAGCTAAGCAGGATTAAATGCACCAGCTGCCTCCAGGCAGCCACTCTGATTTCTTCCCTGATGGGACTAGAGTTTATTGGAGGGGGGTTGGTTCTGAGCTGTAACTGTCAGCACCAGTGCCTGGTACATTGCAGGGACTCAGTAATGGGCACCCCACTGGCCCCACCCGGGGCTCCTGTCTGAAAGTGAGGGAGCAGGGGAGTGGGTCATAAGTCAGGATCTTGGCCACGCCAGGTGGCGCTGGCACAGGTGCTGGGCCTGGGTGTGGCCCCCTCGTGCGTCATCTACACCAACCCCTGCAAGCCCGCCTCCCACGTCCAGTATGCTGCCCGCCACGGGGGCGGGGGGCAGATCCTGACCTTCCAGACCAAGGAGGAGCTGGCCACAGGCCAGCTGGCCCAGCACCACCCCGGGCCAGGTGAAGCCGGGAGGGGGGTGCAGGCAGGTGTGGCAAGGGTCAGCGGGCAGGGAAAAAGGCAGTGCAATGAGCAAATTACCCAGCACAGTACATACCCAACCAACGTTGGCCTAAGACAAACGAAGAGGAGGCCCTCAGGGCCCAGCCTCGTTTAAGGGGGTCTGGCCCCCGGGGGTGTCCGGGAACTACACTGCATTTGGAGTGAGACAGCCCAGGTTCAACTGGCTCAGTCACCCACCTGATGTATGTATTGGGCAGGTCTCTGAGCAGTTCTAACACGTGGTTCCTTCATTTTCAAAATAGGGGCATGTTGCCTGGCACACAGTAGGTGCATATCAATCTTATATCTGTTTTCTACACTCCCTTCCCTGGGTGTAACTGAGGAAGAGGTAATTGCATACACACGTGTGCTGTTGGGCTGGTGTGATAGACCCAGGGACTCAGTGGCATTGGAAACGCTGCCAGGTCTGGGGGTCAGCTGGGCCTGGATGGGGGTGGCAAGAAGTGTGGGCCCATTGGCATTTCTGACTGAGCGCTCTCTCCCTGCCTTCCTATCCACGGCGCCCCTCCCCCGGGCTGGCCCTCCAGGTGAGTGAGGCTGAAGCCCCTAGAGCTAGGGGCAGGAGCGCTGGGGTCTAGTGCTGCCCTTGCATGGCAAGCTGTGCCCCTGCCCTAGGACCCTGTCTGTCAAAAGGGGAAGGGTGGGATGTGAAGGTTACTTAGGCCCTCCCTGTTTTGAGCCCCTGAGTTTGGGGTCTTGTCAGGAAATGTCCATGGGGGGAAGGAGAGCCCACACAGCACTGTCCCTGCTGCATTGTGTATGTGGCTGTGTGTTCGTGTGAACATCCGGGTCTGGAGGTGACCCTCTGTGGGTGCCTTTATCGGTAAGTGGACTTGAGTGTGCCTGTGTCTGTGAGCACACAGCTGTGCCAGGGTAGTCAGTTATGTTCCCGGTGTTTCTGCGGTTGGCCTGGGTGGCTCTGCCCTCTATATGACTGGTGGTCCCTGTGCTCAGGGAGGTCAGAGAGTGTGATACCAGGCAGGTCAGCATGTGTGTGTGTGTGTGCATCCACGTACATGCACATACCTCAGTGTGTCCAGGTCTCTCTGGGTGTGCCTCTGCCTGTGCTAGGTTGGCAGGTGTGCACATGCGTGTCTTGGTTTGGTTCCCCCCCAAAGCAGACTCTGAGACAAAAACTTGGGTGCAAGTAGTTTCTTTGGGAGCGGGTCGCTGGAAGCACCGATGAGGAAGTCAGGAGAGTGACTCATAAGGGAGAAAAGTCAGAAACAAGGTTCATCAGTGAGCTGGTTACCACAGTGGACACCTGGACCAGTCGCACTAGGGACCATCTGAGAGTCGTCCCACTGGGGGACAGGGAGCCTGGCCCTTTATCCATCACCTCCTGTCCCTCTTTGGTTGAGGGTTGTGGGCGGGGGGTGTTAATTCCCCACCCAAGCTGGCTGCTGGGGGTGCTGGCGAAGGCTCTCCGGGAGGGAAGCAGAGGGATGTCGGTGTTTGAGGCTGGAACCTGCCTACACAGGGCAGGTGAGCTCAGGTGGGCGGAGGGGAAACGGCACAGGTGTCAACTGCAGCTGCTGTACAGTGTCTGTGTCCGTGTGTAGACATGTGTACGTGCATATTTCTGCGTGTTCATGGTTCTGTGTGTGTCTGTGTGTAGGTATGTGTAGACGCACGTTTCTGTGTGTTTGTAGAACTGTTGTTAATATCACTAATCAAGTTACAGTTGGGAGTTTTCTTTCCCTGGGACCAGGAGACAGCCTGTCTCCTTACTGTGTTTTGAATTAAATCGCTCACTTTCAGACTTCTCAGGGAGCCTAGTGGCCCCACTCTTTCAGCTCTTCGCCTACCACGTGACCTCACATAAGTTACGTCCTGTTTCTCAGCTTGTTTCCTCTTTGGTAAACAGAGATAATTCTAACGCTCACCCTGCAGAGCTTCCATGGGGATGAAAGGTGATGATACAACCTGGCCCAGGCCCTGGAGCATCAACATGTGCTGAATGAGTCTTAGTCTTTTCTCTGCTGTCCCCACACCCCAACCCAGTTGGTGAGAGTGATCAGTGCCGCCCTGACCCGGGACTTCCCCAAGGCGAGTGGCGTTGAGGTCATCGAGCAGCCTGGCTCCTTCCACGTGGCTCCTGTCGGCATCATTGCTAAGAAAGTGGTGCTGGAGCCCGGTGATTGGCCAGGACTGGGTGGGGAGGGCACAGTCCAGGCATTCCTAGGCCCTGGGGAAAAGGACGGGCAGAGAGTCTGGGCTCCAACCAGGAAGGCTAGGAGTAAGAGTAGTGACTGAGCACCCCGGCAGTCCTGTCCTCTCCCCATTTTCAGGAGGCAGCAGGAAGCTGGTGTACTGTCTCAATGACGGCCACTATAGCTCCTTTCACATCTTCCTCCAAGAGCCTGTCCCCAGGATTCCTATGATGGTGATTGTAAGGGGGCCCTTTTGTGGCTCTGACATTGCCACTCTAGCCCCAGGAGTCCAGACCCCACCCTGAGGTGCCCCGTGCCTCCTGCACTGGGAAAGGGTGGGTGTGCTGGACCCTGGAGGCTGGGCCCTCCCTGCTCGTTAGTGTACAGGAGGACACGCACATACACATGCACAAGGGTCGGAGCATTTGCTGGCTCTGTGGGCCTAGTCAGGCAAGATGGACAGTCAGCAGGATGCATCAGTGTGGCCATTTTCCAGAACTTTGAAATTCTTCTCCACTGCTTGTTAAATAGCCATTCCCCTAAGTACCCCCAGGGCCTCCTCAGTCACTCCTGCCACTCAGTCCATCCTGTGATCCAGCAACTGGAGCCATAATACCTGACCCCGCGGGGCCCCCGAGATCTTCCTCTAGCTTGAAGACAGCTGCCCCTCCTGATGGGTTGGTGCCCAGGCCATATTGTTTTATAAATATTTTGACTTTCATTCCTGGTGAATGACTGTCTTAGTGTGCGCACGTTTGCTTATATATATGTGTGTGCAGTGGTGTGTGTGTGTGTGTGTGTGTGTGTGTGTGTGAGTGTTTCTGGGTGTCTCTGACATGTGTCTTTGTGTGTGTATTTGCCTCTCTTCCCATCAATCTAGAATGCTGGAAATGGAGATGCTCTAAGAGCAGAAGTTGCAAACAAGAGGCCCCTGGGCTTGTTTGGCTCCCACAATAGTTATAAATTTTAGTTGCCAGTAATGAAAAATCTAGACATATCTCGCAAATGCCTGGATTTCTCAGGTCATCTAAAAACCTTGAGAGATCTGATGATATAGGACCTGCAGCCCATCATGGCAAGTAATTCAAATTTATATTCCATAGCCCATAACTGATGGCTCTGCTATGATCTGCTGGAACTGAATAGTGGCTGCCCTCTTTGGACAAGTGTTGACTTTCCAGTTTGTTAGAAGACTTAACTGGCCCATTTACTCATTTATGTTACCTGCTTGGCCCCCTAGGTAATTGAGTTTTTAACCCCTGCCTTATAGCAATAATTGAAGCCAACAGCTTCAGTAATAATTGAAGCAATAATTGACGCCAACAGCCAGGCTGGGCTGGGCAGTGGAGGAATAAGTCCCAGCCAGCACACATGTGCATGCCCCTCGGAATGCTCTGATGGCTTCTGTCTGGGAGCGTGGGGACAGGCCAGCCCTCTGTCCTTTCTGTCCTCCGTCCCCTTCTTTCCTTTCCCTGTATCCCTGCAGGAGCTCTGCTCGGAGCCGCCCCTCTTCCCCTGCACCCTTTACAGCCCCACGTGCGATGCCTTTGACAAGCTCTTCTTGGAGGAGGTGCAGCTGCCCGAGCTGGACAAGGACAACAGGCCCGTCTTCCCCTCCACGGGTGCCCATTCGGCCACCATGAGCTCCAGCTTCAACGGCTTCCCGCCCGTGCTGTCTGCTACGACCCAAGCTCAGGTGTCTAAGGCAGGAAGACGGAAGAGGAAGTGGGGGATCTCACACTGGTTTAAGCTTGGGGTGAGGAACTGGTCCCAGAGAATCCTCTTCCCCGTTAACCCACAAAAACCAAGTGTGCAGGCCAGCCCCGTGCCTTAGCGGTTAAGTGCCCGAGCTCCGCTACTGGCGGCCCGGGTTCAGATCCCGGGCGCACACCGACACACCGCTTCTCTGGCCATGCTGAGGCCGCGTCCCCCATACAGCAACTAGAAGGATGTGCAGCTATGACATACAACTATCTACTGGGGCTTTGGGTAGAAAAAGGGAAAAAAAGGATGAGGACTGGCAATAGATGTTAGCTCAGCTCCAGTCTTCCTCAGCGAAAAAAAAAAGAGGAGGATTGGCATGGATGTTAGCTCGGGGCTGATCTTCCTCACACACAAAAAAAATGGGTAGACAATGGCTGCAAAATAAACAAATAATCACCGCTATGGGAAATCCAAGACGGCGCTTGGCTCTTCCTGGCATGCTGGCAAACCCTATTTTTCAATTTTTACATTCTTTCACCCAGTATTGGAAGAACTATTTCTGTCCCCAGAGGCCTCAGAACTGCTCCCTCTGGGTCCTTTGAACACCTGCAGCTGGACTTCATTTAACTGCCACTTAGTATGGGTTATCAATATGTTCTTGATATTGTATGTCTGTTCTCCGGATGGGTTAAAGCCCTCCCTTGCCACAAAGCTGATGCCCTCACAGTGGCAAAAATATCTGTTAGAAAATGTGTTTTCCACTTGGGGTGTACTTTCCACAGTCTCCAGTGATCAAGGCACCCACTGCACTGGGCAAATCATACAAGCCTTAATGAAAATCTTGCAAACTTCTTGGAATTATCACTGTCCGTATCACCCTCAATCATCAGGCAAAGTCGAGAACTAATGGAAAAACTCGATTCAAGCAGAACAAGTATTAATTACATGGGACTGCATGAACTGAGAACGGTGCTCTAATGTTTTGTTTTTCCAGATTTAAAGAAATCTTTTCTCTTTGGTAAGATACCTTTGTGAACAAAGATGAAACATTTAATTTTTCTCTCTACTTGATCCTTCCAAAATTTAGAAACTCTCACTTATATAAATAATCAGGCTAATGAGTTAGTTTTACTGTGACTATCTTTGGTAAAAAAAAAAATATGGGGGTAATTATAGAGAGAATTACGTTTGCACCTTTGTAGATATTAGATTCTAGTCCTGTTAATTGTCTTTGAGGCTTTGTTATATACCTATAGACTGGACTCCCCTAGCCTAAGGTATTGCCTTTGGTCTTGTCGACTGTTCACAGTACCTCCTTTGGAAAACATAAACTCACTCCATACAAGATAATCACCGGCAGACCAACGTCTATTGGTATACAACCTCCTGCTGATCCCGTGTTGTCTTATGCTAGGATGACCAGCTACTGTAAGTCTCTCATGTCTTATGCTGAAGCCTATCATCAACAGGTTAAAGAAGCTTTCCCGGCTTCCAATTTAAAGAAACCTGTTGGTCACAGTCTAGTGACTGGGTATTCTGGAAACATCATCAGAGGAAGATAGCCCTTGAGGAAAGGACCTTACCAAGTGCTCTTGACCACTGACACTGCTGCAGAACTAGAAGGCATTGCATACTATGTGCCCCATCCAGGAACACCTTAGTGTGATTACAATGGGGAACCATGGGCTTATGAATGTCTAGACAGCTGGTGTACGGCAGGACAAAAGCTTTTTAGAATACTCTTATATTCCATTTCAAGTTCTTGTTAAAGATGAAACCCAACCGCAATCTCATAGGTCTAGGCGAGACTTGGGACCCCCTTTTTACACCCCATCTACTCTCCATTGATTACCATTGCCAAAAGCTTTGTCCCTTGGGTTGGTCCAATCCATAATGACCTATTGATAAAAAAAATTTATCCCTAACCATAGCTAAACTGGAAAATTCTACCACTTGAGCCTTGGATCAACAACAATGGTCCCTGAATTTCCTAGCAAAGGTTATATTAGATAACCAAATGGTACTCAATTATCTCCTTGCAGAACAGGGCAGCATCCTTTGGCACCATAGCCAACACCTCCTGCTGTATCTGGATCAACTCTTCTGGTAAAATTGAGTTAGAACTTGGAAAAATCAGAAAAATAGCACAGGATCTCTCTTGTCCCATGTCTTTTTTTTTTTTTTTTTTGTGAGGAGATCAGCTCTGTGCTAACATCTGCCAATCTTCCTCTTTTTTTGCTGAGGAAGACTGGCCCTGGGCTAACATCCGTGCCCATCTTCCTCTACTTTATATGGGACGCCGCCACAGCATGGCTTTCCAGGCGGTGCGTCGATGCGTGCCCGGGATCCAAACCGGCGAACCCCAGGCCGCTGCAGCGGAGCGCGCCCACTTAACCACTTGCACCACTGGGCCGGCCCCTTGTCCAATGTCTTTTAATGACACCCTCTGATTCCTTATCGATGTTTTCATCTGGCTTCCTTAAGGTATGGGTGCTTGGATGAGATCAGGACTTCACATATTGTTTACGATTATTATTGGAATTTTGCTATGTGTATTTGTATTTAAATTTCCTATGCTACTGCGCACTCAGATCTGCTCCCGAACTTCTACAAACACCAAGATTATGGTGGCTCAACTTATTGAAATGATAGGTAAGACTTGTTTACCTGAACCTTCAGATAACTGGATGAAATTTTTAGGTGAGGAAACTAAGAGTCATTTCCTGACTGCCTCTTTGTTGCTCAAATGTGGCCTAACCCTTGTCACACTGACTCCTTGGAATAATTATCGGAAAAAAAAAATTTACCCCCAACGTGGGCCATGACTTTCTGGGACAGGTCCATGCCAGTGATGTGGGACTAAACAAATCTATGTGTGGTTTTTTTTTTTTTTGGTGAGGAAGATTGGCCCTGAGCTAACATTTGCCAATCCTCCTCTTTTTGCTGAGGAAGACTGGCCCTGGGCTAACATCCGTGCCCATCTTCCTCCATTTTATATGGGACACTGCCACAGCATGGTTTGCCAAGCGGTCTGTGGGTGCGGCCCGGGATCCGAACGAGTGAAGCCCGGGCCGCCACAGGGGAGCGCACACACTTAACCGCTTGTGCCACCAGGCCGGCCCCGTAAACAAATCTATGGTTGATCAGAGACGCTTTCAGAGAAAGATCTTGATCAAAAGGGGGAAATGTAAAACATGAAACAAAACAAGGTCACTTAGTCTAGGGGCTTTACAATGGATCTGGAAAGCCATTAAGGAAATGGGTCTTATGCACATCGTCATTGGGCAGAACGTGAACTTTTGAACTGAGTGAAGACACAAAAATTCTGAGACTGCAGCACGAGACCGGCAACTCATCACCGTGACAGACTTTTATATTCCTTTAGCTATAATCTTAGCAATCAATTATATTTAGCCAAAATTAGTTTTCTGCCACCAACCTCAATTAACATCCTCTGCAATGCAAACCTCCCTCTTTTGCCTTTAAAAGCTCCTGCCTGGGGGCCGGCCCCCTGGCCTAGCGGTTAAGTGCGCGCAGTTAAGTGTGCGCGCTCCACTGCCGCGGCCGGGTCCAGATCCCCGGGGGCGCACCGACGCGCCGCTTGTCAGGCCATGCTGTGGTGGCGTCCCATATATTAAAAAAAACAAAAAAATGGAGGAAGATGGGCACGGATGTTAGCCCAGGGGCAGTCTTCCTCAGCAAAAACAGGAGGATTGGGGACAGATGTTAGCTCAAGGCTAATCTTCTTCACACACACACAAAAAAGCTCTTGCCTCTTACTTCCCAGCAGGGCACTATTTGGGTTGCTACCTGCATCTGTGTACTCTAAATTGCAATGCTTTGATCCCAAAATAAACACCTCTCTGCCTCTCATTTTGGCTCTTTATTTTTAGGTTAACAGGAATAAGCATCTGCTCAGAGAACAGAGTGAGTGGTCAGGATTGGAGATGAGAAACAGAAAGCGCAGAGCCTGGGGACATAGGGTGACCAACTTGTCTGGGTTTACCTCGCACCTTCCTGGCATTAGTGCTGGAAGTCCCACGTCCCAGGAAACTCCTCAGTCCCAGGCGAACCTGGACGGTTAGGGAGGGAGGAGGGGGCGTGGCACAAGCAGGAGCCTAAGGCTAAGTTCCTGCAATAAGGGGTGCGCTCTTCTCCACAGCCGCCAGCTCAGGGCAGGAAGGCGCCTCCCCTCCCCCCGCAGGAGCTGGGTCCACTCTTCACCTCTCCCTGCGGCTGCTCAGTTCAGCCGGGTGTCCAGATGTTCCAGGTTTCCTGGGGCTGAAGGGAAGTTTCCTCTGGACACTTGAGGAGCAAAGGGTGAATTAGGGTAAGAGGTGCCACCCACAGAAGCTAGAGGAGTCCAACGACCCCTCCTGAACAAGCTCATCTCAGGGGTGCTCTCAGAACATCAAAGTCCTCGTCTGCAGAGTGGTCTTGGTTATGCCCAGTCATGCACTCAGGGACACGAGGAGTTCAGATGATGGGTATGACACTCAGGGGAATGAGCAGGTTTTGGGGAAATGTAAACCAGATCCAGATGGAAGACATTTTAGAGAATTTTCTTTGCCTGAGGAGCCAGAGCTGGGTATGTAACCCATGGGCTCCAGGCCTAACCAGCCTGTGACAGACCAGAAACAAGAAGACTTTTGCTTTTTATTATCCATAATAGGTCTCTATCACTTGAACCATTGGTTTTTAGCACACAGCTCCTAAAACCCTTGGAATCTCCAAAGTGATGTGTCTTTTCGTGTGCTAATGAGATGAGGGCTGATTGCCAGGGAACCAACCATGTGATTAGAGGGTTGGAGTTTTCAGCTCCACTCTCCAACTTTTTGGCAGGGGAGGGGGGCTGGAGGTTGAGTTAGTCACTAATGGCCAATGATTTGATCAACCAAGACTATGTAATGAAGCCTCCATAGAAAACCCTAACTGAGGAAGTTCAGAGAGCTTCCTGATTGGTGAACACGCGGAGGTGCTGGGAGGGTGACGAGCCTGGAGAGGACACGGAAGCTCTGCACCCTTTCCCTATACCTTGCCCTATGCATCTCTTCCATCGGGCTGTTCGTGAATTGTATCCTTGGATAATAAATCAGTAATCTAGTAAGTAAACCATTTTCCTGAGTTCTGTGAGCTGTTCTAGCAAATTATCAAACCTGAAGAGGGGGTCATGGGAACCAACGTTATAGCCAGTAGGTCAGAAGCACAGGTGACAACCTGGACTTGCGACTGGCGTCTGAAGTAGGGGGCTGGGGGAGTCTTGTGGGACTGAGACCTTAACCCATGGGTTCTGATGCTATCTCCAGGTAGATACTGTCAGAATTGAGTTAAATTGTAGGACACCCAGTTGGTGTCCACAGAGAATTGGAAAATTGCTTCGTGTGGAAAAAAACCCACATATCTGGGCACAGAAGTGTTCTGTGAGTGCAGAGAGAAAAACCGTGTGTGTTTTTCTTTTCTCTCTCCTCTGCCAGCCCTTTTCTGCTGGACCCTGCAGTTCTGGGCTCAGCAAGAGCACCCCTCAGCCCATTTCTCCTAACTGCCTCCTCCAGGCTGCTGGGGCTGTTCTGGCTTCCTGCACTCAGCCGTTCAGAGCCTCCCCACCATCAGAGTGTAGCTCAGATCCCACCATGGTGTTTTACAGGCTTTTTCTGAAAGTTTGGTGACAAACAGAATTACAGTGCAGAGAAGAAAACTTATATTAGGTTTCGAGGCAAGGGGCTTGATTTTTCTGAGCCTCAGTTTCCTCATCTGTAAAATGAAGATGATCACAGTGTCTTCCTCATCAGGGGGATGTGAGGAACAAATGAGAGCATGGAGGTAAAGTGCGGTGAGCACTCAGTAAGTTACCTCATTACATATGCATCTCAGTTGACAAGTATTCATTAAGCACCTACTGTGTACTGGGCCCTGTACTGGGTGCTAAGATAGAGCAGTGCCTAAGGCTCCCATTTTCGAGTTTACAGTCCATTTAAGAAGTGCATCAGGTGGGATCTGATCAGGAAAACAGGACCCCAGGTATTTCAAACAGAGGAAATTAGCTTCGAGAAGGCTGGAAGTGCAAAAGGGGGGGAAGATGTGTTACTAAGTGTCTTTATTCCCCTGAGGCAAGAATTTTAGTGCATGCAGTTAATTTGGGAGCTGCAGGGGACACTGGCAGGGGGCTGGGGAAGTGAGACAGGGACAGGAAGGCAACCAATAAGGGGCAAACACACGGCTATTACAACGGGTGACTAGAGCTTAATCCCATAGGCAACTCTGGGCTATAAAATCCATGCCTGAGTCATCCCACATGAGGGGCAACGGAGCTGGACTATTTAACACTAACTCCTAAGAATCATTGGTCGAGGGATCCTGAGGGAGGGGGCTAATTCTCCTGGCATTTCTGGCCTGCTTTGAGTGTGAGGAATGTGTCTGCTCCCGGGAACTGAGATGCAGATACTGGCACTTGGAAGCGGCAGGTGTACTCTAAAATAGCACAGTCTGAGGGCTACAGGTGGAGCTCTGAGCTCTGAAGAGATCGGGAACCACAGAAAGCCCCTATTATTTGTGTAGGAGTCATTGCTTATCCTAGCCCTGTCAACTTACAAGGCAAATTCGCCAGTTATTTTACCCCCTCTCCGGGTTTATTCTGGAATAGCCAAAAGAGCTGCCATTCAGGATGTGCATGCTATGGCAAACCATAGGCAAACCGGGAAAACAAAGGAGGGGAAATGCTTTTATAGACAAAAAAGAGAGAGTAGGGAGGGGCTGTTCTAAATGAAAGTCCATCAGGGGAAAGTAACAGTTCAGGGCAGCAAAGGCTTCTCATTGGCTGAGCTGCGGCGATTCTCATTGGCTGGGCTGTTGCCAGGTGGGGAGAGAAATCTCCTTCAGTAGTAAAGTAGTTTTACTTTCTGTGGAAGAGGCAAGTGTCCATCTCTTCCTAGTTGGTGTAATTGATGATGTATGATAGCACATGAGAGCTGCCCCTACAGGCCTTCTGGACACCAATTTAGTTAAGGTTTTTTAAAATTAATTTCCACAGCCCACAGTCCTATGCCCTGCACTATTGTGAAGCTGTTCCTAAGGTTACCATTCTGTGGGAAGCTGCAGTTTCCTGCCACTGCCACTTCCACTGGCAGAATGGCTGGCAGCCTGGACAGCTCTCTGCTGCCTCTGTAGGAACTGCTGGTTCCAATGCAGGGGCCCACAGTCACCCACAGCTCCCACTGCTTGTTAGCAGGAGCCCCTTCACTGCCACTACAGAAAGTACTACCAGGAGCAAAATGGCTTCTACTTTCTTCCTGCCTTCTTCTCTGGCGTGACTGCCTCCCGTTGGCAGAATGCAACTGAAACCCAGCTGGCAAAGGAATCTGGGAAATGTAGTTTGCAGACTTCTCTGATGGCACAGAGAATACTAAAAGACATAGAAGAGCAAATGTGGGCTGAGTGTCAATAGACAGCATGTGGTACAGAAAGATGGACAAGAAAGAAATCACTTGGATTTGTGTTTTCTGTATAATGACAGAGAAGATAACCTGAAAACCCTCTCATTTAAAACGTGCAGATTTTCTGTATAATATATAATCCACTTTCTTTTAGATGCATAAGTGAGCTCACAAAAAGGAGAGATACTCAGGGACCAAAATCAAACAGGAAAATATACCCAGAAGAGTAAGTGTGGAGCTGATCTTGGGGCTGTTCTAGGGGTAACCAAGTGGGTTGGCTTTTAATAGTCATCTGGGACAAGATATGAGATGCCTGTCAAGAAAGAGATAGGTATTTGGATCTGAGACTTCCCACAGGAATCCAAAACCCTTGTAGAACCACATCCTTAGTGAGAGGGTGGACAAGGAAAAAACCCAGCCCCCCCCCCCGGCATAGAAAGATAACAGGGAAGCTTGTTGATTTTGACTTTTGCTCTGGATTGGGAAAAAAAAAAATTCTCCCTTAAGCATTCACAATCACAGGCCAACCCTCCTGAGCATTTAGAATTAGAATTTACCTTTTCTTTGTAGTCTGAGAAAACCCTAAGCTGAGAAATTAATCTACAAAGTGGTCTGTGGCTGGTAATATCCCAGGGATGCCTGGCAGAAGCAAATAAAACCTGCTCTGGAGAGTCACACCCTCAACCCAGATAGAGATGAGCTCACAATCCCAAATTACAAAACCCACAAAGAAACAATGCACCATGAGCAAATGACAGCAGATACTGATACTGAAGGATCAATCCTGCACAAATCCTTAGAAAATAGAATTGGTAGAAATAAATCATCACACGTGTGTTGAAGGAAGATTGTGAAGGAGAAGTACAGGGAGTGATGGAAAGGTAAAAATCTGGCTTGGTGTGCTGGGAGAATGCATTGCTCTGGTGCTGGTAAGAGATGAGGGTCACCTGGGTAGGGGGGTGGTGGGAGATGGGATGTGTGTCAGGATAGCATGGTGAGCAGAGCAGAAGAGGAACATCTTGTGCATTCTGTGGGGAGAGCCCTGCAGATTCAAGATCCTACCCCCACCCCCACCCCCCTGCGCCAGGTTGTCCTTCGGCCCTTGATGTCTCCAAGCCCCCCACCTCCACCTCCCATACTGTTCAGTTATAACGTGCCTTTACAGTCATCATCTCACTGGTAATCACAATGATCCTATAAGTATTATTATCTCCATTTTTCAGAAGAGGAAACTGAGGCTCAGGTAGTTGATGTCACTGCCCAAGGCTTCTTTGAGAAGGTGATATTTGAGCTGAGACCTAAAAGATGAAAAGCCAACCATGGAAGGGCTGGAGGAAGCACTCAGGACAGAGGGGAGAGCCACTGCAAAGGACCTGAGGTGTGGGGAGGTTTAGAGTATTCTAGAAATGGGAAGGAGGCCTGTGAGGCTGGAGCTCATGTCTCAGAACAGGGCTGTCTGGCATCTGCCTCCCCTCTTCAGGAATCGCCTCTCTGCTGGTGACTCCAATTTCTCTCTCCAGTTCTGGTCATACAGTCGGTGACAGCTGCACTCAGCTGAGGCCTGTCTGATACCAAACCTCTCTGGCAATGGCTGTCTCACTTTTCTCTAGCCTCTCTCAAGCCTCAGCGCAGGGGCCCCTCCCTCTGGAGCTTGAGGTTCTCACTCCCACACCCCCGGACTGGCCTCAAGGGGGCAGCAATGTGCAGAGAATGCCTGGGTTTGAGGTTGCCAGCCCAGCCAAAGCCTTCCTCAAGGGCTCTGCCTCTAGTTGCTTCCAGACCAGAGGGAGATTTATTGTGGAGTGAGTGAAACTTAAGCCTCAAGGCCCTTCACACCGTTAAGCCCCTTTTGAGGCCCAGGGACAGGCTCACAGAAATTTTGTATTAACAGTTTTGTATTTTTCCCTTTACATCTTAAATCTGTATAGCTTCATCTCACAAAAGCCTCTCCGGGCTCCAGGGGATTTGGGAGGAAAGTAAGGTCACTGCGGGCCTACAGGTGAGCCAGTGAGGGCCTGAGGGCTTCTTGGTGGGTCAGGGCACTGGTCACAGCTGAGCCCACCAGCCAACATCAGCCTCCGCCCTGGAGGGCCCGGAGAGACCCGGACGTGGCACTGCAGCCTATGTTGGCCTTGAACAAGCCATTTTCCCGCTGGGGCCTTAGTTTCCACCCCAAAGTGAAGCCAGAATGAAGACACGAATGAGAGAGGTGGTCACCTCAGCTCCTGACTGCTTTCCAGGTCCTGCTTCTGTCTCTCCTGCATTCTCTGAGATGCCTCACTTCCTTACCAAGAAGTCCCCTTTTAGGCAGTACGAAGGTGGTTTTCTTGTACCCCGAAGAACTAAGAATGAACAAAAGAACTGCTGTATCTTTTAGCAGACTTTTGATGCTGCAGCACGTGTTGAATGGGGTCCCCATGAGTTAGGCTGCTCAACGCTCAGGCATTGGGAATGTGTGCTGACTGTTCAAGTGCTGGCTCTTAGGAAACCAGGCGGAGACTTTGAAAAAAGTTGGAAAGGTTGAAAGGATTTGCAAGCTTGGATTGACTTCTTCCATTTTGGTTTGGTTTGAACCAATGTGAGCTGCTTTTATCTGGTTGGACCCAATTCACCAGAGACTTAGCACGTAGAGGCAGGTCTTGGTAGGTTTGGACCCATTTTTGCCGTTAAGCTGACTTAGGTTGGTTCAAGCTGGCTGCTCATTCAACGTGTTGACAAAAGATGTTTAAGGTAACAACGCTCAGGAGGGATGTTCAGGGTGAGAAGTAGAAGAAGGGAACAATGCACATTGTTGGTGGCATTTGGTGGAACTGTGCGTCGATACAATTTGGCAATATCTATTTGCCAAAGCAATTTGGCAATGATTATGAAAATTAAAACCACACATTCTTTGACCTAGCAACCCCACTCCTGGAATCTGTATCACAGAAATAAAAACACAAACATGGAACAGTTTAAGTACAAAAGTTTTTTGTTGGCGGTATTGTTCATGATAATAAAACTTGAAACAAAATGCACGCCCCTTTAGAAAGAAAGAGTTAATAGCTAATTAAATTGTAGCACCTCCTTACCGTGGAATATTATGCAGCCATTAAAAATGTTGAGTCAGAGCCAGATCTGGAGGGATTTGGAGGGATTTTCATGCTATATTGTGGAAATTGCAAGACACAGAGAAATGTATATTGTTAATATGATTCTATTTTTATTAAACAGAAGGCCAAAAACTATATATATATGATATAATTATATGAACCTGATCATTCTTGTGGAAGGATATACACCACTTGGTTAAAGTAAATTGCCTGGGAGAGTGAGGAGAAGAGAGGATGGGAAGAGCAAAGAGGAAAGGAGGAGGGAACAAAAGAGAAAGGCTGATTTTAAAAGGTGTTCATGATACACAGAGTGCATACGGTTATGGTCCCAGGAATGGGATAGTAAGTCTCTGGGTTTGTTAGATGCATAAACAGATACATGTAAGGCTGGTCCCCAAACACTATGCATTTTCATGAGAGAGAGGGGCTTTCAGTGGTTTTTACTTGTTTTTTTAAAATTTTCTGTATTGTTTAAATACAGTATGGGTTTAACACTGAAGTCCAGGCCATACCCACTCACTGACTTCTGCTTCCCAACACTATAAGTTCTAGAGTCAGACAAACCTGGGTTTACATCCTGGCTCTGCCATTCATGGCTAAGTCACCTTGGGTTGTCACCATGGGCTGTCACCATGGGCCAGCTGTCTCTAATTCAGCAAAGATACGCTTACACAATTTTATCCAGTGAATTAACAGAACTGTGTCTCCCATGGCCTGGACCCGTGGCTGGGTCATAAAAGCATTGCCAGCAGCCAGACTTCCTCCTTCCTGACCCTGGGCCTCAACTGTCTGTGACCTGAGCCCTCTCTAGCCTATCGCCTTCCCCTGGAGGCGGCCCTGCCTCTGAGTTTGCACCAGAGGAGTCTCCACGAACTGTTTCAGTCCAAGCTGTTTCAGGACAGAGTGATCTGGGGTTTACTTTCTGTCTCCACTGTGACCTACAGAGCTGACTTTATCTTGCTGTGTACAAGCAGATCATGCGGGAGGCAGGCCTCTTCTCTGTTCTTTCCAGAATGTATACCGGGGGCCTCTTCTGCTTCCCCATTTCTGGGGCAGCTCCTGCTGTCTCTGAACACCCATTTCAGAGGCATCCGTTGACCTTTCTGAGCTGGGAGTGAGTTACAGGGAGATGGCAGTGAAGCCAGGCCCTGTCCTCCATCCTCTGTGTGTATTGCCTCATTCAGTCCTCACAACGACCCCGAGAAGTCGCATCTGTTAGTGTCCCGTTTGACAGAGGAGGAACGGAGGCACAGGAAGATCAAGTACTTGTCCACAGCAGCGGCAGAGCTGGCTCAAATTTTGGCAGTCTGGCTGCAGAGTCCATGAACTTTACCGCTACTCTATAGCAGCCGTGGGGTCATGAGCAAGTCATCTGAATTTTTGAACTTCAATTTCCTCATCCATAAAATAGAGACAACAAAACTCTGCCCCCACAGCCCAGTGAGTGTGTACATCCTTGACTCCACGCATAGACTTGGGTCTGCTTGACTCAGACCCATTCATTTCTCTCACTTGACCTTGCACCCCAGGGCCTGGCTTACAGTTGGAGTACCTCCTGTTTGCTCATGTTAAAGCATGCAGAAACACGACTCAGAAAGACCAGGACACAAATCCTGCAGGGAGTGGGGCTGGGCAGGCAGGGTCTGCTCCCATGGGGCGTCCTCACGCAGGAGTGAGTGTGGGACCATCTCTCTGGGATGCCTCTCTAGCCTCCCTGCAAAGTCACCCCAGGGAACTCAGTCACAGCACAGGAGAACTCACAAGCCCTGCCCTGAGGGGGTCTCTGTTCCCAGGTCTGTCAAAGGAGCCCTGAGGGTGACTCTGGACTGTGACACCTACTCTCTTTGTGACCTGGGGCATGTTACATAACCTCCCATGGAAGGAGGCCAGCCCAATGGGAACTGGAGGTGTTTGGCCGATGGAAGGGCTGGCTTGGGTGACATGAGCCCTGACTGCAGATTGCTGAAGGGCTGTCATGGGGAAAGGGAATTTTTTTTTTTTCTCTGCAGTGCATTCATTTTTCGTGTTTATTTATTTATTTATTTTTGCCTTTTCAAAATTTTAAATAAAAATAATGCAGGTATACAGTGAAAAATAAAATGGTGAAAGATTTATAATGAAATCAGCAGACAACCGGCCCACACTCCTCATTCTCTGGGATAATGGTTCTCAAACTTCTCTGCCCACTTAGGGAGATAAAAAAAAAAAAATACCTCCCTTACAGGTGCTGATATAATTGGGTTGGAGTGGGGCCTGGTCCTCAGGAGTTTTGATATCTCCTGGGTGATTCGAAAATGCAGCCAAGGTTGAAAACCCGTGCGCATTCTTTCTCCTCAGAGGCACATTACATCTTTACTTTCCTCCATATTTATGAAGTATACTTCTGTGCTTTTCTTTCTTGATTAATCACCTTATATATTATTAGATGACTTCTTGTTATGATGGTTGAGTATGTTAGTTATGAGGATTTCAGCTGCAGGTAACATAACCCCCACCAACAGGAACTTAAACAATAAAGACATTTAATTATTGCACACCTAACCAGGGTTGATTCAAGGATGTCATTGAAGACTCAGGGTCTTTCCTTCCCGCCACTGCCCTTCCTCTGCATGTGGCCTTGTCCTCTCCATGTTTGTCCTCTCATGGTCACGGTGAATTGTGACTACTGGTATCCAAATGATATGCTGACCTGTCCCTCCAGGTCTGACTTAAATGTTCTCTCCTTTCCTAGCATTTTCCCACTGCTCCCAGCAGTCTGCCCCTCTCTTCTCAGCACTTTGTAGAAAGTATAAGTGGTTCACTGACTCCATCGTGTCCTGAGTCTGTTGGTTCTTCTACCAGCTGTTCTAGAAGCCATGGGCTCCTGGAATACAGGGGAGAAGCTGTTACCTGTTTAATGTCTTGTGTCAGTTATTTCATTAGGGGTTGAAAAAATGTTTTTTTTCTGTTTTAATTTTCATTCTGTTTCTTTCTGCATTTAGTAAGTGGAATTCTTCTGTACAGAAGAATGTTTCTTCACTCATTTTGGCTATTTAATTACCGTCAAATGCAGTTAGATGTGACAAATGGTGAATTCTTTTCCCTTAATTATCAATTTTCAGAGAAATGAGTTGATGCTCTAACTTCCCCAGTGACGTCCAATCAATTTTATTTTCTTTCTGTATCTTTTCATCCTCTCTTTCACCTGTGGGCTGCAAACAGAAGAGCCAATGGAGGACTTCAATGCCCTAGGAGATGATGAGCCCTCTTGGAAGAAGTTGTCTAAGGCCCTGAATGACTGCACAGAGCAGATGCGTCCCTATGACTTAGGGAAGAAGGGGGCTGTCATGGGAACAAGAAATAAGCTTTCATTGTGATAAGCCACTGAGATTGTCAGCGTTTGTTACCACATTGAACCTATTCTGACTCATACAGCTATTATTACATTTTTAATTTCTAAGAGCTCTTTCTCGTTCCTTGTTCCTTTTCCGTAGCACAGTCTTCTTGTCTTGGGCATCCAATATCTCTAATTTGTCTGATGATATTTAACTTTTTATGACACATTCTTTGGTTCATTGCATTTTTTCTATGTCTCCTGAGGTCCTTTTTATCATTTGCTGGGTTTGCTCTCAATTTCAACTAAAACTCTAATTTAACATTTATTGGGAGAAGCATTAGATGGAGGAATTTAGAAGAAGGCGTGTTCTGTGGACGGCCCTCGGCTTCTCCTTTCCTGTTGTGAACAATTCAGCTCCAACCCACACCTGCACACCCTGGATAACGAAGGGAAAGCCTGGGAGTTACCCACAGTCCGTCTTCCAGGAAGGCAGTCTACCTTCCTCCCCCCGCCGTTCTCACCGAGGAGGCATGCCTCTTGGAGAACTTACTCACACCCCAAGCCGTTTATCAAATATCGCTTCCAACATTTTCTTTATTTTCTCAGGTTTTAGGACCTCTTACAAATGGTGTCTTGGCAGCCGAGAGACAAATAATGAGAAGCATCATCCAGGCAAGAGGGCAAGAGAAACTGACCTGGACAGAGAGAAGAAAGAACATATACAAAGATAGGGAGGTGAGGGGGAGCATGGAGGATGTGACCTGTTAAAAGAAGACCAGCACTGCTGAGGAGCAGATAGTGAGAGGAGACGTGATGCAAATCGAGACAAGACAGAAATGTGGGGACAAGACTCAGCAGGGCCCTGTGAGCCATGTGGAGAATCCCAGTCATTGAAAGATTTTCCAAAGGGATGGCCCATCATCTTATCTACTCCCAGAAGAGGTCACTCTGACCGCAGTGCAGAGAATGGATTGGAGGGCAGAGCAGAGGGGAAACGACTGAGGTAGATGGCAAACATGGAGAGAAATGAATGACTGGGTATACCGAGGAGGAAAAGGAAAGGAGAATTGGGATGTGCCTATGTAGAGTGAGAGCGTGGGAGGAGGGAAGGAGAAATCCCAACTCCTCAGCTTGTGCAACTGGATTGAAAGGTGGTCACTTTCACCCACGTGGGAAAGCTGCCAGAGGTCAGGTTGGAGGTAAAGGTCATGAGTTCACTTTGGGATGTGTTGATAAAGTGAATGTAAGTGCCTGACACCGTTCCTCGCACATGGTAGGCACTATTATTATTATCTCTTTAACACGCCCCAGTTTTCCTCTGGGTCTAGTTCAAGTGGAACTTCTGCCCAGCTCCCCAGTTAGAGTGTCTTCTCTCCTAAGTGCTTTATGAGAAATGCAAGAGCATCACTCAGCACTTCACAAGGAGATTCTGTTTGCTCATCTACCTGCCCCACCGTGTGCCTGGCTCAGAGTAGGTGCTCTCACAATCTTGGTAGATGGATTAACAGGACAAGTGCTTCTCTCCGTGGTCTTGCTCTCCTGGTTTCACCATACCAGTGTTGAAAGCAGCCACCTCTCCTTCCTGAACCCTGGGCTTCGGGCCCACTGCGAGGCCTGTTGTGGTGGAGCTGCCCGGCCCGAATCGGGACCAGAGGAGGCTCCTGCAAATATTTTCCTGCCTCGAGACAGACTGATCTCCACTTGATTCTGTGCTTCCCCAGTAGCTTCCAGAGGTGATTTTATCTTGCCGTGTACAGTTAGGCCATGGAGGAGAAACGCAACTTCTCTCTTGTTTCCAGAAGGCAGCCAGAGGTCTTTTCCCTTTCCTAGGGAGGCAGCCGATCAGTTGCAAGCTCCAGACACCTCCTTCGGAATCTACAGGAGACCTTCCCAGGCTAGGAAAGAGACCTGGGAAATATCAGCCAGAGGCCACGTTTCCTCCTCTATGAAAATTGAAGGTGTTGGAGCACTTTGGGGGTTCTTAATGCATAAACTGTTGTGTGTTGAGGCTTCCTGCAGAAGAGTGTCATTAGCTTTTGTTGGATTCTCAAAGGAGCCTCAGCACTTCAAACCTGGAGCCCTGGTGTGGAGCATTTTTCCGGACCTCACAGCTCGGACAGACATGCCTGGGATCAAGTCTACACTGCATCAGCAGTGTGTCTTGAGCAAGTCGTTTATCCTCGTCTAACTTTAATTTCCTCATCCTCAAAATGGGGACAATAGCCACCCCTCTTCCCAAATGGCTATGTTCATGAAAGTGCCTATTTGCTAATATTGAAATATGTAGGGGGGCCTGCCCCATGGGGTAGCAGTTAAGTGCACACGCTCCACTGCTGGCGGCCCAGGTTCGGATCCCAGGCGCGCACCAAGGCCCTGCTTGTCAGGCCATGCTGTGGCGGAGTCCCACATAAAGTGGAGGAAGATGGGCATGGATGTTAGCTCAGGGCCAGTCTTCCTCAGCAAAAAGAGGAGGATTAGCATGGATGTTAGCTCAGGGCTGATCTTCCTCATACACACACAGAAAAAGAAATATGTAGGAACATGCCCCAGAAAACTAGGACACAAATCCTGCTTGGGGTGGGGCTGGGCGGGCAAATTCTACACCCATGATGTGTCATCAGGCAAGAATGAGTGTGGGACCATCCCTCTGGGATGACTCTATCTCCAGCCTCCCTGCAGAGTCACCCCAGGGAACTGAGTCACAGCACAAGGGGACTCACAGGCCCTGCCCTGAGGGGGTCCACGCTCCACTGCCTGTCAAAGGAGCCTGGAAAGTGACTCTAGACTGTGACACCTACTCTCTTTGTGACCTTGGGAATTTTACATAACCTCTTACAGGAAGGGGGAAGCCAGCCCAATGGGGACTGGGGGCATTTGGCCTAGGGAAGAGCTAACTTGGGCGATGTGAGCCCTGACTGAAGATTGCTGAAGGGCTGCCATGGGGAAGGGAATTTGTGGGGAGAACATAGTTTGCAAGACATTTATGATTTTTGTTTTAACCTTATGTTTTCAAAAACTTCAAATCTAAATGATGCCTGTGTGAAATGAAGAGAAACCTCAACTAAATTGGTGTTGGGAAGGCCTGTAGGGGGAGCCCTATCATACATAGTTTATTCCTCCAAACAGGAAGAGACATAAACTTGCACCACCAGCAGGAAGTGCAACCATTTTACCACTGAAGGGAGATTTCTCTCCCCACCTGGCAACAGCCTAGCCAATGAGAAACACCGCAGCTCAGCCAATGAGAAACACCGCAGCTTAGCCTATAAGACGCCATCACCACCCTGTACTGTTAGAATCCCCTCTCTCTACTCCCCCTTTTGCTCTATAAGCAAGGCTCTTCCTTTGTCACTCTGAATTTGCCTATGGTTCATCATAGCATGCACCTTCTGAATTGCACTTCTTTTGGCTTTTCCCAAATAAACTCGTTTTGAGGGTAAAATACTGGCGAATTTGCTTTTATTTGTTGATACCTGGCACAGTTGAGTTTTACCGAAAACAGACTCCTGAGCATGCCTCCCCTCCTCCTGGTTTTGCCCCAGAGGCCATCACTTTGAACTCTGTCAGGCATTTCTTCTGATATTTACCTCAATTTTTCCAGATACCAAGCTTGTGATGCTATTTCACCCTTTATTACTTTAAACATCGTGTACTGACTTCCTACATGAGATATGATCTTTAGTTCTTTTATATCTCTCCACTTCTTCTTCAGTCCTCCCAATATATTTTATCACAATTTTCATTAAATCAATAATCAGCACTTGCTTTACTATGACTATAGAAAATATTCTTTGTTGTCTTTTGCCTATTATTTTAAAAGTCATTGGGTATACCTAGAATTTCTTTTTGGGTTAAACAGATCAAATAGGATCTTAGTAGGCTGAACACCTATTTTTGTCCTAGAGTGCCCACAATCAATGGACCACACCAAAGATCCCTGACCGTTCTGATTCCGCTTGGGCCCTGCTGTCCACTGTGGTGACCATATTTCCTCTGGGTCCAGTGCTGTTACTTGGCCTCTACTATACTCCAGGACTTCATCTCATCTTTCTCTTTGAAATTAGAAAGTCCATTTCAATGGCAGAATTTCCCTCCTTTATCTCTGGCTTACAGAGTGCTTTTCAAAGATGTAGTGCTCCCTCTACTGATGTGATTCTCAATGCATTTCTCAGTCCTTGGAGAAGGAGTGTTCTTCTGAACCTCTATAGGGAACACAGTTAGGTGGTGGATGAGCTGTTTGAATAGTCTCCCTAAATCTCTGGATTCCTTCCTTTATATGAAACCAGGGAATTTATGGCATTCAAGCTCATTTACCCCACACCACCATTGCGTTCAAGTTCAGCTAATCAACTGAGCAAACATTTAGAACCACTCCCAGATGTTGGAGCGAGCACCTGAAGGGCAGAATATGTGTAAGTGAACACATATGGATAAATTGGTCTGATCTAAAATTATGTTCCTCCCTTCCAGGTCTAACACCCCCTGAGTCCAGTCTCACACGGATTCTACAGGTTTTTGTTAATGTAAATTAGTTAAAACCTTTAGTTTATTTTGGTATATCAGTTTTCCCCTCTAGGGTTTGACTTGGTAATTGGGGTCTCCTTGGGGTGTGCTGTTAAAGAACTTGAGGCAATGAGCCATGGTGGGATGGTGCATGAAAAGATTGAATATGACTTACAATCCTCCACAAGTTTATAAAGGGATCTTTAGAGAGTGAGATAGAGCCTCATCAGTCCAGGAAAAAGGGTTAATTATGCTGACAAGGGAGGCTTGATGTATTCTGTGGGTTTGAGGTACTCTGAGACATTTAAATCTTCCCGTATGTCCTTATTACAATTCTTAGGATGCAGTCTTTCCAAGTCAATCTTTCAATTTTCATATAAGAGACAAGAGGCCTGATATAGCTATAAATTTTTTTAAGTGTACAGCTGCATGAATATATATATACTGTATCTATAAATATATACTGTACATATATACATATAGAATATATACGTGAGTATATATGTATGAATATATTTATATATAAAAAGATGAATATGTATATATTCTATATTACCACCACTCAGGACAAGATATAAGATATAGAACATTTCCAGCACCCTAGAGGCCACCTCACACCCCCTCCCAGTCGATAGCCTCCTACCCAGAAGTAATGGCTCCTCTGAGTGCTGTCAGTACAGATTAATTTTTCTTTTTTTTTGAACTTCGTATAAATGGAATCGTAAAGTATGTATGTATTATTATTTGGGGTCTGGCTTCTTTTGTTATGTCTGTGAGACATAACAAGACACTATGTCTGTGAGATTCATTCATGTTTTTACATTTAGCATTAGGCATTTTACATTTAGCATTCTTTTTCATTGCTGTGTAGTATTCCACACAATACACATGAATTTACTTATCAGTTCTATGGTTGATGGACTTTTGGATTGTTCCCAGTTTGGTGATATTATAAATAAACTTGCTATGAACATTTTGTATATGACTTTTGGTAGACATATTTCTGTTGGGTATTTCTTATTTCTGTTAGGTATATACTCAGAAGTGGAATTGCTGAGTCATAGGGTAGGTGTATGTTTAGCTTTAGTAAATACTGCCAAAGAGTTTTTCAAAGTGATTTTACCAATTACACTCCCACCAGAAAGAGTGGGAGTTCTAGCTTTTCCGCATCCTGAAACACACTTGGCATTGCCAGCCTCTTTAATTTTAGCCATACTAGTGAGGATTAGTAGTATCTCATTGTGGTTTTTTTTTTTTATAATTGTTTTTTTATAATTTTATTTATTTATTTATTTTTCCCCCAAAGCCCCAGTAGATAGTTGTGTGTCATAGTTGCACATCCTTCTAGCTGTTGTACGTGGGATGCGGCCTCAGCATGGCGTGAGAAGCGGTGCGTCGGTGCGCGCCCAGGATCCGAACCTGGGCTGCCAGCAGCGGAGAGCGTGCACTTAACTGCTAAGCCATGGGGCTGGCCCTCATTGTGGTTTTAATTTGCATTCCTTTGATGACTAATGACATTGAGCACTTTTTCATAGTCTTGTGGCCATTTGGATATCTTGTGCATGCATGGGTGTGTGTGCGTGCCCTTGAAGACAGGCTGTAAATTTAACTGGTATTGTAATATGGCAACTGGTATTCTCAAACGTTGATTTTGATTATTGGCTCCTTCATCTCTTCAGGTACAAAAAATGAGAGATTCTTTATAGTTCAATCATAGGAAGTTCCTCATTCTCTGGGAATGTCTTATGCCAATAAATTATGACTCTGAGCCTGCCGCTTTAATTCTCTAAATTCTCTGGTATGGTTATGTGGAAATTAATAAAAGAAACTTCAACTAAATTGGAGTGAGGAAGGCCTGTAGGGGGAGCTCTCATGCCCTAGCACACATCTTCAATTACACCAAACAGCAAGAGACTGAGACTTGCGTCTTGGACAGGAAGTAAAACTACTTTACTACTGAAGGAAGATTTCTCTCCCCACCACGCAACAACCCAGCGAATGAGAAACCCTGCAGCTCAGCCAATGAGAAACCCTGCAGCTCAGCCAATGAGAAACCCTGCAGCTCAGCCAATGAGAAGCTGTTGCTGCTGGGAACTGTTACTTCCCTCAATGGACTTTTGTTTAGAACTGCCCCTCCCTACACCCCCTTTTTCTCTATAAAAGCTCCCCTTTTTTGTTTTCTGCATTTGCCTATGGTTTGCCATGGCATGCACACCCTGAATTGCAATTCTTTTGGCTATTCCCAAATAAACTCATTTTGAGGGTAAAATAACAGGTGAATTTGCTTTTTAAGTTGACAGAAATCACTCCACCCCACAATATTTGCATTCCTCCTGCCTTCTGTGCCATTCTACAGCAGCAGACATTTGGTTCCTAAAGCTTTTCTTTCAACAGGAACTTCATTCCACTGGACAACAGGTAATAACTTCATTAACTACTATTTCACCACTACACACCATGGCTGCTAGAGTCACTTTTGTAATACTAACTGGTCCTCATTGCCTTCAAATCAGCCTGGTAGAGCCCAGGTCATATTCTCATACATCATGGCTGCAAGGGAGCTGGGAAAGACCACCTTGCTTCCACCTTGGGAAGATGAGACTTACAGGAAGGGTGTTCAAAGATGCATCCACAAGACACGGCAAAGATCTGCTAAAGCGTCCATATTTTAGTTTTTTTTTTTAAAGATTTTATTTATTTACTTATTTTTTCCCCCAAAGCCCCATTAGATAGTTGTATGTCATAGATGCACATCCTTCTAGTTGCTGTACGTGGGACGTGGCCTCAGCATGGCTGGAGAAGCGGTACATCGGTGCGGGCCCGGGATCCGAACCCGGTCCACCAGCAGCGGAGCGCACGCTAAGCCACAGGGCCGCCCCCATGTATTAGTTTTTAAGACAAAAAGTTCAAAAATCCCTGAGGATTTTTATAAAGCCAACATTATTATCATTGTCATTAACTAGCTTAATGAGTTCTTAACCAGTGCCATGAAGGCGCTAGGCTATGGGCTTTATGTGCGTTATCTCACTTACTCTCCATGATCCTATTAAGTAGATTCTATTATTATCCTGCCTCTCTATGCTTTGGTTTCATCACCTGTAAAACAGGGATAATAATTGTAACTACATCCATGAGGTTTGTGAGTAGTAAATGGTTTGATACCTGGCAGGGTGCTTGGTAGTGAGGAAGCACTTGGTAAATAATGACATTATCTTCACCGTCACCTCCATTTGGCACATGAAATTCTAGGTGTTTAGTCACTGAGTTATGCTGCCTTTTACTTCCTAGGAACAGAGGCTATGAGGTGAACAAAACTGAGTTCAAGTTCCTGCTCTCTGTCTTACCAGCTATACGACCTTGGGTGAGTGTCTTCATCAAATTGAGTGTCTTTTAATGCAGTGGGAATACTAAGTCCTCCTCTCTGGTCTCTGGTTGTCTATGTATCTATTGCTCCCACAACATTTGTGATTACTTGAGGAAAGAAAGTCTGTTATACCCAATTTTCTGCTCTTCCAGGGACCAGCATAATTCTTGGATATTGGTGAGTCGTTACAGCCATGTCTTAGAGGGACTCAGGATACAAGCCCTAAGCAGAGCAGGCTGAGTGAGGTGCAGGCTCAGCCTAGTGGGGTCTCCGTGGGGCTGGGTGCTGCGTCTGTCACGATGCCTCTCTGATAAATCCCGCACTCATCCCCAAGCTAGGAGCCAACACACGGGACTTAGTCAGAGTCCCAGGGAAGATCCAGTGCTGACCCTGGGAGTCTGTCGTAGGAGCTCTGGGTAGACTCGGCTGGCCCTCTAACTCACCGCGAGACCTCTAACTCACTGAGATACGTGTGGTGAGTCTCTCCGGGCTTTTGCTTCCACATTGGGATAACCAGGGGCTTAGACTAGATGGAAATCAGAGTGGGAGTGTTTGACCCAGAAAAGGACAGACTCAAGGACATATAGACACAACCCTCAGGTCACTGTGGGGCCTGAAAGGGAAGAGACAGGAGGGCAGCCAGGAGGAGACAGAGTTTAGCTCTAAAGAAAGAACTCGCCATCAATCAGAGCTGTCCAAGAACAGAGCTGGCTGCCTTGGGAAGGGGGATGAGCTCCCTGTCCCAGGCAGTATGCAAGGAAGCCAGTGGGATTAGCACTGTTTAGGAGGTTGAAAAGGGGATTTCTACACCGGGAGACAGGGAGGCTGGACCACATGACCTTTCAGATCTGAGATGCTTTGGTTCTGGCAATCTAAGTGTCCGTGCATTTAAGAATCTACCTCGTGGGTACTTATTATCATACCCTTTCTGTGGATGAGAATCCTGAGGCTTAAAGAAAATAAATAACTTCCTAGATTCCTGGATTTGATTCAAACTCAGACTTGCAGGTTCCCAAGATCTGTGTTCTATCTGCTTCACCCGGGGCTGGACTGAGACATAGACCCACTTTGTAGGTTAGTTCTATTGCTGTGTCTCTTTAAATGAATATTCTTTTTAAAAACATAATTTGACATATAATTCACATACCATACATTTCATCCATTTAAAGTGTACAATTCAATAGTTTTTGGTATCTTCTTTAGTATCTTCACAGAGTTGTGCAACCATCACCACAATCTATGTTTGAAAGTTTTGTCACCCCAGTAAGAGATCCTGTACTCATTAACAGCCTCTCCCCATTTCTCTTGGTGTCATATCTAAGAAACCATTGCCTAACGCAAGGTCATAAATATACTCTTGTTTTCGAAGAATTTTATAGTTATAGCTGTTATATTTAGGTTTTTGATTTTGAGTGAACTTTTAGATATGGTATGAGGTAGGAGTCCACTTCATTCTTTTACACGTGGATACCCGGTTCCAGCATTAAATAAATATTCCTTAAATATTTGTCCAACATTCATTCAGAGAGAAGTTTCGTGGAGGGAGGTTACAAGTGTGGGCGTGCTGGTGACAGCATCCCACCTCTCCTTTCTTGTCTTAAGCAGTTCAACGCTGCCCAAACTTGCGCTTTCTTCAGCAAAGCAAAAGCCTTGCAGTTTACCAGACCCACCCTCTCCTGAAGCAGGCTGATCATGAGAAAGGATGACATGAGCATCACCTCACTCCAATGATCTATCAAAGTCTGATTTCCAATCGCATACTGAGTTTTAGTTAAGACTCAGTTCTCTTTCTCTCCTTTCACGTCCCGGTTGTTTTGGTGCCTCAGCAGCAGAACTGGTCCACCCTTGGGTCTGACCCTGACCAGTGATTCCTGTAAGCCAAAGGAAGCATGATTTGAGCACTTTCCGGGGTAATAGAAGAGTGTTCCCAGCAAAGAGAACGCACATTCAAATGAGATAGCTGGAGAGACTGGGAGATGGACAAGGAGCATCCTTTGAGGTTGTGTACGGGGAGGAAAAGGGAAGCTGGGGTGGGGGACAGAATGCCTTTCCGTCTCCAGGTGTCTAGCTTGGTCTAGATCAGGTCTGGATTTGAGACCATCTTATTAGAAGTGTTCTTTGAATTCTGGACACCACACTCTGCCCCTCCGTTTTCACATCTGTAATATCAGGCTAATACTTGACGTGTTTTATAATCGGCTTTGAAGCCCAGGAAATTCCCGTTGCCCTTCTTCCACCCACTACACTCCTTTGTATTCCTCTGGGTCAGGCTTGTTCCCACCTCCGAGCCTTTACCTATGCCTGGAATGCTCTTCCCCGGTGTTTGGCCTGGCTGGCACCTTCTCATCTTCGAGGCCTCAGTAATGTCTCTGCCTCTAAGAAGCCTCTGACCACCTGTGCTCATCCAGGGCCTGCTCGCCCCCACATCCATTCTCTGTCCCTCCCCCACTCTGTGGGTCTCCCAGGGAGGCTGGCTTCCAGCAGAGGTCAGCCACTGGGGGCACCGGCAGGAGGCTGGGAGGCCACAGGAGAAGCGAGGGTGTGTCTCCCCTTCCCCTCTGTCCCAGGTAGCTTCCTAGGCAGTGGCTGTGTCTCTGGTTCCAGCTTCCACGGAGTGACCTCAGACCCTGGTTTGGGGAGCATCACTTTTTCCTTCGCCCCTCCAGCCCAGGCATAGGAATAACTTCCTGCCAGGATCCAGGGTGCTTCACTCTTCCCTGTTTGGCCAGGAAAAGTCAGGAGAGGCCCAGGGGACCTCACAAGGTGGGTCCAGCCTGAAGGAGGAGGGGCTGCCCCAGCTGGAGGAGCAGTTGGGTGGGGCAACAGGTGACAGAGTGAGCCCTCAGCAGCCTGCATGGGGAGGTGGAGGGACAGGAGAGGAGAGGCCCAGGTCGGGGTGGGAGGGGTGTGGAGGTAGGAGGGGGGATGTGGCCCAGCCCCATGGGTCCCTTGGAGAGGCTTTCAAAGAAATGTTTAAACCCACAGAGAAAGGCAAGCATCCACACATAGGGAGAGGCCAGTCCCTCCTCTAGGGCAGTGGAACCGGAACGGAAACCGACTCAGGATCTGCAGCGTGCAGTGGTAGGCTGTGGACCAGACCCACCACCCACTGGCTGGGGCACCTGTGGCCTCTTCTCGTCTCTGGGCCTCTCATCTTTCCCATCTATAGAGTGGGAGGGAAGGATGAGAAGGAGTCTAGGTTCCTTCTGGTTCTGACGGGGCTCTGATAGTCACTCATTAGCGCGAGTCTGAGCTTCACCTGTCATTGTGGGCAGACCTGGGGAGGTGAGTTACCCTGGCTCGCGTGGAGGAGGAGGGTGGGGTGCCATGGGGGCGTTCCCGGTTGGTTGCCCCTGCTTTGTGGTGATCTGGGCTGGTCAGCGCGATCTATATGGATACTCGGGAGCCAGGAAGTTGGGGCAGGCACATGGCCCTGCAGCTTCCCAGGGCAGGGCAAGGTGGCAGCTGTCCCCACCCCAGGCTTGCAGTGCCACTGCACATGGGGCAGGCGACTCACTAGAGCTTCTTGCCCACCCCTAATCCAGGGCCTACTGAGTTTGTCCCGGTGCTGAGGTTACAGTCCCTTGGGGGTCGCCCATCTGATGCCGGTTCAGTTTGTCCTGGGTCCCACAAAGTATGTAGCAGGCCCTCAGTAGAACCTGCCTTGTGAGCTGCTGTGAAAACTATATGAGTTACCCACATAAAGTACTTAGTACAGTGCCTGGCACTTATTTAGGGCTTAGTAATGTTGGCCATTATCAATGCTGTTATTATCATGGTGACTATTAACGTGCTGGCACTTTGCTAAGCTCTTTGCAGGTGTTATCTTGTTTCATCTCGTTTAATCCTTACAACCATCCTGTGAGGTAGATGTGGATATTATCCTCACCTTGCAGATAATGAAACCAAGGCTCCCAGAGATGAGGCCGTCACCCAAGGTCTATAGCACATAAGAAGCAGAGCTAGAAGTCAGTTCTATCCGGGTCAGCCTGCGACAAGAGTGAGTGAGAGTCTCTATAAAGCCGTGGACTACATCTTCTTGTTTGGGATCACAGAGCAGAAGGCCTTATCTGGCTCATTTGTCCCCTCACTCACCATTTTGTGGATGGAACTAATGAGGCCCCTAGAGGTTAGGGGATTTGCTCCAGGTCCCACACTGACCTCTCCCTCCAGTCCAGGCTCTTCCTATTGCCCCTTCCTAGACTTTTAAGCCCCCAGGGCCTGGTGATGGTGGTCGGGGTGAAGGCATTGGCCCCTGGTGGGAGGGAAAAGCGTTGGAGGCCTCAAGCGAGAAGAATGCCAGGCAGGGCTGGCGGAAGAGAAGAGTCAGGGGTGTAGCAGCTCCTGCTGATCTTCCCTCCTGGAACAGGGAGACCAGGCTCTGGGTCACAGCACGGAGTGGGATGCAAGCCTGCAGGAGGTGACAGCTGACACCCCAGAGGTGGGGTGGCTTCAAGGTGGTGGCTGCAGCCTGGGAGGGCCGGCAGGTCACAGAGTGAGACCTCAGCAGCCAGCATGGAGAGGGAGGGCGGGGAGAGAGGGAGGGGATGTGACTGAACAGGCTCACTTTTCCCTTTGGAGAAACTTCCAGCGAGACATTTAAATCTGGAGTAGAGAGCAAGAGACACAGCACCAGGAGAGAGCAGCTCATGCTCCGAGGCAGTGGAGCAGGCCCACGATTGGCGTCTGAGGTCCCGGTTCTGTTCCCGGTTCCACTCCAGGTTTGCTGAGTCATCTGGAGATCTCTGGCCCCAAGGTTTTCCCATCTGTGAAGCGGGAAGGATGATGACAGGCTTCCAGGTGCCCTTTACTCTGTCTCTGACATTCACGTATAACAGGAGTCTGACTTCACGTTGTGCACCTGTTGTGGGGGCAACCTAGCAGTGTTAGTTCTCCCAGCCTGGGGGTTTGGGCTGGGTGGGCAGGGATGCTTGAAGTTTGGAGGGACAGCCTGGGGAGGAAATCCCCTGGCCCCTGAGATCTGGGCAGGGTTCCCCTCTTCCCACGGGGATTTACATGAAGCCCAGGACACCATAGATCCCAGTCCCCTGGGCTTTGCCTGACAAAGCAGGTCACGATAGGCACCAGGTGAGTCTGGGTGTGGAGTAGGGCCCACAGGTGCAGTCCCAACCATCGAAACAGAAGGATGCTGGCTGCAAGCTGCCCTCACCTCAGTCTCAGGGATGTGTGGCCAGCAGTGGGTCCAGTGGCTGTGCTAGGGAGCCCAGGTGCCAGTATCGCTCTGCCACCAACCAGTTGGTGACCTTGGCAAGTCCTTCCTCTCTCTACACCTCCTGTCCCTGTGTGTAAAATGGGGATGTTGGACTAGATCATCTCTTAGGTCCTAGCTCTGATGTCCTATAATCTGAAGATCTTATACTCCCCACTTATCCTTTCTGTTCCTTAGTTTTCTCATTCTTTTAAATTCTTTTTTCTTTTTTTCTGTTCGGCTCAGGTGATTTCCACTAGTCTTTTGTCCAGCTCACTGATCCTTTCTTCTGTATCATCTACTCTGCTATTGATTCCCTCTAGTGAAGTTTTCATTTCCATTATTGTATTCTTCAGTTCTGATTGGTTCTTTTTTGTATTTTCTAATTCTTTGTTGAAGTTCTCACTGTATTCATCCATTCTTCTGCCAAGGTCAGTGAGCATCCTTATGACTATTAGTTTGTACTCTTTATCGGGTAGATTGTTTATCTCTGTTTCATTTAGTTCTTTTTCTGAGGATTTGTCCTGTTCCCTTATTTGGAACATATTCCTTTGTCTCCTCATTTTGCCTATTTCTTTGTGCTTATATCTATGTTTTAGGTAGATCAGCTATGTCTCCCAATCTTGGAGAAGTGGCCTTATGTAAGAGGTGCTTATGAAGCCCAGCAGTGTGCTTCTCTCTCGTCACCAGTTCCAAACGTTCCAGGAGTGTCCCATGTTTGGGCTACGTGTGTCTTTTTGTTGTGGTGGGGTTGCTTTTACTGCAGGTGCACAGGAAGGTTAGGCTGTACCCCTGGCCAGCTGGTTGGAAAGCTCAGCTGTGTGCAGCTGCTATGGTCTCTTCAGTCACTTTATTGGGTGGGGAGAGCCCCAGCACAGTTGGCTGCAAGGTCTAATAGCACATTCTTGCTGTAGTTTTTCTGTTAGTGTGTAGGCTCCCAGCGTGGCTGGTTGCTAGGCTCAGGGGCTCACAATTGCTGTAGGCCTCTGGCCTGCAAGGCTGTTGTCAGCTCTCTCGGTGGTGCAGCTGGGTGGGATCGGCCCCAGGTATGGCAGCACACAATCGTGTCAGGCATTGGAAGTTGGGGCAGATCCCCTATATGGCTGTTTGAGAAGCACAAGTCTGCTGCAGCTCACCAACCTCACCGCCCACAGGCCCAAACAACCCGTCCACACAGTCCTGCCCCATATACACGCCCCAACCCACTGAAGTGGACCCACTCGTCCCACTGCACAGGCCTCACACACTCCCCCAATGCAGGCCTGCTGCTCGCACACACTCTGCCCTGCAAAGGTGGACCCACTCACCCTGCTACAGAGGTCCACACTCTCTGCCTATTCAGGCCCACAAGTTGCCTGAGGGCTTGCTGTTGAGTAGGGCTAGTACCTAGGGCGGCTGCCTGCCCTGGCTGAGCTGGATTAAATCGGTGCTCTAGTGGGCGGGGCACACCCCTGGGCTAACAAGCCAGGAGAACAACTCCAACAGCATCTGCCAGGGTCTGTGTCAGCATGCCTGTCCTAGGTCACCATAGTGGCTGCCATCAATGTCTCAGTCCTGGAGGAGATGGTCTCAGCCGCCTCGTGCCTCCCTGAGATGCACTGAGAGCCTATCAACTGAGTCTCTTTTACCAAAGGACTGTTCACCTTTCTTTCTGGTGATTTTGTGTTGGTTTCTGAAATGGGTGAATTTGTGTGTGGACCCTTTAAGAGCAGGCTTTTCTTTCTCTTATGTTCGATAGCTTTTCTTGCGGTATAAAAGCCAGCAAAGCCAGATATTCTGACACTTGTCTTGGTTGTGCTGAGTTCCAAAGCTGCTTACTGTGGCATAGTTCTCCTGCTCAGATCCCCCACTCATCCAGGAAAGGCTTCATACCTTGAGATTGCTCCCAGCCATGAAGTGCCGTGGCTGGAATGTGGCTTTTTCCTCTCCAGAAAGGAATTTCTGCCTCTCCCACCTCAGTCAGCACCGACCTTTGTTGTGGGGGTTCTTTTTATCCAGTTTCCCATTCTCTCTCAGGGGTAATTGTTCCAAGGGCAGTTGTAAATTTGTTGCCTCCGTGGGAGGAGGTGAGTTCAGAGTCCTCTGATGTCACCATCTTCCCAGAAATCCTGTACCTGAGTTTCCTCATCTGTGAGTGCAAACGTGTGTGAAGGAGCCCGGAAGAGGATGCCATCCATCTATTCCATGTGCACAGCCCATGCATCTTGCTTAGGCCCTCACCAGCTCTCTGAAACAGGCTGGGCCAGGCCAGTGGCCCATCCCATAGGTGGGAAAACTCACAAGGGCTCTGTGGAGCTCTATGTGGCTGAATAGGAGGGCCCAGGACTTATAGTCTGGGAGCTCTGGCTCCCGGGGCCAGTGGGAGCTAGGAGGAGGGAGGGGGCTAGATCCTCAAAGCAAGCCCCTTCCAGGATGCCGGGACTGTGCCTGGCAGAGGGCTTGGTTGGAGTGTTGGGGATGAGCACCCCCTGGGGGACCCGAAGGAGAGTCAAGGGCCCCTTGGAAGCACGTGGCCAAAGGAGCTCATTGCCCTGGGGCCTGGGGAATCTACCTGCAGGGAGTCCTGAAGAAGGTCCAGGAACCCTCTGATTTGGCATGGAGGGAGAGGGGGAGAGGAGAGGGAAGTGGGGAGTGGGGAGTGGGTAGTGGAGAGGGTGAGCCCCAGTCCATACTTTGGTGGGCAAGAAATAAGACTTTCTGGGGCTGGCCTGGTGGTGTAGTGGTTAAGTTTGTGTGCTCTGCTTCGGTGGCCTGGGGTTTGTGGGTTTGGATCCTGGGCGCGGACCTACACACTACACATCAAGCCATGCTGTGGCAGCATCCCACATATAAAGTAGAGGAAGATGGACACAGATGTTAGCCCAAGGCTAGTCTTCCTCAGCAAAAAGAGGATGGTTGGCAACAGATGTTAGCTCAGGGCCAATCTTCCTCACCAGAAAAAGAAATAAGACTTTCTGTTTTGTGGTTTTATAAGTCAGTTTACTAGGTCTTATTCCAAGGCTCCATTCTGCTGGGGGTCATGGAATAGTTCTTCTGTTCCCTTCTAGTCCCCCCACCACCACTTGGGATTTTACCCAGCGCCAAGCTATCCGGTTGGGTGCTGGAGCCATCTTGACCCCAGCTTGATCTACAAAGATTGTTGTCCTCTAGTCCCCTTGTTGTTTTAAGTGTTAGTAGATCTGGGTTCAAATCCTGTCTTTGCCCTGTACTTGCTCTATGATCTTGAGCCCATGACTTCAGCTTTCTGAGCCTTTGTTTCCCCATTTCTAAAATGGGGATAACAATTGTACTTACCTGATAGAGTTGTTGTCAGGATTAAATGAGATAATCTACTCCCCAGCCTTCCCTCCCTCTCTCCCTGCCTCGGCAGACAGCCGAGACCCCTCCATGGTGGTCCACCTGGGCGTGCTGGCCAGCTGCCATCAGGCCTTCTGACAGGCCCTGCCCAGGGTCTCGTCCCTCTACACGGTGATGTGCAACAGCAGCTCCTGGTGCTACGTGTCCTGGCCGCCCTGGACACAAGCTTTGACTGTGCCAGCCAGGTGAGCCTGTGCCTGCCAGTTTCCTTATTCATACGCCTGACACTTCCCAGGAAAAAAAGGCCAGTTGCCAGGGTTTCTAGAGTGGGGACTGCAGCACCGAGCACAGTGGCTGACACACACAGTGCTCAATTGTTTCTGAAGGAATAAATGAATGAACTATGGATGGTCAGCCCTCCACTGGTCCACGGGGCTGGGTCAGACAGCCTGAGCTAGTGAATGGGAGGCGCACAGGGTTCAGTCCACAGGCCCTGTGACTGTCCTGGCACAGCCATTTCACCTGAGCCTCAGTTTCTTCCTTTTTACGAGGGGGCCAACTGTACTCTCCTTAGAGTAGTCTAGCAACCTGAAGAGTACAATATGTGCCCAGCGCAGTGCCAGGCGCATAGGCGGGCTTCAGTAAAAGGCCGCCCCTTTTGCTCATGCCCAGGGTTCCTATCCCCAAAGAGCATGGGGGCCGCGAGGCAGCCCTCTACTCTGGCTGTCACTCACGCCAGGTGGAGCTGGAACAGGTGCTGGGGATGGGCATGGTCCCCTCGAGCATCATCTACACCAACCCCTGCAAGCCCACCTCCCACATCCAGCATGCTGCCCGCCACGGGGGTAGGGGGCAGCTCCTGACCTTCCACAGCAAGGAGGAGCTGACCAAGGGGGCCCAGCACTGCCCTGGGCCAGGTGAGACCAGCCAGGGCTCGCAGGCAGGTAGAGACAGGGGGAGCCAGGGACAGCAAGCCTGGGCTCCAGCAGATGGAGTTGGGCCTCAACAACCAGATGAAGGCAGTTCCGTGCAGTGACCGGGGGAGGCCCAAGCAGCAAAGTACAAGAATTTGGGTCAGTGGGCCTAGGGCTCCTGGTGCACGTGGGTGCCGAATAAACATTGCCTGTGTCTGCGTAGACACTGGACATTAGGAGTCCAGCATTAGGAGGTCTGGCGTCAGGCAACCTCATGGAAAAAGTGCTCACACTGGAGTCAGGGAGACCAGGGCTCACATTTCAGGTTCAGTTGTCATATGTTCTTGTGACATGGAGGCCTGCGGAAGGTGTATTTATAATTTGATCCTTTCCTGCTTTTTCTTGCCTGGGTAGAAGGCTGTAAGTGGTGGGTGTGTTTGTTCCCTGGGATTCTGTGGCTGAACAGTCCAGAGGAACTAGGCAGGGGTGGGTGGGAAGGTGGAGGGAGATTGGATGGGGGAGACTCCAGGCCTTGGGGCTCATGTGGCTAAGAACCCCTGGCATCCTTCGCACCCGTCTCACAGGCTGGTCCTTCGGCTGTGGACCTGGGATAGCGAGAGCATCTTCCCCCTGAGCACCAGGTTTGGAGCCAGCCTGGAGGTGTGCAAACATCTGCTCAAGTCCGCCAGAGACCTGGGGTTGGCTGTGGTGGGAGCCAGGTGAGAGCACTGGCTTTTCCTCCCCGAGAGGCAGGACTCCTGGTTTCCATGGCCCGTCTCCAGCCTTTGACTCACTGGGCACCCTCCGGTCAGCCGTGGCTCCTCTGGGCCTCACGATGCTCCATCTGTCCACAGTGAAGGAGCTGGACGTTATCTAGGACTAGGGCGGGGCGAGCGAGGCACTGGCCTTGGGTGCAAAATTTAAGGGGACGCCAAAAAACTTAATACTCCAGATAAATAACATTTTAATATAATATTTTAAAAAATCAAAATCAATGCAAAAAAAAATCCATGATGAGGAAAATATCAAAATTTTAAATAAAGACAAGATTGTCATTTCTGATTTTTCCTTTTGCCTCAGGGTTGAATCACTGTTCCTGATCTTGTCTTTATTTAAAATTTTTATATTTTATTTGTCTTGGATGTTTTTGCATCAATTTTGCTTTTTAAAAATATTGCATTAAATGTTATTTATCTTGATGACTTAGTGTTTTGGTGCCCCTTAAATTTTTCACCTGAGAAAAGAGCCTCACTCGCCTGACCCTTCCTGGCCCTGATTGGTTCCTCAGCCCACTCTGCTCGCAGGCACTGAGATTCGGGGTTCTGATGACACGCCTTCCGAGAAGGAAAAGAAGGGGAGACCCTGCAATGAGGCATTGGGAGGGGCAGCTAAGAGAGGTGACCACCACACAACCATGAGTGCCCCAACTCAAGGATTGTCCTGTGGGATGTGTGTGTCTCTGGATACACCCGTGCGTAGATCCAAGGTTGCATGTTTCTGTGGCTGCCCACGTGGGCCAGTGTAGTCACATGTCGCAGTGTCTGTGACTGAGCTGGTCTCCATGTTTTACCCGTGTCCGTGTTTCTGAATATGTCTCTCTTCCTGCTGACCCTTGCGTTTCCATGTGTGTTTCTCCACATGTCACTTGATATATGGTCAGCTTCCAGTGGGCTCTGACTGCTAGACACCTCACAACTTCATGCATGCCATTGCCAACTGCTGGCGCACGTTCAAGATGGGCCGTGGGGTTGGGCATGACGTGAGCCTCCTGGATATCGGAGAGGGCTTCTCTGGAGTGGAGGACTCGGATCCTAAGTTTGAGGAGGTAGGAGGGGAAGATGAGAGGGAGCCTGGGCGTCCTAGCCTGGGTTTAGCGGACAGAGTGTGTGTGTCTGTATGTGGAGAGCTCTTGTAACCGAGTCATGTGCATGCGTGTAGCTGGGATCCGTCTCTGGTGAGAGGTCTTTGTCTGTCTATACTTTTATGCCTGTGTGCATATACGAGCACCTGAGTGCATCTGGCTTGTGTCTTTCTTTAGACGTGTTAGCTGCTATCCCTGGTTAAGCTACTGTCAGGTAGAAGTTTACTATCCCCCAGCCCCAGGGAACATTCTATCTTTGCTGACTGTGTATTGATTTGAATGATTCCAAATTCAGACATCTCAGGGTGCTACAGCCTATACACTTGCTGTATGCCCTTGGACAAGTTACTTACCTTCTCTGGGCCACAGTTTCTACCTGTTTCCCGCCCCCAGTAAAATGGAGATGATAACACCTCCCCACAGCGCTGTCAGGGAATGAAGGAAGATGATGCAGGTAAAGCCTCGCCATAGGGACTGGCCACATTAGAGGTTGGGTCTGTCCCCACAGATGGCGAGAGCAATCCATGCCGCCCTGGCCGAGGACCTCCCCGAGCAGCGCGGCATTGAGGTCATTGCGGAGCCTGGCCACTTCTATCTGGTGTCTGTCTGCACTGCCACTGTCAACATCATTGCCAAGAAGGCAGTGCTGGAGCCCGGTGGGCGGGGAGGGCACTGTCCAGGCGTCCCCAGGCCCTGGGGGAGAGGACGGGCAGAAGGTCTGGGCTCCACCCCCAGGTGCCTAATTAACAGGAAACAAGCTTCAAATTGGGTGTAAGAATGAACCTGTCAGTATCACTATTTTGTTCTCAAGTAGACCGGGGGGTAGAGCATGAGAGTCTTCGATCCTTCTTAGCACACAGTGCATTTCTACTGCGCTTATGGAGGCAAAGTCACAGAACACAGCCCGTGAGGTCACAAATGCCACTGTGCTGGTGTGTGCCTTACATTCTTCAAACACGCGCTTTCTAACAGGTGCAGATTCTTATCACCAAAAATAGTGAGTAAATACAAATTCTTACAACAAATACATGAAGGCAATATTGTTGTAATCGTGGCCTGAATGTTAAAGGTGACATCTATAGGGTAACAGTAAGTCTTTTGACAATCAAGGTGGACCATCACAAGAGAGTTTTTCGATTGTTATTTTTGTGGCAGGAGTGGGGTGGTGTTGCTGTTCTCACACAGTGAGCTAGCCAGAAACTCAATTTCCTGATGAGATAGAGAATAGAAACAGACCTCACCTGTTGGATTAGTGCTCTTTATTCTTTGTGGCTTTATGATAACTGATATATAAATATTTATAAATCATTTAAATCTCCTCCTTTATCTTTTTTTTTAATCCTGTTTTTTTTTTTTTTTTGAGGAAGAGTGGCCCTGCACTAACATCTGTGGCCAATCTTCCTCTTTTTCTTTTTTCTCCCCAAAGCCCCAGTACATAGTTGTGTATCATAGTTGTAGAGTTGTAGCTCTTCTACATGGGACGCCACCTCAGCCTAGCTTGACCAGTGGTACGTAGGTCCATGCCCGGGATCTGAACCGGCAAACCCCAAGCCGCCAAAGCTGAACATGCGGACCCAACCGCTGTGCCACCGGGCCGGCCCCTCCTCCTTTATCTTTTTGACAAGTGACTGGTCCACAGCTTTGTAATCCTGAAGGCACCTGTGTCAGCTGATTTCATTTCCTCACAAAGTGTCTCCTTAAAGAATATTGCCATGTGAAGTATATGATTTCAGCCATCATTTAACAAAAGCCTAAGTTACAAGTATTTGGGGCTTATTATTTTTTATTTCCACAGTAACAAGAGCTGCCCATTATTATGCATCTATTATGTGTGAATCACATACTTTATCTCATTTCTACTCAACAATCCTGTGAAGTAGCTTTGAGTTGTTCCCATTTTAGAGGTCTGAGGCTCAGAGACAGGAAGTGACTTTTCCCAGGCAGCACAGCTAGCAGTGGCACGGCTGGACCCGGGTCTGCCTGACTGGAATGCTGGCGCACTTCTACGTCCACCACGTGCCGGGCAGAGCTGAGCTCTCGGCCTCAGAGCTGTCAGGACTAACAGGCCTAGGACCCCTGGGCTGTGGCCACTGGAGACAGGATCAGCGATGGCAGCTGGGAGAGAGGGGAGGAGATGGGGTAGCCTACACCAGGGAGAAGATGGTGAGAAGTAGACCCGGGGGAAGAAAATCAGTATTCAGAGAGATCTCAGCATCTAAACGCCCAAATGTTATGAAATGCCTCACGTGTCAACAGAAATCAGCATAAAATCCTGAGTTTATATTCAAGACAGCAACATTTTAAGGACAGACTAAGAGTATTTGTGAAGAAACTGGCTTGGTGGTGTAGGTCATGTCCAAAGGATCTGGGGGTCATAGGTGACCACCAGCTCAATATGCATCAGGAGTAGGAGGGAGCTGGGGAGAAAGCTGCTTCACGCTTACTTCAGCAACATCAATAGAGGCAGAGTATTTAGATGGAGGGAGGTGAGAATCATGCTGTGCTCTGTGCTTGTCAGAGCTGGGCACTGTTTTTAAATGTACTTGGGATTCATTTTAACCAGGTAACGTAAGCCATGCAGACACGGAAATAACCGCCATCAAGGAAGAAGATTTTACTCACAGTTCCTTAGAAACCAGAGACATGGCACGCCACACAGGGCCACACAGGGCCACACCAGGGCCACACCAGGGCGGGTTGGGAGGCTGAGGGAGAAAGGGGAAGGCATGGGTAAGAGCCTCGATTCTGGTTTTCGAGGGAGGAATGGTTGAGGCAGAGTAAGCAGGCTAGGCAGATTTGGGGTTGGCTAGTTTGAATAATTTCAGTGGGTTCTGGCTGTAAGGACGGCCCCTTGTTACCTGGTACCTGGTAAGGGGTGATTTGGGCAGGGAGATCTCCTCTCAACCTATGAAAGCCCGATAAAGGAGGTAGTTGGTGGGTGTGGACTCTGGATTGGTTGGTCTGCATACAAAAGGCAGACCTGCAGGGCAGTCGTTAGCTGCCTCCAGGAATTAGCTAGCCCTGGGAGGAGCAGTTTCTCCAGAGTCACCAAGGCCCCCGAAGCCAGAGCATCAAGACTACAGAATATAAGAAGATGTGGTTAATTCAGGCACCACTTTGAGGAAGGAAACTGACAAATTAGCACATGCAGAAAGAACAACCATAACGGAATCGTGTCATAGAAAGGCCGTTTGCTCCCAATTTTGCCTCACGAAGCAGGTGCTCAGGGAACCTGGTCTAAGGTGAGGGCAAAGGACCTGGGACCCGTGACCTGTGGATGAATCCCAGCCCTGCCACAGTCTCCTGTGTGGCTTCTGGCAAGACTCAGTTTCCTCAGCTGTAAAGTAGGGCTCATTGTACCTACTCAGAGTGTAGTTAAGAGGATTAAACCATTTAATACATGTAGAAAGCTTGGAACAGTGCCTGTGCTATAGTTCATTGTATAGTTAATTATACTAGTAATAGTGGTGGCGGTGGTTCTCTGATGGAGGGAGCAGAGGGCCAGTGGGAGCCCAGAGGACAGGCCCCAGCCTTGCCTGGGTTCAGGGAAGACTCCGGGAGCAGGGAATAGGGTCATCCAGCGCTGAGCAGAGGGCCTAAGCCTCCCCCAGTGGTGCTGGGCTCAGGTGTTGAGGGTCAGTGGTGAGACCCAGGTTGAGCACACCTCGGTCCTGCCCTCTCCCTGCTCCCAGGAGGCCACCGGAAGCTGGTGTACTATCTCAACGAGGGCCACTATGGCACTTTCCACCTCTTAATCAGGGAGCCTGTCCCCAGGATGCCCATTGTGGTGAAGGTGTGGGGACTCTTGTGTGGCTCCAGAACCTCCCAGACCCTGAGACCATCGAGTCCAGCCCCCTGCCCTGAGAGGCAGGAATCCCTGCTGTTAGGTGGAGAGGTGAAGGATCTCAGATCTCGATGGCTTTGCGGATCGTCATTCCACGTGCATGTACAAGGACATACACACTGAGCCTGTGTGTATTTGCATGTGTACATCTGTGTTCCTGGGTTTCTTTGTTTGGGCCCGTCGATTTGCACCTGCGCAGGAAGGTGGGTGTACAGGTACGTGGGTGTGCATAGGTGTGCATGCGCATCTGTTTGGCTATGTGTATTTCCATGGGCATCTCTCTGTATGCACTGTGTGTGTATTTCCAGAATCCTTGAATGTTGAAGATGTGGAAACTTAGGAAGTAGAGATTCTCAAACTTGGCTTCACATTAGAATCATCCGGGGAGCTTTAAAAGACCCCAGTGCCCAGGCCATGCCCAGGACCACTGAAATCAGAATTTCTCATGGGCTGGCACCTGGCATCAGTCCTTTGTTAAAACTCCCCAGGCGATTCCAATGTGCAGCCGAATTTGAGGCCCAATATTTTGAGTGATTATTGAATAAACTCTTCCCATTTTATAGATGGGAAAACTGAGATCCCATCTGTGTCTGCACTCGTGAATTGGCAGGGCTGGAACGTGTCACTGGGATATAAGCTCCATGAGGGCAGGGTCGAGAACAGTGCCTGGCACATAGGGACTGCTCAGTAATTGGTCACTATGGGTGAATGACTGTCCTTGCTGCTGCCCCTCCCCACTTGTGCTCCTGGGCATGCCCTGCCGGCCTGGGGCGTGGGCTGGGGGCCCGGGGGGGCTCTTCCTTCTCTGATTCCCCACCCCTTTGCTCCCTGCAGGAGCTCTACTCAGAGCCGCCCCTCTTCCTCTGTACCCTCTACAGTCCGACGTGCGATGTCTTTGACAAGCTCTTCTTGGGGGAAGGTGCAGCTGCCTGAGCTTGTCGTTGGCAACTGGCTCGTCTTCCCCTCCGTGGGCGCCTACACATCCACCACGAACTCCACCTTCAATGGCTTCCCGTTCGCCTCCACCTGCTACACCAGGGGACCCGAGCTCAGGTGTCTGTGGGGAGGGCTGTCCCCAGGATCTGAACTTGGCAATGGGCGCTGGCTGAGCTCTAGGGACGCAGGCCCAGAAAATACCCTGCTTCCCGCATTGGCCCCATCAAAGCCCAAAGTGTCTGACTGACCTTTGACACGGGCCTCTGCCTGGGGGGTTGACCCTGTTACAGCCTCTCCCAGGTGAGTCCAAGGTAGCCCACCTGGGGGCTCTGACAGCTCTGACGTAGAGAGACCTTTGCTGGGGCAGAATCAGGCAGCCCTATGGCCTGACCCTCGGCCCCATGGCCAAGCCCCCACTCTGCTCTGACCATTTGCAGCTGCTCCCAGGTTCCATCCTCAGCTGTCCCTTCCCTGCCAGCTTCAGGCTCCCTCACAGCCCCTGCCCCAGGGTCCCGTCTCTGCCCAAACTAGGGTTTGCCACCCGAGGTGGTGGAGGGGGCTCTGGAACACCCCTTCACTGGCACAACCTTTCCACAGGAGCCTGCTGGACACCCCACCTTGGGCGGGGACTGGCCGGAATGGAGGGGCTCCAGACGCCTCGGTGCACGCACCTGGGGAAGCTTGGGGGTGGGGTGGGGAGGGGAGAGTAACATGGGGAAGCAGAGGTGTGGGTGCCTCTGACATGATGAGGCAACTTTTAAGGTTCAAAACTGCTTTTTCCCCCAAAGTGGGTCTGAATCCTAGGCCAGATCCTCTGGGCAGCCGACCCCACCCTCCCAGCTCCTTACCCCCAGACCCTGGGTGGGGTAGGGCTGAGAAATTTGCACTATTATAACACGCGCCCTCTGAAGGCCATGTCCTGGAATGGGAGGACACCTGCATCAACCTGGAGATTCTTTCGTCCTTCCTTTCATTCAGTTAGTGACCCCTGCATTGTTCTAGAAAGATTTTCGTGAACTTTGGGCACCCGCTCTAGAGGTGAGAGCACTGGCTTTGGAGACAGACAAGCCTGGAGTGAATCCAAGCTCGATCACACACGGGCAGTGTGGTCAGAGCCTCAGTTTCGCCTTCTGTGAAGGGAGGAGAATATTAATATCCCACTCGCAGGGCTGTTGAGAGGATTAAGTCAATTAATGCAAATCCTTGTTGAAGGTCAGTTGACGTCCAGGGCCTTGCCTCTGGCTGGCCCTAATCCTGGGCTCAGTACTCTCGGAGACCACCTCCTGCCCCCACGGTCTGGGCATCCTCAGGGAGCATGCTCAGCCTCTGACCACACAGCTAATGGGCCAGGCATGTGGGTGCCTCAGAGCTTGCCTTTGCTTTAAGAAACTCCCGGTTGGGAGGGTGGATAAACAAGGTGTGGATACGGCCAGCTCCGAAATAGGGCAGGTGCATGCATGTCCCCAGGTATGCTAAAACCTTAAAAATAGTATTTGGGGCGTTCTGAGCTCAAAAAGAGAATGTGTCCAACAGGGAAGGATACTGGCAGCGGTGGACCCAGAAGTATGTCAGGATGACCAGCCACATTCCTGCAGCCAGTGAAGGCGGAGTGGGCCCCAGGGGCCAAAGCTACCCACCTCCCCACCTCTTGTGCCTTGTGTCCTTTTTTTTTTTTTTTGTCTGAGGAAGATTAGCCCTAAGCTAACATCCTTGCCAATCTTCCTCTATTTTGTATGTGGGACACTGCCACAGCATGGCTGGTGAGTGGAGTAGGTCCATGCCTGGGATCTGAACCTGCAAACCCAGGCTGCCGAAGCAGAGTGCACACACTGTAACCACTTGGCCAGGCGGCTGGGCCCTCTTGTGTCCTTTTTAAGCTTCACCTGATGAGACGTTCTCTGATCCTGTCTCTGCAAACAGTCCTCCCCGTCCACCAGAGTCAGCCCCACCAATCCTGCTTCTGCCTTCCCAGCTCAGCCAAGACCAGAGGAATCTTCTAGCATCCTTAGGCTAAAGAGAATGCTCCCCCAGACATCTGAGGAGAGGGGACGGGCTGCAGATGCCACCCAAGGAAGCCATGGGGCTCAGATAGCCTTCAGATCATGTGTTATTCATTCGTCTCTTCCCAGAGCCAGAAAATTGGGGGTGGAAATGTCTACCTTACCCCCTCAGAGGTGCCTGGAAGTACAAATATGAGTGGGCTTTAGGAAAATATAAAGTTTTATTTAAATTCAAGAGATGTTGGTGTGTTTTGTGTTTTTCCCTATGGGTGCTGTCCTGTGGGATCATTGATATCCATCCATCCATCCATCCATTTATCCATTCATTCATTGATCCATGCATTGATCCATCAGTCGATCTGTTCATCCATCCATCCATCCATCCATCCATTGATTCATCCATTCATCCATCAGTGGATCCATTCATCTATTCATCCATCTATCTATCCATCTGTAAAATAAAATGTGAGGGCCTAGTCTGTGCCTGGTGCTGTTCTAGGCACAGGTGACATGCGATGAAAATATGGGCAAGAAGCCACGCTCGCGGAGCTTACCTTCCAGTTGGGAAAAGACAGAGCCTAAACAAACACATAAATAAATGATAAAATGAAGTGGAAGCAATAAGTGCTGTGAAAAAAGGAAAAGAGGGCAAAGGGACAGTGAAGAACAGAGGAAGATGCTATTGTAGGTAGAGGGGCTGGGGAGGTCTCTCTGAGGGTGTGGCCTGTGAGCAGAGACCTGAAGGGAGCAAGGGAGGGAGCCGTGTGGTCAGCTGAGTCAGAGAGTTCCAGGCTTTGGAAACAGCAAGTCCAAAGGCCGGGGGTAGAGGCCTGTGTGGATGCGCAGAGTGAGGGAGGGGAGGTACTGGGAGATGAGGCAGGAGAAGGGGCCGGAGGCTGAGCTCGTCTGGCTTTATGGTCAGTCTGGCTTTATGGTCTGTTGGGGCTTTGGTTGTGTTCTGACGGGGAGGGAAGGCCCTGGAGGGTTTGGGCAGCTGAGGGCATTGAGTGCAAGGGAGAATGCAGAGAGAACTTGAGGAGGCTCCTGCCGGTCCCAGGAAATGATGGGTGGTCACGGTGCAGGTGGTGAGATGCGGCCAGGGTCAGGACAGGCTGTAAAGGTGGAGTTGAGAGAATTCTCTGAGGGGGTGAACGTGGGGTATGAGGCAAAGAGGAGGCAAGGATGACTGCAGGGCTTTGGGCCAGAGCAGCCGGTACACAAATGGGACGCTGGGGAGGAGAAGCGGGCTAGGAAGGGTTAAAATCCAGAGTTCAGTTTTGGACCAGTCAGGTTTGAGAAGGCTATTGGACCTTCAAATGGAGTCACATACAAGCATCTGGTTTCAGGGTGGAGAGCAGGACGGGAGATATGACCCTGGGCACTGTCCGCACTGGATGGACTTTACCTTCCTGGAGCCGCCCGGACCAGCCAGGAAGTGAGCACGGAGAGAGAAGACACGAGTCACGGAAACTAAGAGAAGAACCGTTCCAGGAAGGAGGGAACATTCAATTGTGGCAAATCCTGCCGAGAGGTGGGTGAGATGAGGGCTGAGAGGGCACTTGGGAAAATGGAGGTCATTGGTGATCTTAGCCAGCGGGTTTCAATGCCGAGGAAGATTGGCAGAGGTGAGTGGGGTCCAGAGAGGATGGGTGGAGAAAGGTGGAGAGGGTAGAGCGTGGCCACCTCTTCCAGGGAGCTGTGCTCTGAGGGGGAGCAGGAAACGGGAGGGTGGCTAGAAGAAGGGCCTATAGGGTCAAGGAGGGTTTATTTTAAGATGAGAGATGTTATGGCTTGTTTGTAGGCTCATGAGGATGACTGACAGAGGGGAAGAAAATTAAGATGCAGGAGAGAGAGGAGCCCACTGGAAGAGCAAAATGCTTGGGTGGGTGGGAGGCGTTAGTGTCCTGTGCGCGAGGAAGGGTGTGTTTCGGATGGGAGCTCAGACAGCGCGTCCGCGGGACCAGAGGAAGGCAGAGCGCAGGCGTAGGTCGGTGGAAGCATGTGGCGCTCTCTCAGTGAAGCAAGAAACAAGGTCACGGCCGAGAGGGAGGAGGCTGAAGGGGGTCTTGGTGTTTTGAGGAGAGGGGCAGAGATGGGAAAGTCACAACAAGAGTGGGGGAGTGAATGGACTGGTGAAATGGGGTCAGACTACCAGCACAGGGCCCCTCTCGAGGTTTGTGGGGGTCAGTGTAGAGTGAGGCCGGTCATCTGGTGTGTTTTGTCTTGAGCCGTGTTCAGCTGTGTGGGTGCAGGTGCAGAATGGGTGGGGGTGGGAGGGTGGGGGAGAGCCGAGGGAGGTGGAGACGGCTTGGAGAATGAGGGCTCATGGGGGGCACTGCGGGTCCAGGCTCCACCTCTGGCTGGCTACCGCAAGGCTCCTGCAGTCCTCAGAGCCTTCTCCTGACCCCGCATGCTGTCCTTCCACGGCCTTTACCTGCTGGAGACTCACAATGACCCCGTGAGCGCATAATGACCCCACTTTATAGAAGCTCATTACCCTGGGTCACTGAGCCAGTGAGTGGCCGAGCAGGGATCTGAATTCAAAGGTCGGTTCCGGGTTCTCCCTTCCGGGCAGCAGGGACACTCGCACTGTGTTTAAGACAGTCCTGCATGCCGGATGGGGAAGACAGAGAAGCTTGGCTTGGCTGGCTTGGATTAAACTTGAGGTGTTTCGTGCCCTGGGTGCCCAGGCTTCGTCACGCTCAACCACAGTGACTTGCTGCCACCCGCTGGGCACTGTCAGCGTTGCACCCAAACGGACCCTGTGTAGGATTTGCTTAGCTGACCAAGGAGTCACTGTCTGAGGCCAACAAAGCCTTGTTGAAAAGGGCTAGATAGGAGTTCTCGTCCGCCTTTGACACATAAGGAGGTGGAAGTCCAGAGAGGTGACTTTAAAAAGCCATCTGCACTTGCCCACTCTATCCATTCAGTTGTTCAGTCATTCAGTAAATATTCATTGAAGACCTACTGTGTGCCAGGCACTGCTCTAGACTCTGGGATTCAGCGGGAAATAAGACAGGAGGGATCATTGCTCCTGTAGAGCTGACATGCCATGTAGGGGATGGGACAGATACTAAACAAGTGAAGAAACCAGATAATGCTAGATTGTGATGGGTGCTGTGAAGGAATTAAAAGAGAATGACTGGAGAGGGTGGTCTGGAGATGACATTTAAGGACAGACCTGATGGCTGGGAGGGTTGGGGAAAGACTCTCCAGGAAGAAGGAACAGCACTGCAAAGGCCCTGAGGCTGAGAGATTTTGGTGGTTCCAGACCAGGTGGAGCCCACTGACGCCCCAGCAATGGCTATCTGTATGGACCAGGTAGAGGTCAGAGTGGAATGTTCTCTGAGGACGGTCATGCTATGTGACTTGCTCGCAGTCCGTCCACAGCCTCTCTCAGCCCCCTCCTTACTCACACAGCTGACCACCCCTCCTTGAAGCTCTCTCCTCTCTTGGCTTGTGTGACACCAACCTCCGGTGGTAGGAAAAACTATGATTGTTCTCCTGTGAAAATTAAAGCTTAACGATCAACATAGAGATGTTACTGGTTTGAAGGAACCCACTGATGTGTTGAAAGCTAGGGCTGGAAATACTGGCGCGTGGAGTCAAAGATCAAGGTCGACATTTCTGGGACCTGGGACAGGAGCATGGAGGAGAGACTTGGTCCAGATGATCCGTCTTGCTTGTAGCTGTTGCCATGTTGTAAGTGTGTTTGTGGACCTGTCTGTTGCTAATGGGGAGCCATTCTTGCAAATAAAATGAATATTTATAAGTTTATATTCATGGTATAAATGTGCTTTATTCAAATCCTATGAGTGGTGTTCCAAGAAATAATAAGTTTTGGAAGCAAAATAAATCCCTAAATTGGCAATTTCGACATGTTACTCGAATACTACCCAATTATGTCAGCTGGTGTTTTCCAGTGTTTGAATATTTGCTGTAGGCTACAATTCTTTGTAAAGCAAGAGAATTAAAAAAGGAAAAGTTTAAAAATGGAAAGTTATATGAAGCAACGTGTACCCTAATATCCAACTTGAAGATGTGTTTGGACACCCTCTTAATTCAACCAGCATCAATGCAAAATGAAATAAATTTTTCTACATCTGATATATTTATCAAAAAACAAAGATCAAGGGGACTGGCCCAGTGGCATAGTGGTTAAATTCGTGCACTCCACTTGGACCGCCCAGGGTTTGCAAGTTCTGATCCTGGGCATGGACCTACACACCGCTTAACAAGCCGTGCTGTAGAAGGCCTCCCACATATAAAGCAGAGGAAGATGGGCACAGATGTTAGCTCAGGGCTAATCTTCCTCACCAAAAAAAAAAAAGAAAAGAAAAAAAAATCCCAAATCAAGGGCAATTAATACTTTGTGTTTTAAATTTTCATTTTAAGAATAACTTTTAAATAATAAACATTTGAGATATTATCATTCAATTTTTCAAGTGACTTTTATTTGGCATTTACTTTGGGTTAATCGTCTCCCTTTTTAATATTTTTTATTATCAGACGTCTATAGAAGGTAGAAATATATCATCTTGTCATGTTATATTGGCCTGTAATAATAATAGTCCATGCATTTATTATTATGAGTTTTTAAACAGAAAACCTCTGAAATGTTTAATATAACCCTCTCACAGAAAAATGTTCACTGTTTATTATTATGGTCAATCATTGTTTTCTCAAAACACATGAAGTTGTTAGGAAAAATACAGAATAATGTATGATTTCCAGAATTCCTGAGAATTTCCTGGGATTCTGATATTTCAAACTCAAATCCCAAAGATTCATATCTATTGAGATTTCAAAACTCTCTTTGAAGTTTTACCTCTGTAACATTCCTTGACTCTGCATCCCATCTCATCTCCAAGGCCGCTGCTCAAATCTGCAGACCTGTGTCATCTCTCCTGACCTCATGAGCCAGTCTGCAGACACCAACCCATCCTCCATGCTGCCCAGAGGGATCTTTCTAAAGTGAAAACTCAGCCTGTCATTCCTCTGTGGAATCCTTCCCCAGCTCTCCAGTACCTTCACCAATGTTTCTCAAAATGCATCCTCTGATGGCGGCTACATAAAAACATCTGGGAGTTTCTTATAGGTGGTGGTTTGGGGAACCTCATTCAGAGATTCAGAATGTCCTGAGTTGAAGCCTAGAAATCTGCATATTTAATACATCTTCTAGATGATCTTTTTAAACCTTTTTAATGGTTAAATACAACACAAATACAGAAAACCACATAAAACAAATGTACAGTTTAATGAACTATAATAAGGCAAACACCACTAGAACCACCACACCTGTCTGAAGGCAAAACTTCGACACCCACCCCAGCAACTCTCCAGGTGCCCCCTCCCAATCATAACCTCTTCCCACCCTCGACCCCCAAGAGCAACCATCATCCTGACTTTCATTTTGCCTGATTTTTGTTTATTTTATGCATCATTAAATTTTGTTTAATCTCTGCTTCTCTTTCCATCTTTTTTATTCTTCTTGTAATTCATTTGTTAATGAAACCAGATCATTTGTCTTACAGAGCTCCCCATGGTCATTGCTAATTGCATCGCCATGGTGTAGGTAGCATGATCCTCTCTCCTCTGAATTTCCTGTTAATTGGCAGTTGGATTCTTTTTGTTTTTGACAAGCCTACTTTTATAGGTGATGTGTGTTCGTGGTCAGGAGCCTCATTATTGTGTTTACTCTCTCTTATCTTGTACATTTCCTGCCTCAGATCTGAAATCAGCCCAGGTATCTGGGTAAATACCTAGGAATAGAATTGCTAGTTCATAGGTAGATAAATGTTTAACTTTCTAAGAAGCTGTTAAACAGTTTTCTGAGGTGTATACTTATTTACACTTCTGCTAACAATGTGTGAAATTTCCAGTTGCTCTAAATCCTCACCAATATTTTGTATTGTGAATTTTATTTTATTTTAGCCATTCTAGTGGTATGAAATGCTATTTCATTGTGGTTTTAATTTGAAGTTTCCTAACAACTAATGATGTGAAACAACTTTTCATGTGCTTATTGGCCATTTGTGTATCTTCTTCTGTGACATGTCTTGTTTCAAATATTTATTACGGTGTAACAAACCACCACAAAAATTAATGGCTTAAGACAAAACCATTTATTTGTTCACTCTTTGGCAGTCTGAAATGGGCTCATACAGGCAGTTCTTTTGAGGAGGCTCAACCAGGGCTGAAAAATCAAAAATGGCTCAACACACATGTCTGGTGCTTCAGCTGGGATGGCTGGAAGGGCAGGAGGCTCGCCAAGTATCTCTCGCCGTGGGGTCCCCATCAAGGTAGCCAGATCACTTTATATGGTGGAACAGAATTCCAAGATGGAGCATTCTAAGAGTACAAAACCCAGTGTGCAAGAGCTTATCTTCCAGCATCACGCTAGCTAACGCCCCACAGGCCAAGATGAGTCACAGGTCCAAGCCCAGAGTCCATGTGGGAGGGACTATACAAGGGCATGAATCCAAGGAGGCATAGTTCTTTGGGGGCCACCGATGTAAGTCTACCACGAATCTTTTGCCCATTTCTAATTGGTTGTCATTTCCATCTTGCACTAGTTTTTTATATACTCTGAATGCACGTCCTTTGGTAGATATAAATAAGTGTTGTGAATATTTTTTCCAAGTCTGTGGCTTACCTGTTTGTTTATTTATTTATTTTTCCCCCAAAGCCCCAGTAGGTAGTTGTATGTCATAGCTGCACATCCTTCTAGTCGCTATATGTGGGAGGCGGCCTCAGCATGGCCAGAGAAGCGGTGCATCGGTGCGCGCCCGGGGATCCGAACCCGGGTCGCCAGCAGCGGAGCGCGAGCACCTAACCGCTAAGCCATGGGGCCGGCCCTGTAGCTTACCTGTTTATTTTTTTAAAGATGTCTCTTGAGAGCACAAATTTTTAATTTTGATGAAGTCCAAAGCATAATTTTTTCTTTTATGGATAGTGCTCTTTGGGTTCTAAGAAACTTTTGCCAACCTCAAGGTCATATTCTCTGTGTTTTCTAGAATCTTTATGGTTCTAGCTTTTTCATTTGGGTTTATCATCTATGGAAAATTAATTTTTATTTATGGAAAATGTTAGGGATTGAGGTTCATTTTTTTTCCATATGGGTACCCAGTGACTCCAGCATCTTGTTTTAAAGACTTTTCTTTCCCTGTTGAATTAACTCAGCACCTCGGTCAAAAACCCATTGACTCTATGTTTACTATTGTAAGCAGTGTTTTTATTTCATTTTCCAATGGAACGTGGCTAGTATACTAAAACATTGATTTTTTTGCATATTAACTTCGTATCCTGTGACCTTGCTAAATTCACTTTTAATTTTAGTAGGGTTTTTTTGAGTGGGGGTGGGAGGGAGTAGATCCCATAGGATTTACTATGTATACAATCATGGGGTATGGAACAATGATGATTTCATTTTTTCCCCCCAATCTTATGCCTTTTATTTCTTTTTCTTGCCTTATTGAACTGGACAGAATTTTCAGTGCAATGTTGAATAAAAGTGGTAAGAACAAAATATTTGCCTTAGGGAATCTTAGGGAAAACCCTTGACTGTTTCACCATTAAGTATGATGTTAGCTTTTAGAGCTTTTTGTAGATTTTTAAGAAATGACTTTTATCAGAAGTTATCTTCTTTTCCTAGTTCGCAAAGGCGTTAATTTTTGTAAAATGATTTTTCTGCATTTGAGATTATTTTGTGATTTTTATCTCAAAATATTTATTTTTGTGATTTTTATCTTTTTGTGTGTTAATATGGTGAATTACAATTACTGATTTTTAAATGTTAGACCAATCTTATATTCCTGGGATAACCCAACTTGGTCATGATGTTTTACTCTTTTTATATAAAACTAGTTCAATTTGCTGATATTTTGTTAAGGATTTCCGAGACTATGTTCAGGATATTGCTATGTAATTTTTCTTGTAATATCTTTATCTGATTTTGGTATTTTTTTTTTTCTTTTGGTGAGGAAGATCAGCCCTGAGCTAACATCCATGCTAATCCTCCTCTTTTTGCTGAGGAAGACTGGGCTCTGAGCTAACATCTATTGCCAGTCCTCCTCCTTTTTCCCCCAAAGCCCCAGTAGATATTTGTATGTCATAGTTGCACATCCTTCTAGTTGCTATATGTGGGACGCGGCCTCAGCATGGCCGGAGAAGCGGTGCATCGGTGCGCGCCCGGGATCCGAACCCCGGCCACCAGTAGCGGAGTGTGTGCGCTTAACCACTAAGCCACCAGGCTGGCCCTGATTTTGGTATTAAGCCGGCCTTATAAAATATGTTGGGAGGTGGTCCCTGTTCCTCTATTTTCTGAAAGAGTTTGTGTAAGATAGCTGTTATTTTTCCTTTCATAGAACATACCACTAAAGCCGTTTGAACTGGCCTGGACTAATCTTTGTTAGAGTGTTTTTTTTTATTTCAAATTCAATTTCTTTAATTGATAAAGGACTATTTAGATTTCCTATTTTCTTCTGTGTTAGTTTTGCTAAATTGTGTATTTCAAGGAATTTGTCCATTTTATCTAAGTTGTTAAATCTATTGACGTAAAGTAGTTTATAATATTTCCTTATTATCCTTTTTATGTGTAGGATCTAGAGTGATATTCCCTCTTGTGTCCTGATATTGGTAACATTTGTTTTTTTTCTTTTCATTCTTGCTAGCCGTTTATCCATTTTATTAATATTTTCAAGGAACCAACTTTTGACTTTTTGTTGTTCTATATTGTTTGTTTTCTAATTTTTATTATTTCCTTTTTTAGTTTATTTATTTATTTTTCCAGTTTTATTGAGATATAGTTGACATATAACATATTAGTTTTAGGTATACAAAAATGATTTCATATATATATATTGTGAAATGATTACCACAATAAGTTTAGTCAATATCCATAACTTCACATAGTTATAATTTTTTTTTCTTGTGATGAGAAATTTTAAGATCTATTCTCTTAGCAAATTTCAGATATACAATACAACAGTGTTAACTATAGTCACCATGCTGTACATTATATCCCCAGAACTTACTTATAACTGGAAGTTTGTACTTTTTGACCACTTTCATTCATTATTTCTTTTTTCTGCATATTTTGAGTTTAATTTTCTCTTTTGTTTTTTTAGCCTTTTCATTGAACTTTTCATCTTTCTTCTTTTCTAATATAAGCATTTAAACATATAAATTTCCTTATAAGTACTGCTTTATAAATTTTATAAATCTCATAAATTTTGATACATTTTGTTTTCATTATCATTCAATTCAATATATTTTCTAATTTCTCTTCTGATTTATTCTTTAAATCACGGATTATTTAGCAGTATATTGTTTAATATCCAAACCTTGTGGTTTTTTAGTATCTCTCTTTTGTTTTCTAGTTTAATTGAATTGTGATCAGAAACATAGTCTGTATAGTTCAGTCCTTTGAAATCTGTTGAGACTTGCTTTATGACCCAGAGCATGGTCAATTTTGGTAAATAATTTATATAAACTTGAAAATCATGTGTATTCTACCTATATATTCTGTATGTGTCAGTAGAGTCAAACTGGTTAACCACTTTGTTCAAATCATCTATACCTTTACTGATTTTTTTGTTTGATTGAGTTTCTGAGAAAAGTGTGTTAAAATCTCCAGCTGTGGTGATGCACTTGTCTATTTCTCCTTTTAGTCTCAACAACTTTTGCTTTACGTATTTTTAAGCTGTGTTATTTGGTGCACACAAATTTAGGATTGTTTTATCTTCCTGCGGAAATGAACTTTTATTGTTATAAAATGTCCCTCTTTCTAGTAATACTTTTTGTCTTAAGCCTATTTTATCTGATATTAATACAGTGACACTAGCTTTTTTTAAATTAGTGTTTGAATGGTATATCTTTTTTCATTCTCTTGTTTCACCTTCCTGTGTTTTTATATTTAAAGTGTGTTTCTTATAAATGAAATATAATTGGGCTTTTAAAAAATCCATTCTAATGATATCTTTCTTTTAGTCAGTTTGTTTAAACCATGTGCATTTAACATAATTACTGATATAGTTGGCTTTAGGTCTACCATCTTGCTACTTGTTTTCTTGTCTCATCTGTTCTTTGTTCATTTATTCCTCTGTTACTTTCTTCTTTTGGATAATCAAGTTGTTTTTATTATTCTGTTTTTTTCCTCTATTAGGTTCTAGTTATACTTTTTTTTTTTTTTTTGCTGGGAACGATTCTCCCTGAGCTAACATGTGTTGCAGTACATAGTTGTATATTCTAGTTGTAAGTCCTTCTAGTTCTTCTGTGTGAGCCACTACCACAGCACGGCTACTGACAGACAAATGGTGTAATTCCACGCCTGGGAACTGAACCTGGGCTGCCGAAGCAGAGTGTGCCGAACTTTAACCACTAGGCCATCAGGGCTGGCTCTCTAGTTATACATTTTTGCAAAATTTAAATTTTGCAAAAAAAAAATTGCAAAAAAAAAACCCCATCTTTCAGTGGTTACTCTAGAGATTTAAATATGCATCTTTGACTTATTATTGTATGTCTTAGTTAGTTTAGGCTACTGTAACAAACTACCATAAACAGGGTGGCTTAAACAACAGAAATTTATTTCTCACAGTTCAGGAGCTAAGAAGCCCGAGATCAGGATGCTAGTAGGGTTGGGTTCTGGTGAGAGCCCTTGTCCAGGTTTGCAGACAGCTGTCTTCTTGGTGTGTCCTCACATGACAGAGAGAGGAGGCAAGCTCTCTCGTGTCTCTTATAAGTGCACTAATCCCAGCATGAGGACTCTACCTTCATAACCTAATTACTTCCCAGAGGCCCCATCTCCAAATACCATCACATTGGAGATTCGAGTTTCAACATATGAATTGGGGCGGGGAGTTGGGCGGGGGGTGGATGAGGGTGGATACAAACATTCAGTCCATATTACAGTATTACATGCTTATTGTTAGTATTAAATTAAGATGTTTACCATTGTTTTAATAATGCAACAGTTCAACTCCACTTACTCCCTTTCCCCTTTTGTGCTATTATTGTATATTTTCCTTCTACATATGTTATAAACCCTACACGATATTTCTATTATTGTTTTCTTAGTCAATTCTTTTATGTTTACCCACATATTTGTCCTTTCTAGTGTCCTTTATTACTTCCTGAAGGTATGTAGTTTCATCTGGCATCATTTAACCCCAGCCAAAAGAATTTCCTTTAATATGTCTTATAATACAGGCCTGCCAGCAATGCAGTTTCTTAGCCTTTTCTTTGTACAAAAGTGTCTTTGTTTCACCTTAACTCTTAAAGGATTTTTTCCCCCTGGTATAGAATTCTAGATTAGCAAGGTTTTTTTTGTTTTTGTTTTCATTTCTGAACTTTAAAAATGTCATTACATTGTCTTCTGGATTCATAGTTTCTGTTGAAATGTAGGCATCAGTCTTAACTGTTGTTGCTTTAAAGATAATGTGTCTTCTTTTATCTAGCTGCTTTCAAGGTTTTCTTTCTGCTTCCGTTTTCAGTTGATGACAGTGATATGTCTAAGTGTGGGGATTTTGTCTTTATCTTGCTTCAGTTTCACTAAACTTCTTGAATTTGGGGGTTGATATCTTTCAACAGTTTTGGAAAATTATAAGCCATATCACTTCAAATATAGCTTCTGCTCCAATTCCCTTTCCTCTCCTTCTGGGATTCCAATTACACAAATGTTAAACCTTCTTTTTTTTTTTTTTTTAAAGATTTTATTTATTTATTTTTCCCCCAACGCCCCAGTAGATAGTTGTGTGTCATAGCTGCACATCCTTCTAGTTGCTGTATGTGGGACCCGGCCTCAGCATGGCCGGAGAAGCGGTGTGTCGGTGCGATCTCGGGATCCGAACCCGCCAGCAGCGGAGCGCGCGCACTTAACCGCTAAGCCACGGGGCAGGCCCTAAACCTTCTGACTATGTCCCATATATCTCTTATGCTCTGTTCTGGCTGTTTTTTTTTTTTTTTCTGTGTTTCAGCTTGGATATTTTCTATTGAACTGTCTTCAACTTTGCTAATCCTGTCTTTTGTCCTTCTGCTGTGCCCTGTTTTATGTTACACACACCCAATAAGTTTTTTTAAAAAATTATTTTATTGAGGGGCCGGCCCGGTGGCGCAAGCGGTTAAGTGCGCACGTTCCACTGCGGCGGCCCGGGGTTCGCCAGTTCGGATCCCGGGTGCGCACCAACGCACCGCTTGTTAAGCCATGCTGTGGCGGCGTCCCATATAAAATAGAGGAAGATGGGCATGGATGTTAGCCCAGGGCCAGTCTTCCTCAGCAAAAAAAAAAGAGGAGGATTGGCATTGGATGTTAGCTCAGGGCTGGTCCTCCTCACAAAAAAAAAAAAAAAATTATTTTATTGAGGTTTATAACACCATGTAACTTTCAGGTGTACATTATTACGTATCAGCTTCTGTATGGACTGCACTGTGTTCACCACATGTTCAATAGTCTAGTTTTGTCCACCACCATACACATGTGCCCCTTCACCCCTGTCACCCGCCCCCCCCACCGCTGTCCCCTCTGGTAACCACCAATCTGTTCTCCTTATCTATGTGTTTATTTTCCCATATGAGTGAAATCATATGGTGTTTGTCTTTCTCTGTCTGGCTTATTTCACTTAGCATAATACCCTCAAGGTCCATCCATGTTGTCACAAATGGCACAATTTTGTCTTTTTTTGTGGCCAAGTAGTATTACATTGTGTGTATATATATATATACACCACATATTCTTTATCCATTCATCTGTTGATGGGCACTTGGGTTGCTTCTATGTCTTGGCTCCTGTGAATAATGCTGCGATGAACATAGGGATGCATAAATCTCTTAGAATTGTTGATTTCATGTTCTTTGGATAAATACCCAGTAGTGGGATAGCTGGGTCATATGGTGTTTCTATTTTTAATTTTTTTAGAACTCTCCATACTGTTTTCCATAGTGGCTGCACCAGTTTGCATTCCCATCAACAGTGTATGAGGGTTCCCTTTTCTCCAACAATTTGTTATTTCTTGCCTTGTTAATTATAGCCATTCTGACAGGTGTGAGGTGATATCTCATGGTAGTTTTGATTTGCATTTCCCTAATAATTAGTGATGTTGAACATCTTTTTCCTGTGCCTGTTGGCCAGGAAAGTTCTTAATTTCAGGTGTTGTATTTCTCAGTTCTAGAATATTTGATTATTTAAAAAAATATATTTTACTTCTCTATTTACAATCTCTATTTTTTATCCACTTTGTCAATCTTTTCTTCTATGTTCTTTAACATATTATCAGAGTTATTTTAAAGTTCTTATCTGCTAACTCCAATATGTGGATCATTGTGGTTCTGATACTATTGTCTGTTTTTTTCTCTTGATTATCAGTCATGTTTTCCTGCCTCTTCCTATGCCTGGTCATCTCTGGTACATGATATTGTTCAAATTGTAAATTATCCCAATATGATGAATGTGTATTTGTGTCTTATTGTGATCTTAATTTGCATTTCTCTAATTACTAGTGAGGTTGAGCACCTTTTCATATGTTTATTGGTCATTCGGTCTTCCTCTTTTGTGAGGTACCTGTTCAATCATTTTTCCATCATTTAATTAGAATGTCTATTTCTTATTGATTTGTAGGTATATGTAAATTGCTATATTTTCCTGATGACTTGATCCATTTATTATTATACAGTAATCTTTTCTATTTCTAATAGTGTTTCCTGCTTTGTCTGATGTTAAATATATATACATGTATACCGGGTTAGTAGACCTCATCCAGAGGAGACTTCCACTTCCCTTAACTAATTTTGGAAATTATACTCTGTATTTATTGTTTTACTGGTTATCCTAGAAATTATAATCTGCATACTTAACTTGTTCAAGTCTAGAGTTAATCAACACATTTACTTTACTCCAAGACAATACAGACATACCTCATTTTATTTATTTATTTATTTGTTTGTTGAGGAAGATTCACACTGAGCTAACATCTGTTGCCAATCTTCCTCTTTTTTTATGTGAGCTGCTGCCACAGGATGGCCACTGACAGAAGAGTGGTGTGGTTCTGCAGCCGGAAACCAAACCTGGGCCACCGAGTCGGAGCACACTGAACTTTAACCACTAGGCCATCAGGGCTGGCCCAGACATACCTCATTTTATTGTGCTTCACTTTATTTGCTTCACAGATATTGTGTTTCTTACAAGATCCTCCACCAGCAAAAAGATTATTGAAGGCCCAGGTGATGGTTAACATTTTCAGCAATAAAGTATTTTTTAATTAAGGTATGCACATTGTTTTTTTTAGACTTAATGCTATTGCACACTTAATAGACTACAGTATAGTGTAAACATAACTTTTATATGTACTGGGAAACAAAAAAATTTGTGTGACTCGCTTTATTGCGATATTCACTTTATTGCAGTGGTCTGGAACTAAACCCACAATATCTCCGAGGATGTCTGTACAAAAACGTTACAACAACTTAATTCCATTTAATCACTTTCTGACTTATCGTTTTTTTAATGTATTTTAATTCTATATTGTTCTCTGTTTTAAACACCACAAGACATTATTTTTTTTATGTGGTTATGGTTCATTTAGATTTGCCCACATATTTGCCATTTCATTACTCTTCATTCTTTCCAGCATTTCTGACCTTCCATCTGGGCTCTTTTTCTTTCTACCTGAAGTCTGCAGGTGGCATACTCTTTCAGTTTCTGTCTGAAAATGTCTTTATTTCATCTTCATTCTTAAAGGATTTTTCACTGGGTAGAATTCTAGGCTGGTGGTTATTTTCTTTTAGCATACTGAAGATAATCCTTCTGCTATCTTCTGTCTTCCACTGTTGCTCTTGAGAAATCAGGTCTCAGTCTCTCTTAGTCCTCTGAAGATAATCTGTCTTTTTTTTCCTGGAAGCTTTTAAGATTTTCTCTTTGTCTTTGGTATTCTGCTGTTTCACCATAATATGTCTAGGTGTGAAACATTTTTTTAATTAATTGACTTCACTTTTTAGAGAAGTTTTAGGTTCATAGCAAAATTAAGCAAACAGTACAGAAAGTTCCAATATGTCCCCATCTTCCCCCACCACATTACAGTCTCCCACACCATAACATCCCCCATGGATATAGCACAGTTGTTATAATCAATGAACCTATATTAACACATCATTATCAACCAAATCCATAGTTTACCTTAGGGTTCACTCTTTGTGTTGTACATTCTGTGGGTTTTGACAAATGTATAATGACATGTATACACCATTATAGTATCATACAAAATAATTTCACTGCCCTAAAAATTCTCTGTGCTCTGCCTATTCATCTTCCTTCCACCCAAACCCCTGACAACCACTGATCTTTTCACTGTCTCTATGGTTTTTCCTTTACTGAATGTTGTATAGTTGGAATCACACAGTATATAGCCTTTTCTAGATGTAAATTTTAAAATATTTATTTTGATTAGGATTTTTTGGGCTTTTTGAATCTGTAGATTAATGTCTTTCATCAGTTCTGGGAAACTTTCAGCCATTGACCCTTCAAATATTACCTCTGTCTCACTCTTCTACTCCTCCTGGCGTTCTAATTAAATGCACATTAAATGTTTATCATCTATTCTCTTTGTCTTTTACTCCTTATTCTGTATTATTTTTTAATCTTTATGTCTCCCCATGCTCATTCTGGATTATTTCTTCTGATCTTTCTTCCAGTTCATCAATCCTCTTATCAGCTATGTCCAATCTGCTTTAAATTTGCCATCGACGTCTTCATTTTGTTTACTGTGTTATTCATTTGTAGAAGTTCAATTTAGCTCTTTTCAAATCTACTTTCGCTTTTTATAGTTTCCCTGTTCCATGCAAATATTTTCAAGCTAGTCTTTTGTTTAACATGGTTGTTTTATATTCTGTGTAAAATAATTCCAGTGTCTGAATTCTTTATGGGTTTTTTTGTTGCCTCTTTTTTCTTCTGGTTCTTGCCATGGAGTCTGAGTTCCTTGTATGCCTGATTATATTTTACCACGTGCTTGCCATTATACTTGAAAATTTATTTGTGTGACTGATTTGGAGCCTAGGCTAAATGCACCACCCTCCAAAGAAGATTCCCATTTGCTTTTTCTAGGAGCCTGGAGGCACAAACAGTCTGGGGTCACCTCAATCCAAGTTCAAGGCCTGAGGTTACAAGCCATCCAGCAGATACAAACCAGGGCTGCAAGTCCATGCTAGGGCTGGTTTACTTCTGGGAATATGGCTCTTTGGGATCCCAAAGGGATCCAGCTTATTGTGGGGAGGGTTTTCTATATGAGCTTTCACCATGTGCTCTAGACTTTTATTTCTGCTCCTTGCCCAGAGGAGTCGTCCATTCCACAGTTCAAAGTGGCCAGAATCAGGAAATGCCCTCAGAGTAAAAGTGACTTTCATGCTTGGCTTATCTGCCTAAGTTTCTGTTTTCTCTTCAGTTTTGTTCTGGTAACTCCTTACCCTCTGGTTATACAACTATGCCAGCGTTATTAGTTGTTTCCAATGGGCGAATTGATCTGAGTAACTTAGCCTGACATTACCAGAAAAGAGAAGTCTGCCCGATCCCAGACTCCATTTTACAGAGATGGAAACTCTGGGTCAGAGAGGTGAGGCTGCTTTCCTAGAATCTGACAACCAGTCAGCAATAGAGCCAGGCTGCCAACTGAGAGCTGTCTTACAGCAAGTCTAGTGCTCTCTCCTCACTTCCTGGCAGTACCCTCTTAGAGACTTGGTTTCTTCATATGGAATGAAGAAGTCAGACCAGATGGTCTCTGAGGGCCCACTGGACTCAGACATTTTCAGACCGGGATTTCATGGTTTTTCAATCCTCTGAGACCCACTCAGCCTCCTCCCCACCTTCAGTTCTGGGACAGGCTGTGCTTAGACCTGATACCTGGGGCTAGTCACAGAGAATTCCCAGACAAGCCACAAGGGGGCAGTGGTGTGCAGAGATCACCCAGGTTCTGAGATGACGGCACAGCCAACAGCTTCTTGGAGGTCTTGGCTTCTCACTGTCAGAGTAAAGGGAAAATGATTTAACCCTGGATCAAAGCCCCGTGTCCCTTCTGCTTCATTTCATTTGCCAAACTCTGGCTAATGCACGGAGATAAGCCATACTCTGTTCCTACCCTTGAGGACCTCACAGTCCACTAGTCCTTCTCTCTGGGCTAGACTTCCCACTGATCTTTCCACCTGCCTGTCTTTGCTCCTACTGGTCCTCTTCCCCCATCACTGCCATTACATTTCTTCTTATTCTTAAGGCTCAGCTCAGATGCCAACTCCTCCCTGGGAGCCCCCCGAATACCCTGTCAGAATCCCCCTCTCCCTCCCCTGTGCTCTGTATCTTAAATTCTGGTCTGGCCTCCTGCTTGTCTCATGCTGCAGATGAGAAGCTCCTGAGGTGGGGCAGGGTCCCCCTCAACTCTGGGCTCCCTGTGCCCGCCCAGACACAATGAGAGCTGGAGGAAGGCAAGTGGGAAGATCTGCTGGCTGGGAATTCTGGCAGAGCCGAAGGAGTTTGGAGCCCAGCACGAAGAGGGCTCCACCATGGCAGCTCCTTTCTCGACCCCAAACCCCAAGCCTTTTGGGTCCAACTTTGAACTTGCTGCTGAAGAAATGACAAGAGAAGCTTCCAGTCCAAGAACCAGTGGGTGAAAACATGAAACCATAAAAGCACCAGAAGAGGGGCCACCCCATGGCGTAGCAGTTAAGTGCGTGCGCTCCGCTGCTGGCGGGCCGGGTTCAGATCCTGGGTGCGCACCGACGCACTGCTTGTCAGGCCATGCTGTGGCAGCATCCCATATAAAGTGGAGGAAGATGGGCATGGATGTTAGCCCAGGGCCAGTCTTTCCCAGCAAAAACAGGAGGATTGGCATGGATGTTAGCTCAGGGCCCATCTTCCTCACCAAATAAATAAATAAATAAATAAAAGCACCAGAGGAAAACATGGGAGAGTTTCTGATTAACTTTGGAGTGAGAAAGAATTTTCTATGACTCAAAACCAGAAGCCATTAACGAAAAAGAAATATAAATGGCTTTTAAGCTTTTGAAGAAATCCTCGGCCTTATTCATTAGAAGATAACCACAAATTTAAAATCCACTGAGATTCCATTTTTCACCTACCAGATTAGCAGAAATCCAAAAGTTTGATAACATTCTTTAGGTGACACTGTGGAAAAGCAGGCGCACTTTGCCAGGGGAGGAGAAATCCTTCAGCACAACTGTTGTTGGGGACAAGATGGCAATATCTATCGAAATTACAAATTCTAGGGTGACCCTCATTGGCTTTCACCTTTGTGCGATCCCTTGCGTGTGGGCGGAATCTGTGAATATCCTGAAAATATGAACTCAACGATTATGTTCCATTATATAGCAAAAGAGATTTTGCAGATGTAAGTAAGGTCCTAAATCAGTTGGTTTTTAAGGTAGAGAGATTACCCTGAGTGGGCTGGACCTGATCAGGTGAGTCCTTTAAAAGCAGAGAATTTTCTCTGGCTGGGCTCCGAAGGAGAAGTCAGAGATCTGAAGCACGAGAAGGACTCGTTGTGCCATTTGGAAGAAGCCACTTGGCAGAGTATGTAGGTGTCTAGGAGCTAAGAGAGCCCCCAGCAAGAAACCAGAGGCCTCAGTTCTACAACCACAAGGAACAAGATTCTTCCAATGACAGAAACGAGCTTGGGAACAGATTTTCCCCTAGAACCTCCATGAGAACTAAGCCTTGCCAACACCTTGATCTCCCCCTAAGCAGAGAACCCAGCCACACCAGGCCGGACCTCTGACCTACAGACTGTAAGCTGATAAATGAAAGTTCTTGTAAGCTGCTCGGTTTGTGGTAATTTGTTAGACGGCAATTGAAAACTAAAACAATACCTTCAACCCAGCAATCACTTTGGGGAATTTATTCTGCAAATACACTTGCACATGGATGAAACAATGTATGCACAGGATTATTGACTGCAGCATTATCATGATACCACCCCCCAAAAAAATCTAGAAATGACTCAAATGTCCATCGATAGAGAATTGGTTAAATGAATTATTTCAATCTATACAACAGAATATCATGCAGCCGTATGAAAGAATAAGGAAGCTCTATTTGCTGATAAAGATCTCTAAGATGTGTGACTAATGACAAAAGGTGCAGCACAGTGTATGTAGTTAGTTACCTTTTACGTAAAAAGGGCATTATGAACATATATTCATTTTTTGTACTTGCATAAAGAAACTCTTCAAGAATACTTGAGATACTAATAAAAACTGGTGATATGTAGGGGTGGGGACAAGGAATCAGAACAGCCAAATGAGGCACACGGGCCTGAGACTTGTTACTCTATGTTTTTATATATATTTTTGAACCATGAGAATGTGTTAGTTAATGAATGAAAAAATCAAATAAAACGAATTCTTTTAAAATGAATCAATGGGGCGTCGTCCTCCCAGCTTCTTTGTGGTCCTGAGCCCACTCCCTGGCCTTGCCCCTACAAGTTGATTCTGGGGCATGTCTTCCACGGAACCCTTGACCTATTCCCTCTCATTCTCCCTTCTGCCTTAGGGTAACTAGAGACAAGGATTCAGGCAGTTGTGTCTGACTGAGTCATGTCTCTGGGACTCAGTTTTTCTATCCGTGAAGTAGATGGTAATACCTCCGAGGGCTGTTAGGATTAAATGAGATAATCCATGTCAAGTGACCAGTTCATAGGAGGTGCCCAGCCCGTGGCAGGTGCTCAGAGCATTTGTGCGGACTGTGACATAGGAAAGACCGTTCCCGGCAGAGGGAGTTCATCAAGCACATAGTAGGTGGACAAGAAATAATAGTTCCCTTCATTTCCCACTCACTCGCTGTGCAACTGTGGCCCAGTTCTTCCCTCCCTCTATGTCTCTGTTTATTCAGTTGCAAATGAGAGGGTTGGACTGAATGAGCTTTATCTGATTTATACGTGTCTAGAGCCCTTGGTGACCAGGGAGGATTCCCTCTCATTTCAGACGGAGTGATAGCTTGTTCAGGGTCATGTGGCATGTCAGAGGCAGAGCCAGGACGGGTACTGAAGGCCCCTGGCTCCCACTCAGGCCCTTGACCTGCACCCCTCTCTCTGCCCAAGCACATTTGTGTCTGCGACACGGGGGAGCCTCTCCCCTGGGACTCTCCTTATCGTCCCTGCTTCTGACTGATACTACAGGAGGGCTGCTGCCCACCCAGCCTTGAGTTTAGAGGATCCAGCTCCCTGCAGGCCCTGAGTCCCCCTTGAGTGTCTCCCCCAACCCCTCACCAGCATCTGCACCCACCAGCAGGAGACATAGAGTGACACCAACACATTACTGGTGTCCCCTGGAGACAGCACCCCTAGGGGTGGGGTGGAGCCAATGAGAGGGCAGAGACTTGAGTTGGGGCACTTGTGACCACTGGAGCAAGCTGCCCCACGACAGTCTCTAACTTTTGGTCTCTCACCTGAAACTCCCATCCTCCCAAGGGTCTCCCTCACCTCATCCTGCCGCTCTCAGAGCTACTGGCCTTGAGGGAGTTACTTCCCCTCCCTGAGCCAGAGAGAGCTCCCCTGGGTTCCGACAACTTTCCAGATCCCCATGGGCTCCAACTGCACTTCTTACCCCTGGGTTTCACGAGAGTCCCCAGGATCTTTGGGAAAGATATCCCATCGCTTGTCTAATTAGTATGAGGTTGGTCCCTGATATCTGAGCCTTGACCTGACATAAGTAATTTGAGTATCTTATTCAGATGTTGACTGTGTTTCTGACAGGGAAATATGTCTTGGTCTATCTTAGGTGTGGACTTACTTCCATGGCCCTCACCTGGTCGTCACTGCTCACCCCTGGGAGATGTGGGGCTGTTTGTTACTGTCCAAGCTGATGCCCTCGGAGACCAGAAAGAGACCCCTTGAGTGTGCAAGCATGCGCATACAAATTCCAGATCTGCTCCGTCCTGTGTGACTGATTTAATCTGGTTTTAGGACAGGTTGACCCATTAGTTTCAGCGAGTTTCACTGGTTTGACTCAATTTAGGTCAGTTTAAGCACATTTGCATCTACAGGAGTACCCCCTTCGCAGATGTTTTCCGAGTTTCAGTTACCTACAGTCAACCGGGGTCAGGTCAACAGAAGCCAAGTCATTCACCTCCCTTCATCTCATCACGTAGGCACTTTATTATCTCACATCATCTCAAGAAGAAGGGTGAGTCCAGTACAATAAGATATTTTGAGAGAGAGAGATCACATTCATCACATTCATATAACTTGTATTACACTATATTGTTATAATTGTTCTATTTTGTTATTAGTTATTGTTGTTAATCTCTTACTGTGCCTAACTTATAAATTAAACTTTATCATAGGTATGTATGGATAGGCAGAACCCTGGTATATATAGGGTTGGGTACTATCCGCGGTCTCAGGCATCCCCTGGGGGTCTTGGAATGTATCCCCCGGGGAGGGGGGTGCGGACTACTGCCCTTGACTATTCTGAGCTCATTTGTTCTGTTTTGAATTGGGTTAGTTTAATAATAGCAGACACTTATCTTGTGCTTGTGATATGGCAGCATTGTCGATTCCAAGTGCTTTATATATAGTAGGTTGTGTCATCCTCACAACTACCCTGCAGGCGGGAACTGTTATTAGGATCCTCATTTTACACATAGAGAAACTGAGGCCCGGAGAGCTTAAGAAACTTGCCCCAGGTTTCACGGTTACTGAGAGGTGGAGCCGGGATTTGAACCTGCTCCATGTGGCTCCCGAGTCTGTGCTCTGAACCTCGAGATGATGCTGTGTCACCGCAGATGAGTGTTTGAACCACGTCAAGATAAGGTGATTTAGTCTGAGCCAGTTTGTTCTGGGTTTGCCAACATGAGCTGCCTTGTGCTGGCTCAATTTGCCTATAGCCTTGAATTTGGCACATTCCAATTGACACACAGATCTCAGGCCTTGTCGATCCTTGAAATGAAAACCACTGTTTAGTTTCCTAGGGCTGCTCTCACAGACTGCCACAAATTTGGCTGCTTAACACAACAGAAATTTATTTTCTCACAGTTCTGGAGGCCAGAAGTTCAAAACCAAGGCATCAGCAGGGCCAGGCTCCCTCTGGAGGCTCTAGGGAAGAATCCATTTCTTGCCTCCTCCAGCTGCTGGTGGCTCCAGGTGTGCCTTGGCTTGTGGCTGCATTGTTCCCGTCTCTGCATCGATGGTCACATTCCTCCTTTTCTCTCTGTGTCCACTGCGTGTCTTATAAGGACATTTGCCAGTGGAGTTAGGGGCCACCCAGATATCCAGGATGATGTCATCTCAAGATCCTTAACTTAATTATATCTGCAAGGATTTTTTTCCAAATAAGGTCACATCCATAGGTTCCAGAGATTAGGACATGGACATATCTTTTTTGGAGCCTCCATTCAGCCCATTACACCCACATCACAGTATATCCCCTTGAGGATCGCTCCTAAAAGTGACTCTTCTGGGGCTGGCCTGGTGGCATAGTGGTTAAGTTCCCGTGCTCCGCTTTGGCGGCCTGGGGTTCGCAGGTTTGGATCCCGGGCGCAGACCTATGCACCGCTTATCAAGCCATGCTGTGACAGGCGTCCCACATACAAAGTAGAGGAAGATGGGCACGGATGTTAGCCCAGCGCCAATCTTCATCAGCAGAAAGAGGAGGATTGGCAATGGATGTTAGCTCAGGGCTAATCTTCCTCACCAAAAAACAAGTGACTCGAGGCCGGCCCAGTGACACAAGCGGTTAAGTGTGCGTGCTCTGCTGCGGCGGCCCGGGGTTCGCTGGTTCAGATCCCGGGCACGCACCGATGCACTGCTTGTCAGGCCATGCTGTGGCGGCGTCCCATATAAAGTGGAGGAAGATGGGCATGGATGTTAGCCCAGGGCCAGTCTTCCTCAGCAGAAAGAGGAGGATTAGCAGATGTTAGCTTAGGGCCAATCTTCCTCACACACACACACAAAAGTGAGTCTTCCTATTGGATTGGTATTCACCCAACTTTTGCGGTTTTATCAGTTTCTGCTTAGGGACTAAAAGGTAAAAGTATAAAATGTGCTGGCAGCCAGGGAAGAGCCTCTTGTACTTTTCAAGACCCGTTTATTAATATTCCTGGCTGGGAAGATCAGGACTTCCTGGAAGCGTCGAGTGAGGTGTGGAAATGTTTCTGTAAACAGGCACTCGAAGGTAGCACCAGCTTTCTAAGATGTTTGCTGATGATAACACCGAGCTTACTATGCCTGGGAGAGCTTTCTTTAGTGAAAGTGATGCTGAATTGAAGAAGGGCAGATAATGAAGAGATGAAGGGGGGCCGTTAACCCCAAATATCCCAGTACTCCTGGCCTGGGGTTGAAAGAAGCTAGCAGTTCAGATATAGATGGAGATGGAGAAATGGTCTCATTACTCAGCAAATAGACTTCAAAGGAAACAGCACTCAGGGGCCCTCTGTGCTCAAATGGCCCCAAACACCAATGATGCAGAAATAGTACCGAAAAGGGAAAGCTGTCTTTCTCTTTTCTGTATTTCCCCACTTGCACCAACAACTGACCACTAAGTGTGAGAGAGGACTTAGTCCTCAGACAGCTGTGGCCTCTGCAGAGGCATGTGTCCAGCATTCAGGGCTTGTGCTCCAGGTCCTGGTCTGCCCCTAACAGCTGTGAGACTTTGGGCAAGCCAGAAAGTCTCTCCGAGTCTTGACTTTCCCATCTGTAGACTGAGATAATTGGATTACCTGGGAATCGGCCCATGCTCGGCACCTGCTGTGTCTGGCAGGGAACACACTGTCCAACAGACTGGCAGGCCAGGGTCATTACAAATTCATGGTCAGCGACCTCAATTGGTTGCCCCGCACGGCCGGAAATCCCACCGTTTCTCCAGCGGGCTTGATCATGATAACTATCTCACATCTAATCCTTGATCATCCTTCCCCTCCTCTCTTCCTAGCTCACTTTGGCTGTAACTTGCTCCCACTCCACTGGAGAAATAGAAACCGTCAGAGGAGCCTCCCTCGTCTTTGCATGGCTGATGCTACAAACCTCTCTCTTCTTCTCTCTGTCTCACAGATGATTGTCCCTGCTTCTGTCAAAGGCCAGCTCTCTTCCTGTGCTCTATCCCCTCCCCTCTTACTTTCTCAAGGACTTTGGTTGCTCCTGGGTAATCCCCTCGCTCCGTATCATCAGTCCCTCCCCTCCTACGGGTCATTGCCATCAGCACAGAGACATGGTTTTGTATCTTCCCTTGACCCCTCTCCTCCCTTCCAGCCAGTGCCCCATTTCTCTGCTTCCCTTCGCACTAAAACCTTCTAAAAAGTCACCTGTGGTGTTCTGTCCACTTCATTGGCTCCCATTTATTGTTCCACTCATTCCAATCCAGCTCCCATCCTCACTCTTCCACTAAGACTGCTCTCATCAAGGTGGCCCCAATGTCCTTGTTGCCAAATCTAGTGGCCACTTCTCTGTCCTCAGCTTACTCAACCTTCCGGCAGCATTCCACACAGGTCGGCGCTCTCTGCTTCTCGAAACGCTCTCTTCTATGGGCTTCCTGGCCCCTCTCTCACTTGGCTTTCCTCCTTCCTCCTTAGCCACCTCTGCTCAGTCTTCTGTACCATTCCCTCCTGTCCACCAAACTTCCACAAGGGAGCCTCCGCAGGCCCAGCCCTCCTCCCTCTTTTCCAGTCTGAGCTGGAAACCAGCATAGGTCACACGGTACTCTACCAGTCCAAGAAGACCTAGAGACTGCCCAGGTTCTGGGGAAGACAAAGTGCATCTCAATGGGAGGAGCAACCCACCAGACTAGAAACCCAGAAGCCTTCCTTATTTCTCCTCTCTCACGCTCTGCATCTGATCCTTCAGCAAGTCCTGTCAATCCCACCTCCAGAATAGGTCTCAAATAGGTCTGCTTCTCTTGATCTCCACGGCCACCAGCCTCGTTCAAGCCTCAGCATCTCTAGCCTGGGTTACATTGTTGCCTCTCTTTGATTTTTTTTTATGATGAGGAAGATTGATCCTGAGCTAACATCTGTTGCCAATCTTCCTCTTTTTACTTGAGCAAGATTGGCCCTGGGCTAACATCTATGCCAGTCTTCCGCTATTTTGTATGTGGGACACCACCACAGCATGGCTTGATGAGTGATGTGTAGGTCTGCACCTGGGATCCGGACCCACGAACCATGGGGTGCCAAAGCAAAGCACATGAACTTAACCATTATGCCACCGGGCCGGCCCCATCATTGCCTCCTCTTACCTAGCCTCTTGGAATCCACTCTTACCCTGTAGTCATCTGTTCTCTAAAGCAGCCAGAGTGGGCTTTCGCACGTGTGAGTCGTCTTTATTCAAATTATTTCACTCCCACACTTAGATCTCTTCGGTGCTCAGAAGACAATTCAAGCTCCTTACTACAGCCTGAGGGTCCAGCACGATGGGTCCCAGCCCACCTCCCACCCTCGTCTTGCTCCTCTGGCCCCCTAGTTCACGGAAGTGCGGCCACTCTGGGCTTTCTTCTGTTTCTCAGAGACCAAATTGTGCCAGGCCTCAGGGCCTTTGCTCATGCTGACCTGGCTTCCTGGGGCACGCTCCCCTGGGCTCTAGGAATGGCTGCCTCCTTCTTATCTTTCAGGTCTCAGTTCAAATGCCATTCCTCTCCGAGACCTCCTTGACTACTGCATTACTCCAGGTTCTTGTGCCGTGTGCATATCCTCATAGCCCCGCACATTGTGGAATGGCTTATTGATATGTTTGTTTGCTTATTTATTTGTCTGTCTTCCCATTAGATCGAAGGCTTCACGACAGCAGGATCTGTGTCTGTTTGGCTCAAGCCTGAACACTCAGCACCTAACACCGAGCCTGGCACACAGTAAATGCTCAACAAATAGCCATTGAATGACTAAGAAAATCAGACAGTGAAGCGTGCCCTGGCACAGTCCAACACACTTCCACGGGACCCCGAATTTGATCTACCACAAACTCCAGCAAGCTCTGGCAGTGCAACATTCTGTCTGTCACATGGCCCTGAAGATAGTGCTTTTTATAACAATCCAACAGGCCCCAGGCAGCCCAGCATGTCACAACAGGGCCCAACCTGGATCTCAGACTCAGTCCCAGGTATCACTGCTCCAAGCTCTGGACGTGTCCAGCTGACCACAGCGAGCCACAGGCTGCTCCCCGGCCTTAGCTGGAGTGCCATCTGGGGCCCAAACATCTGAGCCCCCAGGCCTCAAGTGGTGGGTCCTTGGCCAGGAACCTGGGTCAAGCAGAGCACAATGGGTCTTTGTCTTCCCAGAGGGCCCTGCTCAGCCTCCAGAGGAGAATGGCCCATTCTAAGCAGCTGGAGCAGCTGGGAGGGTCGGAGGCCTGGACCCCTGGGGAGAGGAGGAGGCCTGGGCCTCTGCTCTGCTGTGTGACCTTAGGCATGTCACTGCCCCTTTCTCGCTTCACCTCCCCTTATAGAAAGAAAAGAGCATCAAAGGGCCTCTAGGGAGCATCCAGGTACAGAGAGAAAGCCAAGGCACAAAGAGGGGCAGTGGCTGCCCAGGGTCACAAGGGAGGAAGGACAGTCACTGCCAAGACCCAGACCGCCTGCCTCCCAGGAGGCTGAAGGGCTCAGAGGGTAAGTCCTGCTGTGTCTCCTCACCTGTTGCTCTGCCCCAGGCCCTTGGCACAAAAATAAGGCAGAGAATGAGTCACCAGGAAGGAGATGGCCATGGAAAAGGAAAGTGAGGTGTCCAGCCCCCCACAAAGCCCTGCCCTTTTCCTCTCCTCTTTGGCCAAGGAACCCAGTGAGTCACGAGATTCCACTGGGGCAGACTCAGCCCTAAGCTCAGTGATGACGAGGGCCCCTCGAGCCATGCTTTGGGCTCTGCTCTCTTCCCTTCCCTGCTCTGTTCCTGCCTCCCATGCACAGACAGACAGGCAGGACAGGCAGACAGCCAAAACCCCCAAACAGACACCTACACAGATACACGGACACCCAGCCAGCCAGGCAGACAGACAGACACCTAGGAGCTAGGCAGACACAAACAGGGACAGTCACACAGCTATCACACAGACACACAAACCAACAAGCACACAAATGCAGGCAAACAACACACTGACGGAGAGACAGACAGACAGACTCATGACGCACACAGAGGCAATATTCAGACAGATACACAGGCACATAGCAGACAGACAGGCAAACGGAGAGACAAGCAGACTCAGACAAACAGACACTCGAGCAGAAACACCCCACAAACACAGTTACTCAGATACACACAGGCACAACACAGACTCCCACAGGAGGCCTACAGAGGGTGATTTGAGGCAAAGGACAGGCCAGATGCCCTTGGGCCAGCCCCTAGCCCGAGAACCATTCTGAAAATGATCCAGGAAGATGAGCTCTTCTGAAGGCAGCCTCCATCTCCTACCCTGGGGATATGATGTTTGCCAATACCAAGGGGCCCACCTTGCAGCAAGGTGACTGGAGGTTTTATGTGAAAAGGGACTTCCCACCCAGGAGGGTGTTGAGACCTGTGGCAGGTGACTAAGCTGACTGAGAGGAAAAGAGCATGACCTCAGGCGAGTCTGTTCTTCCGAGCCTCAGTTTCCCATCTAGGCTTTGTCCTCCCAGGTCCTTGCAGGGAACAGATGGGCCAGCGCCTGGGTGTGTCAGAGCCAATGCTGGGGCCCCAGGACATTATTCCCTCATCCTCCCACCCCCTCACCAGCGCAGGATCCCCTTGGTGACTCACTGCCCAGTGCCCCCTGGCAGGGGGTGACCCAGTCACAGATGCCCATTTGTCCTGGTCCCTCCCCTCCTCCAGGGGCTGGCCAGCTGAGGCTACCCCTGGGCTGGGGGAGGGGTGTGGGGAGGTCAGAGAGAGGGCAAAGGGGATCCCCGATGCTTGATGCTCCCCCACCCGGGGCTGGTGTGTGAGGCTCAGGCCTGGGGATGGGAGGAACCTGTCCAGGTGTGGTCTTTTTCATCCTCCCTGCACTTAGAGCCCTCTGGCCTGGGCCCAACCTGTTGGAGTAGCGGGGATTGCGCAATCAGGAGGTAAAAGGTGACGGCAGGCTTGGCGGGACAGAAGCCCCATTGTTTGGGGCCCAGGCCAGCCCAGGCAAAGGAAGGGTTTATGCCCCAGGCAGGCAAGGGGGGCTCTGCAGGGGGCGCCAGCTGGCAGAGCTCTTGCCATTGGGCCCTGGAGGGGGACAGGTGCCAAGCAGGATGCCCCTGGGGGTTGATAGAGGGGGCAGTGCTTGGCAAGGTGCCCAGGCAGACTGGGGAAGGCAGACCCAAAGAGGGGTCACAGGGCAGGGAGGCAGCCCCCACACCACACCCACCCCACCCGCTGGGGAGGATGAGCAATCTCTGGAGGATAAGGAGTCTACAGGGTCCTAAAGCATCTTCTCCAGATTCCAATCATTCCTGGGAACCGAGGCGGCTTGGGGCAGCTCCAAGCCCTCCAAGCCTGGGGGGCACAGGGAAGAGGGATGTGCATGGCTGGTTTTGTTACTGAGGGGTCAGAGGGGGGCTTAAGGATTTCTGCTGCCCACACTCTCGCCATAATTTCCCAAACTTAGGTCCAAAACTCGGAGCTCGGCTGTCCTCTGTCTCCCCTTCTCCACGCGAGACCCTCAGCTCCACGGTGAGGCCCATTGGGCAGTCCTTACGGGTGTCAGACAGCAATCCTTTCTGCTTAGGTTGGAATTCCACCCCCTAAGGGAATAGCTTCCACTGGAGACCTAGGAGGACAATCACGTGCTCACCGTCCACCCTCACAAGTCCCAGCTTCGGAGTTACGGGGCTACCCCAGGTGCAAACGAGCCGGGGCCCCTCCCTCCCGCAGCCCGGCCGGGGCGGCGAGGCGGGCGGGGCGGTACAAAAAGCCGTCCCGCCCCGCGCTCCTCGCTTGACTTTGAGTGTCCGGCGGCGCAGGACCCAGGAGGCGGAGGCACGCGGGGCAGCCTGCGTGGGCCCAGCCCACACCCCTCCTCAGGTAGGGACGCTCCCCTGCTCAGGGGGTAGAGAGTGTAGACAGAAGGAATTGGGGGTGGGGGGGGCGGTGGCCGGGGGGAGGGGGAAGCAGACAGAGGGACCAAGACAGATGGCAGAGAGGGAGAGTGGAGGGGGACAGAGGGACACAGAGAGGAACAGAAGAGAGGGGGCCCACGAGGTGATGAAGTTAAGGACCCCTGTCAGGAATGGAAACTGAGGGCGGGGCAGAGGGACCCAGGATAGGAGAGGTCCCCAATATGGGTATGGAGTGGGGGGCACCGAGAGTGCCACAGTCCCCATCTCCTGTCTTTGAAGGTCCCCAGGCAGGTCAGGGAGGGGCTTCATTTCTTACCCAGTCCCTTTCCCCTGTAAGCCGGGCCACGTAAACTGTGGCTCCTCTGCCCATGTCCTGCCTGGGGACGCAGGAATCAGAGTCTCTGACCCTGCTGAACCCTCTTGAACTCGCAGCCCCAGGAAGCCGAGATCAGTCCCCGGGGTGCCAGGGAGTCTCTGCTGCCCACCACCTCTGACCCCTGACCTCTGCCCTCCCTGGGCCCAGGAGGCACCATGTGGCGATGTCCACTGGGGCTGCTGCTGTTGCTGCTGCTGGCTGGCGAGTTGGCCCTGGGTGCCCGGCGGGGTCGTGGGCGCCGGGAGCTAGCACCGGCTCTGCACCTGCGGGGCATCCGGGACGCGGGTGGCCGGTACTGCCAGGAGCAGGACCTGTGCTGCCGCGGCCGCGCCGACGACTGCGCCCTGCCCTACCTGGGCGCTACCTGTTACTGTGACCTCTTCTGCAACCGCACCGTCTCCGACTGCTGCCCTGACTTCTGGGACTTCTGCCTCGGGGTGCCACCCCCCTTTCCCCCCATCCAAGGTGGGCACCAGACGGCCAGGAGGGTGGGTCACTTTGTCAACCCCAAACTCAGCAAGGCTCAGGAGCAAGGCTGATGCAGTGACATTTCCAAGGGGGGCTTTGTAGAATCTGGGAGAGACCCCGCCCCACTCTCTGCACTTCTGGGAAGTCCCTGCTGTGGTCTAACTTGAATCTCTCCAGCAAAACTGAAAGAGAGAAGATCCTTGGTCAGTGGGATTGTAAAGTGGCCCAGGAGAAGGGCAGCCTCTTGCCCTTTCTCCCAGTCCTGCCTCCATTCCGGACGTGGAAGGTGCTGGCCCGGCCTGCTGACTCACCCGCGGGCTGATAAAGCACAGGGGTTGGTCAGGGTCATCTTAACCATTCCTCTGCCTTTGCTCAGGAGTCTCTACCCCTGAGAGGGCTGGTCACACCTGGGAGGTGGGTCAAATCTGTTCAGTCCTCACCGCCATCCTTTCCCCTGCACTTGCCCCTGCCCAGTTGGAGAATCACGTGAATTCCTTCCCACAATCCCATGGGGCTCTGGGCGTGAGACTGCATACCTGGGTTGTCATCCCAAAGTGCTGTGTTATCTTAGGGGAGTCACTTACCTTCTCTGGGCCTCAGCTTCCCCATGCCCCTCCCACTCCCCATCTCCAAGCCCCAACCCACTTAAATGGCAAAGGATCCAAGGGATGTTGTGGTTGGCATCGAAGTGAAGCAAGAGGGATCCAAGTTAGAGTCACTGAAGAACTTCCCAAGTAGCAGTTGGTGTGTGACCCTGCAGATGTCTTATAGTTTGGCTTTAGTTTCAGTGAGGGCTGGGATCAGTGTGTGTGTGGGTGTGCATGTTTGGGAGAACTCAGGGCACCTGGCCTCTGAGGACCTGGCCATCTCAGCCCATCGTCTCTGGTCTCGGTTCCACTTCTCGTCTCCTCTTCCCTCCCACCAGGATGTGTCCACGGGGGTCGCGTCTATCCAGTCTTGGGAACCTACTGGGACAACTGTAACCGTTGGTGAGTGTTTGGGGCTTGGAGGAGGCTTGTCTTGTGGGCTTTGTGGCCAACAGACTTGGTTCAGATCCCATCCGTGTCACTCACTTGCTGGGGCAAGTCCTTTCTCTTCTATGAGCCTCAGTTTTCTCATCTGTTATATGGGAATTTTCACACTAACCATGTAAACTTAAATAACAACATTCCCCAGGAGTGGTCAACCATGGATGCCTGGCCCCAGGTGCCGCCCTGACCTGGGAGTCCTTCCCTGCCCCTCTTGGCTTGGGTTGGGCTACTGCCCCTCCAGACCTTTCTGTATGTCACCGGAGAGTCCGAGAAGGGGGCGTCAGGAAGGAAACCTCTGACTGCAGCATCCGCTGCCCTGGACCGGATGAGGGTCAGGGATGGCTGAGCTGGAGGCCAGCCAGCCTGTAGTAAGACCTTTCCTGGAATGTGGCCCTCCCCCTCTCTGACCCCTCCCCACCAGCAAGCTGAAGGGGTCGGGGTGCCCCCTACTCTAATCTGAGGCCTGAGATGGGAAGTGGAGAAGGGTTAGGTAGGAAGCCTTGAATGCCTGAATGGAGATGATGGGGACCCCTGGACTCAGAGGAGGAGGCCCTGCACCCACTCCACCCCATGCCTCCTTGCCTGGGACTGAGAGGCCCTGGGGAGGAGGGAACGTTTTGGAATGCATTACGCACAAGCTGTTTCCATTGCCTCGCTGGCGTCAGGGGTGCCCGGGTCACAGTGAAAGTGAGGACTCCTGTGTTTCAGCATGTGTCTGGGTGAGAGGATGTGTGTGCAGGTGTGTGGTGTGAGTGTGTGCGAACTGTGTGTGCATGTTCAGAAAGATGGGGTACGCCTGCATGATTCTGCCGGTCCTGATAGGATGCCTCTGGACACTGAGGGGTTAACTCTCTCCCACTCCTGTCCCTGGGGCCTGGCCACCCAGGCCCCTTCTGGAATGCTGGGACCTGCTGCCACCAGCCCTGTCCAGACCTGCTTGGGCAGCCCTGGGGACATAGGGGGAGGTGGCAGAAAAGGACTGACCAACCCACTGCCCCCCCAGGCCAGCTCTGGGTGGCTGTGTTCCCTGCACTGCACATGCCTAAGTGAGAGTGTGGGGCAGTGACTGGGGGCCTTCCAGGCTGGGTGAGCCCTTGAGGGATGCTCTGAGAGTCAGAGGGGGAAGGAAAGGACAAGGAGAGCCTCCCCACCCCTGCAGTCTCCTGGGGCTGGAGAGCCCAGCCATACTGGGTCTTGCCTTCCCTTGAAGCTCCTTAAAAGGCAACATGGGAGGCGGGAGCCTTGGGCGGGCTTGGAAGCAGGCGGATTAGCATCTTGTAATAGCAGAGTTATGAGCTTGTAAAAGCATCATAGAATTCATAGAATTCAACTGTTGGGTTGACACCTATTTATTAAAGACCTACTATGTGCCAGGCCCTGTGCTGGGCCAAGGAGATGGAGCCAGAACGCGCCACACAGTCCCCATCCTTGCACTGGGGCTTCCAGTCCAATGATGAAGGACCACACACACACAAATAAACTCGTCTAACAACCTGTTAGAGGTGGGATAGGAGAAAACAGAGAACAGTGGGGGTCTCAGTTTAGAGGGGGGTGGGGGCAAGGGAAGGCCACTCAGGAAGAGACACTTATGCTGATACCAGGGAGATGGATAGACTAGGGGACGAGTGGCCCAGGCTGGGAGGTGGGACCGAGCTCACCTCAGCTGGAGCTGCGAAATGGGGAGAGAGGCCCCGCCCACGGGTCTCATGAGCTGTGCCGAGGATTTTGTACTTTGTGCTGAGAGCCGTGGGGAGCCACTCAGTGAGCACACAGTCTTACGTTCTTCAAGGATGTCTCTGCCTTCAGAGTAGGTAGGGAATGGACGGTAGGTGTGCGTGGGGATGGTGAAGAGGCCCAGAGCCCGGTTAGGAAGCCATCGCCAGGGTCCAGGTGAGAAGTGACGAGGGACCAGAGTAGGGTGGTGGCAGTGCAGGGGTGGGAGGCAGACCGGTTCAGAGCCTTCCATGATGTGCGTCCCAGGACCTGCTGATGGTTGGGGCGGGGCACCCCAGACCACTCGGAGTTCTGGCTTGAACAGCTGGGTGGAGAAGGTGCCATTTTCTGAGTTGAAGAGCGGGGAGGAGCAGGTCTGCGGGGAGGCAGTTTGGCTATTTTCAGTTTCAGTTGCCTTTTGCACACTCAGAGATGTCAGGAGGCCAGCTGGACGTGAGTCTGAAACTCAAGGGGGGGGGGTTGGGGTTCCTGTAACAAGAACGATAACAATAGATAACAAATCTTGAACACTTACGATGGGCCAGGCCCTGTGCTAAATACTTTACAAGACCTGCTATTTAATTCCTGGAAAGTGGTCCTATTATCATCCTCATTTTACAAACAAGAACATTGAGGGGGAGTTTAAATAACTTACCTGAGGTCATGTGACTAGTCAGCGAGGATGGAACCCAGGATTTGAATTTCAGAACCCATGTTTTTAGTCACTTCTCTATACTGCCTCCATTCATTCAGTCATTCAACAAACATTTACTGGGTGCCTACTGTGTCCTAGGTTTCGTTTTCTAGGCGCTAAAGATACCAAACAATACCTGACCTCAAGTCCCTTAGTGTCTATGAGGAAACAGTTATAAACAATATAAATAACTAAATATATAGTATGTTAGATAGTGATGACATGCTAATGAGAAAAATAAAACAGGGAGGGGCCAGCCCGGTGGCGTAGCGGTTAAGTGCTCCAGCTCTGCTGCGGCAGCCCTGAGTTCACAGGTTCGGATCCCGGGCGCGCACCGACGCACCGCTTGTCAAGCCGTGCTGTGGCGGCGCCCCGTATAAAGTAGACGAAGATGGGCACAGATGTCAGCCCAGGGCCAACCTTCCTCAGCTAAAAAGAGGAGGATCGGCATCGGATGTTAGCTCAGGACTAATCTTCCTCACAAAAAAATAAAATAAAAAATAAAATAAAATAAAACAGGGAAGCAGGCTAGGAAGGCTGGAGGATGTTGAAGTTGAAGGTGGGGTGGCCAGGGCAGGCCTCCCTGAGAAGGTGACATTTGAATAAAGACTTGGAAGACAAGAGTGTGAGCCACAGGGGTGATGGAGGAAGAGCAGCTCAAAGGCCCTGGGGCAGGAGCACGGCCGATGTGAACAGTCAGGGGGCCAGCCTGGCTGGGGCCTCAGGAAGCAGGACTAGGAGGAGGAGGTCAGAGAGGGGACCGAAGGGCAGATCATGCAGGGCCCGTCAGCACGGTAAGGACTTTGGCTCTTATTCTGTGACGGGAAGCCAATGGAGGGTTTTGGGCAGACGAATGACATGATATGACTTGGGTTTAACAGGATCACTCTGGCAGCTGTGTTAAAAACATACTGAAAGGGGGTGCAGGGCAGAATCGGGGAGAACAGTGAGGAGGCTGCAGCATGATCCTGGTGAAAGGTGATTGGACCACGGTGGCTGCAGGAAAGAATGAGACGTGGTTTGGATTCTGGACGTGTTTTTAAGGGAGAGCCAACAAGATTTGCCAATGAACTGGCTGAGCACGTGAGAGAAACAGTCTGGGGTGACTCCCAGGCTTTTGGCCAGAGCTTCAGGAAGGATGGAGTGGCCATTTTCTGAGGACCGGGGGAGGAGCAGGCATGGAAGGAGGGGGAGCAGGCATGGAAGGAGGGAGATCAGGAATTCGGGCTGGGATGTGTCAACCCACCACTGTTGGTAGACCCCTCAGCGCTGATGCTGAGTAGCAGCAAGATTCTTGAATCTGGAGTTTAGGGAGAGATCCAGGCAGCAGATATAAACTTGAGACTCGTGAACTTGAAGTTGACATTTAAAGCCTCCAGGCCGGAGGGGATCATCTAGGGGTCTTCCCATAGACACTCGTGCAGAATCTCAGGCCCGTGTTGACCTCTGAGGCCTCCTCCCTTCAGAGGGTGCCAGCCTCTCCTCACCTCTTCCTTCCCTCCTGTTGTCCCAGCACCTGCCAGGAGAAAGGGCAGTGGGAGTGTGACCAGGAGCCATGCCTGGTGGACCAAGACATGATCAACGCCATCAACCGGGGCAACTACGGGTGAGAGGCCCTGGCAATGCCCCCAGTGGGCACACAGGCGCAAGCACGTATAACACACATGCATTCTGCCCAAGATGCATGCCCTGCCAGGCACACCCACACTCTAGTCTTATTCATGTGTACTCCTAGCCAGGATGTGTCTCTCCCACCCACATGCGTGTACCTCCAGGACCCCCAAGCTTAGCAAGTCTGTGACTCCCATCCCCTCTCTTTCAGGTGGCGGGCGGGGAACCACAGTGCCTTCTGGGGCATGACCCTGGATGAGGGCATTCGCTACCGCCTGGGCACCATCCGCCCATCTTCTTCCGTCACCAACATGAACGAGATTCACGTAAGTCCATCCTTGCCCACAATCCCGCCATCTCCCCACGGCCTAGGGCCCCAGGGACCCTGGCACCCTGTGCCCTGTTCCTCCAAGGGCCTGGGCCTATCCCCCACCATCAGGCTGTGTGTCCCTGGGCAAGTCACTCCCCTTCTCTGGGCCTTTGGTTCCTGCCTATAACAAGATGTGCTGCACGGGAAAAACAGATGCTCCGATGCTGAGTCTTGCGGTCCCGGCATCAGTCCCTCCCTGGCCTCCACAGCCTGGGAAAAATGCTGTTGGACCGAGTATGGCTGGGTCAGGGCCCACGGGGCCGGGAGGTCACCTTGGTATTTTGGGAAGGGAGGGACAGATACTCCTCCAGCCCTGGCCAGAGAGCAGCAATTCTCGGAAACAAATGCGGACTCAGTGGAACCCCGAGGGAGGAGGGGGCTTCTCCCTTCCCACTAGGGGGAGCCTCTAGGGGGAGAAATGGAAACGAGGCCCGGAACAGTCAAAGGGTAAGGAAGGGAAGCTTCAGCGGGACGGGGCTGGGGCCCACGCTGGAGGCTCCATGCATCAGTATGGGCAGGGAGGAGGCAGTTGCTGGCCAGAGTGGCCCTCCCTGCAGAGGGACTTCAGCTTAAGGCTAGGGTGACCAGAGCCTGCCCCTGCCCTTACTCCCCTGGGCCTCTGCTATTTTCTGCCTCCTGCTGTTTACCTTGGCTGCCTGCCTGGTCATGGGACCTTCCTGCTTCTTCCCTCCCCTGCCCTTTGGGGCCTGAAGCCCAAGGTCCTGGTGGGAAGAAGGATGTGACAGATCAGAAGGCGCAGAGCAGGAATGAGGCACGGGTTGAGGATGGAAAGCGGGGTGACCGTGGCCTGGCCACTTCCCTGATCCTGGCCTCAGTTGCCCCATCTGTAAAACAGGACTAGTCACCCCCTACCTGACACTAGGGAGGCACTAAATGGTGCTTGGGTCTTCCACTTGAGTCAGCATGGAGCTTGCTGGAATCTCTCAGCAGCAGGAGGGCTCAAGATCAAACTGCAGAAGGCCCTGGACTCTTGGTAGCCCTCCAATGCCAATAGGCTCCTTAGCGTCAGGCCGGGCCAGAGGCAGGAGGCAGACAGAGTGACCTTTGCCTTGCAGACAGTGCTGGGCCCAGGGGAGGTGCTGCCCACAGCCTTCGAGGCCTCTGAGAAGTGGCCCAACCTGATTCATGAGCCTCTGGACCAGGGCAACTGTGCAGGCTCCTGGGCCTTCTCCACGGCAGGTCTGTCCAAGGGCAGGGGCTGGCGTGGTGGGAAAGGAGGGCCGAGGCCTGAGCCCCCTGACAGCCCCTCTGCCTTCCCCACTAGCCGTGGCATCCGATCGCGTCTCAATCCATTCCCTGGGGCACATGAAACCTGTCCTGTCACCCCAGAACCTGCTGTCTTGTGACACGCACAACCAGCACGGCTGCCGCGGTGGGCGTCTCGACGGTGCCTGGTGGTTCCTGCGACGTAGAGGGTGAGCAGCAGGGGGAGGCGGGCAGGGAAGAAGGCACGAGATGGGGGCCTTCAGAAGGCACCCTGCAGGAGGGGCCTGGCCCATGCTGCGCCATGCTCACTCTGCCCTTGCTCCCTCCTGCCGCCCCTCCAGGGTTGTGTCTGACCACTGCTACCCATTCTTGGGCCGTGAGCGGGACGAGGCTGCCCCCGCACCCCGCTGCATGATGCATAGTCGGGCCATGGGTCGGGGCAAGCGCCAGGCCACTGCCCACTGCCCCAATAGCCATGTCCATGCCAATGACATCTACCAGGTCACTCCTGCCTACCGCCTCGGCTCCAGTGTAAGTCTGCATTTGGGTGAGGGGCTAGAGGCAGGAGAGCTGGGAGGTTAGCCAAAGGCTGGATCCTCACCCCTGATGGATCCTCTCCTCCCCACCCACTCCTCTCCAGGAGAAGGAGATCATGAAGGAGCTGATAGAGAATGGCCCTGTCCAAGGTAAATGCCCCTCATCCTGCCCCCTGCTTCCAGAAGTTTGTGCCTGCTTATCTGTATGGCATTGAGCAACAAGTCCACTGGGGCCAGGAGTGGGGGACCACGAGCAGCATCTGGAGAAGGGACTTCGAGTCTTGGTACTGAGAGGGGATGCGTGCCCTGGGGCCTGGGCATGCATCTCAGACTCAGGCATCAGTGCCTGTGCTAATGGGCTCAGCTGGCCCTACTGTGACCTCTGCCCACAGCCCTCATGGAGGTGCACGAGGACTTCTTCCTGTACCAGGGCGGCATCTACAGCCACACACCCGTGAGCCATGGGAGGCCGGAGCGATACCGCCGGCATGGGACCCACTCGGTCAAGATCACAGGGTGAGGGGCTTGCTGGGCAGAGGGGGTTGGGGGCAGCAGCGCTTGCCCTGGGGGCTCTGAGCCTGCCTTGTATCCTTACCATCTCTGCAAAGCCCCACTTCAAAGAGGAGGAAACCGAGCCTCAAAAAGAGGAAGGACTTGCCCTGCGTCATATGGAGAGTTAGGGGCCTTTTAAGGTGTTCTAGGAACTGTTCTTTTCTTACACACTGGGATAAAATAGCCCCAATGAAATACAGACAAGGATTCAAGAGTTGCTCAACCTCACCCCATCTCAGCACCTGTCCCAACTCTGCCTGACTTACTCCACAGCCCTCAGTTTCCCCACCTGATATAACGGGAGATGTTAGAGTCACTGATTTCAATGGTCCAACCAATGAAATATACTTTGCAGCGAGAGTTTGGGGCTCTAAGGTACCCACATTCTCTGAGTCTCTTCCTTCTGGTCCCTGGTACCCACCCGTCCCTGGCTCCCCAAGTGAGGAGGGAGGGCAGGCAGATGTGTGAGTTTCCACAGAACTGGCCCCTGAGTGTGGGTCCCTGGAGGGAGAAGTCCCAGGGTCCCTCCTTTTCTGCATGCCCTCCAGCTAGCCCTTTGGTGCCTTCCCCCACACTGGGCGCGGGCACACAGACTTAGAGATGTGGAGACTGCAGGAGGTGCAGAGAGGGACAGAGACCTGCCCAGGTCCTACGGCTGTACCCACTGTCACCAAAGGCAACAGGGGCCTGGATAGGGAAGGACCCCCGGGGTTCCAGCCCCTGGAAGCAGTTAGAAGCAGCGCCCTTCCCCTCCCGGCTCTGCCCCGCAGGTGGGGAGAGGAGACGCTGCCAGATGGAAGGACGCTCAAATACTGGGTGAGTCCCTCCGCCGCGTGCCCTTCCCCGGCCCTCCCCTCCTCCTCCCCTTACTCCCATTCCCCCCGTCACGGCCCCTCCTCATTCCCAGAGCGCCGCCAACTCGTGGGGCCCAGCCTGGGGCGAGAGGGGCCACTTCCGCATCGTGCGCGGCGCCAACGAGTGCGACATCGAGAGCTTCGTGCTGGGCGTCTGGGGCCGCGTGGGCATGGAGGACATGGGTCACCACTGAGACTGCGGGCACCACACCGGGCCGGCAGACGGAAGAGCCCCCTGTGGGGCGGCGCCCCCCGCCCCGCCCGCCTGCCCGACGGAGCTCGGAGCTCGGGGCGCAGGCGGGCGCCACGGGTCTAATCCCCGCGCGGGTTCCGCTGACGCAGCGCCCGGCCTGGGAGCCGTGGGCGGGCGGGGTGGCGGAGCCCCCAGACCTCCCAGCGGGGACGGGGCAGGGCCTGGCCTGGGAGGAGCGGGCCTGCAGATCCCAGGCCCCCGGCACCCCCGCGCAAGACCACCGAAGCCAGGACACCCCAAGTCTCCAGCCCCACTACCCCACCCCTGTACTCTTATTCTTCAAAGATATTTATTTTTCTTTTCACTGTTTTAAAATAAAAAGAACGTATTGATAACTATCATGGAACCTCTGGGAGTGGAAAGCCAGGCCAGAGTTGGGGTGGCATATGGGAAGACAGCAGAAAGGACCGCCCGGGGCCTTGCTGGTTGGCAAGGGTGGGTGGACTAGAAATCTCATCCGCCATTCAGCCCTAACTGTCAGTGGCCCTGGCCACCGACCCACTTGGAGGTGGGGCACGGATGGCATGGCCTTTAGCTCCCAGGGAGCCGTGCGTGGGCCCATGGGAACCACCTTTCAGACGCTGAGTCAGCACCGCCTGAGGGGGTAGCCCAAGCCACCAATCAGCAGAACTGGCGCCAGTGCCCAGCAGGCAAGGGGGGCACAGCCCCACAGAAGCTGGAGCCTCTGTCTCCACAGATCAGCCTCTCCAAGCCACCCAGGCGAAGGGGTCCCCCTTCTCCTTTTCCTGCCCGTGGCCCAGGCTGGGCCTGCCTGTCTGACCCTCTCCCTATCCCACCTCCCCAGGCTCTCAGTGCCAGCAAAATAAGCCCAGGCCTCAGTCTGGCTTTCAAGGCCATCAAAACCCACCCCACCAGCTGCCTCACAAGCCTCTGCACCCAGTGACCAGGCAACTCCAGAGTTCTCACTGCTCCTTAAATGTCCAGTATATGTGCAGACCATTGGATATTTGCACATGCTGTTCCCCCAGTCTCGATGCCCTTCTGTTCCACCCATCCCTTGTCCCACTGCTATTTCAAAGCTAACTCCAGGGTTCCTTCACTCAGACAGCCCTGTGGAGAGTTACGCGTGCTCCAGGGGCTGTGCAAGGGACCCATGCTTCCCCAAACCGCCCCAGCCCCACCTAGCATGGCTCAGACACGCTCTCCCTGAACTCATCAGCACCTCGCCCTTTCGCCCACTATTTCACTCATCTGGGTGTCTCCCTACCTCCTCCCGTTATGCTGGAAGTTCCTTGAGGGCAAGGACTGGGTCTGGTTCATTAGTGGGCCCTGGTAGCCATACCCGTGCCCTGGTATAAGGTGCATTACAGTTATGGGATGGTTGAGTGACTATGACCTGTTCTTTCCCCTCTGCTTCTCTCCCAAGATTCCACCCCAGCCCCTCCGCCCCTTCCTTTCCAGGAGCCCAGGGAGGCTGTGTCTGGGGAGGGGGCTCCCATGGCAGGAATCCTCCTCTCCCCCACCCCCAGCTGACCGGAAGGCAGGGGTAGCCCGAGTCACAGACGGGAGGCGGCTCAGAGGTCCTCCTCCAGGCGGGCAGCCCTTCAAGGCCAGCCGCGTCCCCCAGGCCGCACGGGCATCACCTGAAAGGAATGTGGGGGCTTGATAATCGGCCGCCTTTGTCTCGCTTCCTGTTTGCCAGGACGTCCCGAGCCGGCTCCCTCGGAAGGCCCGCCCGTCCCCTAGGAGCCAAGGCCGGCGGGGGCCCTGGGGACAACGATGGGCCGGAGCCCCGAGCAGGGGCGGCGGGGGCTGTGCGCTCACCACCCGCTCCGGGGCCTCCGCCGCCGGGACGCGCCCAGCTGCTCCCACCCGGCTGGAAAAAACCCCGTCCGGGGGCCGCTCAGCCGGGCGAGGCTGGAATTTTCTACGAGGACCTTTGACGGAAGCAAAGGGGGGTGGGGAAGGGAGGGGAACGGGGGCGGGGCCAGCGCCCAGCCCTTCCTTAGCCCTGTTCCTGGGCCAGGGAACCCTGGAGTGGGAGAGGGTGCGGGTGGGGCTGGTGAGGGCTTAGCGGGCGCCGCAGTAACCTCCATCAGCCACCCTGGTTCTCTGATGTGGGTAATGAACGTGTTGTTATAAAGAGCGAGGCAAACCTCAAGGGCGCCCAACCAGATTACTGCTCTTGCGGCGGTCCACAAAGAACTCCTGGCACTCCAGCTCCTTGCTGTGTGTCCTGAGGCTAGTCCCTTCCTCTCTCTGGGCCAAGGGCATGTGTCCTTACACAAACCCCTGCCCTGTTTGTTCCACACTGGCTCCATAATCCTCACCTCTCAGAGCCTCTGTTTTTCTATCTTTAATGGGGATAATAGTACTCACCTCCTGGAGCTGTTGGGAGGATTAAGTAAGACAAAGCATGCTAAGCAGTTAGCACCACGCTTGGAACTTATTAAGGGCCCACTAAAGGGTAACAGCTGTAATCATTTTAAGTGGATTGGATTTGATGATGTAAAGGCTTTTCATAATGAGCTTAAACATTCATTGACCACAGCTTTCTGCCAGCACATTGTTCTGAGTGGTTACATATATTATCTCAATTAATATGAAGAGCAAACCCCTGTTCCCTATTTTGCAAATAAGGAACAGAAGCGTAGAAGAGGATGAAGGTTGGTTGAGGCAGGATGCAAACCCAGCTGGTCGGAATCCCCATGCTCATCAGCTCTGCACTAACAGTAGTGGTTGATGGGTGGTGATAGTCCAATATCCCTTCCCAAGTCCTTTCCCTGTTTGGCAAACTCTTATTCATCCTTCAAAATCCACCTCAAATATCCCTTCTCTGGAAAGCCTTTCCTGGCACCTATCCAGAAGATGGGCCTCCAGGGACCCCAGCATACATCCCTGGCACAGAAGGAGTACCTGTTGACCAGTTTTCTTCCTGCAAATGGATAAGGCAGGAATTTTTTTCTTAGCCCCATCCGTTCCTATCCACCAAATATTCTGCTTGGGCATTCATTCTGGTCTCCTGTGGGGCTCTGTGGGGTCCCAAGGCACCTGACTCTAGTTTCCTGGGAGCTGCTGAGTTACATTACTTCCCGTGTGCTGATGCCTCACATCTTCCTGGTATCTTGCCAACCCCCATCCTTGCCTGGTGCCCATTAAGGGAAAGGAATTCGCGCCTACTGAGCCTGCCGTGGGCCAGGCCTTAGGCTGGGCGCCTCACACCCTTTAGCTCATTTGATCCTATGCACATCTAATGCCAACCAGCGAGGTGACTCTCAGAATCTAAGGGAGGGCGAAATTCCAGACTGAGAGCAGGGCTCATGGGCCCAGGCACAGCCAGAACCAGGGACCCAAATACTGCAGGATTACTGAGTCTCTCTCTTCTACCTTTCTCTCTGCAGACTCACTCTGCCCTGAGGAAGGACATGTGGCCAATGACAACTCTGAGTCTCTCAGCCCACAGCCATTTTCTTAGTTCTGATTCCCAAGAAAACCCAACAGAACAGGGAGGGCTTCTGATCAGCCTGGCTCTAATCAGATGTCCACCTGTGGGCCAATCACCTATGGCCAAGGGACAAGATCATGGAAGCCATGACAGCCCTTACTGAACCAGTGTTTGGAGAAGGAGATCCCCAAAGAGGGAGAAGGTTTCTGTTCCAGGAGAAAGTTGAACAAATGGTAGAAATGTGTCCACAACAACCTGGGGTTCCTGTTATTGCCATTTGATGGATGGAGATTGAGGCTCAGGGAGGGGTGTGGCTTGTCAGTCACACAGCTGGTGAATGGGGGAGCTGGATGCAGACCATGCCTCCGCTGAATTTACAGATCAAGCCAGAGAGATACCCTCTGCAGGTCGAAGAGTGAGAGATTCCTCCCCCAGCTTCTCCCTGGTGACTCACTCCTGAGCCCTGGGAGATAACTTTTCTAGAATTCCATCCACTTTGTGAATATTCTATGGCTCTGACACTAACACCCAAGGCAGTCTCTTCCCAAAGTAAAGCAAAGCTGAGTCTGAGTCCATCCAGGGGAGCTCCCCTGCTCCAGGGGCACGGCGTGGTGCCCACCATGGGATGCGATGAGGCCGTTAACAGAACATGCCAGTTTATAGATCAGAGAGATGGCTGCCAAGTGCGCCATACTGAAGAGATGCACTATATAGGTAAGGACTGTTATTACCCCCATTTTACACGGAGGAAACTGAGGCTGGGGTGGGGGTGAGGGAAAGGGAAGTGACTTGCCCAAGGACACGTTGCTAGGAAGTGGTGGGGAACCTCATCTGTCAGGCTCCGAAGTCTAGTCTCTACCCTCCGTCCAGGTGCACACTCGACTCCCCTTCGTCTTATACCCGAGCAGGCTCTCTGGCCTCCGACTCTGTGCACAGAGGGCCGGGACATGAAGTTTGGGGCTCACATAAGCTGGTAAGCTGGGGGCAGGGGGAGTGATGGGGGTGATGAACACTCAAGTGGGCTTGGCCTGGGGCTGCAGGGAGGTGTCAGGGTCTGCAGAATGGGAGTCAAACCACTGCTCATCCTATAAAGTCAAGTTCAAAAGTTTCCTTCTCTGAGAAGCCTTCCTGACTGGTCTGTACCGTCATCATCTGTCCTCTGAGCTCCCACCCCCACCCCACTTTCTCCACTACGGTACCCCTTCCTGACTGTAGGCTTCTCAAGAACGGGCTGTGCCTCCCCCTCTCCGCTCTCAGCATTGCCCAAAACACTACTGGGCACGGAAGAGACCCAAGAGCTGTTGGGAGAATGGAGGAATGAGTGAATGAATGAATGGATGCACACATGCAGGTCTCAGAGGCACTATCGACCTCGCTGGCAGGGCCCCCTGCTGGCTGAATCCACACCTCACCCTGCCACAGCGGAGAGAAGCAGTAAAGAGAAGGGACCTGGGCAGACTCCCGGAACGCATCAGCCAGCATGTACTGTGTGTCTTGCATACGGTCCCTGGTTGAGTCCTCATAACTGCTCTGTGAGGAGACTGGCCCAACGGGACAAAGCAGGAAGGGGCAGAACTGGGAAAGGATCTCAGTCTGTTGGACTTCAGAGGCCAGCTCATTGCTGTGGCGCCCCCTGCACACCTCTCACCCAGATGGTGTGCCCCAGCCTGGCTGGGAGAGGGGCCGAGTTTGGCTTTGAGGTTTCCCTCACCTGTGGCATTGTCCTCCCCTCATGCCTCCACTCAGGCTCCCCTGTCTCCCCACAGCATGCACACACCTCCCTTGGAAAGCCTCTAACTCAGAGCCAGACAGACCCAGACTCAAATTCCAGCTCCCCTGGACTCCCTGAAGCTCCCTTTCCTCGCTAAACCTCAGTTTCCCAGTCTGTAAAATGGGAACAGTGATCTCTGCTATCTTTGTGTGCCCTAGATTGAGGATTTCCCTAAGAAGGAGGAAATGAGGGAATCAAGCTGGGCTCCCTGAGAGTTGGATGAAGAAATTGGTACCTAATGAAGCAAAGCAGAGATGTGCAAAGTCACCTTGAAGGGCCAGCCTAACTCCGGGTCCTGCAGAAGCTGACAGGCACTGGGTGAAAGTATTGACCCATCTAAAGTAGTAAAGCATCCTCAGACAAGACGATTCCCCGTGACCCTGAGATGCTGAGTTGGTCCAGAGAGAGGCAGCTGTGGCCGTGGAATGAGTGGGCAAGCTGAGCCTGTGTTGAGATGGACAAGGTGGGTGTTACTGATGGGCTTTGAGTAGTTACTTTCCCCATGGCAGGATGGTGCTCTGGAGACCTGGATGTGGTGGCCATCTTAGCCTGGGGCCATTAACCCAGGGTCTCAGCCTCAAATGTCTTTGAGATGAGGCAGATACAAGAGTGAGCTAGGAGTGTCAGAACAGGGAGTAGTGGGTCCTGTGTCCAGCGTGTATTGGAGAGCGCACACTTGCCTAAAGTCTTTCAGAATCCGTGACTTTTAAAAACGAGATGCCAGCCTGCATCACTCAGAGTCCCAACAGGAAACAGATGGCTTACTCTAATTAGGAGAATTTGGGCAGAGTTTATTTTCAAAAAATCTAATGACAAAGCAGGGTATAGAGGAGTACAAGAGAGAGCGCAGGACTCTGGGGGGAGGGAGAGGTGACCAGGGCTCTGATGGAGGGAGCAGAGTGACCTCCTGGTGGAGGAGCTGGGGAATAAATACATCACCCTCACTCTCTTTCCTCCCTCTCATCTCCTGGATCCCCACTTACCAAACCCCACAGGAACTGTGGCTGTGGACTTTTAAATGAGCAAGAAATAAAGTCCTTATTTAAACCACGGTTTTTTAGGGTCTTTTGTAAGAGCAATCTAACCCTGATCAATACACTCATAAAAGCAAGCATCTGCCAAGAAGATATAATAATCCTGAACTTATATGTTCAGGACTTATATTTATTTTAGTGAAACACATAAAGCAGATCTCGCAGGATTGCAAGAACAAAGTCACGAAGCTATAAACAAAGTGGGAAATTTTAATTAAACTTTCTTGAAATCAATGGGTCCAGTAGCAAAACATTAGTAAGGATACAGAAGTTTGAACAATATAATTAAGGAGCTTCATCTACTAGAGAAACATGAACTTTACACCCCCACACACAGAATAACCATTGTTTTCAAGCTCACATGGAACATTTTAAAAAATAGCACATGTGTGCTCATAAAGAAGTCTAAAAATTTTTTAAAGAATCAGTATCATTCAGTCATGTTCTCTAATCCCAATATAATCAAATGAGAAACCAACAATAAAAAGTTGGCCAAGGAGATCCAATATGTTTGTTAACTTAAAAACTCATTTCTAAATATTCATAGGATAAGGAGAACGTTATAATGGAAATTCTAAGATATTTAAAACTGAATAACAATAAGCTAAAGTGGAACTTGGAGGAAAAAGGATAGCCTTAAATACATTTACTAAAAACAAGAAGGATTGGCAACAAATGAATTAAGAATCCAATTCAAGACTTGAGGAAGAGACCATCAGAAAACCCGAAGAGAGGAGAAGATACAAAATAATAAAGATAAAGCAGAAAGTAATGATATGGAAAACAATGAAAAGTTGAACTAATTTTTTTAAAAGCCTTAATAAAATAAGCAGATCTTTAGCACAAGATACACAATATTGAGAACAAAAAGAAAGATATGACTAGAGATGTAACCAAAGTTTTAAAAAACCGTTAAAAAATACCAGGGGGATCAGGCAAGATACCAGATTAAGATAATACGAAAAACCCAGGAAATAAACCCAGAAGGAAGAAGTAGCTTGCAAGAGAAGTGGAGAGCAATCAAAAAAAAAATGATTAAGTGTGGGAAATTCAAACAAGCATGGACTTTATTAAAAAACTTTTAAAAGACTGATTTGGGGGTTAAAATAAGATAAGACTAAAAACTAGAAAACAATCAAATTATAGTCAGGAAGCTATGATCAGAGTTCAAAAGCATTCTAAGGTCCTTGATTGTTCTAGAAGAGGATATTGATTAACTTTAGACTGTTAACTGAGGTATGCATGTTAAAAATTTAAAGATGACTAACGAAAGAACAGAATAGAAATGCGTAGTATTTGTATAGAACTTACGCACATCCTCCCGCATACTTTAAATCCCCTCTAGATTACTTCTAATACTTAATGCAATGTAAATGCTGTGTAAGTAGTTGTTATACTGTATTGTTTGGGGAATAATGACAGGAAAAAAAGTCTGTACATGTTCAGTACAGACGCAACCATCCTAAGCTTTTCAATCCGTGATTGGTTGAACCCGCGGATGCAGAATCCGCAGATAGGGAAGGCCTACTGTATTCTACAGTAGTAGAGGGGAAAGAAAGGGAATGAAGACAGTCCAATCAGTCCACCTCCAGGCAGGAAATGACAAATGAAAAAAACAAAGAAAAAGCTCGGTGCAGTTGCCAGTTTCCAAGATGGCCCCAGGGATCGCTGCCTCCCAGGACCCATGCCCTTGTGTAGGCCCCTCTCCTAATGTGCTGGCTGGACTTAGTGACTTGTTTCTGTCCAACAGGATATGGTAGAAGTGATAGTCACTTCCAAGCAGGGCTGACTTCCTGGAAGTCAACACAAGTGCTTCCTGGAAGCACAACCTGTGCTCTGGTGGAGGACACCCTCCTCAGAAGGGCTTGTGCTTGATTTAATGCTCTGCTCTCGCTGACTTGAAATTCCTAACAATTTTTTAATTATGTACAAATTATGTAGCCAATTTTGCTTCCAAGATCAGGTTATAAATAGGGTTGCCAGATAAAATTCAGGAAACCCAGCCAAATTTGAATTTCAAATAAGCATGAATGATTTTTAATATAAGTTATGTCCCCTGCAAATATTGAAATATTGTCTGAAATTTAAATTTAACTGGGCATCCTGCATTTTTGTTGGCTAAATCTGGCAACCCTATTAGAAAAGACCCGTGGCTTCCATTTCTCTCTTTGAGCTCTCTATCTCTCTCGGGTCACTCACTCTAGGGAAGATGTGTCATGAGCAGCTCTATGGAGAAGCCCATGTGGTAGGAACTGAAGCTTCCTGCCCCTAGCCACGTGAGTGAACTTGGAAGCACATCATCCTCAACAGACCCTTCAGGTGGCTGCAGCCCTGATGGACAGCTTGACTGCACCCTCCCAGAGAGCTGCACCCGAATCGCCTAGCTACATGGCTCCCAGACTCCTGACCCTAAGAAATTGTGTGCAATAGTAAATGTTTGTTGTTTTGAGCTGCTCGGTTTTGGGGTAATTTGTTACATAGCAATAGATAACTATAGATATTATACATGGTAAATGGAATGCACAAAATAAGATTTAGAAATAAAATTTTAAATGCTGGTAATCACAAGAAATGTAAATAGACTGATTTCACCAGTTAATAGAGTATCAGGGTGAATGAAAACACACAGTCCAGCTATATGCTGTTTATGAGAGACATACCTAACACAAAAATATGGAAATATTGAAAGCAAAGATATGAAAGAAGATACTCCAGGTATAAGAGGCACTGTCCATTGTCTGATCAACAGCATGCCCCAAAGCTGTTGCACTTTGCTACAGAATCCTGATTTTTTATCAGGCAGTTGGCCAAAATCTGTTGGTCCTGGGAGGATTGTCTTTACCCCAGCCCCAGTTTATTTCTTGTAATGTAAAAGTACCAGCCCCAAAGGATGAATCACAATTTGGTCTAAGCCCATCATGGAATCCCATTTTTCTTGGTCAATGATTAGGGAAAAGGTGCTCATGTGACCCAGTTCTGGGAACCAAGATGTCAAGAGAAATCTTCTGGAAAATGTTTCCTTCCATTTTCCTTTCTCCTGCCTGGTACCTGGACACAATGCCTGAAAGTACAGCAACTTTTGTGCAGTCTTTTTTTTTTTTTTATTTTAAATTTTTGTTTATTTATTTTTCCCCCAAAGCCCCAGTAGATAGTTGTATGCCATAGCTGCACATCCTACTAGTTGCTGCATGTGGGACACAGCCTCAGCATGGCCGGAGAATCGGTGCGTCAGTGCGCGCCCGGGATCCGAACCTGGGCTGCCAGTAGCGGAGCGCGTGCACTTAACCGCTAAGCCACAGGGCCGGCCCTTGTGCAGTCTTGATGTAACAAACGTGAGCACAAAGGCCCACCAGCTGATGCTGATGAAGAGGGAACACAGAGCAAGCCTGGGCACCTGCAGGCATCACAGAGCAGCAAAGATAAAGCCTACGGCGGCCTCACTCTGGAATTTTTGTTATTTAAAGAAAACATACCCCAATTTATTTCAGCCGCTGAAGTTGTGTTTTGTTACTTGCAGCTAAATGCATTCCAAATGGGCACATCAGGCAAATAATAAGCCAAAGGAAGTTGGCATAGCTTTATAACTATCAGACAAAAGGGACCGTAAGTCAAAAGACATCATTACGGATAAAAGGATCATTACATAAGGATTAAGAAGGAAAATGTTACCAGGGAGATATAATTCTGAACTTCTTTGAACCTAACAGCATAGCTCTCAGATTTTGTGACGCCGAGTCAGCAAACTTCTCCTATAAAAGGACAGATAGTAAATATTTTAGACTTTGCTGGCGATACAGTCTCTATGTCGACTACTCAACTTTGCCATTGCAGTGAGAAAGGAATCATAGGTAATACGTAAATGAAAGAACATGTCTGTGTTCCAATAAAACTTTACAGAAACAAGGAATGGGCCAAATTTGGTCCACCCACCATAGTTGGATGATCCCTGATATAAAGCAAGCTTGAGACAATTTCCAAGAGAGATGGCTGGATCCATAATCCTCCTAAGGATTTTGTCTTTCTTCTCTCCATAGTTACTAAATCAAGCAGCCATAAGATTAGCAAATATACAGAATATTTAAATAACACAATTAAGAAGCTTGATCAATTGGAAAGTTGACATTCTTTTCGTGCAGTAAGGGAAAAGTTGCAAAAATTTATCACATATTAGATCACGGAGCAAGTATGCCCCCAGAGTGAAGAATTGATATTGTATAGGTAACCTTCTATGACCACAATACAATAAAATGAGAAAACCTTAACAAAAAGATAACCTCATGTTTAAAAACTAAAATCATACCTCCAAATATTTAATAGGACAAAAAAAATACAAAATATTAGGAATTGTCTGACAATGAAAGCATTACATTTTGAAATTTGAATGCAGCTAAAACAATCCTTGAGGGGATATGTATAGTACTCTTAAATACGTGTATTAAAGACTGAACATTATTAAAGATTGCACATTAATGAGTTTAGCATCCAACTTAGGAAATCAGAAAAAGACAACATAATAACACCCTCCCCAAAGAACAGGAAATAATAAAGGTAAGAGAAAAATCAATAAAACAGAAAACAAAGAAACAATACAGACGATCAATAAAACAAATGACTAATAAAATAGATATACCTTTAGCAAAATTGATAAGAAAAAGGAGAGAAGGCCTATATAAATAATATTAAGAATGAAAAGGGGAGTTAAGTATAGATAGATGTTTTTAAATCGTGGAAACAACTTTATGCAAATAAATTTGAAGATGTGAATGTGATGGATAAGTGTCTATAAAATATAACTTATCAAAACTGACTTAAGAAATGGAAATGAAAAATAAATAACATTAAAGAAATAGTTGTTCAGATTGTTCTGTTTTTATCTTTTAAATATCTCCTGGATCTGTAGTTATTGTATCCTTTTCATTCTTCATATTTATTTATTTGTGCCTTTCGTTTTTTATAAATTAGTCTCAGAATGTTGACTATTAATCTTTTCAAAGAACCAACTTTTGATAACATTAATCTTCTCAATTGTATCTTTGTTTTCTATTTTTTTAATTTTTGCTCTTCATCATTTCCTTTGTCCTACTGTCACATTCTATTTTTTAATCTATTGTTCTTTTTTGTTTCCTAAGTTAGACCAAGATATAGAATTTTTCAGCACCCCAGTTATTAATCACCTTCATTGCCCCAGAGGTAACCGCTATTCTTTTTTTTTTTTTTATAATTTTATTTATTTATTTTTCCCTCAAAGCCCCAGTAGATAGTTGTATGTCATAGCTGCACATCCTTCCAATTGCTGTATGTGGGACGCGGCCTCAGCATGGCCGGAGAAGCGGTGCGTCTGTGCGCGCCCGGGATCCGAACCCGGGCCGCCAGCAGCGGAGCGTGGGCACTTAACTGCTAAGCCACGAGGCCGGCCCAAACCACTATTCTGACTTTTATCACCGTGGATTAATTTTGCCCACTTTTGAATTTTATGCAAATGGAATAATAGATTATTTACTGTTTCTGGCTTCTTTCAATATTCTGTCTGTGAGGTTCATCCATCTTGTTGCCTGTTACAACAGTCATTTGAGTGTGATGTATTTTGGTTTGTAGCATCCCATTGTATGAATACACAACTTATTTTTCCATTCGATTGTTGAAGACCATTTGGGTTGTTTCCAGAAGTGTGTGTTTAAATTTCCAAACATGTGGGAATTGTTTATTGTTATCAATTCCTAATTGCATTTTGGTCAGAGGATATGGTGTGTATGACTGATTCTTGACGAGAAGACTTGCTTTATGGCCTGGCATATGGTCAGCGTTTGTAAATGTTCCATGCGTGCTTAGGAAGAATAAGTGTCGGGTGTTGGATTCTCTTTATGTCAATAAATCAAGAGTGTGAGTTGTGTCGTTCAAATCTTCCATGCCTTTACTAATTTTTTTCTGATTAGAAACACCAATCAATAAGTAAGAGAGGTTTTTTGAAATATCCCGCCTCAAGCTGTGTTGTCAATTTATTATTATTACTCATTATTTGGTTTGTCTCTACCATTTTGCCTTTTGCTTTTTATTTGTCCCACTTTCGCTCTGCTTTTTGTTCTCCTTTCTCGCCTTTTTAAAAGTAGACTGAGTTTTGATTTTCTTATTCCACTTTTTCTGTCTACTGGTTTGGAAGTCATTGACTTGACTCTATTCCTATTCTTAGAGTGGCTACCCTTAAAATTTTACATTCCATACTCAACAAAGCCTAAATTTAATATCCCGACCTTCCTTCCAAACAATACAAGGCCCTCAGAACCCTCTAAGTCCCATGGCTGTCCCCTTCCACCTTGCAATCAGGTTCATTGCAGTCCTTTTATTTTAGCCCACAAATTTGCCATCATGATCATTATATTATACTATGTTTGTTTAGATTTATGTACGTTTATCATTTTCTGTTCTCAACAATCCTTCTTGCATCTCATACTTTTCTTCAATCATTTTTCTTGTTTCTAAAGTACATAGTTAGATGTTCTTTTAATGTAGGTCTGTTGGTGGTGATTTTTAAACTTTTTTATTTTGAGATAATTGTATCTGGGAGCTAGGGAGAGCCTCTGATCTGAAACCATTTTAACACACTTCCAGGGTCCCTGTTCAACTTGCTCCTGCCCCGTCAGCCTCCTGATTATGGGGCTGAGAAGGAATTTACCTCTAGGTAACATTCCTCTCTAAATGTGTGCCTCTCATAGCTCTGGGTTCAGCTCACGATTTTGTTTTGTTTTGTTTTGTTTCGACTCCTTAGAGATTTCACGTCCTGGAAAACCAGCAATAAGATAAAAAATGATGGGTTTTTGCAGCCTCTAGTTGTTTTGGAATGGGGAGGCCTTTCCAAGTACCTAGTCCACCGTGCTGCTAGAAATGCATGTCCTTTCCATGCAAGTGTTTATAATTTTGCTCCTCTTGTATGTACTCTTGAGCGGTTGATATCATTGTTTTGCCTGTTTTAAAACTTCATATAATGTATCATACGGTACATATCTTTCTGCCTTTTCTCTTCAATATTATGTGTGAGATTTGTCCATATTAACACACAGCACCTCACTTAGACTCAGGCAGGTGAGTCCCAGGGCCCCACCCCAGCCCTCCTCCATGGGTTAAGGAAGCAGGGCCCACCCAGAACCCTTCCTTCTCTTTTCTAAACCATGGTCTGGGTACCCAGAATCCTGGAATTCCCCTTGCGCCAAGGGCCCAGAGCCTGTTTGCAAGGCCAGAGCAGTCATTTCCCTAGAGTTCCTCCTGAGGGTGACCATGCAACCGTACACATCCTAACCTAAGGAGTAGCCAGGCCTGCCTGTTTGTGGGGGCTGGGGTTAGTGGACAGAGTTTGGGCAAATGGGCTGAAGTGTCCACAGGCATGCACTTGAGGTCCCTCACTGTGTGGGATGGAGCCGGAGTGGGAAGAGAATAAGGGTGGACCCTGAGCCTCCAGATTACTCTTGCCCTAGGCCTCATAAATATTAGGGGCAGGCCTGTCAAAATATATATTTACATATCTCCAGTACATTCATCTTAACCATCTATTTTATAGCTCCAGCGTGACTGATTTATACATTACACATTAGTCTTTTGTTTCTAATTTTTCGCTCCACACAGGGTTGTAATGAACATTCTTGTACTTGTCAAGAGTTAGGATTTATTTCTAGAAGTGAATTGCTAGTTTAGAGGGTATGCACATGCTGGACTTTACCAGATTTTGCAGATTGTTTTTCAAAGTGGTTATAATTTAAACTCTCTCTAGCATTAACAAGAGTGCCCCTTGTTCCACATAGTTTGTTGTTAGTGCTGTCGAGTTGATTCTGACTCCTAGTGACCCTGTGTACAGCAGAGCGGAACCCTGCCCAGTCTTTTTATGCCATCCTCTCACCTTGACAGTGCTATTTCAGACAATGCTCTGCTGCTATTTATAGAGTTTTCATGGACAATTTTTGTAGAAGTGAGTGGCCTTCTGCCTCATCTGTCTTAGTCTGAAGCTCCGCTGAAACCTGTCCACCATGGGTGACCCTGCTGGTATTTGAAATACCCATGGCATTGCTTTCAGCATCACAGCAACATGCAGCCGCCACAGTATGACAACTGACAGGTGTGGTTCCCTGACTGGAAATGAACCTGGGCTGTGTCAGTGAGAGCACTGCCTCTTAACCGCTAGACCACCTCCATGTGTTCACCTACAGAACATAGTCAGACTGGAAATGCTGCCAATCATTGCATTATCAATTTGAGATATAAAATTCTATCTCATTGTTTTAATTTGCATTCCAATAATTACAAGTAAGGTTAAACATCACTTCATACATATTTGTATGGCTTTCCTATTTATATCTTTTACTTGTGTTCTATTGAATTATTTGTAATTTTTGTATTGATCTGTAGTTTTTTATGTAGTCTGTATACTAATGCTTTGTCTGTTGTGTGCATTATATATACATATCTTCTCCCAGCCTTGTGGCTTGGCTTTTAATTTTATCACATTTTTAATTTTATTTATTTATTTTTTCCCCCCAAAGCCCCAGTAGATAGTTGTACATCATAGTTGCACAGCCTTCTAGTTGCTGTATGTGGGACGCGGCCTCAGCATGGCCGGAGAAGCGGTGCATCGGTGCGCGCCCGGGATCCGAACCCGGGCCGCCAGCAGTGGAGCGCGCACACTTAACCACTAAGCCATGGGGCCGGCCCTAATTTTATCACATTTTTGCAATACAATTCTTTGGAATTTTAATGTAGTCAAATCTATTGGTATCTTCTTAATTGTTTAGGCTTCTTGTAGCTTGTTTAAGAAATCATGATTTCTAGAAAAGATTTTCCTTTGAAAGTTTTGTTTTATTTTTCATATTTAGTATCCTTATTTAGTATCCCTCTGCATTGACTTTCGTGATCAGAGTGATATAGGGGTGTGATTCTCTTGTTTCTACGTGGAAAACCAATTTTACCACCACCATTTATTGGAGGGAACTGATTTAAATGCCACCTGAGACATAAGTTGAACTTCCAGTCTGCACAGCTCTGTCTCTGAGCTCTCATTTCTGCCCCGTTTATTTATTAGTATGTCCCTCTGCCAATATCTCCCTGTCTTATATATTTGGAGGGTGATTCTTCTCACTGGTTCATTTTCTTCAAAGTTGCCTTGGCCACTCTTGGCTATTTGTTCTTTCATATAACGTAAGGTAAGCTTGACATGTTTCCCAAAATACTAATTTTAAAAACCCTTTATTTAACCCTTTACTGAAATTGAAATAAGTTTATAGATCAATTTGAGGAGAACTGACATTTTTACAATTGTCTCTCCTTCTACAAGCAAGTTACACTTCTCCATTTATCTGTATCTCTTGAATGACCATCAATCAAGCTTTCTAATTTTCTCCGTAAAAATCGCACATCTCTTAGGTTTATTCCTAGGCACTTAATAGTTTTTTGTGCTTTTATAAATAGCATTTTCTGTTTGTTGCTGGTGTTTAGAAATGAGATGCCTGAACTGTCAAGAATGTGAAGGGTCTGGGAGTTTACCCTTCTCAGATCCTTAGCTACCACAGTGTCATGGATGCTGGCAGAAGACACAAGACTCCTGGGTCAGAGACAAATGACTTTATTACTCTTGGCTCAGCAAGCAGCACAAGCTTCACGTTTGAGTCAGAGGTTCTACTAGTCCCCCAAGTCCCACGGGGATGTTGCACGTGCAATGAGTGAGTCTGCATCATCGCTGAGGAACTCTGAGCTTATGGGACCCAAATGCCTGATCTTTGCTGCAGAGGGAGACATTATCTTCATTATATTGGACAGAAAGCAAATTTGCCTTCTGCTCTAGAGGGAGACGCTCATTTTATATTCTGAAGACGGTTGACATACAAACATCCTTGAAAAGCTTGTTCAAAAAAAATAGATGTATATATATACATAGTCTGGAACAAAAGGGCAGTTAGTGCCCCTGTTTGCAAGGCATTCAGAAATGCAACAGACCCATGGAAAATTCTCTCTCAACATGAATCTTCTCAATAGTTTTAATAGTTTGTCTATAGAATCTCTTACATTTTCTAGGTAAACAATCACATGATCTACAAGTATATAATGGCCATTTTGTTTCTTCCTTTCCAATGGTTTATACCATGTATTTCTTTTTCTTTTTCTTATTGCACAGGCTAGGAAGTCCATCTTTGAACAGAAACAAGAATAGTGACCATCCTTTTTAGTTTCTGATTTTAAAGGGAATGCTTATAACTTTTTACTGTAAGTGGAACGTTTACTATGAGTTTTAGAAAGATATCCTTTATGATGTATCACATTAAGGAAGTTCCCTCCTATTCCTAGTTTGCCAAGAATTTTTATAAACTGCTTAATTTTATCAAATGCCTTTTCTCCATCTGTTTTATTTTGGTATTTTAATCTGTTAATGACAGATTAAATAACTTAAAATTAAAATTAAATAACTTAAAATGACAATTTTCTAATGTTGAAGTACTCTTGCATTCCTGGAATAAACCCAACTTGGTCATGATATATTTTTTAATATATTACTGTATTTAGTTTGATAATATTGTTTTATTTAGGTATTTGCATCTATATCCATAATTGAGATTGATCTAAAATCTTCCTGTGTCAAATTGTCCTTGTCTAGGATGGATACCAAGATTATGCTAGTCACATAGAATCCAATGGATAGTTTTTCCTCTTTTTCTATTTTTTTGGAGCCATTTGTTATAAAAGATGGACTGTCTGCTCTCTGGCTACGCACCTGAGCCCACACTTGATTATCATAGCCACATGCCACCAAGGGGGGACAGGAGAGGCAAGACTGAGACTGTGAGCCCACGACATGTGAAATGGGGGTCAAACCATCTACTTCCCCAGGCAGTGATGGCCTTGATGGAGGTTAGGTTAGCAGATCCCTTAGCTCTCACACTAAGCTAAGCCCTCCGACTTTACATCATCAATTATAAAAGTAATATTTTGTCTTCCATAATTACTTTTTTTTTTTTGTGAGGAAGATCGGCCCTGAGCTAACATCTGCCAATTCTCCTTTTTTAGCTGAGGAAGACTGGCCCTGGGCTATCATCCGTGCCCATCTTCCTCCACTTTATATGGGACGTCGCCACAGCATGGCTTGACAAGTGGTGCGTCGGTGTGCGCCCGGGATCCGAACTGGCAAACCCCAGTCCACCACAGCAAAGCACGTGCACTTAACTGCTTGCGCCACTGGGCCAGCCCCCATAATTACTTTTTTGCTTTATTTCCCAGCATGTCAGAATCAGGCTCAGGAGGAGAAGGACTATTTAAAGGAGACCCCCTTGGAGGCCCAAACTGGCAGATACACAGAGAAAACTCAGGCAATTGATTAGAGGGTAATCAACACAGTAATTAATTAGAGAAATATTCCCCAGTGTATGGTACAGGCACCCCTGCTGTGGGTGATATTTAGTGGTGGATGAATAAACCTCAGTTATCTTAATAGTTATGTGTCCATTTTAATAGAGATTAGAAAATATAACTATATAATTACAAACAATAAGAGATACAACTATAATGTCAAACTTGCAATTTTAAGGGTATAGTATAGGACTACAATAGTCAATTTAAAGAAAAATAATACCATAAATAAATATTAATTCAGGTAGTAAGAAGACATGGCAAAAATTGAGACAATGGTATGAAAATAAACAAAGTTTGGAAAATATTCAAGAAAAGGCCTATTTAGTGAATAACCAGCCAGCATCAGCCACCAACTTCCCCCTGCAAACACACATACCGGGATCATACAGGGAGGGGGACAGATTAAAAAATGAGAAAGAACTACTTTCTAAAGAAATTAAGTGATCTTTCTCAAAAGGACTAGAATTCCTACTTGGGGTGTTGGGGTCAAGAGTAAATCTCTCCTTATCTTGGCTCAGAGTGGGAGTCTGCTTGCCTATCTGCCTCCTTGCCACATGCCTGCTGGTTGATCTCCTTACTCAGTAAGTGTAAGGACAAATTAAAGACATTTTTAGATGTGCAAAGATTCAGACAGCTTTCCTTCCATGCACCCCTTTTTTAAATGTTATATGAAGACATATTCCAGCAAAACAGAAACAAAACCCAAGAAAGAGGGAGAGAGAACAGATTCACAAAACAGTGGCATTAACCCAGGAGTGCAATGAATAGAAATTCCAGAGGTCCATAAAGCCATCAGTCAAAATTAGAACAGGAAGTCAGAGGATTTAGAGAAGAACGTTTTTAAGAATAAAATGGGCTTCATTCAACAAATAATGTAATTAAGAAGCTGGAAGATTTTAATGACCTGATTAAAAAAGGCATATGTTTCTTTTCTCAAGAAGGAAAGAGAAAAGCAATTAAAAACTGCAGGAGAACAAAAAGTTGTATAAGAAAGTCATGGGCCAAATATGAAAGGAATTAAAATATTACATGACTGACTGTCTGAGGGAGAGTAGGAAAATGCATTTGAACTTGAAGCCTGCAGCATATTTCTTGAAGCAGCATTTAAACCACAAGATTATAATTCCTTCTCTATGGGTCACAGGATGCTAGTTAGCTCTGCAGAGAACAATGTTTACACATCATAATATTAAAAAGAATACTGGAGCCAGCCCTGATGGTCTAGTGGTTAAAGTTCGGCACTCTCACTGCTTTGGCAGCCCGGATTCGCTTCCCGGGTGCGGAACCACACCACCTGTCTGTCAGTTGCCATGCTGTGGTGGCGGCTCATACAGAAGAACTATAAGGACTTATAACTAGGATATACAACCATGCACTGGGGCTTTGGGGAGGAAAAAAAAAAGAGGAAGCTTGACAACAGATGTGACCTCAGGGAGAACCTTTCCCTGCAAAAAAAAAAATATATATATACTTTATTAATTTTCAGTTTTTGAAATTCACAGATAGACAGCAAATAAAACCAGAACATTTAAAGTATGGATACAGAACTAGAAGCAAATGTAGTGGTTTAGTGCGAAGAGTTAGGAGGAGGGAGGGCAAGAGTGATAACAGATGTCTTATCTTGTACATTGGGGAATCAAGAGAGATTGCGTAAAATCAGTGGCACAAAAAAGAAGAGCTGGAAAATGCGTAGCTAACCAAACTCTGGAGGGAAGTTACCTTTGCTCAACTTCTCATCTTTCATAGCAGGACCCTGTGCCAGACTCTGTTAGTTCTTCAGTAACCACCTCCCCTGCTTCCTTAAGTCATAGAACCCTTAGATTTCACTGGGCACATGGCTACTCACAGAAAAATTATATTCCCCATCCTCCCTTCCAGCTACAGGTGACCGGGTGACCAAATTCAGCCCAACTGGATGTAAGCAGAAGTGATGTGCCTCTCCACTAGCTGGAGTATGGATGCGATCGGCCATCTCTGACCCAGGCCAAGAGTTTTTGCCATAAATAATAATAGCTACACTTATATATATGCTATGTGTCAGGCACTTTTCTAAGTGCTTTGCGTATATTAACTCATTTAGCCCAATGAGGATGTGTACGTATTAGTTTCGTGTTGCTGCTGTAAAAAATTACCATGAATTGAGTGGCTTAAAACAACACAGATCCATTCTCTTACAGTTCTGGAGGTCAGAAGCCTAAAATCAAGGTGTCAGCTGTGGCTGCTTCTTTCTAGAGATTCAGGGAGAATCCATTTCCTTGCTTTTTCAGCTTCTAGTAGCCACCTGCCTCCTTTGGTTCACGATTCCATCCCCATATCCGTATAATCTCTTGCCTCTGCCATTACATCTCCTATTACTACTTTGATTTCCTGTCTCTCTCTTATAAGGATGCTTGTGATTACTTTGGGCCCACCCAGGCAATGCAGAATAATCTCTCCATCTCAAGATTCTTAATTTAAGCACTTCTGCAAAGTCCTTTTTGCCATGTAAGGTAACATTCACAGTTTCTAGGGATTAGGAGATCTTTGGGGCAACATTATTCTCCCTACCTCAGATTGATACTATATTATCCCTGTTTTACAGATGATGAAACTCAAGCACAGAGAAGTTAGGTAGCATGCCCAGGGTCACACAGCTCGTAAGTGGCAGACCCATGACTTAAACCTGGACAGTCCGGACAGAACCTGTGCTCATCATCACGACCCTCTTCTAGCTGGGAGAATTCTGGCTTCCTGATGACTATAGAGCCTCCTTTCCAGCCCTGGATAGCCTGCAGAGAAAAATTAACTTCTGTCTTTCTGTGCCACTGTCTTTTGGGGATTCTTTGTTACAGTAGCTATATTCTAATACAGGAGTCAATAGCTACTCTACATAATTAAAAATGATGATTTTGGGCCGGCCCCGTGGCTTAGGGGTTAAGTGCGCGTGCTCCGCTGCTGGCAGCCCGGGTTCGGATCCCGGGCGTGCACCGACGCACCGCTTCTCCGGCCATGCTGAGGCCGCGTCCCACATACAGCAACTAGAAGGATGTGCAGCTATGACATACAACTATCCTCTGGGGCTTTGGGGGAAAAACAAATAAGTAAAATCATTAAAAAAAATAATGATTTTATCTTATTCTGAATGGCTTGAATCTTTTACAAGGAAAATGTAGTTTTTATTCATTTCAAATGTGTTTAAATTGGAGGACACGACTGCCAATCTGTCCACATGACACCCTTACTTAAACCCTCCAGGGACTCCACTGCCTTTGGGATCAAGACCAAACTCCTCAGCCTAGATTCAAAGTTGGCCCCTCACCCATCTTTCTCTTTCTCATTGCTCCTCTTTATGGGAACATCCTCAGGCCACACTAGTATTACCGTGGCCTCAGAACAGACCTCTGGCCATGCCCACTCCTTGCCTTTGCTCATGCTGTCACCTCAGAATTCCATGCCCAGAATCTTGCCCTTTCTTCCTCTTCCACTCCTGCCCAGCCTCTCACTCAAAGCCCATCTGTGAACTCCTATTCATCCCTCAAAATCCAGCCCAAGTTACCCCTGGAACGTTTTTCTGTTTATCTTGGTCTTTCTCTGTCCTGTTAAAGATTTTCCTCAAATGTCTAGTGATCCAAGTCATAGTTAGAAACCCCCCCAGTCTACACAAACACACACACACACACACACCCCTCCCAGGAAGATCAGGTCTCTCCTTCTTTTCTTTCCCCATGTGTGTTCCTGTGTTGAAGTAACCACACCAGCACACATTTACTGTGATCATTGTTTATTTTTATTTATTTATTTATTTTCCCCCCAAAGCCCCAGTAGATAGTTGCATGTCATAGCTGCACATCCTTCTAGTTGCTGTATGTGGGACGCGGCCTCAGCATGGCCAGAGAATCGGCGCGTCGGTGCACGCCCGGGATCCGAACCCGGGCCGCCAGCAGCGGAGCGCGTGCACCTAACCGCTAAGCCACGGGGCCGGCCCTGTGATCATTGTTTATTACTAACATTATCTATTATTTTACGATTTAGATATTTAGCAGCCTCCAGGACCAATGTATGACTCAAAATAAAAACAATACAAATGACAAGATAAGCATGAGGAGGTCTGATGAAGTCCTGATTCTTCCCATGATGACCACCCTGATTTTTTAAAATACTCAATTATTTTTAATAATATCATGCATATGAATGGGTAAGTCTCTGTCTGGCTGGCGCTCAGCACCTCCTGCTCTGCACACCTGCCCGTTCACAGTGAACCCTTACACAGCCCTCCTGCTCTGCACACCTGCCCGTTCACAGTGAACCCTTGCACAGCCCTCCTGCTCTGCACACCTGCCCGTTCACAGTGAACCCTTACACAGCCCTCCTGCTCTGCACACCTATGGCAAAGGCTCCTGGTGGTCTCAGAACCAGTGAAATGAGGCATGGAGAGGTTGTATTCATTTCCCATGGCTGCTATAACGGTTGACCACAAACTTAGTGGCTTAAAATAACAGAAAGTTTTTTCTTTCACTTCTGGAGGTTTTGTTGTTAGTGCCGTCGAGTTGATTCTGACTCCTAGCGACCCTGTGGACAGCAGAGCGGAACCCTGCCCGGTCTTTTTGCACCATCCTCTCACCTTCCTGAGCTATATCAGACAATGCCCTGCTGCTATTCATAGGGTTTTCATGGCCAGTTTTTTCGGAAGTGGGTGGCCAGGTTCTTCTTCCTAGTCTGTCTTAGTCTGGAAGCTCTGCTGAAACCTGTCCACCATGGGTGACCCTGCTGGTATTTGAAATATTGGTGATAGCTTTCAGCATCACAGCAACACACAGCTGCCACAGTAGGACAACCGACAGATGGGTGGTGTGGTCCCCTGACCAGGAAATGAACTAGGGCCAGGGCGGTGAGAGCACCGAATCTTAACCACTAAACCAACAGGGCTGGCTGGTGCCCAGAAGTCCAGAATGAGTCTTATGGGGCTAAAATCAAGGAATCAGCAGGGCTGCATTCCTCCTGGAGCTCTCAGGGAGAGTCTATTCCTCACCTTTTCCAGCTTCTAGAGGCTGCCATCCTTCCTTGGCTCGTGGTCTCTTCCAGCATTGGCATCACTCCAACTTCTGCTTTGTCATGACATCTTCTCCTTCTGACCCTCCTGCCTTCTCTTAGAAGGACCCCTGTGATCACATTGGGCCCAACTGGATAGCCCAGGATAATCTTTCCATCTCAAGATCCTTAACTTAGTCACATCTGCAAAGTCCCTTTTGCCATGTGACATATTCACTGGTTCCAAGGATTAGGACCTGGACATCTTCAGGGGCCATTTTTCAGCCTATCACAGAGGTGAAGTGACTGGTCCAAGATCACACAGTGGTAAGCGCAGAGCCAGGAGGCTCACCTTGGCCCCAAAACTGTACTCCTAACCTCCTCTCAATGTGACACTGAACAGACGGAGGGGTTGGTTCTTTCTTCAGGTCCACAAGCCCTATCATTGTTGGTCCCATCCCGTACCCTGCCCTGACTCCGCAGGCTCCCACCCTAATGTATTTGATACCCATCCCCATCCATTTGTTTACATGGGGGTCTGCCCAGCCTAACCGGGAGGGCCTCCGTCTCTGCAGCCTATCTGCCATCAGTGCTTGTTGAGTGAATATATAAGTGAGTGAAGACAGAAGACTGCTGTCTCCAGCCCCTTCCCTCTTGCCCCTGCCCCTGGCTGGAAGATGCTCTGTAGCTTGTGAAGCCACCAAGGATGCCTGACCCTGGGCCCTGGGCCCCCAGCTCTCCCAGTGGATGTCAGTCCCCTTCCAGCCACCCAAACCCTGAAGGAGGGCTGGCCCTTCCCAAGGAGAAAAAGCAAGAGGCTGAGTGCCCGGCTTGGAGATGGAGGACATGAGGTCCCTGGGTCCCTCCCGGGGGCGTGGCACTCTCTCAGGAGCTCCAGAGGTCAGCGCTGTTGGGCCCAAGGACCAAAACACTCCTGCTGCCTCAGCGGCCTGCCTAGACTCAGCCCTCAGAATCCCCCTTTCTGGACCCACAGCCCAGCCACTGCTGGCCCTCCCCTCCCCCCATCCCACCCTACTGCTTGTGTTCTGATCTCTGTTCTTCTAAGAAGCACCTCTGCACTGCCCATAGTGTTCCCATCCGCGTCCCAGGCCTGTGGCAGCATTAGCAAGTTGAAAACCCAATTACATTGCGATTACTCTAGTCCTAGCCAGACAGAGGTTACTGTAAGTCACACTGGAATTGGGAGGGAGGGGCAGGTAGCAGCTGGGGCCAGTGCCCCAGCTGACACTTAACGATAGATGTGACAGGGACCTGTGGCTCAGAGGCTCAGGATTAGCTCATCAAGGCTGGAGCTGGCTGGTTCCAGGAAGGAGGTCGTGTGGCTACCAGTTGACTGACAGCTCGGGCAAAGCAAAGGCTTCAGGCTGGCTCTCCCCAGGCGCAGGAGGCTCCAGGGCTGAATGCCCAGCCTGGAGATGGAGGACATGAGGTCCCTGGGTCCCTCCCCTGGGCACAGGGGCTTTGCCAGGAGCTCCCAGAGGCAGTGTTTTGGGCCCAAGGAGCAAACCATCCCAGCTCCTTGTGGAGCCCCTCTTGGGACCCCAGGGTTTCTCTGAGCATGCACCCAGGGGTCTCTCCCTCATGCTCACCTGGGTTGAATAACTGGTGTCTCTCATCCTCAGGCCATGGCTGAGAGAGCCAGACTCAGGACCAGAGAGACCTAGGGGCCCAGAGCCTCCTGCCTGGCCGGGGTCTGGTAGGATGGCCTGGGGAGCAGCCATCTAGGGGACCACGGGATGAAGAGGTGGTTTGGCAATTGGGATCCCTCTTAAAGGGAGATAGGATGGGCTTCATGAATTTGGACATTGTGGGTGTGGGGATGGATTTTCAGTTACCACTCCTTCCCCACACAGACACTCGCACCCCGATGTGTAAAGATTTGGGGGGACCTGGGGAGCCCCTTGCTCACTCCAACCCAGAGTGTCTGGGAGGCCCTGAATTCCAGTGTTCTGAGCTCCGGGCTGGGTTCTAAGTCTGGGCTGTGCTGGGCTCAGCCGCTGCCCACCGCCCACGCAGACACACGTGGGTCTGTACCTTTCGCATCACCGGCTGCACCTTGTTGGCTGCAGCTGTCATTTGAATGCCCCCGCAGGGTCTGCTTCCCATCCCCCCACGTGCAGCAGCCCCCTCCCCAGCCCCGACAGCAAACCGCCACAGCTGTAGCTGGGGGGGTTAATGTGGAGGGATTAGATGAGTCATCACTGTGGGGGCAGACGCACCGAGTTCCACAGATACACATTCACAGAGCCATGGACACAAAGGCAGGCACACACTCACATTCTCACACTCACAGGGGAACACACTAGCCAATGCCATTCAAAGTCACAACTGCACATTCAGACACAGAGAGAGATACCCACCACCCACACACATACACTCCTCACAGACACAAACACCAACACACACAGAGACAAATCAAGACGGATACTGACACCTCCCACCCGGGGTGAGCCCCAGTCACCAACCCAGAGCTTGTCCCCTACCCATATGCACACTCGGAGACACAAACACACACACAGTCAAACATTGGATTCCCCAGACACACACTCATAGCCCTTACTTGAATACCGACACACACACACACACACACACACACACACGCCAGCCTCTCCTCTCTCAAGTCCCCTCATCCCCCTCCCTCTGCCGGCACTCGGGCAGGCAGGACAGAGCTCTGGACCCACGGGGATGCTGTGACCCATTCCCCACTGTGCGGATGCTGCACCCACCCAGGGACAGAGTTCTGCCCTGGGGGAGCTTCTGTCCCCCTCCCCCCCGTTCTGGGGAGCTGAAGGGGTCGCCGGCGGGTCCCCTGTGCTGCCCCAGCCCCCCTCCCACACACTCTAGGCCTAACTGCGCATCTCCAGCTCCTTTGAAAAAGGGCTTTGGTTGCAACAGGGAAGATGGAGCTTACGTCTCAGGAATCAGCTCCCAGGAGGGAAGGAGTCTCCGAGGTGAGAGAGGAGAGTGGCTCTGATGTGTTAGAAAGGTCCTGTCCTGAGGCAAGGGACAGCTAAGGTGACTGCCTGATGCCCAAGAGGTCACCCTTCCCCTACCTGTGATTCCTGGAGGGCCTGACCTTTACGCCTGTGCACCTGCTCTTTCCTCTCCCTTGCATCCTCTTGCTGCTTCCACAATCCCCCCTGCAGGGCTATCCTCACATCCTTCAGGTCTCCACGTTCCTGCTCTAGGAAGCCTGTCCTGACGCCCTGGCTGAGTCCATCTGTCCTTCTGTGCCCCACAGCCCCTTGGGTCCCCTCATAGCTCTCCTCACACCATAGAGGCCTTGCCTGGCTGTGAGCCCACCTGCCTCCAACCAGCCTGCACCCACCTGGAGGGCAAGGCGCCTCTGTCTGTTGAGGGAGACGGGTAGACCTGGAGAGGAGCACAGGCTTGACTTCCAGCTCTGCCTCTGCTGTGTGACCCTGGGCAAGTCACTGAGCCATGTGAGCCAAGTATCCTTATCTGTAAAATGGAAACAGTAACAACTGCCTCACTGGGTTGGCCTGAAGATTAAATGAGATATGCATGGAGGAGACTACACAGTGGCAGCTATATTATTATAGCTCATTGTCTGGCACACAGCTTAGCAAATGTTTGTTGAATTAATCAGGCCCTCTGGCTCCCACCCTCTTGCTTTCACCTACGGTCCCTGTCTTGGGAGGGAGAAAGCACGAATGACCAAAAAGGATTGGGAGGCAGATAGCATCGGCGGCTGGGAGATGGGCCGGCGGCTGGGAGATGGGCCGGCGGGGCCTCCGGCATCGCTGGGAACTAGCTGCTCCAGCAGCAGCCGGAGCTCGGCGGGAGGCGGTGCAGGCTCCGTCTCTCACCCCTGTGACCCACCTGTGCCATCATCCTCGTCAGCTAGGTGAGGCAGCGAGGAGAGGCGGAGCTGTGATCCACCTCCGCACTGAGGATCTCCGAAGCTGCCCAGGGCCGGCCGGCACACAGTAGGTGCGCTCTGAATGCAGACTGGCCGGAGGCATAAATATTGAATGAACGCGAACGATATGAATGAACGGATGGACGCATGAATGGAGGTGGGATGGAAGCGTGAAGTGGGAGGTGAGGAGGAACGAGCATTTCCCTCCGCCCTCCTCGTCTGGGCCTGGGAGGCATGAAGCCGAGACCTGCTGGGGGCTCTCCTCCCCGCCCTGCCCCTCCCGCTGCGGCCCCCCCTCCCCGCGGCGCGCAGCCCGGCGGAGCCCGCGCCGAGCCACAGCCCGCGTTGGAGCCGGGGCTCGCGCCCAGCCGAGCGAGCCGAGGCAGCGCAGCCTTGGGAGGGGGCTGCCCCGGCCCCCTCCTCCAGCCCCAGTCCCCAGGAGCCCGGCCTTCGGGGCAGGGCGGCAAAGTCCCCGGTGCAAAGTGCGGGGACCAGCAGCCGAGGACGCCGGGGTCCCGGAACCAACAGGTGCGGGGCGTTAGGGAACCCCAGGCCCGGGGTGGGTGTTCCAAAGGACCCACGGCGGGAACCAAGAGTCTCGGGGAATAATCTGGGTGCTGGGAGGCTGGGTCTCCAGCAGGCTCTGCCCTCCTCCCGGCAGGCTCCTGCAGAACCCCTAGCGCCCTCGCTCCCCCAACCCCTTGCAGCCCCCCACAGCCCCCCACAGCCTCCGAGGTGCAGGGAGGTCCCGCTGAGGGAGTGGGTCCGCCGGCGCTCAGTGGGGGTATGGAGTCCTTCCCCCTCCCCCAGGGGACTCGCAACCCTCCTACACGCGTCCGGGGTCGTCGCTGCCCAGCCTGGGGAAGGAGGGGTCTGAGCAAGCCAGGAGGGGCGGGGAGCGAGGCCGTATTTATGAATGGAGAGAGCGGCCTGCCCACCGGCCCAGCGACCCCTGGTGGCTGCCGGGGCGCACCGCGGCCCCGGGGATTCAGGGGGTGCCTAGTAGGGGCCTGAGAGGCCTGGCTGCTGGGACTGGGGCTCTCCCCTTGCTTCCAGGGAGGTCGTCAGTTCCTCCCTGCATCCCTTCACTGTGTGTGTGTGTGTGTGTGTGTGTGTGTGTGTGTGTGTGTCCCACAGGGGAGGATCTGGCAGGTCTGGTGGGCGGGGCCCGGGTCTCTAACACGGCCCTTGACCATTTTTTTCAACCGAAAACTCAGGCCTGTGGACTAACACAGGACAAAACATTTGCAATCGGGATGCCTTCCCCTCCCAAATATGTGGTGTTGGGTGGATTCAGACAGACCTGGCATAGTAGCTGTGTGACCTTGAGGAAGGGGTTCAACCTCTCTGAGCTTCCGTCTTCCCGTCGTCAGGCAGGGTTCCCTAATAAGGGTAACCGGTAATGGCCGTGAGGCTGGCTTCCCCTGCCAGTTTCTGGGCAAAGCACTTGACATGCATTAGAGCTCATTATTCCTCACCCCAGCCCCAGGTACAGCTATTGTTCTATTGGACAGATGGGGAAACCAAGGCTGAAAGGGGCGAGGTACGTTACCCAAGAGCAGTTTGTATGGACTTGGGATGCAGGCCAGGTCTGTCTCTCTCCACCGATAACCCCACCACTGTGAGAATTAAGAGGGAGCTTATATGCAAATTGCCTGGCACACTCCCTAATGTTTCCTTTCTTCCTTCTTCCCTCCCTTCCTTCAGGAGGTTTGGGGCTGGGACCCCAAAGACCTGGGTGCAAGACTTTGGGTCCCCTGAAGGAAGTGGGCTGAGGCCTGGCCCACGCTCCCCTCCCTCGCAGAGCCCAGGATGCTCCTTGGTGGCAGCGGCTCCTGAGCTCATGGAGCCCTCAGCCACCCCAGGGGCCCAGACGGGGGTCCCCACTGGCAGCGGGGAACCGTCCCCGGTGCCTCCTGACTACGAGGACGAGTTTCTCCGCTATCTGTGGCGTGATTATCTGTACCCGAAGCAGTACGAGTGGGTCCTCATCGCAGCCTACGTGGCTGTGTTCCTCGTGGCCCTGGTGGGCAACATGCTGGGTAGGTCTCTAGGTCCCTGTGGTGCTCTGGGCTTCCCCTGGGGACTGGCAGGGGTCCCAGGCCTCTCCCCCTCCCCCCGGCTCCTACCTCTGGTTTGCCGGTAGTGTAGGGGAGGGGGCTCCCCGATGGGTGTGGCTCTGCCCTGGCTTTTCCTCATCCTGGCCCCACCCCGCAGTCTGCCTGGCGGTGTGGAGGAACCACCACATGAGGACGGTCACCAACTACTTCATCGTTAACCTGTCCCTGGCCGACGTGCTGGTGACGGCCATCTGCCTGCCTGCCAGCCTGCTCGTGGACATCACTGAGTCCTGGCTCTTCGGCCACGCCCTCTGCAAGGTCATCCCCTATCTACAGGTGAGCTCTGCCCAGGTGCCCCTCATCACCCCTCTGTCACATCAAGTGCTAAAACCATGGCCTCGCATAGGTCTCAGTGACCCCCAGACTCACCTTTCAGACAGGACACGGTGGCTCAGTACCTCTACAGTGTCATCCTCCACTGTCAGTAAGGGCAGGCCACCAGGCCAAGACTCAAGGACACAGACACAGCCCCACATACTCATACAGAGATCCCCTCCTGGTCACACCCACAGACATATACATAGCCGTGTGTGGGCACAGGTACAGTCACCTCCAGGTACATGGGCACACGGTGGAGGAGAGGCACAAGCCCACAGTGAGAGATACAGTAGACACTGGGCCTGCCTCCTGATCCCAAGGGGGGCAGATTTGAGGGGGCCTGCTGGAAAGAGTCTCCTCCCCTCCCCTTCCACCCGTGGCCAGGCCCTTCCCTTCCCCCATGGTGGAATCAGGATGTCCAGATGGGTTAGTGGGGCAGAAGGAAGGCTGGTTCTTTAATTGCATCCTTTGACACTTTCCCTGTACCCCAGGGGGCTGGGTCACTCCGGGAGGCAGCGCCTACCTACAACTCTGGCCTAGACTCATCTCTGCCTCCCAGAATGAGGCCTCTTTTTCCTGACAGTCTGGGCAAGGGCTGGCACCCTAGGGCAGAGAGAAATGCCTCTTGGATTTCCCACCGTTTTGAGGTTTTCCCCTCAACTGGTTAACTCTGGCATTGCTGAGAATAAAGATAGGCAGGTAAGGAAATTCACCTTAGGCAAAGTATTTAACTTTTCTATGTGTCAGTTTCTTCATCTGTAACATGGGAGTAAGAGTACCCACCTCATGGGATTGTTGTGAGGATAATGAGAACAGTCTGGCACATAGTAAATTCCCTAAGTGTAAGTTATTATTCATAGTGTGTGCCAGGTCTTGAGCTGGACATTTTCCATCTACGATTTCATTTATTCTCACAAGAATCCTGACAGGCGGATGGTATATTCCCATTCTGCAGATGAGGCTCAGAGAGGGTGAGTGATTTGCCCAAATCTACATAGCCAGTAAGTGGCGGAGTCAGGATTTGCACTGCACCTGGCTGCCCGGTGTTTCCGGGCTGTGAGCCCCATCACTCATCCCACGTCTCTGGGTGGCCCCCAAGAGGACTGACCCTGTGTCCCCCTGGGGCAGGCCGTGTCTGTGTCAGTGGCAGTGCTGACTCTCAGCTTCATCGCCCTGGACCGCTGGTATGCCATCTGCCACCCGCTGTTGTTTAAGAGCACCGCCCGGCGTGCCCGCGGCTCCATCCTGGGCATCTGGGCTGTGTCGCTGGCTGTCATGGTGCCCCAGGCTGCTGTCATGGAATGTAGCAGTGTGCTGCCTGAGCTAGCCAACCGCACCCGGCTCTTCTCTGTCTGTGACGAACGCTGGGCAGGTAATGGCGGGAGCCTTGGGCAGGCATCCCTGAATGGGCACCTCTAGGTTACAGACCCCTAGGGCAGGCATCTGTCAGGGCACTTCTGGGGTGGGCACTGCCAAGGTGGGTATCTCCCAAAAGGACACCCTAGAGCGGGTATCTACCAGCTGCACCCCCAGGGTAAGTAACCCCTTGATGGACACCGTAGAGCTGGCATCTACCAGGGATACCTCTAGGGTGGGTACCTTCTCTAGTGTAGACATCTGCTAGGGGTCCCTCCAGGATGGACACCCCCAGGTTGGGCAACTCCAGCGTCTCTCTGCCATGGTGTCTGTATGGGGCCCAGCTGCCCCCAGGCCTTGCTTTGGCCCTAGTCGGGGCAGGGTGGCATTGCTAAGCAGGGAGGCTCCCAGATTGGGCCCAACCCTTGCGTCTCTTGGCCCCTGCAGACGACCTGTATCCCAAGATCTACCACAGTTGCTTCTTCATTGTCACCTACCTGGCCCCGCTGGGCCTCATGGCCATGGCCTATTTCCAGATCTTCCGCAAGCTCTGGGGCCGCCAGGTGAGGCCCACTCCGGTGTCACTGTCTGGGCTGGGAGGGGATAGGGGTCTAAGGGAGTAGACAGTTCTCTACCTTTAGAACATGCCATCCTGGCTGCAACCAGAGAGAGGCAAGGCCCAGGGACATGTCAAACTCAAGGCTGAAAGTGCTAGGCTGAGCCTGGAACTGAGAGGTGACTAACACTGTTCTAATATGGGTAGCTGCCATTTCTTGTACCACACGCTCCGGCTGGTCTTGCATCCTCTTAACCACCATATATTATCCCCAACTTAGTACTTGAGAAAACTGAGACCAGAGAGGCAAAGCAACCTCCCCCAATCCCTCAGCCAGTGAGTGGAAGATTGGGGACTAAAACCCAGATCTGTGCGACTCCAATGCGGTTCAGTGCTGCAACAATAATAAAAATAGCAGCTCTGTGTGGCTTGCCAAATTGCACACAATGTCTTCACAACTATCTAACCAAAGAAGCAATATTACCCACTTTACAAATGCTGAGGACGGACAACCAACTTGCCAAAGCCAACAAGTGGCAGAGCCTTTCTGTTCAGGGCCTGCCTTCTTTTCTCCATTACAAACTGACCCATAGCGGGTTTCGTGGGGTTTTTGGTGGTTTTTTTTGCAGGGGAGGAGGGTGCTCAGGGGCCCTTGGCACTAGTGGGAGTGAGTCCTGGGTCAGTGCCCCGGCAGTGAGAGGATGCAGGCCAGAACATGACCAGCCTTGCAGTCCACCAACACTTCCCATCTGCTCCTCGTGGCAGGAGTCACTGTCCTCATCTGACAGACAGGAAACCAAAGCTCAGAAAAGGAAAGTAAGTTGACCAAAGTCACAGAGTTCATGAATGGCTGAGCTGGCCCAAGACCCCATTTCCTGAACGCTAGCCCCGTGCCCCTCTGTTGTGGAAATTCATGTGTCCAGTGCTTGGAGAGGCTTCCAGATATCTGTGGCTGCTCCAGGAGCCTAGAACTATCGCAGGCTTATGGGCACCAATCTAGGCTGGGCCCTGTGCTGTGAGGCCCAAGCCATTCCACGCTGCCCACCTGCTCACCCCTTGTCAAGGCCTCCCCACAGTCAGGCATGGGCCAGGGGGAGGCACAACTCGCTCCCTGCCCTCACTCCCAAACATGGAAGTGGTGATTTAAGGAGGATGGATGGGCAGCAGGAAGGATGCTCAGGCCCCGCTGTGGCCTGGGGCCTTGTCAAGGGGCCCCTGCCTCTCTGAGTTTCAGTTGCCTTCTCTATAAGGAAGGGCCAATAATACCTTCCCAGAAGGCACGTTGCGGGTGGTCTCACAGTGAGCTAATGCAAAGTGAAAGTACATTGTTCAGTCTCGGTCCAGAGTGTTGGTCTTTACTGTGAATACCAGGTTCCTCCCTACTGCAAGGGTTTGTTCCCTTCACCCACCTCCACCTGCCCCAGGGTCCAGCCCGGAGCAGGGCCCAGCAAAGGAGAACCACACTCCCAAGGAGCTCCCCCCACCGCTGCTGTCTGTGTGTGTGCTGGACAGATCCCCGGCACCACCTCGGCCCTGGTGAGGAACTGGAAGCGGCCCTCAGACCAGTCGGAGGACCAGGGGCAGGGCCCGAGCGCAAAGCCCCAGCCTCGGGCCCGTGCCTTCCTGGCCGAGGTGAAGCAGATGCGAGCTCGGAGGAAGACGGCCAAGATGCTGATGGTGGTGCTGCTGGTCTTTGCCCTCTGCTACCTGCCCATCAGTGTCCTCAATGTCCTCAAGAGGTGAGAGCATGGGGAGTGTTTGAGGGTGGGGTCAGAAGATGGAGGTCTCTCTGCTCTGGAGAAAGACCTGGCTCCACTGCTCATCCACTGTGTGACCTTGGGGCAGCCCATTTCTCTTCTCCGAGCCTCAGTCTCCTCATCTGTAAATAATGACAGTCCTGGCCTCCTAGGGCTACTGTGAAAATTCATTCACCCATTCACTCAATCATCAGACGGTAGGGGCTGGGGACACAGTGAACAGTGCACAAGACCAAGTCCCTGCCTTCACAGAAGTGACACCTAGCGGGAGAGAAAAATAAAGATATGTATCATAATGTCAGGCAGTGATAACTGCTCTGAAAAAAAGTAACATAGGGAAAGAGGATAGAGAGTGACAGTGACAGGGGTTGGTAGGTTGTTTTTTAAAAAATCTTTTTTTAGATATAATGGCTTAAAAAAAAAAAAAAAAGGCCTCTCTGAGGAAGTGACATTTGAGCTGAGACTTGAAGGAAGGGAGGGACCAAGCCCTGCAAGTGTTCAGAGGAACAGCCCTCTAAGCAGGAGGAACACAGGGCCAACCAAGTGAGAGGCCACCGGGTGCCGGGAAAGAACATGGGCTAGTGGGCATGAGATAATGTCAGTGCGAGTTTGTGCTCAGCCACTTCCTGGCTGTGTGATCTTGGGCATGTCACTTTACTTCTCTGAGCCTCCGTTTCCCTATGTGAAAAATGGTTGATGTCTGCAACTCATCATGTTGCTGTGAGGATGGATGAGAAAGTGGAGGAGGAGCCCCAAGGGATCCCATAGCCAGTGACTGAGCAGATGTACCTGCTGCCAGATGTGCCTGGGCCCACTGAGTCATACTCTCTGTGCTCAAGAACCCACCTGTGGTAAAGACCATAGACCCAAAGGCCCAGGAGAGGATGGAAGTGGGCAGTGGGAACTCTTGTACTTTATAGCCCTGCAGCTTGAGTTCTATGAGCAACACCATATAAACACACACACACACCTACCCCACTTCTGACTGTCCTGCCCCCTTGTCCTAGGGTGTTCGGGATGTTCCGGCAAGCCAGTGACCGGGAAGTCGTCTATGCTTGCTTCACCTTCTCCCACTGGCTGGTGTATGCCAACAGCGCCGCCAACCCCATCATCTACAACTTCCTCAGTGGTGAGTGGGCTGGGCAGGCAGAATGACAGAGGGTGGCCACAGTGCCCGGGACAGTAGTCGCTCCATCCCCAATCCAGGCTGAATAAAGGATGGCAGGAGGATATACCTGCTCCCCTGATGGGGATCATGACCTTCCTCTGGGAATTCCCACTCAGGCGGAAGACTTGGCCCCACCCAGAAGCCCTGGTCTGAGTGGGAGATAGGCCACACTCCCAACAGTGGCCAAAGAAAGCTGAGCAGCACCTAGGGTCCAGTGTTCCAGATTATGCAGACCAGTGAGGGGGTGGGAAGGGCAAGGGGTAGGCCAGCTCCTCTCCACCCCTGCCTGGTGCATGCACAGCAGGATCTCCAATCAGCCCCCGTCTGGTCACCACAGGCTCCAGAGGGAGCCAGGCCTGCAGGAGGAGGGCCTGGGAGCCCCTGCCTGAGAGAATGACTGCACAATCGAGGCATCAGGGCTAAGGGAGGGTCACCAGCACAGGCAGCCCAGGGCCAGGAAAGGGCTTTCCCAGGCCTAGCTAGACACACATTGGCAGAGTGGCCAGAATTTGGGGGGCTATCCTTGGCTCCACCTGCCTCTAGCACCAGCCCTCTCACTCTCCCGTCTGGAAGTCCAGGCATCCCAGGCCCCCACCCCACCCCAGGCCTCCTCTCCCAGCTGTCCCACGGGCTCCTTCCCCTCCGTCTACCTCCTAGTCTCAGGGTGCTAATGCCCCCACCCCACCCTCCACTTGGCTTAGCAGAAGTTTAACTCACCAGACCTCCGACTTTAGGACTAGGCCTAAAGAACTGGTCCAGATGACTGTTCAAGCCTGGACACAAATAATCTTTCAGAAAAGGTTGCAAGGTTAAAGAAGTCACTGAGACTGAAGAATTACTCAACCAAGGCTAGCCGGGTGGGTTTCCAGCGCAGGGGAGAGAACAGAAGAGATGAGGGCTGCAGGGAGGAAGTGTCAGACAGGCTCCCTGACGTGAATTCCTCTGCTTGGTCTACATTTACTGAGCGCCTACTGTGTGCTTGGCTCTCCAGTGGGCGCCAGAGAGGCTGGCGGGATGATGAAACACCATCAAAGAGGTTTCAGTGCCAGACAAAATCTCTGTCTCCCTTGGCTGAACAAGGTGGCTGTGGTAGTCTCTCCTTCCCAACTCGGTCTTCCCCTTTAAGCAAAGGGCTTTGGAATTAGAACCGGGTCCAACTTCTGGCTGGATGACCTTGGGCAAGCCACTGCACCTCTGTGTGTCTTATCTGTGAAGTGAGGATAAAGGACTCCAGCCTCTCAGGCGGCTGGGATGACCTGGGAGACAAGCTCTGGCACCCAGCACAGCGCCTTATGCAAAAGCTGCTGCTGGGGGCCGGCATCGTGGCTAAGTGGTTAAGTGCATGCGCTTTGCTACTGGCAGCCCGGGTTCGGATCCCAGGCTCGGATCCCGGGCGTGCACCGACGCACCGCTTTTCCGGCCACGCTGAGGCGGCGTCCCACATACAGTAACTAGAAGGATGTGCAACTATGACATACAGCTATCTACTAGGTCTTTGCGGAAAAAAAAGGAGGAGGATCAGCAATAGATGTTAGCTCAGGGCCGGTCTTCCTCAGCAAAAAAGAGGAGGATTAGCATGGATGTTAGCTCAGGGCTGATCTTCCTCACACACACACACACACACAAAAGCTGCTGCTGCTGTCATTTTCATCACATGGGCAGAGATGGGGAAAGCCCAGCCGCAGATGGGGAGCCCCAAGCCCCTCCACCTACACGCTAAGGAGGGCAGAGGTGACCTGAGGCCCCAGAGCCAGACACCATGTTTTGAGCTGGGCTTGAAGCCAGAGCGCAATCAACGAATCAGATGAAAATTGAGTTTCTCCTTGGGAAACTGCTCCGTGGCCTCTGTCCTCACTCTCCCTGGCAGTGATGAGGTCGCCTTGGGGCTGTCTCCATCCCAGCGCTACCCTTCCCTCCTGCTCCCTCACAGGCAGCTTGGCTGGAGCTGCATGGGTGTCCCTGGGCCCAAAGCCCTTCCCTGCTGCATCCATCTCCTTATGGCTGTGTCTTCTGTCTCCCAACCAAGGCAAATTCCGGGAGCAGTTTAAGGCCGCCTTCTCCTGCTGCCTGCCTGGCCTGGGTCCCCGCTCCTCTGCCAGCCACAAGTCCTTGTCCTTGCAGAGCCGATGTTCCGTCTCCAAAGTCTCAGAGCACGTGGTGCTCACCACCGTCACCACAGTCCTGCCCTGAGCGAGGGCTGCCCTGGTGGCTCCAGGTGGTGCAAACTGTTCCCAGCCGGGGCTGCTCCTCTGGCTCCTAGGGGACCTGCCCCTACTCCTTGTGGAAAGACTGCTGGAGGCAGTGGGAGGCCGGGGCTCCAGTCCTGGTTTTCCACCTGTTTGACTCTGGGCAAGTCACTTCCCTTCTCTGAGCTGTGTCCCCTACAAAGGAGCATGCTCAAGAAAATGGAAAGCTCTCTCTAAACTGTAGAGTGTTGTCGACAAGATTGTTTTGTATTCCTCCCACTTGGCCATACCTCACAGTACCATCCATCCCCATCATCCTTCCAGAGCTTGGCCTTCCTCCCAAAGACTCCTCTCCTACCCAATTACAGGCCTCCCCTGGAGTCTGCTGTAAGGGTCCCAGCAGGCATTTCCATCTGGCCCAGTGGCTCCCGAAAGCTCAGGCTGCTCTTGCCAGCTACTCTGAGGTGTGTGTGAGCTAATCTGGGCTCAGCCCTTCCCCAGTGGGAACACAGCCCCACCCTCACCAGGTGCCAAGTGCACGCACCATAGACTGGACCCTGTTCGCTTTGTGGTGTGATAAAACACTCTCCATGTGGCCATTTGGCATGGAGGCCAGCAGCCTGACGCAACTGTAATTAAAAGCCTGGCACTGAATGTTCCCTTTCCTTGTCATTGCACAAAATCTGTGCTGCTCAGGTTAGGATGAGAAGGTGGGGGAGTTGGGGGGGGGGGAGAAGACAAGGCAGCACTGGAATGCTGTTATCTGCTGACCACTCCCGCCTCCCAGCCCCCACACACCGGATCCAATGGGCTCCTAGCCAGGCCTCAGAGTGCAGGCGGGGCTGCCTCCTCACCTGGTGCCAAACCTCTGATGCCCAGGATCTCGATCCTTGACACATCTGTCTGCTCACGGGCCCAGCGGCCTATGGAAGGTAAGGGGGTAGGGTGGGCAGACACCAGGGTTAGCAGACTGATTCACCTTCTTGGAAATCAGGGCTTGCATTTCTTTTCTATGAACTCACAATATAAAAAGAGAAAGCCACAGACTTGGCTAGACATGCTCCGCCTGCCACCCAGATGATTAGAGGGCTGCCAGAGGCCCTGATCCTTGGTGCCAGAGCAGGAGGTAGAGCGAAGTACTACTCTGCTGCGAGAAGCAGGAGACATCTGGCAGAGGCCAGCTCAGCCGTGCACACAACCGGGTCTGCTTAACTTGATTAATGGAGCTGCAGGCCCCCTCTGACCTCACCCATCAAGCAGTGGGGCAAACCATGGTCCTCCAAGGGCCCAGCCAAGGAATGTGTAAGCACCCCTCCTCTTAGGCACCACACTTTACCCAGAGCAAGCGGAAGGTGTGCTCTAAGTATGTCATATCACTCTCCCATGGCTCACCAGCCCAGCTCTCGTGGACACTTCTACAGACGTGCAGTTGTCGCCAGGCGAGATGGCTTGTCCTGCCTGTTCCACACCGCCACTGGCCTTAGGATCCAAAGCTGTCTGTAAAGTTTGTAGCCAGGCTTGCAGGTACAGTGTGCCAAGAGGTGAGGGCTGGCCCCCAAGCTCAGAACCAACCATGCCCACAAGGAGCAACCCAGATGCTGGACTCCTCAGCCCCAGCTGAGCACAAGGGCGAGAGACTAAGATGGGCACAGTCCTAAAGACGGGTTCCAGTAGACACTGGGCTCCATGGGAGCAAAGAAACAACAGAAGCTTTCCCTAATGGCTGCAGTTCTAGTCCACTCTCTGCTGATTGAACACTTAATGGGCCTTAGGCTGCCATTTTGGGGGACTTGGATGAACTGGAGAAAATTCAGGGGAGGTGACCAGGATGCCAAGGGGAGCGATGCTCAGTGAAGAGTTGCTGAAGAGCCCGGGACTGTCCAGCCTAGGGAAGGAAGGACTTGGGGGGAAATATGGCGGCAGGTTCCAGAAATCCAGAGGGTTGACATGCAAAGAGGGGTGATGTATGTTCTGGGTGGCCCACGAGAGAAAACCATAGCCAATGGGTGGTGTTTTCAAGGTGCCACGATTTGGAATCCACATCAGGAAGCAGTTTCTACCAGTCAAGGAGGAAATGGCTACCTAGTAAGGCACTGAGCTATTTGTCATTGGAGGTTGGCAAGCAGAGGCTGGACTCACTGGGGGGCCATGGAGGAGTCTAGCTCCGGGTGGAGGCTGGCCTCTGGGAACAGATTCCATCTAATTCTAGGACTCTAGCACTACAGATAATGGGGCTGATCTGGCTGAGCCAGACAAACCTGCTGGGCCTCACTGAGCTGGAAAACCGTCGCAACTCCTTCCCCCAACCACCCACTGCAGAGAGAGGAGTCCTGCTCAGGGCCTGGAGTTCTTATCTTCACCCCCAAAAGCAAAAGGATTATCGTCACACCATTACCCATATAAGGTCTCCCAGGCAAACCAGAATGTCTGGTGTCTTGGCTTTGGATTGAAATTTTGTCAGATCACTATCGACATTCGGAGTAGACTGGTTATCATGCTGATCTGAAAATCCAGCTGGCAAGTACAGATGTCTGTGCTTAATAAAAATGGGACAAAAGTTATGACTTAATAAATGCAGTTTGTCTGGAAGATAAAACTAGGGCTTGAGATAATAAAAAGGCCATGCTGTAAAAAGCCTGGGGTGGCTGCTTCCAGCCCAAAATGCCAGCCCTAAAACTGCTATAAAACACACCATCAGCTTCTTGTGCTGACCCCCAGGTCATACTGAACTGAACCTGGCAGGCTCCTACACTTCAACGTCACCCTGGTAAATGAGAGCAGCCCCATACAGACCATGTCCCCCTGAGCTGCTTCTTTCTGCACGGCATGGTATACGCTATGCACTTATGTATTCATTGAATGAAAGAATGGTGACAGAATGGATGACCATATGAACCTGTAGCTGGGAAGGTGTGGTGGAAAAACGTGGAACTCCAGAGTTTTATACTTTTATTGAAGCTTTCAGTTTCACTGAACTTTTGGCCCCAAATGAAAAAACCACAAATTAAAAAAAAAAAACATTGGCAGTGGGAGGTGGCAACTGTCCTCTAGGGACGAAGTCAAGCAGAGAATGGCAAGCAAGTGAGGGGTCCATGCTGCAGAGGGCGGTAGCCTGGCCAAAGATGCCCAGAGAGCAGACTCCCAGCTCCCCGAGCAGGGACAGCCCCCAAGCAGCTAGAGGTTAACACACACGGACTTATGGGCATGGGGGTGGTGGAATCCAAGCCTCTGGTCCTGAGAGCAAATCTCTCTCATGCTTGGTCACATTCTACTTTGGAGAAACTGGGTTCATCTGACAAGATAGCGTGGGTGAGGGAACACAGCTGCTAATAGTAAGAGGCCCATGAACACTCACCACTGGCCTCAGGGCGTAGAAGAGAAAGCTAGAAGCTGGAGCCCAGCCTAACACTGGACACTAACGCCATTGCAGTGTCTGGCATCTCCTGCTCCTGGTGCAAGGCTATGCCATTTAAATGCTCAGGACTGTAAGGACATTCAACTCCCAGGCCTCTCCTAGGTCAGGCCCTACCTATGTGGCCTCCACCCAAGTCCCCACTATGTGGTAGCTATGACGCAGGGCTCCCAGCCTTCTTTGGGAATAGTGCTGCATCAGGCAAGGGAGAATCTTTTTCTAGGAGGGGCAGGAAAAGAAGAGAGGCCCACATGCTTCTCCTACTCTAAGGAGCCAGGAAAGGTCCCCTGGTGCACTCCCCTCTCTACAGATGGGCTGGGTCATAGCATCCGAGAAGCTGTCATGGTGACGAAGTCCTCAAAGCTGAGCCGAATGTTGCCCTGCACAGCTGTGTCCTTCTCCCGGAAGGCCTCGGTCAGCACCTGCAGCTGGGTGCACACCTGGATGAAGCGATCGAGCTGCATGGCAGGATTGGCGGAGCGCGGGCAGTAGCGGGAGACCAGGAGCTGGGTGAACTGGGGGCTCAGGTTGTAGCCCATTTGGGACAGAGCTGGAGAGGAGGGGCACACAGAGCAGACACAAAGACCTGCCGTGAGCACGGCCATTGAGCAGTTCCACGGAGCACCACAGTTCAGGGCACTTCGAGGGGATCAGCACGGAAGCAGAAAGAGGACAGAAGTCCTAAGGGTCTATCCAAGATGCGAGGAGTACAACAGGAGCTCTGTCTGGATGCTCCCCTTGGCTGGAAGGCCCCCATCCTCTTTCTCCACATCTCCAATACTGCCTTATCAATCAGGGGCCTGTGGGGTCCCAGAATACACCGGTCTATCTGTGCTCATCCCTGACTCGTGTGCGTTACAGAAGGAAGCCTGAGCCCCCTAGGACCACCTTGACCAGGGCGCACATCAGAGGCGGCTCAGCATAGAGGTCACGAGGGCCTGCTCTGGAGTCAAGACACCCCCTCGGCAAGTTGCTTACCCTTGCTAATCCTCTCTCTCATCATCTCTAGAATGGGAATAATACCTACCTCAGAGGTTCTAGTGAGGATTAAAGGTGATCATGCAAAGCACCTGGCACAGTGCCCAGCACATAATAAGCACTCAGGGTTATTTATTAAAAATAATAAAATCACCATCTCCCCAGGCAAGGCTGCTGGGCAGTTCCAAGGTCACAGCCTACATGCTGCTCCGCCTCTCCCTCCACCTGGGATGTCTTCTTCCTTCCTCTCTGCATAATCTACCAGCTCAGGCTAAAATCCCAGCTTCCCTTTGGCGATATGGCCCTTGGGCAAGCTACCTATACTGTTTTCTCATCCGTAAAAGGCCAATAATAAGGGACCTTTCATCTAAGGGTGGGGAATAATAAACAGTACCTACCACACAGGGAGAACGAATGATGTAACACATTCAATAAACATTCGTTTCATTGTGGTAATATCACCCTCCCCAGTCTCCACGACAGGACCCGGCAGGAGAGTAGGTGATCAGTACAGGTCATCTACCTCCTTTTGGGTCTACCAGGGTGCAGATATGGTGAGTTCACCTCCACCCACAGAGCTTCTCAGTCTGACTGAAATCCAAGGCCAGGGCAAGGGGCTGGGTTCTCTGGGAAGCCCTTTCTCCCCTCCAGGTGGCAAAGCTCCCTGTGAGGTTCTCATAACCCCACTAACCACCCATCTTCTCGAGTCAGAATCGGAACCAGACCTGGAGCTGTGGCCTCAGGTCATCTTACCCAACTGCAACTTCTAGAGTGGTCTGTAGCCCAGAGTTGGGAAGAAAACTGCCTTCTAGCAGAGCTAGCAACAGAAACCATCTTTCCGAGCTCCTATACAGGGCTCTTTCCATTCTGCGTGCTAAAAACTAGAGAAGAGCCACACGAGCCACACATACTGGTCTCAAAGAGCACCGGGCTGCTGAGTGTCCATCCCCAGGGATCCCTGCCAGCCGGGCCTGTCTCACCATGCACTGCCAGGAGTCCCGTCAGCAGGGAGTCCAGCCCCGACCCTGAACCCAGGTGTTTCCTTGCCCTGGATGTTAGCTCAATGCCCCAGCTGGGTCACAGGAGGGATCGGGGCAGGGTGGGGGGCTGTGCTGAGGGCAGCATTCTGTAGCGCAGTTGGACGTTCAGTAGTCAGAGGCTAGAGAAAGCCCTTGATCTGTCTTAGGGAGTAGAGAGAGAAGTCCAGCTCAGCCTGTGCACAGGCCCTACCCTGGCCCTCACCTTGCTGCAGCTCTGTGTAGCTAATGGAGCCCGAGTGGTCCCGGTCATACTGCTGGAAGAGGTTCTTCCACTGCTGGATGAACTTCCACAGGGCCGAGAAACCATAGACATCGATGCGGCCTGACTTGGTCTTGTCAAACATGTCTTGGTGGGGAAGGAAAAGAGGGAAGACAAGTTTCAAGACTGAGGGCCAAGGGACCTCGGGTAGCACTGAGGCAGCCCCTACCCCAAGCTGGAGTAGGACATTCCAAAGAACCACAGGCCTGAGGCCCAGATGCCTGTACCCAAGACACACCCTCATCAAGTGTTACACCAGTCCCACCCTGGCCACCCTTGGCCCCACCTCTTCCAGAACTGCATTTTCTCTGCAGCCTTGACAGCTGACTCCCTTCCTGCCATCTCTGCAGAATGGGAAACTGAATTAGCCTGTGACTCAGCAGGGTCTAGAACTTGAGAAAAGATCTAAGGGAAAGAGCTCTCAGTCTAGGGGATCTCACCTTGAACCCAGTTTCCTGGCCAAAAGATTTCTCCTCAGAATGGTTGCCCACCCGCCTACTGTCAGACATCAGGCAGCGCTGCCCAGCTCGAGCCCAGGGGGAAGGGCCAGGACTCACTGATCATCATGAGGCATGTCTCGTCATTGAACGAGGACCAGTTGGAGTTGACCAGGGCCTGCTTCAGCTCCTTGATGGAGATGTAGCCACTGCGATCGGAGTCCACTGACTGGAACCAGGAGTACGCCTCAGGGTCCACATTGGGAGGGGCTCCACCTGCAGGAAGGGGTGCAAACCAGGGGAGTCAGACGCAGGTCTCAAGGCCAATCCACAGAAATGCCGGGAAGGGCCAACCTCAGTGCCACCCTGGCTACAGGTGTCTCTTACCCACAAAACCTCACAAATCCACCTACCCCTGTCTTCCATCAGGCCCACATCCTGACTCTGATGGAAGAGGACCGCTGGTGTCGACTGAGGAGTATCTATGGTTGATTTCTACTCCGTGAATCTGTCCAGCTATAGTGTTCTGGTCACTTCTCTATTTGATTTTAAGTTTCTAAGGAACAAGGACTTGTCTAGCTGATTAAGAATTCTCTGAAAAGAGGGATTATCTCTTCCCTACAGACTGGGGATCCAAAAATGTTTGCTGAGCGCCTAACACACACAGCCCAGAGACAAATATTCTGAGTCACAGCAGCAGGCAGCTCTCTGGGGTGGGAACTAGGTCTGATCCATCTCTGATTTCCCTGGCCCAGTGGAGAGCTGACACATTCTATCAGGATCTACCAGAGTGTGGGTGGCCATGGAGCTCCACCTCTCTTCCTTCCCCATCACTTCTGATGTGCATCCCCGTCTCCAAACCTCCCTGGAGACATCTTTGACACTTCCTCATCCCACACATCCAAAGAGCTGCCCATATGCAGATTTCTCCTCCTCCCCATTCCTATTGCACCTATCCTGGGTCAGACACCTCTCACCTGGATTGTTGCAACAAACCAGAAAGCCTAACCAAGTCATCCTTATAGCTACTCTCCTCCACCCTTCACTTGTTAATGATTAGTCCTTGTAAAATTCAACTCTGTTCTCACCAATTTTCCCCCACCTGAACTCAAAACTCTTCAAAGGCTCCCTACCGCCTACAAAATGAAGCCCAGCACCCTTAAAACAGCATTCCAGGTCCCCCCACAATGTGGTGTGCCCTGTCTGCCTCTCACTCTCTCCCACGCTGTTTCCCCCGCCTCTGTCCCCGCCCAGATGAAGCATTACACCTGCTTTCATCCACACCTGCACATTCCCACCACAGAGCCGTCACTCACCTGCTTCTCTCTGCCTCAGATCCCTTCTCCCTTGTCTCTTTGCATCTATTTCCTGTCCACTCTTCAAAACCCAAATAAAATGCTGTTCCTGCCATAAAGCCTTCCCTGTTCTTCTGTCCCCAGACAGGCCTCCTTCCCTTCTCCTTTGTACATCTCTCTCATGGCCCTGATCACGCCACTGTCTACAGTTTCTCTACCCACTTCCAGGTTAGACTTGGAGCAACTTGTGGGCAGGATCCCAGCCTAACTCATCTCTGAATGCCCAGAGCCCAGCACAGAGCTGAACACAGAAAGGGAAGGTGCTCAAGTCTTGCTAGAGTCGGCCTCACAGTTCAAGTCCCAGCTCCCCCATCTTGTGGCCTCAGTTATTTAAGCTTTCTGTGTTTCAGTTTTCTTATTTTTAAAATGAAGACACAATAGCATCTACTTCGTAAGTTGTAAAGATATAATTAATATATGAAAACCCTTAAATCAGCACCTGGCACAATCTAAGTACTATATAACTGCTGATTATTAGCATTGTTGTCGTGGTTCAAATAGCTTTGTGTGTCTGTCAGAAGTATATAAGTAGCTCTAACTATGTATGTAAATAAGGATCATTCATTCGGAAAGACATGCAGGGTGAGCTGGGGGGTAGAGGGAAGGGGTGGTAGATGAAAGTGGAGAAGCACAGAAGATTGTCTATCTTAGGAAAAAGTCGGAGTTACACAGTATTGTAAACCTACTGAGTTAACTGGCCACAAAAAGGGCCCCTTCACAAGGCAGTATCAGATAGCCATGGGCAGTTGTGGAGCACGGAAACCACCATCCAGTCCCAAACCTGAGGCCAGAAGGAAAAAGGTTTGCCTGCTTGAGGGACTAGTCTGACCTCCTTAGGTGGGAAATCAAGGCAGGCCCCACCACCCTCCTAAACCAGCAGCTGTGCCATAGGGGAGCACAGGCCACAGCCCGGGCAGGAGAGTTTCTGTAACATGGGTGGTCTGCACAGGTTGCATAGAAGAGCTCAGGCTCTGGAATCAAAGAGCAGAATTTCAATTCAAATCCTGGCTCTGATCCTTACTAGCTTGTGTGACTTTAGGCAAACTGTTTAATTTTCTAAGTACTGATTCCCCCATTTCTAAAATGCACCCACTTCCCAGGGTTGTGTGATGATTAAGTGAGATAATAGCGAAATGTTTTAGCCAAGGGCCTGGAATGTGTGCAGTCACATTTTCAGAGGAAGGGATATTTAAATTGGGTCTGAAAGGATAATAAGCAGTAGAGACAGGGGGAAGAAAAAGCATGTGGCAAAGGCATAGCCTGTGTTCAGGGCACTCGAAGGGGTCTTGGGTTGATGGAGGTGGGTGGGAGGGAATGGCAGGTGAGGAGGCTGGAAAGACCCTCTGGGTCTCAAGTGCCTTTAGGATCTTTCCTGTGAGCAGCGCGGCACCTTTAAGGGTCAAACCTGTCTTGCAGAGCAGTGGTGCTCAAACTTTAGATCCTAGATGCAGTGGGGCTGGGGTGGGGCCTCCAATGCAGGTGACAGATGGATCATGCTTTAAGCAGCACTGCTCCAGGGGGTCACTAGCTGCACTGGAGAGGAGGCAATGGTGGCCAGGTGAGAGGAAGCTACAGAGGGTGAGCAGCTAAGAGTCTGAGGGACATCTCTCCTCTCCTCTCCAGCCCCAGAGATCACCTCTGGCCTCAGGCCCTGGAGGGGTACGCCTCACAGCCAGGGGCTCCTTTCCTCGCAGTGACCTCATGTGGGCTCAAAGACAAGATTTTTAAAATATGAGGAAATTTACCATGAGGCTGCTGAGCCGAAAGCAAACGGCCGGAAGCTGTGGGCTCTGACAAGATAAATGCCACTGCTCACAGTGTTTAGAACCCCTAAGGTCTGAGCACCTCTCTCAGGGCCACCTGCCTGGGCATGTATGCTAAGATGCTGCAGCTTCCCAGCAGTGCCATTCCCTCGAGGCGCTTCAGGTGCACCAGAATGGTTCCAGGCTGCCTTGATGCTGGCTTGGTCTCCTGGGAACAAGCATTCTGAGAAGAGGCTGCCTGAATGAATTTGGGAGGAAGCAGGAGGCTGGGCACTCACGTTCCCTGACCCCTGTCTGAGATGGCTCGGCAATCTTATTGGAGGCTGAAGCCCCCACCCAGATTCTCTGCCTTCACTGAATCGCCAAGCCCCCAGCCCTGCCGTTTCTGTCCATACCTCACCTTTAGCATCTCTGCTCTTTATCCTTCCCCTGTCTCCTCCCATCATTCTCCTGCCTGCCTCAGCATCTTTCAGTGGTAAGGCCCTTGCCATACCTGCTATCACATCAAATGCTGAATATCTCTGTGCTGAGAGTGCTCCAGAACGAGTCCTTTCACAGACTATTGTTTATTAAGCCCTTCCCATGTGCCAGACACTGTGCCCAGTGTTGACCTGCACCTTCTCGTTTAATCCTTATTAACAACCACGTGGGGTAGTGACATTACCCTCCTTTTACAGATGTGGACACTGAGGCTTAAAGAGTTGAAGTAATTTGGTAAGGTCAGTAAGTGATCTCAAAAAGCCCAAGCTTTCAATAACGACACTATCCTGCCTTTCTACATACAGTGGTCAGTCTCCCTTCCACAGAAATGAGGTTTCTCCCTGTAGTAGACTGTATTACTGATTCCAGTTATTTGCTAATCCCACCCCTCTTCCCTGTAAGAGCACTGTACATCCTCTCCACTGCCTGGTGGCTTGCAGAGCCCCTCCATGAGACAAGCATCCATTTGCATCCTATTATTGTTGGGCTTGACCAGGACATGAGGTTTAGCCAATAGAACGTGAGTAGAAGAGAGAGAAAGTACTTCAAAGCAGAAACTTTAGGAGGCATCATGCATTCCTGCTAGCTCTCCTGATCTTTTTCTCTGCCACAAGAACAGCATATCCCAAATAGGAGCTGCTCCTTTACCCTGGATCCTAGAAAGAAAAGACACCTGGAGCAGAACCTCAGCCACCAAACCCACAGCTGCCAACAAGTAAGCAAGAGTAAATAAGTGTGAGCAAACAATAGAAATAAATGTTTTGAAGTGGTTGTTACCACAGCAAAGCTAACCAACAGACTTCTCATTCTGCTGACACAAGCTGCAGCTAGAAGCAAGACACTAAGGTGCCAGAGACCAGGCTGCCTGCACATCCACAGGAAGGGCGGGGATGGGCCCTGGACAACTCACAATAATGTCAGAGGCACCTGGAGTCCAAGATCTTACCTGGAGGAGGACCCTGTCCATAAGGCCCATAGGAACTTGGAGGTGGCTGACCATAGGGGCCCCCTGGGGCTGCACCGCCATATGGTCCTCCTGGAGTTCCAGGGGGGAGCCCCCCAGGGTTGGGGTGTCCATAGGGCCCTCCACCAGCTGGTGGTCCATAAGGCCCTCCAGGGGCAGGACCTCCTCCATAACCGCCACCAGGGGGTACCCCGCTGCCATATTGCCCTCCACCGTGCGGGGATCCAGGGTAGTAGCTACCCGGAGGGGCTCCGGGTGCTTGTCCTCCAGCTCCTGGGCAGCCCTGCAAGAAGAGCAAGATATCAGGCAGAATGATAAGGCCAGAAACTAGCCACAGTATGGCACTTTAGTTATAAAGCACTGCCACTGCCATTCTTTTAACTGATCCTATAGGCAGGGCTGGAATTATGATCCCATTGCTCAGATGGGGAACCTGAGGCTTCTAGAGAAGATACAACTTACCCCAAATCCACCAATGACCTGCCAAGTCAGGGTTGGAATCCTGCCCTCCTGGCTCCCCTCCCCTGCACACCAAGGGGCTCCACAAGGGCTGGGACCATGTCCAGTTTGCCACTTTATCCCCCACCCCCACTGCAGAATGGTTGCTCAGTAAATATTTATTGTATGAATGAGTAGGCAAAAGAATCAAACAATTACAAATCCTCACCCTGTGGTACTTCCTCTCTGTCTATGGAATTCACAGCACAAAGGTGATCTCCACCACACACCTCTGACCCTCTTCAATCACAAACAATACATCCATAGCATGGATTCATCCACAGCATGTTTTTCTTAGCCCACTCGAGCTCATGATACAAAAACACTTCCCTATCCTCACTCATGGCTCTGTGAGACATATTACCTACTCCTAAGGTAATATAGTACAATGGTTAAGAGTCAAAAAGACTAGTTCAAGTTCACTTACTAACTGGACTAATGACTTACCTTCTCTAAGCCTCAATATCCTTTGCTCTAAAATAGGAATGAAAAATAATAGTGCCTACCTCTCAGGTTGGTATGTGAATGAAATGAGACCAGTCCCATGAAGTGCTTTGACACAGGCCCTGGCACAGAGTAAGCACTCAATCCACATTAACCATTAATAATAGCACCCTTCTATGGAGGAGGAAACTCAAGTCCAGAAAAATCACACATAACTCTGTGTGTGGGGCTGCAGGGGCTGGGGCTAGAATCCAGGTCTCCTAGCTGCTAAGCCCAGGCCATGTGTACATTAGAGCACACATAGGAGCATTCCATCTCTTGTCCACGTCCACGTGCCACTAGCCAGGGATCCCTGAGGCTCAGAGTGCTCGGCTCTATCTCCCTAAGTGACCCGCAAAAGGCCTGGCACAGCACAGCCCCGACAATATGCAGACAGGCTGAGTTAAGTGCACAGAGAGCAGCTGGGCCCAGCTCTGAGGATGGTACCATCTAGACATGTTCTAGATCAACCTGTAAGGCACACCAGTGGCCTAGGCACTGAGAGCCTGGACTTTCTCTTTTTATTGTGTTTGATAACTCCTGGAATAGTTACCCTCAAGGCTAAGGCCAAATCCACACTTCATCTAAAGAGGGTACGCTTGCTCAAGGAAGGGAGGCTTCTTGAGGAAGGCAGGAAGCAAGCCCTCCACCTTCTCCACTTGGCATTGTGGGAGCTCCTCCGCTCTGGAAGCCGCCATAGCCAGAAGCAAGACTCCTTCACAGATAACGAAGTCACAGACAGATCTCAACTCAAAACTCTGCTCTCACCAGCTGAGTTCATGACCATGAACTGAGCCTGTTTCCTCACAAGGAAAATATAAAAATACCTTCCTCACTGAATTGTTTTGCAGGTTACAAGAAATAACTGCAGCAGAATTTTGTCAGTTTAATTTTTAGCTAAAGAATCTTTTGATAAAATTTTAAAAACTGATGAAAGAAAATCACTCTAGTTGAGGCAAGGTGGGGTTTCCTGAGCCCCGACCATGCAGGCCCCCTCCCTTGCTAGATTCTGAGAGAGCTCTACAGAACTCTCATAGTGACTCAGAAGATAGGTTTTTTTTCTGCTGAGGAAGATTCGCCCTAAGCTAACATCTGTTGCCAATCTTCCTCTATTTTGTATGTGGGTTGCCACCACAGCATGGCTGAGGAGTTGTGTAGGTCTGCATCTAGGATCCAAACCTGAGAATCCAGGCAGCTGGAGCGGAGCGTGCCGAACTTAACCTCTACACCACGGGGCTAGTTGAACACCATTAATATAAGAAAAAAAAAGTTCTTACAACAGTTTCTTGCATAAAGCAAATGATCAATAAATCACAGCTGCTTTTGTTATATTGTTATTATCAGCAAAGCCCTGGGCCAAGTAAACCCTGGGGGGCGGGTATATCAAGGAGAATGAAACATTCTGAAGGAGCCCACAGTCAATAGGAGAGGCACAGACACACTCTCTGTAACATCTAACAAAACAGCATAAGGAAATAGGTGTTTAAAATGGACACATAAGCCATGTGCCATGGGACCACAAAGTAGAGAGGGTGAAAATCAGGGAGGGTTTTCACGAGAAAGCAGCATTTCACCTGGAACTTAGAGAAGGAAAAAGATTCTCCAGGGAATTGGAGAGGTGTGATGGCAGACGTGCGCAGGAGGCCAGTCACCTAACCTAACCCCCTCAGTTTACGGATGGGGAAACCAAGGCTGGAAGAGGGGAACGGACTTGCTCAAATCACACGTTGAGTTGGAGGCAGAGGCAGAGCTAGACCACTTCCCCCACACCCAATGACTCCTACTGCCTCCTGCTACAGTGCTCTTTCTGTAAGCTGTAGGGCACAGGATTCCAGTGTAGGATAGAAAAGGGGTAGGGACGCTGCAGAGTCTGGGCACACCCAAGAACAGGCTGGGCACCAAGCCAGGAAGCAGCCACTCCACAATAAGCCCTGGGAGCAAAGCCATAAACTGGACCCGGCCTAGGGCGCCTGAGGCACAGCCCTTCCCCCCAGGAGACGCCCCCAGGCCAACAATGCAGGTGCTGCCAGGCAGGTCTTCTGACCTCGTGCTAGCACATTCCAGGGGTCTGGTGCAGCCCGACAGCAACTAAACCCTTTCCTTTCTGCCCTGCATTAAAGCCCTCACGTGTGCAGTTTACGACGCACTTTCATAGACACACAAACGCTACTGGCAGAATCCTGCCAACAATCCTCTAACAGAAAAAAGGAAGATGTTAGTTAGTAGGCCTATTTTCAGATGAAGAAACTGAGCTGCACAACTGTTATCAGACTTCATTCAGCAAGCATTTACAGAGCAACAATATTGTGCTAGGCTCTGTGTGAGGCCCGGGGGCACAAAACTAAATAGGGCCTGTCCTTGAGGAGCCCACAGATAACTGAGATACAATCTGATCAGTGCCATCAAAAAATCTACTTACACACTATCAAGGAGGCACAGGCAGAGGAATTTGTTGTTTGTTGAATGATAATTGAGCAATCAAATGAACAAATGCATGAAGTGGGTCAAGGAAGGCTTCCTGGAGGAGGCAGAAGTAACACAGGAGCTGGCACTGAAGGATGCGTAGGCATTCTCCAAAAAGAAGGCAGAGAAGGACATCCCAGACAGAAGGGAGCAGACAGACAAAGGCAGAGACCTGTGAGCAACATGGAGTGTCAGGGAATGGGCTAAAAAGCAGGGGGCAGGGGCAAGAACGCAGCGTGAACTCAGAAAGGCAGGCTCTTCCCACACTCTTTGTCCGAGCACCTCTCCTGCTGCATTTCAGTTAGCTGGTGAGTTACTGATGTCTTAGAGTAGTTTCCGTCTAGCCATGGTCTCCTCCACGCAGCAGTGAGCTCCCCAGGGGCAGACACTGGGCCTCCTTTGTCACGGCACCCCAGGGTCCAGCACAGTGCCTGGCACCTGCATGCCTCCATAAATATCTGAATAAATGAACACCACTCTCAAGTGTTTGGGCTTTATGCTGGAGGACATCGAGCGCCATAGGAGGGCTTCCAATAGGGAAAGAACATGATCAAAGCCTTGTTTAGAGAATTAACCAGTGGTGGCGTGGAGGACAAGCAAGTGAGGGAGGCAGCAGCCCAGGTGCTGGGCAGGCAGGGCTTGAACCAGACAGCAGACTTGGAGACGGAGAGAACGGGATGAATTCTGAAGCTATTTCAGAGATAGACTAGACATGACTTGGCAACTAATTAGGTTAGGGAAGAGATGGAGGGGGGAGTGAGGGAAGGCCAGTGTTTAGAATGACTCAGGTTTCTAGCTTGCACAAGATGAAGGAAGTGGAGCCACCAACTGAGGCAGAATCCAGGCTGGGGAATCCAATCAGGGTCACCGAGTTGTTAGAAAAGGTCTGAACCAGAAATGAAAACCAGAGTCCCTGACTCCATGTTCTTTTATACTACTCCATGCTGCCAACTCTTCTGAGAGCTTTTCCAAGAGCATTTGATTATGATAAACATAAGATTGTGAAAGAAAAAAAAGACAGGAAGAGTTCAGTAACCATAGTTTCCAAAGCATCACAGAAAACTATCCCTAGGTCTTTACTGATTGCAAATAAACTACATTTGATATACTGGGGTTGGGGGAGGGAGCAATTAACATTTTACTGAGGCTCTGCTAGATGCTTCCAGTTCAGTTGGCTCTCATTGATCCTCAGTCCTGGGAAGTAAGTGCTATTATCCCCATTTTACAGATGAGAAAATTAAGGTGCAGAGAGTTTAATAATGTGCCTGTGATGATGCAGCTAGAATGGGTGAGTTAGGATACAAAACAGGGTCTGCATGACTCCACTCCACTACCCTCTGCTCTGTGTTCACTCAATAAATGAGTGGGCGTCTACCATGTGCTGGTGCCAGGGACTGTCCTAAATATATCTGTCAAATATGATGGATTTCTACAGTAGATGGGGTTGAAGTGGGAAGGGATGGAATGAGATGATCTTTCAGAGGCTTCAAGCCCAGAAATCAGGGAGACTCAGAAGAATCTTATTCTTTTTCCCCAGCACCCAGACCCATTTGAGAACCGCAATATTGTAAGAGATCCCAAAGACCGTCCAGTCCAACCTCTCAGTGGATGATGGAATCTCTGTAGCACCATCTGGAATCTGTTTGCATTCCTGCAAGTGGTGGGGAGCACACACCATCCCAAATAACCCACTTAGAAAGTTCCATATTTTCTTTCGGCTCTGAGGGCTCATTCTTCTAGTCCCAAGGACCTCATGAAGCTCAGAGGTGTCAAAGGTTGGTACAGGCTGAGTCCTGATGGGGAAGAGAGTAGGCTGCATTGCAGAGACGAGCCTGTGCTCCAGAGCTACCCCTCAAGTGCCCGCTGGAAGAGGCTAGGGCCCATTCTAAGGGGTTAAAGAATCACAAGAAGACAGAAGGAGTGGTTTGGGCATTCACGAGCAGAGCCTTGTAAAATATTTAAAGGCCAGAAACCTGCAGCCAATAAACAGTGAGCTAAGAACTGTCCCAAGACTTCAATTACCACCTCTGTGCTGACACTCCAAAATCTCTCCCTCCAGCTTCATCTCCCCCGAGCTGCAGACCCACATATCCAACAACCTCCTGGACCTTCCCTCCAAATGGATTCCTCCCTCTGGGCTCCTATCTCGGTGAATGGGAAAGCCTAGTGCCCTCCTGGGCACCTCCTCTTTCCTCTCCTCTGTCACCTCAATTAGGCACCAAGTTTTCTCAATTCTCCCTCCCAAATGCTTCTCAAATCCATTTTCACCAGGTCACTGTTCTCTCTAACCTACATTACTTCAATAGCTTTGAGACTGGTCTCCCTGCCTCCAGTCTCTTCTGCTTCAACCCATTCTCACAATGCCCCATGGCACAAATAGAAAACTCTTCAGCAGCGCCCTCGTTACTCTTAGGATGAAGTCCACACTCCTCAAAAAGGCGTATAGGACCCTTTAGGATCTGGTCCTTGCTTACCTTTCTGGTCTTACGTCTCCTTTCCCCCTCTTCACTACAACTAGACTGATCTCCTTCAATTCCTCCAAAATACTGGGCTCTCTCACTTGCTTCCTGGCCTTTGTGCATGCTATTCCCTCTACTGGAATACCATTCCTTTCTTCACTCAGATAACTCCTACTAGAGATTCCATTTTTGGCTTAATTGCCACCTCCTTTAAGAATGTCCTTCCTCCCTGAGACTCAGCTAGGTATCCCTCTTGTGCTGTCCCAGTACCTTACACTTACTCCCATTTAATACTTATCACACTGATTCTACAACTTATGTATCTGTACCACTTTTCCACTTGGAGTATTTATTATATGCCAAAACGCCATATCAAGACTTTATATGGATTATCTCATTTAATCTTTACAGTAACTCTTGACATAGGTACTCTCATGACCCCATTTTAAAGAAGGGGAAACCAAGCCTCACACTTTTGCAAGAAATTTCTGCAAGGAAATGGCAGAGCAGGGATTTAAAGCCAAATCTCTCTGGCCTCTGAGACCACGCTCTTAAGCACTGAAACCCATCATGGTGGCTCCCCTACGGGACCAAAGGGTACTTGAGGTTTACTGCCTCAACACCCAGTCATGCTTGAGGACCCTAGGGCTGGGGCATTGGAAAATTACAAGAATTCTGACTCCTAACAATAGGCTGGAATCCTCCAGGGCTATGTACTGGGTGGAGGGGAGGTGGTGCTCACCAAGCCTTTGGACGCTTTAAAAAAAAATACATTTCCTTTCTTGGAACACCATGGACCAGGAGCTGGACAGGCAGACAAGGATATGAAAAAAAGCACTTTTTTGCTATTCCAGCATTTCTTCTTCCGTTCCAGACACGTTTCTCTCTGTGCTCCTTTTCAAGATTTCACTGAGCATAAGCCCAGGCAGCATGGCATGATAACAGCATTTGTAGCAGCGGCAGCACTGGCACACACTATGTGTTAGCAGTGTGCCAAGCTCCCTATAGGCTTTATATTTCATCCTCATTTCAGTCCTATGAAGTCTTATTCCTCCCTTTTTACAAGCGAGGAAACTGAGGCTTAGAGCCCTTAGATGATGTGTCCAAGGGCATGTAACTATTAAGCAGCAGAATTAGGATTTGAGCCCAGTTCTGTCTAACCTGCAAGATCAGGTTCTTAATTTCTATGTCACTGTTTCTAGGATGCATACAAAGTACCTCCTAAAGCTTATTAAAATGTAGACACCTGGCCATTCCTGGGTGCAGAACAGGTCTGAGGTGGAACCCAAAAGTGTGTTTTCAACAAGCTTCTAGGTGATTCTGACGCAGGCTGACTGTTTCCCCAGTGTTCCTCAGGAATACTAGTGTTACCGAAAAATGACCAGACATAAAAAAAGGGAGGAGGAGGGAATTCCATGGTTGGTAAGTTTAAGAAATACTGCATATTCTATCCCTTGTTAGCAGATTTACAATGTATATTGACAAATCAAGAATTCTGAGATGACCTATGGTGAACCAACTTATTCAGCTGTATTTAACAGAGTATTTCCCTGATGCATTTAACCACAAAAATCCTCCTCCATTAGCAATACCTATCAACATCTCACAAGACTCAGCAAATGGAACGGAGCTTGGGAAACACTGCTCGATTATACTTCTTCCTAACCCTCGCCTAGGCTGGCCTCTCTCTTTCCTACCCCTGCTAAGTATGCAATGAAAGGATTTCTAAGTTCTAGCCCGGGCCTCACCCCCTCACTTGCTATGTGTGACCCTGGGCAAGCCACTTAATCTCTCTGGGCTCGTTCCTCAGCTATCAACTGGGGGTAATAATCCCTGCCGGCATGCCTCCAGGGCTTCATGATTGAGATAATGGAGGTCCAATACCTGTACAAAAACTGTACAGGGCTACACTCCCTCAGAGCGCTCTTGCCACATCCTTTGCCATGTGACTGTACTCATCGACTGCTTTGTAATGTCCCATACAATGTTGTCTTCCAATTTTTCCTGCATGGGTTTTATCTCCTAAATTAGCATGATCTTGGGCAACTCAGTAGCCCTCTCTGGGCTTCAGTTTCCTCCTTTTAAAATGAAGGGAGTGGGCCAGCCCCGCTGCTTAGTGGTTAGCTGCTGGCAGCCTGGGTTCGGATCCCAGGCGCGCACCGACACACCGCATCTCCGGCCATGCTGAGGCCGCGTCCCACATACAGCAACTAGAAGGATGTGCAACTATGACATACAACTATCTACTGGGGCTTTGGGGAAAAAAAGGAGGAGGACTGGCAATAGATGTTAGCTCAGAGCCGGTCTTCCTCAGCAAAAAGAGGAGGATTAGCACGGATGTTAGCTCAGGGCTGATCTTCCTCACAAACACAAAAATAAATAAATAAAATAAAATGAAGGGACTATTCTGAGGGCCCTCCCAGCACTGACCTTCTAAGAATCTGGTAAAAATCAAAACACTGAGAGGTAACACCTGTTACACTCTTAGTAGTACCAAATGCTTTACAAGCATCACTTCATTACTCTTCCCAACAGCTCTATGAGGTAGACTCTATTATTTGGTCCTATTTTACAGAGGAGTTAACTTCAGCTCAGAAAGGCAAAATACCTTGCTCAAGGGCTCCAAACTAGTTAAGTGATGGAGCTAAGATGTGAACCTTCCTCTGACTCCAAACTGCACTTACCCCTCCACACTTCCGTCACCCAGCAAAGGATTCTGGCCACAGAACCACCTCGCTGCGGTGTTCTTGGCTGGATCGAGATGGGTTGGCAAGTGGGGAAGAGGCACTGGCTGACAGCTCTGGGTTCTGCTGCCTAACTGCCTAGTCACTTCAGCTAAGTTCCGTGTCTTCTCTGGGTTTCATTTTTCCTATGTGTGAAAGGAGGCGGGTGTTGGACGAAGTCAGTAGTCAAAGAAGCTCACCTGTGGAGCCTGCTAAGCCACAGAGGCTCCTGATTATTCGGATGCAGTACGTCTGGGGTGTATTTTTATCCGACGCCCCAAATGATACCGACGGAACTAGCGTCTAAATGTTCTACTGGCGTTGATGACCCCGCTCAGGGTCCCCGCCGGAGACCTGGGAAGGTGTGGGGCCAGGCCGAGCCCAACCTGGGTCTATGAGATCCAAGTCCCCCAAATCCTCCCGTGCGCCACGTCAAAGGGGGCGCGACACGACCTCCCCGACGTGCAGTCCTACGTGACGTGACAGACGCGACCGACCGTCCCCTTTCCCTTCTCTTCCGCGCGAGACCTCGCTGAAGCCAACCGCAGCGTGGGAAGGGCGCGAAGAAAGCGGGGAGAAAGGAAAGCGAGGTCCCGAGCCCGGACGTAGCGAGGCCCCTACCTGGATTCCCCCGCCCCTCACGCACTCACCTGCCCATAGGGATAGCTGGCCATGGCGACTCTGACGTAACACGTCGACGAGGGGCGGGGCTTCCTGGTTTCAAACCCGTCCCTTGTCTGGGCCTAGGGGCGGGACCGCTTTCGATTGGATGTCCGCGACTGTCAATCCTGGGCGCATGTGTCGACGGAAGTGACGGTATAGGGCGGTGGTCGAGTGACTCCGGAGAAGCGGGAGGGGCTTCTCCTGAACGTCGGCGTCCTGTTTCCGAAATTTTGTTCGTTGTGTTGGCGCGGATGTTTCTCCCACTGCTGCCCTAGAGTAGGCCACAGGGCTGGTCAGTCCCGGATATTTAGTGAGAGGCTTGGGTGGGTGTTGCAGCAGTGGCCATGTTGTAACCTGGCAAATGGGACGCATGATAGTGGCGTCGTTGCTGTCGTCACTTCAAGTTTCCGCCGCCGGAGGGCTTAGGCGGTTGCCCTGACAACGGGGAACCGCCTGAGGCCTCGTGGAAAGGCTAGAGGCAACAGCGGAAGTACAGATGTTCCTCTTATGATGAGGAACCCATCCTAAGTTGAAAATATCTTAAATCAAAAGTGCGTTTAGGGCCAGTCGTGTGGCGCAGTGGTTAAGTGTGGGCGCTCCGCTGCTGACGGCCTGGGTTCGGATCCGGGCGTGCACCCACGCACTGCTTGTCAGGCCATGGTGTGGCGGTGTCCCACATAAAGTGGAGGAAGATGGGCATGGACGTTAGCTCAGGGCCAGTCTCCCTCAGCAAAAAGAGAAGGATTGGCATGGATGTTAGCTTATGGCTGATCCTCCTCATAAAAAAAAAAAAAAGTGCGTTTAATATACCTAACCTGCGTTTAATATACCTAACCTACCCAACATTGTACCTTACTTAGCCTAGTGTACCTTAACCGTGCTCAGAACACTACAATTGGGCAAAATCGTCTAACACAAAGCCTATTTTATAATTAAGTGTTGAATATCTCATGTAATTTGTTGAATACTGAAACTGAAAAAATAGAATGGTTTTATGGGTACAGAATGGTTGTAAGTGTATTGGTTGTTTACCTTGGTGATACCATGGCTGACCCCTTTGACTTGTGGCTTGCTGCTCCTGCCCAGCATGATGAGAGAGTCTCATACCACGTATCCCTAGCCTGAAACAACATCAAAATTCTAAGTATGGTTTCTACTGAACGCATATCACTTTGGCACCATCGTAAAGTCGAAAAATCATTAGTCAAACCATCCGAAGTCGGGGACTGTCTGTACTTACTCTCTAATGTTGACACCACATGCCAGTTAGTACCTTTGAGTAAGATCTGTGGTCTTTGGAGAAGAAAGTACCACACCGTCAGAGTGGGAGGAAAGTTAGATCATCTAGGGCCTTTTCTTTCATAAATGGGAAAATTGTGGTCCAGAGAGGCTTGCCCCGGTTCGCAGTGGGTTAGGGCAGAGTGTGATCTAGAACTGAGGTCAATGGATGCCCGGTTCTCAGCAGAGTCTTGACTGGTCCCCAAAGTAGGTCAGATCCTGGTTACAAGTGACCTCATAGTCAAGTACTTAACTTGCCTCTTGGTAATTCGGGCTCTACACTTATTTGAATGCTTATTCGACTATTTTGTTAAGTTCTTTCATGTGGGCACAGATTGTGTCTGTTTTTACTTGTTGTTATATCCCCAGTACCTAGTACAGTGCCTGACACTGTATTTTTTAAAAATAAGTAAGTGAGTAGTGTTATGAGGTGTTATCCATTCCAGCCCAACTTTCTAACCATCTAGCCAGGCGCTTTCCAAAATCACAGAACCAATCATGATGCTTGCCCACTGGACAGCCTGCAATGGCTCCTCTTCATCTCCACCTAGAAAATACGGCCCAACCGCTTTATTCTGGCACTCCAGGCCCTTGACCTTTGGCCCAACCTCACATTTCCAAACTTATATCTTACATCCCCTGCCCGTCTTCCCCTCTGTACTCCTTTGTTCAGTTCCACCATCCAGCACTCTTGCTTTGGAGTGAGGATCTTGATTTACTGCTTTCTAACTGTACGACCATGGGCAAGTTATTTAACCTTTGTGAGTCTCAGTGTCCTGGCTGTCAGAACAAATATGTAAAGAGATTTGAAAAAGAGGCTTATCACACCTGCTCATGCCCAGGCTTATGCCCAAACCACTCCTTTCATCAGATCAGCAGCCTTCACATCTCCAGTCTTTCAAAGCTCAGTTCCAACCCCACCCCGCAACTACCCCTCCCTCATTCCCGCAAGTCCAGAGTTAGCCACTCTCTTGCCTGCCTCCTTTTGCACTTGGTACTGTCACTGTGCTATATTCCAGCCTGCCTTGTGTAAGAGTTCTCTTTGATATTTTTCCCAAAATCCATTCCTCTCCATCTCAGAAAATCCACCCAGTCTCTCAGGCCACAGACCTAGGATCACTCTTGTGTGGTCTCTGTTTTTCCACTAACTTCCCCACCCCCATTTGGTCTAGTTCAGAAATAGACCCTGCTCTATTTCTGAAATAGTAATACTAGAAATAGTAATACTAGTAACTAGTATTACTAATACTAGAAACTAGTAATACTAGAAATAGTAACATCTGCTCTTTTCTCCCTGTTTGCGCGATCACCCTAGCCCAAGACACCATCCTTTACGGCCGGGATCACTACAATAGCTTCCTGACCCATGGCCCTGCTTTCACTTTCCCCCACACTCTGTTCTTCGTAGGGCAGCCAGAGTGATTGTCTTAAATGTAAATCAGATAATGTCATTCCTGGGTTTAAACTCCTCCAGAGGGTTCCCGTAACTCTTATAAAATCTAAACTCATCCTTATGACCTTCATGGCCCTATATGACCAAGACCCTGCCTGCGTCTCTGCCTCACTTCCTGCCACTGCTGTCCTCCTCAGTTCACTCCAGCTGGCCTGGTCTCCACACCAAGCTCATTCCCACCTCTGGATTTTCAGATTAGCTCTTCCCTCTGTCTAGAATGCTCTTCCCTAGGCACTTCACTGGCTGGCCCCTCCTGGCCATCCAGGTCTCAGTTCAACTATCACCTTCTTGGGGGAACATTCCTTGATACTACGTCTAAAGTAACATAGCCCCCACTGCCACCACATTCTAGTTGTCATATCACTGTGTCTCATTTTTTCATGATACTTGTTGCTAGTTGAATTGTCCTCTTTAAAGTTTACATGTGTATTGTAGGATTGTCCTTTTCTTATTCACGCCTCTATCTCCAGTGCCTAGAATAGTGACTGGCATGAATTCAATAAATGGTAGTAGTTATTATTATTATTATCCTGTATTGAATGCTTACTAGGTGCCAGACATTGTGCTAAGTACGATGTGTTGTTTCATTTTCACCACAGTCCTTTGTGATAGATTCTATTACCCATTATAATGAGGAGCTGAGGCTGAGAGAGACTAAGTGACTTCCCTACTATCAAAAAGATAATAGAGAAGTCAAGATTTGAACCCAGGTCCACAATCTTTTAACTGCTGGGTACTTAGTAGGTCTTGTGTTCTTTACTTTTGTAACCACCTCCCCTCCAAGTCCCCAGAATAGGTGGAATCGAATTGCAAAATCTCAGAAGGGGAGAAGTCCTGCAGTCTGGGCTGACAGTCAAGGGATATTTGCTGGGAGAGAGAATAGTGACACTTGGCCTGCAAACTGGGGTAACATGATGCACATTCATTTTATTCCACAAACGTATTAACTTAGTGAGTTCCCATCACTTGCCAGGCTCTGTTCTAGGTGCCGAGGATTAGACTCCTATGAGAATTTCACACCCCAGCCCTCTCTGCTCAGCAAAGGGCTCTTAGGAGAGCGTTCTGTGGGATATCTGTGCTCTCTGGGGGCAGGGCATCCCAGTCATCTCTCGGGCAGTCAGAGACCAGCCAAAGCCAACGTCCTGGGCTACACCTCTGAGGACCTGTGGCAGGCCCAGGTGTGTTTATTTTGGAGAGGAGTGGAAAAGAGGGAGATGGGGATCTTCCCAAGACTGAAAAACAATCAACTCATTTCCAAAACCTCAACTACCTGAGGCCGACAGAGGTGGGTGGGGAAGTTCCTGTTATTGTTTCATCTTTAGCCAAAGGAGAAAGCTTGGATTCCAGCCCTTTTTAGAGCACAGAGCACTTTCCTGAGTTCATGGAAGCACTGTGGTTGAGCCATTAGAGGGGAGGCAGAGCTTGGTAACGGAAGCCCCATCCCCTGGAAAACATCGCCTCCCCTAGAGACATACCATTCCTCCCAGGCATCCTGGCTCAGCACCAGGCTCCAGTATCGCTTATTGAGAAGGAATACCAACACCCACTTAATTATTATGGAATTAATTCTCTTTGATTCTGACTAGCTCCAGTTCTGAAATTTAAATTCCAGTTGGATGCTTTGGATCAGAGGGTGATTTGCAGCTTTCCACAGAACCAACAGAAAAATGAGAACAGCAGACATGGCAATTTGGCTGCACTCCCCTTCCATTATGGGATCATATGGAGAGTACATTGATATGTTCTATTCCCAGAGATTATTCAGGACAACGACCTTAAGATCTAGCCTTTTAAGGGGTTAACAGACCTCATGTGAAGAAAGAGTGTAAATAGATTCTGTTGAATTCTGGTGAAAGGGGAAAATATTATGACAAAACGGAAGATTTAAATTCCAGAAGGCATCAAATTTTGGGATTTTTGTTTGCAGAATAAATATGCAGCAATTTCTCCATCTTACAGAGTAGAAGGTCTCTTCAAATTAAGGACCCTCCAGTCCACTCTTCACACTGTCGTCAGTGAATTCTCCATTAGGCAAACCTGACCCCACACGCCCTCTCATAAACCTGTGCTTCCCACTGTCCCCCTGCTCACGCTCCGCATTCCGACTGCACTGTCTCGCATCATCCAGCACGCTGTGCTCCATCATCTCTGGACCTTGGCATGTTGCTGTTCCCTCTGCCCTACATCAATTTCTGTCTAGACAAGGTTAGGACCCTCAGCTGTGTGCTCCCCTGGCGCCTGTACTGCCCCATCATCCCACTTTATTGCAAGTGCTTATTTAACTCTCTGGTCTCCCCATAGACACTGTGGGGGCAGGGACCATAGCTGTCTAGTTTGCCTCTGAATCCCCAGAGCCTAGTACAGTCCCTGGCACAAAGTACAAAGAGGAAATAGACTCATCAAGTTAGACGTTGCCAATCTGAATGATCGGCGTGTTGCCTTAAAAGCCCGGAAAACGCTCGGAAGTGAAGACAGAAGAATAACAGGGCGGGAATGTAAGAAAGCTACCTAAAAGGAGTGGAAGGTGTGCACGCCTCCTTCCTTTCTCTTCAGCTCACCCAGCTCCTGAACTTATGAGCAAAATCCATGGATTTTTTTGCTGACCACAGTAACAGAAGAGACTATAACGTTCAGCTTTCCATCTGGTTCTTCATGGTCCAAGAAAATAAAGCAATTTCAAACTCCAGGGAGACAAGCACTCAAATCATAAAAGCTTAAACCTCGTCTGTCGTAGAATCCCCTAAGAGCAGTATGAATTTGACTCAGGAAGAAAGTGAAAAAAGCATCATTTGCTCTGGAAGGCTCTTTTCCCTAGGGGTCCTCAAAGAGGATGAGTTTGATGTTTCCTCAGTGATTTTCCCCTCTGGCCTTCGAAGCCAACCCACTCAATTCAACAGCTGGTCCTTGCTTCTCTTTCTTTCTACTTGCGCCAACCACTCCTTACCATGAGGCCCATCATTAGTTAGCACTTCGCAGACTGGGCTGAAAGAGAAAGCTGGCCTTCCAATGGGAGCGCTTTAACATCTGTCCTCATCCACTGTCCAAAACTGGCTGCTACTTCAGTGCAAAGATGATGCATTTGCTTTTTAATGTCTTATGTTAGAACCAGGGTTAACCGAGAATTGCTGGTGAGAGATAAAATAAGAATTGACTCCTCCTTTATCTAAAAACATCATCTGAGACACCCAGGCATGTTCAGGAGTCTGCCTGATTTCACTCCCCTGGCCACCGGGACACCTGCGCTCCTGGCAGGAAAAAAATAGGGCAAAGGTTCTGAAAAGCCATCACTAGGCTGCTCTCCTGATATTCAGGGCCCAAGCGGAGAGGGGGGTTTTTAGAACTGTGCTGGAAATGCCAGCTCTGGAGAGAACTGACAGCCAGTTTGATGGCTTCGGGAATTTTGGATAAGCATCTAGACTTCGTACATTTCTGAGCCTGCTCTGTGATCCCTTTGAAGTGTATCCAACTTGAATAAACTTTCCAGAAAGCAGGAGCCAGTAAAAAGGCTTTCTTTGGAAGTCCTCTGGATGTGCCCTATTGCTTTCTCACGGGGCAGCCAGGCCATCAGGACAAGAGATCTGAAAAGTAGAGAAAGAAGCAGCTTAAAATGAAATATTTCTATGATATTCAACTTGCTGTCTTTTTTTTCATAGTCTTTACATATGGAAAAGGAGACAGCAGGTAGATCGCCAAACTCCTTGTGGACTTTGAGGAGCATGAGCTTAGCTCTGATTGTGGCTTGCCATAACCCCTTGGCACCGATGCAGCCTGTCCTTGGAGGGCCAGGCTAAGATGTACAGAAAACTACACATGTTGGATCAACAAAGAATAACAAAAGATGCCGTTTGCAGTCCAGGAGAGCTGGTGACAGGGCCATGCATTGGTACAGACAGGAGGTTCCATCTCATTTCCCAGAGAAGCATTCCCTGGTTGCCTAGGCCAGGGGTTGGAGCCGAACTTTCCTCCTGTTGGCACAGGCTTTGTAATCACAGAATTACTAGAGCAGCAAGAAGAGACTGCATGCTGGGAGGTGCTGCCAGGCAGATGAACATACCTCAGCACTGAGAGCCATTTCCCAAGGTGCGACCTGGATTGGCTTTGGGTCACTTTAAGAAGCAAAGAGGGTGGGCAGAGGATGGGTGCGGTACCAAACACTGATTTCTTTAGGGAAACAACTAGGGAGGGGGTGTTATGAGCTGGAAGTGAGATCTTCAAACCTGCTTTTGGCCCATATGTGGGGAGAGGCTGAAGTGATGCCCCTTCTCTGACACTGTGCCATGAAGGACAGGACACAAGGTCCAGAGGACTAAAGGATGACTCCGAAGCATCTGGAGAGGGGAGCTGAGCTGGGGGCACCCTATACAGCAGCATCCCACAACTCCACTGGGTGACCACAGACAACGAGGGAAATGCCCTTTCTTGACCCAGGGACCAAATGACAAAAGGAAGATGACAGGGAGATGCAGCTGCAGCCTCAGACAAACCCCCTGGAAGTAGGATTACAGATAGTTTTGTTTATTTATTTATTGATAAAAAAATATTAATTGCAATTAAAAAAAAAACAAACATTCACAACCCATCACAGAGTCCTGTAAGGTTTAGCCATTTGTGCCCAGTGGAGTCCTTCATCTAACGGAGATGGTGATTTCAGCCAAAAGGCCCCTTCATGTTTTTCATGGGTGGGTACTGCTCCTCCATTGGCATGGCCCCAAAGCAGTCAGATGGGCTACAGTGGCCAGCCTTGCCTGGCTGGCCCATGGGGCCTGGGGGGCCAGGAATGCCAGGAATGCCTTGCTGGCCCATCGGTCCCGTTGCACCCATCTTGCCATACCCTGGAGGACCCTGAGGACCTAGGGAGGGAGGAGTCAGAAGAGGACAATCAGGAGACCCAGATCACAAGAAAGGAAGAAATAACGGTCACAGTAAAGAATACCTGACATTTGATGACTGTCTCTCAGGTTACAACATGTCTTCATGAAGACCTGATCTGATCCTTACATTAATTTGACAATAACAATACTACTGGCTAGTGTTACTGAGAGCCACCCTGTGCCAGGCACAAGGCAAGTGCTTTTTATGCATTATTCATTGACTCGTCACAACAATTATGTGGGAAAGGAACTAATCTCATTTTGGAGACGAGGACGTGGGCTCAGAGAGGTCGCACATGTGGTAAGCAGTGAAGCTGGGTCTTAGACCGAGGCCATCAGGCTTTGGTCATTCTCTTTTAGGCTACATAGCCTGGCTTAAGTGACCTTGTCAAGGTCATACAGCCAGTGAGATGCAGAGCAGGACCTGAACTCACATTCGCTGGCCCCACCACGTTCTGCTTTTGTCCACGGCGTCATGCTAGCCCAGTTTAGGACTTGAGGGCAGGCCCTGAGTCTTCCACTGGCCTGCCTCCCCACATGCCCTAGGAGAGTGTCTTGCACACAGCGGCATTACTATAAGTGTTGGTTGATAGGCCTGTAGTTATTTGAGGGTCTACACAACTAAGTTATTGAAGGAACATAAAGAAAGGAGGTCTCTGCTACTCTAGATTCATGGTCTCACATGTTGGCTTTTCCTACCTGGGGGACCGGGGAGACCATTTTCTCCTGCGATGCCAATACCAATGTCCCCCTTTTCACCTTTGGTACCGGGCAATCCTGAGACAAAAGAAATAAAATAAGAAGTCCTATCCTGGAGCAGAAAATGACAAGCCCAGTCAGATTATTTGAAACACACACATACACACAAATATCATATTCACAACAGACCTCATGCAATGCTCATGTTTGCCCCAAAGAGCTACCTCTCACTCCTGGCAAGCCCTGCCGTCCTTCTCTGCCAATCTGACCAGGGAGCCCAGGAGATCCTGGAGCGCCTGGCCGGCCCGGAGCACCGTCCTTCCCTGGGGGCCCTGGTCGTCCCGGAGCTGCCGCCATCTCCATGGGGAACTGCATCCTGGAGGTGTAGTAAGCCATCCTCTCTGTAAGAAAGGACAGGGACAAGTCACAGCGTGGCCCAGGGACTCAGAATGACTGTAGATGCTGCAGACAGGCCGCCAGCTTGAAGTCTGAAACAGCCTTTCTTCAGAGGGACATCAGAGCAAGGAACATGGGGGTTGATCTCCTAAGTGGTCTCATGTGTCCTCGCCTCCACATTGCTTTCCACAGTGATCTTTCTGAAGCACAGATCTGATTATGGCCTCTCTCTTCTCCAGCACCCTTCATTAGTTCACCACTGGCTTCAGAATAAAGACCAGACTCCTTGCTTGGCATTCAAGGTCTGCTCCCCAAGCAAGATGTCTAGCGCCTTCAGCACAGGGTCCCTGCTTCCCCCAGTCCCTAGCATATCACTGCTGGATGAACAAACGACAGGAAGAAAGCCTAAACTGAAACCACACCAGCCATCTTACGGCTGCTGCTCGCCCCTCGATTTAGAGCTCGCTCCATGCAGACTCATTTGATATCAATTTTCTTGTCTGTCTCCTTTGCTCCAGTGGGGGCTCTGGGAGGGCAGGAGGGAATCATTTCATTTCTGAAAGAGCAGGTGACAAGGAAGGTCTGAAGTATAACTGAACATATGCCTGTAAGTGAGGGGGCGGGTGAGGTGGGGGAGGATACTAAGCTTTAAGGAAAAGAAGGCCAGGGCGGGGCGCGGAAGCAGCTGGGCAGGGCAAGTGGCCCCCACTGCCACCCAGCCGGCTGCCAATTACCATCAAACATTTTAATGATCTCTTGTCTGATGAACCTCTTGATTTCATCATAATTCATCATGTCTCCCTGAGGAAAGAGAATAAAACCTGACTCAATTATACTTCCAAGCCTGGTGCTTTCCCCTGGGAATAGACTTTACGGAAATAAAGGATGGGGAGAGGGGTAAATGTCCCAGGAGCCTCCCACAGATACTTAAAGTCCTAACCCCCCTGAAATGGTACAAAAGATTTTGTGCATAAGTGCATTTTTCTGGAGAAAGGATCCCCAAGTCCCCCAACCTCCCATATACAATTAAGAACCACCCATATGGGGGTCATGCTCTTTCCCACAGAATGTCAGCAGGAGCTTCTAAAACGGTCTGTGCTGCACCCCTCATGCCTGCTCTGTGGGACTGTGCCCATGGCTGCCAGCCCCCACCCCTTACCATGGAGCCAGGCACCCCAGGCAATCCAGGGCTCCCCGCAGGCCCCGGAGATCCAGGGTGGCCTCTCTCTCCTGCAGGACCCGGGGGCCCCACAGGCCCCATGGAGCCACTCTTGCCGGGCCCACCAGGCATGCCAGCTCTTCCCTTCTCTCCGGCCTGGCCCTTCTCTCCTGAAGGTCCTGGATCACCCTACAAGGACAGGAAGTCACAGTCTAGCATTGCCAAGTACTGCCAAGTCTACCTCATGATGTCTCAGCAATCTGCCCCTTCCTCTCCGTTCCCCCACCACACCCCCAGCATTTCCCTTTGGACTACGGCGACAGCATCCTGACAGGATGCCCTGCCTCACTGCCCCCCAGAGCGGTCCTTCTAGAAGACAGCTCTCATGGTGTTACTCTCTGCTTAGAAATTCTGATGGTTCCCAAATGCCCTCAGGATAGAGACCTAATTCCTTGGCCAGGCATTCAAGACCATTCATGATGTGGTCCTGATCACATCTTCTCCAGCCTCAGCTCCCTGCAAGGAGGTCTCCAACCAGACCTCACTGGTTATAATTCTCTGATTCGGCCATGCTGTGTTAGGCCTCCCTGCCTGGAATGCCCTTCCCCTCCTCTCTACCCCGGACACTCCTCCTCCTCAGCTGAAACGTTCCTATTCTTTGTGCAGCCTCCCTGACTCCCTAGGCGGAGATGAGGGCTCCCTATCTCTGATCCCACAGTGCTATGTCTAACCTTCTTCTGGACTTGCCATGCTCTAGGGTAAATGTGACTGGACTAAGTAAGCACTGATTGTTCAGGGACCTCTGTTTACCCAAGGCTAGGACAGAGGGCCTGGAAATGGAAACAAGATCAGGCAGATGCTTGCATCAATGAATGAATGAATGAATAAGTCAATCAATCAATGAGTGAATGAACTGGAGATTTCCATTCTCCCAACCATAGCTAAGAACCCTGAAACAGCCCCATGTGAATTTTCAGAGATGAGATTACTCCACATTCTGCCCACTTTTTTCCCTGCCCAGTGGCCTTCTTTTGTCTCCCCTCCATGGCTAAAGTCATTGTTCGGAGCTGGGCTTAACCAACTCATGAGCTTCCCCTCTCAAACCCAGCCAGTGCCCACTCACCTTTGGACCAGGAGGTCCATAGAGTCCCTGTTTTCCAGGGGGTCCCTAGAGGAAGGCAAAAGTCAGAGGTCAAGTCTAGGCAGCATCTCTGAGCTGTCCTGGGGAAGTAGGTGCCAGTGAAAGGACCACCTTCCACAGCCCCAGGCCCCCAGGCTGTGTCCAGCTGGGCTCTGTGTGAGAAAGAGCGACAGCCTCCCTGCCAGCGGAGGGGTTGACAGCTGGAAGGGAGAATGATGTCCCTAGAGCATGGCCTTGTGTGATCATGTTGGTCAGGTCTCTTGTCACAGGCAAAAAGAAGTGAGAAGTCAGAATGAAAGGGCTAGTCTGTGGCATACTGGAGGGCCTGGCAAGAGCTGGTGCCAAGGAAACGTTTGTTTGGAATTTTTTATCATCATCATCATCATCATCGTCATCATCTCTTTCTCACCAGGTACATGGTAAAAAAAATTAGTGAAAAACGAGTCTCGCTCTCATCCCTGTCCGCTAGTCCCCAATTCCTCTCCCCAGGGACTAGTAATTTCCTGTACATCTGTCCAGAGCTAGTCTGTGCATACAGGGAACATTAGCTGAATGGACAAAGAGGGGTCAGGGCAAGGGAGGAGCAAAAAGAAGCATCCCCAAGTGGAAAAGGAGAAGCCCAGCACATCGGTACCTCTTTTCCAGCTGCACCATCCGCTCCAGGTTCACCCTGGGGAGTAGAGAGCAATGGAGATACGATGAATGCCAACCCAGCGTCATGTCAAGCACCTCACCTTGCCCACCAGGCATGCCCAGCCCCCTGTTCCACCAAGGAGCCACGATCCCCCACGCCAACACTCTGGGCACAAGCCATGGAAACTTAGGCCCCCATCCCTGACTCCGGCCTGGTCCCAGGGCCCCACACTGACAGCTCCTGGCCACCTCCCTGACTGAGCTCTACGAGGGAAGAGCAGACTGTGCCTGCCTTGCTCCTTGCTTGAGACCCCAGCATCTCACACACTCCCTAGCTCTGAGTGCATGTTAAATGTTTGCTGAATGAAGGCATGAACTGTGAACCTCTGAAGTCAATGAGGTCCCCAGATGGGCCAGGGCGAGCCTGAGCCTACTCCCTCCCCAGGACAGGAGAGGCTGCTCCTGGGCCCAGCCCACTTCTGGTGGGATGCCGGGCAAGAGGAATCTGGGACTGCAAGGCAACGGGCAGATTCATCCAGGGACCCTGGAGGCTCCTGAGCCCGTAGGCAGGGAAGGTAGAGGGTTGGAGGGACCTGCCTGCCCAGGTACCATGGCAGAAATCAGAGTGAATGAGAGGCGAGACTTAGCCTTCCTGGCAGATGGGCCCACCGCTCACCCCTGTACTGGCTGGAGTCATCCACCCCATTCCAGGCCACCAGCCCCAGGGTCATTCCTACTGCTTTCAGAACAAAGTCTGCTTTGGTGGAAAGCACCCTGAGCTGGGGTTTAGGAGACCTAGGTTCCTGCCTCAGCTGCCCAGCAGACTTTTCATCCCTGAGACCGGCAGTCAGCTTCACCTGATGTGGTTCACCTGTCTGGAACCTCTGACAGAGGCAGTACTGCAGACTGGCTAAGGACACGAGTTCTAGAATCAGCCAGGCTCTTCCACTCACTAGCTGTGTGACTCTGGGCCACCTACTTAACCTTACTGAGCTTTGGTTTCCTCTGTCAAATGGGGACAATCCAACCAACTAAATAGGGTCGTGGTATAGATTAAGTGACAAAATGTCAAGCACTTAGTGGACCATTCAGCACGTGGTCCGTGACCCATATATTATAGCTCTTAGCGTTCAACACTAGCTGAGACCAAGGAGCGGTTTCTGAGTTGCTGAGGGGGCTACGGCAACGGCACTGCAGTTATGGTTCCTGACATTTACAGAGTTTCTGTGGTCACCAACGAGCTCCCCTGGGGAGGGGGCGGGGCAGAACAGGGCCCGGTCTCGCCTGTCTGACATCTAGTGGAGGGCCCTGCATGAGGGGAGCTGGCACGTGGTCAGAGGCAGTGGCCTGGTGTACAGTTGGCACAGTGCTGGCTTACAGAGCTTGTCTTTTCTTCCAAATATGACGTGATCCTCAGGCACAAGCCCCATGCTACCATGTTCCACCCAACAGCCTCTCCTTCCCTGGAGACCCCACATGTGCAGTGCTGTGCTCCAAGCCAGCTGGCCCTGTACCCCAGGGCTGTGCCGTAAGATGTAGGGTCTTACCGGGGGGCCAGGGTGTCCAGGTGGGCCAGGCTGGCCTGGAAGGCCTAAAAGGCCCCTTTCTCCAGTGGCTCCTCGGTCTCCTTTGAGGCCCTAGAGAAAACGAAGGGGGATGGGGAGAGCGCAGGGGAGAGGGAAAAGTGAACCCACACACAGCCAGAGGCAGATAACCCATCGCATACCAGGGCCCATGGCCCCCACCCCCAGGCCCCACAGGAGGAGGTGGCGCTGCCTGAACTTGGGGCAGGGCCCCGGAATGGCCTCTAGTCCTCTCTGAAGGCCTTCACCATATGCTGGTTGTGGAGATCTCTGGAGGCAGAAGAGGCCGATGCCAGGGAAGCAGGAGGATGTTCTCCATCCCCCGGCTCCCTCTGAAAGGAGCCCACACAGAGCAGGGCCAACCTCCCGGGAGGGATGGATGAAGGGAGCATGTCACTTACCACTGCAGAGATCCCAGCTGGGCCTGGCTGGCCTGGAGGCCCCGGTGGCCCCTAAAGAGAGATGCAGTCAGTGGGATGGAAAGAGGCTCCGGTAATAAGGCCCCTGGGAGGCAGCGAGGGACCAACAGCAGGATCTAGCCCTAAACTTCGGCAGCTCCGTTCTCTTCCCTAAATCCTCCTTCTCTTCCGGTCTCGCAGTGGCACTTCTGCCAGAAGATCTGTGCCAGAGCTGAGGCCTGGCGTCCCTGAGTGCACAGGACCCTCATGCCTGCCACATGCCAAGTGGTACACCTGGGACTGTGCTGAGGGGATGGCCTGAGAGCTATAACCAGAGCCAAGTGCAGAGGCCAAAGGCCCACAGGAGTTAACTATGTGGGCTTGGGTTTCTTCTGAGGCCCCCCCTTCCTTCTGTTCTGTGGGAGGAGCAAAGATGGGGAGCTAGGGCTCTGCATGCAGCATGGGGAAAGGGCCGGGGGGCTCAGCACCAACCCCAGCGTCCACAGGATAAGCTTCCAGCTCCCAGCCGGTGCCCAGGCCTCCCTGGTCTCCCGTGGCTCCCCTACCGGAGGGCAATGAGACTAACACGCAGCAGTGCTCCCGCCCCACCTGGGCTGGGCTGTGTCTGAAAGCCCTCCCCTATCTCTTCACATCCGCCCCTCTGAGGCACAGCTCCAAAGTCACCTCCCTGGTCAGAGCCACACCTTCTCTGAACCCCAGGGCACATAGGTCTCTCTCAGAGCACTTTCCTCCACACTCCCAGATGGAAAGTTCCGGAGGCATGGACTCCGTTCTAGTCATCTCAAGTCTCCTGGGGCAGGAATGTCCAGCATGGGGACTGGCACAGAGCAGAGGGCTGGGCTGGACGGACAGAGGTGAGAAGAACCCTGCGCCGCCCTCATCCCCAGCCCCTCAATGAGCCTGCAGTGGGGACACAATTCAGAGTGTATGACTCCTTTCATCTGTAACACGAGGGGGGACTGGGCTAGACCTGGGGTCCCCAATTCAGGACCTCTGGACCCCCTGAGATCCATAAAAATAGTGAAGAGGGCCCAAGAGTTCCTTTTATTGGCCATGAACTATTTTTAACATTTCCAAAAGCCTCCTGGAAATTGTACAGCCAGTCACAACACGTCTGCAATAAAATGCCAGCGTATTCGCTTCTCTGGAACCCCACCAGCTCAGCGCATCACACTGATCAAAGGCACCCATGGCAGTTGTCTACGTTACTGATGAGGAAAGGAGACGGGAAATCCATTATTGCTGAAGAAATATCCTCTCCAAGGGACCTTATCTCAGTAAATACGCCACCCACTTACCCAGTTGCTCAAGCCAAATGCAGGAGTCACCCTTGATTCTTCTCTTTCTACACCTCCCGCCCCCTCTACCTCCAAACACATGCCGGGTGTGTCCACTGCTCCCCTGCTCCCCCACCACCATCCTCCACTGCTGCAAATGTCTCCTGGTCGATATCTCTGCTTCCATGTGCCCACCGTCCCCCCCTCCCGACCACGCCTCCAAGGTCCTCCACCATCTATCTGCATTACGTCCTCTCTAAGCTCAGCTTTCCCATTCCCACACTGACCTTGGGGTTCCCCAAACACACCAAGCCCCTCCCTGCCTCAGGCTCTTTGCATCAGCTGCCCCCCACCCCACCCCAGCTGGCTCCTTCTTATCATTCAGGCCTCAGCTCAAACGCCACGTCTCCAGTAAAGGTTCCTCTAAAGTCACCTCCCAGTCCCTCCCTGTGACATCACATCACTGCCTGATGCTTTCACATTAATTCTTTGTTTGTTGTGCCTGCATGGAAGCTCTGGGATCAGGGGCTTGTCTGTCTCACTCACTGCCATAGCCCAGTGCTTGGAACAGCGCCTGGCACAGAACAGGTGCCCCACAATTGTTGAATAACTGAATGATCTTTGTTTGATAAGTAAACTTGAATGTGCCCAGAATATAAGAAAATGGCGAAAAGCCTGGGAGCCACTGGATTGGGTGAGCCCAAAGCCCCTTATGGCTCCACGTGGCTGTGGCTGCTCCTGTGGCCAGTTCTTTCAGGTCATCACCAGCCTGTCCACCACCACCCAGGCCCAGTGGAATCCTAACTCTCACAGAGGCAGAGAAAAAAGCGGTTTAACTCACAACATGGCCAGGGGGGCCAGGTCGTCCCTGGGGTCCCATGGCACCAGGCTCACCCTGCAGGAGCCAGAAAAAGGAAGAAATGACACAGAACAGACTTACACAGACGGGCTGTTAGGTGGGAGAAGGCTGAGCAGGGCAGGGGGAACACCAATGGTCAGAGGAGCCCAGCTGAGCCCTGGCCTCCAGGCCTAAGCCTTCCAGGGCCTGGGGACCAGCCCCGCCCACGAGTCTTGGTGGAGAGAGAAAGCAGAGCCCCAAGCCTGAGCAGGCCAGGCCCTGCCCTTTCAGGTTAGTGACCCAATAGCCTGGAGGGAGGGGAACCAGTTACAACCCTTAACAGGAGGAAGAAGGTCAAGATGCGCAGGGTTGGGCAAAAGCTCCCCCGGAAGGCCAAGGAGAGGGCAGCCACTTTGCCAGTGAGCAGGAGGAAGTGGCTGCGTCCCAGACTCAGCAGAGCCCAAAGGCTGTCTACAGGCAACACGTGCAGACCCCAGGCCCTTACCTCCGCTCCCGGCCGGCCACTGCTGCCTGGGGGACCTGGCTTTCCACAGTCACCCTGCAAGAGAGAGAGGCAACCGGAGCTCCCCAGACCTCCACTTGGCTCCCGCACCCCAAGTTGACCCCACATCAGAGGGGTCCTGCCACCTGCCCCAGCTCTGGCCAGCAGCCCTCTGATGTCCCCAGGCTGGTAGACGGCGAAGCCCTGAGCCAGGCTACCCAGCACTGGTGGCCTCAGGAGGCTTGGAGGCTGAGATGGCATCTCAGCCAAGGGTCAGGTGGCACATCCACTCCAGGTAGGCTGCCACGTCTGCCTGGGGTCAGGCCTCAAGGAGCACCAAGAAAACCTGCTTAGCAGATGTCACCAGGCTCTTACCTTTGGCCCTGGAAGGCCGGGATGTCCTGTTTTTCCCTTGAAGCCCTGGAAGAGAAAGCAGGGAGCTGCCACATCCCTCGCCTCAACCAGAGTCCACTTCCCACTCCTCCTGCCTCAGGCGAAACAAGTCAAACCATCCAAAGTCACAGCATGGTCCACAGGGGACCTGGATTTGAGCTGCTCCACCCACCAGGGCAGAACCTGCACCTGCTCAGCTTTGGGACTGCCGAGCTCCCCGCTCCTTCCTGCAGTTCAACTTACCGGGGGGCCCATGAGTCCGGGCGGGCCAGCAGGACCAGGGTCCCCCTAGGGAGAGAGACCAGCGGCACTGAGACAGGAGCTTTGTCCAGCTTGTACCCGACTCATTCACCACTGTCTTCGCCTTTCTCCAGCCCCTCCCCCAGCCATCCCAGGATGGAGGGAATGTCACGTGGGGGCAGAGGGAAGACTCCCAGCTGGGCTCAGCCTGGCTGCCTGCGAGAACGCTGAGTGAATCCCAGGCCCTCTCCAAACCTCAGTTTTCCTTCTTTTGGGGACAGAAGGGGGTTGGCTTTGATGCTCTGCCCTTTGCCATGTTCCATCCCACTTAGATTCCCCAAGAAAATCAGACCCAAGGAGCCAGGGCCGCTCATGTCCTTCCATGTCTGCAGCCTGTTCTTCCTGACACCAGCCTAGTTTCTTTAGTTGCCTGAGTTTCTGGCTATAAATTTACTCCCTTCACTGTCGTGCATGGTGAGGCCCAGGTCATCCAACCTTGCTAAGGCTACCAGGACAACTGAGAAACCAAGGGGCTCTGGGGCCATCAAGGAGGTGGGATATGATCAGAGCCAGACTGAGGGAAGCCGTGGGCACTTGCTGACAGAGGTGGGGGGGTTCCCTTGACTTTGGAGAAGGAAGGAGAAGGAAGGGGATGCCCTCCCGGGCCCATCATCTCACCCTCAAGCCAGGTTTGCCGTCCTTCCCATCCAGACCATCCAGGCCAGCGGGGCCCTGAAAACGGGAAAAAGGCATTTGCGCAAGCCTGCGCTGGAGCCCTGGGGGGCCGGGGACCTGACCCAGCCCCTCCACCTTCTCTACCCCACACCCAACTCCCACCCCTAGCAAACACAGCCACAAGCACACCCACGCATGCACATACATGCACACACACACACCCCCCACACACCTGTCAGGCTAAGAGGGCACACACTCACCTGGATCCCAGGAGATCCTAGTGGCCCAGGGGGACCAGGCATGCCTGTTGGGCCTCGCATCCCTTCGCTGCCCTGGAAGTAAGCCCCCCAACAAAGTCAGCAGGGCCTTCCCCGCCCTTTAAGATGAGGCCCTGGGCCAGAGGTTCTGGTGACTATCAGAGGTCAGGACAGCTGGCTTCTAACCCCATCAGAAGCCTAACTGGATACATTCCACACACCACAGTTGAAGGCAACGCAACAGTCCACGTGTTCTGTGTGAATAAGGGGCTGTGGGAGTTCAGAGGAGGGAGCGGCTCACCGGGCCGGGGTCAGGGAAAGTGTCACAGAAAAAGAGTCACCAGATGCTGGACTCTGAAGGCTGTCTGGGATTTGGGCGGATGGAGGAGGAGAGAAGGGCACGCCAGAGGGAAGTCCAGAGAAGGATCAAGATTTGGCAGTGGTCACGTGCCTGGCCTAGCCAGGGTATGTGGGGAGCCCCTGTGATGGGCAGGGTGGGAGAGGAGGCCTGGTTGGGGTGGGCTCTGAACACCATGCTAGAGTTTATCAAACAGACCAGTGGTTTTCACACTGTACTTCTCAGAGCCCTTGAAGAGCCTCGGAGACGGGAGCATGAAGTGGGGCCCAGAGGGTGGGATTCCAGGACCCCTACCCTTTCCTTAGCCAGAACAGCTCCACTTGCATCTGTTTTATAGATCGAGGGTTTACATGAGCTTCTGTGTGATGAAAAGGCTCAGGGACTACAAAATAAAATCTGAAAACCGCTGCTACAGGCACTGGGGAGCCACTGATGGTTCAAAGCAAGGGAATGATGAGAACAGATGAGTGAATTAGAATGTCTACTAGAAAAGGGGGGAGGAGGCAGGCAGATTAGTGAGGAGGGCTGCCGCATTCCCCAGTGGGGAGACGGTGGCTGCCCTGGAGCAGTGGCTGTGGGGGTAGCCGAGGGGAAGGGTTCCAGCTAGAGACCCCACAGAGAGGGAAAGAGTCCTGGGTGGTATTGCAATGCAACCAGCTACCAGGAGGGGTCAGCACAGCCCCAGGAAATGTCAGCCCCACAGGGAGTGGGGATGGAGAACCACTGGCCAGAGGTTTGGGATTCTCTGCAACTACAGGCCCAAGGAGAACAGGCAGCACCGGGGTATAGAGCCAGCACAGAGGGTTCTGGCAGGGGCTGCCACCTGGCGTGCCCACCGAGAAGCGAAGAGAGGTGGCACCCACCACTGCCTCAACCATGGCTGATAGGCACTGGCTCTGGGAGGCAGCAAGGGCCCTGGGGGCTCTCCCAGGCAAAGCGGGAAGTCTCAGCTCTACTGCTAACTTGCTGTATGCCCCTGGGAGGCCCCTGACCTCTCTAGGCCTCAGTTTCCTCACCTAAACAGTGAGAAGTTAGACCATGATGATGCTTCTATAATCCCTTCCAGCTCTGAGAGGCTGTGCTGTGTGCATCCAGAGGAAAGAGGCACCCTCGAGGCTGTAGGCCTCCTGCCCCACCCTCTGGGCCATGATCTCCCCCTATCCCAAGCTCAGAAGTTAATCTTAGGGCCTCTTACACCACCTACCCATCATATTTGGGGGGCCCAGAGGTTGGGCTGAGACAAGCAGGGCAGAGCTAGTCTGCAAAGTTTATCAAGCCAAGACTGCTGCTCCTTCCCACCCTGTCACCAGGTCACAGGCCTTGCCTGCCCTCTCTGGGTCCTTGGGGACCACCTGAGCACAGCTGCCCGGGAGGCCCTTTCCTGTGTTGTCAAACGCCCAGAGCTCCTCCTGCCACAGGGCGTCCCGGCTTCCCAGTCTCCACGGGCTTCCCTCTGTCCCTCAGCTCCTCGCCCTCCCCTCAAGGAGATGAAGCTGGCCTGGGCTGGCCTGTCGCACTCTAGTCTCGCTACACCCCTCTGCCTCCTCCCCACCCACCTCTCCCAACAGGTGAGCCCCTCAGCTGCACAGAGGCCGGCGGGCATCCTGGGCCCAGCTGCCATCCCTAGGGGCCCACTGGTCCTCCCTGGCCCTGTTGCCCTACGGCAGTTGCTGGGCCCATCCTGGGGGTCTCTTTCCCCGCCCTTGATGTAACTGAGTCAGTGCCTGAATTTCCAAAGGCCTGATGCGGGGGGGTGGGCCAGGGGCATGGGACCTGCCTGGCTCAGGTCTGCGACTGTGGCCAACTTGGGGTCCTGCTCACCTTCTCCGCTTGGGGGCCGGGTGGCCCAGGTGCTCCAGCTTTGCCTGGGAATCCAGGGGGACCCTACATCAATAAAGGAGAAGGTGGGTATGAAAGGGGGGCTGGAGCGGGAGCTCCCCTTCCTTCTTCCTCCTGCTTTACTTGCTAATGGGATGCATTTTGACTTCCTAGAAACACCAGCCAGGAGCGTTAAGTCTGGCTGGCCTGCTGGGCTGGGGACCACCCAGGAGGCCCTGCTCTCCAGGTCCCGGCTCCTGGAATCAGGCCTGGCCACCCAGGGCGTTCCCCCCGTGCCTCTTGCCTCGCCTCCCCTCCCCAGGCCCCTCCTTGCCCAGCCTGGCCTGGTCAGGCCTGCCCCTCCCACAAGGGATCGCATCAGACAGAACTGGCTTTGTGTTCACTCACCGGAGGGCCTGGAAAGCCTGGCTGGCCTTGAAATCCCTAGGGGAAGAAGCAAGGGACAGTTTGCTGTGCTGCCCCCTCTCCTGCCTGGCTGCCCAAGTGGAAAGAGTAACAGGGTGAGGCTGAGGCCGCCTCAAGCCACGTGGCCTTGCCCTCCCCTCTGCCCAAGATGGCTGGCAGATGAGGCTCTAGGCATGAGGTGGAAGGTCACAGCTCAAGGATGGGTGGAGGCTGGGAGGCTAGAGCTGCCACCCCTCCACACAGGAGGGTGACCACCAAGGAGAGGACCCAGCCCCTTCCCTGCCTCCCCCCGGCCATCCACTGTGGTCAGGACGGCCAACCAGGTCTCTGTCGCCACTCACCTGGTCACCCTTCTCACCCGAGTTTCCTTGGGGTCCTCGTTCTCCTCGGGGACCCTGTCACCACAGAGAACAACGCAGCTGGAACCCAATCTTCCTGCCCTCAGACCCCAGGGCAGGACCAGGACCAGAGGTCCCAATGTCCACATCTCCCTGTCACTCCCTCACTCACCGCTGGGCCTGGGGGACCGGGGAGGCCTTCGGATCCTGGGGGACCCTGGGGACACAAAGGAGCAAAATCAGTCACTGACTGGGGGAGGCAGAAGATCAGGAGATGGGGCAGGGGAGGGGCACAGAGCAGAGGCAGGGGACATGGTGGGAGGCCCTCTAAGCCGGCAGGATTCCTCCCCCTACTCTGCTCAGGCCTCCCTTCTCTTGCTTGAACTACCGACGCAGCCCCTTAACTAGTCCTGCCACCTCCTGGCTCACTCCTCCAGCTGGCAACTGGCTGCCACCTTCTCTTCATCAACATAGCTCTGATTGTAACACTCTCTTGCTCCAGAAACTTCCACGGCTCCCCTGTGCCAATTGAATGAGGTGCACACTTTCCACCAATGCTGGGTTTTGAGGCATCCTATAATCTGGTACCAACCACCCTTCCCGCTTCACTTCCCTCTCCCTTTCTTATCTTCTGCCTTGCTTGGTCAGACTGCTATTCCCTGAACACACTCTATACATCCATACCCCTGGGCCTTTGCACAGCTGTCCCCTCTACTCAGAATGCCCACCATTCCCCCACCCTTTCTAGGTCTCTTGAAACCTTACCAAATCATTAGATGGCTCAAATCTGTTCCTGAGGTGCCCCCATGCATGGCTTCTCCCTCCCAGATTCCCCAGTACAGACAACCATGTGCCTCCCCAGCCCTATTCAGGTCTCAGCTCAAATGCCACCTCCTCAGAGAGGTCTCCTTGACCCCTGTAATAGTGTCCTGCACACCACTCCACTGCTCCAGCCTCTTATCCCACTGTATTTTCTCCATCGGTCTTATCTCTCACAATTTATATATATTTGTTTATTATCTGTAATCTGCCTCCCCCACTGGAATGTGAGCTCCATGAGGGCAAGGGGTACAAGAATGTTCTATTCACCACAGCATCCTCAGAACGGAGCTTGGCACCCAGCAGGCCCATGGGAGACATTTTTTATTGAAAAAATGCGCAACAGGGTTTGCTGCATCCCACCGGGGCCTCACTGACAGGTGTGAGGGGAAGGTAAGACTATAAGGTTTGGAAGGTTTGTCACAAAGGGACTTCAAGCGCAGGTTCCACCCTAACTCACTAATGAGCTGTGGAACCCTGGGTGAGCTTCAGTGTCCTCACCTGATAACAGCCCAGCTCCTGTGCTCAGCACACCTGGCACACCCCGGCTCTGCGAAGGCCAGCTCTGGCCTTGCTGGGCACAGGCCAGGGGCGATCTGGGTCTGGAGTCCCAGGCCCGGCTCTCGCGGGCCCGCCCCCGCCCACTTGCCTCCATGGGGGAAAAGGAGGAGATTCTGCTGCCTACTGACTCTCGGCCCCCCTTCCCCTTGGCACCCCCACCAGCCAGTCTCCACGAAACCCGCTGGGATTCTCCTCACAGCTTCCACCTCCACCGCAACCACCGCGCTGACTGCTCGAGACGCAGCTGGAGCAACTCAGGGGGCAGGGAAGCAGGGGTCATGTCTCTCCCTTCACAGGCTGCTGGGAAAATCTCCAGTCTGCGGGAGTGGAGGTGATGGGGCAGGGACCAGCTCCTTTGAAGCCCTTCCTCCCGCCCCCGTGCTGATGCGACTCACCGATTCTCCCTTCTCTCCTGGGGCCCCAACGTAGCCACGCTCCCCCTTGATGCCCTGACAAGCGAGCAAAGAGAGAGCAGAGTTGGCCCCGTGGCCCACCTGTCACAGCCTTAACGCGAGGGGTGGAGACTGCAGCCGCCACACACACACTGGCACTTAGAGGCAGATGGCGCCGAGGACGAGCGCTGGGGAGGAGAGAGCTGGGCTGCTCCCCACCCGCCACTGTGGCCCTCAGTGGAAAGCAGGGACACACTCACCCAGCAGGCTCCTGCAGGTGGTGGCGCCTCCACACTGTCCCCCTCCCAGCTCTCTCAGCCCCCACAGAGGCAGCTCTCAGTCCTTGCGGGGTCTGGGGCTCTCAGGGTGGTCTAAGAGTCTGGCCCTTGACGTGCAGTGACTGCAGTGGGTCCCCCAAAGCCACACTACCCAGGGAGCTTACAGCGGAGGCTCTGCATGGACAGCCTGGCAGAGGCACGGGCCGAAATGCTTGGAAAGAAGGGAGCCCGCTGAGGGATGTCCAAGCCTGGTCCTGTCCTGACCACCACCCCAAGGCTCTGGTACTTCCAGAGCCAAGGTCCCCTTACTCACAGGCAGTCCTGGGGGGCCCATGGCACCTGGGTAGCCAGGTTGCCCTGGAGGACCCTGAAAAGAAAGGTAGACATGATGGACCATCCCCCCCACATATCTGTTCCCCTCTCCCTGGGAAAGGATGGCCAAAGCCAGAAGGTCTGAAGCTGCCACTCAGCAGGCACCTGCCCGCCCATCCACCCCAGTAGAGTCACCACCTTTTCCTCCAAGGCCCAGTTTCCCTTAGTCATGACCACGACCACAGGCCTGGTGACAAGCACCAGCCTGACCAGAACCCTGTGAGCTGAGCCAGAGGAGAAGGTCCAGAGCAGGGGAGGCTGAGGACCAGGGAGGGGAGTGGAAGGGGCCTGCTGGATGCTGCAGGAAGAGGGAGGGAGGGAGAAAAGCCCCCAGGGACGCTGATGGAAGCTGGGGGACAGGGGTGTTTGCCCCATACAGGGAGTAGGGGCACATGGAGATCAGCCTCCTTTGATCCTGAGGAGGTGTGAAGACCCCCATACTGAGGGAATCAGGGCTGAGGGGCAGAGAGTTTCAAAAGAAGGAGTCCACTTCCCATCTTCTACTCGGCAGCCATCCCTGAGGGCCCAAACTCTGTCTCCCCAGGGCTCTGCATCCATCTCCATCCCCTGCCAGCCTCCTCTTACCGGTTCCCCTTTCTCTCCCGATGGGCCCCTGAGGCCTCGCTCTCCTTGAAGACCCTTGGAGAGAAAAATCATGAGAAACTGCCGGGGAAGGGCAGTCCTCACCCAGTCCCTGACTCCGTCCCCCTGCCCAGCAGCCCTCTGTTCCTGTTCCAGGCAAAGGTGGGGGTTGCTGGTGGCCCCCCTAGTGTCCCCAGCAAGGTGACCATAGAGGGTGTGCCCTAGAAGGGCAACTGTCAGAGATGTAAACTCGCACATATGGGTGCCTCTCAGAAGCAGAGCCCCCAAGACAGGGACCTACAGAGATATGCCCTCCAGGTGGAAGACTCTCAGAGGGTATTCCTCAGGCAGGTGACTGTCATTGGTGTGCCCAACTGGTAACTGTCTGGGGTGCACCTTTAGGAGGGTGACACAGGTGTGCTCCCCGAGGGACAACTGTCAGGAGAGGTATCCCTAGAGTGATGCTTCTCACCAGAATGTATCACTGGATACCCAACACTTACCTGTCCAAGCCCCTCCCCCTCCCAGCCAAAAATCACCTTCTTTCAGGGAGGCTGGGGAGAGACATGGGAAGGCTCCCTCCAGAGCAGTCCCTGTCACGTTTTAGGGTGGAAAGCAATATCAATTTCAATCAAAGCCAGAGCCCCCACCCCTCACTCCTCACCCTGGCCTTTGTAGATTCACCACGCCATTGAGGGGCCGTGTCTGCCCCTTCTCCCTCGTGCCCTCAAGAGACGGCGCCCAAACCTTTCCATAACACAAGACAGATGGCTAGACGGACAGATGGCCCCTTCACCCAAGCAAGCAGAAACAGACAAGGTCCGGCCAGGATGAGGACGTGGGGACAGATGGGGCTGTGACAAGGAGGGGCCCTGCTCCCTGAGCCTCCATCACCAGGCCTGGGAGGAGAGGAGCCAGGCCCCAGGAACACGAAATCTGACAAACAGGAGGTTAGTTTCCGTGACCCAGGAGGGAGCAACAGTGAGGATGGCGATGATTGAAACACACTGTGATGATGATGAAGGCAGAGCAATTAACGACACCTGGCAGAAGGAGCAGGCTAAGATGCGGGGCACAGAGGGCCAAGGCCCCACGACACCCAGAAACCCAACTGGCTGGCATCACATGCCCAGCCTTGGAGCAGACTGGGACTGGAGCCAAGGAAGAGGAAAGGAAGAGGAGGAAGCTGAGAGTTTCCTCTAGGACGATGGGAAGGGTGCGAGCATGGCCGCCTCCCAATTCCTGGGGTGCCTCTGGACAGCCCTGCCAAGCAGCAGGGCAGCAAACCTGTGCCAGCCTGCAATGTGAAGCCCTAAAGCTTTAGCATCTCTGCTGGGCTCTGTGCCAGGTGCCTGGCAGGGTCCCAAGAACTACTTTCAGCAAATCTTCAGTCAACACCAAAGGTGGGAGAAGCAGGAGGCAGAAGGGAGAAGGGAGGGATAAAGAGACCCCTAGAGGCACCAGCTTAAAATAAGAAGGTAAAATAGCCCTGGAGGACTTAGTGGGGGTGACGTGCGATTGTGGGAGAGAAAAAGGAAACGGAAGTGGGGAGAAGAGAGAAGATGAGAGAAAGAAAGCAGGAGAAGAGGGAGATGGGAAAATGGAAAGAAGTCAGAGACTGGGAGGATGTCCAAGCTGCTGGGACTTCAGGGAACCTGTGTCGTTAGCTACGGTGCCTGCAGGGGGACAATGACAAACACGGAGGAGGGAGGCGAGGGCACAACTGGGAGGGAGACAAGCAAAAGCCACAGAGACCTGGCTGGCGGGGGGAGGGGAGGTCGAGCAGTGCTAGGTTCTTACAGGCAATCCGGGGGAGCCAACAGCACCAGGAAAACCTGGGGGGCCCTGGTGGGAGAAACAGGCAGGTCACATCTCACAAGCACGGTCACCCTGGGGCACAGTCTGGGGCTGGGGGGTCGTGGGAGAGGAGATCATGGGAATGTTTTCAAGGCAGCTGGAAAAAGAGATTCATTGCAAATCTTGGCCCAGAAGATGTCTGCTCCTCCCCTTGGTTCCAGGAAGAATGGCTCTGCCATCAGCAGAGATGCGAAACAGTCAAACAGCCCTTCCCGAGTCTTCCCCAGTCTAACTGAATGCCCTTGCTGGAGGGGAAGCTCTTTGTGCCTGTTACCTGACCTCCATATGCCCCCAGGTGGGTGGCTCCCTGGTTCTAAGATGGCTCCCACCAGCCATTTTTTCCTCCAAAGAAAGCATGTTCGGTTCTTCCCGTCTTTTCTAGTCACTTCTACTTTCCTGCCATATCAACACCACAGAGGACTCCAGGGTAGACGTCCCTGGTCTGGCCTTTGTAGGCTTGTCCTAGAGATGGTACTACAGAGCAATGGAGGGCAGCTCCACCTTAGCTCCTGGCTCCTGTAGGGACTGGTGTCACAGGGGCAGGGAGAGATCTGGCCAGGCTGCCACACGCCTCCCTGGCTGCCAGGACCATGAGCCAGAAGCCTAGGCCCCCTGCCCAGGGCAGCCCGGGCCCACCGTGCAAAACCCAGCAAGGATGTGGATGGGGAAATAAGGATGCGTCCCTAAGCAGCATCACAGACAGAGCGATGGGGAGCAGGCCAGTTCCAGGGGATTCGGTGGTGGGAGTCCACAGTCCCCGCAGATGCTCTGACGAGGGAAAAGAGAGGGCAGTGGAAGTTCCCTCTTTCTGCCCTGCCCAGCTTCCTGGAGACAAGGCAGCAGACTGATGTCTGAGCATTATGATGCCTTTGCAAGCTTCTCAAGTGGACCAGGAAACCAAAGATACTTACAATAGGGCCTGGAGGACCCGGGGAGCCCCTCATGCCAGGTGGACCCTGCAAAAGAAGCCAAGAGAATGGATGAAGAGGCTCCGGCCCCAGAGAGCCCCAGGGTCTAGCAGCCTTCCTCCCGGCTCACCGCAGCCAGAGTCAACAGAGGGCGGCTGATGTCAAGCAGGCGTGATGTGAAAGCTCACGTTAAACCTTTATTCAGTTCATTTGATCACCAAGCAAACATTTAGTGAGCAGCTATTATGTACCAGGCACTCGTCCAGGTGCTGGGGACACAGCAATAAAGAAAACATGAAAATGCCTGCCTTGTGGCCCTTACACTCTAGGGGAGAGGTGGACAGCAACAGGCAGAACAGGGGCCGGCACATGGTGCTCAGGAGACACCTGTGGAACGTTCCTAACTGAAGGACATACACAGTATTCAGAGGGTGATGAGTGGATGCAGCGAGCGGGACTGGGGGTTCTAGGGTTGGGGTGGGGGTTCAATCAGAGAGGGTGGTCAGGGAAGGGCTCCCTGGGAAGGTGGTATTTGAGCAGAGGGCTGAAGGGGTGAAGGAGCGAGCCCTGGAGAAGAGCTGCAGGCAGAGGAAGCAGCGAGGCCGGGGGAGGAAGAGTGTCCCATGGATGGAGAGCAGCGAGGAGGTCAGTGCGCCAGGAGAGCCGATGAGGTCAGAGCAGTAAGAGAAGCCAGGTGACCTGAGGCCTCGAGGCCTCTGAAGGACTCCCAAGAGACAGGGAGCCACCAGAGGGCCCAAGAGGACATTTGGCAGGAATGAAACTGCCCTCAGGAACTGAGGTGGGGACTGCCACTTAGGTGGAAACACCAGCCCCCTTGGGGCCCTGCCTGGATAAGGGCCTGGCCCCTGGTCTTACCTCTTCTCCTCTCTGGCCGGGCAATCCCGGAGGACCGGGCCGGCCGGGGCTCCCAACACAGTCTGGGTCTCCCTCACTGTTGTCTCCCTAGAGTGGGATGGGGATGGTGAGAGTGAGCAGCTAGGGCCCCTCCTGTATGGCTCAGGGCAGGGGGCGAAGAGGAGGCGAGGGCCCACTCACCCGGGCCTCCTCAGCTCTCTGGAGCTCCCGCTCTGCAAAGCACTGTGGAAGACAAGGAGAGGCTCTGTCAGGTGAGGCAGCGGGGAGCTCTCCCTGCACCCAGGCTGCCCCTGAGCCCAGCCTCCTACCCGGGCACAGCTGTCAAATCCTGGCACGCCCGGGATGCCCTGGTCTCCCTTCTCTCCTTTTTCCAGGAGGGCCACTGGGTGGGCCATCTGCCTCTGGACACAGTCCCCGCAGATGCTCTGAGGAGAGAAAGGGGAGGGCAGCGGGTCTTGGGTCTGAGAAGGCCAGGCTGGGCCAGATGGGAGAACCCCACTCTGAACTCAGCCAGGGGCGCCCTGCACGGCAGTCTTCCACCCACACTCTCTCTTCCCCTGCCACATGCCCACAGCACCTCCGCTCCATCCTCAGGGGACCCCATCCCAATACTGGCTTTGAGTTTTCTCCAGGAAGCAGCTCTGGTAGGGACAAGCCAAAGCCACTTTCCAGACAGGCGTGTGGGAGGAGGCGGAGGGGCCTGTGGAGGGACCATCTGTCCCGGCTGTTCCTGCAACCTGCACCCACTGCGAGGACCCGCCATGGGGATTTAGGCCAAAAAGGCTGGCTCCAAACACCAGCTTCTCTGCCCAAGGGAGCAAAGGCAGCAGCCGCAGGGGGAGCCGGGACGTTTGCAGACATCCTCTGGGATGGGGCCTGCCCTCTGTTCCCCGGTAGACCCTAATCGCACAGACTCCCAGTTCACTGGGCCTGAACAGTCTTCCCGACAAGAAAGCCCTCCTCTTACCTGGAGGTCTTAACCTCTTTGGGTCACAGACCCCTCTGAGAGTTGGGTGGAAGCGCTGAGTCCTTTTCCCAGAAAAATAAAACCCACTAGTGAAAACTGGACTACAATTCCAGAGGACTCGGGAGCCTGGAGTCTGTCCATGGGGGAAGTCTGTGGACCCCTAGGCAGGAGCCCCTGCCCTACCTTCACTGTTTACCGCGAAGCCCAGTGATAATGGTTGCCATTCACTCGGCATCCACGATGCCAGCCGTCATAACAGGCCTTTGCACATTATCACATTCAATCCTGACAGTGCAGCGAGACAGGTCGTCTTATAGGCGTTCTGGAGATGAGAAAGCTGACGCTCACAGAGACAGCGTCCTTGTCTAAGGTAAGGGGGAGCCTGGAGGCTTCCTCCAGGCTGTGGGCGTATGTGGTGGCTGGGGCTCCTGGTCAGCACCCCCTGGGGCACCATCTGACCCCTACTCCAGACCACACATTCCTGTTTGGGGCCTTCTGTGGGGCACTTGATTAAGAAACCATCAGATGAAACGTTACACAGAGAAATGCCAAATTCTGCGTGTGGAGTCGCACATCACTTGTCCAGGGGCAGGACTTGGGGAAAGCTCGGATTGCCAGAAGCCTAGGGGAGGAGAGCTGAGGTTTCATTGCCACATTCCACTGTGATCCAACCTGTAACTGCTGCCAGCAGGTTAACCAGACCTCAGGCTGCTTCTGGAGATGTCTGCTGTCCAGAGCAGGGGCGGGGCAGGCATGTCTATGCTCTGTCCTGACCAGCACCCACTGGGGTAGTGGGAGGTCCAGGGCACTGACTAGCCAGTGCTAGACAGGGGTGACTAGGACAGGGGGGCTTTGGTGGCCAAGGCATGGGAGGGACCCCAGAGGATGCTGAGCTGGAGGACAGAAGAGTCCAGGTCTCAACTCTAGAGGTGACTGAGCAAGTAAGGACTGTGTCACTCTTCACGCCCACCTTGGGAAGCCAGACCAGGCCACAGTCCTCATCGGCAGGCCCTGGCACAGGCCAACTCTCTTAGCAGGCCCCAAGTCTCCTTCGTTGCAAATCCCATGTCCTCTCTGGGTTCTTTCTGGATTAACCAGAGGACGGCTGAAGCCTTCTTCCAGGCCCTCACCCAGTTTCATCATAGAACATACCCTCTGCAGCCCCCTACCTGAGACCCTACAATGCACTTTTGCCCTCCCCACTCTGCTTTGGCAGCTGCTGGGCCCTGCCCCGGTGTGACCTAGGTGGTGCTAGGCCTCACTGGCGGCTGCCGCGGGCAGGCTTCAGGGTTGGAACTGCTGACAGCATCCACCACATGGGTACCTTCGCAGGATTCCTTCACTCATTCAGCAAACAGTGAGGGTCTGCTATCAGCTGGCACTGTGCTGGGCCTTCTTAGACAGATGCTTAGAACGCATATTCCCACCAAGAGCTCCATCTGCAGCTCCCTCTGCGGGGCCACGCGGCTGAGTGCTTACGACACTCCCTTCAGGGGACACCCCCGCCAGTTCCTATTCCCTCCCTTTACCCTCTTACCTTCAGGAGGTGCTGTTCAATGGGTAAGGATCCCTGCAAGAGACAGACAGAGGGCTCAGACAGAGGAGGGCAAGGGGGATGCAGACTTACAGCATCCAGTGGAGCCTTAGGAAGCCACATGCCACCCAGGTTTCTCCCAGCCTCAGAAGAGGGAGGGGAGAGGGACCCCCACTCCAGCTAAGGGAGCTGAAATGGCAAGCTGAGCCCTGGGAAAGGCAGGGAGGGGCTGGCAGGTACCTACCAGTTCTGCAGTTAGCCCAGGCTCTCCTGGCAAGCCATTGTTCCCAGGCACTCCCTGCGGCCAAGGAGAGACAGACACGAGTGAGTGGACTCCTCTCTCTAGCCCGCAGGTCACTCACCAGCCCCACTGCCTCCCCCCTCATCCCGCAGAGCTGAGAGCCCTGGCTGGCACAAGGCTGACACCTATTTTTAGCTCAAAATCTCTAGACCGTTTGTAGGGAAAGCTGAGGAGGCCCAGAAGGGTGACCCCCAAAACCGGTTAGACAGAGAGTTTTTCCCCACATGTTATGGGGAGGGTCAGAAATTGGGCAGAGGGTCTTCTGTATAGTAAGTAACTATGGTTTCTTTCTGCGCTAAGTACTTTTCTTATTCTCTCATTTAATCATCACAGTTATCTTGGTGAGTGAGGCATTGTTATCTTCACCTTAAAAACAGAACAAAAAATGCAGAGAGGGTATGTAACTTGCCAAAGGTCATAGGATGAGCCAGGCACAGAGGTGAGATTCAGAGCGAGGACCACTAGATTCCGACTCCTCTCTTAACCACTAGTTCAGCATCACCCCTCAAAAGACACTCCCAGAACATTCACGTACACAGCAAGGTGTGTAGACAGCAAGGTGGAGGCTTGGGAGTCATACCTATCTAGGAGCAAATCCTGACTACCTGCATAAATGATGGCAGGTTACTTGGGGGAAAAAAATCTCTGTGCCTCAGTTTCCTTATCTGTAAAACAAGGATAGCCTATGGTGAGGCTTAAAGGAGATCATGGCTGTAAGGAGCTTGGTACAGAGCCTGGCTTGCGGGATGCTCACGGTAAGTCTTTGCCCCCCCAGACTCTCTGGTCCCCTTGCAGACTCACAATGCATATTTGCATATTAAATACTCCATGGAGGTAGGGAGTATGCTCCATTTTAAATCCCCGGTGCCCCACACGGAGGAGGCACACATTAAATACGTATTCAGTGAACGCATGGCTGCTCACCCTGCTCTCCCCACACGGGATTTCCTTGGCCCGCTCTGAGAGCCGGCCTCCCTTCAAGTCCCAGCTCCCAGCAACAGAACACACCACCTTCCCCCACCTGGAGTCAGCCTCCCCACGCCCCTTCTGCACCCCCACACGCTGTCACCCTGCCGGCTTCATTCTGCGTCCTAAATGAGTTAACAAGGTAAAGTGCTTAGAACAGCGACTGGCCCGGGGAAAATATATTGAATGTGTTCCTTATAATTATGCCCCTAAATTATTACTCACCCCCTGCTCCACAATCCATTGCCTGGGTGTTAATTCAAGCCTGATACTTGGTGATTTTCTTTGCCTGATTTTCCTCACAGAATTAAATATCCCATCTGTCGTTCTGTAGAAGTGAAGAGCTACCAACTCACTATCTGCTAGCTATCTAGCCTCGGGCACATTTCTTAACCGCTGTGCCTCAGTTTCCTCTTCTGTGAAATGGATGAGGATTACACGAGATTATATTACTCCGGCAAGTAAGGGCTGAATATCTGAGCCTGTTTCTGCGCCTGAAGAGAGTAGCTGCTGGGTCCTCCCTTCCTTGAAAGAACTGCAAGAGATGACCTGGCGCGGAGGATGTGCACCCTGCCTGGCACGGGGCCGGGACCGTTAGCAGCAGCCTCGGCTTGGTCTCCGGCACTGGCACCAGATGAGGACTCTGGTGCCCAGGACCAGACTCGGCAGTCACTCTTTTCTGCCTCATTCCCCAGTGTGTTTTGGCAGGGTTCACACTATATCAGCATGTGCTTGTTAATGGGTCACTTTGAAATGACTCTCACGCTTCCCCAAGCAAACTGCAAGCCCCCTGCAGACAGAGTCCTGCCTCCTGGCAGTGCAGCAGGAAGCCCGGACTCTTGGTACACGTGTGGCTGGCCCATGGGGGACCAGAGTTGGCTCTGTTCTGAGCTCTCGAGGAGACAGAGAATTAAGATCCCGGAAGAGACTCCCACCAGCACGGGGGCTCCCCAGAGCAGATTCTCAGCCCAGGTGGCAGTGGGGGGAGGGTGTATAAAATCGTCAGGCCAGGGGGACTAGTTTGTAAAAAGCTTCCATGTGATTCTGCTCTGCTCCTTCAGATGGAATCACTCTTCCAGGAACTGGGAGCCAGACATACAGAAGCCACTGTCTGTGCCTCCTGGGACCTCTGGGAAATGTGGCCTGGCATGCAAACCATTGGAAAACTGTCCTGAAAGGCAGAAGAGGGGGGAAGAAAGCCTTCTGCGTAGGGAAACCCCAGTCTAGAGCTGCCAATTCCTATCTGGATGACCTCAGACAAGATGCTTCAGCTCTCAGAGCCTCAGTTTGCCCAGCTGTGACATAGGGATAACACCACCCTCTTACTGCAGTTGATGTAAGGCTCAAATGAAGGAGAAAATGGGCGTAAAATAATAATAGTCATCGTCCTAATGATGGCTAACGCCTTCTAAGCATTTACCATGTGCCAGGCAGGGTTCTATACAATTTGCATGCATTAACTTAATATTCACAAAAACCCGGTGAGACGGGTGCTGTAATTACCTCCCCTTAACAGATGAAAGAACTGAGCCACAGAGAGGGTAAGTAACTTGCCTAGCACCACACAGCTAGCACACAGCAGAGCTGGGATTCAAAGTCAGGCCGCCTGGCTTTGCAGCGCACACTGCAACCACAATAGCACGTGGATCTCATTTCCTCCTGCGCTCCCCTCTCTATCTCTGGCCTCCTCACTATCCCCCAAACTCGCGGCCACATTCCCACCCCTGGCCATTTGCACCTGCTGCTCTCGCTGTCAGGAATATGCTCCCTCACAAGCTCACTACTCATTTCCTTTAAGTCTTGATTCAAATGTCACCTTCTTTTCAACCCTTTTCTCAAATATCTTCCCTGCCCTCCTCCAATTTTTCATCTCCACACCCTGCTTTATCTTTCTCTTTAGGATGTATGACTTTCTAGCATACTATATTTTATTTATTTATCTTGCTTATTGTCTGTCTCTCCTACTAGAATGCAAAGAGGACAGGGATTTTTATTTGTGTCCACTGCTATCTCACCAGCACCTAAAACAGTGCCTGGAAAATAGCAGATGTGTAAAAATTTTTGTTGCATGAATAATGTGGAACGCTGCTCCAAAACAGTGGAGCTCTGTACTGCTGTAGAGGATTTTTATCTGACCCAGATTCTGGGTGCCTGACAGCTGACCAAGGCCTGAGCTTGGCACGGGTGTCAGTGGGGTGCCTGGGCTAGCCCTCAATAGGACATTCCTCGAAAAACGGCTGGGAGTGCCCACAGCCTGCCCTAAGGGGTCAGTGGGTCCTCCACGCCATGCCGCCCAGCAGGAGCACAGGGGGGTGAGAAATGATATGCGCGTTTGTGGGGTGGGGGAGCGGCACACTCAGGGTCCTGCACACCCGGAGCGTGAGCCCTGCCCCCCTGCCTCCCATACTCTTTCTCTCCTCCCCTTTACCTGCAGCCCAGGCACTCCAGGGGGGCCTGGCGGTCCGGGAACACCTGGAGGACCCTGAGGGAGAGAGGAAACAGTCAGACCCAGAAGAAAGCTCTGCCCCATGGCTGGGGGCAGTGGTGTGAGGGTGGGCAAGCCGTGGGTGCTGGCGAACAAGAAGAGTGACAGAGGAGACAAGCGACACACACCTGCGGGCCCGGCTGCCAGGAGCTGCCCATCCAAAGTCCCGGAGCACCCTGGGTGGGAGTGGGGGTCGCAAAAGAAGGGGAGAGGTTATAGGCAACGTCCACACCAAGCGCAGGGCTGCGTGGGGGGGCAGCTGGCTGGGGTGCAAAGCCCTGCGGGGCCCTTGCATGGTGGGCTGAGGCAGGAAGCCAGGCCTCTCCCCCGGGCTGGGGGGAGGGCTCTCAGCACCACTTACCGGCATGCCAGAGAAGATGAGGTCTCCTCGAGAGGGGCAGGAGCACTCCCCCGGCTCACCCTGCAAAGACAAGAGCCTTTGTCAGAGGGGGCAAGGATGGAGAACCTTCTGGAAACTGATATCTGGAAGGCAGCGTGGGCTCTGGAAATGGAGAGGCCAAGGTTTAAATCCAGGATCTGCCTGTTATGATTGTACCTTTGGGCAATCTGTTCAACCTCACTGAACCTCAGTCTCCTCATCTGTAAAATGGGGATAATTATACCAAATGCACAGACTGTCAAGAGGATGGAATGGATTAATGTACATAGTTTCTGGCACACGGCAAGCACTCAGCAAACAACGGCTAGGGCTGTTACTGTGTTTTTAGTTTCATTGCCGTCTGCTGCTGCACACGTTTCCCGCCTCCAGTACAGTCAGAGCTCAAACCAGCTGTGGCTCCACTCCCCTTGGGCCAGCCTGGTTCCATGCCCTTCTCTCCCGGTCCCACTCATCTCTGTCCCCTCACCACTAGTCCTTCCCAACTCAGTTTCTGCCCCTGTCTTCTGACTCAGGGCCCACTTGAAAATGCAGCTGACCCCCATGGAGGCCTTGTTGCTCTCTGGGTCTCTGGGAATCCTGGTTGAGCCCTGGGCCTGCCACCAGGTGAAGTAGGAAATGCTTGGGGCTTCTGCTCCCTGGATCCAGGGAACTGGTGGGTGGCAAGAAGACCAGGATGACTCCTCAGTTCCCATCCTCTAGTCCAGAGCCACTACCACGTGCATAGGTTCCCCTGGGTGGCGGGGCTACAAGGGCTGCTAATTTCCCCAGAGTATTGGTCACAGATCCTTGGGACTTACCTTCTCTCCCTGAGATCCCTTTTCACCCTGCAGGGAATAAACAGGGAGATGAGTAGGTAGGGGTGTGCAGGCAGGGCCAGATGTGGCTTCCTTCCGCCCTGGGACACTGTACTCACTGGCATCCCTCTGGCTCCCGGAAGTCCAGTCTGTCCTTTCTGCCCCTCAGGGCCCTGAAGGGAGAGAAGCCAGGGTTAGTCATCAAGGTTGGACAGCAGCCCGCCAGCTGGCCCGCCTGCAGGGGAGGGCAATAGGACAGAGAGAAGCAGCGCCAGGCTCCCCTGGAGCCTGCGTCCTGGCGCCCACGTTCTAGAGGAGGAAACTGAGGCACAGGAGACAAGGAGAGGAAGAAGGAAGAAGACTGGCACTTCCTGAGCACGTTTGGAGTGTCAGACACTGGGCCACACGCCTGTCAGAAACCACGGAATGAAGTCCCCATTCCTGGCCCTGCAGGACGGTATGGTGAGGAAACTGAGGTTGAAAGAAATTTTGTAACAGACCCAACAGCACGACGGCACCCGGGTCTGTGCGGTCCCAAGTCCCGCTCTCTCCTCTCTCCCTTTCATGCTTGACACACATTCTCTCTCTCACAATAGTTATGTCAGTTGACTCATTTATGTCAGGAGGAGAGACGAATTTTAGCCCCTATTTACCAACGAGGAATTGGAGACTCGGAGAGGCTGTCACTTGCCTAAGGTCACACAACTTGTGAGGGTGGGGCCTGGATTGGGAAGCCTCCTACATGCGACTCAGCTTGAGGGAAGAAGGTCTGGAGAGGTCAGCCTGGCCGCACAGAGGCATTCCGACGGCTGCCTTTCGATGGGGCATGCCACCTTTGCACACAGGACTCGAAGCTCTCCGAGGAGCAGGCCCACCTTCACCTTTACTCCTGATTGACCCTGGGGCTCCCTGGGACAGGCAGGGACCCTTACTGTCCAGCTCTGCTGGACAGTACAGGCTGGCTGCATGGACCTGGGCAAGTCCGTGACCCCTCTGGACTCGGTGCGCCCTCAGGAGGAATCCATCCATGATTCCCACACTGGAACTGGAATTTCTCTAGGGAGACATCAAGACAGAAAAGAAACGATTCCCTGGGCTATTTTCACATTACCAAAAGCCCAAGAAAAATTACACATTTGCCCATGACCTGGCACAGCACAGGCTGGCTGAAAGGCAGCATTTCTTTGATTTAGGCTAGAATTATATCATCTTGTAAAATTCTAGTGGGTTCATGTGGAGTAGAAGCTGACTATTACACAGTTCTTTGATGAATGAAAATGAGGAAATGCGTTTATTATGGCTTAATCTATGCAATTTGTTCAATAGGCACATCTTTTAAAACATGGGAATCATAGGTGGGACAGTAACAAGGGGAGGTCTTTGAGAGTAATGAGATTGGAAGGATTGCTGGTCCAGATAGATCTGTGCCGCCCAGAATGGTAGCCAATAGCCATATGTGGCTATTTGAAGTTAAATTAATCCAAATTAAGTGAAATTTAAGATTTAGTTCCTCAGTCACACGAGCTACATTTCAAGTGCTCAACAGCCACCTGTGGCTAGCGGCTAGTGCCTCAGGCAATACAAACAGAACATTTCCATCATCGTAGATAGGTCTACTGGGCAGCACAGTTTAGATGACCCCGAATGACTCCCAGGTTTGAAGCAGTGACAGGGAGTTAACATGCGGGCTTGGAGTCAGACAGCCCTGGATTCAAGTCCTGGCTCTACCTCCTTGCTCTCCGCCCTTCGGTTTCCTTATCTATGAACTGGAGGCAGTAATGGCTGTTCTCTTACAGGGATGTGGTGAGGATTAAGCGAATGGCTGTTTAGAGCTGAGCACAGGGCCTCAGCACAGTTACTGCTCAAAAGATGGTGGTGATCGGTATTGTCATGATTCAGTGCTCCCCCCCAAACAGTGCAGTCTTCTTCTCCAAGGCTGGACCAGGCTGAGGCCTCTCTCCTCCCATTCCCCATGCTGCAGGGATGGGCGGGGTCAGCCCTGTGACCTCTTCCCAGCAGCAACATCCTTGGTCCCAGCAACACTTCCAGCATGGAGCGCAGAGAAGACCCTTACCGGAGGCCCAGAGACACTAGCACCAGGGGATCCCACAGGTCCAATGGCTCCTTTTACCCCTGGAGATCCCTGTGGAAGAGAGGGTACAAAGGTTCATGGGCAATCTAGCAGGTAAGACGCATCAGACCAGGTCTTGGTCAGCCCCTGATGGGCATCACTCAGCTCCCATGTCCCCTGCGCCCACTGCCAGAGCACCAAAGCACTGCAGACCCGGGGCCCAAGGAGGCAGAGGCTCACCTTTGCTCCCTTCTCTCCAGCGGGGCCAGGTGGTCCTCGAGGTCCCGGAAGCCCCTGCAGATGGAAGCACAGTTAGTTATCTCTCTCCTAGAGTGGCCCCTTCCCCTGCCAGCCTCCTGTAGGCCTGAGGCAGACATACCTGAATGCCAGGCAAACCCTGAGCTCCAGGCTCCCCCTGCAAGTCAGAAAAGGCAGACTGGGCCACAACTGCCCAGACCAACCTGCCCCACTGGCAGACTGGTCTGGGGTGGGGTGTCTGCCAGCCCAAACTCAGGAGAGCTCCCCGAGGAGACACTGAAGGTCAGAGAGGTGGGGCTCACAGCCAAGGTCCCTGACAGAAGCATCAGCAGGCCAGGGCTGCTGCCCAATTCCTTATCCCAATGCCATGCCCTTGATCATCTGGGGGCAGGCAGAGCTCTGTGGTTTGGGGGGCAAATGGGAGTGAGCGGTTGGCTAATGGAAGTGTTAGGGGGGCAGGTAGGCAAAGTCAAGGCTGGAGACTCACCTCGGGCCCCTGGACTCCCATTCCTGGAGGCCCAGGCTCCCCCTGAAGAGGCAGAAGGACAATTCTTGGCTTGAGAGTCCCACTCACTGTGCACTCTTTCCCCAGCCCGCCTTATCCTCCTCCACCTCCACCGTCTCCCTCCTAATAGCTGATCTCCAGTTCCCACTCCAGGCCCACTGCCCCATGTGTCTCCCCACCTTCCACCTCACCCACATACCTGCAGTCCAGGGCCCCTACTCACACATACCTGTATGCCCTTCAGTCCCGGGGGCCCTTGAACCCCTGGTAGACCAGGCTGGCCCTAAAAGACATAGGTGGCCCATGGGTCTCCCAGGGGAAAGGGGGCAGGCAGGAGCAAAGAGAAGCCCAGGCAGGAAAGGATCAGAGGGCAGACAGCCAGAACTCACCGGTTTACCAGGCCGGCCCACGCCTTCAGGGCCCGGCTCTCCTTTGAGGCCCGGCTTCCCAGGCAGTCCCGCCATGTTAGTCAACGCCCCCTGCAGGCTGGGGCAGGCAGTGCAGCCATCACCCTGGTCAGAGATGGGCACAGGCAGGAGCTGGTGAGCCAGGACTGGCAAGGACCAGGAGGAGGCATCGGAAAGGGGGTCTTCATGCCCCTCTGGGAGTTCTGCCCCTCTGCCGCCCCCACCTCAGCCTGGGAAATCAAAATTGCCCCTGACACTCCTAGCTTTTCTCCCTGCCTCAGAGAAGAGCTGAGGCATCTTCACCCAGTATTTCTCGCATCCTGTAAGGCTCACAGCCTGACTCTGCAGTCCTCCCCCTCATTAGCTCTCAGCCTGATTTCTTTTTTGCTCGTGCAACAAACTGCCCCCGCCTGACTGACCTTTTCTCCTTTTGGCCCTCTGGGGCCCCGAACCCCAGGCTCTCCCGACAGTCCTGGCTGCCCCGTGGTGCCTGGCATTCCGGGATCTCCTGGATTCCCAGCAACACCCTGTAAGGAGTAGGGTTCAAGGAGGGCAGAGGTGACCCAGCTGGGGATAGGTTGTCCTCTTGGGACCTGCATGCACTCACAGCCCTCGCTGGGGCTGGGGGCTGAATAGGGAGCAGAGAGTGGGCACAGGGCAATCAGGAAAAGGAGGTGGAGAGGGCATCTAAGAGAAGGTGGTGCCCACCCATGCCCACCGAGGTTCTCTCACCTTCTGCCCCTTCAATCCACGCTCTCCAGCCTTGCCCTGAGGAGAAAGCATTTCCAACACCCATTCATTTGTCCCAGACACCCCTAAATGTCTGGCACTGTGTTAGACCCAAGAATACAACAGTATACACAACAGACCAGAATCTGCTCTCGTTCTAGTGAAGCAATATCACATAGATTAAGAAAAGAGACTTGAGCCAGAGTCTTGCCTGGGTGACCCTGGGCAAGTTACTTAACCTATCTGTGCCTCAGTTTCCTCATCTGTCAAATGGGGACGATAAAAATAGCATAAGCTTCTACCCTGTAGGGTTCTTGTGAGAGCAGACGAGCTACTATATGTGAAGCAGGGCATGGCACACAGTGCACGCTCTGTTCGTGTTCGCTGTGATCAGTAAAGCAGTAATAATATCATCACCACAGTGGGAACTATCATTTCCTGGGTGCCTAGCGTGTGCTGCTAATGACACACATCATTCCTGGGCTTCACAACACACCATGCACAGGAAACAGCGGCACAGAGAGCAAAAGGAACTTGCTCAAGTCCAAGAGCTAGTAAAAGGCAGAGCTGGACTTTGAACCCAGGTCTGCTGGGTCCCGGCTGTGCTCTGTCTGCATACTCTGCCATGCTGTGTCCCAGGATAAAGGCAGAGGCCTGTCAGGCCAGCTCCCTCTGGGGACAGAGGCACTGACCTCTCTACACACTCCCACCTACTCCCCACTGCCCAGGGAGCCAAGAGCCCCAGGTCCTCCCCTCTCGTGAGCCCTGCCTGCCTCCCACCCCCAGAGGCCCAGGAACTCACCTGTTTTCCTGGAAGGCCGAAGCCTGGAGGCCCAGGCTCTCCCTTCTCTCCGGGAGCGCCAGCCAAGGCCACCATGTGGCCGTCCCCATCCTGAGGCCTGGACAGGGTTGGGCATGGCTCACAAGGCTCCCCCTGCAGAGCAAGGACACAGGGTTGGGGGCCCCAGGCCAAGCTTGGAATCTGGGGCTGGGGTATGCAGCCAGCCTGACACAGCCCTGAGCAAAGGATATCTCAGGAAGATGGTGGGAGAACAAGTAAGAAACAAAGGTGGGGGCCAAGTCATCAGGGGTCTTAACTGCCTCGCTAAGGGGTCAGATGTTATCCACAGGCAGTGGGGAGCCTCAGAGAGTTTGAAGGAGGACAAGAGGAGTGTGTGTTTAGGAAGTTCACCCTGGCTGCAGCTGGAGAATGTCCCCAGACTCACCTTCTCTCCTTTGATGCCTGCTGGTCCCACTGGCCCTGGGGGCCCCTACGAGACAAAAAGCCACATGTGAGGCCTGGCATCTGCCTGGGCCATGCTGCGGCACAGTCCAGGCCTATCATCTTCCCGGCGCGGGCAGCACCTCCCACTTTGTCCTCCTCTAGGAGCTGTTGCCATCCAAATCACACTTACCACACTGCCGGCTGGGCCTGCCTCCCCGAAACTACCCTGAGAGCAAAGCAGAGACGTAGGGTCAAGGAGAGGAGGCATACGGGTACTAGGCCAATCCTAAACCCAAAGCTACAAAAGTAGCCCCAGGGGACCTCTAGGCTACCCCTCTCCCATTTCCTAGCTAGGGAAACTGAGGCCCAGAGAGGGAAAGGGATTTCCCCAAGGTCCCCAGGGGAGTCTATGGCCAGCCTGTTTCTGCTCCTAGCCTCACTTCACAGACTCACAGCCCCACCCTCAGCCCTGACCCAGCACACAGAGATCATTAATTCGTTTATCCAGTAGCTACTCCTGGACGCCTATATGCACCGCGCACCAGGCGAGGTGCTGGCATGTAACAGTGAACAGCATGCTCTGTGGCACTTACACACTTGTGGGGACAACAAGAACTTCTTAAATAATAGTAACTGTAAATCGCGATGAGTGTTAGGAAGGAACTAAACAAAGTGATGAGACAAAGTAAGCGGGGGAGGCCATTTCAGACAGGGTGGTCAGAGAAGTGTCAACGACAACTACCAAGAAGATGAGAGTAAGGCCAGCAGTGAATGAATGGGGGAGGACAGAGAGGAAAACGTTCTAGACAGTGGGAGCCACAAGTACAAATCTAAGAGGTGGGAACCATCTTGGCATAATCCAGAATGGAAGGAGGGCAGTACATCTACAGCACAAGAAACAGAGAGAGGAGAAAGAGATGAACCTGACAAGGCCGCAGGCCGGTTGTCCAGGGTCTTGTCAGGCAGAGCAGGACTTTGGCACAAAGTTGAGCCTTGGAAGGATTTTAAGCAGGGAAATAATGGTAACCTGAGTTCTCTTTACAAAGCCACGTTAGCCTCTGGATGACAGATGGACTGTTAAAGAGCTGCCGTGGCTGCGGGCAGTCCAGAAAGGGTGCTGTCAGCACCGTCCAGGTGAGAAAGATGGGGACCGAGACGACGGTGGCGGTCGTGGAGGTGGAGAGCAGCGGGGGGGAGTTGAGAGATGCTGTTGGCAGAACTGTCAGATGGAGGAAATGATGTGGGAAAGGGAGGAATCAAGGATGACATTGGGTTTGGGGTTTGAGGAGCTGGTTTTATGCCCTTTACTGAGATAGAGAAGCCTGGAAGAGGGAGCAGGTATGAGGCGGGGAGGCAAAGCTCCATTTGCGAAATGACAGGTGTGGTTTACCTGGCAGAGCTGGGTCTGAACACATATTTCAGTGTTTCTCACACTTGAACACTCTACACCCACAGAACCCCTCATCTGAGTCACATGGCATTCTAAGTTCAATGCCGTCATTTGTCTCCAACGTAATCATAAATACAAATGTTAACATGGGCACTGAAATCGAGTGACCGAGCCAAGGAGTGATTACAGACTTGAGCCAGACTTCCCGGGCTCAAATCCCAGTTCTCTGCACCCAAACACCTTTGTGACTTTGGGCAATTTACTTGGCCTTTTGGTGCCTCCATTTCCTCATCTGTAAAATGGGAATAATGGAGTACCTACCCCATAAGGCTTTGGGAGGATGAAACAAGTTAATACATGTACTTGGAACAGTGCCTGGCACATAACAAGTGGTAAAGAGTGATAAATATTATTATTTTATTATAAGGTTGTCTTGAATGTGCTTGTTTTAGATTATCAATAAATTAAAAATACAAAACCAAAGAATTTTCTTGGAGAACACGAGGGCTCTCAGAAATAAATTCTTTGACTCCAGCCTGTAAAACACTGATGAGTGTATTTCCCGTGGCTGTGCAGTGGGATCTCTTGTCTATGTTGTCCCTATTCCCCGTCCAGGGCCTCCGCTTCCCTGCCTCCCTGCTGAGAAGCCCTGGTGTCCCTGACATCTAACCCAGGTCTCACCTTCTCTCCTTTCAGCCCTGTTGGCCCTGGAGCCCCAACTTTCCCCTGAAAAACAATCAAGTCACAGTCACAGCATCTCCCCACTCCCACTCCTCCAAGACTCTGAGGGTCCCAGTGTCCACCAGAAAGAGCTCAGAATTCTGAATCCCACAACCCTGAAGGTAGCTGGACAGTTACTTCTGTGACACAGCTCGGCCCTCAGAGGTTCTACGAGGGAGTCCCCAGGGCAAGTGACCCGGGGCAGTGCAGGGATGGAGGGAGGGAGCAGGCTGCATGCCTGGGACACCCACCTCAGGGCCTCCCTCCTGGTCTCTGCCTTGAGAGTCGGGGCCTAAGGAGCCAAGGAGGCCATCAGTGTGGCAAGGATGGGCTGGACTGGGCTGGCTAGGAGGAAGCAGCCACTCACCGGCAGGCCTGGCAAACCGAAGCCAGGGGAGCCCAGGTCTCCTTTGGCCCCTGCAGAGGGCGCAAGATGCTGGGCCCCCACAGCCGAGCTGCAGGACAAGCAGGACTCCCCCTGGGGAAGGAAGAGAGGGATCAGACAGGCTCCCAGAAGTCAGAGGGGGGCAGCCAGGGGACCCGGGTTCCCTCACCTTCTCTCCTTTGAGACCTCGGATCCCAGGCTCTCCCTGCAGGGAGAAGAGGTTTATGGGCTGAGATCAGGAGTGTGGGTGCCACAAACTTCCTAGCCATATATGAGGACAGCAATGTCACACACCACAAACCCTTCAAACACCCGGGGGGGGTCCCAGGAGGTTCAAGGTCACCCCAAAGCCAGGACTCATCAACCCATGTAAGATGAAGTAACGAGGCCAGGCTAAGTCATCCCATGGGAAAGTCCCTGTACATACCCGATCACCTTTTTGTCCAACAGCTCCCAGGACCTCCTAAAAGAAAGGGTCCACGAGGAAGTGGGGTGGGAGTCCAGGCCAGGAACCTAACCCAGCCCTGCCCACCCCTTTCCTCCACCCCCAAACAACACCCAATCCCAGGAGGAGGGCACAGCCTTGCTCACTATAAGGGTTGGCTCCACCCCAGCTTGCCCAAAAGGCATCTTAGCCTCTGTTCAAGAACCATAGGAGGTTGCCATGGAGACCTGGGGTGGCCTTCTAGCCCAGCCCTAAACTCTATGGTTCAGTGCCCACCCCCGACCCAGGCAGCTAAGAGCCTAGACCCTCTGCCCACAATCTCTCTATGGCTATGAGAATTACCCAGTCCCTCTGCCCAACTCCTCTCTATGATCAAGTTCCAGGTATTTTTGTGGGGTCCCTCAATGGCCACCCCGGGCACTCACCCTGGCTGGTGCAGGATCACCCGGTTCCCCCTTGGGCCCTGGCTTTCCAGGGAGCCCCACGAAGCTCTGGAACCCTTCAGGCAGCGTTGGGCACACTTCACAGGGGTCACCCTAGCAGAAGGGAGAGACCATGAGTAGACAACGTGGGGTTGAGACCCTGGGAAGGCAAGGAGCTCTAGACATTGGGTGGGCCAGCACCCTACCCCAACATCAAAGTGGACAGCGGGAACACTGGAGGCGCTGTCTGTTCAAATGACATTCATTCAGCTTGTGATTCCTGGACATCGCAAAACGACATCCTCACAAGAAGCCCTAAGAAATGATTGTGTCCCATTTACAGATGTGGAAACCCGGGCAAAGAGGGAAGCTAATCCATCTACCACGTTCATAAATCATGTAGGGGGCCGATGCAGGATTTGAACCCAGCTGTGTAACTCCCAAGCCAGGCTCTTTATTTAGTAAGCACACGAGCATACCATAGGGACAAATGAGGGGTGGTGGAGGGGTCCCCTGAGGAAGGTCCAGCACCCCTCTGCCCAGGGCCTTTGATGCTCAGTGTCACCTTCAGAGAGGGGCTCCCACTCCCACCCCAACCTGGAACAACCAGGCCCGGGACTCACCTTCTCTCCCTTCAGCCCTGGCACCCCAGGCTTCCCCTGTTGGAGCAGAAGCAATGGCATTAGTGCAGGGCAGATGGACTGGTGTGCCAAGAGAGGGCCCGAGGACCCAGCCCCCTCCCTCTGGAGGCCTTGGGGAGCGGACCTGGGTGTGGTGGGCAGCGACCCCCCGCCCCCACCAGATTGGAGTCACTCACAGGTTTCCCACCAGGACCTTCCTTTCCCGGCGCCCCGGAGCTGCCCTGTGTCAGAAGAGGGGTTAAGGGGGAGGCTCCTGGCTGGGACCTCAGCCCACCACCCCCTCCCCATCCGGGTCCCTCTCTGGATGGCAGAACAATCTCTGCCAAATCTCCCATCTCCTCTTGATCTGTTTGGTCAATAAATACCCACTTCCTGTAGCCTGTCCTTCTCCACATCTAACCCCAGTCCTTCTGGTTGCAAAGGAAGGGAGGACACGGGGCCTCTGCGTACACCTTCCCCAGTGTGACAGGCTGGGAGGAATCTGGGTGACCCCAGGAACCACAGCAGACAGAGAGACAGACAGACATTGCCAGGGCTTTCTACTCATCAAGGCACAAGGCACTAAAATGGGCTTGGACCCTCCAGTTAAGGCCACTCCAGTCGTTACTAGACTTAGGCCTGCCTGTCCCTGTGCCTGGAACCCAGGCCAAGGGTCCCACGTCCGCAAGCACTGGGATGGGGACCCTCTGCACCGAGGGGCCTGGCTGAGCCGAGCCCAGCCTTCTCAGCCGAATGCCTGGCCCCTTCCCCGCACATGGCCGCTGCCCCAGCTGCCCCCGCCCCCACTCTCTTCTCTCCTCCCACTGAGCAGGGTGCTCCCCATGTGCCCACGCTCCTGCCTGTGTCTCCTTACCTTGTCTCCCTTAGGGCCTGCAGGGCCACCCGGGTCCCCCTGAGGGCAGAAACAGGATCAAGTGGCAGCTTCCCAGGGGCCTCGCAGTACAGTGAGATGGACTTGAGCCCCTTCCCACAACTAGGACCCCTGGGACCGAGCCTTATCTCCCCGACCCCTGGTGGGGTGGGCAGGAGAAGGATCTCCGAGGAAAGGACGGCAGGAGGGGCAAGGGGTACTCACCGGGGTCCCAGGAAGTCCTATCCCAGGGAGACCAGGGCGGCCGGGGGGCCCTGGTTCTCCTGCCAGCCCCTCAGGCCCGACAAAGCCAGGGTCTCCCTGGCACAGACATGAGGCAGGCGTGAGAGAGCTGCTGCCTCAGCCCCACCACCCGCTGTCCACCCCACAGACACCCACAACTCACCTTCTGCCCTTTGGGTCCTATGACGCAGACCTCTCCCGGCCGGCCCTGTGGAGCGGGTGAGGGTATAAGAATGGCCGGAGGCCTGGCACCTCCCTGGGGCAGCAGGCCCCTCTGGGATGGGTACATACCCACCTGTCCACCCTCACTGCCCCTCCCCAAAGCCAGACCCCACCCCGGTGCCCCAAGGTCATCAGATGTCAGCCTCAGGGTGTTAGAAGTCAGGGGCTCTTCGGCTGGGAGCCAGGAGGCCTGAGTTCAGGTCCTTTTCTGCCCCCTCCTTGCTATGCCTCCTGGCAAGGGGCCCCCACACAGCGCCCCCCGCCCCCCCGGTCTCCATTCTCCTGTCTGAGCAAGGGTAGCGGGTTCAGGATCCACACTGAGGGATGTGGGGTTATGGTGGGGAAGGGTCCCAAGTGCCATACATCTCGGCCTGGCTTTCCCGGCAAGCCCTTGATGCCTTCGTCTCCCTTCTCGCCCTTCTGGCCCTGAAGAAGGAAGAAGCAAAGTGACTGGGGTTAAAGGAAGGGGCTGGAAGAACGGAGGCAGTTCCATCTGGGGGAGGGATAGCTGCCTTCTAGATCCCTGGTCTCTGCCTCCTCAGAGATGGAGTGGCTTCAGTCACCATGGGAGGGTAGACAACAGGAAGAACTTCCCAACCAGCCAAGCCACTCACTCGGGGAGTCTGTGGCATTTCCCTCTAGGTCTGACAGGAATTTGGACAAGGCAGGATGACTGGGAGCAATGGAGGATACCACCAATTCTATGCCCAACCACACCATCCTCTAGGCAGCCTTTGGACACCTCCCTCCTCCTGTCTGTAGGACCTGCAGACCTCCCTGGCACCAACCCCTCGAAATCTAGGCCCATTACCTTCTGGCCTGTGGAGCCTGCGAGTCCTGAGGGTCCCTGAGATGAGGATGAGACACAAAAGAAGGGATGAGGAAAGGAGGGGAGGCTGGGCCAAGACCCCACTGCCCTTGCCCTATCCATGGTCCCACACTCACCAAGGCTCCCGGCTCCCCCTTCTCGCCCTTCGGGCCTTCTGCACACTGAGCAGGGAGACAGGTGTTGAGAGGGGCCCAGGGTCACCCCGTGGGCTGCCGAGGGCACAGCCCCTTCCCCAGGGGCTGACCCCATATTGGCCTTGAAGCAGGCCTCGCCTCCAGGTCCTACCTGAAGCGGGGCATCCGGGGAGATTCGGACACAGTCCTTGCCCTGCGGGGAGGGAGCAAGGGGTCAGAGCCGGGGCCCTGTTTTGAGGAAGATGGGCCCAGGAATCCCACAGGCCTGGTGCCCCTAGAAAATAGAGGTTTCCACACACCAACCGCTAGAAAGACTGGCCCTCAGCCCCCATGCGGGCCAGGCTGCAGGTTTCCAGCTGAGATGATGGGGTGATGGTTCACACCCAGCCCACCCCCAAGGCACAGCTGGGAAGGGTCCTGCTGTGGGCATGGCTGGGGTACTTACCCGGGCTCCCTTCTCTCCCTTGGGTCCTGATGGACCAGGGAGGCCCCGCTCGCCTTTCCCTCCCTGTGGATGAGACCAAAATGAGGGCTGGGACCAGAGGGGGCACATGGGAGCCTAGAGGAAGCTCTCCCCAGTCCGGTCTCCTCTACTCACCCACTACACATGGGTGTGTAAATGAGCACAACTCTGGCCCAACCCCCCACTAGGCACACAGCATATGGATTCCACACATATTCATCCCCATGTCTGTCCCCCACCAAAAGGCTATATTTGGCAAATCTACAGTCTCACACAGAGGGTATCTCCTCCCCCACACCCCTACCCAGGCACGCTAGCTCACACACAGCACACCCAGGGGCGCATGGACACACACATATGGAGTGACAGGAACCCACGGTGGTGAGTGTCCGGCTGCCTGAGTTCAAATCCCACCTCTACCATTTACTAGCCTATGACCCAGGGCAAGTCGTGCAACCTCTCTGAGCCTCAGTTTCCTCATGAATAAAATGGGATTCATGTCAGCACCTACCTCAAGGGGTTGTGGTGAGGAAGAAACATGATGCACTGGGCATAGAGCCTGGCACTCAGTCAGCACTCACAGGAAGGGGGCCCCAGGAATTACACTATGTACTCACGGGCACACACAAGTGCACAGTCTCACACTTGCACATGTGCTCCTACCCCAACACTCACAAGCTCAGCCATCCTGTCAGGCCCACAGGTATAGGGGTTCACTCCCACCACAGCGGGCCAGACACGTGCAAACACACGTCCCAGAGATACTGGCAGCCACACCCACACACATTCACTCTGACACAACCAGTCACACACATGGGCACAGCGGGGCCTCAGTTTTCCCTGGAGTAAAATGAGAGCTCCCACCCCACAGGATGCTTGAGGGGGTTCAGGAAGGTAACAGATGTGCACATGTGGCCCAGGGCCTGACGCACAGTAGGGCCTCAGAAAAGGGCAGGTCTTAACATTCTTGTACACCCACAGCCCCCTCCTCTCTCCAACACACACACATACCTAATCACCCCACAAACATACATACAGGCTCGGGTAGCCCTGATATAAACACAAAGCCACAGGGCCACATGCTATGGGATACGGTGGGGCCACCAAAGAGGGCAGGAGTGTCCTGTTCTCCATGTGGGACTCACCTTGGGGCCAGAGGGACCAATTGTGACCTGAGGGGACAGAGGAGAAAGCATTACATCTCAGGGAGGGAGAGGAAACCAGGGGCCCAGAGAGGGCAAGCAATTTAGCCAGGGTCACCCAACATGGTCGCTGGACCAGTAGCCTGAATCCTAGCCCCTGCTGTGCCTCCTAGGCCAATCAGCAGGCTGACTTTATATCCTAAGGCTGATAAACTTGCAGAGGGGTCTAATCTACCTTCTCCAACCCGCCTGGCTTTGGCTAGCACCACCCCTCTCCCCCACCCCCTACTCCTCACCCCATTGCTAGACTAACATGGCTGCTCAGTTGCCATGGTAACCCCTGCACATCTGGGGACTATCAGCCTTACCAGATTTGGTAGGGGTCTGGATGGAAAGAGGGGCAAGCAGCAGAAGGGTACCTCGTGTTGTCCCCCAAGGTCAGAGGCTTGGGGCTGAGAGGAGCCGGGGTTGTGCCCTTTGTGGACCCAATGTGGCATGTCAACTCAGAATGTCAGGCCATGGGAAAGTGGTGACTCATGCTGCCCATGGAAGAGGCACAGTTGAGTACCAGCTGGGCTCGCACTGAGCCCCTCTCCCTTCTCCTTCGGGACCCCCAGAGGGAGGCTGAGCCAGGGCCAGCTAGAGAGGGATAGGAGGGGAGGCCCCGAGCCAACATGTGTTTTGGGGGCCAGTGCTGGGCTGAGTTACCCTGACCCAGCCCTTCCCCTCCTCTAGGCCTCCCAGATGACATGGGAAACCTTCAAACAGAGCAGGCCTGAGTCCTCGAGGGGTGTGCAAAGCCGGGATCAGCAACCAACGTCCAGATTCTGCCTGTCCCCATTCCACCCTGGATCCCAATACACTGCCCAGCTCACAGGGCACGAGGCTTCCTTCCACACAGCCCTGGCTTGGCCAGGATGGGGGCGGGAGCCAAGCCCAGCTCTGGGGACAGGCAGGGAGGGAGGGTGAAGCTGCACAAAGACCCCCTTGTCTTTAACCAGAAAGCTGCCAAGCCAACCTCTAGGCAACACCCCTCCCAGCCCCCGCCCACCCCACCCTGCACAGCCTCTATTCACTCACATTGCTCTCCTGGGCTCCATGGACACAAGGTGGGCACTGAAAGGGAAGAACAGGCCGGGAGGTCAGTTCTGAGAGCCCGGGACCAGCCCTCTCCACCCCATCCCCCCACCACACACACCAAGCACACAGAACATCACATGTGCCCTGGGTGGTGTCTGAGGGAGCATGAAGATAGGAATTCTATCAAACAAGCCTTGCCTCTCAACTCCCACCAACCCCAAGCCAAGCCATTTCTCAGATAAGGAAACTGAAGCCCAGAGAGGAATAGCAGTGGGCTCTGGGTCACACAGCATGTCGGGGCAGAGTAAGGCCCAGAATCCAAGGTCCCATGGCTGAGGTCTGGGCTCTCCCCATAAAGCCCATGGCCATTTGCTGCCAACTCAGCAAGTGTGTCCAGGGCTAAACCCTTCCTCCCAAGGAGACGCAGCAGGCAGACAGGGCCCAGCATCGGGCCCCCCCAAGGAACGCTGGGAGCTGTGTAGTCACCCTGCACCCCCAGGCCCAGGCTCCAGCACCCCAAAGCCTTGGCCAAAGGGTTCATGCTGGCATCTCCTCAACCAAGCCCTCTTTGCCAGTCTAGATGGGAGGCTTACCTCATCAGCTGCTGTCTCCTGATGGACCTGGGAAAAGGGAGGGTATGGGAATGGGCAGGGAACAGAGGGGATGAAGCCCTGCTTCCAACACCCCTACCCAGGAGTGGGTGCCCTCGATAGTGCCAGGCGCTGTGTCTGTCTCACACCCACTCATCCTTCCTTCTCAGAGCTGGCACCTACATATGCTAAGCTCTGTCCAGGAGTAGGGCAGGTGGGCAGAGCAAGGGAGTAGAGTCTCTTACTCAAGGGGTTGACAGAGGGCATGGAGGGCAGACTGAGGGCAGCGCGGACTCCTCCACCCACCACCATCTCTACCTTTGTTCCCCTTTCTGCCTTCTGGCTGATGCTTCCCGTCAGCTGGGCATCCACCTGGGCAGACAGAGTAAAGGGAACTCCTGAGGAGGGGGCAGTTCAAGGGCCCATGCTGGAAAGGGGCAGCCTGGCAGGGGTGTGGACCCCAGGTATCCGCAGCCTAACGTCTGGCACCTCCCAGGGCATCAAGAGCCTGCTCAGGCCCCTGGCACCTCCACCTACCCTCTCCTTTTCCCCCCACCCACGTGATGTCGGAGAAAACAAGACCATGAATCAATGGGATCCTGTGTTCCTGCAGCCAGAGGCTGGGCATGACGCCCGGGTGGGCAGGGAGACTGCCTAGAAAGGGGGCGGGGCTGAGGGAGGAACTGGGCCTCCCTGCGACCCCTAAAGAACCTGAGAGCGAGCAGGGCAGCTGGTCATGGTGCTGGGTGGAGAACCAGCCTGGCACTGGCCAGGGCTGGGCCCAGGAGAGCAAGCAAGCCCCGAAGGAGACAGTGTGGCCTGGCCTCTGATGCCAGGTATCCTGACCCTGGAGAAACTGCCTTTGGGTGCACACCTGGTCGTGCCCTCACCAGAAGGGTCTGGGGTGTCATCAGTGAGGGTCTGGGTTGTGCCAGAGCTAGATGGGCACAACTCTCAATGCCAACAGGCAGACGGGCACAGGGTCACTCAGTGGGCTGCCTGCCTCCCTGAGTCCTCTAGGAATGGTACACAAACAGGCGGGGCTTCCAGTGCCCTCCCTTCCCCAGGCACAGCTGACCCTGGTGGCAGACCTCAGTCAGGTCAGAAAGTCGTACCTTCACCTGCGCCTGCCCGTGCCCGTGTCTACCTGCCCTGCCCACCCACCTTGCTGTTCTGAGGCTCCTCCAGGCAGAAGCAGCGGGTGTAGACCTTGCCCTCCGTCTGTGGACTGATCTCGATGAGCTCATTGTTCTGGGTGTCCCGGCGAGCCTTGGAGGTCTCTGGGGGACACTGCCCAGTGTAGGGGAAGGGCTGGGGTCAGTACAGAAGGTAGACCCCCTCCCTCACCCACTCATCTTAAGATCTCTAGGCATCCCCCTCCTGGGCCCCCATCTCCAACACACTGCGCCCCCGGGCAATGTCCCAAACCCTCCCAGCTGTGCTGGGGCCGGGCCACTCACCCCTCGCGGTAAAATCTCACAGCAGCCCTCCTCCAGCACAAGCTCCGGGTCACAGTAGATGTGCGCCTGCTGAAGGTCAAACTGCAGCGGACACACAAGTCAGTTTCAGTTCATTTTATCAAATAGCAACGTGTCCTGAGATGGCTCTGCCCCTCAGAGGGTTTCCAGTCTGGCCTGGGAGACCATCAAGAATGTAGCTGTCACCAAAAGTGAAACAAAACTGCACATGCAGGAAAGAGGGAGAGGAGGGACAGGAGGAAGAGGAAGGAATGTTCGCTTTGGCCCAGAGGAACGGGGAGGAGGAGGTTCCACTCAAGTTGGGCCTTGAAGGAGCAGTAGATATTCAGCAGATAGGTATGCAAGGAAAAGCATTCCAGGTGGAGGAAACAGCATATGCAAAGGCACGGAGGTGTGAAAGTACCAGGTGAGACAGATGACTGGGATGGAATCAACCAGAGCAGAGCTGCAGAGAGAGATGTAAGAGAAGATGATGCTGCAGACATTTATAGGGACCAGATCGTAAACGGCCCTGAATGCCAGGTTAATATATTTAGGCTCCACCTGGAGGGCAACGGGGCACCATGAGAGGATTCTGAGCCAGGGAAGGACCTGGTCAGATACAGATTCCGGGGAGCTCGCTCAGGCTCCCAGAGGAGGGAGCAGAGTCCAGACCCCGACCTTGCACTCACCAAGACGGGTTTGCCCTGCTCGGCATCCAAGCCCAGAAAGACATGGCCCACAGGCCGCACGGGTCGCCAGGGCCCCAGAGGCCGGGAGGAGGCTGAGGTGCAGTCTACATGCACAGAAGCCACACGCTCAGCCACGCTCAGCACCAGCTTGTGCCAACGCAGGTCGAAGAGCTGGGCCACTGGGAAGATGCAGGACACAAAGTCGCCATCTTGGCCCCGGGCCCGGAGCTCCAGGCTCCGCTCTTGGCTATTGACTTCCAGGGAAATCTGTGTGGAATTGGGAAAGGAATGGGACAGAGAATCAGAGCCCCAGAGTCACAGCATGGCAAAGTGGAGGGCCCTCAAGGCCCTTCACAGGAGGGGAAACCGAGGCCCAGAAAGGGAAGAAAGCTGACTGGGGTCACGGAGCGGTACCTCCTGAAGGAACGGGATGGGTGCTGGTGGAGTAGGGGTGGCCTCAAGGGTGGGCACAGGACGGAGCAGGGAGGCCCCAGAAATCACAGGCTGGGGTAGCAGTTGGGCTGGACGGGTACCGCTCCACACCCCAAGAGCAGTGGGGGTGGCGGGGGGGCTCACCTGTGGGTACCCATCTCCATCCGTCACTTGAAACAAATACCACGTGTTCTGGGGGGTGTGTTTCTTCAGCAGTAGAGTCAGCACCAGGACAAACTCCTCGGGGAGGCCCCGAGGGAACACTCGTCTGGGGGTAGAGCAGGGAGGGAGCCCTGAGGCTCAGGTGAGAGCCCACCTGCTGCCCACCCTGGGCCCTCAGGACTGTTGAACCCACACGAGACACGTGCAGGCCCACACCTCCAGACCAACACACGTACACACATCCACTCATTCTGCAGATATTCATTAAGTGCATTCTAGGCACCGGTGTGGGCCTGACTGCTGGGGATAAGGTGGGGAAAACACAGAGAAGGGGAGCCCTCACGGAGCCTTCAAGTCTGACGGGGGCGGGGGGTAAGACCATAAACAAGCCCCAGAATGACTATTTCCCTATCTCATTACAATTGTGGTAATCGTGCTTCAAGGACTCCAGGATGCCCTGGGGAGAGTAACTGGGCCTGGGGTAGGAGGAGAGATATTGAAAAAGATGAAGAGGGTTCAGCACAACCAGAGCAGCAGGAAAGCAAGAGGAATTGGGGAGATGAGGCAGGAGAGGTAAGCGGGGGCTAGGCCACCCAGGACTTGTAGGATTTTGGACTTTACACGTTGGCATGTGTGTGTGCACACACACACGACTCTTGCCAGGTTCCCACCCCCATCCTGGGGTCCTCATGGTGCCTGTAGGATGCAGACCTGTCCCCACCCACTGCTAGCTAGAGACAGGGCAGGGACAGAGGGTGGGTCTGCCGGGCACCTCTTCTCTGCCCACCCTGCAAGTCCCAGGAGTGGAGACCAGGTTGACTCCCGGATAAAATGACCCACTGGGACCCTGGGTTTAGGCCCCACTTCCAGAGTTGCTGGGGAGTGTCACCCCAGGGCCTTTACCGTGTGGGCTGGGTGAGGGGGGCCGCCCCCAGTCGCAGGATGAGAGGCCCCCTGGGGTTGCGGATCTTCTTGATGGCAGATGTCTTCGTGAGGCTGAGTCGGTGGATGAGGTTGAAGCCTTGGGGGAGACACCAGATGGAGCACTCAGCCGGGCAGGTGAGGCAGGGTACAGGCCACTCCAGGAAAACGGTGGAGGGGGACAGCGGGACGAGAGGGGCACTCACCAGTCACGTTGGTCGACACGTCGCTTCTGTGTTCCAACTTGAGTCCTTCTTGCTGTGAGGGTGGGCACTGCTCACCTGGAAGAGAAGTGGCAGTGGGGCCCTCGGTGGGCTCAGGCTGAGGCGGCCACACAGCCGGGCTCTTGGGGAACCCGGGAAGGAGCAAGTTTATAGTCCCCATTCTGGACCTTTAGTCAGGTCCTGCCTTGGGGCTGCTTTCACCTCTTGCCTTCTGACCCTGGCCACGCTGGCAGCCAGGAGGACACCCAGTACACAGATGGGAAGACTGAGGCAGAGACTGAGGCCTGGCCCAAGGCTACTAAGTGAGTTCACAGCACAGCAGGACCAGAACGCCTAGAACCCAAGTCCCCCAAGGCCCCAAGTCAGGGGCCAGGCCAGCAAGAGCTCAGATGGGGTGAGGAGCTATGTATATACACGTGGTCCCTCTATGATATACACCCAAGCAGGGGGCAGAGGAGAACGTTAGGGGTAAGGAAACATCAGGTTCACGCACACTCGTGTTACATACAAGTGCGTGCATATGTCTGCACATATGTGAGTTGTGGATGCTCATGCCACCAGGGATGCCATATTCTCAACAATGGGTAGGGTTCCACTTCCTGCGTCCAAAGCAGACAAGCAGGCCAGACACAAGTCTGAGTCAACAGACTGACTTGTCACCTGGATAACCACTTGTGAAACAGTGAGAAGAGACTGAGGGCCTGAGGAGACCACAAGCTCAAGGGAACTCCCAGGGTCTTGGGGCTCTAGACAGGGTATATTAAGGGCGTAAAGGCTCCCGGAGAAGAGGATAGCTTAATTCAGGTCTCTAAAACCCTGAAGGGACAGATGGGCAGCCATGGGCCTGCGTCCTCCCTAGGGCTGATTGAGCAGAAGTGTTGAGAGAGGTGCTACACCAGGAGAGATAGAGGCTAGGATCAAAAAGGCCTTCCCATCAATGCAGATGGGGTAGCTGGGACAAAAGAGTGAATACAGCTCCTAGAAGCGGGGCATTGGACTCCCTGGCTGCCTGACTGGAAGAAGCAATCCTGGATCCCTAGGCCCGGTGAACCTACCGGAATCTCCCTCCCCCAGGTCTGGCCAGAAAGACTATCACTGTCTTCAGCATCGGCAGCAGCAATGGGTGACTCACCCCTTGGCAATGGGCCCAGATTCCTTACAGATGTTGAAATTCTCTGTCCCATCCCCCAGGGACCCGGTGAGGGAGAGGAGAGCAAGGCACACGTGCACACATGCAGAAACTCATACGTACACACGCACCCCGCCGGCAGTCACATGACCCCGGGTGCATACGCCTCTCGCATCTGCACCTTGGTTCTTCTGCCTCCTTCGGCTGGATCTGGGTTCTAGGAGTTCTGTTTCTGCTGGGCCAGGCGGCCGAGTCACCAAGCCCAGAGGGCACCCAGCAGGGCAGGGCAAGCTGCCCAGTCAACTTCCTCTGGCTTCGGGCCCTGGAAAGCTGCACCCTCTGTCCCATCCAGTGTCTGGGCCTCGAGGCGGGCCCTTTATCTGAGCTCCAGGGCCAGCCACGGAGGAGGAGGAGCACGTGGCCTGGAGGAAGGATTCTCTACCACGGAAAGGACCGGAGGGGCCTGTGCTCTTTCACGATGCAGCCTCCTTCTGCAGGGAGAGTTCACCGTCCGCTCCTCCTCACCCTACCGGCCCTACCAGCACTTGGTGCACAGGATGGGTTTCTGGTTTGGGGAGGGGGGCGGTTCTCTCACACACAGAGAGACACAGGAATATGCACAGATGCAGAAAGTCACTCAGACGCAAAAACAGAGAGGCCCAGAGACACACAAACATGCAGGCAGAAACACACACACACACTCTGCTCACCTCACACCAGCTGTGTGTGCAAACACCTCAGGCCACCCTAAGCCCAGCCCGCAGGCTCTCCTATCAATGCCCACCTGGCCCAGGCACATGATCACATATGTGCACAGGACCCCAGCACCTCAGGGAGCCAGTCATAGGCCTATGGCACCCTGATCCTCACGTGCCATCTCACCTGTATCTGCCCCATGGCTGCAGGTGGCCCAGAGACCAAGCAGCCACAGGCCAGGAGCCCAAGATGCCCACATCCTGGTCCAGAGAGATCAGCCACAGCTGCAGCACCTGAAAATCACAGAGACCAGGAAGGTGGATTCCTGAGCCCACACAGCACAATTCCACCCATGGGCAAGGAGCAGCCAGCCCATGGGGCCCAGGCGCTGGTACTGGGGAGGCAGGAGGCCTGGCCAGGTGTCAGTCCCTCTCAGAGGCCCAACCACAGGCCTCGGGCTAGGATTTGGGACGGAGCAATATTCAAAATATTTAACCACCGGTATGGCATGGACACCGACCAGCCAGAGCAGAATGCTGGCTGGAGCACTGAAACAGAGTCCAGGCGGCATCCGGATGTGCCAGTGGATAGTTGCTGGATTGAGGAGAGATCTAGAGGGTTCTAGAAGGCTGGGTCAATTGGGATAGTGAGGGGCCTTGAGGCATAGGTTCAATAGGGGCTATTTACCAAGACACAGAGAAGGATTTCAATATTTTATCAACCTGTGCACTGTACTGGTATATACTAGCCTGCTGCCTGGCTAGCTGCACCCAGCTCAGCCAGGTGGCCCTGCCAGGCACCCACAATGTCAGGGGCTGACAGCTGGGTTGAGTCTCCTGGCAGGCATCACAGGGTTGTGTGGGGGCCAAGAAAGCTTCCCCCAGGGGTACAGTGGGCGGGAAAGCAGGTCACCGGGGCTCGGGACCTTGTTGCCAACCTCCTCTGCTGATGGATGCTCGTCTTTTAGTTTTATTAAACCCTGATGGATGGGCCCAGATAAATCAATGCAGACTCAGCAAGCGGCCAGCAGAGCCATACATCATCTGGTGTCCCCAGAGACAGGCAGCTTGCGTGCGCACACACAGTCATGCATGTGTCAGGATGACACACGCAGATACACAGACACATACACACACAGACACACTCCTGCCAGTGTGTGCACACAAACCTACCTGCACACAGGCATGCTCACAGAGACACGTATACACCAATATACCCAGACACACCAGCTTGCACATACACATGTGCACACAGCCAGCCTATGACCACCCCTCCAGTAGGCCTTCTTGTCGGGAAGTTCTTATGCAAGTCTGACCTCATTCCCTCCAGCTGTAATGGAACTCTATTTCCTCTCCCTCAGTCCTGGATAGGGAATGAGAGCAGGAAGGACCTCTCACCTCAATATATTTGGAGATAGGACCCCAATCTTCTTCTTCCTGGGGCAGAACTGTTCCCTCATCCTATTCGTCCCCCATTCTAGTGGTGTGCACATCCCATCTCTCAAACCCTATCCTGGCCTCCTCCTCCTGCTAGTCAATGGAAGGGCTGCCAGCTGTGGGAGGCACGTGAATGCATGTGGAGGCGTGAACATCCATGAGCTCCTGTCCCCTTCCCTCTCTTGATCTCTAGCCTCCACTCCCCACTGCCCCAGCCAGAGCAGGGGGCTACAAGGATAGAAGGAAAGGAGCTTCCAAGCAGCTGATCCCACCCCAATGCAAAGGCACAGATTTGGGGGCAGGGTGAGTCAGAACTGAGATGGAGTTGAGAGCTCATCCAGCTATAGGAAAGGCGACTGAGGTCCAGAGAGGGGATGCCACTTGCCCCAGGTCACACAGCAAGTCTGGGGCAGAAGGGGCCCTCAGCCCAGAGCCCTGAGGCAGCCCACTTCACCCGCACTTACCGTGGCTGGGGATCCCCCCACCTCACTGAGTAATCCAGGCAGCCCCCGGGCAGCCAGACAGGGGAAGCAGGGCCTAGCTCCTCGGGGCCCGCTGTGGGGGTTCTTGATCACTTCTGGCCTGCTGCGGCCCCCAGTCCCGGGCCCCGAGCTCTTGGGGCTGAATGCCGCCCCGCGCGCGCTGCCTGGGACTGCCGGCCGCTCCGGGTGGGAGAAGAGGGGGCGGTTCCAGGGGGCTGGGGACTCGCCAGGGCCGCTAATGGAACACAGCTGGACCCGCCCCGCCAGCGGCGGGAGGCGGGGAGGGAGGGAGGGCGGGAGGGGGCTCCAGCGGCGGCGGCAGAGGCGGCCCGACGCACAGCCCCGCTCCTGGCCTGGCCGCGCTCCGGGCCCGCCCCTCCCGCTTCCCCCAGGTGAGCGAGCGGGCGCGGGAGCAGGGCGGGGCCCAGCGTGCCCGGAGCTGCCCTGCCAGGGGGCTCCAGCGGCGGGCGAGGGGCGGGGAGGCCGGCCCTTTAAGAGCCAGCCCTGGAGCTCGAAGGGCCTCCCTGTGCCACCCCCCTCCCCTTCCCTGGCGGGGCCTCCTGAAGCCTAGGGGGGCGGGGAGACCCTCCTCCCCGGTTCCGTGGCACCCGTGACGTGGCTGCTGCCCAAGCCTCCTTGGTCAGCTTTTTCCAGTTTCTCAGCCTAACTTTCCCAGTTAGTCTGTTCCTCTGTCTGAACTGGGGGGAGGCCCCCCTACGGGGATGCTAAATTAACCCCTTCTGCCCTGGCCTTAGTCCTCCTTACTCCATGCGGTTAGACGGGCTCAAATCCCAGTCTCTTTGTGGCCTGAAACTTACTATTCAACTATGACTCCATTTTCTCATCTGTAACATGGGATAATGACCATATATACCTCACAGGGTTGTTGTGAGCATGAAACGAGTTCACGTCTGTAGAAGTGCTTACTACAAGGTCTGGCACAAAGGAGGAGCTCGATTATACTCACTGTTGTTATCATTATTAATGTGAACGTTGGCGAGAGGTGGGGGTAGGGTGAGGGGGTGAGGCTGAGATTCAAGCTTATACACCAGTGATGGAGAGGGGTGGCTTTATATGCAGGATCCAAGGAAGTGAGAAGAATTGAAGTTGGATGAGGGATTGGACTTCTCAAGAGAAAGGAGCAGGTAATGTGTCCAGTTCTGTCCAGAGGCAGGGGATGATCAAGGTGACCCTCCCAAGGGCATCCCGCTGGAGGCAGCCAGTTTCTGGGCATGAAGGCTGAAGATCTCCAGAGAAGTAGGTTCAAGAGGCCATGAGTGGTAGGAATGGATGGGAGGGGGCGGGGGAACAACTGGATTGCCCTGATCTGGGGGGGCAGACTTCCTGTAGAAGCAACATGATGCAGCCATTGCCCTGTGGCCCCATCTAACCCTGGTGAGGGTGGGGGCCAGGCCTGAGATTTCTCGCCTTCAGAGCCAGAGGCTCTGAGTCAGCGGAAACCCCAACCACGGCCACAGAGGCGCCCCACTGTGGTCCCTGCGTGGAGCCAGCCCAGATGTGGCTTCGACAGTGGTGGGGCCTGGGAAGTGCTGAGCTCAGCAGGCGGGAAGTGGAGGGGTGGGGCTTTCTGGGCGCTCTGGCCCCGGGGTGGGTAGGCACAGGCCGGGCCTGCCCATAGGGTGCTGCCCCAGTGGTGGGCGCTTGGGAAGGAATACGTCATATGTATGGGTCAGGCTCTGTGCTAAGAACTTCATATAGGCTAACGTCTTTAATCCTTACAACAACCCCAGGAGGGAGAAGTCTATTCTTATCCCCATTGTACAGATGGGGAAACCTGGAGCATAGAAACAACACAACTTGCCAAGAGCACGTGGTTAGTCAGTGGTGGAGCAGGGACCCACGCCCTGTTAGCCTGGGCTCACAGCACAAGCTCTTAATCACTGTGCCATCCAGGGCAACTCTTACCCTTCCCCCATTCGTACCCTAGATTCTCCCAGGCAGGAGGGGATGGCTGGACCCACAGCAGCCAGAGCTGGAGGGATCTGAGAAGAGGGAGTCCAGATACCATCCCACAACACCCCAAGGGTGCTCACAAGAACAGCCAAGCCTGGGGCACACCCTAGGCCTGGATCCACTATCATAGACACAGTCTAGAAATGTGCCTATGCGCCTTCCTCCCTCTGACACATATGTGCACACATCCAGCAGCATGCAGTCAGATATGCTCTCTCACGACATGTGTGTAGACTCCACATGTATACGTAGGCACTTGTGTTCACACAGACACATGGACACATATGATACGCCTCCATACAAACAGACACACAGAGACGTGTGTGAGCACAGATGAACCCGCAGAAATATGTCCCTGCGCATACTAAAACACAGGTGCACAATTCTCAGAATGCATGTGTACAGCACTGCATGTACTTGGATATGCACACGCACAGACATGTGTGTCCACCAACATACACATAGAAACACACAAGTGTCCACAGGCATAATGACCCATATATGCAAGCAGAGAAATGTGCAGACCTACAGCACATACACGTGTGCACACAGACACAGGTGGCCACATAGACTCGGCTCCCACAGAAACCCCCACTCAGATATGCACACACTGACACACATACACACATGCGGCAATGCTGACACATTTACATGCATTCAGCCCCAGAAAGCCCTGCACACCAGCAAGCAGGGTATCCCGTGGGGCTGGGCTCAGTGCCCTCACCCCAGATGGCATCGCACGAGGTAATCAACGCTGCTAATTGCCACCAGCTGCCCTGGAGCCTGCCTGCCACTGCCGGGTGGGGCTACCAAGGCCTCCTGGGCCTGGGGTAGTATGCCCAGATGTCGGCAGTTCCCAGGGCCCTGCCCACCCCACTGGCCCAGCTGGCCATTTGGGAATCCCCATCTGGCAGGGGCAGCCCCTGGGGCTGGGGGAAAGTGAAGAGCCAAGACAGGGCTCCGTCCCAGGACAGACTGAGGAGTCCCCATGCAACCAAGCAGAGGTGGTCTGAACCCCCCTACGCACATGCGCACACCTGGGCCCTGGCATATGTGCACACGGTTACATACACAGGCATATCACACATGGCCAAAACAGACCTCTTGATTATTTCCCACAGATCTGCTTCTCCCTGTCTTCCTCGTTCTAGTAAACGCCACCATAATTCATTCAGATGCTCAGGCCAGAAAACTAGGAGTGATCCTTGGCTCCTTCCTTTCCCCCGCATCCTGTTGATTGTACCCCCAAAACACAGCCCGCATCCACCCACTGCTCTTCACCCTCACCCAGGCCGCCATCCTCTTCTGCCTGGACTGTTGCAGGAGCCTCCCAACCCCCGACTTCCCACTCAGCAGCCAGCAAGACTTTTCCAAACCTGTATCCGTTGGTTTCTCTCTCCTGCTTCAATCTTCCCGTTTTCATTCCGCCTAGAAAAAAACACAAATCTTTCCCTTGGCCTTACCAAATCCTTCATGATCTGGCCTCTGCCTTCCTGTCCAGGTTCCTCACCCCAGAAGCTATGGCCCCACTGGCTTCCCTTCTCAGTCCTGAATTCGCCAAGTTGGTTTCCCCTCAGGGCTTTTGCACCAAGTCTTCCCTCTGGGAGGATGTGCCCCTGAGCTCTGCCACGCTGGCCCTTTGACATCCAGGTCTCACCTCATAAGTCACCTCCTCAGAGTGGCCTTCCCTGACCACCAGATCTAGAGGAGCCCCGAGTCACTCCCTATCACATGACTGTTGTAAATCTCTGCATAGCTCTGGGATTTGTTTGTATATTGTCTTTTTCTACTAAGAAGGAAGAGGCTCCATGAGGGGCCTGTCCACTGGTACTCACCACCCCACAGCTCAGCCTGGCACCCCACAGGCGCCCGCTGGTGAGTTAGTGGATGAATGCACACGAGCAATGTCCGAGCACTCAGACACAGACGTGCAACCACAGGAGGTATGACACGCAAGCACACACATGAATGTACATGTGTGCAGAGAACACACACGCAGTTTCTGGGTCAGAGGAGAGACTGAGACCAGAGGACCAAAGTCTCTCTCTGCCTCTTTCGCTTTCTCTGTCCTGTCTGCTTATGACTCCAGCCGTCTCTCCCACTGTCCCTGTCATGTTTTCTCTGTCTTTGTGTCAAGTCTCTGGTTCTCAGGCTCTCTTTCCTCCCTCTCTATGACTCCGGCCCCCTCTTCAGCTCTCTCTCGCCTTTGTCTCTCTAACTCTCCTGTTACCCTTTGTTTTTGGATCTGCGTCTCTAACTCCACGTCTCTATCTCTCTGTGTCTCTGGTCTCTCTCTTTTTCTCACACTTTCTGTGTCTTTATATCCCTGTCTCCTGTCTCTCCTTATCTCGGAGCCTCCTTGTTCTCTGCTTCTCTTCACCCTGTCTCTGTCTCTATCTGCCTGTGTCTCTGCTTCTGGCTCTGTATCTCTGACTCTCTGACTCTGTCTCTCGTTCTCCATGCTTCCTGCTCCTTACCCTAAATCAGCCCTGCCACCACGTCTCCATGGCTGTCCATGTCCTTTTGGCAGGGACACCCATCTTTCACCTCTGGTGGCAGTTTTATGGTGCAAACAGGCAGGCTGGTGTTCCACTGTGCTGATGCCCACCTTCCCTGCAGGGCCATGGCGAGCTCCACACTGACACCCCTGGCCCTGGCAACTTTTTTTTTTTTTTTGGTGAGGAAGATTGGCCCTGAGCTAACATCTGTTGCCAATCTTCCTCTTTTTGCTCAAGGAAGATTGGCCCTGAGCTGACATCTGTGCCAATCTTCCTCTTTTTTTTGCTTGAGGAAGATTAGTTCTGAGCTAACATCTGTGCCTATCTTCTTCTATTTTGTATGTGCATCGTCACCACAGCATAGCTGACGAGCAGTGTAGGTGCGCGCCCAGGATCTGAACCCGCGAACCCGGGCCACCGAAGCAGAGTGTATCGAACTTAACCACTATGCCACTGGGCCGGCCCCCCAGCAACATCTTTAGATGCCCAACCAGGGCATCTTACTTCGGTAGCTCATGGCACGAGGCACCTGCTTCACTTGACTGCCTGGAGCTTCTGGTGAGGTAAGCCCAGGCTCTGATGGGCACTGCTGTGGAGGTCGCAACGGCCAGGCAAGTGGACACTGAGGGCCCCAGCTTGTTGTCCCCCGGGCTCTGCCCACCTGTCCTGAGGGACCCGTGGAGAGGTGACAGGCACAAGAGCTCTGGATTCCCGTCCTACTCTACCCACTGTGCAACCCTGGGCCCCAGCCTCCTCACTGGACCATGAGGTAACCTGTAGGATCCCACATTGACCCACCTGGTGTGCTGAAGCACCTAAAAGCACCTCACCTGATTACTCTACCTCAGCAGTTCGCCACCAGGGCCATTTTGCTCCCCAGGGGACATTTGGCAATGTCTAGAGACATGTTTGGTTGTCACAACTTGTTGCAGGGGAACTACTGGCACCTGGAGGGTAGAGGCCAGGGATGCTGCTCAGCATTCTACCACGCACAGGACAGACCCTCACGACGTAGAATTATCCGGCCCCAGAGGTCAATAGTGTCGAGGTGGAGAAACCCTGCTCTTCCCCAAGGAGAAGATTCCGTTCCTCAGAGTTCCCACACTCTCTGACCTCCTTTCAACTCTTAATCATACTCTGACCAGGGGTGGGGCCGTTAGAGGGCACCAGAGTTTGATCCCAGCCTTGCCTCCAACAAGGGCAGCTAACATTTATTGAGCCCTTTGAAAGTGCTGGCCGGCAGCAGACGGGGGGGAAACTCACTTTAGTCTCACAACAACCACAGGAGGCCCAGGTGCTATTCCCATCCCCATTCTAAGCATGAGGAGGCAGGCAGAGAGAAGGTGAGTCATCAGCTCACCGTCACACAGCTGGTGAGGATGGAGCTAGATTTGAACTGGTCATTTTGGGGCAGACTCGGCAGAGTCCTCCCTGGGGAAGAGCCCACACAGCTGGGGCCTGGGCACGTCCTTTTCGCTCTCTGAGCCTCCGTTTTTTCATCTGTCAAATGGAATCTACTCTCTCATTTAACCTGGCGACAATTCTAGGAGGTAAGGCGCTGTTATCACCTCCATTTCACAGGCTAGAAAGGCAAGAATTCAAGATTTAAGTCTCAAGGTCATAGGACTCGGAAGCGGGAAGCAGAGATTTGAACTCAGCTCTGCCTGACCCCAGGGCCCATGATCTTTCTCAGGTCACCCGTAGCCCCACAAGTGCTATAAATAGCGCAGTAGAGCAGAAATTCTCAAGTTGGAGGACTTAAACACAGGTTGTCAGGCCCCACCCCAAAAGTTTGTGATTCAGCAGTGTTTGCTCTTTGAGCAAGTTCCCAGGTGATGCTGATGCTGCTGGCCCAGGGACCACATCTGAGGACCCTACAGTTAGATGATGTTAGGTGGCCTGTACCTGGGTTCAAATCCTGGCTCTGGCTCTTGCTGGCTCTATAACTTGGGGTATCCCTTAACCTCTTCTGAAAAGCAGCAATATCTATCACTTAGGGGTTTCTGAAAGGATTAAAAGAGATGATGACAAACGGAGAGCCCCTCTCATGGTGCGGGCACCTAGTAAATGTTCATAAATGCTCGCCAGCACAATGATCCTCAATACAGGCAACTCCCACCCCTCCCCAGACAGACCGGAAGCTTCCAGAGGGCGAAGGACTAAAACTTCCTCTTCTCCTACCTACCGCCACCTCCCCAGGCCTGCACAGAGCAGGGCACAGAGATATCTCAGAACGAGCACAGGAGGGGCCGTGGGATATAGCCCTCATCTATCAAGGCATCCCAAAGGGCCCCTGCCCCACAGCACAGGGCCTCCTGGAGCGGGCCTGACGGTGGAGCACAGGCTGCCCTGGCCCCCAGCCTTCCTCCAGGCCCTGCCCCACCCCCAGTGATCCCTGTAGGGGCAAGAGTTGGCCTCCCAAGGCCCTGGAGTGTTTGTATACCCTTACCCAAGTATCCCTTTGGCTAGCAACCAACTCAAGTCAGTCCTGCTGTGCTGTGTGACTATTAGTCAATCCCTAGGCCTCTCTGAGTCTTAGTTTCTTCACCTAAAAATCAAACAAGAACTCAGCATAGTGGTTAAGGGGGGTGGCTCCAGCCCTGGAATAACTGGGTTCAAACCACACCTCTACCACTTACTACCTGTGTGACTTTTGGCAAATCACTTCACCTCTTAGAGTGAGCTTCAGTTTCCTTGTTGGTAAAAGGGAATTGTCTACAGCTCACAAGAATGCTGGGAGGTTACTTGAGATGACACATTTAAAGTGCTGAGCCCGGGTCCTGGAACTCAGTAGATGCCAGCAATTCCGCACACACGATGAGAGAGCATATCCTGACCACGGCAACACACACAACCCCCTGTGGCTTCCCTCCCCACCTTCCCCCTCGCATGTTTAGCTTTGAGACCATCTTCACGTTCCTTCCCACTTTGGGGTGGGGAAGGCAATTGGGAACAGACTCCCAGAAGGGGTAGATCTGAGCAGAAGCTTGGGAGGGGGAGGGGGGTAATCGATTATCAGCTGTTGATCGGTTTGAGCGTCTCTGATTCCTGCTAGACACAGAAAGAGCTGCTTTTGCTACCACTTTATCCCTAGAGCCTATGACACAGACAGGCACTCTATAAATAATTGCTGCATGAATGAAAGGGGGGCCCAGCTCCCTTCCGAGGACAAACTCCCCTCCATGGAGGGTAAGCCAAGGAGTCTCCTAGGTGAGGTGTGGTGAGGAGGGGAGCATTCAGGAACTCCCAGATTCTTTGTATGCCAGAGCCTCAGACAGTTGGACTGCTAAATTCTTCGAGTCCTGGAATCTTTGGGTGGAGAGAGGCCTTGGCTGCTGCCCAGCCCCGCCTCCTCCCAGTAGTTGGGGAGGGAGGGGGAGAAGGTCTGACAACCTGGCTGGAAAGGGAGGCTGAGGGAGTGGGCAGGGGAGCGGAAAGATCAGGGTAAAAACCCAACTTTTTCATGAAGGCAGAAAATAAAGATCAAAGAGGGTTTGATCCTGGCTCATGCGACTTCTTGGCTTTGTTCTCTTAGGCAAATTCCTTCACCTCTCTGAGCCTTTAGTTTCCATATCTGTGAAATGGGGTGATCACAATAACACCTAACCACATGGAATTTTGGGGAGAATTAAATGAGACAATGCATGAATCTACATAGTAAACACTCAAAAATGTTCATTATTAACATTTTTTATTATTTGGGAGGGCTAGTAATTCACCAGGGACTCTTGCCCTGCACCTCACACCCACATTCATCTCTGACAGTCCCCCCTGCTGCCCTTCACCGTTTACATAGCTGATTTCATGTAGCTTTGAGAGGTCAATGACATTTCCAACAGATATATGACAGGTTTTTTTTTTTCCACGAAGTGGCCTAAATAAATAATAGTAGAGATAAAACCAGCTGGAGTATTGTCAGCCTTGACCATTCAGAACAGGCCTGACACTGGTGTTGGGATGGTAGGGGAAAGGGGCCTGGGACTGGGACCAGCTTCAAGGGCAGGGTCTGCCTTGATGCATTATTTGGCTTGAGGATGGTCCTTGCCCTTTGGCAACAGGGGAAGGCTGAACCTGGGGACTCTGGGGCCCTTTCATTCCCCAAGTCTGAGGGTCTTAAACCTGTAATGACCCAAACATGCCCCCTCCTCAGAACAGGGAACAGGTTGAGGTGAGCCAGACCCGTGCAAAGCTCAGGATGCTGCCCCTTGTCCCCCAACTCAGGCCCAGAACACACCTTAGCGTTTACCAGGTGTTCCACATCCGCCCATGCCCCACACCACCTTAGCTGAGCCTCTCCAGGGAGGGGAGCTCACCACACCACACCCATTAATCCTTCTCTGTACATCCAGAAAGGGAGAAAAATAGGTGCCAGAGATGGTAACTAACTTGCTGAGCTGGAACTGAACCCAGGTGTATGTAACTCCCAATACGTCATGGCTGCTTTTTCAAAAATAATTTAAATCATCAGGACAATCCTAAGTATCTATCATTATTCCTATTTTACAGGTGAATGGGTGTCATCCTCAAGCTGAGCACTTCACAGTAACAGGCCTTAAGAAATGGCTTGCTAAGAGGCAGAGCTGGGATTTGAATCCAGGGCTATTACAGCACACTCTGCTGTTGGATATGCCCCTTTCTCTCTTTGGGACTCAGTTTCCTCATCTGTAGAATGGGGGTGTTAGCTCCAGAACCTCTAAGATTCAAGTTGGGACTTTTTGCTGTTCCGAGCCCAGGTCCCCACCCAGAAGCCTAGAAAAGCCCCGTGGGCCTGGGCGGGAGAGAAGGGCAGGTGTCGACGTGACTGTCCCGCCAGGGGGAGGGGGTGGGGGGCGCCGCCGCCAGACGCACAAAAACAACTAAATAAATCAGGACCAGGCACTCCTAATCCTTCCCGGCTGTGGCTGCTACCGCTCACCCGGCCTGGACCATCGCCTGGCCGCTCCCCCGGGCTGGGACGGGGACATGGCAAGGACAAGAGCGCAGCCTCGGGCCAACAGAGTCGGAGTGATGCCCGGCCGTCAAGGCGGCCTCGGCTCCCGGGGATGCGGGGAGGCCCTCCCGGCAGGGTGACTCAGGCCTCCCAGACCCCTCCTGGGTGGGCATGTTCCTGCGCCTTGGTCTATTTTTAGAGCCGGCTCCAGGCCTGAGCGCAGGGGGCAGGGAAGTAGGACCTCGTGGCGGCGCAGGCCAGCTCCTCCCGCTCGGGGCTCAGTCCCCTCCAGCTGTCTATCTGGAAAAGAATGGTAGCACGACGCGGGTGAGGCGCAGGCTCAGAGAGTGCGGCCCCCATCCCCCGCCCTCCCCGCGAGGCCTGGCAGTTTCAGGGAGCTGGGCGCGGCCTCGGGAGAAACGACCTCTGTCAAGCGGGGACAAGAGTCTCCGACGGTCGGTCTGGCTGGCTCTTGGACTGAGGGCCAGGGCAGGCGGAGCTGACGGGCGACTGAAGAAGGGACGAAGCTCGCAGGTTCGGGGATCCCGACCCCACCCCGCCGTCGGCCACGCCTCCAGCCCACTCTGACCACGCCCCCGGTCCCCCTTGGGCCACACCCATGGCCAGGGGGCCTTCCCTGACTCCACCCTAGGCCCCGCCTCCTATCTGGCTCCGCCCAGCTCTGGCCAACCTTGCATCCTGTTCCCAAGATCCAGAGAGGCCTAGACGCCGGGCCTCTGACAGGCTGGAACTGGAGCTGGGCCTGCCTCTGGGGGCTGGGACAGAAGTGAGGGGAATGGCGGCCCCAGCGTGGGGCCAGGGAGAAGGAGAGTGTCGGGGGGCAACAATGGCGCCGATGACCCGGAGGCCTCTAGACTGAGGACGTATCTGTGGGAGCCGGCGGTCTTGGAGGTGGAGGTGGCTGTGGCAGCCCCGAGCACGGAAACACCTACGCGGGCGCCGAGTGGCACACGGAGGCACCTGGGGCCCAGGTCTCTGGGCTGATGCCTCTGCTACTGGACCCTAGAGGCTGAGGCCACAGTCCTGGGGGGTGGAGGCAGCTGATGGCCCTAAATACCTGCATTCTCGTGAGGAGTTCAGGGACGTGGGGTTTGGGGAGGCCCTAATGGAGGCCCATCTCACTGGAGGTGAGGGCGGAGGATGGGAGGCGGAGGCGGTCTCCCAGCACCAGCCCTCCATCTAGTGGGAAGTCTGGGAATCGCGGGATGCAGAGGTGGGGTGGGGGGGAGGGGTCCATTGCACCCCGAATCCTTCCTCTGCCTGGATGTCCCTCTGGCGCCTACACACTACCATTCTGCTCAGTCTGCTCCATCTCAAGGATTTGCCTCAGATAGTCATTCGAAGATCTGTCCTCCCCTCTTCCCCCAACTCCAAGTCCCGTCCCTTCTCTCTCATAATTGTCTGTGGATAATGCCCTCTTCTCTCCATCACAGCCACTGCCACAGGTCCAGGCAGCCACCATCCTTTGCCTGGATCCCTGCAGCTCTGCCAAAGGCTCCCCCTGCCTCCAATTTTACCCTCTCCCCATCCATTCTTCTACAACTAGCCAACTAGTGTTTCTAAACCAGAAATCTGGTCGTGTCACTTCCTTGATTGAAATCTTTCAGTGGTTTCTCACGGTCAAGATGAACCCCAAACCTTGGCTGGGACTTACGAGGCTCTTCAGCCCCCAGCCCCGCCTCTTTCAGTCCTAGCTATTCTCACAGGGCAACTGTCGGTTCCGCACACACCCCTGTTGGCTCTCACCAACAGGGTGTGGTTTTCACACCTGCTGTTCCCTTTTCCTGGAACACTTTTCCTTGCTGTCTTCAGGGCTCAGACTGGCAAAAACTCCCCTCCTTTCCTGACCCCCTTGTCTGAGCTCCCACAGCTCCCAGTGCATCCCTGCCCCTCTCAGAGTGTCACTGCCTGGGTCTCTCATCATCTATCCACTCTGATGGAAAGATAGTTTATTGAGATGGTAATTGGTTTGCTCCCCCCCCAGTTCCAAGGTGGCAGCCAAGCTCTCTGATTTTCCTAGCCTCGGGGAACTGTGCAGGGCTAAACACTAAAGCTGCTTGAAGTCTGATGGCTCATCCTGACTTTTGAAAAAGCTCACCTTCTGGAAGTGACTGTGCTGGCTGTTCCCAAGGGACAGGGAGAAGAGGGCAGCTGATGGGGGCAGAGAAAGGAGAGAGCAGCTAGCTGCAGAGGGGGCAGAAATGGGGGTCCTGTAAGAGTCCTGGACCTGTGTCCAGCAGCCCCTCCTCCAACAGGTGATGGGAGCTGTGGGGGATGGGTGGTGGTGCATCTGGGGAGGCTGGAGCCCAGGCACTGGGGTACTAGCCTCAATGCCCCAAACAGACAGAGGAACAGCTGAGTTGCCAAACTTCAAGGGACCACGTGGACTAGGGCGATGGGCATCTCTGTGTGACCAATCTAGACCGAAGACAGGAGGCACCTGCTCCATGCTTAGGCCCAGGTGGGACAGCGGGTTCTTGCACAAGCCTCTGGAGGAGGTGGCAGGGGGCCCCAGTGATGCCTCAGATTGAATTTTCTGCCAACAGGTAGGAAACGGCTTAGAGTGAGTCAGATTGGAGCTGATTAACAAGAATAGAGAAATGGGGTATTTCTTGAGTTTGCGTGCCAAGATTCCTACCTGCCGCACCTGTCTGCTGTATCCCCACCGCAGGGCTGAGACTGCATGTGCCTCATTCAGAATTGAATCCTCAGGATCCACGTGGTGTCTGCCACATAGTGAGTGCTCACAATGTATTTGCTGAATTCACTTTTCCTCGGTAGCTACGGAGATCTGCCTAAAACCCAAGTCAGCTTGGTGTTTCCCTGGCAGCCCTCAGAATAAAATCCAAACCCCTAGGATAGCTCACCGGCCCGCTGTGGTCAGAGCCTCCCTCCCCCGCGGCCTCATCTCTGCTGCCCATCCTCCCCACACTCTCCGCTCCAGCCCAACCACACGATTTGCAGTTCCCCAAACTTGCCAGGCTGTTTCGTGCCTCTGCACCTTTGCTTAGTGGCACCCTCCGCCTGGAGTGCCCTTTCCCCTTTCTCTGCCTGCTGAGCTTTCAATTAGTCTTCACAGCTCACCTCGTGTTTCCTTCTTTAAGAAGTCTTCCCTGCCACCCTCCTCCCGGAGGCAGAGGAGACCCCTCCTGCTCTGGAGCCTGTTGTTCATGTCCATGTCTGTCTCCTTCTTCCCCAAGCGCCGTTTCCTGGACTGTGGGCTTCTCTGGTGAGTCCCCAGGGCCCAGCATGGTGCCAGGTACACGTTAGGTTCTCCATAAATTCTCACTGTCCAGAAAGCATTAGCCCTGACCCTCCATGGACTCCTGATGTGACCTCAGCAACCTCCCCTCTCTGTGGGCTTCACTTTTCCTCTCTGCACAATGCCGGGAGTGGAACTCAGTGGTCTCTAAGGGCCCCTCTCTCAGTTGGGCTTGAAGAGTTGGCATGTAAAACACAATTCACCTGCATGCACTGCAGGCCAGCTAAGGGCAGAGCATGCTCAGACACGCAGCTGCACGTGTAGCACCCATGCCTGGCCAGCTGGGAGCAAGCCCCTGCCGAGATAACTGCACAGGACACCCTCACACGGAAGAGTCTGTGGCCTTTGGATGTGGATGCTCTGTCCTCCCAACCCCCATCCCCGATCAGCCATTGGCCCTGACAGTGAAAAATTCAGGAGCAGCTGGAGCTGCCAGTCCAGCAGCAAGTTAACATGCAAGGAATGAGCCTCCTGCAATATGCATGCCCTGAGGCTGCTGGCCTGTGGGGCTCTCCCCTTCCCAGGCCGAGACGCAACACAGTCTGCCTGTGGCAGGGCACCAAGGGTCACACCTTTAGCTCTACCTGCTTCCTGGATACCCCCATCTTGATGTCCTATGGGAACCTTAAACTCCACATTCGTTCATTCATCCATTCTACAATATCTATTAAGTTACTATCATGTCCCAGGTAATAGTATGTATGTCAGTGAATATCACCTTGTTCTGCCCTCAGAGGCTTACAGTCTAGTGGGGGAGACAGACCATAAAGAGGAAATAGGTGCTGTCATTTCAGATCGGGAGAAGAGGTACTATGGCAGGATTAGGGTGATGTGATAAAAAATGACTCAGAGGGGCAAGGGGTATGCAAGGAAAGCCTTTCTGAGGAGGTGGCATTAGAGCTCCAATCAAAAGATGAGGAGCCAGCAAAGCAGACAACTGGGGAAGAGCCTTTCAAGTAGATGGTAGAGCACATGCAAAGGCCCTGGGGTGGGAAAAACCATGAAAGGTGTTTTAGGAGCAGAAAGGAGGCCACGTGGCTGGAGCTCGGTCAGTGAGGAGAGAGTGGCAGGAGACTCAGTCAGAGCGGTGGGTGGGGACCAGATCAGGCCTGGCTCTTGGGCCACAGTAAGGAGCCTTAACTTTATTCTAAGAGCAATGGGAGGCCCTAGAAGGTTTTGGGCAGAGGAAACAAAATCCATCTCTTTCCCCTGCTTCCCTCCTCTTTGGTATCCTTCTTCCAGACTGTGTCTTCCTCATCTTTACATTGTCAGTGCCCAGCTCAAGGCCTGGCATGAGTTGGCATCAAGTAACGTTTAGTGAATAAATGAATGACCAAGTCAGGCTCTCCTGGGCCAAGGCTTGGCTGAGTGGTTCAGAGTGGGTCAGCCAGGCAGCTGAGGATGGGAGTCATCTGGGCCAGATTAAGACACTTAGATGCCCTACCCATTGAAAAGAGTCTGCTGTTCCCCATACATAATTCATAACAGAAATAATACTAATCCATGGAGCATAATACTTACATGTATGCTAAAAGGAAAGCAACTTCTTTTTAGATTTTTCAGTTGCAAAATTTTGGATGAATTCACCAAAGCAGAATTTCTTTATGCTTATGCGTGTGTACATGTTGCTGCCACCTTGCTGGTGCCTCCAGCTGGACTGTCTGCCCACAGGGTCACCCAGTGCTAGATGGCAGGCCTGGCCCAACTGTCCCCTCAGTGATGTGGTCTTGGCTCGTGGACTTAGGATAACGAGGAGCACCAAGGGTGCCATGGTGGCCAGCCCTAGCTGATAGCGAGCAGCCCCATAGTAGCACTGTTGGCAGCTTCTCAAAGCTGCATCAGATTTGGCAGCTGTTGGTATGAGAACTCTGATAACACCCATCGGGCCACCAAAGCTTGCCCCTGCCCACCCCTCTGAAAACTGTACAAAGTGATCAAGGCCCTAAGAAACTTCTCAGAGGAGGAACCTAAGGCTCAGAGAGGTTATTTAACTTGCCCAAGGTCACTCAGCAAGCTGGGGGTGAGCACAAGCCTGGCCCCCAAAGCAGACTCTGTTCCCTTCCTGAGGGTGGCTGGGCTGGACGGGGAAGAATGCACAGCCCATCTGCCCATATCTGGATCCACAGAGCTGACAAGAACAAATGGTGGAGCTGGACCCAGCCCAGCCTTGAGGCGGGCCCTGCCCTCCCCCAAGCCTCTTTCACTGCCCAGCTGGACTCTTAAGATCAACACTCCCCCAAGCCCCTCTCTGGGGCCTAGAGATGGACCCTCGTCTCAAGGTCCCCATGTGGGTTCCATAGCATCACACAGGCACGGCGCTGGGCACCCGGCACAGCTCTCTGCTCTGGTCTCAGGATTGCCTCTCGCTTCTCTCTCGCAGTGGCTACTTCACAGGATCTATCCTTCCCTCCGTCATTCAACCCCCCACCACACCTGCTCTGTGGATGGGCCTTGCAGGGAATTAGACTCAGTCCCTGCCCGCGAGGAAAGCTGACCTCCCCTCCCCACCTCATCGCCCTCTCTGGAGACTGGGCTTGGAAAACTCAAAGCAGATCAGTGATTCTCAGGGAGAATGGGAAGCTGAGTGGCTCAGGGCAACATCCCCACACACAGGCCAGTTTTCCCAAGCCAACCCCAGGCTGAGCTCTGCCTCCACTGGATTCCAGCATCCCCCTCCTCCAGTGGGTGGGAAGTGACAAATGAGCCTCAGGAAGTGGAGGGGGGCAGTCAGCGATCAATGGCATTAACATGGTGCCCAAATTAAATATTGACTTTCTTAGTTGACTCTAGGGATGCTTGGATTGACGGCTGGGGCTATGCCTGCCACCACAGGGGATGGGGACATACCAGCCTGGAGCAGGCCCAGTGGGGAGCTGAGGCCTGGGTGGAGAGCTCGTCCCTGCTCCTGCCTGGTCAGGAGGAGCAGGGGTAGGGGCTGCAGAGAGCCCAGGGCACTGTGTCTATATCTCCATCTTGTGCCCTGACAGCTCCCTATGGAGTCCAGAGTTCCCTCCTCCCAGAAGGTCTTAGAGCTGAGGTTTTGTTGAGTGCCCCCCATCCCCCATCTCCCCTTCAGGAACTGTGGCTGGCCTGCAGCCCAACAAATGAGCAGAATCAATCTCTGTGATGATATCCATTACCAGGTCTCAGGACCCTGCCTCCCAGGATGGTAGGGCCGGTTATTTTTGGTCTGTCATTATGTAGGATCTTGGGAAGGGGGTAAGGACAGCCTCTTCATTCCTGGAAACATTCCATCATCCTCTCTAGCTAACTCACCTTCAGAGCCTACAGTGGGCCCTGAGCTTTCTCTCCCTCTTTTCATAGCCCCACTTCAAAAACTGTCTATAGCATCTTCATTTCTTCACCTCCCACTCACTCTACGGCCCGCTCCTATACGGCTGCCTGCCATGCCAATGATTCTAGGCTAGCCCTTCTCCTGAGTTCCAGTTCTAACCACCTACTTCTACTTGAAATTCCCCCTTGACCATCTCCAAGGTATTTCAAGGTTAATATGCCCAAGGCCAAAGTCATGACTGTCTTCCCCAAAGCTGGTCCTCTTCCTGTGCCCCAAATCCAATGGCATGGTCGTCCATCCAGGTGTGTAAGACAGAAGCCCACAAATCATCCTTGGCTCCTTCCCATACCGTCCACACCAGGGGCTGACAATTGCATCCACTACATACATATAGATTCCATGCCCCCTCCATGGAAAACCCCCTGAAGCTTTCCTTCATATGAATGGTCTCCTCACTGGTCTCTCTGCACCCACCCCCCCAACCCCCGCCCATCCATTTCCCATCCACCCAGAGCAATCCTGTTAATATATAAATTTGGTTATGCCAGTCCCCTGCTCAAACCCTTCTTGACTTCCCACTAGGCTGAAATGCCAAAACCTTTATCAGAGTCTCCCCTGTCCTGGATACCTAGCATGTGTTTTGAGGACCTGAGAGGGTAGGGGTCTTCCTGGGGTTGGTGGCCTTGGAGGAGTGCAGTGAGCAATAATGGGGGGGTACTAGGGACTGGCCCTAAAAAACCCCAATTGCGGGACCCCATGAGTTGCCAAGTGGGCAAGACGGAAATGAGTCCAGAGAGGCAGAAGTTGGCAGCATCCCCACCCAGGTTCTCCCTCAGGCCACCTAGGCTACCTAATTTCCTTTTAATTGGTGCCTAATGGAAGTGAATTAAACCCAATTGAGCTTTATTGTGTCTGTTCATGTGCCAGTCCCAACTTGCCTCCCTTCCCCCAAGGTCTGGGGCTGCAGGTGGAAGGAAAGAAGACAGGTAGTGGGTGGTTGTAGGGGTGGGGGGGGGTGCACCCTTCCCCCAGCCCTGCTGAGGTAGGCCTGATACCAGTGCACAGGTCTCCTCGGGACCTTCTCGTACTTCCCCAACACCCCCTCCCTGCCCACCTGTATCCCCTGAATACCTGGATTCCAGGAACACTGACTTAGGACCTACTCTGTGCTGGCACAATGCTGGGAACCTTCCCTGCATCACCTCCTTGAACCCTCACCACGACCCAGTGAGGCGGATCGTACTCACACCTCCTTTTCACAGAGGACACAATTGACTTGCCCAAGGTCACTGCCTTTGTTCTGTCTAGAGCTGTGCTGTCCAATACGGTAGCCACTAGCCACACGTGGTTACTGAGCACCCAGAAAGTGGCCAGACTGAATGCAGATGTGCTGTACGTGTAAAACACACACTAGATTTCAAAGACTTAGTACGAAAAAAGAACGTAAAGTATCTCATTGGTAATTTTCTTTATTGATTATGTGTTGAAATGATGTTTTTGATATATTGGGTTAAATATATCATTAAAATGAATTTCACCTATTTTTTTTTTTTACTTTTTAAAAAATGGCTATTAGAAAATTTAAAATTACATATGTAGTTTGCATTATTTTTTCTATTAGACATTCCCCAGGGTCTGGTCTTATGAAGGTAGGGCTGGTCTGATCATCCATGACCCTGCACAGTCTGGAAGGCAAGGAAAAGCTGCAGGTGAGCTTGGGTGAGCCTGTCTCCATATCTCCATATAAGCTACCTCCATCCCTCTTGGGAGGGTGGCAGGTCCTTTCAGAACCCTGGACAGCATCCAGGGCTGGCCTCCCACTTGGGGTCCTAGGATAGCACCGGAGGCCAGGAAAGAATAACTGGGGGAGGGGTAGATACCACCTGCACAGTACTCCCCATGAATAATCTCAAGTCATGTTCCGGATACCCAGTGAGGAAGGCTGGGTAGGAATTATCATTTTCCCCATTTTGCAGATGAGGAAACCAATGTTCAGAGAGATTTGTGCATTCCATCTGTTCACTCAGTAAAGATCCACTGATGCCCGCTCCATGTGGAGCCCTCAGCTGAGCACACAAACCTGAAGCAGGTCGACACAGATGACAGCAATTCTGTGTGAGCAGTGAGATAGCGAAAGTGTGGGCCAGGGCTGTGGGAGCCCGGCGAGTGCTGATTGCTGCACTGGGGAGTTCAGGGATGGCTTCATAGGAGGGCCACTTGGGCTGGGTCTGGAAGGATGAAGGGGAGTTTGCCAGTGTAACAGGAAGGAGTTCCAGGCAGAAGGGATGGCGTGCGCATAGGCACGGGGGTGAGAGAGATAGGCCAGGAGAGGTAGGCAAGAGTAACAGCACCAGGGCCTTGCATTCTAGGCTAATTCTAGGATCCTTGGAAGGCTTCTGAGCAGGGCAGTGGCCTGGCCAGATGTGCATTTTGGAAAGATCACACCTGGGCCAGGTGGACAAAGGACTAGAGACTGGGGGCGCGAGAATAAGGAGGACAACGAGAAGAGAAATTCAAGTCCAGGAAAGAAACGACAGGTTGGTAGATATTAGCCCAAATGGAAGGGCTAATAGGCCTACAGATAAGGAAACCCAAGTCAGACAGGGTCCAGTGACCTGTCCAAGGTTACACGGCAAGTCAGTGCCTGGGGGAGTGGGGACTGAGGGGCAGAGGGGAGCATAGCCCTCAACCCAGGAAAGCTCCGCCCCGACCACAGAAGTGGCTGAGTCTCAAAGCCCTTCGGGAGCCTCTGCTGCAGCTATGGTTGCTGTCTGAGCAGAAGCAACAAGGTGATACTCCACTTCCTCCTCAAACCAGATGCAAAGCAAGAAACTACAAGAGGGGAGGGGCAGGCACATCGCAGCTCAGCCCCAGAGAAATCCTATGGTGCCAGCGGAGCCCGGCAAAGGAAGGAGACAGACACACAGGAAAGGCAACAAGAAGGCTTTGGGTGGTGGCTCAGGCCTGGCCCAGGATGTCGGTGGTGCCTGCTGGCACAAGGTCAGGGGATGGAGGGCTTTGTCTGTGCCAATCACAAGGCCGTGTTTTCTGACTGGAATTCCAGAGAAAGTTTCTGCCCCTCTAGGGGCAATGTTGAGTGATGGGGGCTGGGAGAAGGAAGCCTGGTGGGCCCAGGGTGGGTGAGGAAGCTTGCTGACTAAGAATGAAGCTGACACAGGGCAGCCAGAAGGGACGGAACACCTGGCAGCACTCTGACCCGGGGTCCCATCACCCACAGCCAGCCACACATGCCACCACTGTCCTTGCTGTGGCTCCTAACTCCTGAGTGGACAAAGTTCAGAGTTCTGCTACTCCTGGCCACAAGTCCCAGTACAGTCACTTACAGGCTGTGGAATTTGGGAAAGTGACGTCCCCTCTCTGAGCCTTGACTTCCTCATCTGTAAAACGGGGGAGTCACAATCCCCACCTTGAACACTCAGATGAGGTGGTGCCTGAGTGAGTGCTTTGTACACTTCAGTGCTGGGGCTGCCCAAGGGGAGGGAGGCCGAGGTGATGAGCAATCACAAGAGAGCAGGGGCCTGCAAAAGCTCAGGGCCTAGGGACACAGGCCTGAGGACTCTGCCCTCCTCCTCCGACCAGGCCCACAGCAGGCAGGATTCAGAGACTGACCGAGCCTGCACCACCACGGCCACCATTCCTCCAGCCCCTCCAGGATGCCATTAGCTGTAACACCTCCCACCCCAGCAGCCAGTCCCTTCTTCCTTCTCCCCCATCCCGGCTCCTACAGCATCGAAGCCCTCCCTCTGATGTGCTGGCCACCCCCGGAGACTGTCAGCTCTCCAAGGGCCTGTGTCTGAGTCCCTGGGGAGGGGCCCAGAGGTGCCCATGCCACTAAATGACCAGGCCAGCAGCTGCACCTGTGGCCCCTGCTCCCTATGCTGCCTGACCACCAAAGAGCCACAGTGTACACGACAGGATGTTTCCACATACTGATCCTACGCCCCCTCTTCCTAGGTGCCCAGGAACTGAGCAGGGGGCCATCCACTCAGGTGTGTAAAGAAAACACCCCAGCAATGAGTCTCCCACCCTTGCCCTCTGGCCAGGGTGGCCTGGCCCCTCCACCCCACACCCACCCTCAGCCCTGAAACCCAAAGCTCCCCACTGCTCCCCAGCAGTCATGAAGGTCGGGTCCCAGGAAGCTGAGCTCAAGCTTCCTGTCCTACCAGGGGGAGGGTGATAAAGGTGAAGGTGCGAGGGGGCTCCACCATCCACCAAGCCTGGGCTTGAAGTCCCAGCCCTGCCTCTGACCATGGCCTTGAGCAAGTCACTCCCCATCTCTGGCCTCATTTTCCTATCCACAAAATGGGCAACCTAAAACCTTCCCACAAGGTTGTATAAAGGGGTCAGGGGTCATGTGTGTGAAGCTCCTAGCACAGAGCACAGCATAAGACAGAGTGCCAAGTGGTAACAGCCAATACTTAAGGAGCTGCTTCTGTGCCAGGCACTTGCTACGCGCTTTACATGTATTAATTTGTTTCATCCTCATAACAACCCTATGAGGTAGGCACTATTACCATCCCCATTTCACAGATGTGGAAACTGAGGTCACTAAGCTCTGCCTTGGCTCCAACCCAGGCAGTCTGGCTTCTGTGCCCCAGTGAATAGCAGCCATGACCATCACAGCCACTGGGGAAGGCCCCCTGCAAGGGGTCCCCTCCCACATTCCCAATCTGCTTACCCCAGGCCCTGACAGAGGAAGGCATGTCTCCAAGGTCACCCAGGGAGTCAAGGGCAAGATAGGGTCAGAGCCCAGGCGCCCCCTCCCCATCAGGGCAGGCCTGACCCCATCACACAATGTGATGAGTCCAAGCGAGGTGAACCAAGGAGATGGAGGAACAAAGTTGGAGTCCTGGGGCTGGGCCTTCACCTGGGGGAAACAAACAGCTCAGCAGCAAAATCCACAGAGTGAAGTTTATTCCCAACAAAGTTCCCCTCCCCCCTCCCCAGCCAGGGACAGGGACAGACAGGCTGGGGCAAAGATGGGGCTCCAGTGGCTGAGGGGCCTCTGAGAAACAGGGAAGGACCCTGGCCCCCCAGGCCACGCCGCGTCTGGCTCCCCCAGCCCGGCTGAGTCCACTGCGCCTCCCTGCCCAGCCCTCGGGAGAGGGGAGGGGGCGCTGGCTCCTGGGTAGTTCCAAAGTGGAGTGTGAAAATAGAGAGATATATATATTTATACGCAGTAGGCAGTCCGGCGTGGCACTCACACCTCTGTCTGGAAGTCACCATCAGGTGGGTCTGTGGGCTCCCAGGCTGCTGCTCGGTGCAGGGCCAGCCGTTCTCGGGGCTTGGGGGGCAGCGAGCCCAACGTCATAGACTTGAAGGTGCTCCAGCTCTGATGTCGCCGCGGCTGGGACAAGCCAGGACGCTCCCCTGGGCTGGGCTTCTCCTGGAGGGGGAGCAGGAAGGGCCCGTGGAGATGGGCCAATACGTTCTCACTCATTGCACGGGTGAATAAACTGAGGAGGCCCAGAGAGGGCCCATTGATGCCCCAAGTTACTGAGCAATCAAGGTGCCAAAGGAGGATTCAAATCCAGATCCGCCTGGCTCCAGAGTTGGGTTCCTGACCCCTGTGCTCACAGTGGCCCCCTGGGACCAGGTCTCCTGTTGCCCACCCTCCTCAAGATCCTGGCGGGGCCCCTCTAGATGCTCCCCATCCCTGCGCAGCCCCAGCACTGTCACTTATGCCTTCGGTAGGTGAGCTGAGGTTGCCCAGGCAGGGAAGGAGGGCAGGGAGGGAATGAGTCCCTCAGAGCCCACCTCACCCCCACCCCAGCCCAGGGGGGCCTATGCTGGACACGGTCCCAGCTGCCCCACCCGAGGACACACCCCACCACTTCTCTCTCTGCAATGGGGGCCACGGGGTCCACAGGGGATGAGAGTCTGACCCCAGGGCCACTACACCAGGTCAGGCCCTGAGCTTCGGGCAGGGGCCGCCACGGGAGGGGCCTCACCTTGGCTGTGGACTGGCTGCGGTAGCGGTCGAAAGTGTGGAATTTCTGGTTGAGCTCATGGTAGAGTTCCGAGTGCCGTTTCCGGGTGTGCATCACCTTCTGGGAGCCACAGGCCGTCAGAGGAGATGCTCCCCCTGCCCCACCCAGGGCGCTCTGCCTCCTGGGTCCCCACATCCCTGCCTGCAGCCGGCCCTCCGGCTGGCCTGGCTCTCTCTGTACCGCAGAGCTACAGGCTTGGGCAGGGGAGGATGTCAGGGAGATCTCACGGAAACCACAGGCTCGGGGGCCCGGGTCAGGCTCTGCAATAGGGTGTGGGCTAATTCTAAGACTGGACCCTCCAGAAACAGACACCACAGACAGATGGCCCCCAACACACACACAACACACACACACAGAACACTTACCTCAAAGTCTAGGTCAGAGTACCGTAACTTCTTTCGCTGGGAAGGAGCACCAAGGAGGCAGTGAAGGAGAGAAGAAAGCTTTTTACCACATGCAGGGGTTTTGGGATAAGAAACCTTTTACCCCAGACTCTGCCCGTTGCACCATCCCCCAGCCCAGGCCCAGGAGTTAGGAATCCTTAAAGGGCAGCCCTTGGGGTTGTGGGGACCGGGACTGAGGCCTGGCGGCTGAAGAGCCGAGGCACCACCCTGCCACAGGGCTGCAGCTCCGGCCCCAGGCCCACACATGCCCAAACCTGCAGGCAGACACTTACAGGGAGTACACACATGCGCACACATACACACTGGCACACGCACAGATCCATGACTGCACATGGGCCAAATGTCACAGCGCAGCCTTCCAACGTGGCAGGGACACGGACTCCCACCCGGGATCACAGAGCAGATGCTCCTTCCTCTGTACCCAGGATTCTATCCCTCTGTCCTGCCCCATCTTCCCCCGTTCTCTCTGCCAGCACAGGCTCCCCTCTCCCGGGAACCCTCCACCTGTCCTGCAAAGACCAGGACTCAGCTTTTCAGTCCTTCCTGTGACCCCACCTTCCTCCTTTTCCTGCCAAACCAGGCCCTGCCTCCCTCACCTCCTCGCCCCGTCATGCCTCTCCGGGCCCTCACTGCCCAAGACCACTTTCAAGGTCTCAACAACCTCCAACCTCCACAGCATCTAATGCTGCTCAAAGAGGAGGCTTTGGAGTCTTAGAATGCTGCGCTGGGACCGCTCATGAGACCTAGGCCAACTTTCCCAGGTTACACTGGGGAAACTGAGGTCCAGGAAGGGGAAGGGACTTGCTCCAGCGCCCTGAGGGATGATGCTAAAACCACCATCTAGATCTCCCAAATCCCAGGCCCAGAAGACATGCTCACCACCACTGGCCTTCGGGACACCATTCTCTTGGTCCGCCACCTCCCTGCCTGCTGTTTCTCTGCCACCCACCCTGGCTTCCCCAACTCTAGGCCCTCTGCGCTCTGCCCAGATGTTCTCCTGCCCTTCACCATGCACGTGTGTTCTCTCCATTCCTGGCCACATCTTGCTCTCTGGAGGCAGGAGGACACTCTCCCTGTCCCCTGCTGCCCACAGGCACTGCACACACAGCTGCGCCCAACCGAAAAAACTCAGAATTCCCAGCCCCAAACCCATTCCTCCGCCTCCGCCCCATGGCAGTTGCCTACAGCAGAATTCTGGACGTCATCCTTGACCCCTCAAGACGCTGCCACATTTATGGCTACCTCCCACACAAGGAGCCCAACACCGACCCCTCTTCAGTGGCCCAACCATGGGCAGGTGTCCACAGAATGAAACCTGCCATGATGCTATGGGCCCCCCTCCCCAATGCCGGTGTCGAGTTTTCTGTCTTTGTTACGCCTTCCTGTCTCTGCCATCTGCAGCAGGAGCAGGCACCAAATGTTCAAGAAACATTTTGGGAGAAAAACTAAACTTGTGAACCCTCTAGCTGCTAACTTAATTTCCTCTGTGCGGAGGATGGGGAGCAGGTTTCTGAGGCAGAACATGAGCAGCCAACGGTGTCTGAGCTGTGACTTCTGCCCCTTTCCTTATCCACCTCCCCCTCATCCCTCCAACTAGAGTTCTAGAATGTCCTCGAGTTCTACAGTGGGCCACTACTACCCGCTTGTTCCCAGTGATTCCCTGCAGGGAGCAGGCCTGAGAAGGCGAGAGAGAGAAGGTGGGGCATCTGCAGAAAACAAACAGACAGGGACAGAGAGGGGCTTCCTTTTTCTCAGGAAGAGAGGGTCAATTATCACAGGCCTACGGGCAGCGCCTGAGGCTGATTTCAGGGATGATGAGAGCGGCAATTCCCAATTATCTAGCACTTTCTACCTGCTCCACACAGAGATAAACGTTTTATATCACTCAATCAGTCCTCACAACAAGTCTACAAAGAGGCTGCTATCTTACCCACACTTTACAAATGAGGAAACTGAGGCTCAGGGAGATTAAGGCTGAGAGAGATTGTGCTCAAGATCTCACAGCTGATCAGCAGCCCCCAGATCTGAACTGGCTCTCCGCCCCCATTATGTCTCTTCCTAACAACACAGCACCTGGCCTGAGCCACGGGCCCCTTAAAAGAAGACCCATCCTAACCAGTCACCCCAAAGCAGACACTAAAGCAAGTGGGGATGCATCAAGAAGTGCACCCTCAGCACACGAAGTCTGAGCCCATGTGAGGAGTTCAGAGAAGCCGGGATTCCCTTGGAGCTGCTGTGAGCACACAGGGACGGAGGAATGCACGGCACACACACTCCCGGAGACTTTGTACAAAGCTGCTGCTCTATGGGGGTTGCTGGCTGTCCCTTCCCGGCTGCTGCCTGTGACTTAGACACAGTCTCACCACCCTACGGCCCCTCACCTCCAGGGAACCCAGCTTCATGGTGGAGCCGGGCACGGTGCGGGGCATGGTCCGGCTGCGCTCCCCCGGCTCGGGCACTTGGCGGGCGCTGGGCGTCGGCGGTGGCGGTTGGAAGCTCATCCCGTAGGGGTTCTGTAGGGACCCATAGGCAGGGCCCAGCCCCAGGCCCGAGTGGTCCACAGACAGGAAGCTGGGGTAGCCTTCGCTGTGGGTCAGTGCCTTGGCAGCCCGCCGGGGGGTGCCCTCGGGCCGGGCCCGCTGGGGATCCTCGCTGCCTCCGCCTCCACTGCCAGGCTGCAGGCTCAGAGTCCGCCGGGGCAGCACCATGTAGTCCCCCTCCGAGCCGGGCTCGGCCGGCCGCAGCCACGTGAGGTCCAGCTGCCGCAGGCCGCCCTCCCCACACATGTACACAGGGTTGGCCTCCTGGGGAGGCGGCGGCTCCCCCAGCCCTGGTGAGGCTCCCATGGGCACCAGGATATTCCCAGGCAGCGGTGAGAAGCTGAGGCTGCCCTCAGGACCCACGAGACAGGACTTGGGCTCCTCGTCCTCGTCCAGGGACAGGCGGGACAGGGTGCCCGTGATGGTGGACGGGTTGCACGTGTTGACCTCCTTGAACAGAACTGGGGGCAGGAGTGGGAGGGAGGTAAGTCCTGGGGAGAAGGAGCCCCCAGATGCCCTTGCCCATGCGGGGCAGGTACCAAGCCCCTGAGCTTGGACAGAGGAGGAAACTGAGTCCTGGAGAGGTGGCTAGGTGGTCAGTACACTCGCACACACCATGAGGGTTAAAACAACGACTATCCCAGAGGCCCACAGCAAGGCAGGGCAAGGCCCAGCTCCCACGGTGCCCTGGTACAGGTCCTAACCTCTGACCCCACGGCCTCAAGGCTGTCCAAAGGGCCTTGTTCCTCCCCCCTCCCTGGGCAGCTCCTCTCCAGGAGATAGACCTGGAAAGAGATTCTGGTAAGAATCATGGAAAGGATATAATAATGTAACAGCCACCATGTGCCAAGCACCTTGTTCAGCACCTGACATCCCCTAATTCATTTAAGGCTCCTATCCACCCCAGGAGGACAGACTTCTCTCCTTTACAGGTGTGTTAACTGAGGCTCAGAGAGGTAAGCTGTTCACCTGAAGTCACGCAGTAAGTGGTGTTCACAGCCTTAAATCTAACTCAGGGCTGTCTGGCTGAAAGCTAGATCCCATAGCCAGACCCATATCAGGGCCTCCCATGATGAGGCTGGGCGCCCTCCCTTCTTGCCTCTCTCCAGAGCCATTCTCAGCTCCGCCCCAGCACACTCACCTGTCTGACAAGCCAGATCCACATCCTTTTCAAAGTCTGACTATAGGCAGAGAGAGAGAGAACAAATGGGCAGAGACAGGATCAATGTACCAGGGTGAGGGGGCTCAGGCCCCTCCCTACCCACCCAGAGGTGCTGCCCACAGCACACTGCCCAACAGAGCCTAGAGGGGCCCCCGACAAGGTCTACTCCAGCCCACCTATGGGTGGAGAAACTGAATGGGGAGGGACTTGCCCAGTGCCACCAGCTGTCAGTGGCCGAGCCTGAATCAAACCCAGTCTCTGTCCCCTCCCTGCCATGGAGGGGGTAGGTGAGGGGTCTGGGGCAGGGGGATGGTGGGGGGCTCGGAACCGACCTGTGCCCTGCCCAGGCCTCCTCACTCACCAGGATCTGCAGCTGCCCGTTCTTACACGAGTCAGGGGAGTCTTCACTCTCATCGGCCCGGCACACACCCATCTGGCACTTCACCACGTCCTGAACCTGGGGGCAGCGGGTGCCTCCTGGGCCTGAGGCCAACACAGGGCCCCTGGCCACAACTGGCTGTGCCTCCCACCCCAGGCACCCAGGCAGGTGTGGAAAGAAAGCAGCACATCCAGCCTAGGGGAAGGTCAGAGGGGAGAAGGAGCCCCACGAGACCAGGAGGCCAAGGCCAAAGCTGCCCCAGGCTAACAGCTTCCACACCAAGGGCTGCCCAGCTGGGGGCCTGGTCGGGGCCTCAATCCTCCCCAACTGCACAGTGGGGAGAAGCTAGAGGACTGGTATGGGGAGGGGGGCAGGCAGGAGCGGGACAGGCCCAGCCCCACCTCTCGGCGCAGGAAGCAGTGCACAGCGGTGATGACAAAGCCCTGCGCCGAGTTGAAGACAGCGAAGAGGGCCTGGAAGAGGACGGAGCGGCGGTCGGTCATGGCCAGGACGGCAGACATCCAGGTGAGCGCCAGCAGGGGCAGCACCACGCAGGAGCTCCAGAGCGAGGCCCTGAGGACAGCACAGGGTCCATCATGATACTCCAGGGGACAGGGTGGGCTGAGCCCGGGCCTGTAAGCTGCCCAAGACTGGCAGGGCCCCAAACTCCAAGACCTCAGTAATGTTCCCAGGCAGAGAGGGGCTGAGGAGCCAGAGAAACAGAACACAGACAGAGAGTGGAGAACTGTGGGGCCAGGGCAGGGACCAGGAGAGCTGGGAGGGACAGACACACTGACACAGCAGGACTGAGCCAAAGACAGAGGCAGCATCAGGGGATGGAGATGGAGAAGGTGGAAGGAGACAGTGGGAGAGGAGGGGACGAGGGAGACAGAGGCAGATGCCATGAGTTTCAGCCCCAATTTGCACAAAACCACAGGCCTGGGCCACATCCCGAGAGATTGTGGGACAGAAGAAGACAAAGAGAGACAACAGACGTAGTGAGAGAGAGCGTGAGACAGGCAGAACCACACAAAAAGATTAAACAGGCAGAGCACAAATCTTTGGGGAGAAGATGGGGGCCAGGGCTGGTACAGCAGAGGCTCTTCCAAGGAGGAGGCGCCAGGCTCTCAGGAGCTACTCAGAGCCCTGGGCAGAAAGATCATAGCTGGGGCTGGGCGTAAGAGCCGGGGTCACAGCCTAACTCCCACACACCCACCTCTGTCCTTGACAGAGGACAAAAGGCAGATGGGCCCTGGCATCCAGGCCCCAGAGCCAGCCCGCCCCCACTGGCTACAGGCCATGCGGGCACAGCAGGGCAGTCGTGCCCTACTGGGCCAGGTGCCACACCCTGCCCACTCTGCCTCATGAACACCCCTGGTGGGAGAGCCAGGCTGCGGTGGGCACAGCTCCGGACAAGGCAGAGAGATGGGCAGGGGGCCAAAACCTGTCCTAGGAGGAGCAGTTTAGGGCTGTTCAGCCTGGCGGGGGGCAGGCCCAGTGGTCTCCACAGCCCCGGGGGCAGAGCCAAGACTAAGACAGCCCTAATCACAGTCATATGAGCCACCATTGATTAACCACAATTCTCTGCCAGGCCCTACACTGAGCACTTTACATACATTAGTTCACACTGTGATCAAAACAACTCCAATAAACAGGCATGGGGATTATTATCCCAATTTACAGATGAGGCAACTGGAGGGCGCCCAGCTGGACAGAGAGAGACAGAGCTGGGACGCAAAACCAGCTGGGCCGCTGCCAAAGCCCAGACTTTTAACTGCTGGTTCTGAGAGACCGGGTCCGAGAGGCAGATGGCGGCGCAAGTGAGAGAGAGCTTTCTACTACGCAGAGCTGTCCAGAGATGGTGTCAGCTGCCTCCAGAGGCAGTGAGCTCCCTGACGGTGAAGGTGTGCAAGGTAAAGCTGGATCCCACTGGTTAGGGAGGCTCAGATGGATTTCTGGCCCTGTGGATTCATTCATTCCACTCTCACATGGCTGGGATTTTAAGATTCTCAGCTGCCAGGAGGGGTCTCAGTAAAATAAGTCTCTACCTCCAAGATTCTCTGTCCCTCTACTGATTGTGAGATTCAATGCCTCTGAATTTCTAAGTCTCAAATTCTATGACAGATGATAAGACTTTACGATTCACTCATTCTAACATTCTTAGCTTCTGATTGTCTTATTCTAAGATTCTATCATTCTAATTCTAAGGTTCTATGGGCTTAAAAATTCTAAGGGCCTAAGATTCTATGAGCCTGTGTAGGGTGGGGGTATAAGGAAGAGTCTGTGGCTGTGTCTGGATAAAACATAAGCCAGGAGTGCGGGCGGGGGTGGGGAGCAAGGGGTGGGCACAGGAACCCAGCATTTTCTGGGAGGCACAGACATTCACTCCCTGTCACCCTTTGTCACTTGGACGCTGAGCCCTTGAGAGCGTGTGGCAGTTGGCGGGGCAGGGCAAGCTTTCCATGGCACTGGGCTGATGTCCCTCCTCCCCCCACCATGGGCACTGCCCCCCATTCTTTTGCCCCCACCCACCCGTCCCCCCTCCCCCCCGGGGGCACAACTAACATGGCGTTCCTGGCCGAGGCTGAGCTGAGCAGGGGGCTGGGGACCGCTCCACACGCTGAGCAGGGGAGGAGCAGGCTGGCCCAGGGGCACCGCTCCGACCTCGGGGGCGGCACAGACATGGGAGAAGGGGGGAAACACATGGGAAGTGGGAGGAGACAGGGCAGCATAAGCCCCGAGTGGGGTGGGAGGGGGAGGGCAGACGAGAGAGAGAGGTGGGTTAGGGTGGGTGAGGGGCTGCAGCTGAGCACTCTGGGTGCCCACCTCGCCTGCACCCTCGATGCATCAAGGTCAGGGAGCCCCGGTCACGCCATGAAGCCCTGAGTCTCCGAGAGTGGCCGTGGCCCTCCCTACACCATTTCCCTCAAGGCCAAGTCGCAGAGACCTCCTTACCCGGCCCTCTGCTTCTTGGACTTGTCTGAGATGCCATCACGCGCCATGAGCTTGTTGAAGACGATGATCCCGATGAGCATATTCACCTGGGGGCCCGGTGGAGTGGGGTGGGGGGAGACAGGATCACCAGGTGCCCTCCTGGCAGGGAAACCCCCAGGTGGGAGCTGGAGTGCAGGGAGGAGGTAGACCCAAGGCCACGGCATCCCAGGACGCTGAAGGGGCACATACCAGGACAATGACGGCAGCAGGGCCCACAAAGGCATAGAGCAGGCCACCCTCCAGAGAAAGCCAGCAGCTGGGGTGGGGGGCAAAGAGGGGGCGTCAGACACCAGCGGCCTTGCTCCCCACCCTCAAACACCAGCCCTCAGTGCCCCCGGGGCTGCCAGGCCCACAACAACAGACGGGGTTGGAGTGAGCCATTGGCTCCTGCTGAGCCTCAGGTTCCCCTCTAACAAAGGCCCAGCCCCTGGGGCTACCATGGGGATCAAAGAAGGCTGATCCCTGAGCTACATGGTTCTCAGAGATTATCCAATCCCAACACATCCTTTTTCAGTCAGGGAAATTGAGGCTCAGAGACTGGGAAGAATTTGTCCAAAATCCCAAGCAGGCATGGGTTACGATTGCAGCCTGAGAAGACCTGATGCCCAGTCTGTGCCCTAACAGGTCCCCTAACCCCCCTGCCCACCGCGGGAGGCCCACGTACTAGCTGGATGTACCGTATCCTTTGGTGCGGGTAAAGCCGACAGACACGGCCACCACCAGGGCAGGCAGACCTAGGGGAGCGGGAGGAGCGAGTGAGATGGCTGCCAGGCCTCAGGGTCCTCTCATCCTCCCAGACCCCCAGCCCAGCTGCCCCTGTGCCCAGAGAGCCAAGGCCACAGCTGAACCTCTCTCGCAGCCCCTGCCCCCAAGGCCCAGTGACAGAGGCCAGCATGGGCCCTGCTCACCCCAGCCCAGGCAGAGGAAGCGCTTGCGAACAAGGCGGGTGCGCATCCGCCCAATGACAGCCAGGTAGGACTGCCAGGCCTCAGTGAGCACCCAGCAGAAGGAGGAGAGGAAGAAGAAGTGCAGGAAGGCGGCTGTCATGGTGCACACGCCCTGCAGGGAGAGGAGAAGGGAGGGGTGGCCCTGAGCAGCCGTCAGGGTGCGAGGTACCAGGCTTCCCACGCCCGCTGCTGGGCGCTGCCATGGCTGCCCACCCAAGCTCCACCCACCACAGAGCCCTGCCAGGCACCCCCGTCTTCCTGCACCCACGCACAGCACGACACAGGCCCAGTGACATGCACGCAGCACTCGGCATCCGGGAGTCGGGTGGGCAGGCCTCCCACATGTAGACGGGGCTGGCAGGGAGGGGGACAGACAGGAGCACCTACCACGTCAAGGCCAGGCGGGCCCCATGCCCGGCACTCACAGTGCTGGCACTGGGCAGACAAGGCCAAGGGGGCACAAAGGACAGCCAGCACAGGTCATCCACAGGCAGGTGGCACGAGAGGCCTTGCTTGGGCTCCCACATGCCCGCAGACATGAGGCGGCCCAGGCTCCAAAAATGCCACCTGCCCGACACACATGCACACAGGCACTCAGCTCACGTACACGTTCACAGATGTACACAGACGTTCATCACTCGAGTACACATGCCCCCCCCCAATGCCCTCACGGATGCTCACACACACTATTTCCCCCACACACCCTCACCCAACACAGGGCTCAAGTGTATACAAACATCTGTCACTTAAGTACACATGCACCGTCACCTGCAAACGCTTTCTGCCCCACCCCCTACCCCTCCCTCACACCCTGCACCCCCGTGAGCCTGCACCTGCCTTGCTCAGCACCCGCGACTGGCCCACAAGGATCAGGATGTTGGATGCCAGGATGGACAGGCAGAAGTTCAGCAAGATGATGGAGCGCTCAGATTTTATGAACCTGAGAGGGCACAGTGGGCAGAGACAGAGGAGCTAGCTGCCCTGCCCACCTCCCACCCCACCCTGCCCACCTACCTGCCACCTACCTCCAGAAGGCAGCATAGATGGCGAGGAGGGTGAGCAGTGCCATGCAGGACACAGCACAGCCGATCACCAGGGGGACCGAGGGGGTGCCCGCCAGCTCCAGGGTCTGGGGGAGATGAGCAGAGGGAGAGGGCAGGGGTGGCCTCACCCTCCCCACTCCATGTCTAGTACAGACTGGCACCTGCACCTTTGTCACACTCACATGCAGAAGGGGCCTCACCATTGCATTCACATGTGCACAGCGCAGACCCAGTCACATACGTGGATGCATATTTATGCTCAGTCACTCACTCTTCCACACACAACCAGACACACACGTGTGTGTCTATGCAGGCAACTGCCCACCGCCACACCCCCCAGGCACGTGTCATCACTGTGAGCACCATCCCAGAGGCACAGACTTCCATGTGCAATCCCACAAGTGTACCTGCTCAGACACACACACGGGATCACCCAGGTCCCTGCCAACACCATCACAGATGGCCGCTGGCAACTCAGGAGCCTCCTCCCCTGCCTGGCCCAGGCTTTCCCTCTCACTCACCAGGTCCTTGGGCGGCTGGGCCAGCACGGCAAAGGTGGATAGGTGCTGGCACTGGCAGCGGGTGTGGGCTGCCTGGGTCTCCAGGGTCTGGCAGCTCTCAGTGTCCCAGTCCCCTGAGCTGGCATCTCTTGGGTGGGGGGAGAGGTGGAGTGAGCCCCAGCCCAGCTGCACTGGCCATTGCCCAAGGACAGGTGAGATCCAGGGCAAGGCCACATCTAAAAAGCAGGCAGTTGGGAGCCCCATGATATGCCCTTGATCCCTTAGGCCGAGGATGGCACCAGGGCGCCCTCTGGCCTTCCAGACAAGAGACCTCCTCCTGAGGAGGAGTCCTGGGGCTGCCCCCTTCCCCACACGGAGCCGCTGGCCAACTCACGCTCTGGAGTAGTCCCAGCTGGCGCAGTGGGGATCCGTGGTGCCCTGGGGAGCAGGAGACGTGAGTGCAGTGTGCGGTGGGGAGCTCACCAGCCCTGACCACCACCTACGGCAGGCCCCACACAGGGCAGGGGTTTGGCCTGCTGTCAGGGCAGACCACTTCCCCATCAGACAGGCCTTTGGCTACCCACGTTAGGGTACACCTGGAGTCCCTGCCTGGGCCCCCACTCACGTTGATGATGTAGGAGAGCTCCACCGTGATGAGGGGCTCAGCTGGTGGCTGGGTGGGGGGCCGCACGGTCACTGTCATCACCCTGGATGTGACGGCCAGCGGGGGCCTGAGGGACAGGTACTGAGGTCAGCTCCTGCCCAGCAGGTGCCCAGACCCAGGCAGGATCCCCAAAAGTGCTTTGGATGGGGGGCGGAAGGCAACTAGGGGGCCAAGGCCTGGGGGAAGGCCTAGAGCTCAGTGGGGTCTAGAGCTCAGTCCAACACCCCCTGGACCCCCCGTGAAGACTCTAGGAGCTGCATGGGCGTCTCTGAGAAGCGCTTGTGTCCAGAGCCAGGCGAGGGGTCCCTAAGGCTGCAGACAGGTGGATCTCTCTGTGGTCAGCACACGCTCAGCCCCTTCTCTCACCTGGGCCTCCTGGACCCTCAGCAGCCCCCTCCACCCCTCCCAGGGACTCACCTGGGGGGCGGCAGGATGAGACCAAGGGTGCGGTAGAGCACAGCACCGATGACAAAGTAGGAGGAGGACTCCTCGGGGTCTGCCGGGAGGAGGCGCTGGTGCGAGTAGCCTGGGCCAGGGGGCACTGTTCCCGGGCCCTTCTCCCTGCCAGGGCTGCCCACTGCTGCCCCAGATGCAGCCGGCTTCCCTGGGGAGGAGAGGCTGAGCACCTCCTTGGGCAGGAAGAGGCGGTCCTCGGAGTGCCGCACCCAGTCCTTCATGCCCCGGCGGCCCCGCATGGGGAACGTGATGTCGCTGGACACGGCCGAGACGGGCTCTCGCTGAATGCTGATCACTGCAGGGGAGGAGGGTGGGCAGACCGCACCGGAGACAAACAGAGAGACAGAGGGGACAGACACCAGGGAAGAGACAGAGGTGGGGGAGACACACCAGGAAGGCAGATGCAGACACGGAGGTTGATACAAACACATAGATGGAGGAGCGGAAGAAACACAAAGAGAGAGATAAAAATAAGGAGTTAAATGAGGGAAAGACAGGGCCAGAGACGCAGAGAGAGAGAAACAGGGAGAGCCCTCAGAAACCATCCCTCCCCCATGGCGGCCTGGGTTCCGCCACATCCAGCACCCCCTCCCCTGCCTGCTAGTACCCAGGTTGTCCGTGACAATTAGAGAGCTCTGGAAGGCCTTGAGAGCATCGCCCACCAGGTGAATGAAGTCCTCCACGACACGGAGCAGGTGCACAGAGCCAGGGGACACCTGGGGGCAGAGAGTGTGTAAGGGTCCAAGGCGGGGGTGGCTCATGGGGGAAGAAGCTGGGAAGCCCAGTCCCTCACCTGCTGAGCATCATCCCACTTATCCTTGTTCTCTGCGTCCACCATGAAGCTCACCACCTGGAAGAAGCGCTGGGGAGAGAGCAGTGAGTGTCGGCAGATGCCAGCCCCAGGGACGGGAGATCTCCCACTACAGCCACACCTATCACCCCCGGCAGACTCTGCCACTGGGGCCAGGCCTCCCCCTTCAGGCTGGGGCCTCTGCACCCTCAGCTGTCCTTCCTCTCAGCGGAGCAGGGTGGTACCTGCACGTCATCAGCTGAGGGCACATACGTGGCCCTCTTGAAGGTGTCAGTGACGTTCCTCAGGATGTCCACAGAGAACAGCAGGTCCCCGCTGTAGTAGGTGCGCCGGGCCAGCAGCTCCTGCAGGCTGCGCACCACTTGTGACATGCCCTCGCCCGCCAGCATGCGCTGCCCCTTGGCCAGGTGCTCCCGAAGCTGTAGGTGACAGATGGGCCGCTGTCACTGGTGTGTCAGGAGCTGGGACCAGCCCCTGGCCCCTCCCACTCCAGTCCACCTATTGCTTATATCCAGGGGGAGAAAGAGGGGGAAAAGGTTAGATAGAGATGCTTGAAGGGGGTCAAGAAAGAGATCCATAAAGAGAGAATCTCCAAAGATACTTTAAAAAGGCTGAAACAGAAATAGCTAGAGAAAGGTGGTGCTCAGATGTACATATAAAAGATGATAAGCACAGTACAGGGACAGGGTACCTCCCCAACCCAGAGGGGTCACGAACACTCTGGAATGTAATGCGCTCTCTCTCAAATACAAGCTCCAAATGCAAATGCACAACAAATACCAATTATAGTCAGACAAACACATACACAACAGGCCACATTCACTGACAACATTCTTACCCCATGGCAGACCCTGGGGACACAAAAATAAATTCAACTTTGTCCTTGCCTTCAAGGGGCTCCCAGTCCAACAGGACACAGATATTTCAATGAGCACTTATAACACCTAATGACTGAGAAGTTCGGGGGGCTGTAGGAGCACAGAGGTGGGCACGAGGGATAAGGGAAGACACTTGAGAGTTAGGCCTTGAGGTATGAGTAGGAGTTTGCCAGACAAGAAGAGGCACAGCCAGGCATAAGTGGGCACAGCGTATATATGCCAAGGCACACGGGCATGAGCAACAACCAAGGTCCCCCTACCCCCTACCAGAGTCTGGGACAGATCCTATGTCACCCCGTCCCAGCAGGGCACACTCACTGACAGATACAGGTAGCGGTACTCATGGGAGATGCAGCGGGCAAAGCTGGGCAGCCCCCAGTATGCCACACCCTGGGCGCTGAGGAGGCAGCGGCGGCTGGCAGACCCTGCAGGGGGACAGGAAAGAGGGCTGGGAGTGCGGGCCAAGCTCTCACTCACTTTGCTCCGCACCTCAGAATGGAGGGTCAATGAGGCTGGGGGCCTAGGCGGGGGTGGGGGCCTGCGGGGAGAGCCACCCGCCCCTCACCTGAGGCATTAGGGGGACACTTGTTGTAGATGATCTCGCCAGCAGCCGCCTTCTTCCACGTCATCAGCATCACGTACTCATCCCTGCACATCTCATGGAAGGCTGTAGGGACAGCGGAGGGGCTCAGCCAGGCCCACATGCTTGTCCCCCCAGCCCCCTGAGTCGTGCGGGCAGTACCTGGACACCTCTTCTCACTGCACGGCTTCACCTCCTCTCCGGTGCCCTCGCAGGGGTAGCCCTGTGCGCCTGTGGCCTGGCACATGCGGAAGCGGCGCTGCCAGCCTGTGTCACACGTCTTGGAGCACAGGCTCCACGCGTTCCACGGCCCCCACTTGCCATCTGTGGCTGCGGGAGAGGGGGGCGTGAGTGGCCCCAGGTGCCCCCAGGGCCAGGGCTGCCACTTGCCGCCCTTGCGCCGAGCACTCACCCGGGCACTCAAGGTTGCCGCACTCGCGGGTGTCGGTGAGGGCACCCGTACACGTAGCCCAGGCTGGGCCCGCCACACTGCACTTCCGGCTGCGCTGCTGAGTCCCGTTGGCACAGGATGTGGAACATGGGCCCCAGGGACCCCATTCTAGCCACTGGCCTTCCACTGCATGGGGAGACACAAGCAGGGGTGGCCGTTGAGCAAGGGGTGTGGGGACTGGTGAGGGCAGAGCACCACAGGGAGATGGCAGAGCCTGCTGTCTTTCAGACTTGAGCCAGGCCAGACCCACGTAAGAGGGGTGGATGAAGGGGGGCTGGAGGGAGCAGGTGGTGCCTGGGCCTGGTCCTGCCTGCCTGTCACCAGCTCCAGGAACACAGGATACCTCTCCACTCAGCACCAAGGCACGTGCTCTCTTTTGGCTAGGGAAAGGGGCCCCCAGGAGCACCTTCTGATATTTGTCCCTGCTTAAGCCCAGCTCTGTGTCCCCTCCCAGCCCAGCTGGCCATAAGCACCAAAGTGCTATGAACAGCAAGGGTAGCCCAGGGCTTAGGGGAAGGGGCACTGGCAAGCAGCCCCCTTTTGATGGGATCACAGTGTGCCAATGCCAAGTCTGGACTGGGCCAGGTCACCTCCCATACTAGCAGGTATACTTCGTCAGTCTCCCCATGCTTGGTCAAAGTTCATGGGGCCCCCAGGGGCAGGGCACTGGACCTGACTGCCTCCCCTGGGTCTCCCGACCCCCACCCGGCTGGGCAGCGCCCGCCTGGAAGCCCACGGGCGCTACTGACCCGGGCAGGCGGCCATACTGCAGAGCTTAGTCTGCAGCTCGGGACCCTCGCAGGCCTTGCCGCCGTGCTGGGGGGGCACGCAGGTCCGCATCCGGCTCCGGGACCCCCGCCCGCAGCTGCGGGAGCACAGGCTCCAGGACCCCCACTCCTCCCACACGCCGTGCACTGCAAGGAAGCACGTGGCCGATGGCTGGGCGGCACCTTGGCCCCGCCCACTGCCCATCCGCCCACAAATCAGGAGTTCGGCAGCTCTGCGACCGCTCCTCACTGGCTCTTCCCTGGGTTCTGTTGCCAGGGGGCTCTCTCAGGGCGCCAGCACTCTGCCCTTTGAGGGGATGTGGAAGACACAGGCTTCTAGTCCCAACTCACACAGGGCACCTCCTGTGGACACCCGGTCAGAGAGACTAGGATCAACCCAAGAGGGGAACCAGGGGTCCCGGGAAAGGGCTCAAGATCCACCCCACCCCACCCAACTCCACCCCTCCCCACCCCCAGACCCGGAGCATGAATTCAACATGGCAGGCTTGGAGCAAGAGAAGTGCCCCTCCCAGCCCCAAGCGCATGGACACACAATAGACACGAACCTCTACACGGACACTGACACAAAGCGCTCCCACTCTGGAACACAGCTTGGCCCCAGCCCTCTGCAAGCTCCTGCCACACCCTGGGGTACCAAGACTCCTTCCCAGGGAGGCCCTACTTTAAATCCATAGCCTGGAGCTGGTCACAGCCTAGGCGCCACTTCACTCCCCCGGGGCACAAGGAGCAGGACTGGCTGAAGCTGCCCAGCCCCACCCCTCGTGGTGGACCACCTGTCCCAGGCAGACACATGCATGTTCTCCATAACTCCATGCTGAACTGAGGAAGGCTTAGGGGTCTGGGGTGCTCCCTGGGGAGTAGGATGGGGAGCCACAGGAGGGAGGGGATGGTCAAGGAAGGTTTCATTAAAAAAAAAAAAAAAAGGTATTTGTCTTAGATTTCAAAGGACAGGCTGAATTTTAATAGCCAAGGTGGGGTGGGGGGGATAGGACGAAAATAAGCAAATGCAGGGAGGTGGGACAGTACAAGAGGTGCTGGTGCGGCCAGAGCGTAGGGAACAAGGAGAGCGATGAGGGTAGAGAGATGAGCCTTGATCACCAAGACGTAGGCACGAGGGGAGTGATGTGCCCAGCACTGAGCCCACTGGTGTGGGCCCCGGTCTGATCCACCTGTGTGCCCAGTGCCCTGTGCGGGGCTGGGCACGGTGTGGGGGACAGTCAAATTTGTTGAAAGAAAGAAAGGAGGCAACCAACTATCTTTGGAAGATTAACCTGCCCAAGTCCCAGGCAGGACCAAACCCTGCAGGCAAACGGGGCGGGGAGGACGGGCATACCTGGGCAGGTGGCAGAATTGTTGCAGGGCCGGGTCTCCCGCAGGGGCCCGCTGCACAGGGTCCCATAGGGGGAGGACACGCAGGAGCGGGTCCGCACCTGCAGACCCTGCCCACACGTCAGGGAACACACGCTCCACGGGGACCACTCCTCAGCCGCCGGGTCGCCTACAAGAGAGGGACAGCGTCGGCGGCAGGGGGCACCTCCCAAACACTCAGTCTCTAGGGATCCCCCTACCCTGACCCCAAGTGACAGGTTCTTCAGGAGGCAACCCGGCCCTGCCCACAGGCCTCACGTGGCAGAGAGACGTGACTGAGCTCCAGGACACAGACACAGATGGGCACATGCCAAGCACACACGCCAACAGACGCCACAGAGTCGGGCTCCCGCCGCAGAGGAAGGGAGGCAGGCCCGAGTTACCTGTCTGCGCCATGTACAGCCCAGGCTCATCTGCAGACCTTGGCCACTGAGTTTTCACCTTCGGTTCCTCTTCCGGCTCCTCACCTGGAACACGGAGGTGGTGGCAGGGGCTCAGCAAAGGCCAGCTCTGTCCTGCCAGAGTGGCGGAGAGAAGGCAGCCTTGCTTACCCTCAGCCTGAGAGCCAGGAACCAACCACAGGAGATGCTGAGAGAACATCACATCCTGCCCCCTGCCCCCCCAACCATTTTATGGATAAGGAAACTGAGGCTCAGAAGGCCACACAAGGACATCCGCAAGCCTCAGAAGCATCTTTTCCTCCTCTTGCCTTTGCCAGACTGGGGAGACTGGAAAGGAGCGGCTGCTCATATTAATGAGCCCTGGAGGCTTCTGTGCCAAATGCTGTCCATACTTATCTCTTTTAATCCTCCCCTGGGAAGTAGGGATCATCATCTCTGTTTAAAGATGAGGAAACTGAGGACCAGAAGAGGGGAAATGACTTGTCCAAGACCACACAGCTTAGTGAGCCTGAAGCCCGGGCTCTTTCCCCTCACTGGGCTGACTCCCAGGGCTGATGAACAGCCAAGTCAGGCAGCTGCGACTACCCCCTAACTAAGCCTGCCTCTGGCACGAGATTCATGCCAAGCCAGGGGCTGAGTCTTGGGCCCGGATGCTGCTCCCCAAGCACCACTGGACTGTGACCTGGAGGCACAGGTCAGAATGCTGCTCCTCTGAGACCCAAGGGCCTGGGGCAGGTGCCTGCATCCAGCAGACCCTCCTCCCCACTGCCCCGGCAGCCGGGAGAGCAGCAGGTGCTCCAGGAGGCCACTGCTGCCTCGGCCCCAGCCTCACGGGCCCTTGGCCACCCTGATTTACGTGTCTGGTCTAGGTCTTGGAAGCACCGCCAGCCCTGGCGCAGGGGCTAGGAGCTCCCATGCTCCAAAGCCGGCCCTTCCTGCTCAGACATGAGCTCATCCAGGCCCTCCCCTACACGCTGGGTAGCGAGGATGGAGGCAGACCTAAGTGCAGAGGGGAAGACCTGGCCCATGTAGAGGATGCTGGGCAGATGGGACTGGAATAGCATTTGGGGACAGGGCTCAGCCCATGCTGTCCCCAAACTAGACAGTACTCCTCTCCCCGACCCCCAGGCCCTCTCCTTTTTCTGAAAGCCAGCACCGAACAGGCACTCTGTCTGAAGGAACCCGAGAGCGCTGTACTCTTTCTGTCTCCTGCCGCCCCGTGCAGGCTCTGCATCCGAGAGAAAGCTCTTCCTGACCAGGCATAAAGAGTGGCCACCCTGGGCAAACCCACTGTCCAGGGGACCCTGAACTGCCACTCAGCCCAGCTTCTTCTGGTCTCATCAACGCCAAGGCCCTTCCCTCCACCTCAGACACCAGTCTCAGAACCTGATCTCCATCATCCCAGAAACTTCTCCAACATCTCTGAAGCCTGGACCCCAGGACAGCTTCAGAGTCAGGCAGCCCTGGATCCCAACTGGGGCGCGGACAGTGACCAGCTGTGTGACCTTGGGAAAGTGTCTTTGCCTCTCTGACCCTGTTTTCATCTCTGTAGAACAACACTCAGAATACCCCTACCTCGAGGGCTGACTCGAGGATGCCCTGACAGGAGGCCATGAGGCCCTTAGCACTCTGCTTGGCACGTGGCAAGTGCTCAGAAGGCAGTAACTATCCAGTTTATTTTTACCGTCTCCCCTCCCCTCCCAATCTCTACCCCTTCTGCACCCTCACATGCCACCCTTCAGCCCCCTAGGCCTCCTCCCTTTGAACAGGATCTGTGATCCCTCCTGGCCTCACTTGGGGCCCTGTCTCTATCAGGGCCACAGAGAAGGTATTGGTGCCATACCTGTCAACTCCTGAATCCCCTCACTCAGCCCTTCCGCCACACCCGCTCAGCCAGTCCCCAGCCCCGGAGCCTTGTGACAAGCCGCCTTCTCCACGCCCACCCCCAGGCTGCCAAAGAAATCTATGGCTGTGCCAACTGGCACCTCGACAGATTCAGGGCTGCACATCCGCTCGGCTCCCTGCCTTCCCCATTCCCCGCCTCCGCTGGCCAGGCCAGACTGTGACCTCTCTCCTCAAGCCCGTCTCTGCCCACTCTCCCTGCAACAAGCTCCTTTACAGACAAAGCAGAAGCTATGACTCGGGAGCCCCCCCACTTCTTGCCCCACCCCTCCAACTCCCAACTTCCCTGTAGCCCTTCTCACAAAGGCCAGCCCCTCAGCCTGCTCCTGCATCCTACTCCTCCCCCCTTCTCAGGAGGGCTCATCCACTGCCCCCTCTCTCCCCAGCATTTCGTCAGCATTCTCCCTTCGTCACAGCCCTTGAATGGACCGAGGCCTCCCCCATTCTGTGGGGAAACCTCCTTGGACCCTCCTTCCTCCCTCAGCCACTGCCCTCTGGCTTCTCTTCACCACCGATGAGTGGTCCACAGCTGGCACTCCAGTTTCTCACCTGCCACTCACGTCCTGGCTCAAATGTCACCTCGCCTGGTAATTCACTGCAGTCTGGCTTCTGACGGCATCTTTCTGCTGGACCTGTTCCTGACAGTCATCGACGCCCTCCATGTTGCTAAATCCTACGGACGCTTTGCAGCCTCTCTCGCTTGACCCCTCGGCAGCATTCGGCCCCGCTGACTCTTCTGCCTTGAAACACTCCCCTCCCCGAGTCTCCTGGTTTCCTTCCAGCTCTCTGGCTTCCCTGTCTCAGGCTCCTAGACTGGTCTGTCTTCCTGTTGCTTCCCACATCGGGCATCCACGCTCGTCCTGTTTTCACTGCACACTCCCCCAGCTCAAGGCTTAAATAACGCCTTCTGAATGGCTGCTCCCAAGTCATTATTCCCAGCCCCGACCCCCACCGCCAGTGCTTCTCTCCTGTATAGCCTCCTGCCTCCCGAACAGGTCTCTTGACAGGGGGCCCTCAAACTCAGCATGTCCAAAATAGGATCATCATCTCCTCTCAAACCTCCATCTGCTTATTCCCCACCTTCTTTGCCTGGAAAACTCCTACTTGACTTTCAAAACCCACCTTAAATGACCTCTCATCTGTGAACTAACTCTTTCTTGTCCCCCACTCCCCAGACAGAGTTGGCTGCCCCCTCTTCTACATGCCCTCTCATCAGATGATTCCATCTTCCGACTGTCTGAACTTACCCCCACCCATGAGCCCTCTGAAAGAAGGCTGTGTGTGAGCCATCTCCCTGACCACAGTGAACACCGGCACCGAATCTGGCCCAGAGAAATATCAATAAACATCAATGAACACCACTGCTCCTGGCTTCCCCCCTACCCCAGGAGGGTCACTGGAAATGGTCATTTGTAATCTTGAGTATCAGCTCTGCCCAGGAGTCCTCCACCTAGATCACCCCAAGCCTGACACCCATTTATTAATACACATTCTGGAAATGTGGTTCCACTTTTTGCAAAGCCAGCCGAGAGTCCCCTCGTCCAGCTCCTGTATTGGCATCTTGGCCATCACTGTGTCTGTCGCGCCGCCCATCCACCAGCCTGGCATCTGGTAAGCCCACCAAACCCAGATGTGTGAGAAAGCAGCCTGATATGATTGTCGTGGATTCACTGCTTCCTGCAGTCCCCATGTCCTCTACCAACCGCTCACCAACTGTTTGCTGGCCAGCCCCCCGATATAACCAGAGGTGGTGTCGATGGTTTCTAGAACCCATCCTATTTGAAAATCAGAACATGTCACAGGTCCAGCTCTGAGTCCCTCTCCTAGCCTCCTGGGCTGAGGCAGAGAGGGAAAGGAACAAGCCCAAGGTCACACAGCTAGGGCCTACACTGATGGCCCTCCCTTCCGCCCTCCCCCCACCTCCCTCAGAGAAGAGGCCAGCAATGTGTTTCCCCCACACGTGAAAGCCAGTTCTCCCTGAAGGGGGAAGAAGACGGATAAGGCCAGAGGTGTCATTATTGAAATAAACGTTTATTCAGCATATACTGCGTGCAGGCCCCAGGGCTCTGGGCCCACAGCAGGGGGAGTCAGAGAGGCAGCTGAGGCAAGAGGACAAGGAGGGCTCCGGGAAGGGGTGTGTGCACCCCCAGAACTCCCGAGCGTCCCACCCAGTGAGCTCTGCAGGCCTGCTGGACCAGGCGCTCCGATGCTCGCAGTCTTGCGATCCAGCAGCTTTCCCACCTGGCTGCCTGCCGTGGGCACAGACGGACCTGCGGCCTGGGACACGCTTCCCGGCTCAGCCCTGATGACCTCTTAACTGTTCTGTTTTGTGTTGAATAAGGAAACATTTACTACACAACCCCTACGTGCCATCACTGTGCACTCAACATCACCTCACCGAATCCTCATTAAGAGGGTTCTCCCATCTGACTAATGAGGAACGAGGCTCCAAGGTCTCACACCGGAGAGGCTGATGTGGGATTCGAAACCAGGCCTCCCTGACTCTGGGGGCCATGCTCTTTCTACTGAACTGTGCCGGCTCTGACAAAATGCAACTTGACGTGGATCTCCTCAGTGATGGCTTTCCGAATTCCCATGGACCCCGAGTCACTCCCTCGCCCCAACGAAGCCCCTCAGACTTGCCTCTGTTATCCTGTTTTCATACCACTTTCTGATTGTTCCTTTGCACACCTACTCCTCCCTCCCCTACCATGAGCCTGATTTGCCTCCATAGCCTCCAAAGTGATCCCCTGGGAGCCCAGCTCCAGCCACCACACCGCCCTGCTGAGGAACCTGCAGTGGCTCCCCACCGCTTCAGCCACAGTGTAAATCTCAGAGCCTGGCGTGCTCTGACCTCTGCTGATCCGTCCAGTCCTGTCTTCCCCTCCCCGCCAGACAGCCAAGCACACTGTGAGGCCATGTGGGCCAGTGGGAAGGACAAAGATTCGGGAACCAAGCAGATATAGGTTTGATTCCCAGCTCTGCCACAGTCTTGCTGTGTGCCCTTGGGCAAGTTGCCTCACCTCTCTGAGCTTAAAAATCTTTAACTGAAAATAAAGATGACACTTCCCACCACAGGTATATGGTGAGAATTAAATGAAACAAGAGACATGGACCACCTGGAGTACCATAAGCTCTCAATAAAAAGGAGCTGCCACCCCCTTCTTGCTATCCCTTGAACATGCAAATACTTTCCTCCCTCCATGCATCTGCTAATGGTGTTCTGTCCCCTTGGAATGCCCTTTCTTCACCTCAATCTGCCAAAATCTTCTACATGTCAAATGTCACCTCCTCCAGGAAGCCTTCCTAGGCTGACCACACAGGGGTTTGGGTACGTTGGTCTCTTCTTCTGTGGCTTAGACCCCAGGCTGCCTCCTGGCTGCAGCTGCAAGTATCCTGGGCTGGTCCCTCTCGTGGGCCCTGAGGAAGGGTCTTGTCTCCCTCGTCCCTCTTGCACAGAGGGCCAAGCTTTGAGCAGTCAGACACAAGACAGGCATTCAGCAAACAGGGGCCAGATATCCCTGAGGGTTCCTCCACCCAACCCCACAGGGGCCACTCTCATCTCCCCTTGGCCGTGGCAGGCAGGGTGGGCACAGGCCCTCTGCCATCTGAGCAGGACTGCAGGCACCTGCTACACCATGCTCCGCAGACCCTGCTCCTCCAGCCTCCACACAGTCCAGCCCCCTCAGCCTCCTTTGTCGTGAACGTGTTAAAAATAACCACGATAATCATCACTTCCACACGAGAGAGCGGTGCGATTTACAAAGCCGTCCTCCCCTCCAGGGCTCTCTGCATCCTCCCTGAGGCCGGCCCCAGAGCCCTGAGGAGGCACCCACCGATCCCCTTGAAACAGGGCTCTGTCACGTCCCTCCATGGCTCCCCACCCCAGCACTGCTCCTTGTACCCCACAGTGCATCAGAATCCCATGGGGGCAGAGGCAGAGGGAGGTGGCTTTTGAAAATTCCAGGCTCTACCTCCGCAGTCCAATGCGACTGTGTATCTCTGTAAGACCAGATGCCCAGCCAGAAGGCCAGTCCCCCTCTGATGACTTCCTCCCCCAGCTGCTGGCCTCTCTGCCCAGCCTCCCAACATCACTAGCGGCGTCCTGCTGCCTCCCCCACATGGCCAGGAGCTCCTCGAGAGCAGGGACCACATCTGACTCACCCTGCCTCCCCAACAATGCCCAACTTCTTGCTGCCTGGAAGCCTTTGGCCAACAAGGTGAGGTCCCAGTATTTGGGGACAGCAGTCAGAGCCTTGGCCTCGTCCCCCACCAGTGGGGCTACTGTCCAGCAACACCAGTCTACTGGCTCCCTGCCCCCGGCCCTTCACGCCTCCACGCCCTTGCACAGGCTGCTTCCTCTACCTTGAAAGCCCTTCCTCCCGCAGGGTTTCCCAAAGCGTGTGGTGGGAGATGACCTGGGGTGGCTCACAAACAGGCCATTAAATAACACTGGATCATGGACCGAGGAAGGTATCCCCTTTCCAGGTCTCTTTTAATTAGGGTGACTATTTGCCAATCTGCCTGGGATGTCGTCCTGATGTAATTAATAGTACCTCCCTCCCTTTATAACCTCAAAAATGTCCCGGTTTAGATGAAAAATTATATGGTCAACTTACTTTTAATCCTTCCAAATGCATGAAAGATAAAGTCTCTGTGCAGTCCGAGACTTTAACACATCCACAGCACGTGCTAATTTCTCTTTCTAACAAATCGAGAGGAGGGACAAGCATCGTGCTGGAATTTAATAATGTCGCTTTGTTTTCACTGTGGTTGTTTCTTCGGTTATCTTCTATTTCAGATATGTGATCCTCTTCTTCCATTTATGACATGAAATTTCTTTTTAATATACTACATTTAAAAAGCGATTCGATTTAAAGAAAAATTTCATAGGCTAGTGAATTCCTACTCACTCTTCAAAACTCAACTCACAATCACCTTCTTTAGACTGCCTTGCCATTCCTTTGTGGTTTAATCCCTCACTCTTCCTCCTCCCCTGACATCTGGCACATGTTCGTCATCCTTATTACACTAAATGATGACAACATGCAAATATTTATTAGGGATTTACCATGCGCCAGGCACCGTGCTAACCACATTCTCTTGCTGAATCCTCACCATTACTCTGGAATAGCTCTGCCTCTATTTTACAGGTGATGAAACGGGGGTGAAGAAACTTGCCCACGGTCACACAGCTAGTCAGTGCTGGGGTCTTGACTCGAACCTGGGGCTGGGTGACCTCAGCCTGTGGCCTTGACCACCAATGTACACTAGTGGTCACTCTCCCCCACAGAGGGCAGAAGGTCTGCCTGGTTCACCTCGGATCTCATTCAGTCAGAGCCGGCCCAAGGCCTGGCACAAACTCCACCCTGAGAAAGACGTGAAGACGTGTGTGGTGGATGGGCTGGGACTCCGTCCCTGCTGAGATGTCTGGGGAGTCTGTGCCCCACTCTCCATCCATGATGGAGCACTCAGAGCTCCCGCAGCACAGATCTGGCTGGAAGGACTTTCTAGGAAACGCATCCCGTGTGCTAGGTCTCCCCCCCCAACCCTGAGAGAGACCCTGCCTCCCTGATGTCTGAGCCCCAAACAGGCAGGTAGGGCCCCACTTCCCGCCTCCAGGCCAGGCTGGCCGAAAGAGGACAGCAGGGGCCGAGCGCTGCGAGGAGAGAGGCCAGTATAGGACTGGGTTGGGCAGGTCAGAGGAGCTTCCTAGAGGAGACAGGGCTTGAGCTGTGCTTGGAAGGAGGGAGAAGTTCTGGACAACCAAGGGCAAAGGGCATTCCGGATGAGGGAAACAGCCCAAGCAAAGGCAGGGAGGCCAGAAAGCAGGGTGTTCTGGGGCCAGTGAGGAGCCCCAGTTGAAAGGGTAGGAGAGAATCAGAGGGAAGGCTGGAAAGCAGGCTGCAGCTGGAATGCCGGGCTGAGGAGTTTGGGCCATGATGGGGAGTCACCGGAGGCCGGATCAGGGAAGTGACACACAGAGAACCAGGGGTCCTGAGGCCCAGAGGGGCAGCACCTTATCCAAGTCACATAGCAACAGTGGCAGAATGGGGGTCTGAACCCACTCTTGCCTCCCAGGCCTGACACTCAGGAGACCCCAGGCTCACCCGGTGCCATGCCTCAGGAATGGAGCCTGGATAATGGGGAGGGTGGACTAGCACAAAACAGCCAAGAGTGGGACAGTGCCCCTGGGGGGAGGCAGGGAGTGTGGCAGAGGAGGGAGGGGGGTTGCAAGAATGAAAGACACTTTGTCCCAGGTGTCACTCTGCACAGCCATCCCCATTGGCCAGCACCTCCTCAGGATGGGCGGGTCAGTGGGCAGGAACTGCACATTGGCGGCCGGCCCCCAGGAGCTGGGCTCTGCAGCTGGCACTACCTCTACGACCTGCCTTCCTGCCCTGGCCTCAGCCAGCCTCTGTGCCAGTCCTCGGCCAAGCGCCTTCCCGCCTATCTTCCCTTTCTTCCTCTCCCCCCACTTAACAGATTGCGGCAGCAAGATGGCACAAATTTATGGCTCAACTCACCAAAAATAACAAGAGATCTATCAAAGGCAGTTTGCGTGAAATTAACAGGCGCCTGTACCCTGTTGTCAAACGCACTCGGCTCTGAGGCGGGCCCAGTCACTCCGCTCCATCACTGCCCACCAGCCCCTGGCCTCACCGCTCTTCCAGTACCAACCCAGCCCCACCCGCTTGGCCTTGCTGTTGATCCTACAAGGGGTGTGCCAGAGAAGGGGAGCACAGCTCCCCTGCCCCAGTGCCTGGCAGAGGGGCTGGGACGAGGGTCTCACTCTTCCTGTTCACCACCGTCCCCACCAATCTTACTCTCAATCTGGCAGCTCTCTGTGCCAGCCGGTTCTCCTGCAGCTGGTACATGTGTCCAGCTGGCCCAGCGGGGAGGAGGTGAAGGGAGGCATGGAGGTGAGGCCAAGGGCTTGGCAAAGGTGGTGCTGCCACCAGGCACAGAGTGCTCCAGGCCCTGATGATGCCACTGGCCCTCAGATGCCCTCTGCCACATGGAACAAACTAAGTCTTGTGCCCATCACCTCCCCCAGAAAGGTTGGGCAGAAGGGAGGAGGTGGCAGAGAAGAAGAGCCTCTTACCTGCCAGGGGAGAGGAAGGGGCTGTGCCAGCCCAGCTCTGGGCACCAGTGTGCCGAGAGAGACCACTTCTGATGGCCCATCACCCCCTGCAACACCCTGCAAGAGCCCTCCCTGCAGGCAACCCCAAGGAGCAGCTTGGAAACATGCCAAGCAGGACAAGGGGCGTGAGCAGAGGTCAGGCCTGGGAACAGCTGGGAGCCCAGGGCTCCCTGCTCAGAGATGATACTAGGCCTCATGCCCAGAATCAACCAGCATCCAATTTCCACCCAACCTCAGTGCCAGAGGCGCCTGCAGAGGCTCTGATGTTGGTGGGATGATGGTGCCCTTCCCGTCACCGGCCCTCTCTGACCCCCAAAGACACCCCAGCTACCAACCAACTCCTGCTTCCGGCTTCACCCAAGCCCAGCTGGCGGCTCCTGGCTCTGTGCTCCACATGGCAGCCTGCCCAGATGGTGCCTGCCCATGAGGGCAGAGCCTTGCTCCATCCACTGCAGACCACTGGGCTGATGGACCACAGGGAAAGCCAGACAAAAGAACCCACCCTTTGCTGAGCATGATGGGGGAGGCCCCCACAGAGTGACAGGCAGTGGCGGCCAGGCAGGAAGAGCCATAAACCTCCTGATATATGCCTGGTGCTCTCTGCCGATGTTCGACAAAGAAGTGAAATTCAATTTCTTCCTGCAGGCACTAAATCCCAGGCCAGCCTCCAGGGCCGGTGACCTGCCCACGGCCTGGCTGTCACTCAGACGGCTTCATCGACCACTGTTAGAGGCCAAGCTGGCCTACGGGAGAGGCCAGAGCAAGGCCACTGGGCATGTGCCATGGATGGGCGTGATGCCAGATATCTCATGGGGGAAGCTGAGAAACACTTCTCCCAAAGCAGCGGGTGAGGCTACTGTCAGATAAACATCCCCTCTAATTAATTCAGGGATATCCTCCCATTTTACAGATGAAGAAACTGATGGGAAAAAAAAATAAAATGGATCCACTCAAGGTAACAGTCAAAGACAGTTCCCAACTCCAGGGCTCTGGTCTCCAAAGCAGGGATGGGGACCGATCATGCTCCTCCAGTACTCCTAGCAGCCCTCACATGAGACCCCCTCCTCCTTGTAAACACTCTCAGTCAGATCCAGGTGCCCCTTCTGACTTCCATCCCTGCGTGACATCCTCATAATGGTAGGCCAGCATCTGTTATCCCAAATAGGGAAACTGCGGCCCAGAGAGAGGAAGGAACTTCCTGTTAGTACTAGAGCTAGAGACCAGATCCCAGATCTGCCTCCCTCCCACTCCCATGTCCTAGGCCCCCTGTTCCCTGCCAGGCCACCTGGTCAGTCCCTGGCCCAGCACCGTTCAGCAGGCTTGTAGGATCAGCTGAGGGGCTTGGGGTCTAGAAGCTGCAGGAAGGAGGGTCAGCAGAAGGTGGCTGTGGTGGAGGGAGCTGGGGTGGGAGCAGGAGCAGACAGGACTCAGGGGCTTGAGAGCTTTTGCCCAGTCAGCAGGAAGCTCTAGCAGCTGGCGGCCTCGGTCCCAGAAGACATGGACCCAGAGGAGAGAGACAGGGGACCCTGGGAGCTGAGCCAGCTTAGCCCTCCACGGCAGCTTCAGCTTCGAAGCTCAGGCCTCTTCATCCAGGCACATTCTTCCACGCCTCCCTCTGCCCTGACCCTGGGGCCACTGCCAGAATCACTGACCCATGTGGGCAGGAACACATCCCTGCTCCCTCCCTACTTCAGCCTCCAGGCAAACTTGTCAACGTGCAGTGCCAGGGGCCTGCCACAGTCACTCCCAGCTTTGGGCCTTTGCATACACTGCTCCCTATGCCTGGAATGCCCTCACCACTCCTGTGGCTTGGCAGGCTTCCACTTGTCCTTTAGATCTCTGCTCCTGTATCACTTCCTGCAGGAAGCCTTCCCTGACTGCCCAATTAGGGGGTCCCCTCTCTGGGTTTATCAAGCTGCATTATCTGATTTACACCCCCCACTCATCCACCCAGACAGCAAACTCTTCGAGAGGTCTGACCTCCATCCATTTTGGTGACCCCAACATCTGGGCAAGGCTGAACACAGGGGGAACATGGGTAAACGACTATGTGAATGGCCCCAGAACTTGCCAAGATGGGCACCAATGGGCACCATGAGCCCCCTGGACACACCCATCCCACCCAGGACCCCCTCAGACTCACCATATCTCATCTCGGTTGTGAACAGGTCATTGCTGCTCCCCGAGTGCAAGTCGGCCTCAGCAGGGGGGGCTGGGCCCCCAGGCACCAGGGCATTGGACAGGGTGTGGGCAGCAGGAGGACCTGGAGGCGTGGTGGTGGCAGGGCCGGCCCCCGCCTCACCAGGGCAGCTGCAGCCCGGCTGGGCAAAGCCACAGGCCCTGCCGGCAGCGCGGCCACACTCCTCGCTCCAGCGGCAGAGCACACCGCAGGTGAACTGGCTGGAGTTGTTGTTGTTGATGAGCAAGACCTCGACAAAGCGGAAGGCCAGAGCAGCGGGCGCCAGCAGGCGCGGGGCCTCCGAGGGCTCAGCTGACAGGCACAGCTGCACGAAGTTCTTGTCGAAGTGCAGGAAGGTAAAGGGGCCCGAGCCGCCGCACAGCTCCAACCCCACTGCCTCCTCCTCCACCTCCGGCCGCCCCACCTCCGACTCCGCCTGGGCCACCGTCTCCTCGGGGCTGGGCCGCAGGCAGGTAAAGTTGACCAGGTAGTGGTCCAGGGGCAGCAGGCGGGGGGCAAAGTGGGCGCACACCTGCTCCTGGCGGTTGAAGCGCAGGTAGAGGGAGTACTTGGTGGGGTCAGGGTTCTCCAGGGTCCAGGAGCAGCCCGAGGCGATGGTAGGAAAGAGGTCCTGCAGGGAGAAGGCCCCGTAGAGCACGCCAGAGGCCAGGGCGGAGCAGGCGCTGGGGGCGGGGTCGAAGGCAGCGGCCAGGCGCAGGGACAGAATCACAGATAGTAAGAGGGGACAGGCTGGGGTCATCCTATGTCCCTTGCCCTGTGGAGAGAGACAGTGGTCAGTGGCCCCAGGCACAGCCAGCATGGGCGCTGAATCTCCTGCGGCCAGCTACAGGGAGTGGGCCTCGTGGTTAAGACCCTCCTGGCTCTTTTAAGTCCCCAAGAACTTGTGGACCAAGTTCTTTTAGGTCCACATGTGTTATCTTAGACAAGGGACTTGACCTCTCTGAGCCTCAGTTTCCTTACCTGTAAAATGGAGGGACTCAGGAGAGTGCGTGGAATCTTGAAGCCCTTAAGAAACATGAGTTGTTGTTGTTACTATTATCCTCTCGTTCCTCAGTCAGTCCTATCAACCACAAGCACCTCGGCCCGACATTCAGATCCAGCCCCGTCCCCACCACCCAACCTGTATTCCCCAGGACTGTTGCTCCCAGCCGCAGTGTGTCGTGATCAGCTGTGAGGCGTGTCACGTGTAGCCCGGCAATAATTGTCAAAGTAGCGATGTTTGACAACGATTTGCTTTTTTATAAATCAGAGCGATTCAAGGTTATTCCCAGAACAATGTCATTCTCACTCGCTTTACTGAGTGGGAGAGAAAGGGGAGGAGTTACCGCCACAGGGTGCCAGGGACTGCGCACAACCTGAGCCATGCGCATGGGAGGGCATCGCAAGTATGAACGTCATGAGTAGCGCGGCTGTGGATTTCCTGGTGGAAACAAGGGGGAGAGGCATCTGGAAAATGGGTGCAGTAATTTCCCTCTGACCTCTCTTCCTCTTCCACCATGGGGTTATCCTCCAAGGCCTGGCTCAGGGCCTGCTACCCCCAGGGAGGCCACCATGCCATCTCCCTGCTCTTAGCTCCCATAGCCCTTGCCTGAAAGTCTGCGTCACCCAATCATGACCTCCATCCCTTGCTATCTCCCCAGGGCTAGCTCGCTCATCTCATGTGTCTTCAAGATCCTAAGAGTGGAGACCAGAGTTCGCTGACTTCTACCTCCCCGCAAAGTGCTGCACTAAGCTGAGCTCCCAGCAGGTGTGAATGTCCTCCAGGTGTGGGAGGGCAGTCAGGCCCCACGCCCTACCCAGACAGACACACAGGGCAGTCAGGCCCAAGTGGACGAGAAGGGCTGGGGAGCACCTGCAGGTGCCCTCCCACCCACCAGGCCAGGACAGAGCCACTGCTCACAGCCTGCCCAGCCTCCACCCTAGCTGTCCAGAAGACAGAGCCTGGGGCCTGGGCTGGCTCAGCCCCACTTCTAGCCCTGCCCCCAGAGTGATCCACACTGCCTTCCTCCTTCATGCCCACACAGAGCTCACAGCACTGGATGGGCCCCTAGAGCCTGGTTGTTCCACATTAGATGAGAAAGGATGAGGCTCCAAGAGGGCAGGCAACCTGCTCAAGATCACACAAGAGTGGCCAAGCTGGGACTGGAGTCCAGGACCTGAGGGCCTAGCCTGGGTTTCTCTCTCACCCACCAACAGCCTCTTGCTCGATCCCCTTCCTCCTTCAGGCTCCAGGTCTGATGGACAAGCCATTAGCTCTGGGAACTGAACCTCAAACAGGATAATTCACAGGTGTGGCTCGATTTTCCCAAGACACACCCTGCTCCCCAGGGGCAGATTTTCTCCTGGCTGCTCAGGAGTCTAAATAGTGGCCAGGGGGTGCGTGGGGGCAGGAATTAGAAGCCCAGAATTCCCATCCCTGAGTATCCATGGAGCTCCTCACTGCCCCAGCTCCCACATGCTCCAGCTCTCAGCCAGGTCCAAGCCCTAGCCACAAACAAGTACTTGCCCCTCCCCAGCCACAGGTGGGTGGGGGGAATGGGGGAGAGGCAAGCTCAAGGCAGGCCCATTTACTGGGGGGGAGCCAGCCCACCCTCCTCCAAAGACCCGCCTGGAGTTATTCAGCAGAAGCCAGAATAGGCTGTGTCTCTACTGCCCCCCAAGGAGCTGAAAAAAGGACCAGACCCCTGGCCTTACCTGCCCCACAGCATGCCTGTCCCACACCGTTCAGCCTGCCCGGCCTGCTGTGACACCAGCAAAGCCAGCGGCTGATGATGAATGACATCTAATCCCCCCGCTGCCCCCAATTATTTTTAAGCAGGCTGCAAAATTCAGGCCATGGCTGCCGCTCAGCGGAGGGGAGGTGGGGGCTCATTATAACTGGCCTCGCCTCCCCCACTTAGAGCAGGGCAGGAAATCTCCCCACACACCCCAACACACGTGGGCTTGAAGATTCCTGTGCCATGCAGACATGCACGCAAAAGCACGTATGCACAGACGCATGTATGGACAGACGTTCACAGGCACACAGACAGGCACATAGATTCGTGTAAACTACAGATGCATGAACTCACGTGTAGACACAGGTGCACACACTCACATCTATAAGGGTGTAAAGAGCCCGACACTTCTACACATGCACAGAGATACAAATGTACTCTCCAGTGTGAACACACACAGGTATTTGGTTCTTTGAGGCTCAGCATATGACAGCTAAGACCTAAGGATCTGATCTGCTGCTCCTCCCTTTGTGTTCCTGAAGCTGGGGGCTCAGATCTCCCACCCCCACCTCCTGGGCTCTGCTGCTCCCTTCTCCATAGCCCCAACCCATCAAGAAGCACTAAGTCCACATCTTTCAGAGCCACAGCCTGGCTTCTCCAGAACTGAGCCACCTCTAAACCCTGCCCAAGCCCCCTCCTCTTCTCAGTCTCCTTCAGACACCCCCTTCACACCAATTCTGGAACGTCACCCTGCGTATGCATGACTCTCATTGTTCCTGCTGTGACATTAGACCCTTTAGGGGCCCCTTTCTATATCACTCCCCACCCAGAAAATAAGGCAAGGAGCCCAATTGCAAGCTGGGTCACAGAGAGCCTTCCTTAGGAAAGGATCTAGAAGGATCCTCACAGGCAGCCCAAGCGGTTATTAGCCATGATTGACCTCCCTAAGCCTCAGTTTCCCCTCTGTGGAATGGAGACCATGCTCCCTGCCCTGAGGATTGCCTACACCTTCTCATTCAGCCTCCCAATGAGTTCCCACCACAGAGCCTGGCACAGGAGAGCACTCACACATTCCCTTCCCCTTCTCCTCTCCCTCTTCTCAGAACCTCACAAACCCTCCCCTCCTTCCTGCTGAGGTCCACCACTGCTTCTGGGAAGGCTCTCTGGGTTGAACCACAAGAGTGGCTTTGCCACCTCCAAGCCCAGTAAGACCACAAACCTCTCCATGCACAAGAGCTAGAGAGGAGAGGTATGGAGGTCGACTGGGAGGAAGAACTTCCTGGGTCAGGAGATTAATGGAGAGGATAATCAAAAGGCCTCCCACACCAGGACTTCTCTCAGTGAGATGGATGAGTTGCTGGTTGGAGTAATCTCAGTCTCAGGGACCCCCTTCACCGCAGGGCTGCTGCCCCCCATCAAACCTGAGAATCCTACTCTCTGCCCAAGCACACTCAGGCCCCCTTCCTCCCAGACCCCTCAGGCCTGCCCAGCCTCCGGCTTCCCTTCTGCACCAGTGAGGGAATCGGAGGCTTTTGCAGCAGCTGGGAGGGCCAAGACAAGACTAGGGCGGGGAGGGGCAGCTCAGGGCAAGGGCTGGGTCTCCGGGATCCCCGGAATCGACCCCTATCTGCCGGCCCGCCGAGAGCAGCAGCGCTGGGTCGCGGGGAACCGGGAGCCCGGGCCGCGGGCGGGGGAGGGGGCGCGGCAGTGCGCACATCCGTCGCGTTTATCCACCTGGCAGCTCCAATTCGCCCGTCCGTCACTCACCCTCCGTCTCCCGGGTGCTTGCTGCGGGGCCGAGCCCAGGCCAACACGCAAACGGGGACCCCCACTCCGGGCCTCCGGGTCCCCTGCCCATGCCCCGGCCGAGGGGCGGGGTCCTCGAGGACCTCCCTCCCGGGGCTCTGGCACCGAGGAGGGCGCACACCCTCCATCCAGCCTCTGGAGCCGGTGGGCACGACCGAGGGGAGGGGGCGCCCCCCCCCCCAGTGCGGGCTCTCCCTCTCCGAATGGCAGACAGGTCGCTCCGCCTCTCTCGAGGGTCTCTCAGTCCCGGGAGGGGGTTTTCGAGGGAGCTTCTCGCACAGTATAGGAGGGGGAGGAGGGGAGGAGAGGCGGCCCCCAGCCCCCGGGGGCGGTGCCGCGCGGTGGCGGGGGGAGGGGGCGGTGACTCAGCCGCCCTCCGCCCGCCTCCCCGGAACTTTGCAGCAGCTGGAGCCTCCGTTGCTACAGGAACCGAAAGCTTTTGTTCCCCAATGTCAGGGCTGCGGGGCTGCCACTCCCGGGTGGGACCCAGGCCCAGCCACAGTGCCCAGAGGACTTCCGGCCCAGCATAACGTCATGGACCCGAGCCCCCTCTCCTCCACTTACCCGCCCTTCACCAAGCCACTCACGCCAAAGCCAGGATTCTTCAAACTCTTGGGGCGCTCGGGCCAGGTCGCCCCCTAACTCTGACCTGAAGCACTAACTGCCTTAGAAAGTTCCTGATGGCTCTGACCTCCTGGAGGGAGGGAGCGCCTCCTCTGTGCCCCACGTGCCCCTCTGTGACTGACTGCCCACATGGATGCCCCTAACAGGCAGCCTACCTTTGGGGGCCTGGACTTGGGTTTCTGCTCTGTACTTATCCCACCTGCCCTGCCTCGACACTTGAACCAGGACCTCAAAGACCTTGGCCTGCTTTCACTGATGCCTCTCAGGCCAGAGCTGATCCCAGAGCAGTCCCCTGGGATGCTGAAGGAGGGGGAGGTGAGTAAGGGGGAGACTCTGGGAGGCTAAAGGTATTTTCTGGCTTGATTATCTTGGGGGTTGGAGTGAAGGCACTTGAACCAGTTCTGCATCTCTCCTCTGGAATTAGGAGTGGAGTGGAAAGGGGCCTGACCTTGGCCTTGAAGAGAAACAGCCCAATACACCTATCACTGTTGAGCATTACCAGGTGCCAGACACTCTATACAAACGATCTAATTTCATTCTGCCTGCAACTATATGAGGCAGTGATCACTGACCCATTTTACTGAGGGCCAACTGAGGCTCAGAAAGGTTATGTAGCTTGCCCAGGTCACACAGCTTTTGAACCCAGGTCAACTGACCAAAAGCAGAGTTCCTAACTACTTACTCAGCTCCATTACCTGAGGGTTGGAAGGGAGGGAAGAGGGCAGAGACCAGCTGGGGCCTTAGTCTGGGTTACAGAAATGCCTACCACACACACACCCCAGGCTAGACATATCCCTTTCTGAAGAGTGATGGGGGAGGGGGCAGAAGAGGGAAGGAGAAGGAGAAAAGAAGGCTGAGAAGAGAAGAAGAGAGGGAAATTGGTCAATCTTGGTCCAGGAAAGACCCTCCCTTACACCCCCACCACCACCAGGGCATACCCTGTACAGAGTTCACACTGACCCCCACCCCTGTGTCCAGCATGAGGGACACTCCCCAGGTGCCTGCTCTGTCCCAGGTGGACTCCCCCATCGCCTGTTTCATGCCCAAGCCAGACAGGCCACCTTTGCGCCCCCCCCCAACTAGTGGGGACTGCCATGGGGTAGACAGATAGAGGCTCCCTGGGGACACCTGCCCAAGCCCAAACAAGCCCAACCAGACCATCTCAAATCCAGGGGCCAGTCCTGCTGGTCGGTGTCTGATGGCTCAAAGGGCTCCTGAACGGCTGCTGGGATGAGCCCTCCACCCCACCCCACCCCGTTCCCAGAGCCCGTGGCCTGACAACCAGGACTGTTCCCGCACGGATAGCGACTAGCGCGACGGGGCTCCCGGCGTCGCCCACCGAACTCCTCTCCCCAGGGACTTCCCAGCGCTAGTCCTGCAGCCACTGCTGCTCCTGCTGCGGAAACCTGGGGGTGCCCGCGGGAGGAAAAGGGGCAGCGGGTCCAGGGCTGCGGGCAGGGGGCGCCAGAGGACGCCGAGGGGCCCGACTGGCAGCTGCCGAGGCGGGCAGGCGGGCAGTATCTCTCGGCCCAGGAGCCCCTCCCCCCGCGGGCACCAGATCCTTCGCCCGCTCTGCACCCGCCGCGGCGCGGAAGACTTCCCTCGGACCGAGCCGACTGCGGGAGTGGCCGCCAACTTCAGAGCCTACAACCCCCCCCCACACACACACATCATGCCAGCCCCCCGGGCTGCAGGAGGGTGCGCTTGGTGCCCGACTCTATGCCCCGGGGGTGGGAGGAGAGAAATAGGGGATGGACAGATAGACTCCGGCCAAAGAGGGACACAGGAGCCAGGACTGCGAAGCCAGTCGAGATCCCGGCTGGAGAGGAGGTGGCTCGGAGCAGACATGGGGGACACGGCCCCAAGTCCAGGCCGAGGGGGAGGAGACTTGCAGCAGAGACTGGCGAGGGACAGCGGGACCCTGGGCAGATATGAGGGTGGGAGCAATCGGGACAGAAATAAGAGGAGAAGCATGGTCAGGGTACCGGCGCCGAGAAAGGCAGTAACTACGGGCAGACATGGATGGGGACAGGAAGGACTCCACTAAGTGGAGGGGAGAAGCAGTGTGGCATCCAGACGAGGAGGGGGGGACTGGAAGGGGAGACACAGTAGAGCTGCAGGTTGGAAACAGGGGCTCTAATCAAGGTGGGGGGCGCACTGCCCGGATCCAGACTGAGACAGAGACTCGAGACAGCGATGGGGGTAAGGTCTGGGTCAGGATTCTGAGGGGATGGGGGTGGGGGGCTTTAGCAGAGATGGGTCAAGGGGAGCGGGGCGGAAAAGGGACTCATCAGAGATGAAGGGGGCCTCGGCCCCAGGCTTGGAAGTTCCCAAAGAGACGGGAGTGGGTGAACGAACTCAGTTCGGGCGGGGCAGAATTCAGCAGAGATGGACTAGGGGAGCGCCCCGCGTCCGGGCCGGTGCGGAAACTCGGGACCGCGCCGGGAGGGTTCGGTGCGGGGCCGGGTTGGGGTCTGGGGCCGAGCACTCACCTGGGCGCCGTCAGCAGCAGGAGCGGGGGCCGGCGCAGGCGGAGGCGGCCACGGGGCACAAGTTTGCCATCCCTAAGGCGGGGGCCTGGCCGGGCGCGGGGCAGCTCGCGGCAGCCGCGCGGAGGGCCGAGGCTCCCGCTCCGCGGAGCCGCGGGTGCAGAAAAGGCGCCGGGGAGCAGCGCGGGGCGGGCGCCGGGCCCGGCGCGGGCTCCTGCCGCCGCCTCCTCGCCGCGCCGCCCCCCTGCTCCTCTCTCCCCCGCCCGGAGCACCGCCCGCGCCGCGCGCTGCCTCCTATTTGCGGGCGGCGGCCGCAGCCCCGGGCTCTAGGAGCCGGCGCCGCATCCTCCTAGGTCTCCGAGCGCTGCCGCCGCTGCCGCTGTCGCTGCCGCCGCCGCCGCCAAACCGGGTTCCTCCGGCCGCTCCGGCCGCTGCCCGCAGCGCGCGCCGGACCGAGTGACGGCCGAGTCGGGACGCGGCGCCTGCGCGGGCCGGGCCCGGGTGGGGGCGCGCGCCGGGCCGGGCGCGAGGAGCCGCGGGAGAGGGGCGGGGGGCGGGGGCGACGCGCGCCGCCTCCTGTTAAAGGGGGAGCAGCGCCAGCCGAGCCAAGCGCACCCTCCCCCTCCCCGCCCTGAGCCCCAGGCGCCGGCGCGGGAGAAGCCCCGGGTAAGCCCCCGCCCTGCCCGCGGCCTCCTGGACCGCAGGATGAGGCGATCCGCGATGCCCCTCCAGCGATACCCAAGGCCAGAGGCATCTTGCGCAGCCAGGGTCTCCCCTTCCCCCCGTGCATTGTAAATTGCATATCCCTGTGCCTGCAGGTGCAACTGATGTGCGCTGAACTTTGCACATGCTTATGCATACAGGTGCCCTATGTGTGCACTGTAATGTTGCCTGGCTCTGTGCGTGCAACTGCTACACACATGCACAGTGTGTTAACATGTGCTCAGGTCCTGAATGCATGTTGCTTGTTCCTGTGGGTAGGAATGCTATATGTATACAAGCCTACAAGTGCCACATATGTGCTGAGTGCTGTGGGTCACTTCTACGTAGGAGCCACATCCATGCACTGCAGTGTGGTATGTTTGGTGCATACTCTGGTGTAAACTCTGCAATGTTGCATGTCCCTAGGCACGGGGATGCTACACGTGTGCAGTGTGTTACATGTTTTCCTGACTGCCTGTCTATTCCCACAAGTGCCTCTTCCTGTGCCAGGGGCGCCCCCATGTTGCATCTGTTTGAGTAGAAGCAGCAGAAATGTACAGACCCGCCCCCTCCCCATCCTGGCACTGTGCCCAGGGACAGTTGGGTGGGGCCAGAGCCCACACGGTTCAAGCAGTACCCAGGGAAATGCTATGGCTCTGGGCCCTGGTCCGGCGGTTTGTGGCCTGGGCATGTTGCCACCAGGAAGGTGGGCAGATCAGGGACACACCACTTCAGCCAAAGACAGGTTAATCAGAAGGCTGTGGTCAGAGGAGAAGCCAGCAGGGGGCAGCTTTGCAGTGAGTGTGGGATGGTTTCAGGAGCTCCACTTTTTGAAGGTTCTCTGGCCAGGAGGGGGCCAAACCTGGGAGCAAGGAAGTCCCCAGTCTACCCAATCCCAACCCTACCTCTCCACTAAAGGCCCTTGAGTTGTGTCACCCTGGAGACCAGGGCAGGATGAGAAGACTTCACCTCTCCCGAGGAGCAAGACCAGGAAAAGGAAGAGAGAAAAGCCCCCTGCTCCCTCTCCCTGACCCTCCCTGCTCCAGCAGTCACAGTGACATTTGTTGTGAGTGATTGTGGGAGATTATCGACTTTAATGGAAGGAGGTAATAAGGGGCGATGAAGGATTCTCACCCGTCACCTTAAGGGAATTATTATGAGCCGGGAGGAGGGCTGGCACCTTTCCTTTCCCAGCGGGAGCCCAGGGAGGCCTGTGCCTTGGGCCTAGCACTGGCGGGCAGGGCTCCTGGGTTCTTGCTGGGCACCCTCAAACATGCTCCGGGTCTCTGAGTTTGGAGGCTCAGCCACCGCTGTGAAAGCCAAGCCAGGCGGCCTTGCCATCTGCACGGTGTGTTGAGAGCCACCCCAAGGGCAGAGGGAGATCTTGGGCCTCCTTACTTGGGCACTGTGAAGAGCAATAGAGTGGCTAAGGCTGAGGCCTTAGGAGGTAGGCAAAGGTGGGGAGAGTGATTGGGACATGAGGTCCCGGCAGAGATGTGAAGACAGGCCCTCAGAAGCCTCTAGGACCCTGTCCTTCAGAGCTCCAGCCCCTTCCACTCGACAGGGAGCCTGCCTCCCTCTTTATGAATATTCATGATATTAGTGTACTAGAGACCCAGAGCCCAGAGAAACCACAGCAGGTCTCTTGCAGATGTGATGCAGCTGGATCCCTGAGGCCCTCCCCCTCCCCCCAGGATCCAGCTGGATGTGGGGTAATCAGAGGGGCTGGCTGGATAGACAACAGCGTTTTGTCTGTTTCTCTGTTCCTTGGTAGCCCTCTGACTTCTTGACCCCGTTCATTCAGCCACAAAAATGTATGCCCTAGGAAAGACAAGTGGTCAGACAGAGTGAGGGACTGACAGAGATGGTACCCCATCCCTAGGGGCTCACCGGGGAGGGGTGGGGAGGTCAGCAAGGCAGGAAGGGCTGTGGGAGCTGAGTGGAGAGAGCAGGGCCTCCCAGGGGTTGTGCAAAAGCAGGCTAGACTAGGGCAAACCTCTGGAAGGCTCTCCCCGAGGTGCCTCCCTGCATCAGGGTTTCCCCACCTCCTTTCCCAGGAGCCCCTGCCCTTCCAGACTCACTCTGGTGATAATGCCGCCCGGGAGGACTTGGAGTAATTACAAATCGTTTCCATATTCAAATCCAGCTGGTTGAAGAGAAATTACTTCTTTGACAGCCCAGGCGGGGGTGGGAAGAACAAGTCTTAGCCCCAGGAGGGGCCTCCGGGGAGCCTGGGGCTGAGACAGGACAGGGGAAGGGGCAGCAGCCAGAGCTTGAGCACAGAGGTCTTGGGCAGAGTGAAGGGACATCCCCTCGCCTCCCCTCAACACATCCCCTCGCCTCCCCCCAACACACACAGACTGGGGAAAGGACAATGACCCCAGCCCTTTAGCCCCGCTGGGGCTCGCTCTGGAACCTCTCATGGGATGGAGCCACATAGGCAACCAGCAGTCAGGCTCTCTAGGGCTCTCACACTGCCATGCTAGGTGATCTTGAGACAGTCCCTTCAGCTTTCTGGGCCTCTGTTTCCTTATCTGTGAAATGGTATAAATGCCCTCACCTGGGCTCCAGTAAGAAAAAAGATATGGATTAATAAGAGCTATGCCTCTGAAAGGGGCCTTTTTAAATAATTATTTTATTACCAATTAATTTGTATTTTTGTTAACAGTAACAACCACCAGTGGCCCAGTCGGGAGGCAGCACAGCCCTCAGTGGGGCAGCTCGGGAGAGGATGGTGGGTTGAGGAGGGGAACAACCGGGGCCTCAGCCGCCTGGCCTCAGCCTGCCTCCCGCTGGGCCAGCCACCGCCATGCTTCGTTGCCCTTTAAACAGATGAGAAAATGTTCTTCTTCCCTTCCCAATGATTTATTTGGCCCAGAGCCTGGGCAGGTTTCCTTCCAGCCGGGATCTAGGAGCACCCCTCCCTCCGCCCCTCCCTCCATTGCCACTCAGCCAGGCACCCACAGCAACCCAAAGCTCTGGGTACCAAAGTCTCCTAGTTCCCCACGACACCTATCAGGAGCTCATAACATGTACCCAGAGACACCCAAATCCATGTGACAGTCTTTTACCAGGGTCAGCCCCAGAGCTCATATGACAAATACCTCACTGCTCTGGATGTCAGGGATCCTGGAGGGGTATCCTGGAAAAGGTGGACTGGCCCTCTCCACCTGCAGGAAGTCCTGCTTGTCTAACTTCCATCCTTCCTGCTGCAGATGCCAAATGGGTCAGGAGCCAAGCTAGGGGTTCGTCATTTTTCTGGTGCTGTAGATTAGGGAGAGAAGGGAGGATTTGTTGCTCCCCAGCCAGATCTTCCCAGGTCAGTGTCTGCTTTGTGTGCAGCCCTCTGGGTAATGCCTGCATTCTCTGGCCCCAGGCCCCTGAGGCAGAGGGTGGAGAAGACCTCTGTGTCTGGGTGATCCTGGAGTGTCCTGGGTGATCTTTACATACATGTCTTATACTGGAGGGTATGCACAAGAGCCTGGCACCAAGAAGGTGTCTTCACTCACTCATTCAACAAATATTTATTGTTCACTGTGTTCTAGGCCCTGGGATCCGGGCCATCAGCACATCCCGTTGCTTCTACCTCCCAAAATATTCCAAATCTATTCACTCTTCACATCCCCACTGCCAACACCAGAGTCCAAGCCACCATCATATTTAATCTCCGGGCTCCCACTTCTACGTCCTACCCCAATCCATTCTCTGGAGCCCACCAAGCCATCTTTTTAACATGTAAATCAGAGCACCTCTTCTTAAGCCCTCCAATGGCTACCTACTGTACTTAGCATGGTGACATTCCAGGCCCTGCATGATCTGGCCCTTACCAGCCTCTCCAGAGCCATCTCCACTCTCCCCTACTCACACTATGCTCCAGTAACACAGATCTCCTGGCTGTTCTTGGAAAACTCCAAACCCTTCTTCTCCTAGCACTTATCATTGCTGCCTCCTTCTCATTAGGAAGGTCTCAGTTCCAACATCACCTCCTCTAGGAGGCCTCCCCTGATTACACTTCTAAAGCAACCCTACCCACCCCCAGTAGCTCTATCCCATGGCCTTGTTGTATATCCTTCGTAGCACTCATTACTCTGAAAATAAGTTGTCTATTTACACACATGTCATCTGTTTCCCCCGCTGGACTATGAGTTCTATAAAGGCAGGGACCTTGTCCATTCACTCACAGTTGGATCCCCTGGCAAGAAGCACTATGCCAGGTATGTAGTAGGTACTCAGTAAATATTTGTTGAGTGAATGAATGGTGAAAGGGCAAGCAAAGGCCCTGCCCTCACGGAGCTTCCAGTCTGTGATCCTTGGTTGATGTTTGCCCAATAAAATAGTGTTTTACAGTTTCCCATGTGATGAACCAGAAAGTTCAGGCCCTGAGACCACACAGATCTGGACTTCTGCCTGTGTCCCTCACTGGTTGTGTGACCTTGGACAGGTCACTTATGTTCTCCAAGCCTCAGTTTTCTCTTCTGCAAAATGGAAATAATGATCCCAACCTAGCAGAGCTGACGTGAGTCCCATGAAAGATAAAGATGAAGTGCCGCACACAGTGCCAGACCCGGGGAGATGTCAGCTGCATGAGTGTGGGCCCCTTGCAGACTTACTCAGGGCTGCAGGCTGTTCCAGGTTCTGGGGACACAGAAATGACTCAGAATCGGGCCCTGACCTTGAGACCTTCCCAGTGCCCCCTTCCTCCTCCCAGGAAGAGAGGCATACCAGTGGGAGTTCTTATCTGCTGAGATCATTGCAGCGAAGGAGGCAGCCAGAGCCACCGTGTGACCAGGACAGTGTGTGTGCGTGATCCCTGCGGAGAAACTGAATCTGGATCCACTTCTCTGCAGCACCTCCTCTCCTTATTTGGAAGCCCCTCTCCTGTTTCTGCCTCCCATGTCTGTGTAAACACACACACGCATATACACGGATGCGTGTACAGACAAACCCATATCCACACACTTCCACAGTCGCTGGCCCACAGACATAGACACTTGACGGGGATACACAGGTACATAAAGAACCACACACACAAGCCCAGGACACAACCTCCCTCCATTTTTTCTGGTCCAGTGGGGACCTGTCTGGTTTATCTGTCAGTCCTGTCACCTCCCGCTCTAGGCTGAGGTCAGGCACAATCCCTGCAGGTTGACAGGAGACAGCCCAGCACTGCCCTGCTGCAGGTCTTGAAGGCAAGGAGCCCTGGCAGCCACTCCAGACACCCAGAAAGCACAGCACCATACCCTGTATCCACACACCCAGGCTGGTGGACAGGCAGGGGGGCCTGAGAAGAGCTGCTCCCAGCTTCCTTCCCCAGTGGAGGGAGAAGGGGAATCCCTCAGGGAGGGCCTGGGACACTTGGCAGGCATGGGGCACACTGGCAGTGGGGGGCCAGTGTGTTCCCACCATCTGGGATGCCCCAAGTTCTCTGCCCCAGGCTCTGTGCCACCTGGATCCTGCTGGACTGGACTTGTGCCAAACAGGACACAATGAGCATAGCCAGCAGGACTAGTGGTGACCTAGAGGTCTAGAGGGACCAGCTCATCCTTTGAGCCCCTCTGTGGGTTGGACACTGTGTCAGCTGCTTTTAACTTGTCACAATTAACCCTCGCAACAACCACACCTTAAATTGGTGTGGTGGCCCCGATTTCACAGACAAGGAAATTGTGGCTTGGAGAGAGGACCCAGGCAGCCCCTCATTCAAGAAGGCCTTGCCTCAGTCCTGCCTCGTCTCATCCTCCTTGCCACCCACTAGAGGACAGACCAAGCGCCAAATGTGGAAAATAATTTATTTCAGGATTAGAGCTGATCTTCCAGAGAAGACCAGCTCCCTCGGGGTGAGAGATTTGAGGGCTCTGACTCCCAGGCATGGTCCCTGCGAGAAGAGGCTGAGGGCTGGACTCCCAGATTTCAGGGAGGCAGTCAGAGTTGCTGAGGGTGTTGGGAAGGACATTGCACGGGACCACTGACACCTACACACCTCCCTGGCAGGCACAACCACACTCCTCGCTGACATACCCCAGGAGAACATCCCTCTCGCTTGAACATACACCACCTCATGCTGGCAGTAAAGCAGTCACTGCTGGGCCTTCTGTCTCACTGCCAACCCTGGCACAACTCTGATCTCTGGGGGTCCCGGCTTGGGGGCGAGGCCTGCGGATGAGGAGGGGTCGGGGAGGGGAGAAGTTTCCTGAGTGTTGTGGTTGGAGGGGAGAGGCCCTGGGGTGCGTCGCCGAGCCCGTGTTCTGCGTGTCAGAGTGGGAGTGAGTGGGGCTGAGCTCCGGTACACGTGTGGGTGGTTGTGTGCGTCAATGTGTGGGGGGAGAGTCTGTGTGTGTATATGGTATGCCTGTGCGCAGGTTTTGTGTGTGTCTGCCTAGGCCTTGTACGTCAGAAGCCTGGGCCTGGCTCTGGGGATCTCTGCTCTGTGTGTGTGTGTGTGTGTGTGTGTGTGTGTGTGTGTCTTATAAGCAGGGTGTGTGGTGTTTCGTGCATTTATTTTTCTGTTTGTATATATGTATGGTGTAGAATGCACACGTGTGTGATGCCAGGGTTTTTGCATCCACTCAGTGTCTGGGTGAATGTGGGGTGTTGACAGGGCAGCGTTTGTGTGTTGTTGGAGTGTGGGTGCAACCAGAATGTGTGATGTTTCTTTGTGTTCAATGTGTGTGTGAGCCTGTGTGTGTGTGTAGGGGAATGTGTTCAGCCTGTGTGTGTCTGCGCCTTTGGGTGGGGTATGAGTCAGGGTGTATGGCTTTTGCAGGCGTATGTGTGACTGTGTTTCTGTGTGTCAGTGTTGGGTATACATCTGGCTGTGTGCCAGCCTGTGGTGTGTGTCCCTGTGTGTACTTGGAGGTGTTGACAGGCCTTCAAGTTGGGAGGGAAGGCTGTGTATGATACTATTTGGTGTGTGTCTGTGAGTGGTGGTGGGCCCCGGTGTTATATATATGTGCCTCCACGAGGAGTGTGGATTAGTGTGTTGTGTATGTCTGCAGATCTGTACGTGTGACACTGTGATTCTTGTCTTTCGGGACTTTTTGAACTAATGCTTCCCAGGAAGCCTCCCCCACCTCCCCAGGCTGAGATCTTGGCCATGCTGTACACTGCCAACCAGCTTGGCGAGCTCTGCACTTGCCTCGGTGGGGGGAGCTCTCCTGAGGGAACCCAGAAACTGCCTGCCACCGGGTCAAGGTCACATAGCGGGAGGCACAGGGGCTCCTTCTCCTGCGGTGCCCAGTACCCCTCCCCTCTTACAAAGGGCCCTAACGCCGAGGCCGCCCGCGCGCCCCGCGCCCTGCCCAGGTCTCCCCTGAAATGAATTTTAATTTCCGCTCGGGGTGGCAGCCCCAATGAGTCCCGAGCCAGCAGAGGCGGCGGCGGGGTGCGGGGCCGCGGGCCGCTGGTGGCGGAAGGGAGCCGGGATTTGAATTTCAAAGGCGGCTGGGCCCGTGTGCGTCTGCGTTGTGCGATGGTGTGTCTGCTAATACGCGCCTGCGTGTGTCGCGTGTCTGGGTCAACGTGTTGTGTGACTGCGCCTCTGTGGGAGCCCTTGCGTGGGCTGCGAGTGTCAGTAAGCCCGAGTGTTGGGGGGGTCTCCGTCACTGTAGGAACGTGCCCGGGAGCGTGTCGGTGTCTGTGCGCGCTTGTGGACAGCCGTTTGCATCTGCGTGTATTTTTAGGACGAGTCTTTACGAGCGTGTGTGTGTCGGTGCGTTTGGGTGCTCGCTGTCTCTGTCACTGAGTGGACGTCTGCAGGGGTGTGAGGGTGTGTCAGTGTGTCTGCGCACGTGTGGACGAGCGTTTGCATCTGTGAGTCTGTGTGGGCGTACATTTGTAGGAACGAGTCTATGCGCGTGTCTGTCTTTGTGTGTCCGCCCCCCAGCCCCTGCGTGAGTCTGCGAGTGTGTCCGTGCGTTTGTGTGCTTGGGTGTCTGTGTCATGGTGTGTTTCCGCAAGCGTTTGCGCTTGCGGGGGTAGGTGTGTCTGTGCTAGCGTGCAGCTGCCGGAATGGGTGAGCGTGAGCGTGCGGTCGGGGCACGGCGCACGGAGCGCGGGGTGGGGGCGGGGAAAGCAGGCCCGCGCCCCCCACTGCCGCCCGCGCGCCCCGTGCTGTGTGTCAGCGCCGCCGCTGGCCCTTCCTGGGCGCCCGCAGGAGGCTGAGTGAACGGCCCTCTCCTCGCAGAGACCTCGGGCCAGGCCGACTCCGGAGGGCGAGCTAGCCCGTCGCCAGTCCAGGGCACCCCACCCCCCTCGCCGCTCTTCCCCTAGCGGCCCAGCTCGCCGACCCGCGGGCGCTCAATGGAATCTTGGAGGCAATGGCCGGAGAGGATGGGCCGTTAGCCAGAGGGCCGGAGCGGCGCCCATTTCACGCTCTCACTCTTCTCAGGGCATGGGAGCAGCTCATCCATCTTGGGCAATAGGCCTGCGCTGCTGTGAGATCTTCACCGACCTGTGGCTGCACTAGAGACTCAAGCTAGAGGGCAGGAAGGACTGCCGGGTCCCTAGGGGGCGCTGTCTTTTAACAGGCACGTGCACACACGAGCCCTAACTCAGACACCTGGGCACATGCCCAAGCACACCTAACACACACAAGGATGTGGGACAGGCCCCTGACACTGGGCTCAGGGGGCAGGCCCACTGGTGCACATCTAGGAGTGCACACACTCACACACACACAATAATCCAGAGACACAGGCAAGTTCATGTGCACATCTCACATTCACTTGAACAACCTTACCCCTCCCTGGGTTTTGGACCCTATGAAGGGGGATGAGGCTCAGAAGTCCTAGAGCAAAGGGGCAGCCTGAGTCACTCCATGTTCCCTTTACTCTGGCAGGCCCTAGATTGGGCCCTGACAGGGATGGTTCACCCTGCATCCTCTCTCCCAGAAGCTGGAAGGGGGGGGGCACAAAGACCCCAAATCCAGTTATTCCCATAATGTGCCATCCCACAGCCAGAGGCAGGCAAGAGCCAGGGGCTGCCTCCTCATGGGGGCCCCCCAGGGCCTGGCTGGGCACAGGGAGGTGATGTCAGGATGCTCAAAGGACAATAAAAGAGGAACTAGGGATGGAATGATGGTGTCAGATCCTCCTTCCCTGCCAGATTGGGAGCATTTTGAGAAGGGGTAGGGGCTGACTCCTCCCAGCAAGGCTCAGCAAGGGGCCTGGTACCAAGGGGCTGCTCCAAAAACACTATCGACTGAAGAAAGGAGAGAAAGAAATGAGTCTGAGAATGCAGAGGATCACCTAAGGGCTGAGGGAACACCATAAAGAGGCACAGATAGTATATCCAGGCTCTGTGCACACCTCTGTGCGTGCCGGGGGGAGGGCTGGATCTGGGGGAGGACATGTGAAGCTGGGGTCAGGCTGGAAATACATCACTGAAAGCCTTGTAAGCTAAACCAGAGGTAGATTTTACTCTGAAAGCAACAGAGCTTTATGAAAGGTTTTGGACAGGAAAGAGTCACAGTAGAGTTCATTTAAGGAAAGACAACTGGGGTAACTGGAAGGTGGATTTGAGGAGTCCGGATTGGAGAAGGGGACTGGTTAGAGGCTCATTTGTTTGTTCATTCATTCATTCCTTCAATGACTATTTCTTGAGAGCCTACTAAAAGTGTCTTTCCACGAGTGAGTGAAATGGATACAATCTAGGACCTCAAGGAACTTCTAGAACCTGACCACATAACTGCTGTGTTTCTGTGAAGCTTACCTTCTAGTGGGGGAGGGGAGGCAGACACAAAAGCATAAAAATACATGGCATGTTAGTGTTGATAAGTAGAAAGAAGGAAAAGAGTGTCGGGTAGGGAGGCAGGAGTGATAGAGGAGCACAGGGGGCTACTTTAGGTAAGGGGGTCAGGGAAGGTATCTCTGAGAAGGTGACGTCTGAGCAGAGACCTGAAGGACATGAGGGATATTTGGAGGAAGAGCTGTCCAAATAAGGGAAATTTCCAGTGCAAAGGCCCTGAGGGGGAGCGTGCCATTTACCCAGATGGGGAAAGACTTGTGGGAAGTCGATGATTCCTATTTTGGACATGCTGCGTTGAGGTGCCTTCAGGACATCCAGGGACAGTGACCAGGAAACAGGAGAGATTTGGGTATAGACAGTGATTAGAGAGAGTGGAACCTTGGGAACTGATGCAGTAGGAGAGATTAAGGATAGACTGCGGGGAAGAGGATGGGGAGCAACTCGAGGCATGAGAGTCAATTTTGGAGAGACTGGCTGCTAGGGATGGGGAGTGGGGCGTGGGGATCATGTAACTAAAATGGCATCCCAGAATGGTCCTGGTATTAGCTGCCCCTCCTCCTGGTCCTGCCTGGGCCCACAGCCTCTCCTCATTTGCCAAACTACCCTCCTGCCTGGGAGATAGCCAGGGAAACAGGCTAGGATGTTGACAGGAGCCCCTTTCAACATGACCTCCTGTGGTCCCCTGGGCTCCCTCTGCCCCCATCCTGGCCATCAGAGCCAACCTGTCCGCTTCTGGTGCTTCCTTCCTCTCACTTGAGACTGAATCCTCAAGTAACTCTGCAGCCCCCTCACCTGTTATCAGTCCTAGGGAATGAGGGAGCCTGGATTGAGAGTCTGGAGGGCCACAGACTTCCTAGATGGCCTCTGAGCCTCAGTTTCCCATTGTGTTGGGATTTGGAGGGACAACATCTTAGCAGGACCTTCCAGCCTTAACATGATCAGAATCTTTGAGGTTCTTTGATGACATTTCAGCTGGTTTCAGTGTCTGCTGCTAACTGTTCAACAACTGGCTCTGGGTAGCGAATGGGGACGTGTAGCCTTAACTTGTAGCATTTGCCAATTTCCATGGTGTAAATGCTCCCACGATGGCCAATTTAAACTACCAATGTGAAGTCAACTGGCTGGCAAAATTCCCACACATTTAACAATCGGCTCTCGCAAGCTGGCATGAGCTGGCTCCAACACCCTTGCCAGACCCTTTCCAGAGAGATAGAATGGGCAAAAAGCCTGGGGTGGAACTTGGGGGATCTGCCCATAGGTGCGGAGGGAGGAAAGCCAGGCTTTCCAGCTTCCCCATCCTCCCTCTCAATGCCCAAGTCATTCCCCAGGGAGAGGCTCAGAGCCTTTTGTCTGCCCCCTTTTCTCCTCTGACTTTAACCATTTGACATCCTTCCCAGGCCCTCTGCCCACTGCATTGCCTGCTCAAAAAGTGGGCTGGTACCCACAGCCTTCCCCCCTTTCCCTACCTTCCCCCTAAAGGACTCCTTTATTTGGAAATAGAGGTCATGCCATCCTGACCCACAGCCAGACCACAGCTGTAGTCACTGTAGACGGGTGACCTGGATATCTGGCTCAGCTCTGCCACCAGCCCCCAGGAGGTGCCTCCCCCTGCCTGTCCTCAGTTTCCCCATCTGTAAGATAGGCAGCAACTGCTGGCCTCTCCAAAGGCCCTTTCAACTGTGAGATTCTGCCATTTCTATCATCCCTTGTCAGCCCTGATGGCAGCTCAGGGCCTCCTCTCTCAGACACATTTCCCCAGCCTCCTAGACCCTCCCTGCTCCAGCGGCCCCCTACTGCCTCTGGCTCCCCAGGCTCCCCGATAAGGGGCCCAACTAATTACATTAGGATTTCATGCCAATTAGCAAACAATTACACGGGCAAATTGGTGCCTAATTTGGAGCAATAACAACAGCTCCATTGGCCGAGGTGAGATAGCTGCAGACAAGACTGTTCACCCGGCCTGCCCCTATCAGAGGCCCTGGAGGGTGGGAGCCAGCTTCTACCCTGACTTGGACCAAAGTCTGCAGTTCTCCTTTAAGGATCTTTAAGCTACTGTTTATGCTGATGACATGGTCTGCCCAGGCCTTTGCTAAGAGAAGGGCATGGAAGAAAGCGAAGGAAGGTGGGCTGTGGGGATAGAGGGGAGCTGAGGCAGACAGGGCTGGTTTCACTGAGGAGGTGGGGAGGATCTGGGGGGACAGCGAGGAGGGAAGATATGGGGGGATGGTAATTAACATGAATAAAGGCTTGGATGCTGGAATGGGTCATATGAGCTCAGGACTAACAGAGAAACCAGTGGCTCAGAGCACAGGATGGTGGGGGGAGCTGAGGCCTCAGAGGAAAGTAGGGCCAGACTGGGAATTTAAACATTCTCCTGGAGGCTGTGGGAGCCACAGGGGGCTCAGGGTGGGAGGAGGAGACTGTGCTGAGATGCATCTTGGTCTCCTGACCTTGGATCACTGGCAACCACCCATCCCACTGACAGCTGCCATGGGGTCCCATCTGGTCTCCCTTCTTAACATCTCTGGAACCCGCTGCCCTTGTTCCGGACCACAGAGACCATAGCAGTAGCTGCCAATCCTGTCCTCCATCCCCTGTCCATATTTCCCCAAGTGACCACCCAAAGGAACAAACCCAACCATATTCCTCCTTTGCTTAAACCCTCAATGGCTCCCCAGTGCTCTCAGGATAAAGTTCAGACTCCCCACCTCAGCAGTCGTTGCCCTTTACCATTTGGCCCCTGAAGACCTCCCAGCTCTCCCTGTCTTTCTCACCTCCACACCTTGTGTCCTAGGAACCAGACCCCATTTCTTGATGGTGCCAGGCTCTTTCTCACCTTCCAGCCTTTGACCATGCTGTTCCCTCTGCGTGGATTGCTCTGCCAACACCCCTCCCTTGTAACTGAATGCATCTTTCCAGGCCCCTCCCCTGCCTCCCAGGTTCCTCCAGGAAGCACCAGTTCTTCTCCCCTTCGAGCTCCCTTTGTAACCTCCGCTTCTGTGGGACCTTTCACTCTGTAGCGGAGCTTTGGTATCAGCACCTGCCTGTCCCACTGGACTCGGAGCTGCTCATGGGCAGGGCCTGGAGCAGATTCACTCCATGTCTCCTTCATCCAGCACGGAAAATGAATGAACAGAGAAGATAAAGAGATGGGATAAAAACATTTTTCCCTGAGGATAGTGGGGAAACTGAGGCAGGGAACCAGAGAAGTATTCCTGAATCTGGGAGATGCTGCACTTGGAAAAGAAAGTGGAGTCAGCTTTCAGCCCTCGGCCCACTGGAGCCAAGCTCTGCCCCCATCCCTCCAGGTTTTTTCCTGAACACCCTCACAAAACTCGGAGCACCTTACTTCAACCCACTCTTATCCAGGTGTGTTCATCTCTGCTTTCAACAAATGAGATAAAGAAAGCCCCTACTAAGCTAAGGATACCAAACAACAACAACAACAAGGCAAGTCTCATGAGGGCAATGGCACAGCAAACTGAACTGCAGCATGAAGGACTGTGGGCAGACTCAAGGAGGAACCATCTGACCATCAGGGCTCAGCCCCTAAAATGATCCCTAAAGGGAAGACTAATGGGGGAGGGGGTCAGAGGGTGGGGGTCTTGTCCTATCTAAGGGAGACCAAGCAGAGGCCAGGGATGGAATACAGACCTTCCCAGAGGCAGGGGGATGACCTAGCTAACTTTCCTGGGAGCTTGGTTCTCACTTGGGGGTCTGCCACTCCATCTCAAGGCCCATCACTCACGTTAATTACCGAGAAAAAGCCGATTTCTCCTCATTTCCAGACTCCAAATGACAGTATCATTAGGCTGGTAATGTGCAGAGAAATTGTGCGTGTCTGTCTTGGAACATGTCCTGAGCCAGAATGGGTAAGGGTGCCCCCCGCCAGGGTTTGTCTCCAAGATGCTCCCTGTGGCAGAGTGCCAATCTCAGGAAGAGATGCTGTGCCACTAGGGCAGAGGTGCTCTCCCTCTCTGTTCAGTGGGCACCCATGATGGTGATTAAACCATACCAGGTGTGGTAACAGCCCACAACACACAACCTTGCCAGATGTGAACAGAGTCAGCAGTTCCCCTCTCGGACTTATACAAGGGCACAACCCCCATTGTCTCAGCTGATCTTGAACTTGGGCCTCTCTGCTGCCATAGCCCAGTCCTGCCCAGACCCTTCGCTCGATGCTCCCTGCCCACCTCTGGACCAAGAAGCATCTGGGCACCATCTTGTCTCTGGAAGGGGGTACTCGGCCATTCCTGCACGTTCCTTCCTCCCTCAGCAAAGCCAGCATCCCAAGCGTGAGCAGACCTCAAATAATAGACACTTGCTCACAGCCCTTTATGTGCCTCTCCACACTCTTTATTGTGTTGAATCCTCACTCAAACCCACTTAACATATGAGGAAACTGAGGCCCACACAAGTGAAATGATTTGCCCGAGTTCAAGCCTCAGAGCTAAGCTTGACCCCAGGTCTGCCCACTGTCCAAGCTCAGGTTGAAGACACCCTCAATTCAATCCATCTGGTACTCTGAGAACACGTCCTCTGACCCTGCTCCTGATATAGAGAATTGGACCCAAACACGCTCTGCCCTCAAGAGCTGAGCTTGGTGAGAAGACGCAGGATGTAAAAACATAATTATAGCTCAGTGTGATCTGTGCATGACACAAAAGAGGAAACACAAAAGGTTCATTCTCACCAGCAATCAAAGACGTGCGAATTAAACAATACGATGCAGTTTTACCTACTGAAATTAATACAGTTTGTTTTTTTAAAGACAGCACCAGTGTTGGTGAGAACTGAAATCTGAGGCGCCCTCAGACTCCACTGACGGAAGAGTAAATTAGAACAACTTTTCTGGAAGGCCACTGGGCCATGGTGTCAAGAGCTTTAGAAACAGACAGACCCGTTGGTCCTGTGGATCTACTTTTAGGAACTCAATCCAACAAATAACCAAAGATGTTGGAAAAAAAACCACACGTAAGGATGCTTATTGCCATTGTTTATAACTGTGAAAAATTACAACCAACATAAATGTCTAGCAATAGAGGGTTGGTTAAATAAATTATGATATAGCCATATATAAGAATATTATGTAACCATTAAAAGTCATGTTCTTGAAGAATTTTTAATAACCTGGCAAAAATGCTCACTATATAATGATAGGTGAAACAAAGCAAGAAACAAACTTTACATATAAGATGTCCTTAATTTTAGAAAGAAAATATTTAATCAATTCATTGAAAGAAAGTCTGGAAGGAAATAAACCGAGAGTTAATCTGAGAGGACTATGGGTGATTTTTTGTTTCAATCAATACTTTTGTGTTTCTTCTAAATCTCGTACAAATTTTTTGGGAAAAGTCATTAGAAATACATGCAATGTATGTGGGCATCCCAGGATGTTATGAGAACACAGAGGCTCCTAACCCAGCCTGGGGGCAGTCAGGGAAGTCTTCCTGGTGTAGGTGATGCCTGTGCTGAGTCTCAGAATGAGTAAGCTTTATCCAAAGGAGGGAGGATTGGTTCTAGGCTAGGAAACAGTATATGCAAAGGCACAGAGGTAGAAGAGATCCTGACCTCTTCTGGAAACTCTTGGTAGCTTGTGTGGCTGGGTGAAGGGGCAACAGGTAAACCCAGGCGGTGAGCAGAGCAGACTGGAAGACGAGGCTGAGGAGCTGGTGCTTTGCCCTGAGAATAAAGTCGAGTATTGATGGTCCTAAGCGGGGGATGTAACAGGATCCGAGCTGTGTTTTAGAAAGATCATCCTGGCCACAGAATGGAGAGGGGTTAGGGCATGGGAGATAGGGTGAGGCAAGATGTGGAACCTAGAAGCGGGGGGAGAGCTGTTAGGAGGCTGTTGCATCGTCTGGGTGGAGAAGGGGCTGGCCTGGGCTGGGTGGTGGTGGCAGAGAGGAAGAGAGGAGGGGCCGGCTGGAGCAGTGATTATGAGGAGATTTGACAGGACTTGGTGATTAATTGGAGAGGGGAGGCTACGTGGGGGCGGGGCGGCTCTGCCTCTGCCCATGACTGTAGCGCACACACACAGGTGCGCACGCAGAGATTTAGATTGCACAGTTGCGAGAGTGGCTTTCTCCCCCATTTCCCCAGAGGGGCAGATTTGGGGCTTATTTGATATTTGGCTGCAGACCCTGGAAGAGACGCTGACCTTGGCCCAGTCACCACACCGGACCTCTGCCTCACCCTGGGCACCCCAATGCCTCTGTACTCCCAGCCTGCAGCCCCCGGAAAGTGGGGGTGGGTCGGGTTAAGGGAAAGCCCACGGGGATTGGGGGGACATGAGCAAGAGCAGGCGTAGAAAGGCCACAGCTAGGACAGGACATAGATGTACTGTCACACACATGGACCTGGATCCACAGAGAAAGAATACAGTCCCCATGGGGATTCTGAGAGTCAAGTCACAGGCAGCGATATACACGAAGACACAGCCTGACGTAGGCTGTCAGACACAGGCCCTGTCGCACACACAGTCACACACCCACAGTCAGACAGCCCCAGACTGGTCTCACACTCAGGCCATTGTGCTCAGCTGGAGCCCCCAAGGTCCTCCTGGCTGCTCCACCCCCAGCCCCTCACCCCCCACTCCCTCCTCAGGAGGACAGGACAGAGGGCTGGCAGAGGGACCAGCAGCCAAACGGGGCAGCCCAGCCAGGAGGGAGGCCTCTGAGAAGGGGTTGCCAAGGCAACAGGCTCCTGCAGAACCAACCAGGGGCTTAGATTCTCGACTCTTATTTTTAGAAGTTGGGCCTGGGCTGGTTGGGCCAGCCAGCGGGCCGGGCTCCCCCCCGGGGCAGTGCCTGAAGGCATAGACGCCGGCCTCCACCCCCCTGGAGGGTTCTGGTAGGGACTGCCCAGGCCGAGGCTTCTTCTACACACCTCCAGCCTCCTTCCTCAGAGTCCTGCCCTGGGCAGGATTTTCTACTCCCTTCTGTCTTCACACAGACCCAGAGTCCTTCTACCAGCACTATCCTCCACCCTCCAGGCCCCAGTAATTGCGACACAGCCTGCCCTGCCAGTCTGTTGATGCCTGTGGCTTAATTTGTGGTGTGTTGGGGAAGAAGGGGTGGGGGGCGTGGCCAGATTTCTGCGGTAGAGTGTGTGGGGCTTGTGTCTGACTGACGTGTGTGCATCTTAGGGGCGACCCTCACCCTCAACTCTGTGTGAATTCCCTCTTCTACAGGGCTAAAACAGAGCGCCCCCTATCTCCCAGCCCCACCCACCACCCCCATCCCTAGCCCCCACCCCTGCCGGGATCTCCTGAAAGTGGGGGGACGGCAGAGATCTCAAGCTGGAAGCTGGTGGAAAGCCTGGACCTTGGTGTCCCCCCTTGTCCAGACCCTCCCTGTTTCTGAGCAGATGGCTCCCGACGGGGACAGAGCAGTGGTGGCAAGGACAGGGAGGGACCAGACAGACCCGGGTGGACGGAGACTGGCGGAGGGGGGTTCCGGGGAGCTCGAGGGAGCTGACTTTATGGTGACTCCTCCAGCTGCTGGGGATTTCTCTGTTAATCTGGGACTGCTCCGTTTGCATCTCATTTGCCTATATTTGCATAACAAGGGCCTGGCTGGCACCGGAGATCGAAATTCCTAGCCTGGGTAATTGTGTGAAAAAGCCTCTGCAGACTGAGCAGGAATCCTGGGGCCAGGGAAACCAAGGCAGGGAGCTGAATGTGTTGATGTTACCTGTCTCCATTCAATCCCAGGAGCCTCCACTTCTTCCCTAATCCGTGCTGCAGGAGGGGTGGGGATGTCAGTGGGAATGGGGTGGGAGGGGCGACAAGATTGAGAATCAAGTCATCCTTGAGAGCCCCCGGCACCCTGATAGAGCTGGGCACAGAGCATGCTGCTGGGTGGGAATGGCCTGAATCTGGTAAGGGCAGAGTTGGCAGTGGGGAGGGGGAGGTAGAACTCTGCCCCTCCCATCAGCCCCTGACCCCCACAGTCCTCACCAGTCTGGTTAAGAGCTGACTCTAGCCAGAGTGCCTTGGATCATATCTTGATCTGATCTGCCACTCCAATACTCTCAGACCTGGGCAACCGAGGCCCCTGCCCTGCCCCCCTGCCCCCCACTTTGGCCCTCTTCTGCATGGGATAAAGAATCTGAAGGTCCACAGGCCCACAGGGTTGTGCCCACCTGGAGCTCCAGCCCCTTCTAGACCATACCCCAACTTAGGACCCCAGAACTCCCTCCCCAAACAGCCCTAAGCCAGCTGCCAGGGCCTGGGTGGCCTATTTCCCACGTCCTTTCTCCTCAAGCCCAAAGGGTGGCAGAAAGGTGGCTATTTGCCAAGAGTGTGGACCAAGCAGGGACTAGAGTGTTGGGGCGTCCACAGGCCTGCATACAAGGCCCCTCACAGGAGGGGTGGAGGGCTGGGGGCCTCCTTTTGTATTCTTGCCCTAGGCTCTTTAAACATTTGAGGTGGCTCTGACAAGCTGTTTGACCTTAGGCAAGTTACTAACCTCCTTGTGCCCCCAGTGGGGTTAATAATAGTACCTGCCTCATAGAGTTGTTATGAGGATGAACTGAGTTAATTCATGTAAAGCACTTAGAATGGAGCCCGGCACAGAGTGAGAGCGTATAAGTGTTAGCTATTATTATCTATTAGCCTGGGATTTGGCTTTTTTCCCACCAGCTGCAGAAGAAGCACCTTTTCTTTCACTTTGAGAGACTGAGGAAGAAGTAAGGGATGGGGACATCCCTTCCACTCCTTCCCCCTCCTCCCTCAGAGCCCAGACCCCACTTTTCTCCCTCCCCAGCTAAACACCCCCAGGCTAGGATGCCAGGAGGGCAGCCAGGTCATTGGACTGAGTGTAATGATTTATTTAATGTCCGTATTGGTTGAATGAATGAGTGAACAAATGAACAAATGAAAAACAAAGATTGAATGAATGAATGAATGAAAGTCAAACAGCAGGCTGGATTGACTGACAGAAGGACAGACTGACAGGCAGATGTTTTCGCTCTGGGGGCCCTCAGATCTGATTCCCTGAACCACATCATTGTTTCCTGTCTGCTTTCATTAGATGCTGGCAGGCAGAGAAGTAGATGAGGGGCCTGGCCAGGCTCTCTACAAGGTCACCCCTGGCTGTGGTGAGCAGCTCATGCCTGGGGAGGGGCCGTGCCTGTCTGTATCTGGGTCCTTTGTGTCCTGTGGAGGTCTGAGTGTGTGTCTCTGTGTCTGTGTGTCCCTGCCCAGAAGCTCCCCCCTGCCCAGCAACGAGGGGCCCTGGAGCAGGCGGCATCCAGGTCTAGGGTAGGGGGTTGGGGAGGCTGGTGAGCCTCATTACCTCTTTATTTACACCCCTGCCCCCTCCAGCAGAGCCAGGCCTCAGTGCACCCGCCTGTCAGCTGGCGGGTTATCGGTGATGGAGAGCTCTCCTGGGGCCTGGCGGCCTCTGCCATCTGGCTAGGCTGTTGGAGAAGGTGCGGGGACCCGTCATAGGACACCCCTCTGGGCCCTCAGGCTTGGCACTAGGCTCGTCTCAGAGGGTGATGGGAGTGTGGGCATGTGGGAGTGCAGGTGTGCGTGAGCATCGCTGCACGTGTGCCCCTGTGTGTGTGATTTTGAGTGTGTGGTAAGACTGTGTGTGGGCGATAAGTCTGGATGTGACTGTGAGTAGGACTTTATGTGTTTGTATTCGTGATTGTCTATGTGTGTGTGTCTGCATGACTGTATCCTCGTGGTCTGGGGTCTCTGTGTATGATGGCATGCGGACCAGACCGTGGGCTACGTGCATGGGTCTTGGTCTGGCGCTTTTCCATGGGAAGCTCCGAGGTGGAGACAGGAGTCGGGAGGGCTCAGGCCCAGTGGGGACCCGAGCTGTGGCCTTGAGAGGAAGGTGCCCATTCTCAGTGAATTCCTGGCTCGGCTTTTCAGTTAGGAGGAATTAACCTCCAGGTCCATTTCTTTAGAAACTGTTCTCATTTCTCTCCTCCTGTCTGGGTAAGACCCAATAGTGCCGAGTCCCACTCGAGGGCCTGGAAGTCCCTCTGAGAAAACCCAGTCAGCCCGAGGAGTCCTAGGGGCTCCCTGACTCCTCAAGCCCCGTTCCCTGGAGGTGGACCGTGGTTTCAGGCATCATCAGAACTCCCAGCTCCCCGGGAAGCATCCCGTAGAGACTCCCCTCCCCTTCCCCAGCACAGAGACAGGACACACATAAGCCACTCTGAGGTACAGTCACACAATTACCCAGACGTGGGCATTGGCATAGCAGCGCACATGAACCAGAAACCCACATGTGTAGCCACAGATCCACTGGACACATGCATATATACACATACCCATGCGTACATCACGGCACACAAACCCTCATCCAGGCACACGGATGTACAGGCACATGTATGTTTACACCCAGGAACATGTCCATACATTGGTAAAACACACTCTTACAAGGACACACATGCTTAGAGTTACATGCGTGCAGACATGCTTGCATGTGTCCACACACATTCCGTCCCCTCCCACCCTCACTCCATTTCTCTCAGTCCAATGCCCTGCTGTAGCTCTCACTCACTGTGGATGACTCTTTGCAAGCTGGGCATCAAAGGAGGGCAGATGCCATATGCCTAGGGGAACTTATGACTATGTAGTTGTATGTGTCTACATGTCCAAATTTGTATATGTGTGTCACTGTATATCTGGTACTCTGTGTGGCTCTAGCTCTGGGTAAAACAGAGAAGTGTCTCTTTGTGACACTGCGGGTATTTTTCCGCGTATGTCTGTATGTAATTCTAGCAGAACTTATGTGTAGCTGTGTGTACCCATTTGTGTAAATGTGAGTGTGGGTGACAGAGGGGGATTTGTGTATCTGTGTGACTGCATTTTGTGGACTGTCTCTCTTAGCATGTCTGTATATGTATGCCTATGTGCATGTTGGCATCTATGTGCATTTCTCATGTGTATATGGCTCTGTGGTCTGGAATCCACAGGCTGGCTGGACTGGCTCCCCTCCCGGCAGAGGCTGTGGCCCGGGGTGGGCCAGGTGAGACTGGACTGATCCCCCAGCCATTGACAGTCGTATTTACAGAGCTCTGAGTAGGACGTAATTGCTTCTATTAATCTTTCTCCGGTTGTTAATTGCTCACTTATCGGGTTGTGTATTATGCTGACTGTTGCTCTTAATTCGCCTCCATAGCTGCAGGTGTTTGCTGCCTTATTAACTGTTAATCGGCGCAGCTAGGGATGGAGACTTAATTGGCCCCCAGAGTGGGACACAAGTGGGCCAGCCGGGCACTGCCAGGCTCTCAGCCTGTCCCTGGAAGCTTTACCTGTGGAGCACAGGTGGCTACCAGGAAAGGAGTTGGCCCCCGGCCATCCGCCAGCAGACAGCAGTCCTGCATACAGCCGTCAGAGTGACAACTGCAGGGTACTGCCCCCATGGAATCCTTCCTCCTCCACGAAGCCAACCAACCAATCAAAACCCAGCTCCTACACTCCCTCTCCATCACCAACAACTTTTGTCTACCCAGGATAGGAGCCAACCTCATTTATTTTAAATATCTGAACCTAATTGAGGACTAAGGGACCAACAAAGAGTGGAACAGGTTCTCCTTTAACGCCTCCTCTGCCTCCCCTCCGACCCTAGCAGTCAAGCTGTTAAGGTTCCAGAGCCACTGGGAGAAAGGAGAACAACAAGGAGCTTCTGCCAGAGCAGGAAGGTGAAGTTAGACCCAGGAAGGACTTCCCAGCTTTTGAAGAGGCTTTCTGGAACAATTAGAGTTCAAATAAGAACAAGAACTTCCAAGAGGAGATCTGCTGCTCCATCCCAGCCATGCTCAAGGAGCCCTCAGCCTCTGCTTTCACAGCCCCAAATCAGGGACCTCACCTCCTCCACGGCACTGCTACACAGCTGCAGCAGTGACGGGGTTCTCTCTACTGAGCTGACTTCTGCCTCCCCCTGCCCGGCAGAGGAGTCCCAATTGTCCACAATGGGGACACTGAGGCCCAGAAAGAGCAATGGAGTGGCCCCAGGGTCCCCCAGTCCTCTCTGGCAAAGGCTCAGATATGTGGCTCGCCAAGCACAGTTTCTGCCCTCAGCCTTCCACTGGACCCTGCTCCACCCTAGACATCTCAGTCCTGGAGGAGACTTTCTTGGTCACCACCTCCCAGCCTCGGCTGCCACTGCTGCAGCCGCCTCAGGCTCCTGTGCCTTTGAGACAGGAAAGCAAGGTTTCTGGAAACAGTTGACCCCTGAGACAAGGGTGTAAGAGTGTGAATGTGTGTGGTGGTGGTGATGGTCGGGGGTGGGGGCGGGGGGTGAGGGGGAGGTAGTCCGTGCTTCACCAACCTGGCCTCCAGCCTCCAAGAAAGACAAACAGGCCAACCCATAGTCCTCATCCTGTGCCTCAAATCCAGTCTGCCTTGACATCTGGAAGTACTTCCTGGTCTTTGGTTGTCATGTCTTCAGCTGCAAAACAAGTAGATTTGCTTTAGCTGGGTCCTGAGAGGAGCTGGGCTCTACGGAAGGAGGGAGGGAGCTACCACTGAGTGCCTACTGTGTGCCAGAAACAGCAATAAGTGTATGCAAAAGAGGCATCTCATTGAACCCTCACATAACCTGATGAGTTAGGGATTAGCATCCCCAGATACAGAGAAGGAAACTGAGCCAACAAGAGGGGAACTAAACTTGCCCAAGGCCACACAGACAGGAAAGGGCAGACCTGGGATTCCAATCAGGTCTGTCATTGCCTGGGGAGGCTGGGTGTCTTTGGTCAGGGGTACCTGGACAGATTCATGCTAATGGTTCAATAAGGTGACCTGACCCAGGGCCTGGAGCCCGTGGTCGCTATTACAGTTTACCCACCTACCCCTAATTTGGGAATATTAATATGCAAAACACTCACGCATGCACAGCCCACGTGCCCATCAGGCAGGATGAGACAGAAGCAAAGGGAACTATCCAGGGATCGTTGCCCAAACAAGTTCGGCCCCGCCTCTATGTTAATGACATGCAGATATATGTAAATTTGTACGGGAACTGGCTCAAACCTTTGGGAGCAATGGGGTGACACAGGAGGGGTTGCTATGGAAACCCCAAAGCGACTCCCCTTCCCCCACCGCACAAGCAAGCGCACAGACACGTGCATAAAGACCCAGGGTTCCTTGCTCCAGAGCCCAGAGGATCACGGAGTCGCGGAGGATGTGAACCGGAAGGACCCTTGGAGGCGGTGTCCAGCCCGGGGGAAGCTGAGGCCCGGAGGAAGTCCCCGGGAGAGCAGCATCGTGGGGCGCCATCCACTACAACTGAAGGGAGCTAGGTGGCCCATGGGTCCCTGGAGACTCGTACTCCGGCCTAGCAACGTGAGCCCCCGCCCAGCGTTGCCTAGCAACGTCCCTCGAGCCTAGCAACCGCCGGCCACGCCCGCTAGCAACGGCTCGCCTAATCCGCGCTCCTGGCCTCCTCTGCCAAAAGACAGGCTAGGGGCTTGTGGACTAAGGCCAAAAGGCGGGTGAAGATCATGTTGTCCCGCTCTCAGCCTCGAAACAAGCAGCAGGATTTCGGGGGTCCACCTTTAGCCCTCTCCGCGGGGCGAGGAGGGCTAAATTATGACCCCCATTTACAGAGGGGAAAACTGAAGCTCCGAAAGGAAGTCCCAGCCCAGAGTACAGAGCTTGTTCTTCCCCGAGTGCCCCGGGAAAGCGGCAGAACCTCTCCCGTCTCCCTGAGTGGAAGCCCTGGGCCTGAGGGAAGGGGTGCACAGCTCTCTCCCCCCACCTGCTCCAACAGCGTTAGGAAAAGTATCCATGTTGCCAACTCAGAATCGAGCTGTAGGTTGCATAATAATTTGTATCATTTACATATAGCACGGAGGCTGTGGCGCTCAAAAGCCCTTCGCAGCCGGAAAAGTTCCCGAAGCAGCTCCGCCCCCTTCCCTAGTTCACCCGTCCAGTCCCCTCCCACCCCGCCCCTGCTTCCAATTCCTTCGGCTAAAATCCCACACCTCGCCCCGCCCCCAGCTCGGCCTCCAGTCCTGCCAGCCCCGACCTCCATCCCAAGGCCGAGGGCCCCCTCTGCTGTCAGCTGCGGGTAGGGCAGCAGCAGAGCTCAGGGGGCAGAGAAGAGGGACTCCCCCAAACGACCAACGCCCCATTCTTCCCAGTCCAGCACGGTCCAAGGAGAGGCTAGTACCTGGGTAGACTTCGAGAAGGAGTGGGCAGGGGTACACACCTTCCGACCCGGAGCGGGGGGTGGGGGTGGGGGGTCCTGCCAGAAATTCTCTCCTCCAAGCCAGGCCCTGCTTCTCCGTGCTCAGTTAGGCAGCCAGGGGGCAGACGGTTCCTGGGGTCAGTCCCAGACTCAGTTCTCTGGAGGTACACCCCACAATGAGATGCTTTACAATTGTGGCTGCTGTTAGGAGTTCATTCCAGGCCCCAGGCAAAACAGCACCAGTCAGCCCTAACACCAGCCTCCAATCCCACCCTGAATGTCCACCCCCAGGGCAATACCCTTGCTTTCTCAGTCTCTGGCAGTTACCAAGAGATATAGAGAAGTCATCCTATATGGATCTCCCAACTTCCTCAACTTCCCGTCCACATATGGCATGCAATCACGTGACCCAGGAACCAGGCAAAGAAAGGGTTACTGAGGATCTGGTCAACAACTAACATGGTCTGTCAAATGTTTTTCAGAAGAAACTGTGTGTTCTGTTTTGCAGAAGTTGCTATCTTACAGAGAAACTTACACGTTTGCAGCAAGGTCCCTGCAAAATATTCCAGCCCCAAGCATCCTAAAGCTACCTTAAACTCATTAGCATCTTAAATTCTCCTCCTCTGGGAGGGTCCAAACAGCCATTTTTAGATTACACCATGTATGTAATAGCATGTTTACCTGCCACGCATGCACCCTAAATGAATACAGTTCTTAAACAGTTGTTACAAATAAATCTTGTATCTTCTGCTCTCTTGTGTATAAAGTCTCCACCAGCACTGAGCTAGGGGAGACGCTGCATTGGGAGCTATCCCTGGTGTTCTCCACTGCTTGTGCAAGCAATAAACCTTTCTTCACCTACTTCTGCCTTGGTTGGGCTTTTCTGCTCCGCATTCACCAAGAGAGGAACCCACTGAGTTCAGTTACAATCAGACACACACGCATGATCACAGGCACATGCACACACAGAGACTCGCACAGATGCACACAAGAACACAGACACAGGGAATATGGTAGTGTCCCCCAACTATCGAAAGGAAAAAATCTTGGTAACTGAAACATTTAAAAACCATTGCAACTTGCTCTCCTTTTTCTCCCTGACAATCTCTAGGTGTCTGTGCCCCTTCAAAAGCCTCATTTCTCTCTCTCCCTACCCTAGTCCTGCCTTTTCTCCTGTCACCTTGTCTTCCTCCTAGTTCAGAATACTTGCAAAACGTTTCCAGAACCCACCACGGCAGCCCTGGAGCACAGTGATAGTTCAGGACCTCAGACAAGCAACTGGCAAGGCTGCCTCCTCCATTCCCAGCTCTTTAGCTCTGCCACATCTGTGCACAGAAACTCACAGACACCCCCACCCTAACCCACACCTAGCCTGGCCCATGGTCTCTCCTGACCAGCCAGGAGATGCAGTCTCAACTTTGCCAAATTCTTTATTGAACCAAAAATCAACACCAAGCAGACTGCAGAACAAGAAACTCAAACAGATGACCCTCCCCTTCCTCTGCCTCTGCCTCTCTCCCTGGAACAGCTCAGGGCTCAGCACTGGTGAGGGAATCAAAGCCCCTCTCTTGGTGGGTAATGAGGGTCAGGTGTCAGTGGGGGTAAGCCCCCCACTCAGAGCAGGCTCCGTCTGTAGGGCCCAAAGAGGAGTCAGGGGCTGGGTCAGGGGGCTCTGGAGCTGCAGGGGGCTGGCAGAGGAGGCCAAGAATTCCAGGGGCTGCAGGGGGCTGGGCAGCGGGTGGAGGAAGGACCTCCTGGCCTGGGGATCTCAGTGAGGCTTGGAGCTGGTAGCTTATGGTCACCAGGGATTCGAGATGCTGGAGCAGGGCTTGGTGGGGACAAGAGGCCCTGTGGAGGTGCTGGCCATGGCTGGCTGGTGCTGTTGAACAGGGATGCTCAGATTGGCACCAGCCTGGTTTTGGGGGCCACTGCCCTCGCCCACGACCCTGCCAGGTATCAGGCTCTCCCCACAGTCTCCCCCTGCCTCTGGGGGACCTCCGCCAAGCACAAATTCCCCTTGGTGCCAGGCTGCCTTTGCCCCGGCTCTGGGGCAGGGCACTCCTAAGGGGACGGGAACCCTTCAGGGCCACATCTGGCCTTCTGTCCTCCAGCTGGTAGTATCTCATCTCCACTTTTCTGTTGAAGGAGACGACTTTGCGAACCTTCCCCCACAAGAGGCTGGTCTCTGCTGTGTCTGGAAGCCCTGCCTTAGGAAGCAGCACGGCCAGCAGCAGGCTTGAGTGAGCGGCTTCCAGGCCTGCGGAAAGAAGAGATGAGAGACCAGAAGCCTGGTAGGAGAGAATACATAGCCCCCAGAAGCTGAATTCTGGCTGCAGCAGGAGGCCTGGAGGTTAGATCTGAGAAGAGATTTCCAGCAGTGAGATGAGGGCCCATGAGAGGCTGGGAAAAGTAAGTGGCAGGGTGAGCCTGTCTCGGAAGATTTGCTCTCAGTGTGGGAAAGGGTTCTCCTGGCTGAGGGTGGGGCATGGATGGTTTGATCTCAAGACTGTATGGATTCAGTCTACCACATTGTCCCCAGGACAGGCAGCCCAGAAAGGCTAAGCACTCTGTTAAAGAATGGGCACAGTCCACCCCTGGATCCCCACCTCCACTCCCCGCAGGTGCTTTCCCAGACCCACGCCCTGGAGGCCATCCGTGCAAAGGCCAAGCTTGGCCCAGGACAGCTGTGGTGAAAGCATCCCTCCTTTTTCTCTTAGATGATGCTTTCAGTCAACTCTTTGTGGGCCCTGCCTCTATCCTGCTGTGTCTGGGTCAAATGTGGCTGTCCCATGAGTTTCTATTCAAGGTGCCTAATTGGAGAGGCAGTACAGTATGGCAGCTAGGAGCCCAGCTTCTGCAGCCATGCTGCCCAGCTGGGAAGCCTGGCTCTGCTATGGACTGGCTGTGTGGCTCTGGGCTCATGCTTTCTCCCTACCTCAGGTTCCTCATCTGTGAAATGAGGAAACTTACAGTACCATTCTGATGGGGTTATTTTGAGGACTAAATGAATTAACAGAAGTAAAGCTTTCAGAACACTGTCTGGCATGTAGTAAGCAATATGGAAGTATGAGCTATTATATGTTATTGTTATCCCATTTGCCTGTTTCAAGAGTCCCTTCTGAGACATGCTTGCCTCCAAGGAGACATGGTGACTGTGTCAACCATGCCACATCAAGTGAGAGGTATGTATGGGCATCAGGGCACTTACCTGGGCCTCCAAGAGGGCGCAGTCTGGTGGGCAGGGGCTGGAAGGCAGGCAGGGGCAGCAGGACCACCCCTACGTGTTCCACGGCGGCCAGGCCATGGTGCTGCTTATTGTTGAGGTAGGAGTAGAGAACGCGGCAGTTCTGTGTGTCCCGGGCTCCGTGTGGGCACAGTCTGACCACACAGACGTCCTGTGGTTGCAGGAAGACGGCAGCCTTAGGAGCAGTCATCCTTTGCTCCCACGAACACCCCTGGTCTCATCTAAACCTCTGAGAACCCTGTGAGGAAGTGTGTCCCCACTTTCCAGAGGAGGAAACAGAGGGACTTGCCCAGGGTCACACAGTGAGTCTGCAGTCACAGTGGGAACTAGCCTCGGATATCCTAAACCAGGCCTCTGCTCCAGAGGTGGCGAGAGAGTGGGCACAGGCTTGGGGTACTTGGGGTACAGTGCTAGGAGAAGAGGTCGTGCCCACGGGTAGGCAGTTACCTTGGCCTTGGCTGGGCAGACGCTGGCCAGAAGGTCCCAGACAGTGGTGGGGGGGATGCAGCCTGCTGAGCGGATCACCTCGGGCAGGGCCTGGGAGCAGGTAGGATGGCCAGTCAGCCCCCAGCTTCCCACCCACTTAGGGCAGACTCAATACCAGCCACCTGGAAGCCACAGCCTGCGGCAAACAGGATGACCACGCAATGTATCAGGACCCCCAGTGGTTGCCCAGGAAGCCCTAATCGCCCCTGGAGGCCTACAGCCTGTCCTGACCTATCTCCTACAACTTCTCAGAAGCCCCTCATTTCCTCCTCTAACCTCCCACTCTCACCCAACACTTTCGCTGATCATGTAGTCACTCAACCATCACTCCTAAAACCCTCCTCTGGGCCAGGGAGGCACCAGACTCCTCTCCTGGGCCCTTCTTGCTTTATGCCGTGAGTTATAGGGACTCCTTTACCCATGAGTGTCTCTGCAGGAGTGGGATTGGCATCTCATTTGCTCCCATGCTTAGCACAGGGCAGGCACAGAGAGGAGGCCAATGACTCCTTTAAGAATGAGCGAGTAAAAGAATGAATGAATGAATGGGGGTGTGAGTAGCTGACTGGGCTGGTCAGTGTGTGAGGGAGTCCCTAGAGGGCAGGACAGGAGTACCATGATGAGCTGAGAGCTGTGTCCTGAGACAAGCTGGGCCTTGGCCCGGAACCGCTTGATGGAGAACATGTCCAGAGTCCCCTCCCAAGGTGGCTGGCTGGGCAGGGCCTTTGTGGGCCCAGCAGGCATTTGGAGCCTAGAGGGAGTGACAGAGAGACAGGGCCAGGCAGAGCAAGTCATTAAGACTTCTCCCAGCATCTCTTTACTCTTCAGAGCAGGTCCTATGTCGCCACTGTGGATGCTGGAACATTGGTCCAAGCATGGCCTTGTGCAGTGGAAGGAACCAGTAGGCTGGGATGGTTAGTTCCATTGCACAGATGGGGAAACTGAGACACACACAAGAAGTAAGATTTGCCCAAGGCCATATAGCAAGAAAAGCCCATGCTGTGTCCGCTGCTCCAGCAGGTAGACTTCCCCACTGACCCTGCCGGGGAGCCCCCTCCCTGCCTCCAGCCCCACACCTGTCCTGGGGCTCTGTGGAAGGCTTCTCCCCGATTTGGGGCATCTCTGGAGAGGACACAGGGGCCGGGCTTGGGGCTCTCCGGAAGACACTGTCCGCCAACCTGCTGGTGGCTTTGAAGGAGCCTGGCAGCTCACACGAGGGCTCCCAGTCTGCAAACAGCAGAGGCAGGAGCTGAAACAGGGGCAGGCAGCTAGGCTGAAGCCAGCCCAGGGCTTTAGAACCAGGGTTTGAACCAGGTTCTTTTTGAGGTGACCTGGGGCACAGGCATCCCCACCCTGCCACCTTTTCCCCAGGCCACGAATCCCTGTTGTTGCTGAACCCCACAGCCCAGCCTGCCCACCACCGTGCTCCACTCCTGTGTCTCCCCCCGACCCATGCAGATGCGGCAGCTGGGGTCTAGGAAGTGGTGCTCGTGCTGCTCCGTGGTGTCCTCCTGCTGCTCCGTGGCGTCCTCCTGCTGCTCCACGATGTCCTCCTGCTGCTCTGTGGTGTCCTTTGACGTGGCAGGCAGGGCCAGTGGGCTGCAGTCTTTGGACACCGTGGGTCCCTGGGAGGTGCAGGAGGAGAGGGGGTGGACGGGGAAGGCGGCTGGGGAAGTCAGCAGCCCTCCATGAGCAGAGAGCCTCAGGGACGTGTTTTTATTTCTCCAAATAATATATTCTTTTATTTAAAAAGTACCATGAACTTGTTAAAAGAAATTTGGAAAACACAGAAAATTTGAAAATTAAAAAAAAAAAATCTCCCCTTGTCCCACCACTCAGAGGCAACTGTTGACATTCTGGTATTCGTTTATAATATTTTTTCTGTACACAGGGTTTTACTAAAATAGCTGGGATTAAATATTCAAACTTGTATTCTCATTCTGTCCATGAATTACAGCAGAGGCATTTGCCACGTTATATAGTCCCTGTAGACATACACCAACGGAGTGGATTGAGGTGTATGTGTCACCTGTGTTGCTAGACAACTGGGTTGTTCCCAGGTTTCCACTATTACAGACAGCACTGAGGCCATCCTTGTGCAGAAAGCATTTTCCTAAACTTTCAGTTATCTCCTTAGGACAAGTTCTAGAAGCTGATGACCAAATCAGAGAGAATGAACATTTTTAAGACTCTTGATGCCCACTGCCAAATCACCTTTTTTCCTCATAATAGAAACAGGTTTAAACCCAAAACAAACATTGCTTTAGGAAGATTTAAGATGATTTTGAAACTCTACTCTGGCCTTATAAACCACCTCCAGAGCAATGCCAAGGCACTGGCTTTGAGGTCACACAGCCTGGGTTCAAATCCACCACTGCCAACTAAGTGACCTTGGGTGAAGGACTTCAGGTTCCTCACCCAGGAAATGGGCATCGCCTACCTCATAGGTCATTGTGAGGCGGGAAGGAGGCACTGTTTGTAACAGGGGCACACAGTAGGTGTTCAATAAGAAATAAAGATTCCTATTATGTGTTTATTTTCCCCTCCCCTACTCTGCTACCCTTTCTCTTCCTCTCTCTTGGGCAAGGGCTTCTCTCTGTGTCTTCCTAGCTCCTCCCCCTACATTTACATTCAATTTATTCAGGGAATGCAGACTGGTTTGGGCTGGGGAGCAGCCATCCCCCTGAGGACTCCTCTTTGCACAGGCAGCAGTGCTCCTGGTTGTTGGCCTGGATATTGGGTGCAGGGAGCAGGGGTTTTTGGCTGTCATGTTCATCACTGCCATTTTCCCAGTGAACATGGCTCAGGGGATCAGCCCCACACTCCCCGACCCTGGACACACAGTTGATTAGACTGGGGTGACCCACGGAACCCCCAACCAAAGCCCGAACGGCCTTCTTCTGCCAGTGACTGGAGTGAGCCAAGGGGGAGATCTGATTGGCTGCAGGAGGTTGAGCTGATGGGTTCACTGATTTGAGGACTGTGGGCCACCATGTCAGGCCATGTGCAAGATGGCCATGAGGATGGAGCAGATCCCCGGCGACAAGAGGAGACTGCACCCACTGCCCTGGCTCCGGTGGTTCCCTACCTGGAGCACCCCTAAGTCCTTCCACTGAATAGAGCAGGTCTTGCTTCCTCACATCCAGAAAAGTCACTGCCTCGAACAGTGTAGCCCTCCTGCTTCCCAACCAGAGATCTCGTCGCAGTGTCTGAGGTTGGGGGGACTGCGGAGACAGCACCTACTACCACTCACACGGGGTGTCTTGGGGTTAGGCCAAAAGGAGGGGGATCAGCACTCAGAGGCCCTGAGAGGCCCTTGCTGGTGGCTGTCTCGCCCCATCCTCACCCTGTCATTACCCCGCTTTATAACGAAAACCATGGGCCTCAGAGCCGTCAGGTGACTTGCCCAGGGCCACAGAGCTGGTGAGGTGGGAGTGGGATCTCTGGGCATAGGCCCCGCCCGGCACCGGGTCAGGCTCCCACTTACCACCAGGTCTTCCAGGGTCAGCATCTGGTCCGTGTCCCGCAGGATCTCGACTTCACCCTTGTGGGTCAGTTTGGAGGCCGGGAGGTGGCACGGCTCCTTCTGTTGCTGCTCAATGATCTTCAGGCCCTGAGAGGGCGGAGCAGTCCAAGTTCAACCAGGTTCGGGGGTCTCTCGCCGCCAAGAGCCCAAGTGCTCCCTTTCCTCTGAGAAGGCCCCTCTCCTGTGGTTCCCCTTCTGTGCCAGGCCCTTCCTTTCCTCCACACTTTAACTTCACTCATTCTCACCTGGAAAGCCCTCCACCCTCAGCCCTGCCTCTCCATATTCCACTCCTTCACTCTCCAACTCAAGCCCTGCCTCCTCTAGGAAGCCTTCCTGAATTTCACCTTCACCCACAAGTCAATTCTGCTTCTGATTGCACCCCCGCCCCCATCCTGGGAAGAGCACAGTGAGGTCAAAAGAGTGCAGGCTCCAGAACGCCAGCCAGGCCATTAATAAAGACCCATAAGGTCGTCGTCTGGCCTTGGGCAAGCACTTCACTGCTCTAAGCCTCAGTTTATCTGGTCTCTAGGAATTAAATTAAGAGCATTATATTAAACTGCATATGTACAGTGCTTAGCCTGGATCCTGGCTCATAACAAATGCTACTTGTGATTCTTATCGTTAATCAACGTCATCCTATCTGAAATGTTTCCTCAAAGCCTGTCTCTCCCTTTCTAACAACCCCTGGAGGACAGCGGTCCTATCCTCCCGGGCAGGGCTGGCTTCGTGGGCGTGCGCTCCGCGCAGGTGCACAGGGCCCTGTGCTTAGAAGGGCCCTGTGCTCAATGCTGTTGTCATCTTGAAATTATTAATAGCCGTTGAACAAAGGGCCCCGCATTTTCATTCTGCAGTGGCCCCACAAATTATGTAGCTGGTCCTGCTCCCTGGTCCCCCACAGCACCTGGACAGAAGCTCAGCATATAGCGGATGGATTCACCCAGTGGGTTCTAGTTATTCATTCTAATCAGCCCAGCATCTACCAGAACAGGGCCTTAGCGCCCCACCCACCCCACTGCCTACTCCCTGGGTCAGTTGTTCCCTGTCTCACTGGGCTGACTAGAATTACAACCATTACACAAACAACCCCAAAGCCCCCTCAGGGCCCACCTTCCCTGCCCCCTGAGCAATTCCCAGGCAGAGAGAGACCCACAGACACAAAGTACATGGGGATGTAACTGTGGAGTGCAGAGGCTGTGGGGTCCCTCACCCAGTCTGGGGGACCAGGAAGACTTCCAGCCTTTTCTGGGGCTTCTAGGCTGGGAGGGAAACAGGGGCACCCCAGAGGGTCTGCCCCCCATGGTGGATGACAATCTTGGACTCCAGACTCTGGACCATCATCCCCAGCCCTCCACTCCAGCCCAGCTCCAGAGAAAAGCAAGTGGAAGACGACCACCCTCAGGCGTGTCACCTCTCTCCTGAGTTCTCAATCCCTAATCCCTTTCATCCTTTTTTTTTTTCCCCTGGTTTGGAGAGTCTCTTACTCTCTCCCTGTCTGCCTGCTCTTTCTCTCTGTTCCCTCGTTTCTATGTTTCTCTGTCTGTGCTCCCCTGTCTCACCGCCTTCCTCCTCACTCTGCTCTGTCTCTGTCTCTCTCTGCTCCATCCTCGGGCCACCCCGCTCCCTCCCATGTCCTGTCGCCTGTCCTGACTCGACCCAAGAGCTCACCCTTTTCTCCTCCTGGTCCCGCCAGCGGGCCAGCCTTTGGGGGGCCAGCTGGATTGAGCTCATCCGTACCAAGCCATGAGGGGTGATGTCTCCACGGACCACCTTGAGAAACAGGTCCTGCAGGGGCAGGGGCAGGCCTGCACCATACTGCTCCGAGAGCCCCCACCCCAACATCCTGCCAGGACTTCACGCCTCTGAGGGGGTCCCGGCCCAGCCCAAAGCCCAGCTCACGGGGTTCCTGGGGTCACGCAGGTTGAAAAGCAGGCTGCGGTACTTTGTCTTGTAGCGGCAGTTGGTGGCTCGTGTCAGGTCGAAGAGGGCTGCCTCAATGCCAGCAGCGACGCCCTCCACTGCCTCCTCCCTCAGCACCAGGTCTGGGAGCTCCTGAAGGCTGCGGGGGTCAGGGCAGGGCCACGGCTCTGAGCCCGTGAGGTTAGCCAGGGAGGCACTCAGCCCGAGAGGGAGATATGCGTGGGGAGCAAGCTCCAGGCCAACTCTAGTTTCTATTCTGGGCATTTTCCCACGAGCCCATTTAAAAGAAGTATTATCATTCTCCATTAACAGATGGAGTGACTGGGGCTCAGAGGAGATAAGGGGCTTGCCCAAGGCCACATGATTAGTGGCAAAGCAAGATCTGACTGCCCCCCCCCATGCTCTATCCCTGGCCAGTGGAACCGGGGAATGTGTGGAGAGCAGGGTAAGGCATCAGTCAGGGCAGGGCACGGAGTCCTGACCCTGGATGTAACCCTGAATCTGCCACTGACTTGCTGTGTGGCCTCTGCAAAGCCCCGCCCTCTTTGGGCCTAGTAAATGAGAGCTCTGGGCTCAGATCTCTGAGACGCTGCCAGCGCCGAGTCTCACTGCGTCGGAAAGCATTTGCTGCGGGTGACACCCACAAGGACCTGAGCAGACGCTGAGAGCTGGAGTAGCTTACTGGGAAAGCAAGACCTTGAAGTCAGAGAGACTCAAGCCAGATTCCAGCTCTCCTCTGGCTCATTGTGTGGGTGAGTGACCTCACAGCTGCCAAACGGGGTTAATCATACACACTGAAGCCCTCAGAACACGGCAGGGCCCTGGGAGGTGGTGGTAGGTGAGGGCAGCCCGTCAGGATGTCAGGGAAGGGGGCAGCAAGGCCTTACCGACTCCATAGCACCTCCTGTATGGCACGGACCACAGTGCTCCGTACCCCAATACCCAGGGCTGGCTTCTCCTGTTGGGGTTGAAGCTGACCTGTGGGGAAAGAGAGTCACGGGCTCCCAGGGGATGCTCAGGGGAAGGGGAGGGGTAACTCAATGCTGAGGGGTTTAGGCAGGTAAGGGAGGGACCTAGGATGCCTAGGACCTCTGTCTGGGAACCGAGCCCAGACAGCCAGCAGCCCTCAACCCTTTGGGGAAGGACTACAGACTGACTACGGGGGAGAGAAGAGTCCTTAGCAGGGGTGGGGCCGGGAGCTGGGCATGCACTCCCTCCAGTCCCCAGGAGTCCCTGGAAGACAGGCAGCTGCTGAGGGGCCCCCTCCACGGCCCTCACTTGGATCCTCTCCCCCATCTTGTTCGCCAGGATCCTGCTCTTCAGCCTCCACTGGGCCGCGCTGTGGGGGAGGGGTGAGGACCTGAGGCCGTGTCTCTGGGGGCAGCCTCCTGGCCCCAGGGGCACAGTGCTCCCCCCAGTCCCCTCCTGACTCCCACCTTCTCCCTGACCCATACTCCAGCGACAGAGTCCGTGTGGCAGGGGCCGAAGCACTCACCACTGGACACTCAGCACCAGCCTCCTGAACAGGCACCCCCTCCTGCAAGAGAAAGAGGATGTGGGGGGGGGGTCCCTGAAGGGCAGGGAAGGACTCCCAGATGGTGGATGGGGTCAGAGAGGCCACCAGAGCCCCACGCTGTCCCTCCTGAGGGAAGAAGCTGGAGGGCCTTGGGATGGCAGGATAGGCTGGTCGGCCTGGAGAAAGGACAAAGGTCGGTGAGGCTCCCTCTCCAAATGCGCGGTAGGCGCAGCCCCTCCCTGGCTGCAGTCCAGCCCCTGAATTCAGTAGCTCAGGAGAAAAAGCTCGCAGATGCCCAGGGCTAACAGCCAGGTAGGGTCTAACCCCGCCCCTGGCTATTATGTTCTGCTTGACTATGAGCAAGTCACACCAAATTTCTGGGCTGCAGTGACATCTCTGAGTCAGTATGAAGGTGCCTCTCTCAGCAGGATTAAGTGACATCGCCAGTGTAAAGAACCTGCTCTGTACCTGGCACCCAGTGGGGCCCCGGGCCACAGGCCTTTCCTTCCTTCTGGGCCTCTGGGCAGATGAGGCTGAGCTGATCTCCATCATGTCCTCCAGAACCTCCAGCTTTGGCGGCTGCGGCCCCCCTGCCTGGCCGTGGCTGATGGCCCCCAGGAGGTGGATCACTGCCGGGGAACCAAGCTGCAGGGAGAGAAGAGCACTTCAGCACCAAGCAGCATAGGCCGTTCAGAGTGATCGCCTCACCTGTAATTGTTTAATGTCGCCCTCCCCCACTAGACTGTAAGCTCCATGAGGACAGGGAACACGTATCTTGGTCCCCATCATATTCCCAATGCCTAGAAAAGGCCTGGCACAAAGTAGCGTTCAATAAACGTTTGCTGACTGCCTGGCCTCTGTCCCAGGAGAGGAGCCTGTCTTCCATTCCCAGCCACATTCAGAGTTAACCGGATCCTGTAGTGAGACCCTTCTCACCCTCCTGACTAGAGATGCATCTCATCAGGGGACATATCCTATTCTGAGTCCACCTTCTCCTCCTTAAAGCTCTGTCATCCCCCTTTTTGGGGGTCACTGACTTGCTCTTTGCCCCCCCCGAAGCAGCCACATGGCGAACACATCCATCACCCCCTCTGAAAGACTTCCAATCACCCCTCTATTGCCCCTGAGAGAAAGCCCTTCAAGATCATTTCATGGGCCGGGCCCGTGGCTTAGTGGTTAAGTGCGCGCGCTCCGCTGCTGGCAGCCCAGGTTCGGATCCCGGGCGCCCACTGACGCAACGCTTGTCCAGCCATGCTGAGGCCATGTCCCACATACAGCAACTAGAAGGATATACAACTATCTACTGGGGCTTTGGGGTAAAAATAAATAAATAAATAAAATTATTAAAAAAAAGATCATTTCAAGGTACAGAATGGTTTTTGGTCTTCTAATGAGCCATAGAATCTATCCTGCTTCCTTTTTTGCTTTGGCTACCAGAAAGCTCAGTGTTAACTTTGAGCCTAGCAATTGTACCTTTCCAGGGTTGGTAGAGGGTGAGAGGTTGTTGTAGCAAGATTTCCCCTTCTCCTCCCCCTCTTCTTGCTTTCTTTAGGCTTTTACCCATTTTAAGTATATTTTGATGTTTTTAATTTATGGCAAACCATAGGAAACTTTTTTGAAAGCAGATGGGTCTGAAAACTAATCCTTGAATGAATTACCATGAATGGTCAGTTTCCAAGGTTTGAGGGAAACTGGAAGTCCGAGATTTACCATCACAGGGAGTGGGGAGTACTAGGATGCTCTGGAGGAGCGCAGGCCAGGGGGCCTGGGATTGTCTCTACTGTAGAAGACCCCTCCCACCCCTCTAGACCTGAGGAGAGAGAGGAAGAAGAGAAATAAAAAGTGAAAACCTACGTAACACACATGCTTCACCCCATGGGGCATTTTCATTTCCTCCTAGGAGAGAAAAAGGATGCAGAGATTAGAATTCAGAGGACCCAGTGCCCCCACTGCAGGGAATTCACAAGACACTCACACAAAGGTGAAAGATGTATATTCAGTGTTCACTGGGTTGGTATTTGTAACAAAAAAATTGAGTACAATCCAATGTCTATCAAAGGGGGAATGGTTAATAAACAGTGTAGGGATTCTAAGTGGCCGTTAAAAAGAGTGAGTCATAATAAAAACTACCATTCATCGGGGGCTTATCAAGTAGCTGGCCCTGGAGTAATCATGTCACACATGATCTTATTAAGGTCTCAAAACAACACCATGAGGTATGTACTATTTCTATCCCCATTTTACAGATGAGGAAACTAATAAGGCTCGGAGAGGATCTGAAAAGTCCCATAGCTACTAAGCAGCAGAGCTGGGATTAGAACCTAGTTCTGTCTGAATCCAAAGCCCAGGCACTTAACTGCTGGGCTATGTGGAAAGCACTGACAGATGCGGAAAGATTCATGGAAAGACGTCAAGGCATATTATTTGGAAAAAAAGAAAAAAAATAGGTTATGGAACAGTATCTGTTGCATAAGCCCATTTATGTAAATATATATTTATAGCCGCATAATAGAGGTTATCTCTGGGGAATGGAATTCCAGGGGGACTTTCACTTTCTACTTGCAGACACTTGGGTATTTATGTTATTCAAAATGAGCAAGTATTTCTTTTATAATAAGAAACATATTTTTTAAATTAAAAAACAAGTTCAGAACAATGTATGTACTGTACTGCTATTTGTGTTAAAGAGCGAGAGAAAGAATATTTAAATTTGTATTTGCTTGAATCTGCATAAAATGTCTCTGGAAGTATCCATAAGAACATAATAACCGAGCTGCCAGCGGGAAAGGGACTGGGAGCTGGGAAGGAGACTTCACTTTTTTTTTTTTTTAAACTACGGATCAGTCTTTCAAAAAAGTAGACCGAGGGGCCAGCCCGGTGGCGCAAGCGGTTAAGTGTGCACGCTCCGCTGCGGCTGCCCTGGGTTCGCAGTTTCGGATCCCGGGTGCGCACCGACGCACCGCTTGGTAAGCCATGCTGTGGCGGCGTCCCATATAAAGTAGAGGAAGATGGGCACAGGTGTTAGCTCAGGGCCACTCTTTCTCAAGAAAAAAGGGGAGGATTGGCAGATGTTAGCTCAGGGCTAGTCCTCCTCACAAAAAAAAAAGTAGACTGAGAAAGAAGAGGGAAAAAAGAAAACGGGACATCTGAGAAGGGAAGCAGGAAAGATATCAAGAACAGCCCGTCCAGTTTAAAACCTTCTGGCTGGCCCCTGTCTCAGGGGTCTGTCCGCCAGTGTTATGAGGCTCCAAAACAAGAGGGAGCAGAATCAGACCAGCAAAGTCTTTAGACACTGGACTTATCAGACCAGAATACAGAATATGTATGTATAATATGTTTAAAGAAATAAAAGGAGTCAAACTTATGAGTGAAGGGCAAAAAATATTTTAAAAGACCAAGCAGATTTGGTTAGGAACCAAACACAACTTCTGGAAATAAAAAATATGATGATGATAATAGTAATAATTTAAAACAATACATAGGGCCGGCCTGGTGGCTTAGTGGTTAAGTGCGCGCGCTCCGCTACTGGCGGCCCAGGATTGGATCCGGGTGCGCACGGACACACGGCTTCTCCGGCCATGCTGAGGCCGCGTCCCACATACAGCAACTATAAGGATGTGCAGCTATGACGTACAACTATCTACTGGGGCTTTGGGGGGAAAATAAATAAATAAATAAAATTAAAAAAAAGAATGAAAAGAAAAAAATAATAATAAAATAAAACAATATATAGGTTTAATAGTATATTAGACAAAGCTGAAGTAAGTTAGTGAACTAGAAAATAGATTTAAAGAAATTATCCAGAATATTCACAGCACAGAGACCATGAAACACAGTCAAAGAGACACAAAGGATAGAGTGAAAAGGACTAATTAATCTAACTGAAGTTCCAGAAGGAGAGAAGAGAGAGAATCGGGCAGAGGCAGTATTTGAAGATAGATGGTGAAGAATTTTCCAGAACTGATAAAACACAACAATTCACAGATTCAAAAAGCTCAGTGAATTTCAAACTGGATAAATAAAAGTAAATCCACACCCAAACACATCATGTGAAACTGCTCAACATCAATGATAAGGCGATCCCAAAAGCATCAAGAGAAAAAATGACAGCTAATACTTTAACAGCACTGAAAATGTGCTATCACGGTTCTGAATGCTTCACAGGTTAGTTCATTTAATTCTCACCACAGCCCTATGAGCTAGGTACTGGTATTATTATTGCCCCCATTTTACGTAAGAGGAAAGTGAGGCACATATAGGCACAGAGAAGTTAATCAGCTTGCCCAGTGTCACACAGCTGGTAAACCAGAGCTGGGACTTAAATCCAGACAGTCTGATTCCAGAGCCACACCTTTAACCACTATGCTATAATGCCCCTCACCAAAAGACATTTTACCTACAAAAGAATGGCAACTAGACTAACAGCTAACTTCTCAATAGTAACGGGAGGTAAAACATAGTAGAATAATATTTTCAATATGATTAAAGAAGATAACTATCAATTGTGGACCCAGACAAAATATTTTTTGAGAATGAGGATAAAATAAAGATACCATAGACAAAACCGAATTATTGCTTTTTAATAATTTTATTTTTCCAAATAAACATAATGTTAAAGGATGAACTTGAGGCAGGAGGAAGGAAAAATGATCCCAGATAGAAAAGCTGAGGTGCAAAGAGGAATTCTGAGCAAAGAAAATGATAAATATGTTGTTAAATCTAAACAAACATTGATCATATGAAACTGTAACAGTGTGTAATTTGTAGGATTAAAAAATAAGATAGGACCGATTTATTGGATAACAACAGCACATAAATTGGGAAGCGCATGCCTGGAATTAAAGCATTCCAAGATTCTCATATCATTTCAGAGGAAGATAAAGGTAGTGAGACAGGGCGGGGTAAAAAGTTCCTCTAAGCGGTTCCCCCTGCAACGGCCAAAGAAGCCACTTTCTCTTTTCTGGGAACAGAAGACAAGCGCCTGGGCGAGGGACGGGCGAATAGCAACTGCCAATCAACCAGCTCCGAGCACATGAAGCAACCCACCCCAGTGGCTATAAAACGGTACCCCAAACACCTGAGGGGGCTGGTCGGCTTGTTTCCACCCCATCAGCCCACCTTGCTTTCCTAGAGTCTGATCTGTTGGTATTTCACCCAATCAGCCTGATCTTCCTTTCTCAATAAATCTTTGTAAGCTCTCCTGACCCGCTCTTGAATTCTTTCCCGCAGGAGGTCAAGGACCCACACCAGGGGCCAGGTCTAACCCGGGACTCTGGTCCCACCCGGGCCAGTATCAGTAGTAACTACCTTATGGTTTGATAAGTTAAGTATTTGTGTTAAAATTTCTAGAACAGCCACCAAAAGAATATAAAGAGTGCACAGAGAACTTCAAAACTACTAGAAGGATAAAAAGGAATAAGAAAAAATAATCAAAAAGAGGCAATAAAAGGAGAAAAAGTATAGAAAATGCAGGATACATGCAAAGCACGAAATAAGACAGTAGGAACAGATTCAAATAAACCAGTAACTACAACAAACGTAAATGGACTAATACTTCAGATAAATACAAAAATTATCAGACCTTTCTGCAGCCTCTATGGTAAACGGTATGAAGATTCCTCAAAAAATTAAAAATAGAAATACCCTATGATCCAGCTATCCCACTACTGGGAATCCATCAACAAACCTGAAATCAACAATCCAAAGAGGCTTATGCATCCCTATGTTCATTGCAGCATTATTCACTATAGCCAAGAAGTGGAAACAACCTAAGTGTCCCCCGACTGATGACTGGATCAAGAAGATGCGGTATATATATACAATGGAATACTACTCAGCCATAAAAAAAGACAAAATCGTCCCATTTGCAACGACATGGATGGACCTGGAGGGTATTATGTTAAGTGAAATAAGCCAGAAAGAGAAAGACAAACACCGTATGATCTCACTCATATGTGGAACATAAACCAACACATGGACAGAGAAAACTGTATTGTGGTTACCAGAGCCAATGGGGGTAGGGGGTGGGCACAAGGGGTGAAGGGAGACACGTATATGGTGATGGACAAACAAAAATGTACAACCAAAAATTACACAATGTTATAAACTATTAAAACATCGATAAAAAAATTATCAGACCTTTCAAAAAAGAAAACTCAATTATAAGATATTTATAAGACCTATTTCTAAAATACAACGATGCAAAAAGGTTAAGAAAAAAATGGAGTAATATGTGAACGGGCAAATACTAACCAAAATAAAGCTTTGTAGCTACATTAATATCAGATAAAACAGACTTTAAGGAAAAAAATAATTAGAGGCAAAGATCTCACTACATAATGATAAGCAGTTTCACCAGGAACATATAACTCTAAATTTATAAGCATCTAATAACTAATCTCAAAAAATATAATGCAAAAATTGACAAAGCAATGAGAAAAAAGACAAATCCCCCATTATAGCAAGAAATTTTCATGTATCTCTCTAACAACTGATAAATCTAGCTGACAAAATAATCAGTAAGGATAAAAAAGATTTAATGAAAACAATTAAGCTTAATCTTTGTAGATATATAGAACACTGCTTCTCACAACTAGAGAACACATATTCTTTTCAAGTATGCACGGAACATATATAAAAATTAAGAACAGCCTGGGCCATAAAGCAAATCTCAACAAATTTCAAAAGATTAGTATTTTTCAGACCAGCACTGCCCAAAAGAAATACAAACGTGAGCCATATGTGCACATTTAAGTTTTCTAGTAGCAACAGTAAAAAAAGGTAAAAAGAAACAAGTGAAATTAATTTTATATTTTAACACAACATATCCAAAATATTATCATTTCAACACTGTAGTCAATATAAAAAATTATTAATGAGATTTTAACTTTTTTTTTCTGTACTAAGTCATTGAAATCCAGCGTGCATTTTATACTTATAGTACATCTCCACTGGACTAGCCAAATTTCAAGTGCTCAATAGACACAAGTGGCTAGTGGCTACCATATCAGACAACTCAGATAAAGATCACATTTTCAGGCCACAATATGATTAAGTTAAAAAGCAATAACAGCAGTCTATACAGAAGTTGAAATATAATGATGTATAGCTGAAATTTATATAATGTTATAAACCAATGTGATTTCAATAAAGAAAATTATTTTAAAAAAGCAATAACAGAAAATGAGAAAGAAGGAGAGGGAGAGAGGGAGAGAGAGAAAGAAAAGAAATCCATATGAATGGAAATTAAGAAATATACTTCTAAATAACACATAGGTCAAAGAAAAATTGCAATAAAAATTATGAAATATTGAGAATTGATGATAATAAGAAAGAGTATATATTAGAGTGTGTGGATGCAGCTAACATGATAATTAGAGGTTCCTTTATAGCTTTAAATGACTTTGTTCGAAAGGAAAAAAGAAAATTAATGAACTAAGCATCATTTTTAAGATATTACAAAATAAGAGAATAAGTGGAAAGAAAGATGACACTCAACACAAACATACCATGGAAAGACTAACAAAACCAAAAATCAGTTCTTTGAAAAGACTATAAAAAACCAGATAATTCTCTAGCAAGATGAAGGAAAAGAGGGAAGCTACAATGGACAATATTTGGAATGAGTAATCAAGAGTGCACAGATATTAAAAAGATAAGAGGCTACTGTGCAATACTTTATGCCAACATGCTAATAAATTTGAAAACTCAGATGAAATGGATACATTTCTAGAAAAATATAACTTGCCAAAATTGACTCACGGGAAAAAAACTGAATAAACCTATAACCATAAAATAAATTGAATCAGTAGGAAAGGAAACTTCTTCTCTAAAGAAAACACCAGTTCACACTTTTTGTTTTTACCAGCAATTCTACCAAAGTGTTCAAAGAACAAATAAGTCCAATCTTATACAAATTATTGCAGCAAATAGAAAAAGACACTCTTCAATTCATTCTATGAAGTTAGCAAAACCTTGATAACCAAAACGTCACAAGGATAGTAAGAGAACAAATCATTTCAGGCCAGTTAATTCATCAGTAGAAATACAAAAATTCCAAACCAAATACTATCAAATTGAATTTAGAAAGCATAAAAAAGATATAACATGATCAAGTTGAGTTTATTTCAGAAATGCAAGATTGATTTATTTTAAAAACTCAACTCAATAAATTCACCACATTGGGGCCGGCCCCGTGGCTTAGCAGGTAAGTGCGCGTGCTCCGCTGCTGGCGGCCCGGGTTCTGATCCCGGGCGCGCACCGACATACTGCTTCTCTGGCCGTGCTGAGTCCACGTCCCACATACAGCAACTAGAAGGATGTGCAGCTATGACGTACAACTACCTACCGTGGCTTTGGGAGAAAAAGGAGGAGGATTGGCAATAGATGTTAGCTCAGAGCCTGTCTTCCTCAGCAAAAAGAGGAGGATTAGCATGGATGTTAGCTCAGGGCTGATCTTCCTCACAAAAAAAACAAATAAATAAAATTAAAAAAAAATAAAAAAATAAATTCACCACATTAATAAATTAGAGAATAAAAAGCATATTATCTCAAAAAATGGAGAAAACATATTTGTTAAAATATACTGCCCACTCAGGATAAAGAGCAAACCAGGAATAGAAGCTTCCTTAACTTGATAAAGAGCATCTATATAAAAACATAGCGAACATCATACTCATGGTGAAATGACGACCACACTTCCTTCAAACTTCAGAACAAGACAAGGTTCCTACTATTACCACTTCTATTCAACATTATACTAAAGGTCTTAGCCACACAATGAGGAAAGGGGGTGGGGGAGATGTAAGCATTGGAAAGGAAATGACAAAACTGTCATTATTTGCAGATGATATGATTGTCTACGTAGAAAACAAAATCCTAATAGATAAATTATATGAATTAGTAAAAGAGTTCAAAAAGATTTCTGCAAAATCAATTGCATTTTTATACACTAGCAACAGATTTTTGTTGTTAGTGCTGTCGAGTCGATTCCGACTCCTAGCGACCCTGTGTACAGCAGACTGGAACCCTGCCCAGCGTTTCTGCGCCATCCTCTCACCTTCCAGCGCTGTATTAGACAAGGTTCAGATCCTATTCAAAGGGTTTTCATGGCCAATTTTTTGTGGAAGTGAGTTGCCAAGTCCTTCTTCCTAGTCTGTCTTAGTTTGGAAGCTCTGCTGAAACCTGTCCACCATGGGTGACCCTGCTGGAATTTGAAATACCGGTGGCTTAGCTTTCAGCATCACAGCAACATGCAGCCGCCACAGTATGACAACTGACAGTCGGGTGGTGTGGTTCCCTGACCAGAAATGAACCTGGGTCTCAGTAGTCAGAGCTCCGAATCTTAACCACTAGACCTCTAGGGCTGCTAGCAACAGTTAGAAACTGCAACTTTTAAAAGTTATCATTTTAGGGCCGGCACCATGGCTTAGCAGTTAAGTGCGCGCACTCTGCTACTGGCGACCCGGGTTCGGATCCCGGATCCCGGGACGCGCACCGATGCACCGCTTCCCCGGCCATGTTGAGGCTGTGTCCCACATACAGCAACTAGAAGGATGTGCAACTATGACATACAACTATCTACTGGGGCTCTGGGGAAGAAAAAAAGGAGGAGGATTAGCAATAGATGTTAGCTCAGAGCCGGTCTTCCTCAGCAAAAATGAGGAGGATTAGCATGGATGTTAGCTCAGGGCTGATCTTCCTCACAAAAAAAAAAAAGACTGAGGTCGCTTTAAAAAAGTTATCATTTTATAACCGTATCAAAAAATATAACGTAATGCAATCAGACATTATGTGCCTTCAGATGGAAAGACCACACCACCACCTATAAAGTAGTGGAGCCAAAAACTTTGAATCCGAATCTAATCAAAGCTCCAGATTCAACCGTCAGTTCACAGGAAATACAGAAGATAGGCACAGGTTTAACTATACCACGCGGATGCAAGAAGCTACAGGACAATCTAGTTTCTTCAAAAACAGACTGCAAGAAAAATAAGATATGGAGAGAGATGCCTTAGGTTAAAAGAGACTTAAAAGGCATATCAACTGATTGCAATGTGTGACTGACTTTCAAAAGATAAACTACCAAAATAAATTATCATCTTTGTGACACTATTGGAAATTTGGATATTGAGTGAATGTTTGATGAAATTAAAGAATTATTGTCAACTTTTAGGCAACATAACACATGGTTGGTAGGGTTGGGTGACAAGTACAAGAGATTTCATGCTAGGAGCCGGGAATTCTTCTCTGTAAAGAGCCAGAGAGAAAATATTTTAGACCAAAGATATGGTCTCGATTGCAACCACTCAATTCTGCCATTGTAGCCTGAAGTCAGCCATAGACAACATGTAAACAAATAATCATGCCCGTGTTCCACTAAAACTTTATTTAAAAACCTGGTGAGGTGGCCAACCCATGGGCCATAATTTGCCAATCCCTGCTTACAACTCAGTCTACTTTTACATATATTTGAATTTTTCCATAACAACAAGTTATGTATAGATATAGATATAGTATCTAGGAACAAATCTGAAAAAGATATGCAAGATTTTTACAAGGAAATATAAAACTTTATTGAAAGACATTAAAGATGATCAAAATAGATGGAGGAATAGACTATGTTCATGGATTGAAAGACTCAATATTGTAAAGATGTTAATCCTCCTTAAACTGATTTAGAGGTTGATATATTTCCAATCAAAATCCCAACAGGTTTTGTGTGTATGTGTGTGTGTGTGTGTCTGTGTGTGTGTGTGTGTGTGGAAATTGACAAGCTGACTGTAATATTTATATGAAAGAGCAAAAGAATGTAAGAGTAAAGATCCTCCAGAAAACAAAGTTGGGAGACTTCTCTCACCAAATAATTAAGAATTGTTAATAAGCTACTATAATTAATATTGTATAACATTAGCAAAGGGAAAGAAATTTGAATGAGATGAGCATAGGGAGACCAGAAATCAATCCCACATATATGGAAACTCAATAGCCCTCTGGGTATCCAGGGTCTGCTGGGATTCAGCCTGTATCTTGACTTTGGTTATTTGTTTGACTCCCCCCATTGGACTATGAGATCCCTGGAGGAGTTCCCCTGCTTGTTGAACAAATTATAATAAAGTCCCATAAAAATCCAAACCCCTTAGCCAGGCCTTTGACAGCCTGGCTCAGAGCATGAAGTCTGGAGTTGTACAGGCCTGGATTCAAATCCTGGCTCTACCACTAACTCGCTGTGTGACCCTGAGTGAGTCACTTAGCTTCTCTGAATCCCAGTTTTCTTAATCAGCAAAACAGGGGTATTAACACTGACTTTTAACACTATTGTGAGAATTAAATATGAGATGATGACACATGGGAAGTTCCTGGTATATATTAAGCACTCAATTAAAAGAGCTATTCTTAGGCTCTCCATCTGCTGGAAAGACATGCTCCTCCCTCACACACCTCCTAATACCTTGCAGCTGCAGACAGGGGACCTGAGCCTGGGAGCCTAGGTGGGGCCAGAGGAGCTGTGTGCCTCCCTGGCTGTGACGGGCAGAGCAGGGGGCACTGCCAGTGCTGCTCTCTCCATGTTCCCTGCTGTCCCATCCACAGAGCAGCTCCAGACCTCACTGGCCACTGCGGGGCTCAGGACAGAGAAAAAAACAGTGTTTCAACCCACCTTCTCGCACCCCTCCAAGAGTCTCTATTTCGAGCCAGAAGAATACAACACAACCTACCTCTCATACCAGATTCCCAGCAGTTCTGGGGCCCAGCTGATTCCCCCATTTCCTAGAAGAGGCAACTAAGATTCAGGGAAGAGACATCTCTTGTCTAAAGTTACCCTGTAGTAAGAAGCAGAGCCTGACCTTGAACCCCTCTGTCTGCCCCTAGCACGAGTCAGGCTGCCTCCATGAGAAGGTGCTAGGGCCCTAAAAGGGGCTCCAGACCAGCTGGACACTATACCCACGCTTGCCCATGCCCCACTCACCCCTGTCCTCAACCACCGCCCGTCCCTGTCACAGCCCAGCCTCAATTCTTCTCCTGCAGCTGGCACCAGTTGCCATGGTAACAGTTGTTTGGGAAGCTGTGGGACGATGGGCTGTGCCGCAGAGTCAAGGATGGGGCCTGGAGGAGAGAGCAGCTGTGGGCTGCCTCTGGTCAAGGCAGGCGGGAACCTGGCTCCACCACCAAGCTCAGACAAGCCCCTCGAAACGCTGCAGACCCAGGAATCCCAAATCTGGGCATCTGGCCCACATAAATAGTCTGAAATGGGGAGAGAAGCCAGGTGAGCAGGGATGTTCACCACAGCGTTACTTAGAGCAGGACAAAATGGTCTGTCGATAACAGGTAACATTTTCAGTATTTTTCTTGTACCAGGCATCGTGCTAAATGCCAAACATGGGTCATCTCATTTGCTCCTCACCACCAGCCAGTGAGGTGAGGACTTTTAATCCTCCTATTTTGCAGATGAGGAAATTACGCTCAGAAAGGTGAAGCCACTTGCCTAGGTTGTTCAGATAGTGGCAAAGCTGGTGCCGGTCTGTCAGCCACCAGGCGTCGTGCTCTTAACTACACGACAGCAGTCGGAAATGAGAAAGAGGAAGGCCCAGCCCATCCTCTGGTCCTGGCAGGGCTGTGGCTGTGACAAAAGTGTCTGTAGACTGCTGTGATGCAGGGTTCCAGGAAAGCATGGATTCTGCAGAACAATATGTACCAAGTTGCAAAGTTCTTCAAACACTATAGCCCTTGAAAAACAAACAAAGCCCAAGTCCCAGAACAATGAAGTGTAGTATGAGCCTATTAATATACACAAAAAGGTGCAATATGCAGATGTCCACATATGTATACAAGTTCATAAAAAGGAGACTGGAAGGATGCTAACCATTAACAGTGATTATCTCCAGACCAAGGGCAATGGGGCAAGGAGGCATTCAAAGAGAATTCCTGGGCCAGCCCCATGGCTTAGCGGTTAAGTGCGCGCACTCCGCTGCTGGTGGCCCGGGTTCGGATCCTCGGCGCGCACCAGCGTACCGCTTCTCCGGCCATGCTGAGGCCACGTCCCACATACATCAACTAGAAGGATGTGCAGCTATGACATACAACTATCTACTGGGTCTTTGGGGGGGAAATAAATAAATAAATAAAATCTTTAAAAAAAAACAAAGAGAATTCCTCATTCTGCGTTAACAAATCAACTGTGAAATTATTTTTAAATATCAAAAAAAAGTTAAAATGATCCCTTTTCTAGGTGAAGAAGAGATATATACGCACAGGAAAAAGATGGAAGAAAAGACCTATACCAAAATGTCAACAGGAGACAGCTCTGAATGTTGCCATTTATGGGGATTTTTATTTCTTTTTTATTTTCTATGATAAACACATTAGTTTTTTATTAAAAGTTAATGTCTTTGAGTGATGTTTACAATGTAATAGCATTCTAATGTAATTATACTACCACACAACAGTAAACTGCACAGGCAGCTCATTGGTTCCTATCCCAGTTCTACTAATTTGCTGTTTGGCCTTGAACTAGTCATTTTCTCTCTCTGAGCCTCAGTGTCCACATCAGTAAAATGGGTATATATCAATAGCCTCTACCTCATAGGGTTGTTAGGAAGATTGAAGATAAAGTGCTCAGTGCAGCACCCAGCTCATGGTAAGCAGGCTAGGTGCTATTACCACTGTGATGCTAAGGGGGAATATAATATGCTCAGTCCGGCAGTGCAGCAAGCTCTCAAGACAGACTGCCTGGTTTTGTATCCTGGCTCTGTCATTTGCCAGCTGTGTGACCTGCGGCCCGTCACCTTACCTCTCTGGGCTTCATGTGAAGATTAAATCAAAAGCACCTAGCACATAATACATAGTCAATAAATGTGATAAAAATTCAACTAGGTGAGAAATATACACTAAAAACAGGGAGTGCCAGCTTCTGCCTTTGGTGTATAAACACATTAGCTACAATTATTAATAAAACAATTATTATTATAAATAAAAGAACAATGGAAAGGGAAGCAGTGGATACAGGGAACATGGCCAAGCACTGACTTCCTTGCTGTGTGAGTTTGGAGAAGTTTGTTAACTTCTCTGAGCTTCATTTTCCCCATCTGGAAATATGGAGCTAATGCCTACCTAACAGGGCTATTGTAACAATCAAGGGAAAGCAAATCGAACATACATTAAATAATTTACCTTATGCCTTACGCTGTGCTAGGCACATTATTTTACACCATCATCTCATTTAATCCTCAAAACAACCCATTAAATTGGAATTAGTAGGCCCTTTTTACGGATGAGGAAATTTAGGTTAAAAAATCTTCCAAAGTCACTCAGTTAGGAAGTGGGCAGAGGCAAGATTTGAACCCAGGACTCATCAACTCCAAAAGAGAATGACCCCTCACACGATGTCAGTGATTGTAGTTTATTTTCTCTTTCCTGACTTGGTGGGCCTCAGTTTACTCATGTATAAAATGGGTGTGAGGGATAATGTTCATTAAGAGCCCATCTAGTGTAGTTCTATTAAATTCCACCACCAAGCATGACGTTGAGAGACTGGCCCAGCCCTTCCTATCCCGACCTCTCAGACTCAACTTACCAGTTTGGGACAGCCTCTTGGGCTGGATTCCTCTGGCTGGTCCCGGCTGGAGCTGTCTGAGATTCTGTCTGTGCCCTGGTTCTGGGCCTGGGGCACAGGGCCCCTCCTTGACTTCTTAGCACACTTAGATCTTCTCTGCCCCATGGATGAGCCTGAGCTAGCCTTGCTGGCTGCAGGCTCCAGGGAGCTGGCGAGGGTGTCCCAGGGAGCAGTGAGTCCTGGCCCTGGCCTCCCCCTGGACACCGGCTGAGCCTTGACCTCCAGCTCCTCCTGGCTGCGTGAGGCAGCAGGGCCATCATCACCACCAGCCCTCAGGATGTGCTCAGCTTCTCGCCACTCTGTGGAAGCCTTTCCAGACACTCCCAGGCACAGTGCAGGACTCTGCGGAGGATCCTGGGCAGCTGGCCTGAGGGACTCTCCTCCAGTGGGCAGTGGGAACCCGACACCTGCCTGGGCCCCATCCCCTGCAGCAAGCATATATGCAAATTTCTCAGTCCCTGAGGCACATCCCGCCCAACTTCCACCTGCATCTCCAGGCCCAGACCCAGGAGACAGGGGAGTGCAAGGGCCTCCCAAGGACTCCAGGTCAGCATCCTGTGGGGGGGCCTCCCACAGACTGAGGTTTGTCCCCACCAGGGCTCTGACCAAGCCACAAGAAGCCACCAGCCCCTCCCCACCCTCTGAGCAGGCCTCATACTTCTTGCTTTTCTTCCTTGCCCCCACAGGGGCTGGGCGTGGTGAAGATGGCAGGCCTCCTTTGGGAGGCTCCTCTTTGCTGAGGGTGGGGCTTCTTCCATCACACCCTGGAGAACTCCCACCTTATCTAGCCTCTCTGGTTCTGGGGCAGCTCACCTTCTCCACCCCTGCTGCCTTCTCCCTGCCAACCAAAGCTCTCTCTGGGAGACCCACAGACATATCACAAAGATTCCCGGGCCAACTTTCAGCTAAGGTGTCATGCAGAGAAATCTGGAGCCTCCTGGAGACCTGAGCCCTATCCTGAGCAGGCACTGCGGGCACCTGGATGTGGAGCCTGGAGCCAGGCACCAAATCCTGGCTCTGCCCCACAGCCTGCAGCTCCAGGACCATCAAGTGGGCAGCCTCCAGGCTGGCCCCAGGAGCGTCCCCAGCCTCGGAGCTGGCACGGCAGTGGGCCTCTTCCTCGAGGACCTTCTTCCTGCTGCCAGCCCAGACGTATACAGCCCCTGGGGTATCTGATGCCACACCTGACATGGAGCCGACTTCAGCCACATCCTCCTGGAAAAGCCCACAGCTGCGTCGGGGGCAGAGAACAGGGTCCTCTGTGCTGGGGCTCTCCACAGCCCCCTCCCGAGACATGTCTGTCCACCTACAGGGGCCAAAAGCAGAAGGCAGGCCCTGTGAGGAGACAGAGAGAAGAGACTTCATCACGGAGCGTCTGAGGGAGAGGCCACCCACCTCCAAACAGGGTTGAGCTACAGCGACCTACAGGTCTTTTAAAACCCTAAAGAGTTTATACTCTTGCTGAAATGGCTATGATAACAACAGTTACCACTTATCAATTACTTATGCGTATTACTTCATTTCACGCTGGCAGCCACAAGTGAGAAAACTGAGTGCCTCGCCCAAGCACACGCAGATGGCAGTGGAGGAGCCTGGCTTCTCTCCCCAACAGAAGGCCCAGCTCTAAACCACTCGGCACGGAGCAGACCCTGAGAGGTGTTAATTCCCATCACCCCGCCTGCCCGCCTCACTTCGGTCCCCTTCTGACAGACACTCCAGTCAGGGTCCCAGGGCTGACCAGGGCAGTCCCCCACCACTCAGGGGACCGGCGCCCACCGCTCCAGACGCTCTCACCTGGGGTCCCCCGGCTCCCCTTCCTGGGTTTCCACCGGGGAACTGGGAGGGGGCAGGGATCACGTGATGCGGGGAGCCCTGGGTGAGGAATGGGGGCGGAGTTTCTAATGATACGCAAAGGGCGGTACCCCAAGCGTGCTGGCGGGCCTACTCCGGCAGAGGGCGCACTCTCCCTGCCGAGGGCTTCTCGGAAGAGGTGGCAATACCTCGAGCTCCTGAGCAGGGTTAGGTGGGTTCCTGGGGCGAGGGGTCGGAGGCTGAGAGAGGCCTGCCTGAGAGTTTAAACTTGATCCTACGGCGATGGGGAGTCACTGAGAGTGCCTGAACCCTTAGGAGAATGTCAGAATCAGATCTAGATTTTTTGCCTAATTATTTATTTAAATTATTATCTCAAATATAATTCATATAGACGAAAATGCACATCCAAGCCCAACAGAAAGATTAGAAATAAAAAGTTAAAAACGTCCTCTCACTTCCCAACTCTTCAGAGCAACCTTTCTTTTTCCTTTTTTTTTTTACCATGTTTGTTGTTTTAGTTTTTTACTTATGTTACTTTCATAATTGTGAATAATATATGCATGCCCCTATTACTTGATTTATTAATGTTAACAGTATCTGTTGACTCCCTGTTGTGTGATTTCATTAACCACCCTTTAGCTCTTTCTCCTCTCAGTTTTTCTTCTTTATATTTTTAGTTTTTCTATTGGTTACTATTATCACTTTCAATAATAGTGTTAAGTGTCTGTTTCTTCTTTAGATTGAATCTGTTGACTCTCTTCTGTGTGAAATGAATAACTTCCCTTGATCTGCCTTCCTCCATCCCCTCAGCTTTTCCTTTTGCTTTGTCAAGGTTTGAAGCAGGTACATTCTATCCTGGAAAGATAATCCAGTTTGCTGTACTTTGCCTTAGATTGATTCTTAACACTGAAAACCAAACGACATTTATAACATTTTGACTATGTAAATACTTGCACTGCAGAACTAGGGATTTGATAGACCTCGCTGAGAGGGAGATGGAATTCCCCAGCACTAAACCTGTGCCATGTGAGACCCTGAGAAATTTACAGGTCAATGGAATGCTACACTGCTATTAGGATGAATAAATTAGATCTATATATCAACATGGATGTATCTTAAAGACATAATGTTGAATTTAAAAAACAAGATAATATTCATAATAAGGGAAACTGAGTGTCGTGTATATGGGAACTCTCTGCACTAATCTTTAGTTTTTTCCTGTAAATCTAAAATGCTTCTAAAAATGTTTGCTACAAAAAAGAAAACAAACGGCAAGCTGTGTGTGATCCATATTGAAAGCTATCATGATCTGGCTGTCAGGGTCACAAATGAGGTAAGAGTTGAGATTGGATGTCACCAATGACTGCAATTATTGCTCTAAATAAATAATTTTTTTAACTGAGAAGACCTCCCACTATGGAATGTTCTGGTCATGATGGCAGAGACTTGGACCAAGTCCCCTAAGACCAAGTGAACTGTTATTCTGGTCGATTTGGATAATGGAAGTCTCTCACCATTGGGCAAAGAAAGGGAGGCAAAGTGGAGATGTTATATCACATGTGGTATTGGGGATAAAAGGACTGTGATAACTAACACATATAGTGCTACTTCGAGCCAGGGCCTAGCTAAATGCTTTGCCTATCTAAATCCTATGTGTACCTATTTTAGTTTACCTGTATTAACCTTACACCAAGTCTGTGAGGTAAGTCCTGTTATGATCCCTATTTTACAGATGAGGAAATAAGCACAGAAAAATTAAGTAATTTGCCAGAGGTTAGTAAGTGGTAGAGTTGGTTTAGGAACCCAGCCAGTCTCTTTATCGCCTGAGATTCTAAAATGTCTCATTGTCATAAAAAGTAATCAAAGTAAGGTTTTGCCCAGGTTTTGGCCCAATGCCTTTTACCAAATTGTCTGCCGATTCCTCCATTGATTCGTAACAGTACCTCTGATGTGTACCTGGTTCCCATTAATGCATGGATTTATTTCTGGACTGTCTGTTCTATTCCATTGATCAATTTGTCCATTTCTGACCAATATGCCATTGTTTTAAATCTATGGTTTTGTGATAACATCTTTATATCTTGGGGGCAAGCTCCACCCCCAAATTGATTCCTATTTTTTGTAATTGTCTTAGCTGTCTGTATATTTTTATTCTTCCATGTGAACTGTAGAATCATTTTTTTCAAGTTCCCTGAAGAATTCTGTTGGGATTTATATTAAAACTTCATTGAACTTACAGAGTAGAGATATAATTGAATATTTATAATACTAAGTCTTCTCATCCATAAATGTGATATATTTCTCTCTATTCTTTAGGGTCATCAATTCATTTTTGTGATTTTTCTCCATCAAAATATTGTACATTTTTATTAAATTATTCTGTACTTTATAATTCTTGTTGCTTTTTTCTTATTACCTTTCCACTTGGTTATTACCAATGAAAAGGAAGGCAATTGTATTTTCTTGACTGTGTGTCCAGAAATTTTACTGAACTCTCTTATTGATTCTAATAATTTTTCTATTGATTCTCTTGTAAGTGTATGTAATTATATGATCATATGGTCTGAAAATAATGACAATTCCATGTTGTATTGCATCAGAGTTGTATTTCCTTTTTCATTTACATCTTTTTGGTAGATTGCACCATTCCTTCTATGTCATATTTCTTTTTCTTATCTTATTGCATTGTTTAGGACTTCTAGTGCAATATTGAATAGATGCACGGGAATCTTTGTTTTGTTTTTTACTTAAATAGAAAATTTCTAAATTTTCACAATTTTTGCTATAGAGTTTTGGTAGATAATATATATTAGGTTAAGGAAGTTCCCTTCTGTGATTAAGTTACTAAATACTTTTTCCATTAATGAATTTTGAATTTTACTGTGTTTTCTTCTATATCTTTTGATAGCTTTTCTGCTTAAAAGAGTTAATGTGATAAAATACATTGACAGAATTTTCTAATGTTGAACCATCTTTGCATTCCTAATACAATCCCTACTTAGATAGGGTGTATTATTTTTTAAAACATGACTGCATTTGATTTGATACATTTTAGTCAGGTTTTTGCATCTATGTTTATAAGAAAAGCTGATGGTTTTATTTTCTTATTCTGCCTTTTCTAGTTTTAATGTAAAGATTGTGCCAGCCTTATAATATGAATTAGGTAGGTCTCCTTCTTTTTCTAGTCTCTGGAACAGTGTGTGAGAATTTCCTATTCCTTGAACATTTCATGAAATTCATTGGAAAATTATCCGGTGCCTTTTGGTGAGTGAGACTTTTTACTGCTACCTCAGTTTATTAGATGACTATTAGTCTGTTCGGTTCTATTTCTTTTTGAACCAATTTTAGTCATTTGTATTTTCCTAGAATTTGTCCATTTTATCTAGGTTTTCAAATGTAATGGCATAAAGTTGTTCATGGTATTCTCATGATTCAAAAAATCTCTATTTTATCAGAGTTATATTTTCCTTTTCATTCCTGATACTGTTTATTTGTGCTTGCTCTCTTTTTTTCTCTCACTCTCAATCAGTCTTTCTAAGTTTTTTTCCAAAGAGCTAGATTTTTGTTTTGTTTGTTATCTCTTTTGTTGTTGTCATTATATTTTCTATTTCATTATCTTCTGCTCTTTTATTATTTAATTTCTTCTGCTTCCTTTGGTTTACTACTGTTCTTTGAATTCCTTCTTAACTTGAACCTTCAGCTCATTTAAAAAAATTTTTTTTCATTTATAATTAATTCATTTAGTCCTATACATTCTTATCTAAGTACTTCTTTAGCTGCGTCCTACAAGCCCTGATAAGTGATGGTGATACTTTTATTGTCATTCAGCTATAAATATTTTATAATTTCCATTATAATTTACTCTCTAATTCGTGGATAATTTAGAGGTTCACGTATGCATTTAGCTTTCAAATAAATGAAAAATTTTAAAGCTACCTGTTATTAAAAATAAATGTAATTTTACTGCGTTGTGATGAGATAAAATTGTCCACATGGTGTTGATATTTTTGAGAAATGTTTAAGATTTCCTTTGTGATATTTTGTCAGTCATTGTTAATATTTGTTGTGAGCTTGAAATAATGTAAATTCTCAGTTTAATGGTATAAGCTTTCCTTGCCTCTTTATATATTAACTCAAGCTTTTTAATCATGTTTTTCAAGTCCATAGTTATCTACAGTAACTTGAATATATAGATGTCAGTGTTCAGTGCAGAAAACAGAAACCACTCCAGATGTCTTAAGCAGAATGAGGTGGCAAGTGTTTACAAAGTCATGGGAAGGGCCACAGGAGTGCACTCTAGGCTGGGTCTCTGGGAGGCCACCACTAGAGCTATGTTTACAAATATGCTGTTGTAACAAAGCCAAAGATCCAGACACAGTTGCTGCCACTACTTCCCAACATTCACAAAACTAGAGGCCAGACGCTGGCACAGAAAAACTGCTGGCTGTGCAATTGTGCTTGTAAGCTGTAACAGCCAAAGGAAAAGGACAATGGTCCCCGCCTCTCATCCACATTACAGATCCTGCACAGTGGCACCAAGTGGTGGAAACTAATCCACATCTGGAACACTAGTTGTAAAGGAACCTGGGAAATAGCTTTCCATCCTCTGTAGTCTAACAAGGCCCACTAGGATACAGGAATAGATGCTGAGTGAGTCAGTCCACATTATCCTCTACAGTATTTTTTGTTATTTTACATCTATCAATTTCTGAGAGGTGTACTTTAAAATCTCACACTATTATTGTGGACTTGTCGATTTTTTCCTTTATTTCAGTAAGTTCCTGCTTTATATATCTCAAACACTTTTTAAGGTGCACACAAATTCATAAATTTTTTTTTCAAATTCATAAATTTTTACATCCTTATGGTAGATTATAACTTTCATTAGTGCCAGATGATCTTCTTTCTTCCTATTAATGTTCTTTTGCTTTAATTCAATATTTCAATATTACTATTAGTACACTGCTTCCTTTTGGTCCTTATTTACCTGGTATAATTTTTCTGTCCTTTTATTTTTAACCTTTATGTGTAGTTTTGCTTTTCACTATTCCTCTTGTAAGTGGCTTGAGCTAGACTTTAGAAATCCGATCAGAGCATCTTTGTCTTCCATCAATGTGTTTAACCTATTCGTATGATTGGCACTACTGATATAGTTGGTCTTATTTCTACCTTTGCTTTTTATGCTTTCTTATCATGAATTCTCTGCTTTCTTTTTTTCCTTTTTGCCTTCTTTAGGATTTATCAAATTATACTTACCCCCTTTATTTTCCTCAACCAGACTGCAAATTATGTTTTCCTATTTCTAATCTTTAACAGTTACCCTTAAATTTATAACATATATACTTTAATTTATATTTCTCTAGGAAAGTCTAAATTGACATTTTTGTTCTTTTCCCAAGTAAGACAATTTCCTTAGCATGCTTTCACTTCTCCCCAGATACCTCCGTTTCTGGTTATTTCAATTTCAGCCTTTTTTTATCTTTACTTTTAAGAGATAGAAAAATTATTCTTTAATTTTTCTACCGTCAATACTTATTTCAATTTATCACCAGGATTTACCTATTTTTTTTCTCTTGGTTGCTTCTTGCATTAAATTCCTTCCATAGGGCCGGCCCCGTGGCTTAGTGGTTAAGTGCGTGTGCTCCGATGCTGGCAGCCCAGGTTCAGACCCCGGGCGCGCACCAACGCACCCCTTCTCCGGCCATGCTGAGGCCGCATCCCACATACAGCAACTAGAAGGATGTGCAGCTATGACATACAACTATCTACTGGGGCTTTGGGGGAAAAATAAATAAATAAAAATTAAAAAAAAAAATTCCTTCCGTAGAAGAAGTGAAACTAGAGATAGAGTCACTACATGGAGGCTGTACACATGATCCAGGTGTCCAATGGTTTCTTTGGTAAATATTCATTGAATATTTACTATGGGTTGGGACTTTTTGTATATTATCTCATTTAATCTTCACATCAGCACTGTAGCATTGGCATCATTATTCCCTTTTTACAGAAGAGGAAATCGGGGATTCAAATAGGTGCAGTGACTTGCCTGGGATTCTGCAAGATCTGGGGAGAAGCACCGCTGGTGGTTCAACCTGAAGTCCATCTCAACCCAAAGTCGATTTTCTAAACTACATTCCCATGAGGGCACAGTCCCTAATGTGGTAGCCGTCATTTAGTAAGTAAGAAAAACACACACACACGAGGTAGGAAGAGAATAGTGGCACAATATCATGGAAGCCAAGGAAAAAGTGTTTTGGGGTTTTTTTTTGTTTTTTTTGGTTTTTTTACTGAGGAAGACTCGCCCTGAGCTAACATCTGTTGCCAATCTTCCTCTTTTTTTTTTTTATGTGAGCCGCCACCACAGCATGGCCACCAACAGAGAAGTGGTGGTGTTCCACACCTGGGAACCGAAACTGGGCTGCCAAAGCGGAGCGAGTCAAACTTTAACCACTAGGCTGTAGCGGCCGGCCTGTGTATTGGCTTTGTGAGGGTTTTTTTCCTTCTAATAAATGATTTCTCTTGAAATAATTTTAGGTTCACAGAAAAGTTGCAAATATAATACAGGGAGTCTGTATACCCCTCACCCATCTCCCTCCGTTGTTAGTATCTTACGTTATCCGTGCCACATTTGTCACAACTAAGAAACCAACATTGGTACATTACCATTAACTCAACTACAGACTTTATTTGGATTTCACCAGTTTTCCCATTAATGTCTCTTTTTTTCTGCTTCAGGGTCCAGAGAAGTGCCCTGGGACAGTCTGTGCTTACCTGTCATGTGATACCCTGGTACCACGTTGCGTTTAGCTGTCATGTCTCCCCAATCTCCTCTGGTCTGTGATAGTTTCTCTTTCCTTGTTTTCCATGACCTTGACAGTTTTGAGGAATACAAATCAGGTATTTTGTGGAGTGTTACTCAATTTGGCTTTCTGTGATGTTTTTCCGTCAAGAATGCCACAGAGGTGAAGTGCCTTCTCTTCACATTGTCCCAGGAGCACGTGACAGCCACATGACATCACAGGTGATATTAACCTTCATCACGTGGTAAGATGATGTTTTCTGGACTTCTCCACTGCAAAGTTACTGTTTTAAGAGTTTTAAGACGGAAAGAGGTAATGTTTTCAAAAAATATTTAATGACGTGGAGAAAAGTGTCATGATGCGTTGTTAAGCATAGGCAAGGAATGGGAGGAAATGCATCAAAATGTTAACAGAGTTCTTTCTAAATTGCTTCTTTTCCTCTCTTTTGCTTTTCTGCACTTTTTCCCTGTTCTACAACAAATGTATCTGATTTGAACATTTTTAAAGTTTTTAAAAACTATATATAGGATCACCTCCATTTTACGAACAATACGTACAGTTATATTTATTCATAGGAAAAATTATAAGACTTTCATTATATGTTGATAGTTGGGGTTATCACTGGGTGGTAATTTTTATTTCTTCATTGTGGTTTTATGTATTTTTCCATTTTATTTACAATAATCTTGTTCAAATTTTTTATTGGACCTCAAGTGCATAGAATTAGGTTTGTCATAATCACTGGGTATGTAGTACATGTTCTCATCATTGGTACACATAAGGCCTTCCTTAAGTTGTTTATGAATGTATGTATTGGTGTGTTTAATAATATAAAAAGATCCATGGAACTATTGCCCAATATGAAAAATAGAACACTGATAAGAACTTGCATCTACCAATATGGTCCTCCTCCCTTCCGTCCACCCAAAGTGAATTTGAATCCTGTGTTCAGTGTTCTCTTACTTTCCTTTTTATGTAGTTTTATCACATCTGCATCTATTTCCCAAAATTATATATTTTTCCTAGTGTTCAATTTTTTTTTTTTTTTGGTGAGGAAGATTAGCCCTGGGCTAACATCCATGCCCATCTTCTGCTGCTTTATATGTGGGACGCCTGCCACAGCATGGCTTGATAAGTGGTGCGTATGTCCGTGCCCGGGATCTGAACCTATGAACCCCAGGCCACCAAAGTAGAGTGCACGATCTTAACAACTACACGACTGGGCCGGCCCCTCTAGTGTTCAATTTTTATGAAAAGAATACTGTGTTGAGTGCAACATTTGGGGATGTACTTTTTGTTTGTTTGTTTTAATTTCTTTTTTTTTTCCCTTTTTCTCCCCAAAGCCCCAGTAGATAGTTGTATGTCATAGCTGCACATCCTGCTAGTTGCTGTATGTGGGACGCCGCCTCGGCATGACCGGACAAGCGGTGCGTCGGTGCATGCCCGGGATCCAATCCCAGGCTGCCAGTAGCGGAGCGTGAGCACTTAACCGCTAAGCCATGGGGCCTGCGCCTGGGGATGTACTTTTATCACTCAAAATTGTATTGCTAAATTCTATCCATATTGTTGCGTTTAACCATATCGCATTCATTTTGACTACCGTATAATATTCCATTGTGTATTATTCTAGAATTCATGTGTCTGTTCTTCTGCCAGTGATTTTGTGCTAACAGGAACACACTTGTAAGTGTCTCCTGATGTGCGTAGTAGGAGTTTCTCTTCAATATGGAGCTAGGAGTGGAATTGCTGGGTCATAGTTATCTTAGTTCAGGATTTCCCTAAAGCAGAGCCTCAGACAAAGACTAAGAGACAGTCAGTTTATTTGGGGAGTAATGCCAGGAAGTGGGGGGGAGGGAGCAGGGAGAGTGAAATGGGGAAGGAGGAAAATATAACATAAGGGTGCAATATCCAAGTCACTGCTGGGGGCATGATTTCCGGGATTGTGGGCCAGAAGGATGGACGGCAGGGGCATCTATCTGCAGGCTCCTGAGCCCCGTTGGCCAAGCGCTCCCCCTGGGATGTTACCTTCCCCACACTTCCGGGCTGTGCTTGTGTAAGGGCTGAGTCCTTCCACTCCCAATCACCCAACAGAGAAAACCCTGGGCAGAAAACAGAAAGGTGTACAACTGTGCTGAGGTGGGACCTGTCAGCGCGAGGTGAGTCCTGAGCTGGGGGGCAGGGACGGGGACTGCAGCCGTGGCTTAAATTCAAGGTGAGCTGAGCAGATGTGACACTGGCACCAGAGGCAACTGCCAGACAGGACAGAAGAATGTTCAGCGTTGCAAGCTAATGCCCATCTGTGTTTGCAAGTGGTTTTGCCAAATCACACTGCAGTCAGAGGTGGACGAGAAACCCGGTGAATCCACGTCCTGTCTATCACTTGGTGTTTTCAAGCTTCTTAGTGACCACTTTCTGACGCTTGGTAGCCTCTCTCTCTCCTTTCTTTCCTTCTTTCTTTCTTTCTGCAATAAATGTGTGTCTGTGTAGGGGTTTTGTTTTGTTTTTTGCCTGTATTTCTTTTAAATTCAGAAGCAGAAATAAATCTTTTATTTTTTCAAGGAGTAGTTTATCTATTGAGAGTGTCAATTGCTGCAGGGGGACCTGGATTAAAGACTGAGAAAAGGCCCTCAGTGATGCCCCAGGTTACCCGGGACTCTAGGGGGAGTGGATGGATGTGGGATGGGGAGGTGGGGGGTGGTGAGCTGATCAAACTTCAGAGGGATAAGGGGTGGGGACAACAGACAGACGGGAACCAAGCAAGAGGTTTGATAGGAAAAGGAAGGAGAGGATTGCAAGGTCAAATGGAGAGGATTTCCAGACAGGGAGCACTGAGTTTATAGCCATATAAGAAGGAGCCGGGGAAGAGGGGTGGTGGAGACGCGGGGGCAAGGGGCTGGCTCAGCATTTAGAGCATGTGGCATCACCGTGCGCTCCTCTTGTGCAAAGACACTGACTTTGGAGCCAGACAGATGTGGATTCAAATCCCAGGGCTGCCACTTATGAGATGTAAGAGAGGGTGACAACACGCCTGGCCGAATGCCCATGAGGACTGAGGAGCACCTAGACCAGTAGGTACTCAACCCTTGGTGGTTCTTTCCCTCCCTTCCTCCCCCGAAAGAGTCTGCGGGCTGAGGCCCAGTCTGGATTCAGAAGCTGGAAGGTTTCGTGGGAGTGACACTTGGCTCACTGGGCTGCAGAGCCCTTGGAGTTCCACGAGCCTGAGGGAGGGAGGAAAGGGGCCCAGATGAGGAGAATCAAAAGGGCTTCTGAGAATCAGGGAGAGACGTGGGAGCCGATGAAGGAGGCCTAGGAGCTGCAAGTATGGCAGGGAAACTGCCATTGATTAGGGGTTTGGGGGCCAGGCCTCCCTGGCTGGGCACCAGCCAAGCAAGTAGACGTGGAGTCCTGACAGAAAAGGACTCTGTCCTGCCCGGCCCGAGAGGAGCCAGCTCCACTCCCAGCCTCTAGCCTGCCCGTGTGCCCCATGCCTGGTTCCTGCCTCCTTCGTCCCCATCCCAGTGTCCTGGGGTCTATCCCCAGGGTACCCCTGGCCAGAAGCCTGGCAATTAGCCTTGCCTCGGCCCTCTCATCAGCCAAGTCTATGGACTCCACCTCTGTCTCTGCTTTTTCCTGGCGGTTCCCAGGGCTGGGGCCCTTCCTGGGGCGCCTGGCCACTCTCAGCCGGTGGGATTCCTTTCAGTGGATTACGCAGGAGACTGGGCCCTCTTCACTGCATGTTTCGCCCTGGATTCCATTGTAGATTGAGCTGGGGGAAGCTCTCAGTCTTGCTTCCCTGAGATGGACTGAATTTTGTAAATTGGCTTCTCCGGCTGCTGGGGAGGGGTAGGGAGGACAAAAGTTCATTCTCCTTGAATGCCTTTGAGCACATTCTTCAACTTAGTTTTACAAGCTGTGGAACCAAGGGAAAGAGGGGGCTGATGTGGACCACACTGAGCAGCCGGGAGGTGAATACCTCGAGGGAGAACAGAAAGTCACTGGGAACCACGCTTCCCCAGACGCACCCCCGACACTACCAGTCCATGTCTGCTGGGCCTCTGCCAGCCAGCAGTGGGCACTATTGCTGTGCACTGCACACCCCGAGCCCCAGTGCTCTTCAGCAGAAGGCAGTGGGGCTGCTCGGCCAGACGTCACCACCGCTGTCCGCAGCTCCACCGAGCCCGGCCGGGACATGCCTCTGGCTCGCAGTCACTCCACCCCCCAGGTTCCCCAATTGGCTGAAGGACATGATCAAGGTTGTTGACCTCTTGAACTGGAGAACCAGAAGCAGACCCTCTGAGCCCCAGGCAGGAGGCTCCAGAACACGGGGCATGCAGCTCCGTGTCCCGAGGCTCAGTCCCTGCCTAAAGATGGACACCACTGCACCTCAGGACCACCAGCAGGACCCTGCTGAGGCTGCCAGTTGCCGGCAGCCCTCTGACCTCAGCCCCTGAGACCTCCTCTAGACACTGTTGCTCCCCTGCAGTCGAGGTCATGCTTGCTGCCACTGGGCACTGCAGACCCTGTGGCTGGGGGTCCTGGTCCAGTTTGCTGGGCGCTGCTGGGCCACTGAACGTGGCTGCACCTCTAAGTCTTGGGCTGCAGCCGAGGTGACTGGATTTCTTGTGCCTCCGAGGTCCTAGGGGCTGCGGCGACAGCCAGATGCTCCAGGACTCCTGATCCCCATCCGGCTGGGACGTGGACACACAGCCAGGAGTAAACTAGAGCTGTGGCTGCTGCAGGTGGATATCTTTGTGCTTATGAAAAGTGGACCTTTCCCAAGGCAGCCAGGGGCTGCTGGTGCCCTGACCAAGACTGCTGCTGCACGCAGATCATCTCAACATGATGCATCACTGTTGATGTTGACCTTGATCTCCCGGTGGAGGTTGTGTTTGTCAGTTTCTCCGCTGAAAAGTTTACTCTGCCCCCCGTCCCCCACTGCACTCTTAGGAAGGAGGTCGCTATGCACAGCCCACACCTAAGCAGGGGGGCTCATGCAGCACCTCCTTGAGAGTGGAATATCTACATAAATTATTTGGAGTTTGTTATATCTACATAAATTAACATGGGAGATTTGTCTCTTCTCCATCATTTATTTATATCATTTATTCAATGATTCATTTATATCAGTATGGACTCGTGGATATTTATTTTATACTCTTGAGTTGTAATCCAATGCTACTTTATTTATTTTGTCGCTCCAACTTTGCCAACTTTGGTCGCTGGGAGCTCTTTAAATTGGCTTTGTGTCTCTTTGACATTTTGCCATTCCGCCATTATTGTGTGTGGGGGGGTATATTTCATACCCCCGTGGAGACTTTTAACCCCCCGGATGTCAGATGTCAGATGCGGTTGAGACTCAGACTGACCCCCTCCTTCACCTACCCGCCATTTGCTACTGGGCCTCCGAACCCCAAGGCCTGGCTGCGCCTCTGATCGTGGTGGACCTCGGAGCTGCTGGACACAGGACTTTAAACCCTGCCCTTTCCTCTCTCCCCCAGCCACTGCCCCGCGGGAACAATGCCCTTTCCCCTGGCTGAGTCTATCTGCCAGTTCCGGTGCCAGAAAACCTTTGTAACCTTAGTGGCATAACTTCTATCCTCAGTGTGTGAGTAAACTTATTTATTTATTTATTTTGTGTGTGTGTGTGTGTGTGTGTGTGTGTGTGTGTGAGGAAGATCAGCCCTGAGCTAACATCCATGCTAATCCTCCTCTTTTTTGCTGAGGAATACCGGCTGTGAGCTAACATCTATTGCCCATCCTCCTCCTTTTTTTTTCCCCCAAGCCCCAGTAGATAGCCGTATGTCATAGTTGCACATCCTTCTAGTTGCTGTATGTGGGATGCGGCCTCAGCATGGCCAGAGAAGCGGTGCGTCGGTGCACGCCCGGGATCCGAACCCAGGCCGCCGGCAGCAGAGCGCACACACTTAACCGCTAAGCCACGGGGCCGCCCATAAGTAAACTTATTTAAAGGACGAAACAAAAGAAAAAATCTGCCTCTCTATTATCTTTCAAGCCTACCTTATCTTCTCCATTCCTGGACTCGAGATAGATGTCTTTTTGCCTGAGACTGTTTTTATTACACACCCTCCCCTCTGGCCAGTGTAGCCTCAGGGTCTCTGGAATCAATCAGACTCGGATTCCAATTCTAGTGGCCCTGGGCGGTCACTTGATTGCTCAAAGGCTCAGTTTCCTTATCTATAAAAGAGGGATAATAATAGCCTCCAAATAGTTCCCATCACTGAGCACCTGCTCTGTGTATTAGGTGATAACTTGTGAAAAGCAGGTCAGATGATGCCTAACACGCATAGCAGGTGCTCAGTAAATAGGAGCTATTATCACTATTGGTATTAGGAAGGGTTGTTGGTCTCCCTCTCCCAGCCTCTCCCTCAAAACCATCCTCTACCCTAAAGCTCAGACATGACAGTGTGATTCGTCCACTCACAATCCTTCCAGAATCCAGAATCCAGAAACCCCCTGGGATTCAAGATCTTACAGACTCTTGCCCTGCTCTACGCCCCGGCCTCGTCTTCCTTCTCAACCCAAATCCCACTAGACTGTTCGCTGCTCCCCAAACAGACCATGCACTTCACACCTCCTTGCCTTTGCCTGTGCTATTCCCTCTGCCTACAGTTCTCTTCCAGCCTTTCTCCATCTAGGGACTCTCAGGTCCAGGTGTCTGTTCTCAGTGACAGAAACCAACCAACCAGCTGAGGCTTGTGGCTCCTTCTTGCCTTTCAGAACCTCCCCGGTGTTGTGATTATTTGCTGAAGGTCCCACACTCCTGGGTGTGATCTGCATTTGAATCCTGGCTCTGCAGCTTATCAGCTGTGTGGCCTCAAGCCAGTTCCCTAACCTCTTTGAGCCTCATTTTCCCTGTTAATAAAATGATGATAATAATAGTAGTCATTTCATAGGAATGTTGTAAAGATTTAAGTAGATAATCCATGTGAAGCAATTCATATAATGCCCAGCACACAGAAAATGCTTAATAAATGGTCCCTTTCTCTCTTCTTATTAATATCAGGCAGCCAGGAGTTGCCTGCTCTGCCAGGCTCCATTTATTGATGGATTCAAGGCTAAAAATAGAGCTGCAGCCTTGGGGAGTAGTTCCTTCTAGAGCCGAGAATTGATGCCCTTGGTACTGTGGATGGGGAAGGAGCCTGCTTCTCCCTCCAGGGGCCTCTCAGAGAAACTCAAATGTTGGTGCCTCCAGCCATTCTCCCGTTGATTTCTAGGGTGGGCATGCAGAGGCCGGACCAGGCCAGGCTCAAGAGGTCTCGTGGCAGAGGGCTCTGCAATCCGACAAGCTGGCTTCTAACTCCAGCCCTGCCATTCGCTGGCTATGTGACCTTAGGCAAGCAACTTTCCCTCCCTGAGGATCATTATTACTCTCTAGCCTGGGAAACTGACAAGGGTAATAACACAGTTTGTAATAAACAGCTCACGTGCATAGAGGTCTTGGGGCCAAGAACAAGCTCTGAGACTCTGGGTAATGACGTCCCCTCTCTGAGCCTCAGTTTCCATACCTCTGAAATGGGCACAGTAGCCCTGCCCTTACAAGGCTGTTGTGAGGATCTAGAGAGGTCCTGGACAGCAGTAACACCTGATGGGAACCTGAGTTAACTAAAGGCCCATCTCCCCATCTGAAGGTGTGGGGACAAGAGGCAGAAATTTATTTTAGCTGTTGGTAGTTATTGATCCACCAGCCTTGGAAAATTCAAAGAAAAGCATCCAACGGAAAAACACCTCTCATCTTGAGCTGCTAACTGGCTGGCCCCGCCAGTGGATAAACCACTTCTGTGTGATCAACTTCCCTGCTGTCAGTTCAGTGCTCTGGGTGAGTTGTTTTGTCTCCAGGGAAGAGACACTGATTTAATTAAAGCAGATCTTGACTTGTGGACAGGAGCCCCCATTTTCCCTTCTACAGCTAGTCTTTTTTTTTTTTAAGTAAGGTGCCTTCATTCTGAATTCTATTTTTCTGATGAGGAAGAGTGGCCCTGAGCTAACATCTGTTGCCAATCGTCCTCTATTTGCTTGAGGAAGATTGTCTGCAGCTAGTCTTAACAGTGATGTCAAAGGGCATGAACCTGGCTTCCAGGGCACCAAGCCAGCCTCCTTCACATAGACATGCAGGGCCTGGATGGCCCAAACCACAAGGCCATACCCTCTGGATTGTTTCTCCCCTTCTTCCCCTCCTGGGATATAGGTCCAGTCAGGCTTCACCCTAGCTTATTTCTGACCATGAGATAGATACAGAATTGCATGACAATAACGTTAATAAAACACACAATTCCATCACACTGCAGCCCTCAAGGGAAGAGGACAGGACAGCAGTCCCTGCAAGAGATCAAGAGTCGGGGGGGGTGGGCAGGGCACCATGTGCAAAGGCTCTCTTCCCAGCCCGCTGTAATCTGTGCACCTGACAAGGGAAGGGAAAATCTGTGCTCTTCTGCTCAGGCTGAACGTGCAAGGAGGAAGCCTGGATGATCATCTGAGGATGCCAGCAAGCCCTGTAGGACTGATCCTACAGGCAGAGGTGTCGATCCAGCAGCATCTAAGATGAGGGTTTGGGCTCTGGATTCTCACTCTCCTGGGTTTGGATCTCAGCTCTACAGTGGGAGATCCCAGGCCAGTCTCTTAACCTCTCAACCCCTTAGTTTCCTCAGTGTGTATATTTATCTGTTTGCACGTCTATCAATATTCTTGCTTGCAGACATCAGAGTCCACTCTGGCTGGTTTAAGTAGAAAGGGAACTTATTTGGTATGTTAGACTCATTGGATGGTGGAGAAACAGGTTCTAGATGCAGCTTTCAGGTGCATCTCCAAGAAGTACATTGCAGAATGGGACTGATGGGGGAGCTGCTGCTGCTGTCACTGACTCCAGAACCACATTGCCTTGGCCACCACCCGGGTCGGCAAAAAGGATGCCCCATATGCAGCTGTTCCCCCACACAGCTCATTTCCTGGTTGGTATCTCAAGTACCAAATGTGATGGAAGAAACTAGGTCACACACCTGCACCCTAGCTACAAGGGAGGCTGGCTTCTGCTTTGGGAAGGAGGAACTCAAGATATAAGGAATGATCAAAATGTAGAAAGGAATTTTTTAAATTGTTGGGCAGTGATGAATAACAAACACTCAGTACGTCTTCTTTCTTATCTATTTCCCCCACCTTGAATGAAAGCTCCATGGGGCAGGTATCTGGAATGTCTTCTTTCCCCGGCACCTAAGATGGAGCCTGTGATGAATAAGCAGGTAAATCAAATGTGGGTAATAAAAGAGCCACCTGTAGGGGCGGGCCCCGTGGCGCAAGCGGTTAAGTGCGCGCGCTCCGCTGCGGCGGCCCGGGGTTCGCTGGTTCGGATCCCGGGCGCGCACCGACGCACTGCTTGGTAAGCCATGCTGTGGCGGCGTCCCATATAAAGTGGAGGAAGATGGGCACCGATGTTAGCCCAGGGCCGTCTTCCTCAGCAAAAAAAGGGGAGGATTGGCGGATGTTAGCTCAGGGCTGATCTCCTCACAAAAAAAAAAAAAAAAAAAAAAAGAGCCACCTGTACTTTGAGGCGACTGGCCAACCTACAATCTTTCAGGGAGCTGTAGCTCCATGCCTTTGGAAAAGCTGCTCCTTTATGGAATGTCCTTTCCTCCTCAACCCCTTGCCTCGTGGTGGAGGTGTCTTCACCTTTCAGTTCTCAGCTTTGACTCACCTCCTCCTGGAGGTCTTCCTTGATGTACAACTCCATCTCTACCACCGCCATCATCACCACCACCACCACCCTACCCTGGGGAGCTGGTTTAATATTAAGAAGGCAAGCTCTCAGTCTAACTGGCTGATTTCAAATACTGGCTTCAGTTCTTACTAGCTGTTGGGGCTTGGGTAAGTCAGGTAATCATTCTAAGGACCATTCTCCTCATCTATAAAATGGGAATAATATAGTATCTAAGTCACAGAGTTGTTGTGAGATTAAAATGACATAGTGTATGCAAGATCTTAGAACGAGGCCTGGCACAGAGAAATAGCTCAGCCGACTGCTGTTGCTGCTACTGTTTGCAATCCTACTGTTCTAGAACTTATTGGGGCAACATTGTGATCATTTTCATGTCTGTATCTCCAACTTAACTGAGACCTTCTGGAAATCAATCCTTTACTCCCCCTACCCCATACCTCTCCATGCACCTGTCACACAGATCGGATGCTCACACAGGGTTTGCTGGATAAACAGTTAACTCAGTTAAAGAAATCACAAATGCAAAGACTGATAGATAAAACCTTTAAAGTTTGTATATTAGAAAAAGAGCTAAAATTAAAATGTCACCCGGGAATGGGGAAAATGGCAAACGGTTAATGTCTACATTATGTAAAGATTTCCTACACATCAATTAAAAAAATCTCAGTTGCTAAGAGATATCTGGACAAAGGTCATGAGAAGGCAATTCAAGCGAGGAAATAGGAGTAGTAACTAAACATGGAAGAATATCCAACCTTCAATAGGAGGCATAAAAATGAGAAACAAAGGAAGCAACAATAATATAGACTATAGAATTCAATACAGAATTATTTATAACACTAAAAAATGTCCAGTAGCAGAAGAATGGTTACATAAATAATGATACATTGATTTAATGGCATAGTGTTTCACCATTAAATAATTATGAGAATGTTGAAACAAATGCTTATGATATAGTTAAGTTTACAAGCAGACTACAAAATTAAATTTAAAGCATGATCTTAAGTGTGCAAAATGTTCATCTGGACTTGAGGAAAGCTTGGCAGAAAATACAAGAAAATGAAAACAGTTAACTTGATAAAAAAGAGAAACTTTACAGAGTGTCCACTATACACCAGACACTATGCCAAGGGCTTCCATGTACATGATCTCCTTGATTCCGCAATTCTCCCCAAATCTTTATGAGGTAGGAGTTGCCTTTATAGGTAAGGCAATTAAGGATTAGAGAAGGGCAATCACTGGCTGAGATGGCCCAGCCAGTAATTGGCAGAAAGGGATGCCAACCCCGGTGTGTTGGACTCCAAGTTCAGTCCTCTTTTCAACATATCAGATGTGTTGGATGGACGGGGTCCAGTGGCTTTTCTTTCTTTTTCAACATTGCCTTTAGTGCTGTTTAAATGTCATTTGTGCAATCAAAACACAATTAAAAGAACAACCAAAGCTGTCTCCGGAAGGCAGTTTAGCCCCTGTCCCTCCAGAGAGCTCCACGGACCAGAGCCCCACCCTGCCATTGGCCGACGCTCATGATTTTGCCCAAACAATACCAGGAAACAACCCTGCTGAATCTTCTGTCCCTCTACATGGGATTCAAAATCCCTGGAGAGGGACCTGGCATTTCCACACTAAGACCCTCATTTCACCCCAGGAACTCTGGGTACCTCTTCAGTGGGGATCCAGGTACTATTGTTGGTGTTTCAAAAGGCCAGACAGAAATTGTGCTCTCACCCTGAACAAGACCTCATGGGCTGATGAAGTACCCAGTGTCATTTCTTGGATGGAATTAGAGCAACGTGGGGGAAAGATTACAATGTGTCCTGACTCTGTGCACCAGAAGGAAAGGTACAGAGTCCTGGAGCATTCGACAGGGTTGTAGAACCTTGGCTGGGGATCCAAGAAGGTCTCCCTGGGGAGGTGACTTTTTCAGCTGCGATCCAGAGGATGAGTAGGAGTCAGCCAGGCAAAGAGCAGAAGGAAAAGGGAGAAGTGAGAGTAAAAGCCCTGAGGCAGGGAGATCTTGGGCTTTCAAGGAAATGAAACGGAAGAGGTGACTGTGGCCAGAGTGGAGTGCAATGAAAATGAGGCCAGAGAGGTCAACAGAACTGTAGGCCATGATGAGCAGTTGCTCGTTAATTTAGGCATAATGGGAATCCACTGAAGAGGAGAGAAGTGGATGCATTCATGACATAGTTGGAATGTCTTGTTTGCATATGCTAAAGAAAATACTTTCCCACTTCTCCTCTCAGAAAGCAACAAGAAGGGGGGAAAAGATACAAAGCCCATCTTCGAGGAAGCCAGAAGAAATCTGAAATCGAATCACAATTAGGTGGAAGGGCAGATAAAATCTGGAAGGCTTGGAAAGGAGTTCAGGAGGAAGTAGAGAATTCATATCTCAGAGTGAGATGGTAAGAAGCACCCCGCAAGGGAAACGGCATACATGGGGTGGGCAGCGGCCAGCATCAGGAGCTTCCCTGGACCTGTTTGGGTTTCACGAAACAGGGGAATTGAGGCTGAGTTTAGAATCACACACAGACAAATAAGGTTTGGGGGAGGAGAAGGACTCTGAACTGTGAAAAGCCCTATCGTCATTAGTGAAGGAGAAGTAAAGGCTCAAAGAACTCATATACACCCCTGGGTCATAAGACTAATTCCTGCTGTCCTGAAATAGCTCTGGCCCTTCCCCAACAAGAACCTCTTGCAAATAGCTGGTCCAGGGAAAATTTACATCGTTCAAATATCAACAACGAACCATCTCAAGATCTGTACACAGATACAGGAAACAAAAAGAGCACAATAACAAGCAAAGAAATGAAAAGAAAAATGAAATAAACAAAAACCAAAGAACATTGACCAGAATAAAAACAAAACCAAACAAAAATCCTCAATGAAGCATTTATTTCTCTAAAACAAGAGTACAGAGCAGAGATACAAGAGCTCATGGAAATAATAGCAAGATGACAAAAGGAAATAAAACAAGCTGTCAGGGTTAAGAAAAGTTACAATATGGCAGAAATGAAAGTCAAAGTGAAAATAGCATAAAAGAGAACAGACTCTGCTGAAGCACGTTAAGGGACGGGGGGATAGAAATGAGGGAAGTGAGGAAGATGAAACAAAAAGATTTTTTTTTTAATCTTTTTGTGTGTGTGTGTGAGGAAGATCAGTCCTGAGCTGACATCTGCCAATCCTCCTCTTTTTGCTGAGGAAGACTGGCCTTGGGCTAACATCTGTGCCCATCTTCCTCCACTTTATATGGGATGCCACCACAGCATGGCTTGCCAAGTGGTCCGTCGGTGCACGCCCAGGATCCGAACCAGTGAACCCTGGGCGACCGCAGTGGAGCACGCTCACTTAACCACTGCATCACCAGGCCGGCCCCAAAAAGATTTTTTATTTAAGTTTAAATGACAAGAGAAAATTACAAAGAGAGACCATATACACATAACAGAAGAAGTAAACCAAAATGATGGCATCAAACACATATTCTCAGATATAACTCAAGAAAATGATTTAGAAAAAAAGGAGACATTGAAAAGTTAATGAGGGCCGGCCCCGTGGCTTAGCGGTTGGGTGCGCGTGCTCCACTGCTGGCGGCCCTGGTTCGGATCCCGGGCGCGCACTGATGCACCGCTTCTCTGGCTGTGCTGGGACCACATCCCACGTGCAGCAGCTGGAGGGATGTGCAGCTATGGCATGCAACTATCTACTGGGGCTTTGGGGGAAAAAATAAATAAATTAAAAATTAAAAAAAAAAGAAAAGAAAAGTTAATGAGACCCAGGAAAACTGACTCAAAATGATCAATACCAAATATATTCTAATAAAGTTATTAGATCTCAAAGAAAGAATCCTTTGGACAAAACGGATCGAGTCACTTGCAAGGGGAAGATACCAGGCTGGCCTCTGACTTCTTTGTGGCAGCAGCCAGCATTAGAATTCAATAGAGCACCACCTACAAAGTCAGCAAGGAAAGAAAGTCCAAGAATTTTATTTTCAGCCAAACTGTTGATCAAGTATAAAGGCAGAAGACAACATTTCTGAACATGTGTGGGAGTTTGGAGGCTGAAGCAATGGCACAGTGTGGGTTTGTTGGAAGAACAGAACTTTTCCTTTTTGGTGACCTAGAGTCTTATTCAGAGGTTCGTTCATGTGTTTATTCAACAGACACTTAAAACTCTAGTATTTGTTAGGCCCTGAGCCCCAAACTATAAATGAATCTTTTACTAAGTGCTGGAGAGGGTGAGAGGAAAGCTTCCTTGTAGAGGTGAGTTTGCCTTTGAGAGGTGAGTGGGAGTACATGAGAGGAAGGGTATCCAGGCAAAGAGAAGAGCGTATGCAAAGGCAGGCAGGCATGACACCATGGAATAAATATTCTACGATAGAATTCAAGATATCATCAAGGGTGTGTTCTGGAATGTCCAGACATTTGGAATGGGATGAGCGGGTGAACCCTGAAGACTCAAGATTGGGAAAGAGCGAGAAGCCTTGAATGCTGGGCTTTTAAAAGGCTTGAACTTTCTCCCGTAGGCGATGTGGAGTCCTGGTATGGTTGAAGCATGAAAACCACTGTTTAGTTCCAAGAAGAAGAGGATCAGAGGTTCTGTGAGGATTCAGATTTCACCGTTCCCACCACTGCTTCAGCTAGCATTCATATTTGATGGTGCACATTCAAACTATTCTCTTTAAAGTCAGGCACAAGCAAGGTTGCCACTATTACTGCTTTTGTTCACTGTTGTATTGGAAGTTCCGGCCAGCACAGCAAAAAGAAAAAGAAATCTAAAGCTGAACAATTACTATAACCGTTTGTATATTGTTCATTGCTGAGTTAAGGAGTATGCTTGTATATTTCCTTTCTTCTCCATCTTTATGTTTTTCCTGGAGTTTTAAATTTCCTTTTCTTTGTTTTTGCACTATTTGCCTTTGTTATTGAGGGCGGAATTTTCCCAACAACTCAGTAAGGTCAGTAGTCTTATCCCCATTTTACAGATGGAGAAGGAAGCTGTGAGGGGTTGACAAAGTCCACAACCAGTACACAGTGGAGCTGGGGTGCTTGCCTATCTTGGTGGGATGACCCCATCAATCCCTACGCTAGCTGTACTCAGAGACGAAGTACATGTTGGGGAGATGGTGGTGCCGTGAGGGTATGACTCAGTTATTTGAACTTCACAAAGCTCACAAAGAGGAAGATGGTTGCAGGAAATCCCAAAGCACGCCTAAATAGTGAAGATTCTGCGAAATGACGCATGGGGCGCCAGCCGCTTTGGCCGATACTCAACTCCCCAAAGGAGTCAAGCGACCTCTCTCCAGCCTCAGGACTTTTGCACATTCCTTCCCCTTGCCTTGAATGCTCTTCTCTGCTCTTCACGTGTGTGGCTCCTCCTCGTCCTTCAGGTCACATCTTTCCCCTCCTCAGAGAGCCTCCTCAGTTACTCTTTATCTCCACTTCCCTGGATTGCTCAAGGTTTTGTTACCAAGCCAGGCTCCCTCCTCCCCGAGGGAGGATGTTTCTTGGAGGCTCCCTAGGCCTCATGCAAATAAGCCCTGGGGTCATCTCACCGGGTCGTCAGATTGGCCCATTCCTACAGGGCTGCCAGCCTGGGTGCTAGTAGACACCATCCACAGCCTCTGCAGAAATAAAGCACTTGGAAAATTCCATGTTATTCTGCACCTGGGAGCAGAAGGCTTCTTTTTGAGCAGAAGTGAGACCCCCTCAGGGGCTCTCTCGTCTCCTTTTCTCTAAACCCCCACCTCTACTCTCTTTATTCAATAGATTTCTCGAGCACCTCCATGTGCTAGGCCTGTGCTAAGCGCTGGCTATACGCAACAGGGCAGATCACTCACTGCACAAAGTCACCCAGTTGAGGGACAAGTGGGGGCCGAGATCCAGCCCATGGACCAGTCACCAAAACTGTGGGCTCACAAAGCTGTGTATGCTTAAAAGGATGCCTTTTTCTAATTCCCTCAAAACACTGTTATGAGTTAGCAGCAGCCTTGCACGTTAATGAATTAAATCCATGTGGTCCCTGCCCAGGTGGAGTCACAGTCCAGTGGGACAGACAAATAATTAAACAACTAAATACATAATTAGAATTCACTCTTATTTTGCTGATGAGTGAGGACACTGGGTTTCTGAGAAAGTGAGTAACTGGCCCAAGGCCACACAGCTAGCGAGTGACAGAATCAGGGTTCAAACTCAGGTCTCCTGGCTCCAAAGCCACAATTTGCAGAATGAAAGGGGCATTTTAGCTACATCAGTATTAATGTCGAGCGTTAGTCCCGACCTCCAGCATCGCAGTTTCTTCCTGACTTCTTTGATGATAAACTCAGGCTTCTCTGAAGGTCTCTCCTCTTGACCTCACTGGCCCCTGCAGCTCAGCTCCCTTGGATCCACTGCTGCCTACTGCAGAGACTTTTGGTGAAATGACTCGTGCAATTTTTATGTCCTGTCTCGTGTGTCTTTCGGTCCCAGTCATTCATCCCAGGGGCTCAGCTGGGGACAGACCTGAGCAATAGCCCCTGTGCTATACTCACGATTCCATTCACAGTAGCAGCTAAAGTCATCATATATCTAGGAATAAGCTGATATGAATAAAATTATAAAACTTTGCTGAAGGACATAAAAGGAGATCTGAATAAATGGAAAGACACACCACATTCCTGGATGGAAAGACTCAGTGTTGTAAAGATGTCAGTTCTCCCTGAAGTAATCTATAAATTTAATGTCATTTCAATCAAAATATCAAAGGTATTTTTATGGAATTTGACAAGCTTATTCTCAAGTTAAACTGGAAGAAAAAAATACACAGAGAATACACAAGATTAAAATATCCAATGAAAACATTTTTTAGAATTTTTTTATTGTAGTAAAATGTACATAACATAAAATTTACCATTTTAACCATTTTTAAGTGTACAGTTCAGTGGCATTAAGTACATTCATATTGCTGTGCAACCATCACCACCATCCATCTCCAGAACTTTTTTGTCACCCTAAATTAAAACTCTGTACCCATCAAACAATAAATCCCCATTTCCCTCTTTCCCACAAGAAAAAAACTTTTAATGAATGAAACTAAGGGGGAACTATCAAGCCGGAAATAAAAATACTTATAAAACAAGAGAAATACTATCTAGATAGATAGATAGGTATTTATCTACCTAACTATAAGTGTAGCATTTCAAATCCACGAGGAAAATATAGACTATTTAGTAAATGGCATTAGAACAAATGGCTCTCCAATTTCAAAAATATAAAATTTCAACTCTATCTCATACCAGACACATACAAAGTAACTTTGATTTAAAAAGCTAAATGTAAAAAAAATAAAACCCTATAAAAGCATTAGAAGAAAAGTAGGCAAGGTGGATAGATTTGGCAACATAAAGACATTTAACTTCTGGATGACAGAAGACTATACGAGCGACGATAAAAGACAAATGACAGGCTGGGACAGCAAATTTCCCACAGACATACAGGAACGCAACAAGAACATATCTCAAAATAACAATTTTGCTTTTACTTTTCCACTTCCTCATGTCAATCAGAGGTTCCACGTTACCTCCGGGAAAATTAGTGCTTTTATAGCAAGAATATAAAGAGAAAGAAACAGTCAGCGTTCGGATGTCGTCGTTTTTTAACTTCCCCGGTAGTCTGCTGAAGCCCACACCAGAAACCACGCTTTTGAAAGGCAGAGCCTTTGATCTGCAAGAGGCAGCTTTTGCTGAGAGAAGAAAATGCTCTTGAAAATCAAAAGGGAAAGTCCTGAAGGAAGCTGGAGATAGAGTTTATGCCTTAACTGTAAATCGAAAAGAGGACAGAGACGAGCCAGACCGTGTGCCTCCTGGGGAGGTAAATGGGGTCACCGGGCTGGGAGAGAGAAAAGGAGTGGGATAAGACATGACCTTGGAAGGGGTCAGTGGGCTCTGGGATGAGGGAACCGGACCTGCAGGACCACGAGGAAGAAAAGGGAGTCAGTGCCCAGAGACTGCTAAGCCCCCTCCACCACCACTACAAGGGAGCTTCCTGGGGACTGGGCTGTCCAGATCCTATATGGCCACTTAAATGGGCGCCACAGGCCAGCTTGGCTGAAGAGCTACCTTAGCCAGCCAAGGCTTTCTTCACTGTCCAGCCAAGGCTTTGATTGACAGTTGTCGGGAGTGCTCAGCAGATGTGATGCCCACCCATGTCCTGAGACTTTGCTAGGGAGCTCCAGCCACACTTATCCTTATTAATACATCCTCTTTTCAAATGGCTCAGGACATTCATCATCCTCCCAAACCAGGGGGCGGGATCTTTGACACCTACAGAGGAGGTGGTAGTATGGAAGTGAAGACCCTCTGCAATCTGAAGGTGGTTAAAACTGGATAATGGTTAAATCTACCCTATCTAAACAGATCCACAATATATAAAGAACTCCTATAAATCAACAAAAAACAGACCAATAATCCAATAGAGAAATGGGCAAAGGATATGAAAAATAAAATTCACAGAAGAAATACAAACATCCAATAAGTATAGGAAAAGATGTTCAGTGTCAGTTCCAATTAGGAAAATGCAAATTAAAACAATAAGATACACTTTGCTTAGCAAATTGGCAAAAATTAGAAAGGCAGATAAAGGGAGAAAACACTGTCGTATGCCACTGATGGAAGTATTCATTGGTGAAGACTTAGTAAAGAGCAATTTGGCAATTCCAGAGAAATTTGAAACGTGCACACTTTTAAACTCAGCAATTCCACTTCAACCAAAGTGTCGCACCAGGGGACGGTTGAGAAAATCATGGGTAAAGGGGTCTGTCTAACATGTGTGCAGTAGAGTTGTTTTGCAACCTTGTCGTTATAGTGAAAACTTGGGTAATAGATTGGGAGTGCAGTTGCAGGGTATTGCCATTCAGGTGGGGTGGTCACTGTAGGCTTGACTGAGAAAGTGATCCTTCAGTAAACTCTTACAGGTCATGGGAAGTGACCCATGCAAACTTTTGGAAGAAGACATTCCAGGCAGCAGTATTAGCCAGTGTGAAGGCCCTGAGGCTGGAGCATGCCTAGCATGTTCTGGAAAACAAGGAGGCAAATGTGGCTGGAGCAGAGTGACGGAGAGAGAGGAGAGGGGTCTGCAAGGAGGGCCCGCCAGGGTCCCTGGTGGGAGGTGGAGTGGGTAGGCAGGTCATGCGGGGCCTCATAGGCCATCGTAAAGGGGCTTTGATTTTTGCTCTAACTGAGACTGGAAACCCTGGAGGGATTTAATACTAAGCTAAAAAACGGAATATAAAATCAAAGTATAGGATGATATGTTTAAAAACTCATTTAAAAAAGACTGAAAGGAAATAACCAAAATTGACCACAGCTGCTGAGTTAGAATGAAGGGATTAATTTTTTCCTCTACCCAACTTTTAATGTCTCTTTAGAGTATGTGTGTAATTAAAATCTTTTTATAAGATTATTTTTTAACTGGCTCCTGATGGGAAGGCAGAAGACTACTCTGAAGGAGCAGGAAGGACACAAAGGGCACTGGAGAGTTGGAGATGCAGGTCAGAGGCCAAGAGGGAGGCAGAGATGGGGTCCGTGGTAGGGAAACTGGTGCTGAGGTGGGAGAGAGACAGGGACAGGGAGGAGAGGGAGAGACCGAGGCGGATGCAGAAATAGGCAAAAATGAGACTGAGAGAGCCAGAGAGCTGAGAGATGGCGACCAGGACAGGGGCAGGGGTCTAACAGGGCCCAAGACAGAGACCAAGCACCTAGGCCTATGGAGGGGCCCGACCCCATTATACCCCCATCAGGCCCTCAATACCCCCGTCAACCCCGCAGCTCCAGGTGCCCGACCCAGGCAGCCGAGCAGCAGCAGCCCATCCTCCAGCCCCATTCCAGCACCTCAGGGTCTGGAAGTTCAGGAACCCTCTGTGGCTGCTTGGATGATCTTAAGCAGGGAAGTGACATGACTGAACTCGGGTATGCACAGAGCCCATATCTGTGAGGAGGAAATGGCCTGGGCCCACCACAAACACTCTGAGAAGCACCTGGGACTTCTGAGACTTAGGCAGGGGCTACAAAGTGCTTTCACAGCACACACACACTCACACCCACACACCACACACCATGGGGGCCCCACACATCTGTTACAGCCTGCACAGAGACATTCTGGAACCTGGTGGGGGCTGGGGGTATCTGTTGGAGGTTCTCGGTGGGGCAATCACAACACCTGGCAGCAGAAACTTGTTGTTGAGCCCACGTGAGAATCCGCCAAGACGCTTACAGATGCTGGTGGTGCCCCTCCCCACATCCCGTTGGCCTACTGAAGGGTGGCAGCTGGGGAGCCAGTTTTGAACCTCACTTCAAAAGTGCCCTCTGGCTTCCCTTGGTTCTGCTGCCTCAGGGCTTTCTCTTTAGCTGAGGAAGTCCACAGAGCCCTCAAGCAAGAGAGCACAATCTGGAAATGCAGGAAGCTGATGCGGCTGGGGCAACCCTCAACGATGGGGGATGGGAGTCCTAGACAGATGGCTCAGCTTTCTGGCTTGAAGTGGAACAATTCTGAGGCCCATTCCTCATGGGTCCTCAGAGGGGCCCCAGTGGGACTGAACGCAGTTGCCCACAGTGGTAACTGGCTCAGAGAACACCCATGCTAAAGAAATCATTTGTCCTGCAGGATGTCCCCGTTATGGATTTGTCTATTTGCTTCTTTGTGGTATCGTTTACCTTGTTCCTCCTTCCCTGTGTTTCCTGCAAATAGAAGTCAACCCTACATTCAACTCTTCTAGCAAGGCACCACAGCAGGTGGTGTTGGTGCCTCGCCAAACCCTCTTGGCCCATCCTGGAAGCCACGTGCAGGTGTGTTGTACCAATGCCCTTTGCGTCTTGTAACCTGAGGGCATTCTCAGAAGCAACCTTTGACCAGTGCAGGGCGGGAGCTGGTGCCTCAACACTCCACTTACTTGCCTCTCAGAGGAGGTTTCTGACATAAGTGCTGCACAGTCTTTCAGAGGGTTCCCAGAGGAGCCAGACCCCAGTTGTCTGAGCAGTGTCCCACCCATTAATTCATGCTTCATTGGCTTTCTTCCTTCCCTGCCTCACTTCCTGGCTCCCTTAAAGGTACTTCCTGGGATCATCTTCCCAATAAACTACTCGTACCCAAATCCTTTACCTAGGGTCTGCTTTGTGGGGGAATCCAAACTAATCCAAACTAAGATACTTCATAGATGGGGCTGTGCATGTCACATGACATTGGATCAGGTGACACACATAGTGGTGCTAAGATTGACCAGTGGGCTCAGGCGGTGACAACCTGATCCCTCCATGATAAAATTCCCATCAACCTTTCACATAATAATTTCATCCATTATTTTACTAGGGGTTGTAAAACAGATGATTTTCTAATCCTATCAATCCTTCCACATTATATCAGTTGGAATTTTTTTGTAAGGAACTTTCCCTTATAAACTAGGCCTTTTAGGTTGACATGAAGTAGTAGAAGAATGACAGGATAAAGGCCCAATTCTTTCCTTTTCGTTGCTAATTCTCAGGAGGGAGAATTGTACGCTAGTTACCTCCAATGGTATTTAATGATATTTGTTTGATTTGAGGCTTTCTCTCTCTCTCTTTCTCTCTGAGTATCAATATGAACCAATGAGTATCTATATATTTAGTATGTTTCAATCATTACAGTCATTGTTCTTTCTAATGTTCAAATTATCCCATCTTTAACCAGTGGGCATCCCTTCTCATTGGTTCGTATACGTCCTTTGGACATGAGCCCATTACTCTTTGACAATGTCCTTGCTTTCTGGCCCAAGATGTCTCAGGCTCATGTTGTCTATCTCCTGGTCCAGCCCTGGAATCAGCCAATCCCCCAAGGAGCCCTGGTTCTTGGTAGTTGGAACACAATCTGGGCGCTAGGTATGCTCATTGATGGTGGGTTATTATTGCTTCTAAATTTTTCAGTGGACAGAGCTAGAAAACACATACTTTTGAACAGAAAAACAAAAGGATTATGAGTTTCTGCTAATATTTCCAATTCAAATATAACATTTCAGGGTTTTACTTCTTTGGTCTTGTCCTCATATCTCTTTTCTCATACACTGAAGATATTGGATTCTAGCATTAACATAATTACTTATTTGCATTATCCCAGATTTATGTAAAAGTTTCAAAAATAATACCAATACTTTTACTACCCATAAGACTTCCAAATGGAGTCTTAAGATTTCTTTGCAGATTTTCTGTCCTTAGAAAATATGTCTTTAAGGATGTAGTTGATATGCTGTGTCGTAAAGCCACTTGAAACTGAGTGGTTATATCATCAACTTGATATACATTTAAGGTCTTTCATTTCAGATTGTTTTCATATTTTAGACATTACTTTTTTCTCCTTTCTTTTTGATTTAATGTTCATTTTTGAATGTGTAAAACACGTATCTGATTCTAAAGTCAAAACCACAGAACAATATGTATTTAGAAATACCCACTTCCATCATTGTTCCCCCACCCTGTTCTTTCCCTCATAAGTAATAATTTTTATTGGGTTTCTTTTTTTTTTTTTTTTTTGGTTTATTCTTCCAGTGTTTCTTTCTGCAAATATAAACAATTTGTATACATATTTATACCTCTTCCCACCCCATTGTTACACAAAAGATAGCATGCTAGATATTCAGTTCTGTACCTTGTGTTTTTCACTTAACAATATGTCTGGGAGATCACTCCATTGCAATGCACCATCCACGTTTCTTTTTACAGCTGGATAGTATTCCACTGTGTGAATGTACCACAGCTTATTCAGCCAGTCTCCCAGTGATGGACATCTGGATTGTTTCCAACCTTTCGTTATCACAGATAATGCCACAATGAATGCCCTTGTGCATAAATCATTTTGGCATTTTTTTCCCAGTGTATCTTTAGGTTAGAATCCCAGAAGTGGGATTGCTGGGCCAAAGGGTAAATGCATAAGTCATCATGTATGTTTTTCAGGTATTGCCAATTCAGCTCCCAAGAACTGTACTATTTTGCGTTCTCCCTAATAACCATTTTTCAGTCATTCATTCAACAAACAGGTATTGAAACAGTGAAAAAGATAAACATGGTCCCTGCACTCAGGAGCTTACAGTCTGGTAAGGAAGTAAGAATGAACAGGTAATCACACAAATAATCGTTCATGATGTGTATTAAGAGGGATAAGTATCAATTCTATTTTTTTGCCTTTATTTTTATTTATTTTTTTATTGAGGTCGCATTGGTTTATAATATTATATAAATTTCAGAAGTATCAATTCTATAGCAGTTTACACTAAGAAGCCCTAACCTGATTTGGGGGGTCAGGAAGACTTCCTTAGGAATAATGTCTAAGCTGAATCTGATGAACAAGTGAGAATTAGCCAGGAAAAGTCGGTGGAGGAAAATATCTGGGTAAAGAGGAAATAAAAACAGAAATTACAATAATCAAATTAAGGAAGATAGAAACACTTTATAGCAAAACATATGAAGTACAGTGATCTTTATTCAGAAGATAATTTATAACCTCAAATTATTTTATAGTTAAAAAATGCTGAAAACTAATGGGCACTTAAGACCTAAGAAAAGAGCGAAATAAAGTAGAAGAAAATTAATTAAAATAAAATAAGAAACGAATAAAGAAAAAGTTAAAAGGGTTAATTAAAACTGATTCTTTGAAAATATTTTTTTAAAAGTACAAAACCACTAGCAATGATAATTAAGTAAAAAAAGATATATATATATACATATTGAGAAAGGAGATATAACTATGGATACAGAAGTGGCTAAAGGAATTTAAAGATAACATTATGGTAACAAATGCATAAGTCTACAGGAGGATGACAATCTATCAAAGTACAAATTACCAAAATTGTCTCAAGAAGTAGAAAAGCTGAACAGATCAATAATCAAAGAAAAGATTTAAAAGACTATTGAAGAACTACCATGAAAACACAGCATAGGTCTCTTTCCCTCCCTCCCTCTCCATCTCTCTACCTATATTTGTATGTTGGCTCCATGGCCTCCTGTTCCACAGTCTCTATGTGACCAGAGTCACTGGCAACCTCAGAGGCGACCTCACCGACAGCCTACTCCTCTTTCCCTTGTGAGATATAAGAAAGAGTGCTGCCTGTCCTGTTAATTATAATAGTAATAATAATGATAACAACAATAATAAAAACTCCTGGCTGATTGCCCTGCTTGAGTTGCCAGTCAGTCAGTCACAGGATTAGCCTGGGCTGGGTCATGCTCCTTCACTCCACGGCTGTGATGTTGGGGCACTGTGATTGATAAATCCACCCAGATCGCAAGGAGTTGGGAGGAGTTACTCAAGGAACCACGAGCTGGTGGAGGAGCACAGTCCACTGCAGGCACTCCAGCTCTTTCAGACAATGAAATCCGGAAGGAGGAGGAGCGGAAGCCTTGAGGTTCGAGCCGGCTGAGACGCCCGGCCAGAAGGAACACACCCATCAGAGGCCCGGGCAGGGGCGCCCAGGAGTGCCCTCCGGATGGGCGGGCGGAAGGCCTGGAGAGGGGCCTGCGGTCTGCGCCCGGGAAGATGAAATCGACCAGCGCATCCTTGAACCTGACTTTGTGAAACTGACCAGTCTCGTCTATAAAACTGTTAGTCCCCTTGGGAAACACAATCCAGAGGTGAAACTGTGCAGCCCTTGTCCACCTAACCGCGAAGCACACTAGCCTCTCCCTCCGGCCTTAACTGTTAGAGGGCCAGGGTCACCGCCTCGGCTGCTCCCGCTCCCCAATAAAGCCCCTTCTTTCTGGGCAAAAAAAAAAAAAAAAAAAGTGTGTAACAAATTGAAGAACGGTATGATGAATTGTGACCTCGAGTCAGAAGCCATATGATATAGCTAAATTTAACTGGATGTCATCTCAAATACCGTTCACTCAACATTTAACAAACGTTAGTGGAGCATCTCCCTTACTCCAGGCACTGTTCTAGGCACTGGGGAATCAGTAAGGAACAAAAGAGACAGAGTTTCCAAGAATACCTCTCCTCATGGAGCTTGTCCGGAGAGTTGTGTAACCATAAGAACACGATGGGGGCCCGCCCCGTGGCTTAGCGGTTAAGTGCGCGCGCTCTGCTGCTGGCGGCCCAGGTTCGGATCCCGGGCGCGCACCAACGCACCGCTTCTCCGGCCGTGCTGAGGCCGCGGCCCACATACAGCAACTAGAAGGATGTGCAACTATGACATACAACTATCTACTGGGGCTTTGGGGGGAAAATAAATAAATAAATAAAATCTTTAAAAAAAAAAAAAAGAACATGATGGAATGAAAGATCCTATCCAATTCAAAGGTCTTTGCTGTAAAATGGAAAACCATGTTTACATATCTTAAGAGACAATGAAATGCAAAATCCAGCCCCAACCTGAGTGGGAGTACAGCCTTCTTTGAGTAAAGAGAATTAGATAATATGACTTGAATCCAGGGAGTAGCCTACATGAAGGTTCCCATTTTTTTAAGTTTCAAAGAGATAGTCTAGAGTAGCGATGAAGCACATGGATTCTCAGTTCAATTCCCAGCTCCACTACTTATTGGCTGGGTGACGTGGGACACGTTTCTTATCTGCTCTGTGCCTCAGCTTCCTCCTCTATAAGGTGGAAATAAAAATTGTACTTCTCTAGTGAGATTGTTTATGTAAAAAGTATTTGCTGAGTGCCTACCAACGCCAGGCATTATTCTAGGCATTTAGGAGACATCAGGGAACAAGGATCTTGGCCTCTAGCAGAGGAGACAAACAGGAAGCCTAATATGTAAGTAAGTTACATGTCTTTTTGGAGCTGATAAGTGCCGTGGGGATGAAAAGCAGAGATGAAATGGTGAGATTTGAGTGAGGACCTGAAGGAGGCGGAGTGAGCAAAAGCAGGTATCTGGGGAAACAGCTTTCCAGGCCAAGGGAATAGCTGGTACAAAGGCCGTAGAGCAGGACCCTGCTTGGGATGTTGGAGAAGCAACAAGGAGGCCAGGGGGGCTGGAGCTGAGTAGGGGGAACAGGGGAGGAAAAGGAATCGGATCAGGGAGGGCCCTGGAGGCCACTGTAAGGACTTCGGCTTTTATTCCGAGTGAAATAAGGAGCCACTGAAAGTTTTGACCAGAGGAGTGACGTGATCTGATTCACATTTTAAAAGGATCCCTCTGGATACCATGTTGAGACTAGAATGTCAGTGGACGAGGAGAGAGACCAGTTAGAAGCTATTGCGATGATCCAAGAGAGAGATGATGGTGGTTCAGACAAGGGTGACGGCAGGGGAGGTGGTAAGCAATGGCTGAAATCTGGATATATTTTGATGGCAGAACCAAGGCAGTTTCCCAATTGGAATATGGGGTGTGAGAGAAAGAGTGGAATCCACAGATTTTGGTCTGAGCAACTGGAAGGATGCTCATCAAGTGAGGCGGGGGGAGCTTCAGGTGGAGCAGGCTTTGGGGTGGGGGAAAGATCAAGAATTCAGTTGTGAACATGTTTAGTTTGAGACGTCTATTGGGCATCCAAGTAGAGGTGTTGAGTAGGTGGTTGGATATGCGAGTGCGGAGTTGAAAAGAGAGTTCTGGGCTGATGATATAAATTTGGGAATCATGAAATACATGTATTTAAAACTGTGGGACTGAATGAGAGCACATAAGGAAGAGAAGAGCATCAAGGACCAAGACCAGGACATCCAACAGGAAGAGAGAAGAGGAGCAACAACAAAGGAGACAAGAGTTGGGATGACCAGTGAGTCAGAAGGAAAATCCAGAGAGAGTGATGTCCTGGAAGTGGTGTCTCCAGGAAGAGAGAGTGACTAGCTGTGTCAAATGCTGCTGATGGGTCAGATGAGGTGAACGAAGGCGATTTAGATGGAGTGATGGGAGAGAGGGACTCGTCGGAGTGGGTTTAGAAGAGAATAGAGGGAGAGGAATGGGAACAAGGACAACAATGCTTTTGAGAAGTTTTGCTGCAAAAGTGAGTTTAAAAAAGTGGGCTGGGCCAGCCCCGTGGCTTAGCGGTTAAGTGCGTGCACTCCACTGCTGGCGGCCCGGGTTCGGATCCCAGGCGCGCACCGACGCACCGCTTCTCTGGCCATGCTGAGGCCGCGTCCCACATACAGCAACTAGAAGGATGTGCAGCTATGACATACAACTATCTACTGGGGCTTTGGGGGAAAATAAATAAATAAAATTATTAAAAACAAAATTCCACTTCTTGTTCCCTCTAAAAAAAAAAAGTTAAAAAAAAAAGTGGGCTGATAGCTGGTAGGGAAAATCTGGTAAAAAACATGTATTTTGTCTTACAAGAAAGGAGAAATCACAATATTTCTATTTGTTTGCTGATGGGAATAATCCAGTGAATCATTGTGAGACAGGTCACTGGCTGAGAATGAGATGGAAAGGAGGTTTTAGGAGGTTGAGAAGAGAGCAGAATGTATGAAATAGTCACTTAAAGTGTGTGAGAGTGAAGAGTCTATTGGTATAATATAGTGTGATTGCCAGGCAGGCTTCAGGGCCCACTTGAAGTTTGTGTGGTCAAGAATTGTGAGAATTAAACAAGCTAATATACAATATACGAAAAGCACTTAGATCAGAATCTGGCACACAGACAATGCTATATAAGTGTTAGCTATTATTGTTTAAAATTGTGTAGCAAGGTCTAAGAGAATCAAAACCATAGCATTAATAATGTTGTGATAAGAAGAAATATACTCATGTTTGGTATTTTATGTATTTGTAATGTTAAAGAGTATTTGGTCCATTGGAATGACAACCATGTAACTCCAATGTAAATGTGTAATTGAGTAATTGACTAAGACATGATTACAAGTTGAAATCTTACTAAAGTAATGCACAATATTGAAACATCTAAGTGGGTTTTAGGCTCATCGTATTTATTAGCTTAATTTTCCAAATTGATAAGAGTTATTTTGTACTTAGGAAGGTTTTGTTTGTTAAGTGAGAAAATTTAAACACTTAGAAAGAAATCGAATATATTTAAATTTATCAGTGCAGTTTTACAATGGCGAAGGTGTTTAATTAACTGAGTTCGTAAATGGGATGAAACATTATTCAGAGTCTCCTTAAAAATTACTCCTAAAATGTAGTAGGCTTATAAATAGAAAAATAAGATTTGTAAGCTAAACCTAAAAGCCTGAAGAAGAACTAAGGTTTTTGAATTTGTAATTTTAATAAACTGACTCCATTTTTAAAACTCAAAATAAACCTTCTTAATAGTCTTCTCTACAGACAAAAATCATCCTCGAGGGCACCAAAGAACAGCATCAACAAATTCCAGGGACAGCTACTTCCTGTGGGAGAAGCAATCAGAGCCCCAAACTAGCTATCTTCCTGGGGAGGGTGGTGTTAGAGGCTGGGGGCCATGAGTGGGCACAGTGTGGAGAAGCAAGGGAACAGGGTTGGGAGGACTGGAAGGAGAGAAGATGGTCACCCAGCTGGAGTGGGAGTTGAGAGTGAAGGGCTGAGTATTCAAGGCCATTGGGAGGTGTGAGACAAATTGAGAGGAAAGGAGGCAATTTCAGGTATGAATATTCTTCATTGAATCCCCTTTTACATTATTCAAGACACGCCAGTAAGAATGTGAATTGCTTTTATTGTGGTTGCTGAACAGTGTTTCTTCTAATACAATCCCAAGCCATGGATGGAGCAGGTAGGCCCTTGGTTTTGGAGAATCTGGGGTCTCCAGGCAGAAAGCTGACTGTTGAGATGGTCCCTGAAGCTCTATCCTGGCAAGTGGTGCTGAAGCTGGAAGGCCCATGGGCTGCGGGTTATAGAGTGGGGGTGCTGCAGATAGTGGGGGCGGGGAGCAGAGATAATTTCTGAGGCTTTTCCTCAGCTTGGAAAGAGCCATCCCCAGGACTGTCCTTCGTTGGGCTGATTTCTGGTTCATCAAATTACTTTCTGGGTTTTGCTTTGTTCCGTTCTGTTTTCAGTTCCTGTCTATTTAGTGTTTACTATGTGCCAGGCATTGTTCTTAGTTCTATACACATCTTGTTAAATTCTCATAAGAACTCTAGCGGGAGGTGCCGAAGGTCACCTGGCTGCTTACCTAGCCCTGGAACCCAAACTCTTAGCCACCATGCTACATTACCTTTCATTGACGAAGTTTGCCTCCCAGAGACCTTGATACCAGGCTTAATGATGGCAGGTCTGAACCTCAGTCTCTTCAGGTAAAACATGGGAATAATGCAGCCTACATATTGGACAGTTATGTCAATTATCAGGGACAACTGTACCAGGGCATAGAGAAAGAAGGAAATATTGCTGGTTTTCTTTAGGAAGACCCTGTCTCCCAAACTCAAGGATAGTACAGAAAATGAAAAGAATAGATCAACCTCACTTACTCTTATTAACGCAAAACTCCTGAATAAAATTGTGGCAGAATGAGAAACGTAATCTTTCTTGTGCAACTGAGTTTATAGACGGAGTTACACTCTTTAAAAAATACTAGCAAAGAGAACCTAATAGTGTATTAGGAGAGAAATATGCCAGGACCAAGAGATATTTATTACAGGAATGTTAAGTTAGTTCAATATTAATAAATCTATTAATATAATTTATTCTAGAAAGTAGACTACACTAATAGTTTAAAAGGAAAATATACCATGGCTAAGTGATATTCTTTAGAGAAATAAAAAGATAGATCAATATTAGAAAATCTATTAATAAAATTTATCTTAAGTAGAAAAATAAAACCATATAATATTATTAAAAGATAATGAAAATGCATTTGATAAATTTAATTTTCATAACTAATTTTTAAAAATCTTAGTAAAATTGAAATAAAATACTTTCTTATGATTACTTTTTTAAATGTCTCAAACCAACTTTAAGTATCACGCTTCACAATGCAACTCTAGAAATAGTTCCATTAGGTAAAGAACAATTGAGGATCCCTACCACAACTGTTAATTAAAATAGTTCTGAAGGTTCTAGTTGCTTTAATTAAGGAAACATGTAAAAAGAGGTATAAGTATTAGAAAGAAGGAGGCAAAATAATCGTTATTTAAAGTTAATATGATCATATGGCTGGAAATCCCCCCAAAATCCATTAAAAATATTAAATGAGTCCAGGAATATGACCAATTACAAAAAATATATACAAAAATCGATTGCATTCCCGTCAACAATAAAAAGCAGTCAGAAAATACAATGGGGAAGGGTCTCATTTATAAGATCAGTAAAGATATAAAATAACTAGAAATAAACTTACAGAAAGTGTGCAAGACCTTTATGGGGAGAAGAGTCTGTTGAAGGACGTGGAAGAAGACTTGGAGATATAGACCTTGTCTTGAATAGAAACACTCAAGGTTACAATCCACCTATTTTCCTCAAATTACCATAAAAATTTACATATTCCAACTCAAAATCCCAAAGATCTTATCTTAGAACTTGACAAAGCAGTTCTATAGTTAATTTAAAGGATAATACTGGGCCGACCCTGTGGCTTAGCGGTTAAGTGCGCGCTCCCCTGCTGGCAGATCCCCGGCGTGCACCAACGCACCATGCTGAGGCCGCGTCCCACATACAGCACCTAGAAGGATGTGCAACTATGACGTACAAATATCTATTGGGGTTTTGGGGGAAAAAAAAGAGGAGGATTGGCAATAGATGTTAGCTCAGAGCCAGTCTTCCTCAGCAAAAAGAGGAGGATTAGCATGGATGTTAGCTCAGGGCTGATCTTCCTCACACACACACAAAAAAAAAGCATAAAAAAAAATAAAGGATAATACTATAAGAATATTCAGGAAAAGTCTGAAAAATAAGAGTGAGAAAGGACTTGCCCACCCATTAAAATATTATAAAGTTTTAGAAATTAAAACAATATGGTACTGGCACAGATGTTTTAACATGTACCTGGGATTTTGTTGTAATCAGGTGTAGTAAGGTGACAGACACAAAGATAACTGCCTTTGAAAGAAGAGTTTATTATTTACAATTCCCCAGAGGAGGGGGTACGCCACACCATGCAGGGCCACCTGAGGAATCAGCAGGTTTGGTAGGAGGCAGAAGGAGTGAAGGGAAACCATGGGCCAGAGCCTTTACTGTGGTTTTCCCGGGAAGGAATGGGAGAGGCTGGGTAAACAGCTAAACAGATTTAGGAATGGATAGTTTGAATAATTTTGGCAGCTCAGGGCTATAGGAGTGGTCCCTAGTTGTCTGGTACCTGGCCCTGGGGTGATTTAGGGCAGGTAGAATATTGCCTTGGTATGTGAGAGTTAGATAAAGATGATTAGGAGTGAGAGTTTTGGATTGGTTACTATGCATATGAAAGGCTTGCTTGTAGGCAAATTGTTTACTATCTCTAGGCATTAACTGGCCCTAGGAGAGGCAGTCTCTCCAGGATTAGTAAGGCCCCAAGATGTCAAAGCATCATAAAATATAGAAAATTTTTTAAATGATTAATACAACAGAGTAGACAAATGATCAATGAAACAGCACAGAAAGATGAGACCAAAGTGCGTAAAAGAATTTGATATATGATAAAGATGGTTTTCCAAATCAGTGAGAAATTGCTAGATTATTCAATACATTGTGCTGAGACAACTAACCATTTCAGAAAAAATTAAGTTAGGACCATGTCTCACAAAATAAATTTGAGATGACTTGAAAATCTAAATAAAATTATAATATGCTAGAAACGTGAATATTTTTTTATATTTTTATAACCTTGAGGTGGAGGGAAAGTTGCCAGATAAAATACAGGATAAGTATGCCCCATGCAATATTTGGGACACACTTATACTTCAAAAGGATTTCTTGTTTATCTGGAATTCAAATTTAACTGGGCATCCTGTATTTTTATTTGCTAAATCTAGCAACCCTGGGGAGGGGAGATTTTTCTAAGAAAAACAAATAACCAATCAACTGCACTGATAATCAAATAAACGAAAATAAAAATAATGAGAAGGTGCTTTTACCTATCAGACAGGTGAAGATTAAAAATGGGCCAGATTTGGCACTGGTGAGGGTATGGGGAAATAGGCATGACCACTCTAGCCGGCACATTTACTCTTGCTTCCTCAGCAATTCCAAACCTGTAGAGACCTGACCCTCCGTATCTGCTTTCTCACCCTTCATTTGCTCCTCAACCACGGTAGTCTGACTTCTGCCACCAGCACACCATTAAACTGCTCGTGCCTCATCGCTAAACTCAAACGGACGTTTCTTCGCCTCTGTCCTATTCGATTTCTCTTATGCTATTCACCACCTCCTTCTTGAAACACCTTCTTCTCTTAGTTTCCATGACTCTCATACCCCTGGTTTTCCACTTATTTTTCCCATCACTCCCACCCAGTCTTCTTTCTCTGTCCATCTCTTCAGTATTGGTGCTTCTCCTGTTTCTCTAGTACGTCCTCCTCCTTCACAGTCTCCACGGGCAGATCAAGAACTCTGCCACTCACATCTATCTTCAGAGCTCCAGATCCACAAATCCAACTTTTACTAGGCTTTGATGTTCCCCAGGGCACCCCAAACTCAAATGACCAAAAGGAAAAACATCGTCACCCCCAGTCTTCCCCATCTCAGAAAATACCACCATCATGTAACCAACTGAAACCAACTTCAAACCAGAAACCTGGATGTCCTTCTTAACTGCTTTCTCTCCTCTCCACCCACATCCAAACCATCACCAAAACCACCATCTCTTCTGCCTCTTAAACCTCTCTCACATCCATCTACCTACTGTCATTTCCACTACCACAGACCACATCATCCAAACCAACTTCAACTCCTTCCTCTCCCTCACCTCCTACAACACAAGAGAAAAATGGGCAAAGGGTGAGAACAGGAAATTTGCAAAAGGTATTCAAATGAACAATGAACATGAGAAAGTGATCAACCTTGTTAGTAATTAAAGATACATCAAACTTAAAAATTGATGAGAAAAAAATGAGACACTATTTTTGCCTAAAAGATCAGCAAAGAAAAAGAAAATGACAATACATAGTACTAATGAAGTTCCGGGAAAATGGGATAGTCTCATATTGGTATAAACCCTTTTGGGGAGCAGTTTTCAGTATCTGTCAAAATTCTGAATGAGCAGAAACTGTAACCCAGAAATTCCTCTTTCAGGAATTTATCCTAAGGAAATGATCAGGTGTAATGTGTGGACCATGACGTTCATTGCAGCACTGTCTGTAAGAGCTAGTACCCACTGAGCACTTACTCTGGGCATTTTCTCATTTAATCCCCACAGAACTCAAACCTATGAGGCTGAGAATGTTGACCCCATTCTACAGATGAGAAAACTGAGAATTAAACAAATAACTTTCCCCAGGATGCTTATAAGTGTCAGTGCCGAAACTCCAAGCCTAAAAGCCCATCCTCTACTATGCTCTCAACATAAAGGCCTTGACTTACAGAGGGAACAGGTTCAAGAGAAATATCTTCTGGGTACCTCCTGCTCCGGTGGGTTAGTGGGGAGGAGGTAGTGCAGCATGTGCAAGAAGGGACATATGTGGAATCACAAGGGCAGCTCCAGAGTCTGTGTAGGGGCCTGGAGGCAGTTATCTCGCTGTGGGGAGGATGCCTAGGGGTCTTATTTTGATGTTGTACTTGCACAGAATATATGTGTTTTCACTTAACTGGCTTGGGGGAGCTGATGGATATTATAGAGAAGTGTTTCAGTTAGGAGTTGATTCAAGCAGCACGTAAGCCAGCTAACAGTGGCTTAAGTGAGTAAGGGGATTTTATTTTGTCTCCAGTGACTCTATGGTGGCTTCTTCTCTCTCCTGCTCTGCCATTCTGCTACTCTGGCATCACAGGCACCATAAGGAAGAAGGGGGAACGGATATGGAAAACACAACTAGCAGAGTCTTCCATGGGGGGAGAAAGTCCCCAAGCCACACTTTGGCACCACCACTATGAAGCCTTGATTTAAAAAAAAAAAAAAGAGCGAGATCTAAGAGCTTTAAAAGTCAGCTGGTGAGAGGAGAGGCTGAGGAAGGATTTGGAGAAACCCTGCATCTTCAAAGCTCCACTCCGTCTCTGTATCTACTGGATGATCAGCCCTTAACTTCACCTTTGGCTCCCTGAGAGAGTATGATAGAGCAGCCTTGGCAGGGACATTGGCCTTCTCAGGATGGGCAGTGGCAGGGGGCAAGGTTCTCCAAGAGCCTTCACAGTGGGGCTTCAGCTGGAGGAGAGCTGATGCCACCTGGGGACAATAGCTTACTAATTAGTTTGAGGACCCTTGTGCTGGTAAACTGGTTCTAAAAAAATTTTTTTAATTTAAAAAATGACCCTGATTTGTAGCATTCACTGATTTCCATGGTGTAAATACTCCCAGTGTGGCCAATTTCAAGCTACCACAGAATAACAGTCGGTTCACAGAATTCCTGAATATTTAACAATCAGCTCTTGAGCGTGCCAACTCTAGCATGCCACTCCTGGGAGCCCTTCTGTGGGGATTTCCAGTAATAACTGGGGGACCCTTTGAGGAGAGACTGAGGATTTACCATCACATGAATGGGGTGTTAAGTCATTATACGTTGAGTGTGGAAAGGCAACCCAGCAATTAAACCCAACTTTGTAGTAACAAATTGATGAGGGTAGTTTCTTGGGCTATATTTGCATTAAAATTTTTTAATATGCTTTCTTGTTGTAAAATAGACAACAGTGCAGATCTATTCACTCAATGGGTATTTATTGAGAACCTCCTCTGTGCCAGGGACTGTTTGAGGCACTAGAGATGAATAAAGTGAATAAAATAAAGTCCTTGTCCCCATGGAGTTTACACTCTAGTTTATAGGAAATAATGTCAGGTAGTTATAGTAATTAAGAGGAAAATGAAAGCAGAGAAGGGGATAGAGAGTGAGAGGACTTTATTTTAGAAGGAGAGTTCAGGGAAGCTCTTGCTGATGAATTAACATTTGGGCAGGGCCGGCCCCATGGCTTAGTGGTTAAGTGCGTGTGCTCCGCTACTGGTGGCCCGGGTTCAGATCCCGGGCGCGCACCGACACACTGCTTCTCCAGCCATGCTGAGGCCGCGTGCCACATACAGCAACTAGAAGGATGTGCAACTATGACATACAACTATCTGCTGGGGCTTCGGGGTAAAAAAAGAAGGAGGAGGATTGGCAATAGATGTTAGCTCAGAGCCTGTCTTCCTCAGCAAAAAGAGGAGGATTAGCATGGATGTTAGCTCAGGGCTGATCTTCCTCACAGAAAAAAAAAAAATTGGGGCAGAGATGGGAATGAAGTGAGGGAGGGAGGCAGGCTTGATCTAGGGGGAGCATTGAGGCAGAAGCAAGAGCATGTGGAAGGGTCCTGAGGTGGAAACAAACTGGGAATGAGCAAGGAACAGAGGATTCTAGTGTGGCTGGAGCTCAGTGAACAAGGGAGAATGTGGTATGAAATGAAGTTAGGGAGGTAGGTGGAAGCCACATCATGTACACTATGTACACAGTTTGCATTTTATTCTAAATATGATGGGAAGACATTGGAGGGTTCTGAGCAGGGAAATAACAATATCTCCTTTGCATTATAAAAGGATGCTGTGCCAACATCATGTGGGTGGTGAGAGAGGAAGCAGAGAGACCAATCAGGAGGCTATGGCTACAGTTTGAGTGAGAGATGATGGTGGTTTGAGTTAAGGCAGTAGAAGTGGAGGAAGGAAGAAGTGGTTAGATTGAAATAGAGTTTACAAGACTTAACAAAGAACTGGATACAAGATAAAGAGAAAAGAAGATGAATCTCAGATAACCTCAATATTTTTGTGCTCCCCACTCCAATTCTTAGGATTGCTAGGGAAGAGAAGCTTTGGGGTGGGAAGAATTAAGAGCTTAGTGGAATGATATGTCTTTAATTTGTCTTTGTTGTTGAAGGATATTTTTGCTGGGTGTAGAATTCTGAATTGACATTTGTTTTCTTTCAGCATATTAGATGTCTGGGAGAAAAACAACCATGAAGGTGACATTTTCAGGCAAACAGAAACTGAAACAGTTTGCTGCTAGCTGATCAAATACACTAAAAACATTCTAAATATTTTATTACAGTCAGACAAAAAATAGAATAGGTCTAAATGAACACTGACTATAAATAGTAACAACAACAACAGCAATATCTTGAGGTTTAAAAAATAAGTATTTCAGTCAAAAGACAAAGATGGGAAAATAAAAATCCAACTATATATTGTCTATAAGAAATACATCTAGGGTCGGCCCGTGGCTTAGCGGTTAAGTGCGTGGGCTCCACTGCTGGCGGCCCGGGTTCGCATCCTGGGTGCGCACCAACGCACCGCTTCTCCAGCCATGCTGAGTCCACGTCCCACAAACAGCAACTAGAAGGATGTGCAGCTATGACATACAACTATCTACTGGGGCTTTGGGGGAAAAAAATAATAATAATCATAAATTTAAAAAAATACATCTAAAGCACAAATATATAAAAAAAGTTGAAAGTGGAAAGGTAGAAAAAGTATGTCATACAAATACTAAACCAAAGAAAGCTGACAGAGCTAGATAAGTTACAGAATAAAATAGACTTTAAAGCCAAAACATTTCTTAATGAAGGAGGAGGGGTCATTTCATAATGATAAAAATTCAATTTATCAGGAAGATATAACTTCTAAATTTGTATGTACCTAATAACATGCTTTTAAAAGAATATAAAGAAAAAAATGGCAGAACAATAAGAAGAAAAAGAAAAATTCACAATCATAGGAGGAAATTTTAGCATATCTCTTTCACTAACTGCTGGAACAAGTAGACAAAAAGCAGTTGGTAAGAACATAGAATATTTAATGATTTGCAAGCCCGGCCTAGTAGACATCTATAGAACACAGTACCCTACAACTGCAGAATCCATGTTCTTTTTTAACACACGTGGAACATATACAGAAATAAACCATATCCTGGGCCATCAAGCAAGTCTGAACAAATTTCAGAATACAAAAATCATATAGAATATGTTTTCAGACCACAGCACATTTGTAAAATAATAAGGAAAGGTAACCAGAAAATCCCTATATATTTGGAAATTAGGAATTATGCTTCTCAATAATCTATGGTATTCACTGACCACATAAAACCATAATGATAATGTCTTCTGGGGATTAAAAAGAAAATAAGATAAAGTGAAAAGTACAGCAACAATAGCATGTAAGTTGGAGGCTGATTAACGGAGTTAAGGTTGTTGCATAGTGCAGGGAGAAAAAGACGTTGATTAATTTTAGACTTTGATAAGTCAGGTAGCAAGTTGAAATTACTAGGGTAACTACTATAAGAATAGAAAGAGAAAATACTTCTTCCAAACTAATGGAGGGGGACAAAACAGAAACAAGACAAAATAACGAATCTCCCTCATAATTGATAGAAGCAGACAAAACTATAAATAAGGGTATATAAGATTTGAATACAGGTGGGTTTTCAGATGCATGGTAAATATGCTGCTTCCAGCTGTAGCTAGGGACTGGGTGGGGCAATGACTTGGCATGGGAAGACTTATTTCACCAGCGGAATCCTGGCTCCAGGAGTATTGGTACCTGGATATAGCAGACACTGTTGATTCTCCCACCACCACCCTCGGACCACATCACTTAGTCTGCTCCAGTCAACTTCCATCTTCCAGTTTCTGCATCTCATTACCTGAAGGCTTTTTCCAAAGCTGTGAAAGATCTCTGTGCCCCAAGAGTGACTGACAGGGTAGGTATATTAATACCCCAGCTCCCTCGCCCCTCTGGTGAGATCACCCTGAGATAGTCTCCAGAGTTTCCCCCACAGACTTTGGCTCTAGTTGCCCAAAGTGGTAGCCTGCATGATAACACACCCTTTATGGGCAGCCTTCCCTTCCCTGTATCATTTCCCCACTCTCCTGCTGGTGTTTCCTGTACTTGCTGAAGGACTGTGTGCACTTAAATCCATGTCTCAGGGTCAGCTTCTGGAGGAATCAGGTCCTGTGTTAAAGAGAGGCAGTTGCCCAAGTGACTACTGGACACAAGAGCCACCCCTTAGTGGCTGCTGCTCCTAGAGGTGCATACTCAAGGATACCAGGGACCTGGACCCATGAGAACACCTTCTCTGTTTAACAGGGAAGTCCAAGTCTCCGGGTTGGGTTGGCCAGTCTCTAGGCCTCACCTGGTGAGTAGTCTTCGAGGGCCCAGCACGCTTTTCCTGGGGCTAAGAGGACAGCGGTCAAACCTGTAACTCAAGAGCATGTGCCCTCAGGCACTCCTGGGCCTGCTCCCTGACAGGGATGACCCAGATCTAAGACCTTCCGGATGGTCCCCAGGGAAAACTTGGTATCTTTGTTGGCAAGTATATAAACTTTGTTAAGGGGAAACAGGTCTGTGACTTTTTTGGCTCCATTTAGGTTTCAAGAGTTAGATGGGGGAACTTCTAGGCTCCTTGCCCACAAATCTCACTCCTTCTGTGGCTGCAGAAAAGGGAATTTAGGGAACCCTATTTCAGTAGTTGAGACACAGCACAATTTAGAGGAAAGAGAGTACACCATAGAACCGGGCCGAGCTCCAGTCAAATCCCAGTATTGCCATTCAATCACTGGATGATGTAGACAAGTGACTTAACCTCTCTGAATTGCAGTTTCCTCTCCTATAACACAGGGATTATAACTGTATTACCTTATAGGATTCTTGTGAGGATTAAATTAAACAATGTTTGTAAGCTTAGCGGGATATCTGATATGTAGGAAATGACCAATAAGTTATTATACTATTATTATTGCAGTTGCCACAAGTTTGTTTATAATAACAAAAAAATTGTAAACAACCTAAATGTCTATCAATAGGGAATTGGTTAAATAATGATGTTACATCCATATATACAGTGGAATTCTGCGCAGCCATTAAAAATTTCAATGCGGATCTATACTCATTAATGTGGAAAATTGTTTATGTACTTATTATTTAGTAGAAAAATGCAGGTTATATGTCAGTATATATACTATGACCTGCTTTTATGTTTTTTTGTGTGTGAGGAAGATCAGCCCTGAGCTAACATCCATGCCAATCCTCCTCTTTTTTGCTGAGGAAGACTGGCCCTGAGCTAACATCCATGCTCATCTTCCTCCACTTTATATGGGACGCCGGCACAGCATGGCCTGACAAGCAGTGCATTGGTGCGCACCCCGGGATCCGAACCCGGACCGCCAGCAGCAGAGCGCACGCACTTAACCACTACGCCACGGGGCCGGCACCTGCTTTTATGTTTAAATGCAAGTTTATATGAGTGTAAATAGATGTATGTGTAATTATATGTATATGTGCTTAGAAAAATGTTTGGAATAAGATACACCAAACCATATCACTGCAGGGTGAGTACATTGGTAGATTTTTTTTTATTTCTGCTTATCTATATTTTACTTTTTTTAAATAATGACCATGTGTGATGTGTGTAATAAAAATAATAATGAGGGAAAAGATAAAAATTTGTGGTCGAGAACAAGAAAGAGCTCCAAATGAGCTCTATTCTGCCTACACAAAGCAGAATAAAAAAGGAATGAGGCTTTTTTTTTTTTAATGAAATGGAAGCTTTAGCCAGCTTTTTTTTATTGTGATAAACTATACGTAACATAAAACTTACCGTTTTAACCATTTTAAAGTGTACAATTCAGTGGCATTAAGTACATTCACATTGTTGTGCAACCCTCACCACCTTCCATCTCCGGAACTTCTTCATCTTCCCAAACTGAAACTCTATACCCATTAAATAATAACTCCCCATTCCTCCTCCACCAGTACCTGGCGACCTAGGTACCTCATATAAGTAGAATCATACGTTATTTGTCCTTTTGTGTCTGATTTATTTCACTTGGCATAACGTCTTCAAGGTTCATCCATGTTGTAGCATGTGTCAGAATTTCCTTCATTTTTAAAGCTGAATAATATTCCATTTTATGTGTATGTCACATTTTGTTTATCCGTTCATCCATTGGTGGACATTTAGGTTGTTTCCCTCTTTTGGCTATTGTGAATAGTGCTGCTATGGACATCAGTGTTCTATCCAGCTTTTCAGGGGAAGGTCGCCGTGCATCGGTCTGTCTCTGGCCTCTCTCCAGTTGCTGATTAGGTTGAAATTCAACCAACATTTAACAAGCAGCTACTGAGCTCCAGGAACTAGGCTAAGTGCTTTCAATCCATTGCTTTATGAAAATCCTCAAACAACGCTGTTGGTAAAGTAAGCACAATCATCCCCACTTTACAGATGAGGATACTGAGTCTCAGAGAGGTCAAGTAACATGTCCAAGGCCAGTGTAACAAGAAGCAGGACGGGCTAGGTTATGTTGTAGGGACAAATGACCCCAGAATCTCAGAGACAATTTTTTTCTGTGACAAATATTTATTTCTCACTCATGTTACATGTCGTCATAGGTCAGCTTGTCTCTACTCCGTGTTATCTTCACTCTAGGCTGACAGAACAGCCCCTCTTGGGGACATTGCTAGACTCGTGGTAGAGAGAAAAGAAAAAGATAGCAGACCACAGCTAGCTCTTAAAACAACTGCTCAGAAGTGACATGGCCATTTACACCCACGTTTCATTGACTAAATCAAGTCCTATGGCCACTCCTGAATTCAACAGGGCAGGGATGTATAATCCTCTCCCAGGATGGACAGTGAATAGTTTGAACAGAAATGTAATCTACTGCAGCCCTGCAGCTGGGGATACTCCTGAAGCTGAGAGAGATGACAGCAAATCTACTGCAGAAGCCGACAGGTGTTCAGGCTGGGTCCATTTTGTAAAAGTAGAAACCAAAGTTCATGAGAGCTCCAGAAGTGTTCCTTCTCCAGAGGACTGACCCACATTAACCAAACTCAGAGGAGACTGTAGACAAACAGGAGGTCAAGATGTTTGTTTACAGTGAGAATTAGAAAGACCACGGGTATCAGACATGTGGGTCCTTTGGGAACACAGTGTCTCTCCTGGAGGCCACTCAGTGACCCTGCAGTCAGCCCTGCAGAGTAGAAGGCTGATCTTGAGGCTCCTGCAGTAGAACATGAACCAGGCCTGGGCCCCCCTAATTCCCTGAAATACCACCATCTTTTTCCTTTCATGTAGGAAAAGCAAGCCAGTGTGTGCCTGGCACTCTGTTGGCAAAAATCCCCTCAGGGTCCTCCTTGGAGCCCTATGAGTAGAGATTATTCAGCCCGTTTTACAGAGGGGAAATGGGAGTGAGATGGACAGGGATATCTATACACAAATGTGTGTGTATACACACACATACACGCACACACATCTTATATATAGACACACATTTTATACATATTGTATATAAATTGTACATGTATTTTTAGATATATGTATTTTTAGATATGTAGTGAATACATATAATGACCTAGCCTGCCTACATTTTATATATATACATATACAAAATATAAATGATATGTACATATTATATACAATATGTTATATATATCAAATATGTGTATATATAAAATGTAGGCAGGCAAGATCAGAGAAAGGTAAAAAAGGTTTTTTGGTAATGTAATTACGGGTATTTAGGTTTTCTAAGAGATAATTTTCTGATCTGCATTGAGCATATATCAGTCTATAATTAGAAAACATTTATTAAAAATTAAAACAATCTAAAAAAAATTTAGTGGGCTGCAGAGTTGCAATACTTATGAGAATTAACCTTTCCTGGATTTTCCACCCAAACTCCATTGCAAGAGTCATTTGTTGGGCACCCACTGTTTGCCCAGAGAGCAAGGTGCTCCATCTGCAGTGGAGAACAAGGTACAGACGTGTCTGCGCAGAACTCACAAGGTGGGAAGGAAAGACAATGAATGAGTGGTTTCCATAAAGTGTTGTGGAGGCCCCAGAACCTGAGAGTGGTTAAGAGCTTTTCCCAAAATTGCCCAGTGACTAAAGTGGTTAGTACTTCAAACAGAGTGTTTTTATTTATTTATTAAATTTTTTTCTGAGGAAGATTGGCCCTGAGCTAACATCTGTTGCCCATCTTCCTCTTTTTTTTGCTTGAGGAAGATTAGCTCTGAGCTAACATCCATGCCAATCTTCCTCTATTTTGTATGTGGGTCACTTGCCACAACATGGGTAATGAGTGGTGTAGGTCCACACCGGGGATCCGAACCGGCTGCCGAAGCGGAGCGTGCCGAACTTTAACCACTACGCCATGAGGCCGGCCCCAAACAGAGTGTTTAAGAGCAATGGCTTTAGACCTGAATTCAAGATTCTGGTTCCACCCCTTAACTGTGTGAGCTCCCCCCGGCCCAGCCAAATAACTAAACCTCTCAGCCTTGGTTTTGCTCTCTGCAAAATGGGTCATTGTAAGATTAACTGAGATAATGCATGTAAAATCCTGAGCTTGGTGCCAGGCACACTGTGAGTCACTGATACTTAGGAAGGCATTTGACCCAGGGCTCCCAAATCCAAATTTGTTGCTCTTCCCATCCCACTGCACTGCGTCTAACTAGGGGCAAGGCCTACTTCCTCAGTCACAGTGGTGCTCCCTGCAGTGTAGCGGGGACCTTATGTCTCTTTAAAAATAATGACTGCCAAGAAACTGTTGTCTCTAGAGAAAGAGAACTGGGAGGCAGAGGTGGGGAGACTGCATAGCCTTCTGAACTATTCGAAAAAGTCATTTACTTATTCATGAATTCTTTTTGGGTTTAAAAATATGGGAATGAAATTATTTTAATAATTTGCATTAATGAACTATTCAGTTACTCCTTCAGTGGAAAGCTCTTTTCTCTCTGCAGAGCACGATTTTCCTCAAGTTTAGTCTGAGGACTACCTTTATTAGAATTCTGTTCTCCCCCCACCGCCAGCTCCAATGACTCAGAATTTCTGGGGTTAGCAGGGAGCCTGCTTAGCCTCACTTGTAATTAGCTTCCCTGGTAATTCCTAAAGACACCAAAGTTTAAGAACCACTACTTTATGAATCATTTGGCATATCAAGTGCTTAGAAATATTACCTTCCCTTCAGTCTACGTTCACTGAGATTATATTACAGTTCAGTAGGCCAAGAGAATCTACCTGTGACTTTGTCATTATTTACTGTGCAAACTAAAATTATTCACCCTGTCATCGCATTGTCTTACCAATACCCGTGATCAAACGCTGCCTCAACTGGTTGAATAAGTATAATGGAATACTAGGTAAATATAAAAAAAGAATGCGCAGGCTCTTTCCACTGTACTATGGACCAAGCTCTAAGATATACAAAGTGAAAAAAATTAAAGTGTACAACAATGTGTTTAGCCTGCTAGCATTTGTGTAAAAAGTGCTACACACACATACACACAACACATACACATATGTACTTGTATATGCAAATCTTTGTATATGCAAATCTCTGGAAGAATATACAAGGAACTGGAGGTGGGGAAGACTGTGGTTGCCTTTGGGGTGAGGAACTTGGTGACTGGGGACATGGGTAAGAGAAAGGCTTTTCCCAGTACTATATATCCACTCTAGCTCTTGAACTTTGAACCATCTGAATGCATTCCTTTTTCAGAAATAAAATAAACTCCAATGTAAAAGCACGCTTCCCCGGGTGAGGTTGTCTTTACGCGGCTCTGAATGCACAAGCCTTGTACGCAGCCCATCCCTATGCCTCCCTGCTCCTCAGACTGTCTTTTCATCTAAGGCTCTCCTTCCATGGAGTCAATCACTGACCTTGTCTATCCACAGACATATTTTGATCGGACTGTTAAGTCAGACAACTCTGCCGGCACTTAACATTCCAGTCCAGAGGCGGCAAGAGCACACTTGCAAAAGATTCCATGATTTTAGACTCGAGCAAGAAGCAAGAGGTCAGTGTGCTTATGTAAGGCAACATTGCTGCTCAAATGCGACGTGCTCAGGAAGGTAAGGTGCACTCAGCCTGCCGCAGCAGCATGACTTGCACAGAGGCAGCCAAGAGGGAGAGAACTGAGTTCTCCTGAGGGACTTTGTCCAATCTTAAATTGATTGGCTTAAGCAAAAGATAGAAACATATTATTAAGAATAATGTAAGGGTAACATACGATCCAACTATTCCATTCCTAGGTATTCACCCAAGAGAAAAAAGAAATATTATGTCCATACAAAGACTTTTACAAGAATATTCATAGCAGCTTTATTTATAATAATCCTGAACTGGAAACAACTCAAATGCCCATCAATAGATGAATAGATAAACAAATTGTGGCATATCCATCCAACAGAATACTACTCAGCAATAAAAAAGAATGAACTATTGATACTTGCACGACGTGGATGAATCTAAAAATAATTATGTGAGTGAAAACAATGAGGCAAAAAAAGAGTGCATACTGTATGATCCTGTTTATATAAATCTCTAGAAAATGTAGGCTAATCTATGGTGACAGAAGGCAGATTAGTGGTTGTTTGGGAATGAAGGCAAAGAGGGCTGGGAGGGAGGGATTATAAAGGGGCAGGAGAAAACTTTTGGGGGTGATGAAAATGTTTACTATCTTGATTGTAGTGATGGTTTCATGGGTCTACACATTTGTCAAAACTTATCAAATCACACATTTTAAATATATGCAGTTTATTGTATATCAATTATATCTCAACAAAGATTTTTTTTACAAGAAGAATCACGGGGTGTCATGGGGAACTCAAGAAACAGTTTATGCATTTTGGGTTGAAGGAAACATTCTATATCTTAATTGCAGTGGTAGTTACACAACTCTACGTAGTTGTCAAAGCTCATCAAATTGCATACTTAAAATCAGTGGTTTTTGTTATATGTAAATTATACCTCAATGAAATTGATTTCTAAGAAACAGGACATATACATGGGCACGTACACACACACACACACACACGTAGAGAACAGGTTAGCAGCTGGACCCCAGGAACATCTGGTGCCCACCTGCCACTGCTGCAAAGATGCTCTCTCCATCTTGCTCTCTCTCACTCGTCTCTGGTTCTCCATATACCTACATCATTCTTCTCTCTCTTTCTCTAACCTTCCCACCGACTGATTCCTTTCCAGTTCTCTCACCCAAAAGCAGAACATTCAGCTGCCAATGCTTTCTGAGCTTTATATCCCAAGGCCCAGGCATTCAAAAAAAAAAAAAAAGAAACTTCTCTCTGAGTTGAGTTGCAAAAGTCACGGGGAAAGATTCTGATTGGTCCATTTTGAGTCATGTGTTGGGCCTTCGTTCACTTATTCAAAAAATATTGAGCAGCCTTTGCAGGCCTTGTGCTCGGCCATGGGATCCCATTGAGATTGAGACTAATGAAGTCTCCACCCCAGTGTAGCTTACAGTCTAGTAAACGAGCAAACAAACAAACACTCCCACTTCAAACTGTGATAAGTGCTTTAAAGAACAAAAATGAGAGTAAGGGCATAGAGAGTGATGGGGCATGGGGTGATTTTAGATAGGGTGGTCTGGGATGGTCTCTGAGGAGGTGACATTTGAATAGACGTGAAGGATAAGGGTTCAGCTCTCCAAAGATCTGGCTGAAGAAAAGTTAGGTCCAGGTAGAAGGAACAGCAGGTGTAAAGACCCTGAGGCAAGTGAGGCCAGTGTGGCTGGCGCATGTTCAGGAGAATGGAAGGCGATGAGACCAGATCATGTCGGGCCTTGCAGGGCAGGGAGAGGAATTTGCATTTTATTACCAGTGTCTTGGAAAGCCTCTGGAGCAGCTAAAGCAGAGGACTGGCTTGATGTGATTTTTTTCAAAGGCTCCTTTGGCTGCTATGAGAATAGGTTTCAGTGGGGCAAGCGTGGGAGCAGAGAACCAGTAGGGCACGTGTTGAAGGTACAGCCAACTGGACTTGCTAAGGGGTTGGGCACTGGGGAAGAAGAAAGGAGAGAGAGAAGGAAGAAAGATGGTGTGTAAGCAAAGAAAAGAGTAAAGTGGACAAATGTGGCAGGGGCGGAATTTACTAACGAGGCATCTCCCATTGAGATCAAATGGCTGAAGGTGGGGATGCTGAGAACAAGCAGTCAAAGTAATGGGTGTCTATTTAAAATTCCCTCTCTGAGCCTCAGCAACCTGGTCTGGAAGAGGAGATGGTTGGAATAGCTTCAGTGGTTCTCAGTGGGGGTGGAAACACCCACTACAGAATACTGACGTTTAGAGGAGGGGACCAGGGATTCTAGACATCCGGAAATATGTAGGACGTCCCACATGATAAAGAATGGTCCCATGTCCCACTTTCAAATGCCTTGCTGCACATTTATGAAGATGAAAAACCTGTAAAATTATCTGACCCGGAATATAACTCCATTTTACATACAAGCATGGTTTTTAAAAATACTTCCCAGGAATGTAACTCAAGTGAAAATCAAGAGATTTGATCTGTTTAGAAATTTGCCCAAGAATTGCTTTTGCAAGAGCATGTCACCAATAGCAATGCTCATGGTTTTTGAGGTACAGCACACCTGTATCAGTCCACATTTATAGCTGTAGTATGTAGAGGTGCAAACATCTGACTATTTCAGTCTCTTCTAAGGAAATCATGCCTATATTTACAAATTTATAATGTGTTTTATTATAAATTACTTCCTTTTATTTCTCCTTTTTTTTACAGTTGAGATTGTAATCCTAAACATATTATATATATAAACTAATTTAATTCTCAGAACAATCCTATGACAAAGATGCTATCATTGGGCCCATTTTATAGATGAAGAAACTGAGGCACAGAATAGTACCCCAGTTCACACAGCTAATAAGCAGCAGAGCAGGGATTTGAACCCAGGAGGTTTACTCCTAAATTCCTATTGTCTAAGGTACAACATGATAAAGACTTTAAGTAAGTTATCTATGACTTTTATTTTAGGATAGAAACGTTGATAGTAAATATTAGTCAGATAAGGATGGGATCCAATGGCCTAGATGCTCTCTGTGTCTCTCCCAGCTCTAAAATCCCTTTACTCTGGCTATGTTCCTTAACAACTCTTCTCACTCAGTTTAACCTTATGCTTGGAAGCATGAGGAACTTCCTGAAGAGGAACAGGGTTATGTCAAATTAGTGAAGTTTTGTGTTTTTTTAACCACAATACCCAAGTCTAGTGAAGACACAATAGAATCTCTCAAACGTTGCTGGTGGGAGGGCAATGAGGGACCCCTTCTCAACAGAAATTCAACAATATACCACATCCTTTGACTCTGACTTCACTTCAAAAAATCTTTCCTAAAGGAATATTGTTTTATTGTGGTAAAATACACATTACATAAAATTTACCATTGTAACGTGTGCAATTCAGTAGTGGGGCCGGCCCCGTGGCTTGGCGGTTAAGTGTCGTGCTCCACTACTGGCGGCCCGGGTTCGGATCCCGGGCACGCACCGATGCACCGCTTCTCTGGCCATGCTGAGGCCACGTCCCACATACAGCAACTAGAAGGATGTGCAACTATGACATACAACTATCTACTGGGGCTTTGGGGAGAAAAAAGGAGGAGGATTGACAATAGATGTTAGCTCAGAGCCGGTCTTGCTCAGCAAAAAGAGGAGGATTAGCATGGATGTTAGCTCAGGGCTGATCTTCCTCACAAAAAAATAAAAAATAAAATAAAGTGTGCAATTCAGTAGCATTTAGTACATTCATAATGTTGTGCAACCAGCACCGCTATCTAGTTCCAGAACATTTCATTACCCCAAAAGGAAACCTCATATCCGTTAAACAGTCACTCCCCATTCCCCTCTGCCCCAGCCTCCGGCAACCATCAATCTGCTTTCTGTCTCTATGCATTTATGTATTCTGGATATTTCATGTAAATGGAATCATACAATATGTGACCTTCTGTGTCTGGCTTCTTTCACTCAGAATAATGTTTTCAAAGTTCATCCATATTGTAGCATACATCAGTACTTCATTCCTTTTTTTGTTTCAATTTTTTTTATTGAGATAAAATTCATATGACATAAAATTAAACATTTTAAAGCCTACAATTCAGTGTCATTTAGTCCATTCACAATGTTGTGCAACTACCATTCTGTCTAGTCCAAAACATTTTCATCACCCCCAAATAAAACCCATACCCATTAAGCAGTTAATTCCCATTCTCCCTTCCCCCAGTCCCTGGCAACCATCAATCTACTTTCTGTCTCTATGGATTTATCTATTCTGAATATTTCATATAAATGGAATTATATATTATGTGACCTTTTGTGTCTGGCTCCTTTCACTTAACATGATGTTTTCAAGGTTCATCCACATTGCAGTACGTATCAGTACCTCATACCCTTTTATGGTGGAGTAATATTTCATTGTCTAGATATACCACATTTTCTTTATCCTTTCATCCATTGATGGACACTTGGGTCATTTCCATCTTTTGGTTATTGTGAATAGTGCTGCTACGGACATTTGTGTGCAAATTTTTGTTGGAAGACCCGTTTTCAATTTTTTTGGATAGATACCTAAGAGTGGAATAGCTGGGTCATATGGTAATTCTGTGTATAAGTTATTGCCAAACTGTTTTCCACAGCAGCTGCACCATTCTACATTCCCAAGAGCAATGTTCCAATTTCTCCATTTCCACATCCTCCACTTGTTTTTTGTTTTTTTGCGTTTTTTAAAATTATTATGGCCACCCTAGTGGGTATGAAGTGGTATCTCATTATGGTTTTGATTTGCATTTTCCTAATGACTAATGACGTTAAGCATCTTTTCATGTGCTTATTGGCCATTTGTATATATTCTTTGGAGAAATGTCTGTTCAAGTCTTTTGTCCATTTTTTAAACTGAGTTGTTTGTCTTTTTGTTGTTGAGTTGTGCCTAAAAAAAATTTTTAATTGGAAAAAATATTTAAACATATACTCATCACAGTATTATTTACAATAGTGAAAAGATTGAAAATGACACTAATGTCTAACAACAGGGGATACAAAGACAGTCCCAGTCCTCAAGGGGCACTCTGTCTTTTCAGCAAGGCACAAGAGAAACAGTGAATTCAGTAAGTCCCATGTCCAGAGTGTGCACAGGATTCCAGAGGAGCTCAGGAGAGAGGTGGGACAGGTGTCAGGGGAGTCTTCCTCAGACAGGTCAAGAGATGTGAGGGTAAGTGTGTGCAAGGCAGAAAGAATGGCGCTCATCCAGAGTTGTGAAACAGAAGGATACAATTAGGGAACTACAGTTTTTTGGGCTGTGGTGTAAGGTTCAGTGTAGAGAGGCAGGGAGGAGCTGGGCAAGAAGGGTCTTTTGTGCTAAACCTTTACCTGAAAACTGAAGGAGCTTCAGCAGGAGGTGATGTGATCAACTTTGTGTTTTGTAAAGATCATTCTAACAGCCACATGGAGGATGGGCGATGGTTGGGCCAGACTAGGGTCTAGCAGGACGTGTTGCAAGACAGAGTGAACTAAGACTGGCCGTAGGGAGAGAGGAGGTAAGAAGGTCAGGGATCAAATGTGATTCCTATATCATGGTTCCTGACTGTTACGAGTTGGATTGTCCTCTCCAAAACAGATATGTTGAAGCCCTAAACCCCAGTACCTCAGAATGTGACCTTATTTGGAAATAGGGTCATTGCAGATATAATTAGTTAAGATGAGGTCATACTGTAGTAGGATGGACTCCTAATCCAATGTGACTGGTGTCTTTATAAGAAGACAGTCATGTGAAGAGAGAAACACACAGGGAGAATGCCATGTGATGATGGAGGCAGAGACTGGAGTGATGCAGCTGCAAGCCAAGGAATGCCAAAGATTGCCAGCAAACCACCCAAAGCTAGGAAGAGGCAAGGAAAGATTCTCCTAGGGTTTCAGAGGGAGCATGGCCCTGGATTTGGACTTTGAACTTCTAACCTCCAGAACTGTGAGACTATAAATTTCTGTTGTTTAAGCCACCCAGTCTGTGGTACTTTGTTAGAGCAGCCCTAGGAAACTAACACGCTGTCACTTAGGATGCAGCCCTGGCATAATTACGAAGCTCAATAAATACCAACAGCTAATATTTCTTGAGTGCTCACTCTGGGTCAGGCTGTGTTTAAAGTGCTTTACTCAGAGTAACCCATTTCATCCTCTCAATTCCCTGTGAGGAAGATTTTATTATCATTCCCGCTTCATAGTTAAGAAAACTGAAAAAGAGCGGTCAAGCAAATTTCCCAAGGTTACAAAGCTAGGTAAATGGCAGAGCCAGGGTTTGATGTTTGACAGGCTGACTCCAAGCTGTAGTGTTCTTACCCAATATACTATGTAGCCATTCTAATAAATATTTCCTAAAAGGTTTGATGGATGAAGGAGTGAATGAGTAAATCTGGATTTGGGACCAGGGTGAAAGGTAGAAGGGATGAAGAGAAAAAAGGAATCAAGGAAGATCTTGCTGGGAAGACTTAGTCAATAAGGCATCTCCATTTATTGAGGCAGGAAAAAGAGGGGCAAAGTCATTTGGAGGGTGAAGGTTGCAGTCTGGGGAAACAATGAGTACATTCGTGAAATGCTGAGTTTGAATTGCTGTTAGTCAAGCAAGTGAGATGGCCAACAGACCCTAGGACAAATGGAGCTCCAGAGAGAGATGTGGGTTGGAATTATAGATTTGGGAGCCACTGGCATCCATAATATCAGGGATTTGAATGAGATCACCAAAGCAAAATGTGTAGGAAGAGAAAAGCAGACCACTCAAGACAGAGCCCTGGGGAAAACTGGGATTCTGGGGGCCAGTGAAGGAAAAGGAGACTTACTAGCACAGGGTCTGTCACGGAAAGGACAAAAGTTAGGTTGTGGTGGGTTGAGGAGAGAATAGAAAATGAATCAAAGGGTAAGTATATGTGCTGCAGGTGAGAAAGTGAGAGATGGGTTGATGGGCTGTGGCCAGAGACGAGGTGCTAAGACAACTACACACTGGTATGCTAGGGCAGCTCAGACCAAGTGATTGTTGAATTTTAGGAATTTTGAAAGCTGGTTGTTAAATACAGGCATTATTAAAAATTAAGTTGTAAAAACTTACAATTAATTATATTAAAGACAAAGTTCATAACACTCATCACTTCCTAATTATTTTACTATGTTTCACAATTATTTATGCTATTATTTGTTGTATCTGCATGGTGGAAATACTATAATGGTGTGTCACTGCACATCTCTTCCCAACTCTATGTTCAGTGACATCAACTGATTGCTTGAAATTGGCCATGGTGGAAGTATTGATACCATGGAAATTGGCAAGTGCTACAAATCAGAACTTGATTTTTATTGATTTTTTTTTGTTTTATTTGTTTTGTTTTATTGATTGTCTACACTTAAGAAAGTAATGGAGAAAATGTGAGTAATGTATATTAAACTTAACAGTGCATCATATCTGTAGCCATTTCATTGTAAACAGCACCAAAAAAATCAAGGAAATAGTCTTCCAGTGTTCAAAAACTATTATCCAATTCTGCAAAGGAGTCACTCACATCACTGATGAATGAGTGAAGTTCTGTTTTTTGAGGAAGATCAGCCTTGAGCTAACATCCACGCCAATCCTCCTCTTTTTGCTGAGGAAGACTGGCCCTGGGCTAACATCCGTGCCCATCTTCCTCTACTTTATATGGGACGCCGCCACAGCATGGCTTGACAAGCGGTGCATCGGTGCGCGCCAGAGATCCTAACCCGGGCCGCCAGCAGCAGAGCGCATGCACTTAGCCGCTACGCCATGGGCCCGGCCCCTATGAGTGAAGTTCTAACGTGTTTACATTGTATTACTTTCGAGTCTTGAACATAAAGGAAAATATCAACCAAACTTTATGTTGGATTTGTCAAATGCAGCCATAGGTTGGCTAGGATATAAGAGTTTGGCAAAAACCAACAGAAGCATTCTGTGAGAATCAATTGGCTATATGGAATTTACAATAAATTCAGTATAAATACAATTAATACAGTAATGCATATTTTATTATTTTTAAATTGTATATTACTCATCCTTTTTATCAGTAAAATTTATAGTAAACTAATATGTGTGTATGTATGTATACACATATGCATACATACATACACACACAATTGTTTTCCCCCCAACATCGTTCAACCTCCCGACTACATCAGCGGCAGAGCAGCCTCACTCCCATGGGAATGGGTCATTCGCGTTCAGGTAGTAAAGGCCTTCAATGCTGAGGGGCTGAAAGAGGCACTGAATTTACCCAGGATGAGAGAATGACTAGGGGTGGGCCTTCAAGGCCCAAGGAACTCCATGCATTGAGCGATGGGGAGGACGGCAGAGGACAGCAGCAATGAGGGGTAGTGGCTTAACAGCCTGATGATAACTGTCTCAAGCTGGTATTACTCAATGGTGAGAACAACAGTCTGGACGTGGTCATGGAGAGCTGAATCCTCATCTCTCACTGGCCTTTGTAGAACATGGGTAATGGGAGAATGAGTAGCCTCCATTTTTGAGGTCTCTCAGAAAGCAATGTCCTCAGGAGACAACTTGGTTTCAGTTAATAATAACAGTTTTCACTTATTGAATGCAAGGGGAGTGTAGTGCAGTGATATGACCAGGGTTTCTGAGTTAGACATTTCAGGTTAGAATTCTGGCTCTAGACATGTGCTACTAGGCAAGCTACTTGCCCTCTCTGAGCCTTCATGTCCCAAGCTGTAAAATGGAGATAACCACTCAAAAGACAATATACTTAAAACATTAAGCATAGTGCCTGGCACACGGTAAACTTTCAATAAACTATAAATATTACTGTGGCTATGTAAGTGAAAAAGCAAGATATATAATTATATAATTACAATCATCCATGGGGATGAGGAGGGGAGGTGAAAGGAATATAACATAATGTTGACAACAGTTGTTCCTGGATGGCAGAACAATGAGGTTTTTTCCCTTCACTTCCTCTATATTTCCCAAAACTTCTACAAGAAGCCTATTTTTACTTTCATTCTGAAAAAAATACTTTTTAAAGCAAGGAGAGTGCATAGGAAGAAAAATCTTCATTTAAAAAAAAAAGATCAGTGTTGTCTCAGGGCATGAGCAAATAAAAAAGTCTTCTGTAGCACACACCGGCCTATCACCTGGGCAAATTATTGCAAAGGGCAGGAAAAACACGTCAGGTTTAGCATTTCCAAGTCATCCTTTTTCACCACTGAAAAAACAGTTCAAATGCTGTCTCCTTTTCTCTATTTTCTGTCTCATCCTGTGATTTTTAGATTTCGAGAGGACTTGAAGTAATGCATAAAGGTGCTATAAATTAATCTAAACATGATTCAAATCTTTAATTTATGTATTCACTAAAATTTTACCTGTTATCAATCTTGGGGTTCCAGGTGTTAATGGAAACTCTAAACGAAAGTCAAATATAATCATTTGCATAAAAGCATTAGAAGATGATTAATTGGTATTTTCATGCAGCTGGGTGTCTGCACTTCTAAAGCTGAAAAATATTTTTCACTAAAAACATTTACCTATGCTAATCCTCATGAAATTGCACAACACCCTCGAGTTTTCCATGTACTCAGTTACATTTAAAGCGTTTTCATATGGGGTCACATGTCATATTTTCTGATTTTAAAAGGCATTACAATTGTGTACCCTTGAAAATTAGGCTGATTCCCATACCATTCCTTGAATATTTATGTGTTCCATTTCGACAGGAAGATAGAGATTAAATCTATTCATGTCAACAAACTCCCATTTTTGTGTTTTAGCATGATTTGGGGAATATATTCCAATTTCAAGGGGCCTAAACTTGATGTGCCCTAAAAAATAAGTCACAGGGCTTAGGGAGAAACATGTTTTCAGAAAAGTGACTTCTCTATGCTGAATAAAAGCTGTAGCACTGGCAGCTCAGATCCAGTTATGATTGCTAAAGCATGTCCAGGCTGGTTATCTAATGCCTCGGCAGGAATTTAGGCCACGCATTAATGCACTGAAGATAAAATCAATTTGAAAATTTCTTAAATCAAATACCAATCGCGGAGTAATACTCTATGTGCAGGAGAACCAGCCAACAGTAATAGTGAGCCAATTATAAACTATAAACCTCTCTGCTCAAATGTCCTGGTTTGTTACTGGTAGGGCCCATTACACACAGCTTGCACAAGTTAAATCCACTGACTAGACAGAACTGCTACACACAGGCGCTTCCCAACCCCAACTTAACATAAAGATGCAGCTCAATTAACAGGGACTCTTATTGAATAAGAAACCCATAGCGATGCCCTGAAAATAAACATCTTCCCATTCTACTATAGCAGTACAGCCAAGCAGTCAAGTACGGATTTTAGAATCAGACAGGCCGGATTCAAATACTGCCTGGCCACCTGCTTGTTATTATTTCACGGTTTCCTCATCTATAAAATGGGGTCAGCAATAAGTGGAAGCCTATGAAGATTAAATGAGCTAGTGCATGGGAAATTCTGAACACAGCCATACTCAGCAGATGTTGGCTAGGGTTATCCCCTTGTTCCTCCATTTGCCCCAACCCCAAAACGGCAAAGGAGACAGAGGCACTGCACTGTTGCCACACTTGCAGGGTGGTTGGCAAGGCTACAAACAGTGAGGTATTCTAATTGTTTTCATTTGCATGTGCGATCTGCAGAGAAACCAGAGTGGGAGCCATTTTACAAATCTTTCCCATGGCCAGATATCCCAGTTGATGTAAATTAATCTCTTGAAATGTGAAAGCAGATATACTGGTCACCTTTTCATGTAATCTGGGCTCCGGCGGCTGAAAGTAAAGAGTCTTCTACTCTGTTCCTCTGCTGCTCCCTTAGTTGAGGCCGCAATACCTCTGTCCTGGCCTACTGCAAGCGATCATCAACCCACCATCCATAATGGTCTCTCGGCTTCTGCTTTCTCCAATTCCTTCTCATTCATTCAACTGACATTTATTTATTTATTTATTTATTTATTTATTTATTTATTTATTCCCCCCAAAGCCCCAGTAGATAGTTGTATGTCATAGTTGCACAGCCTTCTAGTTGCTGTATGTGGGACGCGGCCTCAGCATGGCCGGAGAAGCGGTGCGTCTGTGTGCGCCCGGGATCCGAACCTGGGCCGCCAGCAGCGGAGCTCGCGCACTTACCCGCTAAGCCACGGGGCCGGCCCCTCAACTGACATTTATTGCATGCACAGTACAAATCGGGCACTGAGTTTACCTAACAGGTATGGTCTCTAATGTAAGGAGCTTCTTGAATAACATTTTTGAGTACACATCTGACGACGTAACTGCTGTGTTTACCAACTTTCAAAGTCTCCCCTTGCCCAGAGATTCCCAACTCGAGACTGATTCAGAATGACCTTGGTGGTGCCTGGACATGGACATTTTGAATAAACCAAGTAGCTGAGTCTGATGTTTCCTCCTGATTGAGAAACAGTAGATAAACTTTCAAATTTCTTGCTATGATACATAATACCCTCTGCAATATGACCTCAACCTTCCCAGCTTCACCAAATCAACACAGTTTGGCCTCTGCCTAAATTTCATATTCACTCCTTACTATACATCCCAGCCATACTACCCCACACTGCTGTTCCCTGAACGTACCAAGCTCATTCTTCCAAGTTTACACATGCTGTTACACATACTGCTTGGAAAGTGCTTCCATCACCTTCACGTATCATTTGCACATACAAGGCTCCTTCACCTTCCTCAGAGACCTTCCCTGACCATTCCACCTAACTCCACACATAACCTCAGTCACTAGCCCCTTACCTGCTTTACTTTCTTATCTTCATAGCACTAATCACTATCTGAAAGTGTATTACTTATTGATGTACCTGTTTATTCTCTACCTTTTCCACTAGAATTTAAGCCCCATAAAGGTGGAGAGTTTGTCTTGTTTGCCACTATATGCTCAGTGCCTAGAACAGTGTGTAGTATGTGGCAGGTGCTCAAATACTTACCAAATAAATCATCCCTCTTCCTATAGGCACTTCAGTCACAGCACTTAACATGCTATTTGTATGATCCCTTCAAGTCAAGGCTCTATTGGTTATTAAGAAACTGACTCAAACTTCAAACAAGGGGCGAGGGAAGGGGCAGAAACCACTGACAGGACCCCAGGGGAAGACATAAAGCTGGATCTCACGAGAAAGTGAAACTTGCAATTTGGCTGGAGCCAAGGCATTCCTCCCCTACTCCCAGGCCATAGTTTCTTCGTTTTGCTTCCCTAGGCTGCTACTCCAACCTCCTCCCTCTGTCCTTTGTTTACTCATCTCACATATGACCCAACATTAGCACTGGCCCTACTGGCTCCTCACGTCCAAGAGTCTCCCTCAGTTGAAACTGAGGTTAGCTTTGGGCCAACTGTCTATCTCTGACCCAAATAGTTGTGACCTGGGGGTGGTGAGGGAAGCACAAGAAAGGAGTGTCTAGCACACTTCTGAGTCTGATGATGACCAAAACCGCCTGGCACAAGTCCCTCCAGAGGGACCAAATCATACCACTTTTCCCAAACATACCTTGCTCTTTCATACTTCCACTCCCTTGTATTATTTCTTCTGCCTGAAATTTACTTTCCCCACATAAACCTTTTTTTATAAGTGTACAATGCAGTGACATTTAGTACATTGACACTGTTGTGCAATTGTCACTATTAGCTAATTCCAGAACATTTTCATCACCCCACATCCAGTAGCAGTCACTCCCCATTCCCACCCCCGCCCTAGGCAACCACTAACGTTTTCAATTCTCTCAGGTATATATCTAAAATTGGATGTTGGGGCCAGGCCCGTGGCTTAGCAGTTAAGTGCGCGCGCTCCGCTACTGGCGGCCTGGGTTCGGATCCCGGGCGCGCACCTACTTCTCCGGCCATGCTGAGGCTGTGTCCCACATACAGCAACTAGAAGGATGTGCAACTATGACGTACAACTATCTACTGGGGCTTTGGGACAAAAAAAGGAGGACTGGCAATAGATGCTAGCTCAGAGCCGGTCTTCCTCAGCAAAAAGAGGAGAAGTAGCACGGATGTTAGCTCAGGGCTGATCTTCCTCACTAAAATAAAATAAAATTAAATTAAAATAAAATTGGATGTTGGATATATTGGAATTACTGGGTCATATAGCAACCCTGTTTAACTTTTGAGAAACTGCCAAACTTTTCAAACGCGGCTGCACCACTCTACATTCCCAGTGGCAATGTATGAGGGTTCCAAGTTCTCCACACCCTTGCCAAGACTTGTTATTGTCCATCTTTTTGAGTATAGCCATCCTAGTGGATGTGAAGTGCTATTTCATGCATCAACCTTTTCTACCTCACACTTCAAAGCCTAGCTCAAATATGACCACTGTGGAACTTGTGAACATGCTCCATGGCAAGTTTAGTTACTCCCTTCTCCATGGTACCATCATTTGTCTATGCCTCTGTTAGCATCCATTCATTCAATATTTACTGAGCGACTACCTGCCAAGCACCATCCTAGGTGAAGATACAGTGAACAAAACAGACACACACACAAAATGTGTGCACTGTCGAGCTTATATTCTGGTGGGAAGAGAAAACTGTAAGAAGCTTGTGAGATGGGGGTTAAGTGCTGGGGAGAAAACTAAAGCATAACAGGACAATTGAACATGCCAGCGGTACGGTGGTGGCAATTTTAAATAGGGTGGTCATGTACAGTCTCAGTGAAGTTACATTTGAGCAGGAATTGAAGTTTAAACTATGAGACATCCATGACAGATATCAAGTAGGCATTGGACAGTGGGTCTGGAGTCCAGAGAATAGGGTCTAGGTAGAGAGAGCATTAAGTGGAGGAGCCACTGAGGAACCAGAAACTCAAACTGAGGTGTGGCTGCTAAACTAGGAGAAAACTCGAGTGTGGTATCCTAGAAAGCAAAAATCTGTATTAGTTTTCCATTGCTGCTCTAATAAACTAACACAAACTTAGTGGCTTAAAACAACACAAATTTATTATCCTACAGTTCTGGAGAAGTCCCACCTGGGACTAAAGTCAAGGTGTTAGCAGGCTGAGTTCCTTTTTGGAGGTTCTAGGAGAGAATGTTTCCTTGATTTTTCCAGGTTCTAGAGGCCCCCTTCTTCTATCTTGCAAAGTCAGCAACACTGTATCTCGTTGACCATTCTTCCCTAGTCACATCTTTTGACCTCAGCCAGGAAAGATTCTCTGCTTTTTAAGGACCCATGCAATTAGATCAGGCTCACCCAGATAACCCAGGATAATCTCCCCATCTCAAGATCCTTAACTTAATCACAGCCACAAAGTCCCTTTTGCCATGTAAAGTAACATATTTACAGGCTCCAGGGATTTAGGACCTGAACATCTTTGGGGGAGGGGGCATTGTTCTGCCTACACCGTAAATGAACAAAGCATTTCAAAGAGGAGTGATCAACTGTCATATGCTGACATGTCATAAAAAGTTAAGGATCTAGAATTGACCAATAGGATTAAGTATCATAGAGGTTCTGGTGATCTTCACATGGGCAGCTTCAGTGCAGTCAAAATACCCACTGGAGTGGTTTCGAGAGAAAAATATAGTTAATAGGTACATAACTTGAGTCTTGCTATAAAGAGCAGAGAAAGGGGATGGTAGCTGAAAGGGTGACTGTGGGCCAAACAAGGACTTTTTTTTAATATGGAAGAAATAATAGCATGTTTGGAGGCTGAGGGGAATGATTTAGTAGAGGCAAAAGTTAATGAACAGGACAGAAGGAAGAATGGCTAAATCTACACCCTTTGACTAGGTAAGGGATGGAATCTAGCACACAACTGGAACAGCTTGCCTTAAGTAGGGCAAGGACAACCTGTCTATAATACCTGGAGGAAAGAGCATACAAGCAGACACAGATAGGTAAGTAGATGTGATAGTAGAAGCCTGTGGAAATCTCCTTGTTTCTATTTTCTAAGTTTAAAAAAAAAAAAAGTCCTAAGCCAAGAGTGAGGATGGTAAAGATATTAAAATTTAAGAGTTTTCAAGGAGAGTGAAAGAGTAAATGGGATAGAGAAATGTATTAGGATTGTCAGATGGTACTAAGATCTACTTGAGGTCATGACTTTAAACACAGAGACAGAGTCAGCAAGTTCAGTGTCACAAGTGCCTAAGTGCAGAGAAGGTGGCGTACTGAACTTAACCAAAAATGGAGTTTAGTCAGGCAAGTAAAATGAAGCAAGAGATGGGGCAAGGCAATTTACTGTGTAGCCAAGAGTGACTGTAAGAATGGTTCACTAGATCGAAGCTGGTTAAAGACAAGTGAGAGGACCAACAAATTTTAAGTCACATAGTACTGTAACCGCTTACTCTGTTTATGTCTACATATCTTAACTCCTCTTCTAGACTGAGGTCCTCCAAAGTGGGATCAGTGTCTTATCTTTTCATTCTTAGTACCTTAGCACATAAGTTTGTTATCTGAATGGATGGATGGATGCTTACCCATGGTTTAAGGGAAATTGCCCATCCACAATCCTATGATATATATAGTTCCTCCTTCCTCAGTTTTTAAGAATGCAGATAAAAAGCTGCAATGCTTCATCAAAACCCATAGTGTAAACAAATCCTTTGGAATGAAACAAGATGCTGAATTCCTAGTGTTGTGTCCAAGAACTGAGCCAGAAAACGTACAAGGTGTATCCCAACTACAGTTAAGTTTGCCCTTACCGAACACCTGGGTGGCATGAAATCTTTGAACTTCCCAACCTCTAATTATTTCATCTCCTTGCGGTAATTAGCAGGACCCAAAACAGGCCTTGAGAATACTGCTTTCTAAGGAGACATAAATGAAACTCAACTTGGAGGTAGAAAACAAATGCACAGACAAAGCATGTAAAATATGTTTTATTGTTCTTTAAAAGGGTTCAGGGTTTGGTTTTAAATCAGGCTGCACACCTTTCATCAGTCTGACATCTCTCTCACCATGTCAAACTGGCTTCAGCTAGCAATACTTCATTAAATCCAAAAGAAAAGAAAACTTGTAGTTTTGAGGAAGAAAATCCAGTTCTGAGAATAATTAACATTAGTTTGTAATTTAAAACAAAATGAGGGCTAATGTTTCATGTTGCTTTGTACACCCTTCTCCTCACACAGAACCAGGAATGTAATTTTCCTAACTCAGGCAGGCACTGATACTGGTGGACACTGCACACACACACCCACACACACAGACAGACACAGACACACACACACACACACACACACATACACCCCCAAACAACAAAAATCAGAGCATGTCAAAGGGAAAATGTTTGTAATGGTATTGATCAAAAAACCCTTGGAGTCAACAGACAGTCTATCTGAGCTTAGAGGATATGCTGTTTTGATGTTGAGCCTATGTTGAAGGAATCTATTGTCATGTTCTGAAATAAAGAATTTTGGATAGTACCATCATTTTTCACTTTAAAATCCTAGAAACAATTTCAAAAAAACATTATTTTTTTGTTTTCTGGGATTGGGGGAGGAGAGAATCTACAGATTTTCATTTAGTTAAAAATCAAAACAACTCCGGCATAGGAAATAGGCAGTTCACATAGCCAGCCAACATCTGAGGTATCATCAGTGTGAGACAAGGTCCTGGTCCATTCCTACTGGCCTGATTCTAACAAAATGGGAAGTTTATGGCTCTGCACAGCAAAATCCAGCAGTACAAGATGACCCTAAGCCTTTATTCAAACCCTTAGAAGCAGAGCACTATTAAGGATGTAATATTTAGAGGAAGAGGGCAAGAGCCTCTGATGGTGTCCTTCAACTTGCTTTGTCAATGCAGCCCAGTCACAACTGCCTTCCACAAAGGAGCAAAAAAACAGCTTTTCTAGATCAGCACACTAAACCCAGCAAAGAATCTGCAAAAATGATATTACACCCTTTCACTAGCAACACAGTCCCTTTGCTACTCATTGGGTTGCTCTCTGTCTCTCTTCTACCCTGTTATAGCCTGTGGACACATACTCACTAGGCATTGTTGGTTTTGAACCAGCGAATTTTTTTTCAAATCTCATAAAGAACCTAGTAAGAAAATAACAAGGCAATCAGTGGTTAAACTGAACTGTACGTAGGGGGAAGACTGGAAAATACCCATCACAGGCATTTCTCAAGTCCAAAATATTGTGTCTTCGCTGCTACTCCTTTGACCGTTCCTGAAAATTCAGAGTACAACTAAGTCCTAAAATAAAAATTTTAAACTACCAGCATTCTCTGACATCATTAGACAGAAAATCAGAGTAATGCTACAGCCCAGAATTCTACAAGGTGTAGAAAGTGTGCTAACTCTCTGCCCGGACACAGCTTTAGTGATGGCCTGGAGTACTCCCCCTCAGAAAACAAAAGTTTCTGGGATACCCACTTAGCTTCATCGGTTGGAAAGAGAAGAATTCGACTCTCAGCTAAGTTCTTTGAGAAGAGAGACTCCTCTTAAAATGCCGTTTCCCCACCAATTTACCAAAACAAAAGGCTCTTGGCTACTTTGCCTAATGTTGAATAGGGTTTTCAAGAAAAGAAACTAACATGAACACCCCGTCATCAGAAAGGACTAAAAACCACCTGGATCATATAATATATATGACACAGCCTTTTTTTTTTTTTTTTTTTGATGTTTTTTTTTTTTTTTCTAAAAGTGCCCAGGTGGGCTTAAGGCTGCCAGACTGCACACACATCTATAGCAACAAGGGCTTCTCCTATTTCATCTACAACTTGTATCAGGGGAAAAAAGAGTGACAGGGGAAAGGAGAAAAGAGGGGAAAAATAACCCCCCCTCAAAAAAAAGAAAAAAAAAATAGAAAAAAAGAAATCCCACAACAGGGAGATCTATGTGCCAAGCATAATGGAAGAGTGTGCTCCCCAAATAGATGGTTCTGCACAGGCTAATGTTCTGCTGGTTTTCCTTAGAGACCTATTTTGAAGAAGTTAAAAAAGACAGGAGATTTTGAAATAATTCAATCCTGGCAGAAATTCAAACTCCAATACTAGGAGGAAAATCATCCTTCACTGAATTAATCCCTTTTTCCTTTCTCTTTTTCTTTTCTTAAACATTTTATTCACGTTATAGAGGGATTTCTTTTTTGTTTGCTTTTTTCCAATCATTAGGAGAATGGTTGAGGAGTACTGAATCCATCACTACTTTGATGACACAGTTAAGATTCCAGATTCACATTTTCAGGTACCAAGAGTTCCCTCTAAATGCCACAAGTCAGCCTTCGTTTACATTTCTTTCTACTGAACACAGCAATGCCCATTGGTATCTCTGAAGCGTAATCGCATCTTAGGTCGGTATTTCTCCAGGTAAAGCAGCTGTTTGGAATTGAATGCTCCCCTTCGTTTTCTGAAAATACAAGAATGGCAAACTTTGTCATGTAAAAAAAAAAGAGCTGCCTGGTTCACTGAAATGCATTATTTATGGCCTAAGGTCTTTCTAACTCCACACAGCTGAAAACCAGCATATTTCCCATACATCACTTCCAAGTGAAAGGGCTGAGTTTAAACATAAACTTTCTGTGCCTTCCTAGAAGACAAATTTTCTTCACTGACTCTCATTAGAGTCTATTATCATTTAATAAAGATCAAAATAGCTTATCCAGAGACATCTGACTACACTCTTCCCAATTAGATTAATATATTCTTCAGATTAGAATTGGTAGCAAGTATTTATATGAAGCAGCAGGCACAGATGACATTCCTTGAAATGTTGCCTTCCAAGAGCTGCTACCATGTATTTCATGCCCTCTGTCATAGTCTTTCTTTTCTTTTATTTTAAAGAAAAAGTTGAAAGGGAAAGCGCAAGACAATAATTGCCAAAGAATTTTGGACAACAAAATAGCATAGCCCGTCATTCCAGACTGATGCCAAGATTCTGTCTGGGCACTACTATCCTTATTTTGTGCCTGAACAGGTCACTTAAGAATCCTAGGTGATTTAACTGCTCCTCTATAGAGTCTTCCTCGCCTCTTGGTCATAGAGAGTTGCATCTGGAAGGTATTTTGGAGATCCATTAAAAGCGACACTAGATCACTGAGACTCTACTACCTAGCTATTCACTTTAAAGATTCCTGGATATTCAAGTCATATAGTGGACTTAGTCTACAATGTCCAAATTTGCCACCTAAATTAGAAAATCTTTAAATCTGGGAGCCTGTATTATTATTATGAGTCTCTTTATCACATGCCCTTTTTGACACCTTCAATGAAACAATATTTTAACCAAAGAGAGCCAATTATTCCATACTACAAATGGATACTTTCTGTAATTCCTTCCTCTTACGTGATCTTGCTTTATGTGTTTTCGAACATAAAACTTCATACTCACTGTCTTATAAACTGAACTGCATCTTCGTACTTCATTCCACATTCAATCAAAGCAAGTGCAACCAGCACAGGTGCCCTGCAGAGAGAAACTCATTGTAAATATCCACAGGTCTTTGGAATTAAAGGATTTTTTAAAACCCAGGATTACATATTACTAAAGCGATGCAAAGCTTGAGCTTTCCTTTCTCCTGTATACTAAAATATCTGATATTTTCCTACACAGTAAAAGTACTTTTACTCTTTTAAAACATTACCACATGATATCTCAAGTTTTTGCATCACTATATGCCATCAAAAATTCTTCATTGGTCTTTAACCATTATTACAGTAAAATAAATGACCAAATGTATTACCTATCTTGAGTGTCTCTGAATTTTCGTTACAAATCGATTTTAATATCATTTCCTCATCAAATACTAAAAACATACTACATTTCTTCAACAAAATCCTTTTCGTGAGCTAGGAGAGTGTCAGAGAATTGGTAATTAGAAACAGTTCTCTATATATTTTTTAAAAATATAACAAAGGAAATGATGTTTAAAAAATGTCCATTATAGGGCACCAACTCTGGAGTACCTAACAAGGATAGCTACTAGTTATAAAATTGCCCCAGTAAAGTTCTTCACCCTTCAGGATAAGGACTGATCACCCTTCAGGATAAGGACTGCAACTTCTGACCCTGAAGAAGAAACTGTACTACACCAAACTGCAAAAAAGGAAAACAGCAAACAAAAGGGTTGAGCAGACCTAACAGCCTGAATCACCACCACCTTAAGGCAACGACAGCCTGTACTAATATTTTGAGCCACAGTGCACATCATAAATTGACTTTAATCTGCTGTTGATGGGAGCGTTGCAACACCATTCCATGCAATGCTCGAGAAAAAAGGCTTTAAAATCAAAGTTAACTTTCATTCTCCATACATCTCCTTTCAAGAGTTTAAAGTTCAGCGATCTGTTCTCTACCTCTTAAGTTCCCAGTCATCTCAACCCAAAATTAACCATATAAGAGTCTTCAAAATCTAAAATTATTTTAATTTTGTTGCCCATCTCAAAGACCTGAACCTTTGCTTACCTGAAATGGGGAGAAAAAGAAAACATACTGAATTAAGACTCTATTTTTCAGTCAAAGATAAGATAATTACATTAAATCAGTTTCAGAACAACTTCTGAACCATCACCCACTAAATCTAGTGTGGCATCAGAATCAGACAACCGGTGAAACACAAAAAGCTATTTTGAGAAATCATTACACCAGCCTTTGTTCTCATTTACTTTCCTTTCAGGCAATTTAATATTTAGTGTAATAAATGCAAATTTCTACCAAAGTGAAATTTTTGGTAGTGAATTCACAGTCAAAAGGATAAGAGCTTACCTTCCCAATCCTGCAACACAATGCACTGCAACACAGCAACCTGGCTCTTCACGAAATTTGGTTTTTAGTAGGTTTAGCCAATCGTCTACTATCTGATTAGGGGGTGGTGCTCCATCGTCAAATGGCCAATCCTGGGAAGAAAAGATCTTTCACATTAAATTGATATTTTCTCCAGGATTAACACCCTAATGCAGAATAGCCACATACTACAGAGGGCAGGCCTAATGGAACTAACTATACTATATATACCTATCCTTATATACCTATTCATAACAATATAAATCTGATCACTGCTGAAAAATGTTCCAGGATCGAAATTCAAGTGTGCCAAATAACTTAGCTTTCTCACTGAAGTGTAGTCAGCATCATCAGCATCTAATTTTACTTTCTAGAAATCTCTTATCAGAGTGATAAGAGGCTAGTGTTCTCCAAATATTTTATCTGAATAGAACAGTAATTAGACATAATAGAGAAAACTGTAATTAAACCCAAAACAAAGTAAGAGAGGACACAACACCTGTCAATATGATTTAAAAGTCCATTCTGGCAAAGAAGTATACCAACTGGTGTCTCATTGTTCTCTACAAATATTTTTGAGAATTATCACTCAAATAGGTCTAAGTTATGACGTCTTTCCTTTAAAGAAAGGCTCTCTGATAAGAAATCTCCAATAGTTGGCATATCATAACAGAAACATACTACCATCTTTGTGCTTATATATTTAAAAAAAAAAAAAAGCCAAGTAGCAAATATTTTTAAAGCTCTGCCTAAATTATAAACATCCCATTTAACAAGCACAGTGCCACATGACAGGGTCCTGAGCAAATGGAGACCGTTTTCCCAAGTATCCCTTTCTCTTTTTATATTCATTGATTTGGGTGGTTTTTTAGTTAAGACCAACCCCATGTGCATTCATAATACAGGCAGGGGTTTATCTTCCTTGCTACCTAGCAAGAGGTCGTAAGAAACCAACATAAATCAGCTTTGAAGAAAGGGGAGAAGAGATGCACTTTTTACATACCCTCTCTCCCATCCAGCTTCAAGGACAGAAATGCAAAAACACTGGGAATTTTTTTTTAAACCTAAGACTATTCTAATGAGATTGGATAAGGACACTTTAAGATACTAGAGAAGGAAAAAGAGAAAAGTGACGGAGCACTAAACTGATTCTGCACTCATTATTGGCACCACTAGAACACTTCATATAGCCCATTAGCCATGACAGCATATCATGTTTGATTTGTCAACTACACCCCATAATTAAAGAGCTGTCAGTGTTATCATTATAAATGTCACTACAGAGTTTAACTGTAAATAGCAGTAAAACCAGTAAGTACTTTAGTTTAGAGCTTACTTCCTCTGATACACCCTAAAATGCACCTAGTTAAGAAACAATATGAAATATGTTTCACTTACTCATATAAGCAGTTTCTATCAAAAAATCATTAAAGTAATAATTTAGAAGCATCTGAACTTCAAACTGACATAGCTGAAACCACCATTAGTCTTTTCCAATGTGGTTCTGATTTGCAAGAGCATTGGTCAAAAGATTAAAAGGTCTTATTTTGGAGATATCCTCTTATAAAGTGTTCCAAACCCTTTTCACCTAGCAAAAGCAAATTAACAATCCATTTTAAAATCTCTGTCTGGGAAAAGGAAAGAAATTCCAAGCTTAATTCTAAATGTCCTTGTTTTTTCAAGCTTAAGCTAGACTTTTAATTTTATCTGATCACAGCTATTTAAAACAAAACAAAAGCCTAGATTTAAAGTCCTGGAATAAATCCCAGACCTACCATTATCTTCTACAAACTAGTTCAAGTTCTTTAGTTCATTTCTATTTCATAAAGGTGTTTACCAACATTACTGATTCAAACAGACTACGGTCAATCCACAGTTCATTTTCTCACCCTGCCATCTGTCAAAACAAACTGATTTCTCATCTACCCAGTGGAGAACATACTCACAATACTGGAAAAAGAACTTGCATTCACCTAGTTTTAGAAGTTAAAATTGTTTTTATTTTTTTAAACACAGGGTTACATTTTACACGTTTATACTTATCCCCAGTGATTTCCAGCCAGCCAAGGGAGCTTAAAGTCATTTAGAAATGGAATGAAAGCAAATTATTACCATGCCATACTATTAAAATATATTTTTAAAAAACATAATGCTTGGCTACTTGGTTTTTGTGTTTTCACCAAAATGGAGGTGAGGAAACTTTATGGATCAGATATGAGATGATCGCCTTACCAACAGGACATTTATTTTCTTTGCATGAACTGCCTTCCCAACTACTGACCAAAGCAATAAAGACTACAGAACTACCTCTCAATAAAAAGCAGGAATGTAACCTTGTACCAATATCTTCCTTATTACTTTCTTCCTAACCAACTACTACAAAAATCTCCAGTTTTCTTCCTACTGCATTGCCTTCCCACAATCAAATAAAATAGTTCTAAGACTACAAGGTCATGTCATTAACATGCTTCTGCAATTCAGACAACTATTTAGGGAAGAAGGTATAAAATTTTACCTAATCTGGGCTCCTGTTTCTGATAATGAAATAGCATATTTAGGGGCTAAGGAAGAATTTAATTTAAAATAATTCCAATTACTTTATGTTCAAACTGAACTATGAAAGAACTCTAACCACAGAAAAGCTTCTTAGAAACCTACCGAAAAGTGTAAGAAACTATGCTGATTACTCTGAAGCAAGATGCCTTCTCCCTCTCCCTTCTTATCCTCTTCTCCCATCTTTTTGTCCCTTACAAGTGATCTACAAAATATTAAGTAACTAACTTGTACTTGCAAAGTGAGAGAGAATATTTCCATGTGACTTAAGAATGTCTGATGGAAATTACTTACACTTAGATTCAAACCAGTAGCCTAGAAACAAAGGTAAATATTGCATTAATTTCCTGGAGAAAACTAAATGCAAATTTCCATTTTCTTGAAATAAGTGTGCACTAAATTTTGATTTTTATTTGTTGAAAATACTCTGCATGTATAGACTTTAAGGACACAAATGAACAAAACTACCAATCCAAAGGAATCTAAAAAGGATTGCTATGAACACTATATCTCCTATTATAAGCTCAAAAAGCAAACTACTGAGAGCCAAGTTTTAAAAATATCTGTTTAAAAGGTATAACTTGTTTGCAGTGAAAAATTAAAACACTACACACTCACTAGAACGTGGATTCCTTCTTTTTCAACTGGAGCTTTATCATATGTAGCATCACAAACTCGAACCAAAGTTGTCACTCCATACTTCTTAAGTTCCTTTAAAGAACAACCAATATAAGGGAACTTGCTTTTAGAATCTGCAACCACAGCTTTACAAATGCGCTATAATAATTTGAAACAATGAGACATCACTCTTAGACAAAGACCAAAATCATTCTCAGTGTGGCAACATATATAATGGACACTCTTGCACCCCCAGTGGAAGTGTCAATAAGAGCAATTGGGCAACATAACACAAAAAATTGAAAAGCACACTTTGACCTAGAAATTCTACTTCTGGGATTTTTTTTTTTTTTTTTTTTTTTTTTGGTGAGGAGGATCAGCCCTGAGCTAACATCTGCCAATCCTCCTCTTTTTTGCTGAGGAAGACTGGCCCTGGGCTAACATCCATGCCCATCTTCCTCCACTTTATATGGGACGCCACCACAGCATGGCTTGCCAAGCGGTGTGTTGGTGCGCGCCCAGGATTCGAACCGGTGAACCCTGGGCCGCCGCAGCAGAGCGCGTGCACTTAACTGCTTGCACCACCGGGCCAGCCCCTACTTCTGGGAATTTATACTAACGAAATAATTAAAGATATACACAAAGATTTAGGTACCAGGATGTTCAGCACAGCTTATTTGAAATGGTAAAAAGCTGGAAACAACATTAATGGTCCAAAAACAGAGGAATGGTTAAAGAAAGTATGGCACAGCCATAGAGAAAGTTACTATGACAGCTATAAAAAAGAATACTAAGAAGCTTGGGGGAAGATTTTCTTAACTATACAGTGTGAGCCTATCTATATGTATATTCATAAATATAGACATACATGGAGAGAAAAACATCTAGAAACCTGGTATTAACAGTTAAGTATTTTTCCTCCTTTTTTTTTCCCCCCCAAAGCCCCAGTAGATAGTTGTATGTCATAGTTGCACATCCTTCTAGTTGCTGTATGTGGAGCGGCCTCAGCATGACCGGAGAAGCAGTGCATCGGTGTGCGCCCGTGATCCAAACCCGGGCCGCCAGTAGCGGAGCACAAGCATTTAACCGCTAAGCCACCGGGGCAGCCCAACAGTTAAGTATTTTTAAATTGTCTTTTGATTATCTGTATCTTCTGATTTTTATGTAGTACTTATTGCTTTTTTTAATTTAAACAAATAAAAGTAATTTTTAAATTAAGATTTAAAAAGCCAACTCTAAGATTACGAAGCCAACAAACACACACCATTATAGCCAGAAGCCTTGCTCCTTTAAAAATGTTCCTACAGTAATGTCTAATCCAGTGACTACCTATCTTCAAGGGGCCACCAACATCTTTTTATAGCTGCAGAAGGACAGTGGCCTCTGCCACTTTTGGAGTCTATGGCCAAGGAATCCACAGGCTGAAAATAGTATCACATAACTCAGCCAGGCTTAAAGGTGACTGAACAACCTAAGGAAACACAGGCCTAGAATCAACTTGTACACTGTGTACACAAAGTTAAGAAGCTCAGGGAATTATAAGTATAAATAAGCAGGAACAGTGATATCCTATAAAAAGTGTCTATCATTTGGCTATCTAAAGAGTAAAGTTATTTAATTGCTAAAGGATTTTATTTTTCACAGAAAGGCCTTATAAAACTGACTCAGGAAAGTTGTTAGTATTATATTGAGTCAAGAATTTTACAAAGTTTCAAAATACAAATAAAATCCCATTAAAATGAACTCCATAGTAACTGTTCACCAAAAGGTTACGGTAGAATTTTTTATGGTAAATATTTGTGACCTCAAGCCAAGTCAAAACCTCTTTTGAACTCAGGTTTGCCATCTGTAAAATGAGAGGGGTGGATTTACAATCCCTAAGAATCCATCCAGATCTCTAAGTCTACTCTATAAATATATCAACAGAAATCACATTCAGACTGAACACCAAGGAATAATTAAAAAGCTTACATTCAAATGTTCGTTGAATGAAGTACAAAGAGTTTCTCTATCACTACCAATAGAAAAAATGAAGAATCTGACATAAAAATGCTACCTATAACGCCTTTCCTTCCCCTAAGTTTCTGGACTCTTGTATACAATGATTACTATTGCTAAGTAGTTTTGGGGTAGATTTTCATCAAAAGTGGTTAGAATATTTGAGGTAGACATGAGTTTTAGCGTCAGAGACAGTTCTACTAGGTTTTGCATGCCTTCAGGCAAATTACTAAATCACTCTGAACTTGTTTGCTCATCTGTAAGAGGGACATAAAAATGGCACCTATACCGTATAGGGTTATTGTGAGGAATAAATGATATAATGCATAAAACTGCTTATTAAATGCTGGGTACATACTAAGTGTTCAATAAATGTTAATTATTTTATATTGAAAGTATGACAAAAGAACTGCTAATAATGTAGAAAGGATATAAGAAATAACAGTACTAGAAAATCTCTAAGGTCTCCCCAATTCCATAAATGTTCTTCTAAAAATCTGGTGTAACTAATTCAACCAAATTCAAAGAAAGATTGGTAGAGTGACCATCCATACTCCAATCACAGAAATAAATAGCTTTGTAATAAGAGATTTCTTTATAATGGTGTTAATTTTTAATGGGCTTTTACCTATAAATCAATCCAAAAGTAGACGATGTTACAATCTTACCTCTGTGAACTTGTTGAGGGTAGCATTGGTAGGGTTGTGAGTTATCAGAAAACGCATGTTCTCATAGGAGATCTCCACAGGGGCTGGACGGTTCATTATGGCAAATAAAAAGTGTGAGCGTGCGTGTGTGAGTGTGATGGGGAAAATGAAAAAAAAAATCAATAAATCTTGAAATGTTTCACAGCAGAAAACATTAAAAAGACCACTAAAATGCCTATTATTGATCCGTGTTTTCTATATTCAACTTGTTTATTCTTTAAGAAGCTTCTCTCTTCAAGACAAGCAGAAGTATTTAGAATCCACTTGAATCCAAATTCGACTTGGGCCTCAATGTGTGCAGATGGATACCTTCGGACTCCAAAAAAATCCAACTACATACAAAACTGAAGCAGCCTTTACTACATTTAGGCACTAGTGAGACAAGTTAAAAGTGTAGGTAGCTTCCACTTTTGTTTACTTGATGCTTAATTTTACTGGAGTCATTAAAAGAAATATGCTTGCAATAAAAAAAAAAGCCAACTATTTCTGAGGCCAGTCTCGGTGTCGAGTCTTCAAGGCAATTTTAATTATGGCACATAGAACCCCCAAGCTCACTTGTCAGCGAAAACGCTGTGCTGAGCCTGGCAGAAGTCTGCCCTCACGCTCAGAATCGCCATAAATGTGCAACGTATATTCCAACGAAAAACCTGGAGGAGAAAAGCATAAGTAAAATGAACTGGAGGTTGATAGCATAGTAAACAGAATGCCTGAAGTCAAGAATTCTTTATGAGCCCAAAGACATCTGAAATGTCACCAATTCTAAATTATTGCCATTTATGAAGAACAAGATAAAGGTGTACACCACAAGTTTCACAAGTCAGAGATTAAGTATGTCTTTTTTTTCCAAAACAGGGTTCAACAAAGTTTCTGTGCTAATTTCTAACTCACATCATTTTTAAATGACTGAATTTTAAAAGTCATTTTAAATCGTTTTTTTCTTCCCCCCCCCCCCACCCCGCCAAAGCCCCAGTAGATAGTTGTGTGTCACAGTTGCACATCCTTCTAGTTGCTGTATGTGGGACGCGGCCTCAGCATGGCCAGGAAGCGGTGCGTCGGTGCGCGCCCGGGATCCGAACCCGGGCCGCCAGTAGCGGAGCGCACGCACTTAACCACTAAGCCACGGGGCCGATTAAAAAATCGTTTTTAAGTGACTGAACGATCCTTAAAGAAACCTTCCCTCCATAGACTCTTCATAAAAAGCTCACAATGATTTCCTTATTTTTCTGCTTTGATGGTTAAGTTTTTCACATATACTCTTTGCTTAAAATAAGATATATCTATAAATGGACAGAGGATATTTACCAAAATTCCACTTTGAGGGTTTAATTCTTTCCATCCAAAGTATATGCATTATAATAATATAATACCCCCAACTATAATACTAGTCCTTAAAGTACTTGCAAAAAATTATCTTCTCTCTCTCACAAGTCATAGTAGTTGTTACTACCTTTGAGGAATGAGGAAAGAGGATCAGAGAAGTGAAGTGACTTATCTAAGGTAAATGAATTAGTTGAACCCAAATTCAAACCCAAGTCTTCTTTTAGTCCCATGTTTTTTTTTCCAACGTACCATAAAATGCTTGCTGATTCAACTAATGTATAAATCCCATCATCTCATTTCTAGTCCAGTTTACCTTTTTACTACTTCTCACATCACTACCTCAAGAGTACAAAAGCATCTAAAGGTCACTGATTCACACAGCATTCTCTTGCCCAAATATTAATCCCTACCAAAAAAAGGCAAGAAAGAGAAGTTGCAGAATTTTTATTATTATTTTAAGCCTGCTGCTTTGAAACACAGTAATTTTTTACAGCTGGTTCAGTGTCAACATAATCATAAATTCCTCTGGAAATAGGGACAAGGTCTAAGTTTTTTCACTTGCCTCTTCCCTAAGCCACCAATAAATGCTTATTTAGAAGTCTCTAAAAAAGATGATTGTGACCAGATAGAAAAAGTCATGAAAGATATGACTATAGAACTATTTTCAGGAAGAAACTGAAATACAGATAAGAACGAACCCAGGCCTACAAACTTTCAAGCCCTTTCTTCTTCTAGCCTCAAGTTTTCTTTTTATGATATTCTTATGGCATTTTATTCTGTAAGCTACATACTTGTGATTATATTACCATGGACACAATCACAAAACTAAAACATTCCTAAAATACAAAAGATACATAAGAAATTCAAAATGGCATTCTAAGAACTTCAATACTGCAGCAGAATGAATTACCCACTATAGTAAAAACATAAAACTTCCACACTCAAACTACGAAAAACAAAAATATACACCATCACTCTTCCTAACTCATAATTCTAACTGTAACTCCAAAACACAGCCACCTGAGATTACACATTTCATGGAGTACTCTTTGTACAGCCAAGGAATTTTAAAGCTAGGAGAAACTTAAGAGATAACTATTCTGACCATTTTAAAAAAAGATGATGTCTGGGATTGAGAGAGGTTAAAATGACTTAACTAAGATCACATTGCTAATTAGTAGCAGATCAAAGACAAGAACCCAGCTTTCCTACTCCCTATTTATTTTTCCTTCAATTTTGACTAAAGGAGGTACCCACATATTTTTTAAGTCATAATCTTTTTCATTTAAGTGAAACTTTTCTTCAAATATTTGCTTGGATAGTCATCTGCAATTCTGTGACTTTATAATAAGCAGAGAAAAGATTATTAAAGCACTACTAAGATTATTAAAAGATTACTAAAGTACTACTAAAAGATTAGTAAAGCAGTAATACTCAGACAACAATAGTTTGCATGCAGTGCAGAGCAAAACACAAGGAAATTCTAACCTGCTTGAATCCCTTTGGTTTAATGATGTTATCGCAGCTAATATGTGTGTCAGCTGAGTCAAGTCATGAAAGACCTGCATTGTAGCGATGGCCAGGCTTAAAAGGTTACAGTTCTAGCATTAAGTTTTCTACCTAGTCTCCAGTGTTTGCTCAGCAAAGAGACCAAGTTTTATCCCATCTATTCCTCCAAGCTCATTTTGGAAGGACCACTTCCAGGGATAAGGATAATTCACTATTAGATTTTCAATTCTTAACACCATACTGAGATCCCCAGCAAAGGAATTTCTGCCAAATGAAACAGTATGTTCAATCAATGTTAAGAGATACAGGATAAAAGCAAGCTTCTGTTCCTTTCTCCTACCCTAAGAGTTCAACTACACAGCAACAGTTAAATATTCCAGCAACGTCGATTCAGATAAACTAATGTTAATAAGAAGGCAAAGCAAACAGTCTGTAAAAAAATCATAAACAACCTACCACAGCTAGACAGTACTCAAGAGTTACAGAGCCCTGTATTTTAGCATAAACTCAGCACCTGTACACCTTACAGGAAAACCTGCTTCTAAAGTTCTCTCTCCGGCATTAATTCTGTTCTACCTAAGTAAAAATTGATTTTTGTTTTAATTTACCAGGTGATAGAAGAGGCTGGTTTACTTAACGTATAATATTCAAATACACAAATATTCAATATACAAATATGTATAATACTCAATATACAAATTCAAATATACATCCAAATATTCTCTCCACTCTTTAATTTATCTTTTATAGAACTATAACTTTTAAAATGTTGAATTTAGGACATGTCCATTTCCTACGCAATATTTCCATTTTTAACAAAAGAATATAACTTCACTGAAGGATTAGAAAGGATGGTTTGTGACAGAGAAACTCTTTTAAATTAAGAAGGGGAAGGAGGGAGGGAAGGGAGAAAGAGAAAGAAGAATGAAGAAAGAGGTGCTAAAAGAAGAGAGGAAGTAAGCAGAGGCCTACCAAGCTAAGATAGCTCACTGCCAGCAAGACTAAGTCAATAACACAACAGAGACTACTTAAAACTTTGAAGAGGGATATGTTAGAGTTTAAATGTCCAGTGTCAATACTCTACTGCTAACATCTACCTAGATGAGAATCAAAAACGAAAATGCATGAAATAATACAATATCCATTATTTAATCATGGCATGTTCTTAAAATGGAAAACTATGCAGAGGTTAAAAAGAATAAAACAGATCTATATGAACTGATACGGAAAGATGGCTAAGAGACACTAATAAGTGAAAAGAGCAAGGTCCATGACAGTATGAACGATTATATAGAGAAATATTGGCGAGTACTACTGTACATACTTTCATACCCATGGACTATCTGGAAGATTACAAAGATAAGAGAGGTAACAGTGGTTGCCTGGGGATGGAGGAGACTGGAGGCTGGAGACCAGGAGCATGATTTACTTTATTGTAATATATGCCTTCTGAACTGTTTTAATTTTTTTTCCATGTATATATATTACTTTATTATTTTTTTTTTAATTCTAGGGTGATAAAGAACTCTACAATGATTTACAATTTAACTACATTCTTAACAACGCCATAATCATGGGATTACAAAAAGCCTCAAGAGGGCTAGTCCCTCTGCCTGTCCCAGGCAGGCCTGTACCTATACAATTCCAGAAAGTTTTATTTTTGTTAAAGATACTAAATTACTGAGTAAAATTCAGGTCCTGCTTTGGCAACCGTAATTCTAAGTTCAAATATAAATAGAAAGAATTCAAGGGTGTGAGGGAACTTTACAAAATCAGCCCCATTTAATGTAACCAAACTTATTGGGCATCCTTTTAAAAATCCTGTCAAGCCACTCACATCAGGCTTTCCACTGAGAAATCACTTCTTTTTATTTCAAATTAAAGTAAATGACACAATAAACACTGTAATTTAATGGGTTACACCAGTATTCACCAAATTAAACCAGCAAATCATAATATAAATGCACAATCAAGAATTCTAGATCTAAGAAAATAAAATCTAAAAGCAAAAGTCCGAAGAACAAGCAAGCATACATTTACTGTGTTACTTTTCTTATCAGAAATTCTACAGGAAGTCATGCAAATTTAACTTAGCCTGGTTTCTACAAACAGGCAACATGAAAGCATAATACTGTATATAAGACTAAAACCTTGCAACAATTTTTTCCTAAAACAAATTCATTTCACTTCAATGAAGACACCTGCACTTCCCCTTACAATAAATATGAATAATCTGTCAACAGTAAATAATTCATTCTCATGAAGAGCTAGACATTTTCCTTGCAATTTGGCTAGTTAAGAATTTATTAATTAATTCAAATATTTATTGGACATATACTACATGTCACATACTCTTACAGGTGTAGCAAGAAAAGTAAAACAAAACAAAAATTCCTGTCAGGATGGATTTTATATTTCAGTAGGCAGAAAAAGACAAATAAAATACGCCACTGCTATGGATAAAAATGCAAAGCAGGGGGAACCGCAGTGCCAGAAGGGAGAGGGGATTCCAATTTTAAATAAGGCTATCAGGAAAGGCCTCACTGAAAAAACTGACATTTATCCAAGACCTGGGGGTATGAGCCAAAGAGATATTTGAGGGAGCACTCTAGGCAGAGGGATTAGCTGTTGCAAAGGTTATGAGGTGGGGCCATGCTCGGAGTGTTCTAGGAACAGCAAGTGGGACAGTGCTACTGAAGCAGAGAGAGCAAGAGAATGAATAGGTGAGAGAAATAAAAGAGCCTCATTGGCCACTGTAAGCATTTGGCTTTTATTTGGAGAAAAATGAGGTTTCAAGCAAGAGGAGCAATTTATATTTAAAAGGATCACTCTAGCTGCTACATGGAGACCGATTATGAGTAGCAAGGGTAGAAGCAGGGAGATCCGGTAGGAGCCTGTTGCTATAATCCAGGAAAGACATAATGGTAGCTTGGACCAGGGTAGTAGTAGTCAAGAGGATAAAAAGGGATCAGTTTTAAGATATACTCTGAGGTAGAACCCAAAAGGATTTGTCCACAGACTGGATAAGGAGTCTGTGAAAAAAGAGTCAAGGCCCTGAGTAACTATAAGAACTCACAGCAGCCTAACTTAATATTCAGAGACTATTCAGACAACAGACCACAAAATCTTCTCAGTCATCAAGGAAGTAGGGAAATTCCTCTGTAAAGTACTACTGTCTCTACTGCATTTTGACCATTTGAGGAAAAAAATATCTTAAGACTTGTAAACTAAAGAGAATTCAATTTGCTAATTAAATACTCAGTTTCTGGTTAACTGGTCTCAAACTGAAATTTTACTCATCTTTTATGACCTACTCCCAACTCATCAGAGCCCTGCAAAAACAACAGCTCTACTCTGTGCTACTTATCTTTGTTCATCCCTCTACTGCTGCATTTATCAAACTGAAATTCAATACATGTGACTCCTTGAAACTTAGACTTAGATTCAAATTAATGTTATTCCCTTCCCCTCCTGACTACAGTCCTGGGGAGTTGGTAAGGAAAGAGGTATCCATTAAATTCTACACAAATTTGGATCCAAAATATCTGTAAACAAGCTAAAAATAGCAAGATGCTTTTTTACTGCTAAAAAAAAGTTTCATAGTTACTCCCCTGGTTATTCCCACTTTTCCACTTCCTCATTTAAGGAGGGAACTTGAGAATCAAGTTCCAGTACAGAAATCAATAATCAGTTCTATAAAAAGAAATTATGACCTTGATGGTGGGAAAATATCTTAACATTTCAAAACTAGCAGGAGATACATGGCCTGCCACTCAGAAAGGAAAAGAAAGCAATTAACTGACAATCACACTTACTTCTGAGAACAGTGACAGTTATTTACTGAAGTCCTGTGGGCCCTGTTCCCATTCAAACGAAAAGGGAGTGGTTTTCAAATTTGTATGTATCCTGGTGATTAGAAGTAGTTGTCCTTTTCCAGTAACTCCTACCTCTACAAATACTATAAGACAAAAATTGCATTAAATATTTTCATGCCACACTCAAAAATATTTACTTTTCAGTTGTGTACTCCATTGTTCCTCTAAAGATTAGCAATTTTGCAGCTGAATCTCTTGTCCAAAAAAGGTTATTTTGCCTTTCATAAATAAAATTTAAATGTAGGTAACAGCGCTATGGCCAATTTTCACTTTTTCTAGAAAATTGACTACTGGTAATAACATTAAAAATCCTAACACCACAACTCTAATATTGGGCATTAATCTTCCTGTTTTCAGTGAATCTTTTAAAAACTAAGTTACATAGCTCTATTTGATTCTATTCATTCATACTTTCATTTTTCAGGCAAAGGTATCATGGTTATCCTCTCCACGGGCTTTATGTTTCAAGACTTTAGTTTACGTGCATTTTAAGACTCCCAAGCCTCTTTATTATAAAGTTTAAGCACATTCTTTTCCTAAATAACTGTGGTAACCTCCTATATAATAAGAACTATCTCAAATTCTGCTGCACCCTAAAATTAAATCCTAGTGTTTGTTTTCTTCTTTCCTGTCATCCTTCCTTCTTTAATCTCAAAAGGCTAAGTAATTTTCCTGGAGAACTGAAGTCTTAATCATTTTTACTTTCTAACATCACTATACATACATTACCCCAAGAACTGCTGAATCGATTATTTCATTAATAAAGAAATGTATTTGAGATTCTGACCTTCAACTGTAATAAAGCAAATTCAGTAGTAAAAGTCCAAAAGGACACTTGGATTCATCCTGTCAACACCACTTTGAAATGTTTTCTGAGCTATATCAGGACAGTTAGAATGACTATAACAGCTGCAAGTGCCCTGAGGTTGCAAAATAGATACTTGGGAAAAGGTTATTTGAATCACCTTTCAAAATAACCTAGAGCACAGGAGCAGCATGCAAAGCAAAAACTTCCAGGCTATTCTTAGCATTATTTAAAATATATGTTTCAGAACTTAGCAGTTTATGGGTCAGCTTAACTCTTTCATTTCCCCATTTTGTCAAATGTATTGAGCATATTTAAAGGTCCTGTTCAAGAATCCCCCACTGAAAGGGGGGAAGGAAGCTCTCTATGCACAGGATACAGAATAAAAACATTCCAAATTACATCTTGTCAGCACAAATTCTTTTGTCTGAACCCCAGAAATTTTTCTGCTGTTAGGGCATTTTGGTCCAAGTTTCCCCTAAAACTGGGTAAGTTATACTTCACTTCCTCTCCTAAACTTGCTTTTTATAAATCACATTATACTTCACAGCCATCTCTCTGTGTACTGAGTATAGTACAAGATAATCAGAAAAGAACCCAAATCATTCTATTTGGAGCTGCTGGTGGCCTTTTAAAATATACTATTTACTCACTAATTGCCCAATAATGGCTTAATGTTTATTTTCATAAAACACAACGTGCACAATCCTTAAAAACCATACAGTGAAAGCAACTGTTTCACATTACATATGAATGTGAAGTAAAAAACGGTGAAATACCTCTATAATGCCATGTCAAGGGGTTATTATTCTTTGCTCACTAGCTTAGTTCAACATCCTTCCTTCTCTTCCCACTTAAAGACTGCAAAATTCAATCTTTCTTGTCCTCTTCCTCCAAAAGCTTACTAAGATGAAGGACAATATACCTCCTCTGAATGACACTAAAATGCAGCATATCCAATCTGACAACAAGCATTTGCGGAGCTCTGTGTGCACACCATACAAACACTATCCAGGATCAAGATCCTAAAAGAATCAATGTGGCTAAAAATATTTGATGATGGACATTAAAATTTCATATTAATGCTACATACTTTGAAGACACAAAGTAAGCGTAAGTAGAATGAAGCAGGATTAATTTCGACTTCTGAGAAAATGTAAAACTTTTATGACAGAAGACTGATAGAAAATGTGAAGGGCCATGGTGGCATGACGAGAAAGGAGCAGAGTCTTCGATTAGACAACTCGGAGGAGGCCTTGATCATGCTGAGAATTTCAGACCAATTCAAATGCAATAAAAGCTCTTAGGAATTTAAAAGTAGAATAGTAGTCAAGGAGCAACTCTTTGCTCACCAAGAGAAAACAAATACTGCCATATTGGTGGGCATCTTCTGGTGTACTGAGCAGCTCCATAGTTACCAATTAGCTTCACAAATATAGCCTCTCAACTTACTAAATCCTACCTGATAGTTGAATATTTTTCTTAGTAAACAGGTATGAGTTTAACTAAATTCCACTTGTTGATGCCCCTCCCCAAATGAAGACCTCATTTCACTAGAAAAACAATTCAGAATACAGTCTGGGACTTAAATTTGAAGTGCTTTTTCATCCAGAAAGATCTAAATTATTTGAATAATTTAAACCAATCACCAAAAGGAAACTTGTTCACAACCACACGTGTGGAATGAAGAATAATGTCACTAGAATCTATTGTTTCTCCATCATATCCTTCTCAATTTGCTGACAAATCCTGCTGATGACTCATATCCTTCTGCACTAACCAGTCACTCTGTTCCCTCATGATAGGCTTTTCACCAACAATGGAAAACAGAAAACACATCAATTTATTTTGCTACTAAAAACAGTAAATATCAACTTATGTATATAAATCCAATTTACAAATACTATGGTGGTACAACCTAGTGAATGTTTCCTGTAACAGTGCAAAAAAAAAAAAATGTTATGCTCAAATCTCAACTAAAATTAAAGGACGACTGGAAAAAAGCACATCTGATTGTGAATTTGAATTCCTGTCAAATGATACATTAGTTTAGAGCCAACATTTTTGACCACGGCAGAAATAAAAATATAAAGTAATTTATCTGATCTGCTAAAGCAAATATATCATGCATGCATTTTATGCCAAAAGAATTAACATTTCTGAGAAGAAGGAAATTTCAACCCAAAAATACTATTGAAGGAATTAAATACACCAGTTCTCTAAAGGTAAAGACCATTCTAAGTCAAAATATTTTTTCAAAACAGGCTCAACTAGCAAAGAAAGGGTCACAGAAAAGCTTAATCTTAAAATTCTCTGGAGTTTGAAAATCCAATGTTGTGCAACGTAAATTTATATTCAAATGCCGAAATTTAGTTTCTAGGCCACTTAAAATGTAGTGTATGCTGTGTTACAGAACCTATGGGTAAGAAATCAGTGCAAACAAACAAAAAACATCTGTATTCAAGTCACATAAAAACTACTGGTGTAATCTGTCAACACCTAATAGTCATTTTTCTGGGAAAGATTTTGTGCCCTCTAAGTCTACAGTGACAGAACAGACAGTGCAGGGAAAAACCACCTTAAGACATGCAGAATAAGGGTCACCTTCTCACCTGGGTCCTGGTAACTCCACAGGGTAACTGTGGAAAATGGACAAAGCCTGCAGTGCTGTGCAGCTCTTTTTGTGGAGGTGCTAGAGTAATGACAGTTTCTGGTTCAGCCTAGACTTCTACAACTCCAAGGAGCAAAAGATTTACATACAATGTCCACTTGAGCTCTACACCAAGCAATCCTGTAAGGCTTCAAGTCTCAAGCGAGTGGCCAGGAAGTCAAAGCAGCTAGAGAACGTGGTTCAGTCAATAAAACAAAGGCTACCTGGAGAAAGCTACCAGACACCTCTACACATATACTAGTTCTGAAGTTGAAAATGGATAAAAGGCTCTTGTGATATTCCAGATTAACAGACTCAAATCATCATTTCCCAAAGTAATTATAACTGGTGGCATCCATTGTTCACTTAACAAACCCAAAGCACAAAATTATCTGAACTGTTAACATCAAGGACTCTTGCTTATAAATTTAGAGAATCATCATCAGTTTCTATATAACCCAACTAGTATCGTGAGAAAAATCTCAAAGATGCAACATCCCAAAGAGCAAAAAAAAAGTATGCAAGCAACTAAAGTATTCTTTTTAAAAAAAAAACAAAAAACTAAATTTCAAGCAAAAAAGGCCAACTTCCTTAACATCTACTTACCATCTACTTAACTCCTACAAGCTCCCTGTAAAACGACTACAGTTAACTGAAAAAAAATTTAGCCAGAGATTTAAGTACTTTAAGCCCCAAGGAGAAAACAATTTTTTTTATCCACTATCATCTATTTATTGATACTCTTAACTTGGATTCCAAAACCTGGGATTCAACAATTTATCTATAAATCAATTTCCTTATCTGTAAAATTGAAAGAATGTCACTTACAAGATTATGCCTTTTAAATGAGATGATTTGTAATTTACCACGAAGATTCTCAAGAAGGGAATGTTGAAACCTAAAGCAAAATGTTGGACATCACAAGTATCCCAAGACCCCAAAATCTCTACCACTACCCTACTCAACAAACAACTAAGTCTACCATGTTAAAACTCTGGATCCTAATTTCCAGCTGCTCAAAATTTTTAAAGATCCTCAACTTCTACAAGAAGTATATAGCTGATGGTATAGCACCTGAAGAAATCAACCTAACTTAGGTTTCACTCTAACTTAAGTTTCACTCTTCCAAGAGCAACAGCTAAAAATTCATGTACTGCTCCTCTAAATCTTAATTGTAAATGCTTTTGCTAGATGGTTCATTGGTTACCAACTGCACATTCCAACAAAAAGGAACAGTATAATCAAACCCTATAAAATAAATCTCTACTAAATTTCAATTTTGTGTCTCAAAATCGTACAGTGTTAACTACTGCATACAGAAATGCTACCTTTAAAAGATAAAATAAATAAAAAGTTAAATGCTAAGAAAAATAATCTGTTTTACTTTGTTCACACAAATGTCTTTTCAAGTAAAACATAAATATGGGGCTTTCACGGGCCGGCCGGGTGGTATAGTGGTTAAGTTCTCGGGTTCCACTTTGGCGGCCCGGGATACACCAGTTCCAATCCTGGGTGCGGACCTACTCAATGCTCATCAAGCCATGCTGAGGCGGCGTCCCACAAAGAAGAACTAGAAGGACCTACAACTAGGATATACAACTATGTACTGGGGCTTTGGGGAGAAAAAAGAAAAAGAGGAAGATTGGCAACAGATGTTAGCTCAGGGCCAATCTCCAAAAAATAAATAAATAAATAAATATGGGGCTTTCAGACTTTTTAAGAAAGTTACGTGCAAAAGCATTCAAACATTTACTCTTCTCTAGTGCCACCAAAGTTCAATGGTGTTGTAAATGGTTTCTACCTATAAATTTGATTCCTTCAAATTAAATATTACTTGACTGATTCATGGAGGGAGTGGTTTGACTTTTGCTGTTCTGAGTCAGAATATATTCGGTTCAGCAGTTCTAAACAATTTTTCATTTGTATAGGTGTCCAAAATGCCAGCCTTTTCCAGTTACCAAATATAACAATTAAACTGTGACCTTAGTAGGAAAGTCTTAGCAGTAATAATACTTTGAATCTGTAGTTCAATTTATAATTAACAAACTGCTTTCATATATATTTTCTCACTTGATCTTCTTCACAATCTCCTGAAGTAAATATCCCACACAGCTGAACAGAAAGACTTTCACAAAGAGTGACAACTTCTAGTTGACTCTTAGCCCCAGTAAATACACTCTTCCTCTTTCACCCAAAATAAAAAACATAAAAGGCTGCTGGGTTTCTTTAATCAGACTTTCCTCTCCCAGACATATCCCAGGTGTCTCATAAAATCTGTCTTAAAGCACACACCCTGTGGCCCCAAGAGAGTTTCAAGGCAGAATCTCCACCCACATAAAAGCCTAGCTTAGGCCCCAAAGAGCCTCAAGTCAGCATCTCCTACATGATCCCCTTGCCTCCGGCCATTCAGTCTTCTGCATTAACTTCAACATCTCTCATCTGTCTGTAGAAGCTGCTAAGGTCACTGTGTGGATAAGAAATCTCAAAGTGAGACAACCTATTGTGAGGGTAATAATGGTATAGTGGAAAAATCAAAGACTTTGGAGTCACACAGACCTAGGTTTTTCATCCAGCTCAAATTCTTATTATCTTGTGACCTGGGACAAGTTACTTAACCCCTTTGAGTCTCTACATCTCTTCATCTCATCATTGTATGTCAATGACTTACACTTACAATCACTGTATCCCTAGTGCCTGGCAAATAGAAACCACTCAATATGTGCTGAATGAACGCAAATGAGGACACCTACCATCTTCGCAGTAGCTGTGTGAATTAAACGAGAGTATAAAAAGCACCTGGTGCAGAGTAGGCACTTAATACTAATTAATCTGGTCCCTACTAAATAGAACCAATATTATTTACTATTTCTGAAAGTGGAGAGCATGCTAGTGATTGAGAAGGACACTCTAAGAAAAATATAATTTCTGACTTTTAATCACATATCAATGGTTTTGCCTGTAATTTTATTACATCTACTATCAAAAGGACCACCCTACTTTTTGCTTATCATATTGAAAGACTCCCAACTTCTAAGAGACTTCCCATGATTAGGGTGTAAAATCCATATCAAAATACTCTTCATCAAGAATCCCCACTTCTACAACACAAGAATCTGGGAAAAGTCCATGACAATGATTAGTCCATTCACTAGCCAATATGAAACAACTTAAAAAATGTTAGGATCAGAATACTGGCACACAAATTCTCACCATCTTCACCAACACAATGGTATACTGGCAAGTGATTCTGAAGCCTCAAAAATTTGTCAATCTATAGCCTTAATTTCCTTCTGCACATTGAACAAAGCTTAACTTCACTCACTTCCTGTCGGAAACTACTCTGTAATACAAAGCATGGCGGCAAACAACTACCTACCATATTCTAATCCAGCAGTAGTTGTCGTTTGGTAACTCCAAACAGACAAGCATCTGCTGAATGCCTACAGTGACGGTAGAATTGCTAGACACTTTGTTTCTTGACAAATTCCAGGAAATAATAAACTAGCCTATGGTTCTTCTTCATCATCAATATGTTACATTATTATTTCTTAAGAGCTTTTCTCCAGGAGGGTAAGAAAGAGCCACAACCTAAAAAATATTACTTCAATTTACCTATCAATAAAATTCCTTTCACCTGAAAAACTAGCAGCACTTTACAAAAGAGTCTATGCTTCTGAGCACTCTCAAGGCAAGAGCCTAGGATCCTGGGCAACAGACAAAGCTGTTTTAGTTAGCTCTCAGAGCCCCAGACTAGTACCGGGTGACAACTGTACCTTTGACAAATTCGGAAATTTATGTCGATGTCATGAAACATGGGAGAAAAAAATTACAAAAAAAAAAAGCACACCCTTTCTTTAAAAAAGCCCAGACCTAGAAGACTATAGTACCACTGGAATAGATTCCTATACCCTTTCCTCATACTTGAACCCAAGGACCCAAGGACAAGATTCTCCTGGCAAGAACTCCCTAACCGAGGGCACCAGGATCACTATCGCCATACACAACGACCGGGGAGAAGGGCCTCCAGGATGCCTGCTCACACATAGACGAACGCAGGAACACCCTTCCGCACTCCCCCATCTGCCATTCACCTTCTCCCCAACCTCTCTCTCTCGTACTGCACTCATGGTCCCCCCCGCACTTACCCACTCTCCCCCTCCCACTTACTCACTCTCCTCCATTTACCCCCTCTCCTCCCCACATTCATAGGCTCCCCACACTCGCTCACTCATTCCCACACGCCCCCCCACACTCACTCTCCTCATCCGCTCACTCACACTCTCCCCTGCAACCACCCACACACGTTCAGTCCTCACACTCACTCTCAACCCACACTCCCCCAGACACTGGCCCCAACTCTCCCCCCTACTGTCCCCTCAACTCCCACCCTCTCCCCTCACCCCCGCATGCACACTCAGCCCTCTCCCCAACTCACACGCTCCTCCGCACGCACGCACATCTCCCCCCACACCCAACATTCTTCCACACAGCACACGTCCCTTCCCATCCGCACACACGATCCCCCTCCTCACCCACCCTGGGCCTCCACGCCGCCCGGCCGCGCTCCCCCGCCCCGGCCCCGGCCGGCCCTCCTTCCGGGGACGTGTCTCGGGCCTGCACTAATGGCTGCGGCGCCTCCCGCCCTCCCCTTCCCCGAGGCCCCGGGAGCCGGCGCGGGGCCGCCCGGAGGCGCGCACTCACGCTGGCGAGCTGGGGACTGGGCATTGAAGTCCGGCGGCGGCGGGAGCGAGGAGGCGCCTCTCTCCTCAGTCACCTCGGCGGCGGCGGCGGCGGCGGTAGCGGTGGCGGCGGCGGCGACGACTCCCCCCCAGCCTCGGCGCGCGACACCCGGCCCGGCCCGGCGGCGGCGGCGGCGCGTGTCCACGAGTCCGTCTTGCTGCAACTGCTGCGGCCGCCGCTGCGTCTCCTGCTGCCCCCGCTGCCACCGCTGCCCTGTGGCGTCGCCTCGCGCCGTGCCCGGCCGCCGCTGCCGCTCCAGCCACTACCGGACGGACGACGGTTACAGCCCGGCCGATCGCGCCGCCGCCACCACCACCGCTGCGCGCGCAGCCGGAACCAGCTCCCGCCGCCGCCCCTCAGGGGGCGCTGCGGGGCGCGGCGCGCGCGCCCGCCGGCCCGCCCCCCAAGCCCGCTGACTGGCTGGCCGGCCGGCTCGCGGGGCTGTTGGGCCCGCCCACCTGCCCCGCGGGGCGCTGACCCACTGCCCTCGGCGCCTCCCCCGCTCCTCCCCGTGGTTCGTTCCGCTCCGCACTCCTGACTGCGGAAGGCTGGTCCATGTGACCGGGAGGGGACAGAACATGGCCTGGGGAGTCCTTCGCCCAGGCCGCAGCCCGCCCATCCGCACCTGGGCTGGGGCGACGGCCCGAGGCCGCGGTGTGACCCGCAAGGTCGAAGGGCTTTTTCCCCCGTCCTCGGCCGTGAGGCCTGGGGCCAGATCCTGATGGGACTGGGCCGCCACCGAGGCCTTTGCTCGGGGATTTCCAAGTCAGAAGTGAGAACCAGGGCAGCTCGGTTCTTGGCTGCCCTTCCTAGAGCCCCCAAATAAATGGCGTGCGCGTCTGCAATTGCAAAGGATGTTTCTGCGCTCCCCGTCCCCACCCGCCACACACACACACACACACACACACACACACACACACACCCCTTCAAACCCTCCCTGACAGACCAAAATTCAAACTTCCGGGACGTAGCATCTTGGGCAAGTTATTTCCTCTTTCTCAATATTCTCAGCTATTAAATGGAAATAGTTGTCACCTACCTCATGGGGCTCTTTTCACATATCAAGGATATAATATATGAAAAATGCCTGATAAAGAGGAGACCCTGAATTTCAAGGTTTCCAATCTAATGTCCCCTTTAACGACAGGGATTATCCTAGAGATTTTAGTATTCTCTCTTGCATTTGGAAGGTGGCCAGAAATTCTTTAATTCTTTGTCAGGCCACACGTTCTGAGTTTTGGTTTGAAAAATGTGGTCACTGGTAAGTTGAGAGACTGGTCTGGCCACTGCCAGATGGCAACCAGAAAGAGGCAGTGGAGGGGAAGGTTACCCATGAGAGTTTGGGGTGGGGGTGTGCTCTGTCCTCCCTATCTACCCTAGGAAGTCTCACCTGCCCAGAACTGGCACCCAGCTAGAAGGGACTCCTGCCCCTTGGGCTGCCTCTCCCCGTTCCCCTCTCCCCGCCCCCCCCCACCACACACACATGTTCATTTGGCTCTGTGGGGAGAAGCAATGGTCAGTAGTCATCATTAGGCCTTTCCCACAAGGTAGGCCTGGGGCATTGCTCCTGACCAGAAGGCTTCCATTAGAGCTTAGCAGTAAAAAGAATGGTCTTATGACTCAGCCACATCAAGCCGCAGCACAGAAGCCAGGATCTTCACCACCAGCAGGTGGCCCAGGAGGGGGTATTCCAGGGCAAGGCTGGCTGGCAGGGCTGTGTGGGAGTTGAGAGGCCTTGAAGCAAGAGAAGCTGCAGATCAGAATCAAGGCCCTTGGGTGAGGAGCACAGGCTCAGCTGCTGCTGCGTTCTCTCTGCCTCCAGCAGGCAGCATTTTCCACTTCCTTGAAGCACAGACTTGAAAGAGAGAACTACCTCCTCTGCAAAACTTTTGCTGAGTCTCCTGATTATTGATTCTTCTGCTAAAGTCTCAAAACACCTTATGCAATCCCGTATCGTAGCACTTATCACATTGTATTGTAAATGCCTGTTATCATGATTCTCCCCTACTTAGACCTACCTACTTGGGGCAATCTGGTAGATTGTTGAACAAATGAATGAATCTTCCCTCCAACTAGCTCTCAGCCTGGCTTTAAAATGTCAGTAAATAATATAATAACAACATAAGGATAACAATAATGGCTGCGATAAGGGCTACCATTTATTAAACATCTATTCTATTCTAAGCCCTAGGCAAGGTGTTTTTAAATATATGACCAAGTTTATCCTTCAAAATAACCTTATGAGGAAGGTATTATTATCCTCACTTTAAAAGGGATTGGAGGCTCAGAGAGATGAAGTGACAGAAGCAGGATTCAGCCCAGGTGTAATGTTAGTCTCTGACTCCAGTCAATAACTGGTGTCCCTCAGAATAAGCTGGAAACCCCTCTGAGATGTTGGAAACACCCCCCGCTAAGGGCGAAAGGCCTGAGAACATGGCACAACCACCAACTCCCCACACCCCCAGGACAGCAGGGAAATGTTCTAACCCCTGACATGAGTGACCTCATCCAAATGGTTTCCCAAGTAAGACTACACGCCTCAAACAGATCAGGAACTGGGCTGGAGGCGCCTTACTACAGCGTGAACCACGCTTGGCAGTGAGTTTCACACATAATAAGTGCCCTGAGTTTATCCAGTGCCTTTGCATTCCAAGTGCCATTAGTTTATTAATCCTCCCAGCGCCGCTGTGAGGCAAAGCTGGTGGTATTCTTGACTGATTTTATAGAGCGTTAGCTCCTTGAGAGCAGGAGCTGTGTGGGCCTGCCACACACAGAGGTTAGAGAAAGAAGTAATGGTAGTGTGGCAAAGAAACCAAGACCCTTTGTGGTCTTGGTTTCAGACAGAGGTGGGGACAGAACCCAGGTGTCTTGTTCCCACCCTGGGACTCTAGACTGTTTCATCTGGCATCCTTGCATTGCCACTTAGTCGCTGGTAACTCTGGGAAGTTACTTCATCTTGTCTCAATTTCCCCATCTAAAATGGAAAAGGTAACAGTACTTACCTCATAAGGTGGTTTTGAGCATTACAGAAGTTAGTGTATATAACTCAGTTGGCACCATAACTCAAGACACATAGTAAGTGTTCAATAAGTGTTAGCTACTATTATAATTATTAGAATAGTACTTGACACTGCAGAATGAATAAATGGAATGAGCTTTGCTACTACTGGCTCTATAAAGTTTATTTCAAAATTGCAGGCTCTGCTACTTACTATTAGGTTTGTGACCTTGGACAGATAGCTTAACTTCATGAATGAAACTTTATCCTCATCTGTGAAATGGGGTAGCTCTGAAATGAAGATCTTGCAAGTGCTTTGTAAACTGTTGAGCACTACATAAACATTAACTGTGGTTTTGTACTATGACTGTACAGGAATCCCAGCTCCGCCCCTTAAATTCCTGACTTCTAAAGTTTCCTCCTGTGTAATATGGGCATGGTGATCACATCTCTCTCAGAAGGTTGTTGTGAAAAAATTAAATGATTAAAGACAATATATTTAAAGTATCTAGCACGGTGGGAGGTGGTCCATACATGTTACTTCCCTACCCCCTAATAAGTGTTGCCTTTCAAGTTGCTAAAGTAAAGGAAGCCACAGGGTGGGGTGGAAAATTTATGGGACTAATAGAGCTGGGATTACTCCTGGCTCTGCCACTGTGTGACCTTGAGCCGGTTACCAAACCTCTCTGAGCTTTCAGATTCCTTGCCTCTAACAGGAGATAAGGTATGCCTACATTGCAAAGATTCAGGAAAATAGGACTGACTGACCTAGCACAGACCCTGCTGTGGAGCTAGAGCTTGCTCAATAAATGGGAACTACTAACAAATGCACAGACAGGCCTGTGAACTACTCTATGGAAAGGACCCACTTGGAAGCAACGACCAAAATTCTCCACCAGAAACCTAACGGGGTCATGAGCTGCAAAATAAGCGATCCAGGCTCTACAAAGTTCAGCTGAGCTTGGGAGGTTCCCGCCCAGCACTGCTTAGCTTGTCTGGACCCTGCCAGGGGACCGGTCAGGAGAAGGCCATAAGAGGACCCAACCCTCCCAAAGTGATAACCGGGGAGGAGGAGGCAGGGGGAGAAAGGAATGTACTGATTCACCGCCCCACCCATCCCCTGCCTCTAATCTCTCTTCCGGAATTTTACAGCCCTCTCTTACTGGGGCGAAGGCGGAGGGGCCAGGGCGCTGGTCACCGCCGGCTGCCGGACCCCCCATCCCCCCTTGCCAATCAGCTTCTGCGGGAAGCCCCGGGGAGTCGCGCAGGGACCCCGGCAGCTTGCTCTCAGCGGCCGCCCGCGACAGAGGAGCCTCCGGCGTGCAGCTGGGGGGAGCCCGGCGGGGAGAGAGAGGAGCTGTGAATTCCGGGAGACGTCAAGGCTCGCTCCGGGGGTGGGTCCGCGGGCGGGCGCAGAGTTCCCTCTCCGTGTGCTGGTGGGAGATGGAAAGCTGCGGCTGAGTCACAGCTGAGGCCTGCTTGCCGTGGCAGGCCGCGGCCTCCTTCAGGATCCTTCCCGCGGCCAATCAGCTATCAGGATCCCCATCTCCACCGCTGTCAGGTGTAACTGGATTTCAGCCAGAAATCCAGAATGAAAACGACTTCAGGAACTCGCAGCGACGAAGAGGAAAAAGTTTAGAAACGTAGCAACGTAGCTCAGCCTCCTTATTTTATCTTACTAAAGATGGGGCAACTGAGGCCCCGAGAGGGCGCGGATCTGCTCAAGGCGGTGCTGAGAAGCAGCGGCGGACTCCAGGCCAGCACCTTGACCTCTGACGCTGCCCTACCTGCTGGGTTCAGTTCACAGCATTCTCTGATACCTCGAGACTCAGTTTCCCCGTTTGGCAGTTAGAAAATATCAAAGAATTTTGTTAATAACTGTAACAAGAGCTGTTGGAAGTTAAGCAGCAAATCTCCCTACACAACGAAGGAATTAGGAGACAAAGATGTTCACAGCTAACATTTATTGTGCACTTACTATTTGCCACGCACTGTTGTTCCAAGCACTTTACTTATATGTATTAACTAATTTAATTTTCACAACAATCCTAGGAGAAGGAAATTATTATTATCCCGATTTTACATGTGGGGAAACAGATGAATAACAGCAAAGCCACTTGACCAACGTCACCCAGCTAGTATATTATAGAGTCAGGATTTGAACCCACGGGGTATTTGAACCCAGGCCCCGCTCCCTCAACCATGATGCCATCTGCCTCTCCTAATGAGAATGTGGTTACAATCTACCTACATTCCGGCTGTTGGTTTAACAGTGTAGGCTCTTTTCATTATGGCAACCTCTTTCAGAGTGACTTAGAATCTCTGCATGTGTATAAATGTTTAATATATGCTCTCTGATCGTGGTAATGTTTCTACAGACTGAGACATCAAAGCACCAGGTTAAACGGGGCAATCAAGGTCACACTGTAAAATCAAGAGGATTCCTTCCCCAGCGGTGCACAGTTGTCTTAATTCTGTCAGGCACCATGGCCAGAGTCTTGACTTTCTCCCCACAATAGGTCCCATTTTACCTAGTGGTAACCTCAAGTACCTATCTCCACACCAACAATCCTAACTTGACTACTGCTATGTTTTTCAAGGATGCTGAAAAGATTGCCCTGCCCCCCAAAACATATCCCCTATCCCATTCTCAGTTTGTGTGCATATAAACTGCACAGTTGAAGCTTTCTTTCTTGTTTTAAAGCCAAAATGATAGTTCATCTTTTGTTAAAATGCAACCATCACAAGAAAGAAAAATAAACTGGGTCTCATCAGCCATTTTCATGTAATGAGAACAAGATTATCAGATCCTCCCTAAAAATGAGTTTCAGCAGGAGAGAAAGCAAAAGGACTTTGAGCTCACCGGAATTAATGTCTGAAAGAACTTCAGAAGTCATCTAGTGCAACCTCTCCATTTATAGGCGCAGGAAAAAAAAAGAGTTTCCCAGGCCACTCAGAGACATTGAGAGCTTGAGAAGAGGTGGGGGGACCCAATGTGGGGAAAGGAACAGAACGGCAGGCAAAAGAACAAAAGATTAGATTAGCCTCGATGTCAGAAGCCTTTCCTTCTAGTTGTGTTTTAAAAAATCTTTCCCCCAGCCTTAAAAATGATCCGTGCATTTTTATGGTAAATTTTACTTGAATAAAGCTGCTAAAAAAATAAGACACGCTTCCTGTAAAAAACTTCTTTAATTACAGAGATAAATGCTTAATAAAGTAAAAGTCCCCCACAATCATACCCAGAAAAAGAACCACTATTAACAATTTGTATTATATGGTTCCTCCAGATTTTTCTCTGTACATTCATATTTTTTCTGTGTATTCATATATGCTTGCACGTGTGTGTGTGTGTGCGTGTGTTTAACAGAAATGGGATTGTTTCTCTTAACACTATGTCTTGGGCAGTTTCCCATGTCAGTACATTTAGATCTACCTTATTCTTTTAAAGGCTGCCTACATAGTATGGCTGAACTATAATTTATTTAACAGGTTCCCTAGTGATAGATGTTTGGATTGTTTCCAATTTTTTGCTATTACAGGCAGTACTGCAATGGACATTTTTGCACATACATCTTAGAGCCCTTTTAGGGGAATTCTGTAGGATAAATTCCCAGAGACACTGTTGCTCTTAAAACAACACGCTTCATAAATTATAATTTTCATCTTATTCCAAACGCCTTGACATAAAGGCTTGTTCCTGACTAAAATCACATAAAGTGCTTAGGATATAGTACACATTAAATAAATGTTAGTTATTGTCATGATTATTATTACTGTTATTTCACAGTATCATTAGTCTGGTGTGTAGAAGTTCATTCCTTCAGTCAACAATTATTGATGAGCTTCTGCCACATGATGGGCCTGAGGACCCAACAGTGAACAGATGTAGATGCTGCCCTCAAGAAGTTAACAGCCTGATGGGGCCGGCCCCGTGGCTTAGTGGTTGAGTGAGTGCGCTCCACTGCTGGCGACCCGGGTTTGGATCCCGGGCTCGCACCGACGCGCCGCTTCTCTGGCCATGCTGAGGCCGCATCCCACATACAGCAACTAGAAGGATGTGCAGCTATGACACACAACTATCTACTGGGGCTTTGGGGGGAAAAAATAAATAAATAAAATCTTAAAAAAAAAAAAAAAAAAGAAGTTAACAGCCTGAGCCAGCTCTGATGGCCTAGTGGTTAAAGTTTGGCGCTCTCACCACTTCGGTGGCCCATGTTCGGTTCCCAGGCGCAGAACCACACCACTCATCTGTCAGTTGCCATGCTGTGGTGGCAGCTCACATAGAAGAACTAGAAGGACTTACAACTAGAATATACAACTATGTACTGGGGCTTTGGGGAGTTAAAAAAAAGGAAAAGTTGACTGCCTAGTTATTGAGGATGTATTAATTGGCAATTATAACACCATGAGATAAGTGGTAACTGCAGGGGAGATAAAGGAGCAGGTGGGAGGGACAAAACCAGCCTGAAGAAGAACAGGCAAGAGAGGGGTGATGAAAAAGAGGTAACAGCTTGAATTATCCAAAGAGAGAAAGTAGTGAGGGCCCCAGCCACCAGAAGTATCCAAGCCAAGACATCATCTCCAAGAAATATTGGTGGGAACAGTAAACCAAATCCGTGGTTCTCAAATGTCTACCCTCACTACTAGGTGGTGCTAGTGCATGGAGAAAGAAGAAAAACAAGGATAAAGAGGTGACTAAATTTATTCAATTTAAGGGACAGTCTTTCATTTTGAGAGTATACCCTTCTACTTTTTTTGGTATTAAAATGTCCTTTCTTTTATGATGCGGTGGTTGTAGTACATGCTAGCTGTTTTCTTTAATTTTCTTGTTTGGTCAAACTAAAAGCTGACAACCATTTCTGGGTCCCCCTCCACATTTTTTAAACTTTTGACTATTGATGACATCTAAAAGTCTGGAGACCTCTGAGCCAGGTGATTCCTAAGGTTGCTTCCATCTCTGTAGTTTTAAGATTCTCTGCTCAGCAGTGATTAAGTCCTGAAGCTAAATTAAGTTTGGAATCTGTGAACCAAATCCTTTTCAACAGACCCAAGGTAAAAATAAACACATAAGTACAAGAGTAAGTAAAAGAAAGAAAAATCATTTGGTACCCTGTCAAACACTTTTATTTTTTGGTTCCCAAACCACAGAAGAATACCTCAAGTTTCCATATAGACTTGCTGTCCTGCTCCTGGGAAATGCAGCTCTGAAGAAGAAAAACCACAGAAATAACAGATAGAAGTAATATGGGAAAAATCAATTTCGTGCAGTTTTCACAAATCTTTAAAATAGAGCGATTTAAGTGATGATGGGGTTTCATGACCAGTGGCGGCAGAGCCTCTGATAGGAATGCTGGTGTTTTTCCGGCATTTCTCTGAATAGGTGGGAGGGGGAAGAAAATAGTTTTTTCCCTCCCCTTTCACTTATAAGAAAATGGAAGTAATGAAAAGCAAAAGTCTGCTGTAACGTCCTATTAAGAGGAACAAATGAAAGGCAGCTGCCTGGTACTAGAAAATGCAAACCCTCAGACAGGCTCTGGGCAGGTCTTCCCTGCCGATGCCGCAGGAACTAAGTATTCACCAACACACCTGGCACTGCTGTTACCATGGCAACTCCTCACCTTTTGCATTCCTTGACTTGGGGGGTGAGACTGGTTCAGGGCACATTTGAGTTTTCATGTTTCTCCTTGGCTTCTGGAAAAGGAAAGGGGAGGAGAGGGGAAGGATTCCAAGTCAGCTTGCCTGCTGCCTTGGCTATTTGCTTTCAGCTTGTGTAACTGGGCCTCACTGGGTGAGAGTGGCCTGCAACAGGGTGAGGGAGTAGAAATGGCAGAGCCCAAATGACCTAGGTTCAAATCCCAGCTCCTCAGTGAATCCACTTATTCATTCAAACAAGTCCTCCTCCAGGCCAGGCACTAGCAGATACAGAGAGATGACTGAACAGCCAGAGTTGACCCTCAGAGAGCTGGCAGTCCAGAGGGAAAGCTGGGTCAGCAGACGACCACAAGCTAATATGACAAATGACTTCACAGAGGCAGGTGCCAGTTCTTTCACTGCCCAGAGAGGTTACCTTGTGGGGAGGAGAGAAACGATATGAAATCCACACTGCATTGAGAAGGACCCTTAGGAACACTCGAGCAAGGGTTCCTTCCTCTTGGGCCCACAAGAGTTCAGCATGAGGGCATCAAATTAAGGCTGACAAGAGTTGAGATTTGCACTATGACCTCAGGCAAGTCAATTCACTTTCCTGAGCCTCAGTTTCCCCATCTATAAATCAAAGCGCATAATAACTACCTTACTCTTGCTGAGAAAAATTACATTAATTAATACATAATGATGAAGCAAAGAGTAGACAGACCAGATCCAAACTCTCACTCTCCAATGCCCAACTGGGTGATCTTGGATAATTCTGAACTTTAACCCCTCTGAGCCTCAGTTTCCTCACCTGTAAAAGGGTAATATAATCATACTAATTCATAAGAGTGTTGCTAGAATTAGATAATACATGTAAACCACACAGCACCAGCGTACAATAAAACGGCAGTTACTTGTGATGACAGAAGTAGAGCTCCTGATCCAGTGCCTGGTGTGTCCTAACTCAGAGATTATTGTTAGTATTGTTACATGGCACCCAGTTGGCACTCTGTAAACATTACTTTCCCAGCCTTTTTGGACACTTTCCTCTGCCTACCCCACCTTTGTGCCTTCTCTAGCTTTCAAATGGGCTGGCTATTTCTCTCTCAGGCCAAGGAGGTCTGCATCCCACCCTAGCATCCCCTTTTTCACCGTGGCCTTAGCCTCTCTCCTGGGCTGAATGAAGGAGAGAGGGCCTGGGCCTGGCCCCACAGGGCTCCTCTGAGACTGAGGTGGGGGAAAAGGCAGGGAGCGCGTCAGCCCTGATGCAATCGCAGGCTCACTGCTTGGCTGGCTTCCTCCTCGTCCAGTGTTTACGGGAGCCTGGATTCCACAGGAACCCTTGGAAGTGTGCACTGACGGCAGGGGCAGGCAGCACACAAAATTGTCCTTGCTTCAGGGACAGTTTAGGGAGAAAGTGATACTGTGCCTGCCTGGGCCTCATGCGCCCTGGGCTCAGGGACACAGGAAAGAGATACCAGGTGTCAGTCCAGAGGGAGGGGCAGGGAGGCAGGCTCGAGGAGGGAGGGACTAACCACTGGCTGATGCCAGGGCCAGCTTCCAGACCCCGCTCTGGGAGGCCCCATGAATAGGCCCTTTATCCCCAGAGCTTTGAAGCTCTGGGGAGGGAGCCATGGAAGTGGGTCTCAGGTGACAAGGAGCCTCAGAACAAGCTCAGAGGATCCTGTCCCTTCCTTCCCAGTAGAAATCCTAGCTGGAGAGAAGCTTGTTTTCCAGTCCTTTGCCTAGGATCTTCATCTGGGAGGCCCCTCACGAATCCCACAGCCTTGCTGGGTCACCTAGAGGCATCCTAAGAAGGCAGTGTGGCATAGTGGCAAAGAGCACGGGCTCTTGCCAGTCAGTTCTCAGCTCTTCCAGTTACTGGCTGGATGCCCCAGGCAAGTTACTTCACCTATCTAACTCTCAACTTCCTCATGTCAAAAGGGATAATCAGAGTAGTCGACTTCAGAGATAAAGCCTGTAGGCCCAGAGAACAGTGCCTGGCAGCGGTAAAAGCACTCACTAATTGCTAGATATTGTTGTTTTTATTAAGACTTAGGGGGAGGCAGAAAGGAAAAGCATCCCAGCATCAGCTGTTTGCTCCCAGATCCAAGCACTAGAATTCTCTAGTGCTTAAAGAGCCTTTTTTCCTGAAGCTAGGGCCTAATCGTCCTTCTTTCAATACCTAATGACTGTTTCCCAGCTATCAGGAAAGACTCAGACCTCCCCTCCCCCAGAGCTGTGAAACCCAGTACAGCAAAGCTTGCTCAAGCTCCTGAGTCATTCAGCAAAACCGGCCCAAGATAATCGGTGGATCAAGGAAACTAGATGCAGAGTGGGGAAAACCCAGCCACAAAGCCGAGGCCTCCTCTTAGGGCAGTTCCCTCTGCCGGCCCCTAGGATGGGCTTTCATTCAGGTTCCACAGACAAGACAGCACCTGGCACCTGAGTCCTGCCCAGGCCCTCCCATACCCAGAACAAGACATTAGCTACACCTGGGCCTCTAGCCCGCAGCCAGGCCTTCCCATGGAATCTTGTTTGACACAAACTCTTTGCCCTTGAGCAAATTCTCTCCTTCCCTCCACACTCCAGTGCTAGGGAAAGTCGACACCCTGCCTCCCATCCTCCCTGCCCACTCATTTCTCAGCCCCTGCAACTTGACTTCTGCGCAACCACTCCACTCCCATCACACTCATGGATGATCTCTTAAATTGCCAAATCCAAAACACTGTCTCCAGGCCTTTCCTTCTTGCCCTCTCTTCACACTTGGCACTGGTAACCACTCTCTTCTTTAAACTCCTTCCTGGGCTTCTGTGAGAAGCCCCCTGATTCTCCTCCTCCCCCTGTGACCAGCACTTTTTGGTATGGGTAGTGGGCCACTCTCCATTCCGTAAATGTTGCTCCTCGTGGCTCTGCCCTTAGCCCTCTTCCTTTCCTGTTCTTCATCCCCCTCCCAGGTTTAATCTGTGCCCGGGTCTTTAAATTCCACTTCTTTGTTGGTGACCTCCTAGACCATGTCTCCAGCCCAGATCTTTCCCCAAATGCCACCTGACTGCCAAGCAGCTCTACTTGCATGACCCCAGACACAGGAAGCTCAACATGCCCAAAGCTGAACTCTCTATTTTCCCCCAAACCTGCTCCTCTTCCTGTGTTCTCAATCTTGATACCACCCTCTACCCTGTTACCCAAGCCAGAGGTTCAAACATCACCCTTGCCCCATCCCTGCCCTGCCCACAAATCTCCATGCTCTTTACATCTTATAAATCTCCCCCTTTCCACTCCATCCCCACTGTTCCTGCTTCAGTTCAGACCTAACGCCTAGATTATTACATGGTTTATAAGTGGGCTCTTGGCCTTAATTTTTTCCCCCTTTGTACTAGACTTGTCTTGGAGAGTCTTCCCAACTACAGTCCCTTTCCTGAGAACTCACTGCTGCCCACAGACCTTGCTGAAGAGGTGCCCTAGACCCCATGTTGACCTCACCAAAGCCTGCCCTGCTATCATCATAGTGTTTTGAACCAGAGGTGCACATTTGACCCAAGCTGGGCTGAAGTCTATCTCCTGGGACTCTGAAACTGGGACATAGTGATTCTAGTCCAAATGCCCTCAAGGGTCACATCAGCAGTGAAAATGAGTGAGACAGCCCAATGAGAGACAACAAGGAAGGGGCAATTGTGGCCAATGGAAAGTCACACCTCGTCTAAGGTGGCAGCTGCTCCTCTGCTCTAGCAGACAGTTGCCATGGGAATATAGGCCCAGACTTGTCAGATATTCTGATTTTCCAGATTTTTATGTGAAATTTCTTTATTTTTGAATATTGGGCACTAATTCATTCTTTCAAATGCCACAGGCTAAGCATATCTTATGCATCATATTTGGCCTATGGGGCTGCCAGTTTGTAATCAGCACTAGAGAGTCTGGTTTAGGCACTGGACCCAAAGCTGGGGACAGCCACTTTCTGCCAAGTGTATGGAGAAGCAGACAAAGCCCTCTGTGTAGAGGAAAGAACAAAGTCTGTTCCTGCTGGCTCCTTGCTCCTCAGGTATACCACATGCCCATGTTTCCTGGCCCAACACCTCCTGCCCTTCTTTCCAGACCCAGGACTATGTAATAGTTAAAGTTATGGGCTCTGAGGTCACATAGACCTGGGCTCAAGTGCCAACTCTGTGACTCGCCAGCTGTGCACTCTCCCGCAAGTCACTTTACCTCTCTGAGCCTCAGTTTCTTCTTCTGTAAAATGGGGTACTTTCTTCAAAGGGTTGTTATTGGGATTAAAGGAGATATTGCTCAGAAAGCTCTTAGCACAGCGCCTGGCACTCAGTAAGCACTGAATGAATGTTAGCCTTTATTATTATTATGGCCATTGGTAGTAGTAGTATTCCTCCTCAGCCCAGCCCTCTCCCTCAGAGCACATTTTTGTTTATAGAACTCTCTGGCATTTACCATTTGCTCTTATTATTTATCACTATTTTATTTTTATTTATTTATTTATTTATTTTGTCAGGAAGATCAGCCCTGAGCTAACATCCATGCCAATCCTCCTGTTTTTTTTTTGCTGAGGAAGACCGGCTCTGAGCTAACATCCGTGCCCATCTTCCTCTACTTTATGTGTGATGCGGCCTCAGCATGGCCCGACAAGCGGTGTGTCGGTGCACACCAGGGTGCGCACCCGGGATCCGAACCCGGGCCGCCAGCAGCGGAGCCCGCGCACTTAACCGCTGGGCCACGGGGCCGGCCCCTATCACTATTTTATTTGCCTTGATATATTGTAAACTTCTAGAGGGAAAGGCCACATTTTATCTCTTTATACTGAGGGGAGGGGAAAGAAAGTGGAATTGGCACACACTGTTTTGTACTTAGCAGGTACTCAAGAAACATTTATTTGTTGGTATTCTACTGGAATTTAAGCTCCATGAGAGCAAGGACTTTGTCTATCTGACTCACTATTGTATCCCCTGAGCCTAGTACAGTGCTGAGCACATAGAGAACCCTCAATACACATATATTGAATAAAAGAAAGAAAAGTGTCTCCTCGCCCTCCACCAGGGTTCTTTAACACATCTTAGGGGGTTATTGGTGCAAATCTCAATCCACTGTTTTAAAACAGTAGGTTCTGGAATCTCTGTTAATAGCACCCCATTTTTCCTTTAGGGAACTGTCCTCCCCCTATTAGACATGGCTGACCCACCTCAGCTCTGGAATGGTCATGTGACCCAGGGCTACCCAATCAGACGCAACTATCCCTTGGCCACAGTGATTGGTTCAGGATGGGCTTATAACTCCATCAAAGCCAATCAGAGCTGAAACCATTGGAAAAGAGAAATTTGCTTTCCACAGTGGAAGCTAAGTCCTGAGAATATAAGCCTAGAGCTACTAGTGGCCATATTACCTAGGAGGAGGAACCCTACCTAGGAATGAAGCAAAAACAGAAAAAGGTGTAACTGAGAAATGGAAAGGGATGGGCTCCTAACAATATTTTTTGAGCGAGTAGATCTAACTGTGCCTGAAGCCAAGCCCTTGACTATTCTGTTAGAGACAGTAAATTCTCTTTTTTTGTTTAAGTCATCTTGAGTTGGGTTTCTGTCATTTATATCCAAAAGAGTGCAGATTAATATTTGGATTTTTATAGATAGGGAGTGATAGTAGACATAGACATACACCTTTATAGGAATCTGCCCACAATGATCCCCTTTCTCTAAGAACTGCCCCCTACCCACAGACTAGACTAACAGCCATGTTTGTGCTACAGAACCCTGCCCCTAAAGCCACAAGTGGTTGGACCAGAAGTAGACATGTATTGCAGCATAATCAGATCAGATTCTCTCTCCTGGGGATTTGGGTTTAGGACTGAGAGATCTTAGTTTAGTCTGTCTGAGCTGCATGCTTAAACTGAAGGGACATAAAACTGGGAACTGGGAGAAGGTCACATTCATGGAGCAACAGAGAAGCTGATCTGCTAAAGGAGAAGAATGAGGTTGATACACACATAGAAGCAGAGGCTGGAGGCCACAATTTCTGAGAGAGAGAGAGGGAGAAAAAACAAGAAGGAAGAGAGAGACAGAGAAAGAGAGAGAGGTGCTTCCTCATCCCTCAGGAGACTAATTACTTCTCCTTTTGGGTTCCATGAGATTTCTCTGTGTTCATATAATTCTCTCCCCTACCATTACCCTCCTTTAAAAAAAAAAAAAAACAACTTAAAATAGCTCTAGTGCTTTTGGGGGGTTTGTTTTGTTTTGTTTTCACTTGTAACTAAAAGGTTTTTAGACAATCATCCTAGGAACAAGTCTACAGCCAAGGTGTCCTGTTCAAAGACTTTGGCTTCCTGAATCAAGACATGCACACATCCAATTACCAGCTTGACCAAAACACATGGATTCACTGAACTGGCTTCCTCCTCTGTAAAATGGGAATAATAATGCCTACCCTACCAGGTTGTTGTGAAGACTGAATGAGATAATGTGGAAAGAAGAGTTAGCACAATGCTGGGCACCAAGAAGCTATGGAATCAGTACATGCTGAATGCAGAAGCGGGGCTGAGTCCAAGCCTAGAGCCAGTCCACCAGTAGGTCCCAGCTAGGACTACAAAAGGAAGCTGAAAGACACAACCCCTCTCTCCATCAGCATCTTTTTCATCTCATTTGTACCACTTTTTCAAAAGCATTGAGGAGGAAAGGAATATCTTTATTTTTAAAAGTTCCCATTCTGGAACTCTATTCTAATAATATAATCAGACAAGAGAAAATACATATGCATAAGGATGCTCACTGCAGTAGTGTTTATATTGGAGAAGAATTGGAAATGACTTAAATGTCCAACACTATGTTTTGCTTAACAGATGATAATATATACATGCAATAGAATATTATGAAGCATTGGAGGAGAAAAGACACAATATTTTTAGATAAAAATAAACATGGAGGGGCCAGCCCAGTGGCATAGTGGTTAAGTTTGTGTGCTCCATTTCGGTGGCCCGGGGTTGGCAGGTTCAGATCCCAGGCGCGGACCTACACACTGCTTATCAAACCATGCTGTGGTAGGCATCCCACATATAAAGTAGAGAAAGATGGGCACGGATGTTAGCCCAGGGCCAATCTTCCTCAGCAAACAAAGGAGGGTTGGCAAAACACGTTAGCTCGGGGCTAATCTTCCTCACCAAATAAAAAAATAAGCATGGAGTAGAATGCAAAATGTCATGGGGTATAATGTAAAATTTGTATGAATTTTTAAGGTAAAAGCCCAATATTTCAAAGAAGTTTCTCCCATTCTCTTACATTTCAGCACCACACACACTGTCTCACACACCACGGGCGCAGCAATACATTCATCTTCTCTGCCTTTGGGGTAACTTGAGTGGAAAAATTTAAGAAGCATTTATGTAAGTACAAGTCCTGAGGCCTCTAACATTAAAGATATTGACAAGGATAGATGTTCACAACATTTTCCAAGAGAAAAAAAAAAAGCAGGTTACAAAAATATTGCCAAAAATGTAAACAGTGGTTATCTTAGGCCATGGGATTTCAGGCAGTTTTTCTTGTCTTATTTGTATTTTTATGTATTATTTGAAGTTTTTATAATGTGTGCACATTATATTTATGAGAAAAAATGAAGCTATTTTCATGGGAGGGGCAGCTACCTTGATTTTATTTTCTCCTATATTGTCCTCCACGTAGATTCTACTAGATTTACTCTAACACATCTTTCTTCTTCAAGAATAGGGAGATTTACCTGGCTGTCCAGTCCTCTGTGGAGCTGCTCCAGACAGAAGCTCCTTGAGGAGAGCCTTGCGTGAGCCTGGCAGAAATGCTAGGCAGTTCGCTACTGCCCTCTCGTGGTCAGAACAGGTCAGAGCCTGATCTAGCTAAACTGGCACCCAGTGAATCCTCCCCGCCAAGGTCATCCCCAGAGGCGTGACTTCTGGCTACGCCTGCAGTCATCAGTGTGCTGCACACTAGTGTCAGTAGCTCAGACCCCCACCCCAAAACAGGCCATGACCTGGCCTCAGCCTAATGACAGCAAACCCATCTGAACAGTTCTGTCTACTCCAAGCTAAAGGCTCCCAGGAGACACTGTATTCCAACTGCTAGAGCAAGTGATGGAGAGCTTTCCTGTCCACTAGAGAGCACTAAAGGTCTGGACTTAGGGTTGGAGAAAGTAGAAGGCAGGGTTGCAGGAAGACAACTGCAATCATCCTACTCATAAAAGCCCTTGTCCTGTATGGTTCTTTTTCCTTTTCAAAGTGTTTCCCAAGGCAGCTTGACATGTACAAATAAACCCATACAAGGAGTTTGCTGCAGAATTGTTGGTAACAGCAAAAAACTGGAAACAATCTAAATCTTCCTCAGTATGGGGGCATTTGGAAAAAATGGAATAGTATGCAGCCATTAAAAAGAATGAGGTAGATCTTTATGTGCTGCTGTGGAATGACCTCCAAGATTCATTGTTAAGTCAAAAAAAAAGCAAGATAAATGTTTAACAGTCACTAAGTGTAAGTGTGTGTGTCTTAAATAAGGATCTGTATAACTGTGGGCATATGTATTTAGATGTGTATAGACTATATTGGAAGGAAACACCAGAAACTAATAATAATGACTGTCGCTGGGGATGAGGGGATTGAGGACATGGCAATAAGAAAGAGAACTACTTTCACTATATATCTTTTTGTATTGTTAAGTTCTTTACCACGAGCATGTATTACTTTTTCAAGGTAAAATTTGTTTAAAATTTTAAAATAATATTTTTCAAAAGACAGTTTGATATAATGGAATCAGAAAGACTTGAGTTCACATCTAGACTCTGAGACTTACCAATTGTATGACCTTAAGTAAATCACTTAACTGCTACTCTGAACCTCAATTTTCTCAAGATTGGCACAGATATTAGCTCAGGGCGAATCTCCCTTAAGCAAAAAGAGGAAGATTGGCAACAGAGGTTAGCTCAGGGTGAATCTTCCTCAGCAAAAAAAAAAAAAAGATAAGCATTTGGTATCTAGACAATCTTGTTGCACACCTCCAAGGGGCATTATTCACATTGTCTTCTTTATGATTGGCGCCCTCTGGAGATGAACATTGTGAGGGCCCTGTCGAATACAGGACTTGGTACATAGTAGATGCGGTGAAAATACTTATAATTTTCATATATATTATCTCATTTTAATTTGCCATCTCTTCAAAGAATTTTGCACCTGAAGAAACAGGAATGGATCAGCAGCCAAACTTGGCTTGGAACATAGGTCTCCAACTTCTACTCCAAGTTGAGAGCAAAACACTAGGAAGATTAGCCTAAAGGCTACGTGTGAGAAGAATGAAAGAATGAATATAAGAGTTGGGGATCATGGCATCTAGACTGGAAAGTAAGAAGTAAAACTATCTCTATCTGAAGATGACATGATTTTGTATATAGAACATCCTAAGGAATCCACAAAAAAGAAAAACTATTAGAACTAATAAATGAGTTCAGCAAGATTACAGGATACAAGATCAATACACAAAAATCAGTTGAATTTCTATAGACTAGTGTCTTAGTCCATTTGGGCTGCTATAATAGAATAATTTATTTCTCATGGTTCTAGAGGCTGAAATCTGAGATCAGGATGTTAGCGTGGTTGGGTTCTAGTGAGGACCCTCTTCTGGTTTGCAGACTGCTGTTTTCTCTGCGGGCCCTTTTATAAGGGCTCTAATCCCACTCATGAGGGCTCTACCCTCATGATCACATCATCTCCCAAAGGCCCCACCTCCTAATACCATCACAGTGGAGGTTAGGATTTCAACATATGAATTTTGTAGGGACACAAACATTCAGTCCATAATAACTAGGAATGAACAATCTGAAAATGAGGTTGAGAAAATAATTTCATTTACAATAGCATTACAAAGAATAATATACTTAGGAATAAATTTAACAAAAGAAGTTCAAGCCTTGTACACTGAAAACTACAAAACACTGTTGAAAGAAATAAAAGAAGACCTAAAATGTGTCACAGACCTAAATGGAAAGAAATCTCATCTTCACGGATTGGAATGAACAGATGGCATTCTGAGGAGTAAGATGGCAATGGTCTCCAAATTGTTCTACACTTCCAATGCAATGCCTATCAAAATCTCAGCTGCCTTTTTTGCAGAAATTGACAAGCTGATCCTAAAATTCATACGGAAATGCAAAGAACACAGAATAGCCAAAAAAATCTTGAAAACAAAACAAAACAAATTTCAAGCTTATTATAGCTAAAATAATCAACGTGCAGTACTAGCATAGGAATAAAAATAAGACTAATGGAATAGAAATGAGAGTCCAGAAATAAACCCTTACATTTATGGTGAGTTAATTTTAGACAAGAGCGTGAACACAACTGGATAGCCACATGCAAAAGAATGAAGTGGGACCCCCTACTCACACCATATAAACAATTTAATTCAAAATGTATCATAGACCTAAATGTACGAGCTGAAAGCATGATACTCTTAGAAGAAAACATATGAGTAAACACTGGATTAGGCAATAGTTTCTTAGATATGACATCAAAAGAATAAAGCAACAAAAGAAAACAATAGATAAATTGGACTTTGTAAACATTAAAAACGTGTTTCAAAGGGCATTGAAGCAATGAAAATATTCTGGAGTTAGAATGTGGTGATGGTTGCACAACTCTGAATACACTAAAAACCACTGAATTATATACTTAAAAGAGAATTTTACGTATGTGAGTTATATATCAATAAAGCTGTTATTTAAAAAAAAAAAAAATGGGCCGGCCCCGTGGCTTAGCGGTTAAGTGCGCGCGCTCCGCTGCTGGCGGCCCGGGTTCGGATCCCAGGCGCGCACCGAGACACTGCGTCTCCGGCCATGCTGAGGCCGCGTCCCACATACAGCAACTAGAAGGATGTGCAGCTATGACATACAACCATCTACTGGGGCTTTGGGGGGGAACAAAATAAATAAATAAAATCTTAAAAAAAAAAAAGTGGAGTTGGGGATTGTTAGATGGGAAACACATTTCCTCCTGATGGTTTCCTTCCATAGGAAACGCATCAATTGACGTAATACTCCCGGCTTCTCTCTCCCTCCAACTCACTCCTCCCCTAAACGAGAGAAGTGACTTGATCTATGAATTTGAGATAAAGAACCGGTATGTGCAGCTCTGCACGCTCCTCTCCTGCTGGAGGAAACATTCTGCCTATTTCTCTATGCCTTAAATTCTACAGCATCAGGCACTTCCAGTGAATGGATGGTTAAGTTAGTCTAATTCTAGGGCCAATATTAGGAAGTATACCTATCCACAGACATAAGCCACTATCTCCAAGATTAGTTGTATCCATAATAAGGCCGCTATTTTGGTCTCCATATCTTATCTCTTCATCTTATTTTGCAAATGGTTCAGAACTTTCTCAAGCAAGGAGGGTGCTATTTATTGATTAATCCCCAAGAACCCCAGCAGCACTGGGGGCCTGGTGTGAGGACCATCAAATAGCTACTTGTGTATCATAGAAACATTAAGTTTGGAGAAGTAGCATGGAACAATGGAATGAGTCAACAGAGCTCATTTCTCCTTCTAAATTCATTCATTCATACATTTATTCAACAAATATTTATCAAGCACCTAGTGCCAGGTGTTGTTAAAGGAGCTGGAGATTCAGCAGTGAACAAAACTGACCAAAACCCTGCTATAATAGAGCATACATTTTAGTGGGAAGACTGACAATAAACGAGAATATGTATTATCTTAGATGGTGCTAAGTCCTAAGGAGAAAAATAATAACATAGGGAAAAAGAAAAGAAAATATCAGTGGAGGGTGTGAAATTTTGGATAGAGTGTCCAGGAAAAACCTCACCAAGAAGATGGCATTGGAGTTAAGACTTGAAAGAGATCTGGAAGTAAGTCATGTGGGTGTTTGGGGGAAGAGATTTCCAGGCAGAGTAAACAGCATATGCAAATGCTCTGAAGTAAGAGTACACGGTCTGAGGAAAAGCTAGTGTAGCAGGGTGATCGGACGGGGAGGGGAGGAGACTGGAAAATGAGGTAAGAGAAGTCTCAGGAAGCCAGCTCAGATAATGACTTGTAGCTCAGAGTAAGGACTTTGGTTTTTACTCATCAATTTACCCTTTGAAGGGTTTTGAGCAGAGGTGTGGCATCTGAATCTGTTGAGAATAGATTACAGAGGGCAAAGGCAGAAGCAGGGAAACCAGCGAGGAGGCTATTATAATAAAACAGGTGAGCAATGCTGATGGCTTGGACCAGAAGGGGAGCAGTAGAGAGAGTGAGAAGTGGTCGATTCCAGAGGTATTTTGAAGGCAGAGCTGACAGAGTGTGCTGATGGACTGGAGCTACGGTGTATGAGAGAGGGAAGTTAAGGCTAAATCAAGGATTTTGTGCTGAACAACTGAAAGATGCAGCTGCAGTTAACTGAACAGTTTGGGGAGAGTGGACACCAGGAACTCAGTCTTGGACATGTTAATTTTCAGATGCCCATTGGACAGTCAAGAGGATATGTCAAATAGGCAGTTGGACATGTGAGTCTGGAGTTCAAGAGAGAGGGCCAAGCTACTTACTAGCTTACCATTTGCTAGCCTTGTGACCTTAGACAAGTTGCCTGACTTCTCAGAGCTACACTTTCCTCTTCTATAAAATAGGGATAAAAACAGTAGCTATAACACAAGTTTGTTGCGAGGATTAAATTTGATGCTCAGTAAAGTAACCAGTTTATAGGTGGCTCTGAATAAATTATCACTATTATTAAGTTCAATTAAACATGCACTTAGTTGCTGGAAACACAAAAAAATGAAAGATACAGTCCCTACCCTCAATTCCAATGGAGAAAACTTGGCCTAAGCTTTCAACAAACGACCTCTCAGGCAACAACAATCATCTGGGTAAATCATGGGGTCCTGGCACCCAACAGGAAAAGAGAAGAAAGGAAGAGTCAAAGATAACGGACAAATAGCCGCAGGATGGAAGCAGACCGGGGGATTGGAGGGCAAACAAGAACATATAGCTGGTCCTCCCCCCAGCTTGCTAGGAAGCCTTGGACTCATCAGCCCACTCCTTCTCACTTCCCCAGTAGGGTAAACCTCAATCCCCTGGAGATGTTTAAAAGTGTCCAAAGTTGCTCAGGGGAAAAACATTCATGCTGTGACGCTAATCACATCACTTCCCCATGCCGATCTTCCCCCCTGCTCTCTTCTGACTTAGCCCATCCGCCCCATCAGGACTTCTCCAGTCTCCTGTGGGCCCTGAGCCTGGCTCTTCTCAGCTTCTAGGCAGCCAGGGAAACAGCTCAGAGACCCTGTGCAACATTGAAGAACCTAGAACTCTAGGGAGGTTTGAACAAACATGAAGAGAAAAGTCAGGGAGCATAGGGGAGGGAAGCTATCACTGAGTTCTTACTGGGCCAGGGCTGTGCTAGGTGTTTTCAGGGCTGAGAAAGTTGTTGCAAGGATTTACAGCATCTGGCCCAGGGCCTGGCCCATAATAAGAGTGCAATAAATGTTGGCTGTATTATTTTTATTATATCTCTTTTAATCCTCACAACACTGCAAGCTGGACTCCAAACTAAGAAGCAGTTTGGTATAGTGGTGTGTGCTCTTGTGTCAGACAAATCTGGGTTCAGACTCCATCTCTGCCACACCTAGACTTCTGTGACTCCAGGAAAGCTACTTGACTTTTCTAAGTCTTGGTTTGCTCATCTGCAAAGTGAGGAAAATAATGTACTAACCAAATAAAAATTCATCTAAAACCCTTAGTATAGGGGCTGGCACACAGTAACTGCTCCATAATCATTAGATATTCCTAGCACTTTTGGAAGAGAGAACACAAAAGTTCCAGAGGCTAGATCACTTATCCAAATTTACACAGCCAAGCAGAATAGACTTGTGATTTTGCCCTACTCAGCATCCTTGCCTCCTCTTTTGGTTAGAGTACTTTCACTCTTTTGAGAACCACCCTCCCCCACTTTCAGGCCATGTGATTTGGGTAGGGTTAACACCTCTATTTCAAGCTCCAGGGGAGAGTATGTGACCCAGGTCTTGCCAATTGCTTATACCATCCCTCTGGTCACAGCAATTGGTTTGAGAGTGGACTTGTGACCCATGCTGTGTCAATGTGAATGCTGGAACCTTGTTGAATCCATTGGGAAAGAGATGAACCTGTCTTTGGAGTTGACATTTGAAGGATATAAGCTTGGAGCTGCTGGGGGTTGCTAGGTGGAGAGAGTGCCTGAGTGCAAAGAAAATCCAAAGGAGATAGAGCTGAAGGATGGAAAGTGAAAGAAGCCTGCAAATTTGCCTAAACACTTGAACAGATATGTCCAAAGTCTGTACCTCAAGTTTCAGGTACATGAGATAATAATGAAGCAATAATTCACATTCTCTCTTTCTCTACCTTAAGACAACCAAAAGAATTCTTATTTGGCAGATGTATCAGTCAGGGTCCCAACTGAAAACACATGGCACATTCAAATGAGAATAATTTGAAGAGAATTTATTTATGACGGTATAGACAGTGTAGGAGAACCACAAGGGAAAGCATGGTGACCCAGGGCTAGTAACAACGGAGGAGCTGTCACCACCCCTAGGCCTGAAGGGACAGAGGAGAGATAATCACCTGAACCCAGAGGGATGGAGTTTTGGAAAAGAGGCCCCCTTAAGAAGAGCAGTGATTGTCAGTAAAGGCACACTGCCAGCATGTGAAGGGAGCCAGGGGAAAAAGCACCCTGACCTCTCCCTCCTCTTGCCTCTTATCCACAGACTCCCCATTGGCTGAGCCCAGCCGGAAGCCAGAAGGCCAAGGAGCCTGCCAAAGTGTTGAAACAAGTCAGACCTAGAACAGGGTGAAGTGTGGATCTGGAGGGCCACACAGGAGCTAACTGGCCCAACAAGAGAGCAGCCCAGCCTGGTCCGGCTGTCTCTTTCATGGTCCCGTGATGACCTTTTGGAAGCTCAGACTCGAGTTTTAAGACTCTCATGGTTCCCTTTGGTCTTTCCTGTATAGTGCGCTCTCTACTTCTCTAGAGAAGACCGCATAGGAGGGCACAGAGGAGACAGGGACTCTCAGCATCTGGGAAAAAGCCACTGAACCAGCCCTGCTAACTTTGCAGGGAGAAAGAAGGTTCCAGCCCAGCTGCCCACATAGCCAGAGAGTCCTGGGCTGACCCTCAGGCCCTCACTCTCCCAGCTCCCTTGCCCCCACAGAGATCTGTCCACTGGCTGGTTTGGCCCCTATCTCAGGCACCACCAGACAGCAGCTCTGTGACTTCCCTTTCTCTCCATAGGAGATGTCTGTTTCCTTCTGCAGCCAAGCTGTAGAAGCTTCTGGGATTCCCCACTACTGGCAGGGACCCAACAATGTCCCGAGGACAGGGCTAAATGGCATCCAAGAATCTCATTTTGGTCACACACACACCTGTTCCCTCTTCTTCCTTCCCAAAACACTCACCCTAATCCCTAAGCCAAAATAGGTTCCTCCCCAGCTTCAAATCCAGTTTAAAGCTTAGAATCTCCTCAGAAAGCCTTCCTCATTAGTTTGCCTGACTCTACACTGTCTTGCTATTATGAAGATTATTATCAGAAGTACTTCTGCATGTAAAATATCTAATAATAGCCACTCATATTTACTCAGTGCTTTCTATGTGCAGATCACTGAGCTAATTGCCTTACAGAAACCATCCCGTTTAATCCTCACAACTACCTTGTAACGTAGGTGCTATCAACATATAGAATATGTTGTGGTTGGCACCCCTTGGATTGTGCCAGGAGATAACCTTGGGATCAATTACTTTATCTATTTCTACACAGGAGAAAACTGAAGTTCAGGGAGGATAAATTACTAGTTTAAGTTCACACAAGCAAGCAAAAAGCAGAGAGGAGACCTAAACCCATGTATGACCAACTGCGAAGCCCATGCTCTTAAAACTGCAATGTTTTACTGCATCCCAGGTATGTGCAGTCCCAGAGTAAGGTAGTGGCTGGAGGAGCGTGTGCTGGAATCACAGTGGGTGAACCCACCTTATACAAATGAAATACATATTCTGTACAGTGTAAATAATGCTAGCTCCGAAGTTTTTGCAGCAAACACCACTGTCATTCTTTTGTGGTTAAAGTCACTTGGCACCACTCTGGCTCTCAAACCCCAATAAGATGCTAAACATTTGAAAATAATTTCATTAGTGATGTCTTCGTGAGATTAAGAACACATTACACATGAAATAGAGAAAACAAGGGAACTCACTAGAAGTTACTGGTAAGACACTCAGGCTATTAGCCTGCTGCATTTGCCACTGCCAACAAAACCATTTTTAGTCACTTGGAAACCTGGACTTGTTTTTACTTCCTCTGTGAAATGTCCTATATGGTATTTTTCCCCCAGTGTAAACAAGTCTTTTTACATTAATCAATTCATTTAATTCTCACAACAATACTATAATGATATATCATCTCCATTTTACAGGTGAGGAAACTGAGGCACAGAGAGGTGAAGTAACTGCCTCAAAATCACACAGTTGGTAAGTGGTAGTGCTGGGATTCGAACCCTTGAGTCGGCCTCCTGAACTTGTGCTTTAACAACTGCTACTCTGTAGTTTGACCATACAGCTAAGTAAATATAATCAGAAAAGGGCTTGGGGGCAGTTCTTTTTTGTAGAGTCTATATGCTCTAGTAATGTGGAGGTGAGATCTCCCACCTAGAATGTGTGGCTGATAGGACTGACCAGCAAAGAAAATCTGGAGAACACAGCCAAGGAACAGCCATCAGAGTCTCTAGTGGGAGAGGCAGGTAAGCTTAAAGAGGAATCAGGGAGCAGAGATCCATAGCCCAGAATGAGTGAGTGACCCTCGGACCAGCAAGGGGAGACTTAAGGATGAGCGAAGTTGGGAGGAAGAATCCAGCCAAGTGAAGAGGAGGAGCCCTTCCTTCCTTCCTTCCTTAAACCCCTATTTACTGAATTCCTATTCCACGCCACGCACTGCTGCCTTCACGGAGTTTGTAGTCTAGTAGGAGAATGTATTAGCACATTTTTGGTTACAAGCGACTGAAACCAATTCAAGTTGGTTTAAGCAAAAGGGAATTTATTGGCTCACTTAATGGAAAAGTCGGCTGGTAGGATGGGCTTCAGGCTGGTTGATCCAGGGGCTCAAAAATGTCAGTGGGAGTCAGTCTCTTCATATCTTGACCCTGCTCTCTTCTGGGTTTCCTCCATTCTCAGGCAGCCTTTCTCCTTGTGGTGGCATGATGGCTGCCATTGGCTCCGGGCTTTCATCTTAGCCTGTCAGTAACCCCCCCAGAAAAAGAATGTTTCCTTCCCAGTTGTTCCAGTAAAAATCCTAAGACCGGCTCTGATTACCTACCTTGATTCCATGCTTAACATTGCCCCAGTTACGGGGCTTAAGGACGGAAGATGCTGACTAGCCAAGGCCTGGGAGATATGTACACCCTTCTGAGCAGCCCCACCCAGACCACATGGATTGAGAATGGAGGGATGGTTTCCAGGGAAAATTGGAGTATGTACTAACTAAGAAGTGAGGAATGAATGCTGAGTAGGCAAAACAACAGATGTCTGATCCAGGGATTGGGGCAATGATACTGGTAATTACCACATAGTGTGATAAATGACATGACAGGAAGGAACTGGTGCTGGAGGAGTGCATAGGAAACACCTAACCCAGAGGAAGTGACATGTAAGCTGAGACTTGAGGAGGAGGTCTCAGGGCAAGGAGGGGTGCGGGGTGGGGAAAGGAAACAGATCGTGCAAATTTCTTGAGATATGTGAGATTGTGGATGGGACATTAACTGGGGCAGTGAGAATGAAGATAATGGCCAGATTATGAAGTGGGCCCGAACAGAAAGGAAGAAAATGGATTTGGGCTGAAGCCAAGATGAAGATTTGAGTTTGGGATGTTGATCTTCAGAAGTATGTGAGTCATCCTGTTAGAGATATCAAAGAGCCAGCTGGATATGTGGGTGTGGAGTTTAGGAGCAGGATCCCCGGAGGCAGCACAAGGATGTGATCAGCACAAGCAGGGTCACTGAAGTATGGATGAGACATCTCTGGGTAAGAGGATGAAGGTTTAACAGACTCTTCGAAAGGACATCCAAATGGCCAATACACATATGAAAAGGCCAATAAGCACGTGAAATAAACATATGAAAATGACACCATTACTTATTAGGGTAAACACATGAAAACAATGAGATACCATTACACATCCACCAGAATGGCTGAAATTAAAAGGATTGACAATATCAGATGTTAGCAAGGATGTAGAACAAAGGGAACTCCAGATACAACACTGATAGAAGTGTAAATTGGCACAATCACTTTGGAAAACTGGCTGTATTCACTAAAGCAAAACATATGTATCCTCTATGACCTAGCAAGTCTACTCACATATATATAGCCAAGAGAAATAAGTGATTAAGTCCACCAAAAGATGTGTAAAAGAATGTTCATAACAGCATTATTCAGAAGAACCAAAAGCTGGAAACAAACCAAATGTCCATTGTTATATGTTCATTCAATACGTTACTACACCACACACACACACACACACACACAAAGAACTAAGTACTGACATGGATGAATCTTACAGGTAAAATGTTGAGTGAAAGAAGCCAGACCTGAAAGAATACAGACCTGAAAGAATACATGCAGTACCGTGTGATTCCATTTGTAAAAAGCTCAAAAACAGGTATAACTAATTGATGGTGATAGAGGTCAGAAACAGTGGTTTCAATTGTGAGAGGGGGTATTTTGGAAACGGGGCCAAGGGAACTTGCTAGGGTGCTAGATATTTCTGTATCTTGATCTGGGTAGTGGTTATAAAGGTGCATACATAAATAAAAATTGACCCAGTTGTTTATTTAAAATGTATGTACATTACTGTATCTATTTTACACCAAAAGTAGGGGGAAGCTTATTCCCTCCCCCCAAAGACAAAAGAACTAAAGACGGTATTGATGTGGAGACTATCGATATTTTACAGTTTGTGATATGACATGATATGACGTTTCAGAGGCTTGAGGCCCAGCTTGATGGTGAAGTTCCCCAGGGCCAGAAGTCTTTTTTTGATTTTTATCTCTGTTGTTCCAAAGCATCTATATTGGTGTTCCGATCACAGCATCCCACAGCATCCGTGACTCAGTGTCTGCTCAGAGCTGCACACTCCAGCCCTTGAGTGTTCAAATCAACACTCATTTCCTGCTCATCTGCTCTGTGCCAGGCCCTGTGCTAAGAGCTAGGGGTACAAAGACAAATAAAACACTTAAAACGCTGCCAAGCAAGAGGTGGGTGCTCCAGGATGAAGGACAGGTCCTTGCAGCAGCCACTTCATCCATCAGCATATGTAAAATAATAATAGTAACAAACAACCACCATTTATGAGCTGCCAGGTGCTTTATGTGTGTAACAGATTTTTTTTTTCCCATAATTGCTATTTAAAACCATGACTGCCTGCAGTTACTTTTGTCTGGTAGGGGAGTGGCATAATTTTTCTCGGGTAGATGGCTCTTTGTTTAGGAAAATACTTAATAAGTTGCTTCTGCAAGAAGAAGGAAGCTCCCCAGGGCTAGGGCAAGACAAAGGGAGCTGAATTGCTTTGCAAATTAGAGTGGGAAAAATGTGGCAGCAGGGAGAGGGAGGGGGTTCTGAAAACAGGAGGAGGGGCGATGTGGAAGCTAGTTAGGGAGATCTCTGTTGTTTTTGCTTTCCCCGACTCTGTTCCTTAGAGGACCACCCCTTTGCCTTCCTAATCTCACTCATTCTTCAGGTTTTATCTTTCAGAAATCACTTCCTCATACCACACACAGCCCTCAGAAAGAATGAGGCAAAGCTCTCTCTACTGAAATGCACTGGATATGTTGTGAAGTGAAAAAAAGTAACCGGCAGAACAGGTGCATAATACAATCCCATTTTTTAAAAGGAGTGCAATGTATATGTATTTACACTTGGATACATATGGAAAATTCCTGGAAAAGTACATAACACTATATTAACAGCTGTTAACGCTAGGGAGGATGGTGGGAGACCATCAGAAGCTTCTATTTTCAATTTGTATGCTTTTTACCTTTAAACGTTTTATCATTAGATTTTATCCCTTTTTCAAAAGTCTCTTCCTCCGAGCATCCTTCCCTGACTTCTATTGTAGATCAAGTCCCAGTGGTAGCCTGCCTTCCTCTGTTGCTCACTACCTCTCCCACTCCTCCACCTCCTGCACTCACCCTACTCTCCTCAGCCCCAACATAACAGGGACCAGGAACTCCTAGCAAAGTCCTTGGCAGAACTGTTAACCAAATGAATGAATTCTTCCACCTTCCAAAGAGTTTTCTCTTGCCTGGCTTTGACTCTTCCAGAGAGAGGAGGGAGCGGCTCAGCCCCGCTTGTGTGTGCTGCCCAGACCCGGCTCAGTGTTCCTGCTAATTCCCTGTCCCGGGTAGGGTGAGATGCCCTCTTTCCTGTTCTGCAGAGACGTGTAAAAGCAGCAGCTCCTGCCCTCTTCACTGCCTCAGCGCTGAGGGACACCAAAATGCCCGAGACCATGACAACCTGTGAGGGGTGCGAGCAGGTCAGGGAGCCAATTACCGGAACAAGCCAGGATGCCCTGGCTGACCTTGGCAGAAGCAGGGATGGCTTCCCTTCCATCTTCCTTTCCTTTCTAGCAGTAGGGGAGGAAGGGATGAAGCCCTAATTGCTTTCACCTTGAGAAAAATCTGCTGTTGACCATATGCAGAGAAAATCATTCAGTTATACAGCAGGAGGCTTGAAATTATATCAGATCAGGAAGGCTGAGATTTTCCCTGAGGCCCTCTGACTAACGACCAAGGGGAAGAGAGATGCTTAGCCTAACGCCCCCTCCTTGCTCCAGCCTACCAATCACACGGTGTCAGCTGAGCTCACTCTTATTTCTGCCCAGAACCCCGCAGGGAAATCTCCATGTCCCCTTCCCACCCAGGTTGCTGTCACTAAGATGGAGCCTTCACCAGGTCTTGCCCAGGCCACAGCTAAGGTTACTGGGAGAGAATTACAGCTCTGTCCCACAGGCCCCCAATTGCCAGGCAGATGCCTCTATCAGCCCAGCCAGCCTCTCCCCCCCGCCCCCCCCCCCCCGAGTTCAGACAGGAAAAGTGAAGTCACTGGAACTGCCAGGAAGAGGCACCAGCCAGCCTCAAGTGCCTGATTCTGCCCGAACACTTCTAACAATTAAGGCAGCGGATATACTCGCATACTTTCTCTATCCTGATGAAAAGCAAGTTCAAAAGCCATACACTGTCCTCAGCCCCTGGGGTGAAGCAAGGAAGGTGATACAGAGAAAGCACTGTAACTCAACAGAGCAGCCTTGAATGATGCCGACGCTGTACAGTCTACCACCAGAAGCTCAGCGCTGGAGCCGCTGAAGATCTCCCAGGAACCACGTGATACTGCTTTATGCAATTAATGCTTTATAAAGCTTCGGAGCACTAGCTGGTCATCTATTGGGTCCCAAGTACAAATTTCCTTCAAGAAATTCTCGAGAGGCAGTAGAAGCCTGCAGCTTCATACATAGCCTTCTTCAACCACTTCCTAGCTGTGCGACTTTGATCACGTCACATAACCTCTCTGAGCTTCACTTTCCTCGTCCGTAAAATGGGATTAATAATACCTACTTCAAAGGGCTGTCATAAAATAAAATTAATATATGTAAACTATTTAGCACAGTACTTAGTGCCCAGAAAGTGTTCATTAAATAGTAGATGTTCATACTATTATCATGGAGCCACCAGTGCACACTCCGGCACAGACACTGGTGAGGTGGAAAATGGTGGGGCCTTTAAGATCATGAAGACCTGGTTTGAAATTCCAGTTCCATTACTTCCATTGTATGGCCTTGGGAAAGTTAATTAACTTCTTTGAGCTTCAGTCTCCTTCTCTAAGAAGACACTGATAATACCAGCCTTCTCAACAGGGTGGAGTCCAGCCATCACCGGAGCCTGGGCACACAGAAGGTGCTCGGGAAATATTAGCTGCGTTGGTACAGAATCATCACCCTTTTTCCAGCATCCTTCACTTTGTTTGGTAGTTTTTACTGAGAGACGAAAGCCTGCTCAAAGTGATTTACTTTGGAGCAGCAGATTGATTTTCTCAAAGCCAACAGTCTCTCTCCTGTTGTGATTCTTCTTGTTATCTCTATACTATTTGACCCTGGTGGTCACCTCTGACTTTTTTGAGACCTCCTCCCTTACCTCCTTGGTTTTCTTGACTCTTGGATCCTCTGATATTTCTCTCTTTCTCTCTCTCCCTCTCTCCGTATTCGCCTTGGCTTACTCCTCTGTCCTTTGCTGTGTTAATTCTACCTGCTCTCCCCCAGAGAAAGGCCACAACACAGTCACCAAAAGCAAGTTCAGTCTGTTCTTGCTCATGATCTCAAAGGTATCATTATTCCCCTGATCACGCATACATTAAATCCCAGATTCTTGTCTATTTCCTTTCCTCTCTTTCTGAATTCAATCCAATCGCCAAGTATCTCTATTTTTTCCTTCAAAACATTTCTCACATCCACCTCCTCCTTTCCATTTTCCCTCTTGCCACTCTAGACCAATATCAACCCAGGTCTGATCTAGTTTAAATAGCTAATTCCAATCCATCCTGAATATTGCAGCCTACCGAAAAAGATCATTTTAAGCACACCAAATTTTCTCCTTCCACCACCCTCCCATCTCCATTCAAAACTCTATTAAGGCTTTTTCCTTCCTACAGTAGATTTCAGGGCATTCAAGTCCTTCCATATCTGATTTTCTAGATTTGACTTTCCATCAGGCCCAAATCCAGGCTTTTCATTCCATGCATGCCTCATCCATGTCCATCTCCACTCCTTTCATCTGTAGCCTCCTCTGCTTGGAGTGACATTTCCTCCTCTATTCAAATTCGATCCATCCTTTAAGGCCTGGCTCAAAACTCAAACTCCTTCCTGAAGCCTTCCCTGCTCACTCCAGTCCACAGTTATCACCTTCTTCGAGTTTCCTTTGATGACATTGGTGTAGTGGTGGTGATGGAGAGCTGCCTGTCTGAGGAGTTGGTCAACGCCTACCGGCACACCTGCCTATGCCTTCAACTTATACCTGAGGGCAGAGTTGGTATCTCCTACATCCTCCTGGATAACACAGCATACTGCCATAGTGTCATAGTGATTTGGAGTTGTACAGACTTGTGTTCAAATCCTAATCTGTCACTTTCCCACTGGTTGCAAGGCCTTAGCAAATGACCCAACCTAAGTCTCAACTTTTCTCGTCTGAAAAATAGGGGTCATATTGGCCTCATAGAGTTGTTGTGAAAATTAAATGATAATATATGCAAATGACTTTGTGCAGTGCCTCGCACCCAATCTACATTCAATAAAAGGTAGAGATTATTATAGTTCCTGGCACCGTACAGTCTAAATATTACTTATGCATCCCTGCTCATTTGCATAGCCAGATAGTAATTTACATTGACTGTGATATTTTACTATAGGTATATCTGCTTTCAAAACAGCTCTCTTTTTCCAACTTTCCATTTTTATAAATGGCACCACTATTCCAAGGCTCCCAGGCTCCAACCTTGGCAGTGTACTCAGCTTTTCCTGCTCTTTCATGAGCCAAATCCATTGGCACTTAACCATGGGCTGTCTCTAACTGTTCTGAGAGTATCTTAACTCCCCATTGGGACTGTAACTGCCTTGAGACCAGGATTCTAACTTATACTGCCTTGGTGTCTATTACACTGGCATAGAGCAGGGACTCAAGGCATACTTGTTTCCTGAAAAGATGCTATCAATAAATTAATTTACAGGGGTAGCTATGAAGGAAGTACTACAACAATCTGAAACAAGGATAAGATATTCTGCGACTATGTTTTATCCTCTCCCATTTCTCTACTCCATGAATTCCTCCTACTTATTCTTTAAGGCCCAAATCAATACCTTCCCCTCTGAGGTCTGCCATAAGCATTATTTTCTTTCTTTCTTTCATTTATAGTACATATTTAATTACATAGAGCTTTTATCAATTTTTTAAAGTTAAAAGTTGAAAAAAATTAAAATGATCTAGAAAGGTATAAAGTGATGATGAAATTTTTTCTCTTATTCCCACTTCTCAAAGGTAACAATTGGAAACACTTTGGTGGGTACCCCTCTAGATATTTTCTGTCACATTTGGAGTTAATAACCTATCCTAAGAGAGAATATGAAAATAACTTTTTAAAAATAATTGTGTTTCTCTTAGATTTTACATGCCACCCAAAATGGCCATTTTATGAGGTGGGGGCGAGGGGAGGAAAATTAAAATAAACCCAAGTTGTGAAATAAATGAGTAAATTTCAAATCTGTTCCATAGCGCTTTGACACTCTGTTACAGAGCACCTATCACACTGTGCAGTTTGTGTACAACTCTGCCTCCCCGCTAGCTTGTACACTGGGCAGCAACTGACATTAATTTTGATATTCCCAATACCTAACTTGCACATAGTAAGTACTCAATAAATGTTTAGTGAAGAATGACTTAACTTTCATCTCTCATACTTCTTAATATGTTTCATGGCTTGATTTATTTTTTAATAATAAACAGATTTACGGGGGCCGGCCCAGTGGCGTAGCAATTAAGTGCGCACATTCCACTTCGGCAGCCTGAGGGTTCGCAGGTTCAGAACCCCGGGGCACACCGACGCACCGCACAGACCATGCTGTGGCAGCGTCCCATATAAAGCAGAGAAAAATGGGCATGGATATTAGCCCAGGGCCAACCTTCCTCAGCAAAAAAGAAGAGGATTGGCATCGGAGGTTAGCTCAGGGCTGATCTTCCTCACACACAAAAAACAAATAAACAGATTTACTTTGAGAATTTTGCATCTCACCTTTAAATGACTGATCTATCAGTCAGAGTCTCAGGAGGAAACTGAACTAAACTCAGATGATTCAAGAGACTTTAATGGACTATTCAAGAAGTGTGGGTACAGGTAAGGGAACCAAAAAGGGAGGATGAGGTAGCCAGAGGCTAGCAACAGCAGAAGTTATTACTGTGCTTGCTTGAAAAGGCAAGGGGGAGGGAACAGAGTTTCCTGAATCCTTTGACACCCGGAGCCATGGAAGAGGGGCTGCTGACAGAAGCTGTAGTCTTGCAAGGTAGCAGCTACTGCCAGAAAATAAGGAAACGCGGCACAAAGCAGGAAGAAACACCAAACTCTCTCCTCTAATCTAATCTCTTGACAGTGCATTGGTGGAACCCAAGTGAGCAATAAGCCCAGGTGATACAGTCCTTGGAGCTTAGCTTCCCGGGGCACAGAGCAAACAAGGGCAGAGAATGGATGGGGACAGACAACACAGGGAGGAACAAAGTCCGTCAGTTACCAACTACATCATAGCCAAGTTATGTCAGCTCAGTTATTCTTCCACCTGGAGCCTAAATTGTAAAGTTAGGCACCACCAGTGTTTTTCAAGCCAGATAGCAAGGAAGTGGGGAAGAAGGAGAAATAATCAATGAATATAAGATATACGGAGTAGCTACAGACCCTGCCTCAGTAGTGGTCACAAGGCTAAGCTGGTCCTCATAGTTGCCTTCTTCCACCATCTATTCCAAGTTCCCCTTACTTCTGCCAGCACGTTGGCTGGAGGTGATTCTTTGCTTGGTGGAATGACCCAAACCTTCATTTCCACAAGATTCATGCCCTTTGTGGTCCTGTCTTTATTGCTTTGCTATAGTTTTACATTGATGGTTATTGGGTACAGAAGTACTAAGAGGTATCCTGGTGAATCCACTGGGAACAGACAGAGTTCTCCTTGCCCCTGTTGGTAGCAGCAACCCTAATTTCCACTTAATAATCAGGATCAATATTGTAAACTCCTTTTCTGCCATTGGTTCAACAGCACGAGGAGCCCAAATCGACCAGGGGGAAGTCTCAGCTTCTTCCAATTTAACGGAACCAATTTAATGTCTGTGTTCCCTGGAGGAAGCATTCCTTGGGAAATAAGACCTCCAAACCCACTGAACCCAAAGTTGCAGGGACAAAAAGCAAAAATTCTATGGGTGAGTTATTAAGTATAAATATGCAAAGGATCACTCCCACTTCCTCCCTGGCCCCTTGTATTCTGGCCATGGAGAAGATGGCACCATATATTGGTTCCTTGTCTAAGGCATACACTACATCCTTTGACATCACCCCAACTTTGCAGATTACTGTCTCCTAGGTGGCATTCTCAGGAATTACCTGGCTGTGATTTTCTAAGCTATTTCCATGCCATCAGAGTTTGTTTTAAGGTGTGACAGCTGAACTGGAAGTTTTTGCTGGTGGCTTTACCTCTCTATGAAGAAGATATTTTGGTTATTTGACAATACCTTGCATTTTCATCAAAACAAAAAAAACCCAAGAAAATAAAAACACTCTTGTTCTATAATGATCTTTTTAAGTTATACAGGCAGACCCCACCTAAAATACTTGGCTTTGCCATGCTATTTGATGCCTAATTATCACTCATTTCTTAGCTCTCATTGCCTTACCCCATCTAGTGGAGAATGTGTCCACTATGCCTATATCAGCCATTTTCACAGAGATATTTTATATTTCCTATTAAGAACCATTGTTAATGACAACCTGGTAATTCTGTAGCATTCATAAAGTATGATACGCCCTGTAATATATCAACAAAGTGGCAAGTGGGCCCTGTGTTGAAGTCAAGAAAAAAGATAATGGCCCCTAATGCTTCCCATTTCATATTTTGATCTGATAACTTAAACTGAGGAGCAGCTTGGGATGAAAGGAACAGTCTGACTTGTTCAAAATTATAAGAGAAACACCTTCAGTATAATAATCATTCTCATGCATTTAAATAAGTATCTTTTTTTGTGTGTGTGAGAAAGATTAGCCCTGAGCTAACATCCGATGCCAATCCTCCCCTTTTTTCTTGAGGAAGATTGGCCCTGGGCTAACATCCGTGCCCATCCTCCTCTACTTTATATGTGATGCTGCCACAGCATGGCTTAGCAAGTGGTGCATTGGTGCGCACCCGGGATCCGAACCTGCGAACCCTGGGCCGCCGCAGCGGAGCATGTGCACTTAACTGCTGCGCCACTGGGCCAGCCCCAAATAAGTATCTATTTCTTAGAGAAAATCTTTACAACTATTTGTAGTCTAAGAGTTTGGATTTTGAAATCAGACAACCCTGAGTTCCAAACCTTAATTTACCAGTTATGCGATCTGGGCAAATTATTTAAACTCTCTGAGCCTCAGTTTCTTCCTCTTTGTAAAGTGCGCATAACCATAGTCCTTTCTTCTAGACGGAGAGGCTCACATAGAGCCTGGCATATACTAAGTCCTTTAAAAATGTTAGCAATTGTGGTTTGTAGTAGTTATTATGTACTAGGCATTATAGATGCTGGGCTCTAAAAGAAATGAAAGATTTCAGAAGTCTCTGTTTGTAATAGGGAAATTTACCAAGAGGAAAAGACTTCAACTTGTTTCCTTTAGACTGTTTTTTAGAAGGTTGGATCATTCTTTCCCCTTGCCACTCTCCCCCAAAAAGACTTGATAAACTTTAAGAAAGCAAGCACAATTGCTTAACATGAGCTTTATCATAGCAAGTTAATATTATAATAGTTTGAGAACAAATTAATTCATTTAGGTCAACTTAACGGTACAAAGAAATTCTGTTTTTATGGCTTATAAAGGTTTTTTGTAGCCATTGTATTGACACCACTGTATAATCACTGAATTCAGTATAGTTATGCCCAATTTTATAGAACTAGAGGCCAAAATTTGTCAATTTATATAATTTTAGGGGTTTGTGGTTGCATCTTTGTCTTTAAGTCCCTAAATCGGTCACACCTATGGTGTAGAGCTTAAAAATTTGGGCTCTCAGGTCAGACTACCTGGGTTCAAATCCTTGATAACCTTGAGCAAGTGACTTAACCTCTCTGTGCTTTTGTTTTTTCAACTGTAACATAGGAATAACAGTACCAGCCTCACAGGACTGTTGTGAGAATTAAATAAACTGAACACATGTAGATGTTGGCTTTTTTTTTTTTTCTGTAATGCGAAGTTCCTAGTAAGGAACGCATTGTGGAGAGAAGAAGAAACAGCCTGTCCTATCAGAAAAGGTATCTGAAAGTCAGAAGTGCCTAGTGAGCTTGTCCCAGGAAAAAGTCTGATTGCACACGTAGTGAACCACTATCCCAAGAAATGCAGACCAGCTGTGCCAAGAAGGAATCCATTTCATGCACAACTACCCTAGAAGTTAGGGACAAACCTAATGAGTCAGCTTACTGGAGCATAAAATCGACTGACTGGTCCCATCCTTTGATAAATTGGATTTTCCAAGAGTCTGTAAAAAAGGTTGAAGCAGGCCCCAAGTCTCTTTATTCCACTGTACCCCTGGGCTGCAGCCTCACGGATGGTATGATCTAAGTAGTCTTATGCAGTTTCCCAGGTAGATCTTTTCCATTACTCAGAGAGTAGTGATTTTTTGCCTCCTCTGTTCTTTTTCATCTAGTTAGGAAAGAACAGAGGTGTTCAGCCAGCGTGCTTTGTGGTTTTCAACACTGAGTATAATATCAGGTTCAAAGTTACAGCTCAACAGATTCTTATTAAGACTGATTTGAGGCAATTAGGGAGAGAGGCAGTTGAGAGCTGGGCAGGCCCCTGAAGCATCTCGTTCTGCTGCTGAAAACCCTTTGAACGCCTTTCCTATGCAAACTCAAGAGGCTTATATCCAAAAAAAAACAAAAACAAAAACAAAACCTAAGACCGATTTCTTTTTTACAGGAAATATACTTAAGATCCAGCCATACTAAACTCCTTGTGGGTCCTCAAACTCACCAAGTCCTCATTCCCCCTCTAAGCCCTCTCAATGCCTAGGATGCTCTTCTCCAGCCCTTCACCTGGCTAATTCCTGAGGTCCTTCAAGTTCAGCTTAACTGACACCTCCTCCAGGAAGCACTCCTTAACCCCCCAGCCTGATGACCCTCCTCTATACTCTCACAGCTCCTTGTCCTTACCTCTATGTCAGCATTTACCACACTGATATACAATTGCCGGTTTGTCTGTGTCTCCCACTATCATCAGCAACCTGAGGACAGGAACCCACATCTTATGAAATCCCTAGCATCTAGCACAGTTCCTGGCACAAAGGAGATGCTAAAGAAATATTTGTTGAATATTTACTGTAATAGCCTCCTAATCAGTCTTTGTGCTTCCGTTCTTCTTCCAATTTCTACACAACAGCCAGAGAAAACTCCTTACTGCAGTCTACATGGCCATACTGGATTATGATCCTACTTACCCCCCGTGCTCACTTTATTCTCCAGCCATTTGGCCTTTCTTCTGTTCCTAGAATTCACTCAACCAGTTCCTGCCTCAGGGCCCCTGCACTTGCTGCTCCTTTTTTCCAGAGTGTTCTTCCTCCAGCACTTGCCATGGCTGGCTTCTTCTCCCTCATCAGGATCCCCTCAGAGAGACCCTCCTGGACTATCCTACCTAAAGTATCCGACCCTAGCACTCCTTGGTCACTCTACCACAGTATCTCGTTTTGCCTTTCTATAACTTATTTGTACCCTGTTTGCTTGGTGATTATCCATCTCGCCTATTTAGAAAGGAGCACAAAAGCAAGACCCTGTCTATCTTGTTCACCACTTACCTCAACACCCAGAACAATGCTTGGCATCTATTAGGTAGATATTTAATGAATATCTGTTGAATGAATGAATGTACGCATGCATGAACGAAACAAGTGCTGTCCTTGAAGTAGTCACTTTCGGTGGGTGTGTCTACCCTTGTACTGAGAGTGCCATCATCGATCCAAAGTATTTTGAGATCTCATCTTTTATTTTTTATTTTATAATATTTTTTGTGAGGAAGATCAGCCCTGAGCTAGCATCCATGCCAATCCTCCTCGTTTTTTGCTGAGGAAGACTGGCCCTGAGCTAACATCCGCGCCAATCTTCCTCCACTTTATGTGAGAGGCTGCCACAGCATGGCCTGACAAGCGGTGTGTCGGTGCGCGCCCGGGATCCGAACCCTGGCCACCAGCAGCGGAGCGTGCACTTAACCGCTACGCCACAGGGCCAGCCCAGATCTCATCTTTTAGAATTGACTTCAGGATCATTTTAAAAGTTACACAAGAAAATTAGATTCACTACTCTGTGGTCACACCTACTTTTTTACTCAAAATCTTTCTCCCCAACTTGATTTGTATCTTATTCACTAACTTTGGCTCTGAATTATTTGTTTCCCAAAATTAAATTAACCCTCAAGAATACAAATTTGTCACCTTTGATAACAGTCTGAAGAATGGACTTTAGGCTCTGAAGACAATTTTAAAAGAGGCATCCAAAAACCTCTCATTTCAACGTGTAAGTTCTGGAGTGTTATGTTGATTTAAAATGATTACCTTACTTTACAGTGAAACCTTATACACTGGCACAACAGTGTTTCCACCTCTGGACTGGTTTCTCATTTTAGTTATTCTTGGAAATAGTTCCATTTTAAAGAATACAATTTCTAGAAAAAAACAATGATATTTAGGTCAAAAGACAACTTAGGGTCTAAACAATTTGCTTCCTTCTCTTCTACAAAAATCACTCCAGGGGCCCGCCCCGTGGCTTAGCGGTTAAGTGCGCGCACTCCGCTACTGGCGGCCCGGGTGCAAATCCCTGGTGCGCACCGAAGCACCACTTCTCCGGCCACGCTGAGGCTGCGTCCCACATACAGCAACTAGAAAGATGTGCAACTATGACATACAACTATCTACTGGGGCTTTGGGGGAAGAAAAGGAGGAAGATTGGCAATAGATGTTAGCGCAGAGCCAGTCTTACTCAGCAAAAAGAGGATTAGCATGAATGTTAGCTCAGGGCTGATCTTCCTCACACACACACAAAAAAAATCACTCCAACTCAATACTTCACCATTCCTCAAACATTTCACACATTCTCACCAGTTCTTCCTGTTCTTTCTTCTGACTAGGATGGGCTTTCTATGCTCCAACCCAAGCCCTAGCAAAATTTTATTCTTCCTTCCAGGCCCAGCTCAAATGTCTGCCTTCCAGAAGTCTCATGCCATGTAAACCTCTTTCAGAATTAATTCCATCATATTCTGAGCTCCCAAACTACCTAGATATAAACCCTATGAGGGCAGAGGCCATACCTGTCTTCTTCCTGACTATACCCCCAGCACCTAGCACAGTGTCTGGCACATAGTAGGTATGGTAGGTGCTCAAAAATATATTTGTTGAATGAATGAATGCTTCTCTAGTCTATTATCTAGCACTATTGAGTTATTTAAATGTCTTCCTCCCCCAAAAGACTGTCAATTTCCTCTACAGTAAGGATCATGGTCTCATTCATCTTTTATCTATCTGGGACATGGAGAGTGCAAGGGCGCACTCAGAAAGAGGTAGCATTTATCTTGTTAAAATTCCAAAGTTTCCATTCATTTACTCTCAGATCACCCAGGATCACAGCAGATTTCCTGTTTTGTTTTTATCTTCTCTTTAGCCCAAACAAAGCTTCTCTTGGCAGAAGACCGGCCCTATGTTCTGAAGCTTATTTCCCTCCCCCACTCCAAGCCTGGGCCTGACTGATTGAGTCCAGATGTAGTGTCCCTTGGGTCTAAGTGTCTCCAACTTGAATGTGAACTCCTTTCTCTCCCTGGGTTTCTCCAGCTGCCATTGCCCTTCCCTACCTGCTCCAATCTCTTCTCCCATTCCACCACCAGAATGATCCCTCTAGGACTGGCTCACTAACTCAAATGCTTAGGGAGTCAGGCTGGTAGCAAAAATGCCTGGGGAGTTAGAGGCAGTGCCCTCTTAAGGAGGAAGCTAATTATTGCTTGGAGGAATACAAACCCGGGGTTCCTAGAATATCTGATGTTTCGACAAAAACTAGAAATCCAGAATTTTTTTTAAATGTAAAATCTCCCAATGTTTAAGTACTGGCAACTATTTCAATTTTTTTAAATTAGGCAGGCCAATTAAGACACATTTACAGGCCATATTTGGTTTCCCTCTCTACTCTAGATCTTGACCATGTTATTTCGATGCTCCGCACGGGCATTCTATCTCCTTCCTTGAGCATCAAGACACAGTCTACCCTTTGGACCTCATCTCCTGTCATTTTCCATGCACCACTCCCCCCAGTCCAGGTCATACCACATGACTTACCATTCCAGGGACCCAAGCCAAGTTTTGTAATGCTTTACTGTCTCCGCATGTGCTGTTCCTATTTCTTTTCATTGAGTCAACCAATCTTTATTGATCAGCCAATCTAGCCCACACTGTGCTAGGTGCTGGGGGAAAACCTCAAACACCACAGGCAAAGTTCCTATCCTCATGGGTCTTACATTCAAGTGGCAGAGGTATATGTTACTCAAATAATAGTTAAATACTCACACAAACAAGTAAAGTTTAAATGTGATAGATGTTAGGAATGAGCCATGAGAGCATACGACAACGAGCGCTAAGCTGACCTGCCCTGGGGATCTGGGAAGGCTTCCCTGAAGAAGCGACACTTTCATATATCTGAAGGATGTGTAGGAATTACAGTATCTAAGGGAAAGAGGTGGTGGGGCAGGGAGAGGCTGGATTGGAGCAAGGGGAGCAGTGATTAGAGTTTTAGGCGAAGGAACCAGAAAGTGTGCCGTCCAGGGGAGGCAGGAGTCTGGCTGGTTTGAGGAACTGAAAAAGGCCAGGGCTGCCGAGCACAGGAACTGAGGAGGAAAAGGGCATGAGATAAGGCAAGAAAGCCAGGCGGGGCTAGCCATGCAGGCAGGGCTGGGTCAGGCATGGTACGGATTCTGATCTTTATCCTAAGAGCAATGGGAAGCCACTGAAAAGGTTTAATAAGGGGTGTGTGTGTGTGTGTGTGTGTGTGTGTGTGTGTGTGTAAAAGAGACAGACAAGCAAACAGACAGACATGATCAGACGTGTGTTTTGAAAATATCATGCTGGCTTCTGAGTGGAGCATGGAGAAAGGCGCAGGAGTAGAAGTGGGGGACCAGTTCAGAGGTGGCAGAAGTTCAAGCGAGGCATTATCGCACTTTAGGTGGATGCAGAGGTAGTGGAGATAGAGAAACATGGATGGGATTTGCAAGATTTATGAAGTAAACATCAATAGGATTTAGGCACGGATTGTATATGGCGGGGGTAGAGCAGTGAGGCAGTGGAGAGAAGTTAAGGATGACTCCCAGATTTCCTGCTATGCGGTGAATTGAGGATACTGTTCCCTAAGACAGGAAACACTGAAGGAAGAGCAGGTCGGTGGTAAACGCAACGGGGAGAATGAGAGTTTAATTATTTTGCAGATATTTACTTGGTCAACAGACACTTATCGAATGCCTGCTCTGTTCCAGCCTCTGTCTATACAAAGACAGAAATGGTTCCTGCCCACAAGCCGCTCACTTTCTGGTTGGAAGGACAGGCAGAAAAAAGATTATTATAATCCAAATATCACACAGGCCTCACTGGCCTGTGGATTCAAACAAAGCCACGTGAACACTAATCATCCTGAGTTCCTATTGTTGCCCCTGCAAAGTCCACTTCAAGTATTTTTGGGACACTTGTAGGGACTTTTCACATGTGGCTGTCAGACAAAGCAGTGGGACCAACCACTGAGCACATCAGCCCTGTTCTGATCCTCTCAGTCCCTGCTCACTGCCCCCACCAATAGTGCCTTCTGTGGGAATGTTAAGAGCACCCCAGGGCTAGAGGGAGGCAAGCAAGAAGCATGGCCCTGAAAGGGAATGCCTCCTTAAATTGTGCAGGCCCTGATGCTCTTGAGGTGCTGGAATAGGCCTGGGTCCAGAAAGGGGAGCTTCTCCCAAGCCCCGAGTTTCATTAAGTCATCTGGGCCCTGACACAGCACTGCTAGTGGCTGCAGTTTGGGTTCTACTGGGGACACGTTGAGTTTGAGGGGCCTCTGAGACATCCAAATGGGGATGTCAGGGATACAGTTGGCTATCTGGATTTGGAACTCGGGAGTTTGGGCTAGAGATCTAAATTCTAGAGCCATGAACACGGAGGAGGAAGTATAGGCATGGGACCAAGCTTTGCTGAACTCCTAACATTTAAATGCCCTGCCCCCACTCCACCTAGCAACTTCCCAAAGATCTAACTTCCCTAATTCCTGTCCGCAGTTGCTCTGTCACTCCTTCCTGTGCATTCCCACAGCTCTCTGTATAGTCCCCTATTATAACACTTTTCATACTACATCATAACTCTAGGTTTACATATTTGTCTCCTTCACTAAACAGTGAGCTCCTTCAAAGCAGAGACTCTAATATTCAATGTTGACTCTCATGCCATTTCATCTACCACACTGGTGAAGACTAAAAAGATGGGAAGACGGTACCCAAAATTGATTGAGGAGGTGGGAGAAGAGGATGCTGTCTACCCTGCTGCTTGGCACAGTCTTTTTGTGCTACTTCTAGGAATTATCCTATAGATATATTGATATTAGTGCACAAAGATATTCTCTACAGTGATGCTCATTGCAGTATGATTTGCAATACTAAAAAGCTGGAATCGACCTACATTTCTTTCAGAAGGGAACTGGTTAAGAAGTACTCAATGGAATATTATGCAACCATTAAAAATGAAGTAGGTTTCTATACAGTGACAAGGAAAGGCAACCAGAATATTTCATTTAAAAACTGTTCGTATAGAACACTCCAGTTTGTGCTTAAAGCAAAAAATATAGACTTGCATATAGATGTATTAAAATGTCTGGAAAGCTACACAAGCAACCACTGAATAGTGGGTATCTTTGGAGAAGGGCAGTCAGGTGAACGGGCAGGTTTGGGGAGGAATTTTACTTTTCACTTTACAAGCCTATCTTATGGTTGGATTTTTCTTAAAACTAGAAGTGTATATATATATATATATATATATTGTGTGTGTGTGTGTGTGTGTGTGTGTGTGTGTCCGTGTCTGTGTGAGGAAGATTAGCCATCTTCCTCTACTTTATATGGGACGCCGCCACACCATGGCTCGATAAGCGGTGCGTCAGTCTGCGCCCAGGATCCGAACCCACAAACCCTGCACCGCCAAAGTAGAGCTCGAGAACTTAACCACTATGCCACCCAGCCAGCCCCTAGAAGTATATGGTTTTGCAACAAAAAAAAAACCTTAGAAAAAATTGTAAAATGTTTAATCTTGGTCTCCCTGTCTCCTTCTCTATCCTCCACATGTTTGGCACCAAGTAAGTGTTTAAGATTGAACAGATGAACTACACTCTTGGAAGAGAAACTCCTGTCCAGGGCTGGAGCCCTTCTCCCAGGAACTGGCTGCAAAGCAGGAGACATAGGCAGGGCCTGCAGATCCTCCACTGGTGGAGATCACACAGGTCCAGCAGCAACAGGCAAATTTTGAGTATTCTCAGCCCGTCAGTTAGAGACTCACATGAAAGTGCAAGTCTGCAATAGGGTACTCAATAAATCTGTGTGTAGCAAGAATAACAATGGCCGCTATCGTTTATCAAGTACCCACTAACTGCCAGCCTCTGTGCTGAGTGCTTTACAGACACTATCTCTTTTAATCCTAACAGCCCTGAGCTAGGTATTGTTATGACTTCTGTTTTATCAAGGAGGAGGAAGCAGAGGCTGAGCACGGTTAAGCAATGTGCTCAATCACTCAGCAGGTAAGAGGTCTAAGAGCCAGCTTCGGACCTCACTCCATCTAAATCACTATGCTCTCAATTGCTCTTGCATCCTACACCATAGTAACTAAACTATGAGAGGAAATAGGGTAGAAGAAACTTAGTCTTTTCGGAACCTCCCCCCTCCAAAACAAAGTCAAGCTATAGTCAGTGAAAATGAGACAGATTAGAGAGCAGGCCTTGCAGATCCACACCCAACATGAAGCAACCAAAAATCTTCATTAGGCATAACTAAATGGCACAATAATAATGATTACTTCTGCTTATAAGCCCAATTGTGAGGAGGTTTACACTGGTCTTTGTCAATGTTCACAACAATTCTGCAAGGTAGATGTCAGTACGTCCACTATAAAGGCTCAGGTTGTGGTTTTCCCAATGACATACAGCAAGGACAAGGCACTGATGAATTTGAATTTGTCTGCCTCACTCCAAAGTCAGAGTCATTTCACAAGGCCATGCTGTTAATACCTTCAGGTGAACCTGGAGCAGCATACCATGGTCAACACAAAATGAACTCTACACTTTCAAGGTGGGAATTACTCTTCCCTGCCCCCGGGAAGGGCCCCCACAATGGAAAGCTGCTGCATTACTGACTTGGTAAATACATCGCAGCCTCAGCAACCCATCACCTGCCTCAGAGATTACCTTTTGTGTATCTCACCAAGAAGAAGAGCTCAAAGCTCCCCTTGACCCCACCCTCAGAGAAACTAAGCAAAAGGTTTGACAGCCATCTGGAAAGACTGCTGATTTTAGTCTAGATACCCACAGATACCACTACCCAGCTCCTTCTCAGACACTTCTTCATCAAAGTTTTATTAGCCTCAGCTCAAGGTACCTCCATCTGGGCATCTCATTACAGAGCAAGGACACTTCAGCCATTTGTAACACCACCACCCAAGCAGGATTTTCAAGGATAGCAGCAGAAATGAGTTGCAACGGAGCTATAAATCCTCCTTGCCCCCTTTCCCCTCCTCCATGCATTTGCTCTATCCACCCACCTATTTCTTCACAGTCCACAACTGGATTACGACTCCCATTCCTTACCCACGTCTCTGCTCATTTATTCACACTTCCCTTCTGCTGGAACTCATTCTCCCCTGGCCGAAATCTATCTTCCGCTTTGAGCTGCAATCGCACTTAATATTCACTTATCTTTTGGCATTTGTCACATTACATTTTTCATTCCAATTATTCAAAAACATTCTTTTTTTTTTCTCCTACTTGACTATAAACTACCTATGTGATCTTAAACTACAGTACTGCACCACACACTGGAAATACATATGTATAATACATGTGTGATAACTGATGGAGATACTTGTGTTTTGTTCTCATTTCTGTGGATGATTTCTCTCCCCCGTCCCCAAGAAGGTAGCCAGGCCTTAATGTTCTCTAGTTGAAGGCTTCTAAGTTTCAGATCCAAATATCAACAGTTTCCAGGCACCCAGAGGACAATTTCCAGAAATGCTTTTGAAAAGCCTGGGCTTATTAGAGGAACTGATCCAGAAGGAAAAGGGATGGGAGTGAGTGCTTTGAATGGGGGAAGCAAAAATCTGTGGAGGGAAGGAAGGGTTAGAGAAGGCACCAGCTCTCTTGAGCCTTTATGGGACAGTAGAGACGTAAGCTCCTTTTGCATATAGCACTCGAGGGATGAGGAGAATGCTGTGGGAGACTGTCCGCTATATACCTTGGCCTTTAGAGCAGTAGTAAGGGTCTGTCTCTTTGAGCAAGTCTGGAACGATCCATTGTGAAGGCCCAACAAAGGCAGGATTAGCACTCACATCCGTATAAAGAGCCACCCTAATGATGCAACCATCAGGGATTAAGGACCTGGTCTCTACCCCACTTTTTTGCGGAAGAAACACAAGTCAGCAGAAAGCAGTACTATACGTAAAGAGCTAAAATGCTTCATCTTTTAAGACTTCTCTGACCAACAATGGCAAATGTTTTAGAGCCTTTTATACTGGAAACCATAGGATACGACTTCTTGGGTTCCCTGCTTTGGTCTGGTGCCCTTTGCTAGATTTCAGGTCTCCTACCTGAACCTTACCTCTTAGTTCAAGTCCTGCAATAGCCTTCGGTCTTCCCACTGACCCGTCCTTCCTCACTTGCTCCTCCAAGCTTCCTTTCCCCATCTCCACCCCTCATCCCTGCGTCAGACTCTCCCTTAGTCGTCCCCTTTTCACTCCTAGTCTCCCCTGCGCCCTGTCTGTTCCTCTCCTCCTGCCTAGACGGCCTCAATTTTCTCTCCTTCCCAGGCGGGTCTCCTTTCATTTCCATACTTTAGAGACCGCCCCCCTCGCCCGACCCCCCCACCCCCCATCCCCCCATCCCCCCACTGAGCACAGCCCGGCTCGGCGGCTCAGCCGTTGGAGGGGGCGCGGCCCCGCGAGTAACAGGTCTCCCCCCCCACACTCTGCGGGCTCGCGCGCAGACAAAGACATTCCACAGCCCCCGCCCCTCCGCGCACTCGGCCAGAAGGGGGAGGAGACACGTGTCCCGCTAGCGCCGAGTCACGTGGAAAAGAAAACGAACGAAGCCCGCGGCCACCCGCGCACGCGCACAGAGCTCTGGCCTGGCGGGCTCGGAGGAAAAAGGGGAGCGGGGAGGCGACTTCTTCGGGCTCCGCGGCGGTGCGCAAGCGCTGTGGCCCGACCGGGGACTTTGTTCTCCGCGGAGAGACCCAAGGGCGGTGCCGGCGGCTGGCTGCGCACGCGCGCCGCCTCATTTCCGGTGCTCTCTTTCGCTGGGTCGGTCGGGTCGCCTTCGGTCGCCGTCGCTCCCGCTCTCCCACCCCCGCCAACCGCCGCTCGGGCCTCCGCCGCTGCCGCGTCGCTTCCTCGATCCCTCGATCGCACATCCTCCCCAATGCAGCGCCGGGACGACCCCGCCGCGCGCATGAGCCGGTCCTCGGGCCGCAGCGGCTCCATGGACCCCTCCGGTGCCCACCCCTCAGTGCGTCAGGCGCCGTCTCGGCAGCCGCCGCTGCCTCACCGGTCCCGGGGAGGCGGAGGGGGGTCCCGGGGGGGCGCCCGGGCCTCGCCCGCCACGCAGCCGCCACCGCTGCTGCCGCCCTCGGCCACGGGTCCCGACGCGACAGTGGGAGGTCCGGCGCCGACCCCGCTGCTGCCCCCCTCAGCCACTGCCTCGGTCAAGATGGAGCCGGAGAACAAGTACCTCCCCGAACTTATGGCCGAGAAGGACTCGCTGGATCCGTCCTTCACTCACGCCATGCAGTTGCTGACCGCAGGTGAGCCGGCCTCCCGGGTCCCTCTGGGTCGCCAGGCCACCCGGGGGCACGGGTGGCAGCGGCTTTGTTCCGCTCGCATCCCTCCCCCTCGGGACCAAGGCAGGCGTGAACTCCCCTTCTTCTCTCATCCTCATTCTGGGGAGCCTGGATTCCACATTCCCGTCCCGGCCCAGGGTGCGAGGGGGAGTTTCTAGGCTGCAGAGGAGGCCCGAAGGGGACTTGGCGATCTCAAAGATCTGGATGGATAGTGCTGAGCTCCCCGCCCCCTTGCCGACCCTTCCCCCTCCCACCTCTCGCAGCTGCCCCGCGCTCCTGGTGCTCAGATGCTTCCAGAAATGAGCCTTTATCACCCCCTTCCCCCCAAAGGGAAAGCTTTTTTGATCTCGGGTGGCGGAAGGCGCCCCGAGTGAGGGTGTAGGAGGTGAAGACAGCCCGAGTGAGGAGGGACGGTGGGTGGGAAAGCCGAGGTGAGGCGAGGTGAGGCTGAAGTGCCCTGTCCAGCGCGCCGCGGTCGCAGGGGCGGGTCGGACTTAGCGGTAATTGACGCTTAAGTTGCTTGGAGGCAGGAGCAACCTGTGGGAATTGGAGCTTGATGTTTTCCGAATCAGATTTCCGACTTAGGCGGATAAAATGATAATTGCTACAGAGCCGGAAGTTTGGATCACTTTATTTTACAACGTGTGTTCATCATTCAAGAAGGGGAAAAATAACCCTAGAGACAGTGAAATCGGATGGTTAGAGGGAGGTAAAGGGTGGTTTGCATTTGTATTTCCGGTGAGGTGGACAGAAATTGAAAGAAGTTGCACGATGCTTCTACCTGAAAGGCTTGGTGTTTTTAGTTTTTTTCTTTTGGCTTCGGGAGTGAAATAGATTAGGAATAGTAGTCTTTGTTCTCTGTCTGTGGGCTAGCGCTCCTTTCCTGCTCAGCACTGGCCAATCACCTAGTCGCTCTGATTTCTCCGTAAAGCCGCCTGTTTTCCTCGCACTTTTAGTTAAAACGTTTTAATAAGTATTTGTTATGATACCTAAATTTTATTAAGCAAGTAAAAATTCACAACTCTCAACACTGAATGAGTAGTTGAACTCTTTGGCAAGGTTGATATAATGGACAGATGGTTATGAAAATATCGTTTCCCTCTCTTTGTTCTCTAGCCCCCAACATTGGTAAAGGGTCTTTACTTTTAAACACAATAAACAAAGCACGCAGTGGTCAAGAATAAGAATATTTAGATAAACTGCTTACATTTTCAACTCAGGGTTTTGCTGTTCTGTAACACAGATTGTTTGAAACATTAGTGTTCATTGTGTTCTTCTGGCAAGCTCTTTGAGGGCAAGGATTGCCTTTTATCTTGGTATTTTTCTTATTGCCTTGAATATAGCAAACACCAGGTGTTTGAATCTGAAAGCAAATACATGCAGATTTAGGAATGTCAGACTAAATGGTAAAGATCGATTCGGTAGTCTAATTTTTATTTCCTCAAATCTTTAATCAGTCCAGATTAAAAGAATGAAAACAGAATAACACACCTTTGAACTTTAAGATGTCAGCTTGGGTTTTGAAATTCTGACCATTAACTAGTTACTTACTCTTAGGAAACTCTGAACCTCAGTAACCTCATCTGTAAAGTGGGATGGTGAGTTGTGAGGATTAAATGATGTTTAAAAGCACCAGCACAGTTCTCTTTGGCCTTTTGACCTATTGTCAATAGATAATAACTTGTCACCACAGTTTTCTTCTAGTTGTAAATCCCTGGTTCTGAAAAAGGTATGAAAACACAAGATATTTTTTGCCTTTCTGACCACATCAAGTGCCCAATGTGGTGTTTGTCTTTTAAGTAAAACATGGTTTCTTAGGATAACCATCAAAAACTATTGATCCTTAAAAGTTACTTATAATTCTCACGCTTCTCTCACTGCTTAACTTCTGTTACGAGAGAGTGCTGTTTAATTTTTTTAACTTGGGCTTTTTTGATGTCTTTTTTTTTAACCAAACTGAAATTTTAATTGGAGAAATGGGATTAAGGTAATGCTGGCTTATTGAGAGAACAGATTTGGAGTGTATGGATACTTCTTAGCATGGATAAGTCATGACATATATTGGACCTAGCTTTTAAGGTATTTTTGAATGATCTGGAGAAGGGGTTGCAGTGGAGTCAACCAACTGTGCGGAAGTGAGACTCTGAGAAGACAGAATAGTGGTATCTAAGCTCTGATAAGGATACATGTAATAACAATATAGCTAACATTTATTGTGCCAGGCACTGGTCTGAGCACTTTACATCAAATATTTAGTCTTCATGACAATACTATGAAGAAGTTATCTTATCCTCACTTTTACGGATGAAGAAACCAAGGCACACAGAGATTAAATAATTTGCCTAAGGTAACAAAATTAGTAAGCAGCATAACTAGGATTTGAAGTCAGTCCAAGTCTGGATCTACACACCTAACCCTCTCCATGCCCACTACAGTACCTGTAACAAATTGAACTTAAAGTATTTTGTACCAGTTGAACAAAATATTAAAAGAAAATCTATTTGAATGCATGAGAGTGCTAGCTAACAGGGCAGTGAAGATGACAAGGCGGAGATACAGAAAAAGGAGGAAACTCAGCGAGCAGAGCCTAGCACTCGGCACTGTGACTTGCCCATTTCCCAAGAGGTGCCGCAAGACCCAGATGACTCTTCCTTTACTAGCCACACAGCTCTCTCTCTCCCTTTCCCAGCTTTACTTTATTTTGCACTTATCGGCATCTGATGCACCATATATTCTAGTTATGTGTGTTTGTTGACTGCCCCTTCTCCTTCATGGCTAGAATGTCCACCAGGGCACCAGGGCAGGGATCTTTTGTCGGCTTTGTTCACTGCTGTATCTCCTGTTCCTTGAAGAGGGCCACACAGAGTGGCCTCTTACTAGATGTTTGATAAATAAATATTCTTCGTTGCATGATGGAAAACTATCAACACAATTCTGAGAGATTTAGATTTTGAATATAGACTTCTATATTAGCCAAGTTGATATTCAACTATGATGACAGTTAAATGAAGTCACAGACGTGCAAGGACTTGGGGTACCCATGCTTGTTTTATGAAACAAAAGTAATTTATTTTTTGTGTTAAATATTTATATAACACACAGAAATGCTTTTATGTATATCAGTGTTCTTTTTCTACTTTCTATAATTAGGAAAATGTAAGTTAGTATAAATGACTCAGGAATAAGTAAACGTTTTGAATAGATTAAGGTAATCTGCAGAAGATCTTGCAAGGATACTCAGAAATCCATCTTCCGAAATCCATCTTCTTTGTAAATGGAGAACATTTACAAAGTTTGTTGAAACTTCAAAATAGTTCATTGCTTTATTTTATTTACAGTATACTGTAAAAATATATCTGAATGTTCCCATTTCATTCTACAGGGCTAGCAAAACCTATTCAAAACCAGAAAGTGGAATTGCAAAGGAATTATAGACCAAATATAGGTATAAGTATTAATATTAGGAAAGGAAGAGGCAGAAGTTATCACTATTTGCAATAACTTCATGGTTGTTGACCTAGGAAAGTGGTCAGTTATGTGGCTAATTACAAGATGAAGATGTGCAAATCAATAGGTTTCTGATATATGAGCAGTAGCCAATTAGAAAAGAATTGACAGAATGATCTCGTTTTTAGAATAGTGTCAAATGCCTTGGCATAAGCAATAAAAATCAGTTCAAAATGTATTGAATAATCATAACAAACAATAACAGTAATAATATTTAACCTTTGTAGAGCATGTAACGTGAGGTGTGCTACTCATTAATTCCATCCTCCTTGGCTATTCTATGCGATAGGAAGAATTTTTATCTCAATAATGCAGATGAGGAATATTGTGATCACATATTATCAATATGTGATAAATAAATTTTTACTGAAGGTGATAAAGGAAGATCTGAATAAAAAGAAAAATATGCCATGTCTTGGGCAGGAGTTGGGAGGTGGGGGAGGAACTAGTGTTATAAAGATGACAGAACTTTTAACTTAACATGTTGAATTTTTGCATTTTCCAAACGGATTCTGACTGGATTTACTTTTTCAGCTTGACATGTTGAATATAAAGTAGCTAAAAGAGTAAATGAAGATAAAAGAAAAAAAATTTTTGGAGACAGGAAAATAATGAAAACCTGCTACATTGACAAAAATTAAGTCAAACAGGATTTAGAGCTTGAGAGGATGTGGAATTAGAAGGAACTCTTAAACATTACTGGTGGAAGTATGAATTGGTACAACCACTTTGGATAACAGTTTGGCATTTCATCTGAAAGCTGAGCATTCAAATTCCTTAAAATTCAACAACATTATTCCTAGGAATATGCCCAAAGAAACTTGCACATGAATGCCTTATTCATAAAATGGTGCACCTTGTTCATAAAATGGTGTGACTTGTTTCATCATTGGCTGGATACTGTGAGATTTTCAAAATGAAATATTTATACGTCAGTGAAAATGAAAACTATGGCGACAGGCGATAGTAGAGAGAAATCTTGGAAATCTAATGTTAGGTGAAAAAGTAAGTCCCGTAAGGCTACATACATGCAATACAATGCTATTTTTATAGAAAATAATACTAGTAAGATTAAGCAAAATATTATTGCATACATATTTCTCTGATAAAGCTATTTTTTTATTTTGCACAACTGAGCCAGTGTTTACCCTACTACTCAGCAGTTGCACTCTTGGTCTTTTATCCCAGAAAAATTAAAACTTAGGTTCACACAACACCTTTACATGAATGTTCATAGCTTTATTGATACTAGCCAAAAACTGGAAACAAACCGTAGCTCAAATAGGTGAATAGGTAAGCTGTGGTATGTCCATACCATGAAATACTACTCAGCAATAAAAAGAAATGAACTATTGATAACTGCAACAACTTGGATGGATCTCAAGAGAATTATGGTAAGTGAAAAAAGCCAGTCTCAAAAGGTTACATACTACATAATTCTATTAATTTAATATTCTTGAAAAGACAAAATAATAGAGATGGAGAACAGATTAGTGGTTGCCAATGGTGAGAGAGAGATGGAGGGAGGTGACTGTGGCTATAAAAGGGTAGCATGAGTGGCCGGCCTGGTGGCATAGTGGTTAAGTTCACACGCTCCGCTTTGGTGGCCCAGGGTTTGCAGGTTCAGATCCTGGGTGCAGACCTACACACCACTCATCAAGCCATGCTGTGGCGGCGTCCCGTATACAAAGAAGAGGAAGATTGGCACAGATGTTAGCTCAGGGACCATCTTCCTCACCAAAAAAAAAAAAAAGGTAGCACTAGGGATCCTTGTGATGTAACTGTCCTGTATCTTGACTGTGGTAGTGGTCACATGAATCTGATTAAATTGCATAGAACTAAACACACACACACGCAAATAAGTGCTTGTAAAACTAGTGAAATCTGAATAAAGTCAATAGGTTGTGTTAATGTTAATTTTCTGGTTACAATATTGTATTAGAGATACGCAAAATATTATGAAGATGACTGGGTGAAGGGTATCTGAGATCTCTTAAGTTTTTTTTAAAAAGCCCTAAACTCTAAATTGTGCCCCGAGAAGAGATTTGGGAGACCATGGTCAATATGGCATAATAGGGTTTGCCGCTATCCTGAAATGTGAGAATTAAGCCCTTTAGAGGGCTCCTAACTCGGGCTTTGGGGGATTTTTTTGAACCAATACCCACCCTTAGTCAACATTGTATGCGAAATATTGTGTTTGTATCTTTTTCTGGGGAGCTATTCTGTACCTTTCGTCAGATTCTGAAAGGGGCCCATGACCCAAAAAAAGATTAAGAACCTGCTGCTCTGTGCTCTTGCTTAAAACAGTAGGTAATTTGATAAATAAAAGGAAGAGAGTTTTTTTAATAGAAAGGTAGTAAGTTTACTGGACTTGTGATTCCAAAAGGTGGTACCAACAGAAAAGGTATAGGGCAGAGAATTATAAATTTGGGGATGATAAAGTCACATGAATCATTAAGGGAAGTTGGGGGTGTTAATGGTACATTTCTTTCATTCAGTAAACGTTTATAGATGCCTATTGTGTATTAGGCATTGTACTAAGAATGGCAGAGACTCAGTTTAGTGATGGAAGGGGTCCAGAAATCATTAACAGGGGAGGGAGTGCTGTGGTTAGAAGTATGAACCGAAAGCATTGACAGTCTGGAGGAGAGCATGACCCCTGACCTTTTGGAGCCTATGAATCTTGCCTTCCTACAAACACTGTCTCTGGATGCCTTAGTAAGAAAACCTTGACCACTATCTTGTTCTTTATGCAGCCTTTATCAAATGTTCAGTTAATGAATGTACGTGCTGGTCTGTGTTTAGTTAAGCCAGTCCAGTTGATAAAGTTTGTATATAATTTTTACAAACTTCTCTAGTATTAACATTTCACGTTCATTAAATCTCTCTTTTTTTTAATCCTCCTTTTTAAAAGTAAGAAGAGGGCCGGCCCTGTGGCTTAGCGGTTAAGTGCGTGCGCTCTGCTGCTGGCAGCCCAGGTTCAGATCCCGGGCGCGCACCGGCGCACCGCTTCTCCGGCCATGCTGAGGCCGCGTCCCACATACAGCAACTAGAAGGATGTGCAGCTATGACATACAACTATCTACTGGGGCTTTGGGGGAAAAAATAAATAAATAAAAATTTTTTTAAAAATTAAAAAAAAAAAGTGAGAAGAGAAGACTAAAAGAGGTTCAGTGACTTGGCCCAAGTCACACACCAAGCATGTAACAGAGCTAGGGTTTAAACTCAGTTCTGTCTAGCTTCAAAACCCATGTTTTTTCCTCTGACACATACATTTAAGAAACAGTCATGCTTCGGAGATTACAGTCTGGTTGTAATAGGACCTACCAAAAAAGGAAAGATAAAGTACAGTAAAAGAATAAAAGAAATGCCACAAGATTAGCTGAATTTACTGACTGATGTAAGGAGTAACTTGAGTTTAAATACCTGCTCTGTCGGGGCTGGCCCCGTGGCTTAGCAGTTAAGTGCGCGCGCTCCACTACTGGTGGCCCGGGTTCGGATCCGGGGCGCGCACCGGCGCACCGCTTCTCCGACCATGCTGGGCCACATCCCACGTACAGCAACTAGAAGGATGTGCAACTATGACATACAACTATCTACTGGGGCTTTGGGGGAAAAAAGGAGGAGGATTGGCAATAGATGTTAGGTCAGAGCCGGTCTTCCTCAGCAAAAAGAGAAGGATTAGCATGGATGTTAGCTCAGGGCTGATCTTCCTCACCAAAAAAAAAAAAAAAAATACCTGCTCTGTCGCTAATTAGTTTTGTGATCTTGGACAAGTTATATAACTTTTCTGAGCCCAGGCTTCTTCAGCTGTCAAACGGGGATAGTCCTGGTTAAAAATACAAAATTCCAGGGGCCGGCCCTGTGGTACAAGCGGTTAAGTGCGCGTGCTCCGCTGCGGCGGCTCGGGGTTCTCAGGTTCGGATCCCAGGCGTGCACTGATGCACTGCTTGGCAAGCCATGCTGTGGCGGCGTCCCATATAAAGTGGAGGAAGATCAGCACGGATGTTAGCCCAGGGCCAGTCTTCCTCAGCAAAAAAGGAGGAGGATTGGCAGATGTTAGCACAGGGCTGATCTCCTCACAAAAAAAAAAAAAAAAAAAATTCCAGACACACAAAAGGCACTGGATATAAGATATGATTATTGTAAACATCTGGCTAGGAAATAAATGGGTCACCTCTCTGTGTTGTTTACACCTTAGCTTTTCTTTTTTTGGCTCTTGGGACATCCAAGGTCTCTAGAGGCCCAGGCAAAGATCATTTAAACGAGTCAGTTTCAGAAAGGTTGTCTAGAAAGTACTTGTACCTGAGGGTAAGCCGTTTTTAGGAAGCTGCTGCTTGATTTTTTTTCTTCCCATTACAGCCTGCTCCTGGCTCTCCAAGAGAAGTGAGGCCAAGGAGAGAAATATAGAATTGAAAAAGAAAAGACGAGAGATCAGGCAGCTGAACATCTGAGGCACCCACAGAGCCCTTTCGTTGCTTTTAGCCGCATGACGGTGTCTAAGGGTATAAACTTCCCAGAATTTTACAAAATCAGCTCTTTCTTGCTTAAATAAAGCCCCTCCCCCCCAAACCCCTCATTGAGAGGCAATAATAAAAGCATGAGGTTTGACCTTAGAGAAAGCCTGGATTTTAATCCTTATTCGGGCACTGTAAAGCTTTGTGACTTAGAGATTTAACTTCTCTGAGTTTGTTTCCTCAATTGTAAGATGGGGATAGTACCAGCCACTTCACTGAGTAGTTTTGTAGGATAAATGAGACAATATTTGTATAGTATTTGATACATCGTAGGCATTGAATAAATGTTAGTCATTCCCCTTCCAAGCATGGAAGATAACCCTTCTTGAGGGGTCAAATTGCCTCTTAGTCTTTTGCATTCTAGGCTAAACTCCCCCTGATTCTTTTGTCTTTTCAATTCTGTTTTATTTAAATCATTATTCTCTGAATTCTCTAAAAATACTTTAGTATTATTTTTTAAATTGTGAGATAGATTGGAAAAAGGGATCCTAATTAAGATCTGACTAGTTCAAAATAGAGCAGAAGGATCCATGTTATAGAAAGGCCTTAAATTCACAGGGTGCATTACGATGCATATAAATGAACTTTTCTACGGGGTTCAATTTTTGCAGCCCTGCTTCCTATAGGAGTACAACAGATTAACAGACATGGAGTCTTATCTTCTTGCACTGACCAAGAAAAGTTTCTGGCAAGTGGTATAAAATACAGCTGAAGGGCCTAACTAGATGATAGCAATTAGGACATACAGAGGGATATAGATAAAATGAAGTATGTAATTTGTTCCACGTTTTTTAGAAGCTCCTCGGTGATGTTTTCAGATCAGAAATGTGTCTTCTTGTTCCTTGAGGACTTTTAAGGATTGAGTACCCAGTTTTGCAGCCTGGAAGCTCAAGAGGAGATGTATTCAGAGATGGTAGTCTCAAAAGTAGTGACTAGAAAAAGTTAATATTAGCAGTAGGTGGGAAAGGGTGGAGGTCAGGATATACCACCAATAAAACAGCAAACAAATAGGATGTTGAATGAAGCATTTAGTCTGTTAATTTTAAGGTCAAATTTGTTTTCTATTCCAAGCAGTGAAACAGGAGTGTGAAGAGCACTGTCATTTGCAGTTCTTCTCATAGAAGTAAAGGTTTAGTTAAGAATATTTACAATATAATGAGCAGTTTTAATTGTCAGAAAGCAAGGGGGTGGGTATGTGCTCTCGGGCTTAAGTAGGTCAGTTAGCTCACCGAATATTATAACATCTGAAATTAGATTTTTTAATAAACAGAAGGCTTCAGTTTGAAATTCTGAACTCCTATGAAGTCTGTCAAAGTCAAAATAACTCTCCTTCATCTGTGTACTTCACAGCTGAACTTAGTCTAAACAGTTATTTTTTTTTTTTTTTTTTTTTTTTTTTTAAAGATTTTATTTATTTTATTTTTTCCCCCAAAGCCCCAGTGGATAGTTGTATGTCGTAGCTGCACATCCTTCTAGTTGCTGTATGTGGGACTCGGCCTCAGGATGAACGGAGAAGTGGTGCCTCAATGCGTACCCGGGATCCGAACCCGGGCCACCAGCATCGCAGCGCGCGCACTTAACCACCAAGCCACAGGGCCGGCCCTAAACAGTTATTTTTAAACTGTTAAAGGTATAGATTTGCAGAATGTGTTTGAAGTAGTATATCTTTATACCCTAAACCAGTGGTTTTCAAAGTGTGGCTCCTGGGCCAGCAATATCAGCATCACCTGTAAATGTAAATTCCTAATACAAATCCCACACTGGGGTTGGGGCCCAGCAATCTAGTGTGAGTCTTCCGAGTGATTCTGATGCATACTGAAGTTTGAGAACCTTTACGTTAAAATTATAGAAGATAAAAACACAGTGTGAGAATATTATACGAGGAGAATATTCTGTGTTATTTAGAATGTTCCACTGATTTTAGGGAGTATCAGTTTCTTATTTTGACTGTTCTCAGTGGACCATATAACCTTTTAGTTGCTGTTCATTGCCTGCACACTCTGCCCGCATCTCTGTTAGTACTCCTGTCGTAGTACTTAACTGTGTTTCATTGCCAGCTTTATAGACTGGGAACTCTAGTGTATAACATGGGGAAGATGGGGACCATATCTGACTTGTTCTGTTGTGTCTCCTGTACTTTATAGGATAGGTGCCTGGCTCTTAGTAAATCTCCCATAGTGGTTAATGATCATACCTGTATCTCTCACTTCATCTGCCTCTCTATAGGAAACACTCAGACACTTGCAGTCAGTGAATGAATGAATGAAGGTCTCTAATGATAGGAAATCTTTTTGGATGCTCAGGTTCTATCTGATGAAACTGTGTTAACCTGCGAACTGAAAGTTCCTTGGTGCGTGTTTTTTCCTTTAGGACAAACTGAATTGGGGCTAGATACTGTTGACTATATATTAAGCTCTCCCTAAGAAATGGGCTTTAATTAGCATGTGTATATATGTTATTTTATTGTCTTTATAGCAACTTCATGAGGTAGATATTGCCTCCATTTTACAAATGAGGAAACCAAAATTCAGAGCAATTAAACAACTTTTCGAAGTTCACACAACTAGTGAGTGACAGAGTAAGAGCCAGGTCAAGTCTTTCAAACTCTTAAGGGCTACTACTATCCAAAGCACTACTGTCACAGTGGAATTTTAACTGGACTCTCTATTGTATACTTAAATTACTGACTGTTGTTTCTTCAATTAATATATGACTTTGTACTTTTGTTGGTGCAGATTTTTATTTTTACTTTTTTATTTTTGTGTGTGTGAGATCAGCCCTGTGCTAACATCTGCCAATCCTCCTCTTTTTTTTTTTTTCCCCCGCTGAGGAAGATTGGCCCTGGGCTAACATCCGTGCCCATCTCCCTCCACTTTATATGGGATGCTGCCACAGCATGGCTTGCCAAGCGGTGCATTGGTGTGCGCCCGGGATCTGAACCTGCGAATCCCGGGCGGCCGCAGCGGAGCGCACACACCCAACCGCTTGCGTCACCGGGTCGGCCCTATTTTTATTTTTTTAGTTCGTTTATCCCTTTTTCCCCTTTCTCACCCCATTAGTTTTGTTAAATCCATTTATTCTTAAGACGCATTTGAATGTCTCTGATGTAGAGTCTTCAGGTGAGGGTGGAAAAGCAAACTGCCCTTAATTAGAAGCAGGCTTTGGGTTTCCTAGTCAACTTCATATAGCTTTGGTGCTTTCAGCCAGTCTCTGTCTGAAATTAGCACATTCATCCGAACTATTTGGTCTCATTATACAGCACTCCATGTTACTGCTCTAAGCAGACTTGGAAATTTGCCTTTATTTACCAGAAGAAAACTAAATTAAATTCTATTTGTCCTATTCAGAAATTGAGAAGATTCAGAAAGGGGATTCAAAAAAGGATGATGAGGAGAATTACTTGGATTTATTTTCTCACAAGAACATGAAGTTGAAGGAGCGGGTACTGATACCTGTCAAGCAGTATCCCAAGGTAAGGCAAAAAATGCCTCACTTCTTTGAGTTGTCTTTGTAGGTATGAGAGTCATGGGCTGTAATAAAGACTGCTGGAGGGCCGGCACCGTGGCTTAGCGGTTAAGTGCGCGCGCTCCGCTACTGGCGGCCGGGGTTCGGATCCCGGGCGCGCACCGACGCACCGCTTCTCCGGCCATGCTGAGGCCGCGTCCCACATACAGCAACTAGAAGGCTGTGCAACTATGACATACAGCTATCTACTGGGGCTTTGGGGGAAAAAATAAATAAATAAAATTAAAAAAAAAAAAGAATTTCTTTCTCAAATGTTTGTTCAGGCTCCAAGTTCAAAGAAAAAAATTAAACCATGAAGAGTGGCTCTCTGTCAAAAGATTGACCTGAAATCTAAATAAAGGAAATATAACAAATCCTTCACTGGATGAGGTTAATTTTATTTCTTACTCTAAGTTTTACTTTTAAATAAATGCTGTCGTCTTCATCTCCTCCTGCCCTCCTCCTTCCCTCTCCCCACACCTCCTTTTCCTTCTCCTTTTTTCCTTTTTTTAGGAAAGCTATTAGTTGTATTTAGTTTACTAAACCAGTACTACCAAAAGGTGCCATATGTCTGTTCTGTTTTGAGGTAACTGCCTTAAAAGTGTTTATGTATGTTAAAGTGCAAAGGGTTACAGTGTGATATTATGGAAGGAGCACCAGATTACATCAGGAAACCCAAATTCAAGTCTAGGAACTGCCACTTTCTAGTTGTATAACCTTAGGCTAATTACTTTATCAGTATATCCTTCAGTAAAATGGAAATGGTAATACGCTACTTATTTTACAGGGTTGTTGAAGATAAATGAGATAATACATGTGGAATGTTTTATAGGACCATATGTATTTAGAAATCTGTTTTTGTTTTCTGTCAGTTCAATTTTGTGGGGAAGATCCTTGGACCACAAGGGAATACCATCAAAAGACTGCAAGAAGAGACTGGGGCAAAGATTTCTGTTTTGGGAAAGGGCTCAATGAGAGACAAAGCCAAGGTAAGCTCACATTAGTGAGGCAGGAAGACACCTTAATGCCTTCCCAGTAGCCAAAGTCCAGTATGGATGCCTTATGGGAGCTAGCGCTTCTATACCTACAGAGTGTGACTCCTTTAAATTTGCGTTGGATGTTAAAAGATTATAGACCAAGTTAATTTACTTGCTTGGCAACCCTGGAAGAGCCTAGGAGTGCCCTGGTGATTGTTTTCTTTCTGACTTTTGACTGCATTGTAATGGAAACAGCAGTAGTGATTTTGGCATTAGCAAGCTTATCTATGAAAACTTGGAAGAGGGGCTGGAGGTTCTAAAACTTACCCAGGCTAAAGACACAGTCCCTTTGCTGTAGCATGGAAATGTGAGAGCAGTAGTGTTGTGAGTGCAGGTGAATCTGAGGATTAGTTGGCTGGTTTGTTTTATAGCCAGCTGGAATGTGAGGCCCAGTAAAAGAGAGTATTCCAAAAGGAGGATCCATGAGTAATCCTGACAACAGAACCTAATGCTTATTTTTATCCATGCCATAGCCCCATATGCTTCATATCCTTTGTAAGTGCCAAGAAACTTCCCACCGAATAGAATAGCCTTAGCCTTCTAGGATTAGCTTTTTAAATGAGACATACCTGCTACAGCCTAAAAACTAACTCTTTCAGGCCTCCTTTTATGCAGCCCAATTGATGAACATTGCTTTCTCAGACCCTCTTCTTTTGTCCACTCACGTTTCTCACTAGATGAATACAGTTAGAGCTAAAATATGTTATTCTAGCTAATGAGATTTCTTTCTCTGTCCTGACTTCTTTCCTCCTCTAGAACTTGAGTTCCCAGACCATATAAGTGAATAAGAAGAGCTGGTGATTAACAGCTCTGCCTGGGATTTAAAAGCAAATGCCTGGGCCGGCCCTGTGGCTTAGTGGTTAAGTGTGTGCGCTCCGCGGTTAAGTGGCGGCCCGGGTTCGGATCCTGGGCGCGCACCGACGCACCGCTTCTCCAGCCATGCTGAGGCCGTGTCCCACATGCAGCAACTAGAAGGATGTGCAGCTATGACATACAACTATCTATTGGGGCTTTGGGGGAAAAATAAATAAATAAAATCATAAAAAAATAAAATAAAAGCAAATGCTTGGCTATAAATGAATGAATGCTTGACAAATGCTGTTATCTGAATGGAGACTGGTATCAAGTTTGTCTCTTCTATACCTTGTAATAAGAGCTTCAGTGAATATATGGGAGATTCAAGGCAACAATTAACTTTTAGCAGCAGACCGCTTGCAGGTTTAGCAGGTTGTGTAAATTACTCTTCTCCAGAGCGTGTTTTACTTTCTTACACTTTACTGTTTTTCTTAGACATTGAGGTTATTTCTTGCTGTTCCTTTGAACTTGAGGTAAAGGTATCATTTTCTAGTCCATGTGATGTGATGTTTTTCTGCATTTTTCCATAGGAGGAAGAGCTGCGCAAAGGTGGAGACCCCAAATATGCCCACTTGAATATGGATCTGCATGTCTTCATTGAAGTCTTTGGACCCCCATGTGAGGCTTATGCTCTTATGGCCCATGCTATGGAGGAAGTCAAGAAGTTTCTAGTACCAGTAAGGAAATCCACATCCTGTATCTTTTGAGCAAGAGAGAACTGGGATTTTGTGCTGTTGCCAAAGCAGGGGTTATCAGCAAAGGTCTATGCATATAACCTGACATTGCATACCAAAGTCTGCATTTGTGTTCATGTTTCTGAGGTGGTCCATTACTTGTACCTAGTTCTCAAAGCACTGTGCCTCAAGGCCACTCTACCCCTCCTTGTCTAATGTGGTTTTAGTTGTATACCAGTATCTGTTGTCCACAATGTGTCTGGCATTGTAACATCTGGTTAACAAAGATTTAACAGGATCTTTGCTTAGCTAAGTGTTTTGGTACTAGAGTGGAACCAGTAGGTTATGATGGGAAAATGACTAAGATGGTCATAAACCCCCTGCACTCAAGGGTTTATGTTCTAGACTCTAGAGGGTCTAGAGGATGACAGCAAGAAGCTCATATACTTATAGTATAGTGTTACTGGATTAAATTCTGACCTGGGTGCACTTAGGGCTTTATCTTCTGAAGGAGCTTATTCAAGTAGAGTTTGATTTGAAAGAGGCATGATTGTTACAGGCTTGACTGTTGATGATATTAAACAAATTGATGTGCAGCTCCTTTCAGAATATAACTAAGGCCCAGGAAGAGTTGAGACAGACCAAGTTACCTATCTTGCTTATTACCACCTGTTCAGAGGGTTCATTCTTTGAATAAGTAGAAAATGGTGCAATTTTTGCCTTTTTAGCAAGGCCTGGTAGTTGTCAGAGTTAACATACTATTGTTGAATATTTAATAACCAAGGATGAATCTGGAACCTTAAGAAGCATTTGGAATACTATTCAACTAGAATTGAGTAAGCATCATATTTCATCACTAAAACTAAGAGGAGATGAGATACAGTTCTTGGTTTTCTTGTGCATGTAAAATGAGGGAGTTGAAACTAAATGTGGTGTCAGAGGATTTGAGAATTGGTAGAGCAAAAATTTATAGGCAGTGTGTACCTATAACGCCGAGCCCCAAGGATTCCAACACTATCTCAAATGTCTCAGCAGCTGCTTTGCTTCCAAGTACCTTGTCTTCATTAGAACGTTCAACCTGAAACAGCCAATTTAAAACATCCTAGAGAAAAACTCAGAGCTGGTAAATTTTCCCTTGAGGGAATTCTTTTTACTCTTTTTGAGGTGTTGTATTGAAGCATCCTGAGCCACCCAGTTGCTGAAGGACTGTAGGGGAATGCTCATCTCCTCTTTGTCGTTAGTCTCAGCATATTTCTCAAAAAGAATAGGTTTACAAGGCTTCCATGTAAGTGGATCTTCAAAAAAGCTGCCTGCCAGGGAGATCTGGGCTTCCTCAGTGTTGATGTGGCAGTTGGAAGGATCTGAGCTAATGGAGTGTCGCTGGTCACTTGTGAGTCTAAGGGAGGAATAATGTGGGGCCGGCCCCGTGGCTTAGCAGTTAAGTGCGCGCGCTCCGCTACTGGCGGCCCGGGTTCGGATCCTGGGTGCGCACCGACGCACCACTTCTCTGGCCATGCTGAGGCCGCGTCCCACATGCAGCAACTAGAAGGATGTGCAGCTATGACATACAACTATCTACTGTGACTTTGGGGGAAAAAATAAATAAATAAAAATTATAAAAAATAGAAGGATGTGCAACTATGACATGCAACTATCTACTGGGGCTTTGGGGAACAAAAAAGGAGGAGGATTGGCAATAGATGTTAGCTCAGAGGCAGTCTTCCTTAGCAAAAAGAGGAGGATTAGCATGAATGTTAGCTCAGGGCTGATCTTCCTCACACAAAAAATAATAAATAAATAATAAATAAATAAATAAATAAATAAATAAAAAAGGAGGAGTAATGTGTAAGGTAGGAGGAGGTGAAGAGTTAAGTGGGGGCATTTCTCTGTGGTGACTAGAATCTTCTGTTCTAAAGCTGTATCCACCTGGGATGTATAAAAATGCTTGAAGTATTAAGACTGAATGGCTCTCATCAGGAAATACGTAGAAAGATTTGCAAATGGCATTTGACTCAATTCTCCCCTCTTGTGAGGAAAGAAAGGGAGCCTATTTTTTGCATCCATCACCCGAGCCCTATGTTTTCCCCTTAGAACCATTAACTGTACCAGAGAGGTTTCCTGGTACAGTAGGAAGAGCACTGGACTGGGAGCTCTATCTGTGTCATCTTGGACAAGTTATTATTTTACTTTTCTAAGCCTCAGGTTTCTTGTTCATCCCAAACGTTTGTTAAGTATCTGGTAGGTGACTAATACTGTGCTTGGGTCTGAAGTTACAGAAATGGCTCCTGAAGAGCTTACAATCTAGTAGAAAGACAATTCTAAAAAGATGTGGTAAGTGTTTGGGTAGAGAAAATTACATGGTGCTGTGGAAAAAGAGGAGGAAGTAGGGGTGGTGGCATCAAGAGAAAGTTTTTCAAAAGAGGTAATATTTTAGATTAAGTCTTATAAGAGTGAGTTAGAGTCCCTCAGTTGGAGAAAAAAGACGATATAGTCTAATGATTTAAAACCTAGCTTTTGGAGACAGGTAATTCTTTTTTTTTTTTCCCCCCAATAGTTCATTTCATTTTAGTACGTATGATTTTCTTCTATAATACCAAAATAGGCTTCTTACACATTGTAACTTGATTTATCTAATTACATTCCAGTAATGAGTTATAAAATGAAACTGAACTCAGAACTAAAAAGTTTCGCTTTTTAAAAATGTAGAGAGTTTCCATAAAATAAGTTTTATAGAAATTTAAGTTAAAAAGTTAATGCAGTGATTTCAGCTTACCAGGATTGAAGATTGTTTGCTTTATGAAAACCCTTATAAATTCCTTTAGTAAGTGATTTTTAAAGGTAACCTAAAAAATGTTATATAGGATGTTTTTTATAATACATCAGTCTGATTCTATCAGCAGGTCATAACCTGCCATGCAAAAATTACTGAAAAAATTCAGCAAAAATTATTGAAAATCATGCCTTGCTTAACTGTAGGACTGTGTAACTTAAATTTAACAAGAGTTCTAAAGAAATTATTTAAAACATAGACTAAATATGTAGGTGTTCTTGGCCTTCCAAGTTAGTGAGGACTTTAGTACCTTTTGATACATTTTTAAAAATACAATTTAGATGACAGCTAAGAGACCTATATAAATATAGGTTTCATCACACTTCAAGATGTAGTCCCTGTCCAACACAATAACTACATTTGATAAAAAATGTAAATATGATAGATAATAGAATATTCTTTATGCAATTCATAATAAAGTCTTCGAGGAAGTTAGAACATGTCTTGACTGTCATATATGAGATATAATTTACCAGGAATTATCCAATATGTGGCATTTTAGCTAATGTAGTAGTATTTGCATTGGTAATAGCTGGACTCAGGGGGCATCTAATCTCATTTCTGCAGGATTGTTAGAAAGATGTTACAAGACTACAGTAATAAATGCTCATTAAATTCATAGAACTTAAATTGCTAGTAAATAGGTGAGTCTTTAATAATTATGTTCACCTGTATTAAAACTGTATATATGAAATGGAAAAGTTTCAGTGTTTGTGACTTCTAATAAAATTTTCTGGCTTTGTTACAATACTAGTTAATTCAAATAAAACTTCTGAATATTCATATGTTTTCATGTTTAGAGATAAATGTGTATTTAAAGTAAAATGTTATTTCAAAATACTTAGATTCATGAATTTATGACATACTTTCACTTAGAGGAGTACTGTTGGATTAAAGAATTTGGAACACTGTTCTGAAAATAAGAAACAAAATAATCCTAAGGAAAATAGAGGCTATAGAGTTATTAAAAATTTTAACGATGTATACCAGCACACATAAGCAGGCTTAGGATATAAAGGAAACTATTGAAAGCAAAAAAGAAATATGTCATATTTCATGATAAAGGTTAAGTATTTTTTTCTAAGTTTCTATTTTGGCACTCATCTGTTTCATAATCTAGCTGTGAAGAACTAATTGCTCATCTTGAAACACTCATTGATGTATTTCATTGAAGGATTAGAGTTCTTATTTAGACTTTTCATCTTCAGTCTTTGGATCTGCTTATACTGCTTCCTCTTCCCCACAACACAATGCCCTCAATATATTCTCAGTGATTGATGGTGCTGTTGGTGGTAAGGATGGTGCTGAGGCTCTGGCATCAAGACAAATTTGAGGGAGACAGGTAATTCTGAATTCACATCTAGAGTCTACCACTTACTAGCTCTATGTCCTTAGGCTGGTTGCTTTATACTCCCTGAATCTGTTTTCCCAACTGTAAAATGGGAAGATTTGCCTACTTACTTCAGGGTTATTTTGAAGATTAAACTGAAAAATCTATATAAAGCTCATTATATAGTACCCAGTACATAGAGCTTAATTAATGGTAGTGGCTTTTACTATTCTAGGAAGAGGAAACTATTTGCAAGAATGGATGTGTAAGAGTATGCCAGGTTCTGAACTACAAGTTGTTCAGCATGGCTTGAAAGGAGGTTATACAGGGAGAAAGGATGGAAGTGGTCTGGAGAGCTAGGCAGGGACCACATCATGAAGAGCTTCATCTGATTAATGAGGGGTCTGACATCAAGACTTTCCTCAAAGAAGTGACAGGTAGAGTGCGATTTGACTTCAGAGAATGAATGACCTGAGACTTCATCTGGACTTTTAAAGCTTTTCTTTGTATCCAAGGCTCACGTGGGCTAGATGACTTCTCAGCAGAAGCTGGAGATGTTGCGCAAAACTCCTTCTCATTACCTTTCTTTTGCAGGATATGATGGATGATATCTGCCAGGAGCAGTTTCTAGAGCTCTCCTACCTGAATGGAGTACCAGAGCCCTCTCGTGGACGTGGGGTGCCAGTGAGAGGCCGGGGAGCTGCACCTCCTCCTCCACCTGTTCCCAGGTAAAAATAATGGAGAAAACCAGAAATAGGATGTAAATTTGACTGCTAGTACCATCTGTCTCTTAGTGATGCTCTTATCTCCAGCTTCGAAAGGGTCTCAGGATTTGTATATTGTATCAAGAGTGGAATTCTAGATCTTGGGTACTTTGCCCATAGTCAAGTGCAACAGTCCTGCTGAAACTTTTGGTCTTTTCATTTGGACAGTTGTAGCATTTTTCAATGGTCTCTGACTTTAGAATGTTATCTTTTGTGACTGAACTTTATGGAGTGTTCAGACTCTCCAAGGCAGTCCACTGATGAGACATTGATAGGTCCACTGTGGCGCCTGGGGAGTCTTCCAGTATGGGTCCTTTACCCACCATACATTTCTCCTTGTTTTAATAATAATCTACCCAAGGCATCATAAAATCTATCTTAACTCCAGAGTTTGCGAACAAATCTGAACATGAAAGTAGCCTATTTATAAAAATCTCCAGGGGCCGGCCCGGTGGCACAGCAGTTAACTTCGCACGTCCCGCTTAGGTGGCCAGGTTCGCTGGTTCGGATCCTGGGCGCAGACCTACTCACTGCTCATCAAGCCATGCTGAGGCAGCATCCCACATAAAAGAGCTATAACTCTACAACTATGTATACAACTATGTACTGGTGCTTTGGGGAGAAAAAAGGAAAAGAAAGATTGGCAACAGATGTTAGCGCAGGGTCAGTCTTCCTCAAAAAAGAAAATCTGCATTTAAGACAAACTTTCTTTTTGCAGGGGCCGTGGTGTTGGACCACCTCGGGGGGCTTTGGTGCGTGGTACACCAGTGAGAGGAGCCATCACCAGAGGTGCCACCGTGACTCGAGGGGTGCCACCCCCACCTACTGTGAGGGGTGCTCCAGCACCAAGAGCACGGACAGCAGGCATCCAGAGAATACCTTTGCCGCCACCCCCTGCACCAGAAACATATGAAGAATATGTAAGTTTGAACAGTGTACCATTTCCCAATACCTAGAAGATTGCCAAAGGAAGTTGAATGACAGGGCCTTGGCCCTTGACGTAGGTGGCAGGGACTGCTTGTAAGATTTGGAATCTTTCCTTTTCTCTTGCATTGAATGTTAAACTATGACAAGATTTTTCCATTTTAATCATGGTTTACTATATATGTGTGTAGATTAAACAGGAACTAAGCTGAGCATTGTTGTACAGTGTTTTACTAAGAGTCTTCCACTACTACTACTACTAATGCTAAAGTTCAACTTTATACCTTATTTCCTGCCCTCACTTGAAGGGGTTTTTTTGTTTGATTGGTTGTTTTGTTTTTTAAAAAATAACCCTTTCTTTCTTGACTATTCCACAGCAGGTGTTAACATTTTGGAGAGAATTCCTATGTTCTGTTAATGCAGAGCCTGCCATACTCCCATGGGATATAATTACCTTCCCTCCTCTCTGTGATTCTGACTTTCTGTTTCATTTTGTTCTAGGGATATGATGATACATATGCAGAACAGAGTTATGAAGGTTACGAGGGCTATTACAGCCAGAGCCAAGGGTGAGTCAAGCAATAGAAGTGTTGTTTCATATCCTAGGGATGGATGGGGGGAGTTGGAGGAATTGAGAAGTTTAGGCAGCACACATCTAAGGAGTAGTGAGGCTCACCTTTTGAGGGTATCTCTGCTTTTAACATCTGTAAGGCACGTACTTGGGTCTGCAAGTTTGATAACTGTGAATCTTAAATTATAGTGTGGAATCTGGGAATAGCAGATGAAAAATTCTTGAGCTGTGACTACATGGAAACAGAGGGAAAAATGCCTTTAAATTATTTTGATTTATTAAGAAATATCACAGCCAGATTAAAGTTGTATAAAAGTTTAAAAGGAAACTAAAATCCTACTACTATAACTTAGGTTCTTTTCTGCACTTTTCTTAAAAAACATTTTTTATGTGTGTGTGTATGTATCTTATCTGTGATTCCTTGAAAAGGAGTCTTATAATTCTACAGTGGGGACAGAACAGTTCTTTTTGTGTTTGTTTATTCTCTTCCAGTGAACCCTATGAATGTATGTGTACGTACAGTATGGTTAAGATGGTCAATTTTGGATTGTGCTTTTTTCACTTTAAATTGTGTGGCATCCACTTTTCTTTGCTATAGTTGTCACAATTTTTTTATGAGTGCATAGTGTATACATGTTTTGGACATATTTTGTGGTTTGGAGATGGGGCAGAATGAGCATTTTCCTGTATCATATGCACAGTAAAATGATTGAAATATGGAATTATTTGGGAGAGAGGTGAAACTGAAACATAGTTGCTATATAGCTCTCTAACACTCTGTCTTTGGCTTTCAGGGACTCAGAATATTATGACTATGGACATGGGGAGGTTCAAGATTCTTATGAAGCATATGGTATGTCTTTATTTCTGTGGTGGGGCAGAATGTGCAAGTAAGTGCCTGGGATAATGCTGGTGACTGGGTTATTGGGTGTCAGACAATCACACACCTAAGAGGAAACGTTTAGAAGACCAAGATGTTGCTAGAGGTGACAATAGGAGTCCTACTCTTATTTAAATTTTGTGGTGTGCGGTAGAAAGAGGAACTGCTAAAGTGAGGTAGGGGTGCTGTGCACACGGCCTAAACCAGGGCTCATGTCCAGCTTGGCCTGGTTGGAGCAGCAGACTTGTAAGCTGATGTTGATTTTTTTCCTGCTTTAGGCCAGGAGATGGCTAGGCCTCAGTTACGTTGCTGGCCCTTTGCTGCTGATACCTAGGTCACATTGGTGGATAAGAATTCAATCATATCCAACTCTACTTTTCTGCCCCACCTCATTTTAAAAAACAACTTTGGATCTCATTGAAAAGAATCTCAATGTGGAGGAAATGCTAGCTGAAAGGGACCTAGATGGCAAGTAGCTAGCCAGAGCCAGTTACGGGCAAGAAGAGGATCTATTAGGCTCAGAGTAGAGGCTGGAGCCAATTCAGTGCAGTACTTGCACCAGGCTCTTTACTCTCCTGGAGACATCTCAGCTCGGTTCTTGATCCAAAGAGAGCTAGAGGCTGGAATGGCAGCAGGACCAAACTGCCTTCCCTGAGGTTTGGTTGAAAACACATTGCTCAAGAGTGTCCTCAAGAGCCAGTTATGGCCCCATGTTAATGGGCCCCAGAGGGAGTGCCATGTGGCAGTGAATGCAGAGAGAGCAGTGTTTTAAATGTGAGGTATTCTCAATATACCTAAAGGAATTCCAGAATCCTTGGCAAGGGGCTTGGCAATTGACAGTTCATCTTAAGATACTAGTTGACAGTCTCCTGTTACCCCTAGCCAAAAAAGGGAGCTTCTTAGGGCCTCCCACTGACAGACAAGCTGAGCTGAACTCCTCAGCACAGTATGTAATAGCCAATCAGCTGCTTATCCAGGGAGACAGTTTTTACCAGTTCTAGCTAAATGGTACTGGACAGTTGCCATCAGTAACACTGCACTGCTCATATGCCACTATTTAGAAGAGCGGTATGATTGCCTCCGGCTATTTCCCTCCATCCATGAGGCAGCACAATGGGGCCTCTGTATGTGTTTGACTAAATCGCATTTCTGTTTTGCTGGAGAAAAGACTGGACTGAAAGGGGCAGGCTGCTCCTTGTGCTCCTGGTATGATGTTGCCACGGTTAATCTGTTCTGATTTCTGCTTTTATAAACAGAATTAGAAAAATAAACCGTCGTCTTGGCACCGAAAAGCCACTTGGAAAGTGATGGACGTATCTATTATATTAGGGGTATAAACAGGCTTAGATAGGGTTCTTTGCGACTTTAGATCCATATAGGGATTTTAGACTTATAGGGATGGAGGCAGATGTTTGTGAATGCAGGCAGCTGGAGAAATACTTCAGGAATGAACTGGCATGGGCAAAGTATGGGGGTGAGTGGGATGAATAAAGCAACTCATTTTCATAAGAGGTCAGTTCTAAAAGTAAGTGATCATCTCCCTCAGGCTTTTTCCTGTCACAAAGGAGAACCATTCGAGAATGTCAGCCATGTCGTCTGGCTTCTCTGGACTATTGGCATATGAAAGGAGATAATACATTCTCCTAATCAGTGCTGTAAACAAATTTAATTTTATTTCCCTCTGCCAGAGCAGTGGACCAGCTCTGCTGGTGGGGGGCCTCATGAAATGTGGCCCTTGCTTACTTCTCCTCAGGGAAACCTGACTTGCTGTTGCATGGGAAGGGAGCTACCTGCTTCCAATTCGAAAGACTTCGGATGTTGTCACCTTACCTGAGGCTCTCTGCCAGATTGCTTTGGGAACAGGAAAAGGCATTGCAGACCCTTACCAAGATGTGTTTCCTGACTATCTCAAGCACAGTGTTGGGTTTATCCAGTTTTAGGGGCGGCAGTATAGATCATGTTGCCTTTGGAGAGCCTCTTTGCTAGAGACTACTTTAAGCCCTTTCTGTTTCCTTCGGTCCATCCATTCAAAACTGCCCTATAGTTGGGAAATTCCCTAAGCTGCTCAGGAGGGCCAAGCAGAGTGGAAAGCAAGGACCACCTGGGAGGTGGCAAGACACTTGAAGCAAAGCAGTGTTTTTTGGTGATCTTTACCAGGTGACATACCCCTGCTCCTCTCAGAATGCCATTGGCATGTGGTTTATAAACTGTTCTTGCTTTCTCCACAGGCCAAGACGACTGGAATGGGACCAGGCCATCGCTGAAGGCCCCTCCAGCTAGGCCAGTGAAGGGAGCATACAGAGAACACCCATATGGACGTTATTAAAAACAAACATGAGGGGAAAATATCAGTTATGAGCAAAGTTGTTACTGATTTCTTGTATCTCCCAGGATTCCTGTTGCTTTACCCACAGCAGACAAGTAATTGTCTAAGTGTTTTTCTTCGTGGTCCCCTTCTTCTCCCCACCTTACTCCATTCTTAACTCTGCATTCTGGCTTCTGTATGTAGTATTTTAAAATGAGTTAAAATAGATTTAGGAATATCGAATTACTTTTTTAAGTGTGTAGATGCTTTTTTCTTTGTTGTTTAAATATAAACAGAAATGTACCTTTTATAATAAAAAAAGAAGTTGAGTAAAAAAAAAAACCACAAACCTGTTAGTTTCAAAAGTGACATTGCTTGCTTAAAGGTTCTGAAGTTAAGGCTTGTTAACTTTATCTTAGTTTTGATTTGAGGCATCCCGTAAAGTTGTAGTTGCAGAATCCCAAACTAGGCTACATTTCAAAATTCAGGGCTGTGTAAGATTTAAAATCACAAACGTTAACGGCAGTAGGTGCCACCGTGTAAAAGTGAGCTCAGACGTCTCTAAAAATGTTTCCTTTAAAAGCACATGGCGGTTGAATCTTAAGGTTAAATTTTAATATGAAAGATCCTCATGAATTAAATAGTTGATGCAATTTTTAACGTTAATTGATTTAAAAACAACAACAACAAAATTAGGTTTGTAAAACTGAACTTTTTCATTATGTGGGTTTTGAAATCTAGCCCCAGACATACAGTGTTGAGAGATACTTAGCGGGGAGTAGGTTTTGAAGAGGTTGATTGGGGGAGAGGGGCTGGCCACCTGAGTTGAATTTGATGCAGAGGTTTTTAGCCACAAACAATCTTTCTGTAATAGTACTAATAATTAAAGTTTCAGTATTTAAAAAGACAAAGTATTTTGTCCATTTGAGATGCTGCACTCCATGAAAAGCTCACTTGGACACTGGGGCCAAAAGCTGATGATTTTCTTAAGTTGACGGTTGTCAATACTGAACTGTTCCCAAGGTAGTTAGTCAAGTATGTCTCAACACTAGCATGATATAAAAAGGGACACTGCAGCTGAATGAAAAAGGAATCAAAATCCACTTTGTACATAAGTTAAAGTCCTAATTGGATTTGTACCGTCCTCCCATTTTGTTCTCGGAAGATTAAATGCTACATGTGTAAGTCTGCCTAAATAGGTAGCTTAAACTTATGTCAAAATGTCTGCAGCAGTTTGTCAATAAAGTTTAGTCCTTTTTTAATCAAAGTAAATGTGATGAATTGTCATTTTTTTGGGTGGACAATAAAATAGTTTTCTCTTTCAAATAAACTTAAATTAACTCTAAAGTTAATGGGCTTGTTAAAAGTTGGAGACATTCTTAAAAGTGGTGGGGGGGATTTTATTTTAAGTTTACCAAAAAAAAAGTTTATGGAGTTGTTAAGTTTTAGTTTAAAAATAACCAAAGCTTTTTCACCCCCTGGAAGTTGTTGAAAACAGTTTTAGCCAATCCTATCATAAGCTCTAATTTCCGAAGAGAAAAACTCAATTAAGCTGAAAGTTAGAATGGTTTCCATACATAGGCCTCAATATTGAAAGTGCCAGCCACCCTAGTTTGCACCTTCTGTAAAGCCCCTAGGTGCCCCTAAGAGTGACACCAAATCATCTTTGTGATCTTGGAAAAGGGTAGCACTGCCTGCCTTTGATAAGACAATTCAGCAAACCCTGGATGCCCTTAAGGGTTTCCCTTCCAATCCCAGAAATGCTGTTAACAAATCAGCTGGGCTGGGGCAGGATCTGGCATGATAGGCTGGCTCTGAACTCCCTCTTGAGAGACCAAGAGGGCAAATGATGGAATTGGTTGGCCCTCTTTCCACTCCTCTATGTTAATTCTCAGGTTCTCATGTCTTCCCTAAGGGAGCCACCTAAACTGCTCGGGGGTGAAAAATCCTCTTGTATGCAGTGCCAAGCTGCCTGCAGCAGTGCATGATGGACATTTTTTTTCTTTTTAAAACACACCAACAAAAAAATGTATTTGTAGATTGTGATAAAGTGTAAATAACTGAATTTTCAACCATGGTTTGAAGTCAGCTTTCAGGGCATTATGTCTTGTTTTGATGAAAAGAGATCACTCTATACCCCCCTTTTTAAAGGAAAATTATCGCAAGAGAATCAGGATGTGTAAAGCTAACATGCATCGCAAAAAACCAAAGGTAACCTAAATGTCTGATTTTAATAGCACATATTTCTCTTTTACATAAACTGTGACAGCAACTTGCATAAACAATTCTTTAGCTGTTAATTTTAATGTTAAAACTTTGCAAAACTTGTTTAATAAAAATAGCTGTAAAAAGAAAAACCATATGCTGCCACATAAATTAGCCATAACTCTTAATAATCCTGCCCATCACAAGTGAACTGTAATGTAACCTGGGCACAAAGTCTGACATCTTAAATGACACGTTGTTAAAATTTCAATGACTAGTTTAGACCTGCTGCTCCCCAAAGTAAAGCTTTCTGCTCAGCTATTTTAAAATGTACAAGGATGAGCCCCTCTAGGTCCCCCGTATTGATATTCACAATGAAACGTTACTTAAAATTTCTTTAAAGTTGCATGACTCTCTCCTGTAATGTGTAAACTGCATGCAGGATCTCTATCTTTTATTTTGTGTCTTTAAAACTTCCTCTTCAAAAGACTGATCTCTTGCTTCTCCATTTTCAGATGATTGAAAACTCCTGAGACATTTTCTGGAGTAGAATGGGTAGTGAAGACCCATGTCAGGTATGTTAAGGTGGCTTTTTATTAAGGATGTGAGACTTTTTACCCTAGCTATAAAACAGTTTTGCCAGGAGGTGGCCTGGGGGTGATCAATGAGGGAATCTTTCTTGCATGTCGTTTGTACCATATTTACAACATGACCATGCTTATATGTTGGTTTACAGTCCATATTGAATTTACTTGTAATGACCAGGTAGTGTCTATTTATATCTTTTGCATCCCACTCTATGCTGTCAATAACCTGATGAGGCAGTGTTTCATTTGGAGTTCATTGGTTGTTAGCACCAAAGTGACTGGCTAATGTAAATAAAAAGGCATTTATTGGAAGGATGTCAGGGGCTCAGAAATTTAGTGTGAAGGCTAGAAATTCTGGCTTGGGAACCAGAGTGGCTGCAGAGAACTGGAACAGTAGTGGTAGACCACAGGAATGGTCCTGAAGCCAGGACTAGTTGCTTAGGTGCTATTGCTGGAAGAAGTAAACTCTAGCCATGTTTGGTTTCTTTTTCCCTTTATTCAAGATTCAAGTTCTAGGGAGGTAATGTCAGACTGGATTAGCCTGAGTCACATGTCCATACTTTACCATTATGTAGTATTCCTCAAAAGGAAGTCAGGGTGTTATTAGGAAAGGGAAATGGATATTGGGCAGCCAGAAAACAATTGTCCAGTAATACCATATTTTACAGAAGAAGTGACTGAGACTTAATAAGGTTAAGTGACTTCCAAGGGTCACACAATTAGTATGGTTAGTAATCAAGCCTGAGTTTGTGTGTTGCCAGAACCTGACATCTTAATTCTTCTACTCTCCTGCTCTAATCTAAGGAAGGGCTATTTCTCACACTTAGGAGACTCCTGGTAGGGATATTCTGTTGTAAGAGAAAGGAAATGGAACCTGACAAACCTAGAGTTGAATCTGCGAGCTGTGTTTTGTTTACTGACCTAAAACAAATCACTTGTCTTATTTCCACATCTAGGAAAGAAGATAAGGATAATGTACACGTTACAGTAGTTAGTGAACTGAAGGAGTTCTGATATGTATAAGGCCAACCATTCAGTGCCCTATACATGGTAAATATTAGTGTTCTTTCCCTAAGAAAGTTTAGCCCCTTGGTTTGGGTAGTTGGGGGCTCTGTGAGCCTTCCTGTTGCTTGAAGCCATCAAGGAACTAACTGGATGTTTTTTCCCTCTGCCCCTGAGTGAGTTGTTAGGGTTAGGATGGCACTGAGCAGACAGGATCTAACTAGGCAGGCCAAAGGCACATACAGCCTTTGACGGTGAAATCTGCCTTCTTGGAGATCATTTATTCCAAATCTCCCTCTCAGCCAGGAGCCTCTGAGATCTGGAGACTTTTAAGGAGGGCCACGTATATTAAGCATGGTTCTGAGCACCCAGGAAATCCTGAGTTTGATGTTAGTCACACAAATGGCTAGGAAATTTTAAGGACAAGTCCCTGAGTGCAGGAAATTTAGTCTCAACTCTTCCTGGAGTAGTCTTAAGAGCAGAATTTTGGAGAAACTTCTGTCTTCATTTGGCCTCTAATTTGTGCTTGGAAAGGCAGGTTCCATTGTTGGCAGACCCAGGCCTGCCAGTGGTCTGCCTATTCTGGGTGTCTAGCTTAGTCAGATGGTCCCAGTGTTTTCTGTGGCTTTCTGTCACTACCTGTGAACTTTTACTACAGTTCTATAAGCTTTAAAGACAGGCAAGATTGGGGACCTGTCCTAACTCTGCCTCATCATAGCCTTTGTCTTTGTTTTGACAAAAACAAAAGCCTTAACCCCTCTCTGTGTCTCATTTTTTTTATCATCAAATGAAGTTGATGATGATAACTAACATTTATCACTATGTGCATCATAATATCCTGAGCAGTTAATCAAGGTTATCTCATTTGGTCCTCTCTACCTTTTTCTTTTTAAGTTGAGATAAAATTCATATAACACAAAATTTACCATTTTAACCATTTTAAAGTATACAGTTCAGTGGTTTTTAGAATATTCACAATGCTGTGTAACTATCATCACTATTTAATTCCAGAAAATTTCTGCTACCCCAAAAAGAAATCTCGTACCTGTTAGTAGTTACCCCCAATTCTCCTCTCTCTTCAGCCCCTGGTAACAACTAACCTACTTTTTGTTTCTATGGATTTGCCTATACTGGACATTTCATACAATTGGAATCGTATAATATGTACCTTTTGTGGTTGGCTTCTTTCACTTCACGTAGTATTTTCAAGGATCAACTATGTTATAGTGTGTATCAGTACTTCATACTAGTGATAAGAAACATATTACTTCTCCAAAGTAGCCTATTTCATTTAAGGCAGTTCCAAGTATTAGAAGTTTTCCCTCATTTTGAGTGAGTCACTCCAGTAACTTATACTGGTTCTACTTTGGACCCCTGAAGGAATATCCTTTCAAGCATTTGAAGATAATTTTCATTCATGTTTTTTTCCCAGCTCTAAAAATTTTTTACTGAACTTGCTAGATCTGATTTTCAAGAAAAACTAGAAATTTGGATTTTCTATCCTGGTAGTTGTTTAATATTTGCTCAGATTTGTAGTCCCTGTAAAACATCTGCTGCAAGCCAAATGCTGCCCGTAGCCTACCATTTTGCAGCCTCTCGTTAGCCTCTGTTGATAGAAATTAAAGGACATGTTAGGATTGTTGAGATATAAGTCATAGCCCGTACTGTTCACCCGTTTAAAGTGTACAGTTCAGGGGCTGGCCCCGTGGCGTAGCGGTTAAGTGCGCACACTCTGCTGCTGGCAACCCGGGTTTGGATCCCGGGAGCACACCAACGCACCACTTGTCGGGCCATGCTGAGGCGGCATCCCACATAAAGTGAGGAAGGTTGGCACAGATGTTAGCTGAGGGCCAGTCTTCCTCAGCAAAAAGAGGAGGATTGGCATGGATGTTAGCTCAGGGCTGATCTTCCTCACAAAAAATAAATAAAGTGTACAGTTCAGTGGTTTTTAGTATATACAGAGTTGTACAGTCATCACAATCAATTTTAGAACATCTTTGTCACCCCAAAAAAGAAGTCCCATAACCTTTAGCCATCTCCCCTCAATCTACTTATCTTCTCCAGCCCTGAGTAACCACTAATCTACTTTCTGTCTGTATCGACTTGCTTTTTCTGGGCATTTCATGTAAATGGAATCATACAGTATATGATCTTTTTTGACTGACTTCTTTCACTTAGCATAATGTTTTCAAGCTTCATCCACGTTGTAGCATGTATCGGTACTTTGTTCCTTTTATTGTCAAATACTTTTTCATTGCATGCATACGCCACATTTTATTTATCCATTCACCTGTTGACGGACCTATGAGTTGTTTCTGCTTTTTGGTTTTCATGAATAATACTACTGTGATCATTCATGTACAAGTTTTTGTGTGGACATGTTTTCAGTTTCTTGGGTATATACCTAGGAGAGGAATTGCTGTGTCATATGATAACACTATGTTTAACTTCTTGAGGGACTGCCAAACTGTTTTCCACAGAGGCTGCACCATTCCCACCAGCAAGCTGTGAGGTTTCTAATTTCTCCATATCCTCACCAACCCTTGTTATTTTCTGTTTTGTTTATTATAGCTATCCTGCTGGGTGTGAATTGGTAGCTCATTGTAGTTTTGATTTGCATTTCCGTAATGATTAATGTTGTTGAACATCTTTTCATGCGCTTATTCACCATTTGAATATCTTCTTTGGAGAAATGTCTATTTAAATCTTTTGCCAATTTTTAAATTGGATTGTTTGTCTTTTATTATTGAATTGTAAGTGCTTTATGTATTCCGATACTAGACCCTTACCAGATTTATGATTTTGCAAGTGTTTTCTCCCATTCTGTGGGTTGTCTTTGTTTTCTTTGAAACACTAAAGATTTTCATTTTGATGAAGTCAGATTTATCTGTTACTTTCTTGTGTTGCTTATGCTGTTGGTGTCGTAAGTAAGAAGCCATTGTCTCATTCAGGGTCCTGAAGATTTGTACCTGTTTCCTTCTAAGAGTTTTATAGTTTTAATTCTTAAACATTTAGGTCTATGATCCATTTTCCGTTAACTTTTATATATGGGGTGAGGTGGGGGTTTCATATTCATTCTTTTGCACGTGGATACCCAGTAGTCCAAGCACCATTTATTGAAAAGACTACTGTTTCCTCGTTGAATGATCTTGGCACCCTTGTCGGAAATGAGTTGACCATAGATGTATATATATATATACTGCCTTTTGAAATAGGTATTACTTAAAGTGATTAATGGTATTACTTAAAGTGATTAATACAATTTCTGGCATATGGTAGCTACTCAATAATAAATCATAGCTGATTGGGTTTCTTTGGCATCTCTAAGAGTTAGTAAGTGGTGGGGCTGGGATTTGATCCCAGGTATGGGTGACTCCAAATCATGTCTTTATCCTGTGCATTATACTGCATGCTGCTGAAGTGGAAATGAGGCTGTTCTAGCTGCCATGCTGGCCATATGTAGTTCTCCAGAGGCTCAGAGGCTGAGCCTCAACATGCCCTTCTCCGACCGTCAACCTCCTTTGCACTTTTCCCCATCTCCCTCCAGGGTTTCCGTGGAGCTTCCAGGTCACTCTTGGTAATGAGAGTTGCTGCTAAAGGAACACTCTTTGCCCTTCCTTTCCTAGGAATATGGCAGTTATTCAAATAGCCTTAGGATTTGTCCACTCTTGCTTTCTCTCCCACCACTTCCCACCCTCTCCCCCAAGCTAAGAGTGAAGGTAAAGATGCATCAGCAGCTGCTAGGACTTTCTGGCCACCAAGGATGAAACAGACTCAGATTGTGTTTTGTTTCAGGAACAGCAGCCTGAGAGTTGACACCCAAAAGACTTCTTGCCTACACATATGCAGAGTGCTCCTGAACCAAGTGAACAAGGGGGATAGAAGTGACAGTGGTGGATGTTTTGCTCAGGTTTTTGAAACTTAAGTACTCCCTCCCTGGCCTGAAGTTCTATGTCCCCCCAAGTCTTTGCCAAAAGATCATTTCTGGGTTAGAATGCAGAAAGCAGCACATGGGCTCCCTCTTTCTTAATGTGTTCTCGTGCTTTGTGTGCCAGTATACAGGCTGCTGTTTACTGGCAGTGTTACTATTAAGTGGTCATTTTCATTTTTTTCTCATTTTATTGCTTCTCAGTCTACTCCCTTTCATTAATCTTGAGCCCATTTTTTAAAAGGAGGAGAAAGTGACATAGGGAAATAGGCAGCTTTGCCTGACTAAGGGAGAAGAGAACTCAATTTGAATGCCTACTTTGTGTTCTTATTTTTGTAAATGAGGCAGCTGATACTAGGAGAGGTGAAGTAATTTCCCACAGTTGCATAGCAAGTTGTGGGGGAGTGCATATCAGTGTTTTTATACACCAGAGTCCATTCTCTATGCTGAAAGCGTGCTGCTTCTATAAGATAACACCACCATAATTCATTGACACTGAGGCCATTTATTATAAGACATATCATTAAGTACTGGAAAGAAAGAAAAAACAATGCCAATTAAACCAACACAGTGGTTTATTTTCTTCTGGAGTGTAAGATGCATCGTGATTTCAGAAATGTTAAAATCTGGAAAAAAATGTATTTTAGCTACTATTACGTTTTGTCAGTTCTAACATTTATTCTTTATTATGTGCCATGCACTATCTTCTTCACCTGTAAAGTAGCTATTATTATCCCATTTTTACACAGTGATGAAACTGAGTCCCATAAAAATTAAATAACTTATCAAGGTCATGCAGGTGGTAAGTAGCAGAGCTGGGATTCAAGCTCAAGCAGTCTGATTTCAGAGTCTGTGATCAATCTCAACTACTAGGTCATACTGGAATTTAGAATGAGTTTTACCTGTCAGCCAGAATCATCCCAGGGAGCCTGTACAGTCATTCTCTATCCTGGAAGAAGGCTTCTTCTACAGGAATATTATTACTAATGCAGTGAGCATTTGCTGAGGCCACTTAGGGCATTATGCTGGCTGTGCTGGGTCATTGGTCTACATCAGTTCATAATCTCTGCCTTCAAGAAACTCAGTCTAATGGGAGAGAATAAGTCTTAAATAGTTACAGTAGTGTGTGATCGTGTTCTGTTGCTGAACTGAATACCAGGGAGCTTGGAGGAGCTGTCTGAGAAAGGCTTAGGAAACATCAGAGAGGGAGAGTGACATTTAAGTCGAATCTTAAAGGATAACTAAGGATTTTCCAGGCAGACAGTTAGAGTAGCATAGCACTTTATTATGGCTTTAAACAGACTGATTTCAAGTTCTGCCTCCTCCAAAGCTAACTAGCTTTGGAACTTTAGGTGAGTTATCCTCTCTAAGTCTCAGTTTCATCATATGTAAAGTGAGGGGATAATATCATTTGCTTCACAACATTGTTGTGAAGATGGAGTGAAACTAGCATGTAAAACATTCAGCATAACATGTAGTAAGCACCCAATAAATGTTAGCTATAAATCGAGGCTAGAAGAGTAGGCTAGTGCTGATTTTGAAAAGCTAAATGTTAGGCAAAGAATTTGGACTTGTTTCTAAAGTTTAGGGAGCTATTTAAGGCCTTAAGCACAAGAGTGACTTGAACACTCCTGTGTTCACTATTGTGCTGGCAAGGCAGGAAAACAGGGAAGCAGAAGAGAAAAGTCTTCCGTAAAGTGGCCCCCGTTCCTTTGTGGGAGAGTGAAGAGACATTCCCCCATCACTTTGCCTTCCTTCTGCTTTCCCTGTTGCCTGAAGGCCGTTTGGTTCTTAGATTTTTCAGATAGATTAATCATCTCTCCTCTCAGATATTTGGACTATTGGAGGGTGGAGTGTTAGGCCTTCGCCATGTGTTAAGGGAGTCTTCCCTTATCCTATCCCTTTCACCCACCCTGTGATTTAGAGACCAAAACTCTTGTGAGTCTCCACTGATAGAAACTTTGCTCTTAAGGAATTGTTACACAAAGCTTTGCTTCACCACTCTTAGGTCCTGAATGAATGAAATTTCTGCCTCCGTTTTAAGCTCTTAATTCTGTGCTAACTCTGTCCTGGGAGTATCATATGCAGCATCCCATTTAATTCTCACAAACAACCCTGTGAAGCGATGATTATCCTGGGAAACTGATGTGTACAGGGTCCAAGAACTGAAGTTTAGACACAAGTCTTTCTACTGCCACTTAGCTGCCTCCTGGTGTCTCCTCTGTACCTAGAGGAGATCAGCTTACACTGAAAGTAGTTCGGGGCTTTGGCGTACAGAATGGGTTGCCCCTGGCTTGGTTTCCAGATTCCTGAAGTTAAAAGAATTGGATCCTTTTAAGCCCTCCCTCTCTCTCTCTCCAGACCCTCATGTACCTCTTGCTCTCCAGATTAATAGTCGTTGCATGTTTAAAGCTAGCAAGCATCTGATGAATATTTAATAGGCTTGAGCAGACAGGCTGGATACAGCTGTCTGAGATAGCAGCTGTTGGGGGGAGGGGGAGGAAATGCACTGCACTGCGAAACTAGTGTTCTTTTGTTCCCCAGCCTAGCCCTTGTAGGCCCTTTAGGAGCAAAGGCCCATGGTGAGCACTGTACCCTAGTCCTATTGTGGCCCAATTGCTGCTGTGGGCTCCCAGGGAGGCTGCATTCAAGCAACAGATCAAACCCTTTTTGGGGAGTGATGGGGGGGCAGATATGTTCACTGATATCTAGAATCACTTTTCCAGCCCCGGGGCTGGAGGTCTTCTACTCCATAACCTGTTCTGACTCTGAGGCTGAGAATGTGTTCTCATCCAGTGTTCTGCCAGCTGTAGCTCTCTTTTCTGAAGGGAGAGAGACTTGTATCTGGACGGGACTTGAATTTCATAACATGGTACTGGGGTTAGGTTCTTGACATTCCTTAACTACAAATGCTGCAACCTCTCAGCGGGAGGTGTACTTCTCATTCCTAGCCTAAGCTGTGGTGGTTATCTTTGGCTACATCTTAGCCAGGGAATGGGCAGGTAGGAGTTCTCAGACAGGACACAAGCCATCCCTGTGCTTCCCCCCACCTAGGTCTAGGAGCTTTTTGCTTCAAGGAGGCCTCATTATTTCCAGGGGAGATTGGGGGAGGTCATGGGGATTCCTGAAGAAAGCTCATTTGAGAGGTTTCCAGGCAGAGTGAGGTACAGTCAGGCTATCAGCCCAGATTTTTTTTTTTTCTTTTTTTGTGAGGAAGATCAGCCCTGAGCTAACATCTGCCAATCTTCCTCTTTTTTTTGCTGAGGAAGACTGGCCCTTGACTAACATCCGTGCTCATCTTCCTCTACTTTATATGGGATGCCACCACAGCATGGCTTGACAAGTGGTGTGTCAGTGCGCACCCGGGATCCGAACCGGTGAACCCCGGCCACCGCAGCGGAGTGCGCGCACTTAACCGCTTGCACCACCGGGCTGGCCCGTCAGCCCAGATTAATCACCTAGTAATTGCCAGAAATTTGGGCACTATTTCTGTTTTTAATACTGCGTTAAGGGCCGGCCCTGTGGCGTAGCGGTTAAGTACACGCGCTTCCCTGCTGGCGGCCCGGGTGCGGATCTCGGGCGTGCACCGATGCACCACTTGTCAGGCCATGCTGTGGCGGCGTCCCACATAAAGTGGAGGAAGATCAGCACGGATGTTAGTGAAGGGCCAGTCTTCCTCAGCAAAAAAGAGGAGGATTGGCATGGATGTCAGCTCAGGGCTGATCTTCCTCACACACACAAAAAAAATACTGCATTAAGATGCCCAAATTAGCTGTTCCCTTGTCAGCCTGTGGGACCCACCTTGGCCCTCCTCAGGATAGCCAGTCTCTTCCTCCCCAGGCACCATGTGTGAGAACTTGAGATAAAAGAGTTTGGGTTCCGATACAGGGCTAATTCTTCTCTAGGTCCTCTGGCTCCTGCAGCCTTCATCCTTCCTGTTCGTGGCCCAGCTTTGAGTCTAAAATGGGTGCTCCCCATCTCAGGCTCTCTGAGGTTGGAATGTAGGAAACAAACTCTGCATCTGTCTTTGAGAGAGAGAAATACCTTCTGCCTCTGATAGGATTCTTCATGAGCTTCTCTCCAGGGATCAGTACAAATGACCCCTTTCATTCATTTTTTTTAATACATTCACTGTTATAAATTGGAACACCTACTGTGTGCTAGACACTGAAGATTCACTGGCAAGTGAACAAGATAAAATGGTCCCTGACCTCATGGAGCTTATGTATATTTGAGGAGATAGACACTAAACAGATATTAATCTCATAAATAACATAAATCATTTCAGTTGTGATAAGTGCTGTGAAAGAGAAGAATAGGGTGCTATGAGGGCATACAACAGGGAGCTAACCTAGCTCTGGGGTTTTCCTTGAGGAAATGATGCTTAAGCTGACCTCTAAAGGAAAAGTTAAGTAGGCAGAGGGTTTGGGAGATGGTTTGGGGAAAGGACATGAAGCATATTGTAGGCAGAGGGTAGGACTGAGGCAGGTTCAAGGTGAGGTAGGAATCTGGACCTTATTCTGAGGTCATCACTGAAGACCATTGAATCCATGAGAGAGGGGTAAGGAATGACATGATTACCAGATTTCTGCTTTTTAAACTTCACTTGCTCCTGAGTGGAGAGTGGATTATGGGAACCTATTAGGAAACTTTTTTGCATTGGTCCAGACAAGAAATGAGAAAAACGTAGTAGGGTGATATCAGTGAAAATATAGAGAAGTGAATGCATTCAAGAACTTTTAGGAGATAGAATAAACATTATTTGGTGATTGATTAGATGTGGAAGAAGAGGGAGGTATTAAGACGGGCTCCCAGGTTACTGGCTTGAACACTGGGGAATGGTAGTGCTGTTTTTTTTTTTAAGGTGGGGAGGCACTACTACAGTCTTTGGCATGAGATCAGGGCCCTGTTCTGTGCCCTAGCCTTAGGGTGTGTCTCTCCTGTGGATGACCCTGAGTTTTGGGGGCTGGAATGAACCCCTCATAAGGCCAGAAGAGATGGAGCCCTCAGCCTAGAATTAATAGCTATGGGAAGAGGCGTATTTCCTCATTCTCTTTCTTCCAAAGGCTTTAAAGCTCTTTGTTAATCTTTTATCTTTTTCACATCTCTGGGAGAGCAGAAATCATTTCCCCTTTATATAGCTGGAGGCCCCAAAGCTTGTATGGCTGAAGGCCCCAAAGGTTTAGTTGATTCTGCCCTGGATCACTCAGCTCCAGCGTGGCCGGGGATGGGACGTAGGAGGTGTGAGTCTCCATTTTCACTGCCTGACTGACAGCAAAAAGAGAGCTCATAGGCTGTGGACTTCTGTTTTCTACCCATCTGTGTCCCTAGAAACCTTGTACTGAATGAAACAATTGGAGTTCTGCTGTGGGCTGGGGAGATATAAGGGAGGCAGCCTGGCCAAATGGGAGGCTGGGAAGCGCCCGTGATATGCCAGCTTCATTTCTTAATTTTCTACCTGTGTCTTTGCAGCGATCAGAGGACTCTGGAAACCAGGAGAGCTGCCTGCTGTGTCAAGGCTGGCCTGAGGGCATTTGCTGAGCACAGAGAAACCCAGGAGCGGAGATCCACAGTCTTTTCCCACCCCACCTCTTGATCTGTTTGATTTACCCACAGAAAGCCAGCCAGGATCCCCTGAGAGAGTCTCTAGGCCCAGAATGGAGTCCTCAGGACTGCAGGGGACTGTGAGGCTAACAGTTAAACCTGCTCAGGACTTCAAAGAGTTGAAGGGGGACTGACAGTATCCCCAGCATGGCCTCCTAGATCTGAATAAACTGGCAGTCCTACTGTGTCTTTCCCAGTTTGCCTGCTTCCCCTTAGCTTCCACTAGAACTAGCTGGAATACCCCTACCACCACCTCCTGTTTCCCGCCTTGCCACACCTGTGTTGTGGGTGCCAGCCTGGGAGCCGTTGGACACTTCCAGAGGGCTCCCAGAGAGAGGCAGGTCACCACCTCTGTAACAGGCCAAGGAGAGCCAAGTGAGAAGGTTCATTTACTTTGGGCAAGTTATTTAACCTCTGAGCCTGTTTTTCTCTCCACTGTTGATTACTAACCTTGTCCAAAAAGCTCTTGAAGGGTAGGGCTTTTCCTTCTTCACCTCTGTACTATAATCCCTTCCCCAACAAATATCTGACACTGAGGAGCTCAATAAAGATTTGGTCAAGTTATGAATGGTCCAACTCTGGTAGCTTCTGTCAGCTTTGGGAGAGAGCCAAAGGCCCCCTGTCTAGCTCCCACTTTCCTTCCAGCTGTATTGGGCTAGCTATTTATCCATTTTCCCATTTCTCTTGAAGAATGGGAAAGTCAGCCTTTGATAGACTTCTGGTTTCCTATGGCCTATGCCCTAGGCTGATTTTACACTGAGCTTCCTGAGAGGTTAGGGACCTCTAATATTGCATTCTTCCTTTATTTTATTTTTACTTTTTTTGTGTGTGAGGAAGATCAGCCCTGAGCTAACATCCATGCCAATCCTCCTCTTTTTGCTGAGGAAGACTGGCCCTGAGCTAACATCCATGCGGATCTTCCTCCACTTTATGTGGGACGCCGCCACAGCATGGCCTGACAAGCGGTGCGTCGGTGCGCGCCCGGGATCCGAACCCCGGGCCACCAGCAGCAGAGCACGCGCACACTTAACTGCTACGCCTCGGGGCGGCCCCTACATTCTTCCTTTAATGTCTCCTCGTTATTTATCCCAACAAGGGAGCATCGCTTCTGGCCTTTTGGCTAAGATCAAGTGTAGTATCCTAACAAGGGAGCAAGAGAATGGGCTGAGTTTGGGGAAAGAGCCTGTCTGCACTTTAACTGTGCCTGGGGCATTCTAATGAACTTGGATTCCTTCTTAGCAGGAAAGGGATGTTGAAATCGGTTGATTTACTTTGGGCAAGTTATTTAATCTCTGAGCCCATTTCTGTCTTCACTATTGATTATTATAAATAATAGCAAATTATTTATTGAAAGCTTAATAATGTACCAGGCGCTATCTCAAGCACTTATATGCACTGTTGCACTTAATTCTCCAATCCATTATACTCATTTTACAGATGAGGAAACGGAGGCTTAAGGAGGATAAGTAACTTGCCTAAGGTTAAAAAAAGGTTCTGTCAGACTTCAGAGACCTTGCTTTTGACCAGTTTGTACCTCTTACAGCTACCAGTACTTTGAAACAGAAAAGCATTGTGTTTGTGTGAGAGAGCTGTTTAGGGTGACAAACCATCCAGGTTTACCCAGGACTGAGGGTTCCTGGGATGTTGGACTTTCAGTGCTAAAACCAGGAGAATCCCAGGCAAACTGAGATGTTTGTCAACCTAAGTTTGCATTGCGACTCTCAGTCCAGGGTTGACCACTGAGGCTGCATTTTCCCTGGCTTCTTGGTCTCCTAGGCCTCATCTTGTGGCTAGAGTTCCTTTATCTAGCATTTGAGGACCTGCTTCAGTTCAGCAGGCAGGGGAGGAGTTTGGGGCGGGGAGTTAGGGAATCAGATGGAATCCTGGTCATAGATAAATGGAGGCGCAGAGCCTGGGTCACTATCTGAGAAGCCAGGGCTAGGCTCCTAGGCAGCCAGACCCTCCACCCCCAGATGCAGGATATCTACTTGGGAGCCAAGGAATTTTACAGGAAGGCTCACAGGGCTAAAGCCAAAGAGATCTGGATTCAAATCCTAGCTCATCACTTGCTGTGTATTTTTCTGAGCCTGTTTACTCTGTAAAAGTAGGATAATAATCCCTATCCACTGAATGGATAGGGATTTCACAATGTGTGTGAAATACCTACCACAGGGTCCATACATAATAGTGGTCAACACTTAAGTTTCCTTCCTCCTTTTTTCTGGCTTGTTTTTTTAATCCAGTCCTGTCACCTGTCATGTCTGTCACATACAGCCTTCTCCCTCCTCCCATTACCACTTGCAGCCCTAGGGATCTTCCTGTGAGAGCCCTGACCTAGTAGGTTTGGCCCACCCGCCCAGCTGCCCTGCATGTCAGTCACCTTCCCTGCAAGCAGAGAAGGGATGACATCAGGCTTCATTCCTTCCCCCATCCGAAGCCTCTGGACTGTTTTGAGCCGTAAATATTTTAGCTGGGCCTTTCTCTGGATGTTGCCAGGGTAATGGACTCTCAGGGGAGTGGGGTGGGGGTGTGGAGGCAGGGCTGGCAGCCTGGGGCCTACCAGCAGAGCTGGCCCTGAAGGGGCGGGTATGAAGCCTGGCCAAGAGCCAGCGCTTGCTGCAGCAGTTCTGAAGGCTGTTGCTCTGTCTGCCTCCTTCCCTTTCCTGGGCCGCTCCTACTGCTTCCAGGCCCTGCTCTGCCCTTGAGTGCTACTTGGGTAAATTGCTAAATGTCTTCATTTTAACATCTGTAACAGAAAAGTCCCTGATTAACTCAGTGCAGGTAAGTGGAGAAGACAAAGAAGATAAAGGAGGTTTTGTAAAAATCCTGTGAAACGCTAGATTAGTAAGTCATGACTGGAGAAGCTAGGCCCCATAGCTCTTTCTCTTTTTTTTTTTTATAATTTTATTTATTTATTTTTTCCCCCAAAGCCCCAGCGGATAGTTGTAGGTCATAGCTGCACATCCTTCTAGTTGCTGTATGTGGGACACGGCCTCAGCGTGGCCGGAGAAGCGGTGCGTCGGTGCGCACCCCAGATCGAACCCGGGCCGCCAGCAGTGGAGTGCGCACACTTAACCGCTAAGCCACGGGGCCGGCCCACCCACAGCTCTTTCTGATAGACCTAGAGGCTGGAGTCCAGGGTAATGTGGATGCTGCTCTAAACACTGATCATCAGGGGGCCGGCCCGGTGGCGTAGTGGTTAAGTGCGTGAGCTCTGCGTTGGTGGCAGCCCGGGGTTCCCAAGTTCAGATCCCAGGCACGGACCTACACATCGCTCATCAAGCCATGCTGTGGCGGCATGCCACATACAAAATAGAGGAAGATTGGCATGGATGTTAGCTCAGGGCTAATCACCCTCAAGTGAAAAGAGGAAGATTGGCAATAGATGTTAGCTCAGGGCCAATCTTCCTCACAAAAATAAATAAGACATCCCTCAGACATGGCACTGCCTCTCCTCCTTCCCCCTTCTTCACACTGCAACCCCAGCTCCTTTTCTAAGGTTCCCAGGTCTAGCTAGACTATCTGGCCTGACACACGGTGTTCTAAGGAGTTGGGCCTAGAGGCTTGTGAGCAGAATTGATAAAAGCCTTTTTTTGCTTGAGATACAAAAACTCAGGCCCCAGAACTAGATCCGGCCCTCATCTTCTACCCCCAATCCTAGAGCTCTTACATCTGGCTAGCTGCTAGGCTCTAGGTTGTGGCAGCATGCCTCCCTCTCTCCTTGTGATGTGTCTAAGAAAGAAAAGAGGACCACACGGGGGGCAACTGGATCATGTCCCACTGCTACTGTTGAGAAGCTCTGGATTTGGCCCAGAATTCCACATCCCCTGCTCAGCCATTCCCACTGCAATTTTCCTGTTGAGCTGGGAGTTCTGATTCCTTTGTAGCGAGCTCCCTCTGATGGTTGATATGCGTTGCAGGAAAATAGGATCTCAAAAGTAAGAATGAATTGCAGGCCACCCTAAGAGGTGGGATGGCTATACCAAGGAGAAGAATCCTTGTCCCCAACTCCTAATGACAGTCATTGCATTTCTTATATAGGATATCTCCCATATGTTTGCTTCTCTCTGTCATTAAACCTTATAACAATTCAGTGACGTAGGAATTATCCTAATTTTACAGATGATACAGGTTTAGAGAGGTGAAATCAAATCCAGACTCTTCACTGTGTGTAGCATTCAAAATCCTCAAGTGATATGAACTTAATCTATTTTTCCAGCCTTATCTTTTCCAGCCTCAATTACTCTAAAGCCAAAATGGACTTGCTCTTCTGGAATACAGCTTACCTCTGGACCTTTGCTCATGCTGTTCCATCTATCTTCATTGCTTCCCCCCTCCCCAGTACATTACCTACCAAATTCCTATTCATTTTTGAAAAACTAAAGTGGCAATACGGTATTTTCTAAAGCTTGCATATATTATCTTTGTAATAAATATTATAAGACATGAGAAGACAAATGTCTGGATGAGAACAGATGGGTGGGGATCTGAGATGTGGAAGGTTGAATGGGGAGAGAATGGCCCAGGAAATAAGAAGAGCATGAAGACACCTGTATTCTCTTGTAGGCTCTTGTAGTAAAAATCAGATGTGAGTATTTTTGCTGGCAGAAGAAAGTGAGAGCAAATCCCTTGGAAGCTGGGACAGAACTGCAGGTGACATGTCTTCAAAGTCCTTCATCTTACATTCACATTAGTTTTCTTTGTACTTCATAATATATCCATGTCTTAATAATAGCTAATAAATAGCACTTACTGTGCACTAGGCACTGTTCTAAGTACTTTACGCAGACTAACTTAATCTTCACCATAATCTCATAAGATAGGTACTAATACTACCCTCACCTTACACTGAGGAAACCTAGGCACGGAGAGGTTAAGTAACTTCCTAAGGTCATGCAGCTAGTAAGTGGTGGAGCCAGGATTTGGTTCCATCTAAATCTGGCTCAGGGAAGGTGCTCTGAATAACTACACTTTAATATTGAAAATATTGCCTTACTTTTCCATGAATAAAACTGACACTCCAGAAAGCAGTATTGTGTTTTATCCTGTGGTTTCAGCACCCCCACTGCGTACCACTAGAGGTCTGCATAATCCAGGTTGAAAACTACTGATCTAGAGGACAGACTTGCCAGCCTTGGCCCCAGAATAACATGACCAAGGAAGAGATCCCAAGTCCTGACACCCAGTGACACAGGACTGGCCTAGAGCCAGTGGCATTTCCTCAAAAACTCAGACTCTTGGAAAAGCCAAGATAGTAGGTTAATCAGGAAATTAAGATGCAGAGGAGGGAAGTGAGGGCTTCAAGGTCACAAAACGGCTGAGATGTGTGGCCACAGATCTGGAGGACAAGAACCTAACCAACGTCCTGCCATTTTATGATTATTTTCCTCAGGGAGCCTGTAGGAGGCAGATGTGAAAGGACTAAGACACTAGATGTTTCTGGCAGATACTGAGATAGAAGTGTATAATACTCTGGATTATTTCATTTGCAGTTGTCAGAGACCAAACAAACTGACTTTTTGTAACAGAGAAGTCCAGAAAGGCTTTAGGTAAGGCTGGGGTCCAGGGGTTCAAATGATGCCCTTGAGCAAGTGTCTCCTGATTTCTTGACTTTTCTGTGTTTCCTTCATCGTCAGCTAAGTTCTTCCCAAAAGGTTGCGAGAAAGCCACCAAGAGCTCCACATTTATATCCTATTTGCTTAGCCATCCAAGAGGGGGAAAATTTTATTTCCTAATCGTTCTAGCAAAGATCCTAGGATTGCATCTCATTTGGCCTGACTTGGGTCACTAACACCCCCTCACCCCCAACCAGTCACTGTAGCCTGGAGTGGCAGAGAGGGAATGCTTTGCTTCGCCAGGCCAGGGTGGTCAGCCCACACTGGAACTCCAGAGTAAGGCAGCCCCACCAAACCACATGGACTGAGAGAGTCGGGGGAAGGGTAGTTCCCCAAGGGAAAATCAGAGTGTTCTTACCAGAAGGAGGAATGGATGCTGGGCAGACAAAATCAATAGTCAACCTGTACAAGATGGGCAGGAGCCACAAGTAATGGGTCACATGCATAACAGTCCATTTGAATGGACTTACGCATTATACTGGGTTGTATGAATGCCTTCAAATCAATTCAGCAAACATTTCCTGAGTATTTGCCATGTACAAGGCCCAGCACGTTCCACATAATAGATACACAGCAAGACATTCTCCTGCCACCACCCCCAGTAAGGCAATTACCAGACTCAAGCTACTGCTTCATCCCATAGGAGTATAACTGGCAAACTCTTATGCATCTCTCAGACACTAGCTCTGAAGTCATCTCTCATGAAGCCTTCTCTTGACTACCTCCCCTGTCAGAGTTAGTCACTTTCCATCCATCTCTGAACTTGGTACACACTGCTGTCGTTATCACACCGTGCCATAATTTATTGATTCTCCTCTCTGTCTCCTCCAATAACGAGTGGCACCTCCGTTTCCCCAGTGCCCAGAATATAATAGATACTCAAAAATATTTGTTGACCTGAGTTAAAATGAGTTCCCAGGAATGGCCTGGCCTCAGTCTTCTATGGAATATGCCTGAAACCACTTAGCTTCCCTTCCCAACCGGCCTTTCTTTCAAAAGCCAGTTTGCCACTACCTCAATTCAACTGAACTAATACTTATTGAATGCCTATCATGTGCCAGGTAGTGATAGGCCTTGGGGATTCAGAAATTAACAAGATATATTTCAAATTGAGTACTCTAAAGAGCCCAGAACCAGCTCTTCTACCAGAATTTCTTTGGCTGGAAAAAGAAATCTCAGTCCTCGTTTCTACTCTGCTTTGTGGCCTGCCTTGTGACCTGGTCATTCTCCCTGCCTGGGCCTCTTTCCCCTCAGAAGGGAAGGCCTGACCTCATGTAAAATCTATAATTTAGTAGATGTATATGTGTTGAATTAAGCTCCATATTTCCATTTGCCTAGGTTAAAAACTTTGGAGTAATCCTTGATCTTCTCTTTCTTCCACACACCTATCCAATCTGCCAACAAATCCTGTTGACTTTACCTTCAAATCCAGAATTCAACCGTGTCTCATCACCTCACCCAGTTTGGTACAAACCACCACCATCTCTAGCTAAGATCATTGCCATAGCCTCCTGTCTGGTCTCCCTGCTTCCACCCTTGTGCCCCTGCAGTCTATTTTCACAGAGCAGCCAGAGGGATTCTTTAAAAGTGAAAGTTCAGACTCTCCAATAGCTCCCCATCTCCTTCAGAGTTAAAGCCACACAGCCCTATATGGTCCATCCCTTCTCATGCCCTGCTTTCGTGTCTATTCCATTCAAGCTGCCCTGGCCTCCTTGCTGTTTCTTAAACACACCGGAGATGCTCGTGCCTGAGGGCCTTTCCACTGACTTTTCCCTCTGCCTGAAATGCCCCCCTTTCTCCAGATATCTGTATTGACTGATTCACTCATTTCCTTCAAATGTTTGCCCAAACGTCACCTTCTCAGTGAAGCCTACTCTGACTGCCCTGTTTAAAATTGCAACCTCCCACCCCTTTCCTGTTTTCCTCCACAGCAATCATTCCTTTCTGACATACTACATAAACTTCGTTTATGTCTATCTCCTCCCACTTAACTGTAAGCTCTGCGAATATCTATTAAGTAAATATCTACTAATTCATTTAATTAATTGAATATTGATGTATATTATGTGCCAAACACAGTGCTAAGCGATGGGGCTACCAGGTGATTAAGACAAGTGATTAAGTCTTGTAAGGGAAGAAATCATAACAATTAGTAGTAGTAACTCATTTATTGAGTGCTGCTTCTGTGTTAAGTGCTTGCCACTCATCATAATAATGATGGCTAACATTTATTAAAACAGACTCTGTTTTACATGCATTATCTCATTTAATCCTCACCAAGACCTATAAGGTGAATATTACCAGCCTCATTTTAAAGAGCAAGAAACAAGAGTTCGAGGCTCTGAACTGACAGAGTCAGGATTTGAATTAAGGTGGTGGCAGGAGAGTAGGTAAGGTCAGATGTGAGAAATTATTAGGATTTAGGGTCAGCAAGGCTAGATTAAAGATTGGATGTGGGGGCCGAGGGAAAGGAGGAACTGACTCTCAGGTTTTGACTGGGATGGACTAAAGAGCAATAAGACTGAAGAGAGATGAAAGCCCAATTTGGGACGCGTTGAATGTGGACGCCTGTGGGCCACTCACGGATATAGTCCATTTCGGAACCGAGACGAGAGGCCGTTCCGGTCCCCTCCCTCCAGCCTGAAGAGATGCTGGGAGAAGGCATGCACGGGAAGGGCAGGAGGTGGGTTTCCTTGCCTCTTGGGTTTCTTCAGCAGCAGCTGCAGGAAGGGCATAGGGGACCCCCAGACAAAGAGCGTGCGGAGCCGCCTTTCTCCGGGCGGCCCCTTTAAGAAACGCGCCCCCAGCTTCTAGCCCGCCTTGTATGCAAATTTGGCGGCGAGGCGGGAGCGCGCAGCTGATACCCGGGGACTGGGCTGTGGCGGTTAGTCCTCTCCCGGCCGCCGTCGCCTCCGACATATTGCCCGCAGGAGCTGCGGCGGCGAAGCGGAGAGCGCCGGGGGGAGGAGATGGGTGAGTAGAGCGGGTTCGCCTCGGCCCGGGAACAGGGGGGCGCGGGGTATAGGATGGGCAGGCTGCTAATTGCTCCCCCACGCGGACAGAATCCGGCGAGGGGAGGGGGAGGGGATGAGGGGCGCAGAGGGACCCCGCCCCCTCCTGTCGTTTTGCGGGGTGGGGCCTCTGTTGTGGGGGCGGGACATTGGAGTGGTGGGCGGGGCTTCCAAAATAAAGAGGGCTTCTGGGGGCTTGGGCCTTGGGCCTTGGTGAGGGCTAGAAGTGGGGGCGGGGCTTATCGGTGGGCGGGGCCTTCGTGCTAAGGGCGGACCTCCTGGGCTGTAGGCACTTATGCGGAGGCAAACTTTCTGGGCTGTAGGGGCTTTATACTGGGGTCGATGGGGAGGGAAGGAGACCTTCCAGGTTAAGGAAGCCTATTCTGGAGCGGGGCTTTTGGGCAGAGCTTATTGGCTTGTGGGCAGGTTTTCTGGGCTGACAGTTGTCTGTAGGCGGGGCTTATAGGCTGAGAGGCTTTATGTGGGTGCGGACCTTCTAAAGAGAGGAGAGTAGGTGTGGGCAGAGCTTTTGGACTGAGCGTGTGTCTGTGTGTGGGTGGAGGAGGGTGCTTTTTAAGCCGGTTATAGTAGTGTATGAACAGAGCTTCTGGGCTGGGAGCTGGTTGAGGACAGAGCTCCTGGACCAGTACTTTTTGGAGACGTCTGGGAAAAGCTTCCAAGCTGAGGAGCTAGGACAAGGGGTGTTGTGTGTGTCTAGGCTGCTGTGTGGCCATGAGGAGGTATGAACAAAGCTATAACTTTGACTAGGATTAGGATGGTACTTAGAAGCTTTGTGCAGGACCTTTGTGCAGGGGGATGCCTGGGTGCTTGAGCTAGACTGCTAAGACTAGGGTGATAAGTTGTAGGCCCAAGTTTTAGGTCCACGACCACAGCCATTCTCCCAGAGCCCACATCCTTGACCCTGTACTCAGGCCCTGGGTCCTGCCCATGAGACACCTGTATGCCGTTGAGCTGGACCTCAGGGCCTTAGAGGAAAAAGCTGTCCCAAGGGTGCCCAGAATTGTAAGCCTATAGAGACTTGTAGTATTCGAATGGGCAATGCACGCCAGATTTGAGAGCACAGGACCCAGACCCCAAAACTGCCTGTGACACAATGTAAACTCAGTTTCCTAATCTGTGAAAAACCTACATTGCTGAGTTCATTCACTCATCAACATATGCTTATTGGGCACTTACTTTGTGCTGCACACTGCAGCAGGGAAGGGGGGGGAGGGGGAAGGGATATAACAGTGAAAAAGACAGATAAGGGTATTGATTTCACTGACCTTCCATTCTAGTGGGAAAGAGAGACAATAGATATGTTAACAAACGAGTAAGATAAATTCCAAGGGTGAATTGTTGTGGGGTAAAAAAAGAAATAAGATAGAAAAAAAAAAAAGAAATAAGATAGTGATGCAGGCAGATACTTCAAAAATGGCAGTCAGGGAAGGGCTCTCCAGACAGAGATAACAACAAGTGCAAGAGGTAGCAATAAGCTTGGCTTGCTTAAGGAGAGAAAGGCCACTATGGCTAAAGCATGGGAGTGAGGCAGAGAATGGTAGATGAGGTTGAAGAGGTAGGCAGGGACCAGATCATAGATCTCTGTGAGGATTAAATGATAAAATGAGATAGTAGGTAACTGGTAGCTAGTATCCTTGCTGTTGTCCTTGATGTATGCCCTCTGGCTTGAGGATCTACCTTATGTTGAGCCCCACAGGAGGACGAAGAGGTCCCAACAGGACATCCTACTGTCGAAATCCACTCTGTGAGCCAGGATCCTCAGGGGGCTCTGGTGGGGGCCACACTTCCAGCGCATCGGTCACCAGTGTCCGTTCCCGTACCAGGTAAACCACCTTTCTGTCTCTTGCCCCTTACTTTGGGCTCATGGGCAGTATAGACAAAGCTCTCCCTGACTGGGCTCTAGGATATGATACCCCAGATGCCAGATGGAGGCTTAGAGGGCAGTGAGCAGCAGAAGAGACCCAGAGAGTGGTCACTTGGACAGATGCAGTGGGACATAGAGTAATAAGCCCAAAGGCTTGGATTCCAGTTACAGTTCTGCTCCTGTTTTGCTGGTAACTTGGATAAGTCTCCCATCTTTGGGCCTCCTTTTCCTCATCTGTAAAATGAACCTAATAATTGTTTCCTTCCTGGGGAATGTTGGAAAGCCTGAATAAGATGAGGGATAGGAAAAGGCTCTGTCAGCTGCTTTGTCTGACAGGCAGAATTAGGAGGACTCCATCCTTGCCATGAGCTGCTTTTCTGTTCCTATCCCACAATCCTGTGCTCTAGAAGCCCTTCTTGATAGTGTTCTCAGGTCAGCTCCTGATGTTGTTTCCTCCCCATCCCCAGGAGCAGTTCTGGGACGGGCCTCTCCAGCCCCCCACTGGCCACCCAGACGGTCGTGCCCCTACAGCATTGCAAGATCCCCGAGTTGCCAGTCCAGGCCAGCATTCTGTTTGAGTTACAGCTCTTCTTCTGCCAGCTCATAGCCCTCTTCGTCCACTACATCAACATCTACAAGACAGTGTGGTGGTATCCGCCTTCGCACCCACCCTCCCACACCTCCCTGGTAGGTGCCCAGCTAGGACCAGCTGTGTGTGTGTGTGTGTGTGTGTGTGGCATTTGGTTTTAGTTTAGCATAGCTTACTAAGTACCTTGTACTCTTGGCCTCCTCCTGGGCATGGGAGGTGTAGAAGGAACAGGAAACTGATGATTCCTGAACCGTCACCCCTAATGTGCTCAGTACCACACTAGGCATTGTAAGGGTAGCAGAGATAAATTTGACACAGATTTTGCCAAAAGAAGCACAGTCTTAAGTCCTGTGGGGGAGATGAGCCACAGGCATACATGAGTGTTTCAAGGAGTGGAAAGATGTCCATGTGGAAAGAGAGGTTCAGGGAGAGGGACATGGGTGATCAGAGCAAGAGGGTTCACATACCATTCTCTTATCTCCAGGGACTGTCCCACTTCCCTCCTCTTGGTCCTGTTCTACTCTAGGTAATTTCCTGGCCTGACTCAGCTAGAGGTCTATGAAGGTCAGAGAGTGGGGATAGCCCCTCTGGAAAGGACTGGGCAGGGGGAGGTGGGTATGAGAGAAGCCTGTGTGTGGGCAGGGGGCCCACATGACCCCTAGCCTCTGCCCCCTGACAGAATTTCCACCTGATCGACTTCAACTTGCTGATGGTGACCACCATTGTTCTGGGCCGCCGCTTCATTGGGTCCATCGTGAAGGAGGTGATTGGGTCCTAGAGGCTGGCTGGGAACTTGGGGACTCCCCTCTCCCCCTCTGGGTGCCAAGGAGACATATCTAGCCCTTCAACCCTGAGACATTTCCTTGGGGCTCCCTTTGGACTTGGTTGAAGAACATTACTCACATCCTGTTGGCTCTTGGAGTTTACTGGGCGTTGAGGAAAAGGATTCGCCTAGCCGACTTCTACCCAGGCTGCTGCCCCACATTTCCCTGGGTGGGATCACAGGCCATGCTGGGTGGGATTTGGGCACAGCCCCCGTGGCCTCCATCCAAAGGCCCCATCCCGTCCTATCTCGCCCTGACCCAGGCTTCTCAGAGGGGGAAAGTCTCCCTCTTTCGCTCCATCCTGCTGTTCCTCACCCGCTTCACCGTTCTCACGGCAACAGGCTGGAGTCTGTGCCGCTCCCTCATCCACCTCTTCAGGACCTACTCCTTCCTGAACCTCCTGTTCCTCTGCTATCCGTGAGTACCCCTCACTCTACCCATCACTGCCTAGCACCCGGCTCCTGACCTCTGCCCTGAGTGTGGTTAGGTCACCAGGCCCTCATACCTGGAAGACTTACAGGCAGGGCAGCAACAATATCCTCTCACATTGTCTGATAGCATCCCCCTGAGATCAGAATGATTAGCTTTCTTTTGCAGGAGCAGAAACTGAGACGGCATAATTTACCCAAGGTGCCACCAAGCGGGAGGTCAGAATGGGACTCAGATCTGAATGTATATCCCAAAGGAACGATGCTGAGGGGGAATGCATGGGATTTGTCTATCTTCTCTCTTCCTTTCCTCTCTCTCTGGTTCTGTCTCTTTGTGTATCTTAGTATTTATGTAATCTCTTGGTGCCTCCTTCAGGTCTGTGTGCAAGCAAGCACCTCTGTGTAGGCATGTTTATGTCTGAGTGTCTGTGCATGAAGCGTGTGTGTATCTGCCCGTGCATGTTTGTATGTCTTTCTTTGTGTCTGTTTTGCTCACTCACTCCCTCTGTCTTGCCAGAACCCAGATTGTTGAGGATGGAAAGATAATCTGGGAGGAGCCCAGGATTGCCCCTTTCTGGCCTAGAATTAGGGAGGGCTTTGGCAAGATGTCCACCCTGGCTGCCTGGGCATTAACAGTCATTTCCCAACCCCTGGACTTTCTAGTTCATGAACTTCCTCAGGCTGGGCCAGCTCCGTTCCCTGGGAAACTTCAGAGCTGGGCAGTCCTCCCTCTCTACCTTGCATGACCGAATGGGTACTGGCATGGGAGGCACTCCATCACACTTGCTTCAGTTATAACTAGTTTTTAATTATAAGAGTGACACGTGTCATATAAAAACACTAAACTTTATAGAAGCTTTTAACATAGAAAATGAAAGTCCCACCCAGAAAACCATTATTTGTAGCATATCCTTCCAAATTTTTTCTGTGCAAGTACACACACGTATACTTTTTTTAAACAAAAGTGAGATTAATTTATGCATGATGCTGTACAATTTACTACATTTTTCACATACTGCTATAACTCAGATATTTTTCCATGGCAATACACATGGGTCTGCCTCACTTTTTTTAATGGCGTCATAGTATTCCATTGTATAGATTTTTCGCAATTGGTTTTGTCCTCTATTGGTGGACTTTTGAGTTGTTCCTAGCTTTTCCCTATTGGAAACAATGAGGCAGGGAACATTCTTTTGCATACATCTTTGCACACTTGTCCAATATTTTTGTACAGCAGATTCCCAGAAGTGGAATTACTGCACCAAAAAGTATGTCCATTTACGTTTTTGAGAGATATTAACAAATGGCCCTCCAAGGGTTGTACTGGTTAGAACTATCAGTAGTCACCTTAATTTGACACTCTCCGGTTACTACCCAGTGAGTCCATTCTCCTTGGATATAGACATTACCCAGTGTTCATATTTTGCTTTATTTTTTATTATTAATTTTTATTAATATAAAACAAGTATATCATAAAAAATCAAATCCAGTAGTGCTAAAAAGGTTATGATGAAAAACAGCTTCCAACCCTGCCCTCCAGATTTTTAGTCCCACTTCTCAAAAGCAGTCTTTCACTGTTTCCCGTTTTAAGTGTTTTTTAAGTTACCTCCATAATTCTAGTATTTTTGTACCTTTGTTTATTCCTTTTAAAAATTTATTTATTGATTTTATAGTTGGATAATAGGTTTACGTAGTTAAAATTCAAAATGTAGGGGGGCCGGCCCCGTGGCTTAGTGGTTAAGTGCGTGCGCTCTGCTACTGGCGGCCCGGGTTCGGAAGCCCGGGCATGCACCGACGCACCTCTTGTCCGGCCATGCTGAGGCGGCATCCCACATAAAGCAACTAGAAGGATGTGCAACTATGACATACAACTATTTACTGGGGCTTTGGGGAGAAAAAGGGAAAAAAATAGAATAAAAAAAGATAAATAAATAAAATTCAAAATGTACAAAAGAATATAGAATGAAAAAGTCTCCCCTTGACTCCTATCTCCCAGCTACCCAGTTTCCCTTCTAAGAGGTAACCACTAACGTTTCTGGTTTCTTGTATATCCTGAAAATAAATGTTCTGTGCATATACAAGCATACCACACATGCACACACACACAGATGCATGCATACAGGCACACGTACATTGATTCTGTGCAGTGAGAGATGAAGACTTAGTTCACCCTTCCATCCATACTGTTTCCAGTATTTAATAACTGTTAGTATTTTTAGTTTTCTGTTGGTTATCTTTTTCAATAATATGAGTATGCCTGTATTTTTTTATTTCATCATCAATAGTCAGTATCTTAATCCCTTTTATGTAAGATGATAATATTAGGAACCCTATCCATCCACTTTTCCTCCCCTCTTCTTCCACTCACTTCTTGGCAGCTGTACTCTTACTTTTATATTGTCAAGCTTGACATTAACATTCTCCTATATAACCACATTTAAGTCTTCCATTCTTTGTCTAAGGCTAATTCTAAAAATTAAAAATGAATAAGTAGCCTTGGTATTGTTATGAGTATGAAAATATCGTTCACTACAGGGCCAAGTAGTGTGCGTAGATGACATTCCTTCTCTATAGTTACTGAGTTATAATCTTGGGCCTCTTAAAAAAAGAATGTTCCTAGTGGCAAGATCAAATGGGTTTCTCTTTTCTTACATTCCATCAATTGCTTAAAATCATGCCACATTTTAGTTTGCTTCGTATTTAGATTGTAACTCTTATACAGCTTTTTATTTTTCTTGGAGTTTCTAATTGCCTTTCTTTTTTCTTGTTGACAAAAGAATGATGGGCCTTCAACATATCCTCAAGTTTATCCAGCCTCTCAATCATGCTACCTGTTGCCTGGAGTCCATTGTTCCCCCCAAAGACATCCCTCTCAGAGCTCTCCATCCTCCTGCTCCAGTCTGGAGTGGTTGCTCTTTAGGTCTGCTGTACAGCTCTCAGCTTGGGACTTCCCTTCGCTGCCCTCCTGGGTCGGATCCACTGTTTCCTGGATCCCATGTCTTCCTCTTTCTTGATTTTCTCCCTTATTTTGCTGGAGTGCCTTATCAGGTAATTTCCTTAACAATGGGTATGTGGGAGGTATATGTATTCTGAGTCCTTGCATGTCTAAAAATGTCTTTATTCTGCCCTCATACTTGATTGATAGTTCAACTAAAAATAGGTTTCTAAGTTCAATTTCTTATTCTCTTAGAATTTTGAAGATATTGCTCCATTGTCTCTAGCATCCAATGTTTCTAATGAGAAGTTTAATGCCAGTTTGATTCCAACTACTTTGTAGATGTCTTGTTTTTTCCTTTCTGAAAGCTTTTAGAAATATTCTGTTTATCTTTTGATTATCTGAAATTTCACAAGGATGTGTCTGGTGTGGAACTTTAGTCATTCATCTTATTAGTATTCTAGGACTTTTTTAACCTGGAGATTTGGGTATTTCTTCAGGTCAGGGAGATTTTCTTCTATTATTTCTTTGATAATATCTTCCCTTCCCGTTTTTTCTATTCTCTCTGGGACTTCTGTTCATCAGATGGTAGACCTCATAGATTGGTCATCTGTTTCTCTTATATTTTCCCTCATATTTTTCATCTCTCTCCCTTTCTCTCTCTTCTTCCCTCCTCTCTTTCTTTCTCTTTCTGTTTCTGTCTCTCTCTTTCTCTCTCTGTCTTTCTCTCATCTCTCTCTCTCTCTTTACTTTGCCTTTAGGGAGATTTCCTCAACTTTACCTTCCAGATTTTGTATTGGAATTTTTTTCAGCAATCATATTTTTCATCTCTAAGGCTCTTTCTTGTTTTCTGATTGTTCTTTTCTCATAGCATTCTGTTCTTGTTTTAAAAATCTCTCATGTTCCCTCAATTTTGTCTTTCCACTAGGATCAGTTTTTATTTTTTGTGCTGCTAGTTTTTTTAAATGTAGTTGGTTTCTTTGGTTGTCTGTTTATATTTAAGAATGAAGGACTGAGTAGCTTGGAGTACATTTTCTTTCCCTGTGCCATTGTATATGTGAGTGGGAGGTTTAACTGGAAATTCTAAGTACATGGGCAGAGCACACTAACTGGCAGGCTTTGCTTTAGGATGAGTGAGTGCAGTGTTTGTTGTCAGGCTGTGGGCCCCCATAGGCTGGAAAGGTGGGGCTGTTACTCTAGGATGCCCCCATTAGAGACTTCAGTCCTCCTCAGATAGTTTATTCAGTTTCTTTAGAGAAGAATCCTTCACGATGGATTGCGGAAGTGTGTAGGAAAATAAAGGGACTCACTCTTATAAATAAATACAGATCTTTGTTTAATCCCATTTGTTCAGCCCTGCTTCTCATTTCTACCCTCTATCAAATGTACCTACTTCAAACCATAGTCTGTCTTGGGTCAATTTGGGCAGATTAGCTCCTACCCCCAGCACAGCCCTCTCTTGGCATATTCTAGACCTACACCATCCAGTTTAGTAGCTTCTAGCTGCCTGTTAGTATTGAACATTTGAAATAGGCTAGTTTGAATTGAGATGTGCTGTAAATTTTAAATATACACCAGATTCTGAATACTTAGTACAAAAAAAGAAAGTAAGTAAAACATCTCATTTATAAATAATGACTATGTGTTGAAATGATAATACTTTACGTATATTGGGTTAAGTAAAATAGAGTATTAAAATTAATTTCATCTCTTTTTTTAATGTAGCCGCTAGAAAATTTAAAATTACATGTGACTCCCATTATATTTTTATTGGACAGTGCTGCTCTAGACGATGGCTTGCTTCCTCATCTGTCATCATGTTTACATCTGCTTTCTAAGTTTGTCAAAATCACTTGTGTACTGATAATTCCCACACCCATTCTTTTTGCTGATATGGATTTATTTTATGCTTTTATACTGTCACGTCTTGGGTGGAGAGGATGAGAGGGAATCTGCCATCTTGCAAGTGAAGTTGCTTCTAACTTGTGACCTGTCAGAGCAGTCACTTGCTGTAACCAAATAATTTAATTGTATCTGCAGTCCTTCTTAGAGGCAAAGCCAGGGAGATTCTTAAGTACTTGCCCTTAAGTTTGAGTCTGAATCCCTTGTATGTTCATGGAGGTGCCCCACCCCCTCATTCCCACAAGGTATCCTGAAGAGTGTTTTGGGAATCTCATTTAAGTCTTCTTTTCTGTCCCACAGAGTCACTGGCCTCTTTCCTTTCTAAACAGAATTGTATTGATCTTCTGCTCTGGGCCAGGCACCATGCTAGGGGTTGTTATAAGAATTAAAAAAGAGTGTTTATGAAAACAATAGCATAATGCCTGACAGAGCCTAGAGAAGCAATACAAGCTATGTAACTTAAGGCAAGTTAAGGAAACTGAGGCTCATAGAGGTTAAGTAACTTGCCCTAAATCACAGTGCTAGTAAGTTGGCAGAGCTAGGATTTTAACCCTGGCCTATTTGACCCCAAAGGTTATCCTCTTGACCACAATTCTCTAAGGTATCTTACTTAACCTTACCCCAGGGAGAGTAGTGGCATCCCCATTTTATAGACCAGAAAGCAGAAACCCAAAGAGGCTAATTGCCTGCCCAAGAACACTCATATATCCCTTCTTAGAACCTCAGAAAAAAGGAAAAGAGAAAATTACTGTTGATAAGAAAACGCAGTATTCTCGTTGGCCCTAACTGCTGGGGGCAGCCCAGGGACCCTTCTAAACCTGTGTCTTGAGGACCTGGGAAATTGAGAGGCCACAAGCTAAAACAAGGAATGCCTGTAAAGAGCGCCCCTATGATGTTCCATGCACTGTGCTCGGCACTCACCCACTTCCTGTAATTACTCTTCTGGGCTATGGGTCTGTCTGGTTTTCTCCTCAAATACCAGCCATACACTCAAAATACCCCTTGACTAATTAGCTCCAGCCCTGACCTAAGTGTGCTGCTCTGGGGAGGGAATTCATACTGTTCAAGGGCCCATTTCAGTGCCTGGCACATACTAGGCACCCAATAAATACTGTTCCTGAACTGCTCTCCTCTGCAGACTAAAGAGAGCTGCCTCTAGCATATGCATCCATGACAACTTACACCTCTCTTTTGTGGTACCGTGTACATTTTTAATCAATTAATTACTCATGGTATTTGTTGAGTATCTGTGTTGATCTTTGGTACCAGACAGTTCAGGGTTTGAATCCCAGCTCTGTTACTTCCTTACTAATTGTGTAACCTTTGGGAATCCACTTCACTTCTCTGAGCCACAGCTTCCTTGGCTGAAAAGGGCTCAAAATAATAGTACCAAACACATCGTGTTCTTAGGAGCAACAAAAGAAGAAAATGTATGTAAAGCACTTAGTACAGTGTCTGGAACATAGGTTGTGCCCAGTGAACATGGGCTGTTATGATTACTGTTAGCCAGCAATGGACTTCTAGGGCAGGGACTCGTCTCTTGCTTCTGACTGTATCCCCGATGCTCGGCACAACATAGTCATTCATCAATGCTATGTTGAATGACTGACCATTGGATGGGAGGATGGATGGATAGAAGGATGGGTAAATTCTCCCCTCTGAGCAGCCAGGAGAGCTAAGGCCCAGGAAAGAAAGAAGATTCTCTCAGTGGCGGAGGGTTGGGATCCTGGCCCATGGGCAGGCCTGCCCTCACCACTGTCTTCTCCAGCAGGTTTGGGATGTACATTCCGTTCCTGCAGCTGAACTGTGACCTCCGCAAGACAAACCTTTTCAGCCACATGGCCTCCATGGGTCCCCGGGAGGCAGTCAGTGGCCTGGCACGGAGCCGGGACTACCTACTGACGCTACGGGAGACATGGAAACAGCACACGCGGCAGCTGTATGGCCCGGACGCCATGCCCACCCATGCCTGCTGCCTGTCGCCCAGCCTCATCCGCAGCGAGGTAGAGTTCCTCAAGATGGACTTCAACTGGCGCATGAAGGAAGTGCTGGTCAGCTCCATGCTGAGTGCTTATTATGTGGCCTTTGTGCCTGTCTGGTTCGTGAAGGTGCGTAGCTCAACCCAGGGTCCCTGGGGCCTTACCCTGCTGCCTGCCCCACAGAGCCCTCCTGCTTGCATAAATCATTCTACTGTTTTTGATGAGATTCCTGTCTGTTCTCTTGAGGGCTAGAGTGACTACTGTCTCCATTTTAGAGTGGAGGGAACAAGGCTCACTGAAAGGAAGTGGCCTACACAAGGTCACCTAGCCAATGAGGGGGACATGGCATTGTTGTTCATAACATTTGATAACAAAAAGCGGTGACTTTGTATTTATTTATTTATTTATATCGTGAGGAAGATCAGCCCTGAGCTAACATCCATGCCAATCCTCTTTTTTTTTTTTTTAATTTTATTTATTTTATTTTTTTCCCCCAAAGCCCCAGTAGACAGTTTTATGTCAGCTGCACATCCTTCTAGTTGCTGCATATGGGACGCGGCCTCAGCATGGCTGGAGAAGCGGTGCGTCGGTGCATGCCTGGGATCCGAACCCAGGCTGCCAACAGCGGAGTGCGCGCACTTAACCGCTAAGCCACGGGTCCGGCCCCCAATCCTCCTCTTTTTGCTAAGGAAGACCAGCCCTGAGCTAACATCTATTGCCAATCTTCCTTTTTTTTTTTTTCCCCTTTTTCTCCCCAAAGCCCCAGTAGATAGTTGTACGTGATAATTGCACATCCCTCTAGTTGCTGTATATGGGACGCCGCCTCAGCATGGCCGGACAAGTGGTGTGTTGGTGCGCACCTGGGATCCGAACCCGGACCGCCAGTAGTGGAGCATGCGCACTTAACCGCTATGCCATGGGGCCGGCCCCTGACTTTGGATTTAAATGTGACTGTTTTGGCACAGGCATGTCACAGTATACTGTTTTATCATTAAGTAGGAAAGCCAGGATTCACCCAGATCTGAGTGACTCCAACAGCCTGTGCGCTCTCTCTCTAGCTTGTAATGCCTTCTGGGAAGGTACCTCCCCAGCTGACAGTAGGCTTGAAACATTTCTCCAGGGATGGAATGCACTGAGTGATTGGAGGTTGAGACTACTTAATGTCTGTTGAGCACCTACAATGTGCTAGAGCTTTCATGAGTACTATGATCCTCCTGACGCCTCTCAGAGGTGGTTACTGTTATCCTCATTGAACAGATGAGCAAGCTAGAGCACACACAAGTGAAATGACTTGCCCAGGATCACATAGTTAATAAGCAGCAGAGCCAAGATTTGAACTCATGTCTTTTGGACTTAAGAGCCTGTGCCATGGCTCAGAGTGGTGGGCAGTGGGAGTAATTTTTCATTGTAGAAAACTGAGTAATTAGCACCGGGTCCAAGCCCATGATTAAGCCTTCTTTGTTAGGTGTTTGATCCTTGGTTTCAGGCCACCCTGAGGTCTCTCCAGGGCTTTCCTGATCTCTGAGGCAGATAGAATCAGGGAAGGGGGAGGGAGTGAGGCCATTATGGCATCCCAGGCCTTACCCACCTCCTGCTGCCCCCAGAACACACATTACTATGACAAGCGCTGGTCCTGTGAGCTCTTCCTGCTGGTGTCCATCAGCACCTCAGTGATCCTCATGCAGCACCTGCTGCCTGCCAGCTACTGCGACCTGCTGCACAAGGCCGCTGCCCACCTGGGCTGCTGGCAGAAGGTGGACCCAGCGCTGTGCTCCAACGTGCTGCAGCACCCGTAAGTCGCCCTACCCTTCTCTGTCCAACCCCAGCCCTCCTGGTCACCTCCTCGCTCATCAACTCATTTATTCAGTCAGCAAATAGTTATTGAGCATGTCTTGTATCCTAGGCCTTTTGGCTGGAATGAGGTATGGCAGGGCCCCAGATGGACATGTTTCCTATCTTTGGGTAACTTGCAGTGTACTGGAGATGGGAGAGGGGCAGGCGGTAAATTCATAGACTCATTGACTTTCTCATTCACTGACTATTATCTGTTCACTCATTGATTGATTTGCTCCTGCATTCATTCATTGCTTCACTCCTATCACCTGCTCGCTCATCCATTCAGTCATTAGGTCATCTCCTCTTTCAGCAGACATTTACTTTACCTAATCCATACCAGGCATGGTGCCATGTATTGGACAAAGGAGCTTGGACTTTGACCTGTAGGCAGAGGAGAGCTTTGAAGGGTTTTGAACAGTGGAGGGACCCATTCTAAGCTGTGCCTTAGAAACATCAGTCTGGTAACAGGATATGGTGCTGTGTTAGCTGATGGTGAACCTGGCCAGGGAAGAAGAGCCACAGGGAGGAAATAACTGAGGAGTTCACAGTCTGGTGGGGGTGATGGTCGTGTACACAACTAGTTAGGCTGAGTAGGGCGAAGAGGCCCAGCTGCAGGGTGGCATTGCACCCAGAGCAGAGGCAGAAGTCACCCTGCTCAGGAGCCCTGAGTTGCTGGGCTGTCCTCCCTCAGGCTGGCTCATCCTTCATGGTGCCTAGCATTTCTACAGCCTTTCGTCATGTACTTTTCACCCAGGTTTTACTAATTTTCCTGCCTGTATTCCGCCATTAGATTGGAAGCTCCTCAAGGCTGGGACCACCTCTGAATCACATCTGAGTCTTGGGCCCAGCACAAGGCCTGGCAGAGAAGAGGCCTCTAGGACAGATTTGTAGAGGTAGGCCCCCAGAGATGCAAAGGGAGGCCACAGAGGCCAAGCCGCCTGGTGTTGGCCCTCCATACCAATAGGGTCCCTCTCATGCTCTGTCCAGGTGGTCCAGGAATGGGGATGGATATTGCGCAATGGGCCAAAGTGGGGCTCGGCTTAGCCTCAGGCTCTGAGAAGAGGGAGGAGTAGAAAGATAGAACATAGCTGAATATGAGGATACACCTGTCCATGGCTCACCATCGTCCGCAGATAAGATCCAGGCTCCTTCACATGGCTTCCCAGCTGATGAACTGCGTGCTGCCAACCTTTTCTGCCTTATCTCTTACTGTGCCCCCAGTCACACTCTGCTCTCGCCAGACCACACCTCTTTGGGTCTTCAAATTCTTGTATCCAGGCTCTTCTACATGATGCATGTTTTGCCTGAAATGTCCTTTCAAACTTTCTTTTCCAGATTAATACCTATTCATCCCTTAGCACTTTGCTTCCTCCAGGAACACTTCCCTGACCCCCTGGGATGGGTTCAGTGCCCCTCCTCTATGCTCCCACAACCCCATAATACCATGATCATTGCATCTAACATTTCTGCTGTGTTTGCTTAGTTACTTGCCTGTCATTCCAGGACTAAAGCTCTTGGAGGTCAGAGTCCTTGCCTGTCAAGCACTCAGCCATCTCCTCACTCCTGGCAGTATGCCTGGCTTATAATAGGGCCACAGCAAATTTTTTGTGTATAGTGTTTTTTTTAAGGTAGAATTTACATACAGTAAAATGCACAAATCTTAAGATGTACAATTCTTTGAATTTTGTTAAAGGCATATACACCCATGTAACCCACCCTCACATCAAGATATAGAATATTTCCAGCCCCTCAGAAAATTTCCTCATGGCCCTTCCCAATGACCCCCGGCCCCTGACAACCACCTTTCCCCTTTCTTTCACCATAGATTAGTTTTGCCTGTTCTACAACTTAAATAAGTGAAATCATACAGTAGATACTCTTGGGTCCAGCTTGTTTCATTCAGCATATTGTCTGTGAGGTTCACCCGTGTTGTTGCATATAACACAATAACTGTTTTTAAATGAATGAATCAATAGGGCAGGAGCATGAGATTGAGCTTCTTGCAGACAGTGATTCTCAGTCCTCTGGCCCAGGACCCTTGGAGTTCCTGGGAGATCTTGCAGAACACTGGAAGAAAACTCACTGGTCCTACCACCTCATTCACATGCTCACTGGGGCTCCTCTGTGCCAAGCCTTGTGGTGTGCTCTGAGGACACAGAGATGAATTGGACACCGTCCGTTCCCTCAAGGGCTCCTAAACTAGTGAGGGATACAGGAGTATAAATAAGTGATAAAACACTGGGGAAAGTGGACCAGTAGCAGGAGATTTAAGGAGGTGTTAATGGATGCTGAACTCTGTGGGGAGTTTGAGAAAGGCTTTCTGGAGCATCCTGGATTTTCAAAGATGGCAAAGAGCTTACCAGAAGGATAAGGCATCAGGAAGGGCAGTCCAATTGGAGGGAGCGACTTATGCAGAGACATGAAGCATTAAGGTATGTTGGAGGAACTAGAAACAGTTCTGAATGGCTTGAGCATGAGGTGTGTGGTGGGAGCCATGGAAGGCCACACAGGGCCTCAGAGGCCATGCCAGATCCTTGGGGACTTGATCCTAAGAGCACTGGAAAGCCTTCAGACGGTTTTGAGCAGAGAATAGTCAGGCTCAGCTTGGTATTTTACAAAGACCACTCAGGCAGCTGTGTGGTGGACCAATTGGAGGCTAGAGATGAGAACTATTGGAGACTAGATGAAGAAAATGACCCCAGAGAGGGAAAAGGGTTTTCTTGACAGTCTCTCAGACGTTAATGTCAGCCCTAGACCTACTGACTCCCAGTGCAGTGATTTCTCATGATTCTTACCCCATTTTACAGGAGAGGCAACTGAGACCCAAAAAAGAAAAGTCACTATGTCTAAGTGATAGAAATGGGAGTAAAGCCCTGGTGGTCACCCCGTGCCTAATCTTCTGGTATCCCCTTTTGTGGGTGAGCTGGGCGTAAGGGATGCTGTTGGGCTCTGCCTCCAGGTGGACTGAAGAATGCATGTGGCCACAGGGCGTGCTGGTGAAGCACAGCAAGAACGTCTACAAAGCAGTGGGCCACTACAACGTGGCCATCCCCTCTGATGTCTCCCACTTCCGGTTCCACGTGAGTCTCCTCCCCTGGGAAGGATGGGGAGGGCCTGACTAGAGGGCAGGAGGATCAGCAGGGCAGGAAGGTGATGTCATACAAGAGAAAGCTATTTTCAGTATTTCCCAAATCCAAAGGAAGACAGTGCACACGTGCAGCACAAGGACAGCCGTATAAATGATCACTTCATAACTGCAGCTCACTTGGTAGCAAATGTTTGAAAACACTGGGTGGGGAAGACGATACAATAAAAGGAGGGGTTCTTGGTAGTGAAAATAGTAACTGTCATTCCTTCTAGTGTGCCAGGCACTGTGGTAAGTACTTCCCATGCACCCTCCCATTCAGTTGTCACAGAACCTTGTGTATGAAAAATGCCAGGGCTATCCCCATTTGCGGATACTGAAATCGGCTTAGAGAATTTAATTTGTTCAAGGGTGCCTTACTGGGAAACTTGGGAACTGATGGTAATGACTCGTGGGCTCAGCTCTGTGGAAAAGACTGTGCAAAATCATCTAGGCTAGTGATCTCCATTTTATTTATTTATTTTATTATCAAAATCTTTTTTTCCAACACAGTCATAGATTAAAGTCCAATATGTAGGACCTTATGGCACTGCTCTATTTGAAAGAGTTGGAATGCCCTTCACTTCCCACTTCCCACTGCTATAGCCCCTAAAAGACCTCCTCAGAACCTCGGGCTCTGAGGAACCTAGTTGAGGAAGCATTGATCTAGGCTGATCTCTTCACTTCACAGTAGAGAAACCTGAGGCCCAGACAGGGAAGGGACTTGCCCAAGGTCCTGTAGCCTGTCAGGTGTAGAGCTGAGCCTGGCACACTGGTCTCTTGGACTCCCATTTCCTGCCACTTCTCCTCCCATTCTGTAAGCAGCTTTTGACGTTTAGGTACCTTGACCTCTGCAGAATCAAGATCCCCTAGACGTTGATTACTCTTTTGAACTGATCAGAAAATTTTTCTTGAGTCCCTATACTCTGCCTTGCCCTGTAAACACCAAGTAAGAGTGAGGTATCACTATGTCCCCTGGAAGCTTCTGGCCTAGCTGGGGATGCTACACATGAAGTAGTGGGTGACTCATGCTGTAGAGTCTATAATAACTTTCCATGCCTATGTCATAAGATTCTAATTTGTTCAGGCCTGACAGTACCCAGGAGGATCACATGTAAAAAGGTGTTGATTTTAGACCAGAAAAAGTATGAAAGAGTGAGTAAGACCTCTCAAGAAAATCTTCCTGGAGGAGGTAGAAGTTGAAGAGGATCTTAAACAATTTATATGGGAAGCAGTAGTCTTGACAGAAGGAACAGCACAAGCAAAGGCAGAGAGGTGGCAAAGTCTGCGCCTATCACTATGAAGTCTTCTTCCCCACCCAAGTCTGCATGGGGTCCCAAGAGCTTGTCCTCTTCACTGGCCCACCCAGAACTCCCATCCAAGAAGCAGGTTTCTGGAATATACTTTCCAGTCCATGCCTACTCTTTCCTGGGCAGTTCTTTTTCAGCAAACCCTTGCGGATCCTCAACATCCTTCTGCTGCTGGAGGGTGCCGTCATTGTCTACCAGCTGTACTCCTTAATGTCCTCTGAAAAGTGGCACCAGACCATCTCACTGGCGCTCATCCTCTTCAGCAACTACTATGCCTTCTTCAAGCTGCTGCGGGACCGCCTGGTATTGGGCAAGGCCTACTCGTACTCGGCCAGCCCCCAGAGGGACCTGGACCACCGGTTCTCCTGAGCCCCAGGGCAACCCCAGGGACAGCATCCAGGCTTCAGCCAGGGGCTCCCTGGGAAGGGGCTGTTGGGGAGGGATGGGTGAGGGGCAAAAACAAAAAAAGACAAAAAAATCCACCAGAGCTTTGTATTTTTGTTACATACTGTTTCTTTCTTTGATAATTGATGTGATTATGAGGAAAACAAAAGTCCTATTTTTATACTCCCAATAAGCCTGTGTCCTGTATTTCTTTCCCTTCTTGCCTGTCAGGCAGAAAGCAGATGTGTGGGATTCTGGGTGGGGAAGCCCCGCTGTGGCTCCTGGGGCCCCTGTGGGCTCTGCCTTCTCCAGTGGAAAGGAGATGAGTAGGCACCAGAGGTCATGGTAGCAGTGACAGCTGCTGCTAGCTGAGTGCTCACTGTGTACCGTGCTGCTCTATGTGTATTATAGGCCTTGTCTTAATCCAACTTTCATGATAATCCTAGGAGGTAGGTGCTGTCACTTCTCTTAAAGATGAAGAACGAGCTCAGAGAGCTGTAATGACTTGCCCAAGGTAACACAGCTAGGAGGTAGAGCTGGGCCCCAAAACCTTCTGAAAGGTGACATATTAACCTAGCAGAATGTGATGTCCTGATTCTCTCAGCATGCAGTCACTGAGACCCTGCTCTCTGCTAGGTGCTGTGGTACATGGTGAGGATGCCAAGACACAGAAACAAGTCATACTACACTGGGATGGGTGTAACAGTTACAGGGGAGGGAATGGTTAATGCTCTGTGGACTTCCTGGAGGAGGGGTAGTCTGAGTTGTATCAGCCACTTCCCAGGTGGACAAGAGGGAGACTTGGCAGAGTCTACACTTAAGCAGAGAAAAGCGTACGAGTAATAGCACAGAGATTTGGAACATCGTAATGTATTGGGGGAAGGGAAGCAGAATGTGGTTCCTAGAGCAGAAAGGATAAGGAAAGTGAGGTGGGGGTGGGTTGGAGCTAGAAAGGTCTGCAGGGACTGGATCAGGGAGGACCAATGGCTCTAGGCTAGGGAGAGTGAGTGAGCAAGGCCAAGTGCTAGAGTGGAAATACAAAGCTGCTTGGAGGGCCACCTGGCTCTTAGGGGGCATAGGATGGAGAGCTCAGGAGTAAGAGAAGAGGAGACACAGACAGTCATAGCCACTTGTCTAGTCTGCCCGTGTTCCCCGAGCCCTATTGGCCACAGGATATGCAGATAAGTCCACGGTGGTGTATTAGAGACAGACACTGCAACCAGCGTTTTTGATGCCTCTGTTGAGGAAGGCATTGTGCCAGGTGCTGGCACAGATACAAAGATGAGGAAGATTCTATCCCTTCCATAGACAACCAGCAGAGAGAGACATTGTCATGAGCAAATTAGGGTGCTAAGTGCTGAGGAAAACATGTGTCCAGGGCACTGAGGAGCAGAGAGGACAGACACCCTGACTCTGGAAAGACAGGCTTTTTCAAGGAGGTGAGAGTTGAGTCTTGAAAGTGAGTAGGTCACACCATGGTCAAGAGGAAAGAGAGGGCATTGCATTTCAAGCAGAGGGAACAGCATGTGCAAAGGCACAAGAGAAGATAGGGACATATTTGGGGAAAAGTGGTTCCCCAAATATGGATGGAGCCTGGGTTGCCTGGTGGGGAGCAGCCTAAGAAGCCAGTAAGGACCAGCCCGTGTGTCAGATTGAAATGTTTGTGCATTACCTAAGGGCAGATAGTAGGAAGTTGCTGAGCAAAGGAGTGACATGAAAAGGTCTCTGATTTTAAGGAGATAGTGGGTGCGGGTGGGAGAGCTTGGAGGCAGGAGACCAGTGAGGAGGCAGGCAAAATAGACCAGGAGAGAAAGAAGAGGTCTGACCTTGAGCAGTGGCAGTAGGAATGATACCAAACCAAGTGGGCTCGCCTCCTGGTGAGTTAAATAAGACTCTACACCAGTGGAAGTTGTCTCACAAAGTAAAGTGTATTTGCAACAAATACTAGGCCATGAGGAATCATTTCCCAAGTTGTGGTGTCCCCGAACAAAGGGAAGCAGGAACTTTTATTTCGGTTGGGGAATGAATATTCAAAAGGGAGAGGTGGGTTATGCACTGCAGATTATGGTAATGAGGCTTAATCTCCGCTTGCAGAGATCGCATTAAAAATCAGGCAAGGTCATGGGCATAGCTCTTGTAAAGAGGCTTGGTTGCTTCAGAGTGGTTGCTGGTTTTGTCTCCTTAACATAAAAACACAACTTGGAAAAACAGTTAAATGCTTCCAAACCCACCCTTGAGTTCCTTGGGGCACTAGTCAGTGACAGGAAGAGAAAGGTAGTGCTCCCTTTCCTGACCATGAGTTCTAGAGTGGGGTTTTTGAGTTGTTTCCCTAAATGAGCCCACCAGGCACACAACTAGAGTTGGCAATTTGTTGTGACAGGACCTGGAAGCCCACATTGCTCTTTCTGCTTCCAAAAGGCATCTCCCTCTGGGACCAGTGACTTGAAGACATAGGCTTCCTCTGTGTGTTGAGGTGGAGGACAGGAGGACGGGCATGTCACTATGCAAAAAGGGAGGCCTACTATGTACCAGCCATAAATTCCATGATTCAAAAGGCACATGAACACTCAGAGCCTCAATTTCCTCATCTCTAAAAAGGGAGATCATATCCCTTGCTTTGTGTAACTTACAGGCTGTTCATTTGTTTATTCATTCAACAATTATTTATGGAGCACATACCATGTGCCAGATACTGTGCTAGGTGCTGGAGATACAGTGATGAACAACACAGGACCCACCCTTGCCTTCAGAGAGCTTACTGTAAGGACAAATGAAATAGCTCTGTTGACTATAAAGCACTGCACCTGTCTCATTCTTTTTCTACTTCTTATCTCCCAATAGGGTTGTAATCGGGTTTACTCTTGACTTCATTTCCCTACCTCTATATCCTTGAGCAAGTCACTTCCCCTCTCCAGATGATTCCTTTTTCATATCCAGCTCAAGGGTCTATGATTGGCTTTAATTACGAAAGGAAGGAATATCTTTCTGGGAGAAAAAGTTTCTAGGGGAGGAAATCTCACTATAAAGAGGAAATAGTAGCAGAAAAACCTGGGAACTCCCAGGCACGCTGAACTTTCTTTAGTAGGCATCCCTCCCAGTCTCTCTCCGCCCACTCCTTTCATATTCCGCCCCTATTCCCCGCCTTTAATAGCTGCGGTCTCTTTAAGTGTGCGCCTTGGTGTGAACTAGGCTGCAGGGCTGAAAGCGCGTTTCTTCGCTGGACTGAATATTGAGTTGTTTGTCCGTTTCGGGCTGCCGTCCTGCAGATCCGCCATATTGTCTGCTGAAGCTGCAGCTGAAGCTCGCCGCTCCCGTCGCCGCCGCCGCCGCCGCCGCCAAGTAGGAGCGAGCGGAGCCGCGATGGGTGAGTAAGGAAACCAGGCGATTGGGGACTCGAGCTGAGGCAGTCTCGGGGTTAGGGGTCTGGCGAGAGCCTGTCTCCGGTCTGCAGAGGATATCCGAGGCCCTTTCAAGTAGGTTTGAGGGGAGAAGCCAGGCCGGGAGTGCCGCTCAGGCCAGTTTGGGGCCGGGCTAGGGCCCATGCGGAGATCAGTCTTCGGGGGCTGGTTCTGGGGACACCTTGTCAAGCCTGGAGCCCCCACGTGGTGGCTCTAGGCCGGAGCCTACGCGTTCCCGGAGGCTAGAAAGGTGCCGACCCTCCGGCCTGCGCCGAGACTGGGGCTGGGGGACGGGCTCCCGGCGGCAGGCCCAGCCGGTGCTAAGGGAGCTCTCTCCAGGCGTGTGTTTGACCGACGCGCATCTTGACTGGATTCGGTGACTCCCCTGAACTCAGGGAAATGTTGCCTACGTCGCGGGTTGAGTCCTCCGTTGAGGAGACGCCAGGCGAGCCAACTCCAGGCCCGTAACCAGGGGCAGCCATGCCAAAGGCAGCCTGGGCCGTTCAAGGCCGGGAGAAGTTCCCGAGCCGAGGCGGAAATGGGGTGGTTCGGTTGGTCTCAGAGTGGACAGCCTTCGTAGTGGTAGAAAACCAAAGGCCGAGACTTCGTGGCCATATATAGGTCGGGGACTTCGGTTTCTGCGCCCGGCCCTGGTTAGGAGAAAAGGAGCGACCTGTTGCTCGTTCTGAAGGGACTCCAGCTGGCAAGGCCTGTGCTTAGAATACGATGGCCAAGTTTTTGGACTTAGGGACAGAACTGTCAGTGGTATTTCCTCTCCAGCAATAAAAACTATTAAATTTGCTAAGCTCTTCCTATGTGCAGGCATTGTTCTGACTGCTTTACATGTCACGTTTCACTTAAAGTGCACAGCCTAATGAGATACATACTACTGTTACCCCTATTTTACAGATGGGAAAACTGAGCCTTAGAGAGGCAAAGTAACTTACCCAAGGTCACACAGTGGCTAAACCAGAGTGATCACTCCAGAACCCTAGTTTATAGCTGCTGTTCTTTATGGCCTGGCCCCCTGGTGGTTGGGGTGGAAGAGGGGGGAAGAAAGCTTTTAACCCTAGGGAAAGTTGTAAAGGTGGTTTGCTGTGTTGTTTTTTTTGCTGGTGGGCCGACTTTGAAATCTTTAGTCTGAAGGAAACTGAAAAAACTCCAAAGTGAATTGCTAACCCCAGCTACTGCGTGGGGCGGGGGGGGGGGGGCGGCTAAATGAGATTCTAGGATTGAGTTTTGTAAGATTCCTGATTCTGAGGAAAGAAAAATTATTCCCTTGAGCTGCAATGCAGTGACTTCAGAATCAGATCTGGTATTTTAATCCTGCCTGCCACTTCCTAGCTCTCATCCAGAGAAGTCACTTAAATGTCAAATGCAGTAATGCATAAGGAAAGCATCTAGCACAGTCCACAATAAATGTTATGTTCCTTCCTTTCTGAGCCTTCCTTTCCTCATCTCTAGAAAGAGGGGAGGGGGCAGTGTTATCAAGGTGTTTGAGAACTAAATAACATAACACAAGCGTTTGGAGTCTAGTAAGGGCTCTATAAATATCAGAACAGATTCCTTTCCACCCTCAATGTTAGTTCCTTTCCCTTAAGCACTCTGGTTTCCAGAATCCTCCATTAAGACTGATAGGCCTGTCTTTATAACTGCAGCTTTATGTATCAATGAAAAATTTTAGGGGTTTTTATGTTATAGATTTTTGTGTTGGCCTTCAATTTCAGAAACCCTGGTGTCTCAAAGGGAAGTGGCTAATGTTTAGTTTATTAAGCTCAGTGAAATAAATTTGGTAGTGGTTTACTCAATTTTTATAGACTGGGGAACTACCTGAGAGAAGATAACACAGCTAGTAATCAGCAAAGCCAGAAGTGAGATTCTTACCCATTTTGCTGCCCGTAAACCTCTTACAAGACATAAGGTGTGAAGTAAAGTTAGTCCTTTTTTAGTAGACTTGGAAATGAAAGTTCTTCACTGGAGCAGCAAAATCTGACCAGAGGCCCGAAGGAGATTTTTAGTCTAGAGTCAGGCAGCCTCTCCTTTTCTCTCCAACTCCATTTCAGGTACCTCTCACCTGTGCCACTTTGTCTTTTTGAACATCCAGCTATTGGTGTGTGTTTGGAGTTTTTTGTTTTTGGCTGATTCTTATACCATGGGAGTGAAACTAGTGTAAGGATACATTTAATCCTGACGTCAAATCTGAGATAGTTTGGGTTATCCTCATTTATAAATGAGTAAACTGAGGCTTTCAGAAGATTAGGTGACTAGTCCAAGGCTGGTGATCTAAGCCCTTTGAGTGCTGGGGACACTAACAGGGCCTGCGTCACATTTCCATGAATCTAGAACCTGCTGTATTTCACTGCCTCTCAGGTATACTCTCCTTGAGCTCTGGCCTATATCCTATACTATTTCTCACTAGCCTTAAGAGACCTTTGTAGTGATTTCACTGCCATTAGGAGCCCTGTAGGCTTCATGCAGCTCTGGAAGTTACTTATTCTGACCCTTCCTATCAGAGACCACAGCCTCTCAAGACTAAGTCTTGGCAGATGCTGGTTGTTTTATCACCATTTCTGCCGTGTTGCTTCCCAGGAATCTGGCATCCCCTCCCCAGCCTCAGAGGGTGGGTCTTGATTAATATAAACTCTAAACCAGTCATTGTAATTCTATCTCCCTAGGCAGTGATTGCTTTAGGCATGGGCATGTGACGCAGTTCTGGCTAATTAGATGTGGAGAAAAGCCTAGGGGACTTCTGGAAAAGCCTTCCTCATTTCAAAGAGATTTGCCTGGTTTTATTATTTTTTGCCAGCTTATATTTTAACCCACGTATCACCAAAGTGTGAGAGCCTCAAAAAAAGACAGAGAGATGGGAAAGCTATAATGATAGCCAACACTTATATAGAACTCGCTATATGCTAGACACTAAGTTCTATAATATTAACTCATTTAATTCTCAGATTCTCATGTTCTACTTGAGGAAACTGAAGCACAGAGAGGTTTAGTAACTTTTGCAAGGAAAAGAGCTAGTAGAAGAACCACTTACTCAAGTAGTATGGTTCTAACCAAAATAGGGGCTATTAAGGTCTATATTCTGCCTCTGGAAAGGAAAGAGCCCTTTTCTGACTCTGAAATTGCCATTAGCAATGCTGGGATCATGAGGCAGAATTTATAATAATAAATAAGAGTAGGCAATTCTAAGGATGAGGATAGAAAAGATGGAAAAAATCTGATATCTTCATGATGTTTTTGAGCCACTGAACTAGCCAACTTGGGAACTGTCTTATCTCTGGGCTTAAATAGGATACCGAAGGCCCCTTCTAGGTTGCTTTTAGCTGCAAGTAACAAAACCTTTCTAACTGATAACGCTTCCAGGTCAGGAAGTAACTTAGCCCATCTCTTCTCTTAGTTTCCCTCCAGTCTTGCCCACCCACTCCACAGTTCATAACAGTTACTTGCAGAGAAGGCACTAAACCATCAATCACCACCTTAATGTCCCACAAGCATTGAACTCACTCCCTATGCCTGGACTTCTTTTCCTGCTTTTTTGTTGATGCTGGGATTATTGGCCCAGACACTAGAGCATAAGATAGAAACCATATCCATCTTTGGTTCCTTGCTCTTTTCTTCCCTTTCTATATAGCAATTATTGGATACTCTATGATCCTATTACTGAGGTCTTCCCTAAATTGCTTTGTGTAGGTTTCTCTCACAGCGTAGTCCCGCAAAGAATATTAATTCTGTGGTCTTTAACCTTGCTGAGTCTCAGGCTCCTCAGAGTGAAAATATGGATAATACTATATATTAATGTTGTTAGTGAAGAGTCAGTGAAGTACTAGATACAAAAAAATATCGTAGGTGCCGGCCCAGTGGCACAGCGGTTAAGTGTGCGCACTCCACTTTGGCGGCCCAGGGTTCGTAGGTTTGGATCCTGGGTGCGCACTGACACACCGTTTGTCAAGCCATGCTGTGATGGTGTCCCATATAAACTAGAGGAAGATGGGCACAGATGTTAGCCCAGGGCCAATCTTCCTCAGCAAAAAGAGGAGGATTGGCATCGGATGTTACCTCAGGGCTAATCTTCCTCACACATGCACGCACAAAAATATTGTAAATTGTAAAGGTGTTATTACTTCAGAAGCCCTCCAAATCTCTTCTGAGGCCTCCCCTACCACTACCAATTCTGCAGCAACGTTGCTAAAACACCCATCTGATCTTGTCACTCTTCTTAGTTTAGGAACTTTCACAGACTCCTTATTGTCTATAGGATAAAATCATAACCCATTGGGTATGGTATTCAAGGCCTTCCTATTGACTCTACTAATCTTATTCCATTTAATGTTTATCCACATATCTTGCATTCCATTCAGACTACCTCCTTAGTACCTTAGCATTCCTGGCAGAGAAAGTGACAAAAGCAATTCCTTCCCCACTCATCTTTTCCTTTGGAAATCTTCCTTGTTTTCCAGGATCTAATTTAAATGCTACCTACTTCATGATCTTTTCCCAAATATTTTGTGCCTTCCAAAGTGGAAGTGAATTCTCCTTCTGAATTCTAAGCACTTTGTTCTTGCCTTTCATATAGCTCTTATCATATTCTTTCTTTGTGTTACAGTTATTTCGTTCTGTAATGTAGTTAGTTCTTCGACTAGTTACTTAACCTCCAGAGCCTCATTTTCCTCATCTCTAAAATAGGGATAATAGTATCTACCTCATAGGAGTGTTAGAGAGATTAAATGAGTTGATGCGTGTAAAGCATTTTAGTATGGTGTTTAGCATACAGTAAGTACTCAATAAGCGGTAACTAATTATTGTTAGTCACTTAGTGAACAAATAAAGTGCTTATTATGTATCAGGCCCACTGCTAAATATAAAGATTAATCAGTTTGTCTTTGAGGGGTAGGCAGAAACATATTATGAATACTTGTCATACTTGGGGGCCGGCCCCCTGGCGTAGTGGTAGAGCCACGTAGAGCACGTGCTCTGCTGCTGGCGGCCCTGGTTTGGATCCTGGGCGCGCATTGATGCACTGCTTGTCAAGCCATGCTGTGATAGCATCCCATATAAAGTGGAGGAAGGGGCTGGCCCCGTGTCTTAGCGGTTAAGTGCGTGCGCTCCGCTGCTGGCGGCCCAGGTTCGGATCCCGGATGCGCACCGACACACTGTTTCTCCAGGCATGCTGAGGCCGCGTCCCACATACAGCAACTAGAAGGATGTGCAACTATGATGTACAACTATCTACTGGGGCTTTGGGGGAAAAAAATAAATAAATAAAATTAAAAAAAAATAAAAATAAAGTGGAGGAAGATGGGCACAGATGTTAGCCCAGGACCAGTCTTCCTCAGCAAAAAGAGGAGGATTGGCATGGATGTTAGCTCAAGGCTGATCTTGCTCACCGAAAACAAACAAACAAACAAAAAAACCATTTATCCATTTCGTGAATGTTGATTTAATTAAACCTAGATAACTTATAAATCCATTTAACTAGGCATACAAACTACAGTGTGATGCAGTATTTTAAATGTGAATGAACTAATATCCGCACTTGCTGGGTATAACTCCCAGCCTTCCTTCAGGAAAACTTGGCCATCTGGCCATTACACACACACGTATGATAAAGGTAAGCCTTATATTAGTATATATTATATATTAATATATTAGCATATATATTTTTTTTCTTCCTACATCCCAGTTGGTCTTTTTTCCCATACTTTGGAGACCAGTATAAAATGGTAAATATTTTGGATGGGGCAATCCAGAGTGCTATGGACGCATATAGTAAGGGAGCCCCAGACTAGGGGAATCAGGGAAGGCCCTTAAGCTAAGTGGGACCTGACCCATGCGTAGGAGTTCTTAGTGGCAGGGTGGGAATGATTATTTCAAAAGCGAAAGATTGGTAGACTAGATGGGTTGGTAGCATGAGGGGAATGATATTTGGATCACGATGACAGTGAAATGCCGTTGAAGGGTTTTAATCTCAGGAGTGACATCAGATTTATTTGTTTGTTTATATTACTTGCACTGCTCTGGGGAGAATGAATTAGACTGCAGTAAGATTCCAACTAGGAGGCTCTTTAAGGAGTTGGTTCTTAAATAGTGCGGTAGTCCTATCCAGAGGTGATAATGGCGAGTGAGGTAGTAATAGTAAGGAATTTGAGTTAGCAGGACTTGATTTCATCTGGAGGCTGAAGCACGAGGTGGGGTGGAATTAAGCATGACTCCTAGGCCTCTTGCCTTGAGCAGCAGAGTAAATAGTGATGCTGTTAACTGAGATGAGTTGAAATTTGAACGTTTTGGGGTGTCTCTGACTTCCAAGGGAAGGTGTCCAAAAAGCATTTGGATATATAGAAGTCTGGAGCTCAAGTGTAAGGTGTGGGGATGAAGATAGAGGTTTGATCGATCATCTATTTATGTCTATCTATATATGGTAACTGAAACCATGGGAATCACTGATAGCACCTACAGAAAATGTGTATCATGACAGATGGGAGGAAAAGAGAACCCCAAGGTACATCAGCTTTAATGTGCAGAAGAAAGGGATCAGCATCCAGAATTGGAAGAAGAAAACAAGGAGTGATTGATGTCTCAAAAAAAAGACAAAAGAGAGTATTTCAAGAAGAAGGAAATGGTTGTCAGGATTGACTGCTGCCGAGAGGACCAGCAAAATAAGGACTAAAAAGGTCTATTGAATTTCGCGTCATGCACTTGATCAGTGGCTTTTACAAAAACAGTTTTGGTGGCATAGAAGCAAATTGGAGTGGGCTAAGAAATGAGAGAGGAGAGGCAAACTGTTTCAAGAAGTTTGGAGTAAAGAGAGAAGGAACAGGTTAATGAGGCTCTTTTAAAGTCTAGGCAAGAAATCATGAAGACCCAAATTAGGGCAATGGCAGTAGAAATGGAGAAAAAGAGAGAGTCCAGAAATAATTAGGAAATAGAGCTGGCCGTGATTGGATGTGGGGATAGGGGAAAGGAGTTGTCAAGGGTGGTTCCCAAGTTTCTGGCTTGAAGAGCTGAGAAGATATTGATACAGATCTCTAATCTTTTATCAGTATTTCTCAACTCTTTCATTATCTCCCTCCTAAGGAGCCTTTTTTTTTCCCTAATGCATCCTCTCGTGAAATTTTAATACACAGATAACTGTATCTTTTTATGTATGGTAAGTATGTCTGTGCTTTATACATAAAAAAAAGTAAGCATAAAGCTTGCTTTTTATTCAATGCAAGGTTAAGAATGACTAAACAAAATTTTTAGGTTAAAAGTTAAATTAAAAAGCTATTTGCATTTAAATAACTTTTATAGCTTTATTTGCTGAGTAACTTTTAATGTAATTTATTTAATTATATAAATTGTAATGTATCAAATTGCATATTCAAGTTAGCATTTCTACATACATAATGTAATCCAAATTTTAAAAATCATTCAAAACTGTTCATTTTCCAGCAAAAGCAAAACAATAAAGATCAGTTTCTTAAAATTATTTTTAGTAAACTTTTTAAGTTTTGCTTGATATGAGAAATAACTTATAACTTAACAACCTGTTAGATATTCATTTAGATATTGTTGACATTCCTCTTTTCAGCACTTGGTGTAATTAGTCATGACAGATTTTAATTTGTAGAACTAAATATAAACTTTTAATTACCATATCTCATGTCGTACACAAAAGCCCTAAGGATCAAACATAACATCTCAAGTCATAATAGGCATGCACAGGCCGCCTCTTGTTCTGTCTTCAAGATCCAGCGATCAGTCAAGAGAAAGCCTCCCGGTCATGGCCATCTATTCGCCATAGCTTTGCAGTGCAGATCTTGCATACATTTTGTCTGCCTTCCATGAAGTCAGTGTCAGTGGTGCTCATGTAATACTTGAGAACCCAACGAGAGATATTAAATACTAAGGAGTAAGACTTTGTTGATAAGGTTGAGCTTTGGAGGACCACATACCATTGTAATATCTAAGTGTCCCCCCCTTCCCTATGAACCAGTTTCACCCTTTTGGGTGCAGTATTGCCCCCATTGAGAATGCATGCCTTAAAAGAAACCATTTAGGGGCCGGCAGGTGGCGTAGTGGTTAAGTTTGCGCATTCTGCTTCGGCTGCCCAGGGTTTGCGGGTTTGGATCCTAGGCGCAGACATACCGCTCATCAAGCCATGCTGTGACAGCATCCCACATACAAAAAACAGAGGAAGATTGGCACAGATGTTAGCTCAGGAACAATCTTCCCGTTTATGCCAGATATTTCAGAATTCTACTTGTTTAGATTTTAGAAAGGCATTATAGTACGTGTAACTTAGATAACACCTCCAGCGGGGTCTGAGATAGAGCCCAGATAGTCAGATATCATTAATATTTTGTAGCAAACCATTTGAATATTAATTAAGGGATGAATAAAGGCTATAAACAGTCTCATATTAGTTTTGTTCAACTTCTGCCACGCATGTTTTGAGGCTATATTTACTAAAAACCTTCCTTTTGATTTTAGAATTCCAAGTAAGGGATTGTGGACCATGAAATTAAGAGAAATATATAAGAAGCAGCTTTATGGAGAAGCTGATGACTTTAAAATTTTTTTAAAAAAACATTTGAGATGCTTATGGGACATGGGTGAAAGGAACTCCTTGAGTATTAGGTATGCAATTGCAGATGTAGAGTTGGAAGTCATCAGCATTTAAGTCTTCCAAAGAGGCAATAATTGTCTAATGAGACATGAGTTAAATTGTTCATTTTGGGGTGAGGTAAATGGTAGAGTCCTTTTAAAACACGGGCTTATTGGTTCTTACAGCCTAGCTTTGGAGGGAATGAAGATGGAATAGAAGGATAAAGATTAAGAGAAAGGAGCTGCAGTGTTAGGAGAAAGGAAAAGGAAAAACCACCTTTTAATATAGAGCAAGGAAATATAGCTGTCCTCTTTGACCCTAACTTCCTGGAAATTGCCCTCATGAGGAATTGAGGCCTCTTAGAGTGGGAGCTGAGAAGAAGGAAATACCATTGATTCAGCATCTAGGCCCTAGACACTTTCACATTACCTCATCAATCCTAGAGGGCTATAAAGTTTATCATCCTCATTTTATAGGTAATGGAAGGAGTAACTCAAAGATAGTGGGTAATTTGCCTATGTTTATGCAGTTGTGATTGGAACCCAGCTCACCTGACTCCCAAATCAGTGCTCTTTCCTGCTACATCATATTGGAAGGAGTTGATAGGGCTTGAGGGGTAACATTGGATGTCTGTCCATAGCATGTCTTCTGAGAGCAGAGAGGATTCCCTTTGTGTGGCCTCTCAGTCTGTCTCTTCTCCCCCATATTGTCCTGGGCCCTTCATGCATGGGGCCTCAGAAGATTGCCTCCCAAATTGAGCTCCTTCTTTTTAAATTAATATATATGGGTTAGAGAAATCCCTGCTTTTAATTTGTCAGAGGGCTATTGGAAAAGCCCTTTCTCATGTTACTAAAAGTTAAAATGAAGAGCTAATTAGAGGGATTTGTGTGATTCAGCCTACAGACAACGCAGAACCCTCCTTGTTCAGAGACTGGGGATGGAGAGGCATAGTGCTGCAGAACAGGGGCCAGGTAGCCAGCAGTTCACTGTTACATTGCAGAGACATTTTACTGTGTGGACCTTTGTTTTCATACCTCTCTAACCAAACTGGTCGTGTTCCTCAAACCAGCCTTGGGCTTTCTGATCTCTTAATCTTTGCTCCTGGTGGACTGCTCTCCCTCCCTACCCCTGTTACCTTCAGAAATATTAACCATCTAGACTTCAAAGACCACGTTAGAGCTTACCACTCAGTAAAGATAGTTCTCACTCCCACTCTCTAAACTCGTTGGACACTTAGATTCATTATCTTTTATATTTTCTTTTTTTGTTTTTTTTGGTGAGGCAGATTGGCCCTGAGCTTACATCTGTTGCCAATCTTCCTCTTTTTGCTTGAGGAAGATGGTCCCTGAGCTAACATCTGTGCCAATCTTCCTCTACTTTGTATATGGTACGTTGCCACAGCATGGCTTGATGAGCAGTGTATAGGTCTGCACCCTGGATCTGAACCTGTGAACCCTGGGCTGCCAAAGCAGAGCACGTGAACATAACCACTATGCCACTGGGCCAGCCCCATCTTTTATATTCTGGATGCTGTGAGACTAAACTAGGTTGTAAAGCTCCCTGAAGGCAGATACCTTTACACAGTGCCTGGCACACACATTTTTAAAAATGAATAATAAATCACTTGTCAAATTTATTTGAGTCAGTTTGGAGATAACCATTTGGATTTTATATATATATATATTTTTTTTTTTTCTTGATTCCTTGAACAGCGTTGAGTGCTTAGGAGATACTCAGTGAATATTTTGAGGTTTGCTTAAATGGAAGTTAAGCTCTTTGGTTTCCCAACTTTAAGTAATTTATTTTATTTCCTTGTGGTACCTGGTGGTAGCAGCAATGGAGTGTCCCTAGGAAGGTGAGAGCCACCGGATTCTGCACAGTCTACAAGGGATAGTTGGAAATTTTCTTTTGGAGAAACTGTTTGGATTGTCGCTATCCTAGTCTGTTCCTATGTCTCTTATCACCCCTTCCTTCCCCTCCCTAGATCTGAGCATTGCGTTTACATATAGACGCAAGGGCTAAAAGGACTAGTAATTCCTAGGAGAGAATTAGGATTAGAGAACTGGGACTGTGAACTGTCCGGTTGATTCAGTACCTCAGTGTGCCATACTTCACTTGGACCCTGAGCTTTGAATATGTAGTTGTGTGTGCAGAAGATAGTTTTCCCCATGTGGTCTTTTAGCCAAACCGCCTAGTTTTCAGCTTTGTTTCCTAGAATGATCACTGTTCAGCTCAGTCCTGTGGGGATCTGCCGAATATGAGCAGCCTTATTGTGGCCCCATTGTGGACTGACCCAATTGTCCATAGAGGAGTCTCTCCCATTGTCTTGGTGACTGGCGGTTCTGACAGGCTTGCAAATAACACCCTGAGAGCCCCATGCTGTCAGACCTGTTTCATACTGTTTTCTTGTTTGCAGTATTTCCTGGTCATGAATCTCTGAGAGATATTCCAAAGTTTGAAAAACTGTTATCAAACCTGATCTTACCTTACCAGCACAGCATTTTAGTATTTACAAAGTACTTTCATGTATATTTTCATTTGATCTTCACTGTAACTCTGAGGTAGACAGGGTAAGGGTAGGAAAATTGAGATACAGATAAGTGACACCCAAGGTTGTACATTTATTAAGTAGCAAGACCAAAGTTCAGGTTGTCTGGCTTTGTAGCTCCTTTCACCACTTCCACAGTTTCCAGTGTGCTTGTTAGTGGTCCATCCAACACAGCTGCCTTCTCTCAGCCTAGATATTTCTTTCTGATACAAACCCTTGTAGATATTCTGTCCATTCACATAATATTGAGCTTTTTAAAAAGATTGTCAGACCCCACACCAGACTTAAATGGCATTTATCTCAGCTCATCCTATTTCCCTCAATTTTGTATCATTAATGCAGCTGCTACCACCACCAATCACTCCCTTCTACACACACACACCCCCCTACACACCTGCCGCCACCACCAATCACGCCTTCCTACACACACACCTGCCACCACCACCAATCACTCCCGCCTACACACACACACCTGCCACCACCACCAGTCACTCCCGCCTACACACACACCTACCACTACCACCAATCACTCCCTCCTATACTCACACACCTACCACCACCACCACCAATCACTCCTTCCTACACACACACACACGCACACACACACACACACAACCTGCCACCACCACCAATCACTCCCTCTTACACATGCGCGCACGAGGGGGGCTTCAAAGACAAGAACAGGGAAGATTAACTAGGTTGGTTTTGTTTTTCCTTTGAAGTGGCAAATAGCCTTCAAATGACTACATTACTACCTGCCAGTCCATACAATTTTCTGCTTCTGTTCATATCAGTGTTGGTATCATCTGATATTTGTATTCCCTATTCCTGGTAAGAACTGGACCACACTTCATTTGAGGTATTGAGTCAGGCAATGGTTAGGGTGGTAGAATCCAAGGCTGAACATTGATACCTCTTCCAGGAAATACCAAGGGAGTCCCCTTGTGGCTAGTATGCTCTTGTGTAAAGTACAGATGGCCCCTCACTTACGATGTTGCGACTTAGGATTTTTCAGCTTTACAGTGGTGCAAAAGCAATACTCATTCAGTAGAAACCGTACTTGGAATTTTAAATTTTGATCTTTTCCCAGGCTAGCAATATATGTTATAATACTCTCTCATGATACTGGGCAGTGCAGTGAGCCACAGTTCCCAGTCAGCCACGCTATCACGAGGCTAAGCAACTGGTACGCTTACAACCATTCTGTACCCATACAGTCATTCTGTTTTTCACTTTCAGTACAGTATTAAATAAATTACATGAGATATTCAACACTTCATTATAAAATAGGCTTTGTGTTAGATGATTTTACCCAAGTGTAGGCTAAGGTAAGTGTTTTGAGCATGTTGAAGGTGGGCTGCACTAAGATATGATGTCGAGTAGGTTAGAAATGTATTAAATACATTTTCGGCTTACAATATTTTCAACTTAGAATGTTGAGGGGCTTAACCCCATCGTAAGTCAAGGAAGATCTGCATGTGTAATGGAGAGAGCATTGACTTTAGTCAGAAAGACCTGTTTTCAACTCGCCCACTTATTAGCTGGGTCCTTCTGCAAGTTATACCTCAGTTTCCCTACCTCTAAAATGGGGGTTCTACATGAGCTCAGACTTAAAAGCTAAGCAAATTGTTAGTAAATCATTACGAATCAAATTTGAATTTTCCATAGGAACATCCCCTCTGTAGAGGTTAGAGATTGACTTTGTGATATTTGAAAGATCTTTCAAAAGGAATATCTTGAGTTTTAGTCTGGATTTAGTAGTTAAAACCTTTTCACCATGGCCAGAGACTTTGGAAAGCATTATGGACTGAACTCAAGAAGACTGCTTCACATCTAGCAGTGAGGTCACAGGTGTTTGATTTTCTTGGCGGGAGCGTCGTGATCCTTGCCTGCCTTGGTGCGTGATAGAGGTCTCCTAGCAGGACATGGAAATAAGTAATTTGACACAGGAAAGGAACTTGTTGAATACTGCAGTAGTTTGTGGGTTTAATCATAAAAATCGTTAACTTTGAAGGCATCTCAGTTAAAGATAAATTCATTAAGAAAGAACTCATGTGGATCACTAGTTTATTTTGATTATCCTGATGTGCTAATTACTATATATAATGCCTAAGAAGAACAGGTATGCAAAAGAATGAAGTTGGACCCCTGCCTTACACCATATACAAAAATTAACTCAGTAGATCAAAGACTTCAATCTAAAGAGCTAAAACTATGAAACTCTTTTAAGAAGACATAGGAGTAAATCTTCATGACCTTAAATTGTCAACAGTTTCTTAGATATGACACTGAAAGCACAAGCAACCAAAAAAATAAAAAAGATAAATTGGACTTAATCAAAATTTAAAACTTTTGTGCTTCAAAGGACACCATCATGGATAATGAGACTTATGTAAGTGCTCACTCATATTGCTTTATTTTGGCTGCCAGGTAAGCTGACATGTCAAAATGCAGCTCAGTTTTAATAATTAAATGATTCTTTAAGTCCTGCTTATCTGCATTCTTCTTTGCCCATTTACTATACAAATTTGTATAGAATTTGGAAATTCTATACAGATATACAAATTCTATAGAATTGGAAATTCTATACAGATCCTTTGGAAAACTGAAGCTTAAAGTGTTGGATGAAACATTTGAGAGCATGTGTGTGCTTTGTGCTGTAGACTCAAGATTCTTGCTGTTGAAGATTTAATGGTCTAGAAGTGAGAGGTGGTGAGTTGTGAACTAAAACTGTCTTTGGAGGTTGTCAGTAGTCAGTAACCAATTTGGGGTAACTAGTGTCAAAGAAACAAAGCTAGACACTAAAGTGGTAAGGACAAATTTTAATCGGTAATATACTATTGCAATAGGGAAAAGTGCAAACTGAACTCAGCTTCAATTTGTACTGAAGTAACTGGGCATTTGAAAAGGTGTATGAGGGAATAGAGGCATGGTTGGTGAGAGGGAGAGGGAGCTCGGTAGAGTCAGGGAAGTGAAAAATTATCAAATGTGAGGAAGGGGAGTTGGTCCATGTGAAACCCATCTGGGTTTGCTAACTGGTGCTTATTGAAGTTAGACTCCTACCTTCCCACAGAGCCTGGGAGACAGGGACCCTATTTTCAGGTGTTAGCTAAAACAAACAGTAAATTCTTCTGGCAGTCTTGAGATTTTCTCAGGCAGGCACTTTAAGAGGGGCTAGGGTCATCCTAGTGATGTGACCTTGAGCTCTGAAGTAACTATGTCATTGTTTTGTTCAAATCTTTATAGGCCATGGTTGAGGCCTAGTTGAGAAAGGGCTCAGAGGAGCCTGGATAGAGTTTGGTTAAGGAGAGGATCTTCAGCACAGGTAAAAATCAGTTTACCAACCTCCTGTCTTTGGCGGGGAGAAAGTTCGTGGCTTGGCTGACTTTTAAGACCAGGTGAATGGTAATGGCATTAACTCTGAACTATAGGAAGATAGGAGAAGAAACTGGTTTAAGGAGAAAGACAGTGAGGTGGAAATAGCCAGTTGGCATTTGGAAATATACTTTCAGGCAAGAGGTTGTGACAATAGGGATTTGGTACTTGATGTAAAAGTGGAGGTTGAAGCTAAGGGAAATCACTTGGAGAGGGGGCTGCTTCTGAGACCAAAGGCAGAATTTTGATACACACTGACATTGAGAGATTGGCAGTGGAAAAGGAACACAGTAAGAAACCTTAGAAAGTGTGGTTGGAAAGGTAAGAGAAGAACTGGAGAGGATGCCATCAGAATCGTGGGTAGAGTTTCAAGAAAGCAAAAGGGATCATCAGTGTGAAATTAGAAAGTCAAATAGAATGATTACTGACAGGGTCACTGGATTTAGTAGCCTAAAGTGTCTTTTTCTGAGGCATCTGTGTCCTGCAGTCTTACAGCAGAGCACTTTTATTCAGTTTTCATATCAATTTTGGAGGAAACCTATGCTTTCTGTGTTTCTAGTAAGAAACCCTTCTAAAGTCTTTCTTTGGAAGTTCTGCTCCACTCCAGTCACAAGGAAGATCCTTTGCTGTACACTTCTTCACTTACTGGCAAACATTAAGCAATTATTATAGCTAAACCTTGTGTCTGGGACAATGTAGGTGTTCAATAAGGAATAAATATTTGAACAATGGTTCGTTGAACAAATGTGTATGTATGATATTATTATAGATGCTGGGGATACAGCAAAGGTCTCTGCCTTTGTAGAACTTAACACATCCTATGGAGGAGAACAGACACAGGTTGTAAATAGTGTAATGAAGGAAATAAAACAGGTGTTCTGATGAAAATAGAGTAGCTTACTTTGGGTTAGAGTAACGACTGAAAGAACTGGCAATTCTGAGAGCTAGAGAAGAGCATTGTGGGCAGAAAGAAAACAAAGTATGAAGACTGCAGCTGGAAACAGCTTGATGGGTTCCAAATACTGAGAGGGTCATTGTGACAGGAGCATATGATGAATGAGGGTAAAGTATTGAATGAAATGAGATGAAGATATAGGCAGAGCCTTGAATTGTGAAGAAGATTTTATTCTACATGGGAGCAGTGGTGTGCTCTGGTTTTATTGTGTGGTGATGGATTGAGGGGAAAAGAGGGAGGTTGTTTTAGTAGCCAGGCAAGAGATGATAGTGATTTGGATGGGGTGGGGGTCAGGAATTGAAAGAGATGTAAATACATTCAAGATATATTTTGGAGATAAAACCAGGACAAGATTTGGCAATAGATTAGATGAAAGAGGTGAGAGAAGGTTTGGGATATTAAAGTGAAGATTTCGATAGCTAGTTGAATATATGAATCTGGAGCTCAAGGGAAAGGGCTGGGCTGGGGACATAAATTTGGGAGTTATGGAAATGGATGAAATCACCTAGAGCGAGAGTGAAGACAGAAACCGGTATGTAGATGTAGGGAGGAGGAGGAGGCATTAAGAGAGACTGAGAAGACTGGATGAGGTCAGGAGTGGTGCCAAGAAAACTGGGTGTTTCCAAGAGATGAGATTAGACAGCTTTTGAGGGGTTAAGAAGAGGACAGAAATTTCTGTCCTTTAGATATGGCAATATGGAGGTTGTTGATGACCTTGATAAAAGCATTTTCATTGGAGTAGAAAGAATGGAAGTCAAATTTGAAGAGTTAGAAGAGTGAACAGAGCACACAGAGATTCAACAATATTGGTAATGCCTATTTTTTAAAGTTGGTCATTTCATTATGCTTTATATCTTACACATAAAATATGTAATAATCAAGAAACATGTCACAATAAAATTAAAGTGAATGGAGACTTAGAGTATGTAGATGACTTTCAAGAAGAGAGAGCTGGTTACTGTCTTATCAAATTTAGTATCATTTGGGCAACCTGCCATTAAGTGCCTCCTGATGTGATGTAGTATGAAACGCTATATGTATTCTTGCCAAAAATTTTTTTTTGTTGAGGAAGCTTCGCCCTGAGCTAACATCTGTTGCCAATCTTCCTCTGTTTGCTTGAGGAAGATTGTCGCTGAGCTAACATCTGTGCCAGTCTTCCTCTACTTTGTATGTGGGACGCTGCCACAGCATGGCTTGATGAGTAGTGTATTAGGTTTGTGCCCGGGATCTGAACCACCAAACCTCAGGCCACCGAAGTGGAGTGTGCAAACTTAACCGCTATGCCACCAGGCTTGCCACCTGAAAAGTATTTTTAACCTGAATCTATTATAGCTCCTAGACCTAACTTCAGTTTTACAAGAAACAGAGAATTAGGGGTATAAGTTAATGACACAAAACCAGAATGTGGGGCATTCATTAAGGCAACTGAGCTAGTCTCTTCAGAAAGTTAGTATCCACAAATAAATAAAAGAGTTGGAGGAGAGGAGGACAGGGACTTTGTAGGTTAAAAGTGACCAAATGTTGGAATAATGATATTATAATTTTAAAAAACATTTTTATTGTTTGGAGTTACATACTGTAATATATGTGGATGAAATGACATGTCAGGAATTTGCTAAAATAATACAGGGTCTAGGAGTAGATGGAAGCATAGGTGAATGGCTGCTAGTTGATTACTGAGTCTGGATGATGATTGTATTGAGATTCATGTTATTTACTATTCTGTCTACTTTTGTATATATTTTGAAATTTCCATAATAAAATGTTAAAATAAAAGACTAAATACGATGAGTGAACCTTGACTGGGTTCTGGTTTCGGGGGGGGGAAACAGCTATAAAAACTATTTTGAGATAAGTAAGGAAATTTGAGTATGGACTAGATAATAGGTGTTTTGTTAATTTTCTTAGGTTTGAAATGGTATTGTGGTTATGTAAGAAGGTCGTCATTATGAGATGCATACTAAAGTAAATAAGGTAAAGTACCATGTCATGACATTTGCAACTTTTATTTATTTATTTATTTTTTTGTGAGGAGATCAGCCCTGTGCTAACATCTGCCAATCCTCCTCCTTTTTGGCTGAGGAAGACTGGCCCTGGGCTAACATCCGTGCTGATCTTCCTCCACTTTATATGGGACGCCACCACAGCATGGCTTGCCAAGCAGTGCATCAGTGCACACCCGGGATCTGAACTGGCGAACCCCAGGCCACCGCAGCGGAGCACGTGTGCTTAACCGCTTGTGCCACTGGGCTGGCCCCGCAATTTCTAAATGTTCAGTTTAAAAAAGTATATATATATATATATACACACACACATATATCATATGTACATCTGATAGAGTAAAACAGATATGGCATTTTTAAAAATTGTTGAATCTGGGGCCAGCCCAGTGGCATAGTGGTTAAGTTCGCTTGTCCTGCTTTGGCGGCCCAGGGTTGCAGGTTTGACTCCTGGGCACGGACTGACATACCGTTCATCAAGCCTTGCTGTGGTGGCATCCCTCATACAAAATAGAGGAAGATGGGTACAGATGTTAGCCAGAGCCAATCTTCCTCAGCAAAAAGAGAAAGATTGGCAACAGATGTTAGCTCAAGACCAATCTTCCTCACCAAAAAAAAAACAATTGTTGAATCTCAGAGGAGAATTTATAGATGTTTATTGTACTCTTTCAAAATTTCAGTGTTTGAATAATTCATAATGAAAAGGTGGCAGAAAAAATCATATTGCTATTCATGAGAACAGAGAAATGGGGCAGTAAGTAGCTTGAGGAGGATGGTGAATGAAAAGATGTACTCACAAGTGTCTGGCTGATTTCTTGGTATGAAGAATTGCAGCTGGTGAGATTCCTGAACTATTCCTATGGTGCTGATTTTAGCTAGCAAAGTTGTAAATCAGCAATACCAAAATTTTGCCCTAAGTGTTGAGTGCATTCACAGTAATATATCTACTAGGTAGACCAGCAAGATTTATCTATTAGTAGACCAGCAAGAAGATAGGCAAAATTTAAACCAGTCTGTGTTGTTTTCTTATGGCATCTTTGATAAGAAACCAGGCCAGGTAAATTTTAGAACATCTTTGAAAATGTTTGCATTTGTTAGTCTCTGTATCTTTTACTTGTATATTATGTGGTATTTTCCCACTCTTCCAATCCCAACATCGTGGCTTGCCTTATCTGCTTTGGAGGAATTTTGATTTAATTAATTCTGATGGTTTAGGTGTTCAGTCAGGGTCAGATGGACTTCAGTTTTACGGTTGGTTGGATTTGTGGTCTAGGGAGAGAACTCATTGCAAAAGGAAAACCTGTACTGTGAAAATGAGTTCCTAAAAATTAGATATGGTGGGTGAAGACGGGAACTCTTAGACAAACATCTTTAGTACAGTTTTCAGTTGCTTCCTGTTCATATGCACTAATTAGAGAATTGATTGCCAGTAATTCTCAAGTTAAAATGACTGTGAGTAAATAGATCAAGCTAGACAGAACCTAGTCTAAAGGCAGGAGCCAAATTGAATAGAATTATATGTGTGTTGGGAGGATGGAAAGTAGTAGTTCTCAGAGGTTGGATGAAAAGAGGAGGCCTTTGGAATTCGAGGGTCTAGATCCCAGTCCCAGCTTCACAATTTAATAGCTGGATGATCTTGTGCAAGTTACAGCCCCACTGAACTTGGTTCCTTAGCTGTTAAGTGGATATGCTAGTAATTGACTAATCTTTCTCATAGGTTGTTATAGGGGTTGATGAGATCCTGCGTATGCAAACATTTTTTGAAAACAGAAGCATGATGCTGGGATTTATTTGATTATTATCCTCAAACCAAGGGCTTAGAACAGCTGATTTCACTCTGGCCCCTGTCAAAATTTTGTTTGGCTGGCACAGTATTGTAAAAATTGAGTATGATGCAATCCCTGCTGTGCTATTATAACTGTCCCGTTAAAAATCATTAACCTCTTTACCTTTTAAGGCATTTGAGTTTGTGGTTAACTGAGATCCTGGGATGTGAACAGATTTGTTTCTTTTTTTGGGGTGAGGAAGATTGACCCTGAGCCAACATCTGTTGCCAATCCTCTTTTTGCTTGAGGAAGATTGTTGCTGAGCTAACATCTGTGCCAGTCTTCCTCTATTTTATATATGGGATGCCGCTGCAGCATGGCTTGATGAGCGGTGCCTAGGTCTGCACCCAGGATCGGAACCTGTGAACCCCGGGCCGCAGAAGCAGAGCTGGAGAGGTTAACCACTGTGCCACGAGTCCCAGATTTGTTTCTTTATTGGTGATGGAGCAGTCAGTACCCAACCCAGAATTCTGATGAATTTGCTGTTACCAATAGCTTCCCTTTTCAGGAAATGAAAAGAACCTAGAGTCTGGGACCAAACAGGTCAGGGCTGACTTACTAGCTTCCTGCCTTGTCACTTAACCTCTGAGTCTCATTTTTCTCATCTGTAAAATAGATTCTCAGGATTGTTGTGAAGATTAGAGACTATATGTACAAAGAGCTTGGCACATTATTAAACCTTACTAGCTTGCTAAGGCTATGGGCTCTATATCCCAGTATACTCGTTCTCCTCTCTTTTTTTTTTTAATTTTCTATTTATTTTTTTTCCCCCAAAGGCCCAGTAGACAGTTGTATGTCATAGTTGCACATCCTTCTAGTTGCTGTATGTGGGACGCGGCCTCAGCATGGCCGGGGAAGCGGTGCGCCTGTGCGCGCCCGGGATCGAACCCGGGCTGCCAGCAGCAGGGCGCGCGCACTCAACCGCTAAGCCACGGGGCGGGCCCCGTACTCCTCTCTTTTTAATTGACTGGCAAGTGGCTTTAGTGTTTTAACCAAGGAATCTTATGTTGATGCATATTTTTTTTTTTTTTTTTTTTTTTTTTTTGTGAGGAGATCAGCCCTGTGCTAACATCTGCAATCCTCCTCTTTTTTGCTGAGGAAGACTGGCCCTGGGCTAACATCCACGCCCATTTTCCTCCACTTTATATGGGACGCCGCCACAGCATGGCCTGACAAGCGGTGCGTTGGTGCGCTACCGGGATCTGAACCGGCGAACCCTGGGCCGCCGCAGTGGAGTGCACGCACTTAACCGCTTGCGCCACCGTGCCGGCCCCCTTATGTTGATGCATATTTGCTAGAGAATTCCTAGTGAAAAGTCAGAGAGGCCAGCTGAAAAAAGCCATTTCAGCCTGGGAGGAATCAGTTTTCTTTCATTCTTGAAGGAAGAGGCCTTAAGTTGGGAGATAACAGTTTTTCTGTTCTCTCTCTCTCTTCCTAGTGCCATTAAATAACCTTTAATGCATCATGATAAGTTGTCAAGCTTCCTAACTGTAGCATATGCTCAACAGTCAAGTCTGCTTGATTTAAAGCCTTAGCTCATTCTCTGTACCTGGGCAGCTACAATAACATTTCATTAGAAAGCCTTCCTCTGCAAAGAGGAAGGCCCGCTCAGTTTAGCACTAGGACAAGGGAAATGATTTGAAAAGACTGACTGCTTCATAGTGTTCCAGGGCCCATCTCCTTTGAAGATTATGTTATTACCTGGAAAATAAGGCTAGTTCCCTTATCTCCTAAATATAGCTCTTTTGGATTCTTCGAGGCAGATCCCTTCAAGTGATTGCTTGGTAACTTTTTGAAATACAGACCACGAATATAAGAATTTGATTTGGAAAGTCCTAGAGCCAGTAACTGTCCAGGATGTGAGCTTGAAGGTGTAGTAGTATCATTCTCATCCCACGCACAGGACAGCTGGCTGTAGGTAGTATGCCTTTTTTTGAGAAAATGTGCATAATTTAAAAATTTTATGAATCTCAAAATTTTAAACATACCAGTGATTAAATAGAGTACTACAGTAATCTTGCTGCTCACTAAGTGTGTGACCTGAGACTTAGTTCTTCATCTATCATTAGGGCTTATATTAATTTGCTAGGGCTGCCTTAACAAAGTACCACAGACTGGGTGGCTTAAACAAGAGAAATTTATTTTCTCACAGTTCTGGAGGCTAGAAGTCCAAGATCAAGATGTTGGCAGAGTTGGCTGCTTTTTGTGTGTGTGTGAGGAAGATCAGCCCTGAGCTAACATCCATGCCAGTCCTCCTCTTTTTGCTGAGGAAGACTGGCCCTGAGCTAACACCTGTGCCCATCTTCCTCCATTTTATGTGGGACGCCACCACAGCATGGCCTGCCAAGCGGTGTGTCGGTGTGTGCCAGGGATCCGAACCCAAGCTGCCAGCAGCACGCACTTAACTGCTAAGCCACGGGGCCAGCCCCCAGGTTGGCTTCTTCTGAGACTTCTTGCCTTGGTTTATAGATGGCTGTCTTCATGCTTCACATGGTGTTCTCCCTCTTTGTGCAGCTGTGTCTTAATCTTATCCTCTTATAAGGAGACTAGTCATATTGGATTAGGGCCTTACCCCAGTATCCTCATTTAACACTAATCACCTCTTTAAAGACCCAAATACAGTCACATTTTGAGATACTGGGGGTTAGGACTTCAACATACAAATTTGGGGGCAGGCACAATTCAAGCCATAACAGGATCCATACCCCCCCCTTTTTTTTTTTTGGTGAGAAAGATTGGCCCTGAGCTAACATCTGTTGCCAATCTTCCTCTTTTTGCTTGAGGAAGATTGGCCCTGTGCCAACATCTGTGCCAATCTTCCTCTATTTTGTATGTGGGTCCGCCACCACAGCGTAGCTGACAAGTGGTATAGGTCATGCCTGGGATCTGAACCTACGAACCCAGGTGACCAAAGCAGAGCATGCTGAACTCAACCACTACACCACCAGGCCGGCGCCTATTTTGTGTTGTTATTGCCAGTCTCTTGGTTCTAAAGGCTTAGAAAATGCATGGCAAAGTTAGACATTTCTTTCCTGGAAATGGGAGGTAAAACTTCAGGGAACTATTCCCTTTGAGAGTTCCTTGACTAACAAAACCCAAAGGCTATCTAAGACAGTTAGATGCTAGAAAAGGTATCTTTGTATCGTGGCTTTCTTGATCCAGCCCCAACAAATAAGGGAGTACATGATGAAAAAAGCCCCTTTGCCCGCTTGTCCCTGAACAAGAGGCCAGCATTCCTTTCGTTGCTGATTCCAAGTGTGCTTCTGCACATGTTCCTCCTTCTAATCCAACCTCTCCTGCCTGGCTTCTCCAGTGAAGTCATACGCAAATATTTGTGATAGTTTCCTGTTGCCATGGTGACTAAAGAAGCACAGCCTGGTTCTACTTCTAGCTTCACTGTCAGCTCTGCTTGAAGGGAGGGGACAGCCCTCCAAGAGAGCCTAGGCTCAGTCATGAAAAACTGTGTGTCAGGTAATGGGGGACAGCAGTCCACAGAGCTGCGTTTAGGAATCTGTCTTGTGCCTGTTAGTCTCCAGGCACAGGTGTAGTCAGGGACCCCAAAGGGAGGCCACTGCAATCTTTTAGAACTTGTTTTTCTTTTTTTGGTGAGGAAGATTGGCCCTGAGCTAACATCTGTGCCAGTCTTCCTCTATTTTGTATGTGGGACGATGCCACAGCATGGCTTGATGAGCGGTGTGTAGGTCTGCCCCCAGGATCCAAACCTGTGAACCGCAGGATGCTGAAGCGGAGTGTGGGAACCCAGCCACTACGCCACGGGGCCAGCCCCCATAGGCTGATTATTTTTAAGAAACAAAATACTCAGAAAGTTTTTCTTGTTACCTCTCCCTTAACTGTCTAAAAGAATTCAGATTAAAAAAACCTGTCTCAGGCCAGCCCCGTGGCTTAGTGGTTAAGTGCGCGTGCTCCGCTACTGGCAGCCTGGGTTCGGATCCCAGGTGCGCACCAACGCACCACTTCTCTGGCCATGCTGAGGCCGTGTCCCACATACAGCAACTAGAAGGATGTGCAACTGTGATATACTGAGGCTTTGGGGAAAAAAAAGGAGGAGGATTGGCAATAGATGTTATTAGCTCAGAGCCGGTCTTCCTCAGCAAAAAGAGGAGGATTAGCATGGATGTTAGCTCAGGGCTGATCTTCCTCACAAAAACAAACAAAGAAAAAAAACCACACCTGTCTCAGGAAGTGAGCTATCTATCACCTTAGCATAACATGAACTAGGTGGTAGACAGGAAGGAACCCAGAAAAGCCTGTTTGTTGGGCTCCCTTCTGTGTTCTTCTGTTTCTGTGTGGCCATTTGTTTTCTGAACCTTTGCTCCTTTTCACCTACCTGTAAATTACATTCTTTCTCTTTGAAGTCCCTGACTCTCCCCACCCCCAATATCTTCTTTTGTCTTTAGCCAAGGGTGGTATTTAAGGTGAGGGCTTCAGCCATTTTGGCGAGTTACTCAGTTTTCCTGGGTTTCTCCCATGTAAACATGTTATTAAACTTTTGTTTGTTTTTCTCCTGTTAATTTTTCTCATGTCAATTTAATTCTTAGACCAGCCAGAAGAACCTAGAAGAGGAGAGGAAAGTTTCTTCCTCACCTACATTACTTACATAAACCTAGATGGTATAGTCTACTACACACCTAGGCTGTGTGCTACTAATCTTATGAGACTGCTGTCGTATGTATACGCAGTCTGTCATTGACCGAAACGTCTTTATGCAGAGGTGCATGACTGTAGTTGGATCATGTTTTGTTTTTTTTTTTTAATCCATCACGCCAATCTCTTCCTTTTGACTGGAGAGTTTAATCCATTTACATATAATGTAATTACTGACAAGGAAAGACTTTTGCCATTTTGGTCTTTGTTTCCTGTATGTCTTATACCTTTTCTGTCTCTCTCTTCCTTTACTGCCTTTTGTGTTTAGTTGATTTTTTTGTAGTGAAGTTTTTGATTCTCTTCGCATTTCCATTTGTGTATATTTTTAGTTTTTATTTTGTGTATGTGTGGGGTTTTTTTTGTTTTAGATATTGTGGTTACCATGGGGATAACATTTAACATCCTTATTTTTTAACAATCTAGTTTGAATTGATACCAGCCTAACTTCAGTAGCATATGAAAACTTTGTTCCCACAGCTTCAATCCTCCCTTTTATGTTGTTGCTGTCACAAATTACATCTTTATACATCGTATGCCCAGTAACATAGATTTATAATTCTTTTATACATTTGTTTTTGAAATCATGTAGGAAGTAAAAAGTGGAATTACAAACCAAAAATACAATAATACTGGCTTTTATATTTCCCCATGTAGTTATCTTTACTGGCTTCAAGTTAACTGTGTAGTGTCCTTTCATTTTCAGCCTGAAGGACTCCATTTAGCATTTCTTGTAGAGTAGGTATAGTGGTAACAAACTCCCTCAGCTTTTGTTTATCTGAGAATGTCTTCATTTCTCCCTTGTGTCTGAAGGACAGTTTTTTCAAATATAGAATTCTTTGATGGGCCGGCCCCGTGGCTTAGCGGTTAAGTGCATGCGCTCTGCTACTGGCAGCCCGGGTTCGGATCCCGGGTGCGCACCAACACACCGCTTCTCTGGCCATGCTGAGGCTGCATCCCACATATAACAACTAGAAGGATGTGCAACTATGACATACAACTATCTACTGGGGCTTTCGGGGGAAGAAAGGAGGAGGATTGGCAATAGATGTTAGGTCAGAGCTCATCTTCCTCAGCAAAAAGAGGAGGATTAGCATGGATGTTAGCTCAGGGTTGATCTTCCTCCCAAAAAAAAAAAAAAAAAGGATTCTTTGACAGTTTTTTTCTTTTAGCACTTTTTTTTTTTTTTTTTTGTGAGCAAGATCAGCCCTGTACTAACATCATCCAATCCTCCTCTTTTTTTGCTGAGGGAGACTGGCCCTGGGCTAACCTCCATGCCCATCTTCCTCCACTTTACATAGGATGCCACCACAGCATGGCTTGCCAAGTGGTGCGTTGGTGTGCACCCGGGATCCGAACCAGTGAACCCCAGACCTCCGCAGCGGAGCACGTGCACTTAACCACTTGAGCCACCGGGCCAGCCCCTCTTTCAGCACTTTAAATAAGTCATCCCAATGCCTTCTGGCCTTCGTGGTTTCTGATAAGAAATTGGCTTGCATGTGATGAGTCACTTCTCTTTTGCTGCTTTCAAGATTCTCTTTTTGCCTTTGGCTCTCAGCAGTTTGATTATGTGTCTAGATGTGGCTCAGAGTTTACCCTCTTTGGGATTCGTTGAGCATCTTTTATGTGTAGATTCATGTTTTACATTAAATTTGGGAAATTTTCTGCCATTATTTCTTCAAAATTTCTTTTGCCTCTTTCTCTTCTGTCTCTTTAACTTCCATAATGCATATATTGATTTGCTTGTTGGAGTTTCATGGATCCCTAGGCTGTGTTCACTTTTCTTCATGCTTTTTCCTTTCTGCTCCTCCGACTGCATAATTATAATTTTCCTATCTTCAAGTTTTCTTCTTCTCTATGTTACCTGCTCAGATCTGCTGTTGGACCCTCTAGTGAATTTTTCATTTCAGTTTTTGTACTTTTCAACTCCAAAACTTCTGTTTGGTTCCTTTTCCATTTGTTGATATTCTCATTTTGTTCATACTTTGTTTTCCTGATTTCCTTGAGTTGTTTGTCCATGTTTTTCCTTTGCTCTTTGAGTGGATTTTAGACAGCTGTTTGAAAGTCTTTGTCTAGTACGTCCAGTGTCTGGGTTTCCTCAGGGATGGTTGGTGTCAGTTTATTTTGTTTCTTTGAATGGGCCATACTTCCCTGTTTGTATGCTTTATGACTTTTTTCTTTTAATTAAAAACTGGACATTTGAACATTATAATGTTGTAACTCCGGAAATGAGTTTATTTTCTATTTGTCATGTGTTCTTGGTTCTTTTTTCCTTCTTTACCCATTTTCTTTTGGATTATTTTCTATAATTACATTTTGTCTCCATTATTGACTTATTGGCTTTAAAGAAATTTTTTTAAATGGGAAAAAGTTATTTTATATGTACCTACACATTTACCATTTCTAGTGTTCTTCCTTTTGTGAAGATCTGAGTTACCGTCTGATATCATTTTCCTTCTACTTGAGCATTTCTTTAGTGGAGGTCTGCTAGAGAGAAAGAATCTCAACTTTTGTTTGTCTGAAAAAGTCTATTTCACTTTCCTTTTTTTTTTGTGAGGAAGATCAGCCCTGAGCTAACATCTGTGCCGATCTTCCTCCACTTTACGTGGGACGCCGCCATAGCATGGCCTGACAAGCAGTGTGTTGGTGCGCAACTGGGATCCGAACCTGGGCTGCCAGCAGCGGAGCACGTGCACTTAACCACTGTGCCATGCAGCCAGCCCTTCACTTTCATTTTTGAAAGTATTTTCATTGGGTATAGAATTCTAGTTTGACAGGTTTTTTTTCTTTCAGTACATTAAAAATGTTAATGAAATAACATCTTCTGACTTGTATAGTTTCTGGCAAGAAGTCAGGTTATTCTTATCTTTGGTCTTTTGTATGCAATGAGTCTTTCTGGCTTTTAAGATTTTTCTCTATCACTGGTTTTCAGGAATTTGACTATGATGTGCCTTAGTGTGATTTTCTTTGTTTTTATCATAGTTAAGTTTGTCATGGTTTCTTCGGTTTATGGGATCAAATTTGGAAAATTTCCAGTCTTTGTTTCTTCATAAATTTTTTTTCTGTCCCCCTCCCTGCTTTGTTTCCCCTGTGAATCCAGCTATAGATGTATTAGATTGTTTGATATCATCCCACAGGCCACTGAGGCATCGTTTTTAAGTCTGTCTATATTGACTGATTTTTCTCCTGACTGTGGGTCACATTTTCTGGCTTCTTGGCATATGTACTAATTTTTAATTGGATTTTCGATGTTGTATTTTGTGTTGTCTTTTTTTTAAAGGATGTGGAAATGGAGCTTTATAGGCAGTTGTTACATGCTGCTCAGTTGATCAGTTTGTCTTGTGTTTTTAAGCTTTATTGATAGTCTTTTCTAGGGATAATTTAATCCCACTACCCTAAGGCACGGCCTTTTTAGAGTCTTCACTGAATGCCCTGAGTGATCAGTGAGGTATCTTCATTCTGATTCATCAAATGCCTTTCAGCCCTGTGTGAACTCTGGGAACCACTGAGGTTACAGCTTCCCAGTTGCTCTTTGCCTGGCTTATGAAGCTTTATCCTATACTTGTGTATCAGCCAAGACTTAAGGGAACCCCAAGCAGATTTCCTGAGTTTTTTTTCTGTGTATCTCACTCTTCTCTGAAACTGCCTCACAGTTTCCGGCTATCTCAATCTCCTTGAACTCTGCAGTCTCTTTCCTCAACTAGTGAGATTTCTATGCTGTTGGGTCACCCCCTCCCTGCTCAGTGGTCTAGAATGTGCCTCGAGGCAGAAAGCCAAGGAGATAAGTCAGGCTTGCTTCATTTGTTTCCTTCTTTTTCACTGCCTGTTGTCGGCTATCTGAAACAGTTTACAACAGAAGGGTAAACCCGATCACTGTTATTCCACCTTGGCTGGAAGTTAATGTCTAACGAAATAAGATAAAAAGCTTTGATAAAGAATAATTAGGCTGTTTATAATAAAAAATTCTTAAATACACCAGGAAGATACGACCATTCTAAATCTGTATACCCCTAATAAAATAGTCTTAAAATATATAAAGCAAAATGAAATTACATGGCAAATGGATACATTCAGTATTGATTAAGTCAAGAAAAAAATTAGTAAAGCAATAGAAGAGTTAAACAACATGAAGAACTTGATTTAATGGACATATGGTATATAGAATGCCATGCACTATAATTAAAGAATACACCTTCTGGGGCCAGCCTGGTGGCGCAAGTGGTTAAGTGCGCGTGCTCTGCTGCGGCGGCCCGGGGTTTGCCGGTTCGGATCCTGGGCGTGCACTGACGCACCACTTGTCAAGCCAAGCTGTGGTGGCATCCCATATAAAGTAGAGGAAGATGGGCATGGATGTTAGCCCAGGGCTAGTCTTCCTCAGCAAAAAAAAAAAGAGGAGGATTGGCAGATGTTAGCTCAGGGCCAATCTTCCTCACACACACACAAAAAAAGAATACACCTTCTTCTCAAGCGCACATGGGACATATATAAATTGAATACATATTAAGCAAAAAAAGCAAATCTCAGTAAATTTAAAAGAATCATCCAGACTGACTGCAGTGTAATTATGTTAGAAATAACCAAAAAGGTAAGTCCCCAAACAGTACTAATTTAAAAAAAATACCCATGATTCAAATAAAACTGATAGGAATTAGATATTCAGAGCTGAATTACAATGAAAATATTAATTTGGAGGAAATTTACAAGCCTTAGGAAGATAATATAAAAGTACAAAGTCTGAACATTAATGATTTAGGTACACAGGTTAGAAAGAAAAGGAGAGAAAAGTCATACAATAGAAAGAATTAACAAAGGCAAAACTTGGATCTTTCAAAATACTAAAAATATTCAAGTCTCTGGTGAGATTTCTCAAGAACAAAAGAGGACACAAATATTATTAGGAATGAAAAAAACATAACTACAGGTAACTAAAGAGATTAAGAGAACATGAACAACTTTATGCTAACACATTTGAAAAGACAAATTCCTAGAATAACATAACTTACTAAACCGGACTCAAATAGGATGTCTGACGAGCCTTATGACCTTATAAATATATTGAACCTTATAAATATATTGAATCATCAGTAAAGAATATTCCCACAAAGAAAAGGCCAAGCCTAAATGGTTTTATAGATGAGTTCTACCAAATTTTCAATAAGTTATTTTATTCTTCTATGTACTCCCAGAAGACAGGAAGAGAAGGAACATTCTTTTGATAACACCACCAAAGAAGGATAATGTGAGAAAGTTCTGTACTTTTCCTATATCAATTATGAACAAGGATATAAAAATTCTAAATAATATTAAAACATACCCAGCAGTGTATAAAAAAGATAATTCATCTTGACCAAGTTGGGCTTATCCCAGGAATTTACGGGTGACTTTCTGTTAGAAAATCTATAGATCTAATTCATTCCTTATGCATTTTAAGGAGAAAAACCATATATCATTTCAGTAGATGCAGAAAAAGGATTGGATAATATTCAACAGTTATTCATGTCTACAAACTCATAGAAAACCAGGAATAGAGGAGTCTTTTTTAGCCTGATCAAAGATGTATGCCAAAAACAGTCAACACCATTCATAATGATAAGTTAGAAACTTTCCTTAAAATTAGGAACATAGCAAGGATACTCCCTATCACTACTTATTTTTAGCATTGTACTAGAAATCCTAGCCAGTGCAAAAAGATAAAATTAAATAAATATTTACTTCCTAGTACTCAGTAGGGATTTCTTTTTTTAAGTATGAGAATAAGAAAGAAAAATCTATTATTTGCAGGTGATGTAATTTATCTACAAAGAAAATCAGGTTTTTTGGACTCAATAAGAATTTATCAAGGTGTCTGAACATAAGAGTAACCTCCTACCTCCTCCCCTCAGCCCCCCCCAAAATTACCTGGAATAAACCTAAAAGTTGTAGATCTTTATGGAGAAAATACTAAATCTTTATTGAAAAGCATTAAAGAAAATGAAAAAAAATGAGAGAGACACATGATCATATTTCATGGATATGGCAGTTCAGTATTGGCTAACTTTAATAATTTAATATTATTTTTAATAATTTAATTCCAATTAAAATCCCAACGGGATTTTTTAATCAAAACAATGTGATATTGGAGCAGGAAAGAAATTACCAATGGAAGAGAGTCTACATAAAACTAGACTTGGTCATAGAGGGAGATTTGCTTGATGACTAGAGTGGCATAGTGAGAAAGGAAAGATGAGTCAGTAAACCATGGTAGGACAGTTGATTGTTCACATGGAAAAAAATGAATCCCTGTCTCATATATGCATGCAATTAAATTTCAGGTAGGTGAAACATCTGCATGTGAAAGGCAAGCTTTAAAACTTCTAGAAGACATGAGAGGGTATCTTTCTGACCTTGGGAGCATGAAAGGATTTATTAAACGACGCACACAGGAAAAGCTAAGTACAAAAGAAAAAATTAACTACATTATAATTAAGAACTTCTTGTTAAAGAACTTAATAAAGTGAAATTGAAAAAAATGAAAAACTACAAACTGTTAGGAGATATTTGTAACACAAATCACCAACAAATGATTAATAACTAGAATATCTAAAGAACTACCAAACAGTAAGGAAAGGACAAATAATTCAATAGGAAAATATTCAAAATACATAAACAGGCATTTTTCACAGAAGAGGAAACATGTGGCTAATAAGCATGAAATCTAACCTTATTAGTAATCTGGGATGTGCAAATCATTATCTCAATGAAATACCTTTTACCCAGTAGAGTGGCAAAGGTGACAATTCTGGTGATAGGATATATATCAATGGGAACCCCTTATGTATTGCTAAGCTAGAGTAAATTGGCATCACATAGTAAAGCAACGTGGTACTACCTGGTCAAGTTCAACATTTACCTGCCTACAGCCCAGCAGTTCATTCCTTAGAGCAGCAGTTCTCAAAATATGATCTGTAGACTATTTCAGAGGGTCTGGGAAGTGAAGATTAAGATGTTATTTGCCGAATCAAAATAGATTAAAGACTTGATTGTAAAATCTGAAACCATAAAACTCCTAGAAGAAAACATAGGAAAAAAGACCTTGGTCGTGGCACTGATTTTTTGGATGTGACAACAAAAGCAAAAATAAGTGGAATTACATCAAATTAGAAAACTTGAACTAAAAGCTTCTGCACGGCAAAAGAAACGGTCAACAAAATGAAAAGACAACCTATGGAATGAGAGAAAATATTTGAACCATATATCTAATAAGGGGTTAGTATCCAAAATATATAAGGAACTCATACAATTCAATAGCAAAAAATAATAATACTAATCCAATTAAAAATGGGCAAAGGACCTAAATAGACATTTTTCCAAAGCAGACATACAAATGGCCAACAGGTACACCAGAAGGTGTTCAGCATCACTAATCATGAGGGAAATGCAAATCAAAACCACAATGAGATATCACCTCACACCTGTTAGAATGGCTGTTATCAAAAAGACAAGAGATAACAGGTGCTGGCAAGGATTTGGAGAAAAGGGAAGTCTTGTACACTGTCGGTAAGAATGTAAATTGATGCAGCTACTACAGAAAACAGCATAGAGGTACCTCAAAAAATTAAAAATAGAACTACTATACGATCCAGCAATCCCACTTGTGTGAAATAAAATCACTATGTCGAAAAGATATCTGTACCCGCATGTTCATTGCAGCATTATTTACAATAGCCAAGACTTGGAAACAAACTAAGTGTCCATCAGTGGATGAATAGATAAAGAAATTGTGGTGTATATATAAACAATGGACTGTTATTAGGCCATAGGAAAAAAAAAGAAAATCCTGCCATTGGTGATAACATGGATGAACCTTGAGGGCATTATGCTAAGTGAAATAAGTCAGACAGAGATAGACAAATACAAATACACTTATATGTGGAATCTAAAAAAACTGAACTCATAGCAACAGAGTGTAGATTGGTGGTTGCCAGGGGCGGGCAGGGTAGGGGAAATGGATGAAGGTGGTCAAAGGGTACAAACTTCCAGTTTAAGGTGAGTAAGTTCTGGGGGATCTCATGTACAGCATTGTGACTATAGTTAACAGTACTATATTACATACTTTAAAATTGCTAAGACAGTAGGTCTTAAACGTTTTCACCCCCCCAAAAAAAAAGAGGTAACTGTGAGATGATGGATGTGTTACCTAACCTTATTTGTGGTAATCATCTTGCAATATTTATGTATATTAAAGTCACCATTTTGTGACTTTTAACTTACACAATGTTATATGTCAATTATATCTCAGTGAAGCTGGAAAATAATTTTTTTTTTTCACTGCGAAAGATTCACCCTGAGCTACATGTCTTGCCAGTCTTCCTCTGTTTTGTATGTGAACTGCCACAGCATGGCCACTGACAAGTGGTGTCAATCTGTGCCCGGAAACTGAACCCAGGCCACCGAAGCAGAACACACCAAAGCAGAACACGCCAAACTTAACCACTAGGCCACCAGGGCTGGCCCTGGAAAAAAAATTTTTTTAACATGTTATTCACCATTTTCACTATGTTGACATTTGCACCGATGTTGCAAAAGCAATGGTAAATGGATAAAAGCACTGGTGCCTTAGCACAAATCAAGGCAGTGGCACAAAGCTGTACTAATAGTCCATGTATTCTTCACCACCACTCACTCACTGTTGGAAAAAAAAAAAATGCTAGTTTCACTTAAGAATGTCCTTCATGAAATTGTACAAATCCAAACTTTGAAAAAGTGTCTGGAGGAAATCACCTGTGGGCTTAAGCTAAACTAGATACTTTTTTATTTTTTATTTTATTTTATTTTTTTGAGTTTAACTCTTTTTTTTTTTAATTTTATTTATTTTATTTTTCCCCCCAAAGCCCCAGTAGATAGTTGTATGTCATAGATGCACATCCTTCTAGTTGCTGTATGTGGGACTCGGCCTCAGCATGGCCAGAGAAGTGGTGCGTTGGTGCGCGCCCGGGATCCGAACCCGGGCCGCCAGCAGCGGAGCGCGTGCACTTAACCGCTAAGCCACGGGGAACTGGATACTTTTTTAATTGACACTGTTTTTATTTGAAAGAATGACTTACAGACAAACTGGTTATTCAGGCTTAGGTATTGGGCTGACATTTTCTCAAAATGTGTGAAGTGAGTCAGTATTTGTTGTCAATGATAAAATTTTAGCTTTCAAGCAAAAATTAGAATTTCAGAAAATTTGTATCCACCACTTAGTTCTCAATAATGTTCCAATAGATTTGTAATAGGAAAAAACTGGGGAGGAGTGAGGGAGACCAACAGAAAAATGGATAAATTATGATGTATTTATTCGGTGAAACCATATAGGAAGAATGAATGATATACAGCTCCATGCAAAAACATGGGTGAATCTTAGAAACCCAGTGGAGGGGGGACAATTCTCAGAAGACTAAACACAGTATGATACAATATTTAGGGATATACATATATGTAATTAATAAAAACAGATATTGGCAGTTCAGGATAGCAGTTTTCTTTTGGCTGGAGTTAGAGTAGGGATGGGGAAGCCTGGGATAGGAGAAGAGCCCACAACTAGATGCGGGCATATTGATAACGTTCTAGTTCTTAGATTTGGTGGTGGGTTTACAGATGCTTATTGTATTATTTTGCTTGGTAACGTAACATTATGTTTCATCTTTTTGTATGTATCAAATAATAATTTAATAAATTAAAATTTTTTTAATTTAAAAAATAGATGGACATAATGAGTCATTAAAAAAAGATACATCATATACCACTGAACTATATTTCAAAAATAAATATATTTGAGTTTATTGGGCAAGTCATATAACTGTTTCCTCTCTTGTCTTGGAGGTGATCATAGCTTGTGAGAATTTACCACGTGCCTAGCATTGTTCTAAGTAGTACTTCACATGTATTAATCTATTTAATCCTTCTAACAACTGTGAAGTAGGAACTATTATGTCTCTCTCTGTTTTAAGGATGAGATCCTAAGGCATAGAGGTTAAAGTAACTTGTTGAAGGTTGGACAGCTAACAAGTAGAAGAGCCAGAATTTGAACCCATGCAGTCTGGCTCCAGGGCCTACACCTTTTAACTACTATGCTTACATCAATTGCTATAATAGCATTTATTTGACAAGCTTATTATAATTAAAGGAGACTTCGTTTGTTGGTGTGGGGGTGGTACTAGAGATGTCAGGTGCAGTTATTGAGATTATTAGGCCTCCTTGAGAAGCTGTGGTCCCCCTGAGTAGGGGAGGATGGGTTGGGACATAAGACCAGTGAAAAGGAAAAGCTGCCTTCTTAAGAGCCTTTGCCAATGTGATTGTATCTTGCCTTTTTCTAGAGACCATGGCGAGCCCAGGGAAAGATAATTATCGGATGAAGAGTTATAAGAACAATGCCCTAAACCCTGAGGAAATGAGACGAAGAAGAGAGGAAGAGGGCATTCAGCTCCGGAAGCAGAAGCGGGAGCAACAAGTGGGTTAACTGGAGTATTCTCAAACATACTATTCAGGGAAGTGATCCAGCCGCCATGATTGGCCTCCAGCTTGCACTCGCACTTTCCCCTTAGGAGGAGAGTAGCTTAGCTCTATGGGCCGTTCATCCAGTCTCCTTTGTTATAAAGAAATATCGGAAGCTTTGAGAAAGAGAGAACCAATCCCTTATTCCTTTTCCATAATTTATAACAACTTAGACATCATTTATGTCTTCAATATAACATTCTGGTTCTAACCCCTTCTCTCTTCTTCACCCTGTAGTCATTGTTGACCTGGCCTTCAAGCCCCAGCCCAAGCCTGGCACTTTAAAAGGTTCATCAGCCATTCTGGGCTGCCTTACTTCTATTTCTTGAGTCCATTCTTTGTAAGTCTCCCTAGGACTGAGACTATATTAATGCCTCATCATCTGTGCTCCACCACACGCCACCACCAAATTAGCGCTTTGCCCAGGTCTAGATGCAGTCACCTAACCTGCTTTTGTCCACCCTCTTGCTTTACTGTTATTCTTTCCTTCAAAGCCTTTTATACCCATCACCTTTTATACAAAGGGCAAAGAAATCTTTAAAGATTTTTTTGCTTATAAAAATGTTCTCTTAAAAAATGCAAACAATTAGATATAACATATAAAGTCTTTGAATATCTTTCCATGTCAGCATATTAAGCTTGGCATTTTCTCAACTATGCTGGCATTTCCTTGACAGTTATGCCATAATTTAACATTGGGTCATTCTTTGTTTCAGTGAGTAGTCTTATCACCATCTCTTCTCTTTACTTTCAGCTTTTTAAACGAAGAAATGTGGAGCTGATTAATGAAGAAGCCGCCATGTTCGATAGTCTCCTCATGGACTCCTATGTGAGCTCTACCAGTGGGGTAAGGTCCTTACATGTGCTTTAGGTAGGCCTGGGAAGTACCTGCTTCTACAGAACAGAAATCAGGCAGTTCACGTCATCTAGTAGCTTTGCCGACAACCATGTTAAGCTCTTTCTTCCATGGGCCCTTTTGTAGCTGGTCAGCCTAAGGAGTCAGTAAGGATTCTTCTCTCTTGGAGACACTTGAGGAAGCATTTAAGGGAAGCCATCAGTTGCCTCAGAGGTTAGGAATCACTTTCAAATGTCCCAACTTGAAGCAGCCATGGAGTAAACAAACAGCTTCTCCTGAGCCTGCTATTATGCTATTCTCTTGCCCTCAGGTCTTTAGAAAATAGGATGCCAAGCAGGATTGTGTGCTCATATCTGGCTCTAGTTTGGGTTTGCACAGTCTTGAACTTGTTTTATGTTCTAGGAGAGTGTGATCACAAGAGAGATGGTGGAGATGCTCTTCTCTGATGATTCTGACCTGCAGTTAGCAACTACACAGAAATTCCGGAAACTGCTCTCCAAAGGTACAAAACCTGGTTCTCCCTAGAGAGGCCCTACATGATTTAGACTCTTGTTTCTTCTCACTGACCTCATCAACTACTTCCCTTCCCTCATTCTACTCTAGCCCTACTGGCTTTGGTGTTCCTTTGACAAGCCAGACACATTGTTACCTTTACGTGGCTATTCCCTCTGCCTGATATCCTCTACTTGCAGATATCTGTGTGACAGCTCTCTCACTTCTGTGATCAGTTCCTACCTTCTCAATGAAGCCTACCCTGACACCCTATCTAAAGTTGCAGACTACACCCCACCCTCAACATTTTTAATCTCCTTGCCCTGCCCTATTCTTTATTTAACCCTCTACACTTATTACCTTCTAACACAATAGAATGTCTCTCCTCGCTGTCTCTGAGGACAGAGACTTTGGGTTTTGTTCATTACTGTATCCTCAGTACTAGAACTATGTCTGGCACACAGTTTGTGCTCAATATAAATTTGATATATGATAGGAAAAATACTTCTTGCCTCAGTATTAAGCAGTCCCCCCAAGAACAGATTGCTGGTCTTAGAAGGGAAATGTTTAAACTAGGGCTGCTCATCCCTTGGGCTTTCGTCTCTCCCTTTCTTACTTGCTTAGGTAAGTAAGGTTGCTTGCTTCGGTTCAGTAAGCCAAAGGTGAGCATACTTAAATTAGGATTGGCTTGGACCGGCCCCATGGCTTAGCGGTTAACTGCGCGTGCTCCGCTGCTGGCGGTCTGGGTTCAGATCCTGGGCGCGCACGGACGCGCCGCATGTCCGGCCATGCTGAGGCCGCGTCTCACATACAGCAACTAGAAGGATGTGCAACTATGACATACAATTATCTACTGGGGCTTTGGGGAAAAAAAAAAGGAGGAGGATTGGCAATAGATGTTAGCTCAGAGCCGGTTTTCCTCAGCAAAAAGAGGAGGATTAGCATGGATGTTAGCTCAGGGCTGATCTTCCTCACAAAAAATATATATGTATATATATTAGGATTGGCTTTTCCTCCATAGCATCCCAACTGTATTATACAGTTCAAAGGTGACCAGCTTGGGGCCGGCCCAGTGGTGTAGTGCACTCCACTTCAGCGGCCCAGGGTTCAAGAGTTTGGATCCTGGGCACAGAAGCATACACCACTCACCAAGCCATGCTGTGGCGGAGTTACACATAAAATAGAGGAAGATTGGCACGGATGTTAGCTCAGGGACAATCTTCCTCACCAAAAAAAAAAAAAAGATGACCAGCTGTTGTTGAAATTATCTCACCAAAAGGGAGTTTGGGAATGTTAATAAGGATGGTCAGGAGTTTCTAGGAAGGATGGTGGGCTAACCCCAGTGAATGTATCAGCCAAAGCCTCTCCTGACTTCTCTCCTTCCTTTTTCCTTCCTCCAGAGCCTAGTCCTCCAATAGATGAAGTTATCAACACTCCAGGAGTGGTGGATCGGTTTGTGGAGTTTCTGAAGAGGAATGAGAATTGTACATTACAGGTGAGGCCTGGGGTGCAGGGGTACCATATGAAAGCCCTTCATCCAAGAAATTGCAGTGAGATGTTTCTACAGACACAACTCTCAGGAACTAGACAAGCAGTATGAGGAAACATTTAAGAGAAGCTATCAGTTCCTTCAGAGGTCTTGGCCTCAAATAAGAGGGCCAGAATCTCTTACCTAAAACAGTCTCAAAGGAAGGATAACAGAATATGATGACTGAACCTTCAGTTATAAATCGGAATTTCTATCCCACTTCTTGTTACCTGCGTGACCTGAGGCAAATCATTTAGCCTTTCTGGGTCTCTCTTCTCAGAAATGGGTGATGAGTCAATTCATTGGAACTTACTAGAAACTCAGCTGAAAGGGAGTTTAAGAAACTCATCTTACTCTACACCTGGTTTCAGAAATGAAGAAAGTGAAGCTCAGGAAATAAAAAACTGACTTGCTCAAGAACTCATGGGTGCTATGGTAGTGCAGACTAGACCTGGGACCATTGAAGCCCAATTCCATCTTTCCATTGTGTTACATCACTACTGATACCTCTTCCTGCCATTTAAAGGGGCGAGATGAAAAGGCATGTGTTTTGATTTTTTTTAGTCAGGAGCAAGAGGCTTACTCCTCTTGCTGCCTCTTGCTTACTACCAGGCCAGCTGGTAGACATGGTTGCTCTGTCTGGAATGACCTCTCAATCATGACTTAATCTCACTTTCAGTTTGAAGCTGCCTGGGCTCTAACGAACATTGCCTCTGGAACTTCTCAGCAGACCAAAATTGTCATTGAAGCAGGGGCTGTCCCCATTTTTATAGAGCTGCTTAACTCGGACTTTGAGGATGTACAGGAACAGGTAATGCTTGAATTTGACTTGATTCTTGATGGTACCTGTGGTATAATGAAAAATATATTTGGTCTTTGTTCCTAGTTCCTGGCAAAGAGCTCCTAAAAACCTGAGAATTTTCTGAGTGATAGGAGTGTATTTTGTTATTTATATAATGAGCCCCTTTGGAACACACCTGAGTCTATACTAATGTGATGACTCAGGCTGGGGCCCCTAGATAGCCTTAGGATGGGGCTGAGGGGTGGGAGGGCTGATCGTTAGAGAGTGGGAACTCTCAGCCCTAACCCTCCAACCTTCCAACCTTTCCTCACCCCTCCACCCCAACCTTCCCAGGGAGGTTAGGAGGGCTGGAGATAGGGTTATAAAAACTTTTGAACAGTGAGATTCAGAGAGCTTCCAGGTTGATGAACACATCGATGTGCTGGGAAGGTGGTGTGCCTGGAGAGAGCATGAAAGCTCTGTGTCGCTTCTACTCCTCACCCCATACCTTGCCCTATGTATACTCTTCCGCTTAGCTCTTTGAGTTGTATCCATTATAATAAACTGAAAAATGTAAGTAAAGTGTTTTCCTGAGTTCCATGAATCATTCTAATGGTTACTGAACCTGAGGAGGGGATTGTGGGAAGTCTTGAATTTATAGCCAGTCAGTCAGAACTACAGGTGGTACCTGGGATTTGCAACTGGTGTCTAAAGTGGGGGCAGCCTTGTGGAACTGAGCCCTTAACCTGGGGCTTAACTGGGGGGTCAGCGCTAACTCCAGGAGTTAGTATCAGAATTGAATTGAATCATTGGACATACAGTTGGTGTCAGAGAATTGGTTTTTGGTGTGGGAAAAACTCCACACATTTGGCATCAAAGGTGGTATTGGAAAAAAGACCACAGTATCCATTTCTACAGATCATAGAGATAAAGACACAACTTCCATTTTTTTCCACTGAACTTTTGCTGGTTGGATAGAAATGGAGAGTGGTACTGGAATTTTTTCCTCCATTACTACATATAAGGTCAGTCCTGTGAGCCTACAAGAATGCAACTTTCCAATCACTTCCTCCTTTTCTAGGAGGTGGGGATAGGGAGGTCTTGGTTTGGCTTCTCTGGCTGCAGTACAGATATCAGCCTGTCTTCCCCACTGAATCAGGAACTCTCAGAGGAGAGGTCCTCACAGAGCAAGTGCTCGATAAGGATGTCAACAGGGTAGGTACCTGAGCTTGCTTTGTGTATCTCAGGCCTTGATATAGTTTTCGTCCTGGTTACTGGTGGGTATTCACTCTGTAGCTGTGAGTGTAAAGTACTTACAGAAGCCACTAGGCTTTGTGGGTGATGGTTCCATCATCCCTTTTACAGGCAGTCTGGGCACTGGGAAACATAGCTGGAGACAGCTCCGTTTGCCGAGATTACGTCTTGAACTGTTCCATCCTTAATCCTTTGTTAACGTGAGTAACTATGATCGTCTGCACCTGGGGCACCTATAGGGCAGCCATGTGGCAGGTCTTTTGGGAGCAGCTTACCTTAAGATGATAAGTAAATACAAAAACGCTGAAAGTGCATTCTGATTGCCAAAGTAAAAGCTATCTTTTGAGAGTAGGAAGATTTTGCCAAAGAGGACCTTGTGCTTCCTCACTTCATGGCACTATAGAATCTCATGTTGGTCATACCTGCCTGATTGTTGAGCCAGAGGAGAGAGGCCAGGACTAGCCCATCTGTAAAAATCCAGCCTTCTCTACGGAATACATTTATTTGCTATGGGTTTATGCGTAGGTACATTGGAGAGCTCTGTTGTAAACCACAGGTCAAAGACCCCATGAAGGGTTATCTGGATCCTTCTCCCATCCCTCCCTCCCATACCCCTAAAGTAGAGCTACATCTAAACCAAAATAGATGGGTGAACTGTTCTTCAGAGACCACAATCTCATAGGCTACTGCTATAACTTTTTCTTGAGCCCTTCACAGAAAACCATTCCGTACTGCATGGCTAAAGCCCTCACACTAGACCTTCAGCTTTTGTTTCCAAGGAGAACAGCAACAATACTCCTTATTTAGAACTTAGGGCAACAGTTAGGGGCACAGTATGTCCTATCTTAAAAGCTTTGCAAGCTTACTCAAGATCCAATCCTCTGTCCTAATTAGCTATGGTTTTAACTAGCCACAGCAGATCCTAATTCGCTGAAGATGTGGGTTGGCCTCCTGGCCCAAACAGGCTCAGTTAACTTAGATCTATGAATAGGAAGAAACAGAGAGGCTGCTAGTCTTACAGGTCTGATTGGATTTGCTCCTGGGGTTCATTGGCAACAGTCCTATGCCAAGTGCATCATTGCTCAGGATCTGGCTTTGTTGTTTCGTTTAGACTCCTTACCAAGTCCACACGACTGACAATGACACGGAATGCAGTCTGGGCCCTGTCAAACCTCTGCCGAGGGAAGAACCCACCCCCAGAGTTTGCAAAGGTGAGAGCTTTTTACTAGTTCCTGAGTGATAGCAGGTTTCTTCATATGCGGAAATTTTGATATGAAGTTTTCAATTCTTTGGGGAACCCCTTAGAATCTCAATCCATGGCAAACTGAAAGAGGTGATTATCAACGAAGTAGGTGATCTCATGTGCCTGAATGGTAAAGTGAAAAGTAGGCCTGATGGTATAATGTAGAGATCTCCAGGGCTTAGAATTACTTGTAGAGGAGGGGACAGCAATGTGAGGGTTAGTGGTAAAGCTGATGTAGCCCTGCCCCCCTATGAGTCCCTCTCACTCTGCTTCCAACAGGTCTGTCCTTGTTTGCCTGTGCTGTCTCGCCTACTCTTCAGCAGCGACTCAGACTTGCTGGCAGATGCCTGCTGGGCCCTTTCTTATCTGTCTGATGGCCCCAACGAGAAGATCCAGGCAGTTATAGACTCTGGAGTCTGCCGGAGATTGGTAGAACTTCTAATGTGAGTGGTCTCAGTTAGAAAGGGAACAGATTCCCTAAGCTTCTATAAGCTCAGACTAAAGAACTACATTCAGCAGTCTGTTGCCCTATCCCAAGGTCTGGAGCCATGAGAATGCTGCCAGCCTTGGTGGTCAGCAGGGCTGAATACCGTGTGCTGGCTCTCTACTGATCAGATCTCCCTCCTCTGTAGGCACAACGATTATAAAGTGGCTTCTCCTGCCCTGAGAGCTGTGGGTAACATTGTCACTGGGGATGACATCCAGACCCAGGTAAGGAAGAGGAGAGCTGTCTATGGACAAAACTCTTCCCTGTTAAGGGCTTTGGTCCTGACGGGAGGCAGCGTGGTCTAAAAGAGAAAGCATGGACTTGAGTGAAGAATTCCAACTCAGCTACTTTCTCTGTGAACATGGGCAACTTCGTTGCCTTCATTTCTTCTATAAAGTGGAAGCAAATCATCATCCATTGGGTGCTTTTGAAGGAAAACTAAATGAAATAACTTGACTTACTACATGGGACATTGTAAGGTAATTGTTAATAGTTTTTGAGTCATGATCCCTTTGAGATACTAAAAGCTATGGAACCTTTACCCCTACTTCCTAGACTTTTAGGATCCTAAGGACACTATCTAATGTTAATCTCGTGTTAGTAGCACCTCCAGTGAGGGCACAGTAAACAGGATTCCTTTGTTCAAAGGCTAGAGATCTAGGTATTATTTGGATCTTGAGTAGTTGGCATAATTATGTGGGATTCTTGACAAATTTCTTACAAGTGAGCAGTCTTACTCAAACACACACACTAATTTTCTAGGTCATTCTAGTGTGTGTGTGCATATGTGTGCAAATATTCATAACATAAAATGTACTGTTTTAACCATTTTTAAATGTATAGTTCAGTGGCATTAAGTACATTCACATTGTTACTCAGCCATCACAAGCATCTATCTCCACAACTTTTTCATCATCCCAAACTACTTTGTACCCATTAAATAATAACTCCCTCCCTTCAGTGCCTGGTAACAACCATACAACTTTCTGTCTCTTATGAGTTGGACTACTCTAGGTACTTCATATCAGTGGAACCATATGTATTTGTCCTTTTGTGTCAACTTATTTTACTTAGCATGATATCCTCGAGGTTATCCATATTGTAGCATATGTCAGACTTTCATTCCTTTTTATGGCTGAATAATAGTCCATTGCATGCATATACCATATTTTGTTTGTCCATTCATCTGTTGATAGACGCTTGGGTGGTTTTTGCCTTTGGCTATTGTGAATAATGCTGCATTGAACGTTGACACACAAGTATCTGTTTGAGTCCCTGCTTTCAGTTCTTTGGGGTATATACCCAGAAGTGGAATTACTGGATCATATGGTAATTTTATGTTTAAGATTTTGAGGGGCCAGCCCCAGTGGCCTAGTGGTTAAGTTCGGCATGCTCTGCTTCTGTGGCCTGGGTTCAGTTCCTGGGCGTGGACCTACACCTCTCACCAGTGGCCGTGCTGTGGCGGCAGCTCACATACATGATAGAAGAAGATTGGCAACAGGTGTTAGCTCAGGGTGACTCTTCCTCAAGCAAAAAGAGGAAGATTGGTGACAGAGGTTAGCTCAGGGCGAATTGTCTCAGCAAAAAAAAAAAAAAAGATTTTGAGGAACCACCATACTGTTTTGCACAGCGACTGCACCATTTTACATTCCCAATAGCAATGTACCAGATTCCAGTTTCTCCACATCCTTAACAACACTTGTATTTTCTGGGTTTTTTTGATAATAGCCATCCTAATAAGTGTGAAGTGGTATCTCATTGCAGTTTTTGTTCACATTTCCCTAATGTTCAGTGATGTTTGGCATCTTTTCATGTGCTTTTTGGCCATCTGTATATCTTCTTTGGAGAAATATCTATTCAAGTCCTTTGCCCATTTTTTAATTGAGTTGTTAAGTTTTTTGTTGTTTATTTGTAAGAGTTCTTTATATATTCTGGATATTAATCCTTATCAGATATATGATTTGTATATATTTTATCCCATTTTGTGGTTTGCCTGTTTTCTCTGATGGTATCTCTTGATGCACAAAAGTTTTTTTTTTTTTTTTGGTGAGGAAGATTGGCCTTGCGCTAACACCTGTTGCCAGTCTTCCTCTTTTTGCTTGAGGAAGAGTGGCCCTGAGCTAACTAAATCTGTGCCTGTCCTCCTCTATTTTGTACGTGAGGTGCTGCCACAATACGGCTTGATGAGTGGTATAGGTCCACACCCGGGATTCAAACCTGCGAACTCAGGCCACCGAAGCAGAGCACGCCAAACTGAACCACTAACACCACTGGGCCAACCCCTAAAAAAGTTGTTAATTTTGATTAAGTCCAATTTAACTAATTTTTCTTTTGTTGCCTGTGTTTTTGTTGTTCTAGGTCATTCTTAACTGTTCAGCCCTCCCTTGCCTCCTCCACTTGCTGAGCAGCTCCAAGGAGTCAATCCGGAAGGAAGCTTGCTGGACCATTTCAAATATTACTGCTGGCAACAGGGCTCAAATACAGGTAGAACAAGCAGGAGGGGAGTCAGGGGGCAGGGGCCGGGGGGGTTGGCAGGTGGGAAGGCATGGGAACATGAGAGGTTGTGGGATATTTGCTTCTAGAAGAAAGAGTTTGTTTCCCTCTAGAAATAGAGGTCAAAGATTTTGTGTAGTGCAAGCCAGGTTCCTCTGTAGCGTATCACCTATATGAGAAGAACAAGGGAGGCCTCCCAGGAAGGGGAAGATGTCTAAACCTTAGCTGATTTTTGGGCTGGATTTGCTTTCTCTTCTTAAGTGACTTTTTTTTCTTCACCCATCCCCCCCACCAAATCCTCTCTAAGGCTGTCATAGATGCAAATATTTTCCCTGTGTTGATCGAAATCCTTCAGAAAGCAGAGTTCCGTACAAGGAAAGAAGCAGCCTGGGCCATCACCAATGCCACGTCAGGAGGAACCCCTGAGCAGATCAGGTATCACATTCCTTTCCCATTGTCCTGAGTGATGTGTGTCCTCTCCCTCTTGGCTCATGGTTTACATGTGACCTCTAAACTGCTTTTTCTGGGATAGGTCTGTCCCTGTCTAGCTGCAGTAGAGTTTAACTGGTAAGCTGCTAGGGTGGCACTGCAATAGGTTCCTATAGACCAGGTACCTCTTTTCCCTCTTGGGGAATAGAATCCTGTGACACAGACATCCTTCTCTCCTCTACTTCTTCCTACCCTCTAGAGAATTTAAATCTTTGTAATTCTTAATTATCCATACAAATGGAGGAGAACCATGCTGTGGCTCATTCAAAGCAGCTTCTTCAGAAAATTGTTTTGAGGGTGATATTTGGGAGAAGCAAATAGAAAGCTATTTTGTGTGTGTGTGGTCTTTGATTTTAGTTTCCATTATCGATATGAGTAGAAGTGATGGGAGCTAGACAAGTGTCTTGCCCTCAGCTTGTAGCCTAGGAGGGGAGTATATTCAGTATACAGAAAGCCTTAGGAGAAAAGGGATAGCCATTGAGTTAAGCTTTGAAGGAAAAATACGGGGTTATAAAAGGTCAAAGGCCTTCTGGACAGGAAAAAGCATAGGTAAAGGTACAAGAATCAGAAATCTGGAGACATTTACATGTTTGACTGCAATGTAGTGTCCTTGGAAGGGAGTGATGGGAGGCAAAGCTAGAAAAGGAGGGTGGGAGCCAGATTCTAGAGGGTCTTTATTGGCATACCTGTAGAGCTTGGACTGTGAACAATTTTAAGCAGAGAAATGATGTGTTCAGAGTGATAATATTGCAGCAAGGAGACATTAGAGACTAAGAGGAGGAATCTGTGGCAGCCTTCCGCTTGAAATGAACTAGACCAGCAGCACTGGGGAGGGTGGAGAGCTTAAGATAAAGGATGGGTGGTTATGAAGGCTCAGGAAGAGTGGATTGCTGAGAGTCTTGACATGGATGAGAGAGACCCACAGTCCCCTCAGCACCTACCTAGCACCTCCCTAGCCCTGCATTAATTTAGAACTTGCCTGGTCTCTTGCCCCCAGGTACCTGGTCTCACTGGGCTGCATCAAACCCCTGTGTGACTTGCTGACTGTGATGGATTCAAAGATTGTACAAGTGGCCCTCAATGGACTAGAAAACATCCTTCGACTTGGAGAGCAAGAGGGCAAGCGCAGTGGCTCAGGGGTCAATCCCTACTGTGGCCTCATCGAGGAAGCCTACGGTATGTGCTCTCTCCCCAACCTCACCTCTGCCTAAAGTAGAGAGGTTCTAGGTCAGAACCTGGGGACTGTAGGTCTCCAAAGTGGTATACATATGTGAGGGTGTGTGTTTTTTGGGGTCATCATTGAATGCAAGGTTGTATCCCACCAGTTCCTTCTCCCTTGAGGAGCAGTACGTCAGTTCTCTTTCTTATAGGCTCTCCCCAATAAGTAGGTATGGAATAGATGGAAAAAAATAAAGCTCCAGAATTGATAATAGAATCAGGCACTGGAAGGCCTGTTTTCATCTGAGTTTCTGGCAAATTCCAGTAAGAGTGCTGGATTGACTCATCACTCATCTCTCAGAGATTCAGAGAGACTAATGATTTGCCCGTGTCACACAGGTAGTTAAAAGCAGAATAGGGACTAGAATCTCTGATTTATAACTGACACTTTGGGGTTATATAGTTGGGGGAAAAGATCTTGGCGCTCCTCTTTCACATCAAAAAGAGATCTGATCGTATTACTGGTGTTTATAAACACTAACATAGCTCAGGGAAAGAAAAATAGCTTGTTTCATGGACCCATAAAAAAGCACTCCAAGTTTACTCTTCTGCCTCCTTCCTTCTTGCCACCATAGGCTTGGATAAAATTGAGTTTCTCCAGAGCCATGAGAACCAGGAGATCTACCAGAAGGCCTTCGACCTCATTGAGCACTACTTTGGTGTAGAAGATGATGATAGCAGCCTGGCTCCCCAAGTGGATGAAACGCAACAGCAGTTCATCTTCCAGCAGCCTGAGGCCCCCATGGAGGGCTTCCAGCTATAATGTCTGCCTCCGGGGAGGGGAGGGAATGGGAAGCACCACCAACCAGTGGAAAAGCAGCCCTCTGGTGGGCGGGAAACCAGCCCCCCCACCATTAGCCACCACACACCTCTGCTGCTCTGGAAACTGTGCTCTTGACCTGCTCCGCCCCCTTCCCTGGAGGGAGCACCCTCTGGACAGACAAAACCATCTGAGGCTCACATTTGGGTTTTGTGACAAGAAGGGGACGTGTTGGGTTTTTCTTCCTTATGCTATATTTTGGCTGCACATATGTCTTTAACCCAGGAGCCCAGGGGTAGACAAAGGAGGACTGAGGTAATCAATTTTGCACCTTTTTTTTATTTTTATTTTTTTCTTTAGTGGTGACTTCCTCGCCTTTTATCTTCCTTCATCCTTCCCAGTCCTCTGCCCTGATCTGTGTAACTCTTCTCTTGGGTACTTGAGCAGATGGAATATTCCAGAGGTGGGGGTGGGGGTGGGGAGGGGAGATATCCAAAACAAAGTGTTCTTGCTCTGACAGAATATTAATCTTGTATGCTTGGATTGAGTTATTTAATTTTTTTTCTTTTGCACATTTTTCTTGTATTAAGATTGCTCTTTCCAAGAGCCATGAGTTCCTGGTTTTAGGAATCCCAGCTGCCAGCATTGTCTGGGACTAGAGGCTGAGGGGGGCTCACCATGAGACAAAGACCTCCTTCTTCCCTCTAACCCCTTTCCCAGACCTCTTTAGTTTGGGAGATCCCCCTCACTCTCCTGGGGCGAGGACACCAGTGGGAGTGGAGGGGAGGAGCACAGGCCTTCAGATAGGGCTTCCCATGTGTCGCTACTGATCCCATGTTTCCTACCCACCTTCCAATGGTGCGACCCAACTTCATTTGTTTACTTGAAATTTCCCCTCGGAGTTGAATAAACCTCTGAGGTAGCTGTATTTTCTCCTAAGCATGAGACAGGGGGCTGTGGTCCTTCCTTTCTCCTGAGGAGAAAGTCCTTGCTCTAGTGACCCATAAGTTGCAGAGGAGGTTGGAGTGAGAGTGTCATGTATTGGGATAGCCAGGGATCCCTGCCTTTGGCCTTTCTTCTTCTTCCTCTTCCATAGTTGGATCATGTATATTTTACTTCCAAAGGAGAGAATGTCAAAAAGTTCTGTATTTTTTTATATTCTATATATTAGGTAGGTCAATCTTAATTGGTCTCAAGAGGAAGAACTGTCTGTAATTTCTCTAAGTAGGATACTGTGAGGAAGACCAAAAAGACATGTGGAAGCTCCCTCACTCAGGAAGCCTGAATGTGGTCCTTTTCCTCTCTGCTTGGGTTCTGTGCCACCACCTGGGACCAACCCTTAGCTCTGGAACCTTTATATAGCAGGTCAGCCTGGTCTCATTGTCCTAGTACCTGGAGGGAGCAAGGATGGCCCCAGGGCCTGGTGAAGTCTACCACTCTAGTCCTTACTGCTGAGCATCCTGCTTAGATCAGGAAACCCACAAAGTAGTCTGGCTTCTCAGATTCAGTCTCAAAGGCCCTTGTCCACATACTTTATCACTTACGGCTGCCTCTCCTATTATCACAGAAACTTAGCAGCCTCGGGACTTTTGTGGGAGTTATTGATATCTTTCCTATTTGGATTCCTTGTATCTGGTTGGGGTTTTGCCCTTCTTTGTGACAATTATAATCCTAATGCCTTTTCTTTTCTCTTTGAGTAAAGCTAGTGCAGTGCCTCAGTGGCTTGCCTATGCTTTAGTGGATTACCTGTGATAGTCAAACCCAGTTGTTGGGGATAGGGGTGGAGGAAGTAATTGGCTAAGTATAGACCAGCTGTGGAGCTGAAGGCACAATCTTCCCTGCCCCTGCTTCCCCACTGTGCTTGGTCAGAGGTGCCCTGCTCCAAGCTGTATCTTCCCTTCCCCAGAAACAATGCCATTCTTGCTCCTATTCCTGTGCATCCCCTCTGGCTCAGGTGAAATCCATGCCCCTCTCATTACAGATCTAAGTTCAGGTGCTCATTGTCGGCCATTGGTCTTGAATTTGCCCTCTCTTTCTAGTGTCAAGATCCAACTCCAGAGCCATTTTCTGAGAAAGGTTGTTTGGGGCTAGTGGTTATCACTAAAAAGTCACACCAATGCTGTACCACCTTAGTGAGTCACATGCTACTCTTCAGCTTGGGATTGGTGACTGCCAACCCCCAATCCCACAGGTAGGCAAGGGGCAGGACCTTTTTCACTTGGCCTGCTGACTTCATTACAAAACTGTTCTCTTCCAGTTCAGACAAAAGCTACTCCCCCCCCGTTGTCTTTGTCCAAAGGGCAGAGCACTTTAGTAGGATCTACTTTGTACGTCTCAAAGAATAGTTAAGTCCTATTGGGGCCAAATTCTTATTGTGAGACATACACATCCTGCTTTTCCCAACTATTCCTCCAAAATCTACTTTCACTTCAGATCTGGGTCCTATACCAGATGGAAGACTTTTTTAATGATCTGGCTTCTGTTTAAAGCCAGTTTTCTCCAAGGATTTCAAAGACTGAAGTGTCTCCCAGGGCACAACATGACAGATTTCTCATCAGATTAAGTGGCCTCTAGGAGCTTTCCTTTGTTAGTGTCTTCCTTAGACCATGTTTTCCCATAATCGTCCTCTAACTCCTTTTTAGTCAACAGGCAAAGTTCTTACAGCCCATAGAGGCAGTAACATCATCTTTTGTGTCTTGTCTTCTCTCTCGGCTTTCTTGGAAAGCAAAATATTATTTCTTTAGCCCAGGCTTGACAGCCACTCTTTGTGGGCAGCTCCCATCTGGACTCTAGACCCTGGCCTAGGAGAGGTCAAAGGCTTTCTGGTAGATTTCTGAATGGACGTTGCAGAGATGGAAGGGCTCCCCGGCCTGGTGTAGGGAATAGCCTGATAAGACATGTTTTTGGAATCTTCATATGTTTGCAATATGGCTGGTATATCCATTTTAAGATCTTTGGTGGAGGTGGAAGTATCTAGGTGTGGATTAAGGGAACAAGGAGCCTACTTCTTAACTAGTGTGTTCAAATACTGTTTTGAACAGTGCCAGCTATTTATTGCCAGCCCCTCTGGACATCCCACCCCAAAATCATCTTTTCTAGTACTAACAAGGTCTCTGGTCTTAGAAGCCTGCCTTCAATTCTGAGCTGTCCCCAGTGACTGCCTAGCCTTGGTGTTGGCTGCAACCTTCTGGTTGAACCATAGGGTTCCACCCTCATCTGGCCAGCCTGGTCACTTGGGGTAGTGGGTACAAATGACCCTTTTAAGAAGCAGGCATTAATGATCTCAGCTTTCAGGGACCCGACCCTTGATGTTCCCCCTTTTCCTAGAACTCTTAGATCTACTCCTTCTCTCTTTGCTGTAGAAGCCACTTTCCAGGAGCCCTGTTTTTTGGAACTGAACTGCACAGATTATAACTGCTTCTGTACTTAGCTAAGGAAGAGCAAGGAAGGCTCTCAGGCACTGACTTGCTATTTCTTTCAAGCCAAACCAGTTTAAAATGAAAATGGTCTATCAGAATGAACTGGATTTCCATTTCTCAAGTCTACTGCCTTCTTTCTACATCCTAGAGTTACCCCTGTTTCTAGCAAACTAGAAGGGAAGGAGATGAATGCCTGGGAATACTTCCTCATCCCACATGCCCCTCTTTGAAGGCCTCAGCTCATTTGTTCAGGCCACATCTCTTCTCAGTGAGACTCAGCTTGGTATCCATCATTTTGGGTATTCCTCAGTAGATTCATCTTGTGGGGTGAGATTCTGGATTCTCAGTTGAAGGCAGGGAGTCAGGTTCTCCAGGTCCCTGCAGGCACTACAGGGATACGTAGGGAAAACAGGCTGGTTGGGGGCCTCAGGAATGTGTATGACTATCTGCCTCTCTGGCAGGCTGGGGAAGGGTGCAAGGCTCAGTGCACTGAACTGAGGAAACGCTCATAACCAGTAGCAACATCTTCCAGGTAGGACTATCCAAAAAGTGAGTGTGAGAGTGAAAAATTGCCCAGAGTGGGTTTCTTCCACAGCCGTTTTAGGATTGCACATTCTAGACCAATCTTGTCCAGTATTTTTTCTTGTCTTAACTTTTGGATTCTGTTGTTAAGCCAACAAGCTGAGAATTTGGCTCTGCGGAGATCCATATGGTAGGCACTAGCTGCTCTTTGACCAAGGCCTTCCTAAATGATTCAGTCATCCCATTGTCTAGCCCCTAGCCCCACCCCCAGATTTAAGACCACGGCAAATGAAGAATTTGAGGTCAATACCAACCAAGTCTGTGAATTAAAGCTGTTATTTTCCTCTCAGAGGGCATTTTGCATCAGGCCTGGGCTATGTGCAGAACCAAAACTGGGTATGAGAGTTAGAAGAAGCAGTGTTAAATTTTGGGCCCAGAACACCCTGGGAGAAAGGTTTGTGTAGTGTGTTATAAAGGTCTTCAGTGGCTTTGGGCCTACCTCGCTACTTCTGGGCAAGCCTAACTGCTGACGTCTGCGTTAGCACATACCTGAACCCTTCTGCTAAACACTAGCCCTGCTCCCCTGTGTAGGTCAGATTTTCAGCCCCTGGGTTTGGGGAGAGAAAACTTGGCCATGCCCTGGGGGCAGTGAAGGAAGTCAAAGCTTAGAGCCTGAGACTGGCTAGGAACCTCTGACTCACAAGATGGCCTTAAAGAGCCCACCTCTACAAGAACCTTCAGGCCCTGGAGTTAGGTATTGGCCAGCTTTTGTGGGAACTGCCTTTGATTGAACCACTAAAGAAGTGAAGGGGCTGTGAGGTCTTAGCCACCCAAGACAGACTGGCTGTCCCTCAGAAACAGCTTGGGTTCCCAGCTACAAACCTAAGGAAGGTGAATCGAACCCTTTTCCTTACTGGTTTTTCTTTCCAAATTCATTTGCTTTTAGTTTTCCAAGAACTGTAAACTGGCTGTTTTCCATGTTCTCAGGGCCCCTGGGTAGACAGACAAAGCTTGATTATTTCAGAGCAGACATAGGCCAAGAAACCATGGCATTGAGTGTGCTGAGTCCAGACAAATGATATTTATATACACATCCAAATTTGAAGAGAAAATGTATTTCTTTAGGTTTCAAACACTGTAATAGATATAAAGCAAAAATAAAAACCTGTTGCAAAGTTCTAAATCGTCTTCTTTGGAATGATCCTAGATTTTGTGGAAGCGAATGAGGAGAGGGTGTTTAAACTTGTGGCCTAACAGTGGAATTAAGAATTGCAACAGCCTGCTCCTGCTATAGAGAATCTTTTTAAATCACCTTTATTGTAATATAATTGACATAGAGTAAATGGCACATATTTAAAATGTACAATTTGATAAGTTTTGGCATATACAATCAAGATAGTGAACATATCCATCACCTCTAGAAGTTTCCACATGCCCCTTTGGAATCCCTCCTTCCTGCCCGACCCCCAGCAACCACGCATCTGCATTTTGTCACTATAGTTTAGTTGGCATATTTTCTAGAGTTTCTCTAAAGGATTTTGACATCATTTCATCAGCACCATTCCACAGCCCTTTGAGCCCATTGAGGTCATACAGTTCACAACTACCCACTTCATTTTAGATCAGTTCCTAAAGCAGAGATTACAGACAAAAAGTTGGTTCAACCCAAAAGGAGGGTTTTGGTTGGCTGATAGAGTGTGTTTAAGGTTTAATTTGTTGCCAACATTTAAAAAAATAAAGATATATCTATCTTGAAAAATATCTGGCACTGCTGGGCCTGAGTTTCTGCTTGAAAACAATCTGCAAGAGCTCCATTTTACCACAATCACCGCCATTCTCAATGGTCTCCCTGACTGACTCTGGCAGATGCTAATATTGGTGATATTCTCTTTTACAGCAAAGGAGAAAGTAACTTTTTAACCCATGTTTCTATCAAATTTTCTTATTCCTTGCCTGCCTGCTCTACTCATTACCCAGGTGGCCCCTGTAGGCCACTGATGATCCTGATACACCACTCCACCCTTCACCCCATGCATACCTTGTTCTTGCTTATTATGTTCTTTATCTCTGCCTAGAACATCCTCTTCCCATGAAAATCCATCAAGGCTTGATTTATATGTTACCTTCTCAAGAAATTTCCAACGTGCTTCTCTGGAAATAAGCAGGGACTTGGTTTCGTGAGACCTGGATTCCAAACCTTTCAGAGCTTGAGTTTGACCATTATACTATTATACCATATTGCCTCTCAATGTTACCTGGAAAATGCAAACTCTTGCTGCCTAAGGGATGTGGAAGAGAACTGCCCTGAAGTCTCTAACTGGGGAAAATACTTAACATCTTAAGAGCCCTAAAACAATGCCCAATTTGCACAACAATTTAAAACTCTCTGCCTCCAGAATGATGCTAGGCTTTAGGACTAGAGAATTTAGCCAATGTCATTGTTGTTCTCGCAATGTCATTGACTTGTAAAGCAAGTAATTTCAACACCTTGTTACTAATGCTGTAATAAGACCTCTATCCAGACTTAGGGAGCCAGGACAGACTGCAGAGCACTGGGAAGGCTCTGAAGTGACCTTTGACCTGGACTTCAAAAGATTTTGTTTTTGCCAGAAGGCCGTTTTGGAAGGTGGAATAGCACCTGCAAAAACCTAGGAAATCCTGGAAATAAAAGTATAATTGGAGCAAAAAAGGCAGAGGGGATGGGCAGGATCGGCTAGAAACAGAAGCCAAACCATGTAGACATTAAATTCCATGTGCAAGAGTTGTCGGTTTTTTTTCCATTACCTCTAGGCAACTGGATAAAGAATTGTGATATCACTTGCGGAGAAAAGTTTGGCTTTTTTCCCCTTTAGCCCCAGTGCAACTGAGACTTTGTAGAGAATGAGCCAGTCAAAGAAAAGGCTCAGGAATCTGCTGAGGCCAAAATTCCCCTTACAGGGCCCCCTTACCCTTTCCAAAGAGGGACTCAAGCTGGTAATGGAGAGGGGAAAAAATATAACCTACTTTCACAAGTCACAAGTCATCGTCAGGGAAAGCGTCCCATGGTGGTTATTTCTTCTGGGTAAGAGGCAGGGTAGTCTAGTAGTTAAAGATGGGTGCTGGTGCCAGACTTCCTGGTCTCGAATCTCTGCTCTAACCATTCAATAACGATGTGACCTTGGACAAGTTATCTAACCTTTGCCTTACGGTCCTTGGCTATAAAATGGGAATAACAAATAGTACTTAGTTATGAGGATTAAGCTAGTAGACACTGAGAAAGCACACTGTAAGCGCTCAAAGAACTGCTATTGTTATTAAACGCTTCTATTTGAATACGGATATTGATGCCCTCGGATAAAAAAAAAAAATGCCAGGGGCCAGCCTGTGGCTTAGAGGTTAAGTGCTCGCACTCCGCTGCTGGCGGCCTGGGCTTCGGATCCTGGGCCCGCACCGACGCACCACTTCTCTGGCCATGCTGCGGCAGTGTCCCACATACAGCAACTAGAAGGATGTGCAACTTATACAACTATCTACTGGGGCTATGGGGAAAAATAAATAAATAAATAAAAATTGTTAAAAAGAAAAAAATGCCTGGTCACACAGCAAATTAGTGATGAAGTTAGGACTGGAATACAAATCTCCTGATTCCCAGCCCCAGTATTCTATCCCTTGTCCTCAGAGTTCCTAGATAGTCATAGATGTTCGCAGAAAGGGTGGAGGCATGTAAGAAAGAACAGCCAGGGGCAAGGCTTTGAGAGCTGAATCACAGCTTCCGCGTAATGGAAACGAGGTTGACGTTGATGTTTGTGCAAAATGACCTGCTTCTTTCGGACCTCCTGGGTATCGGGCTCCAAGACTAAACCCCTTCCTACTGCATCTTGGGAGTTGGGGTCAGCCCCAGTGCATGGAGGGACTTGTAGTCCTCTCCCTCCCCCGCCTTCCCAACTCACCGGCCTCAGAGGCTGCCTTCGCTTCATCTTTCCCAGCAAGCCTCGCGAGAGCGCCGGCTATTGATTGGCTGCGGCGGGAGCAGGCGGCTCTGCCGGCAGCGGTTACCCAGGGTTTCCGGTGCGAGGCCAGAGCGGGCGAAGCCGTCGGGACGTTGGCGTTGAGGTGGGTACCACGGCGGCTAGAGGGACGAGGCGATCAGACGGTCTGTGGACCTGAACCCTTTCGGCCAGTGCGGGGAAACACGCCGATTCTGCGCGAGAGCTCGGGCCGGGGGGCAGGGCTGAGACCTGTGCGCATGCGCGGGCGGAGCGCGCGGCTGGAGGGCGCGCGGGGTGTGGGTGGCTGCGCGCGGGCGCGCGCTGGGGGCCCCACGTGGGGCCTAGGGGGCGGGGAGGGACCGGCGATGGAGCGTCTCGCCACGTCAGTCTCGGTCCCTGAGCCTGTCCCGCGGTAGGCCTGCGTGAGGGCCCGTGTTGTCCCCGGGAAGTGGTTTCGGGAAAAAGGAGGCCTCTCCTTCCTCGCTCCCGGAGCAGCGCCCGGAAAACCTGCCTGGGCACACCAGGCTCCTGTGACTGGCTAGAGACAGGGGGAACCGTTGGCTCCCTCCGGGGAAGGCCGGCCAGTTTGTTTTAAGAAGCTTTGTGCGCCCAGTGTTGAGATTTCTGATCCAGGCTACGAAGAATTTCTTAGTCTGGAAAATAGCAAGTGTGCTTGTTTCTATAGGATCTGCTCCTAACCTAGCATTGCAAACCACAATGAAGAACCAAGACAAAAAGAATGGGGCTGCCAAGCAATCGGGCAACACTTCCAACCCAAAAAGCACCCCAGGGCAACCGGAAGCAGGACCGGAGGGAGCCCAGGGGAGGCCCGGCCAGTCGGCTCCTGCGACAGAAGCTGAAAGTTCCACCAGCCAGGCTCCAGGGAAGACTGAGGGTGTGTGCCAGCTCTGCTTTTCCAGCGGGCAGGGGGAGGAGTTTGTGATTCGCCAGTCTAGCTTCTGGAGTTAGAGGGCAGGGCCACTGTTTACCCAGGAAGGAGGAAATGTAGAATGAGAAGAGGACATTGCTGAGTCTGTGCGGTCCCCACCGTTTCCTGGGGAGTGGGTAGAGCCCCCACCCTAAGCACAGGAACAGAACTGTCTTGAGAGAAGGCTCTGACAGGATTAAATCAGGGAGCAGTCAGATGAGACACCTAGCCAGCAAATCCAGGTTAGAAACACCTTATTCACCAGTGGGTAACTGCTGTTCATATTTGAGGCATTTCTGGAACTTTTTTAATAGTAAGAAATGAGTTTTGCAGGGAGGAGAAGGGCAGGGACTAGACGTTGAACTGCTACATGCCATCCCTATGTTGGATGCTTTACTTACTTGATTTCTTTTATACTCAAACACAATCGGGCAGCAGTGAGAAATAATTATATCATTTTATAGGTAAATAAACTGAGGCTTAAAGATGTTAGGCAACATCTCACCCAAACTAGTAAGTTTGGACCTGAAAAACGCCAACCATTGGTATAACCATCTTATTTCTCACTCTGCTCCTCCTCCTCTCCTGGTGTAGGAGCACAAGCCAAAACTGCTCAGTCCGGGGCCCTCCGTGATGTGTCTGAGGAGCTGAGCCGCCAGTTGGAAGACATCCTGAGTACCTACTGTGTGGACAACAATCAGGGGGCCCCAGGTGAGGACGGGGCACAAGGTGAGCCTGCTGAGCCTGAAGATGCAGAGAAGTCCCGGACCTATGCTTCGAGGAATGGGGAGCCTGAGCCAGAGACCCCAGTAGTCAATGGTGAGAAGGAGACCTCCAAGGGGGAGCCAGGCACAGATGAGATCCGGGCAGGTGACGAAGTCGGAGACCGAGACCACCGAAGGCCACAAGAGAAGAAGAAAGCCAAGGGTCTGGGTGAGCAGAGGGCGGCTGCTTGTGAGGGTGCTGAGGGGGAGAAGTTTGGACCTGACATTCCTTGGGCTAGCCTGCTCTGCCAGGATTCAGAGGAAATCCTGCTTCCCAGAGCAGAGAGTCCCGCTAGTTTAATCAAAGCCAGTGCTTTGGGGCCATTGCATAGAAGTGTGCAGGTTGTTCACTGTGCAAGGGCTTCTGGCCTTGGGAGCAAGTAGGAACTGAAATCCAACTTACGCTCTCTGACAAAGTGGAGAGCAGGAGACCTGAGTGGGCTCCTGTGTCAGCCAGCACCATTTCTAACCTGCTCTGTGACCTTGGGCAAGACCTTTCTTCTCTCTAGTCCTTAATGTTTGTTTCTCTACAGTAAGAGAATTGGCCTAGACCAGGGTTGAAAACTCAAATGAGCCAAGCTAGCTGGGGGGCCCCATGAGGACCAAGAGAGTACCTACTTCATCCAAAGGGTTGACTGCCGCCTGGTCCCAGAACGTTGCATGTAAAACCACAGGCTAAGTGTAGCCAGCTTTTCCTTTTTGTTTTTTTTTAAGAAAAGCCATGGGCCGGCCCCGTGGCTTAGCGGTTAAGTGCGCGCGCTCTGCTGCTGGCGGCCCGGATTCGGATCCCGGGCGCACACCGACGTACCGCTTCTCCGGCCATGCTGAGGCTGCGTCCCACATACAGCAACTAGAAGGATGTGCAGCTATGACATACAACTATCTACTAGGGCTTTGGGGGAGAAAATAAATAAATAAAATTAAAAAAAAAAAAAAGCCAGAAATCTAGGGTTACATGAAATGTCCAGAATTCTAACATTTGGCAACTCATATGCTGGGAGCCAAACAAAACCCATCTGTGGGTTGGATTTGGCTTGTGTGCCAGCGATTTCCAGTCTCCACCCTGATCTCGGAGCCTCCCAGGGTTGACCCTTCAGGAGCCTCGTGCTGTACTCTGTACGCCGGCCCTCCAGGTGACAGTGGGAAAATTGGACTCAGGCTAGTGTATGTTAAAGAATCAAAGTTAGGTGATATTATGCCCATGTCTTAGTTCCTACTCCCCCACCTCTACCTGCCATTCTAATTTAAAGAGGGTGGTTTTTGTTGTTGTTTTTTCACCTTAGCATCAAATATTGGAAGGTATACTCATGTTAAAGTTCACTGTTTGGCTGCCTGTGTTGACGAGTCTAGTAGTTCTCAAGGAGACCTGTTCGTTTTTGCATCCTTCCTCTTTCAGAAGGACCTTCCTTATATTGAAACAGTAGCCCTGCATTCACTGGTGGGACACCTTTCTTTCATCTGTTGGTAGAGCAGGCAGTTTTTTTTCTTCCAGTCCTGGTGCTCACCAAGGAGATTCCACAGAGATTCAGTCATTCATTTCATAAGCATTTGCTGAGCCTGTCCTCTGGGGTGGGCGCTAGAGGCAGTACTGGGGCTATAGTAACGGGCAGAAATGAGTTGGTCCCAGCCCTCGTGGAGCACACAGTCTAGCAGCAAAGGCAGCCAGTTCAACAAACAGAAATATCAAGTATGATAAGGGAGGGCTGCCTCGGGTGGAAGATGGTGGGCCCAGGCCTGGAGGGGACCTCCAGAGAAGGAGGTACATGCCTTTGCTCCCTGTGCTTTGCAGGGAAGGAGATCACGTTGCTGATGCAGACGTTGAACACGCTGAGTACCCCAGAGGAGAAGCTGGCAGCTCTGTGCAAGAAGTATGCTGAACTGGTCAGTTCTCCCCCTTCTCCTCGCACCTTCCCTGCCTCAGAAGGTCAGCAGGCCACCTGGTGTGGGGTTTGGGGTGCAGGGGCAGGTGGGTGGCTTAATTCCTGTCCAACTTCTCTCAGAGCCTTTTGCGCGTCTGTTTAGTGGGGAGTCAGGTCCCAACCAGCCTCTTCAGGTAAGATGTAGAGTAATAGGAGAGGCTTCATGTTCCAGTGGTGGATCCCGAGCTCCTGGCCCGAGTCCCGGGTACCATCTTGTCTCGCCCGTGTGCTTCAGTATGCGTCCTCCCAAAATATGAAAACGCACGGTGCCATCATCACACTTCACAGAAGGAACACTAATCACTTGATAGTCTGTAATACCCAGTCTGCAGTCAGATTTCCCGCATTGTTTAAAAATGTCAGTTTGGTCAAATCAGAGTCCAAATGAGGTCCATTTATTATATTGGGTTGTTACGACTTTTTTTTCCTTTTACTTCAAAATAGTCTTCCTCTTCCTGCCCCTCTTTTTCCTATGACAGTGACTTATTGCAAATCAGTTGTCCTGTAGGATGCCCCACTTTGTAGCTTTCTGGTGGCATTTAAGTTGCTCCTTTATCCCCTGAGTTCCTGTAAATAAAGTGGAACTTAGCTCTAGAAGCTTGATCCAATTCAGGTTCAACTTCTCTAACAGGAATTTTTCATAGGTGGGTACTCGGAACTTCGTGTTGCCTCACAGGAGAAACCAAGTGTGGACATCTTACTTTTAGTGATGGAAGATTGTTCAGTGGGTTCTGATGGGCCAGCCAGGGCCCTCCTTTGTCAGGTTCCCCATCAGAATGTGAATTAACAGATTCATCCACTGAAGATCATTACTTAAGGACTTTTTTTTTGTGAGGAAGATCAGCCCTGAGCTAACATCCATGCCAGTCCTCCTCTTTTTGCTGAGGAAGGCTGGCCCTGAGCTAACATCCGTGCCTATTTTCCTCCACTTTATGTGGGATGCCGCCACAGCGTGGCCTGACAAGCGGTGTGTCGGTGCGCACCCCAGATCCGAAGCCAGGCCACCAGCAGCGCAGCGCATGCAGTTAACCGCTATGCCACGGGGCCAGCCCCTAAGGACTTCTTTTTAAATTCTTTCATTCCATTCACACTTATTAGCTGGAATTCTCCTATAAGGAACTTTTCTCATCTGTAAAATGGGGGAAGTCATACCTGTCTAATGGGCTTATTATAATGATTAAATAAAAGAAAGGATATGAAAAAGATACCTCCCTTTCAAAATGATCTAGCCAGGGAAAGATTGATGATGGAAGAGAGGAGGAAGTGAGTTGCTAGAGTGATGTTCAAGAGGAAATGAGAGGAGGTGAGGTCCGGGGTGCAAAGAGAGGGGTCCTCGTGGCTGGAGGAGAGGACAGGTGCAGAGGGCCCAGCAGGTATGGAGCTTGTGCCCCTGCTCCTCTGGTTGCTCCTTTGTTCTCAGGGAGATGGGGATGATAGTTTTAGCTGGGGCGGAGGAGATTTGAAAAGGAGGATGAAAGAGTTGTCTGGAAGAGGGGTGTGAATAACATGAGAAATATAGGAGGACCACTAGGCAGCCCAGGGTCTTCCTGGAAGTGGTGGTCATGAATGTAAAGTGAGAGTCTTCAAGCGGGGCTGCTTCAGTGCCAGTGCAGAGTAAGCAGGAGGTTATGTGCCAGGGTTGGGATTTTGCTAGGAAAAGGGGGAAGAGAGTTGAGAGTGTAAGAAATGTAAGCCCGGTAAGAAGGTTAGTGATTATTTAAAGGAGGGTTGAAAGAAAGTGAAAGGATGATTGAGTCAATGGATTGGAGATCAAGTAGGGTAAGAGGCTCTGGGACCACAGATTAGAGAGAATGAGCTAGAATGATAGGTGATGGTGGTCCTGGCCTGGGATGAGATAATGGAGGTGAGTGCAGTTCCAGGTAATGACAAAGTCTAGGCCTGCGCTGTCCAGGACAGTAGCCCCAGATTGAAATGTGGCTAGTCTGAATTTGGATGTACTCTACGTGTAAGATACACATCGGATTTCAAAGACCTAAGAAAAAAAGGAACAATGTAAAATATCTCAAATTTTTTATGTTGATTCCAGGTTGAAATTATAATATTTGGGTATTGGATTAAGTAAATATACTCTTAAAGCTAATTTCACCTATTTCTTTTTACTTTGCTAATGTGGCCACTAGAAAATTTATCATTACATAATTGTCTCGTATTTGAGTATTGAGTAGGCCCATGGGAGGAGAGGACAGGGTCCGAGGAGATTAAGAACTGTGAAGCCAGGGAGTCAGAAGGATTGTCTGTTGATGATAAAAATGCCAAGATGATAATAGGAGTCATGTGAAGAGAGAAATGATGAGCCAGTGCTCAAGTGTTAAAGCAGTGAGAGGGAGGGATGGGGGTCTGTTGATGAGTAGCAGGTGGGGTAGCAGGTGGTCTCATCTGAGGGCACAAGGTCCCGAGAGTTGGGGGAGTGTAATGGCCAAGATACTGGAGAGCTGTATCTCTGGAGTCAGGGCTGGGAAAGAAACTGGGATCTGCTGGCTGTGCACCTCTGCTTGTCCTGTCTGACGGTCCATTTCTGTAGCCTTGAGATGGGGCCCTTGGGGTTATCGTGAGGAGTAAATGGGAGGAGGGTGTGAAGCACCCACATAGTGTCCGGCCTGAGGTGTTATGGCTTGAGTTGGGGGAGAGGGCCAGGTTGGATCAGCTCAGAAGACCCTGGATCCCCGTGGGGAGAGCCCCACAGGGCGCTGACCCGCCCTCGCCATCCCCAGCTGGAGGAGCACCGGAACTCCCAGAAGCAGATGAAGCTCCTGCAGAAGAAGCAGAGCCAGCTGGTTCAGGAGAAGGACCACCTGCGTGGCGAGCATAGCAAGGCCGTCCTGGCCCGCAGCAAGCTCGAGAGCCTGTGCCGCGAGCTGCAGCGCCACAACCGCTCCCTCAAGGTAGGCCGGCCGGCCCCTGGGAGGGACGACTGGTTCCCTTTGACTTCTGCTTGCTTTTGCTGGGTTCTCCCCTTAAAAAGTAGCACAGGCTTTTGGTATAGAAATAGATTTCCCCAATAGTGCCCTACCTTAGAGAGAGCTACTGGCACCCACTTGACACGTGCTACTTGCATCAGTAACGTAAAGACTCAGGCGCTAAGGAGAACCCACGATGCAGGGCTTCAGAGTTCTCAGTTCAGCAGCAGCCCCCAGATGAGCCAGCGTCCAGCGCCAACCAGCAGCTCTTCTCCCAGAGTTGGTCTGTCGAGGCCCTTTCCCTAAGTTCTGCTTCTCCAAGGTGGGGGGGCGGGGGGGGGGCGCTCAGTCTGGTTAAAGCCCGGTCACTGCTGTGGCCTCCAGATGGTTTTTGTATGTGGATCCTTTATATATATTTCTTAAAAAGTTTAGATCAATGAATATATGGTATTGCTTATTTTTAGTTTGTCTCTGAAAATATTACAAATTTAATACAAATTTGATGTAAGGGATTCAAAGGTGACAAAGTCTAACAAAGATAATAGTTGCCCCCCCCTTCAACCTTAGTGCTCAGCAGAACCACGGGGGTAAACCTCCTTATATGAAAGTTTAAGTACAGCCTTCTAACTTTCCTGTCTATGTGTAAAATCTTACCTACAGTTTTTTAAATGAAATTGTTATACATGTATTGTTTCATATCCTATCCCGTTTTCTCACTTTATACAACGCCTTCTCTCTCTCTGTCGGTTTATATAGGGCTGTCTCATTCTTTTTAACAGCACTGTTATCTGGATATGCTGTATTTTATCAGTGCCCTAGTTAAGGTATTTTTGGCTTGTTTTTAATTTTTCACTATTACATGCAGAGAGCTACAGTGAAAATTCTTGTTATATATATATCCCTGGCTAATTATATAGAATTTATCCATAGGATAAATCTCAGAAGTGAAATGGCTGGGTCAAAAAGTATGCAAATTTTAAAATTTGATAGATTTTGCCAGATTGCAAAATGAGAAGCAGTAAACCCTCCCACCAACAGTGTCTAAGTCCCTAATTCTGCACAAGTTTGCCAACCCTGGATATTAATGAATCTTGACTACTTGGTGTTGGGGGAACGGGGGAGCACAGGAATGAAAGCACATTAAAACAAGGCTACTTAGTCTGAAATCTGGAAGAACAGGCTTCAGGAGATCCAGATTTCTTTAGAATGGCACTTCCATGTATGCCTGCATTTCTCTAGAAAGAGAACCTCTTGCTTGATATCATCTGATGTATAAAGAAGTCCATTAGGAGCCCCCCATTGCACAGTGTCTTGGAGCCTGGCTCCTCCTCCCGTTGAGAGCAGAGAAGGTTATTGATAGAGACCCTCCCTGGACTAGCTGGGGGAGCCTGGCAGGGCTGGCCAGGGAGCAGTGGATGATGGAGCTAGGGCTGACTTCTCTGCCCAGGAAGAAGGCGTGCAGCGGGCCCGGGAGGAGGAGGAGAAACGCAAGGAGGTGACCTCGCACTTCCAGGTGACGCTGAATGACATTCAGCTGCAGATGGAACAGCACAATGAGCGTAATTCCAAGCTGCGCCAGGAGAACATGGAGCTGGCTGAGAGGCTCAAGAAGCTGATTGAGCAGTATGAACTGCGAGAGGAGGTAGGGTGTCAGCAACAGCCTCCCCAGTCATAGCCGGGGGATTGTGAGGTTCTGGGTGTGCTAGATGCCCGGACGGCACTTTTCAGGCTTCATCCCATTCTCCCATTCTTCCTCCTCCTCCCTTGGGAGGGGGGTCATGTTGTGCATCCTCATATAGACGAGGAACTGAGGTGAGGAGAGGAGACTTGCCTGCAGCTGTACAACCACAGGTCCACAGTGCCCTGTCCTAAATGGTAGGGCCAGGCATCTTTAGAACTATCCAGGTTTTAGAATGGAGATACGTACATGTACTATGTATTACAACCCCCAGCAGGGCCTTATGGCAGCACTTCCAAATCAGACACATCAGTACTGATGCAGTTAAACTTCTGAATACTCACCTAGATTATAAAAAGCCTTACAATGGTACAGTTCATGTTTGTTTGTCTCCTAGCTTATGACGTTTTCAGAGTTTTTTAGAATTGGGACTCTCAGGGGAGGAGCTGGACCTGTGGTCAGTGATGGACTCCAGGCTCTGTGTCCTCTGATTCCTTGCTGCTCTGCTGCCCATGCCACCTGAAAGGGCAGGATGTCACTGCTCAGCTGGCATTGGCTGCTACCCCTGGTACTTGAATCCCTCTCTGGGTCCCCTCATGCCAGTCACTTGGCTTTTCTAGGCCTTTGTTTCCTCGTGAAAAGGCAGACTGGCATCCACCTGATAGGGCAGGGCCAGGCCCCTTGCTAGGCCCTGGGGGTGTGGTGGTGGGTGGGATGCGTGAGATGTGGCGATCATGGGTGTGCAGTGCCTAGAGGGGCCTCCCCTGACTCCCCCCTTCTTTTCCTGTACTTCGTCCTCTGAGAACACAGCTGTGAGTGATTTATTTGGTTTGAGAGGAGTTGGTTTGCTTCTTGTCCCTCAGCAGTGAGAGACATGGAAACTTCCTGAGCCACCACAGAGTGAGGCGCCTACTTCAAGATGCTGAGGACTCTCTTTTTCCTTCCCCCTCCTTCCCCCCGAGATATTGAAAAGACCGGGGGGGTTGGGGTGCAGGTCTACCAGGTCCTGCTGCTCCTCACTGTCACCCTATCCCTAGTCAGATTCAGGCACTCCCATCCTGCCCCCTCTGAGCCTCTGGACCCTAGATCACAGGCGACTGCAATTCATCATGTCCCATGCTGGGCCTGTCCCCAAGCCCACTTCCCTTCCACATCCAAAAAATACATAAAATTGCTCGCATCCCTTGTTGCAGTTGATGTTCCTTTGAAGTAGCGCTTGAGTCCGTCACCTTCTCTCCGTCCCTGCTCTCTCGGCTGGTCCAGGCTCCTGGGGCTCCTCCCGCGGTTAGGACAGCCGTTCCTCGGGATGCACGCGTCCCATCCTCGCCTGTAGTTAGGGCAGATCTCTGCCAGCCCTGCAAAGCTGTTGTCTTGGTAGAGGCGTCATTTTTGCCCTTCCTTCCCATTCACAAGGGAGTCGGGGGCTGCAGAAGTGAGGGTTGTCAGCCCAGTGGAGTGTTCTCTTGGGCCTGAAGGTTTGAGTGTATTCGTTACTTGGCTTCCTGGGAGCTTGTTTCATTCATAAACCCCTGTGCTCACCCAGGACTGACACTGTGAGAGAGAAACACAGTCAGGTCAGGAAGTAGACCTTACAGGGACTTGGGGTCCACGTGGGACCCCAGCATGTCAGACTGAGATGGGAGGCTGGGTAGGGGGCCCTGGTCTCTACAGGTAGGCCATCCCTGCAGCCACCGGCCCTCCCTGAGAAGGGGAGCTCCTGACAGGTGGCCCCCTCCCACTGTGCTTTCCTGCAGCATATCGACAAAGTCTTCAAACACAAGGACCTGCAGCAGCAGCTGGTGGATGCGAAGCTCCAGCAGGCCCAGGAGATGCTGAAGGAGGCAGAGGAGAGGCACCAGCGGGAGAAGGATTTTGTGAGGCTCAAGCCCCGGGGGTGGGGGGTCTGGCCCAGCTCGTAGTCAGGTTTGTATGGGAGAGGTTGCTGCCTGGCCAGATCAGGACAGTGCCTCCTCAAACACCATTCTGAGAGCAGGAAGCCTCAGTGGGTTCTGGTGCATACGGCTAAAAAAAGCCAAACACAGCCCCTGGGAGCTTCTGATGGGGTCTGGGGTCCTGTCTTGGAAATAGCTCCTCAAAGAGGCAGTGGAGTCCCAGAGGATGTGCGAGCTGATGAAGCAGCAGGAGACCCACCTGAAGCAGCAGGTAAGACAGTGTGTATCCTGACCCTGTTTCTCCAAGGTCCCCTCGCTGGGCCCCATCCCAGGGGGAGGGAAATGTGACCCTCATTCTAGGACCACCTTGACTGTTGGTGACCTTGCTGAGCCTTTGTTCTCTCTGGACCCACCCAGCACCTGTGTGGTGGTGACCAGGTGGCTAGGTGAGCTCGAAGGACTTCGTTCCTAGGTGGAAGTGTTGTGCTGCTTTTGAGGAGGTGAGGATAGAACAGCTGTTGTTTTTTTGTGTGTGTGAGGAAGATCAGCCCTGAGCTAACATCCATACCAATCCTCCTCTTTTTGCTGAGGAAAACTGGCCCTGGGCTAACATCTGTGCCCATCTTCCTCCACTTTATATGGGACGCCACCACAGCATGGTACAAGCGGTACATCCATGCGCACCCAGGATCCGAACCCAGGCCGCCAGCAGCAGAGCGTGCGCACTTAACTGCTACGCCACGGGGCCGGCCTGAACAGTTGTATTTAATTATGTAAATTATACTTAATTCTGGAAGAAAAGTTTGAAAACAAACATAAAGACAAATATAAGTCATCCTAAATCCTACTCTCCAGGCTTAACATTGTGGATTATATCCTTCCAAATACGTAGTTTTGTTTCGTTTTTCTATTTTTAATGGTATCTCAATAGAAATTTTGGGCCAGAGGGCCAAGGATGGGTCTGAGTGTGTTGACCAGAAGTGCCATCCAGAGAAGCCCAGTCTTACCTGTGGGCTTCTTTCTTACTCAGCTTGCCCTATACACAGAGAAGTTTGAGGAATTCCAGAACACTCTTTCCAAAAGCAGTGAGGTGTTTACCACATTCAAACAGGAGATGGAAAAGGTAACGGTGATCCAGGCTGGGTGAGGCTGCGGGGGCACAAGCTGCTCCATTCAGAATTCAGCACTGGGCCTGCCCTCGGGAAGTCCCTGTCCCTGGGCTGCCTCATGGGGAGCTGTTTACAGTAACAGTGTGGTTGATACCAAGGGTGGGGCTGTAGAAGGGATCACAGCCCTTCCACCTTCTCAAGGAACTGTCAGTAGATTGGGCATCTCCAACTTGTCCTGGAGAAGGGGCACTCTTGTCATTTCCTCTTCTTGGGGGCGGGCATTTAACTTGAGACATCCTGACGTGACACCGAAGGCACTAACTGTGCCCTATAATACCTTGCTCCCTTGGGACCATTCCTTAAGTTGGAGACACGGATGCACAGACAGCCTGGCCCCCTGACCATTTCCTTCTGTCTGTTACATAACCCAGATGACTAAGAAGATCAAGAAGCTGGAGAAAGAAACCACTATGTACCGGTCCCGGTGGGAGAGCAGCAACAAGGCCCTGCTTGAGATGGCTGAGGAGGTGGGCTGAGTGGGGTCTGCATGGGGTGCAGTTATGAGCACTGGGCCCTTTCCTAGACGTTCTACCAGTAAGTAATGTAGCGAGCATGAGGGGAGCTGGGATTCACGTGCACATCTGTCCAAGTCCAAAGGCACCGCCAGCTCTCTCCCCATGGGAGGTGGGGAGCCCAGTGATAGGTCTGCAGTGAAAGCAAACAGAGAAAATGGAAGAAGGGAATAAAGGAGCAGAAAAACCAAGGGTTGCCAATGATGCACGTAGTTTGTATGCAGAGCGGCCCAGATAATTTGACTTTCTGGCTTGAGATATAGGAGAAGAAAGTAACACTGCTGGAGTAGCCACTGCATGCCAGATCCTGCTGAGTGTTTTAGATAAGCCAGTTCATTGAACCTTCTCTTGAGATCTGAGAGGTTGATGTTAGTAGTCCAGCTTAACAGATAAGGAGATAGGCTCAAAAGCCAAGTACTTTGCCAAGGTCATCTGGTGGATAAATGGACGAATACGTTTTCTCCAAGCCATGCCTCTTCTCTGTACCACACTGTCCCCAAGTGACAGCTAAGTCTTGGTATAAACCAGAGCTGTTTACTAGAAAAGGGCCAGCTTTTGACTCTGGTCTGCTCCAAGTGCTGTTCAAGTATGAATGTTTTCTACCAAGTGGCCTTGTTGGCTGGGGGGTTGACAGCGTGACACTGAAGGCCCCATTTCTCTCCCTAGAAAACACTCCGGGACAAAGAGCTGGAGGGCCTGCAGGTGAAAATCCAGCGGCTGGAGAAGCTGTGCCGGGCACTGCAGACAGAGCGCAATGACCTGAACAAGAGGGTACAGGACCTGAGTGCTGGCGGCCCAGGCTCCCTCACTGACAGCGGCCGTGAGCAAAGGCCAGAGGCTGCCACTGCCTCCAAGGAGCTGGCTGGCGAGGGGCCTGGGGCCCAAGCACCCAGCTCCCCAAGGGCCACAGAAGCTCCTTGCTGTCCTGGAGCACCGAGCACAGAAGTATCAGGCCACACAGGGCCCCAGGAGCCCACCTCCGCCACAGCCTAGGGAGCCTGGTGCTAGGGGCCTGCTGGGAAGGGAGCAAGCAGCCCAGCCAGGCCTGGCCCGTGCAAGGCTCCCACCACTAAACAGTCCAGTGCTGAGGCCCAGGGTGCTCTGACCTGGCTGGCATCTGACACTTTGCAGTTTTGTGGGTCAGTCTTACATACATATGGCATATGTGCAAAGGCTCATACATTTATATCTCTAAGTGTAAAATGGGCTTGCACTGGAGGTAGAGGTGTGTACAGATGAAGTCTGGCTCTTCTGTGAGCTGAAGAACCTTAAAGAGGAGCTGTCATCTGTAGCTGCTATCGCAGTGAGCTGGCAGAACAAGTGACTTGAGCATTTCCCTGCCTGATTCGAGGCTCAGGCCCCTCCCGCCCTGCCCTTCAGGACTCATGACAAGTGACACACCAGGCCTTGACTGTGTTTCTCTTGTTTGTGGGGCTGGGGCAGCGCTGGCTCTCCTAGCTCCCCTGGAAGCTTCTTTGCTTCTTTTGACCTGGAAAAGGGTTCCCGAGGCAGAGCCTAGGCGGGGCACTCAGAGCTCATGATTGAACTGCTTTCCTGCCTAGAACAAGGGACCTGGAGAATGTTTCTGTGTGGGATGATGCGCTGGTAGGGAGCCCCTCAGGCCCCACTTCCCCTGCCCTCTGGTATTGCCAGGACCAGGCCAGTGATGCTTCTCGGTAGCCTTATCATTCACAGGTGCCTCTCTAGCCTGCACACATGATTGACAAGAGATCACCCAAAAGATTCTTTCTGAAGGGTTGTTTTTTTTTCTTTTTGCACATGACAGTGTATTGGGGGTCTTCTGAGGAAGGATTAGGGGTGCTGTAGCAGTGGTGCCTGGTTCCTGTGCCTCACCACCCTTACCACCCCACCTGGCACCTTTGCCATGTTGGTGCTGAGGTTTCCTGTTTGATAAAATCAGGTTGTAGTAAGAAAGGAACAGGCTTCTGATGGCTTTGCCACTAGCTTGCCTATGGATTTCAGTCCTGGGAGGCCACCGCTGGTTTCCATCACCACTGTCTCCATGCGGCAGTTCTCATGCCCTCTTGGCTTTATGAGTCTATTTCTGCTTCCTGCCCTCACCTTTCCCACCCCCAATGTGCAATGGTGGAGATTTGCCCTGGTTCCGTTGCCCCAGAGCTGAGGTATGTCCTCCTTGACATCCCACTTCTTCCTATGTGGGAGCCCCCACCTGTTACCCGCCAGCTAAGGGATAAGAATGAGACTCAACAATTGACTGAGCCCCAGAAATCCGCAGAACGGCTGCAGATATTTATGTCTTTTCTCCAACCACTGCTCCCACCCTGCCCGTACCTTACATGTGCTACTCTATACTCTGAAAGTTCTGGTTGCAAACTTGCCAGGGCATTAGCCAGTCTTTATAGAAAGCAACTTTTGAGTCTTGGATCAGGAGGCAGAGCTCTGTAGGGCTCGTGGTACTGTGTCCCATCTGCAGCTTCAGTGTCGCTGAGGGGGGCCACAAACCAAGATGATGATGGTTGAGCTTTTGCTTCTTGCTGTATTTCCTTGAAGTGAGTTCCTTATCCTACGGTCCCTTCATCTTCCACAACCAGCCCACTCTTTCAGCCCTTATTTAATCCCTCAGGTAAATAGGTTCGTGAAGAGTGTTAAGTACTCCTGGATCGTGTTATGACTTAGACCAGAGATGGCAAATAGATGGCACACCATCATCCCTCTGCCCCCATGGTAGGTACACTAACCTGTTTAAGAGTGTTTCCCACTAATCCCCAGGATATCCTCATTTCTCAAGATTCCTCCCGCAGCCAGTGTAAGTGTCGAGGCCTATTTGCCATCCCTGGCTGAGATACTGCTCTCCTGTGGAGAAGTGTTTCCTAAGATCTTTTCCTCCCCTCTGCAGTGCCTGTGTCTGAAATTGTCCCTGAACATGCCTCTTCCAGCTCCAGTAAGGCCTTCTCCCTCCCCCAGCCCCTATGCCAGTCTGATGTACATAAGAGCTGCCAACCCCAAACAGGGTTTGCTGGGCTATGGAAGCACAGGGAAGAGGCAGAAGCTTCTGTCTGCCCCCTCTAAAGAGAGCAGGAAGGCCTGCAGTGGCCCCTGATTGCCTGCCTCGCTTCAGCTACCTCTTAAAGCCCATGGGGTGGGAGTGGGGAGCTGTTGGAGCCCAGTGTGGTGCTGAGGAGGTCACAGCTGCACAGCACAGCAGCCCTCTGAGACCACGTCTAGCTACTGTGGAGCTAACAGTAGGCAGGGTGGAACCTTCACTCTCAGCTCCAGCCATCCCTAGACATCCAGCCTAGGCTATAGATGGGGATCCCATTCTTCCTCTTTCTCCTTCTCCATTGACCAAATCTTACCACTCACTACAGCTGCTCTGCTTGCTCTGCTTTCCAAAGTCAGCCCAGGTACCTGGGTGCTGCCCACACCAGCCAGGAGCCTGGGCCAGATGCAGAGGAGGTGGCCTATCGGTGAATGAAGGCCAGTGCCGTCCTTACTGCGGCAGGTCCCATGCACATGACCTCAGTTTTAGGACCAAGAGCTGTGTTGGTGTCTTAGGTTGCTAGCTTTTTCTCCAGAGGACCACAACAGGTGAGGCTCACAGCCCAGAGCCCTTGGCTCTGCTGACAGTAGTTTGTGTTCAGGACCTTGTCCAGCTTAGAGCTTTGTGTACACCAGATCATGAGAGGTGTCAGCAGCACTTTTTGTTTTGTTTTGTTTTCCGTGAGGTTTTTGGACCATGGGCTGAGCTCAGGCACTCTCTGTAAGAGAATGTTATGTCTGCAAAGATGGTTATTTCCTCTTCTTCACCCACGTCATGGTGGCCCTGCTGAGAGCTGACCAGGAGGCCAGGGGAGCTGCCCTGCTGTCTAGTGGGGAGGGCCAAGGCCTGCTGAGCTGATCCTCCAGCTGCTGCTCCAGCCCTCCCACCTTGCACAGCACAGAAGTGGTCACCCCGGGGACAGCCAGGCACCTGCCTGGGGGAGGGGTGCTGCCTTCTGTCCCTATAACTGCTTCCCTTATGGCCCAGCCTGGCCGCCCAGATTTGTTTGAAGCTGTGCTGACAGCTTTTTTTTTTTGTCTCCTTTTGGTATTCACAACAGCCAGGGACTTGATTTTGATGTATTTTAAACCACATTAAATAAAGAGTCTGTTGCCTTACTTGTTTCTCTCCTGACCTTCGTGGTCATCTGGCGCTTCTGGATCCATGCAGCCCTCACTGGTTTGTCTGCATATGCTGCAAAGCTCTGTGGTCATGCCCTGGTATTCTGCATTTTCCAGAGTGCCCTCCCAATTTCCAGCAGTCCCACAGGCTCAGGACACTAGCAGAGTCACTTCAGCTGCCTGAGCGGAGCCCTTGGCAAAGTTAGCATGATGCTCATATATACATGGGAGTGTCAGAGATGATTTCTTTGAATCAGAAGTTGCCCCTGCCCCCTTAGGGCTCGCAGGCTAGTGAGAGAAGAGGTATTTTTACATATAGAAAGGTCAGTGGTGCTATGGAAGCATAGAGGAGGCCCTGTCCCCTTCAGCAAAGGGATACCTGCCAAAGGGCAAGTGGAAGTTTGACAACTTCATTTAGTAACGACATGGTTCATCTAGCAATGCAGGTGCACGTGGAGCTGGGAGGAGGCAGTGAGGCAGGGGCCAAACCACCAAGAGCCTGTGCGCCAACTTGAATTTGGGCTAGGTGGTGGGGGAGGGGCACCACTGAAGGTGTTTAAATAGGAAATTGCTAGGGTCCACGAAGAAGGCAAAAGGCAAGGAGAGCAGAGAGCCAGGCATAGGCCAATTGAGGCCCAAGTCAAGATGGGTGGACACTTGTCACTGCTGTCTGGGGCTGGCTGCCATTGGCAGCATCCTTTGGCACTAGCCCACCCAAGGGAATACACAGGGACCTCAGGTTCTTTTGATTTTGTGCCCTCTGGCAAGACCACATTCTGCATGCAGTTCTTAAGAATGGGCTGGTTTCTTAACTCCTGCTCAGCCACCCCAAGCACAGGTGCAAAAGTTGAGGCTTCTGTATGAGAGACATGGTACTGATGGGCTTGCCCAGCACCCTGTTCTCTCTGGGGCCTGGGTTGGTTTGGCACAAAGGATGTTATGTGAATGCCCAACAAATGGCAGAAACAACTAAAGTGCCCTTCCCTCCAGGCTCCAGATATGTCCACACTGGCTGTGACAGTCCCCACAGAGCCTCTGCCCCTTCTAGTCAGGGTCCTGATGGATAGTTTTTGGTGCTGGCCACAATGGTTCCAGTCAAAGGTCCTTTGCATGGGGTCAGAGGAGGCCGCCCCAACTCTTGGAGCTCCTGAGCAAAACAGCTCTGAGAATAACCACCCTAAATGTGCTCCTGGACCCACTGCCACTTTCCTGGAGGAGTCCTGATGCCACTCTATCAGCTCTGGTAGGAGGACAGGGACTGCCCAGTTGTCCTCTCTGTGCAGACCCCTCCCTTGACCCCTGGTTGTTGAAAAAGTCCTGAATTAATGTCTCCTCTTCTGGAGCAGTCTGGGGTTGGAAATACCTGGGAAAGAGCCCTGCACAGCTGCCTGAGAAAACAGTGCCTTCCCTCCAACAGTCAGCCAGAGGCCCAGGCCCAGGCCCAGGCCCAGAGAAGATGCTCCTGCCCAGCGGGAAGGGAAGGTAGGTGAGGTGGCTCTGTGCATTCCCCAAGGCAATTATTTGAGGCTGCAAGGCAGCCTGGCCAAGGATAAGCCTGTCTCCTGTTGCATCAAATGCTTCTCCTGGGTACCTGAGCTGGGCACCTCTGCCAGGTCTTTAAATAGCCGCCCCATTGATCTGGCCTCCTGGGCAGCACCAGCAGTGCTGGGTCAGCCTCCATCAGGTGCTCAGGTTTCCCTCATGGAGGCTGGAGTCAAGCACCAGGTAATCGCACTGGCTTCCTTGTGACCTGATGCTCCTCACATGTGTTTCCTAGGTCAGGGTGGGGAAGGGGTAGGCTTGGTCCCGTCACTTCATCAGTTCAGAGCACAGCCCCCACAGCTTACCAGGGAAGAGTGTGTGTTGTGGGGGGAGGGTATTGCCCTCAAAAGACTATTGCTGACTTTCAGTAAAACGGACGATGACGGTATCTTCCCCAGGGTTGTTATGAGGATTAAATGTATGTAAAGTGCTTAACAGGGGACCTGGACTCACTCAGTAGACGGTTGTCTTCTTACAGTTTCTTCCTGCAGCTGCTTGTGCTTATATGCTTGTATATATTCATATTCTCTCTCTCTCTCTTCCCGCCATTCCCCCCTCCCCTTCGTCCCACTCTGACAAAGCCATCACCATTTTGTATGGGACAGTAGCTTCTCTCCTACGTGGGAGAAGCGAAATGGATGGATGGGAAAGAGAAGGGTTTAGATTGCCATCACACAACCAACGTGGTCACCTTAGTTCAGGTTGGAAGGTAAAGCCGAGTGAGAGGAACAGCTTAATAAACGTGGGGATGCTGTTCCCATCTTACTCCATCCCAAGCTCTACAGAAGGTCACTTTCTCTTTAAATGCAAATTGCCTCCTGCCCGCTCAGCCTCCGCCCATTCTGTTCCCTAGGAGAGTGCTGAGGGTGGAGGGAAGCCGCACAGAAGCATCTCTCCAGACCCCAAACCTCCAGGTCAGTTGCCCTCTCTGGGGGTGGGGGTGGGGGCAGGATGACGCGGGTTTGACGGTCCATTTCCGATCCTACTCCAGAGCTGAGCAATTCTTTGGGCACACAGCTTTGGAGACTGAGCATGGGAAAGAGATCCCGGTTGTCCTAGCCGTTCCTGGAGACTAGGAGCTCCTGCTCCAATTCTTCTATCAAGTCTGTAATTGGGCCAAGCTGCCGCAGGGCGAGGCAGATCCACCACACCCCCTCGGTGCCAGCCAGCCATGTGCCAGTTTAAATGCTTGTGCCCCCAGCACCACCACCGTCCCAAAGGGCGGAGTCAGGCTTGGTGGCAGCAGCCTGGAATGAGCAGCTTGGGAAAACCCCGTAAAGGGCCCCCAGACCTCCATGAGGGAGGACCTCAGCAGACCTGAGGCTTAGGGGCCGGGGCTGAACGAGAGGCTGAGCAGTGCCAGCCACAGGCGCAGCCATTGTTGGAGGCCAAGGCAGCCAGCTGCCCGACCACCCACCCCACGCTGGCTGAGCAGAAGCCAAGCAGGGACTTTCTGACTGGGGAGGGTGATGGGGCTAGAAGCATGTCCCAGGGAGCTTCTGGGAGTCGCCTGGTCTTTGCAGTCGGGGGTGGGGTGGAAGAGCGGAAGAGCAGGGATGCCAGTGTCTTGAGTGGGGACACTCCACACGGAGCCCCGCCCCGCTGCGTGCCATGGCTTCTGCCGCTGTTACCCACTCTCTGGGGATTACTGCTTGACACTGGGGTCTTCCCAGGCACCCCACTCACACCTTGATCACCTCCCGTGCTGACAGAGTTGGTCAGCATCTGCCTAGGCAGTTGATAAATAGAACGAGACCTAGTTAAGACACCCCTAATCCTCAGCTGGGTTCCTGCCAGCTCAAATCCACCCTGTCTCCCCCTGCATTTCCTCTGCCAGCTCCGCCCCCTCAGCCACTGGGACAGGAAACCCCAGCAGCAGCAGGAGAAGTGTCTGGTCTTGCCCTTTCCAGGCAGGGCCTAGGTTCTCAGGCTAAGGCCAGAGGGCGGAAGGGGACCTGGAATGGGCCATGCAAGGTCCTTCAAATGCACATCCATGACCCCAGCAGTGGGTGCTGGCATCTGGCCTTGCCCATACTGCACAGATGAGGGGACAGAGGCCTTGACAGTTGTGAGGAGACAGTTGGAAGGTCCCAGGGCCCTTCCTTTGCAACTCTCAGGGGTTACTGGGTGAAGGGATGACTTGCCCCTCACTATCTCAATGGGGCCGCCCCCCTTCCAGGGCCTGAGGCTCAGCCAGCACCCAATGGAGGACAAGAAGAAGAAAAGGAGTCCCAAGCCCTGCCTGACCCAGCCAGCCCAGGCCCCGGGCACACTACGCAGGGTCCCTGTGCCCACCAGCCACAGTGGCTCTTTGGCCCTGGGACTCCCTCATCTGCCGTCCCCCAAGCAGCGGGCCAAGTTCAAGAGGTGGGTACAGAAGGAAACAGGGCAAGAAGGGAGGGACCCCAACTCTGGGCTGGGCTCTGTGGGGAGGAGGGCAAGGGGGGCTTTTAGCCTTGAGTTAGTAAACAATAATCGATGCCTTCCCTGGGGCTGCCCCAGCTGGCCCCTGAGACCCAGAGATGCCTCAGACCCTGTCCCTACCCTCAAGTGTGGGGGGAAAAGGCCAGGTGGATCACTGGGATCACACCGCATGATGATGAACCTCAAAGCAGGGAGTGAGCAACGCTGCCAGGGAGTGAGTCAGAGAAGGCTGTTGGCACACTGGAGAGAAGAATGTTCTGAGCTGAGGGGATTGCCCGGCATAAACATTGAAGAAAAATATTGCCTGGAAGATTCTAAGAACCACCAGTGGTTTGGTGGCCCTGGAGTGTCACAGGGCAGGAAATGGTGAGGGGATGCTCAGGCGTACAATTTGAATTCTCTGCTTAATTTTCTATAATGATTGGGAATTTGCATCCTACCCTATAATGTGTCCGTGTTTGTTTCCCACTAAACAAGATGTGCTGTCTCTCCAATTACGATGTTTCCCTGTGGCTTTGCCTGAGAGGCGTGTTTGGGGATGGCCACAGTGGCTGCAGCTGAAGCTCAGGGCTGGGGCAGGAACGGGAAGTGCAATTGGAGAAGCCAAGGGGCCAGGCTGGGAAGGACGTTCAGTGTCATCCTGAGGGCAATGGAAAAGTCAAAACTGTTTTTAAATAGAAAAGGGGCAGAAAGATATTTGGGGGAGGGGTAAGATGGCTCTTGTGGCAATAAGGGAGTAACTGTCCCCAAATTAATTCTGAGGACCAGGGAAGACAAGTGATTCACCCAGGGTGATTGGAAGAATGAATGAGGGGCTCAGACAGGAACCCAGGAGCCCCCTTCCAGGCATGGCTCTGGCTGTGAGTGTTTTTGGCAGAAAAAGACTTCTTTTGACTTTTTATCTTCACCTATTTCCCTTCCTTTACCAATCCCGGTAAAAATCCTGGCCCCAGGGTAGAGCCAGGAAAACAAACATCCATTTATCTTGGTGAGTGGATAGGAAGATGAATTAGGCCATAAATAGATGGCACAAAAGACCTGGGGGTAACTGGCTGCCCCCACCCTGTGACCATGGTCATGCGCACCCCATCCAGGGTAGGCAAGGAGAAATGCCGCCCAGTGCTGGCCGGAGGTGGGGGCGGCTCTGCAGGCACCCCCCTGCAGCACTCTTTCCTGACCGAGGTGACCGACGTCTATGAGATGGAGGGGGGACTGCTGAACCTGCTCAATGATTTCCACTCCGGCCGGCTGCAGGCCTTCGGTGAGTCCTGGGGGCTGGGCTTAGAGGGTGTGTGGGTGGGGCTGGGGGTCTCTGGGCGGGGCTGGGGCCAGGGTCCCAAGCTTGCCCCCCAGGGCTCAGACACATGCTGTCCAGGGAAGGAATGCTCCTTCGAGCAGTTGGAGCACGTGCGGGAGATGCAGGAGAAGCTGGCCCGGCTGCACTTCAGCCTGGACGTGTGTGGGGAGCAGGAGGAGGAGGAGGACGATGAAGACGATGGGGTCACTGAGGGGCTGCCTGAGGAGCAGAAGAAGACGATGGCTGACCGCAACCTGGACCAGCTGCTTAGCAATGTGGGTCGCAAGGCTGGGTGCTTCGGTTCCTGGGGGCCCTCGGAGGCGGGGGAGGGACATGCTCCTAAGACCATTCCTGGCCCTGGGTGAAAAGCTGAGGTGCATGGAGCCAAGAGCTCTAGGCCCCTCAACTCCCTCACCACCACCGAAGATGGCCCCCAGGGCATCTGGGGTATGGCCTGGTGTCCCTACTGACAGAAACCTCCCTTTCTCTTTCTGTTGACAGCTGGAAGATCTTAGCAATTCTATGTATCCTTTTCAGGGGACCTGACTGTGTGCGTGTGTGTGCGCGCCTGCGCGCGCACGCGCCACCCTCCAAAGACAAGATCAGTTTCCTTCTCCCCACCACCCTCCAGGAGTATTCACATATAACCAACATCCCCACCTCTTCCAGTCCTACTGAGTCAGAATTAGCCGCCGACTGCCCTCACCCAGGTAGAGGAGTGCAGAAAGAATTTCCCAAATATTAGGAGACAGGTGGTTGCAGGGTATATATTTTATCTACTTATCAAAATCTTTGCAAGTGCTTTAGCTGACACCAATCCATGGCAAAGCTTGTCTGCTGTCTTCCTGCTTTCAGCATTGAATTGTTTCTACTGATTTACACTATCTCCTCATCTAGTCCTAGTCAGAAATAGTGCGGGTGCTCGCACCTGCATGATCTAGATCAGAAGAGGGGTTGCGGGTAAGACACCTAGCAAGAAAGGGAGGTGAGGACTGCAACCTCAGACCACGGACCGCCCCAGAGACCCTCACCCCACCCCTTTGTGCAGTTGGGGAAATAGCCTGTGCAGGATGGGAAGACAGGGCTGGAAACAGGAGTCCAAAGCATGACAATCCTTGACTGGCACAGACAGAAGTTGCATCTGGCGGAGAACACCGAGCCTGAGGAGCAGTCAGCTGTGTAGATGTCGGATCCAGGCCCAGATTGCCCCCTTTTATTCCCTCCAAACTGTGACTTTTTACAGACTCGACTGGGTATTCCGCGGCCCCCCAGGTGCTATGGGGAGGGGGGCACTGGATGGAATTAAATCGGAAAGAAAGAAAGCGGCTCAAAACAATGAAAATAAAAACAAAGAAAAAAACGATAAAAAAAAAACGAAAACAGAAAGAAAGCGGCTCCGTGTCTTCCTTCGCCGCGTTGCGCCTTTTCTCGGCAGGGGCGCCCAGGCCCCGGCCTCCGTGGAGACGCCCTCGCGCCGCACTTTTGTTCGGGAGAGCGAGCTCAGGGTGGGGCCGGTCCGCCGTGGGGCTCTGGGAGTGGAGCCGGGCCAGGCCGCGGCCTGCCGGGGTGCGAGGGAACGGTTGCCGTGGAGACGGGGGGCGGGGCCTGCGCCAGCCCGGAGCGGCGCCGACGAGTGACGCACTGCGCGGGCGCCCGGCAGTTGGTGCCCGGATGGAGCGGGAGCGGTTTCTTCGGAAGGTGTCGGCGATGCAGGTGTGGCCAGGGCGGGGGCTGCACAGGATTCACCCCATGAGATCTGAGACTGGGTCCTTGTAGCGAGATGAGGCTGTCACGTTTAGTCACCTGCCCGTGTGCCCACCCCTGGAGATACCGACCCACCCCCACCGCCCAGAAGAATGCTGGCGCCCACGGACTTCCCCACGCGCCCCGCGCACACTCCCGCGGGATCAGGGAAGGACGGGAAGGGCCTTATAGCGAAGAGAAGGATGCAGTCCAGCATACCTCCTTGAGCCCCCATCCACACCGTCACCTATCCTTTCCCCGCGGCCGGTCCCCTCTTGCAGTCACCGGGATGACCTCTCCACGAGAATCCCCCAAGATGCCCCCACTTTTGCAGCGATAAGGGTTTTCTTTCCCCTCTTTCTCCACAACAGGCCTGCGTCCGGGGCTTCTTGGTCCGACGCCACTTCCAGAGTCTGAGAGCTGAGTATGAGGCTATTGTACGAGAGATCGAGGGTGATCTGGGCACGCTTCAGTGGACTGAGGGCTGGATTCCCAGGCCCCAATTTCTCCCAGAGGTAGTATACAACCCAAGGGGAGAACGGAGGGGAAGGAGGGTCCTGGGCAGGGGATGCTGACAAGTTTTTCTCGAGGGAATAAGCAGCAGACTCACCTCACACCCCAATCCTTAAGTCTCATCAGTTTGTCTGCTAAATCATGGCGCTCAAATACTTGGAGGGTTTAACCCTGGGGCTCTCATACTTCTCTGACTGATTTCTCAGAAAGCAAAATCCCATCGGATCTGGAAAGCTGGAGAGAGGATACAAAATCCAGAGCAGGAACAGTGGAGCCGCTTCCCATGTAAAGAGCCTGAGAGAGAGGCCATCTGGGAGGGGATGATGCTGAAGAAGTCAGGAGAGAGCCCAGCAAACTCAAGAAGTCTTCCCTGCAGAGATGACAGCCCCTGGCTCCAGGATGAGCAAAGCAAGAAAACCGCAAAACCCAGCCAAGAGGAGACCAGAGATATATCAAGGATGGAGAACACAGGTACTGCTCTGCCTAGATCAGGGAAGCCCCTGACCCTCTCTGGACCTCAGCTTTCCCATCTGAAAAGTGAAAGGCTTGTGCTAGATAAGCTGCATCCCTTTCCTTCTTCCGTCTGCCTGGTTCAGGGCAACACACGGGTGGGCAGGGGGAGGATGCCAGGGTCTTATGCTAGGCCAGTGCCTACCCCTCAAGGCTTTCTCCCTTCTTTCCTCCCTCCTTCACGGAAGCTGCAGGTCCAGGACTGCCCCACAGCCAGATGGAGTTCCAGGAGCTCCAGTACCAGCGCAGCCACTTGGCCATGGAACTGCTGTGGCTACAACAGGCCATCAATAGCCGTAAGGAGGTAGGCACTAACTTGAAACCTTTTCTGCACATTTAGGGCCAAGGCTGGGGGTTAGGGACAGGCCTCCTGCCATGCCCAAGCAGGCCTGCCTGGTACAGTGTCTGCTCTCTTCCCCAACAGTACCTAATTCTCAAACAAACACTGAGATCCCCAGAGGCGGGCCAGACCGGAGACGAGCCCAGCATGTGCCCAGACCACAGGGGACAGGCCTGTGAGAGGGCCAGGTCACAACCAAGCCCACCACTGGAAGACCAGTCCTACAGAGACAGGACCACTAGAGAGCCAGACCATGTGGATGACTCCTGCAGGAAGGTCAAATCACAACCCCACAAATCCCCAGAAAGACTGGCCACTACACTCAAAACCACTACTGGGGCCAAGTACAGGGACCAATGCTACAGGAGGGCTGGACCACAGCTGCCCACACCATCAGATAACCAGGCAATAGAGAACAGGCGCAGCAAAGAGCCAGACTGTGGGGAGCAGACCTTTGGAGGGGCCTGCATGCAGCTGACAAAACTCCTGGAGGACCAAACCCCTAAAGGCCTCAAACCTAGCGGCCACTGTTCTGGAAAGGCCAGGACACAGCTGCCTGCACTCCATGAGGACCCAAACATCGAAGACAAGTCTCCCAGAAGGCCAGACCACAAAAAGCCTGATTTCCAAAGAGCTAGACCACGAGAGTTGGGTCTCTCGGAGGACCATGTCATCTGGGATAGGACCTTGACAGGACCAGAGCATGGTGGCCTGGATCTCTGGAGGACTAAACCACCTAAGGGCCAGACACCCAGTGACAAAAGCTCCAGAGATAGAACCTCCAATGAGCTTAGCTATGAAAGATGGAAAAACCAGAGGACTGTACCATGGAGATCAAGGCCACCTGAGAAACTGTCTTCCAGAGGGTCAAACCAAACAGGAGAGGACCACTGGAGGGGCAGACCGTGGAAAACAGGACCAGCAGGCTAGACCCTGGGGAGCCAGGGGTGGACCAGGTTCCGAAAGGGGTACCATGAAAGAGCAAGGAGGGAGACGGGACCTCGTCCTAGCTCCCTGGTACCAGCTCTACCTCCTGCCCCTGTCCCTGGCCACTGGTAGCTAATGGGGCCAAGACAAGCTGAGCCAAGAGCTGGTACCAGTATAGGGAGTGGAGGGAGAAGGACGCTCATCCTCTGCCTGTGGATCAATCCAAATTTTGGGACAGGGAGTTACCTGGGGTAAGTAAAGTGGGGGGCCTGATGGAGAATAAAGGTTTTTGTTGGATTCTGAGCCTGGTTGCTTTCATCTTCTGCCTCTAGTCAGGACCGACTCTGGGCCTTCCTGTTAGCTTCCTACTCGCCTGGACATCTTCCCCAGAGCTGGCTGGGAGTCACAGCCCGGGAGCAGACTAGCCATCCTTGGAGAACAGCCCCCTAAGTTGATCCTCCTTTGAGCCCAGCCCTTGGACTGCAGAGTGGCAGGAAGGTTCTGAGAATCCCTCCCTCCGCCCAGTATTGGAACATCTGTGTTTCAGTGTGATCTCTGTCACTTCCTCTCTCACTGAGCCCCAGGGTCTTCCTTCGTGTATAGTGACCATAACCACCCTGCTCTCATGAGGCCCCACCAGGAGCAGATGGGATGAGACCCTGAATACAGATAGATGCTCCTGCCAGAGGCTCTCCCTGCCTTCTAGGTGAGAAGGCAGGACTCCACTTCTGACTGGCACTGCTCCCAGCCCTGCCTTAGTTGCTTAGCAACAGTTCTGCGTCTCTAGCTGAGGACACACTATGGCGTCTGGCAGTCCAGCGGCCAAGAGAGTAGTGGTGTACCGAAATGGGGACCCCTTCTCCCCAGGCCGCCGGCTGCTGGTGACTCAACGCCGCTTCCCCACCCTGGAGACCTTCCTCTGTGAGGTGACATCAGCTGTGCAGGCCCCACTGGCTGTGCGTGCCCTCTACACACCTTGTCATGGCCACCCTGTCACTGACCTGGCAGACCTGCAGAACGGAGGGCAGTATGTGGCTGCTGGCTTCGAACGATTCCGCAAGCTCCAGTGAGTGGGCTGGGGCTGGTCAAAGAGCCGAGGGAGGGAATAGTAATAGCACATGTTCGGTACTTATGTGTTCGCACGGGCACTTTATACGTTATCTCATGGGGTACAGAAACCCTATGGAGAGGGTGGTTTTACCCCCATTCTTTAGAAGGGGAAATCAAGATGGTGACGTTAAGTAACCACTTAAGAGTACCCAAGTAACAGAGTGGAGCCACTGTTCAAGTCGAAGTCTGACCCTGGGGTTTATGTCCCTCACAGGCAGGATAGCCCTTGGGAAGGAGGACATTGTCCCGCAGGTTGGGCCCCTTTTTCCAAAGGCTCTTGATTGGATCCCCTACCACCACGACCACCACCACCAAACACGAAATCCACCCGTCACTTTCTCCCTGCTGTGTTTAGATGTCCATGCTCTTCATTAGGCCGGGGTCATCCGCCTTTGCAGGGTGGGGCTTGCCTTCCAAGATGGAAGAAGAAGAATTTGAGTATCTGAGTTTCCAGCTCAGATCTGGCTTCCAGGTCCTACTCTGCTCTCAGCTGAGGTTGCTTACTGTAACATAAGGAGCAAGGGTTTGGGAGTGAGACAGACTTAGAATCCGGGCTCTGTCACTTATTTCTGTGTTACTTTAAGTGAGTCACTTAACTTTCTCTCAATCTGACACGCAATTAGATAAAACCACCTACCTCATGAATAAGAAACTTCCTGGGATACAGCAGGATGCTTAATGAACTGGTTTCTGTTGACCTTTAATCTTACGGTTTGTATCTGAGACTCCAGTCTGAATGTTCAGCCTGACAGGGCCCTAAGGCAGGTTCAAGTGCCAGCATCTGTTTCTAGACTGAGATGACTGAGACTATTCCACTGGAAGGGATACCTGGTGGGCTGGGCTCCAGCCCCACACTCTGGCAGCTACTGGGCTGTTGAGGCTCCAGGCTCCCCAAGATGACCTGTGACCTATCTGTCCTTTCAGCTATTTACCCCCTGGAGGGAAGGATCCAGGCGGGAAGAGCGGCCGACTACCAGTGAGTCCTGGGGTCTGGGGGAGGCTGGCCCTCAGCCCTGTCTTCCCACCCCTCCTGGGGTTGCCCCCAATTTGGTCTCGGAATTCAGGGGCCCTGGGAACAGCAGGGTCTGCCAGTTCTATGGGGCATCCTCCACACCCACGCTGGAGCCAGCTGCTATCCTCCCTGGGGTGCAGGATTTCAAGACACTATCCCTTGCTCCTTTTCCAGCCTTTTGCTTTATCTCCAGGCTGTGGTGCCCAAGGGAAAGAGGAAGCTATAAAACACACATGGGGACTGGGGGTGCTTAGAATGTCACTTAGGGGAGGTAGAAGCACCCTTTGGTGAAAGGTGTGACCAGTCTTATCCCTCTTGTCCCTTCTCCTGCCCCAGTCTGGCTCCTCTGCCTCACCCTACCTACCTTGGACTAACCCACCCCTAACCAAAGGCCTCAACTCTCCCCTGATTTGGGGGCCTGACTTGGGTTTCAGGGTCCTCCTGTGACTCATCGCCCGCGTGATGGGGCCCTTGGACGGCAGCTACCTACAGGTTCCCCCTGCTATATCCAGTGAGTGCTGGTGTCAGGGAGGAGGGCATAGATTTTTGTTTCAGTGAGGCCAAGAAAATGTGGGTGGGTTTGTTCCAGGAGTCTCTGGTCACTGGTGGGGATATAACAAGTCCAACACACTTGATGGGTGAAAATGGACCAATGCACTGGTTCTTGGACCATCTTCTGGCCCTGTGCCACCCTTCTTCCTCTCACACGTAGGGAGTCCTGGGGACCCATCCCCTTACCAGGCTGCTCTTTGTCCCAGTGTGTTCAGGAATGGGGACCTGTTAAGTCCCCCATTTAGCCTGAAGCTGTCCCAGGCTGCCAGCGAGGACTGGGAAACGGTGTTGAAGCTCCTGACTGAGAAGGCCAAGTTGCAGAGTGGGCCTGTGTGCAAGTGAGTATGGGGACTGGGGAGGCCCAAAAGTCCCCAAAGGGAGCCTCCTACTGGTTTTGGCTGTCCCTGAGGATGAAAAGGCAAAAGGAAAGCATGTTTCCCCAAATGGGACTTCCTTCTATGTGACAGGGAGAGACCCCTACAGCCCAGCCCTTGGAGCCTAGGTGACTGGCTTGGTGTCCAGAAGGTCAGCAGCTAAAGGGTACCTTGGAAGAGCTGTACCCACCCCCTCACAGTCTGCCAGATATGAAGAGGCATCTTGTCTACCGGCTCTTATCCGCTCTCCTCTCTCTCCCAGACTCTGCACTCTGGAGGGGCTCCCAGTGTCAGCAGGGGAGGCTCTGGTGAGTGGCCATTACTATGTGGCTGTCGGAGAGGATGAGTTCAAGGCCCTCCCCTATCTGGAGCTGCTGGTGCCCAGCCCCTCACTGCCCAGGGGCTGCTGGTATGTATGTGTGAGGTGGAGGGGTAGCGGGTTAGAGCAGAGGAAGCCACCCTGACTCCATGTCCTCTGCCCACGACAAGCCTTTTCTTTTTTCGTTGCAGGCATCCCCCAGACCTGAGGTCTAGGCCCCACAAGCAGAGGGTAGGTGATGTGAGGGGCTGTGGCGGGTGGGAAGGAAGGGGAATGACTGGCTGACTCCTCTTCCAGCTCAGGCTCTGACCTTATCTCACTGCATCCTCTCAATAATCTTATGAAACAGAGATTATTATTCCCATTTTCTAGAGGAGAAACTGAAGTACAAAGGAGTCAAGTAATTTGTTCAGGGTGACACAGTTATTGAGTGGCAGGGGCCAGACCAGAGCCTGGGCTGAAAGCCAACTCATTCAGGCCCCATGGATATCTTCAGGACTCTGAGTTACTGGACCTAATGCCTTCCTGCCAGGCTGGATGCTGGGAGAGAGAACTGGCGTATCTGGCATAGCAGGGTCCAAAGGAGCTTACCAGTTCCCCATCTTATCCCAGGCCTGAGCTCTCCCAAGAGATGAGCCAGTGAGCATCGGGTGGGGGTTAGGAGGACACGGCCTGGTTTCAGTGGGCATCCTGAGTGCCAGGCACCAGCCGCTCTGTCCCTGGATAAGGCAGCCTGATGGGAAGAGGGAGCAGGGAGGGAGGATGCAGGCTGTGAAGATGGATGGCATCTCCTCTCCCAAGCTCCCACAGGCCCCAGGGGCAGGCAGTTCAAGCCTGGACTGGGAGGAGAGAAGGTAAGAACAGCCAGCACCCGTGGCCCAAGCCTGGTGTCCTCTCTACAGGCCCATGGCCACAGGGCACAGGCAACCCAGCCCTCTCCAAAGGAACCAAGCCAAATTGAGCCATCTGCTTTTGATGCCAGATCTCAGCAGGCCATTCAACCAAGAAGCATGCTCCCTACGCTCTCATTTCCATCAGGTGAGAGGACTCTGGGACCCAGGCTCTTCTCAGCCACCTTCTGACAGTGACACAGGATGGTCCCTGCTGTTTGGGGGAGGTCCCTGGGGGCACAATGCCCAGGTACAGAGCTGGCCTGATCTCAGCACAACTGTCTCCTACTCCCTCATGTGCATATCCAGCCCCTTGCTCTTCACAAGGACTTGGCATATGAAAAGAAGCACATGGCAACTCAAAGCAGTGAAACTTTAGGGGTGGGATTTGGAAGGGATGGGATGGGGCCAAAGGCCTGCCTCTGAATTACCCTGCCCTCCTCTGAGGTAACAAGGCATGCGGAGCACAGCTCAGGGGAGGGGTGGGGGCTGGTAGAGAAGGTCAAGGGAAAGAATGCTGGGACCTGCCCGGTGGCATAGTGGTTAAGTGCGCGCGTTCCGCTTCGGTGGCCCAGGGTTCGCAGGTTTGGATCCCGGGCGCACACCAACGCACCACTTATCAAGCCATGCTGTGGCAGCGTTCCATATAAAGTAGAGAAGATGGGCACGGATGTTAGCCCAGGGCCAATCTTGCTCAGCAAAAAGAGGAGGATTGGCAACAGATGTTAGCTCAGGGCTAATCTTCCTCAGAAAAAAAAGAAAGAAAGAAAGAAAGAAAGAATGCTGAGGGCTCCTCAGCCAGGGCATCAGCCGATGTTGTCCCCCTCATCAGGAGTCAAGGGAGTGTATTGGGCTCCCCACCCAAGGAAGGAGACAGCAGGGGCCCAGGAAGTAGCAGATGATGAAGACACCTGGACAGAGGAACCCTTGAATCAGGTGGGCTGGGGCTGGAAGTAGTATGTTGGGACAGGAGTCCTGAGCTGGAAACTGGCAGCCCTAGGTCCCAGGAACAGCTCTTCCCCCTTGTGACTGTGAGAAGATCTCCTAACAGCTCAAAGCCCAACTTCCTACCTTGTTAAATGAGAGGGCAGACCCTAATTTCTAAAGTCTCTTCCCTGGGGTCGGGAAACTGCCGTTGAGGGCTGGAGGCTGGACCTGGGATGCTACTGGCTCCGCTCTGTATGGCCTTCGCCTCCTCCAGAGGGCAGCACAGATAGTGGAAGAGGACCTGTCCCTGGAAAACCAGCCTGGGGCTGGGGCAGCTATCTCAGTCTCAGCCTCTGCTCTGCCATCTTGAGAGCCAGCAGATCCAGCCAGGAACTGGGGACACCACTCTGCAGCCATGTTTTATCTTCAGCCTCCAGCAGCCTGTTCTCCAGGAGCCAGCGCCTCCCCTGGGCTCACAGGGTATGCTGCAGTCCCCTCAGCCCCTCCCCACCTTCTGCTCCTAAAGCCACAGCCCAGTCTTCCATTCCTCTGAGCAGAGCAGCCCTAGCCACCCAAGCCATTTCCTTATTGGGGTTCTCTGGCCAGAGAAACGAGTAGCCAACTGAGCTCCAACTGAGCTTGGGGAAGAGACCACAAACTTGGAAGCGGGTCTATCACAATAAAAGAATACTTAGTAACCTCTGTCTGTTTACTACGAATTTATTACAGACTACTACTCACCAGGCATTGCCCCTATGCTGGAGTTAAGCAGTGTTGGGGCTCACAGGTGTCTGAGAGGGGCAGGCAGTTGAGGATTTCCACCCACCTTATGGGTGGGACAGGCAAGGCTAACAGACAGCTCACCTCCCTTACATCTGCCATTCTAATGCACCTTCTTCCCCTCAGTTCCCCCTTCAGCCAGCCAAGGCTCTCTGACTGAGCCCTGGAGGCCTCCTGTTTGCATTTCTGGCTCAAAGACTGTAGCTGGCCCTCTCCATGCAGCAGGGGTTCTGCGGTCCATCAACCCTGCTGCTGGGAGAGTCCAGATCAGGCCATAGTAACAGTGGCTGGGCTAGGGCCTTAGGGGCCTGATGTGACAGCAGGAAGAGAGCTGCTGGGGCAGAAAGGTTGCTGAAGGTGAGTGTGAAGTCTCTTGTGCTAAATCGCAGAAGTTGAACAGCACTTGAAAGTTACAAAATCCTTTCAGTCTTGTTCTCTTATTGTGATCCATGAGGTAGCTGTTATTCCCATAAGAGATGAGGAAGCGGAAGCTCAGAGCGGGGACGTGCTAGGTCCATCTGCTCACAGCCTGCACCTCATGGCACGAGGGCTTCCTGGAGACAGTAGAGCTGGAGGGTGGTGTCGGCCCACTCAAAGGGTAGATGGTTGCCCCTGGGTCTTGCTCACTGAGCTTGTGATGCAGAGGGTGATTCCTGCCACGGTGAGCACAATGCCTGCGAATGCTCCTGCGGTAATGGGCAGAAATAAGAGGCTCTGAGCCCAGCCATGCCAGCAGGAGCTGGTACAGGGCTGAGGGAAGGGCTTAGATGGGGTGTGTCCCCAGACTGTCCAGGGGAAGGGAACTCTGATGGCCCCAAGGAAGCAGGAGAGCTGCAGAGGAAAGGGGCAGGATCGGAGAAGGTCCTCTCCTCCCCCACCCATGGGACATGGCTTTGAGAAAGAACCAAAACAGGGGTATCAAGGCCCAAGTAGCTGCTTCCCACACTTGCAGTGGCCCGACTTACGTTCTCCACCAATATCTTCTCCAAGGACCTTCCCAACAATCAGTGTGAAGACGATGGCCAGAGAGTTGCTGATGGGCACAGCTAGGGTCAGATCTGAGTGAGCAGAATGAAAAGAATCTCTGAGATGCAAAAATGCCTTTCGAAGCACAAAACACTTTCATTTCATCATCAAGACAGCCTTTTAAAAAACGGTATCTCAGGACTCCATTTCCCAGACGAAGTCACAGCCAAGCTCAGGATTCAAAGCCAGGTCTCCTAACTCCAAATTCCATGTTCCCTCAAGATTCCAGCATGAAAATCTGAACTACAAAGTCTGGAACCACCCTGGTTTGCTGCTAAGGATGAGGTCTTTGCACTCAAAGAGAGCTCCTGAGATCTCAAGCACATCTGGACAGACAGGCACCCAAAGCCCAAAGGATGCAGCAGAATGAGTGCAGTGACACGAAGCACAGCCACTGTTCATACTAAGCACATATTCTGTGCTGGGCGCTTTGTGTCCATGTCTCATTGACTCTTCACAACAACACTGCAAGAACAGCACTGTCATCATTTTGCATCGATAAAGGAAACAAAGGCTCAAAGAAGTCACATAAATTGAGGCAAATTGAGGATTTAAACCAAGGTCTGCCTGACTCCCAAGCCTGTGCCCTTATCGAATTAAATGGATATGGACAAACCAAAAGAGAAGGAGAAGCACAGTTTGTTTCTGTTTCAGCTCAGGCTTGGGCCTTATGGAGTTAAAGACGAAAAAAGAATGTTAGAAGGAGGAGGCCGGGTACCTGTTCAGGACAGGCCCCACAGGGCTGGGCCTTAGGGAGAGGCCACCAGAGCCCAGGATCTGCTCCTTAGTCTTGAAGCTCCGAGTGACTGACTCCCAATAAACAGACTTGAAAAAGACTAACAGACTTAACAACTCTGTTAACTTAAAATGTGTTACACTTAAATTTTATACACTTAAAATTTGTTAAGAGGGTAGATCTCATGTTAAGTGTTCTTACCACACACATACGAAAAAAAAAAAAAAAAACTAATGGATAAATCAGAAGCTGAGTTACTTGTTTACAAAACTCCTAACTGCCAGCGAGACCAGGATGCTCATGTTGGCTCCTCAAGAAGTTCTTTCCCAGCACTCCCAGGCCTCACCTGTTTCAGGTAGTGAGTGGAGGCGAGAATTGTCCCACTCCTCATCCCCTGTGAGGCCCTACCATGGCTGGCATTACCCATCCAAGAAACTGACACAACTCCTACTACTCAGACCTGCTTCCTTAAGCTTACATGCCTTACAACAAATGCCATGGCTGCTAAAGACTGGGTTACAATGGTAGATGGGGGAGGGAAGCAGCATGCTGCACTGGAAGAGCAAGGGCACTGGAGAGGCAGAGCTGGGTGTCCCTGTGTAGTCTCGGTTAGCTCATTCAAACACTCGGAGCCCGCTCCCCACGTGTAAAACAGTGATAGCAAGATAACAGCATCTACTTACAACAGGGTTGTTGCAAGATGAAATATGACAATGCCTGTATAGTCCCTGGCTGAAGTAGATGCTTAATAAATAGTAACCATTGTTCTGATTATTAGAATGGGTGGATGTTAAAGGATAGAGGCAGAGTAGGTGATGAGATAACAGGATCATAAAATTGCCATTTGCCCAAAACTTGGTAAATGGCCAACCGCAGTCAGCTGGCCAGAGGGTTCAGCATTCTTGGGTAGCAGGGAGTGCCCAAGTCTTTCAAACTTTCTTTTTTCTTTTTTTTTGCTGAGGAAGATTAGCCCTGAGCTAACGTCTGTGCCCATCTTCCTCTATTTTGTATGTGGGATGCCGCCACAGCATGGCTTGATGAGTGCTGCATAGGTCTGTGCCCTGGATCCGAACCCACAAACCCCAGGCCACTGAAGCAGAGTGCACGAACTTAACCACTACACCACTGGGCCAGCCCTTAAACTTTCTTTTAAATGAAGTCTTATGAGAAGCCCAAAATGTAAAACAGATGAAAGTGGAGTGACTCTAGTTGAAGCTGACACAGCAGGTCTGGAGACTGGCCTATCCCCTTGCCCACCCATGGCCTGAGAGGTTCCCCAGAGCTATCTGGGGCCCAAACTCCCTTCAAGTCCCCAGAGGGCCTGGGTGAGACTCCAGAGGAGGTGAAGCCACCACAGGGAGACTTCTCATAGCAAAGTTAAAGAGCATAAACTTTAAGTAATACATGGCTTCAAACCCTTCTGCACTGACATGCTGTGGGACTTAAGAGAGATGAAATAAGTTGCCCAAAGTTTTGTAACTTCATCTCCTAAATGGAGATAATCATGTGTCCTTCACAGGGTCACGATGAGAATTAAATAAAATGTGTAAAACTAGCACAGTATCTGATGCAGTAGAGGGCAGTCAACAAACAATGGGGGAAAGGAAATTTATATTTATTGGGCTCCTACAGTGTGCACCAGGTACTCTGCTAGATGCTTCTCATACACTGAATTTAATCCTCTCAATGCTATGAAGCCAGTCGTATAAAACCAAGGTTCACATGAGGGACTTGCTCAAGGTCAAGCAGGTAGCATGCAGTGGAAGCAAGAGCATCAAAGCCAGCCCTTGACACAGCAAAGTGAACCCTCCTTCTTCCTCTGCTGCTGCACAAGACTGCCAGGCTTCAAACCAAGCCTAGTGCCTGGCAGCATACTCACAACCAGCCCCCTGTGCTCCTTCTGCTCAGAGAAGGCGGTGCACAGGGAACCAGAGGCAGTGGGCTCTCCCTCACCCATGGGAACAAGGTGCTTCAGGCTCCCTCCCCAAAGTGACTCTTCCAGGTGGCCTCCACCACTAAGCATAGCAGTTCTAAGCCAGAGACCCACCTGTTGATGCCAAGGTGAGGTAGTAGAGAAGGGAACCACACTGGTTTAGGAAAAACGGCATCAGGTACTGAAAACAGAAGAAATCTGTAGTCAGTGTGATTGCTTGACTGAGCAGCACTGTCTACTTTGAGCTTCTGGATATGCCTTTCCTTGGAGGGAGGGGTAGCTATAAGGGCCCAGGGAGCACTGAGCCTTCTGAAAAGGACCCTTCCAGGGCAGAGGGAAAGTTACTGACTGAACTCCATGCCTTTGTCCTGAATGCCCCCTCCCTCAGCCCTCCTAGTTCCCATACCCCCTATCCTGCAAGTCCCTGAGTGCCAATGTCACTCCCTCCAGGAAGCTTTTCCCAAGTCCCCTAACTCCAGCCTCCCTCCTCTGAACTATCTGTACCTCTCTCATACCCCTTAGCCCTGAGAGGTGGTTGTGTCCATGTCTTGTCTTTTCCACTAGCCTAGACTGGCAGTGTTGGGGTCAGAGGGAGTTCTCCATATCCTTCCTTAAACTCCCTCCCCAGGGCCAGTTTGGGCCCCAAGCCCTCGCTCTGGAAAGGTCTACTGGAGGGATCACAATAATAAAATATTAATAATAGCAGCCATAGGCTGAGCACTACTTATGTACTAGGCCCTGTAACTCACTTCACTTAATCCTCACAACTGCCCTATAAAATGGTTACCATTATAATTCCCATTTTACAGATGATGAAACTGAGTCTCAAGAAGAACAAGTAACTTGTCCATGAGCTTCTAGCGAGTAAGTGGTGGGGTGTAGATTCTAACCCAGACTTGTTTGACTCAGGAGACTAAACTCTTAGCCACTATCCCCGAGAGAGGGGCCATTCACAGACGCACCTCAGTATTCAAGAAGAGAGTCTTCATCTCCTGCAGCAACTGCCGGGCCCAGGTCTGCTCATGAACCTGCTGCAGGCCGGAGGAGGCCCGCTTGAGCAGCGGTTGTGTGCCACCCCACAGAGCGGCCACCAGCACCAAGGCCAGTACCTGCCCTGGATGGAGATGCGAGTGACCCCTCCCTACCCCCAAATGGCCGCCCGCCGGGCCCAGCCCTCATCCGGCCTCCCATCCCGGCCGGCCCTCTCCCGGCCTCCTATGCCCAGCTAGCCTCCCCCACCTCCCTCCTTCGCTCTCCGACGCTGCGGGTGCGATTCGCGGGTAGGACAGACCCCGGAAGGCCGGGGAGATGAATCCAGGAGCCCGGGGCTTGGGGCTGTAGCAAGAGTCGGGGTGAGGTGGAGGTGGAGGTGGACGTGGAGTAGGAAGCGAACTCCAGAGGTGGAAACTGAAGGCCGTAGACGGGCGGTAAGCCATGGTGGGGCGGGGCGCCTTACCCACCGAGAGACGCCGCCATGGCAACGCCGCTCCCTTCCACTTCCGGGAACGAAGGGGCGGGGACCCATAATCCGGAAGCCGCTGCAAAGCCTCTTCCGGTTCTACTCACGTTGCCGCTCTCCTCGCGTCACCGCTGCGATGGTAAGTTCCCCTGAGTTGGAGGTGTTGCCCTGGGGGTCCGGGTCTGGACAGGGGCCGGTTCTGGGCGCTGACTCTCCCGTCCTGTCCCCACAGAAGCCGATCCTTCTCCAGGGCCATGAGCGGTCCATTACGCAGATTAAGTACAACCGCGAGGGAGACCTCCTCTTCACGGTGGCCAAGGACCCTGTGAGCCTCGGCTGGAGGGCGGGCTGGCGGGATCATGCGGAGGGCCTCTGGAGGGGGCGCGTTCATTCTGGAGGGCGATGGGTGGACAAGCGAGTTTTGCCGCAAGAGGGGAACCAAAGAGCGCCCTATTCTGAGAAGTAAGGAGAGACCATCCTGGGGGTAGGTAGGAGAGAGCATTCTACCAGGAAAGGTGGGAAAGAACTCAGTTGTTGGTAGAAAGAGGGAGTAGCCGGGGAGAAGAAAAGCAAGAGACCATTGTGGAAGGAGGACGGGGACAAGGGTCAGCTCGTTCAGGGGACCAGGAGGAGACCACTCTGGGGGAGAACAAAACTATTCTACCTGGAGAGGGGAACAAGCCACCTCTAGAAGGGGAAAGCTGATGTTTGGGTGGTGAGGGACACAGAGGACTTAATAAAGGTGTCCTTGGTCTCATTTCAGTCAGTCCTTCTGGGCCCCATCCTGCCATTCACTGATTGTAAACAGGCCCTCACAGCACCGCCTTTTGAGGCACCTCCCCATGGATGAAGTTAACTCTAATGGTAAAAGTGGGGATGCGGAAGCCAAACGCCTGATTTGAATCCTGACCCCTGCATCCACTAGCAATGTGACTTTGAGTGTGTCATTTAACCTTTCTAAACTTCAAGTTTTGGGGCGGCCCCGTGGCTTAGCAGTTAAGTGCGCGCGCTCCGCTGCTGGCAGCCAGGGTTCGGACCCCGGGCGCGCACCGAGGCACCGCTTCTCCGGCCATGCTGAGGCCGTGTCCCATGTACAGCAACTAGAAGGATGTGCAGCTATGGCATACAACTATCTACTGGGGCTTTGGGGAAAAATAAATAAATAAATAAAATTATAAACTTCAAGTTTCCCTTTTTATAAAATATGGGTACTGATAGTACCTCCTCCATGGCATTGTCTTTAGGATTAAATGAGATCATTCAAGTAAGGAGCTTAGCACCTGGTGCGTATGAGTGCCTAATTAATGTTAGTCACCTATATTTTAAATTCCTTAATCATTTTATTGGAGCCTCACAGCTACCCTTTGAAAATGGCATTATTGTCATGGCTATTTTACAGATAGGCAAACTGAAGTTCAGAGGGGAAAAGCACTGTATCTGAGATAATACAGTGAGATTGTGGCAGAGCAAGGACTCCCCAGGCTTCCCTACTACCAAGTACTCCCACTTGGACAGGACACCAAAGCTACTGTTTTTCTGGACTGGCACTCAACTTGACCTTTTATTCTTCTGAGGGCTTAGGAGTCTGGGGGAGGGCTGGGACAGTGGCAGATGGAGACATTTTTGCAAGCCTCCTGACTCCTCTGCCGCTTACCTGTAGGAAGGAGGAGAATCCAGGAGTTGGTCTTTTTACCAGCAACCTGCTGTTTCCCAAGAGATGAGCAGGAGAGAGCAGAATCTGGCCTGGCTAGAGGCTGGTGAGGGTTCCTGGGGCAAAATAGGAGGCTATTGCTCTGCCTGGGTTGTGTACCATCCTGTCACATTGTCGTTGACCCCTCCAGATTGTCAATGTATGGTACTCCGTGAATGGTGAGAGGCTGGGCACCTACATGGGCCATACTGGAGCTGTGTGGTGTGTGGACGCTGACTGTATCCTTGTCTTGGCCCTGAGTCTATGCTCCCAGGGTCTGCCAGCAATGGAAAAGCTGCTGAGTTGGAGGTTGGGAGTTTGGGATGCTCTTGTGGGTCTAGATAATGAAGCCTCCTACTCCCTTTGTTCACTGATTGGGGGAAGATTCAGGACAAGTTCCAGTTCTAGATGAGGAGGTGAGAAACCTCTGAGGTAAGAGAGAAGAAGAAAAGCTCTTTGGGGCTGAAAAGGGAGATGATTGAGTTGGCTCCCAAGAGGACAAGGGCTCAGGTGAACTCAGTCATGTTTCTTAACACCCTCTTCAGGGGACACCAAGCATGTCCTCACTGGCTCAGCTGACAACAGCTGTCGTCTCTGGGACTGTGAAACAGGTAAGCCTGGGCTATTCACTTTTTCAGCACAGTGGGGACCTACAGTGTACTGTTTAAGTGAACAGGTTCTGGGGAAATAGAAATAAATCCAGAGATGGTTCCTAGCCTAGGGAACAAGAGACAGATAAGAAAATAAGGAAGACAGATGAGAAAAGAGGCACTGCAGGAAGATAATGAGCCATGTGAGAGGAAGCATAGAGCTCGGTGGAAGGCCAGAGAGAAGCGACTGACTGCCTGGCAGGGGGATGGGAGCAGCCCGAAAGGTTTCCCAAGGTAAATGTCATATGAGCTGGGGCTTAAAGGATGAGAAAGAGGTCATCACTTTGGCACATGCAGGAATGAAAGCATGGCAAGTGTCGTGTCCAGGTCATATGATCTGGCAGGAGTTCCCGCTTGAGGGATGAAATAGTCAGTGGAGAAGATGAAGCAGGCTAGGGCCAGAACAGGCCTTGAGTGCCAAACTCAGGAGCTTGGCTTTGTTCTGTAGGACGTGGCATGCTGTGGAGGTTGCTGAGCAGGGAAGAGTGGTGGTCTGTGTTTAGTTTTAGCAAGCTCAGGTAGCAGTGGGGAAAGAACTGCAACTAAAGACGGGGGAGCCTATGAAAGCTGCTCCATATAGTAAATATTTACCGAGTCCCCAATTTTGTGCCAGGTCTAGGCTGGGCGCTGGGGACACAGGGAAATTAGAGCGGGTGTTTGCTGTGAAGGAGCATATTCCGAGGGGGAAACAGGTATATTGCAGTCCACTGTGAGCAGTGCTCCATTAGCACGATGTCTGAGGAGGGGCTGGGGAAGAAGTTAAAAGACTTGAGGGAAAGCATAGCAGTGAGGAAGAGGAGGTGGTGGGTTGGAGTCACTAGAGCAGGAGAAACAGTGAGACGTGATGACAGGCAGGTGTACTGTCCTCCCTGTGATGGCAGTGGGCAAGGGGTAGCCCAAACTCTTCCTGTCCCCAGGGAAGCAGCTGGCCCTGCTCAAGACCAATTCAGCTGTCCGGACCTGTGGTTTTGACTTTGGGGGCAACATCATCATGTTCTCCACGGACAAGCAGATGGGCTACCAGTGTTTTGTGAGCTTCTTTGATCTGCGGGATCCGAGCCAGATCGGTGAGAGCTGGGGCCAGGGCTGGGGGGTGAGGTGAAGGGTGCGGCTCCAGACCCCAGGGCCTGACATCTGCTGCCCCACACAGACAACAACGAGCCCTACATGAAGATCCCTTGCAATGACTCCAAGATCACCAGTGCCGTGTGGGGACCCCTGGGGGAGTGTATCATCGCAGGCCATGAGGGCGGAGAGCTCAACCAGTATAGCGCCAAGGTAAGGGGCTGCGTGGGGCCAGAGCCCACTAGAATGATTCCCTACCAGAACCAGGATGGCACAGTGGTTAAGAGCGAGGGCTGGATTCAAACACAGATTTCACCACTTTCTAGCTGTGTGATCTTGGGCAAGTTACATAACTTCCCTGAGCCTGTTTATCTTTAAAATATTTTGGGGCTGGCCCTGTGGCTTAGCGGTTAAGTGCGCGGGCTCCGCTACTGGCGGCCTGGGTTCAGATCCTGGGCACGCACCGACGCACCGCTTCTCCGGCCATGCTGAGGTGGCATCCCACATACAGCAACTAGAAGGATGTGCAACTATGACATACAACTATCTACTGGGGCTTTGGGGAGGAAAAGGGAAAAAAAGGAGGAGGATTGGCAATAGATGTTAGCTCAGGGCTGGTCTTCCTCACCAAAAAAAAAAAAAATTTCTCTAAAATGTTTCAAGGATCTAATGACATCAGATGTTTGAAAAATTTGTCACAGAGTACTCAGGATATGTTAATAGTGATCACAAGTAAGCATTTTCCTGCCACCACTGAGTACCAGCCCCTGTGCTAGGCTCTGAGGGCAAAGAAGTGAATCAGACATGGGCTCTGCCCCAGGGGGAGACAGACTTGCAAACGGCTAGGACATGAGTCAGATTGTGAATTGTGCCACCATAGAGGTCTCAGTCAAGTGCAGAAAGTGCCCTCTGTCACAGAGGAGGTGGCATGTACAGTAAGCCATGAAGAATAAATGGAGCGGGGCCGGCCCGGTGGCACAAGTGGTTAAGTGTGCACGCTCTACTGTGGCAGCCTAGGGTTCGCCAGTTCAGATCCCTGGAGCACACTGACGCACTGCTTGTCAGGCCACGCTGTGGCAGCGTCCCATATAAAGTGGAGGAAGATGGGCATGGATGTTAGCCCAGGGCCAGTCTTCCTTAGCCAAAAGAGGAGGATTGGCAGATGTTAGCTTAGGGCTGATCTTCCTCACAAAAAAAACGGGGGGGGGGGGGCCGGCCCGGTGGCGCAAGAGGGTAAGTGCGCACGCTCTGCTGCGGCGGCCCGGGGTTCGCCGGTTCGGATCCCGGGCGCGCATCAACGCACCGCTTGGCAAGCCATGCTGTGGCGGCGTCCCATATAAAATGGAGGAAGATGGGCACGAATGTTAGCCCAGGGCCAATCTTCCTCAGCAAAAAAAGAGGAGGATTGGCAGATGTTAGCACGGGGCTGATCTCCTCACAAAAAAATAAATAAATAAAGTCCATGACTGATAACTTTAAAAAATAAATAAATAAATAAATGGAGCTTCAAGCAGGAAGAGAACGTTCCACAGGCAAAAGGAGCAGCACACGCAAAGGCACAGATTTAAGAGAGTATATGGATTCTTCAGGAAACAGTCTGGTTATCATTGGAATGCCGTGTTGGGGAAGGTGGACAGAGACTAGATTTTTTGAGTGTCAGGAGGTAGGGGGTTGTGATTTTCCTTTAGGCAGTAGGGAATCTTTAAATGGTTATTGATGGTCACATTTTCTCCTTAGAGAGCTTTGCAGGCTACAGTTTGGAGAAGGGACCTGAACTAGGCAGTAGCCATGGGGACGTGGAGTACCTGATGGAGTCGAGAGATATTTAGGGGTGACTGATCAGATGGAGGGGTTAGGAAAGGGTCAAATCCAGGCCGTCTCAGATTTCTGAGCTGGGTGTCTGGGTTTCTAGGGAATGCTGGAATGTAGTACCATCAAGGTTACTCAGTCACTCAGCAAGCCCAGGCCTACCTGCCTGTATAGGAAACAGGAACCAAGGTCAAAGGCATAAATAATGCTTGATGCTAGCAGATGGTGGAGCTGATCTTTGTCCCCCAGCTAGGCCTGACTGCAAAGCTGGTATTGGTTCTCCAGAATGTGGAAGCCAGATATGTTTGTACCATGTGTCCAAATTGATGGAGGAGACAAAAATACATTCTTCCCTCAGAATAGGTAAAAGTAATTAAGGAAAGTGTGAGGCACAGCGCTCAGGGCCTTTCAGTCATGTAACAAATGTTTACAAAGCATAGGCCAGGTGCCTGTCACAACTAAGTCAAGTAAGACACAGTCCCAGTACCCTTACAGTGACCCTGGGTGGTGGGCTTTTAGTAATCTTCTTTTCCAGATAAATTGAAGCAAAGAGAAGTACTTTTAGGGGCATATTCTAAAACTCTGCTCTTTGTACTACACAGTCTAGCAGGTTGTTTAGTGGGAAGGGAAACCAGGAGATGAAATGGCCCGTTGGGGAGACCTAAGAAAAGATAGATATGCAGCAGTCCTCGTGGACTGTGACCAAGACCCTGGGAGGGAAGGGGGGTGAGCTCGGGTAGTCTGCCTCCTACTAGTCGTGTGATCTTCAACAAGTCACCCCATCTCTCTGAGCCTTAGTTTCTTCCTGTTAAAATTTCCATTAAAATACCCACTTCATAGGATTGGTGTGAGGATTAAATGAAGTAAGGTGTTAAGTGCTTGGCACAATGCTTGGCAAATAGTATCTGTTCAATAAATATTTGGTGAAAGAAAGAATAAACAGAAACTGCTCAACCCTTATAGTATGATGATGAATTAATAGGTGCATAGATTTGTCACGATAAGCATGTGTTTTCCTAGGTGGACTAGCAGTGTTTATGAAACTTGTACACGTGGGCCGGGTTAGATGTAGACTTGGGTTTGGGAGAGGGAGAAAATTTTGATTCAGGGGATATGTGGGCAGTCCCAACCTGAACCTCGCCTCCCTGTGATGGGACAAGAAGCAGTATAGAACCCTGGCTGAGCAATGGGGCTGCTGGGGTTCGAGCTGGTCAGAGCCTCCCTCTCCTTTCTTCCCCAGTCTGGAGAGGTATTGGTGAATGTTAAGGAGCACTCCCGGCAGATCAATGACATCCAGTTATCCCGGGACATGACTATGTTTGTCACTGCATCCAAGGACAACACAGCCAAGGTGAGCCCGAACAAGGGGTCTGGCGGGGCTGCTCCCGCCCTCCTGCATGGCTCTCAACTTGCCCGACTTCCCCCAAGAAGGCGTCTTTTACAGGCTTTTCCCCTGCCTTCTCTCTCCAGCTCTTTGACTCTACAACGCTTGAACACCAGAAGACTTTCCGGACAGAACGTCCTGTCAACTCAGCTGCCCTCTCTCCCAACTATGACCATGTAAGGGAACCCCGCCTGGGCTTCCTGCTAAAGCCTCAGAATGCTTTTAGGATCTAGATGTTTGTCTAGCAATTAAGATATGAACTCTGGGGTGAAATAGTGTCAGGCAGACAAGGGATTCCCAGAACAGCGACAAGGCTGAATGATTGGGAAGTCCCAGGGGACAGGGCAAGAGGTGGCTGAAGTATCTGTCCCCTGCCCTTAGTATCCTCCCAGTCTGGTATGGGAGATTTTAAAAGCTTATGGGGGGACCAGCCCGTGGCGTAGTGGTTAATTGCATACCCTGCTTCGGCAGCCTGGGTTCGCGGGTTCAGACCCCAGGCGCAGGCCTACACCACTTGTCTGCCATGCTGTGGCGGCGAGCCACATACAAAATAGAGGAAGGTGGGCACAGATGTTAGCTCAGGGCCAATCTTCCTCAAGCGAAAAAGGAGGAAGATTGGCAACAGATGTTAGCTCAGGGCAAATCTTCCTCAGCAAAAAACAAAAAAAAGCTTATGGGGCAAGAGAAAAAAACAGAAAATGGACTTCCCTGCCCTTTGGGCCTGTCTAGAGTTTCTTCTTCTCTTCAGGTGGTACTGGGTGGTGGTCAGGAAGCCATGGATGTAACCACAACCTCCACCAGGATTGGCAAGTTTGAGGCCAGGTAAAGGAAGAGGGAGCTCTCTCAAACCGGAACCTCATGGGGTGTCTTTCATAATGGACGCAAAGCACGTAACTGAGGAGACCCTCTTATTTCATTGGCAGCCAGATTTGTGGCCCTTCTGTGACAAGTGTGTAATACAGCAGGTCAGAGCATGAACCCTCAGGCTCGCTCTGAGGCCCTAGACACATCATTGTATTTGTCTGTGCCCAATTATCCTTGACTGTAATGGGGACAGTAAAAATGTACTTACCTCACAGGATTGTACAGATCAAATGAGTTAATGCTCGTCAAGTTCTTAGAGCACTGCCCAGCACATAGTAAGGAGGTGTTGGCTATGTATTCAGGCAGACATTTGGGTCTAGTCTTCCCCTAACTTCATCTTACTTTGTTCACATTCATTTCCCCTTTTCCCAGTTTCCCCACTTTATAGTTTGCATTTGGGGAGTGGTAGGAGGGTTTTGGAAGGAGATGGAGAGTGAATTAACTGTCCCTTCCCACCTCACTCTCTCCTCCAGGTTCTTCCACTTGGCCTTTGAAGAAGAGTTTGGAAGAGTCAAGGGCCACTTCGGGCCTATCAACAGTGTTGCCTTCCATCCTGATGGCAAGAGGTAGGGCCCCAGGGAAGGGAGCTGAGCTCAGCCCAGGTCCGGCCTCTGCCTCTTTCCCATGCCCTGCCCCACAGGCCTGCCTCCCCCAGAGCAGGTATCTGACTGGTCCCTGGCTATGTCTTTCCAGCTACAGCAGTGGCGGAGAAGATGGTTATGTCCGCATCCACTACTTCGACCCACAGTACTTTGAATTTGAATTTGAGGCTTAAGAAGCTGGATCTCCATCCGGGCCAGGGAAGAGTTTCTGGGCCAAGGCTCCCGGAAAGTTGTGGACTATGAGAAATCAATTAGTTTGGGAATAAATGGTTTCTGGCCAGATGTTTTATGGGGTCTGTTTCATCATTTTCCCTTCTCAGTGACACCCCAGCGAGCTGATGCCAATCATGGATGCTTTTATTATTTGGACCTTCTCCCTATACTTTGGACACTTCAAACCTGGAACTTCAGTATTATGGGCTAGGCTGGGTTGCAGGCACCCTCATCCAAGGTCCAGAGGTGCTGAGGGCCTGGAGAGGTCTCAGGAACATCTCAGCCACTATCCAAGGAGCCAGCGCTTAGGATTGGGGCTCAGGGGCTGACACTGTTGGCTGAGAGCCTTCTGTCTTCTCCTTGTCTGTCACTATTTGCCACACCTTCTCCCATGCTACCTCTGAAGGCTCAGGTGGGCGGGTCCAGCGCAGAAAGAGGCCTGAGGAGGAGGAGGACAGGTAAGGAAGCCGAGCAGAGGGGATAACTCCCCAGGGGAGAAGGAGGAGTAGGGGGGTCACCTTGCCACAGTCGTAGACTCTGGGGCTCCACAGAGGGCCAGATGGCCAAGGGATTGAGGACGTAGAGCGGGTTCCGGACTTTTCGTTGTTCTTTTGGCTGGTTGAGCCCAGACCACAAGGAGTGTGTTCGAGTTCTCACTTCACACAGGCATCTGGAGGGAGAGAGTTTCCAGACTCAGCTGTGCCTACTGGGATTTGTGTGTGTGTATGGGGCGGGGTGGGACGGGGCTAGTTAATAGGGTGACAGCCACTAGGGCAGTGATAACCTCTCCTTTTTCCTGCAAACATTACTGCCAGTCACATCCTGTACCGGGCACTAGAATAATGCAGGAACAAGACAAAATCTGAGTTCTTAAGGAATTCTGCTTAGCTTTGCCTGAAAGTGTCAGGGAAGGCTAATTAAGAATGTGCTGTTTGAGGGGCTGGCCCGGTGGCATAGTGGTTAAGTTTGCGTGCTCCACTTTGGCAGCCCAGGGTTCGCAGGTTCAGATCCCGGGTGTAGACCGACACACCACTCATCAAGCCATGCTGTGGAGGCGTCCCATATATAAAATAGAGGAAGATGGGCACAAATGTTAGCTCAGGGCCAATCTTCCTCAGCAAAAAGAAGAGGAAGAATGGCAACAGATGTTAGCTCATGGCCAAGCTTCCTCACACACACACAAAAAAGAATGTGCTGTTTGAGCTGGGTCTAGCAGCAGAAGTTCACCAGGTGTACAAAAGCATGGGAACACTCAGGAGGGGGAACTGCACCAGCAAAAGCAAGAAAGTGGGAAAGGGCCCAATGTGAATATTGATAGATGTAGATTGATGTGTTTAAAAAAAGCTGATGGAAGTGGAGACAGCGCAGGGAGGAGGCTGTTCCAATGGTCCTCACGGAAAGGAAAGGGTTTGGATTAGGGTAGTAGGAGGGGCTTTGACAAGAGAGGACTAAGCTAAGAAATTCTTAGGAGAAAGGCTAACTATGAAGGATGGGGGAGAGGGAGGTAAATAAAGAGAACAGTTTCTAACCTAGATGACCCACTGGTGGAGTTAGTGAAAACAACGAGGGGGTAGGGGGAGGCTAAGCAACAAGATAACTAACTACGATCTTCACCTTCTTGGAGAGGAGTGAACCCTCCCTCCCTCATCTCAGTCTGATTAGAGAAAGACGGCTTACGGGGGCTTATTGGGATCATATACAACAAGCCAATTAAATAATAAAAATAACACCCCCTTGTGTGCCCACTAGCGCCAGGCACTGTGCTAAGCACTTTGTATGCTTTAACTCAGCTAATCATCACATCCCACCCCCCATAGATTATGGCTACTATGATCTTCTCCTTGCTACTGATGAGGAAACAGACTCAGGTTTGCTGCTTTTTTTTGCTGAGGAAGATTGTCTCTGAGCTAACATCCGTGCCCATCTTCCTTTATTTTGTATGTGGGATGCCACCACAGCATGGCTTGATGAGCAGTGCATCGGTCCACGCCTGAGATTTGAACCTGAAACCCAGGCTGCCGAAGCAGAGTGCGTGAACGTAGCCACTACGCCACTCAGCCGCCCCCTCAGATTTGCTTCTGATCACCCAGCTGGTGAGTAGTGGAGCCAGAATCTGAGCCCAAACAGTTTGACTCAGCTGTCAGCCTCTATTCTAGAGGCTGCTTCACTAGAATCAACCCTGCAGGGTGGTAGAGAGCCCCAGAAATGATTTATTTTTGCAGCAACTTTCCCCTTCAGTCCTTGTTTTTAAGCTAGGGGTGCACTTGCTCTTGGCCATGGACAGAGTGGGTAGATCTGAAGGATTGACCTTGGACCCATCCATCTCTGGGTTTGCAGAAGTTAGGGGGAACTGTGAGATTTGGAGGTAGGGGAGGAGAGGACACAGTTTTCCTAAAAGAGAAACTCATTTGGAAGGGAAAGATGTCCCCTAAGGGAGTAAGGGGCTGATGCGGCTGGTATGCGACCCTGTCTTGTGCCTGCCCACTGACCCACCTGGACACCCCCTTAGCTCACCTCTCCTTTTCGCTGTTGCAGAGGAAGGTGCCAAAAGGGGAGGCATAGGCGTGTTCAAACAGCACCAACAGCAGCCCCTCCCCAAACTCCAGTGACAGCGGGAACTGGCGACCCAGCTGCCACACGCAGTCCAGGAAGAGGAGAAAGGTGGGTGCCTCGTGCTTGGGGCGGGCGTGGGAGAAGGCCGAGTGGGCACAGCGCAGCTGGAAGGGGTGGCCGGCCTGGGGAGGGGGCAGAGCGATGGGCACAAGGAAGCGAGGTTTCTGGATGGAGGGGTAGGGCTGGGGCTAGGTGGCCACTTACCTGGATCCACTCCCGCTCTACCAGTTCCTGGAATCCAGCCATGGTCCGGCTCAAGGGGTCCAGGATGAGTTGTGCCAGTGAAGTCACAAGCAGGGTGCTGTCCGTGCCTTCAGCCCCATGCACCAGGATGCAGGCCCCTTCCCTGTGGACCCAGGGCTTATCAACAGCAGCCAGACCTTCCCTGCCTGGGTGGCCAGGCCAGGAATAGAATCGGCCCAGTTCTAGGCAATATTTGCTTACTGAGAGATGCTTTTGTGCCCAGGGGTTGAGAGCCCTGCCCATCCCGCCTTGTTCTCTGTCTTGTAGGGATGGGCCTTACCTCTCCATGCCCTGGGCTGCGAGGCAGGCGGTACTCAGTGCCTCCTTCACATGTGCCAGCCAGCGGCAGCCCTCTAGTCGACTAAGCCAGCGGTCCATGCTCTGCTCCAGGTCCCCACAGGCCTCCACCAGGCGCACAAAGCTCTCCTGTAGGGGCCGCCCCCTGTGCAAGTGAGAGTCTGGTCATCCCTCCACCAGCCCAAGCTCAGGTGAGCACAGCCTGGGAACAAGTGCTCCAGACTAATAAGGGAGACATAGAACCCTCAGGGGAACCCATCTGATGAGGGGAACACAGGACTCTTTGGGGAGCCCACCAATCTGGTGGAAATGATTCAGTATTCTTGAGGGTTCCCCAATCTAATGGAGGAGACCCAAGACCCTTTGGGGAGACCTAGTCTGTTCGAGGGGCACAGCATCATCTGGGGAGGGGTCACATAGCCCTCTGGAGAAACAAAGAACGCCCTGGGAAAACCCCAATTTGATGGCAGTGTCACTGTACCCTGAAGTCCCCCAGTCTGACAAAAGAAACAATACGTCTGGGATTCTGGTGTCTGCTCCTACTTCCCAGAAACTGTTCTGCTCCAAACCACCAGTGATCTCCAGGCAGAAAATCTAATGGAGACTTTTTCAGCCCTGTTTAAGAGCCTTCAGTGGCTCCCCACTGCCTGTAGGATAAAGTCTAAGCTCATAATCATGGCATTCAAGACCTTTGCTCTGGCCTCTGTCACCCCTTTAGCCCCATCTCCACCTCCACCTCACACTCTACATTCCCACCATACTGAAGTACTTGCAGTTCCCCAAACAGGACAAATGCCCAGGCTCCCTGCTTCTACACACCAGCAGTTCCCTCTACCTGGAATGTCCTTCTCTGGCCCTCTGGCTAACTCCTTTTCTTTCGGGTCTCAGCTAAAGCATCATCTTCTCAGAGAAACTCTTTGGATTACTTATAGAGAGGGGTGCCTCCTCTGCAATGCTGCTTATCACATTGAATTCAAACTGCCCATTTACTGCTGATCTCTCAGCCATGTCTGGGTCGGCCACCATCTCACCCTCTGCTCAGTCAGTGTCGGTGGAAGAAGTGAATAAAGTGAGTTTTATATTCTGGATAGGGGAGCAGTCCACTCTCCTCAAAGCACAAAAACTCCCTCAGGACCTCCTCTTGGTACTACCATGACCTGGAGACAGAGGGAACAGATACAACTGTGCAGGTACAGGGGACTAATGGGGAGGGCGTTGTGTGTGTCTGTGGTGAGGTAGTTCCTGGAAGACATTTTCAGTGTCATGTAAAGAGTTGCTTTTTCTTTCACAGGCAGAGTTGGGGTGCCTAGAAAGTAATGAGCTCTGTCAATGGGGATCTGCAAATGGGGATGCCCACCTGGCGGGATGGCTACCAGGAAAGTCCTAACAGTCCTCAAGGTTCCTGGAAGACATGCTCCCTACTCCGCACCCCCCACATCCATGAAGAGTCCTGCAGGAGTGTGCCTAAAAGAGGATGGGAAGGCTCCTTACCTCTCCAGGGGCCGGTGCAGCCGTTTCCAGCCAGGGTAGGCGGCCTTGGCCTCGGTGCCGCCGCCGGTCATGCGGGCCTGTTTGGCGGTCTGGGATGAGCGCGTGTCCACGATGAAGCCCCGGGCCCCAGGGCGAGCCCCAGCCAGCACAGCTCGCAGCATCTCCTCATCCTCAGCGCAGCGCCGCTTCTGAGGCCCGGTCAGGGGCTGGCTGGAACGTAGCAGCACCTGCGGACAGGGACTCAGCTCCGAGAGCTGTAGCCACCCAGCCCTAGTTCAGAGACTTCGCTCTGGGAGCCCCTAGGCCAGGTCTACACACTGGAGCGGGTCTGGAGCTGGCAGGGGCGGGCTGGAAAGCAGGAGCCTTATTGGCGGAACTCGGAAGGTGTAGCACCCAGGTCTGTGTGGATTGTGGCCAGAATGGGTAGAGACGGGATGAATAGACCGTGGGTCGGTCCTGGGTTGACAAAGAAGGCACTAGGCTTCCAGCGGCCCAGATCCGCCGTGGGCGGGGCCAGAGAAAGGCCAGACTCCCGAACCCGGGAGAGGGGCAGGGTCAGAGTCAGTGAAGCTGGATTGAGCAGAGGGACCGGGGCCTGTTGGAGGCAGCAAGAGGCGGGGCCAGAATAGGGCCGGAGCCCGGGCAGCAGCCGAGCTACGAATTGGGCCGGCCAGTGCGGAAAAGGGCCGAGGAGAGATGCAGTTGGTCCAAGCGGCGGGGTCGGGAGGGCGGGGCTCACGGTTCCGCTGGGAGCGTGGTGGTAGCTGAGCACAGGGAAGCGGCCTCCCTGGCGGAAGCGGGCGCTGCGCTTCAGGGCATCGTCATCCACCGCGCGAGGCACGATCACTGCGCGGGGGTAACTGGGGCACACGCTGAAGTCCTCGTTCACCTCACTCAGCCGCCACGCGTTGGTCTGCGGCGCGGGGAGGGGCAAAGGCCAGGTCTAGGGCATCCAATGAGTGCCCCGTCCCCTCGCCCCCTGCAGGCCCGGCGCTTCCACATCCCCTGGCCCCCACGACCGCGCCCACCTCGCGAGCTACTCGCTTGTAATAGTGTTCGGGCGGGTGGAAGTGCCAGGCGTCGCCCAATCTCAAGCCCTTGGGACGGTAGAAGAACGGAAAGGAGGTGATCACCGATTCCAGGGAGGACAGCGCCTGGGGAAGGAAGTCAGGGGATCTGAGAAAGGTCGGAAACATCTCACCCGCGCCCTTCTAGCCCTTCCGCAGCTCCCGCCTCTCCAGACCACCCTGCATCCCCTGGCCATTAGCTGTACCCCGGGATAACTGGATGCTGAGTCCCCTTGCGCAATTGCCCCTGTGTACTCCCTTCGTTACAGGATAGGGGTAGCTTAAGGGCCTCTGATGCACCCCTGGCGTACCTCGATGGAGCGGGCGATGTCCAGCGTCGCTTCCACGCCCTCAATGTCCAGCTGCAGCACTCGCAGGTCCTTACAGCGCAGCGTGATGGTGCCAGAGTCACCCGCGACCCTGGGGATAGACGGGTTTAGGCTTAGTGTCCCCCACACACACCAGGGGAGGAGAAACGAGTTTCTTGGGATTGGACGTTATGCAGGGGGGCACCGGCTCCAACTGCGCTTGCCCTTCCCCCTCTCCCCGCGGAGCCGCGCGCTCCCCAACTACGGGGACGCCCCCGCCACGTCTCACCGCTTCTCGATGGAGTCGACGCTACGCAACAGCAGCAGCCACAAGTCTGAAGTCGCCTGGGGCCCTGGCGACAGCAGCAGGTGGTGGCCGGTGACGCACAGCGTGCCGCGCAGCGGGGGCGCCTCTGGGCCCCGCAGGAGCTCGGCTTGGGCCCGGCCGGTACGGATCAGCTCTGAGAACTCCATTCTGCTAGCGGTGGGCCTGGGGCCCAGCAGAACGACAGACTCCAGGGGCGTCAGGCGGGGCGAGCGCGGGCTCCGAAAGGGACAGGAACTGGCTGGGCAGCTGGCGACGCCGGCAGGACAGCTGTTAAGGAGGCCCCTTGGAGGAAGAGATCGCACAGTTTCACAGGAATTTCCCCCTTCTATTGCCAGCACCTCGTAGTAAGGACCCAAGCCGGAACCTGTTAGGAAACCTCAATTTCATCCTCTGTGAAATGGGGAGAATTATCTTGCGTAAAGCCATTTTACGTAGTGCCTGAGTCGCAGGAGGCGCTCAATATTTTTCTTTTTTTTAAAACTTTGGGGTGCTGGTACTCCTGCTGATTGAAAAAAGAAAGAAAAATACCACCTCTTCTGTACTCTGCTGGAAAGAGTGGGTGTGAAACTGGGAACTGTCTACTTCCTCCCCTATGTCTGAGGCTGCCTGGGGAAAATCCCTTGGTCCACCTTAAATGCAAGCAGCTGTGTAGCTGTCGCCCCTCCTCCACCACAGCTGGAAGTCCCTGCCTGACAGCGCCCTCTATGGGGGCCACTTCTGGCTTAGTCCTGCCCTCGGGAGCCCCATCTCCTATCACTCCATCCTTTGACGGAATATGAATTGCCCATACACGGAGCTGAGCCCTATATTTGGTGTTGGGACCCAAGGATGACTGAGGAAGGTGCTGTTCGGAGGGTCTTCAGTCTGTCAAGAGACGCACTTAAGCTGGTAAATTATAAGAGTTTAAACAGATTTACTGGAGGACTCATCTATCCATCCAGTTATTCTTTCATTTCTTAAACATTGATGTAGCACTTTGCTAAGTGCTGATGACTAGGAAGAAGATAAACTCTTGCCTTCCAAGGGCCTTCTTGTCCACTAAGTTCCAGGCTTGTGTGTGTGTGCACAAAACCCTTTTCTCAAATAAACAAGTGAAATCATAGGTGGGCCCCCATAATATAAACATAAAATTGGAACTTCTCTATGAAAGGAACTAGACATAAAAGGGTACAAATTGTAAAATGCCAGATCAGCAGCATCAGCCGGGATAGGAATTCATTAGAAATGAAAATTATCAGGTCTTACCCCATAGATACTGAATCAGAAACTCTAGGAGTGGGGCCCAGCAATGTGTTTTAACAAGCTTTCCAGGTGATTCCAATGCATGCTAAAGTTTGAGAACCACTGGAAAGTATACAAAAAGGCAAAACTCATCCATGCTATCAGAAATTAGGGTAGCATTACCCTTAGGAGAGTAGTCCCAGGCCAGGAGCACAAAGCCGGCTTCCTAGATGCTGGTAATACTCTGTTGCTTCATCTGGGTGCTGGTTACATAAGCCTGTTCTGTTTGGGAGAATTCATCAAGCTATGTATTTATGACGTGAATTTTTCTATGTGTCTGTTATATTTCAATACAAAGTGTAAATATAGGGCTCTGGTTGGAGCCCTGGGAGGGGCAGGGGGAGGAAGGTCTAGGAGCCCGTCCACAGCTCTGTCCTTACCTGGCACGCAGTCCTTGAGGGATTTTCAAGGGAACCTAAAGTTCCTTAGAATATAGCTTGAAATCATCCCTCTGTCCCAACAGAGAGGCAGTGACTTGTCCAAGGTCCCACAGAGCCAGCACCAGAAGCCAGGTCTCCTGACTCCCAGGCCAGGATCTGGACACTATTCCTTTGCTGAAGGGCCAGTGTCATGAGTGAGGACAGGGACAGCTTGTCAGTCTCCTGTCCCCTCCCCACTCCCTTAACTTGCATCTTGGGAAGAGGGCCAAGACTCTGGTGTGAATGATGCTTTCCTTATCCTGGAGCAACTTCCTTTCTGGGAACTGGGTGTCTCCTTCTGGGCAAAGACAATAAAATTTATCCAAGGGACCAGAGGAGCAGGGCTCCTCCTGCCCCCACCCGGATGGGCATCACGTGGCTCCCGGGTTAGCAGTTCAGGAAAATCCCAGCCGTTGCACAGTTGGCCTCCCATATCCATCTCCTCACCCACCCTGACACACTCAGTCTCTGGGACCCACCTTGAACATTCACCATTGCCCACTCCCTGGCACACTTCTTTCACCCTCAGCTTCTGCCACCTCTCTCTGGGCAATATTGCCAGCCTTTCCCTAATCCCAGAGCTGCAGCCTTGCCCTGTCACTCATCCCAAAACCCACCATGTCCCTGGGGCCACTGAAATTTCAGGCAGTGGGTGAAGAAGATGAGGAGGATGAGGAGGAAGAGAGCCTGGACTCTGTGAAGGCACTGACAGCCAAGCTGCGGCTGCAGACACGGCGGCCCTCATACCTGGAGTGGACAGCCCGGGTCCAGAGCCAGGCCTGGCGCAGGGCCCAAGCCAGACCTGAGCCAGGGGGACCTGGGGCCATCTGCGGCTTCGACTCAATGGACTCCGCCCTTGAATGGCTCCGACGGGAGCTGGTGAGTCTGGAGGGGTGAGCAGCCTTATAGAGGGCCTCGGAGCCAGTTCCCCTTAGGGCCCAAGACCACGGGTGTGGGGAGGGGATGAGAATGGACCCCACCTCCAGCAACCGGCCACACCTGTGGCCCTGTCTTGAGGTTGAGGAGCCAGGGATAGACTTGTCCAGTGTTTCATTCAGGGAGCCTTGCTGAAGAAGGATTCCATCCAATCTACTGACTTTCTGCTCCTGTGGCTCAGGGGACAGAGCCCTGCCCTTGGTGGTCACCAGTTACAGGTGGGGAGGGCATGGCCTCTCCTACTCTGGGAATTGCTATATCCCAAAAGTACAAAATAAAGTTCAAAAGGAGGCACTGACCACGCTGTAGGCAGAATCTGAGGAGGCGAGTGTTGAATAAGTGGCTCAACCCGATATGTGCAAATATAAATAAGTGGAGGCTCCAGATGGGAGATTCTGCTTGGTTGATCTGGGATGGGGCCCCAGGCACCTGTATTTGTTTAATAATGGCTCCTTAGCCCGGTTTTAGAACCACCAGTGTGGCGCAAGATCTGAGAGAGAGCGAGAGATCAAGCTGAGGTGAGGGTGGGGAGGACACAGCCAGTGCAAAGACCCAGGGTGTTGACAGGAAGGGAAGAATGGCGCTGAGCCGCTGAGGGCGGGTCCGGCAGGCTCATGTCCCCTCTCGGCCGCAGCGGGAGATGCAAGCTCAGGACCGGCAGCTGGCGGGGCAGCTGCTGCGGCTGCGGGCCCAGCTGCACCGGCTGAAGGTGGACCAAGCCTGTCACCTGCACCAGGAGCTACTGGACGAGGCCGAGCTGGAGCTGGAGCTGGAGCCGGGGGCTGGCCTGGCCTTGGCCCCGCCGCTGCGGCACCTGGGCCTCACGCGCATGAACATCAGCGCGCGGCGCTTCACCCTCTGCTGAGGGGCGCCCGCGTACTTCCTGGGGCACCCGCCGCCCCTTCCCCAGCCCACCCGGGAAGGGAGAAGGGAGGGGTGCCCCAGAGGCGCCAGCACCTGGCAGCGGTGGGGGTTGGGGGCCACTCAGCTCTCTGGGAGCGTAAAGTGCTAGCATCCTGTCCCCACTGCTGCCCCAGCTGGGGGTGTGCGGGAGGAAGGGGAGGAGCTCATACACCCCAGGCTCCTCAATAAACGCCCTTTCTGCTTCCCACCAAGGTCTCTGCAGTCATTTATTCAAGCCCAAGGTCGCTGTATGTCGTTTGTTGCTGGGACCAGGGATTCCACTGCAGGAGAGAAAGCTGGGGCTAGGGATGGAAGACGGACTGATGGATCCCCGTCTCCCCCACAGCTCCAGCTCTCTCTCTATCTTATCAAGGTCAGAACTGGGAAAGAACTTAAAATCCTAAATCACCCCCAGGGAAGGTGACTTAGGTAAATGGGCAGATGAATGGGTTCAAAGCCAGCTCCACGCTTTATTTATGTCAGACCTTGAAGAGGTTCCTTAACCCCTGAATCTGTTTCTTTACCTCTAAAATGGAAATGCTAATTCTCACTCTACAAGAAGTTGAATATGTCTTAAGTGGGACAATGCACAATAAGCACTCAATAAAGATGAACTGTCTATTGCTTATTGTTACTATCACCAGCGGTATTATTACTGTTGTACTGAGGCCCAGAGATGGACTGTGAAGTGCTTAGGTTCACAGCAAGGGCGGCTGGGGCCTGCAGCCTGGACTCTGTGCTCTGTGTCACTCTGTAGGGTTTTTTTTTTTACTTTGCATCTCTCAGCCTTTGTTTCTGTGTTACCCTCTTTGTCTGACTTTCCAACTCAGGCTTCCTCTTCCCCCCACCCATTTCCTGTCTCCCCCTTCCCTTTGCAGCTGAGGTGCACACAGCATCAGCTTCGACCTCACAAACCCCAACAATGCTCTGTGGGCTCCCCTCCCCCAACCCGCTCACTCATGTAGGCTCAGGGGTGGTGACGCATTTATACTTTCCTCTAGGTGAGGTCAAGGCCCAGCTCTTGGGCCTGATAGAGGCCACCTGGAGTTCCTCATAACACTAGTGACCTGGCTTTCAGCCTATGATGGGTGCCACCCTTAGCCTGGCCCCGGGGGAAAGGGAGACTCTTGGCCTGCTAGCCCTTGTGACAAGTTTCCTGCCTCCTGCCTACAACAGAAAGTCCTGCCAGTCAGCTACCTGTACCTGGGGGCCTGGGCAGGCGTGTTTGTTCTGTCTTCTACCTGTTGCAGGAGATGGTGCCAGGCCCTGCGCCTCTAACGGGGGCTGTGGCCTTGCCTCCACCTGAATTAGAAGTGTTGCCCTACTCTACAATCATAATTAGTGGGTGTTGTCCTGCCCTCAGCCTACAGCAGAGGCTGTTACTCTGCCTTCTTAAAGACATGGGGTTGTCCTGCCTGATTCCCTAAACACCTACACAGCCTGTTGTCCGGCATTCTGTCTGTAAGAGTGGTGTTAGCCTACCCTCTGACTATAATAAAAAAGCTATTGGGGCTGGCCCGGTGGCGTAACGGTTAAGTTTGTGTTCTCTGCTTCGGCGGCCCGGGGTTCACAGGTTTGGATCCCAGGCGCAGACCTACTTACCACTTATCAAGCCATGCTGTGGCAGGTGTCCCGCATATAAAGCAGAGGAAGATGGGCAGAGATGCTAGCCCAGGGCCAATCTTCCTCAGCAGAAAGAGGAGGATTGGCAACAGATGTTAGCTCAGGGCTACTCTTCCTCACCAAAAAAAAAAAGGTGTTGTCCTGTGCCCTGAGATGCCGTGGCTATTGTCCTGCACTGCCGACTGTAGCAGTTGTGTTAGCCTGACATCTGACTGTTACGTGGGGGTTCTGCTCTCCAACTATTTAACAGGCATAGTGTCCTCTCCTCTGACTCTGAAGTGATGTTAGCTTTGCCCTCAGACTGTAATGAAAGGGTCACTCAGCTGTATGTGGCAGCAGTGCTACTTGCCTTTCGCTGAAAGCTGAGCATGTCTGCTTTGCCCCTTGCTCAGTGGGGTTTAAAGGCTGCCCTTGAATCTCTTGCCGAGGTGCACCCCGGGGAGCAGGAGGGAAGTTCCATCAAATATCCTCCAAGTGCCAACCTCAGGGTGAGTAGAGCCTGGGCTGGAGATGTAGGGGACCCCCAGGAGCTGAGGAGCGGGGGGCTATGGCGGCAGGAAGCTTAGGGTGCTGGAGGCTTGTGGTTGGGCGGCTGGGGCCCGGTTGGCTGAGGAGCCCTCAGGAGGAGGCAGGAAGTCAGGGTGGGACGTGGGCGCGGGGAGACAGGCGGTGGCTACGACGGCGAGGGGAGCTGAAACTGTGTCTGGGCAGCCAGGCTAGGCCAGGAGGACCATGTGAATGGGGCCAGAGGGCTCCTGGGCTGGGCAGGTAAGGAGTACTGGGAACAGGGGTCTAGGGGCTGTAGTGGGGGGTCTGATAGCAGAGGGCCGCTGCTGGGCATGGGGCCAGGCTCCCTGTGTATGCAGCAGCCCTTCAAGCTGAAGGGGGACAGCAAAACCTTTCTGAAGGTCCGGGGGAGGCAGGCAGACAGCTGAATCACCTCTTTCCTTCATGGTTGTTGGCTCTTGCCACACTGCCTACCATCAGCCCCCACCTCACTGGGAGCATTTTTCTTGAAGATCTGGCACACGGAGTGTCAGGTAGTAAAAAGGCCTCTAGAAATCCCCAAGTCCAGTCCCTTACCCCACAATGGATGAGCCTCCTGAGGCCCAGAGAGGACAAGGCACTACCTTCCCACAGTCTCTCAGCAGGGCAGCGGCAGAGTGGTGCCAGGCTGTGACCCCCCCATGGAGCAGGGCGATAGGCTTGAGTTAGGGGACCCAAGAATCCTTCTGGTTTCTGGGGCATACCCAGGTGCCCCAGGTGACAAGAACCTCCTGAGAGAGAGAGGAGTCACCCAGAGCATCCAGATGGACACTTGAGAAGTGATTTAGCCTCAGTGACCTGCGCTGCTTGAGAGATGGAGGAGTGTCCCGTTGGGAGCGGATGGATATGTGAGGGTATATTTAGCATCTGGGATGGAGCCTCATGGGCGGAAGCATCTGCCCGGACACTGGGAAGTTAGAGGGAGAGAGAATGATGGGAGAAGGGGAGAGGAAGAGCTATTTTTATCCCCGATGGAGGTGCAGTTGGCCCTGGGCAAGGAACATCTGAACTTCCATCTGGAAAGTTGCCATTCCTGCCCCTGCCAAGTGCCATAGGATGTCCTCCCCTCTCCGCTTGCTCCCTCCCGCTGCAGGCCCACACACACTGCCACCGCATGTGTAGAGCCAATTGGTCCTGCGGATTCGTGCTTCAAACTCCAGGAAGGTGGAGGCCCAGGAAGGCATAGTCAGCTACCTGCCCACTCCTTACTTTCTAACTCTGAGCCTTCAGTTTACAGGGGGAGTCCCCACCTGAGCAAGAATTTCCAGGTTTCCTCTGCCTCAACCTTCCGCCTTTGGAGTTTTTCTTGACACACAATTTCCGCCTAGTCAGCATGCCCCAGCCTTTCTCCCGTCCCCAACTACAAGGCCTGCAGCCTTTTGTGGGAGCTGGGAAAACATGCTGGCTCTGCCTGCACTTCAGGGGGACTCATCCACACCCTGGATGGGCGGGGCAGTCTCTCTCACCCACGCTGTGTTCATAGATGACTCAGATGGGGTCCCTCACCCTCGGGGCTCAGGGACGGAGGTTCTTCTCCACGGAAAAAGGGCCAAGTGATGGGGCAAGAGAATGGGCTGAGGGCTCAGAGGACAGGAGAAAGCTTCCCTTAGGCGATCCGGAAGGCTTTCTGGAAGAGTCAAGGCAGTTCTGAGAAGGACAAAGACCCATTTTGGAGAGCACCTAGGACATGAGGCTAAGGTCACTGTTCCTGGGTTCTGCTCGTTGGGTACCACGAGGGCAGACACCTTGGAGCAAGACCCAATGTGAGAGAGCCAATGAGGATGATGTAGTGCAAAGAACGTGCATTTCAGACTCAGGCAGACCCAGCTACAATTCCGGTTCCGCCATTTCCTTGAATGAGTGGCTTCACCTCTCCGAACTCCAGTTTACTTATCTGTAAAGCTGCAATAATAAATCCCTCCCTTACAGAGTGCTTGTGGGGAATCAAAGACAAAATAATGACTATGATGTGCCCTGGAGAGTACCTGACACATAGCAGGAGCTTAACAGAGGTTAGGCTCTCCCTCCTTCTGCAAATGGTGCACCAAAGGGACAGCTGTCCACACCCGGAATTACTCCTACTCAGCACCTTGGCAGGACAGCAAACCACACATTCCCTCACACTTGTGGTGTGGCTTTGCAAATGAGCTTATTTCCTGTGTATAGCAGGTGTGAGAATTCTAGGCTGAGCCACAGGGTCTACCGTAGAGGAGGGTCCCACACACAGCTTCACACACACACACACACCCTCCCCAGCCCAAACACCATTCACGTCATCACTGGAAAGTGTACATGTGCATGTAGGCTCAGAGGCAGAAGTCGGACCTACACATACGACACACACTGGATCCTACAAATCCATACACACACCCACAAGCTGATGGCTTTGAGGCCAAGCTGAATTCAGTGAAAGCAATGCTGAGGAGAGCTGGGTGTGTGGGTGGGATGAGGGCAGGCGGGACCAAGACACCATCCAGGGATGTGGCCTCTGACAACCAACTTCAGGGTTGGTTTTAAAGTATCTGGAGCTGCATTTCCAACGCTTGTTCTAAAGAACACTAGTTCCATGAGACATGGGGAAAGACAAGGGTTCTGGGGCCAAATTAGCATGGCCTCAGCTACAAAGTGTCCCGTATTAACTTCACAGTCAACGTTAGCTTGTCAAAGTCCTGAAAGTGCCCCCAGAGAAGGAGCCTGATGGATTTTGTCTGACCCAGTGTTTCACCAACTTCCTTCGTCGCAAAATCTTTTTTTTCCGTATCACCTATTCTATGCCTACACCTCTTGAGACAAGGAGAGGAGTGGAAGGGCGAGCTGTGAAGTTGAGCCTCCTCAAATGATTGTGTCTCTTGGCAGAGTTTTTGCGTTGGTGGTGGTTTTGTTGTTTTTTGTTTTTCAATTACGATATTAGCACATGGCGGTTTTTAAAAATTCAGACAGCACAGAGGCCTGTAAAGAAATACAAGAGATGCAGCTCCCTCCAATCTCACTTCTGGGATATGCTCACCATAAACAATTTCGTGTGCATCCTTCCAGATTCTCCCATGTGTGGCTGCTGCAAAGCATAGCGGGCAATAGCCTAGTCTCTGGAGGCAGGTAGACCAAGGTTCAACTCGCCACTCCATCACTTATTTGTTATGAGGCCTCAGACAAATCACTTTACCCCGTGTGGGCCTCAGCTTTTGCATCTGTAAAATGGAGATAATAATAGCACTTACTTCATAGGATTATTATGAGAATTACATGAAATCATGCAAATAAAGGCTTAGCACAGAGCCTGGCTTAAAATACTCCCCTATACATACATATTTAAATGCAAATAGGCTTGCACTCTACGTTCTATTCTGTAACTTGTTTGCCGTGTTATATCTGGGACATGTTTCCATGTAAATACGTGGAGATCTACCTCATCTTTTTAATCGCTTTGGCTAAATATCATTAACTTGGTAGATGGGTAATAGTGGTGATTTTGAGATGCAACTTCCTGGCAAGTGTTGCTGTTTTGTGTCATCAGTGTTGTTGGGAGTCACAGACATTACCGATCAGTGAGCTGAAGACAGGCCTTCCTTATGGCCTCCTGGAAAATGGAGTGACCTGCCAGAGGGGTACCCACCTCTGTCACAGGGGGCAGGGCCAAGTGGACGGGAATCTCTTTGTCTGTTTACCTCTGTTTCTCCAGCACTAGATCAGACCCTGGCACATAAGATGTACTCCTTAAATTTTTGCCGATAAGCTGGCCCATTAAGAAAATTGTGCCTCCTCTAACTCACCAACAGAGGCCTAAGCCCAAAGTTCTGTCTCGTAGTGCAGCATTTCCCAAAATATGGCCTGTGTGCCATTGACAAGGGTGAGTGATTTTAGGGGGTAATGAAAGGACGTTTACAAATGTGAATTTATGTATTATGTGTTTATTTCAATGTATACTGATTTCTATTTATGGCTGGTGATACTGGTTTTCCATTTATGGTAGTGAAGTTTCCATTTTAGGTAAATATATTAAAGGTAAACAGGTGGTCCGTGGAAATGCCAAAAATCACGAAGGAGAATGAAAATGACTGATAATTTTAGTCTAGAAAATGTTTAAGGCTGGGGTAATGAAATGTCCATGCTAGCCTCGAATAAGTATTGTTCTCATTTATTTAGTCTTTACTATGTACCAAACACCATGTTAAGCACTTTATTATATGGGATCATCTATATATTACATATAATGCTCACAACAGCCCTAGAGGAGGGTGCTATTTTTATTGCCCTTTTGAAGATGAAGGAACTGAGGGAGGCTCAGAGAGGTTTAGTAACCTGCCCAAAGGCCCTCTGCCAGTGAGTGACTGGGAGGCCTCGAGATTGAACTTGGGTCACTATGACACAGACATGGTGAGCTGAGCCTCCACACAACCTACAGACTCCCAGAAACTTTAATAAAGCAGCAAGGATGCCAAGCTATAAGTAAGGCTCCATCCTGTTAAAACCCCCATGAAACAAAATGCACACAGAGGTATAGGAGGGAGGGGACTCACTAAAAGGGATTACTAGGTACACACAAGTTACTAGTTGGAAGGCCTCTCCCCAAAACACCAGCTTTAGAATAATTGCTCTATAGCCCTTGTGTCTGGCAACAATTAACCAGCAGAATCAGTTCTATGTTCAAGCCACTCTCAGTCTGTGAGAATAAATCCATCTTGTTTGCATATAAGAGAAGATATCTTTTTGTTCTCTGTTTTTGTGAACTCTGTGAACTGAGTTCATTCAAAAGTGGTATTATATCAAAAAGGAACACATGAAAAAGGAGGGAACTCAGGACACATCCCTGTTTTACCCACTAGAAGTTATTTACCATACCTACCACTTCGAATTCTTGAGTGTCATGATGGAGGTTCTGTGTGGCCATCCATAGCTAAGGCTCTTCACTGAACATATGCAACTTTGCCAATAACCAAATCTTGGACAAAGAAAAAGGCCAAGAAAATGTTTTAAATTATTCCTGACAGCTTTTGCCACAAGGTGGCCCAGAGTACAATGGTCTGCTGTGGAATAGCCTGCCTGCTCTTGACATAGAGCATTAGCCTGAGAAACCCAGGCAAGAAGCTGGCACACATTTTGGACAGAATGTTCCATAAATGAATAGGTTTACAGGTAAGAGGAGGAAAAGTGTTTCCTTTTTCTGTTCTTTTCTTTTTTTTTAAGAAGACAAAACACATTCTAGGCCTAGCCCGGCAAGATCATATCTATGGAGTTGATAAAAGTGAAGTTGGCAAGAATCAGAACTCATCGTGATATGATTTCTAAACAGCCCTGAGTTTAGAAAATCTAGTCTAGGAGCTTCATGCAGCCCGGGATTTTTGATCAATTCTATACTGTGTGAGCAGGGCCACTGTGTGTGTTGAGCACTGTGCTGAGGGACAGGAAGTGTGGGGACTGAAATCTAGCCCTCATTCCACTCTCCAAGTTTGAAACCCCAGCGAGAGGTGCCCCTTTATAATTGGCACAAAGTGCTCCGTGGACCATGGGCAGCTTTGAGTTTGACCAAGAACATTACAGACCCTAGTCAGAGGAGGTCTAGAACCTACAAAATTCCTGCTATTGACTTTGAATTCCTGAGTTGGGAGAAGAGAATGTACTGTTTCATTCATCCCAGAATTTGCCCTCATTGCTGGTTTTGAGAGCCCTGGGGATTCCCTAGATCTGTTTTGTTTCTTCTTCTTCTTTTCTCTTTCAGACAATGAGAAATTTATAGTAAGCTTTAATTTTGATTTTATTTTTACTGACCTCATTTATTAACCTGATTAGATCGTTTTGGCTACCCAGCAATCTTTGTCAAACTAAGACCAGAAGGATGGGACCCACATTTTGTATAACTAGATATATGCATATATGACCTCACAATTACATAGGGACAGGCACTAACTATAAATGCCCACATTCTGTTATACATCCATCTGCACACTCGGACTCATACACGCCCACGGGTGTGCACAAGTAAGCACGATGCTCACTGAATCATATGCCTCCATCTGCACAGACTTGCATTCACCAGTCAGGTCGATGTACACTCAGAAACATGCATTCTAGATAAAAGGAGAATTGCCTTGGAGAGAAAAGCCTTTGTTAACAGCACAATGATCAGATTTTGGACTGAGAGTGGACCGCACTCTGTCAGACCTCCCTCCCTGCCCTGTTTTCTCCATGATCTCTCAGGATCTCCCACCCCCTTCAGACTTCCTTCGTTGTGAAGAGGAGAGGAGGGGACCTTGATAAAAAACGTAGGGGCCTGATCTGAGTTTCACCTCAGCCAAGAGCCCTCATGTGCTATTGGGAAAATCACTTAACGTCTCTGATCCTCCAGCATCTTCATCTTTAAAACAAGGCTAGTAAATTATATCAGTGCTTCTAAACTCTTCCCTCCCAAGGACTCCTTTGCCCTACCCCTGTTGTACCACGCCCTCATGGAGCTCATGATTTTGAAGTTTTTGCCCACTAAACTACCTCGTTTAGGTACTAATTTTCTTGTTTTCAAGGTCAAATTTTAATTAGAGACTTAACTAAGTATGCATTGAAGAAACAATAATACAATTTGTCAAACTAAGAAACAAATCATAGTACAATTTCCCTTCAGATTTTTGAAATATTGGAATAACCTGCAGGCCTCCAACATTATCCTGGGGCCTCCTAAGAGCATGTAGCTCCCAGTGGCTGGAAGCCACTCACCAAAATAATCTCTGGCATTGCCAGATCCTGGGGTGTTATGATTGCTGCCAGGACCTACACTCCAAAGCTTACACTTTCGTAGAGGACAGGATGTACTACCTGCAGTTAGAGGACTCCAGAAGCACAAAACAAGCCACAGAAGAAACACTAGGGGTCAGATACCCAGCAGAGTTACAGAGTTCCTTTTAGCTTAATGAACACACCTTGACTTTCTCTCACTCCTGGCCCCAGTCTTTAGGGATGTCAGGTCCTCTCTGATAGGGCCAAATTCAGTTCAGGATATAGGTCTTGCCTGTATGCTCTCCTACCCTACACTCTACCCTAGCCCAAGTGTGGTTCATTTTCCTTCCCCCCAGCCTGGATCAGGTACCAGCTTCCAGCCCTATGGTCTCCAGCCTAGATTCCTTCTGCCCTTTCTTCTGGCCTCTCCTTGGGCTGACCCCGTGGCTTAGCGGTTAAGTGCGCGCTCCACTACTGGTGGCCCGGGTTCGGATCCCGGGTGCGCACCGATGCACCACTTCTCTGGCCACGCTGAGGCCGCGTCCCACATATAGCAACTAGAAGGATGTGCAACTATGACATACAATTATCTACTGGGGCTTTGGGGGAAAAAAATAAGGAGGAGGATTGGCAATAGATGTTAGCTCAGAGCCAGTCTTCCTCAGCAAAAAGAGGAGGATTAGCATGGATGTTAGCTCAGGGCTGATCTTCCTCACCAAAAAAAAAAAAATGAATCTACTGGCCTCTCCTCACTGCCTCACTGCTGTACCCCAGTTCATCCCCCTTTCTCAAACTTTTCTCATCTTTCTCTTACCCTTTTCTGAAGCCTCCAAGAGTGTCAAGCCTGGAAGGGACCTTCCTGATCTAAGTCCACACTACATATGATGTGGGTGTTCTCTCTACAATATAACCAACTTGTGGTTTTCCAAGGCCTGTTTGAATATCGCAAACAACAGGATGCCCATGACCTTACTAGATAGCCCAGCTCGTCCCAGGCTGGTTCCAGGTTATCAGTCCTTTTCTGGAGGCTTTTGCTGCTAATCAGTTCCTAGCCATAATAAAATTAGCAGTCAAAAAGCCATTTGCAGCCACAGATGGGTGGACTCTGGCCAATCAGGATTTCTCTAATGTCTCCTGCCCACCCTCCAGGACTCCTAAGAGTAGGGAGAAGAGTGAGTGTGTACCCTTTTCCTTGAAAGTCTCTCGATTTGGCTTACAATTCCATGTACATTTTGCATTTACCCCCGTAATAGATCTATGCTTGTTTGACTATGTGAATAAGGTCAGGTAACACTCACGCTCTGGGAAGATGCACACCCATGACTTCTGGTACCCATGAGATGTTATGAGTATCTCAGTTTAAGAAACATGAGCCTAAAGCAAAGAGGATTATTTACCAGTTCCATTCTCCCACCCTCCAGAGCAGCGGTTGATCGTGCAGAATGGGCACTGGTGGAAGTCTTTCTAAGCTCCAAACTAAGCTAACATTTATGTAAGCTTATGGGAAAAGGATGATGATTCCCATTTGACAGAAAAGGAGAAGTAAGGCTTAGGAAGAATGATTTCAGCAAAGTCACACAGTAAATGTCAAAACCAAGATTTGAACTTTGACTCTGGGGCCTGTCCTTGAGTCTTTTATTTCTTTAAATTGAGGTATAATTGACATATACCCTTAAGTCTTACTAACCAAAAAACCTCCACTGCTCCCCACTTCCGCTTGGTCCCGCCATGGATTAGCAGCTCTAGCTTTGCTCTGCCCCAAAGAGGTTGTGTGAGTTTCAGCAGGCCTCTCTGGGCCTCGGTTTGCTCGTCTAAAATCAGAGGTTAGACTTGGTGGTTTCTAAGACTTTGCAGACGGGAGAATCTGTGCCTTAACCCTCCACCCACCAGTCAACAATTATTAACGCCCACTAGTTCTGGGTGCCAGGGCATTCAGGCACATAAAGCATAGTTTCTGTTCTTGATGAAGCCCTCATCTCATCAAGGGCATGGGAGCAGCAATGGGACTGACATATAAATCAGCCTGATCATGGCACTCAGGGCCTAAGTTGATGGTTGTGGTCTGTGAAGAATGTTGAAGGAGCAAAGAGCATTGGGAAGGCTTCACGGAGTAGATGATATTTGAGCTGAGCCTTGAAGGCTGAGTTGGAGTTCAAGAGGTGCACAAAAGAGAGCACTCCAAGGCAAGAGAACCTCATGTGCAAAGGCAAGGAGTAAGAAAATAGTGTGAGGTGTTTGGGAAAGGCGAGGGTAGCTCAGAAAGAGGGCTGTGTGAGAGTGCGGGTGGGGGTGCTTGTGTGTGTGTGTGTGTGTAGTAGAACAGACTGAGGTGGTGGATTTGATCTTGATATTAAAGGATCTTGAATGCATGGTAAATTAAATTTTATCTGAGGACTAGTGCTTTCCAAGAAGTTCTGAGGAGCAGCTCTGGGGAAGGAGGTGCCTTGGGGGCTCCTAGGGGCTTCAGAGCGAGGCCCCCATTCTGCTTCAGGAGGAACAGGTCCTGTTTTACCTGCTTATCTAGGGGGTTCTGCTTGATTTCATCTGACAAAAAGTTTCCACTGCTGAAGCAGGCAAACAAATGAAAAAGTTATGGCCAATAGGGCCGCCTAAGGGTTTTCTGCTGGGGAGAAGCAGAAAGAACTTTCCGAAGGAGACTTTGTGTAAGGGGGTGGGGGGGCAGAGGCCTGATGGCTGACCTTTGGGAGCAAGAGTCTCTTATTCAGCTTCCTTGGCTGAATAAGGAAGAGGGGAATTGTAATTAGGATGTGGGGCGCACACATCTCTCTGGTAGGGGAGGATCAAAACCTAGGTCTCCCCCAAGGCTTGGGGAAGTTTGTGTGATCTCTCATAGGTAGTCCCCCAACATGGGGGATGGGCAGGGAGAGAGGGAGGGGGGAGAGGCAGGAAGTGGGCAACTAGACTAACAAAGGTGCTTGTGGCGGTTTGCCCACCCCAGGTGGGAGGGCGGGGCCCAGGGCTTAGCCCGGGCAGTGTGTGACTTTTGTGGCCTGGGGGCTCAGAGGGAGCATCAGCCGGGAGTTACCATTTCAGCTTTTCTGTGGCTGGTGAATGGGGGGTGGGGGGCTGACAATCTTAGGTACTTCTGGAAATTCCCAGGGCTAGGCCCTAGCATGTCTGATGTTGGGGGAGTAGATCCTGGGGGACCCCCTTCAACCCCCTCTCCATTTCCCCAGGGACCATGGGCTGTAGCTGCAGCTCAAACCCTGAAGATGACTGGATGGAAAACATCGATGTGTGTGAGAACTGCCATTACCCCATAGTCCCACTGGATGGCAAGGCCATGGTAAGAGGCAAGACAAGGGGTTTGGTGAGGGAGTTGGGTGGAGCGCACAACCTAGAAGAAATAAATGGACCACCACAAAAGGTCCTGGGAATAATAAAGCGGCTCTCATTCCTGGAATACAGAAAGGAAAAGAGGCTCTGAGAGGGAAGGGACTCTCCTAAGGCCACACAGCAAGTAGTTGGTGAATTCAGGGAAAAGACCCAGCTAGGATGGAGAAGTGAAGGAGAGCAGGGTGGTGGGGAGGGGAGCCAGGGTCTGACTGAGCTGCTGTTCTCTGACCTCGCTCTCATCCTCTACTCCACAGCTGCCTATGCGGAATGGCTCTGAGGTCCGAGATCCACTGGTAACCTACGAGGGCTCCAACCCCCCAGCCTCCCCTCTGCAAGGTGACCTCAACCAGCAGGGTTGGGAAGATAAGGCCTGCAGATCTTCAGCTGTCGGCCTCCATCTCCTCCCCACCTCCCCTCTACCCTATCCTGCCTCTTGCCCTCAGTCTTGTCCGCTGCCCGGTAACTTCTGAACACCATGCTCCCAGCCGAGTCCAGGCCGCTTCTCCCTGATGCCCCCTGTCTTTACAGACAACCTGGTTATCGCCCTGCACAGCTATGAGCCCTCCCACGATGGAGACCTGGGCTTCGAGAAGGGCGAACAGCTCCGTATCCTGGAGCAGTGAGTGTCCCCTCCACCCCACCCATCCTTGCCCTGCGGGAGTATGTGAGGGAGTGGGGATCCCGGGTATCGCTGCCCTCCTGCGGCCCCTGGCTGGCTTGCAGTGGGCGCCTTTGAGACAAAGTGGAAGGCTCGAGGGCTGAGCTGGAGGGTGGGGTGGCATGGCGTAACTGGGAGCTCTGAGGGAGGGTTTCCAGCTGAGTCCAAGGCTGGGCAGACTGCGCTGACTGCCGCTGTCGCGCAGGAGCGGCGAATGGTGGAAGGCACAGTCCCTGACCACGGGCCAGGAAGGTTTCATCCCCTTCAACTTCGTGGCCAAAGCGAACAGCCTGGAGCCCGAACCGTGAGTGGGGACTTGTCGTGGGGATGGATGGGAGCAAATCTAGGGACTCCGGAGCAGAGCCCCTAGGGGTGGTGGTGAGTGCTTGAGGGTGATGGAGGAAGAAGGGACCCACAGTCGACAGCCTTCGCTTCTGCCTTGCGCAGCTGGTTCTTCAAGAACCTGAGCCGCAAGGACGCGGAACGGCAGCTCCTGGCGCCCGGGAACACGCACGGCTCCTTCCTGATCCGGGAGAGCGAGAGCACGGCGGGTGAGGGGCTGGGCGGGCCCGGTGGGCGGTGGGCGGGGCCGCGGGCAGCCCGGAGGTGCGGGCCGGGTGAGCTCAACCGGAGGGGCGCGGTGGCCGAGGCGTGACTCGCGGGAGGCCCCCCCGCCCCCCCCCCCCCGCCTCTTTTGCCTTCGTTCACCCGTTCTTTCATTCAGGATCGTTTTCGCTGTCCGTCCGGGACTTCGACCAGAACCAGGGAGAGGTGGTGAAACATTACAAGATCCGTAACCTGGACAAAGGCGGCTTCTACATCTCCCCCCGCATCACTTTTCCCGGCCTGCATGAGCTGGTCCGCCATTACACCAGTGAGCCTGGCAGGAGCCCCTGGACGTGCGCCTGAGGCTCCTTCACCCGTGCCCTATCAGCCTGCCTCCCCCAAGTCCCTCTCAGGGGTACCCTCCACCCATCTCTCAGTATGCTCCTTCATTCCCCGCAGTGGGCGAAGTGTGGTACCCTATAGCCCCAGGTGGCGGGTGACAGCCCAACACCTCCCCTGCCAGTCCGTTTCCCCTAGATCGGGACTTGGCGAGGCGGGGACTGGGTGGGGGCACTGGAGTATCGCCATACTGACAGCCCTACCCCTCTGCCTTGTCCTCGCAGATGCTTCGGATGGGCTGTGCACGCGGTTGAGCCGCCCCTGCCAGACCCAGAAGCCCCAGAAGCCGTGGTGGGAAGACGAGTGGGAGGTTCCCAGGGAGACGCTGAAGCTGGTGGAGCGGCTGGGGGCTGGCCAGTTCGGGGAGGTGTGGATGGGTAAGTGAGGCCCTCCAGGACTTCGGGGGAGTGGGGAGGGGAGGCGTCCGCTGAGAGCCCCGCAACAGCGCCCTGTTTCAGGGCAGCTGCCTGGCTCTGGGGACACGGGCTCTGAGTACTCCCCCAACCTCTCCTTGCCCCAGGGTACTACAACGGGCACACGAAGGTAGCAGTGAAGAGCCTGAAGCAGGGCAGCATGTCCCCCGACGCCTTCCTGGCCGAGGCCAACCTCATGAAGCAGCTGCAACACCAGCGGCTGGTCCGGCTCTACGCGGTGGTCACCCAGGAACCCATCTACATCATCACGGAATACATGGAGAACGGTGGGGGCCGTTTGTTGTTGTTATCTGGCTCTGATTCTTGGGAATATAAGATCTGTCCCTTTTTCAGGAAGGGAAAAAAGCTGTTGACTGGTGAATGGATTCTGGAAATGGCAAATGGGTTTTATCATGTGGGCCAACTTCAATTGGTAGTTGCTTGGAGATCTGTGTTGAGAAAGATTTTGAGGCTCACTGGAAGTGAGTGTTAGGATTGATTATCAACCTCGTGGACATGTTGGAGGAATGGCAGTATATGTCCACATATTTACTGCATCTGGGTGAGGCCTTTATGTTTGGTAACTAATTCAGCACTCATACGGGGATACTCAGGTTGCTGTCATCTTCACATAAGGTTTTTTTTTTTTAATTTTTATTTATTTATTTTTTTCCCCCAAAAGCCCCAGTAGATAGTTGTATGTCATAGCTGCACATCCTTCTAGTTGCTGTATGTGGGACTCGGCCTCAGCGTGGCCGGAGAAGCGGTGTGTCAGTGCGCGCCCGGATCCGAACCCGGGCCGCCAGCAGTGGAGCGCGAGCACTCAACTGCTAAGCCACAGGGCCGGCCCTCACATAAGGTTTTAAATTCTTGTTTAAAGTGCTATCAGTCACAAGCTCCATTCCAGCAACTCCCATCCCTGGTCTTCCCCTAGTCACTCTCTGCTACCAGAGAGGTGGTCCCTCAGGCCCCCAGGCATCTCTTTCCATACTCCATTAAATACATTCCGCACACATTTTTTTTTTTTTTTTTTAATGAGGAAGATCAGCCCTGAGCTAACAGCCGATGCCAGTCCTCCTCTTTTTGCCAAGGAAGATTGGCGCTGGGCTAACATCCGTGCCCATCTTCCTCTACTTTTTTTATATGGGACGCCACCCCAGCATGGCTTGACAAGTGGTGCATTAGTGTGCACCCGGGATCCGAACCTGTGATCTCTCGGGCCGCCGAAGTGGAGTACACGCGCTTAAACACTACGCCGCTGGGCTGGCCTCTCAGCACATATTTATTGCTGCTTACTTTGGGCTGGGCACTGGGAACATGGATGGACGAAACAAGGTTCCTGCTATGAGGGAAACCTCATTTTAGTTATGTGCACTAGGAAAACCAGAATTTGTGCCATAGGAAAGTTCCAGCATACCATGGGGAATGTAGATGATGATACAATTTATTATGCTGGTAGGATCTAGAGAGGCTTCCTAGACGAATAGTCTAGCTGAGCCATGAAAGGAAAGTAGAGTTTTCTATTCTTTTTTTTTTATAATTTTTATTTATTTAATTTTTTCCCCCAAAGCCCCCACAGATAGTTGCATGTCACAGCTGCACATCCTTCTAGTTGCTGTTATGTGGGACACGGCCTCAGCATGGCCGGAGAAGCGGTGCGTCGGTGTGTGCCCAGGATCCGAACCTGGGCTGCCAGCAGCGGAGCGCGCGCACTTAACCGCCAAGCCACGGGGCCGGTCCAAAAGGAAAGTAGAGTTTTTAGGAGGCAGAGATGGGACAAGGAGACTTTGGGTGAAAGTCCAGTGGTTATGTGAAAAATCTCAAAATTGTCTGGGGAGGGTGGAGTGAAAGAGGCAGGAGTGGAGGGAGATAAGAAACTACATATGTTGGGCCAGCCCTGTGGCTTAGCGGTTAAGTGCGCACGCTCCGCTGCTGGCGGCCCAGGTTCAGATCCCGGGTGCGCACCGACGCACAGCTTCTCCAGCCATGCTGTGGCCGTGTCCCATATACAGCAACTAGAAGGATGTGCAGCTATGACATGCAACTATCTACTGGGGCTTTGGGGGAAAAACTAAATAAATAAAATTAAAAAAAAAAAAGAAACTACATATGTGGACCATGCAACGCTTTGCATGCCTGGCTGAGGAGTTTGAGCTCAACCCATTGGTGACAAGAAGTTTACAGACCCCTCCAAGCATGCCCCATCCTACTCCCTGGGAAAAGACCTTCATATATCCTGGGCGCTCTGAACACACACTCCTCCATTTTCAGCTCTTACTCTTCCATTCCGTATGTCAGACACTGCTTCTAGACCCCTAGTTAGAGAAGAGTCTGGGAGCTTCCCCCCGGGGCAACTTGGGTCAGCAACTCTTGCTTCTGCCCACAGGGAGCCTGGTGGATTTTCTCAAGACCTCCACAGGCATCAAGCTGACCATCAACAAACTCTTGGACATGGCAGCCCAAGTAAGGAGACTGGGGAGGGGCTGGGCATGGGCACAGGCCAGTGGGGTATGGATGTCTGGCCCAGGACTGGTGACCTGTACCTGGCCTGCAGATTGCAGAGGGCATGGCATTCATTGAAGAGCGGAATTATATCCATCGTGACCTGAGGGCCGCCAACATCCTGGTATCTGACACCCTGAGCTGCAAGATCGCAGACTTTGGCCTAGCACGCCTCATTGAGGACAACGAGTACACAGCCAGGGAGGGTAGGTATGGGATATAGGGGAAGTCTGGAGCCTCCAGGGTCGGGCTAAGCAGACCCAGGTGATCTCGCTCTGCCTCCCTCCAGGGGCCAAGTTTCCCATTAAGTGGACAGCACCAGAAGCCATTAACTATGGGACATTCACCATCAAGTCGGACGTATGGTCTTTTGGGATTCTGCTGACGGAGATTGTCACCCATGGCCGCATCCCTTACCCAGGTCAGGACCAAGGGCAGGAACTGAAAGGGTGGTGGGGAAGGGCAGCAAATTCACGTCTTTCCACTCACTTCTTCCCAGGCTCAGAATCTGAAACTTCCTAGCTGCTTCTCCTCCATTCTCTTGGGGGTGGGACTCCAACATCCCCAATCAGGTGCCACATCTCCCAGGGCTGGCTTCCATCTCTGTCGCTGGCTCTCTCTCCCTTCAATAATCCCAGCTCTTTTCTTTAGTTCTAACACAGGCAGGCTAGTGTAGGTAGAAGATCTAGCCTGGGAGGCAAGAGGCATGCCTTTTATTACCAGATCTGCCACTGATACTAACGTTCTTTTTGGTTTTGATCAGATCACTCCTTCTCGCCCTATCAGTAAAATGTGAGGTTAGAACAGTACCTGGCCCTTACTAAGCACTCAAGAGTGTCAGGTTTTATTATTATTATTTATTTATTTATTTATTTTTATTTTTTTGGTGAGGAAGACTAGTCCTGAGCTAACATCTGTTGCCAATCCTCCTCCCCTTGCTGAGGAAGACTGGCCCCGGGCTAACATCTGTGCCCATCCTCCTCCACCCTATATGTGGCACGCCGCCACAGCACGGCTTGATAAGCGGTGCGTAGGTCCGCACCTGGGATCCGAATCTGCGAACCCCTGGCTGCTGGAGCGGAGTGTGTGAACATAACCACTACGCCACCGGGCCAGCCCCTCAGGTTTTCTTATTAATCATCACTTTGGGCAGGTGACTTCACCTCTCCGAGCCTTAGTTTTCTAATATAAAAAACAAGACTATTTGTGAAAGAGCTTGTGCTCACTAAACACTGACTTCCTTTCCCTCTGAAGCTTTCCATCTAAAGAGTGAAAGAGACATGCAAACAACTAATTCCCACCCTCTCCCACCCCTCCTTCTACCTCCTGGACAAAGTTCTTTATCCCTGAATACAGCCAAGGCAGGGATGGAATTTTTTGAAAGGAACCTGCTAGGAAACTCTGGGAAAAGGAAATGGAACACAAAGACAGGGTAGGGAGGTCATGGAGCACAGTAGCCGGATTTGCAGAAGCTTCCCGCATCCCCAGAGCACTGCGCATAGAACTTTGCTCCTGGGAAGGTAAAGGCACCTTAGAAGCAGGTGAGAGTCTGAAGGAGTTCCCTGCCCTGAACTTGCCCCCTCACAGAGTCCAGGGGCAGCGGTGGGGCTAGAACCACACTCCAAGTCGTCCTACCAAGGGCCCTCACTGCTCCCTTAGAGAATTTCTCTATTAGAAGAAAACAGGCAGTGAAAGAATGATGATAAATGGCAACTGACACACGGCTTCAGGCTCAAGGAGACAATGGGGAGTAAGGGGGACCTGGGTGAACTTGCATCTGCTCCAGCAGTTGGTTGCTATTAAGACGTGGGGGCCCAAGAAGCAGAACTTTTGTTTTTTCAAGAGAAGCCAAGGCTTGAAGTTTTAGGAGAATTTGCCCATTTTCAAATATTGGTGATTGATTCAAATTGTTTAAAAACACAACAGGGGCCAAACCAAAGCAGGTCTGTGGTTTATATTTAGGCTGGGTGTAGCCTATGGGTTTGCACCGTGGACTCTAACCACAGGTGTTTAGTTCCCCAGCCTGTGTCCTCCAGTGTCCTGATTTTGAAATGTGAGGGGCCCATAGCTAGAAACCTCCTGGGGGCGGCCTGGGGAAGTGGGGTCTCTATGGACCAGGGTCAGGTCCAAAGCTTTGTAGAAGCAAAACTTCCATTTTGTTAGGACCCTATAAGAGTTTAGTCTTTGGAGACTGCCTGCCACAGTCTCTTCTCAGGAGACCGAAGGAGAAACCAGAGGCCACATGGGTCATTTAGAAACAGGAAGTGATGTTTCTGCCATGACCACGCAGTTCTCCAGAGCAGCTCCTCTTGGGGTCCACGTGCTAGGAGCCTCCCAGGGGACCCATCACAAAAGGTGGGAACTGGCCCAAAGATTATTTCCTCTGGGTTGTGGAGGGGCCTGGTGAACCTTCTCTGCCCCATGTCGGGTGTTCTTTGCTGGGGCCCAGGGTCCATCTGGCTTCCTGATGTAGCATCTCATATGGTTCTTCCCAAAGCTGGAGAAGCCTCACCATTGTCCTGGCTGTGAGCTTCCATCCTGCCCTGGGCCCTGACCACCCCATCTTTCCCCACCAAATAATAATAATCACAGATACTCTTTATGTAGCATCTCTTCTCCAGGCAGTATACTCGGTGTTTTATACACACTCTCTCATTCAATCCTCATAACAACTCTATGAGGTAGGAGCTACTATTGATTCCATTTTCCAGATGAGGAAACTGAGGCTCAAAGAGGTAAGGTGGCTCACCCAAGATTTCACAGCCAACATATGTGTGTCGTTGAGTGTTCAAGCCATAGCAGACACTCCAAGTGGAACTGCTGACATTTAGCAGGGACTGCTGGTATGGCCTTACCATTGACGAAGACCAAGATCCTTTTGGATTGGTGCTCACACCATGCAGTTGTTAAATATTCTGAACATCTTCCCTGTCTGTGGGCTTCCAAAGTCTGGAGCCTTGGGCTGGCTCCATGGCTTAGCAGTTAAGTGCGTGCGCTACGCTGCTGACGACCCGGGTTCGGATCCCAGGTGCGCACCGACACACCGCTTCTCCGGCCATGCTGAGGCCGCGTCCCACATACAGCAACTAGAAGGCTGTGCAACTATGACATGCAACTGTCTACTGGGGCTTTGGGGGGAAAAAAAATTATAAAGTCTGGAGCCTTGATGTTGTTTCTCCCATTAACCTCTAGGGATGACCAATCCTGAGGTGATTCAGAACCTGGAGCGAGGTTACCGCATGGTGCGACCTGACAACTGTCCAGATGAGCTGTACCAACTCATGATGCTGTGCTGGAAGGAGCGCCCAGAGGACCGGCCCACCTTTGACTACCTGCGCAGCGTGCTGGAGGACTTCTTCACAGCCACAGAGGGCCAGTACCAGCCCCAGCCCTGAGAGGCCTAGCTGGCTGGGGCCTGGAGCCCTCCCCCATCTAGCCAACCCAGCTCTGGGAGATAACGGTTCTTGTGTCATACCCATGTGGCCTATGAACGTACGGACTCTGCACCACGTGAATCCCGCCCATGCATGACACACACACTTCTCGTGTCTTATACACGGGTTCTGTAGTTGTGTGGGCTCTGCACATGTGTCTTGTACATGTGTGGCCTGTGCATATATGTCTTGGACACTTGTCCCTTTCTGGACCCTCCCACTTCCGGAGACCACCAGAGAGAGGAGCGAGGCCTGTGATTGACACCAGCTTCTGCTCGCCCCCTTTTCCTTTCCCCTGGTCATCAAGAAGCTCCTTGAGGGCCAGGACTTTATCTAATACCTCTATGTGCTCCTCCTTGGTGCCTGGCACACATCAGGAGCTCAATAAATGTCTGTTTGTTGATGAAGATTGTACATCTCTCTGCTCCCCACTCCCATCTCCTCTTCCTTGGGAGGGGGGAGGAGCATTCAGAAGATGGAAACTGAGTCACCCTGAATTGGGGTGAGAGATAGAATAAGGGATGTGTAAACTTTTTCCAGCCCTGCTGATGTTGGGGGCCAAGAGGAGGTCACTTGCTACTACACTTTGCTGTATGGACTTCAAACCACTACCCCAAAGGATTAAGGGTGACCATTACCCAGAACCTCCTAGGGAGTGGGTGTGTCCCAGGACTCTCCCCCCTCCCATTATATAAGGGCACTAGCATTTTTTACAGCTACGGACTCAAGGGCTATATTTGGCCTCAGATATGTTTTGATTCACTTTCAAGATGTTTTTAAACATTGAGTTAATTCACTCATTTAACAAATATTTATTGAGCATCTACTGTGTGCCAGGCATGGTTCTGGGTTCATAGGATATATAGTAGATAAAATAAACAAAATCCCTGCCCCTTTGGGGCTTACATTCTAGTAATGGAAGACAGACAGTAAACATCACAGAGAAGTAAAGGATATGTATGCTATAGGTGATGAGTGCTCAAGGGAAAACAGCAGGGTAAGGGGAATTAGGACTGTCATGTTTAGGGGAGGTTTGCAATTTTAAAGAGGGTGGTCTGGGAAGATCTCATTGAGAAGGTGATTTTCGAGCAAAGATTTGAAGGAGGTGAGGGAGTGAGGGATTGAGCCATGTGGTATGGGGGAGGGTCTGTCAGGCAGAGGGAACAGCATGAAGCAGAAGCTTGCCTGGCAACCGCAGAGAGGTAACGACAGCCTGAGGGAGGGGTATAGATCCTATGGGGCCTGGGGCCTTGTGGCCTTTGCAGGAGCCATTTTGAGGAGCCTTTGCAGGGCTTTATGCAGAGCCTGACATGATCTGACTTATATTTTAAAAGGATGGTTCTTACTGCCGTCTTGAAAATAGACTGAGTTAGCAGTCAATTTATACTACTGGTGAGATTTTGCATAAAACTCCAGATTTCTGCCTTCTCTTGAAAAAAACAGGAGGATTTGGCTCCGTCAGGCTTACCTGTCCTCATGGAGCTGAGTAGTGGCCACACTCTTCAGGTGGGGCATGAGCTCTCTCTTTGCCAAAGTCTCCTCCACTCCCTATTGCTCCCAGACAATTAAACTAAGTGTTAGTAGCTATTTATTATCACGCTCGTGCTGTTTTTCTTACAATAAAGAGGAAAATGAAATGATTTTTTGCACCCACATTTCCATTAAAAAGAGAAAATTAAAGATACCTGAAGATGGCAGTGTGTTTGAAGAAAGGTGGGGGAAATGCATATTTATTTATGAAAGCGAAAAAGAATCCAATTTTGAAAATATGCAAAGTGACAGAATCAAACTAATATAAATAATATAGTATGAATCCACTCATTTACATCACCTGCTTGATCTCCTTAGGCATCTGAGTTTGAGATTCCTGTTCTACATTTTATAAAATGCTGCCACACCCATGACTTCAACTGATCCCCACTCTCCTCCTCATTTGGACAGTGTAGCCATAGAGTCTGTGAACTTTTTATTCTCATTCTCCATTTTACAAAGAGGGAAATGGAGGTCCAGAAAGGTTCCTAGCAACACAGAAGCAGCAACACAGAACTGGGAATAGGGTGTGTTCCCTGGCCCTGGCCCTTTGCTGTTTCTATAGTAGAACTGACCGGTCTTAGATCTTCTGTTACCTTTATCATTAATGACCCCAATGCAGTTCCCAAGCGAGGAACACAAGTGTCCAAGCACTCTTTAAACTGTAAAGAGGAATAAAAATGTATCTTATTGACTATAGGACCATGAGTGAGTAACTTATTTGGCATATAGTAAGCACTCACTAAATATTAATATTGTTGTAATTGTTATTTTAATAGCCCATCATGGTGCTTTTCAGTCTTTCAGCTTTCAATAATGACCAGTTGATGACTGATCATCAGTGCAGTGGTTCTCAAGGGGAGAGTGGGGGTGGGGGTGCAATTCTACACTGCCTCCAATCCCCTCCCCCCTTGCCCCGGAGACAGTTTTGCAATGTCTGGAGACAATTTTGGTTGTCACAACTTGGGGGATGTGCTACTGGCATCTAACGAGTAGAGGCCGAGGATGCTGCTAAGCTTCCTACAGTGCACAGGATAGCCCCCTCCGATAAAGAACTATCCAGCCCAAAATGTCAGTAGCTTCAAGGTTGAGAAACCCTGCTCCAGAAGAGGACAATCAATTTCCTCCTTTTTAAAGGCACTCCTTCTGGGTGACTGCATCAGGAAGGTAGGCTTTGGAGTAAGAAAGTCTGGGTTCTGCTACTTTGTTACAGCCTCTGGTGCATAGTAGGCCTTCAAAAAGTCTGTACAGTTGAAAACTGAATTTAATTACTAATTGTGCAATTCTGAGCAAGTCACAAAGGCCTGAACTTCATTATGCTTATCTGTAAAATGGGGATAAAAAGCCCTACTCCAAAGCTGTTGTGAGGCCTGAGATAACCGAAATAACGCTGGTAAAACTATTGTACAGTACTTGGCCTCCAGCAGTTTTCTTTCGTTTGTCAGATTACCCCTCCCTCCTCCAAACTCAGGTTCTAATCCAGGTTCAGCCCTTTTGTGAGTTAAGTGACCTTGTGCAAGTCACTTTTCCCCCATAGGCCTCAGGTGATTCTTTGTAAAATTACAAAATTGACCTCTGATCACCAACCCCAAAGAGGGACTGCGAACTTTACAGACCGCTTTCCTCCCCCGGGACTAATGGTACGGTCCCCGGGCAGCTTCCCCCACCCCCCTGTCGTCGACCTTGGTACAGGCCCAGGGGGCCCTAGGCGGCCTCTCAGGGCTGCCCTTGCCCCCTGCCGAGTTCCGGGCCGTCCCTGCGCGAGCTGATTGGCTGGAGCGGTGCCCGGGCTGCGCGGCTATAGGTGATCCCGGGAGGGGATGGGCGGAGCGCGCTGGAGGCCCGCCCCCTCCCCCCCTGGGTCGGACGCTGCGGAGCCGCGGGCGGGAGGACGGACGGACCGACCGACGGGAGGGACGGGAGGCGAGCAAGATGGCGCAGACTCAGGGCACCAGGAGGAAAGTCTGTTACTACTACGACGGTGAGCCCCGGCCTCGCGGCGGGGGCGGGGCCTGGCCCGGCCGGATCCCGGAGAGGGAGGCTGAGGCGATCTGAGGGGGGAGGCTGGGCGAGGCAGGGGCGTTGAGGGAAGGCTGAGAGAGGAGGCAGAGGGGAAAGGAGATCGAGGCTGCGGGACGAGGCTGATTGGAAGGAGGTCGGGGCTGAGCGACGAGGCTGATTGGAAGGAGATCGAGGCTGAGGGAGGAGGCTGAGAGGAAAGGAGATCGAGACTGAGGGAGGAGGCTGATTGGAAGGAGGTCGGGGCTGAAAGGAGGCTGAGAGGAAGGAGGTTGGGACTGAGGGAGGAGGCTGAGGAGAGGAGATAGAGGCTTAAAGAGGAGGCTGAGAGGAAGGAGGCCGGGGCTGAGGGAGGAGGCTGAGAGGAAGGAGGCCGAGACTGAGGGAAGAGGCTGAGGCAGAGAGGGGGTCATCCAGGGAAGCCTGAGGTCATCTTGGCGGGGGGGAATCCTGAAGAAGGCTGATGTGGAGACTGAGGGGGACTCCTGGAGGGGAGGCTGGGTCTGAGGGAGGAGGCAGAATCTGATGGAGAAGGTTGCAAGGGTGTATGTTTCCTGCTGAGAAGACAAAGGTCTCCCCCGCGCCTTCCCTGCCTCCTCTGTTTTGGTGAGAGTCCTGCGGGAATCACCAACTCGTGGTCACCGGCTTCCCCTCCCCCCGCCTGCGAGCAGGGCCTGCAGTTGCTGCTGGGAAATGGGGCCCCTGGGGTTGGAGGGAGAAGGATGCAACCTATTAAAACAGACTTTTTCATGTAACAGAAATCTGTCGACCAACTTGCTCTGTTGTAGGGAGTGTTGAGGTGCTGGGGCCATGGGAGGATCAGGTCACTTCCCATCTTCGTCTCAGTCGGGAGGGGAAGACAGACAATGACGGAGAGCTGCTCTCCACTATCATGGCGGGATCAAGGAAAGCACAGAGGGGAGGCGCTCGGCCCGGCATGAGGAGTCAGGGAAGGAGGTGCCATCTCTTAGGACCTGAAAAACAGGAGTTGTTAGCCTGGCACAGGGAAGTCCAAGATAACAGCAAGTTTAGGGGTAAGAGAGGACAGCACCTTTGGAAAACAGCAGTTGTGTGTAGAGTATGGCTGAGGCCTAGATCTGAGGGCAGAGCGCAGAGGGTAGGGAGCAGGGGCCAGGGAAAGGTTGCCAGTGATGAGGCTGGAGAAGTAAATGGGGACTGGATCCTGAAGGGCTGGGCATACTGCCCTAAGGAAGTTGGACTTTATTCTGAGGGTGCTTATGAATCATTGAAGTTTTATGCAGGTTAGTGACATAATCAGATTTATACCTTAGGACAGAAATTAAATTCATGAACGCAGGGGTAGGGAAGAAGGTGAGAATCCCAAGTTTCTGGTTTGGACAGTTTGATACAGAGTGTTTGAAGGCCATGTCAGTTGATAACTGTTTTTTTTTTTTAAGAAAAATTCGTTGATATGTCTGGGGGCTATCCGAGTTTTTGGGTGTCCAGTAGGCAGTTGGCCATTCAGGTCTGCAGTTTAGAAGAGAGCAATTTTTGGTAGTCGTCAGCATACAGATGGTAATTTTAGTTACAGAAGAGGATGTGGTCACCCAAGAAGTTGTATGGGGTGCAAAGGGAAGAGGATCCAGCGTGGAATCCTAAGGAAGTGGACTGAGGAAAAGTCTAGTGCCCTTCATGCTCTGTCATAGCGCTTGTCACTGTGTATTGGAATTGCCCATTTACTTCTTCATACTTCTTACAGACAGTAAACTCCTTAGGGAAAGGGACTATGTCTTCTCTACCTTTGTATGCTCAGCCCCCAGAACAGTGCCTATCTCATAGTAGGCTCTCAATAAATACTTGTTGATTAAATGAACAAAGATACAGAGGGAATGGCCAGAGATGTAAGTGAATCCGAAAGTGTTGGGTTACAGTAGCCAAAACAGGGAGGGAGTGGCCTAGTGTTGGCAAGCACTGTTTCCTGTGCAGGGTTTGGAACTGAAGCTAGATTGCAGTAGACTGAGGAACAAATGGATGGGGGAAGAGGAGACATCAGGTTGAACCCTTTTTGAAGGAAGCTTCTCCAGGGCAGAGAGAGAGGGTTGTTGATAAAGGGGAGGTATAGTGGCTGAGAGTTGAATTTCCAAATTCTTATGGAAAATAGCCAGAGAGAAGGAGAGGTTGAAGATATAAGAGAGGGGCTAGTAATGATGGAGTTTTCTGAGACCAGGTGAGATGGAAACCAGAGCACAGTTAGGGACACCAGCCTTCAAGAGGAAGTTCCTTCGTGACAAGAGGGTAAGTGGCAAGGAAGAGTTCAAGTGTAGGTAGGTTTGAGGGGGAGAAGGTGGGGAGGAAGTTGAGGGAGTTTTCAAGATGAAGTAAGAGAATAGTCTTTTTCTTGCAAGTCGGGGAGGGCAGTTGGTAGAGTAGGAATCTTGAAGAGAGAGAGCTGTTCAATAGCTGTTGTGAAAGAGGGAGCTAGGAAAAGAAATTTGGAAGGAGTGCTGGGCGGTGGTGAGGGCCCATTTGAGGCTGGAGCCTATGACTTTGTAGCCATATTAGTTTGCACAGTTGTGATCTCCACACACTCAGTTTAAAAAGAGGAAAAGTGGAAAGATCCTGGTCTTTAGAGAAGGAGACTTCTTTTTGAGAAACTTCTTGTGAGTTTTGCAGTGCGGTCACTAGCTTGGGACTCAGATTTGGCTCTGCCACTCAGAAGCTTTGCAGTATTGGGCAAGTCACTTTACCCTTCCAGGCCTCAGCTCACTCTCCTATAAAACTGAAAAATTATGAAAATGGGGAAAAGCTCTTTAAAAGTTTAAAAGTAGTATCTAAGTAAAAAGGATTATTTCTTTTAAGTCTTTCAGCAACCTGGTTAAAAACTCTTAAGAAAATGATGGTGTCTCTGGTCCCTACCCTCAGGTACTCCCTTAGCCTTTTAGATAAGGTATCTTAGTTCCCCAAGTCTAAGCCTTGGCTGGATCCACTCTTTTTTTTTTTTTTTTTTTGTGAGGAAGATCAGCCCTGAGCTAACATCCATGCTAATCCTCCTCTTTCTGCTGAGGAAGACCGGCTCTGAGCTAACATCTATTGCCAATCCTCCTTTTTTTTCTCCCCAAAGCCCCAGTAGATAGTTGCATGTCATAGTTGCACATCCTTCTAGTTGCTGTACGTGGGACGCGGCCTCAGCATGGCCGGAGAAGCGGTGCGTCAGTGCGTGCCCGGGATCCGAACCCGGGCCGCCAGCAGCGGAGTGCGCACACCTAACCGCTAAGCCACGGGCCGGCCCCTGGATCCACTTTTGATAAGGCAAGGGAGTTGCTAGGGATCAAGGCGCATGCCAGAGACGTGGGTAAGCAGGAATCCATTATATAACATAGTAATGGCCACATGACTACTGACTGCCCACAAATTGGGTCTGCATCTAGATGTCTCAGCCAATGCCTTGAGAACCTATTCTACCCTTCCCCATGGCTGATAAGGTTGTCTGAGGGGCCCTGGGAACAAACTCTTCTGCCTGCCTCCCCTGCTACTGCATGTCAAAGTCTGTGTCTTTGTGGGACAGGGTCCCTATTGAGTGCCACTACGTGCTGTACTCTGGCTTGTGGCCCTTGCTGAGAGCACAGTCCCTGCTCTCAGAGGCCTCACTAAGATAGACAATGAAAAGATATTAGGTAAAAATCAAGGAAATCTGAATGAAGCATGGACTTTTAGCTAATGATAATGTATCAATATTGGCTTATTGATTGGGACAGATACTTCTCATTTTACTAATGTAAAATGTTGATAATAGGGGAAAATGGGGGTGGGGTATTTGAGAACTCTCTGTACTATCTTTGCAATTTTTCTGTAAATCTGAAATTGTTCTAAAAATAAAGTCTGTTTAAAAAGAGAGAGAGAAGAGGATGAGATCCTAAACATCCAACTGTTTAGAAGTTTCCCGTTATCCCAGGCCATGTCTTTGACAAAGAGAATTGGAGTGTGGCTTGGATGCTGTTGGTGGCATTCCCCACAGTGCATTGCTCCCTGGAACGAAGCCGCCTGTTTCTGGTGCCACCAAACCACAATGCATAAGAGGTTGGGACTTTTTTTTCACTGGTGCTGAAAGATCTGCCTCATCCTGATGGAATTCTAAGGAGAATCTTTGGGTGTGCAGTTCACTCAATTTTGGAATATTGTTCTGGGAACTTTCTACCAAGTAGACTCACAGAGCCCTCTGGATTAAGTGCAAACTGAAGTAGGTACCTGGGAAATCCAATGTAGCTTTTAGCATACTGGATTTGGAGTCAGAAGAGTTGACTCCTGGATCACTCATTAGCTGTGTGATCTTCAGCAGGCACTTAGCTTCTCTGAGTCGCAGTTCAATTCCTTGAATCTATTGAGCCTCTATGATGTACAAGGCATACTGGTCCTTGCCTTCATGGAGCACCCAGTCTTGTGGATATAAATAGATATGTAAATAATTCAGATACAAAACAAAATTAAGTGCCATATCCAAATTGCATGTGGAGGAAAAGACCGTTTATTCTGATCAGGAATATGTTTGGAGCTTGAGCTGGGCTTTGTCATATGAGGATCATCAGAGAAGGGACGTTCCAGGTCAAAGGAACAGTCTGGTCAAAGGATACTTTGGTGTGAAGGTGAATGCCGTGTTCAGGATGCTGATAATAATCTAGTGTTTAGAGCAGAGATTGGCAAACTTTCTGTTGAAACTTTGATAGTAAATATTTTAGGCTTTGCGTGCCATATGGGTGGGTCTGTGTGGCAACTGTTTAACTGCTCAACTCTACCGTTATAATGTGAAAGCAGCCATCGATGATATATAAACTAACCGGCATGGCTGTGTTCCAGTAAAATTTTATTTACAAAAAACAGGCAGCCAATTGTATCTGGCCCAAGGGCCAGTTTGCTTACTCTGGTCTAAAGCAGAGAGAGGGGAGAGAGAAAAGCGAGCGCCTGTTCCCCAGTAGCTTTGGAGTGAACCCCTCATACTGTGTAGTGCCTGTGGGTTCCAGGGGAAGAAACTGGGCTACACTGACATCCTTTAAGCGTTGGCCTTACCAGGGTCCCCTGCTTTTTTTTTTTTCTTTTGGAGTTACCCTTCCTCAAGGTGGGTGAGAATCTCGGAGACTAGAATGAATTAGAAAGAGACTTTGCCTAGGAGTTTGTTTTAAAATTCCTGGGTTCTCCTGGGAGTATGTGTCTAACTGTGTCACTGAAACTGTCACTCTTTCTTCTTCAGGGGATGTTGGAAATTACTATTATGGACAAGGCCACCCAATGAAGCCTCACCGAATCCGCATGACCCACAATTTGCTACTTAACTATGGTCTCTACCGAAAAATGGAAATCTATGTGAGTTACTGGGAGCTCCACCCCTCCCTAACCTCATCGGCTCTGGTTCCCCATATGTCATTCATTATCTCATTTTTTCAACTACTCATTCATCAAACATGAGTTGAATGACTATTATGTGGCAGACATTGTAAATGATAGAGATTCTGTTTTTAAGGAGTTCACTCTAGTGCTGGAGGCTGACATTTACGCAAATAAGTAGGACATGTACTATGAAGTGTAAGTGCAACAATTAAAAAATGCACAAGATGCAGAGATAATGAGGAGCCTTGGAATGTTTCCTAGAGATGATATCTGAGCAGAGTTTTAAAGATTGAATAGAATTTAGCCTGCAGTTCAGGAGGGGACTGGCATTCTAGGCCAAGGGAAGAACATACACAAAAAGGCAGAGAGGTAAGAACAGTATGGTGTGTTTGGGGAAAATATAAGTAGTTCAGTGTGCAAGTATTGCTGTAGTGTAAAGTTCACAAGTATGAGTGAGGGGAGCTAGAGCTGGAGAGGTCAGCAAGGATTGGATGTACTGTGCTAAGCAACTCTGATGGGCCAGGGTCAAAAACTCCAGTGCCTAAAAAAAGAGTGATCAGGACTGTGTTGAACTAGACACCAAGTCTCTAGTTACTAGAGACTTATCTAACCTCTTGACTCAGCTCCAGCTGATTTTTGCCCCATCTTCCAGTTTTTAAAGAGAAGCTAGAAATCGAGATTATTGTGTAAAATCTCCCAGGTTTAAAATGTTGGCCTAAATTTTTTTTAAATGTATACAAACAGGGGCTGGCCCCTGTTTAACCTAGCGGTTAAGTGTGCGCACTCCGCTGCTGGTGGCCTGGGTTCGGATCCAGGGCGCGCACCGATGCACCACTTGTCCGGCCATGCTGACGCAGCATCCCACATACAGCAACTAGAAGGATATGTAACTGACATACAACTATCTACTGGGGCTTTGGGGAGAAAAAGGGAAAAAAAAAAAAGGAGGAGGATTGGCAAAAGATGTTAGCTCAGGGCCGGTCTTCCTCAGCAAAAAGAGGAGGATTGGCATGGATGTTAGCTCAGGGCTGATCTTCCTCACCAAAAAAAAAAGTGTATACAAACAAAAACACGTCAGTACATCTGTGGACCAAATTTGGTCCAGAGGTTCCCCGTTTGAATCTCTTCTGGAGACAGTGAAAAGCAAGTGAAGGATTTTAAATGAAAGAGAGATAGGAACAGGCATGCATTTTAGAAGCTGGGAAGCCAGTTCAGAGGCTATTGCAAGGGTCCAAATGAGAAAACAAAGAGGGGCTGGGGGCCCATGTTGCCTTATGGCTAGAGCATAAGAGTCTGTTGTTAAAGCCTGTGCTGACAGCTTAAGTAACCTTGGCAACAACAGTATCCTTCCTCACCATTCCAGAGACTGAAAGGAGATGAGTGTTATGTCCTACATGGCCGTGTCATGTCTCTAGAGCCACTAGAGGCAGCTAGGGAAGCAAGGAGGGAAGGTAGACAGAGGAGCAGACAGACCTTGGGACCAGAGAGCTTTTTCAGGTGTAAAGGGCAGCTGGGAATGAAAAACAAGGTAGCAGTGGTTTCTTCAGGGAGCAGCCTAGCATTTAGATAAAGAGGTTACCTAATGTGGAATAGTAAGCACCAAGACCTTCCAGAGCTGTCTGTTGCACATCTACGTCATGCTAATCTGGCCCCAACTTGCCTCCTTTCCTGCCACTCCCCCCCTCAACCTCCCAGTCAGCCAGATCAGATTCTGCCTCTTTCCACACCATCCTGACTGGAAGGATTATTTACTCTACCCAGTCATATCTTACTCATCTTCAAGAGTCACCTCAAATCCTATTTCTTTCTTTCATTCAGAAGATTTTTGTTGAGAGCTTGTTATACCCCAGGGACTATATTAACTTCCGTGAGAGATATTGAGATATTAAAAAGTGGATTCTATCGTCAAGTGAGAGGAAAAATAAACTAACATTTATTGAAGATTGCTAGGTGCCAGGCCAGGGCTACCTGTTACTTCGTGTAATCTTTATAACAACCCTAACTTATGGATGAGAAAACAAGCTCAGAGAGGATAATTAACATACCCAAAGTCACATAGCTATTAACAGATAAGCTAAGACTCCAACTCAGATCTCTCTAATTCCATCGTCTCTGTCTGTCTATCTGTCCTTATTTCCTTCCTGAACAATATCTTAACAAGAAGTTTGGAGGTAGATGGTCTCAGGGTTTTTTTTGGCTATGTCATCAGGGACCCAGGCTTATTGCATCCTTCTGCTCAGCCATCCTTAGGTTATGTGATTTCATCATTGTGTTTTTTGCCTTGAAGTCACATGATGACTGTCTCAGCTCCAAGTATCATGTCTTCATACAACAGAATCCAAAGAGGAGGGGAATGGGCAAAATGGGTCACTCTGCAATGTCCCCACCCCACACTCTCCCCCCCCTTTTTTTTTTTGCTGAGGAAGATTTACCTTGACCTAACATCTGTACCATCTTCCTCCATTTTGTCTGTAGGTGGCCACCGACGAGTGGTATAGGTCTGCACCCGGGAACTGAACCTGGGCCACTGAAGCGGAGCAGGCTGAACTTAACCATTAGGCCACGGGGCTGGCCCTCACACTCCCCTTTTTATTAAACAGGAAAACCCTTCCCAGAAGCTTCCCAAAAGATTTCGCCTTAAATCTCGTTGGGTCATTTGCCATCTTTAGACCATTCACCCACTATTGGCTTAGACTAATCGTTGACCCCTGGGGCTGGGTGCATTAACACCCAACCAAATTGAGATCTATTACCAAGAAAGAAGGGAGAGAATGGGTCTTTGGGAAACAACCAACAGTGGCTGTCATAGGAAATTAATAATACCTTATTGGAAATGACTTCATATGTGTGTATTCTTTTTGTAAACTTCTAAAGCAAAACCCCAATATAATCTTCCGAAATATCTAGACCTTGGTCTCTTGAACATGATCTTTTTCCTTCTCAGGCCCTACCTCTCCACTGAGTGTGAAGCTTTGCTCCTGTTCCCCCGGCAGTGTTTCTCTGCATTCATCCATTCTATCCTCTCCTTTCTCTGGGCTGTGATCCTAGCATTCCTTTCCCAAAGCACAGATAGCCATATTAGTATCTGTCCTGAAATTCTGATCGCTTTTGCGAGTCCATGCTGAAAGAAGCTCCTTAGACTTCTCACAGAAGATGCTGTATTACATCTGTCTCTGTACCTGAAGGAGACATGCTGAGGTCTATTTCACAAAATTTCTCCCTCTTTGGTCCCTCCCCCAATTCTGTCTCCACACATCTGAATAATCTTGCCCAGGATCGACATGTCGCTTGTCATCCGGGCACCTTCCTATTTACATAATCAAGAATCCTGCTCTCTTCCTTGCCTTGGAGGCTAATTTTGTATATTCTCAGCCTTCTTATTCATCGCCTTCTGTTCTTTTGTTCTTTTTTTAAAAAATGTTTTTATAAAATGTTGAGTAGATAGGAGAGAATTTTTATAAAATATACGTAAGCTATAGAGAATCACATTACAATTAATACCACCTAGTTTAAGAAAAGAAACATTTCTGTGACTGCCAAGGCCCCTGTATGCCCTTCCCTTATCCTAACTTTCTTCTTCCCCAGAGTTAACCTTTGCCCTGAATTTAGGGTTTATTATTTCCTTGCTTTTCTATAATTTTACCAGTATGTATTCTTAAACAATACGTGTTTTAATGTTACATAAATGGAGCCATACAATATTTATTATGTGACTTTCCTTTTTTGCTCAACATGTTCCTGAGAGTCATACATGTTGATGGATGTAGTTGTATTTATTTTCACTGTCTTTCATTGAAAAAATATACTACCGTTTGTCTATTTTATTATTGATGGGCATTTGGTTTTTTCTAGTTTGGGCCTATTACAAACACTGCTACTGTGAACGTTCTTGAACACGTTTCTTAGTGCACATATGCTAGAGTTTCTCTAGAGGGTATACTACGAGTAGAATTGCTGGGTCAGAATGTTTGCAGAGTCACCCTTATTAGATAATGCCAAAATGGTTTCCAGTTGCCAGCAGTGTAGAAGAATTGTAGTTGCTCAAAGTCCTTGCCAACACTTTATTTTATCATATTTAAATTTTCTTTGCCAGTTTAGGTAGGCGTGAAATGGTATCTTATTATTGTTTTAATTTATATTTCCCTGGTTACTAATGAGGTTGAGGATATTTTTATATGTTTATTGGCCATTCAGGTTTCCCTATTGAAGTTCCTGTTTAAGCTTTTTGCCCATTTTTCTATTTGATTATCTTTTTGTTTGTTTGTTTGTTTTTGTTTTTGTATTAATTGGACCTCAGATACACAGAATGTGCATAAACAATATATAGTATTCATTTACTTGTTTTTGAATTTTTTAAAAAAATATGCTATATGTAGTCTTCTGGGCTTTACTTTTATCACACAATATTATGTTAGTAAAATCCATCCACCTTGTTACATATAGGTATGGTTCTTTCATTTTTCTCTGCTGAATAATATTTTATAATGTCAGTATACTGCAAGTTATCCATTCTCTCATGATCTTAATTTGTATCTAATTTTTTAATGTTAGGAACAGTGCTACTGTGAATCTTCTTGTCTGTATCTCTTAGTGCATATATGCAAAAATTTCTTTTGGCTTTTTCTCTAGGAGTGGAATTGCTGGACTGTAGGGTATGTGACTATTAAATGCCAAGTTGCTTTTCAGTGTGGTTAAATGAATTTATACACCCACTGGCAGTGTATGAGAGATACCTTGATTCACATCCTCTTCTACGCTTGGAATTAGACTTTAAATTTTGCCAATCAAATGGGTGTAAAAAAATATGTAATTGTGGTCTTGATTTACATTTCACTAATGACCAATGAAACTGAGCATCTCTTCATGTGTTTGTTAGCCATTTATATGTCCTCTACTCTGAAATGTCTTTTCATTTCTTTTGCCCGTTTTCCTCTTGGGTTGTTTGTTTGGCTTTCTTATTCTTATCAATTTATAGTAGTTCTTTATATATTCTGGTTTATATAGTCCAATGTCAGTATATTGCTATAAACATCTTCTATTCTGGTTTTGTCTTTTCGCTGTAATGTATTTTTAATGAACAGAAAATCTTAATTTTAATAGTCATATTTATTAATTGTTTCCTTTATACGTGCTTTTTGTGTCTTAAGAAATCCTTCCCAATCCTTAAGGTATTCTCCTACGCTAATCTTTTAAAGGCTCTATAGGTTTGCCTTTCACATATAGGTGTTTGCTATATCTAGAACTGGTTTTTCATTATGGTTTGAAATAAAATCCACTGAAATTTTTTCCCTTTATTGTCCCAGCTGATTTATTGAAATGTCTATTTTTTCCCCGCTGATCTTAGTGCCACCGCTTTTATGTATGAAATGTCCATGTTTATTCATTCATTGCATAAGTACTTATTAAGCCCCTACTTTGTGCCAGGCACTATGTATGGGGATGTTTCTGAGCTCTATGTTGTGGTGACTTGGTCTGTCTGTTGACCCATATGCCAGTACCACAGTGGCTTAATTATAATAGCTTTTTATTGTCTTGATAGCTAGTAGCATAAGTTCTCCTGCTTTGTTGTTCTTTTAAAAAAAAAAAGTGACTTCCTATTTGCCTTTTGTACTTCTATATAAATTTTAGAATTAACTCGTCAAGTGCTACAAACAAATCTACTGAGATTTTGGTTGAAATTTCATTGGATCTATACATCATCTTAGAATTGGTATCTTGAGAATATTAAGCCTATGAGTCCATGAACATGGTATATCTCCATTTATTTGGGTCTTTTTAAACGTCTTATATAAAGATTCCTGTATGGTCTTCATTGTGAAATATAACACATGTACAGAAAAGTAAAACAAATATGCAGTTTAACAAATTGGTATAAAGTAAACATACATGTAAACACCAAATAGTTCAAGAAATAGAACATTGCCAGTACCTCAGAAACCTACATCTATCCCTTCCTGATCACAGCTTCTTCTCTTTTTGCAGAGGTAACCAGAATCTTGATTTTTCTGTTAATTTCTTCCTTGCTCTTCATCATAATTTAACTACCTAAATATGCATCCCTAAACAATATAGTTTAATTTTGCCAAACTTGATGTAAATGGAATTGTACAATGTACAGTTTTTGTTGTAGCTGTAGCTTGTTAATATTGCTGTGTAGTATTTCATTGTAGAATATATCACAATTTGTCCATTCCACTGTTCATGGGTAGTTGAGATTTTGGCTATCAATATAAAGTTTTATAATTTTCTCCATAAAGGTCATGTACATCTTTTATTGGATTTTTTTGCAAGTACTTCATTTTTTAATGCTATTGTAAATTGTATCTTTTTTAAATTTTATTTTTTATTTACTGGCATACAGAGATACAATGAAGTTCTTTTTTATTTAAACATATATCCAAAGTCTCTGTAGATCTGATTTGTTTGTATGGGCTCTCACTCCTGGTGCTTTGTTTCCTTGTGTGTTTTGTGATTTTTGACTATGAGGTCATATTTCTTGGAACTTTGCACTGGCCTGGGATGAAGATTGGTTCTTAGAGCGAGATTTGCTGTTATTTTGTAAAAGAGGCAGCTTTTGAGATGGGCTTTGTCCTTCAGAAATTTGAGATAGAGTTGAATTTCAAATAGTAGGAAGAGCGTGATCACAGACACTGTGGTAGGAAGCTCTGTAGGTCTTGTTGAGGAAGAGTTGTTTGTCTGGAGTATAATATTTATGAAAGAGGGCAGGGGGAAAATATATTGGAAAAGAAATCTTGCAGAGTTCCTTGATTGTCATGTCAGAGTTTAGAATCTTTTGTAACTAGGGAGTCATTGAATGTTTTAGAGCAGGGCATTGACTTTTTAAGATTTTTGTGACGCAACTATGGAAGATGGATTGGAAGAGGAAAAGGCTGGATATAAATGGGACCAATTAGGAAGCCAAAAATAATCCAGAAGTTAATTTATTGTGGCAACAGATATTTATTGAGCACCTGCTAAGTGCCAGGCACTGTGCTAGTTGCTTAGAATAAAGACAGACCTGCTCCTAGCCTCCCAGAGACCAAGCAAATGCAATTTCTTTTCTTTTTTTGGTGAGGAAGACTAGCCCTGAGCTAACATCCGTTGCCAATCCTCCTCTTTTTTGCTGAGGAAGATTGGCCCTGGGCTAACATCCGTGCCCGTCTTCCTCCACTTTATATGTAGGACGCCTGCCACAGCATGGCTTGATAAGCAGTGCGTGGTCCATGACCAGGATCTGAACCTGCGAACCCCGGGCCGCCGAAGCAGAGCGCAAGAACTTAACCACTATGCCACCGGGCCAGGCCTGCAAACACAATTTCTATGCGGTTTGAATGTGATGGTAAGGTGAAGTCCCTACAGGGTTCTCAGGGGAGCACTTCAGAGAGTTATTTAAGACTCTAGGGGTCCAGGACAGCTTTCTGGGGAAATTAACTTTTTGATTGTATTCTAAAGGTTGAATAGAGGATGTGAAGAGAATAGTATTCTATGCCATATAGCAAGTGCAAAGGCCTAAAGATAAGAGAGAGTTCCTTTGGAGGATTGCAAGTAAAATTGTGCTTGGAAGATTGGTACAATCAATGCATGAGATAAATTCAGCCCCTCAGATGTTTTTGTTTAACCCAGAGAGTGTTGTTAAGAACTTCATGTTAGTGGCTAACCTTTGAAAAAATGAAATTTAACCTGAAAGACTGGTAATTGGGCCCAAATTCCTTGATGTTAGTAATCAGCTAGAGCTGTGTAAAGGCTGGCTCTCTGTTCTCCAGTTTTTTGTTTATTTGTTTATTTTAAGCACCAAGTTAGCTAAACTGCCTGGCCCTTAAAAGTGCTTTCAATTTGGTGTTCCCTGGGCTAGAGCATAAAATGTTTAGAGGGATCCTAGAGAATGAGCAGGAACCAGATTATTTTTGTTTTCCAAGCCAGATTAAAGAGTTTGAGCTTGATTTTGTAAGTAATGAGGCCTCTGAAGGGTTTTTAAAGGGGAATGACATGATTCAGTTTGAGTTTTAGACAGATTACTCTGACTGTAGGATTGAGAATAAATTAACAATTGTTAAGGTTGCGGCTGGGATACCAGTTAGGAGATTGTTGCTACGATCCAGGCAAAAATGTGGTAGCCTGGGGATGCAAGTGGACAGATTTGACAGATATATTGGCGGTAGTTTCAAGAGAAGTTGAATGTAGTAGAGGAGGAAAGAGGGATCAAGAGTGATACTCTGGCTTCTGTCTTGAGCAGCCGGGTGAGTGGTGGTGAGAATAGGAAACCTGGAAAGAGGAGCATAGGAGACATAAGGTGGTGGATGCAGTCTAGATTATGGAGGTATAATGAAAAAGATTGGCAATGAGTTGAAATGGAAGGCAAGAAAGGGTCGAGTTAAAGATGACACTTAGGTTGTCAGCCAGAGTGGATGTTGGTATCATTAACAAAAATTGTACAGTCATGCGTCAGTTAACAACAGGCATACGTTCTTATACAAACCTAGATGATACAGCCTACTGCACACCTAGGCTACGTGGTACTAATCTTGTGGGACCACTGTCTTATAGGTGGACTGTCGTTGACTAAAATGTTGTTATGTGGTGCATGACTGTAAAAGACTGGTTCTGGAAGTTAAGTTAAATTTGAATGCCTCTAGGCTCTCAACAACAAATTGTTAGGTCCAGTTGAATTCGAAGTGCCTCTAGGATTCTGGGAAGTTTTTGGAATTGAGAATCTGGAGTTCAGAACAGAAATCAAGATGGAGTGAGAGTTTGGGCAGTCATCTATCTAGAAGGGATGGTCAAAGTGGCGCTTTGACGACATTGGGTCAAAGGCTTTGACAAGAGGGTAAAGGGCTTAGTATAGTAAAAACAACTTTGTATTTGGAGCCAAGTCTTGCTTCTTTCACTAGAGGTGTTTTTTATAAAACAATATCCGTCTTTCAGTCTTATGTTCTTCATTATATTGAGGATTAAATGAGAGTCAAATAGCACCCAGAACCAGACCTCTGGATTCCTGTTCCAGCTTACTAGCTGCGGAACCTTGGACAAATTACTTAACCTCTCTCTGCTGCAGTTTCCTTACTGCAAAGTGAGGATAAGGATAGTATGAACTGTAAAAGGTTGTTGCAAGGATCATATGAGATACCGTGTAAAGTGCCTGAAACAGTGGCTGGCACAGAGTAAACGCTCAATGTTAGTTGTGTATTGAAAATACTTTATAAACTAAAGTATTGGTAAGTAGAAAAGAAGAGGGTCATCTTTGAAGACCTACTTTTAAGGGATGAGAGGAAGAGAAGAGAATTTTTAAAAAGAGGGAAGGATGAATCAGAATGTTGGGATAACCAGAAAATTACTTTGTGAAGGAAGTTTTAATGGGAGGATGTGATCAGAATTGTTGGTGTGATGATGATTTATAAAGGATTTCCCATCTATTTCAGTTATTATTAGTTACCCCTTTTTCTTGAATTCTTGGAGGCATTTGGCCTATAATTAGATATTGTTATATTTAATATTAAAAAGAAGCAATAATTTGTAAAGTGCTTCATAATTTACAGAGAGATTTAACAATCTCATCCAATTCTCACAACTTCCCTATAAGGTAGATGTTGTTTTCCTTACTTATTAGTAAATGAGGAAATTGAGGCTCAAGGGATGGACTTGCCTAAGCAGGAGAACTTGAGTTGCAGTCTACGTCTTCTGATATTGAATCTCCTTCGATAATCTTATTTGCCTAATTAGATTGTAAGTTTCTTGAGGCCTGAATGTAATTAGTAATTTCTTTTTATCCTTTACAGCACCTAGCTCAGTGCTGAGCAGATGTAAGTATTCAAGCTAGATTGAGTGAAGACTGGCAGCAGTAAAAAATAACATGCCCTTCCTCCCCTCTGCCCTCTAGCGCCCTCACAAAGCCAATGCTGAGGAGATGACCAAGTACCACAGTGATGACTACATTAAATTCTTGCGCTCCATCCGCCCAGATAACATGTCTGAGTACAGCAAACAGATGCAGAGATGTAAGTCCATTCTTTTCCCTTCCTACTCTCAAGCCCCCAGTTGAATCGCCCTTTCAATTGGAGAGGCCCACCCTGCCTTCCCTTGTACCTCCCATTCAGCTGACCCCGATTTCCCCTGCCTCCCAAGAGTGCCAAAGTGCTGCTTTTTTCTCAAGTCTGATTTTCATCATTTCCTGATTATAGGGAATAGTGATTGAACTTTGTCTAAAGGTTCATAACACTGTGAACTAGGTTCATAACTATATAGAAAACCGTAATTGTTGTAATGGAAAAGCACTGACCTGGGAGGGGGAGACAGCAGATATAGGTCCCAGCTCTGACTCTTAACTGACTGAGCAAGTCACTTCCTCTCGGATTTGTCTTTTGTGAAATAGACTAATGTCATCCCTTATAACAGTAAGTGCTCTCGCTTTATGACTATTAATTAGTTTTGTTTTTTATTTTTTTGAAAGTTTTGGTATTTTATTGGATTTTTGCACAATATCCTTTCCTTTATCATGCATATTACTTGAGAATTTAGCAGCCACTTAGGACAGACTCTAGATGATGTAATCTTTGAGTTGAGATGATTCTACCCCTGCCCCCTGGGACTTGAAACTCAGAACAGGGGCCGGCCCCGTGGCTTAGCGGTTAAGTGCGCGCGCTCCGCTGCTGGCGGCCCGGGTTCGGATCCCGGGCGTGCACCGACGCACCGCTTCTCCGGCCATGCTGAGGCCGCGTCCCACATACAGCAACTAGAAGGATGTGCAGCTATGACATACAACTATCTATGGGGGCTTTGGGGGAAAAAAAAAGGAGGAGGATTGGCAATAGATGGTAGCTCAGAGCTGGTCTTCCTCAGAAAAAAAAAAAAAACTCAGAACAGATCCCATCTCAGAAGCCACACTCAGTTTGGGGGAATTATGGGGATTATTTTAGCTGTGGGGGGAAAATTTGTTCAAATTTGGGAAAAAACTATCATATCTGACTTCTCCCTTGTGTTATTTTATTTTACTTATTTATTTATTTTTATAATTTTATTTATTTATTTTTTTCCCCCAAAGCCCCAGTAGATAGCTGTATGTCATAGCTGCACATCCTTCTAGTTGCTGTATGTGGGACGTGGCCTCAGCATGGCTGGAGAAGCAGTGCGTCAGTGCGTGCCCGGGATCCAAACTCGGGCCGCCAGCAGCGCAGCGCGCGCACTTAACCGCTAAGCCACGGGGCCGGCCCTCCCTTGTGTTATTTTAGAAATTATCTCTTAGCACCTAAGATTTTGTACAATAAAACAGTGTAGCAGCATTGTTGATAAGAAGTTTTAATTAGTTTATGACAGTTTATTTTGAAATATCAGGAAATCTGTGGCACTTGTCTGTTGCCACTAGTCACAAGGTAGTCTGATTCCCAAGGCGGAAAGTTACTTATTCGTTACAATAATTGTGCAGTGGTTATGATTATAGAACCATAGACACCTTCTTTGAAGCATTAAGCTTCTTTGCCACCCACAACTCCAGGAGCTGCTGTCCCCTCTAAGTGAGGTATTTACTCTCTGAATTAGCAGGGTCTTATTTCCTTCCAAGGTGAGACAAATTTATTCCTTTGCTCTAGATGGCTTTAGGGGTTTCCATAACCTATTTAGGTCAGCCATCAGGCTCCCCTCTCAGCACAGAGTGCTCTCATTAAAGAAGCAGCTTGGTAATGAAGCAAGAAAATGAGCTTTGATGTCTTGATTTGAATCCCTTAGCTCTGTCACCTTAGCTGTGTGTTCTTGGGTAAGTCTCCTAGCCTCTTTGAGCCTTGTTTTCCCTTCTTTAAAAGGAAGACCATAGTACCTCTTTCATAGTGGAGCTTGTCAGGGAGAAATAAGATAATGTATTCAAATCACCGACTGTCAATGAATGGTAGCTTTTGCTCTTATGACTTACGACTTTTGTTATTTTCAATTTCTGTCAAGGCAGACAAAATATTAGGCCCTCTGGAGTGTTCAGGTTTGGCTCTGGCTCCAAGTTTCCTCCAATTTTCCTGAAACCAGCATTCTAAAGTTGTGCATTAAAAAATTAGGGGCCAGCCCTGTGGCTTGGCGGTTAAGTGCGCACGCTCCGCTACTGGTGGCCCGGGTTCAGATCCTGGGCATGTACCGATGCACCGCTTCTCCGGCCATGCTGAGGCTGCGTCCCACATACAGCAGCTAGAAGGATGTGCAACTATGATGTACAACTATCTACTGGGGCTTTGGGGGAAAAAAAAAAAATTAGGTCTGGGGGCTGGCCACGTGGCATAGCAGTTAAGTGTGCGCACTCTGCTGCTGGCGGCCCGGGTTCGGATCCCAGGTGTGCACCGATGCACTGCTTGTCAGGCCACGCTGTGGCGGCGTCCCACATAAAGTGGAGGAAGATGGGCACGGATGTTAGCCCAGGGCCAATCTTCCTCAGCAAAAAGACAGGATTGGCATGGACGTTAGCTCAGGGTTGATCTTCCTCACAAAAAAAGAAAAAGAGAAAAATTAGGTCTGGGAGCCAGCCCTGATCGCCTAGTGGTTAAAGTTCGGCACTCGCTGCTTCGGCAGCCTGGGTTCGGTTCCCGGGTACGGAACCACACCACTCACGTGTCAGTAGCCATGCTGTGACAGCAGCTCACATAAAAGACCTAGAGGGACTTAGAACTAGAATATACAACTATGTACTGGGGCTTTGGGGAGGGGAAAAAAAAAAGAGGAAGATTGGCAACAGATGTTAGCTCAGGGTGAATATTTCCCAGCAAAAAAAAAAAAAGAATATACTAAAACCTTAAAAAAAAAGAAAAATTAGGTCTGAGATTTTCTCTCATTGAAGATGAGGGTAGGAAGGATGCGGCTCTCTGAGGACTTCAAGGCACCTTACTGACTCGATTCATAGAGTTATAGAGAGATGTCACTTAGTCCAGTGCTTCATAGCCAAGGGACTCTACAGAGACAATAACGGGTGTAAGAGCTGAGCTCTTTTTTCGTATTTAACAACACCTAAGTAGGAAATTATACCTGTAATAAGACCAAATAAGTCAGGTTTCCTTGCTCTTGGCTAGAATGTAATAAACATTTTATGGTCACTTTGAGACTTTGAGAACCTTGATCAGAAGTTCTGACCTAATATTTAATTAGTTAAAATGGGAACATGAATAAATGTAGTTTTTTTTTCTTTTGCGGAGGAAGATTTGCCCTGTGCTAACATCTGTTGCCAATCTTCCTCTTTTTTTTTGCTTGAGGAATATTAGCCCTGAGCTAACATCTGTACCAATCTTCCTCTATTTTTTGTATGTGAGATGCTGCCACAGCATGGCTGGTGAGTGATGTAGGTCCATGCCCAGGATCTGAATCCATGAACCTGGGCCACTGAAGCGGAGTGCAAGAAACTTGAACCACTCGGCCATGGGGCCAGCCCCTAAATGCAGTTTTTTTTTGGCAGATAGTCTGTCAGAACACAAGGGTTATGGTGGAAACATGGTAAAAGGGATTTATGGTGGTAGAATTTGGAGACATTCTCATCCCATTTTGTAGATGTATAAACTGAGACCCAGGGAGGTGAAATGATTTTCCCAGGGTCACACAGCAATGTGGTAGTAGAATGGAGAATGGAACTCTAGGCTTCTGATTCTGGAGTATTTTTAAATATGTTGCATATAAAATAATTCAGACACACAAAAAAAGTATAAAAAATAATATAATGAACATCATGTACCCACTACCAGCCTAAGAAAGAAAACATTACCAATACAATTAAAGCCCCCTGGTGCCTCTCCTTGATCACATACCCTTCCCCGCTCTGCCGTATTTCCACCACCGCCCAGGTATAAGCACTATCCTGAAGTCAATGGTTAATCCCATGCATCTCTTTCTGCAATATGCTTTTTACTGCCTTCTCTACCTACCTCTGCTCCCCCATCTCTCGCCCAATATTGCTCCCCTTCAGTCTAAAGCCTGCCTAAGAATGAGAAAAGTATTTAGAGTGGGAAGAGGGAAAACTCATAGAAAAGTCCTCCCTAGCCTCATAGAGTAGGCCAAGTGAGGGTCTCCTCTCTCATTTTCCTCCCTTTCCCTCTCTAATCACACAGCTCGTTGAGCTGGGAATAATGGGCTGGCCATTTGAGCCACATGTTGGTTTGGGGCCTGAAGGAAAATATCTTTTTCTTGTGTCTGAAACACCCATTTCCTCCCATGGGGGCTCTACATCCCAAATGAGAGTATAAGCAAAACTTTGGAAACCCAGGGAGGCCAAGCCAACTGAAGGAGGAAGCAGCCGGAGGGGTAAATTGCTTGCCAATGGATAAATAGCCTGGCCCCAGGGACCAAAGTTCTTATTGACACAGCCTCCCAGTGTTTACCCGGGAAGTGGGGGAGAGAGTCTACCCCCTTATGCAGGCTACACTTCTTGGAGCACTTGTCTTGGCAGGGCACCCAACCAGGGCACCCTCCAAGTTTAGGGCAATGCCACAGTTGGTATCTCTTATGGTATTGCAAACCTTGAGCTTCAGCTGTCTCTCAAGAGATTACAACAGTCCAAGCTGGGCTCTCCTACCCTACTTCTTGCTCTGCTTTGAGAACCCCTGTTGATAACAGTGGGTGCACTGGGAAGGCTGGGCAAGAGAATAAGGATCTGGCCCCACCCCTGCCTCTAACTTCCTGTATATCATTGATGTCTCAGCAGTTTCCTTTTCTGTGAGAGGAGACTTGGAGCCATAAGGTTCCTCTCTAGCTCTGTGAGTCTACAACCTTCAGGTGTGCTTCCCTTCCTGTCTTTTTCATTTCATTTGCATTATTGTTTGCATGTGTTTCCTCATTATGTGTTAGTTTGTACTTTTACCCCCTTAGGCCTGACATAACTTGACTCCAGTTGTCACTTGTGGGTGTAGTAAAAAGAGCACTGGACTGTGGGAGTCAAGACACCTGGACTCTGATTCTGGTTCTGCCACTGCCTGGTTCTGTAACCTTGGGCAAGTCACTTAACTTCTCCGTATCTGTTTGTTCGTCTGCACAGTGGGGTTGATATCTGTCTTGTCTAGCTCATGGGGTTGTAATGAGGATCAAATGAGATTGTGCATGTGAAATTACTGGGGGAAAGGCCAGAGTATGTTTTCATAGGCTTTTAGGACGGACGGACCAATGCTTGAAAACTGCCTTTGCCATTTACTAGCATTTACTCACCTCTCTGAGGCTGTTTCCTTATTATAAAATAGGACCAAATCCTACCTCGGAAGGTTGTGTAAGGGTAAATGACATCAGGTATTTAAAGCATTTACCATAGTGTCTGGCATGTTGCTAAGTGTTCAGTGGATGATAGTCAGTTACATAGGTCTCTGTTTGCTTCCTCATTGGTCAGCTGGAGTGAGGTCTAGGAATAAACCCAGGCTGGGATATGAGGCTAAACTTTTCTCCCTCAAAGAATGAACCAACATTTTTGGAGTACTTCCTTGCTAAATGCTTCCCCATATAAGATTTCTTGTAATCTTCTCAACAGCTGAGTGAGGTGGGTATCATTATTGCTTGTTAGATAATGAGCCAAAGCTCACAGAAGTTAAATGACTTGACCCAATTACACAGCGGCTAAGCAGTAGAGCCTGGACTAGAACCCGAGCCTTCTGATTCCAAATTCTGTGTTTTCCATCAGCTTATGAATATGTAAACAAAAACTAAAGGAAATTGTGGAAACTAACTTTTTGCTTATGTCTTTCAAGTCAACGTTGGTGAGGACTGTCCGGTATTTGATGGCCTGTTTGAGTTCTGTCAGTTATCTACTGGTGGCTCTGTGGGTAAGGAATATACATCCCTCCTCAAGGGCTGTGCTGGGCTGTACTAGTGAGGTCTGCATTTTAGGCCACTGTCCCAGTAGGGCTGATCTGTGACCATGTAAAATGGTCCTGTGGGTTTTTTATCTGAGGTCTTTAAAATGTCCTACTGGTTCAGTCTCAGCCCAGGTTCGGTCTCTGACATGGTACTGACAGGTGTCCTTGACTGTCCTCTCCTACCAAGAGATCTTGTATACAGGAGTTTCCTGCAGACCTTAGGGGATTGTTGAAATGCTGTACATAAAAGGAATTTGTGAACTGCAAAGTGCTATAAAAATGGGAAATGTCATCATCTGTGTCTTACAAAAGAGCATGGTAATTATCTTTATAGGTCAGAAATACCTCCCACATATCTCCGACTTCCATTAGTAACTTCGATTACCTCTAGGATTACTTTAATTCCTTTCTTAACAAATATTTATTTTCCTACGATCATTGTTTTATGTCCTCCCCCCACCTCCTGCCTCCCAATATAATCTCAGAAAACAAAGAAGTGCACAGGAAAAAAAATTGCCCAGAATTACACTGTCCACGGATAACCATTGTTACCATTTTGGTGTTTATACATCCGTTTCTTTTTTGGACGTAGCATATGTACATCTATATTTTATAGAAATGTGTTTGTTGCATTATATATATAGTTTTGTGCTTGCATTTTTTACTTAGTAATTCTTTAAAATTTCTCTGTAGTAATCTATAGCCTGATTTCTAGTGGCTACATGATTATTCCATGTTTTGGACCAAATTCAGTTGATAGAATTGGTCCCTTCTTGTTGGATCATTTGGGTTGTTCATGTTTTTATTGCTGTTGAAGTTATACTGCCACAAAGGCACTTGCACACATGAGCCTGTATTTCTCTCTCACTTCTTGGACCTTGTTTGTACTTTGAGCCTCTACTACCTTTGATGTCTTCAAAATTTTTTGGCCATGAACCACAGTTAGAAATACATTTATACTTGCAGCCCAGGTTATGCACGTACACGGACATACCTTCTCTTGCTCTGAAGCCAGTTTCACAGAAGAGAAGTTATCTTTACTGTTATTCTGATATTTTTTCTAGTCTATATCATTCAAAAATACGTATACTAATCATGACTCACTAAACCAATTTTAAGGTCTAATAATGGGTTACCAATCTCAGTTTGGAAAACAGTTTTTTTAGAGTAGCCAGTGTTATGTTTACTCCCCAGTGGGATAGGGTGGGGAGGAGAGGACTGGCTTGTGAATTGTACAATACAGCTGTTGAATAGGCAGGTCCTACCTCTCACTGGGTTCCCTGGGCTTCTTGAGGGAAGGGGGAGAGTGGCTTGGTAACAGGCCTGTGTTCTCTCTTACCATGCCCAGCAAGTGCTGTGAAACTTAATAAGCAGCAGACGGACATCGCTGTGAATTGGGCTGGGGGCCTGCACCATGCAAAGAAGTCCGAGGCATCTGGCTTCTGTTACGTCAATGATATCGTCTTGGCCATCCTGGAACTGCTAAAGTATGCCTGCCTGGCCTTGTCTTTTGGAGGAGCACCTTAGGCCAGGTTCCCACTTCCCTCTCCCCTGGGCTTGCCTCCCTAGTTTGCTTTTCCTAGCTGTGTGCTGGCTAGGATGTGTTCGGTGAGTGTCTCTGGCCATCTTCTCCCTGACGGGGTCTTGGTTTGATCTGAGCCCACGGCAAGATCAGGGGCAGGCGCTGCTCAGAACCTGCCTCCAGAGTGTCCCTGTGTGGCTGGAGTTGACCCTGGCTGTAGAGTAGGAAGATTGGACTTGGTCGGCTTGATCAGGCCTCTGGAGACACCCCTGCTGCTCTTCCACCTTCCTTCAGCCAGTTTCCACGTCTCTGGTGCTTAGAGATACCTGAGGGAGGCAGCTAGCCCGGTAAGCTGGGACCTGGCGCCCTTGGCGCGTCCCACTCCCAAAGAGCCCCCAGACCCCTGACCCCCTTCTGATCCTAGGTATCACCAGAGGGTGCTGTATATTGACATTGATATTCACCACGGCGATGGCGTGGAAGAGGCCTTCTATACCACAGACCGGGTCATGACTGTGTCCTTTCATAAATACGGAGAGTACTTCCCAGGAACTGGGGACCTACGGGTGAGAACTCCCTTCAGGGGCCAACCAGCTCACCCTCAGCTGCCAGCTCTAACTCTCCTATCTCATGTCACCAAAAACCACTTCCTGCCTCTTCTGCCATTCAGAACACCATACCCCAGCCTGGGGCACCTGCCATGGTCTCCTTCCCTCCCTTATTCTGGAGGAGGGGAATGATGGGACATAAAGGGTTGAGAGGGATAGGAGTCTCCTGACTAATTGTGCTTCTTTCCTGGCCACAGCTGAGTTGCATTACACTATTCCGATGTCTCATATGGCTTGAGTTTTAGGCTAGAAACATCAGGTTTTCTCACATGGGCTAGGAATTGGGACCCTTATGGATCATCTCAAGGGCTCTTAACATTTTTAGGTCACCTTCCCCTTTGACCATCTGACTGAAAGCTATGGACTCTCTCCCCAGAAAAGCACATGAACTTTTACATCTGATATCAAATAGTTAATAGACCCCTTCCCTTACTAAAGCCCATCCGGGGACCTCAGGATAAGGATCCTTGGAAGCTAATTCGTCAGGCTGTTCTGTCTGCTTCTATTAGCATAAATACAGTGAAACCAGCCACTTTGCCATGCCAGTAGCCCTTGGGTGAAAAGTGGCTCTAATTCAGTTTGCTATGGCAAGCATTAGAATAACTGAGCATTTACCATTTTGAAGAACTCTTCTTCCTTCTCTGCTCCCCTTCCCCAGGAGAGCGGGGATAGAGGAGTGAGCAGTAAAGCTCTCTGGAGAGGAGAGTTGTTATGGGGTGGGTGTTATTTCTGTGACCCAGCTACCAGCCAGCTTTAACCCAATCCAAGGTGGAGGTCTTGTGCCGTGGGGTAGAATATTCCATCTCTGGCTCCATAAACAATTCTCAGTCTGGGTGCAGGTTCAGTGGTGTGTCCAGAGATGTGAGCTAGACTTACCAGTGAGAGGAATGGTACTAACCAAGGTGCCCCTGCTCTGTCCCTGGCCCACCTCATGGGCCCAGCTTGTCTCTCAGAACCACTGTCTCGCCTTAGCCTTCCAGCCCCCATCCTTGAACTTCTTCCTAGCTTCATCTTTCAGTGTTACTTTAATGTCCCTCTTAATTAGGATATTGGGGCTGGCAAAGGCAAGTATTATGCTGTTAACTACCCGCTCCGAGATGGGATTGATGACGAGTCCTATGAGGCCATTTTCAAGCCGGTAAGTGGCTTATCCACCACCTGGGCTACAAACGGGATTGGTCGAAGGGAGGGGTGACAGAGCACCACCAGCACACCTCAGGGATCTCTCCCCACTGAGAGGCTGCTCGGGAAATGAGATGTGTTTCAACCCTGGATTGCATGCTGTGTGGTCAGTTAGGGGAACAGAATTCATCCAGATATTTATTGATACCTTCTGGGGGTCAGGCCCTGTATTGGATATAAGAATATCTAGGACATGATCTATGCCCTTGAAGACCTCACAGTCTGTGGTGTGGGGGGCAGGCACATACCCAACAGCGTGTGGTCAGGACTATTTTTGAGGGAGGAACAGAGGAGTGAGAGACACACTACTGCCTGGGCTGGGGAGAGGGTAGTCAGAGCTGAGTTCACAGAGGTGGTGACATTTGAGCTGGACCTTGAAAAACGAGTAACCCGTGTGAAGAAGGAGGAGGTGCTGGAGGGGAGGGGAGGCACTCAGAGGGAACAGCGCTAGCAGAAAAGCACAGAGGTGCCAATATGTAGCTGTATGTAGACCAGTATGATGTGTAGGAGGAGTGTTGAAGGATGTGGTTGTAAATGTGTGTTGAGGTCAGTATTTCAAAGGGGGCCTTGAATGCCGTGCTGAGGAGTTAAATCTTCCCCTGTACGTAACAAGGAACCATTACTAGAATATTAATCTAATAAGGTTAGGTAGTCCAGCAGACGCCAAGTGCCTACTATATGCCCGTAGTAAGGGCGACAGAGAAGCCTGAGATATACAAAAGTGAAGTGCTTCTTCACAATATAAGGCTCAAAATCGCTAGGACCAAATGAGTAGAGCAGATGCAACTAAGGGTCAGAAAGGCTTCCTAGAGGAAGTGGCACTGGAGTTTGGGCAGTAAAAGAGGGAAAGATTTAGGGAGTTGATAAGGAAGCTGTTCTAGGTTTGGGGTTATTAGACCTAGAAGCCTCTTGGAGATGCTTTCCAATTGGAAAATTGAACAGAGTGAGGAAAATGAGAACTCCATGCTGATACTCCCTTTTCTCTACCACCCACCTGAGGGAGAGGGGAAAGGTGGGAGTGGGTGATAAGGAACAGAAGACAGTGCTGCAACCACCCCTTTCAGCCCCAAACCTCACATAGCTTTTTCTGAGGCTCGTGGTGACCAGGATGTGTCCTTTTAGGTCATATCCAAGGTAATGGAGATGTTCCAGCCCAGTGCGGTTGTCTTACAGTGTGGCTCTGACTCCCTGTCTGGGGATCGGTTAGGTTGCTTCAATCTGACCATCAAAGGTGAGACCAGATAGCATAGGGATGGGTGGGCAGGGTCCTGCTGGGTGTTCCTGTAACCCAGCACCCCTCCTCCCCCAAAGGGCATGCCAAGTGTGTGGAATTTGTGAAGAGCTTCAACCTGCCTATGCTGATGCTGGGAGGAGGCGGCTACACAATTCGTAACGTTGCCCGGTGCTGGACATACGAAACGTCTGTGGCCCTGGACACAGAGATTCCTAATGGTAATAGCTCCAGGGCCAGGGTGGGCGGGGCAGAGCTGGAGCTCATGTGTCCTCAAGTTCACAGCCCCTTTCCATTGGCCTTGAGCTGTCTTCTTCTGATACTAGTCATTGATTCTCCTTCCTGTCCTCTCTGATTGTCAGACCATAGCCATCAGTTTTTCCTGAGTCCTTTTTGACCCTATCCCCTCTCCCCCTGTTTCTGGTCTAGACAAAATTATCAGTGGTTATTTATAGCTTTGGAATTCTTACTCTATAGGGTAACTGGGGAAATGTGTGAGGGACTGCTCCCAAAGAGCATTGCCTAAATTCGTCTAAACCAGGGGCTTGGGTCTTCTCTTCATAGTGATGTAGACACTGCACAATGGCTTTAAAAAGATTGAAATCCTATAGGCACCCAAGTCTCACCCCATCTCAGAGGCATTCTTCTCTGTTTGATAGTTGGGCTAACAGGTCCAGATAAACCTACCAGTGCTTTTCTCAGGCTTCTGTGGTGGCCAGGTCTCTTGACTTTCTTATCCCCTGCCTCAATTAGAGCTTCCATACAACGACTACTTCGAATACTTTGGACCAGATTTCAAACTTCACATCAGTCCTTCCAATATGACTAATCAGAACACTAATGAGTACCTGGAGAAGATCAAGTGAGTATATCCCCAGACACCCCTTGATTGAACATGCCAGGCTCTGGTTTGTCCCTAACCAGAGCCCAGCCACCCTCTCTACCATTGGCCATAGACAGCGACTGTTTGAGAACCTGAGAATGCTGCCCCACGCACCTGGAGTCCAAATGCAGGCGATTCCTGAGGATGCCATTCCAGAGGAGAGTGGCGATGAGGACGAAGAAGACCCTGACAAGCGCATCTCGAGTAAGACCCAGACCCAGGCGCCTGTACCTTCCCACTCAGTAGGCAGCTCTGACTTCCCTCTACTGTTCCTGGTCCCACATTCCTCCCAAGCTACCCACCAGTTGAGAAACCCAGGAACAGTTTAAGGAGTCTGAGCTCCTTTTCTTGGTCCCCTTCCCTTGGTGTCTCTTGGAGGACATGCAGGGAGTCACTGGGCACAGATGCTGAGATAAAGAATCTTCTGCTTTCTCACCCATATTTTCCATTGCCTCCTAGTCTGTTCCTCGGACAAACGAATTGCCTGTGAGGAAGAGTTCTCGGACTCGGATGAGGAGGGAGAAGGTGGTCGCAAGAACTCTTCTAACTTCAAAAAAGCCAAGAGAGTCAAAACAGAGGATGAAAAAGAGAAAGACCCAGAAGAAAAGAAAGGTGGGTTTGGGTTGGATCTTGAGCCCCAGGCCCTGGAGGAGGATGAATTTATGTGGGGCATTGGGAGGAGGGAGCTTACTCAGGCCCTGCCAGCTCCTTTGGGGCTCTTCCTCAGCTCCTTGGGCCTTTCACTGGCTCCCGGAAGTGGCAGGGCCCACAAAAGAAAGAAACTCGATTCGTCATCTCCACTGGCTAACTGAGCCCTGCCAGGCTCCAGAGCCAGGGACATGCCTGGGCTCCCTGTGGTCAGGAGCATGCCTCTCACATACCACCCAAGCCCTTTTCCCAGCTCTTCACCCCAGTTTCCCAGGGGGCTGCCTCCGCCCACCGGGTTCAGGCTGTAGCAGGCTGAGAAACCGGTTCGACTTGTTTCTTCTCAACAGGGCTCACTGGGAGGATCTGGGATGGGCTTTTCTCTTTGAACAGTAGTGTTGGGGAAGGGGGTTCAGGGTAGTGAAGATCCCATAGGTCTTTCCAGAGGGACTGCCCTTGGCCATCCCTGCACTCTTGTGTTCTAGAAGTCACAGAAGAGGAGAAAACCAAGGAGGAGAAGCAAGAAGCCAAAGGGTGAGGAAGGAGCTGTCATCTTTCTGGCATTGGAGCACCAGCCCCTTTGTCCCACCACGCTGAGAGGGAAGGCACAGGGACAGCTGGTCCAGCTTACAAAGGCCTCTTTCAGGGATCAGTCTGTCTGTCTCTGCAGTTCTAGGCAGAGCTAGGAAGCCCCAACCCTCAGCAGTCACCTGGGCAGCGGGGGGGTCCTGTGGAAGTCACTGTACCCACACTGTTGCCTCAAGGCCTCCGGGGTGGGTTATCTCATGGCAATCTTTGCTCTCTTCACAGGGTCAAGGAGGAGGTCAAGTTGGCCTGAGCAGACCTCTCCAGTTCTGGCTTCTTGCCAAGTTCCCCCACCTTTCTCCCCCAACCCCTCAGATTTTATATTTTCTATTTCTGTGTATTTATATAAAAATATATTAAATATAAATATCCCCAGGGACTAGACAGGAACCAGGGCCCTGAGCCCAGGGCACACGTGCTGGGTGAGCTCTTCTAGTAGCTGCCTTGCCACCCATCCCTCCCCAGTTCTTAATTTTGAACCATAGAGGGTGCCAGGTCTGGGTGGAAGGGATACTCTTAAGCAGCCATAAGACAAAATCCTAAAATGCCAAGTGCCAGCTTAGTAGCTTTGGAAAGGTGTCCTCATCGAGTATTCTAGAAGGGGTGGCTGGGTCTTCAGGTACCCTCTGTTCTTTTCAGGCTCCTCAAGGTAACATCAGCCATTTTTAGATTGGTTCTGTTCTCATCTTCCCACTGGTCCCAGGTGAGCCCAGAAGTTCACACTGCCTGCCCTCTGTCTTCCCCCAATTCTGCAGGTGGAGATTGGTAGTCTAGTTTACTTCTTGAGATACTATTTTCATTTTTGTGAGAATCTTTGTAATAAAATGGTACATTTCTGTACCCTTCTGAGCCTGTCTCCTGGCAGTTTCCCTGGGTTGATTTCGACTCCACTTCCCTGCCCTTTTGGGGTCCATGAGGATCAGGGTAACTCCCTCAACAACAAAAGAATCCCACAACTTACCTGTCTTAATCCATCCCTCAAGGTTTGAGGTTAACCAGTCTTCTCACTCTACCCCCAGAAGACCACTCATTAAAAAGCACCACTAAAGGGACGACATTTATTCCTTTTCCAAATGTTACAGTAAAACCAGGTGGAAGAGAATGGTTTTAGCAGTTAGAAAAAAAAAAAAAAAGTACAAATCTGGGGTTTGGCCATTAAAAGTTATTTACAATAATGGGAGGGGAAAAAAAGACAACAAGAAGTTGTTTCACATTACAGACCTCCCCCCCACCCCAAAGCCTAATACTTGCTTACCAAGTCAAAAAAGAGACACAGTTGATTCACAAGCTGGAGGTTTGAACTTGAGTAAGACATTTATAAAAACCTAGACGGGGCAGTGTCCTCCCCAGCCCAGGTGCCACTAGGCACAGCACAAGAGACTAAAGACTCAACAGGGGAAGACCGGACACTCAGGGTTTGGGAGTGTAGGCACCCCACATCTGGCTCAGGGATTTGGGGAGTAGAGTAAACAAAACCTAGTTGGAAAAGAATTGGGGAAGAAAACCAGTAATTGCCTTCTGCAGGGGTGGGGACAGGGAAGGAGGTAGGGCCAGGGACAGGAGCATTTCACATCACTAACCTAACTTGGGAAACTGCAAGGGACCATCTTCAACTGGCCTTAAGAGGTAGACCAGATGGGATGAGGGGGAATCCACAGGAGGGAGAGGAGAGGGAACGTGGCTGGGAGGGGGCAACAGCCCCTTCCTTTCTGGGCACAGGAAGGCAGCCAGGGTGCCAGGTCCAGGCAGTGACCTCACAAGGACAGCACAGTTCTTGCAGCTTAGAGATCACCCACCTGCCCCCACCCAGCTACTCATTCTCCTCGCTGGCAGATGTAGGGCCACTCTCCGGCCCCGAGGGAGTGGACTGCTCTGCAGCCTGGGGCCCCGCCTCCTCTTCTGTGTCTCCTCCCTTGGAGGCAGCACTAGCCTCTGCCCCCTTGGCCTGGGGCTCCTGGATCTCAGGGGTGGTAACAGCCTTCCCTTCCTGGGCAGTGCCCTCCTCGCTGCAGGCACCAATCTCCCCCTGCTCCTGCTCTTCCTCTGTGGGTGAGGAGGCGGAAGAATCACCCCCACCCTCCTTCCGATTTCTCTTGAAGGACAGGCCACTCAATTTGAAAGGCTTCTTGAAAGAGAATTTCTTCTTCTTCTTGGGGGTCTCCTTCGGGGCTGCATCCCCCTTGGCCTCAGCGCCCTGGCTAGGGGGTGCTGGCTCGATGGCATCGCCAGTGGCCCCAGCTGCCTCCTCTGTTCCGTTCACGGGGGGCGACTCCCCTTCGCCCTTGGGAGATAAGTCTCCATTGCTTTTCACGTGGCCATTCTCCTGCAAGGCAGAGGAGACAGCAATGAGGTCCGGGGCTCTACCCACCCCCGCCTCAGCCCGCCTCTGGCCCCTTCCAGACAACGGGGTCCCGACTCGTTCTACTGCAACCCCAGAGGCTGGTGTTAGCCTCACCCCACATCCGGGATCCCGTCAAACATCCCCCTCCTGCCCCTCGCAGGCTGCCGCCGGCAGGAGGCGCTGGGGTCCCGTGGCCCCCCACCCACCTCCCCCGGGGCGCGCTCTCTATTCCGCACAGAACCGCTCGCGGCCGCGGATCGCGGGCGGGCGAGCCGTGCCAGCCGATATTGGGCGGGAAGCCGCCCCGGGGCGCTGTTCCCTGCACCTGGACGGCCTATTTTCCCAGCCTCCCGCTTTGTGTAAACGGTCCCCCAGCCGCCTCAGGCTCTCCCCACATCTCGACTCCCCCCTAGAAAAAGCCCGTGGGCCACTGAAGTCGGGACTGCGGAGGGGGGGGCCCTCCCCTCCGGGCACCCGCCCCGCGGCCCCTGGGCGCCCCCTTGCGCGGCCCCGCAGCGCCTTTGTTCCCCGTGCGGCGCTCGGGGCGGCCGGGGCGCAGCGCCGGGGGCCGGGGCCGCGAACAAAGAAGGCGGCGGGGCCCAGCCGGCGCCCCCTCCCCGCCCCTCCCCTCCCCTCGCTTCGCCCGCGGGGGCTGCGGCGCCGAGAACAAAGGGACCGGGCGGGGGAGGGGGCGCCGCGTGTCCCGGGCCGGACAAAGCGCGCGGCCCCGGCCCAGGGCCCGCGAGGGGGCGAGGGGCGAGAGGATGGGGCCGGGCCGGGCCGAGCGCACCCACCTGTCCGTTGGCCTTAGCGGGGGAGGCGCCTGCTGCCTCCTCGGCGGTCACGTCGCCCCGGGGAGCCTTGGAGCTCTGGCTGCCCATGATGGGAGGGGTCTGCTGGGGGGCGCCCGGAGCCGCCCCGGGCTCGCGCCGCAGGGTAGTTCAGCCCGGTCGGCCGGGCCAGCGGAGGGGTGGGGCTCGCGCCTGAGGGGGAGGGGTATCGGGGGGAAACCGAGCTGCACCCCCGCTCCGCGCCCGACCCGTGAGCTACGCCCGCCGCGGCTCCGCTCCGCGCCAGAATGCCGCCCGCCGCCCGCCGAGCCGCCTTTATATATGCGCCCCGAGCTCGGGGCGGGGCCGGACATTTAAATGAGCGCCCAATCGAGGGGCGGAGGCGGGCTCAGGTCGCGGGCCCCACTTGCGCAGTGGGCGACGCTGGCGGTCTGGTTCCCCCCTAGTCCGCACGACTACCAGGGGCAGGTGGGGTCTGGTGTGGGAAGGAGAGAGGCGAGTCCTTCAGCGAGCTGGGCAGAGGAGGGCTCCTAGAAGACAGGGGAGAGAGCAATCATCCCCTCCTCTCACGGCCCACCTCTCGAGGTGGACGCCCCAGCACCTGGAGGCGTCCCCCTCGCCTTGGTCCTGCACTGGCGGCCCCTGTCAGTCTCCCCCTAGAACTCCTCGAAGGGCCCACATGCCCAGACTCGTCAGACGGCTGGTCCTGAGTTACGCTCCAGAGAATGTGGTCATAGAAGCTGCAGGGCCCCCGCACTGGGATCTACGCCCCCTCAGGCCCGGACGCCAGTCAGAGGTCCCACCCACGTCCCTGCCTGCCTAGCCTGGCCCGCCTCGGGGGTGGGGGGGGTCTGGCCCGCCGCGAGGTCACTCTGGTCAGAGTAGTGAGGCCCCTCCTCCTCTCTCCTCTCCGTCCCTTGGCCAGTCATACTGAGCCCTCACAGACAAGCTGGCCCTCAGTCTCTCCTGCCCTCAGCATGGACCCATTACAAAGCCCTGTCTAGGGTGGTCCTGTGACCTTGAAGGGCATCTTCATCCCCATTTGAAAGCTGAGGGGCCTGAAGCTCAGAGACGTTGACATAACTTGTCTGACTTGTCTGGTGTTCTCCCCCGACATCTCCTCCCCTACATCAGGGCTCCCCCCAAGCAGGGAGAGGAACGCCAGGAGGGGGCTTAAACCCCAGAACTGGCCCTTAAAACACTCCAGTTCCTGAAGAGGAAGAGTAGCGCATCACCAAGTCTCCCTCCACGTCTGGGATAGCCCCTTAGCAGCCCCCAAGGCTGCCCAGCCCAGCCTCCTGCCCTACCTGAAAGTGAGGGAGCCTGGAGGCAGGGTCCGGGTGGGGGTGGCTGGAGACTCTCCAGCTCTAGTCCTCTGCCACTTCCCCTTCCCCTGCCCTGGACAGGCCAGTGGGAACCCCAGAGTCCTGGCTGGCCCCGGATGTGCGTACCCTCAGCCCCCAGGAGGAAGGGGTAGGGGCTGGAGGAAGCAAAGTGTTGCAAAAGCAAGGCTGTGTCCTGGACAGCTCAGCACGTCCCTCTCTCTCTCCCTCCCTCCCTCCCTTCTAGGGTAAGGCCTCCTGGGAGACCTGAGACTCTGAGGTATGGAGACACCCCAGGGCCTGAGAAATCAGGAACTCCTTACAGGTCTGACCACAGAGGAGTGGGGGAGGGCGGAGGTGGCTTCTACATTCAGCACTTGCTCTTGTATCCTCCATCCCCACCCCACCCTGAGACTACAGAATACTCAGCTTCAGTAGAACCCCTCTCCCCCATTTTAGAGACTGGGATGTTGACATTCAGAAAGGGAAAGTGACATGTCCCAGGGCACACAGCAGACAGCAGTAGCTGAGGGAGAGAAAGAGTTCAGAGAGATCTGCTGAAATGGGCTGGGGGCTGTAAGGAAACCCCTGGAAGACTTCGCTGTCGAGATTTAGGGCTGCCTGTCAGAGTGGGAGGCGAGAAGAGCTAGCTTTGGGACCGGGAGGGGCGCCATGCCCCACTGCACCTCACTCACAAGACAGTGACTTCTCCACCCACTGCCACTAAGGGAGGGATGTTGTGACCTGCATCTCTGTCTCGGCCACAATAGGGAACTCACAATGCTGCCAGGCGCTGCCTGCACCGGCTGGCAGGGCTCAGATGGAGAGTGTGTAAGTCCTGGAGGGGTTGGGGTCAGAGGCTAAGAGCAGATCCCAAGACTCCCCATTTCTAGGCACTGCCGTGAGGGGATAAGAGGCAAATTGCCTGGATGATTCCAGGAGGAAAGAAGGGCTAAAGGACCCTGAGTCCCCAGAGCCCCAGAGGGAGCCTGGTCCACAGGGGAGCCCCTGCATCTCCCACCAGACATCGCAGGAGGCTGAGGAGGGGCCTCTGGGAGCCCAATCCCTCAGCAAATCTAGGGCCATGCAGAATCTGCCTTCTGGAAGAGGGAAGAGGCTTAGGATGCTGTGGGGGCGAAGAGGGGGTGGGTACAGCAACCCCCATGGCCTCCTCCGTCCACACTGTGGCTCCTTCCTCCCCAGCTGCTGCCAGCCCAGACAATGCGCCCATTGTTCTGCGTCTCCAGGGCCCTGTATACAACTGTGTGTGTCTGTTTTTCTCTGTGTGTGACTGTGTATTTCTCTGTATCTGTCTGTGTGAGAGACTTTGTGACTCTGTGTGTGTGTGTGTGACCAGGTGTATGTTTGTGGTTGTGTGAGTCTGCATCTTTGTTTGGCTGTGTGTATTCAGGGTGAGAGAGAGAGGCTTGGTAACTCTTGGTGACTCTCTGAGACTTTCTGGGTGTGTGCCTGTCTGTCCTTGTGTGTTGGTGACTGTGTCTGACTGTGACTGGGTATGTAACTATGAGTGTGTGTGGCTGTGTGAGAGAATATCTATGAGTGCGTGCATGGAAGAGTGGTTACTTTGTGTGAGTGTCCCTGTGGGTGGCTGTATGTGCCCCAGTGGGTCACAGAGGGTGTGGTGGTCCGAACCTTTGAGATGTGAGCTTTCGCCAGGACAGAATGGCAGGGAAAGGAGGAATGGGAAGGACTCTGGGATGGACAGGGGGAAGTCATCCCATGTGCACACATCCCCCATCTGTCCCAGTTGTCCAGTAAGGGCTCAGACCCTGGCCCTGGCCTGAGATACTCCTAGCCCCCATGGACAGAAGGGAATGAATTTCCTGGGCAGGAAGCCTGGGACCTCAGGAGAGACACAGCGTGGGGCTGAAGGTGGAAGGAAGGCAGAAGAAAACACTGCCCCATAAAGGAGGTTCGGGGGGGCACTTTGAGGCCTCTGAGGGGGTCCCTGTGGTGGAGATCAGATTAGATGCCAAGTGAGTGGGCAATATGTAGTCAGAGATGGAGGATGGGCCTTCCTAGCGGAGGGACCAGCATATGCGAAAGCCTGGGGATGGGAAGAGACAGCAGAGAATGGTTAGGTTCCAATGGAGGTCTCAGGAATGGTGACTTGACCTAGTTCCCAGCCCCAGGGTCTCCGTCTCCTTCTAGGGACCATCAGCTGGACCCAGAGACCTTAGTTCTAGTCCAAGGTCCCCCTCCTGCTGTGTAACTGTGAGCCAGTCCTCTCCTTTTGGGCCTCAGTTTACTCATCTGTACAGTGAGAGGTTGGGCTCCATGATTCATACTCACCAAGACTGGAGTTCCTCCTTCTGCTGCCATGTGGCAGAGCATCAGCTGTGACTCATCCTCGGCCCCTGCCCTCAGGGGTTTCCCATCGGGGGAAGAGACAAGCAGTGCCTTAAGGAGAGAAGAAAGAGCCAGATGAGGGTCAGAAGAGGGGCCTGTGGGATGCATGGAGGAGGGGCATGTGCTGGGACAGGGGATGGAGGAGGAGCTGAGAGCAGGACAAAGTGGGAAAAGCAAATGGTTTGTGTGATGGTGGGGATGGAGGGAGAGGCCTAGTCTGGAGCCAGGTTTAGGAGAGGCAGGATCCCTACGATTCAGTGACCCCCTACGATTCAGTGACCCCCTATGATTCAGTGACCGGCTGGGTGCAGGGATGGAGTAGGGAGAAGGGAGTGATGATGTTGCCACATTTCTGTTTTGGGTGACAGCTGACAAAGTGGATCCATTGACTGAGACAGGGCATCAGAGGAAAAAAGAACTTTGGAGAGAGTTAGTGACTCCAGCCTTGTTGAGTTTGAGGTACCCAGGGAACATTCAGGGGAACATCCAGGAGGCAGCCTGAAGTCTATATGCTTCAGCACACAGACATGCAATCACATTTCCTGAGCCAAAAGCCAGGGCTCAGTCTGGCTAGTGACCTTACAGAGAAAACAGACAGAAGCTTTTAAGTCAGAACTGACCCCAGGAAATCTGGGCCTCTAGTCATTGCTCGTAAGAGAATAACTGGAGCCAAGCAGTGCATGAGGTCACCCAGGAAGTACCAGGGCAGGAGGGAGCACTGCCATTGGAGGAGCAGGCAGCAGAGGGCCCCAGGGAGGAGCCTGAGAGGGAGCCAGCAGAGGGGGGAGGAAAAATCCCAGAGCACGGAATCCTGGAGATCCTTGACCATTGGGGAGAGTTTTTTTTTTTTTTTTTTTTTTTTGTAAGGAAGACCAGCCCTGAGCTAACGTCTATTGCCAATCCTCCTTTTTTTCCCCCCCTCTTTTTCTCCCCAAAGCCCCAGTAGATAGTTGTATGTCATAGTTGCACATCCTTCTAGTTGCTGTATGTGGGACGCCGCCTCAGCATGGCCGGACAAGTGGTGTGTCGGTGCGCGCCCAGGATCCGAACCCGGGCCGCCAGTAGCGGAGCACGCACTTAACCGCTAAGCCACGGGGCCAGTCCCTGGGAGAGTTTTGAAAAGGCAGGAATGACCAACATAGCTGCTAGCATTGATTACATTCCCATTGTATGCCACGCCCAGTGTCAACTACTTTCCATACATTACCTCACTACCCGACCCCCGGTGAGATGGTGAGATGTGTACCGTCATTGTTCCCATTTACACAGGAGGAAGCTGACGGCCAGGGAGGCAGAGTTTATGTGAGAAGAAGAGGAGGAGGTGGAACTAGCAGAAAGTGGTTTCCAGGAGCTCTGAGGAGCGTGGCAGTGCTAGGTTCAGTCGGAGGCATCAACAAAGGGTTCTGATGTTTCAGGTTTGGGGGGAGCACTTAGGGAGGTGGGCAGGAAGAGGCAAGACACCTGCAGGGCTGGAACCTCAGGGATGACTCTCCAGAACCCTGGGCATGCTGGGTTCTGGCTTGGTTGTCAGCAGGACCCAGATCTGCAGCCTCCTTGCCAATCATGGGCCTTGAACCCAGGTCTGGGTACTGGGACGCCTCAGGGGCCCTTCACTGGGACTCACCATCCAACCAGTCACCAAATCAGAGGGACAGGGATTCTGAAAGTTCCCTTTCAGAATTTTAGGCAGCCCAGATCTTTTATTTCTCCCTTCCCCTCCCTCTTCCCCTGGTCTGTGTGTGTGAATGTGCCGCGTGCAACTGTGTGTGTGTGTGTGAGTGTATGGGGTACGGGTGGTTGTGTAAACTGGACAGGGCCCAGCCACAACCTAATAGAGCTGTCTCTCGGCTCAATTTCCCCAATAGCAAAGAAGTGTGTAATCCCAGCTCACCTGCCTATCTCCTCCAGGCTTGATGAGGTCACCAGAAATTCAACCCAATTATTCTGGGCTGCCCTCAGCCTCTCCCTTCCCCCTTCTCTCCCCTCTTCCCAACTTTCAGTTTCTTTTCAGATCCTGGGTGCCTTTGGGGAAGAGGTGGCTGAACCGGTGGAATGTGGATTGCTTACAACTTTCCAACCAAAATCCCCTACTTGGGGGAAGTCCCTTTAAAAGAGAAACTGAAACTCTCTCCTAGTCCAGCCTCCCGTCCCACTCCTTCCTCTCCACACTGCCCAGGCCTGGCCCCACCACCTCTCCCATTCAGTTTCTTCCCCACATGCTCTGGCCTCAAACTACTGCTACCTTCCAGCTTTGTGACCCTGAATACATCCCTTCCCCTTGCTGAGCCTCGTGATGCCCACTCTGTAAAACGAGGACACTGACGGCACTTCAGCTTGTGGCAAGGGTTCACTGAGATATTGTTGTGTTGAGGCAACTGTAGTGGTGAAGAGCTGGCTCCATCATGTCCTAGCTGTGTGGCTTTAGGCCCTCTCTGAGCCTCAGTAGCCTCATCTGTAAAATGGGAATGATGATAGTACCCACTTCTTAGGGTTACTGTGAGATAAATGACCTAGTACCACCAAGTAAAGCCCTTAAAACTGAGCACCTAGGCACAGAGCACCCGGGAAGCATTCAACAATCTTCCTAAGTGTAATTCCATGAAATGCTGGGCAAGGGCCTGATACAAACCTGGCACTCAACAGTGTGCCCATTCTCTTCCCTTCTCTTCCCTTCCTGCCCTGGGGAGAGGAGGTGGGAGTCTAGGACCACCCCGAGATCACCTTGTGACTCCTCCATCAACTTTCTTCTGGGGCAGGTGGTAGAGGGATTGACCGGGCTGTTCTAAGGATGCTGAATTGTTCAGAGGGAAATTTATTTGGCTCAATTGATTCCTTAAATGGTAAAGGAATGTGCCTCTCCCCAGAAACCTGAAGATTCTCTCCCTATCCTCTGGCACCCCAGAAGTGTCCCACTGGGACCTCTTTTTAGTGACTTTTCCCAGAAAGACATACTCTGGAGCCCGCCTCCAACACATAATTCATCTGTCTGTCCCCTCCCCCATTCTCCTTCTCTCCTGTCTGCATGGGGAGGCCTGACATCCTGGTGACTCTTCCCCAGTGCTCCAGGCTATGCCCCAGAAAGATTGAGGCCCCGGCTTCATTTCCGCCCTCTTTCTCCTCGGCCCACTGAACTTCAGCTCTACTGGCTTTTCAGTTCCTCAGAGTTCTGAGCTTCTCCCACCTCAGGGCCTTTGAACATGCTGTTCCCTCCATCTAGAATGCCTCTCTCCACTTCTCTACTTGTTGAATTTCTACTCTTCTTTTAAAACCCACATCAAACCACTCCTGAGGACGTTCCAGATTCCCTAGGAGGAAAGGATGGCTCTCCCCACCACACACTCCACACCTCTGGACTTAGGGTTCCCACTTCTCAGGCCATCTACCTCAGCTCATCATCCTCTCATCTCCACCTCCAAGACCACTGCCCTTCTCACCTGGGCCAGGGCGTGTGCCATTTCATCAGCCTTCTCACTTGTCTCTCTGTCACTAGTCCAGCCCCTCCAGCCGTTCTCCACTGTCTCAGGGTTACTTTCCAATAGAGGGTGCTCAATAAGTATTTGTTGACTGATGGAGTAAATGAGTGAAGGAATGAATGAAGGAATGAAAGAAATGTAAAATGAAGCATGTCCCCCTCGGCTTTAAAGCTTTTTGTGGCTCCCTACTGCCCTCAGGACAAAGTCTGTGCCTCACATTTAAGGTCTTCACACTGTGATCCCCATAGCACGCTCTGGGCTTCCCGCCAAGCCGTAACCTTGCTCTCCTTCCTGCCTTCACGCAGGCAGTTCCTCTGCCTGAACTGTCCTTCCCTGCTATGCAGCAGGCAAACATGGGGTCGATGCAGGCAAGCGAGGGTGGGGGCCTGAACTAAGAATAGGGGGAGAGTCAGCCAACATCAACGTTTCTTGAGTTAGAGACTGTTCTCAGTGCTGGGGATCACCAGTGTAGCCTTGGAGTTTAAGTTTGCGATGCCTACTAGAGTCCCCGTGGAGGTATCAGGCTGCAGGCAATGGATCTATGAGCCTGGACTTCAGAGGAGAGTTTGTGGATGTCCAAAATTTGAAGCCACAGGACTGGATGGGATCCACTAGAGAGAAGGAATATCTCAAGAAGACAGCACTGGGGGCTTCTCAACATTTAGACTCAGGAAGGAGAGCCAGCAGGGAGATTCAGCTGATGGCCAGTGAGAAAGGAAGAGATCCAAGAACAGGGGTGTCCTGAAGGCTGAGGGAAGAAATGGTTTACAGAAGGAATAAGTGATCCACCATGTCAAACGCTGCTGAAGGGTGGAGGAAGATAGAGGGAGAGAGGCATGGGAGGTGTTCAGAGGGCAGAAGTGACAGGACTTAGGAAAGGACTAAAGATGTTGGGAGGAAGAAGGAAGAAGCACTGCAGATGGTGCCCAAGGATCTGGAAGGAGGTGCCAAGCCGTACATAGGAAGCCTAGAGGAAGAGCAGAGGGTTGCACATGGAAACGGAGAGGTCAATTTTGGACAGCTTGGGTTGAGGTAACTTTGGGATGTCATTAGGATCACATGATGTCATTAGCATCAAATGATGTCTATGGGTCTGGAGAGAAATCCGTGTTGGAAAGAAAGAGAAAAAAAGAGATCTCTCTCCCTCTCTCTCTTCTCTCTCCTTTTTTCTGTGTATCTATGATAGAATCTATATGGTGACAACTCTGAAATCTCTATCTCCAGCCCAGATCTCTCCAGAACTCCAGCTGCCCTTGGGGATCACCCAGACATCCCACAGAGACCTACAAGACACAGAAGAACAGGCTCAGATGGACACAGATTAGCGGGGCCAGAGTTGGAGGCAAGAAAACCAAAGAATCGATCATCTGGTCCAGACAGGGCAATGGTGGCTTGAACTAGGCGAGGCCGGAGGGCAGAGGAGGAGAAGATGAAGTTCAGAGAGGGAGGGGGCTCGAGGAGGGAGATGGCTCTAGGAGTCTGCTGGGTGTGGGAAGCTGGGGTGGGGCTGCCCTGTAGTTGCCTGTTTATGTGACTGGGACCCCCACGAAGGGCAGGGGATGGGTCATAAGTGGGTTTTATGGGGTGAGGAAGGGGGGCTGCTGTTGACCACCGAGTGGATGAGTCAGGATAACAGCCCATAACTGCTTCCTTTAGCCATCAGCACTCTGTGCCAGACCTTTGCTGGGAGGCTTGGGCAGGACGCACTGCTGGCCTCAGTCCTGAGTAGGATCTGGGAGAGAGTAAGGGAAAGCACAGGGACAGGTGCTGGAGGCCTTGGATGTAGTTGAGGGCTGGAGACCACTCATTGCCCACTAGAGTGGACTCTGAGACTCTCTAGGCCTGGAGATGCCATGCTGGGACCATGTCTCTCCTCTGTTTTATTTTTATTTAATTTTTTTTGTTGGAAAGATCAGCCCTGAGCTAACATCCATGCTAATCTTCCTCTTTTTGCTGAGGAAGACGGGCTCTGAGCTAACATCTATTGCCAATCCTCCTCCTTTTTTTTTCCCCCAAAGCCCCAGTAGATAGTTGTATGTCATAGCTGCACATCCTTCTAGTTGCTGTATGTGGGATGCGGCCTCAGCATGGTCGGAGAAGCGGTGCGTCGGTGTGTGCCCGGGATGTGAACCCGGGCCGCCAGTAGTGGAGCGCGCGCACTTAACCGCTAAGCCACGGGGCTGGCCCATCTCCTCTGTTTTAAACTTGTCCATGGCTCCCTACTTCCTCCTGGAGAATGTCCAACTCCCTATTCTGGCCTTCAAGGTCTTGGAAGCTCCAGGCCCAGCTAGCCTCATTTTAAGCGGAGCCCACTTGGCTGCCAGCCTCACAGATCCCTCAGTGGGATGACGATTTCAGGCTGCAAATCACCAAACCTTTCTCTGTGCTGCCAATTCTGCCTGGAGCGCTGCTATGCATGTATGCCTACCCAGCGCCTGCCCACTCGTCGAGATTCAGCTCAAGGTACTCCTCCTGAAGGCTTTCCTGACCCACCAGGGGACTCACTGTGTCCTAAACTAATGTCACCCTCCTGTGGCACTTTACTGAGCTGGTGTATGTCTCTTCCTGTCTCTTTCTATGGCACTGTGAGAATCCGTAGAGCAGGAGCCAGGTCTGGTTCATCTAGTCTATCCCATTGTGGGGTTCACAGGGGAGATGGGTGCAGGGGGAGGTCAGGGGTGGCAGCAGATGCCCCCTAGCCCTTGGGTTCAGTCTAACTCAGTGTATGTGAATGGAAGGAACTGACATCATCGACCCCAAAGTGGAGAGAGCCAGAGAGAGGCGAAAGCTGCTTTATGTGGGCAGTGAAGGGCACAAACACAGAGACCTCAGGAGAGAGTGCAAAGGTGGATAATCTTTGGCCACAGAGAGGGGATATGAGATTAGGCAGTGCTCCCAGGCCATCTTCCTGCTCATCCTGGCTTAGCACAAGTCGGCCTCGGGACCATCATGTGATGAACCTGAGGCCTGTTTCCCCGAATCCCTGGAAAACAGACATCTGTGATGCTCCTCTGGAACCCTGGGGCACAGCGTGTATAGCTGAGCATGCCAGACTGCCTGGGCTCGCACGCAGCTCTGCCATGAACTAGCTGGGTGTCCTTGGGCAAGTCGCTTAATGGCTCTGAGCCTCAGTCTCCTCATCTGAGGGTGATAGGAATAATGATTCACAACCTACCCAACTCATAGGGTTGTGATGAGGCTTAAAAAAGAAAATGCATGCAGTTGTAGCATAGTACCTGGCAGAGAGTAAATGTGCAATAAATATTAGCTGTTGTGATTTTTAGTCTTTTATCAAGAGACCTAGGTTCTGGTCCCCCTTCTGCCACATTTTCCTCTCTGGCCCTGCCTGAGTTTCTGTCTGTACAGAATTGTTGCAGGATTAAATGAGATAACGGAAGCAGCAGAAGCTTCTAGGATGAGTGAGTGTCTCTGCCCCTCTGAGATTCACCTCCCTGGGGCTGCAGGAGGGTTGTCACCCCCACTCCATTAGGTCTTTACGGGGGTCTCTGTCTAGGCGGGACCCACTGCCACAGGGCCAGCCCATCTCCTCCCCTCTGCCCACAAGGCAGAATGAGAGGAAAGGCCTGGGGTTGCCTCAGCAGGGACTGTGGTTAGACAGGACGAAGGACTTCCTTCCGGGCTGCAGGATGCTACCTTGGGAAGGAGCCAGAGGTCATGAGACTAAGGCTGCTAGGGGAAGGGGTTTCTTCCAGGGGAATGCTTAGGCCAGAGTGGGCCAGTGGGTGGATCAGCTCGGTAGTGACCTGACTTCCAGAGACCCTGGAGGGGCTCTGTTTAAACCTGCCCCACGGCTCCCAAGATGACAGAGACAACAGACAGCAGAGACACAGCAACAGGATATTCTAGGACAGATGGCAAGAGGAAAGAGACGACCCAGTAGACATATGCTGTTCCCTCTACCCTGAACACTCTTCCTAGGGTCTGGAGTGGCTGACCTCTCATCCTTCAAGCCTTGATTGAGAGTTACCTCCTCAGACAGGACCTCCTGACCAACCCATGCATTCATTCAACTTTTACTGAGCCCCAGTTATGAGTCAGGCACTGTTCTAGATCTGTGATAAGACAAAGGCCCTGCCCAGTCCATATAAAGTAGCAGCTCGCCCACTTTGTTCTTTTCAAACACAGGACACTGTTTATCTCTGATCTCTTGTTTTTATTTTTATTTAAAAAAAATTTTTTTATTATTATTTTTTTTTGTGTGAGGAAGATCGGCCCTGAGCTAACATCTGCCAATCCTCTTTTTGCTGACGAAGACTGGCCCTGGGCTAACATCCATGCCCATCTTCCTCCACTTTATATGGGACGTCGCCACAGCATGGCTTGCCAAGCGGTGCATCAGTGCACGCCCAGGATCTGAACCAGCGAACCCGGGGCCGCTGTAGCGGAGCGCGCGCACTTAACTGCTTGCACCACCGGCCTGGCCCTCTGACCTCTTGTTATTGTCTGTCTCTCCAACCAGAATGTAAGCTCCTGAGGGCAGGGACTTCAACTGTTTGTTTCACCCAAGTGAATCCAGTGACTCAGTGTACAAACCTGGCACAAACCACTGAAATGGGCCCTTGATAAATACTTGTTGAATAAACAAACGGACACTCAGAGAAACAGAGCCATGCTAAGAGGTGGGTGTAGACATTCAGAGATGCACAAAAATGTGAAGCACACACAGGATAATGGCCAAGACAGTGCCCTTCAAGCTGACCCTGAGCCCTCCTTCCCTTAGGTCATTCAGCCTGGTCACCAGGCCCTCGGCTAGAGTCATTCTGGCCTGGGGCTGACCCAGCTGATGCCGGAAGGCACCACCTATCCTGGTCCCCGCGCTTCCCACGCCGGGCACAAAGCTGGCATTATGTTTGAGGAGCCCTGTTGGGAGCTCTACTATTTTTTTAGGTGTCTTCTGACGAACAGAAATTTTAATATAGTAAAATTTGTTAATTTTTAAAAACATACTTGTCGCGGTCCGAGAAGGGCAGGGATGAATAACCCCGCAGAGACCCACGCGGGGCCCGCGGTGGATCTCCGATCGCGGCTCAATCCCCACCCCGCCACTGGGTCCTCAAGCCGGCAAGGCAGCGGCCACCGGGGACGACCTCGTGCTCAGGCCTCGCCCTTCCCCCACACCTCCGCTAGGCCCCGCCTCTAGACCCGCCCCTCGGAGGTCGCACCCTCTTCTGGCCCCGCCCCTCACCAGCTCTCACGGGCGCAGGGGAACCAGATGTCTCTTCCTTTTGCCCAAGAATTGGCGGTTAATATTCTGTCACCGGTGCTTCCACCTGGAGCCAGGGAAATTGGGCCCACAGGATGGAGGCAAGTCTCCCCCTCCCTCCGGGTTACGCCCACTCTGCCTAGTCCCTCCCCTTCCTCAGCTCTCAGCCGCCTCAGGCCCCGCCCTTCCCACCCCCTTTCGCCCCCTCCTCCCGCTCCCAGGTACCGTCAAGACCAGCCTATCCAACCCCTGACCGGCCCTGGCTCTGGGGATCCGCCCCGTTCTCAAGACCCCGCCCCTCTGCAATATGACCCGCCCCTCTCTCTCCAGGGCCCCGCCCCGAGCGCTCACGTGAGGCGCGGGCGCGCGCCGTAGCAGCTGGGCCAGCGCTCCGAGGGCACGTCTGCCAGGCGCGGGGACCCCGGCCACAGGAGCAGGTTGCGCGCAGGCCAGCGCCAGGCCGCGCCCGGCGGGCGGCGGCCCTGCGGACTCAGCCGCTAGTCGTCCGGGCTGCGGCGGGAGGCGGGCGCCGGCAGGACCGGGCCTCGGCAGCCCCAGAAACACAACTCCTGGTCCAGGCGATGCGGGGTCGTGGCACGGGAGGCCTGCGGGGGAGATGGAGCAGCGGTCGTCCTAGGAGGCGCGACGGGCGGGGAGGAGGGGACCGCCTCGGATCGGACGCGGCGGGGCGACGGCCAGGGTCACTCCTGGTCGACTTAGAGGGTCGACAGGGGAGGGGGATTGGAGGCCCCCACTGGGGCCTTCCCAAGGACCCGGGCGCTTCCTCCCCACCCACTGCCAGACCAGGGCTCTTTATCCTGCCGGCGTCCTCCCCCGGCCCCCTCACTGGGGCAGAAGAAAATTCACCACGAAGTGGGCAGTCTCGGTGAACAGCATGGTGTCCAGCCCGCCTGGCCCAGCTTCTGCCTCTTTAATACCTGCCCGCGCCTGGAGGGGTTGGCCTGATAGTCCATAGTGCCCCAGGCCTGGCTGTTTTTAGCAAGAGGCTCTGTCAGCTGGCAGAGGGGGTGGGGGCAGCGCCAGCCCCTCTGGAGGGGTCTAGTCCATGGTGTGCCTTCACCAGCTGCTTCAGGAGGAGGGAGCGGTCACCAGATCTCCAAGATCCCCTGAGACACTGCGACCCAAGACCAAGGACAGAGCGCAAGGACAAGCAGAGGCAGCAAGAGTGGGCCGAGGGCAGGAAGGTCAGCTGCCCCTTGGATAAACCCTTCCCATCCCTCCCAGGGGCCTTCAGACTCTGCTCACAGACCCCTGATGGGGTGCTCAGGCAGAACCCACGCCTCAAAAGGCTTAGGAGCCCCCCACCTCTGCCCCTCATGGCCCTATAAGAGCCTTTTCCCTCCCTCCAGGGCACTCTTTGCCCCTCCCCCAGAGCCCCAGTAGATAGTTGTATGTCATAGTTGCACATCCTTCTAGTTGCTGGATGTGGGACACGGCCTCAGCATGGCGGGAGAAGCGGTGCGTCGGTGCGCGCTCGGGATCTGAACCCAGGCTGCCAGCAGCGGAGCGTGTGCACTTAACCGCTAAGCCACGGGGCCAGCCCCTAGGGCACTCTTAAATGTCAGAGGCAGAAGGCTCCTCAGCCAACCCTAGTTCAGGAGTTGTTTTCTGGAGGCCATGAATGAGCTTCTGGGGCTCCAGGACCACCTCAACTGTTTGCAAAGTTCCAAACACATATATTTTTGGAAAAAAACCTAGGAAAGATCCCTGACAACCCCATCTCCTCCCCAAAAAAGTTAAAAGCTCTTATCTGGTTTAACCCACTCTTTTTGCAGAAGGGGAAACTGAGGTTCAGAAAGGGACAGAGAGAAGCCAAAAGTAAAACCCTGCTACTCTGCCTGTCCCCACAAAGAGTGAGACAACACTTTGTACCCTTGTTCTGCTCAGAGCATGGAGTTCAGGGCTCAGGGCTCAGAGCCCAGGCTGGGCCATGTCCCTGACCCCCTGGGGATCCTGAGGAACGTGCTGGCCCAGCTCTCTTTCCCACGTTGCCAGTTTGGGCTATTTCCCCCCCCGAGTGACTCACACTGGCTGCTGGGGAGAGTGGGCAGCTGTTCTGAGCCCCCAGAGCCCAGTACAGGCCCTGACTTGCCCCCTACTGTGCAGCCATATTTGGAGATTTAATCTCCTCTTTTCCGTCCTTGGGGAATCTCCCTCCTCTCATCCCTTCCTCTTTTCCCTGTCTCTAACCTCTCCCTCCCTAATGGCTCCTTCCCAGCAGCAAACAAACAGGCTCCAGTCCTTCCTATCTTTGAAAAAGAAGAAAGCCCTCCTTCAACCCGGCGTCCTTCTCCAGCTCCCCTTCACAGCCAACATTCTTGAAAGAGTTGTGTGCACACGCTGTTTCCACTTCCTCACTCAACCCCTGCAATCTGGCTTCCTCCCCCACTATTCCACAGGAACAGCTCGTCAAGGTCACCGCTGAGGTCCTTAGTGCTAGATCCAGGGGATGCTCCTGAGGCTTGATCTGACTTGACCCCTTAGCAGTGGCCAACGTCGACACAGTCAAATACTCCCTCCTATTTGAAACACTTTTGTGCCCTTGTTTTTCTGGGCACTGTGCTCTCTTGATTTTCTTGTTCTCTTACTGGTTTCTGCCACATGGCAAATTTCTCATCCTTTGCTCACTGCCTCATCTTGGGTGTTCTTGGGCCCTCTACAGTCTGTCCCAGGGGCATCTCATTGGTTCCCTTGCTTTCTGTGTCAGACTCGCTTCTCGATTTCAGCCCTGACCTCTCTTCCCTGCCGCACATCTGTCTCCTGGACCCCTCTCCCTGATGTCCCACCTCACAGGAAACATGTCCCACATCTGCACTTCCTCCCATATTCCTCAGCTTGGCTGTTTTCTCAGTTGCCTGAACTGGAAATCTGGGCTTGATTCTAGACTCTTCCCTCTCTCTCCCTTTTCATATTCAAGCAGCTATGAAATCCTGTCCTCTCCAGGACATATCTAAATCCCATTGCTTCTCTCTGTTTCCACTGCTAGCACCTGGCTCAAGGCTCCATCGCCTTTCACCTGGGAGGCTGCAGCAGCCTCCTGAATTGTCTCCCCGCTGCCACTCTCCAGCTCTTACCTGGTCTGTTCCCACAGAGCAGCCTGCGCTGTCTTTCCATAACATGAGTACGTCCCTCTGCACAGTGTCTTCAGCACCAGGTTTATCCATGGCACATACCAGTCCCAGCCGAGGACATTTCCCCAGGGATGTCTTTGCCTGGGTAACTGCTTCTCATCTCAGCACCAGTGTCAGTTCCTCAGGGAAGCCATTCTGAACCCCCAGCTGGCTCTGCTATTCCATTTCCTCACAGCACTGGGGCCTCTGTTCTGTGGATTTATCAAGCAGTCATTCACTAGCTAGTCTAAACTGCAGACATTCTGCAACCTCCTGAGCCCTCCCATTCTAGGCTCTAAGGATGTCAGAATGAGTATGAAACAGCCCCTGCCTTCAGTGAGTCCATAGTGTAGTGGGGAAGACAGGCATTCAACAGGGATCAAGGAATAGATAAGTATACAGTGGGACAAGCAGGTGCTGTGGGAGGAGCGCAGGTGGTCAGGGGAGGCCTCTTTGAGAAGTGACAATTGGTGGAGATCTGAAGGATAAGTGAGATTGAGAGGGAGGCTATTCCAGGCAGAAGGAACAGCATTGCTTAAAGGTGGGAAGAATGTTTTGTGAAGAGCTGAGGGGTGTCCAGTGTGGCTGGACAAGTGATGTAAAGAAGTCATTGATGAGGGGCCGGGCCGTGGCTTAGCGGTAGTGTGCGTGCTCCACTGCTGGCCGCCCGGGTTTGGATTCTGGGCAAACACCGACGCACCGCTTGTCCGGCCATGCTGAGGTGGCATCCCACATATAGCAGCTAGAAGGATGTGCAACTATGACGTACAACTGTCTACTGGGGCTTTGGGGAGAAAAAGAGAAAAAAAGGAGGAGGATTGGCAATGGATGTTAGCTCAGGGCCAGTATTCCTCAGCAAAAAGAGGAGGATTGGTATGGATGTTAGCTCAGGGCAGATCTTCCTCACAAGAGAAAAAAAAAAGTCATTGATGAGATTTAAATAGGAGAATGACAGAGTCTTTATAAAGTAATTCTGGACTGGAAGAATCAAGGGAGGAGGGAATCATGGAGACCAGTCAGGAGGCTGCTGGAGTTGTCTAGATGAGTAGTGATGGAGGCCTGATTCACGGTGGTGGGACTGGCATTTGGTCAGAATGTGGTCACCTGGCCTGGGGGCTGGGGAAGAGAGGGGGCATGAGAATGATTGCAGAGACCTTACCCCAAGGGCAGGTGGGGAGAGGCCAGTGGGACCTGGGACACCCATAGCCCTGTGGTGTCCAACCCACTGATCTACCTGGTGTCAGGTTGCCTGATGTCTTCCTATGGGCCCTCATCCATCCTTCTTCCTAGAGGAGCAGATGGAGACCTAAGAGGTAGAAGGCTGCTAAGACCTGGGAGGGGGCAGAGATGAGGAGAAAGGGGAAGTTGGGTCAGAGTCAGGATGTAATGGGGTTTCAGGGTAAGTGGCATCTGGGGTTTCCTCAGAGTCTGGAAATTCCACTGTCTCTGGCTTCACCCTGAGACCCCCAAATTCTGAGATGCTCAAACTCAGGGGCCCAGTCCTTGGAAGCCCTGAGGGCCCTCTAGGGGCTGTGAGTCTACATCTGAAAGGCCGCAATCTCCTAACAGATCCCCACGACTCTGGACAGTTGCTAAAGTCAGTGCGCAGCGCACTTCTCATGAGCTGGCCCAACACCCATTAGCTGCGTGATCCCCTACAATCCTCACGCTAACCCTCGGAGGCACGTAGCTTATGTATCCCCACTGTACACATGAAACTTCTAGCAGTTAAAGAACTTGCTCACATTCACACAGCTAAAACAAGGCAGAACGAGGATTTGCATCAAGGTTTGACTGACATCAGAGTCTGTGCTTTTAACTCCTGTGCTATATTAAGCCTGTCGACCCCCTGGTTGGTTGGCTCACTAAGGGGAGGAGGCTTTGTGCGGGATTTGTTTGTGGATGGGGTGGCTGCTTCCCTCTCATATCAAGCAATGGGAAAGGGTAGTGCTGACATCAGTTGTTACCATGGCAATACAGCAACCCTTTCCCTGCCATCTCCATGGTAACCTGGGGGGCCCATATGTACTTCACCCCCTCCTTCTAAAAGGGGGTCCCTTAGGGAGGGGCTGGCTAATAAGGTATCTGAGACAGAAGTCAGGGAAGGCAGTGATTCGAGCATTCCCCTTTCCCTGGGCCCCTCCCCGTTCCTCAGTCCCAGAGAATAAGGCTGGGATCTGGGGGTCCTGCTTTGGGGTCTGGGGACAGCTTTACCCTCTAGGGTGAGGGAAGCAGCTCTGCCTTTCCCATCTGGGGATTCCCCTGGAAATGCCCTCCCCCCGCCAAGTTCCTCGGCTCCTGAGTAGAACTGCTGGGAAGTTGGCAGATGGAGGCAAGAGGGATTCCCCAACCCTCTCCAAGGCTGGACATCACCCAGCCCCTGGGGACAGGGCTGGCTGGCTCTCTGCTGCCCCTTGAAGCCAAAGGTAGGAGCGGCAGCCTCTCTTGCTCATCAAGTGCTAGCTGTGCCCAAGATTCCTGCCTGGCACCGTACATGTGACTTTACTGAAACCTTCCAGCAGGTGTCATTAACCCCATTTCACAGATTTGGAAATGGGGCCTCAGAGAGGCTAAGTAAGTAGCTCAAGGTTGCACAGCTAGTAAATAGCAGAGTCAGGACTCAAACCCAGGACTAGAATTTAGGCCAGTGACTTTTCCAGGGGGAAAGAAAGAGGAAGAAGAACCAGGATGGAAAAGAAGAGAAATAGGAGAGCGAAGTGACCCAGGTTGGAGCCTGTCATGCTCCCTGTCACCTACAGAATAAAGTTCAAACTCAAGGCCTCCTTGACCCAGTTTCTCTTCTGTGAACCCCTCCCTGGATCCCCTCAATTCTGAGCAAAGGCAAGGGATCTGTCAGGTTCAGGCCTGGGTTCTCAGCACCTGGTGTGGCTCAAGTAGGTATTGGTGGAAGTTGACTGAACTGAATTCCTTGAACTTGCCCTCTACTTTCTTGCCTCTGGGCCTTTGCCCACAATGTTCCCTCCACCTGGCATGCCCTTTCCCCTTGCTCATGGACACTCTAGAGCTAACTAGCCCCAGGGTCTGGCCCATTGGCAAGGCTTGTGTTTGGAATCTTGGCATCCCTCAATATCCAAGCATATGGGAGGTGGCAATAAATCTTTTAAAGGAAAGGAGGGTTGAGAAGATGGGAGAAAGGAAGTAAGGGAAAAGAGAAGAGAGAAAGGAAGAATGGGAAGGATTCAGCATTTTGGTGCTGGCAAGGTCCTAGAGATCAGCTGGTGCCTTTTGTTTTTTCTTTTTTTTATACCAGTGAGGAAATGGGCCCAGAGGGAAGGGAATTGACTGAGTGAGGCCTGCCAGCAGGTCGTTAGTAGGCTATGTGAGATCTATGAGGGCCGAGGTCCATGTCTGTCAAGGTCACTGCTGAATCCCCAGTGCCCTGCACGGGCCTGGCTGGTAGACCTGTACTGTCTGAGTCAGGGACATAGCCTGAACTAGAACCCAGTGATCTGATGACTGGTAACACTGTCCAAGGCTCCTGATCGCCATGGAACAGAGTTCCGTGGAATCCTGACTCCTGCCACTCTCTACCCCTTTTTTGCAGGTATCTTTTTCTCCCAGCATACCCAATCTTCCAATCTTTGCATAAGCTGTCTCTGATCCCAGAATGTTTTTTCTTCAACTTCTGCTCATTATTTTCTGATGATGCTGTCAATCATCCGGCTATGCTTGCACCTCAAGGGAAGGCTTACCTATGGCTCAGCCTGGTCAATTATAGTCTCCCATCTCTCTGACAATGGTGATTGGCCCAAGGAGTGTGCACATGATTTAAGAAGGGCCAGTTATTGCCCTTCCAGGGATAGGTATACTGAGACTGGAGAAAGCAGCTCCCTTCCTGGGATTTCCAAGCTGCTGCAGCCATGTTCCCTGCCCAGAGGAGATAATCAAGAATGATGGGGCAGTCTGGTGGGGTTGAATCCTTGGTTCCAGCCCAAGGATGCCCTGGTTCCTACAGTTCTTCCTTTAATCACTAGCTTATGTCCTTCCCAGCCACTTCAAACAATCAATTCCTTTTTTGCTTAAGCTAACTTCAGTTGCTCGCAGTGGAGAGAACTTATCAATACAGAGGCCAATAATTTTTTCTCTCTGAAATTACAATGGCCTCCTAAGGAGGGTGAGTACTGTTTACGGGGGGGGGGGGGGGGGGGAAGGCCCTTTTTCTGCAGAGCAGCAGCATAGGTTGCTAGGCTGAGTAGGGCTTACATGGAGTATGGTGGGAATGGGAACAGCTGGATTACTCTACTTAATAGAGAGAGGAACCGAGAGTCCCTGGGGGGTGGAGTAGGGCTCTGCAGGAGGTCAGGGTGGAGGAGGAGAGGAGTGAAGGAGAGAGAGGCCAGTTCTATGGCCTGAAGCCAGGGATTATCCTGGTGAAGGGGAAAGATAGGCATGGAGGGGCTTTCAAGAGCCAGGGTATTTAAAGGACCAGAGGACTGAATGGTCAAGTCTAAAGTCCTCACTTTGAAGTAGACTTTTTTTTGGCAAACGTCCTCTCCTTCAATAAGCCAATAAGTCCCAATAACGTTTGGGACTGCCTGGGAGGGTATTTTGTGTGGAAGTTGAGAAAGGTTGCCCTTCAGCGTGACCATGGGATTCTGAAGTGCTCTGGGGAGGGCTTGGACTTCTACCCCATGTGGATTAGGGGAGGGGTGTTGAGTCAATTGTATTTAGATCTCAGGGGACAGGAGACTGAACCTGACGTTTGGGTTACATATATTATTTCCAGTGTTAAAATAGTACAGGTTCATGTTAGAATGGCTATAATCACCAAGACAAAAAACAACAAATGTTGGAGAGGTTGTGGAGAAAAGGGAACCCTCATACACTGCTGGTGGGAATGCAAACTGGTGTAGCCTCTATGGAAAACAGTATGGAGATTTCTCAAAAAATTAAAAATAGAAATACCATACGATGCAGCTATCCCACTACTGGGTATTTAGCCAAAGAACTTGAAATCAACAATTCAAAGAGACTTTTGCTCCCCTATGTTCACTGCAGCATTATTCACTATAGCCAAGAAGTGGAAGCAACCCAAGTGTCCACTGACTGATGAATGGATAAAGAAGATGTGTTATATATATACAATGGAATACTACTCAGCCATAAAAAAAGACAAAATCATCCCATGTGCAACAACATGGATGGACCTGGAGAGTATTATGTTATGTGAAATAAGCCAGACAGAGAAAGACCAACACCATACGATTTCACTCATATGTGGAAGATAAACTAACACACAGAGAGAATAGATTAGTGGTTACCAGAGGGGAAGGGGCTTGGTGGGTGGGCATAAGGGGTAAAGGGGCACATATATATGGTGATGACAAATAATAATATACAACTGAAATTTCACAATGTTATAAACTATTATGACCTCAATAAAATAAAAAAAGGACAGCAAAAAAATATATAATAATGCAGGTTCTTCAAAGCAAAATTAGAAAGTGGGAAAATACTCGTTCAGCTTAAATACTGCACTTCCAGGCAGCCTTCGTGTCATGGCCCCTCTTATGGATGGCTTTTAGAGCATTAAGTCTGAGGACACTGAGGAATGTGCTAGCATCACCCATCATCTGGGGGACCTGGGACAAGTCTTTCAAGCCTCAGTTCCCTCACCTGTAAAATAGGAATAAGAAATCAAAGTTTTTCAAACAACTTCTTCCTCAATCTTCTTTCTAGGAATAACCAAGACTCAAGATGGACAGGGCAGCTCCTAACCCCTCCAACAAAGCCAGAGGTGCCCAGGGTAACAAACAGCAGGTAGCAAAAGCTAATTCCATCCTGGGAGAATTAAGTGAGCCTGGTGTGGGTGGCCATTCTCTCTACTCTAAGTTGTCTATCCATCCCTCTCCAGTGGTGAGCTGCTCTGGGCTCCCTGAGTCCAGCACAGTAATGCGAATTCCATTCAAGAACCAAGGAGAGGGATGGGAAGAAGGATGAGGGAGGGCCCAAGCTGAAAGGTAGTCCTGAAAGAGGTCAGGACCAGCAACAAATGGGGGGAGGGGTTGGCCCCCAGCAAGAAGAAAGGGGACCCGGAAAAGCATGCCCCTAGGGCTGGGTCCAAAGGAGGAGACAGCCCAAGGGAAGGTGCTATTGGATGGGGCGGAGCAGTAGGTCGGCCCGGTCCGACGGGATAGACATACACAGCCAGCCCGGAGTGGAAAGAACAGTTTATGCTGTGCTTTATTAAAATGTGCATCATTCTTTTATTTTAAAATGTGCATCATTGTCTCGTGCTCTGTGTGCGCGATTTCAGCGTGGTGGCCCGCGGCGGGCCTCGTTCCCGCCCGGCTCCCGCGGAGCCGCCGTGCGCAGGCGCACTCAGGTGGCGCGGGCCCGGGGGCTCCCGCCCATGGCCAGATAGACGTCGATGGGCACGTGCAGCAGCGTCAGGCAGTGGCAGCCCGGGCAGCGTCGAAGCGGCCTGGAGAGACGGGGCGCGACAGGGGACGCTGAGGCGGGGTCCCGGCCTATCTTGTCGGGGACGCTCCCGGGGAGGGCACCTGGGGTCCCCGAGGTTTGGGCGTGGATGTGGTCATCTACTGGGGGGACGGGGGTGTCTGGGGATGGGAAGTGGGACAGGGGCGGGGCCGGAAGCGCTCGGCGCGCAGCCGTCCGCCCAGCTCCCCCTCGGGACGGTGGGGAGGGCCGGGACGGCAAGAGGGCTCGCGGGGGGAGGGGCGCCGGCCTCACCTGACTGGGTTGTGCTCCGTGGTTACCGGCTCTGGGCTGTCCTGGGATTCGGGGGCGGCAGCAAGGCCAGGGGAGTCTCCGGCCTCAATGGGGAATCTCCGACCCTGCGGGGGCTCCCGGGCACTCATGTCCAGGCCCCGGGGCGCTCTGCGCGGGGAGTGGCGTTCAGGCTGCTCCCGGGCCGCCAGGCGCCCCCTCCCCGCGCCCGCGCCCTGGGTCGTTGCTCACCTGCCGGAGGCCGAGGCCGGACCCAGGCTGAAAGCAGCTGCCTGAGCCCTGGCTGCGGGAGGACGCTCCGGTCCAAGCGGAGCCGGGCAGGTGTCTGCGGCGTGTCCGGGCCCGGGCGTCGAGGGGGAGGGCTGCATTGTGACCCGGGCCGCGGCGCGCTGACCTCACAGAACCCGTTCCTCCCACTGAGGAATCCCCCAGCGCTCCCCGCCGCCCCGGCACTTAGCGCGGCCGCGAGCCAGGTGCCGGAGGGCTTTTGCCATGGCGCCTTGACACTGGGTCGCGCAGACCCCCAGCTGCCCGATGGGGGCGCAGGAGGAGACGGCAACCAGCTGCGAGGCAGCGTCCACCAAAGGGAGCTCGGCATCCTGGGCCGCGCAGACACCCGTGTGCGCCGCCCCCCCCGAAAAGCCTGCGACTCACTGCCTGGCGTGGGGGCGGGGGCGCACCAGTGACTTAACCCGCGCTGGGTTTGGTGGTGGTCGTTTGAGGGCAGGTACGGGCTCTGCCCATTTTGGCTAAGGGTCACACAGCATTTACATCACAATTGGGCCGAAGTTTTAAAATGTCCGGCCATCTCCCTTCCCACTACCCGCGGCTGCTGTGTACAGACGGAGAATGTTCTAGCGCTGGGGGCGGCTGCGGATGAAGTCCTTGGGGGGAAAAGTAGCTGGCCAAGGGCAATGGTGGAGTAGAGCTGCCTCCTGGAGGCAGCATGAGCTGAGAGGGTGATAGGAAGGAGGCGCTAGACAGCATGGAGGACTTTCTGCTCTCCAATGGGTACCAGCTGGGCAAGACCATTGGGGAAGGGACCTACTCAAAAGTCAAAGAAGCATTTTCCAAAAAACACCAAAGAAAAGTGGCAATTAAAATTATAGACAAGATGGGAGGGCCAGAAGGTGAGCTGGGGCCCCTTTGGAAGAAGGGAGGGCTGGCTGAGGTGGGTGGGTGCTTCCTCCAGTCAGAAGGCTCATTCCTTCCTCCCTTTAGTCTGGAACCAGGGAAAGCAAGAGAGATGGTGCCTCTGGGGTAGGTCAGTGGGGAACAGAGAATGCTGGGAGTCCAGGAACATCACACCCTCCAAAACCCAAAATTAAGGTGGCAGGAGGTGGAGAGTCCTCAGAGGCAGAACTTGAGCCTGCCAGGCCTCTCTTATTCCAGGAGGGGAACAGAGAGAGGCCACGGCCAGGGCTAGCAGAGGGCAGGAGTTGGTGCCAAGGCAGGTAGAGATGGGAAAGACAGGGCTCATGGAAAGAACTGTGGGTCAGGAGGCAGGGGTGGAAGGAGTTCGCTCACCTCACTGTGGGCAAATCAGGCCTAATAACTGAGATTCAATGGCTTTGTCTACAAGTCCCCAAAGCACCTTGATATCCAAGGTCTCACAGGCTGCTCACAACAGTCCCTGAGGCTGGCAGGGACTAGTTCCTTTGAATAATATATTAATGCAAAAATAATAGAGGTGAACATTCTTTGCAATGTCCAAGCAGCTAGACATTTAAGACTGTTAAAGGCAACCAAGGCACAAGACCCAGACGTGATGGGCAGACAGAAGCTGGAAGGTAGGAGACAGGAGTAAGGAGTTAGGCCCTTCCAGCCTTGATACCCCATCTCTTTTCCCCTTGTTTCCTCAGAGTTTATCCAGAGATTCCTGCCTCGGGAGCTCCAGATCGTCCGTATCCTGGACCACAAGAACATCATCCAGGTGTATGAGATGCTGGAGTCCGCCGATGGGAAAATCTACCTGGTGATGGAGCTGGCTGAGGGAGGGGATGTCTTTGACTGCGTGCTGAATGGGGGGCCACTGCCTGAGAGCCAGGCTAAGGCCCTCTTCCGTCAGATGGTCGAGGCCATCCGCTACTGCCACGGCTGTGGCGTGGCCCACCGAGACCTCAAGTGCGAGAACGCCTTGTTGCAAGGCTTCAACCTGAAGCTGACTGACTTTGGCTTCGCCAAGGTGCTGCCCAAGTCACGCCGGGAGCTGAGCCAAACCTTCTGCGGCAGCACAGCCTATGCTGCCCCTGAGGTGCTGCAGGGTATTCCCCACGATAGCAAGAAGGGTGATGTCTGGAGCATGGGTGTGGTCCTGTACGTCATGCTCTGTGCCAGCCTACCTTTTGACGACACAGACATCCCCAAGATGCTGTGGCAGCAGCAGAAGGGGGTGTCCTTCCCCACTCATCTGGGCATCTCGGCTGAATGCCAGGACCTGCTCAAGCGGCTCCTGGAACCAGACATGACTCTCCGGCCTTCCATCGAAGAAGTTAGTTGGCATCCATGGCTAGCAAGCACTTCGTAAAAGCAATGGCAAGTCCTCCCCAATAAAGTAGGGGGAGAAAGCAAACCCAAAACCCGCTTCTAAAATGGTGATATATATTTTACACTTTAAGTTTACTTATCCTAAAACTTACCTACACCCTCCCCAGCCTTACTTCTCTTTTCCTTTAAAGATCTTCATGGAACCAGAGGGCCTCGTTCAGACTTCCCTTTTATTAAGGCTGACAAGTGATTTTCATACAGGTGTTTAACTAAAGTTAATTAAAAATAGACCCCAGAATCATACACATACACGGGGAGGAGAGGAGAAAAATGACCAAGAGCAATCGGAACCACTGTTGTTGCAACTTTCTTTCCAAATAAAAGCAGAAGTGTTGGGAATGCAGAAATGGTCTTGATTCCTTGTCTTGGTGAGAGGTCTGTTGGAGGCCCTGTCCCTTCCTCATCCCAAAGGCCAAGCTGAGTCTGGGATGAGGACAAGGGACTTCCCCACGACCCAGGCTAACCCCCATCCCTCCCCCTCCCCCAGGCTCCAAGTGGGCAGCCACCCTGCACATGGCGTGCATTCTGCCTTGCCTCCAAGGGCAGCTGCCATGGGGGACAAGAACAGACCCCCAGACACCTTCCAGCTTCTGTTGAATCTCTTTAATGCTGTTAACGGCAAGTCTGGAAAAGGTTCAGGACAAAGTTCTTTTTTCTTTCTTTTTTAATTACAAAACTAACAGCTGTTAGAATCTTTTTTTTTTTTCCTTTTTTCTTTTCCCAGCTACAAAATACTCTGGGGAGATGCATTATAATTTAAAATATATAATATTGCACAAACAACCAAAAGGTTAATTAAACTAAAGAAATAATTACAAAGAGAAAAATCCCATCCCATCAAAAAAAGATTCAGCATTCTCTCCATCCCACCCCCTCATTGAAGGTTTGAAGTGGAAATGAACACCACTCTCTTGGCATCCCTGACCACCATCCCTTTAAATCATTGGTGAACACACCAGATTATGTACAAGAATCACCAGAGCAGCATCGTGAAGCACCAGGGTCTCCAGGGATTCCTGCAGCCCCTCATTCCCCAAGAGAGGTGCAGCTTTACCAGAGTGGAGGGTGAGAGCCACAAAGACTGGATCTGTCTTCAGGAAGAAGAGCTTCTGCAGAAGCCTGATGAGAGCCTCAAGAAGTTCACCCCCAGCATATCCCTTCAAGCAGCAGAAGGGTTGAGGCGGAGAAGCTGGGCTTACCAGAGTTGTGAGTACTCGGCTTTGATCACTGCTCTGTACCGCTGGTAGCTGGCTTGTGTCCTAAGCTACAGGGGAGTCGAGGTGGGTAGCTGGTTGGACAAGGTATCCTGCCAGGCAACGCACAGAAGGGCCTGAAGTGGCCCCCTCCCTTCTTGGGGAGGGGGAGAAATGCAAGAGCAGACTCTTGCAGGTGGCACAGCTGGGCTAAGGACTTGGGTGCATCTGACATGAAGAAGCCCTGGGAAAGGCGTTGGGGACATAACAGCCTGGGCCGGATGAAAGGAAGGAGGTGGGAACTCAGGGTTTGGTCTCTAGATTCTGAACCACAAGGAATCTTTACAGGAATGGACAATGCCTGGGAGGGGAAGACTCCCAAGAGAAGCAAATTTCCCAGAGGCAAATGCCTCTCACCCGCTGGGATAGGAACCAAAATGTGCCCGCCATCCCTGTGTAGCCAAGGGCAGGTGGCATGGCTTCCTTGCCTGCTGATGGGTAGACAGTGTGTGTTGTTTCAGCTTCCCCCAAGAGACTGGTGGTTTAGCTTCTGCCTACAAAGGCAGAAGGGCTAGAGCTATCCCTTGGGACTTCCCCGCAAGAGTCCCCAGAACAGTGGGTGTTCAGTAGAGATGTATAGGCTCTTCCGGTGAGGGGGGTAGGTTTCCTCCCCGTTAGGTCATCTTATGGTTGGCACAAGTCAGAGTTCTTGGTTTGGATTTAGTGAGCCCCTTCCCAGATGTGAACAGAGGCCCAAAGGGCCAGCAAGGAGCAACCCAGAATCTGTGCCCAGAGCTCTGGTTGACAGAGGCCATTTGGGGGGACATTCTCAGTCAGTGTCTTCCAGGGCTGGGCTGAGACGAGTGAGGGAGGTGGGAGGTGCGGTGGTGGGGGAGCTGCTCGCTCTGGCTCCTCTCATTCCCAGTCCTCCCACTCTACGTCTTCCAGCTGCAAACGGGAGGGGATAATGGAGAGCATAAACACGTATTTACTCCTCTGAGTCAAGCCCAGACCCAAGCTCCCCTTGTTGCCTCCATTTCCAGAGAGCTCTCCCAACCCCTCCTGCCACCTTGGGCATACACTGCCCCCTATGCGAGTGAACCACTAGTCTTAAGGAATGTGTCTGCCTAAGGGGTGGGTCTGCTGCTTTGATCATTCTAGACCCAAAGGAAATGCTTCCACCAACCAACACTGGACACTATAAGAGGACACTATGCCTATAGGAACCAAGTCAATCCCTTAAGAACTTATCTCCTGCTGAGCAGATAAGAACATGGCTCTGAGAGGCAGAGAACTTGAGAGTAGCACTGGGATCAGAGGCAAGCGTGGCACTGGACTGCAGGTGCTCACAGGGTCTTCACTAGGGCTCCAGCACCCTAATCCCCAGGGTCTGCCCTGGGAACTTTCTCTTGGCCTGCGTCAGCTGATCCCTGGTATGACGGGTTATAGAATGACTCTGCTTGGGTATACTGAATGTTAGGATTTAAAGAGGGCCACGAAGACAAAAAAGCCATCAAGTCCCTGTGGCATGAAAGGGTGCCATGGGCCTTCTCTGCCCTGAGTATAGTGAGGTCACAGGTGCAAAATACCCTCGCATAGGTCTCTACCTCCCCTCAGGCTTCAGTTTCCCAATATGAAAAACGAGGCCCTTCCCGTCTCTCTAATCTGTTCACCTCTTTATAGCAGGTTCATGAGCTACACGATGGAAGGAATCACGTGGTTCTTGTGTGCCACCGGAGGTAACACTGACTTGAATCAGATGTCTGGGCTGAAGCCTCAGTCCTGTCACTTATTGCTGTGAGCGCTTTTTTCCCTAGTCTCTCATTCAACATGACCCATTCTTGATTCTGAGAGGTAGTGAAGAATAAGAGTAGTAATAAGGCCTCTGAGCTTAAAACTGGACTGGGTTCTGTGGTGGTTTCAGTAACATCTATTAGTGCTCCATGTCCCAGGCGCTGTGCCTGATGTGTCAAATGCATTGTTTATCACAGCTTAAAGCTTATAATTATCAATTCATGTTTTAGATGGGGAAACAGAGGCTCAGGTTAAGTGACTTGCCCTAGATCACATTGTCTTTTGTCTCCAAGGCCAGGAATCTGCTCAGATCCCACACCTGGGGACCATGAGTCAGAAGATCTGGGGCAGGGTTTGGTGTCTACATTTTTCAGTAGTTCCTCAGGCGATTTGGATACAGAGCTAATGTCAAGAACTCTCCAATCCGTCCATGCTAGAACTGAGGGGAAGCAGAGCCTGCTGATGACAACTGGTCAGGGCCTGAGTGGGAAGCCCCAGCTCCCTTCCTGCAGCCTGCCACCTTAGATAGGAGCAGGGATCCACCTGGAGGGGACAGTTGGGCTTGGTGGGGAGAGTCCTCAGACCCTGGGATCACTGGGCTTGCTTCCCTGTGGCCAGCCAGGCCCACTCACCTCACCAGAGGCATCCACTTTGGAAAGTGCCATCTGCACTTCTTCTTCAGTCATGTCCAAGTCAAAGTCCTTCTCCCAGTCCTCGCTGATGTCCGTGCTTGAGCCTGGAACCATGATCCACAGTGTGAAAGGCACAAAGGGGTATGTGAAGAGGTTGTAGCTGGGGGAGATGACACTCTTTATTTTTTTTTTATTTTTTATTTTTTTGTGAGGAAGATCAGCCCTGAGCTGACATCCACGCTAAGCCTCCTCTTTTTTGCTGAGGAAGACTGGCTCTGAGCTAACAGCTATTGCCAATCCTCCTCCTTTTTTTTTTCCCCAAAGCCCCAGTAGATAGTTGTATGTCATAGTTGCACATCCTTCTAGTTGCTGTATGTGGGACGCGGCCTCGGCATGGCCGGAGAAGCGGTGCGTCGGTGTGCGCCCGGGATCCACACCCGGGCCGCCAGTAGCGGAGCGCGCGCACTTAACCGCTAAGCCATGGGGCCGGCCCAGATGACACTCTTTATTAATTTTATTTATTTATTTTTCCCCCAAAGCCCCAGTAGATAGTTGTATGTCATAGCTGCATATCCCTCTAGTTGCTGTATGTGGGACGTGGCCTCAGCATGGCCGGAGAAGCAGTGCGTTGGTGCGCGCCCGGGATCCGAACCCAGGCCGCCAGCAGCGGAGCGCGCGCACTCAACCGCTAAGCCACGGGGCCGGCCCTGGATGACACTCTTTAAAAGGGCCTGACAAATACACATCAAAGGTCTTTACATTCTGCTTTCATTCTGGCTCAGGGATCCCACTTTTAGGAATCCATCCTAAGGAAAAATTCTGGATTCAGTCAAAAATTTAGCCAAAAGGATATTCCCTATAGTGATGAAAACTTAAAAAACCACCTGCAAGTCCACTGATAGGGAATTACTAAAATAAATAAATGGTGTAGTCAGATGACGGAACATTATGTGGCTTTTGAAGGTTAGGCTGTAGAACATTTATACACATGGCAAAATAGTCAAACTATTAAGTGAGAAAAAGCAAGTTACTGAACAGTGGAGAAGCACTTTGGCCCAGGGGCTCCCTGGGAGCCACAGAAATCTTCCAGAAGAAATAAACAATGAACCTCTTCCTCCTCACTCACTCCATTCTACCTACAGCGATCTTGCCACTCCCGAACACACCAGGCACATCTCGACCTTAAGGCCTTTGCATGGGCTGTTCCCTGTACTTGGAACTCTCTTCCTCAGATATCCACAGGACACCTTCCTCGCTTCCTTCACGCCTTTGCTCAAATCTCACCACCTAAATGTGGCCTGCCCTGACCATCCTATTTTAAATCGCAACCCATCCCCCTCGCTCTGCTCTAGCTGTTCTTTTTTCCATTGTAGTTATCACTTTCTAGCATATTACATAATCAGATTTAATATGCTTATTGTCTAATAATAGAGGAGCTAGAATGTGAGCTCCCCAGGGGCAGGGATCTTTGTTTCGTTTTCTTATGTATTCCAAGTGACCAGAACACATAGTTTATACTCAATAAATATTCACGGACCGTTTCTGTAAACCAGGGGTTAGCAAACTATGGCCCGTGGACTAAATCCAGCCTACTGCCTGTTTTTGGAAATAAAATTTTGGAACACAGCCATGGCCATTTTTTTGCATATTGTCCATGGCTGCTTTCATGCTACAACAGCAGAGCTGAGTAGCTGGGACAGACTGTATGCTCCAAAAAGCCTAAAAGATCTGTGATCTGGCCCCATACAGAAAAGGTTTACCAGTCCCTGCTCAAGGTGATTCTGATGTCTGCTCAAGTTTGACAACCACTCTCTAGAACAAAATGTACATGTGAAAGTTATTACTAAGAAGAAAACTACAAAAATAGTTTCTTTAAAAAAAGTTTACGCAGTATGATTCCATTTAAAAAATATGCTCACAGATGCATGCACACATACAGAAAAGATGAGCAAAATACTAACAATAGTTATCTCTAGGTGATGAGGTCATGGGTAATTTTTCTTGGTGTTTTTTTTTCCTAAAATGAACACATATTACTTTGTAATCATTTTTTAAAGCACCTTTAAAACGAGGAGGCCCCTGATCCCCCAATGGCATCTCCTTGTTTCTTCTTGTCCAGCTTGCTCCTCGCGAGGCGCCCAGGCTCTGAGACCTCCCGCTACACCCTGTCCCCATGTTCCTTATAAGAGGTCTTGCACTATTCTCTCTTCCTAGCCACCTGGCTAGCCACGAGCAGTGTGGTAAGAGCATGGTCTCTGGAGCCAACCTGAGTGGAACAGCTCCTCTTTTATCTATTGTGCAGTCTTGGGCAAGTTATTCTGGGCTTCAGTCTAACTGGAGGAGCTTATTAGGATGCAGATTCCTGCCTCCTCTCCTCTCTGGCCCACCACCTCCTAGGTGGTGGGCCAGAATTCTGCATTATAAACAGGTACCGGGGTGATTCTGTGTAGCTTGGGCCTGCAGTTTGAGATACAACAGTGTTTAGATTGGAGGTATCAATGTAAAGTGCCTATAACATATATACATAGTGCATATTTAATAAATGGAGCTGTTAAAGGCCTCGTCTCAGAGTTAAGTAATTTTGCACATGGTCCCACAGCTAGTCAGGGGCAGATCTGAAACCAAGACCCAGTTCTTCTGATTCCATATCTAAGTCTCCTCCTGCCTTCAGGACACTTTGGTGGCATGCACCTGGCTGTCAGTGCAGGCCTCCTGTGAGTTAGAAGCCAGACTCCTGGCTGATTCCTTACTTCAGAGCTGTGGCCATGGCCACGACAGCTTCCCCTAATTTCAGGCTGCCCTCTAGGGATCTTTTTTTCCCCTAAGCCTCAGTAGATAGTTCTACGTCATAGTTGCACATTCTTCTAGTTGCTGTATGTGGGACGTGGCCTCGGCATGGCCGGAGAAGCGGTGCGTCGGTGCGCACCTGGGATCTGAACTCGGGCCGCCAGTAGCGGAGCACGCGCACCCAACCGCTAAGCCACGGGGCCGGCCCACCCTCTAGGGATTTTAAACTCTCTTCTTCAGGCTTAAACGCTAGACCAGACCCTTTCAGGGGTAGAAAACAGAGCATCAGCTAACATTTTTGGAGCACTTCACATCCACCCTCTGGGGTGGGTACTAAAAGTCCCAATTTACAGATGAGGAAATGAAGGTTTCGAGTGGCAGAGATGTGAATTTGGGCTTCCTCCGCTGTCTGCCTCCTCCCACCATCCTGTCCTGTCACACAATGAGTGTATTAAGATCTCCATTATACTGTGCATGTGGCAGAGAACTGACCTACGCAACAATTTAAGACTTCATGATGGAGTTTTACTGTGTGTGTGTTTTTTTGTTTTTTTTTGTTTTTTTTGTGAGGAAGATCAGCCCTGAGCTAACATCCATGCTAATCCTCCTCTTTTTGCTGAGGAAGACCGGTTCTGAGCTAACATTTATTGCCGATCCTCCTCCTTTTTTTCCCCCCAAAGCCCCAGTAAATAGTTGTATGTCATAGCTGCACATCCTTCTAGTTGCTGTATGTGGGACGTGGCCTCAGCACAGCCGGAGAAGTGGTGTGTCGGTGTGCGCCCAGGATCCGAACCCGGGCCGCCAGTAGTGGAGCGTGCGCACTTAACCGCTAAGCCACGGGGCCGGCCCAACTGTTCTTTTTTTTAAAGGAAGGGGGGGTTTTCAGGTGGTTACTAACCTCACAGTACTGTCACTCACAGCTCATTTTCTTCTGTTTAATTGGATCTCTGCTTCCCCAAAGAAGATATGGAGGCAAAAGCCACTCCCAGGTCAGTCAGTGGTGAAGTGCAGCCTTAAGCCCAGGGCTCCTTCCAGGCTACAGGCTACAGGCCACAGGCCACAGGCCAATGCCAATCTCCCCTCCCCTCTCCCTGCTGAGGGAACCAGAGCAGGGTCAGTCTCTTAGATCAAATGGATCTAGGGACAAAATGCAGGTGGGAAGCAGCTCTGTAATGACAGGGACCCTGGGAACTGGGAGACCCTGTGGCTGGGCCACTCTAAGAGACTCTGCTGTACCCAAAGACCAGGCCTCCCTCCTGTCATCCTAGGATGTGGACATAAGAGGAAAAAAGAGTCACTCTGTCTCCAAGCCTCCATTCTTCCTTTTAAGATTTATTCCCTTTACTCTGTTCCCACTGTCCTACCCTAGTCCAAAACTGGGTAGGAGCCAGTCCTACCCTGGCTCCTCCCCTCACTAAGTGACTACAACTACTTCTGGTAGGTCTTCTGCATCGAACCCCCAGCCCCTCCTTTTGCATACCCCTGAGTGCGTCAGCGGCAGTACAGCAGAGCGGTTAAGAGCTTATGCCACATCTCCCCATAATCTCATTTCATCCGGTCTCCACCCACCACTCATTTTTTCTGATCATGCTCTCTAGTAGCCCAATTCCAAATAGAACCTATAATTCTATAATTCCCCCCAACTGTTCCACTGTCATTTCCTCCCTTACCCAGCTCAGAGTCCACGAGTCATCACTCTGATCACTTCTTGCATTTACTTGGACTCTCTTCTTTTCTTCCACTGATTCCACCTGGCTAAACTTGAACCCTGGTGAAATCCAACTCCCTGTCTGCTCTGTGCCTGCACCTGAGCAACTGAACGTGGCTGGACAAAAGCACAACAGTGCTATCTGGTCTCAAGATCCATGACCACTACCTCAAATGGGCCCTGAGGACCAGCCACCCAGCAACCCCATACCACCTGTCGGGTCTATCATCTATGCTTCCAGTCTCCTAAGGGACTTTCACACTAAATACTTATTGGGTGAGTGATTGATCTCAGTTTCCTACCATAAAAAAATGGGGAAAATAATACAGCTCTCATAGGGCTTTTCTGAGGATTGAGTGATAGGCATATCAAGTGCTTAGCACAGAGCTGTACAGATATAAAGTGCTCAGAGAATGGTACCTCTTATTATCATCACCATTTCCCCAAAGCAGGGCTCTACTCAAATTTCTTCCCTGACTGAGGACCTATTGTGAAACAATTACCCTCAATTTACAGAGGAGTAAACAGAGGCTTAGAGAAGATCATTAACTTTTCTGAAGTTACATGGCTTATGAACAAAGTTGAGATTTGAACCCAGAACTGACCAAACTCCAGAGCCTGAGCCCTTTGTCTCCATGCTCTGAAGCTTTATGGCACCAAGTCCAACCTTCTGAATCCAGCTGAAGATTTTAAGTTCTTAAGTTCTATTTCTGAGCCAACCCATCCACCCTTCTTATTCTTCCCTCTCCTGGGAGACAATACAGAAAAATGGGCTTTCGTCACCACCCCTTAAACGTGCCCCATGCCCTCTGCTATCTGGACTTTGTAGGCCCCCTCAGCTTGAACTACCACTTCCCCACACCTGCCCCAAACTCTCCAACTCTCCTACACAGTGCCTGTTTCCTCAGTGAAATACCCGCTGATGCCCAGATTCCTTCTTTCTCTGAACTCTTCTAGTACCAAACTTGTCTCGTACTGCTTCACGCTTCATCATAAAGACTGCAGCTTTTGCCCCTCCCTCCTCAGTGTCTCATAAAGAGTAGGTAGGAGCTCAGACGACCTCACTGAAGCAGAGTCAGAAGGAAAACACTGTATTGGAAACTGGAAACCCCGCAGTTTCCATCAGGGAGCAGGGCAAAGGTGGGGTGGGGCTTGTTTCCCATCCACTGCAGCAAACCAGTCCCTCACTGAGCCAGCAGGTCAGGGCTCAACCACTGGGCAAGCTTTGTGGCTGACCAGTACCAAGTCATAGCAAAGACAGGATGCGTGTGTGTGAGGGGTTGAGGGTGTCACTCAGCCCCTATCTCTGGAGAGATATTTTGAATGTGGCAAAAAAGTTGACACCAGAGCTATCACTGTCCTTTAATTCCAGGAGTTAGAGAGGTTTCCCTTTGCCATCAAGTCAGAGTCTCCAGTCTAAAATTCCGTTATACAGATCAGAAATGAAAGCTCTATTACTTAAGTTAGGTCATAGCAATTTCTTGAGTGTTCACTTTATTCTTCTCTAAACAAAACATGTAAGTTTTGTTTATATATTTCATGATGATAATTAATGAAGGCTTAGGGAAGCTAAATGACTTTCCTGAGATCACCCAGGGGAGAAGACCATTGACATCAATCAATATCACAGGGATTCCCAACCCAGGATAAGGTTGAATTGTCCAAAAGGATAGAAATTGGCACGGTGTGGTAGTTAAGGGCATGGGCTTTGAGTCTGAATCTAGGCTTGCCACTTCCTAGCTGTGTGAATTTGAGCAAGTTACTTAACATTTCTGAGCCTTTCTTCATCCGTAAAATAAGGACAGTAATACCGACCTCACTGGGTTGTGAGATATAAGTGAGAAATTAAATGCAATATAACATATCTAGCATAGGACCTGACATAAACCTTATTTTGTTGAATTTAAGACCCCAACAACTGTAAGATGCATCCTTATTTCAGAGAATATGTGCATCTTAGAATTGATGAAATATAGTAATAGTCAATATCTAGCAACTGTCATCATCATCACCAGTATCACAAATGAAGGACATCTGCTCCTAAGATCCTCACAAGGGACAAGCAAACAAGTCTGCCTTGGGAGGTGGCAACTCTCACCTGCCCTGCCCCCACATACTCTCTGGCTTTGGCCTTGACTTACCTTTCTTTCCATTGTTGGAGGGTGTAGACTTCCCACTGTCTGAGTTCAGCTCGAACACCCGTAAGTCTGTGAGCACCTCCTCCCTCAGAGTCTCTACTCTGGCTGGAGGTCTGGGCTCTGGGCCACTGGGGCGGCCAGTAGGGGTGTGGGGCTTGGACTGAGCTAGGGGTGGGGGTCCAGTCTCGCCCACATCCACAGCCAGGCTCTGTTCCTCCAAAGACGCCTCTAGAAGCTTTTGGGACAGGTCCTTGGGCAGCACTGGTGCCTCAGGCGCAGTGGCAGGTTTGGCAATCTGTGTCACGAGGGAGGTGCTCTCGCTGCTCTCTGACGGAGTCACTTCTGTTGGAGGCTCAGCTGGGGTTACCAGATTCTTTTCACAAGGACTCCGGGGGCCAGGTCCTCCTTCAAAGGATGTGGAAGTTTTGGTCACAGGAACCTTTGCCTCTTTTGGAGATGTGGGTGAAATGCCCACAAGCTCCTCTGTCAAGAGAGATAGGTAGGGAAAGAGGGCAGTGTACGCTGGTCAGCCCCAAGACAACCTTCGAGGTCTCTGAAGACAGACCTCAGGTTCCTGCCAAAGTTTAGTCTGATGCAGACTAAAGGGTGCCCGTTTCCCCACCTCCTCCCCATCATGGTTATTCTGCAGATACTCCCTGTTGGTCAAAGTCTCTTCTACCTGTGGGGCCTAGCACATGTGGGTGGGCATTTGGCTTCCAGCAACACAGCCCAAGATGATTCAAGTCAGGCTCTGCTACATCCTATGATCTTGGGCAAGGTACTGAACTTTTCTTTAACTTACCTGCCTCATTTATAAACAGGAATAATGGAGTTGTGGTAAGGACTATACATGTAAAGCTCTTAGGACAGGTTGGGCATACAAGTACTTAACAAATGTGTTAATATTATATCATGCAGGTGGCTCAAACACACTGTCCTAAGCTGAGCTAGAACAGCAGAGGATCCAGGTAGAGGATGCTCAGCTCCCTCCCTAAGCCACTGGTTCTCAAACCTGGCTGGACATTAACATTACAAAGGTAGCTTGTTAAAAATACAAGTTTGGTCACATCCCCAAAGTCTTATTTAGAAGTGGGGGAAGGGAATCTGGAATTTCAATAAGCATCCTAGGTGACTCTGAAGTAGCTGGTCCCTGAGCTGGTAGGGGAATCTGCTACAACTGACACATTTGATTTCTGTATCTAAACCTGGGATTCCACCAGCCTTGGTAAACATTTCCTTGTTAGCTCAGCCTGTCTTCAGCATGCACAAACACAGTACTCATTCCCTACTCTTCCCTGGGGTGCCAAGTCTCACCAGGTTTCAGAAAGAATGGCCCAGACAGTTCCCCCACAAGCAGGACCTGTTACCTGCCCATCACCTCTCAATACCTCTTACCTTCCTCCTCTTCCCAGCCAGGCTCTTCAGAGATGCTCTTTTCCGCCCGCTGCTTCAGGGCATCCCTCCGGGCCTGCTCCTAAGAGCAGATGGCCAAGAGCAGTCAGGGCACTCTCTTCCCAGACCCTTGTCCTGACCCCAGAACTCTTGGTACTCTGTGCCCCTTCTTCTCTTAACAAAATCCAGTCTACTTCCCCTAGGGCTGAGTGGAGTACCTCCCTGGGCTAGGCCAGCATACCTGCTCCAGTTGATGGACTTTATAGAAATACCGATGCCAGAATTCTGAATGGGAAACAGCTGCAGGGACCTGGAGGGAGGGGACAACAGAGATGAGACTTTGGGAGTGGTTGTGTGGGGTCTGCGTCCCCAGCCTTATCAGCCTGTTCCCAGCTTCTCTGGATTTCAGACCTGGTAAGTGGCTGAGCAGTGATTCTCAGAGGACTTCCATCCCCCGAGACCCACCTTCTTGGCCCAGCTTGGCCAAAGAGGGAGAAAAGAACTCCCATCAGGCTTTGCTGGCCCTTCCACTTCTCCCATGACTGCCAGAAGCCTGGTGAATCAGCATCCCCCCATGTGGATTCTTGGCTCAGGACCTGGCTGGTCCGGTTCTACAGGGTCTCCCACTGCTCTCCAGGACCAGGTGACTCTGCAGTGAATCTGGACACGTCCCTCCCACTTCCCGATACCTCAAGGCAGAAGCTGGCTGAGATGCTGCCAGCTGGGCTCTCACCATCTTGGTGTAGAGGGCCCGGACGGAGGGGCTGCCTACAAGGAGCTCTGAGATCTCCCCCTTCTTCTCCTCCAAGCAGAACTGGGAAAGCCAGGCGTCAAACAATTCCGGGGGCCCTGCAGAGGGACAGACACTGATGGTCAGTTCCCTGGGTCTGAGGACAGAACACTGGGCCTACAGAAAACACACCTAATCCTGGACATGGATAATAAGGAAAGCTTAAGGTTTTTTTCAAAACCGTTTGGCCCAAGGTGGGAGGTCAGGCAGGGTAAAGGGGTGGGTGGGCCTCACTGATACCAGAGCGTGGCGCCTAAGTGATCTCTAGAAGGGGCTGCAGTCTCCATTCTCTCCTGGGCCTGTTTGCTTTTTAGCCCACTGCACCTGGCTTCTGAATCCCCTCCTCTCTCTGAAACAGCTGTTCGCAGGTCACCAGTGATATCATGTTGCCAGATCCAATGGCTACTTCTCTGTCCTCCGTCGTGTGACCATTCTCCAGTTTCTGACCCTGGGAGCCACTGCCGAGCTCTGACGCCGTCTTCTCTCCTGGCTTCTCACTCTTTTGTGATTTTCCTCCCACTTCCCTAGTTGTTCCATCTGAGTCTTCAATGGGCTCCTCTTTGTCCTTTCCTTTCCTTTCCTTCTCTCTTCTCCTCCATTTTCTCCCAGGATAACCTCCACTAAACCACGAGTTTCAACCTCTCCCTCCACTGACAATTCCTCAGTCTGTCTTTACAGCCCAGGCTACCCTTCTGGGCACCAGATCCAGAGGTTCAGGTGTCCCCTGGACACGTCCACCTGCACAGGAGCTGCACACCCAATGTGCGCCCATTTTCTTCTCTCCTCAACCTGTCCCACCCAGTTATCCACTGGAAGCCTGGGGGCCATCCTAGACTCCTCCCTTATCCAATCACTCTGGATTCCACTTCCTTAGTGTTTCTTCTATGCACATCTTCCTCTTCATTCCACCTGCCACTTCCTAGGTTCTGGCCTTCCTCTGACATGGGGATTCCTACCAAGCCTCCTCACTGGTCTTCCGTCTTCTGTCTCTCCCTCTTTATTTCACCCTTCACAACCAAGCCAGAGGCTCTTTTATCAAATGCAAAAACGGATCACCTCAGGCCTCAAAACCCTTCAATAGTTCTCTTTGAGGGCTTTTCCAGCTAGGGTCCAAAGATGTGCTTCAAAGGGTCAAAGAATCCCCATATTGCATATAAAATTTTATGAAGAGAGGGCTTGTCATTTTCAACAGATTTTTAAAGGCCTTTGTGACTGAAAAAAGGTTAACCACTACCTTGAGCCTGTTAGGACAAAATTCAAACTACTTAATCTGGCACCCAAAGCCTTGCTGCTCTGGCTCCCACCAGCAGCTCTCACTGCCTTTAGTCCCTCACATGCACACTTTAATCCAGGCTTCTCAAATGCCAGGTGCTCCCTGTTCTTTCTGGACCTTCAAATGTCCTGTTGCCATGTTTGAACACCCTTCCCCAACTACTAAAAGTAAAATTAGTTTACTTCTAGTTCATCTTTAAAACTTCAATTCAAGTGTCACATCCTAGGTTCCCCAGGCTGGGTTCCCACTGCTCCCATCTTTCTGTGGAAGGAGTCACTCCATCTCTACTAGCTTTGCTTTATTTCCTGTTTCTCTCTTCTAATAGCAGGTTCCTGGAGGTCTGGACCGGGTTGAGAGTTTGACTAATTTGTGATCTCCAATTCCCAATCCAGGGCTTGATGCATGGCAGGGATTTAGTAAACAGGTGCTGAAGGGAAGGGAGGCAGGGTAACAGGGCTGGGAGGGAGCCTGAGCTGAGGTTGAGGGGGAGGCAGGGAGCAAAGCCTCTGTAGATGGGGATGAAGACAGTCCAGGTTCAGGTAGGAAAAGGTACAATCAACCCATCCCATCAGATGTAAGGTACACACTAGCCCCACTCTGGTCCCTCTACACAGGGGGTGCCTGGCTACTGCTACCAGAGACAAACAGGGTGCACAGCCCAGACCCCCTTGGTCTCCCTGCCCTGCAAGCCCGTCCCCTCACCACTACCCCCTCACCATCTGGTTCATTGCAGTAGGTTGCCGGGTCTGACTGCAGGCTGTAGAGGCGAGCCTGTAAGAAACAGAGAACAGTAATTCTGGGGTGCTAGGCATAGAAAGCACCTCCTCTCTGCCAGAGTACCCAATCAACCACAACTCAGCTTCTCTCCTGTTGGCTACCACACCCACAGGGCACTTGTCAATTAACACTGTAGCTAGGGAGTGGAGCACTTGGCAAGGAGTCCAAAACTAGGGCTCTCAGAAAAATGGTCTTTCACCCAGTATTCCACCTCTGGGAATTAACAGTGTAAGCAGGCTACAAAATTAAATGTATAAAATGCTTTTGAATTATGTGAAATTTGAAAAATGCTAGTGCAAATATATTAGTAAAGCCCAAATTTATGGGCACATTTTGAAATAAAGTAACTCCCCTAAATTAAAGCCATTCATCAAGAATTTCTTAATTTCATACCCAATGTGCCAAGTGAACTGTGAACCGTGTTCCCATTAGGGCCACCAGAGTGGCAAACTTTAGCTGGTAAATGGAAAGCCCATCTTCCTTTCTCAGCAGGATGTGAAGTATGGGCTGGCCATCTGCATCAGAACTTCAGCAAGTAGTTTTGGTGATTGACTGTTATAATTTAAAATTCTATAATTTAAAAATTTTCACAATTCCACTCAAATGTTCATTAAGTGGTGGTGCTAATACTAGCGCTAAAAAACATGCCTGAAAAATCAGTACATTGGGAATGGAAACTCAGTGTGGTAAAATGCTATGAAGAAGGCCCAACTGTGAATTCAGGAGAAAACACTCCACGAAATACGAGAAGTAATGATGAGAAAATAAAATGCGGGAGAAATATGCTACCATTGTTGGTGATTTAAGTGCTTTGAAGACATTCTCCATTCATACATTTATTTTTATTGGAAATTAGTCTTAAATAACCCAAGTGTGGTGAAGATCATGCCTGTAAGATGCTCCCTGTAGCATTCCCTATTATGGTTAAAAGCTGAAAGGAATCCAAATGTGCAACACTAGGGAAATGACAAAATGAATTATGCTATATTCACTTGTAAGAATCTAAAGACATTAAAAAATGATGATGACTAGGAAAGATGCTGATAGTTTACTGCTAAATTTTTTTTTAAAGCAGGTATTTCATGCATAAAGCGCCTTTTTTTTAAAAAAACAAATAACCCAAACCATCTTTACCAATGTTTGCAAACAAAAACAAATGGAAGTTTATACACCGAGAAATCAGTGGTTCTCTTTGAGTTATGGGATTATGAGCTTGGAAATAATTATCTTCCTGCTTATTGGTAGTCTCCAATTTAGTTATGTCCATATATTTATCTTTTAGCCTGAACATGTCTTGCTTTTGAGTATAGGTTGGAAGCTAGAGCCCAGTGCTGTTAAGCATCTAGTGAATCGCTAGTGAATACCTTGGTGCCATCATAGGGCTCAGCTGTGCCAGAGGGCGTGCCCATCAGGGTGATGACATCACAGTCGATGGTTTTGTCCGGTGAGGGAGCAAAGGCATCAGAGATCACCCCTAGGAAGTCAGACAACCCCTTCTTCATTTTCTCTGTCGCTCCTGAGGAGCCTTCAGTCTGCAGAGAGAAGCCAGCAGAGGAAGCAAGTGGCCCAGGAGCGGGCTGCAATCTGGGATATGGGGTACAGAGGGGTGAAGCATCATCGGAGGCAAAAATGTACTGTGTGTGTAGGGATCAAGGAAGCGCTCACGACCTCTCACCCCATCTCTGGGGCTGGAGAAGGAGAGAGAGGCAGCCAGGGTCTCCATCCTCTAGATGGGGGTGTGGAACAGGGCCTGCTGCAGACCTGTGTAGGTCAGAGCAGAGCTCCCTAACTGGCTGTTTCATCAAAATTTCAAGGCCAGTCAGGCTGATCAAAAATTGACAGGAAAGGATCCACGTCATAGGCATTCAGTGAGGAAGAGGACCTATGGGGAGAGTGATGGGAAAGGTACTAGCTTTGGAGTCAAACTTGGATTTGAATGCCAACTCTTCTACGTGTTGGTTATGAGACCTAAACCTTGAGTCTCAGTTTCCTTATCTGTAAAATGTGGATAAATATACTTCCTTCAGAGGGCTGCTATGAAGATTAAAAGAGATAAGGCAGGTACAATGTGTAGTATGTAGCAAACATTAAAAGAGCAGTATTATAATTTCATCATCATCATTGCTCAGGAAGTAGAGTATTTTGTACAGAAGGTTGGAGAAATATCGGCAGGATAAGAACAGATAGCCCCGCCTAGAGGCAAACCTGGGACCAGCTGAGGGTCAATGTGTGGGCCTCCTAGAAGGGGCAAGTGGGACACCAAGCTTGAGCCACACTGGCCAGAATGCCCTCGAGCAAGCAGGGAAGGGATGCTGAGAGACAGGGTCAGGCTCTAAAAACCTCAAGGAAAACTGTAATATTTACTCCTGATTAAACTGCCCAGGCATTTTAAACCTAGAACCTATCATAGTGCCTGGCACATGTCGGCACAGGTATACAATCACATTTGTTGAATGGAAAAAAGGAATAAATAAATGAAAGAGACAAGTGGTCTCTCTGCTACTGGCTGGACTTACAGCAGTTCAACAGGCTTGCTACTTGTCATTCATGCTCATCAGTAGCTGTGGTTAGCAGGCAGACAGTATTTTACAAGAAGATTCAACAAAATAAGCTTGGCTAAAAAAACTCCAAAACATATTTTTCATAACATGACCTCTAATCGCAAGGCAATTGATTTAGCTGGTGATCAAATGAAGAAACTACCATCTGTTCCAATTCTAAAGCAGAAGCTGTACTACAAAACCAGTCAACTACTCCATCGGAAACTTGAGATTTGCAGGGGTCTCTCTGACCATACACAATTTTCACTTTTCACACTTACTTTAGAATCTAACTCCTCTCTCACAAGAAGATTCCATTATACAGCTCTGATTAATAAAAACAAGGCCAGTGAGACTATAAGTTGACACAACCTTTCCAGAAGGTAGTTTCACAATAGATATTAAAAGATATAACAAACTAAAACTGTACTCACACTATGAGCCTTCCCAATATTTTATTATAAAAAAAATATTAAGGGCAAAGATTCAGCAGTCAGAATGTTCACTGTAGCTCTGTTTACAATACTGGAAAAAACTGAAATAGGAAACTAGGAACTGGTTAAATACATAATAAAATACCATGCCATTTATGATGCTATTGAATGAGGTTTGCAATGATTAAGTCAAAAAGTAGGTTACAAAATATGGTATTCAGTTGATTCCAGTTTTGAAAAAGAAAGCGTACATATGGGATATACTCCCAAAATATTAATAGTAGTTATCTCTGGGAGATGGAATTATGGAGGTCTCTAGGTCTGTCTTTCTTTCTTTTACTTATCTGTATTTTCTAAATTGTCTACAATGAATGACTTTGCTAATAGGAAAACATTCGCTAAAACAATACAGAAGTGGGAAAGATTATCATTACTAAATACATGTAGTTTGTTTGCTTGACAGACACAATTCTTTCTCTTTCAAAAGGGGAGCCTACGGGGAAAAACAATCACTTAATGGTAGAAAGGTTGGCAGCCCCCACCGGGGTCCCAGGGCAGGTCAGGTTGTGAGGGACAGTCACTTGGAGGGTGTAGGTAGTACTCACAGCCAGCTTCTCCTTGACCACACTGGCTGTGGCTGCAATAGTGCAGGCCGTGTCATGCTGCACCACTTGGGTGAACTCTGTCAGGTCCCGCTTCATGAACTCCAAGGCTTCGGAGGACTATGGGAAGACAGAGACGGATAACAGAGCCAGCTGGCTCCACCACAACTTTGTTCCTGTTCCCTGTGCTTTTTCAGTACCAGACAGACACATGGAAACCTGAAGTGATGTGAGAAGCCTGGGCTCAGAAACAATGCTTACTTGTCCCAACTCCACGACCTGGGATTACCTGACAGCAGAGAGCACAGAGGAACTTCCTGCTACTCTGAGAATGGGGACTGAGTCTCAGCCCAGACACTTACAAGCTATGTGGCCATGAGTACCTCTCATCTAGTTCCTGGTTTTCCCCTAGAAAATGAGGGAGGTAGACTAGATCAGCAATTATCAAGAGCAGACTGTGGAAGATGGCATATATAGTTTGAAAACAGAACAGACATATAGTTTGAAAACAGAACAGACTTTGATGCTAAGTCTTTGATTATGCTTTAAAAGTCACGATGTGATATGCTTTGAGTGCTTTAAAAGTCACGATATTGGTTTCAAACTTCAAACAACATGAAGAAAAGGGTGTGATTTTTTTTTTTTTTTTTGAGGAAGATCAGCCCTGAGCTAACATCCATGCCAATCCTCCTCTTTTTGCCGAGGAAGACTGGCCCTGGGCTAACATCCATGGCCATCTTCCTCCACTTTATACAGGACGCCACCACAGCATGGCCTGATGAGCGGTGTGTAGGTGCGCACCTGGGATGCGAACCCGGACTGCCAGCAGTGGAGTGTGCGCACTTAACGGCTACGCCACGGGGCCGGCCCCGGTGTGTGATGTTTTAATCAAAGGAAAGTGTTTCTATTTTTACTGTTTTTGTCTCAGGGAAATTCAGTTGAAATGGGAGGCAGTATATGAAATTATCTGTCTGAAAGGTTTAATAAACACGTTGCATTAGTAACAGCAATAGTTTAGAAAACTTTTATGAGTAATCCTTGACAATTTAATACCAGTAAAAATGTATGTGATTTTTACATTCAACAAAGCGGGTGTTAAGAGAAATATTGGACCGGATTCTTTCCAGGCCTTCCTGGTTCCATCATTCCAGGGTTCTATTCATCCACAGAGCTCCTCTGGGCAGAAATGATATTTGCTTCTTTTGGACCAATCTAATCTCACCCTGTACTCAGACCCAGCTTGAGAGAGCAGGCCCTCAGCTCTTGTCTAAGTCTTGCCCCGTCTTGCTTCATCCCACCCACTCAAGGACTCCTTCCTGGACTTTCTCTGTGCTCACCCCTGCAAGCCCTCTCATTTTACACAGGGATAATAACCTGCATTTTTTTTTAGCATACTTTTGAGTTTTCTGGTGGTTTTTTTCTTTGGGGAAGAACCTGGCTAGTTTTCATCAGCCTGGGAAATCTCTGAATGGGACAGTCTCATCTATCAGCCAGAGGCTTCTCTGGGGGTGGGACTCATGCCTCCATTTCAGACTCAGGACTCCTTAACTGGGGTGGAGGAGTCATTTATTAATTTGCTCTCTCCATCCACACTGCCACCACCTTAGTGCATGCCAACCTACTCTTTCCTCTGGACTCCTCCTGGGTTGCATTAGATATCTCTACTACATTCTCCTTGTGACACCAGTGGAAGCTTTGCAAGTTGGAGTAGACCATGTTGCCCCTGCTTTACATTCTTCTGTGGTTACACAGTATCCTACGAGCAAGTATAAAATCTATACCAGGCACTTACAGGGCCCATATAATCTCACCTCTGGCAGACTCTCATCCTCTACCATTGCACCCCTCACTGAACTCCAGCTGGCCTTCCTCAAGTTTCTCAAATGTTCTAGCATCTTCCCTACCTAAGGCTGTCTCTACACGTTATTCCCTCTCCTTGACACATAGTTCTAACTCTTCAAAACAAACAAGCAAGCAAACACAATGAATGTGTTTCATTCAAAACCTGGCTAACTCCTGTTCATCCTTCAGATCTACACTGAAATGTCACTTCCCTGGAGAAGCTTCTCTTATGTCACCAACAGGCTCCTCTGCTTCACGTTCTCAGGGCACCTGCACGTTCTCTTCTTTAACATTAATCATACTTCAGACTCATGATTACCCGTTCAGTGCCTATCCTCCTGGATAAACTGTGAATTCCATGAAGACAGAGCCCATGTTTTTGTTCACTGATGCTTTCCCAGTGTCTGACAGAAAGCCTGGCATAGAGTAGGCACTCAAAAAATGCTTGCTTGTTAAATCTACATGTACCAGGGCAATTTTAATTACACAACCATTTGCATGATTATTTGATGAATGGTTGTCTTCCTCACTAGACTGTGAGCTCTGAGGGGACAAATATAAACAGACATGGTGCTTGCCCTCAAGGTCCAAGTCTCCTGGGGAAAATGCTCAGATAATAGTGCTGATGTGCAAGGGCAGAATGGTCACCAGTGTTATTATGGGGAGGCTGGAAAGACTCGGTGAAGGGAGGCCTGGACTGCACCCTGGAGAAGGAGCAGGAGTCAGCTAAGGGAGCCTGGGCATGATGGGGCATGGGGTTTACTGAGGCCTACAAGCATTTTAGTCCTAATGAATATAAAACGTGAAGCAGAAGTGGTGAGGGACAAAGCTGGAGAGGTTGCGGAGGGCAACCATGGGCAGCCACCAAAGGCTTAAAGAAGGTGGGACACGAGATGTGCATTTTTGATAGGTCACTCCAGTGACTGCCACGGAGGACAGAGTCACAAGAGTGACAATATTAGAAGAGGGAGGAAGACTGTTCAGGACGCTGTTGCAATAGTGCAGGCAAGAAAACAGAACGTGAATAAGGACAGTGCTGAGAAGGGTGGGATTGGTTCAAGAAAGATTAGGCCAAAAAGGTGGATTTGGTGATTAAACAGATGTGAGTCAGAGGGCAAGAAAAGAGTCAAGGAACAGCCACTGACTACTAAAATAGGTGATCGGGTAGATGCAGTGCCGCCAGCTGAGAGAAAATGCTGAAGGGGGAGCAGGTTTAGAGAAAATATGACAATGACTTTGGTCACATAAAATCCGCGGTGACTGTGGGATATCTGGGATAGTTGTCCAGCAAGAGCTGTTTTCAAAGACTAAAGCTCAGAGAAAAGGACTAGGAGTCACCCCAACATGAAAGTGGAGACAGTCACCCAGGAAGTCTGTAGAGTAAACAGAGCAGTGGGCTGAGGACAAGGCCCCACAAACATCACCTTTAAGGGGCAGGCAGAAGAAGAGGAATTCAGGAAACAGTGAGGAGAGGAAAGCCTGGACAAGTACGTGGAGAACTGAGAGAGAATCATGTCACAAAAACCAAGGGAATAGTTTCAAGAAAGAGGGACTGATCACTAGTGTCAAATGCAGCCAAAAGGTCCAGGGAAGATAAGGGCTAAAAACCACCCACTGGATTTGGCAAGTGCTGGGTGAAGCTGACTGTGAATATAGATAAGTTTAGATGTGGTGGCTACAGGGGTGGGGAGGGAGATAAGAGAGATCATGTTGTTGACTTCAAATTTTAAAAAGTAGGAGGTGAATTTGTCTCCTCGAAGTAAAAGAGGAAGTGGCTGAACAGGGGACTTGAGGGAAGAGTTAGGTTTGGGGAGTTTCTGAAGGCAAGGGGAAGAGAAGCAAATTAGAGACAAAAAGCTTGCTGGGGGCTGCTCAGGCCCAGATGAGGTTGGGGAATCTGTAGTTGGGCCAAAGAGCAATGTGACTTTCTCTACCAGTGTCCATGGACAAACACAAACACACACACACACTAGAGGAGGAGGTAAGGGGCACAGGAAGGCAGATTTTAGCACCATCTAGGAGCTGTAATCTCTGGGGCAATGTATGCTAAGGGTGCAAGGGAACTGAAGGTGCTGGGAAATGACTGGTCCAAATGGAGCCAGGATGGGAAGGGAAGGAGGCAAGGCCAGGAAAGCACTGACAGACCAAGAAAAAAATGGAAAGAAAAGTGGACTAGTGGTGCTTCTGAGGTTTCCCCATCACCGCCAGCACTTAATAAAAATAGCTAATGCTTATATACTACTTACCGTGTGCTAGGTATTGTTCTTTTTTGTTTGTTTGTTTGTTGGTGAGGAAGATCGGCCCTGAGCTAACATCTGCTGCCAATCTTCCTCTTTTTGCTGAGGAAGATTAGCCCTGAGCTAACATGTGTGCCCATCTTCCTCTATTTTGTATATGGGATGCTGCCACAGTATGGCTTAATGAGCGGTGCGTAGGTCTGCACCCGGGATCTGAACCTGCGAACTCTGGGCCCTGAAGCGGAGCACGCAAACTTAACCACTATGCCCCTGGGCTGGCCCCAATTAGATATTGTTCTTAGTGCTTTACTTATATTTTCATTTAATCCTCACAACACTATCAAGTAGGTGTTATTAGTATTCCCATTTTACAGATGAGGGACTGAGGCCTAGAGAGATTATAAGTCTCTAGGTTCGCCCAGGTTCATGTAAGAGTAAGAAGCTAAGAGAGGGAAATTAAGTCTTCTCTTTCCCAATGGGGAATCCCACACCCCTGCTTCAAACTGGGAGTTCCCCAAAAACAAAGATGGAAGGCTAACCAACTGTCTATTTTTCATGAGTTATGGTAAGACCAACCTTGAGGGAAACACACAGCAGGCCCTCACACACTTGCTGAATGAATGTCAGACTCTCCTTCTAGGAAATTGTTCAACAGGAAGCAAGGTACTTGGGAGTCTCTTCTATCAAACCTCAGCGTGAAATTCTCTCTCTTAGTCCTCATCAACCACATAAACAGCTCAGGACATTCTCAGATTTGCTGGGCTGGAGTGGAGAGGCTGTTCAGGAGTATGCAGGCCAGCGGAGGAATAAAAACGCTCTCCAAGTAGAGGACTGATTAACTGAGGTCAGAAGCCTCCTGGAGTCTGCCCTGAAGCAGGACTCACCCCAGTTGCTTGAGGTAAATAGTAATTGACTCTTTCCAGAATTCTGCTGGGCTGGTTTTCACAAACTAGCATGGCATGAAACAGTAACAGACAATAGCATTGTCCTTTGGCAGAGGCAAGCCTCACTCATCCCACAGGGACTGCCGTCTCCCCACTAGACTGTGAGCTTTGTGAGGCCCAGGATTGCATCTATTTGGCTAATGTCTGTATCCTCAGCACATGGCAGAGAGTGCTGACTGTGGCACATACGCTAATATTTGAATGATTATAGGAGTAAGTTTCTATTGCCAGAATCCTTTTTCTTCAAGGCCTACAACCAAATGTTCTCTCTTTTACAAAGTTGTGAATTTCCCGAGCTGAAGTAAATTGCGCCTTCCTATGGATTCCTACGAAAGGGTCGCTCCGGCCTTTAAAACAATCTTTATTTCACTGTGGCTAGTGTCACACTGGTCTGAGTCAGGGTCCGGCCTCATCCCTGGGGCCCGGCGCCCACACAGGCCGGGCGGGGCCGCTCGGACCAGGTTGCAGTGAGGCGGCACGGGGCCTGCGGAGGAAGGGCGCCGGCCCGGCTTACCTTCTCCTTGACCGCCTGGTAGCTCTGCTGCAGCCAGCTCCGCCACCATCCCACGTCCTCCCTGTGGAAGACAGACACATCTGGCGGCTGTGCCGTGAGACTCCCGCCCGCGCAATCATCGGGTCTGTTTCCCCCTCGGATGCGGCCCGCGGGGCCGAGGCTTCGCAGACCGCCTCCCCACCTCCTCACACTGAGACTCCACCCCGCCTCTTCAGCTCCGTCCACGCCCGCGCTGGCCCCCTGTTCCCCACGGGGACCCTCGCCCAGCACCCCAACCCTGGGAGAATTCAGGCCCCAACCCCCGAGAGCTGGATGACGGGCTCACCCTTCCGCCATCTTGCCCGCATGACATCACCACTATTTACTGAACTTTGACTTCCGACACGGCACCGCCCCCTCAAGCGCCGCTTCGCAGCGCTCAGCCCAATCCTTGCGCTGAAACCGCCCTCAGCCCAATCCCCGCCCCGTTCCATCATTAGGCCCCGCCTCCTTGTGCTCGGTCCTGTATTCCGGAGTTCGCCCTTAAACTCCGCCTCTGAACGACCTGTCCAATCCTCACTCAGTTCTGTCTTCAGGCCCACCCACCCCGAGCCTTAGCCCCACCCCCACCAACCTCGAGTTTTATAGGTATCAGCAGTCGTCCGATACGGCGGCCGCAGTGGGCCACGGCCGGCCCCTTGGCTGGGGCGTTGGCGAACTGGGAATACAGGGGAAGAGGGCAGGGAGCCCGGCTAGAGCTCGAACGTCTGGATCTCAGAGCGCAGGGCTAGGACCGCCCCCCTTTGTGAAACCAGCCGCGTAGCCGCTGCTTGGGGTCTCTTCGGGCATTCAACAAACGCAGACTGTGGGGCTCTGCGCTAGAGTTTGGAGGTGTATGGAGAGGTGACATCGATGCAGCCTTTGGAGGGGCTCTCAGGATATTGGGGAAACAGACACACATTCAATTACCTCAACTCTTGGCGGCCCAACTCAGAACAACGCGAGCTGGCTGTGGTCAGGAAAAATGCGGAGACAGCCTGGAGGAGGGAGACTGAGTTGTGAGAGAGAGGGGGACTTCCCGGAGGAGGAGGCTTCCTCTGCTCTTATTGCCTCAAATGCTACCCCCATACTTTGCACTAAATCCCATTGCCTCTTGTCTAAGAGCATAGCTTTAGAAATTCTCTCCCCCAATCCCATTCTGTCCTTCTTCTTTACAGGATTATTCCTGTCATACGTGGTGTTATTTCTCCCATCCTAAAAGCATGCAGACAAAAATCAACCCTCTCTTAACCCTACACCATTTCTCTACTGTCCTTTACAGCAAAACTCCTGAAAGAGTCGCCTATACTCACTGTCTCCAACTCCGGTCTCCTCCCGTTCTCTCTTGAACTCACTTCAGTCAGGGTTTTGTCTCCCCACAATCCTTTGAAATAACTTCTGTTAAGGTGCCAAGAGCGATGGCCAGTTTTCAGTGCTTATCTTACATGAACCATCAGCATCTGATTTGACACAATTGATCACTTTCCTTCTCCTTCGAACACTTTCTTGGCTTGACTTTCAGGACACCATGTCCTGTGACTTTTCTCTTGCCTCACTGGCATTTCCTTCTTTGTGTTCTTTGCTGTTTTCTCTGCTCATTGACCTCTTGTTGCTGGAATGTCCCAGGGCTCAGTCTTGACCTCTTTTTTGATGTCTGTAATCATTCCGCAGATGATCTCATCAAGTCTCATGATTTTAAATGCCATCTATACACTGGCTACTCTCAGCTTTTCTCTCCAACCCACACATCTTCTCTGAACACCAGGATCATCAACTCTATTTGGATGTATAATAGGCATATTAAGTTTAACATGTCCCCAAACTCCTGATTTATCTACCTCAACTTCCCACAAACTTCCTCATGGCTGCAAATGGCAACCTCATCCTTCCAGTGGCTAAAGCCAAAAACCTGGGAGACATCCTTGATTCGTCACTTTCTTTCCCTCTTCAAAGCTAATCCCTTGGCAAATTCAGTTGGTTGTACCCTTAAAACAAAACCAGGATCCAGTCTCTTCTCACCACTTCCACTGCTACTATGTAGGTCCGAACCACCATCATTTCTCACCTGGATAAATGCAAGAGCCTCTTAACTGGTATCTCTGCATCCACTCGTCTTCCTATAGTCTAGTCTTCATTCATCCTGAAAGTAATCCTTTAAAAAACATGAGACAGTGGGAGTGTAAAATGGTGCAGCTGCTGTGGATTCCTCAAAAAATTAAACGTAGAATTACCATATGATCCAGCAATTCCACCTCTAGGTATATACCCAAAAGAATTGAAAGCAGGAACCTGAACAGATATTTGTACATCCATATTCATAGCTCCATTATTCAAGGTGGAAGCAACCCAAGTGTCCATTGACAGATGAATGGGTAAACAAAATGTATATACATACAATGGAATATTATTCAGCCTTAAAAAAGGAGGAAATTCTAATACATGCTATAACATGGATGAACCTTAAAGACATTACACTAAGTGAAATAAGCCAGTCACAAAAGGACAAGTATTTAATGATTCCACTTATATGAGTTAACCGGAGTAGTCAAATTCATAGAGACAGAGTAGAATGGTGGTTACCAGGGGCTATGGAGAGGACGGAATAGGGAGTTATCATTTAATGGGTACAGAGTTTGACTTTGGGAAGATGAAAAAGTTCTGGAGATGGATGATGGTGATGGTTGTACAACAATGTGAATGTACTTAATGCCATTGTAATGTATACTTAAAAATAGTTTAAATAGTAAATTTTATGTTATGTATGTATTACCAAAATAAAAAAAAATATGTAAGATCATGACCCTCCTCTGCTCAAAATTCTCCAGTGTCTTCTTATTTCACTCAGAGGAAAAACCAATTAAGTCCTCACAATCCCCTTTAAGGCCCTACATAGTTGATCCGAACCTGAACTACGGGCCTCCTTAGTCCCTCTGCTCTAGCCATGTTGGCCACTTTGATGTTTCCTCAAAATTCCCAGCACTCTCCTGACTCATGGCCTTTCAACTTGCTGTTCCCTCGCTTAGAATGTTCTTGCCCCGGATATCCATGTGCTTCAAACCTTCACCTTCTTCAAATCTTTACAAAAATGTCATCTTCTTATCCACCCTGACCATGTTGTTTAAAATTGCAACTTGCAACCCCAGCATTTCCATTCCTCTCCCCTGCTTAATATTTTTCTCCTCACCATTTATCACCATCTGACATGCTATACATTTTACTTTTTTTTTTTTTTTAATATCTGCCTCCCTCTGACTAGAAATGTGACCTCTGTGAAGTAGGGATTTTTGTTTGTCTTGTTTACCTGTCTACCACTAGCACCTGGAACAGTGCCTGGAACATAATAGACACTCAATATTTGTTGAGCAAATGAAAGAATAAGTGTAAGGAGAGCAAAGACAAACACCGGACTAATTTGGAGCAATCTGGAGTGGCTAAAATGAAAAGAGAAAAGAGAAGGTGGAGATGAGACTGTAAGGGTCATTAACATCTAGATTCCTGAAAGTCTTGGATGCAGGGCTAGAAATTCAAATCTAATCCGCGGACAGAGGAGAGTCACCAAAGGTTTTTGAATAAGGAAATGACTTATGCTGTAAAGATGATGTGACCAAATGGCCATGCACTACTGTGAATAGGTCTAATGGTGCCATTCATTAAATAGGTGAGCATTTTACACAGTATACCTTGTGTGATCTTCCCGGTAGCCCTATGAGGTAGGAACTATTTTTAATCTCCATTTTATAATTGAAGAAGCTGAGATTCAGAGAGATGGAGTGACTTTCCCACGGTCACACAGCTAGGAAATGGCAGAACTTTGATTTGAACAAGGCTGTCTAATAAAATCAAGTTTCTGAGCATCTCATATGTCTTAACTTTGTCCAGCCTCATGTCCTGCCTCCCCACTCGGACGATAAACTGCAGACAGGCAAGGACTGCATTCGCCTTATCTCATTCTAGCATCCCCATGCCTGCTCATGAAGTCCTCAGTGTGTGTGGACTAAGGGGGACCGTCTGCTTGGATCTCTTTGACCTTCCCCATCTGTCCATCCCCACACCTTGACCCTTGACTCCCTTCGCAGTAGCATGACCACTGACATCAAGCAGACCTGGATTCAAATCCAGCTCAGCCATTTCTCAGCAATGTGGCCTTGGACAAATTAACTTCCCCTGGCTTTAGTGTCTTATCATTAAAATGGGGATACTACTCCTGGTTGTTGTGAGGATTAAGTAAAATAAGTAGGTGTTTACTTAACACATCATATGGCATAAAGTCTTTAATGTGGTAGTTATTATTGTCTTAGTCCCCTTACCCCTGTCCTCAGAGCCTAACACAATGCTAGGCACTGGTAGAGGGTTAATAAACATCTGTTGAATTAGACAGTATGTTGAAAGAGCACTGGACTGGGAGTCAGCAGAGGTAGATTTTAATCCCGGGTTATGGGCATTGTTCACTTCTCTTTAGAACTGTTTTTTTACCATCCTTGGGATCTCTCTCTAAGGTCTCTTCTAGCTCTTAGGCGAAGTATGAATGCATAAATTCACCCCATCCTCGACCCTCAGACCCTCCTATGATCCACATCCCACCTCCTGCGCTACTGGACCCCTCTTGGCTGATGATTCTTGCCCCGGGATCCTCCCGGCTTTTGCTCCCAGGGAGCCCTGACACCCAGGTGCCACCAGGTGGTGCTGTGGACTCATTCAGGTGAAGCTGGCTCCCAGTCTCCAGGCAGGGCTGACAGGAGTGGTCCTAGGATGCCCTTCTGGCTCCTCTGGAGAGGCTGGGCTTCCTCCCTGGAAGGCAGCCAGGCCCGGGAGCTCCAGGGAGGTGAAGTTTCCAAAGCCTGCCCTAGTTCTGCTGTGGAGATTCCAGCATAGAGTTGGCAGCAGGACCAGTTCCACAACGTGTGGAACACAGTGCAAAATGAAAATGCCTACATTGCCGGTAGAGACAGCACAGGGCATGCCTAAAAGCCAGCAAAATGGTTCTAGTTCACCCTTCTAGAGCTGACTGTTAAAATTTCATGGATTTTATGACCTGGCTGTTGAAGACAGCCATTATAAAAAAATTAAATGATATAAACTTACACTTAAATAAATTATATAAAAACAAAGGTGCTAAATATCCCAAACTCATCACATGTAATTCTTTTTATACATTTCACTACCATCTATGCTTTTGTAGTAACTTACATTTATCGTATCTATATGGCGGAAATACTATATAATGGTGTGTTGCTTACTGTGCATCTCTTCCCAACTCTCCATTCAGTGGTATCACATTGGTAGTTTAAAATCGATGAAGGTGGGAGTGTTTACATCACCAAAATCTACAAATACTACAAGTCATGTCCCCGCTACCCAAACCAGTTGTTAAACTTTTACCAGTACACCCCTGTCCTGGTTATGCTCCTAACGTGCTGTGTTGCATGATCTTGAGCCAAACCCTGTTCCTTCCAGCCTCCGTATGTTTATGCATCACTTTATAATTTACAAATGGGGGGCATCGTTTGTGTGCTGGGCACTGTTGTCTCATGTAACTCTTACAACCACCCAGGAGGTAGCTTATTGTGGTCCAAAGAGCAAAGAATATTGCCACAGAAGAGCTGATATCTTCGTCTCCTAGGGTGGCTCTTACCAAGGGTCCTGGAAGGGGGTGTTGTGGGCTGGCTCAGGGAAGCAAGCCACATTACCTTTCTGTGGCTTTCTCTGCATTGGTAAAGTGATAATAACAATAATGTCTTTCTAGCCACCTCCAGCACTGTTCTTGGGGCTCGTGCATCATAAGCCTGCTCCTTGGCTGTATCTGGGAGTGGGTAGAGGAAAGATCTAGCCCCCTCTGCTTCTGTAGAAGGACAAGCAGTGGGAGGTGAGGACTGGCATTTCCTTCTTACTGTGACAACAGACAGTGAGGGTTTTTCCCAAAAGGGAGACTGGCGTTGGATGCTTTAGGAGTTCAGGAAATGCCAGCCCAAAATAATCCTGCTTTGGTATATTGATTATTTTGAGCTGAAGGCATTTGAAAAACAGCAAATCCAGGGAGCTGCTTTCTCTGAATTCCCCTTATCTGCTTAATAACAGATCCTCCAAAAGGACTTCAATTGTCATGAATTCTCTCCCCTGGCATTTCATCAACCAGGGAAGATTGACTTTTATCACAGGAGAGGAGACTAGAAGTCGACACCACACTCAGACAAACTTTGTCACACCTCACATCTATTCATCTAAGAGCCCATTCATCTTTCCTAAAAATCATTTACTCTCTCCCCTAAGTGGCCCACACCTCCCCTCCTCTTCCCCTATCGAGATGGTCAATAAGCTTTCAAATCCCACCACTTTTTTTGGTATTTCCTTTTTTTTCCCTGTGATGTCCCCATGCATGTATATTAAAAATGAATAAATTTGTATACATTTTCTCCTGTTAATCTGCCTGTTGTCAGTTTATTTCATAGACCCAGCTATCGAGCCTAGGAAGGTGGAGGGAAAGTCTCTCTCCTCTATAATGTGGATGGCCCAAACATGAAGTGTCCTATGTATCCCATTTGCTGCCAAGCACACACACCCTGTGTCCCAAACTTAGACTTGCTTCCCACTTAGCAGAGAGCAGCTGTTGCCTCTATAATTACAAACACCCTTCCTCCCCAAGGGAGGCACCCCATATTCCTCCTCTAGATTTCTCGCAATCCCTTCTCAAAAATCTGCAATCTATGACGAAATGGTGAAGTTAACCTCTGTATGCAACCACCTAGAGACAATAGTAGGGGAAAGGGAGAAGGAAGAGAAGGAAAGGTATTTCAAATATGTAAATATATACGTCAAGGAAGGAAGTTCAAGTAGAGGCTACAATCCTCACCTCTGTAACCCATTCTAAGGCTGATCTTGTATTTATGACTTTCCTTCCTTACTATCTATTCCAGGTTCCTTCTGCCTTCAGTCAGCAACAGATGGTTAAATCTTTGCCCACAGAAGAGACCCAACCCTTCAATCCTGAGAGATCTGTGCTCTGGGAGATCCTCTTGTATGGAATTGCAGTGGTCTTGCAGTAACTTGGATCACAGGATTTGTGGTAGGAATAGGATCCTTAGGGAATACAACTGAGTGTTACTGAGCCTTCCTGCCCCCACAGTGTGGTAATAACTTATTTCCCCTTGATAGCCAGAGGTTTTAACCCCCCCAAAACACCTTGATTTCTTCTTTGCTTGTCTGTTCAGTGGCATGAGGTGTTCAAAATGGTTGAGTGGCCGTTTTTTTTTTAAACTTGATTCCTTTATTAAGTTGTTTTTTTGTGTGTGTGTGTGAGAAAGATCAGCCCTGAGCTAACATCCATGATAATCCTCCTCTTTTTGCTGAGGAAGACCGGCTCTGAGCTAACATCTATTGCCAATCCTCCTCCTTTTTTTCCCCCAAAGCCCCAGTAGATAGTTGTATGTCATAGTTGCACATCCTTCTGGTTGCTGTATGTGGGACACCGCCTCAGCATGGCCAGACAAGCAGTGCCTCGGTGCACGCCCAGGATCCGAACCTGGGCCGCCAGTAGCAGAGCGCATGCACTTAACCGCTAAGCCACAGGGCCGGCCCGTGAGTGGCCGTTTTAACTTAGTGATAGATGACATGGGTGACGCCATATTAAAATAGAGCTGGAGCAGCCATTTCAGAGGAATTGTCTTGCACGTCTTATTTTCTTTATCTTCCAAACTGGACCAAACCACTAACATTCCAAAGAAGTCAGTAAGGACAATAATATCCTGGGCCAGCCCCAGTGGCCTAGTGGTTAAGCACATTCCGCTTCAGTGGCCCAGGTTCAGTTCCCAGGTGCGGACCTACACCACTTGTCTGTCAGTGGCCATGCTGTGGTGGTGGCTCACATACAAAAAGAGGAAGATAGGCAGCAAATGTTAGTTCAGGGTGACTCTTCCTCAGCCAAAAAAAAAAAAGAATATCCTGTTTGTAAGGACTGATGAGACTGGACTTTGCTGGTGACCGATCACTAACTGGTCAATGAAGTACAAGTCTAGCCTTTTGCCTGATGACCGACAATCTATGAAGTACAAACCTAGCCTTACCTTATCTAGCACCAGTAAACTCTTCTTTAATACAGGTCACCTCATCCTCCCTTTTTCCCGTAAAAACCCTAAGCCCTTCTCCTGTAATTGGGCCGCAATTTGGGTTTCTACCTGAATCTGTGCTCCCGGAATTGCAATTCTTTGTTCCCAAAATAAACTCTCCACTGTCTCTCATTTTGGCTCTTTATTTTTAGGTTAACAAATTCCACTTTGGTGGAAAAACTGTGTCACTTGGTGGAGGCATTCCTCTATTGGGCAGTAAAAGCTTTTAACATACCTCCCCTTCCTATAGTCATGGGGTCAAGAAGCAAATAATTTTTGAGTGAGTCAAAAGTTTCATTGTGAAAGGAGCCACTCCTATACCCAGCCCCTTGGTTCCTGAGCTATGTGGCTGGCTAAAGGAGAAACAGAACACTGATTCAGAGCGTTACTGCATCCGGTAGATGGCTCTCTATCTCACACAGTCTTGTCTAATGGCTGGTACCTTACTTGGGCCTTTAGTAGGCATTTCCACCATTCTAGAAGGCTGACTGATGGAGTGCTCGGTAAGACCAGTGAATCCTGTGGGTGTCAGCTCAACGTCTCACTTCTTTTCTTGTGCAATGACTTCCGTGTCGAAAACAATATTGTGTGGGATACCAAGACTGTGAGTTGAGTCCACAGATGGAGGTTCTGGCAGAGGCATGTGAGGCAGGAAAAGCAAATCCAAATCCAGAGTAAGTGCCTCTTCTAGCGAGACAAATTCCTGCCTCCTTCACGAGGGACTTGGTCCTATGTAATCAATCTGCCAGCAAGTAGTTGGCTGGTTCCCTCAAGGATGACACCAAATCAAGGGTTCAGAGCTGGTTGCTGCTGCAGGCAAACTGGATGCCAGTAGTGGTGGCTGCCAGGTTGGCCTTGGTGGGGACATGTCCCTGTTCCTGAGCCCATGCATAGTCTCCACTCATTTCATCATGGTTCTTTGTCCATGGATCCATTGAACAAGAGCAGGACTGGCTGGGGAAAAAGGCCATCTAGTTAACATCCACAGAACATCCTATTTGCTGATTATTAAAAGCTTCCCCCACAAAGAGGTCCTATGGTCATCATTTATATGGCATACCTGCTGTCTCACGATCTAGGACCATTCTAAGAAATTCATCTTTCCCAAACTTCTTTGTCATGAACTTCCAATCTTTATGACTCTGTGCTGCTCAAATCATTAGTCACTGCCCTTAAACTGGTATAGATCCTGACCTCAGGCCATCCCTTCTTCTAGGCAAAGTGGACAATGAGATATACAGCTTACAGTTCTGCCCGCTGAGGGATTTCCTTCTCTGCTATCCTTTGAGGCCACATAACCATTTCCATAAAAACCATTTCTTGTTGTTTCAGAATCTGCCATCTGAAAACCAGGCTCTAATATTTTTTCCTTTACAGTGGAGACTTGTCACAATCACTCACATAGCTGTGAACATTCTAACAGTCTGGCCTATTCCAGCAGATCAATCCTTGTTCCTCTGTCCCAAACTTTTTGTTCCCGAGCCTCTGTAGCCACTGCCTATGATTCAGTGTTGATTCTGATTTCAGGTCATCTCTCCTTTGAGACAAAGCGGAAAACCACATGCCCTGCTCAAAGTTCTGCCACCAGGACCATTTCCATCCTCTGCTCTCCTTCAGGGTCATCTTGCGTGAGGTGCTCAAGCCACAACAGTCCATCTCTGGCTAGTACCAGCACATCATATTAGAGCTATGTATTAAGCAATTCCACATTTTTTCCTTCTCAATCATCTGAGTTGAATTCACTGTAACAGTGTGGCAAGAATGTGCACACTGGGAGGGAGTGAGAACAACCTGCTCATTGCCCCCTCAGGGCTGTTTGGGCCAGGTTCTATATGGACCATTTCCCCTTGAGAACTGCTGGGCATACGGATGGATGCGAAAGCATCCGTTCACCATGGGCAACTCAGGTTACAAGGTCACCTGGTGCCCTGTGTTCAGGTGTGCAGTCTACCAGAGGCCAGTAAAAATCCAGGAGATATTTCTCAAAAGAAAAATATTCATTTTTTTTAAAGATTTTATTTATTTTTTTCTCCCCAAAGCCCCAGTAGATAGTTGTATGTCATAGCTGCACATCCTTTTAGTTGCTGTATGTGGGACTCGGCCTCAGGATGGACGGAGAAGTGGTGCCTCGGTGCGCACCCGGGATCCGAACCCGGGCCACCAGCATCGGAGCGCGTGCGCTTAACCACCAAGCCACGGGGCCGGCCCAAAATATTCATTTTTGAATGAAGCATGACTTTGCTGCCAAACCCTTAGGGCCTGTCTACTGTGATCCCTCCACCAGTGTTTTAAATAGAGTCCATGTAGTATCCTAATTTTCCTAAGGCACTTTGAGCCATGGATCTGTTCAGTCATCAGGGCCAAAACTTGCACTGAAGCCTGGACCAGTTAGAGAGGGCTCTCTTGCCCTCTCTTGCTCTGTGTCTTACTCAAAGCTGGAAACTGGCAAATGGGTAGGAGTACTGCACCAATAATGTCGCATGTTTCCTCCAAAACCCAAAGAGGCCCACTAAGCATTGGGTCTCCTTCTCAGAGGACAGAAGCCCAAAGTGCAGCAACTGTCCTTTGTTTTGGATGGAATGTCGTGATGTGTGTCAGACCTTGTGACTCCCAGAATTTTAATAAAGTGTCAGGCTGCTATGTTTTCACTGGATTTATCTCCTGCCCTTTGGCACTGTTCTATCAGTATGGAGCGTCCAGTGTGACAGCCTATGGGATGAAGTGACAGATGCTTGGATTGACTCTTGACCTGTATTCCATTTCCTTCTGTTTGAGGAGTTGTAAAGCTAAAAACAACATTTCCTGGACTCCCTTGCAGCTAAGGTTCTGGGTGTGAATTAAGTTCTTTCAAGTAGATGCACCCACATGAGATTTGGGAAAACAGAAGTTAAGGCAGAAGGCAACTTTCTGCAGCTGTGGCTGCTGGCAAGCAAGATCTGCTTGAAATACGTGGAGTGGTTTCTGTTTCCTGCACTGAACTGACTGAGACAGAGGGTAGCAGGGTCAAGATTCCTGCAGATTAAATTAGGGCATAGAGCAGAAGAGTTGGCTTTTCTTCGAGGCAGGATTATAAAGTTAATTGCTTCTTATAGTCTCTGTCATAATAGAGAAAAATGCATTTACCTAATCAGATTTTGGGGGTTGTACTGATATACTGCCCCCAAAAAGCAACATGAGGAGCAGCATTTGCAATTGGGGGTCACCATTTGATTGTTTACAATATTCCTCTGCATTCTTCAAGACCATCTGTCTTTTCCACTGTCCAAACAAAGACATGGATACGGATGTGACAAAAGTCACCACCTCTGCATATTTTAAGTCTTTAACGGTGGCATTAATCTTTGCAATGCTCTCAGGAGTTTTCATTTACATTTATTTACATTTTATTTACATGTAATTTACATTTTGGTAGGAATGAGGAACTTCAGTAACTTCTACTTTGTTTTTCTTATAATAAAAGCTTTAGGGGCCGGGCCCGTGGCTTAGCAGTTAAGTGCGCACGCTCCACTACTGGCGGCCCTGGTTCGGATCCAGGCGTGCACCCACGCACCGACACACTGCTTCTCCGGCCATGCTGAGGCCGCGTCCCACATACAGCAACTAGAAGAATGTGCAACTATGACATACAACTATCTACTGGGGCTTTGGGGGAAAAAAAGGAGGAGGATTGGCAATAGATGTTAGCTCAGAGCCAGTCTTCCTAGCAAAAAAGAGGAGGATTAGCACGGATGTTAGCTCAGGGCTGATCTTCCTCACAAAAAAAAAAAAAGCTTTAAACCTATGGCTGGGAGCCAATGTAGGATTCTGCCAGTAGTTTAAGATATTTATTCCAATTATACAAATGAAGACAAAGCTAGCAGAAGGATTTGGGGGCTAGATCTATCCTTAACGGACTTTGGTCAAAACCCCATTTATTACCTGACTCCCTATGTCTGGTAATAGTCTCTTGGTACTTAGCCTCTCACCTGTCCCTCTGCGATCTTCCCTGTACAGCCAGGGCTAGATCCTACAAACTACATTTCCCAGACTCCATTGATAGTTGGACCCCAGTTAGGTTCTGCCAGTGGAGGCACTTGGTTATATTTGAAGGTGGGAAGAAGGGAGAGGCCTTTCTGCTCCAGGAGGTACCTTAGCTTTGGCAGCAGTGGGTCTTCCAGCATTGTCAGTAGTGAGTGTGGGGTTGTAGCCTTCAGCGCAAGGGTGGTAGCAGTTTCCCGAGCTCTGGATAATACCACCTTTTGCCCCTTGCTCCTCAGCATTCCCACTATCTTTGTCACCAAGTCCCTGCATTAAATTCCTCTCTGCTTGAAATACATAGAATGGTCTCTCTTTTCCTGACTGGACACTGACTCATACATTTCCATAAGCCTACACTCTAGTGCAGTACAGAAGCATTCTGGGTGTCTAGGAATTAGTGTGGCCAGGGTCAGATTGTTCCCAAAGGGTTTGGGTGTTTTTCCAAGCACAAGTTCTTTGGAGAAAGGCAGGAGAAAGACTTCCAGTATGGTCTTGTAGTGTTATTGCTGGATGTTTCCTTAAAGGTCCTTAACTTTCTTTTTATTCAGTGGTCTGTGTATCTGTGAATTGACTCAGGTATGGGAATTGGGTGAAAGATTGTCTATTGTGTCAAGATAGGCCTTTGTTCACTGGGTATGGAGGGTTGTTTTTTCTTTTCTTTCTTTTTTTTTTTGTGAGAAAGATCAGCCCTGAGCCAACATCCATCACCAATCCTCCTCCTTTTTTTTTCCCCAAAGCCCCAGTAGATAGTTGTATGTCGTAGTTGCACATCCTTCTAGTTGCTGTATGTGGGACGCGGCCTCAGCATGGCCCGAGAAGCGGTTTGTCAGTGCGCGCCAGGGATCCGAACCCGGGCTGCCAGCAGCGGAGCTCGGGCACTTAAACGCTAAGCCACGGGGCCAGCCCCTTTTCTGTTATTGTTATAAAAATTAAGTGGGAACTTAGTAGGCTGTCCGTGATCGTTTAGTTGATTCCAAAGATTGTGAATCAGGTCACTCTCATTTCATGCCAACCCTGTTGATTATTAGCAACACTTCCCACATTGTATTTGTTGGGTAACTGCCATCACCTGGGCTCTACCACCCTAGACTTTTCTCATCTTCCTTGAAATGAGAGTCCGTTTCAATTGTAGATCCATCTGCCACCATTCCTGGCTTAGAGAGGATGGTCCATAAAGTGCTTTTTAATGATTTTGGCACTTCCTTCATCAATTGTCCTTTAGCTTTGGTAAAGGAGGTGAATTCTGGGCCTTTCCAAGGAATATAATTATTTGGTTGGCTGGTCAACAAGATGCATACACAAGTTCAACAAATCATCCTACCTCCTGACATCTTTGAATTTCTTCCTCTAGTTCATGCCAAGAGATTTCCACTGTTGTACAAATTAATGATGGGTCAGTATTGTATCCAGCTTTACATACACTAACACTTCAGATTGCTTGAATAATAGCTGCCACTGTCAGAGGGAGCACATTGGATGCAGACTCTCCAGTGAGTACACTCAAATTAATAAATTCATTTTGATCTGAAATTATATTCAGGCTTTCCTTAGTTAAGTACCCTTCAAATCCACCTCCTTAAATATTCCCCTGCTTTTTCATTAAATAAAATAGCAAATTCCTGCAATTTTTTCTTTGGGCAGACCTCCTTTTCCCTATTTTTTGTCTACTTTTCATCCTCCAGGACAACTTAGGTTTGGACATTGGTTCTGGCCAAGGGGCAAGAAGGGACTTGTTAGTTTCTCCAGCAATGAGAGAATTAAGGGAGGATCAAATTCTTCAGGTAAGGGAGGAGGGAACACCTCCTTGGAGCTCAGTAGACAACCCTCTACACTCTTGCAAGTTATGAGACTGGACTAAATTTATTAGAAGAACCTCTCTTAACTGACCTACACTTAACTGACTTGCTGGACTAACTGATATCTCCATGACCACTTTTTTCTCCCCATTTTTTAAAAAAATTGAGGTAAAATTCACACAACATACAATTAACGATTTCAAAGTGTACAATTCAGTGGCCTTTAGTGTATTCACAATGCTGTACAATCACCACCTCTTTCTAGTTTCAACTCTTTTATCAACCCAGGAAACACCTTATCTCCATTAAGCAATTACTCCTTATTTTCCCCTCCCCTATCCCCTGGTAACTACTAATCTGTTTTCTGTCTCTATGGATTTGTTTATTCTCAATATATCCTATAAAAGGAATCATACAAAATGTGACCTTTTGTGTCTGGTTTCTTTCGCTTAGCATGTTTTTGAGGTTCATTCAAGCTGTAGCATGTATCAGTACTTTGTTCCTTCTTTTTTTTTTTTTTTTGTGAGGCAGATCGGCGCTGAGCTAACATCTGCCAATCCTCCTCTGTTTTTTTGCTGAGGAAGACTGGCCCTGGGCTAACATCCATGCCCATCTTCCTCTGCTTTATATGGGACACCTGTCACAGCATGGCCTGACAAGCGGTGCATCGGTGCGTGCCCGGGATCCGAACTTGGGCTGCCAGCAGTGGAGTGCACGCACTTAATGGCTTGCGCCATTGGGCTGGCCCTGACTTTGTTCCTTCTTATGGCTGAATAATATTCCATTTGTATGTATATACCACACTTTGCTTATGTTTCTATTTCTCTTGTATATATACCTAAGAGTGGAATTTCTGGGTCATATAGTAATCCTATGTTTAACTTTTTGAGGAACAGCCAAAACTGTTTTCCACAGCGGCTACACCATTTTACATTCCCATCAGCAATGTTCAAGGATTTCTATTTCTCCACATCCTTGTTAATAAATTTTATTATCTGTCTTTTCGTCCTAGTGGCTGCGAAGTGGTATCTCATTATGGTTTTGATTTGCATTTTCATAATGACCAATGGTGTTGAGCATCTTTTCATGTGTGTATTGGACATTTGTATATCTTCTTTAAAGAAATGTCTATTCAAATCCTTTGGCCATTTTAAAATTGGGTCGTTTGTCTTTTTTGTTGTTGAGTTATAAGTGTTCTTTATATCTTCTGAAACTTTATCAGATATATGATTTGCAAGTATTTCCTCCCATTCTGTAGGTTGCTTTTCACATTCTTGATAAAACAAAAGTTTTTAATTTTTTGAAGTTCAATTCATCTATTTTTTCTTTTGTTGATTGTGCTTTTGGTGTCAAATCTAAGAATCCACTGCCACATCTAAGCTCATGAAGATTTACTTCTATGTTTCCTTCTAAGAGTTTTATAGTTTTAGATCTTACACTTAGGTCATTAATCCATTTTGAGTTAATTTTTATATATAGAGTGAGGTAGGGATCCAACTTCTCTCTTCGGCAAGTGGTTATCCAATTGTTCCAGCACCATTTGTTGAAAGGACTATTCTTTCCTCACTAGTCTTGGTCCCCTTCTTGAAAGTCAGTTGGTCATAGATGTTTGGATTTTTTTCTGAACTCTCAGTTCTATTCTATTTGTCTATATGTCTGTCTTTATACCAGTACCACATTGTTTTGATTACTGTAACTTTGAAGTAAGCTTTGAAATCAGTAAGTATACATCCTCCAACTCAGTCCTCCAACTTTTCTTTTTCAACATTGTTTTGGCTATTCAGACTCCCTTGCAGTTCTGTATTAATTTGAGGATCAGCTTTTCTATTCCTGCAAGAAAGGTCATTGAGGTTTTAATAGGGATTTTATTGAGTCTGTAGATTGTTGTGGGGACTATTGTCATCTTAATAATATTAAGTCTTCCAGTCCATAAACATGAGATGTCTTTCCATTTATTTAGCTCTTCTTAATTTCAGCAATGCTTTGTAATTCTCAGTATCCAAGTCTTTCACCTCCTTGATTAAATTTATTCCTAGGTATTTTATTCTTTTGGATGCTATTGTAAATGGAATTGTTTCTTAATTTCCTTTTCAGATTGTTCATTGCTGGTATATAGAATCAAAACCGATTTTTGTGTTTTGTCCATGCTCTCTTTAAACATACTGGCTGATGCCCATAGCATGTGGAATGTTTGTGGCTAGTGGGCTACGCTCTAGTATGCCCTGTCAATGCTGATCCACCTAGCTGAGATATGCTTACCAATATTCACTTCCCACTTTCTTTCTTAATAACACAGTCCTGGGACAGCAATATTCCCAGCTAAGAAATTACATTCTTCAGCATCTCTTGCAGATAGGAGTGGCCATGTGACTGACTACATTGTGGCTTACAAAATATAAGTAGGAATTATTGGGTAGGGCTTCCAGAAAAACTCCTTTAAAAGATGGGATAGCTCAGTTGGTATATATATTTTGCCCCTTTACATTCCCATTCTTCCTTCCTGGAACTTGGCTTTAATGATTGGAGCTCCAGCAGTTATCCCATGACCATGAGGGAATCTTGAATATGAAAGCTATCTGCTAAAGGTGACAGAACAGGATAACAAAGGAACCTGAATCCCTGATGATTTTATGGAACTACACAGCCCTGGCTGCCTACCTCTAGGTTTCTCATTTCATTAGAAAAATTAAATCCAGAACTTGAGTTATGAGGTTTTCAGGTCTCTATTACTTACAATTCGTACTTTAATCAGAATTTCGTACCTGTTGCTGCAGGAAACAGAATCTAAAGAGGGTATATTCACAGAGGAGGTAGGGTTTAGGGACAGTGATGAAACAGAATTTTCCAGGCTGGAAAACAGGGGACTTTTTTTAATGCAGAAGTGAAATATTTATTCCCAGTATTGCCTGTTTTATCTTGGAAAGCAGGTCATAAGCCAACTGAGGCAGTAGCTTTAGGGGAGTGGTAAGAAAATTCAGATTGTTGGTGTGTATGGCTCCTTTTTGCCACATTTAGCAAAGTCTTTTGATGGAAAGAAGAACTCACAGCAGAGGTAGCCAGTCTGCAAGAAGGAATGATTGGAGCATAGCTTTACTAAGGAAGGAACTCTGCCTAAAGCCTGAAAACTAAAATGACTAGAATCCCATAATTTGGTCCCTTTGTGAAATGTGAAACAAAATGGGGTCACTTATGTCTAAGGACTTTAAAATGAAGCCAGGAAGCCATTAAGGAGATAGATCTTATGCACATCCCCATTGGGCAGAACATGAACTTTTGAACTGAGTAACCTGCAAGAAACCTGCAGCTTGCCACAGTGATGGACTTTTTCCTCCCTCTAGCTAACCTCAGCAATCAATTATGTTTAGCCAAGATTAGCTTTCTGCCACCAACCCCAATTAACATTCTTTATAATGCAAACCTCTCTCTTTTTCCTTTAAAAGCCCCTGCTTCTTAGTCTCTAGCAGGATACTATTTGGGTTGCTACTGAAATCTGTGTACCCTGAATTGCAATTTTTTGATCCTAAAATAGATGCCTCTCTGCCTCTCATTTTGGCTCTTTATTTTTAGTTAACATACATGGTGTCAGAAGTGGGATCTGAAGTGATCTCATCTTTGTGGTTGGGCATCCTCTGGAACCAGATAGGGTACCTACATGAGCCCATTGGGTTCATCATTTCCACAGATTGCCACCTCCTCCAATCATGGGTCCTCTCAGGTTCTGACCTCCCTCCATTTGGTTGAGGTTGGTGCTTTTTTTTTTTTAGGATCGGGGTGACTGCCCAGGAGACAGTTGTCTCAGTGCTGGCACAGTTTTTTGGCTCACGGTCATTGCCACAGGAGGAGCTTCCCTTGACAGGGTTTTTTTTCCCTTGATTGGTGAGTACTCTGACATAATTGAGGGATTTCTCTATTGTCATTCCTGTTTGCATGCTTTTCTTTAACATGGGACTTTTGTTTTCTAAAGTTTCCCGAGAAGTTCCTCCGTTGGGAACTCTAGATGGTTTTACATTTAAGAATGGGACTATAGTCCCTTCTCTTTTAAATTTCTATCTCAATGGACCAAAATTACTAAGGATAATTTAAAATTACAATGGTCTGTAGGAAGAATGTTCTAATTAGATAAGATCATTTAAAAGCAAAAGCTTAATTAACTTAAAGTAAGTGCTTATACAGGGCTTAAAAGCAAAAGCTTCAAAATTCTAAAATAGTTTCATTGAAAGTTTTGTTGCAAAATGCTAACGAAAAATTAAAGATATGTTTTTTTTTTTTTTCTGAGGAAGATTCACCCTGATCTAACATTTGTGCCAATCTTCCTCTATTTTGGATGTGGGTCACCACCACAGCATGGCTGGTGAGTGGTGTAGGTCTATGCCTGGGATCCGAACCTGTCAACCTGAGCCACCGAATTGGACCAAGCCAAACTCAACGACTACACCATGGAGCTGGCCCCAGAATTTTTTTTTTTAGGATTTCTCCCTTAAGCTAAAATAATGCTATGTGCCCAGAGGGAAAGAAGCAAATTAGGAATAATATAATTGGACAGGTAAATCAACCTATGATGTCATTTAAGTTACATCCCAATTCCTGAGGACTTCAGAGTAACTGTCCTTATCTTACAAATCTTTGCAAAACTGGAAATGTGGCCCTAAGGGCAGTTTATATTCCACTCATTCCCTTTCACCAATCTCAAAACCTCCTCTCAAAAAGCTTATAACCTCTCTGAGAACTCTTTTCTAGACCATCCCCAAATCCTAAAACTGAAGGAAAATTTAAATAGCAATTACCCCAAAACTTGTAGGGGAAAAAAACCTTGCATTTTTTTTCTCTCTATCCTTTGAAGTTGTAAATTTTACTGTGTCTTTGGTATGTAAACAACCCAGGAGATAACAGCCCACAATTGGCTGAGACTAAGCCCAGATAGTTCAATCAGGAAAGCCTGAAGTCAAAAGGAAAAAAAAGGAAAAGTGTTCCATTTTAGAATGCAGGCTGATGGAAAGGCTCTTGTGCCCAAAATCTAATTCACAGTCTCACTGTCTAAGGCAAATAAATCCTAAAAGTTTTCTCTACAAATATTAACAACAATAAAATTCAAGCAGGCAACTTTAACTGGTTTCATCTGCTAGAAACACAATTATTTATAAACTGGTGAGTTTTATGTATTGTACTTGATTCATGGCTAAAATTTTTAAACAAAAGCTATGAAATTTCTGTCTGTGTCTGTTTCTATATATATATGTACATTATTTATGTATGGTATTTTTCTATCTCTGGATGGTATTAACAAAATTAATTTCTAAAAAGAGTTCTATTTAATTAACTGAAAGTAAGCACTTATACAAACTATTTCTAAATATAAAAGAAACTAACCCAAATGTTTTTCAAGCTAACATGATATAAAATAATCTTTGGTAAATAGAAGCTTGTTTAAGTTTGTTGGTTTAATTAAATAAGCATGTATTCAGAGTTATCAACATTAAATATAAAACTTTTGTCCTACCTTGGTTTACTAAAAGTCAAATGAATTCATGTTATGTCTGTTACAAAATTTGTCAGCAAAAATAATTGATGGCTGACTTTGTCTAATGTCTCATTAAATTTTTGTAGATAATCTAAACATAATTATTGGGAGCAAGTAAATTAATAGATGTAAGTAAGATAAAAGGTTTTTAGGTGAACTTTTTTATCAATAATTTTGTATTATGGTATATGTACTTAAAAATAACTTCAAAACCTTTTGGTAACTTGAAACTTTAGAGTTTTGCTAAGTTAAGTTAAATGATGGGAAATTCACTGAATATCTAAATCATTTGCAGATACGATAAAATAGTAAAACATTAATTATTGAACAGAGGTTTATCTACTTTTTGCTTCTTATTACAGAGAAACTAGAAGATAAATTTGGGTCTGTTAATAAACATGTTTTTTGCTTTATTGAAAGATTACACTACGAAAAAACATATGTTTCTAGAAATTATAAAATGTATTCATAAATTTGCCAATCTAAAGAATATGGGTATAACATACAGTTCACAACTGCTTACTTCTTAGTTTCCACTAGACATTAAGATTTATAAGGGTTAAGAATTCTAATTAATATATGTATTTAAAACTACTAAAAATAATAAGGAAAAAACCTCTGTATACAAGGAAAATAACATGTATGTTTTTGGTAAGAAAAAGTATGAGGAATGGAGATACATTTCTTTTTGAGAGAAAGAAAAATAATTTTGTCCCAAAATAAAGCTAGTTATTTCTGAATGAAAATGAGAGCAAGGGACAGACTAAAATGAACATAGAAAGTTATAGAAGATTTATGGAAAAGGAACCCTGAGAAAAGAAGTTTTATGCATAGTCAAGCTGGCTAAGTTTGGAATGAATTTAATTAAGTAAATGAGTTTTAATATCAAAATAAGCTGGTGCGAAATTAGAATTTGATTTTCTTGCTGTTATAAGGACAAGGTTTTCTTGGGCTTTTGGTCTGCTCTTGATAAAGAGATTATGAAAGGTTTTTCTTTACCTTTAAGTAATCTGCCTAAAAGGCAGAGATTTTATGTTTTATCAAAATAATTTCCAGCGTTGTTTTATCAGGTCTTTGACTACAGAGTTAAGGTTTTTCTTACAGCTATTTAACTTTCTATGTTTGCTTGAAAGTCTTTAATTGTCACCATAGTTAAATGGATAACTTTTATTTCACAGTGACCTATGATTGTATTTGACAAAGTGTTTTAAAACTGTTTTTTTGATATTTTTGACAAACTTCCCAAAATCAGATTCTAAATGAAGTCTTTTTTGACCTCTAGGTAACTTTGGAATTTTTCAGAAGATCCCTGAAACATCTCAAAAGATTTATTCTCACTCCTTATAAATGAGGGCTATTAAACTAATTAGGCTTATTTGATATGTTAAATTATGTGGGAAGCATTGTCAAATACAAAATAACACTAAGCCTTCTTTATATGTTATAAGTGTTCCAGATATTATACGAAATTATTGGAAGTCTAATATGTCCTGGTATAAAATGCTGTCTGTCATCAAAATTGAGGCTCACACTAAAAGGACTGAATCTGAATATCAGGGAAATGCCTTAGCTGATATCCATGTAAAAGCAGCAATGACAGAATCTATAAAAATGGGCATGTGTGGATGAAGTCCATTCTGCTTCTGCAGGAAAAACAAAAAACAAAAAAAGACCACTCATTGCAAGACTTTTGCCATCTTTAAATCCTTGTAACATGGCAACAGTCTGCTGAATCGGAGAAATTAAGATGGATAGACAATCGCTGTAAATTAAAGGAAAAGTCAGGGTTATGGGAAAACCAAGATGGCTGCTTGGCTCTTCTTGGCTGCCTGGCAAAGCCCATTTTTTCATTGTTGCATTCCTACAGCCACCAGAGTGCATTAAGAAAAACTATTTCTGTCCCCAGAAACCTCAAACCCCCTTGCTCTGGGTCCTTTGAGCACATGCAGTTGGATTTAACTCAATTGACATTTAATATGGGTTATCAATATGTTCTTGTTATTGTATGTCTGTTTTCTGGATGGGTTAAAGCCTTCCCTTGCCACCAAGCTGATGCCCTCACAGTGGCAAAGAAATGACTAGAAAATGTATTTGCCACTTGGGGTATACCTTCCACAATCTCCATTGTTTGAGGCACCCACTTCACTGGGCAAATCATACGAGCCTTAATGAAAACCTTGCAAACTTCTTAGAATTATCACTGTCCCTTTCACCCTTAATCATCAGGCCAAGTAGAGAAAACTAATAGAAAAACTGGATTCAAGCAGAGCAAGCATTAATTACATGGGACTGCATGAACTGAGGAGGATGCTCTAATGTTTTGTTTTTCCAGATTTAAAGAAATCCTTTCTCTTTGGTAAGATACTTTTATGAACAAAGATGAAACATTTACTTTTTCTTTCTGCCTGATCCCCCCAAAATTCAGAAACTCTCACTTATATAAATAATCAGGCCAAGTTTTAATACAAGCAAATTAGTTTTACTGTGACTATCTTTGGTAAAAAAAAAAAAAAAAAAAAAGGTGGGGGTAATTATACAGAGAAGAATTATGTTTGCGCCTTTGTAGATATTAGATTCTAGTCCTGTTAATTGTCTTTGAGGTTTTGTTATATATCTATAGACTGAGTTCCTCTAGCCTAAAGTATTGCCTTTGGTCTTGCCGATTGTTCACAGTACCCTCTTTGGAAAACATAAACTCACTCCATACAAGATAATCACCGGCAGACCAACGTCTATTGGTATACAACCTCCTGCTGATCCCTTGTTGTCTTATGCTAGGATGACCAGCTACTGTAAGTTTCTCATGTCTTATGCTCAAGCCTATCACCAACAGGTTAAAGAAGCTTTCCCAGATTCTGATTTAAAGAAACCTGTTGGTCACAGTCTAGTGACTGGGTATTCTGGAAGCATCATCAGAGGAAGACAGCCCTGAAGGAAAGGACCTTACCAAGTGCTCCTGACCACTGACACTGCTGCAGAAATAGAAGGCATTGCATCCCATCCAGGAACACCTTAGTGTGATTACAGTGGGGAACCATGGGCTTATGAATGTCTAGACAACTGGTATTAGGCAGAAAAATGACTTTTAGGATACTATAATATTCCATTTCAATTCTTGTTAAAGAAGAAAGCCAACTGCAATCTCATAGGTCTAGGCGAGAATTGGCAACACCCTTTTTATACCCCATCTACTCTCCATTGATTACCATCGCCAAAGAATTTGTCCCTTGGATTGGCATAGTCCATAATGACCTATTGATAAAAAATTTGTCCCTAACTGTAGCTAAACTGGCAAATTCTACTGCTAGAGACTTGGCTCAACAACAATGATCCTTAGATTCCCTAGCAAGGATTGTGTTGGATAATCAAATGGCACTCGACTATCTCCTTGCAGAGCAGTGCAGCATCTGTGCCACAGCCAACACCTCCTGCTGTACCTGGATCAACTCTTCTGGTGAAGCTGAGTTAGAACTCGGAAAAATTAGAAAAATAGCACAGGACGTCTCTGGTCGAACGTCTTTTAATGACACCCTCTGGTTCCCTATCGATGTTTTCACCTGGCTTCCTTCAGGTGTAGGTACTTGGATAAGGTCAGAACTTCACATATTGTTTTTATTATTATTGGAATTTTGCTATGTGTATTTGTGTTTAAACTTCCTATACTACTACTCACTCAGATCTGCTCCAGAACTCCTACAAACACCAAGATTATGGTTGCTCAACATACTGAAATGATAGGTAAGGCTTGTTTACCTGAACCTTCAGGTAACTGGATGAAATTTCTAGGTGAGGAAACTGCCTTAAAAGTCATTTCCTTAATGCCTCTTTGTTGCTCAAATGTGGCTTAATTCTTATGACAGTGACTACTTGGAATAACCATTGGAAAAAAAGAAAATTCCCCCCCCAACATGGGACATGACTTGCTGGGACAGGTGCATCCCAGTGATGTGGGACTAAACAAATCTGTGGTTGATTAGCAATGCTCTCAGAGAAAGATCTTGATCGAAAGGGAAAAATGTGAAATATGAAACAAAACAAGGCCACTTATGTCCAAGGGTTTTAAAATGGAGATTGGAAGGGAAAGCCTGGTGGTATAGTGGTTAAGTTTGCATGCTCTGCTTCAGTGGCCTGGGGTTCATGGGTTTGGATCCTGGGTCCAGACCTACACACTGCTCATCAAGCCATGCTGTGGCAGCGTCCCACATACAAAAAAGTACAGGAAGATTGGCACAGATGTTAGCTCAGGGACAATATTCCTCAAGCAAAAAGAGAAAGATTGGCAATGGATGTTAGCTCAGGGCCAATCTTCCTCACCAAAAGTAAAATAAAATAAATAAAGTAAAATAAAATAAATAAAATAAAATAAAATAAAATGGAGCCTGGAAGCCATTAAGGAAATGGGTCTTATGCATGTCTGTAAGCACAGGCCCTCCAGGACCAGTTCAGCTGAACCCATCTCTTATCAACAGAAGGATTAAGAATTGTCTTTCAGAAAAACTGCAAAGTCACATAGCCAGAGCATGCGTAAAAGAAGAAATTGTGACCTGAAATGACCTCAGAACTAAAGATCCTCCTCCCCACAGAATCCAAGGACCGGGACATGAACGGAACTGGAAAATCAGACTTTTTTCAGAAGTGAGGGGTGCTGGCCCTGTGGCCTAGTAGTTAAGTTTGGCATGCTCCACTTTGGTGGCCCAGGGTCGGTTCTCAGGCATGGACCTATACCACTTGTTGGCAGCCATGCTGTGGCAGTGACCCACATACAAAATAGAGGAAGATTGGCACAGATATTAGCTCAGGGCAAATCTTCCTCAAGCAAAAAAGAGGAAGATTGGCAACAGATGTTAGCTCAGGGCGACTCTTAACAACAACAACAAAAAAGAATCGGGGTGTCCCTTATTCAGGAAGATCCGGGGGGCTGGCCCTGTGGCATAGCAGTTAAGTGCGTGTGCTCTGCTGCTGGTGGCCAGGGTTTGGATCTTGGGCGCCAAGCCAGGCACCACTTGTCAGGCCATGCTGTGGCAGTGTCCCATATAAACAGGAGGAAGATAGGCACAGATGTTAGCCCAGGGCCAGTCTTCCTCAGCAAAAAGAGGAAGGATTGGCATGGATGTTAGCTCAGGGCTGATCTTCCTCACAAAAAAAAAAAAAGGAAGATCCGGTGTTAAAATTCCTTCCCCACCTCATAAAAAATGTTTAGAACCCCATCATAAATGTTTAGAACCCTGTCATAGATGTTTAAAACCTTACCATAAATGCTTGAAGCCCACCAATCAAAGCCTGCTCCACCAATGTTTCTGTGTGCCAGCCTGTTCTCCCTAACCTCCTAAATTTCACCCCAAATTCTGAATTGGGCAGACAGATCTGAGGGCACATGCCACCTGTCTCCCTGCAGATAGATCTTGTAGAATAAAAGCTTATTTCTCCCCCAAAGGCTGATGCCATAATTAACTGGCTCATTTATGCACATCATGCAGAACACCCCAATTTTGTGCGGTAACACATCCTCATTGGGCAGACCGTGAACTTTTAAACTGAGTAACCCTGCAAGAAACCTGCAGCTCATCCCAGTGACAGACTTTTGCCCCGCTCTAGCTAGCCTTAGCAATCAATTACGTTTAGCCAAGATATGCTTTCTGCTGCCAACCCCAATTAACATTCTTTGTAATGCAAACCTCCCTTTTTCATTTAAAAGCCCCTGCCTCTTACTCTCTAGTGAGATATTATTTGAGTTGCCACCACATCTGTGTACCCGGAATTACAATTCTTCGATCCCAAAATAAATGCCTCTCTGCCTCTCATTATGGCTCTTTATTTTTAGGTTAACACCTTGCACAGCTGAAAAAACCGTATCCCAAATTGGACAGGCTATTTGCGATGGTAGCAAAGTGGTGACCTTGTGAGGAGATAAGACTGTGGCTCTATGACTTTTTAAAATCATCTTTTGGGGCTGGCCCCATGGCATAGTGGTTAAGTTTGCGTGCTCTGCTTCGGCGGCCCAGGGTTCACAAGTGCGGATCTTGGGCACGGACCTATGCACTGCTTGTCAAGCCATGCTATGGCGGCATCCTATATAAAGTAGAGGAAGATGGGCACAGATGTTAGCCCAGGGCCAATCTTCCTCAGCAAAAAAAAAAGAGGAGGATTGGCAACAAGTGTTAGCTCAGGGCTAATCTTCCTCACACACACACAAAAAGCATCTTTTGCCTGCCAGCCCTCAGGAATGAGCTCATATATTGTTTCTTTGGCAGTAGCCATTAAGTTAAGAGAGGGGTTGTGGGTAAAGCTCAGCGGTCAGCAATAAAGAGCCAACAATCTTAGGGGAGAGTTTGGGCTAGAGCTGTTTATATACGGAAGCAAATTTACTGGAAGCAAATTTGAGGGCCTGTGTCACCAAACAACACGCTGGGCCTGGCTGGTGAAAGCCTGTGTAACTCTTTAACCTTTAAGGCCTTTCCTGGGTCCCTGGAATCTACACTACCAGGAAGTGGGCTATGCTCGTCTATCAGTCAGGATCCAATCAGGAGATAGAAAATATATCAATTATGTTAAGAAAGTTTAATATAAACAATTATTAACCAGGTGTTAGAGAACCAAAAAAGTGTCAACAAATAAGAGGCATAGACTGTAAGAGAAGAAAAAAGTTCATTTCGGGTCTCAAGAATTGCAATTTGGGAGACACAGATTCAAGTAGAAACTCAGCTGTGTTCCGATTACAGGAGAGGGGCTCAGGGTTTTATAGGAAAGAGGGAGGAAGATGAGGCAAGTTGTATTAAGGAACAGTTCATTGGTGCTGGATGAGGTAAGGCTAAGTTTGTATTTCATAGATTGGCTTGAGAGCTGGTCATCAGACAACAGGCTAGACTTGTACTTCATTGATTGGTTAGCGATTCAGTCATCAGCACAGTGCAGTTTTATCAGTCCTTACAAACATGATATTCTTGTCTTTACTGACTTCTTGGAATGTTGGTGGTTTGGTCTAGTTTGGAAGCTAAAGAAAACAATTCTTCTGAAACGGCTGCTCCGGCTCTATTTTAATATGGTTCCATTCATGTCATCTTTCACAAAGGCAAAAGAGAAACTGAAGTGTCACCAAGAGAGTAACTGCAAGAGGCACCTACCACCTCTACTGCTGGGGATCAGGGAAGAGGGTGGAATTATTTCAATTTAGAAACCGGAACTAGGGTTGTCAGATTTAGCAGAGAAAAACACTGGAAACTCATTAAATTTGCATTTCAGATAAACTACAAACAGTTTTTTAGTAAAAAATATGTCCCATGCAATATTTGGGATATATTTATACTAAAACCAAATTCATTGTTTATCTGAAATTCAAATTTAACTGATGTCCTGTGTTTTTCTTGCTAAACCTGGCAACTCTAACTGGAACCCAGACCTGTAAGGAGAGAGGAGGCTGCTTGGCAATAACTGGTGTCTCTGAGGGGGGCACAATGAAACAGAATTTGTGAATGTTAGAAAAGTACAAACTGAAATCAACAGCTGCTGCTTCTGCAACAAACTGCAGCTGCCAGGGTGAAAAATCATTGCTGAGGTTATGTTGGCGGGAAGACCAAGTAGACAGGAAGAAGGATACCCCTTCTCCCTCTTCCAGCCTTGCAATCTCCCTCTGTTGTCCCCTATTGACAGCTGGCAGAAAGGAATTGGGGTTTTCTGAGTCTCAGCTCTGGTATCACAAAGCAGAGTGCAGAGGGTGACTTTGAAGCTGAGACACAATAGATTAATAAGCAGAACAGCTGGACAGATGCCAAGAAGGACATTTTCTCCAATGCCCACCTCAGATGTGGACCCAGAGAACAATGGACTAGAAAGGTATTTCCAGAGAAGAGATCCAGGGGCTGGCTGATCAAGAATTTACAATACTGCTGGGCAGGGAATCCTCACTATTCCTGCCCCAGAGGTTTTAATAATTGCCATGGACAATGGCTTCTGGGGTTCACAATCGCTGTTTCTTCTTCTTTTTTTTTTTGTGAGGAAGATCGGCCCTAAGCTAACGTCTGCCAATCCTCCTCTTTTTTTGCTGAGGAAGACTGGGCCTGGGCTAACATCCGTGCCCATCTTCCTCCACTTTACATGGGACGCCGCCACAGCATGGCTTGACAAGCGGTGCATCGGTGCGCGCCCAGGATCCGAACTGGCGAACCCCAGGCCGCCGCAGCGGAGCATGCGCAACTGACCGCTTGCGCCATCGGGCCGGCCCCACACAATCTCTTCTTTTCGAATGAGTTTTTTATAATTTTTTTTTTGTAAGGAAGATTGGTCCTGAGCTAACATCTGTTGCCAGTTTTCCTCTTTTTGCTTGAGGAAGATTGTTCCTGAGCTAACATGTGTGCTAATCTTCCTCTATTTTGTATGTGGGATGCCACTACAACGTGGCTTGATGAGCAGTGTGTAGGTTCATACCCGGGATCTGAACCTGTGAACCCCGGGCCACCGAAGTGGAGCACGTGAACTTAATCACTATGCCACTGGGCCAGCCCCTGTTTTTTGTTTTTTTTCCCCAATTTTATTTATTTATTTATTATTTTATTTATTTATTTATTTATTTACTTTTTGTGAGAAAGATCAGCCCTGAGCTAACATCTGATATCAATTCTCCTTTTTTTGCTGAGGAAGATTGGCCCTGGGCTAATATCCCTTCCCATCTTCCTCTATGCTATATGGGACGCTGCCACAGCATGGATTGACAAGCGGTGCGTCGGTGCGCACCCGGGATCCGAACTGGTGAACCCGGGGCCATCAAAGCGGAGCTCGCGCACTTAACCGCTGCGCCACGGGGCTGGCCCCTGTTTTTATGTTTTTTTAATTGCAGTGTTCCTGTTTCTTCTCTACTATTGTATACTGGGAGTGTTCAATGACAGGCAGATGTTTTCCTCATCAGGCCTTGATAGAGAAGACTGCATGTCACACAGAGACTCTGTGTGAGATGTAGTAACTAGGTGGGACTTCAGCTTGTCTCTCAGGGAGGAGATGGCCATGTTTTATGTTTGGGAAGAAGAATGAGTGTGGATAAGGTGTAGCCAAAGAGGTGGACTATGCAGAGATGGAGTAATTACCATCCTACACAAGTTCTTCCAGGGAAGAGAAAAAGTGGGAACACTCTCCAATGCATTTTATGAAACTGACATAACCACGAAACCAAACCTCAGATGGATAGGACAAGAATAAAAATTAAATGAATATGGATGCAAAAATCCTAAACAAAATGTTAACAAATCAAATCCAGCAATTTATGAAAAAGAAAATAAATCATGGCCAAGTTAAGTTTATCCCAGGAATGTAAGATTCATCTGACTATTAAAAAATCAATTAATATAGTTCACTGTATTTGCAAATTAAACAAGAAAAATTACACATTCGCCTCAATAAAGGTAGAAAAAGTATTTGCAAAATTCAACACCCATTCATGATTTAAATAAAAACTGAAGGAGTGATAATACGAGGAACTGAATTGTTGAATCAGGCTCACTTAAATCATAGATCTTACCCCATACTAAATTTGACTAATGATTTAAGAGGTAAAAGAAATCACAACGCATAGGTAAAGTATTCTTTGGAGAAGTCCAACACTGTTAGATGCAGCTCCCCATTTAGAGAGAGTGTCCTTTCTCTCTCACATTAGGACGTGTTTTAGTTTCAGATTTAACAAGTGAGGTATGTTCTGAGCAATGTATAGGAAGCCATTGCTTACACAGAGGGGACAATTTTGGTTACGGAATATCTCCATCTTATATCTGATTAATTACACAGTTTATATGACTATCCCCCATTCTCTGGCTTGCCATGTTCCCCATAAATCCATAAACTCCAGAGTTATTTACAGTAAACAATCTAGAAGGCCAGGTATATCCTATTAAAAACATTTCATAGATAAGGATTCTCTGTTATTTTTCTGCCAGTGAGTACTATTAATGTGTTTACCAAGAGCATGAGTTATTAGCATGTTTATAAGACTTGGCCAGGGACATTTCTTTTCCCCCAGATCCAAGGAGAGAAAGGAAATGAGTTGCAGGCTTGCTGTTAACACTTTCCCTCCCATTAGGGAACTTCCTTAATCCCATAAAGGATATTTATAATAAATGTACTTTGTATATTAAAAATTCTCCATAATAAAAAGTAAAATAAAACAAAACAGCAACAAAATTGAAGCATTCATGCCAGAGGACCATTCGCATGCCTGTCAGAGTGCCAAAAAGTCCATTCTCTGTGAGGTCAGGCATTCGACTGGGAGCAAAATATGGATCGAAGGGCCATTTGGAAGGTGAACCAGGAGGCAGAATTCAACCCAGAAGAAAATTTACAGTGTTCAACCCAGAGAAAAATTTGTTCACCTAAGAATAAGGCCAACTACTCACATTGGCAGGTCAACCCAGAGTTGCCCTTGGGTTAAACTGATTTTTTTTTTTTTTAAGTCTGACTTCTATTGAGGAGCAACATATTTGGTGGTGCCCACTTCACAATTCCTCCCAAGAGAGGAGAAATTATGGTCCAGAACCTGGAGATGCAGAGCAGGTGGTATGTCAGGGGATGGCTTTGCCCTTAGTATCAATTACAGACCAGGACATTATAATTCCTTGTTCAGGGGAGGGCAGGTGCAACATACCTGTGTTGCAGTACAAACCATTCATACTCTAGTATATTGCTCTTGACAAATCAGATGTCTCCTGACCAGATGTGCAACTTCTGTTCCTGCATCCTGTTGGGAATTGCCTGACTCTACTATTCAAGTATCCCACACATCCACTCTCAATGGAAACCTTAGGAAACCCTGGAGAAGAGGTGAACTGTCTGTAGTCCCTCAAGTGGCTCTCTGTGGAGAGAAACCATCTCATTCTTCCAGGTGCTCCTCACTAGGACAGATGTTGACAGTGGCTGTCCACAGTAAATGCAGAGATTATACTGGAAAGAATACAATCTTCAGTGTTTTTAGGTTTAGCTCTATAGCAACTGTCATGACCACCATCTTATAAATGGCCCCTGTAATAGGCCAAATCCTGGGGGCACCAGTAGTGTGGCTGCCCAGTGAGAGCTTGAGTGTCATAAGTTTTTGGTCATTGCGGAGGCTACCTGAATGCTGACTGGAGAGCTTTTATTGGTGGCCTCTTCCTGACATCAGAACATGCTCTGTGACTTGCCAGGGTAGCTATAGGTGTGGTAGATTTGCGGTTGTTCCAGCCCCTCCTGCTCTGGGAGAAACATAGATAATTTTAGTGAAGGAGTGCAGCCTTTTTCTATCTTCCCAAAACAGAAATAAATATAGTTAATGTATACAATCTGGTAGCTGGGTATCTCCATATGGGCTCCATGGCCTTGAACATGCAGCCACTGTTGTCATTCTTTATTCGTCTGGGCGGAATATACATTGTCCTGTGATTAGTCTGTTCAGTGATTTCAATGTACTCAAACTCTGCAGGTGTAATGGCCCCTGTGCATCTCTATCCACAATCCATATGGCACCAAGTTGGGAAAATGAACATCTTGTAAATGTATCAACCAGAGAGAAGACAATGCAAATAGAAGGGACCTGGGGGAGAAGCCTCCTGGATATCATCATAAAATGCCACCTTCACGTTCCTTCCTAGAAACTTCTTTTCCACAGCCTCTGGATTGGGCCACCTACAATAGGGAAAATCTTGTGTTTAGCCAGCTGATAATTCCTAACCAGGCATCACCGGAGGGATACTCACAGGTCAGAAAAGGAGGCATCATACATTTCTCTCCTACTGTGTTTTCATGCAAAGCATTGACATGCATTAAAAGGGAGTCTGCCTCTCACCCTACTTGGCACCCATCTGGGTAAAGTACAAGACCGCTGGCCCTCTGCATATATTAGTGGGAGGACTGTCGTGGTTCGCTGAGGAATAAGTCTACAGCGCCTGATCCTGGGTCAAGTACCTGCACCATTAGTTACTCAGAGCCAGCTGGCATCATGACACTGTCCCTCTACCCAGCTGGAACAAGTGCTTCTACAGGGCACCATCAGGCCAGAATAGGTCCTGACGTTAGGGTTAGGGATTTGTTTTTTCCTTTTTTATGGAGCAGAAGAATACCATGTGGGTATTCATGATTTTCCCCTAACCACTAGAGGTTTTCATGAATGTATCCTTTGTAGCACTCCAGAAAGAGGTCAACTTCTTGACAGAAGCAGTCTCCCAACATCAGACAGTACTCAATAACTTGTTAGCTACCAAAGAGGGGGGGATACCCTGATACTTAAATCAATTGCTCTGGTGTGGTAGAAACTAATCACAACCAGCAGCTCAAAATATCCCGTTATATTTTAAATCAAAATGATTAAGGAATAGGGAAGGGAAAGAAATGGTGCTGGCTGCATCAGTTTCTCATGTTCCTTTGGGGAGATAGGGTTGATTGTCCTCTAGGAAATAATCACTAGGGAGTTTTTAATTCTCTATTTTTGCTTTGGAGCTCCTAGGTTTTAGATTCAGTGTCACGGTGCTGTGCCATTTATGCTGCTGGGTGTGCTGGATATTGTCGATTGGCAGTCAGCATCCTTTTCCACCTCCTTCTAGTGTCCGTTCCTGTGCTGCAGAAACTGGAGAGCTAAAACACCATGGCCAAGATTTGGAAGGCAGAAGTGAGGTGGGACCATCTTCCTGCTGCTTGTTGCCAATGGCAAGCATGGCAGAAGAGGTGTGAGGAGTTTCTGCGGCAGGGTTCCAGGGTACCAGTCACCAGCCTCGTGGGGGTTGAGAGGCTGTTTTGGAGGCAGCAATGGTGATGGTGGCTTCCTGATCCCTGGATTGCAGCCACAGTTTTGTGGTGTTGAACTCCATAGGTACAGTGGTGGCCTCCTGACTTCTCTCTTTCCTGGTTGCAGCAAAGATAGCAGCTACCCTGGTGGGACAGTTTGGAGTCATTCCCACAGGTCCACTTTTCCAGGCTTCCCAATAATTTGTATCACCTAATTCCTGGTATGAATCCTTTTCTGTTTAAACTAGCCAGGGTGGTTTCCTTCCTGCAACTGAACCCTGAATGATATACCGAGGTTCAGGGCATTTAACACCACAGGTTTCCTTGGTCTGGGTGGAGATAACGAGCCCCACAACAGACTAGATCAAATCTAGACATCAAAAGAATATCCCCTATGTCCAGTTGCTAGGGACATCCCTTATTCCGGCCACCCTAAAAAGCCCTTTTATTTTAGCAGTCTGGGATGTTACCAGGTCCTCTAGCACAGGGCACATGTGCCACAGCCATGAAATTTGATTTCTTAAGTTTGGATCCTAGGTGCAGGAAATGTGGAATTAATCCACAAGGTGAGTTCCATGTATGGTTATAATTAAGGTTAAGTCACCAATGACATGACTTCCTAAGTTAGCAGATATGAAAGACTGAGCCTGGAGATGCTCGGTGCTCCTTACTTCTGATGACTTCTCCACTGCCATGAGGATCAAACTTCCCTGGGACCTGAGCTGGCCATTGGGAACTGGGTGACAGTTTACTGAGAGTAAAGATATGACTGCTGTTTTCTCTCTCTGACAATCTGGCTTTGCAAGAGATAAGTAAACTGCTTTCCTTTGACGGATTGTACAGTGGTGTTTGGCTGACATTTTGCCTCCTAAATTACCTTTATCTGAATGATCTGAGTTATCTTTAGAGTAAGCTGCAGTTTAGTCTTTGACAAGCTCTAAAATATATTCTAAGCCAGCCCTCCCCATCTCTACCACCTCGGCTCTAACCCCAGCTATCAGCATCTTTCCCTGGGACCACTACTATTGTATCTCTCCCCAGCTTAAGATCCTTCAAATGTATCTCATCACATTAAAAAAAAAAAAATCCAACCCTCTTCACTTGACCTACAAATTCCTTTGTGATCTGGCCTCTGCCTCTCTATCCATTCACATTTCCTGTCACCTAGCCTGGTCACATAATTTGTGGGGCCAGTACAAAATGAAAATGCAGGGCTCTTTGTTCAAAAATAATTAAGAATTGCAAGAAGGTAACAGCAGAGCATTAGACCAAGCATGGGGCCCTTCTGAGTGCAGGGCTCTGTGCAACTGTGCAGCCTGCATGCCCATCAAGCTGGTCTGTCTGTCATCCACCGCTTCAGCCCAGTGGCCATCCTCCTGTTTCTTAGACACTTACCAATCTGTTTTAGAGCCTTTGTACTAGCTCTTCCTCTGCCCGGAATGCTCTTCTGTTTAATCTTAGCATGGCTCATTCCTCCTCATTTGGGTCTCAGTTGAAAGGTCACCAACTGCGAGAGGTCATCCCTGACCCTCAACCTAATGTAGCCACCAAATCACTCTTTGTTTCATCACCATCCTGTTTTGATTCTTTGCAAGGCATTTCATCTATTTCCTGTTTTTAGTTGTTTATTTATTTATTGGCCATCTTCCCCTGCTATGGATTGAATTGTGTCCCCCTCCCGAAATTCCTATGTTGAAATTCCAACCCTCAGTACCCCAGAATGCGCCCTTATTTGGAAATAGAATTATCACAGATGTAATTCATTAAGATGAGGTTGTCCTGGAGTAGAGTGAACCCCTAATCCAATATGACTGGTATCCTTATAAAAAGGGGAACTCTGTCCACAGAGACATATACAGGGAGAACGCCATGTGAACATGAAGATGGCCATCTAGAAGCCAAGGAGAGAGGCCTGGAACAGATCCTTTCTTCGTAGCCCTCTGAAAGAACCAATCCTGCCCACAACTTGATTTTGGACTTCTGGCCTCCAGAATTGTGAGACAATAAATTTCTGTTGTTTAAGCCAGCTTGTGGTAGTTTGTTACAGCAGCCCTAGCAAACTAATACACCCCACATTACAACTAAGCTCCCTGAGAGAGGGAACCCGGTTTGTCTTGTTCACAGCCGTCCCAGAACTTGCCTATATGTACTGTTACTTAGCATCTTGTACTGCTATTTAACAGATTCACTTGTATATATGAACCCAAAAACCTTGCAAGGAAAGAGAGTGTTGCAGGTGTTCAATCAAAACCTGTTGAGTAGGGGCCGGCTGGTGGCGCAAGCGGTTAAGTGCGCGCTCAGCTGCGGCGGCCCGGGGTTTGTTGGTTCGGATCCTGGGGACGCACAGACGCACCGTCCGTCAAGCCATGCCGTGGCGGCGTCCCATATAAAGTGGAGGAAGATGGGCACGGATGTTAGCTCAGGGCCGGTCTTCCTCAGCAAAAGGAAGGATTGGCAGATGTTAGCACAGGGCTGGTCTTCCTCACACACACACACACAAAAAACCTGTTGAGTAGATTAAACCATTTCCTTGGTTTCTAGGTTTTTTGCGATCTAGGTTTTTTGCGAGAGTGCCGGCAGGTAAAATGTGTGCGGACTGGTAAGTCATAGCTCTCCTTCTCCAGGCTGTATTAATATGCACGACGTGCTTTTAGCTCTCTGGACAAAGGGACTAATACTTCGCAGGTCCCTCAAGTGGGACTCAGAAGACCGAACCAAGCTCCAGCTTTTACAACCGCTGGGTCTTGCCCCTTTGGGCATCTTGGTACTTGTAGTTTTGTCCACTAATCTTGGCTGGAAAAACGAACTCTGAGACCACAACTCCCATCACCCCGCGAGCACTGGAGCCCTCAGAGCGCATCCTCCGGAGGGGGCGTGGGCGCCATTGACTAACCTGCTGGCAGAAGGGCCCGCCTTCCTGAGCCCAGGAGCCCCCATGATTGGTCAGCTGCCCGCCTCTCATCGGAGGGGACGACAGGTGAATGAAAGGGGGGCGTGTCGGAGCGCGTAGCTCGGCGGCGGCGCGGCTGGAACCCGCTGAAAGGTGAGAGCCGAGAAGCAGGTTCACGCTGCCGCTTTCATTGGTTTGGGGAGGATTCAGGGTACCTAGGGAGGTCGGCCCGGGGGGGCAGCGGGCAGGGATGCCCTCTCTCGGTTGGCCTCCTTAGGACCACCCCGCCCTGGGGACCCCTTGCCGCGGGAACCCGGGCTGGATGACCGAGCCCCCCCTCCCCTCTAGCGTGGGCAGGGGCGGCGCGGCGGCAGATGCCCCCCACTTCCCTGATGTGGGACTGGCCCCCCGCCCCTGAGTCGTACAGCCGGGTGGTCCCAGAGCCAACTCGTTCCGATGGTGCCGGGGCGCGAGGGCTCTGCCAGGCTGTGGCAGTGCCCGCCGCAGCGATGGTCACTTTGTCCGCAGGAGGCCATGGGAGGGGTAAGGCCTCGGTTCCCCACCCTCGGGGGCCAAACACCGTGTCCAGCAACTGGTTCCGGTGATCTCCGCAGGATCGTCTGGCTCTGGACGGGGGAGAATCTCCTTGTCTTGCGAGCAGTTTAGCAGGTGAACCAAAGATGCAGTTGACCCTGAAATTCTTTCTGTGGAAATGGAAACTCTTCTCCCGTGTCGTTCCCTTCCATTCCATGCGCTGCGAAAGGAGTGACTTCCCCAACCCTTCTCACTGTCCTGGAGAGTCTGGGGAGTCAGGTTGGCATAGTGCTTAAGGATGTCAACTCTGTAATCAAACATCTCGGTTCCAAACCTAGCTTGGGCGTGTTATCTGTAAATTTGAACCTCAATTTCCTCCTCTGAAAAGGAGGGTGTAATGATCATATCTACTGCACTGGGTTATTGTGAGGTTAAAATTAACGAATGCTAGTAAAGTACTTGGGACAGTGCTTCATGAGGAATAGTGCTCAGTAGAGGCTGACAGTTGAGCAGATTTTCATTATTCTTAGGTTGGTGAGCCTAGGGGTGTCTTGTCAGAAAGAGTTGGTGGAATTCAAGGCTGCTTTTGGTGCATTCAAGAATGAATGAAGACAGTCTTGTGATCTGGCTAGGATTCCCTCTGGGGAATGTGGGAGTTTATTGCAAGTGGTAGTGCTGGCATCTGCCCTCTCCTGGATGACGTGCACTATACTTGGTTGATTTTTCTATTCCTGGCATCTTCCTTGTGTCAGGCGTTGTATGGAGCCAGTAACTATTCTAGTAACTGTTGAATTGAATTGGAACTGTGGGAAGGTTGGGAGGGTCCCCGCCAGAGTGTGGGTGAATGTACTTCTGACAGCAATATACCCTAGGAGCTTCTTTTCTGGGAGAAGTGATGATCCTGGTGTACTGCAGAGTATAGAAGGTGAGTGGACTTGATTTGAATAAGTATTTCCACATTATATGCCAAATGCAGGATTGGGGAAAGGTTTGAAGAAAGCATGTGGATAGACTTTTGCAAAGTCAGGGAGTATGTTTACATGACCCAGTAGAATCTAGAATATTTGCAGAGAGGAAGCCAAAGGAAATGGGTTTTGGGTGCTATTGCTGGAAATGAGCATCTTCTAGTGAAAAATGCAAGTCCCTAGGAGGAGACCCTGTAGAAAAGACTATTCTGCAAGTTAAGGAGTGTTGTGCCTACTTAGATATTTATCTGCCTGGTTTGCCAACTCCTTACTCCTCTGCCTCTCCTCCTTTTTATTCTTTGTTAAAAAAGAAAAAAGCAATACATGCACATAGTAAAACATCTTAACAGTACAGAAAGGTTGAAAATGAAAGTGAAGGTCCCTCCACACACCTCTTTCTCCTAGTTCCTCTCCTCAAGGATATCTGCTTGTTATCTCTTCCAGAACTTGCTTGTTAACCTTCCAGAAAAAAATTCATACATATACCAGAAAAAACATATGCACAGATGGGATCATAGTGTATATTTGCATCTAGCCTTTTTCTCTTAATATATCTTTTTTTAAAAATTTTTTGTTTATTGCAGTAACATTGGTTTATAACATTGTATCAATTTCAGGTTCTCTTAATATATCTTGGTGACCTTTTCATATGCACAGACACAACTGTAGCTCATTAAAAGCGTGGTTGCATAGTATTCCACTGTGTGAATGTACCTCATTGATTTAACCTGTCCCCTATTGTGAACATTCAGATTGTGTCTGTTTTTGTGCTAGTACAAAAATCTGCTGCAATGGACATCTCGGAATTTATAATTTGATGTGTTTTCACAAATACATCCAAAAGGGTAAATTTTTAGCAATGAAATTTCTGGGACAAAAGATGTCTGTATTTTAAGTTTTGATAAATATTGCCAAATTCCCTTCTAAAATGGTGTTCCAAATTACATTCCCATCAACAGTGTGATAAATAAATGAAAAGTAATGTGATATATTGGAGTATATGTGGAAGCCATTTGGTTTAAAACTAATTTGGCCTGACCTTGTTTTTCCAAAAGGGCCTGACGTGGCGTGTTGAGCATGCATTGTACAGCTGCTTTACATATTCACAATGTCCCAAAGGCAAGAATGATGCCCATAAAGATAAGGACGTATCTTCCCCCATATCAGCATTCCCTTAAGGATAAGCATCTCTTCTTAAAAACTAAGGATAATTACTGACTTGCTGTGCTCATCTTGTGACCACTCACCTGCTGTGCCAGCAGAGCAATCTCATGATTATTGTAAAAGGGACATTCCTGTCATATGTGATGTATGCTCTTTGTTCCAAGACAGTACACAACCACTCTGTACACCCCACTTCTTTAGTGCCCTTCTTTCCTTGGGGAAGGAAGGCCCCAGGCTATAGTCCTCAAACCTGGCTCATGATAAACTCACACCAATTTTGATTTATGGATTGATTATGGATTATTTGCATCGACAAGTAGATATTATTACATTGAAAAATGTGATTTTACCAGTCTGATAGGTTTTCTTTCCGTTCTGAGGAAGAATAGGATGTGACATTTTAAGTGTAGCATTTTCCTATATCTTGATTTTCCCTTAATATTTTGATTGCCAAAGGCAGTAGCAGGAACTGCTGGGAAGGCTTGGTTGGTGCAAGAGGGGAGAACGACAGTGAAACCTTAGTCCTGGGAAAACTTTCAGGGTTGATTTATTTGAGAATAGTAGAATTTTTCTGATATCTGACGTTTTTCTTCCTTTCTGAACCAAAATGTTATTTTTGCCTATGTGGGATGAAAATATTTCCGAAATTATGACATAACTTCCTTGAGTTAAAAATGAATATAAAAAGATAAGAATCTTCTTGATGGCTTAGGCCCATCAATTATAGCCCTGGGCTATAATTTAGTGATATCCTTAGGCCATTTTGAATATGTAGGATCATTTAATACCTTTAGCTAAATGGCCTCAGGCTGATATTTTGAAAAAATTCCTAGGTCTATTTTTTATAATTTTATTTATTTCTTTCTTTTTCCCCAAAGCCCCAGTAGATAGTTGTATGTCATAGTTGCACATCCTTCTAGTTGCTGTATGTGGGACGCGGTCTCAGCATGGCCGGAGAAGCGGTGGGAGCCCGGGATCCGAACCCGGGCCGCCAGCAGTGGAGCGCACGCACTTAACCGCTAAGCCATGGGGCCAGCCCAAGGTCTATTTTTTTAAATAATTTTTTACCTCTTCCTAGCTGTCAGTTCTCACTTTTTTTTTTTTTTTTTGTGAGGAGACCAGCCCTGAGCTAACATCCACCAATCCTCCTCTTTTTTTTTTGCTGAGGAAGACGGCCCTGGGCTAACATCGGTGCCCATCTTCCTCCACTTTATATGGGACGCCGCCACAGCATGGCTTACCAAGCAGGGCGTCGGTGCGCGCCCGGGATCCGAACCAGCGAACCCCGGGCCGCCGCAGCGGAGCGCACGCACTTAACCGCTTGCGCCACCGGGCCGGCCCCCAGTTCTCACTTTTAAGATTGTCAGTTTGCTTGCTTATAGAGGCTCCTCTCCACTTCTCTCCCTAATTGGTTCTCGGATGTCTAAACTTAATGCAACACTTGTTATAAATACTATATGTATAAAGTAGGTATAAATTGCCATTTGATAAGGTTGTTGTGGGTCTTTTATGAGTAAAATCTGTGCAGTTAGTACATAGGCCTTGGTGAATGTATTCTGCCTGTGGAAGGACTCTTTTGGGGGGCGTGGTGTCTGATTTCTGGTTGGGTGAGGTATTGTTGGTGCTCCATTTCTAGAAAGGAAGAGTACTAAAGAGTTGTTAGCCGTGGTTGGCAGCTCTAACTAGGCCTTTCGTGATTCCAGTAGAGGGTGATGATGTACTGGGTTGAGGAACTTCTCTGAGCTCAATGGGTCAGTACGTAAAAGTACGGGTAGTTGATGGATGGCTATGTGGTTGGTATGATGGGAAAAGATGCAGAAGAGAGCTCGGGTGGAAGGTCAGCACCTGTCTTCCTCACTAGCAGAAGGATATTAAATTTGATTTATACTTTTCTACTTAGCAGTTAAGAAAGTATTCCTTTGTACTTAGCAAACCTACTTTGGTCAAAGCACTCTGCCAGGTGCTGTGGGGGATGTCAAATGAAATAAGACATGGCTCATGCCTTCAAAGGGCTTGTAGTCCACTGACAGACAAGGGCAGGACATAAAAATATGGAGGGGTAAGCCAAGGGTGGTGGAGTCAATCAATTAGGGGTCTCTCAGTTGCAAGAGATGGAAAACCCAACTCAGACCAGCTAAAGCAAAAAGGGACTTAATTGGCTTCTGGCACAGCATGAGTTGGAGCTCAGAGGGGGTCCCCGGGTTCCATCTGTTGCTTCTGCCTGAGCTGGGCTGTCATCTTTGTTAGGCTGGTTCCCCTGGAGGTGTGGCAGCAGCATCCCTCACATCCCACATGTCCACAGAGCAAAGAGTGCTCCTTTTTGGAACCCCCAGCAAATGTTTCATTGCTTTTCATTGGCTCTGATGAAGCCACATGGCCATCTCGGAGCCAATCACTGTGGTCAGAGGGTGGCTTACGTTACGTCTTACACACCCGGAGCCTGGGCATGGCGCCAGCATGATGCAAAGCACGTTGGCCAAGAATGGGGGATGGGTGCTAAAACCATAAGAATGGTGAATGCATGCTGACTAGCCCAAGAATCCACCAGATGTTTCCACAAAGTGATGATAATAGGTGTGAGCTGAGACTGCACTTGTCAGTCTCTAAGTTCCATATCAGGACCCTGGAGACTGAACAGTAATTCTTAGATTTGAGTATTATCTATATTTTGAGGCTTGAAGAAAGTAGAGTGTAGTGCATAAGAGCATGAACTCTGAAGGTTAATAGACCTGGTTTTGAGTCCTGGCTCTGTTACACCTGGGTCATCAATATGGGGACAATATTGGTACTTTATCATAGTGTTTTTATAAAAAATTCATTGAAAGAATCCATGTAAACCACATACTGTGCTCATGTGCAGTTATTTTTGTTGTTTTTCGTAAATTAACCCAGTTGGACAACAAGTGATTTTTGTTAGATCCAAAATACCCATATCATAAGACACTATTGAAACAGTGTTTGTGGAATTTTTTTTTAATTAAAAATGAACATCTTATTTGTAAAGTTGGGATTTGTGAATTAACTTAAAAAACATCTTGGCAGAGATACAGGCTACTCCAAAGCAGCGGCACCTGGTGGAGAAATGGAGATGCAATCCTATTATGCCAAGCTCTTGGGAGAGTTGAACGAACAGCGAAAGAGGGACTTTTTCTGTGACTGCAGCATCATAGTGGAAGGGCGGATCTTCAAGGCCCACAGGAACATTTTGTTTGCCAACAGCGGCTACTTCCGAGCCCTGCTCATTCACTATATCCAGGACAGCGGGCGGCACAGCACCGCCTCCTTGGATATTGTCACCTCCGATGCCTTCTCCACCATCTTAGATTTCCTCTATTCTGGAAAGTTGGATTTGTGTGGGGAGAACGTTATTGAAGTTATGTCGGCTGCCAGCTACCTGCAGATGAACGACGTGGTGAACTTCTGCAAGTCCTACATCAGGTCATCCCTTGATATCTGCCGAAAGATGGAGAAGGAGGCAGCCGTGGCGGCAGCAGTGGCAGCAGCGGCGGCGGCGGCGGCAGCAGCTGCGGCGGCGGCGGCAGCTCACCAGGTTGACAGTGGAAGCCCCAGTTCAGGCAGGGAAGGGACCTCCTGTGATACCAAGAGCTTGGTCTCCCCCCCAGCCGAGGGAGAAGCGAGTGTGGACTGTCCAAGAGAGTCCCCTTGTGGTGACTGCAGAGGCTGCCACCCCCTGGAACTGGTGGTGAAAGACAGCCAGGGCAGTGGCTCAGCTGACAGTGACCTCTCTACTCTGCCAAAACAGATAGAGCCCAAGGTGGAGTTTGATGCTGATGAAGTGGAGGTGGAGGTTGGTGAACGGCTGCAGCGGTATGCTGCCCCGCTGGGCCTGGCCCACCTGGAGGAGGGTTTACCCAGTGGCCAGGCCGTCGACTTGGCTTACAGTAACTACCACGTGAAGCAATTCCTGGAGGCACTCCTGCGCAACAGTGCTGTCCAGAGCAAAGATGGTGCAGACCATCACTTTTCTAGGAGTTTGGAGGGAAGACCAGAAGGTGCAGGAGGAGCCATGAGTTCTGTGATTGATGTCCAGACTGATTGGTATGGAGAGGACTCAGGTGAGCTCCATTATCATTCATCATCTCTGTCGGTCATTTAGCACACACATCTGTGCCTTATAGTCTCCCATCATCATGATCATCATCATCATCATTGTCACTACCATCATTGTCACCACCATCATTATCACCACATTATCGCCACCACCAATAGGTATTAACTGAGCACCTGCTGTCTCCAGGGCATTGTCTCTTCGTGTATGTTAGTATTTTACTTCTACAACTAGAGTGTAATCGTGTTGAGGGCAGTTTGAAGACATGGAAAGAAAATACTGTCTTCCACTAACCAGCAGTGGGACTTTGGTTAAATCATTAAATCTCTTTGAACCTGTTTTGTTCAGGAGATCATCATCTCACAGGGTTGAGGACCCAATGGAAGGTTTTCATACATGATAACATGTTCTAGACAGGTAGGAAATTTATCCTTCTTTGTGTCAACCATGGTGTCTGGCACGTAGTAGACACTCAGTTAACATGTCATGGTCAATGGTGCTATCTACTTGAGAATATTTTGGAGTTGGCATTTGGCTTCATGTGAGTAAATTTCTTATATCCTTTGGTAGGATTTTGTGGTTTGAGAGAACTTGGTTGTTTCCCTGAACAACTTTTTTTTTTTTTAATTTTTCTGTTTTTTCTTTTTTTTTGGAAGATTCGCCCTGTGCTAATGTCTGTTGCCAATCTTACTCTTTTTCTTTTTTTTTCTCCCCAAAGTCCCAGTACATAGTTGTACATCATAGCTGTTGAATTGTAGCTCTTCTATGTAGGACACCACCTCAGCGTGGCTTGATGAACGGTGAGTAGGTCCGCACCCAGGATCCAAACCGGTGAACCCCCGGCTGCTGAAGCAGAATGAGCGAACTTAACCACTAGGCCACTGGGCCGGCCCCTCCCTGAACAATTCTGAGAGATGAGTTAACATGGTTAACTCTTTTTTTTTTTTTAAAGATTTTATTTATTTATTTTCCCCCCAAAGCCCCAGTAGATAGTTGTATGTCATAGCTGCACATCCTTCTAGTTGCTGTATGTGGGACGCGGCCTCAGCATGGCCGGAGAAGCGGTGTGTCGGTGCGCGCCCGGGATCCGAACCCGGGCCGCCAGCGGCGGAGCGCGCACACTTAACCCCTAAGCCAGGAGGCTGGCCCTAACATGGTTAACTCTTAACAGGTGAGGTAATTGTGTTGCAAAGTGTCTTGTAGGAGACAGAAATAAACTTGGCTCCCACCTTACTGTTGAATGTACCCTATAGCTTCCAGAACCTCAAGCCAAGAAATAAATAAATCACATTTCTAATTCATCCTTCAATATTAGTAGTGAAAGTCTGTTAAATAAGGGGAGATCAGCTGCCTTTATTCATTACTAAATGGCTGTCTTAAGACTTTTTAATTTCGTTTTTTGTAAAGCAAGAAGGTTCTGTGTGTCTGATTAAATCTAGACTTGAAAAATTTGAAAATGCTGTTTCTGGTCCTCAGAGACACTGGCTTAGCCAGCATTTAGAAGGTAGTGGCTGTTTCAGTGAAGACACTGTGGGAACTTATTGAAATCTCATTTCCGTGTGTATAATAGCACTTCACAGACTGTGACCGTGCTTTCACATTTAGGGGTTTAGTGAATTTCCTAGGAATGCAGAGCTGGTAAGTAGCACAGCTAAACTGGAAACCTGGGCTTAGTTTCATTCATTAAACAAACTGTGAAGGCAACACACGTGGATAGAGGATTTCAGTGCAATGATATCTTTCAGCCCCTCTGTCTGTGAGCACAAGTATCAAGAAATAGTAATTCAGCTCTATGCGATTTTCATTCAAGTCCAGTCTATCAGTCTGTGCAGTCAGGTTCTAACTATAGGGTGCTATGGCGAGGCAGCCACCCTGGCCCCTGGCCACGCCTGTTGTCTGCCAGGTTTTGATTCCATTCACACGGCTCTAGGGTACATTTATTCCAAGTGCCAAGGCACAGAGTAGGACTGATTTGTTTGGTCACTCAATTATTTGCTCAAATATTGAGCATCTTCCTTGTGAAGATACAAAGATAAGTCAGACATGAATCCAGCCCTTGAAGAACTGATGGTGTCTTAGAGGAGATATGATGTGTGTAATTGGTATCACACGGTGGACAGGTACTAGGGCTGGAAGACAGACGGAGGTGTGAGTTTCATAGTAGCCCAAAAGCAGGAGATCTGGCTTCCTCCTGGGAGATGGGGGAGGCTTTATGAAAGTGGCATCTGAGGGTAAGAAGAAGAGACATTGAAAGAGAAATTGATAGGAGTCAGATCATGGAAAATCTTAAATGCTAAGAGGTAAGGTTTTATCTGTAGACACAGGGGGTATTTTGGGTAGTTTCTGAGCTTGGGAGTGGACAGGATCTGTGCTTCAGGGAGGTTAATTTGGCCTCAGCACAAGATGGTGTGGAGATGGGACACCAGGGCAGGAAAACCATCTAGAAGCTGCTGTAATAGTTCTGTACCCGTGTTGCTCATCCCTGACATTAGCAGATGCTGTCAAATCACAAGGTCCTCCTGTAATTCCTCCCCTAGACCTCCTAACTCCACGTCCAGCACCTCGCATTGCTTCCTGGAAAGTTCATCTACATTGGCTACCTCCGCTGTTTTACTTCCCACTCTTTTCTCAGCCCACTGTGGTCTGGCTTCCACCCCCTACACAGCACTGAAACCGCTGTCATGAGGTCAGCTATACATTTCCAGAGCTGATCCAGCGAGTGATTTTCAGGTGTTATCTTACTTGACTTCTCTCGGTTGTTGACTCTGACCTTTCTCTCCTTCTTGAAATTCTTTCTTCCCCTGGCTTCTGACATCACAAGTACCAACTGCTGTTACCTGTGCCCATTCCTTTTCAGCCTCATCATGGGGTTATTTAGTGTCAGTGTGTCCAGCATTCCATCACTGGCTTGCTGCTTCAACATCTTATCATTCCTGTTCTTTTATTCATTCATTTAACAGATATCTATTGAACACTTACTATATACCAGACACTGTTAATCCCAGTGAATAAAAGACTATCCTTGTTTCGTGGAGCTGACATTCCAGTGTAGGGAGAGAAACAATAGACAAATAAATAAATATATGGTATGAAGACGAACTAAAGCAGGGAAAGGTTGATAGAGAGTGAAGGGGATGCCATTTTATTTAGTGTTGACCAGGAAGGCCTTCCTAACAAGTTGCCTTTGAGCAGAAACCTCAAGGGAGTGAGAAAGCAAACTATGCAGATATAATGGAGAAGAACATTCCAGGCAGAAGAGCAAGGCACAAAGGCCCAGGTGCAGGATCACACTTGGCGAGTGAACCAAAGGAACAGCAAGGACGCTGGGGTGGCTGGATTGGAGTGAGCAAGACAGAGTATTAGGGGATGAAGTCAGAAATTTGGGTGAGGTCCTTGAAGGCCATGAGAAGGCCTTTGATACCAGTCTGAGAAGAGAAGCCACTAGAGGGTCTTGGCAGAGAGTGACTTGAAATCACATATATTACAAGGATCCCTTGGGTACTGTGTGCAGTAACCTCCTCAGTGGTCCTCTTGTTTCCACCCTTGCAGGAAGAATCACTTAGGAGGTTACTGCAATAACCCAGGTGAGACCCTGCTCCTTGAATCAGTGTGGCAGCAGTAGAGAGGTGAGAAGTGGTTGGATTAGGACTATACTGACTCGCAAAGGTAGAGCTGACCAGATTTGCTCATGGCTTGTATGAGTGGTGTAAGAAAGAGGGGAGTTAAGGATGACCCTAGGTTTTTAGCTTGAGCAATTGATTCAAACATGTTATGTTTGTGATGCCTATTGGATATCCAAGTGGAGATGTTCAGTAAGCAATTGCATCTATTAGTTTACAGATCTGGGGAGAAGTCAGAGCTGAGATATAAATTTGGGAGTCATTAATGGGTCCACGGAGTTAAAAACCTATATATTCCATAAACTTATAGATCTAGAAGGAGAAGATAAGAGATCTAAGGACTGGGCCCTGGAACTCCAACATTTAGAGGTCAGGAAAATAGAGAGAAGCCAGCAAAGGAGACTGAGAAGGGGCAGCCAGTGAGGTAGAAGGAGAATCAAGAAGGAGTGATGGGTGCCAAGAGGAAAAAGTGTTTCAAGTAAAAGGAGAAATCAACAATGTCCAGGGGCCGGACCCGTGGCTTAGCGGTTAAGTGCACGGGCTCCGCTGCTGGCGGCCCGGGTTCGGATCCCGGGCGTGCAGGACGCACCGCTTCTCCGGCCATGCTGAGGCCGCGTCCCACATACAGCAACTGGAAGGATGTGCAGCTATGACATGCAACGATCTGCTGGGGCTTTGGAGGGAAAAAATAAATAAATAAAATCTTTAAAAAAAATAAAAAAAAAAAACAATGTCCAATACTGCATATAGGCAGATTGAGAACTGATCACTGGGTTTAATAACGAAGAGGTCATTGGTGAGCTTAAGAGCGGTGTCAGTGAAGTGGTGGGGCAGAAGACTGGGTGGAGTAGGCTTAAAAGAGAGCTGCAGAAATAGATGTGAAGATAGTGGGTATAAATGCTTCTTTCAAGGAATTTTGCTGTGATGGGAGCAAAGAATTGCATCAGTGGCTGAAGGGGGATACGAGGTCAAGGTTTTTATTAAGGTAAAGGATCTAAAACCGTGTTTATTTACGGATGGGAATGATCCAGGAGAGAGGAGGATAATTGATGGTGGAAGAGAGAGGGACAGTTGATAGAGCAAAGGGGAGATGGGATCCCATGTACAAGTGGAGGGGACGATCTCGCCTTGGATGGGAGGAAGGACAATTCATTCATTGTAATTGTGAAAGCAGATCATTTGTTCACATGGGAGGTTGAGGGATGGCTAGGAGCATGTAGACGTTCTCTTTCGGTTGTTTCTCCTTCTCAATGAAATGAGAAGCAAGACAGCAGCTGAAAGTGAGGAAAGGGTAGGAGGGGTTGGAGGTTTGAGCAGAAGGAAGGTGAAAAATAGTCATTGAGAAGAGTGGGAGACTGAATGAACCAGGGAGGTAATTGGGATGCATGGGCAGAACCAAGGGCTCTTTTGATGTTAGTGGTCAGATGGTGATGGTTGGATGGATTTAAAGTGAGACCAGAACACACAGTTGTGTATTTTTCTCCAGTGATGGTAACTTGCCTTCTTTCAGGTATGGAATAGGCAGAGAGTTGTATTTAACCAGACTTCAGGTTTAACCAATACAGATAGAGGGAGAGAAAGGACCAAAGCAGTAGAGAGTGTATGCAAAGGAGTGATTTCATTGATGGACTATGGGCACTAAACTGGGGAAGGAGGGGTATACGCAGTAAAATGGTGGTATAGTCCATGGCTTCAAGTTCCCAGCAAAGAAAGGACACTTGGGGTGAGCCGGAAAGATAAGAGATGTTGATTGAGAAGTGGGTGCTTGAAATGTGAGTTATGGAGTGAATACAGTTATTGGCAATATCTAGGTATGGGGCCATGATTCTCACCTCTGACCATACATTAGAAAGGGAAGGGTGCTTTACAAATATGATGCTTACTTGGGGCCGGCCCAGTGGCGTAGTGGTTAAGTTTGTGCACTCTGCTTCAGCGGCCTGGGGTTTGCAGGCCTGGATTCCGGGCACAGACCTACGCACTGCCTATCAAGCCATGCTGTGGCAGGCATCCCACATATAAAGTAGAGGAAGATGGGCACGGATGTTAGCCCAGGGCCAATCTTCCTCAGCAAAAAGTGGAGGATTGGCAACAGATGTTAGCTCAGGGCTAATCTTCCTCACACACACATACAAAAAAAAACAAAAAATAAAAATATGATGCATGAGATGGGCATTGGACATTAGCATTTTTTTGTTTTAAGTTTCCCATGTGATTCTAATATGCAGGCAGAGTTGGGAGCCCTTGGTCTAGGACTGGGTGGCTGACGGGGGGTGGAAGACAAGGTCTTTGGAAAAAGGAGGTTGAGGAACAGAGAGGCCAGGGTGTTGGAAGGATCATTTTTGGCATTCATACCAAAGAGTTATGCCAGGACTTGTGTTTGAGGGCAATGGGATCAAATCTCCAAGGAGTGACATGACCTAGGCTCCTGGACGACTGTAACAAGGAGAGGTAGCAGTGGTATCATCTGATGGTATGAGCTTCAAAAGATCTTAAGATTTGTAAGGAAGGAGAGAGGGACAGTGGTCTGGAAATGACAATAAGGCACGAGGAGGACCCTACCCACCTCTGACCCAAGGGTGTCAGGGCCATGGGATAAGGGAAGCTGGGTGCTCAGGGGGAAGCCAGTGAAAGCAACCACTCCAATCTGCTGAGGACTCTCAAACCTGTATTTTCCCCTAAGCTCCAGATTTATCTGTCTAACCCAGATATTCCCCTGTGGATGCTCTGGGCCTGCCTCAGACGTCGTAAAATCCAAACTGAATTCCTCATTCCTCCTGTACTTGCTTTTCCTCCTGTGTTTCCTGCCTCAGTTTATTCCACCAAGTCAGCTAACCCAGAATCTATGTCATTTAGAATCTTCTCTTTCCCTTCTCTCCCATCCCCCATGTGGGCATGGAGTCCTATTAATTTTACTTCTCCTCAGACTTATCTCCTCCTCTCGACCTCCACAGCCACTGCTTTAGTTCATGTCTTCTCTCATCCCCTCCCACCTGGACTTCCTGCCTTTAATCTTGCCTCTCTCTTAAATCCTTCCCTTGCATTGTCCCCAGAGGGATCTTTCAAAAGTCAGATCTGACCACGTACTTCCCCTGCTTGAAATCCTAACTGCTTACAGAATAAAGTCCAAGTTCCTTAACATGTCAGCATCACGAAGGCAGGGATTTTTGTCTTTACTGTTCACTACTGTATCCCCAGGGCCTAGAATACAGTGTGACACATTGTAGCTGCTCAGTATTAATTTGTTGAATAAATGAATGAATGTGGCCTTTACAGTCTGGTTCTTGCCTCTTCCTCGGCCTCATTCCCCTCCACTCCACTTTATATTCCATATTCTCATTTACTTCTGAGCCTAAGCACGTGTTGTTCCTCTGTCTGAGATACTTTTCTCAATCTTGGACTCCTGGTGAACTCCTATTCATCCTTTAAAACCTTGCTCAGGGCCGGCCCCGTGGCTTTGCGGTTGGGTGCGCGCGCTCCGCTGCTGGCGGCCCGGGTTCGGATCCCGGGCGTGCACCAACGCACCACTTCTCCAGCCGTGCTGAGGCCGTGTCCCACGTACAGCAGCTGGAAGGATGTGCAGCTATGACATACAGCTATCTACTGGGGCTTTGGGGGGAAAAATAAATAAATAAAATCTTTAAAAAAAAAACCTTGCTCAAAGATCACCTCTTCTATGAAATCTTCTCTGAACTCCTAGAGAGAATTGATTACTTTCTCATCTATATTTCTTCATCACTTTGAACTTTGCATGTGTTATATTATATTGTATGAATTTGTTTATATGTCTTTGCCTCTTCTTAGATTTAACTTCTTTTTTGGGGGGAGGTGAGGAAGATTTTCCCTGAGCTAACATCTGTGCCAATCTTCCCTCTATTTTTGTATGTGGGTTGCTGCCACAGCATGGCTGATGAATGGCGCAGGTCCACATCCAGGCTCCAAACCCACAAACCAGGGCCGCTGAAGTGGAGGGCGGCAAACTTAACCACTATGACACTGGGACGGCACCTAGATTTAACTTCTTGAGGGAGGAAACTGGTGTCTTGGTAAAGACGGACCTTGATAGTGCCTGGCGCCTAATAGGCATTCAAGTGAACTGTTGTGTTGTAGGGAATAAGATCGTGAGAGAGGGAGGAAAGTGTTGCGATAATTCATACTTTTCTGATGGAAAAATAGTTAACAGTTGGTTTTTCCAAGGACTAAGGACTGGACCCATTTTATTCAATATATATATATTCTTTTGGTGAGGAAGATTGGCGCTGAGCTAACATCTGCCAATCCTCCTCTTTTTGCTGAGGAAGACTGGCCCTGGGCTAACATCCATGCCCATCTTCCTCTACTTTATATGGGACGCCGCCACAGCATGGCTTGACAAGCAGTGCATCGGTGCGCGCCCGGGGTCTGAACCGGCGAACCGCGGGCCGCCGCAGTGGAACGTGCGCACTTAACCGCCTGCTCCACCGGCCGGCCCCTTATTCAATATTTTTGTAGATAATCGGGAAGAAGGTTATAGTACAATGCCAGGCTGGTGGGGATAAATGATAGGAAAATTCCACAATGCCAGAGGAGTGAGCAGGAAACTGGCATCTCAGTACCAGTGTGATCAGTGAGAAATAAATAATCCAACATATGTATGCAGTGATGAGCTATGAGCTGCTGTTTTTATTCTAGGAAACAGGTTTTGGAGTCACAATAGATTATGCAAAATGTTAGGCATTGTCAGGATGGAAACTAGAAACCAAAGAGAACCATCTCTACCTTTACATACAATGATGTTGGGTCTCACCTGGAATTCAGCTTGCCATACTTTTGGCTGCACCTCAGGAAAGACAAAGCCCATTTAGGTGTCCTGAGAGGGTCCCAGAGAAAAGGAGTTGAGAGAGACCACAAGTGTGGTCTCTACTGTTGAGAGAGACCGCAACAGCCTGGCCCGCTTAATCAGTGAAGAAGCACCAAGGAGATGATGATGGGGACAAAAATGGCTGACATTTACAAGAGCTCACTCTGTGCCAGGTGCTGTGTTTTAGGTGTACTTTATTTCCTTCTGACCACAATCCCGTGTGGTGGGAACGGTCATCGTCCCTATTTTACAGGTGAGTAAAGTAAGGCACAGAGAAGTTAAATGAGATGTCCAAGGTCACACGGTTGGTCAGTAGTAGAGCCAGGACTTGAACCCAGGTTTCTGTGCCTGGAAAACTTGATCATTAGTGCCTTCATAGATGATATGACCAAAGTCTGTAAAATCCTGAAGGGCATGGATAGAGGGAACAAGTCTCGGAATATTGCAATAAGGAGAACTCAGGAAATTTGAAAGGCATAGTTTCTATACACGTGGATGATAATCGTGTTATCACCTTAATGGTTGTATGAGCAAGATGGGGGGAAAAAAAAAGTTGGGGCTGGCCCTGTGGCATGGTGGTTAAGTTCAGTATGCTCCACTTTGGCTGCCCAGGTTCGCAGGTTTGGATCCTGGGCATGGACCTACACCACTTGTCAGCCATGCTGTGGTGGTGAGCCACATAGAAAATAGAGGAAGATTGGCATGGATGTTAGGTCAGGGCTAATCTTCCTCAAGCAGAAAAAAGAGGAAGATTGGCAACAGATATTGGCTCAGGGTGAATCTTCCTCAGTAAAAAAAAAAGAGTTGGAAAAAGATTTAAGTGAATTCCTGGATATTTGGTGATTTCACATATATAGAGTTAATATGAATTCCAAACAATTCAGGTTCTGCCTCATCGCAAAACTCTTCTACACATGCCTGGAAGCTAATCTTAGGAACTACTGTCAAAGAAAGCATGAATCCTGGGCCAGAGATTTTTCAAGATTTTGAGGGTCATGAGATCAATTCAGGAGGTCTGTATTAGTCAGCTCAGGCTGCCATAACGGCATACCACAGACTGAGTGGCTTAAACAACAGAAATTTATTTTTGCACAGTTTTGGAGGCTCAGAGTCCAAGATCACGGTGCCAGCAGGGCTGGTTTCTGGTGAGAGCTCTCTTCCTGGCTTGCAGGTGACTGCTTCTTGCTGGTCCTCACATGGCCTTTCCTCTGTGCATGAGCAGAGAGAGAAAGAGATCTCTGATATCTCTTCCTCTTCTCATAAGGACACAGTCCTATCAGATTAGGGCTCCCCCCTTACGACCTCATTTACCCTAAATTACCTCCTAAAAGGCTCTGTCTCCTAATACAGTCACATCAGAGGTTAGAACTTCAACGTTATGAGTTTTGGGGGGAAGTAATTTTGTCCATAACAGGGTCTCAATCAGTATTGCTTTACAATGAAATCAAATAGAATAGACACTATCAGAGTGAGTGTTATTTTGGGAAGCTTTTCCAGTGGTCCACGTGAAGGCCTGTGTGTTTTGAGGTTGTGGTGTAAGCTGTGTTTCTAACTGTGAGTCACAGAGAATTTTGAAGCCAGTGCCTTATGGCATTCCTTGCAACTCTATATCAGAAGCCCACTCTACCCTCTGGCTGATTGGGAGCCAGACGGAGTTGACATTTGCAGACAGTCTCTTGTGGTTAGCTGATGGTACAGTGGGTGTCCTCCCCCTTGATCTGGCTGATGGTATTCCCCAGCTCCGGATCCCATCCATCGGAGGGTGGCTAGTGTTGTTGCTGCTTACAATACAACTGAATCAATCCATTTGGTTCCCCAGGTGATGTGCTGGTGGTCCCCATTAAGCTCCACAAGTGTCCTTTCTGCCCTTACACTGCCAAACAGAAGGGCATCCTTAAACGGCACATCCGCTCACACACAGGCGAGCGGCCCTACCCCTGTGAGACCTGTGGCAAGAGGTTCACTCGCCAGGAGCACCTGCGGAGCCACGCGCTGAGCGTAAGTGTCTGGGCTGGCAATTCTCTCGTGGTAGGTGGCGGGAGGGGGTGGTTCATGCTATTTGTCTAATGTAAGGGTAAAGCCAGCCTGTCTTTCACTTCTCTGTCCACTGGAGTATTTTCAGAGAATTTTAAACATAATGTTTCTATTACTAAACAAAAGCTGGGTTGGTGGTACATAGAGAAAGTTAATATTTATATGGTAACAGACTAGTTTTCTTAGAAGAGTCAAGAAAGTTTAGATCCTAGTCAGGGATGGTTGTCATAAGTCAGAGAATATTGAGGCTTGGACAGGGGGTTGTGGGTCTGTTCCCGCTGGTGTGGTGCCAAAGGTAAGCTGTATCCTTAGTTTCCCACTCAGCATCCCAGCACCTGGGAGTGGGAGGGTTATACTGCCATTTATAGTGCTACCTGTGGGCAGCAAAGAGGGCCCTAGCCCAAGGGGACCTCCCCTGCCACTGGCTACCCCCAGAGGATTTTGTCTCCCACGTGAGTGGGTGATTCCTACCTACTTAAAAAGCATTCAGGCTATTTAGAAAGGCATTGCATTTAAGATCATCTTTGAGCAAGTCAATCAGTCTTTGGAAAGTCCACCATAAAAATGGTTTGGACCTCAAAGGATGCTATCAAGAATGTGAAAAGACAACCCACAGAAGGGGAGAAAATATTTGCGAATCATTTATCTGCTAAGGATCTAGTAGCCAGAATATATAAAGAACTCTTACAATTCAACAATAAAAAGACAAGCCAATTAAACAATGGGCAAGAGTAGACATTTTTCCAAATAAGATATACAAATGGCCAATAAACACATGAAAAGATGCTCAACATTATGAGTCGTTAGGAAAATGGAAATCAAAGCCGCAATGAGATGCCACTTCACACTAGGATTGCTAATCAAAAAATGAATAATAATAAAGCGTTATGTGGGGATGTGGAGAAATTGGAACCCTCATATATTGCTGGTGGGAATGTAAAATGATGCAGCCACTGTGGAAAACATTTTGGCGGTTCCTCAAAAATTTAAGCATAATTACCATAGGACCCAGCAATTCCACATCTAGGTATATACCCAAGAGAACTGAAAACATACATTTGCACAAAAACTTGCTCATGAATGTTCATAGCAGCATTATTCATAATAGCCAAAAAGTGGAAAGAACCCAAATGTCCATCAACTGATGAATTAATAAACAAAATGTGTTATATCCATACAATGGACTACATTCAGCCATAAAACAGAATAAAGTTCTGATACATGCTGCAACATGGATGAACCTTGAAAGCATTATGCTACATGAAAGCAGCCAGTCACAAAAGGCCACATTTTGTATGATTCCATTTATATGAAATGTTCAAAATGGGCGTGGAGATAGAGAGTAGATTAGTGGTTACCAGGGGCTGGGGGAATGTGGGAATGGGAGAAGGATGACTATTAATGAGTATAGCGTTCTTTATGAAGTGATGAAAATGTTCTGGAATTAGATGGTGGTGATGGTTGCACAACCTTGTGAATATAGTAAAAACCACTGAATTGTACACTTTAAGAGGGTGGATTTTATGGTATGTGAATTATGGTTTTGAAAGAATCCAGATTTGAGATAAGTACAAGGTTACTAACTGCCTCTGCTCTTGGTGCTGGCCCCAGCACACTTGTCTGAAGATGGCCTCATCCCAAGGCCTTAAGTTTTGTTTGTCTTTTTCATTTCAAATTATATTTTCAGTCTGTCTTGGCAGCAGTTGGTCCCTGGGTGCCTGTAAGATGTTTCATTGCTTGGAATCCTCATTCCCTCTATCTTTCTACGTTATACATAGTGCAGTCTACTGCAGCCCAAAGAGGTGGTATTCAAAGGCCCTGTCAGGTTGCAAAGGTCAGATACACACTCAGGTTGGCTCAAGTGTTGGGGGTTCAGTGTAGGAAGCCCAGGAAACTTCATGGAAAGCAGGGACATTGGTCAGGATGTAATGGCAGCTCCAGCAAACTGGGTGTCATGTTCTTGGCCCTTCTGCATCTGTTTCTCTCTGTCTCTGCCTCTTGTATGTATCCTGCATCTGGAGCTCTCTAAAAGAGAGGCTCTGATTGGTTCACAGATCCACTGTTGGCTGGAGTTCCTGAAGAGGGCACACATTGGAAGGAGGGTTCTTTATACAGAGGGGACCCCTGGGGCTGCTGAAAAGAGATCAGGCTCTCTTTCCTCATATGCAAAGTTCTCATAAATAAGGAATGCATTTATCAACAGAAAAGTCAAGGATGAAGCATCTGCTGTCGCATTTGGGGAATACACTGTCTAGCAAATCTGCCTTCCTAATAACTAACCAATCCAAGGTACATAAAAAGCCATGCCTAAAATCCTAATCAGTTCACTGAGTGCCCTTTATATGCCAGGCACTAGGGATATAGTAACAAATGTGACAGAGGACAGAGAATGTGAGTAAGGAAGTCCCTGCCCCCTTGGAGCTTACAGTCTAGTGATTTTTGCCAATGATTGTCAGAAATACAACAAAGGAGAGAGTATAGGTGAGAATACATAGCTAGGGAACCTAACCTGGTCTGGGGCATCAGAGAAGACTTCCTTCAAAGGCATTAGTAAGGGGGAGGAGTTGGTGACGGGGAGGAGGGCACATTCCACGCATGTCCAATGGCCCTGGGGTGGAAAGGACCTTGGTGAGGCTGAGACTGTGGCAAAGAGAATGAGGGGGAGAGTGGGGAGAAATGATGAGGGTGGAGGGTCAGCCAGGGGCCAGATCACATGGGGCCTTGTAGGCCATGGCTCAGCCCCCTTTCTGTAACATTTACTGTGTCTGCTTCTGACTTTAGGTCCACAGATCCAACCGTCCAATCATCTGCAAGGGCTGCAGAAGAACCTTCACGAGTCACCTGTCGCAGGGGCTGCGGCGCTTCGGGCTGTGCGACAGCTGCACCTGCATCACAGACACGCATGACGACGAGGACGATTTGATGCCCATCAACCTTAGCCTGGTGGAGGCTTCATCCGAAAGCCAAGAAAAGAGTGACACAGACAATGACTGGCCCATCTATGTGGAGTCTGGTGAGGAAAACGACCCCACCGGAGATGATTCTGACCACAGACCACAAATTCAGCCCAACTTATCAGATCGAGAGACACTTATGTAGCAGTCAGTTGATGGGGAAGAGGTTTTAGAATTTGTTCTTACTCATTCTGTGGTTGAAAGCCACCGTTTGTCCAATTTTGCAGAACCCTGAGGAGAACATTTTTTCACTGTTAATATTTTGCATTTTTGTTAGACGACATGGTGGAGGTTGGATTTTGTGACTCAGAGGACTAATGACTTGTTAGTGTGGTGCCCTTGGTTTATGAGGGCTTTCTGAGTGAATCAAGGCTGGCCCTGAGGCTTCCTGTTTTTTCCTGCTGTGCATCCAAACTTGAGTTTGGAAAAAGATAAGAAAATCTTCATGCTTTTTTCATATTGTCTCAATCCTCTGCATTCCTGTGTCATCATCCTCTTTCTCTGAAAAGGTGGGCAGGAATACATTAAGTTCCCATATCCATCTTGCCTTTGCCAGGCATTTCCTAATGAATTCCGTGTTTTAATTTTCTGGTGAAGTATTAAAGAGAAAGCCTCATTGATATAAAGCAGGCAGGGCTGTCTGATTATAAAAGGTAATTTCTAAATCTAAGACTACAATTTTAAAGGCTGGGGGTATGTATGTGCAGACAAGCATGGAAATGAGCTGAAAGACTCCTTGTGGCACTCTGACTTGCCCTGTTGAATTAAATTTTAAGTTAGCCCCAGGACGGGAGCTGTGAGCCCAGGTCTGGGTGGTTCCTTGTCTGGTTTAGTATAGACAATTCTACATACACAGATACAAATCTACATACACAAAACCTGTTTCGTGATCATGAAACAAGTCATTTGGGCTAAACTCAAAATGGTCCCCTGCTTTTTCCAGCCATTTCCAAGAGCCACTGCTGTGTAACCTGGAAATGTAGCCCCAGCTGAGATTCTTTTACTTCATTTATGAATAGAAGTTTAATTGGAGGGAGAGTGTCAGCCTATATAAACGAGTGATATTTCTAAATTGTTTACCTTTTAAAAGATCCTCTGGAGGGAAAGAGAAGGTTAGCAGAAGAATCAGGATTTTAAAACCAGTCTGCTTTTCACCCACTTTGCAGCCATACAATTGTTCTAACAAAAGAGGCTGTACTTCTTTAAAGGGCTAGAGCAGGAAATATTAGGGATTAAGGATATTTAAGGCGCTTTCATAATTCTGTCTTACGTTAAAGTATCCAAAATGGATTTTAAAAGAAATCTATTTTTCTTCCTTCAATTTTAGTATTGTTGTGTTTCAAAAGGTGGTAAAATCACTTTTCTTTCTGCCTCTTGAACAAAAAGGTAATCAAAAACATTATAAATTGGCTTGTGAATGTTGGTCATTAAAGAGTTCGGAAGGTGTTTAAACCATACTTCTGAAGAGAAGTTAGAACTCCAGAACAGTGCTCCTCAACCTGTGGCCCATAGACAGCTGCTAATCTGTGAATCGTTTGACACCAATCCACACAATAGGACTACGTATTGGTCTGCAGTAGACTGGAAATTTAAAAACTGGTCTTTTGCCACAGATAGTTTGAAAATTATTGTTCTAGATCAAGAGTTACAAATTGAAAATTATTGAAGACCAGAAACACTTTTCTTACCTGAAATGAAAATATTAGCTGTTGTTTTAAAAGCGTGATCTTAGCAAAAGGGAAACTTAAATGGATGTGTAAAAGACATACTTTGCCAGGAAGTTATGTTTGATGTTTTTGTTCCCTCTGTTTAAATTCATTTCTGATGTTTAATATGACTTTTCTACCTCACAGTTCAACTTCTCTGCCTACTTTTCCAGTAGGGCAATGATCCTCTTCTGTGACCCCATGACCTATTCATATCACTGGATGCAAAGTAAAAAATTTTACATTAGAGATTTCACTGTAAGACGGCGATTCTCAACGGGGGCGATTTTGCCCCCGAGGGGACATTTGGCAATGTCTGTAGACATTCTCAGTTGTTACAACTCAGGGCAAAGTGCTGCTGGCACTAGTGGGTAGAAGCAAGGGATGTTGCTAAATACCCTACAATGCATAGGATGGCCGCTTACAACAAAGAATTATGTAGTCCAAAATCAAGTCAAGAGTACCAAGGTTCAGAAAGCCTGCTGTAAGATAAAGTAGGATTTAAAAAATGACCTTTAATGAGTGAACTTAATTTTGTGTTATATTTTAGGCTACTTTTTACCGTCATAATATTTAATAGGCCATTATACTCCCACAGGTTTTGGAAAATAGTGGGGAGCTGAGGCCAAATTGTTCACAACTTGCCCAAGATCTGATTAGGTTTGTGATGTGGAAACTTCGAATTCTGACTCTGATTCATACCCCCAGGACCATTACTAGGCTCTGATCATTTTATTAAAGTTTAAAGCAGCAGAATCTTTGGGAAGAAAGTAGAACACAAAGCTTAATATTTAAATGATTCTCTTTTTTCCATAGTGTCTCAGATTGTTGCATTTCTGGTTGGCTGTTTGGAGTTTGTGTGTTGGCATTGGTAATAACTGGATCGCTGAATTCTCTCATTTTTAAAGGAGATGCTTCCTATGTCTGGACTATCAGATCATCAGCTGTCCTTTGTTTTAAATTTATGTTCACATTTGGTGGTCAGTATTTATAATCTGCACAGTGTCTTTGAGGTTTAATTCATGGAGTTGGTGATATTTTTATCGTAAGTAAGTTCACAGTTGGGCCCAACACAGACCATTAGTGATTTAGTTTATATTCTGGCATCTTTCTGGCACATTCAGTCCAAGTTCACAAAGGGATACTTCTGTCTTATATTAGATATATTGCATGGGTGGGAATAGGATTCTTACTTGTCATGGAATTAGAAAATGGAATCCTTGGGAAGTTGTTTCTTTTCAGGCTTTCATAGCAAGGATTGGGAAGGAATGTAAATAAGGCCTGTGTCTGTAATAAATTAAGAAATGACATAGAGCATCATGACTTCTGGTCATTTGGCAGAAAGATGCCATTCTGATGTAAATACTTTGGTGGTCACTAGACTTTGAATATTCCTTAAGAAACCTACTGACCTAGTGGTCTGAAAAATGTGAAATTGAGTATGCCAGAGGTTCAGAATACCGTGATGGGTTTTGTTGTTGTTGTTGTTGTTAATTGGTGTTGTGATAAACCTCACAGAGAGAAAGGCTACACATAGGGCTACATGTGCTGATTCTGAGGGCAGTGGGGAAGCCTGGAGTGGCCTTTGATCAACTGAATTCAGACTCCTTCATTTGGACTGCTAGGTTTTTCTTACGTGTCCCTTGTGCATTGATAATAAAATTCTCTGTGAAGTCTAGAGTAATGGGGTAGGGAGGGGCAAAGGGTTGGGGCTGGTGAAATGTTCCTATTGCACTCTGTTTTAAGCATTGCTACTGTACTTCCTGTTGGTGGTGGTCTCTTGTAGCTTGCCTTGTGCTTTTACGTGGTCACACTACCTTCTAACCCCAAAAAGGAGGCACTTTATTCAGTTGCTTATGATCGGCAATGTATTCATTGGTTTTTGTTCAATATTTCCACCAAATATTACTATATTCCTCAAACCTTTCATTATAATGCTGAAAATTTGCATTATTTTCTTCCAATAATGCTTGTGTAGAGATAAATGAAAAGTTTTTTGTTTGGCAGTAGTAGTTTGGTTGGTTTCTAACATGTCCTAGTTTTAAAAGGTGACACTAACTCACACCATTGTGATCAGATGATATGGAACCTTCATAACTTAAGGATGACATTTAGCATTTGTTCTGACCCTCCACGTAGATAATTTTACTACTGCCAGTTCTTCATTGACAACTGTGCTTTAGGGGAGCAATTTTTATATTCATCATTTGATTTTTGGACCTTTGTCAGTAGCATATTAAAAATCAGTGGGGGATAGGGTGGGAATTATGTGCTTGAATGGAGAAGGTTTAATAGTAACAAACTTGGGGATTTTAAGGGAAGGCGTCAGTTGGAGATATATGTCTTGGTGACGTGCAAAGGATGTGGATTATCTGTCATGCAGACAGTGAAGGGTCTGATCAGGATTTTTTGGAAGCAGAAAAACATGCCAGACAGTTTCACATCTTTCTACTATCCATAGTCCATGTGGAGTGTACTACCACCAGATAAAACAAGCAAATAGTACAACAGAGTTCTTCAGGGGTCTCCTTAGGCTCAACTGAATGTTTAGAAACATTTAAACTCCTAAACTGCCACACTTGGCGTCAGATTCACTTAGAAGGTTATAGGATGGGAAGCACAGTTTGCCAGCAAACATAACCAAATATTGCTCTTCTGTCGGAGTCTCTGCAGCTGTCCATGTGCCATGGCTCAGGTGCAAGGAGATAGAGCCACCTCAGGCAAATATGGAAGCTACCCTGGCTTAAAAGCCTCTTGTTCCATGGGAGCAAGTGTCCCTTATAGCAACTCCATAGACACAGTTTCCAGGATCCCCGTTAAGAGACATGTCTATTCCAAGAGTCACTGTACTCAGGGAAGCCCAGAGCTGTGCCTTCCTATCAGGAATTTATAATTCTCCCAGTCCAGATGCATTTTACCAATTAGGGGTCATTTCTACCATATGTAATGTTGCCTAGCAACATCGTTGACATACTACTTTTTATTAGGTTGCCAGGGAACAGAGCTAGAAAGTTAACCAAAGGTCAAATTCTCTCACAGAAGGGGAAAAGGTTCTGTTAATCCTTTACCAAATAGTATGCTAAGCACTCGCACAATAGATACTCCACCTAGTTCCTATAAAATATAGCCAGAGGAATTTCCTATTAAAATATAGCCAACACCAGCTCATTTTTCCTCTCTCGAAGAGTTGTCATTCTTTGTGCTTAGCTGCTTGTGATTAATACACTGTTTGCAAATTTTGCTGAGGTATATGTAAGAGTTGGATAAATAGTCAAAATGGTCCCAACAAAATGTCATGTATCCTTTGGTGCTACTCATAGTAGGCTGGTATAGTATGACATACTGTGGGGACATTATTGAATGGAAATTTCTTTGATGGGAACCTGTGTCCACCTGGCAACACCAAACACTAGGCTCTTGGTACAGTGCCTCTTATTGCTATGTCACGTGATGCTACTCTTACCTGCTTCTGTTACTCCTGGCAGATCAATAAGTGAAGACAGCTGGTTATTTATTCAACAGTTATCCAACAATTATTTATGGAGCCCTTACTATGTGTCAGGGATGCATCAGTGGGCAACCACAATCCCTGTCCTCAAGGAACTTGCAGTGTGTAATCAGGGAGAGTAGCAATTAAGCTGTTAAAACACAGTTTTGGGTGTGACAATAGGGGCAAGGGCAGGGTGCTCTGCGAGAGGTTAGGTAGGGCACCTAGTTCAATGTTAGAGCCTGAGAGAAGGCTTTCTAGTCTAAGCTGCTGGTATTGTGGTCCTTTCCATCCAGTAAACTTTTAGCTTTGGGATACAATTTATAAGCAACTTAAACAGTTTCTGACATTTCCTACCTTTTCCAAACGTGGTGGCTTTGGACATTAACAGTCTTTAAATTACCTGTTTTATTCAGGTATGTAAAAATACTATAAACATTTCAGAATATCCTAGACTTTAGAAAATATACATCAGATGCTATGGTTTTCTAATTTAAAAATCAACAACAATAATAAATAACTTCCCAGTATCTTGATCCAGTATAATAAGACAGAACAAAGGTATTGTTACTGTGGAGGAGCCCCACTGCATCTGGTTTGGGTCTTGGCTGGCCATGTAAACTAGTTAATACCCCAGAAACTAGATAGACGTGGAACAGAACCATAAAATCAAAGGATTTGAGAAATAGAAGGGACTTTTGAGATAGTCTAGTCCAACTCCATTTTACAGAGAGATGAAATGACTAGTTCCTAATTCCCATACAACTAGTTAGGATCAGAAACCAGATCCTGCCCAGCCAATGCTGATAACAAATATGTTTGGGCAGGCAGCTAAGACCATCCGTAGATAACATTTGTTTCCTTGGGTGCCCATCAGACTAAAACCACAGAAGAGGAAAATGCTGTTTTAGCCTCGTGTGGCTTTGCGTGATCATGGCCTGCAATCTTGTAATGCTTAGACAGGGAGGGGGACATCACATGTTGGGCATGGAGGAGTTAATTTAATTTCTTTGCCTATAATACCCACACACATCTGAAACAACAGAAACCACCATCAACACACACGCGCGCACACACACACACAGCAAATCGAAATCTTTATTGTCCACTTATTATGTATCATGTATTTGATTTTAATATATTTACTTTGTAAAAAACTTTCAAAATGAAAAGATATACAACATTATCTTGAAATTACTTTTGCTAACCTCTCTAACTGACTTTTGATATAAATTGGGCATGATTCAGGGAAGCTGACAAGGACAATCTTATTTGGGAAAAAAACCCACATATTTTTAAGTCAGCAGACCATATAATATTATGGTATTGAATGAAAGTGTATTTTAGGTATTTCTTGACTGAGTGGATTTTAATAAATTTACTGCAAAAAGCTAATTTTATTTAAAGGTCTGCAATAATATGTAATAGTTATTAGTAAAACAGATTAGCCACTTTACAATCTAAAAATACCTAGAAGCAGTGATCCCAGTTGTTAATGAAATATTTATCAAGTTTGGGATTAAAATTAATGCAAATCATCTTTTAATTTGGTCAAATCAACCTGGGAGTAAACAAGAAACAGTCTCAAACTAAATTTTTGTTTGATTTACATAAGTCAGACTGAAACACCCTAGCGACAAATTTAGAATAGGAACAGCCTCAGCCAGGTTCAAGAAAAAGTCTTTTGTTCCTTTATTGCTCATTTTGTCTTCAGAAACAAATGTAATTTAACTACTTTCTGTACCTTCCAGAATTTAAAATTGACCTAAATTAGATAACTGCAAATTTTAGAATGGTTAAGGTCAAAACGGTTAAAACATTTTCTTTGGAATGAATGAATGAAATTGAGGATTGATCTCCTCATATGGATGAGTTAATAATCCTTCATAATTTAAGTTTAGTTAACTATTTTTCTCAGTGCAGTTATTTTGCATGACATTCTAATGAGGAATTTTATGAATAAGATATTGGTGAACAACAACAATGAAAAAACACAAAATAAAGAGAACTATTAGAGAGAGCTCTAAACAGAGGAAGCTTCCATTAAACACCTTTTCCCACCTCTCTGTCCCATGGTGTTAAGACCAATTATTTCCTTGTATGAGACAGTTTCTGGGCAGATGTTTTAGATTCTGTGAAAGAAGATGGACCACTGCTTGATGAATGGGTAATGCAGGATGCGATGTAAGCAAAAGGTAATGGCAGACAACACAAAAATCAGAAGAGGCACAGCCATTTGAAGCTGTGAGCTCTACAGTCACTTTCCAACAACTCTTAGAAGAAAGATAGAAACTGACTTTATCTTTGGTTGCCAACTTTCCAAGTGGATTAGTTCCTTTTACAAAGGCACTTGTCAAAACTGCTATTAAAAAAAAGAAAGAAGATGAAGTTGGAAATGATCCTGACTATTAAAACAATAGCAACATGTACTTTTTTTAAGGGATGGGAAACTTTCTGCTTTTTGGAACTGAGTTGGTCTTTACGTCAAAGTGGTTATGTGCCAGATCTGTTTCTATGGTTCAATGTTGTCCAGGTTGTGTGTTGTTTTGCTATTTTCACTTTTTATATATAAAGAACTAAAAAGAAGAGAATAAAGTAATACATTAGTGGATATAATGTATATAATCTAGATCTGACTTCTCATTTCTGTGGTCTTGGCATTCCATTTTAAATATAAATCTGTAAGACATATGTGCATATTTTTGTTTTAAAAATTATTTCTGCCTAAATAACAGTTTGAAATATTTATCTTTTGAAGACAGGAAGTTGGTTCAGTGTTAGCAATATATTGATATAATTTTATGTTTTTTAAAAATGTTGAGGCTGGGTTTATTTAAGATTGGCTGGGCTCACTGCCAGCTCTTGAGAAAAGCATTTATAGCCTATAGATTTTTAAGAGTTCCCATAACGATATAGAACTGATAAAACTAAATACACTTTCCAACTGTTTGAAGACTCACTGACTTCATTTAGTAGTGGTAACTTTTTTTTCTATCTAAAACAGAGATTGGGCCAAATCCTGCCTGCTCCCTGGTTTTTGCAAATAAAGTTTTATTGGAACACAGGCACACCCATTCCTTTCCATATTGTATATGCACTACAATGGCAAAGTTGAATGGTTGTGATAGACACCTTTCATCTGCAAACCCAAAGTAGTTACTATCTGACGCTTTACAGAGTTCGTCCACCAGTGATCTACAACTTTGGTCAAGACAACACATCTGTTATTTCTTATGTAGGGATGATGGAGGTGGGATCGGTCCCACCAATCTGTGAGCATCACTAGGATTTAAACCAATCTGATATGTATGGACCAATCTGTGAGTATCACTAGGATTTAAACCAATCTGGTATGTATGGATCAATCGCTGAGCATCACTAAGTGTTAAACATGTCTAGTATGGGGCCGGCCCCGTGGCTTAACGGTTAAGTGCGTGCGCTCGGCTGCCGGCGGCCCGGGTCCGGATCCCGGGTGTGAACCGACGCACCGCTCCTCCGGCCATGCTGAGGCCGCGTCCCACATACAGCAACTAGAAGGATGTGCAGCTATGACAGACAACTATCTACTGGGGCTTTGAGGGAAAAATAAATAAATAAAATCTTTAAAAAAAAAAAAAACATGTCTAGTATGTATGAGGGTCAGTGGAGGGGCACAGCTGATCTGTATTAAGTTTTTGGGAAGAAGTTGCTGGAAGGATCTGACCAGGGGAAAAGATGGTCACTTGGCTCAGCTCCAAGGTAGTGTGCCTGAGCCTTCAATGTGAGAGCTACAGGCTGAAACTAAAGGAGCATGATCCAAAATCTTGGTCAGTTGCTGGAAGCTCAAACTGCACTGCTTTGAACACCTGATGCCAAAGCATGAGGCAGAGTGGGAGGGCAGGAGTACTGACTGCCCTGCACTTCTGCAGCTCGGCAAGTCCTCGGTGTAGTCTCAGCACAGCTGTGGCTCACAGGCAGTAGCAAGAGAGGTTAAATCCAGCTGAATGGGCTCTAATGGCCAGCACTGGAGGCAGTTAGGATTTCACCTTTCCAGGCACCTACCAATTCGGCACCAGACATCAGAGACCTGTCTTGATCAGGGCACTTTTGGCTTCAAGGAACAGATCCTCAAGCAAGCTTAAGGCAATGGCTGTCAATGTGTGGTCCCAGCACCAGCAGCATCAGCATCATGCCCAGGGGATTCTGATACAAACTGAAATTTGAGAGCCATTTTAAAAGGATTGTTTCAAGATTAAAATGAGTGATTTTATGAGCATCCTAGGAGAGGAAATCAGGTCACTTGGAATTAGAAAGTAAGGACTGAGACTGCTCCTGGTCTCCCATGCTCCTTGTCCATGCTCCTTGTCCACTTCTCTCTGTGCCTGTGTGAGGTTCCCCAGGCACTCTCAGAAGACTAGTTTCTATTTATTTTTACTTACTGAAAAAGTAAAAAAAGTCCCCACTTATATGAATGTTATTTAGCAGTTTATTAAGTTAGGTAACAAGTGAGAAGTTTGTTAGTGATGAAGCACCAAAGCTAGCTCTTCCTAACAGTAACCTTTACTTAACAGACACTCAGAGACTTCTAAACAGCCCAGTTGTACAACCTGGGGCAAACTAAGTTGCTCAGCTAAAGGCTCTGCTTTCCTTATTTGTAAAATGAAGATAATAGTAGAACTTAATTTAAACTTTTGTTAGAGGAATGCCTGTCACACCATAAACACTCAATAAATACCTTTCAGTTCAGCAGTTAAAAAAAAAAAAAAAGAAGACTAGTTTCTTCTGCACATTCATCAGCTGTCCCAGCCCGGACCTGACCGCTGCCCTGTGTTTGTTCAATCCTCCAAAGGAAAACACCTCAGTTTCTGCCCAGTGAAAAGTGGGTTCTCTTGGATCACGTGGCACCTTGGGTTAGGCAGCAGAGGGCTCTGGCCAGAGGTGGAAGTGTGGAGGGGGAAGGGAGTGTTACTTGGAAGCTGGGGCTGGGTAGTGGTATGGGGGACAGATTCCCCGAGAAGGGGCCCTGGAGAAGGCAGGAATATTGACCTACATGTCTCCTATATCAAGAAAATCAAAGCAGACAGGCAATTTTTTGGGAGCATGCCTGATACACCTCCAGGAGTTCCCAGAATCAATGGGAGGAAAACAGCAGGTGGCTGCAAGGTTTTCCATTAGTAGGGGAGCCAGCTCTGGTGGTCTAGTGGTTAAGATTCAGTGCTCTCACCGCAAGGGCTAGGATTGTCTCCTGCTCAGGGAACCACACCACGTGTCTGTCGATTGTCATATTGTGGTGGCTGCGTGTTGCTGTGATGCTGAAAGCTATGCCACCGGTATTTCAAATATCAGCAGAGTCACCCATGGAGGACACGTTTCAACGGAGCTTCCAGACTAAGACAGACTAAGACCTGGCCACCCACTTCCGAAAAAACTGGCCGTGAAACAGAGCATTGTTTGATAGAGCGCCAGAAGTTGAAAGGATGGCGTGAAAAGACCGGGCAGGGTTCTGCTCTGCTGTACACAGGGTCATTAGGATGGCACTAACAACAGGGGAGCAAAAGTCTATTTAGCTATATACACAAAACAATTGAGTTTGAGAGCCAGCCCTGATGTCCTAATGGTTCAAGTTCAGCGCTCTTACCGCTTCCGCGGCCTGGGTTCGTTCCCGGGTGGCAGAACCATACCATCTGTCTGTCCGTCACCATGCTGTGGTGGCAGCTCACATAGAACTAGCACGACTTACAACTAGGATATACAACCTTGTACTGGGGCTTGGGGGAGGGAAAAAAAGACAGAGAGGAAGACTGGCAACAGATGTTAGCTCAGAGCGAATCTTTCCCTGCAAAAAAAAAAAATTGAATTTGAGAACAGGTGTTTAAACAAAAATTTGTACGCAAACGTTCATAGCAGCTCTGTTCACAATAGCGGAAAGGTGGAAACACCCAAATGTCCATCAACTGATGAATGGATAAACAAAATGTGGTATATGCATTCGCTGGAATATTATTCATCCCCTAAAAGGAATGAAGTTCTGATACATGCTACAACATGGATGAACTTTGAAAACATGCTAGGTGAGAGAAGCCAGTCACAAAGGACGTCATATGGTATAATTCCATTTATATAAAATATCCAGAACAGACAAATTCATAGGGACAAAAAGAGAGTGTGGTTGCCAGAGACTGGGGAGGGAGGAGAGAATGACTACTAATGGGTACAGGTTTTCCTCTGAGGTGCTGAAAAAGTTTTGGAAATATACAGTGGTGATGATTGCATAACACTGTGAGTATATTTAATGCTATTGAATTGTACTTTAAAATGGTAAGTTTTATATCCGGGGCCAGCTGGTGGCTTAGCGGTTAAGTGCATGTGCTCCGCTACTGGCGGCCTGAGTTCAGATACTGCGTGCGCACTGAAGCACCACTTGTCCGGCCATGCTGAGGCCGCATCCCACATACAGCAACTAGAAGGATGTGCAACTATGACATACAACTATCTACTGGGGCTTTGGGGAGAAAAAGGAAAAAAAGGAGGAGGATTGGCAATAGATGTTAGCTCAGACCCAGTCTTCCTCAGCAAAAAAAGGAGGATTGACATGGATGTTAGCTCAGGGCTGATCTTCCTCACACAGACAAAAAATTTATATCTATTTCACCACAATTTAAAAAAAGTCGAGTTATTTTTTCCAGTTTTATTGAGATATAGTTGACATACATCACTGTGTAAGTTTAAGTTGTACAGCATAATAGTTTGATTTATATGTATTGTGAAATGATTACCACTATAAGTTTGGTTAACATCCATCATCTCATGTAGGTACAATAAAAAGTAAACAGATGTAAAGAAAAAACATTTTTTTCCTTGTGATGAGAACTCTTAGGATTTACTCTCTGAACAATTTTCATATATGTCATGGAGCTGAGTTAACTGTAGTCTATTTAGTTATTTTTGGGAGCCCCGTAGGCATTCACGGGCGGGCGGGGCGTCGGGGCTGCCGGGCCGGCCGCGAGCTTCGCTGCGGGCGGAGGCGCCGCGGGCTCTGACCGCCCGGGCGGCGTTGGCGGCGGGATGCGGCCCGGGCGCGGCGCCCCCAGACGTCCCGGGGCGGGAGAGCGGCGGGAGGCGCAGAGGCGAGCGGGCGCCATTTGCAGCCCGGGGCGCAGCGGCGGCGGCGGCGCGCCGGCTCCGAGGGGCTGGAGACGGTCACAAAGGAGGCGCGGGCGCCGGCGGCGGAGGACGCGGCCTCGGGGCGGCGGCCCGGGCGGCCCGCGGGGAGAGGCGGGCGGCGCCGGGGCGCACCGGCTCCGGGACTCCGCGGCCGCCCCTCCCCGCGCCCGGGAGGGGCTGCGGGACAATGGCTCGCCGTCGCCGCCCGGCCGGCCGCGGCGCGGGGAAAGGCGGGAAGGCGCGCGGAGTCTCCCGGCGGCGGCGGCGGCGGCGGCGGCGGGAAGGCGGCGCGGGGACGGTGCCGGGCGTGTCTGCAGCCGTCGGGCGCCGCGGACTCCCGGCGGGGCTCCGGCTGCGCGCGGAGTGACTGGCGGGCCGCCCAATAGGGCGTTGGGGGCGGGCTAGCTAATTTGCAGAATCTCCGTGTATCTAATCTTGACTAGATTCAGATTATGCATTCCAAGCAGCACCATCACAGGAGTGGTGCTGCGTTCTTCTCAGCGCATCATATCAAGTGGTGCACAATTTCAGCTTGTCAACCTGTCTCATTACTGATGATGTTCTCTTTAATCCTTGATTAAAATGATGTCTGCCAAGTCTCTCCACTGTAAAGTCACACTTTTTCCTTTTGTAAAGTATTACATAGGCAGGGAGTTTGAAACTACATAAATAACCTGCTTCTCATCAAACCGTTTAAATGTTATTCATTTTTTTTAATGTCGTATGGGCTCATGGTTTCCTCTTTTATTCATTGGGCTATAATCTGTTGCTATAATTTATTTTAATGCTCAAATTGTCCCAGATTTGGCCAGTGAAAGCCCATTCAAGCCAGCTTTTTTTTTTTTAAATGAGGTGTGCCCCATTTAACATTAACTTTTTTAAAATTTTTATTTATCTTTTCCCCCAAAGCCCCAGTAGATAGTTGTATGTCATAGCTGCACATCCTTCTAGTTGCTGTATGTGGGACGCGGCCTCAGCATGGCCGGAGAAGCGGTGCGTCGGTGTGCGCCCGGGATCCAAGCCCGTGCCGCCAGCAGCGGAGCGTGCGCACTTAACCGCTAAGCCACGAGGCCAGCCCTCAAGCCAGCTTTTGTGTCCATTTGACATGTCTCTGTCCTTCTTGAACACTTCCTTTCTTGCACAAGATGTTCCAGGCGTATCTTGTACTTTATCCTTGCTGCCGCCCTGGAATCAGATACTTCTCCGAGGAGCCTTGGTTCTTTTTAGTGTAGAGCCATTATTTGGAAACCAAGATCTGGATGCTATGTGTGCTCATTGCTTTTGAAGTGTTGCTGCTTTCATGCCCTCTCAGTGGACATTTCCACAGATGGAGAGATAAATAGAGTGAGAGATTGATATCTAGATATAGATATATAGATAGAGATTGATATATAGATAGATAACTCCAGGTCTAATTCAACACCACAGGATTCATTCTCATTTTCTCCCTCTTCATGATTTTTGCTATATGTGCTGTTAAGGTGAACACTACTACATTTATTCTTTCAAAAACTTTATCTCCATCATTAAAGTAAAATATTCCTATAAATAAAATTTGAAACTACCAAAAAGTAAAGGGAAGAAAATCAACCATAATCTCAGCATAAAAATAACAACCACATTTTTTAGATTTACTTTCAGCCTTTTCTTTGTGTGTAGGTCTCCCCTTTTGAGTTACAGGAAATCATACTGTAAATACAATTCTGTACCCTGTGTTTTCTCAGTCAGTTTTGCAGGTGTAGGCAAATTACAGCCTACAGGCCAAACCTAGCCCACTGCCTGTTTTTGTCCATGAACTAAAATTGGTTTTTAAGTTTTAAATGGTTGAAACAAAATCAAGAGAGGAATAATATTTTGTGACGTGAAAATTGTATGCAATTCAAATTTAAATGTCCATAAATTAAGTTTCATTGGAACACAGTCATGCATATTCATTTATATATTGTCTATGGCTGTTTTTCCCTGCAACAGCAGAGTTGAATACTTGTAAAAGAGACTGTATTGCCTGCAAAGCATAAAATACTATTTGGCCCTTAACAGAAAAAGTTTGCCAACCCCTGAAATATTGTATCTTAGTCATGTTAGTAAATTGGCTGCATAATCTGTGCTTTGAAATGTTATGGAAGTGACAATAATAATACTTAGCACATTTTAGGTGCTTAATAAAGGAATTTCTTCCAAATAATTCAGGAAGGGATGGGAGTAGAGGAAGATGAGGAAGAGGGATAATGGTTTTTAGACAGGTCTCTTTTCAGGCATCTGCTGAATTTATTATTCCCAACCAGTGGAAAAGATGTTTTCTCTCCAATCATTAAAAAGGAAGATGTCCTTACTACTCAGCTATTAAAAAAAGACAAAATCGTCCCATTTGCAACAACATGGATGGGCCTGGAGCGTATTATGTTAAGTGAAATAAGCCAGAAAGAGAAAGACAAACACTGTATGATCTCACTCATATGTGGAATATAAACCAACACATGGACAGAGAAAACTGGACTGTGGTTACCCGGGCAGTGGGGGTGGGGGGTGGGCACAAGGGGTGAAGGGAGTCATATATGGGGTGATGGACAAACAAAAATGTACAACCCAAAATTTCACAATGTTAGAAACCATTAAAACATCAATAAAAAAAAAAAATGTGGTTAATAAAAAAAAAAAAAAAAAGGAAGATGTCTTTCATCAATGTTTCATGGCTAAAATAATAGCTTCTTAAATGTCCTTTAAAAAAGTTATTTGGGAGCCAGCCCTGATGGCCTAGTGGTTAAAGTTCTGCATGGTCCACTTTGGCAGCCTGGTGGCCTGGAGCCCAGGTTTGGTTCCAGGCACAGAACCACACCACCCATCTGTCAGTAGCCATGCTATGGCGGCAGCTCACATAGAAGAACTAGAAGGACTTACAACTAGAATATACAACTATGTACTGGGCCTTTGAGGAGGACAAAAAAAAGTTATTTGGGGCCAAAATAATCTTGTTGCTACCAAATTAGTAAAACATCTAATTTTAACTAGTATTCCCCCTTAACTTTGCAGAAGCTTTGGTGAATTTTTAAAATGGCTCCATAACAAATGTGGGAAGTAATGCTGCAGAGGCCTGGGACAGCTTCTATTTAGATCTCTTGGACCAAATAGTCATGAGTTTATAATTTTAATTATTTGTGTCTGTAGTTTTTGAAAGTGGCAATAAATTATTTTAATACTTCTCCCATTGAGAGGTGGGGTCTTTGTACTCTCCCCCTGAATCTAGGTGGGCTTGTGACTGCTGTACCCTGTAAAGTATGGTGGAAGTGTGACTTCTGAGGCTGGGAAAGGCCATGTACCTTCCACCTAGCTCTTTTGGAATGCTGGCTTTTGGGACACTGTCTTTGGGTTTGCTCTGCCATGGAACCCAGCCACGCGTGGTGAAGCCACATGGAGAAGCTGCGTCTAGGTGCTCTGCACGACAGTTGCAGTTGAGCCCAGCCTTCAGCCTTTCCAGCCCAGGATCAGCCACGTGAGTGAAGAAGCCACCTTAAAGTGACTCCTGCTGCCCCGGCCTTTCTGGCTCCTAGCTGTTAGTCCCCAGCTGAGGCTCAGGACAGAGAAGAGCAGCCCTCACTGTGCCCTTTCAGAATTCCTGACCCACAGAATCAATAAGCATGATAAAATGGTGGTTGTTTTATACCATTAAGTTTGGGTAGGTGTTGTGCAGCAATAGTAACTGGAATAACATCCTCTCAATAAAGGACCTTACATATGACTTTATATTACATATAAAATAAGTATAAACAATAAAAAGCCATGGAGAGTGGAGGGATAATTAAAGCTAAAGGTAGTTAGTATAACTGAATATTAAATATAGTGCTGGGCTGGCCTGGTGGCGTAGCAGTTAAGTTCGCGCATCCGCTTTGGTGGCCCACAGTTCGCCGGATCCGATCCTGGGCGTGCACCTACTCACTGCTCATCAAGCCATGCTGAGGTGGTGTCCCACCTAGAAGATCTATAATTCTACAACTATGACACACAACTGTGTACTGAGGCTTTGGGGAGAAAAAAGAAAAAGAGGAAGATTGGCAACAGATGTTAGCACAGGGCCAATCTCCCTCAAAAAAATTTTTTTAAATAAAATAAATAAATAAATATATATAGTTTTGAGTTTTCTAGCAACTAAAAGTATAAGCAGAAAGATTGCTAAATATAATAGTTTTCATTGCATAATAATAGGAAAGATGGTTATTTGTCAGGGGAAAGGAAGTTTTTCTGGCACTAAACTTTAAAATAAATTTATTAAACAGTTCCCTCTATAAAGGATATTGAAAAATATAATGGGCGAATTCTTTATCAGCAGTTTTATAGGATTCACAAGGGCTTTTTCTAATATGGACCATCAATAAAATCCAAGTACTCAGCACTAAATCATAAACTCATCTAAGTGTGTAGCTTGATTCAGGGACAGAGCTTGTACAGTCTAGAGGAATGAATGGGTGCACATTCCTTTGACCCTATGAGCAATCATATCAACCAGGCTTTTGGCAAGGGCTTGTCAGTAGCCAATTATTTTAAAAATAAATTTTGTGATGTATATCTGGATTGCAAGAAGTTTGTCATGTTGATTGAAGGTAGTTCCTTACATGCTTTAAAACACAAGAAAAGAAGGTGGCAATGCTGACAATATCTCAACATTGAGTGGGGGGCTAAAGACTGGGGGCAGGGCTAAGGCTTTCTATTTTTTTTTTTTTTTTGTGAGGAAGATCAGCCCTGAGCTAATATCTGATGCCAATCCTCCTCTTTTTGCTGAGGAAGATTGGCCTTGGGCTAACATCTGTGCCCATATTCCTCTACTTTATATGGGATGCCACCACAGCATGGCATGACAAATGGTGCATCGGTGCACTCCCAGGATCTGAACCTGCGAACCCCGGGCCACTGAAGCGGAGCGCACGCACTTAACTGCTGTGCCACCGGGCCGGCCCTGTAAAGCTTTCTTTAAAAAAAATCTTGGAACTCATCAGAAACAAACAACAATTTTTAAAAGTGAGCAAAAAATTTGAACTTCACCAAAGATATATGGATGGCAAATAAGCACATGTAAAGTTGCTCAATAGCATTAGTCATTAGGGAAATATGAATTAAAACTGCAATGCAAAGGAAAACCATCACATACCTATTAGAAATGTTACAAACAAAACAAAAACAAAAACAAGCGCTGGCAAGGATACAGGCACTGGAACTCTCATATGTTGCTGGTCAGAAGGCAAAATGGTACGTCTACTTTGGAAAATAGTTTGGCAGTTTTTTCTAAAGTTAAATGCACACCTAGCATATGACCCGGAAATCCTCCTAAGTATTTACCTAAGAGAAATGAAAACTTAGGTTTTCCCACAAATCCATATGTGAATGTTTATAGCAGCTTTTTTCATAAATGCCTCCAGCTGGAAACAATCCAAATGTTCTTCACTGGTGAGCAGATAAATGGGTGGTATATCCATACAATGGAATATTACTCAGTAATAAAAAAGTAAGGAACTAGTGTTACATGCAGCAACATGGATGAATCTCATATGCATTACATTAAGTGAGAGAAAACAGACTCAAAAGACTACCACCTAATGGTTAAAATGGCAAATTTTATGTTATATATATTTTATCACAATAAAAAAAATGACTACATACCGTAGGATTCCATTTATACATCATTCTGGAAAAAGCAAAGCTATAGGGACAGAGAACAGATCAGTGGTTGCCAGGGGATGGGAGGCAGGTTAACTACTAAAGTTCAGCATAAGGGAGGCTTTTCAGGGGTGAGAGAATTGTCCTGTATCTTGACTGTGGTACTAGTTACATGACTCATAGAACTGCACACCAAAAAGAGTGAATTTTACTGTATGTTAATTAAAAAATAAAAATGTAAATTTTCTAGTGGCCACTTTGAAAAAGATAAAAGATTAAATAACAATATTAAAATTAATATTATTAGTTTAATAATATATTTTAATTCAGTATACTCAAAATATTATCATTTCAACTTGTAATCAATGTAAGAATTTTTTTTAGTAAAACTTGTTTTTTTAAAAATTATTTTGGAGCATAACATTGTGTAAATATCAGGTGTACATTATTATATTTCAGTTTCTGTGTAGACTGCATCGTGTTCACCACCAATTATCTAGTTTTTATCCATCACCATACATATGTGTTCCTTTCCCCCTTTTGCCCTCTCCCCACCTCCTTCCCCTCTTGCAACCATCAATCTATTCTCCTTATCTATGTATTTGTCTGTTTATCTTCCACATGGGTGAAATCATATGGTATTTGTCTTTCTCTGTCTGACTTATTTTGCTTAGCATAATACCCTCATGGTCTATCCGTGTTGTCGTAAATGTCGCAAAAGACGATTTTGTCTTTTTTTATGGCTGAGTAGTATTCCATTATATATATACACCACGTCTTCTTTATCCACTCATCCATTGATAGGCACTTGGGTTGCTTCCACGTCTTGGCTATTGTGAATAATGCTGCGATGAACATAGGAGTGCATATATCTTTTTGAATTACTGATTTCATGTTCTTTGGATAAATACCCAGTAGTGGAATAGCTGGATCATATGGTATTTCTAGTTTTAATTTTTTGAGAAATCTCCATACTGTTTTCCAATATAAGAAATTATTATTATTATTTTTTAAATGTACTTTATTCTTTTTTTTTTTTTGAGGAAGATTGGCCCTGTGCTAACATCTGTTGCCAATCTTCCTCTTTTTCTTTTTTCTCCCCAAAGCCCCAGTACATAGTTGTACATCCTAGTTGTAGAGTTGTAGCTCTGCTATACGGGACGCTGCCTCAGCATGGCTTGATGATGTGGTGAGTAGGTCTGCGTCCAGGATCCAAACCTGCAAACCCTGGGCCGCCGAAGCAGAACACGCGAACTTAACCGCTACGCCACCAGGCCGGCCCCTCCAATATAAGAAATTATTAAGGAGATATTTTACATTCTTTTCTTCGTACTAAGTCTCTGGAATCTGGTATCTTACGCTTCCAGGACATGTCAATTTGGACTGGGCACATTTCAAGTGCTCAGCAGCCACATGTGGCTAGAGACTACCGTAGTGGGCAGTGCAGGTCTAGACCTTGACCTGAAAAAATAATGAGGGTAGGTGTTTCCAGCCCTGAGCAGCTATCATCAAATAAATAGTATGATATTTCCACCAAGTGTAATATACTACTGAAAATTATCAGACTTGCAAAAATCTTAATCGTAATGAAAAGTTATAAAAATATTAACTCAAGGGAGTCATATTCTTGCTAATGCATCCAAACTGGCATCATCTTCAAAGGTGACCTCACTCCCTCACTTGCATCTTCTGGAATACTCCCTGAAAATGCCATTCCCTTTCATGTTGCATTTGCTCTCATTTTCTTCTGCTCTTATCTCTTCCTCACTCCACACACCCATACACACTTCTCTACTCTGGTGAAAACTTACTTCTCCCTTAAGACCCAATCCCAGTGGACATCCTTTTCCCCAAATGCCTGCTCCAGAGGGCTGGAACCATGCCTTATTGTTTACACAGTGGGCCCTCGACACTGTTGTTTCTTCTAACATTTATTGAGTACCTCTAGGTGCTGGAGATACCTGAGTGAATGGGATACAGCCCTGCCCCCAAGTATCTTGTGGTCCGGTGGGGATGACAGACAGATTAAAGAGGCACCTTAATACACTTTGCCAAGTGCCAAAAAGCACAGTGCTTGGGAGTGTCTAGGAGGGGAACCAAACTCAGTGCTGGGAAGGCCAACTTTTCCTGCACAACCTCTGAGCTAGTCCCTTTCCATTTTCCTTTAAGAGGTCACTGTGGAAGTCAGTTCAGGGTGGGTCTTGCGCGAGTCCCTGTGCCTACTCAGCCTCAGCCAGCCATTGGCTGAGTTTTATTTGGGGGGTCACTTAAGTGGAGGTCACTAGGAGAGTGAGCACAGATGTTAGGCACCCTTTCTCTCATTTCCCCTAATACTGTACTGTGGGTGCATCCCCGCAGTCTCGTCCCTTGGTGAAAACTCCCCAGTATGCTCCTCCCTTGGAAACCCCTGCCTGCACCACGCTAAAGAAACAATTCAGGGCCGGCCCCGTGGCTTAGCAGTTAAGCGCTCGCGCTCCGCTGCTGGCGGCCCAGGTTCGGATCCTGGGCACGCACCAACACACTGCTTCTCTGGCCATGCTGAGGCCGCGTCCCACATACAGCAACTAGAAGGATGTGCAACTATGACATACAACTATCTACTGGGGCTTTGAGGGGTAAATAAATAAAATCTTAAAAAAAAAAAAAAGAAAAAGAAACAATTCGCCCAAGTAGCAATCCTGGGGGCCACGTCCCTGGGCGAGCGGCCGCATCTGCCAATCCTCTCCAGGCCTGAGCCATCAAATGACATACACAGAAGTCAGCTGCCACAAGCCCCAGGAGCCCTGGATTTGGCGCTTCTAATATTCTTCTCAATTTACTTTCAAAAGTGGGGAGGAGCAATAGATGAGGCTGTAATGCTAAAGGCACATACTTTATTTCCAACTTCTAAGGAAGAAAGGGCGTTTCTGAAGAAGGGAGGGAGTGATGTTGCTGATCGTCCCGGTGGTTGGCAAGAGGACTGATCCAGCTCCTGTATCAATTACAGAGTGATTTGTGTTCAAACATCTCCTCTTTTAAAATGCAAATAAATTTGCAGGAATTTAAACATTATTCTTAAATTGATGTGAAGCATTACAGTAAATTAATCAGATTGACACCCTGAGCTAAGGAATGAGAGTTTTGATTATGATTGGGAGGCAGGAAAGAAAATTATGGGTGGGAGGGCTTGAAAGAGACAGGAGGATGGGAGAAGTATCAAGACAAACTCTTGTCTACTTTGTGAGTTTTATTCGAATCTTTGCTTCAGCTGGATAGATTGTAACTGATTTTTTAAAATTTTATTGTTGACTGATTGGTAGGTAACAAACAAATCTGCTCCCCAGAACACAATGATTTTTCTCTCCTCTGAACTCTCATAGCCTTTCAGTCAACAATACTTATTCAATGCCTACTATTTGCCAGATCCTAGGCTAGGTTCTAGAGCTTTTGAATCTTTCGCATTTAGCACATTTCATCTTATATTATGGATAAGTAAAAGTTCGTGCATTTAAAAAACACCCCACAAGTACTGCTGGCTTTTCTCCCACTGGATGGTGAGCTCCTATCCTACCTTTACAGGGACTGAGCCTTATTTGAGAAAAAGAGCTCAAGGAACATATTCCAGTCATCTTTGTACCACTAGTATCTAGCTTAGTGCCCGGTGTATAAAAACTGCTTAATAAATGTTTATTGAATGACTAAAAGACCTCCCTGTGCTCACCACCACAGAGCTGAGCAGAGTGATGTGGCAGACATGGAGAGATGTGCCACTGAGATGTCCTTCATGAAAGAACTGGCTGACAGCCTCCAACTGCTAGTGCCTTCAACTGCTTCAGTTTCCAGAAGCCCGGCCAAAACATGGGACTCCTCCATCAGGCGATGTTTGCTCTGGGGATCCCCGTGGGCTGGCAGAGACTTTGTCACTGACTGGTCTCTTTTCTCAGTCCTGCTTCTGCTCCCTCTCCTTCACAGGTGTTACTCCCCATTAATCCTTTCATACTCTCAACTCTTTCTCAGCATCTGCTTCCCAAATACCCAACCTGTAACAAGGCACTCCAGTCTTAAACCCGTTCACTCTAGACTAGTATGAAAAGCCTACACAATTGTGGCAATAAGCCAAAGTCAGTTGACTACATAGGAGGTAATGACAATAGTAAACATTTTCTTGGTGCTTTTGTACAAGGTTACTTGCTGAAATTATATATTTTAATTTTAGTTTAAAAATGAGTACCAAAATGGCCAGAAAAGGAAATGTACCTTATTAAGCCTTAAGAAAAAGGTTATTCTATTTAAAATTAATGTTTCAAAATATAATACAAAGCTACAGTAATTAAAAGCAGTATTGTATTAGCACTTCAATGGATAATAGACGAATGGAACAGAATATCACATCCAGAAAAAGACTCTTGAATATATGTAAATTTAATATCTGATAAAAGTGGCTTTTTAAACTCATAAGTAAAGGATGACTTATTATATAAACATCATTGAGACAATTGGATAGCTATATTGGAAAAAAAATTAGATCCTATACATCAAAATAAAATTTAGATGGATCAGAGTTCTAAATATAAAAAGACAAAGTTATGAAAGTACCAAAGGAAAATAAAGGATAATATTTTATAATCTTGATGTGGGAAAATATTTCCTAAGGAAGAATATAAAACCCAGAGACCATAAAAGAAAAGGATGGACAGGTTTTGCTATATCAAAATTTTATTTTATTTTATTTTATTTTATTTTTGGTGAGGAAGAGTGGCCCTGAGTTAACATCTGTGCCCATCTTCCTCTATTTTGTATATGGGATGCCACCACAGCAGGGCTTGATGAGCGGTGTGTAGGTCCGTGCCTGGGATCCAAACCTGCGAACTCTGAGCTGCTGAAGCAGAGCACACAAACTTAACCACTATGCCACCGGGTCGGCCCCAAAATAAAATCTTTTGTAGAGTGAAAGATATTATAAGCAAAGTGAAAAGATAAGAAAGATTAGAGTCATATATTTGCCAAACATACAACAGAGAAAGGATTAATATCGATAATACATAAAAAACTCCTTAAGAGAAAGCCCAAATATCTCAATAGAAAGAAAAGACAAAGGCTATGGACAGGAATTTACAGAAGAAGAAACGTAACATCCATTATCATATGAAAAGATGTTCAGCCTCACTGATCAGCAAGAATGCAAATCAAAACAATAGACAGTTACCACTTTTCTTTTCTTTTCTTTTCCTTTCTTTTTGTGAGGAAGATCAGCCCTGTGCTAACATCTGCCAATCCTCCTCTTTTTTTTTTTTTTTTTTTTTTTGCTGAGGAAGACTGGCTCTGGGCTAACATCCGTGCCCATCTTCCTCCATTTTATACGGGATGCCGCCGCAGCATGGCCTGCCAAGCGGTGCATCAGTGGGCGCCTGGGATCCCAATGGGTGAACCCTGGCCACCGCAGCGGAGCACGCGCACTTAACCACTTACGCCACCAGGCCGGCCCCCAGTTACCATTTTTTAACCAGTCAAATTGGCAATAATTAAAATGATTCATAATATCTAATTTTGAAGATGCAGGAAAATGAGCACTCTGATACACCGTTTGTGAGAGTGCAAGTTGGTAGAGTCTTTTTGAAGGGCAATTTGTCAGTATGTTAAATTTTTAAATATGCATCCCCTTTGACCTAGCAACTCTCCTTCCAGGGAATCTCTTACAGAAATGCAGGTAGGCAATGGGAAGGGAAGATGGATGTAAGTGAGGAGATCAGGAGCAGGCTGAACCCACAAGCGAGAGCTAGCACCCCACAGGGATGGACTGGAAGCCGCATCAGTTTTCACTGCTTCCAATCTTGCTGATGTGGGTGTCCTGCAGAAGCCAGGGCCCTTTGTCACAGAGCAAAACACATACACGGGGCCCAGGAGATGGAGAAGCTGAAGGAGGATCCAGGGGAAAAAAGAAGTTGCAGGTCCAGCTGCTGCTTCGCCTCCAAGGTGGTGAGTCAGCAGATCACCAGCACTGTGTATGAACTACAAAACGGCTGCTGCTTTCCTTCTGCCTGCCAAATCTCCCCCACATCTCCCTTCTGGCCCACTCTAAAGGAAAAACACACACGAAAGGAAATTCTGGGAAATGTAGTTTAGCCCAGCCAAATTGACACATTACAAATTGGACATATGAGCAGATACATATCCGTGCAGCATTGTTTGTGATAGGAGAAATTGGAAACAACTTTAATGTGCATTGAGGCGGGAATAGTCAAGAAAGTTGTGGTATACATATACGATGGAATACTGTGCAGCCCTTAAAAGGAATGAGATCCCCACAATGCAATATCACTACACACCAACCAGAATGTCTAACATGAATAAAAATGACAACACCAAGCGCTGGCATGGATGTGTAGTAACTAGCACTCATGTATGGTGTTTTTGGAAGTGTAAAATGCTATAGCCACTTTGGAAAAAGCATGGCAGTTTCTTATAAAACTAAACATACATCTACCCTATGAACCAGCAATTCGATTCCTTGGTATTTGCTCAAGAGAAATGAAAACTTATGTACATAAGAAGACTTGTACAAGAACATGCGTAGCAGCTCTATTCATAATAGTCAAACCTGGAAATAGATCAGGGGTCCATCAGTAGGAGAACAGCTATATAAACTCGTGTATTCATACAATGGAATACTACTCAATGATATAAAGGAGTGAACTGCTGTTACCTGCAACAGGGGTGAATCTCAGAAAGATTATGCTGAGTGAAATCACACAGGTTACACAAAAGAGCACATGTTTTATAATCCCATTTATATGAAGTCCTAGAACAGGTAAAAACTAAACTTTGATAGAATAAAATTGGAACAATTTTTGCCTATGGGGGATTAGGGGCAGGAATTGACCTGGAGGGGGCATGAGGGAACTTGCTGGGGGTGATGATATTGTTCTATGTCTTTACATGGGTTCTGATTACACAAGTGTATGAATTTTTAAAAACTCAGCAAAAGCAGACTTAAGATTTGTGCATTTCATTGTACGTAAATTTTACCTTGAATGAAAAAAGTGTATACAACTATTGAACTCTATTTAATGATATGTATGCTGATTTTTTTAAGGGGGAAATGTACTGATGCCTGCAATTTACTTTGGAATGCATTGAAAAGGAAAATGAATGTATGAATAGACAGGGGGATGGAGAGATGGATAGATATGAGATAAAGCAAGTCTAGTAAAATGTTAATGGTAGGGTGTCTCCCTCCCTCCCTCCCTTCCTCCCTCTCTCTCTCTCTCTCTCTATATATATGTAAACCTTTTACTAGTCAATAATTCTTTATACTAACGTTTTCATGTTTAAATTTGTGATAATTTGTACATGATACAGGGCATGTACATGAGGATGATCATAGTAAAATAAGATAAAATGCCTGCCCTCAGTAGTTGAAAGAAATGGACTAAGGGAAAGTTATGGAAACATATCATGAGAACACTAGTGGAGACGTTTGTTGAGGGCCCTACAGAAGCAGAGAGCTGGGAGTACTCACCTCTTGGGATATCACAAGGCTTCACAGGAGAGGAGATGTCTGAACTGAATCTTGAGGGAAAATAGGAGTTCTCCAGGGAAATGAAGGTGGAGAGTAGTATAATCCAGACGGAGGGAAGAAAGTATGTGCAGAGGTGAGAGGAAGCACATTGCATTTTGGGGAGTGTCAGTGGGGTCGTTCCATGACCCTGGGGGAGAGGAGGCTGGAAAGGGTGGTAAGGAACGTGAAAGATCTTGTGAGCCACTGTAAGTAGTTGGGATTTAGGGCTCCAGGCCAGGGATTTTCAACCTACTTTGCACCAAGACACCCGTAACAGATCATGGTCATACTCATAACAGTTCCATACCTGTGCCAGGTTTTTGCTGAAACACCCTCCCCTAATTTGAGGGTGTAACAAAGCATCTGTAATTCATAGTTCCTGCAACTATAAATGGAACCTCAGTAATGGTAGCTCATTACCATCCATGGCATAGATAAGATAGGCCGTGTGTTACACAAAATCCCTGGCTCTAACTCCAACTCTTTCTCTTCCATTTAAGAAAACATATCAGGATGCATACGTTCCCCTCCACCGCCTCCAACTCCCTGCTGGGACAGCTGAACCACTAAATAACTAACCAATTGTTGGAGTCTGGAGGAGATCTCAGGCACATCTAAGACCCTGAGTTCTTGGGAAGAAGGCACAGACCATCAGTACTTGCAGAATGGAGTACAGTTGGGGGAGAGGTAAAAGGATGCAAGGTTTGAAAACAGTTTCCTCTCAGGAGGCTGCCCCAGCAAAGATACTGACACCTGCTTGCTGCACGCAGCTCTGGGGGAGGCTTGCTATGGCCCAGATGCAGGCAGCATGAAGGAAGCTGCTGTACTGGGCGGAGCTCAACTCTTCCTGCTGGCCCCCAGCACACAGAAAGGACACCTCCACATACCTCAATAGAGAGATCCCAGCTTGCCAACTGTTCACTCTAAGCCCCCTGGAGAAAAAACACACACTTTATATTCCACTGTTACTCATTCATTCAACAAACACTTTCTAAGACTTGGCCTGTATGCTAAGGATACAAAGTAATCAAGACAGACAAGGCATGAAACATAATTTTAACTGGGAAGATAGACAGTAACAAAACATACGTAACATAATTTTCAGATGGTGATAAGGTTAGAGTATTTAGAGACTTAGTGGATAGGGGAGTGCTGCTTTGGTGAGGTGGTCAAGGAAGGCTTCTCTGAGGTGGTGGCAATGGAACTGAGATGTGACTATGAAGCCAGGCAGAGGGAACAGGAGTAAAGGGCCCTGAACAGGTATCTAAAATAGGCAAATTCATAGATTAGAGGTAACTAGGGGTTGGAGTGGATGGGGAGTTTTTGTTTAATGGGTACAGAGTTTCTGTTTGGGATGATGAAAAAGTTCTGGAAATGGATAGTGGTGATGGTTGCACAACATTGTGAATGTCATTAACACCACTGAATTGTACACTTAAAAATGGTTAAAATGGCAAATTTTATGTTATGTACATTTTACCACAATTTAAAAAAAGAGAGAGTAAAGGGCCCTGAGGCAGGAATTGGCTTTTCAGACTGAGAGATAGTAAGGTGGATGGAGTCAAGTGGTTGAGGGAGAGAGAGGAAAGAGACAAACGAAAAAGGACACATATCCAGACCAATTCTGGTGAAATTGCTGACCTCTAAGGATCAAAAGAAAATTTTACAAGCTTCCAGATAGAGAGAATAACTTTCTTGCCAAGGAAAGAGAATTTTACTGGCATCAGACAACTCATTAGCAAAATTGGAATCTAGAAGATAATGGAACATTACAGTCTGTGGTGAAATAAGGACTGTGATCCAAGAATCCTACACCCAACCAAGATACTATTCATATGTGAAGGCTCATACATTACCTTTCTCCTAGTCTGCTCTGATACCACATTTTTATCCCATTTCCACCATTGAACTTAGTTTCCCTGGCTTAATCTTGAATGTTCTCCAAGGATTTGGCTTGTAATCATATTTGACTCTTTGCGGCTCCCTTGGGTGGAATGACCTACCATAGTTCTGGATCCTGGAGCCCAACCACAGGCATCATCATTCCTGGCTGGTTGTCTGGCTAGCCCTCTACTGGGACTTCCCTACAACTAGTTATACTGGGTAGTGAGGTCACTCATACAAGATGCCTGCTACTTCAATGATGATGTCATAGCAACAGGACCTGGTGAAGAGAAAGGAACAAGGACCTGGATGCATTGGTAAACCACTAAAGGACCAAACCATGCAAGGTAAACTCCATGATAATTCAGGCCACCTCAATGAACTTTCTAGGTTCCAATGGCCTAAGGTATGTAAGGCTATTTCCTTTAAGTAAAAAGCAAGTTGCTGCACTTTGCAGCACCTGCCATTAAGAAGCACACTGGTGGGAGTATGAATTTTGGAGGCAACATTTAGCACATTGGGGTGCTGCTCTGCTCCATTTACCAAGTAACCCAAAGGACTGCCAACTTTGAATGGGCCCAGAGAAATAAAAATATTTTCAACAGGTTCAGGCTGCAGTGCAGAGAGCAGAAATCCAGGCAGCAGCACTGATAGACTAAATATAGGGGCAGTGCCAAGTCCTGCTGGGGGATTAAAGATGGGAGGTGGGCATTCTCTCTGCGGGCCAAGGAATTATAAGCTAAGAGACCACCATGTCCCAGTGCTGCTTCTCCCGAAGAGTTGAGAGGTAAAAAGCTCAGAAGGGCTGCCGGTCCACAGTGACAGCAAATGGGAATGATCCAGAGTAGTTCTGTGGTGCCTGGCACTCCCTTCTCTGGGGCTACTCCCCTCTTTCTCCTTAAACTCATCTTGACCATATTAGTCATTTTTGCTGAGGTAACAACCAACCTCAAAATCTCTGTAGCTTACAACAGAAGCTGGCAAACTTTTCTGCGAAGGGCCAGATAGTAAATATTTTGGGCTTTGTGGGACACTATGGTCTCTGTTGCAGCTACTCAGCTCTGCCCTGGTAGCATGAAAGCAGCCATAGACAATATGTAAATGAATAAGTGTGGTTGTGTTCTGATAAAGCTTCATGAACACTAAAATTTGAACTTCCGATAGTTTTCACGTGTCACAAAATATTCTTCCTCCTTTTTTTTTTTTTGAGGGAGATTGGCCCTGCGCTAACATCTGCTGCCAATCTTCCTCTTTTATTTTTTCTCCCTAAAGCCCCAGTACATAGTTGTACATCATAGTTCTAGAGTTGTAGCTCTTCTGTGTGGGACACTGCCTCAGCATGACTTGATGAATGGTGAGTAGGTCTGCCCCCAGGATCCGAACCAGCAAACCCCGGGCCGCTGAAGTGGAATGCATGAACTTAACCACTATGCCACCGGGCCAGCCCCTATTCTTCTTTTGATTACTTTATTTTTCTTTGCAGGGAAAGATTCACCCCGAGCTAACATCTGTTATCAATCTTCCTCTTTTTTTTCCCCTCCCCAAAGCCCCAGGGCGTGGTTGTATATCCTAGTTGTAAGTCGTTCTAGTTCTTCTATGTAAGCCGCTGCCACAGCATGGCCACTGACAGATGAGTGGTGTGGTTCTGTAACCAGGAAGTGAATCCAGGCCACCAAAGCAGTGAGCACCGAACTTCAACCACTAGGCCATCGGGCTGGCTCTTGATTACTTCCTTAATTGAGATATAATTGACATATAGCATTATATTAGTGTCAGGTGTACAACATAATGATTTGATATTTGTATATATTGCTAGATGATCATCACAATAAGTCTAGATAACATCCCTCACTACACATAGTTACAAATTTTTTTCATTATGGTGAGAATTTTTAAGATCTACTCTCTTAGCAACTTTCAAATATACAGTATAGTATTATTAACTATAGTCACTATGCTGTACATTACATCCCCATTACATTTATTTTATAATTGGAAGTTTGTATCTTTTGATCCCCTTCACTCATTTCACCCACCCTCCACTTCCCCACCTCTGGAAACCACCAATCTGCTCTCTGTATCTATGAGTTTGTGTTTTTTTGTTTTGTTTAAATTCCACATATAAGTGAGATCATATGGTATTTGTCTTTCTCTGACTTATTTCACTTAGCATAGCGCCCTCAAGGTCCATCCATATTTTCACAAATGGCAAGATTTCCTTCTTTTTTTAAGGCTGAATAATATTCCATTGTATGTATATACCACATTTTCCTTATCCATTCACCACCGATGGACACTTAGGTTGCTTCCGTCTGTTGGCTATTGTAAATAATGCTGCAATGCACATGGGGGTGCATATATCTTTTCAAGTTAGTGTTTTTGTTTCCTTCAGATAAATATCCAGAAGTGGAATTGCTGGATCATAAGGTAGTTCTATTTTTAATTTTTTTGAGGAAGCCATACTGTTTTACATAATGGCTGTACCAATTTACATTCCCACTAACAATGCACAAGAGTTCCCTTTTCTCTACATCCTTGCCAACACTTCTTATCTCATCTTTTTGACAACAGCCATTCTAACAGGTGTGAGGTGATATATCATTGTGGTTTTGATTTGCATTTCCCTCATGATTAGTGGTGTTGAACACTTTTTCATATGTCTGTTGGCCATCTGTATGTCTTCTTTGGAAAATTATCTATTCAGATCTTCTGCCCATTTTTTAATTGGATTTTTTTTTTGCTATTGAGTTTTATGAGTTCTTTAAATATTTTGGATATTAACTCCTTATCAGAGATATGATTTGCAAATATTTTCTCCCACTCTGTAGATTGCCTCTTCATTTTGTTGGTGGTTTCCTTTGCTGTGCAGAAGCTTTTTATTTTGATGTAGTCCCACTTGTTTATTTTTTGCTTTTGTTGCTTTTGCTTTTGGTGTCAAATCCAAAAAATCATCACCAGAACCCATGTCAAGGAGCCACTGCCTATGTTTTCTTTCAGGAGTTTTATGGTTTCAGGTCTTATGTTCAAGTCTTTAATCCATTTGAGTTAATATTTGGGTATGATGTAAGATAGTGGTCCAGTTTTATTCTTTTGCATGTGGCTATCCAGTTTTCCCAACATCATTTATTGAAGAGATTGTTCTTTCCCCATTGTATATTCTTGACTCTTTTGTGATAAATTAATTTACCATATGTGTGTGTTTTGATTACTTTTCAACCTTTCAAAAGTGAAAAAAAATTCTTAGCTTATGGGCCTTACAAAAACAGACAGTAGGGCCGGCCCCGTGGCTTAGCAGTTAAGTGCTCACGCTCCGCTGCTGGCGGCCCGGGTTCAGATCCCGGGCATGCACCGACGCACTGCTTCTCCGGCCATGCTGAGGCCGTGTCCCACATACAGCAACTAGAAGGATGTGCAGGTATGACATAAAACCATCTACTGGGGCTTTGGGGGAAAAAATAAATAAATAAAATTATAAAAAAAAAACAAAAACAGACAGTAGATTGAATTTGGCCCATGGAATATAGTTTGCCAATTCTTGGTTTACAACAACTAATATATATTTCTTGCTTACATTACATGTTGGTGATTGCAGGTCAGCTTCTGTGGCTCGATGTGCATCACTCTAGGACCTAGGCTTGGCTGTAGGAGCAGCCCCTATTTGGGTCATACTATTCTTAAAGCAGAGAGGAAGTAAAAAGAGAGCTGGTGGAAACACATGATGCCTCTTAAAGCTCCTGTTCAGAACTGGCATTGCTGTCACTGCCCATATTTCATTGGCCCAAGCAAGTCACAAAACCAAGCCAGACAATAGGGCAAGAAAGTGCACTCTGTCTCCATAGAGGCATTGAAAATCACATAGCAATAGGTGGTGATGTATATATCTTCTCAGAGTGAAGGAAAGGAACAGTTGGAAAGGCTAATACAATAAACCACCCTGAACCAATACTCTTTCCCAATATACATTAGGACAATACTAGTCAAAGTGTGATCCAAGGACTGACATCCCTGGTCTTTAATACATACAGAAAGTGAAAGTAGGCATTTAAAAAGTTTTATAGAATAAATAGGCCTGCAATAGATTGGGAACAAAAGTAATCTGGTTCTTCACCACAGTTTGGGAAGCACTGCATTAGCAGATGGAGTTCACGGGCCAAAATACAGCCACCATGAGAAAAACAATAAACTATATTACACACACACACACACACACACACACACACACACACACACACATTAATCTAAGAATTACTGGAATAGAAGGATCAAAAACAAAATAAGAATGATAAATATACTTAGAGAACAAATTATATTAACAATATGAGGCAATAATGAGAATTCACAAAAAAAGAATCAAGAAGAAATATTAGAATTGAAAATGTAATAGTTGAGAGAAAGAACACAGAGATAGAATAAATGGAAGGATAGATAAGGCTGAAGAAAAAATTAGTAAATTTCAAGATCATATCAAGGACCTTTCCAATGAGATAGCAGAAAAGGACAAAGAGATAGGGAATATAAAAAGAAAAATCAAGAGATATGGAGGATAGGAGTAGAAACGCCAACATCTGGAAAATTAGGAGTTCCAGAAGGAAGGGGAAAAAATGCAGAGGAGTAAATAATATTTTAAATAATGAAGGTAACCTACCCAGAATTGAAGAAAGATGAAAAGTCTTAGATTAAAAGGGCCCATAGAGTGCCAACCAGGAGTATTAGGGAAAAAATCTACACTTAAACACATTATAACAAAATGTAATAATATAAAATGTAAAATGTAAGAATATGAAGGATAAAGAGAAAATTGTAACTAGAAAGAGCAAATCAATATCATACTACTCAACAGCAACACTAGATGCAAGATAAGAATAGAACAATGTGTTTTAAAGTATCAAAGGAAGAGAACTTTGATTCTAGAATTTTACATGCAAATTGTCATTCAAATGTTAGAGCATAATTAAAATATTCTCCAGCACACAAAGCCTTAGAAGCTTTGCCACACAAAGACAAACATTGAAAACAATCTTGAATAAAGTACTCAAGATGAGAAACAAATTCAGGAGATGCTCCAAGAGATAGGAGAAATAAGAATGTTCAAATACTTTGGTAAGTGACCAGCCCCATGACATAGTGGTTAAGTTTGCATGCTCCGCTTCGGTGGCTCAGGGTTCATAGGTTTGGATCCCAGGCATGGACCTACACACTGCTCATCAAGCCATGCTGTGGCAGCATCCCATATACAAAGTATAGGAATATTGGCACAGATGTTAGCTCAGAGACAATCTTCCGCAAGCAAAAAGAGGAAGATTGGCAACAGATGTTAGCACAGGGCCAATCTCCCTCACCAAAAAAAAAAAAAAAAAAAAAAAAACTTCGGTAAAGTCTATCTTTGCCTTTAAAGAAAAAGGTTTGTATCAAAAAAGATAAAAAGATAAAACACATCCATAACAAATAATATCAATATTGGAAGCGGGTGGAGAAAAAGAGATATGAGGGTATACTTAAGTGCTTTCTTGTTAAGGGGAAGAAATAGATATTGATACATTATCTATTCAAATACCTATATTCATATTCAAAAACATGAATATAGGTAATAAATTAAGGGCAACCACAATACAAACAAAATATAAATATATAACTTTTAAATCAGCAGAAGAAAACTCAACCTAACCAATGGGCTATAGGGAAGAACTACATAGCATAGAGGGAATGAAACTTGAAGCATGTGAAATATAAAATAATATGACTGAAGTAAATCCCAATTTAACTGTAAATACAATAAATGTAATTGTGTTAAATTCAAAACTAAAAGGTCAAGACTCTCAGACCAATTTTTAAAAATCCATCAACACGATTTATCAAAGCACATATTTAAAGCAAAAAGAAATGGAAAGGTTGAAAACAGAATAGAAAAAGTTACCCCAGGCATATATGAACCAAAAGAATCCAGAAGATAGTAATCCTAAAATTTAATAAAATAGGATTTAAAGTAAAAAATGTCATAAGACAAAAGACGCTATGGAACATAAAATAGAGAGTAGAGGAAGGAAATTATAAATGCCAGCTATTGCTTTGTGACCAGTTTCAGAAACAAGGATTGTAGTTGCTACACACATTTTCTTTCTTGATTACAGAATATCATATTATGACTGAATAGATGAGACACAAACATTTCCCAGAGATTGATGCAGTTCCTGATGAAACATTGGGTATTCCCTTTCACAAAAAGGGTGAAAGATTTTTTCCTATAATGATAGTTGAATTATATTAGGTGGGAACATTTTGTTGCTATTGTTGTTTTTTGAAATTTAAGTATGGGAAGTTTGTATGGATAGGCAGTATACAACATGATGGACTGTGGCATACACTGTGTATTGGCTCACTCAACACACTTTCCAATCCCCTTCTAGTATGCCTTCCTATACTGCATAGGCTGGAAAGCTAAAAACTACATTTCCCAGACTCCCCTGCAGCTATAATTCAAATAGATGCATCCACATGAGACTGGAAAGGAGGAAATAAGAAATGTGAGGCAGAAGCCATGCTCACGGGTAGATCAATTTCTCTTGCAAGCATAGTCTGAAGGCATTTGGTTCTTTTGGGGTAGCTCTGGCAGAGATTTCAGTATCTATTCCTAACGTCACAGTATCAGGAGGTGGCAGCATTGGGAGTCCCATGACAATAGCCATGTGGTGTGGTTGGGAGCTTATCCTGGCTGCTGTTGTCCTGAACTTTCAGCATCTAAACGATGCTCTGGAGATTCATAAGCTACCTAATATTGTCTAATAAAGCCCTTTCTTTTAAACTACCTAGAGCGGATTCTATTCTCTACAAGTAACAATATTGACTATAGAAGACTGTTAGCTGTCCTTCAATATCTTTCCTCTCTTTCTTCATTAGTAATAGAACATTTAGCTATACACATTACTACCCCATATAAAGATTATATTTCCCAGATTTCCTTACAGCTAGATGTGACCATGTGATTAAGTTCTCACCAATGGGATGTAAATAAAAGTGTGATGTGGCAGATTCCAGCAATCTTCCTTAAAAGACAACAAATACACGCCCTTTACCCCTTCTTCCCCCTTCCTCGAGCCTTTTGCTTGGAATGTGGGGTTGGAGGTCCATTTTAGAATAGGAGCATGAGGGCCACACCTAGGAATGGTGGAACAGAAAGTTGGTAACAGCCTGGTTTCCCAAGGGCTTTATAGAACAGAGCTCCTATACTAGCCCTGGATCATTTACCTCCAGATTTTTATATGAGAGAAAAATAAAATTCCATCTTGTGGAAGCCATTGTTACTTTGGGTTTTCTGTCACTCTCAGCCAAGTCTAATTTAAATGAATCAATGACCAATAAACCATTCCTCCAATTCATAAAATACACATCCTTCCTCCCTGTCCATTAACCTCCTATTCATATTTCAGAGATTGATTTAAAATTCCATATTATTCAGTCCTTGACCACATCCTACAATAACTCCCAAGGGTACAGTTTCTTAAATACAGCTCCTGGAGTACAATTCCTCTTGATCTGAAGACCTATGGACTAAAGATACAAGTTATCTGCCTTATACACACCCAACAGGCAATGATGGAACGTATAGGATAACGACTATAGACATTCCTGTTCAAAAAGGGCAGAAATGCAGGCACACATGAATCACTGGTCCACAGCAATGCTGAAATCCAGCTGGGCAAATGTTGGAAATTCCTTGATTACGACTCAAGACCTGGGGATAATCATCCATGGTTCTTGATTCTATCCTCTGGGCCCTTGGTTCTGCCCTCTGAGCCATCCTTTCTTTTGCATGAAAGACAGCCCATATTTGCAGTTGTGTGGTTTTCACAGATTGCATCCTACCAGTAGAATTTTGCGGGTCAGAAGACATCTTTTCATTTTGTATTGCCTTGGACCCTTTCAGTCCAAGCTGGCAGTGTTCCTCTGAACACTTTCTTAAAAATGTTATGGGTCTCTTGTGAGTCTTTCTGGGATTCACTCCATTAGACAAAAGCCACCCTCACAAAGCTCTTCAAGATAAGCCTTTCTCTATCTTGGGCTTCTGCTGAGAGTCAATGCCCTTAAGCTTCTCAGAACTCGATTGTTTGATTGAGAAGATCCATGAATCATATCCTTAAATCTTTAGAGGACTTTTTATCTAACTGAACAGCACTCTGAGGTACCACCTTAGATCTTTTTTAGGTCTTAACAAAGGATTTTACAGCCACTCTCCTGATTTCATCTTTAGATTTTGTTTTCCTGGCATTGTCCTGGATTTAATCTTTGCTCAGAAACTATTTCTTAATTTTAGCATTATTTGCCACCTAGAGAGGCTGGGGATTTTCAAAACCAGCAATTTCTGGCTTCCTTTTGCTTAACAGTCCTTCCTTTAGCTTATCTCTCTTCTTACATCTTTTACTACATGTGGCAAGAAGAGACCAGGTGACCCCTTCAACCCTCTGCTTGGAAATCTCCTTAGTTAGATCACCCAATTCATTAGGTACATTTTCTACTTTTCACCTTACTGCAGGCAATAGTGTTGCTACATTTCTGCCAATACGTAACAAAGACCCCCTTTCCTCCAGCGCCCAATAAGATTTTCATGATTTTCCTTTAAGCCCTCACTTTCAGCTTCCTCAAAGGCCATCAGGACTCGACTCTTTTTTGAAAGGCTCAAACTTTCACTAACACTCATCTCAAAGTCCTTCCAGCTTCCACCCACTGCCCAGTTGCAGTTATATTTTTAGGTTTTTGTTATGGTAGCACTTTTAGGGACCACAATCTGTAATAGTTATCTATTGCTGCATAACAAATTACCCCCCACAGATTAATGGCTTAAAACAACAAACATTGATTACTTCAGAAGGTTTCTAAGGGCCAGGAATCTGGGAGCAGCTTAGCTGGTTCTGGCTCAGGGTCTCTCATGAGGTTTCAGTCAAGCTGTTAGCTGGGGCTGCAGTCAGCTGAAGGCTGGTCTGGGGCTGGAGGATATATTCCAAGATAGCTCACTCATATGGCTGTTGGCAGAAAGCCTCAATTCATCTCCGCATGGCTGCCTGCGTATCCTCAGGCAGCTGGCTTCTCCTAGAGCAACTGATCCAAGATAAAGAACAAGCAGGAAACTGCTTTGACTTTTATCACCAACACTCTGAAATCACATGCTATCATTTCTGCTTTATTCTATTCTTTAGAAGCAAGTCAGTCAGTCCCGGCTCACACTCGTGAGGAGGTGAATTAGGATCTATCTCTTGAAGGGAGGAGTGTCAAAGAATATGTAGGCATTTTAAAACCATCACACCTATCCATGCTCTTCTCTTTGCCCTCCAGTTTCAATAAGGATAGTGGAGTTATCACTTTTCCTACCCAGGGGCTGTTCCTCTATTGAGATTTTGATCTCCTTCTCCCTGAATTTGCAGAAATTCAGCCACTATTAATTATTACTCCGATATACTCAATATCTCTCTCTCATCTTCCTGTTTTCCATCAGCAGTTAAACATTTTTAAAGTCTTTTACCCATATCCCCTTCTAGCTAATACCCTCTCTATTTGCCTGGAGTAGTTTTAAAACATGGCCTTAAATTCTCTTACATTCTTCCCATTAAGAGACAGCATATATGTCCCCTTCTGCTTGAATCTTGGTAGGCTTGTGACTACTTTAACCAATGGAATATGGTAAGTGAGGCAATACAACTTCTGTAGAAGGGTATGAAAGATCATGCAGCTCCCTCCTAGTTCTCTTGGAATACCCCCTCTTTATATGCTCTCTCGGGACACTCACTCTCAGAATCCAGCCACCACGCTGCAAGAAGCCCAAGCTGCATGGAGAGGCCATGTGTATGTGCTCCAGATAACAGTGACAGCCGAGCCCAGCTTTCAAGTGATCTCAGCCTTGGCACCAGACCTATGAGCGAAGAAATAGTTTCCAGTTCCCAGCAGTTCAAGCTATCTTCAGCCATTTAAGACTTCCCAGCTGAGACTCCAGACATCGTGGAATAGAGACAAGCCATCCTTGCTGTACCTTGCCAAATTCTTGACCCATGGAATCCATGAGCATAATACAATAGTTTTTGTTTTATGCCACTAAGTTTGGGTTGGTTTGTTACACAGCAATAGTAACTGGAACATCCCCTTTACAACCAACTCTCTCAAAGGAGTCGTCTACTCTCATCATCTCTATTTCTTCATCCTCCACTTATTCCTCTTATATAGGTTTTGCTCCTTTCTTTCAAGCTTAATAATGTTCTCTGAAGTCAATGATCTCCAAGTTGTTAAATCTAATAGACATTTTCTCTTAGTGCTAAGAGAAGTAGTTAACACTATTGTCTAATTCTTCCTTCTTGAATTACTCTCTTCTAGTTTCCATAACACCACATTATTCCAAGTCTCTTCCTTCCTCTCTAGCCACTTCTCAGTCTTATTTGCAATTTCACCTTCCTGTAACCAGCCACTAGATGATGAAGTTCCTCAAGCTTGGTTCTAAGCCTTCTCTTCTTACTTTATAGTGTGCGAGATCAAGATTTGGCCACCCTGAAATCTATCTCTTTACCTTGATTGTTTTCTCTGAGGGACATTTGACCTCCCCCACTAACTGCCTAAAGAATTTGACATGGTGGCTCCTTCCTGGGACAGATCTTCTATCATGATGGCTGTAATGATAATGTAAAATAGATGTTACAATGGGAGGGGCACCAAGCCCCTTTTATCAAAAAACTCTCTCTCTCCCTGACCACATTATCTATAGATGACCCTGAAAAGAATTGTCTTCTTGCCCTCTGAAGTCCCAGACCACTACCCACCCGCAACACCTTCCTCGCCTTTAGCTACAATACTTAAGCAAGCAGCTTAGACAGAGGGACGAGTTGCTCATTTCTGAGTTTCTCCTATGTATACATGTTATTAAACTTGGTATTATTTTCTCCTGCTAACCTGTCTTGTTAATTATTTGGCCAGCCATAAGAACCTTAAGGGAAGGGGCAGAGGGGGATTCTCCCTCTTCCTCCAACAATAGTCTTTCTCTCTATCCATATCCATGGTTTTAATTCCCAGCTACAGGACATTGACGACAACATTTTATCTCAACCAATTTCATCTATTAAGCTCCAGTTCATATGTCCAGATAACTTCTTAACATTTTGTACTAGTCAGGGTTCTTAGTTGCACAGAGACTGGCCTTGGCTGATTTAAGCAGAAACGAATGTATTAAAAGTTCACAGAATCACAGGAAGAGCAGAGCACAGGGGCTGGAGCCTATGCTAAGTGGACAGAGAGAACAGCCCAAGTCATAGCACAGAACTTCCCGGTGATGATACCAACACTGCTCTCAGCAAACAGAGACATGGCAGCTGGCACCATTGACAGCATTAGCACTGGACAGTGGATGCTGCCACCAGCAGCACTGCCACTAGGGCACCTGGAGATATTATCTTGCTGCAACCGTCACCACCGCCAGAAAAGACTCTGAGGTTTCCGCTTTTTGGTGTCAGAGCTCCCTCTTCAAAATCACTGGTGGATAGATCTGATTGTCAAAATATAGACCATGGCCATTGTCCTAGTTGCAAGAGATTCTGGGAAATCAAGTCACTAGCATTTCCAGATTCTATTGCAGAAACCTCCCATCAATTAATCATAAGGAATTCTCCAAATATATATATGAGTTTCAGAAGCTAGGAGGGGGAAAGCGAGGAAAAAACTCCCATTACTTCTTCCTTGCAACAAAGAGTTTATCACCAATCTGATGTGCTCTCTTGAGGAACAAGTTTGTAGAACTCTTTTGCATGTTTTTCATTAACTAAGGCTAAAATAAAACCTTTCGCTATAACAATGCCCAGATCTTTCTGAGAGAATTCTCAATGGGGATGCTAGCAGAGCAGCTTGAGTACATCAACACTCCTGACACCTAGTGGTTTTCAAACATTTCCACTTACCTGTTCAGAATGTGAGGAAATGCAACTAAATAGCAACACACCTCAAGAGTAATACTGAAGTGACATTAAGAGATAGTTGTGAATATTTTGTATCCTTCTCATAGACAGTATGATCCTCAAAATGCATAGCTAATTATTGATGAACCAAAGTAATAAACTTTGTACATGACTGATTATTACATAGGAGAGGAATCCATCAAAAAACTAAATGTCTTGACATTTTGAGTCTTTTTTTCAGTTTTACTATATCTCAGTACTTTTCAGTACCTGACCCCAGCATAAGAAACTAGGAAACAAATTTAGTTTATAGAATTAATGTTTTTGTAGTAACAGTGAAAGTTCAGTGATTTAAGATTCTAGCAAATATATAACCTGTTTGTACTCTAAATATTAAGGACATAAATATGTCAGAAGAAAGGCTTGATGTACAATGAATTTCGGTATTTGAAAACACAAAACCTGCTATTTTTACTGGTTTTATGTTTTCTCTGAACTTAACCAAGATTTATTTTCTCTTATCTCAGCCTCTCTGGATTTTCCTCTTCAGATAAACTGCTTGTGGCCTGTAGAGGTTTAAAAAAGGTTATCCCCGACTAAAATAACTGCCGCAATAAAGGGAAAAATTCTGTGGAAATCTCTTACATTTGACGTTGCAAAACTTAAGTACAATAATGTCACATGTACTTATACAGTAATTGTGGGCACGCCTAAGTCCCTCCCTCTTTCCTAAACCAAATTCCCCAGATCCTAGAAATCCAGCCCTTCTGCCCTCCGGAGGCGCCTTTCCCAACGTAAAGCACAATTTTAAATTTCAGCTCCTGACTAAATAATGATTCCGTAGTCAACTGCCGGGGAATCTGGGCACCCCAGTGCCTCCGGAGGGTGCAGCGGGGCGTAGGCAAGGGCAGGGGGAGTGGGCGAAGCTGCTGGTTGGTGCCTGAAATCTGTGCGTTGCCCCTTTAATTGTGTCCCCAGCCCTCGGGCGTTTCTGTCCAACGCCCACGTCAGCAAATACCTTTTGTTTCTCTCACGTTGGGGCTACTTGTTTTAGGGCGTAAAGGAACGGCTTCGAGAGGGGGTATTTCCCCTGCCGGGAACCGGGAGTCTTCCCCCAGCCCGCGCGCGCGACCCGCCGGTGCGCCGCGGCCCGCGGTAAGTGGCTGCGCGCGGCGCGGGCGGAGGGCGGGCGGGGCGTCGGGGCTGCCGGGCCGGCCGCGAGCTTCGCTGCGGGCGGAGGCGCCGCGGGCTCTGACCGCCCGGGCGGCGTTGGCGGCGGGATGCGGCCCGGGCGCGGCGCCCCCAGACGTCCCGGGGCGGGAGAGCGGCGGGAGGCGCAGAGGCGAGCGGGCGCCATTTGCAGCCCGGGGCGCAGCGGCGGCGGCGGCGCGCCGGCTCCGAGGGGCTGGAGACGGTCACAAAGGAGGCGCGGGCGCCGGCGGCGGAGGACGCGGCCTCGGGGCGGCGGCCCGGGCGGCCCGCGGGGAGAGGCGGGCGGCGCCGGGGCGCACCGGCTCCGGGACTCCGCGGCCGCCCCTCCCCGCGCCCGGGAGGGGCTGCGGGACAATGGCTCGCCGTCGCCGCCCGGCCGGCCGCGGCGCGGGGAAAGGCGGGAAGGCGCGCGGAGTCTCCCGGCGGCGGCGGCGGCGGGAAGGCGGCGCGGGGACGGTGCCGGGCGTGTCTGCAGCCGTCGGGCGCCGCGGACTCCCGGCGGGTCGGCGGCCGGCGGGGCTCGGGCTGCGCGGCGAGTGACGGGCGGGCCGCCCAATGGGGCGTCGGGGGCCGGGCGGGCGGGGGGCCCGGGGCTTCTCCCCCGCCGTCCCGGGCGCTTCCTCGGGAGGGTGGTTCCCGGGGCGGTAGTCCGAGTGTCTCGGTACATCCTCCATCCTTTGGTTTTTTATCATGATGCGACAGATCCGGGCTTAGAACCGAAGGCAGACTTGTCTGCACCTAACAAATATCGAGCTGTAATTATTTTATGACGGAAGCACACATACGCACCTTCTACCCGTGTAGACTGGCTCTTCTGTAAGTTAGCGGTTTGGCCCCTTCCCCTTCAAATGCGCTTATTGATCGTTGATTGTGCCAGTAGCTAGACTGCACATCTTTCAAAGACGTGTTTTCTTTTGATTTTTTTTTTTTAAACTGAGATGTAATTGACATATAACATTGGTCTAACGTTTAGGCCAAGACGTATTTGGGAGCGCTAGATTCCCACCTAGTGGGCTTTTAACGACACACGTCAGTATTACTTCTATTCTTAATAAACGTTTATATTTGCAGAACTTTATTTAGTAAATGGAGTGCTTTCACCTCTACGAATTGTTTCACATAAAACAACCACCCAGTCGGGCCGATAGTCATTCCACTTTTCAGATGAGGAAACGCGGTAAGCGCGGAGTTTAAGCGTTAAGCCAGGAGGCGAACCATGGCAGCCTCCCAACCGCCTTCGCTTCCTGTTCTTGCTCTTCATTCCCTCCTAAAGGCACCTCCAGAGTCTTATGGAAAGCAAGTCGGTCACGTCGCTCCCCTGCTCTAAAAACCTTAACTGGTTTTTATCAGAAAGAAAGTCCAAAATCCTCAGAAGAACCAAGGCCCATACTTCCTCTCTAGTCTAATTTCACCCAAGCCTCAGGTATGGATGGGTTTCTGGGAGCCCGGGAGCAAGCGCCCTTCACTGGTAACCAGGGGTCTCATGTCGTTATTCTTGGGGACCTTTCTGGCCACACAGGCAGTAAAGGGGAAGTGAGAATTTAACCAAATGGGTGCGTGTGGGTTCGGGTATAAGATGTCCGTAGGAGGCATCATGAGTACCTGGACTCCTAGGTCAGATAAATTTCCAGCGCCATGAAAGAGGGCACCTTGCCAGACCTTATCTCATGGCCTTGAAATTACCAGCTCTGCTGGTAAAGATTTGGGCCCAGCAATAACTGTGTAAAATAGAGTAATACTTAATTCATCCTCTATCATTTAAATCGTATTTTCTAGCTAAAACAAAATTTCCATCTAATAGGCTTAACCCTTTCAGTGACATAATTACATGTTTATAATATTTAAAGGATTTGATGTAAGTTGTTTGATTCCCCTTGAGAGAAGTTTTTGTCACTTCTTAGCTCAAAATTGGTCAGTGGCTCCCCATCTTACTCAGATGAAAAGCCAGAGGCCCCCACATAGTCTACAAGGCCCTGCAGGAACTGGTCCCATGATATCCTACCCACCTCACAATCTGCCCTTCCTCTCTGACTCCATCTCTCATTGCTCTCCCCAGCCCTCCTTGCCTGCTCCACCTCAGAGCCTTTGCACTTGCTGTTCCATCTGCCTGGAACACTCTTCCCCCAGATAGCCACATGACTCTCTCTCTCTCCTTTGGACTTGACTTAAATGCCATCTTCTCAGTAAGACTTTCCCAGCTATGGTTTTGATTCTCTTAAACGTTTTATACTTAATTCTAAATCTTTTCCAGTGTTAAAAGATGTTTATCCACCAAAGAATACAATTACCATGCAGTTAGCTGAAGTTCCTTCTGACCCGGGGGTTTTTGCCAAGGAGGCTGATGAGATTTGTTTGGGTGACCCTGATGGGACACACTAAATTCTAGATAAATGACTATATATCTTAAAAGAGGTAGTCTTCTAGCCCACAACCTTAATTCAAGTTACACTCGTTACCTAAATCTTCAGTCTACTCATAGAAATTCTTGTCTTTTCCTTCTATTCCAAAGATCTTTGAACTTAATGGTTTATAAAATACATAATTGTTTTTTCCATCCACCTTTTTAAAGGTCTTTGAAGTTGATGGAGATCTTGATTTCTTTAATATTCTTGGGACTTTTATAGATATCTAGCTCTTACAGATATTTAAAATGTTTCCAATTGACTTTTGGATGTCCCACATGAATTAGTATAACTTGCTGTTTCATCTAATAAGGTCAATCTACTGAAAGAAGAAAATTTGAACCGTATTAGCCATTTCAATGACTTAAACATATATTTTGAGAATAACCTTAAAACTTTCTTGATGACTCAAGAGTACTACTATGAATGCAAGTTATGTTAATGCCCAGTAGATGTAAATGTTACCAAGTTGTAACTGACTCCCATTTATAGGACAGTTCCTATTTTCTTGGAAAAGTTCCTATTTTTGCTCCTTCCTCTGTCTCTGCTGTCACTCTTAGTTCAGTTTCTCACCATTTCTGGCTTTGACAATCACATTAAGCCTTTATATTGGTCTCCCTGGCCCTGCCTCTCCCACCGTTTCTCTTCCTCCGTGCTGTCTCAGGTCTTCTGGGTGTGCAAACTGAATCATCATCACAATAATACCTAGTATTTATTGAGCCCTAGCTGCATGCCAAGTATTGTGCCTATGTTATAGCTAGCAGAAGAGTACCTAAGTTATAGCTAGCAGGAGTCAGCCTGAATTCCAATCTGTTCACTTGCTCCTTGTGCAGTCTTGGAGATTTTCTTTTAATTTCTCTGTGCCTCAGTTTCCTTTTCTGTACAGTGTGGGTCGCAGCAGCACTTACCTCATTATGCTATTGTGAGGACTGAAATAAGATAATGAGTATAAAGTGTTTAGCACAGTGCCTAGTAGACGTTCAAATATTAGCTATTTTTATTGAGATATAACTCATATGCCATAAAATTCACTATTTTAAAGTGTACAATTCAATGTTTTTTAGCGTATTCACAAAATTGTGCAACCATCGCCACCATCTAATTCCAGCACATTTTCGCCACCACCTAAAGAAACCCTGTACCCATTAATTGTCACTCATCATTCCCACATCTCCCTAGCCCCTGACAACCACTAATCTACTCTCTGTCTCTATCATCTGCCTGTTCTGGACATTTCATATAAATGAAATAATGAAATATATGGTCTTTTGTGACTAGCTTCTTTCACTTAGCTTGTGATTTTTAAGGTTCATCCATGTCGTAGCATATATCAATACTTCATTGCTTTTTATGGCTGAATAACGTTCTGTTGTATGGATATACTACATTTTGCACATCCATTCACCAGTTGATGGACATCTGGGTTGGGACATTTTTTTGGCTGTTATGAATAATGCCTCTATGAACATTCATGTGTGAGTTCTTATGTGGACATATGTTTTCATTTGTCTTGGGTGTATATCTAGGAGTGGACTCACTGGATCATATAGCTTTTTTTTTCTGAATAGCTTTATTGAAATATAATTCACATACCATACAATTCACCTATTTAAAGTGTACAATTCAATGGTTTTCAGTATATTCATAGATATGTACAACTATCACCACAATTTTAGAACATTTTCATCACCTTGAAAGGAAACTCTGCACCCTTTAGCTATCACGCCCCCCATCCCATCCCCCTCCTCCCATCCCCTTCTTACTAGCCCTTGGTAACCACTTATCTACTCTCTGGTCTCCATAGATTTTCCTATTCTGGACTTTCATATGAATTAAGTCATATAGTATGTGGTCTTTTGAGATTGGCTTCTTTCACTTTCCATGGTGTTTTCAAGGTTCATCCACATTGTAGCCTGTACCAGTACTTCATTCCTTTCTATGGCTGAATAACATTCCATTGTATGGATATACCACATTTTGTTTATCCATTTTCCAGTTGATGGACATTAGGTTGTTTCCACCTTTAAGCTATTATGAATAATGCTGCTACAAACATTTGTATACAAGTTTCTGTGGGAACGTATGTTCTCATTTCTCTTGGATATATATCTAGGAGTGGAATTGCCGGGTCCTGTGGTAACTCTATGTTTAATCATTTGAGGAACTACCAAACTGTTTTCCAAAATCGCTGTACCATTTTACCTTCCCACCAGCAGTATATGAAGGTTCTGATTTCTCCACATTCTGGCCAACACTTGTTATTTTCTTTTTTTTTTTTTTAATATAATTTTATTTATTGATTTTTCCCCCAAAGCCCCAGTAGATAGTTGTATGTCATAGCTGCACATCCTTCTAGTTGCTGTATGTGGGACGCGGCCTCAGCGTGGCGGGAGAAGCGGTGTGTCGGTGCGCGCCCGGGGTCCGAACCCCGGCCGCCAGCAGTGGAGCGCGCGCACTTAACCGCTAAGCCACGGGGCTGGCCCAACACTTGTTATTTTCGTGTGTGCATGCATATGTGTGTGTGTGTGTATTGTAGCCATCCTCGTGGGTGTGAAGTGGTATCTCATTGTGATTTTGATTTGCATTTCCCTAATGACTAATGATGTTAAACACATCTTCATGTACTTATTGCTATTTGTCTTAATTTATTTCTTATTTCTATTAATCTTATTTATCTTAGCTATTATCTTATTTAATCCTCTTAACAGACTTCCTTAGAGCCTCTTAACAGTCAATATCCTCATTTTACAAAAAAGAAACTGATGCTTAGAGTTAAGTAACTTGCCTAAGTCACACAGCTAGTCATTGGTAGACCTCTAATCATGTCACTCTTCTTAAAATCCTTCAAAAATCCCCGAACCTACAAAAGTGGAGGAGCTTCGGGATCTGGTGCCGACATACTTTTCTCTTTTCATCTCCCACAGGCCCTAAGTCTCTAGGCATATGACAGATTTTTAATCATACCTGTAGAGGTCATGCTGTTTAATACCTGTCTGTGCCTTTGCCCTTGATGCTTTCTGTCTAAAATGCCCTTTGTCCTCTTTTTCATGTATGAACTTCTACTCATCCTTCAAGACCCACCTCAACTGTTACTGCCTTTTGGAAACTTTTCTGGAAACTCCCGGGCACAGTCGTTTGCTTGGTTTTACTGTTCCCTTCTACTGTGAGTATTTTCTGCATTGTATTGTAACTTTGTTTCAAGGCCTCTCTTCCTCTCTCTCTCTCTCTCTCTCTCTCTCTCTCTCTCTCTCTCTCTAACTCTCTCTCTTCTGATAGACCTTGAGGTGTTCGAAAGCACTGACCTTTGACATGTCATCGTCTTCGTATTCCCAGGGCCGGGATAGCCTGGCACAAAGTAGGTGCTCAACAAATCTGTATTGAATGAATACCTTTCAGTTTGAATATCTGCCCTTCTCATAAAAAATAGAATAAAAGATTTTTGCTTTAAAAAATGGGAAAAGAAAACACATATAGCTGTATGGAGTTCATAACAGTGTAAAAGTAATTACTGAATCAAAGGATGAAGTTGCTTTCTTTCAATTGTTTTTCTAACCCTTCAGGAAGCCTCCACTGCTTTGAGTCCTTGGCTCTCAGCAGCATCTGAAACATCAAAGATGTAACCAACACCTTTGTATCAGCTTCAGTTCCCTCTATCTCACTGGCGCTGATAGATAAGGTGCAATGTATGGTTCTTACAATTTCAGAATGTTTGGGGGAAGCTTTATTCCAAAATCTACAATGTATTTTTCATCATCAGAAGACACTTCAGCAAACCAAACCAGGCCAGTATTTTATCTAAGACCTTCTTTTCTTTTTTCTTGGTAAGGAAGATCAGCTCTGAGCGAACATCCACTGCCAGTCTTCTTCTTTTTGCTGAGGAAGATTAGCCCTGACATCTGTGCCAGTCTTCCTCCATTTTGTATATGGGATACCGCCACAGCATGGCTTGATGAGCAGTGTGTAGGCCCACGTCCGGGATCTGGGCTGAGAATCCCTGGCCCCTGAAGCGGAGTGCTGGAACTTGACCACTACGCCACCGGGCTGGCCCCTTCTTTTTATTTTTTATTTTATTTATTTTTTTTTTTGAGGAAGATTAGCCCTGAGCTAACGTCCGTTGCCAATCCTCCTTTTTTTGCTGAGGAAGATTGGCCCTGGGCTAACATCCATGCCCATCTTCCTCTACTTTATATGGGACGCCGCCATAGCATGGCTTGACAAGCAGTGTGTTGGTCTGTGTCCGGGATCCGAACCTGTGAACCCCAGGCCACCAAAGCAGAATGCATGAACTTAACTGCTGTGCCACCAGGCCAGCCCTCTAAGACCTTCTTAATATGTACATTGGGGGCTGGCCCCGTGGTTTAGCAGTTAAGTGCGTGCGCTCCGCTGCTGGCGGCCCAGGTTCAGATCCCGGGTGCGCACCGACGCGCCGCTTCTCCGGCCATGCTGAGGCCGCGTCCCACATGCAGCAACTGGAAGGATGTGCGACTGTGGCATACAACTATCTACTGGGGCTTTGGGGGAAAAAAACAAATAAATAAAAAAAAAAGAAATTAAAAAAAAAAATGTACATTGGAATAGTATTCTAAGCCTAACACTAAAATTTTAAACTTTCAGGACTTATAAGTTTGCAAATCTTATAGAGTACAGATCTCATTCTCATGAAATCTCCTCTGTGATAACATTTTAAAAATCTGAGTAACAAAACAACCTAAGTGTCCATCAACGGGTGAATGGCTAAAGATGTGAGACATATCTATATCTGTATCTTTATCTATATCTATATATCTAAATGTAATGGAATAATATTTAGCCATGAGAGAGAGAGAAATCCTGTCATTTGCAACAACGCGGATAGAACTTGAGGGCATTATGCTAAGTGAAATAAGCCAGACAGAGAAAGACAACTACTGCATGATATCACTTACATGTGGAATCTAAAAAAAAAAAAAAGTCAAACCCATAGAAACAGGGTAGACGAGTGGTTCCCAGGGGCTGGGGGATGGGGAAAATAGGGAGAGGTTGGAAAAAGGGTACAAACTTTCAGCTCCAAGGTGAATAAGCTCTGACGATAATGTAAAACATGGTGACTATGTTGATAACACTGTATTGTATAATTGAAATTGACTAAAAGAGTAGAATTTAAATGTTCTCACCAAAAAAAAAAAAGATAAAGATGTGAGGTGATGGATATGTTAATTAACTAGATGGTGGGAATCCTTTCATAATGTATCAGATCACCACAATGTACACTTTAAATATCTTTATCTTACAATTTTCTGTCAATTACCTCTCACTAAAGCTAAAAAAAAAGTGTGAATAACAAACACACTGGTTCATAGAGCATAATTAATGAAGTAACATTTTTGAAGTGGGAAAATGGCAAAAGTTTTTTCTAAAGAAAAATTCTTCCTTAGGGTGAGATCTACAATAACTAGTTAGCGTTATTGTATAGTTATCTAACTAGTTGACTAGTTATAACTGTTATAACTAGTTATAACTAGAGCAGAGCTTTGCTATCCTCAGGTACACTGTAGTTTTGAAATGATCACTCTCTCTGGGTACACAAATATGATGCAAGCAGTCAATTTTTTTGTGTGTCCACCTTGGTATAAGTTAGCATTTTGTAGGCCACAGGAAAATGTGTGGTAATAAAATTCTAAAATGTTTACATTTTGTTCTCGATTAAAACTGTTTTAGAGTGGTCTGAATAATTAATAATAATAATAATAATAGTAATTATTATTATTACTATAATAATAGCTAACATTTATCAAGGGCTTTTTATAAGCCAGGCACTGTTGTAAGCACTTTTCTTAGATTATCTTTTCATTTACTCTTTCCCACACCTCTGTAAAGTATTGCTATTCCCATTTTACAGATGAAGAAACTGAGGCACAGGGAGGTTAACTTCCCTTGTTACCCAGACAGTCTGATCCCAGAGCCTGTACCCCTGAGCACACTGCCCAGTACTGCCACTCACAGACTAATTCACCCTTTTGCTTAAATTTTGAGGTAAATGATGTACTAATATGTCGTCTGGATCTAGTTGCAGGAAACAGAAACCACTCTAGGGTTTTAATGTGTTTACTAAAGGGAATTGAGTGCTTACAAAATTATTGGAAGGGCTGGGAGGAATGAGTTCCAGGCTATGCCTTCAGAAGTTGTTCCCAGAACCAGACAGCCAAACAGGCCTTCCAGGCGAGGGAATCAGGAAGCCGCCACTGGCACTGCCGAGTTCCACATGACATTGTTAACTGTAATTCAAGGTTCAAGACATTGCTACCCCAAAACTGCCCCTGAACACCCACAAACTAGTGACGGCTGTCTCCACAAAACTTTTCTCTTGACAGCCATGAAGCTCTGGACACTGGAATGCTGCTGCAGAAAAACCCAGTGTTTCCATAAATGTGCTTGCCAGCATTAACAGCCCAAACAGCAGAAAGATGGTTCCCGCCTCATTTCTGCTTTCCAAATCTCACAGAAGAACATCTGATGGATGGACCCCCTTTCACACGAGGAAACTTAACTGTAAAGGAGTCTGGGAAACGTACTTTTTAATTTTCCAGAAGGATGTTAGAAAGGATGCTGAGGGTTAATACACAAATCTACTCTAATATCTGCTAGGGTTAGAACTTGGTGGTTATCCCTAAAAATGACATTTCGTCAGTATGTAAAAACTGTTTAGGGCACAGACTATGTTCAGAAATCACAGAATTAACTCCTGCTTGCCACTGTCCAGACCCAGGACACTGGACAGTACTAGTTAGCGTGCTCTTAAGGGGCATTATCGAAACAGTGAAGCTAAAGCTATCAAAGTAAATACCCTTTCCTGAGTGCCCTCCTGGCTCACTGGGGCTAGGTGAGAGATGAGCTTTTAGCGTAGCAAGGAGTTCTCCAAAATTATTGATTTTGTTTCCCCAACTACAGAATCCTAGTTTATCCCTAAATTTGATCCTGCTGTTTTAATTATGGGTGTTTCTTAAAAATCCTTTTCATAGCCAATTCTATTCTTTACTGTTCTTTAAATGTAACCCTTAAAAAGTGTTGGTAACCCGCCAGCAGAGGTTTCCTGCTTCCACCTCCATCACCTTGGGCTCTCTCAGCTTGCCTTTGTCCCTTAATTTAAATTTCTTTTTATTTCTCCCTTTCTTTCCAGCTATAGAGACTGTGGGACTTGTTTTTTATAATCTTTGCCAATCATAAGAAGGAATCACATTACATTTTGTGGAATACTCGGATCATCTGGGCTATTTTTTCTATTGGTTGTTGCTCAAACATTTTTTTGTAAACCTCTAGGTCAGCAGTGTTTTTAATGGTTTAAATTGCCAGAATTCAGATCGTGTCGTGAGTGGGTGGTTGATGCATTTGTTTTGCTAATTTAAAGTATATTTGAGCAGTTCTCCTTTGTCTGGTGGTGTTTTCAGGATGCTTATTTAAAACTTATTTCAATTTTTCTTCTTTATACTTGCCTATATTTTCTAAATTTTCTATAAGTATGTAATACTTTTACAATCAGAAAAAAATACATATTATTTTAAAAGGTGATTCCATTAATTTAGTCAAAATTATTTTGGCAGGAATTCTTAGCTTAATTGATTGGTTTAAAAAGCATCAAGGGCCGGCCCCGTGGCTTAGCGGTTAAGTGCACGTGCTCCACTGCTGGCGGCCCGGGTTCGGATCCCGGGTGCGCACCCACACACCCGCTTGTCTGGCCATGCTGAGACCGTGTCCCACATACAGCAACTAGAAGGATGTGCAGCTATGACATACAACTATCTACTGGGGCTTTGGTGGAAAAATAAATAAATAAAATTATAAAAAAAAAAAGCATCGAATTCATTTTCCCACTGCCTATGGACATAAAGCCTTAACAGTCTCTATGTTAACAAAACTTCATGATCAATGAAAAAAAATAGTTGAACACACACACACACATATGCACATACACACACTATATATATATTGTAATTAAAAAAGGTTTGGAATATAGTAGGAACTGATACTTCTTTATAACAAGAGTTGTTACAGCTGCTGTTATAAATTGTGTTACACTCTGGTACAATCTGGCAAATAGAATAAGAGTTATAAAAGATTGGGTAACTGCAGTGGGGCTTTCTGAACATATGTAGGAGGATTTTTTTTTCCCCCACTTCCCTCTTAACCAAACAGTTTTTAAGAAATGTTGAATTTTTCAAGTTGAATCTTTAAAGCTATTCTGTTTGGTTTTCTCGAAAATCATATTGAAGCCACTTGCGGGAAAAGGATAATAGGACATGGGTTGTTGTCTTGGTATCTCATCTGCCGGCCTGCCTTTGAATAGCTGTTGTCTTAAGAAGTCTATTTTATTGTCAAAGCTGAAAAGTATGTTTGCTTTCAACTTGCCATAATATATTTTAATATTGGAAATCTCGCAGATTTTAATATTATGGTTCAGGTTAAAATTAAATAAATAAATAAATTTCCGTTAGCTAATAACCTGTGCCAGATTATCTCCTTTTACATGCCAAAAAATGATACCTGATAAATGCTTCCATTTAATTTATTTAAATAAATATTCTGTACCTTACAAGAGTACCTTATAAATAGCTATTTTCTCTCTCTACAGGACAATCCTTCACGTATAGACTGTGTTTGACTTGGAATCTTCCCGTTTTCACTCCATTCAATTGACTTAGCAGGGTTTCAAGAGCAGCATTTGTAAATTTCCAGGTATGAAAATTTTTAATTCTTGATATTATACCTAACTTAAATACATAAAAGAATCAGTCAGTCAAAAGTAGAATTTTGCACTTGCAGATTTTATAGAGCAGAGAATGGATTTATTACATGAAAATTCAGTGTATAAAACATTCAACATTATGATCTTCTTGTCCAGAACTCCTTGTTTGCTTATTGCTAAATTTTTAATTCATTGCCTCTCTTGTGTACATATCTCTTCCATTCTACCTTAATTAAAGACTCATATTACATAAAGGCTGGAGATTATCTAGACCAATCCCCTCAATTTGCAGAGAAGGAAAGTAAGCCTAGAAAGGTAAAGTTACTGGTCCATGGATATATAGCTAATTTAGTGGTAGAACTACTGTCAGAATTCTGATCTCAGCTCCCCCCACAACTGCGGCAGTGGTGAAAGAGTATAGCTCAGCAGTTACATCTTGCAGCTTTGGAGTCACTCTCTGGGTTAATACCCTTTTCTGTAAGATGAGGATAATAATACCACCTGCCTGAGAGGTTGTTGGGTGGAGGGATTAAAGGAGACAATGCATATTGCTATTATTATTATTGCCTGTGGCCCTTTCATTTCTCACCGTGTTGACCCCTTCACTGCTTCTTGAAACTCCTCACCCTTGGCTAACATGTCACAGTGCTCTCCTGATTATCCTGTAATTCCCTGTCTATAACACTGGCTTCTCTTCCCCATCTTGCTCCACAGTTGTGGGCAATCCTCCAGGTACTCGTCTCAGCCTGTTTCCTCTGAGCCCCTCATCTCTATTTGCAGATATCTCCCACATTGCTATCTTCAAGTCTGACTTCCCCTCTGAACGGCAGATCAGCATTTCCAGTGACCCAGTGGCCATCTCTACCTGATTTCCCACTCACCTCAAACACAGTGTACTTAAAACCGAAGTCACTGCTTTTCCTCTAAACCAGTTCTTCCTCCTGACTTCCTAATTTCTGTTAGTGATACACCTAGGCTTTAAAAATCACTGTGTTCTCTTTATATCTCCCTAGTCTTCCACAGCCAATCAGCAATCAAGACCCATGGATTTATTTCCCATTCAAGTCTTTTGTATCTTTTTCTTCTTTTCTATTCCTGCCATCATCACTGTGTTCATTCAGGCCATTAACCAGACTGACATTTGCAATAGAGGAGCTATTTGGTCACCTGAAAGTAGCTTGGTTCATTCTCTCTTTCTGTCTCAAGAAATACAATCTCTTGATTTTTCATGATGGAATGTCGACTTGTCACCTGTTCATGTAGCACATGAATCTTGATTTAAGTAAAGACACAGAATATCATTACTTTGGGAGCTCCCAAGATATCTTAATCTCGAATTACAACCTAGATCTGGCTAAATGTGAGACTGATAGTTAATATTTCACCACTTGTTTGACAAACTTTTAAAAATTTTGTTTTTAAATATAGTCGTATGATTCAAGACTCAAAATATTAAAAAATATATCGTGTAAAGTCTCCCTCCCATCCTTGTCTCCTGTCTCCCAGATCCCACATCACCTCTAATTGGCAACCAGTCTTGCAGGTTTCTTGTTAATCCTTCCAGAGTTTCTATTATTTTTTCCCTTGTATTATATATAGAGATATGCTCTATTCCTTGCTTTTTTAACATTTTAACTGTGTATCATGGCCATCTTTCCATATAACTATCCCCTATTGATGGGCGTTTTTCTAATTTTTTATTATTGCAAACAGTGCTGCAGTGAATAACCATGTACATGTGTCATTTTCATCATGTACCAGTATACCTGCAGGATAAATTCCCACAGATGAAATTGCTTGGTCAGAGAATACAAGCATTTGTAATTTTGAGAACTATTGCCAAATTGCCCTCCATGGGGTCATACCAAGTTATACTCCCATCAGCAATGATTGAGAGTGCCTGTTTTCCTACAAGCCTATCAATATTATCAAACTTTGGATTTTTACTGGCTTTGAGAGGGGGAAAATGATACATCAGTGTGGTTTTAATTTGCAGTTATATTGTTATGACCGACGTTGAACATCCTTTCATATGATAAGTGACATTTGTATTTTTCTGTTAGCTGTCCTTTGTCCTATTTTGTCTTAGGTTATTGTTCTTTTTCTTGCCAATTTCTTAGAAGCCCCGGTGTATATTAGGGAGATTACCCTTTAATGATAATTTTACCTCCTACTTTCCAGTAGTCCTTTCTCTGATTCTTTCTCAAGTCTAATTGCATTGGCCAATGCCTCCAAAACAGTGTTAAGTAATGGTAGTAGTGGGCATTTTTACTGGAATGCTTCTATTAAGATGCTAGATTTTGGACAACATGGATGGACATTGAAGGTATTATGCTAAGTGAAATAAGTCAGAGGGAGGTCAAATACCCTATGATCTCACTCATAAGTAGAAGATAAAAACAACAACAAACAAACACATAGAGACAGAGATTGGATTGGTGGTTACCAGAGGGGTGGGGGGAGGGAGAGGGTGAAAGGGATGATTAGGCACATATATGTGGTGATGAATTGTAATTAGTATTTGGGTGGTGAACATGATGTAATCTATACAGAAATAGAGGTATAATGATGTACACCTGAAATTTATACAATGTTATAAACCAATGTTACCGCAATAAAAGAAAATAAATAAAGATGCTAGATTTTGGACTTAGATAGATATATTTTATCACCAGCAAGCTTTTATTGAGAACAGATTATAGACCAGACTCTGCCTGGTTTATAAAAAAAGAAAGATTAAAAAAAGAAAATGACAGGGCCGGCCGGTGGCATAGTGGTTAAGTTCGCATGTTCTGCTTCGGCGGCCCAGGGTTCGCAAGTTCGGATCCCGGGCACAGACCCACGTACCACTTATCAAGCCATGCTGTGGCAGGCGTCCCACATATAAGGTAGAGGAAGATGGGCATGGATGTTAGCCCAGGGCCAATCTTCCTCAGCAACAAGAGGAAGATTGGCAACAGATGTTAGCTCAGGACTAATCTTCCTCACCAAAAAAAACAAGAAAAGAAAAGAAAAGGAGTATGACTCTACCTGCCTTCAAAGAGCTTACAGGAAAAGACAGACATAAACATTAGTGTTACAGGTATCACAGTAGGTTACGTACAGGATACAGTGCAGACACAAAAAAGGGAGATAGCTAATCAGCTTGAGCTCCATGTCAAGATAAAATTCCAAAGAACAGTGTACTCAAAGCATACTAGCTTAGTTTGCTATTGAAATGTTTTCATTGAATTAATTATAGAATGACCTTGACTTTAGAGGCAACATATAGGGAAAGTCATGTAAAGAGCCTTTGTTAGTTCAGTAAGGACACTGGTAAAGATATTTATTGAATGCCTCTGACATACCAAACGTTAAACAAAGGCTGGGCATACACACAGACATGGTCTCTACTCATACTGATACTATAGTATAGCAGGGGAACATACCTTAAAATAGGCAGGTAAAATGCAGTCCAGCAATTGCCATGAAGTATATGTATGAGGTACAATGGGGACACGGAGGAAATAGCAATTAACGTCAGCCCAGGGAAGTCAAGGAAAACTTCCCAAGGGAGGCCCTGTTTGAGCTGACTCTGAAGGAGGAGTAAGAGTTTCTCACATTGAGAAGGGTGGAACAATGTGTACAAAAGCTTGGCAGCATGAAGGGTATAGTGTGCCTGGAAACTGCCATATAGTTTAAGAAGGGGAGATGAGCCCAAGCTCCTAATTGCTTCTCAAACCTTTGTGTTTGTCCAAGCTGTCATCTTTGTTCTTTGTGGCTCCCAGGAGATGAGAGTGTGCCGAGACCCATCCATGTTCCAAAGGCATGGGAATGCCCACACACCTGTTCAGGCTCCCAGAGGATTACTAATTACCTGACCTTTCAGCTCTCCACGTGGGCTAATTGGAAGCCTGACCTTCAGGCAGCCATAAAAGTTGGAGTGCTAGATGTGTAGACAAGTTCCTTCCAGGGAGAAGCTGGAGACTTGGTTTTTCTGTTGTAGCAAGCCAGGGGAGAAGGTGAGGGATGTGCCTACCAGCTCTTTCAAGATCCCAGGCAGCAGCCACGTGCTGATTAGAAGCTGGACCCTCAGGCAGCAGCTAGGAAAGTATGCAGTCAAATCCTTTCCAGGGAGAAACTGGGAGATGGGGTTTTTTCCTGCTCCCTCTGCACTGGGCTGGAGGGTAGGGACATAAGGGAAGTGTTGAGTGCCTGTTTAAAAACTGCTTCTTTGTTGAATATAGTCCTGTGGGACTCATGCATTCAAGCCCCTTTGGCTATCAGAGCCGGGTGATTTGGGAGCCCATCCTTAAGGTGGCAGCCACAAAATTTGGGGTGCTAGATGTGTGGACAAGCTTCTTCCAGAGGACACTGGCAACTTGGGTTTATTACTGGAGTGAGCTAGAGGGAAACAGAGGGGGAACTGTCCACCAGCTCTTTCGGGCTGATTTGGGGGGCCCATTCCTCAGGTGGCAAACTTAAAAGTTGGGGTGCTAGGTGTGTGGTCCAAATCCTTCATTCCTCAGGGAGTGTTGTCCAATGAGAAGTCACTCAACTTGTTTCTGGATTTCTCTTGGGGGAATTGACCCGTGTATAGCTGTCTATTTTGTGCACCTATGGGAGGACAGAAAGTCAGGAGCTTCCTATCCTGCCGTCTTGGTGACCTCCTCTGTGACTTCTTTAGCTTAGGGCCACAAAGGACTTGATTGCTGTAAGTAGGTTTTCACTCCCTAGAAAATTGTGCTACCAGAATGATTCATCCCTAAGAATTCTAGATAAATGGGATTTTACCATGCCTACTCCATCACAGTGCCAGGATCTTTACTACTTTTTCTAGTATGATTGATATGTTAGAATTTTTATTTTATAAGCTGTGATGCAACCGTAATACTCTTTGGCCGCTTTAAGGCTGGGCTCTATTAGCTAAGTGGAAATGTAACACAGATGTTTAAGTAAATGAGGCAAAGTACTTGTTTTCAACAGAATTATTCAGAAGCAGAATGAAATTCTTTCTCCATTTGCTCTTTTCCAGATATATCAGACAAATCCCCTACCCCAACCAGGCCTTTGGCCTCTACTTCTTTAGGAGAAAGGATTCATTTCTCTGTCTATAATCTTTCCACATCCATAAAAGACTAAATATATCATGAGTACACATGTTCAACAGCAAAATATACCTAAAACAATTGATACATATAGTGGAACAAATAGTTTCTATCATACTGAGAGTGACCAAAAAAAAAACCAACTTATACTGGCATCTTATAATAAACTTGATTTATTTCAGGATCTTATTGTAAGAAACTTAAACATATATAGTATAATATTTATGGGTTTTTTTGCTGAGGAAGATTTGCCCTGAGCTAACATCTGTTGCCAGTCTTCCTCTTTTTATGTGTGAGCCACTGCCACAACATGGCCACTGACAGACAAGTGGTATAGGTCTGTGCCCAGGAACCGAACCCCAGGCCACTGAAGCAGAGAGTGCCGAATTTAACTACTAGGCCACTGGGGCTGACTACTATATAGTATAACATTTAATTACAACAAAATAGTTTAACAGCGTAGAAGTTGGAAGAATCCTCAGAGATCATCTAGTCCACCTCTCTCCAAGTGCAGTCACGCCTAAACCGTCGACATTCTGCCTCTGCTACAACAAGCAACATAGAACTTGTTTCTTTGCAAGGAGGGTTATTCTGTTGCTGAACAGCTCAAACCGGTATTTCTCAATTTTTTTTTAACCAAAACCCTCAGTAAGAAATACATTTTTCATCATGACCCGATACAGACATACTTGTGATTCTGCATATTAATCTCTCTCTCTCTCTCAAACGAAAAAATCATGTAAGAATTCTTACCACTTTGCAATAAACTCTAATATTTTAAATTTTAAATTCTGTTTTGTATTCTTTAAAATTCTGGTTATGACCCACTAAGTTGATTTCAAAGCCCTCTAATGGATTGAGACAGCAGTATGATAACCATTCATGTAAAACTTACCAAAGCTTAGTTTGCTTGTATCTAAATATAAAGGCTCTAGATCAGGACACCTGAGCTCAAAAAAATCCCATAAGGTTCTCATTTTTAAAAAGCTGTTCTTTATATTGAGCTGAAATCTGTCTCCCTTTAGTCCTGTCCGTTGGTCCATTTTGCTTTTCAGAACGACACTAAACATTCATTCAACAAATACTGATTACGCACCCACGTGCCAGATGTTATGCTCTGTGCTAGGGATGCTGAGGTGAGCAAAGCAAAAGTCTCGGCCTTTTTGGAGCTTACTCTAGTGCTCAGTGCAGAGGACTAGTCTACTGGACCTACTAAAAGAATAATTCTACTTCCTTTTCCATATATCTGCCCTTCAGTAGGAAGACAACTATCATATTTCCTTTTAATCCTTTCCCTTGGTTTCTAAACGATGCCTCATATGACGTAGTTTCTATGACAATAGCTGTTGAGTTATGGTGATCAACTAAAACTCCCCATACTAACGATGAGGTTGTCAAGATAACCTCTGTTGAAGTGACATCGAAGCGAAGACTTGTATAAAGTTGGGGAACAAGTTATGTGAAGTTCTGGGGGAGCATTTTTCCTGACACAGGGGCCATCAGGGGTGAGTTTGGCACCTTGGGAAACATCAAAACCAGTGAGGTTAGGGCTGGGGGTGGGGGAGATGGGAGGAGAGGAGATCTTGCAGCCTTTTAGACTGGGGTAAAGATTTTGGAATTCTTTTCAAGTGAGATGGAAGCCATTGGACATTTTGTGTAGAGGAATGATCTGATCTGACTTACCTTTGAACAGATCCCTTTGGTAAACGCAGAGACCAGTGAGGAAACTAATATAGTAGTCTATTTATTCAAGCGTTCTTTTATGATTCCCAGTCGATTTTTATCATTTTCTTTAAAAAGTTGTAGCATATTTCTTATTAAAATACTTAATTTCAACTATTTTTTGCAAAAGGGATCTTCCATTGTATCTGCTAACTGGCTGCTCACTTTTTTGTGTATTAATTTTATAACTGGCTATAATATCAAATTCTTTCATTTCTAAAAGTTTCATGTAATTGACTTTATTAGGGTATAATTTACATACAATAAAATGCACCGTTTTAAGTGTACAGTTCAATGAACTTTGATATATCTTCGTGTGTAATAATCACTATAAATAAGATACAGAACATTTCTATCACCCCAAATTTCCCTCATGTCCTTTTTTTGTTTTCCTTATGCCTTTTTGTAGTAACCCCCATCCCCACTCCCAGCCTTGGGCAATTATTAATCTCTTTTCTGTCACTGTAGATTAGTTTTGCCTGTTCCAGAATTTCATGTAACTGGAATCACACAATATGTACTCTTTTGTGTCAGGCTCCTTTTGTGGAGGCTAAAGCTTTTGAGATTCATTCATATCATTGTGTGTGTCAGAGACTTGTTCCTTTCTATTGCCCAGTACTATTCCATGGAGTGGATGCCCCACAATTTATTCACCAATTGATGGGCATTTTCTTTCCAGTTTGGGGCTAATATGAAAGAAGCTGCTATGAAAATTCTTGTACAAAAAGACTTGTACTGGGTCATAGAGTAGCTTTAACTTTATTAGAACTGCTAAACAATTTTCCAAAGTGATGGATTGTACCATTTTACATTCCCACCAGCAATGGATGAGATCCAGTTTCTATGCATCCTCGCCAACACTTAGTACTGTCAGTCTTTTTAGTTTTAGCCATTATAGTGGGTGTGTACTGACATTTCATTGTGGTTTTAATTTGCATTTCCTGGAAGACAAATGACATTGAACATCTTTTCATGTGCTAATTTGTATATCTTCTTTTGTGAAATGTCTATTCAAATCGTTTGCCAATGGTTTGTTTGTCCTATTATTGTTTTGAGTTCTTTATATATTCTAGATACAAGTCTTTTGTCAGATATATAGCAAATATTTTATCCTAGTTCATGGCTTGGCTTTTTATTTCCTTAATGGTATCTCTCAAAGAGCAGAATTTGTCAAGTTTTTCTTTATGATCCATGCTTTCTGTGTCCTAAGAAATCTCTGCCTACCCTCAGGTCCTGAAGATTTTCTTCTGTGTTTTCTTCTAGAAATTTAACTTTTACATTTAATTCTATGATCTATTTTGAGTTAAAATTTCTATGTGGTATAAAGTAAGGGTTAAGTTTCTTTTTTTTTCCTATAATGGATATTCAGTTGTTCTGGCACCATTTGTTTGAAAATATTAATATTTCCCCCATTGAATTACTATAGTACCTTTGTCAAAAAAAAAAACTGATAAAATGAACCTAACTAAAAAAATCAATTGATAATATATTTGTATGTCTATTTCTGGACTCTGTTCTATTCCATTGATGTATGTGCCTATCCTAATGTCAATACTGCACTGTCTTGGTTACTGTAGTTATAGTAAGTCTTGAAATCAGGTAGGATAAGTTCTCTTTTCTTCTTTTTTTCAAAATTGTTTTGGCTATTCTAGGTCCATTGCATTTCCTATACATTTTAGAATCAGCTTGGTAATTTCTAGAAAAAGAAGCTTGTTTGAATTTTGGTTGAGATTAGGTTGATTCTATAGGTCAATTTGAATAGAATTGACATATTATCAATGTACATGGCCTGTCTCTTCATTTGTTTAGATTTTTTACATTTCTCTCAGCCCATTTTGTAGTTTTCAGAATACAGAGTTTGCATATACTTTGTTAAATTGGTCCCTAAGTATTTCATGTTTTTGATGCTCTTATGAATTCATTGTTTTTTCAATTTCATTTTCCAATTGTTCATTACTAACTTACAGAAATAGAATTGATTTTCATATGTTGACCCTGTATCCTGTGACCTTGTTAAATTCAATTATTAGTTCTAGAAAGTCTTTCTAGATCTCTTGGGATTTTCTATGCACGTGATCGTGTCATCTGTAAACAATGACAGTTTTTCTTCTTCCTTTTTACTCTCTATGCTTTTTATTTTTTAATTTTTTCATTTCTTATTGCACTGACCAAGATCTCTAGGACAATGTTGAATAGAAGTGGTGAGAGCATAAATCTTTGCCCTGTTCCCTATCTTAACTCATTGATTTTTAGAACTTTTTAAGTGTAAGCATTTAACACTATACATTTCCCACTAAACATTGCTTTAGCTGCAAACAACAAATTTTTGATATGTTGTGTTTTCATGCAGTTCAAAACATTTTCTAGTATCTCTTGTGATTTCTTTTACACATAGGTTATTTAGAAGTTTCATCTTTAATTTCCAAATATTTGGGGATTTTCATTTGCTGTTGACTTCTAATTTAATTCTGTGTGTTCAGAGAACATACTCTGTATGATTTCAATCCATTAAATATATTAAAAACTTGTTTTATGGCCCAGCCTATGGTCTATCTTGGTGAATGTTTGAAATGCACTTAAAAAGTGTTCTATAAATGTCAATTTTGTTCAGTTGGTTGATAGTGTTGGTCAAGTGTTTAATATCCTTATTGATTTTTCCATCTATTCTTTCTATCAATTACTGAGAGAGGAGTATTGAAATATACAATAATAATTATGAATTTCAGTATTTCTCTTTTCCCTTCTGTCAGTTTTTACTTTATGTATTTTGAAGCTCTGTTATTAGGTGCATATATACTTATAGTTGTTATATTTTCTTGATGAATTAATCCTTTTATCATTGTGAAATATCTTTTTAGCTCTGGTATTGTCTTGAGCCTATTTCATCTGATATTAAATAACCATTCCAGCTCTCTTACAATTAGTGTTTTCATGGTATACTTTTTTACATCTCTTTACTTTGAACATATTTGTATCTTTATGCATTTCTTTTTTTTTTTTTATAATTTTATTTATTTTTTCCCCCAAAGCCCCAGTAGATAGTTGTATGTCATAGCTGCACTTCCTTCTAGTTGCTGTATGTGGGACGGGGCCTCAACATGGCCGGAGAAGCAGTGCGTCGGTGCGCGCCTGGGATCCGAACCCGGGCTGCCGGCAGCGGAGCGCGCGCACTTAACCACTAAGCCACGGGGCCGGCCCTAAAGTGCATTTCTTTTTTTTTTTTTTTACATTTTTTACTTATTTATTTATTTATTTCCCCCAAAGCCCCAGTAGATAGTTGTACGTCCTAGTTGCACATCCTTCTAGTTGCTGTACGTGGGACGCGGCCTCAGCATGGCCAGAGAAGCGGTGCGTCGATGCGCGCCGGGGATCCGAACCCTGGCCGCCAGCATCGGAGCACGCGCACTTCACCGCTAAGCCACGGGGCCCGCCCATAAAGTGCATTTCTTTAAGACAGCATATATTTGAGTCTTCCTTCTTCATCTAGTCTGATAATCTCCTTTTTAAATGGTGTTCAGAATATTTGCATTTATATAATTATCAACATAGTTGGATTTAAGTATACCATCTTGCTATTTGTTTTCTATTTATACCATCTGTTTTTTTATTCCTTTTCCCCTCTTTTCCTGCCTTTTCCTTGTCCTGCCTTAATAAAAGAATGTTGAGTAGTTTTTAGTATTCTATTTTATCTCCACTATTGGCTTATTAGCTTAATCTCTTAGTTTTATTTATTTATTTATTTATTTTATAATTTTATTATTTATTTTTTCCCCCAAAGCCCCAGTAGATAGTTGTGTCATAGCTGCACATCCTTCTAGTTGCTGTATGTGGGATGTGGCCTCAGCATGGCCGGAGAAGCAGTGCGTCGGTGCGCACCCGGGATCCGAACCCCGGGGCCACCAGCAGCGGAGCGCCCGCACTTAACTGCTAAGCCATGGGGCTGGCCCTCTTTGTTTTATATTTAGTGATTGCTCTTGTGGTTACAACATGCATTTTCCCTTATCATGATACGTATTTCACTTATTATTCACATATATTATAACACTTCATATATAACAGGGGTTGTCAAACTACAGCCTTCAGGCCAAATCTGGATTACCACCTGCTTTTGTAAATAAAGTTTTATTGGGACACAACCACAGCCATTCATTTGCATATTATTTATGGCGTATTGTGCTACAATGGCAGAGTTGAGTAATTGCAACAGAGACCACTAGCCTGCAAAGCCTAAAATATTTACTATCTGACCTTTTACAGAAAAAGTTTGCCAACCTCTGATGTACAGTGTAAGTACCTTAAACAGTATATTTCTGTTTTTCCTCTTTTCTTCAAATATTTTTTTTGCCCTCCCTCCCTTTTCTGGAACTTCAATTACAAACATATTAGACCATTTGATATTCTTCCACGTCATTAAATTTTTTGTCAGTCTTTTTTTTTTTAACTTCAGTTCAGATGATTTCCATTGCTATATCTTCACATTCATGGATTATTCTTCTACAGTTTGTAATCTGCTATTAAACCCATCTAATGAATTTTTAATTTCAGATATTGTATTTTTTGTTTCTAGAAATTTTATTTGATAATTTTTTATCTTCTGTTTCTCTCAATATGTTCATATTTTTCTTTAAATCTTTGAGTATATGTATAATAACTGTATTTACATCCTTGTTGGCTAAATCCAGCATCTCTCATTTCTGAGTCTGTTTCTATTGACTAAATTTTATTTTGATTTTAGGGTGACATTTTTTTTTTTTGCTTTTTCACATGTCTAGTAATTTTTCATGGAAAGAAGGACATTGTAAATATATGTTTTTGAGTGTCTGAATTTTATTGTCTTTCTTTAAAGACTTTTAAATTTTGGTTTACTTGTTAGTTAAGTTGCTAATGGATCAGCTTGATGATTTTGAGGCTTGTTTTTGAGCTTTGGGGCGGTTCTAGAGTGATCTTTACTGTTTAATTAGGTTAGTCCTACACTAAAATGTTACTCTCCTGGGGTCTCTACTAAATGCCTGGATCTTCAGCAAAGAATCTTTACTCTGGCTGGTCAAAACTTAATTGTCTCTTCAACCCTATGTGAGCTCTGGGAATTTTTCTGCTCACAGTTCCCCAATTGTTCTTTACCCGGACTCTTGAAGTTTCCCCTTACACATGCACAAATTAGTGTTCAGCACAGACTCTAGAATAGTCCTGTGCAGATTTATTGATCTCTTTACCTATGTAGTTGCCTCCTCTGGTACTTTGCCCCACAACTTCTAGATACCTCAACTCCTGGACACCAACTCTGTCTGTTCAGTCCAGTTTGATTTCCCCTCCCTGTGTCACAATCCAGAAAGCCAAAGTGATAATAGGCCTACCTCATTTGGTTCTCTTCTCTTTAGGATCACAGTCCCACTTTCCCTGTTTTCATTGTCTGAAAACAGTTTTTTCATGTATTTTGTCCAGTTTTCTAATTGTTTATAGCAGAAGGCCAAGTCTAGTACTAGTTATTCCAACATGGCAAAAGCCCAAGATTTTACTTTTATAGTTTTCTAATTTTACTTTTGCATTTTACAGATATATAATATCATCTGCAATAACAATAACTGTTTCATTCTTTCCATTATTCATACTGCATATTTAATTATCTTGCCTAATTCATTGGCTATTACTTCAGGACAACGTTAAATAATAGTATTGATATTTTCCTGGTATTTTTCCCTAAGGGTAGATGGGAAAACATTTTAAAGAGATAATAACCAGAGTTCATGAAAGTGTTGAAGGAAAAGGGCACTGTCATATAGTGTTGGTGAAGATATAAGTTGATATAACGTTTTGGGAAAGTAGTCTGTCTAGCAGACTACTTTCTGCTTTTAGCAACTCCATTTCTAAATCAAATTATTTCACAAATGCTCAAGAATCGACGAGCAAAGTTACTTGTTGCAGCATTATTTATAATAGAAAAAATTGTAAAGTCATGACCCATTACCGTGTTTCAAATGAAAACAGAGGAATTATTAGATTTTAACTGACAGGATATGATAGTAAACAATTGGGTATTAATTTGATTCTTCTCTAGCAATATTCCCAGATGTCTTGTTTCAGAAGTTGTCTCACATAACCTTGAATGTATTCTACCTCTGTTAGTGTAGTATCCCTGGTTTGTCTGTACTCAGGAGACATGGTCATATAAGGACTCAGCAAAATCTGGGTCTTTGGGCACATAATGAGAATGTGAAGACCCCAATCTCTAGCCAAGTAATTCAATCTTTTTTATATAATCATTTCTGGGAGGTTTGGGATTTTGAAGCCTATTATTAGCTAGAACCTGGATTACATTAAACATGGAAGAAACTTCATTATAGACATAACTCCTTGAGCACTAATTTATTATTGTGCTCTTCATCTCTCTGTATGTTCATATTTATAAATTCTATACAATACTAAATTGTAGTTAATGCGTTTTAAAAATAACTGCTCAGCCAGTTCGATACAGTTAGCACTAATGAGAGCTGACTTAGCAGATTGTATGTTCCTGAATCTGAGAGGCCTTGCTAATCTATTTGTGTTTCTAGGCCAGGATCTCACTTTCTGTTATTATTTTATGTTCTGCTGAATGATTTTGATCCATAATGACTTATCACAGGTGTGCAAATGTTAAGGCTGAAGTTACTACAAGAGTACTAAATAAAATTATTACTTTAGATGTTAAAATCGATGTTTTACAGTGGCTTGAACCAGGAAAACACCTTCAAAAAACTGATCAGCTGTTAATTCGAGTTTAGTGGAAGACTTCTGACATCATGAAAGTTATCATAAAAGTTATTGTAGCCTGAGAACAAATGACTCACAGCTATCTGAATGAGCAAAGTTGAAAGAAACTTTTGCCTGGAGGCATGCCAGGACTTCAGGAAATATGAAGGAAAAAAACACCTACAATATAACAACATCAGAAACTATGCTTTAGTGATATGATGACCTTAATTGCACTGATTCCATTAAAGTTCCTGTTTGTAAAAATGTGTTATCCCTGCTAAATAGAATATTCTTGAATGGGCTATAGTTGGAGCCCTGGAGAGTGTCATAAATTAGGAATAAATGACTCTTGGTCACACATAATAGAAATCCAACTTAAATTTAAGCAGAAAAGGAAATTTATTGTCTCACATAACTAAAAATCCAGAGGGAGCATTGGCTGTAGGCAGAGCTGGAGCTAGGAGTTAAAATAATGTCATCAGGACTCTTTCTAAAACAGTTTTGTCTGGCTTTCTTCTGTGTTAGCATCATTTCTAGGTGGGCCTTCTCACTTATCGAAGATAACATTTTGCATTTCTAGGCTTATATGATTCTTAAGACCCATGTTCTCAGGGAGTGAGACCTTCATCTGTAGCTTCCATGACACACCCCAAAGAAGGACTCTGATAGTGTAGGTCATGTGTCCATGGGGTCAGGAGGCCAAGGGATGAAGAGCATCACCAGACTGTGGAAGGCAGGTCCCAAAAGCAAAAGAGGAATCCTATGCTGAGGAAGCGAAAGGGATGCTGTGCATTCAAAAGACAGCAGAGGTCCAGCTATAATAATAAAGGGAAGGAGGCACATGTAAAAAGTACACCTGAAAGGTTATGAGTGAAATAACTTGATGCCTGTGATTCAATTTGTAAATATTCTTGGGGGGAAAAGTGGAGGCAGATGGAAGACACAAAATTGACAAAAGTGATCAATGTTAAAACTGGGTCATAAGTACATGAGCATTTCTTTTTTTTTTTTCCCCAAAGCCCCAGTAGATAGTTGTATGTCATAGTTGCACATCCTTCTAGTTACTGTATGTGGGACGCGGCCTCAGCATGGCCAGACAAGTGGTACGTCGGTGCGCACCCAGGATCTGAACCTGGGCTGCCAGTAGCAGAGCACGCACACTTAACCGCTCAGCCACGGGGCTGGCCCTAATGAGCATTTCTTGTATTATGAACTCTGCTTTGGTGAGTGTTTAAAATTTTGTGTAAAACTTTAATGACAAAAAACACCAACAATAACAGCAACAAAATAAATTCAGTTTCTAATTGACTACGATTGTCTACAGGAAGTAAAAGGTAAGAGAGATGCTAAGAGGGAAGATTATATGTCATTTGTCCAGAAGGCAAGTCTCAGGATAGATCCTTTTCTTAGAAAGCTAATTTATCTATTTTTGGTTCTAGAAACATTATCAGTCAGGGTCTACTCAGGAAAACAGAAACCACTCTGGGTATTTGAAAGAGAGGGAATTTAATATATGAAATTGGTTCCAAAAGTCTAATAAGGGCTGGAACAGCAAAAGGGGAAAGAGGGGCCAGGGGGAGCTAGAGGAAGGATTCTAATCATAGATAGAAGCTTCTATGCCCCTGAGCTGGAGCCCACAAGTCTGTGCCAGCTGCTGTACAGTTGGAATTGCTGTCACAGTCAGTTCTGGATATGCCAAGGAAGTACCATTTCTATCAAAGATAGAAAATCCAAAGGATAGAAAGTCTACTGGAGTCCAGAATCACCCTACTCCTGCTGCCACTGCACCAACAGCCAGCAGCCACCAGCAATTGCTGCATTTCCACTGCCCAAAGCAGGCAACTTCTTTTCCTTTTTCTGATCTCCTATTAGTGCCTTCTATTGATAAAATCTAACAAGAAGCCAGCTGCAAGGAAGGAAGCCTGGGACATATCATTTGCAGAATTGTGATTCCATCAGTAGAGAGTAGGGTAGAGTGTGGCAGGTGTTGAGCTGAGAGACAACAGGTAAATGACCAGCATAGTCCACCGTTTTGGCTACTTGGCATCTACACGAATCACTCTTCCCATATTTAAAATTCTAAACAACAAGTTCATGAGTCTGCGTTATAATATGCAACTATTTTTCATACAAACAAGGACATTCTCACCTCTCCCCAATTTGGGTGATGTTAATTCTTCTTTTAGGTCAGTCACAATCCAACTTAATGGAACCATGCAATGTTTTCCTGGGGCAAGCATTCCTATCTTGGGAGCTAAGACCTCTGCAGGGACAGAAAACAAAAATTCTGTAAGTGGGTTATTAGAGGTAAAAGTGAAAGGAGGCACTGCCACTTTCATCCCTTGATTTCCAGAAGTAAGTATTCTATCTATGAAAAAAATAGCATCATATATTGGTCAGTGATTAAAAGCACATACCACATCCATTTGGGTAGCACCCCAGTCTCTCAAGGTATCCTCTCTCAGATGGAGCCATAATGGAATATTCAGTTGGTTATTCTACCATTTTATCAGGCGAGCTGCTTCTTGGTGATGGAGTACATGGCAAGCTTCATGGTGGCTAGGGAAGGAGGTCAGCTGACATCCACAGAACAGGTCATCTTGTCTACCTGATTTCTGAGAACTTCCTTTGCAGTAGGTACCCTTTATTAAGCATTCACACAGGACACTAAAACCTCATACCCTGTGCCCATTCCAAGAGGAATATCCACCTGCCTCTTCCCCATATGCCTTTTGGCTACCATTCCTTCTTTCTGGTTCTTTCTAAATCCTTGACCATTTGGCCAACTTGTTAGTTGTCCATTGTCCATGAATCAGAGTAAAATCTTTACGTGTGTCTATCTCTATGTCCATGCAAAGCAGACAACCAGAGGCCCACTGGGGAGATTTCCCTTCCCCATGTCTTTCACACACTCGTGATTGGAATTGCGATGTTTGAGCCATCCACTTCCAGCTGGTGCCAGCATATTGTGCAGAACCATGTCTAAATCAGACCTTAACTTTTTCTTCCTCAGTCAGCTAGTTGTAGGGAGCTCACCATGGGGCCATATGTGTGAGTTGAGGGAAAGCAGCAAGGTACTAGGAGTAGGTGCTGTGGGAACTGTGCCACCTGCTCATGAACTTATTTGTGGATTCAGGACCTGTTCAGTCCAATCTTGTACATAGCACTTCCTCTTGATGATGGAGTGCTGCTGCACATGCCCAAATGTCTCATCTGGTACATTAGTAACACCCATGACAGGCAACTCAGGCATGGCCACTTGGTGTCCCATGGTCGGCGTCAAGCTCTAAGCAAGGCTGGTAGCATTCCAAAAGCTTTTTTTCAAAAGGAGAATAGTTATCTGCTGGAGAGGTATGATGGTTGATTTTATATGACAACCTGACTGGTCTACATTGTACCCAGTAATTTGGTCAAACATTATTCTGGGTGTTTCTCTGAGAATGTTTTTGGATAAGTTTAACATTTAGATCAATAGACTAAGTAAAGCAAAGTGCCCTCGCTAATGTGGGTGGGCCTCATCCAATTAATTGAAGGCCTGAATAGAACAAAAGGCTGACCCTCTCTTGAATAAGAGGGAATTTCCTCCTGCCTGACTGCATTGAGCTGGGACGTTTTTTTTCCTCCTGCCTTTGGACTCAGAACTGAAACATTGACTCTTCCTGGGTCTTGAGCTTGCCAGCCTTCTGACTAGAACCACACTATTGGCTCTTCTGGTTCTCAGGCCTTCAGACTTGGACTGGAACTACACCATCAGCTCTCCTGGGTCTCTAGCTTGCCAACAGCAGATTTTGGGACCTGTTAGCCTCCATAGTCACGTGAGCCAATTCCTTATAATAAATCTCCTTTTATATATTATATGCATCCTATTGCTTTCATTTCTCTGGAGAAGCCTGACTAATATAAGAGGTCATGGATTTTCTTCCAAATTTGGGCTGTCATTGCCCTATTTGGGCTTGCCAGAGCCTCCGTACAGCATCCCCTATTTACCATAGACCTCTAACATCTTTGGAGTTGCTGTGTCATCAGGGCTATGTAGCAGAGCAGTTTGCACTGCAGCCTGGACCTTTTGCAGAATCTTTTCTTGCTCTGGGCCAGTTAAAACCGGCCATCTTATGAGTTATTCGGTATATAGGTTGGAATAGCACTCCAAATGAGGTATATAGTTACCTCAAAAATCAAAAGATTCCTACAACTTATTATCTCTCTTTTTATGGTGGATGGTACAAGGTACAGCAGTTTGTCTTTTGCTTTGGATTGAGCTAATCCCAACATATCCCAGATCATTTGACTCCTAAAAATTTCAGTGAGGAACCAAGACCCTCAATCTTTTTTTTTTTTTTTGTGAGGAAGATCAGCCCTGAGCTAACATCTGATGCCAGTCCTCCTCTTTTTTCTGAGGAAGACTGGCCCTGAGCTAACATCCGTGCCCATCTTCCTCTACTTTATGTGGGACGCCGCCACAGCATGGCTTGACAAGCGGTGCATCGGTGCGCGCCTGGGATCCGAACCAGCGAACCCCGGGCCGCCGCAGAGGAACGCGCGCGCGCACTTAACTGCTTGCACCACCGGGCCGGCCCCAAGACCCTCAGTCTTCATGGTGTTTGTCTCCCACCTTCTAGCATGCATCTATCTTAGTAAGGTATCTAGGATACTTGCTACTTTCTGCTCATTATGTCCAATCAGCATTATGTCATCAATGTGGTGAACTGTTGTCCCTGACAAGTGAAAGCAAACTGCTGCTTGTGTATCTTGCTCATCCATATAGAGACAAAAGCATCTCTGCAAGTCAATGGCTGTATTCCAAGTGCCAGGTTCTATGTAGATTTGCTCCAATAGGAGGATCACATCTGGAACAACAGCTACAATGACAATTACCCACTGATTAAGTATACTGTAATCTACAGTCAGTCTCCAAGACCCATCCACCTTGTGCAGAGGCCAAATAGGCAATTAAATTGCAGAAGTGATAGGAATCACCACCCTAATATCTTTGAAGCCTTTGGTGGTGGCACTAATCTCTGCATATCCCCGAGAGATGCAGTATAGGTTTTGGTTTATCCTGGTAGAGAGGGGAGGTTAAGAGCTTCTGTTTGTTTCTTTTACCATAATAGCCCTTACACCATAATCAGGGAGCAAATGTGGGGCTTCTGTCAGTTGCTAAGTAGGACTTTTTGGACCTGTACTTCAGAAACTGTGGAAATAGCCATAGGGTGAGATAGACTCAGACCAGAACTCCATTAATCACTTGACCTCAATAAGCCCCTATTTTGGTGGATCACAGTGGTCTTTGGGTACCTGGGGTTTAGTAGCAGTTCAGAACGAATGTCTAGCAATCCCTCAAAGATCTAGATCTTTCCCTTTTCCCAGTGTTCAGTCATCCTAGGAAATGGCTTCATTTAGATTCATTTAGCAACGACTTACTAGGACATTATTTTGGTCCCTTTGAGGAAGACTTCAAGGAAGTTTTCCAGTATGCACTTGTGGTAGTGTAGCGTCCTTCTTCAATCAAAGGTTCTATAAATTCATTTCCATATATTGGCTTAGATCTGAGGTATGGATGACAGGCTTTCATGCTCCAATATAACCAACCAAGTCAGATTCCTGCTCAGTAGACCTAGAGTTTCTGTTTCTTTGTTTTTGCTTTAGTTTGTTGGTTGGTTTTTTGGTTATGTAGATCAATTAATACTTTAGTAAACTATTCATCTAGACAGTTCCTAGAGACAACATGAGCAACTAGCCATCACCAAAGATCCACCCCTCCTGTACATTATGGTAATTGTGCACACATTGTCTCTGGCGTTTAACCACTGTCACTCAGCCTTTGCCATGCTGGGATTTCGTCATCCCCTTTTTAGTGAGGCCATCTGCTTTTGTCATCCCCATCCTACAGATGACAGCCACAATATCTTAGTGAAGGAAGTATCCTCTGGACATTTGGGTTTTTTCCCCCACATTATGCCAGAAGTTCTGACACCTCAACCTCACTGAATATAGTCTACCCCTGAGTTCAAGTTGCAGTCAGCCAGTGAAACAAATTTTTAGAGCCATTTCCAAGTGATTGAACTGACACACAAAATCCAGAATCTCTGGTAAGTGCACCCATATCAATAAATTCAGCCTGTGTCAGCATTCTATCCCTCAGAATCCAGTATCAAACATATTCTCATGCTTGTGCCAAGGTAAATTAGAAAAATGTTGCAGGATTTTTGATGTATAAATTATCTCCTCCCGCATGATATTTTTGCATTTCCCCCCCTGGAAAATACTGGGACCTGACTCTGGTTATGGTTTGGTGGCAATGAAGGGTGGTGACCTGTGTCTGGAAGAAAACTGGCATCCCCTTGCAAGGCAATCGCCTCAGGTGAGTTATTACAGAGTCTACAAGAAAAGGGAGGCTAATCTCTCCAGGCAGAGAAGGAGATGCTACTTCTCTGGCAAGGGAGGGTCATAGGAATTTAGAGGTTCAAGGTTCTCAGATTGTCTGAATCTGTTCAAATGTTCCCATTCCAAGTCTCAGGGTCTTCTTCACATAAGAGACTTGGTCAGGATGTAAATCAACTTATGTTGTAATTTTGCAACCCATACAATTACCTTCAGGGCCTAATTTTTTACGTATCCACCCTGTGACTTCACAAATAGGTTCCTTTAGGGCCACTGTCACAGTTCTTGGTTCTCTGATGGTGACTTGAACTGAGAGTTTAAAGCCTGGAGCTTGTCATGTTTCTGTAGGTGTTGTAGCACAGTCTGAAGCAACTAGCCTCCCAAGTCCTTGTAGTCATCATTACTATCATGATGGTCAAATGCAGCAGCCACTTCGTCTCCCAAAGCCTTGCCTTCAATAGGATGTCATCCTAAGCAAACGCAGGTGATAAGGTAAGTGATCATAATGCCACTACATGACAGATTACCAGTATTTCCATTTTTCATTGGCAGTAAGGCCATCACTCTGTTCAAGCTCAAAAAGTCAGCAAACCATTCGCAAAATTTTGTCTTGGAGAGTCTATTTCCCAGGACCTTTTCTGTCACCAAGATTATATAGTAAGAGTCCTATTCGGAAAACAGAAGCCATTCTAGACATAGGTCATTTAATACAGGAAATTACAAGGATGTAGGAAGGCCTGGAAGAGCACAAATGAGGATGGGGGCTAGAGAAACAAAAAGAAGGAAATGATACTCAGAGATCACAAGCTGCTAATGCCCCTTGAAGCTGGAGCCCACAAGCCTATACCTGCTGCCGCACTGTTGGAGACAGTTGAAGAGGTGGAACCACCAAAAAGATTCTGCATCTGCCCGAGATGCTGTGGTCCAGAATCATCCAACCCTGCTGCTACTCCAGCTACCACCAGCAACTGTCAGAACTAGCAGCTGGAAATTTCCCTCTTCCTCTGGTCTTCTGATCTCCCACTAATGACCCATTTAGCATATTCTACAGGAAGCCAGTGATGAGAGATCCTGGGTAATGTAGTTTGCAGACTCCCAGCTCCATCAGAATAGAGCAGAATAGGGACCAGCCCGGTGGTGTAGTGATTAAGTTCGCGCACTCCATTTTGGCGGCCCGGGGTTCGCTGGTTCAGATCCTGGACACGGACCTGCGCACCACTCATCAAGCCATGCTGAGGTGGCATCCCACGTAGAGCAAATAGAAGGATGTACAACTATGACATACAACTATGTACTGGGGCTTCAGGGAGAAAAAAGGAAAAAAGGAGGAAGATTGGCAACAGATGTCAGCTCAGGGCCAATATTCCTCAAAAAAAAAAAAAGAAAAGAAAAGAAAAATGGCAGCTTTTCCTGCCTGCCGATTGCTGTAGTCTGTCAATGAAACAGTTTCACCAGTAGAAATCCACTGAATATTTATTGAGTATCTACTATGGTTCAAGCTCAGCTTGTGCTGTGATACTTTTGTGACTTAAGTGAAAAGTATAGATGAGAGTAGATTAAAAATCAGATATACATTTTTATATTAACTACTGTAATTCTACCACATTTCCCCCATCTTCATCATTTTCACAAATAATTATATTTTACGTAGAGATCAAAGGCATCTGAAATGAGCTCCCATATGAGCCCCTTCCCTGAGATATCTGTACACTTTTTCACCCCCTCTTCCTGTTGCAAAGAAGGTACCCTCTCCTCCCACCCCTCACTGATCCTTTCTAACGATAACCATTTTAGTTGTGTTCTCAATCTCATCCCTTCTTGCTTCACTGGAAATTTATTTCTTCAGTTTATTTTTTTCTTTTTCAGTCTTGATCCCACTTCCCCTACTGTCACTTCCTCCCTCATTCTCTCTTTCCCTGTACAGCAAAACTCTTTGAAAAGAGTTGTGTGCACTTTTCTCCTATGACTTCTCTCATCTCATTCTCCCTTAAATCCACTCTAACACACACACATATCCCACTGATAGATCCAGCGGTCAACTCTTGGTTCTCATCTAACTGTAACTAGCACAATTGATCATCCCTTGTTCCTTGAAACACTTTCTTCACTTACAGGATATGTGTTTCTTCCTTTCTTTCTGGCTTTCCTTTCAGGTACCTTTGCTTATTCCTTATCATCTCCCTGACCTCTAAATATGGGAATGCCAGGGACTCATCTTTAGTCTGAGTGGCCAGCCTCCTTTGGTAATCACATCTAATCTCATGACTTTAAAGACCTTCTGTATGCTGATGATTCCCAATCTTATATCCCTAGCCTAGATCTATTTCCTCAACTCTACTCATATATTCAGCTGCCTACTCTTTATCTTTCATTGGATGAATAATAGGACACGTTAATCCTAACAGGTCCAAAACTGAGCTCCAGATATCAGCCCTCACAGTCTGTTCCTCTCCTACTCTTTCCCATTTCAATACATGGTAGCTCCATTCTGCCAGTACTCAAGCCATAAACCTTGGGGTCATTCTTGATTGTTCTCTGTCTCTTCCCTGCCATATGCTTGTTCCCTAGTTGTTGTTGTTCTGTGTGTATGTGTGTGTGTGTGTGTGTGTGTGTGTGTGTGAATTCCCTTTTCCCTTTTATCTATTGGAGTCTTTTCATTAAACCCCTTAAACTCACTCTTAATCCTATCTTGAAATTACATCCTCCTTTTTAGGGCTGGAGTATACAGCACTAGGAATTCGGCTGCCAATGTGAGGTATTTCACTTTAGGGAATAATCTTGTGACTACCCTTTGACACAGTCTGCTGCTGATGTCATTCTCTACAGCTCTCAGCCTTTTCTTTCAGAGGTCCTCTGTTGCTCCTTCCGCTTGTCAAAGGCAGTGCTCAAGTCTCTCCAGTCAGGAGAAGATAATTTTCTACTTTGCTTTCACTGTTAAATATCCTCTCACGCCCTATCAACTCTCAGTTAGAAGCCTGTTTTAAAAAATTTGCACACAGTGACTACTGTTTGCAACTCTTAACAATACCGATGCTCACTTAGAACTTCTACAAATTGCCTGGAAAGCAAATTCTTATTGAAACTTAAAATAAAAGAAAAAATTCTGTGTTTTCCCTCAAGGAGTTAACTTTTTACTAAAACTTTTAAGAATAGAATTAAAGTATTTGTATAACACCTTTATGTCTGGAAAAGAACTGGCAATGACTGGGACATCAATTAATCATTCATCTATGAAACAAACTTTGTTTGCTTTCAGGGTTAGGAGTAGATTTTAAAGAAAAGTTGCACTAATAATTAAGATGGAAGTTACCAAAAAAATTCAGTCTTCAGAAATAACGTATAAATTGGGATTCTCTATTCACAAGTAAAAGGTAAGCCAACTTAATTGGCTTAAGGAAAAGGGCATTTATTGGCTCAAGTAACTGAAAAGTTCAAGTATAAATATAGCTTAAGGTATGGCTGGGTCTGGGGCTGGAGTTGGCAAAAGATGGCCTGTAGCTGTTTGGTAAATAAAGCTTTATTGGAACACAGCCGTGTCCATTCCTTCTCATCTTGTCTGTGGCTGCTTTTGTGCTACAGTGGCAGAAGTGAGTAATAAAGTGGAATTGAGTAGTTGTGAGAGAGACCTGTGGCCCACTACAATGTGTGAGTTTTTTCCCCACACCAAGCGATTCTCCAACACTAATTCAATTCAATTCTGATGTTTTCTACCTGGAGATAGTATCAGATTCCACAGGTTAAGGGTTCAGTCCCACAGGACTGCCCATTTCAGATGCCAATCTCAAGTCCAGGTTGTTACCTGTGCTTCTGACTGACTGGCTATAAATCAGAGATTCCCACAACCCCCTCCTTGGGTTTGATTAATTTGCTAGAGTGGCTCACAGACCTCAGGAAACCAGAGCACTCATTCATAATAAAACTTACTAGATTACTGGTTTATTACAAAGGGTATTAAAGGATATGAGTCAACAGCCAGATGAAGAGATACATAGGGCGAGGTCTCCAACATAAGAGCCTCTGTCCCCATGGAGTTTGGGACTTGGCATGTGGATACATTCTGGTTCCCGAACCTGGAAGCTCTTCGAATCCCATTCTTTTGGGTTTTTATGGAGGTTTCATTGCATAGGCATGATTGATTAAACCATTGGCCATTGGTGATTGATTCAACCTCCAGCCCCTCTCCCATCCCCAGAGGTCAAGGTGTGGGACTGAAAATTCCAACCCTCTAATTTAATCAATCTGATCTAATATAATGGTTGGTTTCCCTGGCAACCAGTCCCGTGGCGCCACCCCCCCAATCTTTAGGGGATTTTCAAAAGTCACTTAATTAACATAAACTCGCTTGTGCTTGAAAGGGGCTTGTTATGAATAACAAGACACCCATTTCACCTTTAAGGCTCTGAGCATTTCAGGAACTGAGGACAAAATATGTTCCCATTGCTCTTATTGCTTAGGAACTTCCAATGGTTTTGGGAGCTCTGAGCTAGGAACCATGGATGAAATCCAAAATATATATATAAATCACAGTCTTACACTCACAAACCCTAAAATGTTTTCTGTCTGGCCCTTCACAGAAAAGAATGACCAACCTCTGGTCTAGGGAACAAAATGATGTTAGTAGGATCTGGCATTTCTCTGTTTCTCTACTCTGCTTTCCTCAGTGTTGGTCCTTTCTCATATAGGCTGTTTCCTCATTGTGGCAGAACATCTACAGTAGCTCCAGGCTCCCATCCTCACACCTGTGCAAGAGTGGTCTTCTTGTCCACATGTGCCAATAAAAATGCTAAGATTCACTTTGATTGAACCTCCTTTGCTTGCCTTGTTGTGTCCATCCCCAAACCAGTAACTGGCCATGAGAATGCAGTGCTCTGATTTGCAGGTCTAGGTCACAGGTTGACCTCTGGAGTGATGAGTCAAGTCAATACCTCCCAAATCATAAGAACCAAAAGAGATAAAGGAGTGATCCTCTTAAGGAGAGTTGGGAGAGCTATTACCAGAGAAAGCCATTGAGTGAGTAGAAGGAATAGTAGGAATAGAATAATGAATAAGCAGAAGGGAAATTATATAATAGGCTGGTAAACAAAAATGTCCACTGAAACAAAGTAACAGCTTTTAAATAGCAACAGCTTCTATTAATACAGAAATAAATGTTTTTCCCTTTTACCAATTCATTTTAAATCAAGATTTTAGGCCAACTATATGAAATTGGTCAAAAACAGTTGAATGTTGGCAATTTCATGCATTTTGTATTAGTTTCCTAGGGCTGCTGCAACAAAGTACCACCAACGGGGTGGCTTAAAACAACTGAAATTTATTCTCCCAGTTCTGGAGGCCAGAAGTCAGAAATCAAGGTGTTGGCAGGGCCATGCTCCCTTTGAAGGCTCTAGACGAGAATCTTTCCTTGCCTCTTCTAGCTTCTGGTGGCTCTAGGTATTCCTTGACTTGTGGCTGCATCATTCCAATCTCTACCTGTTTCTTCACATAGCTCTCTTTTCTTTGTGTATTTATGTGTCCCCCCTTATAGGTTGCAGAAGGAGCATGGCCCTGCTCACACCTTGATTTCAGATATCTAGCCTCCAGTCTGTGAGACAATAAATTTCTATTATTTTAAGTCACCCAGTTTGTGGTACTTTGTTACCACAGCCCTAGGAAACTAATACAGAGATTAAAAGGAAAAAACATATAAATACAGAATAAACATTTAATAAAAGTTAGCACTCATTTATAATAAAAATTTTTAACAAATTGGAAATAAAAGAGTACCCATCAAATTTCTATACTAAACATCATTCTTAATGGTGAAATTTTAGCAGCATTTCCATTCAGTCAATGATGCCTGTTATCATGGCTTCTATTCCATACTTTATGGGAGATCGTAGCCCATGCAATAGGATAAACACAAGAAATGAGATGAAAAATGGAAACAGATGAAATAAAACTGTCCTTATTTTCAGACATGTGATTATCTATAGAGAATATTCCAGAAACTCTTCAGATAAACTATTAGCGCTAATAGAGAGTTTAACAAGGTTTCTAGATACAAGATTAATATACAAATATCAATAGCAAGCCTAGAAACCAGTACAAATGCAGTAGAAAAAAAGTGCCCATTCACTATAGTGATAAAACCTATAAGCAGTAGAAATAAATATAACAAAAACGTGCAAGATCTTTCCCCCCCCCAAAGCCCCAGTAGATAGTTGTACGCCATAGTTGCACATCCTTCTAGTCACTGTATGTGGGACGTGGCCTCAGCGTGGCCAGAGAAGCGGTGCGTCGGTGCGCTCCTGGGATCTGAACCTGGGTCGCCAGCAGTGGAGCGCGTGCACTTAACTGCTAAGCCATGGGGCCAGCCCCATGCAAGATCTTAATAGAGAAAATAAGGAAACACTACTGAAGAATATGAAAGGAGATCTGAATAAATTGAGAATTATACCATGCTCATGGATGGTATGACTCAATATTATTAAGATGAGAGCTCTCCCATAAATTAATCTGTAAATTCAATTCAATTCCAGAAAAAAATCCTTATAGGATATTTTTTTCTTTTTTGAATTGAAACTTGATAAGCTTATCCTGATATTTATATGGAAGAACAAAAGACCAATCAGAATTTTTTTTTAAATGTTACTTGAAGAAGAACTGGGGTAGGGGGAGATGGGGAGATTCATTTTAAAGTTTTGGTGATTAATACTGTAAAGTATTGGTGCAGAGACAGGCAAATAGACCAACTGAACTGAACAGAGAGCTCAGAAATAGATCCACAAATTTATGGAAACTAGATGTATAACAGAGATAGCATTACAAATTAGTGGGGAAAGGACAGACTGTTCAATAAATAGTGCCAGAAAAATTGGTTATCTATATGAAAAAATTAGAATACTATATGCAAAATAAATAGTAGATTAAATCTCCAAAAGTGAAAAACAGAACTTTAAAAAATATCTTTGTGTCCTTGAGATAGGGAAGAATTTCTTAAACAAGATACAGAAAACACATGCCAGGGCCGGCCCCGTGGTGTAGCAGTTAAGTGTGCGCGCTCTGCTGTTGGCAGCCCGGGTTTGGATTCCGGGCAAGCACCGACGCATGGCCTTATTAGGCCATGCTGTGGCGGTGTCCCACATAAAGTGGAGGAAGATCGGCACAGATGTTAGCTCAGGGCCAGTCTTCCTCAGCAAAAAGAGGAGGATTGGCATGGATGTTAGCTCAGGGCTGATCTTCCTTACAAAGAAGAAAAAGAAAACACATGCCATCAATAGATTGATAAATTTGACTGTATTAAAACTAAAAGCTTCTTTTTAATGAAAACCACCTTAAATAAATTTAAAAAGACAAACCACAGAACGGCAGAAGATATTTGCAAGGTGTATAACTGATTAAGGATTAGTATATAGGATATATAAAGGATATCTATAAATCAATAAGAAAAAGACAACCCAATTAAAAAAATAAGAAAGGATACTGTGTAGATAGCATTATTGGCCCCAGTTCATCATCCCCTATTTATATTCACACCCTTTGTTGAGTGACTTTTCAGTTCTTCCTGCTAACAGAGCAGAGGATATTTCTTCTTTCTTTGACTTTGGATTTGGCCATGTGATTTGCTTTAGTCTCTTAGACTATGTAGATGTGACAGTCTGCCAGTTGCAGCCTAAGCCTTAAGAGGCCTCATATTTTTCCACTTGGCCTTTTGTACTTCTGCCATTGTCATGAGAAGAAATTGTCTAGGCTAGCCCACTGGTCCCAGGAGGAAGATGTGAGACCGTGTAATAACAAACCACCCCAGACAGGCTGTCCCGTCAACATCCAGCCTAAATCAGCTGACTCCTAGATATGTGAGTGAGCCCAGGCAAGATTAGCAGAGCTGCCCTGACAAGTCCAGCCTAAAGTAGCCAACCCACAGGCATGGGAGCTAACTAAATACTTATTATCGTAGAACATTGTTTTTGTGGTTAGTGTTACACAGTGTTAGTTAACAACATTGTAATGAGCAAGCAATTCACTGAATCATGATCAATAAACATTAAAACTTGTTCAGTCCATACAAATAAAATCAATGTTATAGCATTGCATATCCATAAGATTGGCAAAATTAACAAGTCTGCTAATACTAAGTGTTGGTAAAAATGAGAAGTGAAAAGTAATATATACTATTAGTGAGTGTGAGTGCACATTTAAAAACTAGGTGACGTGGTTCTGGCGATTGAGTTGCAAGTGTAAGTCCCCTGGATGAGGCATCCAGGAAAGCTTTTTTTTTTTTTTTTTGACTGATAAAAAAGAAGCTAGGCTGGGCTGGTGATTGCCTTTTGTCTTTTCCTCTTCTTCCTGCCAGGATTGTGGACATGAGGCTGGAAATGGGGCAGCCATTTGCAACATGAGGCATTTTAATTTCATTAATTATATTTTTCATGTATTAAATTCATTTGGTACCTCTTCCTTTTTTCCTGGTTTCTTTTCTTATAGGTAATAATAATAAAGCAAAGTAAAAGGACAATGGCTAACATTTGTGGAGTATTTACTACATGCCCAACACTGTTTTGAGTGCTTTATGTATATCAGTTCAGTCCTCACAATAATCCTATGAAATAAGTGCTGTTTTTGTTCCATTTTACAGATGAGGAAACAGGGATACAGAGGTTAAATAAATTGCCCAGGTTCACACAGCTATTAAGTGGGGGAGCTAGAATTCCAGATCAAGCTACTTGGCTCTAGTGTCTATGTTCATAACTGTATGCTAGTCTATATCAACTTTTATCTCTTTGACCATTTTAAATGTATTTAATAGTCTTATTTTTAAATGTATTTAATAGTCTATATTTAATAACTTATTTAATAGTCTATCAGATTTTTATTCTATTTTCTGAAATTCTTAGGGTTCTAATTCTCCTATTATGCCTGCTGGTTATTCTTCATAAAAAACAATTTCCTTCTGGGCCGGCCCCGTGGCTTAGCGGTTAAGTGCGCACGCTCCACTGCTGGCGGCCCGGGTTCGGATCCCAGGCCCGCACCGACGCGCTGCTTCTCCGGCCATGCTGAGGCTGAGTCCCACATACAGCAACTAGAAGGATGTGCAACTATGACATATAACTATCTACTGGGGCTTTGGGGAAATAAATAAATAAATAAATAAAAGAACAGTTTCCTTCTATGTTTTAACATTTTTTTTTTTGTGAGGAAGATCAGCCCTGAGCTAACATCTGCCAATCGATTCTCCTCTTTTTTTCTTTTTTCTTTCTTTTTTTTTTTTTTGCTGAGGAAGACTGGCCCTAGGCTAACATCTGTGCCCATCTTCCTCCACTTTATATGGGACGCCGCCACAGGATGGCTTGACAAGCGGTGTGTCGGTGCGTGTCCAGGATCCGAACTGGCGAACTCCAGGCCGCTTCAGCGGAGCGTGCGCACTTAACCACTTGCACCACCAGGCCAGCCCTGATGTTTTAATATTTTTGATTTATTCGTGCAGCAACATTGGCTGAGCATCTACTGTGTGCTCAAGTGCTGTTCAAGGAACTGGGGATACAAAAGTAAACAAAACCTTTGTTTTGCCAAGAGGCAAAATCTTTGCTCTCTTGGACCTTAAATTCTAGTAGGAGAAAACAGGCAATAAACAAATAAATAAGGGGATAGAGAGTGGGAGGAGTGCTTATATAGGATGGTAAAGGCAAGCCTCTCTGATAAGGTGACATTTGAGCAGAGACCAAAGATGTGAGAATGTGAGCTATGCGTATATCTGGGGGAAGAATTTCAAAGCAAAGGGAAAAGCGAGTACAAAGGCTGCATGGCAGGAACATGCCTTGAATGTTCAGGAATGAGCAGAGGTCCTTGTAGCTGGAATGCAGAGCATGAGGGTGGAGCAGAGGCTATGAGGGCAGAGAGGTACTGGGAGTGGGGAGATGCAGGTCATGTAGGGCCTTTTAGGTCATGAGAAGAACTTTGGAGTTGGATGGGGAACCGTTGGAGGGTTTTGCACAGAGGAGTGACATGATTTCACTTGTTTTAGAAGGGTCACCCTAGACTAAAGTTGCAGGGAGAGTAATTAAGAGGCTATTGATGATAGGTGATGGTGACTTGGATCAAGATGGTAACAGCAGGGGCCGGCCCGGTGGCGCAAGCGGTTAAGTGCGCGCGCTCCTCTGCGGCGGCCCGGGGTTCGCTGGTTCGGATCCCGGGCACGCACCGAAGTACTGCTTGGTAAGCCATGCTGTGGCGGCGTCCCATATAAAGTGGAGGAAGATAGGCACCGATGTTAGCCCAGGGCCGTCTTCCTCAGCAAAAAAAGAGGAGGATTGGCGGATGTTAGCTCAGGGCTGATCTCCTCACAAAAAAAAAAAAAAAAAGATGGTAACAGCAGTAGTAGACAGAAGTGGTAGAATTTTGGATTTATTTTGAAGGTAAAGCTAACAACATGGAGTCAAAGATGACTCTTAATGTTTTTGGTCTAAACAGCTGGAATGGAGTTACCATTTTCTGAGATGGATAAGACTGTAGGAAAGGCAGGTTTCAGATGAGGGTGAATGAAGAGTATGGTTTTGGATATGTTGAGCTTAGGATGCCTATTAAACATCTAAGTGGAGATGCAGGTAAACAGATACATGAGTCTGAGGTTCAGGGAAGAGGTTGGGGGCTAGATATGTAAATTTGTGAGTCATAAGCTCAAATATGGTATTTAAAACAATGAGAGTGGGTGGGCTCATCTAGGGAATGATACCAGTAGAGAAGAGGTCTGAGCCCTGAGGCCTGGGGCATTGCAGCTGTAGAGGAGGAAGAATTTTCCCTGACCCTCCTCCTGGCGGGGTCTGAAAATTAAACTGACAAAGACAGATTAACAGGAGAAACGCAAACAAATTTACTTAATATAAGTTTTACCTGACACAGAAGCCTTCATAAGGAAATGAAGACCTGAAGGAACAGTTAGACCTGAGTATTTTTTTTTTTTTTGGTGAGGGAGATCGGCCCTGAGCTAACATCTGCCAATCCTCCTCTTTTTGTTGAGGAGGACTGGCCCTGGGCTAACATCCATGCCCATCTTCCTCCACTTTATATGGGACGCCGCCACAGCATGGCTTGACAAGCGGTGCGTCGGTGTGCGCCCGGGATCCGAACCGGCGAACCCCCGGCCGCCATAGCGGAACGCGCACACTTAACCGCCTGCGCCACCGGGCTGGCCCCTAGGCCTGAGTATTTTTATGCTAGGTTTGATGAAGAGTCAACAGTCGTGGAGGAATATGGTAGGTTAAGGAGTATGAGGTAAGTTTAGTAAACTCGGGGAAACTCAGCAAAGCCTGTTTGTTCAGATTCTTCTCAGCATCCCTTTGTCTTCTGAGGTGAGGATGCTCCTTTCCTCTGGGTATAGGGAGAGCACCTCTCACATGAGGGTTTTATGACCTGTTGCAGGGGAGAAGGGAGGGGGAACACCTTCCTGCTCCTCCTGCTGTCTCAGACTCCTTCAATTCAAAATATTCCATATGCCAAGGTGCCATATTTTGGGCTAGCATGTTCTGAATCTCACAGCATTTAGAGATTAGGAAAATGAAGAACCAGCAAAGGAGACTGAGAAGGAGTGGCCAATAGGAGAAGAACTGTGAAGGAGTGGTGTCTTGGCAATCAAGTGAAGTGTTTAAGGATCAAGAGAGAGATCCACTGTGTCTGTAAAATGAGGACAAAGAAATGACCATTGGATCTGACAACACACAAGTTACTAACGATCTTAAAAAAATGGTTTTGATGGATGGGTTCAAGAAGGAATGGGAGAAGAAGTGAAGATGGCAAATGAAAACAACAAAACAAAAAACTCTTTCAATGAATTTTGTGTGAAGGAAACAGAGAAATGGAGTAGTAGCCAGAGGTAGATGTGAAATCAAGGGAAGGTTTTTATTTGCTTGTTTGTTTTTAAGATAAGAGGTATTAGATATGGTTGTTCGATGGTGGAAATGATCCACTTTGTATAAAGAGGGGAATGATTTTGCAGAGTTTATTTCCTACCTGGCTTGGGTTCTGAGAGCGTCCCTCCTGAGTAGTTTTGCATTTGCTTCTGCAGGGGGCCCCACGGGCACCACCAGCACAGGACCAATTTTCACGTTAATTTTTCAGCTTGAGGTTTCCCACACCAAGCAGGTAAATAAATTTGCACTCCAGAACCTCAAAGGGTACAACCTGGGGTTTGAATATCTCATCTAGGCACTTTTTTTTTCCACCCAAGCCCCTGCGAAGACAAACCTTTCTTTACCTTCTCCCTGGACTTACAGGCAAAGGGTACTAGTCCCTTTTCATTAAGGTTGTGGTCCTGAGAGGGTTCCAACTTGTGTTACTGATAAAAACCAGAGCCCATATCGCTGCTCCAGCTCTGCTGCATCTCCACTTCTGGCACCGAGGGATTTCTTATTCTTTCTTGCAAGCCCAGCCATACATTTTAAAAGTTTTGGTTATAGTTTAGCAAGCATCTCTAGAGATTGGTGGCAGGAAAGTTTCAGCACTTTCTAGACCACCGTTTTGCTGGAACCAAAATCTTTCCCCTCACTCTTCACTTGTCTAATTCCTGGTCACCTTTGAGGTCTCAAGTTAAATGTTACTTCTCAGAGAGGTATTCCTTAACCCTCTCCATTCCAATCGAAGCTAGTTTACTCTTTTTTACTACTCATAGCCCCTCTTTCTGTCTTAGCACTTAACTTGTCATTTATAACTTCATATGACTATTTGTTTAATACCTGATACCCCCTCTAGACTGAAAACTACATGAAGGCAAGAATCAAGCCTGCTTAGTTCAGCATAGAGCAAAAGGGCTGATTTATAGAAGATGCTCAATAAAGTGTGCTGAGTCCAGAACAAATAATTATCTAAAAATCTAATAACTAATAGTATAATCTTAAATGATATCTTGAAATCTATTATCTTCTGTGTCTTGGAGACTATATGCTCTAAGAAGAAAGTGTTTTTTTTTGTTTGTTTGTTTTTTGTTTTTTTGTGAGGAGATCAGCCCTGAGCTAACATCCGCCAATCCTCCTCCTTTTTTGCTGAGGAAGACGGCCCTGGGCTAACATCGGTGCCTATCTTCCTCCACTTTATATGGGACGCCGCCACAGCATGGCTTACCAAGTAGTGCGTCGGTGCGCGCCCGGGATCCGAACCAGCGAACCCCGGGCCGCCGCAGCGGAGCGCGCGCACTTAACCGCTTGCGCCACCGGGCCGGCCCCGAAAGTGTTTTTTTTTTTAATTGATGTTTTAATAGTTTATAACATTATGAAATTTTGGGTTGTGCATTTTTGTTTGTCCATCACCATATATATGTCTCCCTTCACCCCTTGTGCCCACCCCCTACCCCCGTTGCCCCTGGTAACCACAATACAGTTTTCTCTGTCCGTGTGTTCGTTTATATTCCACATATGAGTGAGATCATACAGTGTTTGTCTTTCTCTTTCTGGCTTATTTCGCTTAACATAATACCCTCCAGGTCCATCCATGTTGTTGCAAATGGGACGATTTTGTCTTTTTTTATGGCTGAGTAGTCTTCCATTGTATATATATACCACATCTTCTTGATCCAGTCGTCAGTCGAAGGACACTTACGTTGCTTCCACTTCTTGGCTATAGTGAATAATGCTGCAGTGAACACAGGGGTGCATAAGCCTCTTTGGATTGTTGATTTCAGGTTCGCTGGATAGATTCCCAGTAATGAGATAGCTGGATCATAGGGTATTTCTATTTTTAATTTTTTGAGGAATCTCCATACCATTTTCCATAGACGCTGCACCAGTTTGCATTCCCACCAGCTATGTATAAGGGTTCCTGTTTCTCCACATCCTCTCCAACATTTGTTGTTTTTTGTCTTGGTGATTATAGCCATTCTAATGGGCGTAAGGTGATAGCTTAGTGTTGTTTTGATTTGCATTTCCCTGATGATTAGTGATGTTGAACATCTTTTCATGTGCCTATTGGCCATCTGTGTATCTTCTTTGGAGAAGTGTCTGTTCATTTCCCCTGCCCATTTTTTGATAGGGTTGTTTGTTTTTTTGTTGTTCAGTTGTGTGAGTTATTTATGTATTATGGAGATTAACCCCTTGTCAGATACATGTTTTGCAAATATTTTCTCCCAGCTGGTGGGTTGTCTGTTCTTCTTGATCCTGGTTTCGTTTGTCTTGTAGAAGCTCTTTAATCTGATAAAGTCCCACTTGCTTATTTTTTCTTTAGTTTTCCTAGTCTGGGTAGGCATGTCATCTGAAAAGATTCCTTTATGACCAATGTCAAATAGTGTGTTGCCTATATTTTCTTCTATGAGTTTTATAGTTGCAGGTCTCACCTTCAGGTCTTTGATCCATTTTGAGTTAATTTTTGTGAATGGCAATAGCAGATGGTCCACTTTCATTCTTTTGCATGTAGCTGTCCAGTTTTCCCAATACCATTTATTGAAGAGACTTTTCTTTCTCCATTGTATGTTCTTAGCTCCTTTGTCGAAAATTAGCTGTCCGTATATGTGTGGTTTTATTTCTGGGCTTTCAATTCTGTTCCATCGATCTGTGTGTCTGTTTTTGTACCAGTACCATGCTGTTTTGATTACTATTGCTTTGTGGGATGTTTTTTTTTTTTTTTTTTGGTGAGGAGATCAGCCCTGTGCTAACATCCGCCAATCCTCCTCTTTTTTTGCTGAGGAAGACGGCCCTGGGCTAACATCTGTGCCCATCTTCCTCCACTTTATATGGGGCGCTGCCACAGCATGGCCTGCCAAGCAGTGCGTCGGTGCGCGCCCGGGATCCGAACCAGCGAACCCCGGGCCGCCGCAGCGGAGCGCGCACACTTAACCGCTTGCGCCACCGGGCCGGCCCCTATGTGGGATGTTTTGAAGTCAGGGATTGTGATGCCTCCAGCTTTGTTCTTTTTTCTTAGGATCGCTTTAGCTATTCGGGGTCTTTTGTTGCCCCATATGAATTTTAGTATTCTTTTAAGAAGAAAGTGTTTTTAATGGAAAAAAGGCAGAGGTTTCTGATCATTATTTTAGTTGACTCATCTTAGAAAAAGTGTTATTTCGTTTTTGGTAACCACATGTGTCTTTTCCTCTTTAGAATGGAGATCTCCTCTCATCAGTCTCACCTCCTGCAACAACTGAATGAGCAGCGCAGGCAAGATGTGTTCTGTGACTGCAGTATCCTAGTTGAAGGGAAGGTCTTCAAAGCACATCGGAATGTATTATTTGCTAGTAGTGGCTACTTTAAAATGCTTCTTTCTCAGAATTCGAAGGAGACCAGTCAGCCAACCACGGCTACATTTCAGGCTTTCTCTCCTGACACTTTTACAGTGATCCTGGACTTCGTCTATTCCGGCAAACTCTCTCTTACTGGTCAGAATGTCATAGAAGTGATGTCAGCTGCTAGTTTCCTTCAGATGACTGATGTCATTAGTGTATGTAAGACCTTTATTAAATCTTCTTTAGACATTAGTGAGAAAGAAAAAGATCGCTATTTCAGTCTCTCTGATAAAGACGCCAATTCTAATGGTATAGAACGTTCCTCTTTTTATAGCGGTGGCTGGCGAGAAGAAAGCAGTTCTCCACCTTCTCACCTAAGCCCAGATCAAGGAACAGGTATAATAAGTGGAAAATCTTGGAGTAAGTATAATTACCATCCAGCCTCCCAAAGGAATACTCAACAACCTTTGGCCAAGCATGAACAAAGGAAAGATGCCATTAAAAAATCCAAACATTTGAGGTTGTCACAGCCTTCTGAAGTTGCCCATTATAAGTCAAGCAAACGAGAAGCACGAGCATCTGATTCTTCTAGCCACATTTCCCAATCTGACGAACAAGCACAAATTGATGCTGAAATGGACTCTACTCCCGTTGGCTATCAGTATGGTCAAGGATCTGATGTCACATCCAGAAATTTTGCAGGTACCCAAAAAAAGAATCAGTCCCTCAGTCAGGTTCCAAGACTCCTACATAAATCAGTCTTATCTCAACATGGCCTTACTTTTAAGTGTTATGGGCAGTTGAACCAAGTGATTTTTTAAAATTTAATTTTAAAAAAATTAATTCATAAAACGTAAATTAAAAAATTTTTAATTAAAAATAATATTGAATAAATTTAATAAGAGTCAAAACAATCAAGTTCTGAGATTCAAAGCCCATGATTTTCTAAACCTGTGTCTATGGGTGATTAGATTACTGTTAAATGTTTAAAGCTCTTTTCTAAATGGTTTAATCCCTAACTCACATATTTTCACTTTAAATATTTTTTTTCTGAGTATTCACTGGGGAGGAGTATTTTTATACAGAAAAGTTAAATAGAGCAACCATACATATTTGCAAAGGTTCACAGACTCAAGATCTAAAAGAAATTAGACTATATCTGATTTTTTTAAGATAGAAATATAAAATTTAAAAAAAAACACACACAACCCATAACACTGATACTATAGTTCTGTGTGCAGCAATAGCATGAGGCATCTCATTTTTATGATAGTAGTAACATGCAGAGAGTTTATGTAGGTTGATAGTTTCAAAGTAATCCTCCCCTCAGCCCCATAAGACTGAAGTAGAAAATAGGGATGAGAAGTGCATATCATCCAGTTTTACACCCAGTTAATCAGTTAGTAAATTTGCGTAATAGTTTACATGTGAATTTAAAGGAAACTTATGATAAAATGAAACTCTTGCAGATTATAAGATTATATATTAGATATTAGATTATATATTTTAAAATTTTTATTTTAGAAAAATTTCAAACATACAGAAGTAAAGAGAATAGTATAATTAACCTCCATGCACCCATTACCCAGTCCCAAAAACTTTCAACTCATGGCCAATCTTATTTCATCTGCACCTCTACTCCTAAGCAAATCTCAGACATCAGAAGTTTTCATCTGTAAATATTTCAGAATATATCCCTAAAATAGTCTTAAAAAAACCCCACTACAATATCATTACTGTACCTAAACAAAATTAACAATTCCTTAACAGCCACTAAATAGTCAGTCAGTAGTCACGTTTCCCTGGTTGTCATATAAAAAAAATTTTTTTTTTTTTTTGATGAGAAAGATTGGCTCTGAGCTCCCATGTGTTGCCAATCCTCCTCTTTTTGCTTGAGGAAGATTGTCTCTGAGCTAACATCTGTGCCAGCCTTCCTCTGTTTTGTATGTGGGATGCCTGCCACAGCATGGCTTGATGAGCAGTGTTTTGGTCCTCACCTGGGATCCAAACCTGTGAACCCCAGGGTGCTAAAGCAGAGCGTGTGAACTTAACTACTACACCACTGGGCCAGCCCTGTCATAATAAATTTTTAAAAATAATTTGGTTGTAGATAATGTATTTTAAAATAATAGGCAACCTGACTGATCTTTACTAATCACATTTTCCTATGGGTTACTAACTTGAAAATATATGAAATTGTATATCATATCATAGAGCTTCCTGAAAGTCCTGCTGAGCTCTAACCATTGATGAAAGCAAGCAGAAATAACAGAGCAAAAATGGGAAATCTTTGTTGCATTTTAAAACAGCAAAAAGGTGATCTTTATTTGGGCTCTGCACTTTTTTTTTTTTTTTTTTTTTTTTGTGAGGAGATCAGCCCTGAGCTAACATCCGCCAATTCTCCTCTTTTTTTGCTGAGGAAGACGGCCCTGGGCTAACATCTGTGCCTATCTTCCTCCACTTTATATGGGACGCCGCCACAGCATGGCTTACCAAGCAGTGCGTCGGTGCGCGCCCGGGATCCGAACCAGCGAACCCCGGGCCGCCGCAGCGGAGCGCGCGCACTTAACCGCTTGCGCCACCGGGCCGGCCCCTGGGCTCTGCACTTTTATAATTCTAGGTTATTTATATCTAACTTCAATAATGAACAGCTGAATTTAACAGCTGATAAATTGATGAAGTTTGCCTCCAATCACAACAAATATTTTGAATACATATGAGTTTTATTTTATTTTATTTTTTGTGAGGAAGATCAGCCCTGAGCTAACATCCATGTCAATCCTCCTCTTTTTGCTGAGGAAGACTGGCTCTGAGCTAACATCTATTGCCAATCCTCCTCCTTTTTTTTTTCCCCAAAGCCCCAGTAGATAGTTGTATGTCATAGTTGCACATGCTTCTAGTTGCTGTATGTGGGATGCGGCCTCAGCATGGCCGGACAAGCAGTGCGTCGGTGCGTGCCCGGGATCCGAACCCGGGCCGCCAGTAGCGGAGCGCGAGCACTTAACCACTACGCCATGGGGCCAGCCCCTACATATGAGTTTTAAAACCAAAAATTAGGGGCCAGGCCAGTGGCGCAAGTGGTTAAGTGCGCCCGCTCCGCTGTGGCGGCCCGGGGTGGTCGCTGGTTCGGATCCCGGGCGCGGACCGATGCACTGCTTGGCAAGCCATGCTGTGGCAGTATCCCATATAAAGTAGAGGAAGATGGGCATGGATGTTAGCCCAGGGCCAGTCTTCCTCAGCAAAAAAAGAGGAGGATTGGCATATGTTAGCTCAGGGCCGATCTTCCTCACAAAAAAAAAAAAATTAAAGATGCTTGAAATTTTTTCACCTTTAAAAGAAAAGTATTACAAGTGTATGAACAGTAAAGGCCAGGGGATAAAAATATGTAAATAAAACAAGTTACTTAAAAGCTTAAATATTAAATACTTTTACTTTTGAATTGTGTCTACAGTTTTAAAATCCAGTACTACCTTTTCGCATTTAAAATTTAGTGATTCTATGACATTAAATAAAAAGATAAGTGTGACAGTCTAAATTTACCCAGACTTTGTAAATATATCAAACACTGAAGTTATATTTCTGTACTTTGGATTACATTGACAAGCTAGTCTTAATAAAATTTCTTTCTTCTCTCCTACCTTTCTGAGAGTCAACTCACCAACTCCTTTTGGATGCTTTATGTTATTAGAATTGTTATTATGAACTCTCCAGTGATTTAATCAAACTGTCTCCTCACAGATGATCTGCCCAGGATGCGATTCAAGTGCCCATACTGTACGCATGTGGTGAAGCGGAAAGCAGACCTAAAGCGCCACCTTCGTTGTCACACAGGAGAGAGGCCCTATCCATGTCAAGCTTGTGGAAAAAGATTTAGCAGGCTAGACCATTTAAGTAGCCATTTTCGAACAGTATGTATATGATTTTTCATCATTTTACTTCTTAAGAAATATGTGCATTTATCTGTTTTAGGATAACCTAATTTACTGAGGGAAATCTTTTCATACAAGTCTGTACTAAAAAATTTTCCAACTTAATGTTTTTACTTTGCACATAATGCATAATTTAATATGTACACATTGATTTTTATTCTCCTTTGAGACCTCAAAGTAAGAGATATTCTTTTGAATATCCATTTTAATTCACTGAAAATCTAATATGTTTTTATATACTGGTCTTTTCAGAGCCAAAGACAATGTAAACTGTAAAAATATTTTAAATGTCTCGGTCAGAATCACCACTTCAGATATTCAGCATCTACTAGTGATTTCTTGAGTCCTTATCTGGTAGGTTCTCGGTCTAGTTTCTGCTGTCCAACCTCTTTCCACTACACCCCTTTCTAGTCTTTCTAGTTTCTCTATAATCTGAAGGAAGGAGCAAGGTGAGCAGTAGAGCCATTCCCACCCAGAGCCTGGACTGTCAGCCGTCAGAAAAATCTCAGGGAATTTGCTGTTCAATGCTCTGCTGGTTTAATAAGGTAGTGACATTGGAATTATTCTGCTGTTCATCTTGCAGCAAGAATTTTTTCCAAAATCTATGTTCTATTACTCATCCTTTTATTCCATTTATACAAACTCATTTTAATTTTAAAGGACACCAAGTCACTTAAGGTGATTTCTTCTTGTGTTGCTTTATAGTTAGTTACTCAACAAATATGTTTTGAGCACCTATGTGCCAGCCCCTTTTCTAAGTGCTAGGTATACAGCAGTGAGCAGAACAGACAAAATCTCTGCCTTCATCAATCTCATGAAGCTAGATTTTTTTAAATTAAAAACAACCTTTTATTATCACAAAAGCAATGAATATGTATTGTAAAAACTAAAAATAATAAGATAAAAATACCATATTTTTATCACCCAGATATTACCATTCGTAGTACTTTACCGTATGCATATATATGGTTTTTTGTTTTTCCAAAATTAGATCATACTGTACATGCTATTTTATAACCTTTCTTTAGTGACTGGTCTCTACCTTTCTCCATCACAATAAAATTTTATATAACACCCACTTCAATTTCAAATTTCCCCATAATCCCCCAAATACCTTTTATAGCTGTTTATCCAAGCCAGAATCCAATCCAGAACCATGTATTCCATCTCATTGTTAGGTCCCTTAAATATGTTTTTTAAGCTAGCATAGTTCCCCCCACCCCCTTTTTTTTCCACAACACTGTATTACTGAAGATATTGAGCCAATTGTTTCATCAACTGTCCTACCTCTGGATTTTTCTGCTTGCTTCCACATTGTGTCATTTAGCTTCTTCTTCTATCCCCCTTGCATTTTCTGTAAACTAAAACTTTTATCCAAAGGCTTAATGGATTTAGGTTAAATACTTTGGGCTAGAACACATCAAGGGTGAAATTGTCTATTTCATGTTGTGTCACATTAGGAGACACATAATATCTGGTGGACCCATCCTTCATGTTGTTAAGAGTCATCACTGGATTAGGGTGATGATACTGTGATCTCACCATTGTACAGTTAGAGGTGCTGCCTTGTGATTAGAAAGGAATCTGTGTGGAGCTATTTTGGTATTATATGACTATCCATTTCCTCATCAACCATTCATTTAGTGGTATTAACACCAATTGATAATCTCTGTCCCAATTATTAATTTTACTTGGAGTTGTGGAATGATTTACTAATTTTATCCTTCCTTCTACCTTATTAGCTGGAATTCTATAAAGTAAAGCTTTTGCTCATCACTTTGGGCTATTTGGTTACTTTGAAATAGGGTTCCTACAGGAGCAGCAGGATAAATGTTTAATTCTTTCCCTTTAATTACCAATTTTCAAAGTAAAGAGTTGATTTAATAGTAGCCTCAAATGATAGATGAGTTTTTTTTATGGCTTTTTTTGAATAGCATATGGTCTCATGAATTTTCATTGGTTCATTGTGTTTGGATCCATAACAGTTATTATTATTTCTGATACTCAGATTTTCAGTTTTGTCCAGTGGGAATACCTTGAAGCTGGCTCTTGTGTGCTTTTGTCATAACTCCATTAAATTTTGCAAGTGTCCTTGTTCTCTGGCTCCAAAAGAGCCCTAAGCTCATCTTCTACTTTCTCTGCCACAAAACCGGGATCAACCATTTCTCAAAGGAGCTTTGGTTCCTTTTAGTGGAGAGTGAAATTAGAAACCAAAATTTGGACACCTAGAGTGCTCATTGTTATTAGGGTGTCATTCTTTTCAGACTGTTTCAGTGGACAGAGCTAGAAGATATATATTTTTTAAATAATAAGTTCATGATGATATTTTCAATTTTAACATTATTATAGTGTTTCACTTAATTTCTTTGACTTCATAATTGCATTGGAATTGGGAGGGGGTGGATGAACATGAATCTCTGTCAGAACTTTGTAACAAAAACAAATGCCTCATGATAACCATAATATTACTATCTCAGGAGAAATAAGGGTACACTCAAATTGTGTACTTTTAGTATTTACCGATTGATATATCAGTGGTTAGGCAAAAGATAATAACTGTCCTCAGTGGTAGTCCCATACATTTTTAGATATTTTACCAGACTGTATTAGTTCTCTTGGTTTTTCTACTCTTTGTGTTTGGTGGCCTACTTCTGTCCATACTGTTCTGACTTTATCTAAATGAATATGCCATAAATGTTAATTCTGCATTATTCAATTAATTAGAATAATTTTAGATTAGAACCTATAATCTATTGCTCTGACAGCTATTGAACAAAGTTGTTTATTACCAACTATAATACATAACTATTCATCAATTACAGATTTTTCCCCAAATATTTCACACATATTAACTCATTTGGTCCTCACAACCTGATTTGTAACCCCACTAAGGGGATTAATGGGGATTGTATTGCCCAGTAAGGAAGCAGGCAGGGATAATAATAGGCTGATATGTAGCAGAACCACCACAGTGGTTGTTTATAACCAGTGTCCATTCTGATTAGTCAGGCTTCTATTCTGTTTGGATGGTGCCCATACCTTACCAGTTGTTAAATATTTTGACTCTTGCCCTAGAAGCAGGTTTATAATGTTTTAAATTACTTGCTTCAAGATACATGGTTAGTAAATGACTAGGTTAGTAAGTGACAAAACCAGGACTAGAACCCAAGCCTTCCAATTTCTAGTCCAGTCCTCCTTCTGCCAGATCTTTCCTTAATAAAAGTGGCAGCAGTGCTTCTGTCCAAAAATGTTTTTTCATAAAATTAAATTTGATTAAAAAAAATTTTCTTTCTCTAGAAAAATAACAAAAATGTAATACTCACATGAAATAAGAGGTTTTTTCCCCCAAATTAAGATTTATAAAGTCCTTAAAATAGTACACAGCATATATTAAGTGCTTGCAATTATTGTTAATCTGGGTAGGTATCTCTTCTTACCTCAGATATCAAAATACTAATGGATTAAGGGATATGTGAAATTATTAAATATTTAATATTAATCATAAAAACATTATAGCCATTATTTATAGAAAGCTGGTTTCAGTATTTCTGTGACATCAATTTATCACCAAAACCTGTGATCTTTTTCTAATAACTAGATATTAATTTAATATTAATGCTTGGCTTTGAACATCTTAAGTTTATGAACTGGTACCTAGAATATCAAACTGTCTTGCTTTTGAAAAATCCTTTTTTTCACTATTTAAATCTCTACACAGATTCACCAGGCATGCAAACTAATCTGCAGAAAATGCAAACGCCATGTGACTGATCTAACAGGTCAAGTGGTACAGGAAGGAACCAGGCGCTACAGACTCTGTAATGAGTGCCTTGCTGAAGTCGGCATAGACAGCCTCCCCGTTGATTTGGAAGCTGAACAGCATCTTATGTCACCATCAGATGGAGATAAGGATTCCAGATGGCACTTGAGTGAAGATGAGAATAGATCATACGTGGAGATTGTAGAGGATGGGTCTGCTGATCTGGTCATACAACAGGTTGATGACAGTGAAGAAGAAGAAGAAAAGGAAATAAAGCCCAACATTAGGTAGTTGTAATGTGAACCAACAGAGCTGCATGTCTGCAACTTACACTGACTTCTTGTGTCTCTCTCTCCATGGTCAGAGTCTGGTTAACAAATTGATCAGACTGACTTATAAGTAATGACCTGATATAACTTGCATGCTTTCTGAACAGGCCATTGTATCCATTCTGAACTTTGTTGCCCTAAAATATGTTGCTGCACTGGAAAGAAAGACCTAGCTTGAGTTGGCATGATGGATGAACAATTAATCCTCTTACTTTTATTACAGAGATACCTTTTTCTTTTAATATTGGAAGATCTACTTAGTAAACTCTTCTCAAAGAAAATATTTTAAATAAATTTACCACAACCAAACTTTACATAAGATAATTTCAAGGTGTTTCAAAAACACATAAACTACCAATATTGAATTTTCACAGGGAACCAGGTAAGAGCACATTTAAGGGTCTGGCACCCTCCTGACTGACCTAATAAGTCTTTCTATTAACTTCAGAAATAAAACAACCTATCATTATTCTAATATCCTAAATGTTTTAGGATTGTGGCAGAAGACAAATCTAAACTGTTTGAAATTGTTCATATTTGAAATTTTTGTCATTAAGTTAAAAATTAGTCTTACGTAGTTAGTATTGTTTAAAAAAAAAAAACCAAAAACCTAAAGTAGAGTTAAGAACTTTTACCAGTTTTTAAGAGTGATTTCTAACATTTATGTACTGCTGTATTATTTATCAAGTGCTCTCTCATATTTTCTCACCTAATCAGCACGGTAAATATTGTTGTCTCTGATTTACAAATGAGGAAATTAAGGTCAGAAAGTTTAAGTGGTGGGACTGGTGACTAGCAGGTTTTGATTTTAAACGGTCCTCTTTCAACTTTCTCTCCTTGTATTGTCTCCTGAAATACCGAAGAATTAAGTCAAATCTCACCAATCTGCAGTAATTATAAAAAGAAGCCTATCAGAATTAGAAAGTATAAAAGAAAAATAATTTCATCATCTTCAACAACATATAATATCTTGAACTAGAGTTATTCAAATAGTCCTAAATAATGTCCCTACAGTATCTATTGACATGTTTTTATGTCATTATTTATATGTAATTTTTATATATAAAACTATTTGAGCAAGTTATTCTCTTAAATGCTTTAAGCATTTTTGCTTGTTTATATAATTTTTCAAAACAAACTTTTCTCTTACGATAAAAAGTTAAGTTTAAACTCCTCCTCTGCATGAATTATGAAACATTCCAAAATTATAGTTAAATTGGAGGATTATTTTAGTTCTAAAGATAAAATCTAAATACCAGAAGAACTGACCTTCATAAAGGTCTCTGCAAGTTATCACAGTTAAGCTTGATGTAATTTAATTTTGATAGAGACTCCATGTATTACAGTGTATTTGTAAATGCCATGGCATACCTCAAGACGATACTTTCTTTGTTTTTTTCTCTTATTCTTTAATTAATGATTGTCCTTAATACCAATTTGTGGGCTGAAATGGTTAATTTCTTTTAAAATTTTTTATAAATAGATGAATAACAACTTTGTTTTATGGTACTTAATTCTGAGACTCAAGATTCCCCTGATGGTAAATTTCCAGTTGCTTCAAGACTGGATGATGTGCATGAGTTCATTGTTCTCCCAACATAACCATTCCTGAATCAGGATTCTTAACAATTAAGTTGTATCCAAATGAGGAAGGGAACACTTGTCATTCTCTAGTCTCACCAGATGATTGCAACATCTTTCAAAATTATAATCTGATTTTTAGTCGTTGGAAAAATGACTGATTTGAGCTTTATTCATAGAAATGACGTAGTGCTTGCATGTATACACTCTAATGCACTTTATGATCTAAATTTTTTTATGCTATTATCTTTTGCATGCAGATTTTATATACATCAGCATGAATGTCAGCAAAGTCCACTGAACACAGTGCCACCAGCACTTATAGAGCCTTATCAGAAATAACGCTTTCTCATAATTGTTTATAACAAGCATCAAGCAATCCCCACAAAACAGCTAAGTTCACCCAACTAGACAGCGCATCTGTTCTATTATTTTAGTATCATAAAAGAACATTCGTGACATGTTTGTAAGTTGTAAATAATAACTTGTTGTATCATATATACCTAAGACCTTAGAGACCAATTCTTTCCTAGAGTGAAACTGTCTATGAATGGTTTCTTAGAAAACTGAATTCTTTGGCTTTTAAATGTGGGAAAATGTTACATAGGGGTATAATCTGTTAATATAAGCTTTATTTATGCCAAGAATTTTTTTTTAATGTTAGGAAAATAATGAGAGTTGGTTAGACCAAAGTTTGCTCTTACAGTAATGCTGTTTATCAGCTTCTGAAGGCCCTTCTAACTCTATGGTCCTCAAGAGTGTCTGGTTGATGGGATGATGTTTTGCAAATATAAAGCACCAGTCCAGTTGTGCCTAGTGTCTGGAGGAAGCAAAATGGACTAGATTAGCAGTTTAAAAGATTTTTTTTTTTTACCCAAGAAACCTTTTCTTGAAATGAATTGTTTCATAGAGAAGTTCAATCTTGAAGGGAGAAACTAAAATCAGAGCTGCTCTGGTTAAAGCTCCCTACAGGCCTTTCCCCAGACACCTCTGCAGAGCTCAGGAGTACGGCATTGAAAACCTTGGAACAAGATAACGTTTTGAATTCCCTTTGAGCATTGCAGTCTCATTTCCTTACTCCTCTTACTGTGCTTATAAGCCAGTAACAGTAGGGTCTCTCAGAGCCGCAAATCACATCCTTAGTATACAATGCTCCTTCTATAGTTATCATGTCTTAAGACTTTTCAAGAACAAATTTTTCAATATTATATTTTTGAGTAATGAAATCAAAACAAATATAGTTACTACTTTTGTGTTACCAAGTTACTGCTTAATGGATAAAAGTTTGGTGTTTCAATTACTTATGAGCTCAGAACTCAATGCATTAAAGTTATTTTGCCAAGTCATGCTAAGATATATTGAAACTTCCACTCATATTGGGTTTTTATATGTATATATTTTTGAGTCCTAAAAGTAATACTATGGAAAACCACTAAAAACAGTACAGCATAAGATGTGTTTAACTGGGAAGGGTCATAATAATAGGTACTGGAGGACCAAACTTTAGATTATAAATGGAAAGTTCTATGTTATTTTATATTGGAGTGGATCAGTATTACTATTTATCATTTATATAGCATTTTATATTTGCAAAATATTTAATAATTTTTATGTTATTCTTTATATATCTATGAAATAGGACAGTTATCCCACAGGAAAGGTCAGGAAATTGAGGCACAGACAGTAAAGCAACCTACCTGAGACAACCCAGTGAAACAATGGCAAAAATAGGAATTAGAATGATCAGATTTTCTGAATCCTAGAATATCAGCTTAATTCTCTGAGGTGTGTTTGTGTATTATTCTATTTTGTAAGATGGCTTTATACAAATAACAGTCAATTGTTTTAAAGCTGACATTATTGTATGTGGATAAATCCTATACAGAATAAATATTATGTAAAGGATGAGACTTTAATTACAAGAGTTTCAATGATAAAATTCAGATTATCACAGAAGTGGCACTACTTAGCCAGCAGCTTTATATATTGTGAAGTAAAATTAATATTTTATTTTGATCAGGAGTTTCTTAACTATTCATGCTAATGGAGCCATGAATAGACCAGGAAAATGAAATCCACAGAGGATCTATAAACTTCATTTTCTAACATGTTAGTCACTTTCTCCCTACAGAACTTGTATTAATGCCAACAAAAAGTCAAATATGTTAATAAGCAATAAACCATGAGAGAAGCCACAGGCCTCTTAACTTTTAAAGGCAAATTATTTGAAATGTACTTACTTAAATCACATGATAACACTTTCCCCATCCCTTTTTGTTTTATTCACACCAGTAAAAGCCTTTGGATACTTTATCACCTTTACATAGGAAAACAGTGACCAGGGTAATGCCAGTCACCTCTTTACCTTTGGGTTTGATTAGATCATTTGCAAACATTATTACGTTGAATACAGATTGTAAAGTTCATCTAAGAATTGATTATACTTGGTTTTGCTCTTTCAGATTTCTAGATACACAAATCCATTATACAGTTTCTTGATTTTTCCCATTGGGAAAATCTTTTAATTTCTTATTGATGTTATTTACAGCTACTTAATTCCTTTATTAAAGAGTAAGTTATTTTTATTCAGCCCGTAAGGGAAAAAAATGGAACAACATTTCTGCCTAAACCATAGCTCTCAACCTCAGCTGCACATTAGAGTCACTTGTGGAGCTTTTAAAAATACAGATGCCTAGGAAAATCAGAATTTCTGGCAGATGGGGTCTGGGCATAAATATTTTCCAAAATCTTCCCAGCATTTTTTATGTGCAAAATAGGTCCTCTATGCAAAGTTTCCCTCTGTCCTCCCCACACAGATGCTAGGGATGGGCAAGTGGACCATTTGACCTTCCAGTCGACTGCATCTCAACCCTATCAATAAGGAAAAAGTTTTACAATATGAAGTCCAGTCCAAGAAAATATTTATTTTTGTGAAATTTCAAGATACTATGTATGATTTCCTGAGTTAAAGTTTTTATTAGGGATAAACAATGACACTCTAAATTATTGGGTAGTCTTACAATAGCCCATTTTTACTTTGGGATGCATTTGGATTTTATTTGATTATGGGCATTGCATTCTGGGAATTCACACAGTACTTCAGATTAATAAAAGAATTATATTAGGAATATGTGACTGAAATACTATATCCTGAAATTTTGCAAGCTTTAATGTTTTCTTTGCTTTTGAAAAGGGAAGCAGAACACTCTCTAAGCACTATGGAGCTTAACTGCTACACATTAGATATCTATCCATGAATTGAATTAAATCATTTTTTTAAAAATTCAAGTTAAATGTCACACTAGAGAAGTAGGACTCAATTCTAAGATGTGTTATTTAAAGAAGCTTTCGGACAAATCTGGAAACAAAAATAAATTTCTTCTTTACCTTTTCAAGTATTGCCATTAAAAATTTATTTTAAAAATAACTTTAAACGACTTTTGAGTAGAGTAACCATCCTCATTTCCACTTCTAAAGTTATGTTTGCAATTCAAACACAAGTATATTCCTTCAGCAGTACTGTATATACAGACACTCCCTCGCTTAGTCTCCTACAGAAAAGAATTGCATCCAGTAACGAAGTGGTTCTTTTTTACATAATTCAAAAAGGTTAAATGCTGAAATAAAATAAAAATAGATACTGTGCCTTTTGTTGCGCATTTGAGTTGACTTAAAACATTTTTTTTCCCCTGGAGAAAAAAACGCCACAAGAACCCCGGCATTGGAAAATGGCGCCTGTAAGTATTGGCACCAGACGCTCCAGTATTTTGGGGCCATGTTAAAAAATGAAAGCCTGGGTTTTTTTTCCCCTAACCAGCAGCGACATTTATTCACGTTCAGGCGGGTGACCGGCGTGGCTTTATATTTTATTTTCAGGGACGACTACACCAGTGTGTGGGATTAAGGAGTAGGAACCTTTCTTTTCCTTTTCAGTCCTGCTTTCCCCCACAACTACTTCTCCTGGAAGTTATCACAGAGTTGGGGGCCGCTGGACCCTCGGAGAGGCCCCCGACCTACCAGACACCCCTAATGCTAGTTTGGGGGGTGAAGGAGGAGAAATTTAAAGTCTTCTGTCCTACGTAGTGGGCGCCCAATAAAGAGCCCACATTTGCCGAGTACCTACTAGATCGCGGTCCTCTGCGGTAGGCACTCGCACCGTCCCCATTTAAAACAGAAGTAACGTGAGGCTTCAGAAGTTGAATGACTGACCCAAAAGCCACCAACAACTCAGAGCGCTGTGGGGATTCGAGCCCAGAAATGGGATGCGGTAGCCAGTGCTCTACTGCCAGAGAGCCAGTCTATTTCATCCCGACTCTCGGTTATAATACTGTGGTCGTGGTCTGTGCAACGAAGCACTTTATCATCTTGGGGGTCCCCTTCAACACACAGCGGGGACAGCACCTGCAGCTGGGAGAGGTGGCCTGTCGGCCAATAAAAGCCTTACGCGCGGGTGGCCCGGTAGCTTAGTGGTTAAGTTCACGCCCTCTGCTTTGGCGGCCCTGGGGTTGGGGTTCCTCAGTTCGGATTCCAGGCGCAGACCTATACACCACTTATCAAGCCATGCCATGGCAGGTGTCCCACGTATAAAGTAGAGGAGGATGGGCATGAATGTTAGCCCAGGGCCAATCATCTTAGGCACTCCCTGCAGTCAAGCCAATAGGAACTGGGAAAAGACACCCTGGGCAGAACCTGGACCTGCCATTGGAGAGAACGACTCCCACTCTGGGAATTTATGCTGGTCAGCTTCCACCAGGGGCACCTCACTGACCGTCTCAAGTTTACCCAGAGTGCCTGCCTTTTCTCTATTCTTTCTTCCTCTATTACCTCCCTCTCTTCTTTTCTTTTTGAGGGGGTTATAACCCTTTTAAGAGAAACATTGAGCAACAAATGTTTTTAACTTGACAGACCTGTAAAGTTGGCACTATTATGGCAGATGAAGAAACTGAATTAGAGTGGTGAAAAGAATGGGCCAAGATCAGTTTGGAAGTTTCAAGAAAAACTGGAAGCAGAGGCCTTGGCTCCTACCGTAATGTAACACACACAGAAATATCCACATATTGAAGATGAAGCATTTATAATGACTTCAGGAGCCCCATCACATGCAAGGCAGAGGAATAAATGAAGTCCTGGAGGAACTTTACACTCCAGCTGGGGAGACATACATATGGCCAATAATGATGTGAGGTAGAAAGCACCAAGTGCCAGAAGTACATCCATTTATTCATTCAACAAATATCTTAGTATCTACCATTTGTAGCCTCCTCCAAGCACCCAAATCCCTAGATGGAATTCAGACAAATAATTTGGGCAGGAAGAGTTTTGTTTTTACACAAAGATGAATATAGATAAAAATGGTCGTTAATCCCAACATGCAAATAACCTCTGCTGATACTTAAAAAAAGGACGATTTTGAGCTATGCCTTGAAGAATGGAAAGGACACCAATTAGGAGACACAATGAAGGGAAAAGACAGTTGGTCAATATAACTGAGGAAAACTAGCAAATAGCTGAGTGCAGGGAATGGAAGTGTGGGCGGAGTCCAAGACAACTCCAGTCTGGAGAGTGGGAGGATAAGGGCACTATTGATAGAAATAAAGAAAGTAGAATTTGGATATGAAAACCTGACATAAAGGATCTCTCCCTAAAGAGCATGTCACGAGGGGCTTTGGAATCAGGAAGACCTGGATTAAGTGTCACTGAAACAGACCACTACAAGAAACAGACTGCTTCAAAGAAGGTATACAAAATAACCAGGAGCCAGTTCCCTCACTCCTTAAAGTACTTGCAACTTCAAAGGGGAGTTGACTACATATATTAATTGACTTAAGGAACTTTATGCAGCAATGTATCGGTAAATTTAAAATGTTGTCCGCGTATTTCATTGGAACTGACAGGACCCAGTAAAGCAGGGATCAAGCAAGTGGGATGAGTCCAAATAGCTTCTAAGAGGTGAATTTCCAGTTACATATATTGAAAAAGGACAAGATTGGCAGGTAAGAATCTGGGCAAAAGAATAGTTAGATCTACAAAACAGAAAGTAGATTAGTGGGGGGCCAGCCCTGTGGCGTAGTGGTTAAGTTCACATGCTCCACTTCGGCAGCCCAAGGTTCACAGGTTCGAATCCTAGGCGTGGACTGACGCACTGCTCATCAAGCCATGCTGTGGCAGCATCCCACATACAAAATAGAAGAAGATGGGCACAGATGTTAGCTCAGAGCCAACCTTACTCAGCAAAAAGAGGAAGACCAGCAAGAGATGTTAGCTCAGGGCCAATCTTCCTCACTAAAAAAAAAAAGAAGAAGAAAGTAAATTAGTGGTTGGTTAGGGATGGGAGGGATGGGGGGATGAGGGTGGGAGGTGACTGCTTAAATACTAGTGTGTTTCTTTTTGAAGTGAAAATGTTCTAAAATTCATTGTAGCGATGATGCACAACTGTGAAAATATACTAAAAACTGTTGAATGGCTGAATTGTATGGTATGTGAATTATATCTCAATAAAGGTGTTACGAAAACAAAGAGAAAAAGAATCTGGGCAAAAACTCAAGGGTAGTTACTGGTGAGTTATTTTGGTGCGAACTTGCCTGGTGGGTGATAGTGGGTGGGCTGCACTGGTACTGAGAGAAGACTCTGGAGAGGCCATGGTAAAACGATATAGGCAGAAACACAGTCACCCAATAATTTGTCTTTCTTCTCATTGTGATACACCCCCTGAATGTTTAATACTGTGAGCTGAAAAGGAATCAGGAACAGATAATAAACAGAAGGGAGCCTCCTAGACAGGCAATTGGTTTGGCATAAATGGATGGGCACAGCTTTTGAATAGATGCTCAACTCGGATGTGGAAGAAACTAGGTTAACAGAGGAAAGACCCGGAGCAGAGAAGCAGGAAAGGAAAAGAAGTCTGAAGAGAAGGCAAGAGAGGGAGCGGCAAAAAGGAGCGGCTTTGTTTGCCTTTCTTAATAAACGGAGACTCTAGCAGAATGGCACTGGCTACTGGGTATCTCTACGCTGGCCACACCCCCTAAGCAAGCACTATGGACTTTTTAAAAAATTAAGGAGAAAAAGGGAGCTATTCGCATTTGTGCTTGTCCCGATAATAATACCAGCCCTCACAGACTGGGCATTTACCCTGTGTCAGGCACTGTCCTAAGAGCTTTATGTGTATACATTTATTTATTCCTCTCAACAACCCTACAAGAACCCTACAAGTACTATCATCACCACTTAAAATGAGGAAATTAAGGCACAGAGAGGTTAAGCAACATGCCCCAAATGGACAGTAAGTGGCAGAACCAGGACTTGAACCCCAGTGATCTCACTCCAGTTTGTGCTATTAACCACTACATCCCCAAACCCTCGAAATAAAAATGTTAGTACAGTAATGTCTAAACTCCACAGCTCCAGGTGTAATTCCAAAATGACTCCCTTTCTCTTCATTTACAAAATAAAATTCTTAACTATCCTAACAATGCTGGGGACACCTGGTCTGTGAGTAGTCATTATCTCCATGTCAGAGTTGAGGAAACTGAGCCTTAGAGAGGTTAAGAAAATTCCCCAAAGTCATATAGCTAGTGAATGACAGGGTCAGGATTTGAATCCATGACTTAACGTCCTTCAAGTTTATACTTGGAGGTAATTTTAAAAACACACACAGTTGTGTATTTATTTGGTGGTGGGAAAAAACAATTGAAATCCACTATTCTCTACTGTCTTGTCCTAAGAAACTAGATGTTTCTACAGTTAAAATATTTTTGCTAAATAACATTAGCTTTTGAACTTTTAGAATAAGCAGCAGAGAAAGTGGGGTGGTCTTTGTCAGTCATCTGTTTTAATAAAAAGAAATATAATTTGTACTGTATAATTACATCTGACTTGTTTTTACTGAACCCCATTATACAGCACTGGTGGTAAGAGATATGGCTATGTTCTTTTTTTTTTTGGCTGAGGAAGAGTCGCCCTGAGCTAACATCCATTGCCAATCTTCCTCTTTTTCCTTTTTGCTTGAGAAAGATTAGCCCTGAGCTAACATCTGAGCCCATCTTCCTCTATTTTGTATGGGGGTAGCCACCACAGCATGGCTGACAAATGGTATAGGTCCACACCCAGGATCTGAACCTGCGAATCTGGGCCACTGAAGCAGAGCACGCCAAACTTAAACACTACACCCCAGGGCCAGCCCATGTGGCTATGCTTTTTTTCCTAGTCGAGTTTCTACTCTACTTGGCTTAATACATCCCAAGAGCTCTTCTTACTCTGGATTTGGCTCTTCCATTGCCTTCGTGGTATCCCATTGCTCATTTCACAACCAACCCCGCCAAGCAGCCCAGGATATGCAAAGGGGTCCACAAAAAAAGGACCCCACCTCAGCCTGGTAATTCATCCTAACACAAGGTAAACAGGTTCTTCTAGACATTTTTCGCTTGGAGGGCCACAATTCAAATTTACAAAACTTGCCTGAGAATAAAGAAGGTTAACAAGGACGCTACCCCAGTGATCCTATGTATTCATTTGAAGAGTTACTATTCAAATCACAGGCTCTTGGCCTAGTCTTCTTTACTTGTACTTTGTTAAATACCCAGGGAAAAATAATGCAGTGCTCAGACAGAACACTTAGAAAGTGCACAGACAAATTCTTCCTTTTAAGTCAAGCTCTGCTTACTGTAAGATATTTGGCACCACCCAGTGACAATCTTTTCTCATGTACCTGTGAATCAATAGCAACTTTGCAAACTCTTGTATTGAAAGAACACCTCAATCAAGGAATAGAGAATAGAATAATGTTGCAAATCAAATGAAAACAGTTTCATTTTTAAAAAGTTATCTACTTTGAAAAGTTCAGATCATTTTAAAGTTGTTTTCCTGGCCTCCTGTCTCCTTAGAAATGAAGAGCTTAAGTAATTTAAAAAAAACTTTTTTTAAATTCTCCTTTTCTTCTCTAACTGTATAAATATACTGGCTTTATTATAAAATTACATCTTAGAAGGAAAGGCCCATTTGTAAGGGCATTGAATTTTTCTTATGGGAAAATAGGAAAGTGTCAATACATCGGTGTTTCTAAAAAGTGAAAGAGAAACTCAGGGCTCTTCCTAGAGAAGACTTCCAACTAAGAAAACCAACTGGAATACAGAATGGCTCTGTCCTACAGCAATCTAAAACACAACCTCTCTTAATGAACATACAGAAAATAGATGTCTTAACCAATGCGGAAGAAAAGCAAAATACTGGGTGTAGGATTTCTCAAATTATTTTTTTTTCAAACTGGATTCAGTAAGAACACAGAGGCTTTGGAGTCTCTTGGCTTGCTGCTTACATCAGTGATCCCTTTTGGGACCCCTGGAGGGCCTGCATTCCACTGGAAGGGTGTGACGCACCTGCTGCTACAGCAGGGAATTAATAAATGAGGAACCATACTTGCCACCCGAAGAATTCTTTAAAGTTTGAATATTTGAGTAACATAGACCAAGGCTGTGCTCTGATTTTCCATTTCTGAAAGTCACACTTTAAGTTAAAATTTTCTGTTCTGCAAATCTCCATATTTCAACAGATACTGTAGTGTAGAATTTAAATCATGATATCTTCTCAAAAGGAAGAGAAAAAACAGTTCTTCATAGGAGTCTTTTTTTTTTTTTTTTTTTTTTGGTGTCTTAAATGTCAATGATCACAAAAACTTCTGGCTTCTCTTCATTATAGACCTGCATTGCTGAATATGTTATTGCCTTGACTTCAGTTCCCTAAAGTTGGGGTTAGAGAAAAAACAAATAGGAAAAAAAGGACATTGAAATCAGAATCATTAACTCTAGCAACAATTGGCAGAAAGTCAAAATGTTAATATTATTCTGAAAAACTAAAAACTCACATAAAACAACTGGTTATCAAATTAGTATAGTATTATACACTGATCCAATAGAAACGAGCAGCAACATGAGCACAGTAGAAAGAGCACTGACCTGGAGTTAGGAGATGAACTCTAATCCCGGCTTTGTTTCCACTTGGATATGGAAGCTGCCTGACCTCTCTTTCATTTATCAAGTGGGTTGAATCAAAGAATACAAAGCTTTCCTACTGTTTGGCTCCGGGCTCCTTCTCAAGACTCTCTCCTTGCAGTCTAACCCGGGCCCTAGGAACTCGGCCTAGTCTCTTCTCCTCGCTGCCAATATTCACTTTACCTTGTGGGGCTCTTCTCTCCCCATAGGTTTATGATATATGACACTCCCCACTACCGGACCCCAGTTTAGAACCACAGGATTAGATGTTCTCTTAGTTCCTTCCAGTTCTAGAAAAGAATCTACGATAATTCTGTGCACCACAAAATCTATCAGAGAATAGGTGATTGGCATTTGCTGGCTCTATAGCACAAAAGAAATCTGAAGATTTCACAGACGGATTTGAATGGCGCCTACCTTTGCTTGTCCCCCCTCTGCTATAATCACCTGGCAAAACTACAACCTAAATCAAATTCAACTCTCTGCCAGTGGCAGCACACATCATGCTAGCTGGCATCACCTTAAATGTATGTCCACAAATCTCACAAGGCTACTCAGCACTGACCACTAATCCTACATTTACCACTAAATTCACTTTCTCACTGTCTGAGGCAATTATTTCACATCTTCACCTCTAGCATCCTTCCCTCATTCTCATTCTCATTCTCATTCTCAATCAACCATGCTTCCTAGAGAAAACAAGAGCAATCAGTAAGAACTGACTCCTCTTCCCCCCATCAAATCTACCCTCTGACTGTATCTGTACTCCCATTAGCCTTTCCTCCTGTTACAATGAATGGCCCGTCCCTGTTCCTATCAGAAGGCAGACTTCTCCACTTCAACATTCTATCCCACACCACTTCAACACTCTATCCCATACCCATCCTTACCAACTTAAGGTCTCTGCTCTGAAATTATTCTCTCCCTCTCCAGCATGATCAATTTTTCCCGATTTCTAGATCATTTCCACTTAGCATACAATGGTGCTACAAAATCTTAGTTAAAACAAGACAAAACTCTTCTCCCTGACCAGACACAGTCCCCACTAGCTATTACTGTTCTATCCATGTTCCCCTTTTCTGCAAACTCTTCTAAAGAATTGTCTCAATATACTGCCTCTACTCTCCCACCTCTCATTCCCTCTCTAACCCACCCCAAATATTTACACACATCTTTCCACGATTAGTAAATCCATGGTCAAGACTCAACCCTTATCTTAACCTCTGAGCAGTCTCAAGAGCATTAGCTATCTGGCCTCTAAGGAACCCCTCGTCTTTCGCCCCCTCTCACTAGGCTCTCCTCCTTCTTTTCCTTTATGGCTCCTTCTCTTTCAAACTTAGTGCCCCAGGGTTCAGTCCTCTCTACTACTGTCTCTTATTTACACTCCCTCCTTGGTGATCTTATCTAGCCACATGGCTATAAATATCATCTATTCAGTGATGACTCCTAAATTCATATTTCCAGACACACTTATCCTCTGAACGACAGTCATCATACACACAAATGCCTATTATCTGACATCTCCATTTAGATGTCTAATAGGCATCTCAAACATAGTAAGTTAAGAAGAAAATTCCACTGTCATTTGTATAATAAAAATAATTTGTTTTCTATTCACACTCCCCCCTCTACTGGTTTCTCTTCTTTTTAAGTTTCTCTCCCCTGAGGCTCCCTCACCAGGCTTCATTTCATTATATTGTGGTTGAAGAAATGACACTGCAGCCACTGGAAGCAACCAGGATTTCCCAGTCACCTCCAACTAATTTGGGTCTCCTTGGGTCAGCAACACTACAAATCAGGGGCCAAATCCGGCCTGCCACCTATTTTTGTACAGCCCCACAAACTAAGAAGGGTTTTCACATTTCTAAATGGTTAAAAAAATAATAACATTTGAAAATGATATAAAATTCAAATTTCGATATCCATGAATAAAGTGTTACGGGAACACAGTCACATTCATCCGTTGACGTACTGTCCACGGCTGCTTTAGCGCTGTAGCAGAAGAGCTGAGCAGCTGCCCTTCCATCACTCTCTGCCCCCAAAGCTTAAACCTTTACCTAGCCCTTTACAGGAAAAATTTGCCTACCCTATTCCAACAGATTTGACTAGTAGAGAGTGAAGCCTTACAGGCTGGCAGATTCAGAATCTGGAGCAGCACAGAAGGTAGCAGGTACTTTAGAGAACATCTAGTCCAACACTTCATTACAGGAGAAGACACCAAAGCTGGAAAAGGCAAAGGGACTTTTAAGCCCCATGACAATCCTTAACACGACCGCCCCTGGAACCCAGGGCTGACTCCTCATCCACCAGATCAGATGTGTGAGACCACTGGGTTTTAACATGAGTCCAGACAGGTGAGAGAAGTCTGAGAAAACTAACCACTTTACACCAATTATTAGAACTCACTGAAGTTTACTGTTACATATACTGACTTTATGGTAAAGAGGTATAAAATGTTTTTAATGGCTGGATTAAAACCTTACCTGAGGGTGTTTGGACAATGAGAATTCTTCTCCCCACCTTGAAAAGTAAAATTAAAACATGATTAAGATTTCCAAGATTTAATATTTATTCTCTCTTCATATATTTTAAAGATTTTATTTATTTATTTATTTTCCCCCCAAAGCCCCAGTAGATAGTTGTATGTCATAGCTGCACATCCTTCTAGTTGCTGTATGTGGGACGCAGCCTCAGCATGGCCGGAGAAGCAGTGCGTCGGTGCGCACCCGGGATCCGAACCCGGGCCGCCAGCAGCAGAGTGCACGCACTTAACCACTAAGCCACGGGGCCGGCCCTCTCTTTATATATTTTAAAATAAGCGTTATAAAAGTAGTTAAGATACTAGAAAGCCAAAAGAGATGGGAGGGGTAAGGAAGCTATAAATTTCAGTTTGACTGCCAGCAGATACAGCTGTTGAGAGACATGTGCAACAGCCATTCTTACAACGTTGATAGTTGCTCTAAAAAAAAAGTGCCCTAGTATAGTGTGCATATGGTAGATTCTCAATAAACAATACTTAATAAATATCGTTTCATAACAGAGTAGCATGTTCAAAATGTTCACTGTACTCAGGGCTATAGAACTTATTAAATAATATCTCCTATTGGAGAAAGCAGGTCTGAGGACCATAGAGGAAAAATACTAGATTCTGCAATATGGTCTGAACTGGACTTGTATTTTATAACTTAAAAAAAAATGTCCCTGGTCTGCATATAGAAGGCCCTAGAAAGATACTCTCCTAGCACTTGGGATGAGCATCCTGTCTGCCTTCAACACTAATGTGGCTGAAGATCACAGAGCAGAAGCAGTAGCAGTAGTAGAAAGAGCAAAGTTTTAAAATTCTGTTCGACTATTTATTAGCTAAGCACCCTTGGATAAGCCTGTTTCCTTACCTATAAAAAAAAAGGAGGGGCAGATAATGAAAGACCTCACTTTACAAAAAGAAACAAATAAAATTCAACATAAAATGGAAAAAATAGTTCTACATAGAAATAACCTAAAAGATATCACTAAGTAACTGAAGAAATTTGTGGAAGACAAAGTCCAATCAAAGTGAGCTAATGAAATGTTCGCAAACTCTGGAAGGAAAAGTACACTTTGTTGACAGAAGGAACTGGTTTGAATGGAGTCCAGGCGTGAGGATCTATGAGAAACGATGCATCAGTGTTTCCCATTGCCAAGCTAGGCTTTATGGAAATATCTGTGCCATCTAGCAATTACATATCTTTTTGTGTTAAAAATCACCATATTGGAAATCAGGCTTCGGAACCCAAATCAACTTTGTTCTGACAAGTTTCTGGTCCTCCAAAGCTGAGGTGAGCCCTTGTTCCTAGGTGCCTCACAAAGCTTAACCTGCAAAGCCCCATGGGATGCAATTGGTCCTCCGACTTAACATTTCTGTCTTCCTGCTCACTAAGTTCAGTGACAACTTTAACATCTTTCATGACTTGCTACTTAAAAGATTTTCAAAACTTACCCAATGGATCGTAATTTGAAATTTCTTTGATCGATATTAAGTACTTTCACTTCCTAAAGAGGAAAAGAATTTTTTTTTAATTTAAAAAAAAGTTCATAACAGACCATCTACTAAAACATGGCTAGGTTACCACCTTTTCTACAAAATAATACAACTTCTCTGAAGCAAAGAAAATTAAAATGTCAACTAAAATAGAACAACAAACTAAATATATTTCAAGGAAATAAGGTTTTTCTTACATATTCAAGGGAGGTATTCTTGAAAAATGTACAATCTAAAAACATGAGTCAAAACAATTTCTCTGTCAGATAAATAGAGTAGAATGATACAGGATTTCAATCACTGTCAGCCTATTTTTATGTAATATTGTAGGCACTTGAACTTTGTAGGATGAAAGACCCAGTTGGAAGAGTAGCTGTAGAGGAGCCAGTAAGGGAGAGAACGGAGTAACTACGGAAGCAGGGAGGGCCACGTGTGTTAGATAACAATGATGTTGGAGAGGTGTTCCTTTCTAGAGGTTGATGGCAACAAGCAATCTTCATTTGGCTTTTCCTTTCTCACGTCAAAGAAAACTAAAAGCAGCAATTTTTTAACTTAGGCCAACATGGCAGAGCTGCTAAATTTCAAAGGGGACAAAAGGAACATATGGATGGACAGAAATATAGCTTAAACTTGGGAGACATAAAAAGTGCGGATGAAGACAGTAGGTGCATTCCTATGACACAATACCGATTAGTGACAAGTATATAACAAGAGATCTAAATACAAAATGCATATACACAGGGAAACTCAGGTTAACCAAGAAGCGCCTATGGTCATTATAATTTCTGCAAATCAGTATCATCTAACATATCTGTATGGCTTGGTTTTGCATTGCATGTTCTATTTGAAATCACTTGTTCATTTTAAAATATGAACTAAAAAGAACCCATTTGCTCAGTAAAAAACAAAACAAAACCCTTGCTTACCCTGGGTATGAAGTATTCATCAGCACTAAACTTATAAAGCCACTCATCCAAAAAGTGAAACAGAAGAGATTGTAAGTCATCTCCTACAGAGGATCAAAAAGAACCATGATAGCATGATGTTTAATAATTCTCATCTCTAAAAACTTGTTTGAATTTAAAAGTGCAATGAATTTCTTAGACTAGTTGAAAGAGGAAGAATAGGCTCATAATCAATTTTGCTGTTCTTATGGTGAAAATATACTGAAATTATGTAGAATATTGCACATTTGTATAACAATTTCTTCCTTGTGAATAAACTGGTTACCTTGGGTTTCTACTTCTACTGTTTGCAGGGGCTCCACTGTCCCAGTATCTGTCATGTAACCAAACATGGCCATTGCACATTGCTCAAATGCTTCCTCCAGAGTCTCTCCCCAGGCGTGTAACCTAAAGAAATACATTCATGCCCCGTGTAATATAAACCAATGCAAGAGAGAGAACCTGACAGCAAAGTCAAAATAAAATCAATACGATAAATACAAAACCACAGGCCTCAATAAATTAAATGGCACAGAAACTGGATGCTTTTAATCCATCATTCTCATGTTCTAAGGACCCAAAACAGGAGGAAAAAAATTAAAACTAAGAACATCAAGATTAAAACATCAGCCCTCCTATTTAAGCACATGGTTTCATAGGCATAAACTCCCGCTATACTCACTGGACATCCGCTGTATGATCCAAATCTAAGGGAGAGAGGGAAAAACACTTATGTCACTACATTTGACTTGCAAGTCACAGGAAAATAACTCTAGTTCATTATTAAGAACATCATCCGGGCCAGCCCCATGGCTTAGTGGTTAAGTGAGTGCGCTCCACTACTGGCAGCCCGGGTTCGGATCCTGGGCGAGCACCGACGCACGGCTTCTCCGGCCATGCTGAGGCCATGTCCCACATACAGCAACTGGAAGGATGTGCAACTATGACATACAACTATCTACTGGGGCTTTGGGAAAAAAAAAAAAAAGGAGGAGGATTGGCAATAGATGTTAGCACAGAGCCGGTCTTCCTCAGCAAAAAGAGGAGGATTAGCATGGATGTTAGCTCAGGGCTGATCTTCCTCACAAAAAATAAATAAATAAATAAGAACATCATCCTTGAAGAGCAAGAAAATGTGGGACAGACCATACCTTTTGCTATTCACTTACACAACAAAGTTAATTGCTTTGTGAAGGGTTATTTTTTAAAAAGCCAAGATTTATTTATTTATTTATTTATTTTTATTTATGCATGTATGTATGTATGTAGAGGAAGATTAGTATGTACATATGTACGTGTATGTAGAGGAAGATTCGCCCTGAGCTAACATCTGTTGCCAATCCTCTTCTTTTTGCTGAGGAAGACTGGCCCTGGGCTAACATCCATGCCCATCTTCTTCTACTTTATATGGGATGCTGCCACAGCATGGCTTGACGAGTAGTGCGTTGGTGCGCGCCCAGGATCTGAACCTGTGAACCCTGGGCCGCCTCAATGGACCGCGCGCACTTAACCACTGTGCTACCGGGCCAGCCCCTGCCAGGATTTATATTTAAGTGAATGACAATTTCTGGAAGGCAGCAGGGCCACAGTCTCTGGGTAATCTAAAAAATGTCTAATACATTTTAGTTTCTTAATAAACAAATACCATTTCCTGCCATTAGTTACTTTTCCTCAATAAAACAATCTCTTCTAAAAATCTATTGTATGAATGACCAAAATTCTAGGAACTACATCATCAAAGATATAAAATTCCAGATTTCTCTGTCTCATCAACAGCTAGCCAAATCCTAGATAAAATAGGACTTTTTGTGCTTTTTTTTTAAACAACAGCCAAGTTTTTTATTTGCTGATTTCCTGCATTTGAAGTACTTCTCAATGATATCCTTGGCTGATAAAACAGTTTTAGAACATAAACTCTACATATCACAATATGTATTATGAGCTTTTTCCTGCTATTCTCACAGGAATACCAGAAATTAACAACTGCTACTCTAGCAAGCTCCCATTGATCTGTTATCTCAATATTTCAGGGTTTATTCCTTTTTTTTTCCTCCCCAAAGCCCCAGTGCATGGTTGTATATCCTAGCTGTAAGTCCTTCTAGTTCTTCTATGTGAGCTGCAGCCACAGCATGGCAACTGACAGATGGGTGGTGTGGTTCCGTGACCAGGAAACAAACCCAGGCCACCAAAGCAGTGAGCGCCGAACTTCAACCACCAGGCCATCAGGGCTGGCTCTCAGAGTCTATTTTTCACTCATATCATAACTTCCGTCAATTTTCCCATCCAGGATCATAGACTATTCAGGCTAGAAGGAAGTCTTGGAGATCATTTAATATAATTCCTTCACTTACAAGAAGAAACCTGAAATCCAGGGAGATTGTGTGACTTGTTCAGGGCTACATTGTTGATTAGAGGGAGAGTTGAGACTAGAATTTAGATTTTCTGACTCCCAATTTAGTACACTTTGCACCATAACAAAGAGTCTTTTGGTGGCACTCAAGGTTCAAATTCTTCTCTAACTCATTCAAAAATATTACCAAGGACTTAATACATTTTAGGCACTAAGGGGCTCACTGACCAGCAGAGACAACAAACAAGTTAAAAGAAAATGACAGGTATTAACCCTAGAGAAATGAAAGCATGTGTTCACAAAAAGACATATAAGAATGTCCATAGCAATTTGATTCCCAAAAATTAAAAACTCAATGTTCATCAATAAGAGAACAGATAAGCAAACTGAGGAATAATCATACAATGCCATAGTATTCAGCAATAAAAAAGCATGGGCTACTGATACACGCGTTAACATGAGTCTCAAAAACGTTAAGTGAGGACTGCAGAACTCTGGGCACATGACTATTCCATCCAAACTCCTGCACTAAGAGACTTGACCAAACTTGAGTATGGCTTCTAGCAGCGTAAGGCTGTGTTCCTAAGATCAGCCCAGCCCCGCCCCTTACACTGCCTGCCTGAGAAAGCTCCACAGTGCCAGGAGAATTTACCGTTCGTTCTAGCCACCACCTGACAATAGGCCCTTGACCTCCCTCAGAGCATTTACTGAAAACGGCTTACAATTGTGAATATTTATCTCTTACAACTCACAAGTGTCTTTCTCAAGGACTCGAGAGCCATTCCTTTGAAATATAATCATCAGGAAGGACTCCCAGTCTCTGTGGGAGGATAGAATCCTAACTTGGATAACTCCCAGCTAGCAAACGTAGCTGGCCTAATCGAATTTACACTGACCAACCTTTTGTAATTTTTCACTTCGCTGATTCTACTGAGCCCCCGACCCCCTCATTCTCCCTTTAAAAGGCCCAATCACCTCTGCACAAATCGGAATGGAGCTCAGCTCTTTCCCCTACTGTCAGTAATTACTGAACAAAATCCGTTCACCATTTTAACGTCTGGCTGTGTTTATCTTTTATATTGAATGAAGCCAGACATAAAAGAATCTATACTGTGTGATTCCACTTATGTTGTTAGTGCCATCAAGTCGATTCTGACTCCTGGTGACCCTGTGTCCAGCAGAGCAGAACCCTGCCCAGTCTTTCCGTACCATCCTCTCACCTTCCAGCACTATAGCAGACAATGCTCCACTGCTATTCATAGGGTTTTCATGGCCAATTTTTTTTGAAGTCGGTGGCTAGGTCCTCCTTTCTAGTTTGTCTTAGTCTAGAAGCTCCACTGAAACCTGTCCATCATGGGTGACCCTGCTGGTATTTAAAATACCAGTGGCTTAGCTTTCAGCGTCACAGCAACATGCAGCTACCACAATATGACACCTGACACACTGGTAGTGTGGTCCCCTGACCAGGAAATGAACCCGGGCCAAGGCCGTGAGAGCACCGAATCTTAACCACTAGACCACCAGGATTCCACTTACACGAAACTCTAAAACAGGCAAAATTAAGCTATGGTGACAGAAATCAGAACAGTGTTTGCCTTAGGTAAGGGAGTAGGGGACTAACTGGAAAGGAGCAAAAGAGAACTTTCTAGGGTGATGGAAATGTTCTATAGCTTGATTGGAGCGTTGGTTACACAGATGTTATCAACACTCATTGGACTTTATACTTAAATCTGAGCACTTTTACTATATGTAAATTATACCTCAATTTTAAAAAAACAGTTTAAAAAGACAATGACAGATTGCTATAGGGCAGTGGTTCTCAAATTTCTTGGTCTCAGGAACACTTTACTCTCTTAAAAGTTATTGAGGACCCCAGAGCTTTTGTTTATATGGGTTGTATCTGGCAACATTAACCATACTAGAAATTTTAACTGAAAAATTTTTTAAATACTTATTAATTCATTTAAAAATAACAATAAACCCATTTTAACATAAATTGCATATTTTTATGAAAAATAACTATATTTTCCAAAAAATTTAGTGAGAAGAGTGGCAATGATTAGCATTTTTGAAAATATTTTTAATGTCTTTCAATGTGTTGCAATATGTTGATTTAGTTGAAGTACGTAGATCAAGAAAAGGGAGCAGTATTTCAATAGCTTTTCAAAAAATTGTATATAATCTTCTTTGATGCTACACCAAATCTAGAAACATGGTAGTTTTTTAAAGGTTAGTTGCAATCTGAAGCTGTAACAATGAACTTTTCACACTCTATAACATTAAAATCCATTGCTCTGTCTTCTGCTTAGAATGGATCTTACTCATGCCTGACTAGGTAACATCAAGCCTGGTTTTTTGAGAAAATATTAGTTCACTGAGTTATACTGATAATATTGACAAATTTAATTATGTAGAATTAAAAAAAATATTTGTTAATATCACCACCAATCTCATCAGAAAAGTCTTTAAGTACTGGGAAACTGTCAAGTTCATAATGGCAGATACAAGCATTCCAAAATTCTAATTTCATTTGAAAGCTTGAATTTTATCATTGCCAACAAATACTGTGTTATTTTCCTTGATGTGACAGATCACTTTATTTTCAAGAAAATATCTGCCAAATACCCAAGTCTGAATAACGATAGTATGTCTTCCAGTCATTCTTTTGAGAAAAAAATAGTGTTTAGTGAAAAAAAAGCAGCTCACAACTCCCACAATTACACAAGTTCTTTTCCTCAAGGTAATCATCAATTCTTTGACACACAGCAGAAACACTTACGCACATTTCCCATTCTGTTACACAGCATATTAAAAAGGTATGTATTAAATGGTCAAGACTTAATGAAATTAATAGTTCTTACCAATTCATCACGGACATTTTTAAGTAAAAATGACTTGTTCTTTTTTTAATTTTAAGTACATGTGGTCAAGAATACAACGACTACCAGTACAGTTTGGTGCTGCTGCCTCAAATTGTGCTAAGGGGCCAGAAGTTTTACCTACCATTGCTTTTGCACCATCAATAAATATGTGCAAATATCAACACAGTGAAAAGAGCAAACAACATCTCAGTATTATTCTGTAAATAGTCTGACATCACAGATCCTCTGAAAGAGTCTAGGGAACCCCAGGGATCCACAGACCACACTTTGAGAACTGCTACTATAGGAGAGACTAGGAAATGAACTTAACTTAGACCACAGGGTTCAGGTAAGAATTCCCAAAGGAAACAAGACTTAACACTTTAAATACCCAGAGACTACAGGTGATCTATATCTGTTTGCTCATTCTTTTATTCCCTACTTCTGCTCAGTGCTTGATACACAACAGGTGCTCAATAATATTGCTGAATGAATAAATGAAATGACAAATTTTTTTTTTTCTTTTGGAGGAAGATCAGCCCTGAGCTAACATCTGCCAATCCTCTTTTTGCTAAGGAAGACTGGCCCTGGGCTAACATCCGTGCCCATCTTCCTCCACTTTATCTGGGACGCCGCCAGAGCACGTCTTGACAAGCAGTGCGTCGGTGCGCACCCGGATCCGAACCCTGGGCCACCGCAGCAGAGCGCGCACACTTAACCACTACTCCACCAGGCCGGCCCCTGAGTTGAGTCTTAAAGGAAAAACAGAGCTACCGGGAAAGCTTGTAGGTAGATCTAGGAGAGGTCAGTGGCAAGAAATGAAGCTGGAAGAAAATACAGACTAATCTCACGCTACATTAATGCAAAGATTCTGCACAAAACGTTGGCAAGTAGAATCTACCACTAAGCGGGATTTATCCATTAAATGCAAAGATTCAATTATTAGGCAATAGATCAATGTAATTCATATAAATATACAGTCATCTCATAGACGTAAGCATGAAGCATATCACAAAAATAATTACAGGATTTTTGAGCAAAAGGTTTTTTCTGCACAATAAATAAAAAAGTTAAACTACTGTTTATTTTTTCTCTCACTCTACATTGCTGTTTTTTATCGAATATTTTTGAGGTATAATAAAAATATCTATTTTGTCTTTGTTCCTGATTCCTAGCACAGAGCTCCTAAAACCTTTGGAATTTCCTGAGTGATTAGGAGTGTCTTTTGCTATTTATAGTGATCCCCTTTTGACTACTCCTGAGTCTGCACTAATGAGGTGACTCAGGGTGGGACCCCTTACAATGAAGCAGTCACCAAGAAGAGAAGATGAAACAGATGATTAAAGGGTGGGAACTTTCAGCCCCATCCCCCACCACCAATGGGTGTGGGTGTGGGGTGGTGAGAGGGCATGGAGGGTGGAGCAGGAGATTGGGTTATAAAAACTCTTCAACTGGGGCCGGCCCAGCGGCGCAAGTGGTTAAGTGCGCGCGCTCCGCTGCGGCGGCCCAGGGTTCGCCAGTCCGGATTCCAGGCACCCACGATGCACCGCTTGTCACACCATGCCGTGGCAGCGTCCCATATAAAGTGGAGGAAGATGGGCATGGATGTTAGCCCACGGCCAGTCTTCCTCAGCAAAAAAAAGAGGAGGATTGGCAGATGTTAGCTCAGGGCCGATCTTCCTCACAAACAAAAATAAATAAATAACTCTTCAACTGGTGCAGCCTCTATGGAAAACGGTATGGAGATTCCTCAAAAAATTAAAAATAGAAATACTCTATGATCCAGCTATCCCACTGCTGGGAATATATCCAAAGAACCTGAAATCAACAATCCAAAGAGGCTTATGCACCCCTATGTTCATTGCACCCTTATTTACTACAGCCAAGAAGTGGAGGCAACCCAAGCGTCCCTTGACTGATGATTGGATCAAGAAAATGTGGTGTGTATATATATACAGTGGAATACTACTCAGCCATAAAAAAGACAAAATTGTCCCATTTGCAACAACATGGATGGACCTGGAGGGTATTATGCTAACTGAAATAAGCCGAAAGAGAAAGACAAACACTGCATGATTTCACTCATATGTGGAATATAAAGCAACACATGGTCAGAAAGAACCGTATTGTGGTTACCAGGGGCAAAGAGGGTGGGGGTGGGCACAAGGGGTGAAGGGAGACATATATATGGTGATTGACAAACAAAAATGTACAACCAAAATTTCACAATGTTATAAACTATTAAGACATCAACAACAACAACAAAAAACAAAAAAACTCTTCAACAAAGAGATTCGGAGAACATCTGGACTGGTGAACTTATCAGGTGCTGGGAGGATGAAAAGCCCAGGGAAGGCATGGAAGCTCCAAGCCCCTCCTCTGGTATCTTGCCCTATGCATCTCCTCTATGTGGCTGTTCCTGAGTTGTAGCCCTTATAATAAACTGGTAAACATAAGTAAGGTGTTTATCTGAGTTCTGTGAGTTGTTCTAGCAAATTATTGAACCTGAGCCTCATTGGGGGGTCACGGGAACACCAGAATTTGCAGTTGGCAAGGCAGATGTGTGGGTAGTCTGGGTACTCCATTTGGGGCTGGTGTCTGAAGTAGGAGCAGTCTTGTGGGACTGAGTCCTTAACCTGTGGTGTCTGTGCTAACTCTGGGTGTCAGAACTGAATTGCTGGACACCCAGCTGGTGTCAGAGAACTGAAGAATTGCTTGCTGTGGACAAACCACACATTTAGTGCCAGAAGTGGTGTCAGAGGAAAGAAAACACACCTTTATAATGTATATATTAATACAGTAGAACATACAAAAATTCAGAGTGTGCAATGAAAAAAGCTTGGAGATGACTGCTCAAGAGGATCAAATGAAAATTATACTAACTGTAAGAGAATTCATAGAGGCAGTGTAAAAACTTAATTATAAAATTCCACAGCTTTCACAAATATAATCAATAACCATAGAGAAAACATCATGGAAGAGAAGATCATTTACATCAGAAACAAAAAAGATGAAATACCTAGAAATAATCTTCTCGGGTTACACAAAATAATATATGAAAAATGGAAAAGCATACGTTATTCCTGGAGAAAAAGACTCATATAAATATCAAAGCTTTAATTCTCCCTGTTTATAATTAACATGACTGAAAAATACCAATAGCAATTTTTTGTCTGTGGTTTACTTTAAAGTAACAGGAAAGGAGGTGAAAAGCAGCAGAATATACCACCCCAAAATATGCCACTTTGGCACAAAGATTACTTTGAGCTGAAGACAAGTGAGGGAAGCAGATACAAAGAACTATTTGCCTAAAAGTAGGACATAAATTTGTAAAGGTGTTCCCCTTTGCCTCTGTATCAGCAAGGACAGAAATTAATCACCAGAGAAAAGTCTAGATCCTTATGCATCCAGAGTCAGCACCAGAGGAATCTATATAATAAACTTAGTAACAGCCCTTAGATTCCATTAGTTTCCCCACATATTTACCTTCCCACAATTTGCTGCCCTAGAAGTGCAAAGCGCTTTTCCTTTGTCTTGTCACTTCTCTACAAAATCACTGTGTTTGTTAAGATGCTATATAAGCTCAAGTTCTAAGCATCCCTTTGAGTTACTCATCACTGAGTACTCCTATGTGTATGTGTGTTGCCCATGTTAATAAACTTGTTTGTTATTCTCTAGTTAATCTGTCTTTTGTCAGTCTAATTTGTAGGGCCTCAGCCAATGAACCTAAGAAGGGTACAGGAAGTTTTTTTTCTTCCCCTACAGGGGAATATGGTGGTAGAGAGGAAAAAAGATAAGCCATTATTTGGTAATTGATGAAGCTGGGCAATATGCGCACAGAAGTCATCATACTATCTGCCTAGTTTTGTACATATTTGGAACTTTTAAAATAAAAAGTTTGGGGCCGGCTCGGTGGCGCAAGTGGTTAAGTGTGCGCGCTCCACTGCAGCAGCCCAGGGTTCGCCCGTTTGGATCCCGGGCGCGCACCAACGCACCGCTTGGCAAGCCATGCTGTGGCGGCGCCCCATATAAAGTAGAGGAAGGTGGGCATGGATGTCAGCCCATGGCCAGTCTTCCTCAGCAAAAACAGGAGGATTGGCAGATGTTAGCTCAGGACCGATCTTCCTCCCCCCCCCAAAAAATAATAATAATAAAATAAAATAAAAAGTTAAAAAAATACCAGTAGTGATTTTTACGGATCTGAGCAAGCTGATTTTTACCTACATATAGGAAAAAAAAAGCAAAAATGGCAGGAAAGGGGCAAGTACTGAGCAGAAGATTGTCCTACAGGATATTAAAAGATAGAATAAAGCCTCGATAATTAAATCTGTGGCACTGACACATGAAGAGAGAGAGAAGAAAAGAATAGAATAGTAAGTCTAGCTACAGACCTAAATATAGGCAGAGGAATTCTATACATGATAAAGATGTTGCATTTCAATCAAAGGGAAAAGACAGACTGTTGAATAAATGATGTTAGAACATCTGGTAAATCATCTGGAAAATAATTAAATTGGCTACTTAGTTTCTACCTTACCCTAATCCTGATGTACTCAAGATTTAAATGTTAAAAAAACACATAAATACTAGGAGCAAGAATAATCTATAACTACCAGGAAAAATATAGTTCTCACAAATATGAGCAAAAAAAGCCAAACACAAAAGGCATACATACTGTATGACTCCATTAATAAAATGTTCAAAAATAGACAAAGCTAATCTATGATGTTAGAAGTTAGGCTAATGCAGGGCCAGCCTGGTGACATAGTGGTTAAGTTTCACGCACTCCGCTTTGACAGCCTGGGGTTTGCAAATTCGGATCCCGGGTGTGGACCTACACCACTTGCCAAGCCATGCTGTGGCAGCCACCCACAAACAAAATGGAGGAAGACTGCCACAGATGTTAGCTCAGGACCACTCTTCCTCACCAAAAAAAAAAAAGAAGTTAGGCTACTGGGAGAAGTAGGGAGAGTGATGGTGATTGGAAAGGAGCATGAGAGGGGCTTCTGGGATGCTGTAATATTCTGTTTATAGATCTGGTTACTAGTTATACAGGTGTATTCAGTTTGTGAAAATTCACTTAGGATATGTGCACTCTTCTATAAATATATTATACTTCAATAAAACTTTTATTTTCAATGTAGTAAAAGAAAACACAGGAGAATTATTTTACAATCTCAGAGTGGGCAAGGCCTTCTTAAGTGTAACATCCCAGAAGCCATAAAAAGAGTTAATAAATTTCACTACATAAAAATAAATTTCTGTATAGTAAAGAAGACCAACAACCCAACAGAAAATAAAGACCATGAATATACACATGCCAGAAGGGAAAATACAAATAACTCCAAACATACTAAAATATGTTCAACCCCATTTATAATAAGAAAAACGCAATTAGTATGACAAGATACTTAAATTGGAAAAGACCAAAAAGTATAGTAAAACAGCAAATTGGTAAAATTGTGAGGAAAAAGGCAAACTCATACAATGCTAGTTGAGTATAAACTGGAGCAACCTCAATGGAGATTGGCAATAATTGTTGAAGTTAAAAATGCATATACTTGACAAAGCAATGTAACTTCTGGAAATTTATTCTACAGATACACTTGCACTTGTGCAAAACAATGGATGTACAAGTATATTCATTGCTGCATTGTTTCTAAGAGCAAAAGAGTAGAAATATCATAAACGTCCATCAACTGGAAATTGGTTAAACAAATTCAAGTAAATGCTAGAACATCTTTGCATGTACACTTAAGAAAATGGTAAGGATGGTTGATCTAGAGTGGAAAACTAGGTGGCAGGGGACCAGAGTTGAAAGACTGACTTTTCACTGCACACCTGTTGTACTTTTTGAATCTTGAATCATATATACCACCTATTAAAAACAAATTTTAAAAATTGTTTTAAGTGAGAGAAAAATGAGCTAGGGAGATATGCAGGGTCCAGCAAGTACGAGCCTAGTATGCTATGGTAAATAGTTGGACTCCATACAGAGGATAATGGGAGATTAGTGAAATATTTTAAGCGGGGAAATAAGAGTTCGATTTGTGCTCTCCCAACCACAGCCACCTTTAGGGATGACAACTTAACGTTTACATAGAACTTTAGATTCTGCACTATACTTTCATATTTATTATCTCATTTATTCCTCAGCTAAAGGAACTAAGATGCAGAGAGGTTATGCGATTTGCCTGCAGTCACTAAGCTAATAAATGGCAAAACCAGGTTTGGGTTTTTTTACTAACACACGATCCAGTTAAAATGCCATGTTAGAAGTTCCCTACTTGGCTCTCCGAGTCCTCGAACCTAGCCACACTCTTAACTATCCCACTGATGGAGATACATGGGGGCGACAAACCCGCAAACGCTTGAAAATATGATTATCTTCAGAATTAAGACACAAGTAAAACTCTCACAAGATACATGTGATTAAGCACATGTGGAAAAAGTTCAAGAGACTGTAAACGTGGGAGCCAAGGTGTCCCAACTCTTAGACCAGGTGGCTTTTTCCTTCAGCATCCCCCAAATAAGCACAAGAAACTACAATACAGGGCGAAATGGGACCATGCCTGAAGCACCTTCTGGGGCAAAGTAGAAGGCGAGGCCGGAAGCCCCGGGCAAGGAGAGGGGATGAGAGAAGTCAGCCACCTACTCACACTCGTACTTCCGATTGACTGGAGGATACTTAGCCTTGATCGCCTTCTGCTCCTCAGTCAAGTTGTAATCTCTAATATCTTCCCCTTCCTGCGCCATGATTGCAGCATTAGACACTCTCCTTCCGCCCTTCATCAGCCGGACTTCGGCCCTGACATACAACTTCCGCTCTAGACTCCGCCCCTAGGCACAGACCCTTAAAGAACCAGGACTCCGTTCTCGGGGACGTACTTTTATACCCTAAGACTTCTGTCTGAGGCTCCGCCGCCTGGAGCACATGCTTAAAAGGCCAAGGCCCCATTTTCTGCGCTGGCTTCATCCATAGTTTTTTCCTAAGGACTAAGGCAATAAATTGGAGGAGTCAGGAGTAGGGGACACTTGAATTAGACACCCCTAGGTTTGAGTGATAGAGGCCTTTTCTCGCCGCCTCACCCCGAGTTCATAACTAGACCTGAAAGCACCCTAGACTTCTTATTTGAGTACTTTGAAAGGGTCCTCAGCTTAACAGCCTTTAAGAAAATGGCTGCCCCCAAGGGAGTGCGGACTAAAACTCTCACGTGACCCCAGGCAGGCGCACTCCCACCAGCCCCGCGCGCGCGCGCGCGCGCGCGATCGAAAGAAGTCGGCTCCGGGCCGTGTGGGGGCAGGGGCGGAGCGCGCGCCTTGGCCCCCTCGAAAAGCGACTCCGCGCGTCTGGATAGGCTGCGAACACGGCTTCCCCGCCCACCTCGCCGTTCGGCGCGCTCCGATTGGTCAGTGTTGGCGCGAAGGTGCGCGAGTCGGCCCTCACGCAGGGGCAGCAGGAAACAATAGAGGCCGCGCGCGCAGAGCGAGCGCCCGCTGCCTCCCCGCCCCTCCGGCAACGCTCGACCCCGGGATCCCCGGCTCGCCTGTCCGCCATGGCCGACAAGGAAGGTGAGGGTGCCGGGGCCGCCCCAGGAGGGCAGGGGATGCCGGGCTTGCGCCGCGGCCTCGACACGGCCTAACAGCGAGGGCAGGCCCGACTCTGCCGAGTGCCGTCCCCACCATCGAAGGCGTGAGGAGGAATCGCCCCGCGGGGCGGGCTAACGGCGCGCCAGCTCCTCGGGAGCGGAGGCCCGTCGCAGCGGCGTGAAGCTGGCGGTGGGGGCCGCGGCGGCGGTTTGCTCCCTCCCCGCGCTCTGTGTCGGTCTGCCCGCTTCTCCAGGTGCTGCCGGCCGCGCTCCCTCCCCCGGGGGCCGGCGCTCGGGCCTCCTCACTGGGGCCGCAGATTGGCGCGTAGGGAGCGGTCTCCCGAGGCCCGGCGCCGTCGCCCGAGCGGCTAACGGAGCGTACGGCCGGGAGGACCCGAGCGCGGTTCCGGGCCCGCGAAGGTGTGGAGGCGTGTTGGTGCCTCCGCCTCGGGGGGATTTAGACACATCCCCCCATTTCAGAATCGGGACTCGGGCCGGTAGCTTTGGAAGTGTTAACTGAGTTTCCATTTGTGTTCGCTAACTTGATTTGTTTTTAACTTTTTAGCAGCCTTTGATGACGCAGTAGAAGAACGTGTGATCAACGAAGAGTACAAAATATGGAAAAAGAACACCCCTTTTCTTTACGATTTGGTGATGACCCACGCTCTGGAGTGGCCCAGCCTGACTGCACAGTGGCTTCCAGATGTAACCAGGTAATAGGAATGCCTTGAACGTTATTTTGTTGCGTCCTCAGTGTAGATTTCTCACGTTGATATACCCTGTTTTCTTCTCGCCAGTCGCCGGTAGAAGGCACGTGATCAAAACCTATTGGTGGCATCTTTTCTAGGCAAAATGTAAAGTTATTTTGTAACTTACCTGATAAGGGGAAAACGTGTCGATGTTTTCTGTTTCTGGTACTGAGTTGAGTAGCCATATTATAGCTAGTTGACCGGGTAATTAAAACATGTCAACTTTCATGAAGTATTGTGATGAATCCAGTTTTTTCAGCAAAACACTTGACTCTCTCATTGGTACTAGCTGGTTAATACAAAGATGAGTATAGACATGGTCCTGCCTTCAAGGAGCACACGTCTAGTTGGAAAGGCAGATATAAACTAATAATTACAGTTATATGTGCTAAGAGCAGTTTTAGAGAGATGCTTAGAACTAACACCTGAAGGAGGGGTGGTTTATGTGTATGGGAGTTTACATGATAAGAAGTTATAATCACTTGTATTTCTTACACATGGGTAGCTTACTTCTAATAGAAGATGTAAAATATTATTTAATTTAGTTTGCGTTTGTTCGGGGTCCACTAGGTGTCACATATCAGGGGGTATAAATTTAAGTAAGACGCCTGCCCTTGCCTTGACTGTGTGTGTATAAAATGTAACAGTAATTATCATGAGTGGCACAGATAAAATGATCAGAGAGAAGAAAAATTACCTCAACTTGGGGTATCGGGAAGGGCTTCCAGGAGGAAGTAACAATGCAAAGATGAAGGTGAATTTAGATAATATAAAGTTTTAGCAAAGCCAGTGTGCCTGTTGGAATGATGAATTTTCTAGTGTGAAACTGCTTCACTCTTCAGAATAACATTTAGAAATTAGATTGTGTGCTAAATAACTAAATTCACTCAAAACTCAGGTCTTCAGATGTCAAGATATTTGCAAAACATGGTTATTAGGCTATTCTTCAGCTCAACAAATAATAGAAATTTGATATAAATTTTATTGGTTAACTGAAGAATGAGGCAGTTACCTTCACAGTGACATTAAAGAAAATGGGGAAATCTATTCTAAGGGTGTTAAACAGAACTGTAATAAATACCTAGACACTTAGGGTTGGAAGCTTCTTTATCATGACCAGCGGTTCCCATATTCAACTGATCATCAGAATTACTTGAGTTTGGGGTAAGTGGAGTCATTTCTGTCAGTTCAGTGATAGTTCAAATGATTTAGGAACCTGTGGCAGAGTACTTGATGAGAAGTAGTTGAATGGTGATTCCAGATTTACTGTGATCATGTAATAAATTATGTATATTGGACCAGTGGATCCCAAATATTGGCCACCCCATACCTACTAAATCTGGAACCCGTGTTCTTAAAAAGCTTCCCATATAATGTAGTGATTAACTAGGTTTGGAAAGCAGTGAATTAGACTCAATTCCCCAAGGCTGGGATCTGCACTATCGTGTTAGTAGCTTTCTACTTTAGCTGATCTAGGTAAATAAACCTTTCTGCAATGTGTGACATTAGTCCAAATACCTTGCTTTTTTCCTTCCTTTTTTTGGTATTTCTACTCACCTAACAATGTTAATTTTTTTAAGATGAGACTTACTTATAAGCAAGTATCCCTAATGCCAGGTGTTTAGTTTTTTGTGTGTTTATGTGTATTTTCATATCTTTTGTAAAAACAAAACACAATTTTACTTCTATAATTCTCTTTTTCCCTACCTCACTTCCTTTGGTTCTTTGTTTAACCTGAGCGTAAGCATTTCTAATTTTCTGTTGACAGCCCACTTTTCTTTCCTCTACTTTTTCTATGTAGGATATATATGGCTGTTACCTCTCTGCAAAGGAATTCCTATTAGTATCTCTAGACCCAACTTCTGGGCTCTTCCTGAATTTTCAGGTGCCTACTGGTGTCTTTGCAGTATCTTATTGGCTTCCCCAACACATGTTCTAAACTGCATGTGTTCTTTCAGTGGAGGTCCCACCCCAACTTTCTCCCTGTCATAGTTGACTTTGGTTTGACGTTTCCTAGGTTTTTCCCTTTCTCCACTTGACAGTCCATTTATAAGCCCTGATGAATTCTACTTGTGTAGCATCACAATCAGATAGAGAGATTGTAAAACAGATTGTTGAGTTCCTCAAGTGCCCAACTCGAGTTTCTGATTCAGTAGGTCTCTACAGTGGGTCTGGGAATTTGCATTTCTAGCAAAAGTTCTGATGTGACGCTGATGCTGTTGGTCCTGATACCATACTTTAAAAACCTCTGCTTTACGCTGTTAGATTAATCCATCTGAGATAACTTAAATGGTGCTGTGTCCCTTAGAAATTTTCCATAGTCCTTTGTCCCCTACAGCATAGAGTCCAGAATTTCTTACGCTGGTATTCAATACCCTAGAGTCTGATTTTAATCTGCTTTCTAGCCTTTTCTCCCACTGTGTTTTCCCATATCCAAAGTCAGATTTGGACTTGAGTCCTAGTTCTGTTACTTAGTGGTTGTGTGATCTTAGGCAAGTTGTTTAATTTTCCTAAACCTCGAGTATTTTCATCTTTAAATTGCAGTAATACTTCATAGTGTTATTATGGTGTTTAAATGATAGAAGGTATGTGAAGTGCTTACCATAGTGTCTGGCACTTTGTCAACCTTCCCTTTTGCTCAAATCCCTTTCCTTGGAATACTGTCTTCCAAAGCTTGACCCAAACTTCCAGGTTTTATCTCTCATTTTGAGAACTGCTCAGGTATCACCTCTTCCATGAACACTTTCTTATTCCAGAAGTAATCTTTCTTATCTAAACTCTTACATTCTTGTGTACTTTTCATATACTATGTATTGACTTGTATTTTAATTGTTTTTGTACGTGACTGCCAAATTGCTCCTGATTTGGGGGTTTGTGGTGTTTTTTGTTTTTTTTTTTTTTTTTTTTGGTGAGGAAAATCAGCCCTGAGCTAACATCCGAGGCCAATCCTCCTCTTTTTTTTTTTGCTGAGGAAGATTGGCCCTGGGCCAACATCTGTGCCCATCTTCCTCTACTTTGTATGGGACACTGCCACAGCATGGCTTGACAACCGGTGCCTTGGTGCGCCCCCAGGATCCAAACCTGCGAACCCAGGGCTGCTGAAGCACTTAACTGCTTGTGCCACTGGACCGGGGTTTGTTTGTGGTTTTTTGTTTGTTTGTTTGTTTGTTTTTTGGTGAGGAAGATTGGCCCCAAGCTTAACATCTGTGCCAGTCTTCCTCTATTTTGTATGTGGGATGCTGCCACAGCATGGCTTGATGAGCGTTGTATAGGTCCGGGCCTGGGATCCAAACCTGCAAACCCCTGGCTGCCGAAGCAGAGTGTGCGAACTTAACCACTACGCCCCCAGGCTTGCCCCAACCCCTTGTTTTCTGAGAACAGGAATCACATCTTAATCTTCTTTGTTCTTCCATAGTGTTTGGAGCAATATGTCCATTGATTAGGCACTTAGTAAATACTTGAACAATTAGTTTACCTACTGTTACTTCCTTTCCTTTCCCTTTTAATGAAGTTAACCTAATGAATTAACGTCAAGTATTTGTGTACCCAACAATTGTTTTCTTTCCCTCCAATCCGTTGTAAAAGAGTGAGTAGTTAATCCACATTTTATTTCGTTAGACTTTTTCCCTAAAATAATTGTAAATTTTTGGCCAAGTTAAGAAATACTTAGAAAATTAAGTGCTATGTGGTCCTCCTTATACTCTGCTCTGTGGAAGATTCATTAAAAGTAGAAAATGTGGCTCATGATGACTTGCTTCTCTCAAAACCTGGTTGTAATAGTGCCTTTTGTATACATGTGTATCACAGACTTTGTAGTCTTTCTTAGTGTTACTAATTTGACTAGTGACCATATACCGCTATTACAGACCAGAAGGGAAGGATTTCAGCATTCATCGACTTGTCCTGGGGACACACACGTCGGATGAACAAAACCACCTTGTGATAGCCAGTGTGCAGCTCCCTAACGATGATGCTCAGTTTGATGCTTCACACTACGACAGTGAGAAAGGAGGTAGGAATCTTAAAGGTGAAAGAAGGAATAATGTATGGGTTATATCTTTCATACCTTTGAATTATCATAAAAAGGATGTATAGTTTGATAAAATAGCCTCTCAGGTTAGAAACAAAATTTTAAGCTTTGGAAAGCCCGAGTTTGCAGTATAGGTATTAGGTGTCAGAAGACATACTTAACACGTACTGGGTTCTGTACTTTTCTATAAACTTTCCTCTACTAAATTTGGTGGTGGGGTAATGTATAAAATTGAAAGAAGCAAAGAACCACCATATATTATTGCTGTGCATGCAAGCATTCTCAACATGGGAGATGTTGCCCCTAAGGGGGTGAAAATTGGTTCTTGGAGGGGGCGGTGTGTGTGTGAAAACAGTCTTATTCTTTGAATGTATAAAGCACAGATACACGTAGCATACATAGGCTCTCTTTGGTATTAAAATTTCTTGGGAGGGGAGCAGAAAAAATGTATTACAGGGTTTCTTAGAGGGGCAATAATGAAAAAAGATTAAGAAGCACTGGCTTAAATCACTCTTTGCAGGTTTGAAGTGGTAGGAATGACTTAATCATGACACTTGCTATACATATAAAAATTAAATGAGCCATTTAATTATATCCTATTTTTAGGAGGTAACCTAAGGGTTTAACTGTTCATGAAATACTTTCTCCCTTTCAGAGGAGGTGGAAATGAATGAATTTCCTTTATTGTTGTCCTTTAACTCAAGTTGTTACCAAGAGGTGGAAGATAAGCTCTCATTATTGAGATTTGTGCTCTAAAAAATGGTTGTTTAATGTTTCTTATCTTAGATTTCTCCTGATTAGCAGAATCCATTCTTTTATCTAAGTTCTTTTGGGCTACGGTTATTTGCCAGGATTGTAATGTGCAGTTAATCTTTTGGTCATTCCATATTTAGCTTAGGGTGATGCAGAATGCAAAATAAGTTCTTAGGATAAAGGTCAGCAAACATGATTTTGTGTCACTGACCCAAGTGTGTAACTATAGGATATGATTACCAGAAAGTTATTCTCTGTGTAGGCAACAGTGAAGGAGGAAAAAGAACACTGAACTTCAGTGTCAGAACGGCTGGGCTTGTGGCTCTGTTGTGCCACTCACTAGGTGTGTGGTTTTGGGTAAATCATTTAGCCTCTCTGAGCCTCAGTTTCCTTTCTATTAAGTGAAGATAAGTTGTCTTTAAATAGTGCTTTTGTGTTTTTTTCTGTGTGTGTGAGGAAGATCAGCCCTGAGCTAACATCGGTGCTAATCCTCCTCTTTTTTGTTGAGGAGAACCTGCTCTGAGCTAACATCCATTGCCAATCCTCCTTTTTTTCCCCAAAGCCCCAGTAGTTGTATGTCATAGTTGCACACACTTCTAGTTGCTGTATGTGGGACGCGGCCTCAGCATGGCCAGACAAGCGGTGCATCAGTGCGCGCCCGGGATCCAAACCCGGGCGCCAGTAGCGGAGCGCGCGCACTTAACCACTAAGCCACGGGGCTGGCCCATAAATAGTACTTTTGGTTATTTAGGCACAAAGCAAATACTCTGGTTGGTAATCTAATAAATTATTTAAAAAATCAAAGCAAATGTGAAACAGTGTGACCCCTCCCCATAAACCCATCCCGTATAGGTCACTATCTTTCTGTGTAAGCGTTTGGAGACTTGGAGACCTACCTCCTTTTGATGGCTGTATATACTGTGCTGCAATTAACCATTGCTTATATTTGTTGACATTCAAGTGGTTTCCAATCTTTTGGCTTCAAAAACAGTTCTTGTACATACATCTTTCATAGTTTTGCTGTACAGTAATTTCTGAAGTGGAATGCCGATCAAAGGGCAAGAACGTTTTCAAGTATAATTGATACTGCTAAGTTGCTCTTCAAAAAAGATTCACAATCCCACCAGTAGCAGGTGTGTGTATGTCTGTTTCTCTGTGCCCTCGCCAACATTGGACTTGATACTACAATCTTATTTTACTTTGCTTTTTAAGTTATTTGTGATGTTGAACTTATTTTAAAATTCTTGTCTTTTGTCTGCCTCTCCATTTAGCTGCATATTTATGTTTTTTGCTCATTTTTTATTTTGGGTTATCTCTTTATATGCAAGGTAAGTTATCCCCAACAGATAAGTTGCAGATAATTTTTTCCCAGTTTATCTTATAATCTTTTTTTTTTTTGTGAGGAAGATCAGCCCTGAGCTAACATCTATGCTAATCCTCTTCTTTTTGCTGAGGAAGACCGGCTCTGAGCTAACATCTATTGCCACTCCTCCTCCTTGTTTTCCCCCAAAGCCCCAGTAGATAGTTGTACGTCATAGTTGCACATCCTTCTAGTTGCTGTATGTGGGACGCGGCCTCAGCATGGCCGGAGAAGCGGTGCGTCGGTGCGCGCCCGGGATCCGAACTCGGGCCACCAGTAGCAGAGCACCAGCGCTTAACTGCTAAGCCACGGGGTTGCCCCATATAATCTTAAGTCTTATTTAGAAGCTAAAAATTTTTAATTGTCCAACTTTCCTCTGATGTCCCTGAGATTTTGTGTCATTCTTTGAAAGGCTTTCATCATGTCAAGATTTAAAAATTCTTAGCTGTTGTTTTCTGGTACTTTTTATGTTTTGACCATTAAAGGTTTAATCTTTCTGGTGTTTGTTTTCGTGTTAGGTATGGAATAGGAATCCAAGGTTTTTTCTAAGTGGTTAGCAATATTTTTTTTTAAATTAATTAATTTTTTTTTTTCTTTTTTTTTTTTTTACCATTTGCTGACTACTCCATTTTCTCCACTGGTTTTTGAAATGGTATCTTTTAACATGTATACTTAAATCTTTTTCTGGTGACCAAGTTTTTTGAGTGGCATTAAGCCAGTTTGCTTTTATGTTCCGATAATACCTTTATCCCTCTTACTAATGCTTAATAGACGAATAATTTAAAATACCAGTAAATATGTATGATATGTATGTACAACTATATATATCATCCTATTTAATCCTCACAAGGAAATTGATACTCATAGATGTTTTGTAACTTGCCCTAAGGTTACACAGCATGTCTCCCATTTCTTCCTCTCACCTCCCCCTCCCAGATGTTCTTCAGATCACTTGATAGGCTTGGTGCTTAAAAGGGGCAGGGAGCTGCTCTCTCCATATAGTCTCAGCAATGGTAGAAGTAGATATATCCTAATGTGTCTTAGAGTTTCTTGGGTGGTTGTTAGGTAGATAGCTTCCTAGTCTCTCCTTGCTCTCAGATAAAATGTTCTGGACTCTCAGATTGAACTATTAATTGATTACCATCTACTTCAGCCTCTGCTTCGTTTGAGGTGATTGGTGGCAGGCAGCTTCAAAAGATCATTGAACTTTCAGAGTGAAAGAACTAAAAACTGGCTTAGGCCTGTTTTGACTTTTTTTTTGATGAGGAACATCAGCCCTGAGCTAACATCCATGCTAATCCTCCTCTTTTTGCTGAGGAAGACTGGCTCTGAGCTAACATCTATTGCCAATCCTCCTCCCTTTTTTTCCTCCAAAGCCCCAGTAGATAGTTGTATGTCATAGTTGCACATCCTTCTAGTTGCTGTATGTGGGATGCCGCCTCAGCATGGCCGGAGAAGTGGTGCGTCGGTGCGCGCCCGGGATCCAAACCCGGGCCGCCAGTAGCTGAGCGCGCGCACTTAACCGCTAAGCCACGGGGCCGGCCCCTGTTTTGACATTTAAAAGGATTTGTGTGTTTATGTTAGATTCAGTCTGGCTATGGTCACATTTCAAGCCCTGAAAATAGGTTAGATGTAAAATTTTACTTCAGACTCTGTTACCGAGATCTTCAAATATCGACAAGTTTATTTTTAGCAACTTATATGGGGGATTGGTTTTTTTTTTTTTTTTTAAAGGATATCTTTAGTCTGTTGTCTGAATTATATATCATAAACTACTATTAAAACGTGATGAATAATTGAATACCTGACTCAAAATGTTAGAACTTATTCTTAGTTTCACAATGTTTATGAGCTCAAAAAGTGGCTTGGTAGAAATCAGAATGCTGGTTACCTAGTTTATGGGGGGAGTATTGGTTGGGAGGGACACAATAGTGCCTTTTGGGGAGCTGGAAATGTTCTATATTTTGATCTGGGTGGTTGTTTCCCGTGGTGTATACATATGTAAAAATTCATCAAGCTAGATGTTTACTATATTGTTACACCTCAATTTTTTAATAGTGTTTTATATGGAGAGAAGCAAACAAAATAGGAATACAGTTGGAGCTTGATAGCCATTCAGTGTATTGTACATTGATACCTCAATCTTTCCTACTTCAAATTTGGCCTTTTGCATATCTGCTTCAACCCTTAATTATTTTTTAAATAAATAAATTTATTTATTTAAAATATTTTAAAAAATAATTATTTTAAATAAATAAGTCCGAGGATTTATTTATTTTCTTCCTAAAAATTCAATTGTGAATCCTATAAGCTGACTTCTTATTACTGTACTTTGCAGTTAGGGAGTATATACTTTAGCATATACTCAGTACTGAAATAACCCACATTATATAATGATTACCTGTTATTCTGTGGGCTCCATGCCAGCTGTTGCTCTTCCCTTATTATTGGTTATCTCTTTTCTGGCAGTTGTTATGCTTTTTTGTCATAAGTCATCTGTAGTTGTGTGCCTATCTCCATGTGCTTGGACTAAAAGTTCCTTGAGATCACGTATCATATTGTGCCTTCTTTTTTGTACATTGTAGTTGCTCATGGTCTAGAGTTCTGGAAGAAAATTCCTTTAATGTGTGTGTGTGTGTGTGTGTGTGTGTGTGTGTGTGTGTGTGTGTGTTGTTTTTTTTTTTCCCTCCTTTAGAGGCTATTTTGAACTTTTTATTTTTAGGTTTTTAGCCTGTTTGAAACATTTGCTTTTCAACTTATAAAAGTTATTTTGAAGTTGAAAGTTATTTAATATGCCAGCCATATTACCCATCTATGTCCTTGCTTTTAGAACAGATTTTTGTCCTTCAAAGTGTAACACTTGTATAACAATGCTGTTGACAGCATTTTCGTTTATAAGTTACTCTCACAACTTTGCTTTATGGCAAAGGTATTTGAAGCTCAGAGAAATTGAAAGCCTTCCCCAAATCACCAAGCTAATAAGTGGCAGAGTCAGTTAGGTCAAGGCTCTTACTTAGGTACCTTGTCATGCTGCCTTCTATAATTATTTGACTAATTATTAACTACCTTTGTTTATATATTGCTTTGCCAAGATTTACATAATCACAAATTATATTGTTATACATTTTATAGTGGTACTTGGGAGAACCCTCTACATGCATACAGTAGTCAGAAGTGAATTAAAAAAATGCTTTTGTCTAGTCCTCGCCTACCTGGTTTATTTCAACGAAGGCCTGTGGTTGGCAAGTGTAAGTGGGGGGTTAGGAAAATGGAAATAGCTGTTGTGGCTCTGTTTTTCCTCACCGGACTAAGAGAAACGGTGTAGGGAGAAGAAAGGGTGTGATGGTATTTCAGAAAGGTCATCCCAAACTAGAGCTTCAAATAAATGGTGTAAGAGGGACTCTTTGGTACCTAGCACACTGTGTACTTAATAGTCATTAAAATAGTAACTTGGGTTAAATTTGTGCGGCACACTTTTTTGTTACTGTGAGGTTTGAAAACTGCCTATTGAGAACCTACTTTTGAAGTGGAGTTGGTAATGTTCCTTACTTTTAGGTAGTAATATATTCTTATTAGATATATAACTACCTAGAGTCATTGTAGGTACAGTCGTTGTAGGTACTGGCTAGGAATCAGAAAAATAGGGATTCAGTTTAGGTTCTGCCACAGTCATGTCACCATGAACAAATTAGTGCAGGTACTCTGAGCTTTGGTTTCCCATGTAAAATTTTTGGAAATAATGACCCTTCTTCCCTGCTATGTAGGGCTGTGGTAAGAATCAAATGAAATAAGGGTGTGAACGCACTTTACAGTGCTGACAGATGTTTAGTTTACTTCTAGTATTATACCAGTTCGCTGATAAAAAGCCTTGCCTGAGTTGTACTTTGAGTGACATATACAGAGTAGCTCTTGCTTCGTGCTCATTTGCAATTAATTTATCTTATTTACAGAATTTGGAGGTTTTGGCTCAGTTAGTGGAAAAATTGAAATAGAAATCAAGATCAACCATGAAGGAGAAGTAAACAGGGCACGTTATATGCCCCAGAACCCTTGCATCATTGCAACCAAGACTCCATCCAGTGATGTTCTTGTTTTTGATTATACGAAACATCCTTCTAAACCAGGTACCTGCCCTCTTCAATTCAAATACAAATAATGAGGCACTATGGGAATACTTTGCTCCACTCAGTCTGAGTTTAGTTGCTTGTTAGTCTTTGTATAGTTTAACATTTTATAATTTATATTGATATGTCTGGATATTCTTCCTTGGTTCTTCCTTAGGTGGGAAAAAAATGCTTCTTTACATAGAACAGAATAATGGTGCAGCTTAAGCATTATATATTTGGTCGTAATGGGTCTGTATTACTTATAAATATTAAGAGCTTTAGACCTCTTGATCAAAATTCTCTTATGCTTAGTAGACTCAAAGAGGCAGTGAACTAGACGGTCTTGATGTGTCTGTTACTTTGCAGACCCTTCTGGAGAGTGCAATCCAGACTTGCGTCTCCGAGGACATCAGAAAGAAGGCTATGGGCTTTCTTGGAACCCAAATCTCAGTGGGCACTTACTTAGTGCTTCAGATGACCATGTGCGTATCCTTCCCATTTTGAAGAAAAACTGGGCTAGTCATCAGTTGGTTTCTTTTCTAGGGTGTGTGGGGGAGTGAGAATCTTTCTTTTATATAATAGTTAATTTTACATTTAAGACCATCTGCCTATGGGACATCAGTGCTGTTCCAAAGGAAGGAAAAGTTGTGGATGCGAAGACCATCTTTACAGGGCATACAGCAGTAGTAGAAGATGTTTCCTGGCATCTGCTCCATGAGTCTCTGTTTGGGTCAGTTGCTGATGATCAGAAACTTATGATGTGAGTAGGATCCATTTTTTAATTTTTTCTTCATATATTATCTAAGTTTTATATTCAGTTACTCATTTCAAGCTTTTTTCCTTTTTTACCGAAGCTGGGATACTCGTTCAAACAATACTTCCAAACCAAGCCACTCAGTTGATGCTCACACTGCTGAAGTGAACTGCCTTTCTTTCAATCCTTATAGTGAGTTCATTCTTGCCACAGGATCAGCTGACAAGGTCAGTGTGATTTATTTTAAGAGAAAATATAGGGTGAATTTCTCTGGCTTCTTTTGAATGCACAGAGCTGTTTTAGTTACGGGTTTTCTTTTTCTTCTCATAACAAAGAAATTGATTGCTTTCCCTTTTGTACGTAGACTGTTGCCTTGTGGGATCTGAGAAATCTGAAACTTAAGTTGCATTCCTTTGAATCACATAAGGATGAAATATTCCAGGTAAGAAACTAATGCTGCTTTTTTTTTCCTAAGGAAAGCCTGGGTGTGTGAGTGGGCACACTTGTGCTTTATCTTATTGCTATAAATAATGGAAATCTTCTATATGCCTATGCTAATCTCTATGGGAATTGGGATTGTTTTTCCTCCGTTATGTCTGTACTTTCTCAAACTGGTCTTTGGCCACCTACATTCTTAAGGTATTGAGAAAACTAGTGCCTGATAAGAAAACTAGTGTCTGATTATTTTATCAGCCTTGTTCCTAACACTTGTCTCTTCCTTTATTTATTTATTTTTTTTTTTTTTTTTCCTTGAGGAAGATCAGCCCTGAGCTAATATCCGTGCCAATCCTCCTCTTTTTGCCGAGGAAGACCGGCCCTGGGCTAACATCCATGCCTATCTTCCTCTATTTTATATGGGATGCCGCCACAGCATGGCTTGACAAGCGGTGCGTCGGTGCGCGCCTGGGATTCGAACCTGCAAACTCTCGGGCCGCCGAACCGCTGTGCCACCGGGCTGGCCCCTCTTCCTTTATTTCTGTTCCTTCATCCTTTATAACTTGCCATGTCTATTGATTTCGCAGTTCAAGCCTAAAGTACTGGCTCCATGTTCTCTGCCTCATCAGTTTAAGTTCCTTTCTTAACATGCAAAGCCCTCTGACTCAATTCAAGAAATAATAGTTACACTATGTTCACAGCTCCTTGCGAGGGCACTATGAGGAATACATTATAGTCTTTGCTTTCAAAGAGCCTAAAATTTTATAGTGAGGAAAGGCCCATTTAGAATCACTACAATAAAAAATTGTTTTGTCAAGTGTTAAGAACCTAAGGGTGGTCAAAATTAATTTTAGTGTGTAAATGTGGCATTTGAACTGGGCTCTAGGTAAGCCATACTCATACTCATTAGTTTCTTAACCTTATTTCTACTCTTCAGCCAGCTCCAACGAACATTTTGTCTTCACTCTATCTCTTTGTCCTTGCTTGTAATGGTGTTCTTGCCTGGAGAGTATCCAAATTCTTCCCTAAATACTGGTCACATAATGCCAGCTTATCTGTACTGTGAAGCTAGGACTTTCTTACCAAACAGTATAACAATTTGTGATTGTTGCATATGTAGAGCTAACGTGAATAAAATCATTGTTGGAGGGAGTCATTTTTAATCAATCTTATGTGTAATATTGAATTCATAATAAGTACTTGGGGAAATAATGTGTGTGTGTGTGTGTGTGTGTTCTGTAGTTTAGTTCTTAGGTCAGAATTGGATTACATTTGGCTAGAGGTCAGAATTAGACAATAAGAATAGATAAGTTTTCCAACATACAGCTTTCTGTTTCCTTCATTCTTATGTGTAGGTTCAATGGTCACCTCACAATGAGACTATTTTGGCTTCCAGTGGTACCGATCGCAGACTGAATGTTTGGGATTTAAGGTAAGTCTTGTGTTAGTTACTCTTTGTGGAGTTATTTTCTTTATTTATACTTTCCAAAATTAGTTGCTCAAGATAAATCTGTTTTAACTTTTAAAAATCTTTTTGTGCTAGTAAAATTGGAGAGGAACAGTCCCCAGAAGATGCAGAAGATGGGCCACCAGAGTTATTGGTATGTTACAAACATTGAGCAGTATTGCAATAGTCTGCAATTTATTGTCCTCTGTCTGCTTTTCATTTCTTTGTTTTCCTCTCTTCCAGTTTATTCATGGTGGTCACACTGCCAAGATATCTGATTTCTCTTGGAATCCCAATGAGCCTTGGGTGATTTGTTCTGTATCAGAAGACAATATCATGCAAGTGTGGCAAATGGTAAGTGTTCAGTTATTTTGGGGAGGTGAGTTAAAGGAGACGTAGTATCATTTCATATTTATATACTTCATGAATGCAACTGGCATCTCTGTTCTGTTTACTCACAAATGTGACTTTAGCGCTTGTATGCACGTTATCATTTTCAGCTGCCTGCTCTTTACCTTTATCTGGTTGTCCCACTGGTTTCTCAAACTCAACTAAACAAAACTGAACTTTTCTTCTTTTCCCCGTCTCCTTACTCCCCTTTCCTTCTGACTTTTCTGTGTTCTGCATGGCTCCAGTGTTTTCCCAGCTCACCAGCCTAGAAAACTCAAGATTTCTCCTCCATTGTCTATTCACCTCTAGGTCTAGTTTGCTTGTCAGATTTTGTATTGTCTGTCTCTTGTTTCTCCAGTCTATACTCATCTTACAAATATAAACATGCATGCCCAACTTTCCTGTTTCTACTCAACACCCTTGTTTTTTGGTCAGGTTCTCATTACCACTTGCTGGTCTGTTGCAATAGCCGCCTAATTGTTGACTTGCCTCCTCTTTCTCCATCTTTGCTAGCAGTTGTATCTTAAGGAATGGTCATTCCCTTGAAATGACTTGTGAACGTGCCTAGCACAATTCCTACCACAACGTCACAGCATTAAATACTGCCATTTGTCCATGAAACTTTACCAGACTTCAGAAACATTCCTTGCCTTATTATAATATTCCAACTGGAGGTGACTGCCCTTGTTTGAATTTTCAGAGCTCCTGGAATTTAATAAAAATAAATAATATCTAATATATAGCAATAGAACAAACTGTTACATTCTGGAGATGGATGGTGGTGATAGTTGCACACAAGGTGAAGGGACTTAATGGAACTGAACTGTATACTTATTAAAAATAGTTAAGATGGGGGCCGGCCCGGTGGTGCAAGTGGTTAAGTGCACGCACTCCGCTTAGGCGGCCAGAGGTTCACAGGTTCGGATCCTGGGTGTGCACTGACGCACTGCTTGTCAAGCTCTGCTGTGGTGGCGTCCCATATAAAGTAGAGGAAGATAGGCATGGATGTTAGCTCAGGGCCCATCTGCCTCAGTAAAAAAAAAAAAAAAAAAAAAGAGGGTTGGCATCGGATGTTAGCTCAGGGCTGATTTTCCTCACCAAAAAAAATAATAATAATAATTAAGATGGTAAATTTTATGTGTATTTTACACATTTCTTAAAAATGTGTAACTTTTGAATGACGATAGCCTAATAAATGAAAAGAGTTCAGAAGAAACTTTTAGTGTCTCGGTAGATCTAGAGCCAGGAATAAGCTCCAGGGGAAAGGTTTTGGCTCAACATGAGGACAAATGTTTTAATAATCTGAGTTTTCTTACAGAATAGCACTATTAAAGATAAATAAAAGGAGTATTTGTGGCCTGTGAGATTAACAAATTGTATATGACATCCATAGTTTGGAATAATTTGTATCAAAAAGAAGTATGCTTAGTTTTATAAGATAAGTATGAAAAAAGCAGATTGCAGAACAGCATGATGGAATCCTTCATGTTAAAATTATGTGTATGTAGTCTTGTGTTTAATTATACGTAGCTATTTAGAAGGCTATTTGCCAAAATGTGGTTGGTATATTTAGGGAATTCTTGATTTCTTCTTAATATCATTCTGTATTGTAATTTTTTATAAGAATGGGTTACATGTGTAAACAGACAATCCACCTCACCCTTTTCCTTGTAATACACCCACACAAAATTAATATAAAAAATTAAGAATTCTGACAGAAAAGAGAAATGGGCTGCCTTGAATAGCCTGTCAATTAAAGGTATTTTAATAGTTGCTGTAGGAATGTTGTAGATTGAACTATATCACCTTCAAGGCCATTACCCCCAGGCCAGGTTGTTATTTTACTCAGCTTTTTTTTTTTTTTTTTTTTTTTTAATTTTATTTATTTTTCCCCCCAGAGCCCCAGTAGATAGTTGTATGTCATAGTTGCACATCCTTCTAGTTGCTGTATGTGGGACACGGTCTCAGCATGGCCGGAGAAGCGGTGCGTTGGTGCGCGTCCGGGATCCGAACCCAGGCCGCCAGCAGAGGAGTGCGCGCACTTAACCGCTAAGCCACGGGGCCGGCCCTGCTCAGCTTTTTAAGAATTATTATGGTATAAGAAAAAGTAAATACCTGGTCTTTGTCCAGATTCTTGGCACAGAGTTCCTAAAATCCTTGGGATTTCCTGAGTGATAGGAATCTATTGCTATAAGGATCCCCTTTTGGTCACACCTGAGTTTAGGTGTGACTTATAGAGGCCATATATAGGCTCGGGGTGGAACTAGTCTCCGGAAAGACCAAACACTTGATTAGAGATCTGGAATTTTCAGTTCCACTCACCCACAGGCATGGAGGTGGGGTGGGATTGAGCTCTATAGAAACTCTTGAAAAAGCTCTGTAAAAAGCTCTTGATTTGATGAGCTTCCAGGTTGGTGAATATATAAATGCCACCCAGAGAGGGCATGGAAGCTCTGTGCTCCCTCCCTACCTTGCCTTATGTATCTCTGGTTCCATTTGGCTGTTCCTGAGTTATAACCATTATAATAAACCAGAAATAGTAAGTAAAGCATTTTCCTGAGTTCTGTGAGTCATTCCGGTGAATTATAAAACCTGAGGCGGGGGTTGTGGAAACCCTCAAATTTGTAGCCAAGTTGGACAGAAGTATGCAGGTATCCTGGGCACTCAGGGCTTGACACTGGCCTCTAAAGGTGAGGACAGTCTTGTGAGACTGAGCCCTTAGTCACAGCCCTTAGACCTATGGGATCTGATGCTACTTCCCCATAGTTAGTGTCAGAACTGAATTGTTAGACACCCAGTTGGTGTCGGGAAAAAACACTGCACATTTGTTGTCAGAAGACATCATACATTTGTATACATTCCTTATCCCTGCAGTCAGATCATAAACTCTCTGAAGACAAGACTATCCCTTCTTCTGCAACACTTAGCCTATGACTTGTGCATAGTAGATGCTAAGAACAGTAAACTTTGCCCAAATAAAAGTGGTTTCTAGGGGCTGGCACCATGACCTAGTGGTTAAGTTCGGCGCTCTGCTTCAGTGGCCCAGGTTTGGTTCCCAGGCACGGACCTACACTGCTCATTGGTGGCCATGCTGTGGCGGCGACCCACATACAAAATAGAGGAAGATTGTCACAGATGTTAGCTCAGGGTGACTTCCTCAGCAAAAAAAACAAAAAGTGGTTTGTTTATTGAAGATGATGCCTTTGAATATAGGTATTTCATCAAGTAATAGAAGTATAGTTTATTTTATGCAAGAGCAGTTTTCCTTTAAAATAATTATAAATTGAGATTTGGAACATATGGTTCTGGGGGGGGGTGTCTTTTTTTTTAATGCACAGTTGGGTGATTTTTAGTATATTCACAGGATTGTGCAATTATCAACACAGTCAGTTACCACAAAGAGAAACCCTATACCTATTAGCCATCACTCCCCATTTTCTTCCAGTCACCCACCGATCTACTTTCTCTATGATTTGCCTATTCTGAACATTTAATATAAATGAAATCATACAATATGTGACTGGCTTCTTTTTTTATTGCCAAATAGTATTCCATTATATGGATATATCATTTTATTTATCAGTTCATTAGTTGATGGATATTTGTGTTGTTTTTACTTTTTGACTATTAGGCATAATGTCTGGTTAAAGGGCTCGAGGTTGATTAGCAAGACAAACAGTAACCATACTTCAGTTTTGTGGGAATGTTCTCATCCAAGGAGGTTGGCCTGTGGGCCAGCTGCCCGCTTTTTTTTTTTTTTTTTTTTTTTTTTAAGATTTTGTTTATTTATTTTTCCCCCAACGCCCCAGTAGATAGCTGTCTGTCACAGCTGCACATCCTCCTAGTTGCTGTATGTGGGACCCGGCCTCAGCATGGCCGGAGAAGCGGTGCGTCGGTGCGATCCCGGGATCTGAACCCGGGCCGCCAGCAGCGGAGCGCGCGCATGCACTTAACCGCTAAGCCACGGGGCTGGCCCATAGCTGCCCGCTTTTATTGGAACACAGCCATACCCATTCATTTGCAGATTGTCTATGGCTGCTTTCATCCAACAACTGAATAGTTGAAACAGAGACTATATGACCTACAATCTGCCTCTGGCCTAATCTGTTTTTGAAACCTTAACTTCAAGAAGTAGCCTTCAGGGGCTGCCCTGTGGCTTAGTGGTTAAGTGCGCGCGCTCCGCTACTGGCGGCCCGGGTTCGGATCCGGGCGCGCACCGATGCACCGCTTGTCGGGCCATGCTGAGGCCGCGTCCCACATACAGCAACTAGAAGGATGTGCAGCTATGACATACAACTATCTACTGGGGCTTTGGGGGAAAAATAAATAAATAAAATTATGAAAAAAACAAAAAAAGTAGCTTTCAGGGCCGGCTCTGTGGCTTGGTGGTTAAGTGCACGCGCTCCGCTACTAGTGGCCGGGGTTTGGATCCCGGGCACTCACCGACACACTGCTTCGCCAGCCATGCTGAGACCGCGTCCCAAACACAGCAAGTAGAAGGATGTGCAACTGTGACATACCACTACCTACTGGGGCTTTGGGGAGAAAAAAGGAGGAGGATTGACAATAGATGTTGACTCAGAGCCGGTCTTCCTCAACAAAAAGAGGAGGATTAGCATGGATGTTAGCTCAGGGCTGATCTTCCTCACAAAAAAAGAAGAAGAAGAAGAAGTAACCTTCATGTTTACTAAATACCCATTTCTCTTTTTCTTGTTTTTGGGCAGGCAGAGAACATTTATAATGATGAAGACCCTGAAGGAAGCGTGGATCCAGAAGGACAAGGGTCCTAGATATGTCTGCACTTCTTGTGATTTTAGACTCCCCTTTTTTTCCTCTCAACCCTGAGATTGATATAACACTGGTTTTGAGACACAGACTTTGTTTGGCTATCCCTCTATGATAGGTACCATCAACAATGCTATTAGCGCAAACAGAGGGTGTTTTCTAAATATTAACTGGGGGACTTGATTCAGTAAAGCCACAGACTTATATTTAAATTTTCTTCAGGAATTTTCTAGTAACAAAGGTCTAAAGTAGCCACAGAAAGGGGAATATTGTGTGTGGTTATTTTTCTTCTTATGCTGTATCCCCAAGTTTTTCAGACTCATTTAAGTAAAGGCTAGAGTGAGTAAGGAATAGAGCCAAGTGAGGTAGGTGTCTGAGCCATCAAGTATAAATACTGCAAGGTGTCATTTTTATTTGGGAAATAGGGGAGATTCAAGTCATACAAATTCCTACTCTAAAATTTTCACACCTGACTTTCCAGGATGCACATTTTCCTATGTAGACCTCTCAGTTTCTTCAATTAAGTCAAAACTATGTGTTCCTCTTTCCCCATATATTTTTGCTTGTTAGTGTATTTCTTGAGCTGTTTTCATATTATTTCTTTCCTTTCTGTGAAATGGTTTTTTTAAAAAACTTGGGACCACCAAGTTGTAAAGATGTATGTTTTTACCTGACAGTTATACCACAGGTAGACTGTCAAGTTAAGTTGAGAAGAGTGAATCAATAGCTTGTATTTGTTTTTAAAATTAAATTAATCCTGGATAAGAGTTGCTTTTTTTTTTTTAGGAGGTAGTTCTTGACCACTAGTTTGATACCATCTCTATTTTGGGTGACCTGTTTCACCAGCAGGCCTGTTACTCTCCATGACTAACTGTGTAAGTGCTTATAATGGAATAAATTGCTTTTCTACATAACCCCATGCTGATGGGTTTTATTTAGTATATAACATCCATCAAACGCCAGTCTCTGGCTTCTAGAAGAGTTGTTCAGATGACAGTTATTTTCTATGGTCTTTGACCATCAAGAGCAGAATTAAATATAATAGACCCAGAGCTATAGAAAAGAGCTTTACTCCTTCCCAGGGAAAGTGAAAGACATAAAACACTGAATCAGAGGTGCACAGATTAATCTTTGATAAAGTAACATCATTTTGAAGTCTGTCCCCAGAGAACTACATGGACTTTGAAGAATCTCAAAGGCAGTGTGGCAGAGAGAATTTAAGGCAAAATTTAAATTTGGAAAAGGCGTTTGAACCTTTTCTCTTAGAGAGGTTGAATCTCCCCAGTATGTTTTTCACTGGGGCCTGCACTTAGAGGTTGGAAATAATAGGTTCTTTATAGCCTTTATCACCAAGAGCCATAACCAGGTAAAATGCCTGGTTCTTTGCTAATCACTCAATTTAACTGAGTAGATCACTCTGACCCCAGATCATTTTCATGAGGTAAGATCTTTGGGGAAATCTGAAAATCCTCAACCTTTATGTTGAAATCTGGATTGGTTTCTTTCCAAGTCTGTAGTTCTTTTAGAGTATAGTGAAAATTATCTTGACACAATTAGGAGTAAACTATGTGAGTCGGCATAGACTTAAAGAAAAGTAAACTTTGTAAAAGGATTCCTTTAAAGTCTAACACTCATGGCACAAAAGAATTCAAATTGTGAACCCATGCAATGAAAACAGGCTGCCTTTTTGACCCTACCTGTGCTCCAAAAAACTTTTTGGTTTGGGTCAACACAGGCAAGATACATTCTTCACAACACTGCAAGGTGTGTGTGTACATCATCTTTTACTCTGCATGTGAGCGTTGCTGCTGCAGGACAGGAAGCTCATTTTTCCGTTCCTCGGTGCATTGAGATCAGTACCAGCAGCCTATAAAATAGAATCCAGCTAAGAGTTGACTGATGGTGTTCTGTGTCCAGCCAGCCCTAGAATCTTTTTAAACAGGTCAGCCATCATTTGTAACTTTCCAGGGTGAATTGCTTGCCAAGTCCCTGGCACTCCCTTCTCTGTTTGGAAAAAAGTATGTCCAAAGGGTACTTAGTGATCCTTGGCTAAGAAGTTTTTTTTTGTGGTTTCTGGGTTACAGATTCGGCCATACATTTCTAAACAGCCCCTGCAAGGTTGAGAGAAAAAAGAATTAAGTTTATACTTTCTGCAACTTGAAATAATACAGAATAAAGTTTATAACAGTGAACTTCTGAAGTTTAGTTAGGGCATGCTGTGTTGGGGAGAGATTGCTAGAGTGTGATTTACGTTTCATCAGGGATGACTTTCCCGAGCAAATATTTGAGTGCCTCCAATTTGCAAAATAGAATGAGTGGTAACGTATGTGATGGTGATGGGAGGGGCTAGCTAAAAATTTTCTGTGCCCAGGTTAACTTTACACAGGTATTAATTACAATGCCTGAAATTCTGTAGTTTCTTTCCTTTGGATTAATCATTGCCTTTTCCCCATTATACTTTTAATCTGATTCACACAAAGGTGTTTAGCAGATCATTTTCCTCAATTACAAGGTTCTAATAATCTCCCAAACAATAAGTGTAATCAATTATGCCTGGATAGAACACAGTAAAAGAAAATCCTAGTAATATAGGAAAAGCGTCAGTTACAATAGTTAACTGTGAATTTGTATCCAAGGTGTAACGTTAACTAGGAAATGAAGAATAAAATTAATGGGCGTCTGTCTAGTATGCAAGTCAGCACTGACCTTTTTTATCGTTAGTTTCTTTATGCAAGAGAATTTAAGACTATAAAGAATATGAGAACATATTGGTATATAAAGAAATTAATGGATAGATGTGTTGCTTGTTTCACATATTAAGCAATAATCCTGTCCCTCATCCTATAAACAACACCCTCTTCAGCTTTTTTTTTTTATGACTTAACAGATTAATTTAGCCTTCTTGGCCTTCTTTGTCACAGTCTGAATTATATAGCATAACTGCCTTCTCTGCTATTCTAAGGAAACGGTGAATAGCAGATGGGGTAGGGGAGGGTGAGGAAAGTAAGAATGTACAGAGCCTGGATATTTTATCCTGTTACAGAATTCCTAGTGATAATTAGGGCATATTTTGAGTCCTACTAGAAATTGAAACATTCCAAATGAACTTTGAATGCTTGAACCAGGCAATTTGGAGATATGTGTTATTCCTAAATGACTTGTCGTTAGACACACACTTAAATTTTTTTAAGGCATTAGTATTGTTAAATTAGGAAAGCAGCAACGATGCAAACACCATTCTTGTACCCACAAGGATCACCTTGAGACTGTGTCTCGATTCCACCTGCCTGAGAAGTGGGAGCACTAGCCTGTTCCAGGCTCTTGAGTAGCATAGCCCTTGAAAAGAAAGAGAGCCATTTTCCATCTGTTCACGGATCAGCATGTTTGAAAATCATTTCCCAAATCATTTTTTTGTTTTTCACTGTTAAGTAAAATATCCCCTGAGCAACATCTGCCCTCCCCGTCGGCCCCTCAGCAAGTGTTAGTTGAGATTTGGGTAGCAGCAAAAACTGACCTGTAAGTTGAGAGCTCTTCTGCAAGGCTGATTCTTAGCTGCTCCATCTCTCTGTTCTTCTGTTGCTGCAGTTGCACTCCGCTTCTTAACTGCCTCTGTCGTTCTTCCATTTCCTCCAGCTGTTCCTGCATGAGAGGGCCAAGAACATTTCTAATGAGCCAAACAATAAAAACCTGACACTGTCCATTATAGTTTATAAAGCACTTTCTTGTTCATTGTTCAGTCTTCATAGCAGTATTGAGGTTGAGAAACTGAAATTCAAAGAGGTTGTGTTTTGACAAAGTGATACTGCTTTTGAAAATGGTGACCTAAAAGGAGTCTTTTCTGTTAACCACAGCTTCTTAATAGAATCCTGCAAAGGGTGGACAGGTACTCAGAGGGATTTTTTAATTTCACAATTTTAAGAAGTGTTGGGGAAGATTTTGATCCTCTAGTCAGTGAACTGAGAATTTTATAGACCTCTGGCTCTGTATGCAAGTTTATTTCCATTAAGATAATAAGTAGAGTTTTTATAATATCCTACAACTTAAACAATTTAAGTTGAAAGAAACCAAGTCTTTGTGTAAGCAATTATTCTTAATATTTTTTTGTGTGTGTGTGAGGAAGATCGGCCCTGAGCTAACATCTGCCAATCCTCCTCGTTTTTTGCTGAGGAAGACTGTCCCTGGGCTAACATCCGTGCCCATCTTCCTCCACTTTATATGGGACGCCGCCACAGCACGGCCCAACAAGCGATGCATCGGTGCGTGCCCAGGATCCGAACCGGTGAACCCCGGGCTGCCACAGCAGAGCACGCACCCCACTGCTTGCGCCACCTGGCCGGCCCCTATTAAATATTGACTAGAATTCTAGGAGAGTTGTTCAACTACCAGAAGTCCATATTTAGAAGATATTTGAGTTAGTTTACAGGAAAAACGGTAAATATAGTTTTGTATTTGAAGCTCCTTGAAGTTAGAGATATCTCTACTTAGTACTTACTGTAACATCATATGCAAATAGATGGTTTATTAGTGAGGATGTTGGCTATTGGTTGTTAATTTCCTGTATCTTTAACTCATTACTTAAAAAGACTTAATTTGATCAAAAGTGCTAAGTTGAAAGATGAAGATACTATGCCCTGCAGGCCCTCAGGAGCCTTCAGATAACTGTCCATTTCCCATTCTGCCAGATCCAGGCAGGATGCATTCTGTAAATTGTCTCTGCCTAGGATGAATGCCTGAGGAATGAGGTAAGGAAGATGTCAGCAAATAGTCTCTGGCTTAGTTGCAGCTGGCATGGATCCCTAGGAAGCAGGAGGGAGTTGAGAAGGGAAGGGAGGGTTGAAGTTGGAAAGCATATTTTAAAGGGGTGATGACTTCACCTCAGATTTTGAAGAATAAGAAGATAGGAATCCAGTTTGGGTACATGCTGTTATTAGAAGGATCTAAATAATTTGTTCTCTGAGTCATCCTTGATATACCTGTGGCACTTCAGTCTGCAATGTTTGATGCTCTGGCTGAAACTCAGCTTTCATCAACACTGTCAAAAGGCCTTTTTTTAGTGCCTAGCCATGCTTTGGCACCACACAGAGATGCAGCCTTACCATCTAAGAGCGTGTCATCTGAAGGGAAGCATCTGCCTACTTCTGCCCCAATTTCCCAATCCTCACTATCTAGCAAACCTGTTCTTTTGGTGAAGCACAAAAGTACACGCTTGGGAAGGCAGTCTGCACCATTAGTGCTCTGACAGAGGAGCAGTGTCACAGAATGAAGGAAGTATTGCTACAGTGACTGGCATTAGGAACCATCTCCAGTCTTAATCCTATGTAGCACCACTAGATTAACTTTCTAAAAACTGTTATTATCTCAGTCTTTCAAAGGCTTTCTACTTTCTTTAGTCTGGCATTCAGACTCCCTCTAGTTTGACCCCTACCTCTAACTCACCTCCATTACTGTTCTTATGAATATTTTCCTGTCGCCCACACTGTCCAATATGGAAGCCACTAACCACATGTCACTATTGAATACTTGAAATACGGCTAGTCCAAATTGAGATGTGCTGTAAGTGTAAGATACACAGTAGATTTTTAACACTTGGCACAAAAAAGAGAATGTAAAATACCTCAAATTTTGATATTAATTACATGTTGAAATATTATTTATATGCTTGGTTAGAAAAATGTATTAATTTCACCTATTAAGTTTTTGTTAATGTGGCTACTAGAAATTTTAAAATCTCTGGCTTGCCTTGTACTTTTGGACAGCACTGCTCCAGCCTGACCAACCCACAGATCTCTGTGCCTCTGCTCCTGCCTCTTCTGTCATCTAGACAGCATCTGCTTTATTATATTGCTGTTTATCTTTTTTACGTCCAACTCCCAATCTCATTGTAGGTTCCTGGTTCTTAGTGTGTCCAGCACCCTACACATAAGGCTTGTTGATGTGAAACATGCACATAGTAAGCATATTAAGCATTCTCAATCTGCCAATTTCAAGCTAAAAACTTTGAGATCATTCTCAGCAAATTCCTCCCCCCACCCACTGCAACCAGTCACCAAATCCTACCCATTTTACCTCACATTCTCACTCATAAGGTCTAGGTAGTCTTTCCAGGCTCTTTCAATCCACCCTCCACACTGCCACTTTCAAGAGTACAAACCTATGTGCCAGGCACCATTGCAGGTATTTTACAAATACTCTAGTCATTCCTTGCAGCAGCCCTACGATGTGTATCATTATTAATTCCATTTTACGTGTAAGGGAGCTGAGCCACAGAGGTTAAGTAATTTGTCCAAAGTTTCCTAGCTAGGAAGTGGTAGACCAGGATTTGCCATTGGCTTAGAGCTCATATTCTTAACTGCTTTGTTGCCTTCATATATATAGGCTCTTCAGTGGTCTTCAAACTTTTTCCCACGAAACCCCAGGAGGAGGCCAAATTGGAGTGCCTTTGCCACTCTTTAATCAGAAACTAGCTCCACTCTTACCTGTTTTATATATTGGCATTTCACATGAAGTTCTGTTTTGGGAAAAGGATCTGTGGCTTTGCAGAAAACCTTTTTTTTTGAAAACCACTGAGCTAAAATACATAAAGCTCTTGATGTTGTGGTCCCAATCCACTTCTCCAGCCTCATCACTCTACTTCTCACATTCCTTATGATCCAGCCACACTAAGCTGCTCACTTCCCATAACATGTCTTTGTGTGTTTCATTCTTTTGTATGTCATTCCTCCTGCTTCGAATGCCTTTCCCTTGTCTACCCAATGAATTCATTCTTCAAGGCCCAGCTCAAACACCTTGTAGTGGTTGAGTGTGGACTTCAGCTAGGTTGCGCAGGGTTGTATCCTTCCATCACTTCCTAGCCGTATAACCCTGGAAAATGACTTCATGTCTCTGTCTTATCTCTGTTTGCTCATTTTTCAAATGATGACAGTAGTTCGTACCTATCTTATAGGTAAGGATTAAATGAATTACAGGTAAAGAACTTCAGGTACACACTAGCTATTGTTGATCCTCTTAGGAAATTTCCCCATTGTTGCCCCTGGCACAGATAGATAAACCTGCTTCATCAGTACAATGCCTTATTCCTACAACTATTACAGTGTTTATCACATTGAAGCATGTTATTTCATTGATTCTAAGAATTTCACATTTTAACATCTCAGATCAGGATGCATCTTAAAATCACGTGTCTTAGATTTTATGAAATATGTTCATTTTATCTGGTATCCTTCCTGGGCTGTAAACTGAGGGCAGGAACTCCCCCCCACCCCCGCCCCATTTCTCATCTCTCTTGGCACGTAGCTCACTGCCTGGCACATAGTAAGTAGGCACTTAGAAAATATTTGTTGAATGAATAGGTGACGATGAAAGGCGAAGTTTACGATTTTAAGAGGGAAGTGTACCCTTGAAAAGTAATCATGCCATAAATGACCTTTGGCAAACACAGTTTAGGAAGCCATTTCAGAAAGAAGAATTAGCTCCTTCAGACCTTAATTCATACTTTTACTATGGTATAATGATAGGAGACACTCTTTAAGAGTGTTTTCGTAGAATGATCTTTGGAAGGCTGCACAGATCATCAAATCGGAAACAAATCCAGTACAGTGATGAAAATCACTGGGGAGAAAAATCCTACAACTCTAATACTGTCAGAAAACCAATCCAGAGAATTCCCTACTTAATGGGACCACCATCCTAGTTAGCCTTCCCTGAAATCTCAGCATCCTCTGACTTCTCACCTCTCTGCCCCATTCATTGTCACCAAGTTTATTCTGCATTTGTTCTTGCAGCCTCCCCCTTCCTTTTATTCCCACAGTATTGTTTCCTCTTACTTACAGTAGCTTCCTAATTAGTCTCCGTTGCCTCTGGGTCTCTAGCCCATTTTGCACACTGCCACCAGCACTTCTTTTATTTATTTTTTGTGTGTGTGTGTGTGTGTGAGGAAGATCAGCCCTGAGCTGAAATCCATGCTAATCCTCCTCTTTTTGCTGAGGAAGACCGGCTCTGCGCTAACATCTATTGCCAATCCTCCTCCTTTTTTTCCCCAAAGCCCCAGTAGATAGTTGTATGTCATAGTTGCACATCCTTCTAGTTGCTGTATGTGGGACGCGGCCTCAGCATGGCCGGACAAGCGGTGTGTCGGTGCGTACCCGGGATCCGAACCCGGGCTGCCAGTAGCGGAGCACCAGCACTTAACCGCTAAGCCACGGGGCCGGCCCAACCAGCACTTTTTTTAAAAGTAGAGAGAGAATCATGTTACTCTCTTGATTAAGTACCTTTAATGATGCAACTGACACTGCATAAAGTCCAGACTCCCTAGTGGATTTCAAAGTCCAATGTGATCTGCCCCAACCTACTTTTACAGTTCAACTTGCCTTTCAGTTTTTCACCTTTCACATGCAGCCAAGTTACTAATTATATTTTGGATATACTGGGTTAAATAAAATATTAGTTATGGCTATTTATCTTTACTTTTTTATGTGGCTATTAGAAAATTTAAAATTATGTATGTGGCTTTTATTATATTTCTTCCATGAAGGATTCTCTAATTTAACCCATGGCTAAAAATAATCTCATTGTCCATAGCAGTCTTTCCTGTACCTCTCTTAAATAACATGTTACTTAACTACCCTGGGTTACAATTATTAATGTAATGTCTGTGTGAGTATAAGCTGTTAAAGATAGTATTTATGCAGAAAGAAAAAATAAGTGCCCTTTCACTAGATTTTGAACCAATAAAACAGCAGTGGAGGGGGGTTGGGTGGGTGAGGGTGGAACACATATGCATAATTTGAAAACACTGAATATTGTGACCCAAAAAAAACCACCGTTTTCATAATACAGGCTACAGAAAGCTTGACAAAATCTTGAGTGAAGTGAATGCAGCCATTTTCAACAGAAGACATTCTCTTAGAAATATATCAGAATTTCTGGGAGGCATAGGGTTTTTAAGTTTATCCAAAGGAATGTGTGTTTCAAAAGACAAAACTACTGCTCGGAAAGGCGCCATGTTGTAGTCTCCTCATAGTGCCCAGCAGCACGTAAGTCAGCACTTAACTGATGTGTACTCTGAGCCTGAGTGGCAGAGATAAGTAAAACATACTCCCTACCTTCTGAAAGCTCTGTGGGAGAGACAGACATAATTGTTTATTCACTTAGTATTTATATCCCACTTTGTTCTATGAAGGGCTTAGAACTGGCTCACACTTAATCAGAAATAACTTGAATACAAGTGAAATGATGACAAATGCACAAAAAAGGAAAAGGAGCAATAGAGATTTATAGGTTTCACCCCGGTTTTAAGACTGGAAAGCTTCAAGGCAGAGATCAGATAGGTGGGACTTGAGGATGAATATGGAGGGAGGGTAGAGAAAGAATTCATTCTACCTTGCCTCATTCCCTCCTGTATATAAAGTGTGATTCACTTAGAATTGGAAAATTGTGCCATGGAAAGAGCCTTGAAATATTTGGAGTTGGTCAGACCAGAGTTCAAATTACTCGAGCTCACTGAGCCTCAGTTTCCTCATCTATACAAAAATGATAATATTTGACTTGGAGGATTAATGAGTGGATCAAAAGAGAGAATTGCTGTAAAAGTGCTATGTAAAGTAAGTGCAGATAATTTTCAGCCCCTAGCACAGGCCTGAATGAATGAAATGAAGAATGGAGTGAAAAAGTGAGTGAATGGCCCCAAAGAAGAAGTTGTTCTTCCTACCCATGATACTATCCTTTAGCCCAAAAGACATCTGACCCGGTCACCCTTTCCTGCCCCAGGCTAAGTGACTGCACTTCCTTTCCTGCCCAGTGGGCCTACCCTGTACTGCTGCACCTCCTCGTCCCGTTTTTGCCTCACAAGTGTGATCTGGTCCTCCAGGTTCTTGTTTTGCAGGTGGAGCTGCCGGGCCTCTGCTTGTAGGGGTCTCAGAGCCTCCTTCATCTCCTGGATCTCGGCCTGCGTTTTCTGCAGAGCTTTGGCAGCAGCTTCTTTCCTCTCTAGGAGCCGCAGCAGCTGAGGCTCATACTCCTCCTCTAGGCCCTGGCGACTCTCTGCCATGAGGTTCTCAAACCGGGCAGAGAGCCGCCGGCTCTCCTGGAGGAAGTGCCCATCCCTCTGGCTTGGAGGTGCTTCTAGTTGCTGCCGTAACTGCTCCTTCTGCTTCTGATAGGCATCCCGGAGCTGGGCCAGTTCCTCCGAGAGTTGGGCTACCCGTTTAGTCAGCACTTCCCGGAAATCGGCAAAGTGGGCCACATCCTGCCGGCGGCTCTCCAGCTGGTATTGGTAGGCCACACATTCTTTCATCACCTTGAACAGCTTCTGCTTAACCAGCCGGATCTCCTCTCTTAGCGCATCCCTCTCCAGCTCCGCTTGGGCATGCAGTTTGTAGGCAGCCAGGATGTCCTGATGGACTTGTTGCACCTCCTGTAGGGCGGGTTCCCGGAGCAACACAAGCTCATGGATGAGCTGATCCCTCTCCTCTTCCAGCTGGGCCACAGCTTGGATACATTGCTGGAAACGCCCCTCTAGCAATTCCAGGTCCTCCATGCTCGGGCTCACCTCTGTGCTGGGAGTAGGCCCGGCTCTCAGGCTCTCCTCAGGGTTAGGTTTCTCTTCGCTTGTAACCATCTCTCCCCCATAAACAATCTGCTCTGGATTTACGGTCTTTTCTGGCTTCACGGGCTCTTCTACAAACTGTATCTCATCTGGCTTCACAGTGTCCTCCACATCCAGTGTCTCCTCCCACTTCACAGGCTCTTCCACGTACAGTGCCTCTTCTGGCTGCCTGGTCTCCTCGATATACAGTGTCTCCTCAGGCTGCTCAGTCGCTTCCATATACAGTGTCTCAAAGTCGTCTATGTCCCCTAGGTACAGAATGTCCTCTAAACTCAAAGTCCCCTCCAAAGATAGAGTAACCTCTGGGTTCAAGGTCCCCGCCTCATCCAGGGATTCAGAGTTCTCCTCGTCTTGAAGAGGAGACTTGGCCTCTGGTCTTGTTTTCCTGCAAGAGAAATGACTTCAAGTGAGAGGGCAGCCACAATCCCAGGATGGTTCGTGACTGGAGCCATTAGGCCACAGGCCTAGATTACATCAGCTTCTTGCATCTCAGAGGGCACTTGTCTGCGCCCGTCCCTCCATCAATCTATCCCCATACAGCTCATTGCTTAGATCCCCTGACAACATCCCCATCCATAATGTCAATGTCTAGTCTCGGCTTACATACCTTCAAGGACAGGAAACTCACACCTGAGCCACCACTATTGGTTCCACTGTCATAAGAAAACTCTAGTGTTGAGGTAAAACCTTCCCTGCAATTTTTACCTGGACTTGATTCTTCTTTCTAGAATCAGACAAATCTAACTTCTTTTCCATGTAAGTTCTTTAAACACTTAAAGAGAAGTAACTTTTCTTTCAATTTTTCCATGCATGCCAAGTGGCCTCCTCATTTGGGTCACTTCTTCCTGACCAGGCTCCAAATTGTCACTGTCCCTTGGGGATGGGTATGGAAAGCAGTACCCAGGTGTGTTCTGAGCAGTGACTCTCTGGACACTATACTCTTATTGATGCAGCCAAGGTTCCCTTAGCATATAAGGCAGCGCCCTCATATGCTTGACAAATGCTGAGTTTGACAAAAATCCTTAAGACTTTTTCACACCAAGTGTTTTTAAGCCACACCTCTTGTTCCTGTAAAACTTAATTCATCTTTTTAGAATCTGACCATCCTTCTAGCCTGTCAAAGGCTCTTGAATTGAGATTCTGTGATTCTAACAGATGAGCCCCTTAACCAGCTGCCTGTTGCCTGCTAGCTTAATCAGTTCCTCTTAAGGAATATTCTGCTTTTTTGCCCCTCAAGTGGCTTTGGTCTTTCCTGTTTCAAATGCATCTTACCTACCTTAGATGTCTCAGTAGTTCTTTGAAAATATAAAATGACATGGAAATAATAATAATAAATTACATTCATAAAGTTCTTCATATGTGCCAGGCCCTGTTCTAAATGCTTTACATATATCAACTCATTTAATCCTCATAACAATTCTATGAGGTAGTTACATCCACTATCCCATTTTTGATATCAGGAAACTGAGGTTAAAAGAGATTAAGTAACTTGCTCAAGGAAACTCAGATAGTGTGCACCAGTTATACAACAGACTCAATTTGAGTTTAGCTTTCAAGAAGCTTTATTTTTTTTTTAATATAAAGTATCAATGAAAAGCCCCACGTATCAAAGAATTTGATTTATCTGTCTTGAAAAGGCCTACTTGTGTCCAGGTTTTAAGCTCTATATCTTAACTCTAAGTTCCTAAAGATTATTCTAAATCATTGTGTACTCTGCCCTTGTCCCTAACCCCCCAGGAATCCCTGGCTTCCCTTTCTGTGTCTCATGGTGGCCCTTGGGAAACCACAAAAGTGTGGCTTCACCAGGCCCCAGACATCACTGGCCTCACTCAACCTAGCACGAGCACCAAAACTTAAAGCTTGAAGACAACCTCAGCAGTCACCTAGTCCATTCACATCACTTTACCAGAGAGGAAGTGTTTTTTAGATATCCTCGTCTGATGTTTCTTGGCACCTCAAACTCAACTGCCCCCAAAATATCCTCCCCAAGCTTGCTGCACCTGTGTTTTCCAGCTCAGAGAAACGCATGACCATACACCAGGTTGATGATACACCATACACCAAGAAATCTTTAAACAGCTCTTTTCCTCCTTATATAGCCAGCTCACTGAGAACTGACTTTTCTATCTCAGAAAGTCTCTAGTCCCCATCCGCCTCTTCATTCCAGAGCGAGGGCCCTAGTCCAAGTCATTACTCTCACCTGCACTTTTGTACCAGCCTTCTAACGGGCCTTCTCGCTTCTCATCCCAGTTTCTTCCCTATAGTGCCACAGCTGGTACAACATAAAGCAAACCATGTCGCCCCACTCCACCCAGAGATAGCCAACTGCTGAGCATAGATTCAAGGCCCTTAAAGATGTGGCCCCAGGGGCCGGCCCGGTGGCACAAGCGGTTAAGTGCATGCGCTCTGCTGTGGCAGCCCAGGGTTCACCGGTTCGGATCCTGGGCGCGCACCGACGCACCGCTTGGCTAGGCCATGCTGTGGTGGCATCCCATATAAAGTGGAGGAAGATGGGCACGGATGTTAGCCCAGGGCCAGTCTTCCTTAGCAAAAAAACGAGGAGGATTGGCAGATGTTAGCACAGGGCTGATCTCCTCACAAAAAAATAAAAAAAAGAAAAAGATGTGGGGCCAACATACCTTTTCAGCCTCATCTCACATTACTCCCTGCAGCCCACCCAACGTTTGACAATTTGGAACAAGCGTTAACTTTTTACACCTCCTACTCGTAGCCCAGAATGTCTACAAGATCCAGCTGAGAAAATACAGCTCATTGTACACCACCTGACTAGAGAACAGTCCTGCACTACCTGGAAAGGTAGAGTTCTAGCGCCAGGAAGGATGTACCTGCTCAGCCAGCCAGACCCACCCCGATCCTCAGCAGAGTCCCTGCTTGCCCAGCGGACGCCTCTCACATCATGCTCGTGCTGAGTCCTCCACTCGGGAATGACGTAATTGTGTTCAAGGCAGTATTCTATGCATTTTACATGAATACTCATTTATATAATGTTCATCTATTATCCTCATTTTATAGATGAGGAAACCAAAGCAGAGTCAAGAACTCACTTGAGATTCCACGACTGATTCCACTGTCCTCTTAGGGTAAGCGTAAGGTCTAAAAGAGGTGCAACTACAGCACATAATAGAGCTAGGCACACAGCGTTCAAAATATATTTATATCTATTTATCTAACAAATTTCTATTCATCCTTCAAACCCCCTCAAACTCCACCTCTCTGGGAAGTGTTTCCCAGACAACCCCTATTCTTGAGTTCTCATCGCACTTTGTATGCAGCTCATCTTTGCACTTATCGCTTTGTATTCTAGAAGTACATGTGTCTGTCTCCCTGATAGTCAGTTTCCTAAGCACAAGTATAGTTCTCTTTCTCTCTCTCTCCAAGGTGGGGCTCTGTAGAAGGCAGGCAGGAAGGCAGGCAGAAACCAATAGATCCAAGGAGAAAACTTGCCCCCAAGGTCGAGTGACAAAGCTGGAAGTAGCACACAGGCCTCCTGGCTTCGAAACAATGCTGTTAGCACACACCATGTCTCCTCAGTCACCCCACCCACAGTGCCAGGCCTCTGCTAGATGCTGCCCTCACATGGCTGCCTCTCTCTAAGGAGCTGCAGAAAAAGTAGATTATGGGAGGTCTAGGGGCAAGGGAGCCAGCCCAGCTGGGGCCCCTGACCTCAGGCTTCCTTAGGCCCCAGGCAGCCTGCCTCTGCCACCTTGTCTCTGTCCCCAGAGGACTCCAGCAGCTCTGCCCATTAGGGCTGTGGCTGGGAGTGTGTGTGATGCTGTGCAGGCCTGAGCTGGTGTGTGTCTGACTGTGTGTACCTGCATGTGGGTATGGCAGTACAGGTGAGTCTATGTGTAAAACTATGCTCAGCGTTGTGCCGTGTGTGACAGTGAAGGGGTGTCGGGGTGTGTGTATTTGCACCTCCATCTCTTGGTACATTGAGAAGTCCAGGGCTACAGTCTGACCTGGGGCACAAATACTCCCTACTCCCCCAAATCCCTCAGCCACAGGTCCTTTCCCCCTAACCAGTGGTAAGCTGACAGTGGGGATGGATGGAAGAGGGCCTCCCGTCAAGGGCCCCTGGCCAGCCAAGGCCCTTCTGCTGGTCTGGGACAGTAGACCCTCCTTCCCAACCCCTATCCCAGGCCCCAGATAGGAGACAACAAGCTGCCTGCCGGAACAGATTCTTAACTCGAAGCTGGAAGACGCCCAACCTTGCACCAAGTTATCTTCTACACGGCGAATTCAGCACTGGAGGCCTCCATCTCCAGTTGAATTCGGGGTGAGGAATGAAAGAAAATAAGTAGCATCTTTGGCCACTATGGGCCAAATGGCATTTGACGGTTGATGCCCACTAGTCTGAAAGGGTTAATTCTCACACAGCCTGCGGGAGGGTGAAGAGATTTTATAAAAAGCCACAGACAAACGGAGGTTTCCAAGGACCCCGGGCCAGCTCTCCCCTCTCGCCCGTGGCCGGGTGGCTCCGCCCCGTGCCCCACCCCGGCTGGACCACTATCCCCCAGCGAAGCGAAAGGTGCTCGTGGGTGGGGGTAGGGAATTCGTCCAGCGCCCCTTCCCCACAGGGACGGCGACGCGGGCCCTGGACGGTCCTACCTCGCGGCCTGGGCGGCGCCGTCCCCGCCGCGCCGGGGCTCCGGGCTGGCCATGGCTGCGCGACCCCGGCTCGGCCGCCGCGTTATTAATAGCGCCCGCCGGCCGCCCGCTCCGCGCCCGCCGCACTGCCAGCTGCAGCCGACACCGGATCCCGGCCGCCCTGGGCCGGGCGCGCCCACTTGGCCGGGGCTCCAGCCCGCGGGAGGAGGGAGCGGGCCGCGCGGCCGGGGGCGGGGAGAGGCCGCCCCTCCCGGGACCAGCCTGGGGTGGGGTGGGGGTAGGGGGTGACTTATCCGCGTCTCCAAAACCGGCCAGCCGCGAGATCTTGCCGAACCTTCTTTCTCTCCACCCTTCCCTTCCAAGGGTCCCAGTTGGGGGGGGGCAGAGGAGGAGGGTGGCTCTGCAGTCCCAGGAGAGCAGTTCCCCTGCCCCGCCAGCCGGCCGGGGAAGGGGGCAGGGTTGGGGGATGGGGGACTGAGAGGGACCAGCACCCCCCGCCGGCCCGCCCGAGTTTGGATCCCCAGCCGCGCAGGGGGAGGAGCGGGCCCGCGCCCCAGCGCTGTGCCCCGCAGCTGTCGTGAAGGACTAGGGAGGAAGGGTAACGGCCACACCCCGTGCCTTTGGGGACAGTCGGGAGCCTGGGAGCCTGTGGCCGGGTTTGGGGAAGGGCGGTGGGAGGGCTGCGTGGGAGGGGTTTAAGCACGTATGGTTGAGTCCATATTTAACTCCGCTTTCCGCCCCCACGCTGCGAGGTTTCCTGGGGTCTCTCCTCGTGCTCCACCTGTCACCCCACCCAGCCCTGCTTCTGTCCGCTCCAGGGCACGCCCCTCCCCCAAGTCCTTAGCTCATCCGTGTCAGAGTCAAACTTCAACATTGAGGTCTTTCTCCCCAAGCGAAAAGCCCGCTTTCCAGACCCGGGCCTCGAGCATTCCCCCTTCTGATGCCTTTTTTCCACTGAGCCCCTCCGTCCGGGGAGGTCTTTGACTCAATCGCAGAAGAATGTTGTGCACTATAACAAGCGAGGGGCTGGATGTGTTTAATCGGAGATGCCGAGTATGGGGTGGGGTAATGGTGCGCTGTGTTGAACGTGTCTGGGCTGTGTGTTGTACCAATGGGCCCACTGCTGGCTGTATGAACACCACATGGTTGTGTGTGGTGTGTGGAGGGGGATTGTGGGACTGTGTGCCCATGTGTGACTGTGATGGTTGTGGGGTACATGTCTGTGCGTGGGCACGTGGATGTGTGATGGTATAATCCTGGAGGGAGTGATTAAGTGTGTAGTGGTCGTGCCAGTTGTGGAGTGTCTGTGTGTGTAGTGGTCTGTTGTGATGTGTTTGTGGGGTGTGTGCATGGTCCTGTGTGTGTGTGCCTGAGTGACTGGGGGCTAATGTGTGTGAGAGGGGTGGGTGCTCACAAGAAGATGTGTGATGTGTCCTCTGTGTGGAAGTGGGGCCTGAGTAAGGGTTCATTAATCCATGTATCTGAGCGCGCCGCCTGTGGCTGTATATTTATGTCTCTCTGTCTAAAGCAAGGGGGTGGGAGATTAACACCCAGGGCAGCCAAATACATCCTTGTAAGGTATGAACGAGAAAAAGTCGAGTTTTGGAGGCTGCTGGTCGTTTTCTGACTTACTCCTGAAATATTCCAGGGGAGGAGGTTGGCAAAGCCTCAGCTGCTGGTCATTTGACAGCTGCTGCCAGTCAGAGGGGAGCTGAGGGAGCAAGGGTAAGGCCGGCCAGCAGCACTGTTTGCTGTCGGCACTAGGCAACAGGCAACATGGGTGGCATTAAGAAGGGTCATCCCTTTCCTTCCAACCCCCTAGCCCAGAAACTGGGCCTAGGCATTTCCCAAGACTGAATTCCTTAACCCCTCCTAACCTCTTCCTAAGCCCTTCTTTAGGCTGAAACACTGAATCCCTCAGGGTCCCAGAAACTCCTCCACCTGCACGCCTTTGTTTTTGCTATTCCCTCTGCCTAGAACACCCTTCCCAGCTCTTCATATCCCAGTTTCTATCCTTCTTCAGGTCTCAGCTTACATGTCATCTCCTCAGAAAGGCCCACCCTGATGTGTCCCCCACGCCCCACATAAATGTCCACCCATTTACTGTTTATCCCATCACCTTGTTTATTTTCTGTACAACACTTATTACAATCTGCAATAATAATCTTTTCAATTCCTTCTTTCTCCGCTTCCCCCACGAGAATGGAAGCCCCATGAGGGCACGGACTTTGTGTATCTTGTTCACTGCTGTGTCCTCAGGGCCCAGCACAGGACGTGGCACACAGTAGGATCTCCAAAAAATTGTTGAACGAATGAAGGGAAGAAGGAAGTTCCTCCCTAAGCCCATTCAGGCAACATTTGATGCCTGCTGTGTGCCAGGCCTGGGCACTCCCCACCAAGGAGCCCTAGTGTGCTCAGGGAAACAGACATACACATGTGCCCAGATTGTGTGTACCAGGGCAGAGTTAGGTAAGTGAGGCCACAGGACTCAGTTCACTTGACAAACATTGGCACTCGCTTTGTGCCAGGCCCTATGTCAGAGCAAACACCTTTACTTGGCCCAGCCCCCTGCCTGCAAAGAGCTCACAGGGTAGAAGATGCCGGACTGTCTCCTGGGGAGACGAACCCATGCAGAGAATAATACCAGATCACTGAGCAGAGTGATGGGACGGGCACTGAGACTCAGGGAAGCCAGGGGTGGGAGAGATTAACTCTAGGACAGCCTTGTAGACAAAGCAACCTGGGCCTGGAAGGACGAGAAAGGGTGTTCCGGCGTCAGGCAGACTGCTTTGAAAGACAAATGCAGCCCATTCAGTCTCTCAGCCCCTCCACAAAGCTGAGTCCAGGAAGAGAAGTGAAACCCCTGGGCTAGCTACTCTGCCTGACCTCTGTTGTCCCTGCTTATCCGCCCTGCCCTGTGTCTTGGGGCTGACTCCTGCAGGCAGTCTCACCTGGGCCCCCTTGCCTATGGTTTCAGGTGGAGTTTGGCCATAGGAGACATTGGCAGGAGATAGAGGGAAGGAAGAGAATAAGATGAGGATATTTATAATACCCCCTCCTCCGTGATTTTGGCACCTCCGCTGAAAGTCACAGTTCTGTTGAGTGGCCTGCACCCCTGGGTACAGCCCTCACCAGGTTCGTTAACAAGGCTCCGTCCCTTTGCCCCTTCAGGCCTGGGCGTAGTGACTCCGTCCCACGGTTGGGAACCCCAGGGTGCTTCACCATTCCTGCCCACACCTCTGTGTGGCAGTCCCTTCGTTAAACCCTCTTCTGGCAAACACTTTGAGTGTTCCCCTGTTTTCTGCTGAGACCCCTAAGGTAAGAACTAAACCCAGGGAAGATGAGCCCTTGGCAGAGAATTTGGGGAGAACCTCTTTCTTTTTTTCTTTTTTTAAATGTTTAACTTTTTAATTTTTTTGTGAGGATGATTGACCCTGAGCTAACATCTGCCAATCCTCCTCTTTTTGCTGAGGAAGATTGGCCCTGGGCTAACATCCGTGCCCATCTTCCTCCACTTTATATGGGACTCCACCACAGCATGGCTTGACAAGCGGTGCGTCGGTGCGTGCCCGGGATCGGAACCAGCAAACCCCGGGCCACCGCAGCGTGCACACTTAACCACTTGCGCCACTGGGCCGGCCCCGAGAACCTCTTTCTAAATCACCACGCAAAACCAGAATCAGAAAAGATGTGAACTGATCCAAATTCCACCCTAGGTGAACAGGAATGGGGGGACGACTGGCAGAGAGGTGAGCTTGGAAGTGAAGGCACCAGAGGGCAGCAGGGGGGTGTGCGGCCTTGGCAGCAGTCTCTACCCCAGAGCGTGCCCTACATGCCCTTGGGAAGCCAGCCTCCCTGAACCTCAGTTCCCTGCCTGTGAAATAGGCAATGAATATTCTCTTCACAGGATTCTTGTGAAGAGTAATCAAATGTGAGGGTCAGCACAGGAGCGAGTGGAAGTGAACTTGCTCGAAAGCGGAGAGGAGCATGTTCCCCATTATTACTGGTGCAGGTGGAGGCCATTCTGCTGTTTCTGTGTGCCAAGAGCTCCAGCAAACCATCTAGAGGGGGCAGGAGGATGGTGAGAGACGCCGAGCAGGGCCCTCCCGCCCACTGCTTCAGGGGAGCCAGGGGACAAATCCAAGCTCTGGTGGCGTCAGGCCCGAACCTAAAACCTGCCTCTGCGCTCACTCATCATGCAACCTCAGGAAAGTCACTCTGCCTCAGAGATTGTTTTCTTCTGTTACCTCACAGGTTTGCTGTGAGGATGCACTGACAACACAGAAAGCATGTAGTCGAGTACCTGATGCATTGTAAGTGCCCAAGAAATAGTAACCATTATTTCTAAAACTCCTTTTTCTCTCTCTTACTCTCCTTGAAACTGCAACTAGGGACTGACTGAGTACAGTATGTCCCCTCATTCATTCATTCATTTGTTCCTTTATTTGTTCATTCATTTATTTCAACATTTATTAAGCCAGACAATGTGCTAGATCTTAGGAACACAGACACTAGGAAGTCATTAAAGCAAAATAGTATCTGTATCCTTAGCTCCTAGGTTTTCAGTAAATAGTGGCTGAATGAGTAAATATATTAGTTATTTTCTTGAGCATCTACTACACGCCAGGTGCTAAGCTAAGCATTTGATCTGCATGGTTGCAGTGAGTGCTCAGAATGACAGCCCTATCACACAAGGCCTGTATGCTCCAGTTCAGTGTACTGCTTCTACCAGTGACTGAATTATTTTTTATCATCATTGTTGTCATTATCCCTGACCTCCAGAGGCTCATCTTCTAGTCCAGTGAGAGTCCGGTTGCCTTTTCCTCCTCAGACTTACCCGGGAGGGGCCCAGGCATGGCCGCACACTTGGGTTCAAATCCAGTTCTGCATCCCTGGGCAATTTACTTAACCTCTCTGAACCCCAGCTTCCACTTCCGGGAAATGAGGTTAGGAGGGCGTTAACGAGAAAATGTGGAGGAAATGCCCAGCACCTTGCCTGGTATACAAGAGTCGCTTGATAAATGGTATTCTTTTAATTTCCTCTTTCCTCCCTGTCCGCTGGGACCGCTGTCTGGGGCCCATGGGCCTGCACTGCTGACCCCAGTGCAGAGCGCTCGGCGCTCCGCGGTCGGACTCTCGCGGCAATGCCGAGCGGTGCCTCTAGGGGGCGCCACCACGCCGACCCCCCCCCCCCACCCCCCACCCCCGCCCCGCGCCCCGGGGGTGGTTGTTCCCACCGCGGCCGCGCGGGGCCGCCTGGGCCTGGAGTTTTCCGCGACCGGGGGGGCGCGGGCTGCAGGGAAGTCAGAGCCTGAGCTGAATCAAGGATGTTTTCGGATCGCAGTGATAATTAATAATAAATATAATAATAGTAACAGCACCAGATCCACCGGTAACCAGCTGTTACCGATTTAAGAGGCGTATTCGCGTGCTGGGAGTCTGTGGGACTCAAGGGAAGGCGCCAGGCTTAGTCTCAGACCGGGTCCCAGCCCAGACCGCTCACTCGCACGCTCCGCTCTGTACCTTGGGCCGCTCTGAGCCTGCCTCATCAGCTTTAAAATGGGAAACATAATAATATAATTCTTGAGAGGAGTAAATGAGCTCCTGGAGAGCTCATCGGAGAGCAGCTTGGAGAAGTGCATTTATTGTCATTCTCACCTCTACCCCGTGAGGGAGCTATTTTTAAACTCCCTTTATAGCTGAAGATCCACTGGAGGCCTTTCCCTGGCTCCCCAGGGTCTCCTTGGGTCTCTCTCTCCTAGCACAGCCTGGAGGCCAATCCGGGAGCTCACCCCCTAAACCCACCACCCAGCAGCGTCTCCTCTCCTCTCTGGAGTTGCCCGTTCACCCTCAGACCCTTAGGCTCCTCTGGACACGGTCCTTCCAGGTACAGGTTCAGGCCAGCAAACTTCCTCTGGCTATTCCCACTACCCACCCCCCACACACACCTGAAGCTATGCCCCCTCTTCTTGCCTACCTACCTCTTCCAAGACCTCATCCAGTTACCTCCTCCAGAAAACCCTTCCTGGGCTCTCTCTCTCCAGGTCCACAGCCTTTGCACATGCTGTTCCCTCTACTTGGAACGCCCTTTCCCCCTGCCCTAAAGCCTGCCACTCAGGGCACAGCTTAAATGCCACTTCTTCCAGGAAGTCCCCCTCCACTACGTTCCTGCAGCCCCCTGTGCTTCCTCTAAATAGGACACAACCTAGGGGATTGCTTATTTAGTGCTTCATCTATGGCCTTTACATCGTGATACCCCCAGAGCAGAAACTGCACCTATGGAGGGCTCCATAGTATCTGAGGGCCAAGCCTAGTGTCTGGAACAAAGTTAAGGCTCAATAAATGCACGTCCAGTGGAGGAGGGACTAGACCCAGCTGGGTCCGCTCAGTGAGCCTTCTCAGCCTCAGCTCAGAGGCACACACTCAGAGGCAACGCACACAGAGTCACATGCATGCACAGAGTCACAGTCACATGCAAGAGGCACAGGCACAAAGCTGAATTCACCTGTGCTCGTTTCTGCCTCTCTGTGTCTGGGTACCTTTGTGTCCGAGGTATGTATTCACTCTCTTCTTCTGTGACTTGGGGTTCCTGAGAACAAGAGTTGTGTTTCCTTGGGGGGAGGGCAAAAGGGGTAAAGGGGTACACGTGTACGGTGATGGGTGGCAACTAGACTTTTGGTGGAGAACAAATGCAGTCGATACAGAAGTCAAAATATAATGATGTACACCTGAAATTTATATAATATTATAAACCAGTGTTACCTTAATAATAATAAAGTCTCCTTTACCAGCCTGGTAGCCCCTAGGAGAGGGTGAATCACCCCCATCAGACTGGGAATCCTAGAGGAATTGTTAGGTCTCCCCAAGTAGTTTGGGGGCCTGACCCAGGGAGTGTTTTCTCTACAAGCTTGGGAGCCCTGGGGTTAGGCTGTCTCCCACATCGGATTCGGAGCCCTTGGGACAGGGCTGTATCTCCCCCACTAAGTAGTCTTGGGGCTCCAAGGACAGAACGGGTCTGATTAAGCTGGGTGCTACAGGAGCAGAACTGAGCTGGATCTTCCCTGTCAGATGGGTGGCTCCCAAGGGCATGGCTGTGTCCTGCTGACCCCTCTCCACCCTTGCCACCTGCCCACCAACCAGGCCCTCCTCGCACCATGGTACAGCCTGGGCTGGGCTGGGCTAGGCTGCCAGGACTTTGGAAGCCACTCTGTGAGAGGCTGGTCCTGCAGGGTCCCTTAGGAGGTGGCAGGATCAGAGAGGCTTCAGCAAGGGGTGGCCTGGCCCAACTCCATTTGTCCTGACAACTCATTCACGTGTCTTCGATTCACTCACCAAACCCATCCGGAGCCCGGGGGCGTGGCTCTGCACCACTCCGCCTCTGTTATGTTCTTTAATTCTCTCACCAATCCAATTCTGGAAGGTAGGTGTGATCATCACCCCACTTATAGATTAGGAAACTGGGGCTCAGAGAAAAGCAGTGACTTGCCCTAAGTCACATAGCTGGGAAGTGGCAGAGCTGGGCTTCCCGCTGCAGAGGCTGCCTTCCGTCCAGGGTTAGGAAACATTGGGGAGATAGATTCCACAAGTTGCAGTGACTGCGGGTGTGTGTGTGTGTGTATCTCATATGCCCAGGTTTCTGGCTCAGGCCTGTGGCGCTGGCTAGGAGACAAGGACTACCAGAGGATGAGAGGGCCTGTTTAGGGAGGCGGGGAACAGTGAGGAGGAGCAGGTTCCACAGGCGGCCAGCCAGGGCAGGCAGGAGGCGGGCCTGGGCCTGGAACCCAGTTTTCCCCGTTCCCAGCACAAGCATCCCCTCCTCACTCAGCTCCTAGGTTCAAGTCCCATTCACCATCTGACCCCTCTCTGGGCCTCACCTTCTTCATCTGAGGAACAAGGGCAGAGAGACCTGGTGAGGGCAGCACTTAGGATTCCTGCTCCTTTATGCCTTTCTCTGTGGAGGGTGCGGCCGGCAGGGCTGCAGGTGAGCAGAGTTGCCACATCAGCAGGGGGAGCCCCGCCCTGTCCCCTCCCCCAGCTCCAGAGGGAGGCCCCAGAGGCCCCAGAGGACGGTGGGAAGTGGTTGGGGGGAGAGCGCTGAGCCTAGTTAGCTGGAAGGGGGGGTGGGGGGGGCGCTGGGGCTGCAGGGGGGGTGAGGGAGGCTGTGTGTGTGAGTAAATCTGACTGAACGTCTGAGTGTTCCAGAGTATACAGGAGTGTACAAAATAGGTGTGTGCCTTTGACTATGAGAATGTACTCAAGTGTGCAAGAATGCGTGAATGTCTCTGAGCACATCTTTATGTGTGCCTTTGTGTCTGTGGCTGTCCCTGGTGTGCAAGAGTGAGTATGATTGTGTCTGAGTGTGTTCCTATGGTGTCTGTGTGAACGTACTTGAGTGTACAAGTGTGTATTTGCCCTTTTGTCTGTGTGGATGTCGTATACAGGAGCTCATATGAATATATCTGCATGTGTGCCTTTGGGTGGATGAGTTTGTGAATGTCTCTGAGTGTATCTTTGTGTCTGTGGGTGACTATGTGAATGTCCTTGAGTGTACAGGAGTATGTGAATGTGTCTGTGTTTCAAGAGTGCCTTTGTGTGACCACGTGGACAAGTGTGTGTGTGACTCTGTGTGTTGCCAGCAGAGTCCTCTCAGAATAGGTCTGAGCCTGTGTGAGTCCACGTCCAGCAGCCCCTCTCCAACTGACCTCTGACTGACAGGCATAAAGCCTGCCCCACCCTTCAGAATAGCCCAGCCCCTGTGCCCCCTCCCTTCCTGGTGACTCACCTCCCTGCCATCCCTGCCCCCCACCCCCAGCCTCCTGCCTTCAAGGACAGTCCCTCTCTTGCCAGTTTGCCCTCTTCCCACCCAAAGGGGGTCTCAGTCCCTTCCTCCAGGCAGCCTTCTGTGATCAGAGAAGGGGACCTAACATTAGTTAAGCATGTTCTATTGTACCTCCATTTGACAAATGAAAACATGAGGCTCAAAGCACTGTGACCTGCTGCAGGTCACACAGTGGACACGTGTGTTTAAGCTCAGGGTAGGATCCCTGGCCTCCTCCAGCCTCATCAGCGGCCCCAGCTCAGGGCTCTGGACCTGGGAAGGAGAAAGGGAACTGACATTAGGGGACGCCCCCACCAGCCACTTGCTTGGCCCCTCCCATGTTGTCATTTCATTTGCTTCATTCTTGCTCAGAGAGGTGAGGCAGCTTGCTCAGGGTCACAATCAGAAAGTAGCTGAGACGGGATTTGAACCCAGGTCTCTCTGGCTCCAGAGCTCATGCTTTTAGGGGCCAGGCTGGGGTGGAGGAGTCAGTCCTGCTAGTCGCTGAGAGAGAGGCAGACAGATGACGAGACATGAGTAGAAATGAGGAAAGGTGGCTCGAGACAGTTCCCTTGCGGCATCACACTCAGACCCAAGGTGACGCAGTCTCATGTGAGCCCCAACAGCCTGGCTGGACTTCCTGTTCTAACGGGAGTCTGGCTCCCTGTCCCGGGCCCCCTCCCCTGGACTGAGGCACAGGGTTGGGGGAAAACATGACTAAGTGGGCCCAGGCTTGAGCAGCCTCCGCACTGGCTGGTCACAAGAGGTTGAAATTCCACCATTCCATTACCCTCTGTCCCCTGGAGGATCCTCTTTGAGATCACAACCCTAGGCTCTGGGAGAGGTGTCTAGAGCCCCTAACCCAGCCTGAGGGAATCTGGTTAGAGTGAGGGTCCCAGACTGATGGAAGTCCTGGATGCCCTTCTGGAATAGGGATGGAAGCAATGAAAATGGGACAAGGGGCCAGAGGGAGTGTGAAGGGTGGGCCCCTGGGGGAGGCTGGAACAGCTCTTCTCACCTGCTTTGCATTTCATTCTCCCAACAGCTTCTGGGGCAACAGGCTTTCCTCTCATGTTTCTGATGAGGAAACAGGCTCTGAGAGGCAGATACCTGGCAAAAACAGGACTTGAATCTCATCTTTGGACTTCAAGTCCAGCGCTCTTCCTACCATATGTGGTTCTCTTGGATCCCAAGGCTGGCTTTGCTGAGAGGAGGCCAGAGAGGCAGGGCTGTGAAAGGCAGTGTTCGTTTGGCTCTTTTGGATGAGGAGGACCAGAGAAACACTCACCCAAGTGCTTCCGGAGACAGGGCTTGTTGTGAGGCTACGTAGGGATGTAAGGAAGACAGAGAAGGTGCCCCCTCCTCCAGGTCTCACGGTGGCATCTCCGTGGGCGTTCAGGAAGCAGAACAGCTCCACCGACCTGATGTCTGCCATGGCTGCAGGCGCCCGAGATGCTTGGTCTGATGTGTTGGTGGTCACCAAGGCTCGGTCACTCTGGATCTTCACGTCTGTTCTTCCTGGGCTTGGCTCCTGCGGCCTCATGATCCTGCTCACAGCTTTCTCTGGGTTGCTCCCTTATTCCCCGGGAGAGGATCTACTTGGTGCAGTGAATCTGATTCCTGGAGAGCAGTTTCCAGCCAGACCGCTTCATGGGCCACTGGCCAGCTGAGTGAGGGCCAGGCCCACCTCTGGTCCAGTTAGTGGCAGGGCAGTTGGGACACTTTGTTCAGAGTATGGTGACTTAAGAAAACCTTAGAGGGCCAGCCCCATGGCTTAGCGGTTAAGTGCGCACGCTCCGCTACCGGCGGCCCGGGTTTGGATCCCGGGCGCGCACCGCCGCACCGCTTCTCCGGTGCAACTACATACGGCAACATAGTTGTGCAACTATGACATACAACTGTCTACTAGGGCTTTGGGGGAAAAAAAAAGGAGGAGGATTGGCAATAGATGTTAGCTCAGAGCCAGTCTTCCTCAGCAAAAAGAGGAGGATTAGCATGGATGTTAACTCAGGGCTGATCTTCCTCACAAAAAAAAAAAAAAATGAAAGAAAACCTTAGAAAGGACTGTGGGCAAGGCAGGCACTTAGAGCATCAACAACTCCCTTGAATCCAGACCTGGATTTCAGCTGTGTCCATGAAGTCAAGGACAGTGCCTTTTCATCTCTCTGTTGCTAGTGCCAACACAGGGCTGGCAGAGTTGAGCTGCAGCGACTCTGTTGATGGACAAGTGAGTGAAGTCAGCCAAGGAGCCTTGGGGCTCTGTTGAAGGCTGTGGCTGTGCAGTGGGGCCTGTGATTCCTGTGTCCTTGTCCAGGGCACTCCAGGATCACCATCACCTCGAACCTTCCTGCTTCTATGCCTGTGGGCTTGGGTCTCCCTCACATGGGTCTGCTTCTTTGTGTCCTGGAGACGCCTGGAACACCTGGTGGCCACCCCTGCCCTTCCAGACTCAGGGGTGTGAGCACACAGCCTCTCTTTGCCTGCAGGTCTGACTTTATATCTCAAAGCCTCTCTCCTTTGCTCCCTCGCTGCCTGGGTGTCCTTCTGTTTCCGGCCTCCATGGGTGGCCCTGCCTGACCCTGTCCTGGCCTGAGGGGCAGGGTGGGGGGATGGGAGGGGTGTGCACAGTGCAGCTCTTGTTCAGGGGATCAGGGTGAGACCAATGCCTGCTCTTGTGTTCCAGCTCCTGGCTTGAGTCTTAGCCAGAGGGTGAGCTGCCTCTCTGCCTGTGGCACCATCGCAGCATCCGTTCCGCTGGCAGAGCAGGCCCAGAGCCACTGCGGAAGCTGATCCAGAAGGCCCTTAGCTGGGCTCTCCTTCCAGGCTATTATTGATCCCCTTGCCTCTAGCTCCTCCATCTCAGGATCTGTGGCAGTGGGCCATGATATAGACAAGGATGTCGCTGGTATGGCTATGGCCAGAGGCTGGGTGCACACAACACTGGTCTCAGGGCTGCAGTTTCAACTGGAGGTTTACCAACAAGGCTTGATTAGGAAGATAAAGAGTCAGTGAGGGTGTGGGGCTCAGTGAGGGGGATGGGGGTTCAGTGAGGGGGATGGGGGCTCAGTGAGGGGGATGGGGGCCTCAGTGAGGAAGATGGGGGCTCAGTGAGGGGGATGGGGCCTCAGTGAGGGGGATGGGGGCTCAGTGAGGGGGATGGGGGCTCAGTGAGGGGGTGGGGGCTCAGTAAGGGGGATAGGGGCTCAGTGTGGGGATGGGGGCTCAGTGAGGGGATGGGGGTTAAGTGAGGGGATGGGGGCTCAGTAAGGGGGATGGGGGCTCAGTGAGGGGGATGGGGCCTCAGTGAGGGGGATGGGGCCTCAGTGAGGGGGATGGGGGCTCAATGAGGGGATGGGGGCTCAGTGAGGAGGATGGGGGCTCAGTGAGGGGGTGGGGGTTAAGTGAGGGGATGGGGGCTCAGTGAGGGGATGGGGGCTCAGTGAGGGGGTGGGGGCTCAGTGAGGGGATGGGGGCTCAGTGATGGGGTGGGGCTCAGTGAGGGGATGGGGGCTCAGTGAGTGGGTGGGGCTCAGTGAGGGGGATGGGGGCTCAGTGAGGAGGGTGGGGGCTCAGTGAGGGGGTGGGGGCTCAGTGAAGGGGTGGGGGCTCAGTGAGGGGGTGGGGGTTAAGTGAGGGGATGGGGGCTCAGTGAGGGGATGGGGGCTCAGTGAGGGGGTGGGGGCTCAGTGAGGGGATGGGGGCTCAGTGATGGGGTGGGGCTCAGTGAGGGGATGGGGGCTCAGTGTGTGGATGGGGGCTCAGTGAGGGAGTGGGGGCTCAGTGTGGGGATGGGGGCTCAGTGAGGGGATGGGGGCTCAGTGCAGGGATGGGGGCTCAGGCAGGCAACACCAAACAGTCCTGAGCAACAAACAGTGAGGCCTTAGGGGCTAGGGAGCCAGGGCTGGGATTGAGTCCCTGGAAGCCAATGAGATGGAGGTCTGGCCTGGGGCCATGGAGAGCAAGGGAGCCTTTCCCAAGTTTTCTTATTTGCTGGGAGTTTCCTCTCACCTCTGGAGTCCTGTAGGCTGGAGGCAGCTTCCAGAAAGTTATATGGCATCCTGGGTTGGCCCTATCCAGTTTTAAATCTTTCAGTTGAGTGCTTCAGGCACTGCCCTTTCTCACCTGCAGGGTGGGCTGTCTTGACCCTGGGCCCATCCACTCAGGCTGGGCAGAGGCCCTACTGCCCAAAGAACTGCAGGGGCTGCTAATGAGAGAATTGCTAATTTGCATCCATTTGCATAGGATCATTTAATATTCAAATATCCAAGCCTGGGCTGGTGAGGAATGGCTGCTAGTATGCATGCTATTTGCATAGTTCCTTTCTAGTGAGGAGAACACTCAAACCATCCTCCCTCCCCAGCTCCCCTGTTTGGAGCCTGACTGGAGGAGAGCCTTAGTTGGGCTCTGCAGAGAAGGTACCACAATGCAGAATGTTAAATAGGAGCTGTTTTGGGTACTAGACCCCAGAATTATGCTGAGGACAGGCTTGAGGTGGGAGAAGAGGCAAGGATTCCCTCCCCATTCCACAGAGGAAGCCATGATCTAGAACAAGGAGTAGAATGAGAAGGAGAACACGTTCTTAGAAGGTTGAAACCTGAAGTGGTTCTTAGGGATTTCTTAGACTCTACACAGTGGCTACACAGGATACACATACCACCACCACCCCTTTCTGCATCCATGGCAGACATGACTAGTTGATCATGGCACTCTGAGCCCAGAGCCACTTCACTGAGGCAGCAGTTAGCATGTGACATTAAATCTGTCTTCCCTGATTAGTTCAACCTTTTCCTTTCCAGACAGGGAAACTGAGGCCCAGAGAGAGTGCAGAAAATGCAGATTATATCTACCGCCAACACTATCTGCCCAGCCTGGAAGCACATGGTCATTCCCCTGGAGGGTGAGGGAGGGCAATTCTACTCTGTAAGAAAATCATCACAAAAGGTCCTTCTGGGTGGAATTACAGGTGACTTTTATTGATGACATTGTGCTGTTCTGCATTTCCCAGATTCTCTTCGAGCATGAATTCATTTTGTAATACGAAATCCCTCAATAATACTAGCTTTTTTTTTAAACTTTTATTTATTTATTTATTTTTTCCCCCAAAGCCCCAGTAGATAGTTGTATGTCATAGCCGTACATCCTTTTAGTTGCTGTATGTGGGACGCGGCCTCAGCATGGCCAGAGAAGCGGTGCGTTGGTGCGCACCCGGGATCCGAACCCAGGCCACCAGCAGCGGAGCACGTGCACTTAACCGCTAAGCCAAGGGGCTGGCCCAATACTAGCTCTTTTTAAAAAAAAAACAAAAAAACAAAAAAACACTATGTGGTACCTGCTTTAGGCATTATCTAAATCAACCCTGACAACCACTTGGGGAGGGACGTGTTATTATTGCTATACCCATTTTACAGAGGAAGAAACCAAGACTTAGGGAAATCCAGAAATTTGCCCCAAGATCACATAGCAAGTGGCACAGCTGTGACTCTAGCCACATTAAATACCATTAAATCAATCAAAAGTTAATTCAGGGATGGTCTGGGTCTATGGAAGAATGCCGATTTGCATGCTGTTCTGTATAAGATATGTGGGATGCCCCATATAGGAAGAAGAAAGGGACTTGCCCAATGTTACTCTGGATGGTGTGTGAAAAAACAGCCCGGGCCCCAGAGAAGGCTGCTGAGCAGCTCGGGGAGAGAGCAGAGGCCTGGCATGAACCCCCCGCCCTCCCCAGGACCTGGACACCTCTGTCTGCTCCAGACAATGGGAACACTGTGCCCTGGCAGAGTGCAGGAGGGCAGGACACCTCCTGCCAAGGCCCCTGCTATTCCTCTCAGCATGGTGGGGTGAGGAGAGGATGAAAGATGATGCTGAGGAATGAGGCAGGGATGGCTCAGAGCTGAGCCAACAACAGCAGGGGCAGAGCAGGGGGTGGGGAAGGAAGGAGGGTCTTCCCGCCACTGGGACTTTGGGAAGCGGCCATTTTGGCAGGAGCATAGGCCACCATGCTCTCCCCACCCAACTTTTGCAGTCACCACCCACTGGTATGCCTGAGCCCCTCTGCCCCTTTGTCCATTGTTTCTAAACACCACCCCCTCCTGTGTGCCTAGAGCATGGGATGGGGACACCAATGGACCAGCTCTCCAAATCTGTGTGACCTTGCCCAAGCCACTTTGTCTCTCTGAGCTTCCTCACCTGTGAAAGGGAGGTGACAAACCCTACTTTTCAGGGCTGCTCTGAGCATGAAAAGGCAATCACGGAAGCAAAGGACCCTGGCTAGAGTGGGTGAAGCAGCCCAGCAAAGGCTGATTGTTGGTATGACAGGGGCTCTCCTCTCCCAGCCTGCCACACACAGCCAGCAATGTGAGCACTGGCCAGGAAAGCTAGTGGGGGAGGAGCTCTCTTCCTTCCTGCCCCTTCCAGCTGGGTATCAAGATCTGAGACCAGATGTGTGGCCGAGTGACTCAGCCTTTTCCTGCCTGGAAACTCCTCCCTGCCTGCCTCACCAGGCAGGGCCAGGGAGGGTGAGACAGCAGAGTGGAGGGGGGTAGCTGGTCCTGAACATCCTCAGGGGACCAGTGGGGGAGGGGAGGAAAGGAGGAATGAGGATAGCATGGCTTGGCCTGCAAGATGGGGATGGGACAGAAGAGGAGGATGATATCGGGGCTCTCAAGGCAGAGATTCTTTGAGGAAGAGGGTGTCCTTGAGTCCAGTCGCTGACTCACCCTAAAATGCTCAAATACTCACCCCCTCCTCCTCCTCCCACCTGCTTGCGCTGCTATCCTCAGTATTTCCAGGCCAGTCTAAACCTGTTTGCCCCGCCTCCCTAGGCCCACATACTCACAGGGTGCTCCCTTCCTTCCCTGTTCTCTCCTTCTCTTACCAGCCAACCACCTCCACTTCCTCGCCTCCCACTCGGCAGGTCCTGTGACTGACTCCTCGAAACACATGGAAGCAGCTCTCTGGAAGGTTGCCTCCTAGTTGCCAAATGCCTCACTCAACCCAGCTCGATCTCTCAGGGACAGTAGATCACTGCTGACCTGGCCCTTCTTGGAGCTCTTTTCTTGGCCTCAAACACCACCCTGCTGGTTTCCCTTCTATCTCTTGGACAGCTCCCTCTCTGATCTCAGCTTCCTACTCTCCCTGTTAAAGATAGATATTCTATAACCTCAGTCCTTGCTGGTCTACCGTATGGAGGAGGGATTAAGTGTATGGACTTGGGCATCATGTGGACCTGGGTTCAAACCCTGACTCTACCTTTTACTAGCTATGTAATTTTGAATAAATTAGTTTACTTCTCTGAGCCTCAACTTCCTCCTCCATCAAATGGGTTAATATTTCCTACCTCCTGAGGATCAAATAGGATAATACACGTAAAGCATTCCACACTGGGTCTGGCGCATAGTAAGTATTCAGTTACTGGTAGTTGCTGTTAATATCCTTTTTTCCTGGTCAGTTTTCCTCTCCACCCCACCCCCAACTCCTGCCTACTGGGCACGTCCAGCTGGATGTCCCAGAGGCAACTTGACTCCAAATGGCCAAAAGCAAAATCTCATCCCTTCTTTTTCTTCCCCAAACACCAGCTTCTCTTCTTGATGCCCCAGTTTCTGTTAATGCCCCACAGTCTTCCACCAGGTCCAGCCCTCAGGGATGTTGTCCATTCATTCAACAAGTACTTACTGAGAATGCAAAGCTATGAGCAGGAAAGACAGACTTGAACAATCATTGTCTTTGCCCTTCAGGAGCTCAGACTCTGGTGAGGGAGACAGAAAAACAAATATAATAAGATAATTGCTGTATTAGAGGTTTGTATGGGGGAAGCCAATCCAGGAAGCCTTCCTAAAGAAGGTAGCATTTGAGTTGGCACTTGTCTGCTGAATAGGAGCTTGAAAGGGACACTTGCCTTCTCTAGGAAGGCTTCTTGGATTGGCTTCCTCCATACAAACCTCTAATACAGCAATTATCTTGTTATATTTAATTGTTTTTCCATGTCCCTCACCAGACTGTGAACACCTTAAGGGCAAGATCAGCCATGGGCAAAGGTGCAGCAGTGTGAGGTATGAGAGGCGGAGACTGGCGGCTCCTTAGAGCTAGAAGCTCACATTTCTGTTTCAGAGGGCTCCCTGGGGGCAGCATGGAGGACTTTTGGGAGGGGGCAGAAGTGGAGGCAGCAGGGAGACCCAGGAGGAGGATTAGGGTTCAAAAGTTTACTCCTGCTTTGCTGTGCACGGGCTGTGCAACCTTGGGAAAATCACTTGACCTCACTGAGCTTCCATCCCTCATCTGTCAAATGGAGATAATAATAGGCACCCGAGGGGATGTTGGGGAGGGCTGAGTGAGCTAATGGAAGGGAAAGTGCTGCACAAACACAAGCTGTTATTGTAGAAAATCCACCAGGGCAGGCTGTGTTCCAGCTGCAGCCCCACCTCGAAAACGGCCTCCTCGAGTCTCCTCCGAGTCGGCCCACATCCTCTCCGGCTGGGGGTGGGGTGCAGGATGCAGGGGGACGATGTGCACACACCTGACTCTGGTTCCTGGCTCACAGGCTGTGTGAGCGGAGACCAGTGTCTTCCCCTCTCTGAGCTTCATTTCTCCAGCTGCAAAAATAGAGCTGAGAACCCAACCTGCAGGGCTGTTGGGAGGATTCCATGGCACCTGGTAGGTGATCATTAACTGTAAACAGTTCCCTGTCTCCTGCTCTCTGGTCCCCTCCACTGGGGCCTGGCACCAAGCTGAGCAGAGTGGGAAACAGTAAATATTTAATAACAGATTGGCTGAGAGCTCCTGACTGAAGGGACATGTGGATGAGCCAGAGGACGCCTGCTCCCCCAGCAGGGTCTGTGCAGGTGTCCCTGGGGTCCAGGGGCAGCCACAGCCAGATCCTGAGGGAACTCTTGCCTTCAGTGACTTCCTGGGGAATCCAGCTAGCAGGGGCCTTCCCAGGGAACCCCAGACCCCCAACATGTCTCTCCTATTCTCTCTTATTCTGTCACTCATGGGGACAGCAAATGGATGGGTACCCCATTCAACAACATTCACTGGGCCCCTCCCCACTGTGCCAAGCCTGTGGTGGCACCAGAGAGTCAGAAATGGAGGCCAGTCCCTGCTCTCCAGGGCACCTAGTCTAGCTGGGAGGGTGATGAAAACACGTTCGCTATAATGTGATTGTACGTGACATGATCAAGGACCAACTTTTGAGAAAATCAGACCTTGAGGAAGGGACTTAGCCTCTCTGGGCCTCCATTTACCCATCTGTAAAATAGGGACAATACTTTTTCTCTCTTTAGGGCTGTTGTAAAGATTGAGGGAGGTGATTACATAAGGCACTTAGGGTAGGACCTGGAAGCTGCTCAGGGTATCCGTGGAGGCTCAACAAGAAGAGTATTTGAGCTGGTCCTAAAGGAGGAGAAGCGCTTTGCCAAATGGAAAAGTGGGGAGAGGCAGGCTGGGTGGAGAATGAAGGGCCCTGTGTGTCCAAGAGGTTGCGCTTTATCCTGGAGACAACAGGAAGGGATTTAAGCAGCGGAAGGACAAGGTCTAGATTTAGCCTAAGAAAAGGTCCCTCTGAGGCGTGTGGCGAAGAGATCGAGGGAGGAGAGGTTAGGAGACTGGGGGAAGCTGGTGTGATAGTCCTGGGGGTTGGAGCTGTGTGTGTGTCACTTAGTCACCTGCCTGGTGCTCACCTGGGGTCAATGAATCAAAGGTTTCAGTCCCAGGAATATATCTGCCCCTTAACAGGAATTTACAAGGACAACGCCTTTAGCCAGAGGAGCCACCCAAGAGACCCAGAGCAATCAGGCCGAGAGCCTGCTGGGCCCGCCTTCTGCTCCAGCCCAGAGGGGCGGCCCCGCCCCCTGCCCCTGGGCCTCCCCTTTGTGAATTTGTATCTCTGTGGTTGTCTGTGGGCTGAGGCAGCAGAAAGAGCGTTTTGGAGCGAGCCAGAGCTAAATCCAACTCCTGATTTGGCTACTAACTAGTTGTCTGGGCTTGGTCAAATTTCCTCACCTCTCTGAGTTGGTTTTGTTCAAACTTGTAGTATTTTTAAAGGCTTCAAAGTAAATGCATAGAAAAAGTATATACTGCCCACTAATATCCACCCGGGGAACCCCACGTGTGTGTGAAGAGGCACCTTCACATTTTACTCTATTTACTTCATTGTTTGGGCCTTTTTAAATTTATTTTTAATTTATTTTATTATTATTATTATTATTTTTTCTGAGGAAGATTGGCCCTGAGCTAACATCTGTGCCCATCTTCCTCTATTTTGTGCGTGGATCCGAACCTGTGAACCCGGGCCACCAAAGCAGAGTGACCAAACTTAACCACTACGCCATGGGGGTGGCCCTGTTTGGGTCTTTTATAGGTGTGTATATTCTATATTATCGCATTTGTAAAAAGCGAGGATAATACTACCAACTTCATAGATTGTTGGAAGGATTTTAAAAAGATCATACAGATAAAACCCCTTTCATGGGGCCAGCCCGGTGGCATAGTGGTTAAGTTCATACACTCCTCTTTGGCACCCCGGGGTTCGCAGGTTTGGATCCCGGGTGCGCGTCAAGGCACCACTTGTCAAGCCATCCTGTGGTGGCGTCCCATATAAAGTAGAGGAAGATGGCCACGGAGGTTAGCCCAGGGCCAATCTTCCTCAGCAAAAAGAGGAGGATTGGCATCGGAGGTTAGCTTAGGGCTGATCTTCCTCACAAAAAGAAAAAAAAAAAACCAAACCCTTTCATGCTGCCTGTGCAGAGTTGACCCTCACCAGGTGTTAGTTTCCTCTCTTCTCTTCCCCTTGCCTGGATCTGTGTTGGGTATTTGTGCATCTGTGTTTCTATGTGTAACTGTTTGTTTCTTTATATCTCTATCTAGCTACCTATGTGTAACAGGCCTTCTGTATCTCTCTCTCTGGTTTACGAGCCGGTGAGTATGTGTGTGTGTCCTGTTTTTGTATCCATGGATGTCTGTGTATGAGGGTCTGTGCAATTGGGAATGTGTGCATTTGTGTATCTATGTGTGTCTGTGTATTAGCATGTCTGTGTGTAATTGGGTATGTGTTTGGGTGTGTTATTAGTGTGTGTGTGTGATACATCTGTATATGAGTTTGTGTTTCAGTATGTGCCTGTATCTGTGTGTGTTTATATGTGTTTAGAGGTCAGTCTTAGTGTACCTGAGTGTTTATGGGTATCTAGATGTGTCAGTGTGTATCTGGATTTGTGTTTTGGTGTGTATATCCATGTTTCTGGGTATGCCAGCGTGAACTGGTGTGCATGTAGGTGTGTCAACCTGTGTGTCTCAGTGTGTTTGTGTAGGCCCCTGAGAATCCATATCCAGCTATTTCCCGCTGACCATGGGCAGGGAGCTCTGCCCACACATCTTGACCTCTCCCCCAGCTTCCAGAAGGCTCTGAGTGTGGGTGTTTTCCTCCTAGCCCTGCCCTTGGGCACAGGGCCAGTCTTGCTGCCCAGGACTGGTGGAGTGGGTGTACGCAAACACCTTGAGAGCCCTACCCAGCAGCCCCCTACACGAAGCCTTATCAGCTGGCAGGCCAGGCTGGTCATCCCCCTGTTGGAGGAGTGAAAACGGAGAACTGAACCCCTCTCCTTGGAGAGCAGTGAGCCCTGTGGATCATGGGGTCAGGAAATCCCTGCTCTCTCAGCCTAGGTCAGTGTCCATCTGGCCTGGCTTTTTGTGCTTGTCAGATGCAGCCAGACAGTTGGGAAACAAAGCACGTCTCCATGGCAACTCGCCTCTGCTTTCGGACTTGGGCAGTTCAGTGGTTTTGGGGCCCCTTCTTCAGCCCAGCACTGGGATGGGAGTGGGCAGTGAGGATGAGTAATGAAGCTTCCACATATGTGTGCTGCACCCCACACACACACCTCAACACACTCAGATACCTCCACACTCACTCTCCTCTCCTAGGTGAAATCGGATGTTCAGGTGGGGATACTGGTGCCCAGAGAGAGCAACTGTCTTGCCCAAGGACACCTAGCAAGTTAGTGGCAGGACTGAGCTGAGAACCAGGTTAGGCTAACTTTTGACAAGCCATTAAGCTGGGCTGGCTGGATAACTCATTTCTGTGCAGACCTCAGAATAAAGCTTCTCCTGACATTTCTACCAAGTTGTTAAACCTCTTACCTTTTGCCTCTGCTTGTCTATGAGGCACAGTATTTTCTAATTACCGACTGAAACAAACTGCCGCAGAAATAAATTGAATGCTGGCTCTCAGTTAAAACCATAACCATCACCTATAACTCAGCAGGGTTTCAAATTTTTAATCCATCAAAATATCGTCATTGTTTCTGCTGATTTACTTTGTGGTAACTAAAAGTTACAAGTCTTTTTTTTTTTTTTGAGGAGGATTGGCCCTGCGCTAACATCTATTGCCAATCTTCCTCTTCTTTTTTTCCCCAAAGCCCCAGTAGATAGTTGTATGTCATAGTTGTACATCCTTTTGGTTGCTCTATGTGGGACGTCGTCTCAGCATGGCTTGATGAGCGGTGAGTAGGTCCACGCCCAGGATCTGAACTGGCGAACCCCAGGCCGCCAAAGCAGAGCGGGCAAACTTAACCGCTACACCACCGGGCCGGCCCCGAAGGATTATAAATTTTGATTTATAAAATAAATATATACTTATAAAACATAGCTCTTATCCATTTTATCTATCAGATAAAATTCAAGTGGCTTTTGTTTGAGGGGAAAAATACAAGTTCCACTGCTAAGAGAAAATGTTTGAAAACCACTTTTCTCCACTGCATACGGCTAAGAGACTGACAATCTGATCACAGAATAACTGGTCAGTCTGGAAGCCTGAAGCACCGGGCTGGTGCTCAGAAGATATTTGTTGAAAGAATGAAGGGAATGAGAATTCATTCCAACTGGAGACTGGGCTGTGGCAACAGCTATCTCTGCTTTCTCTCCTGCCTCCCCCTCCTCTCTCTCTTTCCTTCCCTCCCTCAACCTCCTAGGAGCTGGCACCAACTCAGAGCTGGGAGGCCACAAGACTCCAGGATTCCAGCCACACACCACTAACACCTTGGGCCTTATTTCACCTCTCAACTCAGCAGGGTAAATGGGTGGAATTAGGCTTGGGGCCTGATTCTAAGAGTTGCTGGGAGGATCCAAGAAGACCTCAGCAGGGAAGTTGTTTGAAATGTTAAGACCCTGCCACAGATGCCAGGAGCCACAGAGTAAGGGACACAAGAATGGCCCCTGTGGAGATGGGACCTGCAGCGTCCCCACACCCCCAGGTTAGGGAGGAGAGAGGCAGAGGGCATCCCCCAGATTCGAGGACTTCCTTTCTATCCTCTCTCCCCACTGAGAAGGATCAAAGGGTAGAATCTTAGTCCAGCCTGAAACAGGAACCCCTTTGAGAATCTGGTTAACACTGTGGACCGTTTCCCCAGAAGAATGCAAGCAGGTGCATTCAAAGTTAAGCAGAACATTTCTGGAGGTTCCTGGAGGCCAAGCTGTCGCCTCAGGATAAATACTCCCCTTTTCTAGGATCTAACTGCCAACTCTTGAAAGCAGCTTGGGTGGGGCGGCAGGTGCCTGGTACAAACCGGTGTTCGCTTAGGAAACACACACATACAAACACACACGAACAGAAATCAAGTTTAAATTCCACCTCTGCCCAAAGGTGAGCTGTGTGACTGTTGGCAAGTCACTCCACCTCTCCTTAGGCTTCCTTGTCCGTGGAACAGGAATACTATTAATCTGTCGACATCTTCAACTTTGCAGAACTGCCCCACCCTCCGCTACAATTCCAGCTCCTCTAACTGGTCTAAGAACTGAGGGAAGCCACAGGTGCCCCTACCCCGGCTGTGTGATATACAGGTGCTTTCCCTTCCTGATGTTCCCTGTAAAATGAGGGAGGCTCAGCCACACCTTGGCCTGGCTGCCCAGTCTGGAGTCTGTGGGGAGGAGGCCAGGCCCAGCAGGGGACAAAGCTGGAGCCTGTGAGAGGCAGGTCTCCCAAGGGTGGGGGGTGGGGGAGCATTGGGTGGGTGTGAGGGTAACATCGGGGTAGACCTGGGTTTTCCAAAAACAGAGGAGACAAAGCTGGAGGGCCCAGGGGCTGCTGCCCCAAGCCTGGTTGTTGCTGGTTCCTCCCTGGGGACAGGCTGGCAGCTTCCTGCCTGGTCAGGTAACAGTCTGGCTCCAGGATGGACTTTGGGCCCTGCCGACAGGGGCTGCTGGCAAGTCAATTTCCTCAGATGTCCATAGGGCCAGCAAAGAAATGTGGCTGAGCTGAGCATTCATGAATCCAGAGAGCAGGGTTGCAGGCTAGCCCTTCCCAGGCTAGCCCTCTCTTTGTGTCTCAGAAGCATGTCTGTCCCGCAGGCCAGGGGACAAGAGGGAAAGCTGGGGCTGCTGGCCTGAGGGTGGTCCAGGCTGGGGATGGCAGGTAGAATGTCTGGGAATTACAGTTGGGAGCAGCGAAGGGAATACAACCCTGACCTTTCCCCACTCCCCTCCTTCTTCTCCCCACCTCCAAATCAGGGGACCCAATCTATGAGTTGACTCCTGAGGATTCTGGTTTGAGCGGAGCCTTTGCTGAAGAATTATATGAGCCACTGGCAGGGCCAACTTCACGGGCATAGTCACACATGGTCCTGCTCTCAGAAAGGCCCCATGCTTGGTTGAATGCCCTGCTGTTGCCCTCTTGAAATTTTTAATAATTTTTTAACAAAAGGCCCTGCAAACTATGTAGCCAGTCCTGGCCACTGGGAAGAAGGAGGCGCTGAAAGAGTTGGTGGGGGCAAGACTGACTAATATTACTGTCCTGATCACCCCTTCCAAAAGCCAGAGTATGTTTGCTTTCCTTTCTCCCAATGCATGCAGGCTATCCAACAGGCCAAGGCCCTGTGCACTGCTCTCTCTCCAAGTCTCAGCCCTGCCTATTTACTTTTCCTTTGGTACTCACCAACTGAGGGAGAGGCAGGGTCCTCAGGGCTCGTGCTAGGCCCTGTGAGGACAGGGCCCAGTGATCCCTGCACATGGCACAGTGCCTGATCCAGAATGGGTGCTCCAGGATTGCGGGCTGGACCTGAATGAATAATGGTTAGGTAGGAGACAGGCCCAGCAAAGACAGTGATCTGCCCCAGGCCCCCCAGTGGGGGGAACGTCAGTGATGGCGCAGGTTTACCACAGCCGAGCCCCTGCGGACACTGAGGGGGCTAAGGCAGGTTAGGGAGGTCACACTCTGCACTCTAATCATTCTACAATATTGTAGTGAGTGCCGTGTACACTATGCCAGGCCTGACTGGGCTGGGTGCCCCAGACAAACGAGTCTTTGCCCTCATGAAGACCAGGCCCAGGAGAAAGCCATGTGACAAGGGTCACATTGGGTGATGAAGACAAACTCTAAGGGTGGAGTGATCACGATGCCCTTCTGGGGACCCAGGAAGGGAGTCCAAGAGTGCTGAACCCACAGCTGGCCCCTAGGGCAATTTCCAGCCCGTGGGGACCAGGCGGAGACAAAATCTAGATTGCTGGCCTTGGCTCCTCTGCTGCTGACCACCTCTGTGCTCTCCTGGCCTCAGTGTCCCTTCTGTGCTGTGGGGTAACACTCCCTGCCCTGCTTCCCTCATAGCTTGTTGTGGGATCAGATGATATAAAAGTGTTTGGTCAGCCACAATAAAGAGCCAGAGGCCTGGAGGAAATGAGCACAGCAGTTTCATGATTCTGAAAGCCTTTCTTCCTTACTACCTTCCTTAGTCACACTTCTCACCTACAGAGGATCTCAAAGCACCTTAGAAGCTGTGAGTTCAAGGCCAAGATCAGCCCTAATCAGTGCTGAGCATCCCAGTGGGAAATCCAAACCCAGGCCTAGCCCAAGGGTAAACTGAGGCATGGCTCTCCTCATCCTCGGCACCAAAGGGTGAAATGGGAGGGAACCCAGGAGGCCTGAGTCCCAGCTCCACATGGAGATTGTCGGAGTCTGGGGGAGGGTGTGGGGAGGGAAAGGAAAGAAGGGAAGGGGCACTCCCACCCGCCAGATGGGAGAGGAAGGCCCACTGTCGGTCACAGGTCTCAGGTGGGCTGAAGCCTCGGTCTCTAGAGCAAAACCTCCAATAGTGACTGGGCCCTGAAAAGAATTCTCAGAATTCCCTTATTCCAGAATACCCCATCTCTTCCCAGACCAAACTCAGGATATCAAGTTCTCTTGGGGTCCAACTCCAGCATTTCTCTTCCCTTCTTCCCTGAGCGCTCCGCCACCTCCCCAAACCCAGGTCCCTTTCGTGCGCCCGCGGAGACAGACCCTCAGGACCGCCCCTCCCGGCCCTGCCCCGCGGCCCCGCCCTCTCGGTCCCAGGCGGTCCGCGCGACTCCGGGGGCTCCGGACCACCTCTCTCTGGCCCGGACCTCGCCCTCCCCGAGGCCGGAGCGCCCAGCCCGGGGCTGCGGGCCGAGGAGGCGGGGAGGGGCGGCAGGCAGCGCCAATCCCGCCCGCGGCCGCTCCCTCGCCGGCTCCTTCCCTCCCGGCCGGCCTCCGCGCCCCGCCCGCCGCCCGGCCCGCCCCTCCGGCGCCGCTCCCGCCGCCCGCCCGCCCGCCGGCTCCTCGCTCGCTCTGCCTCCGCCGCCCAAACTTTTCTCCGGGCGCGTCTCCCCGCGGCGGCCGCCTGCCCGCCCGCCCCCGGCGCATGGGCGCCCCGCCGCAGGGGGCCCCGCCGCCAGCTCCGCCCGCCGCGCCATGGCGGCCCGCGCGCCCCCCGCCGCACCTGCGGCCGACGAGCCGGGGGGCCCGGGCGGCCCCCCGCGCAGGAAGAAGTCCCGCTCGGGCGCGTCCGGCCTCCGCCGCGCCTTCAGCTGGCTGCGGGGCAAGCGGCGCAAGAAGAAGGCGGCGGGGGCCGAGGGCGCCGAACCGGCCGCCCCTCGGGCCAAGAAGGCGGACGACAAGGCCAGGAGGGCCAAGGGGAAAGGCCGAGGTAAGGCGGCCGGGCACCTGGGCTGCGCAGCGGGCGGCGCCGAGGGTGCGGCCAGGGTGGCTCCGCTGAGGGTCCGCGGCGTGGGGAGGGAAGAGCCCCAGGCTCAGCCGGAGCACCCTCATTCTGCGCCGACCCCGGAATTTCCCAGACTCAGCCTTGCCCGGTTCTAGGGGGAGGGGACCCCCGGCTGGGGCAGGGATCCCCTGGCTTGAGCAGGAAGTGCGGACAGCCTGGTTCTTGGGACGGTGAGGCAATCGCCCTCCCCCAAGCTCACCCAGGTTCTGCCCTCTGCTGAGTCAGGGGGTCAGGGACTTGACTCTGGCCTGGGGCCAATGGGAGAGGCAAGTGGCCTTGCATCTCTGGTAGGGGGGTCCCTCTGGGTCTGGAGGGTCAACTGCATTCAAAAGGTGTGTCAGCCGTCCAGGTGGATATGAGTGTCTAACCCCACAAAGGACCCAACGTGGACCATAGCATGCTTTAGGTTCTTAACAGTGTTAGCTTTTCCCACCTGGCCCTTCTCACCACTCACCTGGGCCAAACCACAAACATCCACCTCCTGGGGTGGTCAGCTCACTGATGTGAACCAACCGCCCCTCCCCATCACTCCTTCCCCCCAGCCTTGGTAGAAACTGCCAGTGTTGGAAGTGTGCTTACAGATGGGGAAACTGAGGCCCAAGTTAATGGAGAGGCTGTACCTGGGCTGGGGTGGGTACTTGAAATACAACAGCTAATTCCCTGCCTCTGGGCTCCCTCTGGCCTGGTGGATGGGCGGGATGAAGGGAGGCTGACCTGGCTCATCTCTGCTGGGGTCACTTTTCTTTTGGCCTCTTGCTTGTTTCTTCCCTCATCTTCCCCTCTGTCTCCTGTTTGAGGGAGAGGGCATGAGACTCTGCAAGAGGGTGGGGCTTCCTTGGGGCCTGCTGTCTACCTGTCCTAGGTTCCTGCTGCCGTGTTAGAGGTGAGGAAATGGCGTGTGTGGGCCCATCCCATTCCGCTTGTGTTTACTCTCCCAGTGTCCTTTAACCGCCTCTGGAGGAGAATTTGAAGGAACGCTTTAGGGGCCAGGAAGAGGGTGAAAAGCCTCTTGTGTGATTGCATCCGGGATGATCTTCCTTTTGGATATGGGCCCTTCCCCACTGTGGCCCAGCCACAAATAGAAGTCAGGGTGCTGGGGCTGGGATGGCTGGGCCAGGCCCTGAGGAAGGGTTTGGGTGAGGAGTGTTTGCAAGTTCTCTGCAACCCCAACAGGACGTGGAGTCTGTTCCAGGGCTGCCCCACTGGGATTCAGTCTGAAGTCATCCCCATTTCGCTCAAGAGGGTGTGGATCAGAACTGCAGCAGGATGGATTGTGGTCAGACTGTCGAGATTGGAGTTAGAAGGCTGGTAGTGGACACTTTTCCCCTGGGAGACCAGTGTCGAGGCAGGAGCTGGAAAAGCTGACCCTGTAGGTCCCTGCTCCAACAGTCTGGTTAGGGGTCATTAGGTCAGTGGCCAGGCCTCCCCCTGCCTCGTGTTTGGTGTCAGGTAGCGCTGGGCTTTCTGGGCAGCAGGTCGGCCTGATTTGGGCCCACGTGCTTGGGCAATACCTCCCTGCCCCTGGCTGTTGTTTCCTCAGGTGGGGGGGGGGTGGCCTCAGGTACAACTGGAGGAAGTCCTGCTCCCTTTTGCTCCAACCTTCTATTATTCCAATTGTTTCCTTGTCACCTGCCTGGCCTAACTTCTTTTCTGTTTATTAAGAGAAATAAATCTGATCTCTCTAATCTCCACTGGCACCGCTGATCAGGAAGGGGAAGCCCAAAGAAGGCTTAACTCTTTCTGGGGAAAATGTTTAGAATGGAGATTGCGGAAGATAGAGAAGAGGCACACACAGAAAATTCCTGGGAGGTCAGGGGCCTTTGCTGGGGAGGTCATTCTCTCCCTGATCCCCATCTCTGAACCAAAGACCCATAGATGCAGGTCTCGGCTGCCCTAATTTGACTCCCCTACTACAAGATGAGAAAACTGAGCTTGGAATAGATTTTGAGCACCTGGCTTCCAGGACTCTTCTGCTCCCTTCACTGCCCTGCACAGAAAGAAGAGAGGACATCTGACATTTATTGATTACTTTGAGTGTGCCAGGAGCCCTGTATCCATTATCTCATTTGAGCCCATTTGCAGATGAAAAAATTGAGGCTCAGGGACAAAGAGTGATTGATTTGCTTAAACTGGGATTTGAACTCAAATCACCTGCCTCCAAAACTGGTACTGTTTTCGTGACTTTCCCAAGGACACAGACCAAGGGGTAAGGCTTAAAGATCTTTTTATCCAACCCATTCTACAGATGGGAAAAGGCCCAGAGAGAAGTGAGGGAACTTGATAGCGTCCGAGTCAGGCAAATCAGTGTTCAGATCCTGGCTCAGCTATTAGCCAGCCCCGTGACATTGGGCAGGCAACTTCTCTGTGGCCTCACTGATTCCATTACTGTCTCAGGGAAGAGAGGGGGGACCTTCTCACAGGGGTGACCTTCTGTCTAGATGTTGTCTTGATGAGTCTGTGAGCTTTCTGTCTCTCCAAGCTTCTCACGAGAGAATGTGAAAAATATATGAAAGTGGAGTCATTCTAGAAATGCCAGGGGTTGCTGTTACTGTGTTGATGAGTTTCATCACCTGAGTTGTAAGGACCCAGTCTAGATGCAATGGGCTCTGAGGCTGACAGGACAACTCTCTCCTGGGCCCTACTCTGCCCCTTTCAGGCCACATGGCACGGCAGGTTATTAACACCTCCAAGCCTCAGTTTCCTTACCTCTAAAATAGGGATAATAAATCCTGGCTTTACAGGGGTGTTTCAAAGATCAAATTAAATAACAGACATGCAAATGCTTTGTGCACTGTGGAGCATGGTCTAGACGGTAGCAGGTTTCTGCTGGTGTGATGCTGAGGACTTGGGCATTAGCTAAGTTCATCCTGATCCATGTTTGGAAAACAACTCACTTGGTTACACCTCAGATACCCTGTTGTGGGGGATCCACAGAAGGTGGAGTCTTACCTTTGTCCAACAGGAGGACTCAGGCATAAGAAAAAGTCAAAAAACAAACAGTAATCCATATTTTCCAGAAATATCACCTGGACTTTAGACAAGTATGTGGGGAGGAAGTGTTTCTGGGACAGATGCCAGGACTGGAGCCCAGTAGATAATCAAGGGAGGCTTTCTGGAGGAGGTGAGCAGAGTGTGGAAGGACAGCAGGGTGCTGGCTAATTTGAAGGGGAACATGAAGGCTGCTATGTGCCAGACCCTGGGCAGGCATTTTCATGAATGGTTTCCCTTGTTGTCCTCACAACAACCTGGGAGGTGGGCAGTTGTCACCACGTATAGGTGAGAAAGTAGGCCCAGAGGGTGAAAGTAAGTTGATCAAGGGTCACTCAGCTTCATTCATTTGAAAAAGATATATTCTTTTTTTTTTTTTTTAATTTATTTATTTTTCCCCCAAAGCCCCAGGAGATAGTTGTATGTCATAGCTGCACATCCTTCTAGTTGCTGTATGTGGGACGCGGCCTCAGCATGGCCGGAGAAGCGGCGCGTCAGTGCGCGCCCGGGGTTCCGAACCCGGGCCGCCAGCAGCAGAGCGCACGCACTTAACCGCTAAGCCACGGGGCCGGCCCGATATATTCTTTACTATATAGTGTCAGGCACTGTTCAGGGTGACGCAGATACGTGGGACAAGACAAGCAAGGTTCCTGCTTGCATGAGAGGGATGTGGCAGTGACAGAACCCCTGAGTCTGCCTCCAGAGGCCACCCTCCCAACAAAATAATATGAGATGGATGTGTTTCTGACTCTGTAGAATCTTAGAACCAGCTTTGGGGAAAGGAGTATATAGCCCCTCGAAGGTTTTTCTCAGGCACTGGGCAGTGGCTGGGGGGTAGAAGGAGTGGGGATGGCTCTGATTCTCATAGCAAGACTTCAGCAGCCACCCCGCCAGGCCCAGCAGATTGGACCCCATGAACGCTGGCTACTCAGGCAGAACTGCCCTTGGTGTGCAGTTGTGGGGACACTCCTGTGTTTGAGTTCTGCTCTGCTGTATGACCTTGGGCAAGTTCTGCCCTGCTCTCAGCAAGACATGCCCTATCTTGACAAAGATGGGGTTTAAAAGCCTCTGAGACCCTTTGTAGTTCTAGAATTCTATGGGTTTGAGAATGGGCTGGAGGAGCAAGCTGGTAGGGGCCAGGAGCATGGGGGTGGGAGCTATGTCCAGGAAAGGAGAGCCCACCTTTGGCCAGTCAGGTGGACGAGACATCGGGACCCAGTGGCCTAGATGTCATAGGAAGGTGGGTGAGGAGACTGCAGTGTGAATTATGCCATCTCTGTGCTGAGCAAGGGGCCTGTGTATTTGTAAAGCAAAGTGAGGACCCAAAGGCACTTTGGTTGGTGGGCACTTCGCCTCTCTGAGGTCAGGGTGGTATCTGTTTGCCTTTCAATGGACACTCCATGGATTTCCACATTCTATGCCATTGCATGTGCTGTTCCCCCTTCTCTTCACTTTTCTATCCAGTGAACTCCTATTCATCCCTCAAGGCCTGGCTCCAGTGTCATCATCTCTGTGAGACTCCTGGGGAAATTAATGCCCCCCAGACTCTAGAGCAGGGTGCTTAAGAGATTTAGAGTTGGACAGTATATGCTTTTCTGGCCACCGTCGTCTTGGGTGGGGGCATCTCAGTGTCTTAGCCTGGGGCCTGGACTACTGTGATAGGGCTAGGGCTCCCTCTGCTGTAGGATACATCCAAGGGGGGAGTGGCTTCTATAGAGGAGTCTGGGTCTGCCTTCTCCAGGCCCCTGTGAAGGGATGGGCATTGTCTGTCTTGGGTCCAGATGGGAGAGGGCACCTCAGTAATTTATTTCACAAATACTTATTAAGTATTTATCAGATAACAAGTACCAACTGTGTGCCAGACCCTGTCCTGGGGATGAATGAGAGACAAGGTCCCAGTCCTCACGAACCTCACAATTTGGTGGTGGTGGTGGTGGGGCAGACATTGAGCAGTAATTGAGGGTCAAGAAGTGTGACAAACGAGGGAGCACAGCGATCCCAGGGGGAGATCAGGGACAGCTTCCCTGAGGAGGTGACACTTGAGCTAAAATGGAAGGATGAGGGGAAGCTGGGGTTGAGGGATTTGCAGCGCCAGAATCAGGCAAGGCATCTGCTAGGGGCTGAGACCACCTGGCTGTCTGGGGTCCTGTGGGGCACAGGGAGTGCCGTACCTCACTGTTCTGAACATCCTGAGTGCAGGAGCTGGGTTGACTGTCTTTTCCCTCTGCCCTGCCCAGCACAGGGACTGGCACTAAGTGGCTTTGGGTGATAGGTGGGTGATCTGATATGGGCCCCCAAAGCATGGGCATCTCTGGATCCAAGAGGCTCAGAGTTAACAGCCTGAGATGTCACAGGAAGCCCTCATGGCACATACAGATAGGCAGTTGAGGCCCAGAGGAGGAAGTGACTTGCTCAAGGTCATACAGCCAGCCAATGTTAGAGGTGGAGCAGGAGCCCACACCTGCCAGGCTGACCTCAGCTTCTCCGCTCCTTTGTTCAGACCTCAAATGCAAAATCCCTCCCAAAGAGGTGCGTCTGCCAGGGGTAGGACGAGATGAGCAGGAAGCTGAGGCCAAGGAAGACCGACACCTTCAGGTGCTCATTCCAGCTGTCTCTCCCTCTCCCTCCTCGTGGAGGCCCGAATCCCCACCATGGCACACATCCCAGCGCTCTCCTGGAAATCCCCCTCAGGCTGGGAGGGGCCCTCCACCCACTATTCTCTCCCTCTCCTGCCCCTGAAGCAAGGCTGCCAGCAAGGTCTGCACTGGGGTGGCTAAATCCTGTGGGCAGAAAAATCTATACTCGGTTGTCAGTAGAGGGTGGAGGGAGAGCCTCCACTCACCCACCTGCCCCTTGGAAATCCCCCTCTCCCCACACCCTCAAAGCTGTCTCAGCTGCTCCTGGCCTGTCACATGCTGAAGAAAACTAATGAGAGGAAGCATTGTATATTGTTTGGGCCACAGTGAACGTGGTGGGGTGGGGAGAGCAGGTATACACACCTCCACCTTCCATCTGCAGACGCCACAACCACCTCCTTGGCGGGCTTGGGGAAGGAAGTAGGTGGAAGCAGCGTCCTCGGGCAGGAAGGATGAAATCTTTGTCCACCTCCCCTCTTATTGCACTCCACGGGACTCGATGCTCTTGTGCTCCACTGTCCTTGGGGGTCGGTTCATCAAAGGCTCTCAGCTCCACTCACAGGGTGCCCAGCTCTGTGCTTGGCATGGAGGGGAGACAGCTCAGCTTGCGGAGAGTTTCAACCCCAAATTTTCTGGCAAAGTGCATGATTCCCAGGAGGCTGCTGGTGGGGTCTGTTCCAAGTAGGGCCTCCGGTCTGTTTAGGATATCCTCTCCTCCAAGCCCCTAGCCAGGCGAGGCCTTTACCACCCTTCTCCAAGAGGGTCACAAGGCACTCAAGCCCTGTCTTGTGGTTCCTGGAGTTCTGGTCCATACGCCTTCCATACCACCTACTTCCTCCCACCAGTCCTACCTCAGGCTCTCTCATGCCCTTGGCTGTAGGCAGAACTCCTCCTTCTGGATCCTGAAGCTCAGCCTTTGTCGTGAAAGAATGTAAGATGGGAAAGTGTCTTGGACTCTCCTGCCTGTGCCTCTTCATCTCCACCAGTAGGAAGTGCCATCATCACCACCTCCACCAGTTTCTGTTCAACACATGTGACACACCTACTGTGTGCCAGACACTATGCTGAGCCTGGGGTTACTAAGAGGAGTGAGACAGTCACTGCCCTCGAGGAGCTTGTTTTCTGTTTGGAAAGGGAGATACCAAAACAAACCATTGTCTTGAGACAAGTGCTGGATGGTGTTACACAGGGTGTGATCAATACTATGTCAGAGGACAGCACTAATGCCTGTGGGAGATGGGGATGCAAAGAAGACTGCCTGGAGGAGTAGACTGTTGAGCAGGGCTTTGAGGATAGCAAGGAATCTTCCAGGCGAAGGTGGAAGAGGAAAGGACCATGTCTGAAGGCCTGGAGGTGTGCACTGGGGAGTGGCAGACAGTTTTGTGTGGGTGGGGTTCTGAGAATGAGAGGGCGTGGTCAGAGATGAGGCTGAACTGGTGGGCGGAGGGAGCTCCTGTAAGGCCTCCTGCAAAGGCCAAGGCACCCACCAGGTTCCAGACATCCTTCTAGGCTCTTTGCATGCCTGTCCTCACTCCATTCATGCCAAGGGATTTGCACTTTACTCTTGAGTGTTCGCTCTGCTCCCCCATACCACCTTTCTTCTTCACGGGCCTCAGTTTCCTCATCTCTAAATTAAGGGAATTGGGCTCGCAGATCTCTGAGATCTCTTCCAGATTTGACACTAGGACCCTCTTCTCTGTGCAAAGCAGGGGCCTCGTGCACACAGCTTGGTATACAGTGTATGCTCAATGAGTATTTTCTGGATAGATGAAGAAAATACCAGCCCCTCAGGGACTACACTGTTGTCGAGCTCAGACTTTTAGCAAGAGATGGGCCTCAGGGAGGATGGGGAACAGCTATGACTCTTTTTGCAGGAAGAGAACAGGGTGTCTTGGAGCCACTGGGTATAAGAGGCAGCGTGGTGTAGTGAGGGGCTTGCCCAGGTGGCAGAAAGGATGAGCCATATGAGGATTAGCACTGAAGGCCCTGGACTCCCAGCCCAGTGCTCTCTCTGCTACACCATGCTGCCCCTAGTTGGAGAGACAGGACAGAGTGATGGTAAAGGAGAGTCACTGCCCAGGATATGGGGCCCTGGACAGGTCCCTGGGCACAAGGGCACTTGCGAGGATACAGAGGTGGGGGCCTCGGGCAGCTTGGAAGGCTTTCAGGAGAGGTGAAGCTTGGCCTGAGCTTTGAAAGACCAAGACTTGTATAAGGGGAGATGAGTGAGGGGCACATAGCTCCACAGATGCACAGACATGGGTGGTTTCACGTACGTTTACCTATATACTCCATTACTTAACACACCCTCCAAATGTAGATGTGGGCATCCACTCAACAAACAATTGTACAGTCATATCGATACACAAAAGCACATGCAATTACACAGTCTTACAAACTTTCACTTACATGCACACAGGCAGACTGTTACACACTCAAATACACAAAAATCAGTGATATTCAGCCACCCTGAGAGACAGTCACAATTACATAGGAAGATACACAAAAGCACACATCCAGACATGTAAACAGACTCAACTATATGGATACAGGCACACAGTCATACACATGATTACACAGAGGGGAACCCACATGTTCAGGGTCACAGATACACAACTACACAGTCACCTTAAAGCACACAATTACAAATGCCCAACTGCGTGCTTGCCTTCAAGGTCGTGCAGAGGCACAGATAAAGTGGAGGGGTAAGTAGCATGGAGCAGTGGGTATTGGAGTCAGTCTGGGTTTGAGTACTAGCTCTGAGCTTAATGCTGTTTGATATTGGGCTAGTCAGTTGACTTCATGGAACCTCAATTTCCCCATCCGTAAAATGGGGATGATAAAAGTACCTGCCTTACAGAATTGTTTTGTGGAAAAATGAAGTAATGCATGAAAGTGGTTATCACAGTGCCTGGCACATAGTAAGTGCTATACAGGAGTCCTCCTTATCCATGATTTCTCCTCTCGCAGTTTCAGTTACCTGTGGTCAACTGCAGTCTGAAAATATGACATGGAAAATTCTAGAAATAAACAATTCATAAGTTTTAAATTGCCTGCCGTTCTGAGTAGCTCGATGGAATCTCTCGCCGTCTAGCTCCCTCCTGACTGGGACATGAATCATCCCTTTGTCCAGTGTATCCATGTATACACTACTGCCCGTTAGTCACCTAGTAGCCATCTGGGTTATCAGGTCACCTTGTCGCTATATCACAGTGCTTGTGTGCTTGTGTTCAGGTAATCCTTATTTTACTTAATAATGGCCCCAAAGCGCAAGAGTAGTGATGCTGGCAATTCCGGTATGTCAAAAAGAAGCCATAAAGAGCTTCCTTTAAGTGAAAAGGTGAAAGTTCTCCACTTAATAAGGAAAGAGAAAAATTATATGCTGAGGTTGCTAAGATCTACAGTAATTTTTATTACAGTATATTGTTATAATTGTTCTGTTTTATTATTAGTTATTATTGTTAATCTCTTACTGTGCCTAATTTATAAATTACACTTTATCATAGGTATGTATATGTAGGAAAAAACATAGTATATATAGGATTTGGTCCTATCTGCGGTTTCAGGCATCCACTGGAGGTCTTAGAACGTATCCCTGGGATAAAGGGGACTGCTGTATAAAAAGTGCTACCATTACTTTGAACACCATCACTACAGAAATACAGTCAGATCGATACATTTGTACACACAGGCACAGAGACACTCACGGGGTAGTGGTTGGTGGGCCCAAGCAGCAGCAGATCTCTGGACCCCGCCTGCTGGAGCCCGTCCCCTAGTTCTCTCGGCGCCATTGCAGTCCTCAGAGAGGCAGCCCCTGGGCTAGGGGAGCAGGCGACCTTCCTGCCCCACCTGGACGGGACGGGCCTTTTCCGAAGCACTCTGGGCAGGGCGGCTCAGCAGGTCTCCCAGGTCCTAGGAGGGGCGGAGCCTACGGGACGCGCACCAGGCCCCGCCCCTCCATCGGCCCCGCCCCGGCCCGACCATTGGCCGCAGGACCCGGGGGTGTGGCCAAGCTGGGGCTGGGGGCGCCTGCGGTGGCCGCCCGCGCGTCTCACTGCCTCGCTCCGCGGGCTGCGGGCCCGGCGGCCGGGCTGCTTGGGCTGCGCTCGGGTTACCGCGCCGGCTCCCGCGCCCGCCATGGGCAACTCACACCACAAGAGGAAGGCCCCTAGCGGCCCCCGGGTCCGCAGTTTCTGGCGGTTCGGGCGGTCGGCGAAGCGGCCGGCAGGTAGGGGCCGGGAGTGGGGGCGGGGCAGGCGGGGAGGAGGGTCTCCCTGCCGCAGCTGCCACCACCGCTGCTGCCCCCTCCCGGGGCTTGGTGGGTGTGAGTGTGGGGGGCCGGGAATCCCCCGCACAGATCCCACACCTCACATGCACACAGAGACACACGTACACACGAGTACCCACAGGCGGGCACACGTACATGTTCGCAATTGACACAGTCACACAACACCCACTCAAATGTACGGACATGCAGACACGAAGTCACACAAACACACCCACACCATCCCTGTAGGACGCACAGATCTTGAGACACTGTGCATATACCTATCCATACGGTTTACACAGCCACACGAACTACACCACACACGCAGATCCAGACACAATCATATACACACATCAGTCATGTAGGTACAGTTGCCCACTGTCTTAGGCACGCAGATGTACACACGGGTTCAAAACTGCACAACCAACCAGACACACACTCAGGCTGCAAGACCCGAAGGCACTTGTGCATACACACACACACTTGTTCCCCAGGCTTTAGCCCCCAACAGGCTGAAAGTTTGCAGGAGGGAGGGGAGACAAAGGTGGAGAGGGGAAGCAGGAAACGGGGGGCTGGAGGCTCGGGGCCGCCTCCATCTGGCGCGATTGGGAGTCGGACTGGTTTTCTGGGCTCCCTCCCCACCCCCGCCCGCGCCGGCGCTGCCTCTCTGCGTCCCCCTTCCCCCCACCCCTGTGGTCGCTGCCGCATCTCCCCCTTTTCAGTGCAGCCACCGAGCTGGAACGCAGCCTTTGCCGGCGTGCTGCGGGATCCCTCCGCGGGTCACATTCCAGCCTCCAAGTTGGGGGGAGGTGGGGAGAATGGGGAAGGCCTCCAACCCCAGGGCTGGAAGACAGGATTCCTGGTTTCCCCCAGCGGGTGCTGCAGTTCAGGGTATCCCCCAGAGTCCCAGGGGGTGCTGGAGGAGGAGCTGTCGAGCGTGCCTAGTTCCCCCACCTGGTGAATCCACAGATGGGGTAGGGGCAGGGTGGTGGATCCACTGCCTCCCAGGAAGATAAGGGGTCTCTGACAGAGGCGGGTACTTGCTCTGGGAGTGAGAGAATCCTGGAGAAGGTTGGGGGGGCCCCCTGCTGTGGTGGGAGAATCCACCCACGTCTTCCCAGGATGGCCCACATTCCTAGAGGTTCAGAACTGAGCCTGATGATCTCATCCCTCCACTCAGGGGGGATAGAAAGAGCCTGGGCTGGGAATTAGGGGGTCTGGGTTCTCGATATGGATCTGGTGACCTTGAGCAGATTGCTTTCACTTCTCTGGACCTCCCTGGCTCCTACAGGGGGCCTTGTCTGTGAAGTTAGAGGGGCTTAGCTTAGGTGACTTCTGGGACCCTTACAGTCCTTGCTACCTGATTTCGTGGATGAAAAGACTGAGGTCTAGAGAAGGAGGCCTTGTCCAAGGCTTTTGCCTGCGGTGGTTTGAGAAATAATAATGATAATCAAAATAACAATAGGAAAAGGGTTAATTAAGTTCTGGTAGGATCTCTTAGGATTCCTCAGAAGGTGGGTTGATGAGAGACTCCAGGACCTCCCAGTACAGCTTGGCCCAGCAATCCTGAAATCCGGGCTGTGCCCACCTTTCTCTGCTCTTAGAGTCTGCACTGAGGGAGTGGGGCTGGGCCTGGGATGGGGCTCTTCATCTGCCCTCCCATGGCCACTCTGATCTGACGGTTTCCTGAAAACCAACTGTGGGTCCAGACATGTGACCGTCGGTGGTGGGGGAGAGAGAGATTAAGAGGGCTGTTTACAGTCTCCTGCCCGCTGGCCCTTAAGCGCCTTCTAGCAGCCCTGTGCTCTGCCAGTTCCTGCTGTGACTCGAGTCAACCAGGCTGTAAGGTGCTCCTAAAAAACCAGAAAACAATGTCAAGACAACAGAGAAGTAAGTGTTGGGGGTTGGGGAGTGTTCTAGGCTATATATCAAAAGGCTGTTGGGTTGGGGCCAGTTTTTAGAAAACTGAGGAGATGGTCTTAATTTGGACTTTGAAGTAACTGCAGGGTTGGAATTAGTCCTGAATTGTTGATTAAATGAGAGAACATGGCCACGGATACATTTCAGCTGCGGGGAGTGGTCGTGAGCAAAGGCATGGAGTAGAAACTGAGCATGGAGGTTGGAGAGGAAAGTAGTTGAGGCTCTTTCCCTGTGCCTGGGACAAGTTCCATTGTGAATGCAAACTTCAGTCCCTTTGGTTTTACTTGTGCCGAGGATTCTAAAGCCTCCCCAGCCTCAGCCTCTCCTGTCACAGGCCCAGGTATGGGACTGGGGCTTGAGGACATATGATTAGTCTGTGAGAGGAGGAGGGAAAGAATGCAAGGCAAGCTGAGAGGGCTGGAGTCTACAGGCCATAGGGAGCTAGTGAAGGTGTTTGAGTAAGGGAGGGACCTATGAAAGTGAGATATTAGGAAGATGGCTTCAGGGCGGGGGCGGGGCCAGGCAGAACAAGTTGGAGGGTGGAGTGGTGAGAGTGGAAGCTCAGAGAGCAGTCTGGAGGCTGTTGCAGTAATCCAGGGAAGAGGTGATGGGGTGAGGACTGGGGACAGGGTGGCGGCTGTGGGAGTGGCGAGGAGTGGCAGCTGCAGAGACTGCAGAGGAGGTGGCAGAAGGGATAGGACCTGGGATTAATCCGATGTTGTGAGTAAGGGCCAGAGAGGGCTGTGAAGGCTCTGTGCTTGAGGCTATGTGGCTGGGGGACGGTAGCAGGGATACTAAGCCCCTATGCTAACCCCTTACATGGATTAATCCATTTGTCCTCCAATAGTCTTACAAGCTGGAAGCTGTTATTCTCCCTATTTTACAGATAGGAAGCTGGAGCCCAGAGAAGTGAAGTTACTTGCCCAAGGCCACTCAGCAAGGAGGTGGCTGAACTGGGATTCAAACCCGAGCTGTCAGATTCCAAAGCCTGTGCCCTTAACCAGTTTGTGGACAGATGGGTTTCCTCTTATGGTTGAGGGGCCTGCAAGTCCTCTGGGCGAAGAAAGCCTGGGGCCCTGGAGGGTTTGGGCTCTGTAGGAAGCACAAGTGGAGGAAGTGCTGGGGGTGGGGGAGCAGGATTTGAAGCCCCCAGGGGCTCTGAGAGGGAGCAGGTGAGAAGTAGGAGGGAGAAACTGAGATTCAAGGAAGGGTGGGTCCTGGTGGACCAAATGCCCTTGGACAGGAGAGAAGGGTGAGGGCTGAGGGTGGATGGGGAGAGGCCTCCCCACTGCTGGAAAGACACTGTAACCTGCTGGGATGGATTGGCCTTGGTTCTCAGGAATCCAGACCAACCCTCCCCTCCCCAGGCCAGCTGGGCACTTGGTCCTGGCAGGTTGGGGGAATGGTGGAGGATATGAATTGGGAGCCCAGGGAGCACCCCCACCGCACCACCCTCCTCCAATTCCCATGCATTGCACTGTCAGGTAGACACAGGGCCCTCTTCCTGGTTGCGTTTATTGTTCCCATCTTGCAGATAAGGAGACCAAGGGAAGGGACTGAGTTGTTGGTGGAGTCAGACCACCTAGAATTCTTGTCATCCCTCCCCTGCCTCTGGAACTGGAATGCCAGGGGTCTTTGTTAGGTCCCACAGCTGGGAGAAGACCAGTTCCTCTACCCCTCCACCCCTGAGCTTCTCCCTCTGTCTCCTCCCCTTTCTGGGGGTTCGGGGAGACTTGTGATCAACTGTGTATCCGGACTTGCTTCTGGGGAGCTCTGGGCTTCCAGATAAGGGGCTGGCCGAGCCCTCTCTGGTCTGAGGGATTTGAGATAAGGTGAACCTCCTTGCTGCTCCAGGCCCTGCCCCAAAGTGTGGGACCACTGCCCTCCTTCTAGGGGCAGAGTCATGCATGCTGAGGGCTCTTTAGAGATCATCTCTCCAACCCTCCCACCTCACAGATGAAGAACCTGAGGCCCAGAAAGGGGCAGTGCCTGGCTCAGGGTCCTACTGTGATTGAGAGGCAGTGAGAGTTCAAACCTAGGACTCCTAACTCCCAGGGCAGTGGGATATCTGGTCTGGACTTGGAATTCTCTCCCTCACAAATGGGGATTAGGGCTGCCAGATAGGGCGAGGTCACTGAGGAGCTGATAGGGAGCTGATGTTAAGTGTCCCTTATCAGACCTTATCTTAATAATGGTCCTTAACTCCACTTGAGACTTGAAGAGAGCTCGGAAGTGGGTGGGAGAGGAGGCCTCTGGTGGCATGGGAAGAACATGATTTTGCAGCCAATCAGAGCTAGTTTCACATCCTGATTCTGCCATTCCTAGCCATGTGACCTTGGGCAAGTCACTGACCCTCAGGGAGTACCTCTGTATGGTGAGGGGGATTAAGTGAAACCATGTGTGTCTCAATCAATTGACACTCAGTAAATGCTAGTGTATTATCATTGTGTTGTAAGTAGAAAGGCAGAAGGGCCTGAGAGAGCCCTTTACCTACCCCCATATCCGGAGAGGCAGAAGCTCCCTCCGATTACAACATTTTGTGTTCACACTTGGTTGCATGGTTTTCTTTAACTTTCCCAGGCACTCTGTGAGGTGGGTATTAGTCCCATTTTACAGATGAGGAAACTGAGGCCCAGAGAGGCTAATTCATTTGTTCAAGGCCTGGGATCCAGACCTCCTGACTCCCAGCCTTTTCCTCTCCTGGCTTCATGGTGGCTGCCTCTCCTGCATCTATAAAATGAGGATAGTCATGCCTTGAAGCAACAAAGGAAAGGACTTTGGAAAGTCAGAATTGCACCCTGGTGGAAAGAGATTATTATGTCATTTTGGGGAGCAGATACTGACCTGGAAACTCATTATGACATTTATTAATACTATTGTAGCTAATTCCTCCCTGCACTGCTGCCTGTTCCCCCAGGCACCTGTGGGATGGGATCCTCCCCTCCCTGTCCCGGGCACTCCCTGCCCCCCAATATTTACCTTAGAACCAGCTTGTCAACTCTGCCCCTGCTAGGGCGGGGCTTCTCATTGAGGGAAGGAAAGAGGGAGATTCCCCTTCTGCAGACGTGGGGTGCAGAGCTCCCCCTCTTGAGGCAGGGATTGGGGCTGCAGCCTCCCTGACCCCTTAACTTCCTCAGACTTAGGACCACTAAGGCCTTTGGGGTGAGCCCCAGGTTCGAATGTGTGCTCAGGCACTTCCTGGTTGGGTGACCTTGAGCAAGTCACTTTCCCTCAAGCCTCCTTGTGCTCATTTGTAAAAAGGGAATGTCACGTATACCTTTCAGGTTTCTTATTAGGTGTTCTGCTAGACAGTAGAAGAGAGTGTTTAGAGAACTGTAAAGTGCCTCCACCTGAAAGCTTTTGTTATATTCACTTCCCTTTGTCCTGCTTCTAAAAGAATAAAATCTACATACACCCTGGGTTCTGCTCCTATGGGAAGGCCCTCTGGGCCTTGGTTTGTCAACAGGTACAGTGAGGGGTTGAGACTTAGGGCCTCTGAACACCCTGAATCCTGGCTCCTGGGCTGGCCAGGGGCAGTTAAGCCCTGAGAGGGGTGGGAGGGGGCTGGGGGCAGGGTCAGTTCTGGAGGGTTCCAGCTCCTGAGTGAGGCCACCTGGGCAGCTGTGCCCTCCCCGCTTCATTCCTCTCCCCTGAGTCAGGCCTGCCTGGCTGTGGGCGCGCCACAGCCCCCGCCCCTTGTTCTGGAATGGGGCAGGTTGAGGCCTCACCCCATGGAGGATGTTGCCAAGACAGTGGGTACGCATGCGCACAGATGTGCATGTGGCCTTGGGGGTGGGGGCTCCCTCCCCCATTTCTCTCTGTCCCCAGGCTCAGGAAAGCCCCAGAGTGGTGGGTACATGCACCTGCCTTCCTGTACATGCAGCCGCCTGGCAGGGCCGTGCGTGAGTCTGTGCGGTGGCACTCGGGCGTGAGGAGGACATGGACTAGAGTGGCCTGAGTGTGCTTTGTGGACGTGGTCCTGAGGGCGCCCACCTATGAGGATGGCCCCAGTGACATTTTGGAGGTGTGTGCCACGTACCTCTGCTGGGGCACTGTATCCGAGCTCAGGAACTTGCATGTATGCTTCCTGGTGTGCCCTGCATGTTGGGAGGCGTGGCCAGGAGCAAGCTGTTTTCTCAGCTCCGGGAATCCTCCCACAGGCAGGTCCTGGAGGAGGGGAAGGCGGAGGCTGCTAGGTGAGCCTCAGCCCCAGGCTGCACCTCTGGACTGTGCTGGGGCAGAAGGTCCTGGAACACGGACTCAAAGTGTGACCTTGGGCGAGGTCCTTCCACTGTCTGGGCCTCAGTTTCTTTGTGAGGCACCTGCTCTCCACCTGAGACTCAGGTTGCTGAGCTCCGCCCCAAGCAACCCACAGGTGTGTAGACCTGTGTCTGGGGTGGCTCAGAGAAGCCTGGGGCGCTGGCCAAGCTGTGGGTGGTTGGGGGGAGGGGTGTTGCTGGAGCAACCAGATGTTATCAAGTGTGAGAGCCTTGGATCAGGAATTTGCAGCTGTGGCCCTGACTGCCAGCTGTGGACCTGAGACCTTGATAAGCTGATGTTCCCCCACCCCCGACTTAGGGGAAGCTCAGCTCTTAGTTTCCCTGGTTAGGGGGAAGCTAAGGGTGACTGTGTCCTGTATGGTTAAAGGCTCCAGTTTTGGAGCCAGCCAGAGCTTGGGAAGTCACCTAGCTCTCTGAGCCTCACAGGTCCATGATCAATTACGGGGAGAGTATCTTTGCATAGCTGGTCTTGGAGGGCTGTTGTCAGATCCATGAGGGCAGGAAGACTTTGCCTTCCAGCAGCACCTGGCGTGGTGCCTGGCATGAATTCATCACAAGTGACAGTTTCCTGCTTTTTTCTGTTGGAGTGGGACTAATAAGAGCGGTGGATGGGTCTGCCCTAAGAGAGAGAAGAGGGGAGGATGTGGTCAAGAAACCAGGAACTCGTGGGGATGATAGAGTCTGGCAGCCTTCTTCAGAGGGGAGGTCAGGTTTGTAGCTGGCACAGCAGACAGAGCGTGGCTTTTGGATTCAAGTTGTCCTGAGTGCAAATGCCACCCCGCCACTTACCAGCTTTATATTGCTTGCCCGCTCTGGCCTATGTTTCCTCATTTGTAAAATGGGGGTAAAAGTGCCTACTTCTTGGGCTTGTTGTTTAGATTTCAGTGATTTGTGGGTATATACTCTCCAGCTCCACAGAAGTTTGTTCTCCAGAGAGCAAGGGCTCAGCCTTCTGCTTGACTGCTCCCTGAGAGGTGGGGCAGCAAATGGGGAAGGGGCTGCAGAGGGGCCTTGCAGCATGGGCGCCACTGTGGGTTCTTAGATTCCCTAGGGCCTCAGAGAGAGAGGTGCTGTGAGAGAGGGGTGTCCTTAGGCGAGTTTGGGGGACAGCACTGCACAGCTCACAGACTTGCTCTTCCACAGTCTCAGCGACTCTTTGGAGTTGCCAAGGGCATCTATTTTAACACTGTCACTCCCGGCTTAACCTTTGGTACTGACCTCCTGGGGCTCTTTGAATAAAATCCAGACTCTGCCAAGGCCTCTGGGGCCCTCCCTAACCTGGCTCCTGCCCTCCTCTCACCTCCTGCTATTCTCTCCCTTGCTCACCATTCCAGCCACACTGGCCTCCTCTCTGTCCTGGGAAACTCACCACTCCTGCCTCAAGGCCTTTGCTGTTGCCTCTGTCTAGAAGGCTCTGCACCCAGCACTTGCCCTGGCTGGCTCCTTCTCATTCTTTAGGTCTCAGTTCCAATGGCCTTTCCTTAGGGAGGCTTTCTTTGATGCCCCCAAAGGCACCCCCTTCCTGTCACAGCTCCTTGGTTTTCATTATCTAAAATTGTATTGTTAGTTTACCTCATTTGCATATTTGTCAACTACTTATTGAACTCACAGTATGTGCCAGGCACTGATGTAGGCACTAGGGATATACTGGTGAACAACATAAAGTTCTCCTCCATTAGCCGTAGCTCCCAATACTAGTCTAATAAAGATTTGCTGATTGAATGAATGGATACAACAATCTTATAAAAAGGAGTTATTGGCCTTGTTTCCATGTGAAGTCATGACTTGTGTGTGATGGAGCTGGATTTGAACCTAGACCTTACTTCCCTCCAAGTAACCTCCCAACCCCCGGCCCTTACCTATGAGCTGTTTCTTGGCTAATTCTGTTTTCCCCACCTGGTGATGCAGCAGAGTCACCGAGTCACAGAGTGAGGCCAGTGGGGAGAATCCTAGGCTAGAGCAGCAAGAGGTCTGTGTTGAAGGCCTGTTGCTGTGTGACCCTGGAGAGTTCACAGTGCTTCTCTGGGCTGCTGATGTCACATTACCACAGTGGGAAGAAAGTCCTTTGGAAAGTGGGAGGCTGAACATACACATGAGAGGTTGTTACCACCAGCCACTGTGATTCCACTCTGGGCAGTACTGTGTCCTGGGCTAGCTCCCTCACCACAGGCAGTCCTGGGCTTCTGCCTGGCCACTCCATGCTCTGAGCTCCTTCCCCTGGGAGTTACCCTCACCAGCCAGGAGGACGTGGGGGTCGGCACCATGCCAAGTCTAGTCTAGTGGCTCTTCCGCCTACCATCTGGCAGCCGAGACCCCTGCCTTAGCTCTGGCTCCTGACTGGAAAATGACTTAGGGACAGGGTTACTGGTCTGCCCCTGGAATCGAGTATCTTTGGCCCTCCTAGTCATCCTCTCCACCAAAGCTGAGCAGCCACAGACTCCGGGCCTCAGTTTCCCCCTCAAGAGTCTGGGATGTCTCATGCCCCTGCCCTCTGCTTGAGGGGCGGGGCCGGCGGGTGGGCGGGCTCAGTGGCGAAGGTGGGAGGAGGACCTGGAGAGCAGCCCCTCCCCCTCCTCTGCCTGGAGCCGGCGCTCTGCGGCTGGGCGGGCGGCCTCGCATCCCCTTAGTGCTGGGTTATGGTGAAGGCGCCGCCCGGCTTTCTGGAGAGGTCGGAATAGGGGACGGTCCGAGTGGTACCCGCAGTCATGGTGGTGTTCCTGGGCCGCCACCTCCCGGCGCTCCTCGGGGTCTTTAAGAAGAAGGGTGAGTGGGTGTGGCTGGGGGGACAGGAGGGATCCCCGACACCTCCGTTTGCCAGACCCTTATGTAGAATGAGGGATCAAGGCCGGGGAAGGGTAATGGGTGGGGGATGGGTCCAGTAATGAGGCCAGACTCCCCTGTCCGCCCAGCCTTTGTCCAGCCGCTCCCCCGCTGCCTTTGTCTGGGCCTTGCTTGTCTTTGGGAGGATGGATCCGGGTGGCTCTGACCTTGAAGCCTGCAGCCCTTGGGCGAGACTGCCTCCCTCCAGGGGTACCCACACCTTACTGGGTACATCCCAGTACCTCAGTTCTGAGAGGTAGGGCACCGGCTGCCAGGTCAGTCAGTGTGTGGAGGAGGATGGGATGTGAGGAGCAGAGTAGAGGGGAATGTAGTGCCCCTGGAAGTTGGGGAGCATGGTCAGGGAAATCCTGTTTAGAGGCCCTGGGGTGAAGTTTTGGAGGGAGGGGCCTATGCCACTTCCTCCCCCTAGGAGCTTGGCTTTCAGGCCTGGGGTAAGACGTGGGGGCCAGAGGGTCCCCATCTGAGTGTGATCCAGGAATCCCCTCTAGGAACCTGGAGTTTAGTCCTGGCTCTGTCTGACTCTGATTTGCAGGTGACCTTGGGAAGGCCTTGCCTCTTTGAGCCTGTTTTCCCAACTTGTAAAATCAGGGGATTAGGTGAGACTTGGCTAGATGGATTCCTGGGAGACCTCCCAGCTCTGACTTTGTGGGATTCCTGCGGATTCCCTGGGGCAGGAGCTGGCTGTTGAAGAATGGGCTGAGGAAGGACAGGGCAGGTGTCTGAACTGAAGACCCGGATCCTGGGGCATCCTGGGGTGTGGCCCTTTAAAGGGCTTGTTTTGTTCCTGCCCCTCTACAAGGTGCTGCCAAGGTCACATGACCCTCCCAGCGCTTTTGCTTATGTTGTGGGTTCCATTTAAAGGGGGGCTGGGGCTGCAAAGTGCTGACACAGCCCCCCATTCCCAGGATTAGATGACCAGCTCCCCCATGGGCGGGGCCTGTAACAGGATCCTTTGTAATGGATCTCTGGCTCCTCTGCATCAGAGGCCAGGGCCTCCAGGAGAGGGGGATACCTGGGACTGTTCCCCCAAGAGAGGATGGAGTTGCCTTTCTAGGGGTAGAGGGGCGCAGGTCCTCCTCCCCTCCCCTGCCCATCCTTCCACTAAGGGACAGCCACATGGGTGAGTAGGGGACTCAAGAGGCCATATCCCTGGTTTGTCCCTCCCCCCAGGACTTCCTGGGGATCTGGTTATGACCCCTTCAAGCCCCCACCCCTTCCTAGTGTCCCATGTGTCTTCTTCCTGGACCTGGGCCAAGGAGGTGTACAAAAAGGGTGGTTTGTTTTCCTGTAAAGTAGAGCTTGGGCTCTGGAGACGAGAAGTGTATTTGTTATGGGCTATGTGTACTGGGGTGTCTTGCATGGTCCCCTGAGTGATGTGTGGATACGCAGTTGTGTGTATGTTTGAGTACTGTTTGTGTAAGCATAGAACGGGGACTGTGGGTGTTGTGTGTATACCTAGGGATTGGGTGTGCTCTGTGTGGGCCCTTGTGTGCTGTGTGAGTACCCAGATGTGTTTATACGTGGGTGCTATTTGTTTGTATACATACTGAAGCCTGTGGGTGGTGTGTGCATATACGGTGGGCCAGTGTGCCCTGCATGTGCTGCCCTCTCTGGGGCCCTTTGTGTGGTATGGATGCTCAGATATATGTACACTTGGGTATAGTTTGTGTATGTACATGGGGGCTGTGTGTATTGAGTGTATACCGCAGAACTGTGGGCTGTGTGTACAGATTGGGGGAAGTGGGCATTGCACGTATGTGCAGGGGCCGTGTGCAGTCTGGGGACTGTAGGTGCCCTTGTTATGGTGCCTGTGCATCCCCAGGGCCCAGATGCCTTCGGGCCTCACTTCTCTTCCTCCTCCATCCCACTAGGCTCTGCCAAAGCTGAGAGTGACAAACGTCTAAGTGTGGGGCCGGGCCAGGGGCCAGGCTCTGTGGTGGATGAGCACCAGGACAACGTCTTCTTCCCCAGCGGGCGGCCGCCTCACCTGGAAGAGCTGCACACACAGGCCCAGGAGGGGCTCCGTTCCCTACAGCACCAAGGTAACCTTCCACTCCCCTCCAGTGCTACTCTCAGCTCCCAAGGTCAGGGGTCAAGCCTAACACACCTTTCTGGTGTCTTCCAGAAAAACAGAAACTGAACAAGGGTGGCTGGGACCATGGAGACACCCAAAGCATCCAGGTGAGCCCTGCCCCCAGCTCAGTCCTGACTACTCTTCCGTCTCTGCTTGATCGTTGGCAAGTATGTCTTTGAACCCTTCTGGATGTCAGTTTCCTTCCTGTATCATGAAGGGCTCGACTAGGTGACCCCTGAGGGCTATTCTAGCTGATGTCTGCTCAGTGCTGGGTGATGCTGGGTGGGGGAATCTGAGTCAAAAGTTCCAAAGAAGAGCCTTGAAGAGGCAACAGTGAGCCCTACCCAGGCCTCTGGGGTGGTCCTGGGTCTGGAGCCAGGGCCTGATCGCCTTCTTCCCTCAACAGTCCTCCCGGACAGGGCCGGATGAAGATAGCATCTCCTTCTGCAGCCAGACCACATCCTACACAGCTGAGAGCTCCACGGCAGAGGATGCTCTCTCCATCCGCTCGGAGATGATCCAGCGCAAAGGTGTCTGCTCATCAGCCAGGGTTCTTGGACAGGGAGGGGGGTGGTGGGCACCATCTGGGTCCCAGCACCTGCAGCTTCCCCTTTTCCTCCTAATCTAGTGTTTCCCAAGGCTCTGTGATTCAGTGAATTCAGGAAACACTGTACCCTGTGTCCTCTTGGAGGTTCATGATGCACATTAACTGCAAAGCAGGACAGTTAAGAGTCGGGAAACCTGGGTTTGAGCCTGGTGTTGCTGTTTACCAGCTGTGTGACCTTGGGCCAACCCTTAATCTCTCTGAGCTTCTGTTTGATGTTCTATAAAAATGAGGATAAGAGTACTTATATTATTGGAATGAATGACAAATGTTTAGCATGCTGACTAACACATCGTTAAGTGTTCACTAAGTGGAAATGATCATTATTGATCTAATAAAGCCTTCCAGAAGTCTTACAGAAAAAAAGCATCTAGCTTTGTTTAACCTAGCTTTGCCCACGCCTACTTGACTATGGAAATCTTTTTTCGCAGAGCTCTTATTAATATTCTACAGAAGTAGTGCTCTGCACATTGTGCCCTGAGACCTGCTCTAACGGTTTCTCTCCTCTGGACTGGCCCCCAGGCTCCACCTTCCGACCCCATGACTCGTTTCCCAAGTCATCCGGAAAGTCAGGGCGGCGGCGGCGGGAGCGGAGGAGCACCGTGCTGGGGCTGCCGCAGCATGTGCAGAAGGAACTCGGTGAGCACCGCATTAGGAGGGCAGCAGTGGTGGGTGGGGAGCCCTGGCCACCCCCTCTGCTGACTGCCACGTCCTCCCTGTCCATTCCAGGCCTGCGGAACGAGCGTGAGGCACCAGGTACTCCTCGGCCTCCTGGTCCACGGGATGCTGTGCGCATCCCCACAGTGGATGGCCACCCGGTGGGCTTGGCCTCAGCAACAGGGGCCCGAGTGTCCCTGCAGGCGCTGGAGGCAGAGGCGGAGGCCGGTGCCGAGGCAGAGGCCATGCTGCAGCGCCACATCGACCGCGTTTACCGGGATGACACCCTCGTTGGCCGGTCCACAGGGGCCCGGCCCCCACCACTGAGCCGGCCCATGTCCCTAGCAGTGCCTGGACTGACAGGAGGGGCCGGGCCTCCAGAGCCCATGAGCCCGGCCATGTCCATCTCGCCCCAGGCCACCTACTTGTCGAAGTTGATCCCACATGCTGTGCTGCCACCCACGGTGGATGTGGTGGCCCTGGGCCGCTGCAGCTTGCGCACACTGAGCCGCTGCAGCCTGCTCTCGGCCAGCCCGGCCTCCGTCCGCTCACTGGGCCGCTTCTCCTCAGTCTCCAGCCCACGTCCCCACAGCCGCCACCCTTCCTCCTCCAGTGACACCTGGAGTCACTCTCAGTCCTCCGAGACCATTGTGTCTGATGGCTCCACCCTTTCCTCTAAGGGTGGCTCTGAGGGCCGGCCAGAGGGCTCTGTGGCTAGCAATAGTGTGGCACCCCCTCCCCAGGGGGGCAGTGGGAGGGGCTCTCCCAGTGGGGGCAGCACGGCTGAAGCCTCAGACACTGTCAGCATTCGGAGTAGTGGGCAGCTGTCTGGCCGGAGTGTGTCCCTACGTAAGCTGAAGCGGCCCCCACCTCCTCCCCGCCGGACCCACTCGCTCCATCAGCGGGGCTCAGCAGCACCTGATGGGCCCTTGGGGTTGCCACCCAAGCCTGAGCGGAAGCAGCAGCCACAGCTGCCTCGGCCGCCCACCACTGGTGGGTCAGAAGGGATGGGGGCAGCACCCTGTCCATCCAACTCAGCAGGCAGCTGGGTGCCTGGCTTGTCTCCCGGTGGCTCCCGGCGCCCCCCACGCTCCCCAGAACGGACACTCTCACCTTCCAGTGGATACTCGAGCCAAAGTGGTACCCCTACCCTCCCTCCCAAGAGTCTAGCAGGGGCCCCTGCTTCCCCAGGCAAGGTTCAACCTCTTAAGCCAGAGCGTGTCACTTCCCTTCGATCTCCTGGGGCCTCTGTCTCCTCCTCCCTCACGTCTCTATGCTCCTCCTCCTCTGACCCAGCCCCCTCAGAACGCTCTGGTCCACAGATGTCGACCATCCTGGGTGACAGGTTTGTCATACCTCCTCACCCCAAGGTGCCTGCCCCCTTCTCCCCACCTCCCTCCAAGCCTAAGAGCCCTAACCAAGCTGCCCCTGCTCTGGCTGCCCCTGCTGTGGTCCCTGGGCCCACCTCTACCGCTGATGTGAGTCCTGAGTTCCCTCCCACTCCCCAGACATCCCTGACTCCACCACAGGAGTCTTCCCTTGCCTCCAAAGACCAGTCACCCCCACCATCTCCACCCCCATCTTATCATCCACCCCCACCACCCACTAAGAAGCCAGAGGTGGTTGAGGAGGTCCCGTCTGCCCCAGAGATTGCTGAGGAGCCCCTGCAAGATCCCAACTGGCCCCCACCGCCACCTCCTGCACCTGAGGAGCAGGACCTCTCCATGGCTGACTTCCCTCCACCCGAGGAGGCCTTTTTCTCCGTGACTGGCCCTGAGCCTGCAGGTCCTTCAGACCCCCCAGAGCCTCCTGTCAGCTCCCTGGCTGCTTTGCCCTCCTCAGCTACTGTCTCTTCCCAGAGCCAGCCCCATGGTACCCCAGACCCTCCTCCAGCTCCACCAGCCCCACCTCCTGCTGGTTCTGTCACACGGCTTCTGGCCAAGGCCCCTCGGAGAGAACCCGTGGGCTGCAGCAAGGGCAGTGGGGTTCCCAGGGAGGATGCTGGTGCACCCCTGGTCACGCCCTCGCTCCTGCAGATGGTCCGACTGCGCTCTGTGGGTGGTCCCACAGTGGCTGCAACCCCAGCATCAGGGCCATTGGCCCCCCAGAAGCCACTTCGAAGGGCCCTGTCAGGGCGGGCCAGCCCAGCACCTGCCCCCTCCTCAGGGCTCCATGCTGCTGTCCGACTGAAGGCCTCCAGTCTGGCTGCCAGTGAGGGCCCTGTGAGTGCCCAGCCCAATGGACCACCTGAGGGTGAGCCACGGTCTCCCCAGTCCTCTGCCTCTACGGCCAGCTTCATCTTCTCCAAGGGCACTAAGAAGCTGCAGCTGGAGCGGTCCGTGTCCCCCGAGACCCAGGCTGATCTCCAGCGGAATCTGGTGGCTGAACTTCGGAGCATCTCGGAGCAACGGCCACTCCAGGCCACAAAGAAGCCACATAAGGCTCCCCCACCCGTGGCCCGCAAGCCCTCTGTGGGAGCCCCACCACCTGCCTCCCCCAGCTTTTCTCAGGCTGAGCCTCTTACTGCTCCTCCCACCAACGGGCTCCCCCCTGCCGAGGACAGGACTAAGGGGGAGCTAGCGGAGAATGGAGGTGTCCTGCAGCTGGTGGATCCAGAGGAGCGGAAGCTGGGCCTGCCTAGCTCAGGTACCGCGGGCAGTGGGGCCCATCACTGGTGATGGGAAATAGGTAGCTGCAGTTCTGCCTTTAGGGAGTTGCTCTTGGATCTTTAAGACTCTTCTGGTCTCAGGATGCCTGGGAAGGGTGAACTGTCACCTTGATGAGCTACAGTGAAAGAGCATGGTGTGTGGGGCTTTGGAGTCAGAACTAGAGTTTGATTCCAACTTTGCCATTTTATCTACCGATCCTGGCCTCCAGTTCCTTGCTGTAAAGTGTGGGGCAGTGATACTGCATGAGTGTCAGCATTTGTGAAGTGTCTAGCCCAGTGCTGCTGCATGGTCAGTAAATTGAGGGGGTGAGGATGTGCCTTGGGCCCTTAGTGATCAGAACCAAGGCGGGAGGTCCCTTTGCTGAGTGTTCCTTCTTTTTTCCCACAGACCCACAGAAAGAGCTGGTCTGACCACCAGGCACCTCACTGGCACTGCTGGCCCATCCCAGGAATACAATCTCAGGGACCTGAGCAGCTCCAAGGATGAGAAGATACAGCAGAAACTTAACCTAACAGAGAGGATGCCTGCAGCCTTAACCCACAGCCTTCAATATTTATGCAAGCCTGGTGTTGATCTGTCCTCCGTCACCCAGCACTCATGCCTTTTCCGGATTGGATTCACCTCTGGCAGCTGCCACTTCAGTCTTGGCCTTAGCCTCATCTTGAAGAGGTAGCTGGTGGGAGTGGGTGGTTGCGCCCCCTGCTGGCCCTGAGGCCACAGAGTTGGGAGCAGAACACCTCGAGTTTCTTTTGTTTCCTTTTTTTTTCATGTCCAAATCATGCACATACTGTAGTCCAGAATCAAAGCACTTTTGAAAAGTGGCTGCATGTCCATCCTCCAGGGCCCGTGAAGCCACATTCCAAGGGCCTGTTTACATGGCAGCAGCGTCAATCCCTGGTAGCCAGCCCAATAGCTGGGACCAGTCTGTCCCCTCCCTCTGATCCAGTTTGCTCCTTTTCTTAGTTCTTAGAGGTGGGCAAGTCATTGTATTCCCACAGGCTTCGCCAGGCTGGAGGCAGGAGTGGGACTGTGGAATTCCAAAGCACAAAGGTGCAGTGGGCATTAGCCTTCCTGTGCCTCAACTTACCACCAACCACCCTTCTGCCTTCCAGTTCTGCCAGGTGCTCCATGCAGAGGACAAGAAGCGGGAGTTTGCCAGGCCCCAAGTGGGTTGGGGGAGAAAGAACCAGAGGAGGGGAGGTCCACAGGCTCTGTGTCCTCAGCAGGAGAACAGAATAGGGGGTCATCTCGGTGGGCACTTGGCAATGCCAGGCATCTGCCCTGTCTCACTTGATCAGGTTGGGGTAGGCAGGCATGACACTTCAGAGGCAGGAGCCCATGGGCTGTGGCAAAGCTGGGTCCCTTTCAGCTCTGCAGGAAGTACTGAGGAGGTGGACGGAGGGGAGGGTCTGGCAGGGGAAGAGCTTATTTGGCCTGGCCCTGTGGATTTCATTCTCTGACCTTTCTCTTTGTCTCCATGCATGTCCTTTCTGCAGCTGCCTTTCAGCACAGGTGGTTCCACTGGGGGGAGCAGATGCTGAGTGACAAGGAGGGGAAGCCAAAAGTGCATTCTATTCCAGACTCTTCCCTAGTCAGTGAGAGGGGCATTCCATGCTCCTAGGGAGCAGGCTGGGTGGTTGCCCCCTAGACATCAGCCTCTTCTACTGATCTCTTCTCCAGGAATTTTAACAACCTTTCTGTTTTCAGCCTGTGCTACCTATCTAGGTAAGATGGCTTCCCCACTGGCCCCTGGGACTTCCGCAGCAGCATGGCTGCCACCCCTTCTGTCTTGACCCTCTTTCCTCAACAGTGACTCAAGCTTGAGCCTGGCAAGGAACGTTGCTTTTAGCTGCTTCTCCTCCACTAAGGAGAGAGATTGGCCCCCTCCCGGAACAAGAGCTGGGAACACAGGGGATGTGGTAGGAGAGCCTCGGTTCCTCTGGCCCTCTTTCACTACTGTCTTCTCCCTGTAGCTATAAACCAATGTTCTTCCCTTGCCCTTTGGGTAACAGCAAGCTGCTGCTGGGTCTGTGTTGCGCCTGCCCAGTGAGTTGGGGAAGGACAGTCAGTAAGCACTGCTCTGCTCAGAGCTCCTGATCCAGCCCCCTGGGAACCAGGACCCGGTCAAAGCCTCTATGAAACCAGGCCCTGGCAGCCTCAGAGCTGCTGGAGGTGGGAGGGAGCCCACCTTCCATCTCTTTCCATTCCCTCTCTTCCCAATGTTACTTGAGCTCCTTATCCTCAGAATCTCCTGAGCTTGTTTCCCCCCTGGGTGGGACAGAGTACTAAGGAGAAGGGAGGATCTAGAAGAGGCAACCCTTCTTTGTCCTCTGGGGTAAATGAGCTTGACCTAGTGAAAATGGAAAGACCAAAAGCCTCTGATTTTTAATTTCCATGAAAATGTTAGAGAGAGAAGTATATATATATATATATTTCTTTAAAATTTTGAGTCTTTGATATGTCTATACAAACAATCCATTCCCTCTTCCCTGAAGCCTGAGTGAGACACAGGAAAAAGCTCTGTGTGTTTCATTCAAAGGTGTTAATTAAATGATTAAAACTTGGCTGTGGCTGCTGCTTCTTAATGGGGGAGGGACAGGGCGGTGGGCCGGGCCCACATTTAGAAGGAAAAATGTTATGTCCGCTGCAAGCATTGGACCCCAAAAGTGGGCCTCTTCTGCTTAGTACTGCCAAAGGGAAACTCAAGGTGTCGGTCATCCATTCTCTCTCTCCTCCCTCCCCTCCCATTATAGGGTCAAAAGTCCAAGATACAAGCAGCCCCAGGCTGGGTGAGGGGCCCAGCAGCTGCTTCACACTTGTGTTCCTCTTTGCTGAGATGCCCAGCTCACACAGGCCCCATCCAGATACCCTTGTTCAGACATTTTATTTGAATTCATGACAGTGATGGTTAGTGATTCTGATGGAGATGCCTTATGGAGAAGTACCCCACCCTCTCTGAAGAAAGAACCAGGCTGTGCCATCCACCCCACTTCTGATGTTAACAACACATGGCTGGTTTAGGGAGTGTCCCAACCTAGCAGGATCAAGGAAAATTCCAGGAGCTCTGGGGGCAAGCCTTGCCCCCCAGTGCCAAGCCTCAGGGTTGGCAGGCACTGGGAAAAGTGGCCAACCACTTGGTAGACCACTAGGTTCTCTGTTTTCCCTTCTCAAATCCCACAATTTCCTGTTTGGAGAGAAGCTGTAATTAGCCCAGTTCAGGCACCAGATCACAGCCAGAGGCACAGCTGCTGGGATAACTCGAGGAAAACTTGGGAACGAATATTTTTCAAATTAGAAGGATTGTGGTACAAACTTTTTTTTGAGTTATATTGAAACCAGATTTCTCAAGTCAGCTGCCAAGGGAAGAAGGTAGAGCTGGACTCCCTGCTGCTGCCCTGCCCCTGTTACTACCTGGGAGGTCAGCCCCGCACTGCAGCCAGGCAGGATGATCCGGGATTCGGGGAAGAATGAGCTAGCTGCCCCTTACCAAGTTCTGCACCTAATAAAGTCCCAAATTTCCTGCTTCAGTGTCCTGGGAAATGGGCAAATGGGTGATGGAGGAGCACGTTGAGGAGACAGCAGATGACTTGGGATGATGGGAGAAGGGAGGACGATGCTGGGTTGGCTAGCTAATGATCCCCCCTCTCAGCGATTTACAGGAGACATAACCCAGCTTGGTCATGAAGTTGGTTTGCTTCCACTGTGCGATGCACTCCTCAGAAATTTTAAAGTCAGCCTGGGCAACACAAACAAACAAGTGATTATAGTGATGGTGGTGGGACTGCAAGAAAACAAAGACCCTCTTTGTACTAGTAGTGTGGACTGACTCAGCTTCTCTAAGAGAGCAGTTTGTCAAAAGCCTTCATGTTCATATCTTTTGACTCAGGTAAGTTCATGTTAGGGATTTAGTTTAAGAAAATAATAATGAATAAGTGCAAAGAACTATGTGCCAGGACATCCATCAGAGCATTCTAATATGAGAAACTGAGAACAACTTCAAGGTCTAATGAGGGTTAAATTATGATAATTATGACATAATACTATATATAATAAAGATTCTACCTTCAATATTTAAGAAGATGGGGAAATTTTTCATGCAAAAAGTTAAATAGAAAAGCAGAATAAACACCATCGTATGACACAAACTGCAAATATATTATCTCCATGCATAAAAAAGTGCAGAAGAAAACAATCACTAAATGACATTTTTCAGTATCTCTAGGTGGCAGGACTATGAATATTTTATTTTATTCCTTTCCCCCTATGTTTTATATAAATATATATAATTTTATATATTTATTTCCCTATATTTCTACAATGAATATTTTATAGCCAGGAAAAAAACGATCCAAAAAACCAGCCTGCAAAGCCAGGAAAGGAGGGAGGGGACAAAGCCATTTGCCACATGCAGGAGGATGGAAAGAGATAGAAACCACTCTACACGACCTCCAGAAACACTGTCTAATTGAGGCAACAAGGTAATTAACTAGAAAAAGTCACATGGGGTGTTAGTTCCACGAGGAGAGTGTATTTTTGCTGCCCTATTCATTGATGTAGGCTGGCACATAGAACAGTACCTGACATATACATTTGTGACTCAGTATTTGTTAAATGAATGAATTCAGGGATCACAGGGGCAGGCCATATGTGTGTCAATGTCCCGAGGGTGAAGAGAGAATGAGGGCTCTAAGGTCAAGGTGGGCAGGAAGGACCCTGGCTCCATTACTTCTGGTGACCTGTGTGGACTTGGCAGGCATCCTGCTAGGTAAAATGGGGATAATCTCCTATCATGGACTGAAGATTAAGGGAGGAAATGCCTCAAATAGCGTCAGTGCTCAGTGCATGTGAGGGCCCCCATGCTCCTCAGGTACCTCATTCAGAAAGGTCTGGAATGAAGAGGGAAGAGAGGGGCTTAGATGCAGGAAAGCCCAGCTGTGGAGTCAGTAACAGAGCAGTCCAGAACATAGCCCAGGTGGCCCAGGTAAGAGGGGAACACCGACAGCTTCTTACCTGCAACTTCTCAAAGACTTTCTTCTTGGGCTTGAGCTCTTCATCGGGTTGGCCCTTCTCAAAGCCCTTCACAAACACTCGCTCACCAGGAGCAGAGCCTGCAGGAGGGTCCAGAGGCTCAACCTTGCGGCTCCCTCCTTCTCTGGGAAGACACACAGGACAAGGGAAGAGTGAGGCTATCGCTTGCCTCCAGCTGTTGTGGAGGCCAAAGCACCAGGGCTTTTACATCAGGGCCCTGATGGGATTTAGGGCATCCTCAACACCAGAGCCCCAGGGGGGGGTCCTCACTGCGGTACCACATCTCTGGATATCACCAGGGTTGGATTAACCTGGGTTAAACGGAAATCCTGTGTCAGGAGAGAGATCCCAATCTGGGCTTTTAGGGAGGAAGTATGACATAACAGAGAGAGCAAGGCCTTAACAGCCACTCAGAACTGGGTTTGAATCCTGGCTCCACCTAATACTAGTAGTGAGACTTGGGCATTGTACACACTGTTTTGAACCTTCAAATTCTGTTTTAATAAAATTAACTTTAGGTAAAATGCTTCATTCACAGTACTTGTACAGGAAATAATCCATGCATCATTTTTTGGAAAGTATTCTCAGGGCTTCCACCTAGCATGTGGAAGGGCATCACGTGGGCCAATTCCCCACTCCTCTTGGCCTCCCCCGGTCCTGCGCCCCTCAAGTCCTCACTCACATAGAAGCACACAGAAGCATGCCTTGAGACTCGACTCCTCTCATCTTCTGGGGTTTCAGGTTGCACAGCACCACCACCAGCCGGTCCTGTAGTTCCTCCTTGGGCACGAACTGCACCAGGCCGCTCACCACAGTCCGTGCCTCAGCTTCCCCCACATCAATCTTCTCCACATACAGGCTGTCTGCATCTGGGTGCTGCCAGTATGAGATGTCAGTCCCGGAGAGTATCATAATGGAATAGATCAGGGGCCTGGTGAACCGACTCCAGAAAGGGGTATCCACTCCCTACAGAGGCCCCCGAGGGACCCTCTAGAGCTAACTCTCTTTCCAGGTCCATGATTCCAGGGGAATGGTTCTTGAAGGTACCTTGTCCTCTCAATCGAGGCAGGATTTGAGTACAATGAGCCTAATTACTTGTGTAAGAGGTGGAAGGAATCTCTAACAGAGATTAAAGGGCCTGACTGTCTGGGCGGCTACTATTATGGCCACATGCTGCACGAGAGCAGTCCTAGGTGGACTGGAAGATGGGAGGACACTGCTGGCCTCACCATCTGAAAGAGCATCAGCAGCTATCTCAGAGTAGTTTTGGTGGTTGGGTCTATACAGTGAAAAGCAAATCAATGCTGGGAGAAAACGGAGCCCACAGCAATGGTCCCAGGCTACTGGTTGCATAATCTTTTGTCTCTAGGAAAAGGAAGTCCTTCTCCCTTCACCATTTTCTGGGGGATGGGGAATACTGGGAGACAAAGTGGCTGATCCATAAGGCCTGCAGCTAGTCTAGACAAGCTGGTAGAGAGCAGGTGAGCCCATCAGACCGGATTTAACAGATAAACAAGTTCCTTCTGACTAACATCCGCCCCCTACTCTGAGTTCCTGGCTGTGTTTGGTTGCATAAGGTCCGGGGCAGCAAAGGGAAAAGGCTGACGCCTGGAATTAGACACCTGGGTTCTGACTTGCAATATGACCTCAGGGATGTTACTTCCCATCCCAGGCCAGGCTTCCTCCAGATGGAAACAGACAAACCTGACTCGTATCTGCCTCTCCGGGATGTGGTGCAAAACGAGTACCTTGTCCACACTAATGACTTTCCCCACACGGATATCCAGCCGGGATGGGATGACCTCCTCTGGTTCTGAATTCTTCGCAAGGCCTTTAGCAGTTGGCTCTAGGAATGAGAAGAACCCCAAGGGGTCAGAACTCTCCTCCTTCCCCATGACAGGTCAACTACCGATCCCACCAAATGAGGACACTAGCAGGATTTAGTGCAGAATCCCCAGAATCCACCCACTGAGCTACACCTTCCTTAAAACAGGGTTGGCAACCTTTGAGAAGTGGCATGCCAGATATTCCTCTATTCTCTCCCACAGCTATTAGGCGGGAGGGGAGGGGAGGGGAGGGCACAGTAGTAGCTTCGCCACCCTTAGGCATTTCCATTCATGTATTCCACATATATTTATGGAATCTTTCTGGGAGAGTCACACAAAACTATCAATGTTAATATCTCAGCATCATGGATAAGTGGATGGCCAACAAAGAGCCAGTCAGAAGCACACGGAAAGGAACTGGGTGAGTCTACAGATGAGCTTCTCTAAGAAGCTGCTGTGTCACCCTCATGGTCTAACCCAACTGATCTCCTTAACTGAGGAGGTGAATTTAGTGAACACAGACTCCAAGGATCTAAGTACATGTCTCACACCAGCATCTCCAGCAGTGCTGGTACAGCAGGATGTAATCACCTCATAGTATCGACCAAACCCAAATCAAGATGAGTCAAGTTCCTTCCCAGGAGTCAATGGGGTATGATGTTCTTGCCCTTCAGATCCCCTGGCTTCTTGGGCCCTCAATTTAAGACAGACCTTTTTCTGAGGCCCACTGACAGACTCTCTATCCCAATGATGTCACCCCCCTACCTGGCCCTCCCACTCCCCAAGTGGCCTTACTCTGCTTCGAGGGATCTGGGTAGGCAGAGCTGGCCAGTTTCTTCAGCGCAGGGGTATTAAACTTTTCCCGGATGGGATCCAGCAACTTGTTCAGGGCGACTTCAACAGAATTCTTTAGGTCTCCAGGGTGTAGGACCTGCAAAAGTGTACAAGGCCTGGTGAGATGGGACACTCAAGCGGGGCACATGACACCTGAATATACCAAGAATAACGTGAGTACAGGATGCAGGGTGTTTTCCCGGGGCGGGGGAGGGGAGAGTGTGTGTGTGTCTAAGATCAGCCCTGAGCTAACATCCATGCCAATCCTCCTCTTTTTTTTGCTGAGGAAGACCGGCCCTGAGCTAACATCTATTGCCAATCCTCCTCCTTTTTTTCCCCAAAGCCCCAGTAGATAGTTGTATGTCACAGTGGCACATCCTTCTAGTTGCTGTATGTGGGACGCCGCCTCAGCATGGCCGGAGAAGCGGTGCATCAGTGCACGCCCGGGATCCCAACCCGGGCCGCCAGTAGCGGAGTGCATGCACTTAACCGCTAAGCCACTGGGCTGGCCCCAGGAATGTTTAATTTTTAACGATAGAAAATCTTTAGACCTGCACTGTCCAGTATGGTAACTACTAGCCTTGTGTGGATATTTAAATGTAAATTAAAATGCAGTTACTTAGTTGCACTGAGGTCACACTGTCCAGCTCAACAGCCACATGTGGCCAGTGGCGGCTGTGTTAGTGCAGACAGAACATGTCCACCACGCAGAAAGTACTCTTGGATAACATGCTCCAGGCTCTTTTCTCAGCAGCATTTCTTCTATTCCTTCTCATTATTTCCACAAAGGACTATTCATAGGTTTGAGGCGTGAACTGTGGGTTCTGTGGCCTGCCTCAGACTGTAGTAAGAAGGGTTTCAGAGCAACAGCTGTGAAACATCAAAAAATGGCTTTTTAAGGCCCGTCAAAGCTCAGAGGTCACCAAGTGTTTTCCTCTATTTGATGCTCAAACCCTTATACAACATTGCCTCCAGTGATCCCCTGGCCTCTGCCAGGACAGCTCAGTGATGGGAACCCAAGGTCAAGTGAGGTAGCCCTGTCCTTCCCCACACAATTGAGGTCATTAGCAAGTTCTTCCTGACGCTGAACTTAAACACGCCTCCCTGTGCTCCCCATCCGCAGTCCTGGTTTAGCCCTCTGGGGCCACAAGAAGGAACTCAACCCGTCTCCCATGAGAGTCCTTCACGTATTTGAGGATGACTGAACACATTCTTGCTTCCCAGCTAAACATCCCCAGTTTTTTCAACTATGCTTTTGTGACATGGTTTTGAGTCTGTTCCCTATCACAGCATCCTTCCTCTCCCCACCCACACACCCAGATGGTCAAATAAACCTTATAAAATTGAAGTCCAGGACTGAGTGCACAACCCCAAAGGTACTCAGAACAATGGAGAACTGAATGGACTATCAACTCCCTGGTTCTGGACTCTACATTTCTGATGACTCAGGTCAAGGCATCATTAACATTTCTTACAGTCCCATCACATTGCCAATTCAACTCAAATTCAGAGTCTATCAAAATCCCCCATTTTATTCCCCATATACACTAGTATTACGACTTCCCTTTATGACCTGGCCCTGCCTATCTCTCCCACAATGCTCCCCCTCACCTTTTAGACTCTAGTCAGACCAAACCACTTGTATTTTTATATACCACGCTGTTTCATCTTACCATGTCTTTGCACTATTTATTCCCTCACAGATTTCCTCATGAGCTCCTAATCCTCAAGTGAAACAGCGTTTGGATCTTGTCCCCTCCACAAAGCTTTCCCAGAGAGCCAGTTAATTCCTTCCTCCTATTTTATTTCTGGACCATGTATATGTCTTCATTGTACAGTAACACAGTGAATGATACTTGTTTACATGTCTACATCCCTTACTGGACTATGAGCTTCATGAGGATTTAATCCTCTTTGTAATGCCAGCCCCCTAGCACAGTGCCTAACATGTGGGCACCTAGTAAGTCTTCCGTTAAACTGTTTGTTGAAATCAACAGTAGCCTCTGTTCTGTCCTTTTATAGTTGTGTCTCTTTTTGAACCTTGATTTTGACCCGTTCCTGAAATGCTTCATCTTCTTGGGTTTGCTCCCTCATTCCAGGTTAAGTCCTTTGGAGAGTGATTAGGACATCAATATATTAGCTTTGTGCCATTTGCCCACTTAATCTGTGAACCACCCGAATCCTCATCTAAGCCATTAACAAAATATATAGCCCTGGAGAGCATCAAGACAGAGAGCCCTGTGGCACATAACTAGAAACTTGGCTAGGCCAAGACAGAGAGGTTTGTCAGAATGAGTTCAGTGTGGATTACTTCTCCTCTGGTATTACCTCATCAGCAAAGTCCTTTTCCAGGTCCAAGTAAGCTGTGTAGGTTTTGTTTCCACCCCATTTCTCATCTCGAAGGATCACAAACTCTATAAGAAAAAGGATCCATACCAACAAACTCATTGATAATGGCAGAGTCAGCATTCCTAGCCCAAATGTATGGGTACTTGTAGTTTCTGCCATATATTTTGAACTTTAAAATACGGCATTTTAATGTTTTTAAGTTGGATCAGTGGCAATGTTGTATATACCTAGATAGCATCCAAGCTCAAAGGGAAGAATCATGTCTCACTTTTCCTTTGCATTCCTCTAGTTCAACATGCCTGCCTCCACCCTCATTTCTACCACCTCTGCGCACCCTGACACCCCACTTAGAACCTAACCTGGTAACAAACACATGGACAACTAAATGATATCCCAACTCTAATCACACATTAATATATGCGAAAGCAGAGCAGGGACTCAGGGAAGCCTGTCCCTGGAAGAAGATCTCTGACAAATCACAAGCATTATCACAGCACTAGTTCTGCTCTTTCAGCCTGGCCTCTGAGAAGAAAACAGGGAGTGTCTTACCAGACTTGAGAGGAAAGAGGACGTGCTTGATGAAGGACAGAACCCCATTGTTCTCCACATTCCCTGGCTCACAGAAGGCCTTCTTCAGTTTTTTCTTCACATCTTCCTTCCGATCAAGGAGATCAATCTTGGAATCCTAGAAGCCATGGAGGAGAAGAGGACCTCTTGTGGTTGAAAATGAGAATACGTTCAACTAATCTGTGTAATTTAATTTTTTTAAACAAAGATTTAAACATTAAACAACTCTAACAAAAGCAGAATTAATCAGAGTGAAGGATCACTCACAATACTGCCACCCAACAAATAAAACTATTAATTTTTCTGTGTTCTTCCCTGGCCTTGCCAACAGCATTTGGAACTGTTACAAATTTGCAGTTAGAGAATAAATGTCCTGGGGCCAGCCCCGTGGCGTAGTGGTTATGTGCACGCGCTCTGCTGCTGGTGACCCGGGTTCGGATCCCAGGCGCACAGATACACTGCTTATCAGGCCATGCTGTGGCGGCGTCCCATACAAAGTAGAGGAAGATGGGCACAGATGTTAGCCCAGGGCCAGTCTTCCTCAGCAAAAGGAGGAGGATTGGCATGGATGTTAGCTCAGGGCTGATCTTCCTCACAAAAAAAAAAAAAAAAAGAATAAATGTTCTGTTTTTTCACTTAAGACTTATCGTAAGTATTTCTGAGTGGCTACCTAGCCTTCACTTATAATTTCTATGCTGTATTATATTCCCAATTATTAGTGACAATATCATTTATTGAACAATTTCTGAACTGTTAGATATGTTCTAATTTTTACAAATTATATACAGTCAAATGTCACTTAATGATGGGGATATGCTCTGAGAAATGCATTGTTCGGTGACTTCGTTGTGCAAACATCAGAGAGTGTACTTACACAAACCTAGACGACATAGCCTACTACATACCTAGACTGTATGGTACTAATCTAATGGGACCACTGTCATACATGCAGACTGTCACTGACCGAAACATTGTTATGTGGTGCATGACTGTATGATGCCATGATGAGTATCTTTGCAGAGGTTTTTTTTGCCTTCTCTAGGATTATTTCCTTAAGCTACCAAAAACTGCTAGGCCCAAAACTGTTTTCTGAAAGGGGTATACTAATTGACATCACCATCAGCAATGTGTGAGGATACTTGTTTCAGAGCAATCACCAAAACCAGGTATTATATATTACCTAGAGCCATTTTTCGTTTCTAGAGTACTAGGTTTTGTGTCTCATTTCAGAGTGAGACAGAGCTCATTGCTCATGTGTGTTTAGTGGTTACCAAATTCTAGTCCACATATGACTGTATATGAATCACCTGGAGTGCTTTTAAAAAATATAAATTGAGGCCGGCTCGGTGGCGCAAGCAGTTAAGTGTGCGTGCTCCACTGCGGCGGCCCGGGGTTCACAGGTTCGGATCCTGGGCGCGCACTGACGCACCGCTTGGCAAGCCATGCTGTGGCGGCATCCCATATAAAGTGGAGGAAGATGGGCACGGATGTTAGCCCAGGGCCAATCTTCCTCAGCAAATAAATAAATAAATAAATAAATTACTGGGCTCCACCCAAACCTAGTGAATCAAAATTTCTTGGGGTTGGGCCAGGCATTTGTATTTTAAAAAGCTCTCCAAGTGACTCTGATGCAGTCATGTTTGGGAACCACTGCTAGCACCGATTTCCAGGGTTAACATATGGTGAATGTCACCAAATAGGAAAAGTGACATGATACTTTGTTAGAGAAACAACTGACACATGGAGCATTTTAACGTGGGAGAAAAAGGAATGAGCCTATTCCTTTAAAAACAACAATAACAGGGGCCGGCCTGGTGGCATAGCGGTTAAGTTCGCACGCTCCACTTCAGCGGCCTGGGGTTCACAGTTTTGGATCCCAGGCATGGACCTACACACTGCTTGTCGAGCCATGCTATGGCGGTGTCCCATACAAAGTAGGGGAAGATGGGCACGGATGTTAGCCCAGGGCCAATCTTCCTCAGCAAAAAAGAGGAGGATTGGCTCAGGGTTAATCTTCCTCAAAAAGAAAAACCCAAAAAAACAGTAACAGTTTCCATGTATATATTTACCAATTTCTGCTCAGACTAAGATCGAGAAGTCAGACTTAAAGAACTAGATGAGTGTCCAAATATGATTTCAATCAGAATCACCTCATAGGATTTGAAAGAAAACACAGATTCCTGAGTTGTTCCCCAGAACCACTTTATCAGAATCTCTAAGGACAGGGTCTAATCAACTCTTTTTTTTTTTTAATTCCCTAGGTAATTCTGAAGATCAGTCACGTTTGGGAACCCAGAACTCCACCTTTCACATCTTTGGGTTCCACTAATTCCTCTATTTGATGGCCTTAGTGATCAGAACAAAAGTGTACTTCCCCTAGGCAGGACTTTTAAATGTTAAAAGATATCATTTTATCATGTTAGTTATCTCAAATATCACCCTAAGATTCAAGATGCTAATTGGTGAAATGCAACCACACCCTTCTCATTAATAGGCTGAATTTTTTTTTTTTGGTGAGGAAGATTGGTCTTGAGCTAACATCTGTTGCCAATCTTCCTGTTTTTGCTTGAAAAGATTGTCCCTGAGCTAACATCCATGCCAATCTTCCTCTATTTTGTATGTGGGATGCCGCCACAGCATGGCTTGACGAGCAGTGTGTAGGTCCACGCCTGGGATCCGAACCAGTGAACCCTGGGCCGCTGAAGTGGTGCGCGCGAACTTAACCACTATGTCACTGGGCCGGCCCCAACAATGCTGAATTTTATCACAGTTCTATGCATGAAGAAATTACTTTTGCTTGTGCTTTTTATCAGTAGCAGTAAAACTGTTAAAATTAGGATTGGATCCCATCAGGACTGCTTCCTGGGTCCTTCAATACTCAAGAACCACTAGAACTAATTAGATAACTTAAGATGCCTTATAATTCAAATATTTGAGAATTCTAGTTAGCCAGGTTATTGTTCTTTTGAGTCCTCAATCTCTTTGTCTCTTGCAGAAGATTTCTAAACTCAACTCAGAGTTGGCAACCCACCTCTTCTGAAGAGCTCATTTTGCTACCAGTTAATCCTGGAACCATAGGATTCATCAGATGGACCCGTTTTGAGTAGCCAAGTGCAGGGAGGTACTGAGGGGTTAGAAAGAAACACACAAAAGCAGATATTAGTATAAATTCTTCCTCGGTGCCGCTGTCTCATCTAACTTGGCCAGTCACTTAATTGTTTGATGTATTCTTTCCAATCTTTTTTGTACCGAATATATAACTTTTCAGTGGTGATCATAATATAAACACAGCTTTTTTCCCTACTGCTTTTCTATTAGTATTACGTTGTGAGGCTATTGGACTTATCCTCCCACCACAAAGAACTATAAAAGCTGGAAATATATAAAATAACCATTTGCAGATGCTGGACAGCAACCAGTGTAGGGCTACAAATCTTGAGAGAAGGGAAGCAAAGGTGACCCCACACTCACCTTGGCTTTCTCCTTGAGGGTGTTTTTTCCAAAACAAGTGCTGAGATAAAGAGACCAAGCAGAGGGTAGCAGTCTGACTAAGCAGAGAAGACAGAGATTGGAGGTCACGGCTGCCAGGAGGCTAGGATTTGGGAAGGGCTCTAGGGAGAAGGGAACCCCATCCAAAAATCTAAGGCAAAAGTCTCCATTGATTTATTATTTTTTTTCCTCCCCAAAGCCCCAAAGAATGTATGCATGGTTGTATATTCTAGTTGTAAATCCTTCTAGTTCTTCCGTGTGAGCCGCCACCACAGCCTGGCAACTGATAGGTGGTGTGGCTTTGCTACTGGGAAATGAACCCAGGCTGCTGAAGCAGTGAGAGCGCCGAACTTCAACCACTAGGCCATCAGGGCTGGCTCCGCTGATTTCTTGATTGACTCATAGCTATGCATGCAAAGAGAGAGATGCCAGGAAGCCCAGCAGAGAATAGGCTCCGAGAGACTGGAGACCTGAGCAGAGATTTCAGAGGCTGCACAGTGGTGGGGAGACAGAGGTTGAAGTTTAGGTCCAATCAAAGCAGACAGAGCTTTGTGAACGCCCTGAGATTCCAGTTTGCGACCCCAGAAAGGACACATCCTAAGAATAAGGACCACATCATAGGAATAAGGGCAAAACTGAAACAGATCTGTTCTAACAAAGCCTAAAACCAACCCCCGACAGGATCAAGGAGATAAATAAGTAATCTAACAGCCCACAGAAACCATAGCACTCTATAAACATAATCCAGAACCTCTACAACATATCTACAGTGTCTTTGATACAATAAAAAGTAGTAGAAATGGGAAGCAGAAAAAAGTGACTGATAGTCAAGAGAAAACAGTCATAAAAGCAGACCCAGAAACAATCCAGATATTGGAATAAGCAGATCAAGATGAGAAAATAACTATAATTGGTGTGTTAAAGGGAAGAGAGGAAAAGATGGACAAAATTGATAAAGGAGAACTGTAAAAGAGAATTGGAATCTATAGAAAAGAATCAAATGGAAGTTCTAAAATGGCACAGTACAACATTGGGTGGATTTATCAGAAGACAGGACTAATGAACTTGAAGAAAAGTCAGCAGATAATATCCAAACTAAAGCACAGAGGGCACAAAGACAGGAAAACAACAGAGGAGGATATGAGACTCATGTGGGACATGATCAAGATGTCAAACCTTTATAAAATTAGAGTCCCAGGGGAGGCAACAGAGAATAGGACAGAAGCAAAATTTAAGGAAATAATAGGAGACAATTTTCCAAATTTGATGACAACATCAACCCACAGACTCAAAAAGCTCAGCAAAACCCAAGCAGGATAAGTACAAAGAAAACTATAGCTAAAAACATCATAGTCCAATTGCTGAAAATCGAGACAAAGAAAAGATACATTATTTTCAAAGGAGAAACAATAATACCTACAATAATACCTGACTTTTCAATGGAAACTATGGAAGTCAGAGGTAACAGGACAATTCTTTAGAGTGCTGAAAGAAAAATAACTGCAAACCTAGAATTTAACACTCAGTGAAAGCAAAAGAAAGATGTTTTCAGACAAAAGAATACTGAAAGAACTCATTACCAAGAGACCTGGACTACAAACGTAAAATACTAAGCGGGGGATCTTTAGGCCAAAGGAAAATGATCCCAGATGGAAGCAGAGAGACACAAAACCGCATAAAGGAATCAAGAATATCAGAAAGGGTGAGTAGGGGTAAATATACATGAAAATTGACTGTTTAAAAAACTATTATAATAAAGTTTTTGGGATTTAAAATATATGTCAAAGTAAAATATATGACAACAATAGCACAAAAGGCAGGAGGGTGTTAAATGGAGTAAAATTGTTGTAGGTTCTTGCATTGTTGGGAAATGGTAAAAATATCTAACAAACTGTAATAAATTACAAAGATACATGTATTCAATAGGGCAGGGGTGGGCAAAACTTTTCTATAAAGGCCAGATAATAAATATTTTAGGCCTTGTGGGCCACATATGATCTCTATTGCATATTCTTCTTCATAATTTTTATAGCCCAAAACCATTCTTAGAGCTTCTTTTTTTTCTTAATTAATTAATTTTTTTGTGAGGAAGATCAGCCCTGAGCTATAACATCCATGCTAATCCTCCTCTTTTTTTGCTGAGGAAGACCGGCTCTGGGCTAACATCTATTGCCAATCCTCTTCCTTTTTTTTTTCCCCCAAAGCCCCAGTAGATAGTTGTATGTCATAGTTGCACATCCTTCTAGTTGCCGTATGTGGGACGCGGCCTCAGCATGGCCAGAGAAGCGGTGCGTCGGTGCGTACCCGGGATCCGAACCCGGGCCGCCAGTAGCGGAGCACGTGTACTTAACCGCTAAGCCACGGGGCCGGCCCCTCTTAGAGCTTCTGAGTCATACAAAAACAAGCTATGGGCCATATCTCTGCTAGAATAACAAAAGAAGGTTCAACTAAGATGTTAATAGAGGAGACAAAAATGGAATAATAAGAAATACTTGATTAATCAAAAAAATTTACAGTGTAAACATTTCCCCATTCATTAAATATCCAAAAACCATTTAAAAATATTATATAATGTTCCATTGTGAAGTTTTATCATAATGTATTAACCCACCTCTTGCCATTGGATATAAGTTTATTTCTGGATTTTTGCTTTAAATTGATAAGGTGATAAATACTTTTATACATAACTCAAGTTGCATTTTTAAAATTATCTGCTTAGGACAAATTTTTAAAATTATTAGGGAAAATGGTAGAGACATTTTAGAGATATCAAATCATGCTGCAGGCAGTCACATTTCCACTACCAGTGTTTTCTTTACACCCTTGCCAATGTGAGGTTTTGAGCTCTCAATAATATCAACCACTTCTCAACAGCCCCTTTCAACTTACTCAGTTTCTTTCCTAGAAAAGAACTATTGTGAGTTTGTGCTGATTTCCTCCTTTAAACCCTGTTAAACCTCATCTCAGAGACGAATGGTTTATGTAAGATCCAGAGCAATACGGCCCAAAGACTCTGGGAAAGAGCAGTAATTCTGACTAGTAGTGTCCTTCCCTGGAAACTGAGCTATTAGGAAAGAAGCAAATCCCACAGGTCTGGGGGCAGCATCCTGGTGGTTGCAGCAGGAGCAGAGGCTTCTGAGTCAGACAGATCTGGGTGCTAATTCTTGCTCAATCACTAACTGTGTGATACTGGACAACTTTCTCACTCTCTCTACCCTCAGTTTTCTCATCTGCAAAAGAAGGAGACAAATACCTGCCATACCATATGGTTATGACTGGTGGGAGCGACACATTCAATAAACTCTATCGTATACCTCTGAGGCTCAAAAGAACAAAGGTAGGAAGGAGGACACTGACCTTCTCTGCAAAGGTGAAGATCTTTCTCTGATCAATGCCTCCAAACTGGGCATCTACTTTCAAATATTCTTCATCCAAGGCCTGTGGAAAGAAACACACGAGTATAAACTGCACTTGTATTACTTCTACACGAGTTTGAGGAATCAGAAACTTGTGAAAACCACTCGATTTTTCAGAAGGCAGGGCCGGGAAGCAAATAAGCAGCATTCAGCCTCCCTGCTGGCCTCAAGAGCTGCACAAACATTTGCTGAGTGCCTGCAGTGAACAGTACTCCATGTGGATGGACTGGGGTAAAAAAATAAGAAGGGTCTCTGCCACAATCCAGTAAGGAAGGGAGGGAAGAAGGAGAAGACAGACCATAGTCACATCAAAGTTACCCAGTGAATAAGGTAGCCTGTGACAAATGTCAAATAAGTGGCATAAGAAGTAAGTGCGGTGACAGCTCAGGAAAAAAAGGCAAGACTGAACTAGTAAACAAACAGTTACATGCCAGGCCTAGTGCCAGCCCTGTGGATGCAGAGATGAATGAGACCCAGACTCTGCCGTCAAGAAGCCAATTACCCAGCTGAGGAGCGAGACATGTAAACAGATCATTTCAATACAGTGTGCTAAGGGCTAACCTAAATGCTCACTTAAGAAACAATGCTAACACCAGGAAAGAAATGATTATCTCTACCTGGTCAGACAGGTGGCAGTGAAGGCTTCCTAGAATCAGATTTGTGGTCTGAGCTTGGTTTTGAATACACAGATATTTTTCGCTGTGCAGAGGAAACGGAATGTGAGACAGCACCGAGGTGTGAAGTGTTGAGGTAAATGATGAGCGATTCAGCTTGCAAAAGCACAAACTTCAAGGGATGTGGGAAGTGGTTAGTGAAGAGGTTAGAAAAGTAGGTAAGGACCCTGAATGTCATGCTAGGGTGCCTAGCATCATCCTGGCCAGTGAAGAGTTTTAAGGAGGGGAGAAACCTGACCTGTTCTATAGAAAGATCACACCAGTAAGAGGGCAGAGCACGGAGTGGAGGCCTGTGGGCTGGAGACAAAGAAAATAGCTAGAAGGCTGCTGTGAGAGTCCAGGTAAGAAATAACGATGAACCAAGTCAGTGGGGATGTAGAGCAAGAACGAATTTAAGAGATTTTTAAGACTTAATTGATAAAATTTAGTGTCTAACTGGATGGGGGCAAGAGGAAGGAGAGGAAGAGAAAGGCGAGCAAGCAGGAAGAATCTAGAACAGCACTGTCCAATAGAACTTTCTGTGACGAAGAATATGTTCTCTATCCCTGCTGTCCAAAAGGTTAGCCACTAGCCACAGGTGGCTTGGGAGCACTTGAAATGTAGCCCATGTAACTGAAGAACTAAAAATTTCAATTTTAATTACTTTTATTTTTTTGTGAGGAAGATCAGCCCTGAGCTAACATCCGTGCTAATCCTCCTCTTTTTGCTGAGGAAGACCGGCTCTGAGCTAACATCTATTGCCAATCCTCCTCCTTTTTTTTTTGCCCCCCAAAGCCCCAGTAGATAGCTGTATGCCATAGTTGCACATTCTTCTAGTTGCTATATGTGGGACACGGCCTCAGCATGGCCGGAGAAGCGGTGCGTCGGGGCGCGCCCGGGATCCGAACCTGGGCCGCCAGTAGCGGAGCATGCGCACTTAACCGCTAAGCCACGGGGCCGGCCCTTAATTACTTTTAATAGCTAACAGCCACATATGATTATGACTAGAGGCCACATAGTGGGCAGTGCAGATCCAGAATGTCTCTGAGTTTAACCTTTGGAAAGATCACTTGGAGGTGACCAAGGGACGACTTAATTTTCTAATATCAAACATCACAGAAAGATACAAAGACAAAGTTAAGTCTGTCTTCATTTTCATCCCACCTTCCTGAGCTTGTAACCAGTATTAACAGCTTGGTTTGCATTTTTCAGTCTTTCTCCTGACTCATACAAATATGCACATACACAAAATATGATGTGTTTGTTTTGTTCAATGGAAAATAGGATCATGCCTAAAATTCATTTTCACGTCACTCTGAAATTAATTTTCTTCAGTTAACAGATTATGATTAACATAAAGAAGATGGGTGAGATGAGCAGTGTTTTAAAGGACAGACAGGTAGAGGAGGACCTACAGCTGAAGAAGTCAAAGAGGGTTCCAGGAAGGGGGGATGGGAGGAGGGAGATAGGAAGGAAGGCCTACACCACGGTCAAGGAACAGCAAGTACGTCAGCTTAACTGGGGCTGAGAGAGAGGTTTGTGACCAGTAGGTAGAAACAGAGCAGAAAAGGTCATCGGGCAACTCCATCCCTCCTGAGTACCTGTAGTCCGGGGTACAGCAGACCACTCAGCAAAGGGTGCTCCACTTGCTTTACCACCTCAGCTCCAGCTTTCTTGGCATCGTGCTGTGTGACCAGGGAGGAGAGTCTGTACACATCTAGCGTGTACTCTCTGAAGAGAAAACGAGAGGGGCAGCTGTTAAGACTGGGCTCAGGCCTCAGATGAATCCTAAAGCACATTAATTCACTCTCCCAGTCTTAAGCCATTCAAAGAGAACACTGCCTGGGAATTTCTAAAATGTGAGTGCTCCATCCTCTCATTCAAAATACTACTTCATTTTTATGTTTTTCCTTTTTAAAGATGGCTTTAATTAACCCTTTTCTTCACTTATCTCTTGAAATACAGATTCTCTGCTATTCCCCTCCATTCTCTTCTTCTGGAACGCCTATTAAATAAACTCCAGAATTTCTCAATCTATCTCCCATGTTTTTGTTTTGTTTTGTTTTAACTTAAATACATGTAAGGAATAATTAACAATATGAATAACAGTGTACCCATCACTCACTCTGGGGGTCTAGTGGTTAAGATCTGGCGCTCTCACCACCTCAGCCCGGGTTTGCTTCCTGGTCAGGGAACCACACTTGTCTGTTGGTCATCATACTGTGGTGGCTGCGTGTGGCTGTGATGCTGAAAGCTATGCCACTGGTATTTCAAATACCAGCAGGGTCACCCATGGTGGACAGATTTCAGCAGACCTTCCAGACTAAGACAGACCAGGAAGAAGGACCTGACCATCCACTTCTGAAAAAATTGGCCATGAAAACCCTATGAATAGCAGTGGCGCACTGTCTGATATAGCGCTGGAATTGTCTGATACAGTGCCGGAGTGACAGGATGGCACAAAAACACTGGCAGGGTTCTGCTCTGCTGTACAGAGGGTCGACAGGAGTGGGAATCAACTCCATGCCACTAACAACAACCCATCACTCAGTTTAAGGAAAAGGACCTAATTACTTCTGAAGCTCCTAGGTGCCCCTCCATGATCCTGTCCTGCTTCCTCCTCCTCCAGAGTAACTGCTATCCTCAACTTTTCTTTTCTTTTTTTTTTTATAATTTTATTTATTTATTTTTCCCCCAAAGCCCCAGTAGATAGTTGTATGTCATAGTTGCACATCCTTCTAGTTGCTGTACGTGGGACGTGGCCTCAGCATGGCCGGAGAAGCGGTGTGTCGGTGCGCGCCCGGGATTTGAACCCAGGCCACCAGCAGTGGAGCACGCGCACTTAACCCCTAAGCCACGGGGCCGGCCCTATCCTCAACTTTTCTATTTCTTTCCAGTTTTATACTGTTTGTATCTCTAAATAATATGTTGTAAATATTCTTATATATGCATCCTGGTATATATGTGTAAGTTTCTTTATATCCGCCTAGGAGTAGAATTTCTGGATCATAGGGGATTTGCATCCTGAACTTTAGTGGATAATGCTAAACTATTTTCCAAAGTGTCTTTTACCAATTTTATTACTTAGTACTGTCGTTGTTTTAAATTTTGCCAATTTGGTAAGCATGAAGGGTTTCTCACTGCAGTTTTAGTCTATATTTCTTTAAATAACAACCAAGGAGGTTAAGCATCTTTCTGGTCCATATTAGTCATTCAGTTTCTTCTGCAAAATGCCTATTTAAGTTTTTTCTATTGGATTGACTCATTTTTTGACAACTAATTTTGTAGTTTTTGACATATAATACCAGATGGTAAACCTCTGCCAGTTATATGTATTAAAGTTGGATTCATCATTATTTTCCTGTGATTTGTGCTTTTGGTGTGTCTTGTTTAATTTTCCCTAACCTGAGATCATAAGAGAGTCTTATATACTGTCTTTTAAATGTTTTATAGTTTGGCCTTTACAATTAAATCTTTAATCCACTTGGAATAGAGGGATCATTTTCTCCCCCATATGGATAACCAATTGTCTCTGCACCATTTTTTCTTAAAAAGTTTATTTTTATCTCTGCTGATCTGCAATGCCAGCTCTGTCATATATCAAGTTCCCATATTTGTGAGGATCTATTTCTGAACTCTCTAGTCTATTCCAGTGGTTAATTTTCTATCCCCATGATATATAAATGACAAAGGATTTGGCATCCAGAATACATAAAGAACTCCTAAAAGAAAAAAGTAGAAAATGGGCCCAAACACTTGTATAGACACTTGTGAAGAGGAAACACAAATGGCCAAAAACATGAAAATATTTTTTTTCAGATATTTTACCCCTACACTTGAATGGTATAGTTCGGGTAGGTATAGAGTTTTACATTGGGAATTCTTCAGAATTTAAAAGGCTTTCCTTCATCACCTTTTGGCTTTCGGTGTCCCTTTTGAGAAACGCAGGGCCATTCTGATTCCTGACAGTTTGTATATGACTTCTTTTGTCCCTTTGGAAATTTGTAGAATACTTTTTTTTGTCCCCAGTGTTTTGAAATTTCAAGGTAATACACTGTAATGTGCGTTTATGTTCATTCATTGTGCTAGGTACCTGATGGGCCCTTTCAATCTGGAAACTCACGTCATTTAATTATTTCCTTAAATTACTTCACTGATGATTTCCTCCGCTCTGATTCTTTGTTCTCTTTTCTGGAACACTTGTTATTCAAATATTTGACCTCCTGGCCTAGTACTCTAGTTCTCTTATGTTTTTTTCTCTTTTTTTTCCATTGTGCTCTGTGAGGCCACGAAAACCAAAGTTCAAGTGCATACAATTCAGTGAACTCCCTCAAAGTGCAAGTAGTCTTCAGTGTTCTACTGGACATTATATTGAGTATTTTATAAAATCTATATTTTATAGATTCTAAGACACATTTTTTTGTTGTTGTTGTTGTGAGGAGGACCAACCCTGAGCTAACATCCAATGCCAATTTTCCTCTTTTTTGCTGAGGAAGACTGGCCCTGGGCTAACATCCATGCCCATCTTCCTCTACTTTATATGGGAAGCCACTACAGCATGGCTTGACAAGTGGTGCATTGGTGAGTGCCCGGGATCCAAACCAGCAAACCCTGGGCCAGTGCAGTGTAGCGTGGGCACTTAACTGCGTGTGCCACCGGGCCGGCCCCAAGACACGTTTTTTTTTTAACATTTAACATCTCTGAAATCTAGATAAGTCTTTTAAACAATGGCATGTTATAGATTAATTAGCAGTATTTTTTAAGGCATCTTAGATTAACTGAAATACAGTATCTTTTTGTATTCCCACTTTCACTTGGTTTCTGGCCACTGAGTATTCTTCACTAATTCATCAATTGACTAATTTGAAGTATTTAGGAAGTTTAAAAAAAAATTTATCTAGCATTTTTAGTTGTTTTCAGCAGGAAGGCTGGTCAGAGTACCTAGTCTGCCAGACTGATGAAAACAAAAGTCCCTAGCTACATCTCAAACACTCCTACAGTTTTTCTGTCCATCTCTCTAGGCTGCACCCTGGGTGAATTTCTTAGTATTTACCTTTCAAATCTCTAACTTTCTCTTCAACTGTGTTCACTCTTGAGTTGATCTTCTCTATTGAAGGTTCGTTTCAAGGTTTTCTGTTTCATTGTTTTTAATGAAACAATGAAATGTTTAATGACTTTAATGACTGACTTTTACATTTCCAAGATTTCTAAATGATTCTTTTTATTTTTATATATTCATGTTTCATTTCTGCCTCTGTTTTATAATTTCCTTTTTTTAATGGACATAATTCCTTGGCATTTTAGAACTTATGTCTTTTTGGTAATATCAGGGATATAACAATCATAAATGGTGGGCAGCTTGGTTCAATTCTTGGTTTGCACATACTCCAGTCTCCATAGGCCTGAAGCTTGATAAAAAGTCCCTAAAGACTCAGGCTCCCACTCCCGGGTTCTATTTGAGGGGTAGGGGTGGGAATGGGAAAAGGGGGAAAGCCCTACTTTATTCTCTGGCTTTAAGCAGTAAGCCTGGTTTGTCCCCACTGATGGCTTCCAGACTGGAACACAGCAGACTGATAACTTCAGCCCAACTCACCAATTTGCATTACAACTCTGTCTCTCTTACCACAGAGATGTTTAGCTTGTTTTTCGTTTGTCCTTTGGTTTTTTATTTTTATATTTTTATCTATCACTGCTGTGTCTGGAACAGAAGGAGTGCATCAAAGCATGCACTTACAAAGCCATCTTCCTTTGAAGTCACTTTTGTATAGAGAAAAAGATCAAAGGGACTTTTGAAACAAGATAGTTTTATTTATCCCATCTTCCCCCCAATTCTGTTCAATTCTAGGAGAATAAAAACCTTGCCTGAGTTATTCACTGTTATAATCCCAACACCCAGAACAGTGTCTGGCATGTAGTAAGAACTCAATAAATATTTGCATGACTCACTCTTTCACCTTCCTCAGGTCTCTGTCTAATGTCATCTTATCATAGAGGTCTTCTCTAACCACTCTATTTAAATAGAAACCCTCCACTCCCCGAGAACTTTCTCCTCTCCGCCTGCCTGCTTTGTAGCACCTATCACCACCTATATAAAAAACCTGTTTATTTGTTTTGCCTCTGTATTCCCTCGCTGGAATGTAAGCCCCTCAGGACAGGGACTTTTGTTTTAATGTACTTTTTTAAACCCAGCACCTAGAACAGTGCTTACCATATAATAAATGCTCCATAAATATATGCAGAATAAATGTAAAAATGAATGAAATCTCAGGCACTCTACCGAGACTGTAGATTCAAATATTTGTCTATATAAGGATGTTTACATGCTTTATATGTTTCTACATAACAGTGGGGAATGGTAAAGAAAATTACGTTAGATGAAGTAAAAAGAGAAATTGACTTGTAAGCAAAAGATCTGTGTTCACAGCCTAGCTCTTCTACTTACTAGCTGTATGAACTTGGGAAACAATCTCAATCTCTTTCCTTATCTGTGAAATAGGATAAAACAGTGCTTACCTTAGAAAGATGTTCTAAGGGTTTAAATGCAAAAGTGACTAGTAGAGTGATACATGGCTTATTTGAGAGGTTTTAAAAATAAAAAAATGTGGAGACTATGAGGTACCATGGGGGAATTTCTTAGGAAACTGTAAGTTAAAAAATTCGGACACAAAATTATATGTATGCTAACATTACAAATATGAAAAAAATTGACAAAGATACGAAGCAATACAAATTGCTGCGGAAGTGAGAAATGAGAAATATTTTTCTTTCACATTTCTTTTATCACTATTTGCAGAGGCTGGAAGGAGAAAGGGAGGCTGAATTGTTCATCATCATGCTCCCATATGCTATGAGCTCTGCAAGGCCAAGGACTTTGTTATGGTTACACTGGTATCTCCAGCAAATAGGACAGTACCCAGGCATTTACTAGTCAGTACATTTTTGATGGAGGAATTAAAAAGACAAAGAGTACAAATTTTTAAATGGTTCTTAATAGGTAGAGCCAAACAGCTTCTAATCCAAATTTAAAGAGTGCCTGCACTCCACAGGGCTGTAATTAGCTAGAAGCACCAGAGCCATGAGGAGGGTGGATGATCAAACACTTACTTGCTGAGCTGGTAATCAGTGCCTTTGATGAACTTGAGCTTTTCCAAGGGCACACCAATACTCTCCAGCATTGCCTTGATCACATTCTCATAGTAGCTGGCTCGAAGTTCTAGAAGTTCCCAGGGGGCTTTCATGTTATCCAGATATGCATGAAGGTCCGCGAACAGAATCGTTACCTGGACATAAGAGATAAGGGGCCACCACAATGTGACTTTGTCCACATACCTCCAAACCACCCTCCCTGCTCTGCCCTTGTTAAGTCTCTTTTTTGGCCATTCCCATAAGGCAAGTGCTTGGTTTATAACATTCATTCTTACCTCACATCCTGCTTTCAGGAAGTCTGCAATCTTAGACATAGGCACGAAGTAAGCCACATGAGGCTTGCCTGTGGTTGCCGTTCCCCAGTAAACTTTAAGTTCCCGCTCCTTCAGTATCTCCTTCAGCTTCTCTTCCCCCAGAACCTCCTGTTGTGGAAGCAGAAGAGCTGGTTTAATGCTGGTGCCCCACCTTGCTCATCCTTTACCCTGTGACAAGGAAAACAAAGGCATGTGTCACTAGGGGTCCAGGCTCAGAGCCAGCAGGGAGGTCCAGCCATGCTCTCAGTGTTGAGTGAGAGCCAACCTAGGTTGGTGCTGTTGCTAATACCATTCCAGCAAAATGACACTGATGTTAGGGGAATGGGGCATGTCCCTAACCACATCTTCCCCTCCAACTACCTCTAACTCATGCTCCTTCCTTTTATAGCCAACTTCTTGAAATAGTTGTCCCTACTTCTGGTCTCCATTCCTCATCTCCCATTCCAAGCATCACAAGACCGAAAATGCTCTTGCTAAGATCACAGATGGCCTCCACGTTGCTAAATTCAACGAATACTTTTTAGGCCTAACTTCCTCCCTGAAACATTCTCCTCTTTTGGTCTCCTCTATTTTATTCTCTCAGTTTTCCTCCTACTTCTCTGGCTGCTGGGTCTCAGATTTCTTTGCAGCTACTCTTCTTCTTCCCTTTTTTTTTTAAAGATTTTATTTATTTATTTTTTCACCCCAAAGCCCCAGTAGATAGTTGTATGTCATAGCTGCACATCCTTCTAGTTGCTGTATGTGAGACGCAGCCCCAGCATGGCCGGAGAAGCGGTGTGGCGGTGCGCGCCCGGGATCCGAACCCAGGCTGCCAGCAGCGGAGCGCGCGCGCACTTAACCGCTAAGCCACGGGGCCAGCCCACTCTTCTTCTTCCTAATCATTAAATATTAGCAATCCTTGGGGCCCTATCTCTCCTCTTCTTTTTTTTTTGTTTTTTTGTTTTTTTTTGCTGAGGAAGATTTACCCTGAGCTAACATCTTTGCCAGTCTTCCTCTATTTTGTATGTGGGTCACTGCCACAGCACGGCTGCCAACAAGCGGTGTAGGCCCGCGCCGAGGAACTAAACCTGGGCCACCAAAGCAGAGCACACTGAACTTAACCACTAGGCCACGGGACTCGCCCCTATTCTCCTTTTCTTAATTCTGCATTCTCCCTAACTGATCCCCTTGCTTCCATTACTACTTATGAGCTAGTAACTCCCAGATCTCCTGCTCACATCTACATATACAGAACTGTGTACTTGTTATCAGCCCAGTTAATTCAAACTCAATGTGTTCAAAATTAAACTCATGCTCTCTCCTTCCTGCCTCCCTCCCCAAGCATCTTTTTCACTTTTGGTTTCATCCCTAGGTCAGTAAATGGTACTCTCATTCACCAAGTTGCATAAGTTACTTTGAAACAGCTCTGTCTCTATGCCACCACCCTAGTCTAGGCCCCCATCAGATCACACCAGGATCACTGGAATAGCCTCCTGACAGGTCTCCCATATCTACTCTTCCTCTCTCCATGTTCCAAAAAGTAGGCAGAGAGATCTTAAAACCCAAAATCTGATTAACTCATTCCCCTGTTTAAATACTTTAATGATTTTCTTTTGCCCTAAGATAACATTGGAAAAATCCTAATAGGCCAGTACGCTGCTGATAAAAAAGACTTTAGTGTTTCTTCAAGTGATGGTTGGGGAGGCTGTTGAAAGCCATGACAAACAAAAACTATTTTGCTGGTTTGAATCATCTATTAGGAGGACTTGTTATAAATCCTGTGTTCCAAGCCAGCTGGAGGCTGATTCTGCATCCTCTGACCCCCTGGCTATTTGGACACTTGGATGGTTCTCATCGCCCAAGGGAAGGTCATATCACTTACCCTTCAAAACCTGAGTGAGTCAACACCACTAGTTTTGTCTATCCTTTGCCCCAATCAGCACTATTTTTATGGAGAGAGGTAGAAAACGAAGGATCTGGCTAACGGGAAGCATGCAAGCACCTCTGGTTAAGAACAACTTATGAATGGAAATAACCCAAATGTCCATTAACTGATGAATGGATAAGCAAAACATGGTATATTCACATAATGGAATATTATTCAGCCATAAAAAAGGCATAAAGTTCCGACAGGTGCACCAATATGGATGAACCTTGAAAACGTTATGCTAACTGAAGGAAGTCAGACACAAAAGGCCACATATTGTATGATTCTACTTATATGAAATGTCCAGAATAGGCAAAAGGTAGAGACAGAAAGTAGATTAGTGTTTCCCTAGGACTGGGGGGAGGGGAGAAATGGGCACTGATTCCTAATGAGTCCAGGTTTTTTCTGGGGTGATGAAAATGTTCTGGAATTAGATAATGGTGATAGTTGCCAATTTTGTGACTATACTAAAACCCACTGAATTGTACATTTTTCTTTAAATAATTTTATTTATTTATTTATTTCCCCCAAAGCCCCAGTAGACAGTTGTACGTCATAGCTGCACATCCTTCTAGTTGCTGTACGTGGGACGCCGCCTCAGCGTGGTCAGAGAAGCGGTGCCTCGGTGCGCACCCGGCATCCGAACCCGGGATCCGAACCCAAGCCCCCAGCAGCGCAGCGCGCGCACCTAACCGCTAAGCCACAGGGCCGGCCCGAGAATTGTACACTTTAAACGGGTGTATTTTATGGCATGTGAATTATATCTCAACAAAGAGAAAAAAACAAGCTGTGGCTCAACCAATGTAAATGCTCTTAGACTGCTCACCTCAATTTTAAACAAGGCCCTCATGATCTGGTCCCTAAACTACTCCTCCTAAACAAACAAGTAAAACATATAGTATGTCAGATGGTGATAAATTCTATGGAGAAACAACACCACAAAAAGGCAGAACAAGGAATGAGACAGTTCTGGTGGCAGGGAGTTTGTTATTTAAATAAAGTGGTCAGGAAAGGCCTTCCTGATGTGACAATAATCAGAGGCCTGCAGGAGGCAAGGGAATGAACAATATAAATATTTATTAAGTATCTCATCCGCACTTTGCTCACTCTACTCCAGCCAAATTAGCCTCCTCTGAACCACTAGGTCTTGACCTGGGTTTCTTCTACCGGAGATGCTTCCCCCCCATTCTTCCTCTGGTTAACTTCTGCACTTCCTGGTAGCAGCAGGAACACATGGGAGTGAAGAGGTGATCCACATCCTCTGGGCGCAGTTTAGAGGTCACTTCCTCAGCCTTCCCTGACACTACCCTAGCCCTCTCTCCTAATTTCCTATCAAAGCCCCACGTATAGTACCTTCCAGAACATGCTTCAACTGTAATTAAGTATTTGGATTATGGCTCATTTTTAACCCCTGATTCCCTCCACACAAGTTCTGGGAGGGCAGGGCCCTGACGTATCCCCAGCGCCTAGCATCGCGCCTGGCGCACAATAGGGTGGGTGAGGTGGGAGTCCTGGATTAAAGCCTGGTTCAACACACGGTAACTGCACACAGGAGGTGAGCCCACTGTGATTTCTGTGGCACCCAGATAACTGCTGCTTGACTTTTTGACTGACTGACCGACCGGAAGTGAGAGCTGCAGACTCTCCGAGCTGCCTTGGCGCGGAGTCCCCGGGCCCACACACTTAGGACCCAGTAGTGGGGCTTAGGATCACTGGACCTCGGGCCCCCAGTCCCCAACGGCGCATTTCCAACCCCGAGGCCCGACCTGCAGGTTCCGGGTGATAAGGTGCAGCTTCTCTTCAGGGCTCGGAGCGTCTCCCATGGCTCCGTCACCTGTCTCCCGCGCTCGGCCCGGCACTCGCGCCCCTTCCTCGGTCGCCGCCGCCGCCGCCGCCGCGTGCCGGGAAGTGTCACGCGGGTCCGGTTAGGTTGCATCAGCTGAGCTCGTCGCTCGGCTTGCTCGGCCTGGGCCCTTCTCCGCCAGGCAGTGGCCGGGAAAGAGTCAGGAGCAGCGGAGAGTCGAACGGGTCGATGAGACGAGGAGGGGTGGAGCCAGTAGGCGGGGTTGGTGGTGCGAAGGGCGGGGCTGCGGCGGGCGGGGCTGCGGCGCCTGCGCGGGGCGCAACCCTCTGAGAGGCGGGGCGGTTTCCTGCCAATCACTGCCTGTTTGCCCTCCCCCTGGCGTTGGCCCGGTTGCCTCGGGGTGGGGGAGGTCGGGGAGGGGGCGATAAAATGGCGCTGGGGGCGGAGTGAGGCCCAGTCGTTCGCACAGGCTTCGGCCCAGCTTCCAGAGGTGAAGAGCGGGAGGGACGAGGGGGTCGGCGGTCCCCGGCCGGGAGGGGGATGGGGACGCCTGTTGCTTCTCCAGGGGGTTGCACACCCGTCCGCCCCGTTGAAGGGTTGGGAAGCCCTCGCCCTCCTGAGAGAAGGGCTCGTTCTCGTCCCTGAGGTGATGGCGGCGGGACGGGGGAGTGTCCCTGCCCCCCACGTACATGTCGGCGGGCGAGAGTTGCCCCTCACCCGGCTGAGGAAAAGGGAGGCCGTCTGGCCACCTGAGACAGCGGAGCGACGTCGGTGCTTCCGCCCTGTGGGGGTGGGGAAGCGCTGTGTAGGTGGGGGGATGCCGCCACCCCCTGACCCGCTAGGGGAGGGTGTTACTAGGGAGAAGATCGCGGTCTTTCCGCGGGGCCTTGCAGGTGGCGGAGAGAAGGATGCCCCAGCCCTCGAGAGAGCCGGGGCCTGGGTCCGGCTGGGCAGGGGGCGTGAGCAGCCATCCTCGGGGTGCGGGGTGCCCCGCGCTGGCCCGCCGAGGGACCGGCTTTGCCCCTGCGTGGGGGAGGAGCGGGGAGCCAGCCCGCGCTTCTCCCGCCTTCCACGGGGAGGCGGGAATTTTTGGGCTTTTCGGACGAGGGAGGAGGCAAGTGCGAAGGGCCTGCCCCGAGGGTGATGCTGAGACGCGGCTGTTGCATTTCTCCGGGAGAGCAGGGGGAGGCCAAGCTGTATCCTAGGGCGAGCGGACTTGGGCCACTCTTCCCCCTGGCTCTCAGGACCTGGGGGCGCCACCCATTCCTTCCTGGGCGGGAGGGAAGGCAGTTGGCACCGCTGGGGGGTGCCCAGAGAGGGCCAAGAAGTGATCGAATTGCCGGCCTCCTGCCCCAACCTGATCTCCAGTTTCTTGTGGATGTGTTAGAAGCCCCAAGCTTTAGCAAACCTGTTTACGTTATTTAAATTATTTATTTTTAAAAAGAAACCTGTTACTGCAGCTTAGTAATATTTGGTCTCTATGCCCATGTAGGAGAAGAGTCCTGCCACCCTTATCTAGTGAAATGTTACCTAAAGCAGAGATTTCCAGCACTGGGTTGTTTTTTGTCCCACAGTGTTTCCAGTTACCTCAAAGGGAGTTGCAGAATTCGTACAGATAATTTCAGTTCACTTTGATTTTGTTTAAACATGCCCGTTTTGTGGCGTGAGAAAGCCTACCTAGTGCCTTTTGTGTTCTGTCCCTCGCATGTATTGCATATGGGAAAGGTTGGAAATGAAAGGCTGGTGGGGAAGTCCTATCCCTTGGAAATAATCCTTACCCTTGGCCATACCTGTCAGATCCAGCTTGGTAAGGGTCTTGGTTTTAAAGCCTTGAAAGAGGGATATGGGATTGTGTCTGGTGTTGCAATTTAAGTGGCCTGAACAAAATAAAGCTTTGTGCTTTAAGGCAATAGGTTTTCTTAGGTACGATAAAAATAGAAAGGGAACCAGTTTCTGAGGTTGCAACCAGGAGGTTAGAGAACAGCGAGGGTGTGGTAAACTGAAGTGTGAAGAAGGGGGTGGACAGGTGAGAGAGACGTGGAAGGACAGAATAGGGTCACAGAAGGGATGGGGAGCAGAGGAATTAAGAGAGACTTGGGGGATGGCAAGAAGATTCTTCCCTTAAAAATAAAGAGATCCTCATATTTTGGGTGGAGGTTACAAAGCAAGTGCCAAGAAAGGCAGTTGATGGTAGAATGGCAGACAGAAATACTAAGGCTGTCTTGTGGAACTGCACTTTAGAACTTCAGTTTTAACTGAGATTCTCCCCACCCTTGCAAATTCATTAAATATCAACTTTCATTAGTATAGGGCTTTTAGGTTTGTCGTGTTTTCATAAACATCCCCTCATTTCATTGTCACGATAATGTGTGTGAAGTTAACAATGAATAATTATCCCCCATTTTTCAGAGGAGTATTCTCATGTGTATTGAGGTTCACAGACTTCAAGTAAATTGCTGAGGTCTCTGAATTTTAGTCCAATGCCTCTATACACGTCAGTGACCATTAATTTGCAGAATTTGTCATACAGCCTGGTCTTTAATTTAGTGACAATGTGGTTGAATGCTGGGTTAAACTAGAAGAGATTAGAGCATACTGGATAATTTCTTTTCTTTTCTTTTTTTGTGAGGAAGATTAGCCCTGAGCTAACATCTGTTACCAATCCTCCTCTTTTTGCTGAGGAAGTTTGGCCCTGGGCTGACATCCATGCCCATCTTCCTCTACTTTATATGGGACGCCGCCACAGCATGGCTTGAAAAGCGGTGCGTTGGTGCACGCCTGGGATCTGAACCCGTGAACCTGGTCCACCGAAGTGGAGCACATACTTAACCGCTATGCCACTGGCCCAGCCTTGGGTAATTTCTTAACAAGCAAGGACTAGGGGAAATTCCCTACCAGTTTAGCATTCTTTTTTCCTACCATTCTTATGCTTAAGACTTTGCAGGGGTTAGGGAGATGATGATGATGGGATGAAATAATAACTATAGCCACTACTTATTGAGCTCTTACATCGTGCCTGTAGTGTGCTACGTGCTTTATGTTCATGACCTCATTTAATTCTTGCAACAGCTCTATGAGGTAGGTACTATGATGGTCCCTGTTTTACAGGGGAGGACGTTTGAAGCTTCAGAATGTAATCATTGTATCTTTGCCCACTGTCTTAATTTTAAGATGTTTTTATTAAATATTTCAAACATATAAAAATTATAGGAAGCAAAGTAATAATTGAATACCATTATACACACCATCCAGCTTTATCTTATGTTGCCATATTTGTTTGAGATCTTTTCTTGTTAATTTTTTTTGAGAAATAAAACGTTACAGATAGAATTGAAGCTACCCATGCTTACTTGGCATTCCTCTCTCCTCCACACCACCAGAGGTAACCGCTCTCCTGAATTTGGTGTTTCTTATTCCCATGCACGTTTTTATAATTTAATAATATATATGTATCCATATACAATTTATGGTATTGCTTTAACAAATAAATTGCAAGGAAAAAAATGGAGAATCTCTAGATTAAAATACTCACTTTAATCTATAGATTAAAAGATCTATCAGCCAGTCACAATGTATGGAACTTATTTGGATACTGATTTTTTTAATCTTAAAAAAAAAAAACAAAATAATTGGAAATCTGAACAGGATATTTTATGAAAGAAATTCGTGTTATTTCCAGATGAAGTGATGTGATGCCTGGGATTTGCTTCAAAATAGTTCAGCAAAGGGAGGAGGTGGATGGGGCAAGATTACCCAGGGGTCAGCAGCTTTTGGGGCTGGGTGATGGGTATATGGGGGTTCATTATACTATTGTGTTATTTTTTTACATATTGTAAATTATAATAAAAATTATTTTTAAAAATGAGGAAATGGGGCCGGCCCCGTGGCTTAGCGGTTAAGTGCGCGCGCTCTGCTGCTGACAGCCCGGGTTCGGATCCTGGGCGCGCACCGCTTCTCCGGCCGTGCTGGGGCCGCGTCCCACATACAGCAACTGGAGGGATGTGCAGCTATGACATACAACTATCTACTGGGGCTTTGGGGGGAAAAAATAAATAAATAAAATCTTTAAAAAAAAATGAGGAAATAAAACTGTGAAGAGAATGATTTGTGCAAGTTAAAAATTATATGTATATGGTATTTTTTTGCATGCTTTTGCTCCCAGACCTATTGGAATGTTCTAGGAGAGAAGCTCAGAAGAGCCAGCTCTGTGCCTCTGGATGTCATGTGGCATAGGAATTGATCCTTTCAGTGGTTGTGAAGGATATTGGTCCTATGTATGCACAGTACAGTGCAAATAATGATTTTTTTTTTTCTTCCGGTGACACATTCAGGGGTATTTCTCATGTTCTTCCATTCCACCTGGAAAGTCAAGGGAAGCTTGTGCATGATAAGTGGCTTAAATTATTTTTGCCAAGGGACCAAAAGGCCTCTTTGGTGCCTACATCTTTCATAGTATATTAGAGACTATACTGAGTTTAGAAGGCTCTGCCATTTGCTGACTGACCTTGGGCAAGTCTTTCACAAGGGTGGTAGAAGAAACAGAAGAAAAAATATTGCCTTTGGAATTAGATCTGGGTTTGGATCCTTGTTCTAGCATTATTAGTTCTGTGTGCTTAATGCCCTTGAACTTTAGTTTCCCAAGTGTGGAAATCTATTCAACTCTTCATTTGGTCAAGCAAGTGCTTGGACTAGACCTTTTGGAAGGAGTTGGAGTGAGATTGGGGATAGTGGCTCAGAAAGGGCTTCTCAGAAATGTAGCTGCTTAACCCCAGTGTCTGTAATACTTGTGCTTGACAACCACAGACTTTAAGTAAAAGAAAAAATTTTCCAAAAGTGAATTTTTTTGTTACTGCTGCCTAAAGAAATAACTTCACTTTATAAAATAACCCAGTCACTGGGCAGAGAAATTACTTTTCTCTTCATAGAGGCATCTGCTTCAGTGCCTGGAACTCTCTTACAACAATTGCTGGAATATTGGTAAAATAATATAAAAAGTCTTAGCAGCTCTAAGTTTAAATAGAACAGAAAGCTTAGTTTCTTTGGTAAGTTCTGTTTTATAGAGTTATGTTGAGGGGTTAAATTAATAGTTGTAAAACATGTCTCACAGTGCGTGGTTTGTAATAGGTATTTAATATTTCTTCCCTGTCTATCCCATCTCATTTCTAAGATGAGTAAGTTTAACCAGGTTCCTTCTTTTTTTTTTCTTTTATTTATTTTTTCCCCAGTTTTATTGAGATATAATTGACATATAACATTATATTAGTTTCAAGTATACAACAGAATGATTTGATATATGTACATATTGGGAAATAGTTACCACAATAAGTTTCTTAACGTACATCACCTCACATAGTTACAGATTTTTTTTTCTTGTGATGAGAACTTTTAAGATCTCTCTTAGCAACTTTCAAATATACAGTATTGTTAACTATAGTCATCATGCTGTATGTTACATAGATCCCTGCTAATTCTAAAATTCTGTTATTCCTCCCCTCTAACTTTTTCTAATACTTTATTGTCCATACCATTTTATATTTTCTCATATTGGTGCATAACTTTCAATGTTGTCTCCCTAGCAAGATTATATATTCCTTGAGGGTAGAAACTGTATCTGTTTCTTAGAAGTCACATAGAGACACTACCTAGCTCGGTGTTGTGTGATGATAGTAGCTCAGAAAATGTTTTCTGAAAGAATGCATGAACTAAAGCTAAAATTCAGGGTGTAGTACAGAGGGAAGTTGGGTGGGGGAAAATGCACAGTTAAAAGGCTACAAGGAATTTTCCAAAGTATTGAATTCAGTGTTTAAGCATTTCTTATAGCTTCTGAGATGTTGACATGTGATATGTGAAATATCAGCTATCTATCACCTTTCCCACCTAGAAAATAATTATACATTAGCCCATCATTAGCTCTTTAAGAACTAGGTTTTAATTATACAAGTAATATATAAATATTCAGGTAGAAAAGTAAAATGATATTAAAGTCTCCTCTTGACCTCTCTTGATCCCCCTGCAGGTTATAACAGTCATCAATTTTGTGTTGTATTTTTCCAAAACTGTTCTTTGCATTTATATATGTACTTAAAATGAAACTTTTGTATGTGCGGTTATGATTAACTCTTAGATCTTGATGAAATTTTAGACATCACCTAGTCCCCCTACTCCATCCTTTTCCCCATTTTATAAATGAGGAAACAAGTCCAAATGGTTAAGTGGCTTGCCCAAATTGTTACAGGTGATTAGTGACAGCACCAGGACTACATACAACCTAGTTCTTTGGACTCCCAAGCCAGTATTCATTCTACTAGAGCAAGTTATATTCTTAAAAAAGTACAAAGTGTTGGGAGGAACAAAACTAGTTTCTTAGTTGCATAATTTTTCCTCTAAAGGTTTTTCTTTGATGTTCTTGACTCAAAATCCAACTTTCTGGGGTATTTAAAAAAACCAAGATCAAAATTAATAGATGGAGCACCTTAAAGCATAATACAGTTGACTTTGTAATTAGCAGAGTTGAAAGTGATGAAAAGATCCTCTAATTTTCTTTATGCCTGCAGGAAGGTGGGAGTCAATCATTTTGACAAGTCTCCTGAAAGGAACAGCTAGCAGGAGCTGAAACCTTTTTCCATTTGGTCTCGTGGCAAAGGCAGAGATCCCGCCAGCAGCTCCACACAGTATGGAAGACAATTCTTTATCTTGTATTCTTAAAGTTGTTTGTTTTTTTTTTTTAATTTCAAAAGTAATACATGTTTGTTTTTTAAAAAGTGTCAACTGAAATCCAAGTATTTTACATTATGTATTTGTATGTTTTAGATATTATTCCATGATAGTAATTACAGATCTACTTCATTGTGTTTTTAAATAGTTGTACAGTATTCCATAGCATGAATGTACCATGGTTTTACTAAACAGTTCTGGCAATGGACATTTAAGGTCTCCAGTATTTGGCTGTTTTGAACATCCTTGTAAATGTATCCATGTGCATTTGTACAGATAATTCTGCAGGATAAATTTCTAGGAATTAAATTGCTGGGTCTGGGGCCCGCCCCATGGCGTAGCGCTCAGCTTTGGTGGCCGAGGGTTCGCGGGTTCAGATCCTGGGGGTGCACCAACGCATCGCTTGTCAAGCCATGCTGTGGTGGCATCCCATATAAAGTAGAGGAAGATGGGCATGGGTGTTAGCCCAGGGCCAATCTTCCTCAGCAAAAAAGAGGAGGATTGGCATCAGATATTAGTTCAGGGCTGATCTTCCTCACAAAAAAAAAAAAAAATTGCTGGGTCTAATGGTATTGCCAGATTACTCTCCACAACATATTGTGCTGACTTCTACTCTCACTAATAGTGTGTGAGGATGCTTGTTTCTCACATCCTCACCAACCTAGATTATCATGTCATCTTAATTTTTACCATTTAGATAGGGAAAAAAGTATCTCATTGTTCTAATACGTGTTTCCGTGATCCTGGTAAGGTTGAATATTTTAAAATTATTTCTCATGTTACAAGTCACAGCGCAAAGATTTTGAAATATTAGGACACCACCACTCTATAGAGCAGATTGGAGTTGGTATAAGGGTATTTCCTGTTCCTCAGCGAAACTGCCTCTTATTTCTCCAGATATGACGTGCTCACTAGTGCCCTCTGAACAGTCTTCTGGTACTTCTCTCTTGCCTAAAGACAATGCCCCATTTTCATGGGGTTCCTTGGATGAGGATGGATTGGATGACTCCTTGCTGGAGCTGTCTGATGGAGAAGAAGATGATGGCCATTTGAGTTTAACGGAGGAAGAGATTCAGGAGCTCTTGAAGGATGATGATGCTCTTGATGATGACCTGTCAAATGAGCACTTTTCTTGGGGAGGAGGGTTGCTTAAAGATGACAGCAGGCATGTTGAGAAGGGAGGGAGAGGGAGTCAAATTCTCCTTGACACTCCCCAAGAGAAAAATTCGTTGTACAGCTTGGGACCAGTACCTGAGACCCCTGGCCTCTCCAAACTACCTCAACTAAGTACATCAGTTGGTCGTGGACCAACTCCTACTAAACCATTAAACAGACGCTTTGCACTAGAAAAGAATCTTATAAAAATAACAGTTGCACCATTTGATCCAACAGTTTGTGATGCTGTGCTTGATAAGGACAAGACTGATACGTCCAAAGATATTGAAAAACCCTCCTCCCTTGGAGAAGAGATGAGAGAAGATGGTCTTAGCCCAAATGAGAGCAAACTTTGCACTGAATTTGAAGGGATCAGCCCCAATAACTCTGCCTGGGATGGGCCCCTGCTCCCTTCTTCAAACAATAACTTTCAGCAAACTGTCTCTGATAAAAATATGCCTGACAGTAAGAAACCTACGCCTGTATTCTCTCAGATCTTGGACCATTCAGAGACTCCTAATACGGGGTCATCCTGGAGAAGTGGATCACATGAATCAAGTTGTGAAATGAGGTTTCCGGTTGTTTCCAGTTCATCAAACAAAGTAAGTATATTTTTCCAAAGTGAAGAGAAAAATGAAATTATTTTCATTCAGAAGATGTATAGCTGAGCTTTGGGGTTTGAATCCTGACTAACAGTGTGACCCTGGGCAAATTAAATTACTTAGCCTCTCTGTACCCTCATGTTTCTTATCTGTAAATTGGAGTAAATACTTCATAGTATAGTAAAGATTAATGAAATAATGTATTTATAGTAACTGGTACATAATATTAAATTACCATTTATTAAATAATTACTAAGATGATGAAGATTTTACTATTATTTCTCCTTCCTTTGGGTTTCAGCCTAAATCTCGATCTTTGGTTGCCATGCTATATTAGATACAGTACCAGCTCTGAGTCAGCCACTGAAGAGCTGAAAAGTCTTGGACAATTTACCTAACCTCTTTGAGCCTGATTCCTTATCTGTTAAATAGGTATAATAATCCCTACCACTTAGGGTTTCTTAAGATTACAGTCACTATGGTAGCTCATTTAAAGCACTTGCCGTAGTGCCTGGTACACAGTAGGGTTCAAGGATATGCCTATGTAGCCTTTAGTTCAAGAATATTTCCATAAATAGTGTCTTGAGTTGTTTTGTTATAACTAAAGACCGTCTTTGCTTCTGCATTCCTTCTCTGCTGAAAAAAAGCAGGAAGTTCTTGACAAGGATTCTGGGAAGCTGAAAGTCCCTGAGAGAAGACTAGGTAAAGTCATTCCTGTTCTGCAAGCCAAAACAAGGTAACAGTATAATGAAATATCCTGGTTTCTGTTAGTTCTCTTAAATTGCTTTCTTCCCCTCCTCAGTTTCCTGTTAGTGTGGAGAAAAAAACCCTGCACCAGGAGTAAGCTTACTTGAAGTTCTGGGACCACCAGTAACAAGCTGTGTGACCTTGGGCAAGTCAAATAATCTCTGACCTCAGTTTCTTTGTCAATAAAATGAGGCTAATGATACCTTCTCTGCTGCCTTACAGGGTTATTTTGAAGAGTAAAAAAAAGACACATTAGCGAAAGCACTGTACAAATGTAAGATTTCTTTTTCCGTGTGTGGAGAAGCCTGATCACAGATATGATAGGTTAGAATAGTTTTAACAAAGATGTTAAAATATAACTATGTAGAAAATCATTTAGTCATCTCTCCCAACTTGCATACAGCTGCCCTTAGGGAAAAATTCTTACCGAGGTTGCAAATTTGGGTCACCTTTTCAGTCTGTTCTCTTGTTGCCAGGAGATGGCAGTGTCTCTACATGGGCCTTTTCAGTTAGCAAAGCTGTTTTTTTAAGTTGAGTCAGATTGGCTTCCTTACAATGAGATTTTTAAAAAATTTTTTATTACATAGATATTATATTTATTCTGCTTTAAAAAATTTTAAATATTACAAATAAGGCTAAAGTCCCCTTTGACTACCACCCCTAATTCCAGTTTCCTGGGTTTTTTTCTTTTGTTTTGTTTGCATATGTGATGGAAACTTTGTGAATTGCTTACAATGGGAATTATACCAAGGAACTCAAAATCAGGCTACTTGGAACAGTAATAAATTTACTATCTCAATATTCTCATCCACACATTTCTCAGTACAGTGCAGTCAGTATGAGCAAGGGCCAGAAATTGTTCTTGCCAAGGTCACCAATGTTCTAATAACCAGATCCAGCTGGTTCTTTTTGGTCTTTATCTCAGTGTTTCTGTGGCTCTATGAATTTAGCTATTTCCTGACTAATGTTGAATTACTCGACAAATACTTTGTTTCTCTGGGGACTGGGTATTCTTCACTTTGCCATGTCTTGTTAACAGGAGGTTGTATCTATTTTTTCTCTTCCTTTGTCTCTCAACTCCATACTTGATTTCACCTTCATACTACTAACACATAACACTAATACTGTCTTCTGTCACTGGATCTTAGAGAGTATTTTGCCTCTGGAAGTTAGTTGTTCTAACTGATTAGCAGTATGTGACTTCTCTCTACAAAGCACTGTACTCATAGTTCTAATGGACTGTTTTTCACTCCTGGTTTGCTTTGTTCAAGGACTAATGTTACGACGTTTTCACAATCGGATCTAGAGCAGCAGAAGCAAAAATATCTGAGAAGTGTCATTGCTCATATAGAGGACTCGAACCAAGGTAACATGGTAACCAAAGAATGGCATGTAAAAGATGTGATGGGACTTTTTTTTCCAGTGGAATATAGTTTAAACTGGGAGGTTTTTTTTTTTTTTTAATAATTTTTATTTATTTATTTTTTTCCCCCAAAGCCCCAGCAGATAGTTGTATGTCATAGTTGCACATCCCTCTAGTTGCTGTATGTGGGACGCGGCCTCAGCATGGCCGGAGAAGTGGTGCGCCGGTGCGCGCCCGCGATGCGAACCTGGGCCGCCAGCAGCGGAGCGCGCGCACTTAACCGCTAAGCCACGGGGCTGGCCCCCATAGTTTAAACTGGGAGATTGTTTTGAATTTTCTTTAATTGGTGAGAAGGATAACCTCCTTACCCAAAGATTTTCACTTCAAGGGATTGCCTAACCTGATAATCCTCAAAGTGGTTTGGCTGACCAGTATTAGAGAGGAGTCTAAGGAGACTCATACTAATACATGAAGAGTGCCTCCCCTGTGCTTGAGGGCTGTAACCAGACTTGTACTTTTTTGCTGGGGATTTTCTGTCTGAAAAATAGTAGAAGTGGATGACCAGGTGCTGCTTAGTAATCATTGGGTTTTTATTTGGAATTACTTATTTTCTCTGTTGCCTTCAGCATTTAAATGTAAAAAGCAGGCATTTCAAATACCATCGTGCATCTTGGCATCTAAATAAAAGCTCTTGAAAGGCTTTGACTACCTTCCAGATCCTTCCAGTTGAGTTCTCTCTGCTTCATTAAAAGCTATTGCAAACCAAAATGGCTAGATTCTTTCTCCAGCCCTCAAGAGACTATAGTCCAGGTTATCATTTATTCTGAACTATTGGCTGATGGGAAAACTCCTAAAGGGAAACTTGTGGGCTGTACTGAAGGTGCAGAGGTTAGAGATACTGATTAAAGAATTTCTTCTCATAAAGATCACTCCATATTCTGTCATCTTTAGCTTCTTTCTTTATTCATTCAGCACACCTTTCTCAAGTACTTTCAGTGGTGCTAGGTTTGAAGATTAGGGATTGGAAATATAAAGAGGAGTAAGATAGGGTCTTGGCTTTCTGGGAATTGGTAGTCTAGAGAAGGAAAAGATAATTACACCACAATATTGATTAGTGCTCTAATAGAATTTCAGTCGTGTGCCGCGTAACGACATTTCGGTCAACAATGGACCACATGTACAACAGTGGTCCCATAAGATTAGTACCACATAGCCTAGGAATGTAGTAGGCTATACCATCTAGGTTTGTGAAAATACATTCTATGATGTTCGCACTATGATGCATTTCTCAGAATGTATCCGCATCATTAAGTGATGCATGACTGTATGTATAAAGTGCGGTAGGAGCAGGGAAGGAGCCCTTCTGTTTGTGTTTGGGGAGAGTGGAGGATGGAGGCTGCCCTAGGTGGGCTCCACAGAGAAGATAATTATTTCAATTATGCTAAGATCTATTGTAAATCACTAGGGAGGGTTTGAGGGGGATTTTTGGCTGAAGATTGAAGAACACTCCCCTTTCTTTGACAAATCTTGAATTATTTAGTAGTTTTCTGTTTGTTATAAGGCTATGAGTGAAAGGTTTAGAACTCTGAGACATCAGCCAGAAGAATTTTTTATTCCAGGTCCTTTAATTTTTTTACTCAAAGATTTCTTTAAGCCGTCAAATACTTCTTGTACTGATTGTTCAGCCCTCTGCTTGTGAGATCCTTATGCTTGAACTATTTTAAAGGTTTGGTGGAACTAGATACAGTCCTCCCCCGACCCCTCAGATCATTGGAGGGGAAGATTAAAAGAAGTTTGTCTATATTCAACCTCTGTGGAAGAGACTTGTTCATTGCTTTTCCCTCCATGAGATGACTGACTTTCTTTTATAGCCTAGGCAGTTGACACTGATGATATCCATTTACATTTTCCTTTCTCATTTGGGGCATTTAAAAAGAAAATTTCACAAGAAAAGCAATGAGCAGCTGCTCATAGTATAACATCTTTTCCAGTCTCTTCCCCATTTAGCAGTCCCTCTCCCATTTTCTCACAACAATCTATATCCCATGAGGAACAACTGGAACAACTAGTGTAGAGGAAAGGCAGCATACTTTAGTGGTTGGGAGAGTAAAGTCTAGTCTAGAGTTAACTTCTGGATTCGTATCCTATCACCACTGCTTACTGGCTGTGTGACCTTGAGCCAGTAAAAACTCAGTTTTCTCATTTGTAAAATGGGAATAATAAAGAGGCTTATTTAGCCTATGTGAAAATTTTACATGTAAGTACAAGTATAATGCATAGAACAGTACCTAGTCATAGCAACTAACATTTATTTAATACTTAGTATTATTAGCAAGAAAGTGTATCTTTCCATACTGAAGTTTTTATAGCTAAAATAGTATGACATCGTGTTTATTTTTAAATCTCAAAGAAAACCAACCTGGAAAATTAGAGAAAACAACTTTAACAAAATGTTGATAAATGAAGCTGAGTGATGGGTATGTGGGGGTTCATTATACTGTTCTCTACTTTTGTGTATATTTGAAAATTTCCGTAATAAAAGGTTTTTTAAAATGCATCTTTCAGGGGATTCCTTTTTGACATCTAAGAATTTTCAACATTACCAGTTATTCTAAAAATTTCACAGGCCTTCCAGGAACCCAGTGTGATACTAAGTTCTTGTGTCACTTCCCACTGCCCAGTATTTATACATCCAAATTTTAAAGATTTTTATATACCATACTGCAGGGGAGGCAGGAGCAGATTCTTCATCTCCTCTATATATGAATTACAGGGCAGCGAGAAGCAAAAAGAGGGAGCGTAGTGCCTCCTATCCTTCTTTTTGAGATGTTTAGTACTGTTTCACTGTGGAAAAGTATAACTCTTCAGGTTCTTTGTTAGACACAGAGAAATTAGCAGGGGGCAGATTCAAATGTAGTTCCTGCCAATTCAGTTTGAATCCTCTCCATTGGGATAATCATCTTCTTTCAATGTGTATATTATTGATATAGAATATGATAATATAAATCATCCTTCAACTCCATTATTCTAATATAGGTATAGTCTCTTTTTAGTTTAGTGCCAGATGAGTCTTTGATAGCATTTACAAAGAAATACCAACCACTTCCTTCCTGACATCCTAGCTAATGGAAAACGTTATATGGACTTATTTCTTAGAGTAGAAAAGGACCATTAAGATCTTCTCTTTAATCTCCTAATACATAAATCTATTCTTTATATCTTTGCCAAGTGACCATTCAGCCTTTGCTTAGAGTTCTAATAATGTAAAACTCATTAGCTCAAGAAGGCCATTCACTGCTTAGAAAATTCTAATTGTTAGAAAGTTATTCCTTACATTGAGCCGAACTCTGCTTCCCTTTTTCCATTGGTAGTTCCTAGTTCTGCCCTCTAGGATCACAAAAAATTACTACCCTCTTCCAGTTACTTAATGTATTTTAAGGACCTTTCCATGTTAAATATCTCAAAATAAGATTTTTAATGATTACAAAGTATTATACAGTTTATTCCATTGGTTAATTAGGTCATGTCCATTTACATTAGTAATGCTGCAGTGAACATTCTGGTCAATAAATGTTTGTATACAACTCTTATTTCTATAGGATGAATGCCTAAAAGTGGAATTGCTGGGTAAAGTATATAAATATTTTAAAAACCTTTGTTATATGTTACCAGATTGTCCTGCCCCCCCAAAGTTTATTTATTTTTATTGTCACCAATTTGATAGGTAAATTTTAACATATTTTGTTTTAATAGTGAGGTTAAGCATTTTTTATGTTTATTGGAAATTTATGTTTAATCATAATTTCTTAAAATTTCATCTAATATCTAGTTCATATTCCAATTTCCCCAGTTGTCCCCAAAATATCTTCTTGTAAATTGTGGTTTTTTTTTTTTTTTTGTGAGGAAGATCAGCCGTGAGCTAACATCCATGCCAATCCTCTTTTTTTGCTGAGGATGACTGGCCCTGAGCTAATATCCGTGCCCATCTTCCTCCACTTCATGTGGGCCACCGCCACAGCATGGCCTGACAAGCGGTGTGTCGGTGCACGCCCGGGATCTGAGCCCGGGCTGACAGCAGTGGAGTGCATGCACTTAACTGCTACACCACGGGGCTGGGCCCCTCTTGTAAATTGTTAAAACAGGATCTAATCAAAGTTCATGTGTTTAGTTATTGTATCCTTAGTCTCTCTTAATCTAGGTCACTTGTTTTGTAGATTGTCCCACATTCTGAATTGTGTTTGATTGTTTCCTTGTGGTGGTGTTTAACTTGTTCCTCCATCCCCTGTATTTCCTGTAAACTAGAAGTTGGGTCTAGAGGAAGGATGAGATTCAGATTAAGCATTTTTGTCTGGAATAATTCACAGGTACTTTGGTGTATTCATCTTGTATCAAATTAGGAGGCACCACCTAATGATAGGTTGTTCCGCTAATAGTGATTCTAAGTTTGATCACTTTGTTAAAGTGTTAATTGCCATATCGTTCCATTGTAAGGTACATTTTTCCCTTTGTAATTAGTAAGTCATCAGAAGGTAATGCTTTGGTACCATTCTAACATCCTGTTTCACAATTGTTCACTTAATGGTTTGAGCATTCATTGATGATCCTTGCCTGAATCAGCTACTACACAGAGTTGCACAGAAAAAGTTCATTTTCTAAATATATCATGTCTTCTACAATTATTAGCTAGCATTCTTCTATAAAGATTTTTAATTTTTTTTAGTATCACTATTACCTCATGGATTTTTTAAAAAAATCAATGTGTTATAATCAATTATAGTCATTATTCTTTTTGATGCTCAATTTATGCCAAATTTGACCAATGGGAACTCCTTCAAGTGGGCTCCTGTGTCTTCTGGCATGATCCTATTAATCTTTTTTTTTTAATTGTGGTAAAAAAATAACATAAAGTTTATCGTCTTAACCATTTTTAATTGTACACTTCAGTACTGCTAAGTTTATTCATATTATTGTGAAACAGACCTCTAGAACTTTTTTTATCTTGCAAATCTCAAACTCTATACTCATTAAAAAACAACTAGCCTTTTCCCTCTCCCCAAAGCCCCTATTAACCACCATTCTACTTTCTGTTCCTCTGAATTTGACTACTTTAGATACCTCACAGAAGGAGAATCATACAGTACTTGTCTTTTTGTGATTGGCTTATTTCACTTAGCATGATATCCTCATGGTTCATCCATGGTGTAGCATGTGCCAGAATTTCCTTTCTTTTTATGGCTGAATCATATTCCATTGTATGTATATACCACATTTTGTTTATCCATTCATCCTTCAGTGGACATTTGGGTTGTTTCCTCCTCTTGGCTATTATTAATAGTGCTGCTAGGAACATGGGTGTGCTGATATCTCTTCGAGACCTTGCTTTCAGCTCTTTTGGATATGTACCCAGAAGTGAAATTGCTGGATTATATGGTAGTTCTACTTTTAATTTTTTGACCTCTACTTTTTAATTTTTAAACCTCATACTGTTTAACACAGTGGTTGCACTATTTTACAGTCTCACCAACAGTGCCCAAAGGTTCCAGTTTCTCTATATCCCTGCCAACACTTGTTATTTTCTGTTTTCTGGTAGTAGCTATCCTAATGGTTGTTAAATCACTATAGTAGTCCCCCCTTATCCGTGGTTTTGCTTTCTGTGCTTTCAGTTACCCACTGTCAACCTCAGTCTGAAAATATTAAATGGAAAATTCCAGAAATAAACAATTTATAAGTTTTAAATTGCATGCTGTTCTGAGTATCATGATGAAATCTCATGCCGTCCTGCTCCCTCCTGCCCAGGATATGAATCATCCCTTTGTCCATTGTACCCACTTTGTCTACTATATACACGACCTACCTGTTAGTCACTTAGTAGATGTCTTAGTTATCAGATCAACTGTTGCGGCAGTTCAGGTAACCATCGACATCATCATGACTCGATGATTCTCCTTCTGATGTATCCTCAGAAGGTCAGTAGTAGCCTAATGCTACATCACAATGCAAACCTCATTCACCTCACTTCATCTCCTCATGGAGGCATTGTTATCATCTCAAATCTTCACAAGAAGAAGGGTGCATACAGTACAACAAGATATTTTGAGAGAGAGAGACCATGTTCATATAACTTGTATTACAGTATATTGTTGTAATTGCTCTATTTTATTATTAGTTACTGTTGTTAATCTCATACTTTGCCTAATTTATAAATTAAACTTTATCATAGGCATGTATGGATAGGAAAAAACATCGTATATATAGGGTTGGGTACTATCTGCAGTTTCAGGCATCCACTGGGGGTCTTGGAATGTATCCCCCTCAGATAAGGGGGGTCTACCATATTGATTGTATTACAGCTAATCAAATATTGTTCACTGGAAAGCCAAGTAGTATACTATGGTTTCATTGTCTTTCTTGAATTATTTGTTTTTCTGGAGTTGTTAATTATCTCACTTTTTTTTTAAACTACAAATGAATTTATTCTTAAATTTTTTACAAATGCAGTTGTTCCCCTGTCTTCCCTGAAAATGCTCAGACATACCCCGTAATCTGTTAATTCTTTTCTTATTTTTTTCTGGAGCCTTCTTCCTAGAGCCTTATGTTCTTTTTTTCCAGTCTGCACTGGTTATTCTCTAGGCCTGCTACGGAGCTGTCATCTTGGTATTTCCCTTTGCCGCCCTCCTGGATTGAATCCTGTTTCCTGGATCTCATTTCTTTTTTTTTTTTAAACTTCTTTTTTTTTTTTTTTTTAATTTTATTTATTTATTTTTTCCCCCAAAACCCCAGTAGATAGTTGTATGTCATAGCTGCACATCCTTCCAGTCACTGCATGTGGGACATGGCCTCAGCATGGCGGGAGAAGCGGTGCGTCGGTGCGCACCCGGGACCCGAACCCGGGCCACCAGCAGCGGAGCGCGTGCACTCAACCGCTAAGCCACGGGGCCGGCCCTGGATCTCATTTCTTCCTCTTTCTTCTTTTTTTTTTTGGTGAGGAAGATCGGCCCTGGGCTAACACCTCTTGCCAATCCTCCTCTTTTTGCTTGAGGAAGATTGGCCCTGAGCTAACATCTGTGCCAGTCTTCCTCTATTTTGTATGTGGGTTACCACCACAGCATGGCTGATGAGTGGTGTAGGTTTGCGCCTGGAATCTGAACCTGTGAACCCGGGCCGCTGAAGCAGAGTGTGCCAAACTTAACCACTACGCCACTGGGCTGGCTCCTCTTCCTCTTTCCTGATGTTTTGTTTTAGTGGAGTACATCCTCAGAACTTCTAAGAAAGGGTGCATAGGAGATACATTTGGGAAGCCCCTCCATATCTGTAAATGTCTTTATTCTATCCTCATACTTGATTGATAGTTTGATAAAGAATTCTAAATTGAAAAATCATTTTTCCTCAGAATTTTGAAGGCATCCATCCAGTGTTGCTGTTAAGAAGTCTGTTGTCAATTTAATTTTTATTCCTTTGTATGTGACCTTTCTTTTTCTCTCCGGAAGTTCTTAGTCTTCTCTTTATCCATTGTATTCTGAAAATTTGTACTAATTATTGAGATGTCTTGGTGCAGGTCTTTCTTTTTCTTTTTCCCTCCATTCTTTATAGTAGGTACTTAGTGGGCCTTTTAATCTGGGCATACATCTCTCAGTTATGAGAATTTCTTATATTTCTTTGATAATTGTTTCCCTCCTGTATAATCTGTTCTCTGTTTAAGGAACTCCTAATAGTTAGATATTGAATTTCCAAGATTTGATCTTCTATATCTCTTATCTTTTCTCTCTTTATTTTGCCTCTGTCTCTTTATTCTGCTTTCCAGGATATTTACTATCTTTTTGTTCACTTTATTTTTACATTCACATTTATGATTTCCAAGAGGTCTTTCCGGTTTTGTTACCTTTTCATATCATGTTGTTCTTATTTTATGAATTTATTTATTATCTGTCCCAAGATAATTTTTCTGTTTTGAGTTACAATTGATATACATTAAATTGCACAAATTTAAAGTATACAATTTGTTGAGTTTTGACTTATGTATACACCCATGAAACTATCATTGCAATTAAGATAAACGTACCACACCAAAAAGTTTCTTTGTGCCACTTTGTAATTCCTCCCTCTGTGTTTCCTTGCTCCCTCCAGTCCCCAGGCAACCACTGATCTGCTGTCATTATAGATTAGTTTGTAATTTCTAGAGTTTTATATAAATGGAATCATACAGTATATACTCTTTGGAGGCTGGCTTCTTTCTCAAAGCATAATTATTTTGAAATTCATCGTTTTGTTGGTAGTTTATTGCTTTTTATTCCTGAATAGTATTCCATTATATAGATATACCACAATTTGTGTATCTATTCACCTACTGATAGGCATTTAGGTTGTTTCTAACTGGCTATTACAGATAAAGCTGTTATGAACATTCATACACAAATCTTTGTATAGATATGCTTTCATGTCTCTTCAGTAAATATCTAAGAGTAAAATGACTGGGTCATATGGTAGGTATATATTTAACTTTTTAAGAAACTACCAGGGGCTGGCCTGGTGGTCTAGTGGTTAAGTTCATGCAGTCTGCTTTGGCAGCTCAGGTTCGTGGGTTCGGATCCCGGGCACAGGCCTATACCACTCGTCAGTCATACTGTGGTGGCAGCCCACATACAAAATGGAGGAAGATTGGCACAGATATTAGCTCAGGGCAAATCTCCCTCAACAACAACAAGAAAATAAAAATAAAAATAAATAAATGGTAAAAAAAAAAAAAAAAAAAAAAAGAAACTACCAAACTGTTTTCCAAAGTGGTCGTACTATCTTATATTCCCTCCAGCAGTGTAGGAATTCCCGTTGCTCCCATCCTTACCAAGGATTGTTCATTGGTAATATATTGAAATTTAGTTGATTCTTTTACATTGAGCTTATATTCTGCAGCCTTGCTAAATTCACTTATTAGTTTTGGTACCTTTTTTGTAGATTCCATCAGTTTCTACATATACAGTCATGTCATCAGCAAATAAAGACATTTTTACTTGTTCCTTTCCAATGTGGCTGCCGTTTATTTACTTTTCTTGCCATATTGGCACTGGCTAGGACCTTCAGTTTAATGTTGAATACAAGTAATACAAGTAACTTGTTGCTGATCTTAGAAGGAGAACGTTTAGTCTCCCACTGTTAACGATTATGTTAGCTATAGGTGTCCCTTGAATACCCTTTATCAACTTGAGGACGTTTCCTCCTATTTCTAATTTTAGAGTTTTTATTAGAAATGGATATTGGATTTTGTTAAATACTTTCTCTGCATCTATTGAGATGATCGTAGTAAACTGACACAGTCAGCCTGCTATGTTTATCTGAGAGTATGCCTTGACTTTTTTTTTTAAATCAACTTTATTGAGGTATACTTTACATGCAATAAAATGCACCCATTTTAAGTGTACATTGTGGTGAGTTTTGAACAATTTATATACCTGTGAAATCATGACAACAATCAAAATTCATAGAACACTCCCACCATCCCAAAAATTTCCCTTGTGTTCCATCCCAGTCAGTGTGTCCCTGCCCCCACCCCAGTCCTAGGAAAGCACTAATTTCTTTTTGGTCACTATAGATCACATTTGTCTTTTCTAGAGTTTCATATAAACAGAATCATGCAGTAGGTGCTCTTTTGTGTTTGGCTTCTTTTACTTGCAATAATTTTTAAAATATTCATCCATGTTGTTGCATGTATCAATAGTTCTATACTTTTACTGACTAGATTAAAACATACCACAGTTTAATCTAGTCACATGTTGATGGACATTTGTGTTCCTAGTTTTTGGCTATTATGCATAAAGCATCTCTGAACATTCATATATGGGTTTTTGTGAGGATGTGTGGTTTCATTTCTCTAGGGTAAATAATTAAGAGTGGAATTGCTAAGTCATATAGTAAGTGTTTTTTTAACTTTATGACAAACCGCCAAACTGTTTTCCAAAGTGATTATACTATTTTTTGTGGCTTTTGTAAGGCAAAGGCTTGGGTTCTTTTTTTTGTATATGGATATCTAGTTCTTCTAGCACCGTTTCTTGAGAAGATTATCCTTTCTATGGGTTTATTTCTGAATTCTATATTCTGTTCCATTGATATATATATGTCTATTCTTATGCCAATATTACACTGTCTTGATTGTAACTTTGTAGTAAGTCTTGAAATTGTTTTGGTCTTTTGGATTTCCATAGTTTTTTTTTTTTAAATCATCTTCTGCTTGTCAATTTGTTAAAAAATACCTGTTGGGTCTTTCATTGGGATTGTATTGAATCTGTAGATCAGTCTACGGCCATACCACCCTGAACGCGCCCGATCTCGTCTGAATCTGTAGATCAGTTTGGGGAGAACTGACATGATAACAATATTGAGCCTTCCAATTCATGAACAGGATATATTTCTCCATTTATTTATGTCGTCTTTAATTTCTCTCAGCAGTGTTGTGTAGTATTTATTGTACAGATTTTGTACATATTTGGTTAATTCATTCATAAGTTTCTTATGCTTTTTTATGGTATTATAAATGGTAATTTTTAAATTTTCAATTTCCAACTGGTCATTGCTAGCATACAGGTATACAATTGATTTTTTTTTTTTCAAGATTTTATTTATTTATTTTTTTCCCCCCAAAGCCCCAGTAGCTAGTTGTATGTCATAGCTGCACATCCTTCTAGTTGCTGTATGTGGGACGCGGCCTCAGCATGGCCAGAGAAGCAGTGCCTCGGTGCGCGCCCGGGATCCGAACCCGGGCCGCCAGCAGCGGAGCACGCGCACTTAACCTCTAAGCCACGGGGCCAGCCTACAATTGATTTTTATATGTTGACCTTATGCCCTACAACCATGCTAAATTTTCCTGTTTTGTTAAATTTTTAATTGACCCCTTAGAATTTTCTATGTTAACATGATAATATTATCTGCAAATAAGGACAGTTTATTTCTTCCTTTCCAATCTAGAAGACTTTTATTTCTTTTTCTTGGTTTACTGCACTGGTTAGGACCTCTAGTATATTAAGTATGATATTAGCTGTAGGTTTATCATATATGCCCTTTATGGAGTGAGGCAGTTGACCTTCTGTTTGTAGTTTGGTGAGAGTTTTTATCATGAATGAGTGGTGAATTTTGTCAAATGAATTTTCTGCATTTATTTAGAAGGTCATATGGTGTTTCTCCTTTATTCTGTAATATGGTGTATTACATATATTGAGTTTTTGACTATTAGGCCAACTTACATTCCTGGGATAAATTCACTTGGTCTTGATGAATTATCCTGTATTTAATTTGTGAATATTTTTAAGGATTTTTATGTCTTGTTCATGAGGAATATTGGTCTTTAGTTTTTCTTGTATTGTCCTCCTCTGGTTTAAGTATCATGGTAATGCCGGCTTCATAAAATGAGTTGGGAATTGTTTTCTCCTCTGTATTCTCAGTTTGTGTAGGGTTGGTATCATTTCTTCCTTTAAATTTTGGATAGAGTTTACCGATGAAGCTGTCTGAGCCTGGAGTTTTCTTTTCTGCAAGGTTTCTAACTACAGATGTAATAGATATAGGGCTTTTGAGAATTTCTTTATCTTCTTGAGTCCATTTTGGTAATTTGTATCTTACAAGGAATTTGTGCCTTTTATCTAAGTTGATGAGTTCATTGGCATAAAATTATTCACAATATTCCCTTATTCCTTTAATTACTATAGGCTCTGTAGTGATGGTCACTGCTTCATAATACAGGTAATTTGCCTTTTTTTCTTGCACAATCTAAAGATTTATCGATTTTATTGATTTTTTTCCCCTAAAGTAGGTTTTTAGTTTCATATTTCTGTATTGTTTTTGGCTATTATTTTGTCTTTTTCTTCACTTAATGCTTATTATTTCTTTTCTCCCACTTACTTTGGGTTTAATTTGCTCTTGTACTCTAGCTTTTTAATATGGAACCTTTAATATGGAACCTTTCCATTTTCCGTAAGCATTTAAAGCTGCAGGTTTCCCTTTGAGTGCTGCTTAGGTGCATCCCACAAATTTTGATGTTATGTTTTCATTTTCATTTGGTTCAAAGCAATTTCTAATTTCCCTTGTGATTTCGTTTTTGACCTATGGGTTACTTAGAAGTATGTTGCTTAATTTCCAAATATTTGGGAGTTTTCAGCTATCTTCCTATTATTAATTTCTAGTTTAATTCTGTTGTAGTCAGAGAATATACTCAGTATGATTTCAATCCCGTTAAATATACTGAGACTGACTTTATATTCCAGCATATAGTCTATCTTGGTGAATGTTCCATGTTCACTTGAAATTGTATATTCTCATGTTGGTGGAGCATTCTATAAATTTCAGTGAGGTTTTGTTGGTTGATGGTGTTGTTCGATTTTATATCCTTACAGATTTTCTTACTAAAAGAGGAGTGTTCATATCTCCAATTCTTTTTTTTTTTTTTTTTTTGGTGAGGAAGATCAGCCCTGAGCTAACATCCATGCCAATCCTCTTCTTTTTGTTGAGGAAGACCAGCCCTGAGCTAACATCTATTGCCAATCCTCCTTCTTTTTTTTTTTTCCCCTTTTTCTCCCCAAAGCCCCAGTAGATAGTTGTATGTCATAGTTGCACATCCTTCTATGTGCTGTATGTGGGACGCCGCCCCAGCATGGCTGGACAAGTGGTGCGTCAGTGCGCGCCCGGGATCCGAACTCGGGCCACCAGCAGCAGAGCGTGCACACTTAACGGCTAAGCCATGGGGCCAGCCCCATATCTCCAATTCTAATTGTGGATTTTTCTGTTTGTCCTTTCAGTTCTGTCAATTTTGCCTCGTGTATTTTGAAACTCTGCTATTGGATGCATACACATTTAGGAATATTATATCCTCATGATATATTGACCCCTTTATCATTTGGAACTGTCTGTTTTTACTCTTCGTAATATTCTTTGTTTTGGTGTCTACTTTGATATTAATATAGCCATTCCAGCTTTCTTTTCACTAGTGTTTGCATGATATGTTTTCTTCATCCTTTTACTTTTAACCTATCTATATCTTTATGTTTAAAGTGGATGTCTTATAGACAGCACATAGTTGGGTCTTGGTTTTTTTCTTCCAGTCTCACAGTCTCAGTCTTTTAATTCAAGTGTTAGTCCAATCACATTTAATGTAATATCAATATGGTTGGATTTAAATCTACCATCTTGCTACTTGTTTTCTTTTTGTCTATCTATGTTTCTTCTTTCATCTTTTCCTGGCCTTTTTTTTGTATTTTTTAGTATTCCATTTTGTCTCCATGCTTGACTTACTACCTTTGCTTCTTTGTTTTATTTTTGGTGGTTGCTCTAGGGTAGTAGTTCTCAAAGGTTTTGGTCTCAGGACCAATTTACATTCTTACGGATTATTCATACTATTAAAAATTGAGGACCCCAAAGTGTTTTGTTCATGTGGGTTATATCTATCTATATTCAAACCATATTAAAAGTTAGAACTGATAAATAGTTAAAATTTTTATTAATATATTTTAAAATAACAGTAGGGCTGGCCCCGTGGCTTAGTGGTTAAGTGTGCACACTCTGCTGCTGGTGGCCTGGGTTTGGATCTCGGGAGCACACCGACGCACTGCTTCTCCGGCCATGCTGAGGCTGCGTCCCACATACAGCAAGTAGAGGGATGTGCAGCTATGGCATACAACTATCTACTGGGGCTTTAGGGGGAAAAAAATAAATAAATAAAATTAAAAAAAAAAAAAAGAACTTAAAAAAAAAACAACTTATTGCATGTTAACATAAATAACATGTTTTTATTAAAAATAACTATATTTTCCAAAACAAAACCAAAAATTTAGAGAGAAGAATGGCATTGATTTACATTTTTACAAAACTCTTTTAATGTCTGGCTTAATAGAAGACTGCTAGATTCCCATATGTGGTTCTACATTCCATGTCATGTCATGTAGCCTCTTGAAAAAACTTCCGTACATTTTTGAGAGAATGCAAGTGGAAAAGCCAAGTACATCTTAGTGTTGTTATGAAAATAGTTTTAACCCTGTGAAGCCTCAGAAGGGTGTTGAGGACTCCCAGGGATCCTTGGAGACACTTTGAAAACCATTGCTGTATAGTTTACAATATGGATCTTGTTTTTTTGTGTGAGGAAGATTGGCCCTGAGCTAACATCTGCCAATCCTCTTTTTTTTTTTTTTTTTTTTTTTTTTTGCTGAGGAAGACAGGCCCTGGGCTAACATCCATGCCCATCTTCCTCTACTTTATATGGGACGCTGCCACAGCATGGCTTGACAAGCGGTGCCTCGGTGCGCGCCTGGGATCTGAACCGGCGAACCCCAGGCCGCCACAGCGGAGCGCAGCACTTAACTGCTTGCGCCACCGGGCCGGCCCTACAATATGGATCTTTAACTTGTCAGTCTGCCTTCAGATAATGTACCACTTAACATATAATTGAAGGCCCTAACAACAGTATACTTCGAAATCTCCATTCTGTTTTTGTTATTTTCATGTTTTACATATACATATATTTTAAACCCTTGAATACATTATTTTTACTTTAAACAGTCAGTTATCTTTTAAGGACATTTTTTAAATGAAAAGAATAGTCTTTTAATTTTTTTTAATTTATTTATAAAACCCATAAGCAGTAGAAATAAATCTAACAAAAGCGTGCAAGATCTTTTTTTTTTCCCCCCAAAGCCCCAGTAGATAGTTGTATGTCATAGCTGCACATCCTTCTAGTTGCTGTATGTGGGACGCGGCCTCAGCATGGCCGGAGAAGCGGTGTGTTGGTGCGCACCCGGGATCCGAACCCAGGCCACGAGCAGCGGAGCGTGCGCACTTAACTGCTAAGCCACAGGGGCCGGCCAAAAGAATAGTCTTGTATATTTATTCACATATTTACCATTTCCAGTGCTCTTGATTCCTTTCCATCTGGTATTTTCATTTTTCCTGATGAACTCCTTTTAGTTTCTTACAAAAGGTGCAGGTCTGCTTTTGTTTATTTACAAAGTGTTTGTTTTGCCTTCATTTAAAAAAACCTTTTAGGGGCCGGCCCCGTGGCTTAGCGGTTAAGTGCGCACGCTACGCTCCTGGCGGCCCAGGTTCGGATCCCGGGCGCGCTCCGACGCACCACTACTCTGGCCATGCTGAGGCCGCGTCCCACATACAGCAACTAGAGGGAAGTGCAACTATGACATACAACTATCTACTGGGGCTTTGGGGGAAAAAGGAGGAGGATTGGCAATAGATCTTAGCTCAGAGCTGGTCTTGCTCAGCAAAAAGAGGAGGATTAGCATGGATGTTAGCTCAGGGCTGATCTTCCTCACACACACACACACACACGAAAACTTTTTATTTTGAAAAATCATAGACTCATAGACTCATAAGAAGTTTCAAGACTCACTTCAGTTGTTTCTCTTCCCTCAGGGATCACACTTCTGAGCAGTGTGAAAATAGTTGTTTTGCCGTTTCTAGTTGCTTACAATGGGAGGTAGGCCCATTCATCGTGACTAGAAGTGAAAGTCTCTGCTTTGATTTTTACTGAAGATCATAAGCAGCAATGGTGATGTAAATTCTGATTCTGCATTTGCCATTGCTGTTGAGGACATTCACATGTCACTCAATATCCCCTATATAATCACTTCAGAAATGAGTTACATGATAATTCCTGTTTCTTTCTTTCGCTTTTTTGCCTTGTCTGTAAGGAAAAGCAGCTAAGATTTGTACTATATCGTTGCAATTTTGTTGACCTAGAGGTGACACATTTGCTTTCTTGCTTTCTACTTAATCTCTTTTTCCTTTTTATTCCTATTTCATTCATCTATTTGTAAAAGCAGTGGCCTACACCCCTATAGCACATTTTTTCCCTTCCTTCCCTCTTCATTCCCTCCCTGTATTAGGTATTTTTTTGATTGCATGAGATAGAGACATTGTGATTGCCTTTAAGTAACTGAGTTTAAGGATTTACAGGAAAAGATGAAGATTAGATGCTCAACAACATAGCCAGGCCTCAAAGTAGAAAGAATTAGCCATAGAGCCAGGCCCTCTCAAAAATGGGTGCCTTTGTTCCCTATTCAGGTTTCCCCACTGATTTAGTGATTCTCATACTTCTAATCTTATCTGTCTCTCTGACCAGTTCTTCTTTTGCTCTCTATTAGCTATCTCAAGTGTCTTGTTTCTCCTAGAGCCCTGCCTGTGTGCTGTTCTCATTACCAAAGTTCACATTCACATTCCAAAGGAGAGTATCTGATTGATTCACTTAATGACCTGTTGGTGCCATGGGAGCTCTTAGGTCATTAGCCAGCTGAGAGATTCTCTGTTCTTGGGTCATGTGCCACACTTGATTGAGTAGGGTCATGTGGTACAGAGTATGGTGACATATAAAACCTGTCAGAAGGGCCATTGGCATAGCAAGCACTCAGCATTATCATTCCTCCTCCTTTATAACAATTGATTCACTTTTATCTTACTAAAGACAGTTATTAGACTGGATTTTCCCCCAAACTAGTCATCTACATATTTATAGATTAAAGTTTAGATGAATTGCTGATCTCATTCTTGAAATGTTGCGTTTTTTTCCTCTTAATTTCATTCTTAGCCCAAAACAAGGAACAGCCTTTACACCTTTTAGCCACAACTTAAAATAAACCCATGGTACTGATTGTTGGTCCAAGAAAGCCCATCTGTTAGAGACTATGAAGAGAAGAGAAAATTCAGATATTTCCATTCTTGTAGCATCTCTAAATTTGGAGGAAGAAGAGATTGCAGCTATGAGCTGAAATAAGGTTTTTTGATTATTAGCCCCACATGGGTTTGAATCCTGGCTTTCCAATTTCCTAGAAGATAGATGAGTATCTTTTCTAAGCTTCAATTTACTCATGAATAAAATGGAGTTTATGGGATTTGCCTCATGTGGTTGTTAGGACTAAATCATAGGATACATGCAAAGCACTTAGCAAAGTGCCTGGCACATAAAACATGCTTGATAAATGTTAGCTCCCGTTATCTCTAGATCATTAAGTCTGATTAATAATAAAGGTTACCGTAGTACATCAGTAAGTTCTTTGTGCTAATGAAAACTAACACTTCTTGGTACACGAGCTAAGACCTAATTATTGAGCCACTGTTTACTCAGTGCTGTGCCAGGTACCAACTGGGTATACAAGAGACATTGTGATATGATTCTTGCTTTCTAATCCCCACTATGAAATGTTAGTCCCAGAAAAATTGTTAAGGAAACTCACATTATGATGGTATTATACTGTTGGAATTTGGGTGTATGACCTTGGACAAATTACTTCTCTGTTCCTCAGTTTCTTCATCTGTAAAATTAGGAAAATACCTCATAGGATTGTTATAAGGAATAAATAAGTTAATATATGTAAAGCGCATAGGACAGTGCCTGATAAATGGTGCTATATGTAAGTTGCTGCTGCTAGATTATTACTCCTAGCAGTTGAATACTTGAAGCCTCCTTGAGTCTAATCGACCAGTCTTCTTCTTTTAGTTTAAAGTGAAGAGGTTTCTTTGTAGGAGGTTTATAGTGTATCTTTAGTCTCCATCATCAGGACAATTTTATAGAATCTAAGTGGTAAGAGATGAATGAACTGAAGGACATGGTCTACAGGTGTTCTTGTTCCATTTTGAGATTGGACACCAGAATTTCCAAATCTTGCCAGTCCTCCTTTGGTGATGCTTTGGCAGAGAAACTATATCTTGAAATTCTTACAAAGCCGATTTTTTCCTCCCACTGAAACATCCTTTTGTGGGGGCTAGAGGGAGTGGGGTGCTACTGATGTGAAAGTAGGGTACAGAAAAGGCAATTTGAATGGAGAGCTTTGATTTTAGCTTAATAAATCCAGCAGGCAAAGGATTTTCTAATCAAAAGCTACTTCCCTTCTTAAAGGGGAAACTCATTTCTGATTTATATTTCCTTCTCAAGAAGTGAGATTAATATATTTGCTTTCTGTGTTAATGAGATTGAACATCTTACATTATGTTTACTAATCACTTATATTACTTTTGTGAATTACCTGTTTGTATCCTTGACCTCTTTTGTTTTATGAGAAGACTTACCTTTGTAGAATAATTAAACCTTTGCCAAATATGTTTCAGATATATCTTTCATTTCGTCAATTGTCTTTTTTACCCTTGGTTGTGCTTTTTTAACTGCACAGAACCTTTTAATGTAATGAATCTATAAATTTTTCCTGAAAAGTATCATCTCATGGTTAGAGAAGAAATTTCTGCTCAGTGCTATAAAACATGTCATAGTTTATGTGTAGACTGATCCATTTAATAAGCATTTTTCCTTACAAATAGGAAAATTGATTGTCACAGGATTTGAAGAGTCTTTGCAAACTAACATAAGCCTGAGGCTGTAACACCATAATAACAATAGCTACCACTTACGCACACTGTCTGTGTGCCAGGCAATATGCTAGGTCTTTTATGTAGTATATTCCTAATACTCAACTTCAAGCTAAATATTATTATTATCCACATTTCATAGATGAGTAAAGTGGGGCTAGAAGAAGTAAAATGATATGTCCAGGGTCACAGAGCTAGTTAGGGGCTGGATTGGAATTTTAACTCATGTCTGCGTAACTCCAAAGTATGTACTTATTCTACAAAGCTTGGCTTCTTGAGGCTTCAAATAAATTAAATTGGTCCTAAAAGTTAAGTATGTATCTTTTACCACAACTTGAAAAGATGGTCTGTAGCCTAGTTAAACTGCTCTTGGTTCTTGAGAGCATAGTAGATAATAGATAAGGTAATGAGAAATATGTAAACTAGCTGGAAGAAAGGTCTCCACTGTCTAGGGCGGTGGTTCTCAAAAGTGTGGTTCCCAGACCTGCAGCATCAGCATCACTTGGGCCTTCGTTAGAAATGCAGATTCTCAGGTCCCACTCTACAGCTACAGAATCAGAAACTCTGGAGTTGGAGCCCAACAATCTGTTTTATAATACTTCCAGCTGATTATGATGCCTGTTAAAATTTGAGAGCCACTGGTCTAGGGAAACTATTTCATTCTCTGTAACCATAATTGCTGATTTTGTAAGCTTCAGCCTAAGTCTCACCCCTTAAGTGCAAAATTAGCATTACTGAATAGTGGCAAAAGCATGGAATCAAACAGGAGCTAGTTTTGAGTCCACTTTAATAAGCATTTAAGGCAAGTTCACCTCCCTAAGCCACAGTTTCCCATCTCTAAAATGATGTTAATAACATCTATCTCCATATAACATTTTTTTAGAATTAAGTAAGGTATGTGTAAAGTGCCTTATACCTTGCCAGGCTCTCACATGTTGGAGAAATTTCCTCCAGCAATTTTTCTTGTTTAGCAAAAAGAACCCATCCGCCTTCTAGTCTCAGCTTCTCTTGTTTCTTGAATCTATTTTGCTGTCTTGTATCTCTGGGTCTTTGTATTAGCTATTTCTCTTGGACACCCCCACCTCCCACCCCTCTTTACCTCACTAACTTCTATACATTCCTGCTTATAGTCTACTTCCCCTGGAGGGGGCTTTCTCTAACCCCCACTCCCCAGTCTCTGTGCTCACATAGCACCCTGTATTCTTCCTGTCAACTGCACTTATCACAAGTTTGGCAATTGCCTGTGTCCTTTATAAACTTCATTGAGGTACAGTGCCTTGTCTAATGCTGTATTCTAGGGACAAGTAAAGTTCCTCACACATTGTAGGAACTAATAAATGTTGAATGAATGAATAGTGACTGTCATTATTGCCTCCTCCTCCTCCTCCTCCTCCTCCTCCTCCTCATCATCATCATTATCCAAGATTGGCAAGCTCCCCTCTCTGGCTTGTCGTTTTTGTGCTGACTGCTTGTGATAATCATAAATTAGATAGTATTAGGACCAGTGCCTGTTTTCTCTTTCCCTGAAAGCACATGCTTTGACGTAGGCTGACATGGTAGTTCACTGAGCTGCTTCCTAATCACTGATCCCTCTGTATCACAGGTATGCTGGGGGAGCTGCATGCCTTGGTGGATCAAGTTCATATGCAGGACCCAAAATGGCAGCATCCTTCAGACCTCACCATGCGGTGAGTGGGTAATTATAAGAAAGAGGAAAAGGGTAGAATTTGGCTGCAGGAGGGATGTGGTGGGGAGTTGGGGGTTGTGATTGTTGTTTAATTCCAGGGGTAGAAAAAGAAGTTATACAGTATAATAGAATAAGAACTGGACTGAAATTCAGGAAACCTGCGTTCTAATACTAGCTTTGCAATTTTTAACTAACTATATGATTTTGGTCAAGTCACTTCACTGGCCCTCACATCAGTAAAATTAAGATGATGGACTAATTGATGTCAAAGGGCCTTTCTAGTTCTGAGATTTTCTGGATTCTTGATGCAGTGTGATTTTACAGATTTATTGTTACTTTGATCCAGTTACTCAGAAACCTTGGAGTCATCTTTGACTCTTTTCTCTCTTACCCCATATTCAGTATATTAGCAAATTCTGTAAGCTCTACATACAAAATATATCCAAAACCTGATCATTTCTCATCATCTTCACCTAGATTATTGCAAGTCTCCTAAATGGTCTCACCATTTCTGCCCTTGCCTGTCTACTATTCTCAACTCAGCAGCCAAAGAGATTCTTTTAAAGCATAAGTTGGATTCTCTTATTTGCACAGAATTTTCCAGTGGCTTCCCATTTCACATCTTCCCATCTTCACCATCCCCTGCAAGGGCCTATATGCTTTGGCCTGGGCTTACTTGGTTTTCACCGACCTCTTTTCCTGCTACTCTTTGCCTTGCTCACTCTGCTCTAGTCACACTGGCTTCCTAGCTATTTCTCAGATATGTCAGACATGCTCCCACCTCCAAGGCCTTTACACTTAGTGTTTCCTCTATAGTTGCCAAAATGACGGCAGTTCTCAGAAAGGCAGTGTAGTGTAATGGTTATGAAATAAATTCTGGAGTCAGATGTGAATTTAAATCCAGGCTCTTCTACTTACTCCACTGTGTGACCTTGGGCAAGTTACCTAACCTGAGGCTCAGTTTCCTTACCTGTTCAAGGAGTTAATGAGAGTCCTTTTCTGGGGTAGGATTGTCATTAGCGTTAAATGAGATGAGGTATTTAAAGAATTCAACAAGGACTTTGCATATAGGGCTAGATAAATGTCAGGTACTGTTATAATTATTTTCAACCCTGGCTACTGCTCATAATCACCTTTGGAGATGTCTAAAAATACAGATGTCCAGGCCCTGACTCCAGGGATTCTAAGTCTTTAAGTCTGGGAGGGAGAGGGGGGACCAAGAATCTGTATCTTTAAAAAGCTTCCCAGGTGGCTATTAGGAGCAACTGGAGTTGAGAATGGGATGATGTTATCTCAGAGGGTCCTCTTCAGAACCCTAGCCCAGCATATGACTAAAGGAGACTCTCAAGAAACTTTACTTTGAGTCTGTGCTATTAATGTTTCAGCCTCTGAACTTGCAATGTGATACTCACATGATGATTTACCTTCTCTGGGAATTTTATTCTAATTTTAACTGCTGTGTCCTGAGCAACCTTAAGCAGTGTCAGACAATGAGGTCCGCTTGGAGGTACAGGTCTGATGCAAGCAATGAAATATAGATCCTGTTCTAAGTGTTTCTGGAGGGAGAAAATATTTTTTTCCTACTTAAACATTAGTGTACATTATACATTAGGTTTCTTAGAACGTTTGTGTATATGGCACATATCACCATAATACCTGCATGGGAATTAGGTGGCTTTGAAAGTTGAAAGGAAATAGCACTTATAATGTTATGACTTTCATATAAATAGTATAAAATTTCTAAAATTGTGAGAATCGAAATATAAAATTAATATCCGATTTCCAAAAGTAATGATATTCTTAAAATAGTTGTCTTGGCCTTTTTTGTATACAAATAGCCATTCTAGCTGAAACCCTAGCATCTTTCCTGTTTTTATTTTCCCTCTTTCCTGATAGAAACTACGCCCGGAAACGACAGAAACCTCTGCAAAGATATAGTCTGACTCAGTGGGTTGACAGGAACATGCGAAGCCACCATCGGTTCCAGCGTCTTTCAGATTTCCGGTCCAGTCCATTTGTCTCACCCCATCAGCAGTGAAGGTCCCTATCCAAGGTCCTGTCCAGAGCAGCATCTCATCTTCTTGTGCTGTTTTGTGCTTTGTAGATTTTGAATTTTATTTTTCACAAGATTTTTATTTAAAGAACTTGTCACCTTTTGGAAATGCCCATTGCTGACTTGAATTTTTTTGTATAAGGTCCTTCCTGTTTGTGTGTGTGTATGTATGTATGTTTTTAAGCAGTGTTAAGTTGATTTAGTTTTTATTTTTTTATTTAAAGTGAAGGTGGCTGCCTCCTGAAAGCCAACATTAAGCCAAAACACTCAGGCTCAAGCAAAACACCCACCTCTATGCAGAGGTAGAGTCTACTTCTGGTGCCCAAAATCTCCTGTAAGGAAGAGATTCTTTATCAGGCTGCAAACCAGTGTTAATTATTGCTGCTGACTTAAAAATGGACACAAGTCACTTCTAACAACCCCTCTTATTTTTTTATTTGAATCTCCGAATACCTGTCAGTATTTTAAAGTTGGTGACCTTTGAAGTAGGATGGAGCAGGACAAAAATCCTGTTGAAAGGACAAATTAAGAGTGTAAATCTTCTCCTTTCTGTACCTACTAGCTGCCTTTATTTTTTTGGCTTTTTTTCATTCTTCATTAAATTGATTTTGCACAATAGTGTTTACAAATCTTACACATCTTAACTCTGACAGAAGACTACTGACTAACCCTTGTTGATTTGTGGTCTTGTGACTGGTCTTGTGATTGTCTTCTCGGCCTTTCTTCAAGGATTTTCCTTGTTTTTCCCCCAGTGACCACTATGCTCCTTAGGGTTCTACCAGTGTTGTCCTGTATCCTGTTAGAAATATATATGCCTCTTAAGAAGAGCCTCCCTGCTGTCTTTATTGACGAGTTGGCCACCCAGAGTCTTGACTGTAGGGGACAGGCCAGAAAGCCAGTGCTATTGAGGTGTCAGTTGGTTTTCAGTTTCATCTACTGAACCCCAACTTCAAGTATGAGTTGATGTGTTGGTCAGTGAGCCTCCATCCTATGGGAGAGACTTTGGAGAGGTACTTTTTTCTCTCCCTTATTAGTTAACAAGAGGTGCCTTTAGACACCCTGGATGTTACCATCTCCTCATTTGGTCAAAACTCGGGTGCAGTTTCACAAAACTGCTCAAGTGGGTCTAATATAGTTGTGATGAAGCTTCCGCACAAAAGCATTACCTGATCTTAAGGTTTGGTGTTTTAATTCAAGTTGACAGACTTTGTGCAGCCATCTTAGTGGATGTCTTAGGAGTTTGTTACTCTCTTTTACAGACACTGCTAGACATCTTTTGGGAGATTTTGCAGTCCGGCATTTGTGCTATTGTTGTTCAGTCTCTGTGAAGGTTGTACATAGTTGCTGTAGCACAGCCTGTGATATTGGGCTAGCTGCATCTGTCTGGTTTTGTTGTTTCATCAGCCCTATCTTTTTATGTGAGTATCCCGTCTTAAATATCCTACCCTGGTTTAGAAACTGACTTGGGAAAAGTTTGGTCATTCAAGCCATCACTAAATTTAGATCGATATCCCCAAATGTTTACTGTTTTTATCCAGTCAAGGATTCTCTTTTTCTTGGACATTTGGTACAGATTCTGGGACCAAAATGCAAAGAAGTTCTGTTGAAAGGCAAGAGTCAAAATCTGTTATTTCAGTTGGCATAATTGGCATTTACTACATAATCACTTTTCCAGGTTTCCCTAAATTAGCTTGATGGAGATAAGCAAACATCCACCTTTGGAACCATAGCATAGTTAAAATTAATTGTAGCTGGAATAACTAGCATTGCAACTGTGTAGTTCCCCACAATAACCCAAGGAGTGAAGGGACAGCATTTTGCTTAGGCAAAAATGTAAGACTCCTGTTCCACTTTCCTGGTACAGGAGGGTTTACATCTGAATGTGTAATGGGAGCATCGCCTTTGCCAAATCAAATGAGTGACGGGTTAACTAGAAAATGTGACGATCACATTTCTTCTATGCTCAAATAATTCTGTTTTTCCAAAGCTTTAGCAGCTTCATTAAATCTGTTGGACAGGGGGAGGAGAGAACTCTTCTCTAGCGGTTAACATGATATTCTTTAAGAAGAAAAGCAAAGCCAAAGAAAACTCATTATCAGGCATGTTTGCCTTAAAGATGGTAGTGGGTAGAATCTGGATTTTAATCATATTTGGTGTTGACCCCTAAGTCTAATATTTCGTGTGGAATTCTTGCCTTATTGTTTTATTTGAGTAAGCATTATGTGCATTTAACTGCCTACCTAGCTTTCTTCATGATGACATTCTCACCACAGGGGTCCTGACAAAGCAGAGTAAAAATGTGCTGTTTACATAGTTTACTTGTAAGTAAAGAGCCTGAAATAACCTGTAGTTTTATATCTAACACAGGCCCTGATTTACTGGAGTTGTTGTCAGGATCGATTATGAAACTGAAGTTTGGTGCCTCCTCTTTATCATGTTTTTTCCCTTGTAGCAGTTGTGTTTAATGTCATTAAAAAGAAATAAAAGTTCTTGTCAGTGGCATATGTGCTGTGGCCGTCTGTTGCGGGCTTTGAAAGAGGGTTCCTCCCTCCTTTGCGTAGGTAGGTTAGTGGGGTTTGGGAGGGGGTGGCAGTTAGTAGAATGTGGTACTGGGGAGGCGAGGGTGAATGCTCCCTGTTCTTTTGAGGGTAAATTACAGTGTTGAGAAAGGCGTTCCAGCAGTTAAGAAATGTTTAAATTGATTGGAATTTGCAGCTACATATAGTGCATGTCAGGAGCCTGATGTACAGAGAGCCTGAAATATCTCTGTGCTGCTGTTTTTGCAGAGGGGGAAGGTGGCTCAGCCCCATCAGACAGGTATTGCCTTGCATTCCTTCCCATGGCTGTGTGGTTGACCACCACCCCCCACCCCCCGCCCCATCTCTGCCTCTCCAGAGCTAGCACTGATTAAGGAAGAAGCCGAGCTATCCTGGGACATTCTCCCTTTGAAAGGGATGTGAAAAACCAGAATTGATAGTACAAAATTGATGGTTGTTCTTAACCCAACTTCTCAGAAGTTGACTGCTCCTAGAACCTGGGGTGAAGTTTGCATAAGTGTGGGTAGCTTTGGGAGATATAGCGTTCCTTAGATCCCTTTTATGAACCAAGCTTCTTAGACTTACCCCTGGGAGCAAGGATAAAAGGGAAGGCAATAATAGCTTATCACCTCTATTAGCCAATGCTTCTAAAATCTCAACTCGTGCTGAGAAAATAAGTAGCAACGTGTTTGGACAGGCTCTCTGTCCTGCTGTTCTATAAGTTTTGTCTAGTATATATTCTATGGTCCAGGCAAAAGGTTCAATATAAATTTGCTAATTACTCAGCTATTTGATATTGTTGTCTGAGTCAGAAGTACTCTTGACCTATACATATCCATTTTGTTCCTGTCAGCTATAGATGATCCTTTGCCCAGTAATTGCTTATTTCCTTTTTAAAAGTGTATTATTGTAGGCATCAAAGGTTCCAGAGACCAGGCTGCATTCTCTGAAATGGTGATGTCCCTTACCCTCAGCTTGTTTTAGGTTATGAAAAAGTGAGGAGGAGGAGGAGGAGAAATGGACCTTCTCTAAAATGAATGGGTTCATTCTCTAACCAGCCTGTTTTGAGCTTTTACAAGAAGAAAAAACCTCAACTAGAAAGCAAGAGTTCCCTGCTTTTCTTCACATCGTCCTGCTTTTCTAAAAGAAAACAATTATTCCTAAGCTGATTCTAGGGTATGCTTGCTTTGTATGCCAGAGCACCTGTCAGGAAAAAAATTTCCACTTGTCACAGGAAGTATCAGCTGGTCAGTGGTGGAATTCCTTAGTGAACAAGCTCCTGCCTTGTCAATCCTCCCCACCTGTCCTCCCCTTAGGACAACTGGAACATGCCATAGACAGAAAATCTAACCCTCCCCGGCACCCATTGAGAAGGGGCTGGAATGTAATCCTTTGGACGACCTTTAAAGAGTCCATGTGATAGTCCTGGAATGTATCATTAAGGAACTATTTGTATACAAAGATCTCCTTCAGCTTAGCTTCAAGAGACATTTGAGGGTTTGGGAATATACTGATGGAGCTTGGTGGGGCTGGATTCGGGGGGTGTCCCATTTATAGAAGCAATTTGTTCTTAGAAGCTACTTCTAAAAAGCAAAATCCAAAAATTGTCAAATAGGTTTAAAGAGGGTGAGAAATAAAATAGAAGTCTGAAAGATCACAGGACTGGAGGGAGGAAATGTTACATATTTCTGTAAGGGTTGAATTAGAGATCTTAAAAGTGGATTATAGGGCCGGCCCCGTGGCTTAGCGGTTAAGTGCGCGTGCTCCGCTGCTGGCAGCCCAGGTTCGGACCCTGGGCGCGCACCAATGCACCGCCTCTCCGGCCATGCTGAGGCCGCGTCCCACATACAGCAACTAGAAGGCTATGCAACTATGACATACAACTATCTACTGGGGCTTTGGGGGGGGAAAATTATAAAAAAAAAAAAAAAGAGGAAAGGACTCCTTCCCCACAGAAACACTCACCAGTCTTTCCTCTCCTCAGACCCTGGGGTTTCCCTCTTGTTGGTGTGAGGAAGCCCCTTGGCTCCTACTCTAGGTGGTGATGGGGTCTGGGAATCCTCTGTTCTCATTCTTTTGTTTATGAGATAGGAAACCAAGGTCCCCCCTCAGAGAAGTAATGAGGTGTTACATGATTACAAGGCAGGGTCTTCTGCCTCTCAGTCCAGCTTTCCTTCCACAAGCCTGCTGTGGTCAAGTAGGTCTCTTAGCCTCAAAGAACTTGCCTGGGCCCTTCCCAAGCTGTGAGGAATATGCAGACCTAAGTGAGTGGTGACCACAAGACCACATCACAAGCCACAGCTGTAGGGTTCTACTGTGCAACTACAGTTGATCCAGGAAAAGCTCAGTTGTTGTAGAACCTGGGGGTTTAGGGAGGTGATTAAAGGGAATGGAGTTTATCTAAGCCAGGAGTATTGTTCACTCCTCTCCCCTCACACCTTATATCCCCAGCTGATGTACTCTAGGCACAGATCAGTTGAAGACAGGACTCTCCCATGAGCAGTGCTCCCTGGACTCCACTGACAGCTTATCTATACCTGATACTGACTTGGGGGCTTCTCCATCATTTGGCACTGGACGGGCACAGAGGGCCTGGGAAGTACCTCTCTGAGGTCGGGCTTATTAGAGTTCTGTGTGCTAATCGATTTCTCACTTTCCCACCCAGCCTCTAAGACTTGCTTTCCTTCTGCTCTCAGAAACTTCCAGAACAGCCTACCCTAAGCCCTGCTCACCTGACATTTTCTTTCCAAGCTCTTGCTGGCTCTGGACAGAAATGTTTGAGGTGCACCATTTACTGGTTTGCTCATGGGCTAATGGCACCATTACTCTACCTTTCAGCCTGCCGTTGGGATCATGACGATGTTCCTTTAACAGCCCAGAACAGCATGCTGTGAATACTGAGCTGCAGCAAGCAGCTTTTGCAGTTCTTCACTCCCCTCCTCCACCCTGTGGAGAAAGAGAACTGCATTCCTTTGGCCAGGGAAAGCACCCAGCCCATGCAGAGGGGAAAACCCTTTGTTTTAAAAACTGAGCACCAGCCTGCATACCTATGCAGTGAGGCAGCCCAAGCTTGATTTGGGGGGGGCCTCAGTAATAGGATGATGGAGCAGCTATTTTCTCCTCCGACACGTGCACCCCCATCTGTTCAAGATTTCCCTTCCAACTCTAGCTTGGCTGGCAGGCATGTCCCTGAGAAGCTGCAGGCCAAAATGGAGAGAGAGAACTGACTTCCTCCTCCACACATCCTGACTTGCTGCCAATTGCCAGAAAAAGAGGGCAACATTTGGGCATTTACCAGAAGACAAGGATGTGCCTTTTCATTTGTCTTTTTATTTTACATTTAAAAAGTGGTTATTGCTCTAACTGGATCAGAGGTAAGGACCTCTCCCCTAAGGAGCCTTGGCCTTGCAGCCCCATTCAGCAGGGATGGAAGTCACAGGACAATGAGTGGAGCCTCATGCCCTCCCATGAGGAAGCCCTTAGTATTGCTGACATCTGCCTTTCACCCTATCTCTCCTCCCTCCTTGTGCTGCCACACTCAGGCAAAGCAGAGTGGTGGCCCACCCAGCCATGAGAGCTCTTGTAGACTGGAAGGAAGGGACGGTCATTGGGTAATGGCTTTCAGCTCTCTGGCTTGGGGGCCGTTGCTCTTATCATTCAGTTCAACAGGTATCCACTGAGCACCTACTGTGCCAGGCTTGTGCCAGGCTTGTGCTAGGCGCAGTCCTCCCGCATGCCCGTCCTTAGCCACCAATGGAAGATGCAGAAGTCCATCTCTTCCCATGCAGGCATTCAGCGGCCATAACTTGTCAGTCCTAGGGAGGAGTCTGCCTTCCCTTATCAAGCACCATTTTTTTTTTTTAACCAGAAAGGGGCAGTGGAGAGAGAGACCTGTCACCTCATACAACTCAGGCTCTAGGGAAGGACATGAGGATCCTGGGTAGCTTTCACAGAACCCTGGATGAGATGGCAAGATATGGAGACCCCAGAAGCCAGGGCTGCTCTGACTGTCCGTGGTGAATGGCTCAGTCCTGCCTTCCAGCAGCTTCCACCCCAGAGTGGGTGATTTAGCAGCCCTCAGGATGTCCCATGTGGACGTACCTTTTCAGTTGTGCAAGCCAGCAATGTTACAACTCCAAGAGAACTTTCTCAAGAAATGGGGCCAATACCTTCCAGGTCTCTTTCCTATTTTGTCTTCTTAAGACCCCAGACTGATGATCTTACAGTCAAAATAAGGGCCAAAGAAGACAGAGGATGTAGGCAACCAGCTCGGGGAATCCCTCTGCCCTCTAGAGTGAAGCCCTTCGATTACGTTTTCCAAAAGTAACAAAACAGATAACATCTTACACGCACGCAAAGTTTTGCATCACACCACAAACAAGTTCTTGATGGCTGGATCCAGAAAAGGCTTGATGGCAGCCATGACCCTGCCAAGCAGGCAGCCCCATGGCTTCCCTGATGGTTCTTGGTCTGAAAGACACAGCTTGAGTCAGTCCAGGTGCTTGTCATCTCCCAGGAGCTTTGCGTATTTTCTCAGGAAGCCAGTCCAGGAGAGGTGAGGAGGCAGAAAGAAGGCTGTGTCTCACGCAGCTTTGCCTTTTCCAGAACAGGGCAAGGCCTTTTAGTTTTGTGGCTTGTTTTTTTTTTTTTGCAGAATTTGGGTTTGTAGTTCAGCCTCCTTCACCAGACTAGGACGGGGAGAGAGGGAGAACTGCAGCTAGCTGTGCCTCCCCCACCACAGTCTTCCCTTTCCCTGTGCCCGTGGACCCGGGGATCGGCAGAGAACAATGAAATCCTTCTCCCTGCAGACAGGCAGTCACGCTTCGATGATGTTCACTGAGAGCTTGTTTGGAAACTGGGAGGAAGAAAATGAGAGAAGCGGCCAGGGCTAATTGAATAGACTCCTTGCAAGGCTGGAAACAGGGAGAGGACACGAGAAAGAACGGAGCAGCAGGCTGCAGCCTAAAAGCCAGGCTCTTGTCTCGTGTGGAAGGAAAGGAGTAGCCCTGCCTGGATGTCTTGTCTCTCTGCCTTCTCAAACCCAGCCTTCGGCCTCACTCACTGAAAAGCCAAGACTAGGTCCTGGGCCCACGGCCCCTGGTTCCCAGTCCACCCCCAGCAGAGCCATCCTGCTGGCTGGTTCTCTCACATCCTGCAGATCTGCCTCTGAGCGCAGCCTCAGCCACTGACATTGTTGAGGTGCTTCTGGAGATGGGGGTTAATAAGAGGCTTCAGGAAAATGCGCCAGGAAGAGAGAAGCCAAGAGAGAGGACGGGTAAGGAGATGGAAGGAGGAGGAAATGTAGAGAGGGCCAGATGTTTGTTGGGTAATCATCGTCAGAACCATGAGATCCTCACACATTCTCTATGTCTGTCTTCTGAGCTGCTCAGAGCAAGCACTGAAAAGGTTTTCATATCTGTTTTACAGAAGAGGAAATGAAGGCACAAAGAGGTGAAGCACCTGAACCCCTGACTCTTGCTGTCTCACCCCAACCAAGAATTCTGCCCTCCCCATTCACTGCCTTTTTTTAAAAAAAAAAACTCCACTGGACCCTGGCACCCTGTAAAAGGAGAGGATCCAAAATCAATTTGCAGTGTCCCCCGTGTCACACAGTGGCCAAGCTTGGCTCTGCCCAGCTGTAGCCATACCAGGCCCTGAGCTGACCCTTCTGCAGTCCAGGGCCTACCAGTGCACAAGCCATGGGGCTGCCCACCAGAGTCCTGCCCTCACCTTGCTGCGGAGAAGACCCCCGCCTTGGTGCTCTGGTGTGCTGGTTTCTGACGCACTCTTGGTTTTTTCCTTGTTGTTATTGGGTTCATTGTCCTTGATAATGTCATACTGGCGGCAGAAGAGGGCGATGACGCCTGGGGGGGACAAGGGAGAGCAGTCAGAGGCCATACCCCAAATCCTTGCCCTCCCGCTTCATTCCCACCAGCACCTGCTGAGCTCCTGTTGGGTACCAAGCTCCAGATGGTCTCTCACCTGCACTACTGCCACAGTCTGCCTCTGGCCTCTGGCTCCTGCGCCACCTGTCCCTTTACCAGCCATCCCCTTCACTGCTGCTGGCTTGATCTTCCTACAACATGCATCGGATCATGTCTCCTCCCTTCCCTTCTTTTAAACCTCAGAAAGCTCCCCTTTTTCCTTTAGGGGGAAATAGAAACAACAGCATTTATGGAGCATGTGCCAGGCCCTGTGCTGTGCACTGACATTTTCTATCTCCCTTAATCCTCACAGCTCTCCAAGGGTACCTGGTATCATCAGCCCCAGGTCAGGAGCGAGGATGCTGATGCAGAGCTTAGACAACTCACTCAAGTTCACGTGGTGGTGAAGCTGGGATGTGGGCCTGCACTCTGCTAAATGTTTATTGCTTTCAGACTGATAATACATGAACATACCATTTTTTGAAAATCACATAGTTATAAGGCAGCCAACTCCAATTCTTGTAGGCGTTTTCCCCATTTTTACCTCTATATTTGATTTATAGTGCTATTTCTTGATCTGTTTTAGATATTATCTGTTGACTTCCCATCATGGTAGATAAAGCGTAACAACTCCTACTTCCTTCCCCATAATCCTAACAAAATTACAGCACAATTTCGGGTTAATTCACTGTGTTTATATTGTGATGATTATGTAAATACTGTCTGTGCCAAGTCTAATAATGCACCATAAGCAAACCTCCTCTTTTGTAAAATCCTTTGTTTTTCCTGCTTTTTTTCAAGTGCCTGTTTTTCTATGTGCCTACGAAACATTTTTTTCCAAACGCTTTTACAGTAGAGCGTGCCCTCTCAACGACCATGCTAATACGGCTTTGGCCTGGGGGTCAAGTCCCTCAAAATGGACTCCAGCTCGCTGTACAGCCTCACTCTCCTTTACTACCCCACTTTCTGCCTTCTCTCTTGGGTCACAGCTGCACTGAGCCAGACGGAGCTTAATTTGTTTCTTGAAGACACCGTGCCCAGAACACCCTTCCTTATTTTGGCTGCCTGGTGAACTCCTATTCATCCTTCAAAGCTCAATTCCCATGTGACCTCCTCTCTCTGTTTTTCCTGATTTCTACTCCTAGCCCCAGAATTAATTCCATCTCCTCCGCTCTCATCACACTGAATTATAGTTAAGTATGGGCCTGGCTTCTACCAGACCGAGTGCCTTGCAAGCACAGGGCTCCTCTTAGTCATGATCGTAGCACCACTCTCTGGAATGGAGTGGCTGTTCAGTAAATGCTGGTTGAATTGAGTACAAAGATGAACTTGGGTCTTTATCCTCAGGGAGCTCACAGGCAAGTGGGAAAAGAGAGACATGAGCCCAACTAACTCGTGTGCTGGGGGCGTTGAGGCACACGATGTGTGGCTGGGGAGGTTTTAGGGAGGCGGTCTCAGAGCAGGGTCTAGAAGGATGAGTGGGTTAAGAGGGTGTCCCAACCCTGAGCTGCCCAGGCCTGAAGCACTTGGAGGCCCAGCGACCTGGAAGAGGGAGGAGAGCCTGCAGCAGCCATGGCCAGAAGGCAAAGGGGCTGTGGATGTGCCCACCCCCAGGAGCCTGCACCGCTCCTGAGGGAGGGGAAGGGCAGGTGCTCCTGTAATCCTAAAAGACAGCGCTCAATGTGCTATTTTTTTGGTGAGGGGTGAGTTAGGGAAGGGATTGGGTCTGGTCCCCAGAGCAGGACTTAGAGACTCCTCACCTCTTCTCTCAGCTGTCTCCAAGCCCCTTACCCTTCGTTTCTGTGAGAGAAGGGGTCTGGTCAGGGTCCTCCATTCCCCAGAGGTTAAGTGAAGAAGGGCTCGGAGGCCGGACTCACCGGCCCACATGAACAGGACCACGACGATGATCAGCACCTCGCCTGTCCGCAGCTGTTGGTTCCTCCCCATCTCCTTCATGGTCACCTCATCTGTGGGGAGAGGGACACTAGGTTCAGGGCTCCTTTCCTCCCCAGCCACTCCTCCAGGGCCAAGCCCAAGAGAGGAAGTGCTCATTTCTATAGGTGCCCACACATCTAAGAAAAAGAGATTCGAGAACTTGCTGACGGCTACTTGGGGTGGAGCGGCTACTTGGGGTGGAGCGACAGGACTCAGTCCACAGTTCAGCGTTTACATACCCATTGTCTTAGGGGACTAGCATGAGCCTCCTCTCTCCCAGGTACTCTTTCACTAGGCAGCAGGGGGCGGGGGGAGCCATGGGGGAGTTACTGCTCTCCTGAGGCCACCCACTGCTTTGGTCCTGAGCACCCCTCACCCCACCCGGTCCCTCCTGACGGTGACCCGGGCCTGCCTTTGTTCTTGGAGGCCATCTTCTCAGCCTCGCGCGGCGTCTTGAAGAGCACTGGCTCGCTAGCTGGACTCTGGCCCTGAATGGAGATGGCCTGCACGTGCACAATGTACTCAGTGTCCTCCTCCAGGTCCCAGAGGGCGCACGAGCGGGTGGTGGTGTTCACCTCCTGGATGAAGCGCAGCATCCGCACGTCCTTCTTCTGCCAAGGCAAAGGCCGGGCCCACTGTTTTCAGTGCCCCGTCCCCCACCCCACGCTGCGGCTTACCCACAGGGTTCACCTGGCTACCTGCTAAACCTTTTACACACAATCTTATTTACGCATCTCATCATCTCCGTGGGACGTATCATTATCTCCATTTTACAGATAAGGAGATTGGTTCAGAGAGGTTAGGGAAGTTGCCCAAGGCCATACACTTAGTGAGAACTGCAGCCAGGTCCCAAACTCAGGTCTGTTTAAGATCAAAACCATGCTCTTAATTCCCAGATTCCAATCAAAGGCTCCCGAGCCCTCTTTCACTGACCGATTCCCTTCTGGGCCCCTCTTTCAAGCCATATGTGCAACTTTCTGCCCATCTTGCTTGCTCCTCTCTCCTCTTTCTGCACCCCTCCTCCCCCATCCACCACTACTACCTGGATGTGTTCTTCCCTCCCAGGGACCCTGGAGGGTTACCTGCTGAGAGATGGCAAATCCGATGACAACCTCGTCCTCCAGGACGTCCCAGCTCACCACCGCAGAGTTGGCCTTGAGGTGCCTGACAGTGACATTCACTGGGGCCGAAGGGCTGTCTGGGGGTGGGGAGGCGCCTGAGCCTCAGCACCCCCTGCTGAGAGGCCCAGCCCACTGTCCCATACATGAGAAAGGGGAACCTGGGGAAGGCCATGCAGTGGGGGAAGGAAGAACCCAGGCCTCCAATGGGGTTGGCACATGGGTCTCAGTTTCCTAGCGGGTTGAAGACCCAGGCCTGAGAGGCCCCAGGCTCCTTGTGTCCAGGGTGGGAGCCCCTGGTGGCCACAGCTGGCCCTACCAGGGGTCCAAGCTAAGGTTGATGGGCCTGGGCCAGGGCCAGATCTAATGGAGGGGTGGTAAGAGGTGAGGGGACAGGCATGGAGGAGACATAGGTGACTTGGGGTTGCAGGAGCTGAAGGTTAGTCTCATGAAAAGCAGTTAAAAGGACTCCCAATCCAGTACTTTTTCCACAGTACTGCCCTGTCAAGTCAGTGACCTTGAGGGAAGGAGAAAGAGCCAGAGGTCGAGAAGAGCCAGGCTTGGGTGAGCCCTGGGATGAGAGCGAGGATCAAGAGAGGAATCCCCAGTATTGTGGTGACCCAGGCAGAACCAGCCTGGAGAAGGGTCTATGTGAGCCTCTTCTCCACTCTCTGCAAGCCCCAAGCGGCCGGTGGGGAGGTGGCAGGGGAAGATGGGTCACTTAGAGTAGGGCCCCTCAGTGGAGTCAAGAGTACAAGGTAGGGCCTTCTGGATGCAGGAAAAGGATGAAAGAGGAGCAGTGAAGAAGGGAGTAGGAGGGAGAGTGATGAGGATGGTGGGGGTCAGGGAAGGAAGAACCTTCCAGGAGAGGAGCAGTGGAGTCACACAAGCCTCTATAGCTCTCCCAACGGGCAGGTACTGCCAGGGGAAGATGGGGGCCTGAGAAGCACCCTTCATCCCACAGATGAGTGGACTCCAGGCCCAAGGGGCTGGGAGACAAAGCCAGACGTGGAGATGGAAAGAGACAGACACAGACAGGTGGTGGCAGACACAGAACCAAAGAACAGACAGTGGGGTATCAGAGACAGACACAGAGACGGAAGCAGAGAGAGCGAGCACTGAGCCACCGAGAGATGGGTGGAGGGAGAGATAAGCGAGGCAGCAGCAGCCAAAGGGACAGAGACAGGGCGTCAGGAGAGGCTGGGGGAGGCTGAGGCCGGGCCCCACAGGGCAGGCCAGACCCTGACTGCACCAGGCTCAGGGGGCCACCCCCACCCACCCCAGCCGGAGGGTGCCAGTCCCCCCCATCCCCCTCACACACGCTCACGCACACTGGGACCCCATCCCGCTCCGAACTGCAGAGTTGGCCTGCAGGGCTTTGGGGACAGGGAGGGAGGCCCAAGGTGGGGGACTGGTGTCCTCAGCTGCTCCCTGGGCCAGAGAAGAGAGCTAGGGCACCTGAGGCAAAGGCCTGGGGTCAGGGGAATGGGATGAGGGGACTGGATCACAAGACCCTAGACGCCAAGGCCAGGCTGGTGGGAAGGAGTTTAGGGGCTGGAGGACGGCTCTGGGGGTCAGGAAGGCAGGGAGGAGGCTGGGGGTGGGGTTAGGGGGGCAGTGAGTAGGGCAGGGACGGGTTCCCCACGGAGCAGGGAAGGGAGCTGACTGCCGAGGCTGGGGCAGGAGAGGAGCCCGCCCGCCGGCCCGCGCCGAGCCCCCCGCCCGGGCCCCCTTACCCGCCTGCACCAGCGCGAGGCAGACGCAGCCCAGCCACAGGCGGAGCGCGGCGCGGGGCGGCCCGGGGGGCATGGCGGCCCCTTCGGCCGGCCGGCCCGGGGCGGCGCAGGGGGACGCGGCTCCGGCGCCCGGCGGCCGCTCGAGCTCGCGCTCCGGCCCGCGGCCCGCCCGGCCCGGCCGCCCCGCGCCGCCCCGCGCCGCCTGCATGTCGGCTCCGCGGACAGCGACTCCCGCGCGGCGGCGGCGGCGGCGGCGGCGGCGGCGGCGGCGGCGGCGGCGGCGTCCACGTCGGGCGCCCGGGGGGCGGGGCGCCCCCGCTGCGGGGAGAGGCGCGGGGGCGGGGTGAGGGGCGGAGGGCGCCCCCACTCCCGCCCCCACTCCCCGATCCGCCCGGGCCGGGGCGCGCCGGGGCTTCGCGGATGGGCGGCTCCCCCTCTCGCCCGTGCAAGCCGGGCTCTCTGCGCCCCACCGTGCTCAGCTCCAGCCTGGCAGCCCCTCTCTCCCCACAGCCCTGACCCGACCCCCTCTCTGCCCTTTCCCAAGAGACAGGGAGGACAAGTGCCACGGAGATGCCCATCTGTGACCCCACCCCACAGCTGACCTCCCCTCCCGCGGCCTGCGAGTCCCCAGCCTCACTCCACCGCACCCGAGGCCTTGCTGGCTGGGGCGGGAGTGGGCAGAGGGAAGTAATCATCGCGGGGCTGGGGCCACTATAGAGTGCTGAGTAGGTGCTGGGGTGCATACAGTCCGTGCTCGGTGTTTACCGTTGGGCCAAGAAGAGGGTCCTCTGACTCACTGGAGGACCTAGCTCTGTGACCCCGGGCCCATCCTTCCCCTTCTGTGGGCCTCCATTTTTATCCCCATAACGAGAGTGACAATGAGGGTCTCCTAGGTGTGCAGAGGGCTTTACTTGCGTTCTGTGGCTTAGTTCTCACTGCGACCCTATAAGGCCTGCTCTGCTGTCCGCATTGTGCACAGGAGGAGAGGGCAGCTTGCAGAGGCTACTTGTCCAAGGACCCAAGGCAGAGCCAGGATTTGAACACAGGCTGATCCGACTCCCAAACCTGTGCTTGCCTGGACTGTCTCCCCATCCAGAGCGAACACACCCACCCTGGGATCCCTGAGATCCTAGCACTTGACTGTGCCAGCTCCTCCCCAGCCGGAGAACAATCTGGAACAATCTCTTCCCAAGAGCAAGGTGAAGGAGGAGTGGCTCCATCCCACCCCACCCCCCTTTTTCCGCCGGCTGAATACTGAGAGCCATGAATGAGCTAATGCCTCTAAAGTGCAGGGGGCTTTGGGGACTTGGCGAGCAGCCACAGTTCATACAAGGGCTTGGATGACCCCTCCCTCACTTCCTTGGGGACATCCATATGGGGACACCGTCCCTACCTCGTCCCACACACGCTTCTGTCCAATCCACTCCTTTTCTGATCTTGGAGTGGCAGAGAAATGCCCTCATCTGCACCTACCACCCTCTCCCTGATGAGAGGATCTCTGGAACCCCGCAGCTAGGGAGGGCCCCACCCCCACCCCCACCCCCACCCCCACCCCCACCCCCACCCTGTGACACTCTCCACCCTGAGTCCCAGTCAGAGAAACAAGGTTGAGGAGAGAGGCATTGACCAGGGCCCCAGAGCCCCACCCATCTCTGCAAATGAGCCCTCCCCTGGCCCCCAGTCTGAAATTCCACCATTAGGGGGGCATTCCTTTGGGTCTTGAAGGTCTTCTGGTCTTCCAGAGGCCTCTGGAAGGGCTAATCCTTTTTGGAAAGGGGACACCTTGCAAAGTTATCCCCCCGGAACATCGTCAAGATCTCCCCCCACTACTACAAATTTAGACTAAGAAACTGAGGTCCAGGGGGCCGGCCCGGTGGCGCAAGCGGTTAAGTGCGCGCGCTCCGCTGCGGCGGCCCGGGGTTCGCTGGTTCGGATCCCGGGCGCGCACCGACGCACTGCTTGGTAAGCCATGCTGTGGCGGCGTCCCATATAAAGTGGAGGAAGATGGGCACAGGTGTTAGCCCAGGGCGGTCTTCCTCAGCAAAAAAAGAGGAGGATTGGCAGATGTTAGCTCAGGGCTGATCTCCTCACAAAAAAAAAAAAAAGAAACTGAGGTCCAGAGATGGGAAGAGCTTGGTGCAAATCCACGCAGTGAGTCAAGAGCAGCAATAGAGCCCCCATCTGCCAATACTCACTCCAGGACTCCTCGCACTGCCCCCCAAGTTTCTACTCGGTCACCTTGGAAGGGGTGAGATGGGAGGGGGCTCAGGTGTTCTTGCTGAGCAGCACAGTCTAACTGGCCAGCCCCTCAGGACCCCCAGGCCTGCTCCACTTGGCAGACTGACCCCCTCCCAGCCCCATCTGCTTCCTCAGCCACATACCTGGTCCTGGGGTCAGCCTCAGTGGAGACCTCCACCTGTTTGGGATAGGAGCCAGGGAACCAGAGCAGCTCTCTCTCCTTTTTCTCTTCTCCCTCTTTCTTCTCTCTCCGCAGCTGCTGTCGGCCCCACCCCGCCCAGTCCGCCCCAGCAGCTGCAGCTTGGCCCCTAGGGACCCCCTCACCAGGCAGGAAAAGACAACCCGGGGCCTGCAGGAGCAACTGGAATCTCCTCAGACCTCATCGCAGGAGCCAGCAGGAAGGAGAAGGGTCAGTTAGAGGTCACAGAATCCACTCCTGTCCCTGCTGGGGAGAAAGGGAGGGAGGGACAGGGTCCTGGTGGGGTCTGGAGTCCAGTTCAGTGCTCGGGAAAAGGGAGCCTTGGCGCCACCTTCTGGCCTCTCCAGGTATATCCCCAGGTAGATGTAGGGCATTGGGAGGGGGGAGATGGCTGTGTCTGAGGGTTTGAGAGGGATGGGAAAGGGTGGCTGGAGGAGGGGGCGTGAAAGACAGGCGGTGCTTCCGCATTACCTCGATTCTGGGAAAAGTCCTGATGCCTGGAGCCTGGGACCAGTGGAAGCTGGGTCGGGGTGGGAAGAGCTGGGAGGATCTAGAGGCTGCCTGGGTGATCTTGGAGAGGCTGTCAGGACCAGTTACTTTATACCATCTGGACACCATCTATCAGCTCAGGGCTAAGAGTGGTAGACACTCAGTAAACGTCTGTTGGATGCGTGGAATCAATTTGTTCTTCCAGCGTGTGTTCATTGAGCACCTATTCTGTACCAGGCTCTGTGCAGCATTCTGGAAATACAGCAGTGGAAGAATAAGTGACTGCGTGGGCGGGGATCTGGGTGGGGTTTGAGGGGTGGGCCTCTGTCCTACCCAGCTGCGCTGGTCTCCATTTGGAGAACTCCACGGACAACTCCTAAGGGCTGGCTGGTCACTTACACATGGACACCCGTTGAGGTCATGAGCATTTGGATCCTCCTCAGTGTCCAGAGTCCGGAGTCCCAGCACCTAACTCAGGCTGCAGGTGCCCAAGCCAGATCCCAGGTGACCATTTAGAATGGGGAGGCTCATCTTCACCACCTAGAATGGTCATGGCCCTGTCTAGGGGCCCCCAAGATACACACACTCCAAATCACAGGAAGAATCAGGAGAACTGAGGAGATCACTTTGGGAATATAATAACCAAATGCCTACCAAGGACTTGGCTTTTTGTCCGTGTTATTTGGAGTCGTAGGCTGGTACGTGTTATTAGCTCCCATCCCAGCTTGGGAAGCTGAGGCTCAGAGAGGTGTGGGGACTTGCCCTGGGTCACACAGCCAGTGAATTATGGAGCCATGTCTCAAATTCAGTTACGTGGCTCCAAGTTCAGGGCTTGATCCAGTCTGCCTCCCTCCTCCCTTCACCTCTGGAGACTTCCCAGGGCGGGGTCTGGGGCCCAGGGCTTGTGAGAGGACATACATGTTCCTTCCCTGGAGGACACGAGGGGGCTTGCTGCTCACAGACACAGTGGCTAAGCCCAGGGCCGAGACCGCACCGGGGAAGGGACCCACCACTCAGCCAACATTTTCCACGTGCTGGCATGTTACATACATGAGAGAAGCTTCTTTTGAATCCTCACAATCCTGAGAAGTCGGGATTGTTATATCCATTTTACAGATGAGGAAACTGAGGCTCAAAGAGGAAGCATCTCACATGGGTCATCCAGCTGGGAGACGCAGTCTGGCCTGTTCAGTCCCCCAAATCCTCATCCCAGAAGTGATGAGGCCAGCTCAGCTCACTGTTTCCTGAATGCCTGCACCAGGCCAGCCTGGGGCTGAGCGCTGAGGACATAGTGATGAACCAGACTGGTCCTAGCCCTTGAGGCTCCCATGGTAGAGAAGGGGAGACACACTCTTATTTTTTTTTTTTTGAAATTTTTATTTATTTATTTATTTTTTAATTTTTTTCCCCCAAAGCCCCAGTAGATAGTTGTATGTCATAGCTGCACATCCTTCTAGTTGCTGTATGTGGGACGCGGCCTCAGCATGGCCGGAGAAGCAGTGCGTCGGTGCGCGCCCGGGATCCGAACCCGGGCCGCCAGCAGCGGAGCATGCGCACTTAACCGCTAAGCCACGGGGCCGGCCCGAGACACACTTTTAAAATACAGAGAGGGGACTGCCCTCTGGACCAGGAGGCACCAAGGATCTACAGGGGCCGGAAGGGAGCATTAACTTGAAAGGAAAGCAAGGAGGCCTTCTGGGAGGAGGTGATACCTGAGCTTAAGTACTGACAGTCAGGTGGGAGTTAGTCAAATGAGGGGAAAGGGGCCGAGGGAAAAAGGAATTGTTGGCCCTGGGCCTGGGAGAGCACAGTGTTCACGTGGAGGGGAAGCAGGGGCAGCAGAGTAGGGTGGCAGGGAGTTGGGGGGGCGGGAGGGGTTGCTGCCAGCTCTGGGCTGTGACAGTGGGAGCAGGAGAACTAGGACTGAGTTGAAAGACTGTTCTGAGCTTGCAAGAGAAGTCAGGGCTGAGGAGGGCTTCATGCATTCCACAGATACTGACTGAGCGCCTCCCGAGTGCCAGGCGCCACGCTAGGTCCTGGGGACACGGCTGTGAACAGGATGACGAGATCCCCACCCCCAGGGATCTCACATTCCAGTAGCAGAGACAGGCAATAAACAAGTGAGCTGATGACTAAATAAAATATCTTCAGAGACTTACGGGGCTATGAAAAAAAGAGTAAAGTGGTCAAGAATGGTTGGGTGGGGTCATGTTAAGTAGTGTGGTCTGAGGGGGTGACGTCTGAGCTAAGATCTGAAGAAGAGAAAGGGGGCAGGGATAGCACACATCACAGGAAAGGTGCTCCAACCACAGGACCCGCAAGTTCAAAGGCCCTGGGGCAGGAGCAAGGTTGGCATGTTCGGGAAACTCAAAGAAGCCAGTGAGACTGGGGCTTCATGAGCAAGAAGAAAGAAATGAAGGTGGCTAGGGTGACAGCCCAGGGCCTGGGGGTGTGGAAGAGAATTTAGACGAATTCCACTTGCAGTGGAAGCTTTAAAGAGAGATGTGATGAGGTGATACGATTTACATTTTAAAAGGCTCACTTTGCCTGCTCCAGTGGGTAGACCAGACTGCAGGAAACAGGGCCAGGTGACCCGTGAGGAGGCAAGGAGGCTGCTGCAGTCGCCAGGCCAGAAATGACCCGTCTTGGTCTGGGTGGTGGCAAGGGCCAGGGAGAGAAATTATGGAGGATTTGAGACACTTTCTGTAGAAGGAGCTGATGGATGACGTGCGGTGAGTGACGAGGGAGGAGAGGAAGAGGGAACAGGGCAGGGGTCCACTCTCTGAAGTCTGGATTCTAAGCCAGAAACACCTGGCTGGGTGCCGCTGGGCCAGTTACTCTGCCTCTCTGAGCCTCAAAAGCCTCCTCTTGAAAGGGAAGGTAATAATAATATCCACAGCACAGAGTGGTGGAAGTAATGCTGAGGGGTGGAAAAGAGGAGGAAGAGAGAAAGGGAGGAGCGGGAGGAGCTGGAGAGGGCTGAGTCAAGGCCTTCTAGTTGGGTAAAGGAGACCTCGCAAAAATTCTTCGGTTCTTCAGAGTCTACAAAGGAACCGACTCCCATCTGACGGTGCTCAGAGAGGTTGAGAATCTTGCCCAATGTCACACAGCCAGTCAGTGACTGCTTCAATGCCTCAAATTGCCTCAAACCCTGGACCCCAGCTTTGTCTTTGGAGACAGATTCTCAGCTACAAACCACAGTCACCAAGACCCCTCAAGAGCAGTGGGGTCAGAGGCCCTATTTCAGGGGGCCCAGGTGTGGAGGGGGTGTGGCAAGAAGTGTGGCAGCTGGAGGGAAAACGCTTCCCCACCAGGGAGGGGTGGAAGGACAAGAGCCTGGGAATCAGACAACCCTTAGGCTCAAACTTCAGTTCAGCTGACCCCTGGCTGGGTGACCTCAGGTACCACCATCTGAAGTGAGGGGCCAAGGCACAGGGGTCTGCCCTCCTCCCGCATCCCTGGTACCAGAGGGCATCCCTCAGCCTGAAGGAACATGGCTCTGCAGAGCCAGGAATGGCCAGCAGAGGGCGCCCGCCTTGGCCATAGTGAGGCCAGTGTTGCCCAGAACAGGAAAGGCTCCAGGGACTGAGAGCCCTAGGTGGGCGAGGCCACCCCGCCCCCTGATTTGCTCCCTCCGGCCCCAGTCCCAGGAGACCAGCTCCCAGGTGGACAGACCACAGACTCAGCAGCCAGGCAGAGCCTGAATCTTGCTGCCTCTGCCCTGTGCACAAGTCACTGCCTCCCTGAGCCTCAGGTTCCTCCTCTGTACATGGGCCTAGCAGTAGTGCCTGCCTCACAGGGTTCTGTGGGAGGCAATGAAGATCCACCATGTAAGGCTGAATACATAGACGCTGCTATTTTATCAGCGGTGGTGGCAGTTGTGTTGTATCTTAAAGTGCCTGACACGAAGGTCATTGGTAGCTGTGACGACAACAATGATGATACTGATGCAGGACTCAGTCACTGCTTATCTTGAAATTTCTAACCAGCGAGCATCCAGTGCCTACCGACCTGGGATGCCGCCAGTGACAGGGAGCTCACTACCTTCCCAGCAGCGTGTTTTCACCATCAGATCATCCTCTTGCGGTAAGCTGCCTTCTGGAAGACATCCCCCCACCCAACTCCCTGCTCAGGGTGGCCCCCTGGCCTAGCCTCTGGGGTCAGGACCCTTCATTTCTCCAAGGTCTGCCTGAGAGGCCCGACAGGTCAGGGAGCCCGAACCCCAGCAGCTGGATTCCTGCCTTTGCTGGAAGGGCAGGGAGCTCACAAGGGAACCCAGGGGGCTTCACCCACAAGAGATTCCCGGGGGGTCTTGTTCTTGCTATTCAAGCTTCCTTTTCTGCTGACTGGGAAGAAATAAGAGGAAGGAAAGCCCCTCCTGTCCTCCGGACCTCCCTTCACACCTCAGTCTCAAGAATGGCTGGAGGACAGACAGGAATCTGATGACCCTGAGCCACAAGCCCAGGAACCCTGGCATTCTAGTTGGGAGGCCTCAGCTCCGCTCCCACCTGCTGCCAGGCCTCCCCATCCGTGTCTGTGGGTCCAGGGTGAGTGCTCATGGGTCTGGCACCGAGGGGTCTGGCAGGGAGGGAAGGAGCCAAATAGTCCTGGGCTCAAATCTTGGCTTGGCCCATGCCTACTGGGTGACCTCAGGCAAATCAGTCCACCTCTCTGAGCCTGTTTCCTCACCGGGCACCTATCTTAGAGTGGTATTGTGGGGAGTACAGGAGATGTTATATGTAAGAAGGAAAATGCAACACCAGGCACACAGTAAGTATCTATAAATGCAGCAGTGGGTTTTATTATTAAGTGGAAGTCCCTCATTTCCCCATGACCTTCCCTGCACCTGAGTGGGCCAGGGTGGTTATGGCAGTGGGTCATGGCAGGTGGCTGTGCACGTGCCTGTGTATGCATGTGTGTTCACAGGGGGCATGGACGTGCAAACACACATGCATTGGGTGTGTATGCATGTGCAATGGATACACACACATACATGAGTGTGAGTGTGCATGTGTATGTGTGCGTGTACCCGAGGCTGCCCATCCCGGGGATTCCCAGGGCACAGGCGTCCTTGCACGTGCCCGTGCATTATCCCTGCACTGATTCGGAGGCCCCTCTGTTCACTGTTACTATGGAGACAAAGAGGCAATCCCCAGCCTCCGGGAGAGCCTAAAGTGCCAAAAATGAGAGCTGACTTGGTCTTCCCAGCAAGAGAGACAGATCAGGAGCATGAGGTCACTGGGATGTGGCAACCTCGGCCTCTGGGGTTTGGGTTCTGGGACTCTGGGTCCCTCTGGACCCTCTGGGAAGCCCTCACTACTCCCAGGCATCCTGGCCCACTGGAAAGAGCTCGGGAAATAGAGCGGGGTCCATCTTGTATCCGGCTCTAAGCCCAGACAGTCTTAGGCCGGGAAATTGATCTCTTTGTGCCTCAGTTTCCTCTTCTGAAAAGTGGGGATAATAGCAGGCGCTAGCAGTAGCCTTGAGCTGGGTGTTGCCTTTCCTCTCCCAAGGGCACCTGCCCTCAAGGCTGTATGAGTGTGCACCCCTGAGCCCTGGAGTGTCACAGAGCAGCTTCCTTCATGTGCACTCCCCTCCACAGTGTCCTGCGGGCTCCTCCCAGCAGCCCTGGGAAGGGGGCATTTCCCAGAAGAAGGCTGCGGCTCCAGGAGGACACAGCTGGCTAGTGGTGGGGTCAAGTCTGCTGCCTCCACTCCACGGGCCCAGCCCTGCACCATACGTGCAATCCCTCAGCCCATGGAGCCACACCACAGGTGACTGGGGAGTCCAACCACTTTTCTGAGTTGTGAGGAGCAGGCCGGGAGGAGAGTCACCCCGGACCACGGGCACCGGGTGACCTTTCAGCCTGGGAAAACCCTCAGGGCAGAGATGGGCTGCCGAGAGGCTTCTGGGAGGCAGATCCCAGTTCAGGAAAAATTTTCTTTTTAAAATCTAGACTCTTTAGAAGTTGACTCAAGTCTCGAATGTCCTGCATGCAGGTTGTCATTCATCCAGACAGAACTGCTTATAAAGTTACAATGAACACTCAGCCTCGTGCCCTCCAAGAGTGATCGCTCCATTTTCTATGAACCGAGGAACAATTTTCAAATGGTCAGAGACAACAGGAGCAGCAAGATCGAGCTCCCCAGCGGTGGAAATGCGTAAGAAAGATCCACATGCTTATCTGTCAGAAAAGCTGTCACAGAAGTGTCACTTCTGATTTGAGGAGGGGGCAACAGGGTGGGCCTGGCCGGGTGGCCTCAGGCAAGTCACTGTCCCTCTCTGGCTGAGCCGGAGGCCCTTCCAGCTAGGAGTTGCTTTCACCAGCAGAGGGAAGAGGATTACTGTGCAGGCAAGGGTTGGCGGACACGTGACCCCAGCTGCCTGCACCACCGCACCCCGCCCCCACCTAGGGTAAAACTCACATGCAGGGATATGGGGGTCAGGGAGCCCTTCTTCCCCAGCCTGACTCCAGACCTCCTCTCTCGGCACAGGGGAGAGCCGGGCCCTCTGGGAGAGGAGGTGCTGGACTGGTGGGAGTTATTAAAGAAGGTGGATGGTAAGAGCTGCAGTGGGAGAGCAGGGTTGGGGCATGTCATGCAGAGCCTCGAATGTCCGCTTCCCACGGCAGGCAGTTGGGAGCCATGGAAGGTTATTAAGCAGGGAGGAAGGGGATTGGATTTAGAAAAACTGAAGGCAGGGAGAGCTGTAAGAGGGCCAGAGGAGGGAGTGGGGTGGGGCAGGTGGCGGGGGAGGAGAGGGCAGGCCCGAGAGAAGGAAGGCATAGGATGCAGAGGAGGGAGAGGTCCTGGATGGGGTGGGGTGGGGTGGGGCCTTGGGCTGTCTGGTGGGTGGAGGGGGACCCAGGTGCAGGGCAGGCTGGGTGGAAGGTGATGAGTTAGATATCGGCTGGCCTGAGTCCGGGGTGACTTTGGGCTTCTGGGAGCAAGTCCAGGAAGCAGCTGGAAATGCGGGCTTCACTGAGGAGGAGCCAGAGGGTCAGGGGGGTTGTTTTTGCCAACTTTCCCAAAGCTGGGAAAGGGTCGCCCCAGGATCTTGACCCAGGTCCATCATCCTAGGAAGTCTGTAAGCTCGTAGTGAGGGACAAGCAAAGGTGCGGCCTCTGTCTCTCTCCCTGGGGGCCCTGGATTCTGGGCTTGGCAGAGGGATCAGACGCATTTACCCAGGGGAGAGTTGATGCTCTTCTTGGGGCCATTGCAGCCATCCCTCTGCTGCAGATCCTGGCAGCCTTGGGGGCTCTGTGAGCAGGATCTTCAAGCCCAAACTTCGGCTCTGTAGAGGGACCATCTCCAACCAGCCCCAACCTTCCGGATCCCCCAACACTAGGGATTCCCTATTAGCCGCCTGAAGCCCACATTAGTTGGGCACTGCCTACGTGCAGGCCAGCGCCTGTACTTGACAGGCTTGCTCTCACTTCATCCTCACAATGACCCTTCAAAGGGGGTCTATTATTATTCTTTCCAGTTTACAGATGAAGGAACCATCTAAAGCTTCCAGGGTCTTCCCCCTACACTGTGGGGGTGGGAGGTGGGTCAGGGTCCATCCTTCCTCTGTGGGAGCCACAAGGCTGTGTGACTGGGGCAGGCACGGCAGCTCTCTGAGCCTCATCTGTAAATCGAGCTTTGTTCAAGGGACCCCAGCCCCACCACAACCCCCCGCTCACCCTGACCAGGTCTGCAGTCCTAGCTCCCAGGACTTTCCCAACATCCCCACCTCCGCCCCCATTCTGTTCCTCGTGGCCCAGCTTCTGTGGGAACAGCCAGGCCTACCCTGCTCCCCCTCCCGGGCTGTGCTCCTGGCAGCTCTGCCGCCCTGGGCTCTGGTCCGGGGGTGGTCCCCAGGAAGTAAGGGGGGCTGGCAGAAGCTGGGATCAACTGCGCTAAGATGCGGGGCATCCAGAGACCCCCAGGTCCCCACCTCAGTGTCCATTGTGCTCCAGGCTGGGTGGGCAGGGCCCTTTGGAAAGGGGTGGCTTGAGGTTTTAATCACTTTATCAATGTTTGTTTGTGTAATTCAGCCCCGAGATGCTTTTCCCTCCATCTGTCCCCACCATCTGCTCCCATCAGGATTTTCCAAACCATTTGGGACCAAAGGGGGGAGGGTGGGGGCTGGGTCTCTGAGGGGGCTGGAGAGGGGCTACCTCCACTTACCTCACTGAGAGGCTCCTAGGGAGGAACCTGGGCTCCTGAGTCACACGAAATTGGGTTCAAATTCTGGCACTGTCACTTTCTTGCTATATTACCCTGGGCAGGTGACTTCACTTCTCTGAAGCCTCAGTCTCCACATCAGTAAAATGGCAGTAACATTATTGACTCCTCAGGATTAGTGCGGATCAAATGAGGTGAACTGTGCAAAGCACTCTGCATACAGTAGGTGCTCAAGAGACATGTGGTCCCCTTTCCACTCATTCTCCACTTGCTTCTCTCTCTGGCATCCAGGAGCTGGGCTGCCCCTCTTTAGTGCTGGAGGTCGGTAGCCACCTCTGGTTTCTGTACCCCTCACCTCACTCCTCAGATGCTGGGGACATCCTCTCCTCTGGGACTTGCTCTCTCTTCCATCTCCCACGGACCTGTCCACTGCTCGGTTCTCTCAATAACTCCCCTCTACAGTTACCCTAAGCCGTGCCTCTCCCTGCCTCCTAAAGCCCTCAGTCTGGGGAGGCAGGGGACTGAGTATCATCAGCAAGGACACCCCCCACCCCTACCCTGGCAACAGGCCTTCCTAGAAGGCGAATCGGCAGGGTTCCAGGGTCACGGGGCCTCGTCGATGCATGCTCATGTCCAGAATCTCAGGCCTGAGGGGCCAGGGAGTCTGTGAATGAGACCTTGTCTTGTCAGTACTCTGGTCAGGGGTTTCAATGGGGGATCTCAAGGCACCAAGGTCACCTGTCTAACCTCTCTGCTCAGAAAAGGAAGAGACTTGCTCCAGGTCATCCAGAAGTGAGGGACCCAGGCCTCCTGACAGCTGGTCCTCTGCCCCCCTTTCCTGGGCTATATCTCAGGGTACTAGGTCTTGGTCCAGGGGCCTTGGTGTGCAGTGTGGGGAGCCCCAAGCCTTCTCTCTGGCTCAGGGGGGCCTCCCAGTGCTTCTTAGGCCCCGGGGAGGGTCGAGGTGGCTAATGGGAAGTAACCAGCAGAGCCTACCAGGGCCCAAACTCTGCTCCCTGATCCACTCTACTCATTTGAGGTGCGGGGAAAGTCAAAGGGAGGGGGATCACCCCGTGGAAGATGCCTTCAGAAGCCTCACCTGCTGGAGAGACAGAATGCAGACTAGGGTCCTGAGGGCAGCGCATCAGAGACATCTTCACAGAGAAGAAAAACAGTGGGTTGGGGAGAAGTAGGCTCCTAAGGGGCTGAGTCAAGGAGTCAGCCTGGAGGAGGTGAAGCTGGGGCAGGGCAGTGGGAGGAAGCAGTGAGAGTGTTTGCGCAGCCCCCATGAGAGTGAACTGAGACCCTGCAAGGATGGAGAGGAGGATCCAGAGCAGGCTGGGAAGATTCAGGCTTCAGGCAGGCGAGAGAGGAAGGAGGAGGAGGGGGAGGAGGGGCTGAGGCAGTGACTGCAGGGCAGACCCCTCTCCCCGCCCTGAGCACAGCAGGCCCTCCAGGCCTAGTGTGGAGAAGGGAGGCAGCTTGTCACTCAAGGGGCCTGGGGTGGGGGCTGAGCAGCAAGTCTCTCCCCACCCCCAGGTCCTCAGGCAGGAGGCAGCTGGGAACCACCCACACATGTCTGGCGTCTCTCACGCCTCTACGGGGGTCCCAACACCAGAGCCAAGGCACACAGAAGAACTGGTGTTCTGGAGGGCCCAGCTGCACCCCCACCCCCACCCCCTGCCGGCAGCCTGGCTCCCCAGCTCCTCCAGTTGAGACTCCTCACTTGCCTTCAAGCAGGAGAGACTCAGGCTAGACTTTGACCACCTGAGAGGCTTGGTCTGGGAACCTGGAGGTGGAGCTTTGGCCTGAGCCCCACGGAGCCAGGAGGGTCCCAGCTGGCACCACTGAACTGGAAAGAGCTGTCCAGTCAGAAGGCAAATGCTGTCAGTTCACCTTCAAAGTAGGCCCAGAAACCAGACCCATCCCTGCCACCCTGGTCATCTCTCACCCTGAGATGGCCCCCTGCTCCCACCCTGGCCCCCACCTCGAAGTCTGTTCTTGGCAGAATGCCCAGGTAAGCTTGACCTGGAAGTCAGACCCTCTCACTCTGCTCAAAACCCCAAGAGCTTCCCATCTCGCCTGGAACAAAACCTAAAGTACCAGGCATAGTCCTAAGCACTGCCAGTATCCCAACCTCCGCACACCAATCTCAGCTTTTCCCAACACACTTATCTAACACACTATAGAATTGACTTGTGTATTATGTCCATTGTTCACTGTCGGCTCCTGTAACCCCCCTGCCTAGAGCAGTGCTGGGCACAGAACTAGTGCTTGATAAATACTTGTGCAATGAATGGATGAGGGCTCGCGGATTCAAGTCCAAGCCTTCCCCTCACTAGCTGTGAGACATTGGAAACATCATTTAACCCCTCTGAACCTCCGTTTTCTCACCTGTGAGGTGGGGACAATGTGGGGGTGGGGAGCTTGTTGATGAGGCTGAGGGCAGGAGGAGCTGGGATGGGGTCAACGACTCTGGAAAGGGGCTGTCCTGTCTGCAGGCAGGGGGCCTCTCTACCTCAGAACCCCCAGGCTAGAAATGCTCCCCAGCCCTCTGTGTCACACTCTTGCACTGGCACAGGCTGGGAAGGGAGGAAGGGGGTTTCCTCCCTTCCTCCCAAACTCCTTGACTGGAGTTTGGGGGAGTGGGAGGAGCAGTTCAGATCAATGGTGGGAGGTGGGATTCATTGTGAGGGGGTCCTGGGCATGAGATCCGAACAGGCGGGCAGGAGATGGGGGCGGGGCTCTCAAAGGCGGAGGTGGGGTAGGGGGCGTGTCTGGCCCTGGAAGACCTCACCAACTGGAGGAGTGGGCGCTGCCCCCTCTGCGAAGCACCTCCAGCTCAGTTAGCTCCGGAGTTGAGGCGCAGGGGCAGGCAGGGTGCCTAGCGAGCCGCCCAGGATTCGGATTCCGCCCTCGGAGCGAAGTGCGGCTCCGCGTCCAGGTAGGGATGGAGGAGGAACGCGGGTGGAGCGGCGCTTAGGAAAGAGGTCTCTGGGCACTGACGCCCCCACCCCGTTCAGGCTACCTGAGTTGAGACGCTGAGGAGATGGGGACCACAGTCCTCCTCCCTCGGTGGGGTGCTCCCTCGTGAGGGAGGCCGGAGAAGTGAGGGCGTCCCCTTCCCTCTCCCAGCAGGGGCGGGGGCGGAGCCTAGCCCAACGCTCCCCGCCACAGGACTAGAGGGGAAAGGGAGGATCGGGGACCCCCCAGGGGAGGGGCTCCGGGCGAACGCTGCGGGGCGTTTCCCTCGCAGTCGTCCCCCCGCCCCCCGCCCGCCCCTCCGGCCGCCTCTGCCGCCGCGCGCCGCAGCAGCGCCGCCTTCCCTGCGCAGTCGGTGTCTCCGCGTCGCTGGGTGAGTGGGGGCCGCTCCGGCCGGGGCTGGGGGCTGCGGGGAGGCGGCATGCCCGAGGGAGGGGCCGCGTCCAGGGCTCCCCAACCCCGCTTCTCCCGCGCCTCGCGGGAATCCTCCCTCTGCGGGCGCAGGGACTGGGGGCTCCCCCGAGGAAACGCGCGGAGCTCTCCAGGGTCCTGACCGCCGGTGGCCAGCCTGGAGGAGTCGCGTTTCGGCCGCCTCGGAGCGCCCCCTCCAGGAGGGGCCACGCGCCCGGCGCTCTCCGAGGGCTGAAAGGATTGAGGCGGGGGCTCAGGGCGACAGCTGGGGACAGGTTTGGAGAGGGTCCCCGGAGCAGGTTTCTCAGTTCGAGCTGTGGGTCCTTCCCATTTTGGGGACGGGGGGTCTTGGCGGGGACAACAGAATCTTCTACCACCCTCGTTTCCAAGTCTTCCAGTTGGGAGGGGCAACTCTGAGGGTGGCAGGGAAGAGGGGGCACTGGAAGATCTCTTCTGCCCAACGCATCTCTCTGCCTCCGCCCTGATGACCCAATTCCTTAGACCTTGAGGAGGGGACTAAGGGACACCGCCGCCCCAGCCCCATGCATTTCCTCAGTCCCCTCCCACACACTTGTTCAGTGGGTCCTCAGCCTGGGGCAGAAGAGGCTGATTTAGAAAGGAGGATCACCAACTTACAAAAACATGCATGTGACACACTGCTGAGGACACACACAGGTCCCCCAAACGGCCACACAGTCACATCCCTTCACACTATGATGAGTGCATACCTAGTCACAAGCACATATGTGCACATGCACAGATATGGACTGAAACACACGGAGAGGCATGCAATGCAGAAAGCGAGGACACATGCATACACGAGCACATGCTCTCGCACACTCACCCACATGTGCACAGAGCTTCAGCACATGCACTCACAGGCAACCCCCCTCGCCCTGTCTCACAGCCCCACACTGGGGGCAGAGTCACCAGCACACACCCCTACATCCCTGCCCGGAACTGCCTGGCTGTCTCCACTCCAGTGCCTTCCCTTCAGCCTTCCACACACTAGCCGCCTGCACTGAGGGGGCCTTTCTGAACCAGATGAAAGGTAAGTGTTGGGGGAGGGTTGGCTGGCTAGGGTTATCCCTGGAAAAGGGTCCCCTAGTAGGTCTGAGAAGGGCTGCAGTTTCCTCTCCTGGGACCTGGCAGCACCCCTGGGAAAAGAAAGAAAGATGACAAGGGTGCCTGAGGGTCCCACGTGCAGCTGGCCATGTGAGAGGTGTCAGCATGGGAGTTGGCTTGTGATGGCATGTCTGAGATGTGGGGTTGTGGGCTGGTGTGTCTCAATGCACAGGGTATGGGAGTTGTGCGTGCGTGGTGCCGTGTGTCGGTACATGTGAGCTGTGGGGCAGAGGGAATGTTGTCATGTGTGGAGGCATGGTGACCCATGGGTGAGTATGGGCTGGTATGTGAGTGGCATGAGATCCAGTGTGTGGATTTGGTGAGCTGTGTAGCATATGTGTCAGTATGTATTCATTTGTGTATTGTTGTGCATGAGTCTTGTGGCATCTGGGTACACGTAAATTATTTTTATTTATTTAACATTTATGTAGCACTTACATGTGCAGGCGTCGTTCTAAGTGCTTCCCATGTATTAACTAATTTAATCACAACAATAATGAGGTAGGTACTGTTATCCCCGCTTAACAGATGAGGCAGAGAGAATTTAAGGAATTTGCCCAAGGTCACATAGCTGGTAAGAGGCAGAACTGGGATTCAAACCCAGGTGGTCTGGCTCTGGAGCCCAGGCTAACACCTGCCTTATGCTGCCCTTGTCAGGCACACGTGTGTGTGGGAGAGACCAGGTCAGTGTCTGGGCTGCAGGTGTATTTCGTGGTGAGCAGGTGTATGGGAGGCAACAAGGGGGCAGTGGGTAGGAGGGAGGAGGACCAGAAGGCCTTTCTGCACCTTCCTGGTCCACTCTGGGAGTCAGCCCTCTCACTCCATGGCTGTGTGACCTGAACCAGGTCACCTCACTTCCTTGAGCCTGCTTTCTTATCTGTAAAATGGGGCTGACCCCCAGGCTTCACTTTGTGAGGGTGAAAGGTACACACCTGTGAAGGCTCAGTGGCTGGCACTGAGAAGGGCCTCAGTAAATGTGAGCCCCCTTCCCTTCCTCCGTCCCCAGGTCTGTTCCCTGGGGAACTGTCAGGTCTGGGGAAATGGTGTGGAGCATGTCACAGAGGCAGGATGCCTGGGTACAGGCTGTGTGACCTTGGGCCAGCTCTTCCCTCTCACTGGGTCAAAAAAGAGGCCTGGGTGTCTGGTGTCTGGGGGCCCTCCTGGAGTGGTGTCAATGGGCCAGGAGGGCCTGACCACTCCTCTCTGCCCCTTGACCCCCTGGGGGACCCAGGTGGGACTTGGCTCGGCGGCCATGGGCAAACAGAACAGCAAGCTGCGGCCCGAGATGCTGCAGGACCTGCGGGAGAACACGGAGTTCTCAGAGCTGGAGCTACAGGAGTGGTACAAGGGCTTCCTCAAGGACTGCCCCACGGGCATCCTCAACGTGGACGAGTTCAAGAAGATCTACGCCAACTTCTTCCCCTACGGCGATGCCTCCAAGTTCGCCGAGCACGTCTTCCGCACCTTCGACACCAACAGCGATGGCACCATCGACTTCCGGGAGTTCATCATCGCGCTGAGCGTGACCTCGCGGGGCCGCCTGGAGCAGAAGCTCATGTGGGCCTTCAGCATGTACGACCTGGACGGCAACGGCTACATCAGCCGCGAGGAGATGCTCGAGATTGTACAGGTGGGCCCCTGGGCCCCTGAGAATGCCAGGCGCAGGGCCCAGCAGCTTGCACCCACCCTGCCTTTTTATCCTCTCCACAGCCCTTGTGGGTAGGTAGTGGCAGGTGCTATTCTTACGACCTATTTAAAAAACTCTTTATTAGGAAATAATTTCCAATTTAAGACAAGTTGAGAAAACTCCCATATACCCTTTACTCAGATTCAGCAATTAACGTTTTACTATATTTGCTTTATCATCGTGTGTATGCACGTGTGTGTGATGTTTTGTTGTTGTTCTGAACATGACCCTTTACCCCAAATACATCAAGATATGTTTCCTAAGAACAGGGACCTTCTCTTACATAATCTATAATATGATTATCAAGGTCAGGACATTTAACAGAGACAATGCTATTATCCAAGTTACAGACCATATTCCAATTTTGCCAACTGTCTTTTTTTTTTTTTTAACAGTTTGATTTATTTATTTATTTTTTTGTGAGGAAGATCAGCCCTGAGCTAGCACCCATACTAATCCTCCTCTTTTTGCTGAGGAAGACCGGCTCTGAGCTAACAGCTATTGCCAATCCTCCTCCTTTTTTTTGTTTCCCCAAAGCCCCAGTAGATAGTTGTATGTCATGGTTGCACATCCTTACAGTTGCTGTATGTGGCACGTGACCTCAGCATGGCCGGAGAAGCGGTGCGTCGGTGCGCGTCCGGAATCCAAACCCGGGCCGCCAGTATCAGAGCGTGCACACTTAACCGCTAAGCCACGGGGCCGGCCCCCAACTGTCTCAATAATGTTCCTTATACATCGTTTGCCCTGGTCTAGGATCACACGTTGCATTTAGTCGTCATGTCTCTTTAGTTCCCTTTAATCTGTAAGAGCTCCTCAACCTTTCTTTGTCTTTTAAGACTTGACATTTCTGCAGAATACAGGGCAGTTATGTTTTATTGATCCTCATTTACTCAGGAGAAAAGGGATGCTCAGAGAAGTAAAGACATTTACTCGAGGCCACACAGCTTGTGAGTGAGCCACCTGGCTCCATCATCCACATTCCATCTGGATACTCAGCCACCTTCCAACTAATTGATTAAGGGCCCACCAAGAACCTAGTGCTAAGTGAGGTGCTTATACCCGTGAACTCAGTGCATCCTTACAATAACCCCATGAGGCTCAGAGAGGTGAAGTGACTTGCCCAAGGTCACACAGCATGTGAGTAGAGTCAAGCTCAAGTTGGCCATCGCTAAGAGCTTCCTCTTGAAAGGGGTCTGGCTTCCAGTTCTGGAGGTGACCTCAACACTTAGATTGCTCATCTGTAAAGTGGGGCTGGTAATGCCGACCTCACGGGGAGATTTAAGGACCTAATATGAATGCCCTTTCTTACTACCAATTTAAATGTGACACATGTTAGCTTTATCTCAAAAACCTTTATCTCAAAAACCCATCCCCTCAGCCCAGCATTGAAGACCCTCAGGCCTCTGGTTCGATTTTACCTATCCAGTTCTGTGTTCACTTTTTCCCTGAGCCGGTTCCTTCACCTGTAAGGTGAGGGTGTTAACCCCCTACTTCAGAAGGCTAGTGTAGGCATCAAGTCGGATAGGGACTGGAGCAGAGGGCCTGGCATGTAATCGGTACTCGGTACACGTTAGCCAGTGTCGGTTATTGTTTTCTCCTCTGCACGTTCTCTGCTCTAGCCAGAATGGCCTTTTCAACATCCTTGGAGTGTGCCCTGAGTAATCCTGCCGCACAGCTTTGCACAAGCTCCTGCTCCCTTTCCTTCTGCCTCTCTGAATCCTTTCCCTTCTGGTCCCTCAGCTCTGCTGACTGCTCCCCCTTCCAACTCATCCAGTCCCTACTGGACTCCTGATGTTGGCTTCTCTCTCGCTAAGGGTCTGGGTCTGCTCTCTCCAGCCAGAGTAGAATGGGCAGCCTCAGGATGTAGTGCCCTCTCTACGCCCATTACTAGGGGGAAGTCTTAATGTTTGTCAGTGACTCCAGTGGGCCTGGTGTTAACTTTAGTTGATGTATAGCAGGAGTTCTGGGGGTCCTGGCAGAAGAGTCAGGGTAGTCAGGGTGGTGGAGAAACATTCAGGGATTGGGCAGCAGCTGGATACCAACCAATCCAAAGGGATGTTCAAGTTTTACCACTTAGTGTGGTTGCACTGGTGTATACTCGTAAATCTTAGCCCTGATGGAGGCGCCAAGCCAGGGCATTGGTCAAGCCAGTCCCATTCCTTGGGCATCCTTTCCTGGCTGGCCTCTGCTCTCTCTCTCCTGGTTTCCTTTACAGCAGCCCGGCGGCCCCTGACGGCCGGTGCAGACAGAGCTCTGCAAACCCTGGTGACTGATTAATTACAAGTTGGCTCCAGTGAAACAATGAGTGAACAGCAATTCCAGACAATTAATTAGGAGGCCCAGGAGAAGGGTTGTCACAAGGGGAGCAGAACTCTCTAAGTCACTCACTCAGTTCTTCTTGGTTCCCAGCCCTGTGGTCTGCGCTGCATCTCCAGGCTCCCACTCTGGTGGGAGAGACAAGTGTGCAGGCCACACTGACCACCTCGGGGACAGGGGTATAAATGTGACATCTGGGAGTCCAGGGGACTGAAGGGCAAGGAAGACCTGAGGATGTGGTGGATGAGTAAAGATTATAATATGAGCTATTTACTCACACTTACTCTAGCCAGCCACTGTTCCAACTGTTCTACACATATTACCTCATTTAATCCTCTAGACAGGGCCGGCCCCGTGGCTTAGCGGTTAAGTGCGCACGCTCTGCTACTGGTGGCCCGGGTTCAGATCCCGGGTGAGCATCAATGCACTGCTTCTCTGGCCATGCTGAGGCGGCGTCCCACATACAGCAACTAGAAGGATGTGCAACTATGACATACAACTATCTACTGGGGCTTTGGGGAGAGAAAAAAAGGAGGAGGATTGGCAATAGATGTTAGCTCAGAGCCCGTCTTCCTCAGCAAAAAAAAGAGGAGGAGTAGCATGGATGTTAGCTCAGGGCTGATCTTCCTCACAAAAAAAAAAAAGTGAAAAAAAAAATCCTGTAGACAATCCTAATAAGGGAGATGTAATTACACCCATTTTACAGATGAGGAAACTGAGGCTCACAGAGGTTAAGTACTCGTCCAAGGCTACACAGCAAATGACTAGTGGAACCAGGATACCACTCGAGGTCCACCTTACTTCAAAGCCCCTGCTGGTCATCACCACCCCACAAGCATCTGTCCAACCGCTAAGAGGGAGCAGGTTCTAATCCAGTGTCTGCTATCAATTCCCTGTCTGAGCCTTGATTTCTTATCACCCGTTTTTCAGGACTGTTGTGAAGTTTAGAAATAATGCATGTAAAGTCCCTGGCACATAGTAGGTGCCTGATAAATGGTGGCTAGTATTATTGTTCCAGGGAGAGGCTGTAAATGCTGGGAAACCTGAAAGGAGCAGGGAGGCTTGGTTGTGGCAGAATCACCAGGGGATGCCTGATGGTGGAGAGGTCAGCAGGGACCAGAGCGTGAAGTGCCTTGACTGCCAAGGGATGAATGGTTTGGACTTGGTACAGAGGGCAGCAAGAGGTGCCAACAGCTTTTAAATAGGGGAGTCCCTGCCAGATGCCAGGCCCTGTGCATTCTGGGAATATGGGCACTAGCTAGATGTGGATGGTCCTTGTCTGTATGCTGAGGACTAGGAGCAATCCTACAAAAGCATAAATACTTCCGGAGAGGTGTCCCCAGAGGAAAAGCCCAGGAGGCTCTGGACCAGTTAATGGGCTCTGAGCCACCCTGGATCAGAGAAGGCCTCCTTAAGAAAGCGCCGTGTAAGCTGAGCCCTAAGGAGGAGTGGGAGGCAGCAGAAGGAGCGTGGGGCAGCATCCAGAAGGAGCCGGGTGCATGGCGGGCCTGGAGGAAGGCCTGTGTGATGGGAATGAGGGGGCGTATCACTGGGCGGAGGACGTGATGGGGGAGATCCGTGTTTGAAAAGAGCTTTCAGAGGCCGCATGGAGGACAGACCCAAGGAAATGCGGCGGGAAGAGAGCAGGGCAGAAGCTGAAGCTGGATCTGAGGCAAGGGAAGTTTATGGGATGGGAGAAGGGAGGCTTCTTGGAGGAGGTGTCAGTAGCAAAGAGCTGGAAGATTAAGGCGACTGGGCAGCTGCTTGAGCTCCGGGACACCGGGACTCAGCCTTTCCCACAGGCCAAGCCCTACGCGTTCTGTGTACATTTTGCGCAAAACACGTCCTTCCTGTCGCCTCCGGAGCTCCTGCACGTGGCGGCTGCAGCCCTGGGCCCGCCCCCAGCAGATGCTTATTTGCGTTTATTTGCATAATATCCACGCCCCCTCTGGGCCCAGCTGCCTCGGGCCCTCAGCCCTCAGTGTGGCCCTGCGCCCCCTGCCGGCCACAGCGGCACCGCAGCCCAGTGCCACCTGCTCGGCCCAGCGTCCCCTGTGGGCCACCGAGCGCGGGCCGCCGAGCCCCAGTGTTGCTGACAAGCAGCTCTCACTTAGTACTTAGCTGGCCACGAGCTCCTAAAACCAGCCTTCTAGGACCTCCCTTCACCACCTGGGCACCGATGTCCTCCATCATCTTTCTTGACCCCCTGCACTCAGCCACCCCAAAATTCTCAGCGCCCACTTAGAGCTTCGCGTCGCGGTGCCTTTGTTCATGTAGATCCCTCTGCCAGCGATTCCTTTCCCAACTAGCGCTCCGAGGGAACTTGGTCAGCCCCCTCTTCTGGGAAGCCTTCCCAGACACTCCTTCCTGAACCCCCTAGTTCTCCACGGCTCCGTGAGCCCCTCGCCACCTCACTCTGGCGGGGGCGGCGATCATCAGCGCACCTGGGGGTGTTTTTGGATGTTGGGGGTGGGGGGCTCAGGCACGCTCCTCACTCCCTGCCTTCCCCTCCCGCCCCCTAGGCCATTTACAAGATGGTTTCGTCCGTGATGAAGATGCCGGAGGACGAGTCGACCCCGGAAAAGAGGACTGAGAAAATCTTCCGCCAAATGGACACAAACAACGACGGTGAGGGGGCAGGGGCAGGGGCGGGGCGGGCGCCACTCCCCCTGCCTCTCCCGCGGCTCTCCTCGGCCTCCCCTTGCCTCGTGGCTGCCTTCTCCTCCATCACTTCTCCCCTCGTCCCGCAGGCAAGCTGTCCCTGGAGGAGTTCATCCGCGGGGCCAAAAGCGACCCGTCCATCGTGCGTCTGCTGCAGTGCGACCCCAGCAGCGCCTCCCAGTTCTGAGGGCGAGGAGCCAGGTTCCCCCGCCTCCCTGCCCTCACGGGCCCTCTCCCGGCTCTCAGCTTCCTCTCCCTTGTGTCTATCCAGGCTGGGGGTCAGATTGCACCCCCTCAGGGTCTGCACTCTGGGGGCCTATGGAGAAGGGAACCCTGCAGTCCCCCCAAGGCCCAAGCAAGCAAGTGGTTTGCATCCCCCAATCCAAGAGACAGTATCTCCCTTGGGCAATGATAGACAGACACAGGCTCTGGCTTGGTCTGCGCCTCCGAGTCAGCCCTACCTTACCTAGATAGAACTTCAACCATTCCTCCCCCACCCCTCACACACAGCCACGAGGCCAGACTTCCCTCCCCCAACCACCGAGCAAGCTCCCCTCACCTTGTAGATCTCAGCCTGGCTGGAAGGGGGAATCATGCCCAGGTGAGGAGGCTGTCTTTTTATTTGGAGGGGAGACAAGGATTCCAGACGTGTGGGGGCTTGCGGGGAAAAGCTTTCCTTGAGCCATCCTTCCCTGCAGGAGGGCCTCCACCCTTCCTGCACCTGCTCTTGTTGGCCTGGAGGCCACAGTGCAAAAGGAAAACCTCCGGCTTCCAGCCCCCCAGCTGTGGGTCCCATGAATGTCCGCCCACCTTTCAGCACTTGGAGGAACACAGACCACGGAGCCCTCTATGTATTTTGCCTCTCTCAGACACACACAAAGGCCCACAGACACATGGGCAGACACACCTAGAGCCCCACCCACAGTGTCCTGTGTGAGAAGGAAGCACAGGCCCCCTGGCTGAGCCCCCTCCCCCGCTGCATGCAACCATGTGGAGCATCTCTGTTCTTTTTAATAACTTCAGAATAAAGTCTCTTTCAGTGCAGTAGGCTGAGTGGCCGGCGGACGCGGTTGAAAGCCCCACCTGGGTCCCCGAGGGGCCACTGAGCCCTCTTGGGCTGGCTGCAGGAATCCTAGCCAGGTCACGGTGCAGACTTGGTTGCAGGGATCCAGTGGCTAGAGGGCCCAGGCGAGGCATCAGCTGTCAGAGTGTCAGCGGCTCCGAGGCGGTGCAGCTCAGCAGGTCTTGGCCCTCCACGGGCTCTGGGCTCTCCTGTGTTTGCGGAGACACGGGAGGCTGTCAGGCCTGCTGGGTCTGGGTCTAGGTCTGCGTCTGGGTCTCCTCCTCCAGAAGACCCAGGGAACGGGAGGAGGGGAGGGCTGGGCAAAGGGGCATCACTACTCCTCCCCAAGCAACGGCCAAGCTGTACCCTTGGAGTGCCCCCAGTTCCAGCCCAGATACTCCTCCCCCTCCCTCAAGACTCATCCTGGGCAGGGGGAGAGCCACATGTCAGCTGTGTGACTTAGCGGGGAGATCTGACCTCTCTGAGCCTCCAGGCCTCTCCCTTTGGCCCTGGGGAGAAAAACTTGCCCCAGGTCTCAAGGTGAGGGCCCCATCCAGAGGGGTGGGGGCGGCCCAGCCTGGGCTCCCCAGCAGGGGCTCCCAGGAAATATGGGGAGTCAGGGCTGTGGAGGGGATAGTAGGCCTTACCATGTGGTGGCTGCTTTTCCCCCACCAGGACCTCAATTTCAGCAGCTGGTGGGCGAGCTGGGCACAGCGCACAGCAAACACACTCTCCGCCACGCAGAACACTAGCGAGATGCCCCAGAGGCACAGGCTGGAGCTCTGTGGGGGCACAGGGGACAGAGATGGCCACCTGGGATTGGGGGTGGAGGGCAGGACTCCAAGAACCCTTCCCACCCCTGATGAGCACCTTGGGGTCCCCCCTTTCCCCTCCCCACCATCCCAGGCCTAAGCACTCACATAAATGCGTGTGGGGTCATAGGGACAGTCGGGTGCCAGCGCCAGGACTTCGGGGCTCCCAAAGGTGCAGGTGGCCAGCAGTGCCCGGCCCTGGGTGGCAAAGGTCACGGCGATCGAGGCCAAGAGGCCAAGAGCACAGGTCAGAGAAAGAAGGGCACAGGCCACGCTCGAGCTAAACACTGTCCAGCGCTGGACGGGGGAAGCCACTGGTCAGTGGATGTCAGGCTTGGCCCCCATGGGGTCAGCCTCACCCCCTCCAAGCAGCCCCGGCCCTTGCGTGCGCTGCTGCCCCTACCCCTACAGCCCCATCCCAGGAGGTGTCACATACCAGGGGGATGCTGGAGAGGTAACGTGACAAAACGATGGCTACGATGCCCGAGGCGATGACCTGTAGGGGAGGCGCAAGTCAGCCCTGACCCCCTGCTGGAGGAGAGTGGGCAGGGGTCAAGGCAACTCTGGGTAAAGATTCTACCAGTGCCAACTCTGGCCCTTCAAACCCCCACCCCTTACCCCTGCTTAGCTTTGGGGTCATTACCCAGATCTGCACAGAAGCACTGCCTCCTCATGGTCCAGCCCTGAGGTGATGTTTTAAAGCACAATCACTCCCTGCCCACAACCTTCCACGACTCCCCACTGCCTACAGCTGTCTATCTCAAACAGGGGGCTGTGCATCCCAGGGCCGCAGGGGCATATCACAGGATAAATACGACACGTCTCCTTGGAGTGGAAAAGATTTTGGAAGAAAATAAGGAACTGGCAAAGAGCTAAAAACAAAATTGTTATTTAAAACAAATCAGGACACTTTATGGAGTAGAATTCAAAATCCCTTAGGAGTATTTTAAATTATCCCAGGCTCCTATGACCTGGCCCCAGTCCCATCAGCTTCTCAACCACCCCGGCCAGTGTCTTCCCTCATTGCCCTGGATATGGACACCCACACATACCTGCTCATGATGCTACCCACACAGTGCCCTCTCTGGAACACTCTTCCTGCTCCTCTTTACCTGCTTGGTTCCTCCTCCTGCAGGCCTCCCCAACCATCCGCAGTCCCAAGAGGTGGGCCCACTGTTTACCCTACCAGCTGCCCTCTGGATCTTTGGGGCTCCATTCAGCCAGGCTTCCTCCTTGAGTTTCCTCACTGCACCAGGCATGGGCTGGACCCATGGGAGGCAGGTGAGACGATGCGGGGCCCAACAGTGTCTTTAGTTCACTGTGCAGCCACAAGTAAGTGCCTCAACCTCTCTGGGCTAAGCCCTGCTCTGCAGGATGAGCTCACGGAAAGAACGCTGGCTTGGGTGTCAGACACAAGTTGTTTCAAATCCAGCGTGGTTTCTTTGTATCAGCAAGAGGTTGGGTGAATCCCTGAGTCTCGGTTTCCCCCTCTGGAAAGTGGGGATAATAATGGCCCCATGTTGCTGGGAGCAGTAAGGATTAACAGAGGAAATGAGGGCAAGGCTGAAGTGGTCCAGCCCAGAGCCCATCCCTGGTGGACCTCCTAACCCTGAGCTCACTGCCTTCCCTGCCTTCTGCACAAGCTGAAGAGAGGAACAAACAGCAATAATAGTACCTCCAAGGGACCCCGCACACATCTGCACAGCCCAGCCTTGTCCCACCGGCCGAGGCTCTCCTACCTGCTGGGGCCTATGAGCCTCATTCACCCAAGCCCTGGGGCCAGCAGGCTGTCTGAGCTTCATTTTGCAGGGGAGGGAACAGGCTTAGAGAGAGAAATAAGTCCCTCAGCCAGGAGGTGGCAAGGACAGAACCCAGACACTGATGTGTGGGTGTTCCTCAAAGGCTGCAGCCACCTCTGCTGACAGGTGGCAAGGGTTTTGTGAAGTTGAGAATACCAGGCCCCTTCATTCATGGATTCATCAGACAGGGTCTGACAGCTGGTCATACCATGGCCACCGTTATTGAGCACTTGCCAGAGACCAGGCCTAATGCAAGCTCCTGCCCAATTGTGTTTTTCAGTGTCTCCGGAACAAATCTTAGCCCTTCCTACCTCCACACCTTTGTATCTGGCACTCTCTGTCCTTGCAATGCCATCCCTGCTTCCTTTCCTACTGGCCAGCCCCAGCATGCCTCATACCTGGGGGATGGTAATTTCAGCCTATCTCTGAACTCCTACTCATCCATCAGTACCCAGCTCAGGGGCCTCCACCTCTGTGCACCCTCCCAAGCTGAGCTGATGCTCCTTCCTTCTGTTCAACGCTGTCTTGAGTATTTCCCTGTTGTAATAATAATCTTAGCTCTCAGGAGTGAGCACTAACCATGTGCCAGGCACTGTGCTAAGCACTTCATATGGATGATCTCATTCAATACTCACCAGGACCCTCTGAGGTGGACACTGTTACCATCCCCATCTTACAGATGAGGATGCTGAGGCAAAGAGAGGTTGAGTGACTTGGGCAGTTGGTAAGTGGAGGAGTGGGGGTTAGTGCTTATGGCTCTCTGTTTGCCCACTCCAGGCTCTGGGTGGGACTCAGCAAAGATTGTTCAGGCCCCCTCCACCTCCTCCTGCCAGCCACCCTCCCAACCAGGCCATACCACAATGGCAGAAGTGACAGAGAGGATGTTGACCACGCAGTACTGCAGAGCCACAGCGTCGTGGGGGGCAGCCACGTAGCGCAGCACTGTGCCATGGAGGAGAGCAGCTGCGATGAAGCTCACATGGCCCAGCACCACCAGCACCAGCCCCGTCTTCATCAGCACCTTCCGGAAGTCATCCACACTCAGGCCACCTGTCGGGGACAGCCGTGTCAGGGTCCTGGGTGGGGCAGAGGAGAAAACCGAGGCCCTGGCAGGAGTGATGGACACTAGATTCTAAGTCTACTTCTGGATGACTTGGGGCCAGTGACTTGTCTTCTCTGAGCCTCAGTTTCCTTATCTGGAAAAGGGGTTCACAATGCCTTCCTGAGAGTCCTTGGAATCCAAGGTTGGAAAAGCACACAGGTGGTACTTAATAAAGGGTAGTAGTGGCAGCGCCAGGATTTGAACCCTGGTCTCTAGCTCTATGATCCTTCCACCAAGTTCCCCATTCACTGATACTCATGGTCACTGAGTGCCTGCTCTGTGCCAGGCCCCAAGGTGCCACAGTGAGCTTGATAGTCACTGTCCAGGCCCCAAGGAGCCCCTACTTCATTGGACAGGGATCAAATCCTGCTCGGGATTCAGTTTGGTGGATAGGGCCCGGCACAGGGTAGATATCCAACTCACAGTTGCTGAACTGACTCCAGGCAAGAAACTCAAGCCTCTGAGTCTCCATTTCCCCATCTGTAAAATGGGAAGAAGAACCCTTGTCTCCCCACGGGGAAGGAGGGTCCCATGAGGAGATGGATGGGAAAGTGGGACATACGCTGGGCGTGCTAGGAAAAGCAAGCTCTCGGTGCAGGGGCACTGGGGAGGGAGGGGGCAAGCGGGGGAGGCTGGGGTCAAAAGAAGGCCAGGGACTCATAAGCAGATTCTCACTGAATGGCCAAGTGGCTGCCCAGCCCCTCTCTGCACACCTCCAGGAATAGGACGCCCACTCCTTGGGTAGCTCGGGCTGTTCCAGATCTGCTCCCTGGATTTCCCCTATGGGTTCTGGCTCTGCCCTCGAGGGCACACACCAGGCTGGCCCTCTGACCCCGCCATCCCCCTTACTCTGACCAGCTCTGAGAGACTGGAAGACTGGCCGGGCCCCCAGAACTAAACAGCTCCCTTGTTTGTTTAGCTGCTCCTGGTGGGACCTGTGAGTCCCTTCCTAGACCTCAGTCTCCCCATCTGTGGCCGAGACGATTGGATCATATTTCATACATGGGAGCTCTGCAGCTTAAAAAAAAAAGAAAGAAATCACTAGACTGACTGGATGTTCTTGAGGGCTCTGTGCCAAGAGGCAGTCCCCAGGAGGCAGGGAGGGATGGCGCCACTCAGTCACAGGCCCTCTGCGTGACCTTGCACCAGACCCTCCCTTTCTGGGCCCCAGATTTCCCATTTGTAAATCGGGATGGGTTGGTCTAGCTGTTCTCTGAGACCCCTGGAACCTGCAGAACCCTCTGGAGCTGGACCAGGTCTAGGAGAAGCAGAGGGCAGACCATGGGCTGGACAGGCACCGTGGAACGGGAGTGGCATCACCCAGATTCACTGCCAGCCAAACAGGAAGGGGCAGGCAGCTTCGTCCCAGGGGCCTGACCCACTTCACCCCATCCACCCACCTACCTGGCAGCCCAGACACCACCTGGCTCAGGGCTGGGCTCAGTAACAACAACAGCATCCCAGGACCAAGACTTGGTCAAACTGGAGGCACAGTGCCAGCGCGGGGCTGTGCCTGGACACTGGACAGTCTCCTTTGTTTCTAAGTTACCATTCTTGGAGCACTTAGCAGTGTGGCTGGCAGAGTGGTCAGCTCTTTACTCTTAGGAGCTAACTCCACCCTCAGGGTAGTCCTAGAAGGTGGAGCTACCATCCCCATTTTACAGACGAGGAAACTGAGGCTCACAAGGTCTCTTAGCTAGAGAGTGGGGACTCCTCAGGTCTGTCTGATGCCCAAGAGCAGCATCCCTGTGCCCAGGGAGTGAGGGGAGGCGACAGATCCCTCTCACTCCCGTCCAGATCCTGTTTGCCAATGGCCCTTCCCTCCTTGCCTGGCTGGGGGAGAGGAGGGTACAGAAGTGGGAGCCCCTTGCAAGGCTGAGGAAGCCTAAGAGCAGGCAGCCTCAGGCTCAGAACTCCCTGGGCCCTGGATCCCCCTCCCTCTGCTCTTCCTTCTGGGGGATGTGGGGGCTGCTCTCTCCAGCGTCTCTTCTCCCGCCTGGGCGGGTCCCTCCTCCGCAAGAAAGGTAAGTGGGGGCGAGAGGCAAAGGTGCTACCCCACATCGAGAAGATACCAGCAGCCCTCCTCCCTCCATCTCACTGCTGGGGAAACTGAGGCCGAGAGCGGAAAATGACCTGCAGAGCAGGCGGCCTGGACCCCGGGCTCCCACTACAGTGCTCCGCCCCCTGCAGGAGGATTTGGGGCGGGTTCGGGCCGCCCCCCGCCGCTCACCAAAGCGCAGACACATTTCGGCTCCCGCGCGGGGTCTCCGCGGCCGGTTTCAGCGGGGCTCCAGAGGCTGCGGGAGGCCGGGGGCCCCCGCTCCCATCCTCGTCCGCAGCCGCCGCGCGCCCGGTACAGCCCGCGCCGCGCCCACTTCCCGCCTCGAGCCCCGGGATCCCGGCGCCCGGCCCGCCTCCCTTCCCGTCACCCCGCAGGCGACCCAGCCCCGGGAGGGCCCTGGCGGCTCGTTTGCATCCCGGGCCTGTCTGACCGGCTGGGCAACCCTTCCTGGCCTGCCCGGTCGAGTCACGGCGCTGGCCCCACCCACCCGAGCCCGCCTCGCATCCCGGCTGGTGCCTGCACCCCCGCCCCCCACCCCCGACACACACTCTCGTGGCCCACCTCCACTCCAGTTATGCCCATTTTACAGATGGAAACTCAGAGGAGCCGCTGTCGTCCGGCCTAGGGAGTGAGTTGGGGGCCACACGCGTGTGAGCTGCGGTTACCGTGACCTGGTGGGCACCTGGACGGGAAAGCCCCCAGGGTGAAGGTTGAGAATCCACTTCTTCCTAGAGGAGGGGAGGGGCAGCAGTGGGTGGCCTCAGGCAAATCACTGTCTCTCTCTGCCCTGGCCTGGGATTCTTCCATCTGCCACGCTGAGCAAGGCGCTTTACTTCTCCGTCTTGGGGGGGTTCTCTGTTCCCTCATTGGAAAATCAGGAATCATAATTCCTGTCCCCTAAGGTGGTGAGACAAAACGAGATACAAAAATGAGATAAGAAAGTGCTTTGAAAACTCTAGAGTATCTTTACAAAGGCAGACCTAGCAGGAGCACATAGTAGGAGCTTTACTAACCCTGGCTTTTGGTTACTGAGCCCTTTTAATGTACCAGGATGGACCCATGCCCTGCCTTGTTTCATCCCCAGCGCCCAGAAGTGCCCTCACCCAAGAGGGCCCAGCCAGAAGTGGTGGAGCCAGCTGGAGACTAGATTCCCACCCAGCCCTCTGTGACATGTTCTCCCATGTGGCCATGCTGTGTCTGCCTCCCTGGGCTTTCTGGGCCCTCAGAGCAGGCCTCTGGGAGGCGCTTACGTGGTATCTGGACAGCATCTATTCACAGTCTGCACCCCTCATGGCACTGGTCGGTGGCCTTGAGGGCAGGGGCTGGCTAGATGCATCCGACACCAGATGTCTGGCGAATGCGTGCCTTTCTGCACACCTGTTCCAGTGCCTACTGTGTGCCTTGTGAGTCGGGCGCCTGGGTCAGCACACAGAGCCCCTGGAGTTTGGAGAGCACAGTAGCACCAAAGGAGGGAGCAGAGCCCTAGGGAACCACACCTAGGAAGCCCCCAGGGCATCTGCAGACCACCACAGTCAGGCAGGCCTGTCTGGTAAACCCTTGGCAGACGTGTTTCCCTGTCATCTGTTGTCTGAAGGGGGACAGTGCACAGCGGGTGTAGGGTGGAGAGAAAGGCTTGCAAGGTGGAAGGGAAGATGGGGACAGTTCATTAAGCCATGGGGCTGGTGCCCTCCCAGGCTGGCATTCAAAGGTTGTTGTCCATGAAGACAGTCTTTTAGTAACTGGGCAGTACACATTCCTATGGTAAATGGTCAGACTGCGTTTGTGACCCAGCAATTCCATTTCTAGGTCTTTATCCTACAGACCAAAGAGTGCAAAGATACGCATGCGTTTCATGATGTTTATGGACAAGTTGTTCCTAAGAGCAAGATAGCACCGAAGTGAAAGCCAAGAGAGGAGGGGGCCTGGAGGAGAGCGAGGGGAAGGACTTGGCTTTTTGTTTTGCACATGGCTGCATTGTTGGAATCTTACAATAAGCATTCATTTATGTCTTGCTTTTGTTGAAAGGAAAGAAGGAAGGAAGAAAGGAAGGAAGGAAGGAAAGGCCCCATCACTACCACCCTGCCCCCACTCCACCAACTACTTTCTCTTTTTTTTTTTGTGAGGAAGATCAGCCCTGAGCTAACACCCATGCCAATCCTCCTCTATTTTGCTGAAGAAGACTGGCCCTGGGCTAACACCTGTGCCCACCTTACTTCACTTTATATGGGATGCTGCCACAGCATGGCCTGACAAGCAGTGCCTCTGTGCGCACCTGGGATCCGAACCTGGGCCGCCAGCAGCGGAGTGCTCGCACTTAACTGCTATGCCACGGGGCCGGCCCCCACCAACAACTTTCTGATGACAAAGGCCACCTCCCAAGGGCTGCCCTGGTGAGCACCTGTGGTCACTGCAAAGCTGATGTCAAATCTCACGTGCGTGCATGCGACCTCTCTACCAGTTGGTGTCAGGCAGTCTCATCAACACCGAGCCCATCTGGGACCTTCTGGAATTAGGTTGGGGACCAGACCTTTCAAATGTCTCTGCTTTCAGATGCAAAGATGAGGATTCTCTCTTTTTCTCCTTGGAACAATACTGAGAGTTAAAGATTATTACCTCATTTTACAGATGAGAAAATTGAGGCCCAGAAAGGTAAAGGCTTTTCGAACATCACACAGCATGAATCAATGGTAGAGTTGAGACTTGGATCCAGGCCTGTCTAACTGTGAAGGCTGCTCCTAACTTCTGAGTGTGTGTGTGTGGGGGGGGGAATGGGGGGAGCCATAGCCCCCAGGGCGTGGGCCTGCTCTCTGGGGCTTCTGAGGAGGAACAGTCCCACCTGTTTCTCCCCAGACACACTTTCCTGGCAGTGGCCTAGCTTTAGCTGCCTGAAGTTACTGCCAATTCTCTTCCTTATTGCCAAGAGGCCAAAGTCCAGCCACATGGTGTCCCTTGCCTCTGCCCCACCCCTCTGTACACTGGCCTGAAGTTCTGGGAAGAACTGCAGGCCAGAGCTCTAGTCCCTTGTCCTCCACCAACTCACTGTGACACCCTGGCAGCTCACTGCCTTTCCCTGGCAGTTTCCCCATCTGTCAAATGGGGATAATGATTGCCTTCCCTGCTTCCCAGATTTCTGAGGCATAAACGACTTGAGAGATATGCGAGTGAGCTGAAACCTAGCCAGAGAAATATAAGGCGTAATCCTCTCTTCCTGGAACATTTAACGACCAAGTGTGGCCCGGTGCACTTAACCCGGAGGCTGGGTCTTCCCAGGGCAGCCTCCCTGCTGGGCTGCTCAGCTGGGGAGGGGGCTTCAGGCTTCCAGTCCCTGTGCAACCCCTCCTCACCTTAAAAAAGATTTTTGTTTTTTCCTGATTATAAGAACAGTTCCTCCAGGTAAATAAAATTATTGCACACAAACCCTGCCATGTTCTATCTTAGGTGTGTATGTACATGAACATAAAATGAAAAGCCAGCTGGTCACGCTTGTCTGAGAAGAGGAGGTGATTAAAGAGGACTGTAGCATGTTTACAACGACGAATGCTAGATGGTGTGAATGGGCTGTTTGTCATTCTTTGTATTTTTTTCTTTTATATTACCAAAAAAAAAAAAAACTCCTTGTAGAAAACTTAGGGGAAAAATAGGAAAATATAGAGAAGGAATCACAACTACCCATAATCCTCCCTACCCCACGGACAACCACCATTCACATTTTGGAGGATTTTTCCTATGTGCATATGTCATTTTCTCCTTCTCCTCTGAGACTCCCGTCGCTTGGCTCTACTCTGCCACCCCTTTCTCATCACTTGATCTGCTGCCCCTGCTCTCCCCGTCTCCATCCGTCAAGCACTTGGGTTTCCAGATCTTGGTCAGGTGATCTGTCCTAATGTCCTGCTCATCCATGTGAAGGACCCTCCAATACCCTTCCTTGAGCTCCTCAGTGACCTTCCTCATGACCCTAGCCATTCTCTCCAGGGCCATGCCTTGAATGGTCCCCTCTGAAATCCCAACCTCAGGCATCCCACAAAGCCCTCTCCTACAGCATGCCCATCTTCTGACTCCCACTGCCTCATCCTCTCACTTCACAGAGGCCACTGGCCTGTTCTATTTTCTTCCATTCAGCTAGGCCCCTCCTGGCCTCTCCACCACCAAGCCTACACCACAAGGTGGAGGATCTGAAGGCCAGCTCAGCTGTCCAGGGAGAGATGAGAAGTATAGGGTTCTTGGACTTGGACCAGGATGGTGGCTGTGGAGATGGAGAGAAGAAGGGAGATTTGAGACATGTGATTTGTATGCACATTGAAATTTGAAAAGCACTATTCTAAATCCTCTCACCTCCTTACTCCTTCTCCCAGTGGTTCCTCCAGCTCCACTTGGACCCCACTCCATCCCTTATCCTCCCCCTTTCTGCTAAGTCCTCCCCATCAGCCTGTAAGCATACCCAAGTCTTTTCTATCCTACAAAAACACACCTTCCCTCAACTTACTTTAAAGTTCTAGTTACCGCTTCCTTTCCCTTCCCCTCCAAACTTCTGGAATGGATTCTGTTTACTTGCTGTCTCCATCTTCTCAACTCCTACCTCCTCCTCAATCCACAGCAGTGTGGTTCAGCCCCCCACAGGAAGAGCCCTTGTCTAGGTCACCAGTGACTTCTAACTCTGCTGAATCCAACGGAAGCATCCCAGTTCATAGCTTATTATTACTCGCCACTCCCCCTGCACTCCTAAAGACCACCTCTTTCCTGGTTATCTTCCTGCCTCTCTGGTTGTTCCTTCTGAGTCTCCTTTGTGGACTTTTTGTCATCAGCTCAACCTTTAAATATTGGTATTCCTTTGCATCCTCTCTACTTCCCCTATTGTTCCCATTGGTTGGTTCATGCAGTCTCACGGTTCCCCTTTTATATGATGATTCTCAAATCACTGTCCCCAGACTAGACAACTCTCCTGAGCATCAGGCTCAAATATCTAATTACCTTACCTCTCCACCTGGGTGTCCCAGTCATCTCAAGCTCAACAGGTACAGACCCACTGATCATTTCTTCTCTTCCCCGAAACTGCTTCTTGTGTATTTTCTGTCTCAGTTCGTGGCCTCATGATGTACCCAAGCCAAAAACCTGGCAGTCACTCTTTACTTTTCCCTCTCTTTCTACATAAAGTCAATCATTCGGTCCTGCTGATTTAGTTCATGAATATTTCTGTTAACAGGTGCCTTCCTCTTTGTCCCTGCTGCTATTGTCCTTGTTCATGTAGCATCTCTTGCCCCTCAATCATTTTTCCTCATTACTGAGTAATCTTCCTAAAGTATAAATCAGATCATGTCACTCCTCTGCTTAACATCAGTAACATAAAAGAAATTAAAGAGGATATAAATAAATGGCAAGACATCCCAGGTTCATCGATTGCAAGGCTTAATATTGTTAGGATGGCAATTCTCCCCAGACTGACCTACAGATTCAGTGCAATCCCTATCAAAATCCAAGCTGCCTTTTTTCTGCAGAAATTGATAAGCCGATTCTAAAATTCATACGGAAATGCAAAAGATCCAGAATAGCCAAAATAATCTTGAAGAAGAAACAAGTTGGAGTATTCACACTTCCCAACTTCAAAATTTACTACAAAGCTACAGTAATAAAGACAATGTGGTACTGGCATAAGGATAGACATATAGATCAGTGGAATAGAATTGAGAGTCCAGAAATAAATAAAGATACCAGAAATAAAAATACATACATGGTCAATTGATTTTTGACAAGGGTACCAAGATGATTCAAGGAAGAAAGAATAGTCTTTTCAACAACTGTAGCTGAAACGACTGGGTATCCACAGACAAAAGGACGAGATTGGACCCCTACCTCATACCATATACAAAAATTAACTCAAAATGAATCAAAGACTTAAACTATAAAACTCTTAGAAGAAAACATAGGTGTAAGTCTTTATGACCTTGCATTTTGCAATGGTTTCTTAGATATGACACCAAAAGCACAAGCAACCAAAGAAAAGATAGATAAATTTGACTTCATCAAAATTAAAAACTTTTGTGCTTCAAAGCACATTATCAAGAAAGTGAGGGCTGGCCCGTGTGTTAGCGGTTAAGTGCGAGCGCTCCGCTACTGGCGGCCCGGGTTCGGATCCCGGGCGCCCACTGACGCACCGCTTCTCTGGCCATGCTGAGGCCGCGTCCCACATACAGCAACTAGAAGGATGTGCACCTATGACATACAACTATCTACCGGGGCTTTGGGGAATAAAAGGAGGAGGATTGGCAATAGATGTTAGCTCAGAGCCGGTCTTCCTCAGCAAAAAGAGGAGGATTAGCATGGGTGTTAGCTCAGGGCTGATCTCCCTCACAAAAAAAAAAAAAAAAAAAAGTGAAAAGACAAAGCTCTGACAGGGAGAAAATATCTGCGAATCATATGTCTGATAAGGGTCTAGCATCCAGAATGTAAAAAGAACTATTACAACTCAATAGTAAAAAGATAAATAATCTAACTGAAAAATAGGCAAAGGATTCAAATAGACATTTCTCCAAAGAAGATATACAAATGGCCAATAAGCACACGAAAAGATGCTTAACACCATTAGTCATTAGTGCAATGCAAATAAAAACTATAAGATACCACTTCATCTCTACTAGGATGGCTGTAACCAAAAAGACAGACAGTAACGAGTTGACGAGGATGTGGAGAAATTGGAACCCTCATGCACTGCTGGTGGGAATGTAAAATGGTGCAGCCACTTTGGAAAATAGTTTGGCAGTTCCTCAAAAAGTTAAACATAGAATTGCCATATGACCTAGCTATTTCATTCCTAGGTACGTACCCAAGAGAATTGAAGACATGTATTCATACAAAAATTTGTACAAGAATGTTCAGACCAGGCTTAGTCATAATTATATCACCACACCCAGAACAGGAACCCACACTCTCTGCCTTCTTCTCTGTTACCATAAATGAAGTCCCCTTGCTCTTTTTTAAGGCTAAACTCTCTCCTTATCAAGGGCTTTGCTTCTGTAATTATATCCTTTTTCTCCCTACATCAAGTGCTTCTTCTCCAATGGATCATTCCAGTCAACACCCAAACGTACTGTATATCTCCATCTTAAAACGATTACAAAACAAAACCTCCCTGGACTCTACCTGCCCTTCAGCCACTACTCATTTCTCTGCCTCCCTTCCTACTTTCTCAAATCTCATCACTCTTCAACTCACTTACTCTCTTTGGCCTCCAACCTCACCACTCCACTGAAACTGCTCTCGTCAAGGACGCCATCCATGTTGCTAAACCCCATGGTCACTTTTCGGTTGTCATCTTAACCTCTCAGCAATAGTCAACCCAGATGCCTTTTTTCTGCAGAAATTTTCTACTCCATCCTGCTTAAAACGTGCTTCTCTTGGTTCTGTGACCCCACACCCTTCAGGTTTTCCTCCTACCTCTGTAACCACTCATGCTTGCTCTCTTTAGTTGATTTCCCTCTCCTGGACTTGAATCTCTAAGTCCGGTCCTCAACTACCCATTCGAAGGTCAAAGCCTTGACCTTATCATCATCAATAATATACTACCTCTAAGACCTCACATCTCAGCACCCTACTCCCTGACACCCATCTCCTTTCTTCCCAGCTCGTTCACTCTAATACCTTCTCAACAATTCTTCAGCTTCTTGAGATCTCCCTCTCTCGATCCTTCATGATGGCATGCCTGAGAATTTGGTCAAAGGCCTTTTCTTCTCTATACTTGCACCCTCTTTTTCAGTGATCTCACCCAGTCCCTTGTCTTTCTACACTATCAATATGTCAATGACTCCTATGTATATCTCCAGCTCTGATCTCTCACTAAATGCCAAACTTGTGCATCCAACTGCTTACTTGTCATCTCTTACTTGAATGCCTACTTGCCATCTAAGCTTAATATACCCAAGAAAAGCTCTTAGTTCCACTCTCTTCAATTCATTCTTCCCCCAGCCTTCCCCATCTCAGTAAACGGCACCATTATCTAACTAGTTGCTCAAGCCAAAAGCATAAAAGCCATTCCTGATTCCTCCCTTTTTCTCATTCTCCAAATTCTTTCCATCTGCCAGTCCTGTCTCTCTATCTCCAAAATACATCTTAAATCAAACAGCTTCTCTCCATTTCCATTGTCACTCGTTGCATCCAGTAGCCTCCTAACTGGCCCCTCTACTTCCACCCCTACAATACATTTTCCACATAGCAGCCAGAGCGATCTTTCGAAAACATAAATCAGGTCATATCAACGCCCTCCTTTAACGGCCTATGCAGGGATTCACCGGGCCTGCAATGTCCGACACGCCCTGGCTCCTACCACCTCCGTGATATCATGTCCTCCCACTTTCCTCTCAATTGCTGCACTTCAGCCACACTGCTCATCTTTCTTTTCTTTCAACGCACCAGAGTGCTTTCCATCTTAGGATCTTTGCTCTTGCTGTCCCCTCTGCCTTCAACACTCTGTCCTCAAATCTTCAGTGAGCTTTTCTCTATCACACGGTCTAAATCTGCACTGTCCAATAGAGCTTTCTTTAATCATGGAAATGTTCTGTGTTCACACGGTCCAATATGATAGCCACTAGCCACATGCGGTTATCGAGCACTTGCAATGTGGCTGGTGTGACTGAGAAACTGAATTATTTAAGTAATTAAAATTTAAATTTAAATAGGCACAAGGGGCTAGTGGATACTGTATTGAAGCATGAAGGTACATTATCCCCAAGCCACTCTCTATTAAATTATCCTGTTTTATTTTCTTCAAGTACTTTTCTCTAGATGAAATAATCTTGTTCATTTATCAATTTTCTACTTTTAGCACAAGAATGTTGGCCCTATGAGAGCAGAGGCCTTGAGTATCTCAGCTACAGCTCACCACTCAATACTCAGTACCTAGAAGAGTGTCCGGGACATGGAAGGTGCTTGATACGTATTTGTCAACTGATGAATAAAGCATCAAATCAGTGGTTCTCAAAGTGTGGTCTGCCCACTCCTGAGGGTCCCCAAGAGTTTTCAGAGGGTCTGTGAAGTCAAACCTATTTTCATAATAATACTAAGGCATTATTTTGCCTTTTGGATGGTGGAAAAGCAATGGTGGGCAAAACAGCTGGCCCCTGAGCACAAAGCAAGGCTGTGGCTTCAGGCTGTACTTATGGTCGCTGTGTTCATCACTGCCATGCATGCACAGTAAAAGAAATAAATATACCAGTTTCACTTAAGAATGACTTGATGAAACAGTAAAAATTATTAACTTTATTAAATCTCCACCCTTGAGTATACTTCTTTTCAATATTTTGACAGAATAGGAAGAATTCTGCTGGAGCCTAAGTACCACAGTTGTCTCAAGGAAAAGCACTTGTGCAATTGTTTGAGTTGCAAGCTGAACTAGCTGCTTTTTTTCCTGAACACCATTTCTACTTGAAAGAAGGATTGAAAGACATATGATGGTTATGCAAATGTGGGTTTTTTGCAGACATTTTCTCTAAAATGAAGGAAATGAGACTGTCAATTCAAGGGAAAAAATTGACAGTATTTGCTGCCAATGATAAAATTTGAGCTTTTGAATGAAAATGAGACTTTTGCAAAATTTGTATCCACCACTGTGAGCTTAATAGCTTCCCAATACTTAAAGACTTTTTGATAAGATCAGTGGTGACATTAATGAATATGATTTTTAATATTGTATAATGAAATGTATTAACATTTGAAAGAGCTATATAACTTACTGAACCAATATTTTCCAAGTGACCAATACATGATGTTACAAAATCATGCATGGATAAAGGATGCATTCAAAGTGCAAGATAGACCACTGTATTTTAATTTAATGAAAAGTTCATCAATATGGTTTCAGATTCCACATTGAAACTAAATTGTACAAAACTATCATTTGTCAAGTTTTGGTATAGTATCAGAGAGGAATATACACAATTACCTAAAAAGGCTTTAAAAATACTCCTTTTTCCAATTATGCATCTGCATGAGGCTGAATTTTCTTCATGTACTTAAACCAAAACAACATATCTCAACAGATTGAACAGAGAAGCAGATATGAAAATCTAGCTGCCTTTTATTAAGCCAGACACTAAAGAGATTTGCAAAAATGTCATTCTCACTAATTTTTTTGATATGGAAAATGTCATTATTTTGCATTGAAAAAGATGTTATTTATGTTGACATTAATGGGCTTATTATTTTTAAATTAATAAATATATACATATTTTTTTGCTGGGAAAGATTCACCCTGAGCTCACATCTGTTGCCAATCTTCCTCTTTTTTTTCCCCCTCCCCAAAGCCCCAGTACACAATTGTATATTCTAGTCATAAGTCCTTCTAGTTCTTCTATGTGAGCAGCTGCCACAGCATGGCTACTGACAGACAGGTGGCGTGGTTCTGAGCCCAGGAACTGAACCCAGGCTGCTGAAGCAGAGTGTGCCAAACTTTAACCATTAGGCCATCAGGGCTGGCTCAATAAATATTTTTTTAATTCTTAATTTTAATGTTTAATATGACAAGCATCAATAATGTAACCCACATAAACAAAAGCTCTTTCAGGTCTTCAATTTTTCAGATTGTAAAGAGGTCCAAAAAGTTTGGGAAACACTGCTATAGATAAATAATGAAGTTAATCAGCCCCTAATACCTTGGAGGATTGGTGGAAGGAACACAAGATAATTATAAATAAGCCACCCCATTTGGAAAAAGATAGGAGGGGAAACAACACCCAATGGTCCTTGGTGTGTATTGCATCCTGCAGATCAAAAACAGCAAGGATTCCGTGTCTTGGTTGAGTGAGGCCAGTCTGTTGCTCTGCCATGTTGGGGAGTCACCCCTAACCGTTGTAACTCTGTGGCCACATCTTAGAAGGATTTTGAGGATTTCCTGTTGGTATTGTTTGGAGCCAAGACATTGCCTTAGTGGTTGATCAATTGCAGGCTCCTAGGTGCCAGGATTGGTGTTTCTCTGGCAAAACCACTCCCTTGAAAGTTGGGCACATTTTCTGACTGTTCACATTTGGATAATGCCATAGGCTAATAACCAAGTCAGAAGAATTGTGAGTCATGGTCCCTGAATCTTGGTGTGCCAGGGAAAGAGAAGGAGTCTTTCTTAGCAACAGGACCTCCCAGTCTTCGGCTCAGGGCCTCCTTCTTCACCTCTGTCTTGGAGCACTGTGAACACCAGGCCCGGGAGGAAGGCACAGCTGGCTGCCCCCCACCACTAGGCTGCATCCCAGTGGAAGGCTCTTTATCTAGGGTAACTGTTCTCCCAGTGGGGACAGGTAGGAAGGGCTTGGGAAGGGGCTGTGTTTCCTGCCTCCCTGCCTTTGTTCCCACTCACTTCAGCTTTGACAGAAAGAGAAGAGCTTTTTCAATCCTGCAAAGCACGTGACCATCAGCCTGCATCAGCTTGGATTGCTGGCTACAGGCAATCTCTCTTAGCAAAGCTGTAGGCACATGAGCTCAGGGGCCAGGCTGCCTGGATTCAAGTCACAGCTGTACTGCTGTGTAGCTTCGTGACCTTGGGCGAATTGTTCCGGGCCTCAGTTCCTCAAATATAAAATGGGGAATAACAGCGGTAGCCACTTCTTTGTGTTACTGTGAAGATTAAATGAATTAATAAGTGTAAAGCACTTAGAATAGAGCCTGGTACATGATGAGTGCCTCAGAAATGTTATCTTTTATTATTCATTATTCTCTCTGCCAAATCTGTCTCTTTGACTCTGAACTGAAGTCTTGGGAAAATAGCCCACACACACAACCTCCTGACTTATTTCTACCAAGTTCCCTAAAGCTCTCACTGATGTTAGATGCATGGGCTGAGCTTCAGGAGACCCTGGCTGTGCAGCCGCATGGCCGGGAATGCTGACCTCTGAGCCTGGGATAGGGAAATCCTCACTGTTCTTTACTCCCTCAACTCAGCCAATTCCACGAGTTACGGGCATCCTTAGCAACACCCCACTTCCTATATTAGTCAGAACTTCTTCAGCTACAGGTGACAGAATCCTAACAGAAATGGGCTTTGCGTAAGGGGGAAGGAATTTGTTGGATTACATTACGGGAAAGTTCAGGGGCTTCAGACATGGTTAGATCCCAGCACTGAGATGATGTCATCTGGTGTGTTCCCACGGTGTCTCAGTGTCTTGTCCTTTCTCCATTTCTCAGCTCTGCCTTCCTCTGTGTTGGTTTCAATATCAGGCAGTCTCTGTCCACGTAGTGGAGGATCCATGCTTACAACTTCTCAGCTTAGGAACCTCGGGAGAAAGCAGCCTCTACTCTCCTGGAATTCCAGAAAAGCTTGGAATTGCCTTTAATTTCTTCAGCTCTAGTTATGTTCTTTAGGGCCGGCCCCGTGGCTTAGCGGTTAAGTGCACGCTCCGCTGCTGGTGGCCTGGGTTCGGATCCCAGGCGCGCACCAACGCACCACTTCTCCGGACATGCTGAGGCCGCGTCCCACGTACAGCAACTAGAAGGATGTGCAGCTATGACATACAACTATCTACTGGGGCTTTGAGGAAAAAAAAAATAAATAAATAAAATTATTTAAAAAAATAGCTATGTTCTTTAGCCTCGTGACATCCCAGAGCGACGTCACATGTGGCCTCAGAGGACTGAAGCTGCACAGCCAGGGAGGGGAGGAAAGGACTGATATTTATCAACCAGCTATTCTGTAGCAGGCATTTTATATCTTCTCATGGTGAGGATTATCCTGTTTGAGGAAGAAAACAAAGTCTCATGGTCGTCTCCACCTCCCTCCAAGCTGAGAGGGGAGGGGCTCTTTTTTGTGTCCATAGTCAACCCTCTGCCTCTGCGCTTGCTCCAATCCCTCTCTCTTCCTAGAGAAAAAACATCATCAAATATCTTCCTCTTGCTCTTATGTTGTCACTCTCTCCCTCTCTATTTTCTCCTGAGCCTCCAAACATGCTTAAGTCTATCCTCCTGAAAAAACAAACCTCCTCCCCTTCTTAGGAGAGTTGTCTGCGATTTCTACCTCCTCACCTTTCACTCACACCTCAACTAAATGAAATCAGTTTTCTGTTGCTGCTGTCTTCTGAAATCGCTCTCTCTAAATTACCAACCACTTTCCACATGACAAATCCAGTCCTCGGCTAGCTTGACCCATCTCACACGTCAGCTCACCATGTTTTCCTTCCTGAAATTCTCACCCCACTTGGCTTCCATAACTTTGTTCATTCCTGGCTCTCCTTCTCCCTTTTCTGGTTGCTCCTATCCCTGTGGTCACTGGTTAAAGGTTTATGAGAAGAGAAAGCCAATTCCCCTTTTACTCACATCTATGGTTTCAAGTGCCATTTTTTCATGGGTGATTCCCCATCTCCAGGGCCTGGGTCTGTCTGTGGGTGTCAATTTCTATTGACACCGCACAAAGCCTGAACGGAGCAACTGTCCATATATAGTGGGCAATGAATGGATTTCCTCAAAGGCAGGTGCCTAAGGAATGGCAAAGCGGGGAACCATATCCAGATCTGGAACTATATCCCAAGCCACTCACAAAGGCAGACCCCACAAAAGAAAACTTAAGTAGCATCTCCAATGAAGGTTAAGAGGAGGGGCAGTTATCCTGCCCTCGCTAGATCCTTCTGATGACTACTCAGGCCTCAGAACTCAACCCCACAGTGCCAGCAGTCTTCTCTCGTTGTCACCCTCCACCCAGGAAGCCCTCTCTCTCACATTTGCATGTAAGACAGCCGTGTCAGAGTGGAAAGAGCATGATATCTGGCATTCCGGATCTGGGTTTGTGGTCTGCTGCTTTTTTGATCTGGCTGTGTGATCTCCAGAAAATCAGTGGCCATGTTTGGTGTCTGTTCGTGAACTTCTTCAGGTATGCAAGGAAAAGCCATGCTCAGATGATAGTCAGTGATGAGGGCTACAATAAGGACACAGAGGAGGTGAGGTTATCAGGGGAAGCCATCTCAGCAGCCCCAAGCAGGTCCCTGGGGAATAGGAACAATGATCCAGTGAGGTGCCCTGGCTGTGCTCCTAGCACTTATATCTCCCATACCAGACAGGCTCACACAGGCGGTTGGCCTCCACCACATGTAGCTTGTTCACAGCAGTGTTTGGCGTGGGCCCAAATCCTGTGTCCAGTCAGCTGCAGGAAGGTTGGCAGGGCTGGCCTCATTAGATTTACGTGACCTACATCACAGTGATTTCACGAAGCAAGATCAGCTCAGGTCTGCTGGCCTCAGGAGGAGGCTGAGGGAGTTGCAGGCACTCAGCTTCATGGTTTTCGTGTCTTCCTCATTGTGGCTCAATTTCCTTCCTTCCTTTGACAAATGAAGGGGTTGAATCAATTGATCTTCAAAGGTACTTCCAAATCTGACTTTCTAGGAATTTATTATTATTATAGTTTGGCTGCACATCAGCTCTAGTGAAATGGCATATCATATCCCTGCTCGAAGGTTTCAAGTTGTGTTGTATATCAGTCAGGGATCAGCCACAGGAAACAGAAACTATTCTAATTATTTTAAGCAGAAAGGGATTTAATACAGGGAATTAGATATTTAAAAAACTAGTTGCATACTAGTCAGCCATAAAAAAAGACAAAACCGTCCCATTTGCAACAACATGGATGGACCTGGAGGGTATTATGTTAAGTGAAATAAACCAGAAAGAGGAAGACAAACACCACATGATTTCACTCATAAGTGGAAGATAAACCAACACACGGACAGAGAGAACTGTTTAGTGGCTACCAGAGGCAAGGGGCATGGGGGGTGGGCACAAGGGGTGAAGGGATGCATTTATATGGTGACTGACAAACAATAATGTACAACAAAAATTTCACAATAAAGAAAAAAAAACTAGTTGGAAGGGCTTGGAGGAGTGGGCTCTAGGATGAGCCTCCAGGAGTGACTCTCAGAACAAGACCCCAGAATAGCTGCCTACTCTGGCACAATCATGAAGGTGATGAGTCACGAGGGCACTACTAGAATAGTTGCATTGAAGAATATATCAGGTGAAAAGACAACCCACAAAATGGGAGAAAATATTTGCAAATCATACATCTGTTAAGGGACTTGTAACCAGAAAACACAAGGAAGTCTTATAACTCAACAAAAAGACAAATAACCCAATTAAAAAATGAGCAAAGAGGGGCCAGCCCGGTGGCACAAGTGGGTAAGTGCATGCGCTCCCCTGCAGCGGCCGGGGGGTTCGCCGGTTCGGATCCCGGGCGCGCACCGACGTACTGCTTGTCAAGCCATGCTATGGCGGCATCCCATATAAAGTAGAGGAAGATGGGCATGGATGTTAGCCCAGGGCCAGTCTTCCTCAGCAAAAAGAGGAGGATTGGCAGATGTTAGCTCAGGGTCGACCTTCCTCACAAAAAAAAAAAAAAAAATGAGCAAAAGATTTGAATAGATATATCTTCAAAGAAGACATACAGATAACAAAGGAGTATATGAAAAGATGCTCAACATCGCTAGTCATTAGGGAAATGCAAATCAAAACCACAATGAGATACCATTTCATGCCCACTAGGATGGCCATAATGAAAAAGACAATAACAATTCTTGGCAAGGATGTAGAGAAATTGGAACCCCTGTGCATTTCTGGTAGGTAAAATGGTATATAGCCTCTGTGGAAACAGGATGATGGTTCCTCAAAAAATTAAACATATAATTTCTGTATGATCCAGCAATTCCACTTCTTGGTGTATACCCAAAAGAATTGAAAGCAAGGACTTGAACACATATTGGTGCACCAATATTCATAGCAGCACTGATACAATAGTCAAAAAGTGGAAGCAACCTAAATGTCCATCAGTTGATGAATGGATAAACAAAATGTGGTATATCCATACAATATCCACATAATATCCAATGAAATATTATTCAGCCATAAAAAGAAATGAAGTACTGATACATGCTATGACATGGATGAAACTTGAAAACCTCTTGCCAAGACACAAAAGGCTACATATTGTATGATTTCAGTTATACAAAATATCCAGAATAGGCAAATTCATAGAGACAGAAAGTGGAGTAGTATTTGCCAGGGCAGGAAGGAGGACAGAATTGGGAATAACTGCTAATAGGTTTCTTTGCGGGTGATGGGAATGTTCTGGAATTAGATGGTGATAGTTGCACAACTTTGTGAATATATTTAAAATCTACTGATTTGTACAGTTTAAAATGGTGAACTTTGTTATAAGAATTATATCTCAATAAAAAAAATAGGATGGTTAAAATACACACACCCATTGTGGCTGCAAACTAAACGTCACCTCTGCTGCTGCCACGACTGCTTTTCAACCACATGAAGCTAGTGATTGGACACTGGAATGCTGCTGAAGCAACCCTACTTTGCCACAAAAATGAAGCAACAACCACACAGCTGGGAGATGGCCTTGGCCTCACTTTCTCCTCCCAACTCTTATATAAATGGATACAATTTATAGACCCTAATTTGCATGCAAAATGTTAACTGCAAGGGATTCTGGGCAATGTAGTGTTTGACTTCGCAGCCTTGGCAGGATGAGGAAGAGATTGGAATGGATGCTGACAGACAATTCACCATATCTACGCCAACTCATCCTTTGGCCTTTTAGGGATCTAAGCCCTCTCCCTAGGAGAAGAGATCCAAAATCCATCTCTGGGTGATGTTCATTCTAGTTCAGTCATGATTCTACCTCAGCAAACTGTAACCTGAGGACTAAACGATCGTTACCAACAACACATCTTACAATACTAGGGAAAATGTGGGAAGTGGGAAAGAAATGGGTTGGTGTCTATAAATACATACACAATAGAGCAAGGAAAAATATGAAGTGCTAATATAGTCCTCATTTCTCAACTTTTCATGAATTAGTTATTTATATTCACAACTTTCTTTCTCTACTACTCATTCTAAGTTCATCTTCCCCCAGCCAGTACCTTAGCTGGATGAAGTTCTTTATCTGATGTGGTGACCCAATTTTCATTCCTAAAGGAAGTGAGCCCTTGCTGGTCTAGCCTTTCAGAACTTTGACTCCTTAATATGGCAGTACTAGAAGTAGCCCCCAGAGGGTCCTTTAGGCTCCAGATATACCCCTTCCTGCCCTCATCGAACAACAGCAAACCTATCTGTCTTGATGATCAAGATCAATCACTCCACATAACACAATTGCCCCCTTTAAGGCTATTGGTTCAGTGGATGAGGAGCCCAAGTGGGCCAGAAAACTTCTGGTTCAATGGACTCATTGCTGTGTCCCCTGGTGGAAGTATTTCTCCTCTAGGTATTGAGACTCCCAAACTAACAAAGACCAAAGTCACAGGAAAAGAAGCAAAACTTTTGTGAGTGGGTTGTATACAGTGGTCACTGTTCCAGAATACATACCTCATCCTATAAGACAAAACCTTCGACTTCACAAGATATTGTCTTCCAGTAGCACCATAAAGGAGTCTTTATTGAGTCATTCTGCTGTTCTGTAAGGCCTGCTGCTTCGGGATGATCCCATGGGTCTTAGCCCATTGCCTCACTTGATGAGAGGCAGTGTTGTATGGAATACTCCATGACGAATAAGGCATTCAGTAAGTTCGCGGATAATAATGACGACGATGATCGTGATCATGATAATAATAAATGAAAATGATACTAGCTAATACTTAAAGCACTTACTACAGGCCAGGCACTGTTATATGTATTCATCGAATCCTCACAGTCCCAAGCGAAGAAACTGAGAGAGAGGTTAAGCAATTTGCTCAAGGTCATAAGTTACTCAAATGGTGGAGTCAGAATTCCTACCCAGGCTTTCTGGCTCCTAGAGTCTATCATCTTAACCACTACGCTTCTCAATGTGAACATATAATCAAATTTAGAATAACTAGGGGGCATGTCTTTGGTTTCATAATAATTGGGATTTTTCTCATTTAAAATTTATTCTTGGTGAATATTTTAGGCATGCATGGAAACAATCCATATCTTGTATGAGCATCTTTTCCAGTGAGGACAAATCCCTGTGTTCTCTGTGACAGAAGGGATCTGATCTGCTATTAAGTGCCCAGCTGGTCCCCCCAGAGCATGGAGCAGGGCTCAGCAGTAAACCAACATCAGCTTCTCCAAAGGATATCCATTGCCAAAAAACACACGGCTTGACTCCAAAATGTTAAGGTTCTGTGCTGTGATTCTTTTATGGAAGTTTGCCACAGTGTGTTTACAGTATGCTTATTTGCCAATTTCCACACCACTGGATCTGCTAAGTCATAAACCTCAAACCATTACACTGCATCCTGTACCAAGTGGTGACCATTCTCTTAAGCTGGGCCCATCAAAGCTGGTAGCCTTATGAGTTACCTGGTAAACAAGTCAGTGAAGCATAACCAAACGTGGTATGTCACATCCCAAATCAAAAGAGATCCATCAGATGCTCAAGATTTTTCCTAGTGGTGGGTGATATACAGGGCAACAGCTCACCTTTCACTTTAGATAACCTGCCATGCTCCAGACTACCACTGTGGATCCCTAAAAACTACATGGAGGTGGAAGTGCCCTTAATTCCCACAGGGGTTATCTGCTATCCTCTAGAACACATGTGTTGTACCAAGGCATTTAGATACCTGCTACTTCTTGCTTATTAGGTCCAAAAACATGATGTCATCACATGTAGAGTGATGTTCTGGGAAATGTGAGATGATTAAAGTGCCTGCAGATGAGATTTCAACAGAGCTGGAGAGGTGATATAACCCAGGCGTGGGACAGTAAGATGGACTGTTGACCCTGACAGGTGAAAGAAATTTGCTTTGATGTTTTCTGCTCTTTGGGCTACAGAAAATAGGCATATTTCAGATCAATAGTTGCATGGCTGCAGGTGCCAGGACAGGTGTTGATTTGCTTCATAAAGAGATTAGAACAGCTACAAGTCAAGTCCTGTACAGCGCAAACAAATCATTTCAATGCAGATAAGACAGAGATTAACACTCCCGAATTTCTCAGTCTTTGCTGGTGGCAGTAATGTCTGTCATGCCCTCAGGGATGCACTATTGCTTTTGGATGATGATTCTGGTGGGGAAGTACAGCTCCAGGGGCTTTCCTTTGCTCTTCTTACCACAATAGCTTTCACTCTATGGGTCAACGTGAAGATTCTGCCAGTGGCCAAGTATGTCTATTACAATTGTGCCTGCAGGAACTGAAAAATAACCACAGGGTGAATATGCAAGATAGACACAGGCCAAAATTCCTTTTAAATTACTTGACCCTCATGTATTAGTTTGCTAGGGCTGCGTAACAAAATACCACAAACTGGGTGGCTTAAACAACACAAATTTATTGTCTCACAGTTTGGGAGGCTGGAAGTCCGAGATCAAGGTGTTGGCAGAGTTGGTTCCTTCGGAGGGTGGTGAGGGAGAATCTGTTCCAGGCCTCTCTCCTAGCTTCTGGTGGTTTGCTGGCAATCTTTGGCATTCGTTGTCTTCTGCTGCATCATCCCCATCTCTGCCTTCATCTTCACATGGCATTCTCCCTGCATTTGTGTCTGTGTGTCCAAATCTCCCCTTTTTATATGGCACCAATCATATTGGGTTAGGGGCCCACCCTACTCCAGTATGACCTCAATTTAACTACATCTGTGACAACTCTATTTCCAAATAAGGTCACATTCTGAGGTATTGGGGGTTAGGAGTCCAACAGGTTGATTTTGGGGGACATAATTCAACCCATAACACCCCCATAACCCTCTATTCTAACTAGTGGAACACAAGGACCTTTTAGGTCCTTTGGGATTACTGGTGGCTAAGGGCCAGTTTCTAAGTATTCCCTAAAGACCTGGGTACTTCCATTTCCCTAAGCAGAGGAACATAGGTAAATGCCTTAAGATTCCTTTGTGAAAGACTAAGATTTACAATTCAGTTATAGTGATATTGCTGTGTGCTTCCTCCAGGGTATCTCTGGAGGAATAAAGGGTATCCCTTTATTCAAGGGCCTTGGGTCTGAGAATTTAGTGAGTGTCCGTAACTCTCCATTTTGGTGACTCAAAACAGGCTTTTCTTTGCCAGACCTGGAGTTTTGTTTTGTGTTATACAAACCAGGTAGGTTATATTTCATCATTCCAGCTCTGTTGCCTTGGTATGGCCCCTTGGCCCCTGCCACTCCAGGATCCCATCATCTCTGCTGACATCGGGGATTCCATTTCAATGGCAGCATCTCTTAGGTTCATTCCCAGCCTATGGAGGATATACACTACAGCACTTTTCAAGATAGAGTGTTCCCCTTATCTATGTACTTTCCAATTCCTTAGTGAAAGGAATATCCTCTGAGCAATTTGGAGGGCAAAATTAGATGAGCAGATCACACATGATAAACTGGTATCAACGTTTCTATCTTCATATATGTTTGGATTTGTCTTCTAATGCTATACTAAGGAATTTTTGGCATTTCAATTTCTTTGTGTGTAGACCACTGTTAAGTCCAGCTTTCATCCAACCAACCAGCTAAGAGCCACTCTTAGCCGCTAAAGCCAATATACTAAATCCAGAATCTCTAGCACGTCCATATTAATAAATTCAACCCAAATGAGAATAAAATTATGTTTTCTTCCTGGTCTAATACCTTTAGAATCCAGTCCACATGCATTCCCCAGGTTTCTGCTGATTCAAATTAGCAAAATCTTACAATTCTTCTGTAGCCTTCTCTCAGATCAGACTTTGTGTTTGCCTTCCAGAAGCATATTGGGATCTGAGTCTAGTTACAGATCTGTTGGCAATAAGGGTTAGTGGGTGGGACACGAGAAGTACTGGCATTCCCTTTCAAGGCAACTACCCCAGGGTCTCCAAGTAAGACGAGACCAGCCATATCAGTGAGGGGAAGAAGGGCTGCTTTGGCTTGGTAAGAGAAGGGAAGAAGGGCTGCTTTGGCTTGGTAAGAGAAGGGAAGAAGGGCTGCTTTGGCTTGGTAAGAGAAGCTAAGTGGAGTCTGTGGATTCAGAACACTAGGATTTATCCAAATCCACTCAAATGTCCTCATTTCAGGGTCCTACTTTTTCCCAAACAATGTCCTAATTTTCACATAAGAGACATGGTAAGGATATGAATTTAACTTATATTGTAATTCAATAACACAGAATCTCCATCTGATTTTCATGTCAGCTTTACGGCTACAAGAGAAAAAGTTCTTTTGGGGCTCTCCCATACATGCCTTGAGCCAAAAATTTAAGTCTTGAGCCTTTCGTTTTCTTTCTTTAACCTGTCTAGCATAGCCACCATCATTTAAGCCCTCATTTCTTACAAGATGGTCTATCATGGCAGCCACTTGGTCTGCCAAAGTCTTTCCTCCAAAAGACATTTCATTTCAGATGACCACAGATGTAAGCAATCTTTGCCTACTAGTTTGTCATTTTCCAATGGCAACTAGATTCTCATTTCCTTCAAATCCAACTTAGTCATAACTATTCTAAGAGTTCCATTTGAGGGCCTATTGCCTATAACCACTTTTGGAACCAAATACTCTATCAGTCAGGGTTCAGTAGTTGCCAGGAAACAAAACCCTTCTACCTATTTTAAGTAGAAAAGGATTCAATATATGTAAATTAGATGCTTACCAGAGTTGGAAAGCCTAGGAAAGTGGGCTCTAGGCTGGGCCTCCAGGAAAGACTCCCAGATTGGTCTAGCATGGGAGATGCTACCTCTGCCACTGTCATGAAGATGAGAAATCAGGAAACCACCACAGGCTGACTACGAGAACACACATCACTGTTATTTATGGATCAGGAAGCCCTTCAACACCCACAAAACTACTGATGGATACTGGAATATCATTGAAGAGAAACCTAACATCTCTACATCCTGTGCAGCAACAGTCAGAGTAGCTGAAGATGACCCCTGAATCACTTTCTCCTTCCACATCTTGTTTGTGCATCTAACTGGCAAAACTTAAATTACATTCAGAACATTGGTTTCAAGGAAGTTTAAGATATGTAGCTTTTAGCTTTCAAGCCTCTGGAGTACAGGAAATTGTACTAGAAAGAGGTTGGAATGAGTAAGTATCCATTTACCATATCCACACGTTTCTTTCCATTGGCCCATCCAACTAGGACTGGTGACCACACATGCCCTCTCCCAGTTTTAGCCTCTTTGCAAGTTGACTGCAAGCACTCCATCTGTCTCTGGCTTTGAAAATTACCTCTCTTCCGGGCCTCAGAGAAACCTAAAATGTCCTTGTCTTCAGAATTGTTTTGCTAATCTACCTAACCTCGTCCTCAGCCACCTCTTCAACTAATCTACTCCTCTCCTCCTTGGTCCACTTAGTTCCAGCATACAGGACTCTTACGCTGTGTGTGTGTGTGTTTAAGCAGACTAAGGATGTTCCACCAAAGGGGCTTTGTTATTTTATTCCTCATGTCTGGTGTGTTCTGTTTTTAGATGACTTTCTAGGCTCTTTCTCACTCCATTCAGGACTATGCCACCCACCTAGCACCAGCTACCACTCTCTCCTCACTCCTCCTGCTTTGTTTTCTTCAGCGCACTTATCCTCATCCAGATTATATACCCCACTGCCTTTCCCCACTAGAGTGTAAGTTGTATGGGGACAGAAAGTCTGTGTTTTCCTTATTGCTGCATCCTATACCTGAAACACAGTAGGTATTTCAGAATGAATGCATGCTGTTCAAAAAGGAAATTAAACTTTCCACATTTTCTAAGCTGAGAACCAACTTTTCCAATGCATTACTCATGTTCTCCTCTAGATGGTGCTGATGGGCCTTTTCAGCAGCTAATGTCTAGGAGATACAACATTAGTGTTGCAAAGGATTAGGGTAAGCTTAGTTTTTCATAGCCTCTGGGCTTTTCTTAAATGACACCCCTAATCTCTCTTATTTCTTCTTATTCCTGAAGGAGGAAAAAACGTGGGCCTTTACCAAAAGCCTTTTCAGTACACCATCTCACTTAATCTTTACAACTCCATAATTAGGATTATTATCCCCATTCTAAGTAAAAACAGACTCAAAGTTGCCCAAGTCTCACAGCAATAAGAAGTGGAGCCTAGATAACACAGATTTTGCTGCAAACTCCTGTCCCTCCAACAGATGTCTTTGACTTTATCCAAGTTAACTGCTCTCTTGATGAGGCTTTAAGAGAAATGCAAGTCGTGAGTTGATAATTTGCATTTCAGAGATTTTCAGACTGTCTGCCCCTTTTCCCAACAGGTTCCCTTTTTCACACAATGATACCCTCTAGGGCACTCTCTTCCAGAGACCCAAAGTCCACTAACGGCACTTCCTGTCCCAGGTGCAGGGAAACGTGCTAAGTCTGGCTACAGTGGCCACGAGATAAGAATCTTCCAAGTTGGCTGTTGTCCAGACTCATCCTCCTCATTGTAGTAAAGCACAGGCCAGGACGACAGAGAGCAGGTGCATCTGTGAAAGGAAACAGAAAGCCATCTGGTCCTCAGGGAAAGTATGTTTTCAATTCTTCCTCTGGGCCCAGAGCTAAGGTGACAGAGAAGTTTGGCACTGGAAGCTCTTTCAATACTGTCTGAGAGTTGGGGAAATTAGGGGCATGGGATAGTAACTGACTCACACAGTTACAAAGTAAGTTACTGCCAGATTTGGAATCTTACATCAAGTCTCATGCATCTTTTAACTTTTCTGCTATACCATGTATGAGCTTTCATTTCTTAATGCCATTATTCTAGACAGACAAAATCCCAAGTGGTACTAAGCTCAATTCTGATGAATTTATAAGACCAGAAAAAATTAAATATGTTGAGATTTTGATAGCATGTCTCGTCTCTCCTCTTACTACAAATTTTAGTCAGATTCCTTAGCCTCTCTTATTTAAACTAGACTGACAAAACTGAGAAAGCTTTTCAGAACAGGGCATGTGAACCTGAGAGCATAACAAACATCTAGGTCATTGCTTGGTGTTTGTGCAGAATCAAGCACATTTCTTCCTCAGTAAGAATACTCTGTTCCCCAAGTTGTAAACCTACAACATTCACTGGGATCTCTGAAGAGCCACTGGAACTGCCAGCCCTTCCCTCCCCTGAAGCATATTTCTAATAAGTGACTATAATGCAGAAAAGGGTAAATAAAGCTTTAACAGGAAAACTGCCCAGCTGCCTCTAGAGGGCAAACAAGGTTCATTTTTATCTACAGCTTCACTATCTGGCTGACTCAGCTAATCCTTCAGTCTGACTACATAGTCTAAAACAAGCCTAGCTTTGCTTCCTGTCATGCTAGGAGTCATGGGTTTATAAATGACTCCACTGCAGTCTGATTAGAATACAATCCTTCTTCCCTGGGGTTAGGAAAACTCAGATCTAGAGACTGTTAAAGACATAGTGGGTCTGTTTCAATCAAACACTTGGCTCCATAGGACTATCCAAGCTGAGGAAAATGAGATGAGTTGAATTACGACAGAAATCTTTATTAAAATGTGTCCTTCAGTAATGTTAGCATACATACAATATACACACATACATCTGTACACTCTTTGACAGACCTCACGGATTGCCACCATCAGTTTAACCAATAAATTAAAACTAAAAAAGGGAGGAGCTGGGGTGGGACTAAGGGCAATATTTCCACGTTTTATCTGGTAAGAAATTGCAAATTTCTCAGAATTTCCCTGGGGAAAACCTGTGACCAGAGAATCTTTGAAATAAAATACATAAATCCCCACCCCTCCCCCCAAAAGATTCCAAAAGATGCAGTTACAAGTGTGCTTCTCAGAACAGGAGCATTCATTCCACTTCATACTCTGACTTCTGCACCTTCTGGCTTCAAGACAGTCTTCCCCTCAGCTGGGGCAGAGAGGTTCATATGGGCACTTGGGCTTGGTGCACCTTGGGCTCTAGGAGTCGAGGGGCAGGCTGCCGTATGGGAGCGAGGGGAGCCACACTCATCTGAGGTGATGTCTGGCACATCGTCTGACTGTGTATCGGAGCTCTCCAGGTCACTGCGGATGCTCTCGGGCTGGGCCAGGCTGATGTCCCAAGGTTTGCTGGCCAGGCAGTCTTTCTGTTCACAGCTTTGGTGTTTGCAGCGGGGATCCTCTTCATTGCTGCCACCACCACCACCACCACCACCTTCTTCTTCATTCTCTGCCATCTGAGCATGAACATGGAGCGAGTCCTCCGTGCTGCTTCCACTGACCAGCTGATAGTGGCTTGGTTTGGCTTCAATGTCCACTTGTATTTCCATATTGTTGCATTCTCTGTGGAGACAAAATCCACTTTGCTGAGTCATGTATGGGTCATGCTATACCTGTTGGTAAAAGCAGTTTGTGGGTTCAGAATTAGAAAGTCCAAAAACATAGGTAAAAAGTAGACTAGAGCTCACTTTTAACAAAAATAAAAATTTAACCTAACATTAAAATAAGATGGAGAAGAACAATTAGATCCTTTTTGTTGATTTAAAACACACACACACATATCTTTGCCAATTTCTTTAAACAACTAAAAAAGAGCTTCCAAAATTCAACTAAGGGTCAGAGCCTTACAGTATCTTACTCAAAATATGAGAGTGAAAGAAGATGCGTAGCTTTTTACTACTACGCCACAATGAGAAGAAATCAGAATCTCTCCAGCAGGGAGCGCTGCAATCACACCACAGCAGATACACTAGCTTCTCAGAAACAAAGAGAAATAGCCTACAGGAGCCACATGAGAGCGGGAACCATAGACCACAGACATCAATGAACACCAACCAAACTCTTTAAGTTCCATGTGAATAATTACAGTTGCAGTAGCCAAGAAAAGACCAAAAAAAAAAGGAAAAAAGAAAGAAAGAAAAAAACCTCTGAAAATCAAGTGCTAACAAGAAGAATCAATCAAGAGATGCCAAAAACTCCCATACCAAGAACTTGCTCAATGAAATCACACGGTACACACACCGCACACCCCACTAGATGGTACACAGAGCCCTAACATGAGGCTGTGAGCTTCTGAAGGCCTAGTACCCAACCAAAAATGCAACCTCTCCTGGGCATCTGACTGTTCACATACCTGTCCTGTGGGTTGTAGGAACTGATTATGGAACCGGCCATAGCACGAGTGCTTGCGTTGTCACTAATTGCACCAAGACTGGCTGTGTCTTTAGGGAAAATTTCCTTTTGGACATCGGCTTGGACTTCTAACCTGTGTAAAGAGGGGACGTTCAAGTTAATATCAGACCTGGGTATTCCGAGACAGTCTGCTTCCTGGCACAGATCTCTTCCATTATTCTCTTGCAAATTGAGTTGATCTGATCGTCTCCAATTGTCAAATAGATGCTCACACATTTTCTCTCTTAAATATCTACTGAAATCGTCCCCTCCTTTCTATCCCCACTGCTTCTGCTCAACTTCAGGCCCTCCACATCTCCTGCCTGCATAACTGCAACTGGGCTCTTTCTCCAGGAGCCCTCAGTCCAAGTCAAACCACTTCCAGATCAGTGACAATGTGGACAAAGATCCAATCACTCCAACAGTCCTCTCCTGGCTCCCTATTGCCAGCAGGCATTTAAGGTTTTCCTGATCTGCCTCCAAGCTCTCTTTCCAGTTCCATCTCTCACCATAGGTCCTAAAATCATAATCACCATGAATTTTTTCTTTCCTCACACACCTATACACATTTTATACCTCCATGACTTTGCACATGCTATTCCCTCTCTCTGAAAGTTTCCTTTCTCTATGTGACAAACTCATACCAGTGCTTAAGAACAAAACAAGTATCATCTCCCCTCACTCTCCCAGCAAACCAGTCACTTCCTGCTAAGTGCTCCCACAGCACCTATCTATTCATTATATCAATTTATGTATCTCTCTCCCACTCATCTGTGAGCTGGAAAGGAGAGACCACATCTCATTCACACTTTACCCTCTGTGTCTTACACATACTAGGAACTCAAACATTTAGCAACCAAATTACCCCCAGGCTATGAGATTGAAGGACATACAGGAGCCAACCTCCTCCAAGAGCAGCAAACTTTCCCAGTGGTGTCTCAGAGCTGAGAACCCATAACTATTTCCTTTCTTGGCTCCAACACCATTTTGTTGCACACTAAGTATTTCCTCATAATGAGTTTCACAGTCAAACCCGTCTGACTCATTCACTTCCTATAAAAGGCTTTCACAGAACTGGAACAGCTGGACTGGCTAAGCTACAGTTTCAGCAAGTCAGTCTCCAGTTATGTCTGCTTATTTACAGGGGTGTTGGTTTTAAGAAAGCGCAACAGTGAATTCTCTGGCATGTGGGGGCGGGATCCCCTAACAAGAGACAACTCGAGTCATGAGATGCAGACAGGTCAGCATCAGCCTGCAGCTGCACATTCAAGCAACCTCCATCCCTCTGCCTGTGTCTTTGCTTTGCTGCTCCAGCCTCAGATGTCCCTCAGGAACGTGACACGGTCCAGGAAAATGAGGTAGTGCAATGGCAAGTGCATCAAGTCAAAGACCTGAGCTCTAGTTTCAGCTCTGACACAGAATCACTCTCAGAATTGGAAGAGGCCTTCACAAGGGCCATCTACTTAGGTGGTTCCCACATGCTAGTCTGAATCACCTGGGGAGCCTTTTCAAAACACCGATCCTTAGGTCTCACTCCAGGAGATTCTAATTTATTAATCTGTGATAGGGCCCTGAAATCTATTTTTAAGAGTCTCCTAGGTGACTGACAGGCACTCAGGTGTCGGATCCACTCCAGCTGCCATCTGTTGCTTGACTCCCTCTAATAGCCAAATGGCCATCTGGTCTCACTTTAAACACTTCCAGGGATAGGCAGCTCAGTATCTACAAAGGTAATCTATTCCTTCTTTGGACTTCTATAAAGAAACAAAATTAGTTTCCCTATAGCTTCTGCCAAGTCGTCTTAATCTACCTCTTGGCATGCATCAGAAGTCTAATCCTGTTTTCCAGTTCAAGGCCCTTCAGATATCTAAAGGCAACCATCTCTCCTACCTCCCTTACCTTGTTTTGTCCCACCTTTATTCCTCCCCCTACCCCCTCAGGCCTTTCTTCTCCAATGCACTCAACTAACTGCTTTTCATGTAACATCTGTTAGGCTCCGCTGAAGATGTTCTGGTTTGTCTAATGGTGAAATGACTATGCAAGTCACAACCTTTTTGGTCATAAAGCTTTACATATTCTCAACATAAGTCCATAGAATTGATTGTCCTTATCTATAAAACGGGAATAGGAATGTAATAAGGATCACAGCACCAATAAGCCAACAAAATACAGCATAAACGCCGTTCAACTAAAAGCCAGTGACAAGCCTAATGGAGAGCACAGCCTTGGGAATTCTACAAAAATGAGTGCTTTTCTTCCTGAAGCAGACAGCCTAAGGTAGTAGAGGGAGGATCTGAAGTCAAGGTCATTCTTCATATGGAGGTGCAATGGAAAGAACATTGAACTTTGTGTCACTTAACCTTTCTGAGCCAGTTTTCTAATTGTAAAAAAAAAATACCACTGATGATTAAACGAAAATGAGATGATATACGGGGCATGCCTGGCACAGAGAAATGACTCAATACAGGTATGTTACTTCTTACAATTCCAACTGGTTCTGTCAGAAATTGTCTATTTGCTTACCTGCTGTATTTTCCCTTGCCACTGGAAAGAATGCCACCACTCAGTGTACCCCCTGAGAGGGCTGCAAAGCTGGCTGTTTCGCTGTATGGACCCTGCATAACACTGAGTCCATCTGTAGGGCTTCCACTGGTGCTCAATACACTAGTCAGACCTTCAATGCTGCTTTCCCCAATGCTGGGATTTTTGAGGGCTCGCCAGGCATCTGCCACTGGGGATGGAACCAAACATCTCAATTCAAGATAGCATAGCATCAAAACAGAGTCTGGCATTTTCCTGCAATGACTCTTCAGAGTGGAGAATATTCATGCAGAAAAATACTCATTTATTCACTTAATGAACGGCTACTATATGCAACCACCACACACCAGGTATTTTAACATATGCTAATATTTAATCTTCCCCCAAACTAGGCACTAATAGCCCTAATTTTAGATGAGGAAATGAAAGCCTAGAACTAAATGACTTGTCCAAGGTCATGGCTAGTCACACAAAAGTACAATTCTGATTCCATGCCCACTATTCTTTCCACGACACCATAGATGCCATCTGATCAAACAAGAAGATTTCAAAATATGTTTAGGCCACATGCTGATTCTAGTAGGAAGCTTGAAAAACCTTTGGGGATCTCTGTGCTCCAGGTTAGTTAATACGGCGAAGTGGAAACAACATCAAAGTAGAAGTCAGAAGACCTGCTCTAGTTCTAGCTCTGCAGATGCTCTTAAACCCACTTAACAGATGTTGAGACAAAGGCTTAAAAGAAGTTCCCATTAAATGGAGATAATTTTAGCCTACGTCCTCTCTCTCCAGAGAGCTGTTGTAAAAACCAAGTGAGATAATAACTGTGCAAAGTCCTCTGAAAATTATAAAGTACTGTGCAGATATAAGACTTTATTATACTCGCTACTATTATCAGCATACTTAGAGTTACTGGAATCCTACTAGTTTGTACCTGCCACACAGAGGCAAGTACCAGAGGAATTCACCTAATAACTGGAACAAAGAAATGAAAAGCTAAAAATACTCTGCCCCCTACAAAGCTCATTATCTAAAGCAATTCAATGACAATCTCTTTGTAAAATGTGCTGAATTTTACTGATTTTTATCTTGTGTCCCATAAATTCAAAGGGAAATTAAAAATCCTCCTTTTACCTGTGATTGGACCATCATCTTCATCAAACTCAATTTTCACTCCCTTTCCGTTGGCCGTGCTAACTCCACAGCCGCCTCCGCGACAGAGAGAAATGGGCACAACCCCATAGACATATGCCAGCATAATGGGGACGCCAATACCTGGGGGAAGAGAAGGAAACATGTCAGCAGGCCATCAGGTTGCAACTGCCCTGAATTTTCTTTCCTAGCCTGAGCACAGACAAACCACTTTACAAATGACCAAGGTATGACAAAAGACAGCTGTCCCAAAGAGGCAGCCTGGTATAACAGAATGATGGCTGAACTTGGAATCAGAAAGGCCTGGATTAGAATCCTGGCTCTAATTTACTAGCTGTATGACTTTGGACATATCTTCCCAGGGTTGTCAATGATCAAAAGAGAATGCACATATAGTGCCCAGCACAGTAAATATATGTTGCTTTCATTTTCCCCATCTAGTCACTGCTGAAGTGCTAATCCAAGAACCAATCACTAATCAAACATTGAATAGGGCTGGCCCCATGGCTTAGCGGTTGGGTGCGTGCGCTCTGCTACTGGTGGCCCGGGTTCAGATCCCGGGCACACACCGACGCACCGCTTCTCCAGCCATGCTGAGGCCGCGTCCCACATACAGCAACTGGAGGAATGTGCAACTGTGACATGCAACTATTTGCTGGGGCTTTGGGGAAAAAGGGGGAGGAGGATTGGCAATAGATGTTGGCTCAGAGCCGGTCTTCCTTAGCAAGAGGAGGAGGATTAGCATGGATGTTAGCTCAGGGCTGATCTTCCTCACAAAAAAAAAAAAAAAAAAAAAAAAACCACTGAATAAGTGAGTCCTGGGATTTAGGATCCCCCTCCCAGAGTGTTAATTCCAAAACCTTACTGCTGTGTAAGGCAGAATGGCTTAGTTGTTAAGAGCACAAGCTCTGAAGTCAGATTGCCTGGATTCATGTCCCAGCTAAGTGACCTTGGGCAAATTAATGCACTCTTCTGTTATAATTGTGCTGCTGTGAGGATTAAATGAATTAACACATGCAAAAAACTCAGAACTGCTCCTGGCACATGGAAAAACCTCAATAAATGTTAGTTATATTATTATTATTCTAAAACAAACCCTCATGTGTCCCAAAATACTGTGAGGCATTAAGCAAATCAAAATAAAACTAATTTTGTTCTCTGGGTTCCATGGCAAGTGGAGAAGAAGGAAGATGAAAGGTGAAAAACCAGGCCTTAAAGTAATATTCTTTAATTCAACCTTTTGTATGTGCCAGGTGGAGTTCTAGGCACTAATTTAAGAAGGAAAGACCCCCAACTCTGATAACTTAGCGTGGCTGATAATCATAACAATAGTGCCTAATACAGTTAACTCCTGAAGTGGGTTTGGCATAAAATATAGGAGCCTCTAGGGTGAAACATTTGGCCAGGTGGCTAAACTGCTATAGTCAGAAAGCTGATGAGGGGAGCGGAGGAGAGAGAGACAGAGGGGGCAGAGAGAGAGAGACAGACAGAAGGGAGGTGGGAGTGGGGGGAGTGAGGAGAGTAGCAGTCCTGGCTAGCTTACCAACACTAACTGCAGCGATGACTGGGGACGCAATAACTGACAAAGTCACTCCTCCCGTGATAGCCAAATTCCTCTTATGTTTGGAGGTTTTCCTTCCCTCATACCTGCTGTGAATCTAAGAATAAGAAAGAAAATGCAGGTCAGCAGGTTAGGACATCAATCTTTTCACCAGGGATAAAAAGGACAAGTGAACATTCCTTTATAAGTCATCTATATTAAAATATATTCCCCACCCCAAAGAGGCATCTTTCTCAAATTTTAACCTAACTCAGACCAGAACAATATAAACTAATACAGAAAAAGTTAATCCAAGAAGAGAAAAAATAACTCAGGGGAGTGAACTAAGCATTTCACCTTTAAGTCACTGAGACAAACTAGGTCCAGGATGTTAATAAGAACTTTCAGATCTCTTGGGGGTTTACGAAAATCCCTTTAAAAAATTAAAGTTATTTTTATCTATGAACCAGCTGGTTTTCAGGCAGCTCTGAAACATAAGCTCCTCCCCATTTCCTTCAAACCTTTACCAATAAACCTGAAGACGGAACATGCACAGAACTCAGCATGTCTTACCTTCCTGCCAACATAAACAGGAATGCCGATGACCATGGCAGGAATGGCAATGCCAGCAATGAGGGAAATCCCCACTGGAGCACCAATCAATGTGCCCAGCTGCCAAAGAATTTTCTTCTTACGGCTCCATGGCTTCTTTCCCCAGAATGTGCAGCCAGAAGGGCTGCAGAGGAAACATGCTGAAATTAATGTCAATATTACAAATGCAGCTGCTGTCACCAGAGGCTTGATAAGAGCAAGAGCCTTCTTTTCAATAGGAGTGATTAACAGTTACAAGAGATTACAGGAAATGAGTAGATTACACAAGGGGAAGCAAAGGACAAGGCCAGACTCTTAGGGCTCTAGGCTCTTTCTTCCTTTCTCTTTTTTTTTTGGAAAGGCAGGGCTCCAGGCTTGAAACCTCTTTTCTATTACTTCCTGCTGAACTCTGTCCTCCCTAATCCCTCAAAACCGGCCCAGCTTCCTTGACTGATACTACCTGATATGCTGTACAGCTTACGCACTTGACATCTTATCCAAACGCATTGTGCCCTGTACCTAGCGAACACTCTGATTTGCATAGTTTTCTTGGCATACCTCCTACTACATCTGATAGATACTGTAAATCATGTTCCTGGGAAAGGACATAAAAAGACTTGTCACACCCTTTACATCAGTTTTGTACTCTGAGTTTGGCTACTTTTACACCTGTGTCCAAACTTTTTTGCTCACTTCCTTTGTTCTGTCTTCTCTACTAGAAGGGATAAGCAATTTTGAAAGTAGGGATCATGTTTTATTCACCTCTGTGTCCCCAGTAATTGGTACACTGTAAAAACTCAAATGTTTGCTAAATTGGAAATGAAAGTGCTTCATCCACACAACGTGAATGAATGTTAAGTTTGTAAATAGTAACTCCTTCAGGACAATATTTTAATATTCACTCAAGAATTCTTTGGAAACTCACTACACGCAAGGAACTGTAAAGAGGTAACTCCAACCTTAGACTTACGTAGTTTAATAAAATTAGACATGTACATTAAGTAAAAGTAGTGATGATGTTTATAAAGAAACGTTTAAGGAACGTCAATAGAGGGGCCGGCCCCGTGGCTTAGCGGTTAAGTGCGCGCGCTCAGCTACTGGCGGCCTGGCTTCCGATCCCGGGCGCGCACCGATGCACCGCTTCTCCGGCCATGCTGAGGCCGCGTCCCACATACAGCAACTAGAAGGATATGCAACTATGACCTACAACTATCTACTAGGGCTTTGGGGAAAAAAAGGAGGAGGACTGGCAATAGATGCTAGCTCAGAGCCAGTCTTCCTCAGCAAAAAAAGAGGAGGATTAGCATGGATGTTAGCTCAGGGCTGATCTTCCTCACAAGGAAAAAAAAAAAAGAAAGGAATGTCAATAGAGAAGAATGAGGCAGAAAAAACTAGGGAAGGCATCACAGATGAAATGGTATTTAAGCAGCCCTTGCAGTGTCGATAAGAATTGAACAGGTTGACATAAAAGGGGGGATGCTGGGAGGGTGAGGTGATTGGAAAGCATTCCAGGTAAAGGAAAGAACATGAACAAGTCTGGAGGTAAAACAGAACAGAAGAGATACAGGGAACAGCAAGCCCCGATTATCTGGAATATAGCATGTATGAAAGCAAAATGGAAAAAGCTAGAAAAGTAAATTAGGGCCAGACTGTGGAAAGCCTTAAAAGTCACGCTAGGTAAACTGAATTCTATCTGGAAGGTAATGGAGATGGTCCCTGGAAGTTGCTGAGCTGGAGAAAAACATGATCAGAGAGGTGCTTCAGAGGAACTTTTTATGGCTTCCTTATGCTCTAATGAGAGGACAACTACATCTCTTTGACATCCTTTTCCCTAAATCAATAACAGAACAAGACTATAAAAGCAATGGACACATTTCCTCTCTCACCTGAGGTAATGCAAGTCTGAGATCTCTTTCATACAAAGCCAACAGAATTCACAGCCACACACTGCACAGGTCATATGATTACAGCTTCCATCATTCATCTTGATAATGTAAGCACTGCATCGGGGGCATGGCTTGATGTCATCTGCTAAGGGGGGAAAGAAGAATGGGTAGAAAAATACCCCCAGTTAAACTTTGTTTGACTTTATTATTCCTTGGAATATATATAAGAAATGAGGAGACAGTCAAGAACTCTTGACAGAGGATTCCACATTGTGCAGCTCACTTCGTTGGAAGGCTGGCTATGTCTAGACCTCAGGAAATTTCATAAAACAGATCCTGTCTCGTATTGAGCTGCCTATCCCAAAAATTGGCATCCTACACAGCACACTCTGAGCAAGGAGACTTCCCTAGAGAGAAAGACGGTTCCAAGAAAAATGGAATTTCACCAGCCAATAGGCTGGCAGAATTAAAAGTAGAGTCTTCCTGTGGGAAGAATAGTCTGCAGCCTGGAAGTGGCTTTAAGTTTTAAAAAACTTTAGCTCAGGAAACTCATTTCTCAGGCTCAGCAAGTATCACTGTAATTTGCTGTTAATACAACCCACAGCCCCTTCCCATGATACTTTCAAATTCAAAATCTAAAAAGAATTGCGTATGCTGTGTAGCATACACCTGGTAATTTTCACAGCAAGCTAGGAAACTATCCTATTAAAATGACAGTTTAGGAGATTATGCTGTGCCAGGAAAAAGTGAATGGTAAAATCTTTCCTACTAGCCTCTCCCAAATGACATCAGTGAAATAAAGTACATTTATAAAAGGCAATAAACCTACTGACATTTTTAATAGGTTTACCCTGACTTGTGAAAGTGGGAACTGAATGTGTGATAGTCTTCCTTTTAAGGTTAATCATTAACCCACATTAATATTTCCTTTCCTTCAATCTGTACCCTATTTCCAAAAGCAGCAATGCACTTAAAGCTAGGGGAAAACAGCACAGGTTTAACACTAATTAAATGTCCTTCTGTTCACAATGGAAGTTTTGAAAAAGCCCCTAGCAAAAGGACCTAACTGCGCTCCAATATGAGACATATTATTAAGAAGGTAGAAACTAGAGAATTCAATTTTGTGTGTATTCCGATTTTACGTGGGTTGGATAACCTATGATGGTCAGAGAGGGACGCTACATATTAAATATAATATTGAAATATTACCAAATATTTTCTGCTCTCTGATCCCAGAAAATACTTGGTTATACAGTAAGGTAATCTCTCTCAGCTTTGGGCTCATATTATGAAATATGAAATAAAGAGATAAATGAGACAGTGCCAACTTATACCTGGTCCAGATTCTTGCCCATAACTGAGACCTGAAGTGTGCTTGGTCCGGACTCGCAAAGTCTGTGCCCTCTGCTGACGGGCCATGTCGCATGTCTGATTTGGATGCCATATTTGCTTGCAGTGGTAGCAGAACTCAGTCTGGCAGCCTTCCCTCTCACAGGTCAGCTTTGGGCAGCTGGCACAGCCATAGGCAATAACAGCATAACTGGGTAAGGAAATAGTCAGAGATATCAGTAAGGTAAGAATGCTCTAACCAAGACAGACATTACTCATCAGTTACAGTGGGGTGACACTGTTTGGCGCCCCCCACTACTACATATGATGTAGACAAAAGAACACACATGCACCAGTGGGCCTAACAAACCGTAAAACATATTCTGTGTGAGAAAGTAAGTTCCTCCTTGAGATTCTAAAAACACAAATCATTTATTTCCTGGAAAAACAGAGGAAAATATCATACGTAGCCTGAATTTCTAACATGTATTCAGTCACAGTTTAAACTGCTTTAGGAGCAGTTGGCCAGAGCAAGTTTCATAAATAACAGTGTACAAAACTATTTCCTTCTGATGGTTTGCTATATTTAGAGAAATCAGAATTTGTTTAAAGGACAGAACATTTGTAAAATAAATAGCAAAAATTAAAGCAAGTATACTTTTTCATTTTTAAGTTCCACAGTGAAGCTGGTCTGACCACAGCCTGAGAGACAACAGCCATAGATGGATTCATGGTCAACATCTATTGAAAGCTCATTTTATCTGTCTATACTTTTTTCTTTTTCTTTCTGTTTTTTCCAATTCAAATCTATACCTTGAATACCTTCTTTCTTGACAGGCTCCAGAATCCAAGAATATCACTCATCTATCTTATTAATTAATATATACAATAAGGCCATATCTCCCTCTTTCTTGCTCTCTCTCTCTCTCTCCTGACACATACTCTTAGTAAAGATGGGCGATTCAGAATCTATCAGCACCAGCATCAACTGCCTCTTATAATTCATGTTTATTTACCAAGAATTACCCTCCCACAAACAATCCGATATTTTTACTACTATTAGCCTTTCTGACTAATTCTGTCAACTAAATGCTCAGATTACCCTAACAAGTGGACACTCGTTTAAAACAAAAAATTTTTTTAAAAGTAATTTAAAGAAACAAAAAGAGACAAGAAGACAGCAGTGGTGAAAGTTCACATCATTTTTAGACAGGTCAATGATTGCAGCTTAGGTGTTGCCATCTGGGCTTTGCTGCTCCCTATTCCACACTCTCCTCCAACAGCTAAAGACCTCAAAGAACTTACACAAAAGGCTAATAACATTTTCTTGGATTTATTCTACAGCTTGTTTACTTGAACGTTCATAATAGGAGCTCAAGCTCTCAGGTTTATCATAGATTCTGCAAGTTGATTTGAGAATGACACTGAAAATACCGATGACAAGGTATCATCTATGTTATATAATACAGGCTGTATTAAAACTCTTCTCAGAAAGAGCAAAGTGAGAATAGGTCAATGTATGAATGCAAATGATTCATATCCTGTAGGAGTTCTGAGCAAATTTACCCCACCTGGTTGCAAAATAACTACTAAAGATAAACAACGTTTCTCCTGAAGAAAGTGATTTGCTTGCTATTTTGTGTTAAATGGAAAGGTACTGAATGATCTCAGAAAAGTATTAAGTCAACTTCTGATGATACAAATTAGATATACTGCCAGTCAGGAAGCCCTTGAGCATTTCAGGATCCATTCCTACTTCCCATGGTGGGAGTAAATATTTAACGGATTCTTTTTTTTTTAAATAAGAACATTTGATAAGATTGACAATGTCAATTTTGGGTGTGGAATTTGATTCCAAGGAAGTAAAATAACCCCAAATACTCATGAACCCACAGCAATCTATTAATGACACAGAATTACTCAGGGCATGAGACTTGGCATTCCTGTTTTTGAGCGACTGGCCTGGGCTCCTTGCCCCTGATTCATTCTGCATGACACTGAGCTAATTAAAATCTCCAAACCTTAGCTTCTATCCCCAAAATGGAGGTATAGGTGCTTGCCACCTTCAAGTGTAACTAAACATGTTCTAAAACCGCATTTGAGATCTTGCCCTGAAAGGTATGGTATAAAAACACAGCACATTTTGTCCTACATCCTGGGCTTTAGCATACTCTATTCCTTCTGCCTAGAAATGTCCTTTCCTTACTTCTTGCCCTGGCAAATACTTAATCCATTTAAGAACCAGCTCAAACGTCATCTTCTCTATAAAATCCATTTAACCTCTCCAGGCAGCTGGCTGCCTACTTCATGCCTGTGCATAATTACTTTATAATACTTATCACACTATATTTTAATTATGTTTATATGTGTTTCCCCAACCAGATACTCAAGGAAAAGTATCATCCATTTTTTTAATCTCCAGGGTCTACCACACTGATTCATGTTTAAAATAGCTGTGTTGAATGAATGATAGAGATTCTCTCCTGCTTGGGTTTTTGGCTGTCCCCAGGGCATTCTATCTCTTCTCCTAAGCCACTACTCTGCCCTGAAGCAATTTTTTAAACTTATCCATGTATCAACTGGCTTACTATATATGCCAGGTACTACAACTTAATCCTAAAATTTTATATAAGCCCATTTTAGGGATAAACTCCTACATTCTGAAAAGGGCAATCTTCTTCCCCAGGTAGTTGGAAAAAACCTCATCCTCGAGACCAAATCTGCCTTGACTATTTGTTCCTTCTCTTCCATGTCCTACACTGGAGCCTCTCTCCTATCCTGCTCTCTTAGCTTAACTAAGCATTCACGTTTGCTAATTAGAAGGTAAATGGAAGGTGTAGGAAATTATATGCTGCTACAAATACAGATGCATCCTTTTTTCCCCCTTAAATTGATACAACTTTTACTAATTTTGTTAGTAATTTCCTAAGTCTTCAGAAACATCATAATGTATGACAAGCTAGACCACAGCGTTACCTAACTTCAGCCCCGGGGAAAAAAATCCCATTAGTATGAATTTGATTATGCTCCAACAGACTCCGGTAGTTAAAGAAATGTGTTCCTATATTGTGTCTGTACTTCCCAGCTCCAGGCCACATAACTTCATTTACAAATGGACCCCAAGCAGGTGTAAGGGTGGTAGACATGGGCCAAGTTGTCACAATGAGCCAGCCGTACCCTTACTATCTTCCTTTTTCCTGCCCTAGTTCAAAAACCATGTCATCTCTTGGCCAGACAACTGCAAGAGACTACTATCTGGTCTCCTTATTCCCTACTCTAATCCAAATTCCAATTCCAGAGTATCATATGTTACTCTTTTGCTTAAAATCCTTCAACAAAAAAGAAAAAAGTCCTTCAAAGTCCTACTCTGCATAGCACAGATAGGCCCACCAACTTGAATGCAACCTACCGTTTCAGATTGATCTCTAGTCACTTCCCAGATCATGCTCCCCATATTGTGCATCCTGAGGCTAACCAAACTAGACTCCAGACTTAGTCTTGTATTTTTATACCTCCACGCATTTGCTCATAACACTCCGCTTTGAGATGCTTTTTTCTCTACCCTAATCTTTGCTTTCCTGGGATGAATTCCTACTCATATTCCTCAAGGCCCAGATCAAATATCACCTCCTCTATGAAGTCTTTCTTGATACCATCATGCAAAACCTTTCATCTATCCTCTAAGAACACTTGTATTTGCTGTAGTATTTATTACACTGCATTTCTATTCATCCATCCCTCCATCCCTCCATCTATCTCCTCTACCAGGCCAAACTTCCCGTCAAGAGGACCACGTCTAAGACCTTTTTGTAATACTCAGTACTCACCTAAGGTTCAACACTACGTAATTCCTCAAAAGTGTCTGTTGAATGATCACCTGTCTGTCCTTTTCTTGCCCACCCTCCTCTTATCTATGTCGTCTCTTCCAAAAATGCTGCTGTTCGTATTCTTTATCTTTCTTATCAAAATTCAACAATTCATCCCATTCTTCTGGGGCCTAATTGAAAGATTTTGTTCATAGAGTTGTAGAAAAAGTTGGAATACAGATATCCTTGACTAGAGGCGCTCTCAATCTACTCAGAGCATAAGACTCATTGTTAAATAAGGACACTAACAGGAGGCAGGCCAGAATAACTACTAAAGGAATTTAGAAAACTGCAAATAGTCAGGGAAAATTTCAGTGAAGCCTTCAAGATGCCATAGAAAAAAACAAAAACATGTTTCCTGGTGATCAAAGTATGGGGAAATTATACCAGATTGAAGATTTATACTGCATGTTAGTATTAACAAGATTTATAGTGTATATTAGCATGTTTAAAGGGCCTAAGAAGCTCAGAAATAAATTTGCTTTATTTTGTTCAATTCAATATTTCCCAAGCTTATTTGATCACAAAACATTTTTCTTTCCAGTAATGCCTATAATATATCTTGTGAAATATTGATATAGGTGAAAAATAGAAAATAAGATCAAAAGATGGTTGGAAACTGTAAAGGGGCTTAAATTATAAGGACAGATCATATAAATAATAAGCTCTTAAAGATGTAAGAAGTCATCTTACAGGTCAGGTATGAACAGTTTTACACAGGGGAGTGATATAAAATGTTCCACTTCAGAATGAGTACTTTGGCAAATATGAGAAAGACGTATTGGGCTAGAGGATGATGTAGATGGTGCTGGCCGGGGGGGGGGGGGGGGGGAGAGAAAGAAGAGTTGTGAAACAGAAGGTACAGAGCTAAATTAAGAGAAGAGGTCCAGGATGGCTTCAGAAAGGAAAAAATTCTTCACTGACTGAGAAATTTGTCTTGCTCAGGGAACTTGCTCTTCCCTCATAAATGCGCTAGAGATGAACAGCAGCTTCCTGTTTATGGGATGGTCCAGTCCAGTTGTCCAGGAAGACCAATAGTTGATAGTACCTGCTGGGGTCATGTGGGAGGGGGAACTCTGCAGGAGACAGAGGCAGCAATGAGAGGCTGGAGAGGTGGACCTGCACAAAGAATTTAGGTCAAGACAGCCTTTTCTCCTATTCATCTGTACAGAAAGATCTGCCCTTGTACACCAGTCAATTTTCCAGTGCCTCCTTTGCTCACCCCTCTGTCTTCTAGAGATTCTGAAAGGGTTTAAAGATTGGTAACATTATGTTTACATGATTTGGGGGTTTCTAAAAAGACATGCTTAAGCAAAGGCTCTAAGGGGTAACAGATCAACCACACCATTTATTAGCTGTGAGACATTGGACCACACACTTAAACTTCTTTGAACTGGCTTCTCCTTTGAGTTTACCACCATCTACCTGGATGAAACTAAAATAAAATTATTTCTGAATGAGGTTATAGTCTGAAGATTATAAACAACTATATAAATGTCAGTTATTTGTATTTTGAATTAATTTTATCTCATTTCAAAGTATGTTTTAAAGATTCACTTGGGGGCCGGCCCCGTGGCTTAGCAGTTAAGGGCGCGTGCTCCGCTGCTGGCGGCCTGGGTTCGGATCCCAGGTGCGACGCACCGCTTCTCTGGCCATGCTGAGGCCGTGTCCCACATACAGCAACTAGAAGGATGTGCAACTATGACATACAACTCTCTACTGGGGTTTTGGGGGGGGGGGGGAAGATTCACTTGGTAATATTGTACATAATATTAAATAATAATGCAAATGTTTCCCCACTGAAATTGGTTCCCTTACTCACAAATAACATAAATCATATTCAAGTATGGGAAAAGAAAAATTCAAGACTCTCTCTTCTGTTCTACAAATATTTTCTAAACAAATAATGAATCTTTTAATATATAGTGTTCTCATTATCATGAGTAATCACCATGAACTAATGATCAGAACTCTGTAAGATCACTCACATGCTCCCTTACCCTGCCAAATACACACACAAACACACACACAGAGCAAAGGGTGGACTTGACAAATTTCGATGGCAAGAACTTGATCTGTGGGCAGTAAGGATGGCCAGGTATGAGAAGAAGAGGTAACCGAGGCTTAGGCTTCTCTTCCGTGATTTTTAACAGACCCCAAAGAATAGAATAGTTTGATTAAAACAAAACAAAACAAGCTATTTTTCTCCTAGCATTAAAAAGAGGTGAAAACCACTGGCCACATCCCCAGGGGACTCAGACAGCAGTTTGGGAAGTGAAAGAATGTTCAAATTACTCCCTGTTTATCTAACACCTTCAACTGAAGATCTCAAAACACTCTGCAAACATTAATTAAGCCTCTCAAGACAGGAAAGGATTAGGCCTATTTCAGACAAGAAAAATACACTAGGTAAGAGGCTGTTAACAATAAGAATCATAAAAGAAATTAGATTCTAGCATCTTTGGCTCTCTCAATGTTGTCCGTAGGCCACATGATGAAATGATCAAAATAGTAGCATCCCCAATAAAGCTGACAAGCCCACACTTTTTAAAACAGAGGTTGAGGGCCGGCCCCCTGGCTTAGCGGTTAAGTGCGAGCTCTGCTGCTGGCGGCCCGGGGTTCGGATCCTGGGTGCGCACCGACGCACTGCTTCTCCGGCCATGCTGAGGCCGCGTCCCACATACAGCAACTAGAAGGATGTGCAGCTATGACATACAACTATCTACTGGGGCTTTGGGGGAAAAAAATAAATAAATAAAATTATTTAAAAAAAAGAAAAGGCACTTTTTAAAAAATAAAAAATAAAAAAATAAAACAGAGGTTGAGAGGAAAGAATATTGGCCTTGGTTGGAGTTAAGACCAGTGTTCCAAGCCTGATTCCACTACCCACTAGTTATATGACCCTGAATAAGTTACTCAATTTATTTAAACTTCAGTTTCTTCAATGTTGTAAGGATCAAATTAAATTATGAACACCTGGCACAAGGGTACTCCGATGCCAGTTTGCTTTCTTTCCCCAGACTTCACTTTCTTTAGACCCACATATAACACATTTTTTAATATTATGTATAAAATTGTTATAATTCTCTTAACTAATTAGAAAAAAAACAACTCTGGATGACACTAATTCAATAGTTGGCTAAAATAAGAAATGGCCACTTCTTTAATAACTTCCAAATCCATAATGGTTTAGAGCTGTCATCATCAAGATTGTATTAATTCCTGTCCATTTTTATTGATGTGGCAAAGACAGAGATTGACTTCAGAGAAATAAAAAACAAAAAGTGAGCTTTTCCAGAAAGATAATCAGTGGTGCCATATTTCTGAGTTAAAATTCAAGGAAATTCACATCTCAAAAAGGAGTTAAAGCACTATTCCAAAATTAACCATGCAGTGTTCTCTTAAGTAAATATTCCTTTGGTTCAGACAATAGATTAACAGTGTCTGTAAAACGTGAATACTATATAAATTAACCTTTTAAGGCCAGTAAGATCACCAGATCACCAGATATAAGCAAACTCTTCCAAGAGCCTACAAGGTTATTTCTGATACTTATTAACTGAAAGTGAAAGTGATCTACTATAGATCTACAGGGTACCTTTGACCACAACAGTTCAAAGAAAATTAGAAACCTCATCTCAGTGAGGTTAAATAACACACCCATCTCTAAACAAGTTTGGCAGAAAAGAAAAATAGAACAAGTTAACTCTTACTCTTCTAAACACTCGAAGAGGATTTCTTTTGAAGGAGACAAACGGCAGCATCACCGCAATCTTAAAACAGCCTTGATATATAGGCTACAATTAAAAGCCTTTCTTAACTCCTTTGAAGCAAAGGATCATGCAGCTATTTACTAGCATTACATTTACACACTCAAGGAGTCCCTAGCATCTTTTTGTCCCCAAAACATGACACACAAGAATAAAATGATCTGCCCAAGGTCACAGAGCAGGTAATGGCACAGTCTGACTCCCAACCACTTAGATGAGCCCCTCTTTGCTGCATACATTCATGGGATGTACTGACAGTAGCACACAATCAGATTTTAAAAAGTGGGGGAAAGGGAGTCTCCACTGAATGCTCCAGATAGTGATATCCGGTGGTATTATGTCTCTGCAGATATCGCATATTTTCTCACTGACCTTAAAAATTCAGCATACATAGTGTATTAAAAAGACCATCATCGAGAACTCAAGATAGCGAATGTGGGAAACACTTTCTCCTACCATATCAACCTCTGGGCATCCTTCTTCTCAGTGACCCATTGCTTCTCTGGATAAAGAAAGGGTCTGTCCACCCCTCACCCTGCCCAAGGCAGCAGTGTAAGAACCACAGCGGGCCTCCCAATAGCTTGGCACAGAAGACACACCATGTCCAGGGAGCCCCCAGAGCTCTGCCAGCGAGCTGTCCTTTACCGCTAGTGCCATTCCCGGCACGTCCATCCCAACTTTAGCAGGGGTGGTCAGGAAGTACACACCTTCTCCTGCAAGGCTGCGACGTCTGCCCCTAGCCAGTGGACACGCCCCTCTGAAGCGTTGCCCCTCAGAATGATATTCTCATTCCGTCCTTTGCCAGGTATCCCCTCATTAAGAGATATCGCCTCCCTCTGGACAGACGGGCATTCACCCCACAAAAAACTGCCTCTCCCTGCCTCCTGACTTGATGGACAGCTCCTTCCCCTCGCCGACCGCTCAGCCCCTACCTCCAGCCCTCAGGCATGGGTGGGGTGTAGCGTGCCTTCGCCCCACTCGTCTGGGCTTGCCGATGGGTACCGGTTACCATCCGCCACAGCTGCCGCCTTCCTGTCCCTCCCACCGGTCGTCTCTCACCTCTCCCTCCCGTGACACACACGCGCTGCGCCGAGGACCGCCTCCACGGGCGGCCACAAGCGGGGCCAGCTCTCAGGCCCGGGGGCCCTCCGCAGCCCGCGGCCACGCCCCCGCGCTCACCCGCAGTCCGGGGCCGGGCACCAGCGGCAGTCGGGGTCCGAGGCCAGGTAGCGGCGCAGCATGAACTCCTCGTACTTGTGCATGAGCGGCGGGTCGGCCAGCAGCAGGCGGATGTCGTGCGGGTTGAGCCGCTCGCTGCACTCAGGGCAGCTGATGGGGACGCGGCTCTCGCTGATCTCCAGGCGCAGGTAGTGGCGGAGGCAGTCCCGGCACGAGCGGTGCGGGCAGCTGAGGAGGCGCGGGGCCCGCTCGGGCGGCAGCCGCACCAGGCACAGCGGGCACTCCACCTCCTCCGGGCCCGGGCCGCCGCCCTCCGCCGCCTCCTCATCGTCGAGCCCGGGCCCCGCCGCCGCCGCGGCCTCCTCCTCGGCCTCGGCGGCCGGCTCGGTGGGCAGCGCCTCGGGCGGCGGGGGCTGGGCGGCGGCCGGGGCCGCGGCGGGCGGCGGTGGCGCGGCCGGGGGCGGCGGCTCGGCCTGCGGCTTGGCCCGGGCGCGGCGGCCGCGGGCCGAGGCGGAGAAGACGCTGTGAAACGGGAGGCGCCGGCGCCGGCCGCCGCTGCGGCACTTGGGGTCCGGCGCGGCCGCGTGTAGGGATGTAGAGCGCGGCGACTCGGAGTCCTTCTCGGAGCCCATGGTCCCCAGAGGCCGAGGGGCAACGGGCGCCCAGCGCCGCCACAGCTCCTGCCTCAGCGCCCCCTCAGCTGGCGCCCCGGCCACCGCCGCCCCAGCCGCCCTCCCCGAGATAGAAGGAGAACGTTGCCGACGAAGTGGTTATAAAGCCTCCGCCCCGCGGGCCGCTGCCCACTGCGCAGGCGCCTCACCGAGACGCCTCACAACCCGCGCCCCAGCCCCGGCCGGAGGGGGGCGCTGGGCGGGGCCGAGTGGGGTGGGGCCGGACGTGCTGGGGCGGAGCTCCGCCCCCTCCCGGTCATGTGGTTCCGGGGCAGCCATCTTGAGGACACGGCAATCCTACTGCCTTTTGTGGTCAGGTCTCTCGATGGTGTCACTCCTACCTCTGTCATCCCCAAGGTAGAGTTTTCGGTTTGCCGTTCCTCACGGACAGGCTGATTGCCACTTCCAGCAATTGATGCTTCAGTTACTTCATCTGTAGAAAGCAGATAAGGGTAAATGACATGGTGATTCCCAACTGGTCCACCTTGCAACATTTCCTTTGTTTATTAAGCAAACAGCATTAATAAATAAAGAATATAATCATTCATTGAGCATCTGTGAAGTGAAGGGATTGCTAGATAAGACAGACAGGGTCTCCCTATTTGCAAGGGACTTACAAAGTAAAGTCCAAATTTATTAATCTAGCATTCAATACTCTCTGTGAGCTAATAAACTGTATTCTTAGGCCCATCTCCCATTCTGTCCTCCTGGTAGCTTGGTTACTTACACTTTGTGGAAGGAGGGCCAGCATTTTTTCTCTGCTTGGAAGTGCCTCTCTTCTGCTAATTTCCTATTCTGACTGAGGGAGGATCTGGACTCGCTTCCAAATGGAATGCAAGCAATGGGAATGTATCAGTTAGGATTAGATTCAGTTGCAAATAAAAGAAAAAAAATAGCTTACAATAGAAATTTATTTCTCTCTTAATGAAAAATAAGTTCAAAAAAAGGCAATTCAGGGCTACTCTGCCATCCTCAGCATTTGGTTTCCAATTTTAAGGTCACCTCATTATGGCCCACATTCCAGACAGTGAGGAGGAAAAAGGGAAGAAAGATGCACCCTTTTCTTTTTAAGAAGGCTGCCTTGGAAGTCCTGCACATTTTTGCTTACATCTCATTGGCCAAACTATAGTCACATGGCTGTACTGGGAAGTGTAGTCTTTTTAACTGGGCACAATGTGCCCTTAAAAATAGGGGCTCTGTTATTAATCAAGGATGGTAGAATGAATACTGGAAGGTAACCAGCTGTCTTTTTCATGGGTGGTATTTAAAACCATGAGAAAGGTCCCCAGGAATAAGTCCTGAGAAACTTCAAACTTTTGAGGTAAAACTGGAAGAAGAGCCAGGAAAAGAAACTGAGAAGCAGAGGCTGTGAGATAGGAGAAAAACCAAGCAGGCATGATGTCACAAACACCAAGATAAAATGTTTCTGGGGAGGAGTGGTTAATTGTGACAAATGCTGCTGAGAAATCAAGAAAGATAAGAACAGGGAAGTGACCCCTGGATTTGGCAATACTGAAGAGTCTTATAAGGAAGAGGAGTGTTTCCCTTCATGGAGGAAGAAGGGTTGATGCTGGATGGCTAAAACAACAATTAATTTCTCTATATTGGTCAGAGAGGCTACACTCTGCTGTGCTAACAGACAACCCAAATATCTCAATGGCTTAATACAACAATGGTATATTTTTCCCACTCATGCAAAATTTGTTATGGGTCAAGGTACTTTCCAGAGTAGCTCTCCTCTACTCCATTAGGTAACTCAGAGATCCAGGCCCCTTCCATCCTGGGCTCCACCACCTCAACACGAGGCTTTTAGGATTGCCTCAATAGGGGAAAGAGAGAGCTGGAGGGTTGTGCACCTGCAATTAAATACTTCAGCCTGGAAATGACATGTTATTTCCATTCACAGACTATTAGCCAGAACTTGTTACACAGGCCCAATTTAACTGTAAGGGAGGCTGGGAAATGTAGAGCGGAACCATGGACTACTTAATAAGCAATATTATCTCAGCCACAGTTTCCTATAGTCAATTTTGACTCTGTTCTCAGTGCCCAATGGCCTGATAAGTTACAGAGCCCCCTTTGAGGAGGTGTGTGCCTCTGGTGGGGATGAAGGGTCAGGGAGAGGGCTGACTTGTTCCTTGGGTTAGATTGTGCTGAAGAAGATGGGGACCCCTGATTCCAGGCAGACCCAGATGCTTTCAGATGCTTCTCCCTGTGCAGCGGACAGAACCAGCTGTTAGAATCCTAGCTTGCTGAAAAGCTCAACACACCGAGTGTTTGCTTATCTTGGTTCTGGCTCCCAAACAAACTCTGCCTCAGCTCAAAGCTGCCACCATCCGTGCTTTGGCAGAAAACTGACCTCTCATAAATGCCATTGGACTTTGCAATGGCCCCATTTCTACTGGGTTTTATTCTCCCCTGAATCCACCAACTTTGAATCACGGACTAAAGCAATTCTTCCCACTTTATTTCTGTGTCTTCACTTGATAAAAACTGAGTAGTGACTCAGGGAGATGGCATGAGAGAGAGAAGGACTCTCACTCATCTATTCACTCATTCAGTAAACATTTGTTATACTGACTGTGTGGTAGGCCCTTTGCCAGACACTAGGGTCATGGAGATGAAAAACATAGCCTCATGGGGGTTACAGACAAGAAAGCAGATCATTGGGATACTAGGTGATGAGGACATGTACAAAAAGCTGTGACAGGCCAGAGGAGGGCCTAGTAAGCCTTGCTCAGGGTGGTCAGGGATGGCTTTCCTGAGGAAGAGCCCTTTGAGCTGGGTCTCAAAGGATGAGTAGGAGTTGACAAGTTGTAAGAAGGGGAAAGGACCTTCCAAACTGAGGGAGCTGGAGGAAAGGCTTAGGGGTATGAATGCATGATCTGAGTCTGAGGAAGTGTGAGTGGCAGAGTGTGACAGGAGTAGAGAATGTTTGAAAGGATGTGAGAGAGATGACAGAATGGAAAGGTTCTGTATAATGACTCCTTTGGCTACAAGGAAAAGAAGCCCAACATGAACTAGCCTAGGCCAAAAGAGTGATTTTTGGCTTGTGTAACCATTTGGGACAAGTACTATGGCAACTGGGCCCTTGGTCATGGGGGATGGGATGCCATGATTGATAGTCCTCACTTGGACCATGTGGTTGGACCAGGGGGAGGAGCAATTCTTGTGTTTTCACAAGAAGGGAGGGGCCAAACATAAGCAAGTGAAATATGAAAAGTTCACCAGAGATAGGTTGGCGCCAGGTCACCAAGAGCCTTGAACGTCAGGCTGAAGACCTCACCCTATATTCTGTTAGGTAGTGGGGCATTGTGGGAACATTTTGATCAAGGAGAGCCATACATACAATGAAGTTAGCCTGCAAGACCTGCTTTTTCTTTACTTGAGGCTCTATTTTGAGCTTTCTCTTGCCTTTCAAGGTTGCTCTGAAAGCTAATTTTAATCAGATGTCACCTGAATACTGACTGCACCTTCCTCTGGCCTCAGGAGTGACTGCTATCTGTTGTGACCCCTACCTTTTTCCTCTGGATCAGGATGCTGAATGCCACTGGGCCTAGTCAGTCCAATCTGGGTTGCCTCCTGTCTCGTGGGTCTCCTGGCCCTTCCTCCTCCCCCCCACCTCAGTGAATGGCCTCCCCATCCACCTGGAAATCCTCCTGCCTCTGACCTGTCCTGCGACCACGAAATTCAAGTCCTATTTGCCTCCAAAGTGCTTGTGGAACCTCCAAAGTGCTTGTGGAACCTCCAAAGTGCATATGGAACCTCACCCTGGTTCAGGCCTCATTATCTCCCTTGCCTGGACTTTCGCCTCAGCTCCTCCATTGGTCTAGCTTGTGAAGCCATGGGCTCATATCAACCCCTACTGAAAACTTTCTACAGTTCCCACTGCCAGCCTCATCTCCTTCTGTGCTTCTGGGAATAGAGGCATTTGGGCTTCTTGACATTATCTAAACGTGCTCAGAATTATCAAGCTGTGCTTCTTTGCAAATGTTGGTTTCTCTGCCTGTTATGCCTTTCTTATCCCTCTCTACTTGGTGTCATCCCATGCATACTTCCTGGCTCATTTCCATGGTCACCACCCCCCTTTCTACCGTCAGACCCACCTCCCTTCCTCCTTTGTGTCTCCAGGGCACAATGTAGATAACTCTAGTGTCACACCTATTACTAGGATGACCACATAATTTACTATCCAAATCCAGGATACTTTTGAGAATGAAAGGGAATGCTATTACGGATTGCTCTGGTTCAACAAGTGTTAATTGATCTGTTCCAGGCAAACTAGAAGGTATGGTCACACATCTACACTAAACATTGTCATAAAACCTGGCACTTGTTGCTTTCATTTATCTCATTCATATCTGTCAGACCTTTGAGATGGTATTGTTATCCCTATTTTTAAGATGACAACATGGAGCCTCAGAGAGAGAGATTTGTGGTCACACAACCAGAAGGCGGCAAAACTGGTCTGGGAAGCCAGATCATTGGATTCTAAATCCTGGACTCTACTGACTCCAGAGGTCGGTATGTACCACCACCTGACCCCTCCAATACCAGTCTTATTGTCTAGGTTAGTCATGTGTGGTCCCCCTAGAATGGGGGGGAAGGTAGACATGGAGTCTTACTCATCTTGTGCACTGGCCCCTCCCGGGGCCTGGTGTAGAGAAGGCCTCAGGGATGTTTGTGGGATAGATGACTTCTTGAGGATAGAACTGCATATTTCATCTGTGCCCCCTTCCATACCTAGTATCTAGCACAGGACTTGCTACGCATCTATCTATTCATTCAGTTAACATTTACTAAGCACCTACTATGTGCCTGGTATTGTCTGGCGATATAGCAATGAGCAAAATAGACAAGGTCCCTGATCTCATTGGAGCTTACAGTCAGCGGGGAAAAAAACATACAAAAACAGTTACAAATAAACATAGTTACAAATCAGGATAAATGCTAAGGAAAAATACTGGATGCTGAGGTTTAAGAAATATTTTGGAGGGCCGGCCCAGTGGCGCAAGCGTTAAGTTTGCGCGCTCCGCTGCGGCGGCCCAGGGTTCGCCGGTTTGGATCCCGGGCGCAGACCAACGCACTGCTTGGCAAGCCGTGCTGTGGCGGTGTCCCATATAAAGTGGAGGAAGATGGGCACGGATGTTAGCCCAGGGCCAGTCTTCCTCAGCAAAATAAGAGGAGGATTGGCAGATGTTAGCACATGGCTGATCTCACACACACAAAAAGAAATATTTGGAGTAAATTTGATTGGACTTGTCATAGATCTGATGGGGGACAGTGAGATGGAGATGGCTTTTGGGTTTCTACTGAAAACAAATATGGGGACACAAAGAAGGAACAGTTTGGGGAGATAATAAGGTTGGTTTGGATGTGTGGGACTTAGGTGTCTGTGGGATTTCTGTTTTGATCTTCCCCACCTCCAGCCAGGTTAATTAATTTGCCCAAAACTACAAAATTGTGGCAAGTTAACAGAAACCTGCTTCAGCCAGACCAAACAAAGCTGGCCTCCCGGTAGGAAGAGAGGCAAGTCGGGGAAGGCAGGAGAGAAGCAGAGAATGGATATGTTCATGGAGACAATAACCAGACCTCCCAAGCTGCAGTGAGGACCGTAGTGAGCAGCGTAGGACCTGGCAGAGATACGAGCTGCGGAGAGAGCAGGACCTCCGCCATAGCCAGCTCGCGCGCGGAACCAGTGCACCTCCCCACACCCCACCCCCCACTCCAGCCCGGGCGCCGGAACGAGGGGAGGGCGCTGCTCCGTGCCTGCAAACCCGAGCAGCCCGGGCTGCCTGGACCAGCCAATCGCGCTGCGCCCGGTGGCGGCGACACGTGACCAGCTTCCCCTTCCCTCCCCTCCCCGGCCTTCCAGGGAAGACGGGCATCCCCGCCATCCTGCCACCTCGCCATCCCGCCCCTGCCCGTCGCGTGCCGCAGCTGTGCGGGGGGGCGCTCCGGCGAGGGGCCGGGAATTCCACCGCAGTCCCCTGCGGCGCGGGGGAGGAGAGGGGAGGCGAACGAGTGGCAGCCCTAGCGCCTGCAGTCTTTTCCGTCAAGGTCAGGCTTACCCACTCCCGAACAAGGCTGCCTCCGGAATCCCTCCGTTGCCGTCCTCCCAGCCATTCCCACCGCCGCTGCCACGCAGTCGGCCGCAGCATCTCTCGCCCTCCTGGAACACTGCCCCAGCCTCTCGCTGGGCTTCCTGCGGGGACAGCGGGGGATGGGAGGGTTTCTATCTACCCTGCCCCACGAGCTTCCCAGCCACATTTCTCATATGCACACCTCATGCTGTGTCGACCTGCTTCAAACCCCACACTGGCCCCTAGTGCCCTATAAGAGGGCATTAAGACCCTTCATACAAGCCCCAGCTTAACCTTTTCAGCCCCACTGCCCTCTTGCACCAGAGACCCAGTCCCTTTGGGCCCCTTGCCTTGTTCCTTCCAGGAACAGCCATCGCTTGCATACTTAAGTGACTGCTGTTGTTGTACCTTCTGCCTAGGGTGCCCTTTGTGAGCTTAGCAAATTCATTCGTAGACCCAACTTTATTATAATAATGAAACAGAGGGTGGGAACTGACACTGAAATGCTTCCTAGCAAAGGTGATGAAGTTGAAAGCCTACAGGGGTCAAGCAGGAGAAATAAATTAAGGCCAGAAGGCAGGGGCCTAAGAAAAACCTGTCTGAAGAGCAGGGACCCTGCTCTCTGTTCAGGCCAACATGCTCCTTGCGGGGAATGTGGGTCCTATGATTCCAGATTTTCTGAGTTTATAAGAAAAGCCACAGATCTAGATTTTTATGTGTAATCTCTCAATTTTTATTTTTTTATTTTATTTTTTTTGTGAGATCAGCCCTGTGCTAACATCTGCCAATCCTCCTCTTTTTTTTGCTGAGGAAGACTAGCCCTGGGATAACATCCATGCGACATCTTCCTCCACTTTATATGGGATGCCGCCCTAGCATGGCTTGCCAAGTGGTGCATCGGTACGTGCCCGGGATCCGAACCGGCAAACCCCGGGCCGCCGCAGCAGAGCACACGCACTTAACCACTTGTGCCACCGGGCTGGCCCCTCTCTCAATTTTTAAATGTTGATTTATTTTTTTAAACATCCCTGCAAATCAGATGCAGCTCATAGATCCTTAGCGCGTGACCTCCTCTCTTAGGAAACAGAGGCTTTCATTGGGAAAAAACTTTGAAAAACTGTTCAGAGTGAAGGTGTGGTCTTGAAGCTCTGAGAAGCAGCTGTTGTGGAGGCAGCAAAGAAGAAGACTGGAATTTGGATTTGTTCCTAAAATGACTGTTTTAAGCTACCAAAGACTCAGAGAATCTACCAGAACTGCAGGACTGGGTTTGGGAAATGTGCAGGAACCGAGGGTATTAGGGAGGGGTAGGCAGCAGGAAGCCAGCCAGGGTCACCCACCCACCAGCATCAACTTCCATGAATGACAGCGAGCATTTCCTCCCATCCTTATGGGGGCTACCTGAAGGCCAGAGAGGAGCCCTGTAGTGCTTTGACTTGTGGGGTGGGGGCCGGTGAGGGGGAGATAGGAGAGGAAGCCAACCTCCCCAACCCCTAAGGCTGCACACAGTGGAATAATGCCTGGAACGGAAATAGGAGAGCTCCTTAGGAAGAGAGAGTGGAGACAATAGCCAAACAATGGCAAGTGTCCATTGCCAGGAGACAGGAGTTGGCCCACAGCTGAGGGGCTGGGGACAGTGTCGAGAGAAGCAGAAGAGCCAGCTGAGGCTGTCTTGGGAACCAGGGTATTTTCAGCTCACCCTGAGGTTTTTTGTAGCTATGGTGTTATCTCCTCCTCTGTCTCCCATCCCTCACAATCCTCAAAAAAGTCTTCTGTACTCACCGAGGCTGCCCTGACTAGGGTGTTGGTGGAAATGGCTGAAGGGGTCAAGTTGTACATCTGTTTTGGTATAGTGCTAACCAAGACAGCACAGGCCGAAGCAGGAGTTGAACAGGGGAGAAATAAAACCTCCTGGGAATTTGCAATAATCTTGGAGAGGGTTTTGGAATGGGTGCTTGGGCTCATCCTGTGAGGCTCTCAAGGGGTCAGGAGGCCACTGCTGACATCTAGGTTACAATAATGAAGAACCAGCTGCAATTTATTGAGTGCTTGCTTGTGGCAGCCACTGTGCTACAGACATAGTCTCTCTGTTACCCCACAGTGATTGTATGAGAGAGGCACTATTATTATAATCCCTATATTACAGGTGAAGACGTTAAAGCCCAGAGAGGTGAAGTGACTTGCCCAAAGCCACAGAGAGAAAATAGTGGACTGGACCTGCTCCCCAGCCGATTGCCCCCAGCAAAACCCCTGTCATTTTGTCTGGGGTTTTCCTGGACAGCACTTACCGTGTAGAATGACAGGTACTGTTTTCACTTGCATGTCTGTCCTCCCCACTCATCTTTAAGGGGGCAGGAGCCACGCCACTAACTTCAAGGGCCTGGCACACAGTGAGTGCTGAGTACATGTTGAGTCAATTTGTTTAAGGAAGGCCAAAAGCAGTGCCCTCAGGTCTCAGATCTTTGTGCCTATTGGGCAAGTCATTCACCGTCTGTGGGCCTCAGTTCCCTCATTTGTTACATGGGGATTATGATACAGACCTCACAGGATTATTGTGAGAGTTACATGAGATCAGGCCACAGAATTTCTGTGAATTGCCATACAAACAGCAGCTGTTGTTGCTGCTATAAAGATGATGATAATTGATGCTGCTGCTGCTGCTGCTGCTGCTGCTGATGATGATGCTGCTGATGCTGACAACTGAGGAAGGAGCAAGGAAGGAAACCAGGATCTGGAAGTTCCAGAACTGAATCAGTTCAGACAGAAAATTCTCAGAAGGCCCAGCTGGTTTGCAGAGTTTCCAACGCTACTGTGTCTTCATTCATTCGTCCTTGCTGGAACGCCTACTATGCTGTAGTGATTTATCTCATTTCATTCAAAACTCTGAAGAACAGATACTCAAATTATCCTCATTTTACAAGTGAGAAAAATGAGGTTAGAGAGATGACATGACTTCCCCAAGGGGAAGACAGCTAGAAAGTGGCAGAGGCAGGATTTGAATTTAGATCTGTGTGGTTCTAAAATCCTTTTTCTTTCCGCTTTCTATTCCGCAGCTTCTTCAGTCTTCCCTTCATTCACCATTTATGAAGCATCTAAGTGCCTGGCCTTCTGCAGGGGCAGGGGGTAAAAGATCCAGACTGTCTGAAAGACATTTCCAGACAAGTTGGGGAGGCAGACAACTCAACGGACATTTATAATTCAGCATGATGAGCTGTCTGCTAGGGAAGTGCATGTGATGGAGGAGTGGGCCATTGCCTTAGACTTGCCCTTCTCCTTGCTCCCTGAACCCTGAGGCACATCTGAAACTCGCCAAGTGGTTCCCTTCAAGTCCCTCTACCCTAAAGTGAGGAAGAGACACACCCCCACCCCTCCCTTCCGGGGTGGAGGGAGTGTTGCAGTGGGGACCAAACAATAATCAACAATCCTCTTCAAAAGAAATCCCCCACAACCAGCCTCTCCTCTCTGTCTGTCTGTCTGTCTGTCTCCCTCTCTGTCTCTCTCACACACACACTCCGTGACAACCAGAGGTGGGTGATGGGTTAATGCTGGTAGAACCGGTTCAGCATGCCCTGCCTGGGTGGTCTTTGGCATTCGTTGCCTCTGCTCCAAAATAAAAAAACGACAGGAAACTTGCATTTCGCATCCTGTTACACGTGCGTTAAAAAGAAATCAGGAAGGAAAGTCACCCAACTGTCAACAGTGATTATCTCTGGGTGGTGAAGTTATGTGTAATCTCTATTTTCTTCTTTTTACTTATTTGCTTATATATTTTTTTTCCTACCATGGACTTAATACTTTTGTAATCGGTAAAAAAATAAAATAAAATTATCCTCTATTTTAACAATTGTATGTGGCCTCACAGATGTGGGAGAAGGTCTATTAGAAACCATCTCAGATGGGGCTTTGTCCTGAACACAGCTGGGACTAGACAAGACAGCATGCAGGGGAGATGTGAGGAAGTGAGAGGTCATCGAGGATTAAAAACAAGAGCCACAATTCCTAAGAGCTTGCTCTGAGCCTAGCTCCTTCCTAACTCTTGATAGGCATATCTCAACCCTCAAAACCAGTTTAGGAGATAAGCTATTATTTCACAGCTGAGGAAACCAAGAATCTGTTTTATAGGAAAAGAAACCAAGACTCAGGGAGGTTCCATTACTTGCCCAGGGACACACAGCTAGAAAGTGATAGAGGCAGGATTTGAATCCAGATCTGTGTATTTGTAATTTCTGGACTTTGATGCCATTCCAAGTCCTCCCAGCTGCACAGTGCTTAGTATTCCCAGCTCTTGACACACAGGCACTCATCGATACTAGTACTGTGTAGAGAAGCATGTGAGGTAAAGATCATTGTCCCATTTTCCAAATGAGAAAATTAAGGCCAGAGAGGGGACTTGCTCAGTGTAGTCAGCTGAGATGTGGTGGACGTCTTTCTAGAACCCAAGCCTCCTTTCTCTCTTTGGGCACCCCTCCTCCTTATGCTACCTTCTGCCAACTGCCCAGGCTTCCTTCTCGAAACAAATGACTCAAGGTAAATTGCTGGCAGGACTTCCTCTTTCTCAAAACATAGGAAGTCTGTGTTGTTTGCAATTGTGGGAGAACAATTTCAGGTCAGTTACAAAGTGGACGAGGCCACATAGAAGATTGGGTCCTGCAGTGGGCAGGGATCCCTGTGACTTGGACTGACCAGAGATACCTGCATTTTCCTGCCTGCGGGTCATGTCAGTGTGTCTGCCCAAGTCAGGCTTGAAGTCCCACCCCAAAGAGCAGACCTAACTATTACGGTATTTAGAAAAATCAGCCCAGGAGGAGGGAGGGGGCTCCCCTCAATAATAATAATAATAACAATAATGATGATGATGATGGCTCATATTTATTGTACATTAACCTTTGTACAAGGCACTGTGCTAAGTGGCTGACACATGTGACCTCATTTGAGCCTTATAACAGCCCTAGGAAGAAGATTCTATAGCTTTGGAGCTTAATAAAATTGGATTCAAATCACAGCCATGCTGTATCCCAGCCGTGTGACCTGGGGGACGTTATTTACATTCATTCAATGAATATTTTTGAGCATCTACTATGTGCTACACACTGTTCAGTGAATGGAACGAGGATTCCTGCTCTCATGGTGCTTACATTCTACAAGGGGGAACAGACAAATTGTAAACACAGTAAGTAAATTATATTAGAACGTGATAAGGGCTGAACTGGGTGAGGAGGATAAGGAGTGCTGATGGGGGTGGGGGTGGGGGTGGGGGTGGGGGTGGAGGGAGGATGCACTGTTAAATAGTGGTATCAGGCAAAGCCTCACTGAGAAGGTGATATGTATGCAAAGTCTTAAGGCGGTGAAGCACTTAGCCATCTAAGTACCTGGGGAAACCTTTTTCTAAGCAGAACAGCCGATGCAAAAGCCCTAAGTGTGCTCATGTGATTTCAAAGAGCAGCACGGAGCCAGTATGGCTGGAACAGAATGAGCCAGGAGAGAGTGTTCCCTACCCCTGACACCCCCTCACTCCTTCTTTCTCATACCACGCTTTGTGCTTCCTTCATCAGTATTATCATAATTTGTGATTATTTTATTTATTTGAGTGTTGGCTTATTTCTTGTTTGTTTCCTCCACTAGCCCTAAGCTCCTTATAGGCAGAGGCCATGTTAGTCTTGTTCAGTGCTGATCATAGAGAACATGGAAAGCACTTAATACTAGTTGAATTAGTTAATTAAGTCCATTCATCCATCCATCTAGTCATATTTATGATAAAACCTCCCCATCATGTATAACACTGTTTCTCAGGGTACCTTATTCCGAGTTCCAGTTCAGGACGTTAGGAACAGAGATAGTAGTTAAGAGCATAGACTCTGGAGCCAGGCTTCAAGGATTCCAGTCCTGGTGCCACTACTTACTAGCTGTGTGATCTCAAGCAAGTTAGGGAAATCTCTCTCTGCCTCAGTTTCCAGATCTATAAACTGGTCTCATAATAGTATCCCTCTCCTAGGGTTGTAAGCACTCAAAGCAGTGCCTGGTGTATAGTGCTTATGTATGTTATTGGTTTTTCCCTTATGCAGCCCAGCCATGGGAGCCAGGACTCTACTTCCTTCCTCCTGTACCTGATCCCAAAACGGAAAGGAGAAGGACAAGGGATGCCATGGTGGACTTGAGCCTGCAGAGCATCCCTGGTGCACGTTGCCATATTTGTGCTGTGTGCTGGCAGCTGGGGGCATCTAAGGTCTCTACTGGAGTAGCATTCTGGAGCTATTGTTCCTTGCTGTGTGGCCTCCCAGCCTGATTCTCTGGCTCTTTTCTGCGAGATGATCTAGAGTGGACTCTTGTTTACAATTGAGAAAGCTAACTAATACAGTTATCAATACCGAGTACCTACTTCTATGCCTGATACCTTACACTTATTATTTCATTTACTCCTTATATAGGCCTGAGAGGTAGATATTATTAACCCTATTTTACAGATGAGGGAACCAACTTAGAGAGGCAGAGTGACTTGACTAAGGTCACATAGACGATGAGTGGCAGAGCCAGGGTTTCGGCCCAGGTGTGACTCCAAATTGCTCTCTTAAGGTGCCTCCCAAAGGTGACTAAAAGGGCCTGGCAGGATTTTCTCCTCCAGCACTTGCTGCTCTCTTGATGATAGCCCACAGCTCAGCTCTGCCTGGAGAGAAGGAATCACGTGAGTCTGTCCCTAAGCCAGAAAGATAAACGGGTCTGGGCTGCTGGGGAGGAGCTCCAGAACCCTGAGGGGAACTGACTGTGCCCTGCGCGGTCAGTGCCTGGACAAGAGAAGGTTTCTCCCTACTGCCCCTTAAGCCAGAGACATTTTCTCTCTGAGGTCTGAGCCCAACTGTCACTGGCTGGCCTGATTCCCATGGAAATGTGGAGATAGAAAACATCTGGGACTACTGCGGTTGCCAGGCAACAACCAGCTCCTCACTCACTTGACAGAGTCAAGGAGGCTGCCTGATGCTGTCAGATTCTTGGATCTGAGCCCTGGAGACTTCGAGTCTGGTTCTGTGTGATCTTGGGAAAGTTGCTGCCCCTTTCTGGGACTCAGTTTCCCATCCCTTCTATAAAGAGTAGTTAGACTGTATAAGCTGCAATATGAGTAGACACCAGCTGGTAAGAATCAGAGTGATGGTGGGGCGGGGCCCATGGGTGAGGGAAGACTCAGTTTTCCTCCTGTCCGTCCTGCCCCAGCCTGTCCTGGCCCTGGAACCAGCTGAGGGCAAGGGACATTTCCTTTCCTACCCTGAGCTAATTAGGGCCACCCAGACTCCATCCCAGGCCCACCCTTGCAGCTCAGTCTGGGAATCGTCTTTGTACCCACAAGTCAGTGCAGCTACCGCCTACCCAGCAGACTTTTCCCTGTGAGGAGTTTCCTCATTTCCTGCCAAAATGAAGCTCCCCAGTTCTGGGTGTTTCCCTGAACACCCATCAGAGGACCTTCTGACGCTGCTTGTAGAGATTATACTGATGGTAAACCCCGAGGGTGGTGCATTTCACAGCAATTAGCAGAGTTAACATGTTCCATTTCACAACCATTACAAAAAAGGACAGCAGCGGCCATTTGCTGGGCTTGGCACAGCAACAAATGCTTTATGTCCATGATCTCGTTTAATCCTCATGCAATCCGGAGGGATGGGAACAAAGGCCCCTGTTTTCAGATGAGGAGACGGAGCCTCAGAGAAGTGGAATGAGTTGCCCAAGGTCCCAGTAAATGGTGGAGTCAGAACTCACGCTAAGAGCTCGTGCCACAGCCTGGGTTTCAATCCACTATAGGGCACTATTTCTCCTCAGTCCCAGAGAGACCGCATCAGAGCTGGAAGGGCTCAGTCTGCCCCCGACCCCCGCTTTACAGAGGGACAAATCAAGGCCCGAGGTCACACAGCAAGTCAATGTCAGAGCAGATTCTGGGACCACTTTCTGAAAAGCTTCACCACACCATTCCAGAAACAAAAAGTGCCCCAGGCATAAACAAGAAATCTCAAGTCTTAAGAAATCCCCAGCATCTCCCGGGAAATGGAACAGGGCCCGAGGTTCACAGACAGGGATTGCCTAGCGGTCTCAGGGTTAGGGCAGAGAGTCTCAGCATTCCTCTGGACACCAAGGGGGCTGTGGGTGTCACTTTTTGAGGCCTACAGAGGAGGCCTCAACTCCAGCTACTTGCTAGGGTGGTTTTTGTGCCCAGAATATTCTCGCCTTCTGTTGCTTTGCCTGGTTAATGCCCTCTTGTCCTTCAGGTGTCAGTTCATGTCACTTCCTTTGGAAAGGCCTCCTTGAGCCCCCACATTCCCCCAACCATAGATTCGCATGGGTCCAGCTCTTTTCCATAATGGCACTGACCATGGTTTGCTGTGGACTCACATCAGAGGCACATTTAACTAATACCAACTTTGGAACTTATCCTCCAACCACTGACCTCCAAAGATGCAACTCCAGAATTTGGTATTATCCTCACAGAAACAAACTAACTTTTTAACATGCACTAAGATGACAGATGCTTAATATAGAGGCAGATTGGAATCACCCCTGCAGCAGCCAGGAGCACTCTTGAATTCTCTGCCCAACCTCAATTCATCCCTAGAGATGGAGGCTTTTTCTTAAAGGCAGAGTGGCTTCGGTGTCCAGGTATCTCAAGACACCCTTTCCTTTAGTTACTTCCTTCAGCCTAGTTCTCAGACATAAGCATGCAAAAGAATTATTGTGCATTATAGGTAATTTAAGGGCTTTCAAATGTAATTTTGAATAATATGCCCTTTCCACTTGAATGCTGATTTTAGAACTGAAGCCCCTTCAGAGACACCCTTGCTATAATTATGAATGTGAAAGAGTATTGAATTTCTGTCCCCCACCCTACCCCAGAAGCCCCATGAGGATCTGTTTGGCTCATCTCTCTGTACCCATATCCAGCACCATGCTGGGCATAGAGCAGGTATTCAGTAAACAATTATTGAAGGAATGAATCATACTTACTTACTTGTGGAAATAAAACCAGAAGTGGTCTGTGTGGGGCTAGGTGGCCACAGGTGCTCTCACTATTCAAGGCCGGAAGCCACTTATGCATCTGTGTGCACCTGCTCCCCTGCATGCACATGCCAGAGGCAGTGTGAGTGTGAATGTGGATGTGTGTATATTTATTTTCTCACACACTTATGTGAGGACCAGAGGCAGTTTGCTATTTTTGACAGTTACATTTGTATCAGTTTCCTATTGCTGCTGGAACAAATTACCACAAACTTAGTGGCTTAAAAGAAGACAATTCTGGGCCAGCCCCGGTGGCCTAGTGGTTAACTTCAGCATGCTCTGCCTTGGTGGCCCGGGTTTGGTTCCTGGCGCGGACCTATGGCCATGCTGTGCTGGCGGCCCACATACTAAAAAAATAGAGGAAGATTGACAAAGATGTTAGCTCAGGGCGAATCTTCCTCAGCAAAAAAAAAAAAAGACAATTTTATCTTACAGTTGGAGGTCAGAAGTTCAAAATGGGTCTTACAGGGGCTAACGTCAAGGTGTTGGTAGGGCTTGCATTTCTTCTGGAGGCTCCAGGGAAGAATCTGTTTCCTTGCCTTTTCAGCTTCTAGAGCTGCACTCCTTGGCTTGTGGCCCTTCCTTCATCTTCAAAGCCAGCAGCAGAGCATCTTCAAATCTCTCTCTCTCTCTCTGCTTCTGTCTTCACACACTGCCTTCTTTCTTATAAGGACCCTTGTGATTACATTGTGCTGCCCCCCGATAATCCAGATGATCTCCCCATTTTAAGATCCTTAATCTCATCCGTAAAATGTGTCCCTTTTGCCATATAAGGTAACACTCACAGGCTCTGGGGATTAGGACCTGATACCTTTGAGTGGACATTCTTCAGCCTACCTTGCTCCATTGAGCAAGATGCTCAACACATGTTTGGTGAATCACATCATAAGAAAGGGAAAAACTACTGCCCCAGCAGAGAGCCCATAACGTGAGATACTGGAGCTGCAAGAGCTGAGAAATCCTGGGTATGATAGAACCCAAGGCCCCTCCCAACGTGGGAAGGGGGACTGAATCATCACCCCCTCCTCCCCCAAAGCATTGCTATTTCTCTGCCCCTGGAATACTGGTAACTCCTGCCCAGTCTCTTCTAGGTATCAAAATTTTTGTTCTTATTTTTTGTCTTGAAGAAACAGTTTACAAGTTTGTTACCATAGAATAGAATCTTGATTTCTATTTATCAGTTAATTGAAAAAAAGAACTGATTGTTTTGGTTAAGCATGATCTTTGGAGTCAGAAAGACCTGGATTCAAACCTAGGCTCTGCCACTTACTAGCTGTAAACAGTAATTTTACCTCTGTGAGGAGCCTCAGATGATGTGTTTTGTTTTGTTTTTGATCTGTAAAATGCGGATAATAACAGAACCTCTATTGTAAGGTGGTTGTGACAAATAAATAAGATAACGTATATTGTGGTTCTCAAAGCGTGGTTCCCAGACCAGCCTCATTAATATCTCCTGTGAATTAGCCCCACCCCTGACATTCTGAATCAGAGACTCTTGGGGTGGGGCCCTGCAATCTGTGTTGCAAGAAGCCTTCCAGAGAGTTCTGGTGTAGCTCAAGTTTGAAAGCCATTGATATTCTGTTTTTGTGTGTGTGTGTGTGAGGAAGATCAGCCCTGAGCTAACATCCATGCTAATCCTCTTTTTGCTGAGGAAGACCGGCTCTGAGCTAACATCTATTGCCAATCCTCCTCCTTTTTTTTTTTCCCCAAAGCCCCACTAGATAGTTGTATGTCATAGTTGCACATCCTTCTAGTTGCTGTATGTGGGACACGCCTCAGCATGGCCGGACAAGCGGGGCGTCGGTGTGTGCCCGGGATCCAAACCGGGGCCACCAGTAGCGGAGCGCACACACTGAACTGCTAAGCCACAGGGCCGGCCCGGCCACTGATATTCTTTATGCCTAGCACTATATATATATAAAATTATATTATACATTATATAATATACCATATATTATATATAATATTTAACATAATGAATATAATTATATATTGTATAATATATATTATATTACATATAATGTGCTAGGCACACAGAGCTTGGCACACGATAAGCACCTGACAAACAATTCTCATTACTGTTACCATTATTGTTTACTATTGGTAGTTCTAGCACATTCCTCTGAGATGTTGAGTTGGGCATGTATCTCTCCCCCCTCACGTCCTACAAACACTGTACATATTAGGGAGGTCTCCTAATGCAACCTGTCACCCACACAGCTGTCTTCCAGCCTCTCCTTGCTCACTATTTCTCCAGGCAGGATAAGCCCCCTGGTCGACACCTGCTCATACCTGCATGCCAACTGTGCATGCATTATGAAGACCTCCTCCCAGGTGCCTCTTCTCCATGCTCCCTCAGCTGTGCTCAAGTCTCTCTCCAGCATGCCTGAGCCTCAGACGAGGTCTGACCAGCCCTGAGCAGCAGGGGAGGTTCCTTCTCTAATCCGGGAGCCCTGTTTCTACTTGTCTGTCTGGCGTTTCGCAGCTGCTTCACCCCGCTGACTCATTTTGGTCTGAGGTCAACCAAAACCCCCAGGCTTTTTTCTCAGGAACTGCCTGAGCTCTGGCTGGTTGGGTCACTCCAGTTCTTGATGTGTGCAATTCACTGCTGACAAATAACATTTACTTTCGAATTACAAAGATAGTACATGCTTGATGCAGTAAGTTAGGAAAACACAAAGGAAATACAATCACCGGTAATGGTTATTTTTAAATGGGCTGATTTTCAAATATGATCCTACATTTTTGTAACCAAGAAAAAAAATCCACATTCAAGCAATTTCTATTTCTGGGGGAAGAAAAAGAATTGGAGACAAAACTAATGTACCATAGGGATAATTGTGAATTCTAACATATGTAGATATCTCTGTCTCATATATAATTCAAATGTATGTCAGTGTATAACAATATAAACTCATTTCCCAGAGACTACCATTGCTAATATTTTGGGTATAGCCTCCAGGCCTTTACAGTTAACGTCCTGTATTTTTAAACTTAAATCTGGGTCTAAACTTAGCACTGGATTTGGAGATAGACCTGGTTCAAATTCTGGCTTCCGTATTTATTGGTTGTATCACTTTGGACAATGTATTTAACCTCTTGGAGCCTTGGTTTCCTCATCTGTAAAATGGGGGTGATAATATCTACTTCCCAGGATTGTGGTAAAGGTGAAAATTAATCCTTTCATTTCTCTCACAGTAAGAGCCTGCAAAGAGTTTATATGGGGTTGTCACTATTATTAACTCGTCACCGGGCCAACTGCTGCTCCCTTCCTGATCCAGGTCAGGCGCAGGCCACTCCCCTTTGTAGCCTTCCCTGGCTGCTCCCACACTTCGCACTCCCTGTCTTGCTTCTGGCCCGCGTTCGCCCTTCTGTTAATGCATCGACACGCGCTGCCGTGCCCCCTACACTCTTAAACTCCTCCAGGGCAGAGATCATGTCCATCTTGTTCATTTCTGTGTCCCCAGGGTCCAGCAGAAGGCGTGACCCAGTGTGGCTGTCAGGAAGTGTGCGTGAGAGAATTAGAAGGTGCTGTATAGGAATTTGTTGAAGGAATGGATGACTAAACGTCGGGAAGATTGAACACGTGCATGGATGAATGTATGAATGAGTCAGTAGCAGCAGGCGTCGCCCACCAGCCCAACCCTCTTTTCTCCTAAGGGGAGCGAACTCTCCATCTCCCAATGTGGGCCTCACCAGGTGGGTGGGCGGGGCTCCTGCCTGGCCAGGACTGGGACGAGAGGCCCCGCCCCTCACAGCAGGAGCGTCGCTGGGGGCGGAGCCTTTCAAGGCCTCACGGGATGGGTGTGTATGGGCGGGGCTGGGGCGGGGCTGGAGGGGGTCCAGGAGGCCAGCCCGGGCTGGGGGTGTGGCCCACGCCTAAGGAGGCGGGGCCGGAACCTATGCACCCACACAACCAAACCGGTTTCCACAAATGCAGCCCCCACAGTCTGCGGCCCCCCCGCGAGGCATGAGCTCTGCAAGGGCACCCGACGTAGATAGCCGAGAAATTGAGGCCTTAGGGATGGGAGGCGGCCGTCCGGGTGTCAGGGTGCAAGTCTGGCAGGTGGTTCCCGCCCCGAATCTGACCCCAGCCAGTTAGTTCACTTGCTGTGTGACCTTTGCTAAGACAGATCTCCTTACCCGTTCCAGTTTCCCCATCCCTGGAAACCCTTCCGCTTTGGCAAGGTTGGGAATCTTAACTCTTTCCCAGGCGAGCTCCAAAAAAATCTCCGAAAGCAAAAGCAAAACCAAAACCTGATACTCGACACCACTGAGCAGACCCTTAGCAGCAGCAGAGTTCAGAGTCAAACGGAAAAGCTGTGTTACCCTGAGCTCCTTCCGTGCCTTCAGTTTCCTTACCTGTAAAACAGCCATTGACAGTAACTGTTCCCACCCCCACGGGATGGCTGTGAGGGTTAAGTGAGCTGTCTACATAAACTGCTTTGCAAGGGTTGGGAGCATATTCCTCTTACTCTCCGCGGGTAGCTTCAGGCCCAGCCCTTCCTTCGGCCAAACCCACATACACCCTCAGCTTGTGGCAGTGGCAGAGGTAAGAGGGCCTCCTGGGACAGTCCTGAGCCTGGTGTGGCTACAGCTGAAGAAGCTAGTCTGGGTCCTCTGTGTTGAGAGCCTGGCTGGTCTCAGGGCCTGTGGGAAAGGGAGTTTTTAGAGAAGGAAACAGTTGTGGTGAGACAGAATGATGGAGCAACTTTTCGGGGATCTGGGTGGAAAGCCCCTTGCTCCTGATGAGTTCTCATGGTGGGATCTGGGGCAGGCGCTGTGCCCCGCCCATCCTCCATCACCTCAGAAAGTACCTGGTGTTCACCAAGTGCTGTGATAGGGCAGCAACAGGTCTTAGCTTGTGGAGCCTCAGGCCAGCCACTTGCCATCTCTGGGCCTCAGAACCTCCCTCTCCCCAGAGAGGTTTCCCAGGGTCACCCAGAGGCTGGTGCCACCAGTCAAGCGCTGTTCTGCTGCTCCAAGGGATGGCCGAGGGAAAGAGCCTTTGGAGTTGGCTCCTGATTTGCTGGTGACATGGGAGTTTTGTTTCCCCTCTCTGCATCTCAGTACTGAGTGACAGTGAAGTTGCATCTGGCTCTGCAGTGGCATGATCTTGAACCCAAGATACTGTGGCCAAGACAAGTATTTTGTAAATTCTGGGTTGGGGGCAGTAGAAAGGCTCAGTCCTGTGGAGAGAGGAAAAACACCCAGGACAGTTGGGCTTGATCACTATTCACTGTATGTCTTGGAGAAGACCCAACCTTCCTGTGTTTCTACTTCCTCATGGGCAAAATGGGGACATTCCCCTTTGGGCCTCTTGTTCCTTCTCGTAAAAAAGGAGGGGGATGGGCTCCAAATGTCCTGGGCCCTGTGATTCTGTTTCCCAGCTGTGACCCTGGGCAAGCCACTTCATCTCTCCGTGACTTAGTTTCTCCATCTGCCCAATGGGTATTCTACCCCTCGCCACTCTCAGGGTTGCTGAGCTCAAATAGGGTGAACAGGGAAGAAACTGGACACTGATATGTGCATGGCCCAGCTTTATCTCTCCTGACTGCCTGAGGAATCTGGGGTGTCCTATTCCCATGATGCTTGCTGGAAGTGACCTTTGGAATCATCTCCGTGAGGATCTGCTTAAAGACCTTCAGTGGCTCTCCCAAAAGGGATCAAGAAGCAACCTCAGCCTCCATTCGAAACCCTCTACCACTCATACCTAATTCTTCCCGTTCTCAAAGACACAACAACAACCTTCTTCAAGCAAGCCTGGTACGTTTCCTCCTCCAGACCTTTACTCGTGATTTCAAGGTCCCAGTTGTACTTGTCATCTTCCCTCCAGATCTGCTCCTCTTCCAACTATCCTCAAAGTTAGAGTACCCAGGAGCTGAAGCCTAGAACCTGGGATGTATCATCCTCAACTCCTTTTCTCTCACCACCCACATTTATACGAGCCCCACATCACGAAGATTCTGCTGAGAGTCCATCCTCTGTGTCTCTCTGATACCCCAGGACCTTGTGGAACATGTGGGGATATTATTGAATAGCCACACACCTCCTTTATGCTAGGTCCTGTGCTGACACTGGAGGCACAGAGGTGGGTCAATATTTATTCCTTAGGGGCCCCAGGCTGGTGGGGAGAGGGTCCCTCAATCACACTTCTGGACTTGCCTATTTACTCCCTTTACATTTTAAGCCCCTTACACAGTAGAACATAGTAAGACCTACAAACATGGGTTGAAGAGAACTGGACTGGCTGAGTGACCATAGGGAAGCCCTTTTTCCCTCTGGATCTCTGTTCTGCCATCTGCATAATGATGTGGAATTGATTTGAAGAAGGGAAGGTTGGGGGCTTTCCCAGTTTCAACAATCTTGAAAGCAATGACTCTCCAGGCCAGGGAGCAGGGGGAGAAGTGAGACAGAGGCACAGCTGTTCAGTCAGGCACAGCCTGACTAAGGAGGAGGAGGTCTTGCTCCCACCCAGCAGTTCCTTTGAAGCCTCAACCCCCTTGGCCTCACCTCTCCTCCCAAGAGGATATAAAGCCCTTTGTAAAGCCTTGCCTAAAACAAAGAGGCTGCTGGTTAGCTCCTTCCCCAAGTCCTGCTGGGTTATCTCACTGACCCACAGCCTAACCTGGCTGGTGACTGGCTGCTTCTTTCCAGCTGGCATGGGGCTGGAGTCCAGGCTGGGAAAGGAGAGCCCTGGATCTCTGCCTAGTGGCTGCTGCAGCAAAAGTTTCTCGAGTCACACAGACCTGGGTTTGAACCCCAGCCCTGCCACTTTTAAGCTGTAAGGCTGTGATAATTTTATGTGTCAACTTGACTGGCTCACAGGGCGCCCAGATAGCTTTGGACTTGGACTGGAAATAAACCTTTGGCTTTCCTGGGTCTCCAGCTTGCTGACTCACCCTGCAGATCTTGGGACTTGCTGGCTTCCATAATCACATAAGCCAATTCTTTATAATAAGTCTCTTACATATGTAATATATATAATAAATCTCTTAGAGATATAAGTATATATAAACATATAAACATAAGTGTATATAAAAATATATGTATGGAGATATCTATATATATCTCCATTTGCTTGGTTCTGTTTCTCTATTGTGAAATTTGTGAAAAATGGAAATAATAATTCCTTGCATAAGTACCACTTTCCTGCTTTAGAATTCCCATCATTTACTGAAAAGAGCTCCAAAACTTCTTCGCCAGTATTCCAACATTCTTCTCTCCCCTGTCCCACCCTGGCCTGCCTTGCCAAGACCCATTTCCCCATCACCGACTGGACGCTCTAGCTGGACCCCATATCCTTTCGAGTCAGTCCCCTTTCCAGCCTTTGCACCAACTGTTCCCTCCTTTGAAACGTGTGTCTTCTCTTCTGTCTACTCGGTAAACTCTCACACATCCCTCAGGGCCCATCTCTAAGGTGTCCTCCTCTCAGGGCTTTCTTTACCTTGCCTGGGAGCTATCTGTGCCGTCACAGTGCCCAGCACACTCCTTGGCTGTCACATTATTTATGCTATGTTGGGGTTGTGGGTCTGTCTCCTCTGACTGTGAGCCCCGCGAAGGCCTGACTCCAAATCACTCATCTCTGTACATAACAGAGTGGTGGTTTCCCCTTCTTTGTGTTGGTTCAACATTTTTCAGTTTATGAAGCACTTTCAGATCCACGATTTCCCTTAAACTCACAGCAATGCAGGGAAGGAGGCAGAGCCAGGATTAAAGGCCCCAGTTCCTCCCACCTCCCCAGACAGGGCTTTCTCAGAAAGAAGAACTCAGATAAGGAGTGGGGTTGGTTCTTTTGCTCCTAAGGCCTGCAGCTCAGCAAGAGCTGGAAAGGCCAGGCCAGGCTGGGTTGGGGGAGGGAGGGCCCCAGGCTGGCAGAGGGTACAAATGTAGATGGAAGCCACAGGAGAGGGTCAGGTCTGACTCCAGATGTGTGCCTTTCTGTGGGGTCTTGGGCAGCTCTCTTCATTTCTCCATCTTCAATCTCTTTAGCTCCATAAAATGTGGCTCTGAGGGCCAATGTGGAATGCATAAGACAATCAATGGGTGAGTGCTCTAAGAATGAAAGGGACTGAAGAAACTCCATAGATACAGCAAATATATGCACCCAAATATATTCAAACACTTCAACTGTTCCCATCTTTCTGCCGAGTGATCTGTTACTATTAGAACCCCCTTCCCCAGGTCCACAGTATCCAAAGATCCCTCATCAGACCGCAAAGATCCTCTCTACAAGGGTCTAGAGACCCTCCCACTGGGACCCAGAGGCCTCTGAATGGGGTCGAGACTCCCTTAGGTTCCAGAGATACCCATCCCACTTCAGGGCTTGAAGGCCCAGTGCCCAAAGGCTTAGAGCTTCCTACAGTTTACAGGTCTTTCTGATGGTAGTGCCCATATCCCTAGAGAGGCCTGTCCAGCCCTTGGTGGGGCTTATGCGCCATTTCATCCAAAAGCAGTCCTGTTTGTAACCTCAAGGGCAGAAAGAACCATACTCTGAGTGTCTTCTCTGAGCTCTGGGCTACCAGCAAGCCTAGGAAAACTATTTGGGGTTCATGGGCACCCTTAGGCTCAGCACGGGGCTGTCCCCAAGTCAAAAATATTCCTTGGGCCGCCCTCATGTCCCTCCAGGAAGTTGTTTCCCAGGAAAGTCCCTTGGGTGTCTGTCATCCCAGGGATGGTCTGGTCAAAGGCAAAGCTGGGAAAGACAGCTGCAATTTTCCTCCATGATCTGACTATCTCAGAGCCCAGAGATGTGGGTTCTTGTCCTGGTTCTGACTTGCTGTGTGGACATGGGTGAATCATTTGGACTTCCTAGGTTTCAGTTTCTCTCTGAATGGGCATCATGGGGCCTACCTCACAGAGGATCCAGCAAGATCAAAGATGTGAAAATTCTTTGCTGTTGACATTTGAATGATGAGAGCAAAATACTGATGGGAGGGGACTGTGAGGCCAAGGGCCTAGAGTCAGATCCCCCCTATGGCCAGATGACCTTGGACAAGTCATCTTGACTTGGTAACACTCTTCCCCCTGCTGCTTCATTGAGTAAGCTGGTTCCTCCACATCCTCAGACCTTCCCTGTCTGCCCAGAGAGGTCAGTTCTGTTCCCCAGCTACCTATATTTTTCTAAACAACCAAAACAATGGTAAATATTTAATTATTGACATGCTCACTTGTTTAGTGTCTGTCCTCCCAACCAGACTGTGGGGTCCTTGCAGAAATCCTGTCTGGCCTGTTCTCCAGAGGTCAACATGGGGCCTGACCCCTAGGTGCTCAGTAATTGTTTCTGCATCACCTGGCAGGTTCTTTGAGTCTCAGCTGCCTCACTGGGCTGCTGGAGAAACCTGGAAAATAGAGGATGAGGCTGACAGTGTGAGGTGTCGGGGATGAACGGGCTGCTCTGTGAAGGGCTTCATCTGAGATTGGAGGGGAGAGAGCGCCTTGAATAGGAAGGCAGGATGGCCTTGGCCTTGGGGGAAGGGAGGAGGTGGCGTGGGCCAAGCTGGGACTCCAGAGGTTCTGGACCCTCCCAGAGGCCTGTGAGGCCTGTATGTGGGCCCTGCTCTTTCTAGCCTAGGAGCCTTTGGCTGTGGCTCCGGCAACTTGGTGCTCAATTCAGCCCCTTGCTGCCTCCACCTGTCCCTATAGCCCCATTTCCTTGCACTCACACACACTCCCCTTTCTACCACCTGCCACATGGAGCTCACCCTTTCCTCAACAGACCAGGTCTTTACTGCCTCCAGGCCTTTGTATAGTTGTTCCCTCAACAGGAATGCATATCCTCTTCTCTACCTGGAAGATGCAAGACAATTCACCTCCATGTTCTTCCTATTTGGAAGACTTCCAGGTCACTGCAGGCAGAGTCAGTTGCTCCCTCCTTGGAGCCCCACAGCCCCCCTTGGGTATCCTTCTCTCTAGGCAGTACAGTACCTACCACACTGTGCTCTGACTGGTTTTCCTGTCTGTTTCCCAACCCACCACTGACTGGGAGCTACTTGAAGGCAGGGGTCAGCTCAGCCCCGCTCTGTGGCCCCAGTGCCCAGCACAGGGCCCGGCACCAGGAGAGACTACTTTGTGATACGCCCAGTGCCCTGCCCATCATAGGCGATATATGGGAGCAAGGTCAAGAACAGGGGCAATCTTAGTCATTTACCCTCCAGGAAATTGAGGCCCATGGAGTGGTAGGGATTTGCCCAAGATCCTATAGCACATCAGTGACCATGTTGGGCCCCAAACCCAGGGGTCCTGATGCTTTGTCCCCAGCTCTGGGCTGAAGCAGTCTTGCACAGCGTTCTGGCATTAGGCCAGGGTGCCTGGAGGCCCCGGGGGCCCAGCCCCTACAGCTGCTCACTCCATACTGGCTCAGCCCTTCTGGCCGGGCTCTCAGCCAGTTGCAGCACGAGGCTCTGGTTACCCCTGCCAAAGGTCACTGTCAGCAATTTGGAGAGGTGGCCAGGTCACTTCCCTCTGGGTGGCTCAGACACAGCAAGGCCTGGAGCAGTGTCTGCACTGGACTATAGGCTTTGGGGCTGGCGTTCCAGCTGGACAGTGTCCTCCTTGCCAATCTGATTAGAATCTGATTAAACCTGCAATAACAGTCTGAAGAGCACAGAGCACAGTCCAGCATGGAAGAAGCACTCAACAAACATCCACTAGCATAGCATCATTATTATTACTATGATGATGATGAGAACCCATATAGCACAGTAACTAAAAGTACAGGCCCAGAAGTGAGCCAGCCAGAATGCAAACCCAGGCTCTACTGCTTACCAAGTAAAGCAAGGTCCTTAACTTCTTTATGCCTCAGGTTTTTTGTTGTTGGTGTTTTTTTTTTTTTTTCAGTGAGGAAGATTAGCCCTGAGCTAACATCTGATGCCAATCCTCCTCTTTTTGCTGAGGAAGATTGGCCCTGGGCTAACATCCGTGCCCATCTTCCTCCACTTTATATGGGACACCGCCACAGCATGGCTTGATAAGCAGCGCATAGGTCCGCACCCAGGATCCGAACCTGCGAACCCCAGGTCGCCAAAGCAGAGCACAGGAACTTAACCACTACGCCACTGGGCCAGCCCTGCCTCAGGTTTTGAATCTTTAAAATAGGGTCGTGGGAGAATTAAATCAGTTAATATGTATGAGGTAATATGTAGAACAGGGCCCATACAAAGTGATCACTGAATAAGTGTTAACTGTTGTTATTACTATTAAAGTGGCCCAAATCCCTGGACATCTCTATGCCCTCTCTCCTCTGCATTAAAACACAAACTGACCACATCATTCCTTCCCTGTTTGAAAAGCTTCAACAACTGGCAGTAAGACATGCATCCAAACTCCTTGGCATGAGGGCAAGGTCTGTGCCTCTGTGGCCCCTGCCTGCTTCCCTAGCCTCCTCTCCCAGCCCCCTTCTATTCCTCCCATGCTCCAGCCATAACACATACTTGCTATCTCTGGAGCACGCTGTGCTTTTTTATGCCTCTCTGCCTTGTACAAGCTAGTCTTTCCTTCTTTCACCACCCAGCAAATTCCTGCACCACTTGCAAGGCCCAGTCAGATGTTGACTCCAGCAGACCTTCCCCAGGGCACCCAGACAAAGCAGTCGCTCTCTCCTGAGTTCCCCTCGTATCACCCAACACTGCAATGACCTGTTAACAGGTGAGCTTCTCCCTGGACTGTCCCCTGTGCTTCTTGTATCCTCTGCCTGGCTCAGCACCAGCAGGCTGGAGGCAGATGCCTGATGTTTGCTGAAGTGAAGGACTTCCAACCATCCATCCAGAAAGGCAGCTCAGGGTCAGTCCCTGTGCTAGGCATCAGGGGAGCAGAGGAGACTGAGACTTACTCTTTGTCCTTGAAGGAGCCCCAGTCATTTGGGGAGGTAGGACAAATAAAAAGGTGCCCACGTGGCTTGAGTGGGGTGTGGGACCAGTCACGTTTCTAGGAGATGAACTGGAGCTTGCCATGTGGGTGTGGAGAGGAGGGAGACTCAGGGAGGAGAGACACGGTGGTGCTGATTTCAGGCACCTCTGTTATGCCAGAGGGTAAAATATGAGGGGAGACAAAGCTGGATGGGCCTCTGTGTGGCAGGCTGATGAGTCCAGACTTTACCCTGCAGGTGATACTCCTTCCTGCCCCTTGTTCTAAGAACTCTTGGCCTGGGGATGGGTTTCCAGGGCATTTCTTTGTTTCCCACAGGAGCAAGGTGGGCTCAGGTAGGAGCCTAGCAGGGAAAGGCAGCCCAATTTATAAAACACATTTATTTGACACAAAAACTCTGTCCCTGATGGCTGCCTGGTAAACTCCTACTCATCTTTTAAGGTGTGGCTCAGATGTCCCTTCCTCTGAGGCCTTCCCCGACCCACCTCAGCTAAGTTAGTCACCTCCTCAGGATCTAGACTGCTTTCCTCTTCTCCAAAGTCTCAGTTCCCATTGGGAATCCACATGGTTTCAGGGAAGCTGATTCTACTCCATCCTGCCCCCCACTGTAAGGGTGAGGCACATGATCTAAGCTAAGCCAAAAAACAATCATCCTGATTCAAACACCATCTAGTTAAACGATTTTGTTTACCAAAAGATGTATTTATTCACTCATTTATTAATTAGGCCCCTACTACATACCAAGCACTATGCTAAGTGTTAGGGATTTAAGAATGAACAGTATTGATGTGGTCCTACCCTCCTCAAGTTTATAGTCTGGTAGAAAGAATCATGGATTAAAATGCCTGCTTTTTGGCCTGGCTCTGATGTTGCATTTAACCTGCTCATCATCCGTCCCTGCTCCTTTGGATAGGAGAACCCTGACTTTTCTTTGGATACCATCTAAAGGACTGGTCAATTGACCTATTGGCATAGTCCATGCCCCTGGCCACAATGGCTCATTCAGTGATGGGCATGAGAGTCAGCCCTGAGACTGCAAACTTTAAGAACAGGTCCTGTACTTCTGCCAGGGTCCCTAAACTGGGGAAACGTAAGCCTGGGATTTCCTTGAGCTCAAAGAGTGCTAAAACTAGTTAATCTCTGAGAGTTGGTAGCAATAAACTTCTCTGACTTTACTGGCTCATTCAACCAGACATCAGTGCCTCCCCCATGCCTGAGCCTGTGCTGCCAGATGGGGAAAGAGGGATGAAGCAGACACGGCCCCTCCTTTTGAGCTCCGTCTAAAGAGAAGGACAAATGAATGATCACAACACAGAGTAGCCACAGTCAGAGTAATCACAGAGGGCACCAGGTCAGCCTGAAGGCACTAGTTTTGTTTTTGTTAATTATGTGACACATTAAAATAGAAAAATTAGAAGACCCAAGAAAAATTTTAAAATAAAAGTGTGCTTTAGGGCCGGCCCCATGGCTTAGCGGTTAAGTGCGTGCACTCCGCTGCTAGCGGCCTGGGGTTCGGATCCCGGGTGCGTACTGAAGCACCGCTTCTCAGGCCATGCTGAGGCCACGTCCCACATACAGCAACTAGAAGGATGTGCAGCTATGACATACAACTATCTACTGGGGCGGGGCCGGCCCCGTGGCTTAGTGGTTAAGTGTGCGCGCTCCACTGCTGGCGGCTGGAGTTTGGATCCAGGGTGCGCACCAACGCACTGCTTTTCTGGCCATGCTGAGGCCGCGTCCCACATGCAGCAACTAGAAGGATGTGCAACTATGACATACAACTATCTACTGGGGCTTTGGGGGGAAAAATAAATAAATAAAATTGTTAAAAAAAAAAAACTATCTACTGGGGCTTTAGGGGAAAAAATAATAAATAAATTATAAAAAAAAAAATGTGCTTTAGTTCCACCACTCAGCTATGATCACAGTTGATGTTTTCATCCATAACTTTCCAGATGCTTTTCTATGTACATAAACTTAAAAAAAAAAAAGAAGCTAACTGAATGCAATGTGATATGTTGGGTTGGATCCCGGAAGAGCAACAAAGGGCATTAGTGGAAGAACTAGTGAAAACCAAATCAAGTCAGAGTCTATAACGTCCCAGTGTTAGTCTCTTAGTTTTGACAAACGTATATGGTTATGTAAGATGTTAACATTAGGGGAAGCTGGGTGAAGTGTTATGCAGAAACCCTTTGTACTATCCTTGAAACTTTTCTGTAAACTTAAAACTATTCCAAATAAAAAGTTTACTTTTAAAACTGGATCCATTCTCGATTATTTTATAACCTTTGTTTATTCACTCAGTAGTTTATCATGAAATTCTTCTGGCTTGAAATGATTTATTTCATGATCGCATACTACTGCAGCCCACGAGTGAATCATAGCCTATCTCCCCTAGTGTTGGAAATTTAGGTTGTTTCCAGTTCTCACTCTATTATAAAAAATGCTGCACAGTCATTTCCTTAGGATACAGGAACAAAGGGGAATTGCTGAGCCAGAGCTGCCAGCTAGGGAGCACTCACTGAGCACCGCGGGTGGTCACTGTTCTAAAGCCCCTGATGTACATGAACTTGTTTAATCTTACCGACCACACCAAGGGGGAGGTACTGCTCTCATTCCTCTACTATGCGGCAATTTTCAAAGGTTTTCATTAGGATGAGCTGACAAATTCTCACCAGACTCTTTCAGCCCACTCCAGCACCTCCCTGGTGTCCCATGCAACCGAAGCTCACACATCCATCCCATCACGCACTTCTGCACTCCTTCCCATTTCGGCTTCAAGGAGGGCAGTTCCTGCAGGTGGCCATGGGAGCGGTCTGTGGAATAAGAGCAGGTACCGCCAGGCCCAAGGTGTGGTTTCAGCCAACACCCCAGTGAAAAGCAACCTGTTCTGGCTTGACGCAGTATTCCAAGGGGGATGGAGGTGGCACTGGGGAATAGGGATGGGTGAAGATTCACAGCAGCCATGGTAAGATCCTTTATTCCTTGGCAAATGGCCATGGGAAAGGAGGAAAAAAGGATCATTTATTAGGCAGCTGCTATTTTTCAATTCATATTGACCCTGCCACCCAGAGACGGGTGCTACGATCGTCATTTTACAGACGACTTCGCTGAAGCTTAGAGGTTAAGCACCTCCCCAGGGCACAGTGACCTACTGTCAGCGCCAAGATCTAACCACATGTCATCTTTGTCACCCCCAGAACCCACACCCACATCACTAGGCACATGACTGAACACAGAGCTGGCAATAAAACTGAGGGATTCCCCTCTCTTCGGTCCCACAGCAAAGGATTACTCAATTCACGGTCAAAGCACTGATGAGGTGTGTTTGGGAGACGAGGGAACAGGGAAGAAGGGAAGGATGGCATGTGGGCCAAGCTCAAAGTGGGCCATCAACTCTATGTGTACACTCTGTGTGTACTGCTTGTCTCCTGCTCTTCTGGGTTCTTGACCTTACTCTTACTACTTCCTTTCTATTGTCCCTATGCTTGGTTTGGAAAACACTATTTCCAACCAGATGCAGATTTCCCAAGAACTCTAGGGGTTCACTAGTAAAAGCAGCCCTGAGTGCCAGTGGCCTCTGTACCTCCCCTCAGGCTGTGCCCTCTGCCTAGAATGCCCCACCCTCCACATGGAGCCACCCATCCCACCTCCTCCACGAAGCTACCCTCTTCTCTGCAGTCTGACCTCCTGTACCACACAATTAGCTTTCTTCACACCCTGCTTCTTTTCCAAAAGTTTACAACACACATCCGAGCACAAAAACACTAAACATAAAATGACTGAAATGGGGTGAGGTGGGGTAAGAACTTTATTAAGAAACCCTGACAGAGGAAACCGTAGCAATCCCCAACACAAGGGGAATTTCCTCACAGCCAGGGCAAAAAGGAAAACACAGTAGAAAATGAAGACTAGCTAAATAGGAAGCAAAATTACCTCCCAGGTCTAGGCTCAGAGAGATCTGTCCCAAAAGTCTTTATCTAAGGGACATCATACAATGTAATGATTTGCTCTATGGCAATTTTACCCCAAAAGTGCCGATCTGTTCGGCCTGAGGGTTACCTGCACAGGATCTGGGCCTAAGTCCTGCCTTGCCCTTACCCTCTGACACCTTGTCTTTCTACTCCCATCTGCTCTCTACTGGGAACAGCTCATCCCGACTGCACACCTGAAAGGGGCCTTCTGTGAGGGCAGCTCATTGTCACATTGCCCTGGACGACTCTTGACACACAGCTGCCACATTCCCGAGATGTCAGAAGGACAGGGTTCCCTCTGGAGTTATGAAGAACGCAATGCCATCAGGCGTGCGGAGCTGCAGTCTGAGAGAGATGACGGTGAGATAGGGCCAGTATACGTACCCTCCTGTTGCCACCCTTTCCAGAACCCGGGGGGGAAATGGACTCCTCTCTCCCACAGTAAATCGCCCCTCTGACCCTTCTGGAATACAAGTGGTTCCAAGAACTTTGCAAATCCAGTACACTGGAGCTTTAATACCCACAGCAAGGAAGCAAGAACAACAAAAACGAAAAAGGCCTTCCCTGAGGCAGCACTCCCCACTCAGGCCCTTCATCCTGACAGAGCAAACCTACTTGAATTTCTTCTCCTTTCACTCAGATCCACGGGCTGTAGATTTCTCTGTATCACGAGTGCCTGGAGAATCTGTTCCTTCTCCCAGCAAAGTGTCAGAGCAACTGGCGCAGTGGTAAGAGGCTGGGGTGTGGAGCCACAGACCAGGCACACTCTCTGGTTCTGCCATTCCTAGATGTCTGAACCTCACAGTGCACAGACATAACATGGAGATAATAAATAGTACTTACTTCCACGGGGTTATTGAGAAGAAGAAATAAGATAACATATGCAGAACGTACCACACAGTAAGCATTAAATATGTTAACTATATTAACGTTAATTAACATATTAATATATATTATGAAAATACAAAAATACAGACTTCTGTATACAATTTCAGAGGTCCACGGACTTCTAGGGGATCTTCAGGTTAAGAACCCTTAGCTTGGTTTCTGAAAGTCAGGAAGACGACAGCTCCTGCCAACGCCTACATTTTCTCTCCGAACTCCATCAGCCTATACTGAGCACCTGCTGTGTTCCAGGAATCCTGGCCCGCACAAGCATCTTGGTCACCAGTGCTGTCAGCACACTTGAGGGGTGGGGATCTTTTCCAGTCTACTGACGTGAGGTGAGATAACTTGCCCGAGGTCTTATGAGGGAAGAGGTGCTGCTGGAATCTGTTTCCTGACTCATTTAGCTGTCTTCCTGAGGACCGAGGCTGCTCTTCATCCCTCTCTGTTCTGTCTGTGACACTTTGTGTACATAAAGGATCCCAAGACACACACCTTGGATCTTCAGACTGGCAGTCACTTCTTCAAAATCAGCTCTGGCAGTGTGAGTGTCCATGAAAAACACTCTCGTCTGGAGGGGCCCTTCCTGCTGTAGAGCTGTGCGAATAACTAAATCACTTCAGCAACAAGGTCAAGGGGACAGACTCTGGCGTCAGAGACTGCGTTTGTGTTCCGACTCCGCCTCTTATATGTGACCTCAGGAATGTTCTTCACCTCTCTGAGTCTTGGTTTCCTTACCCATAACATAGGAGAATGACAGTTCTGACCGCCTCTGGTGCTTCATGAGGGTCGTGAGGTCATGGCTGTGAAGGCACTGCACAGTACCTAGCATGTCAGTCTTCCAGGAATGGTGGCAGTTCTTACCTTGTCCAATCTCGGTTTCCACATAAGGAAACCAAGCCAAAAGAAGTAAACGAATAACAGCTCGCCCAGTCTTCTTTCAGTTTATTCTTTCCAACCATACCATGCGGCCTCCCGGGCTGGTTTGACAAATATTTCCTCCAGTTTGTTGCATGATGATTCAAGGAAGAAAATTTTCATGGGGCATTTAAATAGCTCAGAGAATGAAAAGATCAGAGCAAATAAATCATGTTGACACCTGAAAATGACTCTGCAGAGGTGGGGAAGTGGTGAAGCCGAAGAGGGAGGAGTTGGCTCAAGGAGCAGGATTTAGTATGCCAGTGACAACCCTGCCTCTCTCCAGAACAAGAGACTCTGAAGAAGAACGGTGGTGCTTCCAGCCAGCTCCCTCTGGTTTCGGGAACAAGCAGTCATTTCTCAGAAACCTCACTGGCAAAGGCAGCCCTTCCAAAGATCATGAGAGCTTCAGTTCAGACAAATGATTTAAGTTCATTATTTCTGGGGAAGAAATGGATTTCTTTTCTTTTTTTTTTTTTTTTTCTGAGGAAGACCAGCTCTGAGCTAACATCTATTGCCAATCCTCCTCCTTTTTTTTCGCCAAAGCCCCAGTAGATAGTTGCACATCCTTCTAGTTGCTGTATGTGGGACGCAGCCTCAGCATGGCCGGAGAAGCGGTGCATCGGTGCGCGCCCGGGATCTGAACCTGGGCCGCCAATAGCAGAGCGTGCACTTAACCGCTAAGCCACAGGGCCGGCCCCGGAAGAAATGGATTTACAAAGAGGCACCCAAGGGTGTTAAAGAGGCAGCTGAAAAAGCAGTAAAAAATCTGGCTTAGAGATTAGAAGCACTGGCTTTCCAGGCTGCGGACAACTGTCTGCTCAACAATTATCCAGCCCAGAAGGAAGCAGATATTTTTGTGCATATCTGGATCCAAGTAACATTTATCCAGTCTGTTGTGTGCCAGGCACCAAGCAAAAAGCTTCTCCTTATAAACTTCATTTAATGTCAATGAGTCTGAGAAGGCGGCATCACCAGTCTTTTTTCAGACGAGGAAACAGGAGCAGAGGAAATGATTGGCTGGGATTTGTTGTACATTCCCTGAACTCAAGCCCAGCACTGTCTACACCAGACCAAGCTGCCTTGTCCTCGGGCTCAAGGAAAGCCTACATATGAGGTCAAGAAGGTGTAGGCTCATCTTATGAGCACACACTTGGACCTTCCTACCTCACAGCTTCTTTTGAGCACAAGAAAGGGCTTCCAAGCCAGATCCAGAATTCAACGTCATTTTACTAGCCCAGAGCCCCTCAAAAAATACCACAACAGGGGATACAAATTTTTAATATACTTTATTGATTTAGGGGCCAAACAAGGCAGCATTTGGTCAGTTAAGAAAGGCACCTCATTGAAAATAATATATCACAGTGCTGTTGAGTGATTCCAGTCACAGGATTTGAGGATGGAAAGAACAATCTTTGGATGATGTTCCTTAGGACACTTGCTCATTTATTAAAAAGCGTCCCTTCACGCACCATGGATGGAAGAAGGCAAGAGCGTAGGACTGTGGCATATGCTGGGTGGCTGCTGAGAGCCTACCCATGAGAGCAGGTGGACTGGTAAATCACTGGGAAGTCAGGAAAGGAGCGAGAGCAGGCTACCCCACCCTTGTCATGACTCCAGTAAACTTGATTTGCTGAGCCACTGCCCCAGTGAACACACTCCATCTCTTTCAAATGTGGAGATGATTTTTTGATCTCATGGTGTGGGGAACCTGGGTCAGTAGTCAAACCCTCCCTGTTCCCAGCTACAGGACAGATAGGACAAGAGTTTGATTTTCTGCATTGCCAGGCTGGCAACCCATGAGGTTCTGAGGTAAAAGCTGAGATCTCAGGGCACAGCTTTAAAAAATATTATCACCAGTCCAGAGTAAATGAAACTTGATTTCTTAGAAATAATACTGCATCTCCCTATTTCTACTTATACCCTCCAATCAGGTTTTTAAAAAATTAATTTTCCGCATTACTTTTAAAGATTCCTACTATATGTAAAAGAAATCGCCTCACCACAACACTGCCGTTCTTCCAATACCCCTCTTGAGCCCCTCACCACTCTCCCCCGACCACCCCTCCCCGCCGCCCAGCACCTAAGAGCAGGGGTCACGCCGCGGGGTGATGAGCAGTGGTGCGGTCTCGCCTGGCCTTCTGTTACTAGGCTGAAATAGAGAGGAAACAAGAGAGAACAAAATGGGTTTTTAAAAACCAAGTAAATATCAGAGAAGGCTGGCATGCACGCCCCAGCAACCAAATGCATTCAACACTGGACATTTCTCTGCCAGGTGAAAGCTCTCACGCCTGTTGAGGTTAAGGCTCTGGAATTAAATGAAGCAAAAATCTAAACCCTAACCGCCCCCAAAGGGCATATGTATCCCCCATGATCTTCTGGTTCTCACCGGCAGCACAAATAGCACACGCACGTGTGTATGCGTGTGCACATGTGAATGTGTATGAATGGATGACAAATATTTGAGTAAGGGTCATGCACATTCAATTAGCAAACATTCAAGGACCTCAACTTTGAGGCCAAGTGCCTGCAACTGTCCCCAGCCAGGGGGAACTGACTCCAAGATTCATGAGGCCACCCTCACCCAGGGGAGGATCCCGGATCCCTGCAGGCATAGCTGACAATTTTGGTTTCACTCCTTTTTCTTGCCTATTCCCAGAAGTCACATGCTTCCCAGAAATGCCCCATGCCAGAACTGGGTTTCCGTTAAGAATGGGTGGAGTTAGTTTACAGCCAGGGAAACAGGCAGAGCAGAGCCAGAACTCACTCGAACCAGACAAAGAGGGAATCAAGATGGCCACATACCAGTCCCCAGCTTCCAGGTGGACAGAGGACAAGCCCTCTGGTAGTCCCATAGACAGCAGGAGAGCTCAGGTCAGATGGGGACTGGGCACTTGAGAGACAACTGCACTGAGTCAGCAGATTATGCAGGGGCAGGCAGCACTATTCACGGGACCTGCCACTGATTTTCTAATGGTTTTCCCAGAGGCCGCTGTTCCTGTGGTCCCTCACAGCAGTCTATTAATTCATCTGTTTGCCACAAATCAAACCAGAGACCAAAAGGCACAGCACTGACCCACAGGAAATGCTTAGTAGTTGGGGAGCTGAGGTTAGGAATAAAAGCTGGTTACTGTCATAGGTTATCTCATTTTTGGGTGATCTTTTCTTGGGGAGACTGTGGCCACCACCATCACAAAGTAAAGGGTGAAGGATTGGATCTGGAAGGGAGAGGGTTTGAGTTTAAAATTTTGGGACACATCTGATTTGGGTTTCACATCCTAGAGAGAGACTGGGTTTGAATAAATTCCAATCAAAAGAATCCAAGAACAGATCACCTCCAAATCACTGTTTCATTCATACGTGGAAACAGAGACTAACATTAAAAATAAAAACTAACAAACCTACCCTGGTCTCTCTTTGGGGAAGTGGACTGGCTGCTCTCAGATGCCCAGCCTGGATGTTCAGGAGATAGTCCGAATTCAGAAGGACCTTTCACCTGGTTTAACTCGTTGGCAATTCAGTTTTCAAACACAGGTCCCAAATGATGCCTATGTTACAGCACCGTGATGCAGACCACAAAAATAGTTCACCTTGGCCTGCCTCTTTCTACAGTGATACCCTCTCCAAGTAATTTCTGGGACTTATAATGAAAGGGCCTTTTTCCTTCCATTGAGGGGAAAAAAATTAATAATCCCTGTCCACACACTGACTCATGGGGCTTTTCACTGTGGGCTGGAAAACAAGTGGAACTCCCTGCCAACAATCCGCCAGCAGGAGCTTTGGCCTTGCCTGACTTCACGTGACCCTGGCCTTCTACTTACCTGATGGAAATGGAATGTAAATATCACGAGGTTTTAGAATTGGGGTGCATGGAAGATACCCGAGTGAGTTTATTTTGGTCAAAAAATAAAATCAAGAGTATGGCTAAAGAAGTAAAGAGCTGGTAAAGCAACCTTCCCTGTAACTGAGAAAGTAGGAGAGTACACACACACTTACACCGATACATACACGCACGCACGCACACACACACAGATGAGATGAGAGTTGCACATATGCCAAAGATACATCAAGCAAGTGCTTTTTTAATCAATACATCAAATGATATTCTTGCTGGCCTGAGGAAGCTTCCCTCTGCCTGCTCTGCCATTCCCACCCACTCCTCCAACAAAGATAGGAAGAAGCAAGAAATTCCTTTTTGGACCCAACATTAGATAAACATAACCCAGTCTTTACATGTGGCTTTGGAGAAGGCTGCTAGGATGCTCGCAAACACGACATCAGGGGTCTGGGACGCATCGATGGCAGAGTGGATCCCTTGTTTACTGTAGTACTCCACCAGGGGGGCGGTCTGAGTGTGGTAGGTCTTCAGGCGGACTTTCAAGGCCTTCTCATTATCATCTGATCGGCGGATCAAGGGTTCCCCAGTGATCTGAGAACAGGAAGAGGGCAATGAAAGGCCAGGATGTTAGCAAGGTCTCATTATCTGATGCCAGATGCAGATTTGAGATGCTGTCTGATCACAAAGGCCATCAGAGGGAAAGACAGACAACCTAGACCCTCTCCAACAAAGAACTATAAAGAACTTCACTACTCTCAGCAAGTTGGTCCCAGGAGCAGACCAACTGGTCCAGAAAAACAGTAACTATGAGGAAAGGGGCTTGTGAGAGGAAGATGGGCAATGTCTTTCTCTCACACCTTTTGCTCAGGCTGTTCAGCTTCCAAGATGAACACTTCTAGGGTCAGAAGCAAGAAAGACAGAGGCCCCTGAGACCAGGAGACTACATCAAAATCAGGCAACTAAGGTTATAATTGCTAACGCAGCTCTGAGTATTTAGCGTTTTTACTAAGGTGTTGGCCATCAACATTCTGGAAGTGGCAAGTGAAGTGAGAAACAACTCTGAATGGTAGAATTCCAGCTTTGTGAAATGTGACTAAGTTGACATGATGGCTTTGGAATCTGTATGACCTGATGAACTTGTCTCATATGACAAAGGTTAAGCCAGCAAATTCTTACTATTGTCTGCATGCTCTAAAACAGACGAAATGGACTATTTACGGCAAATGTTACAGTAAACATGTATGAGATCCTCCCTTTTACATCTGCAAGCAATTGAAGACTAACTTGGCAGTGTTAGTCTAGCCAAAATATTCTGAATCTGTGGGACACAGAAGGGTCACTAGAGAGAAAGGACATTCTTCTGAAGCATGACTGGTCAACAAACTTCTCTTCAGTCCTGTCCTCTCCACCCTGCCTCTAATTCTGGGCTCCCAAGCCGTCTTCTCCTGATTAGGTGACTATTTAGGTCACCATGATGCCAGAAAGGAACAGCTCTGGACAAAAGACAGGTACAAACTGGGCACTGGGAAGCAGCTGGCACTGGTGGCCACCTCAAGTTCAAGCAATAAACCACCTGGAGAGACACTGTATAGATGAGCACAGCCCATGTGATTTATGTGATAGTGCTATTTCTCATGGTTAAGTTAATAATAGTGGTAGAAATAAAGGGAAAATGGAAAGAACAAAGGAAAAAACAAAACAAAAAGCAAAGGAAGAAAGGGGAAGGAAAGAAAAGAAAATGTCCTATTCTGAGTTCACATACGTCATCTTTCATGGGCTCCTTTGGGGGGTTGAACTCCTCATGGTATGTACGGCCACTCAGGGGGTGAATCAGCCTGAAAGACAGCAAACAACCACGAGTCAGGTTGCCTGAAAGTATCCCTGAACCCCAGGGGTCTCCAAGATGGCAAGCAGAGAAGCTGGATGCAAGGACTTTAACCCAGCAGAGAACCCGGTATAGGCATCTCTTGTTTAGGAAAATAACTGGGCTTCAGGAGAGCTGACACCAGAGTATGGTTTCTATTCTGACCCAACATTCAAATGAGTGTCTGGTTGAACTAACTAATATAACTACCTAACTCAGGACTTGAGCAAAGGCACTCCGGTGCTGGTCTCACACAGCCATTCATTCTATTCACTCATTCATTCAACAAACATTTACTAAGTGCCTAGTCTGATTCAGGCCTTAGGCTGAACTCAGGGGATACAGAGCAAGAAGTCAAGACCCCTGCTCACAAGCAGTGCTTAATTTAGTGCGGGAGACAAATGCAGAAATAACTAACTACAGTAAATGTGATAATCCTTTAACAGAGATTTGTACAAAATGCTATGGGGACAGAGGACAGAGAAACTAACCTTATTTTCTAATTTAGTTTGGTTATAAAACCAGAAAGGTACTATAGGAAAAATATGTCCCACGGATGCAAACACCACCAGACAATGGGGAACACCTTTCTGATCACATAGATAAAAGAGAGCCCAACCATCAAAGGGCAATAGTCAAGGTGTCAGGAAAAACGACTTATTAAACAAGTTGTGAGATAAAGAGCCTCAGAAGAAGCTTTTATTTGGCACTGACTATGTAGCTGGTAGCCACATCTGTGCTGTGTCCTCTTAGGCAACAAGCCCCGTGTTCCTGACTGGGAGTGGCCACACCACAGGAGCCCAGAAACCTAAGAAGGGAGGAGGCAGGCCAAACACTGCTCAGCAGGCAGGGCCCACTTGAGTTCGTATGGTTTCCCAATTCTATGCCAACCCAGGTCTGCTTATTTCACTGATGGCTGCTCTCCTCATGAAGGTCTTAGACCAGAGCTTCCCAACATTTTCCCCCTCTTGGCATGCACAGAAATACAGTACTCAGGATAATTGCTCCTCCGGGGAGGTATGGCCACCCCAGCCCTGCCCAGCTGCTCTGATGCGTGAGAGGATCCATATCTCAGCACATCAGTTGGGAAGTCTGGGTTAGATGATCAAAGCCACATCTTTGTAAAACGTGATATTGTGTTTTAACGACAGCACATTTTTGGGGGGGCAAGTGGTCCATTTATAGCATAAGGTGGTCCATTTACAGCACTGGGGAGGGGGAAGGTGACGGCATAGTAAATAAGCTATATTGAATGGGCTGGTGACTGCAATCATGTAATGTGAGTTGTAGGTGGGGTTCCTCTAGTGTATCCACTGGGAGATCCAGGGAGAGGGAGAGCATAGGCTGCTGGGCTCCGCTACAGCTCTGCCCTTGGGAAAGGCAGGGGTTATGAGGTATGCGCCATATTTCTTCACCTTCTGGAGAGCACACGGCACACAGCAGCCAGGATGTAACAAACACGACTCTCTCCTCCACATCTCTACCTCTCTTGCTCACTCCCAAATTCCCTCAGCCCTCCAGATACATATAACACACTGCCCCTTCCCCACTCACAAACATCATTTTAAGAAGAATGGAAGGCTCATTCCCTAGAAAGTAAACAAAAGAAAGTCCAGTCTCCAAGTTCTCAAAATGGGATTGGTCTCAAGTCCCAACCAAAACAGCTCTACGAACCACTGAGCCTGTCCTGGAGGAGGAGGTGAAGATGTGGGGGGATCAGGCCTGGGATTCTACAGCCACTGCTACCTTAAGTGTGACACTGCAGACACCTGTTTTCTCATCCACAAAATGGGGATGGTGTGAGACATTAGGCTAATGACACCAGAGAGCCAACTAATAGAATAATTAGGATATTGGAGAGTCAACATCGAATAGGTTAAAACCAAAAACCACCAACCATACTTATTTAAGAAATAAAATAATGATTCATAAAATTATTACAAGGAGGCTAGAGCTAATTCAGAAGATATTTATAGTGGGGTCCTTATCATATCAAATTTAAATAACACCCATATTAAACCAACTAGTTCTTGATTCTTTTTCTTCCAACAATCAGCATAGTGGACTAGGAGGCAGAAAGTAGGCTTCTGTGCCAGCTCTGCCACTGATCTGCAGAGTGAACTTGGAAAAACACTTTTACTTGTCTGGCCTGTTTCCTCTTCTGTGAGGGAGGGGGTCACACTAAACCACTCACTTCTGAACTGAGAGACTGAGTCTTCTCTCTTTCGCCCTCTACAGCAACTCTGTAGTTTGTTCTTCAAATCTCTCTGTTCCCCACCAGCCAACCCCAGTTAAAAGCCTCTATCACTTCACATAGGGACCACAATCAGGCTCCTAGGTGGGTCCTCGTCTGTTTCTCCTTTTTCCCCACTTTAGCCTGTACGAACCAACTGAATGTTCTTAGAATGCTGTTTTTGCCACAACACCTAGTGGCTTAAGAACATTCCAGGACTCCTGATTCTGTCACGTCTACCCTCTTCACCTTGGCAAGCCTTCCCCAGTCAAGCTCCCATCCTACCTTCCCAATAGCCCTCATTCTACCACCCAGCCCCCCAGACCATTCCTCCAACTCTGGACAGACGTTCTGCCACTGGCCCGAGATAGAGCCCCTCCCCTAACCCATACTCATTCCCGCCTCTACTCCCTTCTGGGAAAGTCTCACCGAAATCCTCTCTATCCAGGAAGGTCAAGTTTGAGGTTGCACCTCTCCTGGCAGCCTTCCCTCCTTGCCCGCAGACTCTCTTCTTGGACTTCCTACTGCACTAAGCAGCTCAGGTTTCATGTATGGCTTGTAGACTCTCTGAGGTCAGAGATGGGCACCACCATACTGTTCTTTTATAGCCTCTCCTGGTCCCCTGCCCCCAGAGTCTAGTACTGTGCTGCACACAAAGCAGGCACTCGGGAAGCTGGGTCAATCGAATCAAAGGCCTCCAGTGTCATCTAGTACTGTTAACATTTGCTTTGCATGTCAGGGAACCCACCACTGCTGATGTCCCTTCCTGTCAACCCTACAGCTTCTTGGCCTACATCAACTTTATATGTCTACTCTGTGCCAGTGGGGATGCAAAGAAACAAAAGTTCCTGAATTGAAGGAGCCTATGGAATAGCTAGAAACATGAATCCTGGACATTTGATTAGAAAATTAGAATCAGGTGGATCCCATCGTATCTAATATCCAGGAAAACACCTCTAACACTCACTCTGCTGTCCGTTTACATGTCTGCCTCTCTCCTGGAAGAGATGGACTGCAGACACATGGAAAAAATATTCAAGCTCATTAGGAAATCAAAGTAATAAAATTTATAGTAAGAAAACATTTTACTCCTAATTAAATCCAAAAATTTATATGTGCTATAATGGTCACAGTATCAATTTAACTGGAAGAAACACAAATGTACAACAAGAAGGGAACAAGTAAGTAAATGATGGGTCATCTACTCTGAAATATGCAGCAATTAAAAATAATGGTCATGGATGTCTGGTTGAAGATGATAGGCTGATCACCTTCCTGAGACTCCTTTAAAATGACTAAAGGATAAAAAGAGCTAGAGCCCAAGATAAAGACGAGAATAGGAGGGCCTATTAATGGTTGAGAGAGTCCAACATATTTCTGGAAGGTACAAAGCAGATGGTTGAGTGATCAGAAATACGGTAGAGGAAAGTGTAGCCTACAGCAGTGGTGATCTTTCACGGCAAACATGTTCAGAAGCAGAAACATTTTTGTGTTCAATGTTGACTACTATAGAGAAAGAAGCACTTTAAGACAAAACATGCAAAAAAATAGTGGTTTTGGCTAAGGTGGCTGTACCACGTGCAAATTTTTCCTCAATTTTCTAAATTTTCTGTAGATGGTCATATTCTTTTTATAATTAATAAAAAGCCTACAGCAAGGTATGGCAACTCCAACTGAAATCAGATTTTAAAAAGCACTAAAGTGAAGATACACAGGTAAGGAATTTAATATTTCTTAAGCACCTACCATAAGCAAGGCTCTGAACTATGCACGTTACGGTATCTAACAAGCACAACAGTTCCCTGAAGCAGGTATTACTAACCCCACTCTACATATGAGGAAACAGCCTTGGAGAGCTTAAGAAACTTGCCTAGGGTCAGAGTTAAAAGGTGACAGGACTGAGATGCTGTCTGACTTCAGATCCCTTGCTCTTCTTTCCACATCCCCATCCCATGTCACCAGTTCAGTGGATGTCACCAAATAAGATCAATCCACGTTGAAATGGCACTAAGCTTCCTGGCTGGGGTTAGGCAAGAGCAGTTCCCGTGGTCTGACAAAGCTCTGAGAAGCACGAAAAGAAGGGACCTTCAGGGGTCAAATACCTTCCTGTGATTCTCCGGATCAGCAGAGAGTCGGGGATGCTGAATTCAATCACAGAATCAAGCTTCTCTTTCCTCTTCTCCATGAGGTTGTCAAGCTGTAAAAGAGCATGTGGCCCACCTAAGCTCCCAGAGCTTGATCAGACCCATTTCCCTCACATGAATTAAGAGATAAAGGCCAGAGTTGGCTTTCATGCAGTGGTGATACAAAACCAAGCCACTCACCATTTCAGCCTGTCTCACAGTCCGAGGGAAGCCATCTAGAAGAAAACCATTTTTGCATGGAGGGGTCTCCAAATTCTTCTCAATGAGCTCCACTACCATTTCATCGCTCACCTGGAAGTCAAGAACAAAATAGCCTTGGGTTTAAATCTAACTGGATGACATTAATCCAACTCCAGGGTCACAGGTTTGTGTCTGTATAACCCGATTACTAAACAGCATGTTTTCTTGACCCAAAAGAAGCAAAAATCAGAGCAAATGTAGGGTAGCTCCATTTGGAAGATTCAGTTTCATGATATTTCTGTGATTGCCATATACACATTCTCTTCCCTTGAGATTCTCCTGTGTCCCAATCTGGGTGAGGGAAGAGAATTTCACCGCCTGTCACCCCACCAAGAGAGCTCCATGTCTTAGGTCCTGAAGGACTCCTTGGCCAGTAGAGTCCTAACCATCAGATAACAACTTATCAGCAATCAGCTGTCCTCAAGGCACAAAAAAGATGAAGGCATATCGCTGAGAGATCACTTGAGGAGGGCTCCAGGAGAGAATGGGGGTTGGTTGGCCAGAACACAGAAAGGCACCAACTTTCCCTGTTTCACAATTTTGATTAGGCTAACAGTAAAGTGACCCAGGCCATCCTGGACATGAGGCAACAGACAAGTTCACTGAATTGGCAAGATGGGGTCAGACCAAGGAACTGAGAAGCCAGCCCAACACAGCTCTAAGCCTCTCTAAAAACCCCAGTGAGGACCCTTCCCAGCTTTCCAAAACTGGTTTTCCTACTGGGCCTTCATAGAAAGAGAATTTCTTTGCCTGCATTACAGTGAATGCTGCCCATCTTATCTCCCGGGACCAGCTGTGAACCTGGGGACAAAGTAAGTGTGAGCTCTGTGACTAAGTGAAGGCTGGAGATAAGTAATCTCATTGCCACATCCTAATTTTTCTCAGTACAGGATCTTCTGCCAAGACTCAAAGTCCGAAATATCCAGCTTTCTGGCCTGACTCAAGGCCTCACTAACATGAAGGGAAAGCTAGGAGTAAAGGGGCAGGTGGGCGGGCAGCCAAGGGTACTATTCGATATAGCTACAGAATCCTAAAGCCTGGCAAGAGATAACTCGGGGATGCAGGCAAAGCCCAGCACTTTCCCCAAACAACATTTTAGGATGCGAAAAGACCAGATGGCCAAGCACAGAATGACTTCTGAAGGTGATTCCCAGAGGCCACGTCCCAGAATAACTCAGTTACAATTAAGCTCTGGCACTAATCAAAGAAGATTTAGTAGATAATAGATGGTATTTGTCCAATAGATCAACTGGACCAAAAACAAGAGACAATGCTATTATCTCCCCTAAATAGGAAGGATTACTTTTGTCAACTGCCAAGCAACTCCTCTGTTAGAGACATAGAACACAGAGTCACAAAAGTAGATTAAAACACTTAGTGGCCTCCCGAGTCCTCTCTTGAATACATCCTTGAGTTCTGGCCTAGGGATGGCAGTTTGATTTTTGGCCCTAAAAATTGGGTCTATTACAAAATGCATTAGCACAAAGGAACCTCAAGAATACTGTAAATAAAATAAATTCAGAACAAACCAAGTAACTCGCTACTCTAAAAGTTCATATAATGTGCCAGTTTGTTACAACACCCTGTAGCACAGGGCTGCCCAACAGAACTTTCTACCATGATGGGAATATTCTACATCTGTGTGGCTATCAAACACCTAAAATGCAGCAAGTGAGACTGAGGAACTAAATTTAAACTAATTTCAATAGCTACATGTGGATGGTGCACCATATTAGGCAGTGCAGATCTAGACTCTGAGGAATATCAACATTCACTGTGCCACCAAACCTACCAGTTTCCCGGCATCCATAGTTGCCTTCAGCTTTTTTCCCAGCTCTGAGCCAGAAGCCACCATGGCCCTCAGCATGTCCCCAGTAGCCAAATGGCAGACACAGAAGTTTTCAGCCAATTTGGGTGCCTGTGGAGGGGAAGACAAAAACCAAGATACAGTTAACACTGCAGGCCCTGGAGTCAGACTGCCTGGTGTGAACCTGGCCCTGCCACTTATTGGCTGTGTGAACTTTGGCAAATGCCTCTTTCCCTACCTGTAACGGTTAAGAGTACCTTATATTATAGTCTAATGTATAATGATTATAGGGTTGTAGTAAGAATTACATGAGATAATACACATAAAGCATTAAAACAGTGCACATAGCACACAGGAAGCCATCATAAACATGAGCAATTATCACTACTTCCACTAGATACACTAGGACACATAAGCCTCGCTTCCCCATTATAAGTGAGAAGAATAAAAATAGCAGTAACAACACTTCACGTGGCTGCTGTGAGTTTAAATGAGTTCTGGGGGGGAAACAGATTTCCCCCAGACAGACCCAGTTTTTCCCCTGTCTGTCACAAGGGAGCTGCATTATCTTGGCCAAATCACTTAACCGCTCAGAGGCTCGTTTCCTTGTCTGTTTAAAATGAAGGCAAAAAGGCTCCATCTCAGAAGGTAGCTGTGAGGCTCAGAGGAGATATATACGAAGAGCACTTGGCAAAGAGGAAGCACTTACATGTCAGTTGTAGGAGGCAGTATAGCCTTTTGGTAAAGGGTATGCGTTTGAGAGTCAAACGGCCTAGGTTTCAGACTCCAGGTCCCCCAATCACTAGATAGACACGTGACTTGAGAAAAATTATACTACCTCTCTAAGTTTCAAATTTCCTCTAAGTAAAATGGAGATAGTGACAGTACCTACATCAGCGGGTTGTTGAGATTACAGGGAATTTGGCATATGCAGGGCCAGGCACATGGTAAATGCTCAGTGAACATTAGCTGTTACTGTAACCCGCGCCCTACTTTCCACATTCATTCATATGGAAAGAAAACACCTGCGGATGCCTCTTCCAAGAACCCTGCTGGGATCCAGGGAGACAGATGAAGAGCAGACACAGACCCTGTCGTCTTGGAGCTCACGGTTTGGAGGACTACACATCAGAATAAAGACTAGAACAGGAAGAGAGCAGGACAGTTCAACACTGGTTTTATAGTGGCAAAAAAGGACGCAGAATTCATGAGGAATAGAATCAGTTCAAGGAGCTTAATTCTTAGCTTTCTGGTTCAATTGTTTTATAAAATAAGTAGGGTTGGATCCTTGTTCAAACCAGTCCATTGGGAGTTTTCTTAGGCTCACCCAATAAAAGCTAAATAGATGGGGCTCAATGCAGCAAATTCTGGTTTGTGATTCATGGACTGATTCAGTGCAAGCAAAGAAATGACTTTATAGCAAAATGGAACCCAGATGAGAAGGCACTGAAAATTGCACTGTGGAAAATCAATGAAGGTCAGGACCCTCTGGCAATGGAAAACCTTCAGGTCCTCCAGGCTGGCAGTGGCCATACCAGAGGACTCTACTTTTCTGCCAATCTCGCTTCTTGGTTGTTGAAATTAACTTGGGTGAAAAATTTGGAAGTCAGGCTTGTTCAAGCGGAAAGGCTGACCAAAACACCGGAGAAGAGCTGTTAGCACAGAACCTAACTGTTCTATTTTTATCACCCCCAAACTGCGGGACTCTTATGTGCCATTCCAGGTGACTGGATTCTACAGCTGTATGAAAGAACCTTCCAACTGGGAAGACAAGGCATGGTGGAAGACTAACGCCTTCATTCCCTGTTGGCTGCATGGAAGTCAGCGTGGTGCGCTGCAAAGAGCATGGACTTTGGAGTCAGATTTGTACATGGATCCTGGCTAAAGCACTCAATGGCTGTGTGACCTTGGGCTAGTTACTTAACCTCTCAGAACCTCAGTTTCCTCACCACTCAAACGGGGATAATGTCTACTTCATAGGTCTGTTGTGAGGATAAAATGAAATAAATTACCCAAAACATCAGACACACAGGAGGCACTCAATAAAAGGCCTCCTTCCACGGTCTTTCTTTTTTGCATCACTCTTTACTTCAAAGTGCAGAGGAAGCCTGACGAAATAACTTTATTATATTCCCCTCACACTTCAAGCTTACGCTTTAGAGCAATGCTTCCCTACTCCAAAGCACCCGGGGGTGCTGCTAAAATGGATTCTGATTCCATAGGGTGGGGCCTGAGCATCCGCATTTTTAACAAGCTTCCAGGCCCGGCTGTGCTGCTGGCCCCTGAGCCACTTGTGTCTCCCTAGCTCTGGACTGGTGCTGAGCCTAAGAAACAGGCTCATCACCTCTGAGAACCTTCTGGGAGAGGAGAGGGGTTTTGAGGCACGTGTGTAAGAAGGGCTAAAACCACTAGGGAAGCAGCATGGGGGGCTTGGTGTTCTCAGACATCAGTGTATTATCACAATCATCTGGGGCACTTGCTGAAAAACAAAGCCAGGCCCACCCTTAAAGTTTCCCACTGAGTGGTTCTCAGGTGGCGCCCTAGGATTCTGACGCACAGTATGTGAAGCCCTGGGGCAGTGGTGCAAGACAGAGTTTTATAGCGACACAGATCTGGGTTGGAAACTGGGAGCTACAGTTTACTCACTGTGTCACCTGGACCAAGTTATGCAGCCTTCCTAAGGCCTCAGTTTCTTCATCCCTAGAGTACAGATAACAGTGCCCACTTTCAGAGCTGCTGTGGGGGTTTAATAAGGTTGCAGATGCAAAAGCATCCAGCATAGTGCCTGGCATCTAGGGAAATAAAGGGAAACTATCAGCCGGTGAGATTTGATTTAATCTCAAACTCACTTGTTTCTCACTTGGAAATCATCTTTCTGCCTCCAGTCTTTCCTGCTCCGACCTCCAATGCTCCTGCATGTGCAGCTGGAATCATCTCCTAAAATACCGTTGGACATGCTACTCCTGCCCCCCAACCCCCGAACACACACACAATCAAAAGCCTTCAACATCTCCCCAGTGTGATAGGAAAGAAATCCAAATATCTTAGCCTAGCACTCTGTCCCCCACAATCAACTTCCTATACCTCCCAAGCTCTTCAAATGGATCTCCCCAAGTCCCCTATCTATATGCCCTGCACCACTGCAAATCGTTGCTCCATGTATGATTCCCAAACACACAACATAAGCCTCTCTCCAGACATTGGCTCATGCTCTTCTCTACGCAGGAATGCCCTCTCCCTTCCCCTACTGGTCAAAGCTCTACCCTTCTCTGTAGTCAAATTCTGAGCATCTCGCTCCCACCTCAAAACTTCCCCAACTATCCCTCCTGCCTCTAAGAAGGAATCATATCAACATCAGTAACTTTGAGCGTTTGCAACAAGCCAAGCAATTTTTCCATGCATTGTTTTACAGTATTTAGTACGCACAAGACATAACAAACCCATGAGGGAGGAACTATTTTTATCTGCATTTTACAAATGAAATTCAGAGGCTAAGTTGCCCAAGATCACATCGCTTGTAACAGCAGAGCTGGCAACCGGCCTCAAGACTATCAAGACCTCGCTCTTACCCATGACACTATATGGCCTTATTCAGAAACAACCACCACCACCCACAAAGCCTTAGTGGCTGTCCTTGTGGAAGGGTGCGTGTGTGTGAGACAGAGACTGGAAGGGAGCACAAGGAGGACTACACAACATTCTGTTTCTTGATATGGGTATAAGCTACACAAGTGTGTTCACACTGTGAAAATTCATCAAGTCGCTCACTTATGATATTTGCACCTTTCTCTCTCTTATATTATACTTCAATAAAAAAGTTTATAAAAAATCCACAGAAACCTGTGTTTGAATTTCAGCTCTGCTTCTTAACTTACTATGTAACTTTAGGTCAGTAATTCTTTGAGGCTATTTCTTCATCTATAAATTGGGGATATTACTACCAACATCACTGGGTGGGTAGGAGGAAGAAGGGATGACTCGCAACAAATATAGTTCTTGTTCTAACCTGGAACTATCCCAGCATCTGTCAGTCACTCATCTGACACTTCCCACATGGTACTTTGCACTAGTTATGTATTGTTTGCATGCATGCTAATTTCTGCCTCTACACCTAGATTAATAGCAACAATGTAAGATGGTGACTCTGCTCAAGAATCACACAGTCATGAGTTTAATCCTTCCTCTGCTACTTACTCTATGCAAGTTACTCCACGTATGTCCTGGGGCAAGATACAGCCTCTGAGCCTAGATTTATCAGTAAAAAGGTATGGATAGCGATAGGACCTACCTCCTAGGGTTGCAGGATTAAATCAGATGACACATGTAAAGTCTTTGGCTGGGGGTCTGTCACATAACAGAGCAAAGGGTGACTATTTGTAATATTAAACCCTCTTGAGGTCAAGGGCTGCTTTCTGCATTTTTAACACTGTACTTATCCAACAAAATATGCACAGGGTAGGAGAAAAATCTAACCCAGGGGAGCAGACAGCAACAGAATGAGCAGGAGCTTTGGAGTCATTCAGATGCAAGATCTGCCAATGACTTGCTATGTAACCTAGAGAACAAGCTCTCTGAACTTCAGTTTCTCTAACTGTAAAAGGGGGAATAAGAGTGTGGGTCTCACAGAGTTGTTGTCTTTGCATTGATGTAACTGACAGAGCCTGACCTGCAAGATGGTAGCTGATTGCCTAAGAGTGCCTGGCCTTGAAGAACTGGTATCATTGCACACGTGGAAGAAACTGTGAACAGGGGCTGACAGAGAAAACAGGAAACACACCTCGATTTAGGCCACACTGTAGGAACATCCAACCCCAAAAGAGAGACAGGGAAGTAAGGTTACATAAATAAAAGAACAAAACCAAGTATTATAGCCGTTTTAAACATTGTCATGTTGATGCAAAAGCAGTAGTTTAAAAATGTTTAATTATTTCAGTTAAAAATGAAAAGTTAAACAAATACATAAAATACTGAGTTATGCAGGTATAAAAGGAAGTACTAGTGGAAAGAAAACAAACATAACTAAGTAGGCACTAGGCACTAACCCAGGTTAGGGATTTTACATCAGAGATGGGAAACATTTACCAATGGGGGCCAGGCAGGCAATGCAAACGAAAGAAGTGGGTCAAATGTAAGCCGCAGGCGGCGAAGAGGGCTATGCAGGTGACCGGGGAGCACATGGACCATCCAAAGCGGCATCGCCACTCAACTGCACGCCATGTCGGAATGCAGGCCCGGAGCCACCACATCTGACTTCTCAAGAGAAACTGGAGCTCTGGAGTTTTAAGTGAAATTTCACAACTGCAAACGCTCTGTGGTCAACTTATTTTGAAAGCTGACAAATAAAAGGAACAAATCAAGCATTATCCTGTCTTTTCTATACAAACCATACCAAATAGTAGATGAGAAGTTTCTCTTTATAGAAACACTTCAGCTAATAAATGACAAGGTAATGATATAATTAGAACACCACCATTTTGCCACCCACAATGAATTCCTGGACCCAGGCACTGACCACCACAGAGACAAGCAGACATGATCTGCTGCCTAATCGACAGCACAGCTCCACCTGTGACAGTTGGGCCAAAACACTGAACCCAGACCTGGTTAAGTTTAGGATCAAATCACCAATTTACAGAAAACAGAAAGATGTTAAATACAATAAAAGGGGATACAATAAAAAAATCCCAGAAAGAGAGATACTCCCAGGACAAACAACTCAGTTCCTTCCACAAAAAAAAAAAAACCTGCAAGAAAAAAAAGGGGAGAACCTTTAAAAGAGACTTAAAATGATCACATTTGTGAGACAAATGGAAATGTAAACATTGACTGCTATTAAAAACTGCTAATTTTTAGGGGTTATTGTGTTTGTTCACAAAAAAGAATTTATCTTTTAGAGAGATACATGCTGAAATATTTACAAATGAAATGCTATGAGGTCTGGGAGCTGCTTTGTGAAGGGAGAGTGGATGGGGAAGGAATGGCCATGAGCTGAGGATTGCTGGGGCTGGACAATGGGTACATGGGGGCTCATTATACCATCCTGCCTTCTTTTCTGTATTCAAAACTCTTTACAATAAAAAGTTAGGGTGTGCCTGCAGGCTAAATGCTGCTATAGGCTGCCACTTTGCAACCTCGGATTTATGAACTCTACTGTTTGATTTTTAACTCCATAAAACTACAACCACCAGTATTCCTCTTGTGCCAATTATGGAAAGAAAGGCGTACAGAGGTCAGTCAAGTGACTTGTGTAAAGCTTACTCTTTCCTTAAGTCCCAGCTCTAATCACATCTCCTCTACTTCCATGAAGCCTTCTCTCACCAACTCCCACCCTAAATGCATCCTTATAAATCAGCTCATAAGTATAATTTTCTTCACAACTTCCTGAATGCATCACCCTTTATACTGAAATACATCCGAGTTGGTGGAGGGGGAGAGATGTGTTACTAAGATGAGGGAGTCAATAATTACTGAACACCTACTATGTGCCAGGTTGTCATCTGGGTACCTATGGGTGCTTTACAAACATATATAACATCATCTTCCAATATCCTGGTGAAATTTTGGTCTACATGGGCAAGGACCTCATCAGTTTTGTTCACTGCTCTATCTCCAATGTTTTGGTCCTCATGAAATGGTGAATGAGCAAGGCAGGTATTATCCCCATCTTTCAGGTGAGAACACTGAGGCTAGAAGTTACAAAGCTTGCTAGATTATAAAGCCCTTATCTTAGCACCTGGATAAGTTGTCCATTTCACAACTACTGCAATTATTAACTTCAATATGAACTAAGAAAAAATAATCAATGCATTTGAGCTACCCTGTTTATACCTGGTCACTCATAGCAAATATCTGCAGAGTCTGGGATTAAATATTCCTAGGCCGAAGGTTACCTAATAACAGGATGGTAGCAACAGGGAAGAGGAGACTTCAATGTTACTGAGGACAAGGGGATTAGGTAACAGGGAGTTCCAAGGACCAATCAGCTCTGGCTATCAAGAGAAAAGGGAAAGGAGTTCTTCTTGACCTAGTCCCCAGAGGCAAAAAGCAGTCACAGGAAGGAACTGAATCTCCCAGACTTCCCTTCTCCTCATTACACACATGAATCTGTGTCCTTCACCCATTTCCAGTAATCTTTTGTGTGTGTGGGAGGAAGACCAGCCCTGAGCTAACACCTGATGCCAATCCTCCTCTTTTTTGCTGAGGAAGACTGGCCCTGGGCTAACATCCATGCCCATCTTCCTCTACTTTATGTGGGACGCTGCCACAGCATGGCTTAACAGGTGGTGCGTCAGTGCGCGCCTGGGATCCGAACCGGTGAAGCCTGGGCCGCTGCAGCGGAGCGCGCGCACTTAACCGCTTGTGCCACCGGGCTGGCCCCTTTTCCAGTAATCTTATCAAGTGCCAAGTAATATGCTGGGTGCCGCGGGGGTCCCAAGAATCAATAAGACAAGACCGTCCCAAGACAATGCAATCCTTGCAAGTGCTAGGAAGAGAACAGTGGGCACAGAGCAGGCCCCCGAACCCCATTCATTTGGGAGCTCAGACTTTCAGGAATTCCCTCTTTAGAACCTAACAACAAGCAAGAGCCCCAGGCTTGGGGAGGCAATGCCAGACCCCAGGCAGGAAGGCGACATTGATAATCCAACCTATGGGCTGCCAAATCCTAAACGAGATCATAAATTCCAGCCTTGATCTACCGGCCCGTTACCTCCCAGACACCGTGAGGCCCCGCAGTGGGCTAGGGCAGAGGGTAACTTCAGACTCCAATCAGCTGGCGCCCCATGGCTCCTGAGGTACCAGGCTCCATAAAGTGAATTTCCCCAACTTGGGAAAGCCACCTGACCTCTCTGGGCCTGTTTCCCTACCTGTACATTGAGGTACCCTCTCCCATCCCCCAACTTCACTGGCTCACGCAGGCCATACTTCGATTCTTTGAGCAGACTCCTAATCAGCACATGCCAGCTCCCACTCTGCCCCACGTGCTGGATATGCTCCTCCACCTTCAGTCATTAATCGTTATAAGAAATGTCCCCTACCCTGAATGCCTGGAACTTAACCCTGGACAATTCACCCCCAAATTTCACACGGAGTCTGGGGTCCCTGCCTCCACTCAGGCTGTAATCTAGATGCCTCAGTCCAGGACTCACCCTACCCCCCAAACCCTCTCAGCTTCTAACTCCTTAAAGGATCTCATCAGTCCTTAGATCCCCTAACACGACAACTTAAGCCTGGATCCCTCAAGAACTCTAATCCTAACTCAGACTCCCTTGACCTCCAATTTGGACCCTCCCCCAAACGCCTTACCAGAACCCCAGACGCCAGCCAGGGTCCCCCGAAGCCTCAGTCCGCGGCCCCGCTCTGGGGCGATTCGGACCTCCGGTTGCCCTGACCTTGGAGATCTACGGGCTCCCATGTCAAGCCCAGCCCTGCAACTCACCTGGGTACCCTTGCCGGCCCCCGGCGGCCCCAGCAGCACAGCCCGGATGCCTTTAGGATGTTCTCTGGCCGGTTCGGCCACGGACGCGTTGGGAGCCATGGCCGCCGTAGCCTCTCACTGCTCAGCCACCCTGCACGCCTAGCAGGTCCAGCGCTTCCAAGCGAGCGCGCCACGCACGCCACGCACGCCCCGTTTGCCGCTTACACTGGCCCGTCGACACGTCCGTCATTCTTCTCCGCCCGCCCCTGAGCGAGACGGACACTGCAATTTACCAACCACATGGCGATATTGGGGAAGACTGTTTTTGATTGGACAGAATGAGTGCCGGAGCAAGGAAGGAACGGGCCGTCATGGACCGAGGTGGGTGGGGCTCGCGGCGAGTACGCGGAGTGGGCGGGAAAACGTGAAGCCAGGCGGGAGGCCCCGCTGGGAGTTCTAGTTAGACTTTGACAGTTAATGACACCGGCAACTCCCGTGAAGTCCTATGAAGTTGCCCGCGGGAGTGTAAATGGGTGAAATGTCTTAGAAGACAAATTGGCAATATGTATCAAATATCCTTGGGTCCCGCAATTCCACTTCCAGGATTCAAAGGACATAATCAAGCATACGCGTAAAGATTTGTGTAACCAAGATGTTAGTTGTAGCACTTGTAACAGCCAAAAAGCCCAAAACAAACAAACCAAAAAACTAAGGCAATATCCCAAATGTTTAACAATGAGAGATTGGTTAAAAAAATTGCAACAAATTTGTTTACTCGTATCCCCCCATCGTTTAAGATATTTAATCACATGGGAAAACGTTCACCAAACAGTTACCAAAAAATCGCAATTTTGTTTGATAGTTACAAGTGATGATCTCTGTATAGTGTGATTACAGGAGCTTCTCCTCTTCTTCGTGCATTTTTGTAATTTCAAAAAGTTCTATAATGAATTCTACAATAAACAGATATTACTTTTAAACTAAGAAAATGGCCTTTTGAAGTGGGGAAAAGGTAGTTTTTCTCAAAAGAGGCAACCTTCTCTTGGACAGGCAAATAATTTCTACAGCTCTTTGGTGTGTGAAAGTGTCATCCACACCCCCTATGAAGCAATCTCTGAGGCCTTGGCAAGACCTGCCCCAACGGCCCATTTGGAACTTTGCGGAGAGTGTGATTACGAAACAATTGTGTTTCCCCACAGATTCAGAGCAACTCATTTTCCACATCTTGGTAATGAATTTGCTATCCCTTCAGCTTGGTCTCTTCTATTTCACCTCACTGAAGATTTAACATTCATTCCTCATCTCCACACTGGACTTCTACAAGGTGCCTGATCTTGAAGGAGGGAGGGATTGTTACACCTATTTTTCAGGAAGATATGCAGTGACCAGCCTAAAGCCACACAGCAGCAGAGTCACAATTAAGACTGGAGATGATAAGTTGGTGCCCCAGAGCGCACAGGGTTCCTGGGGGTGGCGAGCAAGCATATTTCTCTGGTGGATGCCTCTATGTGGCCAAAATTCACTTCAATCCAAGAAGACCAGAGTTTATCAAGGTTTGCTGTTCCCAGGGCACCAGGCAAGGGACATAGGAGCAGCCTTCCCCTTCTACCACCGATCCCTACAGTGATTCTGACCAGGCGTGGACCCCCCAGGAAGGAAAGCAACTAGGACTACATGTAAATACACAAAATGTAAGGTTTATTCATTCAATTTTTTAAAATGTCCTAGTCTTTGGGGCATACTAAGGCCCATAAAGGGGATATTGACAGCCCAGGGGAAGGAGGGAGTACCTCATTCACTTATTCACTCAACTATTAATTTTTAATAATAACTGCTACCAGCTACCTGTTATTGGGTACTGGGTGCCAGCTGTGTGCTAAGCACTTTACATGCTTTTTCGCACTTAATTCTCACAACAAACTATAAACGAGGCAACTACTTTATTGTCTGATTTTTTTATTTTTTATTATTTTTTTAAATTTTATTTATTTATTTTTCCCCCAAAATCCCAGTAGATAGTTGTATGTCATAGTTGCACATCCTTCTAGTTGCTGTATGTGGGACGCGGCCTCAGCATGGCCGGAGAAGCGGCGCGTGGGTGCGCGCCCGGGATCCGAACCCCGGCCGCCAGCAGCAGAGCGCGCGCACTTAATCGCTAAGCCACGGGGCTGGCCCTATCCGATTTTTTTAAATAGAGGAAACTAAGACACAGAGAGGTTAGCCTGTGGCTGAGTAGATTTGAGCTCAAGTCTGTCTGACTGGCTCCTGCCGAGCACTGCCAGGTGACAAGACAGGCCGTTTCTGCAGATGTGGGACTCACAGTGTAGCTGGTTCCAGCTGGAAGGATCATGGAGGTTTCTGTGAAAGAGAAGGACCTTGAAGGATACAGAGGATTTGGCTTTGGGGTGGGGGACATTTCAGGCTGAGAGAATATTCGGAGCAAACCACCAGAGGTGAGAGAGACTAGAGTGTGTTGTGAGTTCTATTCAGGTGCTTTGGGGAATCGGGAAGTTTCTTAAGTAGCACAGTCGTGACCAGATTCACATTTTATAAAGATCACTTGCAGGACAGACTAGAGGGGAGAGAAAGAGATGAATGCAAGACACGCTAAGAAATATTTCTGCTAGTGTTTTGTTGTAGGCAGAATAATGCCCCCCTGCCAAAGATGTCCATGTCCTAATCCCTGGAACTTGTGACCACGTTACCTTACATGGCAAAAGGGACTTTGCAGATGTGATTAAGTTAAGGATTTTGAGATGGAGAGATTATCCTGGATTATCTGGATGGGTCCAATATAATCACAAATGTCCTCATAAGGATAAGAGGGAGGCAGGAGAGCAGGAGAGAGAGGCAAGAGAGAAGGAGATGTGATGACACAAGCAAAGGTCAGAGTGGTGTGATTGCTGGCTGGGGACCACAAGTTAAGAAATGATGGCAGCCTCTGAAACTGGAAAACCAAGGAAACAGATTCTCCCCTAGAGCTTCCAGAAAGAACATACTTTCTGCTAACACCTTGATTTTAGCCCCCTAAGACCCGTTTGAACTTCGGAGCTCTAGAATTGTAAGATAATAGATTTGTGTTGTTCTAAGCCACCAAATTTGTGATAATTTGTTACAGCAGCAGTAGGAAACTAGTACATGTTCTTTGGATGCAAGCGACAGAAATAGACTCTGGCTACATAAAGCAAGAAGGGAATTCATTGGGAGGACACAGTTGTACAACTGGCGGCCTCAGGAATGATAGGAGCCAGAGCTGCTTTGGGCAATCTAGATGTCAGGGGCAAGTGGACAATGCTGACGGGAATATTTATTCCCTCTTCTGGCTTTTTCTGTGTGGAGGAGCCTCTTTTAGAGTAGTACTCTTGCTTCTTGCCTCACCCCTTACCCCGTCTATCCTCCCCAGAGGAGGAGGAGTGACTTATCTGATTGGTGAATTTAAGGAGAAGGAATGGAGCTCAACTCAGCTCTTCCTCCCTCTTTCTCTTTCAGATTTGCCTGCCCACAAGAGCCATGTTTTTTTGCTGTCTTCCTCCAGGCTCTAAATTTCCTGGAGTCTGACCCTCACCGGAAAGACTATGATTTTCCAACACTGCCTGTGACAGGGTGGAGAAGATTAATTTTGGGGTTCAGGATTCGTAAGCCCACTTGTCTATCAGACCTAAAGGTACATCTCCAACAGCTTTGTCAGTAATAGGTGATATTTGATCTCCCTCTGCCCTACTTCTGTAGCTATCTCTCGTTTGGTTCTAAAATTGGGTGAGGCTACCCAAAACCCAACAATTTCTCGTGAATGCTATGATTGGAATGATTCAGCTCAACTGTTTTCTATATCTGTGTCATTCTACTCAAGACTCAGAGTCCTGGCTAGGCTCAGATCTCGTGTTCACCTCTTGGCAAAGGTGGAGAATACCTTGATTGACAGTTCCCTCAAGACTGCAAGGAATGAGAGAAGTAGTTCTCCCAAAGCAAATGATGACAGTTTCCAAAATAAGAGGGAAGAGCTATTGGACATGTAGAAATGACAGGTGTCCACTGCAGGGAGCTTTTGTAAAGGTCCAGGAGAAAGGTAATGAGGGACTGGACTATGGAGGTAGAATTAATGGGACCTGACACCAGACCAGATGGGGATAAGAATGTCCAAGTCTTGGGGCCAGGTGACTGGGGGGCTGGTAGCGCCATCAATATTCATCTCATTCATCCTTTAATTGATTCATTCAGTGTACATTTAGTGAACCCATATTATGTGCCCGGTATTGTGCTTGGTGCTAGAGATCCAGTGGTGAACAGAGAGGGCAGGGTATCCACTCTCATAGAACTTGCAGTCAAGTGAGGTAAAAGACAAGTAAGATGGCGATTTCAGTACAGTGATGGAGGTCGCGCTGGGGAAAATACAGGCTGCGTTGGGAATACAATGGAGGAGCACCTAGCCCAGATTTGATGGTAAGTGATATCTAAGAGAGATGAAACTTCAAGGATGAGGAGGATTTGCCTAGAGAAGAGGGAGGGGACAAAGGGACAAAGGGAACAGTGTGTGCAAAGGCCTAGAGGCAAGAGAGAGTAGGGCAAGTTGAGGGGAACCATGGTACTCAGCAGAGGAATGCCTCTCCTATGTCGTGGAAATTCTATACTGCCAAGGGCTTGGGGAAAACAGCCTTGTCTCACCCTATAGAAGCTGAAAGGGCGGACTCTTGCCTGCCTTCCTGGCAATTGGGAAGTGAGCACGTGACCAGGCCTGACCAGTGGGATGTTCCTGGCCAGGACTTTGACCTTTGAGGGGGAGAGGCGAAGCGGCAGGGCCTGTTCTTGGAGGGGAGATAAGAGTCCAGCAGCAGTGGGTGGCCGGTAGCCAGTGGCCAGCAGTGGCTGTCCAACCAGCCTTCTCCTGTGCCGTGGCTTTGCCTGTGTTCTTAGACGAATTGCTTTTGGTTCCTATCCATGTTTGGAATTCGTGTGCACCCTATATTATTCCATAAATTCCCTCACTGTTTAGGCTAGCCACTGAGACCCCTGATGGGTACAGAGCTGAGAGAGAGTCAGCCCGGCTGGAGTTATGACTCGAGAGAGGAAGGGAAGAAAGAAGAGGGTGGGGAGGCAAGGACCTATGGGGAATTTTCCTGGGGCCTTCTAGGGAAGTCTTTCCCCTCCAGTAAAAGGAGAGATGCCCAGGAGGAAAAGCTCCCTTCCTGCCTGAGTTCGGATGTGGAGAGAGGATGCAATGCTTAGTCTAGCAGCCATCTGGGGACCATGAGGGGAGAGCCAAGAGACTCAGAGAGAAGCTGACCCAGAGTCTGACATCACTGAGCTGGTGACTGAAACAACCAGGGTATCAACTTCCTCTAGACTTCTTGTGATGGGAAATAAACCCCTACTGTTCAAGCCACATTTATTTGGATATTCTGGTACCTGCTGCTGAGAGCACCTATGTGACACTGCAAGTCACCTAAGCCCTCTGGGCCTCAGTTTCTCTTTGCAAGTGAGGATGATGATACCTGCGTCACAAGATCATAGTGAATATCGGATTAGATAATGATGTAAAGAATTTCACACAGTGCCTTACATATAGTAAGCACTCAGTAAATGTGAACTATTACTACTTGCATCAAAACCATGGAGCAGGGCCACACCGTGGCTTGGCGGTTAAGTGTGCGCACTCCACTGCTGGCGGCCCAGGTTCAGATCCCGGGCGCACACCAACGCACCGCTTCTCCGGCCATGCTGAGGCCGTGTCCCACATACAGCAACCAGAAGAATGTGCAGCTATGACATACAACTATCTACTGGGGCTTTAGGGGAAAAAATAAATAAATAAAATTATTAAAAAAAAAACAAACAAACCATGGAGCAGATGAGTTTGTCCTAGGAGAGGGTAGAGAGAGGAGAAGGAAAATGAAGAGTAAATCTGGGGAACCAGCACTTGAGGGAAAGAGGTGGCCAGCAAAGGAGTCAGAGAGTGATTAGAGAGTTAAGAGGAAAAGCTGAAATTTCATTCTACCCTCCACACGTTTCTTCATCTGGAAAACTCTCTACTCATCCTTTAAAGTCTAGTTTAAATATCCCCTTCTCTATGAAGTTTTCCTGGGCATTCGACCCACAGGCTCACACTCTGAGTTAGTTGTGCTGATGCTGTGGCTCCCACAGCACATCCTTCTTTTCTTGCACTTGGTCATGATTTATTGTGATTTTCTGCTTTTATATCTGTCCCTGCCCCAGACCTGAGTGAACTCCCTGAGAGCAGGGGTGCCTTGACTGGATCATCTGCCCCTAGCCTGGGGGCAGCTAGCGGTAATGATAAAATCTAACATTTGATGATTGGTTACACTGTACCAGGCACTGTGCTTAGGGCATTACACATAGTAAATTGTTTAATCCTCATGATAACTTTACGAGGTAGGTGCTATTCTTAGTCCCATTTTACAGATGACGAAACGGAAGAACTGAGAGGTAGTAATTTGCCCAAGGTTATGATTAATAAATGGCAGAGCTGGGTACAGACTCACGTGGTCTGCCTCTCCAGCCTGTACTGTTAACCACTACGCTACATTGTCTCTCATATGTAGTGGGCATGGATACATGTTTGCTGATTGAAATGATAAGGAGGAGTGCTACCAAAGCCAAAGAAAGAGTTTCAGGGAGTACATTAGTCAGCTTCAGCTAAGTTGTGCTGCAAAACAAATAACCCTCAAATATCAACTTACAGAAAATGTTACATGTCAGCTGCAGGTCAGCTATGGTTCTGCTATACATCACGGATGCTGGCTGAAAGAGCAACCCCCATCTAGAACAATGCTGTTCTCAGGGGAGAGGGAAATGATACACAGGTGCGCTAGAGGTGGCTTGTGGTAATGAGAGCCAATAGTGTGCATCTCTTCCCAACTCCATGCTCATTGATGTCATGTTGGTAGCTTGAAATAAGTCATTGGGAGTATTTATACTATGGAAATTGGCAAATACTTTTTTCCCCTTAGAGAGCCAGTTGTTAAACATTTACTAGCATGGCTCTAGAAAAGGACAATGATGTTAGCCCTTAAAGCTTCTGCCCAGAAATGCCACAGGGCACATGCACCCACATTTTACTTGCCAAAGCAAGTCTTGTAGCCAAACTGCTGCCAACAGGACCAGGACTATCCTTCTCCCACCAGGATCGCCCTGGTAGGAAGGGCAATGAATACTTGTGAACGATTATCCAATTTGCCTTCGTGAAGGAGTCCGAGACGAGGACGAAGAAAAGCCCCTTGCATTGGCCTCAAGTATGTCCCTGAACTTTAACAAGAGAGCAATTTCAGCTGGAGGCTGGGGTGGAGGGTGGATTGAGGTGGTCACGGTGTGAGTCGAGATCCCTCATTCTTGAGGCTGTCTGGGGGAAGGCGGGAGACAGGTGAGCTGGCAACCTGAGGGGTGGCCAAGCGGAAGGCAAGGCATCTTCTTGAAAGAGGCAGCATGTTTATCGGTGGGCCTGGATGTCATTTTTGGTATTAACCAATCTTTTTCTGCAACTATGGTTTTTCCACCTTTGTGCTTCATGCCAGGGATGACACTAGGGAAGGGAAAGAATGAAAGAGAAAGAGTCTCATTTGAGGGTTCCAAAAGCTGAGGCCCTGGCCTAAGGAAAAGAAACGTAAAAGAAAGAGTCAGTTCCCCACTGGCAGAAACTAGACACCTTTCCCTAGAGGGGAGAAGAGAGTCCGAGGGAAGGCAAAGTGCTGAACTATTATGGGTCACCGATAAGGGGGCACGGGGGCTTGCCCCTCCCTGCTCTCAGGGTCAGTGGCATAGGGAGCGACAATGATAGGTTTCCCAGGCAGGTGTGGGAAATCCTAGAGCAGAAGAGGATCTATTACTTTTCTGGGGGCAGGGGAATGGTGGGGAGAGCCCAAGAAAGCACGAGAAAGCCCCACCCCCACCCCACTATGCAGGGCAAGGCCAAGGTCCTGAGACACCCCCACGGCTCCCCTCATGACCCACTGTGGTGCAGGGAACAGCAGAATGTGTCATTGTCCATTGTGGGTTAGGGGTGGTAGCCACAGGTGACCAGTGGACAAGAAGAAGTCTTGAGGGGGGACAAGGAGCTTGCAGCAGGGACCTCTGTAGACTGATGACTGGAAAGCAAATGGGAACAAGGACAGCCCTGCATGCCCTCTTGGGAGAAACCTAGTGTAGTGGTTAGCTGCTGCTGCTACTGTTGCTACAGGCCCATAGTCCCTTATCTGCAACTGGATGTGATTCAGAGTTTGGAATTCTTTTAGACTTTAGTCACAGGTGATATGGGGCACATACGTGTGTTATGTAACACTGCTAGTATGGGGGCAGCCACATGTAATGAAACATATTAATATTTCTGCAGTAAATATACATAGATACATAAAGATTATAGAGACTCATATCTTTCAAATCAGAAGGTCTTTCAGGTCAGATTTTGGTTCAAGTTACTTTAGGTGCCGAATTTTAAAATTCTTTCCTAGATCAGTCCTAGGAGTCAACCCCACTCTTTCCTTTCCCTCCTTCCTCTCTCCCAGATCCAAGTGGTCAACAAGTTCCACTCTTCCTATCTCCTTCACACCTCTCATGTCTATCTCCTTCCCTCCATCCCTCCTGCTAGGTACATACTGGCTCAGGCTACCTTTCCTCCCTCACCAGGATTATAGCAACCACCTCTTGGCTAGTTTCTCCTCCACGCTGCCCCTGGAGGAATTGCTCTAGAACACAAACTTTTGACATGGCTTGGGTGTCCCATCACAAGGGCAATGTGATTAACTGAAAAATATCAGCAGAATTAAAGCACATCAACTTTTTTTAATGGCCCTGGGTATGGAAATTTATCTCTTTGGAGTTCACCCAGCGGGAGACAATACGCACGCTCCCAGATGGAGGTACAGGTGGCTCAGGCCTTCTGAAGTTCCACACTGAGATGTAAGCTGCTACTGCCCTACAGAAGCAGGATTCTGCTGGGTGTGAGAAGCTCGCACCTCCCATTCTCAGGAGTCTGGTTCCTCCTTACTGCTCAGGCAGGAGCTGGTTGTGTGCCTGCCTGCTCTTCAGGTACAAGTAACAGGAGCAAAACACAGGTCCTAGAGTCAATTTCTCAGGTGTAGAAGGGCCAGGCTTCAGTCTGCCTGAAGTCTCTCCCTGCACCCCCAAATCCAGTGCTGACCGTCAGAGAGCCTGGCTGGCCACATTCATGGTGCTGTTTCAGGGGCTACATTGGCCTGGCTGTCAGGAAGCAAAGCGGCCTGAGAGGCCAGCTCTGCCTCCTCGTGCCCACAAAGGCCAAACAAAACCCCAGGCCTTCTCAGGCCAGGGCAGCAGCCCCTGAACCCAGCTGCTGCATATACGAGAGAGAAAGAGAGAGAAGCGGTGGCTCTGGGGTTCTTACTGTTCTAGTCTCAGTGAAGGAAGTGGCCACGGGGCTCCATTTTACTCTGCCTCTTAGCAACCAAGGTTATCCGTAATTTAATTTTAAAAAGTTACCATTTATTGAGCAAGTATTTATACCAGGCTCTGTGTTCATCTCTCTACGTACTATCTCATTGAGTCATCACAACACTCTTGCTATGTCAGAACTATTATTATCCCTGTATTTTCTGGATGGGAAAACTGAGTCCCAGCATGGTTAATTGGCTTACTTGAAATCATACGGTTAGTGAAAGCTCCCACCACACAGCATTTTCTTTTGTGGTAGATTACTGTTTTTTACAAATATCTGATGTTCCTCCATATTACCTATCCCTGCCCTGTTGAACTTAGGCAAGAGCATATGACTTATTTTGGCCAGTGGAATGTGAGCAGTGTGACATGAATGCCGCTTCAGGGCAGAAGCTTTTGAGAGCCAGGGCAGGATTCATATGTTCTCCCTTCCCTGCCTCTGCGGTCATGGAAGCCTGTGTTGAGACGGAACCTCCATTGGCCTAGGTCTCTGAGAGCCTACTTTGAGCAGAGACCCTTAGTTGATTCAAATGAGCATCTAGTATGAGCAAGGAATTTATTTTGGGGCGGCCCAGTGGTGTAGCAGTTAAGTTCGCGTGCTCTGCATTGGCAGCCCGGGGTTAGCCAGTTTGGATCCCGGGCGTGCACCGACGCACTGCTCATCAAGCCATGCTGAGGCGGCATTCCACACACAGCAACTAGAAGGATGTACGACTATGACATACAACTATCTACTGGGGCTTTGGGGAGAAAAAAGGAGGAAGATTGGCAACAGATGTTAGCTCAGGGCCACTCTTCCTTAAAAACAAGAACAAAAACAAAAAAACAGATGGCCCTAGAAGTGAAAAGTGCTAGATTCTAAGACTATATCATAAAAAAAAAAAAAAAGGAATTTATTTTGTTGTCTTAAGCTACTGAGATTTCCCCAGCTGTTTCTTACTGTAGCAAAACCTAGCCCATCCTAACTGACTGTCCCTCACTGGAGTCAGAACAAGGAGGTCGGACAGGAGTCTCTTGCCAAGCGGGCCAAGACTGGACTTTGAGTTCTAGTCACCCACACAGATCAACCCCCTCCCACCTGCCAGAGTGCACCCCTCCTTCTGTGCCCTTCTCGGGCTTCACAACCTCACCTGACCTGGCACCCACTTCCCAATCTCTGTTACACACTTCCTGTCCCTTTGCCACACAAACCACAACACTGAGATGTGGTTTTCTAAAGAACTGGCTGAGCCCAAGCCACCTGAATAAGCAGAGCCTTCCAGCTACTGTTTTGAGGTCACTGTGGCCAAATGCTGATGTCCATATAAGCCGCCAGCCTTCCAAGAAAAGGCTTATGATATTAATAGCAACAAATACACATTCAGTTGGGAAGTACTGCCCATTGGACACTGTCTGTGAGGAAACCCTTGTGGAATGAACCAGCAGTTCTAATGGAAAGTGATGATGCAGAGCAGAGGGCACTGGGTTGAAAATGCTCCTAGAATAACATTTATTGAGCACCTGTGATGCCTGGCAGTCAGAACTCTGTGGTCCCTGTGTCAGGGAACTCAGACGATGGTGGGGACAGACAAGGAAGTGAGCAGAGGGTGATAACACAGTGCGATAAATGAGGTCGGTTGGTTAATGTAGTCATTCATTCATCTGATGAGTATTTATTGAGCTCTCCTGATATATAAGAGGCTGGGCATTTAGTGTAACCCAGACAGGAACTATCCCTGCCCTCCTGAAGATTACAGTCTAACAGACTTGAGAGAAATAGACACAGAATGCTAAGGGAGCATTTAACAGGGACAGATAACCTAATCTGGGGCAGGGGGAGGAACGTGTTTTAGGATAACTTTATAAAGGACGTGACTCCAGAACTGAGTCCTGAAGGATGAGCAGGAGGGAGGCAGCAAAGAAGAAGGAAGGGCATTTCAGGCAGAGGGAATAGTTTCAGCAAAGGCTTGGAAGTATGAATCAGCTTAGGGCATTTGGTAAGTGCAAGTAATTTGGTACGACTAAAGCATAGCGTTTAAGCTGAAGAGAGACAAGAGATAAGGTGAGAGACTAGGCTGACCGGGCTGTATCTTGAAGGGTCCTAGGTGCTGGGTTTAGCTGCTTGGGCTTAACCTGAAGACAGTAGGAGCCACTGGAAGGGTTTTGAGTTGGGGTATTGATTAGTTGGGAAACAGACTCAGCTACTATAACAAAGACTCCAAAATAACAATGGCTTAAACAAGATAGAAGATAGACACTTCTTGCTTATGTAAAATCCTGGGTAGGCAAAGGCAGAGTGGGCATGGCAGCTCCACAGTCGTCACAATCAGAAGGACCCTGGCTCCTTCTGGCTTGTTCCTTGACATCTTCTACAGACAGCTTCCTTTTTTTTTTTTTTTAATTTAATTTTATTTATTTATTTATTTTCCCCCAAAGCCCCAGTAGATAGTTGTATGTCATAGCTGCACATCCTTCTAGTTGCTGTATGTGGGACGCGGCCTCAGCATGGCCGGAGAAGCGGTGCGTCGGGGCACACCCGGGATCCGAACCTGGGCCACCAGCAGCGGAGTGCGCGCACTTAACCGCTAAGCCACGGGGCCAGCCCCAGACAGCTTCCTTCTTGTGGTCCAGGAGGGCAGTTCCAGCTCCTACTATCACTTCTGCATTTCAGCCAGCAGGGAGGAGAAAAGGGGCCGTGGAGGACACACCCCTTCCCTTTAAAGGTGTAACCTGGAACTTGCACACGTCACTTGCGTACACACAACACTGTCCAGAATTTAGTCACATGGCCATCACTAGCAGCCAGGGTGCTAGGAAATAGAGTTTCTATTCTGGCCAGACATGTGCTTAGCTAAAAGGTAGAGGCTCTATTACTAAAGGAAGGATGGATGCTGGGGGACAACTAGCTGTCTTCAACAGGGAGTGACAATCCTTCCTGTTGAAAGATCTTGGATCCTTTGGAAAGATCTATCTTGCGAAGGTGGAGAATAGACCAGATGGTAAGAGATCAGAGGCAAGGAAATAATTCAAATGACAGCTACTGAGGCCTGAACCAGGGCAGAGACATCTGGGCTGGGGGAAGTGGATGAAGGCTTAGGAGACATTTGGAAGCTGAATGGACAGGGCATGGTGGCCAATTGACTGTACTTTTAATTTGCTGTACTTATCATAGTGCTGTGCGTAGCATGGTGCTGGCATACAGCGAGTGCCTATTAGTGAGTGAATATATGAGGTGAAAGAGGAGTGAATGAGTGAGCGAATGAATGAGGTGAAACAGGAGGAGCCAAGGACAATAATAATAATAATAATGGCTCCTGGGACTAGTTTGATTGAGGAATATCAATATTTAAAGGTAAATATCAAACAGTTTAAAAAAAATAACTTATACCAACTCTTATCTGTCATTCTCCATTACCTGATGGGCACTTGGCCCACTGGATGACATCTCCAACTGGTTCCAAAACTTTCAGTCATTTTTAGTTATTAACGCAATCTCTTGTTTAGGACATTAACTTGGTCTTTCCATTTTCAAAGGTCAATCTCGTACTGGACTCAGAGTCCCGGCAGGCAGGACTTGCGGCAGGAGAGGAGATAGACATGGTCTGCCCTCTCTTCCCTGCCCTCTGGTAGGGAGGAACAAGAAGTAAAAAAAGGACTTGTCTCTTTAGGTGTCCCCTGACCCTTGGTTGATCTCTTCTTTACTGCTCGTAATGTGGCTGTGTTCCTGTCCTCCTGGTCATCATAGCCGCTCAGCTCATTATCTGTAGACATGGTGTGTGTGTGTGGGAGGGGGGCCCCACAGGCCATGCTGATAAAAGGCTCGATGCCAAACAGCTCTCTGCTGGCAGTCACAGGTAGGCCTGCTGCCCATCACTTCTACCCTCTGCAGCCCCAAAGCCGGGGCCTGTGGACATGGGCAGAATTAGTCTTTCTTCCTCTTCTTGCCCACTTGCCACCTGGTCACATCCTTGGCCTTCTCTCTCCAGCGCCCTTTCTCCTTTTTCAGTAGCACCAGGGCAGGTCAGCAAGTACAGTGGCTCAGCTATCAACCAGGAATGAGTGGTTAGACGCCCTCTGGTGGCACCCCAAACTAGATGAATAATTCTCTTGGCTCTGTTCTGGTTATCCAAAGCTGTGTAACAGACCACCCAGAACTTTGCGGCACAAAACAACCACCATTTTGTCATGCTCATGGGTTTTGTGAGTCAGGAGTTCGACAGGGCACAGTGGGGATGGCTGGGCTCTGCTGGCGGTGGGCAGCCTCCAACATGGCTCCCAATGCCCCCTGCCTCCCGTATTCATGTCCTCGTGTTGCCCCCTCCCATTTTGTATCCGGGTTGGTCTGTGTGGCCAATAGAATATGGCAGAAGTGATAGTATGTTGCTTTGGAATCGAGGTTATAAAAGATATTGTGGCTGCCGCCTCTCTGTCCTTGGATCACTCACTCTGGGGGAAGCAGCTGCCGTGTTGAGAGGATACTCGTATATGGAGAGGCCAATCTGGAGAGGAACTGAGGCTTCCTGCCAACGGCCATGTGAATGAGACTGGAAGTGGATCTTCTAGTCCTAGAGAAGGTCTTAGATAACTGAAGCCCCAGCCGACAGCTTGACTGCAACTTCATGAGAGACCCTGAGTCAGAATCACCCACATATGCTGCTGCTGGATTCCTGACTGTGAGAAACTGTGAGACGATGCATGTTTGTTGTTTTAAGTCATGACATTTGGGGATAATTTGTTATGCAGCAATAGATGACTAATACACTGCTCCATGATGCTTAGGCCCTTAGCTGGGAAAACTCAAATGGCTGGAGGCTGGAATCACAGGGAAGCTACTTCACACATGTGGCTGGTGCCTGAGCTGGGATGACTTGAAGGCTCAGCTGGCACTGTCACCTGGAGGGCCTACACGTGGCCTGACCATGTGGCTTGGCTTCTCACAGTAAAGTAGCTGGGCTCTGAGAGGGAGTGTCTCAAGAGAGGGAGTGTGTATAGAGTGAGTTTTGCAATACACCAAGGAAGGAGTTGCAAGGTTCCTTTTGGCCTCTCCTGCGGAAGTCATGCCGGGTAACTTCTGCCGCATTCTATTGTTACAAGTGAGTCACCAGGCCAGCCCAGATTCAAGGGGAGGGGATTTGACAGGTCCTCTGGATGAAGGAGTGATAAAGTCACATTGCAGAAGGGCAGGTGGGATGTGAGATTATGGTGGCTATCTTTGCAAAATCCGATTGGACACACCTGCCCTGCTTCAGAAGGAAAACCAATCCATTGCTCCCTGCTCTGCCCCTCAGGGAGAAAGGGACAGGTGGCTTCTTTTCATGGGGGTGAATAGGGCTGGTTCTGCTGAAATGGCACTTCCTATGAAGCCCTGAGGGGAGTCAGCAGTCCTCTGAGCTTGGGAGGTGAAGTACTCTGTGGCTTTTGTTCTCAGCTCTGGATTCTGGTGCTAATTCTACCTTTCTGGATAAACAGGGAAGGTCACACCTGGCACCTCGAAAAACCAAGCCAGACCACCCTTTCTCTGCCTGTCACTCTGTCACTCAGCCACTGCGCTTAGTACTTTACCTCAGTCAGTCCTGCACTCACCGTCCTAGCTAGGAATTATGACCCCATTTTGCAGAGGAGAAGGTAATCTGACCAAGGTCACACAGCCAGAAGGTGGTAGAGCAGGGCCTCGGCGCCAGCTCTGACCCCTAGGTCCATGCTCTAGGGGCCCTGGGATTCCAGAAAGCCTACTGGGTGTTGGAACCTTAGCCCTGGTCTCCTCAGGGCTACTGCCAAGGGTGAGGCCAGTGTAAGGAGTTGGAAGGAGCTGGGAGGCAGCTGGAAGGAGGTACTCATATGAGGCCTGGGCTTCAAATCCTTGCCTGAGGGTTGGGGCTAGTTGTCAGGTGGACTGTTTGGGTGAAAGGGAAGGAGAACTCATTTTTATTTCCTTTTCAGGCCCGTCCCCAGTCAGTGAGCTTTTCAGTGGCCAGAGGGTGACCTCCAGGGTGATAGCCCTGGACTCACCACCCCTCTGTGTTTGTTGGACTGGAACTCCCTCTCTGTCCTGGAACCTCTGGTTGGAGATCTCTCTGGGCGCATAGGGCCTGCAGACCCTGGGTCTTGGAGTGATTTCTGGCCCCAGTGAACAGGTCTCCCATCAGTGTCTGGCCTGCTCCTGCCCCCCCTACTCCCTGCCTACCCCTACTTCCCACGATGCCGCACTTCCAAGTCCCAGGATGTGACAGCTCCCAGCACCTACTGCCTGCCAGGCACTGAGCTCATGTTGGGGACCTATAAATAAATGAGATACAGGCTCTGTCCTCAAGCAGGTCACAGTCTACTAGGAGAAACATGAGGAGTTAACTGCCAGATGTCAGGTTACAGGGCACCTGGAATATGGGTAAGAATTACACAAAGGTGGGAGTGCCTAACTCAATAATCAAGAGGAACGAACCACTGATATCTGCAACAACACGGTTGAAGCTCATAATCATCATGCAGAACAAAAGAAGCCAGACACAAAAGAGTACAGACTGTCTGATTCCATTTTTACGGCATTCTAGACCAGGTAAAACTGGTTATGAGTTATGTATAGGTAGAAATAAGATTAGCAGTTACTTGAGGTGAGGGAGGATTGACTGGGAAGACGCATGAGGTGATGGGTGTTCTAAGGAATGTTCTGAGGATGAGGAAGAGGATGAGGAATGTCCTGAGCGATAGAAATGTTCTAAACCTTGATAGAAGTGTGGGTTACCCAAGAATCTTCAATTGTGAAAACTGATCAAACTGTATACCTACGATCTGTGAATTTCATCATATGTCAATTATACCTGAGATGGACAGCATTCAAAGTAGCCTCCAGTGACCCCTGCCTCCTGGTGTGCACACCCTTTTGTAATCCCCACCCCTACATTGTATCAGGTTGGTCTGTGTGACCAATAGAATGTGACAGAAGTGATGGTGTGTCATTTCTGAGATTAGGTTATAAAGGAATCTGCAGTTCCACCTTGCTCTCTCTCTCTCAGATGGCTTGTTCTGGAGGAGGCCACGTGTGGAGCATCCCTGTGGAGAAATCCACATGGCAAGGATGAAGCCTCCTGCCGGCAGCTGTGTGAGTGAGCTTGCGGTAAGTGGGTCCTTCAGCCCCAGTTAAAGCCTTCAGATGTCTGCAGCCTTGGCCAACTGCTTGGCCACAAACTCATGCGAGACCCTGAGCCAGGCCACCCAGCTAAGCTGCCTCCTGATTCCTGACCCTCAGAAACCGTGTGAGATAATAAATGTTTGTTGTTTTAAGCCATTAATTTTTAGGAGTTGTTTGTTTTGCAGCTAAATGATGAATACAATAGTTCAATAAACTAAACATGTGGGAAAAACATCCTCTAAGTGCTCCTGGCCCAGATGGCTTTCCCGGGGACCTTCAAATGCTTTCTGTGACTCAGACTTCTGGCTCAGTCTCTGAGATGGGGGGATGAGGGGCCTGAAGCTCTGTCTAGACATCAGGAACTGGTGTCTGCAAAATAGCCACAGCCTCTGCCCATGGAACCAACCCTGCAACAGCTGCACACAGCACCCAGGTCCACATCTGCTGTGCAGAGAGGACTCCAGAAATTCTCCCTCCTTCGCTCCGCCCCCTGCCCATGTCTACCTGCAGGAATCCACTCAGGGCTCAGAAGCTCATAACAGCTACTATTTTTGGAACACTTTTGATGTGTCAGGTAATAGGCAAAGTGTTCTCTGTGCATCTTTTAATTTACTCTTCCCACAACCCTCTGAAGAAGATATTACTAAGCCAATTTTAGAGTGGAGAAAACCGAGACTCAGAAAACTGAAGCAAATTGCCAGCGTCCTGGAGCTACTAGGGCGTGGCAGCTTTAGATTTAAACCTAGATTTGTTTAGTTCCAAAACTGAGCAACCCTGGACCCGAAAATACTTTTCTCCTCTATTTCCCGTGGGAACAAGCCCTGCATTCTTCCATCAGAGAAAAGATCTCAACCCAGATACCGTAAGGTGATGATGTAAAGAGACTGGCAGGTGATATCGGAGCCACCAAGAGTCTCAGAGATCATGGGAGTCACAGAAGTGGGGACTGAGACCCAGAGAGGGAAGTGACTTTGTGCTCTTTGTACCACACTTCCTTGCCTCTGTCACATAAGAGGGGAATGGTTGCCACGTGGGAGAAGCACATTAGGATAAAGGGTGGCTTCGGGGTGGGGGAAGGAGAGAAAAGAAGTCAGAGGTAACAACGAAAAAATTGAGATCACGTAATTTTGTCTTGGGTCAACCCCACAATGGCTGGGGCATCATACATGGTCCCATTAAGAGCCTAGGTGGCCCCAGAGAACATCACAAAAAAGCTCTGAGAGCAGTGGTGGGCCCATGGCAGGGCCTGATGAAAAGTACCACACCACTCACTTGCTATGACCTTGGGTTGCCTCATTCATTCATTCATTCAATAAATATTTATTGACCATCTGCTATGTGCTAAGTACTGTTTTAGGAGCTTGGGATATTTCAGTGACCAAAAGATCAAAGATCCCTGTCCTTATGAAGCTTAAAATACGTAGACAATATATAAATTCTAAAGTATCCCGGCAAGTGAAAGATGATACAGAAGAAGAAAAAGTAAAGAGGGGTGAGGGGACCAAGAGTGACAACAGTGTGTATGGAGGGGGTGGGTTGAAATCTTTCAAAGGTTTTCATTTTCTTTTTGAAAGATTGGGTCTCATTTGAACATAGACTTGAAGGAGATGAGGGTGTGCCATATCCAGAATGAGCCATGTGGATCTCTGGAGGAAACACATTCCAGACAAAATACACACTAACCTATTAGAGGTAAAGGGGAATTATGGCTGCAACTTACTGTCAAACAATTCAGTACAAACAGATCTAGATCTAGATCAACAGATGTACAATATGTATGGATATGAACACATATATAGAGAGAAAAGAATGGTAAAGCAGATAGTGTTAAAATGTTAACATTTGGGGAATCTAGGTGAAGGGTATGTACTAGTTTTAGAAATTTACTATACGAAATTTCAAAATAAAAAATACACATATTTTCTTTTGGTGAGGAAGATTGGCCCTGAGCTAACATCTGTGCCAATCTTCCTCTATTTTGTATATGGGATGCGGCCACAGCATGGCTTGATGAGCGGTGCGTAGGTCCGTGCCCGGGATCCGAGCCTGCGAACCCCAGGCCGCTGAAGCAGAGCGTGCGAACTTGACCACTATGCCACCGGCCAGCCCCCAAAACAGACGGAGCAGCCTGCACAAAGATCCTAAGGCAAGAGAGTGCCTAGATGTGTGAAGGAAACATTCAGGGTGCTGGCAAAGAGTAAAGGGAATGTGTGGGTGTTTCTTACCTGCCTAGAGTGCATCCTCCTTCTATAGGTAACCACACCCCATTTTTCCTTTGAGGAACCACACCTGCCCCACTCTCCTTCCATTCTGAGCCCATCTCTGAGCTGGGGGAGGGTGTGGCTCAAGACCCAGGCCTGGCCAATCAGAAATGTGCATACAAGCATCAGAGACAAGGAGACACCATCCTGGGGTCCAGGTCTGGCGGGATGGGGTGAGAGCCTGAGGAGGAAGCTGACCCCGCAGGAGGCAGAGCTGAGACTTGAAGCAAAGTCTATGTCTGAACTGTTATCCCTCAAAGGCACGAGGTCTGACTCCTGTGTCCATTATTGAAGCCTCTATGTGGCCTTTGTGAAGAGGGCTTACCCAAAGGTCCCAGGGTGTCTCACGGACACCAGGCATGGTGGAAGCCTCAGAGACAGAGACAGTCTCTGGCTCCCTCTGGAGTGGATTCCACTGACCCCGGCTCTGAGCTGTTACCTGACCACAGACAGTCTCTGTGTCTCTGACCGGTCAGTTAACTGGAGGCTTATGGATGTGGGTGTGGTTCAATCAGCAGTGGAAGAGGGGAGCAGAGAGCCCTGGGGTACAGACGTGGCTGCCTGCCTCCACTCTCCCTTGGGGTGAGGGAGCAGTTTTCGAGAGGAGAACATGACTACTACAGCAATTTAGAAAGAAGCCCAGCTTGAGTCAGACTTATATGACTCAGTGCTCAGTACATCGGCCTCCGCTCCTATGAAATCCCATGGGGAATGGAATGGCCTTCCTCCACCCACTCCCTCACCCTGTGCTGACCCACTTCCTGAGCCTCTGACCCCTGCTGGGTGTTCCTCAGCTTAGGTCCCAAAACCTCCCTGTGAGGCCTCTTCTTCCATCCTGCCCCAGCAGTATCCCTCTGACATATTTCTGGATTTTCTCCTCTGGCCCATGCATTCCTGGCTCAGGGTAATAGTACTAATAGTTACTACATACTTAGAACGCAATTGCTAATGTATGTATCAGGCACTAGACAAGAGCTTTTATGTGCTCACGAGCTCCTTACACCGACCCCAGGAAGTAGGCACTCTTATGCCCATTTTACAAATGAATAAAGTGAGGCTTGCAGAAGCTAAGTAACTTTGCCAAGGTCACACAGCCAGTAAGTATTGCCCTAAGAGATGTACTGAAGCGTATATACCCCTGAAGTTATTCTCTTATCGTCTAGAAACAGTGCAGCCATTCAGCCCGGGTTGGTTTTTGCCCCATCTTATCTCCTTGCTGGGGAGCGGCTGGGGGCGAGAGCCTGATGCCTTCTTTCAAGGGTACACAGCTCTGCCCTCTTTTCCTGCTGTGCTTCAAGTCCACTTAGGCCAGGGTTCTGAAAGTGTGGTTCCTGGACCAGCAGCATCAGCAGCACCTGGGAACTTGTCAGAAATGCAGATTCTCAGGCCTGCCCCAGACCTTCTGAATCAGAAACTGTGGGGTGGAGCCCAGCCATCTGTGTTTTAACAAGCATTCCGGGTGATTCTGACGCACCCCATCTGAGAACCACTGGAGAACGCAGAAGAGAGCTGCAGTCAACAGCCTTTTCCATTCCACTCCCAGGCAGCTCCGGAGACAGCAGCTGGAGAGAGTGAGCATTTTCAACTGAGTATTTTTTTAATTTGGTTGTTACTGTTTTCTCATCACATTTGTTAGAAATGACTCAGGTCTGGCTTGAGAGAAGGTGTGTGAAATCCTGAAGTGTCGCATACTACTATTATTTTTTCACATTTGTGTTCCACCTAAAAGAGAGTGAAAATAAACAAAAGAAATCCAAATTACCAATTCAGCCTCTTAGCATCTTGCCTGTCGAGAGAAGTGGTGTGATTCTAATCCCACATTCAATCAACACATTTGAGCTTTGCCTGCTCTGTGCTGGGTCCTGGGCTGGGATCCGAAGCACAGACCTGCCCCTGTGCCAGGGGCCACAGACACCTCAGTAATAACTAGAACTCAGGGTTCCAAGGGTTGGGGCCTAGGCTCTGCTCCAACGTGACCCTGGCTGTACCATTTCAAGTTCCTCACCAGTGCACAGCCCCGACTTTGACTCTACGATCTGCCACTTACCAGCTGGGTGATCTTGGGCAAATCACTGGGCCTCTCTGGGCCTCAGATTCCTCCATTGTGAAATGAGAGTCATAATCCCCACCTTGCTGGCTTGTTGTGAGGGTAGAGAAAATGTGTGTAGCATAGTGGTGCCATTCACTAGCTGTGTGACATTGAGCAGGTTAGTAGCCGCTCTAGCTCGTTTCCTCTCCTGTGATACAAATAGCACAAACCTCATAGGGTTGTTGTGAGGTTAAAGGTTACACAAATCTTACAATAAGCCTGGATGATATTAAGTTCTCTGGCAATGTTAGCTATTATTATTATTAAGCACATAATACAGAGCTCGGAGCACAGGAAACACTCAAGAAATGGTGGCTCTTGTTATCAGTTTCCATCCTTAACTCAGAAGACGACTCTGACCTTGCAGTGCCTGAGGCTGCTTTCAGCTGCTGGTTTCTGGTGACTTCAGGGCCTCCATCTCACTGAGGCCTGCAAGGAATTGGCAGTGCTGACTTCCGGTTGGTGCCCTTTCTGCCAGTTCACCTGGTGTCTGACTCTGAGTCCCAGCCTCTTTCAGGTCTCCTGCTGTTTGCTCCTGGCCTGGTCTCAGCATTCTGTGTTCCGGCTTCATGCCCCATTCCCGGGGCCCATCTCACGGCATAAAGTCAGTCAGACCAGAGTTAAGTTGCAGCCCTGTTACTCACCAGCTGCGTGACCTTAGACAAATGACTTAACCCCAATTTTCTCATCTGTAAAATGGGGCAAATAATGCCTATCTTGTCTAAAGGTTAAATGCAATCATGTGACTATAAACATTTATTTTGATTTTATTTTATTTTTTTTGGTGAGGAATATCAGCCCTGAGCTAACATCCAATGCGAATCCTCCTCTTTTTTTTTGCTGAGGAAGATTGGCCCTGCACTAACATCCGTGCCCATCTTCCTCTACTTTATATGGGACGCCACCACAGCATGGCTTAACAAGCAGTGCATTGGGGCGTGCCCGGGATCTGAACCAGCAAACCCCAGGCCGCCAAAGCGGAGCACGTGCACTTAACCACTGAGCCACCAGGCCAGCCCCTACATTTAGCATGGTGCCTGTCACACAATAAGTGCTCAGTAAATGTTCACTTACTTCTCTGTCCACCAAGTCCCGTAATCATTCTGAACTGGTATACTGATCTGAAAAGGGGGAAATAACCTTTCCTACTTGCGGCAGAGACTGCCAGTCTTCATGCAATATACAGTCTCTCTTTCTTCTTTAGTATTTTGACTTTACTGGGGGTGGGACGAAGCAACAATGTATCCAGCTAAAGACTACATCTTCCCTGCTTCTCTTGCAGCTAGTTGGCACCATGTATCTATGTTTTGGCCAAGGATATGAAAGAAAGTGTTGGATGGTGGTATGGATGGAATTGTGTTCCCCAAAAAAGATATTTTAACATTCTAACCTCCAGGACCACAGCACGTGGCCTTATTTGGAAATAGGGTCTTTACAAGGCGATCAAGTTAAAATGAGGTCATTTGGGTGGCCCTAATCCAATATGACTTATTGGGAGTCCTTATTAGAAGGGGAAATTTGGACACAGAGACAGACTTGTATACAGGGAAGATGATGTGAAGACACACAGGGAGAAGACAGCCATGTGACTGGAGTGATGCACCTACAAGCCAAGGAACACCAAGGATTGCCAGCAAATACCGGAAGCCAGAAGGGGCAAGGAAGGAGTCTCCCCTAGAACCATCAGAGCGAGCACGGCACTGCCAACACCTTAATTTTGGACTTCTAGCCTCCAGACCCATCAGACAATAAATATCTGTTGTTTTAAGCCACCCAGTTTTCGGTACTTTGTTACAGCAGACCTTGGAAATTACACGGGTGGAATTTGGGGATGGCTGCTTAAAGGGAGCCTTCCTGCTGCCTGGAATGAGCAGGGTTGGTGTTTAAAATATTTAACGATCAGTATGGAGATGGGTACTGGTCAATCAGAAAGGACATTGACCGTGAACAGTTTGTCTGGTCACACTCGTGTATACTTATTAAATATTATCCTTGGGAATGCGGCTGGAGCTCCAGCAGCCATTTTGAACCATGAGGCTAGAAGCCAGGAGCTCAGGATGGCAGAGTTGGAAAAAAAGAGGCATCTTAGTTCCTGGTGGCTTTGTGGAGCTGACGGCTTTGTGGAGCTGCCACGCCAGACTCGGACCACCCACCTCCAGTGTTATACTACATACACAGTAGAAAAAAACCTATGTTTGTTTATGGCTCTGTTATTTTTCACTTTTCTATTTTCCTCAGCCAAACCTAAATTTAGCTGATATCCAGTCCCAGGAAGTATTAGGAAGCTTGAATGAAATGATGAACAGGAAAGTATTTTGCAAACTCCCCAGTTCTATACACATATAAGGCATTTTTATGATTGCAGTATTTGTGACTATGATTATGATTGGTTTAGGAAGAATAGGTTGAAGTTGACTGACATGATCTTGGCCAGAGATCAGAGGCTGTTTGTCCTGCTCCAGCAACACGTTCTTGAGGGCTCTGCATAGCATCCATGGATAACAGTGGCATGAGAGACTAACAGGAGAGGAGCCACCAGCCTTTGGGCTGGATGCCAGCAGGTTGACTGGGTGACTTTTGTTGAGCTGGGGCCAGAATGCTCAGCCACTGCTTGGCAGTTAAGCATAAAGGTTAAGAGTCAAGACACATGGGTTTAAATCCAGGCTCCATTCTTACTTGCTGTGTGACCCTGGGCAAGTTACTGAACTTCTCTGAGTCTTAGATTCTTTATCTGTAAAATGGGGACAATTATAGTCCCTGTGACATAGGTTGTCATGGAGATTCAGTGACATCACATACCCAGTAGAGAAAAAGATAACTCCACAGCTTATTTGTGTCTAGTCCAGTCTGCTCTGACTACTGGACTAGATACTTGAACAGATTACAAATGGAGAGACTGGATTCTGGTTCATTCCTTCTTACCTTTATTGATTCATTCAGTAAGCATACTGAATGTGTCTACCGTGTGCCTACTAGGTACCAGGTGATGGAAAGAGCTAGTTAGGCTGACTTAGACCATGGAGTCCAAATACAGCCAGCTCAAAGAATGATTAAAAAAAAAAAAGTAGAGCCAAAGTTTGTTTGGGCACCCCTTCCCTCCTCTTACTGTCATCTTTTCTTGAGGGCTCCCTTCAAGATTTCTGCCATGGCTGTCCTGGTTTACCCCCTTCCAGCCAGTAGATGATGCTTCTCAGGAGGAACTCAGTCCTAATTCATACTATGGTGCAAATGACTACAGATCTCTCAAAGCATGGACCTGCAAATGGCCCCTCCTGTAAAGCCGACTGCCTCCTGAAAGGCTGTTCCTACGCATAGAAAGCAAGAAGGTTCCAGGCAGAAGGGCCCAGAGAAATCATTCAGTCTGAACCCTCTCAGTTCACAGGAGGAAATCAATCCAGACAGAAGTGACCCTGGTTTAAGCAGGATGACCCAATCAAGGACACCCAGCAGTCATGTGGCCAGGCTGGGTGGGGAGCAGAAAATGGCTCTTCCAGACTCCACGGTCACTGCTCTACACCGTCTGTGCGCAGAGCAGGTTCTGATTAGGCTGTGCAGGGTGCCCTAGGGAGACACTGAGGCAAGACAAGATGTGCCTCTAGCTTTCAAGAAGCCTACAGTCTGACAGGGGACATGAACACCAATGTTAGACCAAAAGCCCTTTGGCCCCACTGATTTGACATGCCCCTTCATTGTGTACCAAGTTCTCCAATATGCATGCGACAGTTCTAGACTCTGTTCTGTTCTACTGCTGTCTCTTCCTGCACCAGCACCATGCTGTTTTAAAGACTATAGCTTTACAAAATATTTTGGGGGCCGGCCCCGTGGCTTAGCGGTTAAGTGCGCGCGCTCCGCTACTGGCGGCCTGGGTTCGGATCCTGGGTGCGCACCAACGCACTGCTTGTCAGCCCATGCTGTGGCAGCGTCCCACATACAGCAACTAGAAGGATGTGCAACTATGACATACAACTATCTACTGGGGCTTTGGGGAGAAAAAGGGGAAAAAAGGAGGCTTGGCAATAGATGTTAGCTCAGGGCCTGTCTTCCTCAGCAAAAAGAGGAGGATCAGCATGGTTGTTAGTTTAGGGCTGATCTTCCTCACAAAAAAACATAAAAATATTTTGATATCTGGTAGAGGAAGTCCTCCTTCTTCTTTTTCAATATTGTCTTGGCCCTTCTTGGACAATTACTGTTCCAGATAAACTTTTGAATTAGCTTTGAGTCACACAGATATCGAATCTTCTTCAGCACTCTTGTTTCTGCCAGGTGCTGGGCACTCTGAGGAGCCAGGCACTCAGTTACTGCCCGTGGGAGCTCACAAGCTAGCTGGGAAGTGTAACCAGATGAGAAGTGGAAAGCCACAACGAGAATTTCACGCTATGGGTAACAAGAGCCAAATGAGTGAGGCGTCCACACAGATGTAAGTGCTGTGAGTTCCATCGTTCCTCCAGGCTAGAAAAATCATGGGAGGCCCAACAGGGGAGGCGACATTATACTGGACTTTGATGGATGAGCAGGAGTTTGTCAGATATAGAAGAGAAGAAATGCTTTGAGTTGAGGAAGTCAGAGAATGCTTCTTGGAGAAGGATACACTTTTTGTTTGAGAGGTGAGTGGTTTGAGAGGTGAGTGGTTTGCCCGATTCAGAAGGTAGGATGAAGGGAGGCACGGCCCTGAGCTGGGAAAGACACAAGAAGGCTCTCTGAAGACATTTTAGCTGGGTTTCCAGTTGGAGGAATCAGAAGATGCTGGGAGAGGCAATTAAATAAAAAGGATTTTATTAGAAAAGTGATACAGGAGATGACCTTTGACCTGGCTTCGACGGATGAGTGAGTAGCTCACCAGAGGAGAGAGGCACCACCGAGTTGAGGTAGTCACAGAAAAGGCTTCCCTGAGCAAAGAGGAAAGCTCCCGGCTTCCTGCCCACTCTCTAAGATCCAAGATCCAGGATCTAAGCGTCCCTCCGCGTAGACGCTCGGGATCCTGAGATGACGGCCATGCAGTTCCGATGTCCCAGTCTGGCGTAGACGCAGAGCAGGCTCGGCCGAGAGGACTGAGGCAGCGGTTTGCGGAGCGGGCTGGCAGAGCCGAGTGCTTTATGCCGGAATCCACCAATGGGATGGCGGCCCTCGGTTGCCAGGGCTACGGAGGGGCGGCAGGGCGGAGGCGGAGCCTGGCGCCAGGGGCGGGGCCTGGGCGGGGCTTATATAAGCGAGTGGCGGGCGGAAGGCGGGGCGTGGGGCCGGTGGCTGCTAGGCGGGCGGGGCGCAGGCCGCGGTGCCCGAGCCGCGGGGAGCGAGCGAGCGGAGGCGCCGAGGATCCGATTCACTCGCTGGGGAGACCTATGGGCCGAAGCCGTGTAAATGCGTTTTAAGGCGAGCGCGGGGAGTGGCTGCGGGAGCCTCGAGGAGCCGGCGCCCCCGGCTCCAGTGCTGACCTGCCCCCCTGGCCCCTCTTGCCTTCTCTCAGCAGGGGCCTCGACTCCGCAACTGCCACTCCTCCTTGGGGTGTTGCACAAGTTTCGAGGTCACCGGCGACCCCCCCTAGCAGCGCGCCTGGCTCTGGCCCCCGCGAAGGAGGACGGGGCTTGGTAAGGGGGTTTGTAGGGGGGCGGGACCTCGGCCAGGCACTCGGGAGGGCTCACCGGGACAGAATCTCAGCCTTCGGTTCTCACCCAGGAGCCCGCGGCCCCCACCCACCATGTGGCGCCCCCATGCACGCTTAGAATCCCAGCACGTCAGGACCAGCCCGGCCCCCGTTTACAAATGGTGAAACTGAGGCTCCGAGAGGGGACGGGGCGTACCCGAGATCACGCAGCAGAGAGCGGACTCGAACCTAAGCTCCTGCTCTCGGGCAGAGACTCCTTGGCCGGGCCACCCGCAGCTTCTTTAAGTGGGCGTGGTCAGGGCTTGGAAATTTACCCACCTGAGCTTCTCGGCTTTCCTGCCTCCTCGCTCTCATTCTTTCCTTTTTTACTAAAACGCGAATTTCAGAACTGGAAAGGATCTCCAAGAAAATCCTTCCATTTTATAGATGGGGAAACTGAGGCTCAGGGAGGCAATGACATCTAGGCATATAATGCTTTGTCCCAGTCCAGGAATCCTGATCGTCCCCACCCTTCCCAATGAACCTAAGCTCCCCAGGCTAGTGCTGGGGGCGGAGTGTGACGGGACTGCGCACCTCCCTCCCCCTCCTTCCGCAGCGTGTTGCATACTTTCTAAGGCGGCAGCGGCAACAGCGGCTGCAGCTCCATCCAGCCCATCAGCTCCTCCTCAGCATGGCTGGCTACCTGAGTGAAAAGGACTTCGTGATGGTGGAGGAGGGATTCAGCACCGGAGACCTGCTGGAGGAGCTCACTCTGGGGGCCTCACAGGCCACCACGGTGAGGGGCTGGGAGTGGGGAGTGGGTCCCCTGTTCCCTGTGCAGGCCCAGCTGCCTGCTCTGAAAGGGCCCCTAGGGCCCTCATCTTATTCCTTCACTTGTTTGCTATTCAGTCCTTGCTATTTGCAAGAGACAAGATCATATTGTCCCCAATTCCTGGTCCTTGCCCCTAAACCTGCCCCTCTCGTGTTCCCTGCCTTGATGAACAGCACCCCCATCATCTCCCCAGCCCTCTAGATCAGAAACCTGGGAGTCCTCACTTCCCCCTCACATCGTGGCATCACCAGGCTCTGTGAATTCCGCCTCTTTAAATTGCCCTCCAGTGTGCTCTTCTGGAACCTCACTTTGTGGTTCAGGCCTCATCTCTCCAAAGACTCCCTAACCTCCTGCCTCATCCCACCCTCTCTGACTTTATCACAGCCCTGCTGAAAATCAGAATTCTTTTTTTTTTAAATTTTATTTATTTATTTTTTCCCCCCAAAGCCCCAGTAGATAGCTGTATGTCATAGCTGCACATCCTTCTAGTTGCTGTATGTGGGACGCGGCCTCAGCATGGCCGGAGAAGCGGTGCGTCGGTGTGCGCCCGGGATGCGAACCCGGGCCGCCAGCAGCGGAGTGCGCGCACTTAACCGCTAAGCCATGGGGCCGGCCCTGAAAATCAGAATTCTTTGGCAGTTCCCCACCACCTGCAGGATCAAGTCAGAACCGCTTTGCCTTCGTAGCCCCATTTCTGGCTTTTCCCACGGTCTATGTTAACACTCCATCAGAGCTGACCTACTCTACTCGCATTTCCCAGTGATGCCATGTGCTCTATTATCACGCCTTTGCCTAGGCTCTCCCTCTGCCTGAACACCCTTCTCCCACCCTCTCTCCCTCTTACCTGTTTCTACTCACTCCTTATTACTCATCAGTGTCACCTTTTCCTAACCGCCCCAGGCTGATTTTGTATTTTCTTTCTCCACCGCCTTGACTGCATTTTGTAGAAACTCCCATCTAGCATTTATTGAATGGGCTTGTCATTGCTTAAGGGGTTTATTCGCTTCCAGACCCAAGCCCCTTCAGGGCTAGAGCCCTGTCTGGTCATCTGTGTCCCTTAGCATAATATCAGACACCAAGTGGGCATCAGTAAACAAGTATTGCATAAAAGGGAAACTGAGTCCCGGGGAAGGTTTAAGTAATGGTCTCACCCATAGCCTCATACATGTTCAGCCCTCAGCAAGTCTGTGATGACCCATTATCCACAGGCCTGGGTTGCAGGCAGTGGGACTACCTCAAGGCTTCATTGAGCATCTGTATGTGAAAGGCAGTGGCTTTGGCGTTCAGGGAATTTATGTTTTTCTGAAGGAGGCAGATGTATACACTGTTCTGATACCTTGGAAGCATGTGCAAAATGCAGTGGGAGCGTGAAAGGCAGAGTTGCCTTGTTTGGGAGAGGTGGCATTTGAGCTGAAACTTGAGGGTAGATTAGGAATTTGCCAGACACAAGTGGGGGAAAGGTATTCTGCGTGGAGGGCATGGTGGGAACAAAGGCTTGGAGGTGGGAAGTGGTCTAGTCTGCAGCTGGGGTTTGAACTGCAGTGAGCGGAGGGACTGGAGCTGATGACAGAGCCGCGGGGTAAGCTGAGGAGTTTGCCTTCTGTCCTGTAGGCTTGGGAGCCCCAGAGGATTTTAGAGCAGGGTAGCCTCGTGGCCAGAGCCGAGCTTGGGCGGGTACTTGGGAGGACCGTGGATGACACGCACCAGGAGGGAGCTGGGCGGGGGCTGACATTCACCCCTCTTGTGCAGGACGAGGTCGCTGCCTTCTTCGTGGCGGACCTGGGCGCCGTAGTGAGGAAGCACCTCTGCTTTCTGAAGTGCCTGCCGCGGGTGCGGCCCTTTTACGCTGTCAAGTGCAACAGCAGCCTGGGCGTGCTGAAGGTCCTGGCCGAGCTGGGGCTGGGCTTCAGCTGTGCCAACAAGGTGAGCCCCTGCCCCCCGCCCCCCGGGTGCACTGACCCTCGCTGCCTACTGAACACACACATGGCCGGGCTGGTGCGGGTGGGCTCGGGGGAGGCAGGAGTGACCTCTGGGAAGGGCCATCTACTCGGGATGGGGTTCAAGGGATGAGGGAGGGAGAAACAAGTATGGAATTTGCCAGCCTTGAAGTTTCAAATTGGAACCTTGTGTGTCCCTGGATAGATGGTCACCTTTTGAAATGGAGATTTTCAAACTTCTTGGCATAGAACTATACATGCTATTCTTCTAATTAAAACAAAACAAAAGCTCCCTTTTATCATTGGTTTTCTTTTCTTTTTTTTATGATCTTAATCATGTGACTGTACATTTTCTAAACTAATCCTTTCCGAGTTTTATTGTTGCCAATTCTACTGCCTTTCTAATTTGATTAATGCTGTTGTCTTAATTCCCTGCTGCTCTCTTTAGATTTACTTTGCCTATTTACTATCTGAGCTCCTATGATGTGCTAGTCGCTGTGCTAGGTAGGGTTGGCAATACAGTGTTGAGTAAGACAGCCTCTGCTGTCCTTGAGTTGAATGCTCAGCTTATCTGTGTTCATTCTGTTCTTACTTGATAAAAGCCTTTAAGCTATAAAGTTTCTTCAGAGTACAGCTTTGGACATATTTATTCATTCAGCAAACATTTATTGAGCACCTGCTGTGGGACCACATACTATTCTAGGTGGGGAACAAAACAAGCAGAACAAAAAAAGTCCCTTCCTTCATGCAGCTTGCTTTCTAAGAAACAAACAATTCAAACAATGAAAATCGATGGTATGTTAGGTGGTAAATGCTGTGGAGAAAATTAAAATGGGAAAGGGAAGTGGGGAATGTTGGGAGAGGGGATTGCACTTTGGGATGATGTGGCCATGGAAGGCTTCACTGAAATTTGAATACAGACCTGAAGAAAGCAAGGGATTAAGCCAGGTGGAAAACTAAGGGAAGATTATTCCAGGCAGAGGGAACAGCAAGTGCAAAGGCCTTGAGGTGGGAGGGTACCTGGTGGGCATTGGTTTGTGATGTTGTTGTTACCATTATTTTTTTAATGGTTAGTAATGATTGTTGTGAGAGGAACTCCTTTTAAATTCTGGTCAGTAATATGGTGTTGGGAGGATAATTCTAGAAAGAGTTCCTAGAGGAGAAATGAGGAAGACTAGCCTGGGCAGGATGACAGGGCTAGTGGGATTCCAGGTGGGAGAGAGGTGTGCCCCAGGGTGGGATGGTCAGATGAGCAGGTTAACCTTTATCAGAGAGGAATGTTAATGCTCTGTGTGATAGTTGAGTACCCCCTCTTGTCACCCGTAAAGGCCCTTTGCATCAGCTCTTGCTTTGCATGCCGAGTTTTGTGCGTGTCTCACATAAAGCCCTGTGAGGTGCAGAGGGAGAGAGATTGCCGTTTTAAGTTGAGGAAACTGGGGGCCGACTGCACACAGCTCGCTGGTAGCAGAGCCAGGACTTTCAGCCTCCTGCAGCACGCTGGCCTTGTGCTCTGGGCAAGGAGGAAGGGGATCCTTTTCCAGCCCCCTTGGCATAGGTGTGAAGAGCAAGACCAAAGCCCACTGACTAGAGTCCCGTGCTTCTGGAAACCCAGAGGTGGGGCACTGCACCTGGCCCTCCAGCCTCAGGGGCTGGCCCCCAGAGGGCAGAGCTGTGGGGGTTAGGGCTTAGAAAGCCCTGGAAGTCGGTGGGGACATTAAAAGCATCGACTGTTGGCTGAGTGCTTCTGTTGTGCTCGGTGCTTTGCCAAGCGTTTTCTGTACATGATCTCATCTGATTCTCGCAACCACCCTGTGAGGTAATTATTATTACCCTGCTTCTGACAACAGCCCTGGGAGGAAGCATTTACCATAAAGTAAAGGTGGCACAGAGGTTGAGTGACTCACTGGGAAGTGGCCGCTTGAGTATGGATCGATGGGGTCTCTGACTCTATCACTGCGGTCTTTTCTAAGGTCTTGGGGAAGGGATGGCTGAGCTGGGGCTTGGCTGGTGACAGTTGCCCTTGGCTAACCACAAGGGCTGGGAGAGGCCAAGGCCCCCTCCCTGCAGGTGGGATTGTGTAGCCCTCTTGGGTGCAGTTACTGAGAGGTGGCTTGGGGCACATAGCTTTTCTTGGAAGGCTGAGACTGCCCTCTTCTGGTTGGATGTAGCTGGTGGCCACACTTAACAGCACCATGCCGTGGCCAACATTGACTAAAGGCCGGGCTTGAGCTGCGGCTGGGTGCACAGACACGCATGAGACAGGCTCCAGGGTCAAGGGCACCTGCCACACCTTGCACACGGCTCTGGTCCAGCCACCCACTTTCCCAAGGACCTTATATCATCTCTCCTGCCCCCATCCTGTCCTCTCTTGCTGTCTCCCTCAGCATCCTCCCATCTTAAAAAGCCTTCCCTGGACACCACATCCTCCGCAGCACAATCCCTTGCTCCCTCTTCATGGCCAAATCGAGTTGTCTACACTCGCCTGTCTGCACTCACTTGTTTCTTTCCCTTAGCACCCACTCCTTAAGCCATTGCTTCCCAACCTCCACTCTCACTATTCCAAGGAATCTCCTCTTACCAACGTCCCCAGTTGATCTCCAGGATCCACTGAGCACTTTATTTTAAACATTCGTTTTGAATTATTCAAATAATACATTGATTTACTTGGGGAAAAAAAAAGGTAGGAGAGATAATCACCATGATGAGTTTGAGTTTGGTAGGTATATAGTATTTAAAAAATACTTACAAATATGATCCATAGGAAATATACAAAGGATCTTGTGATTTTGTAGCAAAATATAAAATATAGTCGTGTGGTCGGTATTGTGCCACAATAGCTCTAAACTCAGCAGGTTTTGGAGACCTGTCCACGTTGATGCATTTAGACCTTGTTGGGGACACTCCTTGGTCCTCTTATTAATCTGGCCTCCTCAACAGCTTCAACACAGTGACTTTTTGTTGGTGTTGGGTTTTTTTTTCTTTGTGGTAAAAACACTTATGAGATCTACCCTCTTAACAAAATTTTAAGTGTACAATACAGTGTATATAAAATGAAAGTGAACGCCTGCCCCACCCTCACTGGTGCCTCTGACAGTTGAGACACCTCCTTCCAGACAGACACGAGTGGCAAGACAGGGTTTGCTTTAACAGGAATGGCATTTTAATCCATGTGCTGTTCCGCCCCTTCTGGAGACGTTCCCTCCTCACCTCTCCGCAGATCCTGGGTGCTGGCTCTTCCCGCTCTCTAAATGGGAGAGTTCCTTTGGATTCCATCTCTTGTAAACTCTTCCTCTTCTTAGGGAGTTTCTTCTCCTCTCATGGCTTTAAATGCCATCAATATGCTACCACCTCCCACATTTTGATCTCTAGCCCAGACCTATATATTCAGCTGCCGACTTGATACCATAGGACGCCTGGAACCCAGCGTGTTCCAACACACTCATGGTCTTCCCCTTTCCTTCGAGAAGGGCCCCTCAGTCTGCTGGGCGTGGAGTCCCCTCATACATCCTTGCCCCTCATCCCCACATGCAATCCATCACCATGCTTGCTAGCCGTGCCTCCAGAATGCATCTCCTGCTCCTTTCTAGCTCAGCCTGTCCTCTCTCCCAGGGCGATTGTGACCGGTCTCCCCAGAACCCTCTCAGGCCCTTCCTCAGTCCATTTTCTCATGGTAGCCAGAGTGATATGCATGTAGAACTGGCATTTAAAATGCAAACCTGGAGCCGGCCCTGTGGCTTAGTGGTTAAGTGCGCGCGCTCGGCTACTGGCAGCCCGGGTTCAGATCCCGGGCGTGCGCTGAGGCACGGCTTCTCTGGCCATGCTGAGGCCGCGTCCCACATACAGCAACTAGAAGGATGTGCAACTATGACATAAAACTATCTACTGGGGCTTTGGGGAAAAAAAAGGAAGAGGATTGGCAATAGATGTTAGCTCAGAGCCGGTCTTCGTCAGCAAAAAAAGAGGAGGATTAGCATGGATGTTAGCTCAGGGCTGATCTTCCTCACAAAAAAAATAAAATAAAAAAAAATAATAAAATGCAAACCTGACCATGTCATTGCCCTTCTTGAAACCCTTCAAACGGTTCCCCATCACTCGCAGGGTAACATATATCCACGTCAGCCATCTTGGTTTCCCCGTTGGCTCTGCCCGCCTCCCTCCAACCTCATCCTCCCCCACGGTGCTCGCCCTGCCCAGGACACTCCAGCATTCTCGGTGCCTTCATCAGGCTGACCACCTTCTCGCCTCAGAAACTCTGCACAGGCCGCTTCCTCTACTGGAAGCATTCCTCCCTTCCCTCTCAGCCTGGCCGAGGCCTCCTGCGGGGCTCGGCTTACATTTCTGACCCTCAGAAAGGCTACCCTTCACCCCTGCACCCAGGTCTCCCCGTACCACATTCTCTAGTACCGTGTACTTTGTCTTCGCAGCCCTTATCCATTTATAATTCTATCATTATTCAGTGTTCATTCGTCCCTACCTGTCCTCCCCACCAGCCTGCAAGTGCCACAGTGTCAGAGACCCTGTCTGCCTTCCTCACCACTTGTTTTCATTAGCACCTATCACAGGGCCTGGCAGCCCAACAGATGCTCAAGAAATACTTGTCAACTCTGCATTGAGGTTGACTTCTCCATTTTAGGACTGTGGTTAAGAGATGGTGTGCTAAAGTCTGATGGTCCTGAGTTAGGATTCTAGCTGTGCCACTTATAAACTGTGCGACTTTGGACAAGTCACTCAACCTCTCTGAGCCTCTGTTTCCCATCTTGTAAGATTATTACGAGGATGAAATGAGAATGTATATAAAATATTTAATGCAATGGCTGGCATATGGTAATGGTAATCCTTCAATGAATAGTAATGGTTATTATTTAAATATTTATAAGCAAAGCTGAACCACAGGGCCCCCAAGGGCTGCCATTGCTTCTTGCTCCCACCTCGGGCAGTGAAGCAGGGAGCAAAACACATGTTCACATCCACTTAGACTCCAGGTCTTTGGAAGCAAGTGGTGACAGCAGCAATTCCAGCTCTGGAGCTGGACCTTTGTGTCCCACTCTGCTACTTACTGGCTGTGTCACCACAGGCAGGTGGACCTCTCTGAACTCAATTTTGTCCTCCGTAAAATGTGGCCAATAAATGTTTCATAGGACAGTTATAGGCATCACATGAGATAACGCACATAAATACCTAGTGCTGAAAAGCTGCTAAATTAAGATGGGAGTCTTGGTACAAACTCAAGATGGCTACAAAGGGCCCTTTATCTCCTACCGTGTTTCAAAACCCACTCCCTCTTGAGTTCCTTTCCTTAATCATGGCGAGTCAGACCTGAGTTTGAAGTTGGTTCTGCCACCTACTTGCTACATGGCCTCTCTGAGCTTCAGTTTCCTTCTGTGTAGAATGAAGCTAATACCCTTCTGATGGGGTTATCGTAAGGAGTAATAAAACAGGTAATCTAAAGCAAGGGTCGGCAGACTATGGACGGTGGGCCACATCCAGCCCACTGCTGACTTCATCAAGTTCTACTGGATCACAGCCACGGTCATTTGCTTATGTATTGTCTGTGTCTGTTTTGGTGCTACGATGGCAGTTGAGTAGTTGTGACAAACTGTATGGCCTACGAAGCCTAAACTATTTACTCTCTGGCCCTTTCTAGAAAAAGTTTGCCAACACCTGATGTAAAGCGTCTCATTCGGTGCCTGCTTGTGGCAGGTGCTCAGGGCCCACGGTGGCTCCCATCATCATCACCATCCTCATTGTGTCATTAGTGCAGCAATCAGGGGGAGCAGTGCTCTGTAAAGGTGGGAAGAGGAGGCCGCGCAGGGAGCAGGGCTCACCGGAGTCCCCCAGCACAGTGCCATGCACACAGCAGGCCTTTTGATGTTGGATGACCTGTGTCAAAAGACTCTTGGTCTGGTGAATTTTCTACTACATCAAGTCATATTCTCTAAACATTTATATCTTCCAGGAAAATGTGCCAGAAGCCTGTTGTCGGGGCCACCATACTGCCTTTGTGTGAAGTAGAAAATGTACCCCTTCCTTAAGACACTTAACTGTTATAAATAAATATACTGATTTTGTTAGAATGAGATGCTTTACTGCCAGGAAGTTGCAATAAATATACAAATCTACCATGTGTTCTCTGTAAATAGGAACCCCCCTCCCCAATCAGGATTGTGCAGGGCACCACCTGCACGGCTGTACGTGGCAGCCCTGCCTGTCAAAGAACGATGAACCAGCATGAGTCCTGATTTTTGTGTATCTGTTGTCTAAAAGCAAGGCCCACTTCTTTTGGACCACCGCATGCATAGCTACGACTTTGCCCCTCATCTGTGCTTCCTTGGTTTCCGTGGCCCAGCAGGCCCTGAGGCCTCCTCACCACCACCTTTGGGACCCCACAGGCAGAGATGGAGTTGGTCCAGCGTATGGGCGTCCCTGCCAGTAAGATCGTCTACGCCAACCCCTGTAAGCAAATTGCACACATCCAGTACGCTGCCAGGCACGGGGTCCAGCTGCTGAGCTTTGACAACGAGCTGGAGCTGGCCAAGGTGGCAAAGAGCCACCCCGCTGCCCGGTAAGCTGAGAGCCACTCGTGTGGGGAGGCGGGGTGAGTGTGAGGGCGGAGGAGGTGGGAGGAGTGGAGGTGGGGCAGAGGATGCTGCGCTGGACCAGGCCACTGTCGCAGCAGGGTGGGGCGGGCACTCCAGGACTGAACCCAGGATACCAGGGCCTGACTAGGACACGGGCAGAAACAACTGGTTACAGCCGAGGCAGAGCAATGCCCGCGGTATCACGGAGGCCAAAGTCACGGCTGAGAGAGCGAGAGGGAGTGGCCAGGAAAGCTTCACGAAGGAGGTGGCATTTGAAGTGGGCCTTGAGTAGTGACTAGAATTTGGGGAGAGCATAAACAGTGCATCGGAGTCAACCGCACAAGCAGGTGCATGGAGATCGGAAACAGCACGGGGCACTGGAGGGATCAGCAGAAACTTGGTGTGGCAGGAACATACCATGTGTGAGGGTGGGGGAGACAGTGAATGACGTGGGTCACGGGGCAGGGACCTGATGCAAATGGGTCTTTGGAAGGGGTCAGCGCTGGACGTTTTGCTCAGGCTGTGGCTCTCACGTGGTCACTTGACACCCAGGGCATTCCAGGGAGGGGCCTTGGGGTGAAGGGGAGGCCGGGTGGTGGGCCACTCTGGTTCACCCGAAGCAGCTTCTGTTTTGTCTGTTTTACATGATATTGGGGTTCTCAATAATGCTGTGTTTAAAAAATGGTTCCCCTCATACAAGAAAAGTTGGAAAAGCCTGGCTGGTGTAGAGGCTGATTTGGAGGAAGCACAGCTGCCCGGGGGAGAACTGGTGAGGTCAGGACCAGGGCAGGGGCTGTGGGGATGGGCCCAGGGACGTTTAGGGAACAGACTGGACAGGACTTGGAGGTTGACTGGCTGTGCAGGGAGAGGAAGAGGTCAGGGAGCCTGTGGGGTTGGGCAGCTCTGAGCCACACGGGTTCACACCCCCTGACTCAGAGAAGACGTGGGGGAGTGGGGGGAGGCGGGGTCCACCTGGCGGAGGTGTGCTGCCTGTCTCTTCAGGATGGTTCTGTGCATTGCCACCGATGACGCCCACTCCATGAGCCGTCTGAGCTTCAAGTTTGGAGCATCTCTGAAATCCTGCAGACACCTGCTTGAAAATGCCAAGAAGAGCCACGTAGAAGTGGTGGGTGTGAGGTGAGGGCGTGGAAACCCCACCATCCCCACCCACCCCAGGCCCACTGCCTCTTTCCCAGGAATGAATCCATTCTGTATGAGACCTCCCTCGGGGCCTCCAAGGAGGGCCTGTCCCTGGGCCTGGAATTCTGCCATTTGAGAGTTTCCTCTCTTTGGAAAGAAGGTTTGGAGTGTCCAGCTGTCCCAACCCCACAATCCCCAGGAGGGCTTGTTCCAGGAGATTTTAGGAGGGACCTGGCTTTGCAGGAGTTCTGCCAGCCTGTAGGCCAAAGGTTGTGCAGCCGCACCTTTGCTCTGCCTCTTTTCTTGCAGGGATGTGGAAGAATAGCAATGGCAATGACCTAACAACATAGCTTTCACTTATTCTGTACTTCAGATATGCCAGGCACTCTGCTAAATGCTTCATGTACATTATCCCGCAGCCTTGTAGGATCTTATCCCCACTTTAGAGATGGGGACACTAGAGCACAGGCAGGCCCCACAGCTGACTAAGAGGTACATCCAGATCTGGCTAACTCTGGGGCCCTGGCCCTCATCCCAGAAGGCTCAGCCCCAGGGGCAGCATGGAGGGATGGGAGGGGCACCAAGTCCCAAGGGACCTTGGATCTCGTCTCCTGTCCGCTCCTCACTTGCCACATGGCTCTTGGCAACCCATTTAACATTTTAGGCCCTCAGTCACTACATCTGATCAATGGGCGCAGTGTCCAATGTTGCTCCTGGCTGGGGCTGAGGTGGTGGCACCTGGGGCCCTGCAAGTAAGCTGAGGCTGTCTCTCCCTTCCCAGTTTTCACGTTGGCAGTGGCTGTCCTGACCCGCAGGCCTGTGCTCAGTCCATCGCAGACGCCCGGCTTGTGTTTGAAATAGGCGCCGAGCTGGGCCACAGGATGCACATCCTGGACCTTGGTGGTGGCTTCCCTGGAGTGGAGGGGACCAAAGTGAGCTTCGAAGAGGTAACCTTGGGGTCGGAAGTGTCGCACTGGGCTCTGTGGGGGTGAGGTGGAGGGTGGGGGCAGGGAGGGTTCTAATGACCATAGGGAGCCGCTGTGAGTGGGTCCTATGTGCTGCATGCTGTGGGTGGTGCTCTACTTGGATTATCTTATTATTAACCCTGTGTTACAGCTGAGCAAACTGAGGCTGCTAGGGGTTATGTCACTTCCTGAGTCCACAGTAGAGCCGGCTGTACACCCAGCTCTGCCTGACTCAGCCCATGCACATATTTGAGGCTTAACCAGGCCATATTTGCATAAGTCAGAAGGCTCTTCGAGGGTCTGGGTATGCCCTATTCACTCTCAGGTGGGCTGATGAGAAATAAAATGGAAGGCAGGGAAAGGAAAAGCCAGCCTTCTGTCCACTCCCAGTCCATCTGTCTCCTTCCTATCTGTGAGATGAAATCAAGAAAAATGTGTCATCGCAATCCTCACTCCAACCACTAGGGGTCGTTTCTCCTTAGTAAGAGCCTCGTCCTGGAATAGTGTCCACTTCTAGGAACTGACCCTAAGAAAATAATCCACGATGGACACAAAAGAATTAGCCTCAAAGATGAGCATTGCAGCATTGTTCATAACAGAAGTCCAGTGGACTTCCAGGTCCATCTAACACTTGAGGATTGGTTAAATTATCGTACATTCTTATGATGAAAACGTTTACTCACATGGAGAGGTCATTCACAGTCCATTGAATAAAACAGGTTTTAAAAACATATATGTAACCCTATCATGTTTATAATAAAAAATAGTGCTTGTATAAAAAAAGAATTAAAGGAGCTACTCCAAAAAGTTAACAATGATTAGGTTAATTTGGATGATAGAATTAGGGGTGATTTTGACCTTCTTTTTCCTTCTCAATATTTTCTGTAAAAAATGTGTCATTTAACAGATTGGTTATTTATGAAAGATAGATCCACATCAGGGCTTCTGGAATCTGAGTACCGAGTGTGATGTTAACAGTGCCTCTTCCCATTGTGGGGGCATCGAGGAGAGTGATTTACACAAGCATGAAGGTTTTGACCCAGTTCTGTCTCCCGCCTACCTTTTTGGCCAACTGTCCGTAGTTACCAGCTGGGGCCTTAGCAGCTGCCAAGTCCCTCTTCCTGCAATCAAAGAAGCTTTCAAGAAATAGACTTGGAGCTGTAGCAAGTCTTCAGCATAAACCCCACATTTCAAACATGTAATTGTGCCCCCACCCCCCTACCGCCAGACTGCTTCTGTGATCAACTCAGCCTTGGACCTGTACTTCCCGGAGGGCTGTGGCGTGGACATCCTTGCCAAGCTGGGGCGCTACTATGTGACCTCGGCCTTCACCTTGGCAGTCAGCATCACCGCCAAGAAGGAGGTTCTCCTGGACCAGCCTAGCAGGGAGGGTAGGTGCCAGGTGGGCAGCAGAGCCCCGTTTTTTTCTGAAGCTAGGGATAGTAGCTGGCTGAGCAGGGTCTGGTTTTAGGGGGTGGGGTAATCTGGGTCCATGCTTTAGGGAAACTTGCAATCACGTCCCCTCACCCCCAAGACACTTATTTAGCATGTTTTTTCCCTATGCATGTTCATATTTTATGAAGTTTGAGATCAAAACAACCTTAGGGAGAATACTTTATTAACCCCATTGTACTGATGAGGAAATTGAGAGCGAAAGAGAATACAAGTGAATTGCTTAATCGCTAGTAAGAGGTAAAGCCTGCATTTGACCCCAGGTTTGTCTCCTCTTGAAAGTACAGGCTCTTGCCCTACTGCTTCTCATAACATAATGAAAGTAATTAGTGACAACTTGTATTTGTCTAAGCCTACTTTACAGGTGACAGACATAGGCATGGAGAGGTTGAGTCACTAGCCCAAGGTCACACAGCTGATAAGTGGCAGTGCTGGGATTCAGGTTCAGGCTGGGCTGACTCAAGGCTTCTCTGCCCACACTGCCAACATGAGCGCTCCTCCCTGCCCTTCCAGATAGCTCAGTCCTCCCAGCAGCCCCTTGAGTGAGAGGTGTCAGGGACTCTGATCTTGGGGCTTTGCCTTGTGTTCTGGGACCCCCAGGCAGGAGATCCTGAGCTCTGTGTGCTTGTCCCCAGGATCCATATGGAGGGGTGGTGGGCTCCAGGTGGGCTGCTCTTCTGCCTTTGCTGAGGTATCAAGGGGCTCAGACACAGGCAGAGAGTGTGTCCTGGGCAGGGTTGCTCAGCTGCAAGTGTGAGTGTGCACATTGTGGCAGTGAATCTCATGTCACAGGAGGGGGCAGGACCACCCCATATGGAGGAAGGGGCAGCCCTTTCACTTCAGTAACCTAGCATCCTTGCTGAGCCCACCATTGTGCCAGCTCCCCACTCCTACCCTGCTCACACTGCTGCTTGTGCTGCCCGACCCCTCCCCTCCCTGCAGAGGAAAACAGTTCTGCCCCCAAGACCATCGTGTACCACCTCGATGAGGGCGTGTATGGACTCTTCAACTCAGTCCTGTTTGACAACATGTGCCCTAACCCCATCCTGCAGAAGGTGAGCCTGCCCCATATGGCCCTGTTTTCAATTGGGTATGTGTGTGTTTAAATAACATTTTTTGTGTGTTTTTATTTAATCTTTAAAAAGTTAAACATATCCATTGTAGAAAATAGACAAAAAAGATGAAGAAGGTTATTACCCATAACCCCACTACAGAGATAGACTCTTTGAACGTTAGATTTCTTTTCAGTTTTTTAAAAAAAGTTTAAAAAGCTTTTTTTTTCATGAAGTTGGGAACGTATTGTTTTGTAACTTACTTTTTTTCACTTATTATGGGGTGTAGCTCTTTCCGTGCCATTAACTAATCTTTGACAACATGCTTTTTGATGACTACATAGTATTTTAACCAATCTAACTCTAGTGGTTGGCCATTTGGTTTCCTGTTTTTGAGCACAATGAGTATATCTTGACATCCATCTCTGATCACTGCTCTGGGGTAAATTCCTAGAAGTAAAAGAAACTTCATCTTTAATGGGTGTTTTCATATTAACAACAGAACAGAAATAGACAAAACATTCCTCCCAGCCTGCGGAATCTAGCCCACGGCCTCCAGCCACTTGAATGGGCATCCTTAAGAAGGAAAAGAAAATCAGACACACTGCTATATTTTCATGTCTCCAAGCCTTTGTTAGTGCAGTCCCTCTTCCGGAAGGAAACCTAAGCGCCTGACCAGCACCTAGACCATCATGAGCACTCAGGGTGTTTTTGTTTTTCCCTCCCTTTCCCTCCTGTCTAGTTTTTCAAGGTCCAATCAGATGTCAGCCCTTCTTTGTAGCTTTCCCGCCCCTTATCTACTGTAGACAGAGGGAACCCCTCCTCCAGGCAGCCAGGCCCACGGCTTGATGAGTCCTCATTTCATAGTTGCCTTGTTAATGTGGTTACCCCAGCTTGTCTGAGTAAGCCTCCCTTACGTGCTCAGGAATTCACGTCTCTGCTGTGATGCCGAGCATTGCCTGCATTCCTGTGGTATCCCACATCCTGCTGCATGGAGAGAGGACCAGGCCTCGGCCAGGTTACACGGCAGGCAGCAGCTGCTTCCCAGTTACCATCCGCTCCAGTCCCCCTCTCCTTTCCAGTCCCCCTCTTCTTGTTGTGAGCTATTCCTGACCCACTCCCCATTCCCTTCAGCTCCTCCGACGAGCAGGACTATGGCCCCAGCCCACTACCACGCCGCACTCCAGGGTCTCTGTTTTGATTAATCTCCAGTTGGTATTCCTGACGCGGGCACCAGGATGTTACTGACCCTCTTTGCGGTCCGTGCTGCTCCTCCGCTGGATGATGCTGAGGTTTCCTCCTTCAGGCTGTCAACCACTTACCGAGTCCTGCCACGTGACCAGATCCAGGGTGGGGCACACAGTCTGGTGGTGGGGACAGACACTGTGTAGATGACAGCACACATCGTAAGTTAGCTACAGTTGTGCTGGGAGTGCGTCAGAGGGACCCAGCCTGGCTGGGGGTGTCTGTACCTTCTTCCTCAAGGAATGTCTCCCTCACCAGGTGTTATGGCAGCTTTGCACCCCTGCTCTTCACTCCCAGGGACTTTGATTTGGACCTCAGGCATAGAAAATTGTATTTAATACAATCTTGGTTCAAGGCATACTCCTCATCACTGGAGCATCCTTGGCCCTTTTTTATTTGTTTCTTTTTTAAAAAAAAAATTTAGGGGGCTGGGCTGGTGGCGTAGTGGTTAAGTTCATGCACTCCACTTTGGTGGCCCAGGACTTGAGGGCTCGGATCTCAGGCACTGACCTACATCACTCATCAAGCCATGCTGTGGCAGCGTCCCACGTACAAAAATGGGGGAAGACTGGTACAGATGTTAGCTCAGAGCCATTCTTCCTCAAGCAAAAAGAGGAGGACTGGCAACAGGTGTTGGCTCAGGGCCTAACTTCCTCACACACACACACAAAAAGTCAACAAATATTTGAGTACCCTCAGCATGCAGAGCACTATGCTGAGGCCTACAGAGGACAGTAGGTAGGAAAGAATTGTCTGTGCCTTAGAAATACAGACCTGCTGGGTAGAAACCTGTGTTTGTGTGTGTGTGTGTGTGTGTGTGTGTGTGTGAGATGAACAGACCTGCTGGGTAGAAACCTGTGTGTGTGTGTGTGTGTGTGTGTGTGTGTGTGTGTGTGTGAGAGGGGTACAGAAGCTACAACAGTGTCATGAGAAACGCACAGAACAAGTGTTATCGGAATTTTTTTCAAAAATATTTTAGTATGTATCTCTAAAAGAAAATGACTTAAAAAAATCACAATACCACCATCAAATTAAAAAATGAACAATTCCATAGTATCCCCATCATCCAGGCAGTGTTCAGACACCCCCAACTGCCTCATAAATGGTTTTTATAGTTGGTTTGCTGAAATCAGGAGTCAAAGAAAGTCTGCATATTGCATTGGGTTGATTTGTCTCTCAACCTATCAGTTTCCCCAACCTCTTTTTTTGTTGTTGTTGATGAAACTGAGTTGTTGGTCCTGTAGTTTCCTGCATTCTAGATTTTCCTGATGGTGAATTCCCTGGATTTTCCTTTGGTGCTGTTGAATATGTTTCTCCGTGCCTGGTATTTCTTTGAAACTAGGTAGTTAGATTTAATGCTTTCAATCGATTCCCAATCAGTTTTTGGATAAAATTCCTTCATGGTAAGTCGTGTCTTTGCTTTCTTTTTAGTGTAATAAGCATCTTAATCATTTTACTACCTCATCCCTCTGTCTCTTCCCATGCAAAGTAACCACTATTTTGACTCATGTGTTATCACTTTTTCACATAGTTTTTTTTATTGTAGTAAGAACACAACATGAGATCTACACTCATAACAGATTTTAAGTGTATAATACAGTATTATTGTCTATAGGCACAGTGTTGTACAGCAGATCTCTAGAACTTACTCATCTTGCATAACTGAAATTTTATATAATGATTAGCAATTCCTCCCCTCAGCCCCTGGCAACCACAACTCTATTCTTTGCTTCCATGAATTTGGCTGTTTTAGATACCTCATGTAAGTGGAATCATGCAGTATTTGTCCTTCTATGACTGGCTTATTTCAGTTAGCATAACGTCCTCAACATTCATCCATGTTGTTGCATATTGCAGGATTTCCTTCTTTTACAAGGCTGAATAATATTCCACTGTATGTATAGACCACATCTTCTTTATCTGTTCATCCACTGATGGACATTTAGGTTGTTTCCATGTCTTGGCAATTGTGAATAGTGCTGCAATGAACACGGGAGCGCTAATATCTCTCAGAGATCCTGATTTCAATTCTTTTGGATAAATACTCAGAAGTGGGATTGCTGGATCATATGGTAGTTCTATTTTTAATTTTTTGAGGAACTTCCGTACTGTTTTCCATAGTGGCTGCACCATCTTGCATTCTCACCAGCAGTGTACCAGGGTCCAATCTTCCACAACCTTGCCAACACGTATCGTCTTTTGTTTTTTTGATAATGGCCATCCTAACAGGTGTGAAGTGATATCTCATTGTGGTTTTGATTTGCATTTCTCTTATAATGAGTGACGTTGAGCATCTTTTCGTGTACCTGTTCACCATTTGTATGTCTTGTTTCATATAGTTTTATCACAGCCAAATCTATTCCTAAAATGTATTTATAATTTATTTCACTTGTTTTTTACTTTACAAAAAGGGTGTTTTAATGTATGTAACCTTTTTGGACTTTTTAAAAAACTTAGTGTCACAGTCTAAGATTCATTGACCCTGCTGCATGTCTCTAAGGTTCATTCATTTGACTTCTGTATAACACTCTATTGGTGAATAGGCTACAGTTTGTTCGTCCACTCGCCTCGCAAAGCATTTGGACTGTTTCTAGGTTTTTGCTACTGCAAATACTGCAGCTATGAATATTCTTGTTCATGTATCTGTGACACGTGAGCAAGGAGTGGAATCGCTGGGCATAGGGTATGTGAATGTTCAGCTTCATGAGATAGTGCCAGACTGTTTTCCAAAGTGGTTGCACTAATGACAATCCCACCAGCAGGGTATAAGAGACTGGGTGGGCCTACAATTTCTCCAACACTTGTATTGTAACACTTAAAAATTTTCCCAATTGAATGGATGTAAAATGGTATCTCGTGTCTTGGTTTGCATTTCCCTGATTACTAATGAAGTTGGATATCTCTTTGTATATGTATTGGACATACATGTTTCCTGTTCTTTCAGACACTCTCTAACCTTCCCTTCAGCTGCCGCCCTTCATGTCTGAACTTCTTCACCAAGTGGCCTGCACTCACTGCCCCTGCTCCCTCGGCTCCCATACACCCTTCAGACCTCTCCAGTCTGATCTCTGTCCCACGGCTCCACTGAAGATGTTCTTGAAAGTCACTTCCATGTTGCCAGCCCAGTGGTGGCTCTTCTGTATTCAGCAGCTGATCTTCCTCCAGCTTCATGCTCTTGGCTTCCATAACATCTTTGTGGGCTTTGCCTCCTCCTCTGCCGTTCCCACCTTGTCTCTCTGGCACGTTTTCCACTGCTCACCCTCTACATGTTGACTGTCTCAGGCCTCAGTCCAGGATCCTCTTCTCTATCTACATGCATTTCCTAGGTGAGTTCTTCCAGAGTGAGGCTTTAAATGTCTTCTGTCCTCTCATCATTCCCAAATTTATATCTCTATCCTGCCTGGACTGTATCCCTGAGCTCCAGGCTCATGTATCCAACTACCCACTTGACATTTCTACTGGGTGTGTCACAGGCATCTCAAATTTAACTTGCTCAGAACTGAACTCTTGATTTCCAACCCAAAACTTCTTCCTTCCTCCAGTCTTCTCTCTGTAAAAAGCACTGCCAGCTAGCCAACTGTTCATAATAAAAAACTTTGGCATTATTCTTGATTCTTGCTTTTCCTCTCTTCCCACATGCAGTCCACTTGCAATTCTTAAGTCTAATTCCAAAATACATTTGGAATCCATCTAATTTCTTCTCTGCCACCACTCTAATGCAAGCTACCATCACCTCCTTCCGGGGCTACTGCAGTAATCACTAAGTGGTCTTCTGGCCCCCACTCCTGGCTTCCTACTGTTTATTCTCCATACTGCAGACAAAGTTATCTTTAAAAAACCCAGAGATCATGTCCTTCCTCTGCTTAAAACCCTATGTGGCTTCCCTTTACTCTCAGAATAGAATCCAGACTCCTCACCATGGCTGGTGAGGCACCCGCCCATCTCTTCAGTCGCATCTCTCCCCACTACACCCCTCGCTCACCTGCTCCAGCCCTACCGGCCTCCTTTCTCTTCCTGGAACACCTAAGCTCTTACAGACCGAGGGACCTTTGTATTTGCTCTGCCCAGAGTGCTTTTCCACTTGCTCCTGAGGTGGGTGCCTTATTCTCTTCTGCTATGTCTCAGCTCAAATGTCACCTCTTCAGGGAGATGTTTCCTGACCCCTCTCTAAAGTGGGCTCGCCTCTCACCGTCAGATCATTTTGGCACCCTGTTTATTTTCTTCATAAGGCGTCAGAATCTGTAATTATCCTGTTTGTTTTTGTTTACTTGCTTACAGCCTGTCTTCCCCACTAGCATGTAGACTCTATGAGGGTACCACGTTGTCCAGTTTGTTCCCTGAGTTCCCAGCACCAGGGACTCAGTGCTGGGTACATAGGAGGGGAACTGGGAACACCAGGGAACACACTGGGAACACCAGTGCCTGGTACATAGGAAGTGCTTGAGAAATATTTATGGAATGAATGATGAATGAATGGATTGCCCACTATACTGTGAGCCCCTTGAGGGGAGAAACTGTTCATCTCTATTTCCCCAGTACGGGAGTTGGCACACAGTAGGTGCTTGGAAAATGTTGGATTGAATTAATTTTTAAAAATTATATAAACAACCTAAAATTTAAAGGAAAAAAAAAACCCCTCTGCAATCCTCAATCCTAATATAACTCTATTCATTTTTCCATACCGTCACTCCTTCTTTCGCCATACACCTAGTGTTACATGACTGCAAACGTCACATATAGATTGGGGGCGGCTAAAGTCATCGTGGGCTTAGTGTAGCAGGTGCTGTACTACGCACTTTACATGGCATTACTCTCTTAATCTTTATAAGAATCCTATAACCTGGATACTATTATCAGTCTCATTTTACAGATGAGAAAACCGAGGTATAGGAAGGTGAAGCAGTTTGCTCCAAGTCACACAGTTAATAAAGGGTAGAATTTTTTAACTGTGGACTGTGAGCCCCTCTAGGGTAAGCTTCATGTCTTATTCATCTTTGATTATCTGTGTGTTGCCAGAGAACAAGCTCTTAACTACTTTCGTATAAAATTATTGCCTCTCTATAAAATCGCTCCATCATTAGGCATTTGGACATTGCTAGTTTTTGGTTATTCTTATTCATGTTTCCATGAGTATTCTCTCTGCTTAGAATGCTCTTTGTTATTCTCTTTGCATGGCTGGTTCAATGTACATGCTTAAAGTGTATTCCCTTTTTAAAAACTATTTTCCTATGATGAGTCCCTGGAGTAGGATTATCAGGTAAAAAGATATGAGCATTTTTAGGCCTCTTGATCCATACTGCCAGACTGTTTTCCTCAGAGCTTGGATCAATATGTACTGTTACTAGTTGTGCTCGTTTCACAATAAGTTCACTAGCATTGCATGCTGTGACCTTTTTCTTGTTGGCTAATTTATCTGAAATGGTACACCTCAGTATTTCTTTCAGTTTTGTTTCTTTGACAAGGATAAAGCATTTTTTTGTTTATTGTTTTATTTCCTTTGATGTCAATGTCTTTAATATATCCTCTGTTCACTTAATTTGGGAGGTCTCTAAGTTTTTTCTTACAAATGAAGATGAGCTTGCATATGCATATGTGTGTGTATTTCATATAATATTTGACACATTTTTTTTCAATCTGTTGGTTTATTATTCTAGTCTTCTGATTCTTTGTTATTCCACAGAAGTTTCAAAATACTGTCATGTCTCTTAACCAAATGTGTTGCAATTAATACTAAGGAAATTTGTCCCTTTCTGCCTTTTGTGCTCTGAGGGTTATAGATTACCTTTATTTTATACATAAGTTTTTCCTATAGAAATAGAATGTTTATTGGAGAAAATTTAGCACAAATGGTAAAATAAAATAATCCACCGATGCCACCATTCAGAGATGACTTTTGTTAAAATTTACTTTGATTCCTTTTTTTTAAGTGTCATAGTGCACATTGTTTTTAACTTAAAAAAAACTTAAATATTGTAAGATATAGCTTTCTTTAAATACTGATATGTTAGGTGGAATTCTTATCTATAAACATTTTAAATGTTCACTGAGTGGTCTAAAATGACATATATTTAGGGTATAAATATGCAGTTCATAAATGTGTATTAGTACTTCATAAATGCAAGGTATAGGTGGGTGTGAGGAGGAACCCCGAGGGGGCAAGTACCATGGGAGTTTTGCAAGAATCTTGGGAAGCAAAGTTCAGGGTACAAGCTTCCGTCACCCTAGTCCATACGGAGAGACCCTCCCTCTGTTGCCAAGATTGGGCTTTCTTCCTCCCCATTGTATTTTATTCTAGTTATTTATGGTTAAAAGTGTGACTCTGTCTGGAATGTACTGCAATAGCACTTGTCAAGTGTGGGTCTGGTTAGTTCTTGTCTTAAAAATTCTTAAGTAATACTGTCTGACCCTTTTTTGTTTTATTTCTGCTTTGCCATACTGTACGTTAGTTTTCTTTTTTTGCAACTCTCTCTAGTCTTTATCCTGTCCTTTTGATTATTTTTTTCTTTGCTCAGCCTATTCCACACTGTTTTGACAACAGCTTTGTGCTGTGTTTAGAAAATTGGTAGGGTGCCTTCTATTTCCAGCAATGTGGTAGTCTAGATACTCTGAACAGCCTCCCCACTGACAACAAAGAAAATTGTATCCTGACTTATAAGAATGCAGGGAATCTTCAGAGGTCAAAAATTAAGTGAAAGTGGGAATCTTCATTTCACTAGAGTAAATGCAAGTCAACCCACCAGCCAGAGGGATCCTTTTAAAATGTAAGTCAAGGGGCCAGCCCAGTGGCGTAGTGGTTAAGTTTGTGCACTCTGCTTCAGCGGCCCGGGGTTCGTCGGTTCGGATCCCGGGCACGGGCCTACACACTGCTCATTAAGCCATGCTGTGGTGGCATCCTATATACAAAATAGAGGAAGATGGGCACAGATGTTAGCTCAGGGCTAATCTTCCTCAGCAAAAAGAGGAAGACTGGCAATGGATGTTAGCTGAGGGCCAATCTTCCTCACCAAAAAAAAAAAAATTAAAAAAAATTAAATGTAGGTCAAATCGTGTCTCTCCTCACCTACAACCCTGCTCTGGCTCCTGTCTCACTCCAACTTAAAGCCAAAGTCCTTACGGTGGCTTCCAAGGCCCTTTGTGATCAGTCCCTGCTTCCTCTCTGACCTCATCCCTCACCACTCTCCCTCTTGCTCATTTCACTCCAATCACACCAGCCTCCTTGCAGTTCCTTCAACTCACCAGGCACCTTCCTGCCTTAGCACCTTTGCACTGGCTTTTCCCTCTGCCTGGATCACTTTTCTTCCAGGTACCACACTGCTTCACTCCTTCACCTCCTTTAGGTCTTTGCTCAGAGGTCACCTCCTCAATGAGGGCTACCCTGACAACTTGTACTTATTTAATACTGCAACCTATCCCTCCTCTTGCTCTATTTTTTCTTTTATTTGGTAGCACTTATTACCTTCTAACATACTATACAATTTACTTCTTTATTTTGTTGTTTGCCTCCCTCCTGCTAGACTATAAACCCCATGAGCACACTAGTGTGTCCCAAGCACCTACAACAGTGACTGTTCAAATATGTGTTAAATGAATCAACTAATCCAGAGAGAAAACCTAACTCTGAAACTGGATTTCTCTCTGGGGGTGTATACTGAATCCTTGTAGCACTGATCTTCAGTTTTGATATCTGTGTGTGTTCCTAGAGACTAGTCAAGATGGAGAATCTGATGGGATCCCTGACCTAAAGCTGGGAACCCCCCAGAAGTACATCACCATTAGTGTAAGAGTAAACTAGAAAAAAATCCTGTCCCACAGAGGCGGATAGCAAGAAAACTTGTCTGTTTTGCTCTTGTTAGTGGTTGGAAAAGGGCAAAAAATTGAGAATTTGCAACCATAAGCCAGGATTTTCTTGTTTTTTTTGCCCACATTCACATTAACTATGTGGTCTGAAAAACCTCAAGCCTAGAATTTATTTTATCTTGCAGAAGCAAACACAAATTCTCTCTGGAGGAGGAATCTTCAACCTAGCCTTTTAATAATTCTCACAGATAAAGTTCCAGGGTACATGAGCTCACAGTCAAAAATCACAAAACACAAAGAAACAAGTCACCATGAGGGGAACCAGCAGAAGCAATAGATAGCAGAATCAGACCTGCAATTACTTCATGTATTGGAATTATCAGATGCTAAAAAAAACAAAAAATATTTACAATGTTTAAAGAAATAAGAAATTGAAAATATGACCAAAGAATAAGGAAATAGAAAAATATGAACTAGCAGATTTTAAAAAGGACTAAATAGAACTTCTAGAAGTGAAAAATATGAAAATTGAAATTATTCACAGGATAAGCCAGATATTAGAGACAGCTGAAGAGAGAATTAGAGAAGAGGAAGATAGAGCTGAAGAAACTATGCAAATATAGCACAGAGAGACAGAGAAAATAAGAAAGACAAAGGAAGTGACTGATAGAGTGAGAGGGCATAATGTCTAATCATAGTTTCAGAAAGAGATTGTATCAGAATACAGAACTATACTAGTAATTTGAACAGGAAAATTTTAATATAAAGAATTGCTAACTTTAAAGATATTTAATTACTAAAAGGGGTAAAAGCAGTTATTACCCCTGGTAAGGAAGAGTGAATAAGGAAGCAACTTAGAGGAGGGCTCCTCCCTCCAAGGCTGAGATAGAAACCTTTGAGGATAGGCAGTGACTATCATAGGGACATGCAGCCTACCAGTGGCAAAGAAACTTTCAGAGGGTGCCCGCCACAACTGAATCACAGGAGCAGCCTGTTGCTGAGTGGAGGGGAAGCTTGCTGGAAGGTGCGGGCCAAGGCTGAACTGTGAGTGCCACTGAGATGAATGCTACCAGACCCTCATACACTGAGCCATAGGTGGCCACACAGGAAACAGCAAGCTAGAAGAGGGAAAAGTCCCTTTTTCCTGACCTGTCCTTGCAGTGTCTATCTAGCAACCTCTACTGACAAAGCCTAACACAGAACTAGCTGCCAAAGAAGAACTATCTAGCTCCAGTATCACAAAGGAGAGCAAAGAAGGGTAGATTTGGAGCTAAGAGGTAAAAAAATTAGTAACTGGCAGAGAGTTAACAGAGACAATGGGAGAGAGGAACACCTGTTTTCAGATTCAGGAAACCCAACAAATCCCAAGTACATTACCTGAAAAGAAATCCACACCTAGACAATGTATCAGTGAAGCTGAATACCAAAGACAAAGAGAAGCTCTAAAAACTAGTGAGAGAAATGAGACAGACAGAAGAATACCTGTAGAAGAATGATCGACTTACAGTTTATTTTTCTCACATAACAATGGAAGGCAGAAGATAGTGGAATAATGGCTTCAATATATCAACCTAGAGTTTTATATCCAGAAAAATTGTTTTTCAAGAATGAGTATGAAGTCTAGGCATTTTCCACCAAGCAAATACTGAGAGACATATTCACTAAAGAAAATTCTAAAGGATATGTTTCAGGCATAAGGAAAATGATTCCAGATAGATGGTTTGAGTTGCAAGAAGGAATGGTGAGCAAAGATAGGTAAATATGTTGGTAAATCCAAAGAATTATTGTCACCGCCACCACCACCAATAACAATAACATCTAATTTGTGGGGTTTAAAAACAGGTTTTAGTTATGATTAGGTTCAACTGTGAGTAGCAGATCCCAAATTCCATGACTTGAACAAGATATTGAGGTTGATTTCACTCTCATGCAAATGTCTGGATTCAGGCAATTCAGAGCTGGTGTAGTGGTTTCATAGTCACATGGAACCATATGGCTTCCAGTTGTACTATTTCTAGGTGTTGCCCCCATCTTAGTAGGTACAAATTGAAGCCCCAGCTATTATAGGAAAGAAGAGGTGAAGTCCATGTGCCAGTTGTCTTTTAAGGAAATTTCCCGAAAGTAGCCACATAATACTTATGCTTCTATCCCGTGGCCATAACTAAGATCTTAGTCCCATGGCCATAACTGCCTGCAAGGAAAATTGGGAAATGTAGTCTTTATCCTGGGTGGACATATGTCCAGCAAAAATTGAGGGTTTGAATTGTTGGGGTGGTCAACTAGCATCTTCTGCCATAAATAAGACAGAATAAAACACTGGAGAGCAATAGACTGTAAGTTGGGAAGTACAGAGACCAAGCTGGTGTTCTAAGGTCTTGAATTGTTTGAGAGGAAGGTAAAGATATTGATTAATTTTAGACTTCAAGTTAGGAATGCATGTTAAAATGTAAATGTCTGGAGTAACGACTAAAATAGTAGAAGTAGATTATATAACTTCTAACAGTGAGTTTATTTTAATTGATTTAATTTGGACAGCAGCATAAAAAATAGACCAGCAAAACATAGTTGAGAGCACAGAAAAGACCCACACATATCTGGAAAGTTGATTTTTGATGGGGCTTGCAAAGCAGATCATTAGGGATTGTTTGATATATGATACTAGGACACCTGATGGTCCATATGCACAAGTGAAATTGGATCCCTATCTCACGCCATACATGAATATAAATTCCAGAAACCAATACAGGAGAATATTTGTTTGACTTTGAGATAGGGAAGAAGAGTGAAGAATGTCTTAAAAACCAAGAAGGAAAAGACTGATGTTTGTTTACATTAAAATGAAGAGGTTCTGTTCATCTCTTAGTGAAAGTAAAGAGGCAATCACAAACTGGGAGAAAAATATTGAAACACATATATAATTGATAAGAGATTAGCCAACAGAATATATGAGGATTCTTAAAAAAGAAACAGAGATGGGCCGGCCCAGTGGCGTAGCAGTTAAGCACGCACACTCCGCTTCAGCCGCCTGGGGTTCGCAGGTTCAGATCCCTGGCGCACACTGACGCACCGCTTGTCAAGCCATGCTGTGGCAGCATCCTATATAAAGTAGAGGAAGATGGGCACAGATGTTAGCCCAGGACCAATCTTCCTCAGCAAAAAGAGGAGGATTGGCATCAGATATTAGCTCAGGGCTGATCTTCCTCACAAAAAAAAAGAAAAGAGAAAAGAAACAGAGACAAATAAGAATCTTAAGAAAATAAGAAAAAAAACAATGTGAAGTAGAAAGCAATCGAAATATGGGTAGAAGACTTTAACAGGCAGTCCACAGAAGAGGAAAACCAAACAAAATGAAAAGTTACTCAACCTCACTGGTAATCAAGGAAATTCAAATAAAGACAAGATACCACTTTCTACTGATTAGATTAGAAAAAAATTGAAAAGCATGATAACATCAAGTGTTTGTGAGGATGTACAGTAGTTGGATCTCTTAGACATTGCTGGTGGGTGTTGGTATTTCCACTTTGGGAAACAAGTTGGTATTATTCAGATAAAGTTAGACATGTGTAGATCCTCCCTCCAAGCAAGTTCCCAAGTATATATTGTAAAGAAACTCTTGGCGTGTGTTTGAGATGTATCAGAATGTTCACAGGGGAAATTTTTATAAAATAAAACATTGGAAACAACGTTAATGTTGTCTTAATGCAGGGTAATAGATAAATTACAGCGTATTCCATACAATGAATTCCGCAGATGCAGCATATTGTGAATTATGACTATATGCATCAGTTGGATGAGTCTTGGGAATGTAAGTTTCAACAAAACATAAGAGCAAGCTGCAGAGATTTCATACTCTATAATCCCATTTATATAAGTTTCAAAAGTGTGCAAAACTAAATACTATATTGTTTAGAGTTAGGTATATTTATGGAAAACAGTAAAACAAGAGAATAATGAAAACAAAATTTAGCATAATGGTTACCTCTGGAGAGGGAAGGGGAAGAGGCATGTCATTGGGGTGGGCCACACAGGGATTTTCAAAGACATTGGAAATTTTATATTTCTTTAGCTGGATGGTGGGTCCACAGATATTAATTTTATTGTTATTCTTTGTATCTTACACGATTCAAACATTCTTTTGCATGAATTAGTTAAAAATTGAGACTGTCATTATTGCTTATTAATATTCTTTGATAGGCTCAGGTTTATTCTTTTATTGCATTATTTCTAACATTTAGGAACATATCTTGGGGATTTTAATTAGTAATAGCTTATTTAATCTATTCATTAAATTGGGGAGAATTCTCTTTTTTGCTTTACTAAGTTTTTCCAGCTAGGAGAGGGTAAAACTGTTGCCTTTTCTTTTTCCCATTAAGGTTTTATTATTTTCTTTGAATATGTATTATTGTGGCCCAAGTACATGAAATGAAAGCATTCCTGTTGTGAGTGGAAACAGTCCCCTGTATTTTAGAGCTAAGAGACTGGCTTGTACATTGAAACTCACTCATTTCCTCTAATAACTCCCTCCCTCCCCTTTGGATTTTCCAGGTGGGCAAATGTTAACTGCAACATGATATTTTATTTCTGTATTTTCTATATATTACACCTTTTTGTTTCTTTTTTTCCTAATAGCTATTGCCAGCATTTCTCATGATATATAAAATAGGAGTGGTGACAGAAAGCTTCAGACTTGGAGTCAGAAGAATTGAGTTCGAGTACTGACTTTGCCATATAGTAGCTGAGTCACATTAGGCAAGTTACTTAATCTCTCTGAGCCTTGCTTCATTTCTTCATCTGGAAAATGAGGGGGTGAACGTTAATTACTAAGGTTGCTTCTGGTTCTGAGATGAGGCCATTCTAGGGTACCTCCATTAAGTTTGAGTTGGTGCCTTATTTTAAATAGTCTCTCTTCATTGTGGGGTTTGGTTTTGTCTGCAGTTTTAATCAAGAACAGATGCCACGGGCTACCGCATGCCATGTTGAAATGTATTGGGAAAATTACACTTGAACTGTAGATCTTTATTTTCCATATGATGACGAATCCGGTGATCGACTTGCTTATATCACCCCTGCCTTCCATTTAGAGATAAATTATCTGACCATTGGAGGTGATTCTTTGAATATGAGGTGGATTTGGTTAGCTAAGGTTTCATTCTGGATTTCTGACTGTATGTTCACAAGTAAGATTTTGACCATAGGTTTTTGTTCTTTTTTTCCTTTTTGTGTGCTGCCCTTGTTCATTCCATTTTTTTCTTTTTAAAATATGTTTGTACACATTATGTAGTATAGGAATTATTGATTTATTCTTTAAAAGTTGGGGAATTATTTAAGGACTTCATCAGAGCCATGTCCCATTTTAAATGTTTGCCCTGTTTCTTCTATGGATCCACTCATGTATTGGGCCTCTGTGAGAAAGGCAGCCAGTCGGTGCAGCTAGGAGGCCCCTGGTCTGGGACCACTCAGAGTTCTGCTACCAACTCCCTCCAGAACCTGGAGCAGGTCACTTCCTCCCTCTGTCTTCTCATCTGTAAAATGTGAATTGCAACTACCTCCCAGGTGAGGCGTGAAGTAGTGATGGGCATGCTTTGTAAACCAGGAAGCCCCTGTCCTCTCTCGTGGGGGAGCTGGTAGCAGACTGGGCGTCTTATATTGTTACAGGTGCTTGTCCATTTCCACTCAGTTTTTGGACTCGTAAACAGAGCTGAGACTCACAAGCTTGTCACCACATGCTTTTGGAATATTTATTTTGGATATTCCTTTTTTTAAAAAAAAATAATGGCTTTAAATAGTAAAAGGGTAGCTTTGCATTATTTTCTGTGAAGTTTTAAAATCTTTTTTTTCCACTGATTTTTTTATTTATACCACTAATAAGAAGTGAGAGAACCCTAACATAACTTAAGGGTGCCTTTTCTTTTTACTTTATTATGGAAGAACCTTTGAAACCTATTTTCTCAAGGATCCTCGTGGATACATTTTGTATAGCATCCCACCCCCCCACCTGATCTTTAAAAGTTACTTTAATGTTTTTAACAATGAAGATAATTCAGAGCAATTGAGATTAATTTTATTCATTAACAGAAAGCTTGTAAACAAGAATGTTCAGTCATGTGAACACAGATATACTTGCTGGTCTCCCCTTTCTAGAATGGGGCTTCATGAGCACAGGACTTTGTTTCTTTGTGTTCACTGCTGCATCCCTGGCTCCTGATCAGTGCCTGGCACATAATAGGTGCTCAGTAAGTGTTAGCTGAATGAATGAATGAATGAATGCAGGATAGTTCTCATTCTTGATTTTAATACTGTGTGCATGTTTTTCTTTATTAATGAGACTAATGGCTTATTAACTTTTTGTCAAACATTTGAATATTATTTCTGCTTATGAAATCTGTGACTTTTCTTTCTCAATTTTACTCATTCCTGGTGCTGGTAAGGTATTGAAACACCTTTCCATTTTCCTCTATTGGTCTTCTCCACTGCCTTGTTCTAGGCTCTTTGGATGGCTTCTATATTCCCTCCCTCCCCCTCTCCTTCCCTCCCTCCTTCCTCCTTTCCCTCCTTCCTTCCTTTCTTCTCCTTCTCGTCACTCATGTATTTCTCATTCATTTAAAAGATATTATTCAGAAAAGCACCTACTGTGTGCTAGACTGCTAGGCATGGAGGAGATGGGGGTGAACAAGATGGTCATGAACTCTGGGCTCATGGAATTTATAGTCTGACAGGGAAGACAGGCCTGAGCACATACATTTCACAAACACCTAATTATAAATTATGGTAAATGCTATGAAGGCAAAGCTTGGGGAGCATGGAGCTTTAGGAAAGGCTTCCATGAGGCTGTTTTAGCTGAGATCTAAAGGGACACTAGGAGTTGGCAGGTTTGGGGCCTCAGGGAACAGCACAGGGGGAGACTGGGGGTGGGGGAAGGGAAGCGGGTTCAGGGGAGCCCAGAGCACCTGGTGTGCCTGGAACACAGTAGGTGCAGCGGAGGGTAGAGTGAGGGGCCTCCGAGGGCACAGTCAGGATTCGCTCATGTCCATCTTTCGGTCATGACTCCTCCTCGAGCACCTGCCTGGCAGGATCCCTACACTGTGACAAATTGCACTGGTATCTTGGTTGTCTGCAAATGGTCTGTGTTACAGATTTCTTTTCAGGATTTGGAAGTCATTTAAGAAAAAATTTAAAATTTTATGTAATTGGTAGTTGTGTCTTTGGGCAAGTTACTTAACCTCTCAGAGCCTCAGTTTCCCCGAAATGGGAGGAATTATGTCTACCCTGTGGAGTCCTCTGTGACCTCTGCCAGGTCACTTTGTGATTGTCTGCTGGAGGCCCGTCTTCCTCACCAGACTGAGAGCCTGAGGGAGGGTGGTTCTAACTCCCCTGTGTACCTCTGGCTCCTGTGACCGGGCCTGGCACAGAATGAGAGGATCAGGGAGGCCTTCATAGAAGAGGGAGCCCCAGGGCCAGGCCCAGAGTACAAGCTGGATTTGAGGAAGGGGGAAGGGCTGTGGAGGTGTGGACATACCCAGGGTCTGGAAAGTGGCAGATATGCCAGTGAAGGCCGAAGCCGAGAGGTGATACCAACAACAATATTAATAATAATGAGAACGCTAACTTACTGAGCCCTAGCCATGTGCCAGACACTGTTCTAAATGCTCTACCTGTACTCATTTATCCTTTCAGTAATGCTAAGAGGAAGGTACTATAATTATTCCCATTTTACAAATGAGCAAACCAAGGCCCAGAGGGATTAAGTACCTTGCCCAAGGTCACACAGCTAGCAAGTGTTGGAGCCTGGATTCAAGACCAAGCATTGTGGCTTCAGACTGTAAGAGGCAATGAATGCAGACAAGTGGGAGGCCCTTAAATGCCAGCCTAGGAGACCCATCCAGTCTTTATCCTATTGGCTCTGGAGCCGTGGAAGGCTTTTGAGGGAGCACAGTGCTAAGGCTGTACACAGAATGCCCAGGAAAGCTGAATGTGGCCATCCCTCTCTCCTGCAGAAACCATCCACGGAGCAGCCCCTGTACAGCAGCAGCCTGTGGGGCCCAGCGGTCGATGGCTGTGATTGCATAGCTGAGGGCCTGTGGCTGCCGCCACTACACGTAGGGGACTGGCTAGTCTTTGAGAACATGGGCGCCTACACTGTGGGCATGGGTTCCCACCTCGGGGGGACCCAGACCTGCCGCGTCACCTATGCCATGTCTCGGTTGGCCTGGTAAGGGGGCCCTGCTGGGAAATGGAGGAGGGGAGGAGAAGGGAACAGGCTGGGCAGATGCAGTGAGGGAAACCTGCTTCTGTGTAATTCGATTTGACAAGTAGCTCTTGGCTGCTGATTCCAAGTCAGGCCTGTACTGGGCACCTGGCTGTGGCCATGAACGAGACTGAGCTTCCCTTGAGGAGCTCAGAGCCGTGTGAGACACAGAGGGGCAGATAGGCGCTCCTGATAATACTGGGTGGTGGGGGTGGGCTGTGGAAGCTTACAGCCCTCCCTGAGGCCCAGACCTGCCTCTCTGAGGAAGGAAGGAGGAAGTCGAGCCTGGTGGATGAGTGGGAGCGAGGCAGTAGGAGGTGGGAGGGGGTGGGAGGGGGTTCCAGGCAGAAGGAACAGGGAGCAAGCATGCTGCCTTCAAGAAAACTACATGAGGCTGGTCGTGGCTGGAGAGAGAGCAGGGCTGGATCTGGGAAGGGCTTTGGAGGCCGTGTGAAGGGCTTTGAGCTGCAGGAAGCACGGACTGGTTTGAAGCAGGGGAGTGACATGTCTGATCTGGATTTTAGAGGACCACTCTAGCTACTGTGTGGAATGAGGGAGGACAAGGGCAGATGTGGACAGAGCTGACCAGTCTGGTGGCTGCTCTGTGACCTGGGAAAGACTTGCCTGCTCGCTGAGCCTGTGTCTTCCCATCTAGAAAATGAGGATAACACTCGCCCTGCGAGCCTCACCGGGCTAGCGTTGAGACCCAGTGAGGCGAGAGGTGCACCGGACAGAAACAAAGTCACGTTTGTTGAACCCTCTGTCAGGCATCTCATGATTATTTCCCTCCACCCACACAAAACTCTGTGGGATCAATGTTATCACAGAGAGGTCACTTGCTTGAGGTCACACAGCTGGTCAGTGGTGAAGAGCCCCATTTGGGGGCTGGGGAGATGGCTGCGGAGCGCAGGAGCAGTTGGGAGGGGCTTCTGTGCTGGGCCCTCAGGAGTGAGTACAGCCTGTGTCCTGAGGCCCGCCCAGGAGCAATGCTACCAAACCCCAGGCCCGACGGGGCTCAGTGTCAGTCTCATTTCGTTCATCAGGTCAACACACCTTTGCTGTTTCTACTCCCTGCCGGGGTGCGGGACAGGCTGATGCGGCCATTTCGACATCAGGGGGGTTTTGACAAGGCCTAAAGAACAAACTTAAAAAAAACAATCACCGTGCAGGCGTCCTTATCCCTTCCTGGGTCCGGCATCAGCAGACACAGCAGAGGAGGGTGCAGGGAGTCGGTTACACCCATTACTAGGAACCACACGTTCTGATGAACTGAAATGGCCATGTCAAAAAATTCCGCATATCAAAGGAGCCGTGTCAGAACGTGCTGCATCAGAGCCTGGCTCTGTGCCGGGTCCTGGGGGTACAAGAGCATCTAAGACTGTGGGGTGAGCCGAGGCACAGACCTGCACACACAGACACTGGCATAGAGAGTGGAAAGGTCACTGGGGAGGGAGGGACAGCGCGTGGGGGAGGGGTGGCCAGGCTGCTTCTCAGGAGGCACCACCTGATGGGTAAGGAGGGATTAGCCAGGCACAGGAGGGCCAGGCAAGCCGACAGGTGGGTGGTCCGGGCTGAGAGGTGTGGGGGCTTGAAAGAGTCCAGTTCATTCAAAGAATTGCAGGTAGCTCTGGCTGGCTGGAGTGGCATGTGGGGAAGACTGGATCAAGAAGGACCTTGGAGGCCCAGATTGGACTTGATCTTGAAGGCAGTAAGGATCCATGGAGGGGTTCTAAGAAACTGGAGCAGCTCATTTTGAAAGATAAGGAGACAGACAGAGGGCGCTTGGCCTGGAGAGCCTTCCACCGGAAGGGAACAGCCTGACTGGGCTCTGTGCAAAGACACTGACTACTGACTTGCTGTCGAATTGTTCACATCAGCAAAGAGGGAGGCCTTCCTGCAGGTGGGGGACTGGAAAGGGCAGGGAGAGACTGAGAGCAGAGGGAAGCCGCTGGAGACTCAAGGGCAGAGATTTACCTTTTGGAAGAGATGAGCCTGGGCTAGAAATGTCTGCAGGAGGCAGGAGCAGATCAGGGAAACTGCAATCCTGGCTAGAGACAGTGGCAGCAGTGGGAGTGGAGAGAAGTGGGCACCTGTGAGGATGTTCAGGAGCTGCGCTTGGCAAGGATCTGCTGGGTATGGGAACAAGATTTCCAGCTTGTAGCTAGAGCAGCTGATCAGACAGTGGAGCCATTTATTAAGATGGGCAGGTAGGAGGAGAAACAGTTTGTAGGATTTTTTGAGGAGGGCAGGAAATGATTTTTTTTTTTTTAAGTCCTAAGCCTGGGGTATGGAGAATGTGGACTTTGGAGTAAGAGAGTTGGGTTGAATCCTAGTTCTACAACCTTTCAGGGATGTGACTTTGGGCAGCTCACTTCTCTCTGAGTCTCAATTTTCTCATCAGTAAAATGGGGGTGACAATGCTGCCCTTTCAGGATTCTGGGAGGATGCAATTAGATAATGTAAGTCAAGAGCCTGGCACAATGTCTGCCATGGAGTAAGTGCTCCATAAATGTGGGTTCCTTTCCCTTGTGGGGTGGACTATAGGGGAGAAGAGAGCGGGGTGGAAGAGGGGTCAGCAGGCCTTCCCCCGTTCCTGTCTTGGGCTGGGCTCTGGGGCTCAGGTGAGAACTTCCGGATTGGGAGCCCCCGGCCTGCAGGCCCCATGCTGGCTGCTTTCTGTGCCCCTCTCTCACCTGCAGGGAAGCGCTTCGAGGGCATCTGCTGCCTGCAGAACAGGATGAGGACACCGAGGGCGTGTGCAAGCCTCTGTCCTGTGGCTGGGAGATCACAGACACCTTGTGTGTGGGCCCTGTCTTCACCCCGGCGAGCATCATGTGAGCCGGCCCCGTTCTCCCCCCCAACCCTGAGAACCCCAGTGGGGCCGCAGCGATGCCTCTGGGAGAGGTGGGCAAGGCGGCAAGCAGGGGCACCCTCTGGCCAGGACTCTGGTGCTCACTCTGCCGCCCCCCATGCTCCACCTGTAGTGTTTCTGCCCTGTAAATAGGACCAGTCTTACCTCGCTGTAGTTCAAGTATGCAACATAAATCCTGTCCCTTCCAGCTGTGTCTGCGTCCTCTGCAGCGGAAAGGGCCTGGTCAGCCAGGTATGGGAGTGTTCTTGGGGTCTCCCTTGGTCTCCTTCTCACCTTTGTAAATATGAAGCAAATAAATATTTAGGCTTTTTAATACTCCAGTGGAATCTGGCAGTTCAATTCACAAGGCAGCCTCGGGTAGGCCAGGGGCAAGACTTTCCAGCCTACACTGATGACACTATGCCCTCTGCTTCAGTCCTGACCCAGCCACAGTGTGGGCATCTCCGAGCACTGGTACTCAGCTTCTCTGACTCACCTCTCTCCTCTCCACAGGCCTCCATGCCTGGCATCATGGGGAAGGGGGAGCTGCCAGGGGTTTAGGTGGGGGTCAGAGTTGCCTCTCTTCAGCCTTGGAGCTGCAGCTCATGACTGGTGAGGGGCCTCTCTGTGAACCCAACCCCCAGCCTAAGGCCTGGGCCAAGTGGGGGCAGTCGAGTATTTGACACAGCTTTGGAAATTTATACCAAAGATGAAGAGCAAAGAGATGGGTGTCGGGGAGGTTTTGAGGTTTTGAGGGCCTGACTCTCCTTGCAGGCCCAGGAGGCAGTGAGAGTAGTGCAAATACATGGTGGCAGGTGGTTGGCGACTGTCAGAACAGGGTTGGCCATAGAGTCTTGCCATGTCCAGTGCCAAGGGCCACAATGCTCATGTCTCTCGGACTGGCAGTTCTTTGTCAGGACAAAGGCTTCTGCACACTGCCAGGGTTCCAAGCTACACGCCTGGGTGTGTGAGCTGCCCAGCAAAGGAGTTCAGATTTTAGAGTTCCCCCAGCTGTTACAGGGGACCTGAAAGATTTTTCTTCTGCAGTTTAAAAACATTGATATATAATTCACATGCCTTAAAATTCACTCTTTCAAAGTATAGAATTCAGTGGTTTTTACTATATTCATAGAGTTTGTGAAGCCGTCACCACTCTCTAATTCTAGAACGTGTTCATCACCTCAAAAAGAAACCCCGCACCCATTAGCAGTTATTCCTTTTCCCTTTCCCTCAGCCCCTGGCAACCACTAATCTACTTTCCATCTCTGTGGATCTGCCTGTTTTGGACATTTCATTGTGATTGTTTTTATATCTTCACTTGAGCCTCTCTCTGGGTAAGCCTGGTACAATGTGCATTTTTTCCCCATACCACCAAGCAATTCTCTGAAACCAGCTGGGTGTCCTACAATTCAACTCAATTCTGACACTATCTATCCAGAGATAGCTTCAGATCCCACAGGTTAAGGGCTCAGTCCTACAAGACTGTCCCCCCTTCCCTCAACTTCAGATGCCAATCACCAAGTCCAGTTTGTCACCTGTGCTTCTGACCAACTGGCTAGAGATTGGAGGTTCCAACAGCCCCCTCCTTGGTTCAATTAATTTGCTAGAGTGGCTCACAGAACTCAGAGAAACATTTTACTTACTATATTACTGGTTTATTACAAAAGGACATAACTCAGGAACAGCCAGGAGGAAGTGATGCAGAAGGCAAGGTATGGAGAAGGGGCATGGCGCTTCCAAGCCCTCTCTGAGCGTGCCACTCTCCCCATACCTCCATGTGTTCACCAACCCAGAAGCTCTCTGAATCTTGTCCTTTTGGGTTTTTATAGAGGCTTCATTACACAGGCATGATTGATTAAATCATTGGCCATTGGTGATTGAACTCAATCTCCAGTTCCTCTCCCCTCCCGGGAGGTTGAGGAGTGGGACATAACAAATGACACCTTTATCACTCTCATCACTTAGGAAATTCCAAGGATTTTAGGAGGTCTGTGCCAGGAACGGAGATGAAGACGAAATATGTATTTCTTGTTATAAGTCACAACATCACATCTGGCCATCCTGTTTCAGTATCTCAGCCAAGCCTAGGTCCTGCACGTGGCTTTGTGGTCATCTAACGAGGCAACATATTCTGAGTGAACTAGGCGCTTGCCAAAAGCAGACATATCTCCCTTTTCCAGGCTGGGCCTAGTTTTTGATACTTTGACAATGAATAGGCTGAAAGCTCAGGACACCAAGGGACTCAGAGAGCAATCACAAAGGGTTACTCTACTGCCCTTTGTTATCCATCCAAAGCCACATTTTACATATTACCATGCTGGGCTCAGCCCTCCATCTATGAGACAATTTCTGGGACTTTTTCCGTTTCCATGCTGAAGCAGATCTAGACCCATTCATGCCTTTTTTTCGGCGGGGGGTGGGGTGGGGTGGGGGTGGGTGTGGGGGCAGGTAGTAAACACAAGTTTTTCTGCTGGAACCAGGCATCTGTTTCCAAAGGTGGCAGGCACCCTCTGAAGACAGCTGGCTGCAGTGAGATCCAGGCCTAACTCATTACCTTGTTTGAAGCAGGTTCACTAGGGAAAGTCCTCTGTGGCTCTTAGTGACAGCAGCTGGCATGGAGTTTGAACATATTTCTCACTGCAGCCTATATGCTTCTGCTTCTGGAGCAGACACATGACAGGATCTTTGAGAAGATAATTGAAAGTATATTCAAAAGGGGCAGAGGGAAGAGATCTGGTGTGCTGATGGTAGCATGCACTTCCTTCATCCCCCAGGCTGGTTAAGGCGAGCCAAGCCAGGGAGCCTGACGGGAGTCTGAGACACACAAGTTGTCATCTCCGTCCACCCCTGCTCAAGAGGGAGATGCTGGCTCTCTGGGTGTCATCCCTCCACTAGGAAACCCACCTGCCCAAGCCAGCTCATTCCAGCTATAAAGGGACCATAGGGGAAGCAACAGGATGGGAGTTCCCCCTCAACCCTTCACTCCATTTTAAACCCTCTTCCTGGCACCTCTGGGATGAGCAGCTAAACCCATGTAAATTCAACCAGAAAAATTATCCAATATAGCTTCCTAGCAGTGAGAGGGATCTTGCTGAAACATGAATCCATCCTTGTCAGTCCTCTGCTGAAAACCCTTCAGTTGATTCCCGTTGTGATGCCCATAAAAGCTAAATTGCCTGAGACCTCTGCCCACCTCTCCAATCTCATCTCACGCCACTCGCCACTCGTTTCTGACTGTGCTCCAGCCTATTGGCCTCTTTTCAGTTCCCCACATTTACTAAGCTCTTTCCTGCCTCCAGGCCTTTGCCCTTGCTGCTCCCTCTGCCTAAACAGCTCTTCTTCCAGCTTCTCCAAGGCTGACTCATTCTCACCTTAAAGGGCTCACCTTAAACGCTGCCTTCTCAGGAAGGCCTTTTCTTAATATGCTATTCAAAGTGGCCCCCCACCTAGTTATGTGAAGTCACCTTTTACAGGAATTAGATTCTAAAGACAATATGTAAGGCAAGAACCACATCATCAAAGTTATTGAAAAATCCCTTAGAAAGCTATCATATTGGAGGCAGTACATCATTCCCCTCTTTCTGTTCCTCTAACATGCCAGGCACATTTCCTTATGAACCCAAAAGCTCCGTGATCTCGCTCCCACACCCATACAGGTCTTTGCTCAAATGTCCCCTTCTCAGGGAGCCCTTCCTGATCACCTTCTTTCAAACTGTAACACTCCCACTCCCACCCCAGCATTCCATAATCCCCTTCATAGCCTTACTTCCCACTCCCCCCATAGCTCACCATCTAACATACGTTTTATTTAGAATTCTCGCTTAAGGGCAGAGATTAGTTTATTTTGTACCCTGCTGTGTCCTCAGTGCCTAGACCACTGCCCTACACATAGATGTTCACTAAATGTTGAATGAAGGAAACTTTCAGGTCTCAGCTTGGGTATCTCCTTTTTTTCCCTACTCTGTGCCTTGGTTGGGTATTGCTTCTCTGAGCTTTCATAGCATCCTGTATTTACCCATATTAAAGGACTGTTGATCACAATGTATTGTAATTTTTCTACTTGTCCTCCTGCAAATCTGTTAATTCCACAAAGACAGAGAGTGTTTCTTCTATTTGCCAATGTGATCTGAAGCCTGGGTTTGTGCTTGGCACAAAGTAAGTGCTTAGTGTCTTTTGAATAAACTAGTCTTGGAGGGTGGGGGGTACCCTTGAATCCCAAGGTGTGTGTGTGGGGGAGTATCTGGCCCCTTCTCCTTAGCTCCTGAACAGCAGCCTAGACCCTGCAGAGGGCAGACTACTGACGGGAATGGGCTGAGGGCCCTGCAGGCCACCACAAGGCCACACTCAGGAAGAGCGGAGGTCAACACAATAATGAACCGTAGGCGGGGAGGCACATGGGATGCCCCAATAGCTTTCTACTTTTCCACTCTGCTGGGTGACCTCAGGCTACGATTGCCAGATAAACGACAGGGCGCCCAGTTAGATCTGAATTCAGGTAAACAACGGATAAACTTTTAGTAAACGTACATCCCATGCAATATTTGGGATATCCTTACACTAAAACATTATGTTGTTTACCCAAAATTCAACTTTAACTGGGCGTCCTGTATTTTATTTGCTAAATCTGGCGACCCTACCCTGGCAAGTCCCTGTCTCTCTCTGGGTTTCGTTTTCCCCGTCTGTGGAAGGGGGATATTTCCGTGAGGCTAGCCTGAGGGACTCCACAGGCAGAGCAAAATCCCCCAAGACGCCAACTCTCCGCTCCGAGGAGTCCTGTGGGAAGCTCCCTGGTCTCGGGAGAGTTTCTCGCTGAGCGAATATGAGCAAGCCTTTTCCTCCAGGAGCCTCAGTTTTCTCATCTAAGTATCCCAGACTGTCAGGAGTGGAAACCATGCTCGTAACCACTGCCTCGCGTAACCTTTATCGCTCAACCTCCAGCCGCCAGGACTCTGCATCACGTCCCGCAATCCCCGCGGCCGCGGATTTCCGGTGGTGTAACGTTACTTCCGGGTCAGAGAGTCTCCTAGGCGTCGAGCCACGCGCTCTCGCGCCCTCTGTCGGCCCGGAGGAGGAGCTGACTTTACCAAACAGACAGTGAGAAGAGACAGCGGAGTCCATTGGTTGAAAGACGGAGACTCAGCTCCTGGCCTCCACCAATGGAAAACCGAGGCTTCGCCGGGGGCGGGGCTCCCACGGGAAAGGGGTCAGCCCGGGACGCCGGCAGCGTGGGAAGGGGACGGTCTGTCTCTGCCGGGCTAGAGAGGCCTGAAGTAACACCGGAAGTGAGCTCCTTGATCACCAGCTATTTCCGCTTCCACTTATACAGTAGGAGGATCCTAGCGTAAGAGGACCAGAGAGCCGTACGGAGCTAGCGTGTGGTGTCTGCGGTGTCCTCCTTATCCGTTTCGTACCCGAGAGGAGACACCCGATGAGTTCACGCAGAAAATCAGGGGCTTTGAACGAATTCTTGACTTCCAGGCCAAGATGTTTTACATTTTAAACTAATAAAGGGCACTTACTGGGTGCCATTCCCTGCCCCTGCCCTGCACTCGCATTATTTCATTTAATCCACACAAGTGTGTGGAGTGAATTATGACACAGACTTCGACCCCTCACTGCCTGTGTTGGAATTCTGGTTTTGCTAGTTATTACCTGTGTTTCCTGGCGCAAGTTACTCCCTCTGCCAGTTTCTGCATCTAAAAGAGAATAATAGTACCTACCTCATACCACTGTCCTAAGGATTAAATAAATTAACATATTTAAAGTGCTTAGAACAGCACCTGACATGTAACCATAGTAACCACTTATTTCCATTTACAAATTAGGAAACTGAAGCTAGATGTGAAGTAACTTGCCCAGAAGAAATAGTAACTAGTGGAGTCAGGTTGGGAAGCGTCTCTGCCTGCTCTGGAGGAAACTCTCAATCGCTATACCCTGTAGCCCTCTTCCTATGCTTAGAGGAAGCCTGTGGTGACCATAATTGCCTTTATAGCAGCATATGTATTTATTTAGTAGAGCCCTATTACCAAATGGCTGCTCTCTGGGCATTTTAATAACTCCAGTTAGGATGGTGAGGCTCTATTTGTTCTATACATCTCCAATTAACATGGTGCAGCTCCAAGATCCATCTCCTGCTAAATCCCATTGATATGAAAATCGGGAATGAACTTCTGAACATGTTAAATTTGAGATCCTGTGAGATATCCAAGTGGAAATAACTGTGATTTGGTGTGGTAAGTGCTATTTTAGTGGAAAGCACAAGGCGCCAAGGGAGTTCTGATTAGAGATAGACGTAACTGCCTGCTAGGGTTAGGACAGACTTGGCAGAAGCGACAGGCCTTGATGGATGAGTAGGAGTTGACCAGGTAGAGGTCACTCACCAGAGGAATGGTGAGTACAAGGGAATAGTGGTGTGATAATTCAGAGTCCTTTCTTGGGAACTGCAGTACAGGATGGAAGATGAGAATGAAATGGAGATTGGAGCATATTATGAAGAGTTATGTCCTGGAGGTATCAGCAAGTTGTCAGAAGTTTCTGAGCAAGGGAGAGAAGTCAGCTTTGTACTTTAGATGCCTCACTAGGAAGCAGTGAAGAGGGTGTGGTAGGCAGTCTCTAAGATGTTCCCAATGATCCTGCACCCCAGTATTTACACCCTGGTGTAATTCCCTCCTCTTGAGTATGGACTGGGCTTATTGATGCCATTCTAATGAAAAAAATATGTTAGAAGTCATGGGTTGTCATTTCTGAGATTAGATTACAAAAAGACTGTGGCTTCTGTCTTGGGTGCCCTCTCTTGCCGTCTCACTCACTTGCTCTTAGGGAAGACATCTGCCATGTTGTGAGCTGCCCTATGGAAAGGCCTATGTGTCAAAGAACTGATGTCTCTGTCCAAGAACCAGCAAGGACTTGAAGACTGTAACAGCCACATGAGTGAGTGTGGAGGTGCATCCTCCCCCAGACGAGCCTTGGGATGACAGTGGCCCCAGCCAACACCCGATGGCAGCCACGTAAGAGACCCTGAGCCAGAGGTACCCAGCCAAGCCATGGCCATATCCTGACCCACAGAAACTGTGAGATAAGTAATGTTTGTGGCTTTAAGTTTTAACAGATTTTTAAGGTAATTTGTTATACAGCAATAAATAACTGATATAGAGGGATTTGAATCAAAGAGAGAAAGCAGGGATATTGGGAGGAGAAAGTTCTTGTAGGCTAGGGAAGAGATGATGAGAATATGAATTGAGGCAGTGGCTGTGCCACTGTCTGGAAAAAGAATGGAAGACAGTGGCAATGGAGTTGGATGTGGGAATGAGGGAGAAGGCAGAGGAGAGAACAACGCCAGTGTTTGGTAACATGGGGGATGGTATCAGCTAGAGCTGCCAGCATGCAGGCCACTGGGGATGAGTTTAGAAAGTAGCTCCTTGAGATTTCTGGCAACAACAACATAGAAAAAACAAGCAGACTCTAGGTTGGACAAAGAGAAAAGAACCACTGTGATCTGGGAAAGAAATACTGCAGAAAAATAGACTTGAGGAAGTAAGAACTGGAGGGAATGCTCTTCCCTGAGTTAGATTTACTTGTCAAAGTGTATGATGTACCACTCTTCTCTTCATCCAGTCATTCATTCAGCACATATTTACTAAGTGCTTTCTCTGTGCTGGGCACTGTTCCAGGCACTGGGGACACAAAAGTGAGCATAAAAGCCCCAGCCTTCATATGTTGGTTGTGGGAAGAGAAACAAGATTTTTAGCTTCTAGTTGTCACTCTCTCACACATTGCTTCTGCCTTAATCTTCAATGATTTCAGCATATACAGAGATGATCCTTCCAACCGCTCCTCTCAGTTTCTTGACCTCCTTCAAAGATCTTGTCCCCTCCCCACCTCAGCCACTCACTCCCATGGTCATACTCTAGACCTTGCCATGAATCTAATTCTCTAAGCAGCCCCTCCTGTCTTTCCAGTTATGCTGCCTCATATTCTAACTCCATCAAACCTTCAACACCAGAAACTTAAATTTATTCATCCTACATTTTGCATTATCTCTCTCCCTGTTAATGTCCCCTCTTCTAGCTATATCAGTCGGGATAGACTAGGATAGACTGCAGTAACAAACAGCCCTAAAATTTCAATGGCTTTCATTTTAAGCCTTAACACAGTAAAGATTTATTTCGTGCTCACACTACTTGAACATTGTGGATCAACAGGGGGCGCTGTTTATCATAGTCAGAAACCCAGGCTGATGGAAAAGTCATCAACTCAAATAATGCTGGTCACTATGCCAGAGGGAAGAGAGAACTCTGGACAGTCTTGTTGGCAATTAAATGCTCCAGCTAGGATCTGTTATCATCTAGTTGGCCAGAACCAGTCATATGGCCACACCAACCTCAAGTGGACAGGAAAGTGCATTTTTACCCAAAGTCCAGAAGTGAGGTAGAGGGGGTAGGGTGGAGAACTGCAATATTTATGAACAGCACTTAAAAGATTCCTATCCCAGCTTAAATTCCATGGTCAGTCTTTACAATCACTCTCTTGTCTTCACCCTCAACTCCGCTGCCTCTTTCATTTGTTGTACTCTTAGCAAAACCATGACTCTGGTTAAATACAACTCTCCACCTTGACCCATGCAGCTGAAACTACTGCTCCTTTCAGAGTTGTCAACAACTTCCCAGGATAGGACCTCTAGCCTACCCTAGATTGGGGGGCACCAATATTCCTGGCTTTCATATTTCAGGATTGGGGGTTAGGTGTGGGCAGGAGCATTCAGAGGAGACTTTCTTGAAGGAGGAAAGAAACATTTGTTTATTGATAGCCTGTTGTGGACCACTTTGTGTGCATAACTATCATGGACTATGCCTTAAAGAGTGGGGGAGGATTTGCTTCTTTAGTTGCTAGAGAGACAAGGGGAAGGTTTTTGGGATGGGGTGGTGGGGAGGAGATACACACAGGTGTGCATGTGGGAAATAGCTTTAGTGTGTGGGGGCAACAATTATGATCAGGCGTGTTGCCTCTGCCTCCTAAGCATCTCCTGCATTCAACTGCATCTCAGTATCCCTGCTGCCACTGCCAAAGTCTGTCATCAACATCTCTCATCTCTCATCTGGATTACTTCAACTCCTCCTAACCGATCTCCCCAGCTCTAGTCTCAACTCCTGTCCAGTCTACTCTTTAAGTGGAAGTCAGAGTGATCTTCCTAAAATGAAATTTTTATCGTGTTACTTCCTGGTTTGAATCTCTTCAAGGGATGCCCACTGCTTTCAGAATGAAGCCAGGACTTCTTAGCTGGTCCCCCACAGCCCTGAGGGTCTAAATCTGTGCTGTCCGTTATGTTAGACACAAGCTCATGTGGCTATGGAGCACTTGAAATGTGGCTAGTCTGATTTGAGATGTGCTATAAGTGTAAAATATACCCCAGATTTCAAAGAGAATGTAAACTATCTCATTAAGCATTTTTAAATATTGACTATATACTGAAATGATATTGTATATATTGAGAGAAATAAAATATATTATTAAAATTAATTTTACTCATTTATTTTTATTTTTTTTTAAATGTGGCTACTAGAAAATGTAAAATTATATACATGGCTCACATTGTGCTCATATTGGACTATGCTGACTAAACCTGTGTAATCTGCCAGCTTCATCTCTCTCCATTCTCTTAATTTTAGTTAAAGTTTTTTTCATTAAAAGTAACAGAAACTGGGGCCGGCCTGGTGGCATAGTGCTTAAGTTTGTGCACTCCACTTTGGTGGCCCAGGGTTTGCAGGTTCGAATCCCGAGCACAGACCTACACACCGCTAATCAAGCCATGCTATGGTGGCAGCCCACATACAAGATGGAGGAAGATGGGCACAGATGTTAGCTCAAGGACAATCTTCCTCACCAAAAAAAAAAGTAACAGAAACTGACTTTGAAGGGAAATGAAAATTAAAAGTTTGGGGAATTGATTACAAGGGCCTTCTGAGTCAAAGGAATTGTTGACTAACCAGTCTGGGGGCCTCAACAGCAGCGGTTCACAGACATTAATGTGACTTGGAACGTAAGGCTCTGTTTCTGGGTCTTACGTTCCACATTTCACATTCCTAGGAAGAGAGAATCTGATTAGCTCAGTTTAAATCAGGTGTGTCTACTCCTGGATCATCCACTATGGTAAGGGAAGAAGGACTCATCGTGAGCCGCCTACGGCACATTTCCCACCCCCTACTCTCCCTATGTTCCTAAAAGGCAGTGTGAGCTCTCTATCCTCTAGAGGTCAGCAAACTTTTTCTGTCAAGGGCCAGATAGTAAATATTTTATTCTTTGCAAGCCATAGTGTCTCTGTCATAACTATGCCACTCTGCTGTGTAAAGCGAAAGCAGTCAGAGACAATACATGAGTGAATGGACATGACTATGTTTCAGTAAAACTTTATTCATAAAACCAGGAAGTGGGCCATAGTTTCACAATGCTTACAGTGTTCTCTCTGTTCTCTCTGCCCGGACTGTCCTTTCCCACCGTCCTTCCAGCAAGCTTCTAGTCATCCTTCAGGTCTTGGTTTAGATACCACTCCTCGGAAGCTTTCCTTAACCCTCCTCGCCTGGCTGGGTATTGGCCTCTTCTCTATGCCCCCACAGACTCCTGTACCCCATTCAACCACTTCTCATACTCTGTTGTCATTGTTCCGTGCCAACCACTAGATTACTAGTCTGGGTCTCATTTATTGTTATAAACCCAGCACCCAGCCTGCCTGGCACATGGTACACACCTGGTATCATTGGATGAGTGGAAGAAGCCATGAACCTGTGGCTGGCAGACAGTCTGAGCAGGTGTCCCGAGATCTTAGGGCAGCGGTGAGATTTCTGGGCTTTTGTATTATCTGCCTGAGACCCACTTCCTCACTTTGTTTCCTCTCTGAATTCCAGAGCCCAGGCAGTAGATAAGGGAGAGGAGAGGCTCCAGGCTGGGCAGGGGTCCAGGGCCGCAGCAGTTTCCGTGCTATCCAAGCCTTGCCAGTCAGCGGCTTTAGGGCGTTGTTTCCAACAAGTACCATGTAATAAGCTGAAACCCCATGACCTCAGGAAAGTGCAGGTGCTCTGAGTGTTTTAAGATATGAGAAGTAGAAAATTATGAGAAGTAGAAAATTCTAAGGAATACAAGCCATGTGATAAGCCACGCCCCAACTGGGGTGAAACCAAGAGTGCTCTCCTCCAATTCTGGAGGAGGACTTCCTTCTCCTTGGTGAGGTTCCCTGTGGAGGCCCCACCAGGCCAGGGGCATCCCAGGGAGGCAGGGGGGGAGCATGTGGCCAGGGACGCCTTGGTCTCATAGTCACCCAGGGCCACAGTTACAGGGGCTGCAGAATGGGCTTCCTTGACCTGAGGGGTTGGTGAGTAACGTCCAACAGAACCTGGACAAGGTCACAGGAGACTGTGAGGCCACACAACAAGGTTGTGGCCTCGATGAGGCTTTATCCAGCTTGGCACATCATCCCTTGTTGCCTTAAGAGAGTAAGGAGAGTTTCTCCTCTTGACTTAAGTATCACATGTCACACCTTTGGGCAGTACAGACACAATAGGGCTTTTTCTGAGCATTGTGCACAAAGACTAAGAATAAAACAGAAATGGAACCTTCTCGTCCTTGTGGCCCTTGAGTGGCTTATCTGGGCCCTTCATGGGGATGGTGGGCTGGGGCGGGTGGCCCGAGGCCACTGGCGGCATGTCTTCTATAAGTTGCAGCTGACGACCAGCAGGGCCGGGATGATGATCACCACAGCCTGCAGTCACCCACGTCTGGCCGAAGGGACGGAGGCATCAGGGCAGGGGTGGCGGACTGCTCCCCAGGGGCCAGCTGTGCCCCTGCCCTCAGTAGCTGTGGCCCACACAATGTTGGGGTCCCAGGTCTGGAGGAGGCGTGGTACAGGGCAAGAACAGGCTTGGAGGCAAAGACTGAGTGACCTTGGGCAAGTGGCCAATAATTCTTTGTCCCCAGTGTTTGGCACTTAGAAGGTGCTTGGAACATGTTCGTGGACTAAAAGAGAGAGAAGTGATGCTAATAATACCAGGTGCGTTATATGCCTTGTCTTATCCAACCTGACAAAGCTGCCTCTGCTATTCCCATTTACCAGATGGAGATGCTGAGATGCAGAGGCTGGCTTGTCTGAGGCTACAAAGTTAGTAAGGGGCAGAGACAGGATTTGAACCTAGGTCTGCATGATGCCAGGCCTTCATGCTATCCACGTGCTTCCCAACAAGCCTGCCTTGAACACTCACTGTGGGCCAGGCATGTGGCCCAGCCCAGTGAGACAATACCTGGCACATGACAGTCCCTCAATAAATTCTAGCTCTCGTTAGGTATTAATATTAGTTTGACTCATTTCGTCCTCACGGCAACTCTGCAAGGGTAGATATTTCCAGACGAGAAAACTGAGGCTAGCAAGGTGGAGTGTCTTGCCTAAGATCCCCCAGCTTGTAAGTGGCAAGGCCGAGATTCAAACTCAGGCTGACTCCCCTTTTCTCATGTCAGCTAAGGTGCTTAGGTAGCAGAGGAATCCAATATTACTGCCTCAGTTTCTTCAGCTGAAGAACAGGAAGGTGTCTTTGGAAAAGGAGTCAACAGAGAGACCTTTAAAGGGCCGTCCTATGGAAAGGAGGCCAGTCTTGTCTGGGGGGCCCAGAGGACGGAGCTAGGACCAGTGGGGACACAAGGGGACCCATGTAAGGAAGGGCCTGCTAATCATTGTTGTCCAGTAGTGGGATGGGCTGCTGCACAGCCAGTGAGCTCCCGGCTGTTGGACGCGTTTAGGCAGGGATGCTGTGGTGTGGGAGACCGCAAGAATCAAGTTCTGAGGGTTTCGCTGGTGCTAGGCACAATGCGGGGGCTCTGGGTCTTGTTCCACAGGACTGCCCGCTTGCTGAGCCTGTGTTCTCCGGGGGTCTTGAAATAGAGGAGCGAGGCTGAGTAACCAGCTCTGAAACAGCCCCCAGTGCCCCGAGGAGAATTCCCTGGCTCCTCACTTCTTTTACTCTACCCCGTGCTTCAGCCTTACCACCCTTTCAGACCTTCTTTCTGGACTCCCTGCCTCCAGCTTTGCCCTGCCTCATGCAAACAGGACCATACGCCTTCCCTGCTTAAAACCCTGTCATGGGGGCCGGCCCGGTGGCGCAAGCGGTTATGTCCGCGTGCTCCGCTGCGGTGGCCCGGGGTTCGCCGGTTCGGATCCCTGGTATCCCCGGCGCACACCGACGCACTGCTTGGCAAGCCATGCTGTGGCGGCGTCCCATATAAAGTGGAGGAAGATGGGCGTGGATGTTAGCCCAGGGCCAGTCTTTCTCAGCAAAAAAAAAAAAAAAAAAAAAAGGAGGACGATTGGCAGATGTTAGCACAGGGCTGATCTTCCTCACAAAAAAAAAAAAAGAAAGAAAGAAAGAAAGAAAGAAAAAACCCTGTCATGGCTCCCCATTGCCCTCAGATGGCTCGCAGCATGCGCGACCCGGTCCTGCTTTCCTCTCCAGCTTCTTCTCCCTGCCCCTCTGCCTCACATTCAACCCTCAGCCGTGTGACCTCATTTCTGGTCTCCTCTCCCTTGCACATGCTGTTCCTTCTTCCTGGAACGCTTTGCCCAACCCTTACTCATCCTGCAGGTCTCAGCTTCAGCGGCACCTCCTCCAGCAGGCCCCTCCTCTCTGAGTTCCTGCAAGTCCCCTCTTGTCCTAGCCCAGCCCTCAGCACATGTGCTGTGACTGCCTGGTCACTGTCAACTCTTTGATGGAGACCTGGGAGGCAGCAGTTGTTGTTAATCTCAGTGCTAGCACGTGGTAGGCACTGAGTAGGGATTTGTCAGGTGAGTGACTGAGTGAGGGAGGGAGCAGGGAGCACAGTGGGGCTGTCTTGGAGGAGAGTGGAGAAGAAGGGGGCTCTTCTGGCCCAGCCCTCCCCCACTCCACAGATAATGTCACCTTTTCTTCCTATGGGACTTGCCCCAAAAGTCAACACTTCTCTGGGCTGAGTTGGGGGAGGCTGGGTTGAACAAACATAGCCTTCCCCACCTGACCACCCCACCCCTGTTCAATTCTTGGCATTTGACTCCAGCTCAAGGTTAAAGAATTCCAGAGCTGAGAAGGTGCCTTAGGAACCACGTGGTATATTGGTGAGGAGACTAAGAGCACTCAGAGCAGAGAAGGGTCTTGCCCAAGATCACACTTAATTCCACACTATTTGGCTAGTAAATTCCTGGGGCAGAGAAAAGACTTGCACTGGGAAGTTGAGTATTTGCTTTGGGAACCAGAAAATGTTCAAGTGGCTCAGCCACCTCGCCCAGTCCCATGAGCGTGAGGGAAAGCTGGCTGAAGGACAAGGGCAAGTGGCACTTTGTCTGCCCCCCCCGGCCAGCTTGAGTCCAGCGGCCCTCCTCTGCCTCACAGTCGGGACCACCCAAGCCCCCCACTCTCCTCCCCTTCTGGGTCTTGGGTTGGCAGCAGGGTCAGAGGAGCCCAGGGTCCAGGAAAGTGGCAGAGACAAGGGGCAAGCATCTACTTACTGCACTGGTGGGCAGCAGTGGAGAAGTTGCAGGGCGGCTGCATGCCCATCAGTGGGGTGTCGGGGCCTCAGCTCAGGAGGGGTGGAGGTGACAGGTGCTCAAGGCCTTCCCAGGGCATTCTCTTCCTGAAAGGGAGGGGCCAGGCCGTAGTCACACCCTGGAGCAATGAGGTTGCAGCCAACTGTTGCAGCAGGGTCCCTCCGCAGAATGGGGGTCAGGAAAATCAGGCTTCCAGGAGGCCCCAAGTTCAAACATCCCTTATTGTATTAAACTTATGCTGTAGAAGACTCTTGAACAACATGGGAAAATGCTCTCAATCTGTTATTAAGAGGGAAAAAAACAGGCTATGGAACAATACAAGAGTATGTTCCAATTTTTGTAAATAAACATACTCATATGGAAAAAAAGACTAAACCTTATCATCAAAACACCAGCAGTGGTTATCTCTGAACAGTGGCTGATGGGTGATTTTTACTTTGCGTGTCTTGATTGTATTTTCCAAATATTTTACAATGAGTATGTTATAAGAAAAAAAATTTACTTTGGAAACCAGCATTATTTATTTATTTATTTATTTTTTGCTGAGGAAGATTCACCCTGAGCTAACATCTGTTGCCAATCTTCCTCTTTTTGCTTGAGGAAGATTCGCTCTGAGCTAACTACTGTGCCAATCTTCCTCTATTTCGTATGTGGGTCGCTGCCACAGCGTGGCCACCAGTGAGTGGTGTAGGTCTGCACCCGGGAACTGAACCCAGGCTGCTGAAGCGGAGTGCACCTAACTTAATCCCTAGGCCAGGGGGCCAGCCCCAAAAAGCAACATATTTTTAATGAGCAAACCTTTGACCAACAATTCCATTTGTAGGAATTTACTCCACAGAACACATAGAAAGATGAAGAATGATCACATTTTTGGTAAAAGAAAATTCTATTTTTGTTTATGCATAAGCAAAAATGCCTGGAAGCTACCTGCATCAAGCTGTTAACAGCTGTTGACTTCTGGGAGCGGCATGAGGGGACTTTCTGCTTTATAGTCTTACATTTATTTGAATTGTTTTTTTACAATGAGCATAAGTTATTTTAAAATTTAAACAAAAATGCAAACAATCACATAACATTCTTAGTCTTTGCTGGCTCTCCCTGGTTCTCTCTGCACAGAATCTGGCTGGGGGTGGTCAGTGGGCTCACTCTGGGGCTCAGTTTCCATCCGAGCAGCTTCAGGAAGGAGCTATCTCTGATCTCTAAAATCCCTCCCAACTTGGAGGTGGGGTGGTTTTGTGATTCCAGCTTTGACACTAGCTAGTTCCAGCCAGCAAACATTTTCTGAGGCCCTCTCAGCACCCAGCAGGCAGAACCAGCGGCCATGATCCTGCCTAAGAATGCTCCCAGTCTAGTAGTACTGGGAGACCCAAAGTGCTGAGGGGCCCAGAGCACTGAGTTCTGCTGGACCTGAACAACTGGGACAGCTTCGCCTTGAGTGGGACATGAAGGATGAGTAAGATTCCAATGGGAAGAAAAAGTAAGGCAAGGGCATTCCAGGAGGGGGATGAGTATTACAAAAGCAGAGGTGTTAAGGACAAAATAAGCTTAACACTCTCCATTTGGGATCCTAATATTCTGACTGCTCTCAATCTAACCTTACATGCACAGTCTTTTCCTCCTCCGAGGAAGCCCCTGGAAACAGAGAGGCTGTGTTGTCGCCATTAGCCTGTGTTGGGGTGTTCGTGAGGCGGAGCAAGGGCTGAAGGCTGGGCCAAGGGTAGGACTTAGGTCGGCTCAGTGCATGGGAGCCACCGCCATTTCTAGCCGGGTTTGTGCCTACACAGTAACAGCTGCTGTAATAGTGCTGCCTGTGTAGAGTCATAAGAAGCCCCCTCTCACTTCCTATGCCCCCTATAATCTTTCCCCCACATGCTTGGTGTGGTGCCTGAAATCCCATCACTAGCCACTCTTTTGGAGTCGTTCCTATTATAAACATGCAAAGGTCGAAGAGGGGGCAGTATCTCAAACCACAAGCCAGTTACCCTGAGGAACACAGGAGGGTAAGTTTTGATGGAGGAATGAAAGGAATGGAGGAGGGCATTTCAGGAGTGTGACAGAGGAAGAAGGAGGGCAAAGGGGGTGGGCACTGTTGGGCAAACTCCATGAGGATGCCTCAAGCTAGAACATTCAAACCAGGGGTTACCCCATAGCCCAGGGCCACCCATCCATCTTGCTGAACCAATGAGGAATGGACGCCTGTGAGGTGGAGACGAAGGGAGCTGTCCAGGGTCACTGGAGATTCAGGGACAGAGCTGGGTCCCACCCCAGGTTTAGCAGGTTCACCCAGGTTTTGACCCACAGCCCACCCTGTGAGATGCACACACCTCCAGCCAGTCCCTGCTTTTCCTGGGACCTCTTGGGGCCCTTATCTGCATCTCCCTTCTCCCAGTGGCAGGAGCAGAGCCGCCGGGCCCCAGGACCCCGTTCCTGGTTTGTAGATCTGGCAGTTTGAACAGGGAGGGGCTTCGGCCTGGGTTTGCCGTGGGCAGAGGAAGCAGCCCCAGGGGCTCAGCCTACAGGGAGTGAGGGGGCAAAACTCCTTCTCTGGAAAAAAGATTCCAAAACCCCCAAACCACTCGAGGTCCCAGGGCTGACTCCAGTGCCAGGGAAGCAGGGGACCTCCTGGGCCATCACTCCCGGTGCTCTCACTTACCTGGGACTCCCTGTGGCTCCGGCAGCTGCCGGGTGGCTTTGTCCTTGCTGTGGCTGGTGCCGGCTCTGGACTCTGTTGCCAGCAAGGGAGGTACCTGCTGTGGGCAGGCACCGACTGGCTCTGCCTCGGAGGAGGGTCAGTTAGGGTCCAGGCCACGTCTCCCTTTCCCTTGGGGAGGAGGATGGAGGAAGGCACCCAGCTTTTGGTGCCTGGGGATGTGGAGGCCCTGGCCACTCCCCTTCTCCTTCTGCTCAGGCTCCAGGTTCCCAGGGGGTGGGAGGAGGCACCAGAATCTACAGGGGGGAGATTAAAGGTTGTGTAAAAACAGCTGATGGCTGGGAGTTGGGAGACCCGGGTTGGGCCTGGCTATGGCCCACAGGCTAGTGTCTCCCCATTTGGGTCTCAGTTTTCTTATCTGTAAAATGATGGGGTTGAGATCGGTGGTTTCTCAGCAGCCATCCTGGAGCCTGTGATGCTGACTGGCACGCTCAGATGGGCCATCTCCACCCAGAGAAGACTTCTTGACTCTGTGTCCCCTTTGATCTTTCCTCCTCTCTGAGGAGCTGCAGTCCCAACTCTAAGGGCACCCCTACCCATGCCGATTTTCTTAGACATGGGGGTCCTTCTCCTTTGAGCACCTTCCTCCCCAGCCCTGCCCCTGCCCACTCCCAGCTGGCCCTCTCTGATCCTTTCCCTTGCCTGGGCAGGGGCCCTCTCAGCTGGCCATTCTCTCTCCCCTGTGTGCTGAGTGGCAGCCAGGACACCTGGGTTCTGGTCTCGGCTCTGCCATGAGCTGTACGACCTTGAGCTGGAAACCAACCCTCTCTGGGCCTCAGGATTGGGCTGGAGGATCCTCCAGGCTCCTCAAGCATTCAGACTTGATCATATCCAGACCACAGTTTTGGGGAGCTCACCAGGACCCAGGCTTTGTGCCTCTGGCTCCAGCCTCTTGAGAGGACCTCCCTTGTCATGACCTCAGAGCAGGAAGCCCCTGCGCCTCTAGCCCAAAGTGTCAACACTTCCCTCCTTCATCTAAGTCGTACAGCAAGTGGGGGGACATTTTGTAATAGTCAGAAATATGATAGAGCTGTCCAAATTTTGAAAGAAGATAGAAGACTGTTCTATTCTGTAACCAGGGTTAAAAAAAAAAAAAACACATAATTTCATCCAGATAGAAAGGAAAAACCAGGACTTACAACTATGATATACAACCATGCACTGCAGCTTTGGGGAGGGAAAAAAAAGAGGATTGACAACAGATGTTAGCTCAGGGCGAATCTTCCCCTGCAAAAAAAAAGGGGGGTGGGAATGAGCACATTTCAAAATAAAAGTCTTTCTCCCCCTTCTCCTGCTATTTTTTTGGAGGCTGTGCCTCCTGACTGCATATCTCTTTCTTTCTCTCTCTCTCTCTCTGTTTCTGCTCTGCTTCCCATCACCCCTTCTTCCCTTATGTGGTTCAGGATTCCCAGGGAGACTGGGTAGAATCATGGGTGTCCCAGAGTAGGGAGAAATGACCATGCCCTGGCGGGCAATGACAATTCAGCACCTTGGCCAGCACTCTATCCCTTCTCCCAACCCCACCAGTCTCCTAGCCCCCTGCCCTTAAGCCTGTGACATGGCGCCTTGCAACTGATCTCCTGGTGGAGTGTTTGGGGATGGTGAACAGACCTAGGACCAGGCAGGAGGGGAAGAAGCCAGGAATGCTGCCCAGGTGTGAGCAGTCAGCATCCCGGCATGGCCTCTCTGGCAGGAGAGAAGGCCTGCCCCCAGAGCCCCTGAGCTGAGCTCTGTGCTGCCAAGAGACCTTATCTCTGTTGTTTTCTGTTCTTGCTGCCACCCCAGAGAGAAAGGCCCAGAGCTAATGGCCTTATTAGGTGCTGAGCGTCTCTGGGACCAACATTAGACTTACAGAATCCTGGATCATCAGATCCAGGACCTTGGCAATCAGTTAACTAGATCCCTAGCCCCTCCCCAATAGAGATGGGGAAACTGAGGCCCAGGGAGAGAGATGGACCTGCTCAGGGTCATATAGTGCCTTCCTCCACCCCTGGCCCTTGAAGACACATGAGGCTTGACTCACAATTGCACAATTCCACAATTGCGTGGAGCCTGAATTAAGCTCTCACTTTGAATCCCAGGAGGATCAACGCTCTGGTGGCTGCTGCCTGTCACTGAAGTGGTCCTCAACGTTGAGAAGCATTTCCAGGCAGGTCCAGTAAAGAGTCTGCCTTTAGCTTTGGATGGGCCTGGGTCTGATTTCCAGCTCTCCTGAGTACTGGCTGTGGGTCTCCTGGGAAGTAATGTTTCTCCACTCAAACACTGAGATAATGATACCAGCCTCATGGGCTTGTGTCAATTTTAGATAAGGTGCAAAAAGTGCCAGCACTTTGCCCGCTGACCACAAACGAGGATCTGAATGGGGTTATTGTTGTTCTATCAATTCTTTCTTGCTCTGGGTAAGATCTTTGCTGACCCCTCCTTCCTTCCCAAGGCTGGGCTGCCTCTGCCTCCTCTCTTACCTTACCTGTGTTAAATGTGGGGTTCCTGTGCAGTATCAGCCTGACAACCCCAGATTCTTCCATTCAGGAATTCTCTGGACATTTCATCCCTCTTGGAGGTGCCCTGATTTCCCAGAGTCCTCTGTGGGATATGCAAATTAGGCCCCTATGGTTACTCCCAGACACTTGGAAACTGGGAGTGAAGACCAGGGAGTGGCCAGCATTTCTTGGACCTGGAGGCTGAGTGGGGGAAGGGGCAGGAAGGACCGTGGAGGGGGTGCTTCTCCCCCAGAGGACAGATCCACTGAGCAAAGATGGAGGGGCGTGGCTTTAGGGCAGCCACAGGGATCTGAGAGCACAGGGCAGGGTGGGGGGTTTGGGGATACTCTAGACTCAGAATCACCCCCCAACTTCTCTGTAAACTGGGTGCTCTCCATCAGCCAATTGGAGACATTTCTCTCTGCCCCTGCCAACAGCCCCTCCCAATCCTTGTTTCTGTGCCTCTTCCTAGAACCCCAACAAGTCAATGACTGGGATGGTCCCCTCCCTTCTCTCCCCACCTCCAGGTATAGGTGAAGATCCACCTGGTGCCTCAGAGAGCATCCAGTCTAACCTCCATCAGTCTGCAGGTGAGGAGACTGAGGAAAGGACCTTCAGGGCACAAAATGAGTCAACAGTTAGACTAGGCCCAGGACTCGTTTCCCAGGCTGCTGCACTGCTCACCTGAGGGGGTCCCAGTGGCTCTCCACTTACAGTGCGCACAGCCTGCGTGTCCACGTGCAGGGCCCTGCCTGACTCCTGGCCAGGCTGCTTCTCCATCAGTCAGAGGTGGGACGGACCTCCTTCTACACAGCAGACCTGGGGACCTTTCTGGCCTAGGTGGTCACACACCCCACACAAGGCGCAAGGAGGAAGATAGGCTTCTTAGGCTTAAAGCCAGCCCAGAGGTTCGGAAAACTCTTACAGTTCCCGGCACTGACTCCAGGAGGCAGCTGGAATTAGAGGCAGGGCCTCCCTAAGTGCACTTCTCTTTGCAGCTTCCCAATAAATCATGTGAGATTGGTGTTATTATCCCCATTTTCTGCGTGGGAAAACTGAGGCCCAGAAAGCTTAAGTCATTTCTCTAAAGCCACACAGTGATGGAGCCTGGATTCAAGCCCAGGTCTGTGGGATTCTAGAGACCAGGCTCTTGCCACTGTCTCATGAGCTCCCCTGAGCTCCCAAGGCTAGCATCACCCCCTTCTCCAGGCAGTCTTCCCTGGCTAGTAAGTTGTAATGTGACTGCTAGCTTTAGAACTCAGTTCTAATCCAAGCTCCATCACTTACCAGTGTGGGACATGGGACTGTGGGCAAGCCACGTCCTCCCTCTGAACCTCACTTTTCCACGTCTGTAAAATGGGCATAATACTATCTACCCAGTAGTGTTGCTTTGCTAATTAGCCATGCTAACGTAGGTACACTGCCTGGGACAGAAGAGGGGGGCCTTTCTGTTTGTGAAAATGAATGAAACTGACCACTGATGTCCTGTAACTTTAATTTAATACAAATTCATCATAACTCACAAAATGGGCAACATTTAAAATAAAAATACTGCTGGGGGTGGCCCAGATTCTGGTAGATGAAGAGGTGGGGTGAGACTGAGGACTCCTCTTGCCCAAAGGAGGCCCCACTGAGCAGCGGTCGTGAGGTAGGAGCCCCCCAAGTTCAGCCAGTCTGGCTCCTTTAGGATGGGTGTGGTCAGAGACCCCAAATTCAGAATCTAGGCCCCAGGTCTAGAAGGAAAAACCAGGCCAGAGGGACGTGTCAGCTCACCCCTCGGGCTCCTGTCCCTGGGCAGGGACAGAGCCAGAGAGCAGGATACCTGGAGGCTCTGCTGCTTCAGAGCCAAGGCCTGGAGGTGGACGCCTGCGGCAAAAACCGTGGATGGGCTTGTTCAACATCCATTCTTACTTCCTTCTAGTGGGTGAGGCTGGAAGGAAGAAAACTATGTTTCTCAGACTCCCTTGCAGCCAACGTTCTGGATCTGATTTAAGTTTTTCCAAACAGAATCCCTCCTAGAGATTTGGATTTGGGAACTGAATGGCGTGGGAGAGAGGCAGGCCTCAGGACAGCCACTTGCTGGCACGGACTAGTGGAGGGAGCACAGTTCTGTAGTCAACAGCTTCCTGATGCAGTGGCTTCCTGCAGACGGGAGCAGAGTTCCTGGTGGCTGGGAGCTGTTCCTGGAAGCTCAGCAAAGAGTCTGCTCCTCCTGCCCTTCCAATGAATTTGCAAAGCCATCAGGGACCTGGTAATAAATCCTGTCTAATTAAACTAGCTAAAGCCACTCTTGTTTTCTGCAATGGGATCCTGAGATAGATACCAAGACTGATGAGAGGTCCCAGCCAACAGCCCGTCCCAGTGCTCAGGTCCTCACTAAAACAATTACTTCCCGTACCCTCCCGCATCCTAGCCTGGTCACAGAGGCCTGGCTGGACCCTTATCCAAGCTGCTAGGGACCTCCATCATCTAGTGACGTTTGTCCTCCAGCGGCCTTTAGGCTACTGGGCTCTGCATCAGCCTCGGGGTGTGCCTTCATCCTGCCTTTAGACCTGTGCGCAGGAAGGTGGTGGCAGTGACTGTAACATATGGGCTCAGCTACTGGGTGCCTTCCGCAGCCAGAGCAACAACTTTACCTTCAGATAAGTGGGAAAGCAGGAACCATAAGGCTCTTGGTCTGGAGGTGGAAGGAGAGGGTGGTTCTCAGGTAACCCGAGGACTAGCTACAGCCTGTGTCCACTGTGGGCTGGGGTCAAGTGTAAAATAGCCCATCACTAGCTTGGTCAGGGGCAAGTCTTAGGCCTGGGAGCATAAGAGGGTACTGTGTATCTTTCAGGCTGCCAACTGCTGGTGACACTCTGACACATCCTGAGGTCAGGGCATGTGGGCAGGAGGGAGACATAGGAAGGCTGTCCCCTGCCCCTGAGAGGATGGGGATGAGGGTTGGGCAGGGGCTGCCCTGAGAAAAAGCCACGTCACATCCTCGGACCAAAGCTGCAACCCCATCAAAGTCAGAGCTGCAGAACATCAGTGCTGGAAGAGAGTTTAGGAATCGTGGAGCACTACCTCCATTTCACAGACGGGGAAATGGAGGCTGAAGAGTAAACATCTGGCCTGAGATCTCACGGTGGCCAAGCTGGGCCGGAGTCCAGGCCTCCCGTCTCCCGGGCGTCTCCAGGGCGTCTCCCGGGTGGGCTCTTGCTGGGGGCCATGGCCCAGGGCCTGCGGTCTGCCTCTGCCGCACTAGATGCGCACCGTGTTGATTCGCAACGGCTGCACATTCTTGCCGTTGGCGTGGCTCTGCCCGGGGCTGAAGTAGGAGCAGAGCTTGCCGGGGAACTTCTCTCGGAAGGTGTAGAGCCAGGACATGTCATCGGCGTTGTAGAAGATGAGCAGGCCTTGGTCGTAGTCCAGGAAGACGCCCACCTTGTCAAGCTTGTCGCGGACGTTGAGCCGCGTCCAGGGCTCGGTGCAGGCGCTGTACTGGTTGCCGTCGTGCATGACGATGCAGTAAAAGCCGCGGCTGGGCTGGATCTGGATGCTGCCCTTGCGGCTTGCGGCCTCGTGCGCCAGCCCGATCACCCACTGGGTCTTCTCGGCCACCACCACCTCCCAGTAGTGGACGCCGCCACTGAAGGCCTCGGAGCCCAGCACCGACACCTCCACGTCAAAGCGCTTCGGCGAGTCCTGCAGCGGCTGTGGGTGCAAGTTGCCATAGGCCACGATGGTGCAGTCATCAGACAGGATCAGGCGCTGGTGGGCGGTGCCCGGGTCCAGGGTCAGGGCGGCTGGCACTACGGAGGGAGGAGGAGGGAGAGAAGATGAGTGGAGAAAAGACTACGGACCCCCTGAGCGCTGGGTTCTGGTTGGTCCCCAGGAGGCTGCGTGATGCTGAATACAAGCCTGCCCTTTCTGGGCGTCAGCTTCCTTCTCCATAAAATGAAAGCGTGATGGCTAAGGTCCTTCCAGATTTAAACTTGGCTGCAGGGGACAACAGCTATGGCTGTTCACTGCTGATGCTCAGGGCAAGGCACACAGTGGGCACTCCACAAAAGCTTGTTGAATAAACCAGAATGAGGTCCAGGATTAGAGAATTTCCGAGCTGGGAAGGAGCTTAAAGATTATCCAGGTGCTGGATAATCGCCCTCGGGGGTGATGCGGAAATGTGTGGGGGTATTTAGTTGTCTCAATAGATGGGATGCTAAATGCCCTGAACGAAATGTACATGGTGGTCCCCTGCCCCCCCGCCCCCAAAGATTTTCAAATGTTGCACCAGACATTCATGTGGATGAAAAACTTTTTTTTTCCTGCTGAGGAAGATTCACCCTGAGCTAACATCTATTGCCATTCTTCCTCTCTTTGTACGTGAGCTGCCATCACAGCCTGGCCACTGACAGATGAGTGGCGTAGGTGTGCACCCAGGAACCAAACCTCGGGCCGCTGAAGCGGAGCACGCCAAACTTAACCACTAGGCTGCCGGGGCTGGCCCGAAAAATCTTTTTTATAATGACCTGAAACTACAACTTAACTCCATTTTATGTATAACCGTGAAATTATTTTTGTACAGTTTTAATGTATACTGAATATTCTGGAATGTAACCACCATGTAAACTGAGGGAAGACTGAATTCGTTTTGTTTGGAACTTCACTGAAAATTGTTCACTCTTTTGGAAACTACATCTCTAAGAACACTGCCACTGACTGATCTAACCTACCTGTTTTGGACTACATTTGAGGCAGAATGGTGTTCTACCTACGGCATGAGACCTGACTACTTCATTGTATTTTCCAGTGTGGTTGTGAGTGAGCACGTACATATGAACATACACAATATTTTATTATAAGAATTTCCTTCATATTATAGTCAGAGTATGTGTATATATGTACATATACATACATATACACTTGAAATTGTGAAAAGGTTGTATTTTCTTTGAGACATTACAAATTATCTGTTACGAAAAGTAGACGATGGGTCTGAAAAAGTTGAAAACTGCTGATTCCAGGCCAACTCTCCCATTTGACATAAGGGGAAACTAAGACCCAGAGAGGCAACAAGCCTCATCTCAGGTCACCAGCAAACACTGGTAGAGCCAGGATGAATCAAGGCCATGTGCAATCCAGCCACAGCCGGCCTACCTCTCACTCGCCAGCCCCCACCCCATTTAGGCCCAAAGCCTTTGCTCAGACTGTTCCCTCCACCACCTCCTCTCTCCCTGTTCAATCACCCCCACGAGGCTCAATTCCAGGGCTCATCCTCTGGGAAGCCTTCCTGGTTGCCCAGCCGGTGGGCTCACTCTTTCCTCTGAGATTCCTTAGCTTTGTTTGTGCCCTCTCGCCATATGGGGTATAGTCTTCTGTGCCCACATCCTACCAGGAGGGCAAAGACTGTGTACTATCCAACTAGGCTCTCCCTCATGTGCCCAGTGCCCAGCACAGGGCCTGCATGGGGAAGGTTTCCAGAAAGGCTCACCGAATTAAACTGACCCAGCTTGTGTTGCTCTCTGACCCAGCACAGGCTGGGTCACCTGGCTCTGGGCTGGCCACACTGGCTTAGCAGGTCTGGCTGTCAGTCTCAGGAACTCCTGTCAAGGCCTCTGTTTACTCTTCCTCCCTAAGGAAGCTGAAGCCCAGCCAGAAGAAGGGGGAACCTGGAACTGGCCCTCCTGAGCCTGGATGACCATTTCCAGGCCACAGCAAGACAGAGGGGAGGCAAGACGAGAAGAAGGAATCCCGTCACAGTTCCTTCAAACGAAGAAAGGACTTCATCGGGCTCTCTGGTACTTTCCTTATCTAGTGGAGCAGGCCCATGATTACACCTGGCTGGAGAATTACCCACTACTTCAATCCCCTCTGTTGGCTGCGCACATGCACAGAAATAATGTCTCAGTGATGGCGACTGTCCCCAACAGGGAGCAACAGCCAGTCCCTGAACCGTGCTTCTGTTCATACATCCACTAACAAAGCTGACCGTTGACATATCAGGCTCCTTCCACGAGCTCTGTTCAGGAGCAAATTGATTTTGCATTTTATACTCTTCTTTCCTGCTCTTGGAACTCAGAGGGTTGTATGGAAACAATTAGCCCTGTGAATGGAGGGGTCAGTGGAAACACAATTCTCTACCCAGGGACACTGCAGAGGGGGAGCCATGAGAAGGAAGACACTGAATCAGTGGATGAACGTTTCACCCTGTCGTCTGACTGGTCACAGTGCGGCCTGTCAGAACTGGAAAGCGCCTGCTGCGTGGAATGTGGGAATTCCCACAGTGGGGTCAGGAGGTAAGGGGTGGAGGGGGGTGTAGGAAGCGTGTGTGTGTTGGGGGGTGGGGAGCTAGGAAGAGAAGAATCTAATCAGACACAGATGGGGCCACTCCGACTGGCCGTCGAATGTGGGTCATGCTCAAGCGTCCACAGCAGAGGGGCAGAGTAGGCACAACGCCAAGGTGCGGGTAGCAGAAGTTCTGAGTGCTACGTGGGAGACTGTGTCTGCCATCTGAGGTGCCCAGGATGATTTGAGGAGACAAGCAACAGGCAGAAACTGCGGCTCGGGGCAGAAGGACCAGGAGAAGACCAGCACGGGGGCAGGAGGGCTCAGCCCCAGACTCTTAAGCCTATGTAGGGCAACGTGAGCCGCTTCCGGTGCCACTGATGAGTGGGGAGGGCGCACTAGGAGGCAGCGAAGTGGGCTCTCAGTGGTTCTGAGGCTGGGCCAACAGAGATGAGCCTGCAGGAAGCAATTCTGACCACACTGAGTCCCAGCTCCGGGTCGGGTCGTGGACCCTTAGTGCTTGAAGCCCTGGAGGCTGGACGAGGGCAGGGCCTGCCACTCACTGGGTGGGCCTAGAGGCGGGCCTGCCACTCATTGGGCAGGACTGACAGTGGAGGCGGGACTATGGGAGGGGCCTGATCCACAGGGGGCAGGGTCCAACCTTCCAGGGGGCGGGGCTTGTTTTCTTATTAGGCAGAGGGCGTGGCCTGAGTCTTAGGAGGGTTTACAACCCAAAGAGTGGGCTGAGGTCCACCTCCAGGGCCTCCCAGATCATCATAAACAGAGGTCCTGTCTTCCTGCCTCCCTCCTGCTGTCCCCGAGGCTAGGGCTGGCAGGAGTAACAGCCTTCAGACCCGAGAGAGACCCAGACCTGGTGGCAACACCTGTTCCCCCTCAGAAGTGTCCCTGTGAAGGGCCTGGAAATCCCTCCACCCATCCTTTATCCTCAGGAGAGGTGACTGGCCCAGCGAAACAGATCCAGTCCCCTGGGGTTCACTATTTTACAGGTCAGAGCTCTTTTCTAGGTCCCAAGACACTGTTTTATAAAAACAAAAAGCAGGCATGAGGCAGCCCGTCTGGTCTCCAGGTGTGTTCTCCATCCATTTAAGGCTCTCTGAGATCTTGAGGTCAAAAGGCATTCAGGAAGGAGCTGGGGAGGCTCCGGAAATGTCTCCTGGCCATCATCGATCACACACTGCAGCGGCCCAAGCAGCAGAGAAACCCTCCCTGGGCACGGCCCAGTGCCATCACTGGGCAGCAAGTGGCTGGTGCCTCTTTGTTCTCAAAGACAGTGGCCTTGAGGCCTGACAGGCCTGGAAATACCATTAGCTCTTCCCTCTGGCTAGGGCTTTAAAAAATCTGGCCCCTCAGGGCTCCCACCTACTCAGGCCCTCTGCTGCACAGGGCTGGCTTTGGAAAAACATTTTCTCACCTCCCAGCTCATGGGACACCATAGCAGCCCCAGGAGCACAAATTATTGTACCCAGTTTTCAGAAGAGGAAACTGAGGCTCCAAAGAAGTGGCTTGCTCAAGGTGCCACTTGGGGTGGAAGCAGAGCTGGAACTTGAATGAAGCTCTTTCTACACCGTGTTCCCTCCCTCACATGGCCCCAGAAAGCCCGTTCAGCAAGACTGAGGGCCCATCTGATGATTCATGACAGTAACAAACAGGTATTGGGTACTCACTAAGTTCCAGGATGATTATCACAAATAAATAATTTTATTTAATTCTCACACCTGCCCATCTGTTTTACAGATGCAGAAACAGGCTCAGAGAGGGCAGCGATTTGCCCTGGGTCACACAGCTGGGCAGTAAACATGCCGGAACCCAAAATGATTGGCTTCAGATAAGCAGGGGGAGGCGAGAGAGCAGCCCAGGAGAGGGAGGGGGTAGGAGCAAAGGGAGCAGTGTCTGGTATCCTCGAGACAATGGTCACCTGACCTGCCTGGGGAGGAAGTCTGTGCCTGGGAGCTGGGGCGTCAAGCCAGGCAGATGGTGGAGGGTTTCCAGTGTCAGCTGAGGGGTGGGGTAGGGGGATGGGAGCGGGGGAGAGTGGGGGTTCCAGAGCAGGGGAGCGACAGGTGCTAACTGGCGTCACAGGTGACCCACTGGGAAGCCTGAGCTGGAGGGGGGCAGGCAGGAAGCTGCTAGAATCCATGGGCTAGGTCCCGGGGGGCACCTGCCCCCCATCTGGACATAAGGGCCTTGGTGCCGGCAGAGGAGCCAGAGTGACTTCACAGGCCCTACGGACAAAGAAAGGGGCCCGGCTAACTAGGTCACTGTTAGCCGAACTCCCCACGGGCCTCTGTCCTTGGCAGGATGTTCGGGGCTCAAGTACTGCTCCCTCAGCCCCTCTCCCACAGGCAGCTTCTCTGGGGGGGACGGTTCTCAGCTGGGGCAATGTGCTTCCCAGCGGACACTTGGCAATGTCTGGAGACATTTGTGGTCATCACACCAGGGATGCTGCTAAACATCCTACAAGCACAGGACAGCCCCCTACAACAAGGAATTATCCAGCCCCAAATGTCATTAGTGCTGAGGTTGAGGAACCCCGTCCTGGGGCCATCAGCAAGTCCCCACATGCATTTGCTCTCTTGTGAGGGAGGCAAGAAGGGGACACTAGCATCCCTATTTTACAGAGTTGGAAACTGGGGCTCAGAGGAGGAAGTGACTTGTCCAAGGAGGTGTAGCAAGTTCCTTCATTCAGAAAATATTTATTGAGCACCTACTTTATGGCACTATTCTAGTAGCAGAACTGAGACTAGGACTCATTCATTTCTTTATTTATTCATCAACAAACTTACTGTGCTGGCTGCTGGATATATAGCGATAGATCAGACCCAGACCTTGACCCCTCAGAACTCATGGTCTAATGACAGAGATAGCCATACAGACATTGACAAAACAGTGAGACCAGGAAAGCCCTACCTGGAGAAATCCAGGAAGCCCTCCCAGAGGAGGTGTTTATAAACTAAGATGCAAAGGAGAGTAGGAGTTAGTCATCAAAGATTGAGGTTTTTGTACAGGGTTCTAGGCAAAGGGAACAGCATGTGTAAAAGTGTGCAGGAGGGAGATAGGGCTCATTTAAGACCTGAAGATGGTTCAGCGTGGCTGCGTGCGATGTGGAGGGGAGAAGGAGAGAACGGCAGGCCCAGATCTCGTAGGGCTTTGACTGTCAGGCTGAGGTGCCTGGATTGCCTCTTTGAGCTGTGACAGGGATGTAGCAGGTGGCAGCTGAGACAGATAGAGCTCCTGAGACCATCCGCCTGAGGGGCCTCCCTGGGTCAGCGGCAGGGGAAGGAACAGGACCCTTGGACGTGCTTCTTGCCTCCTTCATTTATGCTGCTTCACCCACGTGTGGCCCTCGCCCTACTGGGTCCCAGTGTGGAGGTCCCTCCAAGGCTGGGAGCACACGGAGACCCCCACCCCATGAGGATAGCCCAGAGCCCCACCCAATCTGCTGGAAAATGGGCCCTTCCCCAAAACTACTGACCCGTTTGTCAGTGAGGGCACAGAGCCAGATTGAAGATGCTAGGAGGTGTCCCTTCACTTCCGTGAAATTGGTAATGACGTATCAAATGAGACCTTCTGTCACCTACGGGGGAGGCCCTTTCCCCACCTCTGTCCAGAATTCACACTCAGAGCTTGTCCTCAGCCCCTCTCCATCCCTACCCGGAAGGCCCAGTCTTGAACATCCTGAGATCATTCATGCCTCTGCAGTCCCCACCATCTGTGCAGTTCCCAACACTGGGGACTGTCTGGAGGCGCCTCCAGGCCCCACTCTTCCCTGAGTGGCAAAGCCCGCAGCTTTCAGTTCAAACATCACCTGTTCAGTGCTTTCCCGGCCCCTCCCCTGCCCCTTCCAGAGCCTCCTGTCGCCCCTCTGGGCTCCCATGGCAGTAAGTCCCTCGTCATAGCCCTTCTCCTGCTGGACTGTCAGGGTCTATTTACCTGTCTGTCTCCCTTGACCCCTGAAAGAGCCTCGAGTGACTTTCACTGTTTGTCGATGGACAGAATGAATCCGGACAGGTGGAAAGAGCTCCGACTGCTGTGTGACCTTGGGGAATCAGTGAGCCTCTCTGATCCTCGGTCTCCCCAGCAGCCTTCCTGGGTTGTTTGGGTCACAGAATGGCTGGTTAGCTTAGCAGGAAAGGGCACAGGCTCTGGGGTCTGACACATCTGGGTTTAAATCCTGTCTGTACCTTTTACAGGTTGTGACCCTGGACAAGTTCCTAACAGCTCAGTGCCTCAGTTTCCTCATCTTAAAAAATGAGGATAACAGTAGTGCCTACCTCTTAGGCAGCATTCCCCTCCATATCTTTGTCCCGCCTCTAAAGGACATCACACCTGACTCAGGAACACACAAAGTTCCCTGTCGCCAATAAGCTCGAATCTGATGGCTTTGTGGGTTGTGTGATTCCAGGAAGGCACTGGTTTCCCATCCAGGGTCTACTAACTCTACTGGACACCCACTCAGACTCTCTCCTCTCTCGGCGAACCTCCCATTTCCTCCTCTCGCCCGTCCTCACCTCACTGACGACCTTGGTTCCTACCTCGCTGGGAAAGGTGCAGCCATCACAAGAGAATTCCCACGAGCTCCCACTACCCGCCTCTGCTTCAGTGCCATTATTCTACCTTCTCTGGGCTCCCAGCACAGGCAGCAGCAGATCCCACTCCTGGAGTCACTCCGGCAGCTCTCTCCCCTTCATCCCCATTCTGCCTTCTTCTATGGATCTTTCCCATCACCCCACCAATATGCTGCTATTTCTTCTATCTTAAACAAACAGCTGCTACCACATTCTCTCTCCTTCCCTTAAATAACATTCCTCGAAAGCATTGTCTCCACTTCCTCTCCTCCATGCTCTCTTGGACGGCCTCAATCAGACTTTTGCCCCCATCACTCCACCAAAGCAGATATTGTCAAGGGCACCAGAGACCTCCGTGTTGCTGGACCTGGAGACCAGTCAGTTCTGGGCTCTCCCACACTTGGCTCGGCAGCCTTTGCCACCATTAGCCACTCTGTCCCCTTGGAAAGGCCTCTATTGGCTTCCAGGATATACCCAGGTTTCCCTCCCACTTCTCTGGTGGCTCCTTCTCCATCTCCTTGGCTGGGTGCCCCTCCCGCCCTTGACTTCTAGCAGTGCCAGGGCTCCAACTGTTAGAGCGGCCCTCTCTCTCTTCTGTCGACCCTCACTCCCAGGTGATCTCATCCGGGCGCATTAAATACCGTCCACATGCAGATCACACCCGCCCTGACCTTCCTCCTGTACCGCAGCCCTGTAAGTCCAGCGGCCTTCTCCACATCAGCACTGAGACATCTGATCCGCATCGCAAACCTCACGTGCACACAGCTCCATCCTTCTAGTCACCTCGGCCAAAACTGTCATCTTCTTTGTCTTCTTTCTCTCACATCTGTGATCTACTTAATTAGCAAATCCTATTGGCTCTCCCTTCAAAGTATAGCCTAAATCCCATCACCTCTCACCACCTCCACTCTGCTCCAAGCCACCATCACCTCTCACCTGGATTACTGCAGTAGTCTCCAACCCAGTTTCCCAGCCTCCACCCTCTACCCCCTTCATTCTATTCTCGACACAGTAGCCAGAGGGATCCTTTAGAAAATTAAGCCAGCTCATGTCACTTCACTGCCCCAAACCCTCCAACGGCTCCCATCCCAGACAGTGTAAAATTTAAAGTTCTCAGCCTACAGTCCCTCACGGTCTGGCCACTGCTACCTCCCCGACTCCTCACCTCCACTCTCCCTCTCACTCATTCCACTCCAGCCCCACTAGCCTCCTTACTGTTCTTTGAACATGCTGGGCTTGCTCCTGCCTTAGGGCCTTTGCACTTGCTACTCCCACAGGCAGGAACACTCTTCCCTCACATATCTACATGGCTCACTCTCCTTCTTCCTTTAGGTCTTTACTGCCATGTCTACTTCTCAGTCAGGTCTTATCACTGGATCCCCTGTCTAAAATCTCTACCCTACTTCAACCTCCCCAGCCCTCTTCCTTATCCTTTAGCCCCATCTAATAAACTATGTATTTTGCTGATTTACTTTGTTTTCTTTCTCTCTCACACCCCAGGATGTAAGATCCACGAGGGCAGGGATTTTTGCTGTTTTGCTCACTGCCATATCTCCAGCACCTAGAACAGTGTCTGGTGTGAGAGAGGTGCTCAATATACACCATACGTATAGAATGAATGAGTGAGCGGCCCAGGGCCTCAGTCTCTTCATCTGGAGAGTGGGTGCACTGATGGATCCTCTCTCACGGGGTTGTATGAGGATTCTCTGAGCTGAGTGACTGTGCAGGTGCCCAGCAAGGCCCTCTCCTCATCCCTCAGCCCTGACCCCAAGCTGTGTGTAGAGCAGGGGCCTGGGCTGGGACGTGACCCACCTGGCTCCGAGCCGTGATAACCTTGCCTCTTCCGGGGCCCTCTCGGTGGTGGGCGGCGGGGCCTTACCTGGGTGGATGTCCTGGAACAGAGACTTCCAGATGGTGTACTGCAGGGGGCCTGTGTACTTGGAGGTCGGGAAGTCTTCGTACGTCAGGTTGGTCTCGTGGATTTTCCCTTTGAGCCTGGAGGGGGCGCAAGAGAGCAGGCTGCACTGCGGGCCGCATTCCTGTCCCGGTACTGGGGGCCCTACAGCCACCTTCAGGGGGGCTGACAAAGGGTGAGGTCACGCCTGTGAAGTCTGCCACACCAGATTCAGGCTCTCTAGCTTTCCCTTCAGTGTCCTCATCTTCAAAATGGGTCCCGTGATAGCACCTGCCTTCCTGCCTCATTGTGAGGACTGCACGGTATAACGTGCGTACAGTGCTTAGCACAGGGCTTGGCTCACGGTCAACACCAAATGCATGCTGTTAACTATCAGTATTGAGCATCAACCAACCAATGATAAAGCGCTATTATTATTAAAGGCGCTATGGGACCAGAGAGACCTGCGCTGGAATCCTGGCTCCCCCACATCCTAGATGAGGGGCCTTGGCCAAGTGGTCTAGCTTCTCTGGGCCTCAGTTTCTACATGTGTGAATGAGGATGACAGTCGTAACTACCTCCAAGGGGGCTAGTCGGGTTACAATAATATAAATATTATTATTTATCATATATCATACCAACGTTATTATAAATAATATATAATATAAATAATACATATTTGCAATACAATATATTATATCATAATTCAAGTAATATACTATGTGACTATAAATATTATATATATAATAATATAAACACATAAAGCCTTTAGCCCAGGCTCTGGCTCATAGCAGACGTCCTGTAAACGTCTGATGAAGATTTGCGCGAATGAAATCTCTGCTAACCACCCACCTGCCTCCATTCCCACCACCCCGCAGGGCCAGGGAGGGGAGATCCGCCAGGGAAGGCCCCTGGCAGGCGAGCACGTACCGCTCAGACAGGGAGGCCACCCCGGCCAGGAAGGTGTGCCGGTCGGTTTCCGCCAGGCGCTCCTGCAGGATCTGGGCCCCCTCCTGCACCTTGCGCAGCTGCTGGCTGTAGCGCTGGACTTTCTGCTCGATGTCGGTCAGCGTGCGGGCCGTGTCGGCCTCCAGCTCCTCCAGCATGGCCTTCTGCCGCTCGCGCAGCAGCCGGTGCAGCCGCTCGAAGGCCTCGCCGATGGTGGTCCGCAGGCTTTTGGTGGAAGACTGTGGGGACAGTCAGCAGGGGTTATGGCAGGGAGAGCAGATCTGGCGATCCCCGGGTGAGAGGAGGAAACCAAGAGCTGTGGCATGCCAAGAGGAAAGGGTGGAAAAGGACACGCTTGGTGGGGGAATGGCACACGCGTGCAAAAGCATGGTGTCATGAAAGGACTGGCGTGGCCAGGGACAGCAGATAGTCCCTTGTGCCCTGTTAGGAAACTAATGAAATGGTCCGGGTGAGACAATGGGGCTTGAGCGAGAGGAGCAGCAGAGGGACACGGCTTGAAAGACATTTAGAGGGTAGCCTCATTGCCCCTGGTGACTGACTGGCTGTAGGGGTGCAGGAGAGAAAAGTGTGAGGATGCTGCCCAGATTTCTGGAACAAGAGCTGGAGGTTAAAGCCACTATCAGAGGAGGCAAGCGTGGACTCGCGTGGTTCTCTCTGCCCCTGCGGGGACTGCCAGGCCCAGAAGGGGCTGAGTGGTGAAGGGCACAGGCTTCGGTGCCCAACAGTCTGGGTAAGAATCCTAGCTCTGGGTCTCCCGCTGTGGCAGCCTCGGCCGCCTAACACCTCTGAAGCTTAGTTTTCTCATCTGTGACAAGGTAACCCAACTACACTGCAGGGTCACGGTGAAGATTAAATGAGGGAATGTTCACAAAACGCAGGGCATCGTCTGAGGTGCAGAGAAAGAGCTTGGTTATTAAAAGCCATCAATTCTAACAGGCACGTCCTGGAAGTCTTCACGGAGAGATGGCTTCTGAGCCAGGGCCTGAAGGATGGGCAGGGTGTCAGCTGGGGGTGAGCGGAACAGGCAGAGGGAACAGCATGAGTCAGGATGGCCCAGGTTACAGAAGCGCGGCCAGGCGGCAGCAGCGTGTGGGGCCTGCCTCTGCAATTTTACTTTGTGGGCTTCTGGCTGGGAGTTCATGAAGTCAGGGACCCCGCTGTGTTCAGTGCCCAGGGCTCTGTGGGAGGCTTGACAAAGGCTCAATTAGGGCCTGCTCCCCGCCCCCCCATCCGTCGTCCCGGCTGCCGGCCTGCAGGAAGAGCTGTTGGCAGTGGGCCAGACTCCCTGCGCATGCCCACCCAGAGCGCCAGGCAGACAAAGGGGGTGGGGGAGAGACTGGGGATGAACAACCAGGCTGCCTGTGGCCTCCGCGAGCCCCTCACCCAGGGAGGGCTGAGGCTCCTGCAATGGGAGGTCACAGATGGGGAAGACGGGGCCTGCCCTTCCTGTATCATCTGCCACTGTCCCCCAAAGGCCCCCAGACCCCAGGGCCACCCCTCTGGCTCCTCCTCGACCACTCTGCAGCAGTGTTTGGCCCTCTGGCCCCTCTCTACTAATTGAAAATTCTGGTTTGCGTCCCACCTCTGTGGCTGTTCCCTCTCTGCCATTCATGTTCCAGGCTAGCTCCTCCCATCCTCACCCTGCCTGGCCTCCCTCATCGTCAACTCCCACTGCTTTGAGGATGGCTCCCTATCGGCAGCCTTGCATGTGTCCTGAGCACCACGCTCTTCTTTCCAACTGCCCCCTCCACACGTCCCCCTGGGGTCCCACAGGCCCTCCAGCTCACTCAGTCCACGAGACAACTCCATGTCTTGGCCAACAAACTCGCTGCCAGAGTGATCCTTCTAATGCGCAAACGGTCTCAGCCCATCCCGCGTTTAGGAACCTTTCTTCGTTCTTTAACAACTAATAAAATGCCTAATTCCTTAGCCTGGCACTCAAAGTCCTCAATCTGATCCCAACTACCTCCCTAGTGCCACTGTATTGTAATTCTACCTGTCTAGAATGACATCCCCCACCCCCACCCCAAACAAACCCTTTATTCAACTGGCAAACTCCTACTCATCCTGCAAGACCCAGATTGAAAGCTACCTCCTCTGTAACACCTTTCCTAACTTTTTCAGGCAGGTAAATAGTTAAACGTTCCCAGAGCATTTTGTAAATACTCTTGATACACTGTCACACATTTTATGTGGCTCCCTGGCTAATGGATGAAGCCCTCCTGGGTAGGAATGCCATCTTCCTCAGCCCTGCACCTGCCGTGCCCATCCCAAGGCCTGGCACAAGGCTGGCAGAAAGGAACTGCTTGAAAGGAGAAGGAGGGAAGGGTCTTGCCCAAGACTGCTCTGCAGAGATGGGTGCAGACTCCATCTTCTTTCCAGGGTGGGGGCCCACTGTCCGCAGGACCAAGTATGTCCCCGACATGTCCTCTGGACCTACCGGCTTGCTGACCACAAGGCCCTAGATCTTGCTGAGGATCCCAGCATGAGGCTGGAATATGCACTAGGTTATCACAGGACTGGACAGTACGTTCCTAATTAGCCACTTATTAGCTGCAGGGCCTCAGGCTGGTCCCTCAAACTCTCTGTACCTCAGTTTCCTTGCCAATAAAATGGAGATAACAACAGTCCCTACCCCAAAAGGTGTTTTTCCCCCTACTCATTTGTTCTTACAACTATTTATTGTGTAGGAGGCACCGTGCTAGGTTCTGGGGAGTCCCGCCCTCACGGAGGTGACATTCCGTGGGGTTCAGCAAGACCATGCATGGGAAACACATTCTTAGCACAGAGAAAGGTTCAGCTCAGGTGGTGTGGCCCATTTACTATAGTTCTTTCTAGGGCAGAGTCACCCCCATCCCACCCCCAATCCCTTTGGTACCGAGGCTGGGAAAGCAGCCCCCACCCCAGCCCGCCACATCCCTGGGAACACACTGGAGCTTGGAGGAGCTGGGCCATTTCAGAAAATCACCCTGCCAAGAATGCGTCACTCCGTCAGGGCCGACCAAGGAAAACACTGGGCCGGGGAGGGAGATCAGACAGGCCCTCAGGCCGGGCCATTGGAGGGGCAGGCGCTGCAGGAAAGCCGAGTCAGGCACCAGGTGAAATACGACCTCCAAAGCATTCGTAGGCATTTCTTGTATAAACACCCCAGTCCAGACAGGAAGCAGGGCTCAGGAACTGGAGGGGGAGGCGGCCCCACAGGACCCCCCAGAGGCAGACAGATGGACAGGAAAGCAGGGGAGGAAGAGGTCAGTGGAGAAAAACAATGGGGGGTGGAGAAAAGGGAATGCTAGGGAGAAGAAACAGACCATAATATTCCCCTCTCATCCAGATAGAGGCTTCCATTTGCTTCTCTTCACCTCAGAGGGTGCCGAGTCACCAGGAAGATGGGGAAACTGAGGCTGTGAGAAGCAAATAGCCAGAAACCTGTGACTGTTTCTCATCTGGCGCCCGCTGAGGGTCCTACCCAGAGGCACTCCAGAATGTTCTCTGAAGAAATGTTTGTCATGACCTCCCTGAGACCCCACACGGGTTGGTGGCTGAGCTGGGGCACAAATCTGGATCTCCACTGGCCTCTCTGGGCCCCAGGGTGACCTCCAGAGACCCAGAGCATTCCTAAGGCTCTGCTCCAGCTGCTGCTGGCCAAGCACCCTGCTAACACGTGGAGCCAGTCTGAAATCTCCGCAGAGCTGAGCAGCCGGGCCTGGGTCCCCAGTTCTTGGTCCCAGTAAGACAGGGCAGAAATCAGAGCAAGGCTTCTCCAGTTAGTAAGATGTCTGTGGCGGGGACTTACAGGGAGCCCCTTGAAAGTGCGCTAGGAACCACCACTTCACGGCTGGAAGGAGCCTGGCAGGGCCCCCACGGTCGAGATGGGAAGACTGAGGGCCCAGAAAAGTATGCAGTTTACCCAAAGTCACACAGCGGGGTAGTGGCTAGATCAGAACCTGTGCTTTCCTCGCGGGTCAAGAAAAAAGGCTTTTCTTTTCAAACCATGGTAGCCAGAGAGCGCAGGGTTTGGCCCTACTTTTCAGAGTCCATATCCCATGGCCTGAGCTTAAGACGAGAGATGATACCAGGGCTGGGCCACAAACCATCAGGAGGGTGGGCTCCTCGAGCAAGGAGTGTGTTTAATAAGGAGAGACGAAAGAGAGACTTGGTACATCCTCCCAGCCCTGCAGGATGCCAGGGTTCCGGAGGGTCTCTGTTCCTACCTCAGTTTCCACCCAGAGCTGGAAGGGAGAAAGGGCCCCACCCGTGTTTTGGCACTAGCCCAAATCCTTGCCCTCTGTCCCCTTGGCGTGGGACCCGCCCCACTCACCTTCACGAAGCCCCAGCCTCGGCTCCACCCCCAGCAGCCCCACCCCCAGCAGGCCCCGCCCCCTTCTTCCTAGCGGGCCCCGCCCCCGCGCCCAGGGCAGGCTCACCTTGGTCTCCGCCAGCTGTCGCTTGAGCAGCTGCAGCGCCTCTGTGTGCTCCCGCTCGCTGTCCTGAAGGGCCTGAAGCTGCTCCTTCAGCTCCCTCTGGAACAACACAAGGCCGGGATGGGGCACTCCGTGGCGATGCGGTGCCCAGGCCTGGCGGCTGCCGGTGCACCCCACAACCTGGCCCAGCACCTCCTCCCGTCACAGCTCAACCACCACCAAGTCCTGAAGGTCTGGCTCCTAAGTACCTCTCATCTTTTCATCCTTCATCTGGAGTTTTGTGTCCTAGGAGCTCTGGTCTCCCTGTCTCCAATCCATCTCCGCATGCGCTCTGCCCCACCCTGATCTGCTGCCCGGGACTCCTTGCTGAGAATCCTCCGATGGGAACCAAGGCTGTACCACTGTCCATCGCAATGACAAACTGCCAGCATTCCCTGAGCCCTTCCAGTGGGCTAGGCACTGTTCTCAGCCCTTTGCTGGTATCGGTTCATTTGATCCTCTCAATAACCCCAAGGTAAGCACTATTATTATCCTCATTTTCAGATGGAGAAACCAGTCTAGACAGGTCAAGAAACTGGCCCCAAAGGATACAGCTAAGCATGTCAGGCTAAGGCCAGAATTGGAACTCAGGCAGTCTGGTTCTGGAGACCATGACTTGACACCAGATGACACGTTTTCTGCCATGATGACACCAATGAACAACGACAACAAAAATCCATGACAGACAACATATAGTTCTGAATGAGGACAGGGTCAGTATGACTGAGTTTTCCTTTGCTTCAGGTTCCAACACACCTCAACATGGCACTGCTAATGATCGTGTCTTTATTTAAAAATTTGATACTTCATTCATCCTGAGATTTTTTTGCATTAGTTTTGACTTTTAACAATTGCTTTAAATATTCATCTCGATGACTGAGTTTTGGGGTGCCTGCTTCAATCTTGCACCTGAAGCAAGCACCTCACTCCCTCACCCTAGTCCCATCCCTGTCCCCACCATCCTTGTCCCCTCACTCCCATCCAGCCAAAGTGCCCTTCTCTTCCTCCGTCACTCTGGGCTTGTGTCAGCCTCGTGACTTGGCACTTGCTGTTCCTCTGGCTGGTGCGCTCCACTCTCCGATTTTCTCTCGGTGATAGCTTTGTATTATTAATGTATCAACTCAGATGCTGCCTCTCAGAGAGGTCTTGCCTGACCACCCCAGGTACAGTAGCATCCCTTGCACCCTGTGTCACATGACCTGTTTCATGATCTTCACAGCACCTTCCGCCATTTCTGAGATGATCTTGCTCATTTATTTGGTGGTGTGTTTATTGCTCGTCTCCTCCACTAAAAGGTGAATGTCATGAGGGCAGGTATCTTGTCTGGCTTGTTCATTGTTCTATCCCCAGTGCCTACAATAGTGCTTAGCACACAGTAGGGCCTCCATAATTATTTGTCAAATGAAGGAATGGGTGTGGAGGCGGGTGTCCCCTAGTACAGGGTCCAGCGGTCTGCACTTATGGGGCATTTGGCCCATAGTATCATAGCTAGTTGTTCCGTCTGTCCTTCCTCCATCCCCATACTAGCCCATGAGTCCTCCAGGGTGGGCCCCTACTGTTCCCTCTCCACATCCCCTGCTCCCATCAACGGCCCAGCACTGAGATGGGGCTCAAGGAAGTTTGTGAATGAATTTCCATGGAAACGGCCTCTGAGCAGGGCCTGGGTTCCCCAGTCAGCCTGGGCTGTGAGTGATGCCAGGGAGCTGACTTACCTGTTCACTCACCTCCCACCCACTTATTCATCCGTCGGAGCAGGGAGGGCCCTCAGAAGACATCTAGTCCGACTAATTTTATAGACTAGGTAGCAACCTGGGAAAATGGTCATGATGACATGCGAAGGGAAGAACGCAGAAAACAAAATTATCTTTGCTTACTATCCCTTATTCATGCCACGAATATTTATTGAAGAACTATTATGTACCAGGCACTGTTGAGGCACCGGGGGTATGGTAGAGAACCAGACAGACACAGTCCTTGCCTATAGGAATCTTCCAGTCTAGTGGGGAAGACAGATAGTAAACAAGGACAATAAGAAAAGAACCAGATAATTACTGATTATAGTCTGTGCTCTAGAGAAAATAATGCAGTGTGGGATGGACAGGGAATTTAGGTAGGGTGGTCAGGGAAGGCTTCTCTGAGGAGGTAACACCTGAGATGACAGCTGAAGGATGAGGAGGAGCCAGCCGTGAAAATAAGAGTTAGATAGAAACAGAAGAATAGCTTGTTTTGTGCGAGTAGAGAGCCTGCATAGACAGAATGATTGGAGCTCTGGTTGCCATCTCAGGCCATATGGCAACCATAAGGACGGAAGTCACAATCTAAAACCAGGGAAGTAGAAGCAAGGAGCCCGGGTCCCTGATTAACTGGGGTAGCCACACCATCAGTGGACTCAGTTATGTGCTAGGAGGCTTAGCCTTCTGGGGGAAATAAAAGCCCTAATTTATAGTGTTTGCCAATTTCCGTGGTATAAGTGCTCCCACCAAAGATGATTTCAAGCTATCAACGTGAGGTCACTAGACACAGAGCTGGGAAGAGATTTGCACAATCAGCTCAGTGACCAGGGCAAGCTGGCCAGCACAGCACGCCCTGGAGTCCTTTCCTATAGACTTGTTTTACATGAGAGAGAAATACACCCCCATTGAATTTCAGCTACTTGAGTCAGGTCTCTATTACTAACAGCTGAAAGTCATTCCTAATGGATTCACGTGCATCTGGGTCATTGGAGCAGACGAACCTTGTTCACCGAGGAATGCAGAATGACTGCTCCTCAGCCGTCCCTGATGGCCTGGGGTCTGTCCAGCTTGGGACACAGTGTGGCTAAGACGCAGATGTTTGAGGCGATGGGCCAAGTGCTACAATCCTCCCCCTTGGTGGTCCTCATGGGTCCATGAAAGACCCAGCCACCAGGCAGCTCTTCTGATTCTCTGAGAAAACTGCCCTGGAGGCCGCGTTCCTCACATTGCACAGAGCACCCAAGGGACTTGGACCAATTCCTCCTTGCTTTCAAGGCCAGGGAACAAGGAGAGCAGGCCTGCCTGTTCCTCCTGGGCTCTGGAAGCAATGGAACACGCATTTGCCCGTTCCACAAACGTGCTGAGGCCTCCTTGGGCCCCACCTGGTGCTGTGTCAGCGACAGGGATGAGGGACAACACGTCCCAACCTGTGATGCCTCAGGAGGGGTGCAGACAAGTTGGGAGGAAGACAGAGACACAGACATTAACATCAGTGAATGCTGGAAGAGTGTTAGGGGGTCCCAAACCTGCTCCTCCTCCCATGTTCCCCATCTCTGTGAAGGGCACCCCCAGCCCCCACCGCCATCCAAGCCAGAAATCTGGGAGTCATCCTTGTCACTGTCCCCCCACCAATCCAATCGGTCATCAAGTTCACCCTGGAATTTGTTCTCTCCTCTCTACACCCACTGCCCCTGGCTTGGGTTTCATCACTTCTTTTCTGGACTGTGGCCCCAGGTTCCTCTTTGCCTCTCACACTCCAAGTGCCCCACAGAGCAGGTGGAATAATTGTTCTAAGGGAGAGATCTGTCCATGCATCTGTCGGCCCCCCTCGCCCCCTGTAGGATTTCACATTATCTAGGAAGAAAAGGAAGCGCCAGGCCCTTCACCACTGGCCCCAAACTTCTCCAGCCTTATCTCTTGGTCCAGACCTACACTGTCCAATATGGTAGCCACCAGCCACTGCTTTTAAATTAAAATGAATTAAAACTAAATAAAATTGAAAATTCCATTCCTCAGTTGTACCAACTGGACTCAGCTGCACATTTCAGGTGCTCAATAGCCACATGCGACGAGTGGCTACTGCACCAGACACACAGATGCAGAACACTTCCATTATCCCAGAAGGTTCTATTGGACAGTGCTACTCCAGACACACTAAGCATCTTGCAGTGCTCTCCTCCAGGCCTTTGCACATGCTATTCCCTTTGTCTGGAATGCTCACCCACATGTTTTTCTCCACTTGTTAGACTCAAACTCATCTCTTAAGACCTCGATCAAATGTCACCTCCATATCCCAAACTCTCCATGCTGCCCTCAGACACTGCATATGGCACACTGCATTTTAATTGCAAGGTTACTTGTCAGTCTCCCCCACGAGATTGTGGGCTCTGATGGCAGGGACTGAGTCTGATAGATTTTCACACTCTCAGTACCTAGGAAGGGCCAGGCAAACAGTGACCTCCGTAAGAGTCTGCAGAATAAATCAGCCCAGGGAAGAGGCTGGGCTGGGTCAGAGCTCACCTCTGAAAGGGAGGGAGGGCAGAGAGGGCCCCAAGCAGCTCCCTGCAGGAGGGCTACCCAGCCTGAGGGAACAGCTAACTTGGGAAAACCAAACCCTATAACCCACAGAGCAGGACTGGGAGGCAGCCTGAGCTCTGTCTCCTCCTTCCCCCATCCCCCAGGGTCTCCTTCCAGGCCTGGGATCAGACAGACCTGGGTGAGGAGGCTGGCTCTGCTACCCACTAGCTGTGTAACCTTGCACCCTAACCTCTCTGTGCCCCAGTCCCTCATCTGTGAAATGAGGATAACAATACCTCCTAAGGTTGGGAGGGTGAAATGAGATAACAGTAAAAAATGTTTAGCCTCATAGGGCAGACCTTGGCATATGCTGGGTGCTCAGGAGACGGAGTGGCCACCATGTCCCACATGAGGCTTCTTGGTCACTTCTCCATGTTATCACCCCTCGCTGTGTCCAGGCCCCTCCCTGCCTCCTCAGATGGCCAGAGCAGGATGGGGCCCCAAGGACCATCTGGTCCAACCCCCTGGATTTCTAGAACAGAAAACTGAGGTCCAAGAAAAGGGACTGACTGGCCCATGGCCACAGAGCTTGACAGAGGAGAACCAACCAGAAAATTTACTCCCAGCAGAGGTCAGACAGGAAACAGGAGCTGTTGATAAACTCCTAATGATAGAGCTAACCAGGAGGAAGGACATTGGCAACGCCAGAGGCTCAGAACCAGAAGGGCTGGAGGTGGCATGGTGTGGGTGTGAATTTCACAGGTGTCAGGTCACCTAATTCTCACAACAACATCAGGAGGTTAGTGCCTTTATCATCTCCATCTCACAGAGGGGGAAATGGAGGCTCAGAGAGGTCAGGCAGCTTGCCTAAGGTCACACAGCTCATACAAGGCAGAGATAGGGCTCTGAGTGACTCCAAAAGCCATGCTGGAAACCGCTCGGCCACTCTGCCTCCTGCTCAATTCAATACAGTAATCATGTCTGGGCACCATGGTCACACTTTGTGCCAGCCACTCAGGGGGCTGTCGACACAGTTCTTGCCCTCAAGGAGCATGCTGTTAGATGGAGAGACAGAAACATGAATAGGTAGACTATAAGGAGAACAGGATAAACCTGGAGGGACTGCCAAGGATCCGACCCACCCCTGGCTATGTTTGTGACACCCTCCCTCCACCTCAGTTTCCAAATCTGTAAAATGCAGCTAATGGCAACATGAGCTCTGTGACTGTCATGAGGATTAGACGACTTAATTGACGGCCTGACATGATGCACAGGACGCGCTCAGTCACGCCTAGTTGTTGTCATTATCATCATAATAATCACAATATGTGAAATAGGGACTCAGAACTGAGCTTCCAGGAGAGGGTTGACTTCTGATGGAAGGACCAGGGAAGATGGGTGGGCAGGGTTCCTTCAAGTCTCTGGGGTGGGGCCAGAGCATTCCAGGTGCAGAGAACTAGTTCAGCAGGGGCACACGTGGTGTGTACAGGAAGTGGGGGGCAGCTGGGGTTGGCCGGAGCCAGGTATGTGAAGGTGGGTGGAGTCACAAGCTGGAAAGGCCAGTGGAGCTGGCTGGGGTGAGGGTGGGGGGTGGAGGAGACCTTGAAGGTCAGCCTGGGGGAGCTGGACGCTGCAGGGCCCCATTAGAGCTGGGGCAGGGCAGGAAGAGGGGACGGGAGGGACGCACCTCAGAGGGCAGAGCCACGGCTCCCTCTTCCTCTGGAGGGGGTGAGGCAGAGTCAGGGCTGGTGCAGACCTGAGCAGCAATTATGCAGCTATGTCAGCTGAGAGGCTCTGGGCCTCCCATAGGTCTAAAGATGCCAGGACTGGGGCTGCAGCTGTGGGAGGACAGAGAGCCAGGGCTCACACGTCCCCAAGGTCAGACCTCCCCTCCTGTGAGGCCACCCCTCTCCCGGCCCTGAGGACAAAGCTGCTGCAGGAAGCCAGCTCGCGCTGGCTTCAGGGACCTTTCTCACCCCCCTCACCAGGCAGTGCTGCCCAGTGGAGACAGCATGAACTCTGGTGTCAGAAAAACCTGGGCTCTAATCCCAGCTGCATGACCTAGGGCAGATCACTTCTTCCTGCCTCTCAGAGCCTGATCTGTAAAATGGGGATAAGAGGCACTCATGAGGTTGTGATGAGGTTAAACGAGATGACCCCTACGAAAAGGCCCAGCATGACGCCGGCACACACTAGGCCCTCAAGGCCCTCTCCCCTTCTCCATGCCCTGGTACTGCTCTCTCTTCCCCTCTCTGACCCAAGGATGCCAGAAATCTTAACACAGCAAACTGAACTTCCTCTCCTTTCCTCCAAATCCCTCTTCAACCCCTGATGCTCCTGCTCCCCCCAACAGACTTGAACTCTTGTATGCCTTCTCCATCTTTGAGCCCCACCCCTCCCTGTCCACTCTGAGCCTCACAGACTGGCAAGGCTCGCTGGCTGGCTCCTGCCTCCAGGCTCTCTCAACAGTCCAACCTGCACACTGCCCCGTGACGCAGACCCGGCCAGACCACGCTCGCCTGCTCAAACCTGTTCCTGGCTCCCCAGCGTCTTCAGGATCAAGTCCAGGGTCCTTGGGGTGGGCGGTGGTGCATTTCAAGCCCTTCCTGAGCTGGTCGATCCTCCCTTTCCCATTCTCGCCTCCCCTCACACACCCTCTCCTCTGGCCACAACAAACCACCTGCTCACCTCCACGCCTGTTCCTGGTCAGACTCTGATAACCTGAGTGAGTTTCAGCTTCAGGGACACTTAGTGGTTGTGTAACCTTAGGCAGTTTCTGAACCTGTTTCCTCATTTGTAAAATGGGGCAATGAGACCCAACTCGTAGGGTTGCTGTGAGGATTAATTGAGAGAGAGGGAAAGAAAAGAGAGCAGGGGAGAGAACCACAGCATGGCCAGGGCTTGTTCCGTTCTCTCCTGGGCCCCGCACAGGGCCTGGCCTCAGTAGCCACAGCAGGAATGCCAACTGAAGAAATTACTGAGTGAATCCCTGAATCCAAAATGGAACCCACCTGCAAACTCTTCACACCCACCCCACGTGTCCAAGCAGAGCTCCCAGTCCCGAAGGTAAATGATGCTGTGAAAACACCACTGGACTGAGAGTTTGGGAGCTGAGCTCTGGACCAACTTTGGGAAAGTCAGTATCCCCAGCAGGAAAGTGGGGAGGGGGGGAACTGGATGATTTCTGAGGTTCCTCCCCATTCAGATGCTGCCTGAGGTAGTTAGGGTACTGGTGAGGAGGGTGAGTTCTGAGCCAGAGAGACTCGAGTCTGAATCCCAACTCTGCCTCCTCCTTGCAGTGTGATCTTGGGCAAGTAACTGAACCTCTCAGCCTCAGTGTCCTCATCTGTGAGATGGTGCTGGTCCTAGTCCCACTCAGGGAGGAGGGAAAGGAAAAAGGGCTGTTGTGAGAATTCATGCCATAACAGCACCTGGCACAGAGCAAGTGCCCAATAAACTTTGGCTATTGTTTTTTATAATGGTTATTATTTCCCCTGTTGTCATTCCCTGCCAGATCCTTTGCTCTCTATAAAATAAATGTTCTGGGGCCCCCACATCAACTCTAAGTTTCTCCTCTGCTCAGCTAAGGTGTCTTGGATGAACAGGACATTCCTGGCTGCCCACAGACACCTGTGAAGAGGGAAGTGGAGATGCCAAAAGCCAGCCCTTGGTTTGACTCAGCCAGTTTCGCCCCCATGGAGGCTGCTGTTTGCACATAAATCCTGCCCTCTCCGGGGAAAAGTAACAGCAGAGGCTGCTTCCCCAGGACATGGACAACCTGGCTGCCTCCCTGTCCACGGTACAAAATAAAGTGCCTTTACACATAAAGTTAACAGTCTTGTTCTTACGTCCGCTTCCCAGATTGGGAAAGGGTGCAGAGAAGGCAGGACCTCCCACTCAGTTGGAAGAACCGGAGGCAGGATTTGAACCCCGTCCCTGAACCCAGCTCTTTCCCCGTGTGGCTGCCTCAGTGTCTCTGGATCGCACCATGCCCGGCTTGTCAGGGCTCCCATCCAAGGCTGATCCACCACTGTCTCCCTTGGCGTGAAGAAGACCTTGGGAAAGGCTCCAATGGTCACATGAGGCCTGGAGGGGGTGGCTGGGACTGAATCCAACCCCTTCGCTAGAGATTAGGAAGCTGAGATGGCCGGAGAGCCGGTGCCAGGCCTGACCAAGATGACATCCAGCCACCTGCCCTCGGCGCATCAGCTGGCACAGACAGTGCCCTTAGTCTGACCCTGTGCTGAGTACTCAAAATACAAAGACAGGCAGGGTGGAGGAGACACTACCGGCCCTCAGAGGCAGCTTGGAGGCTATGAGTGGCCTCATCAGACTGGCTTCAAATCCAGCCCCTGCCATTTACCAGCCCGGTGACCAAACCAGTCACTGAATGCCTCTGATTCTTCATGTGTAAAAGGAGCAAATTAAATTACAGTACCCAGTCGGCAGGGTGTTAGGAAGATGAAATGAGGTAATCCGAGAAACGTGCTTAGCACAGTCCTAGGCGTTGGGCTAGGGCTCAGTAAGCACTGCTGAGAAGCCCCAACCCCTTCTGAGATGGGACTCCCTCCCTCCCCTTTGCTGTGTCGTCCGGTGCTCAGCGGTGAAAAAAGGAAAAAGGAAGGGACACCAACACACACACACACACAATCACATGCTATTTACACAAGAAAAGTTCTGTAGAACTGTAAAGCAATTCTAACCATGTTTTCCTATGGGATGGGATTACGGGGGGATTTTAATTTTTACATTATATAGCTCTGTTTATTATATTAATTTTATAGTAAAAAATAAAGATGTTTTAAAATTGTTGCATGCTCCAGGCACAGTATCAGGCACATCTGATACAGCATCCCTACCCCTTACAACATCCTCCCAGAAAGCTCCCCTTGTTATAGATAAGCAGGCGGAGGCTTAGAGAAGTGAAGCGACCTGACCAAGGACACACGGCTTATCAATGATGCCAGGATCTGACCCCAGTATTGGAATCTGGAGTACAGAGCAATTCTGCTTGGCAAGTCAGGGAAAGCTTCACGGCAGAGGTGATATTTGAGCTGAGCCTGGAAAGCTGAGTACGACTTCTCTTGGTCAGGGTTCTCCAGGGGTGATTTGGACCCCAGGGGACATCTGATGAAGTCTGGAGCCATTTTTAGTTGTTACAACTTGGAGGGTGAGTGCTATTGGTATCTAGTGGGTAGAGGCCAGGGATGCTGCTAAACAATGCACAGCACTGCCTCGCACAACAAAGACTTATCTGGCCCCAAATGTCAACAGTGCAGAGTACGATGTAACACACTAGAGCTGTCATTTATTGAGTGCTTACTAGGTGCCAAGTGCAGTACTAAGCTCTTGCAAGTGTCATCTTATTTAATCCTAACCCCATTGCTCCCATGCTGTCAGTGAGGGACCTGAGGCTCAGAGATGGTAAGTAACTTTCCTGGGGTCACACAGGCAGAAAACAGTAGGGGCCAGGATGGGAGCTGCCCAAGTACAAAGTCAGAGCTCTTAACCTTTCTGCTCTGCTGCCTCCAGGATTTACAATACATGTAAAAGTTCCAGGTCAACTGCTAAGCGGGGTGTGAGGAGACTGGCTGAGCCCAGGCCCAGCATCATCTGGCCTCGAGGCCTTGGGCAAGTTCCCCTCCCTCCTCCTCTCATTTCCCCATCTGTCAAGTGAAGGTTGCACCAGATGATCTCCAAGGCCCTGCCAGCTCTGCGTCTGTTATTCTCCAGGAGAGGGGCCCGAGTCCAGGCTCCCAGAGCCCTGGGGATGAACCGCCAGCTGCCAGGAGAGGAGGGGGTGTGACGGGCAGGCTCAGCCTCATTCCCAGTGCATAAGGAGCTAATGAGTCCTGCTTCCTCACCAGGAGGGAGAGGCAGGTGGGGGTGGGGAGTGGCTCGAACCTCACCCAGGTGCTCACTTCTCCAATGGGGAGGGATGTTTCTCTGTCACCTTCTTGCCAAGCCCAAAGGAGGCAGCAAAGCAAGGCCTCCTTCTCAGGCAAGAGAGGCGAGTCTGGGCATTCACCCAGCTGGGCACATGAGTTCTCACAGGTAGAAGAAGCAAGGATGGGAGTGCATGCTGACCCAGCCCCATCCATGTGCCGGGCATCTCAAATAGCAGGTTCATCTCAGGTCAGCCTCAGGAAAATCCTGGTAGGAAAGAACCATCCTGACCCCAGTTTACAGATGAGAGCATCATGGCTTACCTGAAGTGACTTGCTGAGTTACACAGGCAGTGCTGAAGGAAGGTTTGGAACTCAAGTGGGTCTGACCCCAGGACAGTACACTAGAGGGTAAGTGAGTAGCAGTCCTGTTTTTCTTTTCACCCAAGAAGGAAAGTTTTTTTTTGGTGAGGAAGATTGGCCTAACATCTGTGCCAATCCTCCTTTATTTTGTATGTGGGACGCCGCCACAGCATGGCCTAATGAGCAGTGTGTAGGTCCAGACCCGGGATCCAAACCCACGAACCCTGGGCCACCAAAGGGGAGCATGTGAACTTAACCACTATACCACTGGGCTGGCCCCATGAAAGTGTTTTTAATAACGTTTGGAGAAAATGTACGTTCAATTTCTCCTGCATTCCCCAGGACACAGAATAGACTGCAAAAACCTGAAACAATAATTCTGATTTCTTGGTTTGCAGTCAGAGGAAGCAAGGCTCGGTCGGCAGAGGCCTCTCCAGCTAGAAAGTCAGACAGAGAGAGGAGCGGGTGAGCGGCAGGGGAGGGGTCTGGCCAGGTCAGGCTGTGCTCTCTAGCCTGGCCCTCTCGTTGTCTGGCAGTGTGGCTTTGGGTAAGTCCCATCACCTCTCCAGATCTCAGTCTCCACATCTATAGAATGAAGACGCTGGACGGATGGTTTCAGACAGAGTCCCTTCAAACTCTCACAACCTGCACCCAGTCCTCAAAGATTCTTTTCTCCTCCCTGTTTATGAGACTTCACAGATGGGGAGATGGGGACACCAGTGCCTGACACAGAAGGGGCTCTGGGGGTGGAGGGCCAACGCCAGCCTTGTGCAAGCTCGCAGAGCCCCCAGCCCTTGCTCACCCTCTGAGGGGGCCTCCATCCTCAGACAGCCAGAACAGGAAGGGAGTCAGTCATGATTTGGGGATGAAAGGGACAGGGAGGGGTGCTGGGGAACATGGGGCCATTTCTCCTGGGGCCAGTTCTCATCTCCATGGGCATCTGCTAGGTGCAGGCCGACTCACAGAGATTCACATATGGGGGGACCCCCTACAACACGGGAGAAAGGAGTTACTTAGCTCCTGCTTAAGCGTCTTGAGGGTCAGGATGCTCATTAGCTCCCGAGTTAGCCCACTGCATTTTCATAAAACGTTTGAGTCAAAAACCTTCTGCTTCCAACAACCTAAGTGTCCATCAACAGATGAATGAATAAAGGTGTGGTAGATATCAATGGAATACTACTCAGCCATAAAAAAGGATGAAATCTTGCCATTTGAGACCACATGGATGGACCTTGAGGATATTATGCTAAGTGAAATAAGTCAGACGGAGAAAGACAAATACCATATGCTTTCATTCATATGTGGAAGATAAATAAACACATAGATACGGAGAACAGATTGGTGGTTACCAGAGGGTAAGGGGGAGGGAGAAATGGGTCAAGAGTGTCAATTGTATGGTGATGGATGGTAACCAGATTTTGGTGTTGAGCATGCTGTAGCATACACAGAAGTTGAATTAAAATGTTCTCCACATGAAACATATAATGTTATAGATCGATTTTAGCTCAATTAAAAAAAAAAACTTCGCTTCCAAAGGTTCCACAGTCTGGGGCCAGCTCAGGCCAGGGTCGGTCACTCATTTATTCATTCATTCTGCCTTCACTGGTGTATACTGTGGGCCAGCCCTTGTGCCAGGTTTGGGTCATAGATATGACGAATAAGAGGCTGTCCCTGTTCTGGGGAACTGTGTGCGAGACTGGGATTCCAAGGCCAGAGACGTGGGGCTGCTGGATTTAAATGGTTTAGCTTGAGAAAAAGATTCCAGGCTCAAGTAAGCTTGGGAACCATTTCATTAAATACAGTAAAATGGGTTTCTTTGCGATAAGATTTCTCCAAGCCTTTACTATGCAAATGCACACTTTGAATCCTCAGGGGATGGGGGGATAGAGAATATAGTATATTTCCCAATACAGTTGATCTTGGAACACTTCTTTTTAAAACGTTACACTTATTAACAGTGAGCATTTGTGAAAATGCGGCTCTCATGCTATTTTTTTGGCCAGTGGAGCTTGGGGAAGGCTTACACAGAGAGGACGTTTGCACAGGGCCTTGAGGGTTGAGTAGGAGTTGGTCAGTGAAGATGGGAAGGTTTAAGGGAGACCAATTATAGTCCTAGGCTGACTATGCTCATGTTATCCTGCATATACTGTTCCACTTAGTCCTCAAAGTTCCTGATGTGGGTGCCAAGGAGGTCATCAAAAGCCCCTGGAGACTCCTAGAGGTCCACCTGCTCCCTTTTCTCCAATCACCTCATTTCAGGGCTTTATTCTCCAAATCTCGAATCTTCAAGTCCTGGCCCCATTCTCAACATAGCCTGTACTCTGGTTTAAACCCAAAATGGATCTTACAGTCTCTGGACTTGATCCCAGCCTTCACCCTTCACACACCCTAGCCTAGCCATTGGCTCCCAAATCCACCCTCTCGGTAGTTTGCTGACCCTAACTTAGACCCTCTATTAGATTTAATCCTACCCGCCCAGTACAATCTGGCCCTGGTACTGCCCCCAGGATCCTGATGCACCTGATGGAGCCCCGCCGCATGGTTGCCACCAAGCCTGCGAGAGCTGAGCTATTCCATATAGTTCTGACCCATCCTTGGATGGAGGCCCCCCCCGCGCTGCCTAGCCTTGGCTGTGTTCCCATCCCCATCTCTGTCTTTGTCCCTAATTCTGCCCTGAACCATTCTCATGCGGGCCCTGTCTACAGGTCCAGCCCTCAAGACCCCCTGACAGTGGCCCGGCCCTTGCCCAACTCTGATTCAGCCCCGTCCCCAACCCTGCCCCAGCCTGGTAACTGGTCCAGCTCTGATCTTTGTTGTCCACCCCACCGGTGACCTATCCCAATCGCGGACCCACCCCCACTTCAGGTCTACCTCGGACCCCGCCCAGTACAGACCGCCTAAGGCCCCGCCCCAACACTCCGCCCCCTCGCCGCGATCCCGCCCTGTCCCCGCCCCGTACTAATCTGATAGGGCCCTGACCCTGCCGGCGGCCCCGCCCCGAGACACTTCTGACTGGGCCCTGCCCACGGTCCAGCCCTGACCCCGCCCCTGGCCCGGCTCCGCCCCCTCCCCAGGCCAGCCGGGCCGCGCACCTGCAACTCCTCGAAGGCATCGTCGATGCCGGTGACCTGGTGCTGCTCGTGCAGCGCGGGCTCGTCGCAGAAGAAGCAGAGCAGCGCGCGGTCCGTGAGGCAGAAGAGCTTGACCTTGTCGTGCGCCTGGCAGGGTCGCGCGGCGCGGCGCGCGTTGAGGATGGCGTCCAGCGGGAAGGCGCTGTAGCGCTCCACGATGTTGGCCAGCTTGAGGCTGGGCGCGAGCGCGGGCTCGGGGAACGTGCGCCGGCACTCGGGGCAGTCGCGGGCGCCCTGCGCCTCCTGCCGCACCCAGTGCTCGGTGATGCAGCGGCGGCAGAAGTAGTGCTCGCAGCCCAGGCTCACCGGGTCCTGGTAGATGCTCAGACAGATGGAGCAGAGCAGCTCGTCCTTGAGGCTACACGCCATGGCGCCGGGGGCGGCGGGGAGGGGGGCCGGAGATGCAGGGGGGCGGCTGAGGGAGCGCGGCGCTGTCGGGGGCAGCACCGAGGGACGGGTGCGGGGAGCAGGCCTGGAGAGGCAGGAGTAGGAGCTACAGGAGAAGGAAGGGGGGCTGTCCGGGAAGGGGGGCTGTTGAGCTGCCCTCGAAAAACTCGAAGAAGGGGTTCAGGGTAGAGACTACCCGGGATGCGAGCCCGGGAGGGTGGTCTCAAGGTAGTGGGTGATCCGGAGCGATGGGTGCTGGAGGGAGGGGGCCGTGGGTGTCTGAGGGAAGGGTCTCCCGGCAAGGAGGTTCTAGAGGAAGGGACAGCCCGAAGGAATGGGTGCCTGGAGAAAGGGATCCAGGAGGGGGGCGGAGGCCTTGGGGGGGGTTGAACTCCCGGGATGGGTGCGGTGGGGGGAGGGGGAGAAGATAGGGATGGGGAAATCTAGGGGAGAGGGAAGCCTGGCGGAGCCGCACCGCGGCTGTGCCTGGCAGAGGAGCGGAGGGGTGCGAGCACGCTCAGCTGCCCGCTCCCGGCCCCAAGACCCTTCCCGGCGCGGCCCCTTACCCTCGCCAGCTCAGCGGCCACTGCTCCGGTCCGAGCGCAGCCTCTCAACCCGGAACCAGCCGAGCGCGAGCGGCCGGCGGCCGTGGTTCCCTCCCAGCCCCGTGGGCGGGGCCCAAGCGACTCCGCCCCCGCGGCGGGCGGGGGAGAGGAGGGGCGGGGCCTGGCCTCCAGCCTGAGGACCCCTTCCCCGCCCCCACTATTCTCCTTCTCCCAGGGGAGCGAAACCCAGCTGTTCCTTCAGGGTCTGCGCACGGAACAACATCTAGGTCTTGCTTACGGTCCCTGCGGCGGGTGGGGGGCGGGGACAGCTAATTTAAGAGGATAACAGTAAACGTGGGGCATCTTTCTGGATCATCAACTTGAATACAGGGGAAAAATATTTTGTGTTAAAACAAACAAGGATATGTCGTGTAATCTGCATAGAATAAAACTTTTGCATAAAATATAAAGATAAAACTCGAAAAGTGCCCTGCTGGCTTAGAGCAAGTTCAAGACCCTCACACTCCTAATTCCTCTTCACTTTCTTAAGGACAGCTTGGGGGAGAAGTTTGGACAGTCCTGGCCCTGGCTAACGTCTGACTCAAGGAGTTCTCTCCATTCAGCAAACATTTCTGAGTGCTATATTTGGGGGGCGGGGGGGGGCTGGAGCAGGAGAGAGGAAGAAAGAGTAATAGGAGACCTTGTCTTGTGTGCCAGATGGAGAGGGCGTAAGGGATTTCTAGGTGGAGGGGACAGCATGTGCAGAAGCATGGAGGCGTGAAAGGGGAGGGCACATTTGGGGGAAGCGCAAGCAGTTCTGTACTATTGGAGGTGGGGTAGGGAAGGGGCTTGAGTGTTGAAGGTCATGGTAAAGGATTTTCTGAAGGCATTAGAATTTCAAGCAGGGGCATCATCTGGTCTGATGTGGGTTTCAGGAAGTCAGGGAGATGCTGGTTATACCATCCGTAAGGTGAAGGCAGGGACCCTTTCTGATGTGTCTGCATATGCACAGGGCTTGGCACACAGAAAAAGTATGTAGCTGAATGACAGCAGCAAAGATGTGGATTGCAGGAAGAAATACTGGGCACCAGTTAGGTCACTGTTGTCATAGTGCCTGCGGGAGGTGAGACCTGAACTGGGGCCATGACTGGATCAGGAGAGAAGGCCAGGGTATTGAAAGTATAGACACTATGAAATTTTGTAATGAATTGGACATGGGGATGAGAGAGATGGAGGCGTTGAGGGTGGCTCCCCAGTTTCTGGTTCCTCCAGAAATGTCTTCACTGGAGTTAAACTTTACTGAGGTACAATTGAAGAGACATTTCAAAGTTTACTCCTCTCCTGTTTACGTGTCCTCCATCACGTCATCACCTGGTCCTGTGTCCCCATCATTGCCAGAAACAAGTTGGTTGCTTGTGCGACAGCCATTCCTAGAGTGTTCGTTGCAGTCAGAGCTCTGATTTGTTCAGGTGGCTCCTTCCCCATGTAACCAAGGGAAGGCTGACCCCAGCCCACTCCAGGAGTAAGTCCCATTTGGTTCGAGTCCATTATTGTGGTTCTATTCCTCTTGCCAGTTGTGGTTTGGGCTTGGACGTGTGACACAGCTCTGATCTGAGAAACCAGAGGGGAAGGCTATGGTAGAAAGGGGCTTCTGGAAAGGTTCTCTTCACTTTCGGAAACAATCTGCCCCTTTTGCTGGGTGTGGATGTGTTTGGTGGCGGTGCTTGGAATTGCAGCCACCTTGCTCCCAGTCTAAGGATGCAGCCAACAGGTGACTGAGGCCAGGAGTGACCTAGAGAAGAGGAGCTGGTGCTCTGATGCAGAGCTTACACTTTTGGATATGTGAGATGGTCCATCTTATTGCTTAAGCAAGTTTAATAGCGGTGTGCTGTCACTTGGCAACCAAAAGAATCCCAAGTGATACACTGATATGTACTCCCCATATTTTTTTTTTTTTGTAAAGAGGGCAGGGTCTAAATTATTGAAGTATTTGAAGTGAAATGAAAAAAGTCTCAGTGATGGATGAAACAGTGGGCTTCATTTATCCAGCATGTAATCCATCCTCTTCTGTAGCCACATAGTAGCTGGAGAAATGGCTGGTCAGCTAGAGACACACTTTCCAGCTGCTCTTGAACGGAGTGTGGCTTTATGATTGAGTCCTTTCCAATAGAATATAAATAGAAACACTCATTAAGGCATTTACTGATATTGACTCTGGGCAGGCCTTGTGCAAGGGGTAGAATAAACTATGGCCCCTTAATCTCAAGGAGCTTGCGGTCTAGGGGGAAAACAATGAGAAATTTTTATCCAGCCCAGCAGGGTTTACTGAGCACTCTCACAGAAGTGATTGGATCTGAGTCTCATAGCAATCTTAACCAGTACATATTATTTTCCCCATTTTATAGAGGAAAATACTGAGGCTCAGAGAAAGGAGATGTGGGGGAAATTGCTAAGTGTCCGCCAAAATCCCTTCTCCTCTTCGTCTATAGAAGCACAGTACCTGGAGAAATGGCTGGTCCGCTAGAGACTGCGCTTTCCAGCTGCTCTTGCAGCCGAGTGTGGCTTTGCGACTAAGTCCTTTCCGATAGAATGTAAATAGAAATAGTCCTTAAGGGAATGGGCTTTCGTTCTTCCGTGCTCCATTTCCTCTTCCCTCGCGTTGGAACACAGATGTGCCAGGGACCCGGCTTCAGTAATGCTTCAAGGGGGCTGACGGAGCAAAGATAAGGAAGGAACCCGGGTCCTGAATGACTACATGGAGTGGAGCCACCAATGTGGACCAGAGAGTGAGAAATAAACTTCCGCTTCTATGAGCCGTTGTATTGCAGCAGCTTGGCCTTCTTCACGCTGTTCTATAGCTGTTTTAGCACAGGCTCTGGTACTATTTTATGCTGTTGTCTAAATCCTTTCGGTAGCTAAGTTCCTCTTCATGTCCAGCTCCAGTCTCTTCCAAAGTGGATAGAACATGGTTTTCTTCGGCTGAAAGTCACAGTCTCTTTGACTTTTCACCATACTTTCCAGCTTTTAGTCTTTTCACCCTTGGAGCTGTTCTTCTCTTGACCTTTCTCCATCTCAGTTAACATGCAGAACACTACACTCACTCAAACTGTTGGTTATAATTAAGTTTGGCAAGTCGTTGCTCTTTCTGGATCTCTGCTTCCCCAGCCTGATATGGTTGAGGGGTCTGACCTAAGACTTGCAGATTCTGACTGCAGTGTATGCCACCTGCTTCCATTCATACTCTGAAACATAACATCAGGAGTTTTTTTTTTTGAAAGCTGCCCAAGAGATATTGTTGAGTGGAAAAACAAAACAAAGGAAGACCCAAACAGACACACAGACATGGACACGCACAGTCATACAATGTGCTCAGGCGTTATTTATACAGCAAAAATCTGTAGAACTCTATAGCAATTCTAACCATGTTTCTCTATGGGCTAGGATGGGGGGCGGGTTTTAACTTTTATATTTTATAGCTCTATTTGTTTATTATTTTATAATCAGAAAAAATAAAAATTTAGTTGATCTTCATTATTCATGGATTCCATATTTGCAAATTCACCTAATCCTAAAATTTGTAACTCCCAAATCACAATTTGAGGCACTTTCGTGTCATTTGTGGACACACACATGCACATAGTGGTGAAAATTTAGAGTCGCATGTTCCCAGCTGAGGTCGAACAAGGGGTCACTCTGCCTTCTTGTGTCAGCTCTCATACTGTAAACAAGTATCCTCTTCATGGGCTATTCAGTGCCATGATTTTCTTATTTTTGTTGGTGATTCTGCTGTTTTAAAATGGCTCCCAAGCGTAGCACTGAAGTGCTGGCTAGTGTTTCTAAGCGCAGGAAGGCTGTGATGTGCCTTAGGGAGAAAATATGGGTGTTTGATGAGCTTCGTTAAGGCATGAGTTATAGTGCTATTGGCTGTGAGTTCAATGTTAATGAATCAACAGTAAATGTTAAATAAAGTGTCTTTAAACAGAAACACACATAAGACAAGGTTATGTATTGCTCCGTTGATGAAAATGTGGCCAGAGGCTCGCAGGAACCGAACGCTGTATTTGCTCAAGGAGCAATGGTTCTGTATTCACCATTTCAGTCTTTGCAGGAACTTTATAGAACATAACCACTGTGAATAATGGAGTCAACTGTATTTAAAATTGTTATATGTAACAGCATCCACCAATACAAGGTACCAACGCCATGTCCCTTTCCATCCAGGTAACATTGGCTCAGGCCTGCTCATAGAGGGATGGGCAAGAGAATGAACAAGGAGCCATTCCCATGTGCCAGGCACTGGGCTAGGTGCTTCATGTCCGTTGTTTTATTTAATCCTCACAAGAGCCTTCCAGACTTGATGTTTTTCTCCCCATTTGCAGATGAGGAAACTGTGGCTCAGAGGGGTGAAATGACTTGACTACAGCCAGAGCAACTTAGTGGCACAGGCTCCTCCACCCCAAGCTGCTGGAGAAGATTCCACCGTTGTGCAGCCTGGAGCTGGGCCAAATCTGGGCCCTCAGCTCCATCTAATGGTCTTTATAATCAGTCTAGCTAGGCCCCTTCTGTCAGTCCCTTCCCCACCATTCCAAACCTTTGCCTGTCTGCTCAAGCCTGGTAGACACACCCCTGCTCCTTTCTCAGTGGGGGATCTTGCCTCCCACTCCGTGAAGAAAGCAGAGCCCTTGAAGGGGGGTGGGCTTCTCAATTTCCAGTTTCCTGCAACCTGTCAACTTATCTATAGAAACACCTCAAGTCCTTTGTGAAATGAGGCTGAATGTAAAATAAACAAATGGATGAAGTCAATGCATTTATAACTTTATTCATCCTCACCGCCTCTCCTCTAGTCTGAGAATGAAGTGTGCCTTCTGTTCAAAACCAGTTCCTCCACCTGGGCCCTGGTCTGATCCCTGCAGACCTCCTCTGGGACAGACTCCTTCAATCATCTCCCTCTGCACTCTGTGTTTTTGTCTCCTTCCGTGGCATTGGCTACCTCCTTCAGCCTATAAATGTGCTCAAGTTTCTCTTAAAACAGCACTTTCTGCAGTTCTCCCACCTTTAGCTACCACCTCATTTCTTGTGTTTCTTTAGCCTGGCTTCTTGAAAGAATCATTTGCACACCCTCCCCTGCCATTCATCAACCGCGGCAGCCTGGCTCTGCTCCCCACCGCCCCAGTGAATTCACTAATAATCTCCTAATTGTCAGTTAAAGATAGCTGCTAAGAGGGGCCAGCCTGGTGGCGCAAGCGGTTAAGTGTGCGCGCTCCGCTGCTGCGGCCCGGGGTCCGCGGATTCGGATCCTGGGTGCGCACCGATGCACTCCTTGGCAAGCCATGCTGTGGCGGCATCCCATATAAAGTGGAGGAAGATGGGCATGGATGTTAGCCCAGGGCCAGTCTTCCTCAGCAAAAAGAGGAGGATTGGCGACAGATATTAGCTCAGGGCTGATCTTCCTCACACACACACACAAAAAAAAGATAGCTGCTAAGACACAGTTGCTGCTACAGAAAAACAAGATACAGGGAAAAACTAAAAGGAAATTTGAAGTATTCATGATTCCACCACCCAGAAAGAACTGTTGCTAATACTTGGTTTATATCCGTATAGAACTTTTTCACATATTATATATGTTCACGTGCATGTGCACGCACACACAAAACGGGTGGAGACGAAGAGACAGAGGGAGAGGAAGAGGGAGAGGGAGAGGGAGAGAGATTTTTTAAAAACAGAAATGAGTTCACTCTCTAAATCATTGCTTCTCAAAGCATGGTCCTTGAACCACATGTGTATTAGCAGAAGTTCTTCCAAGAGCTGACCTTGAGATAAGGACTGGAGTGAAAATAGTTTACTTGGGAAGCGTTCTGCTAGGGAGGTGGGGAAGGGATGCAGGGAAGGGAGGCAGCCCATAAGGCTGCACTATTAAGTCCGCTAGCTCAGAGGGCAACTGAAGATCTCTCCTGCAGGGAAACCCTAGGACATGGTACAAAACACAGGCCACAGAGGGATCCTACCCACGGGGCAAGGGGGTTGGGTATTTAGGCACCATCTTTGAGTGTTGAGGCTCAAGTCTGGCACTTGTGACCTGTGACATGTGCAGTCGGCTTTCTGCAGTTCTGGGAAAAGATCCCTCAGCCATGAGCAGATACTGGCAGCTGGAAGTCTTGGGAGCACACTGACAGGGTTGAGGGATAAGACAGGGCAATGACAGTGTCTGTTACAGTCCACCCCTTGCACCAGATCAACTTGCACACCACCTTAAGTTTTGAGTCCTGCCACTGCTTCTTCAAGGTGGTGGCCAGTCACAATTTATTGAAAAGAAAAGAAGACGACAATAGGAGCAGTAGTGGAAAAAGCCACAGACACCACTGCGGTAGTTGGTCCTGAGACTAACTGATGCTCATCATCTTCCTTCTCTACCAGCCATTCTAGATGCCCCTCACCTGGGCCAGCAGGAGTCACTTACCCTTGCTAGTCAAGTCACTCCTTTCTTTGTCTGGTCTACTGGCATGAGGAGCTCAAAACTGCTAGGGGGCAGATATAATTTTAGTTTTAGTAAAATCATTACTGTGTCCTCTGTTAGACATGTTCTCCCCTACTGTTTGAGAACTAAGATCTCTAGACCAACAGAGCCTAACGGTTTGGGGATAGGGAGCATAAATTTACCAAGCAAGTTATTGGGAATAAAGATGAGTGGGGCTACTTCCTTGGTTCTCAGACCTGTGTATTCTACTGATCAGGGGTATAGCACATATATAATGGCTATTGGCTCAAGGTATATAACTACATCTTAAGGACAACACCTCAACCCTATCTTCAAGCTGATACCTTAGCTATACCTTCAAGTGATTACTCCAACATTTTCTCAGGATAGCAGCTTCTGGTTTATATAGTATATAGTAGGACCAGTGGTTAATATGGCCATGTGCCCACTTCCTCCATGATCATGTCATGGGGGAATCCCATGATGATAATAGACATTCTGGGAGCCCTCAGATATTAATGCTAGCCAAGACATTGTGGACTGAGAAGGCAGACTTACATCTATCCTACGAAGTCATAGAAGAATCGTGGCCCTTCTGAGATCATTGGGTTCATTGTAATCAACCTGTCACCATGAGGTGAGGGATGGTACTGTATCAAGATCTCAGCATCAGTCTTTGCTCTGACAGACTGGATACTTAGTAGTAGTAATACCTAGATCAGCTTTGGTGACAGGGAGCCCATGCTGTTGTGCCATGCATGGCTTCCATCTTGCCACCATGGCTACTCAGTTCATGGGCCCATTGTGCATGCTCTGAGGCAGCTGAGGTGAGAGGATGGCTCATTGCAATTGGATGAATCATCCTATCTACCTGGTTGTTCAGTGCCTCCTCTGCAATGGGCTCTCTCTGGTAGGCATTGAAATGAGACAGAGATCCACACATTTTATATCTTCTCTCAGCAGTCAATCCACAAGCTTCTTCTCCAGACTTCCTTAACTCCAATATTTTAATCTTGCCCTTTGCAGGTTCCTGATCAATCAGCCAAACCATTCACCACTGCCCAGGAGTCCTTTTCTCAGGCCACTTCTCCTTTTATGCCAAGTTGAGGACTCAATGCACTGCTTGAAGTTCTGCCTCCTGGGAGAGCTTCCCCTGTCCACTGTCCTGCAGGGCATACCTTAGTGGGGTTGTAGTGCAGCGAAAGTGTATTTTTGTGTGCTACCAACCTATTGTGCTAGCCTGTCCATAAGCCAGGCCCAAGCTCTCTTCTCGTCTGTCAGTCGGTCAGGAATCCCCGTGAGTTCATAGGTGTGAGCTGAGGGAGAGGCTCCAGTGCAAACAAGGGTGACAACATGGGGTCTGGCCTGCTCATGGAATTTATCTGTGACCTCTGGTCCTGCTCAGGCCTGATCTTGAATGTCCATTTCCATCCTACAATGGCTGATCGTTGTACCTGTCTGACTTTATGACATGGTGGATCTGACAGTACACAACTTACGATGGGCAGCTCCGGCCACATGGTCAGCTGATCTCTCACAGTCAATTGCTCAGTCTCTATTAGAACCCAGTAGCATGCCAGGCGTTGGTTTTCAGATATTGAATGCTTCCCTGCTGTCAGAAAGCATGCCCTTGCTCCAGAATCCTAGAGATCTGCACTGAAACCTTCCTACTGGGACTTGCCAAAGGCTTTATATGTGTCCTTACCTACTATGAATACTTCTGTCACATGGCATCTGATAAACGGATTGGGGCAGTATTCCCACAGGAGATATATGCTGTCTCCAAAATCCGGGGGTCTACTGAGTGCCTCTTTCTTGCTGGTAGGAGACACAAGGTACAATTACTTGTCCATTACTTTGAAGGGGATGTCTTTGCATGTCCTAGATCACAGAACCCCCAAAACTGTTACTGTTGTGTCAGATCCCTGAATCTTTTTATCTCCCACCCTCTTGTGCATGTATCTTAGAGTACTTGTCACTTCCCCTGCCCCGGGTCTGATTAACATGATCTCATCAACATAGAAAACTGGTAAGAGGTTCTGAGGAATAGCAGGTACTATACTGTGACAAAGTAGGAAAGTTAACATAGCCCTGGGGCAAGACCATGAATGCATATTGCTGTCTGTTCCAAGTGAACACAAACTGCTTCTGATCTTCCTTCCTGAAAATGACTGTGGAAAAAAAAAGGAAAATGCGTTTGCCGGAACAATTGCTGCATACCAAGTGCCAGAGGTTATCTTGGTCTATTTTAGTAAAGATACCACACCTGGCACAGAAACTGCAATTGAGGCTATTACTTTTAAGTTTGTGGTAGTACACCATCACCCACCATGATCTGTTTTTTTTTTTCCAAAAAATTTTATTTTTGCAGTGGCCAGCCTGGTGAGTTAAATGGGAATACCCTGGGGACCACCACTCCTGCATTCTTTAAATCTCTGGAAGCAGTGCTCATCTCTGCCATTCACCGCTGACTGCAGCATTACTTCTAATTTACTATCTTGTCTGGGGTGTGTGTGTGTGCAGTTTCAGATGCTCCCACTTGGCCTTCCTCCCATTATGGATCTTCCTGTATAGATTAAGAAACCAATGTGAGGTTTCTACCAGCTGCTAAGTTTATTCATCCTAATTAAGTATTCAGGGATGGGGAAATGATCACAGGAGGGTCTGCAGACCAAATGCACCCACTGTGAGATGGGCTTTGGCCAAGACTCCATTTACCACCTTGCCTCCATGTGTTCCTACTTTAATAGGAGGGCCATGGTGGCATTTTGGATCCCCTGGTATTAGTGTCAGCCCAGACCCTGTATCCAAAAACCATAGAAATATCTGGATATTCTTCACTTCCCAGTGTACATTTGGTTAAATGGCCAACGTCCCTTTGGGGAGATCGGGGGAATCGACTCTGTATATACTTATTGTGGCATTGCACAGTTCTTTCTCAAAGGAATCTGGTCTTTACTTCAAACAATGGGCTCTGAGTCGGTAATACCCTTGTCGGTTGCACATTGATCTCGCCCTTAGGAACGCTAAGGTCTATTAGCTATCCTTCAGATCTCTGTGGGTAAGGACCCCTTGTAGACTTTCCGGCTACCTTGCTTCTGATGGTTAAGTGCTGCCACCTGGCCTCTGTGTTCTGGAATCCTATTGTCACCATTAGCAAACACTGGGGAGTCCTATCTCATAGCAGCCTCCCTACTGTCCATCTAGTTTAGAAAGGAAAACTACCACTGAGCTGCTCGACGATAGCAGAGCCCTCTTCACAAGCTCATTTCTTATTGCTCCACTGGAGGGAACGTACTGGGAACATCCTCAGCTGGAGAGTCCTCTGGTTTTAGGTAATACGTTTCTTCCAGCAGGCCCACCTCTCTGACCCTTTTGACTGCTTCCTCCAGTTCTGGCGGTTCATGCATTTCCACATCGTTTATTGTAGCTGTTCTGTCAGTTGTTAAGCTATGGCCTCTTAGTGCCAAAACCCACCCTTCTATACCATGTTGTTTAATGCTGGAGCTGGGACTCAACAAACCACATTTCTGCATCACCAGTCGCTGCCTGTTATCTCCTGCCAATAAAGAGTGCAGGAGGGCGTTGACAAGGCTGAAGCAGGAAGGAGGGACTTGCTTCTTCCTATTAGCTTCCTGTCAGCTTCCTGTTCCTGAGAGCATCACTCGAGCCAAGCTTCTTCACCCTTAGCGGCAGCTGAATCCAGTGTGCAGTTTTCCCATCACTTTGTAGCACCAGTTTCCAGCACTTGGATGCCCCTCCTCAGAGGTCTGAGTTTCAGTTTCTTGGAATCCCTCCTCTAAGCTTTTCAATATTGGTAATTCCATCCTTTTACCTTATTTCACCAGCCCTGGGCATGGCATCCACTCCTATAATTGCTACTTTTGTGATAACTTAGTGCTCTCTTTTTACCTTCTCAGTTACCGAGTAAATAACATTATACCTACTTAATACTTTAGATTCTATTTAAATTAGTGCTGTGGTTTTTGTCTCCTGATTGGACCCTGATCATTTTTTTTTTTCAAGTTTCCAGGATCCATCCCAGCTCCAAGTGCCCTTGCCGGGATAAATCTGGAGGCCCAGGAGAGTGCCTCCATATCTACACAGTCTTCCTTAATCCAGCCCTAGGTTCCATTTCCCCTCCCCACTCAACACCCTCATTGTCCATTCCCAGGGATGTTCTCCAGATTTCTGTTGGTATTTATTCTCCAGATCCTGCAGTTCTTTTTGTAAAAATCCCATTTCTCTAAGCAGAGATAGTACTTCCTCAGTGGTGTCACGCTGAAACTTGACCCTAGTGATTGGCCTTGAAGTCACAAGAGGAAGTAGGAGCAGGTCTTGAAGAGTCGTTCTTGCAAGGTACCTGCCTTAGGTGAGGCCTCTGCATGGTCTCTAGATAAGAGGCAGGGGGAGACTACTATCCTCTAGCAAAGGGGAGTGGGACACTTCTGCCACTCTCATCACTAGGTCCTGGACCTGGTTTTCAGCTGTATCTTCCCTCCAGCTGCAGGAGATTAGGAGATTTTAAAATGCTGTCATAGAGGTTTTCTGACTTTCATGCCATGCCCTACATTCATAGTTGGCTAGTTTGAACCTATCATTTTCTTATTGCATCACATAATGGTACTTAACAACAGACAACAAACTCCACCAGTTCTTTTTTTTTTTTTCAAAGATTTTATTTATTTTCCCCCCAAAGCCCCAGTAGATAGTTGCATGTCATAGCTGCACATCCTTCTAGTTGCTGTATGTGGTACGCGGCCTCAGCATGGCCAGAGAAGCAGTGTGTCGGTGCACGCCCAGGATCCGAACCCGGGCTGCCAGCAGCGGAGCGTGCGCACTTAACCGCTAAGCCACAGGGCTGGCCCCTCCACCAGTTCTTTTAACTACCATTGCCTCCATATCTCTCAAATGCTGTAGGGGTACTATAAACCATTATATCTCTTACACTTGTATCCCAGCCCCAAATTCACCATGAGTGAGAGTTCTTATAGTGGGGCTTCTACAACATGTCAAAGACTACCAACAATGGGATCTTGTTGCCATTGACTGGCAAGTGATCCAATTCTAGAATTCCATCCTAAGGATCTGCTCCCTGACACCACTTCTAGTACAAGCTGTCTTAGCTTAGGAGACCCCATGACAAGGACTTGAGTTAAATTAGCTTATTTGGGAGATGTCAATTACAGTGGTAGAGAAGTGGGATGCGGTAAAAGAAAGGAAGGCAGCCAAGAAGAGTGAGCCATTAATCCAGCTACCACAGTTGGTTATCAAAGCTTAATCCAGCAGGGAAACTCTAGGAAATGGTACAAAACATGTGCTTCAGAAGTAGCCCATGTCAGGGGTGAGGGAGCTGGGGTGTTTATGCATCAACTTTGAGAGTCATTGGTTAGAGGTGGATGCTAGCAGTTGGCAGTTGGCAGGAAAGGTCCAACGGATATGGGAGAGGAACTGACAGCATCTGCAACAACCTGCATCTACATTTGAGTCACCTGGTTACTTGCCTAAGATACAGACTCCTGGCTGGGAGAAAGTATGAAGGGTACATGAGGCTTCTCTGCAACTTCCAGAGACTCTATAATTATTTCAAAATAAAAAGTTAAAAAAATAGATAGGATGACCAGAGAAACCAATCATACGGAAATGCAGTTAACAGAATATATGTACTTAATGTGGGTCTTGGGTTTTCTTTCAATAAGTATGGTGTACTACAGTGAGGAGAGAAGCCTCTTTCATCTCCTACTCTAAATAGAAACGGTGGATAAAATATAACAAATGCATTTTTAAATACATAGCTGAGTTCAAAAGCTGTAGGTAGAAAAGGCTCCCCTGGGAGTAATTGCAATCACAGCCTGCATTAGTGTGGGTGTGAGGATTAAGTTTGCATTAGCAATACAGTGATGGTGGTGGTGGTGGTTGGGGGAAAACTTAGCCAAGAAATTGAAATAAAATTTATCTTGAAACTGGTTAAACTAATGGAGCTTCTTGTGAAACTACCCGTGGCACTCCCCTACTGTCTCAGGCACATGGGACTCCTACAGAAAATAACTCCCACTAGTAAAAACACTACAAAGTATGAGAAGAGAAAGACTTCTAGGAGATACAGTCAGAAGATGAAACAACTTGGATAATTCACTTGCCATGTTAGCTGGGTCCTCCGGAAAGTAAATGTAGGGATGGAGTTAGGAGTGTGAGGGGTTTATTGAGGGTGATGGCTGTGAAAGATAAAAGAGGAGGAAGCAAGATTGGTCAGAAACAGCCTCAGATGTAATGCAGATCTGACAAAGTCTTGGCTAACCCGAAGGCCAATTACAGAGCAAATATTGCCCGTTAGAGGAGTCCCATGTTGAGAACAAATGGCAAGACTCTAGTACCCTGTTCATAACCAGTCATTGCTTAGGGACTGCCAAGGAAGAGTACGGCCTCCACTCAAAAACTAAGGCAGTTCCCGAAGGCACCAACAACTTGAAGTGTCAGCCAACTGCACTCCTTGTGACTGAACAGCACGTTTTTTGTTGAAGGGAGATCTGAGTGTTTCACATGCCTAAAATTAGGATAACAAAACAAACTGAAAAACTTTAATATGAGTAGGTTTAAAAGGGAAAAAATTAAGAATAGAAGGCATAAGGCAAGAAGAGGAGCTTATGAAAAAAGAACTAAATAGAAATAGTAGAAACGAGCTATCGAAAACTCAACAGATGTTTTGAAAAGTAGCCTAGACACAAGCTGGAAAGGAGAACCAGTAAACTCAAATTGATCTGAAGAAACTACTCAGAATACAGCACATAAAGGAGCACAAAAAGATGAAATTATGATAGACAGTATAGATTATTAATGGATTGCATGGGCTCTGAAGCCACACACTTGGGACTAAATTTCAGCTCTGCTCCTTACCAGTTATAAGGCCTCAGGCATGTTTTTAAACCTCTTTGTGTCTCAGTTTTCTCATCTATAAAATGAAGATATACTAGTATCTACCTCATGGTGTTGCTATTAGGATTAAATGAGTTTATAGTTCTTATCAATGAGTTATAGTTCTTATAGCACTTGGTAAGTGCTCAGTCAATATTAGCAAATATTCTAGAGGAATGGAAAATATGAAAGATAAATTAAAAGTCATGGCAGAGAAAATGAGAAGTTCCAATATTTATCTAATAGTAGTTCTAGAAGGAGAAAATATGGAAGAAGCAGCACCTCAAGAAATAGTGGTGGAGAATTTTCTATGCATGAAGAAAAATGAGGCCCTAAAATGAAAAACACTGAGTTCTGAGTAGGATAAAAAAGTCCATTCCTAGACATGTTGTAGAAAAATTGAAAACCAATAAGGATAAAGAAAAAAGTCTGGAAAGCTTCCAGAGAGGAAACCGATTACCCACAAATGAATGACATTCTGCCTGAAGCCAATTTCTCACCAGCAACAATAGATACCAAAGGATAAATAGCTTCAGAGTGATCAGAAAAATAATTAGAATCCTACATTCAACTAACCAGCATTTATAGGTGAATGTAAAATAAAGAAATTTTCAGATATACACAGACTAAGAGATAAGCCAATCTTATCTCAACTTTTGCTCAAAGAATTTATGAAGGATGAACTTCAGCAAGAAAAAAATTAAACTCAGAAGGAAAGGACATCTCTTCCAGCCAAGATGGAATGACAAGAACCACATTTACCCTCTTACCTGGAACAACTAAAACGCTGGACAAAATACATGAAACAGTGGTTCCCAAGGCATTGGACATCAGGCAACAAAGGACAGTGATCACTGAGAGATGAGAAAGAAATAAGGTGAACCCTACAATTGTCCCAGCTTACTGCATAGAGAGAGTTTCCAGGTCACAGTGCAGGGAAGGGGAACCCAGGCAACCCTGGAGGTCTTCTTGAAATAAGGAGACAGAGCTGGGAGTTCATGGAGGCCAAAGAAGCTAGAGTTTGCAGAACAAAGTACCAGAGAGAGAAGAGCTGCACAGTACTGAGTACTGATCAACACATGCACATAAGGAAATGATCCAAAGAACCTTCCAGAAGGATTATCAGGAAAAATTCTCAGAGTTTACATATAGCCAGGAATAGTGCCATTCCTACCAGCTAGAGTGGAAAATATCAATTCTTGGGCCATTGAGTAGAGTACTCAAAAAGGTTTTGTCTCAGTAATGGGGAAAGTTATCTCTAAACTTTTCCTGCCAAAAAAGTTTAAAAGCAAGACCTGAGAGGATCAAATTATTGCCAAGCAACTTAACCATACCCAGAACAAAGCTAAAGAATATTTATAGGAATACAAAAATTATCAAGCACCCAACAAGGTAAAATTCACAATGTCTGGCATCCAATAAAAATCACCAGGCATGTGGGGCCAGCCCCATGACCTAGTGGTTAAGTTCGGAGCGCTACACTTTGGCAGCCCAGGCTTGGTTCCCAGGTGCAGACCTACACCACTCAATGGTGGCCATGCTGTGGCGGTGACCCACATACAAAATAGAGGAAGATTGGCACAGATGTTAGCTCAGGGCAAATCTTCCTTAGGAAAAAAAAATACTAGGCATGTAAAGAACCAGGAAAATACTACTTACAGGGAAGAGGAAATCAATCAAAACTGACCCAGAAATAACACATGATAGAATTAGGAGACAAAGACATTGAAACACCTATTATAACTGAATTCCATATGTTCAAGAAGCTAGCAGAAAGATTAAACATGTTAAGCAGAGTCATGGAAGATGTAAAAAAAGGCCCAAATCAAACTTCTAGAGATGAAAATTGCAATGTTTGAGATGAAAAATATACTGAAGGGAATTAATGGCAGTTTTGGTGCTGCAGAAGAAAAGATTTGTGAACTTGAAGACATAGCAATAGAAACTATCCAAAATAAAACACAGAAAGAAAAAAGACTAACAAATGAAAAGAGCATAAGTGAACTGTGGGATAACTTAAAGCAGCCTAGTTTATGTGTATGTGGAGTCCCTGAGGGAGAAGAGAGAGGGAGGAACAGAAAAAAATTTGAAGAAGTATCTGAAAAATGTCCAAATCTGATGATAACAATAGTCACAGATCCAAGAAACTTAATAAACCACAAACACGAGAAACATAAAGAAACTACACCAAGGCACACCATAATCAAAATGCTTATAACAAGTTATAAAGAGAAAAATCTTAAAAGCAGCCAGAAGAAGACACACTACGTACAGAGGAACAAAAGTGATGACAGCAGATTTTGTATTAGAAACAATGCAAGCTAGAAGACCGTGGATCTTCAAAGATCTTTAAAGTACTGAAAGAAAAATCTGCCTGGGCCAGCCCCGTGGCTTAGCAGTTAAGTTGCGTGCGCTCCACTACTGGCGGCCTGGGTTCAGATCTCGGGCGCGCACCGATGCACCGCTTCTCTGGCCATGTTGAGGCTGCATCCCACGTACAGCAACTAGAAGGATCTGCAACTATAACATACAACTATCTACTGGGGCTTTCGGGAAAAAAAAAGAAAAAAAGGAGGAGGATTGGCAATAGATGTTAGCTCGGAGCCGGTCTTCCTTAGCAAAAAGAGGAGGATTAGCATGGATGTTAGCTCAGGGCTGATCTTCCTCCCAAAAAAAAAAAGAAAAATCTGCCAACCTAAGATTGATAACTTAGATAAAGGGACAAATTCCTTGAAAGATACAAACTACCAAAGTTGACTCAAGAAGAAATAGATAACCTGAAAAACACTACTAAGATTAAATAAACTGAATTTGTAGTTAAAAACCTTTGCACAAAGAAAACTCCAGGTCCAGGTGGCTTCACTGAGAAATTCTTCCAAATATATAATGAAGAAATAATACCAATTCTATCTAAAATCTTCCATAAAATCGAAGAGGTGGGACTACTTCCCAATTCATTCTATGAGGCCAGCTGATTGAATTCAACAATACATAAGAAAAATACTACATCATGGTCAAAAGATTAATACACCCCAGGAATGTAGTTAATATAATTCACTATATTAACAGACTGAGAAAGAAAAGCCATATGATCATCCTAATATATGCAGAAAAAACATTTCACAAAGCCAACATCCATTCTTGATTAAAACTCTTAATGCATTAAGAATAGTAGGGAAGTTCTTCAACTCAATAAAGAACATTTATGACAAACATACGATTTACATCATACTTCATGGAGAAAGACTGAATGCTTTCTCCTAAGATCAGAATCTAAGCAAAGATGTCAGCACTCATTATTTTTATTCAACATTGTACTGGAGATTCTTGCCAGTACTACTGGAACTAATGAGTGAGTTTAGTAAGGTTTGATAGGAGATTAATATGCAAGAATCAATCATATTTCTATATACTGGGAACAAATAATCACAAATTAAAATTAAAAACTTCATTTACAATAGCATAAATATATGAAATATTTAGGGATGAATCTGATAAAAGATGTGCAAGAGCTATACACTGAACACTACAAAGCATTGCTAAGAGAAATTAAAGAAGACCTAAATCAATAGAAAGATATACCATGTTCTTAAGATTAGAGGACTCAATATTGTTAACATGTCAATTCTCCCAAAATTCTTCTATAGATTCAACAGAATCCTAATGAAAACCCTAGCAGGCTTTGTATGGATGGAGAAATTGACAAGCTAATTCTGAAATTTATATAAAAATGCAGAGGACCTAAAATAGCAAAAACAAGTTTGAAAAAGAAGAGGAAAGTTGAAGGACTTACACTACTTGACTTCCAGACTTATTATAAAGCTGCGGTAATCAAGACAGTGTTGTACTGGTTTCAAGACAGACAAATAGATCAATGGGACAGAATAGAGATTCCAGAAATAGACCCACACTTAGTCAATTGTTTTTTAAAAGATGTGAAGGCAATTCAGCTGAGAAAAAATAATCTTTTCAAGACATAGTACTTGAGGGGCTGGCCCCGTAGCATAGTGATTAAGTTTGGCGAGCTCTGCTTCGGCAGCCCGGGTTCGCAGATTCGGATCCTGGGTGCAGATCTACACCACTCGTCAGCCATGCTGTGGCAGTGAACCACATACAAAATAGAGGAATATTGGCATAGATGTTAGCTCAGGGCTAATTTTCCTCAGCAAAAAAAATAAATAAATGTTCAATAAGCAAAACTTTTTTAAAAAAAGGAAAAGAAATAGTACTTGAACAATTAGATGTCCATAGGCAAAAAAACAAAAACAAAAAAGACTCAATATGAATCATAAATTTAAATATGAAAAGTAAAACAATAAAACTTCTAGAAGAAATTCTTTGTGGACCTCGGGTTAGGCAAAGATTTCTTGGCTACAACACTGAAATAAAAAAAAAATTGGATACAACACACAAGAAAAAATTGATAAATTGGATTTCATCAAAATTAAGAAAAATCTATTCTTTGAAAGACACTTATAAAAATGAAAAGACAAGCCACAGACTGGGAGAAAATATTTGTAAATCACATATCTAAAAACAACTTGTATCCAGAATATAAAGAACTCTGAAAACTCGATAATAAGAAAACACACAGCTCCCCTCAAAATGGGCAAAAGATTTGCACGTATGCTTCACCAAAAAATATATGTGAATGGAAGATAAGCATGTAAAAAGATGTTCAACATCATTAGTCATCATTAAAATGCAAATTAAAACTACAATAAGAAACTAATATGCATCTATTGTAATGTCTAAGACCATACCAAATGGTGTTGAGGATGCGGAGCAAGTAAGCATTTCTTACATTGCTGGTGGAAATGTCAAATGTACAACCATTTTGGAAAACAGTTTAGCAGTTTCTTAAAAAGTTAAACATATACCTACCTATATAACCCAGCCATTCCACTCCTGGGTCCTCAAGAGAAATGAACACATTTGTCGTGCAGTCATGCATCGCTTAACAACAGAGGTATGGGGATACGTTCTGAGTAATGCATTGTTGGGCGACTTCGTCATTGTGCGAACATCAGAGAGTGTGCTTACACAAACCCAGATGGTATAGCCTACTACACACCTAGGCTCTATGGTCCTAATCTTAAGGAACCACTGTTATATATGCAGTCTGTTGTTGACTGAAACATTTCGTGGCGCATGACTGTATAAAAATTTGTACATAAATGTTCATTGCTGCTTTATTTATAATAGCCCAAACTGGAAATAACTCAAATGTCCCAAATCAACAGGTAAATGGATAAACAAAATGTGGTACACTCATACAATGGAATGCTACTCAGCAATAAAAAGAATAAACTATATATGCAATGACATGGCTGAATCTCAAAATAATTGTGCTTACTGAAAGGAGATAGATGAAAAAGAGTACGTATGGTATGATTCCATTCATAAGAATTCTAGAAAATGAAACTAATCTATAGTGACAGAAAGCAGATCAGTGACTGCCTGAGGATGGGGTGGAGCAGGGAGGGGAGGGAGGGAGGGAGAAATTACAGAGTCACAAGGAAAATTTTGGGGGTGATGTTCATTATCTTGCTGGTGGTGATGATTTCACGGGTGTACACATATGTCAAAACTAATCAAAATTGTTCACTTTAAATATGTGCAGTTTATTATATGTTATTTATACTTCAATAAAGCTGTGAGAAAAAATCCCAGAAGGAAAGTGTGGGAAGCAAGAGGTAACCGCGAACAAAGAAATTGGCAACTGTGTTGGTGAATCTAAATAAGTAGTGGTTACTCACAGCAATAGTGATGATAATTATAAGATGGATTGAAAACATCTGATTTTATATTGGTTGGTAGAAAGAAGGCGAGGGATTTTCACTTAACTCGATTTTAAGTGTGCATTATGTATACTTAACTTCCATGCTAGCTGGAGGAACAAAGAAAAGGGATTTTTAAAAAATCAATTCAAAAGAAGATGTGAAATAAGAAAAATGAAGCAAAGAAAAAGTATGAAGTAATCGAAGTCACGGGAAAGCAGGTATGAATAGCTTAATGCAGCCCCTTAAAAACTCCTGTGGGAGGCAAGGAAGACTTCCTAGAGGAGGGGACATTTCTTTAAGATGGTTTTAAAGAATGAGCAGAAGGTGCCCACGTAGAGAAGGCAGGAATATTATACTAAATAGAGGAGGTTGCATGATCAAATGCACAGGAAGGCAGAAAGACTTTTTAAAGTCCACACATAGGACGTGACCCCAGTGGAGGAAGCTGAAGGAGGTGGGAGGGAGGCTGCAGGTGGAGGTTGGGGCCATAACACTGAAGGCCTTGAATGAGGGCAATGGGGAGCCACAGAAAGCTTTTCCAAGCAGAGCGGACATGGTCACAGTGGTGTTTTTGAAGCATCCCCCAAGGGCAGTGCAGAGAATGAATTATTGAGGCAGCACTGGAGGCGGGGAGAGTTTGAGGCGGGTGGAGGGGAGGCCATGGGGTCAAGGGAAGAGGCCACCACTCCTTCCCCTGCAACTCAGCTTCCCGGTCAGCATCAGTGACAGGCCCTCTGGCACAAAGATGTCCCCGGGGGAGCTGTGGCTCCCTGCATCAGAGACGAGGAGAATGAGATGGAGAGAACATTTCTTGTAGCAAATCGGTGGCAGCACCACATCTTTGGAAACATGCTGTTTAGAAGTGACCTAATGAGCCAGCCCTGATGGGCTAGTGGTTAAAGTTTGGCGCTCACGGCTTCAGCGGACTGGGGTTCACTTCCCTGCGGCAGAACTGCACCACCCGCCTGTCAGTTGCCATGCTGTGGTGGCGGCTCACATAAGAAGAACTAGAACAACTTACACCTGGGATATACAACCACGCACGGGGGCTTTGGGGAGGAAGGAAAAAAAAGACCTAACTCCTAACCTTCAGATCCACCTTATGAAGTGAGAGCAGTGAGCAAAGAGCCCTGGCCTTGGGTCTGAAGGCCTGGGGTCTGATGCCTGATTCAGCATTGGCTCACTGTGTAACCTTGGCCAAGGCCCTTGCCCTCTCTCAGCCACCATCTAATCTATCACCCCTGCCTCAGAGTGAGGGTGTTAGATGAGCAGGCCCTCCCATCTCTGACCACCAGAACTTACACCAGACAACTTCACAATAGGACAGCAGATCCAGCCCGAGCTCTCAGTGCCCCCCTTAATGTCCCAACCTGCTAGCATGCCCTCCTAGGAGGGTCACTGGGCTCCATCACTGGGCTTGGGGAAGCAAGACCCTCTGATTGCTTTCTTTCCTCAAAATGAAAATAGCTTTATTTTTCTCATTATAAAAATAATATGGGCTCATTGTTAAAAATTTAAGCCATAAAGGAAGTGTAAAGGAGAAAGTAAAAGTCAAGTGCAATCCTATTATATAAAGGTAGCCAGATTTGTTCGGATTTTGGCAACAGTCTTCCAGACAACTCCCTATGTGCACACACGCACTTGAAACACCCTTATACTTTGTATAAACGGGATTGTAGTATTTTAGCTGTGTTGCAATCTTTTTTCACTCAATGATATGTCATGGATCTCTATGTAAAAAAATATTTACTTCATTATTTTTAAAAATGTATTTTGATTACATACCCATATACAAATACACCGTTTCCACAAATGTATAAATGTGATCAGCATGAACACGACCAAACTCTAGCTACCTCTTTGCTTGTAGTGGCTCCCTATTTTCCTCTGCAAATGAGTGAAACATAAATACTGCTGCAATGAACATCTTTAAACATGTATCCTTTTGCATTTTAGGTTAAATTTCCAGATGTGGAATTGTTGGATCAAAAATGTGAACATTAAAATATTTTATATACATCGCCTAACTATCCTCCAAAAAGTTAGTACTAATTCTCACTTCTAGCAATACTATGAGTGCCCATTTCTCAACACCCTTTCTAACAGAGAGTATTATCAATTTCTAATCTAAAAAGTAGACACGTCTTCTGTTTTTATTTTCATTGCTTTGGTTTTTAGTGAAGTTGATCATCTGCTTATTGGCTATTTGGATGTTTTCTTTTGTGAAATGGCCAGTTTATATCATTTGTCTATTTTTCTATTGGGTATGTTTGTTTGTTTCTTATTGTTTTTTAAGAGCTCTTTGCATATTAGGGATTTAACCTCAGACCACCTGGTTTCTCAGGGTCCTGGAGCTGAGCAACATGGTCCCCTGTGAAGTTGGATTCCCAAGAGACTGAAGCAGTTCTGCCTCTGGTCGGCGGAGGGCAGTGGTGGGCAAGATTCACTTTCTGGCAGGACACACTTAGGCCTGCCAGGAGCTGGACACACACACACACCACAAAGACCCTTCAAGAGAGTGTTTCAGGAAACCACTTGGCCCACTGACTCATGGGGGCCCCCCAACACAGAATTATCTAGTCTCAAGAGACAACTGAACAGTGAAGAGAGTCAGACTCTGAAGTCAGACTGGAGTTCAAAATCCAACTCTCTCACCTCCTGGCTGTAGGTTGGGTGCAGCCTTCGTGACCTCGCCACCTCAGTTTCCTCATCTGTAAAATGGGTCCAGCGATATCTATCTTCACAGGGAGTGGTGAAGGGAAAGTGAGCTGAGGAATGACGTAGCCTGGCATGTGTAGGTGCTCGTGCTGGGGCCTGCCCGGCCCACTCCCCACCCCTCCCCCCATTCACTCATTGGCTAAACAGAGAGGAGCATTGGCTCCTGCTGTCATTGGCTGGCTTTGCTCCTTCCCAAGCCTGCCGCCAGATCCCTTTTGGGCTGACTGTATGGAGGGAGATGGCAGGAGACACGTGAGGAGGGGGAGAGCTGATGAGGACCCACACCAGGGCATGAGATCAGTGCGAGACCCGCAGAAAAGGCCAGCACCTGGCGATTGACAAGATGTGCTGGCGGGGGGGTGGGTGCTCCCAGCTTTTCTACCTGAGGGACAGGTGGATGGCCAGGGCAGGTGCCAGAGAAAAGTTCTGCGTGCATTGGTCTGAGTTTGAGGTGTTGGAGGGACTTCCAGGACCCTCCCGGCAGTGGGACATCCTGGCTCTAGCCTGACCTTTCCCCTCCTCCCTGCCCTACCCCCCTCTCCACCCTGCAAAACCCGTCCGTGTCCGTCTCTGCCCAGGGATCAGAGCTGCTCTAGACCTAATTCAGGCTGAGAGAGGAGATTGTCTCCTTCCTCATTTCCTCTCTGATCTCCCCCCCCCTGCTCCCTCCAGTCACCCTAGGTCCCAGATCTGGGGAGGGGGACAAGGGAGAGACCGTTTTTCCACTCAGGGCCCCCTACCCCTCCTTTATGCTAGGAGCAAGGCAGAGCCCAAGGGGCCCCTGGCTCAGGAGGGGAAACCGGAAAAATGGGTTTCTGATGGGCACAACTATGGCCTGGAGGCAGGATGAATCATCAGTTAGCAGGGCAGAGGGCAGGGATAGGGGAGGAGAGGGTTGGGCCCAGGCCCCCAGCTTGCGGCTTTGGAGGAAGGAGCGGCACAGGTAAGAGGTGGCAAGGTCCTGGTACTCCACAGTGGACGGGGTCTCTGAGGTCCCCTCACTCTCCAACCTGGTCCCAGGGCTAAGGCAGGATGATAGACTTTTCTTCCTTAGTGTATATTTATGACGACAGCAATAACAGCTCCGTTTACAGATTGCTTAGTTATGCCAGGCCTCCTGCTAAAATCTTGAAGAGCATTATTTTATTTAATCCTCACTTACCCGATTGTCAATCTCCATTTTACAGGTGAGGTCACAGAAGCTCAGAGAGGTTAAGCCACTTGGCCAGGTCACACTGAGGCGTCAGAGAGTCAGGGATTCTGTTTGCTCCCAGAGACTGAGAACTCCCCACCTCGTTCCCCCACCCCCACCCCACAGTCATGGCTGGACTGTGTCCTGTACCCATCGAGATCAGTGGTTTCCCACCTGGGGTCCCAGGCATCCAGAGTCCTTGGAGCTATAGTCAAGGTGAAGACACCCAGGGGGTGACGGGGACATTCACCCACCATTAGGTCACTCCAGCCATGGTTTCCCTAACGCTGAAGGATTCTGAGCACGTTTTTTTAATTTGTGGGCTTCATAGGGGAGGAAAGGAATGAAGCTGGTTGCTGGTCGGTGGGGAATGTGCTGGGGCCCCCACCAGATTAGCAGGGCCAGGATCGGCTGAAGGAGGGTGCTGGGGGCTCTTTGGGATTCCTTAAAGCTGTGCTGTTCTGTGAAGATGGGACAGGGGCATGTGTATTTGGGGGTGCTAGCAGTCAGCCCCTGCTGCGTGGAGGGGGAAGGCTGGCGCTCCCTCCTATCCAGCCGGAGATAGGCAGGGGGTGGTGGACGTGGCTTCCGGAATCTTATCAATCCCTCAGGAATGCATGTGGCTTCAGCAAAGCACAGTCGCAGGCAGAGGAGCGGGGCATAGGCCAGGGCCTGTCCTAGACGTGGGTCGGGAACCTGGGGAGGGCCCCCACTAGCAGGCTTGGGCTGAGGCCAGGTTTGGGGTGGGGCTCTCCTCCCTGCTGCCAGCTCCACTCCAGCTTCACACCCCCCACCCATTTCTCCAAGATCAAACCAGGGGCTTGCTACAGCCTTTGTTCTGTCTTCATCGATCAAAGCATAGAACCTGAACTGGACCAGGCGTTTCTCTTCAAGATCTTATTTAATCCTCATACCTACCCAATTATATATTTCTAATGACTAATTTATAGAGGAGGAAAAATAAGTCTCAGAGAGGTTCAGTAACTTGTCCAAGGCCACACAGCTACTAAATGTCAGAGCCTGGTGGAATCCAGGTGTCTGATTCCCAAGCCGATTCACTCTTCATTTCACTAAGCTAGGGGTTCACAGGGAATAAGATCTGGTCTTTACCCTGAGGGGGTGTCCAATCTGTTCCTAGAGGGATAAACAGATAGATAATCTCACACAGCATGAGTGATGGGGCAGTAGAATGCAGTGAGAGGAGCACTGGCTGTGGGAGGGCTGCCTTTCTCCTTCTAGACAGTTTCCTTGACGAGAGGGGCATGGCTGCGGTCACTCCAGGCTTAAATCATCCCAGCAAAGGAGGAGGAGGAGAAGGAGACAGAAAGAGAGAGAGTGTGTGTATTCTGATGACAGAGTGTCTGGATCCAGCTGTCCTTGAGGCTGTATTTCCCAAAAGAGTCAGCCAACAATTTCCCATTTTTGCTTAAGCCAGCTTGATACTCAAGACCAAAAGACACCAAATTAATGCCACTCATGTAGCATGTAAATGGCTTCAAATGGAACTCTTGACTTCTATCCCCCAAACCTATGCCTTCCCTATACTTCCCCATTTTGGTGTATGGCTCCACCATCCACCCAACTACTCAAGCCCCGCTCCCCCCATATCTAACCCAGCAACAAGCCTGTCAATACTATCTCCAAAATATATCTCAAGTCCATCTATTTCTCTTTATATGCACTGCCACTCTAGTCCAGGCCACCATCATCTCTCACCTGGAATACTGCAAAGAGTCTTATCAAAGGTCTCTCTGCTTCAATTCTTGTTCCGCATAAGCATTTCTCCACGTAGCAGCCAGAGTAATCTTTCAAAAACATGAACCAGATCATGTCACTCCGTTGCATAAAATTCTTCAATAATTTCCCTCTATTCTTGGAATGAGATCCGCACCCTTTGCCAAGGCTTCTAATATCTGACTCTTATCTACCTTGTAATATCATCCCGCCTTATTCTATTCCACAAAGCTGCCAAGATCATTTCTACCTCAGGGCACTTGCATTTGCTGCTTACTCTGTCTGGAAGAATCTACATCTTTGCACGGCTGTTTGCTTCTCATCATTCAGCTGAGGCCTCAAGTGTCACCTCTCACAGAGGTCTTCCTTGAGCACCCTGGGTAAAGCAGCATCCACTTCTCATTCTCACCCCAAATTACTCTCTATTCTATCACTCTGTTTACCTCCTTTGTAGCACTTTTCACAGTTTGTAGTTTTGAATGAATCAGAAATAGACTAGCCGTCATGAACACTGAAGACTAGCTTCGGATGAGTTCAATCCCTGACTGCATTAAAGTGATCTGCCTCTACTACCTGTCAAAAGTAAAAGTATATCCTTTCTTGAAGAAGTGAACATGAGCCAGAGCTTCAAATTATCTCTATATTTTTCATACACAAGGCTGAAATTTAATCAAAAGTTACCAAACATGCAGGGGCCAGCCCAGTGGTGTAGCGGTTAAGTTCGTGTGCTCTGCTTTGGCAGCCCGGGGTTCGCAGATTCAGATCCTGGGTGTGGACCTACACATGGCTTATCAAGCCATGCTGTGGCAGTGTCCCATATAAAGTAGAGGAAGATGGGCACAGATGTTAGCCCAGGGCCAATCTTCCTCAGCAAAAAAGAGGATGATGGGCAACAGATGTTAGCTCAGGGCTGATCTTCCTCAAAAAAAAAAAAAAAAGTTACCAAACATGCAAAGAGACATGAACTGACCAAAAAAATCAAGAGAAAACATATACAGTGGAAAGAGACACACAGGAGACCCAGCTAGTGGCATTATCAGACTTTTCAATAACAATGACTAATATGACCAACATTTTAAATGAAAAGATGGAATATTTCAGCTGAGAACTAGAAACTATGAAAATTATGAAAACAAAATTCTGTAACTTAAAAATATAAAAATTGAAATTAAGAACTCAATAGGTGGGTCTACAGCAGATTAGATGCAATGAAGAGAGAATTAGTGGACTAGAAACAGGCCAAAAGAAAACATCCAGACCAAAGTAAGAAGAGACTAAAGGATGAAAAAAATACAGAAAAGAATGTAAGAGATGTATGAAACACAGAGAAAATGCCTGAATTATGTGTCATTAGAGTCTCAGAGTGAAAGGAAAGAGAAAATAGGGCAGATGCAATATTCAGAGATGACGGTAGAGAATTTCCAAAACCAAAGAAAGACATCAAGTCATAGGATGCATGAAGCACTATGAACTCTAGACAGAATAAATAAAAAGAAAACCAAATTCAGACACATAATAGCAAAACTCCTGAAAACCAAAGACAAGGAGAAAATCTTTAAAGCAGCTAGAGGAAGAAAGATATATTATTTTCAAAGAATATACAATAGGGCTGGCAGCGGACTTCTACACAGAAACCACGGAAACCAGAAGACAATGGAATGAATGACAAACTGTTGAAAGAAAAATCTAGAATTCTAGATTTTTCTGATTCTGCCAATCTAGAATTCTATATCCATTACTACTATGACCTTATCTCCTACTCTGCTCTTCCCTTATTTGGTTCCAGTCACACTGCCTTCTTATTCCTTATACATTGTTCACACAGACATGTTCATACCACAGGCTCTTTGCACTGGCTATTTCCTTTACTGATTCATTCTTCTCTTAGATACTCATATGGCTATTGCCCTCTTCACTTTCAAATCTTTTCTCAAATGTTACCATTTCAATGAGACCTACCTTAAACATCCTATTTAAAACCATAATCTACTTACTCATGGTCCCTCTTCCCTGAATTATTTTTCTTTGTACATAATTACCTTCTGACATATTACATATTTATTTATGGTTGGAATTTTTGGGTCTCCCTTGACTTAAATAAATGTAAACTGATAATTATAATGGATTCATTTAAAAATATATATATTTAGGGCTGGCCCCATGGCTTAGCAGTTAAGTGCGCGCACTCCACTACTGGCAGCCTGGGTTCGGATCCCGGCCACGCACTGATGCACCGCTTCTCCGGCCATGCTGAGGCCGCGTCCCACATACAGCAACTAGAAGGATGTGCAACTACGACATACAACTATCTACCGGGGCTTTGGGGGGGGAAAAAAGGAGGAGGATTGGCAATAGATGTTAGCTCAGAGACGGTCTTCCTCAGCTAAAAGCGGAGGATTAGCATGGATGTTAGCTCAGGGCTGATCTTCCTCACAAAAAAATAAAATAAATAAATAAAACTGTTAAAATATATATATACATATTTAAAATAACTCCAGCTGTTTTTATCAGGAGGGTCATTAAGGGTATTTAGTATGCCATGATGTTGGAAATAAAAGTCTCCCTTTGGGACTGGCCCCGTGGCTTAGTGGTTAAGTGCACACGCTCCGCTACTGGTGGTCTGGGTTCAGATCCCAGGCACGCACCAAAGCACCACTTGTCCAGCCATGCTGAGGCCGCATCCCACATACAGCAACTAGAAGGATGTGCAACTATGACATACAACTATCTACTGGGGGGCTTTGGGGACAAAAAAGGAAAAAAAAGAGGAGGATCGGCAATAGATGTTAGCTCAGGGCCAGTCTTCCTCAGCAAGAAGAGGAGGATTGGCATGGATGTTAGCTCAGGGCTGATCTTCCTCACACACACACAAAAAAAAGTCTCCTTCATTTATAAATTCCCTTGTTTACTCTTGTTCTGATTTTTCCCTGTGTCTTTTATTTTTATTGTAAGATAAGCCTAATCCTCTCTGGAAGTAGATGGGAGAGAGAGATAGACTGATAGATAGAAACTGATACGTGTTTAAGCATGGATGTTTTCAGTTGCTAATTACAGGAAACCCAACTACAAGTGACTTAAGAATAAGGATATTTATTATCTCACATAACAAGTCATCCAGAAGCAAGGCTTCTCCAGTGTTAGCTCAATGCTGACATCAATTTGCTTTCCATTTTCACATTTTATCACACTCAGCAGGCTGATTGTCATGCAGTTGCACAAGAAGACATGAAATATCTTGCTAAAGAGGGATCACTTCTCCTTCTGCACCTCTTTTTAAGCTTGTTTTTAAGGGCTAAGAAACTCATTTTCTGCTGTATTCCCAGGAGACCTCCTTCTTGTGTCATCGACCAGGATTGCACCACTAGGGTATTCCAAAACCATTTATAGGAAAGGACAATGGATTACTGTGATTGGCTTAGACTGATCATGATTTATCTGCTGTGGTGAGAAGGGTCCGAACCCGTGAAGCAGATGGCTACTTGATACCTAACCACAATCAAGGTTCTGCTACCAAGAAAGGGAGTGCTGTCAGGTGGGCAACACATAGCATGTATTACGTAGCATCTCTCAGTTTTTCATTTTAAAAGTCACTTCACAGGGCCGGCCCAGTGGCATAGTGGTTAAGTTCGTGCACTCCGCTTTGGTGGCCCACGGTTCTCAGGTTCGGATCTTGGGCACGGACCTCCACACCGCTCATCAGGCCATGCTGAGGCAGCGTCCTACCTATAAAAAGGGAGGAAGACTGGCACAGATGTTAGCTCAGGGACAATATTCCTCAAGCAAAAAGAGGAAGATTGGCAACAGATATTAGCTCAGGGCCAAGAGAAAAAACAAGGTCTCTTCACATCCTTGAGCTAACTAATCCTCACCTGTCCCAGGGTATTTTATCATCCTATGTTGCAGAAGAAGTTCAGAGATGTTGGGTGACTTGCTGAAGGTTACAGAGCTAAGACATGTTAAGATCCTGTTTGGGATCCACCATCCCTGTATGTCCTGCCTATGGATCAGCGGTGGTTTAAAAATTGCCACAAAACTTGTACATGAGTGTTGATAGAAGTATTATGCAAAAGGTAGAAACAACCCAAATGTTCACCAACTTATGAGTGGATGAACAAAATATGGTATATCCATACAATGGAATATTATTTGGTCATAAAAAGGAATGAAGGTCTGATAACTGGATGGACCTGGAAAACGTTATGCTAAGTAAAAAAAGCCAGTCACAAAAGACCACATGCATGATTGCATTTGTATAAAATGTCCAGAAAAATCAAATCCATAGAGACAGAAAGTAAATTAGTGGTAGCCAGGGGCTGGGTAGAGGGACGGGAATATTGGGGACTGTGATAACTGAAGGGTATAGGATTTATTTGGGGGGGGATGATAAAAATGTTCTAAAATTGATTGTGGTGATGGGTTGCACAACTCTAAATGTACTAAAAACCATTGAATCATACACTTTAAATGAGTGAATTTTATGATATGTGAATTATATTTCAATAAAACCATTACTAAAAAAAATTGGCTGCAAATTATTCGAAAAGCCCTGCAATGGAAAGGTGGGGGTCTATGTCCCCTCCCCTTGAATGTGAGTGGGCTTGTGACTTCTTTGACTAATAGAGTATGACAGAAGAGACAACACGTGACGTCTGAGGCTAGGCCTTTTAGCAGCTTCCACCTGGCTCTCTCTAGACACTGGTCCTTGGGACATTCTCTCTCAGAACCCAACTGCCGTGCTGTGAGAAGCCCGGCTCACATTGGGAGGCCACACAGAGGCCCTCCAGGTGACATCCCCAGTTAAGCCCAGCCTTCAGCCATCCAAGGCCAAGAGCCAGACATGTGAGTGAAGGAGCCTCCAGATGATGCCAGGCCCCAGCCATTGGAGTCTTCCCAGTTGAGGCCTCAGACATTATGGAGCAGAGACAAACCATTCCCACTGTGTCCTGTCCAAATTCCTGACCCCCAGAATGCATTAGCATGATAAAAAGGTTGGGGAGGTGTGTTAGCAGCAATCGATAACCCAGAGAGTCACCTTCCTACTCCCAGCTCTCCCACCCCTATCTCTGTCCCATCTGACTCCTTCCAGGTCTCTCAGGAGCCCTGATTCAGGTGCCCTGGAGAAGCAGGTGGTGCTCAGACCGGAGAGGGCAGGGCCCTGCTGTTTCCCCTCACCCCGTTCTTCTCTGAGGGCATTTCTCTCACGTTATATATGGTTCAAGGTTTCACCTGTGGGTTCAAATTCCTATTTTTATCCCCGGAACACCTGCACTGACACCTGTTTGCCCTGACTCTGGGAATTGGGAAAAGGGCTCAGGTTTGCATAGATTTGCACTTGTTTTACATGAATTTGCTGGGATCTCAGTTACCCTCTGTTTCTATCTCTTGCCCAGACCTCTCTCTTGAGCTCATGACCTCTAGACTGCCAGGCCGCTCCTTGCCCCTCTGTGATGTCCTACAGCACTCAAACTCGGGGTGTCCACAAGCGAACACATCATCTTCCCTTCAAAACCCACTCCTCTTCCCGTGTCCTCCGTCTCTGAAGAAGGAAAACTATCTTTCCGGTAACCCAAGCCTGAGACCCAGGAATCAGCCTTCTCTTTCTATACTCACTCCTGGACCTTCTCATCCAGTACTTGGTCTTTAAATATCATCTGTACGTTGACGACTCCTAAATTTTTGTCTCCAGCCCTGACCTCTCCTCTGAACTTCTTTCCAGGATGTTCACCTGTCTACTTGACATCTCCACATGGGCGTCTGAAAGGTATGTCAACCTTAACATATCCAAAACTAACTCCTGGTTTGCCTTTCACAACTCTGGTTCTCGGGCAGTCTTCCCCTTCTCAGCAAATGTTGACTCCTTTCCCCCAGTTGCATGGGCCACAAATTTTGGACTCACCCTTGACTCTCTTGCTGTTGGCTCTATTCAAAGTACATTCAGAATCCAGTGTTGCTCTGGGCCGGCCAGGTGGCTTAGCGGTTAAGTGCGCGCGCTCTGCTACTAGCAGCCCGGGGTTTGGATCCTGGGCGCGCACCGACGCATCGCTTCTCCAGCCATGCTGAGGCCGCGTCCCACATACAGCAACTAGAAGGATGTGCAGCCATGACATACAACTATCTACTGGGGCTTTGGGGAGAAAAAAGGAGGAGGATTGGTAATAGATGTTAGCTCAGAGCCCGTCTTCCTCAGCAAAAACAAAAACAGAATCCAGCGTTGCTCAGCATGGCTCTGCCACCCTGGAACCACCGTCGTCTCTCTCCTGGGTTATCGCAAAAGGCCTCCCAACTTGTCCTCTGCCTCCAACTTTGCCTACGTCTATTTCCCACACAGTGGCCTCAGCAATCCTTTTAAAAGGAAGGTCAAGACTGTCACTTCTCTGCTTGAAACCTCTGCTGGCTTCCCATCTCACTCAGAATAAGAGTCCAAGTCCTGATAATGGTTGACTTCGTTTACCAACCTCCCCCCCCCCCCGCCCCGCCAGCCTCTCTGATCCTGCTTCCTAATGATATTCTCCGCCCCCACCTCCAGCTGCCCTGTCCTCCTTGCTCTTCCGTGACACCCAAGGCGCTATGGTCGCAAAGCCTTTGTGACTGCTACTCCCTGTGCAAGGCATGGTCTTCCTCCAGATATGCACAGGGCTCCTTCTCGCATTTCCTTCTGTCTCTGCTCAAATGTTTCTAAAGGAGAGGCCTTCCCTGGCTGCTCTCCTCCCCACCTTGGCACCCTCTATCCCCCTCACTGGCTTTGCTTTCCTCCATAACACTCAACACCTGACTCATCGTGCACCGACCTCTTTATTATCTGTCTTCTCTCAGTTGAATGGAAGCTCCATGAGCTTAGGGTTTTATCTGTTTTGTGCAACCCTGGTTCCTGGAACAGCTCCTAGAACACTAGTGGGCACCTTAACGGTCATCTCTGGAATGAAGGTACAGATCCCTTACCCATGTCCCATCAGTCACAAAGTCACTTCTATCCTCACCTGTGTCCCTCACACCACCTCAAAGTCAACACCCTCTTTCAGACCTCACCTTCTCACCCCTCGACTATTGCAATCGTCTCTTAACCAGTGTCCCTCCTTCTGCTCCCCATCTAGCTAGGTTCTCACCACAGCCATTTAAAATGTTAATTTTGATTATTTTCCCCCAATATAAAAGTAATACATGTTGCTAATGGAAAACCTAGAAGACACAGACCAATGGGAAAAAACCCCACCCATATTCCTACCATTTAGAAATAAGCACGATTTACATTTTGAAGTGTTTTCCTGCTGGTCTTTTTTGCTGTGCACAAGCTATCATCTTTTTTACATAGAGCTGTGCTTCTACAGACTCTTCAGATTAATGCTCTACTCTGAGAAAACCTATAATCATAGCAGCTAATGTTTAAACTTACTCTTTAACTTAAAGCATGTTACTTAACATTTCTATGCCTCAGTTTCTCCACCTGTAAAATGGGAATGGTATTAATACCTACTCATTGGTAGGTTATGAGGATTAAATCTGGAAAGTGAATCCGGTAAATGTTCAATGAGTGTTAGCTATTATTGTTGCTGCTGCTGCTGCTGTTGTTTCTGAGTGCTTATGCCGTAGCAGGCACCATTCTGAATACCACGTACGTAATCCTCATAACCACTGTATGAAGCAGGTGTGGCTATAATTTAACACGATAACCCAAAAAGACTTCAGTGGTTTTACAAAGGGAGGGGAAAGCAAAGCTGGGGATGGCTCTCTCCAGTTTGCAGCCGTCCGATGCTCCCACCATCCGGAGGATACATAATATTAAAAACAATAGCTAGCTGTCCCCATACACTGAATGTCCGTTGGGCCGGGTGCTAAGTGTTTGCATATGTAGGCATTCCTCCCACAGCGCCTGTTTTCATAACCTGAACTGAGCATAGCTTGATGGATCAATTAGGGAACACGATTTGCATTCTGCGGCTTGCGATTGGTTATACACCACTGCAAGCTGGAAGCAGCTGGAAGCTGCAGCTGCCCTGCGGCTGCTGGCTGGTCCTGCTTTGTTTATCCGAACAATGGTTGCTTCTCAAGGTGTGGTAGGATGGTGCTGGTGGTGATAGAAATAGGAAGGCCTGTACCCCCAAGGAAAATCTAGATGTAATCAAAGCCCAGGGATGTTTAACATTCATAGCTGTACACATATTGCTACAACAAACACCTACATTATCAAAATATCAGTGAGAAAAACGACTTTGCAATTGCTAGACTGAAACTGTCTAATCCAACCATGTTTTCACATTTGTTTTTATGATTAATTTCAAAACAACACAATAATAATAATAATAATAACCTTCATTAACATTTATTGAGCTTACTATGTGTCAGGCCCTGTGCTAAGAGCTTTATATACATGATGTATTTAATCTTACAACAACTCGGTTCTTGGCTCCATTTTACAGAAGGAGAAACTGAGGCACAGAGAGATGAGGCAATTGCTCAGTGTCACTCGAGCCAGAAGCCCCAATCACTGTGCTAGACAACTGGATTGTTGCTACCGTTAGGTTTATTAGTTATTGCATAATGGTTGAATAGGCCACATTATCTCATTTAGTTTCCTACCAACCCCAGGGGACAGTTACCATTATTTTTGCTGTTTCCCAATGAAGATCAAGGCACAGAGACGTCAAGCAGATTGCCTTGGCAAAGTCACACAGCCCGTAAGTGGCCTGAGCCTGCCGAATCCAAAGTCCTCGACCTCCCTGCCTGGATCACGTCCCCCTGCTATTCCTCTCATACCATCGGCCCACGACTGATCACGGTTGTCATCTTACACACACCTGTGTGGTTATTTGACTCTCTGCCCAGCAAGGGGGCAAGCTCTGTGAGGACAGGGTCCATGTGGAGTCTAGCTCACTGTTTGTCCCCGTCACAAAGTAGGTGCCCAGTTAATGTTTGTGGATTGAATGAGTGAATGATGGATTCTGCCAGAGGCCCTGAGCTGGACCCAAGCGGCAAAGGGACACACTCCAGCTCCCTCAGCCCCGCTGAGGCAGTTTCTAAGCCTTGGGGTATTGGACTCAACCTGTCCTGACCTCAGGCGTCATAGAAGGATCTCAGCACCCGAGCCCACCACCAGGTGTGGCCTGGAATTACCTTTATTACCCAGAGCTTGGACCCAGGTCCTTGGAGTCACAGATAATACTAATGGTTCACCAAATCCATCCTCCCTTCCTCTTTGCTGGGAAGGCCTGTTTTGTTTGGGTGCTGCCCCCTTGAGGCCAAGCACTCAGGGGACAGTCCCCTCCTCAGCCCTGGGGCATCAATCAGGACGGGCCTCAGCCAATCGTGGTGATTATATTCCCTTTGCCAGGGTTGGCTTAGGGAAAGGTATGTGATCCAATCCTGGCCAATGGGACCTGAGGGAAATTCTGATGGGAGGCTTCCAAAAAGGTTTTCTTCCTTTAAAGATGCATAGAAGGAAATGCCTTCTTCACTGAACATTGTCACGTCTGCAGATGATGGCAAGCACTGCTGCATCTATCTTGTGACCATGAAGCAAGATATTGCCAACATGGAAGGAGGCTGACGCCTCTTTAAAGACATCATTGAGCCATTGAATTTCCGAACTCTAGGACTTCTCTCCCGTATTGTGTAAGAAAATGAAACCATATTTATTTGGAGTTTCTGTCCTCGGTGCTCAAAGCCTCCTGATGGGCACACAGGGAGCCTCTGGCTCCTGTGACCTTGTCTAGTTCAGCTGCATTTCTGCATTTTGGCTCCTCATTGGGCCGGGGGGGGGTGGGGAGTGGACTCTGGAAACTAACAATTGTGAGGTTCCTACTACAAATGCGTTGTCTTGTTTCTTCCACCCAGTAACTACAGGCTTGCAAAGCAGGTTCTTTTACTCTCAATTTACTGGTAAGGAAACCAAAGTGCAGTCAGGTAAAGTGATTTGTCCAGGGCCACACAGCTAGGTTCCCCATTGCCCACAGGATAAAATCTAAACTTCTTACCACGGCATTCAGTGCCCTTCAAGATCTTTGGTCCCTTCTACCCTCTTCAGCTTCAAGTCTCACCATTCCACACTCCCCACCTCACTCCAAGCTCTAAGCAGATGGAACTTCCTTTAGTTCCCCTGGTGTGCCCTTTGCACATGTTGCTTCCTCTGCTGGGGATAGCCTATTTCCTTTCTCCCTGACCAAGTGCTATGAACTCTTTAGGCATTGGGTTTGCTGTCACATCCTCTGAGATGCCTTTCCTGACCACCCAAGCTGGCTTTGGCCTGCCCTTTCTCTGCACACCCACAATGCCCTGTACTTCCTTCACCCATCACCTTTCACACTTTATTAAAATTGCCTGGAGTCGTGTCTGTCTTCCCATGAGACTGTGAGTTCCTGGGGGTTTAACAAGGCAGTGTGGTGCAGTAGTCAAGAGCATGGATCCTGGCACCAGAGTTTGACTGCCAGCTCCATTACTTCCTAGCTATGAGACTATGGCACATCTTTTCATCTCTCTGTGCCTCAATTTCACTCCCCACAAGATGGGGATATTTAATAGATTCTAACTTGCAGGATTGCTGTGAGCATTAAATAAGTTCATTCATGTAAAATACTTAGAACAATGCCTGGCATGTAGCAAGCAACTCAATAAATCTTGTCTATTTTTATTATCTCCGCGCTCAAAGCACTTGGCACCTATCAGACACTCAGCAAGTATCTTTTGAATGAATGGAGCAGTTGTGATGGTTAATTTTGTGTTGACTTGACCGGGTCACGGATGCCCAGATATCTAGTTAAACATTATTTCTGGGTGTGTCTGTGAGGGGTGTTTCCAGAAGAGATGAGCATTTGAATCAATGGACTGAGTAAAGTAGATTGCCCTGCCCCCAATATGGGTGGGCGTCATCCAATCCATGGAGGACCTGAATAGAATGAAAAGGTGAAGGAAGGGTGAATTTGCTCTCTGCCTGAATGTGTAAACTGGAACTTGCGTCTTCTCTTGCACTCGGACTGGAACTGACATCATCAGCTCTCCTGGCTCTCAGATCTGTGGGCTTGGACCGAAACTACACCACCACCTTTCCTGGGTCTCCAGCACAATTGTGGGACTTCTCAGCCTCCGTAATCCCAAAATGAGCCAACTCCTTATAATAATATCTACCCATCTACCTATCCATCCATCCATCTATCTATCTATCTATCTATCTATCTATCTATCTATCTATCTATCTATCTATCACTTGGTTCTGTTTCTCTGGAGAACCCTAATTCAGCAGTGAAACTCAAATTACCCAAACGCAACCCCTTGGATTTTGAAGTTAAACCCTGTTAAGCCTCTTGAATTGGACACAGTTGGGCTCACATCCCAGCTGTGTGACCTCAAGCAAGTTACTTCACCTCCCTGTGCCTTCATTTTTCCTGTAAACTGAGGAAACCAATCCCTACCAAGAAAGATTGTTATGACTGAGAAAGGTTCGTCTGGCACAGAGCCCAGCATATAGTAGGGGCTCAAATACCTTAAATTTCTTTGCCCCCGCCCCATGTTATAATTTTTGCCAAGGGCCACATCAGAAGAAAGGATGTTAGGAAATTGGCTTCTGTCCACTTAAAATCTCAAAGGATAAAGTAGTCTTTGTGATTTAAAGACACACTCCCTCTCTGTGCTGTCAAGGCCCCCCTAACACCATTCCAGGGGCCTTTGAACTTACTCGGCTTTGACAGGAAATGGACCCCCACAGCAGAGAGATCGGAAAGAGCAGGCCCTCCCTGTTGCTTCCCGCTGAGCGAGAGGAAGCAGGAGGAGCATTGAGGAGTAGAGGCGGCCCTGGGCGAGCACTGCCACCCGGATGCTGGTCCTGTCTTGCCCACTGGCTCTCTGTGTGATCTTGACCAGGGCCTGCACCTCTCAGGGCTCCACTGGCCCCTTCTGTCCAATGGGATTGGGCTCCATGACCTCTGAGGTCCCTTCCGGAGCAGGCATTCTGGGACGCAGGAAGTGGGACCCCGTGGCTGCCAGGGAGATCAAAGGGTGGCTTCCCAGAGGAGGCCTCACAGCTGCCTGCCCTCTGGAGCAGCTCCGGGCTTCCTGCTCTGCACGGAGCCTGCTGTGCAGCCCTGGGAATGGCGGAGGCCTCAGCCAAGGTCTGACACTGGGCTTCCTCACTGGCCCCCAGTCTTGAGTCATAGGTTTGAGATACTTGACTCCACTTTCCTCTGTTAGCCACCTGTGATGGAGGCACCATGCTGCGTATTCTTCAAGTTTAATTCACAGGAAATGCCTGTCTGTGCCTTAGGACACTGGGAAACTTCCCACTTCACCCTTCCAGAACCTCCCAGGATGCTGCATGGTTAATGGACCTCGTCCACGCTCCTCATCTGGCCTTTGAGGCTGGTGACACCTGCTTTGCCTGGCCTCCCATCTTCTGGTTCCAGCTGGTTGATCTCTCCTTGCTCTGCTCAATGCTACCTCTATACCTTTACAGGTGCTGTCCCTGCCCTGACCCACCCCCTACCCCCTCAGCCCAGGGGCTCACAGCCAGACATACCATTGATGCTTTCCTAGGTCATCTCACTTCTTCCTGGAAAAAGCCTTTGAAGGAGACATTATTGCCATCTTCATTTTACAGGAGGAGGAAACAGAGACTTGGAAAGATGAGGTGCCCTGTTGAAGGTCTCTGGGCAGCTCCAGGCTCAGCCCAGTCTAGGACCCGGCCTCCTTTTCTCCACATCCAGCACCCTGCCCACATTCCTCCCACACTCTCTCTTCCCTGCTTCCATTGGCTAGGACTCTTGGGTTTGCACAGCACAGAAATTCAACTTGAAGAAGCTTTAGCCAAGAGGGAAATTACTGATATATTGGAAGGATATTAGGGTAGATTTTAGAGTGGGACTCAGGAGCCCAACTGTGGGGGTGCAAATGTTGACGGTGCCACTTCCTAACTGTGCGGCCTACAGCAAGTGAGCTCCCCTCTCAACGCTTCAGTTTCCCCATCTATAGGATGGAGCTTATAATAATACCTCCTTTACTGGGTTGTTGGGAAGGGTCAGTGAATTAGGGCAGTGACTGCAACCCACAGTAAGAGCATATTTCATATCATGACCTAGTACACACATAATATAAAACAAAAGTCCATAAAACCGCACATGCCCTTACTATACGTGATATACTCTGATATTTTCTGTTGTAGTTTAGTCTAGTTCTAGTTCTAGTTTAGTCTAGTCTATTTTGTTTATTAAAAAATATTGGTACCAACTATCTAAAATGATTTCATGATCTCTCCCCCTGCCATGGGTTATAGTTTGGGGTTGAAAATTGTTAACGTCTATTAAGAGCTTAGCAAATCATCCAGCATGTAATAAAGCAGTAAACATTAGCTACTATGATTGTTGTTGTTATTAATTGCAGACTGACCAAGACTAGAGGACAGGTTTGATTGCAGTGGGGAATTTAGTTCAATCAGAATTTTCTCTCTGGCCTCTGTCTCTCACCTTGGCTCCCCTTTCTGTGTGTCAGCATCTCTTTCTTACTCTGGGCTTCCCCATTCAGAGCCAGAGCTGGAGGCTGCTCTAAGATGACATCAACATGGCTCGACTACCAAAAGGGAAAAGAGCGCTTTCATTTTTCCCCTCCAGCTTGTAATAACCATAGCTAACATTTATTGAGTGCTTATGAGGGCCAGATATTGTTCTGTCTTCATAATATTCTCTAACTCAGTTCTCCTGATAACCTGGAGCCCATGGCAGAGATTGGCTGGATGCTCATCAGATCCATTTCCTCTTCCTAGATCCACAAGTGAACTATATTTCCCAGTCCTCTTGCATCTAGGTGGGGAGGAGGGGGACATATGACTAATTCTTGCAAATGCAATGTGAGTAGAAGTGACCTATGGTGCAAGGCAGTTAGAGTGAATGCTCCTTCTCTGTGCTCTCTCTTTCTTTAATCTCCCAGCTGGCTGAGGATAGGGCAACCTTGAAGCCATGGGTCACAGATGGTGGAACCACATGGTAGAATGAGTGTAGGTCTCTGAGGGACTTGACAGAGGAGAGCTGATACTGTGCCACCTGCCCCTGACCAGCAGCAGTGGAGTATGATAAGGGTAAGAAATAACTTTTTGACACCAAAATCACAAGAAACAAAAGCAAAAATCAACAAGTGGGACTACATCAAACTAAAAAGCTTCTGCACGGCAAAAGACAATCAACAAAATGAAAAAGCAACCTATGGAATGGGAGAAAATAATTGCAAAACATATCAAATAAGGGGTTAATATCCAAAATACATAAAGAACTCATACAACTCAATAACAAAAAACAAACAATCTAATTAAAAAATGGGCAGAGGAACTAAATAGGCATTTTTCCAAAGAAGATATATGGATGGCCAACAGGTGTGTGAAAAGATATTCAACATCACTAGTCATAAGGGAAATGCAAATCAAAACCAAGAGATATCACTTCACATCTGTTAGAATGGGTATCATCAAGAAGATAAGATATACGTGTTGACGAGGATCTGGAGAAAAAGGAACACTTGTGCACTGTTGCCACTATGGAAAATGGTATGGAGGTTCCTCAAAAAATTAAAAATACAACTACCATTGATACAGCAATCCCTCTTCTGTGTATATACCCAAAGGAAATGAAAACAGGATATCGAAAAGATATCTGCACCCCCCATGTTCATTGCAGTATTATTCACAATAGTCAAGACGTAGAAACAACCTAAGTGTCAGTCAATAGATGAATGGATAAAGCAGATGTGCACGCACACACTGGAACACTATTCAGCAATGAGAAAGAAGGAAATCCTACTATTTGCGATAACACGGATAGACATTCTTGAGGACATTATGCTAAATGAGATAAGTCAGAGAAAGACAAATACTGTATGATCTCACTTATATGTGGAATCTAAAAAAGCTGAACTCGTAAAAACAGAGAGTAGAATGGTGGTGACCAGGGGCTGGGGGTGGGAGAATTGGGGAGATCTTAGTCAAAGGGTACAAACTTGCAACTAGAGATGAATAAGTCCTGGAGAGCTAATGCACACCATAGTGATTATAGTCACCAATGCTGTATTATATACTTGAAAGTCGCTAAGAGATTAGATCTTAAATGTTCTCACCACATACAGAAAAATGATAACTATATGACATGATGGAGGTACTAGCTAGCTACTAGGTAAGCATACTGCAGTATATAAATATATCAAATCAACATGTTCCACACCTTAAACTTACATAATGTTGTATGTAAATTGTATCTCAATAAAAAAACACATTAAAAAAAGAAAGAACTTTTGGTTATGCTAAGTGAATGCGGTATTGGGGTTGTTTATTATAGTAGCTAACATCGCCCACCTTGATTAATACAAAATTACCTTTTTACAGATAAGGAAACTGAGGCACCAAGATGTTAAATAGTATGCATTTTGTTGCAAAGCTAGCAGGTGATGAAGTCAGGATTTGAATGGAGAAAGCAGTATTATAAGCCCACATTTTATTCATTGTTCTACCCTGTAGGTCAGGGGTCAGCAAACTCTAGCCTGCCGCGGGCCAAATCCAGCCGTGATGATTCTTTTATGTATCGTCTTTGGCTGCTTTCACCTGCAAAGGCAGTTTAACACAGAATTGCTAGTTGCAAAAGAGACCATATCCTCCTTCCCCCTCAAAGCTGAATATATTTACTAGCTAGCTTTTTAATTAAACAAACAAACAAAAAAAGTTTGAGATCCCTGATCTAAATTGAAAAATAAATTCTCTTGGAAAGCCAATTTGAGTCACATGCCCTTGGCTGGACCAATCATCGCAGCTGAGGAGAGTGAAGTGCTGTGATTGGCCAAGCTTGAGTCACATGCTTGCCTCTCAGCCAATCAATGCAGCCAGGAAGGCAGGGTCATATAAAAAGATACATAGCCAGAGCAAAGAAAGGTGTTACAGACTGAATTGTGTGACCCCCTAAAATTCATATGTTGAAAGCTTAACCCCCAATGTGACTGTAATTGGATATAAAGCCTTTAAGGAGGTAATTAAGGTTAAGTATGGTCGTAAGGGTAGGGCTCTAATCTCAGAGCACTGGTATCCTTACAAGAAGAGGAAGAGACAATAGAATCTCTCTCTCTCTCTCCCCCCTCTCTTCTGGTACTTTCATTTTGGACTTCTAGCTTCCAGAACTGTGAGAAGAAAAATTTCTGCTGTTTAAGCCATCTGGTCTGTGGTATTTTGTTACGGCAGTCTGAGTAGACAAATATAGGAGGAATGGTTTTCCAAATGGTGTGTGTTGGTTGGGGGCATGAGGAACACGGACACAGTAAGTTAGCACTGAGAGAAGCACTGTAAGCCAGGTAACACCCACCCCATCCCCCAATCTGTATCTGCTTCATTATTACCAAATACTATTGACAACAGAGTATTATGAATGGGGTAATTATACCATCGGATAGAACAATGGTGCAAACTCACTCTGGTGGGAAGTTGCAGACAAAATTGAAAGGAGACCTCAGATTTGCTGTCTCCTGCTCCAGTATTCTTGGCAAGACCTCACACATAGGTGCCAATGGGGGCCCCCAACATTCCCTCTGGGGTCCCCTAGGTCATTTTCCTGGTACTCCTATACGTGTTGGTACATAGACGCATGCTGGTATACATACACATATTGGTATGCATTATACATATTGTTACACAGAAAGTAAGGAAGTGCTCAAAAGAATGATGGGGATGTGTCAAAAGGACACAGGAGCGAACTTGAAAAGGCTCCCACTGGCCAAATCAGGGACAATCTGAAGATCAAAATAATCGATGATAGTAATGGATTATAACCCATCAAATAAAATAACTATCTACGAGTCCCTACTGATGTATACGTACATACATACCTACATAAGAGAGGAATGCTTTTTCTTTATGGTAGAATGTCAACTGCTAAATATAGAAACGGAGTTAGAAAGTCATAAAAGGGTGGTAGAACTAGTGGGGGAAAGCCTGATGAGGAACAGGATATTCATGTGGTCTTGGAGTATTTCCCCCAGTTACTTACTAGTTACAAAAGGAAACATGGTGGGGCTGGCCCCGTGGCTTAGCGGTTAAGTGCGCGCGCTCTGCTACTGGCAGCCGGGTTCGGATCCTGGGCGCGCACCGACACACCGCTTCTCCGGCCATGCTGAGGCCGCGTCCCACATACAGCAACTAGAAGGACGTGCGACTATAACATACAACCATCTACTGGGGCTTTGGGGCGGGGGGAAGGAGGAGGATTGGCAATAGATGTTAGCTCAGAGCTGGTCTTCCTCAGCAAAAAAGAGGAGGATTAGCAAGGATGTTAGCTCAGCGCTGATCTTCCTCACAAAAAGGAAACATGGGAACTTGACAGCGGCCTCTCCCTTCTCCCTTCACCTAGTGACGGAGGTAAACATCACCAATATTGGGATAAGCTGGCATGGTGTGCTCCTGATACGATGCACTGGATCAGCAGTGTACCAAGGGTGGGGCTGTGTGGTGGGGAGTCCACTGACCTGCGTGCAGGCAGCAAAGGGGCGAATTATATTTCTAAAGAATTTAAAAATAGAAAAACTGACTAAAATTGATTTGGTCTTTGTTATCACCATGTGCCAGCAATTTGGTGAGGCAACAGTCCTCCCTGACAACATTTGAGCAATTGTTGCCATCATTTTTGAGTTTTAATGATATATTTAGTATATATATGTATATGTACACATATTTATGTATATATATGTATATGTATATTTATACATACACACACATATGCTTCATTTGAGCAAATTTTGTTACCTATCTTTTAATAAACATTGAGTTCAAAGTAGAAGTGTATTTGGAGAATTCCTGGTTATACAGTTGGCCTTGGCATATGTGGACTCTGAAAAACGTTTTTTTCTTCTCTTTTCTTCTGAGTAAGTTAATTTCAGTTCTTAACCATTCAAGCTAACTTTGGTGCACTTTGGGCTTCCAACTACTGTGGTACTATATATCCCTGTGTTTAAATAGTTTAATAGTTTAAATAAGCAATAATAGCAGAGTGATGGCAGAGAAACCGAACCCGAGTTAGTTTAATTCTGACATTCTATGTGAGTACCTGGAGTTATTCCCCCATGTGTGACATTTTTTGGAACTTTAGAAAAAATGTAGTCATTCTTTTCAAGCTCACTTCATTGACGGAAAATGCTGCCGAACGAAGAAAGTGAAAAGACTTTCCCAGACAAAATGATTGCTCCCCGTGAAGCTGTGCCCGCGGTAGAGATAATGTTTGAAAAGTTAACCTCAACCTTTGAAGAACTGTGTGATCCAAAGGCAGTTCAGTTCAGATTTTGCTCTCTGCTGTATGTGACAATTTTTTCCTGAGTTGTCTTTTATCAAGTGTGAAGTTTTAGGTCGGGTCAATCAGACACAAAAATATTTGAATCAGCTGGAATCAGCCTTGATCACTGTATAGTAAAACATCAAGCTTTAAAATTGTTTCTTGAAGGTTGGTGAACAGAAACTGTGGAGAAGTTCATTAACAATGTGACAACAAATGTAAGGAAGTGAACATTTACATAGAAAAAATCATCAAATTTCAAAGAATAGAACCAGGAGAATCAACAGAAGATGCTGGTCTTACTCTGCCAGAAGAAATAAAAGGGACATGTCTGAATGCCTTACAATTGTTTTCACTGAGAATTGGATACTCTTGAAAGACAATGGATCAAATAATGTCAATTTTCAGTCATTTTGTCTACTTTTGCAAAAGAAGAAAAACTTTGGAAGTTGGTTTTTTAAACCAAGGATAATAGAAATATTTGATGAATTTTCTGGTGAATACATTTTAGCAGAAATTTTTTGATGATGGAGATGTTTGAATCAGTATCAATCTGAAAGAAGCAAAGCGATGCAAAGCATTGCAATTTCTTGTATTCATTGTGAAGAGGGATTTTTATGAACCTCTTCCAAACTTATCCCTACATTGAAACTTTTTCTAACTGTTTGTATATCTGTTGATTCATATGAAAGAAATTTTTAAAATTAAAATTAATAAAACGTATTCTTTGATCAACTATGAGTGAAGACAGAATTACAAATCTGGCTACACTTTCTATTGAACATGAACATATGAATAAGATCAATTCTGATGAAGGCACGAGAAATTTGCAGCAAAGGCACAAAAATGGAAGCTGTAAAGTTGTTGTGCGTTTCTGCGACAGACCAATACATAGGCATATGTGTTTCCTCCTTTATTCTAAAACTACACTAATGTAATGAAAAAATTATTAATCCATTAATTTTTTTCCTTTTGTGTCCTATGATATTTTTTAATATTTTATTTTCTCATATTTTTACTGGCATTTCTGTGTTTTTTCCTGGGCCATTACTATCATTCATATAATTTCATGAGTATTTCTGAAAATAATTGTGTCATATGGAAGAGGGGCATGTTAATAAAAAACGATCTGTTCCGGGTGTCGAATGCCCTAGGTAAGACACTGAGAAGGATGCAACCTTCAATGGTATTCCTACCAAAAATATATACTCTGATTCTGATCATGAGGAAACACCAGACAAACCGAAATTAAAAGACATTTTAGGGGGCCGGCCCTGTGGCTTACCGGTTGGGTGCGCGCGCTCCACTACTGGCGGCCCGGGTTCGGATCCCAGGCGTGCACCGACGCACTGCCTCTCTGGCCATGCTGAGGCCACGTCCCACATACAGCAACTAGCAGGTCATGCAACTATGACATACAACTATCTACTGGGGCTTTGGGGACAAAAAAAAAAAGGAGGAGGATTGGCAATAGATGTTAGCTCAGAGCTGGTCTTCCTCAGCAAAAAGAGGAGGATTAGCATGGATGTTAGCTCAGGGCTGATCTTCCTCACCAAAAAAAAAAAAGACATTTTACAAAATAACTTGTCCATGGAATCTTCAAAAATGTCAAGGTCAAGAAAGACAAAGAAAGGCTCAGAAATTGTTTCAGATTAAAGGAGACTAAAGAGATATGACAATTAAATGCAATGTGCCCTCTTGGATTGGATCCTGGATTGGGAAAAAATAGTTATAAATGACATTATTGGAACAACTGACAAAATTTCAACATGGACTGTGGATTAGACAACAGAATTATATCAACGCTAAATTTCCTGTTTTTGATGATTGTATTGTTGTTCTTTAAGAGACAACTTTTGCTCTTAGGAAATATACTCTGAAGTACTTAGTAGAAAAGGGGTAGGATGTCTCCATAGGAATGTGTGTGTGTCTGTGTATGGATGTGCATGAAGATATATATGTAGATATAGATAGAATAACAGAGTGAATGAGGCAAAATGTAAACAATTGGTGAATCTGGGTAAAGGATATTTGGGAGTTTCTTATGCTATCATTGCAACTTTTCTGTAAACTTGAAATTATTTCAAAGTGAAAATTTACCCCCCAAAAGAAAAAATCCAGACAGGTTAAGCTGGACCCAGTGGTACGTGGGGTAAAGGAGAGAGAAGAGCTGAGGATGACACTGAGCTACCTATTGTGGATGAACAGAAGAGAGAGAGAGAAGGGGGGCAGGGGAGGGAGAGAGACAGGGAGGGAGAGAGAGAAAGAGAATATATCAATCCAGCAAGATGAGAAGGCTGTGGGTGGGCCAACTCTCAGATTCCTGAGGGATAAGCAGGGGTAAGGTATACAGTAAGCTACCGGGTATGTGGTCCTGGGGCTGGAGGGATGGATCAGGGTGGGAGAATAAGCTTGTGCAAGTCGTGGGAGGGATGGAAGAAATTACACAGAGAGAACCAAGGATGAACTCTAGGGAGACCAAGATGATTTAAGAGCTGGCCAAGAAAGAGAAGTCAGCAAAATAAACAGAAAAAGAGTGATCAGAGAGAGGCACAGGGAGAGCTAAATGACAGTGATGTCACAGAAGTCAAGTGAGGTGAGCACTTCAAGCAGGAGGAAATGGTCACTGGGGAAAAATGCCATGAAAGATCAAATAAGATAAGGACAACCCTTAAAGTGGATTCCAGCAAGCAGTGAGTGATACACCCACAAACATACATATGAAGACTCAGAAAAAGACAAAAATTCATTAAGACATGGAAAACCAGGGTTGAAAATCAACCCATGGTCAGAATCAAGACTCCCTACTGATTAGAAAGTGATAAAGGTGGATTGAGAAGTGGAATTGGCAAACCACCTGTGATACTCACTAAGCAAGTGCAAGGTGTAAATATCTCGACCTTCCTACCCTTTGCCCCTGGGTCAGAAACATTAGGTATGTTGCAACTAGAAAAATGGGCAACTGTGTTTCTAAGGCATGGGGGCTGTTCTGGGAGGACCCAGAGTGTTGTCTTCCCTCCTCCACATCAATCCTTTAAAAAAAATTCATATAAAAACTGCAAGTCCTAGAAAATGGGCAGGGGATGGAGGGAGGGATCCGTTGGTGCACTGCATCCTGAATTGGGGGATTCTGGTTAATATTTCTTTTTTCTTTCTCTTGTTCTTTATGTACTAATTTTATTCTATGACCATGTATCATAATAAGAAAAGAGATATATTAAAAATAATTATATATAAGTTTGTGATCACCTTTGGCAAAAATGCCTGGCAAAACAAGATTAGAAGGGAATACATCAAAATATTACTTACCACTCGGTGATGGGCACAAATGAGGTTTTTCCTTTATTCCTTAGACTTTTACTTATTTTCAAGTGTTTCTACCATGACTATGCATTGCTTTTATAATGGAAAAAATAAATATAATTTTTTTTTAAAAAGGAAATGAAAGATGAAAGATTATCCACGGATTTGAAGATTGGTGAAAGAATGGTCAGTCTGTGGACGGGATGGGGGAAGCAGGAATGCAGCTCCTATGAATAATCGCTGAAATTTCTAGAGCACTTGCTGTTTTGCAAGGTGCTTTTACAAACATTATCTCATTTTGCAGACTTTGCAGGCTGGATGGGACCTGGGGTCATGAACTCCAACACTGTAGCATATGGGAGACCTCTCTTGGGGGTTTCCCAGCTTCTGATGAGCCTTCTTGCTTTGCTGGGAGGAGGATAATCAAGGCAGCCCCTTCCAGAAAAAAACCCTCCCCTCAAAGTTCTGCAGCAGGTGCTGGCCCAGCTCTTGTGATGGTAACAATAACCACTTAAGTAGCAAAATTGGCTGCCACTCAGCTCACCCTCACACTAGCCCTGCCAAGTGTGAAATGTTACTAAGTCATCTTCATGATATGGACGAGGAAACCATGGCACAGAGGGGTTAGGCACAGAGGGGTTAGAGGACTCGCCCAAGGTCACACAGAACCAGGATTTGGGCTCAGGCAGTGTGGTTCCACAGTTACTCTGCAGCCGCCATATGCTCTAAGCCTCAGTAAGATCTGCCTCCCAGCCCTTCCCAGCCCCCCAGTTCTGCTTGCACCCGCACCCCCTAGCTGTGCCCTGCTCCCTGGGGTGTACTCCCTGGCTGTGCGCTTGTAGCCCTGAGGCTGTCTCAGGTGTGTCTGCGTGCAGGTATTTCCTCTCAACCCGCACCGTGCAGAGCACCAGGAATACCGAGTTGCACAGGTACCTCAGTTCTCAGATCCCAAGACGCTCCGGGGCTCCTTCTCCGGGCCCCTTGGCATTCTAAGCTTTGTGTTTGCTTCTGCTCTGATCCTCCTCCTCCATCCCCTCATTCCCCCTGGGGCGATGGGTGGGGAGGGGTGTCCTTTCTAGTCTCAGGGATTATCACATGTTCTCTCAAATCTTTGGTCTAATGTCTGGGTCTCGGGTCTGACGCTCAAAAGTCCAGAATGTGAGCCCTTTGCTGTCTGTGTTATCCTGTCCTTCCTTGTCTAAGGCTCTAGCTGCAGGAATGCCCTAGCGAACTGAATTATTTCATTCAACAAATATTTATTGAGTGCCAGCTGTGTGTCAGGCACTCTTTTAGCCACCAGGCATACAACATGAGTCAGACAGAGTCTGATGGAGGAAGCACTGAGGGCGCAAGGGCATTTCGTGGGGAAAACCCCTCAGTTAATACTGCGGGATGCTATCTCTCCATGCTTCTAGGCGCTCCGGCGCCTCTGTGTGTGGGGAGGAGACACTCAAGGGCAGTTAGCACTGCTGAGGCACTGTGGTCCAGGAGACAGGCACGACGTATGGCATCCGACCAGGGCCCACAATTCACTTGCCGGGTGGCCTTGAACTGACTTTATCTCTCTGAACCCCAGCAACTTTGTTTGTAAAACGAGGATCACCGAGCTGCCTGACAGGACTAAAGGGGGGTCGAGGGCCCGAGTGTGGGGTTTGCGGTGAGTGTGGAGGAGGCACTCAGTGGGGCATAGCTATCAATATTGTGTTTTCTTTATCTCTGGGACTCTCCTAGGTGACTGCGAACCTCATTTTATCAGCCTTCAGATTCCTGTCCTTCCACAAGCCTGACGAATTTGGCAAGAGGCTCCAGCCCTCAGCTCTGCAGGAGCAGAAATTTGATTTTGTCAGGTTTACGGGGTCATACCCTTGGGAACCTGATGAAGAAGCCAGCTGTCACGTAGCTCATTTACAAACACGCCTACTGCTTTGCAGTGGCCTGAGTACTCCGTCCACCATCAGGGCTGAGGAGACAAGCTCATGTGGAGTGTAAACTGTGAGACTGGGTCTTATATGACCACTTCATTTAATCCACTCAATCCCTGTGGATCGATGGTCTTAGCCCCATGTTTATGGGTAGAAAACAAAAACTGAGGCTCAGAGAGCTATTGCATTCCTGGAAAGGAGGTGGAATTAGTTTTTTTAAATGTTGTTCAGGGTCCAGGACCAGAACATAAGGAAGAGGACTGATCCATGTCTAACCCCGAGGCATGTGTGAATGACAGTTCTTTTGGTTACAAGGACATAAGCAGGCTGTAGTGGGTTAAATGGTAGCCCCCCCCAAAAAGATATGACCATGTCCTAACCCCAGAACTTGTGAATGTGACCTTATTTGGAAGAAGGGTCTTTGCAGATGGAATTAAGTTAAGAATCTTGGGGTAAGATTATTCTGGAGTACCTGGGAGGGCCCTAAATCCAATGACAAGCGTCTCTATAAGAGACAGAAAGAGGGCCGGCTTGGTGGCGTAGTGATTAAGTTCACACGCTCCGCTTCGGCAGCCCAGGGTTCCTGGCTTCAGATCTTGGGCGCAGACCTACACACCGCTCATCAGGCCATGCTGTGGCGGTGTCTCATATAGAAAAAAATAGAGGCAGATGGGCACAGATATTAGCTCACAGACAATCTTCCTCAAGCAAAAAGAGGAAGATTGGCAACAGATATTAGCTCAGGGCCAGTCTTCCTAACCAAAAAAAAAAAAAAAAAAAGAGAGCGACAGAAAGAGAAGAAGGCCATGTGAAGACAAAGATTGGAGTGATGCAGCCACAAGCCATGGGATGCCTGGGACCACCAGAAGCTGGAAGAGGCAAGGAAGGATTCTCCCCTAGAACCTTAGAAGGGAGCGTGGCCCTGCTCGCCTCTTGATTTGAGACTTCTGGCCTTCAGAACTGAGATAATCAATTCCTGTTGTTTTAAGCCACCAAGTTTGCGGTCATTTGTTACAACAGCCCTAGGATACTAATACACCTGTCCAAGGGGAATTTGCCTGGCTCACTGTAGCCATCAAGGGAGAGGCTTGCAGTTAGGCTGAACTCTGGGGTGGCTGGGTTGAGGCATGGGGCACTGCCCAGGCCTTCTTGTCTGGACTCTGCCCCTGTCGACAGGGGATTTCTATCTCTCCGATGGCTTCTTCTGGGGCCATGGCCTTAGGTGCCCAAGGGAAGGCTGGGACAAGGATTCTGATTGGCTTGGCTTGGTCATGTGATCCTCTAGTCCCCACTAGAACCACCTGGTTGGAATAAGAGACCCAGAGATTTCCCCAAAGAAGGAGGCTGCTGCTGCCGATAGAAGAGAGGGGCCTGGCAGGCAGCACCAATCCATGTCCACTCACAGGGCAGTTCACCCAGGCCATTGAGAAGCTTGGACACTGCTTCTCCCCACGTTGGTGAAGGAGTCTGAAGTCACGCCTGTGCACTCTCCCCTTCCCCTCCCAGGCGAGCCTCTAGTATTTCTGCATTCCTGGTGATTTATACCATTGCTTTGGTTTTATGAACTTACCTTTCACTCTTCTACAGACCACGTGCAGGGATTTTGTTTGAATGAACGACGATTATTTTGCCAGCCTGGTGCCCCCTACCTCTCCCGGGCCATGCCCCCTCTCTTACTGCATCCCTAACCTTCCCCTGGGATGTTATAGACCCCACCTTAGGGGCTGCAGTTGACTGGTCCAAGAGTGGCCACCCGACTCAAGCACCCATGAGAGCAGACTCCCTTAGGCCGCTCAGCTGTGAATCGCAGTGCGGGGTGGCTGTTGGTGCCCATGTTTCTTGCACTCTGGAGAAAGAATAATGCTGACATTCAAGGGAGGCAGAGAGGAGGGAAGCCGGAAGTGTCCTAGTCCCTGGTTCGATTGTTCTAGAAACCTCTGCTTCTTGCATAGCTTGGCTGCCAACCCTTTCTTGGATTCTGTGAGCTCGTAACCTCCTTTTTCTGCTTATTTGCTAGCCTGAGACGGAGTTCTGTCTCTTGCAACACAAAGTGTGCAAAAAGAATTGCTCAGTATTATGTATAAATGGAACAAAGCCTAGAACGATAGACTCACGTCAGGTCAAGTGTTGGCTCCCTCTCCTTTTACACATGGGAAAGATGAAGCCTAGAGAGGGAAGTGAATCACCCACAGCCACACAGCCTGTGAGCAGCGGAGCCAGGACCCAAAGCACAGGTGCCTAGTTGTCTGCCACTCTGAGTCCCCCTTATTTTTTTTTTTTGGCGGGGAAGATTAGCCCTGAGCTAACATCTGTGCCAGTCTTCCTCTACTTTTTATATGTTGGTCAGTGCCACAGTGTGGCTAGCGAGTGGTGTAGGTCGGCACCTGGGATCCGAACCCACAAACCCAGGCCGCTGAAGCAGAACGTGGTTAAGCAAGACTTAACCACTACGCCACGGGGCTAGCCCCTCTGAGTCACTTCTTTAAGGATCTTTCCATGACTCTGGTACCCTGATTTGTGTGTGACCCAGGGTGGCTGGCCTTATTCCTTTCTTTGCCTCAATTTCCCCATCCTGTCCCTGTGGGCACGCAATTCCTGGCAGAAGAGAAAGGAACCAGATGTTCTCCATGTGGGCTGCTTTGAGTTCTCAGGGCATACAAAAGGCTATTATTATTTAATTACTGCAAATGGTAATTATAAGGGAAGGTAATTGTCTGCCCTTTCATTATGGCACTTCTGCCCTTTTCCTCTGGCAGCCCCGGGGCCAGTCATAAAAGAGAGCTGGGTCCAGACGGCTGTGACAGACCATCAACAGAGGATTGTCCTGGAGACCAGCTAGGGGGAAGGGCTGTAGATAGTTACTGCCATCACTTTCTGAAGGTGATTTGTGGATGATAAAGCCCTTTCACACCCATGAACTCCTTTGATCCTATAGGAAAAGGGGAATTAACACTCCTGGAGCACGGCCATGTCCTGGGCACTGTGCCGGGCACACTACCTTCTCCAGGGGAGATCATGCCCATAAAAAGCCCAGCAAGATGCCTCACTTATAATAAATGCTTGGTAAGTGGTGGTGTATACACTTTCTAATCCTGACACACTGCCTTGTGGAATAAGGATTATTATCCTCATTTTATAAATGAGAAGACCGAGATGCCCTCAGGTCCTAAAGCTAGTGGGAGCCAGTGTTTGAACCCTGCGTGTCTGATCTCAGAGCACTCACGCTTTTCACTTGCAACCTGCCACAGGTACTATTGGCCCATTCCACAGTTGAAGAAATTGAGGCCCAGAGATGCAATGTGTCCTGCTCCGGCTCACTGAAGGATTTAACAGAGGCAGGACGTGGATCCACATGTCCTGCCCTGACTGGTTGGGGCTCTGACTTGCTGCTGACTCTGCTCCGCCCCCTGCCCTTCCCTCTGCCGCCTCCCCCCATCCCACAACCCCCAGCTCACTACTAATGGTAGGAACACAAAAGATGACTAAGACACAGTCTTGACCCTCTGGCTAAGCAAACACTAAACTTAATTGCAGACCTGGGAGCCCCTGAATAAGGCTGGTCTACGTAACCAGCTGTTGCTGCCCATGGAGAACATTGCTGATCCATTACAACGTTCTTCCTATTTAAATCCCAGTTTCCTAGTCCTTTGAGATTTAAATAAAAATGGACTGGAATTTCCTACCTCACATCTTGTGGAAATCAATGATGCCCCAAGATTCCTTCAAATTCTAGTGACTTAGAAAGGCCTGGTCACTTCCAGCTCTGACTTTCTGCTCCCAATGCACCTTTGCTCTCTCCTCTGCCCATCTTTCTTCTCTGCTCAGTGCCAATCCAGGCAACCCAGGGCCAACCCAACATTCAGTGTGTAGCTCATTTTACTAAAAGGTTTAAGGAAACAGACTGGGGGTTGTATCATAGCAATGCAAAGGGCAGAAAGTTGAATAATAGATAGCCCTGTTTTTATAACTCCTGCAGCCACCTGTCCCCTGGCCACCTCTCTCTCCTCAAGCTCTCCCATCTTACTGATCATCCTCCAATTTCAAGACAATGTTCACATATTTCAGCTTCTTCATTTTCTGAGCCCCTTCACCTTCAAAAATTCAATCCCCATCATTGTTTATTAGATGAATGAATGAACAAATACGTATTGAGGACTCAGTTTACAGTCTGATGTCAAATCATGGGATTAGAAATCTGAATGCAGAATTACAGCTGAGATAAGTGTGGAAAAAAGAAGTCCATGGAGCTCTGAGAACACCCTGAAGATAACAGAAGGCCACCCTCAGGATGTGGCTATGAGTCATACATGCTGAGTGAAGAGGGGTTCATTAGGTGAAGGGGGGAGATGGTGGGTGTGGTCAGGTGGGAGAGCACATGCCAACAGGAGGGTCCTACAGACGCTGTGCGGCAAAAGGAATCAGCATGCCTTCCATGAACTCACAGGAGGCCTGTGTGGACAGAGCACAGTGGCCAAGGGGAAATTGCTCCTGGTTGAGGATGGAGGGTTTTGGCAGGGGCCAGACCACGTAGAGACTTGGGGGCCACAATCCCCATCATGTTATCCTGTAAAGCAGTTTAGGCTTCCATCTCCTTTTCAGCTCATGGACAACCTTGGTATATCCCAGACTCAATTAATATGTCTGTTCAGAGGGCCAAATACTTGAATCTACCAAGAGGAAATGGTGGAAGTTTTTCCTTCCCAGGCCCACCCCCTAATAAAGTGGAGAGGACGGAGAGATTCAGTTTCACACTGATATGAATTATGCCACCACCCTAGAAGGCAGAGTGGCCAGTTTGGGATTTAAATGAGACTTTTCCTCTGTGTTATAACTTGGACGTACAGATGAGAAGGGCTTGAGACGTTCCTATTGGGGGTGGGGAAGTGTGGGCTGGTGTTCTCAGGGAAGATTTTCCAGGGGAGGTGAGGTGGGAGTGGGTCCCTGAAGCACAGGTAGCCAACACTGCTATGGCCTAACCCATCCATGATCTCATTCAATACTTGCCCTGTGAAGTAGGCACTATCATGCTCAATTTGCATATGAGAAAACTAAAGGACAGAGAGAGGGAAAATCTTACCTAAAATCACCAGCCTGCGGCTGGCCCCGTGGCTTAGCGGTTAAGTGCGCGCGCTCCGCTACTGGCAGCCCGGCTTCGGATCCCTGGCGCGCACCGACGCACCGCTTCTCCGGCCACGCTGAGGCCGCGTCCCACATACAGCAACTAGAAGGATGAGCAACTGTGACATACAACTATCTACTGGGGCTTTGGGGAAAAAAAGGAGGAGGATAGGCAATGGATGTTAGCTCAGGGCTGATCTTCCTCACACACACACAAAAAAATCACCAGCCTGTAAGTGACAAAGCCAGGGTTCAAACCCTGCTCTATTGGACTCTCGAACCTAATCTTAAACTCTACGGCCTTCTTGAGAGAAACAAAATGAGCAAAGATGAAGAGCATGAATGGGCAGAGAGCTCACATGCTCATTCATTCATTCACGTGGTGAACGTCACATAGCACCCACCATGTACCAGGCGCTGCAGTGAAAGGAGCTCTGGACCAGGAGTTGGAAGACCTCTGCTGGAGTCCTCGCCCCAAGAGTTAGCCAACCATTTTCCTTCTTTGAGCCTCAGTGTTCCCACCTGTGAAATGGGGGGTCACATCCCTGTCAGCCTCCCTCCCAGAGCTCCTGTGGGGTCCAAGTAGAAAGTGCGTGTGTTGATGCTTAAGGCTGTTTTACTTCTGACGGGAGGTACATCCCAGTGTGAGGGATGAGGCTAGCTTGAGCAGAGGGCAAGGAGAGGAGATGGAAATCTCTTGGCATCAAGGGCCCACTGTGAACAGGCTGGGGATGCGATGCTGTGAAGACAGCCTTGCGCTTGGCACGATGGGGGCTGCAGAAAGTGGGAGTCACCTGACACTTCCCACTTTCTCACTCCCCACATCTGTCAGTCACCAAGTCCTGGTGACACTGAGTCCTTAATATGTCTCGCACTGGTCCACTTCCGCTAATGCCACCTGGTCTAATTCATCCCATTGTTCACCTGGAAAGCTTTGGAAGTCTCCCTGCTGGCCTCCCTGCTTTCCGTCTTTGCCTCATTCTAGTCCATTCTTCCCCCAGAAGCCACACGGCCTTTTGAAGAGAAGTCTGACCACATTACTTCTCTGTTTAATGCCTGCCTCCCCGTGACTTCCTATTGCTTTTAAGCTAAAATCCTAAATCCTTGCCAGGGCCCGCCTGGGACGTCGAGCTCTCAGTGTCATTTACGGTCCCTCCTCATTCTTCTCGAGCTCCATTGTCCTTTCTGGCGCTTCAATATGACAATTCCTCCTTGCCTCAGAATCTTCACACACTGCCAGAAACAGCCTTCTTCTTCTTCTTTTTTTCTTTGCAGGGAAAGAGTTGCCCTGAGCTAACATCTGTTGCCAATCTTCCTCTTTTTCTTTTTGTCCTCCCCAAAGTCCCAGTACATGGTTGTATACCCTAGTTGTAAGTCCTTCTAGTTCTTCTATGGGAGCCACCGCCACAGCATGGCAACTGACAGGTGGTGTGGTTCCGTAACTGGGACGTGAACCTGGGTCGCCAAAGTAGTGAGAGCACCGAACTTTAACCACTAGGCCATCAGGGCTGGCTCCAGAACACTCTTTTCTCATCTCTTCCTTGGTCTCAGCTTAAATGTCCCCTCCTCTGGGAAACTGTCCCTGATCTTCTCTTACCCACTCCCTAGACACCTCAGATCTCTCCTTTGTAGCTCTTTGGAGACAAATCAAACAGTTATTTGATTAATTATTTGTTACATTCTGTCTCCTGGAACAGACTATGGGAGAGTGTACTGATGTCCACTTCTCTTATCCTTCCAGAGGAACACTGTACTTCCCAGCCTCCCTTGCAGTTGGGCAGGGGCATGTGACTAGTCTTGGCCAGTGGATGGCGAGGAGAAGTGGTGTGTGTCCCTTCTTGGCTGAAGCAGTGTAAACCCCGTGCACGACTCTCCAGTCTCTCTTCTCCTGCCATGGTAGCAAAGAAGGCCACGTGTTCCAGAGAATGAGCTTCAAGATGGTAGAGACTCCTCAGCCTAGGTCTCTGAGTGGCTAGAGCAAGAACCAAGGACAGGCATGTGGCACAAGCGAGAAATAAAATACTCTTGTGTTGTGTCACTGGGGTTTTGGAGTTCTTTGTTACTGCAGCATGGTCTGGTTTATCCTGACTGTTTATCTTAACTAATGCTCTATCAGCAGGGCCTGGGTCTTATTCACTGCCTCTCCAGAGCCTGGGACCCTAACTGCGACATAGAAGTAGGTGCTTTGTAAATACTTGTTGAGTGAGTGAAAAAACGGACCATGTAAGACATGGTTCCTTCCTAAAAGAATTTACTCTAATTCAAGGAACAGATACTTATACACACAATAGTTAGAATATAATTAGGGGCTCAAATGTAAAAGTTAAAGAAGAAGGAGGGAGGTCAGTGGGTTGGAGCAGTCATGGAGGACTTCCTGGAGGAGAATAAGGAGGATTTGAAGAATTGGAGAGAACGAGAGTGGGCTTGCTGTCCACCCCATCTTTTGTCCATCCATTCAGCAAACATTTATTCTAATGCACCATGTTAAGCGCCTTGCCAGCAGTGTGGATAGAGGACCATGGTGCTCTTGGGAACCAGAAGAAAGTGCCTCTTCCCACGGAGAGAACCTAGAACGGCTTCACAGAGGAGGTGATGTTTGAGCTGAGCCTTGATAAGTAGGTGTTCACCAGAAAGAGAAAAGATGGGGACAAAAGGATTAAGGATCCCAGGTAGAGGGAACAGCATGAACAGAGGCTTGGAGGCATGAAGGTGCGCAGTGTGCTCAGGGAAGGCCCAGCATCAAAGGTGGCTGGATTTTGGGAAGATGAGTCTGGGTACCAGTGGCAAAGAGGTGAGTTCAGTCTCTCCGCCTCTGGCTTCCTGCATCTCAGCCCAGACCAACTCCCTTCAGACCCTATGAATAGCATAGACATAGAGAATGTCTAAGCTAAGACCTGAAGGATGAGTTCAAGGTGACCAGGAAAGGTGAGATGAAAGGACGAGGGAGGGTGTTCCAGGCAGAGAGAACAGCACGTGCAAAGACCTTAGAAAAGAGATGGTGAGGCCTGAGAGGGCAGCTCACTTTGTCTGGCTGGAGCATAGCTTTCCAGGCGGTTAGACGGGAGGCGGGTGAGGTAGAGATGGGCCAGACCGTGTTACCTTCCCTCCATAAATCCGTTATAAAGACCCCAGCTCAGCAGTCAAAGCCTTCAAGAGTCTGTCTCCCATCTCCTTCTCCACCCTAAACTCCAGTGCCTTTGCATGTGCTGCTGTTCGAAGTGCCTAGAACTACAATAATGATGATGATAATAACATCATAACATTTGTTGGGCACTTAGAATGCCTTGGGTGCTGTGTCAAGCGTTATTTCATGGAACAACAATGACATCAACAATGACATGGGTTAGTATCTTTTTTTAGGATTTTTTTTCTTATTAGTAGACTTTATTTTTAGAACAGTTTTAGATTTACAGAAAAATTGAGAAGATATTACAGAGAGTTCTCATATATCCCCACCCAATTCTCCCCATTAGTAACATCTTATGTTAGTATATTTGTTATAATTTTTTACAATTACTGATGGATACTTTTACTGATACATTTTTATTAACTAAAGTCCATCATTTATTAAGATTTCCTTAGTTTTTACCTAATGTCTTTTTTCTGTTCTGGGACCCCACTGAGCCCACCACATTACATTTAGTTGTTATGTCTCTTTAAGCTCCTCTGGGCTGTGACAGCATCTCGGACTTTCCTTGTTTTTGATGACCTTGACAGTTTTGAGGAGTACTAGTTAATGTGTTTTTCAGGATGTCCCACTATTCGAGTTGGTCTGGTGTTTTTCTCAGGACAAGACTGAGGTTATAGGTTATTGGGAGGAAGACCACAGAGGTAAAGTGTCATTCTGGGCACATAATATCAAGAGTACATACTGTCAACATGATTTGTAACAGTTGCTATTGACCTTGATCCCCTGGCTGAGGTCGTGTTTGTCATGTTTCTCCACTGCGAAGTTACTCTTTTTCCCTCCTTTTCCATCTTGTCCACTTTGGGAGGAAGTCACCACGCACAGCCCACACCTAAGGAGTAGAGTGATGCTCCATAAATTATTTCAAACTCTTCTGTATGAGAGATTTGTCTTTTCTCTCCCATTTATTAATTTAACAATGGGTTGATACTTATCGCTCCTATTTTTCTGGAAACCAGAAGGCTCACCTTTTCCCATCCGGCTCACCCTAGATCTAATGTCTGAAGACTCTGTCCTCCTCCTTGGGAAAAATAATGGCCTCCTCTGTCCAACGACACCCCCCTGGACGCCCCCCCCCCCCACTGCTGGGGTGCTTTGTAATTCCAACTAATTCCTGTCACACATATGTTTTGTGCTCTGCTCTGTGCCAGGCATTGTGCTTGGGGCTTGGAGCTTGAAAACAAATGGCCTAGTGGGCCCAGTTGCTTCCAGTTGCTCACAGCCTTGAGATCCTGTGCTAGACTGGAAGCTCCATGAGGGCAGCGGCTTTGCCCAATTTGTTCATAGCTGTGTTTCCAGCCAGTAGTAGCTGGTAGGTCCTCAACCACTATTTACCCAATTGGGAAATGCTTCCTGGAGGACCGCAAACACTGGCAGGTCATTGTGTGTGTGTGTGTCCTTCTCAGGGGACTGGGTACTCCCTGAGGGCAGCGCCAGCCTCGATTCATCGTGGCCTAGAGGCTGGGTAGCAGCAAGTGTCACAGAAGTCTGAGCCGGTGACAGGACCCAAGGACTGGCCGCCTCCTCAGGTAGAAGTGAAGTTTGGAAGCTGACACAGCCGGGGAGGCCGAATCCGCAGGACTTGGTGACTGATTGGCTGGGGAGGGTGAGGTGGGAGGAGGAGTCACACACAGATGGCTCTGAGGTCTGGAGCTGGGGGACAGCCGGTGCCACCTCTGATAGACTCTGCGTGAAGAGCCGCTGACAGCCTCGGGCGGCCCCACCCTTTGGGGGCTCGGGCCTAGGGCCAGGGAGGGCCGGAGCCTACAGAGGGAGGGGTGGCCTGGCCTGTACAAACTTCTGTCCCCCATCCCCATGTCCTCGTCTTAAAAAAAAAAAACTCTCATCCTGGATTTTGAGCACGATCGTTGGTTATCAGGTGTGGGGGCCCATCCTGGGGGGCCCCTCCAGCCTGCTGTCTGCGAGAGGGACCCCCAGGGGCAGCCTGGTACCGCGCGGGCTCGGCCTGGTGGGGGCCGGGGTCCGCCAGGCCCAGGTCCCCAGCCCGCCATCACCGGGGAGGGGACGGCGAAGCGGCGGCCCGGTCTGGGCGGGACAATGGCCGCGGCCGCCGGGGCCCCGGGAGCCCCCGCGCTGGGGAAGGGGCTGGCCTAGGGCTGGGCGCCGGTACCCTCCCCGCGCGGCTCGGGCGGGCGGAGGGGGGCGCGGAGTTCCTTTGTGGCTCTGCCTCCGGCGCGGCGCGGGCGGGGGGCGCGGCGCAACTTTGCGAGGCGGCGGCGGCGGCGGCAGCGAGCGCGAGACGAGGCCCCGGGGCCCGAGCGGGGCCCCCAGCGCGCGGCCCGCCCCCAGCCCCGCCGGCCCCCTCCCCTCGCGCGCCGTCGCCCGCCCCCGGCGCTGCCCACTCGCGGGAGCCCCCGGGGCCGGACGGGCTGCGCAGCCGGAGAGGCGGGGGCCCGACGCGGCCCCCCCGGAGCCGGGCGCCTGGCGCGGGGGCTCGCCGAGCGCACGGGGGGCCGCGCGGCGCTGCAGACCCAGCCTCCCGCCGCCGCCGCCGCCGCCTCGGCGCTTGCAGAACCCAGAAGTGAACAGCAGGCGACCCGGAAGGTTTGCGCGCGGCTCCGCACCGAGCCGGAGCCGGAGCCCGGAGCCGGAGCCCCAGCCCGGCCCTGCTCGGGCCGCCGGGCGCGGGGCTGCGGCCGCGTCCCGGAGCCGCCGCCAGCACAGCCAGGTCCGTGCGGGCCCGGGGCGCGCGGGGAGCGGGCCCGGCGGCGGCGGCGGCGCCCGCCCGCGGGAAAGTTGCGCCGAGTTGCGGGCGGGGGCGCGGGCCGGGGCGCGGGCGCTGTCAGCGCGGGCCGGGGCGCCCCGAGGGCCGGGGGCCGCCTGCGCCTGGGGCCGGGCCCGGAGCGGCGGCGGCGGCGGCGGCGGCCGCGCGCGGGGTAGGAAGTGTCTCCGGCGGCGTGTCTGGGTCTGCTCTCCGAGTGTGTGCGTGTGTGTGTGTGTGTGCGTGTGCGTGTGTGTGTGTGTTTTCTTAAGCCGGGCTATTCAAACCTGCTGCAATTCTCCGGTAAACAATGATTCATGGGGCTTAATGCAAATAAACGGATTGCAAACGGCGCGGTTCGCGCACTTTGCAGCCGGCCCGGTGGAGCGGCCAGTGCCGGATTTCTCTCTTTTTTTGCAGATCTGCAGAATATGGCGTCCCTGTCCTGTTTTAAAAATAAGCCAGGCTGCCATTTTTGTTTTTCTTTTGTCTGAAAATTTTAATAAAACTGTCTGAGAATGTGGGAGAGGCGGCTGGAAGCAGAGGGGGCACCCGAAGGGTTGGCTTTTTTTCCTTTTCTTTGGCGAGAGTCGTGAGCCTTTCGGGGAGGTGAGACACAATGCAATTGCACTTTAAAGAAAAAAAAAAAGGAAGCCGCTGGGCGATTTAGGGGGGAGGGTTGGGAATTTAAAGTTAACTCCGAAAGTTTTCTTTTCTTTTTTTTTTTTTTAAGCTCTTTCCTTTTTTTTTGGAAGGCGGTGAAATGCCGCGAAAGGATCTCGGGGCGCATTTCTCCCCCCAGCCAGCAGCCTTTGCGGGATTTTTGGGAAAAAGTTAACTGCCGGTGTTCTCGGATCTGCGGGGGGGATGTGGAGGGTTCGGGGTGGGGGTTATGGGGGACCAGGAAGCGTCTTTTGGAAGAGGCCCTATAAAAATGGCATTGTAAGGAACTGTATCCTCAGATTTTGGGGGAGAGGGCTAGCAAAAGGGGCTCTGAGTGGGCCCAGGGTTTCCACCTAAGATCCCTGGCATGGGGGAGTCGTCCTGCTGTCCCCCACCCTGCCCTCCAGCAGTGTGGAGCCCTCCGACCTGCGAGCTGTGTGTGTCGGGGTGGGCCTGTCTCCTTCATGGGTGGCCGGGGACCCCCTTGTAGGCGGGAATCCTGCCTTGGGCGCTGGAGTGGCTCCCAAGCCCTCGGGCAAGTGTGCTTGGCAGTTGTCAGTTAGAGATCCCCTTCCCCGACCTGGTGGGCCTCCCGGCACCGGGACATGGCATCTGGTGGTGAATGCCCCCAGATGGGGGGCTCTTGGCTGGGTGCAGGTCAGCGGCTCCAGTGGGTCCTGTCTGAGGGGAGGGGCAGGAGAGGTTGTCTGATGGTGGGAGGCGGCTGGTTTGCTAATCAGGGTCTTCTGAGTGTCTACCCTGTGGTGCGCTCTTACCCAGTTCTGTCACCCTTGCCTGACACCTGGAGGCTCCTCTGTCGGAGACAGTGTGGACTTCGGTGAAGTTTCTCAAGTGTCTCCCTGGATAGGTCAGGGCCTGCTGGCTTTGCAGGCTGCAGAGGGAGTCTGAAGGCTGGCCCCACGAGATCTGGGGTGGCTGGCGCTGTCCAAGGCTCCAGGGCAGGTTGGGCCTGGGTCTTTCCCTTTTGGGAAAGTCTGTCTGTCCTGGGAGGACCCTGAGTCTGTCTAGCTTCTGCCTCAACATCTCCTGAACAGGAGACCCCTCTAGTCTCACGCCTGGTCTGTGTCCTGGCTCCATGGGGCAGCAAGCCAGGCATTTTTCAGATGGAGAAACTGAAGTCCAGTGAGGGGAAGTGACTTGCCCAAAGTCACACTACCAGTTAGAAGGAGAGCTGAGACAGGGACCCAGGTGTTCAGGCTCCCACTTCTGGGCTCTCTCCACTGTTCTCCATTGGGGCTCTGATCCCTGGAAGAGTCATTTTGGACAGAACTGGACTGGAGTGGGACAGTGTGTCCCCCATCCCTCTCCCCAGCCTCTGCCATCATAATCCTTCCTGTGAATGGAACTTTACAGTTTGCACAGTGTTGTGCATGGTTGTTATCATATCAGCCTCTTCCAGACGCTCGGTTGGGGTGAAATTGTCAAGGTTGGGATACTTAACTCCATTCTGAAATTAGGAAACTGAGGCTTGGAGAGGTTGAGCAGTGGCAGAGGAGGGCTTAAACTCAAGCCTCTAGACTCCTTGTCTGGGCCTTTTCCTAGGCGGGCTTTGGTGCTTGTGGACCAGACTCTTTCCCACCTGCTAGTTTTTGATTTCTCAAATTCTTCTGCAGATGCAGTGACTGTAAAAATCTAGATGCCTACCCCCTAAAGAATGTCAGAGCTGGAAAAGTCCTGAGAGGTCATCTGGGCTCAGAGAGGAGAAGCCACTGGCTTGAAGTCACCCAGTGATTTGGGTCCCATTTAGGACCAGAGCGCAGATCTCCTGTCACCCTTCCTCTGTGAGACCCTCGGGGAGACTGAACCGTTCTACCCATCGCCAGGCTCCTCTGGGCCCTGGAGAGCAGTGATTGCTGGTGGTGGTGGTGGTGGTGATGGGGCTGTAGGCACTAGAATGGCCAACACTTGGCAGAGACCTCGGTTTGTCCCAGGGGCTGAGAAATAGGTTATCTGCGGTCTTGGGGAGTGGAGGCAAGATGGCCCCAGGTAGAGGGGAAGCTGGTGTGTGGGTGAGGTGTGGACTGTGTCTGAAGCTAGCCTGGCCCCCACCCTTCCCTTGGCAGACACTTCCCTGCCCTGCCTCTCTGTAAAGTGAGTCATTTCTTCCTTCCTTCGTTCATTCATTTATCTGCCATTGGTTAGTTTATTCATTCATTGGTTTGATAGATCATTCCTTTATTCTTTCATTGTACATTCATTAGTTTATTGGTTAGGCATTTCAGTAGTCCCTCTATCTGTCCGTCCATCCATCCGTCCATCCATCCATCTGTCCATCCATCCGCCCATCCATCCCTCCATCCATCCATCCATCCATCCATCCATCCATCCAATCCCCAGCTCACCTTGCCCAGGTTGGACAACCATGTGAGATACACGTACAGTTCTCTGGGGCTCCAAAGCCAACAGAGAAGGTGTGAGACTGCAGGTGCGTAAAGCATTTGCCAGGGTGGTGTTTGTGGGTGCCTACATGAGTCCCCAGGGAAGGTCTCTTGGAGAAGAGGAGACATGAAAATACCAAAGGAGTTCTACAGACTGTCACAATGGTTTATCTGGGTCCTGGGACCAAGTCTCGTTTGTGAATCAGACTTGACAGTTTGCATAGTATGGTGCATGGCTTGTGTGACTTTGGGCACATTCTTCCGCTTTCTGAGCCTCGGTTTCTTGATCTTTAAAATGGGGTGCTCTCTGTGACTCTCTCATGGGTTTTGGGGAGTGATAATAGGCATGTCTGCCATGTCTCCTAGCCCTGGCCAGGAATGTGGTAGGAGCTCAGTACAGACCAACTGAATTATAAGGATTGTTGATTACTGTCTTAGGCCCTACCTGATTTTGAAAACAGTCGTGGTGTTTTCAGAATGAGCCAAATGATCTGGGGACCCTGAAAGCCCTGCTCTGCCTTGTCATTCCCCTGCTGAAACTCTTCTAATGTTTCCTAGGCTTTTTTTTTTTTGCAGGGAAAGATTCGCCCTGAGCTAACATCTGTCGCCAATCTTCCTCTTTTTTTTTTCTCCCTGAGGCCCCAGTGCATGGTTGTATATCCTAGTTGTAAGTGCCCCTAGTTCTTCTATGTGAGCTGCCACTACAGCATGGCAACTGACAGATGGGTGGTGTGGTTCCGCGACCGGGAAGCGATCCCGGGCCGCTGAAGCTGGAGCGCAGAACTTTAACCACTAGGGACCATCAGGGCTGGCTCTCCTAGGCATTTTGATGAATAAAACTCCAAAGTCCTTTGCAGCCTCCAAGGCCCTTCATGGTCCAGGCCTGCCCAATCCTCAACCTCAGCTGCCCACGCCTCCCCCCGCCCCGCCCCCGAGTCTCACCACGTCCAGTCACATTGGCTTCTTTCTGCGCCTGGAATTTACAAAGCCTGTTGGCAAGGCCTTTGCACATCTTCCTGCCTGGAATATTTTTCCCTAAATGTTTGAAGGCTGGCGCCTTCTTGTTTCACAGATTTCGAGTAAGCTGTCACCTCAGAGTGGGTTCCCTGACCACCTTGCTCTGTAATAGCTTCCCACTGTCACTCTGGGTCACGTCAGCCCCTTTTTATTTTCTTTTTTTTCATAACTTTTTTTTTTGTGAGGAAGATCAGCCCTGAGCTAACATCTGCCAATCCTCCTCTTTTTGCTGAGGAAGACTGGCCCTGGGCTAACATCCGTGCCCATCTTCCTCCACTTTATATGGGACGCCGCCACAGCATGGCTTGACAAGCGGTGTGTCGGTGCACGCCCGGGATCCAAACCGGTGAACCTGGGGCTGCCGCAGGGGAGCGCACGCACTTAACCGCTTGCGCCATCCGGCTGGCCCCCGCCTTTTAATTTTCTTTTGTGGCTCTTAGCTGTGTCTGAAACTTTGTCATTTATTTGTTTATGTGCACTTCTGGCCTGTCTACACTGCTGGAACGTGCTTCAACCCATGCAGGCGAGTGGGCAGGTGGTTCCAGCATGGTGTGGCTGGGGCTTTAGTGGAGGTGAGGACATGCTGGGGAGCCCGGTGTGGCGGTGGCCCAGGAGCAGCGCCTGGGAGATCAAATGACACGGAACTCTGTCCTCTCTTCCCCAGGGAGGCTCCAGGCTGTTGTTGGGAAATAATGAGATGATTAAATCACAAGATCTAAGAATCCTGGTCTCTTCCAATCTTAGCATCTGAGAAGCTTTCCACCTCAGAACCTTTGACACTTGGAGTCTCCACGTGATCCAATCTGTGATTGAGAATCTTACAAAGGGACTCTCATTGCCTTACTTATTTAGCGTCCAGAGTGCTTACTTTGTGCTAGGCTGTGATTAAAAGGCTGTATAAATGTTAATATATTTAATCCTCATTGTTATTAACCCATTTTACAGATGAGGAAACCGAGGCACAGAGAGATTAGGGAACTCGCCCACGTCCATGGAGCTCATCAGGGGCATTGTGGGATTTGAACCCAGCACTCTGGGGCCCCTCCTTAGAATCCCACACCTGTTGAGGGGAAGCCCAACGTCGCCCGACACCTGCACAGAGGGGGAATCCCCTTCCGACATCCTTCATCTCTGCAATGGCAGAGAGAATGGCAGGGAGCTCCCTCCTTACCAGAACCCCCAGCCTCCCCTTGTCAGGCAGTTGTCGTTGCTGGAAAGATTTTCTTTACAAAGAGTAAAGTGCTGCACCTCCCGTGTGAATAACGCCTGGGAAGCGATGTTAGTGTTAGGGTTTCCTAGTGCTTTGGAGCTTGTGGTTTGATGACTTCAGTGGCTTCTTTCTCCCCACTGGGTTGTGAGCTCCTTGAGAGCAGGCAGCTTCAGTGCTCAGTGTTGAATGTATGGATGGATGGATGGATGAATGAGTACCTCTGTACTCTGTAGCTCCATGCTAGGCCGGTGTCCAGGGTGTTGGACAGGCTTGGTGGACTCGGGGCAAGAGGACAGTTATCTCTCCATGTAGCCCCAGGAAAGTCCGTATCCGATGATGTTCATATACCCAATCGTTGGAGAACCGTTTGAGATCTAAAGTTGTGCACTGATTGCAGAGAGGTGGACCACACAGGTGATCCAGTCAGACCTTTCTGTCCATCAGGGAAACGAAAGTGGGCGGGGACAGCAGTGGCCTCCTGACACTGTGCCTCCCGGGCTTTCTGCTCCCCAGGTGCCAGCAGGCTGCTGCCAGCCGTGTGTGCCTTGGGGTTCGAAGGCAGGAACAGCCCTCATTGGGGAAGCTGCTCCCTCTGTCACACAGGTCTCCTCACTACCACAATGGAGGTGACGTCCCTGGATGCACAGGGCTCCTGAGGGCCCAGTGCCATGCCTGGCAGTTGGGTGGGATTGAGGAAGTGGGCGGGTGGAAGTGTTGGGGGCTTTGGTGGTGGGGACGACTTCCTGGAACCCCGGACTGGGGCCGGGCAGGATTTAGGGAGGGGCTGAGTGGTATCTATGGACAAGGTGTGGGGAAGGCCAAGGGATTTGGCTCTGGGGCCCAAAGCCTCCTCCCTGTCCCTGCCTCATCCATGTGGCCACGGATATCCTTGGGGAGGTCCTCATCACCTGGGTCCTTCTCTGAGCTTTGGGCAAAGGCTTCGTGATCCTTGAGGGGACAGTCTAGCCATCTCAGGTTCTGGGGTTCAATGAGAGGATGCCTGGCTGGGTGGGTACCCCCCAAAGGAACTCGTACATATTCACACTGTCAGCTGTTCCACTCTCACCCTTGACCCTGCTGCCCCTGCCCCACTGATACCAATTTGGGGTGCTCCCCTGCTGTTTCAGAAACACCACCAGAGGTGCCCTGAACTGGGCCTGTAGGAGGCAGGAGTTCAGGAGGCATGTCTGCTGGACTGCACGTCCACACACATGATGCACACACACCACACTGGAACTCCTGCCACCCGCAGGGTGATACACCTGCGTGTACCCGTGCGCGCCCTCCCGAGAAACGACACACAGCTGCGTGTACCCCTCCTTGCGTCCTTTCACGTCATGGCACACGCCATGTCTGTTATGTGCACGCAGGCATGCTCATGCACGTGTGTGTTTTACACGTGGGTGCATCTTGCATGCACACACTCATTTAGACCCGTGAGGATTCATTTATACCACATTTTGGGCCTTGCACCCAATCCCTCCTGCACGCCCCTGTACTCCTGTGTGTCCCACACCTGCCTGGATCTGCCTGCGGTGGTGGACCAGGCAGCTCATTTCCATCTGCCGCCTTCATTCAGCCATATTTCTTGAACATTTATTATGTATCAGACCCTGTGCTAGATGCTGGGGGTAGAAAGGAGGAAAACTGAGTTAGTCCCTGCCCTGGTGGGGGAGACAGACATGATACAAAAACTCACACAAATGGTGACAGGAGGACAGATTTAGGTGAAGGCTGGGAAGGAGCTGCTTTTCTATGATGGGGGCTTCCCTATGGCTTTGTGCTTTTAGATTTACTATCATGAGTGATGATAACTGTGTGCGCAGGGGAGAGGAAGTGATATCTGAACTGTGGCCTGAAGTTTTCCGGGTGAGGGCATTCCAGGCAGAGGAAACAGCCTGGGCAAAGGCGCTTAGGTGGGAAATCAAGGATCCTGGAGAAGGTGGTAGCCCCGAGACCTGGGGGAGGGTATAAGAGACCGGGAGGTGGACAGGCGCTGGTCTGGCAGGGCCTGTAGTAGGTCTTCTCTGGCCTGCTTACCCCTCCCAACGTGTCCACCCCAACTCTCCCCAATCCTCTTGCTGACCAGCCCAGCCCTCTCTTTGCTGCCTTGCCCGGCTCAGAGCCCGTCTGTCTGCTGGCCTCTGCCCCCGGCCTGAGCCCTGTCTCACCTGCCCCACAGGCTCCCTGCCCCGGGCCCTGACATACAGCGTGAGAACTATGACCACCTGCCCGGGCTTCCCGGCCCAGGTCCCCTAGGACCTGTCTAGAAAGCTCCTCAGGGCCAGGCCACAGCTGGGGTTCAGCAGTCGGCTCCCCTACTCTGAGTTAATCCCACCCATCAGCAGAGCAGCCCCCCCGGGGGGGGGTGCTGGCCTCCACCCACAGCCCCGGTAACCTCACTGGTGGGTCAGATTTCCATGTGGGTCTTCAGGATGTTGAGAAGGGCTCCCTTACACCTTAGAGACCCTAATCACAAAGCTACAGCAGTAGGTAACACAGAGTCCTTACTGTGTACCAGGCACCATTCTAAAGGCTTTATACGTAGTGTTAACTCATTTAATCCTCACAACACCGCTGTGGAGATACCATTATCATCCCCAGTGTGGTAACAATCTCTGGGGCTTCGAGCCACGCTATCTTGTTCCAGAATCCGTACTTCTAGCCCCTCAGTTGCCACGTTGCCCCTCAGAGGGTCCAGGCACGCAGGCTGTGATTTAGTTGAGTCTCTTAGTTTTACAGAGGGAGGAACAAAGGCCCAGAGAGGAAATGGACTTGCTAAAGGTCACACAGCGAGCCGATGGCACAGGGTTCCCGCTCCTCTGCCCTCACCAGCTGCATGACCTTGGGCAGGTTACCTGCCTCTCTGAGCCTCATTCCTGATCTCAGACAAGGAAGGGATTCCCATAGAAGCCGGGAGGGTGGGACCTTTGGGGGATCCGAGGGGGCAGCAATTGAGAAGGGACACAGGTAGAGGCTTCTTGGGTACCCAGGGTGTGTGTGCTTTGTAATAAATCACTAAACTGTTCATTTATGTTCTAAGCATCTTTCTGAATGTGTGTTATGTTTTGAAATGTTCACAGCATCCACCTCGCAGGGTCGTTAGGAGCCTGAGTGAGACACGCGTGTAAAGCATCTCACAGTGCCTGGCGTGGAAGAGGTTCTCAGTAACCATTATTATAATTATCATCATTGTCATTTCATGCTGGCAGAGGAATTCCCTGTGGGGATGGGAGCTGGGGCTCCCCAAGGGAAATGAAGCAGAGAAGGGCATGTGTTCAGAGCCTGCAGAGCATTCTCTCAGCCCTGAGAAGGGTGTCATGGCCCATTCCCTAGATGAGGGCAGTGAGGCTCCCGAGAGGGTCCCTGCCTGGGTGTATCTGGGTGGCTGGCGGTGGGAAGGGAGGGGGAGGGGGCAGGGGAGGGGGCAGCATCCCAGCTCCCACTGCCCAGGGCGCAGACAGCAGCTCCTCCCTCTCTGATCGGCCCCAGCATCACTATGAAAACAGCCCTTCCCAACCCCGCGGGGCTGCGGAAACCCAGCCTAATTGGATCCAGGACCCTCGGGAGCCTCGTTCCTCACAGGAAGTTCCCAGGAGTGAGTTTCCAAGGCTGGCCTGGGTCTCGAGGGCGGGTTGGGGCGCAGCAGCTGGGGCTCAGAGCTCTGGGCTGCATGGAGTGGGGGCACATGGAGGGCAGAGGGGTCGTGGGAGGCAGACTTGGAGTACATGGGGCTCTCGAGGAGCTGGGAAGATGGGAAGCCTCAGCTTCTCTCTCCTACACCATGGCTTGCTTGTCGCTTCCTGGCCATCCTTCTGGCCCCATAATGACCTGTCCATTGAAAACCTTGACCATGGCCTTCCCCTGCTCATGGACCTCCCATGGCCCCCCATGGTCTTTCATCCAAGCACCTTAGTCTGGAACTCTGACCCTTCATGAACTGTCTGGCCACTTTCCCTCCTTCCCTTACAGATTCCTGCACTCTATCCACACCAGACCAAACACGATGCTGAGTGCTTTCCTGCCGCTGGGCCTTTGCACTTGCAGTTTTATCAACCCGGCCTGCCCTTCCCTAGCATCTCTCTCTTGACATCTCCCCTTCCCCCCATCAGTAAGTTCCACCTTCTTGAAATCTTCATTCCGCCCTTGGTGGAATGAGCTCATCTTCCCGGGAACTCTCCCACCCCCTGCCCGGCTGTACCCCAGCAGTAGCTTGTTGCCTCTCTCTGGGCAGGGAGCGTGTTTGAGAGCCCTTTGCTGTCCCAGGAAGCTAGCAGTTGTCCATGTCTTTGCACATGCCGCCCCTCTGCTTGGAATGATTTCCCTCTACTCTCTCACTCTCCTGGCAAAATACTGGGTCTTTGTGACCCTCACAGACAGACCCCTTCCTCTCATTGATTCTCTTAGTGAGCACTTATTGAGCACCTGGTGTGAACTGGGTGCTTGAGCACCTACTGTGTGCCAGCACCTGGTTCTGGGGCTGCAATGGTGGCCCTGTCCTCGTGGGTCACAGCTAGAGGGAGTATTTAGAGCCGTGATACGAAGGTGGGGTAGGGAGAATGCAGGGAGCCATGGGCGTGGCATTTTTGTTGGAGAGAGGGTCAGAAAGTGACCTTGAGCTGAGACCTGAAAGCAGAACACAGTGAGCTATGGGGCGGAGCTGAGATATGGGGCTGTAACCAAGGACCAGACCCAAGTCCTGATCTCAGGGAGCTCACAGCTCTGTGGGGACCGGGCAGACAAGTCACCAGGCAGTTCTGGGCGGTAGGGTCGAGCTTGGTGGGGGAAGCCCAGGAAGCTGTAGGCGCTCAGGGGAAGGGCTGCCAGTATAGCCGGGGAGGGAGCTGGCCATCAGGAAGGTGTCCCCAAGGGCTGTGACTCTGACCTGACTTTGATGGTTGATGGGAACCTGGCAGGGTTCCAGCTGGGTGATGGCCCCCAGGTGGAAGGGCACAGCCTGTGCAAAGGCAGGGGGCTGTGAGAGAGCAGCTTGTTTTGGGGGACCTGCAGGTGGTGTAGTGAGGCTGGAGGGAGGGAGGTTGTGGGGATGTACCTGTGGGGATGCATGTGGCCAGCAGAGCCTCCTTGGCAGAGCCCCCTGGGTGCTGCACTGGGGAGTTTGAACTCCAAAAGTGATGGGAACCCAAGAGAGATTTTAGGCAGGAGAGTGAGCGGCCTGGGCAGACTTTGGCCTGGTCCTCCCCGCTGAAGTCCCCGATAAGAGGGAGAGTCCCTTCCTGACTCGTCTTCTGACTGGGGTCTGGGGTGGGATTTGAGGCTTGCTGTGGGACTTGAGTGAGCCCCTGGCCCTCCCTGAGCCCCTCCCATCTCCTTTGTAAACCTATAGGCCTGAGGCCAGAATCCTCAGGGGGACGTGGGAGCAGGGGGTGGTTGGGGTGTCTTGCTTGCCCAAGCTTGCTGAACCTTTATTTTTATTAAAAATATTTCTTTAAAAAGTCACATGACTATCTTGCTGAAAAGTCAGAGAACAGGAAAATGAAATGAACCAAAACTTACCATTTCTGCCCTCACCCCAGGCCCAAACACCACCACTGTGAGCATTTTGGTGTTTCCCTCCCCTCTTTTCTCTCAGCACCTAGTTTTTATAGAGATGGCGTTGCTCTGTCTAACATATAATTATTTAATCTTCCCTCTTCTCCTCTGACTAATGTCGTATCACGAGCGTTTTCTAAGTGACTGCGGGGTGGTTTCAATCTTTCTTTCTAACAGATCCAGCATCGGGGTGGAAAGCATGGGCTCCGGAGCCCGACTTTCTGGGTTCAGATCATACACGCACTGCTTGACTGGGCAAGTTTCTTAATCTCTCTGTGCCTCAGTTCCTTGTAGGGTTGATGTGAGTGTTAAATGAGTCATCCCAATGCCAGTGAACACTGGCTATTATTAACGACTATAGACTGTGTCACTGGGTAACATGATTTACAGAGCCATCCCCCTATTGTTTAACATTTTGGCTGTTTCAGGCTTTTGCTATTGCCAAAAAACCACTGAGGCAAACAAACAGCTTTGCGCCTACAACTTCGTCTCTATTTGGGGTATTTTCTAGGGATGGATCACCAAGAATGGGATCACTAGGCTAGGAAGTCTGAAAATTTTTGGAGTTCTTGACACATTGTTGCCAGAATGTTTTCAGAAATGATTATTCCAATGTATACCAATAATGCCAGGGAGGACCAATTTCACCGTAGCCGCACCAGCTTTGGGTATTATAATTTTCTTCTTTTTGCTCTTTTAACAGGTGAAGCTCATTTCATTTTCACTGCTAGGGAAGTGGAACCATTTTCTGTGTTTATTAGCTGTTAACATCCTTTTTGGTCTGCTGGTCTTTACCAAGCACACATGGCCCCTTCTCAGATCAATTAGGAAGATAGGGCTTAGATACAGGAAATAGAGAACAGTGTTAACTCAGGGGACAGTACAGTGCCAGGGTGGGTGGAGGGCACTTAGAGGAGGGGGAGGGGACTTTTCTCTATCCAGGCCGTGACACTTTCAGTTCCCTCCGCCCAGGCTGTTCATTCATTCAAGCATTTATCAGGTACTATGTGGGGCTTAAAGGTAAATGCCTCAGCGACGGTTCTGCCCTGACAGAGCGCATGTCCAACAGCAGAGATGGACGAGAAAACAGTGATAAATGCTCTGATGATGGAAATGCAGGGCACGACGGGAGCAGAGAGGAGAGGCACCCAACACAGCCAAGGGGGTGGAGGCGGAGCAGTCCCGGAAGGCTGTCAGGAGGAAGTGGCCTGTAAGCTGGGGCCTGAGGGATAAGTTGGAGTTAACCAATGAAATGGGGAGGGCAGAGGGTTCCTGGGAGAGGAGGCAGCCTGACTGAAGGTGAGGAAGTGAGAAGGGAAGTGGACCACTGGAGGGACTCTCAGACCGGCTGGGCAGAGTGTAAGGCAGGAACAACCAGAGAGGCCAGAGGTCAGTGGGGGCTGGACGTGTAAGGCCAAAGGAATCCAGACCTTGTCTGGAGGGAAGTAGGGAGCCATGGAATGTTCTAAGTAGTAGAGGAGTATAGAAACATCAGAGGAGAGTGGAATGGGGGACGGGGAGAGGTGGGGAAACCTGTCAGGAGACACTTGCAATAGCTGAAGGGGCCCTGGACCCCTGGGGCAGGGGCAGTGGGGGAGACCCTTTCCTTTCCCCACCCCGTGGAATCCTAGCCAGCTTCACACTGAAGATTGAATGTCACTCTGCCAGGTAGCCTTGCTGACATCCGCCACCCCTGCCTGGGTCATCTGTGCCTGGAGGTTGGGGGCTGTGCAGGGCCAGCGTACAACAGTCAATAGAGTGCCCGCCATGGGCTGACTTGACCTCCCCCTGCTCCTCCAGGCCTCCAGACCCTCCCTCTGTACTCCCCCTCTACGGGGGCTACCAACCACTCTCCTTCTTTGATTTTCTTTTTGTGCAGGGAAAGATTTGCCCTGAGCTAACATCTCTTGCCCATCTTCCTCTTCTTTTTTTTTTTCCCCTCCCCAAAGCCCCAGTGCATGGTTGTATATCCTAGTTATAAGTCCTTCTAGTTCTGTGTGAGCCGCTGCCACAGCATGGCAACTGACAGACAGGTGGTGTGGTTCCGCAGCCGGGAACCAAACCCAGGCCGCCGAAGCGGTGAGAGTGCCGAACTTTAACCAGCAGACCACCAGGGTTCTCGTTCTTTCATTTTTTTAAGAATAAATTTATTGTTTTCATTATAAAAGCAATATCTGTAATATCTGAACGATATTACATAGAATCTGGAAATCAGAGAAACAAAGACAAAAAACCAGATTGGCTCTGGCCGCCTCCCCCAGCACTGCCGCCTCCCTCTGGGCGTGGCCGCCTGCAGCTTGCTTTTTTGGACGCAGGTTTTTATTTTTGCCTCCTTGTGATCACAGCATCCAGACAGTTTGGGGTCTTGCTTTCTCCCATTTGCTTTGTTGGGAGCTAGTTCCCCTGTGGCTGCAGAGTTGGGGCAAATCTCATTTTTTAATGTCTGTGGGATGGGCTGGGGATGGGGGGTGGGATGTAAGTTGCTTCATTGCACACCCCTGCCCCACAATAGGTAAGAATAGTCATATTCCACCCTGGGCTGTGGTCCTCTTTGTATCTGTATGTCTAGGCCTGAACCTCCCCGCATGGCAGGGCCTGGCACCTGGTATACCCCTCTCCCTTAGTGACCCTTTTGGGAGCTTGCTAGACTCGCTTCAGGGGCCACTCTCCTGGGAAAGGGTGATGGGCAGACTTGGGTGCAAATCCAGACTGGGCTCTGTGACCTCAGGCAAGTTACTTAACCTCTCTGGACCTCAGTTTCCTCATCTGTATGATGGGCCTATTGCAACAGTAAAATAATGGCTATAAAATGCCCTCACACAGTTCCTGGCCCATTGTAAGTGCTCAAGAAAAGGTAGTCAGTGTTATTGTTCTTTTTGATTCTGCAAAGAGTTTCTGAGACCACCTTAGGCTGGATGCTGGAATGGCAGAGGGGAATGGCACCCACCGTACCTGTGAAGAGCTCACAGTCTGATGGGGAAGTCCCCCCAGGGAAGCAGGTAACCGCACCAGGCTATGACTGGCCCTGTCTTGCTGGGTGGAGTCCTGACTCTGTCACCTGCCAGCTGTGTGACTTTGGGCAAGTTGGTTGACCTCTGTGAGCTGCCGTTTCCTCTTCTGTTCAATGCATATCTCGCAGGGTCACTGGGGAGATGCGGTGACATGATGCACATGCCAAACTCAGCACAGTGCCTGGCACGTCATAGGTGTTGAAATCAATGGTAGCTGCCATTTTATTATTATTATTATTATTGTTATTGTTATTCCCATATACAAGGTGCTGTTGGGAACACAGAGGAAGTGACTGGCTGGGGGTTCAGGGGAAGCTCCGTAGAAGAGGGAACACTTGAGCTGGGTCTTGAAGGATGAGTAGAAGTTCACCAAGTGGGAAAGGACACTCTAGGTAAGGAGCCTGTGATTCCAGGCTGAAATCTGTCAACGAGGGGTTTGTTCTTTGGGGGACTAAGCCATTGTGTTCATCCCAACTTCCCTGAGCACCCCTCACCGCCTCCCTCGGGGTCTGCCCTGAGGGCCATGTGTGCTCGCCCTCCTGGAACAGTGTCCGCCCGCGACTCCGCGTCCTGGCGGCTGTGAGTTCCTGCTCACGAGCATTGCTGTGTGCCCATCTGTCCATGTGTGGGGTTGCAGGCCTGTGTCTGTCACGTGTGTCTGAGTTTGGTGCTGTCTGTCTGCATGTTCCTCTGGCCACGTTTGTCTGCCTCAGTATCCAGAGGCCCTCCCGGGCCGCACCATCTGGGCCACCCTGCACGTGTCCTTGGCCTCCGGCACTGACTGAATAGCCAGGCGTCCTTGGTCACTCTTCTCCTGGGCCCAGGTGAGCCCCTGCCTCTCACCTCCATCCCCGGGGGCCTCCTGGTGGGTATCCTCCCACGGCCTCCTCTTCTGGCCTCTCCAGTCCCGTCTACACTCAGCAGTCAGAGGGGCCTTGCTAAACCACTAATTCTGTCCCATCGCCCACTGCTCCAAGTCTTGAGTCCAGGCCTAGGATTCAGGGTCTTCTAGGTCTGGCCCTGGCTGATGGCTCCAGCCTTATCTGCCATGTCCTGGTCCACATAGAACACTTCAGCTCCCTTTACACGCTGTGTTGCTTCTCACCTCTGGGCCTTTGCTCAGGCTGCTGCTTCTGCCAGTAATTCTGCCCAGTTCTTTGCCTTCAACTCCCACTCATCCTTTAAGACCCAAAGCAGGCATCACCTGCCCTGGGAAGTCCTCCCTGATTCTTTCTTTCCATCCTGGGTCAGGTACCTGGCTCTGGGCTGCTCATCCCTTACTTGGGGTGCAGGAGCAAGTGACTTGCCCAGGATCACACAGCTGGTGAGTTGGAGCCACGATCTGAACCCGGGTATGTTGGGCTCCAAGCAAAGCAGGCTGTTCCATAGTCCAGGTGTGATGGTAGCTAGGACTTGTGGAGTGGAGTGGGAGTCCTGAGGACGTGGCTGGTGGTGGGTCTCAGCTTGGAGGGGAGGGAGGGGACGTGTTGTGGATCAATGTGTGTCTGTGGCCTGAGCATCTGGGCAGATGGGGATGGCTAGAGGAGCTGCACGTCTTAGGGGAAAACCAAGCCCAGCTCAGGCCTGCTGAGTGTGAGCAGCCCACGAGACAGCCAAAGGGATGTGTTAGGGAGGCATCTGGAAAGCTGGGCCTGGAGCTCCAGGGAGAGGCCGGGCTGGAGGTGGAGACCTGGGGCTTGGCTGGTTTTTAAAGTCTTAGAGTAGATGGGCCACCCAGGGCCTGAGGCCAGCGGGAGAGAGGAGGCTCCTGCCCTACCCTGAGGAGCCTGCGTGGGGGTGGGGAGCCATGAAAGAGACTGAGAAGATGATGAACTCAGGGGCGTGGCACACAGGTCTTCTCAAAGGGTGCAGGTGGCAGGGAGGCTTTGATGAATAGGACTGGAAGGCAGCCCGTCGGCTCTGACCACATAGAGGTCCTTGGTGGCACGCAGTAGGTCTCATAGGCAAAAGTTCTTTTTTGCAGAAACTTGTGGGTCACGTGTCTGCTTCCTCCACTTAGTGTGGGGCTCCCGGAGGGCAGGGCCTTTTTGTGGGCCTCAGGTTCTCCAGCACTGGTGCCCGTTTGGCCCATAGGGTATATCCAGAACGTGGATGGACGGATGGGCAGATGGGTGGATGGGCCAGCTGCCATCAGGAGGCTGTTTTCAGAGGCAGCTCTAGGAGGTGTTTCATTCCTCCACCCATCCAACTTGTTTCATCTTCAGAGCAAGAAAAACAAAATGACAGCTTGCTTACCCCACCGCAAGGATCAGGGCTGTGTGTCTGGGGGCTCACAGCACAGAGTCGTGGCTTCTCTCTGGGCCTTGAAGCCCAGTCTGCATGTCCCACCCGACCACCAGCATGTCTCCTCGGCCCGTCCTGGCATGCACACTCAGCCGCAGCCCTCTGGGCTCCTTGGCCCCCAGCCCCTCTGCCCCAGGCAGTGTCCTCAGGCTTCTCCCTCTGACCTCGGTCCCCTTAGCTTCCTTGCTCCCCTGGCCCCGGACACTCGCTGATGCCTCTCACCTCCAGCATCCCATCCCAACACCTTAGCATGGCATTCAAGGCCCTGCCGACTGGCCTCTGTCTCTCATCCCCTCACCACTCTCCAGCTCTCTCTTAGGGCCAGTGGGTGGCTGCTCCCTGTCCTAGACCTGCTTTGTACTGTTACACTGTGTGCCTCTGCTAAGCAGTTGCCTCTGCCAGAAAGCCCTTCTGCCTTGTCCTAAACACACATCTGACCAGTCTCTCTCCTGCTTAAAGCCCCTCCCTCAAGACAAGGTCTGAGCAGCCTAGCCAGCCCTGGCCACCTTCACATGCGCCTCTTGCCGTGGCCGTGTGTCTGCAGGCCCCAGGGGTGCACGGGTGGACACCCACCTCACGGGCTTACAGGCTTGGGGGGGCTCCCCTGAGATGCTCTTGATACGCACCTAGCAATGACACTGACACGCAGTAGGAGCTCAGCAAGTGTTCACCCCCTCACCGGCCTTCCTTGCATCTGACACACAGTAGGTGTACGCCAGGGCCAAGGTCACCAACTGAGTCATTAACTTACTGAAGACCAGACAGAGAAGGATGCAGAAATTGGGCAGAGGCTGTGCAGATCAGATTATATGACCCAGGGCAGACCCTGCCCCTCTGTGGGCCTGCTTCTCCGAACAGGGTGTGGGGTGGTCCCTGCCTGACCAGGGGCCTGGTAAGTGACAGAGAGGATGCTCTATCCCAGACCCTGGGCAAGCACCCTTTTCTCCAGAGCTCCCTGACCAGGGTGGGGCTTTGGGAAGCCTGAACTTGGCATTGAACTTAAGAGGAGGAGGAGAAGACAGCTCCCCTAGAACTGTCTGAGGAACAGCCAGGTGCAGTGGGCAGAGTCCTGGGCCAGGACAGGAACGAGACAGAGCAGCCTGTTTCACCCCATTTTACAGATGAGAAAAACCGAGGCTCAGAGAGCCGATACCTATACTGCAGCCCAGTGCTCCCTCCTCTTTCCCCATCCGTGTGACCTGGGGCAAAGTACTTCCCTCCTGATGCTCTAGCTTCCTCCTCTGGGAAATGGGGGTGACAATTCTTCCCTGCTTCCTCGGACTCTGATGAGAATGCCGGTGGGTACAGAAGAGCCTTGTAAACTGTCCGCTGTGCTTGGTAATTAAGTGGGATTTTCTTGAAAATAATTCTGATTATTGTTCCTTCAGTTATTCATTCTGTCATGGAACTCATGTTGTTGGTAACCTCTAGGCCTGGGTGCCAGGGATCCTGAGATGAACCAGACAGGTGTATCCAATTCCCAGGCTTCTCTGAGCCAGCTCCCAGCTCCTCTTCCCCCCAGCCCTGGAGTGTCCTCACCTTGGCTTTACAGCTAGTCCCCTCCATGTTTTCCCTGGTGGACAACAGCAGGGGAGGGACAGGTCCTGCTGGATGGGTGGGTGCCTGCCTGTGGGGCTGTAGCGATGCCATCCTAAGACGGGGCATATTCACAAGCCTGCAGTCAGGGTGCCTTGTCCTTCCCTTGAACAGCTAAGGGACTGATGAACTGGACTTTGGAGTCAGGCAGATTAGAATGGGAATCTCAGTTCTCTGTGTACTTGCTGTGTGACCTTGACCAAGTCACTCCACCTCTCTGAACTTCAGTTTCCTCTCTTGTAAAGTGGGGTTGATGAGAGTACTTGCCTTTCAGTGTCAGTGTGCCTGGCAGAAGATAGGCACTTGGTAAATGGCAGCCTCCTCAGTGTGGCTGTTGGCGTTGAGGTCTTGCTGAGAAAGGAGAAGTCTCAGGGATCTGGAGCAGTCAGGGAGAACTCCAGGCAGGAAGTGCTTCTTGTGTTGGGCTGGGAGAGATGGGCAGGGTTGGATGGGTCGAGGGAAGGGCAGCTTGGTGTCTGAGGTAGTGGCAGCAGGCGTGCTCTTAGAGGGCAGAGGCTGACCTGGACACCCCAGAGGCGGATATTCTCGTCCCCAGCCTGGCCAGGCTCAGACCCAAACCGGCCCCCAGGCTGGGAGTGAGAGGCAGAGATTTTTGCACGTAGCTATTGAGTCATTTGATGTGGATATTTGCTCAACCGAGGACTGGGGTTTGCAAAGCAAATTCCCCAGGGGAACCGGCTTGAGCAAATCCGATTTCTAATCTTGACTCTGGCACCCTAGCTCTGTGGTCTTGGACAGGTCTCTTCCCTTCTTCCCAAGCCTCACTTTCTTTATCTATAAAATGGGGGTAATAACACGTCCTGTGCCTACTGCTCAAGTAAAGATCACAAGAGATAATGAATATAAAAGATCTTTCTTAAAGTGTTGAGAATAGATTATGTCTTTATTGAGGGTTTTCTCCTGAAACCCTCTGCCTGCAACTCCAGCAGGGGCTTCTCAGGCTTGTAGGACCAAGAAAAGAGGTTGAAGCCATTTCGTTTTGACCTTGCCTGTCAAAATAAACAATTCCATTTAATAGCAACAATACCAGTAGGTATTTAGTTAGTAATTTCTATGAGAGAGAGAGAAATAAGAAATCTGATGGGGAGCAAGACTTAATGGAATACCTCTGTCCAGCATGGTCCCTGTAAGTCACTTCTTGACTTACTCTAGGAGTAAAACTTGCAGGAAAACTCGAACCCTCTGGAAGACTCAGATAGCTCTGAAGCTCCATCCTCATACTGCCCTGGTGGAAAGGCCTTCTAATCACACAGGCCTGCCATGGAACTTGCCAGAGGTGAGGGCCACGGGACATATTGTCACATACTTCTACTGAAGAGCCCCAATCTTCCCTAGCCTCAGGCCTCCTCCACCCCCTCCTTAAGCACAGGGTTTGACACATCCTTGTACGCAAAATGTTGCACACGTCCATGCTTGTTTCTGGAGGGTAACTTTCCAGAGGGAGAGTTTCTTGGGTCAAAGGATGATATTGTTTGGGTCTCTGAAAAGCATCCTGCCAAATTGCCCTTCAGAAAGGCTGTATCTGATGACCTAAGTTGCCCCTGTGTTCTGATGAGGATGTCTGCACTGTAAGGGGCATTGGTCAGAAAGGCAGGGATCAGAGATGGACAGTTGCCTCTGCTCTGTGGCCATTTAGAGTTGACCCAGGATTCCTCAGTTTGTCTCTGGATGAGGGGTCTTCTGTGTGGAATCCATGGGTCCATGGGGTTGGCCCTGCAGCCTAGGGCCCTGCTGGGGGATGCGGATTGACCTGCCAGCATCAGGGTGATGGGGGTGCTGGGACCACTCTGGTCTGGACGTGACCTTTGTCCTCTGTGCCCACTGAGGGAGACGCTGATTTCCAGACTTTCAGCCTGGGGACATGGTTCTCCGGACTGGTAGGAGCTCTCTCTGCTGCGGGGTGAGGGTTCCCCGGGGACGGGGATCCCAGACACTTGCCCAGACTTGAGTGGCCGTAGCCGACGGGAGCTCGCCCCAGGCCGGTGGGGAGGGCCCTCTTCCCTGTGACCGTCGCTCTCTCTCCGCAGGATGGCCGAGCCTCGATTTAACAACCCCTATTTCTGGCCCCCTCCTCCCACCATGCCCAGCCAGGTAAGACCGAGCGTCGCCCCTCCTCTTCGTGGAGCTGCTCTGCTTTGCCCGGGGCTTTGGCTGCGGCCGGCGGGGTGAGGGGCGAGGGGCTCGCGGGGGGACCAGCGGCCCGGGGAAGGGGCCGGGCGCGGCCTAAGCCCCCTCAGTCCCTCTCCTCTCCCGCCCGCAGCTGGACAACCTGGTCCTGATTAACAAGATCAAGGAGCAGCTGATGGCGGAGAAGATCCGGCCGCCTCACCTGCCGCCCACGTCGGCCTCGTCGCAGCAGCCGCTGCTGGTGCCGCCGGCGCCGGCCGAGAGCAGCCAGGCCGTCATGTCGCTGCCCAAGCTGCAGCAGGTGCCCGGGCTGCACCCGCAGGCCGTGCCGCAGCCCGACGTGGCGCTGCACGCGCGGCCGGCCACCAGCACCGTCACAGGTAAGGCGGGGGCGGGGCCTGAGTGGGCGGGGCCGGCGGGCGGGGCCGGGGGCTGGGCGGAGACCTGCCTGGGTGGGGGCGTGGCGAGGATGGCCTGGGGCTAGGTGAAGGCACCGCTTAGGGGGAGCTCCAGGTGGCGGGACAGGTCCTACTAGCCACAGCCACCAGACTTTCTCCGACCCTGTACTCGGAGGACCCACCCCCCTAAATCTACGGGCCGGTCACTGCCCGCCGGAGGGTCAGCAGGGAGGCCAAGACAATGTCGAGAACTTTAGGAATCCAAAGAAGAACCCTGATCAGAGTTGGGTGAGGGGTGAGGGAAGGAGCCGATATGCAAGGAAAGGTTGGCGGTTAACTAGGGAAATGGAGCAAGAAGAGGGAACAGCATGCAAAGCGAGTATGCACGCACAAGTAAGAGCAGGGGAGTCTGTCTGGGTGGGGAGGGCAAAAAGGTGATGATGATAATGATCATCATATGGCAGCTAACTCCAGCTGAGCACCTGTGTGTTTGCTAGTATTCGTTCTATTACTCCCAGCAGTCCTGTGAGGTGGGTACTGTTAGTATTAGGTTGGACAGTTGACCGTTTTTGACTTAGAAAACCAGCAGTTTCACAGTTCACCTAATATGTCCATTCAAAGATGAGGAAACTGAGGCAGAGCTTCCCAGCCGGTCAGAGGCAGAGGCAGAGGCAGGCAGTGTGGTTCCAGAGCCCATGTCTTAACCTTCTTGCTTTACCTGGTTCTGCTGAGGCTAGTGAGGCAGCAGGACCAGACTGTGAAGGGTCCTGGGGGCCAACCTATGCAGTTGGGACTCTACCCCCAGGCTTTGGGGAGCCATGGAGGGTTTTCAGGTCAGGGAGGGTAATGCTCAGGTTTGGGTTAGAAAGCTGTCTGCGAGGTGGAGGCTGGCATGGTGGGAGACAAGCACGAAGGCAGGGAGGTCTGCAGGAGAGGAGGGGGGCCTGGGTGAGGCAGGCAGTGGTAGTGCGGATGGAGAGAAGTGGACAGATCTGAGATGTGTTGAGGAGGCAGAGTGGCCAGGGCTTGGTGCTGGCCTGGATGTAGGGGTGAGGAGTGGGAGGAGGTGAGGGAGACACCGGGCACTGCCAGTGCGATGGAATCATAGGAGCAGGAGTGGGGTCAGGGAAGGCGTGAGCTCAGTCTTGGATTGGTAGAGGCTGGGGTGCTGGGGGGACATCCTGAGGTGGTATCCCAGGGCTGGGGCTGCCTGATGCCCATCTCAGAGCCTGGTGGACAGGCTTTCTCTGGAGGCCACTGCAGCTGGGCCTCTGTTCCTCCCCTGGCTCAGCCCTGCCACCAGCCAGCATCTCCGCATCTCTCCCCCTCCCTCCTCCTCTCAGAGATGCCCAGGAATTAAGGGGCCTGGTGAGCCTCCCAGCCACACTCTGCGCATTCCCCTGTTATTACGATTTTATTAAATTTATTTTTTTCATTTTAAAAGTAATATTAAAAAAGTAATATAAGCATATTAAGGGAAATTTGGAAAAAAGAGAAACTAGGAAAAAAAAATCATTCATGATCCCCAGCTCCTAACCCAGCAGCTTAGAGAGTCTTTTGGTCCATTTCCTTCCTTTTTCATGTTTTTTGTTTGTTTTTTAATATGCGTGTGTGCTTTGCTGAGCTTGTGATAGTGCTGTACCCATGACTTCAACTTGCTTTTCCTACTCACCAATCTATCCTAAACATATTTAGTGCATTTTTTATTATAAAGGTAATGCATAGTCATTATAGAAGAGTTAGAAATTGCAGACAAGCTGAAAGGAGAAAAAATTAGCCTAGTCCTACTATTGTTAGCATTTTCATATGTTTTCTCTATAATTTATTTTATTTTATTCTTTAATCACAGATGTAAAAAATGGATGAATTCACCAGGTAAAAAATTCAAATAATATAAAAGCAGATAGACAAAGTATGAAAATATCCTTTTATCAAAACATTCTTCTCTCTCCCTAGAGAGAACCACAGTGTACCACACAGTTTAGTTCGGTGTGTCTCTTCTGAGACCCATTCCTGTGCACTTACACACACATATATTGTCTATAGATACATATGCAGGTTGAGTGTGTTTTTAAAAATAGGCGGGTTCATACTGTCTGTGATTTGCTTTTCACCTGACAGCACATGTGGGCATTCTCTCCATGTCACTGCACATCTGTCTTGTTTTTGTGGCTGCCCAGTCCTCTGTAGTGAGTGTGGACCCCATCTCTTTACACAGCCCCTACTGAGGACAAACAGGTTGTGTCCAGTTTTGTCGGCTCACAATTTTATAGGAAAGGTCCACGGACACAGATCTTTGTGCTCATGTGCAAATTATTTCTTTATGGGCAACTTCTGGAAGTAGAATTGCTTGGTCCAAAGTTATGTGCATTTAACATTTTAATGATTATTGGCAAACAGCCCTCCATTAAAGTTGATAAATGTACCAGCAGCATATGACACAAAAGAGACTTGTGCCAACTCTGGATGTTATCTTTTTCATGTACAGATTTTTGGTTTCATTTTTAAAAAGCATGTGGTAGATACCATTTTCATCTTTTTGTCTGCTTAGCCTGACATTGTAAATGTTTCTAGTCCTCTCAGTTTTAAAAGAGTAACTTTTATTACAGAAAAAAGTTCATTGTCAAAGAATCAGCAAGTACAGTTAAGCCAAAAACATTTTGTTAAATTACTCCTAATTCTATCATCCACATCACATTTTGGTACATCTTCTCTTATTTTTTCTGTGCGTACATATGCATTTTTTTTTTTTACAAACATAATCTCCTTTTTAATGGGCAGTTAATGTTCAGTAGAGGAGATGGATTACAATTCATTGACTCCTTCTCTAATGTTGCATATTTCAGTTGCCTGTAATTTTTTGCTATTATAAATAACACAGTAGTGAACATCTTTGTGCCTCAGTTTTTTTCCTGTGGTTTGGATTATTTCCAAAGTGCCCCTGTGACCTAACTCAGTTTGGTCCTTAGGTATCTAAGGCCTGTTACACATACACAAGCTCTCATTAAGTTACCCGTGGGTAATAATTTAGAAAGGGAGGGGGAGGCTCAGAAAGGCGGGGTAACCTGCCGAAGTCACACAGCTGGGTGGTCTGGGCTGAGCCGGCCTGGCAGCTGTCTCTCACCCCTTCCCCCACTCCGGTGTCTTTGCAGGTCTGGGGCTCTCCTCCCGGACCCCTGCTGTGAGCACGTCCGAGTCGAGCGCGGGCACGGGTACCAGTACCCCGTCCACACCCACCACCACCAGCCAGAGCCGCCTCATCGCCTCGTCCCCCACCCTCATCTCAGGGATCACCAGCCCCCCCCTCCTGGACTCCATCAAGACAATCCAGGGCCACGGCCTGCTTGGCCCCCCCAAGTCTGAGCGCGGCCGCAAAAAGATCAAGGCGGAGAACCCAGGGGGGCCGCCTGTCCTCGTAGTCCCCTACCCCATCCTGGCCTCGGGCGAGACTGCCAAGGAGGGCAAGACATACAGGTGGGGGTCTCTGCGGGAGGCGGTCCAGTTGGGTTTGGGGCAGAGGCTCGCGCCAAGGGCTGCCCCAGAAGCCCAGCAGCAGGGACTGGAAAGAGCAGCCCGGGGGGCCGAGGGTGCCGGCTAAGATCGGGAGGGCGGGGTCTCCTGGCGAGCCCCGCCCACATCCCCTGCAGAGGCGGGCTGGGGCTGGGAGGGGCGCCGCCCACAGCCAGGGGTGGAGCGAGTCCCTTTCCTGCTCCTGCAGGCAGTGTTTTCAAACCTCAGCGTTAGAATCACCTGGGAGCTTTCGAAAAATGCCAATGCCAGGGCGGCACCTCCAGAAATTCTGCTTTAATTTAGGGGGCTGGTGCGGAGGCCCAGGTATCAGCCTTTCTTGAAAGCTCCCTAGGTGATTCTGATGTGCAGGCAGCGTGAAGAACTACTTACCGGGAATGTCAGAGCCCCGTGTCCCAGAACCATGGGGTGTCGCCCTGGGCAAACTTCCACCAGGATCTCGAGGCCACTCTCCGTTCCCTGTGTGGTGTAAACCTGCTCCCCGGGCTGCCGTCAACGTGCCTTCAGGTGGAAGGGCTTTCGCCTCCAGCTTGGAGGGTGTCCACGTTGGGAGCCGGCCCCCTATCCTTCCCAGGGGGCCTGTGCCCCCTGGACCCTCACAGGAAAGCTCTGTCCCAGGTGCAGGGTCTCCCCGACATAGAAGGTCTCCCCTGAGCTGTCCCGGGGGGGGGGGGGGGAGGCATCTTCTGGGGTGTGAACCTGCCTCTTGCCCCACAGGTGTAAGGTATGCCCGCTGACCTTTTTCACCAAGTCCGAGATGCAGATCCACTCCAAGTCGCACACAGAGGCCAAGCCCCACAAGTGCCCGCACTGCTCCAAGTCCTTTGCCAACGCCTCCTACCTGGCCCAGCACCTGCGCATCCACCTGGGCGTCAAGCCCTACCACTGCTCCTACTGTGATAAGTCCTTCCGACAGCTCTCCCACCTCCAGCAGCACACCAGGTGAGTGGCCTGCCTGGTGCTGCCCCACCACATCCTGTTGCAGCCCAGCACCTGTGCCTGGTGCACGGACCCGGTGCAGGGAGGGGCAAGGACCTTCTCCAGGTGCCCATTGCCCACGGAGTCAAGACCAGATGTTGGTCTTTGCTTGGCATTCAAGGCCATTTATGATCTGGCCTTTGTGGACCTCACTGGCCTCAGCTCTCGCTACTGCCTCACCCTTCCCACTGTTTCTCATCTGCAGGCCTTTGCACATGCTGTGTCCTTTACCTGAAACACCCTCCCCCTCCTTTACCCTGTTTCTCTGGCCCTCTCCTGTCCATCTCTCAGTCCAGCTTCCTCCAAGAATTCCTCCCTGGCCTCCCAAGCTGGTTCCACAGGCCCGTGTGTGCCCATCACAGGAGTGGTGGGCTGTCCTCTGCTCACCTGGTTATTTGCCCACTACCCCCAGTGTACTGGGAGCCCCTGAAGGCCAGTGCTGGGTCTCCTGCATTTCCACATCCCCAGCAAGTGGCACAAAATGAACATTCAGGCATCTGTTTAATATTTGGGGAATAAATAGAACCAGCTTTTACAGGGCATACGGTTCATCCATTTAACAAATTATTTACAGAGCCTCCACTATATGCCAGACACAAGTCTAGGTGCTGGGAATACAGCAGTGAACAAAACAGACAAAATCCGTGTCCTCATGGGGCTTATGGTCTAGTCGAGTGTGTGAAAGGGAGATTCGGAGATATAAATGCTTTAAGGAGAGAAAAGTTTTTGCATCAGAAAGACTGGCTCACCTAATAAAAATACCATAGATATTTAAAGCAACAAGCCAAAGGTTACCAAGATTACAGTTCGTCTCTTCACAGGGGAAGAAACCCAGCAGTTTTCTCACATGATGACTGTCATATCTGTGGGCGTGGCTCTGTGTTTGTCGATCTCAGCATTGTAAAGTCAGGGATAAAGTTGTTTTTGCTGTGGAGTTTGTAACAGAGAGGGCTCAACTTTTCTCTATTTTGGAGACTAATGCTAGACAGAGGAACCTTGTTTTTTATTTTTTATTGTTGTTGTTACTGATACATTTATCTTCATTGTCTTTGTAGGCTTTATCCCAGGGTGCAAAATGTGTTGTCTGTCTATTTCTCGGACTTTGGGGCATGAGGAGTAGGTTTGACAGTAAGAAGCAAGTGGCCGAGTGGCAGCAGGACAAGTTCCCATGTCTCCTAAGCCTGGATTTGACCACATAAGTTTGTTTCAGCAGTTTTCTGATTTTTGTCATTACTTTGATTTTTTTAAGTTTGGCTGGTTTTATGCACGTAGGTGTATGTAACGAAGTATTGACTAATAAACAAAGTCCTCCTGGTTGTATGGTTGTTAAAATTAGAGCACGTGGTACTAGGGTTTGAGAGTTAACTTCTGTCAGGAGACTTTGTAAAGCCCCTAGGTCATAAGTAATCTCTGTGTGTGTGTGTGTGTGTGTGTGTCTGTCTGTCTGTCTGTCTGTCTGTGTGTGCATGTATGTGTCAGAAAGAAGTTTTCTTATATTATCTAAGCTCAGAAACCTAGAACCATCCAATTTACCTCTGTCAGGTTGTGCCTATACAACCTGTAACAGCAGGGGTACCTTCTTTTTGGAGAATCTCCAAATTTGTCAGTTTCTGGGCTGGCAGGAGTGATTTTTTCTATAACCATAAAGGCTGGGATTCCAGAAGCTGTGGATTAGATGCAGTCCAGTCTCCTGGAGGCCTAGGGAGGCCGCATTCCCACATGTGAAGTACAGTCCTTGTTTCTTACAATGAGTCTTGTCATGCCTCATTAAATGAAATTTGTCTTTAAATGTGACATTTCTGGCATGGTCATGGTTACAAATTTGATTTACCCAATTATATCCTGTTAGGAAGGAGGACAGATTCTTATTGAACCTATTTGCAGAACTAATGGTCATGAAAAGGAAAAGCTTTCAGTAAAGGCACTTTGAATTTTTTTTAGCAATTGTTCTGAGTAGTTTTGTAGACAAGGCCAATTATGTATGTTGTTTTCAATAGAACTATTATTTTTGAATTTCCTTGATAATTCATTAGTTTATATCTGTGTTCAATTTTTATAGTTTTTTTCCCCCCAGAATTCTGAAGGGTTAGTTGGAATAAGGCACCATTTAAGGAATATTTTACTCCAGTTTATACAAATACAGCCTCCTAAATTGAGGATTAGAGATAGATCACAGGGAAAAAAGGTTTTCTTGCCCTTTAGAAAATAGGACATTAACCACAATTAAATCATCCAGTCCTAGGTCGTGATTCCTGTTCTGCTGATCTTGGGTAGTTAGTCTGCTTTGTAAAGTTCTCTGCCTCTGGACTAAAGACTCTTGGGAGCCAGCCCTGATGGCCTAGTGGTTAAAGTTCGGCACTCTCGCGGCTTTGGCGGCCCGGGTTCACTTCTCTTCTTCGATCGAGCTTCTCTTCTTTTGATTTGCCAGCTTTCTTATACTGGAAACTTCCTGTGGCAGCTCTTGCTCTTGTATTCAGCTAATTAAAAATGCAGAGACTACAAAATACGCCCAGTCATTGGGAGCACCCCATTTTTTAATAAAGCGAAGGAGCAAATCTTTGGTGTTGCCTAGTGGCCATCTGGAAACTCCAAGAGCACTTAGGTGCAACAGATACCTTGCTCATTTTATTATTCTGAATTTGGGGCCTGGATTTGAGCACAAAGTTTGCAGAGTAGGAAAGAGATGAGCGTCAGTCTATTAGAAAATAAACCCAGTAACAAGTAGTGATAATTGTTAAGAATCTTAGGTTTTTCAGAAGCAGACTTTTGTTTAAAAATATTATTTAAGACCACGATAAAAAAAGCAACAAAAAATTAACAGAATGTTCCTTGACCCGGGGATTGCTCTCCATTCCTGAGGGCACAAATTTTTTGTCTTCTGAGTGATTTGAGTTCATGATGGTGAGAAACCAAACAAGCAACATGAGGGTCCTATCAACATTTAGAGACATATTATTAGTCATTAGGTGGTGGCACATGTAGTTAAACCAATGTGTCCTAACCCAGTGACAAAGAAGTGGGTGTCCCAAATGCCCACAAGTCCCAGAATCCTTTAGACAAAGAAAAGAAGCCAAACGTAAAGAAGCAACCAGATTCCAGGTTCCTTGTTTTCTAACTTTCCCTAGAGACTCCTTCCTGTTTTTTGCTCCTCTAGAGAGAACCAATCAGGGCGTATAATCGAATCCATCTTCCCAATGTGACTGCCAGTAATGAAAGGGATAAAAGAAGGTCATATCCAAAGCCGAACCAGCCTGGTCAAGTCATAGAAGGGCAGTTAGAAACCTGGTTGTTGAGAAGGGTGAGCCCGGGAGCATTTGGGGGTAGCGTCGTTTAGTGGCGCTGGTGTGTCTGGAGCATCTTGGTGGGACCTCCGTCTATGGAAGGAATACCCGACAAGTCAGAAAAGCGGGTAACTGGCAAAGTGTTGCAGAAGCCCAGGCTTCAGAAGGATTGGCCCAGTAAATAATAAATACCACGTGTGCTGAGGAAATAAACAGGAACTTGGAGTGAGTCTGTTCATGATAGAAAAACAGCGGTTGTCTCATGCAAATGGCATATGTACATGCTCACAGGTCTGTAGATATCACAATGCAAAGTCAGGGAGAATGTTGTTTTGGGAGGGAGGGAGTAAGTTATGGAAAGGGCTCAAGGTTTTATCTATTTGGGGAACTCGTGCTAGACAGAGTGACTCTGGATTTGTTTGTGTATTCATCCTGCAAAGTGTTTTGTGCTTGGCTTTTCTTTTCCTCGCTGTGTGATGTTGTGTACGTGCATAATGATGATTGTGGCAGGGGTAGGTGTCATTTTGTTTCCTCAAGTGTGGTGATAGTCGTGGTAATAAAATCTTAACAACTGTTCCTTATCAAAGAGCACCTAAGTGCCTGGCCCTGCGGAAGGCCCTGCATACCAGGGGTCCACAACGTCCTTATACAGTGTGAATTGTGCTTCTAAATAAGAGATAGCAAGTCTGAAAAATGCCACGGAGAGGGAATCATCTCAAGGAAGGTTAACTTTCACTGTTCGTATCTACCATTGTTTCAGTTACAAAGTGCAACGTGGCTGAAGTCATTCAATATAATGTGCTGTTTATTACCTGGGAAATAAAAGATAAATGATAACTAATGGATCCTCAATAATTTTACTTAAACATTGAATAAATTCCTTCTCTGTTGTTTTTCATAAATTGTTTATCTTAATAGAAATGAGTATATTAAAAACTAACCTTGTGAAAATATCTTATGAACACCTTTTATATGTCATTTAATTCTACGGTCCTTATAATCCTTATTATTTATTATCCCTGTTTTAGAGACGAGTAAACTGGGGCTCAGGGAGGCAAAGTCACTTGCCCGAGGTCACCCTGCTAAGAGGAGGCAGAAGTGAGATTGTGAGATTCGAGCCCAGAGCACCAAGGAGCAGCCCATGCCTCGGAGGAGGGACTGGCTGGGGATGTCAGGCTGAGAAGCTCACGTGGGGGTGGAGGTGCCAGGCAGGAGGGCAGGGCACCTTCGGGGCCTCCGGGGTGGGGATGGGGCAGGGGGTGGAGGGGCAGTGCTGGGGACACTGAGTTCAGCTTGGCTTCCCTGCGCTGCCTACACCCGCAGTCGGTGAGGTCTCTGTCACTGCAGATGTGGAAGCCAGGGCTGGGTGCTCCCCAGTGGGAGATGCCCTACAAAGAGAGGATTCTGACATCGGCATTGAGGGCTTGGCCCTGACTTGAAATTCAGGACTGAAGAGCTTTGGGGCCAGGGTCAGTGGGAACAGGTGGCCTTCTCCTTCATTCGTCCAGCATTCACTCCCTGAAGCCCCTTCTGAGCTGGCCCAAGGCTGGGTGGCGCGCACAGGGCAGATCAGTGGTCAGAGGCAGGCTCTGGCCCAAAGGAACTCCCACCACAACCTGGGAGGTTAGTGGATGTGGAAGCTTCCACGAGAGAGGGAAGTACGTGGTGGAGGTGGAGAGGATCATCTGGGTCGGGTGTTGAAGGGTCCACGGCCCTCCCTAGGGAGAGGCCCTCGTGAGGGCTGTGATGAGGTCCAATCCCTGCGCTGCTGCTGTGGTGGAGGCCAGAGGGGAGAGGCTGAGGCTGGAGTTCAGGGAGGAGGCTGGGCAGTGGTGGCACTTGGGGAGGAGGCCAGAGGGGGAATCTCTTGGTCAAGAGGGCTTGGCTGGGTCCCGGAGGAAGGACCTGATGTCCCTGGAGGACTGTCAGTCAGTCAGTCAACAAACACTTGTGAAATATACCTGAGGAGTGGACATTGTTGATTATGTTGAGCATCTTACTATTGTCAATGACTGACTTCAGAGAGAAATAACTCGCTTCCCTTTATTCAGCCTATGACTCTGTATCGAGCCCTCTCTGCTGAGCCTGTGCCAGGCCCTGGGGTGATGGTGGTGAGCGAGACACAGGGAGCTCTTGCTCTCAGGAGGCAGCCAAGAAGACAGTAACTAGACAGTGACAAGATGTGTACCCACGCACAGGCTTCTGCTGGGGGGGGGGTGGGCTCAGGGGGCCAGGGCTAGTCTGGAGGATGGTCAGGAAAGGCTCCTCCGATCAAGGGGCTTATATACTTAGAACAGGAGTGTGGGTTTTCACCAGGTGTTAGCTGAAGGAAAAGTGTGCCTGGAAGAGGGAGCGGAGCGGCGGGGAGGCCAGTGGGGCTGGAGTCTGGGGAGGGGCCGGGGGGGGGGACTTGAGCAGCAGTGGGAGGCGAGGACCCTGGGGTGGTTACTGTGGGGTTTAAAACAAAATCACTGCATGTCCTGGGGTCCCTCAGTACCCTCTGCCACCTGACCCCTAGTTGAAAGAATTCCCCAGGCCTGGAGGGGAATGAGGGGGCATGAAGTGGAGGGGATTCTGGCATGAGGCAGTCGGTCCAGATGACCCGTAAAGTCCTTCCGTGGTAGAGACAGGGTGCAGTAGCTGGGATGATGTCCCCAAACATGTGACACCCAGAAACGTGCAGGTGGAATAGGGGTTCTCAGAGCCGGGCCAGCCCAGCTCCACTCAGCCAGTCTCGGTGCAGCCTGTGGTTTGGGCCCTAGGCCTTGCACCTGAGACCGGGCTGTCCCTGCCATTGGGATTCCCTGTCTGGTGGAGGAGACAGACAGAGGAGGGCGGCCTCCCCTGCCGAGCACACACATGGGTGTGTTGGGCAGAACCATCCATCAGACCTGGTTGCCAGAAGAGAAATGGATCTCTGGCCAGGACGCGGAGTGCATAGGAGCAGGCAGGTGAGGCCGGCCCTCATGGCGAAGGGCCTGGAATGACACACTAAGGAATTTGGACTCCATCAGTGTTTAGTGTGGGCAACCAATGTCGTGGGCTTATTGACGACAGAGAGTGGTCTTTATTCAAGCCTGTCCAGCACGGGGCCTGGCCAGAGGGGCCTTGGTTTGTTTGATAAGTTTGTTGATGGGCCAACCAAACCTAGTCTGTGGGGTGGGGGCTGGGGCATTGGAGGGAAGGAGCCGACGCGGTTTGGCCAGAGCTGGATTCTCCCTCCACCTAAGGCTCATTGCAAATTAGGCAAACAAGGTTCAAACCTGGCCGCCTTCCACTGTCGACCTGCTTGGCGCACAGGATTTGCCAGAACAGTTGGTTAAAGACAAGCCCGGGCTGATAGCGAAAGGCTGTGTGGAGGGAGCGAGGGCCGCCTGGCCGTGCGTGCCGGGCTCCAAGCCCCGTCTCCGCATCTCGTCTCCGTCCACCTCCGTCCTCACCGCGGCTGTTGGACAAGCACGAGCTGCAGCAGACTTCATCTGAAAATTCAGCATCAGCCTTCAAGTCATTGCTCCCAAGTCACCTTGTCAGTGAGGCCCTGCCCTGGTCACCCTATTTAAAATTGCACTCCCCTTCCCACACTCACGATCCCCCCTTGCCTTGATCTGTTTCTTCTCACGGCACTGATGGCCTTCCACATGTGATTCACTCATTGATTTCATGCTTATTGTCTGTTTCCACGAGCCAGTGGTTCTTGTCTGTTTTGTTCACTGATATATTCCAAGTACCTAGCATCGTGCCTGGCACATGGGTACCTGACGTAATAAATGTTGAATGAATGAAGAATACTAATAATTTTGGCCAGAGTTTATTGAAGCTGACTGTGTGTCAACACCTGGCTAAGCCCCGTACATGTATCATCTAATAAAATCTTCACGAAGCCCAATGAGGTAGGGACTGTATTTTTATACCCATTTTGCAGACAAGGAAACTGAGGCTCAGTGACTTGCCCAAGATCACCCAGCTAGTAAATGGTGGAGCCAGAATGAGAACCCAGGAATGGGGGGACAGGAGCGGCTCACAGGAAGGACACAGAGGGGCTGAACTTCAGGGCCACCCTGACCTGCATTCTCTCCGCAGCTGGGGTGACCATGTAGCCGTCATGGATATGCGCCTAATGCGGAAAGGGGGCAGGAAATAGAAATTGGGAGCCGCTCAGAGGGAGAAGTCTTCTGAGGGAAGGAGGCAGGTGGGCAGGCAGGCCCTGACAGCTGTGCCTCTGTGCTCTTTTCAGTGGGTGTTCTTCAGGTGGGTATTTTAGACGAGAAGGGCAGAATGCAGTCTAAGCAGCCCCCCACGACTAGCTGGAGGCCTGGGCTAGGTTTCTGAGGGGCCGCTGATGGAGGGTGGGGTTCAGCAGGGAGCTGAGTGGGAGGTGGCCAGAGAAAGGAGGAGAAGCTGTGGCCTTTGAAGTCCCAGCTCTTGCTTGGTGCTCACGCTGGGGAGAGGGTGTGGAGTGGAGCCTGGGGGCCTGGGGGCCAGAGGTGCGGGGCAGGCCCAGGGCTCAGGGGCTGGAGCTGGCCCGTGGGGATCTGTCAGGCACTCCACCTCACTGGGCTGCCCATTGCAGAATCCACACAGGTGACAGACCCTACAAGTGCCCACATCCTGGCTGCGAAAAGGCTTTCACTCAGCTCTCCAACCTCCAGGTGAGTGCCCGCCTGCCTCCTGCCCGCCAGGCGCACAGCTGCCTCCCGCCCTGCCCCAAAGGGGTGGGACCTGGGGAGCCCTGCTGGCTCCTGACCTGCTGCTGTGCCCCCTACAGTCTCACCAGCGCCAGCACAACAAGGACAAGCCCTACAAGTGTCCCAACTGCTACCGGGCCTACTCGGACTCCGCCTCGCTGCAGATCCACCTCTCGGCCCACGCCATCAAGCACGCCAAGGCCTACTGCTGCAGCATGTGTGGGCGTGCCTACACCTCGGTGAGTGCCTGGGGCCCCCGGGAGCCTCCTCTCCCTGGGCCTCAGCCTCCTCCTCCCCCTCAGATCTGTACTGACTCTCCCTATTTTCTAGACAAGGAAACTGAGGTCCAGAGAGGGGAAGTGACTCCCCAAGATCACTGCGTGGCAGAGCCAGGGCTTCTGCTTGCCAATTCTGTTTTCGGCTGCTCCAGGCCCTGGAACACTCATAGCAGTAGTGGGAGGCCTGGTACCACCCCTGCACCCCGGAATATCTCCCGCCCAGGGAGGGTGAAGGGCCTTCCCCCACCGGGGAAGCTGCAACCCCCATCATGGCCACAAGGTGGCACAGTGACTTGGCCCAGAGCCACCCTCACCTCTAGGGAAAGGCCGGAACAGTGCCAGAAAGGTCATCGCATCCAGCCCCATCCCTGGGTGGGGATTTCCCTCAACAAGGGCCTTTGAGCACCTAGAGGAGGGAGTCTGGGTGAGTCACTTGTGTGTGTGCTTCTGGCTAATCAAATATTCTGGTTACAGACCCCCACAAATCCCCAGAGAGAGATCACTGAGCCTCAGTTTCCCCGTCTATGAAATGGAGGAGGTGATAGTTGACTCAGAGGGCTGTTGGCTGGCAGAGTCAGTGCCTAATAAACCTTAGCCGACACAATTATTTATTCACTCCGTGTTTACCGAACACTTGTGCCACGCACTTCAGAATCAGGATGAATCAAACAGACATGTTCTTTGCCCCCAGGGAGGTTAGAGTTTACTGTTGGAGACACACATTAAACAAGTAGCCACACAAATAAATATGTAATGACAAACTGTGGCAATTGCTCCGCGCAGGTTTCTCAGCTGCGGGCCACTCTGATATTGGGCAGGACTCCTTTGTGCTGGGGGGCTCTTCTATGCATTGTAGGGTGTTTAGCAACATCCTTGGCCTCTACCCAAGGGCAACCCCCTCCCCAAGTTGTGACAACCAAAAACGCCTCCAAACTTTGCCAAATTGCCCCCTCGGAGGTGAAACGGCCTCTGATTGAGAACCACTGCTATAAAGGAAAAATAGGTTTTGAAAGATGGCAGTGGGGAGGACAAAATGGAGTTGGGAAAGGGAGATAGGTCCAGGTCCACCGTCTGAGGAAGTAACCTTTAGATGAAGCTTGAAGGATAATTAGCCATGTGAGGAGGGGGAGGGGGAGGGGGAGAACCTTCCATGCTGGGGACAGCGAATGCAAATACCTGAGGTGGAACAAACATGGGGTGTTCCAGGAACTGAAGGAAAACTAGGTCACACGGGGCTGTGGGGCCCTGTTAGAGTGTTTGGGTATTTTTCCAGGTGGAATGGGAAGCCACTGGGAGGGGCCTGTTCCGGAGGGTGGTTTTGAAAGGTCACTGGCTGGAGGGGGACTGCAGGTGGGGGTCAGCAGCATATGTCCAGTGCCAGCCAGGGCTACACTTGCTGAGTGCTGAATATGTGACTTTTATCCATCCCTGGTGTTCAAAGGGCAGAGAGTTTAGAGACTGAGAGGACAGAATCTGCAGGGTGAGGGCCCCAAACGGGTATGTGGGGAGCCCCGGGGACCTGGGAGGCCCACTCAGGCGGCTGACCTACAGTCCGTCCTGGCCTCGAGTTCTCTGAGAGGAGGGGCCGCCAGCATTCATGGCTGTGGTTCTTAGAGGCAGTCTGTCTGGACTCTGGGGAAGGGGGTGTCAGATCTCACCTGGCCCGAGGCCCCACCTGAATGGGCCCTGACTAGAGTCTACAGAACAAGAATAATTGCCACTTTTTTTTTTTTTAACATTTTAATGGATTGATTTTTAAACTACTTCAATACATAAAAAGAAACATTTTAGATTAGTGAACCCTCACGTTCCCATCAGCTTCCAGAACCATCAACCAGGCCTGCCTCGTCTATGTCCCTATTTTTGAAGTAAAACCGACATTATATTGTTTCATCTGAAAATTTTCACTTCGTGTCTTGAAACATAAGGACTCCTTTTTTTGAACATATCCCCAATACCTTTAAATACCTTAGAGTAATTCACCCTTAAGTCCTTAATAGCATCAAATGCCCAGTCAGCATTCACATTTTCCTGTCTTATAAATGCCATAACTTTATTTACTTACAATTTTACTTTTTAATCAAGATCCAAATAAAATTCCTACCTTGCACTGTGTTGATATATCTTTTAATCTACAGGTCCCCCTCCACCACCACCTTATTTTTCTTGGCAATTTCCTTGTTGAAGAATAGTTTCCTGTGGGGCCGGCCCAGTGACGTAGTGGTTAAGTTCGTGCGTTCCATTTCAGCGGCCCAGGGTTCACCAGTTCGCATCCTGGGCACAGACCTAGTCACCATTCATTAAGCCATGCTGAGGCCGTGTCCCACATACAGCAACTAGAAGGCTGTGCAACTGTGACATACAACTATCTACTGGGGCTTTGGGGAGAAAAAAGGGAAAAAGGAGGAAGACTGGCAACAGATGTTAGCTCAGGGCCAATCCTCAAAAAAAAAAATACTTTCCTAGTTTTGGATTTTGTGGATTGCTTCCCTCTGGTGCTGGTTGGTAGCATGCTGCCACCACATTTGAGGGCTTCCTCTGCCAGATTCTGAGGAAATTGAGATATGATGCCAAGGAGTGGCAGGTCGGAACCAGAGCACCACCCTGCAGCTTAGTGAGGGGGCCTGTGGGCCTGTAGGTGAGCCTTGGGTCACCTCCCCCACCCAGTCATGGGTGCCTCAGGTCAGACTTAGGAGAGCCTGTGGGGGCACTCAAGGGGCGAGCTGAGTGTGCCCAGTCTATGCTTCCCAAAGTCACCAGTCAGATCAGGCTGGCTTCTCCCCAAGGGAGGATCAAGTATGGGGGTGCAGAGGCTGGGGGCTCCCACCACCGCCTGGAATGAGCTGTAGAGACTGGGGAAGGAGTGGTACCCTCAACCCTTACTGCATGCTAAGAGCTTTATCCCCATCACCATAGCAACCCTTTGAGGTTGTTCTTCGCCATACCTGCTTGCAGAGGAGGAAACTAAGGCTTGGAGGGGTGAGATGACTTGTCCTAGGTCCCACCACTAAGAAATGGCAGAACTAGGCTTAAACCAACTGCCCTTAAACCACCTACTGCTTCACCCTCACTGGGAGCACCAGCCAGATCGCAGCAGGCAGGCTGAGGTTCAGCCAGCATTCTCTACTAGAACTGGTTGGTAAATGGCAGCTGGCCTGGCCCTAGGGAGTTCCAGGTGGGCACTGCTGAGGGGTGAGCCTGGTGCCTGCCAGCTCTCCAGCCAGCATGCCATGGGCTCAGACTCTGGTAAATGAGCCAGTCCCCACCCCTGCTGGCGATGGAGCATCCCTAGAACCAATGCCAGATGCCGGTGGGACCCCCCAAAGCGATGGCTGCTCACCTCTAGCTGGCTCACCTACCAGGGAGCCCTCCAGTGGCCACTTGTGGGAACTGCAGCCTCCCCTGCATCCTCTGCCGGTGGTTGGCTTTATGTTCCGAATCTCACCCTTGCCCACAGGAGACCTACCTGATGAAGCACATGTCCAAACACACGGTGGTGGAGCACCTGGTGAGCCATCACTCGCCCCAGAGGACGGAGTCCCCTGGCATCCCGGTGCGAATTTCCCTCATCTGAGCCGATCCAAGGCGCCGCCCCGCCCTGCCCACTGGCAGACACAGCCCCAGGCAGCACCAGGCCCCGAGTCCCTCTAGGGGCCCTCCAGGAACAGCCGAGCTCTCTCATGACCTTCCTGACCTTCCAGAAAGCCTGGGCCGCAGAAGCCCTGCCCGGTCCGGCTCTGGGGGCGGCCAGGCCAACTGCAAGATTCTGGACTGTTTTGGTGGCATCCAAAGACGATCTCAGAGCACTTTGAACCTCTCGGATGGGTTTTCTTTTGTTCCCCACCCTTCACGTGCTTCACTGTTTCTTTTTTTTTTTTTAACGTTTGTTTTGGAAATAACAAAAAAGATATTTATTGGCCAAGAAGTTGGTGCTGCTAAGACCGAGAAATTAAAAGAATCGGACAGATGGACACAGAGAACCAGAGGGCAGCGTGGGACCTTCTCTTGCCGTGGCCTCAGGTCCTGAAGGAAGGCTCAGGCCTGGGTTTCTGGACTGCAGAGTGGGCCCCCAGGTGGGAGGGGGCAGGAGGCAGCTGGAGTGAGCCTCTCACCTCTGGGTGCCCAGCTCGGATCCCTTGAGCTGTGCCCTGGGCATCACTGAGCAGAGGGAAGCAGCAGCTACCAGGCTGCCCAGGCTTCAGGAGGCGAGACGAGAGGGGCCAGGAGATCCGCAGGACCAAAGGGTGCAGTGTTGGGCTGGGCTGGGCACAGGCCCAGGGAAATGGGGTAGGGGTGGGCTGGGTAAGACCTGGCCCCACTGCTGCCCTGAAGACCATCCCAGTCTACCTCGGTGCTGGCCAGGAAACCTATTGGCTACCTCTCCCGCCATCCCAGACTGTGGGCAGGGGGCTGGGGAGGGAGTGGACCTGGGGCTAGGACTCCCCTCCAGAATTTCCTCCAGATGGGGCAGTGCCCAGGGAGTGGTTATTTGTCTTCCCTGCCATGGAGGGGGATCCCCAGCCCAGGCCCTAGGCCCCTCTGCAGGGAAGGGATCCTTGGGGAGGAGGGTCCAGGAGCAGACTCTGCCCTCAGCCCCACAGACACACCCCAATCTGAAAGCCATGCGTGTCCGTGTATATAGGAACTATGTACAGAGCCCGGAGAAGACCCCCTACATCCCCCGGGAAAAAAAAAAACTAGACAGAAACTCATCTATATATTCTGTATCTGGAGTTCCGTTTTGAATATTAACTGTGTTATTTTTATACACTTTTTAAGCCTTAACTCGCCATTGATTTACCAGTTTAACGTTTCCTGGGGTTTCTTTTCCCACTGGGTTCTCTGCCCCACCCCCACCCCTTTGTTTGACTTGCGTCTGATACTCAGTATTGTAGCTTTTCGTCCGCATGTTACTACCCTGTAAATATGCTGTTATACATACTGTTAACACCCCTTTGCTTTTTTCTATGGGACCTCCAGGCCACCGTATTTAGAACTAGTTACCTTATTAAAAAAGAGAAAACAGTCTGTTGGCTTCTCAGTCTGCATCTTGGTGGCAGGGAGGTGAGGGCAGGTGCCCCTCAACACTTCAGGAAAAAAGGTTGCATTATATTTAAGAAAAGGGGTGGGGAGCAAAATAAAAATCAAACGTGGGGGACAACACTAAAGGGGGCAAGAAACAAAGGAATTCCAAACCCTCTGCTCTTTGTATTTCTCTGTTGTGAAGAATAAACTGTACCTGCACCCGGGTGGTGGTGGTGTGTGGTGTGCTCTGTGCGAGGGCAGGGCTGGGGGGCACCTTTCCACTGCTCCTCTCCCCTCTCCCGCCCCCCAGGCTTGGGGAAGAAGGGACATGGCCCCCTACTTTGGCCCGGCTTTGCTCCCCGCTGCTGAGCTGACAGCTTGGTGTTGATTACTTCCAAACCCCTACGAAGGGGCAGCAAACCAGGGGAGGTTTTTTGCTGAGGATCATGCTGCGGTTAAGTGGTGAGGACAAATTTAACCCAGGTTTGTCTAGTCCTGAATGAAGCCTTTTTAGATGTACAGGGTCCACCAATGATATTCACTGCCCCTGCTCCTAAAGGGACAGCCACATCCAGTTCCTCCTCCCCTTCTTGGGGTCCATCCTGAGTGCTCTGATTTGTGGAAGTTATTCCAGTAATTGACGGGACCAAAAAGTCCCCTTCACGTACATTTTCCCCATGGGAGTCAATGTTTTCATTGCCTAGGAGGGAAATGGGGGAATTAATTCCCCCAGAGTTTATCTAGGCTGGCCCTATGGGAGGTGTCGTGGGAGAGGCAGAAGTGACTCAGCCATGAGTCACCATGGAGCTCACCATCTGGAACTCACTCCTCCGAGCCCTCACGGTCCTAATGTGTTGGGACTTGGCTGCAAGTGATATAGAAAGCCCAATCCAAATGAGGATTCTCGGCTTACCTAACAGGACAGTGCAGGGTGGGTCAGGCCAGCTCCAGGGCTCAGTGATGTATCTCTAGCTCTCCACTTGGCTTTGTTCTCAGAGTCACCTCCATCCTCAGGCTCCTGTGGGATCAGCAGCTCCAGCCTCACAGCCCTCAGGTTTTCAGCAGTCAAGCCTCTCGATCTCTCTCCCAGAAGCCCCAGCAAAAGTCTAACTGGGTCTTCCTGGTTTAGACTGGGTAGAGAAAAATGTCTACTTGATTGCTTAGGCCTAGAGCCCGTGCTCTAAGCCTAGAGTAGAGGGTGGAACCCCATCTGAAGTACATCTCCCCAAGAGGAAACCAGCATGTGTTACCATCAGAAGGGGGAATGGATGTGGGGGCCAAGAACATGTTTTGAGTAATCTAGGCTTCATCTCTTTCTCTGAAATTGACCTTCCATGGCCTGCTGTGCCATGAAGGGATGGGTTCTGGCAGCCATGTTTGTGTCACGTGACCCTATCCCAGCCACAGCTCACTGGCAGGGGTGCATGCCTGACTCAGTGACTCCATCCTTAGACCAGTGGTACCAGTGGTGCCAGTGGTGTGTAATGGCTGTCCTGGCTCATGAGAGTCGATTGTGCCTACTTCTTCCCAACTCCACATTCAGTGAGTGTTGTGGTTTGAAATCAGCCACGGTGGGATTTACATCATGGAAACTGGCAAATGCTACAGATGGGGGCTTTCTTTTTCCTCAAAGAGCCAGTTGCTATACATTTACCAGCACACCACTGGCTGGCTCCAGATTCTCCATTCCATGAATTAGGGACAAGTTAGGAGACGGTGGGTACCTGAACTGGAAAACCTTGTGGACTGGGGCTGGGGTGGCTGTGTTGGGCCAGGAACAAGCAGAAGGACAAAGGAGGCAGAGAGAAGCAGAGATGAACAGAGGAGACCAAGAGCCAGTGGCAACCTCGGTCCCTGACTTCGTCTCCATCTCCTGGCCAGGTTTAATTTCCTGCTTGTTCTCACATCAATGAATTTAAGTTGCTAGTGGTGTGACAGTGGCTAAGTTACTTAACCTCTCTGTGCCTGATTTTCTCATATGTAAAATGAGGGAAATAACAGTAACCAGTTTATAGGGTGGATGTGAGGATTAAATGAATCAATATATGTCTAATGCTTAGAACTGTGCCCGGCACATAGTAAGTACCCAATAAATGTAGTTGTTGTGATTGTTATTATTTGATGTAGCCCTGGTGGATCTATGTCCCTTATGATCAATGAACCCTGACTAGACAGCTGAAGATGTTTGGGAATTTCGGGGTGGGGGGGCGTGCTGGGACAGGTGAAGGTTTTGCATGCAGCAGTGACATTCAGGGGATGGGAGTCTGATTTTCACCTGCTCACCTGGATGCCCTCAGGAGCGTCCACTGTCCCTGAGAGCCCCAGCATAGGTGCGAGGCCAAGGTTGATGGCCAGGAGGGAAGCAGCTGCAGAAGGTGCTTTATCCCCCTTGTTATTCCTGCTTCAGCCCTAAGCCCCACCGCAGGCCCCACCCCTACTTGGGCCTCTGGGTAAGACAAAGGAAGGAGCCTCCCAAGAGGCCATCCACTCTGCTGCACCCAGCAGATTCCTTGACCCCTCCCCCACTCAGGAAGGGCTCCATCCATACCACCTGGAAACCCCTGACCGTGCCATCACTTCCTCTTTCAAACAAGAAATGGCTGTTCTTTGGCAAATCCTTTGTACTCCGTGAACTTGCTGGAGGTGGGGCAGGCAAGGAGAGGGCGAAGGCAAGTCACATTTTCTGGAGCACCACAACAACCCCTGCAAGGAGGTGACTGACACCCACACTGTACATACAAGAAAACTGAGACTCACCCAACATGAGGAAGTTGTCTATAGTCAGGCACAGCGTTAGAAGAGAAGCAGGTTCCCATCCAGATCTTACTGGCTCACTCTCAGGTCTCTAGTGGCCCAGGGGTCGTGAGGGTCAGCGTGTGTGGCCCTGGGTGAATGTTGCAGGGTAAGGTGGAAGACATTTTCCCACCAGAGGAAGGGACGTGCCAGCTCATAGTCACCAAGAGATAACCTGTTCCTAGGCGCACACGGCCTGTTCTTATCTCTAATCCCAAGTCCAAAAGGCCTTTTGGGTTTTGCTAATCCAGTTTAGGTATGAGGAACTGGAGAACTTTGAACTGCTTTTGATTGGGGATATATCTCTTATCTCAACATTGATACTGAACCAAATGGGCTTGCCTCCTGGTGAGTTATAATTGTATTCATTTATTTATTTATTTATTTTCCCCCAAAGCCCCAGTAGATAGTTGTATGTCATAGCTGCACATCCTTCTAGTTGCTGTATGTGGGACGTGGCCTCAGCATGGCCGGAGAAGCTGTGCGTCAGTGCGCGCCTGGGATCTGAACCCAGGCCGCCAGCAGCGGAGTGCACGCACTTAACTGCTAAGCCACGGGGCCGGCCCTCCTGGTGAGTTAAATAAGATTCTACACCAGTGGAAGTTGTCTCACAAAGTAAAGTGTATTTGCAGCAAATAGGAGGCCATGAGGAATCATTTCCAAAGTCATGGTGTTCCCGAACAAAGGGAAGCAGGAACTTTTATTTCGGATGGGGAATGAATATTCAAAAGAGAGAGGCGGGGACACTGCAGATTATGGTAATGAGGCTTAATCTCCTCTTGCAGAGATCTTCCTATTAAAAATAAGGCAAGGTCATGGTCGTGGCTCTTGTAGGGAGGCTTGGTTAGTTTCAGGGTCATTGTTGGTTGTCTCTCCCTAACATAAAAAAACAACTTGGAAAACCAGTTAAATGCTTCCAAACCCACCCTTGAGTTCCTCGGGGCACTAGTCTGTGACAACATCATTAATAACTGGAAACTGCTTGTAAAAATTACGAGATCCTTAAAACCATCAGGGTTGGTTTATAGCTGGAATTGCTGTCCTACCTGGGAACAGTGGAGGCTGTTAAAAATGCAAGGTCTATGAGAACACGACATAAAGGATTCAGGAGACCTGGAGTGACATTCTACCCTCTCAGGGCCTGTTTTCCCACCTGTCAGACAGCATCTCAGGGGCTTCCAGCGGTTACCTTCCCTGTCTCTTTGGCTCTGTGACCACCTTTCCTGGAGGACCTGATGACTTTACGCTATTCGGAGCCTGTGTTTCTCCCACTGAGGATGAAGAGCCTAGACAGCAGCTGCGGATAAAGAAATTTAGCTCCCAGATACAGTGGCCAAACAGCCACATGGGCCCCACAACAAAGAAATGTGTTCTTTGTGGACTTGGACTCTCCAGGAGAAAGGATCATAGGACACTTTTGGAATAATTTATTATAATATTACTTAATTAGGTACAAATTATGTTTGGGGGCGGAGGTGAAAGGGCAAAGCCAAGGAACCGGATTCCACTTGGGTTCCTCCCTGTGACTCATGCCCAGAGGTAGCTCTCTTTGGCCTGGGGGCCAGTTCTGGCTCTCCAGCTGCGCACCTCCAAGACTGCCTGTAGATCCTGTGTCCTTAGGCAGTTTTGTTCCCTTTTTGTGCTTTAGTCTCACCAAAAAAGTGGGGGGGAGGGAATATGGGGGGCTAAAACACCTCTTCAGGAGGCACTTGCTGAATTCAGTAAGGTCAGAGGTGAAAGGTCTATAGGCAGCGGTGCCTCAGTCGCTGTTGTGAGCAAGAGAAAGGGGATCTTTCTCTTCCAGTGAGAAGTTGCCCAAGCCCGGACCTCCTCCGACTGCCACGGCTGGGCCCATGCAGGAGGGAGGTGAGGGCTGTTTTCATCCAATCGCTCCCTGCTCTCCGAAGTGCCACGGCGCTTCCACGAAGGACCCACTCTTTCCTCTCCCGCGCACTCCGTACCCTCGCGGGGTGGTGCCCTGGCAGGCGGGCAGGCGAGGCCGGGCCCTGGCTAGGCGCGCACCAGCGCGTACTCCTTGGGCGCCCAGAGCAGGCGCGGGCGGCGGATCTCGGCCCGCCGGCCGATGTCGGGACTCCAGCAGAACTCGGGCGACAGCACCTTGGCGGGCTTGTGCAGCCAGAAGAACTTGTTGAGGTGGCTCTCGTCGTGCCAGCGCGCCTCCAGGCCGCGCGCGCGGTCCTGCCGCAGGCCCTGCGCGCAGTGCGCCGTCAGCGCGCGCAGCGCCGCCACGCTGCCCCCGAACAGCGCCGCGTGGTAGTAGAAGTCGCCCTCGCCGGGGGCCAGCGCGGCGGCCGAGCGCGCGTCGCGCTCGAAGGGCAGCAGCCACCGCGGCCAGTGGTAGTGCCAGGCGTGCAGCTGCGCCACCGACTCGGCCAGCGCCTCGGGCCCGAAGGCGCCGCTGAAGTGCTGGTCCACGTCCATGCAGAAGACGAAGCGCGCCTCGCGGCCCAGCCGCCCGCCCAGCGCCTCGTGCAGCGTGCGCATGCGCCCCATCGACACGTCCTGCCAGCGCGGCTCGCGCGCCACGCGCTCCACGCGCAGCCGCCGCCCCGGGCCCAGCGGCACGCGGGGCACGGCGGCCGGGCGCTCGGTGAACACGTAGTACACCACGCGCTGGCCCACCATGAAGTGCCGCTCGGCCGTCTCCAGGAAGCGCTCCAGGTACTTCTCCAGGTACCTGCCGGGCGGGGCGCGGCCCGAGTCAGCCTGGGCCGCCCTCCCGCGTCCCGCTCCGCTTCCCTCCCCGACTGCGCTCCCTGGGCCTCCCCACACCGGTCCTTCTGGTCCTCCAACCTCAGTCCCTGGAACTCCAAAGCTCTCCAACGCCAGAATCCTTCCAGGCAGATTAAAGATGATTGCAAGTCGTTTGCCGCTCCTGCCCTGCGGGGCCCTGCGTTCCCTCCCTTGAATATGGACGCTCCCTGACTGCTTTGATCTAGAGCCCCAAGGAAGTGAGGCTGTGCTGGCGCTTTGGAGGAGAGGCAGCGTTAGCCTTTGTCTCGAGGGCTCTGAGCCTTCGCTTATGAATTCCCAGAGCTTTGATGCTGCGACGATGTGAGGAAGCCCAGGCTAGCCATGCAGAGTGGCCGTGTGGAGAAGGTGCCCCACCAGTCTTCACCAGTCGGCTGTCCCACTGGAGACCCAGACATCTGGGAGCAGTGAGGAGCCTTCCTGCAGAGCCCTGTCTGAATTCCTGACCCACAAAGTCATGAGCTGTAATAAATTGTTGTTTTAAGTCACTGAGTTTGTGGTAGTTCCTTACATAGATAACCAGAACGTTTGTAATATTAGAAACTTTGTATTAACAGACTTTGGGATCCTAGCTGAAATAATAATAATGCCTCATATCTTTGAACATTCATCATGTGGCAGTGTTCTAAGGCAATGTGCATTATCTCACTGCTCACCATTTCTTATCATCCGTTTTTCAGATGAGGAAACCGGGCCACAAAGAGCCTTGTAACTCGTGCAAGCATACACCATTGGTAATGGTAGAGCTGGGATTTGAACCCAGCTTGGCATCGGAGCCTCCTACCTTTACCTGCACTTGCTCTATTCCTGGTTGAATTGAGAAACTGGAACCAGAGACCTTGGTTCACCTCAGAAGCCTCAGCATCCTAGAGTGTTGGCCTCACAGAACCTGGGAATTTAGGACCTCAGGACCCTGGAATTTCTGAACCCGGAGACCCTAACCCCAAGGGCTGGTACAGGAACAGCCTGCTTGGCATCTGGAATGGAAATGGGGGCACCAAGGCCCTGGGAGAGGCCAATGCCCCAAGTGACCCAGCAGTTCTGCCCACCTGGCCCGTGGCTCAGCCCTTGGTCTTGTTTGCTCACTTGCCTCCCAGGGCCCTCCTGGCTTTTTCTCCCTTTTAGAGTGTGGGGGACAGAGTTGGAGGAGCAGTTGTCTGGGGTATCTGATGACAGAATTCCTTCCCCAGACTTTTGAATATCTCTTCTGGATGCAAAGCTCTCACTACCTTCCCAAAGCAGCCTGTTCTATTAACTTTTCCTTTAATTGCCCTGAACTCTACCTCTCTGTACCTTAGGGTTGTGGGATCTGAGTGCCACTCTCAGCCAGGAGACCCCTTTGCATCTGGAAAGTGGATACCCGGCTTGGACACCCCTGCCATCCTTAATGGGGGAGTCAGTGCCCCTGGGGTTTCTTCTCCACCTATCACTCCAGGTTCCTTCTCCATACCTGGGGGCCTGTCCATTGCCCAGGCCCCTCACTTCCTCGATTGGAAGTGATTCCAATTGGAAGTGATTCTTCGTGTAGTGAGTCTGTCCTCCACCATCCTCAGTCACCTGCCTCCGTGGCCGTTCCCTTGACTTGGTCATAATCAGTCTGTCCCACCTCCAGAATCGCAACCTCCCTGTCCTCTCTTTGTCCCCCATCCGTACAGCCCACTTTCTGTGTTGCCACCCTCAATAGTCCGACCTCACAGAGTCATCTAATCTGCTGACCCTACCACTTTCTCAGCATCCCCCTCCTGTCTTCACTTGTCTCTTGACCCAGCTCGGATTCACGCCCTTCCAGAAACCCTCAGCTCCCCAGCCCCTCTCCCTCCATTAGACTTGCTTGGCAGACCTCTTCCATTCCCCTTACTGTGTGCTTGCACCTGAGCCACTGACCTCCAGTGGGTACTACTGCAGCTAGGCTATTCCCTGTTTAACCAATTGCTCTCCCCTCCTCTCACCACTCTTACCTGAAACACTCCGTCGTTTTCTCACCACAAACCCAATGCCTCCAGATGGACTGGCCCCAGCCCCTGGACAGGTTCCTCCCAGGATGTGGTTCTGGGCCCCTGGCTGCCTGTGTTGAGTGGGCTTCACGGTGTTGGTGTCCAGGGAGGAGGGGAAGGGAAAGGATGGTCCTGCTCTCACCCTGGGAGTCTGGGACAAGGGGTGCTGTCTTTGCCTCCTGCTTCACCTTGAGATCCTATGGCATGGGGGAACAGGGTGCCCCCCCATCACATGCACACCCCTCCCACTCCCCACCTGGACAGCACTGCTCCCCTCCCCGGGCCTTACCTGCCTACAGCAAAGACAGTCAGCCCAATGGTGAGGTTCTGCTGTGCAGCCTTTTGCTGGGCGACATCTGGGTCGAAGGTGCCATCCCAAATGATGGGGGCCCCCCAGGAGGTACAGGTCAGGACTTCAGGCCGGGCCCTGGCCAGGGCAGGGATAGGGAGACAAGTCCATTCATCCATCTACTTGGTGCATGCTCACTGCCACCTCCCCAGTGCTGGGCCCTGGGGACCAACAGATGGGTCAGACGCAGTCCCTGCCCCTAGAAGTCCCTAGCCCAGATCCAGCACAGACAGGAGTGGGACATGTGTGACCCTATGGGGCCGCTGGGGTTGGTGGGCAAAGCACCTGCTCTGCCAGGGTGTGGGATGTGGGGGCGGCAGGGCCCCTGGGGCAGAGCTCGGTAGGGTATATGGGCATTCCCGGAGTGGGAGGGACAGTAGTTCCTTACCAGGGATGCAGGAGACCCGTGAAGTTGTCTCTCAGGGGCCTTCTGGCCAAAGGGCAGACACCCATGGGGATGAGGACTTCCAGATGCCTGTGGGGTGGGGGCAGCAGTGAGGGGCATACCAGCTGGCTCAGGAGCCTTCTGGCTTTGCTCCTTACAAGGAGGGAGAGTCCACAAGGCCAGGAGAGCCACCACCCTCCATCTCTCAAGGAGGCACTTAGAAAGATCCTCTTTAACCCTGACCCTGCCAGTCCCACCTCGAGTGCTGGGGGAAGGAGGTCGTACCTGACTAGAGGGAGCCCGTACAGGAGCAGCCCTAAGAGGCCAACTGCAAGTAGGATCAGCCGCAAGAAGATTCTCTTCCAGACCCTGGGAGGTGGGGGGGGGGGGGGTGTCAGCAACTCATTTATGTATATCTATACACGCATATATGAAAGATTATTTATGTATATTTTTTGAATATGAATGTATTCTAGTCACATGGTACAGACATTCAAAGGTACAAGAGTACATCAAGAATATATACAGCGGGGCCAGCCCCGTGACTTGGTGGTTAAGTGCGCGCACTCTGCTACTGGCAGCCCGGGTTCGGATCGCGGCCGCGCACTGACGCACCGCTTCTCCGGCCATGCTGAGGCCGCGTCCCACACACAGCAACTAGAAGGATGTGTAACTATGACATACAACTATCTACTGGGGCTTTGGGGAAAAAAAAAAAAAAACAGGAGGAGGATTGGCAATAGATGTTAGCTCAGAGCCGGTCTTCCTCAAGCAAAAAGAGGAGGATTAGCATGGATGTTAGCTCAGGGCTGATCTTCCTCACACACACACAAAAAGAATATATACAGCGAAGCATCTTTACTGTTCCAGCCCCCCAGTTTCTCTATGTCGAAGCAGCCAGTGTTACCAGTTTCTTGTGCGTCCTTCCAGAAATAGTCTAGCATGTACAGGCAAATATAAATACGGTAGCAAATTCTCTCTCTTTTCTTTCCTCTTTCTCCCCCTCCCCGAGATGGTAGTACAGTAGATATGCTGTTCTGCACCTTGCATTTCCCACTGACCATAATGTCTTCGAGGTTATTCCACTTCAGTACTTTAAGGGCTTCCTCAGTCTTTTTTCCAGCTGCCTGATAGGCCATTAATAGGAGATAGCATAATTTCCCTAACCAGGCCCCTTCTGATGAGCATTTAGATATATCATCCTTTCCTTTTCCCAGCAGTGCTTTGGGGCACAACCTTGGGCAGGTTTGGGGAATGGTAACATTAGGGGTTGGAGTGCTAAGCCTGGGTAGGGGGTGGGTCCGACCTTGAACAGGAGGAGAGACTGGGAGGGGATACAGGGAAGTTTATGGCTTGCTGATTGGGAGTTGAGAGCTGTCTGGCACTTAGAGATGAGTGCTGGGCTGCATGGAGGGCCAGCTGTGGTCAGGGACCACGTGTCTGTGGTGGCACCAGTCACTGGGATGGGTTCCTCCAGCAGAGCTCAGAGGCCCCATCCCTGGCTCAGAGGAGGCGGACTTTGGGATTTGTCCATGGTTGGTTGTTTTCCAGGAAGGGCTCCAAAAGTTGAATCTTTTTTTTTTTTTTTTTTTTGGTGAGGAAGATCAGCCCTGAGCTAACATCTGCCAATCCTCCTCTTTTTGCTGAGGAAGACTGGCCCTGGGCTAACATCCATGCCCATCTTCCTCCACTCTATATGGGACGCCGCCACAGCATGGCCTGACAAGCGGTGCTTTGGTGCGCGCCCGGGATCTGAACCTGCGAACCCCGGGCCGCCGCAGCGGAGCACGCGCACCCAACCGCTTGCGCCACTGGGCCGGCCCCCGCAAAAGTTGAATCTTAATAAGCTCCTCCTGAGGATCTCATCCAGCAACGCACCCCCCCCCCCCCGCCCCGGCTGTGTGCCCATGTCTCTAGAGAGGCTGGAACGATATGGTGAGGAGCATGCACACTGGGGCCAGACCCCTGCGCTTGAATCCCAGCTCCACCACTTACTAGCTTTCTGAGTTTGGGCAAGGTTCTGGACCTCTGCACTTCAGTCTCCTCATCTATAAGACGCGGATAATAGGAATACTCATGTCAGAGGGCGGTCGTGGATATTGAGTTAATATGCTAAGCGATTAGAACAAGGCCTCGAATTGACTAACAGCTCAGTTAACTTCAGCTATTGTTTATTATTATTAATATTCCTGAAGTGACCCTCATTGTGCCCTGGACAACCTCCCAGCTCCACTCCCTGCCCTACAAATCCTTCCAAAATCTGGCTCCCCCGGTCTCTGACTCCTTCAAGAAGCCTGCCTTATCAGCCCCTCCCGCCCCTGCCTTTTCTGCTGCCCCACGTCACCATTCCTCAGCAGGTGTATTTAGTAAGTAGCCCAGAGAGGCATTGTGCAGTTGGGTGTATGTATGTATCCTGTGCACCATCTCAGCGCATAGCACCTCCTCCTGTTCAGTTGGCCAAGCCAGAAACCTGGGTGCGCCCAACCCCTCCCTCTGCCTCACCCACCATCTCCTGTCAGTCCCCAGGTTGGTTGACTTAGCCTCCTTGATCTGCCCCTTCTCTGCCCCTCCCGTTCCCCGGGCCCCCACAGTGACCCTGCCTGCTAATTCCTCACCAGGACAATTGCAGCAGCCACCTCCCTGCTTCCAGCCACTCCCTACCCAGTCCCCAAAGTCATCTCATAAAACGCCAACCTGCCTTCCCAGTGTCTACGTCACACGAACAGGTAAATACTTGAAGAGGTGCATTTAATAGGCAAACATATGGAAAAATGTTCACCCTCACTAGTAATCAAAGACATACAAATTAGAACAAGGTGGTATGTTTTGCCTATAAAATGAGCACTTTTTAAAAGGAAAGAAACCAAAATAGCCACACTGCAAGAATACAGAGTTAGGCACTCTTACAGTATCTGGAGGGAGCGTAGACTGCTACCGCTGTTTTGGAAAGCTACTTAGCTGTGGGATTTGAAGCTTTCAGTATTCATCCCCTTTAATCCAATCACCCCAACTTCTGGGAATCCGTTCGAAGGAGATCATCTTTAGTATGGGAAAAGTTTATGCATCAAGATGTTCACTAGTTTCTGCTCATTCACGCATTCAACCTATATCTATTGGGCACAAGCTCAGAATCAATCACTGTGCTAGGTCAAGGATTCAGAGGTGAGCGAGATACAGATGTTCTCTTCAGGAAGTGGAGTCAGGAAGACGTGGGTGGGTGGGAGGAGAGGGAATGGATCAGATGACAGATCACAAACGGGTGAATGGAACACAGCACAGTGAAGACTGTGATTAATATAAATACAAGAGCTATGAGGGCAAATTGGAGAGTGGGGCCTGAGCCTTGACAGATGGGGGAAGTCAGGGAAGCTTCCTAGATGAGGTGACTTGAAGCTTGGACCTGCAAGTTTAGAAGTTATCCAGGCAAAAAAAGCAGTGGAGGAAGAAGAGAGGTCCGTGAAAAGGCAACAGTGTGCAAAAGTGAGGAGGTGAGAGGAAGCATGGAGCGTGCACAGCACTGCCAGTCATTCAGCAGGGGTGGGGTACAGATGGAGAATGGTGAGAGTTGAGGTTGGAGGTAAGCCAGGACTGTGTCTCCCAGGGCCCCCATTCCAGGTTAAGGGGTTTGGACTTCATCTTGAGGGCCATAAGTCTCCCTAAAGGGTATTTCCTCCAAGGAGTGATGCAGTCAGACTTTTATTTGAAAAACAGTATTCCCACTGAACTGTTGAGCCTGGACATGGGCGAGCGAGCACGGCTGGAAGCAGGAAAACAGATTTGAGTCCAGTGCCAGCCTGTGGGAGCTAACTGGGACGTGAACCAGGGTGTTGGCAGTGGTGTGGGGAGGAGCAGGTGCTGAGCAGGAGGTGGGATGGGCAGGACTTGGTCACTGATTAGAGGGACAGGGCTAGGGGACCCGGAAAGGAGATAATGCCTGATTGTCTGGTTGGGGGCAGGGAGCTGGAGCGCAGCAGGCAGCCAGGCTCAGGAGAGAGTTCCGGGGTTCCCCAGGAGGGCAGGGATGTCATGGGAGAGAGGGAGCAAGCAGAGGGAGAAGAGCCAGGCCCAGGCACCAAGGGCACAGGTGGGAACAGCAGGGGACTGAGTGGGTGGAGTCAGTGGAGGTGCACTGGTGGAGGCGCCTCTTTCCAGAAGTTTGGCTATAAGGAGGAAAGAGATGGGATGGCAACTGGAGGGGGCTGGGGGGTTGGGATTGATGGAGGTGGGTGTTTCTTTTCTGAAGATTGTCCCTGAGCTAACGTCTGTGCCAGTCTTCCTCTATTTTGTATGTGGGACGCCACCACAGCATGGCTTGACAAGCACTGTGTAGGTCCACGCCAGGGATCCAAACCCGAGAACCCAGGGCCACCAAAGTGGAGCATGCAAACTTAACCACTACACTGCTGGGCCAGCCACAGCGGGTGTTTCCTTTACACAAGGGAAACTTGAGCTTGCTTACATCCTGACTGGAAAGCATCCATGAAGAAGACAGTATGTAGACCACTCAGATATAAGTAAAAAAGGCCCTAGTGTCCAGCCAAAGGGACTGACTAAATCAACTTTTTATGAAAACCCTGCAATCATATGAAAAAATGCTGACACAGGAACCTTAAATGAAAAAAGCAGGATCTAAAATTGATGAGCACTATAATTACTATTTAGCGAGAATAAAAACAGGCATCAGAAAATAAGGTTAAAAGGAAGAACTTAAGCGTCTGTGCAATAGTTATAGGAGGGTTTTTTTCCCTTTATCACCGCCCCCCATTGTCTGTAATGTGCTTATATTGGTTTGTTAATGAAGGAAAAATACAGAGTTAGCAATTTAGAAAAAACAAGTTGTTTTAAGCCTTCCTAGTGACAGCAAGATAAAGTTCACATCTCCCTTTTTTTTTTCTTTTTGTGAAGAAGATCAACCCTGAGCTAACATCTCATGCCAGTCCTCCTCTTTTTGCTGAGGAATATTGGCCCTGGGCTAAAATCTGTGCCCATCTTCCTCCACTTTATATGGGACGCCGCCACAGCATAGCCTGACAAGCAGTGCATCGGTGTGCGCCCTGGATCCAAACCCAGGCCGCCAGCAGCAGGCTGCACGCATTTAACCGCTGCGCCACAGGGCCGGCCTCTAAAGCCTACCTCTCTTAGCCCTGCCTAAGAAGCCTGCAAAATCTGGCTCCTTGACTGTCACATTTAAGTGCTCACATCTCACCCGGCTTTCCCACCTCTAAAAATGAAGACTCCCCAGTGGGCAGGCCAAGGATGTTCATTGTTTGAAAAGCAAATGGGTATAAACAACCCCAGTGTTCACCAGTGGGGAGTTGAATGAATGAATTATGCGTACCTATGGAAAGCAACATGGCCCTTAAAAAGGATGGGGTAGATTTATATGTAGTCTCTGGAAAAGAGGTCCTAATGAATTGAGTGGAAAAGGAAAGAGCAGAACTATGTGTAGAGGCTGATCTCCCTTCTGTGAGGGGAGCGCCCCTGCACCTGTGTACCACGCATTTACAGTGTATATCTTTGTTCTTTTATAAACAGGTAGGAAAAGATCTAGAACAGCATTGTCCAACAGAAATATAATGTGAGCCACATATGTAAGTTAAAATTTTCTAGTGGCCCACATTAAAAAAGTGAAAAGATACAGCTGAAATTAATTTTCATAATATTTAATTTAACCCAATATATCCAAAATATCATTTCAACATGTAATCATTATTAAGATATTTTACATTCTTGTTTTATACTGTCTAAATACTAAGTCCAATGTTTACTTTCCACTTACAGCACATTACATTTGGAATTAGCCACATTTCAAGAGCTTGGTAGCCACATGGGGCTTGTGGCTGCCATATTAGACACTGTGGATACAGCAGGAGACACACCAGTTAGTGGTGGGCTGAGACTGGAGGGAGGAGAGGACTCCAACTTTTTTTTTTTTTTTTGTGAGGAAGATCAGCCCTGAGCTAACATCTGCCAATCCTCCTCTTTTTTTGCTGAGGAAGACTGGCCCTGGGCTAACATCCATGCCCATCTTCCTCCACTTTATATGGGACGCCGCCACAGCATGGCTTGAGAAGTGGTCTTGTGCCACCAGGCTGGCCCCTAGGACTCCAGCTTTTTACTTGATATACTTCTATAATGTTTGACCAAACAATGAGCATTACCTTTGTTATCTAACAGAAGAAAATGATGTCTGTTTCTTCATGCTCATCTTTTGCCCACCTTCCCCTTATGTTCTAGTCACCCTCTGGGGTGTTTTCCAACACCAACAGCCAATTCAATTCTCCAACATCAAGTGGGTGTTCAATAATTCAATTCAATTCTGACACTGTCTACCTGGAGTTAAGATCCGATCCCACAAGTTAAAGGGTTCAGTCCCGTAAACAAGCACACTTTAGATGCTAGTTGCAAATCTCGGGCCACCCATACTTCTGACTGATTGGCTATAAATCAGAAGTTCCCACAACCCCCTCCTCTGGTTCAATAATTTGCTAGAAAGGCTCACAGAGCTCAGCAAGTCACTTTACTTACATTTACTGGTTTATTATAAAGGATCCAAGTGAACATACAGATGAAGAGGTACACGGAGTGAGGTCTAGAAGGGTCCTGAGCTCAGGAACTTCTATCCCGATGAAGCTGGGGTGTGCCACCCTCCCAGCATATGGATGTATTCACCAGCCTGGAAACTCTCTGAACATTGTTGTTCAAGAATTTTTATAACCCAATATTCAGCCCCGCCTTGCCTCTCTGGAGGTCAGATGTTGGGAGTGGGGCCGAAGGTTCCCAGCCTCTAATCACTTTCCGGTGATTAATCCCATCCTGAGGCTACCTAGGGACCTCACCCTAAGTCACCTCATTAGCATAAACTCAGCTGTGATAGGGGCTTATTAGGAATACCAAAAGACACTCCTACGGGGAAATTCCTAGGGTTTTAGGAGCTCTGCACTAGGGACTTGGGGAAAGACCAAATGTTTTTCTTACACCCCATTCTCTGTCAGACTTTCCTCCTGGAAGTGGGGTGGGGGCCGAGCCATTGCCTGGAGCTTCTGGTGGGACTGATCTGGGCATCATGGCTACAGTGACAGAGGAACCCTGGGGGCATTGTGCCACCTGTTCTCTCCACTTGGATGTCTCATGAACATCTCAAACTTATATGGCCAAAAAGGAACTCTTGATTTTCCTCAGAAACCTGCTCCCCACTCGGGTCTCCTCCATCTTGGTAAATGACATCGCAATGGTCTAGCCCATTTCTCAAACTGAAGACCTCGGAGTCCTCCCTGGTTCTCCCTTTTCTCATTCCCCACATGCAGTCCCCCAGCAAACCCTGTGGACTCTCCCACAAACACGCACCAGTCCAGCCACCTGCCTTCACGTCTTATTCCGCTCTGGGCCATTCTCTCCCTCTCCTGGATAACTTTCACAGTCCCCTATCCAACCTCCCTGCTTCTACTCCTGCCCCCAACATCCGTTCTCCAGAATGATCTTTCAAAAACATCGATTGGAACATGTCTCTCCCCTCTTCTAGACCTTCCAATGACATCTTACTGCTCTTAGGATAGAATCCACACCCTGGACTCTGGTCTGCAAAGCTCTGTGCCTTCCGACTGTCTCTTCCCTTTCTCTCTTGCACTCGCCTACTGGGCCCCATTCCCCCAGGCTTGTTGGTCACCTTTGCATGGCTTGTCCTTCTTGTCATTTGGATCTCAGTTACAATTCTCTGTGCATCCTCTTTCACCCCTGGCTTCCCTCTACCAGTGACTCCAAAGTCTTTGTCTCCAGCCCAGCCCCTCACTGAGCACTGGACTCAGGTGTCATGTGTCTCTGGACAGCTGTGTCCACCTGGGTGTCCCACAGACACCTCAAACTCGGTACTTCTCAAGCTGCATTTTATAATTCCCCTGATCTCTTCTTCCTTCTGTGTTCTCCGTGGTGGGTCCCCATTACCCACGTGGGACCCCTTCTCCCTCCCCATGTGGCATGGCCGTTCAGTCACCAAGTCCTATTGCCTCTGCCTCCCCCATTAAGCCCGAAGCTGCCTCCTCTCCGTCGGCACTGAGCTCTTCACACCTCATTGTTTCTCATCTGGATTCCCATAACTGTCTCCTAACTTGCCGCCCAGTCTTATCCCACGATGTTTCCTAAACTTGCTCACGACTTGGTGTCCTCCCCACCTCTGCTATGTCTTTGCCCACATTGCTCTTTTCCTATCAACCACTACCAAGCTCCGAATCATTCTCTCTCTCTCTTTTTTTTTTTTTTGTGAGGGAGATCAGCCCTGAGCTAATGTCCATGCTAATCCTCCTCTTTTTGGTGAGGAAGACTGGCTCTGAGCTAACATCTATTGCCGATCCTCCTCTTTTTTCCCCCAAAGCCCCAGTAGATAGTTGTATGTCATAGTTGCACCTCCTTCTAGTTGCTGTATGTGGGACGCCGCCTCAGCATGGCCGGACAAGCGGTGCGTCAGTGCGCGCCTGGGATCCAAACCCGGGCCGCCAGTAGTGGAGCGCGTGCACTTAACCGCCACGGGGCTGGTCCACCCGAATCATTCTCAATACCCAGCTTCCTCCTTTGTGAAGCATTCCTTGACCTCCCTCTCTGACACGGCACCCCTATCTGCTCCTCCGGACCTGTGCAAACCTCCACTCTAGCACTTGCCAAACTATGCTCTGCAGCTGTAGGTGTGAGCTTCGTGTTTTATTAGACTTTGTATTCTCAGTGCCAAATGTGAGAGCCCTGCCTCATAGTTGGTGGTATTAATAATTATTTGTTCAATAAACAAATGAAGTATTGAATGGGTTGCTTGTCTTTGTTCTCTTTCCCAAACTGTTACTCCTTTGCTTAAAACTCCACTTTCTTTAGAGTTAAGGCTGCTCTCTTTATGAATAATCCCAGACATTTCCTGAGGCAGACACTCTGTTGAGTGTTTTATGTCCCTGTCTCATTTGAAGTCTGACCACAATCCCCTGAAGGAGATGCTATGATTATCTCCACCTTATAAATGAAGAAACTGAGGTTCAGAAAGGTTAAGTCACTTGCTCAGGGTCACACAGCTGGTAAGTGGTGGAGCTGAGGCTTGAACTTAGGTCTGTCTGTCTCCGAAGCCAGAGCCTGGCATTTGGGGTTGGTTATGAGCTGGCCCAGGGCAACCCTGAGGCTCGTCTCCCAAGGGTCCCTGGCCCTGTTGCTATTCCCCATGGGCGTGGCTCCTCCCACGGCACCTCACGGTCCCCGCCAGTCAGTGCCTCCTGCAAGAAGATTTTCTCTCTCCTCACTCTCCAGGTCCACGCGGTGCTCCGGGATGGCTAGCTGCAGCTTGGCCTCTCGGCTCCCGGAAGCAAGACTGCCCCGGGAGGTACACTACGGGAGGTACCATCTGTGCTGCAGGCGCAGGAAAAGCTGGACGGGACCTCTGCCTGCCCTGGGCTGCTGTCCCGACCCTCTTAGTCAGCCCCCTACCAACTAGGGTAGGGCAAGCCGGTGCTTATCTTGGGCACCGGGCCTCAGCTGGGCCAGCCAGGCAGAGCTGGCCCCAAGTGGCCCTGATGAGCTCAAACTGTCAGGTCTGGGAGGGTGCTGAGACCCAGGCCTGTGGTAGTCACCCGCCAGCTCCTGCTACCCTGTCCCCTGCCCCAGCCTGGGAACCTTTAGTCCACAGAGGCCCCTGCCTGACCTATTCGTCCACATTCCTTGCTCATATTTTCCAAAAGACCCCTTCTACCCCACCTCCATCTGCGGAAGGTGGTCCATCAAGCCCACCCCATGCCTCGCTCCCTCTACCCTTCTTGCTTTTAGGAAGGAGTTAAAGATCAGTCATTAGTTCTTAAGTGGGAACAAGTTTGCAACCCTTGACAGTCACTCTGGGAAGAGAGCTCTGTTACAGTGGGGGATGTGCCCCCTGGGTCTTAGTTCTCTGGTGCACCAGCGGGGCTCGGAGTTAAGGGAAGCAAGAGGAGGTACCCAGTTTGTCACTGGCTACAAGATCTCCCAGAATGCAGTCTTCTCTCACCCCACCGTCCGTCCGTCCCCATAGACCTTCTACTCCTTGGGCGATGTCCCCTCATGGAGTCACCTTCTCCCAGACCCTATATGGCTCAGCTGGTACTCAGCAGGCTAGTCTTGGTGCCTCCTCCTCGACTGTTCTGGCCACCAGGCTGGACTCCTCTCAAGTCAGCTGTCCCATCCCATTTCCCCCCACACCCAGGCAGTGCCCACTCACCTGAGTCCCTCCTTGAGAACCATGTCGAGAAGCTGGTGGGACAGCCTGCCAAGAACCTTCTCAGCTCAGAGCCAGGGAAGAAATGACTGGTTCCTGGTGACTGGGACAAAGCAGCTCCAGGCCATCTGTCAGAAACCACACCCACAGGAGCAAGCAGGGATGAACTGCCCGGAGAGGGCCTTGCTTGGGGGCGGCGCCTGCTGGAGAGAGCTGGCCCCAGGATGGGGTGGTGGCTGGGAACCCCTGGGGGCCAATCACCTAGAAGAGAGTGGCTCTGAGGAAGGCCAGCTCTGGTTGGCCAGAGGCTCTGAGCTCTTTTGTACTGACTCCTCTTACCTCCCCAGGGCTCCTTGTACCCCTCCTCAGTGTCTTCTGGTCCTGGGAAAGGTCTGAGGGTCAGGCCATGGTGTTGCTTCACCCAGATCTCAAGGGCTTTGGTCGCCTGATTGTGACCTTGGACAATTCCCTTCAAGAAGCCATTTTCCTCAGTAAAATGAGGTACATACACCGGTCACCCAGGCCGGTGCAAGAGCCACACACGATAGTGGATATGGAACAGCTCTGAAAAGTTTACGCTTTTATACTGGGCAGAGTTTTTAAAAGTGCAGGTTGTGGTTCATCAGAGGGCTGTGAAATCAGTTTCGCGGATCGTGACCAAGATTTAAAAAGTATGAACAGGAAGAGAATTGAAAAGAAAATATCAGAATATATTGGACATAAGGGTAGGTATTGTTTCGTGAAATTTTTGTTTCAGGTATATATATATTTAGGTATATATATGAGGGTGAGAAACATTATTTTAAAACGGTGGGTTATGATCAAAAAAGGTTTGTAAAATTCTGTGTAAAGCGTAAACAGGTGCAAATACATATTTAAGGAAGCACCGTCCAAACTTACAGTAGGTTGGGATCTTTCACCCAAAGAAGTAGCGCCAATATTTGCCCCAGTCAGTCCCCTCAAATCCACCATATCTTCTTTTAGAAGTACTGTCCTGCGTCACTTCACGAGGGGGATACATTCTGAGAAATGCATTGTTGGGTGATTGCGTCCTCGCGTGAACATGAGTGTACTTACACAAACCTAGATGGTACAGCCTACTTACTACACACCTAGGCTCCATGGTACCAGTCTCCTGGGACCCCTGTCGCATATGCTGTCATTGACTCAAACGTTGTTTATGCAGCGGGTGACTGTAGTTTGGGTTCCCTCCTTCTCCATGACACACACAAAAAAACAAACTCAGGTAGGGCCTGGTTTTTATTGTCTTCCAGAAAAGGAAAATCAAGGTTTGGAGTCAAGAGATGTGCCCAGAGCTGCACAGGCCACAGGGAGCCTGCCCACATGGCCTGGGGTGGGGAGGGACAGTGCACAGACGGGGGTCTCCACTGGGCACCCTACCCCAGGTTCTTTATGCCGGACTCCCCCCCCCCCCCCAGCGGGTCAGCTCAGCTCAGGGTCCCACGATGGCCCCCCGCCCTGATAGCCATTCCCTATCTCCTAACAAAAGATTCCAGACCGGCTCCACCCTCTGGGTAATCAACTAATGGGTTTGTTTCTCCTCCTCCTCCAGGTAGTAGTTACATTTTAACAGGCTCTCCAGAGAGGAGTTATCATGATATGGGTATTGGCTCTTAAAAGTTACTGTGCTTAATCTTCCGGGGCCCCACCTTGGAGACCCTGATTCAATAGGTGGGGGCCTGGGCCTCAAACCCACATTCTAAAGGGTTGGAACACTGCCTTAAGTAAAATCTGAGAAGGGAAGGAGCGGGAGGCCTAGCAGCACCCCCTTCCCTTCCCCGCGGACAGACCCAGGATTTTGAGCTCCACGCAAGCAAGACGTGGGTTGTCGGGTCCACGATGAAGGCCTCGTTTCTACACAAGGCCTGGTTCACACGGTCGGCACAGCCGCTGCTGGCCACATGCGCCTCGTCAGCCCCACCAGCTCACGTCCCACTGATCCGCACGTCACCTTCCTGCTAATGCCTGTGCGTGAGCTGCCTGGGTCTGGAACGCCCTTTCTCCTTTATTTGAGAATAAATAAATGCCTGTCACCTCCCTGAGGACAGTGACTCTAATATAATTTGCTGTTCCAGCGTCCAAAAAATGCTCAGAAAAGTGCTGTATGAACCACAGCCATCCCAAGGGCTATTCTGGACACCGAGCAGCAACAGCTGACAGTGCCTGCCGGCCAGTGGAGGATCTGTGCTCCGCCCCAGGGGTCCAGCTATCCCTGGCCCAGCAGTGTCATGTCACTCCAGCAGGAACGGCGGGTGGGGAGCTCAGGGCTTAAGGGCTCTGCCTGGGAGACAGCATCCGCTTTTCTCGTGTGAACTGGGACTAAGGATGCCCTCACATGACCCGGCCCTGGCGAAGCACGGATGGTATGCTGTCCAGTTAAGGTGGCTGTCCCTCCCCCAATCCAAGGACCCACCCCTCCCCTTGTGGGTGAAAAGTAGCCATTCAGGACGGGAGACAGGCACCCCCAGGGAAGAAACGCACAGGAGAAACCGATTTTACAGGTTTATTTTTAAAAAACAAAAACAAAAGGTTATAAAAGTCCTTCATTTCCAACCCTGCCTGGGGGTGTGAGTGGGGAATAGAACAAGCGAGAAAGGTGCCCACCCTCTTCCTGGGGAAAGTGCCACTTATCCCCCAGGAGCCTGCAAAGGACAGAGCAAGTCGGGGCAGGCCCTCGCCCTTCCTGCCCTGCCTCCTCCGCAGGTAGCTCAAATGGCTGCTAGCAAGTTTGAGAGGCAAAGAAGTGTAGGAACAGGAGGCCAAAGGCTGCCTTCTTCACATCAACGGTCACTCCAGCTCTCCTCTGCCCTGAGCGGTTCTCTGGGCCTCCACCACTAGGGCTCCCGGCGCGGGCGGGCAGGCAGGCAGGCCAGGCGGCTTGGCCTGGCCCAGCCCACTGGCAGCTTCCTTAATGCTGTCTGTGACACAGCAGGGCAGTCAGGGGGACTTCACAGTGTGGGAAGGGGCTTCGGAGACATCTTGACAAGTCTGGGAAGGAAACTCTCCTCTTCATCGCTTTCTGATCCTGCCTCTCTGCACAGAGGCGTCCTTCTTTCTATTCCCATGCCGAGGCTGAGTGGAGTCCAGGACAAAGCACTAAGTGGCTGTTCGCTACAAAACACCTGGAGAAGCCAGAGGGGCCGCTGGCCTTTCTGTCATCCAGGCTCCCACACAGTCACACAGTCACACACACAGCGTTAAGGCGTCTGTGCCAGCAGGCGTGGCCCAACTGGGCCCAGCTTCTCTCTCCCCACCTGCAGAGAGGGAAGGGGGAGAACCCCTGGCCGCTTCAGAACAGGCTGAAGGGGGAGAAGCTGGCAACGGAAGCGTCAGCCAGGCCTGGAGGGAGAAGTGGGAGGAAGGCAGGCAAGGGCTTTCAAGGCCTCTGTCCAGGCCTGACGGCTGCCCTTGGAAGTAACCCAACTCAGGTTGGGGAGCCCTGACCATATGCCCCCTGGAAAATGGGGGACAGAAGGAGGGGAAGAGAGCGGGCTAGAGTATTGGGACTTTGGAGGAAGCCAGTGCTATCAATATTTACAAGCATAAAGCCCCATCTTCTGCGCCACCTACCTCTCTGCCCCTCCCACAGAAAGAAAGGCCCCTGAGAGCCATGGAGGAGGTGCCGAGACCTCCTCACCAGCCACGCCCCATAGGGAGAGCCCTTCCCTCCGACTGGCCCCATTTCTGGGCCCTCAGGAATGTCTGTCTGGCTCTGCTCAGCGGGAGGAGGAGCCCTGGGCCGGAATCCCGGCTGCCCGGCGGCCCTAGGAGTCCTTGAGCATGCTGATGCGGGCATAGATCTTCAGGGCCGGCCCCAGCTTGATGTTCATGGCGCTCATCAGGTGGTCCTCCTTGAGCAGCAGCAGAGCTTGCCCGTCGATTTCCTGGGCACGGAATTCCTCTGCTATCTCCTGGCAGCCTGAGGGGGACACCACCAAAGACGATATCAATCAGAGCGACCAGTGTTCCCTCCCAGCAGCCACTGCACTTCAGACCCATCCTCTCACTCCAGCCTCAGAACCACACCTTGAGGAAGGTGCTGCTGTTCTTTGTAGCTTGAAAGAGGCTAAGTGCCTCACCCAAAACAGCCCCAGTGAGGCACTCCTCCACATTCATGCGTGTCCTCGTCCTGACCCCTCCCCTCCATGAACTGCACTGACCTGGGGGATCAATAAGGTGTGGTGGAAATGGGAGCATGGGGTTCCTGAGGCTAGACCAGAAAGGGCACAGCAGCTTCACTCTGCTCTTGTGGATAATCTATTTTGCAGGAAGCCATCTGCCTCTGGAGAGGCCCCCGTGGACAGGCACTGAGGCCTCGCCCCCAGCACCCCTCACTGTCACGTCAGGGAGGCACCTTCCAAGTGGACCCTCCAGCTCCAAACTCCAGACAACTGTGGCTCTGGATGCCACCCTGACTGAGACCTTGTAAGAGACCCCAAGCAAGAACCGCCCAGCTAGGCCACTCCACATTCCTGACCCACAGGAACTCGGGACATAAAACCCTTGACATCATAAGTGATTACTGTTTTGAGCCACTAAGCTTCAGGGTAATTTGTTTCACAGCAATGGATAATGAATGCAGATTTTTGTACATGCCATAACAAAATTCTGAAAATGTGGGTGTGGCCTTGGAAGCAGCAGTTGGGGAGCTGGAGGAATCTGAGGAGAGCGTTGGTGAATGTCTAAGGCACTCTGAGAGGCTGTAAGTAGAAGTCTGATGGGCTTTGAGGAAACTGCTTGGGAGGCTTAAAGGAAAATGAGGAAACCATTACTGGCAATTGGAAGAAATGGGGTCCTTGTTATGAAACAGTAGGAAATTTAGCAATACTGGTGCTGGTGGTAATATGGTGAGTTTAATACACCTAATGAACTGAGTGATATAGCTAAGCAGATTTTCAGGCACAATATTGAAGGTGTGGCCTGGCTGCCTATTGCTGCTCACAGTTAGATAAGAGGAGAGATAAAATAAAGGAAAAACTGTTAAACATAAAGGAACCAGGATTTGCTGGTTTTGAAAATCCCTAGCCTCTCCAGGCAAATGATGCTAAAGTTAAATGGTCTCTAGGCAAAGATCAAATCCAAGACACAGTCAAGAAAACATGGTCTAAAGATGAGACTGAGGATGTGACTTAAATCTTTTGTTAAGACCTCAGAAAAGACCTAAGGTACTGCTTCAGAGAACTGTTCGATCAAAAGGATCTCTAAGGATTTTATGGGCGTGCTTCACAGATCCTCTCCATTCAATAGCAGTGTTTCAAAGACTATTAAGGGCACTGTCCCTCAGCTTCAGGAGCAGCCCAATGTAGAGACAGGCTTACTTGAAGACATTTTTGGGTATGGTATTTGTCTAATGGAGTGAACCCCAAAAAGATTCATAGGAAGCCCACAAAGATTTTAAGAGAATCGTACTGGCAGAACCACTGCTTGCTTGGACTGAGGGTAGTACAAAATTCTGTATTACAGAGGTAATACAAAATAAAAAGCAACAGGAAGCAGGCTGAGAAAACTACTCCACTGAAAACTCAAGATAACCTCTCATGGGAAAGGAAAGATGACTCAAAGGGTGGAAAGACTCACAAGCGAAAGAGAATCACTCCCCGGCTTTGAGTCCTAATCAAGGAAATGCCAACATGTGCCCTGCTAGATTTCAGAACTAGTCTGGATCAGCGACTCCTATATCCTGTTTTTTTCCTTTTTGAATGGGCATGTCTACAGCAGTTATCCTAGGCCCATCCCACCATATCTTGGGTTTGTGGAGGGAATGGATAACCTATCTCTTAGTTCTCAGGTCTTCAGACTGAGAGGAGTCATACTTGAGAAACTGGACCCAAGGAGCCTCATCCATGCCTGGACCTGAGTTAGACGATGAGATCCTGGACTTCAAACTACTGCTGTAATACATGAGACTTGTGGGGACTTTGGTAGGGGGTGAGGGTATTTTGTACGAGGGAGGAACATGAGTCACTGGGCATCAGTGGTGAACTACGGTAACCAGCTTCCAAACAGCCCCCAATAATCCTTGCTTCCCTTTCATGCCCCTGTTAAGTCCCCTCACACAATGAATAGGGTGGACCTGTGTGACTAACAGGATATCGTGGAGTTGACAGTACAGTATGTGATTTCTGAGGCTAGATCATAAAGGGCACAGTGGCTCCCACCTTGCTCTCCTGGATCGCCAACTGTGGGGAAAACTGGCTGCTAGGTCTGGAGAACACTCAAGCCTGAGTGTTCTGATGGGGCCCATGTGGAGAGGAACTGAGCCATACCCTAGTTGAGAATCATGTGGTGAGGCACCTTGGAAGAGGATCCTGCAGCCCCAGTCAAGCCTTTAGATCCCCTCGGCCTTGACATCTTAATCTCAACCTCATAAGAGACCCTGCAGCAGAACTGCCCAGCTAAGCCACTCTTGAATTCCTTACCCACAGTAACTGTGTGATAAATTTTGGGGATGTAGCAAAAGATAACTAATACACTGGGTTAAGTGGCAGAGCTAGGATTTGAGCCCAGTTGTTTGACTCAGAAGTCTGTGCTCTTAACCACTATATGCTGGTTCAGCCTCTGAGTAACAGGCTTGTGGTGGCCGAATACCGGATCTGGTCAGTGGCTGGCAGAGACTGGCAGAAAAAACAGTAGAGAAGCTTTAGGGTCCCACTGAAAGCGTTCGTGAATGACGTGGTTTGTCTTTCAAGGTCCATTTCTAGATTTTGGCTCTCAACAGCACCTGCACTCCACCACACAGGGCACGTGCAGTTCCCAGCCATATCACGTTCTTTCACGTCTTCATGCCTCTGCTCAAGCTGCTCCCTGATGCACTCTCTCCATCTGGCAAAGGCCTGCTTGTCCACTGTAGCTCAGTTTAAGTTTTCTTAATTTTGATGTTTTCCTTGACAGATTTCCTACACTCCTACTTGCCTCCCCTCCTAACCTGCCCCAGGTGAGACACAGGGTGAACTACATTCTCACTTCTGCATTTCACACAGACCACTCACCATGCCAGGAAATACATCGAATTATACCTACAGAATATTATTTACAGTTTGTGTTCTGTGCTAGAACGTAAGGTCTTACAGGCAGGAACCTCACTGTATTCATCTCTGCACCCGTTCCTGAACCTGAGTCATTAACTGAACTGCCTAGTCTTCGCTGGTGGGGGAGGTGAGGTCTCTCACACCCTCTCCTTCCTTGCTATTCCAGGCAGGCACGGAACTGGCAAGGGCCTTACCTGGCAGAGAGCGGATGAATTCGTAGACATCTTCTACGTTCCATTTGGTGGGCTCACTTGGCAGGAAGTGGTGTCCCATGCCCACCAGGTCCCGCATGTGCATGTCAGGGAGCTCCAGGTCCCGCTGGCCTTGTCGCCGGCGGGAGGTGGATGAGCTGGCTGAGATGGGTGACAAGGGTTCCTCATAGCTTGAGTTATCTGAGCAACGGCTAGAGTCTTCCTGGCTGTGTGTTAGCTGCAATGCGGCAGTAACTGAAAGGGGTACAGTGCCTGTTGGCTGGGAGCAGAAAGAAACAGTTTCTTCAGGATGGGAGAAAACACCATCTCGAGCAGAGTGACAGGCAAACGCAGGTATATTCTCTCTTTCCTACTTGGTCTTCTACATATCTCTGAATTCCTAGATCAAAAAGCATCTTCTGGGGGGTTGGCCCCGTGGCCTACTGGTTAAGTTCAGTGCACTCCACTTCGGTTCCCAGGTGCAGACCCACACCACTCATCGGTGGCCATGACCCACATACAAAATAGAGGAAGACTAGAACAGATGTTAGCTCAGGGCGAATCTTTCACAGCAAAAAAATAGCATCTTCTATGCTGGCCCCTCTCTGACTCTAAGCAATTAGTCCTTCCCAGTACTGGAGCGTATACCATACTGCACTGCACTTATCTGATTATAAGTCTATCGTTTCTTCTAGATGTGGGGTTTTAAACCAGGGCTCTGTAGGTTTCAGGCAGTGGTTTATGAACCCCCTGAAACAGCATGTAAAATTTCTCGTGTATGTGCATTTTGAACCACAGCTTTCATTCGACTCTTAAAGAGGTTTATGACCAAAACAATAACAACAAACAGCAAAATACACATGAGGTTCTGAAGCATCACACTAGGCTGCGTCCCTTTAGTGCAACTTAGAGCCTTAGTGTCTCACGGAGTTCCTGGCACACAGCTGGTGCTAAAAACATTTAATGAACCAACACTTGTGTTCCTGGTGAGACCTTCAAGAACTCAGTGCTCTAATGTTCAAGGAGGCAACAAGGTGGGGAGGTAAAGGGAGTAGGCCGCCTTCTCACCTAGCCCTCCATGTAAGACAGGAGGTAACTGGAACAGGCTGTCCCTTCACAGGGCTAGACAGGGGAGACCCCATTCCCATGGCCCCAGACGTCACGGATGGAGGCAAACTGGAAGGAGAGGGCTAACGCTGGGCCAGGTCACTGAAATAAGCATCCATGGATCTCAATGAAGGGGCCTATTAAGGGACGTGGGGAAGGCCTGAGCTGACAGATTGTGAGAAAAGAGAACACGAGGGAGCACACTGAAGTCAGCAGTAGAAAAGGAATGTGGGTGTCCCAGTCACGTTAAGAAGGGAAGTTGGTGGGGACTTATGAGAATGGGGTTTCAGGCCCCGGCAGCCCTCTCACCTGTTTCTTGGTATCCTTGGTAAGTGGTGGCAGACTGGCTTTGCTGGCCCGACGGCGGTTGTGGGTCGTGGCTCCCGCCTTCTGCAGCTTGCTCCGGTCGGAGTGGAAAAGCCCCACTCGTTTCGTGCATCCCACATTGTACCTGGCCGAGTCAGGAACAAGGGGAGTCAGGGCAGCTTTAGGGTGGAGGAGCTCAGGCAGAATGAGAGCAGCCAAGCTATCTGGCAAAATCTTTCCCTCTATTCATTCCACTCCGAAATCCATCACTTACTACTAGCTGTGTGACTCTGGGCAAGTCACTTATGCCTCGGTTTCCTCATTTGGAGCTGGGGACGAGACCATCACTTTCTAAAACTGGTCTGAGAATTACATGAACTAACGTGTGTAGAGAGCTTGACATCACAAGGTGGATCATGGTAAGAACTCACGGCTGACATATTCAAACAATAGATATTAGCTGTGCCAGGAAACCCCTGTCCATTGTCCTGCTGGAAAGCAGCTTGGCAAAGCTTTACAAGGGCGCTGATTCCCCCCAGCAAGCCTGAGGGGGGTGCAGGCTGAGGAGGGCCTTACTCTAGCTGGCATGCAGAGCCCCTCTGCTGGGGGCCTAGCGATTTCTTGTCGTTTAGGGGCTCAGGGCTTCACAGTCAGCCGCCTCTTCCACCTTGGTACACAGACCATGTAGGGCTTTAGAGTCAGACGAGTCTAAATCCCCAGCTCTAGGACATTAGGCACAATTACTTACCCTTTGTGCCGACTCAGTTGCCTAACGTGTATGAAGGGGACAAGGGCAATACCCGCCTCAATCTGAAGATTAGGTGACATATTGCACACTGCCTGCCTAGCACACAGCAGGCTCCCAGTCAATGATGCTGGTCTTAACTACGATTGGTCGTCTTCTAAGCTGAGTGAAAGCTTTCAAAGGGAACATGTGTGACTAGTGCAGCAGCTCTGGGCAAGCTTCTGGTGAAGGGCTTCCCCTAAGGAGGTGGCAGCTGCCAAGGGCAGCAGAAGAGGGTGCGTGCCAGAGGACCCAGGAGGGCCAGCCACGCTAAAGCGCTGCTTCCCTTCCTTGGACCCTGTGCTGCTCCCTCTCTCAGCTGCTCACAGGAGTTCTGGCTTCCAGTGCTTGGTGCATTAGTGACACGCTGCTGCTTCCAGGTAGCTCAAAGAAGCAGGGAGCTGGAGAGGCCGCGCTGAGGGCCTCTTGGGTGGACCATTACTGAAGGGGTAGGACACAGGAGCAGGAGACCAGGGCACGATTCTGAGGAAAGGGAAGGGGCTGAGCACAGCAGCGGGGCTCAGGCCACTCACCTCTTTGCACAAGCCATGGAACAGAAGCGCTTGGAACGCTTGAACTTATAGGCAAAGTCCACCCGGCCACAGAGCTCACACTTGAGTTTGAGGGGAGTACCCTCCTCTTTGGATTCTGAAAAGTATAGAAATTGGTAGGTGTGGAGAATGAACAATTCCCACAGGACTGTCGGCAGGTGTGTGTTCCTGCAGCTGTGACACACAGCCGCAGTCTAGCTTGGAAAATGACAAACTGGTTTCATCACTGTTTTTGGAAGGGCTATGTTTTCCCCCCTGGAAAGGACCCAAAGGTGTCTAGATATGCCCCTTGGACACTTGACAGTTTTTTCTTTTAAGTGCTATGAGCCTGAGGCAAAACAAGTGTGGAAGCATCAGCACCACTCTTTATGACCCTGGACAGAGCAGGAGGCTCAGAGAGGATGCTCTGGATGCTGTCAGAGCTGATCTGGAATTATCCTACCCTACCCTGATCCATCTAGTTGGCTGCTGACTGGGAGAACAGAACCCAGGAGCTCTGCAGCCTACGCAGCAGCTCCCGTTTAGTCAGTGGCTCAGTGGCAAGTGCAGTCCTCAGAGCTGGCCCTGGTCCTGAGTGCAGGCTCCTGAGGCAGTGAAGGAGGGCACAACTGCCCAGTGCCACTCCTGCAACCTGCCAATGGCTCACATGGGACAAGAAACTTTCGGAATCCTGTGTTGGCTGGAGCGGGGCTCGAGGAGAGGCAGGCGACACACAGCCCCAAAGGGCAGGGACTCCTGTCCCAGTTTGCTGGGGATAGGGGCTGAGAAGGAACTGGGGGAAGTGTTTAGTAGACTGAAGCGTTTACACACCGCCTGGCTTGGGCTTCCTCCACGTGTACCAAGGAAGGAAGGAAGGCCTGAACTTCCTGTTCAGCCAAATCAGAAGGCTGTAGCACTCAGGGTCTGAGATGCCTACCTTGCAGATAGGGCTCCTCCATCTCGGAGTCTGTGGTGGTGGTATGATCCTGCTGTGGAAGTTTCTCAGGCAAGAACCCCTGTGCATACTTCTTCTTGAGATTTCCCACCAGCAGGGACGAGCGCCCCACCTAGAGGACAAGGTGACATGGAGGCCATGAGGGTTAGGTGGGAGATGCTTCCTTGCCATCCAGCCTCATCAAAATTACATGTATAAAGCCTCCAGGTGCAGATGCCAGCTCCTACATCATCATCCGAGTGTGCCCTGCTCAAGGCCCTATTTTGCTGTTTAGCTCATGAGACAAGAAGCCAAACGGCACCAAAGTACAGAGATGGCCTCAATCCAGGGCCCCTGGATGGCTTAGGGGGTTAGGAAAACATCCACTCTTGCAAGTGTCTAAGGGGCAGAGATGGAGGCCGAGATCAGGTTTCCCACAGCACCAGAACAAGTGCCGGGACCCAGTGCTCACCCACCACCAGGCAGGATGGTGGGTGCTGCAGCTGAGGCTGTGTGGGTGAGTGTGTGGATAAGACAGAGAGACTCAGCAACCCGTTTTTGATTTCTTACTGCTCTCCGCCTCACCACTGCCCTACCCAAGCCAGAGGCGGCCACGGAGGCGAGCAGGAACAAAAGGACTCTGGGCCACAGAGCAAATGCCCTGTCTGGCTGCCAGGACCCCAGACTGGCTTAGTCCCTCAGGGGGTCCTCCCTTCACTGCTCTGATTGAGGTGGCCTGGTGGCTGGATCTCCAGGGCAGTGCTGGGGGTGCCGTTTGATGCACCTCTACCCTGTGAAATCAGCTGGTTTCTGCTGTTTCTCCAGAGGCCAAGGGGAGGGCCCGGTCTAATGAGGGAAGGGACGTGACAGGGTCAGAGCTACTTATGGCTAAGGTTTGTCAGGTGGATTTCTGTGCCACAGGCCTTGAACAACCCCAGAGATAAAGAGTACGAGAACCTATTTGCCTTCTGGCCTTTTGGAAGGGCAGTTCACCCACTGCAGTTCATCAAGTTTAGAGCTGTCTGCTTACTATTCAAACCATTCATGGATCCAAAGAATGAGCAAAAGGCAGGTGGCATCCCATGAAGATGGCATGCCTCTGACAGCCAGGTAAGTTGATCATGAGAGGCTGGTGTGCCCTGGCTCTGGGCTTCTCCCACCGCAGAGCAGTGCCACCACTGTCCTCACCGACTCACACCGCACAGCATGAGCTCTGGTTGCTTTGTCTAAGAAGCCATTTTCTTGATTCTTTTCTATTTCCCTTTGGTCTCATGCTTTCACTGGACACATTTGATTGTGCCCTTTCTGAGGTGCCTGCCCTCAGTCTCATTCACTCCCCTTTCAAGGCTCTGTCCCCAGAAAAACAGCTTTAGGGTGCAACCCTGTTTTCTTATCTTCATTTCGGATATATCTTGAGAATTCTGTTCTACAAAAGTTTCTTTTATTCTCCAACTGGCCAGAGTTTTGCCATTCAGAGGTCTTGGCCTTCAAATGGAATGAGGTCTCATTTCCCAAAGCCCATCATCTCACACCAAACACCCCAGTGTGAACTCCCTTCTAACCAAGGGGTCACACATCACCAGGCAAGGACACAGCTGAGTGTCTGTGGAAACTTCTAACCAAGGGGTAGTGCCAATTATTCCTCATCACTGACTCCTTCTGGACTCTAGAAAGATACTCAATCCTAGAAAGAAAATGGCTCTGACATTCTTTTGGGGGAAAATTAGCAAGGAAAGAGTAAATTGTTCACATTTTTGGAAATTTTACATGGAAATGTAAAAGTATTCTAATACACATCCAAAATATACTTAAAAAAAAAAAAAAGGGGAAAAGAAGTAGTCCGTACCGGGAAAGGCTCCGCCCCCTCCTGGATCACAAACCCTTCGATAACATGCGTCAGGATTTGGGGTTTCACAATGGCCTGTGGTGGTTTATTCTCACCATTCTGGGGGGCAGTGCCGGTGATGCTGGAGGCAGAGTTTCCGTTCCCTGAGGTCATGCCGGGGCTGCTGAGGTCGGTCAGTGCATGAACAATGCCCTGCCCTGTCTCTGTACAAGGAAGGTAGGAAAACACAAGCAGGGGGGTCAGAACCAGGTCCAGGCCAGCAGAAGGACAGCAGGGACTCCACACGGGCCTCGCTGTTTCCGTGGAGCCAAACAACAATGCACACCAGGCAGTCCCCTCTCTCAATGACCTATTTAAAAGTGGTACAGGTGCAACGGACACACCACCAAGTGTGACTATAACCAGTTCTGCAACAAGGCAGCTAATCAGCTAGCAGTGTTTCTTCATTTCCCGACTGTGCTAAGAACAGTTCAACCAGGTTAAACAGATAAGAGTTCTGTCTTTGAGGAGTTAAGATCTTGGTCAATATTGATCTGGATAAACAAGGTAACACTCAGTTCAAGGGAGAAAATGTATTCAAGGTGGTATCTAAAACCAGGACAAAAAGCTGACCTAGGTGTAGGGCTTGCAGTATGATGGGGTTTGGGGGAGAAAGGTTAAACGAACCTTCTATGAGGTTCCTTGGAGAAGGGTTAGATTTTAAGCATCCTGTGAAATGTGCAAGTACTGAACCCCAGAAATTAATACAAAGGGAATTTGAAGGCTGAGCCTCAAGTAAGCACTATTCTAGTGTGCTATTCACATTCTGTAGATCTGACTACCAGAAACTGGTTTTTTTGGGGTCACTGCACCAAGACACACACATATTCTTGTATACACATGCTAGGCAGACCTGAGGTTTTCTAGGCTGTTTCTGCTGGTCTGCTGCTCTCAAGCAAGCCTCTTGCCCAGTTCTCAGCTCCATAGCCAATCTGATCCTCAGCCAACCATAGACTCCTTCCCTCCATGGACAACCTTTCCTGAGTTCTCTCCATGGGCCTGCTAGCCTTCCTCTGAAAGACCCAACAGAGGGCTCCCGAGACTGTGACGAGGTGTCTATACAGAGCCACACCACAAGGGACCGCCTCTTCTCCACTTCAAACCGCACCTCTCACGAGCTGCTTCACTGTTCTAGAGGTGCGAGACTTCATCACCTCACTCTGTAACTCTCTCCCTGCCCCCTTCCCAGGGCCCTTCTCTACCACCACCAACTGTGTGAGCTGAGGCCTTTAACCTGGAACTTCCTAAAAAAGAAAGAAAAAGAAAGAAAAAGGCCGTTTTCTTTATTGCACCAAGTCTATTAATATTAAGCATAATCCAGTGTATGTGTGTTTGTATGTGTGTGTTACATATTTTAAAAACGATTTCATTAAATTTATCAGTTAAGTAATTTTTACACAAAACTTTATGTGAAGATGCTCTTATTTCATGTTCAAGATTGAAAATCTCACCATGGAACAGGAATTCATAGGGTCTAATTACGTAGCGTGGAGAAATAAAAATAAACTCATTTTAGACAAGGTTTAGCTGGTTCATTTTCTTACTAGTAGTCCTAATGCTCAATAAACCAGGATAAATCTTTTTTGATAAAAAAGAGTTGGCTATGACACATGCCTTCAGTACTCAGACCTCCATAATTCAACCATAATGAACTTCAGAGCTAAGCAGGAGTCATCCAAGAGATGTGACTGATGCGATTTTTTTAAAATTAATTTTTGTTTGAGACACAGTCACACCACCAAGTTAGAAAAACTCCCTAAGATGTTTATAGTCAACTGAGAAAAAATTTTTGACACCTTTGACTTTTCTGTAGAGACAGAAAATTTCCCCTTTGGAATTAGTCTTTCTAAATTGTATTTTTTTTGGTGAGGAAGATCAGCCCTGAGCTAACATCTGTCGCCAATTCTCTTCTTTTTGCTGAGGAAGACAGCCCTGGGCTAACATTCGTGCCCATCTTCCTCTCCTTTATATGGGACGACGCCACAGCATGGCTTCACAAGTGATGCATCGGTGCACGCCTGGAATCCGAACCCCAGGCTGCCGCAGCGGTGGAGCACGTGCACTTAACTGCTATACCACCGGGCCAGCCCTCTAAATTGTAGAGGTGTTTGGGAAGTGATTAAAAAAAAATCTTTCCTTAGCAATCCATGAATAACTAGGAGGACTGAGTTAATTACACATCAATCAAATTAAGTTTCTCTGCTTTTAAATTTTAAATATTTAAGTCTGCATTTATATAATTACATTTTCTCTTGTATTTTTAATATTTTAAATATGCAAAGAAATATACATTTTATTTAAAATGATGAATAAATGCTGTTAAAATGTAAAGCTTACTATGTGTTAAAATTTTATTTTTAGATTATTCCCTTCTAATTAGAGCCTAGTAAAATATTCCCTGATTTCTTTTAAGGAACTACAGATTAAAGAATCACAAGATCAGAAAGTCTGGTTCAACCCCTTACCAATGCTTGAACCTTCTCTATAACACTCCATCCAACGATTTTCTGGCACTTGTCTGAATATCTCTAGTGACAAAGGAACTCACTACCTCTGAAGTAGTTTGTTCCCATCTTGGGCAGTTCAATTAAAAAGTTCTTCTTCATAATGAGCCAAAAATCTATCTTCTGTTAAAATCTGCCCACTTAACCTGGTTTTGCTCCTTAAGATCACATAGAACAAGGCTAATCATATTTGTATAATGGGCAAAAACATGGGCTTAGATCTGGCTTAAAGACTGGTCTCTATCACTAAAGTGAACCAGGGGCAAGTCCTCATCTCTCGCTGAGCCTCAGTTTCCCTGGCTGTAAAATAAGGATAATACCACCTCCCCTATAGTGTCACTATGAGCACTAAACGAGATAATGAATAGTAGTGCAGGGCGAGCACACTAGGAAATGCTCAAGAAATGTTCTTGGTGTCATGAAGGACGTCACTAAGGAGTCCAGTCTATCTTCTCTCCTCCAGGCCAAACTCCCTCTGCTCTTTCAACTATTTCTTACACAAAAGGCTGCAAGTTCAGCATCATCCTAGGTCTTCTTTGCCTACATCTCTGCAAGTCAGGCGCCCGGTCAATATAAACATAATACATCTGGGCCGGCCCCATGGCTTAGCGGTTAAGTGCACGTGCTCCGCTACTGGCGGCCCGGGGTTCAGATCCCGGGCGAGCACCGACGCACCGCTTCTCCGGCCATGCTGAGGCCGCGTCCCACATACAGCAACTAGAAGGATGTGCAGCTATGACATACAACTATCTACTGGGGCTTTGGGGGAAAAAATAAATAAATAAATAAAATTACAAACATAATACATCAAGTGTATTGATTGAAGAGATCTGGTTGGTAAGATTTTTGCTTTGTTTCTTTTAAACACAGTCACATTCCTGATTGAGAGCGCAGGTGGAGGGGAATGAGTGACTCCCTGGTTTTAGTGTCTAATACCTCTATGGAATTAATCCATTCTCCTCTCAATTCTGGGCTCACTCTCACCTCCCGCTTTTCACTGATATTCATCACCAAATACCTTCTGATACCTTGTCTCCGTTTACAGAATCTCTCCATCCTTGCTCTCCTTCTCCTCCCCACCCCCTTCCCTCCTGTCTCTCAGATCTGTGCCTATTAAAGTATTCTGCAAGATGCTGGGGGAGATCTTGAGGGGTAAGGAACACCTCTTGAGGTCAGATTCTCTCCTCATGCCAAGTACAGCAGTGAACAGACACATTCACCAGCTCAGAGGCTACAGAGCCAATGCTTAACTCTGGGAAGCAAAGACTTTTTAGAATCTACGTTTTAAAAAAGGAACTTATTAAGCAAGTGAACAAATGAAAAAACCCTTTCACCATAACATTAGAAACTATCCCTCTTCATTATAACTCTGGGGCAGGTTACAGGAAAGACAGAATCTGAGGGGCGGAGGGAGAATGTTCTATGAATATACAAAGGTCTGCAGCTATTTCGTCTTGCAGTCATGCTGTAGGCCAACACCTATTATCTGCTTTAGTAACACAGGAGTTTGGGCTATTTCTGGAATGACCAAACACAACCTCACCCTCTGCCAAGCTCAGCACACTGAGATTAATTTAATCTACTTCCCGCTCTCCCAGACTGCTTCGCGGCCTGCTGGGGGAAAGCAGCTTAAGAGTGAAACTTGCAAAAACCTGCCCTGCTGGCCCTGTGGCCGGATAAAAGAGACAAAGAAATACTCTATCTTAGTATTCTTCCTTCCTCAATTCTCTCAACCAGTCCCTGGCTGTAAGTGCAGCTGGAGAGTCCCACAGGTCTCAAATGCCTTTACACAGAGTTAGGCACCAGAATCTAAAAGGTGGAAGTCAGGACACCATGAGTACGAGAGGCTGCAGGAGGGAAGTAAAGCCGAGCTTCAGTCGTGGTGGTAGTAGGGAAGGTAGAATCTAGCCTTTAATTGAAGCTGACCACAAAGGGCCAAGTATTTAGATCAGAAGGAACAGAACAGTATGTGCTGGGGAAGTCATTACACAATACATGTCTCAACCTCTAGGTTGCTCCTCAATTCTGGTCTCATTCATAGGCTGAGGCAGATTTCTGCCTTATAGGGCAGGATAAAATAGGAAGGACCACCTAGTGGTCCTGTTTGTGAAATTATCTACTTCGAGGTTGGTCCCCTCCACTAGGCAGAACAGGTTTCTTTAGGCGCGGGCTATGTCTCAGTGACCTCTCTACCTTCAGGGGCTAACCCAATGGCCAATATATGATAGATATTTAAGGTTGGTTAAACCGGAATGTATGGAACCCATGGTCTCAGTCTTCAAGGTCCACGTAAAGAGTACAGGTCTCTCCAGTCTCAAAACAAGCAACCTGGCACAAGCTGAGATTTATATATTACTTGCTAAGGCTGTAATAACTTGAGAGCAGCTAGGCTGGTGCCTGCCCACAGGAGCGGCATTTCCAGGTACCTGGCTATAAAGAAGAATAAGAGCTATTCCTTGGCCCACTTTTTCCTGTTAGAGCAGGATTTTTTCAGCAGAAGGGAGACACGGCATTAAGTTGGCCCCAAAGGCTGGAGCTGCAGATTCCCTGACCCTTTTGAAACATTTATATTGGCTCCCGGCATTTGGAAGAACATGATGACCTCTAGAGGCAGAGGCCGGGAGGCTTCTATAACAACGGTCTTGCCCTCAGGATCACTTAGTAGGTGTCCAGAGAGACTGAGCTCTCCTGTCCACCGAAGACAAGAGGTCAGGCCGGCCCCAGCTGTGCAAAATCTGGGCCACTTTGAAACAGTTCTGATGTTCTTTACATGCACAAATAAGACAAAAATCACCAGTTATGCTGGAATACGGTTTAATACTGACATTCATTGTGGGTCTTTCTGACGGCCTCGCCATTCATTCCATTGCCCCTGCAACAAGTAGCCCTGAAGACCTGACCTCAGAGGAAATGAAGGGCAGGCCGAGCTTCTCCTTCTACCCTCTTCGCTTTGTCAACGGCTTATTTCCACTTTCTCTAGACACAAGGAGAAAGGAGGATTTTAATTTACAAGACTTCTAACTACCCTTGGCTGTAGCAGGAGTAAAACAGAGCTAATGAAGTTAATCAGGAATTTAAGGAAGCAGAGTAGGTGATAACATGCCTGCAGCTAATTCTGCTGACAAATGGCAAAACAAGGTCGCTTATACAACACAGCCTTCTCCCCAGGCCCCTGGTTCTGAAGTCATGCCCACTGTGCCTCAGCTTAGCAGGCCCAGTCATTCCTAAAGCAGGATTCCTAAAGAACTGCATGCTCCAAAGAGACCCTGAGTGGAGCGCCTGCAAAGTGACGCCCAGGGAAGCCATATCCAGGAGGCAGAGAGCAGCTGACGCAGACGCACCTGGTCTGAGCGGCAGGCGGGACCACAGCATGGTGAGCTGGGGCAGAGCACACGAGCCTGGTGGAAGAGTCTGCTGGCCACCCTTTACCATATCTCTAGTTATGTTCGGGCCCCTAAAGAAATTAGTGCCACTAGGAAAGCGAGGAAGGTACGATATTTCACAAGCACCAATTTGTTGGCATTCCTACCCCTGTCTCCCAGGGGGGAGGGTAGAAAAGTGAAGTGGGGAGGGGAGGAGAGCTGGCTGCTCCTGTGTGTGGGGGAGGGAAGGGGGAGAAAGGGCGAGAGGGAGGGAGGGAGAGAGAGAGAGAGGGAGTGGGAGGGAGAGAGAGAGGGAGGGGGAGAGCGAGATCGAGAGAGAGAGCGCGCGAGAGCAAGAGCGAGCGAGCGAGCGAGAGGGAGAGAGAGAGAGAGATGGGGGGGGAGAGAGAGAGAGAGGAGGAGGGAGGGAGCGAAGGAGGAATGGCGGCTCTATCCTGGGACCCTGACAGAATCCATCAGTTAAAGAGATTCATTTGGTTAACAACTTTCTTTAAAATGCAAATATACACCTGCAGTCATTCGCACCTTTCTGTGAATCACTTGACTCAGATAAGCAAACGGCGTTCCTCCCAATTTAGGGACAGACGGTTTGGTGGAGGGGTGGGGGTGGAGAGGGATCATTCTGGATCATGGGCACCAGACCACAGCAGATTACAGTTAGAAGGGCCCTGAGTCTAACACCTCAATTCTCCAGATGAGCAAGTGTGCACAGTTAAAAGCGTGCCTTTTAGAATCAAGGCAAGAATGGATGCCATTTATTTGGAAGACAGTATCTTCTAAAGCACGCAAAGAGGAGCTCTTAGCGATGGGAAAATTGTAGGCCCCTTCCTACCCTGGGGTCCCCTGAGTACCATAACGCAAGGGGTACTAATGACAAGGGTTTGTAACTTTTTCAATTCTGCTAAAGACACACTGTCAGACACACAAGAAGTCCTTGCCTTGAGGACACCCCACACTGTCAGACACACAAGAAGTCCTTGCCTCGAGGACACCCAGCAGGCTGTGGCTTGCTCACGCGGACGCCATCACCATCCTGCTCCTCAGAGCACTTTCCTGGGCTCTGCAAACAAGAGCAGCCGCCTCTGAAAGACCTCTCCCTAGCGGGGAAGAAACGGCTGCGACAGGAGGCTCCCTTTGGGGCACTTCGCTGAGCAAAGTGGTGAGCCTTTCAGTCACAGCAGGGCGAGGCCCTGGGTCCACACCTGGGCTCCTGCAGAGGAGCTGGCCAGCAGAAGGACAGGGAGGCTGAGCCAGGTGGCCCCAGACCGGCCCTCAGTGTCACTGCAAAATGACCTTGCTGAGTCTGGGTTAAGAGGATTGGAGAGCAGACATGCTTCTCGGATCTTGAGCATCTGGGCTGAGCAACTCGGTGCCAGCATCTGCGAGGGAGGGCTCCTCCTCCCTGGCAGCCATTACCATACAGCTGACTTTCATGCAGTGTCTTAGGACACAGGCAGAGAGCAGACCTTCTGACTCACCCAGAATCCCCAGCTAAAGTGTACATAAGCTGAATTGTAAACAGCTGAATGTTTTCCAAGCTGCCACCCCTGGCTATGAAGGAAGGAATCAATGGAGCGAACAGCCACCCTCCCCCATGCAGTTCAGGACAACGGGAGCAATGGGGGATTTCCAAACAGCTGCAGGAACTGCTTCCCAGCACACAGGCAGAGCCTGTGACGGGGGCCTCCGTCAGCCAGATCAAACTCAGCAGCAGCACCTGCAGGACCACAGGGTGACTCCCAACAGGACAGGTCAATGCACCAGGAATGACAGCCAACTCTAACTGCAGGGAGTCAGGGAGAGTTTTCCGAAAAGAATTCTGATATGGAGCCAGTCTACGGTGTCCTACGCCGAGGCCGAGGGCTCCCGGACAGTTTCACATCACAGGTCTCTGGCAGACGCTATGATTTCAAAAGGCAAATGTCTGGAACCGATGGGAGAGGCTCTACACTAGAGGCCTCAAGATCACGGGAGATGAAAGGGAGAACGGCAGCGTGGAAAGAGCTCTGGGTCGCAGTCACACCTGGGTCCATATTCTGGTTCCATCTTTGATTACCTGTGTAGCTTCAAACACCTGCTCTGAGCCTGAGTTTCTCCATCTATAAAAATGAGGATCATACTGCCTATCTTGCAAGGTTACAGTGAATACTAGAGTTTACATATGGAAAATGCCGGGCACTGATTACATTTAGAAGCTGTGCTACACGGCAGCTAAGACTTTGGGATCAGAAAGACCCTAGGCTTAAATCCTAGTTTGCAATCCCAGGCACGTTACTCTAGGCCTCAGTTTCCTCAATCTGTAAAATAGGGTATTTATACCTGTCTCGTACGGCTGTGGTAAGGATTAAATAAAATAATGCAGGCAAGACACAGTGGAACAGGCCTGACTTAGTCACAAGAGGGCTAACATCACTGAGACCTGCGAGATTCACAACCGTCCTACTCTTACTCTCGCTGAGCCTGGCCTCCTGGAGCCCCAGAGCAGAGCTATTCTCTCATTGGCCCAAACTCAGGTGTCATTCAAGTTTCTCAGACGCCTTGGTCTACTCAAGATGTCCCATCCTTCCACTCTTGAGGTGAGGCTTCAGGAAGAAGTGTTACTTCCACTTTGACGATGACTGCCACATAACAGACCTGTGCCTGCCCTTCAGGGCGAGTCCACCTCTCCACTCACCTTCAACGGGGATTCACCCAAAGGACAAGACAACCACCAGATTCCCTTTCTACATAGTTCCCTCATAAAGAGTTCCAAGAGATCACATAGACAGTGCAAAAGAACCCCAGACACCAGAAAAGGGGTAACTTTGGAACAAATAAAGAGCCACTTCACCTAGAGAATAGTAAATTTATGGAACTTGTAACGGCAGAAGGTGGTTTAGCTTGTGAAAAAAATTATTTTAAAAGGCTGAAGATAAAATCACGGAAGATGGATTTATATATAACAGCTAAAAAAAAAAACCAGAAATGTTTAATAAATTCCTTATTTTCAGGTTGATAACAAGGAAAGGCCACCACGATGCCTTATTTATTTACCAATTGAAGAATGGCAGAGAGAGAGAAAGCTAAGCCTCAGTTGTCTCGTCTGTATAATGGGACAGATGATACTTATCTTGCAAATCAATCCTGATAATTTCTGCTTGTGGAAAACACTACCCTCTTCCTTCCTGCAATCATTGTCTAAGTTTTCAATCATGCTACTTTGCTACCAATCAGCTGATAGGACAGATTAATACTGATTACTGAAGCCCTGGAAATGTGGACTTAATTGATTTTTTTTAAAAAACAGTATGTGATTCACATTAATTTTGTTTTAATTTGAAGTCATTTGCTTTGAATGTTTAAAAATGTCTTAATATAGCTGTGTGGATTTAGGCCACATATGGATGGTTTCAAATATGCTAAAGATATCAGTAACTAGGGATAATTATACAGTATTTGAGACATAATAGCCATGCAACTAGAGTTTTAAAAATAACTTCCAGCAGTCATGAACTCTCATTTTCTTGCCAACAGTCTCAATAGTCAATATCAGGCCTGGTCCTCCTAAACTACTGGGGAAGAGCTGGGTATGACACGGCACCTCATAGTCATCTCTTCTTAAGAGAAGCTATAATAAATTTCCCCGCTAAGAAAGAAATCATCCAAGAGACAGATATTTGCTTTAAAGAAAGTCATAACAGCACACTGGGACTCTTCAACATTTGGATTCATCTTAGAACAGTGGCAATCCCTGCTTAATAGCAATCATTTCTTTGGCAGATGTAGAAAGAATGTTCTTTTCTTTTGGACTTACCTAAATTAAAAAAATCATTTGGAAATTGAAAGAACAGGAAAGCACATCCTTTTTCACTAACTACACATAATTTGAAAGAGGAAGGAAAAAAAACCTATTCAGTTTACTGTGCTGGCCTAGATGGTCTTACAATGATTCACACAGCAACTATTTATTATTTATGCTATGTTTCTTACTATACTTTTTATTTTCAAAAACTAATCATTCTTAATTGTATAACTCTTGATTAATTACGAAACAGCCCATTTCTTGACCACGTCAATTACATTCTACTTTTGTTATTGGCCAGGAAAAAAGTCCAGAATCTGTTATGATTGTTGTCTTGTATGAACAAATGGCTGATTATTTTCCTAACGATTTCCAAACTGTCATAAAGTTGAATTAAAGATGGTTTGCCTCTGAATTTCTTTACAAGTATCAAATCAGTGTTCTGATGCAGTGAGTAATTAAAACAGAAATTTTTAAATTAGTCAATGCCTAAAACGAAACTTGCATCTATTTGAATTGAGAATAAGTAAAGTTATCTCAAACAGGCACAGGTTTTTATTTTTTAACAGAAAACAGATCCAAACAGAGTCTTTCTAACTGGTGACTCACACTGTAGTTTAAACCACGCCATAAAAGCATTTAAAACATAAATCTGCATATGTTCATGCCTCTACCTTGAGGGGTAGCCCAGCTCTGATTTCCATCACACATGGTGCTCACTCACTGCGGAGTCATGTCTGTTCCCGGCACAAAGGCCTCAGAAGAGTAGATTGCATAAGGCAGCCAGCCCTCACCCTGCTTTTCCACGGGGGTGGAAAACACAAAAGCATCCCTCTACGACCGCTTTTGTGAGATTCCTCCTGACCACAAAAAATCATCATCTTCATCTTCCAGTTGCAAAATGGCACAAAAGGGAATAAAAGAGAAACTATCATTTAAGAAGACTCCTTATTCTCATTTCCCTATGCTCCTCTCTAGTAGACGTATCTTTTCAGAAGAGAATCTTTTTGAGGACGGGACCAACTCTGGAGATTAAAGGGCACTGAACAGCTGGGAGAACTTATATTTGGGCTGACTCAAGAAGAGGGAAAAAACCGTTGGTAAACATCATAGTAACATGGACCAGCATTACCAGAACTGGAACCACCGTCCTGTTCCCTAGATTTTTAAATTTTATTTTCCCTTACTGATCCACGCTAGCCGAAAGTGAAGGACTTATAGGCAGTGGGTAAAATTTATTCAGCAAATGGTTACTGAATGCCTAGAATGAGGCCCACAGCCCAAAGGACAGAGACTTAGAGGAGGAGTCTCAAGCAGTCAAGTTACCCTCTTCATACATTCACAACAGGAAAAAACAGAGATAAAAGACACTGATGAACTCACAGGTAGAGGTTCTTAATGCTGAGACAGTAATCATTTTTTTTTCTCTTCAACAAGAAAACCTAGGGAGAGGATAGCCTATGTAAGAACATGCAAGACCAAAGGCAAGAACAGTTCAGTTTTACAAGATCATCTATCCATTTATTCCTCTCCTCTGAGTTTATTCTCTCTTCCTCTGAAAGATCAGAATCAAGGGATCCAAAGTATCCGAGACAGGAAATGAGTAAGGCAGGAAAAGGGATGTGGTCTGAAAAAGACTGGATTCTGGGGCTGAGCCAGAGCAAGTAACAGGCACAGGGTCACAGATGGGGGAAGGCATCTTGGTGGCAGGAAGAGAAGTCTCAGGGTCAATCGGTTTAGACTAGAAAGTGGGTGACAGAGGAGATATGTCTGGGGAAGCATAACAACAACTTCCTAAATGCAACACCTTCCTCCACTGAAATGCGAAGCAACAATGGCCGAAGAGACCTACAGCCAGGAGAACCGTTACTGGGACAGAAGGAAGAAGAGCTGGAGTTCCCTCTTTAATTTAAAAGAAGTGAAATAATATATATTGAATGCACTTGACAAAGGTAAATTAGAAATTTAGCCCACACCTGGAAGAGACGTGGAAAGGGCTGAGATGGTACAGGATGAAACGCCAACATTCATTAAGCATCTATGTGCCATACATCAGTAAAACATCAGCTAAAAAAAAAAAAAAAAGGGAAGAAGGAGGTGAAAACAGGAGAGACAGCTCCGAAAATACAGTTGGTCAAATGAGAAGCCAACTCAAGAACAACAGAAAAGTGCACTAAGAAACTATCTTTCTCAAAATTAAGGCTGGAGTAAAAAGGCATCTGTTCTTCCCAGTGTGTATGGACAAGCCTGGAAATAGATCTTGGGTGGGCTGGGAGACAGAGCTCACGTGATGAAGCGTGCCTGGAAAGGGCAGGTGCCAAAAGAGCACCACTGCCCATCTGCTGGACCTTCTGTGAAGCCGGCCAGCCCTTGCGAATGAGCCAAACCAGAAGCTCTGGTTCCCGCCTTGCAGCGACTGGAACTCAGACGCAGAAACAGCAGAAAACAGAGTTTATAAGCTGATTCAAAAGTGTGGCTCTTTCTAAATGCAGACCCAGATGTTGAGGGCTATGTGGGAAAACCACTTTTATATTCTCCACAGTGCCTAGGACAGTGCTTTACAGGAGGCAGGAGCCTAATAAAGGTGTTTTAAATCTAACGGAGTGAAACCAAAACTACTTAGCTGTGCAGGTATCTTAAGATTCAAGACAGAATCTCTTGCCCTATAATCAACACAGTCAGTCACTTTCTTTCTATCCTAGAGTCAAAATCATATGAAGCCCTACATCCCTTGTGACCTAAACCTATGCCCCAATCAATAGACACTGCCACAGGTCTGCTGCCCTGTACTGGAATAAAAGATGGGGGAGGGGGCAGAAATGCAGGAGGGAGAAGGGATTTCCTTGCCTCATTAGTCTGTAATTTTCAGATTCACCTAGAAATCCTGGCAGTTCCAACATTGGGGTTGACTCAGGAGGGGAAGAAAAATCCCAGGTGAATGGTAATTGGATTACCCAGTTATGCCCCAGAGCCAAATGGCTGGAAAAGGCCAGGACAGCAGGGTCTGATACAGTTACAGTGACGTTATCTTCTAAACCAGAAATCGAGGCACTCGGGCTGATAGACAATGGGATGGAATATTTTAAATTGGGGCTGTCCTAGAAAAATCAGGGACATATGGTGGATTTAGGTCGGTAGCTTATTTCACAACAAGGGATCCTCTGGGCCCAACATGTTAATGGCAGGGATTAAAGATCGAGGATGGGAGCTATCTAAGGGGAGAGCTGTCACTGAAGCAGGAAAAGGAATAAAAGAGCGTGTCTGTAGCCAGCACAGGAAGCAAGTACACATTGTAGGTATGGAGTAGGAAGGAAAGTTGATCAGAACTCAAAGTATGTCAGTGAAATCTGTTCACGTATGGAAGGGAGGGTGGGGGAGGGCTGGGAAGGGTTGGGATGGTGGGGTATCACTGGCACAGGTTGGTATCCAACAATACAGGAGTCAGGGGCTAGGAGTTCAGACTGTGGCTTCACCATTAGTTTGCAACCTGACCTTGGGCAAACTACTTCCCTCTCTGTGGACCTCAATTTAAATAGAAAATCTCACAGATCCCGATTTTAAAGTCAAGAACCAACAATATAGTATACCTCCATTTGGCATGGGAAGGAGAGAAAATGCTCTTCTAAAAATGGAAGAGGACAGACAGAACAGCTTGTCCCTTCCCATCCAATTAAAAACCTCCTGAGACTGAACTAGATTAAAAACAAAACTCTCCAGCGCAGCTGCAGGCCCTCCAAGATAGGCAGTCTCCCACCAAAAGAGTACAGCCGATGCCAGGAGCCTTGCCCCTCAACGGACAGTCCATCCCCCGGTCAACCGCCGTCCCGGGAGGACGGGGGCGGGCGGGGAGTCGGGGCGGGGACGGGGACACACGGAAGCCTCTGGCACGCCGAGGTTGACACAGCGGCTTCCGGGGGAGTGGGGGCAGGCAGGGTCCGGACAGGACGGGGAGGTGCAGGACACCTCCCAGGCGCCGAGAGGGCGAGAGCCGCGGCCTGGCACGGCCTGGCAGCCGAGCAGGCCCGGGCCGGGAGTGGCACCGAGGGCGGTGCCCGTCTCCAGCGCGCTGAGCGCGGGCCGCCGACCCCTCCCGGCTGGCCCCCTCCCCCGCCACGGGCACTGACCTGTCCAGGGCCCGGCTGGGCCTGGCCGGGCGGGGCCTACGCAGCCCCTTGGCCGGGCGCCGCCTCGCGCAGGGTCCCGGGCCCGGGCGGGCCGCCTCCTCTCCGCCGGGAGCCTCCGAGCCGGGGCCCGGGGCTGCCGCGGCGCATCCGACGGCACCGGCCCGGCCGGCGTCAACAAAAGGCGGCGGGGACGCGAGGCCGGGGCGGGGGCGCGGGCGGCGGCCGGATTGCGCGCGCGCGGCGGGCGCTCGAGGGCTGCAGCCGCCGCGGAGACAATGCGGCGCGTCCCGGCAGGGCTCCCGCGGCCGCCTCCGCCGGGGGCGGGGCCGGGGCCGCGCGGGGCGGGGACTCCGGGGGGCGGGGCGCCGGCGCGGAAGCCGGGCCGCGCGCTTCCTTTGTGCGGCCCGCGGGCCCCGCCCCGCGCCCTCCGGAAGGCGCCGCGAGCCGGCGGCCGCGTAGGGACGTCCGGTTTCGGTTTAGGGAGGCGAGCACCGCGCCACGAGGACGGCGGTCCCCGCCCGTCAAAAGTCCCCGGCGGCGTGGTGGCCTGGGACTCCCGTCTCGGCCAATTCGGAAGCAATACTAATAACGACTCCCAGCAATTGAGTGCTTAATCTGTGTCAGGCCCCGCACGCGCGCCCTCTCACTTAGCGTTCGCGATGACCCTCCAAGTAGTCATTATCCTCCTCACTCGGAACTGAGGATCAGAGGCTAAGTAATGACCAGAGTGACCCAGTTACACCTCCATAAACGGGGATAATGCCTCCTCTTTAGGCTTACTGTGAAGGTTAACTGAGGACATTTACACAAATTGCCTGCAGTGCCTGGCACACAGTTGGAGCCCAATAAATGTTACTTCTCTTCCTAATCCACGCTGGTTTAAGCTGAATTGTCATGGCGAAGCGCATTCATTCAGTAGATATGCTAGGAGTTGTGGGGGATACAATAGGGGTGCAGCGGGACTCAAGCCTCACCCCCGCTCCCAGCTTTATACCCGAGTCTCTCGCCATGCTTGACTTCGCTCTAGTCCCAATATTTCCTGCCTTTCTTGGCATTCATATTCCCCGTCCCCCCTTTTCCCCTCAGGCCTCATCCCTTTTTCTTTGTTGCCATGTTTTACATTTATTTTATATTCCGATTGTTTACTTTGCTCCCTTTCTTTTCCCCCTTCCCTTTCTTTCCTCTCTACTATTTTTCAAATTTTCAAAGCCTTCTTTCATTAATATTCACATTTCTCCCCCCTTTCTCCCTTGGCATTTCTTACACTTAAACATTTGGTTTTATAAACGAATGTAACATGGGATTGAACACTCAACTTCTCTCTATTCCCCAAACATGCCTGCCTCCTTACCTTTCCTTCCACTGGTCCCTCCTGGACTGCCCTGTCCCCAGCTCTGCATGTCCAGGTCCTATCTATCCTCCCAGGTCTAGACTCAAGAACAATGTTTGGCAAACTTTTTCTGTAAGGGACCAGATAGTAAATATTTCAGACTGCAGACCCTACGGTCTCTGCTGCGACTACTCAACTCCGCTGTTGTAGCAGGAAAGCAGCCAGAGACAATATGCACACGAATAAGTGTGGCTGCGCTCCAATAAAACTTTATTTACGGACACTGAAATTTGGATTTCTTATAATTTTCACATATCATAGAATATTATTCTTTGTCTGATTCTTAAAAAAAATTTTTTTAAATGTGAAAACCATTATTAGCTTGTGGGCTGTACAAAAACTGATGATGCAATAGATTTGGCCTTGGGACGTAGTTTGCCAACCGCTGCTCTGGAACAGTGCCACTTCCTTCCTGCAATCTATCCTGATAATCTCCATTTGGTGGTAACTTTTCCCTCTTAACTTTTAAAGCACTTACCTATAATCCTTCTATGGCATTGATCACATTTTAGTTTTTATAGTATGCTTTTTTCCTGTATATTTCTCATCTTTCCCAGCAGACCTTAAACTCCTTGAAGGCGGGGTACAGATCTTATTTCTCTATGTATTACCTCTTATCCCACAGTGCTTTGCACGGAGCAGGCATTCAAATGTATACAGAATGGGTAAATATGTAAGTCTTGGGTGGTTGACAGTTGTTTCCACTGTGCAAAGCTTACTTCTCTCATGAGATAGTACCTCAGGAGCAGGATGCTTGTTATGCGTATATCATCTTGATTAGATCTCAGAAGAGATTTTTGAGAGCTTTATAGACAAGATGGAGAAAGGCAGGCACATGTCAGTTCACTTAGGGGTTGTTGGATAACAAGTACTAGAACAAGGAATGTTGATGAGCACCAACCTGCAGGCACAGCATGTGTCCTCAGGCGGGTCCTGACTATCAGCAAATCGGTTCAAGATAAAGAAAACATACTATATAATACACAGATGGCAAAGTGAAGCAGAGGTGTTAGTAGAATGAATAACAAAATTCAGATGTAAAACATTCCTGCCCTACCACTTATTCTCTCTGTGCCTCAGTTTTCTTATCTTTAAAAAGGGGATGATAAAAGTTCTTACCCCAGAGGGTTACTGTCAGGATTAAATAAGGAAATACATGTGAGGTCTGGCAGAGAGCGCCCAGTAAATATCAGCTATTAACTATTACCATTTTCTTGCTAGGCTGGAACTATGGGCTAAATTCACAAGCTAACACTTAACAGATATAATTAATTATATTTTGACTTAAAATATAAATTGTACAAGTCTGAGACTGAGGAGACCTGGAATGGTAATAGTCCATGTAAAAAGAAACCTCAGAAACAAAAACCCAACCCAACCCTCTGGAGTTCAGGTGACAGTGCACTATGAACCAACGGAATCATTCCCCTGGGCTGCAGGAGTTGTTGTGGGGCCACGGGTGCCTTGTCCTGATGAAGGAAAGTGAGTGAGTTACACCTGGAGCCAGAGTCATGGCACTGCCCTTTCATAGCTGTGTGACCTGGAGCCTCTTCAAGCTTTTGTTCCCTCCTCTGAATGATGGGGGCAGTAATATTTCTCTCTCAGGGTTATCATGAGTAAAGGAAAACTTAGAACAGTACTTGGCATATAGTAGGAATTAAAAAAATTGTACTTTGTCCCTACCATACCACGCAGATCTAGGAAACAGTCCTCTCCTTGAAGGGCTTATAAAGCTAGGTCCAGCCAACCTAAGGTGACTATCAGCTTTTTATATTGGGAATTAATGTGCTTAATTTGGGGGATCACACTTTAAAATAATTAATGAAAAGGTGGAATGTGGCAAGACAAGAATGACCAGGCTAGTGGGAAGGGGAGGTCTTGACATGTGATAGGTAAAAAATGAAAAAAGTCTCAGATATTTAGCCTGGAGATTACCTCTTTTTTTAATGGGAGGGAGAGGAAAGAGACATGATCACTGTCTACAAACACTGTAGGAGATGGACTTGGTGACAATTCACAAGACAGAATCACAACCAGTGGTGGGAGTTCCAGGAGAGCAGATTTTGGCTTAATTTCAGGAGCAACTTTCTGATAACTAGAGTGATTCTGCAGTGGAATGGGCTGCTTTTCAAAATGCTGAACCCCTTATCATTGCAAGGGTGCTAAGAGGATGGATGACCTCCTTCCTGTCTTTTAATTTTTCTAATGTTCTTTCTCCATCTTCTTTGCTTTCCTTTCCCTTGACCCCACCCTCCATTCCTTAGAGGACATTTATAACCTCTCCCCCTGCTTTGTCCCAGAGCACTTTCTTTTCGTTTCTCCTTCTTCAGTTTCCAAGCCCATTTGCTCTCAGCTCTCCCCACCCCCACTCCCAGCACAGACTTAGTCAATGATGGGAACTGCCTCCCTGAGTTGTAGGTGGCCTTGGGCTCAGAATGTCACTGAGATCTGGCCAAGACTGCTGTGTTCACAGGCAGAGAGGAGAAGGAAAGCTAATGGAGTGCTGCAGAGGAAGAGGTACTCTGTGACTTTCCCATCAGGGCAGAGGGACCCAGCAGTCTCCTGAAACCCAGGTCATGGAGAAGTCCACTTGTCACTGGGCATTCACAGACAGACAGACAGGGATCCCAGAGCTGAGCACAGTCCCTTCAAAGATGCTTTCCATGAGCTGAGCTCATTCTGGATCCCCGTCTCCCTCCGCCCCTCCCCAGGCATTTCCCTTATCTTTGAGCTGCGCAGCCACCTGGTCATATTTCCAATGTCAAGAACTCCATCTCATATCACATGAAGCAGAGAGTTGAGACAACTGGATACCTGCCTGAACTCACAGCTTGGCATATGGATAGGCAGATACATCTGACAGCAATGACATGTAGGCCTCAGGCTGGGTCAAGAACTTTCAACTCTCCTTTTCTTTCTCTAACCTTTTACTCTTACACCTTCTGGGCCCCCTTTCTTTATCCTTGGTTCATCTTCGTATTTCTCCCTCTGTTTCCACCTACCCAGCTTCCTTGCTGCCTCTTTGGGCTTGCAGTAGTTTCCCCTCCCATTCTAGATGCCCAAGTGAAATGTGCTAGGGGAGGGCAAGGAGGGCCGACTCTCTCCCCTCCCCCAAGGGCCCCCCTACACTTCATACCGTGAGCTGGGGACTGCTGGATGTTAGGGCTCTTGGGTACAGGCAGGCCACCAGGCATGGCAGTGACGATGGCTTGCTGATGAGGTGATGGGCCAGACCGAGTCTCAGGGACACTCTTCTCCCCAGGTACCACTTCCTTCCAGTCATCTGGGGTGCACTGCTGGGGCTGTTAAGGGACAGGACAGAGATGATCTTCTCGTGAATTGCTTCTGCATTCTTGGACACTTCCCCTGTTTCCATGGAGCTTGGGTAGAAGGCAAGGACATTAAGATTCAGCCAGCCCCAAATTAGGGAGAGGCCCCTTTTCTTTCTTGGAATACCCAGGGAGGACTTCAACACTCAACCCCCCGGAAACACATCCAAATGGGGGCCATGGGATTGCCTGAGCTGTACCCTCCAGTTTGTTCCCTGGACCTTGGCACTGGCTTACTCACCACTGGTGAAGCAGGCTGCAGCTGTAAGATGACAGCGGAGGCATGCTGGAACCTGCGTGGAGGAGTGTGGGACAGGCCCTCGGGATATCCATTGTGAGGCCCAGCATCTGGTGTGGGCGGGTGACACTGCTGAGTGCTGCCAGGCCTGTGCAGATTGGCAGTGGGACATTGGAGAGGCAGGGTGGATGTAACTGGGCCTAGCGGCATGGCATGGGCTTCAGGGCTGGGCTGCAGGGCCAAGCTCGGAGGGACGGAGGCCAGCTGGGGGTGGGACTGGGCTTGGAGCGCAGGCCGTGACTGCTGGGGCTGTTGCTGCTGCTGCTGTTGCTGCTGTTGGATCACAAACTGGGGCTGCAGGTGCTTTGAGGACGGCTGTGAGAGGAGCTGGTGCGGCTGGAGCTGAGCATAGGCTGCAGGGGGAAAGACCAGGTTAGGTGACATGGGTGGACCTCATCTGCTATGTCCCCCAACTGTGCCCCCTCCCACATCCACAGAAAGCAGGCTTCCCCAACTCAATGTTCCTTGTTTTCATTTCTTTCATCTTTCACTTAGAGCCTGGCCGATCGTTGCCATGGCCCAACTTTCTCTCCATTTTCTTGCTTTCTTCCTATGCTAAAACACTGGGCCCTTGGCTGTCCTTCAAAGCCCAGTGCAAAACTCACCTCCTCTGTGAAGCCTTCTTTGATCACTCCAGCTGTGAGAAACACTGGATTCTATAGTGTGCCATGTTCTCTCTCTCCTCCATGCCCTCCACTCACTTTTCTCTGTGCCTATAAGAAGTGCAGCCTTCCATTGCCCAGCCCAGCTCTGTATGGCTAGTTCCTAGTCCCTCTCTGGCTCTGCTCAGGCGAGGCCTCCTCCAGGAAGCGCCAGTGGCACACAGTGGTCCTCAGACTCTGGCAGGAGGCAGATGAGGGCTGGACTACCAGTTCCTTCTGTTACGTACTGTGGGACCTTGGGCTAGCTGCTTAACCACTCCAGGCCTCAGCTCCCTTGTCTAAAAATGGGAAATAAAAATAGTTCCTGCCCAGAAAGTTGTTGAAAGGATGAAATAAGAAAAAACTGTGCAAATAAAATGAGAACAAATGACATAATGTGTGTAGCACAGTGCCTGGAACACAGTCATGTTCAGTCATTTCTAGCCATAATTAAAATTATTATTTCAGTCTTGGTTTATGTTCTCAAAGTATCCTGGGCTTACCTGTATCATCACAATGTGTATCGCAGTGGGGTATAACTGTTCCTTAGCCATCTTTCCTTCCAGATCATGGACCTCTTGTGGTCAGAAACTACCATGTATCTCTTTATCCAGAACCTCACATAGTGCCTGGCATTAGATGCATACTAAGTAAATAAACTTATTGTCCTGAACTGGAATTCATTTGTTGCCATTTGCTGCTAGCCTTTTCTTCTTCCATTCTAACAGGCTGACTCTTTGAAGTGAGGATTCTTGTACTTTTTGGTAATCCTTTCAGTGTCTGGCTCATGCATTGTATACAGTAGGGACTCAGGAAACTCAGCTCAGAGACTGATTGTCCTCACACTAGTCACTCTCTGTCTAGTGGCATCCAGGCCAGCTTAGCATGAGGGCAGCTCAGCTGAGTCTGTCCTGCCTGACAGTGGCCCTCCAAAGAGACTCCACAGCTGGAGAGCCGGCCCAGAGAGGCTGTGCCATGCAAATGCACATAGGCCAAGGCTGGAAGCTCATAAATGGATTTTTACAACCAAAGGCTCCCAGCCAATGAGGATAAAGGCAAATTCTGGGTCCCCAGCTAAAATTTTAAAAGGATCATGTGACACTTACAGGTGCAAAGTAAGCAGATTTCAAACTGAGTTAGGGGAGGTACCTTCTTTCTTGAATTTTGTCTGTTTATATGCAAGTTTCCAACTACCTCAGCCCAACATGGAGTTCCAAGCAGACTGCCAACAGGAATGGAATGGAAAGGACAGAAACAAGAGGTGTTAAGGAAAAACAAAGTGGTCCTTGGTTGATGACTGCTGTAGGCAGAGAAGGAGGGAATATGGATGGTCCGCAAGGCTAGAGTCTGGATGACAGTGCATGATGGAAGAGGGAAACTCCACAAGGTTTTGAGAGAAATGTGTTGGGTTTGAGGTGAAACGTCCAAATGGAAGTGGCCAGCAGGCATTTGGTGGTTATAAGTTGCCCCTGACCCCAACCCAAGCCTTGTCTCCTAATTCCACGTTGCAAAGCTCAAAACTTAGCAATCAGACAAAGATCGTTCATCAGGGAAACTTAACCATCAGGACTTTTTAAGACGACTGTCGATAAGGCACCTGAGAGATACTGCAGATGCCATGCAGCCCTGTCAGGATCCAGCAGCCAAAAAGATCTGCAGAATGATGGGCAGATCTTTTTTAATCATCATTTTGTATTCTCCCTTAATACAAAATCATTCCTGCCCAGGAGCAGAGTCACTCTGGGGGCTGCCCCTCTGCGGTGAGAGCTGGAGATGGCGCAGCTCAGAGAGGCTAAGAGGATCAGCAGCGTGTCCACTACTCGCTGGCTGTGTGCCTGAGACAGGTCCTCTCCCTTCTCAGGGCTTCAGAGTTTTTTCTGTGAAACAAGAGGTTTGGGCTAGCTGAGCACACAAGTCTCCTCCAGCTCTACAATTTGATAGGGATGACCAACATAGGAAAATAGCTTAAAATTCAGGATTTATCAGGTGGATAAAAGAAGGTTAGAGAGGAAAAAGGTTCTAGATCTATGGAGCATAAAGAGTATAGCGAGGACCTTACACATTTGTTTACCAGGATCATGAAAGGCAACTGCCGGCCTCTTGGCCCTCTCTCCCTGTGCCTCCCCCTCTATCCCACTCTCTCCCTCACCCCGTGCTGCTTGTGGAAAACCGAAGGCAATTGTTTTAGAACAAATGATGCCAGTATATGCCAAGGCCGGGAACAAAGCTCATAGAAACTTAGATAAGTTCATAGATCAAAGACCCCAAGGTATTTTGGGGGGAGTGAACATCCTTAACTATTTGACGCTAATAAAAAGCAAAGACCATGATTTAAGTCCAGCATTACCCTGGGTCAAAAGTCCTTTCATTTAAAGTATTGCAATAACTTTCTAATCGGTTTTTCTGATTCCAGTTTCTTCTCTCTGTAATCTACCTTATAGAAAGATTGCAAATTAATCTTCCTAGCGCACAGATCTGATCTCTGATTAAAAGCCATCAGGGACTCTCCCTCGTCTGTGGTTGTCTAAAGCCCCTGGCATTCAAGATCTTTTTTACAACATAAACTAACCTTTTAATTTTTATTATTTCTTTGATCCAAGCAATCTATACTGTTCACTGTTCCCTGTATGGAATTTATGCCTTGTCTCGTACTGTCTAGAGTGCCACAAATCGAAGCCTTGTCATCCTTTCCCTGCCCTTACAGCCCGCAGGACTCTTCCTTCGCTGAGCTGCTCCAAGGTCTCTGCTCTGCACTGCCCTCAGAGATGCAACGTTTCCAGCAGTCGTGTGTGGGCTGTAGTGTCAGAATGCTTGGATCTGAATCCTGGCTCTGCCCCTTGCCAGCACTGGGATGCTGGACATGTTGCTTGACCCTCTCCACCTCTGTGTTATCATCTTTAGAATGGTGGTAATGGTGACACTTCTGTCATAGTTATTTCAGTAAATGACTTATCTCCTTTAAGAGGCAGAATTTATGTGATTCATTTGTTTCCTCCAAAGTACTGTTCAATCAGTATTGCTGAATGAATGAATGACAGTATAGTGGGACTCCAGCTTGTTTGTCTCGCAAAACTTTTCTTCTTCAGAGCCAGAGCGTGGACGAGATGGGTGCAACCCCGCAGCCCATTTTCGTTTTATCTGCATTCTGGTTTATTGAAGACCTTTCTCCTGTTCAACCTCTGCTCTAACCTTCAACCTGCAGTAACCTTCAACCACTCTGATGGCTCTGCTCCTTGTCCATCAAACATCACATCCCCTGGTGCCTTTCTGGCTTCGACTTCAGTGCTTCCATTTTCTGGAATGCCCTCCTTCTGCTTCACTGACCTAAGGCAGAAGCTTCTTTGGCCCAGGCTCAGCTCTTGCTTTCTCCTTCTTTGCCTTAACCCTCAATTATGAGTTTTCCCTCAGAATTCCTGAACGCTTTTACTGTTTGTTTGATTTATTTGTGATTTAACATGTGCTATCTTGTATATGTATTTCATTGATTCTTAAAAATTGATTCTTATCCCCCTCCCCCCACCCCATTTTAACATCTTTTGACTTGGGTTGTATATTACAGTTGATGATGTTGGCTTAATTGTAGTGCTTTTCTTCCTTAGAGTTAAAAGAATAATGGTTTATCTTACAATCAGTGGTGTCTTACAGGAAACGAAAAGGAATATTTTTATTCATTTGTGTGATTATTTCCTATCTATCCAACCAAACTATGTGCTTTATGAGTCAAAGACACGTCTTATGTTTCTTTTTTTAAAAAATTTCAAAGATGCGCTTTAATTTATCTGGAAGGTTTTTATGTCTCTTGTACCTTCCACATTGTCCAACATAATACTCAACATGCTTGTAGATGCTTAGCGAGTGTCTGCTGCTGATCATGGTAAGATCAATGACTTCTTCTCCCTCGCCCATGCCCTCCCAGCTCAGTTTGGGGTGGTGAAGGAGGGCATTTCCCACTGAAGCCATGAGACCAGAGGAGGCCATGTCCTCTTCCCAAAGCTAGGAAGGGGCATATCAGTTTATGCAATATAAATGCACAGAAATCTCTCTGGATCTTTCTTGTTTTTTCCTAAGGTCTAGTAGCCTCATTTCTCCCCTGCACCCATTTTGGCTCCCCCATCCCCCACTGCTGGAAAGTTCATTGCTTCTAAGGAACAAAGGGTTGGTTCCATGGGACCTCAACCACAGCTTTGGAAGGCCTCATCAGCCCTTTCTGTTAACGGAGCAGGGAGGGGCAGGCCTAGGGCCTCCACAAATTCCTGCCCAGCTAAAAAGAGGGACTCTAGGCAAAGCTCATCCTCCCATCTGGTGCTCTAACCTTGAACAGCCTCCTTAAAATCTGAAGAGGCCAATTCACTGCTCCCCAAACTGTTGGTTGTTAGCAACAAGAGGATTAAAGTCCCCCAGGCAGGAGGGCTGACTATGAGGAATTACTGGCACGCCCCCTTCACTGCATCCACTGTCAGAACGCATCAATGGATCTCTATTGATCTCAGGCCCTGGAGTATACAGGAAACAGCTCACTGTCCCAGAAATGCTGGGACTCTTGTCCCAAAGGACATGGGAGCTGCAAGCATCCCAGTTATAGTTGCAGGCCTGCTTATAAACTTGTTTTTCTAGGAGTCTGCAATAATTTACTCGAGTTTAGAGTTACCTGGACCATGGGCGAGGAGAGATGCCTGTGAGAGAGGAATGGCATAACTTGTTACTACCCTCTACTCTTCAAGGTTTAGAAAGTTAGGTGAGGAGATACTTCCAACCATTCATTCACTCAGCAAACATTACTAAGAACCTACTACAGACCAAGGACTATGTTTGTTGCTGGCTGAAACATGGTCCCTGGAGTAGATTACAGTTCAGTAAAAGAGATAGCTGTAAACATACTCTTGGCATAACTTGGTAAATGTTATGATGGGAGATGAGCACAGAATACTGAGAACACAGAAAAGGGGATTCAGTTTGGGAAGGAGAGCAGAGAAGGCTTCCCAGAGAAAGATTCCGAGTTAGGAAGACGACAAAAGGAACACGTGGAAAGACTTAAAGGCACAAAATACCGTGGTGCATTCAGGGACCCAGAGGGCGTCCTGCACCGCTGACCCAGGGCATCTATGGGACAGGGGCCGGACGAGGAGGCAGTTTTAGGTTGGGTCTGAATTATGCTCACACCCTCAAGAGGCTGCTCTCTCCAAGCTGTCTCATGTGATCAGGCTTCAGAGAGTAACTGAGACGAAGGTTGACTGTAGAGGTCAGAGTCCCACATGCACATAAATAGATAAGGAAGCTCCTTTTAGGAAAACCTAAAGCCACAGCCACATGAATTTTCCATGATGCAGTCCCTCTGGGCTGAGGGCTAGGAGGAACAGGAGAGGGGAAGTAGAGCTAAAGGAAGTTTCCCTGGAAGAGGAAACTAGATTATAAAAACAGGGCTGCCAATGCAGGGGGACTCTATGGTGGTCTGTCTACGCCTTAATGTCTTTAGGCCTGCTCTGCAGCCACCTGGCAAAACCACCAAATATCCTCTGTGAGCAGGAGTTCTTATAAGGCAGCTTGGAGCACTAAAAAAGAAACTACCCCACTCTTGGCAGAGGGATGAGAATGCAGCATAAGTGGCTAATGACATGGGTTTTAGAGTCAGATCTGGTTTGAATCTTGGTTCTGCAACCTATAAGCTGGGCAACCTCAGACAAATTGCTCAACCTCTCTGAATCTTGATTTCCTGTTAGGTAAATGGTGATTCATACTACATAGAGTGGTTGTTAGTATCAAATGGAATATTATGTTTAAACCACAAAGAGATTCACTGACTTTGTTCATACCTGGTGGATACTCAATAAATGGTAGCTGTTCCTAAAATACTACCTGCTATCTGTATGTTGCTTTGAACTTCTCAAAGCATTTTTATAATTTGAATCTTATTTATTCCTTACAATAAGCCTCTGAGGCAAATGGGCAGTGTTCCCATTTTACAAGCAAGAACTGAGAGTAGTTTCCAAGTGAATTCTACAATGCAGTAGGTTAAGGGAAAATCAACTTTATTTGACAGATGAGGCTTGGCACCTAGTAGATAACAAATGCTCAAAAACACTGATGGGCGAGTGAATGATATAAGTCAGTAAGCACAGATTAGAACGGCAAGCCTTGGAGCATTAGCTGGAGGCTGCTAAGAACTTTGGAGGTACTCTTGAAGGGATGGACAACGAAAGGGGAGTGTTACGCCAGAAGGTGGGGAGGTAAAAGATATGTGACAGGTCAAGTTCACCACAAAGGGTAGGACTGGGGAGAAGAGGCAGAGACCTGTGTGAGGAAGCCATGAGCAATTAGAGTGGTTTGATGGGGGATGTGGGGAGGCCCCCTACAGAGTCAGAGGCAGTCTATCAGAAGTCATTAACGTGCTATTTACTGAGTTCCTCCTGTAGACTAGGCATTGCAACTGATAAAGTAGGAAATAGAGACACAGTGAAGGTTTCTAAACAAGAAAGAAGTAACAGTCTCTAGGAAGATGATTCTAGTGGCTGTAAGTAGGATGTCCTAGCCATCCGTTAAGCCTGGTGCAGTCAGCAGGCCTTGAGCTAGGCAGGGGGCCAGCCCAGAGGAAGTAGTATCCTCAGAACCTGGTGACAGGCTGGGCGGCGACGGCGGGGGATAAGGAGGGAAGGGGACTAACATCCGTCATGAGCCTACTCTGTGCTGGCCACCTTGGCAGGCCACCTCATTTGTCTTTACAGCCTGTGGTAAATATAATCACCTTTGTTTTATAGATGAGGAAATTGAGGTTTACAAGAGATTAGGTAACTTGATGATGGTCATAAAACTCGTAAGTGATGAAGCTGGTGTCTGAAACCAGGTCTAACTCCAAATCCTAAGCTTTTCCCATAATAACACTCTGCCTCCCTGATGAAGGGGAACCAAGTCAAAACACCCCTGAGATTGTGAGCCAGGGTCCAGGAACACCTCACGATTGTGGGCAGCGGTCACGAACTAGGAAAGAGGGCCTTTGCATAGAAGATGACTTCCAGGTTTTTGTTTTTCTTCTGTTTATGAATTCTCCAAATTTTAAAAATGTGTTTGCAGGTGGGGTGACGTCCAAGGGGGAATATCCTGTAGACAGCTGGAAAATCTGTGGGGAGAGGGGATGAGGACAGGGAGGGACGCACACAGAGAAGTCCTCTGCGGACTGGCGGTACGTGTCTGAAGCATAAGAGGAGACAAGCTCCTCTAGGGGGTAAGTGTTGGAGTAAAACCAAGGGGGAAGGGACTGAGTCTTCTGGGAGTCCCACAGCTAATGGCACTGGGGCAAGGGACAAGGAAGGAGGACCAGGTACCACCTACACACACACACGGTCACATGTACACACGGCCCCTCTGGGTGTAGGTGCTTCCCAGTGCCAGCTGAGATGATCTGCCTTCTGCTCCATTCTTGAAACTCACTCATTTGTCAAGGCGCAACTCAAATTTCCACAACCCTTATTAGAATCTAAACTTGTTCATCTTGTAACTCCCATATGGTTAGCTTTACGTTTGGCACATAATAGGTGATAAATGAATATTTGTTGAGGTAGACTGAACAGTTAAAGAGAGAAAAGCTTGGGGATGACAATTATTCTTTCTGAGCCATGGCCTCTTCGTTTGTGAGATGGACTAATCATTGTTAAGATTAAGGGAGATATGTAGGTAAGGGATTTAGCACAGTGCCTGGAGTATGGTTGTTCATTAACTGGTAATTATTATTATTAGTTGGCAGCGACCATGGAAGTAATATAACAGGAGCAAAGGGTGAAGAATTTCAGGAAAGAAGGAACGCTCAACAGTTCCACGGCCCTTTGTGTATCTCAGCTGGACTTCTCTCTCTCACACACACACGTGTGTGTGCACATGGGCACGTGCACACGTGTGCACCCATGGTGAGGGGTGTTAAAATATAAAACTCCTCCACGGATATCCTCTGGATTTTTTTCCCCTAATATGAAGATGAGATTCTTAGTAATCTAAATTTGGTCTGACAGTGTATAGTTGAAATGACCCTCAGAACCTGGTGACAGGCTGGGCAGCAATGGGGGTAGATAAGGAGGGAAGGGGACTAACATCCGTCATGAGCATGATTTAACATCAAAATTGTTGGGAATTTTGATTCCAGCTAGAAAACAGGCCCACCTGTATGTTTTGGTTTTTATTGGATCCTCTAAGTAGAAGTGTGTCTACCCCACAGTTTGGCAGCTGCTTTGGGAGGGAGATACGGTACCCGAGAGTTCTAGAATCAGCGAGCATCACACTGCCCAGCCTGTCCCAGACAGAAATCACTACTCCCGGACACAACACCCGCTCTGTGATAAAACAAAGCTGCTATGTGCAGACCTTCCCATGGAGAATTCTCTCCCCTGCGATGAGACCTGCGGAGGGATGAGGAGACAGAACAAGGACCTGGCATCCGGAGCACGATTGTGTAAAGAGGCCCTGGGATTTTCAATGACCTGACGGTTCCCTTTTATCAGCATCTCCCTCCCGGTCAGCAACTTTCTCCTCACCTTTGGGCCTGAGTGTGCACCCAAGGCCCCAAGTTTATCCACTAGAATGAGGACTCCGAGAACCAAGCCTCCCATCGGGAACTGTGGCCCAGCTCCCTTAGGACTCGGCTTCCCTGAAGGCCAGGCCCAGGGGCCCTTGCCACCTGCCGCTCTTCTGCCCTCCCTTGTTCAGTCCTCATATCACTGAGAAGCCCAACCTCTTAGGCTCTGCTCTCCGCCCCTAACTCCCCTCCCCCACCTACCAACCCACCCCTTTTCAGGGCATAAGGGACCTTTTCTATCTGCAGAGCCTAAAGAAACCGGTTGCCAAGGTGACAGGAGCAGGAACAGCAGGGAGCTTGCCATGGGGGAGGGGCTTTGCCCCCAAACAGCTGTCAGTGGGAGCAGTCCCAGCTGGGATTAGAGCGTTTGCCTGCTCTAGGAGTAGAGCCCCCATCCCAGGAGGACACATTCCTCTCCGCTTTACCCCCCACTGCCCCCTCCCACCCCCAAGTCTCCACTGGTTACTTTCCCTGGGGGCAACCAGCCAGCCAGCTCAAAAAAGCTCCAATAACAAACAAAAAAATGCTCTGGCCCCATACACACAGACAGACAGACAGACACACACACACATACACACACACACACACACACACACACACACACACACGCATGCGCGCCCGCTCTAATCCCTCAGTTCATTCACAGTGGGTTGCCTGGGCAGGAGGCCACAAGTTACCTCTGCCTGGGGAACTGTGGAGCACAGGGCAGGTGCTGCTCCAGGCTGCCCCCCAGCAGGTCATAGGGATTATTTCAGTCTTTTTTTGTTCCAGAGGCCCTGAGAGGATCTGCAGCATCCTAAACCTTCCTCTGCCTCCCATTTGGGAGGGGGGCTGGGGAGTGGAACCACACGGTTAACAGAAAGGAACGAGTGGCAGAGGAAAGGGAGAATAGCAGGGGATGGTGGGAGGCAAGACCAGTGCAAAGCCTACTGGTCTGTGTCTCTGGGGAGAGGGTCTTTGTGGTCGGCAGCTCACAGCTGCTCCACAGCAAGTTCTGTGGAACCACGGGTCTCTGCACTGTGTGTAGCCACATACTGTTAGTCCCAGGCCACACCTGGGGCCTTGGACCTCAGCCTGTAACTCACTGGCATTCACCTTTCTCAGGCTCAAGAGAAGAGAGCCCTCCACTAGACTCTGCAAACCCCAGAACCATCTTAGAACCATCAGCTCTTTGAGCTTTCGGTCAGGAAGCCCCAAATTACTGTAAGAATTGAGACAGGCAAATCTAGCTTGATGATTCAGAACACAGGATCTGACTCAGCCAGAGATGGAGTTGGTTCCCAGTTCTGCCACTTAACACTTATGTGACCTTGAGGGACATATGTAGTAAGTTCTTGGGTAACCTCTCTGAGCTTCGGTTTTCTCATCTGTAAAATGGATAAAAACATCTACCTTACAGGGTTCTTTCAAAGGTTGAAAGAGGCGGTGTGCATAAAAGTGCCTAGTGTACTGTCTAGTACACAACAGACGTTTTACCAGCTGTCCAGTTTTCGAGACCCCAAGGTTGCCTGGGAGCCTTAGGAAGAACCAAGAACTGGTCTTTCTTTTGAAGGGTGCTTAGAATCCGGGGGCTGGCTTAGATCTCGGGAGAGGTTACATTTGTGGCCTGGGCAGAAATGGGGTTCTCAGAATGTCCTGAAGCCCTGACGTTGCTCTAGGGTTTGTAGGTTGAATGAGATGGTAGGAAAAATGCTAATTTGGGGTCCTTGCTCTGGTCCAAGCTGTTATCAACTCACTGTAAGATCCCCTAGTCTTTCCCCTTCTGAGCCTCAGTTTCCTTCTCCATAAGAGGAAGAGGCTGGACCAATCTCTGGAGAAAGCGATGCGTGGAGACGCAGGGCAGTGAGGCCCCTGCAGGGAGGTACCTTCCTCAGCTCAGTTGTGACCACTGCAAGCCAAGAGACTAACCCTCTGTCCTTGAAACCTCAAAAAGGCAAATAAAGGACTTTAATTCAGATTCTTCCCAGCTCACTGTCATAACACTTGACTTGTGCTTTCCTCTGTCCGTCTCGAATACCTTCCCCTACTTTGTCTCTTGGGTAAACCACTCATACTTGAAGGCTTGTGCCATTTCCTCTGAGGAACGGCATCTCTGACTCATCCTGCCTGGCACCGAGATGACCATCTGTGTCTTAACTGACCTCGTACTTACTCTTATAATAGAATTTATGAAATTGAATGGCTTTGCTTATCTATCTGGCTCCCTCCTTTTGACTGCACACTCCTTTGGGTAAGGAATCATATTTTGAGCATCTTGGTTAACCCACAGTAGGTTCTCCAGAAAAAAAATGCAGGTTAGATCGGATGGTGATGTGATGTGGACGAGGACAGGGGTTAGCAGTTGTCTCAGGGATGTGACCAGGGTGGTTCTCTCTTTAACGCAAAGCCACGTGGTCCACCACTACATTTATTGCTGTGCTACAACAGCTTGGTCTTGTTCCCTAGACCGATAAGTCTGGCTTGTAGGGCTCTTGGCAGATGTTCTCATTAAAGATTGCCACATTAGGCAGCGCTGGGAGAATTTTAGCTGGCAGAGAAAGCAGTCTAGTCCCAGGGAATACTGATTCATCTCCTTCACAGAACTTGCCTCACAAGTAATCTGCTGGATAATTTTTTTAATCTGCTAGATTTATTCTCAAGTGTTGTCCTCACTGGCAAGCCTTTCTTGGCTCCTCTCCCCAGGACTGGATAGTGCCTCTGTGTTCCTACAGTGCTCAGAGCTCACATAGACTACAAAACTTATCACACTGTACTGCATTAGACTTGTCTGTCTCTCCAGACTGTGCCCTCCTTAGATGGCAAGGCCCAAGTCTTATTTTTCTCTGCATGCCCAGAACTGGCAACTATTAGTCAACAAATGTCTGTTGAATGATGAGAAAATAAACTTCCCATTTCCCCATCTCCCTGTGTGGTTCTTACATGCCTCCAGCTAGCCCTGGTCCTTTTTGCTCCATCTTAGAGAATTTCAAAATAGTCCAACTGCCAACCTCCACTCACTCAGGTTAAGAGCTATGATGTGTACTCTGAGAATCGCTACTGTGCTCATTTATTCCAACTGATGTGGCTGCCTTCTTTAAAGCTAGGCTAGGAGCAGGAAACAGAATCAGGAGCTGACGAACATCTCAAGATTGGAAGAGGGGAGAGAGAGACACGTGGCTGGTATCTGAGCACATCGGTGGGAACAAGGAAAGTGTGCAAGTTTTCCCCTGACCCACAGTCCTCCTGAGTTTTCTGGGATAGGATCCTTCTTCCTGGAGCCCTTACCTGGTGCAATGAGCGGGTGGGGAGCCACAGCAGGCACCATCCGGCTGAGCCCAGCCCGGCCCTCCATGCTCCCCGGCACACTGCTGTTGCCATCTCCTTTCTTGAGTGGCTCCATCACACTGTCAGCTATGCCAGGCTTGGCACCTGCGGGGGAACCCTGAGCAGTGTTTCTGCCCTGTGATGGGGTAGGCAGAGGCTGGCTACCGCCTGGCGTGGGTTTCAGAGCCAAGCTGGGCAGGACAGGCTGAGTGGGGGTAGGGCCCGAGGCTGCGGCAGCTGGTGTCTGCTGTGTTCGGAGGGTCAAGTTCTGTACCTGGAAAAGAGGGGTCTATAGGAGTCCAGAGAATGTGGGTGGGAGTAATGCCAACACACAACACACAACTAAGATAGAGGAGTCAGGGATGGATTCAGGGATGGCTGAACAGGACAGTGGATTATAAAATCAGAGAGAGACAGAATGAGTTAGGGGCTGAAAGAGGAACCAGGAATAGGACAGTTTCTAAAGGGGACAAGAAAGAGCACTAGTGATTGGATCTATCAGCAGAAGAATTGGAATTCTGAGAAGAGATGACTGCCCAGGCTAGGGCAGGCCCAGGCAGGGAGGCCAGGCTCTCTCCTTTCTGTTACCTCCCCTCCTCCCCCAAACCATCAGGAAGGGATGCATACCACTTAGACAGACTTCCCACATACAGTGGGCCCTGGGGCTTCCCACACCGGAAAAGGCGAGGGAAAAAGTGAAAGCTAATTGACCAGTAAGATCACCAGGCAAAGGATTATCTTGTCTTCTGAGTAAGGTTTACACCAGGATCAGCATGCTCATTCAACCTAGTCCCTGGTGCCCTCTGCTGGACACACAGAGGCTGTGCCAGACTTGGCATCTGACAAATCTGATCATCTTGCTATCAAGTGCATTCTGCAGCTGGGGACGGAGGAGACGGGAGTGGGAGGGTGGTCCTCTCTCCTGCTGCCCAGAGACTCTTTACAGCCACAGCAGTGTCTGTGTGCTTCCAGCAGAAGGTGGGGACCCAGGATTCATCTTTGCTCCCTCTTCCATGCCATTTTTCCTGAGTCCTAGATGTGCTAGCATGTGTAACCAGAGTGGGACTGTCCACTTAAAAAGCAACGACAATGACACAAGTTATATTGGGGAGGGTATAAGGTACAAAGGAGCAACGACCACACATTGTTGGCCATCATGCTTGGGTCAGCACACTGCTCTCTGACTGCTGACCTGTGAAACAGAGTCACGGGTGGCTGAGGCCTTCTCAATGGGGAATGAAGGAGCAAGTCTGGGAGCACTGGGATGTCCTGTCTCCCACTTGCTTTCCTAGAAGATCCCAACCTTTCCAAAGATTCAAAGCTCCTCCAGCCTTGGGCCCATACCCAGTATCAGTACCCCGCTCCAGGGCGCCCACCCCCTTGCCCTCCCACAAGCATGGAATCCTCACCTGGGCAGGGGTGGGGGGCCGGGCGGGGGAGCCAGTGCCGAGCTCAGGCTGCACAGTAGCGACGGTGGCCGTGGGCGTGAAGATGAGCTGAGGGGACAAAGGAACAGTGCCGCCTAGGCTCCTAGCTACCTGCACCAGGTTACCTGGCTGGGCCTGGAATCACAGGAAACGAGGCGCCGTTTACCTGCCCAACGTGGGCTCAGCCACAGGACAGGACATTTTAGCCAGGGAGCAGACACAGGGAAACAGGGAGGCAAGAAAGGGAAGGAGTCCGGAAGGATCGCCTGCAAGTCCCAAGAGGCTTGTGGTGTCCTGACCTAGGCTGGGCAGTGAGGGGGTGGTGGGGGAGAGCTATTGAGGGGCTGCACCCAGGTTAGGTTTACTCCAGAAGCCTCTGCGAGGAGCTCATCCTAGAGGGGACCAACATTCACAGGACATCTTAAAGTCACTCTCTCGGCAGCATCTCAGGGAGCAGGGACCTGGGCTGAGACAGATGCCCTGGGACCATTTTCTAGGTCTAACCACTCCTGCCTCCAGGTCTGGGTCAGAACAGGACTTTCCTCTGGAAGGGGTCAAATTAGATGTATTCTTTGGTCATTTTTCAGTCAAATTGTGATTCGGTGTGTGTGTGGGTGTACAGAGACAACAGTGGTAGAGGAACCAGAGCACCTAGAGCTGTGCTCGTGTCTGCATCTCCTTCCGTGGGCTGCAGGCTGCGGGATGGTCTCAGTGTAACATGTGCACCCCTGTGGGTCTAGCCTGGCGGCAGTGTGGACATGCTGGTGTCTGACAGCATGCTTTCCCCAGAATTCTGTGATGCGCCCATGCTCGCTCCCCTGGGCATGTGCGCCCTGCTTTGAGAGGGAGGCAGACAGGCTACAGAACTCAGTTGGGGCTATTGAGTAGGACAAGGGGGTGAGTAAACTGAAGACAAAGGCAAGTTTGGACAGTGTCACAAGGTGGCTGTCTGCTTTGCTAGAGAAGTGGGGTCTAATCCATACTCTGTCTAAGAGGCTACTCCCTGGGATCGGAGCTGCATCTCAAACAGTGAACTCAGAGTCAAGGATGGAAGTGCTTGAGCAAGACCACTGAAGCTCCAAGTGTCACATTCCGGCCACAGGAGCAAAGCGAGGGGCAGGACTGTATTGTCTTCAGGAGAGTGTGTCAAGAAGCTGAAGCAAGAAATCTTCAGAATGGGAGACCTGAGATGGGACTCCCAGCGATCTAAGCTGGGATCCAGCAGAGCTAGATGTCATTGCCTCCTAGGGAGTAGCCTGCTCTTCTCCCAGGAAATTCTTCTGAACCTTAGGAAACTTTTGGGTTCCTAAGGACCTCTGCACCCCTTAGGGATAGGTGTAAAGGAGAGATTCTAGGTATGCGTGTCCAGGGCTGGTGCCGTCCTGAGTACATTCAGTCCGAACAACCCCACCTGATTAAGGGGTGACAGGGTGTCCTGATTAGAATGGGGCCCAGCTGGGAGGGCAGTGGAGGCAGCAGCATGTCCTCAAGCTGGCTGCCACCTTCACCACCTGGGCTGGAAGGCAACTTTGGCTCTTGAGCTAGTGGTGGCCAGTCCCTGCTGGGACTGTCACAGTGGGTAAGACCCCATTTCTGTAGAGTGCATGGAGGTCTGTGTGTTTGCTTATCTTATGCGTCTGAGTGTATAGATCGTCTGGGCATGGACCCCTGCATTTTTTACCCTAATTGATTTTGGGCAGTGGTTTCTGATAAGAAGAGGACAATTGGGGAAGGAAAGGATGCATCATGGGTAACTTCCTCTATTGCAGCCTGGAACCCCGCCCGTCCTTGAGTCATTGAGCCTATACCAAAGCTCCCACTCAGCCCTCTAGGCCCCCCTTCTTTATTCCGCTCCTGATCTCCTGTTAACTGTCCCCTAGGCCGTCTTGCCCACCCTTCTCTAATCACCACCCTTCTCCAATCTCCCAGCTCCCAACTTCTCTGCCTCTGTCCTCTCAGCCCACCAGAGCTGTGGCCCAGGCTGGGTACTCACCATCTGTGCCCTTAGATACATCTGTGCTTGGCTTGCAGTCAGGGCCGGAGAAGACGTGTTGCCCAAGAGCACAGCCTGCTGGGTGATGCCGGAGGCTGCTGCTGAGTTGACGCTCTGAGCCCGGTTGATGAGCTGGGCTGCTGCTGGGGAGGCCGCCAGATTGATCTGATGAGAGAGACACGCATAGTAGGAAACAGGAAGTTCTGCTAGTTAACTCTGTGCCTCCCATCCCTTTCTTTCTCTCCGTCTCTTCTGTTCCTTGGTCTATTTAGCCTTCTTTAGGACCATCTCTGGTCCTTGGGCCCTGGATCTTCCCCCAGTGCTGCCCCATCTCTGGCTACCTGCAGAGCTGAGGGAAGACCCAGTGGGGAGAGAACTGAGCTGTGACAGAGAGCCTCGACATTGGAAAGATGACAGGGAGTTATTAAAGTGAGGGCTAGAAAGAGGCATGCACTTTTTATTCTGGCAAGAGTAACAGATTCCAGCCACGATTCTACATGGCTAAGGCTTCACTATGACCGGGTCTGGGAGTCCGCGAACATTTTGGGCAAGGAGGAAGGAACTGGTCCCAGAGCTGTGGGCCCTGCCTGCTGCTCACCAACCTACTCACCGAGGACGACGGGGCTGGGGCCTGTGCAGACACATTGCTGCCTGCAGTGCTCCCTTGTCTGTTGGCCACCAGGCTTGCCTAGAAAAGAACAATTCTTATCGCTCGAGTCCCAGATCTCCCCAATCATCCCTCAGGCTCTCAACTTCCAAAGGAAGCACTATAAGAGTCAAACCCCCTTTTTGCATCATCCATGTGACCGCAAGCAAGTGCCTCAGTTTCCTTTTCTGTAAAGTGGGGATAATAACAGTATCTACCTTGCAGGATTGCTGAAAGGTTTACACAAGGCAAAGCGTTTACATATAAGCACTCGAATTTTCAGCTATGATTATTACCAAATGTTTCCAGCTCTCTTCAGCCCTCCATCCACCATGCTCCATCATATTCGCCTCACGGGCCCCATGCAGAGAGTTTTGTACATACTGTCTGATGTCCAGCCCACCCCCCACACCCACCCCAGCTTCTTCTCATCCTTCAAGTGTCAGCTTCAATGTCACTCCAGCAGAGAGGCCTTCCCTGACCACCCAGTCTAAGGTGATCCTCTTGTTGTTCGGCCATAGCAGTCTCTTCTTCTCTTTCACAGTGCTTATCACGATTTAGACATTTAGATATTTTGTTTCCTTGTCTATTTGGGTTTCTGTTTATTTGCTGTCTCCCCACTATGAGCTCTAAGAACACAGGGTCCACAGTATACTTAGTGCCTGACAAACTTTGGTATACAGTAGATGCATAAAATTTTTGTTGAATGAATGAACGAATGAGTTCTTCTCAGCCTCTGATGGCAGCAGGCAAGCTGAATGGGCAATGGCCTTCTCTTGTGGACACCTTAAGCCCTTGGGCCCTTCCCTGTAGTGGGGTGATGTGGTGGAGAAGGGCTCACGCAGTCCTTCTTCCTTGGGCTAGGCGGGCTGAGGGTTCCAGCCACTCCACTCACCAGCTGTGTGACCTTGGGCAAGGTGTTCAACCTCCCAGAGCCTCTTGTCAGCCGTCAAAGGACGCTGATGACAACCATACCTACTTCACAGTAGGTGCTTGTGGGAGGATCCGGTGAGAGGACGCAAGGGAACACCTGTGCAGAGCCTGCTTCTTCTCCCTCTTGCCTCTGCAGCCACCTGGACTCTCGGTGGCATCAGCGGCCTTCCTATAATTCTTACCTGCTGCACAGCCGCCAGGCTCTGGAGCTGGGCGCTGCTGAGGTGCTGCTGCTGCAGCGCTGCGGTCTGCAGCATGAGGTGCTGCTGCTGCGCGGCGTACATCTGCTGCAGGTACTGGGCCGCCGTGCTGGGCTGCCTGTGCAGGGCCTGCTGGATCACCTGAGAGGGCAGGGAGAGGGAAGAGCCGGCGCTATCAGCCGGCCATACCACCTGCCCGCTGTAGACCCGCCCCTTCTGCAACAACGCCTTGTCAGCCCCATCCCTCCCCAACTGCCCAGAGAAGGACACCAGGTCTGTGACCACCACTGTAACCAGTCACCACTCTCCAGGGCGGTGGGGAAGACAGCTGTTGTCTATCTTGCATCTCTCTTCAGTTCATGTCCCCTCTGCTCCTGTGTCAGCTGTCCCTGTGGGGAAAGTCACAGCAGCACACCGCTGCTCTGACCAACTCTCTGGCAGTGGGGGGGCTCAGGAGACAGAGATCCTTTAAGCCTTCAGTGACACTGTGTCCCATGCCAGGCTTGTTTGGCACTCTCCTCCCCCACCATTCTTCAGCCTCAGCTGAGGGTGACTAGAACACGGGAAGGTGACAACAGAGGGAACCAGAGCTCAACAAGGCAGAGAGAAGGAAATGGGTGGGAAGAAAGAGACAAGTTGGAAGGGGGCCTATAGCTTTAGCACACAGCCGGTCAAACTAAAACTTAACCAAGGGCAACACCCTCCTGGCTGGGGCCTCGAGGCAGACTTGGGGCTGCTTCCCAGGGTCTGCCCCTCGCTGCCTGGAAAGTCCTATCAGTCCCTTAGAAGAAGGTCCCCTTAGCCTTGCAGAGCAGCCAATGCCACAGGGACGATGCACTTCTCTTTTATTCTTCCCCTCCCTCTCTCCAGCACTCCCTCGTTGGAGCCACCATCTCCTGTTCCCTGGCCTTATCGCAATTCTCTCTTTCCTGATGGGACTGGCTGAGCCACAGTCTCTAGGAAATGACAAAAGGCTGCTCTTTGATCCTCTCCCACTCTTCACTCCCAACCCCTCAAAGCCTCCTTTCACCCCCAGGAACAAAGATAAGTGAACGCCTTTCCCCCAGCCCTGATATCCCATGTCTCTTCTCCCAAGCCCCAGAGACATTTCTCCTCCCTCCTCTTACCTGGTCACCCTCCTGCCATCTCTTCCCACTTGATGCCCTACACAGGCCCTGGCCAGGCTTTGACCTACTTCCCATCCAACCTCTGCTGAATCCCTGGCCACAGGGCTGCTCCCAACTCTGGGTCCTGCCCCCGGCAAGCGAGCCTCCAGTCTGGCTCTCTCTGTCTTAGCGTGATTTCTAGGGCTGGTGGCTCTAGGACAAAACAACTCTCTGGGCTCAGATTTGCGGTTCTGTGAAAACAGGTTGATATCACAGATTCTCCATGGGCTCTGGGGTCTCCCCAGGTACCCCTACCCCATCCCAACTCTTCCACACACTTTCCTCCATGTACTCCCCCCGCTGCGGGTCTGGTTTTCATGAACTCAGTTCTTTTTATTCCTTGCTCTCCCCAGAATTCTTTCTTCTCACTGCCTTTACCTAGGCCTCTCTATTCTCCTTAGCCTCCTGCAAGTATGTCCCAGCAGTCCAGATAGCAAGAGCAGAAATGCTGTGCCCCCTCCTCACCAGAGGATGCCAATGAGTGGAAACAGGCAGAGCCCCTCGTGGTCCTGCTTGGGTGCAGAACACAACCTTGGGTCAGTCCATTTGCCAGAGCAGAATCCCAATCCCTTTCGCCTAGAGTTGCGATGAGGGGCAGAAGGAGGGCACATCACCATATCAGCTGCTAGAAACTGGAGCTAAAATACTCATGTGCAAAGGGGCCAGAGGAAGAGGCTGGGTTGGGGGTGGGGGTGGCAGGGATGGGTGTGGGGAACAAGGTTTTATTAAGTGTGAGGAAGAGATAACTGGGAGAGGGAAGATTCCAGAGTATCCGATGGTGTCTTCTTTAACTGGATTTGTCAGACCTCTCACTGTCTACTGTGGCTTCTCCTCCAGTCCCTAACCTGGGCTGAGGCCAAAGTAGGATGAGGTCACTTGTCTAGTACACCAGCGCTGTAACAGCAAAGTTACTCAGAGTCAACACTTCTGGGCTGTGGTCTCTCTTTTCTGCCTGTTTTATCCGGGAACTTCAAACAGACATTGCAGTGATTAAGAACACAGGTTTGGGGGAAGAACTAGGTTCAGCTTTTGTCTTGACCTGAATGACCTTGGACAAGTTATTACCTTCTCTGAGCCTCAGTTTTCTCAATTATACAATTGTGCCTAATAACAACCATTCTCACAGCGAGAGGAGAAGATAAATATGCAAAATGCTTTGTACAGTGCAGGGCACATAGCAAATGGCAATACATGGTCACGACTGCATTTTGAGACAGTGTGTAATCACCTGGAAGGCCTCGGGGATGACACTTTGCAAACTGCTGCTTTACGGAAGAAGGTAAAAAGCTACAAAGACAAAGGATTGTTTGGGGTTCTATTTTGGTCCTCCGTCTTTAAGAAACTTAGATTTGTTACAGGGCAATGGTCCTTTAGATGGTGGGTCTAGGCTGTGGAGCAGCAGCTCCCACTCATTTTTCCTGTTTGTTATTTTTACCTGTCTGCCCCTTACATTTTCACATACCTATCCTCCCAAAACAGCACTCTGGGATCTGAATCACCAGGTAAGAAAGGGATTTTCCTGATGTGCTAAGTATTCCCACTCGCCCCAAACTTCCTTGACTGGACTCACCTAGCATCACTTCTCTCTAACTCTGCACAAATATATATCTACCAACACGCCCCCTAATGCCCAGTGTAGATTCAACACTCTTGTTACTCCACAGACCGTGCCAACACATCCTCCTGGCTAGTCCTGTGGATGATTAAAGAATACAAATCCTTAGATCAGGTGGAATCTTACCTGCACGGTCTGCCGATCAGGAATGCCACTGTACACAGAAATCTGGGGTCCAGTGGGGCGGCCACTGCCACCACTGCTGCTATTGCTGCAGCCACTGCTGCTACTGACCCCGCTGGTACTGCTGGTGACACTGGCACTGCTAGATGTGTGGGGGACTGGCAGCTCATTCTCCATGGCCTACAGGGTGGCACAGTCAAGGTGCTCAGATGGCAGAAGAGCAGGCGGATGCTGGGAGGAAAGAGGCAGAAGTGAAATGTTAAACAAATACTTACTAGAGAACGTGTACGTATGCATGAGTTTTCCACCAGCCTGTGAACTGAGGGCTTGAGACATACCTGCCATCAGAAGGACAGGGCCAGGCGTGGTTCACTAGACGAGATTTGAAATCCCCTCTGCCTGATTCTAAAGTCTATGACCTGTTCCTTCTGCTGGAGGAGGTAAAACCAGCAAAGGAGGCAGATTTCCTCTAACGGTCTTACTGGCTCGTAGGGATCCAGTGATCTTAGGGATCATCTCTCACCCCACCCACCTCTTCATCTCTGGGATGGAGACACTGAGCATCAGAGAAGTTATTTGTCCATGTTTATAAAGCTGGTTGGTGAAAGAAACGGAATTAAAAAGCTAGAGAACAGAATGAGAGAAAGAGGCAAATAAGGAGGCAGTAAAATAAACTGAAGTGTTTATTTTGTTTTCAAAGCCAGAAGAGCTTCAAGTATGTTTGGAGTCTCTGTTTTCTTTATCAAGTACTTACTCAGTGCTCTCTGATCTAGCGCTGAGCAGGGCACTGTGTTGAGCAATTTGGTTAAAATGGCAGGTTTCAGACTCAGAAAGACTTGGGTTTCAGTCCTGGCTCTGCCACTTAGTAGCTGGGAAACCTTGGCAAGTCACGATTCTGTGACCTTCTGTCTCAATTTATCAGATGTAAGAGCATATGGGCTGTTGGGAGGACAAAGTAAAATAATGACACGAGGTGCTGAGTACAGTGTCACGCATACACTGAGTGCTCCCTTCACACTGGCTGTTGTTGTGGACAGATTAAAATTGTCCCCAGCCTGGTTCCCAGTGTCCACTTCCAATAGATCAATCCTCTTCCAAGGTATAACTGGCAGAGTCTCCTGGAACCTTCTATCCCAGTCATCAAGGAGTGCCAGAAATTCCTTCAGGGATCATCCTATGACCTGGATTCAGAGCCGGAATTCATGCATCCCCTTGAAGCAATGTGTTTGGAGTGGAGAGGGGCTGGGAAGGAAGGAAGAGGTGGTGGGAAAGGCATACCCAGATCTGAGTTCAAGTTCCTCTCTTTCATCTTTCATGCTATTCCAAAGATCCTCATTTCTATATATAAGTCTTTTCTTCTACCTATTCCTTCCTACATCCTGAAACAACACTGTCATCCCACCTTAGACATTGAATTCTCTGCTTACAGCCTATACCAATTCAATAAATAAAGAAAATAAAATGACTTTTTCACACTAATGAGAGCACCGATTAGTGCAAAGAACTAAAATAGTCACTAATGTCCTGTTATCTTCCAAAGATAACTGCTGCTCAGTTTGGGGTTGTTGACATTCCTCAGGCTGTCTGCTTCAGACTGGGTGGGTTTCACCTTGAGCTGAAAAAAGTGTGGGTGAAAACTAAATGAGAGGAACATTGAGGGTAAGGAAATCTGAACCGCTTCCCTTTGGCAGTCAGCAAGTTGCAGTTCAGAGGCCTATGGCTCCCAAGGCTGTGTGACAGCCTGCACACGGCGGGCACGACCTGGGTCCTTCAGCAGTGATTTCCCCTCATGTCTGTGTCTGCTTTTACTGCCACAGGGCCAGTCTCTTGTCCATGAGTTCCCCTTGTCCTGAAATGCACTCCGTTCTGGGCCTCACTATGGCTCACTTGTTAAGGATGCTTATGATGATAACGATCATGCAGGAATCAATGAAACAGCAAAATCAACAAGGACTCCCTGTGCTCTGCTCTTGTGAAATCCACCTTATGTTCTAGGGAGGGAAGGGTAGGCTGGACAGAAAGTGGTAGAAGGCATAATTCCTGATCTTGCAGAAACGGACAAACTAGTTGTAGAGATGAGGCTTAATTGAAGTTTTAAGGATCACCAAACGACAAATTAGTAAATGAGAGTTATGTTCAAATATGGAATAGCCCATAGAATCCCAAGGTCTTCTCTTTGTTAAACACTGCGCCTCCCTTTCCCAAAATGCTGACCAGAATTGAGTTTCAGTTCTTGCTTTTCATCCCACCCTAGGAAATCTCAAGCGAAGTACTGGAAATCTCAAGCGAAGTACTGTAAAACAAAGAATAAAATGGGGAAACAGGGCAGCAGCCACAGCAAATTGAGGACAGGGTAGTCTACATCCTGGATGATCAAGCTTCAGCTCTATTTTCTTTTTCTTTTGCAGCAGCAACGGCAGATCTTGTGCACAGTGTATACTCATTCTTTGTTGGGAAATAAAACAAGACAAAATCTTAGAGAGAGCATGGCATTCCTGTATAGAAAAACTGCACAGGCAAGGACAGCAAATGCTCCCCAGGCAGGAGAGAGAGACTTATTTTAACTACATGGGACACAGGCGCAGTGCGATTCCTGAACTCTCTTGCCCACCTGTCTCCTTCCTTCTGCTGCCAAGCATGCCCTTCCCTTCTCTGCTCATTCTCTCATTCTTGGCTTCTGCCCACCGTCCCCCTTGCCCCTGCCTTTGCCATTTCTGTCTTGTTAATTTTGGCCCCAACCCCTGGTTTCCCATTCTTGTAGCTGCCCCCTCATCCCATCCTCTTTCTCCAGTGATCTACAGCTGGCTTCCTTGTGCTGCCCCTCCTCCTGTGTGCTCACACCCACCTTGTGCCTGGCTCTTGACTCTCTCTCTCCTCTCCCCCACCTTCTCTCACTGACCCCCTTGAACACATGCAGGTGCTCCCCTCACTCTCCTCTCTCTCCTGCCCTCCTGCCCTCCTTCGATTGCTCTGGTTTCCTCTAATGAGCTCTCTCTCCCTATTCCTGACCTCTTTGCTCGCTTCCTACACTCCCCACTGGCCCCCTTACCCTTGACTGACCTCACTCTGCATCTGGCTCACTCTGTGATCTCACTTCCTTGCCTCACAAGCTCTAGCTCTCCCTCCTCTCAGTGTGGTCTCCCTCTGCCTGAGCATCTCTCCCCCCAGCCTGATTAGGCAAATCCTCTCTCTCATTCACGTGCGCACACTCTCTTACTCTCTAGATAGAACATGCTCCCTCTCCCTCCCCTCCTCCCCCTCTCTGGCTTGCTCTCCGCTCTGGCTCCTGCTTTGGATAGCTACAGCTGTCTCTCAAGCGTGCTCTCTCTTTGGCTCTTTCTCTGTCACTCATGCAAAGCCCAGAGGAGAGAAGGACAGACTGTTTAGGAGATTAGGGAACATTTCAAAGGAGAAGTAACATTTGAGCTGCCTGAACCCACACTTTCTCTGCTTTCACAGCATAAAGCTGCCCTGTCCCACCTTCTACTCCTCAACCACTTCTAGAACCTTTCCCAATCAACAAGTTCTTAGTTTCCCCACAATCTGAACATCTATTGAGTATCTACCATATGCAGGGTATTCTTGGTAAGTACTGGGAATAGAAAAAAGGTAGAAGACATGAACCCCCAGTTTAAGGTTCTTAACGTTTGGAGGCATATCAGAAATGGTGAAATCTAAGGCCCCTTGCTCCCCACCCTCTCCTACCCCAATGCAGAGAGACATACAAAAATGTGCTTAAAACTATAGAGGTTAATAAATCCTTTGAAGCCTATCCATTAACTCCAGACGAAGAAGCTCTGCTTCTTAGCTATGTAGGGATTGGGTATGAAGTACAAATTTAAAGATTAAAAATAATGTTACCTACCATATGCTGAGGTCCAAATGAGTGACTGAGACAACATTTGCTAGTGTTCAGAAGACTGAGGTGTTAAGGAACGTGTGCAATGTGGTAGATGGAACATGGAGCAGGCCTTATTCTAGGCTTTATGAATGCCAAGACCTATGCTATTGCTGAACAGTTACTGCTGGAAGATGCACAGATCTCAGTCATGCCCTCTGGGCATTCTCTGGTGCCTCAATTTTCCTAGGAGAGGCAACGAGCTAAAGGAGAAAGAGCGTGGATTTAGGAATACGGTAACCCTAGCTTTGGGAATACCAGCTCTACTGTTACTAGTCGTATGGCCTTGGGCAAGACAGTTTACCTCTCTGAGTCTTAGTTTCCTAATCTGCAAAAGTGGGTAATAATAATACCTATTTGGGGGTGGTGGTGGTGGTGGTATATGTGCGTGAGGATGAATCTCTTAGTCTCATTCCACTTTTCTAACCTTATATTCTACAATGTGAATCTACTGCTCTGGTCTGGTGGATCTGCCTTCTTTCTCCCAAACACAACATGGTCAAGATTACCTCTGCTCTTTAATTCTGATGAAGTCAAATTTATCTATTTTTTTCTTTGGTTGCAGCTATATCTAAGAAACTACTGCCTAATCCAAGGTTATGAAGATTTAAACATAGGTTTTCTTCAAAGAGTTTTATAGTTTTAGTTCTTACATTTAGGTCTTGGATCCATTTTGAGTTAAGTTTTGTATATGGTCTGAGGTAGGGGTACAACTTCATTATTTCTTTTTAATTTTTTTATTGTGGTAAAATAAATATAACATAAAACTTACCCACTCACAATGTTATGAAACCATTACCACTATCTATTTCCAGAACTTTTCATCACCCCAAAGAGAAACTCTGTAATCATTCAGCAGCAACTTCACATTACCCTCTCTCCCCCTGGTAACTTCTAATCTACTTTCTGTCTCCGTGAATTTGTCTAGTCTAGATATCTCATGTAAGTGGAATCATACAATATTTGTCATTTTGTGTCTGGCTTATTTCATTTAACATAATGTTTTCAAGGTTCATGTTGTAGCATGTGTCAGAATTTCATTCCTTTTTACGGCTGAAGAATATTCTATTGTATGTGTATACCACATTTTGTTTTATCCATTCATCTATGGGCATTTGGGTTGTTTCCACATTTTGGCCACTGTGAATAATGCTGCAATGAATATTGGTGTACAAGTATCTGTTTGGGTCCTTGCTTTCAATTCTCTTGGGTATATACCTAGGAGTGGAATTGCTGGATCACATGGTAATTCCATTTAGCTTTTTGAGGAACGACCAAACTGTTTTTCCCAACTTTATCCTTTTGCATGTGGATATTCTTGATGTCTCTGCACCATTTGTTGAATTACTTATGTTCTTAGGCCCACACAATTGCCCCACTAAGCTTCTTAGTGTGGCATACGAATCCTCCATGAACTGACCCTGCCTGCCTCCCTGGCCTCATTTTCCACCACTTTTCCACACTATACTCTTGCTGGGCTCAGCATTATTCCAAACAACCTGAAGTTTTGGACGTCTTTCTATTTCCTACTTCTGTGGTTTTACTCATTTACTCATGGCTATTCCCTTCCTCTGAAATGCCTTCCCTCCATTTTTCACTTAACCAACTCCTTAGATCTTCAAGACAACTTGAGTCTCTTCTGTGAAACATTCACTGAATGCACCCTCCTCTAACTCTTCTCTTGCTTCCTTCAAACTAGGTCCTAATATCTTCCTTTAAGCCATCCAGTTAGAAGGCTGCTCCCACAAGACTTTGTGCTTACCTCTCTCTACTAGTACTTATAATGTAATATTACAAGAAATTGATTTGCTTATGTGTCTGTCTTCCCCATTGGACTCTGAACTCCTGGAGAAGAGGGATCATGTCATATTTTCCCATGTATCCCCGGTGTTTCATTCCATAAACGTCTTTGAATAGAATTGCTTGAAATGCATTGCACTCCATCCTACCTCTCATCTGAAAGCTCAGCTTAATTTCTACCTCATTCTGTGGAATTTTCCCCAACTACTACAGAACAGACACCACTGGTGATTTAATTTCAGTACCTTCCATCAATCACGTCTATACTAATACTAGTGATTATTTATTGAGCACCTACTATGTGTCAAGCACTACAGTAGATGCATTTTATATACTCATGACCTCTCTTATGGGGTAGGTATTATTATCCCAATTTTGTCAATGAGGAACTTATCAAAGTAACTTATCTAAGGTCATCACAGAACTAGGATTCAAAACCAGGTCTGACTCCAAAGCCAGAGCTCTTCCCACACTATACCCTCTGAGACTACACCCACAATCTCACCTTGTGCCATTGTTTCAATGACATTGGACAAAATCCATATCAGAGCAAACTAGATTTTTCAGAAGTGGAAAGGAACTGAGATCACTGAATTTAATCCCCTTATTATTAATTAATACCTATTAAATATTTTATACTTACAAAATAACCTCTTTCTCTACATAATGTATACGTAAGGGATAATATGCATGTGTACTCACCAACTGGTTTAAGAAATCAAACATTACCATAATCTGCCTTGTTTTTCCTATGCAAAAACTGAGGCCTGGTCTTTGGGGAAGTGACTCACTCAAGGAGACAGGGCTCCTCTGACTCTCCTGCAGTAGCATGGACATGGAAGGAACAGCAGAAAGCATACTGGACTCATGGTGGTAGGGGTTTACTCAAGTGGAGGGTTGGAGTTTGCCTTGAGGAGAATTCAGAAGCTAGGGTCCTGCCAAATGTTACTTTCTCATTGGTCTCCTAGTGGAAAGGAACTTGGGTTAGAAAGAAGCAGAATTGATTAGGAAGTGTGGACCACTATAGTAGCTTTCAGACTTTTTCTACCATAGTTCCCCTCTTTGAACCCAAGCTTTCAGTGCTCACCCGCACCCACCTTCATTCTGCCTTGAAGCTCTGGTCTGTGGAAGGCAGAGGAGGTGTTCTGAAGTCTCAGCGAGGGCTACTGAGGCGTCTGTGGGCTCTCATTATGCTCCGAACCCTGGGGCCCCACCTTAGAAAATCTGAACCCTTAAATTTTCATAATATCTATCTTTAAGCATTTTATACACCCCTATTCAATTTCCTTTTAATTTCTACTCTTATTCTTCCCTCCTCCTCCTTCTAACTAGTTCCTTATTTCTTCCCTCAGGCCACCCATCCCTGTGGACTCCCACGATGAACCACAGCCAAATCTGATTAATGGCTAACATCCAGAGCTGGAAATCTATCTTGCTCTGGGATCCAGCTCACTGTGTGGTTTTGTGGGAGCCCAAGCTCTGAAGTCAATTCTCCCCTCCCAACTGCAAGGGACCACTGTGAATGATGTGTTGACTGTAACCGGTTGGATAGTGATCTTATTACAGGTCTCTGCTGCCCACAGGGCCTAAGACCAGCAGCTGGAGAAATGCTGATGGTTCTGGCTCCCAGGAGCCACCAAGTCTAGGGAACAGTAGGTCTTTGTCCCCAGGGTCAGGGAAATCCATTTGCTGCGGATTACAGCTGTGACAGCGGTTCCAGGGAAGTAGAGGGGAAAGACACTGAAAACGGAGCTTTCCAAATGGAGCCTAAAGCCCTAGGGGAGGGTGGGGTGGAGTTTTTCCTAATGGAGTCGGAGACTGACAGGAAATGAGAGGTCTAGTCTGCCCCACAAAGGCTGCTGGTATTATCATTCCTGTAGTGGCTCCGCTCCATGTGGAGAGTCTGTTCCTTTGCTACGGCTCTGCCTCTCCTCTTCCGTTGCTTCTCTGTCCGAGGTATAAGTCAATAACAGCAAAGTGCTCAGGCTCTCAAGACTTAGGGGCCAAGGGCAGACCTCCTTACACCTCGAAGCTGCTGCTTTAACATAAGTATCCTGAATTGCACCAGTCTAATTATGCCTCTGACAGCTGTCTGAGGCTACTGATACATTGGAAGCAGTCCAATAGATTCAGTTCAAGCCTCCTCAAAAAGTTCCCCCTCCCTCCCCAATCGTCTGCACACTGCCTTCTTTAGTGTCTCTGGAAACCGAAGTGACTAAATGAAGGCTAACAAAGACAGAAATGAAGGATGAGAAGTGAAAACTGATCATATAGTCCTAGCAATCAAAACAGAATGATTTTATTGAGAAACAGAACCCTATTAATTTAAATTTAAGTGAATAACCTTTTTCTGAAACCTCACTGTTTTCTTCGTAATCTATAAAAGGCAGACTGTACTGAGTGTTTCTATAACAAGCTGATGGGGGTTGGTTGAAGAATATGAAGAGGAAACAGAAGGATGTGATCTCTTGGAAGGAACATACAGGTCAAGGCTCGTTATGCAAATGCTGAGCGTCTGGGGACTGAAACTGAGGCAGCTTTAGTCTCACTGCTCGAAGACAGGGCAACGATACAGCCTGTATCTTCCATGGCAGGGACTGGCACTTTTTCTGCAAAGGGCCAGACAGCTAATATTCTAGGCTTTGCAGGCATATGGTCTCAGCCATGACTACTCGACTCTGCTGAGCAAAAGCAGCCATAGACAAGTCATAAGTGGAGAGTGGTTGTGTTCCAATACAACATTAGTTACAAAAATAGGAGGTGGGCTGGATTTGGCTGTGGCTGTAGTTTACAGGACCCCTGTTCTATGGCAAACCCATTTTTATATATCAGGCACGTGCCTGACAGTGTATTGTAGCACACTGGTTAACAGCATGGGCTTTGGAGTTAGGAAGACCTGGGTTCAAATTCTAACCAGGCCACATACTAGGGGTGTATCCTTGAGCAAGTTACTTCCTCTTTTGGGCCTCAATTTCTTCAGCAATAAAGTAAGATCATGTTTCCCTTACAGTGGTTATATGGATTACATGAGAAGTCCACTGAGGACAATACTCAGCAAATAGTTAGCATGTGATAAATGGCGAGGGTGTAAGCCCGATTTGGAATTTGAAAATGATTACTTTAACCACGGTAAATACAGAAGACCCCATAAGTTATTTTTCATCATTGGTCACAGTCACACTTAAAAATCTCTTTATAAAGAACCATGGTCCATTTTTACCTGTCTAAATTTTTGTCCCAAAGGCTCTTTAGGAACATAGGCTTTAAAGAGAGTCAGTCTATACGGTGATTAAGAACGTGTGCTCTCGAGTCAGACTGCCTGGGCTCAAACGTCAGCTTCCTGGCTGTGTGACTCTGAACAAGTGACAAAACCTCTCTAGGCTTCAGTCTCCTCAACTGTGGAATTGGGGCAATAATACCACGCATAGGGTTGTGGTATTAGATGAGTTAATACAAGTAAAGCAGTTAGAACCATGCCTGGCACTTAGTAAACACTTGTTAGCTTCTATTATTATTATTATTTCTTCTTATTATTATTGACATTATTAAAAGTTCTTCAGTCTTAAGTGCAGGGCTTAAAGAGGGATGCTATGCTACTGGTTTTCCAGAAGACAAATACATGCAAAAACTTGGATCCATTCATTATGTTAAGTTGGTACCTAACTTTAAGACATCTATTTCTTTAATTTCCCAGTGAGCCATTACAGTATATCCATGTCCTTTTTTCTCTTACTTCAAAGAGAATTGCCTGTTATGGGCTGAACTGTGTCCCTCAAAAAAAAATTTTAAGTCCTAACCCTCAATATGTCAGAATGTGACCTCAGTTGGAAATAGGGTCGTTGCAGATGTAACTAGTTAAGATGAGGTCATATTGGAGTAGGGTGGGCCCCTAATCCAATATTATTGGTGTCTTTATAAAAACAATGTCATGTGAAGAGACATATACACACGGAGAAGACAGCCATGTGAAGATGGGGGCAGAGAATGGAGTTATGTTTTCTCAAGCCAAGGAACACCTGGGACCACCAGAATCTAGAAAGAGGCCAGGAAGGATTTCGGAGGGAGCATGGCCCTGCTGACACCTTGATTTCAGACTTCTAGACTCCAGAACTGTGAGACAATACATGTCTGCTGTTTTTAGCCACCCAGTTTGTGGTTCAGACTGGAAACAGAGTAGGTTGGGGTAGGGCAAAAGAAGACTTTATTTCCAGAAAAAAGGATACTTTAATTTCCATCAATTAACCTCAAAGTTAGAAAAATCTTTTTTTTTTGGTATCTGGTGACAGAGTAAATTCTTCTTGCTATGGTTTCAGTCAGTTCTTCCTTGTTGAGTCTTAGTAGAGCTATGCATTCCTGGGATTTGTACATAGAAGTATCAATAGCCATGGCTATAAAAAAGACCTCTATAAAAATCTCTCCGTACTAAGTCTCTCCACAAAGCACGCATGTGCACACACACACACCCCTACCATTTCTAGAGCTTACCCTTTCCTGTCACTCCAGCTCAGCCTTGAATTGGCCTGATGTTGAGTTAAATCATGGCAGGCTAGTCTTTCTGCCCCTGCTACTTCCTGACAAGCATAACCAGGACAGGGATCATGGGAGACAGCCAGGCTTTCAAAATAGTTGTTCAAGGGCAAGGAAATTTATCTATGAATTCTTCACAAGCCTTCTTTGCTCTTCTTCCTCTTGTTCTACCCCTGCAAACTGGGCTCTACCTCAGACCTAGAAGGGGTCCTGTGGGTATCACTTAACTCTTTGCAGCACTTGGCGTCAAGGAGTTTGCTTGCTTTTATGAACACCAGTGTTGAGAGTGCCTTGGAGAAGCAGGGACTATATTGGGGGGCTCTGTTTTCCTGCTACCACTTGAGCATGCTCCCCCAAAGCTTAATCCAAGAGAGTAGCCTTCCTCCCTTAGAGTTTCCCTTTATATACTCTGTGAGGAGATTAGGGAATGGGCTTTATAGACTGATAAACTATAAAGAGATAGATTGCCTGAGATAGAAGTGATGCCTCCTGTCACGAAGACTTTTCTTCCATATGTAAGTGATCTTTTATCCATTAGGAGGCCAGTGGTCTTAGGCCTGGTGCTGGCAAATGATAATTCTTGCTATTTATTGGGTACTTGCTCGGGTACAAGGGCTTTATATGTATGATCTCATTTATTCCTCACAATAACCCTATGATACAGAGATTATTTCTTCATTTTTCCCACAAAAAAATTGAGCTGCACCTCATACACTGCTGGTGGGAATGCAAACTGGTGCAGCCACTATGGAAAACAGTATGGAGATTTCTCAAAAAATTAAAAATAGAAATACCATACAACCCAGCTATCCCACTACTGGGTACTTATCCAAAGAACTTGAAATCAACAATTCAAAGAGACTTATGCACCTCTATGTTCACTGCAGCATTATTCACTACAGCCAAGACATGGAAGCAACCCAAGTGCCCATCGACTGATGAATGGATGAAGAAGACGTGGTATATATACAGTGGAATACTACTCAGCCATAAAAAAAGACAAAATGGTCCCATTTGCAACAACTTGGATGGACCTGGAGGGTATTGTGTTAAGCGAAATAAGTCAGACAGAGAAAGACAAATACTGTATGATTTCACTCATATGTGGAAGAAAAACAAATACATGGTCAAAGAGATTAGATTAGTGGTTACCAGAGGGGAATGGGGTTGGGGGGTGGGCATAAGGGGTAAAGGGGAACATATATATGGTGACTGACAAATAAAAATGTACAACTGAAATTTCACAATGTTATAAACTATTATGACGTCAATTAAAAAAAAAATTGAAGTTCTGAGAGGTCCCATACTTATCTGAGGCCACAGAGCTAGCAAGTAGCAGGTGTAGGATCTGAAACCAGAGTTGCAAGTCCGTGCACAAGAGCAAGAATTACTTGCGTTTACTCCAGTCTAGGCCTCTCTGGGCCAGTGAGTTCTTACGAAGTTAACTTGGCTCCTACTGCCTTCCCTCTGACAGACTGTCTCTCAAGAGTGATCTCAAGCAGGGCGTCTGTCCATGGCAAACCTGTCAACTACAATTTCTGCCTTGTATCCCAGAAATCACACTTGAAGTAATAACTGGGGCATGTCTAACATTTGTAGGCCTTTCCTGTCATAAGTATTTTCAGATATATTATCTTATCTACACATAAGGCTGGTCCTGTTAGCAGTATTTACAAAATCTTTTAAAATTATTTAGTTGAAAAGTAATACAAAACAAAAACAACTGTCCCCAGTCCTTTGGAGAGAAGGGATGAAGGACACTTAACTTTCCTGAATGCCTACTATGTGCAGAGCCCAGCCTCAGGGAGGCAGCATGATTTACAAGACAGAGGAAGAGCTTCCTATTTAGAGATAGCTGTTTTGATTCCTGCCTCTGTCCCAGCTGGGAGACCTTAAGCAGGTTACTTGACCTCCACAGGCCTCAGTTTCCTCATCCATAAACTGTGCCAATGATATAGATTTTTAAGAGTTATTGGGAAAAGCAAATAAGAAAATGCAAGCAAAACACCTAGCACAGTGTGCAGCACAGAACACGCATTTAGTAATTATCAATCTCCCTTTGCCTGCTTAATCCTTCTAGCATTGTAGTAATTACTGATGAGGAAATAGGTTCCGAGAGGTAAAGTATCTTGCCCAAGATCAAAAAGCTATTACGTGGCATAAACCAGAACAGTCTGAATCTAGAGCTCATGTCTCACTTGTAATATGAGAGTGCTTTCAACGTGCAGAAGGGAAGATGTTCAAAAATTTGGCCTTTTAATCCTGTACAGTTATTGAAGATACGCTTAGTATAGGCTTGATCATAAGCTTTTCACCAGAGCCCAAAAAGTCCCATTCTCAAATCTTAGGAATTTTCTTCCCAAAAAAGGAAAAAAAAAAACAAAACAAAAACCCCAGCTACAGGTAAAATTGGAAGAAGTGATAACCAGCATAGACTTATCCATGGTGTGTGTGTGAGATGTGTGAGGGGGGCGTTCATGCATGTGCACACATGTACACAGGTGTGCTGGGAAGGGAGGGGGAAAGCAAGAGACTAGAAGCTAGTTCGAGACTCCTATTACTAGATTAAGTTTCCCGCACACCTCCAAGCTCTGTGCAGTACAAGTGCTTTGGAAATCCAGAGAGTAAGTGATCAATAAACATTCTTCTTGGAGCTATTTTTCATGCAGCAACTGGCTTATCAGTTCTCGAGGTGTCTGGATTAATATTAAGACTACATTACATTGTGGACAGGTGTACAACTTGAGATTTTAGCTTCCTTTCTCCACTCCTTCCTCCCATCTTCTCTGGGACAGTTTCCTCCTTGGGCCCTCACTGCTTTGGCCCAGCCCACCTTTTAGAGGACTCAGCCATTCCTAAGAGGCTTTCTCTTGCTCTGCTTCTGCCCTAGCAACTTGTCCTGGCAGCTGTTTCATAGCTTTGGAATCACAAAGCAATTCCAGAGTCCCTCAGGCCCAGCTCTGGGGCCTCCTTTCCCTCATTTGTCCCAAATAATAGCCTCTAATTGCTATTAACATTCCTCTCTAGCAGAAACATACTGCATGTCTGTGGTCAGCCTATGATCTACTGTGACCACCAGCCTTCTGCTTCCTATTGTATTTGGAATGCTATGTTCTATTCCATTTTATACCCATATGTTTGCTTATCCTCCCTTAGCATACCTATTGGCTTTTAGCTTTTTGTAGTTCTAACCCATTCTCTACTGTTTTTAGGGGAAAACTCTCTAAATGGGGTAGATCCTCCACAATCTTCCACTCTTTCCAGTCAAGTCCAACTGTACCCTACTTCTTTTCTCATATTTATAAAACTTAGGTAGCTAATTTTGATAGCTAGAATAGGCAGAACTAGGATTACAGAGTGGAAACTGTAAGGAGATAGATTTCAACTCAACAAAACAAGGTACTTACTCGGGCCGGCCCCGTGGCTTAGCAGTTAAGTGCGCGTGCTTCGCTACTGGCGGCCCAGGGTTCGGATCCCAGGCGTGCACTGACGCACTGCTTCTCTGGCCATGCTGAGGCCACGTCCCACATACAGCAACTAGAGGGATGTGCAGCTATGCCATACAACTATCTACTGGGGCTCTGGGGGAAAAAAAGGAGGAGGGTTGGCAATAGATGTTAGCTCAGAGCCCGTCTTCCTCAACAAAAAGAGGAGGATTAGCACGTATGTTAGCTCAGGGCTGATCTTCCTCACTGAAAAAACAAAAGTTCTTACTACCAACTGGAGCTGTGAAAAAGTGGAGTGAGCTGCTTTGCAAAGAAGTGAGTTTCCAGTCAGCAGAGGCATTCAAGGAGAGGCTGAGAAAGCACATGGAAAGCATGATTCACGCAGCGTTGCCTCTAGGGTCTCTTTTAACACTGGTAGTGTATAATTTCATGAAAACATTTTCTTGGACATCAGAAACCCAACTGAAATTTTAAGCTTTTTGCTTATTTTTAAACTCTTCCATTTATGAGTGTTCTAAATGCCAATCTTGTTTTCCAAGCTGCAGGACAGCTCCTGTTTTTCATCATTCTAGTTACTAACGAAAAGAGTCAATTCCACTAGTATGAACTTCCTGATTCTCACCATCTACTCAAAGTGGAAGAAACTATTGTCCCTATTTTCTGGATGTGGCTAAGTAGAAAAGTTGATTTCTTTTGGACTCCCAGAACACTGGTTAACTACCCAACCAGCTCACCCAACCACCATCGATCCATCCATCCTTTCCATTTTTACTGAGCAATTATTACGTGCTTGGTACTAAATGGGATACAAAAATGATTCAGATATTGACACTGTTCTTAAGGAGTTAGCAGTTTAAGAGGAGAAATAGGAAAAGTACATAAAGAAATATGACAGACGTCAGCAAGTTTTTTCTATAAGGGCCAGAGAGTCAATAGTTCAGGCTTTGCGAACCGCATATGGTCTCTGTTGCATCTTCTTATTTGATCCCCACCCCCGCCCCCCACCCCAGGCAAAATTTAAAAATATAAAAGCACTTCTTAGTTCCAGGACTTGACAGAAACAGGCTGTGGGCTGGATTTGGCCCGTGGGCCCTAGCTTGCTGACCCCTGAAATGTAGTAAAGGGTAAATAACCCCCAGTTGAATCAGCTAGAAGTTTCATTTGGGTTGACCCTTTAATGATGAGTTTGATTGGGACTTTGGAAATGGGGAGGAGGCATTCTGGGTAGAAGGAGGACAATTATACATTGTCCCCCGTTTTCTATTCTTAGAGCAGAGGTTTTCAAAGAGTGGTCACTTTCATCTGGAAACTTATTAAAAATGCAATTTTTTAGGCCCACAGTAGTTCTCAAACTTTAGTATACACAAGAATCACCTGGAGGGTTTGGCAAAACAGATCACTGGGACCCATCCCCAGATTTCTGATGCTGCTGGTCCAGGGACCAAATTCTGGGAACCACTGTCTTGGAGAATATCTGTCATATCTGTACAGAGGGCATGGATGCATTGCAGAGCCCCAGGTTCATTCCATTTAGTGCACATACTCAGAAAGGGGCTTTGAGCCACTGTGAGTTGGTGATTTTTTTTTCCTCCAGGGCAGGAGCTTTGAGTTGTGTTAGGCTCACCCACCAGAGGCAGCCAGTCATAGTGGGGGGCTGTGTGGTTGGGAGAATATTCCCTTCTGAGTCTTGGTTACTGACACACATTCTGTCCTGCTCCTGATACATTCGTGTATTTTTACCACTGCTACAAAATGGTCCCCTCTGCATTATTCTGGGGACTACCTCCTTTGATCAGGCCAAAAAAAAAAAAATACAGTGCTTCTATTTTAGTGTTTAAATTAAATGACTTCTAAAAACTCAGATGTGGAGCTCAGAGAGGCTGAGCCGAGAAGGGGGTAGAAGAGGAAGACAAGCCAGAGAGAGTACACAGAGGAATTTCAGAGGACACTACGGGCAACCAGACGCAGGAGGAGTCATTAATCTGGCAGACAATGAATGGCAAAAGGCAATTAGCTTGCCTGGGGTTGTAGCAAGCCAATGAAGTGTGCAGTATGGCAACTGAGGGTCTAGTGTAAGGGCAGGGTCATTGCTAGAGAACTCAAAAGGAGGACAAGATAAGGGAGGTTAGAGGTGGGAAAACCACCTGGGGCTAGCAGGAAGGGAAAAGAAAGTGCTGTGGTCTCCATGAATATTCATTACCCAGGGGTAGCTGCACCCTTGTCAGGGCTCTACACGCTGTTCCGCTAGGATACAATCTTGAAAATGAACCAGGTGCTTCAGTGTGTGTGCGCGCGCAACACACACACGTACACACACACACATACACACAAATGCTCTCTCCATATTACTCTTCATCCACCTGCCAAGCCTAACCAGGCAGAAAGGTAGGCTGAGGATTGCCTGGCTGAATAACAGTAGGACCACATGCCTAAACATTGGTGGAGTTTTAACAGACACAATTCTAAACTTCAGTTTATGGGCCTTCCTTGTACATTGTAAAGCATGCTTGTTTTTTCTCTGCCGCGCGCCTCATTCACATGCGCATTCTCACGTTCTGTTCCTCACAGGCGGTCTACAGCCATGCTAATGGTTCTTATCTGCCTGTGTGCATTCTCCAGACACATTCATTTATTCACCCTCACTTGGAGTCACTCTCATATATTACGCTCTACCTCTTGCTTCTAAAAATCACTTCAAATGTCAAAGTTGCTTCCATAGCTTCTGTTCCTGCTGTCTGCAGGATCTGCCAGCTTTGTCATTCTAATGAAAAAGGAAAATGTACCAATATTGGCTTGACTGAGTAAAGAGCCCAACCCAAAGCAGATTGTCCTACCGTGGGATGCAGGTCTGTGGCTGTGGTGTCCCCGCCTTCAAGACCATCCCATTTATCTCTCTTTGTTCCACTCCCTCTCTCTTCCTGCACAACGCTGCAATCACACACATAGTCTGGGTTGGGAAAAAAAAGGACAGCCTAATTTCCTGATGATTATGTTGTTACCTAGCAACAGCCAATCAGGGGCTGGGCTTTTTGCCTGCAGTATTTCATGCAAATAGTTTGGAGAAATTGCAGGGTAACCCAGGCTGCTTAGTCTGCCTTCTCAGGGGACACATTACAGAATAAAACCAACCCAAAAGGGGACTATTGAAGCCAGGCACATCCCTCAGATAGCAGGCCATCTGATCTCTTTCCCTCACCCCCTCTGCCCTGTCCTCCCTAACAAAAGCATGTGGGTTCCACAGACAGACACCCAGGAGGCCAAAAAGTTGAAAAGAGGCTCACTGGCAGCCATCCTTTACCCCGGATCTCTGTACCGATAACTGGAGCCCAGAGCAACCTCTGATACCCTGGAAACCCTAGCTTCCGGGGAAGGCAAAGAATACTGCATTCTCAGTTGTCTGAGGAGGACAAGAAGGAGAATCGCCATAGCCCTCCTGTCCAGAAAGGAGCTAAAACCTGGCACTTCTAGCCTGATTTAAGAGCCTCATCTATGCCCTCGCTGGCCTATCTCACATGGGAAGACCAATTGTTTACAACTGCATTTTTCCTGATGCCAACTGGCAAATCTTTATTCAAATGGTTGAACAATGAGAGAAGCCAACTCACTCATAAGACCCTTAAAGAGATTTTGTTGTTGTTGTTTTCCCAACAAGTACTGAGCATCTGATGTAAAATACTGTCAGGAGCCACACATACCAGCTTTCTGTAAGGCCCAGGGGCCAGTGCAGTCAGATCTGGGCTGGTTCCATAAAAGACGGACTCAGAAGACAGAGTCCAGGTCTGTCTCCTCTGGGGGAGGGGGCCAGGTTTCAGAGGGTAGGGATCAGATTTCAGTAGTTTGTTTTGTTGTTGTTGACTATCTATGCTCAGTAAACCAGCATGAAGGCAAGAAAAAACCGTGACCTCAGCTGCTGGATAGCTCCTCACTGTTCTCTTATACCGACTCTGGCCAGCAGTCTTGCAAAGGTGTGTTGTTGGTTACATGGGGACCGCGAATAGATAGATCAGCCCAAGTTACCATCAGGATGGAAAACCAATTCAAAACCCCCTATCCCATTGACTTGTGGCTTTCACATATTTGCAAGACAAGAGATAATTATACTCCAATTATTATAGGAAGGTAGCGACAGCTCTCCAACCTGACATTCACAGCCTCACCATCCAGAGTTGTATTATGGAACCAAAAAAAAGAACTGTCAATCTGCCTTTGTTCAGAAAGGCAGAGTTAAGGAATCCCACTCATCTAGGGGGTTGGATAACTCTATTGCCACCCTGGTCCTATAGTAAATTTCAGAAAATTCTTGGAGTCAGGCACTTGTGTCCTCATAACCTTGGAATACATACAATAAGCCCATTTTACAGAAGAGGAAACCGATGAGTAACTTGCTCAAGTTATACAGTTACAAAGTGGCAAAGCTAGGATTATAAAGCAGGTCTTTTTACTCTAAAGTTAGTACTGTGATGTCCAGATCATCCTAGACCATGCCCAAGTCTTTATAGCAGTAAAAATAGAGGAAGCAAGGGGACACAACAGAAAGCCGCTGTTGAAAGTAAAAAAAAAAAAAAAAAAAAAAAAATCAACTTTTTGCATTTGTTATGTTACCCAAAGGTCTTTCATCTGGAGTTAAATGTTAGGCCTTCAGTGACTCTCACTTCTGGCTGCACATTAGAACCATCAGATGGGCACGTCAGAAATACTTCTGCCTGGGTCCCACTTCAGACCAATTAACTAATTAAGAATTTCTGGGGGTGAGGGGGATGCAGTATTTTTTAAAAGCTTCCCAGGAATAGCACAACCACTTTGGAAAACAGTCTGGCAGTTTCTTATAAAACTAAACATACACGTACCCTATAACTCAGAAATTCCATTTCTAGGCATTTATTCAAGCAAAATGAAAATATATGTCCATAAAAAGTCTTGTACAAACATGTTCCTAGCAGCTCTATTCATACTTGCTAAAAAACTGTGGTATATTCATACTATGGAATACTACTCAGCAATAAAAAGGAGCAAACTATTGATACATGCAACAACACAGATGAATTTCAAAAATGCTATGCTGGATGAAAAAACCTCAGACAAGAGTATAAACTGTATGGTTCAATTTATATTAAGTTCTAGGAATAGGAAAAGTTAATCTATGGTGGAAAAAATCAGAGTAATGATTGCATCTGGAAGTGGGGGTTGGGGGCAGGGAGTGACTTGGAAGGGGGCATCAGGGAATTTCTGGGTGATGGCAATGATCTAAATGTTGGTAGAGGCTTGTGTTACATTGGTGTATGCATCTGTCAAAATGTATAGAATGGTGTACTTCAGATTTGTGCATTTCATGGTATGTAAATTTTACCTCAAAAGAAAAAAAGAAACAAATATTGAACTCTGGTTAATGATATGCCTGCTGCAGTATTTAGGGGTGAAGTATACTGATGCCTGCAACTTACTTTGAAATGCATAAAAAAGAAATAAGTTGAACTGATGAATGGATAGAGGGATGGACAGTTGGATAGATATTTGACAAGGCAAGTATGGTAAAATGTTCATTGTAGAATCTAGATAAGACACATATAATATTCACTGTGTAATTTTTTCAACTTTTTGGTATGTTTAAAAATTTTCATAATAAAATTTGGGGGAAAAAGCTCCCCAGGTGATTCCAATAAGCAAATATTGGGATACAAGACAAATTTCAATTACCTTAGTTGAAAAGTATGCAATGAATAATGCTGGGCCCCCAACCTCCAGAGATAATTGTGATCACACCCCCTCCCCCCACACACACAAGAAAAAAAATCTGTAACTCTGGGATAAATGTCCAGGTTGAAACAGGACTTCCTAGAGTTACGCTAAATCTTATGGAGATGCTATGGCCTACTTCATGCTGGACTTATGTAGGACATGTCACTTGACATAAAGTCTGATGGGACAAAATATTTGAAATCAGGACAGTCCTGGAAAATCTGGGCAATATGGTAATTATACTTATGCTCTAGAATTGAAAAACCTTAAACCAACCTCAGCAGGTGTGAGAGGAAAGTGCTCTTCACTCCTCAGTATGTGATTCTCCTCCAGGGCTTGTACCTCTAGTCTCAGACTGTCATTTTCCCTAGCTCCGTTTTCCCCCGGTGGACCACAAATCCACAGGGGCAACGCAGGGTCGGGTGCTTAGAGAGGAGGAAGCTGGTGTGGTGCCTCAGAGGATCCGAATGGACAGTTGATTTCAGCGGGGTGCGGAAAGAGTTGGGGGAGGAGTAAGAGGGGAAATAATGCAGTCAAGTGCAATATGGAGCCCCTATTCCCTGAGCTGTCCCATTTATTCTGCCTAATTGCTTCATTTCCACTGGCAGTGCATCTCAAAATGAATTTCATTACTGGTGCCTTGGATATCATATTGATTACCAGTTTCATCGATTCTTATCTTGCTAATTAGCATATAAATTAGCCATTTGGGGGAGGCATTAGGCAAAATTGAATTTTCTCCTTAATCTTCTTTCAGAAGGTAAATGAAAATGGATGTGGCCTGTTAAGGCCCATGGCCTTCCTATGACACAGTCTAAGTGCTATTCACAGCCAAGGACCCCTCTCGTTGAGAGAGAGAGAAAGCTCATGGAGGAAGTCTTCCTACCCCATGACTGATTCTGCTGCAGTCAGAAATCCTGAAAGAGTGATCAGGAAAATTTGAGGCAGAGGAGAGATTTGCAGGCTAAGACATGTTTCCTTGGAGGAGACACTCTGAGCTGACGGACAGCACTGTCCCCTTCCCGCATACACACAAAAGAATGTAGTCAGAGTGCTTAGCACAGTGCCTGGCACACAGTAGAGCTCACAGAACGTTAGCATTCTTCAGCAGACAAGAATCTTAGGAGTCCAGACACCAGGGTTCTCCAGAGGGAGCTGCTCAGCTTCAAAGTAAATATTACTCCAAACTCCCAGGTGCTTAGTCCCTAGAACAGGTTACAGGCCATTAGTCAGGCCAACTTGATCCTTACTACTCAAGACGTGGCCCTCAGACCACCAGGATCACATCACCTGGGAGCAGGTTGAAAATAAAGAATCTTGGGCCCCATCCTAGACCTCCTGAATCTGAATCTGCATTGTAAGCAGATTCCTGGGTGATTCATACGCATATTAAAACTTGAGAAGCACGGTTTTAAATGATCACGTGTTATGTACTGAATGTTTGTGTCCCCCCAAATTCACATGATGAAACCCTACATCCCAATGTGATGGTATCAGAAGGTGGGGCCCTTGGGAGGTAATTAGGATTAGATGAGGTCATAAGGGTGGAGCCCTCATAAATGGGATTAGTGCCCTTATAAGAGCTACAAGGGCTTGCTTCCTCTGCTCTGCCCTCTGCCATCTGAGGATACAACAGGAAGTTGGCAGTCTGCAACCCAGAAGAGGGTCCTCATCAGAACTCGATGATGCTGGCACCCTGATCTGAGACTTCCAGCCTCCAAAACTGGGAGAAATAAACTTCTGTTGTTTATGGTATTTTGCTATAGCAGCCTAAGCTAAGACATCCCCTTAATGAAAATCTTACATGGTTAGAGAAGGAAGGGACTTGGAGATTACCTAGTCAAAAACCGTGGCTCAGAAAGGTTAGGGAACTTGCCCAGAGTCAGTCCATGGCAGAGCCCAGACGAGGCTTTCAGTCTCCTGACCCTGAGACTAGTCCAGGTTCGGCTGTGCCTTCCTGAGGCTGTTAACTCGGGCAGCAGAGAGGTTCTGCGCCCTTTCCTTGCAGTGCTTTCAGTGGTGGTGGTTTTGACCCTGCCTCGAGTTACATCCACAACTGGCTCTGGAAGGAGGAAATTCAGTTCCATTTGGAATATCGTTGGGGGTTTTGAGGCCTGGTTACTCTGATGACCTCAGTGGAAGATACCGATGCGATGGAGGAAAATACTGAAGAGCATCCTTCTCACCCTTGATAACCTCTGTGAACTTCTGCCCTTTGAACTCGGAATGCTTCAGGTAAGGATACACAAGAACTGCTCACAGTGATGCCCCAGAGAGGGCCACCAGGTGGCTGAGGAACTCGGGGGCTGGCCATAGGGTGGGAGGGGGGCCTGTTTTTCACTGTATACTCTTTTGTTTCTTTTAAATTTTGTTCCCGATGCATGTAAAACATATTCAGAAATTAATTAGTCAATAATAATTTTAAAAAGAATGCTTCAGATATGTGATAAAAAACAATACCCCGTCTGGCGCTGCCATTGGATCATCTAGCTCTGCTTATGATTGTACTGCTTTTTCTCTCTCTCCTCCCAAAACTGGAACTTCAAAGCATCGCGGAAAGATGGAATAAATGCTGAGGTAGGGCCTTGTGGCCACTTCGGGGACTTTGGATTTTACTCCGAGTGAGCTGGGAAGCCGTTAGTGGTTGTGCGTAAAGGCTGACATCATCTAAGTTACATTTTTAAAGTATCGCTCTGGTTGTTGCATGGAGAACAGGCTGCAGAGGGGCAAGGGCTGGCGCAGGCCTGCTAGGAGCTTCTGCAGCCTTCTGGGCGAGAGATAACGGTGGTCTGAACTAGGGTGCTGTGATAACGGGAGTGAGGAGTAGCCCGATTCTCGATGTGTTCTGAAGGCTGAGCTGAGAGGATCTGCTGATTCCATCAAGCGGAACTATAATCACTTGGCCTTCTTACTCTACCGCCTCTGCGCCAAGCTCACGCCTGCCCTTGTTCTCGCTAGGCCCCTCCTCCTGCCCTCGCACGCCATTCTTATTTGGGCAAAGTCTCTTCAGTCTGGATTCCAGGATGTCAGTCAAGAGCCTTCCTTCACCAACACAGCCCTCTCTTCTCCAGAGCACCTATAGCTTTTCTAGTGCACACCTCCCAGTTTAACCCTCAATGTGTTTTTCACAGTACAAATACATATTGAGATACCATAGTTTATGGTGAAACTCATATGGGAGGCTGCCATCACCACTTCACTAATATTGTACTGGATGTCCTAGCCACCTCAGTAAGGCAAGAAAAAGAATTCAAATGTATAAAGGAAAAGTATAGAGAAGGAAGAAACAAAAGTTGCTATTATTTGCAGATTACATGATTGTGTACATAGAAAATCCAAGGGAATCTACACTTAAATGATTAGAATTAATAAGAGTTTTGTAAATTTCTGACTTGAAAATCAATTATATTTCTATATACTAGCAACAAAGAGTTAAAAAGAAATTAAAAAAGATAAACTGTTTATAATAGCAACAAAAAATATAAAGTACTGAGGAATAGACCTAACAAAACATGCACAAGAGACTTATGGGGAAAATTATAAAAATTCAGTGAAAGACACTTAAAAAGACCTAAACAAATGACGACATATACTATGTTCATGGCTTAGAAAACTCTATATTATTAAAAAATCATTTATTCCCAAAATCAATCTATAGATTAAGTGTAATTCCAATATAAATCTCAGTAAGTTTTTTTTAAAAAGAAACTTGACAAGCTGATTCTAAAATTTATATGAAAAATGCAAAAGACTAAGAATCGGCAAGTCACTCTTAAAGAGAAGAACAATGTGGGGAGAACTGCCCTATTAGATATCGAGCTATAGTAATTAAGAAAGTTTGATATCACCACTGAGATAAACTGCTGTTGAGAGCCAATTGTTAGTATCTCTTCCCAACTTTGCATTCTGTGACATCATGTTGGTAGCCTGAAACTGTTCATGGTGGGAGTATTTATACCACACAAATCAGCAAATGCTACAAATCAGGGCTTTTTGTGTGTATGGGAGAGGAAAGGGAAGAGCTGGTTGCTAAACATTTACCAGCACACTACTGAATGAAAACAAATAGAGATTCCCAAAACATATCCACACATTTATGAACACTTGCTATATGCCAGATGGGTATATCAGATCAACAGAGAAGGGACAGACATTTCGTTAAATAGTGCTGGGAAAATCAGGTGGTTATATGGGAAAAAAAATGAAACTGATTCTCCACCTCTCACCTAACCCAAAATTAATTTTAGGTATATTAAATATTTAAGTGGAAAAGGAAAAAACATAAGACTTTGGGGAGAAAATCATAATGACTTTAGAATAGGAAAGGATTTTTTTAAATAAGAAAAGATTGATAAATTTGACTACATTAAAATTAAAAACTGTTGATTATAAGGCATCATAAAGAAAGCAAAACTCAAGACTTACACTGAAAAGAGTATTTTTAACACATGTAACTAAAAAGAGAATTTGCATCCAAAATATTAAAGAACACCTATGAATCAAGAAGAAAAAGATACAACAGAAAAATGGACAATAGACTTGAATTGGATTTTCTCTTCTGTGCAATAATAGTATATGGCCCATAACCATTCAAAAAAGTTTTCACTTTATTAATATTAAGAAAAATGCAAATTGAAACCACAATGAGATAAAATTTCATACCCCTTAGACTGGCAGCAATTTTAGAGTTTGACAATATCAAATATTGGGGAGGATCTGGAGCAATGGTAACTCTCATAAGAGAGGGTAGGAGTGTAAATTCGTTCAACCACTTTAGAAAACAGTTTGGTACTTCAGAATGAAGTTGACCATATCCATCTCTATGACCCAGAAATTCTATTCCTATGTAAAAACCCATCCTAGAAAAACTCTTACATAAGTTCATAAGCCTACATGTATGATGATGTTCATGGTGGTGGTGTTATAGCAAAAACTGGAAATTATCCAACTGTCTGTCAAAAGCAGAATGTAAAAACAAGTTGTGGCATATTAATTCAATAGAATACCACACAACAGTGAAAAATGAATGACAGTCTCATGCATCACCACAGACAAATCTGAAAAACATAACGTCGAGCAATAGAAGTGAGACCCAGAAGAATTGATACAGTATGATTCCATTTATACAGAATTCAAAAACAGTAAACAAGTAAAAAGTATATTGTAAAAATAACAGAATATTGTTTAGGGAATCATTCCTATGTGGTAAAACTATAGAGGAAAGCAAGCGAATACTTATCACACGGTTGGCAGAAAGATATCTCTGGATGGAGGGAGAAGGTAGATGCAACCAGGGAAGGTTTTCTAAGGTTCTATTAACTTGGGCGATTCGTAAATATTGTTCACTTTATAATTATTCTTTAAATTCTACATACACATGTTATACATTCTTCTGTATAATTAAACATTTCACAGTAAGACAAATGAAAAAATATATGAAGTGTCTACTTTATGCAAAGGCACCGTGGATGCAAATCTAAGACTGACTCAGATTCCACTACCACTCTGCTAAAATTACTTTCACTGAGGTCAAAGACTCTACTGTCACTAAATCTAATGAACATTTCATTCCTCATTTTCCTTGACATCTCAGCAACGTTGAACACTGCTGACCATCCTTTCTCCTTGAAAAAGTATCTTACTTTGGCTTCCATGAAACCATATTTTCCTAGCCATTCCTTCGCAATCTCCTTCAATGGCTTGTCTCCCACCCCCTAACCACTAAATGTTGGAGTTTCTCAAGGGTCATCCCTGGAACCTCCTTTTTTCATACTCTATTCTCTCTCTCTAGACATTCCCACTCATGGCTTCAATTACCATCTGTACACCAAAGATTTAGATCTCCAGCTCAGACCTCTCCTCTGAGCTCTAGGCTGATGTATCCCATTATCTAGTGAACATCTCTACTTGGATGTTTCAAAAGCCTCTAAATCTTAACCTGTTAAAAATGAAACTCATGATTTCCCTCCAAAATGGGTTTTCTAGTATTCTCTCTCAGTGAATGGCACTACCAGTAGTCCTAGATAAATATTACTCCATGAAAGCAAATAGCCTTTTTTCCCCCTCCCATAGAATAAAAGAACACATTCTCTTTTCTTTGTAGGAAGGGGTTGAAAACGAGGAAAATTATTTTGCTTATAAAAGCTCTAAGTAGAAATGAAACCTTTCAAAAAACAACATCATCTGGCAATTTGGGCTTCCTACGTAGAGGGAGCTCAATAAAGCTAGTTCCTTTCTCTCTAATTAAGAGTTTTTCTGAAACACAACAGTACTACTATATAATTAAAGTATTTTCCTCTCTTCTCTTTTCAGCTCATTGTGCACATTTTCTTGTCTCTTCTTTCCTTTTCTTTATACTGTATTTTGGTACATAATAGGTTCTAAAATAGTTTGATTTTTCTTCACTTTCTGTTTTTACTTTTTACCTTATGTCCTCCAGTCCACGTCTCCATGACTGAATTTCTGTTCTTGCCTTTTTCATTTCTTTCCTTCTACTTTCTTTCAGTTTAATTTTTTTCCCCTAACTTCTTGAGATAAATGAGTTTACAGCTATAAAGCTCCCTCTAACTCAGCTTTATTTACACCCCAGAAGTTTTTATATATTTTTCATTACCATTAATGAATACTATTAATATTTTCTAATTTCTACTGTGATTTGTTCTTTGACCCATGAGTCATACAGAAGTCTAATGCTTAATTTCTAAATATTTGGAGCAGAGTGTGTGTTTTCAGTCACTTTTATCTTATTGATTGTTAACATCATTACACCGTAGTAAGAGCATAATTATGTATGATTTTAATCCTGTGGAATTTGTTGAGACTAGCTCTATGGTCTGGTATATGGTCAACTTTCATAAGTTAACACAACTTTTTTCATTTGAAAAAAACATGTATTCTGCAGTTGTTAGGTACAGTGTTCTATAATGTTCATCAGTAAAATTTGTTAATTGTTATTCAAATCTACTGGAGTGTTTTTTTTTTTTGACTGTGGGAGAAATGTAAACATAAAACACCTTGATTGTAAAATTGCCTTTGTCCTGAGAGTTCGGAAAATTTTTGCTTTATGTATTTTGAGGTCATTTTATTGGGTGCATATAATTTAAAAATTCTTATATCTTCCTGATAAATGGAAACTTGTATTCTTTTGAAGTAGCACCTTTTATCTCTAGAAATGTTTTCTGACTTAACATAGCTTTGTCTATCATTCATATAGTTATATCAGCTTAGTTTTGGTGTATATTTTCACAGTATATCTTTTTCCAATTTTTTAATTTTCAAACATTCTGTTTACTTATATCAGAGTGTCTCAAGCTTGGCACTATTGACATTTTGGGCCAGATAATTCTTTGTTGTAGGGGGCAGTCCTGGGCATTACAGTTTAGCAGCATCCCAGGCTACCAGATACCAATAGCAGCCCCACCCCCAGGTTATGGCAACCAAAAAATGTTGACACTATCAAATGTCCTGTTGGGGGCAAAATCACCCCAAGTGGAGAACCAGTGGCTTATATTTTAGGTGTGTCTTCTGTAAATAGCAGGCAAGTGAATTATTATCCAGTGTGACAGTCTTTGTCTTTTAATGGGAACATTTAGTCTATTCACATTTAATATAACAGTGGCAAACTCTCTCAGTTTTTGTTTGCCTCAAAACGACTTTAATTTTCCTTCTGGCATATCCACCTATGGCATATCAGTTTTCCTCTGTCTGGGTCCACTGATGGGAAGAACAGAAAGAATGTATAATCTCAAAACTAGTAGAGACACACTGAAGTTACTTTACTCTCTTCTGCAGAACTGCTGCTAGCTTGTTTAATTATTTTATGAATAAAAACAGGGTACCTTCTCTGGGCAGATGCTGCTCCACTGGCACATGGCTTGGCAAGTGGAAAATATCTTTGTGGGAATTAGAAAAAGGCACCCTTTTCTCTGGGCAGACGCAGCCCAGGGCCAGGCTAGGTTCTGGTGACTGAAGTGAGGACCAGATTTTGACTCCATTCACCTCTTGGCAGGAGGTCCTTGTAAAGCAAACAATCTGCAGAAAGAATTATGGAAACCTTGGTCTTCTGGCTTCCCCTGTTGCTATTGGAAGTTGGCCATCAGCCTACTTGCTACTTCTTTGAAGGTAATCTGTTTATTTATTTATTAAAGATCTGGCTTTGGTTATCTATGGTTCACTATGATGTGTGGAATTCTTTTCATTTACCAGCTTGGAATTCATTAGGCTTTTTGAATCTGTGGATTGGTGTTTTTATATCAGTTTGATAAAATTCCCAGCCATCATCTCTTCAAATATGCCTCTGTTCCAAACTGCTTCTCCTCACCTTTTGGGATTCTCATTAAAAGCATGTTAGGTCTTCATTCTGTCCTTCATGTTTCTTATCCTATCTTGTATATGTTCTATCATTTTTATCTCCTCTGCTGCATTCTGGATAATTTCTTCAGATCTATCGTTCAGTTCTCTCCTCAGCTGTGTATAATCTGCTAATAAATAAGTTCACTGAGTTCCTAATTTGGGTTATTGTATTTTTAAGTTTTAGAGGTTCTATTTAGTTCTTTCTCAAATCTGTTACAATACTTTTTATAGATTCCTATTCCTGCAGATATTTTCAAGCTCATTAAAAAGCACTTCTTAAAATGTAGTCAGCACAGCTGTTTTATAGTCTGTCTAATAATTGCAATATCTGAAGTCTTTTTGTGGGACTTTGTGCTGTCAGTTGTTTCTGTTGGTTATTACTCAGGGTGTCTTGTTATTTTTTGGAACTGATTATCTTTGACTGCTGGTCATTATACTTGAAAAAAAATTATTCTTTAGATTAACTTGAGTCCCAGGATAATGGCACTGTCCTCTAGAAAGGATTTTCCTTTGCTTCTGCTGGCACTGTGGGACACTACTAATATGGAATCATTCTGGTCTAAGTGACAAGTCTGCATTCCCTGGACCACCTAAGTGACACAAACTTGAACTGCTCCAGGCTGGTTTATTTCTTTTCTTTTTTTTTTTTTTAATTTTTTTATTTATTTATTTTTTCCCTCAAAGCCCCAATAGAGAGTTGTATGTCATAGTTGCACATCCTTCTAGGATGTGCATCTTCTAGCAACAGCTCTGTTGCTGTATGTGGGACGCAGCCTCAGCGGAGAAGCGGTGCGTTGGTGCACGCCCGGGATCCGAACCCAGGCCGCCAGCAGCGCAGCGCGTGCACTTAACCGCTAAGCCACGGGGCCGGCCCAGGCTGGTTTATTTCCAGTTTACTCTCACTTGACGGTGTAGCTCTTTAGGGTCTCAGCTTGAAGAAGGGAGGGGTTTATTAGATTTCTTACCTAGGTTAGGTTCTAGGTCTTGATTCCTGTCTTCCTTGCCCTATAAGGCTACCAAAACCTCAGTTTGATTCCACAGGTGTTTCTTCCAGGCTGGCAAATGCCTTCAGGGAAAAAGAGGCTTTGAGTGCTCACTTCACTTTGCTGGGTTCTTGCTTTACCCTAGATTTTGGCCCAGTACGATCTTACTATTTTGTTAGCTCTTCAATATACTTAAGACAATTAAAAAGAATATATCTCTCAACTTTTCTAGTTGTCCTCAGTGGTCCCAATTACCTCGCCCACCATTACCAGAGATGAAAGTTCCTAGATTAAGTGAGATGGGAAGCCAACAGATGACTTTTAATCAGGGGAGGGAGATAATCAACCAGGTCTATTTTGGTCACATTCTCTCAGACTCTGTTTATAAGCAAAAGAGACAACATATTTAAAACATTAACCAAAAAGAAAATAATAGTTTGAATTACGTGAAGTTGTTATTTACATGATGTCTGCTTTATATGGATGTGTGTTCTCTCTCAACTAGACAGTAAGCTCTTGAAAATTAGAGATAACGTTCTGTTTTTAATGAGTATCCCCCTTTCTCTGGGACCTTGGACAAAAAGATAAAATGCCAGTCTTCTTGCCTTCTTTATTACCATCCTGGGGCTTGAGGGCACCTCAGGAGAACTAGGTTCTCAGGAATTTATCTCTTCCCTTATCTCCCACCTACCTGTGGTAGGGTATTAGCTGAATACAGAGAGCAATGAAAACGACTTTATATCAAGTTTGAGGATTTAATCAGAGTGCAAGGATATACAAGTAAGTAAATACAAATATAGAGTTTGATACTGTTCGATTATGTCCAGCTTAGAAGTCAGACTTTCCTCATACATTCACTGTTGACAGATGCATGAATTGGGGGAAATTAAAAAAATATGCACCAAGAGCCACAGTATTTTCTACAACTTTTGATTCATTAATTCCATGTTTATGAATTTGTCTTAAAATATGCATGGGTGTTCACAAAGATTTAGCTACCTGGATGATCATTAGAAGAGGGAGAAGTAAAAATTTAAAATCTAGTCAGAAGGAGATTAGTGACTATGCCTCTATGTAATAGAACACTCTATTTAATGACACAAAAATGTCCACAATAAGGTGATAAAAGCAGTATATGAAAGAACATATATGGCAAGATCCTTTTTTTTGTAAAAAATATATATGTACTGATAAAAACCAGAAGGATCTAAAACAAAATCTTAACAGCATTGGAGTGGTGGGTTAAGGGATAACAGGGTTTTTTTCTTGGCTTTGCTTATTTTTTTTCCCCACTGAATCTTCTATAATGAAAATATATCTTATAATAAGAAAAAATTTGATTATTATAAAATAAAGTTACTTTCTGTATGGAGACATCTAATTGGCCACCTCAGACCAGTCATTTCTAGGTCCAATCCATCTATCACTAATTAGCAGAAAAGTCTATATTCTCCTATATTCTCTCCATGCTTGGCCCATATACAGCTTTTCTCAGCTTTTTGGCCACCCAGAATAGAGTAACATTTGTCCATCAGCAGTGGGTAGGTGGCTCATAATATGTATTTCTTGAACTGAACTGATTGCTAAGAGCCAGAAATTGACCTACATAACAGTAATAGAATTTCGTGTACTTAAAATGTGATTGTTTTCAACGAAATAATCTCTATTTTAAACTCTCCTTATGGCATTATGTTATCTCTCACATCCAAACCAAATATAAATATTTTGAGAGAATACCCAAAGGGAAAGCTATTATTATTATGACTTCATGTGTTTTCCCTGGAAGCCTGTCAGTTGTATATTTAGCAGGTCTGTGCAGTGCTGGTCAATAAGGCTTAATTGCCTCTGCTGCATGGAGAGAATCATACCTTCCCCCACTTCTTCATAGAAAAAATAAATGCCTGGAATGAGCTGGAATTTCCAGGAAAAACATACCAGCTCAATTCAAGCCCCTGTGGGACTACTGCACTGATGTCATTTTTAATATGCTTTACTCTTCCCCTTTGGTTGGCACGATTCGTCATCTGCTTCCTCACTGGCTCTGCAGCTTTTCCTTAGAGAGCAGACTGTCTTTGTGAAGGACTCGCTCAGGGAGCATGTGCAGGATGAGCCCAGAGCCTCACTCCATGGGAACATAAGAGAAGAGCCTAAAGAACGGGCTGAGAGCAGCAGCTGAATGGAACAGGTCATGCTGCTTCTCGAAGCTGAAAAGGCCAATCCTGTAAAATTGTTGATGAGAGCACCTAATCAGGTTTGACCCCACGGGCTGTGTGTGTACAGAGAGGGCTGGGAAATGCAGCTTTGCACATGAGAAGGGCAGTGAGATTCCAGGGTCGCTCTCCAGACACACTCATTCACTCATCTGCTTGATTCAATTTTATTGGTACATAACGTCTGTTGATGCAGTGGGCAGACTAAGCCTTTACAGATCATGGGCTATGCAAACAGAACTTTAATGCAAGATGAAATCAGCCGATGTCCCCCTCAGTGCCGTTTCCACTTGTAGGACTGCAACTGGCAATAGGGGCATGACTCACTCTTACTATATTTAAATGCTTTCTTTACAAAAATAGCAGTCACTATAATAAAACAGGCCCAGTAATACCTAGTAACAAACAATAAAATATCTTCCTATAGAGAGAATGAACATCATATTATAGTCACAGTTGAATAGCAAGCATGAAAAATCAAGGCATCGCCTATGGGAGTCTCTTTTTCTTTATCACCAGATGAACAACCAAGCCTTTCTTCACCTGGAAACTTCTGCTTATTATGATTACTACTCCAAAATAATTTCTAAATATGCAGTGAACTACTTCTCAACAATTATGTATTACCTAGCTAGCTTCATTACCTAGTATATTCATTTCTTTAAAAAGGAAGATCTCTTGCAGCATTATTCACAACAGCCAAGAAGTGGAAGCAACCCAAGTGCCCATCAACTGATGAATGGATAAAGAAGATGTGGTATATATACACAATGGAATACGACTCAGCCATAAAAAAAGGACAAAATCGTCCCATTTGCAACAACATGGATAGACCTTGAGGGTATGATGTTAAACGAAATAAGCCAGACAGAGAAAGACAAACACTACATGATTTCACTCATATGTGGAAGATAAACACATGGATAAAGAGGACAGATTAGTGGTTTCCAGAGGGGAAGGGGGTTAGGGTGGAGGGCAAAAGGGGTAAAGGGGCACATATAGATGGTGACGGATAAAAACTAGACTATTGGTGGTGAGCACGATGCAGTCTATACAGAAACTGATATATAATAATGTACACCTGAAATTACACAATGCTATACACCATTATGACCTCAATAATTTAAAAAATAAATAACATTTAAAAAATAAATAAAAAGGAAGATCTCAAAAGACTTAAGATGAGGGGGCCGGCCTGGTGGCGGAAGCGGTTAAGTGCGTGCACTCCGCTGCGGTGGCCCGGGGTTCGCTGGTTTGGATCCCAGGGGCGCACCGACGCACTGCTTGGCAAGCCATGCTGTGGCGGCGTCCCATATAAAGTGGAGGAAGACGGGCACGGATGTTAGCCCAGGGCCAGTCTTCCTCAGTATAAAAAGAGGAGGATTGGCAGATGTTAGCACAGGGCTGGTCTCCTCACAAAAGAAAAAAAAAAAAAGAAAGACTTAAGATGATTTTTCTGCGGATTATGGGAGAAGTAAATGGTCAGGAAGCCAGCGTAAATACTGTATCATCCTTGTGCTGGTTCAGATTTCACTGAAATATATTTAAATCATGAATCAGGAAGACTCAACATAATCACTGTTCTCCCCAAAAAGGTGTATTATTGTTGATTATTATGTCTTAGCATATAGCTTTATAATTGAGAGACAACTAGGGAATAAGCCTAGAGATTTTAAACTGCCTTAGGATATTGCCAGTTTCCACCAATACACAGAAATATATACTAGAATATTGCTGTTTCTTTGCTTTATTAACAAAAAATTTAACATTTGAAAATCAATCAATGTAAATCACCACATTAATAGAATAAAGATGATCATGTGATCATCCCTATAGATGAAGAAAAAGCATTTGACGAAATTCAATGCACAATCATAACAACTCTCAGCAAACTAGGAATAGAAAAATACTTCCTCAATTTGATAACAAACATGTAACAAAAACCTACAGCTAAAATCATACTTATTTAATGAAAGACCAAATGCTTTCCCCTTAGCATTGGAAATGACAATTCAATACTACACTGGAGGTTCTAGATAAGGCAGAAAAAAAGGCAGAAAGATTGGAAAGGAAGAAGTAAAACTCTATTTGCAGATAACATGATTGTGTTTGTAGAAAATCCTAAGGAATCTATGAAGAAACTATTAGAACTAAAGTGAATTTATCAAAGTCACAGGATACAGTAACAGAAAGAGGTAAAGTAACTTGAACAAGGTGACTCAAATAAGTAACTAGAGGAGCAGAATTCAAACCCAGGCAGTCTGGCCTGGGAGCCTTCCTCTTAGCTATTACTTACACGGCCACTTGATAATCAAGGTGTTACTATATACATGCCAGCCCTGGAGGTCTAGTGGTTAAGATTTGGCGCTCTCACTGCCATCGCCTGGGTTCATTTCCTGGTCAGGGAACCACACCACCCGCCCCTTGGATTGGCCATGAAAAACCTATGAATAGCAGTGGAGCATTGTCTGATATAGTGCCAGAAGATGAGAAGATAGCGCAAAGAGATGGGCAGAGTTCTGCTCTGCTATACACAGGGATTGGAATTGACTCTATAGCACTGACAACAAATACTATATACATACACACAAACACTAACATCATTTCTCTTCTTCTATTCAATTACCACTAGCTTCACCCTAAATTTTGGTAAAGAGGAAGACAAAAACAAGATGTGAATCCTGAATCCTCATTTTATATATAAAAAGCATGACTATTGATTGCCTAATAAAAATAAAAGTTGTACATTTTACAGGCTAGAACATTTCATACTGGAAAAAACTTCACTAACACAGCCCAGATATATGTACCCTACCTAGCCCCTATCCAGATAAAAGGCAAATGCTCACGTTCAGTGTAACTTATCTCTTCTCTAACAGTAGAAAACAAAACTTGAAAGAGTACTGATGATGCATCAGGACCATCATCCTTGTATATGAAGGATAGTACATTCATTGACAAATTCAGCAATAGAATTTTAAAAACTCGTGTAGACTTTGAAAGTACAGCACTAATATCTAATTAGCCACAAGCCGAAGTGAAGGCTGGTAGCATTTATGTCTTTATAGAAGAAACTTGGGGCTTTCATCAGGAACTTTACATATGGATTTTTAAGTAGTTATAATCAAGGTTGTACCAGAAATAACATGAATAACAGGATAACCAGCATTGCTACATTAACCAGTATTTATGGAGCCTACTATTGGATACTGAAATCTGGAAATACGGCTAGTCCACCAACACTGGACAGGGCATAGAAAGGAACTACAGTAGGAGCCTGAGGTAGCTTTACCATGATGAGCTAAATCAAGGAAACTGCTAGAAAAGTAGATAACATTATACGACTCTGATGTAGGACCTTATACAGCATGGCACAGCTGGAAAACACCACAGAAGAATCATTCCATGGTAGCAATCTCAAATGTGAGGGCTCTTTATGAAGATCATAAGTTTAAAAGAGTTGCAAACACTGATAGACTTTGCTCATAGTGACTACAACCTCAAACTGAAAGGTCTTTGAGTGACAGGCGCTATGATATTGGGGATATAACAGTCTTTTTCAGTTAAACAGGCCTAAATAGATAATAATGTACTGTCCTCACTGCCTTACTGTTGTTTTGATCCACTGTATGTATATTATAAACTTTGAATTCTTTTTCTAATGAAAGACACTCTGATTATCTACCTAACTCTATCTTAACAATGCCTCTTGTGGCCCAGAGTACATGACTGCAAGATGAATGGCCCAAGGTTGTGTTTATGGTCTACAGACAACTGAATTATGGCGCTGCTGAGGATAATGTGGTATGGCATTGTGTAAGGTCACATGGTGCAGTGGAAAAACTTGAACAAGTCATTTGGGATCTCTGGATCTCAGCTTTTTCATCAAATACCTAACACGTAATACCTAAAACCCAAATTTATAGGGTTATTATGAAGATTAAATGAGATGCCTGGCACACATAAGATGCTAAAAAATATGTGAGCATGCACAGTTGCACATGTATTCTCTCTCTCTTACACACACACACACTCACACGAAAGGTTAATAGTTGAGGTTGATTTATTGTCCCCTATAACCTGGCCCAAGGAGAGATTGTTGTAATTGGCCTCACTTATTTTCAGTGTGGCCAGCAAGGACATGCAGAAAAATATTAATTCTGGGGTCAGACAGTTGGTAGTTGGTGGAGGGTTCCACAGTTCAAACACTGTTAGCAGTTTCTTTGTCTGACCTTCTCACTATACTTTTGATCTTTATCTCAGTGGTTTTGAGTGTTTCACTACTTGTTTGAATATTGGGGTGAGGCATCAGACTAAACACTTGAACACTGAAGACACTGACAAAGAAGAAATTTAAATGGTAGGGCAGTTAAAGGGCTCATACCCAAGACTCAGCAACTGGTTACAGCTCTGTCCAACCACGGAACCTCAGTAAATGATAATCTGGGTAGCCTTAGCCCTATTTTGCAATTCCTTTTTGGCCCCCTGCCATTCTAATGACAATGAATTAGTCTCTAAATCTTCTAAATCCTATTTTGATTTATCTAGATGTATGACTTTGTTATTTTAAATACAGATCTACTTTAAACTATTCAAAAGCCATGTCTGAAGTGACAGATTTTCTCTAAAGAAAGGAACCTACTACCAACATGTAAGGTCCTTAGAAAAGATGTTAGAGACTTCTAACATCTAACATTCTAAAAACTGGAGAAATAGGGACCAGATTTACCCTCCTGCCTTAAACAACTAAAAAACTGGACAAAATACATAAAGCAATGTCCTTCAGACACTGGTCAACAGACAATGCAGGCCTGTGATCTCTGAGAAAAGAGAAACAAACAAAGTAAGCCCTATGCTGGTACCAGCTTACCGCCTGGAGCCAGTTTCCAGGATGCAGTGCAGGGACAAGGAACTCAGACAGAGCTCAGTGGTCTCACTGAGTTGAGGAGACTGAGATTAGAGATCCAGGAGGGCAAAGTGGCTGGAATCTGTGGGACAGAGAACCAGAGAGAAGGGTGCTGCACACAGAGAGAGAGAGAGAGAGAGAGAGAGAGAGAGAGAGAGAGCACACAAAGCACATGCTCCGCAGTTCTATCTCTAGACAGGCCTCCCTGGAGTCCTTAGCTCAGTACAGATTTGCGCATGCATGAGAGGAAACTACTCAAGACTACTAGAAAGGAGTAAGCAGAACAATTCCCAGGGTTCACACAGGGCTGGGAATAGTTTGTGTTCACATTGGTCAGAGTAGAAAGACCTTATAATACACAAGGAATTAGACAGAATCCTCAGAAGGGTACTGCCATAGTAGTGGGGGCTAAATCAGTCCTAGAATAAAGGCTGCTCTGGACCCACCACAACAAAGCTTACAAGTAATTTCTCGAAGGATCAAACTGATTCCAGTTAACTACATTCCAAAGCAAAACCTAGCAACCAAGAATATAAAATTAATGTCCAGTACCCCCAAAAAATGACCAGGCTCACAAAGAAACTTGTTTACCAATATAAATAAAAACATACCTAGAAATGACGAGGATGAAAGAACTAGCAGACGAGGATATTAAAACACCTTTAACAAATACACTCCACATGTTCAAGAAGTAAAGAAAACAGAAACATGAGGACAAGAAAAAGGAGATGTAAAAAAAAAATCCTTAAATATCTAGAGACTAAAATATAACATCTGAAACGAATACACTGAATTAGATTAACAATAGATTAGAAACTTTAGAAGAAAAGATCAGTGTTCTTGAAGACATAGCACTAGAAACTATCCATATAGGGGCCAGCCACGTGGCGTGGCGGTTAAGTGTGCGTGCTCTGCTGCTAGTGGCCCGGGTTTGGATCCTGGGCGTGCACCAAGGCACCATTTGTCAAGCCACGCCGTGGCGGCGTCCCATATAAAGTGGAGGAAGATGGGCACAGATGTTAGCCCAGGGCCAGTCTTTCTCAGCAAAAAGAGGAGGATTGGTACGGATGTTAGCTCAGGGCTGATCTTCCTCACCAAAAAAAAAAAAAAAGAAAGAAAGAAACTATCCATATAAAGCAGAGAGAGACAGAAGATAGAATAAAAATGAACAGAGCATCAGTGACCTGTGGGACAATATTAACATTCATGAATTTGGAGTTCTAGAAGGAAAAAAGATCTAGGGAGGAAGGAGACAGAAAAAAACATTTGAAGAAATAATGGCTAAAGGGCTGGCCCCGTGCCATAGTGGTTAAGCTCACGCGCTCCGCTTTGGCAGGCCGGGGTTTGCAGGTTCGGATCCTGGGCATGCACCAATGCACTACTTGTCAAGCCATGCTGTGGCAGGCAACCCACATATAAAGTAGAGCAAGATGGGCACAGATGTTAGCCCAGGGCCAATCTTCCTCAGCAAAAAAAAGGAGGATTGGCTGCAGATGTTAGCTCAGGGCTTGTCTTCCTCACCAAAAAAAAAAAGAAAAGAAAAGAAAAGAAAAGAAATAATGGGTAAAAATTTTCCAAATCTGATGAAAACTATAAACCCACAGGTCCAAGGAGCCCAAATACAAGCAGAATAAATATAAAGAAAACGATTCCAAGAAACATCATACTCAAATTGCTGAAGGGATAAAAAGAAAATCTTAAAAGTAGCCAAAGAAAAAAGACACATTGCAGAGGACCAAAGATAGGAATTATGGCAGATTTCTTATCATAAACTACTCAAGCCAGTGGGCAATGGATAGACATCTTTAAAGTACTAGAAGAAAAAACCTATCAACCTAGAATTCTTTACTCTGTAAAAATATCTCTCAAAATCAAGGTAAAATAGAAATTTTCAAACAGAAAAACACTGAAAGAATTCTAGCATACCTGCACTACCAAAAATGTTAAAGGAAGTTCTTTAGGCTAAAGGAAATTGATAAAAGATGGAAACACAAAGGAATAAAAAGAATGTCCAAAACAGTAAATAAGTGGGTAAATATAAAAGTCACGTTTTCTCATTTTAAAATATCTTTAAAAAGATAATTGACTATTTAAAACAAAAACAATAACAATATATTAAATAAAATATATGATAATAGCACAAAGGACAGGAGTGGATAAATGGAAATGTACAGTTTAAAGTTCTTACACTATTCACAAAGTGATATAATATTATTTGAAGATAAACAAGGATAAGTTCAAGATGTATAATATAAACATGAAAGCACCTACTAAAAAAAGATAAAGCAAAGACATATAGGCAATAAGCTAGTAATGAAGATAAAATGAAGTCATAGATAAGAAACTTGAATAATCCAAAATTGAGCAGAAAACGAACAAAGAACAGATGGGATAAATAGAAAACAAATAGCAAGATGACCAGTGATTAAACCCAACCATATCAATAATTACAACAGATATAAGCTGTTTAAACATCTCAACTAAAAGGCAGAAATTTTCACACTGGATTAAATAGCAAGACCCAACTATATGCTTTCTATAAGAAACCCACTTTAAAAATAAAGATGTATATAGTTTAAAAGTAAAAGGATGGAAAAGACATACCATGTAAACAGTAACTATAAGAAAGCTGTAGTGACCATATCAATATTGGGTAAAGTATACTTCAGAACAAAGAATATCACTAGGGAAAAAGAAGACCATTTTACCGTGATAAATAAGGTGATGTCAATTCATCAAGAAGACACACAATCTTAATTGTGTACGCACCCAACATCTGAGTTTCAAAACATACTAAGCAAAAACTGATAGAGTTAAAAATAGGAAAAGACAAATTTACAATTATACTTAGAGATTTCAATTCTCCTCTCTCAGTAATTGATAAAACAAGTAGACAGAAAAATTGATAAAGATAGAAAAGACTTGAACAACACCATCAATCTAATTTAGATACACAGAACACTCCACCCAATAACAACAGAATACACATTCTGGACCATAAAATAAGTCTCAATAAACTTAAAACAATTGAAATCATAAAAAGCACATTCTCTGAGCATAACAGTAACATATAAAATCAATAACAGAAAGCTATTGGGAAAAACTTAATATTTGGAAATAAAACCACACACTTCAAAATAACTCATGGGTCAAAGAAGAAATCACAAGGGAAATTGGAAAATATTTTGAATCGAATAAAAACAAAAACATTACATATCAAAATTTAAGGGATACAGCTAAAGCAGTACTTAGAGGAAAATTTATAGCATTAAAACACCCATATTAGAAAAGAAGAAAGATCTCAAATTATTAATTTCAGCTTCTACCCTAAGAAGCTAGGAAAAGAAGAGCAAATTAAATGCAAAGCAAGCATAAGGAAGGAGATAATAAAGATGCTAATAAAGGAAATAATAAAGGAAATCAATGAAATAGAAAGCAGAAAAACTAGACAGAAAAATCAATGAAAAGAAAAGCTGGTTTTTGAAAACATCAATAAAATTGATCAACTTCTAGTCAGACTGATCAGAAAAAAAAAAGAGAAGACACAAATTACTATAATAGGAATAAAAGAGATCCTACAGACATGAAAAGGATAACAAGGTAATATTATGAACAACCTTATGCCAATAAAGTAAACAACTTTTAGATGAAATGGACAAACTCCTTGAAAGACACAGCTATCAAGGCTCACTCAAGAAGCAATAGATAATCTAAATAGCCCTTTATCTATTAAAGAATCTGAATTATTGTCTTAAAACCTTTCCACACAGAAAACTCCAGGCCCAGATGGTTTTACTGGTGAATTGTACTAAAGATTCAAGAAAGAAAAAATACCAATGCTATATGAACCCTTCAGAAAATAGAAAAAGGAAACTCTTACCTACCCATTTTATGAGGCCAAAATTAGTCTGATACCAAAACCACACAAGGATATTTAAAAAAAATTAAAAGATTTTAAAGATAAAGGACAACAAATGTAGGAAGACAAATGTGGTGAACACGGCAGAAAACACGGAGAAGAGGGAGTGGCCAGAGGCAGGGAAAGACTTTAGCCATTGTCACAGTGTCCTTTGTTGACTGCCTCCCAAGTGCACAGTTCTGTATGGTACAGTCTTTAACAGCATGGACTTCTGTAGCCAGACTGCCTGGGTTCAGGTCCTGGCCCCACTACTTACTGTTACATAACTTTGGCCAAGTTACCTAACTTCCCTGTGCTTCCAAGTTCCCATTTATAAATGCAGATAATAATAGAACCCCCTTCATATGGTTGTTATGAAGACTGAATGAGTAAATACATTTCTAGTGCTTATAATAGTGCCTGGCACATAGTAAGCACTATATAAGCGATTGCTGAAATTATTATTATTATTATTATACATGTTATATTAGTTGGCTGTTACCTTTATTAAGTCATGATATTTGTCCTCAAAATGAACTAAGCAGTACAAGAAGTGACTATTCTCATTGTATTAGTTCCCCATGGCTGACATAACAAATTACCACAAACTTCATGGCTTAAAACCACAGAAATTGATTCTCTCACAGTCCTGGAGGCCAGAAGTTCAATATCAGTTTCACTGAGCTGAAATCAAGGGGTTTGCAAGGCTGCGCTCCCTCTGGAGATTCTTGGGAGAATCCATTCCTGGACCTTTCCATGTTCTGGTGACTGCCAACATTCCTTCGCTTGTGGCCACATCACTCTGATCTCTGCCTCTGTGGCTACCTTGTCTCCTCCTCTTCTGTGTGTGTCAAATCTCCCTCTGCCTCTCTCATAATGATATTTGTGATTGGATGTAGGGGCCACCCTGATATCCAGGATAATCTCCCCACGTCAAGTTCCTTAACCTAATCACGTGTGCAAAGACGTTTTTTCCTCATAAGGGAACATTTATAAATTCCAGGAATTAGGACCTAATTATCTTTGGGTAGACATTATTCACCCTCCTACACTCATCGCTAAGGGTAGATTGATCTCGTGTGGAAATTACAACATAAACAACGCTTTTAAAAAGGACATTTCTGTTAGGATATGCAGCCATATTCCAAGGCACAATCTATTCACCTGGAGGTAGGTCCCAAAACTGTAAGCATAGCATCCACAACGAACTGTGACACCTCTATAGGGCGAACATGCAAACTCAAATCTATAAAGTTACGACAAACATCACACTCTCTGGGGGTGTGTTACTAGAAACTTACTGTGCGTTGTGATCCAAATAAAATAGCCTATTAAAATGACTAGTAAGAATCAAGGAAATTGGGAGAAATTAGAATTGATGACGGCAGTTATAACCAAAAGAAGGTTGAAAATAATCGGCTCACTTTTTTTTTTTAATTTTATTTATTTATGTTTTCCCCCAAAGCCCCAGTAGATAGTTGTACGTCATAACTGCACATCCTTCTAGTTGCTACAGTACGTGGGACCCGGCCTCAGCATGGCCAGAGAAGCGGTGCGCGCCCGGGATCCGAACCGGGCCGCCAGTATCAGAGCGCGTGCACTTAACCGCTAAGCCACGGGGCTGGCCCTCGGCTCACTCTTAATGACCACAGGCCCCTACACCCAGACCCTGCGTATTTATCCTGCACTACACAGTAGAGAATTTCACTTCTGGGATCAGACAGGCCTGAGGTCAAGATCTGGCTCTAGTGATATTAGTGATATGACCTTGGACAATCATTTCACCCCTTTGAGCCCATTTCTTCATCTCTAAAATGGGAGTATGAAGAGTACTTACCTCACCGAGTTGCTGTGAGGATTAAATAAGAACTCACGTAATGTTCTAGCATGGCAAGTAGTATAAATAATAAGTGCTCAATAAATTGCAATCACAATTTATTATTACGTAATAAATACTACTATTTCTGATAAAACTCTGTCTTCTATTCTATTGCAGCAGCAATATCGTCTCATCTTCAATTTCTTTATTTTCAAGGGTGGAGGAGCTTTTCCCTTGGGAACTGTGATCTCCTGGGTGAAAGGGATCGACACCACATAGAAGAAGCAAAGCAAATGACAACTGCAATTCTGGTGTGCGTATCCTTGGGGAAACAAGAAAAGAAGGATGAAGAAAATAAGGACTTCTGCAAAGGACAGGAAGTAGGGCCCAAAGAATTTAATGCACAAAGAATTTAAAGCACTAACACACAGCGCTTGAGGTTTGGGGGAAACAGGAGAGAAAATTAAGAATTTAAATAGCAGAAGTCTAGAAAAGGGATGGACTAGATTCATTCTCTATAGGAATTCACTAAGTGATTAGCACTTTGCACTCTGGAGACATGAAGGCTGAGAGGAGGGAGTTACGACAGGGACAGTAAAACCACGAAGCTTACGGACACGGTAAACACAAACCAGCTCAGTTCACACACCACGACACCAGGACTGGGGCTGAGAGGAAGTAGAGGGTGGACAGCAAAAGCTGAAAAGTCAAGAAGGCTTTTGTTTGGGAGAAATTAAACACTGCAAGCAACTGCAAGCCATGGATGGTGGGTTGCTTCTCTCAGTGTTTCCAGCAGTTAGCCTGGGACAGGCATGTCACCGGTCAATCTGGGCTGAATGAAGAAATATCCAGATTCAGTGGTAAAAATATTGGCAGTGGATGAGAAGTGGAACTAGAGGCCCCTTCTAACTGCATGAATCTTTCTCAGGTCTCACTCCTGGTTTGGTCCCCCTACAGGGCAGGTCTGATTATATTACTCCTCAAGTGCTTCAACGGCTCCTCATGGCCTCCAACATCAAGCCCAAATTCCTTCCTTGGCAACCAAGCCTTTTGTGCTTGATCCTAGCCTACTTTTCAGCCTTGTTTCCGCCACTCCCCTACTCACATGTTATGCTCCCATCATGTCGGATTATTCGGAATTTCCCGCACATACTGTGCTCTCACACATAGACTCCCCACCTTCGCACACACTGCTCCTTCTGTCTGAGCTGACCGTCTGCCTGAGGAGCTCCTCCTTACCCTTCAGTCGTCATCTCAGATGTCACTTTCTCCAGAAGGCAACATTTCTAAGCAGAATTAAGAGATCCCTCCTCTAAGCTTTCAAGACACCTTGACCGTACTTCTATTACAGTACTAAGCACAATACTGGGCCGGCCCCGTGGCTCAGCGGTTAAGTGCGCGCGCTCTGCTGCTGGTGGCCCGGGTTCGGATCCCGGGCGCGCACTGACCCACCGCTTCTCCGGCCATGCTGAGGCTGCGTCCCACGTACAGCAACGAGAAGGATGTGTAGCTATGACATACAACTATCCACTGGGGCTTTGGGGGAAAAAAAAATAAATAAAATTATAAAAAAAAAAAAAAGTACAATACTATAATTAACGTTTCCATGTCTGTCTTCCTTTATAAACTTCTGGGATGCCAGGATAGGGTTCTATTCATCTTTGCATCCCAAGCTACTAGCATGGGGCATAGAAGCTTTAAAAGTGTTTGTTGAATAAAATGAATAGATTGTAAATACCAAAAATAGAAATAAAGCTTAAATACTTGGGTGAATGAGACACAGCAGGATACTAAAAGACAGTTAGGAATGGGCAGGTCCACACCTATAATTAGAAGATTTTGTCATGGATGGCAACTACAACACTCCCCTCAATTGTCCCCTGTTATCATGATCAGAGACAGAATTTTGGGCTGGATATACTACAGGCCTGACCCAGTATGACATTCCCTATCTCACATTATTCCCAACCATTTCTCACACTCATTTTGCCTTTGAGAAAGCAATTTCATTTTCTTATGCTTTAGTGTCACCACCTTTTGTGAAGTCACCCGTTTCAAAATGCTCCAAAAGCCTAGTTCCTCTCTCTTGCTCTAATTCTCATCTTCTCTCTCTCTTCCTAAGTAGAATGGAAAACTTCAGTGCTAACTTAAGGATGAAAATAACCTGAACCCAAACAGTGTACAACTTTAGGGAAGTTATTATACCTCCGTACATCTCAAGTCTCTTCCTTCAAATGGAATGAACCTACTATCTAGGAGGTCACAGGAAATAATAAAAGGTAAAACTTACACAGTGCCTACTATGCATTTCCCATGTATTAACCTGTTTAATTCTATGATTCTTTGAGGTAGGTGCTATTATTATTCCCATTATGCACAAGAAGAGTGGAGCACTGAGAGGATGAAGACTTAAAGAAGGCTGTGAAGCTCACAGTTAATGAGGGGTGGAGGCAGGGCTGGAACCCAAGCAATCTGGCTCTGGCATCCATGCTGCTAACCATTACCTGCTACTGCCCCTCTGCAGGCCAGTGAAAGGCACTATGCACAGTACAAAAGTCCATATGTTAAAGTATAAAAGGAGACATGGAATGGTAGGCCTCAGATATGGGACAGTGTTGTACATTTCAATCCCAACTCATTTTACAGCCAAGATTTTAGACCTCAAACCATCCATCATTTATGACCGGTCTCTTGTGATTATGAAGGGTCTTGTGAATATGAAGGGTCCCTTGTGATTTTAGCCACCCAGGAGATGGATTTGTCCTTCACTGGTACTACACCTACAATTTAGATGACACTGTCACTAGATGAACATCCACCTTGGGGTGTGGCTTTATGGATCAATGAATAGGGTTTTTTTTCAGGAGCGACTAGCTAAGAATAGAAAGATGGCAGAAGATACTCTTGTGTTTGTGCTTTGTCTACACATATAGAAATTTTAGTTTATTATGAATTTTTTTTTTGCTGAGGAAGATTTGCCCTGAGCTAACATCTGTGCCAATCTTCCTCTATTTTGTATGTGGGTTGCCACCACAGCACGGCTGACGAGTGGTGTAGGTCCGCATGCGGTATCTGAACCCATGAACCCAGGCTGCCAAAGCAGAACGCACCGATCTTAACCACTAGTCCGTGGGGCTGGCCCAGAATGTTATTTTTTAAAGAAGCATTAAATATTTAAGTCCATATCACCTTTTCCTCAAAAAATAAATTTAGACAAAATTTAAGGAACATCCATTAGGTATAATGCAGTACCTGCAAATTGTTATCAATTTCTTATAATCATATTCCCTTCTGGGCAATGGGCCATTTAGAAAGTGCTGAATAAATATTTGTTGAATGAATAAATACTATTTTAGATATGGATTCAGAGAAGCTCTGCATTTCCAGATGGTTCCTCAGAAGGAATGGGTGCCTTATAACAGTCATATTTGCCCTGGAGAACTCCAGTACTCAGTCCAGCTTCAAGAGGACTTACTCCTCAAGTCTCTAGAAAAGTCTAAAGCCACCTTTATCTGTACCCATGGTTTCTACATCATTTTCTTCCCCCATCAGAAAGAGAACAGAGAAAGACCAGGTTACATTGCTTTCTTGGGCCTGTATAAATTCCTGTGAGGTTCTCTCTTCTGTCAGGAAAAGTTTCCCCAGCAACCATATTTACACACTCACTTAATTCCCTCCTCTCCATTGACTCACTGGTTGCTATAAAAATTAATTTTCTTTGAATTGCTGAAGCTTACAAGTTAATCAGTTTACCAGACTTACAAAATTGTGGAACTTGGTTTCTAGCCAAAACTTGCTTCTTAAGGGGCCTATCCACTTTCTTTTGAAATCTGAATGTAATTCTCTTCAGTTCAAATATTTTAAAACACATTAAACATGTATGCTGGATGTTTCTGGCCATAGGTAGAGAAAAGGATATTCTCCTAAGGGCATCTGGCCAATATTATTAGTTAGGAAGATCAAGAGAGGAAGTGGTACCTTAGTTCTGAGTAAGCAAGGTGTCAAATTCTGGGAAGAGAAGAGTCAAGGACCAAGACAAAGTCTGGGCCACATGAAATGATGAACTCAGGCCTAAGATGCTAGGTGCTCAGAGGTCAGGACGTGGATAACAGGAAGGGGGCACGAGTATCAGTGCCATTACTTATTCACCAAGTATTTATCAAGCATCTGCTAGTGCTTGATGCTGAGAATAGAGCAGTGAATAAGCCAGACACAGACTCCGCCTTCATAAAGTTAATAGTCAAATATTTGAACAGTGAACCAATGTTGGCTGTGTTATTGAACCAACTATCTTTGGGCTAGGGGCTCATTATATGATTTCCTACAAGGGCTGGAATTGGTTTTAGAGTATGCATGGAGCAGGGACTTACAGACAGAAACAAGTTCAAGAAGTTCTCCCTGGAGTTGGTGAGTTGGTAAGTTAAGAAGTCTTTGACATATACAATGGTTTCTTTACATTTTAACCTTCAACAAACAATGAAACATGAACATCTAGAGAGGAAGATGAAGAAGGGTATATTTATCATAGGGCACAAGTCAAGATACTTTGCAGTATGCCTAAGTTTTCTAAAGAATAGAGTAAAAAGTAAAGGTATGAGCTATTCTTAAGTTTATCCAACGACCATTTATTGAGCATCTATTATGTTCTAGGAATGGTTTTAGGAATTGAAGCTATAGATGTGAAAAAGACATAGTCCCTGGCAATTACAACAATGTGGTAAGTGCTATAATGAGATGTTAAAGTAAAAAGGAAGATCAGAGAGGAAGGATACTAATTCATTAAAAGTAAGTTGGGAAATGCTTCTGAGAGGTAATGATCGGACTGAATCTTCAAAGATAGAGAACTTCATGGTTTTAAGCTGATAAATTTGGGGGTAATTTTTTACACAGCAAGAGATAACTACTACAGTGCTTTATGGAGACTATACCCAGCACAAATAGAACATGGAGAACACCTGGCCATCTAAACTGTTTCATGATGTATACCATAGGTTATACTCTAAATATCTCCATACTTTTAACTTCACATATTCTTAGGCTCACCTGGTCCATGTTGGGAGTAGAAAGTGAGAACCAGCACTTTGAATGGGAATGACATAGGTAATGGGAATGACATAGGTAATGGGAGGAAGCAACACGATCTCAGTCTTCTCTGCTTTCCTCCACAAAGGAACCTAGGCTGGCTGGTGTTAGGGCTTGGTCAAGTGGTCAGTTAGTATCAAGTGGTGTCAGGACTCGGTCAGTCCCTGGCCAAATGATTACTCAGAGAGACCGGGAATGCGGGGACCAAGAGGTAAGTAAACGTTATCTTTGAGAGAGCAATAACCATGAAAACCAGAAAAATTTAATTTGTTGTCAGTTCCAAGTAGTGACTGTAAAGCCAAAAATGAGAGACAATATCAAAAATTAAGTTTTTCTGGTTTTCAGGATTCATATGGGTGGATGAAGGAACAGAGCGCGTAACAAGGGCATGAGTGGAACATGAATATTCAAGACAAATGTGGTAAACAGGGCTACGTGGTTCAAAGCTGCTGGGAAGTGCCTGGATGGGGGTGAAGGGGTGGCATCAGCCTCGCTAAAAAAGGTACCAGATCAGGGCAGACAAGTTGTATTATACCTGTTCAACCCCAATTTCTGTTTCAGGAGGTTGAAAAATTTTCTCCATATCTTCCCACCAGCAAATGGGAATATCTGACTTCAAAAGGAATAGAAATGAACTCATTCCTTATTTAAATTGGGAGTAACAACAGCATCAGGACTGTAACTCTATGCGATAAGGTTAAGTTAAAGTTGAGTTTCCAGAAGTCATTCTGAGTAAGTAATTCCTTGTGTCTTTATTTTCTATTCTCTTCATACTGGCTGGGTATCTACTTGAACTTCAAAATATCCCCCTTTTGCCCTTCTTACCACTGGACTCAGGAGTCCAAAGTGAGAGGACCACAGGAAAATGTAATCGTACACCACAACACAGCAAGGGCTTTAGGCCACGCAACCAAAACAAAGGATATTGCACAAAACGCTTTCCTAGCTGCAAGAGGGAGTATTGATACCTTCAGGCAGGACTGGTACCGTAATCTGTGGGGCCCAGTGAAAAATAAAAACATAAGACCCCTTGTTAAAAAATTATTAAGAATTTCAAGACGGCAACAAAAGAACATTAAACCTAGCGTGAGGTCCTTCTAAATGCAGGGGCCTGGGAGAATGCACAGGTTACAAGCCCATGAAGCTGGCCCTGCCTTCAGATACATTATAGCATGGTCCTTTAGAAGAGCTTTATAGTAAGGGCTGCGTGCAAATCCCATCTTTGCCACTCATCAATTAGGTGATCTTAGGCAATTTATTTAGCCTCTCGTTGCTTCCAAGAGGTTGTGTGGTTGTAATCCAGTATTGTGAGGATTAAATGAGATAACGAATAGAATGTATATGCAGTACTTGGCACACAGTAAACACTCAATAAATGGTAGCTATACTATTATTGAAATGAAATGTACAGGTAATCATCAAAGCAGTAAGTTTAAGAAATGAATTGCTAAACTACTATTAAGGATATGAAAGAATGAGAATGATATTTTAGGACAACTAAAATAATCAAGCAGACAGAGAAGATCACATCTTTTGCTTGACTCGTCTGCCTTCTCAAACCACATTCCTATTTCTCTTCTTCCTTGCACTGCCAGACATACAGAGGGTGATCTACATGCTGTCTCCATTTCTTACCCGAATCTCATGCCAGAGTCCTCTTTAATCTGGCATTTAATATCCCCATGGCCATCCACCACTGAATTGAAGCTATTATTTTCAAAAAGTTACCAATGACCTCTGTTTACTAAATATAATGGACATGTCCCACTTTTTCTGTACAATCATACTGCTGACTAATTCCTCCAGCTTGAAACCCTCTTTTCTCTTGACTTCTGTGACACCACACCCTGATGGCTAACAGCATGTCTAATCAGCCTTGCCATCTATCAGGTCACAAACGGTCAGGAAGAGAATGCATCTGTTGGATGAATAAATTAGATGGTTCTTTGCTTCTCGATATTCCTTATTTTCTACCATGCTGACCCCATTTCTTCTTTCTACCTCTCAAAATGTGGGCAGTCTCCAAGCTTCAGCCCTTGGTCCTCTACACTTCTATTTCTATGCTATTACCACTGGTGAACTAAGCTAATCATACGGCTTCAATGATCACCTTCTACATATAAGACTTCCTGACTTCTCTCTTTTGAACACGAGCCCCCATTTCCAAACACTTATGGGACGTGTCCACTTAAAAATTCCAAGATCGCCTCAAGATATCTAGCACCTAGCTTTTCCTCTTCTCTCCTTTCTGTCTGCCCTATTTCTGTTAATCTTGTCACCCATGTTCAAGGCTATATTTGATTCTTCCTTATTTCTTGCCCTCCATATCCAGTCACAAAGGCCTGTTCGTGTTTCCTTTATAATACTTATTGAACCCATTTCTCTTTATTTGACTGCCATCACCCTAATTCAGTCCCTTATCCCCTCACACCTGGACTATTTAAATAACCTACTAACTGGTTGTACAGTTCTCTTTCTATCCCACTAAAGTTTATTCTCCACATTGTTGTTGAGAATTTTCTTAAAATACTACTTTCATGACCCCACACTTTCCTAACCAAACATCTTCAGACTTTCCATCACACAGGATAAAGTCCTAACTCCCTAGTTTGGCATTCAATGCCTGTTAAAATCTGGCTTCAACCAACCCCTCCAATCTTACAACTTCTCTACTTAAACCTTCTGATCTTGCCCGATTGGTCAATCTCATCAATGACCCCTGAAAACTTTCTTCTATATTTCAGTCCTATGTTGTATAAACATTATTTTCCCCATCTGGAACTCCCTTCCACCTTCCTTCTCTCTGTATAACAAAATTTACCATGTCTCTAAAAAAAAAGCCTTCCTTGATAATCACGGTCCATGATGATCTTTCCCTTTTTTCAACTCCTGTAATTACACATAATTAGCACTTTGAAAATTTACTGAATTACTGCTTTACATTTAATCCTCACAACTATATGAGGTAGGCGGCATTATTACAGATGAAGGAACGAAGTCGAATAACTTGCCCAAGTCACACGGCAAGTAACTGGTAGAGCTGGGATCCGAATCCTTCCGCTGAAAATAATCCCCAGCCTACACCACCTCTCTCATTTTCCTGTCTCTGCCTGAGCACAAACACAGCACAGTATTTGCATACAGGCAGGTGCTCAGTAAACTCAATCAGAAAGTGTTGATTGAGAAGATGTTTAAACAGCACCTGTGACTCTCCAGCACTCACAGCACTGTCAATCTTAGCGGCGCACATTAGGCCTATCACCCCAGTGTTACCTGCTTTACATGGCTTGATCTGTCATATACTTCAAGACAGGGGATTTGCCAAAACATCACCACAACCCATTCTAAAAATAAATTTTGGTTTAAGCAAAGCTAAAAGGCCTTTATCTGATTCAAACCTTAGGTGAGTTTGGGGATGAGGTCCATTTTACCACCTCTGGGCCCATCCTTACTGTTTCCAAGTGATCAGGAAGTAAAAACAGGCTGGCTAGTTGATAGCTTATGAGGTAAAATGGACTATTTATAGTTCTAGAGGTGGATGCTACAGGATTTTCTCTGCTCTGGTAGTTAAGACCTTAGTGAAAGAAGCCCGCTAAAAGTGAATCATGGGTGGAAATTGGGATCCAAAGAGGATAATAGCAAGGAGGGAGAGAGACCAGAAAGAAGGAAGTACTGGGAATATTTTATTGAGGAGATGGCACTCTCCTTTTTCTGCAGAGTTGCTTGAAGCTGTCAGATCCAGCCCTGTTCTCCACAGGTGGCACCACCCGACAGCGGGCTCCATCATTTCTGCATGATTCACAGCCTCAGTCTGGAACTGCTTGTCCTGACCCATATCATGGTCCAGATCCTCTCTTGCTCCAGATCCTTCCAGCTTCTGGTCTTATTACTCATTTCCTCAGGTTTCACAAATTAGACCTCACAGATTTGACATTCAGCATTGCTTCCCTTGTTATGAATGGAATTTTCCTCTTATTATATGGTTTAGTCTTGCCTTCCTGGGATGATGCCACCCATTTGCCCAGTTTTTAGGCTCTCTACCTTGGAGCTGCTATAAACGATCTCTTTCCCATCTCCATATGTTGGGCTCTTACTTAGAAAGATATGAGTGACAGAGACCAGGAGTGAGGTTCAGAAAAACTAATGAGGGGAAAAAGTGGGGGAGAAGAACAATAAGAAGGAAAATGCCACCAGAAAACTGTGTTGGGAATTAGAAATTCTAGGTTACTTTTGGAAAGTTACTTTATTGAGAAAGGAAAAAGGCCACGGCTGCAATATAAAGCCATTGCCTAGAGATACCATACTCTTCAATGGTCTGTATTCACTGTATCTCTGCATTGGCTGCACTTCCTGTCCTTCCCAATCTTCTCTGCAAGGCAAACTCCTATTCATCCTTCAAGACCTTGCTTAAACATGTTCTTCTCTGGAAAGCCTTCCCTGACCCTGTCAGACAGCTAATTCTTCCCTCCTCTGTGCTGCCACAGCTTTTTATATACACATCCATTATGCTTTTATCACTTTTACTGGCCATTTTGTCTCTCCCACTACTTCTTTGAGGACAAGGACTAATTACCTTATTCATCTTTGCATTCCCAAGACACGGCAGAGTGCCTGGCATATAGCAAGTGTGTGTTGTTATGTGATAAAAGACATCCAGAGCAACATGAAAGTGCAATTTGCACCTCACTTGCAAAAATCAAATTGGTTCCTGGTACTTTTCATGTGTAACCACGTTTTTCCTTGATTTAGAAGAAACGACTTTAGACTCATAAAGGAAATTATACTGATATCACTGGCACATTAGCTAGTTTTTCATCTGCACTGGTGATAGAGACATTTCTCCCCCAACACTTCCAAGAAGCTCCTAGGGCAAGCTTAACATTAGTGGCGCACGGCCCATCCTACCGTTTCTATTGTAGTGAAAGCTAAATTACACCACGGAGTCTAAAGCTGCCACCAATCTTAGTGAATTGGTGGTGGTAGTGGGGTAATTAAAAGAACACAATTCTGTAGCAGACCTAGGAGGAGGGTGAGAGAGGAAGATGAATTTAAACCTTGCTTTGTAAGAAATTTGTTAGAAACTCACGCAAAACAGCCGCTTCCTCTGGACACGACAGACCCGATCCAGGTGTCCAGCAATGAGCTTTTCCCATGAGTGTCAGGTCATCACCCAGCACAGAAAACATCACCCAGCACAGTGCCTTTCTTGGGCATCCCTCCGTCTCAAACCTGGCAAATCTTGGGGCCTGCTTTTTCTTTAGGAGATTGTCCTCTCCTCCCAGCACTGACAACCCCCAGTTCCCTCTGCTGGTGCCCCCCAAGCACCAATCTTGCCTTCGTCCTACAGGGGGCCCCAGCTTGACTCCCGGTCAAAAGCGCCTGGCGATGGGGCTGTCAGGCCGTGGCCGAGGAGGGGGCGCTGAGGTCAGGCCCGACCCCCGGGTCTCCTCGCCCGCTGCGGGGCGGGCGGAGGAGACGCAGGCCGCTCAAGGCCACGGGCTGCTGCGGCCCCGGCCTCCGCGCGGAGGGGCTCGGCCCCCCCCCACCCCCGAGAAACCGCGCGACTGCCGGGACTCCAGCCGGGTCCCCGCAGCCTCCCGCAAGCCCCGGCCCCGGAGCGGCCCCGCAGCCCTCGCCGCGGCTGGGTCCCGGCCCCGCGGGCACCGCAGCCAGTCGGTCCCCCGGCCCGGACTGCTCGGTCCCGGGGCGGGCCCCACGCCGCGGATCCCGGGTCAGGCCGCCCGCCGCCTGCCGGCCCGTGCCCACCGCAGTGCCCCGCCCTGCGCGGCCCGGCCCGGCCGTGACAGCTGGGTGCCCAAAGGGTTAAGCCGGCAGCCCGGCCGCCCGAGTGCCCCGCGCGCTGCCGGGCCGCCGAGAGCCACCCCCAGCGCGCACGCGCCCGCCCGTTACCTGCGGTCGTGTTTGCGCTCCTCCTCCACCTGGCCGCTCTCTCCCGGGGGCCGCCCCTCAGCCCGCCCCTCGGCTCGGCGCCGCGCACCCTGCCGGCTGCTCGGACAGGGCCCGGGGAGGAGGGGCGTGGGGCGATTACCATATATTAGCATACCAGCGCGCATCACGTGGCCTCCCCAGCCAATGGTCACTCCGGAAAGGCGGGGATTGGGCTGAACACGCCTAGCTGCTGCTCCGGGCCTGAACCGGTGGCCATGGCAACGGCTGGGAGGGCGGGGGAGTGAGGAGGTGCTGGAGTCCAGTGGCCCCGGGAGCATCTCCCCTACCTGAGCTCCGTGTGCAGACGTCGCGCGCTTTTCCCACCCTGCGGAAGGAGAGGGGCTGAATTTGGTTCCTTTCAGGATTCAGATTCAGCAAACATTTACTGAGCGCTTACCACGTGCCTAACACTTTTCTGCAGAGTATGATTCTCAGGGTAACCCTGTGATGTCAGAACTGTTAACCCTACACTTAATAAAGGGAAAGGGGAGGCTCAGAGAGGTTAGGTCACTCACCCAAAGTCACACAGCCACGCTAAATGGCAAAGTGGAGATCTGAGCCCATTTCTGACTTCAGGCGGGGGACTCTCCTGAGTTATTTTCTCCAGCAGGGGTCTCCCAGCACCTCCTCACAGTTCCAGATATATACCAAGCAGCTGAGAAAAATCCTCCTACAAACTTTGTACAGTGCTTAAGTGTTTCTTTACAATGACTTCTGAGGTTAGTAGGCAGAACAGTTATGCCCATATTGCAGATGAGGAGAAATGAGGCTCAGAGAAGTGATGTGACGTGCCTATTAGGGCAAACAGCTATCAAGAGCTAGTGCTTAATTACTGTGATTTATGCTCAAGCTTGCTACTTTATAAACTTTTAAATTCAATCTTCTCAACACGGTAGTATTGCTATGACCATTTTATAGATTAAGAAACTGAGACTTTGAGGAGTTAAGCAAATTCCCCAAGGTTACGGAGCAAGTAAGTAGTGGATTTAGGGTTCAAATTCAGGTTTATCCGGCTCTAAAGCTAGGCTCATCATACCAGGTTTATTTAATTTAGGCTTGGACTTTTGAACCCTTCTCTAACAGAACTTTCCTCTCTTAAGATGTGACTATGTTCTTTCTTAACCCAGCAAAATATCACGTGACAAGTGATATGCTTTAAGGTCACAGAGGCTAAATACTAAAAGAGAATAGAGTCACCCCTGCAGGTGGGTAAGGACACTATAATTCTCTGCCTCTTCATTTTTTTTTTTTGTGAGGAAGATCAGCCCTGAGCTAACATCTGATGCCAATCTTCCCTTTTTTTGCTGAGGAGGATTGGCCCTGGACTAACATCCGTGCCCATCTTCCTTTACTTTATATGGGACGCCACCACAGCATGGCCTGACAAGTGGTGCTTGGGTGTATGCCCAGGATCCAAACCCGCGAACCCCGGCTGCGGAGCGCACACACTTAACCGCTATGCCACCCACCGGGCTGGGCCCTCTGCCTTTTCATTTTTACCCCTAGGGATTTGAGAGTTCCCCTAAAGGGAGAGTAGTTTAAAAACATAAACATCTGGGTATAGACCTTCCTTCTGCTCCTTTCTTTAGTTTAGCTCCGTGGTTCTTTAATTATTAGACAAGGCCATATGCCTCAAACCAAATACAGTAAATTTTATAGGTATTTTAAAGGATTATCAAAGATGATTTTGAATATATGTACATTTTACCTTACTGGGCTACCTTAAAACCCAATTTCCTCCTAAGCTGTGACTGTTTGGTGTTTAAGAGTAGAAACAAGGAAGCAGACCTACTTGAGTCAAAGTTCTGACTTTGTTACTCACTCACTGTGTGACCTTGGGCAAGTTATGTAACCTCTCTGTGCCTCACTTTCCTCACTTGTAAAATAGGATAGGAATGTTGTGAGAATTAAAGGAATATGTAAAAAACATTTAGCACAAGCCCTGGCCCAGAGGTAAATCCTCCATAATTGTTAGCTGTTATCGACCCAGGAGCTTTCATAGGAACAGACAACCCACGCGTACAGAATCTCTCAAGGTTTCCTAGCTGGCTTTGGAATTCTAAAGCTGCCTCCCACCCCTTGTGGCATATTAAACAGCCTGTTGTGCTGGTGAAGGCTTGTTACCTCTTCAAATGACATTCTCTCTTCCTAGGATCATAAATAATTCCTGGACTCAAAGGAGCTGGTTTCTCCTGCACGTCTCCTAGCACCAAATTACCGAAGTGGCTCCTTGCAGAAGGGGATCTTGACAAGCAGTGGAGCCATAAGTCAGGTTCCTTGAAACACTTTTATGAGTGCCTTAATGAGGAAGATGAGCTGTCTTCAGGAACTCATCCCGTCCTTCCTAGCCACAGGAAATGAGCTCTTTGTGCTCAAAGGGTTTCCGAAGCTGAGCGCAAAGAGTTTTCAGGAAGTGGGCCGGGGATGAGAAGCTGTTGACTCAGAGAATCCCGGGACTAAACAGCCCCCATCCTGCCATTCACCTTACAGGGTCAGATTACTCATGGTCTTATTGCAGCAATAGCACCAAAGGGTGGCCTGTGTGTGGGGTGTTAATCCTTCCCCTTCCCCCCATGTACACATGTTAACAGCCAACCCCCACTGCCTGACAAAAGATACTGCAGTATAGAACAGCAGTTAAGAGCATTGTTCCTGGAGCCAAAGAAGCAAGTGTGAGTCCTGCCTCCACTACTCATTCTGTGTGTGACCTTGGGGAAGTTGCTTAACCTCTCTCTGTCTCAATTTCCGCATTTGCAAAATGGGAATAATCCAGTGCCCACCTTATAGTCTCTTGTGAGGATTACATGAGTTGCTAACATGAAGTGCTTAGGACGCCTTATAGAAGCTCTAGAGACGTATTTGCTAATTAGACAAAATACACATATAAGTCCAATACAAACAGTGTACTTTCTACAGAGGCAACCACAGCCTAAGCGAAGTGTTCTAGGCCCTCTCCCAACCATATGCTGCCCACCACCAGCTCTGACTTGCAAATAAATGTTGCCCCAGAATAGGAAGAATATGTGCTTGGGAGCTCTAGTTTGAATCCTGACTCTGCCACATTCTTTGTTCTGTGAACTTGGCCAAGTTGTTTTACATCCCTGAGCCACAGTAACGTTATTTGTAAAATGAGACTAACTTCCTCCTGGAGCTGGAGTTGTTCTGAGCATTCAGCTAGATAGCGCCTGGCAAGATGTGATGAGGGCCTGAACTGGACAGTCCTGCTTGATCACAACCACCTTCCTCTTTCACTGAGCTGTTTTCAGTGAGCATCTTTGCTCTCCAGTAATGAAAATAACTAACATTTACTGAGCACTGACTCTGGCCTTGTGCTATATACATCATCTTATTTAACACTTACAATAAGACAAAGGCCCAGAGGGATTAAGCAACTTGTCCAAGATCACAACGGAAGTCATGGCAGAGCCAGGATTCAAGCCAGGACTGTCTGATTCCCAAGTCCATGCTAATAACCCACTGTGCCCGCAGGCCTGCAACTCCAGCTTGCCTCATAGAACTCAGGGAATGTGTTATATTTCTTTGGCATTCCTCCCGCAGCCATACACACATGCTCTCCACCAGCGCCCAGAAGCACCCAGCGCAGTATGTGATCCACATATATTTACTGAACAAGTGAAAGTAAATGACTGTGACATCCTCTTATAGTGATGAAAGCCCCTTTTTTCCCTGGGCTGTCCCCAGTGGGGAAGAAAAGCAGCTGGCAACTCTCCTCCCCCACCTCCTAGCATCCTCTTCCTGCTGAATAATCATGTGGAAGGACTTCCTCCTTCCCCCATGGGGGAGTCAGGCTTCTTGGTTTCAGAGATCCACGATAGGCACGGTGGTGACTCATCTTAATGAACATTTGGAGGGATGACAGGGCCATTGGTGCTTTTTGGGGCTCTGTTAGCATGCATCAGTGGGGTGATTTCCAAATAATGGTCTTGGATAGGTATATTAGTTTCCTAGGGCTGTTGTAATAAAATACCACAAACTGGGTGGCTTAAAACAACACAAATTTATTCTCTCACAATTCAGAAGGCCAGAAGTCCAAAATCAAGGTGTCAGCAGGGTTGGTTCCTTCTTGGGGGCACAGAGGGAGAATCTATTTAATGCCTCTCTCCTAGCTTCTGGTGGTTGCCAGCAATCCTTGGCATACCTTGGCTTGTGAATGCATCACTCCAATCTCTGCCTCCATCATCACATGGCATTGTCCCTGTGTGCTGGTGTCCAAATTTCCCTCTTCTAATAAGGATACCAGTCCTATTGGAGTAGGGCCCACCCTAATCCAGTATGACATCATCTTAATTTGATTACATCTACAAAGACCCTGTCTCCAAATAAGGTCAAATTCACAAGTACCAGGAGGTGGGACTTGACCATATCTTTTCTGGGGGACACAATTCAACCCCACAACATGTTTGGGGTAGAAGGGAGTGCAGAGGAGATGGAAAATGAAGGAAGGGGATGCAGAGAAAGGAAAGGTGGTCCATAACAGGCAGATCATACTTGCAGAATGGAGTGTGACCCAGAGTCCCTCAGGTATGGGACTAAACTTTTTCTTCTTGGCTACTCATTCTTTCCCAGAGATATCTCCAGCTTGCAAACTCACAATATCAGAGCTGGAAAGGACTTCAGAGGTTCATTCATTCATTCAACAAACACTTATCAAACACTCTTTGAGGAGCGGGGCATTCAGAGGGAAAAGAAATTGTCTAAGGAAACTGAGGCCCAGAGAGGGAATGTGAATTGTCTAAGATTACACATCAAATTAGAATACAGGCAGGAACAGAATGGGGCATCCAAGCCCCAATCCTGAGCCCTTTGATGCCTACTAGGAAGTCTACCCACCCCCTGGGCCCGAACCTCTGGTGCACAGGCAGATCTAGGTTTTCAAAAGGGGTTTGTGTTCTGAGGCTTATTACCATCTCCTCCAAGCTTCCATAGGCTGGTCCAGTATTTGAGGGATTTTGGAAGCTCAGACAAAGCTAGAACCATCCCTTCTCTGAAAGTGCAATCCTGCGGCCTTTCTTCTCTTTGGTCTAATACATTGGCTACTCTTTGAAGCATCATCTTCTCTGGATGCCACAGCAGAATTGGGCATAAGGGAACTCCTTGCAGGCAGAGACAACATCTTGTTCATCTCTTTTGCCTCCAGGGCTAACACAGAAACTGTCATGGAATCTGCTCTCAATAACCATCTGTTCAATGAATGAAAGAACGTCGCTCCAGTTAGTACCAAGGGCTATTTATTTCTCACTGGTTCTACATCCCACGCTCAGTGATGGTTGCAGAGTTGGTTTAAGATACCTGAATTTCACTCTGAAAGGCACAGCTCTTTTGACATGAATATTCTGTTTGTCACTACATCATTAGAAGAGATGGTGTCTTGCTCCCATTCTTGGTGGCTGATACGAATATTGTCCTGCCTCCAGCTGTCATCATGTGAGATATCAGCCTGGAGCAGTGAGGCTGAAAATGGGGGCAGGCTGGGGTCAGAGATGGGGTCAACCCAGCAGGAGTTGTCAGATGAGAGCAGGGGTGAGAAGGAGGTCAGATGAGAGATCAAAGTCCAGGAACTAGGCAGGTACACGGTCAGTCCTGGCTTTCCCGAGGACGATGGCCTGCGCCTGGAGCCCCTTGGGAAAATGTCTCATACGCAGGTCCTCTGAGCTGGCCTTCTGCTCGCAGGTCCCCAGAGGGTTCTCTGTAATTAATCTGGATTTGGGTTCCCTCCTCACAAAGGGAATACAATCAGTCAACGTTATTCAGCAGATCTTATGTTCACATGATCAGATAAACTTTAAAATCTTGGAAACAGCTTTATTTATTCTAGTCATATGGCCCCAGGCTCACTGCTAATTTTTAGATTCACTAAAATTCACTGCTAATTTTAGATTCAGAATTAGGTCTAATTCTGGCTGTGCATCAGAATCACCTGTGAACCTTGTTTAAATACAGATTCCCAGGTCCCATCCCCAGAGATTCTGATTCTCCAAGTCTGAGGTGGGCTGCTGACATCTTGAGAAGCTGTAGGTGCAATGGTTGAGCGTGGGGGCTCTGGAGCCAGGCTGCTTAGATTTGCACTAACCCAGTGAACTAGTTCTGCCACTAACCCAGTGAACTTGGGTGAATTTATTAACCTTTCTGTGCCTCAGTATCTTATCTGTAAAAGGGAATAATAATATTCAGCTCATTGATTTGATGTGGAGATTAATGATTTAATGCATGCAAAGTCTTAGATACTAAGTGCTCAATAAATGTTACTTGTTATCTTTCTTTTTATCAAGCTCTACAAGTGATTTGGAAGCACAGTCCTTGGTTCATTCGAAAAATAATTACCCAGTACTCCTACCTGCCACGACCCATGCTAGACACATAGAATCCTCCCCAGTTTATCATCTAGCAGGGAAACCAGGACTGAGAAGCACTGTTCTGCTCACTGCCTTCAGCTCTCCAAACTGCCACTGGAGTCTGAGCCTCTGGGCTTCACCTCTGATGTCCCTCAGGCACAATGACCTTCATTTCATAACCCTGAAATGGAGCGAAATGGAAAGAACGTAGAAGTCCAAGAATTTGGACTTGGCGTGCCATTTTCTAGCTGAGTGACACTGGGCATACTACACATAGATGGTACCTTCTGTCTACTGCTTGCCCAGTATCCCTGTTCTAGGGTTGGTCCCACCTCTCCTGTATCCACAGGGCCTGGAGAAGAATAGCCAAACGCAAGTGTGGTTCCACCCCTCCCCCAGGCCACGGATGTTTGGTCAGGGCGAGCACCTGACCCAAGCTGAGCCAATTGCATCCCATCTCCAGGACCCTGGAAAGGAACTGAAGTCTTGCTGTCTGACTGGCTGCTCTATCGAATGGAGGAGGTGATATAAACGAAAGAGCTGTTGGCCGTGGACATTTTGCACTATGGATACTGGGAAAAAGAGCCAGTCAGCCTGCAGAGAAAGAAAAGCAAAGCCAGTGCTTGGATTTCTCAGAGCGCTGAGGTTCCTGATTGCCCCCCCATCACTGTCCCCAGCCTTGGCTTCTCTGACACATCCTCTATCCTTCTAGTAAATTCCTCTTGGTGTTGAAGTCAAGTGTAGGGCATCTCTCATTTTCACCTAGTGCCTGAAAGGCAGGCTGTACCCCCAGCTGCTGGTTCTCCCTTGCTCAAGGCGACTGTTTCCCAAAGGTTGCTCAACAGAGAAGCAAATTCAATGGTCTTGATCTGGAGTCTTGAGACCAAAGACCCCTAGCCCACCTCTGGAGCCTCTGCCCCTACTTTGAGTGAGCTTTTGGGTCAGACAACTTTAGGAGCACAGAGAAGAGGAAAGGGCCTAGGGTCTTGAACACTAGTGGGGGGCCTGGCCAGGCCTTTCATGGGAGGGACCCCTATTTCTAACTTTCCTTAGTTAGGGAGGCACCTCTTGGAGAGCCACAGTCTCTTGGCCACCCGGACCTGTTCTGTTCTTTCATATTCGCAATTCCTCGGACATTGACACTCTTTCCAAATTGAACTGGATCCCCCCCCCCCCCACACACACATACCTGGAACTGCTTATTAGGACTTTATCTCTCTTGGGGCTGGGATTTGGGAGAGATGTTACTTAGATGTTACTTAAATGTTACTTGTCCTGCTCTCTTGGGGTGGAGAGCAGGAAGGTGAAGTGCAGCTGTTTCTGTCCTAGAACTTTCTAAGCTTCTGGTGTTTTCTTTACCTCAGGCCTGCCTCTCCTAGCATGTCACGGAGCTGATCGATGTTACCTCCCCAGCATCCCTTTTGATCAGCTAGGTATCAGTTCCTCCATTTTACAGACAGGGATGACAGTTAGCTGGTTTGCACCAGTACAGCCTCCAATGCTTGTTAATTTAGTGAAATATTTTTTTTTTATCGATTGCTGCTCCAAGTCCCCTAAGTGGCCCTCCAGCTCCCCTTTACCCCAGTTTTTCTCCTGGAGTCCCCCAGACCTCTGCACCACCCAGCAACTAAAAGGTTAATACCTGGCACAGCAGGGACCTCCATATTCACCGCTCTAGAACCTCGGCTTAAACACTTGGTATGCTTTCTGATGTGTTCCTGCCCTTGCCTCACTAGTTAGATACTTTAAATACCCTCTTCTTTACAGTTAAGGTTTAGAGAAGTTAACTAACTTAATACATTTTTTTACTCATGCATTCCTTTATTCATTTAACAAATTTTTATTAAATGGTGAGTCCCAGGCCTGGGCTCAGGGCTAAGGATACAATGCGGAACAAAACTAACATGGAACATTCAAATTAGCGCAGAGACAGATGAAAAATTAGGAGGTAAGTAGATAAATATATAATACAAATCGGACTAGTGCTACAAAAAGAAAGACCAGGATGCCGTGAGAGAGAATCATGCAGAGAACTGTCTTTTGATGGGAGGCCTCTGAAGAACTTAAGGCATTAACCAGACAAAGAGAGGGAAGAACTGTTCAGGCACAGATGACATGGCGTTTATGAAGAACATGGTGTTAGGTGAACTTGCCCGGGGTCACCAAGGGACAGGTCTGGGTCTGGGTTCTGTCTGACTCTGAAGTCTATGTTCTTTCTTTCCTCCTGGATTGTCTTGCCCTTGCTCCTTCAGCCACCTTCCCTAGATCCTTGGGTGTGGGCCTCAGGTCCCCTGAAAATCACTGCTGTCCTGTCTATACCACAAAATAGTGCCCTTGGGATATAGGGCACAGCTATGTTTCAGCCAGGGGCCTCCTGCCACCTCAGTAAGTACATCTCTCTTTAAATTGGGCCATCTAATCACAAGAGGTGCAAAAAGAATACCCGAGACATAGAGAAGGATGGTGGTGATGGTTGTACAACATTATGAATGTATTTGATACCACTGCATGGTACACTTAAAAACGGTTAAGATGGTAAATTTTATGTTATGTGTATTTTACTTCAATAAAATTTTTTTTTAATAAGGAATATTAGAAAAACTGCATAAGGAGAGTCTCCTACAAGCTACCTCTGTGGGCGGGGAAAGAGCTTTCACTCCTCAGCTGTGTACGGTATCTGCCTCTGCTGCCAGCTCTGCCCTCAGCCCCTCTGAAGGCAGCTTTGTGCACGATCCCCACCCAGCTCCTCCACCCCTGGACGTAGCTGAGTAGCTCAAGTGTGGGCATCCGGCCCCAGGGAAGGCAATCTGGAGCAAGGAAGAGGCAAGAATAGATGAGCTGCACTCTCGAGTTTGAACCAAGGAGGACTTCTCGTGGAGCAGAAGGTGGGGGAGCTGCTCAGGAGAGGGAGGAGAAGGCAGCAGAGATGCCAGGAAAACATGGCCCGACTGGCAGAGACTGCTAATTGCCTCCCAGGATCCATTGCCCTCAATACTGGCAAATGCTGAACACTGGCTCTCTGGAAAGGGGGGGGGGGTAGGGGGGGAAGGGGTCGGTGTCCAGAACTGCAGTATTTGCCAATTTCTATAGTGTAAATAGTCCTCCTAAGGCTGGTTTCAGGTCATGTCAATGAACACGGAATAGGGGAAAAAATACTTGCAATTGGCTGTCATGAGACTAAATGAGCCAGCTCCAGAACGCCACTGAATTATCCCCTTCTTTCTTTTACTAATAGGAAGCACCCTCTGCCTTTCACCAGGGCACGTGGCTGCCTGGCTAGAAACTGCTTTCCCAGCTTCCTTATATCAGCTATAGCTATGTAAGTAAGATCTGGTCAAGGGGCTGTAAGCAGATGTGATATGAGCAACTTCTCTGCATATCCTTGAAAAGAACACCGGTTGTCCCTACTCTGTCTTTCCTCCTTTGTGCATTCTGGAATGTGGACATGGTGCAGATGAGGATAACACCATAGAAGTTGGCAGGAGCAGCAAGTTGGAAGGAACCGGGATCTTTGGGCAACCTCATGGAGCTGAGCTGCCTAACAACCCTGGGTATCAGCCACTTCCCTCTCTACTGTTTTATGAGAGAAGTAAATGTGTATCTTATTTAAGACATATTTTGGAGTCTCTTTATTATGGCAACTTAGCCTGACCGCTAACCAGTACTTAGCCCGAGGACTGCCTGGGATTTGATGCATTTTGTGGATATCTTTACCACAAACTCATCCTCCCGTTAAAGATGTCCCAAATGAGTCTGTCTATATTATAAGCAAAAGATTATTAGTCAGCATTTGCTAGGCTATGTGGCAGAAACCACCCCACAATCTCAATGGCTGACCACAACACAGCTTTATTTTTCACTTACGTTACATGACAGCTGCAGGTAATTTCAGGCTCTGTTCTACATGTCTTCACGTTCTGTGTCTCAGGCTGAAGGAGCAGCCCCTAGATCAGTCTAGAGACAGAAGGAAAAATGCTGTGGTTGAACCTTGCGATGGCTCTTAAAGCTTCTGCTGGGATGTGGCATACATCACTTCTATTCACGTTCCATTGGCCAAAGGAAGCCAATGGCCTAGGCTGACACGAAGGGGCAGTGAGGTGTACTCCCCCGGCAGAGAGGCATTGAAGGTCTCATTGCAATGGGCAGAGATGGGTAATCCTTTTACTGAAAGCCCAGCAAATAGTTGAGGATAATAATACAACCCATCACAAGAGCCTAGGTGAAAACCATGCATTATGTCAGGGCAGGTGCTATTATTATTCCCATTTTGCAGATGAGGAAACTGAGGCTTAGAGAGGATAAGAGCCACACAGTCATATAGTCTTATACTTGCTCTTAGAACCGGAAATTTCTGAGAAGCTCATCTCAGTTTTTCTGCTATGCATCACGTTGTTAATAAGACCTTGTAGATAGTCTAGAATACCCTCTGCCTTCTATCATCTATTTGTGGAAGCCAAGTCTGGAGTCTTTGAAGAGCTCACTTAAGCTCAGCACATAGAAAGAGAGAAAAAGCTGGCAAACTATAAAGTAAGGAGGTTCGGGGGCTAGTCCAGGGGCTCTGTGACTAAGTTACTGTTCACCTTTGGCAAGTTATTTAACCTCTCTGGGTCCCAGTCGTCTATATATGGAAGAGCTCAGAGTGTGCAATTAATAGGGTTAATATGGCTCTAAGATGCTAATGTTTAATTTCACTACTCCCAGTGGAACTTTAGGGGTCCCTCTTAAAAAACTCTGTTCTTTATTTAAAAACTGCCTCAAAAGATACCCATCTATCTTCATTCATTCGTTCATTCATTCACTCATCCATCCATCCATTCACTCATTCATTCATCAAAGGTTTATGGCATGTCCTCTATGCCAGGCTCTGCTCTAGGGACCGAGGGTACAGAGATGAATCAGATCCAGTCTCTTGTCTCTAGGAGCTCACAGTCTATTGGAGGAACAGACAGAAATACAGATAATGGTAAAACCTGCAGTAAGTTGTCCTAATTACAGACCAGGGAGGTCAGAGCTATAAAGGGGATGTATAAAGATGCTGTCCCAGGCCAGGGAGGAAGCTGCTTCCTCAGCCTGGGTGTGGTGCCATCCAGTGAGGGGAGAAGAGCAGGCAGAGAGGTGAACATGACGAGTTCAGGTGGGGACCTGGGGCCATGTGGGAGGAGGTGTCCAGTAGGCCACGGGTTAGCTGGGTCTGAGGCTGGGGGGAGCTGTAGGTCCAGGATGTGGATCAGGGGACTTTCACAAGCAGATGGTCACTGAAGCCATGACAGCACATGAGCACTGCCCCTGAACTCCCAGCAGCCCGACCGCACAGGGGCCACACACGCCAACGTTTCCCAGGGAGGGTCCTGCAGGGGATTGACCTAAGCTGGGTGCAACAGCATACAAGTCGGCCCTGATAGGAACAAACGTGCAGCACCAATTCTGTTTTATGGCCTTGTCTGATGCTGGAACACGTAGCGAGGGCACCAGGTCATCCTCGGTACAGCAGGGACATAAATCAGACAGCGCCCTGCTTCCTGAGGCCCCAGCCGAGGAAGACAGGGCCTGCCCAGCTCTAACTGGGATCAATTACAGGCCATTCCTCTGCCCGCCCCAGCTAGCTTCCACCAACTCGTGCAGGCCTGGCCCCAGGAGGCCCTGCAGGAAGCAGCTCTCTGGTTGTGTCTGTGACAAGATGCAGAGCTCCGACCACGACAGGGCAAAGGAGAGAGAGCTATTTGCCTGAGTGAAGAAGGTGATAATGATGATAATGAAACCACAATATCTACCTTCATTGAATGCACTGGACGAGGCACCATGCCCAACACTTGCTCTGTGTTCTTTCATTTTAACCTCGTAGTAACCTTCTGAGATAGGATCTATTACTGACCTCATTTACAGATGAGGAAACTGAGGCTCAGTGACATTGAGTGACTTGCTCAAGGCCACCCACGGAGGGAGTGGTGGAGCCCTGAATTCAAACCCAAGTCTGTCTGCCTCCAGAAGCTGAGCTCTAAAGAACGACAAAGAGACGACAGCTGGCCTAGACAGCCCGTCCTTTAGAGTCAAACAGGCTTGGATTCAAATCATGGCTCTGCCACTTCCTAACTGTGATCTGAAGCAAGTTACTGAACTTCTGAAGCCTCAGTTTCCACATCTGGAAAAAGGGGAAAACAGAACCTACCTTGCGACATTGTTGTGAAGATTAAGAACAATATATGTAAAGTCTATATAAATGCTCTATAAGCGGTTGTGTTAATATTATCATCATCACCATCCTCATCCTTACCTCTTACCTTTGCTTACCACGTCCTGAGTGGTGGAACGTGTGCATAGTCCTGCAAGCATGAGAGATGCAGCAAGTGGAGACCTGAAGGTGATTTGATACGGCTGAGAGTGAACGGAGAAGTGGAGTAACTGAGAATCAAAGTTCAAAAAGTAGGCGGGGACCGGATCGTGTAAGGTTGCTTTGTAAACAGTAATAATGATTTCAGGCTTTATTCTGAGGTCACTTAGAAGCCATTGAAGAATTATAAGCAGGTAGAGGAATGATGTAGTTGATTTTGCTTCTCAGCGAGATGTTTTGTGCCACCATCTTGTTCTCCCCAGTACCCTGGGGCATACAATAGTGCCTAGGACAGAGCAGGTGCTCAAAAAATGTGTTGAATAAGTTTGCCCAAAGTTGCTGTTTTATTCAGGCTTGCTTGATTATGAGAAACGGGTTTGCACTCTTGCTATCTCAGGGAAAGATGATGCATTTTAGAGGTAATTGTAGATGCTGTCTATGGAAAGGCAAGAGCAAAGCCTGGAACGGGGAGATAGCCCTGGATCCAGGTGGCTGCAGGTCCTCGGCAGATATGATGCACAGGTCATCACTGGTGCCATCTGCCTCACCTCACATACCCATGTCTTTCCCACGTGTTGGCCCTTCTCATTCTTTGTTTCGGTTTCCCGAGCACTTTGGCTTGAACGTGGTCTATTGTAGCCTCACTGGCTCCCTCTGCATTGTGAATTTTCCATCTTAGATACTTTTTGTGTTTTTTTGCTGAGAAAGATTCGCCCTGAGCTAACATCTGTTGCCCATCTTCCTCTTTTTGCTTGAGGAAGGCTCGCCCTGAGCTAATATCTGAGCCAATCTTCCTCTATTTTGTATGGGGGTTGCTGCCATAGCACGGCCACTGATGAGTGGCGTAGGTCCACACTGGGGAACCAAACCTGGGACGCTGAAGCAGAGTGCACCAGACTTAACCACTAGGCCACAGGACCGGCCCCCAGATCCTTTTGATAAGTGGCTCATTATTTGTTTCTTAGTTCAAAATCTAAGAGAGAATCTGATTGGCCTAAGCTCATCTTTTTATGAAGTGTGAGTCTGAATAAGGACGGCACGAATACCTGAATAAAATCAGGATTCTGTGAGATAAAAAGAAGGGAGGGGAGACAGTTGTTGGGAAGGCAATTAATGGGGACCACTATGTTACACAAATAGTTACTTAATTACAACTTGTGATATGTGCTTTGAAGGAGAAGAGGAGGAACTAAATCAGATTGCGGGCCGAGTAGGTTCTAAAAAGCCCATGGATGGTCTGCTGTTGAGTCAATGCTATATTACTTAGAGTGCAGGATAAGCTGCTATAACAAAATGATCCAAAATATATTAGCTTAAATGAAAAATAAGTTTATTTTTCTCACATGAAAAGTCCAGATATGGCTGGCAGGGGCAGCTCTGTTCCAAGGAGCCGTCTGAGACCCACAATGGTGGGTTGATGTTGCTGTCCTTAAAATGAGGCTCCCATTTCTGGGTCCACTGTGTCAAGGGTAAGACCAAGAAGTTGCCACATCACTTCTTCTCGCATCCTATTGGCAAGAATTCATGGTGCCACATCTAGCTGCAGAGGAGGCTGGGGAATGTAGAGTCTAGCGGGGCAGCCGTGTTCTCTGTTTCAACTCGACGGGGTGTTTAAGAAAAAGAATGGGAGCTCACTGAGGGAAATTCAGAGTCTCTGCTACAGGTAGTCTGTCCTTGGGGGAAGAGATGGAGGACTCCAGTGGCCCTAAATAGTTAAATGCAGTAGGGAAGCCCAGTAGGATGAGGATGAGAGGTGCCTGCTGGATTTGACATTTAAGAAGTTCCTATGGCCCCAGGAGAGGAGTGAAACTGCAGTGGGTTGAGGATGAGAAGTGAGGCTATGAGCTAGAAGTGTAAGACAACTCTTTTGAGCAGCTCAGAGGAGAAGGGAAGGAAAGAGAGGCAGAAATAGCCAAATCCAGAACAAAGGAGGGCTTTTATTTTTGTTTAAGTGGGGAGAACTTTGAGAATATTTTCAGGCGAAGATGAATATTTTAGTAGAGGAGAGTTTGAAGATGTGGGAAAGGGGAGTTAGGACCCTGTACTGCATAGAGGCAGCTCTCAGAGCAGACAGGAGGGGGTGGAACCAAAAGCAAAGATGCAGAGATGAGCCTTGGACAGAAAGAGAAACATGTCTTCTGAGATGAGAGGAAGGCGGTTAGGATGAACCGGGAAGTGGTTATATTTGTGTGTGTAGGGTGGGGGTGAGGTGGGGAGTCAAGCCATTCTGCCCACAGCTCCTTTTTCTCACTAAACCAGGGAGAGGGGGCTCCTGGTGCAGAAGAGATGCTGGCAAACAGTTGATCAGGAAAGAAGAAATCTGTGCACTCACATATAGAACATCAGGTTCAGGGTCACACGGCTTTGACTCACATATCCACAGCATACCAAAGCCAGCTCAATCTAACTTAGAGAAAAGTAGTGGGTGGTCTTATAGATCCAAAGGCAGGGGGACTTTTGGGCCTCAGGAAGAGCCTGGATCCAAGGATCTGGGAAGCTCTATGCTGTTGGTGGTGGCTTGGCCCATGGCCCGGGCATAGGAGGCATAGAGGGAATGTGAGGAGTGACCAACTGTGGGCGATCCCTGGGGACTTGGGAATTCTAGAACTTTGAAAGGGAACTGAGTTCCCGCAGTGACTCAGGTGCGGGGCTATGGAGTTGCCTACATCTAGATCTAAGTTATATTAGGAGATCGTTCAGGCCAGGGAAGCCTGGGGGACATCTGAGTTACATTTTTGGAGAGTGTAACAGTCAGGATCTCCTCAGAAAACAGTTGACACACTCAGATTGGGTAATTCAAGATAAGTTTAGTGGAGGATCTTTACAAAGGTGTGGGCAGGGTTTAGGGAAACCACAAGAGATGGTGCAGAACTTGGGGCTGGTGACAGCAAACTGTTACCATCCCCAGGCCTGAAAGTCTGAGAGGAAAGAGCAGTTGCCTCAACACAGAGGAGCTTGTGTGGATAGGGCCAGCTACAGGAGCTGAGCCCTTCAGTGAGGGATGTAGTGGTCCAGGGCAGCCCCACAGGCAGGGAGTCAGGGGAAGGCATATCCCACCTCCACTCTCCTCTACCCTCGAATCTCCTGCCAGGGCTCCCAGTGGCTGAACTCAATAGAAAGCCAGAGGACAAGAGCGCTCACTGATGTGGCTCACGGAGGTCAGCCACCTGGTGCAGGGTGGAGAAGGGTGGAGAGTGGACTGGAGGGGCAAATGGAAGAGACAGGAAACTTACCTGGGATTATACCTGGATGTGGACACTGCACTCAATATCCTTAGCTGAGTATCGGAGTTCTCTCTGTGATACTAAAAGGAGAGCCAGAGACCTTACCTCTGAGGGTGGAAGTGCTCCCCAGTAAGGATAAATATTTTCACCCTGATTTACAAGGGGGCTGAAGAGAAAGCTCCTAAGAAAAGAACTTGAACTAGGTCCATGATTGGGGTTCACGTATGAATAAGCATGTTTGGAAAACTTGGAGAGAAAGGGGGAATGCCAGAGAGTAAATTACAGGAAAAGACTATGCATCCCTGCTGTAGAATCCATTCAACTGGATGGATATTCAATGTGGTAGGCAGAACACTGGCTCCCAAAGATGTCTACGTCTTAATCCTCGAAACCTGTGAATATATTACTTTCCTTACATGGCAAAAGGGACTTTGCAGATGTGATTAAGTTAAAGTTTTTGAGCTGGGGGAGATTATCCTGGATTGTCCAGGTGGGAACCAGGTAATCTCAAGGGTCCTTATAAGAGGGAGGCAGGAGGATCCGTCAGAGAAGGAGATGTGATGATGGAAGCAGAGGTTGGAATGATGTAGGGCCACCAGCCAAGGAATGTGAGTGGCCTCTAGACGCTGGAATAGGGGTGTAAATGTATTCTCCCTTAGGGCCTCCAGAAGAGTGGACTGCCAACCCATTTCAGACTTCTGACCTCCAACACTGGAAGATAATAAATGTATGCTGTTTTAAGCCACTAAAATTATGGTAATTTGTTACAGGAGCAATAGGAAATTAATATACTAAGTTACTACCATAGTCCCTTACACACAGTAGGCACTCAGTAAGTAGCAGCTGAATGAATGAAGGAACCTGAAATGAAGAATGAGACTCAGCTCAGAGTCTGAGCAATACAAGTGGTTCATGGTTCCGGGTCCAGCATCTGTATGTATCCATAGATGTAAACAAAACAACAATCTCTCTAAATAATGTGCCATCTCAGGACTCGAGCAGTCCTCCTGTGACTCCCCTCTAAGGAAAAAGAACATAGTGGAGGGGAATCAGTTTCTCTATCTTCCTAGGAGTAAAAAGACAGGGCCCAGTAGGAGAGGTGTAGGCATTGACCAGCAGTCCAGCAGAACATTAAGAGGCAGTCAGAGGCAAGCCCTGCAATGCGAGCATCTGCCCAAGGGATGTCCAGGGCAGAGAGGAGGAGGCAGCGTGAGCAGTGGCCTGGACCAACACAGAAGCACACATGAGACAATGCTGGGACTCCCAAAGATGCCAAGGACAAACCTTGTGATGATCCTGAGCTCTGCAGTTACCTAGGTTAGGGATGGTGCAGTATTGAGCTACCAAAATGTGTGTCCGAATGATGTTGTGGCCTCCATGCAGGCTAGTGAGGCCTCTAGGCATCCAAGTAGTCCCTGTAACACAAAGGGAAGAAGCCCTTCTCTCCAGTTCTGCCTCCTACTACTACACATCATCTAGGGCTGCTGGGCCTGGGGGCACCATATTGTTGTTTTCACTTATTTGCCCAGCAAATGATAGCTTACTGTACACGCCGTGCCCAGCAATCAAGCAGGGGCAGTGGCATTGCTCAGGTCTCTGGCAGCACGGCTGCAGGCATGGCAGACAACAGCTGTGCCTGGCAGGAGCAGCTATGTAAATAAGGCTCAGAAGGATGGGTCAGCTCAGCAGAGGTGTGTGGAGAGGGCCAAGGGTCAGGAAAATGGCAGGGCTGCTGTAGGAACGGACTCGGTCTTGAGCATAAGTCAGGTGGGCCCTGGGAACCAATGCAACTTGGTGGGGACACTTTACAGGGAGCTGGACACCATCTAATTACTCAAAATCACTTTCACAAACACACGCAGATCATCCTAACTCCCTGTCCTCTCTCTATCGGCAGCTGAGGTTTCCAACAACTGATAGTGGCATCCTTTTGCCTTGCTCTCCCATCCTCTGGGACTTCATTGCCCAGAGGCACTGGGTCCTGCATATTTCTAGGAAGTGGACCCCAGATCTCAGTTCTCTAGGGAAGTGGGAAGAAGCTCTTCCCCACAGGAAGGTTTTGGACCCTGCCTTGAATAAGATTGGGTGAAATAAGCCCCTGAGTAGAGGGAAGGAGATAACTGGGAGTCAAGGTTCTTGGGGTCTAGGGAGGAAAAGGTAGCTCAAGATCAAAGAAACAGTATGAGAAAAACCACAGAGACGTAGTTGGATACAGCACGTTGAAGGAGTTCCATGGGATGGTAGCACCTAATGGAAGATGGGGCTTGAGAGGAGTCCAGGGGCCAGATTACGGCTGTGAGGTGTCACATGTAGTGCTACCCGCTGCTGGAAGGCATCCGAGTCTGGCCTGAGATGACACCAGCTCAGAAAGGACTTGTAACTGGAGTCACACGACGAGTAGCTCAGGATGTCTACTGACTAATGACCCATTTCTGTAGATGGCTTTCCAGTGTACAAAATGCCTTCACAATTTCCTAGTGTTCCAGCTGTCTATTGCAGCATAACACACCAACCCCAAACAACATTCATTTTGCTCACAGACCTGCAATTTGGGCCGGGCTTGGCAGGAACAGCTTGTCTCTGCTCCGCTCAGTGACAGCTAGGACAGCCGGAATGATCTGAAGGCTCCGTGACTCACATGTCTGGCAGTGGATGCTGGAACCTTAGTGGGAGCTGTGAGTTGGCACACCTACATGTGGCCTCTCTTTGTGGCCTGGGCTTTTTCACAACATAGTGGCTGGGTTCCGAGGGTAAGTGTCCCCAGAGTGAGCCAGGTGGAAGATTTCTAACTTAGCCTTGGAAGTCATAATGTGTCACTTTTGATGCATCTGACTTGTTAGCAGCCGGGCACTCAGGTCTGCTATGTGCAAAGGAATAGGAATTAGACTCTACATTTGGTTAGGAGGAGTGTTAAAAATTGTGAACATGTTTTAAAACCACCACACCCTGGGAAGTTGGCCTGATTAGGTCTACATTCCTGAGAAGCTAGGTGACTTGTCAAGATCACACAGCCACCAAGAGACAGAACCAGGTTTAACCAAGACACACACACACACACACACAAATGGAGTGTCTCCTACACCTAGTGCTTTATATTATTTGACATCATCACTAGAATATATAATAGTCATTTTATTTTATTTTATTTTATTTTATTTTATTTTATTTATTTAGTTATTTTTTTTGTGAGGAGATCAGCCCTGTGCTAACATCTGCCAATCCTCCTCTTTTTTTTTGCCGAGGAAGACTGGCCCTGGGCTAACATCCGTGCCCATCTTCCTCCACTTTATATGGGATGCCGCCACAGCATGGCTTGCCAAGCGGTGCATCGGTGCGTGCCTGGAATCCGAACTGGCGAACCCTGGGCCGCTGCAGTGGAGCGCGCGCACTTAACTGCTTGCCCCACCGGGCCGGCTCCTATAATAGTCATTTTAAACTTAACGTTTCAAAAGTCGAATTTATAATTTTCCTAAACCTGTTCTCCGATAGTCTTGGCGTCATCCTTGATTTCTCTATCTCTTACATCCCACATCAAACCCATCAGTCAATGTTGTAAGTTCTGTCTAAAGGTACATCCAGAATCTAACCATGTCTTTCCCCCTCCAAGTCTACCATCAGGATCCTAGCCAACATTACCCTGCACCCGAATTATTGCAATAGCTCCTTGCTTGTCTCTGGGTTTCTGTTCTCACTTATCCACCGCTACCAGCCATTGTGCTCTCATCATAGCAGCCTGAATGAGTCTCTCACATTATAAATCAGACCATGTCTCTCCTCTTCTGAAAACCCTATAATGACCCTGCAGGTCATTCAGAGTAAAAACCAAAATCCTTGCAATGATCTCTCTGACCTCACCTCCGAACAACTCTGCTGGCTCATTCCACTTTAGCCACCCTGGCCTGGCTTTTCTTCTAACAGGCCAGGCACACGCCCACCTCAGGGCCTTTGTACTTGCTCTTTCTTCTCCTTTGAGTGTCATTCTCCAGAGAGCTACCTGGTTCTCTCTCATGTTCTTCAGGCTTCTGCTCAAATGTCATCTCATTAGAGAGGTCTCCCTGGACCATGTTATTTCTAAAATTGCAATTCCATCCCCACTCCTGCTTCTCTCCAATCCCCTTCATTGCTTTATTTTTCTCCGTAGAACTCATCATCATTAAACGTATTATATATTTACTTAAAAAATGGTCTTTTCTCTCCCACTAGAAGTAAGCTCCACAGCTCAGATTTTACATGTTTTGTTCAGTGCTTATTCCCTACCACTTAGAACAATGCCTGGCACACAGTGGGCAAGCATTGTTGGGCGAATAAATGAAAGCTACTATTGGGCTTCCGGCAACTTCTCCTTATCTTTCTAAAATCCATGATTTGTGTGTTTTGTTGCTCTAGTAACATAGCTTTTATTATTTCAACACAATCCTCTTTAATCTCACTTAATGATTTGGTCCTAAATTCTGTTTTGTTTTCTCCTCCTCCTCCTCCTTCTTCTTCTTACCGAGTTATGGTCTTCCCCCCCCCCCCCCCATTGTTGGAATGACTTCAAAGTGTTTTGTTTTGTTTTAGGTTCAAAGTCATGTTAGCTGTTAGAAAACAGGACGGAAGAGCAGAGTCTCTAAATGGCCTAGGAGAATTGTTTCGTCTCAGGCAAAACATTTCTAAAGTGATGACCCATATGCAAAGCCATTAGTCTTGTAGCATTAACTCATGATTAGTAAAAATAGACACACACACACACCCATACTCACAGACACACACACATACACACACACACATCTACAAAACAGCCAACCTCCCAAAACATACACACACACACACAAACACACACTCAAAACCCCCACAGGCGAGTGGAGCTTACCAGGCAAAGGGAACAGCTATTGCAAAGGTCCTTGGGTGGAGGTGGGCCCGGCTCTTCTGAGGAACAAAGAGAAGGCCAAGGGTGGCTGGAAGAGAGAGAGAGAGGAGAGAGATGTATGGATGATATTCGATGATGATAGAGAGGTAAGCAGGGGCCAGCTCAGGGAGGCATGGTAGGTCAGAGTAAAAAATTACGTTTTTATTCTAAATGTGATGGGAAGACTTTGAAGGGCTTAAGCAGGAGACTGACATGATCTAGTTTATATTTTCAAAAGCTCACTCTGGATTCTGTGTGGAAAATGGATTGCAGGGGGCAAGAGTGAAAGCAGAGAGACAAGTCAGAGTACCACTGCCATCTTCTTGGCAAGAGATGATGGCCACATGATCTAGGAGCCTAGCGATGGAGATGGAGAGAAGCAGGCAGATTCAGGATGGGTTCTGATGTGGCATCAACAGGGCTAGCTGCTGGGGGTGAGCAAAGAGAAGAATCAGGAGTGCCCTTCAGGTTTGTTGATTGAGCAACTAAGTAGATGGTGTCGAGCTATGTACTGAAATGTCCCCTGAAATGGAGACACTGGGAAGGAAGCAGGTTGGGGTGGGCACGGCAGGGCAGGAAGTCAGGAGTTTGTTTTGGCTAAGTCAAATTTCAATTGCCTATTTGACCTCCAAGTGAAGATGACAAATAGGCAGTTGGATATAAGAGTCTGGAGCTCGGGAGAGAAGTCAGTGGTGGTGATATAGATTTGTAAAGTCATCGGCAAATAGATGGTGATCATTTTGTAATGTATATAAATATCAAATCACTACGGTGTGCAGCTGAAACTAACATGATATTGTATGTCAATTATAAATTATACTTCAGTAAAAAGATAAAGAAATTTAAAAAAAATGGAAGCAAAACAATAAAAAAAAATAAGAAGATCTAAAAAAACCAAAAAGCCACGAGACTGGATGAGATCACCCATGGAAAGAGTGTAGAGAGTGCAGAGGAGAGATGGGAGCTTGGGGTTCTCTGGGAACACGCCCTGCTAGGCAAAGTTGTATGGGAAGCAGGAGCCTGGAGAGGGCAGGCCCTGCTGGGGTCCAGACCAGGGATCCAGTGGGGCAGACAGAGGTGACAAGTGACAACCACAATGAATAGATGGAACATGTAAGAATTCTCAGGGATCCTTGGGAAGGGAATGTGGTAAGAGAGAGGATTGCCTGAAGTCTTGCAGATTGAGGGTTCAGATTGTTGGTGCTTCTGCACTGAAGGGAAGTGTGGACTGCCAGTAGGAGAAACAAGAGGACATCTAGGTCACTCCTCTTTTCATGTGTTTGTCACCTCCAGCTACCATGAGCCTCATGAGGGCAGGGACTCTGCTTCCTTTGCCTCTGTACCCTGTGCCCAGCTCAGAACAGCTGTGGCATGAATGAGGGAAGGGAGTGAATGTCGAATAGGCCTGTACACATGGTCCCTAAAGGAGACTGTCTAAATAATGAGATCTGCAGGCCAAAAGAAAAAGGGACACTGAGAAACCAGGACCGAAGGATCCTTATAGCCCAACCTGTGAGCCCTCTTCGGGGATGGAACAGCAGCATGCTTTGCTGTTGCCCTGAGCAAGAGAACACTTTACTTCTCTCCCCAGAACTGTGGAGAAACCCATTCATCCCCAAGCAGAGCATCCCAGCAAGCTCACAACACAGATGGGAAACCATATGGAGAGGGATTTCTCATAAGTCCCCAAGGAAGGAAGATGCTGGCTTCTCCTTCCCTCTGAGCTCCTGCGGTGGATCCCTGGTGGGTGGGTGGGGGGAAGAGCATCAAAGCCAGCAGGGGACGAGGGACCTCAAGCAGATGTGGTGGGCAGTGTGAGTGGGCCAGAGGGGATAAGCATGACTAGAGCAGGGAAGGGGAAGCTTCTGCACCCTCCAAAGCTGGCTTTTGGTTTTAGCTCAGCCTGGCGTTCCCTTGGGATGGGGTCATCGTCAGCTGTGAGAACATAGAAGCAGAGTTGGCTGTTTAGGAGAGAGGGGAAAGTTGAAGCAGAGTGGGAGAGAGAAGAACTACTGGCAGGTCCCCACTCCCTGGCTACAGTCCTTCCCTAGGCCCAGTTGACTTAGGATTCCATGAGATACCCCACACTCTCTTGACAAACTGTGCCTGGGGGACTCGGAGTTAATTTCTGTTCCTGAACACAAAAAGAACCTCAACGAAGACAATAGAGTAACCCAGGCCACTCTTTGCCCGGCCTCTTTCGCTTCCCCAGAAGGGTTGCTGCTGCCATGGGTACAGGATGACGAGGAGCTCTTCTCTGAAAGTCCTGGCCAGTTGTCCTGGCTGGATTCCCATTTGTTCCATTGTGTATCAATGAAAATATCTCCTCATCCTGTAGACCTTGTTTAGACTCCTCTGTCTGTCCTTGTGATGTTTGGCATAACAGGAAACAAGGGCAGCCTTTACTCAGGGCTGTCTGGCAATTATTACCTGAAAACACCAAAGCCACAAAGGCTATTACAACAGAGGAACTCACAGTCACACCCCAATGTCCCCTGGAAACCCAAATGAGGAAGTAATAACTAGGGCATTCTCTCCTTTCACAGAGGAAGAAACTAACTAATGTGGGGACCTTGGACAGGCCACTGAACTTCCTCGGGCCATGGTTCTGCATCTGGAGAATGTCAGGGGAAAGCACACAAAAACTGGGCCATGAGGAAGAAAAGAGCATAGTGTCTGGCACATAGTATGTTCTCAACAAATATGCGTTATTTTTATTACTAAAAGGAATTCTGGGTAGCCACAAAAAAAGGGATTCCGGGAAATAAAATGTTTCTGGGCTTATATTGTTTAAAGTGCTTCTCGGGATTCCTGGCACACAGGAAGGCGTAAGAAATGGTAGCTACGTGACAAGTGTTTCATATTGGGACAAGAACAGAAGTGAACTCAGGCAAGCAAAAGCCATTCGATTTGATGGTGGTGGAGCTGTGGGCCAAATGTTTCTTCTTTTTATTTAGAATTCTAGTGATGCATAACCAATGAATATGGTTATACAAGGAAATCGCTGAAAACTTGTTGGATTAAAGATTATATTTGCTGACCAGTTAACAACTCACAGAGAAGGTGGTCACTTGAGTTTGTCAGAAGCTGTCGTTCAGGAGGATAGGAGCGCCTAGGCAGGGGAGGTGGAGGAAGAGGAGGTGATGGAGACAGGGGATCAAGAGAAACTGTGGGGAGAAAGGATCTGCTGAGCATGGAGCAGGAGAGATGGATGAATGGAGAGAGAAGGGAGAAAGGCCTCTCCAGAAGGTGGCCTCCTGACCAAAGCAAAGGCATCTGTTTTATTTTATTGTTTCATTTCACCTATTTGTCTTTATTTATGTGCAAAGCTGGTCTCTCAGTTCTCTTTGTTCCCAGAGCAGTTCTCTGGGAAGCCCTGGCCAGACCACAACATGAGAATTATTTGACTTCAGCCTCCTTCTATTAACTCCTCATTTCACATCCAAAGGAGGGGATGGTGAGACCCCTGTCTTCTGAATGTGTGTGGGGTGCAGTGGGCCAAGAAGATGGAGGGAGGGGTCTTCTGGGCTCTAGGAGCTTCACTTCACTTCCATGGTCGGGAGTGGAGGCTACTTGTTGCCACAACACTCCATCCCTACCTGGCTTGACCATGACCCTGGGTTGTGATGCCAGCTCTACCACCTGCCCTCTGCTTGGCCCTGGAAAATCCCGTTTTTGTCTCCGGGTCTCCATTTCCCCATTTGAAAAGGAACGTGTTGGACTAAATGAACTCAGAGAGCCTTTCTAGCTCAGGCAGTCTGTAAGTCTCTGAGATCCCTGAACGACTCGGGAATGGAAAGACACAGGGGCAGGAATCCCAGAGTTTCCCATCACAAGCTGGCTTCCAACTCCTACTTGGGAATTGGAGTAAAGCGAGTTAACCTGCTGGTTACCATAACAAAAGGAAACTGAGTCCCCTTCTAGGATTTCTTTCCTTTCTATCTGACTGCAAATTCCACTCTTCTCACTTTTAAATAAGTAAAAGCCAGATGGGCAATCATTACAAGGGTAAAGCCTATAGTTTGCATTCTTTATCTAAACGCTCTGGATTATGTCCCAGGGAGTGACACAATTGGATGTGGACCCAGTCGTGCCGTATCATAATGATCTGTTATGTATCTCTCCCCCACTAGACCGAGAGCCCTTCAGGGGCAGAGGCTATGTCATTTTTAGCTACATAACACTAATAAATGTTAGAGGGTTGAGGGGCCTCCTTTTCCATCTTTGGCTCATGAACCAATTGAGAAATATGCCAAAAAATAAACTCTCATCTTTACTACTGTCAAGCTGATATTGGAGACCATGTCTTAGAGCTACAGTCATGTGGGCTTCCTAATAGTGCAACTTAAGTTAGTTTTATCTGTCCAGTTGTGGACAGTGCAGGGAATTTGCAAGTTTCCCCAGGTCAGGTCTGTTCCTACAAAACTTGGTGCATGAAGAAGCAGATTAAAATGTGTAGTCCCAACGGGAAAGGAAAGAGGAAGGCACAGAGCTCCATATCCCCATGTTCTCTCTCCAACTCATCAGTAATGTAAGTCCTACTTCTTCCTCAAGGAGGTGTGACGGGGTCAAGACAAGTCAGGAGGGTGGTACTTTACATGGAAACATCAGGTGGTTCCTTTACGTGGAAGAAAACATCAGGTGTGGGCAAGAAGCATTCTCCCCTACCCACACAGTTCCAGGCATGTATCATGAACTCAATATATTTCACATGAGATAGTGGATATTTATCATCTGTTTGGATGTCCAGTATCCGAGCCTCTTTCTGTTTCTTTTTAGGGGAGAGGGTTCACCCATCTGTAGGGAAGTAGAGACTGCTTCTCACTAGAGAAGATGAAAAATACCAGAGGCTTCCTTTCTCAACCTCTATTGAGCTGTAGTGTAGACCCATGGACTGGTATTTACCACCCAGATAACTCTGACTTTGAATCATAAGATAGTGACATTAAAAAGTAGGGACCAAGCAGAATCCCTTTTCAGTAATGGGGTAGAGGCGGCAGCAGGGAGCTATATCTAGTTTCTAGTCTAGCAGCAGCTACAGCACCTAGTTTCTGTTGGATTGGCAGTGCAAACTAGCTCTAGCAGCAGCAGAAGTGGCGTCCCCACTGGATCAATTCTACAGCATGATTTGGGGTGTTGTTCCTGAATATGGGGCCATGAGTGTGGTTCTCAGTTCCCCCTGAAGAGTCCGTGAGCTACCCAAAATCCTTTTCATAAGTTCCTTTTCTGCTTTAATCAGCCAGAGTCAGTTTCTGTGGCATATAATTAAACCCTGAATGATGCAGAAGTGTGTACAAGGAGTGGTTGCTGACAATAGACCCTCAGGAAAGAAGAGGAATCTGAGGATTGGTTATTTGGGCCCTTGAGGACTAAGGGCAGTGAAAATCCAGCTTTACGCAATGGGACTCTGCCAGATCAGACACACAATGGTGAAACAGTCAATTAAATGAAAACTTCTACTCGCCGGGAATGAAGTACCCATTGACAGCAAGGCTCTAAGAGGCTGAATGGCCATGCCATAGAGCAGGATGTGGGGCACAGAGACTTCAAGCTCACATCCTAATTACTCAGTTTGAGTGTCCACCTAAAAGCTAAGGACCTTTTATGTCTGTGATTGAAGAACCTCAAATTTCTTGCAGAGGCAAGAACAAGGGGAAGAGGTAGTATTAATGGAGCCCAGACCTCGAGTCAACCAGCGGAAGCGAGAACTATGGCAGGTGTTCCCTGCAGGAACTGGAACCATGACAGAGTTGCAGCCGCTCCAGGAGATGCCACCAAAGCAGACAAGGAGGGGAAAACATGTCCCAGCTTCTCCCTTTCTCCTGCCTTCCAACCTCCTACTCACACAGAAGTCAGAAAATGTAACTTACAGACATCTGCTTACCTGTGATATGGAGCAGAGAGGGGGAAGGAGAGGAACAGATCTGAGAAACAGGCCCAGAACTGGTACAAATGCAAAGCCATCTTCTCCCCAGTCTAGAGATGTATAACTAGCATCCGATTCTAGTATACCTAGAAGGCAATTACAAAGTCAAACCCAAGAAGAGACGCAAATAAGGGTAAAGTTTTGCTAATTTGTATTGGCAAAACCTAAAGAATACATGTGGAAATAGACCCTGAGGGTGCTAGACCAAGGAGGGACCAACAATATTTTAGATTGTACCGAATTTATTTATATGGATGTATTTACCAGAGATCCTTATTTCAATAGGCTAGTCTGAGTAGCCAGAATGGTTCTAATTGTTTACTTGGTTGACTGACTAAATCTTGGACTAAACAGTGGTCTACTACACATAGTTAAGGTGTCATAAATTTTTTTGGTATCAAATAGAAGGGAGATTGGAATACTGAGTACATTCCGTGTGCAATGTTTTCTCCAACCACTAACTGTATTCCTAGAATGGGCCCAGAAGATGATCCTTTCTTGAAAGCATTGAGAAATATATTAGTAAGGGGAGCATTGTCATCTTTGAAGAACACTGTCATGGCTGTTTTTGGCAAGGCTGGGGATAGTCCTAGGTGGCTGCAGTTGAAATGGGCTCCCTGATTTCAATAGGGCTACCAGGATCCTAGGGTAGCAGACTCCAAGTGGTAGCACTTAACCACTAGAGGCAAGGAGGACATGGTTACCCAACAGGCATGGGAAAGGAGTTTAGATGCTAGACAAATAATAAAGCTCACTACTATATACCCCTTTGCCTATCCATTGAGGTAATCCCTTTTTCCAATACTTATACTTCAAAATATAGCTTCTACCTACCAAAAGATACAATCAAGTATCTTTTGAAGAACTGATAATGTATTCACTCCTCCCCAAAGGAGTCAACCTAAATCTCATCGACAACTATATCCAGCTGCAAGTCTACAATCTGTGGGTGATGGCTGCTCCTCTGATAACTGTTATCCTGTCTTAAAATTCTATAATCTGAGCAATAAATTGTAAAATTCACCACCACCAACACACAATTAAATAATAATGAGGAAAAGAAGAGAAAAATTAGTTTAAAATAGTTAAATTACTGCATTTGGTTGAATCTAAGAATCAGTTGTAAAACAAACCATTATTTTGTATACCATTAAGGAAAATGATCCAATTAAATGATGACACACTGCTTTCTCATCACCTATAATTTAGAGCTATTTTATACTTATTTAGACATAGATTTTTTATTTTACCTAACTTTTGTGCATACAAAATAATTAAAATACAAGAAAAATATATTGATTATGATACTCCTCAAACTTCTTCATATTTATAGTCCTACTCTGAATTCCTCCCACATTGTTTTTCCAACAAAGAATATTTGCCCCACTGCTTTCTTTCCATGCTTTTCTTGCAAATACATCAACTTTCCATTTCAATGCGGAATTATAGCGTAATATTTTTAAGACATTTTAAAGGACAATTAAACTAAAATGGGTAGTATCAGCAATATCCATAACTCAGTTGAAGTGATAATAATATGAACAGCTATGACCAAGTAAGCATATGCACAGTCAATAGAAACTATATCATGAATGTTGCCTGGTTACCAGCAATAGCAAGGTGTTATTAATTGTAGGATGCAGCCCTATTTCACAGGTGTGAAAAAAATGAACATCTTAGAATTGATGAAATACAATAGTTAATATAAAATACACATGGCACAATAAGGAAGAAGATACAGATATATGTTACAATTCTTTTTTCTGGTGGTATATTTTACTTCTGTTCTCCAATAACCCTCTCATGGCTTAATCGAACACCCCAACTGTTGTTGTTATTGTTTGTTTCTTTGTTCTTTTTACTTGGTAGGGTAAAATCTTCATTCTTAAGGGAATTGAGTCATTGGTCGTTCTACTAAGATAGCATTACTGTAGTGGCAATTGTTGCCTTTTTTCCTGTTTATGTAATGGGTCATTTTCCTCTAGCTACCCTTAAGATTTTCTCTTTATCAATTATTTTCAATATTTTGATTATGACATACCATATTCTGGTTTTCTTTGTGTTTATCATCCTCAGGGTTTCTTGAAACTCATGGCTTTATGGGTTTATAGTTTTCATTGAATTTGGAAAAATTTTAGTTCTTATTTCTTCACACTCCCACTCCCTTTTTTCCCCTTGGGACTCTGATTACACACATGTTAGACTGTTTAATATTGTCCTACAGGGCACTGAGGTTTTGTTCATTTTTTCCTGACTTTACCTTTCTGTACTTCACTTAGGATAGTTTCTATTTCTAGGTCAAGTTCACTGATTATTTTCTTCTGTAGTGTGTAATATGCTATTAATCCTATTCTATGCACTTTTCATTTCAGATTTATTGAGTTTTTCAGTTCTAGAAGTTCCATTTAATTTTTAAAAATATTTTCCCTTTCTTTCCTCATAATGTTCATATTTTCCTTTAAATATTTGACCATATTGGGTGTATTTATTATAGCTTGTTTAAGATTTTTGTCTGCTAACTCCATCATCTCTATAATTTCTGAACATGTTTCTATCGGTTGATTTTCCTCTTGGTTATAGGTCTCATTTTCCTGCTTATTCACATCTTGTAATTTTTTTATTAGATGCTGGACAATGTGAATGTTACATTTTTGACAAGCTGGATTTTGTTTTTTTCCTTTAAAGAATGTTGAAGTTTGTTTGGGCAGGCAGCTGTTGGTGGGTTACCTTGATAATTTCGAGACTTGCTTTTAAGCCTATGCTCTGGGCTAGTTTAACCCTATTACTAAGGTGTCTCCTGACTGGGCTCTTTACTAAATGCCCTGTGTATTCAACAAGGTCCCTCATATCTGGCTTGTCAGAACTTAAACATCTCCCAATCCTTGAGAACTCTGGAAATTATTCATCTTACAGCTCTCCAACAGTTATTCTTTGTCTAGCCCTGTGGAGTTTCATCCTAAATATATTCAACTTAGTGTTCAGCTAAAGACCCAAGGGGACTCCAACAGATTTCTGGAACTCTTTCTCTCTCCTGTACTTTGTCTCACAAATTGCAGTTGTCTTGCCCTTTTGTTTTCTCAGCTCATTAAGACTGCAATGTTCTACTTGGGTTCCCTCTCCCTCCCTATGCTGAGGTTCAGTAAATGCCTGCAGGTAGAAAGTCAGGGCAACTATAGAGTTTGCCTCATTTGTTTCCCTTCTCTCAGGGATCACCATCCTATACTGCCAGTTTGCCTAATGTCTGAAAACAGTTGTTTCATATAGTTGCTCCAGTTTTATAGTTGTTCATGGTAGAAGAGCTGGTCTGGTACCAGTTACTTCTTAATGGGGAAAGTGCAGTTTTTTTTTTTTTTTTGTGAGGAAGATCAGCCCTGAGCTAACATCCATGCCAATCCTCCTCTTTTTTGCTGAGGAAGACTGGCCCTGGGCTAACATCCATGCCCAGCTTCCTCCATTCTATATGGGATGCTGCCACAGCATGGCCTGACAGGCAGTGCGTTGGTGCGCGCCCAGGATCCGAACCCGGACCGCCAGCAGCAGAGCACTCACACTTAACTGCTATGCCACGGGGCTGGCCCCTCTTTTTTTTAACCATTCATTTTCTAACTTTTTGAGGTTGTTGCCTGACTCCTTAATTTTCAGCTTTTGCTGTTTGTTTTCTTTATTGTTTCCTTCATTTAAGGCTGTACTTTTCCCCATAAATATTGCCTTAGCTTTATCCCATAAGTTTTGATATGTATTATGGTTGCTATTGTTCAATTAAAATATTTTTTAATTTTCATTATGGTTCATTCTTTGTTTGGCCCATGGTTATTCCAAATAATATTTATTGTGTTCCACAATTATGAGAGTTTTTTAAACACATATATTGCAAATAACTTCTCCTGGTGTGCAGCTTTTTACTTTCTTAGTCATATATTTTAACGAACAAAATTTCTTAGCTTTAGAGAAGTCCAATATACGAAAATTTTTTATGGCCAGTTCTTCTTGTGGCCTATTTAGGACAATTTTGCTTATGCCGGGACCATGAAGATATTCTCTCATGTTTTCTTCTAAAAGATTTATTGTTCTATTTTTCACATTTAGGCTTACGATACATCTTGTTACCTTTCATGAACATAAATGGAATTATACTGGTGCCTTTTTATAAATCAGGTGACTAGATATGATTTGGCCTATTTATAGACTCTATTCTGTTCCACTTATCTATATATTCTTGTGCCTTATTATTTAAAGATATTTTTTTCACAGTACCTTTTCTAATTGTCTCTTAGTGCTTATGCTGCATTTCTTTTGTTTGTCCCTCCATAGCTACTTGCCGTTTTCCATCTTGCTCTTTGCTCAGGGAAGCTGCCCTGAATGGATTACATTAACGTTTTTTCTGCCTCTGACTCCAGGGCCAATGGAGAATCCCAGCAAAAGATCAGAAGGAGGGAGGAGAGAGGTCAGTGGATTTCTGCCCCCGATTTCCTTCAGGTCCCCTTAGGTTGGATTTGTGCCTTGACTGAATGTCATTGTTTCTCTCAAGGCAGCGGACCCTATAAAACTCTCTCTCCTTCCAGGTTCTGGTAACTTCTCCCAGTCCTTATTCCTTCAATTCTAGGAGTGGTGACAGCTCCTATGCTTGCTAGGCCTGGGTTCCTGCATTATCCCTTGTGGTATCTCTAAGGTCTGCCAACATCTTTGTGATTAGTCTCTTTGCATACAAACCTCTTAGGAAAATCCTAATCTGAAGGTGCTAACTGTTTCCTGTTGAGACCCTGACTAATGCACTGGTGTATTAGAAAGTTTTTAAAAAACGTTTCCAGTATCCGGCATCTTTGGTAGACATTTTTTAGTTTTAATAGTTTGTTTCTAGAAATTCTTGGATTTCCTATGTAGAAAATCATAACATCTTATAAATGGTGACCCTTTTGTTTCTTAAAGTACTTATAATTATACAATTTTAATTTCTGTTCTTTTTCTTTCTTATTCTCCTGGTTAAAGTCTCCACTAAAATCTTGAACAGAAGTAATTATAGTTGTCTCATTCCTGGCTTGAAAATGAATGCAACAGATGGTTCACCATTAAGAATTACATTTATTGTAGATATGGGGTCAATACCATTTTATAAGTCAAGGAATTTTTCTTCTGAGTTTATTATTTTTTAAAATAATGACCAGATATTGAATTGTACTGAATGATTTACTACATTGTTTGAGATAATCATAAAGCTCCTTTCTTTTTCTTGTTCTGTTCTCCCTTGGGGTCCTGGCTCCATCCTGGTCATGCACATCAACGTCAAGGCCATGGAGACTGTTCTTCCTGGGAGGGTAGGAATGGAGCCCTATAGTCCTCTTGGGTAAATCTTGGGCTTTTTGGAATCTTCCATGTGGAGCATTACAAGATGTTCATGAAGGCATCATTTTGATGTATTATTTTGCTTACAAAATATCTGATTTAAACAAAAAAAAAATCCTGACTTACTCAGGACCTCCTTTCTATTAGAGTAAGGAGAAGAAGTAATGAAGGGGGTGTTGAGGAGAGAAACCCCGTTCTGACACCCATACATAATTTGCAGCAATCCCATGAAGCAGGTGTTGGGATGCTTAGTTTACAGATGAGGAAACTGAAGCTCAGAGAGAGGAAGTGCACTGCCCAGGGCAATGGCAGAGTGGGATCCTGAACCTCTGGCCCCCAATCTTGTGCTCGAAACAGAGAAGTGAGACCTGGGTCCCTCCTCCTATGAATGTACTTCTGCCTTTCTCTGGCCCTTGGATCCTTAGCTCTAAGCATCTCTGAGTCTGGTCCTACCCTCCCCTTTCAGATCCCTAGCAGTTGTACAGTTTGGAAGCATTGTGGCCCTCTGATCCTGCTTCCAGTCCCTCCTGGGTACACTGGGGGCTCTGCATCCTGTCAGTGCTGTGAGTATTGTGTATGTGTGTGTGTAGGGGGACGATGGGGTCCGGGTTCCTCTCTGGAAAAGGGAGGGGAGCAGAGAGTGGGGTTCTGATTCTGCTTCTCTATGGATCAGGCTTGGTGCTGAGATGGGCAGGCACTTGCTGCTTCCTGGTCTGTTCCTGTACCTTCCCTTGACTGCAGGCTGGACAGCTTCTAACTGCCTGGTGACTGAAGGCTCCCGGCTGCCTCTGGTCTCCCGCTTCTTCCTGGTCTGCCCCTTGGACTCCAGCCTGCCGCTCCTTGCAGCATGCTACTCAGTGACTAATCTGACACAGGCCTTGGAGGCTGTGCCACAGAGCGTGGAGGGGCTCTGTCTTGCTGGTTCCACTTTGTTTCTGCACCCGGACGCCTTCTCCCACTTCCCTGGGCTCAAGGTCTTAGGGCTGAATCTGCGTCTCACCCAGCTCCTGCCAGAAGCTCTCCGGGGCTTGGGGCAGCTGAAGCAGCTCTTTTTCATAGGCCTCCGCACGAATCACCTCTTCCTACCTCCTGATGCCTTTGGCAACCTAAGCTCCCTCCAGCACCTTGCCTTCTTGGGCCCCTGCTTGGATGGAAACTTGGGTGTCCGGTTGCCTCCCGGTCTACAGCGGCTAGATGTCAAGAACAGTTGCCTTCAGAATGTAGGGAAATTGGCCAACATCTTCCCAGACCTGGTGCTTGGGTCCTCCTCTGGTGAAGCTTGGACTCTGGACATGTTGGACCTGTCATTCAACAATGGGCTGAAGATGGCCAGTCCTGGGGCCCTCCAGGGCCTCAAGCTGGGGACTTTGCGTCTGGACCACACAAAGATGGAGGCAGCTGCAGTGGTGGGACTGGGGCTGCAGAGACTGGACACTCTGTCTGTGATAAAGACTGACACGGCTGAGCTGCCTGCCAGGGCAGTTGCCTACTTTGAGCTACAGGAGCTGAATTTGGGATCCACTCTGATAGGGCACATAGCTCTGGAGGCCCTGGCTTCCTGCTACAGCCTAAGGCGCTTGGGTCTTGAAAGCAGTGGCCTGACTGACCTGCCACCAGGTTTGCTGGCTGCCATGCCCAGGCTTCAGAGACTGAACCTGTCCAGCAACCAACTGCAGAGTGTCATGCTGTGCACGAATGAGACAGGGGCTGTGTCAGGACTGTGGGCCCTGGATCTGTCAAAGAATGGGCTGCATACCCTGTCCCCAGCCACCTTCTCCTGTTTGCCCCATCTACGGGAGCTGCTACTTCAGGGAAACCAGCTGGTTTGTCTGGAGGGCCAGGTATTCCAGGGCTTAAGGAGGCTGGAGATGTTGGACTTGGGCGGGAATCCACTGGTAGCCCTGGGCGATGGCTGGTTGGCTCCTCTGCCTGCACTGACCACCCTAAACCTGTTGGATACCCGCATGGTGTTGAGCCCAGGCTGGGACTTCCAGGGCCCAGAGAGTCTGCACAACTTGAGCCTGCAGCTCCCCTCTGGCCCTTCCAGGGTAGCATTGTCCCTGCCCATGAGGCTGAGGAGCTTGGAGCTTCATGCAGCCTCAGGCAGGGAGCATTGGAAGCTGGCTTCTAACGTTTTTCCAGTCTTGCAGACCCTGACTCTAAAAGGCTGGGGACTGCAGCTGGGGACCCAGAATGTCTCCGAGATCTTCCCTGCCCTTCTCCAACTCTCCCTGCTTGGCAATAGCTTGGAGGCCCTCTGCTCCCAGGACACCTCTAGCTTCTTCCTCTGGCAACTCCCTAGGCTCCAGTATCTGAGGGTATGGGGGGACAGGCACAGCCCTAGGCCCTGCTGCATCACAGGGCTTCCCAGCCTACGGGAGCTGAAGCTGCAGGCACTGCAATCCCGAGCCCAGCCCCGCCCTGTGCGGCTTGAGGAGCTGGTGGGTGAGCTGCCCAGGCTTGAGGTGCTGCATCTGGCCCAAACGGGGTTGGAGACACTCTCTGCCGCTGCTTTCCAGGGCCTGGGAAGTCTCCAGGTCTTAGTGCTAGACTGGGAGACAGGACTGGTGCTGGATGGCAGCCTCCAGGAGCATAGTCCCCAGATGCCCCAGTACATGTATATTCTGACTGCATCCTTGGCCTGCCAGTGTGCCAATGCCTGGGTGGGTCCTTGGCTTGAGCGGTCCCCCAGGACATACATACACATAAATTCAAATCAGCTGTGCCAGCCAGAACCTGGGGGCCGCTCCAAGAATCCCCTTTTCCCCTTTCTCCAGAGCCACTGCCCCAAGACTTCAGGGTTGGGACTCTTTTTGGGCAGCTTCGCCTTGCTGCTTCTGCTAATCTCTTTGCCCCTTCTACAGGAAGCCAGGAACTCCTGGATCCTCTACCTCCAGGCCTTGTTCAGGGCTTGGCTGCAGGGCCTGAGGGGTCGGAGGGATGAAGGCCACAGGTTCCTCTATGATGTGTTTGTGTCGCACTGCAGGCAAGACCAGGGCTGGGTGGTGTGGGAGCTGCTGCCTGCTCTGGAGGGCTGCCCTCCAGCTGGCTGGGGGCTGCGCCTCTGCCTCCCTGAGAGGGATTTTGAGCCAGGCAAGGACGTGGCTGACAATGTGGCAGAGAACATGGCAAGCAGCCGGGTTGTACTCTGCGTGCTGAGTCGCCAGGCCCTGAACACCCCACGCTGCCGCCTGGAGCTCCGCCTTGCCACCTCCCTCCTGCTGGCTGCCCCCCAGCCCCCAGTGCTGCTGCTGGTCTTCCTGGAGCCTGTCTCCCGCCACCAGCTCCCCCGCTACCATAGACTGGCCAGGCTGCTCCGCAGAGGAGACTACTGTGTGTGGCCCAAGGAAGACGAAAGAAAGGACGAGTTCTGGGCTTGGCTGGGGAGCAGGCTGGGGAAGCCTGGGTTGGGCTAGAGTGGGTGCATGTGGGTTGGAGGGTGGGGATATGAAAAACAAGCCAGCCTGGTAGGGAGAGAGTGGGTATGTGTGGGTGCGTGAGACCGAACTCAGCTTCTGGTGGGCGGTGGGGTGCTGCCTGTGTAGGGAGGATCAACCAGTGGCTTTGGGAACACAGGCTTTGGGAAGGCTCTGGAGGCTGAATGAGAACATTTGGGAGATGGCAAGTGGCCAGGGGGTATGTGATGTGATCTCAAGATCTCTAAATCCTCAGTAAATTTACTAAATCCATGAGATGCTTGACATAGTTGGACTTTTTGATGGAAACCCACCTGATGCAGAAGGCGAAGGGGCTGGGGTCGTGCAAACTGTAGCCCACAGGAAATAAAGTTAGGAATTCATGGAGAGCACGGGGAAGGAAGGAGGCTCTAAGCACTCCTAAGCTGTGGCACGGGGTCCAGGTCATTCAACCAAATCTTCAAGGGGCAGAAGAGCTCCTTTTGCCATCTGGGTTATAGAGGACTACGACAGCTGAGGACCAAAAAGCTGGGATGCTGTCCAGGAGGCAGCAGACTGATCGCCTGTTCCCTTGATAAAAACACGAAGGCATGGTCATATCTTTCATCCTGTTTGAGCCTCACAGCAACACTGGGAGGTGGCACCCACTCCCTTGGTGCTCTGTGCTCTAGCTATACTAGACTACTTGTCGCTCCCAGAACACCATGTGCTCTTGCCTCTGGGCCTTTGCACACGCTGCTCGTTTACCCCACAACACCCTTTCTCCCAATTTCTTTTCTTTGGGGAACTACTATGTATCCTTTAAGATTCAGCTCAGTCCTCACTTTCTCCAGAAGCCTTTCCTGACCTCCCAGCCTGGGTAAGATGCTGCCTCTGGGTTCCCGCAACTTCCTGCACTTACCTTCCTCAAAGTACTGATCACAGTGTACGGGTCCTCACTGGTCTAGGGGTCCTGAGAGCAATGGTCTCCAAAGGGGGGTGCACAAGACAAGCCACTGGGGTTTAGGAAGAAAATGTTAAAACTTTTATTCCTATTTTGTTTTAAGTCTCACTTTATTCTGAAGCGAGACTGCCTGCTTTTTAGCCATTATGGCTTTGTTATGTTCCTTAGCCTCTGTACCTCAGTTTCCTCTTCTGTAATGTGGGATAGTATTAGACTCCCTCTCAAAGGGTTTTGTGAGGATTAAATGAGATAATATGTATAAAGCACTAAGAGCAGGACCTAGTAATGCATTGTAAATGTTCAATAAAAGTTAGCTTTTCATGTAATTATATATGTACTATGTGTATATCATTTATAAGTAAATAAATATACACATGTTGGGGGTGTGTGCTCAAAAACGTTTTACTAATAGGAAACATTACAAATTTACTAATAGGAAACTTGATCAGGAAAGTTTGGATCAGGTTTGCTTCATCTCTGCATCCTTAGAACCTAGCGCTGGCCCAGCACAGAGAGGGTCTTGACAGACAACTGTGGACAGAAAAAAATCTTGGTGGATGCTGAAGCAGAGAACCGGGGTCTGGTTCAGTCTCTGTTGCTTATTTTTATATGACACTGGGCGGGGCACTTGGCCTCTTGGGGCCTTAGTTTTCCTCTCCCGTAAATTGCCAGGCTTTAATTAGACAAAGGCTAAAGGAAACCATGGAACAACTCCAGGCTGGATTTAGGGCAAGGGGCGCCCTCTCGTGTCCTAATGGTGTCCTTCTCTCTGTGCCTCCTCATCTCCATTCCTCCTCTTCAGGGTAGATGATCCTGAAGTGGACGTCCTTACCTGACCCTGCAAAGCTGCCTTTCCAGCTTCAGATCCTAACATTCTCTTCCATGTCTCTAGCATCCCAGCACCCCACACTGCCACAATATCTCTCTCCCCACTCAATCCCCTCCTCCACCAGCGATCTTTTCCTGACGCAGTGTGGGGCTGAGAAGAGAACTTTGGAGTCACAAGCCCAGTGGTTCAAATGCCAGCCCTGGCACTTATTAGCTGTGTGATCTTGAACAGGTCACTTCATATCTCTAAGCTCCCACTTCCTCCTGGTAAACTGAGGGTAATAATAACAACCTCATAGGGCTCTTGTGAGACTTCAGTCACAAAGAGTTCTTAGAGGTTGGAATTACATTCAGTGAGTAAAATCACATGAGATATTACTATAAATAAGTCGAAACGTCTCACAGAGGGGAAGGACTTTGAACTGGGTCTTTAAAACTAAGACACAGAATTCCTCTAATTTTAACAACAGCCAATATGTATTGAGCACTTGCTGTATGTCAGGTACAATTTTCCCAAAGTCTCATAACCATCAGTAAAAATAATAATAGCTAACGATTATTAAAGTCTTTCTGCCAGACATGTGCCAAGCTCTTTACATGCTTTTCCCCATTTATTCCTCTCCACAACCCTATCAGGTAGATGCCATTATTATATTCCCATTTTACAGATGAGGAAACTGAGGCATAAAGAGAGCAAGTAATTTGCCCAAAGTTTCATGACTAGTGAGTGGCAAGGCCTACATCCTGCATTTGAAAGTAAGAAGTTTCAGACACAAGCAGCTTGACTATAGAGACCAAGCTTTACCTGCATTATCTCATTCGATCTTCACAAGACCCTGCAATGTAGGTTTGATTGTATTATCTGCATTTTACAGATGAAAAAACTTAAGACAAAAGAGGTGGAGTAAGTCATTCACGGCCCCTCAGCTAGGAAGTAGTTGGGCTGGGATTTGGATCCATGTCTGACTACAAAACCCACATTCTCAACCCCATATTAGATTGCTCATACCCCAAAGTAGTCACAATGGTACAAAGCAACTGCATTTATATTAATATTATTCTGATTATTATCATCTAATAATGATTAACATTCTTCCAACACTCACCCAAGTGCCAAGCTCTGTACTAACTGATTTACATAATAATAGCTAACATTCGCTGTGTATTATTAGGACCCAGGCCCTGAGCTAATCGTCTTAGCTGTATTATCTCACTGAAGCCTCACAAAAACCCGGCAACACGGATGCTATTATTATTTTCATTTCACAGGTGAAGAAAGCGAGGGTCACAATTGATCCAAAGTCACTCAGCTTAGCGGTGTGCTGGAAAATGAACCTACAATTGTCCGACTCTCTCCTGCCCACCAGCCTGGTCACTTCTAGTCACCCTCCTTATTTCTTATCATTTCTGCTTTGATCTCTCCCGGGTGTGTGGCTCTCGCTCCTCCCCTTCCACAGGCCCCGCCCCCTCGGCTTGCGTGTCCGCCCACTGAGCGGTGCCGTTATCCCGGAGCCTGAGGAAAGGACCGGTTCGCAACAGCCCCGCCCCCAGGCTTAGAAACCCGTTCCGATTTGTTCCGGTGCCGGGGACCGGGAGAAGATGACGCATCTATTGGCTGATGTCATCTGAAAGGCAGCAAACGGAAGGGGCACACCGGCACTCGCGCGGTTCCTTCTGGGAGTTGTAGTCTCAGACGCTCCATTCCCGGGCTGGCGCCGTTCGGACTCCGCGTCCCAGCATTCCCTGCGCGAACCCTGGAGCACTTCCGCCCTGTTGTGAAGTGGGTGTCTCGGTGGGTGAGTCCGGGTGGCGGAGCGGGGGTAGCTGAGACTCAGGCTCTGGGCTGGAGGCTTAGGAGGTGGTGGTGTCACAGGGGGCCGGGGAAGGTGAGAGGGGAGAAAGAAGCCTCTATGTGGCGGTGGGTGGTGAGGGGCGGTCAGAGGATGAAGGGTCTGGAGATGGGAAGGGTCAGAGAGGGGTCGGGGATGAGGAGGGAGATAGGGGGCCCTGGGAGTGAGGAGGGTCTTAGCAAGATCTGTAGGTGAGGAGACCGAGAGAGGTTCTGGAGGTGGGAGAGTCGTAGAAGGGTCTGGAGGACACAGAGGGAAGGATAGAGGGTTCTGGGGCCCTGGCAAGAAGTGAAGGTAAGAGGGCCTGAGCTTGAAGCCTGACCTGAAAAATAGTGTTCCAGCCTCTACCTGCCCATCTAGAATAAACATATCTAATTTGATACCACCTAACACCTTCTCTAATGGTTATGACCTCTGGAACCCACTGGGTGGGACTGGCTATAGTGTTTGGCCCCAAACCTGCACCTCTTTCCTTATGCCTGATGGAGGTGAGTGGCACCATCATCCACTTTTCCCAGATGCCCTCTGATTCCTCTTGCATTCTTCCACATCCAGGGATCTTCAAGTCTTTCAATTTCCCTAATGTGTCTTAAATCTGCCCCTTCCTTGTCAGGGTTTTTGCTGAAGCCTCCACCCTTTCACCTCCGCCTGGCCAACATGTTATAGCTAGTGTGGTCTATTTAACCCACAAATCTGATTGTGCCATCTGCTTAAAAATCTTCATTGGCTGCCATCACCCACAGAATTAAGTCTAAACACCTTAGCCTGACATTCAAGACTCTTCATAACTTCCCTTGTATCCTCATCTTCGTGGACTGCACACTCCAGGGCTGTCAAGGTTTTCCCCATTTCTTGGGGAGGCTGTTTGGTTTTCCACTGTTATATATGCTGTTCTCTTTGTTGAGAATACATCTTTTCCTCCCATTCTCTGCCAAGAGAACCATTCATTCTTCAAGAACCAACTCAAATGTTAGTGTTCAATTCTCTTAAACAGATTAAATCACCCCCTGACCCCCAGGTCCTACAGACCTCTTTTACTGCGTTTACCACATTTGATGGTAATTATCCATGACTTTTTTTTTTTTTGGTCTCTTCCGCTAGACTGTGAGCATCTCCAGGACAGGGACAGTTTCTGAGTCACCTCCGTTTCCCCATTGCCCAGCGCAGAGTAGTAAATACTTGATGTAAATCAAGTCAGTCGGTAAATATGTGATGAATGCGTGAATAAAGACCGTCCAGGGTGAGCTTTGCTATAGCAGGCTTGAGGACTGCTACTTCCAGTGGATTTCCAGGGGCATGGGCTTTAGTCTTCTCCTGCCTGTCAGGGCTCTCTTTGCTGGAAGCTGATTCACTGCCTATGGGAGTTTAAGCCAGGAGTGGCAAATGCATGCAGTGTGTGCTGCCACTTCCCCTTCCTGTGTCTGGCAGTTGTAGCTAAGTGGTCACAGCACATATTCACATGGGAGTCAGAGTCCTTAGCACAGTTGACTGAAGTTGATGCTTTAAATGAAATGTATTTGCTCTCCCTGGTTTAAGCCCTTAAGTGTGAGGTCAGGCTGCATTAAGCAATAGCCTGGACCATCAGCCGAGTGAGCTTGACGGCCCAGTTTCTTTCTCTTTGGAGGTCACAGACCAGTCTTGACCTTTCCCATGAGACTGGGGCAGATCTTCCCTTCCCATCCCACTGTTCACTGGGTGGGCTCCTCATGTCCACATCCATACTCACTACCGCAGGAGCCAGGATACCCATCAACTTCCCTGTGTTTGTAAAGGGATCCTGATTTTGACGGCAGTCAACACCTATCCCTCATTGCTTAGGGGAATCTGTAGCCTTTCTAGGTCTTCCTGGATATTTGAAGAGACCTTTGAGATCATTCTGCTGGCAAAGTGACAGCCTGTGTTGAATGAAGCCTACCATCACACTCTATTTAATCCTCATGGTGTTTGAAACAATTTTGAGTTGGTGGCCAATGTTTAAAAATCCAGAGTTCTAGCTTCTCTTGGAAACATTGGAAGGGCCAGTGTTCCTCCTGGTGCTCTAGTTAGCCGCAGTCCCCACTCCACTCATTTACTCTTTTACATTGCCTGGTCCCTATAGCCGTTTAAATTTGTAGCCACTGATTCTGGTCTCCCTGTCCCTTTGCTTTACTCCCATCATACTAATTGGGGAACCTGGGGCAACTGTGGAGTAGGGTCAAGCTGTAAGCTACAGTTTAGATAGGCAGCTGCAGAGGCCACATGAGCTGTCCAAAGTCACACAGCTGATAAATGGCAGGAGTGGAACTAGAACCCTGATCTGCTCACTCCTGCCTTAATATTCTTCCCACTGTCTGAACTGTCTTGTCACGAGTTTGGATGACTGGCAGACCTAGAGGAGGCTATATGGTGTGGTTAAGAAAAATAACCAGAGAAAACAAATCTGGGCTTAGGTCCCAACTCTGCCACTTGCCAGTTGTGTAACCTTAAGTGAATCTTCATTCTTGGTTCCCTATATGTAAATTCAGGATATAGTGGAGTTATACCTTACAGGATAATTATATTCTAAAGTCAGCACAGAAGGTGAAAATCACATTTAGCCAAAAATCACAGTCAGCTGGGACATCCTTTGACAAGGAGCCATTTAGAAACCAACACGCTGTCTTTGAATAAACTGACCAGCACAGCTGGGTTTTCCTGGTTGAACGTTAGATGAAAGAGTTGGCTTGTGTTTGGGGACCACACTGTGTGCAAGACACTGCTCACACTCAGTGGGAAGAGATGCTTGAGGGAACTCAGACCAGCCTGGGGACCAGCAGAGTCATGGGTATCATCACCACGTGCTCACTCTGGAATAGGCACATAGTGAATGGAACTGGCTGCACTATTAAATTATGTCCTTTCCTTCTCTTTCTGGTGTTTGTATGTATTTAATATGTGTAAGTTACAGATCAGTGTAATGCAACTCAACACTAATGACACTTCACTTGCTTGGCTGGAAGATTCAGTGAGTTATGAATGTAGAGCACTTAGCGCCAGGCCTGTCACCTCATGGGCACTCAGTAAGTAGGTACTGTTTGAGGTTGCTGATCCTAGTGAGGCCCCGAGATTCCTGGTAGTCTCAGGACTAAGGAATGGCCTGTCCATTTTTCCTTTGTGAGCTCTGTGTGAAGATACCCTGCTGTTGGCCAACTGTGTTGACCTCCCTCTGTGGATAGGCTGCTATTCATATCTGTCTAAGAGAGTAGCAGAAAAATCTCTCAGATTTGTTTTTGAAACTAACCTTTGGGACTTTCAAGTCTTCTCAGAAGAAAATACCTATTATCTGAGACTGTGGGCTTTGAGCCTGCTGGGTCTACTAATTGCCTATTTTGTTGCAGTGTTCTCTCTATGGAGGAGCACAAACTTCTTTGCTTGCTTATTGACTGTCTCTCTCGTTAGACTATAACTTCCATGAAGGTGGAGACTCTTTGTCCTAGTTACTGTTGGCTCTGTAGCTCCTGGGATGGTGCAGGGTACACAGTGGGACTCTGGGTGACAGGTGAATTAGTCCTCATGTGAGAGTGACACAGATGTGATTAAGGCTGTGGTTAAAATAGAAATTTCCTGAAGGTTAATTCTTTAGCTTAATATAAATTATGGACCTTTCATAGCCCATTAGGCTTTTGATGTACCAGATTTACCATTTTAATAAAAGGCAACAAAACTTCCAATGGCCCTGCTATTTATAGACACTCGGTTGGGCACTGTGGATACAGAAATGAGTACCATGTAGTACTGGCGCCCGTAATACAATCTAATGGGGCTGTCAGATGTAAGACCAGGCAATTGCAATAGTGTAGGGTAACACCTGTCTTAGAGGTATGTGCCAACTGCTTTGGGAACACAGGATTGGGGAGGCGACTCTTGGAGAGCAGGGATGGGGGCAGGGAATGACAAGGCCATGTCAAGGAACTCTTAACAGATGAGGTGACATTGAACTGGTAGCTGAAGGACGAGCAGGAAGCTGCCAGGTGGCTATGAGTTGTGTTCCTAGCTTCTCCCCAAGTACGTGGAGGCCTTTAGGACAAGCTTTCTTTTTCATCACCCGTGCCTTGTTTACAGACAGTCCAGTCAGATGGCCTAAAATCAAAGTACCACCCTCCCTCCATTCTCAATTCAGCTGTGTCCTTCCCACTTGGAAGCAGCTAATAGCCTCCTTTGAGTGGGCATTTTTTATGTCATCTCGATTTGTTGGGAATGACACAAAGAGCTCATTTTTCCAGATAACCCAGCATGAGTGTTGTCAGCGTCTCCATTGTGTAAAAGAAGCAACCCCAGACGTTCACTCGACAAGCATTTACTGAGAGCCTCCTGTGTTTAGTGCACCATGCTTATTGTGGGGATGGGGAAAGAGAAAGGGAGGGGTGTGAAAAACAAGAGGAGTAAGCTATATTCCTTGCCCTCAGTAATCTCTCTGGGGACACGCATACGTACACACCCCCCTCTAATATGATGTAGAAAGTGGCAAGTGTCACAGAGATAGAAATAAAGAGGAGAAAAGAATTCCTCTGGCATGAGCAAGAAGGTCATTTATTCTTTTTTTATCTGGTGTGCACAGGAAGGGATTAATTATAATCCTTGCTTCATGACACATCACCATCATTCATTGACCATTATTTCACTGTTATTGAGTGCTGAGCACTATGCTAGGTCCCTTGGGGAGCTTCTGATCTCGTGGTTAAGATAATTACCATAAAGTAGGATCAGGGTAATAGTAGAGAAAACATAAGGAGGCCTGGAATCTTGTGGCTGAGGACTGATTCTTGTTTCAGGGCACAGGGAGGGTCTCTTGGAAAAGTACAGTTTAAGCTGAGACCGAGCTAGGTGAAGAAAGGGAGGAGACTGTTCCCAAAGGAGGTCACAGCATGTGGGAGGGTTCAGAGAGCAGCACGAGGTGGGAGCTGCGAGCTGCGAGCTGTGCTGCTGAAACAGCCTGACAAGTGGGAGCATGGTAAAGAGATGAGGTTGGAGATGTGAGCAAGGTTTGCACTTTACCCTGAGGAAAATGGGAGGTGACATGGTCAGATTTTGATATAGTCTGGTTGTTGTGCAAAGAATGGACTAGGGATTGGGGTGAGAGGAATGGAGGCAGGAACATGAGTTGGGATGCTGATCTAGTGAAAAACATGATGATTCCCTGGACCGAGGTGGCGGCACTGGGGATGTAGATGCTTAGAAGGCCAAAGGGACACAGCTTGGTGATGAATTAGATGTGGGGGATCTTGGAGAAGGATGACGACCAGGGTTCTGGCGTGGGTAACTTGATGGAAGGTGATGCCTTTGCTGGGTAGAGAGCTCCAGAAGACGGGCAGGTTTGTAGGAGAAAATGAGGAATTCATTTTTTGACCCATTGAGTTGGAGGTGCCTAAGAGACGGTCAAGTGGAAATGTCCTGTAGGTGGTTGGATTTTGGGGTCTGGGGGTCTGGAGACAGGTCCTGGCTGGAGTTTTGGGAGTCACAACTTTAGAGATGGTGAAAAATGCCGAATGGGTGGGATGACCAAGAGGGAATGTAGAGTGAGAGGGATTTTGCAAGGAGAGCACCCTGAGAGGAAAACTATAAGGCCCAGGAAGAAAGGCCTTATGGAGGGGGTGACATTTGGAACCCAACTTGAGAGAAGGTCAGACTTTGCTTACATGTAGAAGGAAGGAAGGCTATACTGGGACCAGATCGTGGAGGCCTCGATGCCAGGCTAAGGGGTTTAGGCTGGTGTCCCAGAGCATTTAACACTGTACTGTCTTCCTCTGAGGTGTGCTGGCTGCTGGTTTTGGGGCCAGATTGTGGTCTAACTGCCTGCTTATGGGAAAAAGGCGTCCCTAAGCATTCCACCCCATGCAAAGGCAGTAGAAGGTATGGGAGAAGTGAATAAAACAGTGCTCCTGGGTCCCTCTTGCTCACTCTGTCCTTTGTCTTTCTGCCTTCAGCGCCTTGGGGAGCATTTCCTCTCCAGAAGCCCCTTGAAGGACGCATCATAGATGCCGGAAGACGTCGGATGAGGACAGCCCGGCTGAAGTGAGGTGTTCAGGATAGACCATGGCCGTGGCCCTGGAATCCCAGGCCCAGGCCTCTCCCCCGCCAGAGCCTGAAGAACTCCTGATTGTGAAACTGGAGGAGGACGCGTGGAGATCGGAATCCAAACCCCGGGAGAAGGACCGTGACCCTGTCTCTGGCCCTGAGGCCTCCCGCCAGCGCTTCAGGCAGTTCCAGTACAGGGATGCAGCTGGACCCCATGAGGCCTTCAGCCAGCTCTGGGCGCTCTGCTGTCGCTGGCTGAGGCCGGAGATCCGCCTCAAAGAGCAGATCCTGGAGCTCCTCGTGCTGGAGCAGTTCCTAACTATCTTACCCAGGGAGGTCCAGGCCTGGGTGCAGGCACGCCATCCTGAGAGCGGCGAGGAGGCGGTGGCCCTGGTGGAGGACTGGCACCGTGAGGCCCGGGCAGCAGGACAGCAGGTGGGGCAAATAGTCTGTTCTTCAAGGAGTGGGTTGGGCAAGGCAGTGGGGCTGTGGCTAGGTTAATAATGGCCCAAACCACAATAGTAATAGTTAATATTATTATTACTGAGCAACTGACACTTATCGAGCAGTACTATGTCCCAGGCACTGTTCTTTTTTTTTTTTTTAATTTTTTGTTTATTGCAGTAACATTGGTTTATAACATTGTAAAAATTTCAGATGTACATCATTATACTTCTATTTCTGCATAGATTACATCATGTTCACCACCAAAATACTAATTACAACCCATCACCACACACATGTACCGAATTATCCCTTTCACCCTCCTCCCTCCCCCCTTCCCCTCTGGTAACCACCAATCCAATCTCTGTCTCTATGTGTTTGTTTATTGTTGTTATTATCTACTACTTAATGAAGGACATCATACGGTATTTGACCTTCTTCCTCTGACTTATTTCACTTTGCATTATACCTTCAATGTCCATCCAGGCACTGTTCTAAGTGTTCTCCAGGTATTAACTCATTTAATCCTGTCAACAATTTAATGAGATAGGTACTGTTATCCTAATTTTACCAATAAGGAAACTGAGGCAGAGAAAAGGAAGGTAATTGGCTCAAGGTTACACAGCTCCTAGATGGTAGAGCCAGGATTTGAATTCTGACTGTAAAGACAGCATTCATAACCACTGCTCTAAATTGCGTCCCAGTACTATGTTCATAGTATGATTAATTTGTGTTGTGTTTTATACTTAACAAAATCTCTTTACATGTGCAATCTCTCTGATACTTATAGCAGTGATGTAGGTAGACAGAAATAGCATTATTGTCCTCATTTTATAGATTAAACTAAGGCCCCAAGAGTCAGGTAGCTCACAAAGCTCCGTGAGTGCAAAGCAGAGCCTAAACCCAGATCCTTAGGTTCCAAGTTCATTGTTCTTTCGACTACACGACAGATGGGTCATCTACAAACCGTGGGAATTTCAATACCCCTGAGCGTGAGGCTCCAATGAGATATTAACCGACATTGATTGAGCACTCACTGAGTGTCAGACACTGGTCTAAGCTTTCTGTATGCATTGCTCATCAAATCAACACAGCAGCCCCATAGCGTACATACTGTTATTATTGCCATTTTTCAGATGGGTAAACAGACTCAGAGAGGTAAGTAACTTGTCCAAATTTATATAACTAAATGGTAGAGCTTGAGATAAGGGAAGTAAAAGTATTGTGGATTTCACATTCACAGTTTCAACAATTTGCAAGAGACCCCAAAGGCCCATGATATAATTGACAATTTTACCATGACACAAATTTTGAATCCTGCTTTGGAGCCGGCATATGTAGAACAGGGGCTTTAGCTGGCTGCAGGCTGAGCCAGCCCTGCAGAACCTTCGTCTCAACATAACCCTGTTGCTTCTACTTGTTATATAGTCAGTAATTCTTGTGATATTATACTTAATCACATTTTCTTGGGGGAAATTATAGGTATGAGAACATGTCCCTTGCAAATGGCAAGGATTTTTCTATGTTGTGAAAGGTAAGGCTCTATATAGATGTGAGACTAGGGGAAAAGAGGTTTAGGGTCTGTGGCTTTGCTTTTTGGATTCCTTTACAAACTGATTGAACATACAGAAAGAATAATACTTAAAGTTACAGAACTGAGTATGAAAGAGTGTACCTTATTTTTAATATAGCACCCCACCCTCCCATATTATTTCTTTTAAAGAAACCAGCTATTTGTCTTAAGTGGCGGTGAAGAAACAAATGGAAGTCTTAGGACTTCAGAGCTAGAAAATGAAGAACTTGAGACCCAGAGATGAGAACTGACTTAAATCTTTGTGCATCTTTATGATGCTTCATCTGTAAAATGACAGGGTTGGATTAGACCAGAAGTTCTCAAATTATATCCCTGTGAGCTGAGCAAAGGTTGAACTGCTTCTAAAATTGAGAAAAAGGCTACTGTCAACCACACATCCTTCCCCGCAATCAACATCCCCCATCAGAGTGGTACATTTATTACAATTGATGAACCTACGTTGACACATCATCATCCCCACAAGTCCATAGTTTACATTAGGGTTCACTCTTGGTGGTGTACATTCTGTGGATTTTGACAAATGTGTAATGACATGTATCTATCGTTATAGTATCATACAGAATAGTTTCACTGCCCTAAAAATCCTCTGTGCTCTGCATATTCATCCCTCCCTCCCCCAACCCCTAGCAACCACTGCTTTTTTTTAGTCTTCATTGTTTTGCCTTTTCCAGAATTTCGTATAATTGGAATCACACTGTAGGTAGACTTTTCAGTATGACATCTTTCACTTAGTAATGTGCATTTAAAGTTCCTCTATGTCTTTTCATGGCTTGATCACTCATTCATTTTAGCAATGAATAATATTCCATTGTCTGGATGTACCACAGTTTATCTATTCACCTACTGAAGGACATCTTGGATGCTTCCAAATTTTGGCAATTATGAATGAAGCGGCTATAAACATCCATGTGTAGGCTTTTGTGTAGTACACAGCCATTTTTGATGGATTCCTTATTCATCCCTGCCGCAACCAGTATCCTACTGATTTTTTTCTCCTCATCGTCACTTGAATCTGCTTCTTTCTGTGTCCACAATTACCATCCATCGAATCAAAATCTTTGCTTAGGCATGGCAGTAGTTGGAGGAGCTAGGGCTGGGAATGAGGATTGTTAAGGAGGCTAGTCACAGTTCCTCTGTAGATTGTAAGACTGTAACTATAACAAAGTGAGGCTTTTTTTTCTTAAACAGCCATGTAAGAATGTTGATAAGCAGATTTTTTCTCCAACCACACAGGACATTGGTGGATCTCCTCATTTGGAATAACTTTTGATGCTCATGGCCCATTCCTATATATTTTCTCAGTGGTAAACATCCCTCTCTTTGAGAGTAGATTTGAGTTCTCAGAAGAGCCAAAAGATTTTTGGAGATGGGTTGGCAAACTCAATAAGTTGATGAAGATAGATGTTATTATTTTCAGTCAAAAAATAAGGTTCAGAGCAATGTCTATAGTTGCTACCTTTTGTGTAAAAATGAGGAAGAAATAAGAATATGTATTTATAGTTGCTTGTATATAAAGAAACTCTGAAAGGATTCAGAAGAACAGTGGTTACCTGTGGGGAGGAGTAGGGGAAGAAACTGGGGAGGTGGGATGGGGGACAGGGGTAGGGATGGGGTACTTCCACTGAATATACCCTTATATATATTTTTTATTTTTGAGCCATGTGAGTATTGAAAATACCTTTTGAAAAAATTGAAATACGTTTTTTAAAGTTAAGTGTTTCTATAAATAAGGCAATGAGATTGTTATATTGTTGGGGTTTTAGAGCCAGGAAATAACATCTTGGCCTCTATCTTTGAATTTGGAACCAACTGAGAGATAGAGATAAGAAATTAGCTTTATGATTGATAATGCTGAATTGGGTAATATCATCTCTTAACTGATTATTCCCTTTTATTTTAGATATAGTCTCTTTATCTCTGAGTACTTTTTTGCCTGAACTTCTACACTGAAACTAAAATTGCCGCTTCTGTTTTCCCTTTGAGTTAGTGTCTTATCTTTGCATGTCCTTTTGTTTTAAGAGATGTGCGTTTCTGAAACAGCACTTTATTTCATTTTAAAATTCCATCTGTAATTCTTTGTCCCTCCTTTTTCTGATATTTATTTTGAATTTCTTTTGCCTTTCAGCAGGAATATTTAGTGCAATTACGTTTAGAGTTATAGTTGCATCTGTTTTTATGCTTTCCTCTGCCTTTTAACATATACCTGGTTAACTTTTATTTATTTATTTTTTGGATAACTTAAAAATTGAACAACCTATTTTTGATGTTTAGAAATTATTTTTTAATGTCATAAAAATTTCACATAATTTATCTCTTTATGATTCAAAAATGTTTTGAACACTAGTGGCCTCATTAAGACTTGTATAGTCTCCCTGTGTTGAACAAGACAGTAGTCATTTGATGATATAAATGCTGGTCTCTTCACTGAAGTCAGTCTCATGGCTTTGTCATCATACTTTCAGTCATCTTTGGATCTTAAAAAGAGCATGTTAACCTCTGTACTACAGTTGTACTCAAAAAAACATTCCCTGCCCTACCAAAATTGGTCTTATTGAACTGATGATTGGGAATTTTGACCACCTGTGTGTAGGAACTGGAATTGTGTGCAGAAGAGACCAGGTCCTTAAAGGCACTGCAGGAATCTCAGAGCTTGCAGCTGCAGCCAGCAGATCACTGGCTTGAGGGACAGTCCCAGAAGCGATGGGTGAAGAATCCATGCCCTGACCTTCCCAAGCATCTAGACACCAAGATGGTGCCACAGCCACTGAGAGAGAGTGGTGAGTACCAAGAATCAGGGACCATCAGGGAAGAGGGTGAGGGGACGTGGGTTAGGGAGGGTGCACGGGGAGGAGGGATGTGCAGAACTCAAGGCAAAGGATAGAATAGTGTCTGTGGACACACTGAGAAAGAGCATTGTAAAGTGAGCGTTGTAAAGAAGATGAAGCTCCCAATGGTGTCAGCTCACCCCACTGTAGCTGAGTTTTGCTGCAGGTTCAGGCTGGGACTGGGGTGAGGTGGCAATCATAGGAGTTCAGGGCTGGAATCTCTCACATGGCACATCACTCAAGGCAGCTTAGGAGCTAATACTCTAGAAGGGAAGTAAAAGGGGAAGTCTGCACTGGCTACAGGGGCAGTCTCGGTTTGATTCAAGCATCGCTTTTGGAAAGCTGGACCTGGAGAGGGGTGGTTTTTTGGGGACCAGAGTTGGCTTTCAGAGACTTTTTCTTCTCTTCAGCTGTTCTCACTCCCCGAGTCCCTACTCTCCCAAAGATGGGGAGTGTTGGAGATTGGGAGGTGACAGCCGAGTCCCAGGTGAGCTGCTATTTTTCTTCCTTCCCTGTCATTACTTCTGTGCTGTTGCCCCTGTGCTCCTCTCCTCCCTCTATGGCCTGCCCTCCGCAGAAGGGCATAAGGTGCAGGATGTTATCCTCTGCCCCTTGCCCTTAGGCCGCCGGGCCTTGCCTTCGTCACACTGCTCCTTACGATGCTAGCCTCCCACATGGTATCCCTGTGTCCATTATCTTTCCCGGGGCCTGGTAGGGTTCCCAGGCTGTTTTCCAGGTCAGTGACATTTGAGGTCCTTCTCTTGTATGTCTCACAGGAAGCCCTGGGCCCTGGCAAACATGCTGAGAAGGAGTTCCGGAAGGACCCCCCAGGAGACAGCTGTGGGAACGGCGTGTCCCTGGGTAAGGAAACTGTGCCCTCTGAAGAAGATACTGTCGGGTTTCTGGTACACTTTTTTCCCAAGGAGCGTTTCCTCACTCCCTTAAGACTCGTGGCTCTGTGAAACCTGTGGGATTTCAGACATAGGAAGAAGACGTGCTCTCTGTGGCCAGCACCGTGGTGGCAGGGATGGAGTGTGGGGAGTCTGCCTGGAGAGAGGCTGCGGGGCTTATTGCCCTCTCGGGGCTTATTCCCTGCATTTCCTCAGTACATTTCCCACAGTCCAGGGCTGGGCCCAACCTGCTCTCTCAGAAATCCAATCTTTTCAGCATCAAACCAGATCCATCTCTCAGGGGCAGACTCAAGTGAACTAAGCCCATGAAACTGATGTATTAAACCACGATGAGAAATAAGTATCACAGGGCTCAAAATACTTGAAGCCATATGACCAGCACAGACTCCTTGCTCTGCAGACGCATTTCCATGGGAAGCCAGATAATAATGAACCATTTCCCTGTGGAGCCTGGGATCAGAATGAGGGGAGTTAGACTTGGGAGTGGGATAAAATAGAAGAGAAGTGATAGGTCAGACCTATGTCGGTAAGGTTAAATACTAGAATCTTGTTGGCACCTTGCTTGACAGTGTAACTGTTTTTTACACATGATATCTGGGGAAAATAGTGTTCAAAGGAACAAACTTTGGGAAATGCTGAGCTAGATAATCTTTAAGCTTCTTTTAGCTCTGAACTCTTTTTCACCTAGTTTTCTTCAAATATTTGCTTTAATTAAAGACTTCCTATTTTGTTAGGTCTGGGATCTGTTAGGACAGCAAGTCTGTTAAACATAGCTAAGGGTTTTGAAAAATAAATTTATTTTCTCACATTATCGGAAGTCTAGAGGAGCGCGTGCTGCAGCCACAGTACACATTGTCAGCAGTGTCACAACGGGGCTAGGTTCTTTCTTTCTCTCTGCTCTACCACCCTCAGTGTCAGCTTCATATTAAAGCTATTTTGTGTCATAATCAAAAGACAGATGCCAATGGCAATTGAGGCCACAGGTTTACTAGCAAGAGAGACTCACCCACGCCCCCTGCTCCTTCCCTGCCCCGCCCCCCACATACACACACACACACAGAGAGAGAGAAACCTTTCTTCCAACCATTAAATTCATTCTGATTGGGCCAGTTTAGGCCACAAGCTCATTTGTGGACCAATAACAGTCACTCTTTTGTATGATTTACTTCATAACAACAATGAAAAAGCAAATGAACAAAGCAAACGGGTCAATTAACATTCCTGGTGAAGCGATCCTGTACCCTCTAGTTACCTCTCCCTGTCCCTCCAGACCTGTTAAGGGATTAGCATGGGAATTTCTCAAGCCCCTTGCAGGGAAATGAGGTATTTCAGGGATGTTGTGGACAAACACTGTGTTGAACATATCATTTCTGCTTAATCATTTCCCTTCTTCCTTTTGTATAGGAGTTCCAATTTCAAAACCAAATATCATCTCCCAGCGAGAGCAAGGACCAGAATTTTGGGGTCCAAGCCTTATAAGTTCTAGAAAAAGGAACACTGCAGATTACAGCATGGATAATGAGCAAACAAAACCAGCTCAGGCGTTGTCCTGGAGGGACTCAAGGGCCTGGGAAGAATGCCAATGGGACGTGGAGGACATGAAGGTGTCAGGTGTGCACTGGGGCTATGAGGAGACCAAAACTTTCCTGGCAATTTTGAGTGAGTCTCCTTTCTCTGAAAAGCTCCGGACTTGTCACCAGAACCGCCAGGTATACCGGGCCATTGCAGAGCGCCTAAGGGCACGGGGCTTCCTGCGGACACTGGAGCAGTGTCGCTACAGAGTCAAAAACCTCCTACGGAATTACCGCAAAGCCAAGAGCAGCCACCCACCAGGGACCTGCCCCTTCTATGAGGAGCTGGAGGCCCTGGTGAGGGCTCGGACGGCCATCAGAGCCACAGATGGCACAGGAGAGGCTGTGGCACTCCCCAGGCTGGGGGATAGTGACGCAGAGATGGATGAGCAGGAGGAAGGGAGCTGGGAGCCTGAGGAAACAGTGGAAGACTGTAACGGGCATGACCTGGCCACTGATGAATCTACCCAGGGGCCCAGGATTCCTGGGGGCCCAGCTCTGTTCCAGAGTCGTATTGGTAAGAACATGGGGGTTTAATCGGATCCAGATTCTAACCCTCCTACCAGCCAAACCTCTGCTTCCTGAGTTTAGGGCACAGACTGCAAGTCTGGATTGATGCTCCTGGGGTAAGGTGCTTGGTTCCTGGGCTCATCTTCCTACTCTCCCCTCCTGTGATCAGTTTCCTGTATGAGTTTTCTTAGTTATGGAAGCAAACACTTTTAAAACCTTAAGGTACCTTGAAGAGCTAGTTCAGTATTTTCCAGAGTGTGTCACTGTTTATGTGGGAAGGGTCATAGGTATTACTTGAGTGAACTTTAAATTTTAATGTGTATGAGCCCATCAACCCATGATTTCCCAGATAGTAAATTTAGGTAAAGAAAGATACTGAGTGAAATATTTGACAGATATAGCAGAAATCATGACAGTATATAGTTAAACAAGCGATGTTTGGGAAACACCCTGTCATTGTAAAAGTGGAAACACTGAAGCCCAAGAGATGAAGCATCTTATCTAAAGATACACAGTGAGTTAGGGGCAGAGTCAGGATCAGAGCCCAGTTTTATGTGATTTTTCCCTCCACCATGCTGCCTCCCTGGGCTGCAACATCTACCTGCAGAGCAACTGAGAATAGACCACCTCCTTTTTATTCCTTCACAAAAGAGGAAAGGGCATCACTTGGACTCTATTGCAAGATTATATGAAGTCCATTTATGTCTGGAGGGATTCTCAGTTCCCATGTTTGTTAAGAGGAAAATTCATAAAGTGGATAGAGGACATGTATTGAATGGAGAGTCTCTTGGATCCCAATTACAGGCCTTTCTCTGAACCAATCAGCTGAAGCTAGAGGAGTGGGGTCACCTGGTGTAATATGGCCACCTAAGTCCTCCCCTTCAGCCAAGACCCTTAAGAGTTAACAGAATCTCTTATAAGGGGGTAGGGGTGGGAAGATCTGGCAAACCCCAGAGAAGCAAGGGTGTATTCTTTGTTGGTGCCCCAGGCACCTGGACAATTTCTGAGTTGCTTGTGTTCTAGGCATTTAGCAGGGCAGGTGACCCCGATCCCTAATGACCTAGGCAAGTCTCATTAAGTCTCACAATTCTGAACTCTTCACTCTTGACAGCAGGTGTGCACTGGGGCTACGAGGAGACCAAGACCTTCCTGACCATTCTCAGTGAGTCCCCATACTCTGAAAAGCTTCGCACCTGTCACCAGAACAGCCAGGTGTACCGGGCCATTGCAGAGCGGCTGTGTGCACAGGGCTTCCTGCGGACACTGGAGCAGTGTCGCTACAGATTCAAGAACCTCCTTCGAAGCTACCGGAAAGCCAAGAGCAGCCGCCCACCGGGGACATGCCCCTTCTATGAGGAGCTGGACTCACTGATGAGGGCTCGGACTGCGGTCAGAGCCATAGGGACTCTCAGGGAGGCAGTGGGTCTCCCTAGGTCTGAGCAGAGCAGTACCGAGGCTGACGACCAGGAGGCCTGGGATGAGATGGCAGATGAAGATGCCATCAAACCTCCAACCCCATGTCCTAAAACCCCAAACACTGGTAAGCCTGGAGCAGTTGGCTGTCCACCAAATCCACAAGCGTGCAGAGAGAGTGAAGGAGCCAGGCTCATCATCTTTTGTCTCTGAACTAAAAGAGAGAATGCAATTGAACAGGAAAAGGATTTGTGCTTTCTCACGGTATCCAGCCTCTGGCTTAGTATAATCCCCCAAATGAGACAAGCAGTCAGGTCTAGATTTTACTGAGATTCTTCTGGGCAATTATAGAGTTTATTTACTCTCATATGACACAGGATATACTGAATGTACTAGAAGAAGGAGGTGTTCATTACTGAATAATAGGATAGGGGAGTTGGCCAGGGAGACTGACTAGCTGGCTGCTTGGCTGGGGCCTCATGGCTCCCTTGGTGGGGTCACTATGTCCCAGACTCCATTCTCAGCTTCACGAGTCAGAAATTCCTGTATGCACCAAATCTTGATCAGTTTCATGTTAGTCACATTTATAAGATGTGAGATATAAGGTATAAGATGCAAATTCATGTTAGCCAAATTCACAAGACATAAGATACGGTATATAAATAGAGGCTAAATATAATCACTATAAATAGTGAATAAACAAAAACCGCATTTCTGTCTCTTCTCTCAGGTTTTGAGATGAGGCATGAGGACGAAGACCAGATTTCAGAGCAGGACATTTTTGAGGATTTGCCGGGAGCTCTATCAAAATGTGCTTCAGAGGGTATTTGCCACCCTCATGACTGGGGGGACTGTGAAAATGAAAATGAAGGTGCGGGGCAGTGGGGAAATCCCCCACAAGAAGAGTGGGAAGAATGTTCTTCTGAGGAGGACTTAGAAAAACTTATTGACCATCAAGGCCTGTACCTTGCCCAGAAACCCTACAAGTGTGACACATGTGTGAAGAGCTTTAGTCGGAGTTCCCACTTCATCGCCCACCAGCGGATCCACACAGGTGAGAAGCCCTACACATGCCTTGAATGTGGGAAAAGCTTTAGTGACCGCTCCAACCTCAATACCCATCAGAGAATCCACACTGGAGAGAAGCCCTACAAATGCCTGGAATGTGGAAAAAGCTTTAGCGACCACTCCAATCTCGTCACGCACCAGAGAATCCACACGGGGGAAAAGCCCTATAAATGTGGGGAATGTTGGAAAAGCTTCAACCAGAGCTCAAACCTTCTGAAACATCAGAGAATCCACCTGGGAGGAAATCCTGACCACTGTAGTGAGCCTGGGGACAACTTTGGCCAAAGCCCATCCTTCAGTGCCCCCTGGAGGAACCCTATAGAGAAGACATCTCCCGAACAACCTCAAAGTGCCACTAAGAACTTGAATTCTCCTGGACCACACAGTGCCAACTCAGGGGAAAAACTTTATCATTGTTCTGAATGTGGAAGAACCTTCTCTAAGAGCTCTGCCCTCATTAGTCACCAAAGAATCCATACGGGAGAGAAACCGTATGAATGTGCCGAATGTGGGAAAAGCTTCAGTAAGAGCTCCACACTGGCCAACCATCAGCGAACCCACACTGGAGAGAAGCCGTATAAGTGTGCGGACTGTGGGAAATGCTTCAGTGAGCGCTCCAAGCTCATCACACACCAGAGAGTGCACACAGGAGAGAAGCCCTACAGATGCCCTGAGTGTGGAAAGTTCTTCCGTGACCGCTCTAACCTCATTACTCACCAGAGGATTCACACGGGCGAGAAGCCTTATAAGTGCAGAGAGTGTGGGAAATGCTTTAACCAGAGCTCCAGTCTTATTATTCACCAGAGAATCCACACTGGGGAGAAACCCTACAAGTGCATGGAGTGTGGTAAAGACTTCAACAATAGCTCACACTTCAGTGCCCACCGGAGAACCCACGCAGGAGGGAAAGCATCGTAGGAGACACCTCACCCCCAACAAAAGAGATAAACATATATTTAAATCCCCAAGATCATAAGATGTATGCTAGAAAGAAATGTACCCAATTTTTAAGCTTGGTGTATACCCAGGGAAGTTATCTTGATATAATCCAGGTAATTTAGAAGTGAATTATAAATGCTAAGGATCCAGATTTGAAGGCACCTTTCTTAAGTGTAATTTGTTTTTCTCCTGTAGAAAACCCACACACAATCCTCACGTTGTGCTTAATTTGCTGTCATGTAAGAGCTTTCTCAGTCTTTGAGCCAAACTGGTAATTTAGGGGATTAGAGGTAAACCAGTGGTACTGAGCAGTGATTCCAAACCTCACTGTGCCTTCGCACTGGCCACGTGTGCACATGCCCCATCGGATTATCAGCAGATTCTCACATGCGGCAGTTTTCCGTCGGGGCGTATACTCAGTGGAGAACTTTGAGACCGCCTGGTGAGAGAGGGCCGTAATTGAGAATTGGTGGCCTAGAGTAGGCCACTGTGAGCTCAGCAACGAGTAGGAATGACATTGACATCCTTACTAAATCGTGATTAATACTAGTGGAAATAGCCAGTATTTATTGAGCATTTGCTCTTTGGGGGGCTCTGTGCTAAGCACTTTATACACATCATCTCATTTAATCCTCACAGCAGCCCTGTGAGGTAGGTGCTGGTATTCTCCCCATTTCCCAGAGGAGAAAACTGAGGCTTGGGAAAGTTAAGTGACTTGCTTGGGTCACACATCTGAAAATGGCAGAGGCAGGCTTCAATCAGATCTGTCTGTCTCCAGAGCCTGAGGTGCTCTTACTGTTAGACTGAATCTCCTTTCACAGTGGGGCAGGTGGCTCAGGTGCCAGGATCTCAGAGCACTTTGTAGACCACATTTCCTGTTAAATTCCTTTATGAATTCTCCTTTGAACACATATGGAAACACAAATATTAAAGGACTGGGATGTTTAGAATTGGCAGTGTGCTTTTAGCAAAGCTAAGCACTTGCCGTGAATTTCCATCTTCACAATAAGATGGGGAAGAGATATAGGTGGGTTGAGATTGGGAAAAATATGTATCCAAAGCGATGTTTCTTCCAGTGAGATACTGCTTTGGCTAAGGAAATGGGGTTTAAGATTTTCCCTTTCCTTGGGGAGTCAGTCCTGCTACTTGTTACCCTTGGCTGGATCATAGGTTGAACCTTCTAGAAACCTGGGCCTGCGTTTTTGCCTCTCTGGCCTTTTCCCTCTTGGCATGGCAGAAGCTTTGTTCCTGGTCCCCATGCCAAGACTGAGGCAGAAGGGAGGTGGAAGGAGTTGGTGTGTGTGGCGCTCCATGGAGAGGACTTTGAACAGCACCCTGCACTCCTGGTTCCTGGCACGGTTTTATCCTGAGCCCTCTTGTCCCAGGCCTGCCCAGTGCTTTCTAAGTGTTGTCTGGTAAGACCACCTCCTACATAGGCTAAATCAAGGCTTCACAGGATGCTTTTCTAATTTGCAGCACTTTCACGTCCAGAGTTTCTCCTTAGCAGGGCTTAAAAATGTAGACCAAGTTCTTTGGTTTCCACAGGATTTTGAAGGAAAATCCCTCTCCTGACGTCTGCCTCTGACATTGGGATTCCATTCACACCCTGGTTGTTTCATGGACTTGGGAAGTTCCTATCTGATAATGGATGTGATGGGACCTTGAAAAATGGAATGTTGTAAGCACACAGGAGGAAGTCAGTGGAGAGGTTGAGACTCCCACAGAATGAGATCACTCTTTAACCCCTTCCTCTGCTTCCCGAGAACCAGCTTACCTGGGGTCACTGTCCACTCCTGCCCAGTTTACCGTTCCTGGCTCACGTGATCTCTGAGGGGCAGGGGTCGTGGGTGAGCCCTGGACTGGAATCAGCAGATGTCAGTAGCTGAAATAAGATGATATGTAGGGCACCATGTGGGCTGAGAGGAGGAGTCCTGAAGGAGGGGAAGGGAGTTCCAGAGAAAGGCACAGTGGAGTGAAAGCATGGATTCAGGTGGGGGTGGGGACTATAGCTTCTTAGCACTATTGGGGTGTAAAATGGGAGGAGGGGAGTGGTGGGAGCTGAGATTGGAGTGGTGCTGGGGCAAGGTCATGGAGGATGTCGTGTCTGGGGCTTAGATACCAGGCTGAGGGTGGCGTGGTCAGATGTGCATAGATCTGAATGGAACTTGGATATGCTGCAATTAGGACGACCTGTTGGGACACTATTGCAATATTCCAGTGAGAAGTGAGGGTCTGAATGAGAGCAGTGGTTACTCTGAAGAGGAGGGGGTGGATGTGAGAGGTTTCAGAGGCGAAATTGAGGACAGCACAGGAAAGTAGAAGGCCACGGGTGACTGGGTAGAGCATGTCATCATTCAGAATTGGGGACACGAGGAGGAGATGCAGGTGGGACAGGAGGGCAGAAGATGGTGAATTTAGTTGGGGACATTTTGAACTTGAGGTGTCTAAAGGACATCTGTGTGGCGACATGCAGCAGGCATTTGGATATCTGGGCCTGAAGCTAGGGGAGAGGTTAGGAGTAGAGAGTTATCTGTGTGCATGGTAGTTAAACTCCTGAGAAAGGGAGTATGTTCAAACTCCTAGAAATAGTGGGGCTAGGACAGAACTTCCCGAGTGTAGAGGAAGAGGCCCCTCAAAGGAGATCTAGACCACTCCCTACTCCCACCACCTCCCACACACGCCTGTCATCTTTTGGACGTTGCCTCCATCACTGCTGACACTGAATTCTCAATGTAGCCCTGAGTCTTCTGGAACCTTCACTGTGAAAGCAAAGTTGAGCTCTGTGCAGAAGTGAGATGGTAGCCCTCTCCCCTCTTGAGTGTCACCGTTCCCCTGCTCTCGGAAGTGTGCTAGCGTCTCCTGTTTCCAGTGAACAGTTTGATGTTTATTACCTATCACTCCTTTCTCATAACTCTTAACTGTGGGTTCAGCCGTGAAAGCCAGGGCAGCGTGGGCCAGGAGAGAAGACTGGGCCCAGGTGGACCCCCCTCCCTGTGTAGTCTGCTCTTTTTGGAAGAGGTTCTCTTTCAGCTGGCTTCCCTGTTTGGGCCCTGACCCACCGCTGTGCCAGGGCCCCCAGACAGCCCCCGGCAGGTCTTTGCTGCTCGAGTAAAGTGGCATCTGGTTTTGCACGTCCTGAACTTTCTTAACGCGAGTCTGCTCTTGGGACAGAGATTCCCTTTGCAGAATGGGCCTCAGCCGGGGTGGCCACCGCTCAGACCCTGGGTATAGGAAGCCGAAGCTGTGACTGCTGCCTCGGGAGGGTGTCACGTGTGAGCTGCATCCCTTGCTTGATTTCTGTACCCGCCTCCCCAAGAGGGGCATTGGCTCCTCTGAGGTGACTAAACGGCACCAAAAGGACTCTCATTCCACGACTCCTCAGGAGGCAGCAGACCCAAAGCGAGGGTCAGGAAAGGTGGGGCTGAGGCTGCTTTAGAGACCCAGTTTTTTCTTAGGCCTTGGCCCCAGCAACTGAACTTACAGTCACGGCTACCTCAGCCTTATTGTCCCCACAGTCCCCTGCCTGAAGGAATGTAAGGCACCTGGAGTCCTCCATGCTGAAGAATGTGGCCATCAGGACTGCTCTATCCACTGGGTTTCCCCTGCCTCGTCCTGTTCTGGGGCCCCGGTGAGGAGAGCTCTCCGCCTTCAGGCTGCAGAGAAGAGTTTATATTTAGTCACGCTGTGGAGAAGAGTGACACCTCTAGGGACGGGGGCAGAGTTTTGCGGTAGTGAATGCAGTGATGTCCGGAGTGGGGGTGGGTGTCACGGGTGGACTCACGTTACCCAGGCTGCCCTGGGTCTTGGTGCTCCCTACTTCTGTCCTATGCCTGCTCCTCCATTCGCTCCCTGTGCTCCGTTCCATTTGCATTTTCACCACTGGGTAGATGCTGATGACTTCCAGGTCTGTCTCCTGTCCTGGGCTCTCCTCTTAGGAGCCCAGTCGCCTGTCTGCCAGCCCTACATGGATGACTCCTGGCCTCCCGGAGCCCCTCCATGTCCACCGGCTACCATCTTTGGCCTCTTCGCCCACCCGTTCAGCACGTGCATTTATGTACACACTCAGTGGCTCACAGACAAGCCTCCTTCACATCCCCAGGCAGTCTTGCACACTCAGACTCGTGACAGAGTCAGTCTCCCAGACACACATGTTCTCCGTTCTGAGGGCATTTTCCAATTGGGTGCAGTTACCCAGCTGCCCGAGAAGTCTTTTTCTGAATGGAGTCAGAACCTACAGTCAGAATCATGTGAAACATTCCCTCACCTCCATTTTGACCCCAGTCTTCCTTTGGCCATCCCTTAGCCCCTCCTCTTAGCAGCAAACACCAGTCTTAAGCCTCTGCTACTAGAGGTTAGTGCTACTTACAGTGGGAGGTCAGGGGAGGCTTTGCAGGGGAGGTGGGGAGTCGGAGATGACAGACGCTTTCCTCTTCTTTCCCACAGCTCCTGGCTGTTTCTCTCTTCGTACTCCCGACATCAGTATGACCACCAGCATATATTTAGCACTGTTTTTCCCCTCACTCTGATTTTAGGCAAATCTGGAATTACCTCCAATGTACATTTTAGGGGGGTAAAGGCACGTTCTCCTTCACCTAACGGTTACTTCCCCCACGCTGCAGCTGATAGATGGCCTCTATTTCCCTCCGGCGCCTCTGTCACCTGGCGCCTGTCAGGAGCCACAGAAGGAGCCTGCGCCCAGGGACCCCCTCCTGTGCTGCTTGGGGGAAGAGGCAGAGACCTTGAGAGGCCCCACTTCTCAGTGTGCGGTCAGTTCTACTTCTTAAGGCTGAGAGCTGCTTTGTTCTAAGAGCCACTTGGTTAAGTCAAGAGCATCACAACAGTCAACGGCAGAATCCTATTAAGCCGTTTTGCCTGAACTCACTGTAGAAGTAGAAAAGGGATCCGCATAGACATTGGTTTTCTAATCAGGGCATGGTTAGAGATTCTCTTGGTGTGTGAAGATGATTCTGATCCTGTCTGCCATCCCATAATACTTATTTCTAAAGTCACATTATTTTTCACATTTTCATTGTAGGAAAATATTCCATAATTGTGCCACCTAGAGGGTGAGGGCCACAGGAAGGAAGATTAAGCAAACAAGTCTATCTCCAAGGCTGTTTCTGGATCAGCATTGTGGGTTCATCTGAGGCCAAGCAGGAGAGGAGCCACGTGCAGGGGCTGACAGAGCCGTTGTCATTGAAATCTCTTGAGAGTCCCTGGGGCTCAGGGAGCCCTACTTTGGTTCCAGGTGACAAATGTGACACAGAGGGGAAAGGGCTCTTCCCTCTCCTTCCACATAGAACATGGCTTGGCTTCATACTTTGGGGAATTCACAGACCACAGAGCAGCTTCTACATATTTAGAGGCAGCAGAGACCAGCAGGAGTGGGTCAAGGGTGTGCCCTGGAGGTGGCGGTGAGAAGCTTCTTTGAAACCCTCACTGCAAACCTCACCTGGGGGCCAGGGCAGGAGAACGCCTCTTTGGACAGCACCCAATAAGGACAGGGCTTGTTTATGACCACATACGAGGTCCCCAACCCCACCCACCCTACTCCTGAAGGTTCCCAGAAGTAGACGGAGGAGGTGAGGCTGGCCGGGCTGGAGGTCATGCTAACCCCATTGGCACATCCTGAGGGGACAGAAAACACAGGCGTTATCTCCAGGGACCCTCTTTGAGCAACTAATTTCTTATGAAAACCAGACATCTGTGATTGATTTTCGTGCTCTCTTAGTGACTGTGAAATTAAAATGGATTAAATTTTGGCCGCCAGGAGGCTCAGAGGTTTAAGGTCCAATCCTTGAAAATGGAATAGGCTCTTTTGGTTTGCAACGTGTGTGTTAATCCCTGGCTTCATTTTATTTGGCTTTGTTTTCACTTCTCTACCCTTTATTATTTTCTTTTTCCTGTGATATTACGTACATCTCTTTAAGCTAGTCAAATCATATTTTGGTGAAGTGAGCTGATAAATTAATAAACTATACTGATTAAACTGAAAAAAAAAAAGAACTTGTTTTGGATTATTCTGGCATCTTCCGGTTACAGCAAAAGCGTGGAGGAAAGGAGGAGGGGAAATCAGCGAGACACAGTGAGGCCATCAGGGAGGATGGAGGCCCAAGATCTCAAGCCCCTTGTGTGGGACTGGCATCGTCCTGTCACAGATCTATGGTTCTTCAGACATGGGTGGATGTACACAACGTAGGAGTCATTGCCTTCTGCCAGCAACAGATGGCTCCTTGGTCTGCTGGCCTTCTCTACACATCTACTTTGACGTGTCCCCTGGGGTCTCTGTGCTAGGAAATCTGAAGTGTCTGGGATCTAGATAACACAAGGATGATTATGGATGAAAAGAAAGGAAGGTGTTGCCAGAGGGCCTAATCTTACCTGACTCTTCTGATTTGCCTCCCAGTTCAGGAATAGCGCTGACACACTTTGTACTTGAGAAGGAGAAGAGAGCTGAGGATCTTTATGGGGATTCTTTCCCCTCCTTCCTCCACCCATTCTCGTTTTGGTAGCATGCAGAAGACTGGAGCTCAAAGTTAAAGTTTCCTAATAAATTTTCACTCTTTCATTATTATTGAATGGGGTATAGGCAACTCTCTCCCATTTAGACTAATATCCTCGAATTCTGGTTGTGGACTGGTAAGTGATAGAGAGCGAGCAAGAGATATTTCAGAGTTTGACATGGCTTTGCTCAGAATCCGCTGGAAACCTGTTTCTTCCTGTAGAAGTCAGAATCTCAAGTGTAGGTGGTAGTAGTGGTTGGAATGCACTAGTGATCTGCACATCTTAGGACAAAGATGAGATCTGGGAGGAAATGAGTCATAGTCTCCATGGAGGAGAAGTTCTGGGTCTTTGTTGACATGTTTTCATGTAACTTCTTTCTAGAAGTTCCTCCAACAGTGACCAGATCCACAGGGCTTGCCTTCCTGGAAGGCAGGACAGAGGCCACAGACTCCTCATTGCCATCCTCTTGTTAGCCGTGGCTTGACCACAGGTACATCAGGGCCCAGAGGTCAGTTACAAATGTTGGGGTTCACTAAGGCTGACCAGCCAACCCGGGCAGGAATAAGAACTCTGTTATCAATCTAGATAGCCAGAGAGCCAAGACCAGTATGACTGAGAATTTAACACTAGGAGAAAAACCCTACCTGAGGGAGACACTTCGTGGATGGGGGTTGGCTGTCTGTTGGCCCCTGTGTCAATAGGCTGCTGCGTGAGATCGGGGCATCCTTGGGGTTGAGGTCTGAAGAGGAGGCACGAGGGATCTGATAGTTACAGGGCTCAGCCAGCTTGAGGAAGGAGCTGAGTCCTGACAAAGGAAAGACTGAGAGAAGAGAGGGGGGCAAGTCAGAAAAGATGGGAGGTGGATGGGGGAGGGCAGAGAAACAGAAAAGGGAAGAGAAGGAGCAAAGGGACAGGCAGGGGAGGAGGTAACTGAGACTGGGAGAGAGGAAGGGTAAGAGGTAGAAATAGGGGTCAGCTGTCCCAGGTGTCTGGTGAGTGAGGTGGGGGTGGTGCAGGCAGCACTGAGGAGGGGAGGGCAGGAATTGGAGCAGGTGGAGGGACGATAAGCAGGGGAAATGGAGGCAGCTTCTTCATGGTTCCCAAGTTAGAAATGAGGGCTGGGCTGCTTGGGTCAGTATTCTATCTCCCTCTCCTAGTCCGTTCTCCTATGAACCAAACTCTATAACAACCAAGATCAAGAATTCTCGGTTGCACTGTCCAATACGGCGGCCGCTAGCTGCATATGCCTACTGAGCCCTCCAAATGTGGCAGTCTGAACTGAGATGTGTTGTACCCGTAAAATATACAACAGATTTTTAAAAAATAAGAAAAAAAAGAATGAAAAAAATCTCAACATTTTTTATATTGTTTACATCTTGAAATAATAATATTTGAGGTATATTAGGTTAAATAAAATATATTATTAAAACTAACTTCACCTGTTTCTTTTTGCTTCTATAATGTGGCTACTAGAAAAATTTAAATTATACATCCACCTTGCATTTGTGGCTTGCATTATACTTCCATCAGACAGCACTGTTTTAGGGCGTGTGAACTAGAAAAGACCCCTGAATTTATGGATGAGGAAATTAAATCCTAGGGGCTTGCTCAGGGTCTCCGGGCAAATGTCGTAGCACTTGACTAGGATCCAGGTCTGTTGATCCCCATCAGTGCAGGCCTTTCTCCATAAGCTCAGGCTGGTCAGACAGCCAGGTCTGCGCACAGGCATGAGGTCGCCCTCCTGGGATCGCGTGAGAAGCAGGAAGGGTATACCTGTTGCCCCCACATCTACCTCTTTTCATAAGCCCACGGCCTTAAATGGCCCAGTTATAGCTCTTGTAGGACAGGCCACTGAATGATGGGCCATGTGCACCAGATGAAAGCAATAACTGATCAAAGAGCTGAGTCTGGGTGCTGGGAACTGGGAAGAAGCTTCGGACGCTGGAATAGGGTGAAAGAAGGAAGTCAAAATCACAGTCCTAGCCTATATGTCACATCTCAGTTTTCAAAATCTTTTCAGAGTTTATCTCATTGAAACTTACTCATGTGAAGGTTTCAGTTGAAGATGTTATGCCCATTTTCCAGATGAGGAAACTGACGCTTAAACAGGAACTTGTCCAGAAGTCCACCATCCAGTGACCATAGAGCTAGAATAGCAGATGGCTTTCAACCAGGCGTCCTGACTGCTGGTTCAGTGCTCTTTCTCCTTAATAGCGAAAAGCCAGATGGCTAGGATAAAGAGGCCTAAAAGGAAGGCCACTGACCATTAGTGTGCACTTGCCCGCTCTCTTGCCCTAGTGAAGAAAAAGAAAGAATCTTGAGTACTTCCAGTGTTGATTTGCTCTCGGTCTCTGTGGGACTCCAGGGTGTGGAAGACGGATTTCGTTGTCTGCGCCAGACACACAGGCAGTAACTCCCCATTCTGTCTGACCTGTACAGTGAGTCAGGGCCAAAGTCCAGAGTGCTGAAGGGCCCGACTCGTTCTCCTGTTCTTACGCATCGCTGCGTGTGCTTCTGCAGGGGGCTACTGCTCCACACCCTCTCCTGGACCTTCTCTTGCTGTCCACAGACAAAGAAATACCTATAGCTGAATTCTCTGAGACTACAGTGCCCGGTGTCAGGACTACCTCTACCAGGCCTCACTCACGTGGCTGATTTTATTGATCATCCCCTCATAACGCCCTGGGCTGCTGCTGCGGCTTCCTTGAGCCAACTTCCTCAGACTCTTGCCCTCCCCCGCAAACCTGTCCATCCAGCCCTTCAGAAGTCCTGCTCCGCATTGACCAACCCCTAGAGCCTCCATCTCTTCACCTGACCTTCGCTGCACCACTCGGCCTTATTGAAGCCCGGCTTTCGCCAGAGGGCCGTGCCCCTGGCGGCCTTCTCAGACAGAGGCTGCTTGCCTGCTTGCAGCCAAGTTCCCCTTATGGGGGAGGCAGGCTGCTGTCCTCCTCACTCCTTGCTGCTGCCTCCAGATCGTTACTCCTTTTCCTCCCTTATTCATGTGACCAATAATTGAGCACTAATAGCTGTAAAGACTCACATTATTAAGCACCTGAGGACCAAGCACTCTGCTAAGCACCGTGGGTGACACAATTTCAGCCTCACCACAACTCCATGGGGCAGTGTTGTTGTCATCCCCGTTTGGGGGCCACAGAGCCTCAGGTTCATAACGTGGTCTCAGGTCACACAGCTAGTGAAGTGGGAAAGCCCACACTGCAACTTGGGTGTTTTGGCTCCGGGGCCTGTGCTCTTAGCCGTTAGGTCCTTTGCAAGCCTGCTCCTTTGATGCTAACGCCATTCACCTGGGTCATCCTGCAGCCTCTCCCTGTCTGTGTCAGCCCCCACCTCCTGGACACGCTCCTGCATTCACTGCAGACTTCCTCCCCTGGCTGGTGTGTTCCTCTGCACTCCAACCCTTGCCTTCACCCTGGGTGACTCAGACACCCACAGGAGGCCTTGCAGTCTTTGACTTCATGGCTGCCTCTCCCACTCCAGCTCAACCGCATTTGTCCCTGAGCCCACCACCCCTGATATCATCAATTCCACTAATCCAGACATGAATCTCTCTCCTGAGCTCTAGGTTTGCTTAACTGATTCCTTGGCATCTCCTCTGGGACTCAGCAGGTTCGTACTAACTCCTCCATAATCTTGCTCCCCAGCACTCCACCCCTTTCTTTTTCATCCCAGTAAAGAGTATCATCATCCATCCAGTTGCTCAGGCCAGACATTTAAGAGTCACCCTTGAATTGTCTCTCTCCTTTGCCTCATATCCAATCATCATGTCATGTGGAGTAAATCTCCAAAAGAGATCTTGAATCCACCCATTTCTCTCTATTCCCGTTGCTACTGCCTTCATCCTGCCTACCACCACCCCAATCTGGTTGACTGATGCTGCCTCTTAACTAGTATTCCTACTTCTACTCTTGGCCCTCTTCAACTCAAGCTCCAAAAGTTGCATGTTATTTTCTTACAATGTAAATCAGGTGACACCATGCGGCTTCCCATTACAGATACAAGATTTTGCACTTGCCTTCTGTCACACACTCTTCCCTCTGCTTTCCCATACTTCTCCCATTTTGGCCCCCTTTCAGTTCCTCCAACAGGTGAGCTCTTCCCAACCTTTGCACATGTAGTTCCCACTCCCTGGATTGCTCTTCCCTGCATTCATCACCTGGCTAATGCCCACTCATCTTTCAGGTCTCAATTTAGAAGTCACAAAAAGGCAGTCCCTGACTTCTACTCCATTTTTCCTCATACCAGTCTGTTATTATATGTTTATTTCTTATGTCTGTGGGGGACACTGCTGATTGCCTCCGCTTTCCTAAGAGTATGGCAATTTTCGTTCAGGTGACTAGTTCCTCCCATGAAACACACATGCCTCAGGGCTTCCGCCAGTTCCAGACATGGTCCTGCTTTGTCCAAAGGTAATCCCGTTCTCCTTGGCCTATTCTCCATCTAGGAACACAATCAGCTATTCAGTGATGACATTCCCATGGCGGCGGGGATTGGATAATCAGAAATGGATGACCCAATTTGTGCCAGTGAGATGAAATTGCAGGTTGGGGGCTGGGACTAGAAAACTGGTTTCTGAACTTTACTACCTTGAGAGCAGCCTGCCTGGAGCCACAGCCACACACAGAGCACAGCCGAGGGAATCACAGAGAAATAGAGCTGGAGATACTGGCTAAACCAGTGCCCGTTCAGCCAGTGGACTTCGTGATGTGAGCCAGTGCATTTTCTTGTTAAGTTAGTTTGCGCTGGGTTTTCTCTTCCTTGCAGCTGAAAGAAATACCCCTAAGGACCTTCAGTCTCCAGTCCTCTTTCCTCTATCCATGACCTGCTTCCTGTCTTCATACCCCTTTCCACCCCACTAAGGGCCATAGTTCAGAATTTCAACCATTCTTACCAATATCCTTGCATTTCTTACTTCTGTCGTTTGCTACCTATGCCTAGCATCATCTCAGTCATTTAAGAATCCAATAATGCAACCTCTCTGTTACCTGTGTTCATGTTATTGACTTTTGCTGGGGGAAAAAAAAAACCATTATCAGAAAGATTGGTATCATAATGAATTCATGGTCAATTAGGTCCTAAACAATATCCAACAATAATCCTATGAGGTTGTTCATGGCAACAATAAGATGACAACACATTTTATAATCGAAACATCCAGTATAGGGGAATGTGACACAAATTATTGTACCAGCAGGCAACAGAAAACTAAGCAGCCGTTTAAAATGTGAAAAAAAATTACAGATACACCACTGCATGTAAAAATGCCCATAATAAATTGTTAGCTGACAAGAGTAATATTACAAAAGTGTGTGTGAGCACAAAAGCGCTCGGAAAGGATCTGCAGCAGGATGTTACCATGGTAATCTCAGGGTGCTGGAATTATAGATTTTTATGGTGTTCCTTTGTGATTTTTTTATATAATGCTCAGTGTTAGTTTAACATGAAATTTAAAATTATGTACATTTCTATGAAATAAAAGCAAGAACCAGAGGTGGTCTGGAGTCCTTGTCAGGCTTCTAATGTCCACCCCACCCCTTCTTTTTGTTCTTAGAGAATGCATAGACAGGGTACTGTGTCACAAGTAATTTCAAGTAATTATTTACCAATTTTATATATTATTAGTTTGATTTATTTCATTTGGTGTTCAATTTTGCGGGTTTCTTGATTTTTTCTTAATTTTGGGTTTGTGGGAGTTACCTTCTTTTTCAGTTCTCTGGAATAATTTGTATAAGGCAGGGATTATATATTCTTTGAAGGTTTGGTGAAATTCCTCTGTAAAATAGTATAGGCCTGACTTTTTCTCCCAACTTTTTATTTTGAAAAGTTTTTAACAGTTAATTTAGGAGGTTGATGATTATATCATTTAATACTCAAGCCACAGTCTTTGAGTGCTTCCTTGCTTCCTGTCATAACAAGATGTCCCAGGAGGAGCCCTCGTCCCTTTTAGCGGAGAATGGTATTTAGAAACCAAGAGCTGGCTTCCAGTTATAAAATGAGTCCTGGGGATGTCATGCACAGCGTGGTGACTGTAGTTAATAATACTGTACTGTATATTTGAAAGTTGTTATGAGAGTACATCTTAAAAGTTCTCATCACAAGGAAAAAAAATGTGTAACTATGTGTGGTGACGCGTGTTCACTAGACATTGTGGTGATCATTTCACAGTATATACAAATATCGACTCATTATGTTGTGCACCTGAAACTAACACAACGTTATATGTCAATTATATCTCAACAAAAAAAGTAAAAAAAAAAAAAGTTACTTGTGGTCATATTTCCATAGCTAAAAAAAAAAAAGAAAAGAAACCAAGAGCTGGGTGGTTAGTGCACTCATTGCTGCTTCTGCGACCTTACTGCTTCCAACGCTTCCAATGGACAGAGTTAGGAAACATACATGTATTTTAAATTTTATGAATTCATGTTAATATTTCTAATTTAAATTCAATATTATATGATTTTTATTAACCTATTTTATTGTATATTGACATCTTTTTTACAGATAACATTTTGGTGCTAATTAACATTAACACATTTATATGTTATCATATAATATACACAAAATTGTTTCAAAATGACAAGCCCAATATTACAATTAACAGTAAACTAAGTAATATTAAGATTTCTTTGCAGTCCTTCTTATCCTTAGAACAGAGATCACTCAGTCAGAGTTCTGTGTTCAAAAGTGACTTAAAATACTAGTGATAGTCTCTCTGTGGCTATGTTATCAATGTGCTAAACTTAGAGATCATTTGTGGCTATTTGTATTCAATTTAAGGATTTTTAGAAAACCTTTAATTTATAAATATTTGAATATGTGAATGTACTTGGTATAAAAGTTAAAAACTCTATAAAGAGAGATGTCCTCAAGGTTTTTGCTCCCATTTCTGTTCTTTCACTCCATTCCCACCCGTCTTCTGTAGGTAATGATGGTTAATCCTTCCCGCATTTTTGGGCAAGAAAAGCAAATAATAATTTATATTTTAAATGTTAAATGTCTTTAAAAAGACATTTTATTATGGAAAATGTTAAACATATACAAAAGTCGAGAGTATAATGAATGTCCAGCTTCCATAATTATCAACTCCTGGCTATTCTTGTTTTACATATATCGTCACTCCCTCCCTCCAAAGATTACTGGGAAGCAAATCCCAAATCGTTTGAATCATATGGATGAATCATATCGTTTCATCCATAAATATTTCAGTATATATCTCCAAAGGATAATGATGCCTCTAACAGTAAGCATATCCACAATACCCTTCTCACACCTAGAAGTTAAAAATTATATATTAATATAATAAGAATCTCCAGTTAGTGTTCACATTTCATGGATTGTCTCAAAAATTTTAAGAACAATCTGTTTGAATCAGGATTCAGATAAGGTCAAACACTTCAACTAGATTTAGGATTAGTGTATTTTTGCTGAGGAGTTTTCTAAAGTCTGTATATTGTCAGTTGCATCCCTATGATGTCATTGAACCTGTTTCTCTGTCATCTGTATTATCTATAAACTGGTATTTAGATCTAGAGTTTTTATCAGATTCAGATTTGACTTTTTCCCCCCAGGAACGTTTCATAGGTGGTGGTGTGTACTTCCATCAGAAGGCACAGACTGTCTGGTTGCCTCTCTCTTTTTGTGATATTAGCAGACATTGAAGATCATCGCCAGGATTACTTTAACAGGGTTTCAAACTGGTGATACTTGAAATCTATTCTTCTTCGTTTACTAGCTAGAATGCTTCTAGAAAGAGAAACTTCCCCTCCTTAACTATTTGGTTACTTTGAAATACATTTCATACAAGGAAAGCAAGACAGATGCTTGCTTTTTTCTCCTTGTATTTACTGGGGATAAAATAATGACCTGGTTCCTTAGCAGTTTTCACAGGTGACCAATGAGGTTTTAAAAATTGTTATTATGAACTCCTGGATTCAAACGTATTTACTATGTTTCCTTCCATTGTCTTTATTATTATTATTATTGATGCTCAAATTGTCCCACATTTGTCCAGTTTTTGTCCAGTCTTATGAGTTGGCTCTTGAGTTCCCTTGACATGACATGAATAGTCTTTGGTAACTTTCTTCTTTTCTGGGACAAGATTTTCCATGTTCATTTTACACATTTCCTGCCCCAGACCTGGAAGCAGCTATTTTTCCAAAGAGGCCTGGTTTCTTTTATTGGAAAGATAATATTTAGAAACCACAATCTGGGGGTTAAGAGTGTTCAGTGCAACTGTATTGTTCATTGTTTCTAGGCCTTTCCAGTAGACAGAGCTCGGAAATATGTACATATGTACACACATACATTCATGTATACACATACATTCATGTATTTTAAAGATAAAACACATCATAAGATCATGGTGATATTTCCAATTCAAATTCAGGACTAAAGGGTTTTACTTAACTTCATCTATCTAACACACGAATCTCCTTTCTTTCCCAAGAAAGATCCCAGTTCCCAATGACGCTAATCAAATTATTCATGTGCTTTTCTCATAATACACAAAACAGTATCGAAATAAAATACCAACTCTATCACCATCAATATGATTTCTGAAAACAGTTAATTCTTCTGCAGTTCTTTTTGTCTTTAGCTCTATCCTGCTAGGGACATACAGTTAAATTACTGTATTTTAAAAATAACTTGAAATAGTTCCTGTCTTGTGATTATTCCAACTCCATAAGAATGTGTATTTATTCCATTTTGTTTTCAACTAGTAAATTTAGTCCCCTTCTTTATCGTACAAAGAGTACCATAATACACACTCTTCTGCATCTAGTCTTTTTCATATAACATTTTACCTTGAGGATCATTCTATATTAATTCTTGGAGAGCTTCCGCATTGGTTTTTAAACAGCCGTATAGTATTTCATTGCACGCGTGGCCTGGTTCACACAAGTCTCCTATTGAGATACACTGAGGTGGTTTCTAGTCTTTTGCTTTTATAAATAATGTTGCTGTGAGTAAACTTGTGCATATGTTATTTCACATCGGAGGAGGTATATCTTCAGAAAATTCCTACAAGCAGGATTGCCGGGTCCAAGGGTAAATAATTATGAGATTTTGTTATATACCGTCAAATTCTCCTCCATAAGAGTTGGACTGGCAGTGTCTGAGAGTGCCACTTTCCCCCACGTCTTTGTCAACAGAGTGGATCTTCTAGCTCTTGCAATTTCATTGATCTAATAGGTGAGAAATGGTATCGCCAAGGGGTAAAGCTGAGCACCTTTTCCTATATTTAAAAGTCTTTGCATATCTTTCTTTTCATAGTTTTGGACTCTTTGTTTACAGTACTTTCAGTCTCTTTTTTCTCAGTTTTTAGGAGTTCTTTACATATGAGGGATATTTGCAAGAAACTGTCATGTCTGCTTCAAAAGGAAGTATATTCCCTAATATTAGGTTGCAGAGTTGGACACATCTTCATAAAAACTTCCTTATGATGATTTTGTTTAGGTCTTCTACAACCTTACTGTTTTTGTTACCTGATCTATCGTGGACCGAGAGTGGTGAGGTAAAGCTCCTATTGTTGGTGTGTTTCTACTTCTCTTCGCATCTTCTAGGTTCTGCTTTATGGAAGTGGCTGCTGCTTCTTTGGTGAGTAGTTAGTGTCTGTTATATCTTCATTGTGAATTGTGTCCTCTAGTGTTATAGTGTCCTTCTTTGTCTTGTTTAATGTCTTTGGGCCTGAATTCTGACTTGTCTGATACTAGGATGCTGATCCCTGGTTTCTTGTTTGCACATGCCTGCTCTTCCTTTGTTGTTGTTGTTTATGAATCTCCCTTTGGAAAACTAACAGTGACAACTGTCGCTACTGAGTTTCTTTACTTTTTTTTTTAACTTTTGAAAAGAAATTTTGTTGAGGTCACAGTGGTTTTTAATATTGTGTAAATTTCAGGTGTACATCATTGTATTTGGGCTTCTGTATAGACTGCGTCATGTTCACCACCAAAAGTCTAGTTTCCATCTGTCACCATACACATGTGCCCCTTTACCCCTTTCACCCTCCCCCACACCCATCCCCTCTGGTAACCACCAATCTGTTCTCCGTATCTGTGTGTTTGTTTTTTTTGTCTTCCACGTATGAGTGAAATCATATGGTGTTTGTCTTTCTTTGTCTGACTTACTTCGCTTAGCATGATACCCTCAAGGTCCATTCACGTTGTTGCCAATGGCACTTCTGAGCATTTATCCAAAGAACATGAAAACACTAATTTGAAAAGATACATGCACCCTATATTCACTGCAGCATTATTCACAATAGCCAAGTTTCTTTACTTTATCTCCAAGCTGTGTATCAGGTAACGGTATGTCCGCTTGGCTCCAGGAGCCCCAGTTAAATGTCTGCTAAAGGTCTCTGCTAAATCCCTGCTAAAGGTCCAGTTTCCAGAACGCATAAATGTCAGACCATGCAGAAGATATGCCTATTCCTTTGATTTTAGCTGTTTTGAATCACTTTGTTTTAGGTATGCCTCTTATTACAGCACAGAGTTGAGTTTTACTTTGCGAGTTGATCTGAAAATCTTTTTCTTTTAATAGATGAATTAAACCTAGTTACATTTAATGGTATAATGGCTATGCTTATTTTCAGATCTGTCATATTATGTTGTGTTTACTTTCTGTATTTGTCATACGTACTGGTTCTTTCACAATGTGATATTTTGGGTACTTTTAAAATATGTGTATTAATATTTAGCAAAATTTGTATTTTTATTCTAGTGATTTCACTTATACTAATATATTTATGTAATGCCCTTAGTCCTCTTTTTCCTCTACTTATGTTCTTACTATTTTATTGGTTTTATATCAGTGGTTCTCAATGGAGGGGAGGGAGGGTGTGTGCATGTGAATGTTGGTTTTGCTCCCCAGAGGAACTTGGCAAAGTATGGAAACATTTTTGGTTGTCACTACTGAGGGAGGGGTGATACAGGCATCTAGTGGGTAGAGGCTGGGGATGCTTCTAAGTGTCCTGTAATGCACAGGACAGCCAAGCTCTACAACCAAAAAGCATCTGGCCCAAAATGTCAATAGTGCCAAGTTTGAGAAATCTTTCTTTATACAATCTTTTGATTCCCACCTATTAACTATGTGGCAATCAATGGGCTCATTTTACTTTCCTCTTTTCTCTCCCTTCTCTTTCCATTAAAAAATTGTGTTATTTCCAGTTTGTCAGACATATGACATTTACATACTAGTCTTCCATCCTTGCGTCCATCTTCATTTTGGATTTCAGTATAATCAATTCTTAATACCAGTCTTTTTGCTCAAGTTCCCCAATTATCACTTGGTTGGATGAAATTCATCCTCTCATAGTAGGAGATTTTTCAGGAAGAGCTCCTGAGTAAAATATTCCTGAGTTCTTGAATATTTAATATTATGTTTTCATAGTCTTGATGCTTAAAATCACTGCATCTGTAATCCTTGGCTTGTACTTTTTTCCTTCAGTTTGTTGAAAATATTGCTCTCCTCTTGTTTTGCTTTGAGTGTTGCCATTAAGAAATCTGATGACAACCTGATTTTCTTTCCTTGCAATTGACGTTTTTTTTTTCTTTTTTAACTTGGAGCTCTGATAATGTTTTCTTTTTCTTTAAAATATTATGGTTTTACTGGGCTATGTCTCAGAGTTGGCCATTCCAGGATAATTTTCCCAGGAACACGGTGGACCTTTCAATATATAGGTTAAGTTTTTCTTTTAGTTTTAGAAAATTTTCTTGGAGTCTAATTTTAAATATTAATTCTTTTCCATTTATGTAGGTTTCCTTGTTCAGGGACTCCTATGGCATATAAATTGGTTTATCTGTCCTGTCTGCTATGTTTCACTCTCTTACCCTTTTCACCTGTTTATTTGACTGTTGTTTTCTTAGATGTTTCAATTTTCTTCCTATATTTCCTTTATCATACTTTCTTGTGTGTACCTATTGTCTCTTGGACACTTTGCAGTTTGGACTTAATTTCTAAGACATGTCCTTCTTTGGTAAGCTCTCATTTCACTTCTTCCTGTTGAATGTCCATTTGCAATCTGAGTTTTTGAACTTCTGATTTATGCTCTACTTTAATATTTGCAATTGTTTGTTTAATTATATGTAACTAATGTTGACATACTTTTTAAGAAAGTATTCTTCTCTTTTGTTTATTTTTGGAGGAAGTATTTTCATTAGCTAAAATGTTTTACTACTTGTTTTCTGTTTTATTCTTATAGAAACTTTGTAGATATGTTGAGTGCCCATCTCTGTCCATGATAAAATAAATGTATAGGATTTTCCTAGACCAGCAACAGCAGGCGACTCTGCTGGAGTGAGGGATGAGTGGTTTCGGCTGTTGATTTCTTAGTTCAAGGGCACACTCTTCTTTTGCTATAGGTTGATCTCATGGGGTTGGTGTAGCTTGTCTCACAGGCATTGCTGTTTGGGCCTGCCCCCTCTAGCTGCGCCCTGAGGCTTATGAAAGCCCGTCCTAGCCTGATGTTTGGAAGTGTTTCCCCACTCTAGGGAGTGTCCAGAAATTGTCTGCAATTTTCTCGTAAAGTGTTTATATGCTGGGAGAACTTACATTCTGAACTTAGACGATATTGGCTTCCTTGTTCTCCCAGCTCCTAATCCAGCAGGGGCCTGTGTTTTATAGCAGTCTGATTCCTGACCCTGAATCCCAGGAGGGCTGGGCCTAGCCAGCTGCTTCCCTGTGGCCAGGAGATAAATCCAAGACATTATGTCCCACACGAAATGCCTTTTTGGAAACTGGGAATGTTCGTGAAAATCAGGTTATTGAGGTGATCGGGGGACAATGGGAGCCAAGGTGCAGTGCAAAAGAGAAGGGTAGGGGAAGTGGATACTGGTACTGGGTACTCCTTATATATATATAAATAAAAAATATATGTATATATATAAATAAAAGATATATATGTGTGTATATATATATATCTGTGTATATATATATCTATACACAGACATATATGTATATATATGTATTTAAAGAAGGAGACTCTTAGTTCTTGCCAGTCTTTCTTTTTTCCTCACCGCTCCTTCAGCGGCCATCGTACCTGGATGATCCTCCTTGATTTGGCCTTTCTCTACTATAGGTTTTCTGCTGCCTAAGCCACCTGCCCATTAGACTGCTATCCTTAGGTCCTGACCTCCTCAGACCAGGCCAAACCCCATCCCTGAAGGGGAGCAGCTTCTTTGTTCCCAGGTTCCTGTCCTGAGCTGACCTGGACTCCACTATAATTAAAAAAGATTTTTAAATTGTGGTAAAATACACATAACATAAAATTTACCATCTTAACCATTTTTAAGTGTGAAGTTCAGTAGTGTTAAGTATATTCACATTGTTGTGCAACCAATCCCCAGAAATATTTCATTTTGTAAAGCTGAATCTCTACATCCATTAAATAACAACTTCCTTTTCCCCCTCCTTCCAGCCCCTGGCAACCACCATTCTACTTTCCGTTTCTATGAGTTTGACTACTCTAGATACCTCGTATAAGTGGAATCATGCAGTATTTGCCTTGCTGTGGCTAGTTTATTTCACTTGGCATAGTGTTCTCAAGGTTCATCCATGTTGCAGCATGTGTCAGAATTTTCTTCCTTTTTAAGGCTAATAATCCATTGTATGTTTATACCACACTTGGTTTACCCATTCGTCAATTGATATTTGGGCTGCTTCCATCTCTAGGCTATTGTGAATAATGCTGCAACGGACACGGGTGTACAAATATCTCTTTGTGACTCTGCTGTCAATTCTTTTGGATATATACCCAGAAGTGGAATTGCTGGATCATATAGTAACTCTATTTTTAATTTTTTGCGGAAACTCCATACTGTTTTCTGTAGTGGCAACACCATTTTACATTTCCACCAACGTGCACAAGGGTTCCAGTTTCTCTAAATCCTCACCAATACTTGTAATTTTCTGTGTTTTGATAGCAGCAATCCTAATGGGTGTGAGATGTTATCTCACTGTGGTTTTGATTTGCATGTCCCTAATGATTAGTGATGTTGAACATCTTTTCATGCGCTCATTGGTCATTTGTATATCTTCTTTGGAGAAATGTGTGTTCAAGTCCTTTGCCCATTTTAAATTGGGTTATTTGTTTTTTTTTTGTTGAGTTGTAGGAATTCTTTACATATTCTGGATAGTCCAGATAATGCCTTATCAGATGCCTAATCCCTTATCAGATGTATGATTTGCAAATATTTTCTCCCATTCCATAGGTTGCCTTTTCACTCTTTTGATTGTGTCCTTTGATTCACAGAAGGTTTAAATTTTGACAAAGTCTATCTATTTTTTCTTTTTTGGCCTGTACTTTTGGTATCATATCCAAGGAATCATTGCCAAATCTAATGTCATGAAGATTTCCCCCTATGTTTTTTGGTAAAAGTTTTATAATTTTAGGTCTTATGTTTAGGGATTTGCCCCTTTTTGAGTTAATTTTTGTATATGGTATATCCACTATCATTTTTGCTGAGAGTTCCCAACAGGTAGCAGAAGCAACACAAAGCAGTTTAAGAAAGAGATTTCCACTCTTGGCTTTTAGCCCAAATTCCTCCCCTTCCCCAACAAACATTTGTCCTTAGCCATGAAAAATGCCATAAAAATGTAAGAAAACCAATGCAAAAATTTATATTTTATTTGAATTCAAAAAATTTAAAATTGCTCTCAAATTCAGGAAAGTACCATAATGCAGGACCCCAGGGGGAAGCCTCATATACAGAGACAGATAAATTAAATGTATATACTGCAGACAAGCCAAGAAGGTGTGTAGATTACATATTTACAGCACTTGATGTTTTCTGAAAACCATATTTATACATTTTATTACATTTACAAAAAAGGCTTCCACTACCATTTACCTACAATAATGAAAAAAAATTTACACCTTTTTTTCTTTCTTTTTTGGTACTGTACAAACTTTGTATAATAAAAATATATCTCTGTACAAAAGTTTTTTTTGTTTGTTTTACCTTTTTTTTCCCTCATGGGATGGTGGTGGGGATATGGTGTGAATGGTGGGTGAAGGGCCGAATCTACCCTGATCCCTTCCAAGCCTCTGCAGGTGGAGAGAAAGTGCCAGAGGTGGGAGAGGGTAATGCACAGCAGAGTGCTGGGCGCCCCACCGGCATGTGCTCCTTGGGCATCTCCTGGGACTTCACAAGGGGACACAGGGGAGGGGGCGGAGGCAGGGCTGGAGGGGGACCCCACTGGTTGGTCTGAGAGGAGTGTAAGGAGGGAGGGAGGAGCAGCCAAAGAGCTTCCTACCTTTGTTTCCAGGGAAAGAAAGAGTTGAGCGTGTGAGCGTGTTTGTCTGGACTGGTTCTCTCCCGCCAAACCCAGGGACACTGTGACCTAGAGCAGGTGTGGGCTCCTGCGACTGCCAGTCCCAGTTGTATCTGCTGGAAATTGACAGTTCTCACTTTACAGTAGCCCTTCTGAACACCAGATCTTTTCATTGTTCCAACCCAGAATTTGCTTAAGAACTGGGTGTCCCTGCCGCCCCACTCCCTCACATTCCTCTTTGTTATTTCAATATGTGATGTGAACATCTGAGGCCAGCATGTGACATGTGCACGGGTGCTTAAGCCCATGGGGACCTTCCCGAGGACAGAGAAAGTGGCTCTAGATGTCAGAGTTTGATTCCTAAACTTTTGATTCCTAAACTGTTAGCTTCCCAACAATACTTATATGGACTTCGTTAATGACCCCAGCACAATGAAACTCAAAATAAATCAAACCCACTCGCAAGGTGTGGAGAGAATGTGACTTTCACTCACTCCCTTCTTTTGATTCAGGAGCTCCAGGTCCTTTGTCTGCTATGGCGAGGGGCTGCTGGGAGCTAAGGGGCCAGCACCAGCTCCCTGAGGCCTGGGCTACTGGGTCCTTGCCCTCATGTTGCCCAGGTGGAGAGAACAAACCCCAGATAGGACACACGGGTTCCCAGCCTGGCCCACCAGCCCTGGCCACAGTTCTATGGTAGACATTCGCCTCCTCCTCCCTGTCTGTGTGCCCCTTTAGACTTGGCTTTCTGGCAGCTGGTGTAGTGAACCTGAGAGCCAGACTCATCTGGGTTTGCATCCTGACCCCACACTTACGGTGTGACTTACGACTCTTCACCTTTTCAATCTTCTGTTTTCTCATCTATAAAATGGGAATAATAATTCCTATGTTTTGGGTCGTTGTAAGGTCTAGAAAAGATACACCTAAAGTGTCAGGCACAGAGAAGAAACTCAATACACAGTAGCCACTGTTTTTTGGACACTGGAGTAGGCTTGCTCTCCTGTCCCTTCCAGCACCTCCCTGATGCCTGCAGACTGGGTCCCTGTTTGGGCCACAGACTTGTTTCTCTTCTCTTGTCAGTTGACAGCCAGACTTGACCTTGGGCTCGTGGCCAGACTCCTGCCCTTACCTCCCTCAATTCACCCTTCTTTTCCAGTGCTGCCCTCAATCCAGAATGACTTAATTCACTGGGTTTAGAACTCAATAAAATTACATTGGAAAAAATAAAGTAACAGATTCCCAAACTATTTCTTAAGAAGTCTTTCTGCCCTTGGGGTAATCCTTGCTGTCATTCTGCAGATGGGACCGTCCATTTGCAGACGTCTGGTCTCTGTGCTGAGCACCATGGGATGCATCCTGACACATTCACTGTGCTCGCACGCAGAGGGGCGGGGCGTGTGGGTTTCAACGCAGATGGCATCTCCTCCTCTGCATCTCTTCTCTGTGTGTGTGGGGAGCAGGGCACGGGGCATCTTTCACACACATTTCTCTTTTTTAAGCTTCTGTAGTCTCTTCCATAGGACTCAAATGAAGGAGAGGTGTGTGTGTGTGTGTGTGTGTGTGTGTGTGTGCTCTGCCCCCCCCCCCCACCTGCACATCCACGAGATGCTTTGCTATTCTAAATCCATGAGCTTCCTTCCTTCCTCCGTCTGTGGCCCCTCTTCCTTGATGGCCCAAAGTGGAGGCAGAGTGGGAGTCCTCTCCAGGGTGGCGGGTGCAGATGGCGGCAGGGCGAGGGCCCAAGTCCCAGCAGTAGCAGACACGGGCGGAGAGACAGACGATGATGGGCACTGGGCACTGTGCTCAGGGGAGCTTACTTCCTGTCCCCTGGAGAACTGGGCACAAGCAGATCGCACCGGAGTTTGTAAAGCAAGAGAGGCGGTGGGTGGGGGTGGGATGGGGACTGGAAGGCATAGGAGAAAAAAGGCAAAGCAAAGAAGGAATAAAGGAGAGAGAAGTAAAGAAAATTAGTTGCCTTGATCTTTATCTTTGTTTTTTAATCTTCCCAAACTGAGGGTGGGGTGTAGGTACCCCTACCTACACAGCATAGAGCATACATTTTCCTAAAGTCATCTTTTTCTCTAGCAGGGCCGACTTATCCACCAAGCACAGAAGACCTCGTGCCCAGGGCCACCATAGTTTTAGGGGCCCAGGAATATGTTTTGATTTTCAATTCTTTCAAAATCAGAAGGAAAAAAAAGAATATTCTAATAATGGACATGTAATAATCTGGCCTAGATTATATTCATCTTTATAACAACACAGCTGTAAAGTATCATGTTTAATATTTTTTTAGTGGAGGAAGGGGTCCATAAAACTCACAGCACAGCCTGCCCCCTTGCCACCCGACTCCCTGACCGCACAGGCCTCTGTGACTTCCGCACGTGGGATTCTTATTTTAATTTCAGCCGCTCTCGTTAGACATCATTTGAATGTACCACCTCACCACGCATTTTATAATTTTATTTATTTATTTTTTCCCCCAAAGCCCCAGTAGATAGTTGTATGTCATAGCTGCACATCCTTCTAGTTGCTGCACGTGGGACGCGGCCTCAGCATGGCCGGAGAAGCGGTGCGTCGGTGCGCGCCCGGGATCCGAACCCGGGCCGCCAGCATCGGAGTGCGAGAACTTAACCGCTAAGCCACGGAGCCGGCCCCCTCACCACTCATTTTAAATGTACGTGAGTCTGTTCAGGGCGGTTTTTACACATCCCCTCCCTGAGCCCAGCAACACTCTCTCCATGCTGCAGCTCTGGGCAGGCCAGAAGTGGGCAGAGGGGCCCTGCTGGAGAGCTGTGGACCAGGCAGAATGTTCCGAGGCCCTGGATGCTGGTGGGGGAACGCTGAGGGCTGCCTAGACTTGAAGCCACCAACCCCAGATGACCCAGAGGTGAAACATCGTGCACACAGGCACCTGGGAGCCAGTGGAGCCTGAGATGTGGAGTCGGGGCAGGGGGCTGTGCAGGTCATGGGGCATTCTTATTTGTTTCCTACACTGTTCAATAATTCTGCAACTCGAAGTTCAGTTCAGTAACATCCTCTCTGATGATGTAAATCAGGCCTTACAGGTGATCAGCTGAACTGTATAAGGCCTGATTTACATCATCAGAGAGGATGTTACATTTTCCTTCTTGCTTTCTATCTGTAAGAGTTCTGAGTAGGGAAAAAGCGAAGGAGGAGTTGAAAGATGAAAACTCAGGACTAGCTTTGGCATAACAAAATGATCCCACTGGAATAATTTCTCCTCTTCCTTTAAATATCTGTTTTGGATAGATGTAAAAGGATGAGGAAAAACTCAATAACTTAATTGCATTCAGTAGTTGCCTTCATATAGTCTGAAAATAATTTTTATCTCTTTATGTGGAAATTATCTTAATACCTACAATCTTAAGGCTAGACTTAAGCAAGAGAAATGACCTAGAGGAAAAAAAGTGGCCCCAAAGAGAGAGGGGGGAATCGGGGCAGCGCAGCAGGGTGGTTAAAGCAGGGGCTTCTGAGTCTGCCTCACTGGCTGGCTGCATGCACTGGGACTAAGGCTGAAGCTGCGACAATCCTCCAGGAGTTGTTGTGAGGATGAAATGAAGCAACGCACGGCAGGGACCGGGCAGACTTTCACAACTCCTCTCCGTACTCTTCTAATTCCCTCAGCAGGTATTGTCCCCCCATTCCTGTCAGCCCGACCCTCACACCCTCGTTCACACGAGCCTGTTTCCCCGAGGAGCCGCACGCACGTCTGGCGGGAGCATCCATCCCACGCGCTGCCGTGGATAGGAGCACCGGAAGGGAGGGCTGTCAGTAGCTGTAGGATGTGGCTGATGACCCACCCGACTGGTTTTCCCTCGCCTTGTTGGAATTCCCACCTCCCTGGGGGTTTTGACTTTTCTCCCCAGAGCCCTCTGGTCCTGGCTGGGCTCTCCAAGGTGGGAGGAGGTACCTGAGAGAGGGCACCTGCCTGTCTCCAGCCAGTGGGATCTGCAGGAGGAGACACAGGTCTCCGAAGGGGCGCAGCTTGGACATCGTGTTGGGGCAGTTCCTGCAGGTTCCCAGCTCCCCGAGGAAGGCAGTATCATCAACGGAGTACACAGTGAGGAGGAGGCAATGCCTTCTAGATTTGTCAGCTCCTCCCCCGTGGGCCTGTCAGATGCGTGCGGGCGTGTGTGTGTGAGCACATGTGTGTGCATGTGTGAGAGAGTGTCACAGTGTACACTTGTAAGCCTGTGTGTGTGCATCTGCCTCTCTGTCTGTATAATGGTGGGGCGGGCCTTCCTGTCTTGACCATGTCAGGGATTGTGTCAGCCCACCTAATAGGCTCTAGGTGATGGTTAATTTTATGGCAACCTGCCTGGGCTCTGGTGCCCAGATGTTTGGTAAAACACCAGTCTAGATGTTGCTGTGAAGGAATTTTTTAGATGAGATTAACATTTAAATTAGTAGACTTTGAATAAAGCAGATTACCCTCTATAATGTAGCTGGGCCTCATCCAATCAGTTGAAGGCTGTAAGAGGAAAGACTGAGATCCCCTGAAGAGGAAGGAATTCTGCCTCCAGACTGCCTTTGGACTCAAGATTACAACGTCAGCTCTTGATGGAATCTCCAGCCCACAGGCCGGCCCTGAGGACTTCAGACTTGCAGTCCCAAAAGTGTGTGAGCCAATTCTTTTTTTTTTTTTTTTAATTATTATTTATTTTTTCCCCCAAAGCCCCAGTAGATAGTTGTATGTCATAGCTGCACTTCCTTCTAGTTGCTGTATGTGGGACACGGCCTCAGCAGGGCTGGAGAAACAGTGCGTCGGCGCGCGCCCGGGATCCAAACCCGGGCCACCAGCAGCAGAGCGTGCGCACTTAACCGCCAAGCCACCGGGTCGGCCCCGTGTGAGCTAATTCTTTACAATAAACCTCTCCTGCTTTCTCTCTCTATATCCGTGTGTACATACGTACGTATCTCTCTCTGGAGAGCCCTGACTAATACACTCTGCTTGGATATTTTGCTGAGCCCAATGGCTAAGAGCAGAGTCTCTGGAGCGGCCTGCCTGGGATTGGATTCTGACCCTGCTACTTATTAGTTGTGTGATCTTGGTCAAGTTAATCCCTTCTTCTGTGCCTCAGTTTGCCCATTTGTAAAGGGGATAGCCACAGCACCCACCTCCCAGGTGGAGGGAAGTACCTAGCTTAGTGCCTGCACACAGCAGTACTCAGAGCTCAGTCCTCTTACTGGACGTGTCTCTGCGTGAATGTAGAGGTACTTGTCCGCCTCCCACACCCGCCTCTCACCGGCTGCCGGAGGTGGGGCTCTCAGTGGCGGCAGCGGTGGCAGCCAGGCCTGGTGGCTATACCGCTGTACACACGGTGCTGACTGTGAACTCCGCCTCGGTGGCCATGATGTCTGTGGGCTGGATGTTGCGGTCATACATCGGGTTCTCGAACGTGGCCCGAACGTTTGTGTTCTCGTGGCCCGCATAGCCATTGAACGGAACTTTGGGTCTTCTCCTGGGAATCAGAGAGAGTGACCGAGACATAAAAAGAGAGAGACACAGACTCGGGTCTAAAGGGGGAGGGGGGGCAGAGGGAGGTTCTGTCTTCCTCCCAGAAGGTCACAGCTCTGCTGAGCCAGGAAGGCTCTGGGTAGATTGGGGTCGGGAACAGGGCCTTGTCGCCCTCCTGGCCCCTGGGCCTCGTCGCCCTCCTGGCCCCTGGGCCTCGTCCCTTCACTGTACCTGTGTTTGTAGAGATAGAGCACAAAGCCTGCGATGATGAGGGCGATGAAAGGCACCAGGATTGCGGCTGCCACCGAGCTGCTGTTGGAAGCAAAGTGGCGGCCGATGGACTCGGGGTCTGACTCCAGCAACCTGAGGTCTGCAAAGTCCCAAAGCATAAACCTCAGGGCACAGAGACACAGTCTGAGGGGACGGCCCCTAGCGGTCACCCTGCCCCGCCGCACACTATTGGGCAGTGTGGCTGGGGCTCAGGATGGTCTCCAGCTCAGTTGGGAGAGGCCTTGGTGCCCAGAGCCCACCCCACCTGTCTTCCAGACACGTTCTGACACCCCCCTGGAGAAGGGCCCTGTGTGTGCTGGTCAGATCTCATGCAGAGGACAGTGTTCAGTCCTGGGGAAGCCAATCTGCAGGAAAACCTGAGACCATGTCGCAGAATAAAAATCTGAAAAGGGTGCAGCCCTTTGCAAGTTTTGAAACTTCTTTTGGCCATAGAAGCCTTTTGTCAGATGAAACCTTACAAGGAAGCGGAAATAGCAAACAGATGGAGGGGAACTGCACTGGTGGAAGTGCGAGAGCGGGTGCTGAAGCTTCTGTCTCAGGAGGGTCTCCCCTCCTCCTCCTGCCCTTCCCCTCCAAGACTGGGAGAGCTCAGAGGAACACAGGGGGACACCGCTGCCCCTGCTAAGTGCCCCAGTAACTGAGGGGGCTGAGGTCCCGAGAGGGGATGGGTCTGCCCCAGGAGACAGGGAGTCACTTGTGAAGCCAGGACAAGAACTCTGGTGTCCTGAGGTCTCTCCAGTGTTTTAGGCTGGGGGCCCCGGGGAACTGTCTTAAGTATTTGTAGGGCTGCAGTACGGAATAGAGTGGTCTCGCCCCCTGCAGCTCTCAGGGCGGAGCTAAGACAACTCCCGGGGAGGAGCAGTGTGGAGTGGGCATGACAGGGAAGCAGATTTCCGCTTGAGACAGGAGAAGCTCTCTGAAAGTCAGAGCTGTGAGAAAATGCAACGGATTGCCTGGGCGGGCAGGCGCCCCTGGGGATGGCGGTGTCAGCCCCCGGGCGACACAGAGCTGGCTGTGGAGCACTCATGACTGCCTCCTGCCTCCCTTCCACTGCTTCTGAGAAACCAGGCGCCTCCCCCATTAGAGTCTGAGGCTCGGCACCCTGGCACCCGGAGGCTCCGGGTCGGATCGAGGCCCGTCTCTGAAGTGAGGACGCTTGACGCTGATGACGTGCAGCATGCGGGGTAAAGACGCCCGGGAAGAACAAGGGAGGGAAGCCTCCTTGACACGCAGTTTTCTCATCTGCAAAACTAGGGCAGCAATCCCAACCTTTCAGGACTGTGCTGGGGAGGACACGCCATCAGGAACCTGAGAACCCACGTGGGAATGCTCAAGGATGGCTGCATGATGCCAGAGGGCTGGCCAGACAGCGCGTGGGGGGCTGTATCTGTGACCCAATGTCCCTTAAGCTGGGGGCACCCAACTCAACGGCTGAGCCTGAAACTGTCTGGCAAAGGTTGAGAGTCTTATATAAATGTGTTTGTTTCTGGGGAGATATTCCACAGCTTTTACCAGAATCTCGAAGGTGACCCTGATCCAAAAAAGGTTAGGAACCCCTGTCTTAGACTGTTGAACTTCACCAATCCCCTACCCTCCGCCCCAAAATATAAGATTTCCCCGTACGCCCATGAGCTCACACTTCCAGGGGACCCATGCTAGTTACCAAGTCTTTGAAAGCCGAACTGCCCAAAGCCTTGGCCCTTGACAGAGCCTTGGTAGACGAAGGTGCCTCCAGACGACTCTGAGGAGACCTGTGAGGGTGGGAGCAGAGAGAAGATGGGAGACATGCTGGAAGGAGCCAGAACTCCTGCCGGCCAGGCCAGAGACGCACTCACGGGTACATGCTGCCAAACACGCTGGTGTCACCCAGCCACCCGTCACCCCAACAGACAGTGACTCTGCCTGAATCTCACCCAGCAAGGGTGGAGCATGACTGACGTGCTGGGGTGCGGCAGGGGCACTGACCTCTTGTAGGAAGCAGGGAGACACTTTTAGTTTTTCTACTGGTCAAGTCACTTAATCTGTCTGTGCCTCACTTTCTCATTTGTAAAAAGGGAGTAAGAACAGCACCTATGTCATAGGGTGGCTGTGAGGATTAAATGAGTTAATATAGATAAAGCACTTAGAACACTTAATGGGCCCTAGATAAGTCTTAGCTATTATTACTGTGAGGAAAAACTGACTTTTAGAAACTAAACCATGATTAAAATGTACCTAGAGGATTTAACATACTTTGGAGAGCTCACCACAGTTTCAATAGCTATTCATTTTTTTGGTAGGGGTAGTTGGGGACTCCCAGTGGGCAGTGCTCCCTCTGCCACTTTGTCTTCATGATGCTCATGTAACAGACACAGACGCTGAAACACGTGGCCTGTGGACTTGCTCAGCTGAGGGTGTACCTTCCAATTCACGCTCCACCCCAGGTCTATTGCACTCTAAGCTGACTTCCCCACCTGTTCCCCCAAATGCACCCTTGGTGGCTGTAGATGTGGGCCCGATGGTTGGCTGTCATCCTGGGCAGTTGCTCCAGGTGTGCCTGGCCCTCCAGGGCTCCATTCTCGTCTGGCTCCTGGCCTGCACTCCTAGCTCCATCTCGCAACTTTGACCCTTGCTCTCTCACCTCTGACAACCCTCCCGCATGGTGGAGTCTTGCACAGCTTTTGCACCACTGCTACTGAAGTCAGTTGGGTCCTGGATATCCACAGGGGTCCATAGGATACCCTTGAGGATACCAAGGAACCAATTGTATGTGCCAGCCCCTGCAGAAGCCCCTTACTTCTCCTTGTGTGTTTATAAAGCAAAGTCACTAAAGCCACAGTCCTCTACCAGCTCTCTTGTCCATGAGGATGCACCCTGACTCCTCAGCTGTCTCCGGCCGCCATGACCTCTCCCTTCTTTCCACCTTTCCTTTTCTAGCTTCAACAATCCAAGACAGGAAGCCAAGGATGCAACAGGTGCTGCTATGCTCAACTCCTCTACTTGTGAAATTGGAAGGTATGGGCAGAGAAGCATCACTGGGGACCTGGCTTCCACCTCAAGAATGCCCTAGAATGTAATATGTCTTTCCCACAAGGGAATGCAAGAAGGTCATGCATTCTCCCATGTCTTGGTCTCCCAAGCTGTGCTAAGTCACGCACAATCCACATCCTCAAATGTGAGTAGATGTTCGAGGTAGTCATCTGGGATGCACCACCTTCTCCCAGCACTCACCACCACACCATGACCTTCACCTTAGTTGAATTCACTCTCACGTGGCTGACCTCCAATTCCTTGCTTTCTGCACTAACATCAGAACCTCCTCCATCTCACTCAGACGTGCTGACTCTCTGGACTCTAAGGATCCTGCCTTTTTTCTTTTTTCCTATGCCCACTTCACTAGCAGATAAGGACTCGCTTGCTCCCGGTCCTGGCCCCACAGAAAATCCCCTCCCAAGTTTCCTTGTTGATCCTAGGAGTTTCCATCCTCTTCTTTCCTCCTCTTCCCTGCCTGTGATTGGGGATTGGGGATGGGGCCAGGGCACGGGGAGGTCAAGGACTGAGTGAGACTTTGCTGAACTTACATGCCCATCTAAAGCCCAGTGATCATCTTTGAACTTATTCACAAAGATCTCCACAGGCCCTGTAATCTGGTAAACCTGGAGCAGGAGATGGAAATCTTCTTTCCTGTAAATTCCTGGGAAAAGAAAGTTCAGAGGGTACACTTGAAAGATCTGGGAAGAGTTCGAAACTCAAATTTGTGGGTATGATGGTGTGAGTGTCTGAGGGGGATTTCATGTGTAGCTGTTGATACAAACATTCCGCGGGTAACTGGAAGTAGGTAAGTATAGCGTTGCCTGGGAGCTTGTGGAGGTTGCATGCGAGTATACACAAGAACGTGCACGTGTGTTAATAAACAACTCATTCTGGCCTGTGATTGTGACCCTGTTTCACATGCATGTGGGAGAAAAAAGTGCGCATGACTTTGTGTATATTAACGTGTCAGTTAATGCATGGGTGTGCTTCCAATTCAGTGGGTGCAGGAATGCATGAGGGCATGTTCATGGGAGGATGTGAATATCTTTATGACTACGTCTTAGAGCAAATGAGTGAATATGAACGTCCAGTTGTGTTTGCGTGTGCATGCGTGAATGAGTGGATATGATTGTACGTGGGGTTGTGTATTAATGTGTGCCTTCACTCACTCTGCATTCCTCTACCCATCTATTCAATAAAAACTTGTTTTCTAAGATATTTAGTTTTTCTGATTATAGAAAGATTGAAAATTGGGGACATTTTGGAAAATGCAGAGATGTATGATGAACAGTATGAACTGTTAATATTTTGGTGTAATTACTTCCAATTTTCTTTCTTATGGACATAACTTTTCCTTTAAAAACTGGAGTCATATTTTAAATGCATTATAGTGGGTATATTTCCTCCAAAAGTGGCCTAATATTTTATCCAGCAGATATACTATAATTAATATATCCATTTTTTATTTTTAGACGATTTTCTATTTCCAGTTTTATTTATTTATTTATTTTTCCCCCCCAAAGCCCCAGTAGATAGTTGTATGTCATAGCTGCACATCCTTCTTATTGCTGTATGTGGGACGCAGCCTCAGCATGGCTGGAGGAGCGGTGCGTCGGTGCGCGCCCGGGATCTGAACCTGGGCCGCCAGCAGCGGAGCACGTGCACTTAACCACTAAGACACGGGGCCGGCCCTCCAGTTTTTATGTAATACAAATAGCCCTGTAATACGAGCATCCTTTATTCATAAATGTTTGACTCCCTCCATAACTATTCCTTATGCTAAAAATTCTTAGAAGTGTAATTAATAGGTTCAATTATTTTCAAGTATCTTGACACAAATTGCCAAGCTGTTTTCTAGAACTGTACTATTTCATACTTTGACCAGCACTGCATTACTGGACCTTGACTAGCACTAAAGCTTATCAGTTAAAAAAACCTTAATGGGATAAGTAGAAAATGACACTTTGTGTTTACTTCTTTTTTTTGATTACTGCTGAAAAATATTTTTTCTCTTGTTTATTGACTGTCTGTACTTTGGCTTCTGGGAGTTTTCCGCCCTATTTTTGGTTCAGTTTTAGGGATATCGTCTCTTTTCTCTTTATTTGTAAGAGTTCTTTGGATGTTCAATTTGTTAATGTTTGTCATCTAACCTATTCTCTTTAGTCTGTGGTGTCTTTATTACGTGAACAAAGATGAATAGAGCTTCCTCTTCCCCCTGCCACCAGACAAGTTCAAGCCTTGCATGACAGTACAATGCAATGACAGTAGCCTCATCCTTGCAAAGGGCGTGTGTGGTAAGGAGGTGCCTGCTCCTTACCAGCCAAGTGCACCTCCATGCCGCTGTGGTCAATCATGGTAGCGTTGACCTTGCTGTTGACAACCTGGAAGCCAGTCACTCTGAGCATGGCTGGCTGCTTCTTCCCCTGATACTCATAGGCCCCTTTCCACAGGGAATTCTTGGCAAAAACATCCCCGGGAACTAGAGGAATTGAGAAAGAGATGTGAGAGAGACTTTCATGTGTGCTGGTAGAATTGAGGCCACCTGATGACTGATCCCAGTTCACTGATTGAGATTGTTATCCCCAACGTCTAACATGGGGGAGGTGGTGGAGTGCTCTGGCCCTCTTGTGATCCTCTTGAGTCTCAGGGGGGATGGGTGGAGGGAAACAGAGAGGAGGTGGGTAAGGAAAAAAGAGAAAATAAATACAAATGAGAGAGAGAGAGGGAACTAGAAGGAAGAGAGAGAAGGAGAAAGAAGAAAAGAGAAAAAAAGGAGGGAGGAGGTTGAAAAGATGGAGAAAGGGAAAAAGAGAAGAGAGAGAAAACCAACACGTCAGTATCATGTGGTGGATAGGAACATGGGCTAATGCTCTGGATTCTAATCTTGGCTGTCACTTATCAGTTGTGTTTGATCACTTGCAAGAGCCTCAACTTCCTCACCTGTATAGGCCACACCTGTAGTTCTGTAAATGGGGGCCACCCCACCTATCTCATCAGAGTTATTGTAGGGGTTAAATGGTCTAATGTTGCAAACTGTATGTCACATGATGTTGGGCACATAAGAGCACCTACTGAGTGATAGCTACCGAAATAGTTATTTATCCTTACAATAATTCTCTAAGGTAAATGTTATGATCCCCATTTTACCAAAAGGTAAACTGAAGCTCAAGAAGTGAAGCTCATTTGCCCAAGGACACAGCTGGTCAGTGACCAAAATGGAACCTGAACCGAGTTTATGATGCCAAATCTAGTCTTCTTTTCCATATAATGTACATGTTAATGTGGTAAGTAAAAGTATAGGGTTCAAAAAAGGATATGATAGTCTATAATAATTTTGCATTGGTCAGGCACACCTGTAGTTCTGTGTTCATTTCTGGACATCACACTTTGAGAGACTCAATACCTGTCTCAAAAATGTAACCATTTCCAGGAAGCTCCCTGGGTAGGACCCGCGTCTATGTATCTTTATGACCACACGCTGGCTGGTCCTGTGCCAGGAGGGGTAATCAATGGTTCCAGACCTCACAGCTCTGGACTTGTTTCTGGAAGGCCTTTGCTCGCTCTTCTGGATGAGGTTTCTGCTTACTTCAGGCTCACTTCCTCCTGAAGTCTGCCTGGGGTTGGGACGTAGGTGGGGAAATCTGTTTGGTGCTATAGAGAGTTTTCATGCCCTTCCATTGAGTACTCAGAAACTCATGTGCATGTTTCTGGGTAACCAGGTGAAGGAAGCAACACCAGTTTCTCGAGTCAAAGATCTGGACCATACATACCTGAGGCTTGGGTGAGCAGTGGTTCTCGGGCAGTGTTGATGGGTCTCCCACTAGGCCGGACCTCTGCTGGGGAAAGAGAATGGAAGAAAACAGGTTCAGCCTCTGATCTACACTCTACTGGAAAAATAATGGCCACCTCTCTGGTCAATGGGTTCTTTGAGATCTTGCTTCAGACTTATCCTCTTAGACCAGGAGGTGGACTACTTTGATGGTTTGGTGATACACTGACCCCTCTCAGAATAATAAAATATAAAGAGTTAAAAGGAAATCCATTTTCTCAATTACAGTCATTGAAATATTAAACAAAGAATTAGGATATAGTTATACAAATGATTCTTTATTACTGCATTAAATAACAGGATCTAGCAGCAGGTCTAGTTAACAACCATAATCTTGAAGCAGTCAGGAATATAAACAATATTTCATTATGTTGGTGACAATTGTAATATAATATGAAAATCTCTGCAATTTCTACTGGTGACGAAGTCACAGGTATTGCTAACACTTCTACGGGTTTTCATCTACATTCTAAGTTAAAGGAAATGCTAAATCTCAATAAGAAGCAAAGGAAAAATAAAGATGTCTATTTTCTATCCTACTACACAGATCTGCTGATGCCCCTATTGAGGACCCGGGGTTGAAAAGCCCTGTTCTGGACTCTGCTTTCCTCCTAGATGCCTGGCACGAAGCAGGACCTTCCACCAACAAAAAGTGGACTCCCTGAGCCCTGATGGGGGTTTCAGTGGAGTGCTTCCCTCTCTTGGAGTGATGATGCTAAGACTGAGAAGCCCTCATAGGCAAAGGCAAAGGTGAAAGATTTGGGCCTGATCCCGACAGTCTAGGTTCAGGTCCCGGCAGTTTATTCAATGATTGTGTGACCTCGACCACTCACTTCACCATTCAGAGTCTTCGTCTCCTCATTTGAAACATGGGAAAATATGGAAACATGCCTTATAGGTCTATGCTAAATAAATGAGGTTATGAACCTGAAAGTCGCAGTCAATAAATATTAATGTCTTCTTTTCTTTTGCAGAGAAACAGCAGAAATATCTGCCTTGTCACCAAGTAAGAGCAGATTTTCCCTACTGTCTCCTTTGGGAGGCCACAGAGTTTTAGCACACCCTTCCAACTTTGAAGGTCAGCTTATGTTTGGATATACAGAAGGCTTGGGGGAAATTTTCCACAGTGACTCAATGAAGGTACACTTCTGAGAAAAATGCCTTCTTTATTGCCTTAGGTTTTATGAGATGAAGGGAACAAAGAGAGAGGAAGAATTCTATGTGCCGGGTGCTATGCTAGGCACTGTATTCATGTTATTTCATTTACTCCTTCTCTCAAAACTGTGAGGTAGAGATTACTGTCTCCATTTTATAGAAGAGAACTTGTTAAGAGGCTGAGAGGTGAAGGAGCTTGCCCAAGACTGTGCAGTCAGGGGCTGAGCTGGGATTCAACCGCATCTAAAGCATTTTGTATATTTACATACAACTACATCATAGCATCAAAAAGAATAAAATACTTAAAAATAAATGTAACCACGGAAGTACAAGACTTATACATTGAAAACTAGAAACCATCGTTGAAAGAAATTAAAGACCTAAATAAAAGGAGGACATCCCGTGTTCATAATTGGAAGACCTAATTATTGTTCAGGTGGCAATGTTCCCCAACTTGATCTACAGATTCAACACGATCCATATCAAAATCCCAGCTGTCTCTTTTGCAGAAATTGACAATTCAATTCTAAAATTCGTATAGAAATAAAAAGGGCCCAGAATAGCCAAAACAGTCTTGAAAAAGAAGTACAAAAGGGAGGACTTATGCTTCCCAAATTGAAAACTTACTACAAAGCTATAGTAATCAGGACTGTGTGGAGATGCCATAAGGGCAGTTATAAAGATCAATGAATAAAACTGAGGATCCAGACACGAGCTCACACACTTATGATTAATCTTTGACAAGAGTGCCAAGACAATTCAATGAAGAAAGAATAGTCTTTTCAACAAATGGTACTGGGACAACTGGATATCCACAGGCAAAAGCATGAATTTGGACCCCAAACTAACACCATAAAAAATAACTAAAAATGAATCAAAGACCTAAATGTAAGAGCTAAAATCTATAAAACTCTTAGAAAACATAGGCATAAATCTTTGTGACCTTGGATTAGGCAATGGTTTCTTACATATATAGGAAAAGCATAAGCAAGCACAGAAAATATAGATAAATTAGAGTTCATCAAAATTAAAAGCTTTTGTGCTTAAGGGCCGGCCCAGTGGCATAGTGGTTAAGTTCGCGTGCTCTGCTTCGCAGCCGGGGTTCACAGGTTGGGATCCTTGGTGCGGACCTATGCACCGCTTATTAAGCCGTGCTTTATATGTGGCAGGCGTCCCACATATAAAGTAGAGGAAGATGGGCACAGATGTTAGCCCAGGGCCAATCTTCCTCAGCAAAAACAGGAGGATTGGCAACAGATGTTAGCTCAGGGCTAATCTTCCTCACCAAAACAAACAAACAAACACAACAACAACAAAATCCTTTTGTGCTTAAAAGGACACCAACAAGAAAGGGAACGGATCCAAACTCATCCTTGTATACATTAAACATGTGCAGCTTTGCATATCAATTATATCTCAATAAGGCTATAAAAAATGACACCTAAAAAAAAAGAAAAAAATTTAACACAGGACTAAAATGGAGCTTAAAATGTGACAGTCTAATTTCATTTTAGGTGATAAATGAAATAAAGGAGAAAGTACTGTAAATTAAAAAAGTGAAAGGCAACCGACAAAATGGGAGAAAATATTTGCAAATCATGTATCTGATAAAGGTCTTATATTCTAGATATATAAAGAACTGTAGAAGAGACTCCAGACCAAGATGGCAGCATAGGAGGCTCCTGAATTGCCCTCTTCCCACGAATGCAATGAATGTACAGCTACACATGGATCAATTCCCTCTGAGAGAAATCCAGAAACTAGCTGAGGGGTTGCTACACATTGACTGAGAAAATACCCCCATCAAAATGGGTAGGAAAGGCTGAGACACACTCTTGCCATAAACCCTACCCCTGGCACAGCACTATATGATCAGGAGGGGACCCCCAACTCCCAGCTTTTCCCTGAAGAGTGAAGGGCTTGTACCACACATTTAGCACCCTGACTTTTAAGGATGCCACCTGAGGGATAGGCACCCAAATCACCTAGCTCTGAAAGCCAGTGGGGCTAGCCTTCATGAGTCCCACAGGACTATAGCAAACAAAGAAGCAGTTTTTAATCAGGCACAGTAGTAACCCCTGTGGCACACACCCAGCCTCAGCACAGAGGAAACAGACAAAAACGCCCATCTCCCACTCTCTCCCTGGAAAGGGTTTGACTGCATACTTTCCTAGTTGCTGTCTCACGGTCCTGCTTCTAATCAGCCTGCATCTAGGTGCTGGCTGTGATCCTCCTCTTTGGGATGCTGACGAGTCTTGGTACACCCTCAATTACTGGGAGCCACTAACAACAAGGACAGTAGCTTGGACAATTACAAAGGTTTGAGAGGCAACCAGGAGCTTGGGCCCGGCTGATTGATGAGGTTCATCTCCTACATGAGACTAGTCTGTCAAGATTGGGAGAGGCGTCTAGTTTATCTAGTGAGCAGAAAACAACACAGAGAGTCAAGGAAAGTGAAGAAACAAGGGAAAATGTTCCAAACCAAGGAATAAGATAAATATCCAGAAACTGACCTTAATGAAATGGAGATAAGTGATTTATTCAATAGAGAGTTCAAATGGTCATAATGGTCATAAAGATGCTCACTGGTCAGGAGAGCAACGCACAAAGTGAGAATTTCACAAAGAGATAGAAAATATTAAAAAAGTACCAAATAGAAATCATAGAGCTGAAGAATACAATAACTGAACTGGAAAATTCAATAAAGGAGTTCAACAGCAGGGGTTCAAGTGGAAGAAAGGATCTAACATAAAAATATATGAAAGTATAAAACTCACTGGTAAAGATAAATATAGGGTTAAATTCTGAATATTCTAATATTGTAATGGTGGTGGATAAATCACTTATAACTCTAGCATAAAGATTAAAAGATAAAAATGTTAAAAATAACTATAACTATAATAACTTGTTAATGGATACACAATATTAAAAAATGTAAATTCTTGACATGAAATACATAAAATATGGGGAGGAGTGTAAAAATGTTGAGCATTCAAAGTTAAGTTGATCAGCTTAAAAAGACTGTTCTAACTATAAGATGTTTTATGTAAGCCTTATGGCAAAAACAAAGCAAAAACCTATAGTAGATACACAAAAAATAAAGAGAAAGGAATCAAAACATACTACTACAGAAAATCATCAAATCCCAAAGGAAGAGAGTAAGGAAAGAAGAAAGGAATAAAGGAATTACAAAGTAGCCAGAAAAAAATAAACAAAATTGCAATAGTAAGTCCATACCTATCAATAATTACTTTAAATGTAAATGGACTAAATTCTCCAATCAAAAGACCCAGAGTGGCTGAATGGATTAAAAAACCAGACCCAATTATGTGCTGCCTACAAGAGACTCACTTCAATTTTAAGGATAGACAGACTGATAATGAAGGGATGGAAAAAGATATTCCATGGAAATGGAAACCAAAAGGAAGGAAAGGTAGCTATATTTGTATCACACAAAACAGACTTTAAGCCAGAAACTGTAACAAGAGATAAAGAAGGTCATTATACAATGATAAAAGAGTCAATTCATCAAGAGATTATAACAGTTGTAAATATTTTTGCACCCAACATCAGAGCACCTAAATATATAAAGCAAATATTAACAGATCTGAAAGGAGAAATAGATAGCAATACAATAACAGTAGGGAATTTCAAAACCTCACTTTCAACGATGGTTTGATCATCCAGACAGAAAATCAATAAGGAAAGAATAGACTTAAATTACGTACTAGACCAATTAGATCTAACAGACAGATAGAGAACATTCCATCCAAAGGCAGCAGAATACACATTCTTCTCAAGTGCTCATGGAACATTCTCCAGGATAAATCATATATTAGGCCACAAAACAAGTCTTAATAAATTTAAGAAGATTGAAATCATATCAAGCATCTTTTCTGACCACAATGGTATGAAAGCAGAAATCAACTACAAGAAGAAAACTGAAAAATTCACAAATATGTGGAGATTAAACAACATGCTCCTGAGCAACAAATGGGTCAAAGAAGAAATCAAAAGGGAAATAAAAAAATATCTTGAGACAAATGAAAATGGACATACAACATACCAAAACTTATGGGATGCAGCAAAAGCAGTTCTAAAAGAGAATTTTATAGCAATAAATGCCTACATTAAGAAAAAAGAAAAGTCTCAAACAACCTAAATTTACACACCAAGGATTAGAAGAAAAAATACAAACTAAGCCCAAAGTTAGTAGCAGGAAGGAAATAAAGATCAGAGCAGAAATAAATGAAATAAACTAAAAAGACAATAGAAAAGATCAATGAAATTAAGATCTGTTTTTTTAAAAAGATAAACAAAATTGACTAACCTTTAGCCAGAATAAGAAAAAGGAGAGAAGTCTCAAATTATCAAGTCATAAATGAAAGAGGAGACGTTACAACTGATAACACAAAAATACTAAGGATCATGAGAAACTACTATGGGCAATTATATACCAACAAATTAGATAACCTAGAAGAAATGGATAAATTTCTAGAAACATACAACCTATGAAGACTGAATCATGAAGAAACAGAAAATCTGAACAGACCAATTACTAGTAAGGAGGTTGAATCAGTAATCAAAAATCTCCCAACAAAGAAAAGTCCAGGACTAGATGGCTTCATTGATGAAGTCTATGAAACATTTAAGGAAGAATTAATGCCAATCTTTCTCAAACTCTTCCAAAATAGAAGAGGAGAGAACACTTCCACACTCATTTTATGAGGCCAGAATTACCCTGATACCAAAGCCAGAGAAGGACACTACAAGAAAAGAAAATCACAGGCCCAAATCCCTGATGAACATACATGCAAAAATCCTCAACAAACTATTAGTAAACCAAGTCAACAGCACATTAAAAGGATCGTATACAATGATCAAATGAGATTTACTCATTTGCAAGGACGGTTCAACATACACGAATCAATAAATGTAATACACCACAATAACAAAATGAAGGATAAAAATCATAAGATCATCTCAGTAGATACAGAAAGCATTTGACAAAATTCAGCATTAATTCATGATAAATACTCTCAACAAAGTGAGTATAGAAGGAATGTACCTCAACATAATAAAAGCCATATATGACAAACCCACAGATAACATCATATTAAATGGTGAAAGGCTGAAAGCTTTTCCTCTAAGATCAGGAATAAGACAAGGATGGCCACTCTCACAACTTTTATTGAACATAGTATTGAAAGTCCTAGCCGGAGCAATTAGGCAAGAAAAAGAAGCAAAAGCCACCCAAATCAGAAAGGAAGAAGAAAAATTGTCTCTGTTTTCAGATGACATGATATTATATATAGAAAAACCCTAATAATTCCACCAAAAACTGCTAGAGCTAATAAATAAAATCAGTAAAGTTGCAGGATACAAAATCAATATATAAAAATAAGTTGCATTCCCATACACGAACAATGAAAAGCTGGAAAGAGAAATTAAGAAAACAATCCCATTTATGATAGCATCCAAAGAATAAAATACTTAGGAGAATATAACCAAGGAGGTGGAAGATCTGTACACTGAAACTAAGAAACACTGATGAAAGAAATTGAAGAAGGCACAAATAATGGAAAGATATTCCATGTTCATGGATTGGAAGAATTAATAGTTAAAATGTCCATACTACCCAAAGAGATATACAGATTCAAAGCAATCCCTATCAAAACTCCAATGGCATTTTTCACAGAAATAGAACAAACAATCCTAAAATTTGTATGGAACCACAAAAGACCCTAAATAGCTAAAGCAATCTTGAGAAAGAACAACAAAGCTGGAGGCATCACACTTCCTGATTTTAAGCTATATTACAAAGCCATAGTAATCAAAACAGTGTAGATTGGCATAAAAACAGACACATAGAACAACAGAACAGAATAGGGAGCCCAGAAATAAACCCATGCATATATGGTCAACTAATTTTCGACCAAATGGCCAAGAGTATACAATGGGCGACAGGATAGTCTCTTAAATAAATGGTGTTGGGAAACCTTGATATGCACATGCAAAAGAATGAAACTGGACTCCTGTCTTATACCACACACAAAAATCAAATCAAAATGTATTACACTTGAAGGCAAGGTATGAAACTGTAAATCTCCTAGAAGAAAACATAGGGAGAAGCTTCTTGACATTGTTCTTGGCAATGATTTTTTGGATTTGACACCAAAAGCAAAGGCAACAAAAGCAAAAATAAACAAGCGGGACTACATCAAACTTAAAAGCTCTGCACAGCAAAGGAAACCCTCAACAAAATGAAAAGGCAACCTATGGAATGGGAGAAAATACTTGCAACCCACATATCCAATAAGAGGTTAGTATCCAAAATAAATAAGGAACCCATACTCAACAGCAAAAAACCAAATAACACAATCAAAAAATGGGCAAAGGACCTGAATAAACATTTTTTGAAAGAAGACATACAAATGGCCAATAGGTACATGAAAAAGTGCTCTACATCCACTAATCATCAGGGAAACGTAAATCAAAACCACAATGACATATCACTTCACACCTGTTAGGATGGTTACCATCAAAAAGACAAGAGATAACAAATGCTGGGAAGGATGTGGAGAAAAGGGGACCTGTTGGTGGGAATGTAAACTGGTACAGCCACTATGGAAATCAGTATGGAGGTTCCTCAAGAAATTAAATATAGAACCACCATGTGATCCAGCAATCCCACTTCTCGATATACATCCAAAGGAAATGAAATCACTATCTGGAAGAGATATCTGCAGTCCAATGTTCATTGCAGCATTATTTACACACCACTTGTATGTGGAATCTAAAAAGAAAAAGTCCAACTCACAGAAACAGAGAGTAGAATGATGATTGCCAAGGGCTGGGTGGAGGGGGAAATAGGGAGAGGCTGGTAAAAGAACACAAACTTTCAGTTATAAGATATATATGTATAGTAGATAATATTGCATAATATTGTATAAATAAAATTTGCTAAAAGAGTAGAATTTACATGTTCTCACCAAAAAAAAGGTAAATATAGTCATGTGCCGCGCAACAACATTTTGGCCAACAATGGACTGCATATAGAATGATGGTTCCAGAAGATTAGTACTATACAACCTAGGTTTGTAGTAGGCTATACCATCTAGGTTTGTGTAAGACACTCTATGCTGTTCACACAATGATGGAATTGCCTAATGACACATTTCTCAGAATGTCTCCCCATTGTTAAGCGATGCATGTGTGTGAGGTGACAGATGTGTTAACTTGATGGTGGGAATCCTTTCACAATGTATACGTATATCAAATTATCATGTTGTACACTTTAAATATATTACAATTTTATTTGTCTATTCTATCTCAATAAATCCGGGGAAGAAAAAGAAATTAAGAGATTGAAAAAAAAGAATTCTTACGACTCAACAATAGGCCTGTGGCAGAGTGGCTAAGTTTGGCATGTTTTGTTTCGGCGGCCCAGGTTCTCAGGTTCAGATCCTGGGTGTGGACCTACACCGCTTGTCAGCCACGCAGCGGCAGCAGCCCACATATAAAGTAGAGGAAGATTGGCACAGGTGTTAACTCAGGGCTAATCTTCCTCAAGCAAAGAAAAAAAGAAACAAAACCCAAAACAATAAAAAGACAAATAGCCCAATCAAAAAAATGGGCAAAGGATTTGAATAGACCTCTTGTCAAAGATATAAAAACAGCCAATAAACACACAAAAAGATGCTCAAGATCATGAGTCATTAGGGATATGTAAATCAAAACCACAATGAGATGCCACTCCACACCCACTTAGGGCGGCTATCCTCCAAAAGACGGACAATAAGAAGTATTGGCAAGGGTGTGGAGAAGTTGGAACTCTGGTGCATTGCTGGTAGGAAGGTAAGGTGGTGTGGGCACTTTGCAAAACAGTGTGACAGTTCTCGAAATGTTAAACAGAGTTATCATTCTACTCCTAGACACATACCCAAGAGAACTGAAAACATATATCCATACAAAAATATGTAAATTTATCTTCATAGCAGCATTATTCATAATAGCCAAAAAGTGGAAACAACCCAAATGTCTGTCAATGGATAAACAGATAAACAAAATGTGGTATATCCATCAACGGAATATTATTCAGGCATAAAAAGGAAGGAAATTATGATACTTGCTAAAACATGGATGAACCTTGAAAACATTATGGTAAATGAAATAATCCAGACACAAAAGGACAAATATTGTATGATTCCACTAACATGAGGTACCTAGAACAGGCAAATTCGTAGAGATAGAAGGTATAATAGAGGTTATTAGGGGTGGAGGGAAAGGGGAATGGGAAGTTATTGTTTAATAAGTACAGAGTTTCTGTTTGGGCTGATGAAAAAGTTTTGGAAATGGATATGGTGGTGGTTGCACTATGTACTTAATGCCATTGAATTGTACACTTATATACGGTTAAAATGATAAATTTTATATTATGTATAATTTACTACAATAAAAACTTAAGTAAATTTACTCTAAAAAAGAAACCTTATATCACTACAAAATGTGGAAAAGAAATATTACTTTTCATAAATAAAAGAAATTTACAACAATTCACGCAATGAAAATACAATGTTATTAAATTCTAGCTCCGATAAAGGCTCTGAACTTGAAGTCTTCTCTCGCTGAGCAGCAGGACAGCAAAGTACTTAAGAGCGTGGATTCTGAAGTTAGACATTCAGGGTTTGAATCTCAGCTTTTTCCCTTTACCAGCTGGTGACCTTTGGCATGTTACTTAACCTCTCTGTGCCTGGGTTTCCTCATATATTAAATGGGATACAGATAGCACCTGCCTCATAAGATGACTGTGATGACTAAATGAGTTAGTACACACAAAGTACTTAGAACAATATCTGGCATGTGGCGAGATCAGCACCTGTGAGAGAGAGTTTAACACCATTCCAGCACCAACTAATCCTTTATCCTTGCTAGACTCTTCACTTAAGACTGGACTGGGATCACTTTCTCCAGGAAGCCTTCCCTGACTTCTCCCCTCCCCCCTTAGGCTGAATTAGTGCCCTTCCTCTTCATCCTCGCAGCATTCAGCACATCCCTATGTTCCCGAAGTTTCTGTCACATCTGATAATGTGTCTGTCTTCTGAAGCTGAATGTGAACTCCTTTAGGGTGGGGTTTGTGTCTTCCCCCTCTGAGTCCCCCATGCCCAGCACAGTCATGCACAGTGATAATGCTCAATAAATAGAGAATGAATGAATGAAGAAGAGGGGGAGAGGGGTCTGGGACATCTTGGTAACCCTAAAGGATCTGTGGGTGGGTGCTGTTTTATCAAGGTTATAATATGTGTAATGCATTATTTCAGTTTGGTGGAACAGAGAACTTTCTCGTATGACGATTAAGTATAATCCGGGAGAATGTTTAAGCTCAGGCAGAAGGTAGCAAAATAAAACTCGAGATGGCTTCACTACGTGTCTCTTTCAACTGCTCTGGTTTCATCTCCTAGAGACTCAATACCTCAGAAAATCAGAAGCAGGATCCCGCTCCTGGAAATCATATTCCTTGCTTCTCTTTCATGCTCTTTCACTCCAGCTCAGCTGTCACCTGTGGCCTCCCACCCCGGAGAGGTCCACCGCATGGGCACACTCACCCAGGCAGATGGGGGGTTTGCCCGTCCAGCTGCCATCTGCTTTGCAGGTGCGGTGCTCGGAGCCACCCTTGAGGGAGAAGCCCTCCTGGCAGGAGTAGATGAGCGTGTAGCCCATGGAGGGCAGGTCCAGGGCCCCGACATTGGCATGGGTTGGCGTCTCTGGCTGCTTGCAGTGGTGGGCTGGACGAGAGGAAAGACATTGTTGGACCGGGGGAGATTAGGGTCTTCAGGAAGGCTTTTGACCATTCCCCTGTTCCTAGACTAGCCATCCCCTTCTTTTCCCTCATGGGCCCCTTTCACGTCTGGCATTCCCTCCCTAGTCCCCCTCTCATTCCCAGTCTTGACGGCTGTACGAATGGCCAAGATGAACGGCCAAGATGGAGATCATGTGGCTATTGGCTTAGTTAACCCTGGGGGAACCTAAGCCTGCAGCACTTTTCCTGAGGGAAAAGGAGTAATTATAGTCAAAAGCCTGAAACCTTCCATCCTGAGGGCTGGCCTTGTAGTTGTTAGTTTTTGCTGCCACTGCAAAGTTCTTTCTTTCTTCTTAGCTAAGGCATAGGAATTGCCTTCAAATATCAGAAAGGCTTTTGTGTGGAAGTGTCTTCTGTGAGGCCCTAAGGGATAAGGACTACAAAGAGACCAATATTGGTCCCAATGAGAAATTGTGAGCTCCCCGTCATTCAGCACATTCAAGCATGTCCTGGATGCCCAGCTGGGAGAGATAATGTATTGCCAAGAGGAGTTGTCTTGGGACATGGGTGAAGTCTGCACTCACGGACACAGTCAGGCGGGGTTCCGCTCCAGGTCAGGTTGGGGAGGCAGGTCCTGGTGGTGGAGCCCTGAAGCAGGTAACCTTTCTGACAACGGAAGAGCACTGTGCTTCCAACCTGTGGTGAGGACAGAAGGTCCCATGGTCACCTTCCATCCAGTGATACTTCATACCCGTCACTTGACTACTTTCCCATGACCCAACTCCTACCCACGTGGTTGCCTCCATCAGCAACACTTCTGCTTCTCTGCCTGGTTTAATCATGTTTACCCATTGAGACAGCTTATATTATGCCTCTTCCACAAGACCTCACCCAGTCCCCCGAGCCAGATCAATGCTCTTATTGGACATATCACACTCTGCTATGGTGGACACAGTGTCTGACTCCAAACAAAGAGACCCTGCTCTGAGTTCTGGTTTCTGCGTTTACTTGCTGAATGAGAGGCTGCATGGAACTCTATACCTTAGTCTTCCTATGTGCAGAGTGGGGATGACCAGCCCTGCCACAGCTACACTGGAATCCAGTGACGCTCAAATGCGATGGCTGATTGGAAAGCATTTTATAAAATGTGAAGAAATGGTACAAAACAAAATTATTACTGTGTGTGTCTCTTTCTTCTATGAAACTGTAAATTCCTGAGGACAGGAGACTTGTTTTACTTACAGACATGTGCCCTATAGAACCTGGCACTGTGCTTTGTAAATATATGTTGAACAGAATCTCCACCCTCCCTCCATCTCTCCTTCTGCTCAGTTTTCCCCACCCTCACCCTCCACTAGCCCCTCACTGTCCGACTCGACACCCCTGCAGCCACCAGCTCCATCTCTCCCTCTCCAATCAATCCTTGGAGCTTAATGCTGCCAGATTAGCCTCCTAAACTGCAACTCAGGTTACACTATTTCCCAGCTCAAAACATTCATGTGTCTCTATTATCTATAGGAGCAAATTAACTCTTAATTTCTACCCCCTTCCTCTGTGCCCAACCTGTTTGTCTTATATTTCATCATCTCATTCAGCCAACGGCAACCTTATCCACCCAGTTGTGCAAATCACAAGCCTCAAGTCACCATTGATTCTTCCCTTTCCTTCAACACTTCAGTCCAGTCCATCAACAAGTCCTCTTGGATCTACCTATAGAATATATCCTGACCCCTTCACTTCTCTCGGTGTCCACTGTCACCACCCTTGCCCAGTTCCAACCTCATCTTTGTCCTGAGCCATGGCAATGGTGTCCTACTTGACTAAGTGTTTCATTTAACCCTCTGTTATTCATCCTCTCCTCAGTGTCCTGAGTGATAGTTCAAATGGTGGATCAGATTGAGTGACCTTCAAATGGTGTCCCAAGATATTTAGAATAAAATCCAAAATGCTTATCATGGCCTTAAGGCCCTACATGACCTGGCCCATGTCTTTCCCTTTTCAAAAGTTATTATGTGCTATTTGATGCATACAAAAGAATATATGCAACATATGCAGACATGAATCCATCATGATAAAATGGACAGCTTCAGTTGAGCGCACTACTCAGCTCAAGAGGTAGAACATTATCGACATGGTTGTAATTATCTGTGTGTTCCTTCCCTGCCCACTTCCTTGGCTCCCCCTCACTGATAACCGTTGATCTTGTATTTTGTGTTTTTAAATTCCTTGCTTTGTTAAAAAATAATTCTTTCACTTATGCGTACATATATCTCTAAACAATGTTTTTCTTGGTTTTAATTCTTATAGAAATAGTATCACACCACCTTTGTCATTTAATATTATGTTTCTAAGATTCATCCATGATGTGTAGAGCTGTAGTTCATTCATTTTCACTGCTGTATAATAAACCATTGTGTGGTTATACCACGATTTTTCTCATTTCTTGCTAACATGTGCAAGAGTCTCTGGGGTTGGTTTCTAGGATTGGAACTTGTGTGTCATAGAATGTGTGAATATTTAACTTTACAAGACAGTGCCAAGCTGTTTTCAAACCCAGCCTGGCTCTTTGGCTTCATTTCCTTCTCCTCTCTCACTATGCTCTGGCCTTGCTGGCTGGCCTGCTCTCTAGTTCTCCAACCTGCCAAGCACTGCCCTGCCTGAGTGTTCCTTTGCACGGGCCCCTCCCTCTGCCAGGAATGCTCACCAGCTCTGCCCATCGCTGCCCCTTCTCATCATGGAGGCCACAGTTCAAGTTTAGGAGGGCTCTTCCAACACTATGCTTCCTAAAGTAGTAACCCATCCGGTCACATCCCTTTGAATTTACACCATGTGTGGTGCTTATCACCCTCAGAAGTTATTTTGTTTGCTTATCGTCTCCAGCCATGGAGCTCCCTTAGAGCAGGCACTTGGCCTGTCTTGTTCCCACTGTATTCCTAGCACCTCGAATAGTTCATGGCAGTAAGTATTTGTTGAATACAGACTGAGTGAATAAATCGCATTCCTTGGCTATATCCCAGTCTGCCACTTCTCCTGGGTGCATCTTGGGTTCCAGTTAATTGCCCTGTCTTGAACACACCCATCGTTCCCTGCTTCCTGTTCTCTGTTCAGAGTATCCCATCCCAGGCTGTCCAAATCCCCTCCTTCTCCTGGAGCTCATTCTGAGATGTATCCATGGAGCATGTGTCCTATCGGGATGGGCCCACTGGGGAGCTCCCCACCCTGTCTGAGCCCTGTGTCTGTGGGTAGGGCATGGGCACCTTGAGGACAGAAAGTCTGTCTGTCTCACTCATTTCTGTATTTCCACAAATGCCCTGTGCCAACTACACGGGGTTGCTAGGAAGTGTTTGTGGAGCTACACGTGGATCTGTTCTTCCACAACAGCTTCTCAGATTGACGTAAACGCCTTCCTTTTTTTTGAAGCGTGCTCCCGTGCAGTATGGTTCAAAGAGGCAGAGCGATTTCTTTCTCGAGCTTCCAAGGTTTTGTCCCTCATAGTGCCGTCCTGAGGAAAGTCTCCGGGTCCTCTGAGGCTGACAGTGACAGGAAGGACAGGAGGCAGAAAGGCCTGATCTTCGTAGAGCTCATTACCTGGTAGCCCTGGGAATTGTTCTGTATCCCAAACTGCGGCATGCCAGGGTCTGCACACATGGTCAGCGTTGGGTCTGGATTGCAAAACACAACAGACCACATGGTCACTGAAGTTTTCATTGCCTCTACTCATTCTGAGAAATAGACACAGGAAGGAAAACGGAGCCACGTTCTGACTCCCCTGCCTTTTGCTATCTTCACCTGAGTCCTACCCCTGGCTGACTATACCATTCCCAGTAGCACATTAACTTTAGCTGTTTCACATCCTGCTCTAAGAAGCTCAGAGGAGGACTTGTTCCCTTTTGCAGATGAGACCACACAAGACAGGAAAGGAAAGTCATCATCTCGGGCCCAAAAGAAGGATGCCCACCAGCTGGGACGCTTTGCCCCAGGTCACCTCTCACCTATGCAGCTGGGCTGGGTGCCACTCCACGTCCCATCCGACTGGCAAAACCTCCGTGGAGAGCCCACCAGCACCAGAGGGGGCTGGCAGGAGAAGGAGACAGATGACCTGTAGGAGAAGCCTCGGTCCTCTCTCCTCCCACGGGGTGGGACACCAGGATCTCCGCAGAACACAGCTGGGAAGACAAAGGCAGAAAGGCAGGTTCAAGTTGCTTTCTAGAACTCAGTCTGCCCTCCTCCCTCCACCTTTGTTCTTTGTTCTACTTTCTTCCTGGTTTCACTTAACCTCTAGAAACAGAGGCCACCCAGGATAAATGACTACATCTGCCTCAGGGCCACTGTGTGTGTCTCCTCTCCTTTTCACATTCAAATGCTTATTAATAATCATCCAAGTAATGGAGTAACATTACAGGAAGTTCAGAACACGGAGAAAAAATAAACTACAATCCCACTACCCAAAACTTTGTCTCCATTTTCACGCTTATTCCCTTCTAGTCTTTGTTCAGTTGTGCATAACTTGTGCATGGCTGCAAACCCAGTGTCCAAGTGTTGTTAACCTTACTTTGTTCACTTAATATCCTGTAAACATTTCCCATGATGACATCATTCTCACTTATTAGCTACACAATTTTGCAATGAGAGGTTGTACCATAATTACAGTTTATCATAATATACCTTATATTAGGCATTTTCTATTATATAAAGTTACATATGGCTTTTCTTTCACTTGTATTATTTTCTTAGCAGCATTCCCTAGGAGTGGACTTACTATCTTTAAAGGTTTGAGTGTGTCCTCAGCTCTTGATGTGTCCTGCCAAATGTCTTTTCAAAGGGTGTGCATTTACACTGCAGTGGGTATGGAGTGTGCTCATTTCATTCAGATCATGAGAGTATTATGAAAAATTGACTACCAAAGGCAAAATTCCCAAAGACATCACCTCAAGCATGAAGAATATTCTTTATTCTATGATGTGAGTGTGTGTGTGTACGTCAGTCTATATAGAGTCATGAGATTCACAATCATATGCAAAATTACATGGAAGCCTGTGCCCTGGCAGCTGGGGAGTCTAGACTTGACCAATCAGAAGTAAGTCAAAGGCCGAGTTGATCAGAAGTCACCATATCCAGGAAAAGGCAGCTCAAAGAATAAGAAATACAAATGGATGACATAGAAAGAACAGCTCAGTCCTGCTAATAAGAAATGTGATGCCAATTCAAATAATGAGATATCTTCTTAAACTCCTCAGGCTGGTAAATATTAAAACATATTGGCAAAATCCATTGTTAATGAGGGTGTGAGTCAACAAATATTCTAATAAACTGCTGGTGGGAGTGTAAATTGGGACACTCTTTCTAGAAAACAAGTTGGTAACACATGTCAGGAAGTATAGAGCGCATGCCTGTTGGCCTGGCATTCTCACTCCTAGGACTTTACCACGAGGGTAAAGAAATGTTATTTTCAGGGCTATTTATGGCAGAATTGCTTCTAACATGATTAAATTGGAGAAATGTAAATTCATCACCACTAGGAGAAGATTAAACAAGTTGTGGTATCCACAACAGGGAAACTCGTTAAAGTCATTAAAAGTGATGATGTGTAGATCAGTATGTATCGATAGAGAAGGGTGGTGATGGCCTATCTATAAATGCAAGTTATGAACTTGTATGTACAGCACAATTCACTGCCATTCATAGAAAATTGTATACATATGGCTATATATGCAAAACTGCAGAGCGATCGATGTGGAAGCACAACCAAAATCTGAACCATGGTTATCTTGGGGAAGTCAGAGTTCAGATGATCATGACATTCTTCTTTGTATTTGCCGACGTGGTACACATTTTTGTTTTAATGATTACCATAATGCACTGTTCAAAAGGAGTTTAGCTATTTCTCAAGAAGAAAAGGGAGGTTTCTGAGTCCAGACAACCCAGGGACATGCTACATTCCTAACATCTCCTTGGAGTATGTGAAGGTTTGAGGGTTAACCACACACCAAAGTCTGCCTTTCCTGCGTCCACTTTTGAGCTGCTGGCCCTTGTCTCTGCTGAAATTTCCCAAATTTTTAGAGGCACCCAAACAGTGTCATGAGTATGTTGATAGTTTTCAGCAGCATTAGGTAAATCCCAAGGAGAAAGAAAAAATAGGTCTTACTGTTTGTCCAAAGCAAGGGCACCAATAAAACCTTCCAGAGCCCAACTGTGGAGTGTGACAAGAATAAGCAACCTGGAACCTGTTTCTCTGGAGGTCTCAGTGAGAAATAAGCCCTGGAATGGACTTGGGCTCTTTGAGACACAATTGGGCCTGGTGGATAAGAAATAAACTCTCTCACCAGAAAATCATGAGTTCCTGGGAATCTTTTCTGTGCAGAGTATATTCCATGAAGACAGGCATGTTTCCAGCACTGGGCCCCCCAGATCTTTAGGCACTATCCCACCCAGTTAACAACTTTTCTGGTTAAGAAACACCTCCCTTATCCCTGGCTTAATTTCCTTCCACTGTGACTCCATAGCCAGGGCTCAGTTAAGATATTCTCATTTTCTTCCTTTAAACTTCCTTCCTTCTTTAATAGTTTCTTTGACAAAGCTCCTCCTTGATTTTGGGGGAGGGGACTACCATTCTAGGCCTTCCAGCAGCAGAGGTCTGAGGAGAGAAGAGGAGAAAGCCAGCGGATAGGATGCACCGAAGCCCCCCATGAGCAACTTACGGAAACATTGAGGCAGCTCTCCGGTCCAGGATCCATTTCCCTCACAGGTGAGCACTGCAGGCAGGGAGAGCTGGTACCCCTCCAGGCAGGCATATGTCACACTCGAGCCCCACATGAAGTCAGACCCCACCACTTTCCCGTTGGGGATGAGCTGAGGTGGCTTGCACATGATAGCTGGGGGGAGACCAAAGCAGGCTGAGTTCTGGTGCCGTCCTGGGGAAACCAGGCCCCAGTCATCAGCACTGATGTCACTGGTTACCCTGCACCTGCCGGGAGTCTGGCTAAGTGGGAAGAATCAGAAATGGCCTCTCTTACTTTGGGAGCTCTGGTCTTTTTGCACCTTACAATGCCCCCTTCAAGTGTGACAACCCACTCCTCTCTTTGCACAGCCCTCTCCTTGCTGTTCAAGGCCCAGGCCTTACCTTGGTACCTTCTGACTCCCTCCTTGCAGATGTTCAAGGACCAGTCCTCACATCCCATACTCCTCGATAAGATGTTAGGACTCTGCCTTGTAACCTCCCTCCCTTCCAGATGTTCAAGGCCCTTATCTCACTTTTGTATCTTCTTTGGCCCTCCATCCATATCCGCAGCCCTCAGACGCACCTTTGCAGACCGGCTTGGTACCGTTCCATGTCCGGTCTTTGGTGCAGCTCAGCACAGACACCCTATGTGATTCCATCATGTAGCCAGGGACACACTGGTATGTCACAGTTTTGTTGTACCTGAAGTCATTGCCCAGCCGGAGGCCATTGGCTGGAATCCCAGGGTCGCCACAGTTTATGACTAGGATAAGGGAGATACAGCATTGTTCACTCCCAGTCCAGACCCCCTTTCTCCCAAGCATTCCAATACCATCCCTATCACTCCCTGCTCACGCCCAGGACAGAAAACTGTCAGATCAGGGATGTCTTGTCTCCTCGCAGGCTCCCATCTGGGCGCTGCTCATTCTAAAGTCCGTTCAGCCAAGTTTCACTACAAGGGCCCTCCCACACCTCCACTGTCCTCGCCCACACCATCCGTATGCGGCCTGCAACTTGGGCTATGAAGCCCGTCCTTCTTATTCAAAGCCTATCCCTCTAAGACGAAGTACCCAGAGGGCTCAGTTCCTAAATGAGGCTGGGCTCAGGGAGAGAGAGGTTTCCAGGGTGAAGGGCCTGAGATGCTTAATGGACCACATAAGACAATTTGTCTGCTGAGGGGCGCATCTTGCCACCTGCTGCTCTGACTAGGAGGCCTCCGTAGGCCCAGATGCCTGGAAGCAGAGTCTTATGACCTATGCAATGGTCATACCTATGTTATGGTATCACATGAGAGTGGGGTTTGGTGAATTCTGGCCTCAGAACAAAAGTGAATTGACGTGCAGTTTTAGATGGAGACTGAAATCACAGACTAGGGCTTTGAAAGGAAGAATGTTGTTAGATTCCGTTATCACTTCCCTCCATCTAGGCCCCACAGTGCTCGCTTTCCAAGGAAAAGGATCTGGGGCTGCCCTTGAGAGGAGTGAGAAAGGGGAGTTGTGAGGCTACATCATGCTCGGCCAGGGCGGGACGGGTCCAAGAGACAGACAGACTAACAGAGATGGTGGATGGCAGCAGCTTTAAAGTGGAAAGAGAATCAGGCTGAGCATTGGGGGTTTGCGCTAAAAGAGAAAAGAAAGCCCAAGGAACTGGCTAGCATCTAAGAAAAAGCAAATATATACTCCTAATCTCTCTGGCCTCAGTCACCTCATATGTAAAGTGGGGCTAATAGTAGCTACTTCATGGGGTTGTGGCGAGAATCAACTGACATAGTGCATATTAAATAAAGCGTTTGCCTCAGTGGCTGTCACAGAGTACATGCTCAATAAATGGAGACTATTTGTATGCTTCTCATTCAGGGGCAAGTCCCACCCCTCTAGCCAGCCTTCTCAATCTTCCATCTTCTCAATCTCCAAGCCTTCTTTGGCATGGAGGAGCCCGATCACCTTGGCCACCATTTGCCATGGAGCCAAGAGGGCTGGGCTCTCACCTATGCACTCCGGGTCACTGCCTGTCCAGGTGCCATTGACTGAGCAGTGTCGGCTGAGCAGGCCTGTGGCGTAGTAGCCCTCACGACACTCATAGACGATGGAGCTGGAGAAAACCAGGCCATCACTGAACGTGACTCGTGCATTGCTTGGAGTCCCAGGGTTCCCACAAGAGATCACTAGAAAGCCAAAAGAGAACATTATTCAGTAGAGCGAGGGCAGGCGTCACCTGGGGGACTGAGAGCTGCCCAGAGTGGAAACCACATGCTACAAAAGGACCCTGTGGGTTGAAATGCCTCTTGTGCTGCTTCCATGTCTGGTCCTCTCACTCTCAGAAGGGAAGGAGAGAGCTGTATACATTTTGTCTAATTTCTAAAAAATAAAGACTATATGTTTTATTATCACATCTAAAATTTTAAACAGTGGCTTAATAGCACCAAATATCCAATCAGTGCTTAATTTTCCTCAATTGTCTCAATTTCTCTTTTTACAGTTGATTTGTTTGAATCAGCATCCAAATAAGGACCACACATGACATTTGGTTGGCATGTTGCTAAGACTCTTCAAATTGAGTTACTGTTTCCTCTCCTGTAATTTATCTGTTACAGAAACTAGGGCATTTATTTGGTAGACTTTCCCACTTTCTGGATTTTTCTAACCGCACCAGTGAGGTATTGTTCAATATGTTCCTCTGTCTCCTGTAGTTCCAATAGTCAAGTTCTACTTTATGGCAAGGGTACTTCACAGGTGGTGTCCTTCCTGTTGCATGGCATCAGGAGGCACAGAATGTCTGGTTGTTTCCTTGTTCATGGTCTTGAGGCTGATCAGTGGGTTCGGGTTTGCCTGCCTAATCTGGCCTTATAAAGCTCCCATTAGTTTTCCCTTTTTTTTTTTTTTTGGTGAGGGAGATCAGCCCTGAGCTAACATCTGTGCTAATCCTCCTCTTTTTGCTGAGGAAGACCGGCTCTGAGCTAACATCTATTGCCAATCCTCCTCCTTTTTTTCTTCCCCAAAGCCCCAGTAGATAGTTGTATGTCATAGTTGCACATCCTTCTAGTTGCTGTATGTGGGACGAGGCCTCAGCATGGCCGGAGAAGCGGTGCGTCGGTGCGTGCCTGGGATCCGAACGCGGGCCACCAGCAGCGGAGCGCGCGCACTTAACTGCTAAGCCACGGAGCCGGCCCTCCCGTTAGTTTTTCACTTAATGGTTTTAGCAGCAATTGATAATTGTTGACTAGATTCATTATTTCATTAAGGGATAGAAAATAGTGATATTCTAACTCTACAATTCCTTCTGCATTAGCTAGAGTTCTTTAATAAAGAACTTGCCCATCATCAAACATTTGCTAACCCTGAAGTACAGTTAGTACAGGAAGGCCAGATAATGCTTGATCTTTTTTTAATCAAATGTCAGAAGAATGAGTTGGTTTCCTAGCAGGCTCCAAAGGTGACCAAAAATCATTTGAACTCATGGATTTAAACCTATTTACTATGTTTCCATCCACTGCCACTGTTATTCTCATTGATGTTCAAATTATCCCATCTTTGGCTAGTGGGAGCCTCTTTAGGTTGGCTCCTGAGTTCCTTTGACATGACCCCACTTGTCTTTGGTAGATTCCTTGCTGGAGTAACAATATGTTACCTGTTCATCTTGTATATTTTCTGCCCAGTCCTGGAATTAGCCATTTCTCCAAAGAGCTCTGGCTGCTTTTAATGGAGAATAGATTGAGAGACCAAAATCCAGGCATGAAGGGTACTCATTGCTACTGAGCTAGTCACTATTCTAGACTTTTAGACCAGACAGAGCTGGGAAAATAACTTTTTAAATTGAAAATACATTATGAGTTTATACTGATATTACCAATCCAAATTTAAGGTAGAATTTTTCCTTATCCTCTTTATTTTTATATCTCTTTTACGCTGAAGATCTTGGTTCTTAATAACAATTAAGAATTTTAATTTGTTCTATCTATCTATCTATATATGGTATTGTATATGTAATAGCTTCAGAATAGTGACACCACTATTATTACTAATGATATGATTGCTGAAAACAGTTTAAGATTTCATTGCAGTTCACTTTGCCTTATGATGTATATGCCATAGTCAAATTTCATTTTTTCAAGTCAGTTGAAATAATTCTACGGGTTCTTAAATCACCAACTTGATACATAGTTATGTTCATTTGTTTCCATTTTGATTTTGATATTTAGAGATTGCTTGTTTCTAATCTTTAATTTAATTTAATTTTGTAACTATGTACAACATTTACATGGTCCCAAAGTCAAATCTACAAAATGGTTCCTGTATAATTAGTACAACAGATAGGCCCTAACATCCATCCATCCAAAAAGTACTTGTGCTGCCTAGGTGCCAGGAATGTAGTGATGACCAGGTCATGTCCCCTGCCCTTGAGGAGCTCAGTCTAACTTAAGAGCCTACCTATAAATAGATGAATTAAAATGTGATGTAATAAGGGTTATACTTGAAAGGAAAAAAGCAGTAACATGGAAGCAGCTTATTGGGGCTGGAGGTAAGCATTTGAGTAGAGCCTTGAAGGATAAGTGGGAGCTGTCAAGGGAAGTCACAAGGAGCTGTGTACCCATACACACATACACACTGTTTCACCAAACACTCACTTCCAGGTCCGAACTCTTAGCCACCCACTTTCTGTTCCCTGAACACTCCTGACACGGTGACTGACTCCATCTTGGGATCTGGATGGCATGAAAGGGGACCTGGGTCACAGGGGATGTTTGAGAATATATTAAATTCTCCTCTTGCCAATACACTCTCCCACTACTAGAAACCTTTTTTGGTATGTCTACAAAATTCTATAGAAACTGGCTCTGCAAATAGCACCCCTAGAAAGGCAGGACTTCGGGCAGATAAGTGGGAGAGGGCGCTGACTCCATTTGTATCATTTCCTGGGCAGGTGTCCCCTGATCACGGGCCAGAACACTTCCTCTTGCTCTGCAGGACTACTCCACAATCTCAGTCTCAGTTCCAAACGGCTCACTCTCTAACCACTGCCTCTCATCTCTTCAGCTCATTACCTCTGGGGTTGGTTCTCTGGTCTGAATTTTTTTGGTCCTATTGGGACCTCTAATCCATCGATCCTACCACTTTTCACTGCCTCCTACTCCACTCATAAACCTGCTCTCTCCTTATCCAGCTTAGATGCCAGGATCCATCATAATCACTGCTCTGTATAGCCTCTCATCTCCCTTGCCACTTTCTGCCAGTGTCTTAGTCGCCTGATAAAACCCCCCACCCTACATCTAATGCTTCACTTACACTGTGCCTGCACCTATGCAGCAAAATGTGGTTCAACAAAAACCCAGACCAGTGCTGACTACACTCACTCTAAATTAACGGCCTCCTACCTTAGCGAGCCCCCGGTGCTGCCTGGCAATTATACATTTGTGTATTCCATTCCCGCGCCTCCCTGGTTAGATGATGATTTCATATTGTCTCCTCCCTCTTCCAACATCTCCTCCCTCAATCTTACTCTCAGCTGGTAAACTGCTTCCTAACTAGGAGGGTGCCGTGCAGGCTGTATTGTAGAGGGAGAGACAGAGAGATTTGGGGAGCAGCTACAAAAAGTTGGACTCTGAGGAGAGAGATTTTAAAAAAAGAGCTGTGTCAGAAATTTAGGAGTGTGTGGAGAAATATAATTTTCCCCACTGGGGCTATCTCAGGAAACATCATTAAGGGCTTATATTACTTTTGAAGGGTTTAAAAAATTGGATTTGTATTTCTTCTACCATTTTGGATGTTTGTTTCGCACCGTCTCTTCCCTTAAACTGCAAGCTACAAGAGGACAAGGTGTGTCTGTCTCGGTCACCGTCGTGTCCCCAGCACCTACTACAGTATTTGGCACATTGTTGTTGAAACTACATAGGAAATAAATGAATAAAGGGGCTAAACTTAGTCTCTTCGGGTTTCTTCCCTTCTTAGGTGAGGGTGGGAAAGACGTTTGCCTTTAGGTTACTAATGAGCATGAACGTGAACTACCTGTTGATGACCACTGTCCACCAGGCCAAGGGTGAAATGGGGCCGTGGATGCTGTCTGTGAGTGTGGGGGCAGGTGCTCGGGAGAAGGAAAGCAGGGGAAGAGGTTGGGGGTAGGCAAAGGGGAGAAGCAGAACGGTCACATACATTACCTCCACACTCAGGCTGTGCGCCGCTCCACGAGCCGTTGGCTTGACAGGCTCGCTCGGACGACCCCCGGAGCGCGTGGCCAGCTTCGCAGCTGAAGCGCATCCGACTTCCCGGAGCAAAGCTCTCCCCTAAACGGATGCCGTGAGCTGGGATCCCAGGGTCACCACAAATTCCCACGCTGGTTCCTGCAGACCAGAACCGAACAAACCCCGCTGTTTTCAGCATGGAAGAAAGGGAGTGGAGGACTGGGAGGAAGAAAGGTATTGGGCCATTGCTAAGGGGAGGCAGTGGGCCCCACGAATAAGGGAGGTGAAAACTAACTGAGTGTCTAGCCCTGGCCAGACTCCTGCCTTAGTACTCAGTCGTCAAAGAACACAAAGGTCTGAGGTCACGGGTGAGTCCTGGGGACCACACCGCAAAGGAAGAAAGAAGGCAGAGGGAAGACTCTATGGTGGAAATCACGCCTTCGTTCTTTGGCCTGGGCCAGTGTGGAATGTCAGTGGTCCAGGCTGGCCACATCTCATCCTGCTCCCTTTTACCTTCTCTCCACCAATATCTGTCAACTCTGTACCCTTTCCATTCCCAGTTCCACTGTCTTAGCTCAGATGCCTGAACTATTGTAAGAGCCTCCCAACTAATGTCCCTTCCTCTGAAACGCTCCCTCTGACCCATCTTCCAATTTAACCTCACATCTTAACGATGAACAACCACCAACCATCTGATCTTGTTTCTTTCCTGCTGAAACATCTCCACTGGCTTCCCATTGCCTATAGGATAAAGTCCGAACTCCTTAGCATAGCTTCACCTTCTCAAGAACCCGGCTTGAATCCTGAGATTTGGCCTTCAATTGAGGATTGCTTATTCGCAAATTATGCCACACAGGTGAGCTCTAGATTAAATGTTTTAGACTCTGTGGTTTCATTCTTTCTTTGCCCCCCTGCCTCTTGCTACATTTCTGCATTTATCTGGGTTCTGATATTGTACAAATGGACCCAAGAGGTGGAGGAGGGTAGAGAACAGGAGACAAAGCCACAAGATTTAGTGCCTGGGAACCAGCACATCTCATAAAACAGAGATGTATAAGAGACATCACTGGATCAGACGAGGCCATGGTTAGCATGAGGAAGGAAGAGGAAAATTAACGCATAAATGGCAACTGCATGAGAAGATAAAGTTTCCAACTGATATGGAATGTATCTCCTCAAGAACCCACATGTGTGGGCATCAGATAGTAACATCTGAGTGACTACCTTTAGTTTGTTGGAGTAAAGAAATGTTTAAGTCACGTATACCCCACCATTTACCACTTACATCTCTTCCTCTCAATCTTGGAATTAAATCCTTTTCGAGTCTAGTCTCAGACTATGAGAACAATATAACCCCATGTTGCCCATTCTGCTCCCTACCAAGGAAGGGGGATTCATTCAACCTTCAACTCAAACTTTTAAAAAAAGAGGGCCCATGACATTTGGCCAGGTTTTCTTATCTTCTGAAGTTTTCCAGGATGTAGCTGATGCAACAGGCAGTACTGGGTCCCCTTGAAGGCAGCCCTAATGGTGAGTACTCTACTCCCACACTAGCCAGCTGACCTCAGCTGGAGACAGCACTATCGTACAATAGGCTCGAGAGTGGACCTTGCCAGTTCTAAGTGCTTATCTGACAGAATGGCCCCCACTGCAGTGTGGGGCACGGGGGTAGATGGCAACTGTTGACTCTTTTACTGAAGAAGTATTTCAGCAAGATGACAACACTGAAGAGAGAGGCAATGAACTTCCCCAAATATGTCTTAACTGCTAGAAATCTTGGCATGTCCCTGATGGCCCAGGGACTTATGACTCAAGGACTCAGGAAATTTTGTTATGCATCATCTGGGTGCATGAATGTACAGAATGAGGCTCACAAATTTGGCCCTGGAACTCCTGAATGCTCATTTCTTAGGACTGGTAGGAGATGCTGTTGCAGAAGATGACATTTGTAAGTTTCAGGAAGGGAGGAATTATATTCTACTCACTAGCGCACACCTAGCATTACTTCCTAATCTCCTTCTCATCTTCCACTTTCTTATCTAAGGCATTTAAGATTCATTCATTCCTCAGCCTTAGCATTTATGGATTTCCTTCTGATCTTGTCCTCAGAGGTCTCCAGGAAAGCTCTGCCCATGATTCTGGTCTCCTAAGTGTCTGTCATCCTTGATGGATACACAGGAGAAATGAGACCACTAACTATTCCTCAGAATACTCAGGCTCAGAGCTTATACAGCTGAATGCAATACACCCCCTAGTGAGTGCAGTCCATGTCCTCTGAAGGTTCTTTTCTTGCTTCTTACTTTTTTATGCCACCAAGGTGTTAGCTTGTTTGTAAGTCTCCCCTATTGACCTTTGATGTAGCCAAGGAAGAGTCCCTTCTTCCACAAGCAGGACCAGTACTTAGAAAGTCACAAAATTATGAACTCTCAGGGTCGAAGGGGTTTTGGAGGTTTTCTAGCTTAATTCTCTACTCCAGACAAGAATTGTTTCTGTAATATTTCTAGTAGGTCATTTTCCAGCCTCTGCTAACACAACTCCAAGGAAGGGAAATTAGTTTGGGAGAAAAGACTTTGGATTCCATGCCATGGGCCAGGAGAATGACTGTGTGGTTGGGTTCCATATGCTAACGGGTAGGAGATGCTCAGGGCTTTCTTTCTGGTTTCTTTCTCCTCTACTCTGCACTTCTCTTTCCCATGGAGAACAAAGATCCCCAAAATAGATCAAATAGACTTTAAGGACACCATTAGCCCAATGTCCTACAGAAGTGTCTAGAGGGAGGAGCTTTATGCAAAGGGATTATTGACAGAAGAGACTGGAACAAATGCATGCTTGGATGGGCATGTGGATGGGAAATGCATGCTTTCCTCTTGGGAATGCCTCGTCCTCCTGGGACTTGCTCCGTGGATAACTCAGGGGACCTCAATACACATGACCCTTGTCCTCCTGATGCCATCCTCCCCAAGTCACTTCCATCAGAAGCCCAAACAGAACGAAGCTAGGGGCCTGATTAACAGGGCTTCCTCTAGTTAAAGTTAAAGAAGTCCCTGTGGCTCATACCTAGACCTGCCCAGTTCATGAACTGGGTGATTAACGAGATTAATAGGGGTGAGGGGCCACAGTCCTGGGTGTTAATATAGAGTGATGTGACTGGATTTGTCCTGGGCAGCCAACAGCCCTTTGAAACAGTGGCCAGTACTTAGGGAACTTCTCATTTCTGGGGAGACCTAACTAGTAGTTGGTTCAATATTCTGGCAGTGTCCTAAATTTTGGGAGATAGGATCGTATGGAAACCCCAAACTGCAAGGGCAGCTGCACATCTCGTGAGTGAGGTCTCACATCAAGAAGAAGCCTTCTATATTAGAAGGTCGGGATCCTCACCCCTGGAGGGGATCTGGTGTGGGCAGGGATAGGAGTTAATTTCAATGCCAAAGTGGGTTCCCTGAGGCACGACAAGCTACTTGAGCAGCTGCTTTCTTGAGGGAAACATACCTAGGGGATCCCTTCTGGGGCTAGGCAGGCTCACCTCAGAGAAGACAAAGCTGCAGGGTGCTCGTTTTTGGCTTGGTGGTTTCTATCATTGGTGGGACAATTCAATTTCAAATATTTTTTATTGTTATGACATTACAGATGAGTTTCTGGTTTGGATAATAACGGGCATGGGAGCTTTGGCAGTTTCTTCACTATTTTGATAACATCTGTCAGTGTTCTCATGGAGATCAACAGTAAAACATTTATTAATAGGAAAGGTCTGGGGACTGGTGTGTTAGGGCAGCGCAGAAGAAGTGTAACCCATAGGCAACCAGGACAGAGGACGAGTGGGAGAAGCAGGGATAAGAAAAAAAGGGAGGTAGGCTGGGGCCTGGGAGTCCCCAACAGGGAAGGAAAGAACAGAGGAGTGGGTTTGGACCTGGGCTGAACAACAGGGAGCCTTGGACTAGTCCCAGGAACTCGTGGAAACAATTGTCTGCACAGGACTCTGGCCACAGGTGACCTCACAAACTTGTATCCTCCCTAGTTGTGCAATCTCTTGGCTGTATGGGCTTGGCCAGAGCTGACTGAGGGGATGAAGCTGGACTCAGACCATCAAGGGCTGAAGTCCAGTTGGGACCTCTGAAAGCTGTGCTCTCTGCCTGGGAGGAATGGGATGAGGGTTCAAAGGTCTGCTTCCCTCTCGCCCATCTGTCACACTTGCACCTTGGGAGCTCGTCCATCTCCCACCAGCCAAGTGTTCCATTGGAGCCCGTTCCCCCACACCAGCCCCATACCTGAGCAGTGGGGGAGGGAGCCTGTCCAGTGTCCGTCCAGCCCACACATGCGGGTGGCGTTTCCCACCAGAGTCCGCTTGCCGGTGCAACTGTAGCGCACGACCGCTCCCACAGTATAGCTGTCCCCCGACATCTGGGAATGGGGTGGAGAGCCCGGATGGCCACAGGACACCACTGTGGGGAAGAGCAAACATCTCAGTAACTCTGCGCAGGGATAGATGCTCATCACAGGACACACGCTAGGCTTTCTCTAGTGACAGGCAGGGAAGAAGAGAAATTCGGGTATCTACTGAAGCCAACTTCCCGCCAGCACACCCACTTGACATCAGCAGACAATGCCCACTCATCTCACTCTACAGTTTCCATACATGTGAAATGAAGATTAATATCTGTTGTTTTAAGAGCTGCATGAGATACTACCTGTGAAATGGCTCAGTGTGTAGTAGGTACACAACAATATTCATTTCTTTCCTTTCCTGCCTCTTGCACTCACCCCTCCCTATTTCCTCACTGCTGTAGGACATACCCAAGACATCTCTGGCAGGAAGGTGGTACACATAGTATACATAAGGCGAAATGGGCTATCTGTCATCCTAGGACTATCTGCATTGGCCACAGATTCCAGAATGAGGGTCAGTTAAAGTCCTTCTCCAACTGCATCTTATAGTTGCCCACATCAATTGACCCTGACCTTCTCCTTTGGCCTGAAAGTTCCCTTTCTGAAACACCAAGTGTAACTGCACACCAGTGATGAGGTTAGAATACCAGAGTTGAGATGTACAGGCTGGGCAGGGCAGGGCTGTCAATGTCACCAGGCTTTCCCTTCCCCTGTTCTTGCTACAGGTGGGCACCAGGTTCTGTCCTGTATTCAACACATATTTATTGAGTATCTATTATATGTGCTGCCACTGTTTTATGTGTTTGGGAGAACAAAGTCTATGCCCTCACGGAGCTTACATTCTAGTGGAGAAGAGAGACTATAAATAAGAAAAAAGTAATTCTAGGGGGTGCTATGAAGAAAAATAAAGCTGCATCAGGAAAAGGTGTTCAGGGGTGGAAGGGGGCTATTTTTGAGTACAGTGGTCAGGGAAGATCTCTCTGAGGAGGTGACATTTGAGCAGTGATTTGAGTGATGGGAAGAGGCCAGCTATGCAAGATCTGGGGGAAGAGTGTTCTGAGGGAAGGAACATCAGGGGTAAAGGCCCAGAGGCCAGAATGAGCTTGGTGTGTTTGAGGAACGACAAGAAAGCAGGGCTGCTGGAATAGAATGAGCAAGGAAGGAATGGAAGAAGGCATGGGTGGAGAGGTTGCTAGGAGCCAGATCATAGCACAGAATTTGGATTTTATTATAAGCATGATGGGAGGCTACTGGAGTGATATGATCTGAGTTACATTTTAAGAAGATCATTCTGGCTACTGTGTAGAGAACATTCCAGAGTGGAGCAAGAACAAGGTGGGTAATGCAGTAATTTAAGAAGAGATGATAATGACTTGGATGGACTAAACCTTGGCGTATGGCAGGAGATCCTTGTAGTAATTTCTTGTACCCAGAAAGGGCACAGGGCATGGCGTAGATCGTGACTAGGACAGGTGACCAAAGGAATAAAATCTGGGTAGGCCAATGCTACCCTGATGATGGAATTTTGGCCAGGCACAGGGATGGCATGAATAGGTCTTGAGTATCTCCAGTTCTCACTGTGGTCTTAATGTATGTCAAGCACTGTTCTAAGTGCTTGTGGTAGAGTGTCTGCAGAGACTACTGCTAACAATGCCTCCCATTAAGGCGTGGAGACTGTTTACCCTCCCCTTTGAATCTGGGCTGGCCTTGTGACTTGCTTTGACCACTGGAATGTGGTGGAAATGTTACTGGACCTGTTGCAGCCTAAGAGGCCTGGAAGCTCCTGCCTTCATTTTCTTGGAATATTATTGCTACCACATAAGGAAGTCTGGTCTAGACTACTAAATGATAAGAAATCACATGAAGACAGGGACCATGTGGAGAACAATCATGATGCCCCAGTTGATAGCCAGGACCTGACATGTGAGTGAGGCCTTCTTGGATCTTCTAGGCCCAGCTGAGTCACAACAGCCAATAACACGTGGAGCAGAGATGCACTGTCTCCACTAAACTCTGCCTGAATTGCCAATCATAAGCAATAAAATGGTTGTTGCATTAAGCCACTATACTTAGGGGTGATTTGTTACACGATAGATAACTAAAATAAGATGGATACAACTTTGGAGGTCTTGAGGGTGAGGAATTGTATGTCGCATATGGGAAGGATATGAACTGTGGTGGTCTCAAGGTCGACTGCGGTACACTGTCTGCAAAGTTGGTCACCACAATTCTTCCCAGCCCTGTGCATGCACGTCACTCCCCCTACTCCAAGAGGTGGGATCTATTATTTCCTCTTCCCTTGAATCCAAGCTGGCCTGTGACTTGCTTTGATCAACAGAATGTAGTAGAATGAGGTTTTGGGAATTCTGAGCTCTGGCTTTAAGAAATCTTATAACTTCTTCTTTTGCTAGGAACTCAGCCCCCAAGTAAAGAAGACCAAGCCATCCTGTTGGAGAGAGTGGCTACCAGGAGAGATGCCACATGGAGGAGAACGGCCAGTATCAAGGCCCCAAACATGTAGGTGAGGCCATCTTGGATCCTCCAGTCCTAATTGAGCCGCCTGGGGCACAGATGAGTCCTCCTGCTGGGATGGTTCATTTTATGTGTCAACTTGACCAGGCCACAAGATGCTCAGATATTTGGTCAAACATTGTTCTCTGAGGGCATTTCTGAATAAGATTAACATTTGAATAGGTAGACTGAGTAAAGCAGATTGCCCTCCCCGATATGAGTGGGCCTTATCCAATCTATTAAAGGCCTGAGTAGAACAAAAAGTGGAGGAAGAGAGAATTCTCTCTGCCTGACTGTCTTTGAGCTGGGACATCAGTCTTCTCCTGCCTTTGGACTCAGACTTGGACTGGAATTTACACTATTGGTTCTCTTGCGTCTCAGGCCTTCAAACTTGGACTGGACTATATTATCTGCTCTCCTGAGTCTCCAGCTTGCCAACTGCAGATCTTAGGACTTCTCAGTCTCCAAATGGTGTGAGGTAATTCTATATAAATATATATATTTATATTTTATTTGTTGTTGGTTCTGTTTCTCTGGTGAACCCAGGGTAATATACCTGGTAAGCCCTACCTGAATTCCTGACCTACAGAACTGTGAGAAAACCAAAACAGTTGCTATTTTAAGCCACTAAGTTTTGACATGGTTTGTTACACAGCAATGGATAACTGATACCATGAGCTTGAAGGATTAGACTATTTATTCCTTAAGACAACCCTATGAGGTAGGCACCATTTTAATCTCCATCCTACTGATGAGGAAAATGAGTCTTGGTGAGGAAAAGGAACTTACTCAAGGTGACAGACCTATTCTACGGTAGAATTAGTTCTTGAAACCAGGGCAGGCTGACTCCAGAGGCCACAGTCCTAAGCACTGTAATTGACTCCCTTCTGAAATACTGTTTTAATACTACCAGTGAATTCTGTCCTTCCGAAAGAAATGGAGTTTCCAATTATAATTTAAATGATTCTATGATTGCTTATTAGAAATATTTGGACTTCCAGAAATTGTCCAATTTGCATTCTCTAATAAACTTATTTTTAGTGGAAATACAGCATACACACAGAAAAACACATAAGTGTCCAGCATAATGAATTGTTACAAAGTGAATACAGTCATGTAATCACCACCCAGATGAAGAAATAGAACATCACCAGCATCTCAGAAGCCCCCTCATGCCCTCTCCCTATCACTACCCCCTTCTCTTCCCCAAAGTAAACTGCTATCTTACTTCTTATACCATTAATTAGTTTGCTTTCTTTTGAATTTTATATAAGTGGAATCATACAGTACATATTCTTTTGTATTTAGCTTCTTTCACACAACATTATGTCTATGATATTCGTCTATGCTGTGTGTAGCAGTAATTTATTATCATTGTAATATACAAGAGGTTGGCAAACCTTTTCTGTAAGGGGCCAGATAGTAAATATTTTAGTCTTCGTGGGCTATATCCAGTTTCCGTTGCATATTCTTCTTTGTTTCTTGTTTTTGTACGATACTTTAAAAATATAAAAATCCCATTCTTAGCTCAAGGGCCATACAAAATCAGGCCATAGGCTAGATTTGGCCCATGAGCCAAAGTTTGCTGACTCTGCTATATAGTGTAACATTTGTATTAGTTATTTGTTGCTGTGTAACAAATTTCCCCAAAGCTTAGACAACAATAGGCATTTATTATTGCTTCTGGTTTCTGAGGGTCAGGAATTTGGGAATGGCTTAGCTGGGTAGTTCTAGCTCAAGATCCCTCATGAGGTTGCAGTTATGATGTTGGCTGTGGCTACAGGCATCTGAAGGCTTGATTGGCTTCCTCTAAAGCGACTGACCCAAGAAAGCAAGGTGGAGGTGGAAATGTCTTTTATGACCTAGCATAGGACGTCACATCACCACTTCACATAGACCAACCCTGGTACCATGTAGGAGGATACTACATAAAGGCATGAATACCATGAAGTAGGGGTCATTGAGGCCACCTTCAAGGTTGACTGTCACACCACTGTGTGAATATACCACATTTTATTTATCCATTTCCTGTTGATGGACATTTGGGTTGTTTCCAGTTCTAGACATTTAGGAATAAGGCTGATAAGAACAATTTTGTTTACGTCTATTGGTGTATATATGTATACACATGTTGGCTACCCATAATGATTTCTGTGATAGCAGCTGGCTGTTTTTTCTTTTTCTTTTTTTTTTTTGTGAGGAGATCAGCCCTGAGCTAACATCCGCCAATCCTCCTCTTTTTTTGCTGAGGAAGACGGCCCTGGGCTAACATCTGTGCCTATCTTCCTCCACTTTATATGGGACGCCGCCACAGCATGGCTTACCAAGCAGTGCGTCGGTGCGCGCCCGGGATCCGAACCAGCGAACCCCGGGCCGCCGCAGCGGAGCGCGCGCACTTAACCGCTTGCGCCACCGGGCCGGCCCCTTGTTTTTTCTGATGTTATTATTTGGCTTTAAATTTTTTCTTTGGGAAATTTGAGCATAGTGTTACTTTATGGTAATATCTAATAATCTCTGAAAAAGTATATGCAATGCCTGAAATTATTTTTTTGTCACTGGTTTGATCTAGGCTACTTGTGTGTCTGTAAATTTAGCAACTGGAATATACTCCATTGTTTTATTCCCTTCCTGTGGTTTGTTCTTTTAAAGAAGGAAGAAGTAGTACACAATAATAATGTTTGTGACAAAAGATAAAACAATGACAATACCATTTGGCTGCTGTGGATAACAAAAACAAGAAAAGGATATATGATGACAATAAAGAGAAACAACTTACATTCAGTGTATATTTGCATACAAATCAGGGAGGTGAAGAACAAAGAGACGGGGAATAGCTCCTGCTGTATTTCTCAATTTGTCAACATAAAAAAATTTTAAAACATTTTTAATGTTCATGCCATGTCCAAACGGGATCTCTTTGGATCATTCCAGCTTCTGCAGTGGCTCTCTAGCTACTAACTGCAAGTTAAGTTTAAATGTGTACATAAAAATAGGCAAGATAGATATTTAGTACTCCTAATATTAGCAGATTTCTTGCATTACAGAGAATATACATGTAAAAGGGGAATGAGAAAGTATAAAATTGTAATTAAGCAAAAAATAATAATACTAATCAGCAAATCATGGTTGGGTGTGGGCCATGCTGAGTCCCACAGCAAAATGAAAAGAACCCCCTCACTGGTTCCTAGACCCCAAGCATGAGAGTTGTACTAATGGCCAGCCAGACTCCAGAGCTTCTAAAGCACTTTAGCAGGGAAACGACATACAATAATAGACCTGGACCATGCATTTTCCTTGATTCCTGCACATCTATACCAATTAAAGCAGTTTGCCTTCACCTGGAAGGAACAGCTGATTTTTTCATTGACTTGGTTGACCAGGCGATACGTAAAGTCCTCTACAGTTTGCCACAACTCTATTCACAGGTACTTAGATCTTCCAGAAGTAGAAATGCAGTTAGTCCACTAAAACAATGTCATGATAATCATGAAACATCAGTGAAAATGGTTTCACTGGGAGACACCTGGGATCTAGAACCTTACAACCAGGGAAAAGTTACTCAGGGTCTGGTGTTTTTGAAATATGCTCACCAAAACTAGGGAAAAACTTCTATATTTTTCCCCATCAACAAGTAGATAGGCTGATTGGGTTCTGATGTTAGTGTATCCCCTTTCTGGGAATCTTGCAGAAACTCATATTCAGAGTAAGTAATAAACACTGCTGTCTTGATTGCTTGCCCTGGGAAAACCTGCTCTGAAAAGAAGAAACTGTTCTGTCTTTTGGTTTCTATGTCCCTAATGTGGTGGTCTCAGGAATTAGTGTAAGTAGAGTTCAGCACCTTGTAAATCCCAATGAGAAAAAGAAGTGGTGACCAGTGGCTTTCTAGAATAGAAAATATGAGCAACTATTGAGAGTTAATCTTTTTTTTTTTGCCCCTGAGGAAGATTAGCTCTGAGCTAACATCTGTGCCAATCTTCCTCTACTTTACATGTGGGTTGCCACCACAGCGTGGCTGACGAGTTCTGCCGAAGTGGAATGCGCAGAACTTAACCACTATGTCATGGGGCCATCCCTAGGAATTAACCATTTTTTTGAGAGATAATGACTAGCCTGTTTTTAGACTTTGGGTTCTACCAGACTGAGAGCCCGATTCATGGTTCCCATAGATTAAGATCAGTCAAATAAGAGGTCACAATGTAAACATAATAAATCACATGAGAAACAAGTTCTCACGAGTGAGAATCAGCAGATACATAAGATACATATACAAGATACATAGATACATGAAATAAATAGCAAAGTGGCAGATATAAAACCTACTTTGTCAGTGATTACATTAAATGTGAATTAAACACATAAAAGGCAGATACTAACAAAATGGATAAAAAACATGATCCAACTATATGCTATGAGACACACACTTAAAATTCAAAGACACATATGGATTGAAAGTAAAAAGATGGAAAAAGATGTACCATGCATACAGTAACCAAAAAAGAGCTGGAGTGGCTATCCTAACATCAGACAAGACAGACTTTAAAACAAAAATTGTACAAGAAGGACATTTTATAATGATAAAAGGATCAATCTATTAAGAAGATAAAACAATTATAAACATATATGCACCTAACAACATAGCACCCAAATACATAAAGCAAAAACAGACTTAGGAGAAATAGACAAATCAACAATAATAGTATGAGATTTCAACACCCTACTTTAAATTATGGATAGAACAACCAGAAAGAAGATCAACAAGGAAGTATAGTGAACAACACAATAAACCAACTAACCCTAACATTCATCTATAGAACACTCTACCCAATAACAGCAGAATACACACTCTTCTCAAGTGCACCTGGAATATTCTCCAGGATAGACCATATGTTAGGCCATAAAATAAGTCTCCATGAATTTAAAAAGATTGAAATCATAGAAAGTATGTTCTTCAAACACAGTGCAATGAAATTAGAAATCAATAACAGAAGGAAATTTGGAAAATTCACAAATAAATGGAAATTAAACAACACACTCCTAAATAACCAATGGGTCAAAAAAGAAATCAGAAGATATATTAGAAAATATTTTAAGGTGAACAAAAATGAAAACAACATATCAAAACTCATGAGATGCAGGGAAAGCAGTGCTCAGAAGAGAATTTATAGCTGTAAATGCCTACATTAAAAAGAAAATAGATCTCAAACCAACAACCTAAACTTCTCCCTTAAGAAACTAGAAAAAGAAGAGCAAACAAAACCCAAAGCAAACAGAAGAAAGGAAATAATAAAGATTAGAGCAGAGACAAACGAAATAGAAAATAGAGAAAATAAACTAAACCAAAAGTTGATTCTTTGAAAAGATCAACAAAACTGACAAGTGTGTAACTAGTCTGATGGGGGTGGGGAGAGAGGAAAGCAGAGAGACAGATGATTCAAATTGCTAAAATCAGGAATGAAAGTGGGAACACTACTGCAACCAAACTTACAGGAATAAAAGAATTATAGGAGAATACTATCAACATACATATCTGTATGCCAATAAATTAGATAACCAAGATGAAATGGACAAATTCCTAGAAACGCACAAACTACCGAAACTGACTCAAGAAGAAATGAAATATCTGAATAGAATTATAACAAATAAAGAGAATCAATCAATAATCAAAAAACTTTTAACAAAGAAAAGTCTAGGACCAGATAACTCCACTGTTGAATTCTACCAATTTTTTTTTTTGTGAGGAAGATCAGCCCTGCGCTAATATCCATGCTAATCCTCCTCTTTTTGCTGAGGAAGACCAGCTCTGAGCTAACATCTATTGCCAATCCTCCTCCTTTTTTTCCCCAAAGCCCCAGTAGATAGTTGTATGTCATAGTTGCACGTTCTCCTAGTTGCTGTATGTGGGACGCAGCCTCAGCATGGCTGGAGAGGCGGTCCATCGGTGCACGCCTGGGATCTGAACCCAGGCTGCCAGTAGTGGAGTGCGTGCACTTAACCACTAAGCTACAGGGCCGGCCTGCTACCAAATTTTTAAAGAAGAAATAATACCAGTGTTTCTCAAACTATTCCCAAAAATAGAACAGGGACACTTCCCAAATCATTCTGTGAGGCCGGTATTACCCTAATACTAAAGCCAAAGACATCACAAGGAAAGAAAAACTACAGACCAATAGCCCTTTATGAAAACAGTTGCAAAAATCCTCAACAAAATACTAGCAAACCAAATCCAGCAGCATATTGAAAGGATTATACCATGACCAAGTGTGATTTGTTCCAGGAACACAAGAGTGGTTCAACATATGAAAATCAATCAATGTAATACACTATATTAATAGAATGAGGGAATAAAAACCACAGGATCATCTTAATAGATGCAGAAAAAGCATTTGACAGAATCCAAAACCCTTTCATGATAAAAACGTTCAACAAACTAGGATTAGAAGGGAACTTCCTCAATCTGATAAAGGGAATCTACAAAACCCTCAAGCTAACATCATCTTTAGTGGTGAAAGACTGAAAGCTTTTCTCCAAAGACCAGGAACAAGACAAGAATGTCTGTTTTGCCATTTCTATCCAACATTGTACTGGAAGCTCTAGCCAGGGTAATTAAGTAAAAAAAAAAAAAAAGGCATCTAAGTTGGAAAGGAAGAAATAAACTACGCTTATTCACAGACGACATGGTCTTGGATTATGATGTGACATTGGATTAGGCAACAGTTTCTTAAATATTCTACCAAAAGCACAAGCAACAAAAGAAAAAATACATAAATTGGACTTCATTAAAATTAAAAACTTTTATGTATCAAAGAACATTATCCGGAAAGTGAAAAGATAATCCACAGAATGGGAGAAAGATTTTGCTAGTTATATATCTGATGGGGTACAGAATCCAGAATATATAAAGAACTATTAAAACTCAACAATACAAAGACAAACAATCCAATTAAAAAATGGGCAAAGATTTGAATAGATATTTCTCTAAAGAGATACAAATGACCAGTAAGTACATAAAAAGATGTTCAATATCGTTAGATTAGGGAAATTCAAATCAAAACCACAGTGAGAGTCCACTTCACACCCACTAGAATGGCTATAATGAAAAAATGGACAATAGCAAGTGTAGGTGAGGATGTGGAGAAATCGGAACTCTCATACACTGCTGGTGGGAATGCAAAATGGTGTAGCCACTTTAGAAAACACTTAACTTCAAAACGTTAAACATAGAGTTACCATATGACCCAGCAATTCCACTCCTACGTATATACCCAAGAGAACTGACAACATCTCTTCACACAAAAACTTGTACATAAATGTACAAGCAACATTATTGATAATAGCCAAAAAGTGGAAACAACTCAAGTGTCAATCAACTGATGAATGGATAAACAAAATGTGGTATATCAATACATGGAATAGTATTCAGTCATAAAAAGAAATGAAGTACTGATACATGCTACAACATGGATGAACCTTGAAAACCTCATGCTAGGAAGGAAAAAAGCCACAAAAAGCCACACATACAATTCCATTTATATGAAATGTCCAGAATAGGCAAATTTATAGAAAGAAAGTAGATTGATGGTTACCACGGGATAGAGTGGTGGTGAAGGATGGAAAGTGACTGCTACAGGGTTTCCTTTTGGGGTGATGAAAATGCTCTGGAATTAGATAGTGGTGGTGATTGCACAACTTTGTGAATATATTAAAATCACTGAATTATAAACTTTAAGAGAGTGAATTTTACAGTATGTGAATTATGTCTCACTAAAAAAAAAAAGAGAAGAAAAATGCCAATGGGATTAAATCCTCAAGTTGAAAGAAAAGATTGTCAGGTTCTAAAACATCATAATTATATGCTTTTTACATATATATAGAACAGTTAAAAGTAAAATGATAAAAAATACACAAATACTAAACAAAGGAGGCTGGTTATAAATTATATTAATATAACTATATATTAATTAATTATATCAATGTCAATATTAAAATCAGATAAAATAAGCTTTGGGGTAAAAAGTTAATACAGATAGGGTCATTTTATTATGATAAAAGCTTCATTTTACTAGAAGATACAATTTGAAACCACCAACCGCTCTGAATCTCAGCTGGCCCCACTGTACAAGGTAGCTGTCCATTTCCAACCCCAAACAATCTGTCAGTCATAATGGGGCTGGATGGCCAGGTTGGGGTCCTCAAACAAGGGAAATATGGCAGTGAGTGGCTGTACTAGTCTCCTATCATACCTAGAGGCACGAGGGCATAAAGAGATGGGGTCATCAGACCGGGGGGTCTACAAAATGTATATGATCCACCAAAGTTAAGTGGACCACTGAATGGCCACAACTCAATACCCACTAATCTCTCTGGATTGCATCTTCACCTCTCCTACTAGGAAGATGGGAGAGAGGCTTATCCTCAGGATTCACCTTTAGGAACAAGAAGAGAGAGCAGGAGACCATGGGACTGATTTTCTCATATGGATGTGTGAGGCTAGCAACCAGGGGTCAGGATTCCGAGCACCTCCTCCATCTTTTTTTTACATGTTGTTTCCATATTTATTCTTACTAATGATTTAAGCAGTTATTGTTTACTGAGTAGCAGATACCATACTAGGCACTTTTCATGGGTTTTCTCATTTAATCCTCTAATAACCCTATGGAATAGGTATTAGTTATTTTTATAGATGAAGAAATGGAGGCTCCGAGAGGTTAATGGACTTCTCTCAAACCACACAGCTTGTGTAGTAGCAAAGTCAGAATTCAAATCCAGGTTGGTCTCCCTCCAGAGTCTGTGGCATTTCTGCCTTAGTCTTTCAAAGGAAAGGGGTTCATGTGTTGTCTTTCTGGAAAAACAAGGAAGGGGTCAAACGGGAGACAGTGTCCCATGAGGCTGCTAGTTCCTAAGGAAGGGATCCCTAAAGGCTGCAGAGGTTGGTGGCAGTACTAGAGAGGAAAAGGAATAGGCCTCCAGCCCGGAAGAAAGAGAGCGTGTGGATTGATAAGGCAACTAACCCAAGAGGGGCCCAAGAAGGGCTCTGACAGCCCAGGAGCAGCCAGAGTAACCATCATTGTGATGTCACACACACACACCCCCACACCCACACACATACACCCACACACGAGGACTGTTCTTTGACATCAGCCACCCCGTCAGTCTGTATGGTTGATCATTTTGAGTAGATGACGTCTACTTACAGAGACACTGGGGGCGGGGACGGTCCCACGTGCCATCTCCCTGGCAGCTGAGCACTGGGGTGCCCAGGAGGTAGAAGCCATGGCTGCATTGGTAAGACACAGTGGTGCCATAGCTGAACCTGTGTGGGCCGCTGGCATGGACTTGACGAATGCTGTGTTCTTGGTGCCCAGGATCTGTACAGTTGATGACTGCAATAGAACGGGACAATTAGACACAGAGATCCGAACGTGAGGATTTTCTTATGCTTTCAAATGAGAATTCAGAAGTCCAAACAGGCACGTAGTCCCAGTACAGTAAAATTTCCAGACCAAAATAGGCAATACAAAGTAGATCTTGCCTGGGAGGGTGAGCTGGTCCTGAGGTTGCTGTACTTCTTCCCCGACCCTGACTACCTAGTTAAGGGATTCATTCTTCCATGTCCAACTAGACATCACCTCCTTGGAGAAGTCTTCCTACCTCCTCCCAGACTGGTTAACCTCTCCCTCCTCAGTGCTCCCTTGCACAAACCTCTATTGCTCAGTTTATCAGCTTAGATCGTGATTTGTTTGAATACACGAGTCCTTTGGGGCATGAATGCCTCGTTTCTGTGTGCCTGATCCCTAGCATAATGTGTCTCCCATAACAAAGCTCGTCAATTGCAAAACTGATGCATCCGAGCTGACTTGAACAAGGGTTGGGCTCTTTTGAACTGTTTTAATCACTTTTATGAGTATTTCAGGGAGAGATTAATATCCTGGGGGATAAATTTGACTTTTAAATGTTAAAGTGTTTCCAAAGCAGCTTAACTCAAAATCAGAGTGAGATTTTAGAATAATGACAATATTATTCATAACCCATGATGTGTACTTGTGCTTTCCAAACACTTTCACATCCATTATCTTACCTGAGTCTCATATGCATTGAATGAGGTGGGCATGACAGGTGTTTTAAATTTTTGATAAGCTTTTACAGTATAAGGTATTTTTACCTTTGATGAACTTCTCTGAGGCTCAGAGAGGTTGGTGTCATAAAACAAGTAGGTAGTATTTATTCATTCACAATATTTATTGTGATACATTGAGTGCCCAGCATTGTGCGGGGCAGAAGGATATCACAGAATTTACAGTCTAGAGTAGGGTTTCTCCACCTTGGCACTATGGATATTTTGGGCTGATAATTCTTTGTTGTGGGCGGTGGTCCTGTGCCTTGTAGGATGTTTAAAAGCATCCTTGGCCTCTACCCACTAGACGCCAATAGAAGCTCTCCAGTTGTGACAAACCAAAAATGTCTCTAGACATTTGTTCCCTGTTGGGGTGAGGGGATGGGTAAAATCATCACCAGTTGAGTACTTCTGGTCTAAAGTGAAAAGGACGAATAAGCAATTATCCTGTTTGATAAGTGCTCTGGTAGGGGCAGCAGAGAATGTTCTGAAAGCACAAAGCAAAGCATCTAGCCCAGTGTAGGGGGTGGAGCAGGAAAGGCTTCCGGGAAGAAGGAACATTTAAGCTGACTCTTGATGCTTGAGTAAAAGTGGCCCAGACAAAGAGGGGGTGGAGAGGAGGACGGAGGAGAATGCATTGGAGGAAACCGTGTGGAAGTGCCTTGGGGGTGCATGGGCATAGAGTATGTGTGAGGAAATGGAAGAGGTTCAGTGTGGCTGGGACTCAATGCAGAAGCGAGGCTGGGGGCAGAGGAAGTGGAGAAGAATGAGGCTGGACAGGAGGCTGGGCCAGGTCCCGTGGGCCCAGTAAACCAGCGGAGGACAGTACTGTTCTCCTAAGGGCAGCGGGAAGTCTGGGGAGGCATCTTAATCAGGAACGGAGTGACTTGATCAGATTTGCATTTTAGACAGGTCACCCTGTCTAGAGAGAATGGGCTGGTGGGGGATCAGCAATGGAGGCCATAGTTTCTAAGGATTTCACCCCAGCCTGGGAAGGGGTTGGTGGGGATGGGAGCTGAAGTTACAGGAGAGAGAGGACATTGTGTTGGGGAGATGGGGCACAGTTCTTGAGGAGAAGGGGACGTGGGAATGACAACACCCAAAGCAGCAGTTCTCAACTCGTTCCTGCCCAAATGGATAATGGAAGGCAGGCATAAACAAGGTCACAGCCTTTCCCTGTGTTCTCTGGAAGCTTCTCTTACTCAAAATGGCATCTTGAAATGTTAAGAGAGGGATGTTACTTTAGGGTTAGTTGTGAATGTATCTTGATTTATTTAAAAAAATCACTTGAAAATTTTGGTCCTTTAATATTACTTATAAATGACTTGTGACACACTGCATAGCCAATCACTGCACACCCTAAATACTGCAACAAGGAGCCATCGTCCCAGGGAGTCTCAGCCCTCACGGCTGTGAAGACCTGATCAGCCTCCAGATTGGAGCTGTGCTCGCTCATGTTAACCTGCTCTGACTCTCCACTGAGATGGCACTGAGCCTGCCAGAGCATTCTTGGTAGGAGGTAGAACGCTCCCTTTGTCCTTTACTGCTGTGAAAAGACTTTAGAAGCTAGTTCCCAAATAGTCCAGATGGGCCTGGAATATCCTCTACACAGAGCCTGCCTCGAGTCCTTGGTTTCTTCTCTCCCCTCCCGCTTCATCTCACTCCATAGACTCTTTGCTTTGTATTTTTCATCTAAAGCCATCTGTTGTTTTCTTTCATCAAGAATGGGCTTTATATGATAATGATGAATTATTTGTTCTATGAAATGTAAACAAGAATTGTTTTCCATTTCTATTTTGAAGAGTGAAACTTCGTTTGCTTTCCTGATATGACCAACGACGCAATTTTACTCGGCTGTATCTAAGAGTTGAGAAAGTCCCCATTTTTTGTTTTCTGCCCCAAGTCTTCCTATCTAAATAGTGTCAAAATAATGGAGGACTGAATTCACCCGCTTCTGCTCATGGGTTATTGAGCCAAAGATGGCAGAGCACCGGGGTGAAGTGGGAGAAGAAGGGTGACTCACTTCGGCAGGTGGGCAGCACATCGCTCCACTGCCCGCTGGCCAGGCACTGGGACCTAGCAGTGCCCTCAGCCACATACCCAGGGTTGCAAACAAACTTGACCACATCGTTGAGGTTAAACTGGTTGCCCTGAGTGAGGCCGTTGATGGGGTTGCCTGGGTGTCCACAGGTAATCGCTGTAACCAAAACAGAAGACAGGTAAGCCCTCCTGCCGTTCCACACTCCAAAATCTCCATCCTCTTCTCACCTGGCATTTTTCATGCCCATCAGCAAAGATTAGCCCTAGGTCTAACTTTAGTCTTTTTTGCTGCAAAACCTTTATTTTCTGAAATCAGCATGGGAATATGCCTTCTTCTTTGAAGGCACGTCCATAGCTTGGACAGCTTGAGAAATCATTCTGTGACTTCCTGTAGGCCTGGATGGTAGTTCACTGTCATCCTGGTTGTCAGGCCTTTTCATTTCCTATCTCTGATTCCTGTGGTTCCCCATCGCCACTCTTCATTGCTAGATACCCTGACAACTACCCTTCAGCTGATTCAGACCCAGCCTAGTTCCTGAGCCAATCTGAACAGTGCCAGAGTCAATACTAACCGAGCCTGAGCTGAGGGACCGGTCACCCTGCCAGACCAATGGCAGGCAAACCATGGGGAACCTGACTTGTTAGGAGAGCACAGCCCATTCCCCCACTTTTTCCATGTGAAGGGGGTTCAATCTGTGTAATTCCTGGCCTCTCTCTGTGCTCTTTTACTTACTCTACCCCAAGTAACATGGAGTGCTCCACTGTGCAATTTGGGAAGAATGAGCAGTCACGGTTGGCTCAGCTCTGCCTGCTTCCTCTTGGGACCTAGCTACCTGCAGGCAGCAACGTTCTCCACCGCTCTTCCAAAAGCAGGCTCTCCCCAACAACAGAGGGATGCCTGCCCCAGTGCAGGGTTGCCTCTGATTGTATGTGAACCCACCCCATTCTGGGGTTTATGTAGCAGGTCCCATTTGGCTCTCATACTAAGCTATGGTTTCCAACTTAGCACTTACTAGTAATAAAGGTGATATTTTGGCATCCACCTATGACTCTGTTTTGTAATTTGTTCAACCACGGGCAGGGAAGAGGACATGGTGTTCGCAGGCCTGGTCCCAGAGCCCTCAGGCTTACCCTTTGTCCTAGCTTTTCCCCCCTTCCTCCCAGTAGTAGAGCTCACTCTACTCAGAGCACGGGTCTCGAGGTTTCTCAAACAAACCAAGCACGTTCCTGCCCAAGGGCCTTTGCACTCGCTTTCCTCTCTGCCAGAACATCCCTTGGCTCCTGTCCTTATATCCTCAGGTCTCCCCTTAAAAGTCACCATATCAGTGAAGTGTCCCTTATGACCCGACAAACTACCTCCCCAGCACCGCTCAGCCCCCTCGCCCTGCTCTTCTTTTCTCCACAGCAATGGACACACTGTACATGCACGTCTTCATTTGTTCATTGCTTATCTCCCTTCACCTGAATGTAAGCTCCACAAGGGCAGGGACCTTGTTTTGTTTCTTGCTGTCTCCTTGGAGTCTGAAGCAGTGCCTGACATATAGGAAGAGTTTGATAAACATTTGCTGAGTGAATGAACAAATGAGTGAGTGAGATGAACGGATGGATGCCTGGGCTTCTGCTTTGCTCCCTAGAGCCTAGTTCTATTTAGGACCTGCCTGAAAGCCTAGTCTCTTTGCATTGAACTCCCACTTGATGCTTTTGACGGTCTTTTCCCTTAGTTCTGGATTTCAGTTGTGAGAAGATGAGGAACGATGAAGGATGCTCTCCTGTCCCAACACTTGGACCCATGAGTGTGGATGGGGTAGGAGAGCAAGAGCAGGCAGGACCCAGTTTTTGCTGGCCAACTGTGGTACGTTTCTGGGTCAGTTCTCTTTTATCAATCTCAATAGTAGCATCCCCGACTCTAGGGGAGAGAGCCAGGCAGAGTGGGAGACACGCTGTTAGTGGACTCCAGGGGTTCAAGACAGTGGGACGAGAACGGGCTATGGAGGCCAGCAGACCAGGGCTTACGAGTCAGCTTTTCCCTTTCCTTACTTTGGACAATTCACTCTGGCCTCAGTTTCTATACCTGTAAAGTAAGGATTTCAATATGTATGAACAGGGTTGCTTTGAAAATAGATTCATATATTGTTCTTCATTAAATATTTACTGAGTGCCTTCTGTGTGCTGGCACTCTGCTATGCACTAATGATATACAAGGAAGGTGGATGGTCCCTGACCTCAGGGAGCTCACTTCACAGTCTAGTAGGAGAGCAGGCAGGGGAGCAGACTGTTACAATACAGCAGGCTGGTGTTGAGATAGAGGCCAGCCCAGAGGGGCATCTGCCTTCCACTGGGGAGAGAGTGGGTAAAGGAGGGCTTCCCAGAGGGAGTGGCATGCCATCTGAGCTGGGTCTCAAGGGTGAGTAGGACTTTGCCTGGTCAATGAGGTGGTGGGAGAGTGGACATAAACTTCATAGGGTCTGTGAACCCACTGAAATTATATGCAAAATATTGGGCATATGCAATCAACTTTGGAGAGGATCCATCACTCTCACCAGATTCACAAGGGTCATGACCCCCCTCCCCAAAGGTTAAAAACCACTCGTACAAAGCAAGAGAAGAGCGCTGAGGAGTAAAACCTTTGGAAGTACCAGCTTTTGAAGGGCAGATTGACCAAAATGCCTACAAAGGAAACTGCGCAAAGTAGAAAACACAGCTTGACAGGAGGTGGGAGTGTCAGAGGAACCCCGGGCAGAATCTCAAGGAGTGTCAGATACCCCAGATAGGCCTGTTTCTCTGGAGACCCCTGACTAAGACAGGCTACAAAGGGGAGAAGGAGAACACATCACTAGGAAGGAAAATAGGGTCTTGATGAGACTTGAGCACCTAACTGGGGCTTGAGCACATGGACTACCAGACCCAAACTTCCTGAGGGCTGAGACTATGACACTTTTAATTCATATTTATCCACAACACCTAACACAGTGCCTGGCATATTATAGGTGCTAAGGGAATGTTTGAATATGGTCTCACAAGCTGAGGGAAATTAAACGAGAGGGAAGGTCAGGAGTACAGAAGAGAGAATTAAAATAGACATCTCATTAAGGAGGCAGGAGGGAAGAAGACGCAGAGACTCAGTAGAGGGTATAGCCTTGGACCTGGATAGAGACTCTTCTATTAGGTGGGAGGGAAGGGGCAAGCTGAATGCAGACAACGACAGATGTGTGGGTGGGGAAGCAGGAAGTGAAGGAATTATTGTCTGATGGCTTCTCCTACCTCTGCAAAATAGAAAGCGAGATTACATAATTAGCTAATAATTATTGGGGTTTATATGCACTATTTCATTAACCCTCACAATCCTATGAGGCAGGCACCATCATTATCCTCATAGGAAAGTTTCAGAGGAGTCAGGAGACTTGTTCAAGGGGCACAGTTTCTAAGTGGCTCATCCGAGTTTTGAACCCAGCTTCTCTGATCCCAGGCCATTGTAACTAGTTGCTTTAGCTCTTTGCCGAGAATGTAGGTAGAGGAGGTGAAGTATGAGTCTTCAGAAAAGAGGTGAAATTGTGAAATCGCTATATGGGAATGGGCAAGAGAGCTAACTGAGGAAATGTAGAAGGATTGTTGGAAAGTTGAGAGAATGGTTGATATGAGAAACCTTGAATTTATATGTGATGACAGCTAACACAGTGCTTACTACAGGGTAATCACTTATAAATATTTGTTCTTTCACTCTTGCCTTCCTCCTCCAGATACTCCCCAAATCTCTGTGCTCCAGGCGATAATGGGGCTTGGTATAAGAGATCCTGGATTCTGTGATGTGACAGGGTAGTGACACCACCACTACCACCACTACCACCAACACCACACCAACATCCTTGCCATCACGACAGCAGCAGTATCAGCTTCACGTCACTACTAGGCACTGTTCTGACCATTTTACTTGTATTAATTTATTTAATCCTCACAACAGTCTTGGAGGTATCCTCTTTTGATAAATGAGGAAACAGACCTAGTGAGGTAAACTAACTCATCTAAAGTCATATCGCCATATGATATATAGTGGGAGATCTGGGATTTGAACCTGGGCAATCTGGGTTCAGGATCCAAGTGTCTGACTAATTCACTGCCTTTCAGTATGGACCAGGTCTAAAATTAAATATCTTTAGGCTAGCCAGACAGTCTCCATTTCATGTCAGACTCCAACGTTCCCTGTTATTTATAACCCAAATCGCTTCCCACACATTCTGTGCCAATTTCTGGAAGGCATTTGAATTTCCATCTTCTGGATGAAAACAAATAAGTTTTGCCTAGACACATCTGGAAGACTGACTATAGATGGGTCTTGCTTTCTGTAAACCTAAAACTTAAGCTATTAAGACTAATTTTCATGCAGTGCTTATTGAGTAAGTCTTATTATTTTATTGCTCCATCTCATATATGAAAAGCCAAATGAATGAAAAACCTGCCTTACAAAAATTAGGAACAAAACCCCGCACTTTACATACAGGCTCACTTTACGGAACTTTAAAAAGTGAAGAATTGTCCAAATTACTTCCAGGCAGCTGAGAATAATGATGATCATAGATGAAATCGAAAAAATGCTGATTAACAAGAAGAACAAATAAAACTAGAAAGCCTAGGCCTGCAGCATAACGAGAAGACAGAGAATGCTATAAACTTCAAATTATGTGTAAGTAGAAAAATAAACACTAAACCCAGGCAGAACTATTTCTCATGCTTCTGTTGCAAGCCTTTGTAGAGAGAAAGATTGCATGGAAAAGAGAACAGAGGAGTAGGGGACTTACAGATTTAAAGTCACTGCTAGAAAGAGCAAGTCCATCTTAAATGTGAACATATTGAAAAAGGATTCTGGTATGTCAGGCACTAGTCAGTGCCTGGAGTCAGTGCCTTATGTCAGGAGAGGGACATAAAAGTGTACAAACTTTGTTAAATACCAAAAGAAATGGAAAAAAAAGCAAAGCAAAGCAAAAAAAAAAAAAAAAAAAAAAGCAAAGACATCACAGAGAAAGAAATAGTGTATGTTATTTTACACATAATAATGCCATAAAATAAGACAGAACTAAGACCAAATATAAAAGTCATAACAATATATGTGAATGAGTTTAACCTATTAAAAGAAAGATTTTCAAAGTGGCTCACAAGGCAGGGCCTAACTCTGTGATGTATACAAGAGACACACGTAATTGAAGTGATTCAGAAAGGCTAAAATGAATGGATCATTAGAGGTACACCAGGCAAATGGAAAAAGGATGAAAGACGGGGTGTAAGTCTAATATCAAGTACAGTACAACTCAAGCTAGGAAATATTAAAAGTGACAGACAGTTTTAAAGATTAAAACCACAATTTGCAATGTAGATAAAATAGTTATAAATATGCATGTACCAAATAACACAGCAACTACCTTTATGTAGCAGGAACTGTAGGAAATGCAAGGAAAAACAGATAGAAGCAAACTAATAACAGAAAACTTTAAAACACACCCCTCAGAATAAAACAGGTAAAGTGAACAAAAAAATAAGTAAGCATACAGAAGACATAAACACCATAATCCATAAGGCACATCTTATGATTACATATAAAACTTTACATCTAATACACTTTCTTCTCAAATGCACATGGAACATTCATAACAATTGATTAAATCTTAGGCGACAAAGAAAGCATCCATAAATTCTATAAAGTAGAAATATTATACAGAGTGCACTAAAGTTGAAATGAATGACAAAATAAAAGTTAAAAAGGCCCGCCACCTGAAAATTAAAAAAAACAGCAACACACTCTTCTATTAAAAAACTTCTAGGTGAAAGGGGAAATTAATACCAAAATTACAGAACTTCTAATAAATAATAAAACATTAGTTATTATAATCTATGGGATACAATTAAAGCAATGATCAGAAGAGATTTCATAGCCTTAAACACTTATATCCTTAACAATCAATAAAAACGAAAGATTGAAAATAAATGACTTAAATTCCCAACTCAAAAGCTAGAAAATGAACAAAAAAGTTAACCAAAAGAAATCACAAGGAAGGAAATAATAAAGAGGGAAACAATAATTAAATGCAGAAAACTGAAAACAATAGATGTAATGATTGCATCTTTGGGAAAACATTAACAGAATATACAAAAACCTCTAGCTGACCTAATCAAGACAACATGGGAGAAAGTCCCTGTTGCATCTGAGCCCGTGACTAGGGAAAGTGGATAACATACTTACGCACACAGAAAGGGGTCTTGCCCGACCAGTGATGATCCTGCTGGCAGATGCGCACAGACATGCCGATCAGGCGGAAGCCAGCGTTGCACTGGTACACCACGCTACCCCGGTAGTTGTAGTTTTCCCCATTGATGTGTCCGTTGACGATGGGCTCAGGAGTCCCACAATGTCCGGCTTTGGTGGGGGGTAGAGAAAGAGCACAAATCAAAGAGGAGCTTATAGAAAGTGAGGTGGGGCTTGGTCACGGTAGGGGGAGACAGGGATGGTGGGGAAAAAGGTCAAGTACCCAATGAGCCATTGTTTTTCCACCTCCCCCTGAAAGTAGCCATCTAGGAGTGACTTCAGGAATCCTAGACATGATAGAATGGTGTTGAAGACTTGGCAATCCCAAATCCCAAGGTTGCATCCCAAATGGCCATCCATTTCTGAGCTTTAGTTTCTGTGTCTGTACATGGGGAGAAATTACCACTGTTACCTCCCTGCTTCTGGGATCGTCCCTCTCTTTTTCTCATGAACCAGCATTTATTGAGCATCTACTGCATGAAGGGCACCATGGTCCATGTTAAGGCAGTTAAAGCCTAGTTGTGTTGAAAATAACCGTGTAAAAACAGGTGGTTTGGCTAAATTCATCCTTCCGTCTTCTTGACTGGCAAGGAACACAGACAGCGTAAACCTAGGTGAGTTATTTTTATTAAATGGGGTTTGGGTAGAGTGTATTCCTAGCATTCCCATTAGCATCCTTTGGCTCTGTGTGGAAAAGACTCAAGACTATGTCTCTAACAGAGGCCTGAGACAGTGGGAGGGCAGTACTGTTTACTCTGGAGCACAGCATCCAATCTATGCTGTTAGGTTTATGTAGCTGGGACACTCCTTTGGACTTGAGAGGTTCAAGAAAGAGGTGAGCGAAGAGAGAACTTTTGAATCTAAAGTTTAGGCAAGAAATGGATTAGCCATGGAGGAAATGATAACTTTGTCCTTTGTAAATAAACCAGGTTATTTTTTACGCTTTTGCCATAGCTCGTTATATATATAAATACACAATAAGCAAATGACAAAATATATATATAATATAATATAACATAATATAATATAAATACATACATGTAAAATTTGATAATATATAATATAAAAGGTATTTTAGGTGTATTACAGTAATGCGTCTCTGTAAGTTGCCCCAAAGGTGGAGACCGGGGCTTCACCCATCATGCAAAGGCCAATAAGAAGAGGTTGTATTCTGATTTAGAATGAGAACCGCTCAAAGATTTGTCTCGTTAGACTTGAAGTTCTTCTCATTCTTTTGGGTGTCCCAAGAGAAGCTAGTTCAGGGTTTTAGGCATGGTAGGTGCCCAATAGCTGCTGTTGGGATCAAGCATTTTATGACAGCAGATAATATGACGCTGTTCAAAGATTAGGATCCAGCTTGGGAAAGATCAAACCTGTCCTGAGGAGGGAAAAATGGGCAGAATAGGTCTGGGGAGGTCACTTACCAAGGCAGCGGACTTCGGAGCCACTCCAGAGTCCATTGGCCATGCACTCCCGAACCCTGGAGCCCACGAGCGTGTATCCAGAATTGCAGGAGAAGATGGCCGTTGCCCCATAGATAGACAATGTGCCAATGCGGTGCCCATTGGGTGGGATGGGGAGCTCTCCACAGGAGATGACTAAAAAGATCACAAAATGCTCAGGAAGCCAGCCCCAGGAGAAAGGACACATGCTGCTTCTGATTTGCAAGAATAATGACACAAATAAGATCTGTTTAACCTTACTCTTTTGGGATTCATGACCAGAATATGGGTCTTGACAGTGACTGTCGTGATGTTACACTGGAGCAGTGATTCTCAGTGGGAGGTGTCGCAGAAGCACCTGAGGAGCCTTTAAAATGTTCAGTCTGCACGCTGGGCCCATGACTCACAGTCTCTGGAGGTATGGTCCAGGCACGTGCATTTTTAAAAAACTCCTTGGGTGGTTCAGATGTGCACCCTGGTTAGGAACCACCACGCTAGAGAGATGGCGATTCCGTGGGATGCTCCTGGGTGTCCAGGGCAGACGCTGCAAATCAATTTTCCGTCCTTTCTGCCGAGACCAGCAGCAGCCTCACACTCTCTCTCAACAGAGCACTGCAGACAGCCCCTGGCTGACAGATGACGTGAGGCCTAATGGCACAGCTGCACTGAAATGTGAGCACCTTCATTGTAATAAAGCTGTTACATGCTCATGACTTCTACTCTGCCACATACGTGGTTACATTCCACCGTGGAGTCTGCACTCCGACGTGTAAAGACAACGGTATGTTGGATCATTGGTGTTGGGAAAACCCTCCTCCTCCTATCCAGTCTCAAACTTCCCACTGCTCATTGACAAGTTATCTCTTTCCACCCCTTCACAAACACTTCCTTCCTCCATCACATCCTTATTAATCAAGTAAATATTATGAGTTTATCCTTATTGTAGTGGATGCTGTGGTGAGTCACTCAAACCCCTCTTTAGGTCCGAAGGACTCACTTCCCCAGCGGTTAGCAAACAACCCTCAGCTGCATGCCCTCTTCAGTTTGTCTTGGATGAAGAGTCCTGCCGCCTAAGCTCTCTTCTTGGGGCAGCCTGCACCCAATGTTTGGTCATTGTGGAGGTATAAAGGCCTCTTGCCCCAACTTGCGACAACTCTGAAGGGCCAGCTCAGAGCTCCCTGTGGGGTCAACTGAGGCCTTCACTGATACTGCATCAGAGCTCAACTTCTCCATCTTCCCAGTCCTGCATCCTCTCCTTCCCTTCCCTTCCATAGGTGGTGATCCCAAGAGCACTCCCTAATGAACCTCTGTCTCAGAGTTGCTTCCTAGGAACCCTCACCTTTGAAACTACCTCAAAGAAGCAAAGAAGAATAATTCACAATGGAGAAGAGAGGCAGGCACACTGAGCTGGCCTGCCCCTTGTGCTATACCCATTCCTCTTGTACACACTCCCATTACAGGTCTTATCCCATCCCATGTCATTGCTTCCTTATTTGTCTGCCTCTCCAGTAGACTATAAGCTCCTTGTGGGCAGGAACCACAACCTTTTATCTTCATACCTCTACAATATCAGGCCTGAATGTTGAATACACGAATTAGTAGATGCTCACCTGGACAAAGCATCTTTTTAATAAGATAACAAGATGCTAAGAAGTACTTCCTTAAAGGTGTAGGCATCTGCCCAGCTCCTGATTCTGGGTGAGTGTTCAAAAAGAGGTATACTGCAATCCCTGGCAATCTCCCTCTTCTCCCCCTCCCCATGAATGAGATAGTTCAGGTAGGAGACACCATGCCAAACTTGCCCACCCTCCCCTCCTGGGCTTACTTTGGCAGGTGGGCATAGAGTTCCCGAGGCTCCATTTGCCACTGGCCTGACAGCGGATGACCCTTTGGCCAGTGTAGTAGTAGCCAGGGTCACAGATGAGCATCAGCTGTGCCTGGAACTGGTACTGTGTCTCATAGATGAGCCTCCATCGGCCGTGTTCCACACTGATGCTGCTGACATCAGGACAGGTCACAGCTGGGGCGACAAACAGCAGCGAGGAGGACTCATTAATTAATTACGGAAGACTCTGGCCAGAGTCCAGAGCTGGGGACTGGGAGACCGTAAGCAGCAATCACGAATCCAAGAATCAGCAGTCCCTGGGCAGGTTTGGTAAATGAATGAAGTGGGCTGGGTGGGGAATGTGGCAAACTGGGGCAGGCAGATTGCTCCCCCCCAACAAAGGGGAGATGGTGCTCAGTCAATGCTGATTGTTGCCTGTGAGACTGTAAGTTCTATTAGTCAGATTTTCATTCTTTAAGAGAAGTTAGAAGTGCGGACTTTTAGGTAAAATTTTCCAATTTTAAAATGCTGGGCAGCACTCCAAAATTTTTTACAAAGCACAGCATAGGCAAAAAAAAACCCAAAACAAAACAAAAGAGAAACACACACCTATGATAAAGTTTAATTTAAACTCTATATCTTCGGACTGAATATAGCCCATTAGGCTGCCAGTTTGTGACTTTGGCTTTATAGTTGAACTACACATCTGTCATTTTCGAGTTTTGTGATCAAAGGACATTCATGCAAACTTTCTGATCGTTCTTACATTTAAAAGTAAGTGGCCCAGGTCATTCCGAGGTTCTGTGATGTTTTATGGAAACATCCATAAAACACCTCCGGGTGCAATGGTCTACCAATACTTTGGAAGCAATTCCAATGGGAGCCCAAGTGGTAGGTGATGCTACCTACCCATCTTCACTCCCTGAATCCCCAATTTCCATGTACTTGTTTTTTGCTCATTACAGTAGTCCCCCCTTATCCACGAGGGATACTTTCCAACACCCCCAGTGGACGCCTGAAACTGCAGATAGTACCGAACCCTATTTATACTGTTTTTTCCTACACATACATACCTATGATAAAGTTTAATTTAAATTAGGCACAGTAAGAGATTAACAACAATAGCTAATAATAAAATAGAACAATTATGATAATATACTATAAAAAAGTTACCATAGATCTTAGCAACCTCAGCATACGGTTTTCTTTCTTCCCTCTTTAAGTCAAGAACTTTCACCTTCACTTAAAGGAAGTGCTGCTGCTCTTTGGCACATCTGAATTGCCAGCATCACGACTCTTGTGCTTTGGGGCCATTATCAAGTAAAATAAGGGTTACTTGAACACAAGCACTGCGATATGTCAACAGCTGACCTGATCACCCAGACGGCTACTAGGTGACTAACAGGCTGGTAGTGTATACAGTGTGGACACGCTGAAAGAAGGGATGAATCACGTCTCTGGTGGGACGGAGAGGGGTGGTGCAAGATTTCATCGTGCAATTCAGAATGGCATGCAATTTAAAATTTATGAATTGTTTATTTGTGGAATTTTCCATTTAATATTTTGGGACTGCAGTTGACCACAGGTAACTGAACTGTGGAAAGCGAGCCTGTGGATAAGGGGGCACTGATGTACTGGGTTTTTAGCTCACTCCTCACAGGAATCTTTTCAGCCGCTTACCCAGCCCCTCCTCGCACCCGCCTCCACTGCCCAAGGACTCACGGACACACTGTGGGGGGACATTGTGGTTGCTCCAAAGGCCTGTCTCCAAACACTCGGTTGTGGCCTCGGCGCCCGCCTGGAGGTGGTAGCCTTCACTGCAGCTGTACACGGCCTTGGTCCCCACTGTGTACTCTTTGCCAAACACCATTCCATTCTTGGGGGCCTCAGGAAGCCCACAGGAAAGAGCTAGCAAGGGGGAAAAAAGTCATGAGCATGTCTGCTTCAAGATGACGTTCTGAGAACCTATGTTTATCTTTCTTCTCCCCTGAGGCGCAAATAAAATTATAGTGAAGAATAAGAGGGAAAAGTCTCATAACAAAAAAAAAACAAAAAACAAAAAACAATAGGAGTATCACCAGCAGAGGAGATTTCAAAAAATTTTGGAAGAGGGAATGCAGACAGAAGTGTGTCGATGGATTAAATGGAGCCGAGAAGCTGCAGACCAAAATATATGGGAGGGAGCTATAAGCTAAGACCAGTTCTTCTGGTCTCACAAAAACAGAGTAGAGATAGTCAGGCATCTATTCTCCAAACAAAATAGAGACGATTTTCTTTCCCACTTAAGAAAAAAGAATTCACTTGAGAGAATTAGGGCTGCTAAGGTGTGAACTGGCATCCCAAAGCAAACCTCTTCTAATTCTAGAATTTAAGGTCTCTGAGCCTAAAGGCTTCCTCTCTGTCTCATCATCTCTGCCACATACTCAACTCAACTTCTTATTCATGGGAGAGACTTAGTGGGCAAAGACATCTGTATATATTAACAACAAAGGTAACACACATCTGCTACCTGGAAAATCAACCTAGCCTTTAGTTTAAAATATGAGGGGCCGGCCCGGTGGCGCAAGCGGTTAAGTGCACGTGCCCCACTGCGGCGGCCCAGGGTTTGCCAGTTCAGATCCCGGGCGCACACCGAAGCACCACTTGGCAAGTCATGCTGTGGCGGCATCACATATAAAGTGGAGGAAGATGGGCACAGATGTTAGCCCAGGGCCGGTCTTCCTCAGCAAAAAAAGAGGAGGATTGGCAGATGTTAGCACAGGGCTGATCTTCCTCACAAAAAAAAAAAAAAAGAACAATTAAGGATCACTACATAGGAAGAAAACCAGCAGCATGAAAGAGATAAACAAAGATAAGATTAAAAATAGAAAAAAAAAAGGTCTCCTTTAGGAAACAGAGCTAACTCAGGAAATAGAAGATACATAATCTTTAAAATTCTGATTAATGGTAGCTTGAGAAAGTCAAGGAGACACATTGCATTCATGAAATGAGAAGAGTGCTTTTAAAAAAAGAACAACACAAAAAGAGCAAGGAAGGGCTCTTTTAAGTTAAAAATATGATTTTCAAAATAAGCATTCAACAGAAGGGTTGGAGATAAGGGTTCAATAGAAAGGTTTGGTCTCAGTATACAGACCAAAAAGAGACTGAAAATGTTTAAAAAGGACTGAAAACAGAGAGAATCGATCTAGGAGGTCCAACATCCAGTGGGGTCAGGGCTCCAGAGAGAACAGAGAAAGTGGAGGGGATGGAATTATCACAGATGAAAATTTCCCAGAGCTGAAGAGACACACAAGTCTAGATTGAAAGTGAGCAACATGGACATAAAAAGAACCATTCTTAGATACACCATCACGGAATTTCAGAAGACCAAAGACACACAGAAGTTCCCACAAGTTCCCAGCAAGAAAAAAAATCTGTCATCCCTGTAAAGGCATGAGAATCAGACAGGCATCAAACTGCTCATCAGCAACCAAGGATGTTCGAAGACAATGCAACGATACCTTTAAACTTCTGAAGGAAATAATTTGTAACCTAGAATTTTACCTAGTCAACTCACCAAGCATGTGTGAGGGTGAGAATAGAGATACTTTCAGACATTTAAAGACTCAGAAAATTTACCTCTCATGAAGCCTTTCTGAGGAATTTACTTAAGGCTATACTCCATCAAAAAGAGGGTAGAAACCAAGAAAGGGCATGATATGGGATACAGGAAATAACAGACTTAACTCAGAAGTATGAAGAAAAGGAATCTCAAGGTGACAGCTCAAGAGAGAAAGGTGTGCAGCAACATGGCCAGGGTCATTATTTTATAAAGAGTAGGGTCAACACGATGTTTATTAGAGGAACATACATTACTTAGGTTAGAGTAGCCTGTGTGGTCTTTGAAAGAAGTTAATACTTACAAACCATGCATGCCCTTTGATAGTTCAGGAGCTATTACAGATGGAGAGAGATTAATCAGAGTACTCACTATTGTCCCTCAGCCACCGCCTATCTCTGAAACTAGTCTAGAGCTTAGACCTGCCTCATTCAGAGCTGCAATGAGTTCGAGCAGAGGAAAGTCCCATTGATACTGACTAATGATGATGTCTGATGCGTCTAGAATTTCCAGAACCCAGAAGAGGCATAGGGCTCGGCCTCCATTATGATATGGGGAAGGATAGACTGTCCCAGAAGGAGAGGGTTGGGAAACCAACATGGAGGAAAGATTCAAAGACAGAACGTGGGGGCCTGGCCCCGTGGCCGAGTGGTTAAAGTTCCCCATGTTCCGCTTTGGAGGCCTGGGCTCACGGGTTCAGATCCCAGGTGCGGACCTACTCCATTCATCACCCACGCTGTGGAGGTGTCCCACACATAAAGTAGAGGAAGATTGGCACAGATGTTAGCTCAGGGCGAATCTTCCTCAGCCAAAAAAAAAGAAAGAAAGAAAAAAAAGGACAGAATATGGGATCAAAAGAAGGAGGGTCAGGAAAACAGAAGGAATGAGGAAATAAGGGAACATTTGAATATGATGCTCTTTTAATGCCTGATCCACAGGACTTTAAGCTTCTTCAGTGGTACTAGGTTAGCTAAATTGTCATATCTGATCAACTAACTTCCTTGCTTCCTTTAACCTTTTGGGAAGAAATATTTAGATCCCCTCTGACATTTTGCATGGGGGGTCAATATGGAGACAGCGGGTGAAGCAAGTGGGCAGTAGCCACTTCTCACTGCCGCAGGTCTCGTCCTTCTCTTGTGGATAACTGAGAGGACAGAAGACAACTTCCCAGCCTGAGAGACTAAAAGCCTGTCTCGTGATCGCCATGCCAAAACACAGTCCCCCAAACCCAAAGGTAGGAGGGACACTTCCTGTGGGTAGGAGAGAAGGGGATAGAATCTCAAGAATCACAAAGTATTTGAGGCTTGTGGTGGAATGAGACCTCTGAAGGAGAGAATATGAGGGAGAGAATGGGCTGCAGAAAGGAGAGAGAAAGCATTAGGTGGCATAGAATCTCTCTAAGGTGATATACTTGTCGGCGGAGAAGACAAGGTTTGGAAGCAGCGATGGGGAACTGGAAGAATGCCAGGCCTTTCCTGGTCCTGGGTTATGTGGGAAATAGGGGGTTAACACCCTCCACTTGAAAGGGCCACAGCAGCCATGTTCTCAGAGGAGAGCCACAGTTGCCATGGAGGGAGGAAGTGAAGAGATCCTTCTGGGCAGTGACCAAGGGTGTATGCTTGTTGGCCATGGAACCAGGATTCCAGAGAGCACAGAAGGAATGGCTGAGGTGGAGGGCATCAGAGGGACACCTGGGGTGGGGATGGGGAGAGGAAGCACAGAGCAGTATGAGGATGAGTGGACAGAGCCGAGAGGGGCCTAATTCTGGGAAGTGACAAAAGATAACAGAGATGAGAGGCATGGTAGGTCCCAATTGGAGATCTGGAAACAAGACTTTGTCTGTGTTGCTACAGTTAGAGACATGGAGACCAAAGCCAAATGACATTTGCCATTTGTGGACAGGCAGTTCTCTGGACCTTTGCTTAGGGCATCAAATAGAATATCAATGACGCATTGTCTCTGTTCTTTGAGAAAGCTCGGGCACAGGCGAGAAGGTTGTGAGGGTCAGAGATGACAGATGTCATGAAAAAGTACGTCACCACACTGGGAAACAAAGAACAAGGGCATCACACACGAATGTGATTTCCTGTTTTTGTCCATATCATTGGTAAGGTTTTTCTTTTCTTTCTTTAATGCAGTACATAATGTTGAGAATGTGGGAGAAAAGGCAACATTCACACGCTGCTGGTGGAAGTATAAGTGAAGACAAACTCTCTGGAGGGCAAGAAGTATCAAACGCTGTAGATTTTGTATACGTAGGACTCAGTAATCTCATTTCTGGGAATTCATTTTAAGGAAATAAATGCAGATGTTGATAAAGATGGACTTATAAGGATTTTAATAGCAGCACTGTTTACGAGAGCAAAAAATATAGAAATCCAAATGACCAACAACAGGATGATACTTGAATGAATGACAGTTTTTCCATAATGCTATGGAACCATTGAAAATGATGGGGAAGTGTATGTAATTATATGATAGACGTTAACAAAATATGAAGAGCTTTGCACATTGATGTACATTTTTGTAAACAATATATAAAAGACCAAAGGAAATGCACTGAAATGTTAACTGGTGGTCTCATTTGATGTGATTATAGGCCATTTTCACTTTTTCTTTGGCATTATCTATAGTTTTTTTTTCTTTTTCAGATCTATAGTCTGCATGTATGTTACTTTAAGGGAAAAAAATCCCTTACATTATCAAAGGCAAGGCATGCAAACTGCCCGGTACATATCATGGCTTGATCGCTGATAAGTGAGTATGGTGATGGTCACTCTTCCATCCGGTCCCCTCTGTCCCTTGCCTCCTCCGACCTGCCCTGCGCTTCAGCCAGCCCTAATTGCTTTGCATATCTTGTGATTTCTGGAGTCTGTGCTTTTGCAAACGCTCCTGCTGTTGTCTAGAATGTTTTCCTTGCCAATGCCTGGTCTCAAACTCTGCTTGCTCTACGAGCCCCAGCCCAAGCATGCCCTCTTCTGGGAGCTCTTTCTAGCTGTCCAGGAGGAGGTAGGTCCCTTCTTACCTCTGGGCTCTCACAACACTGTTGATACTCCTGATACAGCACTTCCTTCCTCTGTCATTTTGCATTTATATGCCTACATATCCAGCTCCCTCATTGCTCTGAAAACACTGAGACTGTTTTATCCATGTGTACATCCCCAGGGCTTGGGATATTATGGATCTTCAATATATGTTTGCTGAAAGAGTGAACTAATTATCAATGAAGTAACCCACACTTGGAAGTGACTGGTCCTGGGACAAGCCCAAGATGTGAGTAGGATCCATGCCACCTGTCACCCCCTTCCCACCTGCTTCTCACCTTGACAGAGAGGAATGGCCTCGCTCCACAGGTAGTAGCCCTGGGGGTGCCGGGTACAAATGGCCATGCTGTGTCCCACCAAGCGGTAGCCCGTGTTGCAGCCAAAGTGGATGGAGCCTCCAGGCAGGGTGCTGGTCTGGCCCATAAGGTAGCCATGGAGTGGAGCCCTGGGCAGGCTGCAGTAGGGAGCTGAACAACAAGACGAGGCTCAGGGGACCAGGCAGAAGTGGGAAGACAGACATGGTCTTTCGTGCATGCCATGTCCCTCCCACCACCCCCACCCCATTTTCTTGTCTTCGCCACCGCCAGGTCCACTGCTATTTAGGAAGGTCTGAGTGGTTGACACTGTAACACAGTCGATCAGTTTAGTAAAGAAAAGAAAATCCATGAAGCATTGGGTCCCCTTTGTGGCCCGGAGGCAGCACTGCTTGTGCAGCTAAGTTCAGGCTCTCGAATCCCATCAGCTCCCAGAGATGCAGAAAATAGAACCCGATGGGGTTGGTTCCAGAGGGTGTGACCACGGGGCGTGGACTCTAGAGTCAGGTAGGCCTGCGCTCAAGTCCCGTTTCTGACCTTTCCAGGTCTGTGACTTGGGACGAGTCACTGAAGCTCTTTCAGCTCCTTTACTCACCTGTATATTGGGATTGGTTAGGCCTACCTCATAGGGTTTTGGACAATTTAGAGGGAGTGTGTTTGTAAAGCCCTCAGCCCAGCGCAGGACACTCAGTGCTCAATAAATGGTCCTTCTCCTTCTTTCTGTTGTGTAGGGGGGATGGGGCAGAGGGGGCCTGGCAATCCAGGACACAGAATCCACAGTCCCAATTCCCCTTCAACATATGGCTTCAACGTATTTCATTCATTTGTTCAACAAATAGGTGTCGAGTGTCTATTATGTGCCAGGTGCTGTTCTAAGTGCTGAGAATACAACAATGAAGAAAACACAAAAATCCCAGCCTCAGAGAACTCGCAGCAAAAACTCCTACCAGGGATCCTCAGGGGACGTTCTGTGAGGCTGGGAAAGAAGGATGACCAAAGGAACACGTAGATCCTGCCCCTTCATTTGCTCTGAGTCCCTGGCCGGGTCTCCGAGGCAGACCTGGGATAAGGTGGGTGCCAGGCCTTCACTCCATCCTCCCCATGGTGAGGTCCTCTGGCCTCTTACTCAGTGCTCACATCCCTCTGCTGTTGAAATTGGTGTTGGAAATACCTCCCTTCCAAGCCAGACGAGCTTCCTTGCTCCTCCTTTGCCACCTGTGTCCTGTGTATATTGGATTTACGTGTCTGCCTCAGTCAAGAACAAGAACCTCGTTATAAAACACACTTAGTCATAGAGATAGATGATGTGCAAATTACACGTCTACTGCATTTTAATTAAGTACTAATTGTTTCACCATGTAATTAATTCACTTTCTGCGTGGCATATGTATTGTAATTACAACTGACTCATTACCACCAAACATGTGATTAGTCTTTAAAAACCTCAAGGAAAGGGCAACTCCTTAAAGGCTTCTAGTTCCTAGTTTAGCAACCAGCATAGTGAAATGCTACTACAGTGCTGTATTTCCCTTTGCGTGAGCATCTATCAGGAACTCAGCCTGAATCTCCCTGAGAGGTACCTTAAGATTTGAGGAAACTGAGGACTGAAGAGGTTAAGTGACTTGTCTATTAATCATTCAGCTAGTTAGCGACAGGACTGATCACTGACCCTGGAAGTCGTGAAGCCACCCTCCCTCTTGTGTGCATGGGAGAAAGGAATGCAGAGTTGACATCGCAGAGGAAATGGGCTCTGAGATGGTAAAGATCCTCCTTCTCCCAGACTCCCCTCAGCTTCATCTGGTTTGCTCTTCCCTGAAGCCATACCCAAGAGTTCTTTAAGACTATTCAAATGCCCCGCTAAGTTCGGGCTGGTCTTGCACGGTGGCCCACGAGAAGAGGTGGTCTGAGACAAGTGGTAACTCAGGCAGGCTATAACTTGACATCCCTTCTACCCAATATTCTTTAAAAATCTGTCCAACATTTGTTTGGAGTGCAGGGCAAATGCAGCAGTGGAAAGAGTGCTGAAGGGGAACTGGTGCACCGTGGACCTCCCTACAGCCTTAAGAAGTTCATCTCTGTGTCCAAGCTTGCAGAGCCCAGCCAGCAGTTCCTTGGACCCATTTCCCTTCAAGTGGGCATCAAGCAGCTTATCAAGTTTTCGTTCCAACTACAGACAGTAATCCCCATGATGGGAGTTCAGATAAATTTGATTTTCTCCATCTCATTACATTTCCAGGGGTATTTTTGTGCTCCTCGTAGATTATTGTCCCTATCAGCCATCTGGCTGGTTTGGCCTTTGCTCTGAATCTGTCTATGAGACATGGTTTCCAGAGCGGAAGAGAGGCTCCTGGACTTAAAATATAGCCCATCATTTGCTGCCTGTCTAACATTTGCCAGTTGGAGTTCCACGTCTTAGCATCTTTCAGTTTTAAGGAAATTTATTAACATTTTGACAGGGTTAGGGATAAGATCACATTTGGGCATTATCAGATCATATATAATAAACTTATCCAAAAGACACAGGCTGGCAGTATGAGCAGGAGAGAGGGGAGAGGTTCAAGTAGGGAAAGAAGTAGACAAAGGAGGTAGGAAAAGGTCAAGGACACTTGTGAAGCTTTAAGTGAGAGAGACTGAGAGAAGAGGGTGCCCAGTTCCCGCAGAGGAGCTCCGCCATCGATGGGGATGTGGCCCACGGCATATCTGAGTGAGAAACTTAAGGATCTCAGGGGCTGTGGTCCTTCTCATGAGTGTTTATGTTTCACTCACCTGAATACCGAATCTTAAAGCCCTTCCGATTGTAGGCGTGGTCAGAGGACCAGCGCAGGTACACGGAGTTGCTTGAGCTGGTGACAATCAGGGGAGCTGAGTAATTCCCACTGAGGGCTTTCAGCAGAGGACTTTGTCCTGAGGGACCTGGGGCGAGAGCACAGGACACAGGATCGCAGACTGTCACAGCTATCTAAGATATTAGATTCGGTGCCTTTGATGTCACCACCTCCTATTTTTCCCCTCCTCAAGTGAAGACACAAAGACTCAGAATGGTTGGGTAGCTCGTGCAGAGTCAGCACGGTCATTTGTACTTCCACTCCTGTCTCTGCGTCCTCAGGCATGCCCTAGGTGCTCTTCCCTCCTGAGCCCTAAAGCAGTGCTCCAGGAAGTCACTGCCAACCCATAGGAGTTGGCAGGTGAGATGAAATCTATTTGCCCTTTTGGGACTTGCCCAAGGTCAAGCAGCTGGTTAATGGAAGAGCCGGTTTTCAAACTGGGAACTTCTTCCACCCTGCTTCTCAAGTGCATACTAATAACAGCTCAGTGACTGCCATATAGAAAAAATATTTATTGAATGAATATATAACAGTAAGGTTAGAGGAAAACATCATGTCTCAATGTCATAAATAACACAGCTCCTGAATATCCCTTTCCAAAGCTCTTCCAGAAAGGCCTCCCTCTTCTTTTTTGCTACCTTAAATGCCTGGGAGTGCATCCTGAGGCAGCTGGTTTAAGAGAGGTAGAATATAAAGCTGGATAATCCAAAACACAGGATTTATCACCCTGGAAAGAGCCCTGAGTGATGGTTTCAATATGCTGCTGAGATAGCTCCTGGAAGATTGACCAAAGTAATGGACTGTATTAAACAAAGTAGAGCCATCAGAACTGCTGTGACCAACTATGCAGGAAGGGGTCAAAGTCTCAGAGAAGTGGCCTGCTAGGATGGGTCTACTATATCAGGTCAGAGCACCCACTAGCTGACCACGTCTCTCAGGAGGACCTGGAGGACACTCCAGTTCCTAAGGCAATAAGGAACGCAATGGTGAGAGGGTGAGCACCAGCATCATCGACAACCCGAGTAATGGCTGTCCTCTGTAGGCTGAAACTGAGGGGAGGAGATGCCGTCACAGAACCAGCCTTCCGGGTATTGATGGGGATGAGGAGATCCTAGAATACAGAGGCCAAGCGGAAACACTTAACAGTCAGAAGCAACGTTGGCATAATTACTAAAATGGGCAGCAAGGTTGGAATGGCAGCTAGGATGGTCTGACCTGTAGAATCTATGGAAATGGCTCTCAGAATATGGTATTCCTAAGGGCAAGAAGATGGGCAACTCGCAAAAATATGAATTATGAACAAAACAGATCATGAATACCTAACCAAAAGGGTGAGGAAAGCTAACCCCAATGGAAAGTTGTAATCCCTTGCCCAATTTGGAGACTTTAGCCAGGTTTCATTTCTTTCTCCAGAACACTATGGCTGAAGGAGAGGCTGAGTCTCCATGAAAAAGGACGCTACAAAATACACCAATTGTATACAGTAGTGATTCCCCCAGTCCTTCCCCAAAAAGACCTACCACTGTTTACTCAAGTAACTGAATATTGGAGAAAGGGAACGTCCAGAAGATTTTTGGACACAGAGTGTGAATTGATGCTGATATCTGGGGACCCAAAGCACTGTCATGGCTCCTCTGCTAGAGTAAGGGTGTCTGAGAGTTGGGGTTGGTAATAGAGTCCTTGCCCAGGTCCACCTCACAGTACAAACTTAACCAAGTAGTCATGTCAATTGCAGTAGCTGTGCCCGATGTAGTATCTTCACAGGGCAGATCGACATAGCCTTGGTTACACGGCATGCAGTTATTGATCTAGCAATGCATTCTTTTCCATACCCATCAGAAAGGAGGATCATAAGCAGTTTGCATTCACATGAGATAGACAACAGTATACATTCATGGTCTTCCCCAGAGCTATGTTAATTCTCCTGCTCTCTGTTATAATATAGTATGAAGAGATGTGGACCAGTTGGACATCCTGCAGAATATAGCGTATTGGTTCTCTATATTGGTGACCTTGTTTTAATCAGATCTGATGAGCCAGAAGGGACCATTAGCGTAGATGCCTTTGCAAGATGAAGGTAAGAGATAAGTCCTAGAAAGAGTTAGGTGACATTTTTAGGGTCCAGTGGTTTGGGGCATGCTGAAACGTTCCCTCCAAATTAAAGAACAAGTTATTGCACCTTTTCCCTCCTACCACCAAGAAAGAAGCACAATGTTTGGTAGACCCCCTTGGGTTTTGGAAGTAGCATATTCTTCACTTGGGAATGCTCCTATGATCCATCATTGGTTGACATTCAAGGTGCTAGCTTTGAGTGGGGGCAAGGCTAAGAAAGTGTTCTGTAGCAGGACCAGGCTGTAATACCATCAGCTCCCATGATACAGGGGTTTTTGTGATGAGAGAGACGTTGTGTGGAGCCTCTGGAAAGCTCTAATAGATGGGATATGGCATAGACTCCTAGGGTTCTGAAGCAAGTCTGTGCCACCTGCAGCAGGGAACCATACATTTGACTGACTTACCATCAAAGATCTCAAACTCATCATACTGCTTCTCACTGAGAAAGTACTCCACCGTGAGGGAGATGTTATATCCAGGTTCCACTCTCACCAGCCAAGAGCAGGTCTGGAACTGGGGATAGCTTCCAGGGTAGCTCTGACTCAGGATCACACCTGTGGAGTCTGTCATAAGCTCATTTGTTGGGCAGTGCACTTGGAGAAAGAAAGAGAAATACCGGGTAATTGAGATGGAGATAAAAACAGGGCCAACCCCTTTCCATGGTGCAAAAGACAACCATTGGAAAAGCAGTACTTGAACACATTCACATAAGATCCTGATAGCCATCATTATACTGCTCATGGCATGAGGTGACCTCAGACTCTGTGTCAATGTCATTCTATTTCTGGGATTCAGGCCTGGCCAATTGGTTGGAATCACTTCCTAGGTCAGATATGGGCTTTGGAGTAGGTAGGGATGATACATACATACAGACAACAGTAAGGCATCCCCAAATCCAACAGTTAATCTACTAAATGGGTTTGATTTGTACAAAGAGAGTATGGGACAGAGGTAAGCATTTGGTATTTTGAGTCAAGTACACCTGGATTTATAGCCTACTTCTGTCACTTACTACCTGTGTGGTCTTGAACAAATTATTTCCTCTCTGTGCAATGGCTTCTCCATCCCCAACACAGAAAGATAACACCTACTTTATGGGGCTGTTGTATTATCTAACATATTCTATAATTGTATATAACATTATATAATTGCATATTCATTAATTATAATATATACAATATATTATAGTATTATATGAAATAATATGTGTAAAGCACGCAAAATAGTGCCTCCATAAATTGTAGAGCTGATGATGATAATGATGATAATTATACCAGGAACAGAAAGGGCCAGCAGAAGTTGGCTGTGGCATAATTACAGTATTAAGACATCTAAAGAAAAATGTCACCCTAAGGAAGACAGCCAATGAACTTAGAAAAGGAGCTGCTGGAGGAGCAAGATTGGGTTTTTTTGTGTCTGTTACCATGGGGGCGAGAGAAGATGCTGGTTCAGAGGAGCCCTGCACACCTAGAAATCGGAAAGTGCTCTGTCCTGGGGGCACAGGGAAACTTCAGTACAGCCTATGTGAGACAACCTTCAGGATGATCCACCTCCATTTGCTTGGACTAGGACTCAAAGTAAAGTTCTGAGGACTGAGTCAACTTCTTCAGTACCTTGAAAAAGGCATGCCCTTGGCAGTAGTTGCAAGTATTCCAATTGCTGCAAATGGAGAAACGGGTATTTTGCTGTATATGCATCTCTTTGCTGTATATGTGCCTTTAGACAGGCTTCCTGGATTTTGGGACATTGACAAAAGAGTTTCTGGAACTGCAAGGCCAACAACTAATCCCTGGATTTAACCTGAGGTGACACTGTTCTGGGGAGGAGACTTTGCCACTCACTCTCTAACCATCTCACCTGTTTCCTTCCAGCCTTCTACTTTCACAGAAGTGGGGCTTGCTACTCAGCCCTGGGTCTGGCCTAATAGAGGTTTGCTGTGGCCCAGAATTTCACACGACTCATCCAGGATTCCTCCAGAGTAGCTTTGAAAGGCACTAAGTAGCTTTTCCCGGGAAAGCTTTCTTCTTATTTTCTTATTAATTAATTAATTTAATTAATATTAATTAATAAGAGGAAAAAGAAAGCAAATGGCTTCTCGGAGGAAACCAGCACGGCTTTTGAAATGCTTCTGATTTCACTAATCTGATGACCTACACAGGTCACTGAGGTGTGGTGATATTTAAGTCCCTCCCTAGGCCTCATGGTCCATTCCTGCCTCTACCAGGTCTGCTCTCGAAGCTCCTTACCTTTCTACTTGAAACTGCCTCCACTGAGGGGACACAGGCATGCTCTCTCAAATGAGATTGGGTCACAGGTTTGCCTTTTTGTGGGCAACTTTATCTGATTGGGTGTTAGTGTTTACAAGTTTCTTTTTTTTTTTTTCCTTTGTTTGAGATATCTGGCCTTTGAAGGTTTAGCAGTATTCTTCCATGAAACCATCTAGTCTTGATGTCTTTGCTGGGGTTTCCTTTGATAACATGCTCTATTTCTTGTAGAGAATTTGGAAGGTATAAACTTTCTATCTCTACTGGGGTCAATTCTAGTAAGTGATACTTTCCTAGAAAATCATTCATATCATTAATTTATTGGCATAGATTTGAGTAAAACAGTCTCATAATTTAAAACATTTCTTTTGCTTCGATGGTTACTTTTCCTTTCTTATTTTTGCATATTCCTGCTTTTTCCCTTTGTTCTTGATTAATTTACCTAATGGTTTGGTTATTTTGCTGCTCTTTGTTTCAAGTATATCTTTTTACTTATTTATCCGTAAGGCTGTTTTTCTGTTTTATAACTTGTTAATTTCTTTATAAAATTCAAAATTTTTGAGATTTAATTTATGTACAATAAAATGCACATTTTTTTGGTGTGTGTGTGAGGAAGATCATCTCTGAGCTAACATCTGTTGTCAATCCTCTTTTTGCTGAGGAAGATTGGCTCTGGGCTAACATTTGTGCCCATCTTCTTCTACTTTATATGTGGGAAGCCTGCCACAGCATGGCTTGATAGGTGGTATGGAAACCTGTGCCTGGGATCCGAACCCGCAGATCCTGGGCCACCGAAGCGGAGCACGTGAACTTAACTGCTACACCACTGGGCCGGCCCCAAAATGCACAGATTTTAGGTGCACAGTTCGATGAGTTTTGGCAAATGTATATACCTGTGTATTCATTACTATAATCAGGATATAGATTATTTCCATTACCCCAGAACATTCTCTCGTGCCCCTTTGCAATCAGTATGAGTTGCCCCATGCTCTAGGAAATCACTGATATTTCTATAACCATAGATTAGTTTTGCCTGTACTAGAACTTCACACAATTGGAATCATACATGTATTATTTTTGTGTCTGGTTTCTTTTGCTAAATATAATGTTTGTAAAATTCAACCCAAGCTGTTTTGTGTATCACCACTTCATTTATTTTTGTTGCTCTGTAGCAATCATAGCACGATTTGCTTATTCATTCTCCTACGGAACATTTGGATTGTTTCCAGTTTGGGGTTATTATGGAATTCATATAAAAGTCTTTTTATGGATATGAGGTTTCATTTATTGTGGGTAAATAACTAGGAGTAGAATTGCTGGGTGACAGGGTAGGTGTATGGTAGGTTTTAACTCTAAAAGAAACAGCCAATCGATTTTCCAAAGTGACTGTATGATGCTACATCCCAACCAGCAATACATGAAAATTCCAGTTGCTCCACATCCTTGTCAATGCTTAGTACTGTCAGTCTTAAATTTTAGCTATTCTAGTGGATACGTAGTAATATTTCATTATGGTTTTAATTTGCATTTTCCTGACAACTAATGACATTGAGCATCTTTTCATATACTTATTGGCCATTCATGTACCTTATTTTGTAAAGTGTCTGTTCAAGTCTCTTGTCCATGTTTTTATTGGATTGTCTTATTGAGTTGTAAAACTTCTTTACATAGTCTACATACAAGTCCTTTTAAAAAAGACATGTACAATGAATATCTTCTTTTATTCTGTAGTTTGCCTTTACTTTTTCACATTTAGTTCTGTTGGTTTTCCCTTTATGAATTTTGAAGCTCTTTTATCATCTGCATATACATTTATATATCCTTTTAAACGGAATTAACCCTTTTGTAGTTATCTTTACTACATCAGATTTTAGAGGTTAGTATTTGCTATCTTTTCAAAATTTTGTTTCATACTAGAGATGAGTGACACCTTTCCAGCTATGACCTTAGGGAGGCAGATGAAGATATCCAAGTCTAAGTTTATGGAAAGCCTATAACTATGTTTATTTAACTAATCTGAAAGTCTCTGTCCTTTAATTAGCAGTTTTATTCGATTATATTTATTATGGTTGCACATATATTGACACAGGTCAGTTACCTTATTTTGTGTTTTCTGTTTACCATAATTTATTTTGTTTTATTTTTTCTCCTTTAATGTTTTCTATTGAATTAATTGAGTTTTCTTTATTCTCTTTATTTTTGATTATAGATTTAGAACTTACACATACTATGGCTATCCATCATTAAAAAAACTATTCATAAATTTAAGCATTATATTTAAATTTATATATTTTTAATAATGTACAGGGTTAATCAATGTCTATGCTTCTCCTCAACAAGAAAGGGTCCTCAGCTCACTTTGTCTTTCTTCAAATAGGTTCTCCAAAGTCATTTATTCATCCAGTTGTCTTTTTATTTTTTATTTTCTACAGCCAATATTGTTTAGATTTACCACCATGTTTTGCTGATTTCTTTACTCATTGTTACTTTTTGCATCTAAAATATTCTACCTGTATTCATTTTTTTTTTCTTGCTGAATGTGGTATATATTTCCAGTGTTTACCAATATCAGATTATCTTTTACTTCCTGAGCATATAAAACATTTCACATCCCTTCCATGTGCCTAATACTGGCCAATGAGATGTGAGTAGAATAACATGTTTCACTTTGGGGCTGAGGAAGTGGAAAGCCATGTGTGAGTGTGCATTCTCTCTCTTCCTCTGCTGCAATGGAGGATAGAGGAGGGGGCCTACTTTTCTGATGGCAACACAAGATTCAAGCATCCTGGATCATTGAGGCATCAGCTCTATAGAATCACTTGGACTACAGCAAATTTTGCCTAAAGGAGAAATAAACTTTTATTGTGTTAAGCCACTGAGCTGTGGGGATGGGTTGTTATTGCAGCATATACCTATCCTATCCTGACTAATGCACTGAAGTGTGTCCTTTAGCTATGCTTTTAGTAAGGCAGTAACTTTACTTCGTCCTTGTGTGTCTGAAGGTTTCATTTATTCATTCTCACTCTAAAATGATAATTTGGCTGGGTTTAGTATTTCAGTTTACAATTACTTTTTCCTGCTGCATTTTATTTTTCGGTTGATGCAAATAACGCTGAGTCTGATTTGTCTTTTCTCTGTGATGGCTTTAACATTTTCTCTTTATCTTTGATGATCTACAATTGTACTGTGATTTTTTAGGTTTGATGTTCACGAAATTCTCTATGTTGCCATAGCAAGAGGCACAGTTCTGGGATAAGAGAAGAATGTCTGATCCTTGTCATAGGGGACTAGGACTTCATTGGACAGAGCATTAGCTGAGTAGAAAGGAATGGAATGAGCCAAAGGGTAAAACAAAGTTATATATTGAAGAGGCTATGAAAGGAAAAACATCCTATGTTCATGGATCGGAAGACTTATTGTTAAGATGGCAATATTACCCAGACTGCTCTATGGATTCAACTCAATCTTTGTAAAAATCCCAGCTGGCTTCTTTATAGATATGGACAAGCTGATCCTAAAATCTATATGGAAATTCAGCAGCTCCAGGATATCCAAAATAATCTTGAAAAAGAAGAGCAAACTTGGAGGATCCACACTTTCTGATTTCAAAACAAACTACAAAGTTACAGTGATCAAGACAGTATGGTACTGGCATAAGGATAGACTTGTATATCAAAAGAACAGAATTGAAGATCAAGAAATAAACCTCCAAATTTATGGTCAATTGATTTTCGACAGGGTGTTAAGACAATTCAATGGAGAAAGACTAGTCTTTCCAATAAAAGGTGCCAGGACAATTGTATGTCCACACGCAAAAGAATGAAGTTGGACCTCTAACTCATACTATATATAAAAATTAACTCAAAATAGATCAAAGACCTAAATGTACGAGATAAAACTATCAACTCTTAGAAGAAGACATGGATGTAAATCTTCTTGACCTTGGCTTAGGTGATGGTTTCTTAGATATGACACCAAAAGCACAAACAACCAAAAAAAAAGAAAAAAATATATAAATTGGACAGCATCAAAATTAAATACTTTGGTGTTTCAAAGAACATCATCAAGAAAGTGAAAAGACAACTCATAGAACAGGAAAAATTTTTTCAAATCTCATATCTGATAAGAGACTTGTATCTAGAATATATAAAGAACTCCTACAACTCAATAATAAAAAGAAAAATAACCTAATTAAAAATGGGCAAAGGGTCTGAATAGACATTTCTTCAAAGAAAATATACAAATGGACAATAAGCACATGAAAAAATGCTCCACATCACTAGCCATCAGGAAAATACAAATCAAAACCACAAGGAGATACCCTTTACACCCACTACGTTGGTTGTAATTAAAAAGACTGATAATTCTAATAGTTAAAGAGGATGCAGAGGAATTTTAACCCTTATACACTGCTAGTGTGAATGGAAAACGGTTCAGCCTCTGTGAAAAAGTCAGGAAGTTCCTCAAAAGGTTAAACATAGAGTCACCATACGACCTAGCAATTACACTCCTAGATATACACCCAAGAGGAATGAAAATATATGTTCACACAAAAACTTGTACATGAATGTTCATAGCAGCATTATTCATAATAGCCAGAAGTGGAAACAACCCAAATGTCCATCAACTGATGAATGGATAAACAAAATGTAGTCTCTATAATGGAATATTATTTGGCAATAAAAAGGAAGAAAGTAAAGGAGTGAAGTACTGATATGTGCTACAACATGGATGAACCCTGAAAACACTATGCTAAGTGAAAGAAGTCAGTCACAAAAGACTACTATTGTAGGATTCCATTTATATGAAATATCCAGAATAGGCAAATTCATAGAGACAGAAAGTAGATTGCTGGTTGCCTAGAACTGAGGAGACTGGAAGGAAACAGGAATTGACTGTAATGGGTACAGAGTTCTTGTGGGGGTGATGAAAATGTTCTAAAATTAGATTGTGGTGATGGTGGAAAAATTCTGAATATACTAACAACCACTGAAGTATACACTTTAAACATATGAATTGCATGGTATATGAATTATATCCCAATAAAGCTGTTGTTATAAAAAAGACTGTGAAGGTCACACCTTAAGAAGCCAAGTACGACACTAAGTCCCAGAGGGTGCATGAGGGTGAGAATGGGGAGCAAAGCCAATAATACTGGAGCCATGTAGACACAGAAACAGAGTCAGAGATGAGAAACTAAGGCTGGAGCAAATCAGGGAGGTTCCAGAGAAGGAGGAAGGATAAAGTTCACTTCTACTGGGCGCTGGTTGGTTGGTGGTGGGTGGGTCTAGCTCAACTGAAATGAACAGGTACTGAATTTCTCGATGTATCGGGCAGCCTAATTCTGGGGCTTGTGGCTCTTCTCTTCTCACTAATAATCCATATTGCAGATTCTCCCACTCTTGCTTTCTAAGAGGTAAGGGAGAAGCTGACCTGTTTTTCCATAGACTACTAAATATTCGTTGGTAGCAATAATAGTAGAAGCAGCAGTAGTACATGTAACAATCATAATAGCCCTTACTGAGCAGTTACTACGTACCAGACATGGTTCTAAAGTGCTTTACATCACTAACCCATTTAATTCCTCATCATAAACCCACAGCATAAGTAATATCATTATCTTTACTTTACAGATGAGAAAACTGAGGCACAGGACAGTTAGGTATCTTGCCCTGGTCAGATGCCTCACGAGTGGAGAGTTTGTTTTTGGTCTTAGTTGGGATAACTTCATCTTCTGTCAAGGCATCACACTGGAGTGAAGACAGCTGTGGCTCTGTTGCCTAGTTCAGCACACAGGACCTTGAGCACATCTGCTCTCCAGTATGGCAAGGTTGGTGTGTGAGCCCACCCCTCCCTCAGGTCCTGGAACTCCCTCTTCCAATGATCAGTATGCAATTTCCAGGGGATGCCAGTTAGAAAAAAGGAAGACAGAAATAAATGTGGCCACTATGGCCAATTTACAGACCCACATCTAAGAGCAGGGCAGAGAATCTATCTAGAGCAATCACTCACTCATTCACCCCAACAAACGCTCACCAAGTGGCCTCCTCTTTTATGGGCAGGGACTGGGAATACAGAGGAGTTAAACAAGGGCTATGTTTTGGAGGAACTCCAGACCCACAAAGGCATGGCTCAGTGCAATTACCTTCACATATTGGAGGGGGGCCTTCAAACTGCAGGTAAGTTCCAAGTTTGCAGGTCAGGATTTCACTCCCCACCAAGGTGAAACCAGGGAGGCACCTGTAGCGTACGATGTCACCTGTCAAAGAGAGACCAACATGCGGATTCCCTGGAGAAGTCTGGGCAGGGCTGATCGGCACTCTTTAGTATCTTGAATCCACTTCCAGGCAAGACAATCAGCAGTTGTGTTCTGTTCAGACTTAAATAACTAGCTTAACTCCAATCAAATGACCCAGACAACTGCTGCTCCTCTCTCGCAGCTCAGACTTGCTGAGCCTAAGAATGTTTTCACATTCCAGGAACTTTTTACACTGTCTTGCATGGATTTGTTTCTTAAAAATGCTGACTTGAATCACAGAACAAGATCGCCTTCCTAGCTCCTCTGCTTAGGTATGGCTAAAAGGAAGAGTGATTGTATTTTGGGTGTAAACTCAGTTGACAGACTATCCACCCTCTTGCACTAGGCCTGTTGTTTCTCTCCATGGACAGGAGGGAGAGATGAGCCTTGTTGGACAGCCCCCACCTCTACCCAGCCCCTCCTCGCCAGCCCAGACCTTGCTGGATTGGGAGGTGGTACCTATGTTGAATTCTTCATTCTCGGTGACAACTTCAGCATTGGGGAGGATAGTGGGAGGAGGGCATTTGGTGAGTGGATAAGCTGAAAAGACAAAAGCAGATAAGTCAGTGTAGGAACATCATTCCTGGGGCACATGGTCATTCATTCATTCATTGCTTCACCTTCTCATTCCTCATTCATTCACACAGCAGATAGTAATGAGTATTTATCTGTACACAGGGCAAGTTTAGCCAAGTAGTACTTTGCTTCTCTGCTGTCATCCTTTATTTTATTTTTGATGCAAAAACCAGGAACCATATACTAAGACCAACAATAAAGGAGAGAGGATCTAAGAAGCCAGTGATAGTCACTAGCACTGAAGGGAACAGGAAAGAAGCATTTATGGAGCACCTACTGTATATCAGGCACTTTCACATGCTGTCACCTTTTATTCTCAGAATAGCAGATCACCCTGAGAGATGTTCTTACTTTACTTATGAGGAAGCTGAGATTTGGAAAGGCTAAGTTACGTCTCCAAGGTCACGCAGGGAGTAAGGGGCATAGGCAGGATTTGAATCCAGGTCTGGCTGCTCTCAAATCCCATATTCTTTCCACTACTCGGCATCTAAATACTGAGTGTGGCTTATGTGAGTGCCCATTGAAGTCAGCTTGTTTCCCTTTTGATCTTTGGCCAAACACTTCCGGCTTCAGTGAATTTTCTAAACTGGAAACCACCTCTCTAGGCAGAGATTGGACTTGCGTGGCTGGTGTTACCAAGGGAAAGTTCAGTGAGGGCTCATAACTTGGCTTTCCTTCATGATCTGGCACATGGTTAAGTGCTAAGTAAGTGTTAGCTGCTGTTGCCACTGCTGCTGCTGCTGTTATTATTACTATTATTATTTCCAAAGTCACCTCAACCCCTGCTATGCTTTTCAAAAATAGCATTCTCTTTTTTAAAAAATTTACAAATGTAATGCATTGTCATTAGAGAAAATATGAGATTTTCTATGAAAACAGTCAGAGGAAAATTAAACATATCCATTGCCCTTTCAGATATAACCACCGTTAACTTTTTACTATAAGTTCTTAGCATATATATTTTCTGCATATATAAATATCTTTCTCTTACAAAACTTGTATTATGTTATATACTTTGTGTTGATCCTTGTGTACTTAATATTACATTGCAAGAGTTTTCCCATGTAATTAATTTCCTTCAAAAATGATTGAAATGACTTCATAGGATTTAATCATACGATTTACTAGAATTGATTTAACAGATGATCTATTGTTAACCATTTTGGTTTCCAAAGTTTTGCAATTTAAAATAAAACTGTGATGAATATCCTTCTGTATATGCATCTTTTATGATTTTTTTCTTTTCTTTTTCTTTTTAAACTAAGAATGATTAAAGTGTATGACTTTTTTAAAGTACAGGCATCTCCTACTGGATGTCAGTAATCCATTCCTGGAAATCAGATGTTCTGTGTAAAGATGCTAACTAGGAGTCTATTTCCCATTACATTTCATGGGAAAAAATTACAATGTGTAACCCCAAACCCAAAAAGTATTAAATACCTATATATATGCAACAAATCATCATGCTAGAAGCTAAACACTTAAAACATTATTTCTTAATCACTCAACAATTAATATGGCTATAACAAAACAGCGGTTCTATGCACTGCAGTGCACACACTTTGCATACCGTAGTGCACCATGCGAACTTCCTCAGCTTGAGACATTGTAAAACCCTAGGCAGAAACAAGGGCAAAATGTGAAAGACACAGTGGGAAGGGGTTCAGGACAGCGCTAGGCGGTAGAGTATGGTTCACAGTGAACATTACCCTGTGATACCTCTCAGAGGCAGCAGCATCTGAGACACACATTCCAAATGTTCACATGAGAGTCTGACATTTTACCAATTGCAGTTGAAATGTAACTTGAGACTCTTCCTGCATATAGTTTTATTTAATATCTTGTATTATATTTTCATGATTTAGCTATTTTTTTTTTCTACAGATGTGCCGGCTGAAAAAACGTCATATTGAGAGATACAAGAGTTTAAGTGTGGGTATTAAAATCAAGAGGCACTGTCTGGATAACCAAAGAGGTTTAACCTCGATTTAACCTCAACCAAAGAGAACCATGCCTGAATTTGAAGCATGTTTCCATTTTTCTCTCCAGGAAAATTGCTCCAATGGATACTGTCAATAGAGCACCAGTTTCTCCAACACTGAGCACTATATTCTACTTTTATCCAGTTTATTTAATGACTATCTATTGAGGGCGTACCCTGGGTCAGACACTGTGTTAGATGCTGAGGATGCAAGAGTAAACAAAGAGACAGTCCTTGCCCTCACAGAACTTAGAGCCCATTGGGGGAAATAGTCATCAGTTTTAATCTTTGTCAAGTTGATAAACAACAAAAAAAAAGTGGCATTTCTTTTCTTTTAATTGGCATTTGATAACTAGTTAGGTTAAACATTTTTTCATATATGAGTGAACTATTTGCATTTCTCTTTTTAACTTTCTGTCCATGTCCTTTGCCCCTATTTTTCTTACAAATTTGAAGAACTCATATATTTAAGATTGACTTTTGCCTCTTAAATAAATTTTCATAGTTTATTCTTTGTTTGTATTTATTTATGGGACTCTTGATTTGTAGGAGTATTAAAGTTTTATTTAGCCAATTCTCAATATTTTCCTTTACAGAGTTTTTTTTTTTTTTTTTTTTTTTTAATTTGGTATCTTCTATTCTCAGTCTCATGTTTACCCTTAAAACATACTTTTTGGGTGGGGGAATTGGAGGAAGGTGGTCAAAAGGTACAAACTTCCAGTTATAGGATAAATAAGATACATTACTGGGGACGTAATGTACAGCACGATGACTATAGTTAACATTGCTGTATGGCATACTTGAAAGTTGTTAAGAGAGTAGAACCTAAGAGTTCTCATCACAAGGAAAAAACGTTTTTTTCTTTTTGTATCTATATGAGATAATGGATGTTAACTAAACTTATCGTGGTAAGCATTTCACAATATATGTTAAGTCAAATCACTATGCTGTGCACCTTAAGCTTATACAATGCTATATGTCAATCGTATCTCAATAAGACTGGAAAAAAATAATTGTCTCAAACCCTGAAAAAAAAACACTTTAAAACCTTCTAAGACATACTTCACCTCCAGAAAAAGATCAACAAAACGAAATCTCTACTTACACACAGACTGAGTGTTTAATATTTTGTTGTTACTAGTTTGATTGGGGTTATTTCCCACTACATTTTTAAAAAATTACAAATTTCTGCTCAATGCACAAAGCTGGTGGAATACTGAAAAGCAATAAAACAAAAATTCCCCAAGTCCTACCACTTAGGCGTGACCACTGTTAGCATTTTGGTGTATGACCTTTGATTTTTTACAGACAATTCCTCCCCCAAACACACACTGTATCTACCATATTACTGCCATAGAACTCGAGGGCAGGGGGACATTCATGACTCCTTCATTTCATTTTGCCCCTATGTCCCATGCTCCCCTTGGGGGTGAGACACTGATATAACTGTCAGACCCCAGTACCTGTTAACATGTTAACCGGTGGGAGGGCTCGTTGCTTTATGTCAAGCAGCCGTCAGCTCAGCAATAGCCATTATAGGTCTCTGCATATCATACTGTCTTATTGACTCTTTCTGGATATGTTCTTTCTCATGTTGCTGGGTGTGTTGGATTGGCTTTTCTTCTGAAGCTTTTAAAGCCAAAGTAGCTCAGGAAAAAAATATGGTTCAAATGGTTCAGTTCAGTTTACTGGATGACTCAGGGCTCTGCATTTGGTTTTGGGGGTCCAAGTCCAGCTAATATTAAAATGCCTTCCTTTGTCATTGTTCCTTGTATATATCCTTTTCTCAAAAACCTCACAAGGAAGGTGGCTGTGGTCTAGGTTAGGAGTTCATAATTACTGCCTCCTTTGGTTATATCAAAGAAGGTTATACCAAAGAATTAGGTCCAATTTCAAGTTCCCAAGAGAGAACATCTGATTATCTGTGCTGGAGTTAGGTCAGATGCCCACCTTTGGTTCAAACTCTTGTGGCTGGGGTTGGGGGTGTATGCGGCGCGGTGTCACGATGTACACTTGTAGTTGACAAGTGAGATGAGCAGTTAAGGAGATCATTAGGAGCTGTACAGACACCTGAAAGTGTTTTGACTGTAGTTAATTGATTGTGTTAAGCTTTTGATACGTATTCTCCAACTGCCCACCACCAAGTGGGCATCTCCCTACAGTCTTCCCAACAGGATTATCATTCAAAAAAATTATCATTACAGATTATTTTCTAATATAAAATAATCCACTTTTCCCATTTAATGCCTTTTGTTTTGAATTCTAGTTTTTTCTTTGATTGTTATCATTGCTTGTGTTTGTCAAATGTACTACCACCCATCCTTTTATTTTTAAGTTGACACTTTGTCTTTGTTATGTTCCTGGTGTGGAAAATATAGTCAGATTTTATTTAGCCTAATCTAAGAGTCTTTATTTTTTTAATAAGGAATTGGGCTTTAATAAATTTGTGTTTGTCATAATAATGGAATGATTTTATTTTACTGTTTCATCTTATTCTGTTTTCCGTATCTGTTCCTATACAGTTTCTTTTGTTTTCAGCCTTCTATATACGGATTATGTTATGCTTAATTTTCTTTTAGTGATTTAGAAGTACTACAACCTATTTTTAATTTATTAGTGACTAAAATGTGTACTTGGAGTGATTTTTTTCTAATTATCAAAGTCAATAACAGAATAATATCTATTGATTCCACCGTGAAAGATAAGAATAATCCATTTCTCCTAACCCTCTTCTAACTACTTGGGCTTGTGTTAATATGAAATTATCATGATTTTAATCTTTTAAGATTATTATTGTATTTATGTTCTACTTTGATTCTATATTTTCAATTATCATCAGACTTAAATTTATAATTATCTAGTCAATGCTTCCCATTTTTATCTTTTCTTTTCTCTAGTTTGAGTTAGTGGTTCATCTCTTGTTGGGCAATTACATCCTTGAGTAACAATTCAAACCGAGACTATGGGTGACCCTAATTTTAAGCTCCTGGATATCTGCAAATGACTGTCTTTTGTCTTCACGTTGAAGCTCTCAACTGTTTTTTCCTTAAACATCTGTAAAAATGCCTCCTTTGTTTTCTGGAATCGAATACCAAAAATAATTAGTCTGAGAATTGTTGATTTTGGTCCCTTGGAATTAATTTGCTCAGCCCAGATTCTAGTAGATTTTCTCTACTCTTCATCTTTATAATTTGGAAAACTTGCCAGGCTATTTTTGATTTCTCCTGGAGTACAGTGAGCTCTTTTTTTATGCTATCTGAACAGGGTTTCCTTCACCTCAGAAAGTTTTATTTTATTAATTCTATTCCATCCACCTGGTTCTTTTCTTCATAAATACTTTTTATCTGTACGTTGGTTCTTTGGATTTCTTTCTTTACCATCTTCTCCCTCACCATTTTCAAGTCTTTGCCTTTTCCCTCTTTGTGTTGAGTTTTTCAGGTTTGTCCTCCACATTTCTGAATTGTTTTTCTACAATGTCGGTTCTGCTTTTTGCTGATTCTTATGCCAATTTAGATTGTGCTGTCGTATTTCTTTTCTTCTTTTTTTATTATCCACCTCCCCTTATAAATAAAAATTTTAATTTGAAACATTCATAAAGGTATAGGAAAAGTTGGAAGTACAGTACAAAAACCTTTCTTCATGACCCAGTTGAAAGTAAATTGCCAACTTGATTCCCCCTAAACAAAGAATATTTTAGTGTGTATTTCCTACAAACAAGCACATTCTCCCATATAACCACAAAGCAACCATCAAAAGGAGGAAATTAACACTGATGTGTTACTGCCATCCAATCCTCATGCCCCATTCAAGTTTTACCACTTGTCCCAATAAAGTCCTTAACAGCAGAAGGACCCAGCTGAGAATCATATGCTGCATTTAGTTGTCATGTCTCTTTAGTCTCCTTTAGTTTGGAACAGTTCCAAAGTGCTTCCTTGATCTTCATGACCTTTACCCTTTTGAAGATTATATGCCATTTAATTTACAATATGTTCCTCTATTTAGGTTTGCCTGATGTTTCCTCATGATTAGATTCAGGTTGTGCATCTTTGATGGGACTATCACAGAAGTGATGCTGGGTTCTTCTCCGTCCCTCCTACCAGGTGGGGTGTGATTCAGTTGGTCCCATTACCGATGATGCTCACTTGGATCACTTGACCGAGGTGGTGTCTCCCAGGCTTCTCCACTGTAAGGCTATCCTTTCTTTCCTTTGTAATTATTGTGTGAGGAGGTAGTCTGAAGCTGTGTAATTATCCTGTTCCTCATAAAACTTTTAATTCATTCATATATTTATTTATTTAGACATGTGTGGATATACATGGGGCATTTTATTCAACACGTGACCATTTGTTACCATCATTAATTACTTTGATGTGCAAATTATCCCCAATACGGTCAGTGGGAGTCCCTTCAAGCCAGCTTCTGTGTCCTTTTGATATGTCTCCACTACTCCTTGAGCACTTCCTTGCTTTCTGCCATAAAATGTTGCAGGCTCATCTTGTACTTTCTCTGCCCTAGCCCTAGAAGCAGCTACTTCTTCAAGGAGCCCTGGTCTATTTTAGTGGAAAATGGCATTTAGAAATCAATATCTGGTGTTAGATGTGTCCATTGCTATTGAGGAGTCATTGTTTCAAAGCCCTCTTAGTGGAAAGAGATGAGGAATATATGTATGTGTACGCACACACATATGAGTGTAAACTCATATTTCCTTCTATATCTATCTGTACATATTGAAATCCATAGCTCACATTCATCCCTCCAATTCAAATCCAACACCAATGGGTATATTCTAATTTTTGCTCTTTCCATATTTCTAACCCTCTTCTCCAATAGCGAGATATCGGCTTCTACTGTCCTTAATATATTAACATATTTGATCGATCACCCACATGGAGCCAAGTTACCATCTCTACTACCACCCCTCCCTTGTATGAATGCCCTGCTCACTCCCCTGCCCCCTTGGGCTCTGACTGATGTTCCATGTGGATGCCCCCCTCACTCCACTTGGGCCCCAATACCCCACACAGATGTCCTCTCATTTTGCTCAGAGCTTTGACACCCCACGCCAGTCCTGTCCCTGTACAGATACATTCTCACCCCTCATGGGCTCAAACACCCACGCCAGGCTGCCCCTCAGTGTGGACTCCTTTTTCCTCCCTGACACCCCGGCCTGAGCCACATGGTTCCCACCCCCTCTCGCCTACTTTGCTTCATCCTGTCTAACAGCTTTAGGACTAAATTGCTCAGGAAGGAAAGGGAAGAGATTTAACTCCGCTTTTATTTTTCTCTTGGCCAGATCTCTCTTATTTGGAGTCCATGTTATCTGGGGTCTTACACTGCAAGTAGATGCTTTCCAAAATTTACTTCTATTTCCTAAACTATATTTTTAAGGCATTTTTCTCTGCAATTCAAATTCTTTATCGTTTTTTTTAAAAAGCCAAAGAATCTTTTCATAGGTTTCCTTAAGGTATTTTTCTTTTCTGCTTATTGGTGCTTATTTGAAGAGAAATATACTTGGGCTAACGTTTGCCTATAGAAAGGCAAACCTTCTTTCCCTGACCCCAGTCCTACTCCCCACTCTTTGAAAGCCAGCTTCTTCTTTCACTTTAGTTCTTGTCTCAAATACCACCTCTTAGATGGGTTTTCCACAACTATTCTGCATGAAGTAGAGTCCACCACCTTTTTTTTTTTGGTGAGGAAGACGGTCGCTGAGCTAACATTTGTGCCAATCTTCCTCTATTTTGTATGTGGGATGCCGCCACAGCATGGCTTGATGTGTGGTGTGTAGGTCTGCGCCTGGGATCTGAACCCGCGAACCCTGGGCTGCTGAAGTGGAGTGTGCAAATTTAACTACTACGCCACCGGGCCAGCCCTTAGTTCTCTACCTTTTTGTTCACTATTTTAGCCTCTTATCTGCTTCTTTCACAGCACTTATTACAAATTACAAAGATTTTCTTTGTCTACTTACTGGTTTGTTATGTCTCTCTCCTTGGAGGAAGAAAGGTCTATGGGGAGCAGGCATTTCAGAGAGCAGGAATCATGAATAGTCAATGAAGATATGAAAGGATGCTCAACCTCATCATTTACAGAAAACTGAAATGCTATTTCATGAATCCACCAGATTGGCAAAAATTAAAAAGTCCAACAAAACTCAGCGTTTACAAGGATGTAGAGCAACAGAAGCTCTACCACAGTTGCTGGGAAGAGTGTAAATTATTATAACCACTTCATAAGATAAAGTTGGCATTACCTAGCAACACCGAATGTGTGAATACTTACAATCTTGCCACTCTACACAGGCATGTACTCTAGAGAAACTCTTGTACATGTTCACAAGAAAACATGTACAACAATGCTCATATTGTTTGAAATAAATAACTTAAATGCCTGTTAACAGTAGACTAGATAAATCACTGTATTTTCACACAGTGGAACACTATGCAGCACTGAAAAATGAAAATACAGTCACATGCATCAGCATGAATTTCAAACTTTTAAATGAAAAAAGCAGATCACAGAAGAACACTTATAGAACGATCCTATTTACATAACAGAAATAACATGCAAGATTAAACGATACATATTTTTGGAGACACAAACATATGAAGTAAAATCATATAATAAAAAACAACAAATGATTAACAAAAAACTCAGGGTCATAGTTCACTCTGGGGGCGGGGCAGGGGAATGTATTGAGGGTGGCACTGGAGCTTCAAAGGCACTGGTGTTCTTTTTCTTAGGCTGAGTGATAGGTGTTCATCTTGTTGTTCTTCTTTAAGCTGCACATATATTTGCACGTATGATATATTCCACAGTTTATCCAAAGCTCCATGACTGCATGGAATGTGTCTCTCTTGCCCACTCAGCCCCTCACACAGTGCCTCTCCCACTCATGCCTGCTGTCTTGGGCGTAGCAGTAGATCCTCTCTTGCCCAGGCCTTAGCCTGCTCCTCTGGTCAATGAGGGCTTGGGCCTTGGTCTGAGCTAGCATTTAAGGGTCTCATGTCTCATCTTAGAGGTGTCAGGGCCACTGTGGCTGAGATATGCACAGAAGCAAGTGCCCTACTGGGGAGACTTGCTTAGGAGAACTCGAGAACAAGGATGGCCCAGGGCTGTGCTGGGCCTCCTTTACCTGCTCATGGTGCCAGGGAAGGCTCAGGAGCAGGAACAGGAGATCTGGCCTGGCACCAAGGTGACTTCGCACTGATCTTGTTAATATCTAAATATAATAATGATAATGATGATAATAATAATAATAATAAAAAACTACCATTTATGGAGTACTTTTTATACTCTCTGCCTAGAGCTAAGGATTTCCAAGCATTATTTCTTTTAACTCCGTGAGGTTAGGTACTGATATTATTCCCGTTTTATGGATAATGAAATTGAGGCTCAGAAAGGTGGGATGACAGACCCAAGGTCACACAGCTTATATGTGGCAGAGATTTGAACCCAGGTCTGTGTGACTCTGGAGTCCACACTCTATCACTCTATGGGAAAGTCACATAGAGTCAAATTGACATAGCCTTGAAACCTGGGTCCCATTAGTGGAGTGAGAGGTGTGCCCAACAAGGGGAGTGTGGATGCTGAAGCAGACCGAGAGGACGGAGTCTCATCTCCACGTCACGGTCACCTTGGGCCATAGCTCCCTGGGAATGGATGTTAGAGCTGCATACGCTCTTAATCTTGTTGTTTCTCTCTGTCTCTTGCTGTTGCTCTATCGCTACCTCTTCCAACGGCTTAGGGCTGAATGTGTTCAAGTTTCTATACACGCACGTCTGACGCAATGACACCATACAGTCGCCCCAGAGCAACAGTGCAGAACTGAAAGAAATGGGTTCTGTTCCCAATTCTGTCCATGTGGTTTGGGGCAAGTTCTTGAGCCTTCCTTGGACCCTCATTTCCTCATTTGTAACGTGCGGGTAATAATATCTGCCTTCCTACCTCACAGGTTCTTAGAAGTCACAAACTCCAAGCCCCACATTCCCAGGTGGAGAAACTGAGGTCTCACGTCGGGGAGAGACCTGCACGAGATCACACACCTGGCCTGAGGTGGAGCCGGGGATAAAGTCAAGCTTTTCTGATTTCCAGTTCAGATATATGTAACACTCCATAAATTGTAAACATGGAAGGTTATTCCATCAGTGGGCACAAGCCCATAGAGAACTTTCTATAAGTTTTTCTATGCTGTGTCCACTGTAACAAAAATGAGGAACTATCCAGGTCCAGAACTATGGACACTTAGAAGAAAATCGGCTGTCAATAAGAACAAACCCTGAATTGTTCGTGCTCCTCCTGCTTGAATTCTCCACGACTTCATTTGTGCATAGTACTTCCTGGGAGGTCAACAGAGGCCCTGGATTCCTTTGGAGTGGGACAACCTTCTAGAAGGTGCTAAGGGACAAGCTGGGACACAGGTAGATAGATAACCAGCCCGTGAGTTGACGTGAACGAGTGGCATGAGAAGCCTCACTCTGCTGCCTCTAAGCTCGGACTTGGTACCAAGGATCAGCATCATATGTCTCTCTGCCCTAGTAGCGTGGGGGAGGAGGGAAACTTACATTTATGGAGCCCTGTGCTGGGAAACTTCACACAGGCTAACACATTCATTTCTCATAACTCTGAGGACACTGGGGCCGAAAAGCTATGTAACTTATTCAGAGTGACAAGACTGGGAATGGTGGAGCCAGCGGTCAAACCCAGCCTTGACTTGAGAGTCTGGCCCTTCCCACCAGGCCAGGCTCCCATACTGACCAGAGAAGGCTATGGCGAAGACTGCACCCACAGCCGCATCATGGTGGAACTTGAGCAGGACCTGGTTGGATGAGCTGTGCACTGTTTTCTTGGCCAAGCTCCGGGTGAAGACTCCAAGCTGTGGAGCTGTCTGCTGTGGCCCATCCCTGCACATAGGAAAGAAGGTCCTGGCATGACACGAGTTACCATGGCTGCCTGCTCCACCTGTGGCCTTAAGAGAGACCTGGAGTGGGTGGCTGTGACTCTTCTTCCATCCAGCATTGTCCTGCTCCAATGCCCTAAACACCTCTCTCTAATCTCTCCCAACTCCGTCTGCCAAAACAGTTGATAGAGTTGGTGAATCCCACATTGATTCTCATTCACTTGATTCTTCACTAGCCCAGCCTCCTTAACAGGCTCTTGGGGCAACACTCTCACCCGAGAAGCAGGAGCCATGGAGCGGGGCTGCGGGTCTTACTGCAGGTTCTCTCAGTCTGAAGCGGCACTAGGACGGGGCTGCAGAAGAGGTGCAGGAAGCTCATGCTGCTTTCCACGCCAGCCCCATTTCCTTGTCCCCCAAGCAAAGAGACATAATCCTGTTGCCTTTCTAGGCAAAGGATTTCCTTCCTGGAAACTTATCTAGGCCCTCCCATCTGCTGTGAGCCATTGCCTGGAAATTAAGCTGGAAATTAATCTGGTTATGGTTATCTAGCCCCGGCAATTTTGGGAAGAGAATCCCACTATTTCCTGCTGATTCCCAGGATGGCAGTAACCTCCACACAGAGGAATTTTTAAATTATATCTTCACCCAAAGATCCAGTGGTTTGGAAAGAACTGTCTAGGAAACTACACATTTATCAAGTAATAATTCATATTTCCATTTTAAAATTAACTCAAGATATTCTAACTATATCACTCAGAGCTGAGCTGTCAATTCGGTAACCACTAGGCTACATGTAACTATTTACATTTAAATTAATTAAAATTAAATAAAGTTTAAAGTCAGCTCCTCAGTCGCTCTAGTCACATTCACGTACTCAATAGCCACACGTAGCCAGTGGCTACCACACTGGACAGCACAGATATAGAAGATTTCCATCACTGCAGAAGGTTCTGTTGGATAGCACTGGCTCAGAATGAGATGACTGGTGGAACTTCACAAAATTCTACCCCAGAGCTCTTTCATTAGTTTGGGTAGCTTCTCTTAGGTAAATGTAGAATTTTGGTTTGGTCTCTGGAAATACTGAGAAAAGTTTGTGTGTCTATGCCCACTCTCATTCACATACCATTGGTACTTTGACTGACCAATAGCAGGGTCTAGGTTGGGAACCACTGCCCTCTCATTCCTCTCCCTTCAAGGAGTCATAAGGGCTAATTGAAGGTGAGCCCTCTTTCTACTATGTTTATTTGAAACCCAAGTGGCTGACAGCCATTTAAAACCACTCAGCTCTTGGTTTTCTGAACAAATAGATTGGTAACCCAGTTTAGAGACCAGCTAATGCCCCTTTCTAATTGGCTGTCAACATGGCAGCTGGCCATACCAGATGGTGATGAAGTCTCCAGAGGGCTCTGTCTGCAGCAGGCTGAGGTTGAGGCGGACGCCATGACCAATGGGCACGGTGATCAGCCAGACACAGTCCTGGGCGCTGGAGTATGGACTGGGGAAGCCGGGGGAGTACACAGTGCCATTGGAAGAGGTGATGTTCCCGCCACAGGGGACTGCCAGGGAGGGGACACAAACACAGATGAGTGCTGGCGATTACCCCCACCTGCAAAGTCAGATGGCTTCCTAATGAAGTCCCAGCTCGCAGCACAAAAGATCCTGCTCAAGAAGATCGTGCGGGATGGGGAGCAGAGATGGGATTGAGGATGGCTGGGCCTGGTTTTCCCCAACATTCTCAACCACCACTCCCTGCCTGGCCCCCTCTCTTCAGTGCAGGTGCCTCTGTGGGTCCACCTCAGCCCCTGCCCCACCTGCGCAGAAGGAAGGACATGCTAATGCTCTCCACTCTCTCTTCCTAGGAACGAGGGGGCAGATGTTAGAGTCAGGGCTGTAGTACTTTTGCTGAGAAGAGCTAAGAAATTATGCAAGTATCTCTTTCTCTTTATTTGCTCTAAGATTCTTAGAGTTGGTACTTTTGGTCTTGACTTAGGAGTTGAGGATTCTTGTAGTGAGGCTAAGTTTGGGTTCAAATCATGGCTAAACCATTCGTTGAAGATGACCTCAGACGGCAGTTTAGTCTCTCTTTCTTCACTAGTAAAATGGGACTAAGAATCCCCCCATAGGATTGTGGTGGCAGGTAGGTGAACCGATGTGTGTCAAGTGTTCAGCTTGGTACCCAGCTCGCAGGGAAGGCATTCATTGCATAGGTATGATCCTCTCTCTCTTATCTTCCTGTCCCTCGCAAAATGACGCCTAGTTTTAGACTCGCTTTGATCTGGGCTTTAGGTGGGGGAATGAAGAGGCCTTGAAATCTCCATAGCATTCAGATTTAGTCACCAAGGAAGAGCAATAAAGGGGTTCTGGGCAAAAAACAAACAAACAAAAAATGCTGGTCCAGAATAATGAGTATATTTCTGGCATGGGGCATCAAGCAGACATCTGGATGGGGGTGGGCCAGACTGAGGAGAAAGAATCCCAATGCCTCCAAGCAGAAGACAGGGTTCCAGTGAATGCATAAGCATCCTGAAAGGGGTGTGCATGGACACACCATCCCTCCTACGTGTACTGAACATCCACTCGGTGCCAGGCACGGCCTGGGGAGACAAGGGGCAGCAAGGACACCACGGCTCGTGGTTCTGTTCTGTGGCACTCACAGTCCGCTGGGATACAGCCAAGTATACTGGTGTCCACAGCACAGGGTGGAACATGCCATCAGTGTGGAATGCCACAGGAACATTTGAGGGAGCCTCATCTGGCCTTGTGAGGGTAGAAAGGATTCCTGGTAGAATTCGCATTTAGACTCAGACCTGAGGGATGACAAGGGCTAAGCAGGCAGGAGAGGAGAGGAGATCAATGTTCTATGAGGAAGGAACAGCATGTGCTAAGAACCAGAGGCAAGAGAGTACAGCACATGGAAAAAACTGAAAGTATTTCAGCTTAGCTGGAGTGTACAGTCTGAGAGTGAAGAATACTGGGAGATAAGCAGGGACCAGGCCCTGAGGGACATGGTGTGCTGCATTAAGGGGTTTGGAATTTACCCCAAAGGAGATGGGGATGTCCTGCTGGCTTCTGAGCAGGGGAGTGTCTGAAGTATATTGATGGTTTTGAAGGCTTGCTCTCACTACATTGTGAAAAACGGATTGAGGAGCGCGAGACTGAAGGTTGGGAGAACAATGAGGAGATTCATCTAAGTGGTGGCCTGGATTAAGGTAGAGGCAGTGGATAGAGAGAAGTGGATGCATCTGAAAGGTCATTAGGATGTAGAATTAGCAAGACTCGGTAAATATGTCAGATAAGCAAGACAGAGTGCCCAAATTAAGGGCTGAGTAACCAGGTGACTAGAGGTGCCTTTCACTAGATGAGGATTTCAGTTTAATGGCAGAAAGATGATGAGTTCAATTTCTAATATGTTGGGATTTAGATGCCTCCAGATAAGTGAAGATATTTAGTAAGGAATTCGATATACAGGCGTAGATCTCAGGAAAGAGATAAAGTTTGTAGTTACAGATGGCATTTGGAGACACGGAGGTGGATGAGGGAAAGAAGAGAAAGGGTCTAGGAAAAAGTTTCAAAGACCGACAGCACTTAAGGGGCAAAGTAAACAATGACCAAAGAGTTAGTACAGACAGAAAGGTAAGTGGGAAAGCAAGAGAATATGGAGTCCAAGAAGCCAAGGGAAGAACTTTCTCGGGAGGAGAGGGGCTTCTGGCTCAAGATGTCAGACTGAGAAAGCACTGCTCTTTTCTCTCTCCTGTGATGCCATAAAAAGACAAACAAGGAGTAAAAAGGGAATGAAAGGACTAAAGTCCACAATGAAGCTTGCGACATAGCACATGACCAACCAACAATTCCAGAATGATGGACTGGTTACGCATGGGGATAGTTCTGGAAATCTGAAAAACTAACGAGGGGTTTAATAGTTTTGGAAATTACGATCTTACATTCTAACACTAGAATAGCTCAGTTCTGCAAACGAGGTCTCTTTTTCTGTAGAGAGTTGATACTTCTAGCTCAATGTCTGTGAGCCACTTACTGTGCTGGGTGCTTTACACAAGCCATCTTGAAACCCTCCCAGCTCCTAACGGAGCAGAGATGAGAAGCCCCACTGTACTAAGGAAGAAACTGAAGTTCAGAGAGGGGAAGTGGTTCAGGGATGAAGCCCTGGGTGATCTGATCCCAGAGCTGGGGCACTTTCTCCTAGACTATGCTGTCCCCTGCCAAACCTTCCCCTTTCAAGACTAATCTCAGTTTCTCCTCCAGGAAAATGCTGGCCCTCAAGACTGAAAAAGGAAGAAGAATAGAACTGAGCTGTGCAGGTGGGGGTAGGGGCAGCATAACCTCTCAGTCTTCTTCCGTCCTGGTTCTGGTTAATGAAGACCCAGGAAAGGGCCACCTCTAGCTCCCTGATATTGTCAACTCAGATCTCTCTAGGCATATGTAGGAGAAAGAATATAAGGGGCGGGGCAGGTGAAGAGGGGAAAAAGAAGCTTCCCAGAAAGAAGCTTTCTTCTCTTCTCCCTTTGGGAAGGCTCCATGATTAATTCTACTTCTCTACCCCCTGCACACCACTGGGCTCCTATACCCTCATGCAGAGTCTTCCCTTCTGACTGGGGACATCTAGCCCATCAGGTTGGATCTTCCCAACAGCTGAGTATGTTTTCCCCTGGTTGTGGCTCACATCTCCTCTAGGTCCTCCCTAGCGTTGGCCCAGAGCTCTGTCCTCAAGACTCTCTCCCCGGATAGGCTGGGTCCCATCCATATGAAAACAGGATGGACAAGGTTTGCCTGGACCTCCCAGCATGGGTGAGCCCATGAAGCAGGTGAGCCCATGGAGTGTGGGACTGCTCCAGATCAGTCTCCCTAGGATGAGTCACCAGGGATGAGGGAGGGACATACCTTCACACCTGGGCAAGGGGTGGTCCCAGTTCCGGTTGGTGCCATGTTGGCACGTGAGGACAGGGTGGCCAATCAGTTGATATCCTGGGAGGCATTCGAAGGTCACTGATTGCCCAACATTGTAGCCAGCTCCCCTTACAATACCATTGGCAAAGGGCTCTGGGTCTGGGCACTCTTGAAGTTCATAGGCTGGAAGAGATCAGGAGAAAAGGTTACTGGATTCTCTCTGAGCATTTTCTCCCAACCCGAATGTAGGAGCAGCAGAATTAACATAGTGATGAAGCACCAAGACCTGGACTCAGATGGACCTGTGTCATTTACCAGTTGTTGGCTTTGGGCAAGTTATTTAACTTCTCTGTGCCTAAGTTTTCTTATTTAAAAAACGGTTATTGTGAAGATTAAGTAGGATAATACATGCATAGCTCTTTGCACAGTACTGGCACATGGTAAGAGCACAATAAATGTTACCTATTATTATTGCTGCAATGGGAAAAGGAGGCTCAAGGGAGACAAGGCTGGATTGAACCATTATTCTTTGAGCACCTCCTTTGGGCTGGGTGTAGACCTCGGTCCTTTCATGATGCTCATCTCATGTAACCACGTCAATCAAGATCACAAACACAGGAAGCAGTCAGGTGAGGACCTAAGTGGGGTCTTTCTGACTCTGAGAACTTAGAACCTAACAGGAAGGAAGAAATTTTCTCCTGGTGGGAGTAAGCCAAACCTGTGGCAAGGAGAGGAACTTTCCAGAGGGAATAGCTGGGTTAAAAGGAAATGTGTGACTGTCATACAAGGAAGTCCCTCCACAGAACAAGAGAGCAGCTTCCATGAGAATGGGTGGGCCTGCCTCAAAAGGAGATGACTTAATGAGAGTAGCTGAGGCCTGCCCAACAGGAGAGGTTGCTGAGGGATTTTCTGAGCATGTGCCACAGAGCAGAGCCTTCGATTAACTGGATCCACAGGACAAAGAACCTTCATGGCAGTAATTGAGTCCACTCTACACAGAAATCAGCAGTGGGAGAAGATGGAGCGTTTCTACAGTGGAAATTCTCAGTGGGAGCAGCTGAGACCAAATGAATGTTCCATGGAACTGAACGCATTCCTCACATGTAATAACAACATAAATAACAATGATCACGAAGCTGACATTTCCCAAGCACTCCCTCTGTGATGGTGGCTGTGTTATGTATTTCCATCCAGCATTGTACAGGGAGGTCTCAGTGGGAAGAACTGGGTCGATTTCACCCAGGAAATCATCAAGGTAATTGGATGCGTCAAAAAAAAAAATTTAGCAGCTATAGTGGAGTGGGTGGGCTGGTCAGCCAAGGAGAAATGTGGCCTTGTCCTCAGCAGGGGGTTTGAGTGATATGGCAAATAAAAGCCTTAGTGGAAGCAGGGAGCCTGTTGAGCAGGGAAGTGACCGAATGGATGAGTTGGGACTTTAAAGAGAAGCCTCAGTGGGAACATGTGAACCCAAAGACGATGAAGAGCCTAAAGAGAATGGCTACATGTTAGAAGCCAGAGCAGCTTTAAGGAGAGTGGCTGGGTCTCTCTTACAGGAATTGTCTCACGTGGAAGGAGCTGGGCTTTTCAAAAGGAGGAACCCTGAAGTGAGAGTCCCTGGATTGCTTTCATATTGAGAAAAATCTCAAGGGCTGTTCCACCAGAAGCTTCAAAGGGAGAGGTTGGGCCTGAAGGGCAGAATGAATTCTAAGAAGCAGAATCATTAGCTTTTCTAAAGAAGCATGCCTCAAGAAGAATAGTTGGGTTTGTCCCAAAGGGAGACGCCACAGTGGGAGCAGATACAATTTCAAACAAAGGCCTTAACTGAAAAATATTAATAATGATGACGCTTAACATGTTGGAACAATTATACGTCTTGTCGTTTTGCTGAGTTCTTTATAAACACCATCTCCTGAGAAGTTTTAGTGGAATAAGTTAAGCCTGTCAGAGCCTGGGAGTAGCTTATGCTGTTACTAAAAATTTTATGCAAATATTTACCTGAAGAAGGGAAAGGAAAACCCCAGCCTCGGAAGTTCAGAGTGTCCAAGGAGAGGAGAAATTTTGAGAAAAAGCAAAGAGGTGGACTTCTTCCAAAGATAGTTGAGGGACCACAGAGAACTGGGCCTGCTCGATAGAAGCAGTCTCAGTGGGGACAGATGGTTCTTTCACGAAGGAGGGCTCTTCATAAAGGAAAATCCTGGGGTGAGTGGTCAGAGCATGTGTACAAGGTACAACACCATGGGGCTAAGGAAGGGGTCAGTGGAGAACTTGGGCCTACTGGACAGGGAGAATTATTTGGGCCTGTCACAAATTGGGAGGCCTCAGTGGGAGTACATGGACCTCTGGCACTAGGGACAGCCTAGTCTGAGAGGTTGGGGTCATCACAAAGAGAAGCCTTAATGGAAGCTGAGGTCAATCTGAGGGGAAGCAGCTGCCCCGACCTGAAGAGTGGCTCCACAGGCCTTGTTAGGACTGTGGCACACGGGCAGGCGCTGAGAGAGTAGCTGGGCCTGTGACCTGAGGGAAGCCTCGAGGGAAACATCCAGGCAAGTCATGAAGGTAAAACGTGAGTGAGAGGAGGTGGGTCCACCACAGAGTGGACGCCCCAGTGGACGGCGTTGGGCCTCTCACACAGTTGAGCCAACTCCTGGTGGAGGTGTTGGCCTTTGAAGGCATACTTAGAACCCCCTTTGCTCCTTGCTGGCCCTCCCGCCCCCACACACACATAGGGAAAACCCTCAGAGGAGAACTGGGCCTCTGATCATGTGAAGCCTCAGTGCGAGTAACGCTAACCCAGAGTGCTGGCCTGTGTCCCGGAAGCCTCAGTGCGGGGCCCCTCGTGAGGGGAGCTTCAGTAGGAGTCCCTCCCAAAAGTGAGGGCTTGGTGACCATAGGAGGGGCTGAACCCAAGACCAGAGCTCTATGGGAGTAGTTAGGTCTCTTCCACGGGGAGGGAGTCGATGGAGTCTGAGGGACTCAGAGGGGCAGGTTTTACAGGGACAAGTGGACTTATCACATGGGAACGCAGCGAGAGTGGCTGGCGCCATCACACGGACTCAGTGGGCAGGGCTGTGCCCATCACAGGGGTGAAGGCACAGTGTGTGGGGGTAGCCCCAGGGCCGCTGTCTCTGTCACAACAGTGGCATCATCAGTCCTCGCATTTATTCAAGAGGAGAAGCCTCATCAAGAGCACTGGTCCTGTCAGAGGGTGTTACAGGTGGAATTGTTTCCTCCCTAAATTCATATATTGAAGTCTGAATCCCTAGTACCTCAGAATGTGACCTTATTTGGAGGGTCTTTCCTTATCTTTACCTAAATTAAAATGAGGTCATTAGGGTGGGCTCTAACCCAATATGACTGGTGTCCTTATAAAAATTTGGAGACAGACAGACGTACAGGGAGAACACCACGTAAAGGTGGAGCCAGAGATGGGAGTGCTGCTTCCATAAGCCAAGGATTGCCAAAGATTGCGAGCAAACTATTAGAAACTAAGAGAGAGGCATGGAATAATATTCTTCCTCACAGCCCTCAGAGGAACCAACCTTCGATATAGCAGACTAGCAAACTAATAGACAGAGGAAGCCTGAGAGAGGTGTGGATCTGTCCCAGGGAGCAACACTGACCACGTATTTGGGCCTGAGTCTCTCCTGTGACAGACCATGGCCATCTGATGCGTCCTGATCCATTTGACAGCCCCGCACCACCCACTGAGGCTGTGTGTGCTTCGCAGGCACAGGTGCTCTTGGTGAAGGTTGGCCTCTGCGAGGAGCCCACGCATAGCTTCACTGGGTGTGGCAGCTTCCTTACGGCCAAGGAAGCCAGTGCTCTCCGGGACGAGGCACAGCTTCTTCCTGACACTTCACTGGCATGAGAGGTCCAGCTCCTCCTCCTGAGGCTTCTCCCCATGGTGACAAGTGCAACCACACTCCCTTAAGTTCTCTCTGAGACAGACATAGCGCTCTGAGGAGGTAGGGCCTGTATAACTGGTCCCACCCACCTTTGGAGAACCCATTAAGGCTTTCCCTAAATACAAGCCCAAATCTTTGGCCAGTATTTGTCTCTGATAAGGGATGAAAAAGCCAAATACCAGAACACTATGTATATAGAACATTCTATATATTTATATAGAAAACACAACCAAAAAAATCCATGAAACATTATATATTTTTCACATGTACATGTAACCATATGTATGTCAACACATAGAAAAAGATCTGGAAAGATCATGTCAAAACAGTAGTGGTTGTTTCTGAGGAAGAATCCTGGGTTTGGAGCCTGTAGACAAAGAGAACTTGGCCTTACCTGTAATGTTTTAATTCCTTCCTTCCTTCTTTCCTTCCTTCCTCCCTCCCTCCCTTCCTCCCTCGCTCTCTTTCTTCCTTTTTATAATTAGGTGAGTGTGTTTGTGAATTGTTTGTGCAATTAAAAATTAACTTTAAAAAAGCAAATTGCAAAACAGTATTTATAGTATGATACAATTTTGGTTAAAAATATAATATAGTTACATCAATATATGTACAGAAAAATGGAGAAAAACTGTTAAAGGTCGATGTCTCTGCATAACGTGGGGGTGGAGATGGGACTATGGGAGAATTTTGACTTTCTATGATGCACTCACAAAAACATCTGTAATGTTTTAATTTTTTTACAAGCATGTACTAGTATTGCAAAAAAAATCTAAAAATGTGAAAAAAATATTTAGTGGAAGAATCTGGGAAAAGGGGTTAGAACAAATGGTTCAGTCAGTCACACTAGGGAAGATCCAAGAGAGCAGTCGGGCCTATCCTGGGCCACCATGTACAGCTGCACAGGTTGGGCACAGTCTCCACAGCCTGTAATAGCCCTTCACACGGGGGAAGCCTGAGTCAAGCGGATGAGGCTTGCTGCAGGGACAGTGCGCCAGGAGGAGCGGGGGCTGTCCCAGGATTTCACCTTGGGAAGGGAGAGCTGCAGTGAGCGTGGTTGGGCCTCACACAGGAAAACCCTCAGTCGGAGTCAACAGGCCTATCTCCTTGTGAAGGCTTCGTGGGCCCTCCGGGAGAGTACTGGAATCCTCTGTCATGTCACAGTTTTGCTGCGCTAATTGGGCCTGACACCCAGAGGGAGTAAGTCAGCCTATCGAGGAAGAGGGGAAGTGGCTGGGTGGACACTCAGGGATGCCTGAGAGGGAACTGAGGAGTTACTTGCTCAGGGAGAGCTGTTGGCTGTCGGGCCTGGACAGAAGGGGAGCCTCTGAGGGCGCTGTTGGGCCTGCCACCCTGGAAAAGTCTTGTCAAAGGGGGTCAGATAGCCTTGGCGGGGCCAGAGGGACATGCTACCAAAAGGAAGCCTCCATGGACAGGTCCGCCCGCCACCCCTCGGCCCTACCTGTGTTCTCTCTTCCCCTGCGTGGAAGGCTGGGGAGAGGGATGGTTGTGGGTAAGAGACGGGATGACAGAGGAGCAAACGGGGCCCTCCTGTCCTCACCCTGATACTCCAGCTTGAATCCCGGCCGGTTCTGGGAGTGGTCACTGTGGAAGTACACGGTGGTCTCGTGGGACGTGGAGAGCAGGGAGCTAGGAAGCTCACTTCCACTGAATCTGCCCATCATGCGGCTAGTCTCGTAGGGGCCGTTCCGGATCTCTATGAAGTCATGGTTAGGCTCGGTGGAGAAGTTCAGGAACTGGATGTGAGCTCCTGGGACCAAGACAGAGGCAGACAGTGCCCAAAGCAATACGATCCTGCTTCACATGTACCGCCGCCTCGGGAAAGCATTTCCTGCCAGAGCCTACCTGTCCCTACTACTGACTACCACCCAATTAGGGTTCCAGAACACACTTGGGAGTTGCCAGTCCAGTCCAGTGTCTTGTCCTTAGGCAGGACTGAATTTAAAAGTATATTATTCATTCAAAATGAAAGGGATCGATCATTTCAGAGCTCCATTCAGAGTCCATTTTATTTTATTGAAAACAAAATTCAAGATTAACACTTGATTTAATTTGTGATTCATATGTCTATTATCAGTGTTAAGATAGCTTTGCTAAAATAAACTTTTTACTTAAAAATAACTCCATCACTTAAAAATAACTACATCCAATCAAAAGACATGAACTTCTTTACCGGCATTTTCTAGAACACCTATGATAATTCAGAAACTAGAAGAACGCATTGTTCCATCTGTTCTATTAAGAAGCCAAGTGAAGTTTATACTTTGGGATCTTGTTGGATTAATCAAGATCTCTTAACAACCCAACAGGTTAAATGGATCTAATTAAGTCCTTAACTTACATTTTAATGTGCTCTTTGGAGAATGGAGGTAAAAATATTGGCATTTGTTTATGATAAGATTTCTCAAAATTAGAGCATTATTAAAAATGATATTGAAGCAATATATTTACTGAGCATAGGAAAATGTCCACAATGTTAATTGTGAAAATCTGATTGCAAAATAGCATATAATATATAATTCTAATTTTTGTATTAAAAAACTAGAAGAATATTCACTGATTCACTAACCATATTTATTATTTGCCATGCATCAGGGCTCTGCTAGGCATTGCACAGGGATGAATGAAATCTATAAGGTCCTTGTCTTCATGGGAGTTACATTTCAATGGTGAGGACCAAGCTATTAGTGACTGCATGGTGGGATTACAGACGGATTTTACTTTTCAAAATTTAAAATTTAAATTTTCTAATTTGCTTGGAATGAGCATGTGTGTGATTTTATTTTTTGCATCTGATTATTTAAAGAATAAAGACTTGACATGTAATGAACACCTTTCATGTCTCCTGACCTGTCCCATTCCCCTCCCTCCCTCCCCAGAGGCAGTCACCGTCACAAATTTAGAGGATATCCTTTCAGTTCATGTTTTTAGATTCTTAAATATATATCTAGGTTTATTTGTTTTAAATATTTACATAAATGATGTACTATTTTATACAGTTTTGTAAACTTCTTTTTTATTCAGCATCATGTTTTTCAAGGTCTATCCTTGTTGATGTACAAAGATATACTTCACTGACTCTAACTACCTATGAATTAATTCCATTTTATGAATTAATTATACAATCACACTATTCACTCCCTTATTAACGAATATGTAGATTGTTTTCAAATTACAGATAATTTGCAACGAGAACCTTTGTACACATCATCTGCAGAACCTAGGCTTTCCAGTCGACCACCCATGCATCATCTGAACACTGTGGACTGCAGTCCATTAGAGGGGTTCTCAAGGACTGCAGGATTTCTGAATTGAGCCGCCTGGAAGGAAGTGGATTTGGTCACTGCCATCTAGTGGCAGCAGCTTGTAAATGCAGTGGCTCTTTACATGCTGAAACCAAGTGCCATATTAGGGACTGTTTGGAATCCAGCATTCACTTGAAAGCAAGGGATCCTGGTCTTCTGCGACTAGACCCTGCTGGAGGCTTATTCTCCAGAGGCTGAATAAGCACTCAGGACTTAGAGATAGAGAACTCTGGTGGCTGAGCATCAGGACTTAGAGAGAAGTGAGGTACCTCCCATTTAAACTTCTCTTTTCCTTTAGAAGTTGCCGTCCCCCTATCCCTCTCTTATCTGAGGTTCTTCTGGGCCATGCCTGGGTTCAGAGCTATAGGGTCTCCCAGATCCTCTTTCCTCAATGTATCAAAATGTGGAGTTTCCCAAGGCTGCCAAAGTTGTCATCATTTTGCACTCTGGTCACCCAGTTTCCTTCAGAAGATGGTACTAAATATAAGATTCCATCCTTTGGAGGGTCACCATCCTCTCTTCACCCCTCAGAACATATTTAAAGGAGGCCAGTTAGATGGCTTTCTCCTGAAAGCCCCTTCTCCATCAGAGACCCAGTCTAGGTTGAATAATAAAGGACAAAGTAGGTGGTCTTCATTCCAGAGGTCATAGATTGGGAGATCACAGGTCTGTGAGGGAGTGACCCCCTCGGGACATTTCGTTCCTAGGAGCAGAGTAATGACTCAGGCAAGATGACTCATCAGTTCCATGTCAACACAATCCTTCTTCTCTTCAACAGAGATATTTGGGGTGCAATTAAATTCCCAGTGCACAACACACGAGTCACCAGTAATTACATTTTGTACCCAGATCAATGTCCTCCACACCCCACCAACCCCCGTGTCTGGCATACTCCATCTCCACACACAAAAATCTCCCAATCTCTAAGGCCAGTAGAATGTGCGTAGAAAGAATGCAAACTCAATCTCACACTGCCCTTGGCTCAATGTAATTAGGATGAGAAATTGGATATTGGAGTTAAAAGCACAACTTGAGGGCCAGTCTCTGTAAAATAAGATTGTTTTTTCCTTTTTTAACCACCCCTGAGTAATTTCTCATTCCGCATTCCTGGATTTTAGCTCAAATAATACTCAAATAATAATAACAATGGCAATCTCTAAGATTTTTCCCCCTACATTTTATGTTCCCAAAGCATGCTCATTTCTACAATTCTTAATTGATCCTCACGATTGTATAAGAGGTCAACAGATGAGGAAATAGGCAGAGAGCTAAACTACCTCGGCCAAGGTTACGCAGAGCAATGGCAGCAGACAGCTGCTTCAAGCCCAGGGGCCTGGGTGCGAAGACTTACCAAAGCCCACGGGCAGCGCTATTTTCCAGGAGCAGTCCATATTGCTGGGGTAGTTGCCTGGGAAGCCGGGGCTCAGGATCACCCCCTCCATCTCTTCCACTATGCCCCCACACTGCGCTGTGACAGTGAGACCAGACAGAGTGTTAGGACAGCATCGAGGAGAGCACAGGACCATGCCAGTGTCTGGACGCTCCCAGCAGTTTTAGCTTTTCCCAAGCCATAAACCCCTTTGAGAATCCAAAGGAACCTATAGTTCATCTCCCCAAAAACCTACACCCATGGGAAAAACTGGGTATGTAAATTCAGGAAGAGCTGCCCGGCATCCTAGGACCACCTAGCAGTCTACAAACCCAAGTTATGGACCCTTGACTTTGAGCATGCCCTTCACAGGTCAGTTCCCTTAGTGAGGACACAGAGCAAAAGTGGTCTGCTCCAAGAGAAGTAGGACCGTTTCTTACACTATCCCCCAAATCTCGCTCTCCTCACTGTCCAATCAACTCTTCCAGGACTGAAGAGAAAGGATGGAGGGAGGGGACTGGCAGGCATTGAGTCCCCAGTCTGTGCCAGGCACCAGGCCTGGATCTTTACAAATATATATTCCATGGGGTGGGGTGGTCAGCAAATGAGTCCCTCCAGGAGCCCACCCTTGGAACTTTGACATACGCCCTCAGCCAAAGTGACTGTGGTTAGCACTCCATGGGGAGCCAACCACGAGGGGCTGGGGCATCTGAAACTCCAATCGAGGTGACTTCAGAGTCATCCGAGGATGCAGGGCTGTGCACGACTATTGCCTGGTCAGTTGACATCAATTGTTTTCTTTCACATCTTATTAGGAAAAGGTTGTGAGAGCAGAAAGGGGATAGCCAGCCAAGAAAGACCAGAGAAAGTAGCAGAGGGGAGGGATCTGCAGTGTCTGGGCAAACACTTCCTGGGGAGAGGACACTGGACCTGAACAGAAGTGTCTGAGTGCCCCGGCACTGACAGCTTGGGTCACAATCCCAACGCTTCCACTTCCTGTGTGACTTCGGGCAAGTTCTAAACCCCTGAAAACCTCAGTTTCCTCTAAGCAGGAACATGGAACTAACAACAGCACCTATGCCACAGGGTTGTTTTGAGGTTACAACAGAAAAGACTGCACTTCACTTGAAACAGAGGCTGGCAGACACAGTAAACCCTCAATAGCTACACTATTAACAGCCGCTGCTGTTAATATGGGTGGCTTCCTGGGCAAGGCCTTTGTAATGGAGGCCCTAATGGAGGAGAGTGCCTGGGGCTGACCAGTCACATTTCTGACCTGCTTGGTAGACAAGTGGGCCCTGCACCCTGGTGAAATCACAGAAGAGAAATGCCATTATGCCCAAGTGACACTCCCTCAGCCACCTTGCTTCCTATCCCAAGGTCAGTCTTGATTTGCAGTTTGCAGTTGGCTGGGCATCCAAAAAACCTAGGTTTCCACTACTGACTCTGACACTTTCTTTTTAATCCTAAAAGACTTAGTTTTCCTATTTGCAAAAATGAGAATAATGATACCTCCTCTGAAGAGCTGCTGTGAGGAAACATGTAGCTCCATGCCTTGCACATAGTAGACACTCAATAAATGCACATAGTAGATGCTCGATAAATGCACCTAGTAGACACTCAATAAATGTTAGTTTCCCCTGCCCTAACCTGACTGGAAGCTTCTAAGGGTGGAGATCCATCTTTTCTTATATCCATTGATCTCTTCATTACTGCTTAGCACAGGGTGAAAAAACAAACTAAGCTAAGTCCTTGTTTCGCTTATAACCCTCGGCATTTCTCTACTGGTGGATTTCATCTGTTGGTCCCATGACAAGTCACAGGAGAAAGCCCAAAGTACCCAGAGGTTCCTTCTGGGGCTTGGTCAATTATCTGGAATCAGAATGGTCATCATTACGTTTTCCCACGGGCAAGCCTCCTGTCATTTTTCACTTGCTGGGAGAAGGTTTCCAAAAGTCATGACAGCCTTGAGTGAGAGTTCAAGCTCACAAAAACATTGGTCTACAACCACCGCCTTCAGTACCAAATGGTCTTTTGATTTGAACTTGATCCCAGTGACATGTAACTGACCTCAAATCCCTGGTAGAAAATGGATTTGAATGAATTGAAAAAGCCGGGGCTCTCTTACCGATACAGAGCGGAGGAGGGTAGTTCCAGCGCCGCACGGTTCCGGGCATGCAGGAGATGTGGGCGTGGCCCTGGAGGAAGCAGGAACAGGGATGCACTAGCGGCCCCCACGGACCAGTGTATGTGCAACCCAGAACAGGGGGCTTGTTCAGGGGCCTTGTGTTAAGGAACAAGATACATAGATCTACTGTGGGATGGGGACTGAGGCAGAGAGAGACAGAGATTTTGGGGAAGGATGCTTATTAACAGCCATTACTAAAGAATTCTCATTACTAAAGGTTCCTTCTGAGATTCCTTTAATTACTAGATTCCCTCATGGCCTTCAAAGGAAGATTAAATTTTCCTACTGTCTAATCAAACCGAAACTTAGCAGGAACACATTCGAGGCTGGTTTGTGCCAAATCGCTAAAGTCAGCAAAGTTTGCCTTTTGCATGAACAGCTCCAGGAGGGGATAATGGTCCCCAGGAGAACTGGGGGGCTTCTCTCTGTTCTTTGGTGACTGCAGCTCTGCTGCTGCAAGGCTGGCCAATCACATCTCAGGGGACACCTGTGTCCTGCCCTCGGCATCAAGGGGAGGTACCTGGAGGGCATATCCCGGTTCACACTGGAAAGAGACCACATCATTCACCAGGTAGCGCTCGCCAGTCTTCACCCCATTACTGGGCACAGCAGGTTCTGGACAACTGCTCAGGCCCACCGCTAGAGAAGATAGAGACAGAAGGAAAGGAGATTGGACAGGCCGGGCAGGTCAGTGCAATGTAGGCTGAGGGTGATGCTGGCAGCAGGGAGGGGAAGGTGCCTCCAAATTGTGCTCTCTCTCCTCTCGGCCTCTAGGCTAGTGCTTCCCAACCCTCTTCACCTCACAGCGCACAGGGAGAATCAGACTATTTATATGGTGCAGAGGTTCAACAGACCAAAGCTCCTTGGGGCAGGCAAGGATCATCCGGGAACTCTGGCTGCCTGCCTGCCCCCTGGGCTCAGCGAAGGACTTTGGAGCAGGGGAGGAGGGAGATTCCCTGGCCCTGACTCTAAGCCCCCAGACCCCTCGCATGAGCTCCTCCTACATCACTCTCTCCTCCAATCCCAACTGCCCTCCATTTCCCTTGCCTCAGAAGACAATTCCTGTGGGCTAAGAAACTTGGAGAGAGGTGAATGAAAGGCAAGAAGGAAGGACAGCAGTTATCAGAGAGGGGCATCTCAGAGATGCTCAGGGGCCCAGAAAGTCCCACTTTCTGGGACAGGCTGTCCAGATGAGACTCTCTACTGCCTATTTCTCTTGTTGTGTTTTTAAGGTCAGGCTGGCTCCTTTCTGGGAGCAATACTGGGGGCTCCTCACACTAAGCCTCTCATGGCCAGCTCTGGCCCTCACTCACCACCGGACCCCCAACAGCCTCCCAGCTCTGGCCCTCACTCACTGTTGGACACCCAACAGCCTGCCTCTCATCCCCTGCCCTGAGCCACTGCTGTTCCAGCCCATCCTGCACCCACAGGCAATTCACCTTTCTTAATATCGCTCCTTGAATCATGAGACTCTCTCACTCAGCAATTTGAAGGGGGTCCCCATTGCCTGTTTTGTGGGATCTCACCTTCTCCTCCTGACATTTTAGAACCTTCACGATCTTGGCCTGGTCCCTTTTCAAGATCTCCTCAAACGCTCCTTCACTCTCCTTTCTTGACTTTTCTAATCCAACCCACATCCGTTTAGTCCTTGTCACACACCTAGCCTTGCACTCAGTGCTTTGCCAGGGCATCTGTCTTAACCTTCCTCCTGCTCCTCCTCCCCCCACCCACCCACACCATCATCACTGGAGCTGCACTTGCTGAGCACTCCCCTGGGCAACGCTGGGGCAGGTGCGTCACACACATCATCTCGCCTCCTTGAAGCAGGTCTCAACATCCCATCCCACAGGTGAGGACACAGGCCCGGAGGCCTGGAGACGTGCCCTTAGTAAGCCACTGAGCTGGGATCCAAATCAAGCCTAGTCTGACTCCAGGTCTACCCAAGTGGAGGCCAAACCCTGAGGTCATATGAGCTCAGGTCTGACCCCAGCCCTGTTCTCCCCACCTCCCCTCCTGAAATCATCTTGATCCACTTTGAATCCCTTCCTGGCTGATGCCCACAGCAAATGGGAGCATAGCATCTCCTAACTGTGGGCTTTATATCTCTCCTGTGCCCCACAGGAGCCCATCTGTAGGTGCAGCGCCTAAGATGCACTAAATAAGCCCCTGTGTATTGACGGACAGGACTTGGAGTGTGCTTCTCCACGGATGAGGCAAACGGGTAGCTGTAAACTGAGTTCTCTGCCACCTCCAAAGTGGTCTTCCTTCACCAAGGGTGGTGGGAAGGAGAGGAGGGCCTATCGGCTAACAGACTTTGTGGTTGGGTCTGACCACAGTGTGTGGTTGGGTCTGGTACCTGCATAGCCCAGAGAGTTATGGAGAGGGCAGCCTCAGCCCTCCTATTAGATTCCTGGTAGATACCTTCCGATAGATAGCTCTCCTGGTAGATCCCGGATCCCTTGGGAGATACAGGCTCCCTGGGAAACCCACATGTATGCAGTGCCTGCAGGGATCCAGGCGCTGGTGGAAAGGAATGGGAAGGACTGGCCAGCCTAGGCCGCCAACCACCAGCCTCATCTCCTTGAGCAGCTAACGAACCCTCATTCCACATTCAGAGCTGAGAGTCTACATGTGCATGAGATAACTCCACCTGCTCCTTTCTTTCCTTCTGAGGGAAATTTACATATAATGAAATGCACAAATCCTAAGCTACATTTGCAGAGTTTTGACAAATGCATATACCTGTATAACCCAAACCTCTATCAAAACTACACAACATTGCTGTCACTCCGGAAAGTTCCCTCATGCCCTTCCCAGGCAATTCCTGTCCTACGTGAGCTTTTAAGAAGTGAACGTGATACCTGGAAATGAAAAACTGTTTGGGCTATGTCCACAAATCTCAGCAGCTGGGACAAAAGACCCCAAGGAGGGGATTAAAGCAATTATCAAACTGAATTTGAAATAATTCATCTTGGCTGTCATCTTGTCTCTTTCTCCCCACTCCTCCCTGCACTCCAAGTAGAATGCAACTTGGTATTTAGTGGGGTGATCACAAGTTAGTAACCCGAGACCTACTTACTGGAAAGATAGTGATAGAAGGAGAAGGAAGGGCAGAGAGAAAACAAGAGAAAGCAAGAGCAAAAGAGTGTGGTGGGAGAAAAAATGGAATGGGGAGAGAAGGGAGGCCAGAGAAAGACAGAAGGAGGGAGACAGAGAAAGTCTGTTCTAATTTCTCGTATGTTGCACAGCTTGATTTTATTTAAGCCATGCTTACAACAAAGGAAGATTTTTTTTTATCATATGCAATTTATTACTTTTGAAAGCATATTGTTCCATTTCCATTTCAATTAAATAAACATTAAATATGAGTCATAGCCGTAGATAGGACTTTTCAGTCCCCTTCAAAACCATTTGCCTCTGCAAAAGCAGTTAATTCTCCTTTTCTGTGCTCTCTTTGTAGATTATCTACAAAACAAAAATATACTGCAGGGTCTTGGCTCCTAGGAATTTCAGTCTCCAAATACTAATGAGGTCCTCTGTTTTCTCCTAGCTCTTCCCACCACGCGAGGACAGTGCATGATGAACAGCAGCTACTGAGAAAAGTACCGGTTCTCATGAACAACAACAACAACAAAACTGAGAAGAGGTAAATCTTTCCTGGGAATGAGGCAGTAGAATGACAAAGAGATCTAAGAAGAAAGTATTCTTTGGCAAAAGAGAGAAAAGAGAAGATTCTAGGGAACATTTAAAGACAAATTAAAATATTGGATAAGGAAACAAAATTAGAGAGAACAGGAAAAAAAGGGTAATAGGAAAAATGTGAATTACTCAAGAAACCTGGAATACTTAACTCCACCAGGTGAATGAAGACTTAGAGGTCTGCGAGGAAGGTCTCAGAGGTCCCTGTCTTATTCTCTACTCCTCAGAGTCTTTGCCTCAAGCTGTCCCGGATCTTTCCTACTAGGTGTACACTTCAGTTTTTTCAGGTGACCAGCATCCTGGGATCCAGCCAATCCTCTCCCAACCACCTGGATAAAGCTCATTGGAGACCAGCTGGGCATCTGCATAACATCCAATGCTGATCCTATCAAGCCTCTAGCACCAACGGGGGCTTCCATCTGCACAGGCCCATGCTGTCAAAGATGGTCAAGCCAATCACGCCTTCCCCCATTTCCAAAGACAATTGCATCACAGAACCAGGGGTTGGAGAGGCTAGTTTTTAAGAACGGAGGAGGAGAGCACCTCTATTTTCTTATATCCCAAATTATATACTGGGCCCTATGCCAATGTCCAGGCCCCCTTCCCATTCCTGGTGTGGACACAGAGGAAGCACACAGGTTTTTGAGTAACACACACTTGGGTGAGAATCCTGGCCCCTCCACTTGCTGACTGTGCAGTCTTGAGGAGGTTTCAGACCTTCTCTGAGCTTTAGTGTCCACTTCTAGCTCTGCGGTAAGGCTTAAGTGGGATGGAAAAAAAGCAGCCCTTGTAGAACCCCTGCTCATCGAGGGTACTTGGTACCTGTCAGTTCCCATCCTGAACCCTGAACACAGCTGAGACTCTGGATACTCACTTTTGTACTCCAAGTGGAAGCCGGCTGCCGACACACTGATATCTGAGTAGAAATGAAGATAGAGCTGGTTGGAGGTGCTGTTCAGCAGGGCAGGCACGGTTGTTCCTGCAAAGAGACAGGGGCCATTCAGCCTTCGTGTCCCTGGCTCCCAAGCTCCTCCCCTTTTCTCTTGCTCTTGTTATCTGTTGACATTCTGCTCCCAAGGCCCCAAATATCAAACTGACTAAATGACAAAGTAGCACCCCTCAGAGTGCTGGGTCTCCAAATGGCCAAGGGAAGGGAGACCTCCAACAAATTCCTGCAAAATGAGCAGTGGCAGAGCCACATGCTAGCAAGTAGCTGAGTTCCCCAGCTGGCCTATGAGTTTGGTTCCCTTCCAGTCATCTTCAAAATGACTCTGACATGTATAATTATCTGGGCAATCCAAGCAGTGTAGACAGTTTATCTGGAGCACATGACTTCTTTTTATATTTTGGCTACATGGAGTTCTGGGGCCTAAAAGATCCAGAAAATTGCCCTGGTCATTGAGCAGAAGCATACACCACACTCAGTTAGAAATCCACCACTGGAATGGAAAACAGTGCAGCCACTTTGGAAAACAGTTTGTCAGTTCCTCAAAAAAGTTAAATATAGAGTTACCATATGATCCAGGAATTCCACTCCTAGGTATATACCTAAGAGAACTGAAAACATACATCCCCATAGAAACTTGTACGTGAATGTTCATAGTCACATTATTCATAATTAGCCAATACGTGGAAACAACCAAGTGTCCATCAACCGATGAATGGATGAAGGAAATGTGGTCCATCCGTAGGATGAAGCGTTAATACACACTACAACATGGGACCCTTGAAAACATTATGCTGAGTGAAAGAAGCCAGACACAGAAGGTCACATATTGTAGGATTCCATTTGTATGAAATGTTTGGCACAAGCAAATCCATAGAGATGGAAAGTGGGTTAGGGGATGGACGTGGCAGTGATGAGGAATGAGTGCAAATGGGTACCTGGTTTCTTTTGGGGGTGATGAAAATGTTCTGGGATTAGATAGTGGTGATGGTTATAGAACCTTGTGAATATACTACAACCCACTGAATTGTACACTTTGAAGTGGTGAATTTCATAGTTATGTGAATTATATCTCAATAATAGTAATAATAAAAAGTCCACTCCTGCCCTCCGAGTTGAGGCCCTGGACGCCCCACCTCACCTGAGAAACTCCCCAGCATGGTTACAGTGTTGTCCGCACCGTCAAACACTTCCAGGGAGTCCCAGTTCTGCTCCGTGACAAAACTGATGACTTGAATCTGGGAAGGCAAGAGATTGAATTGTTGGTTAGGCAGCTGGCATCTCTCCCTCCCTCCCTTCCCTCTCCTTCCTTCACATAATTAATTCAATTGTTGAGCACCTGCTCTGGGCCTGACACTGTGCTAGGCCCTTCCGATGAAACTAAGTCCCTCGGGCAGTCCCTATCTGTGAGGACCTCATTGTCCAGTGGGGGAGACACGTGTAAAATGAATGAATATAAGACAGTGGGGTACTCTGTAAGGCAGAGAATGGGGAAAGGAAATTCCAGGAAGTGGGACTACTTCAGTCCAACTGTCCTCCTCATCTCCCGAACATTCCTTGGGTTTCCCCACTTTCCTGTCTCAGTCGCATCAGACATCCTGCAGCAACGAGCCAGTAACCCACTCCTGGCTGGACCTGTCCTCCTTGAGTTCCTGCTTGCTGCTTCTCTGTTGGCCTGGCGGGCTGCGGACCCTCTTCCATGCCACCCCGCCAGTTCTGGGGCCTTCCCCACTTGGCTCTGACTGCTGGGCCCCAGTTATGGCCCCAGTGGCTACTGTATGACTACAGTCCAGGCTGCAGGTGTGACACTCGAGGTGTGTGCCTGGTGCCTCTTCATGCTGCATCTGTGCTTGAGGGTTCGCGCCTTCCCCCCACCTGCAATATCCCTCTTCTATCCCCCTCAATCTTGAGGAAAGAACCCTTCAAGCCATTCGAAAAACATCTCCTATGAATCCTCCCCAGTCTTCATAGTCCAGCTCCAGGCTCACTTCCTCCTTCTGGCCTTCCCTGATGGCCTGAGCCAGTGCCCACTCCTCCTCCTTCCTGAGTTACCCAGCTCTCTCCTCACGCCCCTGAAGCTCCTAGGCCACTAAGCTTCTGGGTTTTTCTGTGTGGTGCACACCTCTACACTTGGACTGAGGGGCAGGGACAGGGCTGATGTGTCTCCTCCCACCCGCCCACCTGACCCAGGCATCTCCTCGCTCCTACCTGGATGCCAGCGCCTTCGGGGACCATGATCTTCCACACACAGTTGAGGCTGTTGAGGTAGGGCTCCGGGAAGCCGGGGGACAGGATGGTGCCCCTGCGCTCTGTGAGGTTGCCTCCACACGGCACTGGGAGCAGGCAGCTCTTGTCAGAGGCTCCTCCCACTTATGTTTGTGGGTCCTCCATAGGAACCCCCACAACAGACCCCTCCCAGGGGCCCCAGACTGCTCATGACCCCTCCCTCTGCTGGCTTCTCCCACAGGGGCCCAGTCCCTCCTCCTCTCATGACTCCTCTCCACACAGCCCTCCTCAGGGACCTGGACCTGCGCTCCTCCCTTCACACACCTCCCTCCCCTAGCAACCCCAGCTCCTCCTCCTTGCTGTCTTCACACCCAGCCCACAGGACTAGGGATCTGGCTGTGACGGGACACCCTACATAAGTTATGCTGGTGTGCAGGGGCTGCTGCGTCTCTTGGGGCAGCTTCTGGGTCTTGCCGTCTCCCCCAGGGAGAAAGGGCTGTCTGCTGGCCACCCCCTCCCCAAGTCCCGATTGTCCAGGTACTCACCCACACATGTAGGTGCTGAGACATTCCACTGGGCCAAGGCCCCAGGAACAGGGAGGCACTCGATTTCTGGGGACCCCTGCAGGGCATAGCCGGAGTTGCATTCGAAGCGGACGATGGCCCCCACCGAGAAGTCACTGCCCAGCCTCTTGCCGTAGCGGGGTTCTGGCACAGAGCTGCACTGCGTGGCACTGGTTCGCGGCACCGCTGCAGGGGACAAGGGCACTGAGGGGTAGGCCTTACCCTGCTAGAAACTGGCCTGGGGATGGACACACAACAAGACTGAAACTGAGAGAGTCTGGGTGGGACCCCGAGAGGCTCTGGGCGCTTTCCCTTAGGGGAGAGGTGGGGGCTTTCTAAGATGATGTCCATCTTACTGAAATATACTTGAACATACAATGTTGCAGCACAGCTTCTGGAAACCATGGGAGGCAGTGTGAGCCCCCAGGGTCAGACTTCAGGCCTGGTTGTGTTTTTTGCCTTCCCAATGATGCCCCTTGCCCAGGAGGGTCCCACATCCCTAACAGGGAGAATGGCCCTTCCTCCTCCACTTTCGGTGCCTTCACCCTGACTTGGGCCTCTTCTTCCCATGTGCCTTAAGGCCCTGCCCAAGGCCCTGCTCTCCATGACCTAGATCTTCTCTCCCCCGCCCATGATGGCAGATAGAACCCAGGCCTCAGGGGATGGTATCCTCATGGCAGGATTGCCCCTGCACAGGGAATTGCAGCTCATCCTGGGCAGTGGAGTGAAGAGGATCATGCTTAGAATGGGCCTAGAATAGTGGACGTTCTCCTGGTCAGGAGCGGTTGGGGCCTGCAAGTGAAAGCCAGGGCGCCCCCAGACTGCCTTTCAAGGCCAGTAAGGAAGGGAGTGAACACTGATGACCTGCTTGGTGCCAATGACTTTGTGATCTCTCTTTCAATCCTATCAGTGAGGTAACATTATTACCCTTCTTTTATAGATGAACAAACTGGGGATCCAAAAGGGGGAGTAGTTGGTGCCCAGTTAGAAAGTGGCAGAGCTGGGATTTAAATCCATGTCCATCTCACTTCCAAGGCTGTGTTTTTCCCCACCTTCACTGGGCCTTGCAAACAAAACCAAGCTCCATGGGAGAGAGTCTAGGGAAAAGGCCTGGGTGGGTCTTCCCAGTGCCATTGGGGCGGTACTAGACAATGGGGGAGTGAGGGGGAAATTAGCTTCCCGTGTCGGATTTCACCCCTCATTCAACATGGAGTTTGGTCCAAGAATTGTCTGTTGGGTGAATGAATGTATAAAATTCAACTGAATTTCAAGGAACTGCCCCACAAACCAGTAACTGCCTCCAAACACCCTAAGAATGAGGCTCAGACTAGGGGTCAAAGGTCCCTGTTCCTTTGGTCACTGAGAAACTGAAGAACGGAGACTGTCTTCACACCTCCCACGCCCACCACCTGCATACCTTGGTAGACAAAGTGGAAGCCTCTGGCTGGTGCTTGGCCTTTGGCACTGAACTTAATGAGAACTTGATTGGAGGTGGCCAAGGGCAGCGATTCTCCTGCCGAGATAAGGGGCGAGGAGGAGAGGAAGACAGTGAGTCCACCAGTAGGGCCCAGCAGATAAAATCTTGGTCAGGGAGGAGGGGCTGCCCACACCACTCACAGTAATTCCTTCCACATCCCAGGTCTTCCTGAAATGAAACCTCACATTTTTACTGCACTTTACAGTTTAGAGTTTACAGACGGCTTTTGCATCTGTGGTCTCATTTTGATCCATGGTCGATGGGAGGTTGGCATGACAAGAGTTCAGTATTCCCATTAATAGATCAAGAAAGAGAGGTTCAGAATGATCAAATAACCTGCCTGGAGAGGAGAAAGCTTCTTAAGATGTGTTGATCCACAGGGATAGGGAGAATGGCCATTACCAAACCGAGTGGTGGTTTACTTGGAAAACTGACATCAATCTGATAAAAAAAAAATGGGGCCAGCTTCTGGGGAGGAGAGTGATGTGATCACCTGAGAGTGACTGGCCTTTCCCAGATCCCCTGTGAAATGATCGATAATCAGAGCGATCATATAATTTATTGTCCATACTAGGACACTTTTGAGGGTGAAAGGGCATGCTGTTAATAATTATGCTGGGACAACCAAGTGAAAGCTGGGACTGTCCCAGGCAAAGTAGGACATATTGTCACCCAAAGAATAACACCCAAATTGGGGAAACCTGCCTGGGCACAGGAAGCTAGGGGAGCCCAACCGCCTTTCTATCAGAAGAAAAGGTCTATCTTCTGTTTGATGTGGTGCAGATGGATGAGAGTAAAGGCAGCACCAACTGGACCTGCAGCTGTGAACACAGTCCCACTCATCATCACTGTCCTGTGGAAGCTAGGGGAATATGGGGTGGCAGGCAGTGGCATGGCCTCTCTGCATGCTGCCCCTCTGCAGTCTTAGGGCCTCTAAAATGGCTGCTGACCCCACCATCAGAAGAGAAGGAGAGGTTACAGAAAGCCAGGCTACATCTTCACTGCAGTGAGGGCTGGAGTTGGAACCAGTTAAGGAGCCACTGGCAGGCACATCTGGGGTCCATCAGTGCTTCCAGAAAGTCCATGTGATGCTACTGGTCATGGGGAATGAAGAGTCTTTTGCATAACACACTTGGATTTACATGTCACCCAGATGGCTGAGCCTACAAGTCATGGCCCCAGCTAACTTTTGGCTACCAAAGCAAAAACACATTCATGAAGACAAAGCCTCTATTGATTATGACTGCCATCTCTAGCTGCTCTTCTCAACGGATGAGAGAAAAACAAAACTCAACTTTTCCATCCTCCTATCATCTGGCCTGACACACGTGGAGCAGAATCCCCATAATCTCTCACAGAACCCATTTTGACTTCCAGTCCTCAACATATGCAGCCCTTTCTCTCCATGGATAAGCGCATCATAAAACCACAGGACATAAGAAAAGATTCTAAAGTTTTAAGAGAAGAGACTACTCTGAGAAATCAAAGCAAATATTTTAATGTGAACTGCAACAAAGAACAGGCAAAAATCTCAGAAGATTTTCAACCGTGGCTGTCACAAGATTAAATCTAGCATTGCATCTGTGAAATCAGAGGAGGAAGACGTGCCAAAGGAAAGATCTGAGATCAATAAAGGCTACAAAGAGATGAGAAACACTAATACATGGCAGCTGGAATCTGCAGAAATTGAACAGCGAAGTGGAGATTAAATTTGGGAAATTCTCCCAGAATCTACAGAAAAAAGGATAAAGAGATTAAAATAATGAGAGAAATGACAAGCGACATGGAAGAGAGATGAAAAAAATCCAATAGGCATATATTAGGAACTCTAGAGAGAGAGAAGACAAGAGAAATTAAAGAGGAAAAAGTAATTTAAGAAAGCAGGCAACTTTCCTAAGCTTAAGAAAGACTTGAGGTTCAGATTGAAATCGTTTGTAAAGTGCCAGATCTAATTAATGAAAAGAGATTTCCACTGCAACACATCCTAGTGGACTTTTTAATTTTAAAAATAAAGAAAAATGAGAAATGAAAGGCATTTAGAGAGAAAAGCATGGGTAACATACAAGCATAAAGAATCAGGTTGAACTCCGCCTCGTCTGTAATATTAACTCTTGGAACAGAATGGAACCATTGCTGCGGTTTTGAAAGAAAAAGTTTGTGATTTATAATCTGATTTACAATCAAGTTATCGTTTATATGACACGTCAAAGGAAATGCATTCACATACATGCAAGGTGACAGAGCATACTGCAGTTACGAGCCTGACTGAAAAAAATGAACAAAAGTAGGGAAATCAAAAACTATCAGATAAAGATAACCAGGAAAATATAGTTAAACTCAAATAATTATTGTTAATGAGGTAGCAAAACTAAATGCAAATGTAAAAACTTATTCTTTGGGAAGAAGTCCATAATTTAAAAATAATTGCTAATAATGTTAATATAAAAGTCCAAATATATTAAAAAAACTTGGAAATTAGAGGTGGGTCAGATATGAATAGAAAAGTGAGGAAGCAAAAACAAACGAAAATCCAGAAAGAACAAAACAAGATGACAGACAGCAGACCAAAGGTTTCACTTGTAAAATGAGTCAACTTCCTCTTAAAAGAAAAAGACTCTCAGAGGAAACGAGGAAAGCTATATCAGGCAAACACAGATACAAAAATTCTTAGAAACACAAGAAGGCAACCAAATGCCACAATTGTAGTGGGAGATATTTTAACACAACATTCTCAATCATTGATACGTCAAATTGGAAAACAAAAGGAAGGTTGTTGATAGTGGTCCTCAAGTTTATTTTTTTGCCCCTTAACACATCTCAGGGACAGGGACACACTTCACTTCCATCGGGACCAGTGGCTCGTCATCAGTGTTTCTCCAAATGAAGAATAAGAGATGATCCCAGAATATCAATTGATATTCATAGGTCCTATACCTATATCTATCTGTCTCTCTGTCTGTCTGTCTATCCGTCTATCTATCATCTACCCTTATTTCTATTGGTCCTATACATCTGTATCTACACCTATATCTATATTAGTACTTACATCTACAGGTCCTAAATGTCTCTACCAGTACATATACTTCTAAATCTACAGCTAAACTTACACCTACTCTCTGTCTTTCTATCTATCTATCTATCTATCTTCAAAATACGGAGATTTTGAAAAAGCATCCCACCCCAAGAGATCCTGACTTATGTGGTTATATGTGGGGTGGTGGTATCAAAAAGTCATTTTGTCGAGAACCACTGAACAATGGATTTAAATAATAAAATGGAGTAAGGCTGATCTAATGGCTATCGCAAAGCTCGTTTAATCCTAACGATAACTCTAGGATGTAGAGCTTCTACTCTGCATTTTACAGATGAGGAAATTGAAGCTCAGGGTGGCCAAGTGTTGTGTCCACAGGCGCCTAGCAAGGGGGAGAGCGTAGACCAGGCAATGAAACTGCGGGGCCTGAGCTCGGCCCTTCTCTCCATACGACCACTTAACCCTACAGACAACACACATTCTTCTCAGATACTTAGGGAATTAAAAAACAAGTCCTCAGCTACTGAGAGCACCTCATTTAATCCCCAAAGTAAAAATGGGACAGGCGACATTCTCTAACCACATGGCAATAAAAATAGAAATTAACACAAACATTTAAATGTAACAAGAACAAGATCCAGGTTCTTGAGGGAAAAGAAGAGATTCTTAAACAACTGGGGCAAAAAGAGTAAAACACGATCATGGATTATTTAGAAAGTCATGATGACGAAAATAGTACATATCAAAATTTATGGCGTGAAGCCAAATCTATGCTTACGAGGTGAATTTATCGCTGTAAACATGCTCTTTATTATAGAGGGAAATAAGGAACAAAGCTCTTGGTTTAAGAAGTTAGAACAAGAACAACAAAATAATCTGAAGGAAAAAAGGGAGAGAGACATTATGAAATAAGGGCAGAAGTTAATTAATTAGAAAATAATAACAAATTCCACAGAAGAATTGATAAGTAGAAGCAGTAAAAAGCAAAACATAGCACACCACACAAAACCTCTGGTCCAGCGGATTAAAATGGGGAGCTATGAATATAGCATTCAGCATCGTAAAGGCAGGGAATACAACCACAATAGAAAGGAGATTAAATATCATCATAGCATATTATATGAGCCATGTTGCCAAATTTAAACTAATTATGGGGCCGGCCTGGTGGCGCAGCAGTTAAGTGCACACGCTCTCTTGTGGCCGCCCGAGGTTCGCGGGTTCAGATCCTGGGTGCGCACTGACGCACTGCTTGTCGAGCCATGCTGTGGCGGCGTCCCATATAAAGTAGAGGAAGATGGGCATGGATGTTAGCCCAGGGCCAATGTTCCTCAGCAAAGAGAGGAGGATTGGCATCGGATGTTAGTTCAGGGCTGATCTTCCTCACAAAATAATAATAATAATAATTATGAAACGGATTCTTTACTAAAATATAAAACATCAGCATTGACGATAAAGTAACATACCTCAACAGATCAATAACCACGAAAGAAAATAAAAAAAAAAACCACTGAAAAGGAAGAGATAAAATAATGAGACAAATTTATCTGTAGATGATATCGCTTTTTGCCTAAAGGACCCAGGAGAATCAGCTGGCAGTGTTATCATTATTATGGAGGGTTCAATGGCTTTACAAAATGAATATACCCCGAACACCAGTCTTCTAATATACTAGCAAAGACTGGTTAGAATCTATGATGAGGGGAGGAGACCCATTTACAGCAGCAACAAAAACAACAAAAATTGCCATGAAATATCTAAGAATAAAGTTAACAAAAAACGAATACTGCCTAAATGAAAATGATAGAATCTTCCCAAAGGTTACAAAAGATAAATAAATAAATAGACATACCATGTTCCTGAATGGGAAGAGGAGTTACAATGGTAAAGATTGAGTTCTCCCCAGTTAATCTATAAGCTTAATGGAATTCTAACGAAAATTCTAATGCAATTTTTTTTAACTTGATAACATATGTGTTTCTAAAATGTATTTGGAGGGAAAAGTAAGCTAGAATAGCCAAAAAAATTAAAAATTCAAAACAAAGAATGACTATGGGGACTTATCATACCATACGTTTAAAATTATTATAATATTAAACATTATTATAACGTTACACTAATTAAAGCTTTTTGATACTGTTGCAAGAATAAACAGACACTTAGAGGAAATAGATAAAAAGTCTAGAAACATACCCTTAACTTCATAAAAATTTAACATATGTAAATCTGGCATTTTGAAAATTCTGTTAGGACAAATGATTAACTAAATATGGAAGAATATAGTTAGATTTCCTATATCAAATAATAAATCAAAATAAATTCCAAAAGTATTAAAGCAAAACAATGAAACTAAAAAGAAGTAAAAGAAAACACAGGGGAATATTTATCTCATCAGTGTAAATGTAAAGGAGAACACTATACAAGAAAACATTGATAGAGTTGATATCATGGGAAATTTAAATTTTCTGACACTAAAACACACCCTGAAGAAGATTAAATGGCAAATGATAAACTGTAGGGGAAGTCTGTTTATAGCATATAATATAGACAAGAGGTTTTTATAGTATATAATATATGTAGCTTATAATAATATGGAGCTCTACTAAATAAATAAGGAAATAAATGCTAACAGAAAAATCAATACTAATTCACAAGTAAATTCACAAATAAAACATGCATGGGCCAAGAACTACATTATAAAAAGGTTAACCTAACTAGTAATAAAAAAACAGCAAATTAAAAAATGAGATGCCATTTTCACTTTTCAAACTGATGATGCTTATGTTTTTTTAATTACCTAGTTTTTGTGAGAATAAAACATGCCCTCTTATTCATTGTTGTTGAACACAGTGGCAAGAACTTTCCAGAGCGATATTTGACAATCTGCATAAAAAACCTTAAGGATCTCACATATACTTTAACCTGGCAATTCTACTTCTAGATATTTTAAGGTAATAGCCAGAGATGTGTATAAAGACATATGTCTAATACATTGAATTACTTACTGTTCATCTGAATGAAAAATCAGAAACAATCTAAATGTTCAATAATAGGGAATTCATTACATAAATTTTAAGTAACTATATGATAGACCATTATGCAGCATTAAAACATCCTATTATAGAAGAAAACAATGACGAAGAAACGCTCATAATGAATATATCAATAAAAATATGTATATTGTTTTGTTCAATAAAATATGTAAAAGATTAAGTCTAAGTAGATATAAAGACTGGAAGGAAATGCACTCCATCTTTTGAGTGGTTCTTTCTGGGGGGGTTTTATTTTAATTCTCTATACAATTATTTTTTCTTGCCTCTAAGTTTCTACAATGAAAATGCAATACGTTTGTAATTGGAAAAACATGTTGGGTCTAAATATAAGCCAACAGAGGAATGCTATACCACTCGGGGGCGGTGTAGACACAGCTTGGGGGGAGACTAGCTTGTGAAGCCCCCTTCTACCTAGGGGTTGCCAGGAGCTGACTGTCGTGTTGTAGAGACAATACTAGGGCATGACAAACACAAAGCTGTGTGGTTCCACCTATAGCCATGCTTACAGGGCCTCTTTCCTTTCAGCTGGCTCGTGATGCCCCAGCCCACTGCCATCCCCAATGCTGGCCCAGCCCTGGGTACCTGTGTGGGAGCCCGAAAGGGAGCTGAGGAGCCGGGAGTGCTGGCTGTGGCCATCATGCACCTCCACCACGTCGTTGAGGGCCGTGTGGAAGAAAGCGAACTGTCCAAACACCACTGCGGAGGAGACATGGTATGGAGATCTCAGTGCAGAAGACTGGGAGGCCATGTTGGGGGCAAGGACTGGAGGTCTGGGGTCCCAGGCCAGGAGGAACCTCAGAGGAAGTTGTTGGTTCATGGGGATAACTGCTTGCTGAGCCTTTCTACTGGCTGATTAGCACATTGGCCAGACATCAGGCACAGGGTCGCTGGGATCTGGGAAAGGCTATCTGGCATTTTCCCAAATGGGGCAAGATGACATTGAGGACTGCACCCAATGGTCAGGCTGATGAAGGTGGCACTGAGCTAATCTTATTCCTTTCCTGCAGCAGCTACTCAAGGATGTAAAAGGGCTTTCGGCAACACCCCCCATTTCCCATGTGATCTCAGGACCCTGTATTCTTCTTTTTCTTCAAAGATCCAGCCGATGAGGGCAGCCCCTGGATACAAGATCCCCCACAGGTAAGAGGAATGAGGACGGCGAGTAGCAGCCTCTGTTGGGGAAGGAGAAACTGTCTATGGAATGGGCAACCATCTCTACCTCATTTCCCTCTGCAAAGCCCAGAGGGAAGGGGTAACATGACATTTGTTAAGCACCTACTCTGTGCCAGGTACCATGCTTGCCATGTACGTCGTCTTCGACCATGACTCTTCCAGACATCCATATTTTATAGACAAAGAAACTGAAGCTCAGAAGTTAAGAAAGCTTCCCAAGGCCATTCAGCTAGCTCAAGGAAGGGGGCTGAAAAGCTGGTGGACCATGGCCTTGACGAGTCCCCTGTGAGATAAGGCCCAAGGGCCCTGCCATTTGATGGCTATTCAGGCCAGCAGCTATGAATCACAGAGGATTTCCTCAGCTGTCCCCTCTCTGCCAGGCACTGCTGGAGGGGCTGGGGTCATTGACACTGCTGGGCCATGGTGGGCACAGCTCCAATTCAGCTACCTGCCGGACCCCAGTCCATGCTGCCTGCACTGGTCTACCAGTTGGCCGGGTGCATCTGCGAGCAAGAACCAGGGTAGACCTACTACTTTGGCTTAAGCCTTGAGCACACAGGAAGTTGGGTGTGTGTGTGTGTGTGTGTATGTTGTGTGTTAGGGCAGGGAAGAACTCAGGCCATGGAGTTGACTGCCTGAGAGAAAGTGTTTGCAGTGATGAGTATTGTAGCGAATGGAGGAAGAGATTCTCAGCTCTCAGCTCCTGGGCAGAGGAGGAGGAGGGAGAGGAGCAGGAGGGAGAGCACACTGCACCCTGAAAATGGGTACTGAATCACGGGTGGTGGCAGGGGCATCTCCATGCTCTTCCCCACAGAGGTGAACAGGACAGGCAGGGTCCCTGCTTTCACAGAGTGTGCATTCTAATGGGAAGAGACAGTCAAAAAAGGAAAAAAACCACTCGTAAATAGATAAACAAGATAATTTTAGATCGTGTTAAGTTCCAGGGGTTATAAAAAAATGATAGGGCAAGGGAGGCCACTTTAGACAGGAGAGCAAAGAAAGATGTATGAGAAGAGGATGTTAGAGCTGAGACCTGAGCCGGGGGACAAGTATTCCAGACCCAGAGGCAAAAATCTGTCACTAATCGCAGGGCTTAGCATCATAGCAAAGAGAAGATGCTCAGGACAAATCACTACCCTTCCTAGAACCTGCTCTCCATATGCAGGTTTCGGCTCAGTGAGACTGACCAGCCTTGGGGTTGGCTGCTTGCAAAGGTTTGAGCTCTTTATTACTAGAGGAATTCAAGCACAATCTGCAAGACCATGTATCAAGGATTCTGCGCTGGGTGGCAGACTGGATTGGACAACCTTTCAGGACGTTCCTGTGATCCTGCAGGTCAAACGCTCCTGCCCCATAAGTATGTTGGGGAGTGTGTGTACACGCATGTAAGTGTGCAGGTGCTGGGGTGGGAGTGGTGCACGATGGCTGGAGCTGTGGGTGAAGATAAGACTAGGGGTTTATAGAGGGCAGGAAACATCTCTTTCATTTCTGCAGCCCCAGTACCCAGCAGAGTGCGTGCTCCCTGATAGGTGCTTAATAAATGTTTGGTGAATGACATCAGGCCTTGTCCTGTGCTCATTCCATCCTATCTCTTGGGAATAAGCAGTCAGCTCTCTGCAGGCTGCCCTGTCCCTCTCCTAGGTGGTCAGGATATATCAATGCCCTTTGCCCCACCCAACACCAACAGTGTTTAGAAATAGCTGTTACTCCTCCTACCAAGAGGCGATCCAGGGAGAAAGTAGCCAGGCTGGTCACTGATTGCCCTGGTACAACCAACCTGGCTGCCCCTCAGAACTTCCTGAGTCCTCCACAGATGGCAGGACTCCTAACCGTCCCCACTGCCAACCAGGTGACAAGTCTGGCTTCTTTTTGCCTAGGTATCTTGGAATCTGGAGGTTTCTCTGCCTTCTGAGGGCACTGGTCTGCTCTTCAATTTTTTCTTGCTCGCCCTACCTATAGCTGCTGGACCAGGCTCCCGGTCTCAGGTGGAGTAGTGGAGCGATGTGGCTCCCAGCTCCCTTGCCTGTACTTTTAAGCCCAGCTCCATCCCACTCCTTCCCTTCCTCCTGCCACTCGGCCACCCTCCTCTGGGGTCCCAGTCAGCCAGGATCTGCAGCACCTCTATTCAGACTTGAGTTGTGCTGTACAGCCCCCGGTGCACCCTGCCTTCCCTCTGTCCTGGCTAGCTTCTCACCAACCCCATCCCCTTGGTCCCAGCTGCCTCACTAGCGCCCTTCCCCCTTCATGTGTCAGGAGTGTATTCTACAGCCCACTTCATGGCATCTGCACTCAGTTGTCCTGTATGGGAGACTGTTCTGCTCATTTCCACAATGGGAGTGGGTACAATTGAGAGTGGAACTGGGATACAACTGGGAAAAGCCTGAGGAGTTGGAAGGAGTCAGAAAACATATAAACAAAGAAACATACAAAGAAACCCATACCATAGTCCTTGGGCACGGTGACAAAATACAGGCAGATCTGTCCACTGGTGTAGTTCTGGGGGTAGTTGGGGGACAAGACCACTCCGTCTGAACCCACATACTGTCCCCCACAGGGGGCTGAAAGAGAAATGGGACAGAGGGCCAGGTGACCTTGTGGGCCCCTCACCAGCTGTCCATTCTCCGTTCTTCTCACTCCCAGCCTGAGCTCCTGGCCCTGGTGGGGCTGCCCTGAGGTGCACAGCCACTAATGTGGAGGAGGGGAGTTCTGAGGACATGGCCCTCCCTGCCCAGGGCCATCCATCTGTGGCCTGAAACCCACCCTGATGCTATCAAGGGCCCTCCCGGGACCCGTGAGTCCTTGCCCTCTAACTATTAACACTGGCATTGGTCCCTGGAGGGACAGCCTTGGGGAGCACTTTAGGAACCTCTTCTGCTTACAAGTGGGACCTAGCAATGATCTGCCGCCCCAAGGCTGATGTCTGCACCTGGGCAGTTAGTGTCTGTATGAGCAGGGAGCTAAAGCTTCCCCAGGCCAGCCCCACTGGGGGCCAGCCCACACGACCCGGCCACCTTCTGTTCCCAACCACGGTGCCAGTTCCACGAGGGGTGGACCTCAGAGCCAGCCCCTTTCACTTGAACAAAGGGGCCTCCTTGCTTTTCAACTTAGGTGGCCGCCATGCTCTTGAAGTTCTGACACTCCAGCCTATCCCTCTTGTCAGGAGCCCATGGCTAACCCAGACCCCCTCGGAGTCAGTCGACCTTCCTGACCTTAGTTTTACACATGAGACCTCTCAGTAATTTTTCCCAGGCCCACGAACAAGCCCAGGGTCACCTTTCAACTCCCTTCTCCCTGGTGTGAGCTGCTGGCATGTCTGGGGTCCACTGCTGAGGACATCTGAGTGGCGGTGGGGACACTATGTGATCTGAGAGAGATGATATACTGACAGGACTGGGCGAACCCAAGGAGCCCCCCTTTGAGGACCATGTCCTGCCTCCCCTGTCCCCTAGCTGACACTCCCTTCTGCCTCGGGCATGCCCTCACTCCCTCCTACTCCCCACCCCCGGGCTCCACCACCTGTGCACACTGGCCGGGGGTTGTTCCACACGGGCTTCCCATCAGGCCCCAGGATGCAGCTCAGGGTCGAGGAGCCCTCAACCTCATAGCCCCCATGGCAGTAGTAGGTGATGGAGGAGCCCAGCTTCAGGTCAGACCCCACCCTCGTGCCATTCTTGATGGAACCAGGATCGAAACAAGACTCCCGTGGGTTTTCTGGAAAAAAGAAAAACAAACACACACACATGCACATGTGCAGAGAGCTCATCAGTGGCCTAATTCCTTGGCGCAGCACCCATGAGGAGACCCTGACTCTAATTAGCCACAGAGTGTGTGGAATTTGGGATTGCTGGCCCTAGTCCCTTCAGGTCTGGGAACTTCTCTAAATTTGGTCATTAATCTAGGCCTGGAAGTCATTGTGGATAGTGAAATTTCCTCTCCTCTCCCCACATTCTTGCCCTGACTCACAAACGAGGGGGTCACAGTTAAAGCTTTGAGACCCTCTCTTACCCCTTAACGCATTCTCCCCAGGGCAGGTGCGCGCTGCTCTGACTGGCGGGAGCTGGCGGTCCCTGGAGCAGATCTCAGTTGCGGAGAGGGTCACTGTGGGAAAGGTCAGTGCTTAGGCACAGTCCACCCCTCTGATCATCTTTGACCGCCCATACTCAGCCTGGCAGGCCTCCTCGGTTTTCTGTCTCCATGTGGGAAGCAGGGCCCGCTTTTGGAGACTGCTTTCTCTTCTTCTCTTTCTTTTGCCTACAGCTGTGCTGCTGGCTGGGTAGGTAAAGCTGGCATCGGCTTTGTAGGCTGTCACATCCATGACTTGCAGGCGCTTCTCAGTGCGTGGGTACCAATACTTAGATTTAGGAAGGAAGTAGGAAACCCCACTTCAGCTTCCGGGATAAGTTCAGGTCTCCAATACAGTTTTCCAGGGCTTTGCAGTGGGGTATTGTGTGCTTGCTAGTTTACGAAAATAGCAGTATTTTTCCATTTGACTAGGGATGCTTCTATGTCTTCCCAATAAGGGATCCCATGGATGTGCCTAACAGGCATCCACTCTGTCCGTCTGCACTGGGTAAGAGTGAACTTGATTGCCTGAGCAATTCAGAGTCCTAGTCAGGGCCCCGGATCTCTGGAGAAGTGCACTCCACAGCCTCCCTCACCATCAGCTGAAATCCTAAGGAGCTTTTGGGCACCAACGTTCACTTTCATCCACTGCTGCCTTTTCTCATCCTCCTTGTTCTAAGACCACTGATGGTCCAAAGGCCTGTCATCAGGGCTGGGCACTGTCAGGACACAGCCAAGGATGATCAGTATAAGGAAATGCAACTGAGCATCAGTTTCCATTGGAGTCCTGGAGGCTCTGCTATGGGGACACAGTAGCAAGGTCTAGAGATAGGGGCTCACAAAAAGGTGCTGACAGCCCTTGCAGAAGGACTCAGAAATTCGAAGAGCATATTTTTAAATTTTTTTTTGCTGAGGAAGATTCACCTTGAGCTAACATCTTGCGCCAGTGTTCTTCTATTTTGTGTGTGGGTCGCCACCACAGCATGGCCACTGATGAGTGGTGTGTGTCTGTGCCTGGGAACTGAACCTGGGCTGCCGAAGCATAGCGCGCTGAACTTAACCTCTAGGCCACAGGGCCAGTAGCCCCAAAGAGCAGATTTAAGGAAGAAAGAGCCAGAATAGAAGGGGTCAGAGTTCAGAGATGAATGGCTCAGGAGGAATTTTGCTGAGGGCTGTCCTTGTCACTGGAGTACTTTTTAGGCCACCTATACAAGAGGCAGCCACTGCTTGAGGGTGTTGCTCAGTTGCCAGTCAGCCTGTTGACTGATGGGATGGGGCTCTGAGAGTCTATCATATTGCCAAGTCTAGCCAGTCTTGCACTGGAGCCCTTGTGATGGCCCTGCTCTTCATCTTTGCCCATAGCCTAGGGTGGAGCAGTCCCAGATATACTACTAAATTTAAGCTCAACTGGGGCCCTCACCTAGTGGAGGACCCCTCAGTGGTTTCCTCATGAGCCCTGTGATATGTTGCCTTTATCCTCTCATCAAATCTGTCCTTTCCCTAAGCCCAGTGGCTCTGGTCAGAATACAACTGGCCATCGGGTGACCTATATTTGAATCGCAGAGATACAGGGAACTGTCACCATGTCTCATATTTCATCTGTCCTCTTTATAAATTCAAAGTGGGTCAAATCTTTATTTGAAGTTCAGAGAAATTATGTAACTTGGAACCAAGTTGACATAGAGGCATAACTAGCTGTGGCACCCAATATCCATTTCCCCCCTTCACTCTGAAATAATGGAACCCAGATTTTATCCAGAATATTAAGGCATCCACTAAAATCTACATTTTCCAGCCACCTGGACAGCTAGATCTGGCCAAAGAGATGTAAACACCATCAGGTCAGGTGATAGCCTCCTGTCTCATTCAGAGTAAAAGCCAAAATCCTTACAGGCCTACAAGACCCTGCACATTCTTACCCCAATCCTCCCCTTTATGACCTCAACTCCTATAACTTTGCTCCAACCACACTGGCCTCTGTGCATGGAACATTTCCCTCTCCACATGGCACCCTCTCTCACCTCTCTCAGGACTTAACTCAATGTCTCCTTCTCAGTGACACATCCTTGACCAACTACTTAAAATTTCAATATTTCTCTCCCCAACACTTCCCATCACCCTTCTCAGCTTTATTTCTCAATGTTGGAATCAATACTATCTCATGTACTATATATTTACCTTATTTTTTATTATCTCCTTCCATTAGAATGTACGTTCCCCCAGGGCATTTTCTAGTTTTGTTCGCTGCTATAATCTGGTGCCTGGCACATGGTAGGCACTCAATAAATATTTCTGAAGTGTATAAATGTGGAATTTCTAGAAAGGCTGTTTAAGGGAATGTGACTCAGCTGAGAGAAATGCTTGCTGGCCATTCCTTCTTTCCTTCCTTCCTCCTTCCAACAGTCTGGAACTCAGACATGATGGTTGGAACTCCAGTCGCCATCTTGGACCCTGAGATAACTTGAGAATGGGAGCCATGTACTAGCACGGTAGACCAGAAAGACAAAAGGAGTATGGGTGGAGCCACCTCATCAGCCCTGGGTGACAATCTCCAGATTTCTTTTACAAGAAGGAGAATAAACTTCTACCTCGTATAAGCAACTGTGCTTTTGGGTCACTGTTGCACTGCCCAGATGGGAACGACTGCGCTAGAACTTTACACTATGTCAGAAAGTCCTTTCCTCCCTTCTCTGTGTGGCAAACTCCTATACTTTTTCAATGCCACCCCCTCTTGAGCAAGTTTCCTGAACTTTGCCTTCTCTCTGGCAGAATTCTGATTTTCTTTTCTTGATTATAGCATGTATGACATTATCTTGGTAGGTTGGATAAGTGTATTTCTTTCCAGTTCTGAACTCCTAGAGGACAGGGACCCATCACCTGTTCTCATAACCCCGGCAATTAGCACAGAACTTGGCACTAGGGCTGGCCCGATTTGGCACATAATACAGGCTTAATAAATCGATGTTGCATTGATTGGCTGAACATCTCAGGGCTTGGAAAATCAACAACTACATCAATGATTCCAACCACAGACGCTATTCATCATTACTCACAAGTCAGAACAAGAGCTCATCATTCCAAGCATTATCACATTAATAATAATGACAAGGATAATGGTAATGATAATGATGATAGCCCCTTATACAGGAATTTCACTTTGTAATTTTCAAAGCATTTTCCAATCTGTTATCTCACTTGTGTCTCACAAGAGCCTCTTCAGCAGGCAAGGCCAGGTACACTGCTCCTCAGGTTACAGATGAGGAATGTGGTGATCAGAGAAACTCAATGAGCTTTCCAAGCCATTCAACTATTAAGAGGCAGAATTAAGACCAAAATCAGGTCTTCAGTCTGCCAAACCAGAGCTCAGCTGTGAATTATATAAAACTAAACGACTAAAACATGATGATGATAACAATAAACAAAACCCAAGCCCTCTCAAATGGGAAAATTAAATGAACTAGCTTCTTTTTGTCCTAATAGATAAGGCCCATTTCCAAACACTGTAATAGCAAAAACCGGAAACAACAACCCAAATACCCAAGCAGTAAGGAACTGGTTAAAAAATACTGGATTAGAGCCGTCCGCTGAAACACAAGCAGCCTTTAAGAAGAGTAGCAGGAGTCTTTGAATACTGATATGGAAAAATGCCCAAGATCTGTTGTTGGGCAAAAAACAAAACATGGCAAAGAAATAAAAAAGAAAACACAACCCATATTACAGATTAGTACATATGGTGTTATCTCCATTCATATAAAACAGGGATCAGCAAACTACAGTCCACAGGCTTGCTGCCTGCTTTTGTAAATAAAGTTTTATTGGAACACCGAAACGCCCATTTGTTTACGTATTGTCTATGGCTGTTTTAGCATGACAACAGCAGAGTTGAGCAAATGCAACAGAGACCATCTGGTTTACTGAGCCTAAAATATTTACTATCTGGTCCTTTACAGAAAAAGTTTACCATCCCCTGGTACGTAATTTACATTACTTTATATTTATATAAAATATCTGGAATGAGATAACAAACCATTAATAATGGTACTTCAGGGGACGGTATATGGGAGGATGTTAAATTTTTAGAGTACATCTTATATGCTTCTGTATTGTTTGAATTTTTCCAGTAAACATGTGTTACTTCTAAAATTGGCAAAAATGAAGATATTTCCATTTTGAGCTTAAAAAGGAAGACCCATGGCAGTGGTGGGTGGTGGTAGTGGTGATGCGGGGAGCAGGTGTGGAAATCTGGTCGTAACTCCTTGGCCCACAGTGTTGCTTCCAAGGGCTTCAAAGAGAAAATCAGTACTTTTTTAGTACCTTCTGGTAAAAGTTGACTCACCTTGGCCTCTCCTGAGTTATTTCAGATTCTCTAACACATGCTTTGAACTCCTTTTCCCTCTGTCTGAAGCACTCCCCCACCCCTGCTCTTGCACAGAGGGCTTCTTCTCAATCTTTAGGTCTCTGTTTAAATGTCACCTGCTTGGCAAGGCCTTTACCTTCACAACTACCATTCTGAAGTGAGCCTCCCATTTCTCTTTCTCAGGGTAGCTTGTTCTTTCCTAACTTCTTATGCTTCTTACTTCTTGTTTGTCTACTTGTTTATTGTCTGTCTCCCTCACTCACTTTTCTGCTACCCTAGCGTAGGGACCATGACAATTTTGCTTACCACTACATCCTCCACCTCCAGCACAGGGTATGGCATGAAGTAGGAGCTCAATAAGCATTTGTTGAACGAATGAATGGTCTCTACATTCTGCATGGACGTCCTACCCTGTCCCTGCCCATGAGGAGGCCACCACACCTGCTGGAAGATGAGAATAAAGGTCCCCCCACCATTCTGCTGTTTTCCTTGGCCTGGAAAAAGACAATAAACTTCCCTGGGATTCATTTTTCATAACTGTATCCAAAAGACAGGATCCCCCTCATCCCCTGTGTATCCTTCTGGCAAGGGGTAAAGCTACGCAGGAGGGCTGAATTCAGACGAGAAGTGCCTCAGAGCGTGGTCTAGTAGAAATCCACAAGTGACATGGTTGCATTCAGAATCATCTCTTAGAAGGCCTGCCCAGAGATGCCTGAGATACGGCACCCACCTTCCGGGCCCAACTGAACAGAGGCACCTACAAACCCATTCATCTTTGCCTTATAATTAGATGGGCCTCCCAACATCTCATTGAAAGTAGAGATGTCTGTCAGTCTAGGAGGTGAGCTCCATGCAGGCTGGGACTTTGTTTTGTTCCCTGCTCTGTTCTCAGCCCCTACAACAGTGTCTGGCACATAGTGGGTGCTCACTAAATATTACTGAGTGTATAAATGAGTAAAAATGCCTTATCTGCCCTTGCCTCTTACGAAAAAGCCTAACCCCATGACATTGCTCAGTGGACCCTTGACTTAAGCCTGGTCAATCAGATGGTCCTTTGGGATTCAGAATTGGGACACAAACTGGGAAGTGATTCAAAGTTGAGAGTGAGGCAGCCATACCTGTCCTAGGAGAATGGAGAAGCAAAGACTGATCTGCAGAGAGAGGCGAATGTAGCAAATACTCAGAAAGGAGCAGCGAGGAGACCAAGTGGTCCCGGAGATGGAGGAGGCAATCTCAGCCTCCAGTTCTCCCATCCTGAGTTCAATCCCTTAGGAATTTATGCTTCCTGCCCTTGGGCTCTCGTATTCTAAAAATATTTTCCCTTCTGGTGTTAAGTTAGGGTGAGTTTTGTTATCTGTATTGTTAGAATATAGAACCCTCCTTAGCTTAAATTAGTTTCGCTGTTAGTTGTTTTCTTATAATAAAGTCTCTTTTTTGCCTCAAGTTGGTTTGAGTGAGTTTCTGTTTCTCGCATTTTAATAATAAATTACCTCCTTTTCTGCTTAAGTTGGCCTGAGTAGGTTTCTTGATTTGAAACTAGATGATCCCTGACTAAGATGCGATGAAACTCTCTCTGCTTCCCACTTGGGAAGTTGGTGGGATGTGGGGAAAGGCTCCTGGTCCACTGGCCTGCATCAGAGGAGGGGTCGACCTCAGATGGTGGTTTTCACTGGACTGAGCCCAGTTGAGTCCAGCAACATTTCTCCACGTGGCTTCCCTCACCTCCCAAAGCACTGAAGCCACAGGTCCCAGGCCCTCAGCATTAGCAGGGCCCTGGATCTCTCTAAAAGACAGGATTCTGCCTTTTCTTTTCTTTTTTTTTTTTTTTGAGGAAGATCGGCCCTGAGCTAACATCTGCCAATCCTCCTCTTTTTGCTGAGGAAGACTGGCCCTGGGCTCACATCCATGCCCATCTTCCTCCACTTTATATGGGACGCCGCCACTGCATGGCTTGACAAGCGGCACATGGTTGCACGCCCGGGATCCGAACCGGCGAACCCCGGGTCGCCACAGTGGAGTGCGCACACTTAACCGCCTGTGCCACCGATCCGGCCCCAGGATTCTGCCTTTTGATAGAAGATGGCTTCTAGATAGTTGAGGCCAATTCTTCTCTTCCTAAGGATCCAGACCTGCCTCAGTGTGCAAGTTCTCAGTGGGCTATATCTCAATCTGTGATGTTCTATGGGCTTGCAGAGCACAGAATGTTTAAATTCTTTGCCATGGCCTGGAGAAGCATATAGGACACGCATAGACACATATCACAAATACAGTCATGTGCTGCATAACGACATTTCAGTCAACGATGGACCGCATATATGACGGTGGTCCCATTAGTACCATATAGCTGAGGTGTGTTGCAGGCTATACCATCTAGGCTTGTGTAAGTAATTCTATGATGTTCACACAACAACAAAGTCACCTAATGACGCATTTCTCAGAATATACCCCTGTTGTTAAGCAACTCATGACTGTATTCATATTAAATATACTCCACACTCCTACATGTATGTGTACAAAACATCATATTCACACTTTATATCTTCCGTAAACAGAAAAGAAACTGTTCTACTGGGCTAGCTCCAGGAAGAGGGGTCCAAATCCTTCTCCCTTCTAAAGAGGAGCAGAACAAATGAAATATTCATTACACACAAAGAAAGGCAAAGGGATGGACGAGGTGGATCCAAGTATGTGCCAACTACCTACTAGCACTGGGCACTCTGCCAGGTGCTGTGTCTACTTAACAACCCTCACAACAACTCCTTCGTATGGTACTGCTGTCCCTCTGATACATGAGGAAGCGATGCTCAGAGAGGTTAAGAAACTTGTTTAAGGCCACACAGTGAATAAGCGGTGGAGGCCACCCCTATAAAGATATTGTATTTGAGGGAATATTGTCAAGGCCACGGGATTTGGTAGCAGAGGAGACCCATCCCAGGAATCCAGGGATCCTGGATCCCTGAGAGGAGGGAGAAAGAGAACATGGAGTAAGGCAGGGGGTCCCTGGGTCCCATCAAAGGGGCTCCCTGACCAGAAGCTGGGGACTGATGTTATGGGGTGTGCAATCTGAGAAGGAAGGAAGGCAGGTCCAGGCCTCACCAGGCACCTCTCACCCCAAATAGACACATTTATCTTGGTACTTGTACTGCAGAGCCTAATAAGGAGGTGGAGGGTGCATGGGTGGGCTGTGCCTCTCCTCTCCGCTTTTCCCAGTAATTGGCCTTCTTTCAGCTGCTTGGCTGGCTCCGATGGCAGCTGGGAAGGCCTAATTCCCTGGGGCTATGTTCTGGATCCGAGGACTCCTCTAGATATGGTCTTGGGCCAACAGCTAAAAGTGGAAAGGGCTTCTTTGGGAAAGAGAACCTGGAAATGTGGTTCTAGCACATGGATTCAGTGGAGAAGACCTGGGGGAGAGGTGGCCACAGCCAGGGTGCCGTGTTCCGGGTGACTGGGAAGGAAGCTGAGGGAGTTTCTACCCAGGAGCTTTCTGTATCCAAGGATGATGAAATGAAATCATCTTGTAAGAAGGCTGAAAGTGGTGACATTTGGGGTGAAATTTTGGAATCTCCACCAAGTAGAAGACGCCATGTGGGACAAGCCAGAGGCAGCTCTGGGCATTGCTGGGTTGGCTGAGGTTAAAGGATATCGCTTGTGGAGGCTCCACGTGCCATGTTTGTGCAAGTTTTTTCGTCCATGTTCAGCCACTTGGGTGTGGGTGTGACAAAGGGTGCAGCTTTGCAAGGTTTGTGCAATAGAAGGACCGGGGGCAGGAAAAATGAGCATACTGAAGAAGGAGTGATTAAAGAGACGAATAATAAAAAGCAAGATGATGATGATATGGCAGTGGGGACTGTGGTGGTGGAGCGATGTGGGTCCCAGGCTGGGTCGAAGTCACGCCTTCTGTTAGAATTCCACAATATGTGACTGTGTTAGTTCTGATATCGACATGTGGAGAAGGGTCTGGGTGCGGGGGCTCTATCAAATGGCAGGTGCCTGGAGGAAGAGACGATGGCAAAATATCCATTTCCCAGGCCAGCCCCATGAGAAACAAGACTACAAGCAAAACATTCCCTAATATATGCACCAAATATCTAGAGAACTGTATCTGACAAAGAGGAGACAATCAATAGTTATGAGGACTTCAATGCGTTGATGGGCGTAAAGTGTTTAGGACTGCCCGCACTTGGTAGACATGAAGTTAGCTGTTATTATGATCTGTTTATTTGTGAGCTCATGTGAGATATTCCCAGGAGACGCCACAAATATTTAATTAAGGGACACTTTAAAAGGTTGCTGAGCTCCTACTTTATGCAAGTGGGGGACATGAGCCAGAAACTTTTTAATTTTAACTGGTAATGTGACCCCATTTGTACACACAGGCTGATGAGGCCTGGGTGAATCTGGGTTACAGTAACAATAACAAAATCAGTCCTCTCCAGAGTATCGTAGAGTGGTTAGTACACACTGGGCATTATGCTCTTCAATATAATATGTATGTATAAAATATCTCTTAATTTTATCCTTCTGCAACATAATTATTATTACCACCGTTTTATAGATGGAGAAATGGGTTTCAAGAGATAATAACTTGCCAAACTCACAAATTAAGCAGGGAATGGAGCTAGGATTTGGATAATGGGGCCTGGGATCATTAGAGAAGAAGATAAAGTCAAAAAGAGATTAACAGAATAGGAGAAAGTAGATCGCTGGAGAGCCTGGAACTACTCTTACCACCACTGAACATGACAGAATGCTCGAGATGTGCTGGGCACCGTACCGAGGGCTTTGATGTATGGACTCACTGATCTTCACAACGTTTCTGTGAGGCAGCGATTTTTCTGCCCTCATTTTATAGATGAAGAAATGGAGGTTTCGAGAGGTTAAATAACTTGCCCAAGGTCACACAACTGTTAAGTAGTAAAGACGAGCCCTGAACCCAGTTCACCCGACAGTCTATGCTCTTGCCCAGACAGGGATGTGGCTCTTGACGTGGCCTGTATTTGTAAGTAGATTTTTATGGGAACACAACCACGCCCATTTCTTTATGTTTTGTCCTTGGCTGTTTAAGCGCTACAATAGCAGCGCTGAATAGTTGCGATAGAGACCGTACAGCTCACAAGCCTAAATTATTTACTATCTGGTCCTTTAAGAAAAAATTTGTGGACTCCCGCTTTTGACCCCTACACTATTCAGCTCACCTTAATTAATCCAAAAGTGCAATGAGAATAAAAGAATGGGACAGCTGGAGGGATGAGACAATGTGACCAGGAAGTATCAGAGGGTGTCTAGAGTATGGCCCGAGTATGGCCAAGGAATATCCTTGGGACAGAGGTTCAGGCACTGTGACCCCAGGAGTTGGATGGGCTGTCCACATGGGCATTGAATTTATCCAGGATGGTGGGAGGTTTTGGGGTAGCGAGGAAGATTGAGTCTCAGATCAGAACCCTCAGGGAGTGACCAGGAAGATATCAGCTGATAGGTGTGGGCTGAAGTTATGAAACTGAAGAACAGCTAGGGATGATCGTCACAGAAAAAGGAGAGAGGAGGAACATGATTTGGAAATAGAAAAGAGGTGCAAGAAGAATGCTGGCCCCTTTTCTCCCAGGCCTGGGGCACCTGAAGGTGAGACTACGCCACCTGGAGGGCCACAGGAAAGGCAGGCGCTCTGCAGGTGGCAGCAGTGCTAGGGTTGGTGCAGGCTCCCTGTGATCCAGGCCAATGCTCTCCTCACTAAACTACACTGTGTTCTGGCTTCTCCTCTGCCAGGTCTGGCTGGCCCCCCACTCAGTCATCTCTGCCACCAGGGCCCTTGCCTGTGCCTTACCTGTGTAATCAATGACGAAGCCAGCATTGCTCACCGATGCGTCACTGCGGAAGGCGAGGAAGAGGCTGTTGCTGCTGCTCTCAATGCGGCCTGGGAGCTGGGAGCCATAGAAACTTCCTATGAGAGGGCTGAGAGAGTTCCGTCCGTCGTAGATATGGAGGAAGTCATAGCCAGGCTCCAAGTTAAAGCTGAGGAACAAAAACACCCCGCCCCCATCCCGCTAAGGTCAAATAAAGGCTCATACTGAGGCTCAAGCAAAGGATGGGGCCTCCCAGGCAGCAAGCCCTCCACCCCACTGGTACCCAACCCCTGAGACTTGCTGGTGGGCAGGGAGAGGATGAAGCCCCAGTGACCTCCCAGGCCGGTGAGAAGACGGATAAGGTAGCCTCAGGGGCAGAGGAGCAGATTCCAGAGCCAGCGTCCAGAAAACTGGAGCTGAAAACCTAACACATTTCTTTTTTTTAAAAAAATATATTTTTATTGAAATATATTTGACATATAACATTGTGTAAATTTAAGGTGCACAACATGTTGATTGGAAACATTTATGTATTGTAGTATGATTGCCATTGTAGTGATAATTAGTACTTCTATCACGTCACATAATTATGATTTCTTTTTAGTGGTTGGAATAATTAAGAACTACTCTCTTAGCAAATTTGATGATTATAATACAATATTGTTGTCTATATTCACTATACTGTGCATAAAAGGGAAAATGAGTTACCACCTTCACACACTGAGTGGTCAGCCAGAGCAGGTCCAGGGCCCAGGTCTCTTACCTATCTCTAATGTTCTTTACACAGTGCTATTCTTCACCTCTTTTTCCAAGAGGGAAAGAGCCCCCCAGGGAGCCATTCCCAGGCAGGAAGGGGCCTGTTCCCACGGAGGACCCTAGCTTCATTCCTTTATCCCCGAGCCAGTTCTCAGCTCTCCTCAGGATCTGCGGCCACCCACTCCCGGCACCCACAGGTGTGCCTCTTTCTTAGCTATCTCGACCCTAGTGTTGGAAAAAATCCATTTTAAAAACTGCCTTAATTTAGCAAACTGAATATTAGAGTTCTTGAATGTAATTTATCCCACTGGAATGCCTCGAGTGAAAATGATGGAAAATTCCAAGGATTGGCAAGAACATGGAGCCCCTGGAGCTCTCATACCCTGCTGGGGAGTGTAAATTGGTTCAACCACTTGGGAAAACTGTTTCACAACATCTACTAATCTGAACTATGATGCAGTGATTCCACTCTTAGGTATATAGCCAACAAAGGCAACCCATACAATCAATTGTGCAAAGATGAAAACGACAGAATAAAAGTAAATGAGCTCACAAAGAACAGATTTCTGACACAAGCTCGTTCATAGCCCAGCCATGGGCTAGGAGACTCAGACACTCCATTTGGCTGGACTGAGAATGAAATGGTGGTTCTACCCTTAGCTAAGACATACGGCAGAGAGAAGGGGTCAGGACATCCCTAGGATGAAGGGGGTAGGGCTGGCAGAGAGACAGGAAGGGGGTCGGGAGGCATGGCGGATAGAGCCAGATATGCACTGGCCTCCCTCCTACACGGCACCCTCTCACACTGGTGTCAGCTGCAGGGTCACCCCACCATTGCTAGGTGGTATGGTCTTCTTGGCCCCATAATTCAGCTTTCACCCATCTGCTCTTTCAAAAGTCACCACGGAAGGGTTTTGGAGTGAGTCAGCGTGGGTCACAAATTATGGCTCCATCACTTCCTAACTGCCTTCCATCTGCCCTTGCCTTCCTTCCATCATCAGGTTTTATCCAAGCACCTTGATATGCCGGGCACTATGCCCAGGACACGGGGATATGTCAGACACCACCCCTTCTTCAAGATGGTGATGAAGCTGAAGGAAGTGACAGGTGTGAAGACAAGAATGCAAAGTCTACAGTCTGTACAGGCATATGGGAGCACAACATAAAGATCCTCTGGAAGGAGGAAATGCAGCTTTCATGGAGGCCAAGCTGGAGCCAAGTCTTGGGAGATGAAAAGACCCTCAGCAGTTGGACAAGGAAGGAAAAAGAAGTTTCTGTGAAGGGAGAAGCACAAAGTCACAAGGGCAAGAAATAGTCATGGAAGCGGCAAGTAGTTCAGTTTGGCTGGAGTTCAGAGGTTTGGATAGGGTGAGGCTAGGACTGGGTGGGAGGTGAATGGAGAGGTAGGTAGGGGCCAGATCTCTCGGAATGAAACTCAAAAGTTTGGACTTTAATTTATAGGAAAAAGGGAGTCATTATATGGCTTCAAAATAAAGGATCTATTTGTTTGTTCCTTTGTTTTTAAATCGAGGTATAATTTATACCATGAAACGATCAGCTCTGAAGTGTACCACTCTACCAGTTTTGACACATGCATATCAAGATCCAGAACGTTTCCACCATCCCCAAAAGTTCCCAGGTGCCCCTTCCCAATCAATCTTCCCCACCCCCAGAAGCTACCACTGAACTGATTTTTATCACCATAGATTAGTTTTGATTATCCTAAAATTTCATTTAAGTGGAATCATACATTATGTGCTCTTTTATGTCTGTCTTCTTTCGCTCAGCATGATCTTGTTAAGATTCATCCACGCTGCTGCGTGTGTCAGTAGTTCATTCCTTTTTATGGCTGAGGATTATATTATCATACATTAAAATGGAAAATGATGTGGTTATTTTAGCATTTTGTGTGACAAGATCACTCTGACAGCTAGCTGAAGAAGAGATTGGTATGGAAGGCAAGATGGGCAGAGGAACCAGTTAGGAGAGTACGGCAGTAATTTAGATGCGAGATAATAAGGGCTTCAACCAAGACAGTAGCTGGGAGGATGAAGAAGAAGGGGAAATATGAGGAGCATTAAGGCAGCAGAGGCTCCACGTCTGGTCAGTAACGGAAGAAGCAGTGAAGGTAGATGATGGTGCCACTTGGCAATGTTCAGAATAGAGGTCATCTGGGAGGAAAAGTAATAGGCTTAGTTTTGTATGTGTTGCATTTGAGTGCCTACAGGCACCAGACAGAGACATTCAAGCAGTTGGATATGGGAGCCTGAAACTCAGAAGAAAGGCTGAATGGGTGCAGAGGGGTCCCCAGTTTACAAGAGGAGAATGAAGGCTTCGGAGTGCACAAGCTTGTCCAGGAAGGAGATGTGGGCGAGAAGAGAAGAGGCCCATGGTAGAGCCTGGCAAAGGATGAGGAGCATGGAAAGGAAGTTGTGAAGTCACAGAAGAAGCTAGAGAACCAGAGGGGAGTAACTTCACAAAAACCAAGGGGAAAAGCAGGGTAAGGATGGAGGTGCTTCAAGATGGTGCAGTAGGATAAAACACGGAAAGTTCAATTTTGTTTGCCAACCAGGAGTTCGTTGGTGTCTTTCATCAGAAGAGTTGCCAGTGGAACTGTGGAGGCGGAAACCAGATTTCAGTGGTTTGAGAGCGAACAGGAGGTGAGGAAGGAGAGAAAAGCAGAGACAATTCTTTGGAGGAGCTTGTCTCTAAGAGGAATAAAGGAGACAGTGCAGGAGCGAGGTGGGGGGCACCTGAGAAAAACCTGAGCCTGTGCATATGTTGGGGAGTGTGGGGGAAGGAGCCAGGTGAGAACAGGAGGAGAAGACAGGGGGCAGGGGAAAAGAATCCAGCAAGGTCCTACTTTCTGAATCTCAACATCTTCAGAGGTAAAAAAAAAAAAAAAAAGGAAATAATAGCTACTTCATATATCACTATAAAGATTAAAGAAGGTCATATGGGTGAAACCACTGAGCTGGGCACATAGGGGACACTCAATTAATGCTAGTTTCTCTCCTTTTTTGGACTCTTTCACCTCCCATGAAATGGAGAACTCCACTCACAGCAGACCTGTGTGTACTCACCAAGACACCCAGGTCTGAAACCCCTGGCTGCTCTGAACCCTTCATCTCCCACCCGGGGGAAAGGTACATACGTGTTAAATACCAGGGCGATGACGTAGTCTGGTGAGACTGTCACTTTCCAGTCACACTCCTTGCCTGGCGGGTAGGGTTCTGGGTAATTTGGCGACAGGATGACTCCCGATGGTCCTGTCAGGTCTCCCCCGCAGGGAGCTGAGGAGAGAGGAAGATGAGGGTGAGACTGTCCCCTTCACCTGTCACACGGGTTCTGGTGAGCACAGCCGAGGAGGCGCTGAGTGTGATAGACCTCAGTTAAAACTTGGCTCTAGGGGCCAAGGGGAGGTTGGAGTGTAATGGGTGTGAGGTTTTACCTAGAAGTGATAGAAATGTTTTGGAACTAGATAGAAGAGGTGGTTGTATAACGTTGTGAATGTACCAAGTGCCACTGAATTGTTCATTTTTAAATGGTTAATTTTATGTTATGTTATATATGTTATATATATATGTTATTTTATGTTATGTTATATATGTTATATCACCTCAATCAATTATTAAACAACAAAAACAAAATACCTGACTCTGCCACTTCCTGGCTGCATGATCTTAGGGAATTTACTTAACTTCTCTGGACCTCAGTGTCCTTCCTCTACTGCAAAAGGAGATAATATCTCCTTCACGGGGTGGCTGTAAAGATTTTGGAGATGTCTGTTAAAGCATTTGGCATATAGTAAGTAGTCAATATATGGAAACATCACTCATCTTTTAGACATATGAAATGCCTGGTCTCCTTCCACTGCCTCACATCCCGTTTCCAGGCGAGCTCTGTGGGTATTTACCACAAGTTCCAGTGCACTCAACGTCAAGAGGAGTGGAAAACATAATCATGTTTAGCTGCCAAGCGCGGCTGGCCTCCTATGCTGCCAGTGGACTTGGCATCTGCCTGGGGCTGCAGATACCTTCCAGTTTTCCAAAAGGCCTTGTCCAAGAAAGCATGTTATGCCTCCATTGTATGGAGATATTACAAATCCCCAATTAGTCAATGGTGGTCCCCCTCCACTGAGATGACAGTCCCTTCCAGCAGGCAGGGAGGTGGAAGGTGGCCGGTGATACAGCCAGCTGCTCACCCAGAGCCCTCCTGGGCACTTCCCAGATCCTGAATCAGGCTCTCCTCCTAAATGGCTGGGTTACTGCACTATAGCGCGAGGGGGTGATACAGTGGAGCCTGGGAAGTGTACGGGGTCATTAACGGGAAAAGATGGCCGAGACTAGAAACATGGCTTGGTCTGAAAACCACAGGGCACGGTTGGCGGTTGGCAGTGGAGTAGGCAAATAGGAGCACAGAGAGCCGTTCAAGGAGACACTAGAAAATCTAAGACAGGACATGGAGGTGGGAGCCAAGAGTACATCCAAGACCAAAGTGGCTTGCCTGCTGCAGAGCTGAGCTTGACTGCCTCATGCTCTAGCTTTTACCTAGGGCGAGGCTTGAGGGGCTGGATCAACCCCCTGCAGGGGCTCTGTAAGAAATGCAAGGTCTTCAGACCAGGCCATAAAAGCCCTAACACGGCTGACATAAAATCTGAGCGGTCACGAGTAGTGTGTTGTTTTCTGTGGATAATGTCTCAAGCACCAATCTGAGTACCAGAACCATTCAAGTGGGCACCTATTAAGTGTCAGCTGTGACGGACAGCATTTTAGATACATCATCTCATTTATGTCTCATAACTCAATGAGCTATAGGTTATCCTTCCTGCCTTAGAAAGGAGGAAACTGAGGCTCGGAGAGGTTAAGTAACTCGCCCTGAGTCACTGAGACTTAAACCCACATCTGTCTGGTCCCAGAGTCCATCATTTTCCCATTCTTCTATACTACCTCCGAATCGTTGGCTGCAGTGGAGTAGAGAAGGAGTGTTCCTCCCTGCAGGACGGCAAGGGAGAAGGCCCAGTTGCAAGAGCTTCTACGAGCGAGGACAGTTCCTTGAGTCAGGTCTGCCTTGTATCTCGCTCACTTCTCCACTGAACCCTCTCTAGAAAAGATGGTTAGATGAACGGGACAGACTGGAGGCCTGGATGATTCGGAAAAAACCTTGAACTTAACAAAGCAAGACCACACCATCCAGTCCATGGATAGTGGCCCTATGCAGGCTGGCCTAGACACACAGTCTGACACAGCCAGCGAGAGTAGAAAGCCATGTCACGACGGCAGTCCCAGCTCCCTGGGGATATTCCCAAGAAGGCACAATGATGCCACCCTTCAGGCAAGGGCTGCCAGGGTCGAGCTTCCTTTGCTAGCTCAGGGGTCTCTTCCCTTAAGTTTGCCACAGACGGGGTGAGTCTGAGTGTTTCTGAAACCACCCGTTATCCTTTTGCTAACCCCCAAAGTGCTCTCAGTTTGTTTGGGTTCTAGGCGTCTGCTCTGGTACAGGTCCCTTCCAGATGGCTCCCTGGCATCAGACATTCAGGCATCTGTTTCCCACTCAGGACTCTGGCACAGGCTCCATCCCCCTCTGCCAGTAGTGCCTCAAGGCCCTGGCTGGACTCCTGGGCTGCACGACAGGAGCGCTCCTACTGTTCAGGGCTGGTTGATTGGCACAAAGGGGAAGGAAGTTCCTTTTTCCCCTTCTAGGCCTAGGCACTAGCCAGCAGGATAACCGAGTTATAGGAGACCAAATGAGGCCTTGGCAACATCCCAGCATAGCCCCATCCTAGCAGCGGGGACTCAGTGGGGGTTGAGAAGCCACGCTGGACCTAGAAGCCAAGTCTCACTTCTAATCCAGGGCTCTCGCCCTCATGCCCATGGTCATGCCCGTCCACTCCCTACTATGAGGTAGAGACAAAAGGTGGGCTCTTCCCCGCAGGCCTAGGCTTGAGTTTACAAACCACGGATGCCCAGATGGAAGTGGGAACAGGCTGCTGACCATCCCAGATGGCCAAGGAGTGGGCAGGCTGCATTGAGGGGCAAGAGTTGTGAAAAAGGCCATTGATTTTGAAGTTACACAGTCCTGGGTTCAAATTTTACCTCTGTCACCTACTGGCTGTGAGTTTGGGCAAGCTATCCCATCTCTCTGAGCCTCCATTTCCTCATCTATAAAATAAAAAAAAAGAGTAATGACGATAATGGCTTCTAATATATACTGTGTTTACTATGAACCAGGTACGGTTCTAAGTGCTTTATGGTAAAGCACTCAAAACAACCCTGTGAGGTAGGTACTATTATTTTCCCTATTTTAAGGGTAAGGAAAATGAGGCATAGAGACATTAAATAATGTGTCTAACGCCACACAGCTTGTGGTGAAGCCTGACTTGAACCCAGGTAGTTGGAGTTCAGAACCCGAGCGCTAAGCTTACCATGTGATTTCATTTGCGATAATATAGCTACAATGTCTAGCCCCGTGGTTATCATGGGGATTTGGCTCAACAAATATGTGTTTTCTTCCTTTGCTTCCTCCCCATAATGAAGGGACATCAAGGCCAGCCAGACCGGTCATGGCAGACTGCCAAGGGAGCTGAAATTAGGGGCTTGTCACTGGGATTTCCAGACGGTTTGAGAGAAGAGGCAAAGACATTCATTTTGTTGCCCGAGGAGCATTTTCCCAAGCTAAGTGCAGAAGAATGGGTAATGAAAGCCGAATTAACCTCCGCCCTGCTCGCCGCACAGTTACTGCTCTCCCCAGCTGAACACAGTGCAGCCCTCCTTCCCCACCTGGGAGTCTTGTCTCAGGACCTGCTTTTCTGTGAGCTAAGCTAAGGAATCACTGCCTTAGAGAACGCTGGGTTTGGAAGGGGCTCAGAGGTCATCTCATTCCCTTCCAGGCCTCACCAGAATTCCCTTGACCAGACGGAATTCTGGTTCAGGGAAGAGAAGTGAGTCCAAAACCTTGAAAGAAGGAAACAAAGAAGGGAAGGAAGGAATGAGAGAAATCAGTATTTCTTGAGATGAGGGTTATTTGTGTCCTCACCCCACGATGCATGAGGGAGGTATATTTACTGTCAGTCTACAGATGAGGCAACTGAGGCTCAGAGAGGCGAAGCAACTTTCCCAAGGCCGCGGAACTAGTAAACGGCAGAGCCAGGGCCTAAACCTGGATCTGCACACCTCCATATCCCAGGCTCTTTCCCACATATCCACCACGTTGTTGAGAACTCAGCTGGTTCTGGAGCCCAGGTCTCAACTTCCTGCCCGCTGTACATTCACCACGCTCCTGTCACGCACACCCAGGTGACCCTAATTACCTCTGAGAGACAGGATCTAGTGTCTCACCTTCAGTGCCAGGCCTCAGAGCATGACAACAAAGGCCAGTCCTCAGAGGCCTGGACAGCGCCTCGCACAGAGCCTGTGTGGAGAGGTGCGGGGTGGCCGGGGTGGACGCTGAGGGGTATGTCTCGGGGAGTCCCTGGGGCCCCCTCCAGCACAGGGGTCAGTGTGGGAGGCGGGAAAATGACAGGCTTTGCATTCAGACTGATGTGGGTGTGAATCTTGGCTTTGCCATAACCTAGCTCTGGATTTGGGGCAAGATACCCAAATCTGTCTAAGTTTCAGTTTCCTCCACTGTAAAGTTAGGGAGTGGTGCTCGCTTGAGAGAGCCGTAGGGCAGTTAAAGGAGGCTGTGTGAGTGTCCAGCATGGGGCTGGCACACAGTGAGGATTCGATGATGACTCGTTCTCTTCTAACACCATCGCCAATGTGGGAGAGACATGCACTCAGTATTTTGCCTGAGAACATCAGTCGCGTGGCAGTGAGCACCTGGAATGCTCGTTTCTACCTATTTCTCTTTCTCCTGTCCTCCTCTCCCTTCAAGTTCTCCCCTCCTCCCCTCCTCAAGTAGCTAAGGAGCAGGATTATTCAGGCCCAACCCTTACAAGCTACATGACCTTGGATGTGTCAGAGCCTCTATTTCTTCATCTGTCAATGGGGAGATTTTAAGACTAAGGACAGATCTAAGGAACCAACACTCAGGTAACCAATAATTTCCTTGAGAAGACGGAGAACAAGTTTCCTTCCTTTACACCCCGAGCCTGCGGGTGCCCTTCTAGTGCTTCAGGAAATAGAAGGGTCATTTTGAAACCAACTGACCCCGACTACTCAAGGTGGCCCATCTGTCCCCTTCCAACCTATACAGGCTGGGCCAGGGAGAAAAGGGACAGACACGCCTGGCTTAGAAGTCTTTGGGACCATTTTGGAGAGTGAAGAATTTGTAGTGTGTAGAGTGTGAGCTGTGCGGATGAATGTGAGTGTGTGTGTGCACATATGCATGCAAACAGGGTAAACTCTGGGTTTTCTGCTACTGTTGTGTTCCGATTCTCCTGGCCAGGCTCAAGACGCAGGTGCTGCTTATGCGTGAGTGTGGCAGGTGGGTCTGGAGCACACGAGTGCAGGACCAGAGGGCAGGGTTCATCCGGCAGCTGCTTTGTACCCATGCACGTTGGCGGGCTGGGCTGCCAGAAGAATCTGTTCTCGATCTTCACACAGCTGATCTCTGCACTTCCCTGCAGCACATAGCCAGGGTCACACTGGAACACCGTGGAGTCGCCGGCTTCCCAACTGTCGCCACTCCGGCTCCCATTCTGTGGGACCCCGGGGTCATTGCAGGACGTCGCTGTGGACACTAGGACAAGAAAACAGAAGAGGGAGTGGGGTTGCCTAGGTGTCTGACAGATAATGAGGCTCCCGGCTCATCACCTCAGTGACATCACGGCTTCCATCACCAGTGGGACTGCCATGATCTCCATCACCTCCCACCAGTGTCATCAGCTGCAGCAACAGTGCCACCATCTCCGTTCTCAGCCCCATTACTGTCACTACCTCCACCACACTTGTGACCACCACCCATTCTTCCAATACCTCCACCATCACCATCATCCACCTGTCATGAGATACTATGAGTTAAGCGTGATTGTTCTGCTATGATGACAGAATTGAGCTCAGTTGGATTTAACAATATAAGCTTTGTTACATGGATAAGCTTTGCAATTTTGTAAATGTAGCTAACGTGACCAGTATGAGGGAGTGACGAGATAATTAAGTCTAAACTCCACATATTCAGTCAGAAGTGCCTGCAAAGGAGTTGGAGGGGGCCTGCCTGAACGCAGAGCAGTGGTTGTAAAGTTGCAGGGAGCTACTGAGCTATGCATGTTCTCTCTTGCATGGCAAACACACAATCACCCGTCGGACTGAAACCACGTTCAAAAAATCAGATGTTTGTAGCAAGCGGCAAAGTAGAGTTCAAAACAAACATAAGTAGCCAAGATGTATTAAAAATTTTAAAAGGTCAAGAATTTGGGAGATGTTTGTAGTCTAACACCTAAACTAGTGTAATACAGAGCAGATATTTTAAAAATGAACACTAAATGAATGATGGAAGGAAGGAATAAATGAATAAAAGAACCGGTGAGTGAATGAGGGAATGAATGCAGCATGAGAAAACGCACCGAAGGACACAGTATATGAGAAAGTCTCGAGAAAGGATTCTGAGGCAGCTGCAACAGCCTCCACAGCCTCCATGGCGCCCACCCATGTCATCGCTCAGACTGTGGTCGGCAGGACCCAGGGATGGGAGGTTCTGGAGACCACAGGATCAATAACGTTCACTGGCTTGGAGGGTCGGTTTTTCTCAAAAATTTTGGGAAAAAATAACTTTACACTAAAAGAAATGAATTTATTATGGAGTAGAATATAAAATTCACATTAGTTCTTAAGCAAAAACATGACGCCTCAAAGAGATTTTATGCTTCTTACACCCTCCAGATCTCCTGGGGATAGGCATCCACTCTCCTCTGCTATAAGAAGGACTTTGGTGGAAAAGTTTGAGAAGCCGCAGCCGAGGGCAACTGTACACACTAATATCACTAATTATAAGATGTAGGATTGTGTGGATGAATCTGAAGTTATAGTATGTAATACCTTATACCCAGTAACATCTAAGACAGTGTGCGGCAAACTAGAGCCCACAGCCAAGTCTGGCTCTATGTCTGCCCTTGTAAATAAAGTTTTATTGGAACACAGGCAGGCTCATTTGTTTACATATTGTCTACAGCTGCTTTCGTGCTCTGACAGCAGAGTTGAGTTGTGATGACAGAGATCATATGGCCCATGAAGCTAAAATATTTACAATCTGATTTTTTACAGAAAAAGTTTGCCGACTCCTGTATGTGGTATCCTATCTTAAGCCCTCCTCTTTTGAGATCACATTTTAAAACGTATCCTTTGCTTTGACCCAACTTTAGTCATTAACACCATCAATGATCTGCTACCACCATGCTCCAGCCACATGTGTAAAATCTTCTTCAACACAGCAAGCTCATCCCCCCCAGGGCCTTCGCACCTGCTGGTCCTTCTGTCTAGAATGATCTTGCCACAGACCTTCCTATGCCAGCTCCATCTTATCCTTCAGTTTTCAGCTCCAATATCACCCCCTCAGACAAGCCTCTTTGATCACCTTCTGAGTTCATCCCTTAACCCCCTTCCGTCAATTTTGTCACATTATCTCTTTTTGTTCTCTTCATAGCACAATCTGTAATAATCTCACTAATTCATTTGTTTCCCTCTTTCTTATATATCATTTGTTCATCTCTCCCAGAACAGAGACATTGGCTGTTTTATTTCCAACTGTATCCCCAGGGCCTAGAACAGTACCCAGCACACGGTAGTGCTCAGCAAATATTTGTTGAGTGCATAAATAAATGAACAAATCATCACCATCTGACACTTGCTGAATTTATTTATAAAGTCAAATAAGAATCAATCTTTTTCCTTCCCAATTAAAAACAGACTCAGCTTTCATCTCTAGCTTTACAGGGCACTGTACACATGTAAATGATTGTCCAGAAGACAAACAGCTCACCGTTCTGACCGTGCTCAGGAAGATTACTTATACGGGAGGACACAGAGTGCAGTGATGAAGAGCCTAGGTCTGGGAATCGTTCACAGGGGTTCTGATCCAGGCTCTGCTACTTATTAACTAGATGACCAGAAACGTCACTGGGCCTCGGAGCCCACGTCTGCAACATGGATTAATAATGGTGCCCGTACCTTAAGGTTTCTGTGAAAATTATAGGAGATGATGTAGTAGAGAGCTTAGCATGGTGCCAGGTCAATAGATGGCAGTGGTTATGCCTCCCTCTCCTTCAATGCTCCCCCTCACCTGTTTTTGTTCTCACTTTCTCTCTTTAATGCTCCTGAATATGAGCTGCTTGGCAAAGCCCTGGGGAAAGGCTGGATCCACGTGGTGCAGACAGGATGTTAGATGTTACACAGTCATGTTTACTTAATAAAGCCAAGCCTGCACTAATCGTCCCTGGCATTTCTGTACAATCCTCTGTCAAACACACACTATAAAGTTAACATGGGGTAAGCCATTCTCGCCTCCCTAGAGTAGTCCTGGTATTTGCTAACCGATGACAGCAACAGGGAAGGTGACCTTTCCCGAACCTTGGTTACGCCCAGAACTCTGGGCCAGGTTGTCATGGCCTTCCTGGAGCCCAGGTTAGGTAGCTTTGCCCACTCTCCTCTCCAGGGACCTAAGCAATGCTCAGGGCAGCTGGCCCAAGGAAACCCTTGGGTTAGAGAAAACCATCCATTCATTTGTTCATGACTTCGTGTGCCCATTTGTTCAGTAAGCACTGCCTGAGCACCTGCTGCATGCATACCCTGTGGAGGAGTCTGATTGGCATGATGTGGCCCTGACCCTCTAAGAGCTTTCTGTGGGATGGCAAGCAGATGGCCAGCTCCAAGACAGGGCAGAGTGTCTGGAACTGACAATGTGCTGAAGAAGCAGAAGTAAGGTGCTGGGGGTGCTATCGGCGACAGCAATTTGTTCTGAATGGGAAAATTAGGAAGAAGTGGTGTCTGAGACGAACCTTGAAGGATGAACAGTACTTCCATGGGATGAGCAATGCATGAGAAAGCAGCCGAAGCTGCTGGGTAAAGGCGTGGCTTGTGAGAGCGCCCAGGGACTCTGTCCCACATGGCTATACTGAGGACGCAGTGGAGGTCAGATAATGCAAATCCATGGGAGAGTTTGTCAGTATAATTATGGACTTTTTTTTTTTTTTAAAGCCATTCCAATTAGCTTGGGCACAGTCAGAGAAAATACTTGTCTGGTTTAATTATTCATAATACTCCTTTCCCCAGAGAGTGGACTGAGCCGTCTCTTTAGCATCCTATCCTCCTTACTGCTGGGAGAGCCTTCAACTGCTTATCCCAGCAATTTCCAAAGTGTGTTCCATAAAACGCTAGTCTCTTGAGATGGCCTAGAAAAAAGTCATCCATGGCCAAATATGTTTAGGAATTGTGACCTACCAGACACCTTCTGAATCATCTGCATTAGCAGACCAAAAGTTCTCAGAGGTCCCAAACTTCAAATAACTTCTTTAGGTCTGCTTCAGTCTAAGCACTTTCTCAACATTTCTTGATCATGCACACTTCTTTTTCCTGCAATACCAACTAATAGTCCATGGAACCCCAGGGAACAGACGCTGGGAAATGCTTATCTAAAATGACTCCCTTGTTGCCCCACGGGAGGACTCGAATCTTAGACGAGTTCAGCGTTACTCTGTGGTCCCCAGGGACTCTCTCCCTGGGTGAACGGGTGCCAGGATTTCAATTAAGAAGACTCCCAGTGAAACTGGCATGGAGCTATTCCTTGCTAGGCTGGAAGCCTGCATGAGTGTTAAGCTGGCAAGTTAATGAGTATAAAGGAACATGATCCTGGAGACCCTCATCTGCCCCATGCACTGCTAAATGTTCACCTTCCTTGAGAAGACAATTGCATAAAAGAGCTAGAAGTAGGGTTTGTAACTCCATTACAGCCTCACTGACGCCACAGATATACCCAACACCCTTAGCTGATATGACTGGGTTAGAATGTGGGCAAAGCCACGGCACAGGTGCCACACAGGCTTGCTCTGGAGTCACCATGGAAACTCCCCTCACACACACACACAGTGGAGTAAGGAGATGATAATGAAGACAGCTGCTGTATAATAAACACGAGCATAAACCGAGGCAGAGTCACTTGTGCAGGGAGGTGAGTGATGGAATAGGCACTTCAGAGGAGAGGAGATGATGAGATGATGCATCACAGGGAGAGGCAGGACCAATCAGAGAAATTATCTAATATTGGGACTTGAATGTTTGAGCGTTGCCCATTTTTGGCAGCTCTTTGTCATGCTCCTCCATAATTGGCTACTGTGGTACATAATTAACTGAATTTAGATTACTCATGTTTGGCTTCCAGTCCTTACTGAGACCTGCACTAAACTAAGAACCAGAGCGCGTGGCATGTCAGATCAGCTCTTCCATAACTGCATCCCAACCCCTGCCAACTGGGACCTCCCCCGCCTCCCTCCACGCTCTCCCTGTCTCAGCCACCATGGACAACTGTCCACTTCCGGAACCTGTTATCCTGCCCCTGCACTTGTCCACGTGTTCTTTGCACCTAGGATGCCCTTTTCTCTCTCTTTCATCTAATAAAGATCCACAAATCCTCCAAAGTCCAACCCAGTGGCAACTCCAGCTCCATGTTATAGTTGACTACTCCCTCCTTGCAACACTATCTTTTCTTATGTAGCTTCTACTCATCCTTCAGGTCTGAGCATGGGCATTATCTTTTCTGGAACATGTTTCCTGATGTTCCAAGGTGACTACTATAGTTTATATTTCTCCCTCCAGATACTTATTGATTTGTATGTAAGTGTCTATTAACCTGTCTGTCTTCTCCCTGGAGTAAGCTCAGCACGGATATTTGAACAAGTGCTAACCATGTACCAGGCACATAGCAGACGCTCAATAACTCTCTTTACATGAGTGGAGAGATGGAGGAAAGCAGGGACTCGAGGGAGGAGGAGGGGAGGCTGATGTGGTGCAGCAGGACAAATGGAGAGGGGGCTGGCAGAGGGTGAGCACAGACCTGAGAACTGAATGGCAAACCCCTGCTTGCTGGTGAAGAAGTCGGTGCTGAACTGCAGAACGACTGAGTTGAAGGTGCTGTGCAGGTCCTTGGGCAGGGCCGGGCCGCTGAGCTCCTTCAGCAGAACCCCGCTCTCCACAGGCCCGTCCCAGATGCGCAGCACATCGTGGACCTCCTCCGTGTCGAACACCAGGAAGTGGAGCCTGAAAGGAGAGAAGAGGCAGGCAGTCACACTGGGCTCAGCCCCTTCTTTCCAGGGGCTTCCAGTCAGGGAAGGTCATAAACCTAAGAAAGACTTTCAAGAAGGAAGAGAAGGCAGAGTCCGGCAGCATCCTCATGATTCCCATCCAGCCTGCTTCTCCGCTGGGGTCACTAACAATGGGGACAAGGCTGAGGAGGACTAGATTTTGTGCATCTCATTTATTATTATGAGCTTCATGTTGCCACTGTCAAACCTCACCTGTCTCCTCAACTCTATACAACAGTCCTCAGACCTCACTCCTGAGTCCATATCCATATCATTCTAAACTGAGAGGTGGATAGTGACAAGGCAAGGTCTGGGTTAGACAAAGGATATAAGTGAAAAACAAATACTCAATCAAAATGCCAGCAAGATCTTTTGTGGACACCGGCAAATATGGAGAGGCATAAGATCCAGAATAGCCAACACAATACTGAAGAACAAAATTGGAGGACTGACACTACCCAATGTCAAGACTTACTATAAAGTTACAATAATCAAAACAGTGTGGTATTGGTGAAATAATAGACAAATAGATCAATGGAACAGAATAGAGAGCCCAGAAATAGACCCACATAAAGAGTCAACTGATCTTGGACAAAGGAGCAAAAGCAATACAGTGGAACAAAGACAGTCTTTTCAACAAATGGTATTGGAACAACTGGATGTCCACATGCAAAAAATGAATCAAAAAATGAATCTAGACATAGACTTTACACCCTTCAGAAAAAAGAACTCAAAATGGATCGCAGACCTTAATATAAACATGAAACTATAAAACTCCTAGAAGATAACATAGAAAATCTAGATGACCTTGGGTATGGTGATGACTTATTAGGTACAACATCAAAGGCATGATCCATGAAAAAAACAACTGGTAAGCGGGACTTCATTATAACTGAAAATTTCTGCTCTGCAAAAGACAATATTAAGAGAATGAGCAGACAAGCCACAGACTGGGAGAAAATATTTGCAAAAGACACATCTGATAAAGGACTGTTATCCAAAACATACGAATAATTCTTAAAACTCAACAATAAGGAAACAAATAACCTGATGAAAAAATGGGCTAAAGACCTTTCCAGACATCTCACCAAAAAAGATATATAGATGGCAAATAAGCACAGGAAAAGATGCTCCACATCATATGTCATCAGGGAAATGCAAATGAAAAGCAGCAATGAGACACCACTACACACTATTAGAAAGGCCAAAACCCGGAACACTGAAAACATCAAATGCTGATGAGGACGTGGAGCAACAGGAACTCACATCTATTGTTGGTGGAAATGCAACATGGTACAACCACTTTGGAAGACAGTTCGGCAGTTTCTTACAAAACTAAACATACTCTTACCATATGACCCAGCAATCATGCTCCTTGTATTTACCTAAAGGAGTTAGGTATTTCCAGAGTTATTTCCAGAAAAAAACCTGCACACACATATTTATAGCAGCTTTATCCATAATTGCCCAAACTTGGAAGCAACCAAGAGATCCTTCAGTAAGTGAACGGATAAATAGACTGTGGTGCATCCAGACAATGGAATATTATTCAGCACTAACAAGAAATGAGCTATGTAGCCATGAAAAGACATGGAGGAACCTTAAATGCATATTATTAAGTGAAAGAAGTCCTTCTGAAAAGGCTTCACACTATATGATTCCAACTATATGACATCCTGGAAAAGGTAAAACTATAGAGACAGTCAAAAGATCAGTGGTTGCCAGGGGCTGGGAGTGGGGTGGGAGGGATGAATAGGTGGAGCACAAAGGATTTTTAGGGTAGTGGAAATACCCTATATGATACCATAATGGTGGATACATGTCATTATACATTTCTCCAAACCCATAGAATGTACAACACCAAGAGTGAATGCTAATGTAAACTATGGACTTTGGGGGATTATGATGTGTCAGTGTAGGTTCATCAGTTGTAACAAATGTCCCAATCTAGTGGAGGATGTTGATAATGGGGGAGGCTGTGCATGTGTGGGAGCAGGGGGTATATGGGAAATCTCTGTACCTTCCCCTCAATTTTGCTGTGAACCTAAATCTGCTCTAAAAAGCTGTCTTAAAAAAGGGGTGTAAGGCCAGGGGTTGCTGTGGGGTCTCTGAGAAGCTGGCCCAGATGCAGTGGGGGCTGGGCTGAGCCTATACCTCTGTTTCCCAGAGCAGAACTCGGGATATTAGCTACACACAGGCTTGGTTTAGACAATCCCTGCAAACCTTAGGGGGCCAGGCAAGGGTCTCCATGTGTGGGGTGCTTGCAGGCCTGGACAGAGCTCTCAGAGCAAAGGAGCCCAGTAGGAAACCGAATTCTTCCAAGACAGAAAGATTCTGGCTGCCAAAGCTGCTTTGCCTACAAGACTCTCTCTCTCTTCTAATCAATTTTTCATTTTGGAAGAATTTTAGACTTACAGAAAAGCTGCAAAGATAATGCAGAGAATACCCACAGACCCCTCACCGTTTCTCCCATTGTTAACATCTTACGCTTCCCTCGTACATTTGTCACAACTAGGAAACCAACATCAGTACATTACTATGAACTCGACTCCAAACTTTATTTGAATTTCCCCAGTTTTTCCACGGATGTTCTTTTTCTGTTCCAGGATCCAAGTCATTTATCACTCTCTCTTTGTAAAAATACCTTTTTAAATTGTAAAAATAAGACATGTTTGAGGCAGAAGAAGGCAAACAATATACAGATGTACTGAATTTTTAAAAAGTCTCTTTCTCACACAACCAATCTGTTCTCCAGAGCTTTTCACTAGATATTAGGTTTGGTGCATATCCTTCCAGACTTTTCTCCGATGTGCACACACACATCTTTTCTCCCCAAATGGGACTATATTTTACATAGTTTTATGTAACTTTCTTCACTTAGTACTGTATTATGGACATATATATCTACTTCATTTTTTTCCTGCAGAAATGGACATTGTTATATTTCACTATTTCACACAAGACTGCAAGGGACACTCCCATCTTTATGTAGCTTTGCACTTTGCTGTTAATATTTCAGTTGACTTGTATGAATAATTTTGGGGGGGTGGGCATATATATTAAAATTTTTGATAAATGCCACTAAATCATTCTCTTAAGTGATTGTGTCAATTCACATTCCCACTAAACTGTATTTATGTGACTCTTCTCTCTAAACTTCACCTCATTGACATCAGATATTACAATGTTGTAAATATATTCTACATTAAAATAGTTGCTCATCTGCTAAACCAAAATGGAATCTCATTGGTGTTTTAAGATTAGATAATTTAGTAAGGTTGCATATATTTATTGGCCATTTGTATATCTTCATATCCTTTATCCATCTTAATTGAGTTGTCTTTTTAAATTCTATCTATATATTATGATTTTTATTTATTATCTTTATATATTTTGATTCCTCTTTTATATGATATATTTGTTGCTAATATTTTCTCCTGGCATCTGGCGTTTCTTTTCCCTTTAAATTTTGCTTATGGTGTCCATTTTATATAGTAGTTATTCATTTTATGTAACCAAATATGTTAACCTTTCCCTTTAAGGATATTGGGTGCCATGTTATACTTGGGCAAACCCTATTCTACCTAAAATGATTAAAAAGCAAAACTGTAATATTTTCCCAGAACTTGTATAGTTTCATTTTTTGAGGTTTACAGGTCCATTACTTTTCCAAATGGATACTCCATTGTCTGAATACCTATCTAAAGTCTCCTCTTCCACATCTTTACTATCAAAACACTGTTTACTTCCTCCTTAGAATTTACCACAGTCTATACTTAGTTTATTTGTTTACTACCCATCTCCCCAGCTAGCACATAATTTTCATGATTGTGGGACCAGGTCTTGAGTCCCAGTGCGGAGGATGTGCCCGACGCTTTGGATGGTGCTCATGACTACCCGGGGAATGAAGACACTTGTAACTGAATAATCCAGGTTCTCCTCATGGGTTTAAAATGTCACCTTGCTCGGGTCTGATTCTAGACTCTCTTCTCCAGGGCTCCCTCCTTTGCCTCTCCTGGATTCTACTTGTTGTCCCAGGAACATAGCTACTCAACTCACTTCAGTTTTCAGTCTCAGATTTTGACATTCTTTTTTTTTTTTTGCAGGGAAAGATTTGCCCTGAGCTAACATCTCTTGCCAATCTTCCTCTTTTTTTTTTTTTTTTCCCTCCCCAAAGCCCCAGTGCATGGTGGTATATCCTAGTTGTAAGTCCTTCTAGTTTTTCTGTGTGAGCCGCCACCACAGCATGGCAACTGACAGACAGGTGGTGTGGTTTTGAGACTAGTAAATGAATGACCAGTGAGTGGTGAGTGCTGAACTTTAACCACTAGACCATCAGGGCTGGCTCAGATTTTGATATTCTTAAAGCGAAAGCTCCCCTTCATATTTTTTCTCCATAATTTCCTAGCTAGTTTCCCAAATTTATCCTTTCAGATGAACTTTATGGTTATCAAATTCCAAAAAAATCCCACTGATACTTTGATTGGAATTGCACACACTTATTGATTAATTGGGGAAAATTTATGTCTTTTTTTGTGTGTGTGTGAGGAAGATCAGCCCTGAGCTAACATTCGATGCCAATCCTCCTCTTTTTTGCTGAGGAAGATTGGCCCTGGGCTAACGTCCGTGCCTATCTTCCTCTACTTTATATGGGACGCTGCCACAGCATGGCTTGACAAGTGGTGCGTCGGTGCGCGCCTGGGATCCCAACCAGCGAACCCCGGGCCACCAAAGCAGAGTGCACACATTTAACCACTGCGCCACCGGGCTGGCCCCCAAATTTATATCTTTATGTTACTTATTTTCACCAGTCAGGAATATTGTAGACATCATCACTTATTTAGGGCTTAGTTTATGTACTTTGGTAAAGTTTTATGGTTTTCTTTGTTATGGTTTTCTTCTTTGCATGCTTCTTATTAAATTCATTTTTTCGGCTTTTTGCTCCATTGGAAATGGGATTTAATTTTTAGTTACATATTTATTGTTGAATGTATGTGTGTATGTTTCTTTTCTTTCCTTCCCATGTAAATTTTTTTTTTATTTTATTGAGGTCACAATGGTTTAGAACATATAAATTTCAGGTGTACATCATTATATTTCGACTTCTGTATAGACTGCATCATGCTCACCACCAAAAGTCTAGCTTCCCTCCATGTGCGCTTCTTATTTTCAATTATCAATTAGTTCTAAAAGGATTCAAGTGCATTTCTTGGATTTCCTAAGCAGACTCTTTTATAGATATGGGTGGAGATTCCTCCCTGTGTGGGTTTTCTCAACGGTCGTGTTCTAATTTCCCTGGCAGGCCTTGCCTCTGAGGACTTCCGACAGAGGGAAGACAGATGGGCTCCTCTTCAAGGCATTTAGCAGGGAACAGACTGGCAGACGGGGGCCCCACACTTGATTGAAAAGGGGAGAAGGAGCTCCCCAGGAAGCAGAGCAAACAAGCATACTCGCTGCTGTGCCAAGCTGCCCCCTTCCTTCTCTGCTCTCTCCGTGTCACTTGATGCCCTGTGAAGTTGGCAGCCGACCACAGGAGCAGACCGAGAGCCAAGCTGTGTGGCGCTGCCGTACAGGCTCTCAGAAAAGAGAGGTTTGCGTGGGCCAGACTTGTCAGGGCAGGAATGAGGAAATGAGACTTGAAGTTTGGGTGGCATGAAAGGGAGTGTGTTTTCTTTGGCTTCAATGACATCAGACAAGACCCGGAGGCAGGGGGAGGCTAGGGTGCCTGGGAACAAAGGCAACTCCCACACCGGAGTTCAGTTGGTGTTAGGATGTCACAGGAAATAGAGCTGGATTGAAGGAAGGAAGACAGTGAGGGCGTCAGAATTAGCTAGAGGAGTATGGGTTCCAGCCTCTTCTAGTTAGAGACAGACCCAAATCCCTGGGAGTGAATAATGGAATGAATGAGTGAGTGAATCAAGGAACAAATGAATGAAATCCCAGGAGGACCAGTCTGATAGGAAGTCGTGAAAAGCGAGAATATGGAGACTAAGTAGAAATGCAAGAACACACGTTTATACAACAACCACTGTGCACAAGGCACTTGAACACATTTGGTCCTCCCAAGCCTCTTTATTTTGTAGGTAGCATCATCCCCATCTTTAAAAATGAGAACACTGAGGTTCAGAGAGGTTAAATAACTTCTCCAAGGTCAAGGGCTGGTTAGAGAGCCAGCCGGAATTACATTATATAATCACAGTCCAGGTCAGACTTCAGTGCTCCCACTCTGTCCCCTGAGAATGCTGGTCACACCTCCAGAAGGCAGAGGCTGTGGCTGAGAGCCAGGCATGTGCTGGAGAGGCCCCATCAGTAATCAATAGTTTACATGTGAATCATACACAAGGTTAAAGGGCTGGTATTCAAGACCATGAATTAAAAATGCCAGTTCGTTGCATTCAGCTTAGCTGATCTGATAATCAGACAAAGCCAAAGGCGTGGCATTGATGAGGTCAAGAGAAGTGGCAGGAGGCAGTGACAAGAGGGAGCCTGAGGTCCTTTGCATGCAGAAACAATGCCACTTGGCAACTGAAAGGATAGAAGCTGAAGTTCCAGACTTCTTGCTGCATTCATTTATTTAAACACCTCCGATATGCTGGGTGCTGGGAGATAATGGTGAAGATGACAGACGGGTGTCATTTTCCAGTTGTTTCTGGAGATGGGCAATACTCCCACATACACAAACCCATTAAAAGATTATCAGCTGTGGCAAAGGCAGGGAAGGAAATAGCAGAGTGCTGAGATGGAGGAACCACTTTAGATAGAGTGGCCGGGGAAGACTTCGCTAAGGAGGTGACATTTAAGCAAGATGAGAGGCTCAAAGGAAGCCAGCCATGTGAAGAGCAGGGGAGGGTAAGACGGGGGAGGAAGCTCTCTGTGAATAAAGGGCAGCATGTGCAAAGGTCCCTAAAAGGAACCAGCCCAGGGCATCTGTGCCATGAAAAGGCCACTGAGACTGTAGCTGGGCCAAGACACGCAGGCAGAGGCCAGGTCACGTGGGTCGGGGAAAAGTCTGGATTTTATTCTACAGGCTAAGAGAAATCCTTCAAAGATTTTAAGCTGAGGCCTGACAGGAGCCGATTTACACTTTAAGATCACTCCTGCTGCCTGGATGAGAACAGACTGGCAAGGCCAATAGTGAATGCAGGAAAGTTAGCAAGGGTGGGGGCTCCTGCAGGAGCCCATGGCCTTTTCATTATAAATCCTTGATGGGCACCAGTGAAGACCTGCTTTGCCAAACCGACCACATTTATTAAGACTCTTATTGAAGACTTTTCTCATCTTATAGAAATCAAAGTTTATAAAACGCTAACTAGAGGTTCTGATCTATAGGGATAATTCCGGGCGCAAACAGACATTTGGGTTTGCCTGAGCAGCTCCCCTGCAGGTGGACACCCCATCTTCTTTTGGCTTTTGAAAATGACAGAAAACAGTTTGAGGACCCTGCTCTCACCGTGCCCCGGGTGGAGAGGCACTGAAGGGATGGGAGGAGGTGAAGGGGTACTCCTTCATATTGACGCCTTGCTCACGTGTGTGTGTTTCTTTGGACTGCAGACACAACACAGGCCAGGGAAGAGGGCTGAAGCGTGTTGTGCATCAAGCTGTGTGTGGAGAGTTGCGGAGACGTGGAAGGCTCTGTTTTTGCCCTGGAGGCTGCCCCTGCTTATTGAAAGAGACACCAAAACATAATAATATGTGCAATAGGGCCGGCCCCGTGGCTTAGCAGTTAAGTGCGCGAGCTCCGCTACTGGCGGCCCGGTTTCGGATCCTGGGCGCGCACCGACGCACTGTTTCTCCGGCCATGCTGAGGCGGTGTCCCACATACAGCAACTAGAAGGATGTGCAACTATGACATACAACTATCTACTGGGGGTTTGGGGAAAAAAAGGAGGAGGATTGGCAATAGATGTTAGCTCAGAGCCGGTCTTCCTCAGCAAAAAGAGGAGGATTAGCACGGATGTTAGCTCAGGGCTGATCTTCCTCACACACAAAAAAACATAATAATATGTGCAATAGGTATTAACACAGTGGGATAAAGGGCTATTGAAATAACCGGAGGAAGAGAACTAAACATTAGTAGGAAATCTACGTACCAAGTACTTTATGTATATTGTCTAATATCCTCATAGCAACTCTGCAATTTAGAGTCGATTTTCACTATCTTGCTGATGGGGGACCTGAAGTCCCCAGGGGTTAACACATGCAGCTTGCCGGAGTGAGGGTGGGGGTAGGGGTCAAACAGCTAGTAAGGGTCAGAGGCAGCATTCAAACCACGTCTGTCTGGTACTAAAGGCCTTTCTTTTACATCTTCTTCTAATTGAGAGAAGCAAGGAAAACTTCAAAGAGGAGGTGTTTGAGGCAGTTCTGAAGAAAGAAAAAAATCCTGAGGAAAGCGAGAGAGAGGCAGAAGATCGCAAGAGAGGGAATGGCATATACAGAGGAATAAAAAATCTGGGGCTGGCCCGCTGGCACAGTGGTGAAGTTCGTGTGCTCTGCTTCGGCAGCCCGGGGTTCACAGACCTGGATCCCGGGCGTGGATCTATGCACTGCTCATCAAGCCATGCTGTGGCAGGTGTCCCACATATAAAGTAGACGAAGATGGGCGTGGATGTTAGCCCAGGGCCAATCTTCCTCAGCAAAAAGAGGAGGATTGGCAATAGATGTTAGCTCAGGGCTAATTTTCCTCACCTAAAATAAATAAATAAATAAAATGTAACTGGCCTTCCTGGATCCAAACTCTCTCCTACCCTTTCATTCACCTTTTCCACCGGGACCAGGAACCACGCATCTGCCCCAGTCATTCCTCCTTCCCTATAGAATAAAGTCAGACTTCCTATGAGACACACCAAGTCCTTCATAAGCATCCCATTGCCTTCTCCCCTTCCTCTCACCCTTCACCCATTTCCTTCTTATTCTCTGGCTTCAGGGACTTCCCTCCGCCTGGAAGTTTCCAACCACTGCCCATGCCCTCCTACCACCTGCAGTGGGTTGAATTGTCTCCCTCAAAAAGGTATGTTCAAGTCCTAACCCCTGGTCACTGTGAATGTGACCTTAATTGGAAATAGGGTCTTTGCAGATGTAATCAAGTTAAGATGTGGTCACATTGGATTAGAGTGGGCCCTCAATCCAATGATGGATATCTTTACAAGAGAAAGGAGAGGGAGATTTGGATACAGAGGCACTGAGGAGACGCAGGGAAGAAGGTCATGTGACGATGGAGGCAGAGATTGGAGTGATGCAGCTCCAAGCCACGGAATGCCAAGGGCTGCTGGCAACTATCGGAAGCTAGGAGAGAGACATGAAACAGATTCTTCTCTAGAGTCTTCAGAGGGAGTGTGGCACACTCACACCTTGGTTTTGGACTTCTAGGCTCTAGAACTGTGAGAAAATAAATTTCTGTTGTTTTGAGCCATTCAGTTTGTTAGAGGGGCCTTGTAAACTAATACACCACTTGACTTAACACGTACTGGCAGATTCCCCACATCCAGTGGGGAGCTTTTCCACGGGCTTTTCCATAGTCTCTCATGGCCCCAGCTGGTGAGAGGCTCCCTCTATGAGCTCCTACTGTATCAGTCATCCATTGACTTACCTGTCTTCCCCGGTTCCTTAACTGTTCTGTTTGTGTCTCATTCATCCCTGTATCTTTGGTGCCCAGCACCAGGTCTGATTCACACTAAGCTCTTGGTTTCGTTAAACTGATGAATGAATGGCTCATCAGCTTTCAAGGACGCCCATAGTTCAGTTGAACTCACCACTGCCCTTGCTAAGTGCGTGGCACTTGGCAAGAGGCAACTTAAATCCTACGTGCTAAGGAAGGTACTTCCTATTTCACTGGAGGTTCTGACATCTCTTTACCACCCACATCCAGCCCTTTGGATCTTACACTGCCAAAGAGATATGACCTAGCTGCACAGATCCTGGGCCAGAGTAGCTGCCTAGTCTAAACCCAGGAGACATGGCGATACAGCAACCATGGTCTCACACTCTCTAAGTCCAGCTCTGTAAGTTCTCAGACCCTACACGGATACTGATACACATTCAATCAATGGATAGTAGGTACCAGGTGCAGAGAGCACACCAGGTACTGGTGATACAGACAGGAATACGGCATGTTTCTGCCCCTAAATGTGGTGTGATAAGTACTATGGTAAATGTATGCACAGAGAAGGCCCCTACCTCAGGCTGAGGGGGTGAGGCAAGGACCCCCAAGGAGGGAACAACTAAGCTGAGTCTTAAGAGATGAACAGGACGTGTCCAGAGGAAGGGGGTGGGCAAGGATTATGAGAAGAAAAGAGAATGTCAGGCAGAGAAAAGAGGCTATGCAAAGACATGGTCAGATAGAGAGACTGGTACCCCCAGGAAACTACAAGTTCTTCAGAGGACAAGAGCCTGCGGCGCAGGTGGGTGAGACCTAAAGCAACGGGTTTGGACAAGCCCACCCAACGAGCATGTAGTGTGAGAAGCACACAGAGAAGGGACTTCTGGAGAACCATGGCATTAAGGGTGAGCAGGAGAAGAGAAGCCCATGAAGGAGATTAAGAATGAGGAGTCGAGGCGGTGGAAGGAAAACCAGGAAAAGGTGCAATCCTAGAAGTCAGGAGAGGAGAGAGTCTCAGGGAATGGCAATGATGTCCAAGCCGTGGAGAAGGCAAGGCATGCACCGCCCCTGTGATCCTAGTGAGAGCAGTTTCCACGGTGCTGGGGCAGGGCTGGGGACAAGAAGTGGGGAGCCCCATTCCCACCAAAGGAGGGGCCTTGAGTCGGTCTCAGTGTCCAAGCCTGGTGTCTGGTTTGCCTGGGGTGCACCTGGGCTTCCATGATGACCAACAAGTAAGCCAGCTCAGCTAGTCAGCCTCACTGGTCTCTGGTTGTCTCCTATTCCCCTGGGGCTGTCCTGAAACTCTGCTTGCTCTCTCTGGGGCTGGGTCTTCATTTCACAGCTGACTGCCACCTGCTTTAACTTCAGGGTGCCCTGGATTGTGGGGCTGTCCCTGTTCTGGGATCTCTACACATCTTTTCGTCATGGTGTGTCCACCGAGTCCCCCCTTCCACCACAATCTCCCAAGAGCAGGTCCCCAGGTGAGGGTGCCCCCACCTGGTCCTCGCTCCCTTACCTCTTCCCATCAGCCTGCCACTGAGACTCCCCTGGGCTTTGCTGGTAAGGCTGGTAAGGTTCATGACGCTCAGCTTCATGACCGGAAGGGATTTACTACCAGAGCCTTAATCTAAAAAGCTAGGAGAGCATCAGATTCTCATTGCAGGAGGCTGCACCCCTCAAATGCTGTCTATGGGCAAAACTCGCTTCTGAGATGATGGTCCTCAGTTCTCTCAGTCTGAAGGAAACTTGAACACACTGTGCATTTCTTGGATACTGCCCACCTCAAGCCTTACAGGTGGTTCATCTGTATCCACTGCACATTGGAAAGATACGCAAAACGGGAAAAGAAAAAAATAAATCCATAGCATCTTGATATGTTGGTTTCACTTGCCTTCTGGCTGGGCCCCAGAATGTGAAAGGGCATCAGGTGCTCCCAAGCAACTGTCACCACTGCACGAACACAATGGATGCTGCACCATTAAGAGTCATAACGTGGATCTTTACATCAGGGGAAGATGGCATGTGAATGAACAGCTGCTGCAGGGGGAAGCGGTCAGAAATCACTCCTGTCCCCAAATGAGAAAGCAGCTTAAATTATCCTCAGCGACATAGGAAATGACAATAAGAAAATAATACTGGTTTTATAAAATGCCCCCCTCTGAGCCACGCAGAGCTACAAACCAACAATTAAACCATAATCATAATAGCAGACAATAATAATTAAAGCATCGTGCTATCCAAAGAGCAAAAACTGAGAAGACAGACCAAATTCCAAAGCAAGTATTAGTGTCTAGAGCAAAATTAGAGGCTCTTCTTTCTTGGGGCCAGCTGGTATTAAATAGAAAAAAAGATTCTTTTGTTATTTTCATAAGTGAAAGAATAAACCTGGGCTTCAGGTCCCTGAAGAAGCAGCAGTGACTGGTGTGCTGGGAGGTGGGGCAGTGCACCAACGCAGGACTTAGTCTACTGCCTTGTGTTCCACTCTACCTTGCTGGGTGACCGTGGACCAGTGGCCTTCTCTTCACTATCACCCTGTAAATCAAGGCTCTGTGACTGCCTATCATCAGCCAGAACCTGCCCTGAAGGTGTCAGGGGTTCTGTGAGGGGCAGCTGTGTCTTTATTCTTCTTGGAAGAAATGTTTTCCATAAAATGAAAGGCTCTTGCCTTCTGAAGAGGCTATAGAACAAAACGGAAAAAACAGTGGCTGTGGAGTCAAAGACCTGGGGCCAAACACTAGTCCTGTGACAGCTAATTGGGTGACCTTGCAGAGCCTCAGTTTACTCCTCTGTAAAATGGCAGTAACATCATCTATCCAGCAGTCTTGCTAAGAGGATGACTGTAAATGAAATCACATACAAAGTACCTAGCACTGAGCCTGAGACATAGCATAAAATCAATAAATGGTAAAAGCACCTAAAATTCCACTTTTGTTCTATTTATGTATTTATTTTACTTGACTAAGATGTGTTAAATTCTCCTACAATTGTCAATTTCTCCTTGTATGTCTGACAGATTTTGCTTTATGTTTTTTTGTTAGGTTATTTGGTGCATAAGATTCATGACTATTAGCATTATTGTGGGCTGTGCATTTTATCACATGAAATAATTCCCTCTGTTCCTTTTTAATGTTTTTTTACCTTGAATTTTACCTTTTTTTTTTTAGAAAAAGCGATATTATGATCTCTGCATTTTTTTTTTTTTTATGAGGAAGATCAGCCCTGAGCTAACATCTGATGCCAATCCTCCTCTTTTTGCTGAGGAAGACTGGCCCTGGGCTAACATCCGTGCCCATCTTCCTCCACTTTATATGGGACGTCGCCACAGCATGGCTTGACAAGCGGCGTGTTGGTGCACACCCGGGATCCAGACCGGGGAACCCCGGGCCACTGCAGCCGAGTGCATACACTTAACCGCTACGCCACCGGGCCGGCCCCTGATGCCTGCTTTTTATTTATGCATGTTCTCATGCTATTCTCATGAGAGAAAAAGGTTTGTCTCAACCTTTTATTTTTCATATTTCCTTATTCTTCTGTTTAGCAGCATTTTCTTTTCTTTACCTAACCTGAGAATCTTTTCCTTGTAATATGGAAGTTTAACTTGTGGGCATCAGCTCATGGTGCAGCTCCCGTTCTGCCCACAGGTCGGTCACAGTACCTGTACCACACGTGACAAGAGAGGCTTCCTTTTCCTGTGTGCCATCATCTGGGGGCCTCCCTCTGCGATGCCCCACGCGCCATCCTGCCCACTCCTTGTGCAGACCCTCTACTCAGCATTCCTGAGTCTTGTACTCTGTTCTCCCACTTGACTTTGGTTCTTTGCGGATCCTTCAACGGGGTCTCACACTACAGGTCTTCTTTGGTCTGGGCCCTACCCATGGACCCTCCCACTCCCCTGCCCATCCTGAGCTCTTGTAACTGCCTCTTTTCCTCCCATTCCTTTCAACCTCACATGAGAGTGGCTGGATAAAAGGGAATTAATTATACTTAGTATCAGAACTGACATGTTTGTTCTTGGTAGCAGTGACGATATTACGTGTTCACCAATTCTTGTTTCCTCTTCCTCCTAGGCACACTCTCCCTGATACAGGTGAGCTGTGAAACGTGTTCTGGTCAGTGGGATGTGGACGGAAGGCCTGACTCTTAAAGAACTTTGTCCCACATTCTCATGCTTTCTCTTTCCCTCCTCAGCTGGCCAGATGTGGGGAAGCACTGAAGAACTGTGAGGCTCTCACGTGGAAGGAGCCTGGAGCCTTGAATTCTTTTGTGGAAGTGGCACCCCCACCAACACACGCCCATAGCCCTGCCCCCTGCAGACCAGCATTGGACTGTCAAGTGAGTGAAAAATGAACCTTCATTGTGTTAAAACACTGAGATTCGGGGGTTATTTGTTATATGTTAGCCATTACTGCTGACTAATACAAGCTTATTTCCATCGTTCCATTTTATGCTTTTTATTATATTTTCTTCCTATTTCCTTTTTATTTTTGTAACATTTCTTAGTTTTCACACTTTTTTCACTGATTTTCAAAGTATACATCTTGTTTTTACTTCTACTTTAAGTATCTTTTTTTTTTCAGTCATATATTATTTTTTTATTTTTATTTTTTTAATTTTTTATTTATTGCAGTAACATTGGTTTATAACATTGTATAAATTTCAGGTGTACATCATTATACTTCTATTTCTGCATAGAATACATCATGTTCACCACCCAAATACTAACTACAACCCATCGCCACACACGTGCCGAATTATCCCTTTTGCCCTCCCCCCTCCCCCCTTCCCCTCTGGTAACCACCAATCCAATCTCTGTTTCTATGTGTTTGTTTATTGTTGTTATTATCTACTACTTAATGAGGGAAATCATACAGTATTTGACCTTCTCCCTCCGACTTATTTCGCTTTGCATAATACCCGAAATGTCCATCCATGTTGTCACAAATGGCTGGATTTCATCGTTTCTTATGGCTGAGTAGTATTCCATTGTGTATATATACCACATCTGCTTTATCCATTCGTTCCTTGATGGGCACTTAGGTTGCTTCCAAGTCTTGGCTATTGTGAATTACGCTGCAATGAACACAGGGGTGCATGTATCTTTATGCAATGGTGTTTTCAAGTTCTTTAAACATTTTCAAAAATCCTCCTAAACTTGCATTCTCTAATTATCAAATTAAAAAATAACATACCATTTCATGCTCCCTTATGTAAGACAGAAAAGCTAATGAAGATTTTACTTTCTCCTATGCCTTCCCCCAGCTATCAAACCACTGACAATATAATCACGGACCAAAGACCCAAATTAAATATTGTCTTTCATGGTCATCAATTCTTAGTATATTTTTTTCTAAACATCTCAGTAGGCTAAAAATTGTATGTCTGTTTTAGGGGGCCAGCCTGATGGTGTAGTGGTTAAGTTTGTGCGCTCCGCTTCGGCAGCCTGGGGTTCACAGGTTCGGATCCCAGGTGTGGACCTACACACAGCTCATCAAGCCATGCTGTGGTGGCGTCCCACATATAAAACAGAGGAAGATTGGCACAAATGTTGGCTCAGGGTCACTTTTCCTCAAGCAAAAAGAGGAGGCTTGGCCATAGATGTTAGCTTAGGGCCAATTTTCCTCACCGAAAAAAAAAAATTATATGTCTATCTTAGTTTCCTGTGGCTGCTGTGGGAAAGTACCACAAACTTGGTGACTTGAAACAACAGGAATTTATTCTTTCACAGTTCTGGAGGCCAGCAGTCTGAAATCAGTATCGCTATGCTGAAATAAAGGTGTTGGCAGTGCCCTGCTCCCTCTGGAGTTTCTAAAGGAGAATTCTTTCTTTGCCTCTTCCAACTTCTGGTGGCTGTTGGCATTCCTTGACTTGTGGCTGCATCACTCCCATCTCTGTGTCTGTCTTCACATCACCTTCCTCTCTGTGTGCATAAAATCTCCCTCTGCTTCCCTCTTATAAAGACACGTGATTGCATTTAGGGCCCACCCAGATAATCTCATCTCGAGATCCTTGATTTAATCACATCTACAAAGATCCTTTTTCAAATAAGGTAACGTTTCTAGGTTCCAGGCATTCGGACCTGACCTGATACCTTTGGGGGCTATCATTCAGCCAACTACAATGTCTTGGCAAGTTCTGCAAGAAGCCCGAGTGTCCATTTTCTGTGGCTTTTGTGCATATTATATCCTGGCTGAATCGACAGTTCTTGGGTCTCAGAACATCACCGGCTTTGGCCTTTGATAAGATGGAGAAGAAATCTTAGGGGGTGGCTGAGTTGTGGCGGCTGTTCTTTTGTAAATCACGGTTTCATTTGATGAGGGCTGATGAGGAGCTTACCCGTGTGAATGTGTTTTGCCAAATGCTTTTAGGGATTTTTTTGTTATCCTTGAAACTGTTTCATTTTTCATCAAGTTGTATCTAATTCATTTTGCCTGGAACTCAGTGAGTCTTTTCAGTTCTCCAAGGAAGTTTTAGCACTGTTCACTCCATCCCTCTGCCCTTTCTCAGGGGAGTTGGCTAACATTTTGTATTTTATGATACCTTCTGCTCCCTTTGCTCATTGTTCTTCTTCATTTATGCAGCCTAGATTGGTACTCTGTCTTCCATATTTGGCAACTTTTCTTTCATTAATTCTATACTTTCATACTTTTTCTCTGCAGTCTCAGAGAGACTCTCCAGTTTGCCTCCTACTTCAATGCTTTTATTTCTTGCAAGGCATTAATGCTGCCATTGTGGATTTTAACTGTTATTGTGCATTTAGTACCTTTGCATTTTTTACTCCATCACTGTCTTTCTATCTCAGGAGCTCCCCTCTCCCATTTCATCATCCATCTTCTGCTACCTATCAGCCTTATTTCTTATATTTAAATGAGAATATTATCTATATACTCATTTAAATTTTCTTCTGTCTACTATAGTAAAATCTTTTCAGGAAATATGTTTCTATTTCTTTAGGGAAATGGTTCTCTTTTTTATGAATGGTATGTTTTAAGTGGCATCACCCAAGTTTATTTTATTTTATTTATTTTTGCTTATTTGTTTACTTATCTTTTGAAAGGGAGAGATCAATACTGGTCCAGTGTGGCCAACCAACAAGGTCTGCGTTTCTTCAGCTGAACTGTTTATTCTCCTCCTAAGAGATGGTGGAATTCATTTCTGAGATTGTAAACTGGCAGTCCAGTTGATATATTCTGGCCAATTGAACTATCCAGTGCAGCCCAGCTGGATTATTATTCTTGGATAATTTGAAGTAGTTTCTGTTTCTTTCCCTAGAGGTGATCCGTGAAAAACTAATTCACCAGCGGCCAGCCTGGTGGCGTAGTGGTTAAGTTTGTGTGCTCCGCTTCAGTGGACTGGGGATCGCCAGTTCGGATCCCAGGCACGGACCTATGCACCACTTACCAAAGCCATGCCGTGGCAGTGTCCCATATAAAGTAGAGGAAGATGGGCACAGATGTTAGCCCAGGGCCAGTCTTCCTCAGCAAAAAAGAGGAGAATTGGCAACAGATGTTAGCTCAGGGCAATCTTCCTCGAAAAAAAAAAACTAAACTGCCAGAGAGCACCTCTACTCTTAAAGCTACATTTACACCTATAGGTTATCCACATCCTCTCCTTCAAAAAACTTTTGAGCTCCTTTTGACTATTCCCCGGTTTGCTGAAACCTTAAATCTGACAAAGGAATGCCCCATTGTGTATGTGCTTATCTGTTCAGTTCCTTCAGGAGGTCAGCTCTTGCAGTGCAAGTACACGGACCTTCTCTGTTTAAGTTTTAGCTCACTGTCACTGCTCAAAAACAAACCTTCTGGAAGCTGCTAAACCTGCAGCCACAATTCCTGGCAGGAGCTGTGAACAGAAGCTTTACTTCTCATGCCTTCTGCCTCCTCCGGGCCAGCTGCCCAGTTGCCGGTTAAAGGGAAGCAACACTGACCACGGTGGGGAATTGTTGCCCTACGATTGATATGACACCGCAGCGGGGGAATCTGGGCTTTGGGCACAGCCAGATGTTTTGTTCAGTCCAGCACCCTCCCAGGAAGACAAACTCCACGGGGCAGGGGTTCTGGGTAATCAGAACCGCGGCCCCTTCTCTCAGTAATCCTACTGCTTTGTGACCAACAGCCAAGAACGGAGTTTCCAGGTTGCCCTCTGCATTAATCATTAAGAAGCATCCCGATGGTTAAAAATCAACAAACCAGGACTACTAGCCAAAAATGAACTTTACGACTAAATGGGCATTAGGAGCAGAAATCAGAGCTTCTGGGAAAAGTAAGTTCTGCCGTCCTCCTTGGGCCCCAGATCTCTTTAGGAAAAGCACACCAGCAAAGGACTCTCTCTCCTGCCTTCCTCACTTCCCCTCTATGTAGCCAGCCACATATAGCTCTCAACCCCAACCAAATTTGTACTCAAGAAACAAAACTCAGTTCTTCTGAATGTAACCAGGACCCCTCAGACAGGATACGAGACTCCTGCCTGGTTTCCCAGCTAATGTATCCTCTGCAATGCCGCCACTGAGCTTCCTGAAGCAGATATACCATCATGTCACACCAGACAAGGAGCTCTTCCAGAAGCAGCGGTGTACATTCACCCCTTCCTCTCTTTCACATGCCTGGAAGGTCCTCCCCTCCACCCTGCACGGTGAACTACCACTGTTCTTTAAAATGCAGCTAGAATAGCACTTGCTCTCTGTAAGACCCCACCCCCAACTGCCACCTGGAATATGAACTGTCCTTGCAAATACTTTTCTATTGTTTTGTACATATTTCTACCATAGCGTTTATCACGCTATATTAGAATCTGCAGCAGACACTAGGTTGGCTTACCCGTACTCCATTTCCAAAACTCCCATCTGTCTCTACTACTGAAACAGTAAAAGCAAAATAAAATTGATTTCCCACTTTTGCTCAGCCAGGTATAGCAAGTTCTGACTAATGAGATGTAGGAAGATGTCTCTGAGGATGGTGGTTCTTCCTGAATAAATATGCAAACCTTCCCCAGAAGAAAGCTCTGTGCCCTTTCTTCTTACCTCTTCTTTTAGACTGGAACACAGACACAATGCCTGGAGATGCAGCAGCTGACTAGGTAACCAAGAATACGAAAGCCTCAGGATGGCAGAGCAAGGAGAAAAGTAATGGCAGCCTGAGCAGCTGCGCTGGGTCTGGACGGGACCTTCAGGTTCCTGTTCCAGGAAGAAAGTGAACCTCCACCTGCTGGAGCCGGTTTTCTCCTTCTATTCCTAACTGAAAATTTCTATCTGTAAGACTGGGACCTTCAAGGGAAAGGACTGTTTCTGATTTATATTTATACCCTCGGTGCCTGGCAGAATGCCCAGCACTGATAAATGTTCCAAGTTTTTTAACTGAACTGAATGTCGTTATTGTCTTCAAAATATCCCAATGACTCCTCGTCATACTGAGAAGTCCATTCAGAGTTCTCGTCTTGGCATTCAGGGTCCTGCAGAAACTCCTCTTTACCTGTGCAACCTTATCTCCCCCCCACGCAGCCTCCAGCCACAACAAGTGAGTGTCTTCTCGTGGACAGACCCTATATTTTCCCCTATGTTCATGCCTTCACTCTTCCCCTCAATAGGAATGTTGACCTCTACATCTCCAGGCAGAACTTCTCTCCCTCTTCTCCATGACTGAACTTGGCTTGCACTTACTTACAGCATCTACCTTATCTTGGAGGTACCTGTTTGTGTGACAATTTCCCACTAGAATGTGAGCCCCCGGAAGGCGAGGACAGGCCTCAGTCTGACCCTTGTGCTTCCCACTGAACAGCATCACACAGAGGAGGTGTTCCATGCCTGCTTTGCTAAATGGAACCAAACCAGGGTCAGAATGGCAGATTGGGAAGAGAAGAGACTGGAGCCAGACAGAACGGGTTTGAGACCCATATCACTGGGTAATCATGAGACATTCATCCTTTTTGGGCCTCAATGATCTCATCTACAAAATGAGGACAATTAACTGATCCAGAACCTGGTATACTGTAGATATTTGATAAATGTTAGGCAGAGCAGAGGATTAAGAGCAAAAGGCTTTGCCTCCCTCTCTTCTACAATTTTCATCTGAGCTGGTCCACTGATTATAGAAAGGAAAACTCCGACCCAACACTGGAATCCGAGATGATGCCCCATCCATATGGGATGAAATTTCCATTTTCTACGTGCTTCCATGTTCTACATCCATATGGGATGAAACCTCCATGTTCTACGACTACACAGGAAAGAGTGACATGGAGGGTGCAGCTCACTGGTCTGCTCTCCTGCTGTTAGCTGCCAGGCCTGGATGGAGTTCATTGGCCAGCTTGTCCCATTCTTGGCACTCAGGGAGAAACACTTGCCAAATGCTGTAGACGCCTCCTTTGTTCAAGGCAGTGTCTGATTGCCAGCCCGCTCTTGTCATGCACACCTGGGAAGGGCCCACTTTCCTGCTTGGACCCCACTGAGGGGTCAGCCTGACCAGTGAGCCCTCCAGCCACCCACTATCCCTCTTGGGAACTCCTGGAAAGGGACAATCTTTGCCCAGCTTGCTGGGCTGAGGTTGACCACAGACCCCTCTGGTCCCCTCTAACGGGGAGGTAGGGGTTGGGGCAGGATGGGGAGAAGCATCAGGCAAACCGTCTCCTGTCTGTGCCCCTGGGAATAGTCTCATGGACTGGCATCTGGGCTATCCCACATCCCCTCCCACCCGGCACACCCAAGAGGAAACCTGCTCGACACCTGCTCCCACCAACAGCACAGCATCCACCACCTGTGACTCTAAAGGGGGAGCTATAACCTCTGTGCATAGGGGATGCCCCATCTGGGTAAAATGAACAACAGCTACCCAGCTCCTGGAGGGGGTTCTCATCACTTGGAAGTCACGTGCCAGGCTCTGTTCTAGGTCTTTGGATATGTTAACTCACTTAATCCTCATAATAACCTTAGGTGGTAGGTACTGTTTTTAACCACTATTTTACAGGTACCAGAAGTGAGGCACAGAGGGCCTGCTTACAGAGCTTCCCGAGCTACATAGCTAGTAAGAAAGGCAGGTAGGCTGAGTCCAGCTCTTAGCTACAACTTGATACTGAATAAACGACAAAACTCCTGGGACATAGAGAATTAGCTCTTCAAAGGAATCCAGCAGCATAATCAGACCAAATGGCCCAACCGCATAATGCATGGAAAAACAGGAGACATTGTAAAACAAAACATTAATAGTATTCTCAGGGAGATGCAAGATGACAACACACTGATAAAAACAAAAGTAGGTTGTCAAGAGCAATCTGAAAACAAAAAATGCAGCTGCCTTGAAATAAAAATGAAAACAACAACAAGATTTCCAAAATAAAGAGGGAGAAATAACAAGATAAATACTGTTGAAAACAGAATTAATGAAAACACAAGATCGCTGGCAGAGTAAAAATAGGATAGAGAACTTTCAAATCGCTAGAGGAAAAACAAAGCCAATTAAATCAAATCAGCTAACAACAGGAAGAATTAAAACTAAAAGAAAGCAATAGAGCAGCATAATCCATTTTGTTTGAAAGAAGGCATAATACACTTGATGTAAAAGAAATATATACAACCTTGTACTCTTTTCACTTTCTTCAAATATACATAGAACATAAGACAAAAATTCAAAAAGTAAAGAAAGACAAATGCAGTAAAAATAAAAGTAATAAAAAGGATTTTATAAAATATATAACCACTTAGTATGTTAAAAAGAATTCTTAAATACTCAGGTTAAAAAGAAATCTAAACTGAAATTACAGACTATTTCGAAATGAACCCAGTTGAACACTCTATATGAAAACAATAAGCTCTCCCAAAGATAAATATACAAAGAACTTGAAGCAGCAAAGACAACTGAATATCATTTTGTTCATCAAACTGGTAAACACTGACAAGATTGACAGCCTGGTGATGCCGTGTGGGCAGCAGGCTTTGGGTGGACGTGTCAATTGCTATAATATCCAGAGGGAGATTTGAGGTCACGTATCAAATTTGTCTTCCATAATATATCCTAAGGAAATAATTGGACAACTGTTCAAAGATTCATGCATAAGGATGTTTACTGGAGTGAAAAACTGAAAATATTCACTTCATCAATAGGAGAGTAGTTAAAAACATTATGGTTGTGCATAGAAGAGAATTCCCTGTAGCCACCAATCAGGATGAGGCCAATCTATACATATTGACACAGTAAGGTGATGATATATGATTAAATGGTAAAGCAAAAAGCAAGTTACTGAGCTCTGCATAGAGATGATCTTGTTCTAGAAACCATGTCTATCGCATTTGCTTTATGTGCATATCGGCATACAAAATATCTAAAAGAATCAGTGGGACAAACGGATGTCAATGGTTATCCTATGCAGGGTGTGTGGGGCAGAGAACAGAGCAAGACGGTGAGACTTTAGATTTCCACTTTACACATTTCTTTATTGTTTGCATTTTGAATTTTTCAGAACGAGTATCTATTTTTTATATAGAAAAATTCTACAAAGATATTCCCAGTTAAAAAATAATAAGTTAATCTTACTCTGAATAAGGACTCAAACACAAAAGGGGCTTTTTGTGTTTGTCTTAATTTAGTCTAATTAGGAATTCTCTTAATTTTGCTGCTGGTTATTTGTGGGGTGTGTTGGGGGGGTGAGGGAGAGAGAAAGGGAGAGAGGAGAGAGGGAGAGAGACATGGAGAGAGAGAGAGAGGAGGAGAGAGGAGGAGGAAGAGAGAGAGAGGAAGAAAGAGGGGGAGAGAGAAGGAAGAGGGAAAAATAGAGTGAGGGAGGCAGAAAGGGAGAGAGGGAGAGGGAGGAAGAGGGAGAGAGAGAACACGCTTGAGTACAGACATGCATGGGGACGCAGCACACACTGGGATGGCAAGCTACGGTGGGGAACTGAGTGAGGGAGGGAAAAGTGTCCTGTCACTCCATCTCCATCTTTCAGCAGCTCTCATTACAGCTGGGAAGCCCTCCTCTGCTCCCTTGGCATTAGCTCCTTTGAGGCCATGTGGCTCCAAGAAGCCTTCCAGATGGAGGACTGAAGTTATCTTCACCTTCCCCCTTCTAGTCCCCATCCTGGGGTCCTCACACACACTCAGCGTGCCCCATGACTTTACAGTTCTTGCTGTGTTGCTCAGGAGAGGATATTTCCTGAATTTGTCTTGATCTTCTCTTCCTGATAGCTAGGAAGGGGTCCTCCAGTCTCTCCCAGAACCCACTCCACGCTCACCATTCCTGTAAGTGATAACAGTCCTCACTCCTGCCCAGAAACCCCATCATTGATTTCTCGTGCTCTGCCTGTCAGCTGCTGCTAGACCTCTCTGCTCTCCTCCAACCCTTGTCCTAAACCTTAATTCCCGGGGATTAATGCTGTGTGTTTTGGAGATGCTAATGTTGCTATGTCATGGAGTAGCTTTCTCTTCAGAAGATGCATGCAAAGTACTTAGGAATGAAGTACCATGATGCCCACAAGGTACTTTCGAGTGATTCAGAAAAAAGAAAAGAAAAAAAGAATGGAAAGAGAAAAAAGAGAGACAGCAAATATGGCAAAATATTCACAGTGGTTGAGTCTAGGTGGTAAATATACAGATGCTCAGCATACTGTTCTTTCAACTTTTCTGTGTATTTTACATATTGTATGTTATGCAAAAAAAAAAATGGGGAAACAGAAGAAATCTCAATATTTGAAATCTCAAATATTTCCATTTTTACTGAATAGAGCAAGACCGGTGAGTGTGACCACTTAAATGTCTCCTGAATTTGTCCCTTCTTCTCCATCCCCACTGCCACTGGCTGCATTCAGGCCTCCTCACCCCCATGCACTCTGGAGACAGCCTCCTCACTGGGCTCCCAGACCCAGTCTACCCCCTTCTCCACAGGGCTGCCTGGATAGGTCCAAACCCAGCATCACAGCCCCCACGGCCCTCCACCCCTTGGCTGCACGCAGCCTGCTCCACCAGCTCCGTCTCCCACCACTGCCCCGCCACCAAATCGCAGGTGATCCTCCAGCCACGTGGCCCCAATTCCAGCTCCTGAAGCCTGATCACCGACTCACTGCCTCTGCCTAGAAGGCCGTTCGTCTCCCCCAACCTTCCTCCCTGGCTACCCGGCAACCTCCTCTCCATCCTTCAGGACGCAGCTCTGGTGTCACCTTTTCCAGGATAGCTTCTGTGGTCTCCTTCTGTCCTCCCTTTCATTCCCCCGCATCCTTACACCACCACCTCACTCTGTGTGTACGTGCACATCTCTTCCTTGTGAACAGTGACTGGGTCTCATTCATCTGTGCAATGCCAGCACCTCGCACCTCGCAGGTACTGCCACGTATTAACCAGACAGACAGTTGTTACAGGAAGGAATGAATGAGTGAATGAACGAGGGTCTAAGGTAGGAAAGCGGGAAAACCATCTCCTGATTTGCATAGGTGCACGCTAAAGTAAAAGAGTCATCATGCTCTCGATTCACTCATTGTTCATTTAATATTTACTGAAGGACTCTCATGGCATCTGCTAGTCATATAACTACCTTTATACCTGAGTCCTGCTTCATTCATTCATTCAACACTTGACACTTGAGCCTCTCCCAGATGCTGGGGGCACTGTGCTGAAAGCCTGGAGACTTGCACAGTTGGATCAGGCAGAGACCACAACCCTGGTCAGAGAGGTAAGGGAGGAGCATAAAGAAAGGATAAAAGTAGTCAGTGTCATCAGGTAAATCCAGGCCATGGGCAAAGGGAGTTCAGAAGAGGAGAAATGACTCCTAGCAGTCCCCATGAGAGCCGACTGGGAAGGACTTCCTGGGTGAGCTGATACGTGCACTTGACTTTGAGTGATGGGGAATTTTAGACATAAGCCTTTGGAGGGAGGAGGGCATTCTGGGAGGGCAGAGTGGAAACAAAGGCACAGAGCGAGGCCACAAGCCTAGGTACGGGGGCCACCAGTAACTTAGCTTCACTTGAATGTTATCAAAGAGAAGTGGTGGAAAATAAGATTGGGAAGGCAGGTTGAGGTCACGATGGCCTTGAAAACCGGGATACAATGCTTAGCTTCTGTGAGCACGGGTGCCATGGAAGGTTTCTAGTTAGAGGGTGAGTTGATCAGGTGTGCTTCCAGAAGGTTATTCCAGCAGTAGTGTGCAGGATGAATTTGTATAGATAACTCGTCCCCCAATAGTGCCAAATCCCTAAGAAGTCTGCTGACCTCATCTTGCACAGGGCTTAGCTGAAAAACTTGCACGTAGCAAACACTTAATACAATTTTTAAATTTTAATTGAACTGAGTCTAAAGACATCAGCAAATATATGAATATCTATATCTCTGGCAGCAACACACCCACTCAGGCTGTAACACACCCCTTCAGGCAGTTCCCCTTAATTGAGAACTCTCCAGGGATCTTCTCCTAGCTATACTTCTGCTCCTTGTCTTGGTTCCCCGTTATTCCAAAGCCTACACGCTTCATTCCTGGATCACCGCAACAGATTCCTGACTGGTTTTCTTTCCATGAGCTCTTTCCACTGCAAATAACCTTGATGGGCCAACCCTGCTCAAGAACCTACCATGGCTCCCTCTTGTTTACTGGCATTTAACATCCTCCATAACCAGGCCACATTGTAACCCTCTATCTCTCATTCCTTGTCCACACGCATCGCCCTCTCCAGCCAGACTGTTTCCTCTCCAATGGCCTTGTTTGATCCTCCTTCCACACCTACATTCATCCTACCACCCCAATCTGCTCTTTTCCTCAAAGCTCATCTGAACTACAGCTCAAGGCCCAGCTCTGCCAGCAATGTTACATAGTGTGAACATTCAGAAAGACCTGGGGTCACATCCCAGCTTTCTGACTCATTGTGCGAACTTAGACACACTATGCATTCTCTTGGAATCTCAGTTTTCTCATCTATAAAATGGGAATAATAATAACAATGTCTATTTAGGGCTGACTATTATTATTAATAGGGCTATTGTGAAGAGTTCATAATATGATATATGTGCCAGGCCCTGGGCTTGATAAATGGTGATGCTCCATTCTTCTCTGACTCTGTGGGACTCCAGTAAGTAATTCCTGTTAGTCAGGTGCTTATATGGAAAGGAAGTTGTATTTTCAGGGAGTACACACCAAGTACCAGACACTCTGTTGGGCGTTTCTAAGTATCTCCTCCACAATCCTAAAACACAAGCATTTTTGTCCTCATTTACAGAGGGGGAAACTCAGACTGAGAGAGGAAACAGTCTGGGGTCATACAGCTCTGAGCTGACCTTTACTACTGTCAGAGGAATAACCACAGAACCATCATTAGATATTTACTGTGTTCCAAGTACTACGCTGAGCACATTACATGCCATGTTGCATTGAGTGCTTCATCCTGAGAAGCTGAGAATGTAACCCACGTGCTACAGAAGAGAAAGGGAGACTCCGAGAGGATAAGGGACTTACCCAAAGTCTGCAAACAGTAAATGGCAGGGCTGGGGTTCAAACTGGGGTCTGTATGACTTCAAGACTCTGTCCTCAACTGCTCTGTTGTAACTGTGCCTTCTAGGCCAGAGAGTTGTCTGAACATGGATTTCAGCCCTGTGAGGCTGAGGCTGGCCTTTCTAGGTTTTCCTTGGGTCCCAGCCCAAGCCTGGGGTCCCAGCAGCCACTGTTGATCACAAGGGCCTCCAGGTGACGTGAAGGGCCAGCCACTCACTGGGCGGCCTGGTGATGATGCTGGTGACGACTCCCCTGAACTGGCAATGGTTACTTCGCCAGCCCTGACACTTACCCAATGGTGCAGCCGGCATCAGCCTCGATGGTCCAGATGCAGTTGAGATTGTGTTCGTAGGGAGCTGGATACCCGGGAGACAGCACCTGCCCCGACACCTCTCCTTTCACTGTCCCTCCACACTCAGCTGAAAGAAATGCCAAAAGAGTGAGTCTCGTGGGGTGGCTCCTCCTGCCTGTGTGCCCGAGTCCCTCTCGTTCATTCCAGGTGACTGAACACAGCATATAGAAAGGCCCCTGGACGAGACTTGTATCCAGAATCTACAAAGAACTCCTGCAACTCAACAATAAAAAGACAAACAACCCAATTAAAAAATGAGCAAAGCATTCGAATAGCTATTTCTTCAAAGAAGTTATACAAATGGCCAATAAGTACATGAAAAGATGTTCACCATCATTAGTCGTTAGGGAAATGCAAATTAAAACCACAATCAGATATCACCTCACATCCATGAGGATGGCCATAATAAAAAAGACAGACACTAGCAAGTGTAGGTGACGATGAAGTAACTGGGACTCTCATCATTGCTGGTGGGAATGTACAATGGTGCAGCTGCTTTGGAAAACAGCTTTGCAGTTCCTCAAAATGTTAAACAAAGTTACCGTACGACCCCAGGAATTCTGTCTTATATATACCCAAGAGAAATGAAAACATACATTTACACAAAAACTTTTACATGAATGATCATAACAGCATTATTCATAATATCCCAAAAATGGAAACATCTGAAATGTCCATCAGCTGATGAAAGGATAAACAAATGCAGCATATCCATATGATGGAATATTATTTGATCATAAAAAACACACAAAGTACTGATACATGCTACAACATGAATGAACTTTGAAAATATCATGTTAATTTAAAGAAGACAGACACAAAAGGCCACATACTGTAAGATTCTATTTCTAGAAACTGTCTAGAACAGACAAGTCTACACAGACAGCAAGTACATCGGTGGTCGCTGGGACCTGAGGGGGAGGGGGCAGGGGGCAGTGATTGCTAATGAGCACAAGGTTTCTTTAGGGGGGGACACAATGTTAAAAAATTAGGTTGTAGTGACAGGTGCACAACCCTGTGAATATATTAAAAAGCATTAAATTGTTAAATTCATTAAATGGGTGAACTGTAAGGTATGTGAATTATATCTCAATAAAGCTATTCAATAAAAGGTCCCTGGGTGTAGAGCTGGCAGACTACTCTGTGACCAAACTCCTTGAAGCCTCCCGGGGAAAGTGCAGACACCTGAACCTGTTCATTGACAGCAGCGGGACCTGTGCCAGGTGCCAGGAGTTCAGAGGGAAACAAGACACTGTGTCCTCCTCCAGAAGAGCTTACGGTCTAGAGGAGGGGACAGCCGCAGTGTGTGCCACGTGCCCTAACAGAGGCACATTCATGGCAAGTGGCAGCACAGAAGGAGGAAGTGACCAATTTGCCCTAGCACGGGGCAGGGAGAGTCAGGGAGGGCCCTGGCTTCAAATGAATCTTGAAGGAGGAGCAAGAGTTGACCATGTTGGTTGGGTAGCAGGGGTGGGATGGGAAGGCCAGCAGGAAGAGGGCACTGCAGACAGAGAAGAGTATATGCAAAATTCCTGGAGGTGTGAAACAACATGGTGGGTTGGGGCACAGGGTGTGAGAAGGGGCGTGGTGGGAGATAGGGCTAGAAAGCTGGGCAAGCATCATACATTGAAGGACACTGCACACTGGGCTGTTGCATATTTACTCTGTAACGGGGAAGAACCGGAGTGTTTATACACAGTAAATTGATCACTTTAGCCAGCCCTGGAGGTCTAGTGGTTAAGATTCAGCACTCTCACCACCATGGCCTGGGTTCACTCTACCCATCTGTTGGCCATTATACTATCGAGACTGCGTGTTGCTGTGATGCTGAAAGCTATGCCACCAGTATTTCAAAGACCGGCAGGGTCACCCATGGTGGACAGGTTTTAGCAGAGCTTCCAGACTAAGGCAGATGAGGAAGAAGGACCTGGCCACCCACTTCTGCAAAAATTGGCCATGAAAACCCTACAAATAACAGCAGAGCATTGTCTGATATAGCGCTGGAAGGTGAGAGGATGGCACAAAAAGACTGGGCAGGGTTCTGCTCTGCTGTCCGCAGGGTCACTAGGAGTCGGAATCAACTCCAGGGCACTAACAATAAAAATTGATCACTTTACACACTAGTGAACTTTACAGGTTAGAAAGAGCACTCTGGTAGCAGTCTGAAGGGCACAGAGGGGTGGGACTGGAGGCAGGGACCAGTAAAGAGTTCTATATTCCCCATCAAAGCAGTCACCTAGATCAGAAGCTGGTGATCCTCCTGGCCTTCTCCTTCCTCCCCCACATCTAATCTGCCCCCGAGACCCCGTCCCTGCACCTCTGTGACACTTTTCACATTTGACCCCACTCTGTCCCCATTGCTGGAGTCTTGGCTTAGGCCCTCACCACCTCTAGGGTGGCACAGTTGCCCATGCTCAGCAGTGCCAACAGAAAGATCTTTCTAAAATGCAAACTGACCGTCTCACCGCTTGCTTTAAACTCTCCTTCCTGGAATGAAGTCCAAACCGCTGAAGAGAGCCCATCGAGAAGGCCCCCAGCCTTTGGCCTCTTTGGCCCCCTCCCAGCACCCCCTTGGTCCATGTGGGTCTGATGAACTTCTCTTCATGCCTCTGCTTGGACTGACAACATCTGCCCTATGAAGTCTTTTGTGACACCCTCCCCTCCCTGTGTAGAGCTGACACTGTCTTCCTTTGTGTCTCCATTATTACAGGGGCAGATTTTTATCATAGCATGTGTACCATGTTATTAAAATCACATCTATCTCCTTCACAGGACTTTAAGCTCCTTGGCAGCAGGGACCTGGTCTTACGCAAATTTGCACATCAAATACCTAGTACAGTGTTTGGCACATTATAGATGCTTTAATAAATATTTATTGAATGGACAGATGGTGGATGATCAAATGAATGAAAGAAGCTTATTGCTTTCCAGGAAAATTACTATAAGGTTCTGAATCAAGGGAGCATGAGCGAAAATGAAGAGGAGGAGATTCATTGCAAAGCTTTTTAGGAAAGAGAATGATCGACTAAGAAAGATCCTAGAAGGAATAGGAGAAGATGGGATCAAGGTCACAAACGGAAGTTTGTTGCTACAAACTTTCACCTGTTGCTGCAAAGGACCCATTAAGCATCTCGTGGGCCCCATGGCTTCACATGGGACCACTAACGCAGAGTTGGGATAGGGAGGCTTCTGTCAGTAAGACTGCTCACGATCCTTTGCTCCAGTCTCACTGTCAGCCCTCCCTCTGTGGTGCTGCTGGGAGGAGAGGTGCCAACCCAAGTGACAGACGCAGGGCTGAATGGGCCCATGGTAGGGAGTAGGGTGGGGGTGAGAGGATGAGCTGTAAGTTGTGGGGAGGAAGCCTGCCTGGCCCCACAAATGGCGAAGGTAGCTGGAAAGGTGGCAGGACATTTTCCATGTCCTCGGCTAGAGCCTCCTTCCATATTCCAGATGGAAAAGCCCCTCCCCCGCTGCCAAGAAAGTGAGTGTTTGGAGGCAGCGGCCCTGGGAGCACTTCCTCATGGACACAGCCTCCTCTTTCCTCACGGATCACTTTATCCGGGGACAGGCAGGTGGGAGGGAGGGGTCAAGCGGCCAGCACGCAGCAGATTCACCAACAAGACCATAAGGCTCTACCTTTTCTTGTCTTCTCTCTTCTTCCCATCCTAGAGCCTTGGCTGCTTCATTTGGGCTGTAGCGCCCACTCATCAATGGAGAAAACATCTGGATGTTTTAAGCTATAGTAGTCATTTCTGCTAGACCATGATAAAGACTACCACAACAGGACATATGTAAAAATCTACACACATATTCCTAAATACACAGCCTCACTCCCTAAGTGGGGCCTGAGGAGGTCTCAGTGGGGGAAAGCCTCTGAAGTCTACAGTATACTCTTACTAGCACTGTTTGAGTGGATCCTTTAAGTTCAGTCCAACTGGCATATTTGATATTCAAAAGAACCTTACAATGAATCCTTTCTGCAAAGCAAGCAATTGTCTTGTAATGTGACTCATCACCTCTCCTTCGTTTTGCTTGCTTTGGCTTGCCTACGGCATTATATCATTGTCTGTTTATGCACGTGTCTCCTTGGCTGGCCTGGGATCTGCTCTTCTCTGTTCCCCTTGTGCCTAGCACGAGACCCTGGCACATGAAGGAAAGAAAGGGCGAAAAGAAAGGCATGAAGGGAGAATGGGATGGGGCATGCTTACAGACTGGGTCAACTTAAGCGTAAGGAGAGAGGAAGACTCTAGAGGCTATGTAAAGGCCACTATTCTGGATTGTCCACAGTCAGGCTTAAAATCCTTGCCTTTAGACACTCTGCTGTGTAACAGTGTTGAAGATCCTGTTAAAATGTAGTTGTCTAGGGGAAGAGACACACTGGCCATTACTGCTTCCCACAATGCTGGTTCACACCATCAGCCCTCGCACCGCTCAGGCTAGAATGTCCACTTCCTCACCCCACCCCTCCTGTTAGTGAATTCTTACCCATCCTCTCAAGTCTCAATTGAAATATCACCTCCTATGCAAAACTTTCTCGTATCCTCCAACACTTTGCACACAACTCTCTTTACAGTGCTTATCTTGTATTATAATGATCTGTTTACGTGTCTATTCTCCTTGCTAGGGCATGGGCTCCCCAAAGGCAGAGAAAACACTTTATTCTTTCTTTTTTTATTTCTCTGCCTCTGCACTTACCCAAACATGCAGCTGCACCAATTCTGGCATGTGGTGCTTGGTAGGTACTTAAAAGTTTTCCCAGTGGATATTTTGTTCTTATTAAGATTAGCCAGTGCTGCACAGACATGTTGAGGTTATGAGGCATGGGGAAAGGGATGGAGAGAGGGAAAGGCCTGGTGTTTGGGGATGGGGAAGCAGGATAAAGCAGTGTGGTGTGAATCCTATTCAGCAGGGAGGGTAATACGTGCAGTGAGGTGGGTGGTGAGAGATGAAAAGGCTGGACAGAATGACAGGTTTTGTCGATTTCACACTCTGCCTTGGACCAGACTTCTCTTGTCCTGTGACACATGGATGAAGTTCCCAGAGAGCCTCTGCTGACATTCTGGAAGCACAACAGGCTTAAGAAGATACTAGTTCATTATTATATTCTTTCTTCCGAATGAGATAGAAGCTAGCTCATTATCTTATTCTTTCTTTCAACATTCCCCAGAAAAAGGAGCCCCATTTTGCCTACAGGGAAACTGAGGCCCAGAGTGAGCTGGAGACTTGTTTGAGTCTTGGTGTTGCAGGAACCCCTGGAATCCAGGCAAAAGCTCCTCCTCTTCCTTTCTGATTGACTCTCCTACCTCTTCTCTGTTGCCAGCATTACAATTCTGAGGGCACAACTTGGTTCTGGTCCCACTTGCTAAATGTGTGACAATGGCAAGCCACCCGCCTGACTGCGCTGTTGTCGGGGTGTAATGAGGTGTGAAAGTGAGGAAATGGAGAAGGGTGGGGCAGGCGAGTAATGATTCCCATGAACAGGAGGATTCAGTCCAGTGAGATGTCCCCAGGGCCCCGGAGCGTGGTGTCCAAAGGGACACTGAGACCCTTAATGAGACCAGAGCTGGGAGCTTGGGGCTAGGGGACACCTGAGGGGTCACTTGAAGAGCAAGAGGCCTCCTACCGACACAAGTGGGGAGAGGCCGGTCCCAGGTCCTGCGCTCTCCACTCAGACACAGCAGCTCCTCACTGCCTCGCAGGCTGTATCCAGGATCACAGCTGAAGGACACTGAGCTCCCTGCAAAATGGCCTCCATCATGAACCTTGTAGCCAAATTGGGGGGTTCCCGGGTCTTCACATTTGATGAGTTCAAAACCTGGTAAAGAGAGAAGAGATAGGGTGAGCAAGACTTTGTGGCAGAAACCACACTCCCTCAAAGTCTGTTTTCTTGAGGAAGCTGCCCCTGCATGTGCCTCTAGGTTCTGATGGCCTCAGTGCTTGACGGCTGCCATATTGCTGTGCTCAGGTGAGGGTGCATTACAGAGTATTTGTTCCCCTGTTGCTCTATGTAAATGATTTGTTATTTCTCCCAGGACAGCTGTTAATAGTTTTCAGGCATAGGGTCTGGGTTTTCTATTTCTTTATTTGACCCCATAGCATTTTGCTAGCGGGAGCTGCTCTTTCCATTTTGCTCACTGAGACATTCTGATGGGATAGTGTAATATGGAAAAGTCACTTCAAATGTATGTTTCAAAGCTCAATTATGTCCTGCTTAAATACACTCTATTGAAAAAGGCTGGAGAAGGACACATCTGCAGGGTTTATACAGAGCTCCCACTACATGGTGCTCCACAAGAGTTCTCTCTCATTTGTTATTCATAGGAGTCTTATAGGGAGGTATAATTATCTGCCTTTTACAACAGAGCACATTGACTTGGGAAGGTTAAATAAATCGTTCCAAAGTCACACAATCTCAGATGATGGAAATGGAATTTGAATGTGACTCTGTTTAATCCTCTTCCACTGATCTGCCTGCTGTAACAGGCACAAAACCCTGGACAGCCTGGAGCCCAGGCAAGAGGAATTTTGAATAGGCTCATTGGATTTGTTTTTACTAACAGCCTTATTGAGAGAATAATTCACATACTAAGCACTCACCCATCTAAAGTGTACAATTCAATGTCTTTTAATATATTCACAGAGTTGTGCAACTATCATCATAATCAACTTTAGGACATTTTCACCGTCTCAGAAAGAAGCCCTATACACATTTTAACCCAATTCCCTCAGCCCTCGGCAACCACCAGTTTTCTTTCTGTCTCTATGGATTTGTCTGTTCTGGAAAGTTAATATAAATGGATGACACAATACATGGCCTTTTGTAATGGGCCTCTTTCACTTAGCATGTTTTCAAGTTTCATCCATATTGTAGTGCGTATCAGAACTCCATCCTTTTTTATGGTCAAATAATATTCCATTGTATGGACAGACATAACATATTTTGTTTATCCATTCATCAGTTGATGGAAACTCACTGGATTTTAAAATAGTCTATAAAAAAGTACATTTCTTTGTATCTCCTCAGCAAGTAGAAGCTAAAATAAATGAATAAAATGGCTGTGAAGCCAAACTATGGTGATGTAATCCCAAGTACTCTAGGGCTGTGTACTAACCTGGGTGCTTTCCATTTTCAAAATCCCAGGAGTAAAGGAAAATGTTAAAATCAAGAAAAAAGACTCAACTCTTTAGGGAGTAGTAAAAAAAGAACATAATTATACATGAGGGTTTGCATTTTTTACATCTGGCTTTAGATGAACACTGTTTTATAAATGCCATGATTAGGAAAGGCTATCTTTGGCTGCTTTAATTAAAAGGCTCAACGCTGATTATTTTTAAAGTATTAGTGAGTAAAAGATATGCTGTGACTCTCAACTCAGTTAACCACTAGTTTAAACCAGAGAGTTGTATGTCAAGTGGCAGCTTATCCGAATCACAGGCACAACGTCTTAGAGGAAACAACCAGCTAAGCCTGAGCCAGCTAGAGAAAAGAAAACCCACTAGGTGACGGATGATGGCCTGAGCCCAACCTCCCTGTCTGTGGAACCAGGGAAAGCCTGACTTCTCGTCCACTTAGATGCAAGAAAGACTTACTGGAAAACTGCAGCTCAAAGCCCTTGCTGGTGTTCTCAGCATCAGTGATGAAATCAAGCCACAGACTGCTCGATGTGCTGTTCAAAGTCACCCCCATCATCTCAGAGCGGCTGAACACCCCCAGCAAACGGGCGGAGTTGTTGTTGCCATCATAGACCTGGACACAGGAGACATCCCAACCCAGTGTCGTCAGCATGGCCTTGTTTTGAACAACAGCTTTTCACCCCACAGCTTAGCACCAACAAAAACGGTTAGAGGGCAGTGAGTCATCAGACGCAAGGAAGACGGCAGAGTGGAGCTAGCAACTGACGATCTCCACTTGGTGCCACTTCTGGTGCTCAGCCCATCTCAGTGTGAATCAGTCTCTAGGAACTGGTTGCTGTTCTAACCGTTCCAATGCAGACCTGCTCTTGTTCCTTCAAACCCCATATGGCACCAGTTTACCCTTCAGCAGCCTGGGGAGGCCAGGTTGGGGCTGCCCGACTGCCCAAGCCATCTGTTTCTGCAGACAGGCAGGCTGAAAGCATTCGACATCTCCACATCACTAAACCTTCAATCCTGTCCGTCCCAGAGGTGAGACAACCGTACTCCTCCCTGACCCCACCCCACTGTGACAGTGGCCTCAGTCTCTACCACTCCGCTGGACACCACCCCTGGGATCCAGGCAGGACAGAGTTAAAATGACCAGTATGTCATGTGTCGTGGTCCCTTTCCCTACCCCAAGCTCAGCCTCTCTCCCTTCCCTCCTAAAATGAGGGCTCCAGAGAGGGCCTGCTGGGTTTGCCAGGGGTGGGATTGTGTCTGCATCTGGCTTCCCTGACTCCCATCTGTTCCCTGAACTTCTGAGCACCAGCAAAGACAGCAATCCTCAGAATAATGAACTGGCTCCCCAGGTTTTGAGGTTGCTGCTCCTTTCCAGATAATTGTACAAATAACAACAGAAGTTGTGATTGAGTGAAGGACCCCCTGGTGCTTTGGTAAATATCAAAGACGGGATCTATGGGTGGGTGATGAATATTTGTGCATGTCACAGGATGTGGTGCCAGCTGCCAGCAAATTGGAACAATATTTCCATCCTACTATTTATGAAGCAAAGCTTTCTAAAAGAAGCCATCCTTCAAGCTAACAGTGCTGTATATTACAGAGATTCGTTTAGGCCCCTGGGAGCCTCAAGTCTGTCTCCAGATCTGATGTGCAATTGCTTTGCTTCACCGAGGGACTGAGAAAACGCCAGAGTTCTAACAGACATAGAGATGACACCAGTTCAAAGAGTTCAGCCCACTGCTACATCCAAATTGTTATAAAAATATTTTTACCCATTGAAACATATATTGGAATTAATTGATCAAGGCATTAATCATCACCACTTGCTAACATCACAATAAGAGAGACAACCAGATATCATGTACTTTCTGATAGAAGACACATTGCTACCTATGGAGTCATTTTGCTGGGGGGAAAAAAAAAATCAAACCTGAGATCAGATCAAGCCACTGGATCCAACTTCTAAATTACAGGAAATATAGAGGACAGAGGAACGTTTGAAATGATACTCTTGGAACGTGGTCAGCAAAATCCAGAATGTGAAAAATTCCACTGTACAAAAGACCTGATTTACTCAAAAAATAAATTACAAGTTGGGGGGAAAAAAAGAAATGGAGGCAGAAACTAATAGATTAAAAATCACATGAGGCAACTAATCCAATGTGTGGACTTTATTTGAATCCTAATTCAAATAAACTGTAAATTTAAAAAATATTATGACATTTATGAGATAATTGGAAACTTGAACACTCGCCGGATATATGATGGTGTTAAGGAATTGTTGTTAATTAATAAAAATATAATGGGAACAGGAATTTTTCCTTAATTTCAAGGCATAATTCATCCTACTTCATTAAGAACAAAAATGTTCAATACGATAAAATATTCATTGCAGAAAACTTGTAAAACAGAAAAGCACAAAGAAAGTAAAAGCAACTTTCAGCACTCATAGCATTTTGGTGAGTAGTTTCTAGGCTTTGTTCTATGCATACCTTTCCTTATATATATTTCTTTATTTTTTTAATAAGAACTAGATCAAACTATAGATACTATATGGTAACCTGCTGTTTAACTTAATATAATGTGCATATTTTTCAAATCGTTAAGCATTTTTTCCCCAAGAGCATTTAAATAGCTGTAGGAATTTTCATCATGAAATTAACTCAACACACAGTATAATTATTCACACATCATTGTCCACATAAGAGGCACTCAATAAATGTATGAGCAATATATAAACCAATGTTTTCTTCTAGTACGTCTGCCCTTTAGTCCACCTGAAATTTATTTTGGCATATGATACAAGATAAAATATTACCTTTTATCCCTGGTTGATTAGCCATTTAACCAAACTCTATTTGTAAATATTCCATCCACTACCAATTTTAAATCTACCTTTATCATGTATATAGTTACATAAATTTGGTTTTGTCAACTTTCTATTCTATTGCATTAATCTGTTTGTCTATTCCTGTGCATGATCCATACTGTTTTAATTACTATAGCTTTATAATATATTTAAATACTTAGTAGGGCAAGTCCTTCTTCATTTGTCTCCTCTTAACTTAAAAAACAAATCTCCCATATGTATTCTTCTAGATAAACTCAAAAAGAATTTTCTCTATTTAAAAACAACAATAATTCCCTCTCCAAAAAAAAACACCCAAAACAACTCATGTAATTCTGACTGATTAACATTAAATGTATGGAGTGATTAGAGAAAAAATACATCTATATGATACTAAATTTTCCTATCCATATACATGGCATCTGGTTCCATTTAATCAAGTTGTCTTTTATGTCTCTCAGTAAAATTCTGTATTTATTCCTGAATACTTTTATATTTTCGATTGCTATTGGGAATTGGGCCATTGTATACATTTATGTCCTAACAGGATTGCTTGTCTATAAAAAAAATTGCTTTGATGGTCCAGTTCATCATTAAGTACAGGTGATGGGAATATCTCCCTGAGAAACACAAGAAAATCTATGCACATCCATTGCATCTAACCTTCTTTCTTTTTTCTCTATTAGATGTTTTTTATTTTTTTCAGATTTATTGAGGTATAACTGACAAATAAAAATTGTATATATTTAAGGTGTACAACTTGATGTTTTGATATATGTATACCATTACATCTAATAATACAGCTCAGCAAGATGGCTGGCTTCACAATGAAGATAGGTTTTTACACACAGTTACAAACAATGTGAACATTCCTATGAACATCCCTGCATGTCTGCTTGCACACGTGTCTGAGTTTCTCTAGGGCATACATCTAGAGGGGAGAAGCTGGGTGCAGGGAAGGCACAGCTTCAACTTTGTTAGAAATTGACAGATTGCTCTCCGAAGAGGAATACCAATTTAATCTCTCACTAACAACAGATGGCAGTTATCATTGCTTTATATCTTCGCCAATACTGGTATTTTCAGGCATTCTAATTTTTTTCCAATTTGATGGCTGTGAAATGGTATCTTGTTTTAATTTAGATGTCCCTGACTATCACTGAGGTGGAGTGTCTTTCCGTATGGTTCTCAACAATTCTACTTTCCTCCTCTGTGAATTGTTGTTCGTGTCCTTTGTTCATCCATGAACATGAAACCTCCTTGCATTTATTTTAGTTTTTTGTCCTTCAAAATAAAGATTTATAATTTTCTCGGTAAAGATTATGCACATTTTTGTTAGGCTTATTCCTGGGTCTCTTATAGCTTTTGTTTCTCTTATGAATGAGATTTTTTTTTTGCTGATTATGTTTTAATTGGTTGTAGAAACAACGGGGGCTTTGTTGAATTGTCTTATTGGTTCTGATAGTTTATCAGTTGATTCTTTTGTATTTTCTAAATAGAAGAGACAATTTTATATATTCCTTGCTAATTTTTATAGTTTCTTTTTTTTTTGGTATAATTGTATTGGCTTGAATTATAATGTTGAATACTATCGGTTATGGTAGAGCCACTGGTCTTGTTCCTGACTACTGGGAATCTGTAGGAAGTTGTCCTTAAGGATAACGTTTGCTATAGGTGTTGGTAGAAACTCTTTATCAAATTAAGAAAGTTCTATTACAGTTTTATGAGATATTGTTAAAAATCATGAAAGAATACTGAATTTCATCACATGATGTATTGGAGCGTGTTACAGGATCATGTATTTTTCTCTTCAAATCCGTTTATAGGCTATTAGGTTGAACCATATGAAATTGCCAATAATAGACCAGTTTTTGACCTACAAAAATGGCAATTCCGTATGGTTTGCCCAATAAATAACATTCTGAGCTTTGCTAACGTTGACACATCCTCACATTCCTGGAATCAATCCCACTTGGCCATTTTTGTTTTATGTATTTATTTATTTTTTTGTGAGGAGATCAGCCCTGTGCTAACATCTGCCGATCCTCCTCTTTTTTTTTTTTTGTGCTGAGGAAGATTGGCCCTGGGCTAACATCCGTGCCCATCTTCCTCCACTTTATATGGGACGCCACCACAGCATGGCTTGCCAAGCAGTGCGTCGGTGCACGCCCGGGATCCAAACCGGTGAACCCCGGGCCACCGCAGCAGAGCGCACGCACTTAACCACTTGCGCCACTGGGCCGGCCCCCATTTTTGTTTTAATACACAGCTAGATTCAGTGTGATATGGCATTTAGGATTTTCAGATCTATGTTCATAAATGAGACTGGCCTAATCATTTCTGTTCTGGTACTGCCCTTCTTCACTTTGATATCAATGTTTCCAAACGCCTCATTTAAATGAAATGAGTTGGGAGATGGATCTAAATGTTTCTCTTTTCTGAGACAGTTTGGTTATTGCAGGGATTAATTATTCTTTGAAGTTTTGTGAGTTTACCTGTAAAATAGTCTAGGCCTGGGGCCTTTGAGAGAGGATATGGAGGAATTCTAATTTTTTCAATGGTTATTGGTTTATTCAGATTTTCATTTTTTCTTTATATTGGTACTTTTTATCTATACTAATTTCCATTCCATCTAAGCTTTCAAATTTCTTGGCTGACAGTTGTTCCTAAATATTTTCTTATTATTTTCATGATCTCCACCTTACCTATAGATGACTATATTCCTTTTTTCATTCCTAAATTTATATATTTGTGACTTTATTCCTTGATTAGTCCTTCCAAGTTTGTCTATTTTATTAGTTGTTTTTCAAAGAACAAGTTGGTTTTGTTGATAATTGCTATTGTTTCTTAGTTTTCTTTTTTCAGTCATTTTTGCCTTTATCTTTAAAAGTATCTTTCTCCTACTTTCTTTGGATTTATTCTGTTACATTGTTCAAGCTACCTAAATCCTTATTTATTTTCAACCTAGGCGATATGTCAGAGACTAACAGAGGTATATTAAAATCTTCCATGATGATTGTAACTTTATTAAAATTTTTTACACTTCTAGCAGTTTTTATTTAATTTATTCATGCTATGTTATTTGGCACATAAAGTTTTACTGTGGATTGATTTTACATTTTATTAATATAAAAGGATCTCCTTTTTCATTTCCTTATGAGATGTGTGAGAGAAGTTCTCAAATTTGTCTTGTAATAAGCTGATGTCATTTTTCTGTAGTTTACCACCTTCCATTCGTTGCCTCCATTCCATTTTTTAATTGGTTGATCATGTCTTTCATCTCTATTCAATCTTTCCTCATCTCAGATTGCTCTGTTTTCATTATTGCCTATTTTCATGCCATAAATATAACATTCTCTCAAATCCTGTTAAGAATACATATTAGGAGCTTAAGCTATTTTATTTATTTATTTATTATTATTATTTTTTCCCCCCAAAGCCCCAGTAGATAGTTGTATGTCATAGTTGCACATCCATAGTTGCACATCCTTCTAGTTGCTATATGTGGGACCCGGCCTCAACATGGCTGGAGAAGCAGTGCGTTGGTGTGCGCCCGGGATCCAAACCCGGGCCGCCAGCAGCGGAACACACGCACTTAACCGCTAAACCACAGGGCTGGCCCTAAGCTATTTTTTTTTTCCTTTGTTGCTTACAGAGGGGCAATTAGCTCTGACTCCTCAGACAGGTCCCCTTCTTCTGATCTACTGAATATTTACGCATATCCAGTTAATTTTCCTGTTGGCACACAATGGCAGAGGGAGAATAAGAACGGAGCATGGAAATGCCCAGTTTTCTATAAGGAGGGCCAGAAGAGCTAAGCCAGAAGGGGCCACGGCAGGAGCTTCTCCTGCTCCTGGGGCTAGAGGGCGTGTGTGTGTGTGTGTGCGCGCGTGTGCACGAGTGAGCGAGGGAGAGAGACAGAGACAGAGAGAGAGAGAGAGAGAGGGTGTGTGCATGTGAGAAAGTGTGAGTGTGACTGTGCGTGTGTGAGATGGTGGCAGCCTCTTCTCTAATGAGCCTGACACTCTTGCTAGGCACTAGCCATGGCATTGCCCTGCTTTACCTGGCTTGCCAACAAAAGCCAAACAAAAGCCCGAGCGTCATGTCGAGAGGGAGTGGTGGTTCTGTGTGGTCTCTGAGACCTAGTGCACTTCCAGAGGAGCTAGTAGGCCTAAGATCCAGCTCAAGCCAATGGCCCCATCCATCTCCCTGGCTCCAGGCCCTGCTGCTCTGAGCTAGGTGGTCTTAGATGCATTTCTCCTTAAGGGTGCTGGCACTTAACCCACAGGCAGGACTTCACTTCACTTGTGTGAATTGTAGTTTGACTGGGCTCTCTCTCAGTCTAAACCTTTTTTTGGGAATTCTATTTGACAGACATTCCTTTAAGGTGTATGTGAAAGTCACTCTTGACTAATTTCCAGTGCTGAGACCACATTCCCAGTTTTTATGTCCCTTGAGTCATTTCAGTGGGAACCTGTCGAGGATGCAGTTACACACATGAGCTTCATTTGCCACCTTGCACTGGAAGTTGTCTTTCCACGCTACTGCACGGAAAGGCCCTCCTTGTCTTGCCAATGTCAGGGGCCAAAATAAAAGGAATCAGTGGTCCTGGGAGATAAGCTGGAGTATATGTGGGGATGAGGTTTAAGAAATTTGCAGTTATTAAAGTAGGGAAGAGATCCGGGGTCACAAATGCAAGTTAGTCATTTCACGGGTCAGAAATACAAGACTGTAGAGAAGGTTTGGGGGCTTGGTCAGATGCATGAAATATTGTATCTTGGGAAGTAAAGAAGTTGTGGAGGAGGTGACAGGTTTCCTTGGTCGGGAGTTCAGGTGTGCACTGGGACTTCTTTGGAGGGAGAGGCAAATCCTCGGGATTAGGAATACGCCAGTGTTCTGGCAGATGGGCTGGTTAGACCAGGGCAAAGGCAAGATGTTCGAGGAGGTGAGTGGTGCTCTGGGCTCCTCCCGCTCACACTTGTGTGGAGGTAGACCAGAGTGACAGGTTTACACAGCCGTACCGCTGCAGCTCACAGTGGTTGCCAGGCAGTTCTGAATCCTATCTGGGAAACTATAACTGTGAGTTTCTTTTAGTTCTGAAACAGTTCTATATCTATTCATGTCCCACGTTCTCCCTCAGTGGGGCAAGGCTCTGAGAAGAGTTAGAGCAGGAGGGGGCTACATGGTACCGCCCATTCTATAGAAGTTCTAGCGGTCACAGTTTCCCATGGATGGCCTTTCAGCCCGGTCAGAGCCTCAGCCCAACTCTCTGCGGAGGACACTACACAGGCTGAACAGGAGGAAGAGGCTCTTCAGCAAGAAGGCTGAGCCCAATATGAGAAGGCTGGTGGCAGGGCCAGCTGGGCAGGTGGCTGCAGAGATAAAATCTGAAGTCTGGGAAGGTCCCCCCACTAAGAAACATGGGAATTCAACCCCTCTCCCCCTTCCCCAGGATTCCCTGGGGTCCTGCATCCTGCATGAGACCTCCCTGACCTCTGACCTGGGTTTTCTGCCCCATGTCCCTCCCTTCTTCCCCTGAGTGCTTCACAAAGTCTCTCTTCTGCCTATTAAGCTGCTCAGCTGATTGTGAGGCAGAACCGTGACAGTGCAGGGGGGGTGCACACCTGCCGACTACGTCTTGGGTACCACTCTGAATCTGTACCACCCTAGTGAGGAAGCTCGGGCACCGGCCGCGCTCCACGTGGCCTCCAGCCACCAAGGAGGCCTTCTGCTGGTCCTGCCAGGCCACACGCACAGAACTGCTGCTCACACTCCCTTCAAAACTGAAAATTACAAGTTATGCCTCAAAAATGCCTTTTTCTACATGGTTAACAACAGGCTTCATCTAAGAAGCACTAAGGATAGGACATCATCCTGGCCCTGCTGTCCCCAGTTGCATCCTCCGAGGCTCTGCTATTGATGATGAACAAATGGATGGAGAGAAGTGAAGTCAAGGGTGGTGGCCAAAGACATGGCCTTTGGAAAGTATAAAGTCCTTGTCTACTGCTCCACTATAGGGAGATACACACTGTTTTTCTGTGTGTGGGGAGCTCAGGGGTTAAAAAGTAGAGCTTAAGAAGCCAATGATAGGGCCCCAATACCCACGGGGCCACTGTGCCATATTCTGTTCCATGTCAGGCACACCCAGCCCCAGCGGGTCATCTCATGGGTACATCCTCTTAGGTTCAAGGGTAATTAGGTAAGAGTGAGAAATGCCTTCCAAACACACACACACATACCCCCGAGAACACATGCGCCAGGGGGCGGGCCAGGAGAACCATCTGTGCACAAAAAGCACACAACACTCATCACATCTAGAGAGAATCCTAACGGGAGGAGATCATTTAATGGTTTCTCTGTGGATTTTCCAGAGAAGTGACCTCTTGTTTCAACTTTTTGTAACGTCAAGACTTCTCTGACTACAGGGACTAAAACTGCATTAGAATATGCTAAAATATTTTCTTGGCCTAGGATGGAAGTGGACATATTCTGTGTGAGATTTTCCTTATAATCCATTTTAATAAGGCAGCTCTTTGATAAATTCTCCAGAGTCAGCCCTTTGATTACACGCATATGCACATATCACACGTTATCAGAGATATACACTTAATCACACACACAAAGAAATACAAGCAATACACATGCTCAGTGTCCCTCTCTATTGCCCTTTCTATAAGCCAAGTCCTATCACTTCTGTCTCTTATGTATATGTTTAACTCTGCTGCCACACAGACGCCATCACCACGGTGCACTGAAGCTGCTGAAACAGCCTACTAGTCTACTGAAACATATACTCAAAACATATACAAGTGCACACACACAAAATACACTGAGACAAGTGTATGCACAGACAGATCCTCCAAACCACATAAATATATAGACACAGATTCACACACGTGTGGAAATGTACATATAAAATATCTACATCCACACATACCTACACAAACGCACACACACGCACACATTCTATGAGCTCTTCATTATCCAAGTTGATAGTCAGAGTTCACAATGGAAAACCTGACCCACTGGCCACTCCAACTGAATTTATTATTATTATTTATTATGCAGTCAACTCATACTCACTCACATACGTATTTAATAGCTGTCAGCTCCTAGGCAGACTCTAAAGCCACATTCTTAGACACTCACATACTCTTCTCTTTATTTATTTATTTATTTATTTATTTAATTTTTTTGTTTATTGCAGTAACATTGGTTTATAACATTGTATAAATTTCAGGTGTACATCATTATACTTCTATTTCTGTATAGATTACATCATGTTCACCACCCAAATACTAATTACAACCCATCACCTACACACATGTGCCAAATTATCCCTTTCGCCCTCCTCCCTCCCCCCTTCCCCTCTGGTAACCACCAATCCAATCTCTGTCTCTATCACATACCCTTCACTTTCAGGTTCTCACTTTCTCCCAGATGAGTGAGGACAACATCCTGGGACTCAGAGGGAAGAAGGAAGATTGGGTCATTCACACAGAGACAAATGAGTGAGTGCTGACCACACTTTTGAGGCCTGTAACATACATACGTTATGAAATCTATCAGTTTTACCTTGAGGACATCTCCTTCAGACAGTTCAAATGCCCTGGCTTTCAGCTGAATGCCCTTCCCCGGCTGGGTCTGGATGGAGTAGATGCATTCGTGGTTGTTACTGTAGTTCACAGGGAAGTTGGGGGACAGCAACGTGCCCTGAGTGCCCGTGACTGAATTCCCACACTCAGCTGGAAAGAAAATCACAATAATCACAGATTAACCCCCGCCAGCTACATCCAGAAAACTACTCACAGCGCGGGAGATCCTTATAAAGATGGCAAGTTGTTTGCCTCTCTATCTGCCAAAAGGCCTGTTTATCTGTCCTTTTGTCTGCCTGTCTACAGGACTGCTTATCAAAGTTTTTTTTTAACACCTGTCCACCTGTAGTTCTGCCTGGTTTCTTTATCTCTTTTTCCGTTTGTCTGTCTCCCTCCTGCAGAAATAGAAACGAACCCACCAGGCGCCCTTTCCTGTCACGGCGTTATGAAGCAGCCGTTCCCCACACCTGTTCATAGAGTATCATAGCAACAGAAACGACCGAGGAGGACGTCAGGGGAGGATGGGGGCAGCCGAGTAAGGAGAGACGAAGCCTTTCAGTATCAGAGGATAGAAATATTTGCTAGTGTTTTCCAAGCTTTATGAGGATCATTTCGGTCATTAGTCACAACGACCAATCCCATAAGCTTGGCACAATTGTCATCTCTGTTTTGAAGATAAAGAGCCTGGTACTTAGCAATTTAGATCAAGTCTCTCAATGTGCACAGAGGAGGGGGCTGAGAACTCAACCCTCTTGGTCCTGGAATTTAGGGTCTCTGAGGCTCTGGAGGAAGTTTTAGCATAGACCCATTGAAACCCTGTTTCATTCAACAGCTAAGGAATTCACACCCTCCTCTCAAAATCTGTTTCTCCTCCGCCAGAATTAGTCATTCTTTCCCCATTGTTCCTATACCTTAATTTATAGCAGTTATCACATTTTACTGACTTATTTGTTGACAATTCTATCTCCTCTACTGCACTGTGGGTCCTTTAGGGCTTGATCATATTTCTCTATCCCCAGCACCCACTCAGTGCCTGGGTACGGCAGCCATCAGCAGGTGAAAGGGGAAGGAACTCAGTGGGAGGGCGTGCACTGCAGAACCCTGCGGCTGGCTCTCTAGGGTCTTTAAGAATTGTGAAGCCTCTCCCTGGGCTTCTCTGTATCCGAGCATCTACCATATTGCACCCTGATTGCTTGTTACTTGCCTGCAGCCTCCTTCTACACTGTGAGTTCCTTGAGGGCTGGGGTCACACTTAGTGAATCTGTGAATTTCCAAGGCTTAGCCCAGATTGTCTGCAATATAAATATTTGCCAAATGAATGAGGGAATGAGTATGGAGGACACTGACCTCAGAAGATGTACGGTCCTAAAAATAATTCAGTTCTGGGAGAATGTAAATACAAGTCCAGATGGCAGGTCCATTATTTGCCTGGACATATGGGGAGTCTGGAGCATGTCTTGAATCTTTGAAGTTGATGGTAGCAAATCTGCTTTCCCCAAATTGTCCCTCACTGTCTCTATTCTAGGTACAGTCATTGGCTGGAAGGACCCTGAGGTCAACCAATGGGCCATGGATTTGACCACACAGTCAACACTAATTATCCGAGCCTGGAGCATAGTAGGCCAAGGCGATGTAGATGGAGCATGTGATCCAGGAACACTCAGAGCTGAGCCTCTTGTGGGTTGAGTTATATCCCTGTGTGTTCTCTTGTCCCCAAGACAAGAGAACCTTTGCATGTCCCACCACCAAGTCCCTACTTTTCCAACGGGCTCTACTCCTGGGCTCTTTCCAGTTCAGGACCAGCTTCAGTTTCCTAGGACTTTACATAAGCCATTACTATGGACTGAATGCTTGGGACCCCACCTCAAATTCATATGTTGAAGCCCTAATCCCAGATGTGATGGATTTGGAGGAAAAGCCTTGGGAGGTAGTTAGGTTTAGACGAGGTCATGTGGGTAGAGCCCTCACGATGAGATTAGCGCCCTTACAAGCAGAGGAATTGACCAGGGCCTCCAATCTCTCTGCCGTGTGAGGATACAGCAAGAAGGCTTCCATCCACAAACGAGCAAAAGGGTCCTCACCAGACACTGAACCTGCCACCACCTTGATCTTGGACTTTCCAGCCTCCAGAACCCTGAGAAATAAATACTTGTTGTTTAAGCCACCAGTCTGTGGCATTTTCTGGTAGCAGCCAGAACTGACCAAGACAGCCATCATTTGTCCTGGAGGAGAAATATAGCTTTGCAGTGCTTTAAACTCAGCCTGTCTGCAAAGTGTCCAGATGTGCATAATGAATGTGCTGAGCTGGGGCATAAATCGAAAGGAATAGCAGTAGACAGGCATCCTGGCGGCTGCTGATAATTTAGGTAGATATCTTTCTAAAGTGTGTATATTTTCTGGGTGCCCTCAGATGAGAGTGGGAATTTGGGGATGGGGTGCTGAGCACTGTGCACATTTAGACATTTATTACTCAGTCACATCACATGGGCAGCCCTCTGAAGCAGCTCTCCATTATCTCTGGGGTCACACATCATTTCTTTCCAGCTAGAGAGGGGCATGTGATGCAGTGGGATGAATATGGCTTTAGACTCTGAACCTCAGTCTCTTCATCTGCCTTCATTTGGACAAGAATAGCCTCCATATAAGACTATAAAGAATAAATGTTTGAGATTTTATGATAAAATAGGTGAACACACGGGGAATGGTTAGCACATAGTAGGCCCTCAACAAGTGTTATTCCTCCTTTCTCTCCCCATCCATCTATGTGGCTTACCTGCTTCCATCTGGAGCCCTAACTGCCCATTCTCTGGGAGTGGCAGACAGCTCCAGAAGTTTCTTGGGAAGCCTGCATTAGCTGTCTGACATGCACAGCACCCTCACTGTCCCTGATGCCTCTTGCCCTCTGCTTAGTTCCCAAAAGTTGGCTTCTCTTAAACTTGGGCTTTGGCTTATTATTGGACCCCTGCCTGGCCCTGGTTTCCTGCACAAGAGCCATATGCCCACCTCTGCCCCAGAATGACCCTCTCCCCTTTCCCACATGCCCAACACCTTGATGAGGAGGGAAACAGGGCTGACAGCTTCCTATGGGGCCAGTCCTCGGTGAATCACCAGGTCCTGACCCCCTGCCAGGGCCTTTGTCACCAGGGAGGGAAGAGGAGGGTAGAGGGACAAGGAGCTTGCTTCTGGGAGAGTTTCCAAAGGAACAGGGGAGGTGAGCAGATGCACCGAAAAGCCCAACACAAGAATAAGTGGAAACAAATAAATGCTCCAGAGAAACCAACAGTCATCTGCACAGGAAAGTGCTGCTGCTGATTCAGGCATCTGTGACTTCTGTTGTCCCCATCTGAAGAGGTCTCATTAAGGGCAGGGGCTGTGTCTCATCCTTCAGTCTGGGGCACTGGAGGCAGAGGGTCAGGTCTTCTCCATCACACTGGGGCTCCCAATGACTAAGCCATGTCTCCTGCTGCAGCCTGGGTCCTCTGGGGTTAGGGCTGTCTTTTCCACATCAAATTCGGGGGCCTCTGAAGTCAGGGGCTGTGTCACCCCATCACACCATGAATTAGAGCCTAGGGCTGTTCATCTCCTCCTCAGCTGGGAATGTTCCTGGTAACACTGTGTGGGCTAAGTCATCCAATCTACACCTACAGTGCATGTGGCAAATGGGAGCACCCCCTGGGTGGGCACTCCCATGGCGCCTCCAGCCCGAGGCTCTGTTGCAGGGCTGGTGGTAATTAGATGTGATTATAATTGCCGTGCGTTATTAATAACACACGAAACCGAAGACAAATGTAATAATGAAAATATTGCGAGGTGTCATGAACAAATAGTAATTGGAATAGTAAATTAAAGAATGAGTTTATGTAATGAGATCAGTGAGGCAAGAGCCTGAGGAGTGTGTGCATCTGTGGTCCCGGATGATCCCATTCAAGAAAAATTTCCCCCCAGAACCACCCGGCTGAGGACATTTTCCCAGAGAAGAAAAGAGCTGTTAGCAGCCAGAAAGAAATTAACCCCACACAGGAGGGGTTGAATGTGTGTCTGAATACCAGGTTAGGGTGGGTGGGTGCACTGGGTGATGGTTACAGGAGAAAGGATAAACTTTGGGATTATGTAACCGGTCGAAAAATGGAATTCTGCATCTATTTGTCTCAGCGTTTCCTCCCTGAGGCTGTAGAAGGTCATTGGTTATCCATAAACAACAGTCAAGCAGCTATTGGCAAAATCACGACAATCATATGGCTCCTCCTGGTTTACGGAAACCATGTCATCGAGTCGAGAACAAAGCCCGTGAGTTGGATGTTATCTTGATTTTACAAATGAGGAAGCTGGGGCTGAGGGGGTTTGGAGGCACCCCCAAGATCTAACAGTTGATAAGTGGCAGAGCAGAGACCTGATCTCGGGCCTGTGTGACTGTGCAGCCCGAACCCAGCCAGCCTGCTGACAACCACCCTCTGCAGAGCCCCCGGGCTCCACGGAGCTGACTCAGGCAAGGCCGACCTCAAGACACGGGCCCCAATTTCAGCCGGTGCAGTGCAGCTTTTATGTTTGCTATATCGGAGTGCTATGTGTTATTTCACTTTAAGGACGAGTTCCATGGCTAACAGCGAGCATGGTACGGACTCCACGAATCCTACCTGGCTTTCATCTGGCCCTGCATTGCAAGTATGGAGCAAGCAGAGTCATGAAGCTTTTAAACGAGGGACAGCCAGCAGTTATCCCTGCTCCCTGGGATGTCACTGTCCTTCTCTCCACCCTCCCGGCCTGGAGCTCTGAGCAGCCTTCTTTAGAGCTCTGGCAAGGAGGCAGGCAGAGCCTTGGGTCAGAGGGCTCCTGCTTCCAACTCCCACAGCTACCTCTCCATCTACGTTTCTCCCTGCCGCTGGCTCCAGCCCGGTCTCGGAGCTGTTCCTCAAACACTGAGCATCCTCACAGCTCAGGGCCTTTCCTCCTTCCCAGATGTCTGAGCGATTAGCTCCTTGAATTCCTTCAGATCTCTGCTAAAACGTCACCTCATCAGAGAAGCCTTTCCTGACCACTCTTTATAAAAGAGCAACTCTAGCTCTAGCACTTTCTAAGCTTGAAAATTTAAGCTTGGCTTAATCTTTCTCTGTAACCCTCAAAACTGCCTGACACAATACATATCTATGTGTTTACAGCCTGTCTCCCCCAACTTGAATGTGAGCCCACGAGTGGGGACACTTTCTCTGCTTTGTTCACCTTTGTATCCCCAGCACCTAGAAGTGTGCCTGACATCAACGGTGCTCCGTAAATGAACGCAACTCTTGCTTTCCTCTCCCCTCCTTAGCTGAATGAATGAAGTCTTTCTTGGGATTCTCAAAAGCTAGCACCCTCATTGGACTAGTAAAATCACTCCTCTCATCTACCATATTGGGACTCTCCATGGGCAAAGGTCACACCTCCTTCCTATAGGTCCACTCGGTGCCCCTCCACCCCAACCGATTTCTCTGCAAGAGGCATCCTTAAGCCATGGGAATGTGTGTTAAGTGTGGGAGGTAAAAGTATGGAAGTCAATTTCATTTGAGCGCCTACTGTGGATCCACTTTGCGAAGGTCAATTCAGGCTATAGAACAGCCCGTGAAGCAGGTATTGCCATCCCTATTGTACAGATAAGGAGGCTGGAGCGGGAGGGTGTTAGGCCACCCACCCGAGGTCCCACTGCAGGTGAGTGTGTGCTAAGACAGGTCTCCTTCAACCCAGGCCTGCTGGCCACTTGGCCTGTGGGGTCCACTACCTCACCAATTGACTAAGTCTGGCCCACCCCGTTAGTGAAGCAAAATGAAAGCACGTGACCACCTACCAACACACCTTGGCAGAGGCGAACTCCACAGGCGCCGTCTGCCCCCCAGGCACGTGATGCGGGCCGTGCCCTCCAGACGGTACCCGGGGAAGCAGGAGAAGGTCAAGGTGTCCCCTACACCGAACTGCAAGCCCTTCCGGATGCTGTAGGCTGGGACCTCGGGCTCCTCGCAGGGCTCCAAGTCATATTCTGGAAGGGCAGCAGGAGAGCCGGAGTCAGAGACAGAGGATGGGAATGCACAGACAGACACATCAGGGAGAAAAAAGTCAGAGATAAAGACGGACGGAGGGACAGAACACACACACACTGATCCACTGAAGGCAAAGAGAAAAGAAGAGAGAGCCCGAGAGGAACAGAGGCAGTGAGGTGAGGAATGGGCCACGCTGTGCTTTGGGGGTCTGAATGGCTCCCTGCTATGAGCAGTGGGAGAGGGGCACAGCCTTTCTGGAGATGTGCTTCCCGGGAGTGTTTACGAGGTTCCTCATGACTTGACCCTTCCCTCCTCCGTCCCTTCATCTCCACATTAACCCCGAGCCTTAGGGCTCGCAGACTCTCCTGCCTCTCTCTCCCTACGCACCGAACCAGATCAACTCAATCAGCCTGTTTCTAGAGAGTCATACTCTTCAGAGAGTAGGACCCAGCCGAGGGCAACGTATATTGGGAAAAAGAATCCAAATGTCTTGGTAATGCTGGCACTTGAGGCAGATGGCAAGCATGACGGGGTGGCATTTATGGCCAGGGACCTGCCTGGTACCTCCAGTGATAGCACAGAAGTGACTATCCCTCACTGGACAAGGTCCCCCAGGGCTCTGTGTGGTGAGGAGAAGGTGCGTCTCTCTCAGACGGGATGAGGCACCCCAGCTGGATGTGTCCCATTGGCCAGGCCAGCCCAGGCACATGGCAGGTGGCTTCTGCTGGAGGGACAGCATGGGGCTGAGCTGGGCTGTGTCCCAGTTCCTAGAGGCCAGATATCTCTTGCCCATCCTGGGGGATCCATCTGATATCTCTGCTCTTGGCTGAGCGGGGGGACCCTGGGGACAATGGGATAGGAGGGCTGTGGGGGGGACTCAGCCCTAGAGGAGAGAAGGGTCCTCTTTTCTCCCTGAATAGCAAATTAAAGAGCTTTCTTTTTAGGATTCCTAAACACAGAGATAAATCTCTATTACTGCTAAATTAGCATTGATGAAGAAGCCCCCAAATGAGACTGAAACACTCTAATATGATAATTTCAAACCCTCTTCCTTTTTTAAATTGCTGGGGTCGTGAAATAGTGGAAGTGGAATCAAGAGAAGAATCTGGAATAACTAGGGCAGGAAGGGACTTCTGTGTGGTCCTCTAGTTCAACCAGTTGGGTAGGTCACGTTTGCAGTGAATCCTAAACACCTTCAGAGAAAGAGATGCCCCAACAAACCTACTAACTCCTTCCAAGCCCATTATAGTTAAGTTCATCCTTGTGTCTAACCCAAGTATCTTTTGCTGCAGCAGTGAGGTCACTCTCCCAAAGACTGGAGAGTGGATCAATATCCATATGCTAGGAAGACCAGAGACTGGCAGCAGAGAGCGAGACAGAACGCTTTGCGGTTTCTTCCCTCGAAGGACTCACGTGCTTTACCTGAGAAGGTGATGTTGAATCCTTCATAGGACATGGAGAAATCGGAAACGAAGCGGACCTGGGCGGTGAAGTTGCCGTAGAGTCCAGCGCTGACGGGGGCTGGCAACCGCGAGCCGGTCAGCTGCCTCAGGGGCTGGGCGAAGCTGCCGTTCTCGGTGATGAGGAGGTAGTCATGGCCACTCTCCAGGTGGAAGGTGTGGAAAGTAAAGAACACACCTGCCAAGAGACCAGAGGAACAGGGTGACGACGGCGAGAAGGCTGAAGCAGCCCGGCTGCAAGGTGAGATCTGTACAAACATTTCCACTTGGTAAATGTCTGTGGGTGTGCAGAAGCACAAGCATGCATTGATGAGTATGCACGGGCGAGCCTGAATGAACCCGAACACGCCACTGCCCACAGGTCCGGTCAGGGAGGAGGACACCACTTTACAATTGTCAAAATTTGAAAGGGAGATTTACGGCTAGTTCTAGGGGAATGCTTCATAGCCTTTCTTTCACTCATTTATTCATTCATTCTACAAGCATTTGTGTATTTGTTGAGTGCTCCTTACGGGCTAGGATCCAGGGCTAGGTAGGTGCAAGGGGATATACAAGACATGAAACAAAGAGCTACAGCACAGAGTGATGAATGCTACAGCGAACGCGATCAGAGTGCCATGGGGCAGAATGGAAGCAGTCTGCAGCAGGAAGAGGGGAGTGTGGGATGGCCTCACTAAGGGGTGCGCATTCGATTTGGGCCTTAAAAGGACGCATGAGAATTAACCAGGTGGGAGGGGAAAGGGCGTCCCAGGCAGGGGACAGCGTGTGTAAAGGGACAGAGGTGCTACAGATTCCACGGCTTGGGGGGCCGTACGGTATGGCTGGACACACTCAGCAGGAAAAATCTGGAACAGAGGCTGGAAAAGTAGGCTGGGCTAAGACGGACATCTTTCTGGAGGCAATGAGAAGCCATTCTACCCAGAGTGGATCAGATATCAGATCTAGCAAGATGTTGGTGGCTGTGAAGATGAAGTGGAGAGAGAGGAGGCAGAGAGAACTGTTAGAACAAGGGTGACCATGCACTGGACGAGAGAGGATGGGGGCTGGCAGAGGGCGCAAGAGCAGGAAGCAGACACGAGACCTCAGGGAGGGAGAGACCTCAGGGCGAGAGAGACCTGAGGGAGGGAGAGTAGACAGAGGCAGAGGCAATGATGCAAAGGGGAAATGAAAGGATGACTGGGAGCATCTTGACCTGAACGGCAGCGAAGTCTTTTGTGACCAGGGGTAGGACATATAGGAGGAAGAGGCACAGGTGGTGGAAGGGTAATGGACTGAGCTTTGAACGCCCTGTGTTTGCAGCATCCAAGCAGTGATCGCTAGTGGGCAACTGGGAGTGTAGAGTTAGAGTTGAGGATTAAGGTCGGACCGCAGAGGTAGATCTGGGAGCCGCCAGCAAAGAGGTGCTATTGGAGGCCACAAGCATGGCGTGCTGGAGGAGAGGGTGAGAGTCAGAGAAGGGGCAGGAGGGAAGCCTGGGGAGGAGAGGCATTAAGCAGGAGACAGCGGGAAGGAGGAGCTGGGGGAGCCGGATGGGCGCCACCAGAGAGGTGGAAAAAGGGAGCAGAGCGCTCCACTGAAGGGGAAGGGGTTCAGGGCACTAAATAAAAACATAACATGCATTAACATTTTGAGGACTAAATGTGTGTGTGTCACCGTCCTACGTGTTTAGTTGCTCTGTACTCGGCACATATCAATTGGAAGGGAAGATATGAAAGCGCGTTTAATCCTGCCAATAACCCCATGACGTGGGTACAATTACTCTCATCTCCGCTGTACACCCGAGGAAACTGAGATGCACAGAGATCAAGGCACTTGTCCAAGGTCCCCCAGCCAGTGGGTGGTAGAGGTGGGCAAGAAACTGCTCCATGAGCTGCTTCTCACACTGCAGGGAGAGAGCAGGTAGTAAGAGCGGCCAGGTGGTGAGTGGGGCAGGTGGTGAGAAAGGTGTGGAGTGGCCAGATCTTAACATCCAAAGCAACTCTTGAACTTGTCCGGATGGCAGTTGTGTTTGGGTGGACATACGTGTAAATGCACGTCCACCCACAAGTGGGTGTGCCCACGGGAATATACGCTGTGGATGTGCGAGGGCAGGAACTTGGGTCGACTAGGAGGGCTGGACCCACCTGCCACGGACGAGCAGCATGGGCATCACCTGGGAGCTTGTTAGAAATGCAGAATCTTGGCCTCCACTGCAGACCTTCTGAATCACAATCTGCATGCTAACAAGAGCCCCAAGAGATTTGTGGGCACATAAAAGTTGAGAAACACTTCTCTAGATAATTACTGACACGTTTTTGATAGATGATGGTTGGATCCAAGCTCTTAGTGCTAAAGCATTTTAGCTGTTTTCATACTCTTGCCTCTCTGTTGATAGAAGCTGGTGATTCAGGTGTATTTGGATGCTATGGGTGGGGGTTGGGGGAACAGAAGAAGTGATGGGACCAGGGATGCAGCTTGTCAGCGTCCTGTGCCCAGGCAACTGAGATGCATCCATTTACCTATTTGCTCAAAGAAACAATCCTAAGCACTGAGAAAGATCGCCCAGGTTAGTGGAGGAGACAGACACACAGATAGTGAGAATCCAGAGTAGGGGCACACCAGAAGAGTGGGCAACTATGACTCGAGGGTTGGGAAGGCTTCACAGGGGTCACAATCCTTGCCATGAGGGGTTGTGAGCGTGCTTAGGGACTCACGGGTACGTGTGCATGTATCCTATACTCCTGACACACACACATGTCTGCAAACAAGACAACGGTTCTCCATCTACAGAGCTTGGGAACAAGCTGGGTGGAATGTACGTCCTTTCCCTCCTAGTTGGAACACGGGGTTGGCTGGAGAGTGGGTCAGACACAGTAACGGGCGGAAATGAAGGTGACTAAGCACGATGCTTTGCACTCTATTCTTCTAGCATGTAAATACAGCTCTCCAAAGGAGTAAACATTTGGCTGGCATTCTAAGGATGAGTAAACAATGGAGATGAACCCCCTGGGTTTCCCAGCTGTGCCGATTGCTTGGGGCTCTTTTGGCCATTGTAAGAAAATGAAGACATTGTCACAGAAATAGAGAGGCCTCGTGTTGGAGTCTGAATCCAGATTTTGTGTGACAGATGCACACACAAACGAATATTTCACTGGAGTGAACCACGTGGAATCATACGAAGGACACCAACACCACGCCAGAGCAGAAAGAGCAGGGGGAAGGCGAGGGCTTTGGAGGGAGACAGAGCTGGGTCAAAAGCCCATCTACCAGCTGAAGGGTCTGGGCCAAGGTTGCTCAGCACAGCCTATGTGAGAGTTTCCCCATCTCTGAGATGTGAATGACGGTATCTCCCTCACAGGTGGCATTTCGTCCTGGAAGTGAGGAACAATTGGGCTAGCAGGTGCAGAGCGCACAGCACAGTGCCTGCACATAGCAGGTGTCCCCTTGCCCTGCTCATCTCACTCCCAGGCAGACTTGTGGGTTTTATAAAAGATGTCAGTGCTGGGTCTCAGCAAGGGCACATTCTCTGGACTCCTGAATTGGCTGTTCCCTTGGGCTCAGCGTATGGCAAGCTGAACAATTCTGAATTTCCCAGAGTTTTGAGTTCTCCTGCCTGTTAGGGAGTAATCAGAGTCAGCAGCCTAATAAGTCTCTTAACCTCAGATGCTTTTTTTTTTTTAATTGAGGTAGCACTGATTTATAACACTGTATACATTTCAGGTGTATATCATTATATTTCCCTTTCTGTATAGACTACATGGTATTCTCCACCAAAAGTCTAGTTTCCATCTGTCAGCATACACATGTGCCTCTTTACCCCTTTCGCCCTCTCCCCACCCCCTTCCCCTCTGGTAACTACCAATCTGTTCTCCATATCTATGTGTTTGTTTATCTTCCACAAATGAGTGAAATCATATGACATTTATCTTTCTCTGTCTGACTTATTTTGCTTAGCACAATACCCTCAAGGTCCATGCACGTTGTCGCAAATGGTAAGATTTCATCTTTTTTATGGCTGAGTAGTATTCCATTGTATATATACACCACATCTTCTTTATCCATTCATCTGTTGATGGGCACTTAGGTTGTTTCCAGGTCTTGGTTATTGTGACTAATGCTGCAATGAACACAGGAATGCATATACCTTTTGAATTAGTGTTTTTGTGTTCTTGGGATAAATACCTGGAAGTAGAATAGCTGCATCATATGGTAGGAATGTAAATTGGTACAGCCACTACGGAAAGCAACATGGAGATACTCTTACAAGCAGAGACCGAGGGGTGCCCTCCGGAGGAGGGTCTCGGTTCAGTTTCATTCAATTCACGTAAACATTTCCTGAGTTCCTTATGTACTAGGCGTAGAGCCAGAAGCTGGGAAACTGCAGGAAACAAGGCAGACACGTCTCTCCAAGAGCTTAGAGCCTGTCGTGGATGCAGATGATGAAAACGCAAGTTCTGTATAGGCGGTCAAGTCTGGGGTTGGGAAGGTCCAGGATCCTGTGGGGGCCCACAGGAGGGAAGCCCAACCAGACCCAGAGCTGGAGGGGTGGGGGATTGGGAAGGCTCACTAGAAGAAGTGAGTTCAGAGGGATGAAGAGCTGGTTACACAAGAGGAAGGGTGGAGATGCTACAGGGAGAGGAAGGTTCCGGAGAGAAGAAAATGGTCCCGACGTGCAAAGCTCTAGAGGACAAAGGAAGCCTGGGAAGTTCTAGGAACTGCAAGAAGCTCCGTGTAGCCAGAATTTAGTGTTTAGAGGGCTCAGAATGAGGCTGAGAAAGGTAAGCAAAGGCTCTAGGGCCATGTTACCTATTTTACAATTTGGGGCTCTATGCTAAGGATCAATATAGACAAGAAACAAGACAGAACTTTAATAAACAAGAAGCCTTTAAATGGTTCTAAGGAAGAAGTGACCTGGTCTTACCTCAGCAACCTCTTGTTGATGCTCTGCCTGGAACACCCATCATCCTGGATAATTCCTGTTCATCACTGAAGACTGGCTTAAGTCTCAACTCTAGGACACCAGCTTAACCCTTGGGCTGGCCTCTGGATGTTCCCCCACTTCTCTCTGCTCTATCCCAGCATCGGCCATGGTGTACTGAGAGATCCCTTTAGGCTGTCTATCTCTACCAATAGACTATAAACCTCTTGAAGGTAGGCAACAGCAGAGTGGCTTGTTCCACCGTTTTCCTAGCACCCAGAGTAAGTGCAAGTATAAAATAAGCTTTTGTTAAATATTTGTTGAACTGCATCGACTTCTAGGCAAAGACACACATAGAAAGGCATAGAGAAACATACACCCCTATATCACAGATGCCCAGACACAGAAAAAATCGTGAATATAGGCGGTTAGTCTCTTAGTGATCACGAGGGGCTGCCTTTCTTTCTCTCTTGATGCCAGAGTGGCTTCTGGCTCCTGCAATGGCCAACTCTGGACCAGGCTTGGCAGAAACAGCTCTGCAGGATGAACAAGGACACTGCTCCGATCCCTCCTCTCCTCAGGAACAGTACTGTGGGGAGAAGGGGACAACTCTGGCCTCACCCTGACTGTCTGGAGAGCTCTGCCTTACCCAAGAAACTCCAGGCCATCCTTATCCCAGCCAGGCCAGGCCTATTAATGGCAAAAGTGACAGCGCTTAGGTACATGTGCTGGGACTATAAGTGACTTTTCTTTCAAATTTTCTTTTTTAATACAAGTAATATACTTTACATGTAATAAATGTTTATTGCTTAGAATTAGAAAAAAGTGAAAAGATGAAAAATAGACACAACTAGTATTAACATCTTGGGGTATATCTTTTCAGACTATTTTCTATGCACATATCCTTGTTTATTTTTTATAAACTGAATATAATCTTTTAACAAACTTCCTTTTTTTTAACATAACAATGTATTGCAACTACCTCTATAGGTCTTCAAATGTTCTTTCCATTATTCTTTTTAGTGGCTGTATAGTATTTCATTATACGGCTGTACCACATGTTTATTTAACATTTCTTTATTGATGGACATTTGAATAGTTACTAATAAGCTGTTTTAGGAGACATCCTTGTCGCTAAATCTTGATGGACAGTTTTAATTATTTTCTTCAGATAAATTCCAAAAAGTGGAATTGCTGGGTCCAAAGGCACGTATATCTTTAATGCTTTTGGTTCACATCATGGAATCACCCTCTGGAAAGTGTGAACCATTTCACATAATGTCAGCATCAGAGAAGAGTATTCATGTCTCCACACCGTCCCCTACACTGTTACTATTTCTTTGCTGACTTGAAAAGGGAAATGGTATTTCATTACTGGTTGAATGTGTATTTCTTTAATTATTAGCAGGGTCAATGTCGTTTCATGTCTATTTCCTCTATAATGAAGCATTAGTTTATGGTTTTGTTCATTTTACAGGCCTGTAAACCAGGCATATTTTTCTTAAATGCATCAAGTTGGAAATTCCTAGTTGATTATATGTGTTGCAAATATTTCTGTCCATTTACTATTTAAACCATTTTTGGCTTTGTTTTTACAAAAATCCATTCAAATTTTATTTAATCAAATCTAACACTCTCTGTTTTTATGCTCTTAGTGTTTCATGCTCTTAGTGTCTTATGTTTCTGCTCTTAGTGTTATTCTGTAAAGTATGTCCCCACTGAGGTTAGATTTTCATGTTCTTCTAGTATTAGAATTTATGTCATTAAATGTATGAGGTATGATTTGCTTTTTTCTTTTTTTCCAAAAATTTAAGCCCACTGTTTTAAAACCATTTATTAAATAATCCATCCTCTCTTCAATGGATTGGGAATGACATTTTAATTACATAGTCCAGACTGTCTCTCTGTCATACACATACACACACGAGTGTGCCTATGCATGTATGTACACACAAACTCACACACACTCACACATACACACAGAAATCTATTTCCGGACCTTAATTCTCCCCCAATGATTTACCACAGTGTTAAAATTATTTTAGCCCATAGCTATATTTTAATATCTGGAAGGGTTATTCTTCCTGTTAAATTTTTTCTTTTACCTTTTCTACATGTTAATTCTTCTAGATCAGAAGTTCTTATTTAAGGGCATGCATCAGAATTACTAGTGAAGTGTCCTAAAAACAACATAGATGCCTGGATTCCACCTCCAATGTAAAAAAATCCAAATCTCGAGGGTGGAGTCGAAGCGTCAGTATTTGCCAAAGTGTAGAGGGGTTAAGAGCCCTGGCTCTAGATGGACTTCGGAGTAAGCTTCTGAGGGTAGCGGCCATATCAACCTGGTTACTGCTTATTCCCAGCCCCAGGGTCTGCCACGTAGGTGCCATTCAATCAATTGTTTGTTGAATGAAAGAGTATAGTAATTAATGTTTATTTGTAACCAGCACTCTTACTTTGAACTTGGACTCCCAAAGATCATGTATGTTAGGGAAGTTGAGGCAACAGTCCAGCTAATGAGGAATATGAAAACATGTAGTCTGAGGAACAGTTGAGTTATGTGAGAAGAGGGTTGTTGCTCCCAATATCTGAAGGGTAGATGTGAGGAAGAGGGAGCAGATGTATCCTATGTTCTTCCAGAACACAGTACAAGGAAAAAAGCTTCAGGGACACCTTATAGGCTGTTATGAGGGGTCAGATCTATCAAAAATGATAGTAGGTGTCCATTTGTTGAATGGGTTGGCCGTCTCCCCACCACTGGGGGTGTTTAGACAGAGGTGTGTCACCATCTTTTGGGGAGCAATTAGAGAAGATCCCTGCATTAAATAGGATTTGAGAGCTGGGAATCTCTAAGATCTCTTCTAGATTGGAGATTTCAGAGTCTTAAAAATATTTATTGAATGAGTTCTGTGACTCAAGGAAATGGGAAAGTACTGGGAGTTTTCTTGTTGGTGAGAAAAATTCAGACTAAGTCTAGAGGTCACCAAATAGGGAGATCCCCATTGAGGTCACCCTGACCTGGCAACTTAGGGCCCTGACCATGTCACATCCCAATACCTGCTATGGGTCTAAACACTCACCCTTGCCGTGTGATGTTTCGATGATCCAGGTGCAGTTCAAGTTGTTGGGGTAGAAGTCAGGGAACCCTGGTGACAAGATGGTCCCACTGGAACCTTGAATGAAGCCACCACAGAGTGCTACAGAAGGAGTGAAGAGGGCAGTGAAAGACTGAGTGGCCCAGTGAGCTCCCCTCACAATCCTCCTGGAAGCCCATCCCCTGTCTTCTCTCAGACTCCCGATGCTCACTGACAGGAGGGAGAGTTCAGCGCCCCTTCCAGCTCATGGTTTTTCACGGCAGGAAAGGAATCCTCTACTTTAGCGCACCCTTATGGTGTGTCTTACCTTCACAGCTGGGCAGGGCCCGGCTCCACTGGAAGTTGGGCTCACACTCTAGGGGCTCCCCGTCACTTAATGTGTAGCCCGAGTCACAGCTGAAGGTCACCAGAGCGCCCACGTAGAAGTCATTCCCATGACGCTGCCCATTTACAGGGATCCCTGGATCCAGACAGTGGTCTGACTGCAGTGTTATAGCTGGAAAAGAGAGCCCAACATCACCATAAAGGGACTCACAAAGAGAGAGAGGAGGGCGCCCTGATTTATAGAAGGCTGAAGTTGCCCATTACCCACTCATCAAATGTGGCTATCAATATCCGCTGAGAGGGTATTTGAAGATCTATCTGTCAGAGAAAACAAGTTGGCTCAATCACTCACTTGTTCGTTCATTCATTCATTCATTCATCATAAGTTGAGTGTCCACTACAGCTTAGACACCATGCTAAGGGTTAGGGATGCAAGCATGAGCAAGAAAATAACCCTGTCCTCATGGTGCTCTCAACCACAACTTTCTATATTGGTCTGCAAAGAATTGACGTGACATCTTCTTTAAATCGAGGCACCAGCAATGAATGCAGGTGATGAGAGAAGGTGAGAGCGAGCAGGAGATGCCATCTCACTTCAACTTCAGGATCTGTCTCCAGAGTGCCCAGCACAGTGGTACCCAACCATCTGCATGCAGAAGAAGCCTTGCGGTGTGCACACGAGGACCCAGTGTACAGGTCACCAGCTTTCATTGTTTCTAAAGGTTTAGCTCTAAGCTCCCGTGAGCTCTGAGGGATGCTGAGGGCAAGGGAGCACCTCCCGAGGAGCACAGCCTAACTGAGAAAGACATGGGGACGGGCCCGAGCTGGGGCCTACTGTGGAGCACCGTCCTGCATCCTTTCACCCACCAGGCCAACCCTGTCACCTGCCTCCCTGTCAAGACTCACTCTCATAGCGCAGCTGGAATCCGATGTCCGAGTGGCTCTTGTCGGTAGAGAAGAGGAGGTAGAGGTAGTTGCTGGTGCTGATGAGGAACTGGGGGACTTGGGTCCCATGATAAACCCCGATCAAGGGCGCTGAGTACGTCCGTCCATCTCGCACCTCCAGAGTATCATAGTTGACCTCGGTTTTAAATCTGCCAAAGACGGGAATGCAGACTTCTTGAGAAACCCAAGGCTTACTAATTTGCAAATGACAGAAGGCCCTGCTTGACCCAGGGCTTCAGGACAACCAGATTTGGCAGGCTGGGATATTTTAATATGATTTGCACACATTCACTAGTGATGGGGACCTTCTCTAGTGTTATGAACCCTCCTCCTCCTCCTCCTCCTGTGCCTGGACGCAGCTCTCTCAGTACTCTCTGTCCTTGGACCATGACCCATCTTAAGAGGCCAAATGACTGGCCTCATGGGGGTCAGAATGTTCTAGGCCAGGGATCAGCAAACTACAGCCCCAGGGCCAAATCTGGTCTACAGCTTGTTTTGTATGACCTAAGAGCTAAGAATGATTTTTACATTTATAAAGGGATATTTTATTTACCAAAAAAAAAAAAAAAGCAAAGAATATGCACCAGATATCCACAGGTGGCTCACAAAACCCAAAATATTTACTATCCAGCCCTTCACAGAAAAGTCTGTGGATTGCTGTTCTAGGCCATGAATGCTTTGTCTAGGAGAAGTTTGTGTTCATATTTGGGTGGCTACCTTCCCCACCCAAGGGGCATAACATGGGGTGGGAGCTAGCAGTGGGGCATGAGCAGGATTTGGGTCAGAGGTCAGGAGGCCCAGCTTCCCATCCTGTAAATGTCAGGGTTATGCTCCTCAGATGCGAATGCCTGCTTTACCATCTGATGGTGTCGACCTGCCTATTCTCTTTCCTTGGGGGTGAGGAGATAGAAGGGCTCTGACATACCAAGTGATACCTCGAGATTCTCCTCACATAGTCCCCTAAACAGCACAAACCCCCCTACTAAGGTGGAACCAAGGCCAAGGGCAAAGCCAGTGCGGTCTGTCCCCACCCAGGGCAGTGTGCTCCAGTGTCCTGTGACCTTGCTGCCATTTCAGCATCGGTGCTGGTCCCCCGCCCACACCACTCGGCAGAGATCACCCCTCACCCCTACCCCCCGGCTGTGGTTACAGCACCTGTCGAAGGTGATTTTGATGGGGTAGCCCGGCTGGGCTTCAATCACCCAGGCACAGCTCAGGGCATCCTTGTAGAAGCCAGGCCAGCCCGGAGAGAGGATGGTGCCACTGGGCGAAGTCAGATGACCACCGCAGGGAGCTGGGGGGATAGAAGGGAGAGAAGCAGTTTTCTTGGGGGGACAAACGAATGAATAAACAAAAAACCTCTCTATAAAATGTGTCTGCTCACAAGTATTGTTTTTGTTTTTATGGAAAATCATATCAGCTCTATAAATGGTGAGTTCTATCTATTGGGACCTATATGGATGTGACCAGTTACATGATTTGGAGTTTTATTAAAGGCCAGAGGGGAGAAATGAAAAGAATCCTTTAAACAAAGTCCTTTGCTATTCTAGAAGAGCTGAAGAACAGCCGATATGTGGGTCGCGCTGGTTTTTCCTTTGTTCCTCACTCAATTGCCAGGCCTGCGACAGAGACACAGACCCAGCCCACCTCCTCACATCCAGCCCTGGTGCCCTGGCGCTGGAGTGTGGGCAGAGCCTCAGCCTCAAAGAACCCGCACTCCCCGCTCCCCTGGGAGCTCCATAAGGGCAGGGACCATATTATTTGTCTACACAACTCGGAATCCCCAGCAGTTAGCCTAGTGCTTGGCACACAGATGTCCCTCAGTGATTACTGCTCAAATGAATAAATGAATGGATGGAAGGACGAATGAATGCAGTCCACGGCAGGTACCTCCACAAGACACTGGGTGGTCCGGGCCCACCTCCTGGCTGGCTCTGATCTTGCCAAGCCTGTTATCTCAGTCCTTACTCTTTGCCCATTCTTCCCATCCCTTAGCTTCCCATTCTCACCACAACCTTCCCACTCCTGCCTCTTCCTGCAACCAGACCCCTGGCCCCTGTGGTGGTCATTAGAGCTAATCCAGTGCTCCTCCTTCAGGGCACACGGTTGGATTTCAATGCCCATCCCTTTTGAAGTTATGCAAGACCATGTGACCGCCTTGACCGATAAAATAGAGCAGAACTGATGCATGTCACGTCTGTGTGGAGACTTTTAAGTACCAGTGCAAGATTTGCAAAGTCTCCTGCCTCAATGACTGTGGAGGCAAGTGTCAACACGGAGGTCCCATCAGCCTGGGCTTTTAAGTGACTCGGAGGAGCAGAGTCCCTGATGACTCGTATTAAACATGTAGCTTGAGTAGTCCGTGTGAGATATAAACTCCTGTTTCTAAGCCACTGAGATTTGGGGTTGTGTGTTTATACTGTCTAACCAAGGCCACCCTGACTGACACACCTCCCTCCCCAGTCATGAAGATGAGGACGCTGATAACAACCACCACCAGTGCTGCTGTGGCCGTCACCACCACTGTCACAGACTGCGAGCCCACTCATGTCAGGCGTTTAGCTTCACAGAGATGGTCATGTTCACTCTTCCCAAGACACAAACCCTGGGAACGTGGTGCTGTTATTTTCTCCATTGTACAGTTGAGAAAGCTGAGGCTTATGGAGTTAAGTAACTAGCCCTGGGATAGCAAGTAGTAGAGCCTGGATTCCGACCCAGGAAGCAGCATAAGTCCAGAGATCTTAAGCTAAGCAGCCTCCCAGGTTTAAAGGAACCCCTGCTTCCTTTGGACTCCCTTACGATGGAGCTACCAGATGCCAAAAGTGCCCTGACAGGGTGGGGAGGGGGATAAAGAACTACATAGCACATCTATCTGCAAATTTTTGTAAATTTCTCTAGGTAATCAGTTTCATAAAATATAGCCAAATGTACCACACCTTTCCTCTCTCAATTCTATAAATTTCTTCAAAATACCTAAATTTATTGTCAAGCATTCTTAACAGAAAGTTATATTAAGGAGTTTAATTAACAAAGAAGATAACAAAAATAAGAATAGGAATAATGATAATGATACTGGAAATTCATACTGATGGCTTACGGCTCTAACTGCTTTGTATGTATTCTCTCATTTAAAGGCACACAACAGGAAACCATCAACAAAACGAAAAGACAACCTAACAATTGGAGAAGATATTTGCAAACCATACATCTGATAAGGGGTTAATCTCAAAAATATATAAAGAACTCATGCATCTCAACAAGATAAAAACTAACAACCCAATTGAAAAATGGGCAAAAGACCTGAACAGATATTTCACCAAAGAAAATATACAGATGGCCAACAGGCACATGAAAAGATGTTCAGCATCATTAATTATCAGGGAAATGCAAATCAAAACTACAGAATGGCTATAATTAACAAGATAGGAAACAAGTGTTGGAGAGGATGTGGAGAGAAGGGAACTCTCATTCACTGCTGGTGGGAGTGCAAACTCGTGCAGCCACTAAGGAAAACAGTATGGAGATTCCTCAAAAAATTAAGGATAGAACTACCATACGATCCAGCTAGTCCACTGCTGGGTATTTATCCAAAGAACACGAAAACACCAATGCGTAAAGATACATCCACCCCTCTGTTCGTTGCAGCGTTATTCACAATAGCCAAGATGTGGAAGCAACCTAAGTGCCCATCAAGGGAAGAATGGAGAAAGAAGATGTGGTATACTACTCATGAAATCCAGCCATTTGTGACAACATGGATGGACATTGAGGGTATTATGCAAAGTGAAGTAAGTCAGAGGGAGAAGGTCAAATACCGTATATGATCACACTCATTAAGTAGTAGATAATGACAACAACAAACAAACACATAGAGACAGAGATTGGTTTGGTGGTTACCAGAGGGGAAGGGGGGAGGGAGGAGGGCGAAAGGGATAATTAGGTACATGTGTGAGGTGATGGATTGTAATTAGTATTTGGATGGTGAACATGAGAACATGATGTAATCCATGCAGAAATAGAAGTATAATGATGTACACCCGAAATTTATACAGTGTTATAAACCAATGTTACCACAATGAACCAAAAAAAAAAAAAATAATAATAATAAAGGCACGCAACATTTATGAAGTTATTATCCCCATTTTACAGAGGAGAAAACTAAGGCTAAGTAGGCTAAGAGACTAGATCAAGAACTAATGAAGTTAGAGCTGAGTTTTAACCTCAAGACTTCTCCAAATCCCCCTGCAGCACGTGATTGTACTAGAACCACGGCTGACAGTAATGAGCTACAGGTATTGTGAGCTTAGTCCAAGTCAGGGCTTACCACAGATGATCCTTGTGACAACTGCAACACTAAAAGGCAGATTCTATTATTATCCTCATTTTATAGGTGGAGATTATTACCCCATTTTCAGTAAGGAGAAACCAAGTCATTCCATAGCATCTACATCAAACATTGAGAAAGTAAATTGCATACGGGTTTTGTCACTTCCTGGGTAACCCCGGTTTTCAAAACCCATCCATGCATCTCAGTTAAACTAATGCTTTCCTCTATTTCTCCATGGACCTGTGAGACCTGGGAGGTGGGGAGGGGCGTCACTGCTGCATCCCTGGGGCCCCCTGCAGGTACTGACCCTCAGCAGAGGTAGGGACTCTCCCTTGGCTGCAACTGAGCACAGGCCCAGCCTTTTTGGTTGCTGGACTGTGATCTCTGGCTTCCTGGAAAGGAAGCGAGGAGATCACAGTCACTTGCCTGCCTTGGCTGCTCTCCATTCAGTGCACGTATATCAACAAAACCCCATCTAAAATCTCCAGAGAGGGAAACCCAAATCCTGCCTTTGGTGGTCACCATTTTGTTTTCTTTCTCTGCTGTATTGTTTTATTACCTTGGCTAGTTCATCTCTCCTCCTGCTCATGTGATGGTCAAATGATCTCTCTATTCATTCCATCCTTCACTCTCTCTCTAGCTCATCTTCATATTGCAGGGTGGCAGTTGCCAGGCAGGGAGAAGGAGGGGAGGATTCCTAAATGCCATGTCTCTTTAACTTTGAAAGGATGCTCAACCTCACTTACAAAGAAAATGTATATTCAAACTACAGTGAGAAATTATTTCTTATCCATCAGATAGGCAAAACTCAAAGTTTCATGACGTGAGGCTGAGGGAAACCAGGAATTCTAACACCCTGCTCGTGGAAATGCAAAATGGCACAATCTCTATGAAGGGAAATTTGGTAAGGTCCAGCTAAAATCATATGCATTTACTCTCGGACCCAGCAATACTTCTAGAACTCTATGCCAAAGATATATGCAAAAATAGGAAAAGACATATATATATATATGTACAAGGCTATCCAAGGCAGCACTATTTGCAATAGCAAAAGAATGGAAATAGCCCAAATGTTCAGCAATGGGGGGCTGACTGAATGAACTGGGGTAATCAACAAAATGGACTATTTATGCAGCTGTAAAAAAAGAATGAGGAATATTCTATATAGTGTCATGGAGTGGTCCCCAGAATATATTATTGAGTGAATAAAAGCAAGGCGGAGAGGTAAAAATACAGGTATAGTATGATTCCATTCATCTAAGAAAGGGGTGAGAGACACACACACTTATTTACCATATTAATAATCAATGAAAGGGTGAACTCAAGATTACCTATGGAAACAGGGAGGGAACAAGGTAGAGAGGATAGGGATAGACGCTAGACCTTCTCGGATTACACTTTCTTTTAGAGGTTTAACTTTGGAACTATGTAAATATTTTACATAATTAAAAAGAAAGGTTTAAATTTGATAAGCAATTTCTCAAAACTCAAAAGCAGAGTGAAATAAATGAATACAATACTGGATCAGTTGGTGGCCTAATCATGCATGAAGAAACTAGTTAAAGAGATTTTAAAACAGTAATTTGCTAGCCCATCCCTAGTAGGACACAGGGATGAGAAGAATTGAAAGAAAAAAAAACTTAACTATTTTCAGTAATCATATTGCTGTTGGCAGTACTGGTAATTACAATTCTGAGACTCTTGGGTATGAATTATGAAATTGGAAATTATGTTGGTGTTGTTGGGAACTGCGATTTTCAGCAAGAGTGAAAGGAGATATAGATATGACATCAAGGAACGTAGGGAAAAAAGAAAAAGTGTTCTTACATTTGAAATGAAATGAACTCATGATGCATTTTATCTTTAAAAAACTATTATTTAGCTCTGCTCATTCGAAGACTCAGAAACAAGGACCTACTCAACCATAATAAGCAACCCCAGTACCCAGATTCTAAATATCATTTTTCCCTAAAAAGGAAACAGAGCTCCTTGGAGAAACAGCTGATTATAGGTCTGGAACAGAAAATGTACAAGATGAGGTTGGGCCAATTTCAAAAGGCTATCACTGGCCAATGGGACAATCGGGGCGTTGATTAGAGTAATAACTGTCATGGATTTAAATACATAAAATATGTTTAAATCCATTGGATTGTAATGATATTTAAAAATGTTCAACTTTAGAAGATGTTAGGGAATCAAGTAATTAATATGAAAACTGGTAAATAAAGGAAAATAATTAAGTATTTCTCCTGCCTTTTCTGTATGAACTATACCTCAGGGTAACCAAATAGCTGATGAGAAGTTTTCTTTAAATAATCCAGCTTATAAAAGAAGAACAAATGATAGCATGGTACCGTTTTGCAATCCCTAGGCCATGATCATCGATGGCTCCTAATGTCCCCCAAAAGAGAGACAAGCAGGCATTATGTGCCTCTGATGGAGGCACACAGCCCTATCTATAAATATTCTGCCCAAAAGCCCCAAATACGATTAAGTTTCTAGATCTTACTGCCAATTAAAGGAAATATAAGATAGAGAGGATCATGTTAAACAACTTCCCAGGGATGTAATTGCCAAAATTCAGGATGCAGGAGACTTTCCAGGATAAATAACCTAGCTTCTTCAACAAAAACACTGCAAGGGGTAGGGGCAGACACCTGTAGATTAAAAAAGACTTGAGACATATCAGCCAACTGCAATGTATAAACCTAACTAAGATTCTGATTAAAAAAAAACACTACAAAAGAAAGTACTAGATAATCATGGAAATTTGATTGTATTAAGTAATTATTTTTATTTTTTAAGATAGTATTGTGGTTATGTTTTAAAGAGTTCTTTTTATCTGTACGAGATACACACTAAAATGTCATCAATGAAATATTTTGCCTGAAATTTGCTTCACAATAATCCCAGAGAGGAGTGGAGGTGGGGGAACGGGTGGGGGTATAAATGAAACAAAATGGGTCATGAGTTCATGATTGCTGAAGCTGGGTGATGCGTACATGGGGGTTCATTACACCGTTGTCTCTGTTTGAAATTTTCCATTAAAAAATGTTATGATGAAGAGAAGAAAACACAAACACACACACACACACACACACACACACAAAAGAAAGAAAAAGAGGGGAGGATCCTGCCTTGAATAGAGAGACAAGTTCAGCAATAAGACAAAAGAGAGACCCTGTGCCAAACCCCGTGCCTGGTACACAGTAGGTGCTTAAGAAATATTTTGTTGAAGGAATGAAATACTGGTAGGAAGGTAGAGATCCTGGGTGTTATGACTGGATTGTTTCCCCCCAAATCTGTAGGTTGAAGTCAACCCCAATATGACTGTGTTTGGAGAAATGGCCTTTAAGGAGGTCATTAAGGTTAAATAAGGTCATAAGGGTGGGGCCCTAATCCAGTAGGACTAGTGTCCTTTAAAGAAGAGGAAGAGACACCAGGAGTGCACGTGCACAAGAAAACGGCTATGTGAGGACACAGCAAGAAGGCGGCCACCTGCACACCAAGAAGAGAGGCTTCAGGAGAAACCAAACCTGCTGGCACCTTGATCTTGGACGGCCAACATTCAGAACTGTGAGAAGACAAATTTCCGTTGTTTAAGCCCCTCAGTCCGTGGCACTTTGTTATGGCAGCCTGAGATGCCTAATACTCTGGGCTTCTGATGAGGGGCTGGTGTCCCCTGTGAGGGATGACCCATCATCTCTCCTGACCTCTGATGCTCAAGTTGTGCAGGGCAAGGAGCAATGGGAATGGTGATGGACAGAAGAAGAGAAAGAACTAGTACTCACCGAGCCCTCACAAGGTGCCAGACACTAATTTACATGTGCATTTTCTTTTCCTGTATGTTCATCTTCACAACAAACTATAAGGTGGCTACTGCTATTAGCCTCATTTCATAGTTGAGGAAACAGGTACAGAGAGGTTAGGCAACTGGCCCAGAAACACACAGCTAGGAAGAGGCAGAGCCAGGATTTGAATCCAGGCGGTCTGGCTCCAGAGCCTGTGTTTCTAACCACTGTGGGTGGATGCAAGAATGCCTACCCTGACTACTGCCCTCAAAGGGGTTTTAGCTGACCAAGCATCCAGTGTGAATGACCAGAAGGAGCGAAAGCCTTTCCCTCTGGCCTTCTACTCCACCATTTTGTGGTAGAATGAAAGAATAAACTTTGGAGTCAGACAGACCTCATTTGGTGACTAAAAATGATGGTTCTGGAATCAGAATACTTGGATTTGAATCCTGACTCTCCGATTCACTTAGCTGTGTGATCTTGGGCAAGTTACTTAACTACTCTGTGCTTCAGTTTCCTCACCTGTGAAGTGAGGGCAGTAACAGAACCTACCTCACAGGGTTGTCCTGAGGATTCAATAGGACAATGTATGTAAAGCACTGGCCTAGTATTGAGCACTTGGTACGTGCTCAAAGATTACTAGCTGGGTGATCTCAGGCAAGTCAATTCACCTTGCTGGTCTGCAGATTTCTCATGCATTGAGATAATAATACACTTCTCACACGAGTGAGCAGAAGATTAAGTGAGATAATGTTAGAAACTCAATAAGTACCCTTACTTCTTCCCTGTAGGCCTAAAAGAGCTACAACCATCACTAGATTCCTCTTATTGGAGTGGGGAGAACTGACTTTCTTTTTTTTTTTACAGGACTTTAAAATTTTCTGATTATGAAAGTAACACATTTGCAATACACACCAAAGAAAAAACTGTGGATGTGTTTACACCAAACTGTTAAACTACTTTCCTCTGGATAGTGGGATTGGGAAATGAGAATTTCCACTTTGAACTTTATTGTACTTGTGTAGTGTTTAACTTTTTTACAACAACCAAGTACTACTTTAAAAATAAAAATACGTCCTCACTGTAGATCATTTATCTCCTTTCTTCCATCCATGTATTTCTTGTAAGTAGTATATTTTTTTAAACCCAGTTTGAGATTCTTTGTCCTTTAGGAGGAAGTTTAATGACCTTTATTGTCATAACTGACATGTTTGTTTTACTGCTGTCATTTTGTTTTATGCTGTCAGTTTCCGATGCTTCCATGCGGTGTCCTGTCTTGTCTTTTGCAATGGGCAATATGTTTCCTTTTGTTTCAATTTTCTACTGGGATATGGAAAGTAGAAAACCTGCTTTTCAGCCTATTTGTGGATGCTTCAAAGTCTTCTGTAAACATGTTTGAAAATCATATTCTTTCTAGTGATATAATTCAATAAAAATACAGTAACAGTGTAGCCATGAGCTGAAGTTTGAACTCTGGCTCCATTACTTACAAGCTGGGAGGACCACGGACAAGAGACTTAACCTCTCTGTGCCCCAGTGGGGACAATAACTACTCCCACTTTCCAGGCTGGTGCATGGCTGAGATACTTGTAAAACATTTATCATAGAGGGGTACGATTACTGGGTTCTTCTTTAAAAGAGACAAGGAATTGATGAATGTGGGGGAGAGAGAACCAGTTACTCCTGTGTAGACGCCTTCACTACCTGGAAGTCTTTCTTAGGGAATCTCTGATTTTAAACATATGGATCCCTTATGTCCTCTGTTCTCTAGACTAGATGCCAGCAAACTACAGCTGGGGGCCAAATCTGGCATCCATTTATGTATTGTCTAATGCTGTTTTCACATAAAGATAGCAGAGTTGAGTAGAGATCTCACTGCCCACAAAGCCAAAAATATTTCCTATCTGGCCCTTTAAGAAAAAGTTTGCCAACTTCTGTGTTACATCAGCCAGATGATCATCCTTCTTTCTAAATTTAAGAGAAGAAGTTATTTTCTCCCTTGTCCCCTTACAGCCTCTCAAAAGCTAAGTGGCTCTTGGCATATATTAAAAGACTTTTTAAAAGACCATTAGCTTCTGCATTTACTTGTCCACAAGGTGGGGATACTTAATCAAAAACAAAACTAGAAAAAATGGAAAAGACAAAGATGCTGATTACAAAGCAGAGTTCTCCCAAGGCTCGACACACAGGGAGAGAAAGGGGCCACGGAGTAGCCAGATTCCCAGGAGCTTCCTTACTCTGCCTGCTCTACTGTTTTAAGTCTGGGATTGACCATCCTATGTGGCATCTGCCTCTCATTCTGCCCCTCTGATATCCTGTTCCCCAGATTCCCGAGAACCAGGTTAGCATCAACCCATCACTCTGAGAAAACCAAGCAGGCTCTCTGCTGTGCCAAGTCAGGGTCTCTCCAACAGGCTGCCCCCTTATTTCTGGGTGCCTATGGTCCCCCAACTTCAGCACTTTTCTCTCCAGGGACAAAATGAATAAGACAGTTTTAATTTCAAAATTGGGACTTTGCCTATGAAACAGTGAGCCGTGTTAAGGTCCCTTAGCAAAGGTTGAATTCTCTCGTGCGTTCAGACATGGTCTTGAGTGTTTCACTGCAGCGGCAGAACTGTGGTCCAGAAGCACCTGATTCAGGAGGGTGGCCAGTGGAGAGAAGAGGAAGATGCTGCAGCTACCAAGTCCTGATGCTTCTTCAGGGGGGTCACCTCCATTGGGACTGAGCCGCCACAGGCTCAGGGGCACTGGGGGCCTGGACTTCTGCCCTGGAAATGCCCACAATCTTGGTGGGGAGATAGGACCAAGGCCCGGGGAACCGGTAAAGGAAAATGTAATCGTGGTGAGACCAAGTGTCCAAAAAAGTGGTCTGGTGGTGGTCCCTGGGGAACAAAAGGAATTAGGAGAAGGGAGAGATCAGCTGAACTAGACATAGCAGGGCAGATGTTCTGGAGGAGATGGACCAACACGAGGAAAACCAAGGAAACCAGAGGAGATCGACGAGCACAAGAGAGAATGAGGGGCCAGCCTGAAGCGCAGGTGAACGACCACCGACTGACAATCCTCCACCCCTGGGCTCTGCATGGCTGCTTTGCAGGATCATCTGCCTCACCCACGAACAACTCCATCAGACATGCATGACTAGGCCCCTGCAGCTGACCAGGGAGTTACCTAATCTATCAGTTCCCTATCTTCACCCTCCCAGAGATGGGGTGAAGCTATGAGATTCTTGTTGATTCTGACTCCAAGGCTTATGTGATTTCCCAAAGTGCTCACTCTGCTGAGGAAAAATGGCAGATGAGGTGGTGTGGACCTCACTGTGTGACTCCGGAGGGCAGAAAGAAGTCTGTTCGCATCATGGTTGGGGCAGGCACCTGGAAGGATGGAAATGTACCAGCCGATCCCCCAAAGTGGAGCGCTACTCATCCAATTGCTCCGAGGAAGAAATGGTTAAAATCAGGTTAAAATAATGTTCACAGCCAACACTTACTGAGTGCTGCCTCTCTCCCAGGCACTGCTCCAAGAGCGGTGCGTGCTCACGACAACCCTGTGAGGAGGTTCCCTTTATTGACCGCACTTTACAGATGGGGCAACTGAGGCACAGCTGATAAGTTTCAGGGTGGAGACAAAAGGCAGCCTGGTGAAAGTCAGGGCTCTGGAGGCCATTAGGGAGGCTCTAACCTAGTTAAAAGGTCATTCTTTCATTCATTCATTCTGTGATTCGTCAACCAGTATTGACTGAGCATCTACCAAGTGTCAAACAATATGCCAGTTGTGGGGATACAAGGCCAACAAAGATATCCTAATCCCATGGAGCTTACAAACTAGTGAGAGCACAGCTAACACTTCTGAGTCCTTACTTTATGCCAGGAACTTCCCTTTACATGTGCATCTTATTATTACCACTTCCCCCTTTTTCTGCTGGAAAAACAGAGGCTCGGAGGGAAAAGGAGAATTGCTAGGATTCCAGCCCAGGACCCTCGGACTCGAAAGCCCACCTTGACCTCAGACCCTCTGCTACACGCATTGTGCTCTCGGTGGTCTCTCCTCTCCCCTCCACACACCTGTCAGCTCTGGGGCCCTGCTCACTCTAAGGCATGCTCCCTCTTTGCGCTCCTGTCCTTCCCACTTGCTGGCCAGGGTGCTCAGATCTGGGTTTGGGGACTGGGTACGTAGAGATGTCTCTTAGGCATCCATCCTCTGTGCATCATGTGAGACGAGAGGAAGAAGCTTTCTGGCCCCTGGAAGGAGAGAATCAAAGCCCCTGCCCCCTTGGACACTGTCACTGCCTCCGAGGGGCCTGTGGGTACTCACTATTCACCCATTATTCACAAATATTTTTTGAGGGCCTATTCTGTGCCAGGCATTGTGCTTGGCACACAAATGTGACATGATTCCTGCCCTCAAGAAGCTTAATCTGTGTTTTAAAGCCTGCAGTTTGTTGGAACAGATGGCTGGTCTCTGAAATTGAGTCAAAACCTACTCTGTGTGGCATGGCAGGATTGAGGGGATACCATAATAACTCTTGTGCTTGATTCAAGCTGTGTTTCTTCTGGCTGGTTTGCCCTTAGTCTCCTGAAGATTGACCGTAAGGATTTCAAGGCAGTGGTTTAACAGCGGCACGAAGGCCAAGCCTCGGAGATGTCTCAGGCAATTGGGAAAATTAGCACATGGGGAAGGAGAGTGGCAGGCAGCTTGAAAGATTTGAAAGCTCACAGTACTGCCAACACTGCTTCAGGCTGATGGAGCTCCCCCGGGCGGGAGCTGGAGGCAGGAATCCTAATGGCTGTGATACTGAGAGAGTTCCCAGTTGAATGAAGAGGTGTTTTTGATGCCTGACAGTCTAGAACAGTATTTCTCCAGTTTAATCTCTGGCTATAATACAAACTTCTATGCAAAGTGGTCCTATAAAGCCCCGTCATTCCAGCGTGGGTGAGAGGGTGGCCCTTGGTCCTCAGAGAAGATGAAGGATGATACAGAAATGGACCACCGTGGTTCAGGCCACTCGGTCCCCCTCCTCAGCCTCCCTGGCTGATAGCCACGACTGCCAGCCCGGCAGGCACGTACCTTCACACCGCAGCACAGCGCTGTTCCAGACCACGCTGCCCTCCTTCAGGATGCAGGTGATGGTCTCTGAGCCCTGAGTCCCAAGGAAGCCTTCGTCACAGAGGAAGGAGATGGAGCTTCCCAGCTGGAGGCTGTCACCAAACCGTTTGCCATTTACTGGAACGCCGGGATCTGGGCACTCATTGTGTCGGAAGGCTGTGTGGATGGGGGTCAAGGACGTAATTAGATACAGCTGGTATGAGATGGACCCCCAAAGAAAACAAGCTTCATCCTGATGGTCCACCCTAGACCTCCAGCTCTTCCCCAGGAACCTGCCATGCTGGAAGGAAAGCCAGACAGCCTAGAACCAGGGACCCATGTGCCACATTGGGCATAAAGCAGGCACTTGTTAAACTTAATCTGCTTTCCTGAACCCCTAATCCAACTTCGTTGTAATGAACACTGAGAGATCAGGCAGTGTGCCGTTTCTCACGTTAGCTCGTTTACATCATATAATGATTCCATGAAGTAGATATTATTACCCCAGTTTACAAAGGGGGAAACTAAGGTTTACATGGCTAAGGAACAGATCTGTCTCCTCAAAGTCAAATCCATTCCATGTTTCCCTAATTTCAGACACTTATGGGACCGTTCACGTTGCAGGTGAGCTGGACTCTAACTCCTGTGACACTAATAGACATGGAGCATCATAAAGTAGGTTCCCTGCAATGAACCCTGTCTGAAGCCATTTCCTTCATTTCCTTCCCTCGTCAGGCTGCCTCTGACTCTCGTAGGCAATTGATAATGCAGTCAGGGAGGAGAAGAGTCAGAACACTTGCAGGTTTCGTGGAGTGCTGCCTCTTGTTAGTTACATGGTTCTGGGCAACTTATGTAATCTTGCTGAGCCTGTTTCCTGACCTATAAAATGGAGATCACATCTCATTTGCAGGGTCGTTCTGGGACAGAAATAAAATGAAAGTTGACATGAATATGAAAGTGGAGAGTGTGCGGTACAGCACCCCACAGATGCTAAGTACTCCTTAAGGACGCGCTCCCTTCCTTCTTCCCTTTCCCTCTCCATCTCCATCAAACACATTCCCAGCCTTCCCCCGTCAGGGGTACCACAGTTCTTGCCCTCACGTCTCTGAAACCACACCCTATTTGCACCCCTGCTGTTTTAAGGATGTGTCTTTCCAGTGGAGACCGGCCTCCATGGCTGCCGGGGCACGTGCCACTTTAAAGAGCTCAATTTACAAGCCTCTGAAATTCCCTAGTGATGGAAACACTTGCACAACAGAAACAGAAGCGACCCTGGAGGCTGTGGGATGTTGCTGGAGGCAAAAGGCCTGCAGACCTGGTGATCCCTCCTACCGAAGGTGAGCTGTGGGAGCCTCTGACGTGGAGGCGATGATGACATCCCCTTGCAGAGCCTCGACAGAGTCCCCAACACCCTTCCCTCTGAAATGCAAAGTCTCGGTCAGCACACACTTCAGTCTCCCAACCTTTCCTCATCAGGAACTATGACCATGAGGTTGCCCCGACATTTGGAAACACAGGGGGATGGAGGGGGAAGAAAAGTGGTGCCTGGGACCCAGCGGTCCAGGCATTTGTTGATTCAAAACTCTATCAGTCACACACACACACACACACACACACATACACGTTCATACACACACATACATGTATGCACACCAAAGGGATATGGAGCTATTTCCAACATCCAACATCTGGGAGCAAAAGCTCTAAGTCCAGGATTTAAGTACTGCCCAGTTCTGCCTGTGTACCTTTTCAAACCTCAGTTTCCAGGTGTGTGAAAGGGACAGATCTTAGCTTAGAAGTTTTTTTGTGGGGTTGGCAGTGATGACTGCAGAGTGCTCACAGTGGGTGCTCAGTAAACAGTAGCTACTGTCATCATTGTTCAAAATGCTCCACATGCAAGAGGATTAGGATTACTCTAAGGAGCTCCAGGGGTGGAAATGGGATCACTGATCCTTGTTACAGGGACACAGACTTCCCATCATCGTGCAGGGAAGCACTGAGTGCTCTCCAGCTATGAGGAGAGCTGTCTGGGGCGGTGGGCTCCCTGACACTGGGCAGATCGAAGCTCAGCTGGATGATCATCGTTGGGATGTGACCGAGGAGCTTAACGTCCTGCAGGGGAGACTACGCTAGTCCTCAAACACTTGTCCATGGACTATTGTTTCACTAGCTGCATCAGAATCACCACAGAAGCCTGTAAAAAATGTAGATTCCAGGGACCCGTCCCCTCAGAGACTTTGATTCAGCAGGCTTAGGGTGGGGCCGAGATTTTAAAAAATTATTTCTACTTATCCATCCAACTATCTGTAGAAATGCATAGAAAAATATCTGATGTCTGTAATAGTGTTCACCAAATGTTGGCAAGAATCATTTCCGGGTGGGGGGATTTTGGGTGGTAGTTAGCATTTCTTCTTTGACCTGCTCCCTGTTTTTTGATTGTTTATGTATCGTATGTGTGTCATTTTTACAATGGTGGAGAAACCTTGGAGAGAAATGCTAGGTAAGAGCTCAATCCTCAGGTCAGGTCCACCGCCTTCTGCCTCTTCGTCCCGAGGACTCAGCACTGGCTTCTTTCCTAGTAAGTCCTAGTAAGTGAGGGCTTACTAGGATTTGGTTTTCCTAGGAGGCTACGAGTATCTGTTTTTGCCCCAAGTCCCCTGTTGGTGTCCACACCTATTTTGAAGCTGCAGAGTTCTGCTCTGCCTCCTCCTGCCCATAGATGAGGGGAACAGGAGTGCCCTGGAAGAGGCATGCCCTGAGAAAGTTGATTGTTTCTAGCAAGTTTGGCATCCTGAAGAAGGTGCTGACTGGAACATCAGGGAAGGGCCTTAGCTTGGGTGGTCTCTTGGAATCTGGGGTCCCCAGTGGCCCACCATTTGGACCTATTGTCTTCAGCTCCACTGGACCCCAGGGGCAGGTGGGACAAGGAAACAAGACTTCCACGCCAAGGGTGGGGGTGGCGGCTGAGAGGAGATCAGTTCTGTCAAAAAGCACTAGGGACCAGCTTTATGTGTGCGTTTGTGTGCATGCGGAAGAGCTTGAATTGGGGACTTGCATTTCACACGCAGCCTCTGGAAAGGATCTGGTTAATTGCTCAGGCAAACCCAGCTTCAGCCCATTTGATTAATTGCCATTGGCCAAGTTCACCGGGTCTGTAGCTTATTAGGACCAGATTAGCACTTCTTGCTACCTTTGGTGGCTTGCTATTTCCAGTCTCCAAGCTTCTGCCCCCAACCCCACCCTCACTGTAACCCCAGGAGACACAGAATTGAAAATAATCATAGCCGAGCTTCAGGTTGCTTCTAGAGAAGGGGCCCAGGATTGAAACTGGAGGTGACAACTTTTGGCCTGTGGCCCTGAGAGGGGCGATGAGGAAATGCCCCAAGAGTTGGCTCTGATAAGCCTCAGAGCCAAACAGAAACAGTACTCCAGACCTTTGTTTCTGATCTGATGATGGGAATGGGAACCGGGCAAAGCAAAGTGCGAGCAGCCCCAGCAGGAATACCTGCACTCAACAGTAGGTAGGCGTTCAAGGACTTGAGGGAGCACATCCGAGAAAGATTAGTAACTAGTGAGAGGATGACAGAGGCTTCCTCTCCCTTGGGTTCTTCCTGGTTCTAGCTGGGCCTTCTAGGAGGGGGAGGGTGGGAGGGAGAAATGAGGTCCCAGGCTCCTTTTCATTACATGTCACATCTATAGGAAATAAATGCTCAAAAGAGAGTGACTCCACAGAAAAGCACACCCTGCCCAGGAGCCAGCACTTTATGCTTTTTCTGGTCACACTGGAGCCCCATGCCTGGCTACTGCAGCCCTGCAATGCCCTTGGAACTGGCCCACCCACATCAATACTCCTCCCTGGGAGCACCTTTGACCGTCCTTAGACACTGACGCTCAGACGGATGGTCAGCTGGGGACAGAGGGAGGACTCACTGGTAAAGGTGATGTTGAAGCCTCTCTTCCCCGTGGAATGGTCAGTCTGGAACTCGAGACGGGCCACATGGCCACTGCTTGTGATGGAGGAGGGGAGCTGGTTTCCTGAGAAGGTGCCCAGGACTGGGGCCTCGGCGGTGGCCCCATCTTTGATGACCAGGAAGTCAAACTGAGGCTCCACATCGATGTCGTTGAAGGCCAGGTGGATGCGGCTCTCAGGCCGGGCCAGGATGAGCCAGACACAGTGAAGGTGGTTGCCATAGTCCTCTGGGTAGTTGGGCGACAAGACGACCCCAGAGGGGCTGGTGAAGTTGAAGAAGCAGGAAACTGCAAGAGAAGAGCAGTGGAGGTCAGTCAGTGTCCCCATCATTCTGCCTGGGCCACTGAGGGTTGGCAGGGGGAGTGTTTCCTTAGTCTAAAGAGCAATAGAAAGAAAGGGTGACCCAAGGGTTGGGCTGGACTGGCCTGGACTGGCTGGGCTCTGAGCTTTAGGTGGGAGACGTGCTAGGTTCCACGCTGAGCATGGCGTTGAAAAGGGTCCCTCTGGCAAACTGCAGACGTGGCAGAGTTGGTCTTCTCTTGGCTCCCTCTCCCCTTTTCAGTGTGCCCACCCCAGGCAGTGCCTGCACGCTCGTAGTCCCTTGTGCTGGGGCAAAACCAGCACTCAAGCTACAGTGCAATCACAGTGCCTGGCTCCTCACAGCTGGTGGTGATCCCCCAAGTGGCATCCAGGGTGGAGATGGTCCAAGTCCATTTCTCTTCTTTGAAAATTTTTGGTGGGAAAATGATAGGTCTGCCTTGGGGATTATAGCAACCTCAGAGGTACAAAGCTGTGCTAAGGAGGTGCCGAGTAAGCACCATCTTTCAGAGACCCAAGCTTTAGAAGAAACTCAGGGAGAGAGGTGACCGGTGCCTCATCTCGATGCCCCACCCACTTCCTCTTATCTCTCCTCCTTTACCCTAGGGATCCACTCTTCCAAAGACCCTTATTGTAAACCCTTTCAATGCCACTGACTAAACAGACCCTGGACCAAAGGTGAGCCAAAGGAAAGTTCTATAAATGGAAAAACAAACGAACAAACACTAAACCAAAATTAAAAAGGAAAACAATAGAATGAAAAGAAAATAACTGCAACAAATAAGCCCAAGGGCAAATATCAATACTGAATTAAACCTTTTATCATTGTATAAGAACATCACCAAGATGGGCAAAGAGGATGCTCAGAGGATTCATGTGAGAGAAAGTAGAATTAACATGAAAACACAGCCCATATTTCACTAGGAAAAACATAAAGAAAAAATATACAACCCAATGTTGTTGAGGCTTCATGGAAACTCATATGTATTTATTGCCTGTTGCAGAGTAAAGGTGATATAATCCTCTTGGAAGGGAGTATGTGAATTCTTATCAACAGCCACAAAACTGTTCAAATATTCTGACTCAGTTATCTCTAGGAATTAATTCAAAAGAAAAAGAGCCACATGGACACAGATGTTTACAGTGACATAATTTTATTACAGAGAAAAAATGTGAACAACCTATACGTCAGCCCAATAATGTGGGGTAAATGATAGCCTTAATGTAATGCAGTTTGAATGCAAACATTAAAACTGATAAATATGACCCTGTAGAAGGAAGAATGTTAAATATTAAGTAAAACAGTAGATCATAAAATTATATGTATACTTTTGATTATAGCTATTAATTATTTATAAATATGGATAAAGAAAGGTCATGAACCCCCAAATTAAAATTCTATTGGAGTAATAGGTTTGTGGGTGATATTTTTTCAAAATGAAAACAATATTTAATTTTTCTGACTGCAAAAATGATATAGGCTCATTATAAACATTTTTTAATATTTAAAAGTATAAGGAAGGTCAAAACTAATATGGAAAAACATTTAAATCCCTTTATAACATTTATATTGATGTTTGGTATTAATAATATTGAAACTTGGTAGGTAGAATATTTGTATTAATTATAATGAAGCTAAGGTGAAAAATAATAATAAAATCATGTTTGCAAAAGAAAAAAAACACAAAACAAGGCAATTGGTGACTCCTTATATTGAGTTTCTCCTTCTTCTCCCTGACTTCACACATCTTTCCCTTTTGTACATTTGGTTTGTCTTTCCAACCTGTTACTCAAAACCCTTCCACCAAATTCAGCAAAGTGAACTTGGTCCCTAGGACACATTCAATCTTATCTCTGTAATCTCTGTATTTTGTAAGTATAGGAAGAGTTTGAGCCAAGAGCAGATAAGAGCATAAAAAAGCTTTTAAGCAACACAAGATATAGTTAATAGCAATTAATATCATATATTATTGGGGGTTTATTGAGTGCAGGCACTGTTCTACGCACTTTCATCAATTACTCAATTTAACTGTCACAATAACATGACGAGGTAGGTAGTGTTATTAATCCCATTTAAAGATGAAGACACTGAGGCACAGAGAGGTTAAGTAACTTGCCAGGGTCACGTGGCCAGTAAATGGTAGCAGCAAATTCAAATACATGCAAATCAATGCTAATTCAAACCCATCTGACTCCAGGGGCCAAGCTCTTAGCCACCCCTCAACACCATCTCCCAGTATGAGCACAGTACTGCCCACTGGGCCTAAGTGTAACAGTGGAGTCCTTGGGAGTGTTCTTAGAATCCGCTGAAGATACACCTGTCGATCCCAACCATTACATCAGCACTGAATTGGGGGGCTCTAGGCTGGACATGAATGCTATCCCATCTCCAGCTTTGTGGTAGTCCAGCTGGGAGCATAATGCAAATAATGAGGAATCCTAACCCAACAAAGCCAACTATCTTGAAGACAGAACAGGAAAAATTACACAGCATGCCAACTACCACCAAGGTGGACTGAAGACAAAGAAAAGCACTATGATTTCAGAGAGAAGATCATCAGGGCACTATAAGCATGTGAACAAATGGGTTTGCGGCAGAGGAGAATTTAATTAACACCACCCAAGTCCCCACCCCGACTCCCTCACTCTATCACTTTATTCTTTTTTTCTGTACCCTCTTTCCAAGGTTGCCATGCTGTAAAGCTCCAGGGGCACCATTTTGAGTAGCTATAACAGTAGCTCTAACTATTACTCTCTAAAATTATCTTGTTAACTTATTGTTTACGGTCTGTCCCTCCCTCTCCCCAACACACACACACATACTCCACGATAGCAGCAATCTTGTCTGTTTGATTCCTCTGAATCCCTAACGGCTCTCTTGATGCCTGGCACATTGTCGGTGCTCAATCAATATTTGCTGAATGAATCAATGAGTATTTAATGGTTGATACCATATGAAAAGATGGCGACATGAATATGTGTGCCTCACATTCCCATCCTGGTAAAAGCCCCAATCAACAGAATTGACCAAAGTCTATAAAAATAGGTGGATACCTGTGTCTGCTCTGGAAACTAGAAAAAAATACTGTGCAATGATCCTCAATGCATTTCTCTTACATACAGTGCAGATCTGTCCCTAAATAATTTAGGGTAGAAAAGAGTATGACCCAGACAACAGAAACTGCTCCCAATATCAAAGACAACAGAAACTGCTCCCAATATCAAAGACCTCAAAAAACATATTATTCACATAACATTCATAAAACACCACTTGAAGATGTTTTCTACCCAAACAAGAGAGGAATCAAAATGAAGAACTCAAGTATGGGAAAGTTATGGTTAATAAAAAATGAAAAAAGATTGGCAAAAACCATCTAGTAAAGAATCTAACTAATTGGTATAAACATAGTTATAAAACAGAATGGAAGTATAAGAAATATTCCTTGGAAGAGAAGATATAAGCTATCACTTCTGCCCAAACCCCAGGGTAAAATACTGCAGATTATACTGATATAATGAATAAAGTTGGAGCAAGGAGCTATGCTAATTTCCTCATCTTGCAAGAAATTCTGTTATATAGTTTCTGTGGTTAATTAGAGAAATATAGGTTAGGGCATGTTTTTAAAGATGTTAAGTGTAATTAGTAATAGACTATAAAGTAGCTTATCTTCAAATTACCAAAGGGGAAAAAGCAAAGCAGTCAATTTAGCAAAAAAAATGGAATTCAAAGGAAACAGCAAGGAAGCATAAAGAGGGGAAATGTAAAGTAACGTGCTAAAAAAAAAGACAAAACATCATTCGTGACAATAAGTGTATAATAGTATACAGGTTAATCTATCCTAGTAAAATATAATCTCATTTTGGGACAAGACACACGGCTAAAACAAAGTGACTCAGGATAGTCAAAAATAAGGGAATGGGCCAAGATGGCTAAGACTTCACATTGGGAGAGTGCTGGAATTTACCAATACCCAGGCCCCAAAGATTCCTATTTATTTAGTGGAGTGGGCCTGGGGCATCACAGATTCTAAAAGATTCTAAAAGATTCTAAAAGCTCCCCAGGTGATTCTAATATGCAGCCAGGGTTTGAGAACTGGTGGAGGCAAATGCAAACCACAAAAAAAGGAGTTTTAATGTTAATTTCAGACCTTTGGATGATATAATACCACCCCACATTCTTGGATGACCCTTTTTCCGGCCAAGAGTCCTCTGGACAGCTACTAACAGACATTTCTGCTTGTACCTGCAAAGCGATGGAGCTGATAAACTGACACTAATAGAACAAGAACATTGCCCTACAAATCTCGGTCTTCCATCCCAAGACATAACTCATTCTTGTTGCAACAAGGGCAGGGAAAGGGAGTGTGCACTGTCCCACAAAGGTCTAATATCTCTTGCTCTGGAAAATTATGTTTGCATGTTACATTGGAATGTTTCTGTTAGAGAATAGAGTTTGCCTGTCAGTGTCCCCAGTGAGAAAAACAAAAGTGTTATGATTGGATCTCATCACTATCAATTATCCAGGTTAAAAGAGGGAGATGAGGTGCCTTCCCCCTTTGGAAGTAGTTACCCATAGTGCTCATGGATCTTGACCTTGGATAAATCTTTAAATCAGAGGGATCTCACAGGGCTCAGATTTTTGAAAATAATAAAGGTAGACAACTCATTGACAAGTGGATGCATAATTACTGTGCATAATATCAGATTATTATTTAACATGATCTTGAACATAAACACTGCTTGCTGAAAAATCCTCTTTTACTGTCTTTTATTTTGGCGTTGTCACTGCCAGCTTCACTGCTTTCAAAATGATAATTCAATTACTAGGGGCCTGACAAAGCAAAACAAAATCCAAAGATGATATTTTAAAAGTGGATGTTGCCCACATTCCAAAATGAAGATATGACAGTTATGATACTTTATGCCCCAAAGCACTGAAACAGACAAAATAAACTATTTAAAAAAATACAATAGTTGGAGAAAAACATACCAATCTAAAGTCAAAAGTAAACAAAGAAAAAGAGGATCTATAATACTGTGAGTGTGTATGTGTTATATGAAACTCTGTAATCTTCAAACAAGGAGCACCACCTTCTTTAAAAGTGCGCACAGAATCTTACAGAAATGCACTTTCCATGAGGGTATAAGGAAATTTCCATAAATTCCTCCACAAAGTGAAAACTGTTGGGACACATTTTCTGTTCACAGTGCAAATAAACTAGAAATCAACAATAAAAAAAAACAAAGAAAAATCCGTAATCAGCTGAAAATTCATAAAACCCTTTCCTAAATAAGTTCTTGAGTTCAAAGAGGAAATAAAAGCTGTCAATACAGATTACTCATAAGTGATGATGATACTAGGCCAAAGCTGTACTTAAGAGAAAATTCATAGCCTATTCATTATTAAATAATAAGGAAATAAAATAAGTGAAATGAGTGTTTAAACTCAAAAAGTTTCAAAGAGAATAATTAAACAAGATTAAAGAGAGAAGAAAGAATAAACTTAGTAAAAATAAAAGCAGAAAAAAATAACTGAAGAGACCAATAAAAGAGAAACTTCTCATTGGTCTACTCAAGAGATAAAAAGAGAGACGATACATATACATAGAGATAGGATAATAAAATCAAGGAGATAAGATGATTATAAAAGAATAGTATGTATAACATACTAATCAATTTGAGATCTTGACAAAATGGAGAATTTCCTAAAAAAATTTGAATTACCAAAATTGGGTGAAGGGGAAAACCTGAGGAAACTGGAAAATACTAAAGGAATGGTGGTTTCATGGCCAGAGCTTTAAAATTTTAAACAAACTGTAATAGCCATGCTATTTAATCTCAATCCAAATACTCCCATAAAACAGCATATATGAGACACATATTCACACCAACCTACTCACACACTGACACACCCAAAGTGTAAAAAAATCCTGTATGCAAAGTGTTAACAAATCAAATTCAGCCCTAAAACAATAAACAAACATGACCTATATAATGAAAACAAAAACACTTTATTGGTAGGCAGAAAAGAAAATTTAAAAATGAGACAAACTATTTTCCTGAATGAAGAGTTCAGATTGTTAAGATGATGATTATCCTCAAATCACTGTACAAATTTAACGTAACTCCAGGTGACACCCATGACAATTTTTTTTTTGTGGAACATAAAACAACTGTAAAATCCATCTGTTGGAATAAACAGGTGAAAATAACCAAGACAGATGAGGAATAATAGTGTATAAGGTACTAGTTGGTGTTCCAGGAGTGCCATATGTCTTAACTCATTGACCCTCACAGCAACCCTCTGAGGTGGACACTATTGTTATCCCCATTTTACAAATGCAGAAGCTGAGTCCAGGAGTTCAGGTAACCTGCCCACAGTAACGCAGCACATAAGTGATGGGGCTGAGATATGAACCCAGGCAAGCTGGTTCCACAGCCCAAGCTCTCAACCATGACACTCACTCTCTCCCAGTGGAAGGATGGCTTGCCAGCTCAGATATTAAAACATATTATAAAGCTGCAGTAATAAAATACAGTAATAAAATATGTATTGTATTAGCTTCAAACAAGAGATCAATGGAACCAAAAAAGAAAATTCAGAAATGGACACAGAAATCTAAAAATTTAGTATACGATGAAGAGGGCTTTTCAAATTAGCAGGGTAAAGGTTGATTGATCCATAAAAGATGCTCGGACAAATGGCTAACCAGTTATGGACCAATTAGATCCACACCTTACTCAATGCACTCAACTGGAAGAAAATATAAAGAATATTTGTATAAGTCTCAGAAGTGGGAAAGGACTTTCTTAGCATTATATCAAAGTTAGAAATCATAAGTGAAATGACATTTTTAACTACAGAAATGAAAAAATTTTAGATTTCAAAAATCACCATTAATAAAAGCTAAATAGTGAGGAACAAATGGAAAGGAAATATTTGCAAGTTATTACAGTTAAATATTTACTATGGTTAACATATAAAGAACTACAATTCAATAAAAAGATAAATATTCAAAATAGAAATATGGAACTAAGAAATAAGTAATAAAGGAAATTAAGAGGTGACTAACAAAAGAATAAGTAAATTTGGACAATAAAGATTGGAGAAAATGTACAATATTATTAGAAAACAAAAACTTCAAACAACAGAGCTATCAAATTTGCAAAGAAAAAAAGAGAGCATGGAATTTTGTGAGAGAATGGAGAGAAGCTGGAGAACAGATGGAGACAAAGCAGCCTAGAGGTAGGAGGACAAACAGGAGAGTAGTTTCCAGAAGGAGGGAAGGGGCTGTCTGTTCTGAAATACAGCTGAGCATCTGTGTAGGATGAGGGCAGAAAATGACCCATTGGGTTTTCGCAACGAGAGACTCATTGGCGACCTCGGTGAGAAGAGTTTTCAGAAGTGGTGGACACAGAGGTCAGAATGGATGGGGTGATGAGGGACGGCGAGGTGAGAAATGGACATAGCAAGGGTAGGCATCCTGTCAAAGAAGTCTGGGTATGAAAGAGAGTACTAGAGAACCGGCAAGAAGATGTGGGGTGTGAAGATAGATCTTTACTTTCAAGATAGGAGAGACCTGAAAAATTTAAATGTTAATAGGAAGGATTTGGCAGAAGGGGAGAGGCTGAAGAGACAGAGAAGGAGGATGAATTACACAAGGCATGAGGTTCCTGAGAAGGTGGGAGGAGAGGGAGAATCTATAGCAAAGCTTTTGAAACAGTGGGTTGCAAACCATTAGTGACTTGTGTAAGTGATGTGGTGGATCATGAGCAAGATGCTAAAAAAAAAAAAAAAAAAAAAAAAAAACAGAAAAAACAAAAAAGAAAAACAAAAGGAAGAGAATGGAAAATATCTGAGTGCCTTATAGGTGGCACAGGTAAGTACTGTTTGCGAAATGTATGTTTCCATTATGTGTGAGTGTGTGTGCAAGTGTCTACTGTGTTTGCATTTATTACTGCGAGGTTAGAGGTATTTGAAGGTCCCTGATCTAAAGCCTAAACAGGATGTATAATCTATGGGGAGACTGGTTTTTGACGGTGGAGACAAGTGAGCATCTCTGTTATAAAAGGTGGGAAGGCAAGTGGGAAGAGAGGGCCAGGGATGACCTGTAGGCTCAGTGCCTTTGGTACTTGGAAGTTGAGGATGTTGCCTGCGAGGTGGGAGACAGGGTCATTCTCCAGTGCAGGGTGAGGAGAGGGGGCTGTTCCTGGGTTGGAGGGGAGTGGAGAGTGCTTGGGATAGCTTCCACAGAGAAGAGCAGAATAGAACGAGTTGAGAAATAGAGATGCATTGCTAGGCACGTTTGCAGACTTGATTGAGATTGGTGACTGTGAATTTGTAGCAGCGCCAATTTGCCTGGTTGGGCGATTTTCTCCAGCAGTGCTCACCCAAGCAGGAGAGGCCCAATCAGATTGTTCTCGCTTCGTTGTGTGTCTCTAGAACAGTAAACTAAGGCAGCCCTGCTGATTAATGCTAGAGCTGAGCTGGAGGCAGAGGCTTTACAAACTCAGTCTGGAATTTCTTTCACCTCTTTCTGCTCAGAGGCTCAGCGTATGTTCATTTTCATCTGAGTTATCTTAACATTATCTCTGGAACTGGAGCTGGTGAAAGTTATTTAACTTCATTGGGTCCACGGAAGCTGTGTGAGGTTCTCAAGGTCATATGGATGAGGAGTTACACTGGTCACTTGGCAGGGCACATCCTTATTATAAACAAGATTAAGTTAAGGCTTGGTTCTCTTTGAGAAGAATACTGAAGATGCCTTCTAGAAATTCGTACACACTCCAGAAGGAGCATCAGGGACAAATGGACAATGCTGGTCACATGTTTCCTGAGCACATGGTATGTCCTCTTAAATTCATATTTGATGTAATCTGATCCAAAAGCCATGAATTGTGCTCACGTTTTTGTATTTCTTTTTTTTTTTTTGGTCCAATCCCCACCTCCCAGACAGGTGCTGGTGTCCTGAGACCTGAGTTATATTAGGAGGGCATTCAACAGAGCTGATCCCTCCCTCATCCCTGAAACACATTCACTCCAAGTTCCATCACACCCACTCCAGCTTTTCCACCTTTACCTCTAACCGCCCCTTCGCAGTCATTTGAAAGCTTTCCTTTTCTACTTGACTTTCATACTTTTACGTTTTGGAACTTGAAAGGATCTATTTCAGGCTCATCTTCTCACATTTCACATTCTCTCTAGGCACCCCACTCCACACACGAGTCCTAAATATATACCTCCAGGACAGACTTCTCTTCTGAGCTTTAGACTTGTATACCAAATGGTCTTTGAAATGTCTCCACCTAGCTTGAGTATTAGTGGAGCACCTACTGTGTGTCAAACCCTGCTCTAGGTATCAGTTGACAACCAACAAGACAGATAAGCAAGTCCTTAGCTCTCATGAAGTTTACATTCTAATAGGCGACAAAGAACATAAGACTAGGTGAAGAGAAGAAGAGTGAATGGAGTGGGGGTGGTCTACTTTCAATAAAGAGGTCAGAGGTGGCCTGTCAGGGGAGATGGCCTCTGAGATATGGCCTGATGATAAGGAGCCAGCCATCCTCAGGGAAATTCACTACAGCTGTAGGGAATTGCAAGTGACAGACAGGAGGCCAGTGTGGTAGAAACAAGGTGAACCATGGAGCTACGAAAATGAGATGAGTTGGAGAGGATGGCAAAGATCTTTTAGATCATGAGAAGGAGTCTGCATTTTATCATGGCAAATTAAACTGAATACGTCCAAAACTGAACTCCTAGACTTTTCCCTAAACCTGGTTCTCCTAGATTCTAGGATCTGGAATGTTCCCTGGCATCAGCAAATGATTCAGCTCTGCCATCACCAAGTTATGGGCTTTCCCTTGGCCCTCTCCTCACTCTCCAATCACTCCTCCTTTATGCCATTGCCTCCCAAATAAATACTAGTAGCCCAGACCCTCCTGCACACTCTAGACTTGATATGAAACTGTCTGATGTACATCTCTACTGGAGATCCCACTGGCACCTCAAATGCATGTCCAAAATTGAACTCTTTATCTATTTTTCTAAGCCTCCTTCATTGCTTATCTCCAGGAATGACAACACCCAGTTGCCTAAGCAAAATATATCAACTCCTTCTCCCTCACTCCCGTACCCAATCAGTAACTAAATTCTTTTGATTCTATCTCTTCAACATCTCTTGTACTTGTCACATCCTCATCACACCCCTATTAAGTTAAGGCCCTCTTCCTACTGCAATAGTCTACTTGGTTTCCTGGCTTTAAATCTCACTCCTTTTGAGTTCATCCTAATATTGGCTCCGGAGTGAATTCCGTAAATCACAAATCCTCATGATGTTACATCCTTGCCTGGAACTCTTTAAAGACTCCCTATTGCATGGAGGATAAAACCTAAACTTCTCAAAGGGACATAAAAGACCCTCAAAGACCTAAGGCGCTTGCTAAGTTCTTTTATCTTTATTTTTCTACCCCCCACTGCACCCTACATTCCAGCCATATTAGACTACTTACAGCCCTACAAATTTGCAAGGCTAACCCCATGTCTTGCTCAGGCTATTATCTCTTTCTAGAACGTTCTCTCCTCCCATCCATCTGGAAAACTCTGTCAAACATCATTTCTGTTGAGTGGTGTGGGTCCCTCCCACCCTCCATTTATCCCTCCTAGCTGTAGTCATTGGGTCTGTGTACCAGGCTCATCCCACTCAGTGCCTGCTATGGTCTAAATGTTTGCACCCTCCTAACCCCCCTAAATTCACATGTTGAAATCCTAATCCCCAAAGATGATGGTATTAGCAGGTGGGGCCTTTGGGAGCTACTTAAGTCATGAGGGTGGAGCCCTCATGAATGGGATTAGTGTCTTATAAAAGAGGATCCAGAGAGATCCCTAGCCCCTTCTGCCATGTGAGGATACAAGGAGAAGTCTGTGACCCAGAAGTGGACCCTCACCTGACCACACTGGCAACCTGATCTTGATCTTCCAGCCTCCAGAACTGTGAGCAATAAATTTCTGTGGATTATAAGCTACCCAGTCTGTGGTATTTTGTTACAGCAACCCAAACGGACTAAGGCAGTACCTAAACCACCCTTGGCTACAACTCCATCAGCCTGAAGGCTGTAGAAGAAAATCCTGTATTAATAGACTCTGGATGGCCAAGTGTCTTCTAAACCAGAGACTCCCCTATCTCTACCATGTTGGCTTTGTCTATATAATAATATCAGTACTAATATAATTAATAATAACTATAACAAAAGTAAAAAAACTATTACATATTTGTTATAAAACTATAACAAAAAATAGGAAACCAGTATTTACTAAGAATTTGCTATATGATTGGCACTGGAGATACAACAGTGAACAACACCTATATAGTTCTGCCCTCAGGGAGTTTACAGTCTAGTGAGGGCACCAGGCAATCAACAAATAACATAAGCATAGCTTATTTGGTAGATTGTATTATTTATTCACAATCATTGGTTCCCTCCCTGCCCTTGGTCCTCTTGCCTACCCCATTGACTTTGGACTTGGCCTTGTGACTAGCTTTCCTTCGTGGAATGTCAGTGGACATGGCATAAGAATATCCAGGCAGTGGCTTTCAATGTGCTTGGGTGGTTTCACTCTATTCGCTTGAGCTTTTGCCTTCTGCCATGAGAATAGGATGTTACATACAGACTGCTCCTTCAGCTTGGGTCCCAGAATGAGAGGATTTGTAGAGCCCAGCTGAGCCCTGCAGAGCTGAAACTGACCTACGGCCCTCATGGGATGCAAGTGAGAAATAAGTATTTGTTGTTGCAATCCACTGAGTTTTGGACTGTTGATGCCAGAGCAAAAGTTGACTAATACACTTATGATAAGGGATGCAAAGAAATCAGAAAGTGAAAGACTGCTGGGTGGTTAGACTGGATAGGGTGGTTAGAGAAGGCCTCTCTGGGGAGGTGACAGTTTTAGGGGTGATAAGAAGGATCCAACTTACTGAGGAACATTCCAACATGGTGAACTGCAAGTGCACAGGCATCGAGGTAGGAAAGAGTTTAGAGTATCTGAGGATCCGAAAGAGGGTGAGTGTGTCCAGGCAGAGTAAGCGAAGGGGAGAGTGGCATGGGATGAGGGGAGAGGTAGGAAGGGGTCACCCACCTCATGGACCTTTGGTTCAGAGATTACCCTCAGCATCCAAGGCACTCAGCTGAGGCCCAATCCCTTTCTTGGCAGAAAGCCTATTGGTTCATGGTTAGAATGGCCACATAATATCTTGCCCAAATTGGGATACTTGTGAGAATGAAAGATGGTACCACTAATAATTACCTTAGGATAAAAGATGTAACTGGGATTATCCCAAGCAAATATGGATGTATGGTCACCCCACTCATGGTCCATTTATTTCCCTTCTACAAAAGCATCCTTTATCCTGTGGGAGTAGCTTCTGCCTCAAGCTCCTCATTCATAATCCAACACCCTTCTGGAACTGGAATATTAAACCGAAGCCCACTGTTAAGAGTCTGACAATTGCTAAGTTCTTGCCTCCTACAACTGGACTCTGTTCCTTGTACCCCCGGTAGAGGTCAGCTAGGTTTTTGGCATAAACTGACTGCTTATCAGCACAATGCCACTTCCTGTCTAACCTCTGGGAGTTACCCACTGCCTGGAATTACCCTGCAGCCATGACTGGTTTTTGCCATACTTCTGGAATAATGCCCACCCAAGGCCTTCTTGGTGCTTACCCTAGCCTTTAGACCCTCTTCATTGAGATGCTCAGAGGTCCTTGCCAAGGCCAGGCTCTGAACTGGGGTCTTATGTACTCCTTAGCTGCTGGCTGAGGGTCTCCTGTCACCAGGTCCCAGGACAGGTCTGGTTCCTTACGGAACAAAGCAGGAAGAAAGTCCCTGCTCTGCACTCCTGGGAAGAAGCTGAGTCCACACTCCTGGGGCTCAGCTTTTACCTTGCAAACAGACCATAAATTCTTTGGAAAATACACATAGCCAAACAAAGCCACCACCCCAAAGTTGGAACAAATGTGAATCCTGAACAATTTGGGTTTGCCTGTTGTTTTTCACTTACTAGCTATACACCTTTTTTGGGGGGGTGGGTGGCTACTGTCCTTCACTGAGTTTATATCCACATGTATAAAAATTGGACTATTAACTTCTAAATCACACCTTTGTTGTGAAGATTCATTGTGATGAAGAGTCTGAAAGCACTGAGTGCAGCACTGTGCCTGGGCACATGGAAGGGATAAATTCAATTTTTGTTGAATTTGAAACAAGAGGCAATTTCTAGTTCTGCTGCTCACGGCCATGTCTCCACACATGCTTCTGCTCAGTGCATCTCGAGTCTCAACCAGTCTACTGAGGCAGCAAGAGAGGTGCCTCCCTACCCCTCCCCTAGCACAAGGATCCAGATTGAAAGGTTTGCTCCTTGGTCCTCAGTCCCTCTTCTCAATGAATGAGTGGGTAACTCCAAATCCAGAAGATTCTGACAAAAGTCATTTGCAGGCATGATTGCTTGGTTGCTAACTTGGTGACTTGGTGCCACCTTCTGTGGGAAGACCAAGCGAGGAAAAGAGACATACTTTATCAGCTACAAGGGGGTACCTGGTGTTGAACAGCTCTACACTTGAGTGATGGATATTTTGTTAGTCTTGAGTTTAGTCTGGAATTCTGATGAGCTTTGCCTTGTGGGGTGAATAATGGGTGCCTTGATGACCCCGTCTTTCTTGAGCGCCAAGCAAAGGCTACTCAAAAGTGCTTCTCACTGGTGTGAGGTCCCAAAGCTGCCTGTGCCTAGCCCCCAGGATCCTTGAGTCACATGTAGGGTCCTCTCCTTGCCACAGGAGCAGATCTCAGTCAGCTGAGGGGGTTAGCTTCAGCTGTTCTTATTCAGCTGTCAGCCAAACACAGGTCTTGACTGGGGAGAAAAGTATGCTGGTGTGATATAGCCCAAGACTCCAAGAATTCTCATTAGCTCAGAGGAATTTAAGAGAGGGTAAAGACTATATCCTCAACAGCTCAGAATGTGCTCCTGGGACTGTAGGTGCAGGCCACTGAGTCTTTGAGGCCCTCAGGGCCTGTCCTCTTCAGCTGAGCCCCGGAACTCTGTCATAGCCCCACCACCTTTTCTAAGGCTGTTTCAGCAGAGCATCTTCACCCAGGGAGTCTAGAACCAGCCACGGTTCTGGTCACCCTAAGCCCAGTTATACCTCAGACCACAACCTACTGAAGACTGGAAAAGAACATTTAGCTGCTCATCATGATCATAAGGAAATATGTTTGGATTTCCCTCCAGGGGAATCCATGATGATCCAGGGGAGTTTACAGTTAGCCTGAGAGAGCTACCTTCAAGATTATGAGGGAGTTTTACCTGACTTCCAGAGCAAGATGGGAGTTAATGAGGTAGCCTAGGGCAGCAGCCCTGTTCCTGAGCCCATCTCCTCTGAGTGCCTGGAAGACTGCCTTGGTACAAGAGGAAGGGTCTATAAACCCCAGAGGGATAGCCCAAGACTCGAGTCCTAGAAAAGGTGAGCGGTGCCTATAAACCCCAGAGGGATAGCCCAAGAAAGCCAAGTCCTAGAAAAGGTGAGCGGTGCCTTCCCCAGGAACCACAGAGCCCGAAGACACTCAGAACACCCAGAGCTGGTGGTGACATACTTATGACCAAATGAGATGACAAATTCGCCCAGAGGCTCATAAAATGGGGGAGGGGTACTGGTAGAGCTTCAAGCCCCAGCTCCTGAGCCAGCAGCTGTGAAAACAGACCCTGATTGGTGAAACTCTGTGTCTCCTCAATAGCTCTGAGTCAGACACGGCAGAGCACAGTGGGGAAGGCACGGTCTGTGGCGAGGCCATGGGACCACACTTAGCACATACATAAGAGTGCTAAGTGTGAGTGCGAAAATTTTACAGAGAGAAAAGAATCTGTTAGCTCTGATCCCAAAGGTGAAAGCTGAAGTGAGAAGGGCAGATGCATGCCATTCCCCCCACAAGCAGAGGTCACAGCCCAGGATTAGATCCCTAAATCTTGGTCGGTTTTTCCAGCCCCTATTGCACCCAGGTAGCTGTGGTCCCAAGATACCCTGGACCCGGGCTCTCAGCTGTAGGAATATAGCATTCGGACTGGGCCCTGTACTAAGCTGCGTTCACAGTTTGGTTCTGGACAGATTCCTGGGTTGGATTGGGCTGAAATTCATCCTGTGCTATGATCCTCCAAGAAATCTTCTGAGAATCTTTCAACTGGAATAAATTTTTCTTCTTCTACATTCTGGTAGCACTTTGTGGCCACATCTATTACTGCAATAATTCAAAAACTGCTTTATAATAAAAGTATGTGCTTATCACACTCACTAGACTCTGAGCTTCTAGAGGACAAGAACAATGTTGGAATCAACTCTGTTACTCTCCCAGGGCTGAGCACATTGCCTGGTACATAGCAGCCCTCCCTTCCACATTTTGCTGCATTTAAATGAAACGAAAGGCCGGCGATAGCTACATCAAGTTGTAACGTCAAAGTACTGGACCTTGCATCCCATTCCACACTGGAATATCAACATGGAGGTCAACATTCCTTGGACCCCAGGAGGCTGCCACCATCATAACAACCAACTTATGGCAGCCTCAGCCTGGCCAGACTCATAGCAACAACATTTGACCACACATATCACCACATACATCATAGTCCCATGCCTCAAGATGCTACCATCTTGTTAGGGGACCAAACCCCTCAGGAATGACCCAAAACTCCCCTGCAAACCACTGGCACACAGTAGGTGTCCCATATCAGTGGTTCACAAATCTGGCCTAGTATCCAGATCTCCTAGGAAGGTTTTAGAACTACAATTCCTGGGCCCCATCCCAGACCTGCTGAATCAGAATTTCTGGGGATGAAGCCAGGATTCTGTATTTTATAAAGCCTTTGAGTGATTCTGATGATAAGCTGGGTTTGGGTCCATTTTAGACTGGGCAGCGCCACCAAACACACCTCCTTTTCCCATAAAGTATCTGTCTATTTAAAAATAGAGGTAATACATGATACTGTGACCCACACTGGATTGGTAGGAAGAGTGCTGACTGTACTTCTTTGGACCTGCTGGCAACCTTCTTTACAAGCCATCCCTTCATCCAGTCTTTGCCTGATGGGACCCTGCCCAGGTGCACTGAAGACCTTTATTCCACGGGCTCAGTTCTTACAGCCAGATGCTAAGCCAAGCCCAGCCAAGCCTGATGGTCATGGGAAGCCCCATTCCCTCAAACCAGTGGGGTGAGGTGTGAGCGTGGCTTCACAGTCAGCATCTGGTGGGCTTTTGAGGACCCAGCACACCCATATGCCCACAGAGTTTCAGGACCCTCCCCTCCTGCCACCCCTGCACCACATGTGTGCCCCAGCCCAGGGACGGGGCTTCTGCTCTGGCTCTTGTTTTCCTCTCCAGTCCCTGCTGTGAGTAAAGCCCTTTCGGAAACCGCAACCTCCAGCTGGGGCAAGGATACCCTGCAGGGGTAGACCTTATTCTCTTGGGTGAAGACCTGACTCAACCCATAAGCCACCTTCCCCCGTAAAGTATCTACCTATTCAATAATAAAGGTAACAAGCAATATTTGACCTACATTGGCCCAGTAGGACAAGTGTTGACTCTACTTCCTAGGACAATCTGATAGGAAATGCTGGCAGCCACCTTTGTGAGCCATCTCTTTATCCAGGGTCAGTTCTCCCAGCCCTGGCCTCCCTCAATTCCGGCTTACCGTTCCCAGGCTGTCCCTACGGTCCCCGCATGCTTCACAGCCATGACTGCAGTGCCCACTCCCCAGTGCAGGAGCAGATACAGACCCTCCCTGCCTCCCACCACCACCAGGACTCTGTTGAAGGAAATGACCCCTTTGGGTTCCTGGGTATCCTTCTACAGAGCAGGTACCCCCCTAGCTCTGCACATCACTAGCACAGTGAGACCACAAGTCTTCAGCGTCCAGCTTCTGGAGGACTGGGTAACAGAGGAAGGGGGCCCTGGAACCATGCACGCTGGTTTTCAATTTCCAGGAACCGGCCTGAAATACAAATTTGGACCAAAGCAAACCCCAGGTTCCCTGCTTCTCTCTTGTGCCCACCTGTGGGTAAATAGGACCTTTAAGGAAGCCTGGAGAAACTAAGAGAACAATACATCAGCAGAGGATGCTCACACAGCCCTTATTACGGCCCCTGCCCCTGATCAGAAGCAGTGCCCTGGCATATCATCCCCCACACTGAGTCCCCCACACTGAGGCTGACACTTTCAAACCTCAGCTGATCTCAATTCTGGCTCTGAATATTTGATAAACGCCATTTCCAAGGACTCTAGCTATTGTAAACATATTTTCTGGGCCAAAGGAAAGGATATTTGACATTGCACTTGTCTTGGAAAATCTGGGATTATATATTTACAGGGAATATCAAGGTTCAGCCATGGAGAGGACCATGGGGACATGCTTCACTTGTGCACAGGGCATTGAGGTCGAGGTGGGAGGGGAGCAAAGAAAGTACCTGCCTATTTAAAATAAAGGTGACCAGCGATGTATGTGACCTATATGAAGAAAACCACAAAGCTGCTATATTTAGAAAAATGAAAGTAGATGAACAAAAAGACTGACACACCACGTTTCTGGATGGGAAGGCTGTGTGTTATAAAAACGCCTATTTTCCTCAAGTTAATTTATACTTTAACAAGAGCGCACATACAAAATCCCAATAGGATTCTTTTTTTTGACTCTAACAAAATGATTCTAAAATTAATCTTGAACAACAAACAGATGAGAATAACAATGAATATTCTGAAAGAGAAAATAATTAAGGGAGGAAGGAATAGTTTCCAGCTCTGCTAGATATTAGAACATATTATAAAACAACAATTAAAATTATTCAATACCGGTGCTAAGATAGAAATAGAGCAGCAGAACAAAGCTGTGACTCAAGAAATAGACTTAACTACATGTGAGGATTCAGTAGGTGATAAAACAATTCATTTCCCTCAATCAAAAGAGAAATGAATTACATAATAAATTGTGTTGGAAAACTGCGTAATAGTTTGCACAATATTATATATTCATCTAAATAAACTCCAGATGGATTAACAAATTATAGTTTTAAAAAAATCAAATTACTGACAAATAACTAAAAATAGAACAAACTGTTTCTCAGATCCGTGGCAGAATGATAACTCTGTCAAGCTTGGAAAAGAAATCACAAATATTGAGAGATTTGTCTATATAAAAATGTAAAACAACTGTACAATGCAAAATAACAAAATGAAGAAAAGGAAAAGAAGAGATTGGGAAAATATGTATATCGAATACCACAAAGAGCTTCTATCCATGATAGAGAAAGACAGGCTTCAGATTGGAAAGGAAAATACCAACACAACACTCTCGTACCCACATGTTGGTATAGACAGTTGCTACACAGACTGCAAATAGCAAATGCCCCATGTCCCTGCTACACAGGGCTGGACCCAGGCCAGTGGAGCAAGGTCAGGATGGGAGTCTCTGTCCAGGGTCCTGTGATGGAAATCCTGACACCACTCTCATTCCCCTTGTTCCAAGAGAGACATGTCTCCAGCCCATGGGTACCCACTAGTCTCTTTCCAGACCCTATTCCCACGGACTCCTCCTCCCTTCTTTCACTCACGTACATTTGGCAGCAGCCAACCCCTTTAAGAACCACTACAAACCAAGTACCCAGACAGGGAGTGCATATGTGTGCACATGCGTGTGCGTATGTGTGTCTGTGTGTGTCAATGTATCCAATGAGCATCCCTCCTTTTGCATAGGCCCAAGCCCCATGGCTTCTCTCAGAACCCAGTACTGCCACTCGGATGTCTCCTTTTCCAACAGGGCCCCAACTTTGTCCTCCCATCATTCAGGCCCAACTATTCCAACAGAGATGTCGTCACGTCTATGCACTATGACAAGAGAGGCTGTTCCTCTCTTGTTCAGCACCCACTATGTTGCCTGCTCCATCTCAGGCACTCAGTGAACATATGTTAAATAAAAAAATGAATCTTCATAGGGCAGATGCTAAATGCATCTGTATCACCAACGCTTGCTGGTTGAAAAACTAAATTTTGAACCACAAGAGCCCACTTAAATTTACATAATTTGTCTATCTTCACGTTAGAGCAAGCTCTTTGAGATCAAGGACTGTGCCCAATTCATCTCTGGATTCGCAGCACTTATAACATTTGGCACTTTGCAGAAGTTCACAAGGATGTGCTGTAGGAGTATATTCAATTTGTACCTATTAAATTAGCAATTTTTAAAAGGCTACACAAATACTTGAGGTTTGGTGATGCTGATATAGGTTACAAGCGATATATGTGACCTATATGAAGAAAACCACCAAGTTGTTATATTTAGAAAAGTGAAAGTAGACGAACATAAAAGAGAGATATGCCATGTTTCTGGATGGGAAGGCTGCATTTTATATGAATCTTATTCTTTTTTTTTTTTTTGGTGAGTAAGATTGGCCCTGAGTTAACATCTGTTGCTGATCTTCCTCTTTTTGCTTGAGGAAGATTGTCCCTGAACTAATTATCTGTGCCAATCCACCTCAATTTTTTAATATGTGGGATGCTTCCACAGCATGCCTTGGTGAGCGGTGTGTGGGTCTGCGCCCGGGATCCAAACCCACGAACCCTAGGCTGCCAAAGCAGAGCATGTGAACTTAACCACTAACGCCACTGGGCTGGCCCCTTATTCTTAATCATATAGCTTTTGTTATTGGCATTATGAACCAACACAGCATTTTTGGGGAGCAATATACATCAAGAGTTAATAAAAATGTTCATACCCTGATCCAACAACCTCACTCCTGCATATTTATCCTAAGGAAATAATTCAAGAGAAGAAAAAAAAAAAAGAAGTCATATGCATGAGTATGTTCATTACAGCCTTATATAAAATAATTGAACATAATTGGTTAACTAAGTCATGGTCCATTCACTAGGCAGAATATCCACAGCTATTAAGAATGATAACTATGACAGACATGTAGCCACATGGTAACATATGCAATACAATGTGAACTTTAAAACACAGGATGCGAGACGGTATGTTCAATTTGATTAAAGCCACATGAAATATGCGTGTACGCGGGTAAGAATCAAAAAGAATGGCCAAGTTTGAAACTGCTGTTGGTTTAAGGAAGTGAAATTAAGAGTATATTATGTATTTAAACCCTTAAATTTATTTAAACTTTTTAAATACTAGAATATACCAAAAGCCTATGTTGGGTGTTGGCCTTTGAGCTCCAGATACTAGTTTTTTTTTTTGCTGGGAAGCATTCGCCCTGAGTTAACATCTGTTGTTAATATTCCTCTTTTTTTTTTCATCCCCAAAGCCCCAGTACATAGTTGTATATTCTAGTTGTAAGTCCTCCTAGTTCTTCTATGTGAGCAGCTGCTACAGCATGGCTACTGACAGATGGGTGGTGTAGTCCCGTGCCTGGGAAATGAACCCTGGCCACTGAAGCAGAGCGTGCAGAACTTTAACCACTAGGCCATCAGAGCTGGCTCTCCAGATACTTCTTGAAAGACTTCTAGCACATTATATAGGGCATGGCGCTATGAGATCGCCCCTTCAACCTGAGCAGGGTCATCCCCAGAGGCCCTCCAGGTTAGAATTTGACCAGGAATAGGCGTACCCTCGTATGAAGCTGACTTTGTACATAGTAGGTGCTCAATAAATCAAAGATGGATGGATAAATGGATGGCAGAAGGAATGAGAAAAAGCAAAGATTAGGAAAAGGCTTTGACACCGGTATATTGCATATTGGTATCCAGTACTGGTATAGTTCCAACGAGGGTCAAGGATCTAGCGTTCGTGAACTTGTCTACCTCTTGTCAATCTCCGTAACTTCATGGTAGTAGCTCAGCCAACAGTTTGTTTTTGTACTCTGACCTAGTATTTTTGTCCTAAGTCTTCCTTGTCTTTCCTGTTGTAGATGACCCTTTGTATTCTGCAAATCTGGTGCAATGGAGAGAGTACAGGATTTGGAGTAGGGGCCTGGGTTCAAATTGATGCTCTGTCAATTTATAGTTCAAATTCCAGCCCATCATTTACTGGTTCTGTTACCTCTGAGCTAGTTACTTTTTCTCCTTGAACTTTGTTTTCATCTGTAAAATGAGAGAATAAATACTCTATAAAGTTGCAGGGAAGATTCTTATCTTCCCAATGACATACAACATTTAATAAACATCAGCATCCTCCCTCACCCCATGCTTTCTCACTGTCACAACTCTATGGACTTTAATCATAGCCTCACTTAAAATGCAATTACACAGATTTCTTCATATTTAGAATTTGACAAGACTAGAGTATCCTAGATCAGTAGCGTGGTTTTTTCCCCCATGAGATATTTTGTAATGTTTGGAGACATTTTTGATTGTCACAATTGATGGGGCGGGCAGGAGATGCTACTGGCATCTGGTGGGTAGAGGATACGGATGCTGTTAAAACATCTTACAATGCAAAAGACTGCCCCCACAAAAAGAATTATCTGGTCCAAAATGTTAGTAGTGCTGAGGGTGAGAGACCCTGCCCTAGAGTAATAGTCCACGGGAGAGACCAGCTTCCTGATGACCATATGACCCAATCCACTCCTTTGTCCAGAGTATGTGTGTGTCCAGAGTCAGGGGGTGGTTCGAAGGAGGAACTCAGGGAGGAAGGGACAGAAGGGTACCATTTCCATAGCATTCCTGTGTGGAACACCTTTCTTTACCTCCCACCTCTCCAAGGCCCAGCTCAAGCCCTGTACCCGCTGTAACATTTTCTTTGAGCACCCAAGGACCCACTTCTCCCTCCCTTGGTCTCTCAAGGTTTGACTGCTGAATTGTGACTTACACTGTATACATCCCAGTACGCCCTGCCTTCACATTTCACACACATGCCATATACATTGGGAGCGGAGCAATTAGGGTTCACACCTTCTCATGGTGGTTTACAAAATGGCGAAGGAAAGCTTGCATTTGTGCAGTCTTGGCATATTTCTGGTGAAGGCTGTTTTGAAATTTCTTTTGCAAGTGGCTGCTAATGGACTGATAATTGGTTTCCTGGCTTCCTTATGAAGTGTGAAGTGTTCTGCTAGCCTGTCAACAAAGCATCATGTATCGTGCAAACCACCATCAGAGTTATTTGTATCTTCCTTCCCATTGTATCTCTTGTTGGGGAGGAATAACTGGACATGATCATACGAGAAAGGCTCTCTATCCTTTTGTAAGGAAGAGCTTCTGGGGAGCTGAAGAACATGCGCAACCTGACCAGAGCTTTCTCACCAGGACACCAGGCTGAGCACATTTCCTAGGTGGAGACTCAATAGCTCTGATGCCAATGCCTGGTGCTTGGCACAGGGTAGGCACTCGGTAAATACTGTTGAATGGATGGAAAGTGGTACTACTTCCAACTGATTTTGAACAGGGATCCCTGGAGATGTGAATTAACCAAGGAGGAAGAGAGAGGAAGAGGAAAGAAGCTGGCTCCATCTTTTCTTTCAAAATGTTTTTCACTGTGAGAAACAGCATCTTCTTTAAAACCTAGATGAAAAAAGACCATCTATTGAGCACCCACGACTGTGAGGGCAGCTCATCAGCCAACGAAATGATTCCCAAGTCCCTGCTTGCTACAGAAAATGTTTTAGAATGTGAAGGAACGAGTGTCTTTGTGTGGTCTCGGCAGGGCAATTCCCTAGCAAGGAGTTGTTTTGAAGAAAATGTTTCAAGAGAAGAACATTGTGCTGCTTCGCACTTCTTTGGACAGTTGTTCAAAGAAATCTGAGCCATCAAAGTATTTCCTCAATCCCCTTCCAAATCCTAAGAAGGAAACAGCAGTATTGTTTGCTAAGTATTGTATTAATATTTATTGTGTGGTAAATTTTAGAACACGTATGTTGACTTTGCTGGAGGTGCTTTTGTACTTACATTTATGACCACTTTATACTATTTTATACTTTTATAGACGCTTACAGATGTTGTCTCTTTTCTTTTGACCACGGACTATATTATGTTTGATCTGGGGTCAGGAGCACCAAAGTTTAACATCATCCCTCAGCCAAAGTATGACCTATTCTGTAAATGATCCACTATAGGAAGTGGTTTCCAAGCATTCGTTGTGGAAAATGTGAGGACTATTCAAGTCATCGTTATCTTTTTCTGTAAACATGATCAGAGAGGCTTAGAATGTTTGAGCCAGAATGGAAGACAACCCTATTGGATACATTAGAAAACCAAAATCTAGAGAGAAGATGCCCCGGCCACAGTCACGAAGCTCAGCTAGGACGAAGAAACAAGTCTCCAGATTTTTAATCCAAAGTCATCTCAGTGCACCAGGACTTTCTTAGTACCATCCTTTCACCATGAATTAGACTGTGAGTTTCCTGAGGGCAAAGCCTGGGACCTGTGGAAGCATCAGCTTAGGGACAGGGTACTCAGTAGAGAGCTAACAGATGGTGCTCCCTCACCGTCATGAAACACAAATGCGACCTTGCTATGTGGTGCAAAGGCATGGGGCCAGCTGGCTCTCTCCAGCCTCCTCCTCTGAAACCAGCATCCCTGAGATTCAAGCTGTGCTCTGTTACACCCAGATGACCAGAAGAATCTGAGTGATGGGAGGGGCTGGGGGATGACATTCTCCTATATCCCAGAATCATCCAGAAGAAGAAATGCCATACTGCCCTCCAGAGTGCCTGCTTCAGTTCTTATCAGTATGCCTTGGCTCCTCTTCCTCATTTTAAACCACAGAGAGCACCACTCTAGACTTGCCAGGACAGTTCTGCCCTCTTCTTCTCAGCTGATCGTAACCAGTGCCCAGCTCACTAGAGGCTGCCAGCCTCATTCCTGGAAACGAAGGCCTGCTCAGCAGCACTTCTTGGTCTTCTGCCCTTACTGAAGGTTCTAGAAAGATTTCCTAAAACTACTCCCAAGAGCCAAAGGGTCAAGTAAATTTTTGGAGGACTCGAGTGACAGTGCCCCGGGAGCATACTGCTACCTGCATCTCTCAGCCTGTGGGGCAGGGAACTTTATCCTGTCCTAAGAAGCTGGCTGGCTCTGCTACCCACTTCATTCCAACCAGCTCTCTGCCCCAGAGGCCTGACTCTTTCCAGTTCTCCCTGCCTTGTTTTATCTAGACGGATTTCAGAGATGAAGCCCTCATGGTACCTGGGACTCCCACAGTCCGTACCTTTGCCTTCTGAGGCCCTGACTCCAACCTGCCCCACAGAGCTCCACTCCACCCAGTCATTCTGGCCTGGGCTTGGTCTCTATGATGGTCGCCCCTTTGTTCCTGCTTGTCCTGAGCTGCTCCCTACTAACCTTCCCTGCTCCCCTAGTTCCCTTGGCACCCCTAACAATGCCAGGCACTATATTCTAACCACATCAGGCTGAAGAGATGAACAGATTTCATGCAATTTTTATTTTTTCAAGAACGGTGCTTGGTTTACTGTGTATCTAAGAGAGATTTGATGTTTAAACCTCCACAAGAATTTTTACATCCACTCACAAGTCATCAAAAATGCTTTGTCAAATCAAACAAGGTGATTTTTTTTTGTTTGAAAAGTATAATCACCATAGTATAACCCAACTCACCAACTCATACACCAAACTCCCAGTCAGCATGGATGTTCTTATATAATCTCCCAGGTTATTCCCTCCCCCAGCCCCGAGGGGCCACCGTTCTCTAGAATGCGGCACTAAGAGACCCTGAGAAGCCCACTGAGGTGGGAGAGAGGATCAGAGGGTCAGGCTGCCTGCCTTCCCCTGAAAGAAGCAGATTGAAAGAGGTGAGAAGGCGGGGTGGTGAGGGCGGGGAGAAGAAGAGGTAACAGCCTAGAGAAGCTGGAACCTTTGATTTCTCAGCAGAGACCAAGCCTGCTCCCCCCTCTGCTACACACAGCCCCCTCACACTTGCCAGTCCCACTGGGACCTAGGACTTAACATATTATTTGTGCCGGAAGGTATGGTCATACCACCTAAGAAGGAAGAAGGGCTTCCTTGTTATCTCCGTAGAACAGAGCACTCAACTCCAACTCCTTCTCCAAAAGATCAACAATGCAAAGACAGCTTGATCCCCATCCTCCCCAAATCCAATCTGAGAAGAAGCAGTTTGAGGAAACTTCTTATATCCTGGCAAGGCCATGGTTTCCCACAGCATCCAGAGGCTGGTACAGAGTCTACCATCTTATGGATTTGCCAGTCCCTTCCACCCTGGCTTGACTGGTGTCACTGGTGGTAACAAGGGTAAGGAGGAAATGTCTGGGTCTGAGGCTGGTGGACCAAACCCCGGTGGCCTCTACCTTGCTCTCAAGGATCACCATGGAGGACAAGATGAGTTTAAGAAGGTCCCTAAACATCAAGAGCAATCATTCTCAGTGCCACAGTCTACGTTACTGCCAGAAATGAGCACCCAACCAGCAACGTGGCGAGGAACAAAAGAAACCAACCAGAGTGAAGCTGTTGTTACGACCTGCAAGGATCCCAAGGATGAGGCCCCTGGATTAGGTGGGACACGGGCCCCTGCCTTTCAGTCAAGACCCCAAAGCGGCCTCCTCCCCGCTCACTTACACACGCAGCCTGGCTTCTTAGCCGACCACTGGTTATTCTTTTGGCACGTGATTGCCTTCTGCCCCACCAGCTCAAAGGCAGGCTGGCACTCAAACTTGAGTGTATCACCGTGGCGAAACCGGGAGCCTTCCCTCCGGCCATAGGCAGGAATGCCAGGATCGCCGCAACTTCCCTGCTCGATCTCTGAAAGACAGGAAGACGAGAAAACAGAGACAACAGTGACTTCATACCGCTCCTGGAGCTGGAGGTCCATATATACCCTCTGCTGCACCTCTGCTGTGAGTCAGTGCTCGGAGTGACCCAGGTAGCATCCTTAATGAGAAATTCTGCAGTGTCCTGTTTAAACACAGCACCCTTGGATAAATGGGCCTTCCAGCTATCAAATGCCTGAGACTCCGTGTCCACATAAAGTGTTCTAGGGGCTTGGATATTTTCCTTCATGGAAGGTGGGTCTACATTCTTGTGGGATACTTATCCCACGAGCTTGTCCCAAAGTTTGGAGACATCCTTGCTGAAGGTGGCTCTGCATTTGGATTACTAACGTCACTTGATGGGTCCTAAGTGCAGTCCATGCCTGAGCAGCAGAGGCAAGCACAAGACGAGAGGGCAGCTGATGCTTTGCTGCCCGCCTTTCCCCAAACCAGAGATTAAGTGAGAACCGAGATTCGCTGCCTTCTGATACGGAAGCACTTTCACGAAGATACTTTTTAAATTCAATTTGAGACAGCATCAGGTAAAATGAAACAAATGACTCATTAAGTACGCTTTTAAAGTTCATTTGATTCAGCCGTGGTGAGTCAGACATGGAGTGGGTTCCCTGAGACAGCTCTGGGGGCCTGGACTCAGGAGGCGTGATGGGCTGGCTGCCTCGCGGAAGAGTCAATCAGGACCCAGATGCTCCAGGAAAGGAATCCGTCCTGGACAAGTCCCTGGAGTTTCCTCCGGAGACACCCCCACTTCCACCAGCCCTGTGCTTGGTGCTGTGAGAGACAAAGCGCGGAGGAGGGGGGTGGGGAAGGAAGGAGACGAGGAGGAGGAAGAGCTCCATCCCCAGGGAAGAAGGCCTCCTGCGGGAAACACAGGGAGCAATGAATGAAGTGACAGATGGTGAGGTGAGGAATGTGGGGGGTCTATGATTCGGGAGCGAGGGGGCTGGAGTAATCAGGAAACATTTTTGGATGCCTTCCCAACATCATCAGGCCAAAGGGACCCTACTTTTTCTGTAGACACCATCGTGGGCTGTCAGGAGTCACAGTCCCTGAAGTTGCTGTGTGTGAACTCAATAGGGATGATTCTACAAAAGATTTCTTATCACAACTGGTGGGCTTCTGTGGGCTGATCACGGTTGCCTCTGCTCCCCTCGCCCCATGGACTGCCTTATATGGATGGGATCTTGATCGTCACATTCCTGTTACCCGGAAAAAGAGGGTCCCCAGCTGTCTGCTGAGAGCTAGCAGAACAAGGTATTCTATGGCTGAGGTTGTGTGTGTGTGTGTGTGTGTGTGATCTAAGTCAAATATCTAGAGTCCTTGATGTGGGGGGAAGGAAGGGGTCTGTGTGCACCAGGAGTGTGCTTCCATAAACTTCCATAAACTTTGATTTATGGACGGTGGGTCTACATTCTTGTGGAATACTTGTCCCATGAGCTTGTCCCAAAGTTTGGAGACATCCTTACTGGAGGTAGAGGTCAGCTCACCCACCTCTCCTCTCGCACGTCCCCCTGGCCTCACCCTCTACACACACACCTGCTGAAGCATAACTGAGCCCTCCTTTGAAGCTGGCTTTTCTCATGCCAGGGATGGGGAGGGTATACACTGAGGCATTCCTGGGAAGGGGCCCCTTTGCTCCAGGTCCCAGAGCTCCAGGGTATCTGAAGGAAAGGAAGAAGGGGTCCCTGTGACAAGTTGACCTGGAGAAGCAAGTAGCAAGGCCCTCCTTCTCCCAAGTGTCCTCAAACCTGCTCTGGCCAGGACTGGCCTTGCAGGTCTTCTGAGAGCTGATGAAAGTTACCCAGTATTTAGAGACAGAGCTGGATCCTATTGCCGGGACAGGACCCAGATTTAAGGTTTCTTAGTGAGGCCCCACCATGTTGTAAAAGATATCAATGTAGGGTACACCTCCCTGTGTCCCTGCCCACAGCAACTAGTCTGAGGGTGTGGTCAGCTCAACAGAACCAGTGTCCTTAGGTGGAGAGAGGACTCTGCCCAGCCGTCCTCAATGTGTGGACATAGCCCTTCCCACATGCCCACACCCACCCATTCACCTACCGCCAACGTGATCAGAAGCATATAATGAGCACCTACTGTGTGCCAGTGTCTGTGCTAGACACTCGAGATCTGGCTATGGGCTCTGCTCTCAAGGACTGAACGATCCAGTCCTGATACAGACAAGGAAACAGGTATTTATGACACAGGGTGATTTGTGCTGTGGAAGTGCCCAGAAGGAGCACCTAACTCAACCTTGGAGTGGGGACAGAAATAGGGTGTAGGGAGCGAGGAGCTAACTTTGGGCACAAAATTTTAGGCAGCACCAAAACCTCAGTAATCAAGACAAATAATATCTTGGTGCAATACTTTTTTTAGAAAATCAAAATTAATGCATTTAAATCAAACCCAACATGAAGAAAAATACAAAACTGAAAATAAAAACCAGATCCAAGCCAGCAATTGTGCAACTCACCTCAGCTGCCTCACCCTAGTCCTGGCCATGAGAGCCTATTGTTATTTAAAATGCTGATATTTTTTAGCTTGGATATTTTGTGTTACTCTTGATTTTTAACAATACACCATTAAAATATTATTTATCTTAATTACTGAATTTTTTGGTATCCCCTACCTCTCTTAAATTTTATGCCCAAGGTGAGTGCCTTGCTCACCTCATCCCAGACCCAGCCCTGGCATCAAGGAAGCCTTCTTGGAGGAGCTGATGTCTAAGCTGAGGCCTGAAGCCTGTACAGGAGTCAGCAGGTGAGAAGATAAGTGGGATTCATTGCAGTATTATTCATAATAGACAAAACATGGAAACAACCTAAGTGTCCATCAGTGCATGAATGGATAAAGAAAATGTGGTATACACACACACACATATACACACACACACAATGGAATATTATTCAGCCATAAACAAAAAGGAAATCCTGCTGCTTGGGACACAAGCATGAATCTTGAGGGTATTATGCTAAGTGAAATAAGTCAGACAGAGAAAGACTAACACTGTATGATCTCACTTACCAAACTCATAGAAACAGAGAGTAGAGTGGTAGTTGCCAGAGGTGGGGGTGGGTGAGATGGGGGTGGGAAAAAGGTGAAGGTAATCAAAGGGTACAAACTTCCAGTTATAAGATGAATAAGTTCTGTGGGTGTAATGTGCAGCATGGCGACTATAGTTAACAATATTGTACCGTATATTTGAAAGGTGCTAAGAGAGTAGATCTTAAAAGTTCTCAACACACACACACACACACACACACACACACACACACAAATTGTAACTATGTGAGGTGATGGTGTTAGCTAACCATATTGGGGTAATCATTTCACAATACATACATATATCAAATCATCATGTACAACTTAAACTTACACAATGTTAGATGTCAACTATATCTCAATAAAGCTGGAAAAAGAAAGAAAGGAGTAAGCGGGTGAGAAGGGAGAAGGAGGGCCCTTCAGGTGGGAAGAACCCACACAAAGACTGTTTGTAGGATTGCAATGACATCAGTGATCATAACTAACTAATCGTTATTATTATTATTTTTCTGTGAAGAAGATCAGACCTGAGCTAACATCCATGCCAATCCTCCTCCTTTTTTGCTGAGGAAGACTGGCCCTGGGCTAACATCCGTGTCCATCTTCCTCCACTTTATATGGGACGCCGCCACAGCACGGCCTGACAAGTGGTGCATCAGTGAGCGCTCGGGATCCGAACCTGGGCTGCCAGCAGCGGAGCGTGTGCACTTAACCGCTACGCCACAGGGCCGGCCCCCTAATCATTATTATTATAACTAAATTTTAGTTATGTAACTAATAACTCTAATGCTGATTATGTGCCAGCAGCCACTCTGAGCACTTTACAAATATTGACATTTCATCCTTACAGTAACTCTGTGAACTAGATACTATCATCCCCATTTTAAAGGAGAGGAAACTAAGGCACAGAGAGATCATGGAATTATCCAAGGTCACAGAGCTAGGAAGTGGTGGATCTGAGATCCAAACTCAGGTTGCATGGTTCTAGGGCTCTTAACCACTGTGCAACACTGTCTTTCTACAAACACAAGTACTTTCGACAGGTGATGAGAGATGCGGCTGGAAAAGGCATGCAGGGTCAACGCATGAAAGGACCTGTGCAATCTGCTAACGGGACCGGACTTTAGATAGCAGGCAGTGGGAAGTCAATCAACGGTTTAATTCTATTTAGCATTTCACATTTTGTATTTTAAAAGATCACACTGACTGCTGTCTGGAGAATGGTCTGGGGGCAGCAATTCTGGAAGCAGGGAGATCATTCTTTCATTCAACAAACATTTGAGTGTCTACTTAGTGTGAGCCACTGTGCTGGGCACTGGGGGTGCAATGGAGAACAAGGCAGACACAAGCCCTGCTTCCATGGAGCTTCTATTCTAGTGGGAGGCTCACAGTAATCTGGGAGATGTTTTGATAGCCTTCCGGACTGGCACCAGAGACAGAGGGGATGGAGAGAGGCAGAAAGATCTGGGAGGTCTACAGCAGGAAGAAGCCATAGGCCGTACCGAGAGTGAGGATATAGGGGTTACAGGAGAGGCAGTGGTCTTCACTGACTGAAGGGTTTGGCCTGGGCACCTGGGTGTGCTTTCCCTGAGACAAGAATGCAGGACGAAGAGTAGGGCTGGAGGGTCATCAGTAGGGCATGCTGAGTTTTGAGGCATCTGTGCATCTCCAAGTGGATGTATCTAGTAGAAAATGGCTACTTGGGGCTTAAGTTCAGGAGAAGTCTGGTCTAGAAATATAGAACTTGGGATTTAGCTCACTGATGGTAAAAGAAGCCATGAGAAGGATCAGACCACCCAAGGAGAATGAGAAGAGATGTCAGTCCTGGACAGAACAGTTAGGAACACCACGGGAGCCAGTGGAATGCTAGACTAAACTCCTGGGACAGTGGGGTCACATAAGCTTAGAGAAGAACGAAGTTCAAGAAGGAAATCGACAGCATCAAAGGTGGCAGGAAAGTTTAGATAGGACTGAAAAGCAGGTTAGCAAGAGGAGGTCGCTGTTGATATTGGCAGGAGCAGACTGAGAGTAACGATGGGGCCAACACCCAGTGGGAGAAGAGGAAGACGATACAGGAAGAGTCGATGACTTTTACAGAAAGCATTTCCTGGTAGTGAAGGAATAGAGAGAAATTAGGCGGTAACTCATGAGGAGTATGGTGTTGAGGGGAGTGGTTTAAAAGTATTTTTTAAGATGGGAGAACACTGACTATATTTAAATGCTAGGGAAAGACAAAGAGAGAGAGAGATTAAATGGTTAGGTGACAATATGGAGGAGAAACAGGGGATGACAGCATGAGGCTCTAGAGAAGGAAGGAGGCACGGGACCCAGAGCACGCTGTGGGGCTAGCCTTAGAGACCAGGAAACTCTCCTGCCCTCATGACAGGTGGGAAGAGGGGATTACAATGAGCTTTCAGGTAGGTTGGCAAGAGGTTGAAGGAGATCCTGTGATGACACAGGCTCTATTTTCTAAGTGGAGGAAGAGGTCACGGTCATTGCTGAAGGCGAGGGACTGGTCATGGGGGAAAAGACTTGACGTTGACAAGAATGTCTGAAGCAGTCATCTGGAGAAGAGGGAATCACAGCTAGATGGACTGCCACGCATCTCTGAGGCCCACGGAGGTTGGAGATGACTCATTTACAGGGGTACCACCAAGCAGGGCTGTGTGACTTGTCTCAGACCCCTCCGTAACTTGGTTCATGTAGAAGTGGGGAAAGGAGCAGCAGGACTGATTGAGGGGTGGGGTTGGGTTTGGAGAAATGGAAGGACAGTGGGGTAAGGAGTTGAGGCTCTTGTTGAAGAATGGCTCAAGTGTGATATAGGGGCTAAAGGAGGAAATAAGTGAAGAGAGCAGGAGGGGACAGGGGATACAAGAGGTCAGGGAAGGATGATGAACAGGAGCAGAGGGAGTAACGGGTGGGAGAGCTGAGGGACGAAGGGCCCCAGAGCAGGATGGGCGAGTTAAGATTTCAGAGGTGCTGGAGTCAAGGTCCAGCTGAAGATAGAGTGGAGTGCACTGAATGGAAGTGAGAAGGTCAAGAAACTGAGAGGCAAGGTCATGGCAAGACTTGGAGTAGAGAGGAAGAGACTGATGACCTTGATGAGGAGGCTGGAAAGTGGCAGAAGTGGAGACAGGACGAGGATCAAGGAGAAGGGGTTTACACACAGGTGCAGTGGCACTGGAGAGAGAGCGCGCGAGCCCACCTCTCAAATGGGAAGTTGATGGGGTCTGATGAGCTGTTAGCAGTGGAGAGGGTTCCTGGGTAATGGTGACCTCAAGGGGAAGTCAGGTTTAAAGGAGCATTTGGCAAAGAGGTCCAAGGCATTGGAGGGGGGGCACGTGTAGACCACAGAAGCAGGATTGGGTGGAGGGGAGAGGAAGAACAGAGCAGGGTGGTGTGAGAGTCTGGGAGCTCCTTCCAGGAAGGCAGAGAGGGCTGGGGGCTGCCTTCTGTCCCTCAGACATCCCTTGTCCTGGTCTGGGCCTTCCCTCCAAGCCCAGCGCCAACCCCTGCTGAGAACACAGGGACCAAGGCCCCTGCCTTCCTGCAGAGGGCTCCCTCTGCTCCACTGCCCTGCCTGAAAGGCACATGACCCTCACCCTCCTGGTCAGGAGCTGACCATGCCTGACGCCAGGGCCCAGAATTACAAACTGACAAACCAAATTTTGATTTGGAGAAAATCACACATGTGGTTTCCTGTTATCCGGCTTCATATAATTCCATTTTATAAGTGTTTATCTCTCTCTCTGTCTGCCTACCAAAAGCAAGCTAGGAAACAGGAGACGAGCGCTTCAAAGACGCCTCAGAATTCCATCACGACCGCTCTGCCGCTCAGCATATTTGCTTCCCCTTTCTCGGCTGTTTAATTCCTATCGTCTCTGATCAACCTCACTGTCTTCTCCCCAGGTTTTTCAATTTCTAACATCAAATTGGAATCCTCTTTTATGACAACGTCTGTTCAGAAGGCACTGCCTCATGTGTCTCTATAAATTCACGAGTTGATGTGCTCCAAGAAGGGCAGTGCCAGTTGGAGGGAGAAGGGGAGCCGGGCTCGGGCTGCGAGGTGCTGTCTTTCCAAGGGTGGGGCTTCATTTGTTCCTTCACTTATCCCCTGCTCCCTCGGCCTGGGCTGCAGCTGCCTGTCCTCCCCCCTCACTGGCTGACTCTGCACGCTACAGACTCTAGCTTAAGACGTCACCTCCTCAAACACGCTTTCCCTGGCATGACTCCTAGATACTTCCCTTTTTCTTTTCCTTCTAGGCATCTGTTCCTGTCCTCTGCAGCCCTGATGGCCGTTTGTAAGCCTTCATCTATTCATTTGATTAGTTACTGTTCTAGACATTGGGGGTAGCAGTGGGAACGAAGGGCAAAAATCTCCTCCCTCACAGAGCTTGCTGTCTGTTGGGCATCAGGGGTGAGCTGGCTTGCCAACTCGGCCCCCATGCTCCCCACTAGCTGCCAGGTTGGCCTCCCTGTTTCTCGTCACCCCACCCGCTGGAATGTAAGCTCTTTGAAGGCAGGCATTGATCATGCATTGCTGATCACTCTGTACCCAGCAGTTAGCTCAGTGCCCAGAACACAGAGAATACTCTGTTGAATGGGGGAGTTCAGCTCATGTTTATTGCATGGAAACCGTGCCAAATGCCATGCTCAGCATCAAAGATATAGAGCTGCCTGATTCATGGCCCTGCCCTTGGAGAACTCGCAGTCAGGTGGGTAGAGAAATAACTACAACGTAACTGATGAGGGCAAGGGAGGAGGTGTGCACCTGCCGCACAGCCTTTGGGAGAGCAGAGGAGGCAGCTGTGGCCTCGGGCTGGGAGAGAGGGAGAGGCTTCATGGAGGTCGCCCAAGCCAGACATGGGAATCAGCTTGGAGTCTGCCTTCCCCTCCCCACCTGCGGCCCTCACTAACCACCTCGTGTTGGCTCCTCCTCCAAAACATCCCGGCACCCTCTGCTCTCCATCCCTTCTCTCACTGCCTTAGTCTAGTCCTCACAATTTCTCACCTGGATGGCGGCACCAGGCAAGAGCGGGTTCCCTGCCTCCTCCCTCTATTCCATACTTTGCAAAGCAGTGCGAGGTCGCTCGGAGATAAAAATCCGATTATTACTGTGCCCTGCTCATTGATTCTTCCATGGCTTCTCAAAATCCACAGATTAAAACCCCAACTCCTTGGCACAGCAGGACCTTTGCCAACCCCCTTGCACCCAGCCTCATCTTTGGCCATCTCTGACCTTGAGATTTATAGAGTGGAGCCACCTGTAGGGAAGCAAGATAGTGTGATGGTGACGAGCGAGGGCTCTGATGTCAGAGAGTCCTGGATCTAAATCCTGGCTCTGACACTAGGCAGTAGACCTTGGGCACATTTCTTGTTCTCTCTGAGCCCCAGTTTTGTCATCTGTAAAATGGCAATGGTAGTAATACCACCCACCTTTCAGGGTTATTTTGAGGATTTAATGAGCCTGTGTATATAAGACAGTTGTCAGAATGTGCAGCACATGGCACATAACCAGTAACAGTAGGGGTTTCCTCATTGTCACTATTGTCCTCTTGTTGGCAGAGCTCAGCTGGCCCTCACATGGCTCCAAATTGGCACCTGCTGTCCTCTCTTCCTGAGAGAATACCCCCTGCTTGTCTGCCAGAAGAAGACTCATCTTTCATTGTCAGCTCAAGAGCTTCCCACACTGGGATCCTCCCTCGAATGGTCCAGGCTAGGAGAGCTCTCTCTCTCTCTGTCTCTCTCTGTCTCTGTCTCTGTCTCTCTTCCAGCCCCCTTGGACAATTTTCTGTTATAGCTGCAGTGCTGCAGTTTTTGGTATGCATTTCTTCCTGTTAAATGGAAAATTTCCTGAGGACTGAGACAGTGTTTTTGAACTGTCTCTACTCCCAGCTTCTAGTAGAGTGCAAGACACAGAGGAGGCATTCAATAAATGTTTGAGAATGATGAGGGGATGATGGAGGGAAGGATGGGAGGAAAGATGCAGGAAAGGAGAAATGTCTGGAGAATTGTCAGAAGTTCAGTGTGGCAGGAAGTGATGGTGAAGAGAGATGAGGCCAGAGAGATGGCCTGAGGGAGACCGTGCAGAGCCTTGGTTCAGTGACTGATGAGATGTTTAAGCTTTTTCTTGAAATGTTGTCAGTTCCTCAAAACCAGGGTCCCATCCCTTCTGCTTTTTGTATCTCGAGAACCAAGCACAGTGTCTCACGCGTATTAAGTGCTACAGATCCATTGTTCAGTCAGCACAAACTCCTATTGAGTGACCAGGACATCTTTAGTGCTTAGGATGGCCCCTGGGCATGCCCAGGAAATCTCATGGATTTCCTTAGAATTACATCTCACTCCACTTTTCTGCTTCTGATGATGGGAAAGGCACAGGAGGCAAGAGACCCAGTATCTGTATGTGTATCTCTGGGTATTTGTACATCTCTCTCGGCGCGGGATTTTCATGATTAGGATGGAGGTGTGAGTGGACTACGTGGGTGACATTCTTCCCTCCCCATTTCCTTCCTCCACCACACTGTCATGGGTATGCACAGGCTGAAGGAGGTTGGGAAACAGGAATGAATATGGACATGTAGAACATCTAGGTCGACTCCAAGCTGTTTGCATTTGCCCCAAACTGGAGCTTGTCATTTGCAAAAGCCCATGTATTTAAAGTCTATCTCATTGACAAATTATTTCCTGCTAAATTTTAATGGTGCAGCATCTTCTGCTGTTTGCCACCCCTGCCCCCAGGAGCCAAGACAGACTTGAGCATAGCATGGGTCCCACCAGGTTTTCCTGAGAGGAGGCAGCTGCTGCCTGAATCTAGGTAAACTCCAGCTCCCAGTGCCTGAGAAAGCTCTAAGGGCATCATGGAAACTCAGTGAGTGTCTTAGGAACAAGCCTGGTGTTATTCCTGGCCGAAGATGGAAAGTTTGGGTCTCTTAGCTTGTGAGGATGAAATAAGAAGTAGCAGAGGTGTCTTGAAATAGCAGACTTGAGGGTGAAAATGGCCACATGCTTGACATTCTGTAGGAGGAAAGGCAGTGTCTGAAAAGGAGTGGGGTCAATGATGCTGGTCTGCTGCCCTTGGCTTCCTTTCTAGCCCTGCTCCAACACCTTCTCTTTCAGGGGGCTCACCTGGGCCTACCACCAGAGTTAAGTTCTGGAGAAGGGGATGGAGGCACTGCCTGCAGAGGGCTAGTCTTGGCTATCTTCTCCCTACCTACCCTCAAACTTTATTTCTGTGCACGCTTTAGCTTCAACCTTAGGCACACGTCAGCTTTCTCAGCCAACCTGTTCTCTCTCTCAGGGATGTCTGACTAATTCCTTTCTATCCTTTAAGCAAGTCTTGGTTTCAGATACCAGCTCATCTAGGGAGCCTTCCCTGAAGTCCTCAAGCAAGGTTAGCTGCCCCTCCTTGATATTTCCCATCTTCTCGCACTTCCTTGACTTTAATAAAGACAGACTATGACTTGGGTGAAGGCGCAGACTGTCTTGCTGTTCTTCTAGCCCCAATGTCCTGAACAGTGTCTGCAACACATAACAGGGGCTTAAAGAGCGTTGAATACCCAGGTATCGTCATCTCCAACACGAGTGCCCTGGACTATTGGGCATCCTTTCCGCATAATCTCTACTGCCCTGCTCCTCCATACCTCCAGGGTCAGGGCCCCAGCTCCTACCTCCCCTGGGCCAGCCTCCCAGATTTAGCATTAGGCTGCCAGATTCCAGGCTCCAGTCAGGAAGCAAGGAGACTCCCAGACTGATGCTAAAACTTGTTAGCGAGTTGTATGTAATTTTATAATGTTTCTGGTGAGTGCTAATTGCCTGTTCCTTAAATATTTCTTGTCCTACTGGGAAGCAAAGCAATTGCAACTATGAATGCATTTCCTACAGCTGGCTGCCCCCATGGAGGGGGACTGAGCTTCTATGCTCGAGTACTCAGATATTGACAGAGCCTGACTCCCCCACCCCCACCCCAACCTAGGATTGCGACAGCAGAATTGGAAGAATTCCTGGGAAATAACTCCCCCAATTTTCCCACCCAGGGGCTTTCACTTTTAATGAGGGGGAGGGATGATACTGCAGTGTCACCTGTCTGACCCCAAGGAAGCTTCTCTCTACCTGAACTGGGGCAGGGGGTTATTGATGATGACAGGACCAGGCATGCCTGGGGGGGGGGTCTCTGCCCTCAAATGCCTCATGCCACCTGTGGAACATCTGCATCTCAGCTACCCGCCCATCCCTCCACCAAGATGTCTGTCCTGCATGGAATTCCCTAGGAGCTGGATAAAAGGAGGGCTAAGACGGGGGCAGAGGGAATTCTGAAGCTTTGAGCCACGGGTGCAGGTTGGGAGAGGAGCCGCAGGACTGGGAATCAGGGGAGGAGATCTGGCTTTGAGCCGCATGTTTACTAAGTGCCAGGCAGGCCCTAAGCTGGGCGCTTCACCACACTGAGTCCTCATAAGACCCCTGCAAGATACACGTTTATCAGCCCTCTTCACAGACGAGAAAACTCAGGCTCAGAGATGCGGAGGGACTGGCTGAAGATCACACCCAGAGCCCATGGCTGAAGTCAATTATAAATTGGGTTTGGCCGACTCCAAAGCCTACGGGGACAGTGGAGGATGCATGAGCTCTTGGCACCTGAGCACTGAGAGGTGGTGAAGTGAGCAAACGGGATTGAGAGGTGCTGAGGCAGGGTGCTTGATTGTGCCTGAGTAAAGGGCACATTGCAACTTAATTCTGAGAGCTTTTCTGAGCACATGTTGGGGGCCAGGCTGTGGGCTAGGCCCTGTAGGACTGGAGAGATTAATAATCTGTAATTCTGCCTGAAATGGGTTCATAGGAGCAGAATTTGGCTTAGAGTTCAAATCATGGAGAGCTTTGGATGCCACGTGAATGAATGCACGTTATCCTAAAAGTAATGGGAAATTGTCATTAAAGTTTTTTTTTTTTAATGTAGGAGGGAACCGTGCCAGATTTGGGTTCCAGGAAGATCACTGTGCTGCATGTGGCAGGTGGGTGGGAGGTAGGGGAGAGGCCTGGAGTCAGGGATACTGGGTAGGAGAACTGTGCTGTTACTCAAGTGAGAGGTGATGAGGGCCTCGGCCAGAGCAATGACAGAGGAGCTGGGACGCTGCAGAGGGAGAACCCACAGAATCTGTGAATGCAGTCAGAGGTGGGAGAGGGAGAAGGAGGAGGTGGAGATGAGGCCAAGTGATGGCGAGAATGGTGAGGATGGTGGTGCTATTCGTCAAGATGGAGACACAGGAGCAGGGGGCGTGTGGGGGGTAGAGATGGTGAGCTCAGTTTTGGATGGTGTATTGGCTGAATGTTTGTGTCTCCCCCAAATTCATGCCGCAAAGTGGCTGCATTTGGAGATGGGGCCTCTAAGAAAACTAATAAAGGTGAAGTGAGGTCATAAGGGTGGGGCCCTGATCAGACAGGATTAGTGCCCTTATAAGAAGAGACACCAGAGAGCTTGTGCTGTCTTTCTCTACACTTGTATGCACCAAGGAAAGGCCATGTGAGGACATAGTGAGAGAGCAGCCCTCTACAAGCCAGAAAGAGAGCCCGAACCAGAAAGTGAACTGGCCAGAACCTTGGTCTTGGACTTCTAGCATTTGGAATTGTGAGAAAATAAATTTCTGTTGTTTAAGCCACGCAGTCTATCATATTTTGTTATGGCAGCCAGAGCAGACTAATACAGATGGGCTGCGTTGGAGATGTCTGAGGGGGAAGCTATTTAAAATATGTCACCGGTAGACTGATACGCAAGTGGGGAACAAATTTGAAAGTCACCAGTGTTTAGGTTGAGGTTGAAGCCCTGGAAGTAGATGTGATCAACTGTGGAAGGTTCTAGAAAAAGAGGATGGAAAGCTGAGGACAGACCCTGACAAGTGCCTGCCCTGAAGGGGCAGTGAGGAATGGTTCATGAGCTGTGAGGGAGCAGCCAGAGAGGTGGAGGAGAAGCAGGAGGCTGCAGGTGAGAGAAGCCGAGAGCAGGATGGGAAGGGACACAGAGTCACATCAGGACACCAGGGAATTCAACCGACCCACTTTTTTTATAGCAGAGGGGCTCCTCACTGCAAAGGTATGAGACTCATGGGTTTCACCCCTCAAGTAAAAGGTCAAGGGTGGAAGGGACAAGAAGGGAAAGGCAGGCCCATCCCGACATATAACCCTTCACAGGTTCTTCTTCCTGTTGTACAAAGTGCAAACTCTTTATGAGGCCTTAAGACTCTCCGTGACCTGGATCTGCCTTCTGCCACCTCTTCTCCCACACTCTACACTGTGGCAGGTGAACCATCTCATTTCTCAGACAGTCTGGGGAGTGAGGGCCCCAGGTGGGGAGAGCAGGTGTGAGGCAGGGACCTAGAGCTGGGGCCTATGGGAGCAGGCATGGGTCACTTGGAGGACAGGCCAGGAGCCACGTGTCCCCAGCAGAGGAGGGCATACCCTGGAGTAGAGAGCAGTAATAATGGAAAGTTTGGGTGGCGAGGAATTTTCGTGGCCCTAGGGGAGGGAGCCCCACTGTGCCAGATGCTATGCAAGGAACTTTCTATGATCTCATTTCACTTCCTTAACGATGCTATGAGGTCATTGTTATTATCTCCACTTTATGAGTGGGGAAACTGAGGCTCAGAAAGACCACAGGACTTGCCCACGTTCATACAGTTGGGACCAAGGTGGGATCCACCAGGTCTGGTTCAATTCCAGAGTCTGTTCTATATTCACAGAACCTGCCTCTCTGTGCAGAACCTATGTAGCCCATGTGGGTTAGCGACTCTCTTCCTAATTTGTCATGGATCCAAGGAAAATCCTGCCCCCACCTAGTCCGTGACCAGCAGCCACACAGCATATGTTTAGACTGTGTCTATGTTGCTTGCTATTATAACCCCAGCACCCAGCCTGGTATTGGTCACATAACAGAAGCTTAATCAATACTGGCTGGGTGAAATGGACAGATGAACTAATGAACAAAACCCCAACCTCTAGCAACAAGGAACTCGGGCGCATGATATATGGCCCATTTGATTGGGGCGAAGCTTTGGCTTCTATAAAGATTTTATAAGGAATTGATATTCTGTCACTTGGGGAGGCTCCTGGTACAGAGGAAAAATTCTGGTCATTGAAGCCAGAGAGACACGGGGTCAAATCTCCACTCCGCCAGGTATCACACTTCTGTGTGACCCTGGGGAGGTTACTTCACCTTTCTGAGTCTCAGATTCCTCATCTATAAAAGAGCCACCATCGCATAGCTGTGAGGATGGAATGAGATCAAGCAGAAGCAGTGTTTTTCAAACGTGTGTTTAGCTACAAATCCCCTCTTAAAAGAAGGCTTATGGGACTAGAAGAGATGGAGGCAGAGTTAGACCCCTCCCTGCTAGGCATCCCCTATCCCACCGTGGTGGTCCCTGAGGGTACCCCAAGTCTTTGCATGACACTGAAAACCCCGAGATTAATGAACATAAAGCTTCTGGTACATAGTAGGCTCTTAACAAATATGTCCCTTTCTTTTCCAATGAAATCACACCAAACAAGTTTAGTTCCTCTTTCCCACACTACAACACTTCAAAGATTTGGACACAGCTCTCAAGTCTCCTGAGTCCACTTTTCCCCTGAATAAACATGCCTGGGGTTGTTAACCTCTCTCATCGGGCTTGACTGACTTCTTGTCCTTATCCATCTCAAGCTCAGGTCCCCACATCTAAGCTCAATTCTCTGATGCCTGATCAAAACGGAATAAAGCACAACTAACTCCCTGGGATCAATTCTAGTCGCTGATATTTTGAACCTTAATACAGACTTGATATTTATCCCCCACTTCATCTTATCCTGGTAATTTAGCCCAAAGCTCCATCCCATTGAGATCTTTCTGCACACTGTTTTCTGATTGGTGTATTGTCAACCCTTTCAAGTACACGCTACTTATGTCTTATCCAAGCCATTGATAAAATATGGACAGATTAACCGTGTGTGGATGACACGGGATCATTCCTCCCCACTTCCGGAAACATTCACCGCTGAACATCCATCAGAGATGGGGAAACCTTAGAAACTTCGAGTCCAAGTCCATTCCCATTTTCAAAGTCGCATGCGTCAGAGCTTGGACCTGAATGAGGGTCTCCTGATTTCTCAGCTGGTGCTCTTTCCACTGCCCCCAGCTGCTTGTGTGTAACGTCATGTGCCAGAACAGCCCATTCATTTAACTACCTATGTCACTCCCTAACTGTTTTGCAATTTGCGACACTTCTTATTTTCACATTCCTTATCTAAACTTATGCTTCACAGTAGCCCTGTGACCTAGGTCATATCATTATCTTCATTTCAAAGATGAAGGAACAGCCCTAGAGAGGCTCCCTGACCTGCCATGGAGCTAGAAAGTGACAGAACCAGGATTTGAACTCAGCACTTGTCACCCCCCAGGTACTCTCTGTCTGCTGTTCTGTCTCACCTAGACACATGCTTCCTGTTCTTAGAACAGTACACCCATCGTCCTTACCCAGTGGGCATCATGGTATGACAGTGTTAGTACAGGAAATATGGGCTAGCCTCCTGTTATTGGTTGAACTGCGTTCCCCAAAAGATATGTTGAGTCCTAACCCCTGGTACCTGTGAATGTGACCTTATTTGGAAATAGGTCTTTGCGGAAGTAATCAAGTTAAGATGAGGTCATACTGGATGGAGTAGGGTGGCCCCTTAACCCAATATGACCGGTGTACTTATAAGAAGAGGAGAGAGATACACAGAGATGTGTGTGACCACAGAGGCAGAGAATGGAGTGGTGCAGCTACAAGCCAAAGAATGCCGAGGATTGCTGGCCACACCAGAAGCTGAGAAGAGGCAAGGAAGGATTCTACCCAGAGTCTTGAGGGAGCATGGCCCTCCTGACACCTTGAGTTCAGACTTCTGGCCTCTAGAATTGTGAAAGAACAAATTTCTGTTGTTTTAAGCCATCCAGTTTGTGGTACTTCGTTTGGGCAGCCCTAGGAAACGAATACACCTCCTGTGTACCCAGTGTGGACCAGGTCCTGGTACAGGAAGAACCTTTGGTCCACTGTGGGTGTGAGGCACAGCGAGCAGAATAAGAGTCCTTTGGAGTTGCTCCCCCTAAATCGTCTCATGTAGAATGGGTAGGTCTCTGAATGGGGGTGGAGGAAGGATACCTTCTCTCCCCTCTGCCTGCCTTCTGTGTCTCTAGCAGCCACGCCACCTAGTCATTTTAAAGACTTCAGGCTCGGTTTCTTGATAAAGGCTTTCCTGATGCCCCAGAAAGGATGACTGCCCCTTCTCTGTGCCCCACTGGATGTCTGCCCCAGCTTGCTTGCTTTAATAATAGCTCATTTGTCTTCTTTGCTGTCTCACTGCTAGAGTGCAGGCCTCTTGGGGATGGGCCTAGATCTGACCATCTGTTCCCCTAGTGCTGGTCTAGGGTCTAACACCTAGTGGGGCCTTAACAAATACTTAGGGGACGGCTTCTGCCCCCTTTTTTGGGGGATTGGCATTAGCAGTCATTGGCCAACAGGAGGTTTGGGCATACATGGAGGGGTGACGGTGGTGGTGTCTTGGGACCCAGAGTCTGCCATTCCCTTAATACCTGTTCCCACCAAGAGATGAAGGTCATCCTTGTCTGCATCCTCCTCAGGTCACCAATGTGTGTCTGTCCCTAGCCTGATGCACAGAGTCACTCATCACTATGACACCCTAATAGGGTAGCTTGGGAAGCTACTGTCTCCAGTCTCAAGATTTTTAAAAATAACCAAGGCTCAGAAGGTTTACGGGGCCTCTAAAAGGTCTGTATAAGCCCGGTATGAATTGGGGATGGAACTGACGTATGCGCCTGGTGCCGTGTGCCCAGCATTCTGAGTGCTTTATCCCAGATAATCCTCAAAATGACCCAGGAGACCCGGTGGACAAAGAAGAGGGCTGGGGCTCAGAGGAGTCGAATAATGTGCCTAAGGAGAGGAAGCTGGTGCGGTGTGGTGCGGAACCAGGATTCGAATCCAGGGCTTTTCTGACTCCAAATCCAGACCCCAAGCGTCTGACGCCAGGGCGAGTCCACTGGCTCCTCAAGAGCAGTTACCTTCGTAAGAAGCCTTGAATCCCAGGGAGCTGCCACTGCCGTCGGTCTGGAAGAGGAGCCACATTTGGTGGTTGGTGCTGACAATGAGATCCGGGACCGACGTACCTGTTAGGCTGTCAGGAGAGAGAGATTCAGAGGCGTGCATGTGACCGTGGCACCCCAACATAATGACTGTCTGACCAGTGACATCCAAAGGAGTATCCAGGAGCCAGGCCCACTCGGGCACAGTCTGGGCCCCACAGTGTCTCTGACATGTGCTCCATGTGCTGGGACACTCAGCACATCTCCCCGTCGGCCACGGGCGGAGCTTGAATCTCATCCGCAATGAGAGAGATGTCTGTCCTTGTTGCTCAGGGGACAGGGGTAGCTGGAACCAGATCTAATATGGGGGTGTCTACCCTCCTGCAACCTTCGATCTCTCATGTGAACTGGATTGCAGAAAAGACACAGACAGAAACCCATCACCCCCGCCGGCACCCAGTCATTCCTTTTAATGAGACACCTCCTTCCATTCCAGTATGAGAAGTGAGGCTTAAAGCGCACCTGTCTCCCCAGGGCCACATTCTTTCTGAGAAGAGAGTTTAAGCATGGGGAGAATTCTGATTCAACTCACATTCACCAGGCACCTACCCAAGTCAGACAATTTCCCATTCATTATCTCATTTAATGCCCCAGGAGTCCAATGAGATAGGGGTTGTGTTATCCCCACCACACAGGTGAGAAGACAGAGGTGCAAAGCGGGCAGTGGTTTGCCCAAAGTCAGCCTGCTGGACAGTGGAAGAGCCAGAGTCCGCTGCTTAGGCTGGGGTTTCCAGAAGAAACCTGGCTTCCACTTTCTGCTGAGACCAGACAAATCACCAGCATGCCCCTTGTGGAAGGGGCAGTTAGATTAATGGGTCCTAAACTCCCCTCCACCCTGGGGTCTCAGAGCTTGGGGTGGGGTATTGAGTTGGCTGCAGAGACAATCAGCACACCCCGAGTGCTGTGGGGTGGAGCTGGGACAGACCCCCTGGGACAGACCAGCCTGGCCTGTGTGACATGCCTGGGCTGGGCTAAGACATTCTGTGATGAGTAAAGATTGAGGCCGGGCTGGCTCCTGACTCTGGGGTGGTGGTGAGCGGGGAGAAGGCCAAGGCCTTTGCTTTTCCTCTGTGTGACCCAATTATGACAACAAAGGAGCCCAACCATTTGCATGTATTTCCCTGATGTTTGACATTGACATTGACCTAAAGAGATCTGAGGGTGGTGGGAGAGCCCCTGGGCTGCTAAGAACTTATTGGGAGGCCACTCAAACCAGATGGGTCCAGAGACCTGGGTACCAGCCCTGGATCTGTCATTCATTTGCTGTGGGACCCACAGCAAGTGGTTGAGCCTCTCTGGGCTTTTTCACTCCACATTAAATGAGGGGATTGAGTTGTATGATCCCCAAGAGTCTTTTCAGCTCTGCTATTCTACGGTTCTCTCTATGACAAAGCACACTGGGGCCACTGAAGGAGACAGAGTGGGATCTTGGCCTCTTGGGCACCCCGAGCTGATGTACCAGACAGTCAGCAAACCAGGGCAGGTGAGTGACGGGGATGCACCAAGAGGAAGGGAGATGTGGGTGTGATGGCTAGTTTTATATGTCAAGTTAACTTGTCCACGAAGTGCCCAGATATCTGGCCAAATATTATTCTGGGTGTTTCTGTGAGGGTGTTTTCAAATTAGGTTAACATTTAAATTGGTAGACTGAATAAAGCAGATTGCCCTCCCCAAGGTGGGTGGGCCTCATCTAATCAGTTGAAGGCCTGACTAGAACAAAAAGGCTGACTCTCTCCCGAGTAAAAGAGAATTCTTCCTGCCTGCCTGCCTTCCAGCTGAGACATTGTTTTTTTCCTTCCTTGGACTTGAACTGAAACATCAGCTCTTCCTGGGTCTTGAGCCCGCTGGCCTTTGTACTAGAACTACCTCACTGGCTCTCTTGGGTCTCCAGCTTGCCAATTCACCCTGCAGATCTCAGGACTTGTCAGTCTCTATTATTGCGTGAGCTGATTCCTTATAACAAATCTCTTTCTCTCTATATACATCCTATTGGTTCTGTTTCTCTGGAGAGCCTTGACTAATACAGTGGAGCAGGCAGGGGGAGGATGTCCTTCAGGCTCACATCCCGTTCCTTTCTCCTGAGAGGTCCCAGGTGCCAGCTATGTCACCTGTCACCTGACTCAGCGGGTAACTGCCCTGAGAGGGTCTTCTCCAGGTGCGTGTGGGGAAGGTGTGGGAGGCTCCCAGAACAGACCAGCTCCTGGACCAGCCAGCTCTGACTGAATGGCCGTGTCTCATCTGGCCTTAAGACCACAGGGTGACAGCCTGGAGCTCATCGGGTTGGGAGCGGGTGTGGCACGGGACACCAACCCAGACTGAAATCAAAAGACATGAGCTCAGGTGCTGGTTCTGTCACCAACCGTCTTTGCAACCTTTAGGCCTCAGTTTCTCCGCCTGTTAAACGGGAATAATAACACCTTTCTCACGGGGCTGCTGTGGGGATTAAATGAGATAACCGATGTGAAAGCCATCCTCACAGGCCTGGGCACAGGGTGGGTACTCACATACATGAAATCCTTTCCTTCTCGGCAGGGGAGACAGATGAGGTCAGGCCTGTCTGTCTCTGAAGCCAGGCCACGTGCACTGAACAGGAGCCTTTCCCTGCTTTCCCGTCAGACTAACAGTGGTGGGCAAAGGAGGAGCTAAGTGGCCCTCAAGAGCCAAGACCCAACCTAATGGAATCCCAGGTAGGATGGCCTGATATTACCTCCTCCCTTGACCAGACCATGTCACACTAGCCTTTCTCGGCTGAGAAAATGTGGTCACTCTGTCTGTGCAGTCCCAATTCCCTGAAACCATCCATTTTCCAGAGAGTTCTGAGCATACAGGGAGGTTAGCAACACACTTCCATTGTCTCTGTCTGAAGTCAGACCGCAACAGATGTGTGTGGCCTTGAGGAGAAGCTGCTGGGGGCAGAAGCAGGGTCTGCATAGAAGCAGACAGCCGAGCGGAATGTTCCAGGAGCACATGCAAAACCTCTGCTTCCCCTGCTCCCTAAGAGACTGCTCATCCCGCACACTCTTCCCGTGAATTCCCAGTGAGAATGCGGCCCCGGGCTCTGTTTCCCTGGCTCGGGGTAGAGCGAGGTGGAGGGATTTTTGCTGAAACCAGGAGCTCTGCAGGACACCTGTCCTTGTCCCAGCGCGGTCTGGGGGACCAGGCAGGACTCGGCAAGCCCGTCTCACCGCCCCTGTGCTCCCGCCCTCCCGACCACACGCTCCGCTTCACTTACATGTAGAGAACTGTCTTCTGGTCCCCGTCCTGCCCACCGTCCCCGACCGTCAGGGTGTCATAGCCCCTCTCCAAGTCAAACTCCTCGAAGGCCAGCTTTATCACCTAGGGAGGGAGCACGGAATTAGGGAGCAGGCAGGGGCTCTGGGAGCGACTTCCACAGCCTTGGGGAGAGGAAGAAGTTTCCTTGTTATGTCCCGGTGCCCGTGATGCCAGCCCACACTAGCCTCAGGCCCACTCTGAGCATTCCCACGCCACCTTTATGAGTGTAAACTGTTTCTCTCCAGGCCACACAGTCTCCAGGGTCCCCTGATGTTCTCCAAAAATGTTCACGGCACATCTGGCCAATTCCGGGGGCTGTCATGGCAACACCAGGCACATCTGGCCGACTGCGAGATGATTAGACTCTTTCTTCACGCTTTAATGCGCAGAAAATCCCGCAGGCTTGGTGGCAATTTTTCAGGCCACATGTAGAATCTCAGCTCTCCTGCCCCCAGGGACCTACAGCAGTTCCTCTCAGCCTCTCCTCTGCCTGCTTTTCTCCATCCTTCCTGTTTGTTTATTTGTTGAACAGATGAATGTTCCAGGAAGGAGATTTCAACAAGATTCTTCTTTCTTAACTTGTTTTAGTCCTGCCTTCCACAAATATTTACTAAGCACTCACCATCTGCCAGGCTCAGAGGTGGGGTTTCAACAGTGAGGGCTGGGGCAGCACAGGGAGGCCTGTGGCTCACGGGGCCTGCAGTGGGGGGAGGTGGGGAGGCTGTTCATGACGGTGGTGTCTGAGGGAATTCTGGAGGCTATGGAAGACTGTCAGGCCCAAGGGGGATGCTGGGAGAGGGATATTCTGAGGAGTCAGGTGCACAAGGCCTGGGCGGTGGCAGAGATGGAACATTCCAGAACAAGTGTTCAGTGTCTGTCCATGGCAGGTCTATAAACTGAGCACACCTGCTAGCTGCTTCACTCTGGGGGACAACCTGATTGGGCCTTCAGCGCAAGGAGGTGACTCAGGAAGGTCCAGAACTTGAGAAGTTGGCCTGGAGCTAGGTCCAAAGGGTCTCCTGCCCCAAAAAGAGGGAGAAGCAGTCGAGGGTTTTAAACAGTGGGTGACAGGGACACACAGATGTTTGAGAAAAACATCAGTCTGGCTTGTTGTGTGGTAACTGACGTGGCAGGAGTGAGGACGCTTCCAGGCTTTTGTGGCCGTCTAGGTGAGCGAGGGAGGAGGGCAATGGGCATGGAAAGGAGAGACAGGTCCTAGCAATGTTTGGGGCTTTGTGACTGGGTGGATGTGGGGACTGAGAAAGGGGGAGGGATCTAGGATGACATGTAGATTTCATGGGGTGGGTGGGTGCTGGTGCCCTTCATGAAGACAGAACACACAGAGGTACCCTTCCTAATGTCTAATCTGGGTCTCTTTGTCCATTCAATCTGGCTTCAATCTGATGAAGATCTTCAATCTCCCAGCGGAGAGGCTGAAGGTGCTCCTTTGTTTTCTATTCTACAACCCATGGAGGAGAGAATTCCCATGGATGTTTTTCCGAGTTGTGCAGATTTCTTCTGTCCAAACCAAACAGCCCAGTATGTACACACTGCTAGGGTGCCAGCACAGCCTCACCCCAAGGTGCCTTTAGGTACCTCAGAAGCCAAGTGCTGCTGCCCTCATCCATGGGCCTGGGGACCACTCCTGCAGTGCCCCTCTGCACCGGGCACGGGATTCACAGAGGAGCACCTCTGAATAAGAACGTCCGTGAGCATGGACAGCGAGGACAGGGGAGGAGGTGAGTGCCACTGGCTGGGAGGAAGGCTAAAGGAGGCTTCCTGGAGGAAATGAAGCCCAGGCGGAGTTTGGGAAATGAACTGGAGTTCAACAAATGGAAGGAAGGTATGGCAATCCAGGCAGAGGAAAGAGCAGTTGGATGGGTATGAGGCTGGAACACCTGACTTGTCCACAGACTCCCAATGAATCTGGAGTTGTTTAACTGAGAGGGAAGCAGAGGGCAGTGACCCAGGAGAAGCAGGAAGGGCCAGACTAGAAGGGCTGTCTGTCAGGCTAAGGATCTGGGGCTTTGTCCTCAAGACAACAGGGCGTCATGGAAGCGTTGTAAGCAAAGGTATGACATGAGATTTTTGTTTTAGGAGGAACAGCACTGAGGGGTGGTGGAAAACCAGGAGACTGATCTCTGCGCTGTAGGAAGTCTAGGTGAGGGAAGATGTGGGCTTGTAGCCGGGGATGGTTGGCGTACGTTAGAAAAGTGGGGATGGAATGGAACTGTCGATCATGAGCAGGGATGTTGTGGCCTTTTTGGTTTTCCCACAGAGCCGGCAAGCTCACCTCCCATGCTCCCTGATGACCAAAGGCATCCCCATGGGATCATCTCCTCAGGCTGGAGTCTCCTTCCCATCTCTCACTCTCCTAGGTCCTGCCCTATGGAATGACGTCGCCATTTCCTAGCCCGACACCCAAGGAGGGGCCGTCGGCATCTGCTCCCTGCTGCCCTCCCCGCTCCCCACCCCTCAGCTTGTGTGGCTACCTGAGCTCCTGGGCACCCCCCATGGCGGCCCACTCGAGAGTGCGATTGGCACAGGCTCCTCCCTCTCTTCTCCCCTCGCTCCCCGGGCAACGTCTCTTCATCCTGGAGCCCTCTCTTCTCCAAGTGCTCCCTGATCTCCTTCCCTCACCTCTGCGTCAGCACTCACCTGCTGCCCTGTGACTCATCTGTGTCCCCGGTCCTCCACTACACCTGCCCTTCCTGGAGGGCAGGGGCCAGGCTCACTGCCCCTATACTGCCAGAGCCTGTCGGCATGCCAGGCCCATGCCAGAGGCCCAGACAATGTTGAACGGGAGAACATTCTCCAAACCTTTCCCGATTCTCCAGCATGGACGGATTGCTAAGCTCTTGGATCCCTCACAGGAGTTATCATCTAGAACAAAGGTTGGCAAACTGGTCCTGTAAAGGGCCAGATAGGAAATATTTTCCCCTGTGCAGACCATATATTTGTCACAACTACTCAACTCTGCTATTGTAGCATGAACACAGCCACAGACAATATGTACACAAATGGGCGTGGCTGTGCGCCAATAAAATTTTATTTACAAAAACAAGCCATCAACTGGATTTGGCCCACAGGCTGTAGTTTGCCAGCCCCTGGTCTGGGAGATTCTTTGAAATACTTAATTAGTCTCTGATCATCTTCTCTTATGAGATTTCTTCACGACGAGGGCTGTATTTCTTCACTACCAGCTATAATATATTTGACTCAGTTCTGAGCATTTTATGCACATCAACTCATGTAAAACTCACAACAATAGCTACTATGAGTACCTCCATTTTACAAATGGGAAACCCCAGACACAGAGAGGTTAGGCAACTTACCTAAGATCACACAGCTAAGTGGTAGAACTGAGATTCACCAGGAAGCCAGAGGCCAGGCTCTTTGCTACTCTGTTTTACTGCCTCATAGTGTCCCAGTGAGGTCTCAGGTCCACAAGGAAGGGACTGTGACTTATCCTCTCAAACTTTCCCTGAGCTCTTTTTCTGGATCCCAGCAGGTTCTCAGCAAACACCTGCAGCACACAAGATACCGCAAGGCCATAGTGCTTCTGCAGGAGGAGAGGCTGGGCCTCTGCAGGGAATAAGGGTCTTGGCTGCACATTCTTGCTACCATCAGCCCCTTCCAGCCAGCCCCGGGGCAGAGGACACTGGCTCACTGAGCCACCTCCAAACAAAGGGAGCATATGTTACTAAGTCTATAATGGGAAAATATTGCTTTGAAGGCCAGAACCCAGAGCCATAAAATGATTCAGATCACTGGTTAGAGCAGCCCTTGATGTGAACTGCATATTAGAGTGTCTGACCCTAACGTAGGGGCTAATTACAGTAAGTAGACTGTACGACATGAACAACGCTGCGGCTTCGGGACGGCCCCCAGTGCACGATGTACTGATGTTTTCATTTTTTTTTCTCCTCTGCTTTGGCCTTTGTTGAAAGATAGGATCCTATAATGACTCATTAACTAACATGCAGATCAATGAAGCTCACAGAGCACCTTTCTGAGGCAGGAGAGCAGCAGTACATGAAACAGGCATGATCAAAGAGGCACATTTGTACATGGCTCAGACACCCCATTTACACCCGTCAGACAAATGAACAGACGAACCCGCCATCTAAGACATAATGACTGAGAACCTGCCATGTGCCAAGCACCGAGCTAGCTGCTTCCCCTAGGTGATCTCACTTGCCTGATGATTTAGGGCAGAATCTAAATGCCCAGGGCATGGTGCAGATGGTGAGCACCGAGGATCCCAGAGGAGGGAGAGATGTAAGGGTCGTGTGGAGTCGGTGGGCATGCTGGGCCTTGCAGGATGGAGAAGGGTGTGGGGTCGGCCCAGGAAATGCGGGGAGTAGTGAACAGTGGAATGAAGAGTAGGGAGGGAAACTGAGGTGGGGTTGGGGGCGGAGAGCAGCCTGGCTGACTCTGCAGCTGGTTTTTGCCTGGCAGGCCAGAGCAAGCAGCCTGGACTTGATGGTGAAGATGAGGGGAAGCTACAGCTCAGCATGAAGGGAGGGCTGGAGGCAGAGAGACCAGCCAGGAGCCGGTATAGGGTCCAGGAGCAGGAGCGGGGCTTAGGGGATCCTGAGTCGGTGGTCATTGCACAGGGAGGGTAAGGGAGAGCGAGTCCTGGAGACTCTATCCGTCAGGACAGCTGCCGTTCCTGAGAATCGTGAGGGATGGGAGTGGGATCATGGAGGATGCCCACTCCTGGAGAACATTCCCTGCTTCTGAGCCCTGTCCAGGACTAGCCGAAAAACACGGCTCCCTGTGCCAGCCTGTGCCCAATGTCTCAGTGAGGCTGCAGGGGATCCTAGAGCTCACGGGCACTTCGGGGAAGCTGGAGTCCCAACAGGTCTAGACTGAGGCTGTCTTGTCCAAGGGTTGCCTCCTAGCTGTGCTCCCTGCCCATCCTTCACTCTGTTCCAAAACTCTCTGTGCCCCACAATCCCTTAGAGCGGGGGTTGGATAACTATGGCCCTTGGGCCAAATCTGGCTCGTGGCCTATTGGCCACCGCCTAGTGGCCGGGAACCGAACCCAGGCCACCCAAGTGGAGTGTGCCGAACTTAACCACCAGGCCACGGGGTCGGCACCGCCATGGCCTGTCTTTGTCTGGTCTCTTGAGTGAAGAAGCATTCTTAAATTTCTAAAGGGTTAAAAAAGAAATTCAGCACCACAAAGAAGAATGTGCAGCAAAAACCCCACATGGTCCTCAAAGCCTATAATATTTATTATCTGGCTCTTTACAGAAAAAGTTTGCTGACTTCTGCCCTAGAGCAATAGTTTTTGAACTGGGTTCCCAGGCACCCCAGGGTTCTGTAAGGATACTTCAGGGGCCACCAACAAAGGTGGAAAAGGAGCCAGGGTGGGGAGGGCCCTCCTCCAAACAGAGCAGTTCCACTTTGATCCAGTTCATGTTTTGGAATTCTGTGACAGACATAGATAGTGGTTTACTCAACGTCCCTCCCTCCATGAACCCCTTCCCACCAGAATGCTGACTTTGGAGCGTGGTAATGTACCTAGCTAACCTCAGAGCTAAGAATGGCTAAATGATAGGATTCTGGGCAATGAGACATGAGCTGAGGAGTACTCAGGGCGTTTTCCTGTCTTTCTCCTTGCTTTTCCTGGAATATAGATGTGAGGACAGAGGTGGAGCAGCCTTCTTGTGATCATGAGGGTAAGAGCCACATGCAAAGAATGGCAGAGGGAAAAACAGAAGGTGCCCAAGTCACTGAGGGAATTATTAAACCAGCCCTGGCCTCTCTAACTCTGGACCTTTGGTATGGGGAGAAAATAAATCACATTTTGTTCAAGCTTCTGTGGAGGAGTTTTCTATAACTTACAGCCGGTCACAATCTAATGGCTACAAGTTCTGAAGGAAGGCTTTTGTTGCCAAAGAAAAGTTTGCCAGTTTTGACCCTCCAGATAAAGTTCAGCATCTTGGCATGGAAAGCCTAGGCTTTACACGGCCTGCCCCTGCTCCTTCCCAGCTAGCTAGAGCCCCTCCTCAATGCTCTGCTCCAGTCCTGCCTCCCCTATTCCTCCTCAGAGCACTCCTCTGAGCTCCCGAGGGCTGACCTGCCCCACCCGGCCTTGGTTTACTGATGCTGCTGCCAGTGTGACTATTAGCTCCATGAAAGGAAGGGGACTCCCCTCTCCTGGGCACAGTGTGCACGGGGATTCCTGCCTGGGTCTTGCTGAGGGCCCCGGGCAGGGCTGGGGAGTTGGCACTAGGGTGGGGAGGAGGGGAGGCCGGTGGGAAGGTGAAGACCTGAACCCTCCAGAGTCCCAGGAGAGAGGCCTCCAGCACCTTTGAGGAAGGCTTTTGAGGAAGTTGGGAAAGAAAGCCCAGGGGCAGAGGCTGAGAACTTTCAGAGGTTCTGGAAATTTGGTCGCCCCCTCAGGTTTAGTTTGGGTGGCTCTGAGATAGTAAACCCTTTCGTCCACTCGTTGACTCATTGATGCATGGATTCGTTTATTCACTTGTTCATTCAGCAGTTTAGAAGCGCTCGCCAAGTGCTGGCTTTGGAGAAGCCAAGGCAGGCAAGCTACACACGGCCCCCGCCCTGAGAGACCTCTCCGTGCAGAAGGGGACGCCAACACAATACAGTGTGACGAGTGCTGAAATCAGACAGCACAGGGAGGGGCAAATACGAGGGGCTCAGAACCCTGGCTTGGGGAGGGGCTGGGCTTGTCTTCAGGGACAGGGGATGGTGTGCGCGGACACCCAGGCCACCGCCAGCTGTAGGGGAAGAGGAAGGCCCATATAGAATGCGAGGTGAAGACAACTGTAAACAGGAAAGGAACCAGGTTTAGGACCTGGAGGAGGCCACCTGGGTCCTTCCAGAGCCACCCAGTCATGAAGAGCAGGCTGTGGGGCTCTCAGGGGAAACCTCGCTGGTAACCAGCCAGCATCTCCCACAAGGCCCAGCACAGAGAGGGCGTGAGTAAATGTTTGCTGAATGAATAAGTGAGCGAACAGATGAACCAACAAACATGTTCCTGACATTTGCACTCGCGAGTGAGCCCTTGTCTGGAGACTTACTTCTCATTCTTCAGGTCTACAAAGGGAAGAGTGATACTGATCATCCCCAAGGAACGAATAATCAAAACACTGTTATCTTTGGCTTTGAAGTTCATGAAATGACTCTCCTTTCCCTCTTCCTTCCATGGCCCCTCCTCCTCCCTGGCATCTTCATCCCTCCCCCTCCCAGCTCTCCTTTCTCTCCTCTCTCACTTTTACTTCTTTTCTAGCAAAGGTGGATTAACTTTCCTGATTAAATCCAGCAAAGTTCAGATGCAAATTGGATTGTATGTCTTGAGTTTCATACTGAGAAGCTGTGAAAGAAAGGCAAACGTGAGCAGGTGGGGGGCACTGGCACGGATCAGGGTTTCAGTCCTGATCACAAGAATTTCCTCAGCCTTGTCTTCCAGGAGGCTGAGCTGAGAGGCCCTAATTGGAGGAGGCCCCCCAGGCCCAACATGGGCGGGGCCGTACCTAAGGCCTACCTGACACAGAGACAGGTCTCTTCCATCAATTATTAACGTGTTCAAACACCTGCTGAGCTCCTCCTCTGTGCCAAGCACTGTGCTAACTGCAGAAGAGATCAACCAAATGCCACCCTGGCATCTGGGCGCTCGTGAGCTAGGGGGGAGAGATTCTAAACTCAGTACAACGTGACACCCATGCAAACGAAAGGTGCTGTAGGAACAGAGGAAGGAGCAGACCTGGCAGAGTTAGGAAGGCTCTCAGAAGAGGGGGGTTTGGATTGTGTGTTGAAGGGGGATAGGAATTTGCCTGGAGGAGAAGGGAAGGCACCCTTGGACAAGATGCGCCTGGACAGAGGTCTTAAAGGGCCAGGTGTGTCTATAACGAGGAGTTCAGTGTGGCTGAAGCTGGGGGTTCCTGGGTTGAGGGCGGCGTAGGGGGGTGCTGTGTGCTTCTCTGGGAGGAAAGGGGGATTGTTATTTAACACATAAGCTTGACTGGTCAGAACCACCAGGGTGCCCTTTAAAAATACAAGTTCCACAAGGAGGTGAAAGACCTATACAATGAAAACTACAAGACGTTATTGAAAGAAATCGATGATGACATAAAGAAATGGAAGGACATCCCATGCACATGGATTGGGAGAATAAACATAGTTAAAATGTCTATATTACCTAAAGCAATCTACAGATTCAATGCAGTCCCAATCAGAATCCCAATGACATTCTTCATGGAAATAGAAAAAAGAACACTAAAATTCATACGGGGCAACGAAAGACCCCGAATAGCTAAAGCAATCCTAAGAAAAATGAACAAAGCTGGAGGCATCACAATCCCTGACTTCAAAACATACTACAAAGCAACAGTAATTAAAATAGCATGGTACTGGTACAAAAAGACACATAGATCAATGGAACAGAATTGAAAGCCCAGAAATAAAACCACACATACATGGACAGCTAATTTTCAACAAAGGAGCTAAGAACATACAATGGAGAAAGGAAAGTCTCTTCAATAAATGGTGTTGGGAAAACTGGACAGCCACATGCAAAAGAATGAAAGTGGACCATCTGTTATCGCCATTCACAAAAATTAACTCAAAATGGATCAAAAACCTGAAGGTGAGACCTGAAACTATAAAACTCATAGAAGAAAATATAGGCAACACACTATTTGACACTGGTCGTAAAGGAATCTTTTTGGATGCCATGCCTACTCGGACTAGGGAAACTAAAGAAAAAATAAGCAAGTGGGACTTTATCAGATTAAAGAGCTTCTACAAGATAAATGAAACCAGGATCAAGAGGAACAGACAACCCACTAGCTGGGAGAAAATTTTTGCAAAACATATATCTGACAAGGGGTTAATCTCCATAATATATAAAGAACTCACACAACTGAACAACAAAAAACAAACAACCCAATCAAAATATGGGCAGAGGAAATGAACTGACACTTCTCCAAAGAAGATATACAGATATATGAAAAGATGCTCAACATCACTAGTCATCAGGGAAATGCAAATCAAAACAACACTAAGATACCACCTCACGCCCCTTAGAATGGCTATAATCACCAAGACAAAAAACAACAAATGTTGGAGAGGATGTGGAGAAACAGGAACCCTCATACACAGCTGGTGGGAATGCAAACTGGGGCAGCCTCTATGGAAAACGGTATGGAGATTCCTCAAAGAATTAAAAATAGAAATACCCCATGATCCAGCTATGCCGCTACCGGGAATCTATCCAATGAACCTGAAATCAACAATCCAAAGAGGCTTATGCACCCCTATGTTCATTGCAGCATTATTCACTATAGCCAAGAAGTGGAAGCAACCCAAGTGTCCCCTGACTGATGGCTGGATCAAGAAGATGTGGTATATATATACCATGGAATACTACTCAGCCATAAAAAAAAAACAAAATCGTCCCATTTGCAACAACATGGATGGACCTGGAGAGTATTATGTTAAGTGAAATAAGCCAGAAAGAGAAAGACAAACACCATATGATCTCACTCATATGTGGAATATAAACCAATACATGGACAGAGAAAACTGTATTGTGGTTACCAGGGGCAATGGGGGTAGGGGGTGGGCACAAGGGGTGAAGGGAGACATGTAGATGGTGACTGACAAACAAAAATGTACAACCAAAATTGCACAGTGTTATAAACTATTAAGACATCAACAACAACACAAAAATATAGAGGTTCCAGGCACCCATCCCAGACTCACTGAATCAGATCTTTGAGGAAAGAGCTTTGGAATTTGTCTCTTTAAAGTCTCCCCAGGTATTTTTGATAACTAACCAAATCTGGGAAATATTACTGTGGGCGGAATGACTATAAGGACTAAGATAGCCCACATGGCCGGGGGCAGTTCATATTTCTCAAGGAAATCCCCATCAAAGGGAGAAGGTGGAGGCTGCATACGCAGTAGGCCAGCATCACTCACTCAGCCTTCTTTTTCCTTTTCTCTGAATCTGCCAAGCTTCCAGGAGGATGGACTGGGGTGTTTTTAATTGATTTATTCCTAGTTTACCTAGTAGAGACACACCCTTCACCTGCTGGCCCAGTAAGTGTAGAGCTGCACAGCCCACAGGTGCTCAGACAATGCTGGTCTCTTGACGTAGGTTCTCGGCCATTCTCACACCAGAGCACTTTGTTTCTCTCTTTGGACCTTCTTACTGCCCTTGGGGGCCCTAGTCATGGGAACATTCCCAGCTCCCTTCCCAACTCAGGCAGCAGAGGTCCTACAAGGGGGATGGAATTCCAGGAAGGGTCCTCATGTCCACACACATACAAGTGCCTGGGATGCATAATCATTCCACGATTATGGGGAGACCAAGAGGACATGTGTCCTCCTCGACACTCCTGCAGGCAAAACTCTCAGCCCCTTCTCATAAGAGCGTCTTTCTTCACCCGCTCCTTGCCAAGGGAGCCCTGCATTCTCAGTCCCGTTAGCCTCTCACTACTTCTCGTATCTCCTTTCATTCCCCATCCTTTCTCCTACATCGTCACTCTCTTCCTCTTTGCTTGCTCTGCCCTCAGCCTACAAACATGCAGGCTTCCAATATCTTAAAAAAACAAACACCCTAAGTAGCCCAAAACTTTCTCTTCACCCTAGCCCCCCCCGCCACGCCCATTTCTCCTTCCTTCACTTCACCGTGAAGCTTGTGAGAGGGCTGTCTACTCTCCCGGCCTCCAGAGCCTCCCCTTCCCTCCAGCCACTCCCCACTCCACTGCTGTCTGTTTCAGCCCCACTGAAAGGTCTTCTGCCAAAGCCAAAGCCAACGTTCTCTTCTCAGTCCTTTCCCACAAGACTTTTCATCCTTGCCATGGCCAGACACACCCGAGTTGGAAACCCCACTTTTGCAGCCTGATTCTCCTCCTACCTCTTAGACTGCTCTTTCTCTGTTTCACTGGATCTCTTTCCTCTATAAGGATGGTGTTTCCAGATCCATTCTGAATCTTCTTATTCTCTTCGCTCTTTCCAAGAAATGTTGTCCATTCCTTAGGCTCCAATTCCCACCGATGTGTTGATGAGATAACACTCAAGTCTCTCTCTTGAACCCAGCTTTACCCAGTTTCCAACCAGTGCATCCAAATGTCACTGGAGGAAACACAGACACTTCAAATGCACGATATTTCCCCCTTGATGGCTGCAAAGCATGTTCCTCCTCTTGTATTTCCTTGTTAAGTCTCCCATTGGTCCAAGTCAGAAAGCATTGAGTCTACATTCATTTGTTCATTGAATAACTGTTTACTGAGTGCCTACTATGTGCCAGGCACTGTGTTCGTCACTTGGGATACAATGTTGAATAAGATCCCTCCTTCTTCAATCCTCACATCCAATCAGCCACCAAGTCCCATCCCATTCTCTAAATCTTCCTCAAATCTGTCTCCCCCTCCATGTTTCCAAACCCTTGATTGATGCCACCATTTTTCTTACTTGGGTAACTGTTTCAGCCTCCTAACTGGTCTCGCTGCCTCCAATATCCCTTTCTAATCTTCTCCACTGCTGCCAGAGCAATCGTTCAAAAACTCAGACCTTCTTGCTATTGCTCTGGTTCAGAACAAAGGGTGGCCCTCGTCTCCTCAAGGCTGATCCCAGTGCTGTCAGCCCCTCTCTCCCCACATCTACTCTGAGACTTTGTTCCATCCAGCAGCACAGCACAGCTACTAAAGCGCATGGGCAATGGAGCCAGAAATACTGGGTTTAAACCCCAGCGTTACCACTTATTTGCTATGTGCTACAGCTAAGTTTCCTGATCTTTAACCTATCCATGATTCAGTTTCTTTATCCATCAAATGGGTCTATTAAAACCTAATTAATTAATTAATTGTGCTAGCAAGAGAACAGAATAAAACATTTATGCGGAGGGCTTAGCTCAGTGCTTGCACATGATAGGCATACAATAAGAGAGCTATTATCATTATTACCAACAGACTAACATTTCTACCATTAAAAATTGGTTGCAGGATAAAACTCCAACCTCTTTACCAAGCATGTGGGGTCACGACAACCTGGATCCTACTGACCTCTCTGTCCTCGTCTTGATCCAGGCACATTGAATTACTTTCAGTTCTAAGAGGCTGTTCCAAACCTCAGTGCCTTTGCACCTGCATCCACTGTTGAGATATTGATTTCCAAGCCTACACATCCTTCAAGACCCTGCTCAAATGTCACCTCCTTTGTGAAAACTTCCCTGACGTTCCAGTTGGTGGTTCCTTCCCAGGTTTTCCCATAGTATTCTGGACACACCTCCATTAGCACTTATCTGTACTCCAGGTTTTTATTTACACGCCTGTCTTCTCTCATATGTGCCTGTTCCCCAAGGGCGGAGATCATTACCCACAGTTAATGAACAAATGAATGCTCAGCTCATAAAACATATCATGTGCTTTTTGCTGAAGGAGACACCCCAAAGGTGACTAGACAGGCAGTCCTTGGACACACTTGAGGCTCACCTGTGGGCCAGTCCCCTGAACAGGATTAGGAACACAGCGTCCTTTTACCCTGTTATTTGCAAGAAGACAGCTCCTATTCTTCAGTCGTAGACTTGGAGTTTTCACACTTATACCTTCTTTTCTGCATTGTACGCTCCCTGGCTCTCCTCCCACACAGTGTTAGGAGGAGACTCTCTTCAGCCTTTCTGGGCTCCCCCAGCACCACCTGAAGCCCACTAAGAACCCGTGGAGATGCTGGGAACACCCCTCTGCACAGCTTGACTCTGAGGCAGTGCCCTTCAGAGGGGCTGGCTTCAGGAACCCAGGCTGGTGTGACCTCTTGCAGGACATGTGGGGGATGACCAATATGGGGCCACTGACCTCCACACACTGGCCAAATGTAGGCCTTCTGGGGGTGAACCAAATTGTTTCTCAGAAAATTCTCACCTACACTTCACTTTGCACCCCACCCTCAGGTCCAAAAGAAAACAGAGATAAACATCTTTAACAACGCCCAAGAAAGAGTCCTCTGGTCAACAGCTTAATAACCTCATGGCAGTAAGTCCTTCTTTTGGTCTAGCTTCCACCCTCACACCCATGTGACTGAAGTATCCTTCCGCATTGACCTGGGTCTTTGTCAAATGGTTTGATAAAATGTGAATCATTCTTTGTAAAATGCCTGGCAGAGGAAATCTGTTTCCAGTGTTCCCAGCGTTGTGGCCCTGGGTACCTTGACCAAACAATTGTAAAATGTTGAGTAAAATTTAATAAGAAAAGAAAAGCTTTTCACAAGTTAGTAAGAGTTATTGACTGAATTATATACCCCGCCCCCCAATTCGTATGTTGAAGCCCTAACCCCCAATGTGATGGAATTTGGAGATGGGGACTTTAGGGAGGCAATTCGGGTTAAATGAGGTCATAAGGGTGGGGCCCTAATCTGATGGGATTGGCGTCCTTATACGAGGAAGAGGAGACACCAGAGAGTTCTCTCTCTGCATGCTCAGAGGAAAGGCCATGTGAGGACACAGTGAGGAGGAGGCCATCTACAAGCTAGGAAGAATGCCTTCATCAGCAACTGAATTGGCTGGCATTTTTACCATGGACTTCTAGCCTCCAGAACTGTGAGAAAATAAATGTCTATTGTTTAAGTCACCCAGCCTGTTGTATTTTGTTGCAGCAGCCCAAGCAGACTAATATAGTAAGAACTCAGAGTCCAAAACACAGTGAATGCAGGGACTCAAAATGCAACTCAGAGCATGAAGCTGGCTTTGGCCGAGAGTGTATTTTAAAATCTGGTGAAGTAGAGCTTTGGTTTTCAGGGCCTCATGGAGAAGAGGGAATGGGAGACAAAGGTCAGGACCCATAAAGGTGGGGACTCTACTATGACACCCCTGATAAAGCTGGGCTAGTTAAATTTGCACCCTTAGTGTGAGGGTGAACTAGAAATAAGCCTTCTTCCTTCTCATCTGCCACTGCTACCCTCTGGGTGGATCTGGAGGCTGATTGTTTATCTTCGACCTTGACACTGAGTGGACAGGAAATAGAAAACTTCCCTTGAGAATCCACCACCTTAATTCTGCCTTCACATGGATTTGCGGGCTCCAGATTATTTGAGTGGTTTGAACCTTCACACTAAGAATTCAGTCTGAAGAGGTTTCTGGCTGTTTTCCCCCAGGCACCAGGAAGAAGCAAATGTAAACTCTCTCTGGAAGAAACTACCTTCTACCCAGGTCTCAAAGAATTCCCACACACAAAGTTTATGATTCTAAGCACATAGTCAAAAATTACAAAACAAAGAAGGAAACATGGTTCTGGGAGCAAGAGGTGAGAAACAGTAGCCCAGAGAATCAAAGTGGAAGACTTCAGATATTGGGATTAGCAGACTAAGTATGATTAATATATTTGAAGAATTAAAGAAGGATCTAAACATATGATTAGGAGCAAGAGACCATAAAATATGGTCAAGAGAATTTGAAAAAGAACCAAATATGACTTCACAGAATGAAAATGATAATATTTGAAATTAAAACAAATCTTCAGTGAATGAATTCAACAGAGAGAGGTCATACATAGCTGATCAGAGAATTAGTGAACAGAATGAGAGAGAAAAAATATGGGATAAGGTAAGAAACACAGAAGATAGGCTAAGAAAAACTAACATGCCTTGTCAGACTTCCAGAAGCAGAAAAGCGAGAGAATAAAAGAAAAGCAACAGTTGAAATGATAATGGCTAAAAATTTCCCCAAACTGATAGAAGACACAATCCATAGATTCAAGAAGCTTAATGAATTTAAGCAGCATAAATACCAAAATATGAACAACTAGACACACAAAAGGGAAGTGCAGAACCCTAAAGACGATAAAAAGACCATAAAAGCAGCCTGAAGGATGTCACACAGGGGATGACAATGAACTGTAGGCACAATGGAGGCTAGAAGACATTGGAATAATATTTCCATGTGCAGAGAGATTACAACTACCTACTGAGAATTGAATACCCTGTGAATATCAGTGCTCTTTCAAGAATAAGGAGGGAACAGCCATCTTAAAACAAGCAAGAACTAAGAAAGTTTGCCATCAACAGGAAGATAAATTCTAAAGCATGTACTTTGGACAGAAAGAAAGTAATCCCAAAGAGAAAAACTGATATATAACAAGGAATGGTGAACAAAGTAGTGGTAAATATGTGAGTAAATCTAAATTGACTTTGGTTTTATTAAACAATAACAATAACGACTTGTGAGAAAAAGCAAGGCAACGTGAAAATACACACACCATAGAGTATGAAGTGGGAGGGAGTAATTAAAGTCATAGTGTTCTAAGACCTCTGACTTTTCAGGAGGAACCCAAATTTCTATTTAACATTAGACTTTATTAAGTATGCATATTAATATTTCTAGGGCAAGCCTGAACTAATAGAAATGATTGTATAATATAAAAGGTTTAAATTTTCCCATTAAAAGATAATTTGTCAGAGTGGATTTTTTAAAAATCCAGCTTACACAAAACATATATCAAGCAAAAGGATGTAGAAAGGTTGAAAGCAAGAGAACATAAAAGATTTATTAGACAAACCAAAAGAAAACTGATGGAATAGCTGGGGGAAAAAAAGCTTTAAGGTCAAAACATTACTACAGGTAAACAGAGTCATCACATAATAATTTTTGAAACAGTTCAATTCACCAGGAAGATATGTAATTCTCAACTTGCATGCTCTAATAACATAGTCTCAAAATACACAAAGCAAAAATTGACATAACTCCAAGGTATGATAGACAAATCTGCCATCATAGTGAGAGATTTTAATATGTTTTCCTCTGCAGTTGACTAATTAAGAAGACATGATTAATGAAGATACAAAAGATATGAACACAATTAACAAGCTTGATGTAATGGACACATTAGAACACAAAACCTGCAAAATACACAACTTATTTTTTTCAAGCACACATAGAATATATGTGAAAAATGACCACTTCTGGTCCAGAAAGCATGTCTCAACAAATTTCAAATGATTCAAATACAGACAATGTTCTCTAACCACAAGCTTTAGAATCAATAACAGAAAGACAGCTAGAAAAATCCTTTGTTTGAAATTAAGAAATATTTCTGTATAACTCATGGTTGAAAGATGAAAATATGATGGAAATTAGAAAATATTCAGAACTAAACTATAACAGAAAAACTACATATAAAAGCATGTGAGAATGTAGCCAAAATAGTCCTTAGAGGAAAATTTATAGGCTTAGATGCTTAAGTAAGATTGAAAAATAATAAAAGCATCAAAATTAAGATGCTGGTAAAAGAATAATAGAATAAATCCAAATATAATAGAAGGAAGGAAATAAAGATGAGAGCAAAACTGATGAAATAAAAAATAAATATATTCAAAGAAGTATTAACAAAATGCAAATTGGTTCTTTGAAAAGAATAACAAAATTTGAAATGTCTGGCAATATTGATTAGAAAAAGATAACAAAATTAGAAATTAAAAAGTGAATAAAAATACATAATAAGTGATAGTATCCACAACTTTACAATCAGTAAATTTGAAAACTTAGTAAAATGGACTCAGGAAAAAACCCCAGATAATTTAAATAACTTTTTAGTCATTTAAAGTATTAAATTTATAGTTTAAATTCTTCCAACAAAGGAACATCAGATCCAGATAGTTTTGCTGAAAAGTTCCACCAAACTTTCAAGGAAAAAGTTATTCCAATCTTCCACTAATAACTCCATAGCATAGAAAAAGAGGAAGCACTCTCCAAATCATTTTATGAGGCTAGCAATATCTTGACACAAAAATCTGGCAAAAGTAATACAAAAAAAAAAAGGTCAATCTCACTCACAAAATAGAAGAAAATTACTAAAAAAAATTAGCAAATGAAATATAGGCATGTATAAAAATGGTAACACTAAATGACCAAGTTGGGTGTATCCCAGGAATGCAAGGTTGGTTGGTTGGTTTAACATTAGAAAAATCAACCATTGTAATTCACCCTAAGAAAATAAAGGAGCAAATCATATGACTATATTAATAGATATAGAAAGGTGCTTGATAAAACTCAACATCCATTCACAATAAGAGCTCTTAGCAAACTAGGATTAGAAAGGAACTATAAATTAAAAAAAAAAAAAAAACTTCAGCCAACGTCATACTTAATAGCACAGAAGTAAAAACATTCTATTTAACATCAACAAGAATGCCCACCATCATCGCAATGACTTGACATTATACTGAAGGTCCTAGCCAGAACAGTGAGGCAAGAAAAAGAATAAAGAAAAAGTCTAAGAGCTGGAAAGAAAGAAACAAAACCATCATTCTTTGCCGATGATGATTGTATTATGTAGAAAACCCCAAAGAATTCACAGATAAATTATTATAAGAGAGTTGCTATATACAAAAATCGAGGTATAAAAATTAATGCATTCACCAGCAAGAAACAGGTAGAAAATGAAATTTTAAAAGCAATAAAAAATATAAGATATCTAGGAGTAAATATATAAAGAATTGTACAAGATCAGTAATTGGAAAAAATAAAACACACACGAGTTGACTGGAAGTCATTAAAGAAGCCCTAAGTAATAGAGAGATATATCATACTCATGGACTGGAAGATTCAGTATCACAAAGAAATCAGTTCTTCTCCAATTTATCTGTAGTTTTGGTATAATTAGAATAAAGATTCCAACAGTTTATTCTGCAGATCTTGGCAAGATACTCATAAAATTTATGAGAACAAAGGGCACTTCACAGGAAAGTAAAAACTAAATTGGAAATAAATAGGTGAAAAGATGTAGATAGCATTGCAAAACTACACATAACAACACAGATAAATCTTAGGAACATAACTCTGAGTGAAGTTGATCAAGAATGTATACAACGTGATTACATTTATATGACGTTCAAATGCTGGCTTACTAAACAACATATTTTTAGGGATACACGTTTACATGCTAACTATAAAGAAAAGCAGAATAAGAAGCACATAATGGAGGCAATGGTACCTGAGTGACAGGGAATGGAATGGGGTTGAGGAGGGGCACGCATCACTAGGGTAACTGTGATTCTCTTTCTTAAGCTGGGAGATGGCTACACAGGTGTTTGCTGTATTGATATTCTATCTTATATTTTATACTTATGCCTTTTTTTTTTTGTGAGGAAGATCGGCCCTGAGCTAACATCCGATGCCAATTCTCCTCTTTTTGCTGAGGAAGACGGGCCCTGGGCTAACATCCATGCCCATCTTCCTCCACTTTATATGGGACGCCGCCACAGCATGGCTTGACAAGAAGTGCGTCTGTGCGCGCCCGGGATCTGAACCGGCGAACCCCGGGCTGCCACAGTGGAGTGTGCGCACTTAACCGCTTGTGCCACGGGGCCGGCCCCTTATACATATGCTTTTTATCTACTTGGTATTTAGAAAAAACAATTTTTATGAATGGCCTGCAGACAATCTACCACAACCAAGTTCTGCGTTTGAGACCCCCTCTAGTCCAACTGTCCCCAACCTAGCCCTGACCATTGGACACTCTCCCGCCCCCAAGAGCCTTACCTTGGCAGGGTTGAGGGCTGTGATGATCCACACACAGTGGGCGTTGTTGTCATATTGAATGGGGAAATTGGGGGAGGTGATGATGCCCGAGGGGCCTCGAAGGTGGGCATCACACATGCGGGCTGCAGGGAGGAGATGAAAGACAAGCCTTTTACTTTAGACTAGGTCCAGTTCCCATCCCCACCTCCCATCCCCAGCCCAGAAGAGATTCAAGTCTGTACAGTCCCACCCCAAATGTAACCTTATGCTTATGCTTCCTGTTTCCTTTCCCCATAGTTCTCAGCAGGCTCAAAGGGAAGTCACAGTACCTGGAGCACTGGGGTAGGGACAGGCCCCACATGCCCAGGCCTGCTGCTCTGTAGGCAATGATGAACTCGCATGTTCAGGCTCAGCAAGCGCCCCTACCCTGACTCCACTGTGATCGAACAGCTCAGTGACAAGAGGGTGCAGGCTTGTACCACTCATGTTGACCTAGAGCTAAGCGGGCTCCAGGAACCTATGGGCCTGCTAAGCCGCCCAGCTCTTGCTCTGCTGACCAATCTGTGTTTCCCCATTTGCTCTCAGGCCTCCTGAAGTAGAACCTCAGGATGTCCTTGTCACGGCCACCCCATTCGGTCTCAGAATGTCTGCACCCCAGGACTCTGCCAAGACCCCTAGCTCAGCCCAGTGCCAGGCACCCAGAGGGATTTTAGTGCCAATCAAGTAGTTCCCAATTCCTTCCCCACCCTCAGCACATGCCTGAAACAGGCTTTTGACTGGAAGCATAAAGATTCAAGGTGAATTAGAAGAAGTGCTCTACTCAAGTAGATATAAAGTGTTATCAATCACAGCTTAATCTAATTAAGCTCTTTAAAATAGCTTCTAAACTAATTAGATTAAGTAGTGATTGATAACAGTTAAGGTACTACATTGTACCTAGGTGTTTGCCTTCTTTAAAAACATGTTCTTTAGTTCTAGCCACTTCATTCTTCAATGTTAGCACTCAGCTATTTTAATAAAGAGTTCTATGAGCCTGCTCCCTTACTGCCCACATGGCAATTTATCCTAATTGTAGGCAAAGTGCCTAACAGTAGAGAAACAGTGAGCAAACTCAACAAGCCTAAGTATATAAAATGAAAGTGGTGTCAAACCTGGTTTCCTCTGATGGGACAAAACATCCTAGAGCTCCTGTCTGTGTGTGGACAGCGCCACCATAACCCTTTCTCAGGAAACCCTTCCTGGGAGAGTCCGGAGAGCAGGTTCCATGGCTCCCGGTCATAACGAATCTCTTCTCATCACACGCACTCATTCCTGCACTCACTCATTCCACCGTTTATTGAGTGCCTATTACGGGCCAGGCAGAGCGCGGGGAGAGAAAAATGTCTGAGACACAACCCCTCCTCTCTGGAGCCACCGGCAAGTGGAGGAAATAGATGTGAAACAGTTACAGTCAAGAGGAGCGAGCGTTGTTTGCAAGGTTATTTGCAAGAGGTCGCTGGGTCAGAAGTGTTCCTTCTTTTCTACAAGCTCATCGCCTTCAGCGAGGAAGTTCTTTCTGGTGGCTCACCCCAGTCCTGCACCTGAAGCATCTTCTTCCTCATCCTGAGCTCAAATGTCAGTTGAATCAAGTTTGAACAAAGCCCTAGAGGAACCCTCTCCATTCCCCTCCTGTGCATCTGACTGTTGCTCTAATTCTGTGCTGAGAAAGACTTAGATTCACGGATTGTACTTGATACAACTAGGCCTGAAGGCAGCATACCGTGGAAACAAGAGCACAAGTTATGGGGTTTACCAGCTTAGGGTTTTAAATCTACTTGCTGGTTGTTTAAGCCTGGGTAAGTTAAAAAACCTCTCTGATTCTACTTCCTCATCTGTAAAATGGGGCTAGTGATACCACCTCATAGAGACACAGTGAGGATGAAATTGTATGAGATAACGGATGTGAAGTCTCACCCAGGACCTGGGACATCATCAGTATGCCACAGAGGGGAGCTGGGACTGTCAGATTCCCCATGCCATGTTCATTCCACTTCACTGTGCCAAGATTTCTCTCAGGGCCAAAGATCTTTTTTCTACCTTTCCTGAAGTTTCTTTATATAGGATTTATTTCCCATGCCCACACTTGAGACTGACCACATTACGAAACAAATTAGGATAAAATTATCAAAACCAAAACCGTGATCCCAGCCCACCTTTGCGAACAGGACCTATGGATTCAGAACCCTGGCCCTGTGGGCAATCCTTACGAATCTCTACCAGCACCACCTTCCACCTCTTCTGGAAAGTCAGGTTTTGCTGCCAAAAGCCCTTAGCTTCAGATTCAATTTATCCTGTACTTGTTTCCAAAAATTAGATGATATTTGCAGTCTGTTGAAACATGCTGAAGGTAATTAGAGAGAACAGGTCAAAAAGGCATTTACCACTTTAAGGACTTAGACGGGTTTAATTAAAATATTACAATCTGCAGATGGTTAGCATGGAAGCACCTTAAAATAGGTCCAAAATGGAGCATCAGCTCCTCTTTTCCTCTGCTGTCTGGGTGAGGGCAGGGAGTCTGCAGACAGAGGGACACCCTCCTGAGCAGCCAGCCCCTGAGATCCCGCCAACAGATGGACAGCTCATGGCTGCAACGCACACGGGCTGGCAAAATGGTAGATGTTCAGACAACGTCTGAGTAAGTGAATAAACACGTTTCTGTTTTTCTCTTTGCCTTTTCCCATCAAGTGCTCTGCTGGATAACTTTCAGGGGACTTCTCAGGGACCTTCCAGGCCTAAGCTCTGCAACCACTCCCACTCTTTCTCTGGATATCACTGTACCATGTGACAGGGTCAGTATTCCAGGGGACCATACGTTTGAGGGACACATCTAGACCCACAGCTAGTTCTGGCACCAAAACAACATGGCAACAAAAAGGGAACTGCTGCAGATGCAAGTGCCTGTGGTCCTCTATCTCCTCCCCAAATCTTATTCCCATCTTGTTCCATGTTGCCTTCTCTTGCTTCTCCTACATTTGGCCTCCTTCCTCATCCCTCCCACAGTCTTCTGGAACCACCTCCCTTCCACCAATTCCAAGGCAAACAAACCCTGACTTGTAGCTGCAACATCTTTCAGAACCTCCTGTTCCAAATCCTGCCTTGATTGACACCCGTCTCCCCTCCCCAGGCCCCTGCTTCCTCTGCAGCCCTCTGTAGTGGACAGCTTCCTCCCACCCTCCAGTATTTCCTTCCACAAACATTTGCTGAACCTCTGAAGGAAGTCTTCTGTGACCTTCACGTAGATCTCACTCCACTGACACCAACATTTTCTCTCTACCCATGAGCTCCCCATCTTCTTTTCTATCTTTACCCAACTTAGATCCCATCATCCACCATTATCATCATTTTCTTGCAAACTCACCCAAGTCCTTTGCTCCTTTTTCCTTTAATCAGTTTCCTGGAAGATATCAATTATGGACGAACCTCTCCACCTACATTCTCTAGACCTGCCCCCATAGAGTCAAACTTTGCTGGAGAAAAATCACATGATTACCCACCTCAAAAAAATCCTAGATACTGCCCAGCAACCCTGCCATATAGCTCTATTAAGCTCACTCTCTCACTCTGCTCAAAGTCCTCTTCATGCCTTCTACCTGCCCCTTGGACCTCTCGCCCTGCCCCTCGCTTCCCCTTACTCTCAGTTGACGACCTTGCTTCAGTCTTTGTGGACGAAATAGAGGACATCTGGCAGATACACTCTCTCTCTCATCCCCCCCAACCCGCAATCCTGTCTGCTTCTGTGTTCTTCTTCTTCTTCCCTTTGGTTCCAGCAGAGGGATGGCTCCTTCACCTTTTAGAGGCCAGCCTGTCCTCGTGAGATCTGGTGACCCTGCCCAAGGTCAACCACATCCAGGGCCACATCTGGGACCTGCTCTTCTGGGATCCAGGCGAGTCCAACTGTGAGATCTTAAACTCCATCATCCCATTCCTTCCCCCATCACCTGTGCACCCAGCAGAGAAACTTTGGTCTTGATGCCCCTGCTGCCCTCAATCATAGGCCCCTCCGGCCCTCTGGCTCCCTCTTTTCTCCCCATCTATCTATCCCTCTTGACCCTTCTTTCACTGTGCATTCTGGGCCTCGAGCCCCTGACCAACAGCTCCCTCAGCACTCTCATATCTGCCTTTGACTGATTCTACCATCCTGCTCCTCTATTCCTAATCCTGGGTGCCGGGCAGCTGCCAAGAGAACGGCAGTGCCACCACAGAGTCATGGTTTGTCGTAATTGAGGCTTCGGCCCGAGTCGGTTCTCGCCCTTGTCTTTGTTCGCTTTCCTCGACAATTCCTTACAGAGGCAACTTCAAACACTCGCCACTCTGTTGAGCCGCTGAACCCCAGTAGCTGCTTCCGGCCTTTGTCGTACTTGACCTCTCTGGGGTCTCTGACCTCACTGACCCTTCTCTCTCTGTGGAACTCACATTCCTCGGCTTCAATGACGCCTCTTGGTTCTTCCCCTACCTCTCTGACTGACCTTTCTTGGCTTCCTTCTTGTCTATTAACCCCTTAAAAGTAGTTGTTTAAATGTGGGTAGAGAGTATATTCTGTGCACACTTCCTGCGAATTTTCTGTGAGTTTACAATTAAAACAAAATAAAAGTTACCAAAAATGGGAGAGGGGAGTTGTTCTATGTGGTTCCATCTAGTATATTGACTCTGAAAGATGTCCAGGTGCAATTTTCAAGTAGGATAGAGCCTTTGGAGTCAGGATTTAAATCCCAGCTCAATCGATTAGCTTTGGGCCTTTGGGCAAGTTGGCTGACCACTCCAAGCTTGAGCTAAATATAAAATATGGATATTGCCACTTTCTACAGAAAGAAATCATGGAAAATGCCTACCGCAATGCTTTATACAAGTATAAATAGCTTAATAAGTGGGAGCTTTATCATTAGTACATATATATAGATAAGGGACTCAGGGAGCAATGGGGAATGTATTCTAGCACAGCCTGTGTGCCACCTAGGGAGGATAACTACAGGGGGGAAGATAACTACGGAGGGGAGGGGAAGGGGGAGAGTAGAGGATGGGGAACGAAATAGAACTCTGGACAACATTAGTGTTTACGGGGTAGGCCCAGAAAGCTGATCCAGTGAAGGCCACCAAGAAGGAAGACAGCCCCCTGTAATTTTCACGGCATTTAATTCAGCTGGTTTGTGCAATATTTCCCACATTTCACTCCTATTTTATGAGAATGAGAGAGAAGATGCAGAGCATTTCAGTAATTTGCCGTGTGCCATATGGATTGTTAATAGCAAGGCTTGAACTTGAACTTAGGTCTCTGAGTCCTGAGTCTGGTGTTTTTTTTGTGTGTGTTTTTTTGTTTTTTTTTTAAAGATTTATTTATTTATTTTTCCCCCCAAAGCCCCAGTAGATAGTAGTATGTCATAGCTGCACATCCTTCTAGTTGCTGTATGTGGGACGCAGCCTCAGCATGGCCGGAGAAGAGGTGTGACGGTGCTCGCCCAGGATCCGAACCCGGGCCGCCAGCAGCGGAGCGCACGTACTTAACCGCTAAGCCATGGGGCCGGCCCTGGTGTTTTATTCTAAACAGATATATATAAATATGTGTGTGTATGTGGGTATATACTACATATATAATATTATATTTATACAGCAAATAGTGGGTTTCTCCACAAAGGAAAAAAATAATGCCTTGCTGTTTTCTGTTGATTATCTCCACTGTGAGTCAGTAACTCTAAGTATCTCATCTGGGCTGGTACTTGGTCCCTATCCTCTGTCAACCCCAATTTGTGGTCACAAGAAACCAGGTCTCTCGGTTGTCAATTGGTCCTCATCCCTCTATCAGTGGTTTACAAACAGTGTGCCCTCGAGCCTCAAGGATTGCTCTGAGGTGGCTTAGGGGCTGCTGAGAGTGGGGAGGAGGGGGCAACTCCAACCCCCTGCCCCTCCTTCATGGAGAGAAGTTCCACGTGCATCTCTGATTTACTGGGCTTCTGTGAAAGCTTACTTTAAAAAATTGGGATCCACTTATAAAATAAGTCCAACAGGCCCCATATCACACTACCCTGTCTCTACGTGGGGCTGAATAGAATCAGTACGATGGTGTTTCATGTTGCCCTCCATCTCCTTTGGATGATCAAAATTTTCTAGAGTCGAATGAGAAGCTTATTTCTTCTGGTGGGAGGGAGAGAGAAGAAAGGCCTGTGAATACCTAATTTCAAATTCCAAAATGAAGGCAGAGTCTCGTATTGTTCATTCATTTCAATCACTGATTCATTTAGGTCGTCCTCAAACATTTGTCGAGAACCTATTATTTGCCAGTCCCATGTTTTAGTAGAATTAATTGTGTGGAAAATGAATATTTAAAATCAAATCATATTTTAAATGCATTAGAGGAAAAATAATACCACTACGGATGGTGGCGAATCCTTTTTAGAATGTGATCTTTTGGTAACCTGCTTATTAGTGGAGCTATCCTGGAATGCAGAGTTTTGTCCTTTTTTATTCTCTCTCTCCCCTTTTTTTTTTTTTGTTGAGGAAGATTGGCTCTGAGCTAACATCTGTTGTCAATCCTCTTCTTTTTGCTTGAGGAAGACTGTCGCTGAGCTAGCATGAGGCCAATCTTCCTCTCCTTTATATATGGGATGCCACCACAGCATGGCTTGATGAGTGGTACATAGGTCCGCGCCTGGGATCCGAACCCGCGAACCCTGGGCCGCCGAAGCAGAGTGCAGGAACTTAACCACTATGCCACCAGGCTGGCCCCTGTCCCTTTTTATTCTTAAAGTGGGGTTCACTTAAACTCTCTGGAAAAAAAAAATCACAATTAGAATAGTAATTCTGGCTAATTAAAACAAGAGATTCCAAAACTGCCAAAATGAAAGGACCCTTGAATCTAACATCTATCTCAGCTGTAGGCCTGCAGGGAGGCCCAGGACAGATCAACCAAGTCCAAGCCTGGCACCTTTGCCATCTCTCTTCCTCCCTCACAACGACCCATGGCAGAGGAAGAAGGAGGGCGAGAGGGACAGGAAAGTGAACCCGCGCCCGAGTCCCCTCTCCGCCAGAGTCAGCACTGGTCACTTTCTATAAAATGGCTTGCTTCTATTTCACAATCACTAGCACGGGAGGTTTTGTTTTCCCAGTTCCCAAATGAGGGCCCTGTGGCTGAAAATGATGAAGGAACACGCCCAGGGCCAGAAAGCTAATAGGTGGCAGAGTTGAAATCTAGAGGAAAGTCTGTGTGCTCCCCAAACTGTGCAATTGCAATACGATTGGACCAGACAGTGAGGAAACAGGCTTCTAAAAGAATCTGGGGCCACCTGAGGCTGGGGGTGTGCTCTGAGGCTTGGCGAGCCATACCCCAACAGTGCTCAGCAGTTTAAACTAAACGCGTGTGCACGCAAGCCTCCCAGACACACTGGGACCACTTCCAAATGAGCACTTTCATGTCCACTTCCTCCTCTAGTCCTCGCAGGAGCCATGGAGCAATGTTCTGTAATCACTGCCTTTTAGCAGAAGAAAAGAGATTCAGAGCGATGAAGAGACGGGCCCAAGGACACCCAGCTGAAAGGGGTGATGGCTGGATTTGAACCCAATTCTGCCTGGCTCTGTTTTCTATGATTTTCCCCCGCTTCACAGTGGCAGAGGATAGAATGAGAATGGATGTGAAAAAGCTTAGCCCAATGCTTCGTAACAGTGTGGCAGAGAATTCAGACCCAGTGGGTCAAAATCGCCGGAGCAAAAACATGTCTGGAGGAAAAGATGAGCATATCGCTGACTGTGAACTTTCTTCCGAAACACCGGCCCTTCCCCACCCTGGGCAGATTCAGGTAAAGGACCACCATTACTAAGAGAACAACCTTCCTGCAATGAAAAGGTCTTGAGGAGAGATCAGATCCCACCATCACCTAAAGACATTGTTATTCTTGCTTCTCAAAAGGAATTCTGAAATCATAGATTGGCAAAGGGTCCCTTGGTCCACATACTTGATAATTATATGCTTCTCTACAAAGCTGGAGTGGAAATGGAGTGTTGTGCTGTTCCATTACTCATTCATTCATTCATTCATTCAACACAGGTTACTGAGCACCAACTATGTGCCAGGCTCTATTCTAGGCAGTGAACAAAACAGAAGTCCTTGTCCCACGAGCTTAGGTTCTGCACCGGGGTATTTATTTTCTTGTCTAGTACTCCCCAGTTCATAAAGTGTTCCACTGACCTTCCCATTTACACAAGATGGGTGGAGTAGGTACCATCAGCTAGATTTACAGGGAAGAAAATAGATGATTTGCCAAATCACCCATAACCCACTGATGGCAAAGCTGAGAATTATACTCAAGAATTCTTTTGTTTGATTTTTTAAAAAAACATTAGCTAAGAGGAATCTTTGAAATAATACAGCTAAAATCAGTGGGAACGCAAAGTATATTATGAATTGTGGATCATGGCCACCTCAAAGTTGAGCAAGAATGAATAAATCTAAGGCTTGTTTGAGGGATATTTGCATGCCCCTCTTCCAGATTACATATCAACACATTAAGAAAAGGGAGTGGGTTTCAAGCTCCAACTTATCCCTTCCTCAGTGGAGCAAAGATCTCAGTTCTTTATCCCGGACCCATCTGACTCTACATGAATTTCATCTTGACGTATATGCCTGGAGAGAGGCAAAGAATCTCCTTCGTAAACCAGAAGCATCCAGAATGTAACTTTATAGTGGGCAATGTACTTCTCTTCCAAAGGGGCAACTAATGGCTTTATTTACAAACTCCACAGTGATAGCTTTCTCTTGCACCAAGAGCTCTGAGTCCTGCTCATGTGTGCAAACAATGGAGGAAGAGAGACGCAGAGCGTAGGAAATGAAACGCTGTCTAACGGAGCCCTGCGGGATGAGGCCAGGGGCTTCTCTACCATAGAAGCAGCTGCTGTCCTGTCTCAATGAAGGAATACACTCAGGTCTGATATGTTAAGATTATTTGGGAGATGCGGGCTAGGCCAGCCCCGGCTTGGTCCACATGATACTTGGGAATGTGGGTGGCAGGGCCCTTGAGAACAAGATGCCCAGGTGTCGGGTTGGAAGAATCTTGCAGAGAAACCTTTTCAGACCATGGTCCACATTACTTCTACATGGCTAAGAGCATTCTTTCAGAACTGACAAGTCTGTTTATTGCCAAGCATGGGGAAAGAAACAAGGGCACTGAGTTAGAGAGTTCGAGGTGTATATGTGTTATAATGGAGGGATTCGAGGTGACATTATACGAGGTGACTTCTCTTCCTATCTGGGTGTAGTTGTGACATCTCTGTCCAATGCGCTAGCAGTCTGCTCACATGTGGCTCCCCCATTAGGCTGTAAGGTCCATGCAGGGCAGGGGCCATGTCTCCCTTCCCCACCTCTGGATCTCCTGATCCTAGAATAGGCCTAGATGCAGAGAAAGTGCTGAATAAATGTGTGAATTTAATTAGTAGATGAACGCAGAATCTGAGGCCTGGGGAGCAGCAAGAGTGAGGTGAGCCGTCTGGATGAGAGCCTGGACATCAGGCACCAGGAGCTGGGCTCTGTCCTCCATGCCCAGCCCAGCTTTCTGGCCAGCCTCCCTTTCCTGTGGTGCCCTCACCTCGGCAGACGGGCCTGTGGTCGCTCCAGGCTGCAAACATGTCGCTCACTTTCATACAGGTGATCCTCTTGGACCCCTGCAGGTCATAGCCTTCATTGCAGGTGAACTGGACGCTGGATCCTAACCTGGGAGACAAGGTGTGTCTGTGAGCTGAATCCCTGGGCCTGCCAGGCCCCTCCCCGAGTCCTTCCCCGTTCCACAAAGCAGTACCACGCGAAACTATTTCTCCTCTGGCCTTCCATCTCTGCTCCACTGTTTTATCACTTAAAATCTCCACTGGAAGGAACATCTGCTCTTCATCTTCTTTTCTTGGACCATTTAATGGTTTTAGGATTGAGTTAAAAGGTGACTTTGTGAGCAGAACAGCAATCCTCTGAGATAAGTATCAATTAGGGTAGCTAAGAGTGGGTGGGTGACACCCATAAACTTTAATGAAAGTGGAGGATTCTGGGAAGATGCCTTCACAGTTAGAAACTTTGCAGAATGCACCATCTCAGGGCCCTAGGGTCTCCTAGATTATCATGTGCTGAGCTGCCTGCTGGAACGCCATTGCTGATGATGGCAGTCCTTTGTACCCTAGGTATGGGTTTGAGGAGTAACATTGGCAGTCTACAGCCCTCCCCTCCCCCTTTAGGCATGGGCACTATTCCCAGGCTAGAATCAGGAAAGAATGTCAAAGTTCATAGCTCTTCTCCAGGAAGTGTTCTTGTATCTACACCATTCTCTCCAGTCTACCTCCAGGAAGGCCAGCCCCTGTCTTCCCCCAACCAGGCCATCCCACCCTCCTTGCAATCAGAACGTTCCCACACAGATCTTACCTGAAATCCGAGCCTAGTCTTTTGCCCCTTTCGGGTATGCCAGGGTCTGGACACATATTATGCCCTTGGGACACACCAACCTGAGTTACTACAAAGCAAAAAACAGCACATACAGAGATGGATAATCACAGGAAGGCACCAGCAGGGGCAGTGTCTCAGGGTGGGAGGTAGAGGCAGAGACACAGGGAGGCCCTGCTCCGTTGGGGCTGTGTAGGGTTGCTGGAGTCTATGGGGCTTAAGTTTCCCAAGTGTGCATGGTGGGGAGCTGCTTTTGACAAATTCCTTTGTGAGCAAAGTCCAAGTGAAATTCATCAAGAGCATGTGGGCCCAGAGGCAGGCACCCCAAACCAACAACCACCCCATTCCCTTATCCCACACCAGTGGCCAGAGGTGGACAGTCCACAGCCCCCGGTGACCTCCCCACCTTGTGCTTCTGATCTGCTGATGGCGACTCTAGATGAGATGAGCCCCCCAACCTCAGCGCCAAATGGAGAAATGACTCAAAGGAAGTTAAATAAAAGGTGGATGCGTGATCAGAAACGGTAAAGAATGTAAGAGAAAGCTGCAGTCTGAAGTTCAAAGCAGGGACTTGTGCTCAAACACGGATATTTCTGCTGAGAAACCTCTTCCCACCAGCCACTTCTCAATGCAGAGTCAGCAGTAACCAGAGCACCCCCCCGCCCAACGCCACCGAGCAGAGAGGGAACCTGCGGCGTTTCTGGCAGATGGTGTGACGCTCTCACATTTGTGAACACCGGAGTCCTGTTTAAGAAAACCATGTGTACAGTCGTCCCCACTAAAGGAGAAGCTTGGTCAGGGGGCGGCGGATACACACAAAGTTAGTTTTCTCCTGTCTCCAGTGGAGAGGGTAGAAATCCTCTGATCCCTGCCAGCTCATTGTTCTTGAGATGCTCAGACTCATGAGGCTGGCACCCCCTCACACCTCTGGATTCCTGGCTTTGGGGATAACCAGGAGCTGGGGCCAGGCAGACAGCCTGGCCAGAGGAGTTCCATTCAAGGCCTCACCACTCCCACGATCCCAATAGCAACCTCTAGACGAGGGATGACGGGGAGTCTGAAGCACATTCCCTGAGTTGGCCCATTTCCCTCCCACCCACTCAATGTCACACAATATGAGTAATGTGCGCCATCACTCACTCACCCACTCACTCATTCTTGCACATGGTACACAACAAGCATTAATTGAGCACCTACTGTATGCAAGACCCTATTTTGAATACCATGGGAGATGCCAGTGTCAGACGTCAGATGTGACCACTGTCCTCAAGGAGTTCCCAGTCGAGTGAAGACACGAGCCATGGAAACAAACTGTGGAACCACAATGGGGAGGTGACGAAAGACGCAGCCACAGGGAGGTTCAGAGGCAGGACTGTTTCATATTGCCGAGAGAAGCATGAAAGACTGCCTGGAGGAGGTGGCATTTAACATGGACCTTCTGAGATAGTAGGATCTACACACACGGTAACAGAGGAATGGCATTTCAGGCAGACAGATGGGCCTGAGGAGCGAGGTGGAAACATGGAATCAGAACTGTGAGTTGGCCAGCGTGCCGGAATAGGAGGGAGGGTGACGAGTGACACGGAAGAGTGCAAGGTGAGCTATCAGAGGTCAGACTTTCAAGGGGTTCAAGTCTGATCCTGAAGACGATTGGGAGCCAATGAAAAGTCCCGACTGGAGAAGGGCACGGTGAGATCTGGATTGCTCAGGGGGAGGCCGGTTACTGCGAGACGCGTTAGGAAGTTTTGTGAACATTCAGGTAAAGGACAACAAGACCCTGGAAGTAGGGATGGACACGAGGCAGTGGTAATGGACGTGGCGAAGAAAGAACACCAGGGCTCATGGGAGACAAGGGCCTGGGGAGAAGGAGCAGGGGAGCCAATGGAAGCAGGGCAGTGGGGTGTCCCATTTTAGACTCATTGAGTCTGAAGCTCATTTCTACCTTAGAAACCTGGTATAGACCCTGTTCAAATCTCCAGGAACCCCAGGGTGTGGCTGGCCAAGGGAACCTGGGGCCTTGGACAGACTACATGCTCAAGCCAGACACTGGCTATCCTCTTGGTTGTGTGGCACGGAGCACAAGGCCTTTTGGGTAGCCTCCCTTTCTGCAACATTCCACACTGCCAGGTTACAGCCAGTCACCCCCACTGGACGCCTGTCCCCTACTCCCAGCCCCTTCCTTGCCAAACCTCTACTTCCAAAGCTTTCACCTCCTAAACTTAGCAACATCACCACTCCCACCAGTCCACAACTCTCCAGGCTGAGATAATAAGACGGAAGTGCCGTCTCCAAAAGCAGAGCAAGCCCCTGCTCCTGGAGCCTCAGTGTTTTGCAAGCAATGGGAAGGAAGGAGATAACCGGGACCTCCAGGACTCCCAGGGGGGTGGGAAGGAGAGAAGAGGCTCTGCTCTAAGAAGATGAGGATGTCAGCCCTGAGCTGCACTTGCTGGTTCTTCTGCTGGAAAGCCAGCCTCATCGTGATTCCCTACTGAGGACTTCTCAGCAAAGCATCCACCTTCTTTAGGCCCTGCCTACTCAATCCTGCCCATCGACCACACCCATCCCAAAGTCCCTGCCAACCACCGCGTGGGAACCACACAGCCACCTTGCAGCACATTAAGAACGCATAGCAGTTTCCCGCCTCCTTCTCTTGCCCTCTCATTCAGTACTGACGCTGCCTAGTACGCAGACAGAGCAGAAGGCTGACAGATGTGGATGTGGCTGGACCAGATCCCACGCAACGAAACCACAGCCCCTGACACACGGAGCAAACCCCACTGCCTCCCCTTTAATCAGCCAGCTGGAAATCAGCTCAGCCACTGTCTAGGAAGTTACAAGCCCAGCAGGGAGCCGCTCACACCACAACAGTGCCCTCTTCTCCTGGGAGGACTGAGCAGGCGACGGCAGTCCCATGTGGACCTTCAGGGCTCCCCCAGAAACAAGCAAACTTAAATCCCAGTCAGCAGTTTACTGTCTGAATTATGGAGGCAAGAGGCTTTCCCCCTCTTTCCCTAATTCCACCCTCCCCTGCCCATTCAAAACCGGCCGCTTGTGTTTGTAGCATTAATTTGCTGTTGGCTAGAGAGGGAAGGAAGAGAAGGCCCCGCCCCGCAAGGGCCCTTGTGGGGAGGAAGAAGCCATAATACGCTCAGAAAGGCAATGTCTTCCACCCAAAATGAAGGGAGGCACAGACACGTGGGTGGTCAGAACCGATGGCCGGGGTCCATGGTACCCATGGACCATGTGGTGAAGGCAGTAAGTGGGGTCCAGGAGATGTTAGCATGGTCCACTTCTCCCTTGAAACTCTGGACACTTGTCCACAGGGAATTTGGGTAGAACACAAAGGGCCAGACACTTGAAGACATTTGGTTCCCTGCCTCTGAGGCAGCTCAAGTCACACACCCACCCCTCTCCCAGGAAATCTCAAAACGGAGTACCTTGTGGTAGAGAGATGTACACAGTAGTTTTTCAAAGAGTTTTTGCATTATTTTGTTAGAATAGGGTTTCTTCATCTTTCTGAGGGAATTTTGGGCATCTCTGAGTAGCTAATGAAAACCATGGACCCTTTCCCCCTAAAAATTCACCCACAACATCACATGTCATTTTTTATCGAGTTCATGGACCTCTTGAAATCCTAGGTCAAGAAGGCCCGTCTTAGATCCAACAGCACCCTTGGGAGGAAAAGAGGGTAAAGTTTTGCATCCCCATTCTACAGATGTAAAAACTGAGACATCAGTGCCTGGGCAACATGGTTACCTGAGGACACACTGGGATTCAAACTTGCTCTCTCAAATCTGGGCCATTTCCTGAAAGTTTCCCTGTGTTTCCAGGGCAACCTCTGAAATAAATCGTGCCTGCCTCGGTTCATCTGGTTTCCTGTGGCTAGAGACAGAAAGAGCCCGTGAGGGCCAGGGCCATGGCTCGAGCCTTCTCTGCAGACCCTTGGCCTAACCCTCAGCTTTCCTTGCTCCCTGCTCCTTCCCCTGGTCCCCTAGTCAAGCACAGAAGCAGGGCCTCCTGGCTGCCCTCTGCCGTCCAGCCTCCTCAGGGCAGGATTGCCAGAGACGATGGTCCCCAGAGACATGGAGTGGTGCCCAGTCTCCAGCTGGAGGACTTGAAAGACCAGAGAAAATCCCACACCCAGGCTCGGTTTGGTCAGGGCCTCAGGATCACACTGCCTCTCCCCCAGCCCTGCTCCCTGCCACACAGCACAGAGCTCTGGAGCCACCGACGGCCGCTCTCTCAGCAAGTACTTCTAGCACCTCAGGAGAAGAGAGCCCGTGGAGGTGAGATGAAGGCAGAGGGTCAGGAGGGAGGAGAGAAACAGAGAGAGAAAGAGGGGAGAGCAGAGAGGGGGAGGATGGGGGAGGGAGGGGAAACTGCAGGGAGAGGGAGAGGACGGGAGGAAGAGGAGGAGAAGGTAGACCAGCAGGCCAGACACTCGGGGCCCAAAGATGGCTCCCCACCCTCACCTCCAGGATGAAAACAGAGGGCTTCTCAGGAAAATCTCCTCTGCTTTCAAGTCCAGCCTCTGGGGTTCCCAAACCCCTTCCTGTGCTCCAGCCCCAAAGCCCCTTAGCACAGGCTCCAGTCAGGTGTTTCTGGGGTGACATTCCAGCCCCTTTCCCAGCATTGGATGTCCCCCTTTTAATCTTTCAAACACCAACAGCAGGAACATGTTCCCATAGACGTAATCTTCCCCATGCCCAAGCAGACAGCACCCAGCACCACCCCATCGGCTCGAGAGGCAGGCCCCCTACCATCTCATCTGCTCTTTGCCCAGCCAGGTCCAGGGACCCCGGTGGAGGTGACTAGGCATTCCGCCTCCCCTTCCCATCTTGCCTCGGGAGCTGGACTTGGGGTCCTGCAGCCTCCAAGATCCCAACTGGAGGTTACTGACTCCTAGAGGAGGAGCCAGAAAAAGGACTGTCTTAGCAGGTGGAAGTGATTCAAAAGGAAAAATAAAGAGAGAAATGTAGCAGTAATGACGCCCTGGGCTGTAGTTAGAATGGGAAGTGAGGGAGAAAGAGGAGAAAGGAGGGAAGTGGGAGGAGGAGGCGGCAGAGGACAGGCCCTGGGGCTGCTTACTGGCCATGAAGTCAGCGTGCCCACGCGCAGAACCCCGGGGTGGAGGGAAGCGGGACTGAAGGGACATCACTCTGGCATCGTGTGGCTTCCCCGCGGTTACAGCGCCGGCGGGGCTGACTGCGAGCAAGATGCCCGGCGGGCAGGCAGGCGGGCGGACACTTACACACAGATGTCTTCTGGCTGTTATCTTTGCTAGGCATCAGCTTCACGCCTCGAGACTTCAACTCAATTTGCTTCTTGACTAGAGAGGAGGTAAGAGGGAAAACGGTTAAGTTGTTGTCTGTAACTGGGGGGGGGGAGGTCCTCTAGAATGATCCCCTCTCTTGGCTTGGGACATTCCATGGTGGGTCAAAGCCAGAAGCCCCTCTGGGAAAGGATCTACCAAGGGGAACATTCAAGTGCAGCAGAGTCTCAGACACGGAGAAAATGCTGCTCTCAAGGGTAATCCTCTGGAGGAGGCAGACAAGGTGATGTCCGGGCAAACTTCTAGTGAGCGTCCACAGGAGAAGCCCTGCCGCCAGCCCACCTCCGCAGTTCCGCTCCCCTGCAGATTCAGCCCCGCCCAATTTCTGAACCAGCCCTGACCAGGGGTGCTAGTTTGGACTCTGACCAGGTGTGTTAGATCGGATTATGGCCCCAAATGGTCACCATCCCTGCATCCACATCCTTTGCACTGTGACTTTGTAGTTCTTCCCATTAAAGAGGGGGAGTATATTTCCTCACCCCCTGACTTTGGATTTGACTATTGGAATTTTGAAGGTTTTGACACATCCAAAGGTTTGAAAACTGCCTGCCAGATTAGGCTTGCCCTCTTGTATCTCTGCCATCACTGGGAGAAGACATGGCTGGTCCCAGGAGGATGAGGAACACGTGGAGCAGAGCCAATCAGCCCAGCTGAGCCCAGCTGACCTACTGTGGGCAGGGGAAGCTGAGTTCTGGAGGTCACTGGGGGATGGTGCCTGGCTCAGACGCTGGCCTGATGGATTGAACTGGGTTTTGATCCCACCACGAAGTCCGGTCCACAGCTCATCAGGACTTTGCCAAACAGCACATAAAGGGCATCAGAGCCAGAACTCCACAATTCCAAAAGCCATGCCTCTGAATCCATCTTCCTCCTTTGTGTCTGACTATCCTAGCTCCCCAAAGCATTCTGCTGGCCTCCAAGAGTTTCATCCTGTCTCTGGTTACATGGCTTGGTGGATCTGTCTAGTCCCAGACTCCTGTGCCATCTCCCAGCTGGCCCCTGTTGGGTGACTCAGCCCCACTCAGACTGGTACCCAGCAGTGGTAGCAACAACTGTGACCAGGCACTTCCTCTGTGCCAGGCCCTGGCCTAAGGGCCTCACAAGTTCTTTACTTATATCAGCATCCTTGACTCCTCTCTTTCCCTCACCGCCACACATGACCCATCAGCAAATCCTTCCAAATGTATCCCAAATGCAATGGCCACATCTATCACCCTGCTCCAAGTCTCCCACACTTCTCCCCTTGTTCCCCAAGCTCGCATCTTCCACCCTTGCCTCCATATGGTCTGTTCTCAACACAAGACCAGAGGCATTCTTTTAAAACATAAGTCATATTACATCTCTGCTCAAAACTCTTCAGGGGCAACCCATCTCTTCTAGAGTAAAAGCCAAGTCTTTAAATGGCCTGCACAGACCAATCTGCCCTCCCCATGACTTCTCCGACCCTATCTTCAACCTCAATCCCTCTTCCCCAGCCACAAAGGCCTCCCTGATGTTCCTACAATATGCCAGGCATGTTCCTGCTTCAGCCTGCTAGTTCCCTAGAATGCTCCTCCCCAAATATCTTCATGACTCGCCCCTTTTCTCCTTGAAGCACTTGTGCAAACACCCCTTCCTCATGGAGGCCTTCTCAACCACTCCATCCTTGCCTCCAACCCCAGTTCACGCTACTCCGTTCCCGACTTGATCTCCCGAACTATCCAACATACTCTATCCTTTACTTAGTGATTTTTGTCACTTGCATTGCAATGTCAGCTCCATGAAGGCAGGGGTTTCGTCTGTTTCCTTCATTGCTGTATTCCCAGTGCCTAGGAAAGCACCTAGTACGTCGTGGGCCCTCAATAATCATTTCATTTTGTCCTTTATACATTCAACGACCTTGACTGGTAGTTATTATACCTACTTGATAGATAATAAAATCTGGGTTCAAAGTGGTTTAAGTGATTTGCTATAGGACACACAGCCAGGAAGCAGCTGTGCGCCTGGCTGACCTTAGCATCTTCTCTTATGACCTGCCCCCAAAGCAATCCCAGAGGCACCATTAACCGTCTCCAGCGTCTGCCCCCTCCCCAGCTCAGGTCCTGAAAATTCAGGTACTTGCTCTGCACTGGAGGTAACTTGCCAATCCCAAAACTAAAGCCCATGGCGATCGGGTGTGCAAGAGGGCCATCTCCCAGTCCCCCTGCCACCCCTGCTCTGCCTACATCAAAAAGTTCCCAAGGGCTTGTCTCCTGGCAAGCTGCTGTCTAAGCTGAATGCTTGATAAAATTCAGTTACTACCACAGAGTCACTGCTTCCCAACGTGCTTTTTATAAATGTGCATTACTCTTCATGTGTATCCAGCAGGAAAATTTCCAATGAACACTAACGTGGACCCATTATCAAACAGAGGGATTAGCAGGGAAACATGCATTATTCAAGCCTAGCTAATACAGAGCGGCTGGGAAAAATGCCTCTGACTCCATCATTCCTAAGAGAACAAGAATGGTCCCAGCACTGCAAGACCAGTTCAGGCTCTTCTCCCTGATGCCCCAGCACTGGAGCAGGGCTGGGAAGGGGCGTCTCTGTGACCCAGGGTGGCCCATTTGAAGTCAGGTCTGTGGAGATGGCTCAGGACACCTGGCCAAGAGGAGGAGGTGAGTCAGAGTCTTCCCAATCCCACTGTTTCAGGTTGTAGTGTCCACAGAGGAAGGGGGATGAGGAAGGGGGCCAGTGTGCCACGGATGCTTGGGTTTTCCTTGTAGCTGCTGAGGGGGGCTGTGAGATGCGGGTGGACATGAGGGCGTGGCTAAGAGGGAACCCTCTTCTTCTCTTCTCGAGATTACACCAAGGAAAAGGCTGCTGCTCCTCTCCTCTCTCAAGGCCCCAGAAGGAATGCTTCCAATTTCTGGGTCCATCCTCTCTACTCAGTCCTTCCCAAGAAGGACTGTCAAACTTGACAGATCAGTGCAGAGTATTCATTGGGCCACTTTAGTAGGGGATGACGTCATCATGCCTCCCAAGCAGGAACTACCTTCTGTTCTTCCTCTTTTGCTTCCTGCTACTTATCACAGGGTGGAGTTTGTTAAGGTGATAAGAAGAACTGAATGAAAAAGGAACCTGAAAGCTACAGGGGGCTCCTTCATTTACATATAAACTGTGACCAACCGTTTACTCCTGGAAGCTGGGTCCCAGAGGTTGTGTCACCCATGTTGCCTGTGGGCACCACACATTCGCCTGGGGAATGCGGGGGCCACAGCTCTATGGGCAGGGGTTCCTCCTACCAACAACACAATCTCTAAAAGATGCACGTCCAGCTGGCCCAGGCCCAGGCTCTGGGAAGGTAGAGCCTAGAGTGGGCCCATACCATCACAGGGGCTGATGAGTGGGTCAGGAAAATGTCCTTGGCTGAGGGGTAAGCTCTTGGCAAGACCCACATCAACAGGAAAGTTAGCATCAAGAAACCACCTCCCTATGCTGAGGCCTCAGTTTTTGAGCAATCCCAGGGAAGTGGTCACACCATGAAATCATATATAGCTAATTTTTCTTTCAAACAATCTGACCAAGTGGGTGGTGAGTGATCACGGAATATGGAACACCATGTGAAATTAGCCACAAAATGAGCTCATTGAAGAACTAGTTTGACAGACCAGAGCAGACCAGTGTACAAAGAGTCAGGGAACAAGGGCACTTCCCTCTCCAAATCTCCACAGGGCACTACTGAAGGACCCAATCAGAAATGAAGGACAAAACAGTAAGGACCTGGAGAATTTCTGGGAGGTATCTGTTCATGTTGTTTGCACAGTCACTCATTTCTGGAGCACCCACTAGCGCAGTGCCAATACTACAGTGACGCATTGGTCTCTTACAGGAGGATTCTGTAACCATTAATGCAGTGGAGATAAAATGGAGCCTGGGGCTAGCTCCATGGTTCTGGCTACACTTGAATGCACACCTCCTGATGCACATATGTGTGTGCACATATCCACGTGTACATACATATTCCTGTCTACAAGTACATCCACAAGAACACATTTGTGCACTTGTGTGCACATGGCTACAAATACTCACATACAAAATATAATTCACACTTATACATGCCTTTGCACTGTATATGAACAAAGTCAAGACTCCTAAGAGAAGACTGCTGGCTTTAAGTGGCTGATGGAAATCTTACTAGGTACATTCGTCTCCTCCGAATGATAATGACTGTAGGAGACTGCCAGGCTGCTCCATTCCTCCTTTATATTCTGGTTAATTACAAGACATTTCCCCGCTGTTGTAAAGGTTAGCGGGACACATGGTATACATTAGCTGGAAGAATCTGGGAATACAAATGCCTCTCTAGTCTGCAGCTTGAGTTATTGGGCTGAGTTAGCAGGAGACAAGGACCTGCTACTGGAGAAGAGAAAAGAGGGAGGCCTAACTTGTCTCCAAGGCTCTGGGAATCATGAAGTGGGTGGAACCGGCAACTTCTTCTCATCCCAGTGGATTCAGACTTCGCTCCATAAGGGTGAGCTCCTGCACTAACCCTGACCCCTCCCCTTTCCCACCACTTAGCTGCCCTGCTGGCTGGACCATCTCTTCATCTCCCCCTACACCCACTCCTTCACCAAATCCAGTTCATTCAACCTTAGAAAAATTTTCCAATGTGTAGCCTTCTTTCAATGTTCAAAGCCACTCCTGCCCTACACTCATCCTTTTTCGCTTGGATTTTGTTCACTGATTCACTCTCTCTATCCCATCTTAAAAAATGTTGCAGGCAGTGATCTTTTAAAAACTGAAATCTGATCTCCCCTTTGACGGCTTGTTGGGTGTGCATCCTACACCCTGCCCCTCCCTTGTCGCTGAGGGCCTGCCTTGCCACCTGGCCTCCAGCCCTGTAGAAATGCTTTCATTACGCACAGACCTTTGCTAGACAAAGCCGTGTCTAGCACACTGGCTCCTCATCTCACTCAGATTTATGCCAAAAATGTAAAATTCGGTGCAGATGCCTAAGATTTCATGCTTCAAGGTACAGAGCTTCTAGCAGATGCTGAAGCCCTCACTATGGAGAAGAATAGTGATTATGGAATAGAGCTGGGGGAGCTTCAAAGTACCAAAAGATGAGGTGTCTGCGGCCAGGTCAATTGACTTGAAGGATAAACATAAAACTATCACGCCAGACTTGATCAAGATGTTGCCAGCACAAATGAAGAGGCTGGGGTGGCACCACCTCTGCTACTGCACTGGCATGCTCGATGGCCGTGGAAGGTTTCAAGAAGATTCGCAAAGTTATTAATCCAGTGGAAATGAGGAAAGGTGTGATGTCGCATGTGGACACTGTAACTGCTGAACTTAGGAAGCAGACTAAACCTGTGATAACCCCTGAAGACATTGCTCCGTTTGCCACAATTTCTGCAAAATGGAGACAGAGAAATCAGCAACATCATTTCTGATATAATCACAAAGGTTGGAAGCATGTCCTCGCAATACAAGGCAGAAAAACACTGAATGATGAATTAGGAAATGAAGACATAGAATTTGACTAAGATTATATATCTCTCTTCTTGAATTATATATCAAAAGTTCAGAAATGGGAATTCCAGGATACTTATAATTTCCAGTGTCCAGTTCATTGTACCCACTCTTGAAATTGCCAATGTCCAGTGAAAGCCTTTGGTTGTAATTGCTGAAGATGCTCTCAGTATACTCATTTTGAACAGGATACAAGTTGGCTTTCAGTTTATAGCAGTCCAAGCCCCAGGTTTTGGTGTCACGGAAAGAACCAACAAAACTGTTGCTACTGCTGGGGCGGTGTTTGGAAAAGAGAGCTGGACTCTAAATCTTTAAGATGTTTCACTTCAGGACTTAGGAAAAGTTGGAGCGCTTACTGTGACCAGAGATGATGCCATTCTTGCAAGGAAAAGGTGGCAAGATTCAAATTGAGAAAGATATTCAACAAATCATTGAGCAGTTAGAATGTTACCACGAGTGACCATGAAAAAGAAAAACTAAATGAACATCTGCTGAAACTGCAGATGGAGTGGCCATGCTGAAGATTGCTGGGACAAGCGATGTGGAAGAGAATGAAAAGAAATAGTCACAGATGTGTCGAATGCTACAAGAGCTGGTCCTGAAAAAGACTTCTTCTGGGTGCTTTGCTTTGGTGCATTCCAGGCTTGGAATCACTGCTCCAGAGAATGAAGAGCCAAAAATTGGTATAGAAGTAATTAAAAGACGCTCAAAATTCCGGCAATGACCATTGCTAAGAATGCAGTTGTTGAAGGATGACTGACAGTTGAGAAATGTATGCAAAGTTCCTCAGAAGCTGGTGATGCAACATGCTGGGTGATTTTTTGAACATGGAGGAAGAGGGAATCATCAACCCAACTTGGGTTGCAAGAAGTGCTCTGTTGGATGCTGCTGCCACGGCTTTTCGGTTAACCACAGCAAACCTCATAGCCACTGGAATTCCTAAAGAAGAGAAGAACCTTGGCTTGGTAGTCGGGAGGCAGTGTGGGGGGCGGCATGCTCTAATTCCTAGAATAGTGCTTTGCTATTATGAATGGACTGTGCGGTGGTCTTCATGAACAACTTCCAAGAAGTCAGCTGGAGAAAACAACTGGAGGAAAGATGTTTAAGGGAGTCCCTAAGAGCCATCAGTTATGGTTTCAGTTGCCTTTGCAATGCTTCTCTCTCTGTGGAACTCCCTTTCTCCTTGTCTCTGCTTGGCTACCTCTTGTTGTTCAAGGCCTCACTCAAGGTTACCTCCTCTCTCTGGCTGTCTATGCATCTCCGGGAGAAGTCATCACCGCCTCAAGGCTTCATTCGGACTGTGTTGAAACCCTTATTACACTACCACACCATGTCTGTTCTCCTAGCTATTTGCCCTATGAGCTCCTACACCTGCATCCTGTGAATGACACAGTCAGGCACATATAAGGTTCCCAATGACAATATGATGATGGAGTGCATGAAAGACCAACTGTTAGAAGGATATGTGCTTTGAATTCATTTCCTGGCAAAAGGAATGGGTTACACTTGAAACCTGTGCTCACTCTTGATTGAACTCAGAAGCTTGGCTTTGCAGGCACCTGGCCCTGGGCTCCTGAGCCCGGTAGCAATAACCCTGCAATTGTGCTGAGGCCCCTAGAGGCCCCGAACCTGGAAATGACAGGACAGAAGGGTCAGAGCTTGGACCACCGATGCCTGGGGCACATTCACTCTGGTCCAACACTGTGGATCAGTCACAACCAACAACACGATGTGTTCTTGTGGAAAACAGAAGCTTCAGCTTGTTACTCTGAAAAGCCGCAAGCATCTTGGTAAATGCAAACTGTTTTCAAAGGGAAGAGTTTATTCTGCAGACAATTGAGATTCAGCGCAGGACTTCCAGAAAGCAGAGGAGCCAATGGCTTTCACTGTGGAATATCTTCCATATCCCGGTCACCAGAGTTGACTTGACAAGAGACAGCAGGGCCAGGCTAGGATTTGGCTGAAGGGAGGGACAGGCACTAGATGAGGATCATCAGGTCAGAGTGGCAGGCAAAGGGAACACATCTAAGGAGGAGCCGGAGCCGCCAGCTCACTCTCACTGCACACGGGTTTCCTCATATGACAGAGTCAAGGTCGTTGGTGGGGTACGAGGCTTCAAGGTTCCATTTCCTGAGCAACTGCCAGGTGCCGGATATTTTACCAGAATATCCTTTAATTTCCAGTAGCTCTGTGGGGTTAACATTCTTCCCTCTCTACAGAAAAAGAGGGAGGTAGTGAAGGGTGCCATCCTCCCTGCCAGGGAGGCCCCTCACCAGTTGTGATCATTGGCCACTGAGGGCATTTAAGAAAGGCTCTTCTCACTGTCATTCCTTGTAGGCTTGAAAAGAACCAAACAAGCAATTAACACTCCGAGAAGGACTGGAAATATTTTTTCCTGGGGGCACAAGGATTGATCACACAACCTCAATGGTCTTCCAGAACTGGAAGGAATCTTAAGTAACCTCAAGTCCTGTGGTTGCCAAACACTTTAGGTACAGGAACCTATCACTTTTACACTCTTAGGTAAATGCCCACTACACAAAACAGATCAGAGAAACTGCTCTGGTTGTGGAAGCCTGAGTCCCACCCGCTCAGCCCTTATCAAGGCAGCTGCTGGGAGAACCCGTTGGCCTCCAAGGAACACACTTTGAAAACCCCTCTTTTGGGCCCTGCTTTCACGTTATACTCATGGGGAGGACTCCTGCCCTGAGAGGGGATGGGTGGCCTCTGCCTCCACTTTGCCTTGAACCTTTAACATCTCTATCTTTAGCCCAGACCCTTCTCTGAGCCACAGACCAACAGAATAGCCAACTACCTCCTAGATAGTCCCCCAACCCCTGATACTCCACTACATGCTAGAATCAGTGTCCCAAACAAAATCCATCCCCCGTCTGCCTCTGCTCGAGACCACCTTGGTTAATAACATCATTGTTTTTACCCACTTACTCCGCTTAGAAACCTAAGATCCAGCCCTGACTCCTTCGTCTCCTTTCCCCCCATCCCATCTCACTCTCAGATCTAACTAGTCATGAGACCAGCGTGGTTTACCATGGAAAGATCTCTTCTGATCTGTCTCCTTTCCATCTCCACTGCTTCTGCCTAAACTCTGGATCTCGTCATCTTCTAATTCTCAAAGACTCTTATCTGTCTCCCCATTTTCATTCTAGAGCAGTCAAAGACATTTCTAAAATAAAAATGTGATCACAGAGATGTGATCATCCCCTCTTGTTAAAAATTTCTGATCACTTTTCATCACCCATGGGATCAAGCCCCCTTCACTGCAGCTTTTCACAATGTGACCCCTACCTTACTTCCTGGCCTCAGGACTCGCTGCCCCTCCCTGCTCACCCTTGCACTAGACTGCAGATTTTGCTTTATGTTGGCAAATGTTTCTATAAAAGGCCTGGGAGTAAATATATTAGGCTGTTGGTTATCAGTTATCTCAGTTGTAAACTGCTCAGTTCTGCCCTGGTAGCGCTAAAGCCGCCACAGACAATTTGTAAACGAATGACCACAGCTGTGTTCCTATAAACATTTATTTATGGACAACGAAATTTGAATTTCATACAATTTTCATGTGTTATGAAATATTCTTCTTTTGACTTTTTTCTTCAACTGTTTAAAAATGTTAAACCCATTCTGAACTCAAGGATCACACAAAAACAGACTGAGAATTGGATCTGGCCAGCAGGCTGCAGTTTGCCCACCTGAGCTCTGGACACGTAGGAATTGTGGTTGCTAAGACTGGGTGCTCTCATGTCTTCTCGTCTTTGCTCTACCCAGAAGGCTCCTTCCTATTGTCTGTCTGGCATGTTTTTGAGACCCACATTGAAGTCACTGCCACGTTTTTTGGCTTTCCTTAAGTGCCTCCAGCAAAACTAATCACCCTTTTATCTCCAGTCCTAGAAGCCTTCATCAGGCCTCAATTACAGCTCTCACCATGCCATCCAGAAGTTATAGATTTATGTCTGTTCCTCTCAACATGTTCTCCTTGAGAGCAGAGATGGGCCTAGTTGTCGTGTTCATCTTTCCATGCCGTCACATAGCAGTGTCACACAGAACATGTGTTTTAAATTAAATACAGTTGCCCACCTTCCAACAGCCAGCTAGAGGCAGAGCCAGACAAGAACTCAGATCCCGATACCGAGTGGTACTAGTTAAAATTGTGTCTGGCCATGAACACCCCTACATTCTGACCAGACTGAGACGAGAAAGGAATGTGCTGTGTTCAAGCTTATTTATTTATTTATATTTTGTGTCTCTGGGACAAAATTTCCACCGACACAACTAGGAGTTGGTAATTATTAGCTCTGAAGTGCCATAAATCGCTTGAGACTGCCATGCTGTAAAGCTGAGAGTGGGGGGAAAGTGATCCTGCGCTGAGGCTCTCCCAGATCCATTCTTTAAACCTCTCTGTCCCCCTCTGTGCCCCAGAGGCTGACCTCTGTGGATGGCTGGAGAAAGGGAGCCCGTTGGTAAAGCCCGTCAGCCTCCCAGGGCACAGAGCAGGGACTCTGTTCCCTTGTTCCTGGTTTCCTGTTGGGTTGGCCCATGGAAGGCACAGCAGATGTGAGGGGCTGAGAAGGCAGAGATCTGGTTACAGATTCCCGGGCCCCTCCTCCTGCGCTGGTTACAGACTCCCGGGCCCCTCCTCCTGCGCTGGTTACAGACTCCCGGGCCCCTCGTCCTGCGCTGGTTACAGACTCCCGGGCCCCTCGTCCTGCGCTGGTTACAGACTCCCGGGCCCCTCGTCCTGCGCTGGTTACAGACTCCCGGGCCCCTCGTCCTGCGCTGGTTACAGACTCCCGGGCCCCTCGTCCTGCGCTGGTTACAGACTCCCGGGCCCCTCGTCCTGCGCTGGTTACAGACTCCCGGGCCCCTCGTCCTGCGCTGGTTACAGACTCCCGGGCCCCTCGTCCTGCGCTGGTTACAGACTCCCGGGCCCCTCGTCCTGCGCTGGTTACAGACTCCCGGGCCCCTCGTCCTGCGCTGGTTACAGACTCCCGGGCCCCTCGTCCTGCGCTGGTTACAGACTCCCGGGCCCCTCGTCCTGCGCTGGTTACAGACTCCCGGGCCCCTCGTCCTGCGCTGGTTACAGACTCCCGGGCCCCTCGTCCTGCGCTGGTTACAGACTCCCGGGCCCCTCGTCCTGCGCTGGTTACAGACTCCCGGGCCCCTCGTCCTGCGCTGGTTACAGACTCCCGGGCCCCTCGTCCTGCGCTGGTTACAGACTCCCGGGCCCCTCGTCCTGCGCTGGTTACAGACTCCCGGGCCCCTCGTCCTGCGCTGGTTACAGACTCCCGGGCCCCTCGTCCTGCGCTGGTTACAGACTCCCGGGCCCCTCGTCCTGCGCTGGTTACAGACTCCCGGGCCCCTCGTCCTGCGCTGGTTACAGACTCCCGGGCCCCTCGTCCTGCGCTGGTTACAGACTCCCGGGCCCCTCGTCCTGCGCTGGTTACAGACTCCCGGGCCCCTCGTCCTGCGCTGGTTACAGACTCCCGGGCCCCTCGTCCTGCGCTGGTTACAGACTCCCGGGCCCCTCGTCCTGCGCTGGTTACAGACTCCCGGGCCCCTCGTCCTGCGCTGGTTACAGACTCCCGGGCCCCTCGTCCTGCGCTGGTTACAGACTCCCGGGCCCCTCGTCCTGCGCTGGTTACAGACTCCCGGGCCCCTCGTCCTGCGCTGGTTACAGACTCCCGGGCCCCTCGTCCTGCGCTGGTTACAGACTCCCGGGCCCCTCGTCCTGCGCTGGTTACAGACTCCCGGGCCCCTCGTCCTGCGCTGGTTACAGACTCCCGGGCCCCTCGTCCTGCGCTGGTTACAGACTCCCGGGCCCCTCGTCCTGCGCTGGTTACAGACTCCCGGGCCCCTCGTCCTGCGCTGGTTACAGACTCCCGGGCCCCTCGTCCTGCGCTGGTTACAGACTCCCGGGCCCCTCGTCCTGCGCTGGTTACAGACTCCCGGGCCCCTCGTCCTGCGCTGGTTACAGACTCCCGGGCCCCTCGTCCTGCGCTGGTTACAGACTCCCGGGCCCCTCGTCCTGCGCTGGTTACAGACTCCCGGGCCCCTCGTCCTGCGCTGGTTACAGACTCCCGGGCCCCTCGTCCTGCGCTGGTTACAGACTCCCGGGCCCCTCGTCCTGCGCTGGTTACAGACTCCCGGGCCCCTCGTCCTGCGCTGGTTACAGACTCCCGGGCCCCTCGTCCTGCGCTGGTTACAGACTCCCGGGCCCCTCGTCCTGCGCTGGTTACAGACTCCCGGGCCCCTCGTCCTGCGCTGGTTACAGACTCCCGGGCCCCTCGTCCTGCGCTGGTTACAGACTCCCGGGCCCCTCGTCCTGCGCTGGTTACAGACTCCCGGGCCCCTCGTCCTGCGCTGGTTACAGACTCCCGGGCCCCTCGTCCTGCGCTGGTTACAGACTCCCGGGCCCCTCGTCCTGCGCTGGTTACAGACTCCCGGGCCCCTCGTCCTGCGCTGGTTACAGACTCCCGGGCCCCTCGTCCTGCGCTGGTTACAGACTCCCGGGCCCCTCGTCCTGCGCTGGTTACAGACTCCCGGGCCCCTCCTCCTGCGCTGGTTACAGACTCCCGGGCCCCTCGTCCTGCGCTGGTTACAGACTCCCGGGCCCCTCGTCCTGCGCTGGTTACAGACTCCCGGGCCCCTCGTCCTCGCTGTGCGTCGGCAGTGCGCGGGCTCCTCAGTCCCACCAAGCAGTCGTTTTCAATGGCTCCAGCTCTGGCTGCTCCCTCCCGTGGCCCTTCCCCTGGCAGTGAAGGCCTCCCTGCTGTTTAGCCCCCGGGCGCCTCATCATCCCTATGGGCTCCTTTAATCCCACCCTTAATCGGTCCCTTCGCTAAAACCTGTCTCTGCCGCTCTTTTGGGCCGAATTTGCGAGCAGCAAAACCTAGACTGCTCTTTAGTGCTTCCACAGTTTTCATTCCTTTAGAGCAATGGTTCTCAGTCGGGGGTGATTTTGCACGCAGGGCACACTTGGCAGTATCTGGAGAGTTTTGGGATGTCATGACTGTGCGTGTGGAGGTGCTACTGGCGTCTGTGGGTAGAGGCCAGGGATGTTGCTAAACACCCTGCAATGCACAGGACCGCCCCCACGACTAATAATTATCCAGGCCACAATGGCAACAGTGCTGAGGTTGAGAAATCCTGCTTGGCAGAGTTACCAGTTGAGTGTCTAAGTGGTATTGTAGACCCTTGCACCACGTACCCTCAGTCTGGAAAACACTAGAAAAAGAAGGTCCACGGGAGAATCACTGTGTGTGTTAAACCTGGCTCCGACACACTATTGATGATACTTGAGCCAGCTACGTAGGCTCTTCGCACTGTCGTTCCTCATCTGTAAAATGGGGCTCATAGCAGTACCCCCTTCACACAGCTGCTGTTAGGATAGAAGGAAGGAGTAGATGCCAAGGGCTTGACACCTAGAGGGCCCTCCTTGAACACTGGCACACCCACGTGCACACTGTGTTCTGGGCTGTGTGGAGGGAGATGGAGAGGCGGTAAGACAGGGCCTGCTTCTGAGAAGCTCACAACTAAAACAGTTCTTCCACTTGTGGGCTGTTCCCTGCTACAGACTTGCGAAATTAATTCAGAGCTCACACCTAACATTACAAATTGGAAAAGAAATTTTCAGGGTGCATTGCACTTGGTAAGAGTAAATAGCAGTGGGTGACCTTTTCCTTTTAGTCCTACAGATATGTGCATACTGGGCTGGGCTGGAAAATGTATTTTTTTTCATTTACCGGGGGGTGAGATTAACAAAACAAAGTTTAAAAGTGCCCAGTCAAATAGGAAAGGTGAGATACCTGAAGCACCATAAAGGAAGGCTCTGGGATTTTGCTGGAAACTCACACAGGCCTGTGAATGAATTCAAGCTTCACCACTTACAGGCTGTTGATCTGTGTGAGCTGGGCTAGTTACGCCACCTCTTTGAGCCTCAGCTTTCTCAGCTGAAAAATGGGAATTAAAAACACGTTGGCCACTGCTGTGGGGTACAGAGCCTGGTACGCGGCCTGGCGCACAGTAGGTGTGCAATCAATGTGTGCTCCTGACCTTCTAGAGACTGCCTGGTCTGGGTTCTCATTGCCCACTGTCTGGCCTCAAACCGTAACCTATGACAGTCACAAATGGGCCCTCAGTAACTTGAACAATTAGAAACACCCGGCACCTGTTTAATCACATGGAATGACAGCATTCGTCTCACCTTCTCTATTTTGGAAAACACAACGGAAAGATCCGGACATATGCTTCACTCCCACAAAGGCCCAGCCTCCGCGGAGGAGAACTGTCTCCAGGAAAGCTCTGGGAGCCAGGCTCTGTGAAGCTCCTCAGACCAGGTTGGTTTCCTATTTGTTTTTTAAATATTTCAGAAGTGTCCTGCTCCCCAAGGCTAAGGAAATGAGGCTGTTCATAAAAGATTCAGATTTTAAAGGTAATGTTTCTGCTTCCAGTGCTGCTTTTATCCCACTTTCCAGGTGGAAAGCCAGCCCCAGGGGTCTCATAACGAGGGGCTCCACTCCGCCCATGCCACCTCTGGGGTGGGCAGTGTGCTGCGCTGTCACGGGCCTCGGGGCCTCAGGGATCTCCTCCTCTCAGAACCCACACCCCTCCTCAGCACCCGGTCGGCAGCCAGGCAGGAACTACAGTCCACCTTCTACTCCTCTATCAGGCCCCCGTCGTGGTCACTCCCGACATGCCGATGCACCTCACCCGCTCACTTACGACATAAGCCCACTCCTCTATTTACTCCCCGGGGGCCCATACAGGCCCTTATGCTTAATAGGTGAGTAATACGAGCTCACTGTCAAATCAATTAGAACCAGCACCAATCTGTAACTGGTGATAGTTAAAGCTTAATGAGCAAGTTATGAAGCTAACCCTCGGTGTTTATAAATTGTGTGTATTTCGAATAAACTCCAGGTTGAAAAGGAGTGTCGTCATCTACTTCCATCCACTGGATTCCCGGATCTCCTCCAGTGTGCAGAGCTCCCTGCTTTGGGGTTGACATGTTCCTTTTTATAGGCGGCTCTGGGGGTTAGGAAACCCCTCACGATTGGAGCAGAAATCTGCTTACCTGCCACTTCCACCCGCCGTTCCTGGTCTGATCTCTGGCCGCGAGAGCTCTTCAGATGCCAGCGCCTAAGCTACAGTGCTCCCTAACGTCATTTTGTCTGTCTTGGTAATACGTTTGCCTCCTATGTGAAATGAAAGACTGGAAATGTGGGCTGCTCTCCCACTTTATACCGGCGTAGGCTCCACTCTGGGGCGTAAGAGGGTGGGCTCTGGATTCAAAAGGCAGCGTGCAGATGGCCTTGGGAAACTGGCTTAATTTCTCTGGGCCAGGTTCCTTGTCCCTAAGATGGGGATGGTGACAGTATTTACCTCGCAGGGTAATGATGAGGATTAAATGAGATGATGCTTATCAAGTGCCCAGCACAGTCCCTGGCTCTTAGAAGGCACTCGGTGTTAACCACTATAATTAACCTGGCCTGGAGGGGGGCAGCCTGGCTAGACAATTTGAGAAGTGTCACTCCCGGGGGCCACAGACCACAGTGGCAGATGGGGGAGGCAGTTGTGCAGACCTCTGGGTCTGCAAATAGGAAGAGGACAACGGAGGCAAGGACGCCTTGAAGCCACACTGGACCCAGTTTGGAGACAGGATGAGCCCCCCAGGCGTCATCTCTGCTGCCCACCGAGGAAGCATGGCGGTCCGGCCCCGCCTACCTTGGTACTGGGCGCTGAAGCCGCGCTGTCGGTGGTTGCCGTCCGACGTGAAGTGCAGCCGCAGCCAGTTCTTGCTGCTGATGACGGGCGCTGGGAGGCTGGCTCCGGTGAACCTGCGGGGAGAGGAAGCAGGCGGGGTTGGGACAGGGGCACAGGCATCCAGGGGTCTCCCCACTTCCCAGGCGTGCTAGGGCCTCAGCCCAGGCCCGGAGCAGGAAGGCAGGGCTGTGCCCCCCCAGCCATCCTTCCGTAGCCGGGGGCCTCAGCACGTTGAGGTGGCTCCTCCAGGGGCTCTTCCCACTGCTGGGTTTCCCTGAGATGCCGAGAGGAGGGGCGGGTCCTTCAGGCCTGGAGCAGAGGTCCAGCACCCCCAGCAGAGGTTTATCTCAGCCCTCCCAGCAGAGGCCCACCCTCCCCCAGCAGATGTCCATCCCCCCACCAGCAACAGAGACCCAGATCTCCCAGCAAAGTCCAGCCACCATGTAGAGGACCAGCCTCCTGCCCAGCAGAGGTTTAGGCCCCACTCCCATGCAGAGGTTCAGCTATCCCAGCAACCCCTCAGGCCCGCCAGGGAGTCCGGAGAAAGGGCTTGGGTGCCATTACAGGCAGTGCGGCCCTTCACAGGTGTGAGAGCCCATTTTTGGGTCACTCACTAGCCTCTGGGTCTCTGGTACCCACCCCTCCACTCCCCGCCCCTGCAGCCTCCACAAGAGCCCTCCCCGCTGCTGGGCTCGGCCCTCTTCCCTTAGACCACCCTCCTCTGGGTTCCAGCCAGTCCAGCTCACTGGGTGGGGCACCAGGATATCTCCCCCTGTCACTGGTCACCGCCCCAGCCTCTTGACCAGCTGCTGTCCTGAGCCAACTTCCAGGTCAATCAGCTTTCCTCCTAGGGTTACTCAGAGCACAAGAACCTTCAGCCGCTCCCCAGTGCCCCCACAAGACTGGTCTTCTGAGCTTTCCACCCCGTCCCCTGCTTGGACGGGCCTCTGCTCAGCACTGGCCCTCTCCCCCAACTCCGGCTAGCCCTCGATGCCCCCCTCTCTCTGCTTATTCCCCTGCTCCCCAGGAATCCCTCCGTCTTCTCCCCTCTACCCACAGCTCCTAGCTGGCCCAATGCTCGGTCTTCCTTCTTCCTCCTGCATCTGAATCAGGTACAAAACCTGCTGGCTCCATCACTCCTCGCTCCTGTCTGCTCCCACACACCCGGACACCCTACTTACATCTCTGTGCTTCCTCCTTCTCCATGTCTTTGCCTTTTCTGTCTGGAATATACCCACCTGTAACCCCTTTTCCTGCCTGACCCATGCCAGCTGAGACAACTTCGGGACGCCCTCGAATATCACATCCCCAGGAAAGCCTTTCCCGCTCTCCTTGGCCTGAAGCCACACAGATTTGGGTTCAGATCCAGGCTTCACTGCTTACTACCAGTGTGTCCTAGGACCAGTTACTTCACCTTTCTGAGAATGAGAATAATAATACCAGCCTGAAGAGTTTGTGGAATAAATGAGAGAGCTTCTGGACAAAGAACCTAGCCCAGTACCTGACACACTAGAGCTCCATAAATATAATTTTCCCTTCCCCTCCTCTGGATGTCACAGCATTTTATTCAAAGTGTAATTCATTTATCTGGTGTGTGTCTCCCTAGGATAACTCCTCAAAGAGGGCAGTGTAGCCTGGTGGTGAAGAAGCCCAGGCTCTAGAGGGATCGGCTGTTATCTTATGAAAATTACTCAAGCTCTCTGTGACTTGATCTATAAAATGGGGATAATAACAACCCCTCCCTCAGAGGGTGGCAAGGATTCAATGAGATAATACACAAAGAAGACTTTAGCCCGGTCCCTGGCAATAGAGAGCTCTTGGTAAAAGGCAGCTACTGTTTTGTTCGTCATCATTTTTATTCCTCATCTTTGTACCAAGCACCGAACACAACGCTTGGCACAAAGCAGGTGTGTCAGGATTCCAGCAGAAAACAGGTGGCACCGCCCTGTGAGAGTAATTCCAGGAGTGTAATGAATGGACTCTTTACAAAGGGGAAACCGCCAGGCAGGGAACAGTGTCCTGGGGCTGGTAACAAGGGGGCTTGTTACCACTTACAGGCCTGGAGAGGAAAGGGCTATCCCCAAAGAAGAAGGCTGCATGGAAGGGGCCACCATCCAGGACCGAGATCTTCAGTCAAGACTACAGCCAGTGTGTGCAAATCCCATCAGGAGGCAGCAAGGAATGAATACTTGAAACTCACTCTCCTCCCTCCCCTCCTCCAATCTCCAGCTGATGCTTCTGTTGATATAGCCCTATTGGAAGCCGAAGGGCAAGGGAGCACACTGATGCAGCCTCACAGGTAAGTCTTCCTAGGCTTGAAACAGGGTGGAGCAGGGAAGGGAGAGGATCTGGAGGGGCATATGGAAGATATCCAGCATAGTGGGTCTCCATAAATATGTATTAAACAAGAGAACTAACCAAGGATCTTCACACTCTGCAAAAGTGAGTTTTTACTATAATGAAAATGCTGACACACACCAAATTCCAGGAATACAACCCACATTGCTATGGTAAGAGCTATTATAGAAACCAATTACTGTATTTCACCAGATCCCATTTAAAATAGTTTATTACAGGCTGAGTCATTTAAGTTTTCTAAGGAGCCACAAACAGTAGTGGGTTTTTTCCCCCAGATCAAGTTCAATTCTATCTCAGTGACAAAGCTGGAAGGCTGTTTACATAAGGGAAGTAGAAATGGGGAGAATTTATCTGAATAATTCAGAACCAAAGGCTGTTTATTGCAAGATGGAGAGGGGAGGGTGCTGAGATCCCAAGAGCTGGATAAGAGTCAAGATCAGGATTGTCACTCCAAGTCAGCAAGGCTTCTCCGGCCCCAGGATCTGTTTAACCCCCAATTGTACAGCCCTGGGAAGCCCCGAGGGACACCTTTGAATCCCGTTAATTGTTAATCCCCAAGGCTTAAACTCTCAGGGCCCTGTGTAGCTCAGGCATCTGTACTCCGTTCTGTTCCTGCCTCCCTGGACATAAACGTGCATTGAGAGTTTTCTTGGCATCTGTCAAAACCTGGAGGCTTACATGTTGGAATCGTCACATCAGACTCTGCCACTGAGACAGTGTCATGCCTCGCTCAAAACTCTCCAATAAAAAGAACAAACTACTGACACACAACAGCAGGGATGACTCGCAAAAGCATCAGGCTGAGTGATAAAAGAATACATACTGTATGATTCCATTTCTAGGAGACTCTGGAAAAGACTAATCTATAGCGAGAGAAAGCAGAGCTAGGGGTCAGAGGTACGGGTGGGATTGCCTGGGAGGGAGGACAGGGGACCTTCTGAGGTGGAAATGCTCTATATCATGAATGAGATGGTGGTTATATGGGATGTACCCATTTGTCAAAGTTCGGAGAACTGTACTTTTAAAATGGGTAATTTTATTTTATGTAAATTATATCTGAATAGAGTTAATTAAAAACAAATCTTCAATGGTTCCAATCTTTAGAGTAAAAGATCTTCCTATGGCCTCTGGGCCTTAGAAAGGCCAGTGCGTCTTCACCTCTCCTGCCTCCTTCTCTCCTCAGCTCTTTAATCTTTAGGCTCCAGCCACACGGATTTCCCTGCTGTTCAAAACTGGCCAGAACTGCTACTGCCTCAGGGCCTTTGCACTTGACATTTCTTCTGCCTGCTAGCTGGCTCTTCTCCCAGACCTCCAACTGGCTCGCCCCCTCACTTCCTCTAAGGCTTTGATCAAATAACACCTCCGTGGAGCCTTCCTGGTCTGACTCCTGCCTGCCTTCCCTCCCTGAGCACGTGTGTGCGCGCGCCTGTGCACACAGACACACACACTCAGACACACCATTCTCCAGTCAAACCTTATATGTACTGGAACACACACTGCTTTTTTTTGTGCTTCTCTGCCTTTGCACTTGCTGCTCTTTACGTCCTTTCCCACTGCACCACCTGGCTGCACAGAGAGGTTAAGAAACTTGCTCAAGGGCACACAGCTATTAAGTGGCAGAGGTGGGATTCAAACCCAGACCATCCGGCTCAGATTCTACATACTCAGCCAATGCATTATACTGACACATGCATGCAAGCACGAAGGAGGGCAGTGGAACAGCCTCGGCTGAATTCCATTCTGTTCTTTTTCTTCTCTCCCCTCCCCACAGGGTCCTCTTTAATTTTGCTCCCTCTTAGAATCATAATTAAAGGAGAGAAACACAAAGAGAGATTCTCCCCTTCAAACCTTTCTGTCCACATTAACTTCACCATGGGGGGCCTGGGGAATTCTAAGTTCACCCAGGAAATTGCTATTGCAGTACAATATAAAATGTATTTAAGCAATTACACTCAATTTTTTTTTTCTTTTTGGTAAATTGACTTCCATTAAATGGGGCTTCATTAATGGAATCTGGCTTGAGGAGAGTAAAAAATCACTCCCTTTAATGCATGTAGTTGATTATGGAAAAAGTGGCTTCGAGTTCCTCTGCAGAAAGCTCTACGCTCTTCTCTGGGTGATAGGAGAGCTCAGGGCAGACTTCATGGAAAGCATTTCTTCTTAAGAAGCTTCTCATATAGTCAGGATGTTGGGGTGCTGAGAGACACCCCCCATAAGATTACAACAGTGACTCTGCAAGGAATTGCTGCCTAATTGTACATTGGGGGACGAGTATCAGCAGATCTTAGTTTAAATCTCAGCATTCCTGAAAACCGACATCCTGGGGGAATATTCATTCATTCATTTACTCACCAAGCACACACTGCTGTGTACAAGGCACCGTGCTTGCCAGTGGGTGCCACGCCCACTGTGGTTCCCTAGACACGGGGAGTCCCTGCAAAGCCTGTAATCTACAAGACTCAGCTGCAAGGGCCCTTCTCTGTGCAGCCTCCACTCCTCGGTCAACAGCCTCTGGCTTTGTGTTCCCAGAGCGCCTCCTATGGGCTTTATCTCTTAACTAAGCTATGTGCATGGCCTGGATCTGATTCAGGGGGGAGAATCTCTGCATCCCAGGGCCAGGCATAACCATCCCTCCATCCCCCAGGCTAGCCAGGGAGAATGTGAAGTATAGCAGGTGCTCACCCACTCCCAGCACCTCTTCCCTTCCCACCCGCCATCTGCTCTCCTCCCTGTTGGATGGAGGGGACACTGATGCCACCGGGAGACCCTTCTAGAAATGTCCTGGTGCTGGTGGGCAAGAGCACCAAGGCCCTTGTTGGAGGCCCACTCCTGTTCCCCTCAAGCTTCCTCTTATCCCCGAAGCAAGTCTCTATTGACTCAGCCCTGACACCCAGTCTCATCACAAATGATTTCCATATCAGTTTTCCTTTAGCCAAATGCCTAGGACTCTTGCTATGTCAAGATAAACTCCTTTCCCAGGACAAATCCATGATGTTATATATTTTCCAAAAACTGAGTGAATGGGATGACTGCAGGTCTCTTTTGGATATGGGTGCCAGATTCCCCCAGTCTCCAAACTTATCTAGAAAGAGGCCCCTTGGCCTCCCAAGGCTCTGGTTCCCAGCAGCGCCTGCCCACCCCGGTTGTTCAGGCAGCTCTTGGCTGGGGCCATGCTATAAAGATTCGACTCCCGGCTACCTACCTACATGTTTTTGGGGTGTTTACTATGCTCTGAACAAACCAAAGCTTCCCCCCAATCATGCCTGCTCGTTGGTGTTCTCTCTCCCCATAATCCACACCATCCTGCCAGCCACCCAACCCAGGCGTCAACCTTAACTCCTCCCATTCCTTCACTCCCATGGCCAAGTCTCCACCTCACAACCTCATCATTCCTCACCTGGACTGTAGAGACAGCCTTCTGATCTGTCCTCCACCTCCAATCCACCTTCTGTACTCTGAGGGGAGGTTTGATCCAGGCCCTGCCTTGCTGGAAACCCAGCAGCAAAGGTCCACTGGCTCCAGGATAAAGTCTAAACTTTGTAATGCCACCCTCTCCAATGACACCCACTGTGAGCTCCAGCTACTTTCATGTCTCCATGCCTTTGCATATGCTGTTCCCTCTACCTGGATGCCCTTTCCCGTTGCCCTACCTGACTACCTGGGAAAATATGACTGACCCCATAAACGTAACCAAATGTCTCCTTTCCTCCACCTCTCTCTCTCCCTGCCCTCATGGGGGAAGCAGTTCCCTCCACTGTGTCCCCTTTGCACATGGGCACGCCCCTGCCATTGTACTGGGCTCACCATATCACAATCATCTTTTTTTTGTTGTTGTTTTTTGGTGAGGAAGATCAGCCCTGAGCTAACATGCATGCCAATCCTCCTCTTTTTGCTGAGGAAGACTGGCCCTGAGCTAAGATCCATGCTGATTTTCCTCCACTTTATATGGGACGTTGCCACAGCACGGCCTGACAAGCTGTGTGTCAGTGCACGCCCGGGACCCGAACCCGGGCCGCCAGCAGCGGAGTGCATGCACTTAACCGCCACACCACGGGGCCGGCCCTCACAATCATCTTTTGACTTGACCATCTCCTCGACGAGAAGGCGAGCTCCATAGGAGCAGGGACAGGATTTCCTCTGTCTCGGTACATCCAGCAACACAGCACAGAGCCTGACCCACAGAACAGATCAATTCCACAGAACAGGGGTAGGCAAACTACAGCTTGCTGTCTGTTTTTGTAAATAAAGTTTTATTGGATCACAACTGTGCTGACTCGTTTACATATTATCTGCTTTCATGCCACAATGGCAGAGTTCAGTAGTTGTGACAGAAACTATAACCCACAGAGCCAAAAATATTGATCTCACGCTTTACAGAAAGAGTTTCCTGACATCTACTGTGGAAGCCTTGCTGATGATATATTTGATTGGCAAAAAATAATTTCTAAGTAGGGAATGATAAAGAACATACACGTAGCTTAAACATTTCATTATAATGTAAAAATACTTCAATGTACATTTATTTGCCAATCCTTTTAATGCAGGGTCAAGGTCTTTCCTTTAACCCTGGAATCATTCTGCATTGTCCATCTTGTATAAACTACACCCATAATGCATCGTTCACCATTTCCAATTTTGCTACAGCTCATCCAGTCCACAAATGCTTATTGAGCACCGACGGTGTGCCAGGCACTGTGCGGGGTACGGGGGAGGCAGCAGTGGGTAGGAGACCCGGTCCCACCCCGACTGAACTGACTCACTGGCGCACATCTCGTGTTTAGGAAGCAATTCTTTTTAGAGATTCTCCTTCATGGAGTCATTCCAAAGCATTCAATTTAGTTTCCATAGATGCAACTATATTTCCGTTCACACTCATATTTCATCAGTTTATGTGCTGTTTAATTTAAAACACATAATTACAATAACAAGTATGACGGGCACCGAGAGAGTTGGCAACAAACTCACGTGATTCTCAGAAAGCGCGAGACTCGGCTGGTAGGTGCCAGAAGTGGAGAGGCGTTGGGGGTGGGGGTGGGAGACAGCCTGCAGGCAGCTGGTGCTGAGAGTGCCACTGGGCACTGGTCAGCAAGACCCGTCACGGCCATGGGGGTGCCGGCTATGCCAGGAGGCTGCTTTGCTGGAGCCGGTTAAGAGCACTTTTTCATACACCCTTTGTGAATGAAGGAATGAACAAACAAATGGGAGTCTCTAGCTTTCAATAGTGAGGCATCTTTTCTAATTACTTCCCTTTTGCTATCAGGAGACTGGGAACCAGCTAATCTTAAAATCCTATTTGAGAAGGACTTCAGAGGCCTTCTAGGTCTAATGCTCAGCTGTGTATGAACCCAACCACAGCAATCTTGACAAACGGTCAGTCAAGATCTGTTCCGAGTGCTTCCAAAGACCAAGAACTCACCTCCCTGCCAAGTTCTCCCCGTCCACTTTGATCCAGCCCCACTCTTCTAGCTACTTCCTGCTCATCCCTCAGGCGTCATCTTACAGCCACTGGCTCCAGGAAGCCACTTGGCTTCTCCCTGTACCTTGGGACTCGGTGCACTTTCTCTACCATAGTCCTTGTCTCACCAGGCATTGTTCAGGGGTCTGCCTCCCCTACAGTATTGTGAGCTCCCTGAAGACAGAAGCTGTTTCTTGCTTGTCTAGTTCTTTCCTCTGTACCTTCCAGAGTGTCTGACACATGGAAAAAGCTCAGTAAATATTGCTCACTGGAAGAAAGAACGCTTGAATGAATGAATGAATGAACAAATGAGATCCTGCTGGTGGAAGCAGAGGGCACATGTGGGGAAAAGCAGAGGAAAAGACAGGTGAGCAAGTGAGCCTGGAGACAGCAGAGAGGGCCTCGGAGGCCAAGCTGGGTTTCTTCTTGGTTTCCCATGAAGACATGCTGCCCCAAACCTTGGTCCCATAGCCCTTGCTGTGCTCCCCATTCGCTTGGCAGTTTGCTGGTATCTTTTCGGGGGACTCTTCTCATGCTGACGTATCCTCAAGGCAGGAACAGTGGAGTCTGGAAGTCAATGTGGGCAACTGTTCCTTCTTCCCCAGAAGCAACTCAATAAACTCAGCAAATTGTCACGGCTCTTCCCTGCTCAGCTAATTGCTAGGTCCAGGGAAGCCACATGAACCACATCAGGTAGATGCTTTTCCTCCAGATGCACTGCTCCCTGGAGGGCATGCGTCTGAGCCTGGGAGTGTGAGGGACAGGGCTCCTGGCTGTGTTTGCTGTTGAGATGAGGATGTCATCACTGATGTCCTGGGGCTTGCGTAGTGAGGGGGGCACATTGAGAAGGTCTGGGGAGTGACTTGGGGTGTCAGTTCCTTCCATTCCCAGCCCAGCTGCTCACCCGGCAGGGCTGCTGGGTGAGGCGTTTTCTGCCTCTGTGGAGAGGCTGTGCCCACGATGCTGAAGTGAACAGAATGGGGTTAGGTCTGGAGATGGGAAGAGGTGCCGGGTGCCAAGCTCTGGCTGAGGGGGCTTGTGGTGGACCCCCAACAACCTTTTGGGGGATGCCCAACTCTCCTTTTCTGTCTCCAGGTCCAAATCATGCAGCTCCACTCTTTCCTGAGTGCTAGAAGCCTTTGAAGATCAGTCTCCCTCCCTCAACCAACAGCTCCTGAGAGGGGCAGCCATATCACCCTTAGGCCACAGCTGATTGGATGGGTGTGGCCATGTGACCCAGGCTGGACCAATCAGCTGATGGGATTGTGCAGTCATGATGAAGAGAAGGCCCCACAGGCCTGGCTCTCCTGGAGGAGATTTGGGAAACGGGTGTCCCAGCATCATTTCTTCCACTTCTATTGATGCCCCCACACTCCATCACTCTTATATGATGTCCTGTGCCTTGCACGTTCGTCCTCCTCCAGGTCCTGCTCCAGTCTGACTGGGACAGAATCTAAGAGCCGCCTCGGCCCTGACCAGCTGCTGGGCCCTCAGCTGGCTGCTCCCTGCCCCAAGCCTTAGTCTGTCTTACTACAGACTAGACCTGAGATCTAGCCTGGAGACCTGAGATCCCCATCCCTGAGATGTTAAACCCTACCCCATCAGGCTTGGCCCAGGAACAGGGTGCAGCCATAGGAGCCTAGTGACCATGGCACACTCACTCTACCTGGACCCTCTCCCCTTCTTGGCTCAGGTCTCTGCCTGGGTGGAGATGCCACCTGAATGGTTCACCACCTGCCTTGTTCCCCTGCACAGAGGCAATAGGTTTAAGAAGGTAAAGGGTTAAGGGCTGGGCATCTGGAATCAGACAGTCCTGTATTTGAATCTGGGCTCCACTGTTTACTAGTTATGTAAATGTGGGCATGTGCCATAACTTCTCTTAGCCTCCGTTTGCTCATCTGTGCAATGGGACTCCTGTGAACAGCTGTGCTCTTGCATATAACATGTCCATGACTGTGCCAACACATAGTAGGTGCCTCACAAATGTGAACTATTCTCCTCACTTGCTTAGGTCTGCAAAGAGAGGGGATGGAGTCTTATCAGTGTCTTGAACCCTACCCTCCAGAGCACCCAGGGATTAAGCAGATCCCAGAGCAGCCTGGCCTAGATTTCGCTGGAGAAGTAAGGATGCCTGCCTCCACTTGGGTGAGAGAACAGTGCAGGGGTGAAAGGGCAGGGCACCTGCATAACCAGTACACTTGGTAGCCACCTTCCCTCTCTCCCTCGGGTGGCCCCAGCCTGGCCTCCACCAGCTCCTGCTTACTCAGCCTTGCCCATCTTCCGCCTGTCACCAGCGGACATGACTTGGAGAAGGGACCTGCCCCCCTTCCAGGGAACGTGGCAACGTATGCCTCGCAGAGGCCTCTGGGGATTACATTTGGGTAATACTTCTCATCCAGAGGAAATGTTTACAGATGGCTTATCGAGCAGCCTCCCACGCCAGGCTTTGCCTGCCACTCGACTACTGTTCTGGGTTTGAGCATCATTGATGCTCCCTCTCTCCCTCCAGGAGGCAGCTAGCCAGCCCTGACTGAGACTTCAGCAGCTCTGAAGCCCTGGCTGAGGGAGTAAGCCTTCCGGTCGGCTGGAGAACGGATGGGCTAAAACATCTCGGGGATGCTAAGTCAGTGAGCAAGGTGTCATAGAGTCAGACAGAGCTGGATTCTGATCCTGCCGCCACATCCATCAGCTATGTGACCTTGGCAAGGTTACTTCACCTCTCTGAGCCTCTCTTTCCCCAGTGAGTATCTCATAGTGTGATTGTGATGATTAAAGGAGATGAGTGATGCTCATCCACTCCTGCTGAGGCTTCAAGACACAGCAGCCACAATTCTTGGTCATGTCATGTCCCCGTGCAGCAAGGCAGACTCGTGGGCAACATTTGCTGAGTACTAGAAAGGAGTCTGGGGTAGAGAGTAAGCACATGGGCCCTTCAAGGCACCTGCCTGGGTTCAAATATCAGCTCTAAACTTACTAGCTGTCTAACTTTGGGCAAGGAACGGACCTGCTTTGGGCCTCAGTTTCCCCATCTATTTAATAAGGATAACAACAGCACCCACCCCACGGAGCTGTTAGGAGGTTTAAGTGAGATAATGGGTATAAAAGCTCTCAGTACAGTGCTAGATGCATAGCAAGTGCTCAGAAAAGCATTGGCTATCATGACTGAGGGGTGACGATGTGCCCGTGTTGTACATATACCATCTGAATAACAAACCAGAGGTCTGGCCAGTAGTACAGTGGAGCAAAACCAAGTAGAGGGAAGAGGAAGGAGATGGGAAGGAGAGAATGGAAAACGTGGGGAGAGCAGAGTTCCTGTCTTCTTATATTGCTCACTTCCATCACATCTGGGTTAATGTCTTATACTTTTGGTTTCAAGTGGCATAAATCTAGATCAAATCAGCCTGAACTAGAGAAGAAATTATTGGTCAAACCATAGGAAAAGCAGGGCTGTGGCTGGCTCCAGGGATGACTAGACCCAGGGACTCAAATGCCACAAGGCCCCTCTCCCTGCATCCCATCTGTGCTCTGCTGGCTTCATTCTCTCTATTGCAAATGGCGGCTGCTTGGGGCTGGAACCATGGCCACCCTCAGTAGCTCCCTGGTCCACCCACTCACCTTCATCTCCAGAGAGAAGATGAAGATTTCTTCCCTTATTTCCAATTAGAAAAAGGAAGGCTTCTGATTAGTCCAGCTGGGGTATGTGCCCACTCCTCAGGGGAGGCCTCTGAGTAGTCCAGCTGGGGTATATGCCCACTCCTGGGACCAAGGGCATGGGCCCCTACTGGAACCCCATGACTGGTTTGGGGGACAGTTCTCCAGAAGAAGGAATGTGCTCAAAAGAAGGAAGGGGTGCTGGGCAGATAAAACAAAAGATGTCCACTGTGGCTGAAAGAGGCAATGGTTCCACTCTTCCTACTCTGTGGTGTAAGGGAGTGGCTTTGTCAAGGCCTGTGAGGGGTATCCACAGCACACTGAGGGTTATCTCCCCAAAGCTGGTCTTGTTCTAGATCCCATCCTCTCCCCCTTTGCCGCATCCTGCCAGAGGTAAGCAGGCATGCCTGGCCCCCACTATGCTGATCCCACTCTTGTGCCTGGTCATCTGTCCCATTTTCTGCCCACTTGTCCACTAGTCCACTGGGCTGGGTGCTGACTCCTCACTTAGCTTCAGCCAGCCTCTGCCCTTGGGAGTGGACCCAGTTTCCATGTGGACCCGCAGATGCTGGTGTGGTTCTGGGGGCCGACCAGATCAGTCTACCTGCTGGATGCGGGCATCCTATGAACTGGGGATAGATTAACTAGATCCACCTGGAATGAGGATCAATCCAGATGAGAAAAGTCTCCCCTGAATTGCATAAGTGTTGAGATTTAGACACGTTACTGTCCTTCCACCTGCCCTCCTCCTGCAAGACTTGGCCTTGTTCCTTCCCCGCTTCCTCCTCTCCTTGGCCCCAGCCAAGGGAGTTCCTAGACTACCAGTGGAGGCTAAACACATGGCCTTAGGAGTCAAACTAACCTGAGTTTGAGGCCTGGCTCTGCCACTCATTGCTGTGTGGCCCTGGACAAATTAATCTCCCTCTCTAAGCTTCTGGAGATGATATACCTAAAGCATTGTCATCATTTTTTTGTTTTTTGAGAAAGATCAGCCCTGAGCTAACATACCTGCTAATCCTCCTCTTGTTTTGCTGAGGAAGACAGGCCCTGAGCTAACATCTATTGCCAATCCTCCTCCCTTTTTTCCCCAAAGCCCCAGTAGATAGTTGTATGTCATAGTTGCACATCCTTCTAGTTGCTGTATGTGGGACGCGGCCTCAGCATGGCCGGAGAAGCGGTGCATCGGTGCGCGCCCGGGATCTGAACCCGGGCCCCCAGTAGCGGAGCATGTGCACTTAACCGCTAAGCCACGGGGACGGCCCCCTGTCATCATTTTTATTAAAACATCCTGTTCACATCTGATTGAGAAAGAGTTCTTGGTATGAGGTCAGTGCCAAAGAGCCTAGGTCTGGCTGCTTATGACCCTGCCTTCCCCACCAGTCTGGCTTCCAGGAAATTTCAGATGCCTCTCTCTACCACCACCTTCCTTCCTAAGACATATCCATCCCTCAAACATTGCTTATCGATGGCCATCAAAGAAGCAGCCACAATGCTCCAGCAACTCACAGCTATTTATTGAGGTGTGTGTGTGTGTGTGTGTGTGTGTGTGTGTGAGAATGAGTGAGTGACTGAACTGAAAGAATATGAGAGTGAATTAACTGGTAAGCAAACAAGTGAATTAGTGACTTAATGAGTCAGCGAGTGAGAGAATAAGAGTGTGTAAAATTGAGCAGATCATGCTCCCTGCCCCCTCAACTAATCTAATAAGTGGCAGCATAACTTTTTCATCTTTATTAACACCAGCAGTGGTTAGGAATAGCACAGGAAAAGTCAGAGACCACCAGTTGTATGAGAAAGATAGTGTATTCATTTCCTACTGCTGCTTCAACAAATTACTACAGATTTAGTGGCTTAAAACAACACAGATTTATCATCTTATGAGGTCAGAAGTCCAGTCTCACTGGGCCAAGGTCAAGGTGCCTGCAGGGCTGCGCTCCCTCTGGAGGCTCTGGGGCAGAATCCATTTGCTTGCCTTTCTCAGCTTCTAGCGGCTGCCTCATTTCTTGGCTTGTGGCCTCTTTCTCCATCTTCAAAGCCAGCAGTGTAGCATCTCAAACATCTCTCTGACTCTGACCCTCTGCATCTGTCACCACATCTCTGTCTCTAACTCTGACACTCCTGCCTCGCTCTTACAAGGACCCAGGCGATTACATCAGGCCCACCGGGATAATCCAGGATAATCTCCCTGTCGCAAAATCCTTAACATAATCACATCTGCAAAGTTCCTTTTGCCACGTGAGGTAACATATTCACGGGCTTCGGGGCTTAGGATGTGGATGTCTTGGTGGAGCCATTATTCTACCTACCACAGATACCTTGCTCAGAGGGCAAGTCAGCTGCTGATTCCCACTGCACAGGAGGAGGGGCAGGAGGGGGTGGAGGAAGCATCAAAGAATTTATCACACGCCCCTGCCAGGCACTTTTGTTCTTGTTGTTGTTGCTGTGGCTTGAGCACCGAGATTTTTAGAAGCTCCTCAGGTGGTTTCAGCATGCCTCCAAATTTGAGGAACACTGATAGAAGATATGTCAAGAGCCTAGGCTGCTGCAGCGGAGGCTAAAATCTACCCTGTGATTCCTGGAGGAGAGAGATCAAGAGCAGAGCATCTCAACCCTGGGAGCCCATTACTGTCAGAGGGGGAGATTTTTTTTTTTAATTTTTTTTTTGAAATGAGAACAGAGTGGCAAAGATAGCACAGAAATTCCCCGTATACCCCTCTCCCAGCTTTCCCTAATATTAGCATCTTACATAACCAGCGGACATGTATCAAAACTAAGAAATCAACATTGCTACAGTACTAGTAGCTCAATGGAAGATTATATTCAGATTTCCCCAGCTTTTCCACTAATGCCCTTGTTTTTGTTCCAAGATCTAATCCTGCATCTCCCACTGCAGTGAGTTGTCATGTCTACTTAGGCTCCTCCAATCTGGGTCAGTTTCTAGGCTTTCCTGTTTTCTCAAGACCTTGACATTTTTGAAGAGTACTGGTCAAGGATTTTACAGAATGTCCCTTAATTTGGGTTTGTCTAATATTTTCTCACGATTATATCAAGGTTATGAATTTGGAGGAAGAACAGCACAGGGTGAGATGCTCTTATTATCACATCCTATAAAGAAAGAGGGGGATTCGATATCAACATGGCCCATTACTGATGGTGTTCACCTTGATCCCTTGGTGAAGGTGCTATCTGCTGGCTTTCTCCCCTGTAAATGTACAGATTGTCCTTTTCCACACTCTCTTCACTAGAAGTGAGTTCCTAAGTCCAGCCCACGCTGTAGGGGAGGGGGAGGGTCAGGTGCGTTACTCCCATCATTTCAGTTAGTCACTCTGCACCACTTTATTATCACCTCACTGCTTTTTACAGATAAGATTGCAACAAGCTGGACTTGCCAAAGCTATCCAGTTAGTAGGTGGCGAAGCTAGAATTTGAACTCATGTCTGTCTGGCTCCAAAGGCCATGTTCTTTCCTCCTCACGTTATCCCTGCCAAGTTAAGAAGATCTCGTAATCCCCGAGGTGGGAGTTTCCTCCCAGCTGGCCCAGACAGAGTTTTTCACATCAGTCCATGGACTGTGACCCATCGTGGGTCATGAGATCAGTCCACTGGTTGCATTTTGAATAACAAGATAAAGTAGAGGAGACTATAACAGAAGAGAATAGAAAATAAAAGAGTACGTCATATACATAGTAAGTATAGTTTCGTAAAACTTTTGTTTCTGTAAACTCTCTGTGCTTAGAGACGTTTATCTTTACACTGGGGATAAAAATAGCACAACCCCTCTACACACACACACAGGGTTGTTACGAAGATTAAATGAATTGATATAGGTTAAGTGCTCAGAACAGGGGCTGGCGCACATTAAGCACTATATAAATATTACAAAGTATACACGTACATAAATGGGTCATGATGTAAAACGTACTTCTTATTGTAGACTGCAATCAAAAAGTTTGAAAATACTGCACTCAGATCTCTACACCGGGGTTGGCAGATTTATGACTTCCAGCCCACTGTTTATTTTTATAAAATTTTATTGGGGCACAGCCACAATCATTCATTTACATCTTTTCTATGGCTACTTTTGAGCTACAATGGCAGAGTTGGGTATTTGTAACAGAAACTGTGCAGTACACAAGGCCTAAAATATTTACTGTCTGCCCCTCCAGACCAGCACCCCTGGCTAGAGAGCACCTCAGAATACAAAGGATATTAGCTGCCTCCACCTAGGCCGTGTGGCCCTGTCCTGCCACGGCCCTGGCAGGCACGCTTGCCCCTGCAGACCACTCTAGCTGTGTGACTGCCGGGCACTTGGGCCTCCAGAAGCTCAATACCCTTCTACCTTGGATTGATGCCCACATGTGCTTTATTTATCCACCTCCACGGCTGTTTATAGCGGAAGGCTAGAAACATGCTACACTGCTCAGGGTCCCAGCAGGAAACAGATGGCCGCTCAAATTAGAATAATTTGAGGAGTGTTTAATAAAGAGGCTATTTACAGAGGGAAGGGCAAGGTGTGAGAAAGCCACAAGGGATAGCAGAGTCCTTGGAGACTAGGAAAAGCAGAGGTCCCACCACCCTCGGCGGGGGCAGAGGGGGGCAAGGAGAGGGATCAATTCCTAACCTGGAAGGAGAGTCATTCAGAGAGGACACCTTAAGAGAAGCCGAGACTTTCAGCCCACGGATGGAGAGCCAGCTGCAGGTGACCCCTGGGGAGGGAGCTAGGAGAATAAGCGCCTTGACCTCACCTTCCTCCCTCCCTGATCTCCTCTTGGGGCCCCCATCGGCCAAACTGAAATGGAAGCCGGAGGGCGTGGGATCCATTGATGTGGTCCATATGGGTCAGCTTCCCAGGGCAGACAGCAAGGTGGAGAAAGTTCGAGAGGGGATCCGGAGGGGCAAACCTGATTCCAGCACCCACAGCATGGATGTAGAAAGCCAGGTGTACTCACCCTCCTGTAGCTCTGCTAGACAAAGAATTCCCCTGCTTTGTCCCTCCCAGTCGGGAGTGTGGCCTGAACACCAAAGAGTTGTCATAGCTTTTGCCTTCTCTTCCTAGATCTGCTAGGGTCTAGGTGGTTATCACGGGGTTAATCTTCCTGGAGCTTATCATTGTGAGAGGAGTAGGAGGTCATGAGCAGAGGGACAGATAAGCTGCTGGAGTTTTTTGTGAGTCTGAGCTGGATGTGATTAATATGTATAAATGTTAGCCAAGTTCTTCCTCACAATCTGTCCTTCTATCTCGGGAAGGAGCTGTGTCCCAGTAATCTCTGCAGCCCAGCTCAGGTCCAACAAACATGTGAGCCAACCTCTGGCCCCTTGGGCGAATGAGCCAGAGTGAAGAAAAGCTACCTGGGCTGAGAAATGTCCCCAGAGTAATCTGTTTCCGCTGGCCAGACCCCTCCGCCCCCACCACTAGCCCAGACTTCCTCAGCTGTGATCTGCTATCTCACAGGCCCCCAAATCCAGCCCCAAAACTACAGCCTGTCACCTGGAGGGTCCTTCCTGGCCAGTCTGCAACACTGATTTTACAGATGAGGACGGAAGGGGCCAGCTTAGGTAGCCCAGCCACTTCACGGCAGAGCTGGGGCTCTAATCAATTTCCATCTTTTGTCTACAGAAGATGGAAGTTGAAGTCAGTCTTGGAGCCCTGGGAATGGACTTGGCAAAATTCAAAATGTGGTCTAGTCTTAGGCAAGTTTCCTTGTCAGACTCAGCTGCTGAGGCCACACACCCAGCCCCTCGGCCCCTCGGCCCCCGAGGCAGCAGTTCTGTGCAGGCGGGATGAAGCACAGCCTTGAGTCAGGCAGATGGGTCCAAATCCAGACTCCCACCTGTTAGTGGCTGTTTTACCTTAAACAGGTTAGTTTTTATGTTAATGAGGCTCGAGTTTTTAGTCTTGTAAATTTGGTGCTACGATCAACCACTGAGTTGTAGTAACTCCATTACTGTACAAGCAAGTACCTCACAGTGTCCAGGGTTCAATAAATGATGCTTTTATTGTCTTTCCTTTTCCCTCCAGTTGGAAGACTCGTGGAATATTTGCAACTGCTTTTACAAAAAGCCAGAAGCCAACTAGTTTGAGTGTAACTGTTAGAGCTTTGTGCTCTAACCCCAAGAAACCAGGACCCCTGTGATGAGAGCGGGGAGACCTCCTGCTATGGCAAGGATTCTCTCTCATTTTCATGGACTCAAGTGTCCTCCTCCCTTCTTCTCCCCCCAAATTTCTTCAGAGAAGTGGAGTTCAGACTTATAGCCCAAGTGCTCGGGTTTTAAATTAGACAACTTTGTCCTGACAGGAACCAAGTCACAGCTGTCATACCTGATTATTTTTAGAATTACTACTAAACTCTTTGTACGGTATGAGCTGCCATTGTTGAAGGCAAACAGAAAGACTTCACATTTTATCATGACAGCTCTGGAGCCATCCACCTCCTCATGTTCATTATTTCCAGCCTGTTTTTGGAAAGGATGATGCGGCATCTTGACAATCTTATGGCAAGGAGAGCAGACCCCGTGGTTCATTACTACATCTAAGGGATTCAAAGCACTCAAAGCTGAGCAGAGCCTACTGCCTCCAGGAAGCCAAGAAGGAATATTCTAGGGGAAGGAGATGCTCCAGAGCCTTCTCTGGATCAACCATCATCTTCCATGAAAAGCAAAAGTTGACCCTCAAGTCACCAGCCAATAAGAGTACTTGTATGCAAATACCACAGGCACTGGCCAGGAGTGGCCAGCTTGTGAGTGATGTCACAGTCCCCTCCTTGACTCAACAATGCCACCAGCACTTAAAAGGCTAACCCTTGACTGCAGCTCTTGCAGAGAGAAAAATTCACCGCAAGCAGAGCACCTTCTAGATTGCTCCTAGAGTGTAGGGACAAAGTCTCTGCTGTCCGAGGTACTGAATCTAAAAAAGAGAAAAATGATCTTATGAACATGGGAAAAGAAATCCAGCTAAGGCCCAAGGTGAATGTCTCTTCTTACATCCACTTTTTGCTGAGTTACAGAAACAAGTTCAAGGAGCAGCAGCCAAATACCTACCTTGGCTTTAAAGAGTTCTCTAGAAAGTGTTCGGAAAAATGGAGGTCCATCTCCAAGCATGAAAAGGCCAAATATGAAGCCCTGGCCAAGCTCGACAAAGCCCGATACCAGGAAGAGATGATGAATTACACTGGGAAGAAAAAGAAACGGAGAAAGCGGGACCCCCATGCACCCAGACGGCCTCCATCGTCCTTCCTACTCTTCTGCCAAGACCACTATGCCCAGCTGAAGAGGGAGAATCCGAACTGGTCGGTGGTGCAGGTGGCAAAGGCCTCGGGGGAGATGTGGTCTGCAACCGCAGACGTCGAAAAGCAGCCGTATGAACAAAGAGCAGCTCTCCTGAGAGCTAAGTACCAAGAGGAATTGGAAGTCTACCATAAACAACGTGATGCCCGGAAGAGCCTCCAAGGGTCGGTTAAGAACCAGTGCAGAGGGGTTGGACAAACTGAGTCGGACAAAGCTGCTGCGTCCAATTAGAAATAAAATGCCATTCAACTGTGTTGCTGTCTCTGGTCTCGTGTGTGGCGTCAGAGCAGCCTTTGCTGCTCCTTTGGGGAAGTGAGTGGAGTGGCAGAGTTGAGACTGGGGTTCAGACACTGACCCTGGGGAGGGGCTGGCCTTGAGAGAAGTGGCAGCAGTGTCCAAGGGATGTGTGTGTCTTCCGGATCCACAGGGGTTGGCTTGGGCAGGGGGCGGGTAGAAGTCTCCAGGGGTACAGAAGCTGGGGTCACAGAGGTAGGAGCATCCTGGTTCCAAGTGGTTATCCAGGCTGAAGGACTGTACTCAGAACACCTGTCCTGCCGGCCTCCTCACCAGGAGGGTCAGAAGGCTTGGAGTTCAGGTCAGGTGCCCAATTCAGGCACCAGCAGAGGTTGGGAACTGGAGTTTAGGTGGGCCTTAGGGGTGTCAGTTTCTCCAGCAGTTCCAGAACTGGTGCTCCAGCAAGGCTTAAATATCAGGATGAGACCCCAGTGGTGGTCACCATTCTAGTCATGATGAAGTTTGGGGCTGATTTTACAAAAGCAGGCGTCTGACTCTGTCACAGGCCCTTAACTTGGAGAAAACCCTGATGACATTTTGGTGGACATCCCCCCGGTCATTTGTCTGTGGATATAAGCATAGCACTCATAGAGCTGACATTTGTGGCCTTTATGACCACCTGGACCTATTCCTTTTCCCCTTGCTCACAGCACCCTGACTCCATCCTGACCAAGGCTGGATCAGGTAGAATCCCCCTGGCCACAGTGTTGGGTCCAGTGACCGGCATGTGACCAAAGTTGGTCCAATCAGAGTGGATCTCAGGATTCATGTAACGAGTCCTAGGGGAGGATGCAGCCCTGGGCGCTGTCGACAGCCCTTTGCCTCGTTCTCAGGCCAACACGTGAGTCCCTCTGGCATCAGAGCATACTTTTGGACTTCTCACTGAAGGTGAGCCCACACATTTCATTTTTTTGTCTAAGATGGTTTGAGTTAGGTTTTCTGCCACTTAAAATGATCAAAACAGGTAATTTGACACAAATGGGATTGTTCTGTGTCTGTACTGTAACTGTTTTTCAGGCAATAATGTACTGTGGGCAGCATTTCATACCAATCAATATACATTGATGTGGACTATTCTGAAATGGCTCTTTTGACTTCTTCACATCAAAAAGACTGGGCCAAAATGCAAAACTGCTTTTTTGTCACCAGGTTATGCATACAACAGACTTCCCTGATTCCATCTCTCACCCCCATTCCATGATGGACTTGCAATACTTTGTACTCTACTGCCGTTTGAACTTTTACTTTCAAAAGAAGAGTAAAAATATATATTTTTGAAAAGTCTTTTAGAATTGGGTGAGCTTTTAGGGGATGAGGGATAATATAGTGGAGTGATTGAGAAATTCAGGGCCCTGAACCAGGCCATTTATGGAAGACTCCCATGTGCCAGACCTTGTGCTGGGTACCAAGAGGCCCAACCTGGACTCCTGTAGGCTCCTTCCCTGTGAGAACTTTCCTTCTGATGTGGGAGATGGATGGGCACACATCACAGCATGATGAGGAGAGTGAAGGCTATGCAAAGTACTTGGGGTGGGAGTGGTGCCACCTACCACAGCCATCACTGAAGTCTTCCCGGAGGAAGTAGCTTATCCTACTTGGCAACCTTGTACTCAAGCTGGCAAGATTCCCAGTCCCCACTCCCCATTCCCCACAGCTGCTGTTCCAACTTGGCTCTTCTTCCCCTTCAGCCCAACCTCCACCCTCTCAGGAGACATTCTCATTTTTTGCTTCAGTGAGAAAATAGAGATCATCAGACATGAACACACTCAGTTTTCTTCTTTCTCAACATGTAATTCACACTCATCCTTTCCTCCTGGCCTCATGTCTTAGGGGGAGCTATAACGCTCTTGCTACCCCCTTCCCCTGCCTCCCTCAGGCCCTTGCTCCTCACTCTGAACATGCTTGACCCTTCTGTTTCTAAGCTTGCACAGGTTAGCTTGGTGTCATGATATGGGTGGTTCCAATCTTAACACTGGCAGGATATTGGGCAAGTTTTCATTTCTCTGAGTCCCAGGTTTCTCATCTCTGTGATGGGGATGCTGCCTGCCTTACAAGTTGTTTTAGTGGTTAAATGATGTAACACATGCAAAAGTATTTGGCACAGTCCTTAACACATAATAGGTATTGGTGGATACCCCTAGGGTGGCTGCCCCATGATTCCCCCGTCCTGGTGTTCACACTCTTGTATGACCTCTTCCCACCAAATGTGGGCAGAACATGTGACTTGCTTCTAACCAATAGAATAAGGCAAAGGAAATGGAATGTGACTTCTGTGATTACATAATGATACATAAGACTCCATCTTGCTAGCTGATTTGCTCCAGAGATTCTCTTGCTGGCTTGATGAAGTAAGTGGCCAAGTTGGAGAAGCCCACAGGCCAAGGAACTGTGAGAAATCTCAAGGAGCTGAGGGTGGCTTCAGACAAACAGCCAGCAAAAAAACAGAAGGTCTCAGTCCTACAACCCCAAGGAGCTGAGTGCTGCAGCAACCACATGAGCAGGGAAGTGGGCCCTTCCCCAGCTGAGCCACCAGATGAGAACTCAGCCCTGGCTGACACCTTGACTGCAGCCTTGCGAGACCTCAAGCAATAGACCCAGCTAATTATTGGATCCCTGACCCACAGAAACTGTGACATAATGAATGTGTGATGTTTTAAGCCAAAAAAGTTGTGGTAGCTTGTTACACAGCATAGGTAACTAATACAGTACTCAAATGCCAACATCCTTATAACTCTAGAAGAGACTGTCTTTAACCTTATTTCTCCCTCTGGCCTCTAGCCTACTGTTTAATTTCCTTTCCTTTGTTACCAACCTCTTGAAGGGGGAGGAGCACCCCCCCACCCCGAGCTAATTAGATCCTGACTTGTAATACTCTGTAGTGGTTCCAGTTGGCTTGTCTTGTTTCCACCCTGAACCGTGGCTCTTGGTGGGCAGTGGCTGCGTGTTACACCATACTCCTCTCTGGGAAGAGGACCCCCACACAGCCAGGCCCCAGCCCTCATGCCACCCTTCTGGTTTCCTGTGTGACTAATTATGTGAGTGTGGGTGGCCAAGTAGAAGTTTTGACAACAGTTTGCAGCACACCTGGTGAAAACTAACTCCATTAACATTCCTTTATGAAAAGATAACAGGAGGGTGTGAATCTGCTGGCTTCTAATGAGTACAATGTAATAACAGCGAAGGGGGAGGGAGGAGGGAAGGGGAGATGTTGGGGGAAGCCTGGGCTTAAGATCATGGGAGAGAAGAAAAGCAGGCGGAAAATCCGGTGTGGTGCCAGCCTTCCAGACCCGCTCAGCTGGGCTCAGGTGCCCCTGCCCTTGGGAAGAGGAAGGCAGTGTCTTTGGGCCTATCATCACCGTCTTGTTGATGACTGAATCACTCCACTCTGCTTCTTCTCTCCTAGAGCCTTTTCTTGTGTTAATTTATTCATTCATTTATTCAACAAATATTCATGTAAATCTTATGCCTGCTATATACCAGGAATGGTTCTGGTGCTAGAGGTACAGCAAGGTCCTGATCTCTTACATTCTAGTGAGGGAGAGACAGACAATAAATAAGTCAATGAATAAACACACCAGATCATTTTTTGATAGTGTCAAGTGCTCCGAGGAAAATAAGCCCAGGTAAGGAGATAAACAATGACAAGCGGGGTTGAGGGCACTTTAAACGGGTGGTCAGAGAAGACAACATTAGGGTTTGGGTTTAAAGGACAAGGAGTCAAGCATGCTAAGGTCCGAGGGAAGAGTTCTTTAAGCAGCAGGACAGCAAGTGCAAAGGTCCTGAGACAGCAGTGAGCTTGGCATATTAGAGAAACAGAATGGAGGCCAGAGTGACCGGAGGTGTGAGCAAGTAGGTGAGATGAGGTTGGAGAGGGGCAGGCCTTGGCAAGGAGTTTACTTTGAAATCTAAGTGCAGTGGGGAGCCACGGAGGGTTTTCTGCAGGGGGAGCCATGTGCTTCCATCTTGACTTCTGGTTATTGGTCATTCTAGAGTCTTCTGAGATTACCCGGTGCCAACAAGGGGATGCTAGCCTCTCCAAGGTCTGCAAGAGAAAGAGGCAGGGCTAGCAAACACCAAACCCATGACACTTCCCCTTTTGGAGGACAGATAATCAGAAGCCTCTACTTGGTATTCCCTGCAGCAGCTGTAAGCTGAAAATCAAATGTGGAAGCCGTGAAACTTCTTCCCCTGTGATTCACTTTCCCAGGAAGGAGGGGGAAAGTGGGCACGGGTGGCAGAATTTTCCAGGGGAACACTTCATCCTAGGTCTCATATTTTCATGTGGAACAGCTTCCACTAGACCAGTGGTTCTCAACTTTGAGCCCCCATTAGAATCACCCCAGATTGCTGGGCCTCACCCCTACAGTTTGATCCCACTTTCCTGGAAGGTGGACCTATAATCTGCATTTCTAAGAGTTCCCAGGTGACACTGCTGCTCTGAGGACCACAGAGGAATTCTTTTCCCTCTTGCAGTCCTGGAATTCACCCCCAAGAGTATCTGCCCAGTGAGTTTGAGAGGAGGAGCTGACTGTGCTCGTCTCTCTCCCCGTCCCCGTCCCCTCCCCTGGCTGCAGACCGTTCCGGTCTGCTCTCCAATCGGTACACTGGTAATAAAGGTGATCCTCATCTGTCTTTCTCCTGCCTCTGCCAATGGGTTCTGAACTTGACAGGGGAATAGTGTATTTATTTATTGGGTTTCCCTCAAATCCCAACACAGAAGTGGATCCCAGTTGCAAAACAACTGATTAGCATCTGGAACACACAGCTGCATTGGGATCTTATAGTTGATTTCAGCATCCACTAAAGCATCAATTATTTGGGGACAAAAAGGTCCAGTTTCTTTGCCTTTAATTAAGGCTGAGGATCAGGTCTGTGGACAGGGTGAGGTCATCAGGGTGAAGTCACAAAGGCCTTGGCACCCTTTTATCCTGTCATGCACCTGTAGTCACACCCCCCCACAAACAGCACCTGCCCTACGGGTGTGCTGAGAATAAATGAAATGTCTAAGACATCATTGTAAATAAAGTCTGCTGTGTAAGAAGCACCCTATGAATGGGGGTGCCTGCCTTGGGCTTCAAAAGATGGTTTAAAGAAGGCGAGAGTGACACACAGAAAGGTAGTTGAAGCAGGAGAAAGAGCTTGGCCAAAGGCTCGAGGGGGGCATGCAACCTTTCAGGCTGGCCTTGACCTCTGGGTGGATCACCAGTGACACCGAGCATTCTGGTGTGGTCATCCCCTTGTGAAAGTTTCCTTGTAACAGCTTTCCCTACCCATCGTCCCTTTCCAATCCCTTCTCAGCTCTGGCTGGCTGAGTGATGTTTTAAGACTCCTCTCCTCCAACAGTGAAGTTTCCTGAGGTCACCCATCACTAGGGGAGTCTGACACAGCATAATCGGGCCGTTGCTGCCTTGCCAGTTGCACTGTCGCCCACACTCATTTTCTGAAACGGCTCCCAGTGATCCCCACCTCCTGGTATTCACACCTGTGTAATTCCTCCCTTTGAGCGTGGGCTGGACCTAGTGATTTAATTCGAATGAACAGAATAGGGCAAAAGCGATAGGATAACACTTCTTCAGGAGTGACAAGACTGTCTCTCTCTCTTGCTTGCTCAAAGCAAACTGACACGTTGAAAGCTGCCCTGTGGAGAAGTTCACAAGGCAGGGAACTGAAGGTGGTTTCCGGCCAACACCCAAGGAGAAACTGAGGTCCTCGGTCAAACAGCCTGCAAGGAACTGAATCCTGCCAGTGACCGTGAGTAAGCTTGGAAGTGGATCATTCCCAGGTCCAGTGGACACCTGTACTGCAACCTTGTGACAGGCCCAGCCAAGCCATACTTGACTCCTGAGCCACAGAAACCAAGAAAATAGATGTTGTTTTTTCATGCCACTAAGGTTTGAGTAATTTATTACAAAGCAAACTAGACAATGAATACAGATTTTAGTATCAAGAGAGTAATCGTGTCATGGAAAATATCTAAAAATGGGAGATGGCTTTGGAACCAGGCAGTGGGCAGAGGCTGGGAGTACTCCAAGGAGGTTGTTAGAGAAATCTGGACTTTGAAGATGCTGCCAGTGAAGGCTCGAAAGGAAATGAGTTACACGTTCTTGGAAACTAGAGGAAGGGGATCCTTGTTAGGCAGTGGCAGAAAGCTTAGTGACGCTGTCCTCTGTAGTTATGTGGGAAGAACATGTGCCTAATAAACTTAGTGATCTAGCTAAGATGTCCAAGCAAAGTGTTGAAGGTTTCTTCTTGTTGTTTACGTGAGAGGAGAGAGAAATTGAGGGAAAGATTGTTAAACAAAAAGGAGCCAGGGCTTGATAGTTTCGAAAATTCTCAGCCTCCCAAGGCAGCAAAAGATGCTAAAATTAAAAAATGGCTTTTGAGGTGACGGCCTGGTGGCGCAGCGGTTAAGTGTGCGTGCTCCGCTACGGTGGCCTGGGGTTCACAGGTTCGGATCCCGGGCGTGCACCAACGCACCGCTTGCTAAGCCATGCCGTGGCGGTGTCCCATATAAAGGGGAGGAGGATGGGCATGGATGCTAGCCCAGGGCCAGTCTTCCTCAAGAAAAAAGGGGAAGATTGGCATCGGATGTTAGCTCAGGGATAGTCCTCCTCACCAAAAAAAAAAAAAAAAAAAACAGGCTTTTGAGCACTGTCAAGCAAAGGTGGCCTGGAGATAAAGTTGAGGGTGTGACTGTACAGCCTTTGGTTAAGTCCTCAGGAAGATCAGAGGATCATAGTATTATTCAATTACACAAAGGCCCTTTAAAGAGATTAGTGTGGATCTCACAGATCCTCTAGGTCAAACAATAGGGCCTCTGGGAAGCATTAGGGCATTATCCCTTGGCCATCTGAGCAGAAGCTGAAAGTAGAAAAGAGTTTAGTTCAAAGAAATTTGTGGGTGCAGCTTTTGTGCAATAGAGTGAATCTCAATGAGATTTATAGAAGACTCATAAAGTTTTCAAGAAAACTATTATCAGAAGAAACACTGTCAGCTTGGACTGAAAGGGACAGATAGTATAAAATAAAAAGAGGTCATCAGACTCCCAAAATTCTCAGCAGAAAGCAGGCTGAGGAAAAGTCAGCTTCAAACACATGGTTCCTTTCACGAAAAAAGAAGGATAAGTCAGAGGGAGGAGCCAAGTGCTCAGAAAGTGGAGCTAAGGGTCATAGAGAATTATTCCCACCTTTTAAAACTAATCAAGAAACTTCCAATATTTTCCTGGGTGGATTTCAGAATTGTTATGGACCAGGAACTTCCTTATGCCTCACATTTTCCCCCTTTCTGAGTAGGAATGTCTGTAGTCATCACCCTACGCCTATCCCACCCACCATTGTATGTTGGGTATGTGGGGGCAGATAACTTGTCTCTTTAGTTTCACAGATCTACAGATCCAGAGTGACAGTATTCTAGAACCTGTACTTAGTAACTATACCCAAGAACCTCATCCACACCTGAACCTGACTCAGATGATGAGATTTCGGATTTTGAGCTGACTCTATCATGGGAAGAGACTCGTAGGGACTTTGGGAAGGGGTAACTGTATTTTGCATGTGGAAGGGACATGAACCATTGGGGGCTGGAGGTTGTACTGTGGCAGGCAGCTTCAGAAATGACTAAGTAATCTTTGTCTCCTGGTATTCATGCCCTTGTACAATCCCCTCCCATTGTGTGTGGGATGGACCTACTGACTTGCTTCTAACAAAGAGGATTGAGCAAAAGTGATGGGCTGTCACTTCTGAGATGAGATTATAAAAGACTCTGACTCCTGACTTAGTCTCTCTCTGGTTTGGTCTGCTGAAGTAAGCGGCCATATTGAAAGCTGCTCTGCGGAAAGAACCGCACCGAGGAACTCAGTCCTTCAGACAACCATGTGAACAAGCTTGGAGCAAATCTTTCCCCTCAGTTGAGCTTTGAGATGACTGTAGCCCTGGCACACATCTACATTGTAGCCTTAGGAGAAACCCTAAGCCAGAGAACCCAGCTAAGCCACACCCAGATTCCTAACACAGAAAATGTGAGGTAATAAATGTTGTTTTGGGGTAATTTGTTACACAGCAATAGGTACTTAATACACCCACCCTAAGGTCCTGCTACACAATATTTCCCCCTGAAACACTTATATTCTCACACTCTCCTCAGGGCCCTTGCACATGCTACTCCAGGCTGGGATCATTCTTGCTACCTTCTAGGTCTGGTAAACTTCCACCTGTCCTCCAGGACTCAGGTCAGGCGTCCCTTCCTCCAGGAAGCCCTCTTTGACCGTCCTTCCCTCCTCTGTGCTCCCATAACACATCGCTATGCCACCGCATATCACATTCTAACTATTGTTTGTCTCTCCAACTTGTGGAGGAGGGGCAGGGGCCTTGCCTTATCCATCCTAGTGCCCTTAAAATCTAACACAGTGCTCGACACACAGTAAAACGACAACAGTAAACTTTTATTGAATGCCTATGCCATGCCTGGTGCTGTTTGATGCAATTTACATGTAGTTATCTTATTTAGTAATAAACCCAGTGGGGCAGGAACTTGATGCACCCCCATTCTGCAGATGAGGAACTGAGACCCTAGGCTAGGTGCTCAGTGCACGCTTGCTGGACAATGAACTACCGAATCACGAGACGCACGCTGCTCCTCCTGCCCTGCACCTGGCAGCGGTCGGCCCCACTTCTCTCGGGAACGCGGCAAACGGCAGAGTTAGGCCAGAATGCTTCCTGGGCACCCGGACACGCACTCTGTGTCTGACCGCTTACACAATTTGGTATTTCCAGAGAAATACCTGGATCTATCCCTTGGCTCCTCCAGGAAAGGGCTTGGCTGGCACCCAGAGAATTTATTGGGCACCAGAAACCTCACCTCCAGCTCTCTGCTCACAGCTGTGCCTCTGGCCCGCAGGCAGAACAAGCATTTTCCTCCCCTCACACCCTGTCATTGTAAACCACATAAATTCCTCGATACTCGTGTTGCAATGAACAGATGTGGCTCTGTATTTTTAATGCATTATCTGCAATTAGCAGCCGTGGGCATGGAAGAACTCTCGAGCCCTGGAGCTGTCCCTCCAGATGCAGTTGCGAGTACATTTGTGCGGAAGGATCGAGCCAGGCTCCTCTGGTGCATGTGGCTCTGGCAAGTGGGTGAGGGAACTTCCATTTGCAGAGTGTCTGCTCTGCCAGGAGGCAGAAGTGGGGCTGCTGAAGACTGATGGTCGCTCCCCTGCCCACCTGGCCTCCCTTCCACCCCTCCCTGCTGTCTAAACGCCCTGAGAGGTTGTCCTCCAAGAGGGACCCCAAAGGACACACAGCAATCCTGAACCTCACAGGTGATAAAGGTTTTCATAGGCTTGGGGTCTTCAGTGTGGAATAAAGGTCTGCAAAATGCAAAAGGGGCAGGCGGTGCCCAGAGCAAACCAAAGAGAGTGTCGCATGGACTTTAGAAAAGAAGGTGGCTGGTTAGTGAGAGTTAATGGGGTGGGCATCAGCTCCATCCAAAGGAGAAGGAGATTTTTTGTAATAAATATAATGCTAATAACTAGCGTGTGTGGCACTTACTATGCACTAGGCCCTATTTCTAAGTGCTCTCCAGGCAGCATCACATTTAATTCCAGAAGGCAGTGTCAATGCCACCCTCCTCCTGCCAACCTCAGCCAAAACTACCTGCAGTTGAACAAAGTTCGTGGCAACCAGGAGAATGCATACCCCACGGAACTGGGGGCATCTCCGTAAGAGGCTGTTGGAAAGAACCTACTGTAGGGTTTGGGCTTGTGTTATTTGGTATTTGGGGGAGGGTTCAAGGAAGTGGAGCTTTCCTCTGGGTTGGATGCTGGCAGGAAGTTGGGATTGTATGACTGGGTACTTAATTCCTTTTATCTAGAAGGTGGGAGGAATGAAGCAAGACTAAAGCTGTGATTGGTAAAGAAGCATCTGTCATTCATCTTAGCCAGGATATGAAGGGAGGGGAATGTTTGGGCATTTTTGTTTTGATAGTGTTCTTGTTTCTGTCTGAGTTAGATGTGATTATGGAGTGCTCTTGTTTTTGTCTTAATCCGTGGCAGTCACTGAGTGGCCTTGTCTGGTGGTAACATCTATGTTCAGCAGAAGAACCCCAAGGTCTAGGTGTGGGAGCCAAGCCAGCTCTCAGCCATGTGGCCGCCTTCCTGATGGTGCCAGGCCAGCTTCTGGCCCTCAGGGGCTGCTGATCTCTTTCTCGGCAGGCCCTATTACTGTGCCAGTTTATAGAAATAGAGAAATTGAGGCTTGGAGAGTTGCCGTAGCTGGGAAGTGGTGCTGTGATGCCAGGGTCACTGAAACCCAGGTGGGGGACTGGCGGGGAAGGGTTGTGATTATGGGAAGCCAGGCTGACCATCAAGGGGACAGGCCACGACAGTTAAGTAGAGCATAGGATTGGAGGCAGCGAATCTCCACACTTCAGAAATCTGTCCCTGACTTACTAGCTGCGCAGCCCTGGGCAATTTACTGAATGGAAGAGGTTCAATTTCTTCTTCTGCATAATGGGAATACAAAAATCTGTTTCCCAGGGTGCTTGTGAGAATAAACTGAAAAGACCCAGTATAAAGCACCTTTGCAACACTTGGGAAAAACAGACTCCACTCTGAGAGCTGACTGCCTGCCAGGCACTGTTCTAAGTCTCTCACAGGTACTGACTCGTCTGATACTCACAGCAAACCCATGAGGCAGATTCTATAATCTCTGGTTTGCAGGTGAGAAGATGAAGGCACAGAGAGGTTCAGCAACTTATCTGAGGTCACACAGCTATCAAGTAGCAGAGCTCAGGCATTCTGGCTCCAGCACCCTCACTCTACTGCCTATCATGAGGGTAGATCACCGGTGGCTTCTTCTCTTCCCTTGCTGCAAGGGCTTTAAGACTCTAGTCAGAGTTTGATGACAATTTGTTGCCCCAGACCTCTCCAGGTCCCAGACAGTTGCTTGTGGGAGGGTCCAAGCTGCTTTCCTGGCTCTGGTTCAGAGAGGACTCATTTTCTTTTAGAAGGTCAAAACATTCTTGGCATGACAGACAATATAGATTCAGGTTGCTGTGGTCGATAGATCAAATAAAACTTGTATTGCCCTACTGGTATTTCCATGTCTCTCAGTAAATACTGAAGTCAGAGAAAAACACTGAGAAATGAGTAAAAACTAAAGGGAGTGGGGGAATGATCCAATGCTGCAGCAAAAGCCCTCTTTTGGCAAGACTGATGTGTGGGCAGAAGGCAAATGGCAGCCCGAGGCGAAATGGGCCAGACTTGGCCGTTGTCCTTTGATCCCATAACAGCAGGAAGCTATTCAGAGTGGCCGGCGCCACGGTCCAAGGCCGACTCAGCATTGCCTAGTCCTAACCTGTTGAGTGGGTGTATAGCTTGTGCCAGCAGTTCTGGGAGAGTGGGAGGCAGGGACTCCTGGGCCCAGTGACTCCAGTAACCGAGGTCCTTCAGGCCACTGACCCCCCTCCAGTCTGCGTTCCACCACCACTTCGGGGAGATAAAGTCCTGGAACTCACATCAAAACTCTCCCTGCTGTTTGATACAACTCTAGATCATCATCATCAACCTTTTTGAGGCTCATCTGTTCTTAATTATATCTCTAAATCCCAAGGCATTACAACTGTGAGAATTTGGGAAATTTAGCTGCTTAGAGGATTCGTAATAATCATGGTAATCCCTGGTATTTACAGAGCCGCCTTTTGCAGACTGTGAAAGCCAGATAGACAACATCGTAGTGGCAAGGATGCCCTGAAATTGCTCTCAAGCTCTCTTCACAGAGTGCCAGGCCCTTAGTCTGTCTTATTGTGTTTAGTTCAAGGAGGCAGAGAAAAAGATTTCTCACTATCACCTCCTGGGGGAGACCAAAGAGGAGATGGAAAGGTTAAACCAATGTAGAAGATACACCTTGGGTCGGGTGCCCAGCCCATGCCCTCTTCTCAGGACTGCCCTGCTCCTTCTCCCCAACCACCTCTGAAGGGATGGGCTCCTGCAGCTATGCTGGTACCAGTTGAGTATACCACTTCTTAGTACCAGCTCATTGGACAAGGAGTTGACATTTGACTAATGAGCTGAGCCCATCAGATTCTCTCTCGATAATTCGAATGAAAAGATGTAGAAACTGGGAGTCAGTCAGTTGGACCCCTAGGTTGAGAAAGTCAGGCAGACTCAAGGGTTGGAGTGACCATGTGGGACCACGTGTACTGATTAACCAGCAGACAGAAGGGGAATAGACGACACAGTACCTGAAAGATTTGCTCTCCAGCACTTTCTGTCCCATGTATTTACTCGGTAAACCCTTTGGATTCCAAGCCGGGAGCCATCCCATGAGGCCATTACTGCATGAAGGTGAAGCATTGCATATAACGCCAAACTCCTGCTTGGTTTTCTCTGACACACCAAGCCTTCCCTTCAGCTCCAGGCCAGGCCTCGTGGGCTCCATGTACACGAGATGGGAGAGCAACCACGCTTCCCCTCTAATAGGGACAGACCAGATGGCACCACAGTGAGTGGGAGCCAGCACGTGGTCCATTCCAGAGACCCCTGCTGGCCTTTATCAGAAGCCAACATGGGCCGCCCCAGAGCTTCTGGGGTGTAGGGCACAGCTGCCCCTGACCTCCCCAGCTTGAAGGAGAAGGACTGAGAAAAGTACCTGCAAAGGAGCCATTGTTACGACACAGCACAGCCATCTGGTCCCCCATTGATCTGACAGCGGCACCAGGGGCCGAAGGTGGCAGACACAGAGGCCTGGGAGCACAATTCGATGAGCAGCCCCCATTGATCCGTTTACCTGCCTGATGGCTGGCCAGACTCTCTGCGTTTAAAAGACACCCACGGAAGGTCAGGGCTGGAAGGGCACCTTAGGGAGGCCTCAGGACAGCCCAGGATTGTCACAAATGGGAAAAGCAAGCCCCAAAGACACTACTGAGATGTGACATTTCCGATTTCAATCAAGAGAGTCCAAATAGCTCCCACTGTTTACTGGGCAGTTTTGGGGGAAAGGGGGGTTTGTTGTGCCTTATAGCCCTATGTTTCCCACAGGGAGGAAAGCAGAGAGAATATAAATTTATGTGAAGTGTGTGGGACTGAATCATAAGCTCTTGGACTAAATGAAAAAGCACATTCTTACCACCGAGGTAGCAATGCGTTGTCACCAGTTCAGAAGCCCCATCACCCTGCTCCAGGGGACACAGCCCAGAACAATCACAGATTTCTCTGGGCTGGAGGTTCCAAATGGAGTGTGTGAAACAGCGGCTTCTGTGATGCCAGCTTGTGCCCAGCCTACGCTGAGCCACTTATTCAGGTTCGACCTGCCCTCTCCTAGTGCCAGTGAATGATCCCATCCCCTCTTGTCAAGTGGGTTCTCGAGATCGTCTGTTGCCCATCACCCCCACCCAAGGTGCCATGTGCCCTGTAGGACAGCCCCTGGGGACCCTGCGGCCCTTGTAGTCAACCATTCCACTTAAGTGTGGCCCATCTGCCTGACTAGTTCGCTCTTTCTCCCTCATGGGCTGGGAGCCCGGTGCAACTCTTTCTGGATGGCTGGGGTTTGGCCCCATTCTCCTGAGGGTTGGGATTTATCCTCTCCATCTGCATCAATCTGCAAGTGTCCCTGACCTAAAATTCATACAAGCACCTGGGCCGCATGCCCACCTTGTTCCCTTAGAATTTGCCTTTTCAAAAAGCCAGCCCAAATAAGAGTAGAATTTGCCTTTTCAAAAAGCCAGCCCAAATAAGAGTAGAATTTGCCTTATTTCCTTGGCTGTTGATATGGACAGTCAGTCTGTTTTCAAATCCTGCTCTAACTAGCATCACCATTACTATAAAGCATTGGCTTTAGAGTAAAAAGAGCTGGCCCTGAATTCTGTTCACACTACTTGCCCAACTATATGAATGTGTAACTTGTAGCTTGTAACTACTTGTAACTGCATGAACTTGCAACTAACCCCATTCTTCTGAGCCTCATTTTCCTCACCCGTGTAAAGCAGATATTAAAACCTACCCCATGTGAGTGGTGCAGAGTAAATGAGAGAATAAATGGGATAATGGATATAAAGAACTTAACATAATGTACCACACATAATACTAACCTATAACATTCATTGAGGGCTTACAATATGTTAAATTCTGTGCAAAGTGCTTTGCAAGCATTAGATTATATTATATTTGCACATTAATCTTGTAAGATCCTATTATCCCAAATTTTTAAGTGAGGAATCTGAGGTTTGAAAGGTTAAGTAAATTGCCCAAGGTCAACAGCAGGTCAGTGGTTGAGCAAGCACTGATTGTGATCTCGTGGAGACCAAAAATTATGATTTATCTCATCTAATGTCTTAGTACAATGCCTAGTATATAGTAGGCACTCAAAAAATGTGTGTTGAATTAATGCATGGCTCCCAAGTCACTGCTCCTTTGCATAACTGGGTTGAGGGATTGTTTCTCTCTCTCTCTTTGCAGTGGGGGCACTAAGCTCTTCATCTGTGTTTTATTTATGCCAGTATTTGTGTTCTTATCCCTAGTATGGCTATTACTGGACGTTTTAACACATTCAAGCCTTCTATCCGAATGGATACATCATTTCCATGCCATCTACTCTTTAATCAGAGGGCTCACAGATTCAGCACTTTGGACAGAGCTGGGATTTTTGAGCTAATGTGTAGTCAGTGTTTGATTTGCATTTAAAAACTTATTTCCATTAGATGTGTGACCCACATATGAGAAAATACTGCATTTCCTACTTCTAGCTCAGTGGTTCTGTCTCTCTCTTCCTTCTCACAGTCTATGAGACGCGAAAAGATTGCCATAAAGATTTTATGAGTCTAAGAGAAACATTACTCAAACAGGATTTATTTCAAAGGCATCATTCTGCAACCATGGCATGTTGTTTAAAGGGGAAGAAAAGCTCGTATTGGTGAAATTTTTATACTGAAATGAAGTCCAAATGTTGCAGAAGATCCTGCTTACCAGGTTGGCAACTTCTTCAATTTGGTTCAAATCAGCAGACAATTCATAGAGCATTTTCAGCACCTCTGGGCCTGTACTTGAAACCAATGATTAAGAGACAACAAGAATATGATCTTTTCCCCATTTGCACTAAGACAAGGAGAAAGGTAATTACTGAATTGGTACTTTCAGACTTTCATAGTCTGGGACAACAAATGTATTTCTGATGCCCAGTATGTGTCAGGCACTGTGCTGAACATCACAAGGACAACAAGGCACATTTTCTGCCCTCAAGAACTGGTGTCTGGTGAAGAAGAGACACCTACCCCCATGCAGCACACTATGCAGTGAGATAAGGGTTATGATAGAAATAGGTAAAAGAGCTTGTTCCAGAATTGTGTGGCATAGCTACTGTCCTTCATCTACCTGACAAACTGCTATTCATTCTTCAAGAACCCAATCAAACGTCCTCTCTTCTGTGAATCCTTTCCCGACTCTCCAAGATAGAGTTAGGCTTCCCTCCTAACTTGAAAAAAGGGGAAGTGGGGAGGACAGACACTAAATAAGTAACTTTTAAGTACATACCAAAAGTTCTGCAGCGGCAAGGAGCAGGAAATAATTAACTGTCAAAGAAGGGGTGGAGATACTTGAATTGATTCTCAAAAAATGTGGAGAAGGTCATTCCAGGTGGAGAACACAGGGAGGATAAACGCGAGCCAGGACGAATGGTGATGATGTATTTATAGAATGGCAAGTAGCTTGGAGTGGCTAAAGCAAGACATTTGGGAATGGCATGGGGAGCTGATGACAATGGGAGACGTGATGGAAGATGAAGTTGCTTCATTAGGATGGGGTCAGATTACGAAAATCCTGGTGAGAAGTTTGTTCTCCATCTTGTAGGTCATGGGAGAAATCAAAATATATCTAAAATTTTACTCTTTTTCCGCACCCAGAAAATCATATACACTTGCAAAACTTTTAAGAAATACAAAAGAACATAAAGAAAAAAATACATTAACACCCTATTCTGAGCTCATGTTAACATTTTTTCTTGTCTTCTTTTTTTAAAATGACTCCTCTATATGTATGTGTGTAAAAAATTTAGTTCATATGCAGTTTTGCATGTTGATTTTTTTCACTTAGTATCATATATTAAGCATGTTCCAAATTCGTGGAACATTCTTTGAAATTAATTGCTACATGTTTTATCGGCCACATGCACCAGTTTATTCAACCACTAATGTTGGACATAGACTGTTTCCTTTTCCCCACTGTAATAAATAACACTGCAATGAACATCTTGGTATATATCATTTTACACTAACCTCTCACTATTTCCTTGGGATAAATTCCTAAAGTGGTATGTACTTTGTACACTTGAATCACTACTGTCAGACTACCTTCCAAAAAGATTGTTCCAATTTATAATCCCACCAACAGGGCATGAGGTTCAAAGAGGTTAAATGACTTGCCTAAGATTAAACAGCTTGTACGTGGAAGGCTGGGAATCAAATGTGGACATTGGTATCCACAGGGCTAAGGCAGGACTTTGGTGGGGAGACGGGGAATGGGTGGCCAGAGGTAATTGAGTTTGGAGAACCGAAACTGACTCGAGTAAAGATGGGTGGTCTAATGAGGCAGCTTCAAAAGACGGGCTGTTCAAGGGACAACGCTTGGAATTTCATCCTCTCTAAAGCTGCCTATGTCACGACTCTTCCCACTTAAGAGTGTTCAGACCAAAGAGAAATTGAATGTATCTACCTTTCTGTGGACTGTTATTCCTTTGTAGACCCAGGCCTTGGGCTGGCATTAGTGGGAATGGCACATGTGAAAAGTTGCCTGATCGTCTGAAGTTTGATTCAAGGAGGATTCCCCATTGATGCCCTGGGTTTACCGAACAAGTCAACACTGGGCATACGCTTCACTCAGCCATAAGGACGTCGGAGGTACCCATCTCCCTGGGACCATAACATGTTTTCTCAGCTGCTTCCTAATTGAGAAATGACTCAATGAGGGATAAAAGATTCAGGATCCATAGCTTTCTCAATCCTCCTACCTTGCACTACTAGCTGACTTCTTTCCCTCCTCCCTCCCTCCATGCCTTCCTTAACTCCCTTCCTTTATGGCTACAAATGCAATAACATAAGTCTAGGGCCAACAGGAGGACCAAACTCAGGCAGTCGTCTCATCAAAACACTGTATCTAAGACATCACAAGCTTGATAGGGTTCAGAGCCTCACCCCAGCCTATCTGATAAATCCCCTCTGCAATACGTCCAACTAGTGTTTGCCCAGCACTTACCCACCACTCCAGTGGTCTCCCCCAGGAAGTGATCCTATTCTAACTATTAGAAAGATCTTACACTGATTCAAGGTTTGACTCTTGCTCTTCCGTTGTTATAGTTTCTGCCAGTTATCTAAACTTTCTTCCATATCATGGACATTTAACTACCTGAAAACAAGTGCCATTTTCCTTTAAGTAGGTGAAGTCTTGGAGTATAAATGTCTTAGGTTTTGGAGTCAGGCAGATCTGGGGTTCCAATTTTCACTCTGCTAGTAACCAGCTGTGTGTCTCTGGGCAAGTTGCTAAACATCTCTGAGTCTCAAATTATTTTCTGGACGATAAATGGTGATGCATTTACCTCAGTGGACAGCAGTGAGGACTAACTGAAATGTCAATATTATGACAAATGGTGGGTGATTGTTAGATGTTGGGTCCCCTCACAATTGTCTTTTTCTAAGTCAGTATTTCTCAAGGTGCTCTCTGACCTGTTGCATTAAGATGGCCTAGGGTGGGTAATTAAAATGTAGATTTCTGGGTCATAGCCCTAATCTACTGAGTCACATTCCCTGAGAGTGGGAACTAGAAATCTCTGTTTGTTTAATTCAGAGCAGTATCCATGTGCCAAGAAGTTGGAAGGCTTAACACATAGGGGAACTCTCCAAAGCTTCTTGGGGGCCCACATTCAAGTAGGGGGTCCCCATTTGATTTCTGGGTGAGACGCCCCAAAGAGGACACCTGCCTCTGAACTGGGAACAAGGCCCCATTTTCAGAGTGTCCCACGCTTTTGCTCCCTCTCCGATAGAGGCCTCCCCTCTGTATTATGGGATTTGGAATGTGGAAGTGGGAGGGGCCTGGGAAAGGTGCTGCATGTAGATCAGGGCTTAAACTATTTCTCTAATCTTCACACAGCCAGGAGGGGAGGATCAGCCCTTGGGAGGGGGAGAAGCAGGGCAGGGTAGGGGCTCAGGGGCCAGCCAGGCACGTTGATATTCAGGGCACATTCCACCTCCTTGCTGGGTCACCCGTGACCACGGCAGACACACACTGGACACAAGAATGCCCAGGCCTTTCCCTGACACAAGGGATGTCAGTGCAACCAACTCCCAACCTGCCCTCTGGTGGAGCTGGGGCTCCCACAGAGTCCTCACACTCTCAGCCTCTTTGCCCGGCACCCCCTCTGGTCTTCTCACTCTGTCTCTTCCCCGGCTGTCTCCTGGCTGTAAGTTCTTTCCTTGTACCTTATTTTGTGCTGATGGCTCCCAACGTCTATATACAAGGCACACCCCTACTCCAAACCTCAGACCCTTACATCCATCCACCTTAGGCATCCCGTGGGCATCTGAAACTTAACATGCCATCACGCCCCTCACCACCTCCTGCCATCCACCAGCCACTCAAGCCAAGAGCTAGGAGCCATCTCTGCTCCTGCTCCTCTTTAGCCCCTCAGGTTCAGCGGATTCTAACCGAGTGATGCTGCTTCTGTGCACTTCCAGTGCCTTAAACCCACTGCTCCACTCAGCCTCCACTGCTACCGTCTGTGTTAATTCAGGCCTCGTCCTTTCTCACCTGGGCTACTGCAGCAAGCAGCAGCTTCTGTCTGTGCCTGCATCCATCCCCCCATCCTGTTCTCCAGCAGCAGCCAGAGTGGTCTTTCACAAATGCAAAGCTGATCATGTCACTCCCCTGCTATAGAGCTCTCAGTGGCTCCCTATTGCCCTCAGAATAAAATACAAATAATCCAGCCTCCAATGACCTCTCCAGGCTCATCCTCTCTCAGTTTTCTACATCTTTTAGCTACTTTTCCAGACATAGAACCCGGGAATTCTCCCTTCTTCAAGGGCCTCTGGGCTGACCAATCTCCCTGAAGACCATGTTTCTGATTACCTGCCTCTGCCCTTCCCCTACTGTCCTGTCCCCAGTCCACCTCACTATCCCCTTCAGCACAGACAGGAGAGACAGGGAGAGAAGAACAAGTATTATAATTATTGTACCTTCAATTTCTCATTTTCATCCTCGTAATATCCCCATGGGACAGAGACAGATGAGGAACCAGAGGCTCAGGGGTTAAGTAAATGGCCCAAGGTCATGCAGCAGTACAGACGATTCTTAAGCCCAGATTGTCTGACTTCTGAGACATATCGGAAAACTACACCAAAGAAGATGCACAACTCAGATCTATTTCCAACGTCTATGCAGAAAAAGTTACGCTGCTTGAACAGAAACCCCTTAAGATATACTATCCTCAAATACCTCACTGCTTAGCCTGGCTTATGGAGAAGGCAATGTTATCTACCACAAGATGATTAGGACAACAGTGAACTGAAATCCCAGCCATTGCTGCAGAATATCTGCTTCTGAATTCAATTTGGTTCAATTCAATCCAATTTAATACAGTGCAGTTATCGAGCGCCCACTATGCACCCTGTAAGAGCTGGCTGTGGAAGGTCCAGAGAGAAAGGCAGAGGTCCCTCTTGGGAAATCACAACTAATCCAGGCATGGGGTACCACGTGAGGAGGCTGGAATTGGGGTACTGGGAACAGGGGTTCAAGGCCAGAATCCTATGGTCAGCCCCGGAGCACTCAGGACAAGAATAACGTGCCAAGTTCTTGTGCTCATCCCTGGTCAGTAAAAAGTTTTATAATTTTGCTAATTGTGAACTCTATGCCCATATTTCTTACAAGATATGTGTATAGAGAAGACACTACCAGTTTAGTCTAATAGGTATTCTCGGGTATAACATATAAGAAAGAAATTGGGATTGATGAGTGGTTGAGGGTACGGGCTCCAGTGACGGAGGACTTGGCTCTATTACTTCTAGCAGAGCCATCTTAGGCAGTCTCTGTTAACTCTCTGAGCCTCAGTTTCCTCATCTGTAAAAGGGGAAGGAAAATACCTGCCTCATAGGGTTACTGAAAGGGTTAAGAGAGATCATGTATATAAAGTACTTAGCACAACACCAAGTGTCCAGAAAGGGTGCAAAAAGCATTAGCCAATACAGTTCTTATTCCAGACTGATTCCCTTGACCAAATCATAATTATAACTCCAATGCCTCACCTGGTCCCTGATACTTAATATATGTCCCTTAAATAAACACATGCATGAGTGGAATGCACAACTTAGGCGTGACAGCCAGCCTGGGTCCTGGATGCTAAGCTAAGGGAAGAGTTTGAACTATACCCCACAGGTGACAACAGCCACCAAAGGGTTTCCAGCAGGGAAATGGCAAAGCCAGACATGGGCTTTTAGGAGGGTCACTGAGCCAGAATAGAGGACAGACAGGAAGGAGAAATTCTGGAGACCAATAGGTGGCTGCTTCCGTGTTCCGGTGTGAGAGCGCCTGAATGAGGCCTGTGGTGCTGGTGTGGCAGAGAAAGGCACAACATGGAAAGACATTCAGGAGGGTGAACTGGCAGGACTTGGCAACCAAGAGATGTGGGCAGATGACAACTGCCCTGCTCTCTGCAGAGTCCATGAAACAGGGAGTCCAGCTAATGATCAGGGAGCAGCTCCGGCCTCTGTGGAAGCCCTGGCCTCTGTTTTCACTGGGAATTCTGGCCTTGATGCTCCTTCTGGTCCCCCGGCTCCTGAGGCCCATGAGTGTCCATCCACGGAGTGCGGCATGGTGGGCGGCTCATAGAGAATTCTTCCACAAAGGCCGCGGAGCTTACACGGGGCCAGCGGTCAGCTGCGGGAATGGGTTTCCCCCTCGGCAGACCGGCCTCAGCTGAGGGACAGAAGTCACTCCTAATCACAGCTTGTCTTTCAGGGGAAATCTCCAAGGCTGGTTAGAAAATAAAAATCTCTGAAAACAGTGCAACCAAGAGAAGGCCACTCTCATTTGTTTATAGCTTCTTTAAGGCAGTGCTATCATCTCTCTATTCTCACTCGGTGTTCAACACAACCGCAGAAAGAACAAGCCACTCATTCTACAGACAGGGAAACTGAGGCTCAGAGAGCTTTTTTTTTTTTAAATCGGACTCAGTTTGCCAGTAGAAAAACCAGGATTCAAACCGAACTATCTGACTCCAAAGTCTATTCTCTTTCCTCTCTGACATATTTCATAATCTTTTAATTTTAAAAGTCCCATTTCTTCAGACATTCACATACTGCTGGTGGCAGTGTAAAATGATCGAATGCTTTTAGAAAGCAATTTGGCAATAAGAATCAAGAGTCTTAAAAAATATTCATTCTGGGAATTGCTCCTAAAGAAATAATCATAAATTCAGGGGGAAAAAAAAAACCTTTACACACAACAATGTTCTTCGCAGCAATATTTATAATGTGAACAACTGGAGACAATCTAAATGTCTGCAGAAAGAGGAATGGTTAAGTAAGTTGTGATATATCCACTTAATGGAATATTTGGGGGCCACGGGTTTGTAATAATAGGGAAAATGCCATTGTTGTAAGTGCAAAATAGTCAGGTTACAAAATTACACATGGCATCGTCTAGGGATGGTGCCACAGAGCTGCTTGGGGTTCCATATTTTGGCACTTCCCCCTCGCATCTCCATCAGCCCCTTCTAAATCACTCCAGATTTTAAAAAATAATAACATTCTTTCATATCAACAATACATGATTTCTTAATCTTATATTAAATGGGAATAAAAACATCTTTAGAAATTTTGCTATTTTTACTGACCTGTAGTATAGAATTTAGTAAAAACTACACTTGCCTTTAAGTCTCTCCTCTGTTGGAATTACAGGGCTGCCAAACCTATCATTTCTCTTTATACAGTTCTGGAGGCACTAGCCAAGCAAGAAGCCAAAAAAGAAAAAAAAAAAAAAAAGAAAAAAAAATGCAGCTTACATATTGGAAAGGAAAGAACAAAATTACATTACTTGCAGCTATATGATTGTCTAACCTAGAAAATCTAAAATAATCAACTTTAAAACTATTAGAGCTAATGAGAGACTTCAATAAGATGGTGAGTTACAAAGGAAATGTACAAAAATCAATAGCTTTCTTGTTTACCAGCAATAAACAGTTAGAAAATGCGATGGCAAAATGACATGATTCGTAATAACAATAAAAACTATAAAACTACCTAGGAATAAACCCAACAAGCTATTTACTAGGCCTAAATGATGAAAACTCTAAAATTTTATTAAAGCACATAAACAAAGATCTGAAAAATGGGAAGTATACCGTGGCCCTGTATAGGAAGATTCACTATTGTAAAAATGTCAGTCCTCTCCAAATTAACCTACAAATTCAGCGGAATTCTAACCAAAATCACAATGGAATTTCTGGAGGAAATCTGAAAATCTTATTCTAAAATTTATCTGGAAAAGTAAATACACAAGAATTGCTGATAAAATGTCTTAAAAATAGTAATGAGGGAAGACTTTTCGTGCCAGAAAACAAAAATTACTATAAAGCTGTGGTAATTGAAACTCTGTGATTCTGGCACATAAATAGAACAACAGACAAATGAAATAGAAGAAAAAAAGCCAGACACAGAACCACGAAGAGATGTGAACTTAGTTTATGATAAAAGGGCCATTTCTAATCAGAAAGGACAGGTTTGGGGACAATTCATTATTCATTTGGAACTACAAGTCAGATCTATATCTCACACCCGGCACAAAATATAACTCAGACAGATTAAAGAGCTAACTGTAAAACAGAAAGCTCTGAGAGTTCTAGAAGAAATAGAGAGGACTATGTGTATAATCTGCAGTGGGGAGGGCTTCCTAGCCAAGACACAGAATTCAAGAGTCACAAAGGAAAAGATCAGCTGATAGGATCACATGAAAATGTCAAATGTTTGTTGTGATGAAGAATAATAAAAGTGTAAAAGACAAATTACTGACTGACAGAAAATTTTTACCAAATATAGGACAGACTGAATGTTTGCATCCCCCCAAAACCCATATGTTGAAACCTAACCCCCAAAGTGATGGTATCTGGAGGTGGGCCTTTGAGAGGTGATCAGGTCATGAGAGTGGAGCCCTCATGAACAGGATTAGTGCCCTTATGAAAGAGACCCCAGAGAGCAACCTTGCCCCTTCCACTGTGTGAGGACACAGCCAGACTGTCATCTATACCAGCAAGCAGGTCCTCACCAGACACCACATCTGCTGGCACCTTGATCTTGGACTTCTCAGCCTCCAGAACTGTGAGAAATAAATTTCTGTTGTTTATAAACCACCCAGAGTCTATGGTATTTTTGTTATAGCAGCCTGACTAAGACAGATGTAGTATTAATATTCAAAATATACAAAGAGCTCTTAAAAATCAACAAGAAAAACATCAGCAACCCAACAGCAAAATGGGTAAAGAACATAAATAGGTAATTCAGAAAATAAAATAAAAATGACAATAAACACATGGAAAGATTATCAACTACTAAAAATTGGAGGAATGGAAATCAAAAGAAAAATGAGGTGTTATTTTTCACCCACTGAGATGGACAAAAATAACAGAATTTTAATTTGGGAAGGATGTAGGGAAACAGCCAGTCTTATACACGGTTGACGGAAATGTTAAATTGACGCAGGTTTTTTCGAGTATACTTCGGCAGAATTGAAATTTTAAAAAAACATATACTTTGACCCAGAAATTCCATTTTAAGGAAGCTATTCTATAAACGCTCCAACACGTGCACCAAAATATATGCATGAAGGTGTTAACTGTAGCATTGTTTGAAATGGTAAAAATGTAATATTGGGCAATTGATAAAACAAAATGGGGCAGATATAAGGTCTGACATGGAAAAATGTCTAAAATATACACTTAAGAGAATAAAAACAAGCTTTAGAATGACATGTTTATGTTTAATCCCTATTGTGTGTGTGTGTGTGTGTGTGTGTAAATGCATAGGGACAGGTCTACACAACTGCATACCGACTTGTTAATAACGTCTCTCAGGGGAAGAGAGTGGAATTAGAGCAGGGAGTGACAAACAGAAGACTTGCACATGTCATTCTGTGCTCTTGGCTACATTTTGAATTTTTCACAATAAGCATGAACTCCTTTTGTAAATAACAACAAAGGATAAATACATAAAATCCAAAAACACAGCTCTTTGAATTAAAAACAAAACAAAGCCATGCCTTGAAAAGAGTGGAAGGAGATACTTCACAATGCTCATGCATAAGAGTTTCTTTATCTAGTTTTTCTCTGTTTTCTAAATTTTCTGTAATGACCATATGTTACATTTATAATGGAAATAAAAAACTACTCAAGTTGTTTCCTTTTTGCTAGAAACGAATTCAGTAAAAGAATTTCGTTTTCCCTCTTTTCCGTTGAGGCTGGTTGGGTGATTTTGAAGCAGGAAGTGGGGGCTCATCGTCCCTGAGCCCCAGGTGTGGACTTGAGAGCATCTGTAGGCGGTGAACGACCAGATGCAGAAGGGAACAAGAGCAAACAGGTCTGGTGAGAGGGTCTATGTTATCTCCTGAAAAATGATTAAGGGATGTTCCTAGTAGAGTGGTAGGTGTGTAATAAGTTGATGCTTCATTACAATTATGACTGGATCATCACACTATCCACCCAGCTACTCCCCCATCAATAGAAACATCCGGTCACATCTCTGCCTGGGACCTGGATGGATAAGGAAGGGAGAGGATGAATTAAAGCAGAGATAGGGCTAAAATTACTTACAAAAAAGGAAGGGGGAAAGTAGCACTTACTGGGCATCTATTATGTCCCACTTATCTCTCGAGCACCATTTTTGGCACTATTACACCCACTTTGCAGATGGGAACACTGAGAGATTAGTCACTTGCCCATAGTTGCCCAGCGGAACTCAATTTATCTGACTCCAGCTCCTGGGCTCTTCCCACTGGCCTCCAGCCAGAGGATGGGGGAGGCGGAAGGATCTGGAAGTGAAGCACGGAGGAGCTTTCACCCACACACTTTAGAAAAGAAGAGTAAGTGGGTCATGAGTATGTTTGAACTCTGAACCCTCTTCCCTCTCCCAGGCTGAGTTCTGAAACTTCTCATGGTAGTTCCAGAAATGGTGAAGTGAATGCTGGGGCGGGTATAAATAAAGCCCCCAGGTGGGTGTTCCTGCTCAACTATGCATGAGCTCTCTGTGACTTCACCCCTGGTGCCTACAACTGGTGGAATAAGCACGATTTTACTGAAGGCGCAGCCAGAAAAAAGCAAAACTTCCCCAAAATATTTGAATGTTGACAGCAGACTCTTGCATTTCAGTGAATAATTGGTTTGTGTGAGTGTGTATGTGTGTGTGTGTACATGACCTAAATCCACAGAACTTACCATTCTGTGACTATAAAATAGGTTTCCGGTTTTCCAAATCTCAGTGGCTAATTGCCAAACTAGCAGGCAGCCTAGCCTTTCCCCAGGACCCTCGGGGTGGCTGATACTGGTCCCTGAGGTGGTCTTCCCACTTGCTGGTTGAGCCTGCTGGAGAGGTGGGAGCTCCAAACACAACCTGATGTTGGGTCTACCCCTCCTCCTGTCCTGGGAGGTCTCCAGCCTGTTGTCTGACAGTGGTGCTGGGGGGAGGGCATTTAGTGTCACCACAATGAGCTACCTGGATAATGGAGTCCCACTGTCCTCGCCAGAGCCACTGTCCCCTCTGCAGATCCGTGGATTTGCCCAAGTCTCAGTAGCTCCTCAAGGCTTAAGGGCAGATGCTCCTTTCCCAGGGTCATCTCCAGTGAGCTGGGTCCCACCACAAAGCTGTCTCAGCCCCATGGGTTATAGGTCTTTCTGTTCCCCTCCACTCCATCCACTGCCCTTCTGTACATTTAAACCTGTAGTGGGTGCTGCTCATGCCCTCATCTTTCAGAGTGGCCCAGCTCACTGCCAATTGCCAGCAACTGTTCCTCTTTGCCCACGTGCACAGCAGGCTGGAAGGGCCCGGGAACTAGTAACCTCCCAGGAGCAGCCCTCATTCAATGACTTTCAGGAATTGGTGTATAAAAAACCCAAACTAGGACAATACTCTGGTAGCAGGGGGGTAAGAATTCCAGCATCAACAATTCCAGCATGAACAATTCCAGCATGAACAATTCCAGCATCAGGCTGCCAGAAGCAGCCATCCTCTGCGGGGACCTCTGTCTTGCTTGGGTGTCCAGGTTACTGACTCGGCCCCCATCTCCTGCACGGTAGGTCTCCTCTTGGGAACTCCCATCTTCCACAGGGTCCCAGATCCTTTTCTCCCGGGAGGCTCCAGGTACCTCAGTAGAGAAGAGGTGCTGCCTTGCTCTCTTCAACCCCATCCCAATCTCAACATTTTTGAGCTTCCATTTCCACATCAGAAAAATAGGAGCACCTGCCCACCTCAATCAGTGGCTATGAGAATGAATAACAATAACAGCTACGTCATTGGGTGTTACTTACATGCTAGACATGCTGCTTAGTGCTAATACGAAATTCACAATAGCCCTAAGCAGTATAATTACTATTCCTGACAGCCCTATTTTGGAGCTAAAGAAACAGAGGCTCAGAGAAGTGAGACACCTCGCCCAAATCCTGGCACTAAGCTTGAATGCATGTCTGACTCCGGAGCACTCTAGGCAAACAGCCTGTCATGAAGGCAGCGGCCACTCTACCTGGAAGGAGACCCTGCAGGTGGGTGGGTGTGTGTATGGGTTTCTGGGTCAGGGATGAGAGAGGCAAGGGTGGCCCTACCTGGGGGTATGAGGCAACAGTCTGAGTCCAAGGAAGCATGGACCAAAAGTGGTCCAGTCTGGGGCCCCAGCAGAAGCCGGTGTGGGGTGGGGGGGTGATGTACGGTAGGCGAGGTGAAAGGGGTTGGGAGAGCTGGATCTGAAACGGAAGGCATCTTAGCTACGACAAGAGACGAGCAGCAGCAGGGCCAGGCCCGGGGGCTGGGCTGTGGAAGGCAGGCTCAAGGCTGCTTGTTGAACTTGAGCCCTCCCCCTGGAGAGGCGTGGGGACACGGTACAGAGATGGGGCTTACGTGGCCTTGGCTGAAAGGTGCCGGGCACACTGGCTGTCCCTCCACAAAGGCTCAGAAGGGGGCTGCTGCATCTCCTCCAGGTTCCCAGACCTGGAGTGTAGACTATCCCCAGCCCCTACAGCTCTGTGGGAATGTGAACTCGTCGAACAACTTTGCAGCCACAGCTTTCCGGGTTATGAGACGGCGGGTCTGAAGCTGCAGGCCTGACCCCGAGCAGCCAACACTCTCCCAGCTGAGGTGCCTGCTGGCACCTTGTCCCAGGCCATGATGACTCTTGTATCACCCCCAGCAAGGAGCCAGCAGCATCTCCTGTACTCCCCAGAACCCCAGAGGCTGGGAGCAACACAGGCCCCTAAAACCAAGCTGGGTTTTCTCTTGTTAAGTCAGGGGATAAAGCACTTTACATATTAATCAGGTTAGGAATCTGAGAGCACATATCAGGGGATTGAAATATGTAGATTTTGATGAATTCACGCTCATCAGAAAACCAATGAATCATCCTAAGTTCATTATCAGGAATTATTTGATGGGGGAATTGGCAGGGGGCGAAGGAGGCTGAGGCGCAGAGAGCCGGGGGAGCGAGGATTTCTTGGTTCTCAGCCCAGACTGCGTTCTCTTCCAGCAACACATTTTCGCAGCAGGATGATTTGTTTCCATGATGTGGAACCTGCACATGGCCGCGTCCTGGGGGCCTCAGTGAAGCTCAAGGGCATCACTTGGTGAGGCCAGACCCTGAGGCCCAGGGCAAACCACGTGGATAGACACAGCAACCTGAGAGACACTACCTTTACGATTGGTTTAAGATCACCTGGCACAGTCACTCCTGTGACACTAACTCCCTGGGTGACCTCGGGCAAGCTACACACCACCTCCCTGTGCCTCAGTTTCCTCATCTGGAGAATGAGGATGATGGCTGCTAAGCAACAGAGCTTCCAGGGATGGAACCAGGGAGAGTGGTTGGAACCCCCAAATTCCAGGTTCCTTATGTGCTAAGTACTCTCAGGTGTGGGGACTCAACCGAGAAAACACAGACATAATTGGACAGTCTAAAGAGTGGGAAGAGGTGCTTGTGATTTTAAACAGGTGGTCAGAGAAGTCCTCGCTGTGAATGTGACCTTAGAGGTCACACTTGAAAGAAGTGAGGGAGTGAGTTACAAGGATGTCTGGGAGGAAGACATTCAAGTGGCGGGGACAGCAAGTGCAAAGGCCCTGAGGTGGGAAGAGCATGCTTGGTGTCTAAGGAACAGCAAGGAGACCAGTGTGGCTGCAGAAGTGGATGAGAGAGTAGGAGGAGGTAAGGTCAGAAAGGTGATGGAGGAGGGAGTGGGGTTAGAGGGTGCAGGGGCTTTCAAAGAGGGTGTTGAGGCCAAAACAATATCAAGGGAAAGTGAGAAGAGGACCCAGAAGATAAAGTGGCTCCTCTGTGGGGTAAACTGAGGCACAAGCAACGGGGGAGTCACGACAGGCAGACAGGAGAGGAACATGGTGTGAAGGAGGGTTTGTGTGGCTACGGATCTTGCAGAAGATGATGCTGCTATGACCCTCTGACATGAAGTCTGGCAAACGCTGGTCCCGAGGTAGGTGGCCTGGAATCATCGAAGGTGGGGCAGCAGGTCTGGATCAGACTTGGAGAGCCTGGATTCCACCCGGTTCTGCCGCGCGGTGGCTGAGTGATGCTGGGAGGCAGTGCGCTTATCTATGGAATGAGGCAGGAGGGCAACAACACGCTTTCTATGGAACTTTCTGGAAGCCTCAGATTCTATATCCCCCCCCCAGTCTTCTCTTCCCTGGGATAAATGAGCTGCAGCCACTCTCTTTAATAATGCAATAAAAATCCGTGGGGTTTGCATTGAGGGTGTCCGCATAATATGGTCAGGTGGACTCTGGGCATCGGCTCCCAGGCTGAGGATAACCACTAAGGTCAACCAGTGGGTCCCCAGGCAGGACAACCCCTGAGGTCAAGAGGTGACCCCTCCCCCCTCTGGTACTGCTTCCTTTGGGAGCCACAGAGGACACAGCATGTCAATCAGTGAAGCTCACCTACATGATGCAGAGCCGGGCTTCTTAGCCCCAGCCGTACCGTAGAATCACCCGGGGAACTTGATACCCAGGCCCCACCCAGCACAAAATTAATTCAGTTCTCTCTGGGTGGGGAGCAGGAATAGCTGTCTCCAGGCTTCTCTGAGAGAAATACAAATGGGTTGATTCAGGTTTGCCAAACATGGATTAAGTGCCCCTCACATTCAGAGTGCTTTCACTTAATCCTCCCGGAGCCTTGGAGCAGGGATTTCCCTCCCATTTTGCAGATGAGGAAACCAAGGCTCAGTCAAAGAGGTTAACTGGTCCAAGGCCTCGTGGTTTGTATCTATTGATGTAAGGTCAACACAGTCAAGAGCCTGGGTTCTTAGCCACTTTCTTATACTGCACCAATTTGCTCTTAATCCTCACCCCGGCTCTGGGAGACAGATTTAGAGAGGAGGAAATTGAGGCTCAGAGAGGTTAAGCGCCTTGCCCAAGGTCACACAGACAGTCGGTGGCAGAACTGGCCTTTTCTGCCCGCCCATGCTAAAAAAATGCTATTTCTCTTGCAGTCATCCTGACCCAATGTCCCAATGCCCAAATTCCCACCTGGGGCCGTGGTTCTTGCTAAAGGGATATAGTGGAGTCATTACCAGACTCTGAAGAGATAAAGCATTGCAAATTGAAGGAGAAAATCTATTTTCACATCCTGATGAAGACATAACTGACACTGAGAAAGTGAATTGTTAGAGAGAAAAACACAGCCCCTGGTTTTCTCCTTTTTTAAAAAACTTGGAGTTATAGCTTTAGAAAAATAGGAGCAGCTGACTATCACAGATAAAAATGCCCTTTTGCCTAATTGGATCTCTAATAAGGAATCCTAATTAATTCCCCTGAATAGAGAACTTTTACACTGGTGTTATCTCAGCCCTGTGCTGATGGGCCTGGTTATATCCAGATACAGAATAATGAATCTTTTCCAGCCGGGCTAGGAGTCTCGGAGTCGCCAGGGACTTGTCAACTTCCCCGTGAAGGTAATTACTTGCCAAGGCACAAGGGGTGGATGGAGCTGGGGGAGGGGCTTGGGGAGGGTAATTACAAGTAAAGGGATTGGGGGAATTTAGGGGAGCTTAAGGGGGTGTCTTTGGGCAAGGGTTGGGAGAAGATTGGCAATTGTGAAGGAAATTGCTGGAGGAAGGACGGAGGCCACATTAGCGTCCAGGATGTCATCCCCAGCTCAGAGCCAGGCCTGAGGGACACTTGCCTTTGTGTGAAAAACGCCACGTGATGGGAGTTTGACAGATTCTGATAATTGTGAGAGCCCAACGGGTAGCCAACAGAAGTCAGGGAGCAGGTTTGCCTGTGTCTCTTCTTGGTTGGGGCAAAGGCGGGGCTGTCACTTCCCCGGGGAACTTCGTAGTGTCCTCAAAGACAAGGCTAAATGAAAAGGGTTATCCGGACAACTCAGGCCACAGACCAGCAATGAGCAGGACCTGGCTGAATGACATGGCCATTTGTCTGCAGTGGCAGGGCTCATCTGCCGGGGAAGGGGGCCCGCAGTCTGTCCCTCGCTTGCTCATGGTGGCGTCTTCTAAGGAGCTGGCAGCACATGGCCCCGATGAGCTTGGCTGCCTGGGAAGCCAGCCGATGGCTCCAACCAAGCACAGCCCACAGGACAAAAGCAGCACCGGGGGAAGAACGCAGGGGCAGAGGCTGCAGGCCGGGGCCCCCTTCCAGGACACCCTGAGTCTCTGCTCAGGGGAATCCCTACCCCAATCCAGCGGGGCAGAAAGGGCAAGAGGCTAGAAGGCAAAGGGCCCTGGCTTCAATCCAAAACTTTCTAGCTCTGTGACCTTGGACACGTGACCTCGCTGAGTCTCAGTTGCCTACAGTTACTTGAAGATGCAAAGGAAATAATAAGTGTAAACGCCTGGCACGTAGTTGGCACTCTGCGGAGTACTTGTCTTTTCTTCCTCAAACCCTCCGAGTTCCGGAAAAGTCACCTTAAGGGGTGGATCATGCTGGAGAGGGATCTGCAGTGCTGTGTTTGTATGTGAAAAATTAGCAAGTCTCTGTGCAGCAAGCCGCATGTTGCCAGCAGGCTGGGGGATGGGGGAGAGTGGGGAGGACCTACCACCTGCCTTATAAAACCGGGGCAGCTGAAGTTCGGAAAGCTGAGCCCCCCACTCAGAGGGAAAAATCAAAGCCAGATTGTTCCTCCCTGTTTTTCCTCTGTGTTCCTTGACGGTACAGCCATACTGCCCTGGGATCTCAGAGCTGCCTGGCCCAGGGGGTCATGACAGCCTCCTGCTGTGGCCTCCTGCCATAGCCTCCTGCTGGGGGCCAGCCTGCAGCTGCCTCCCTTACTGATCAGCTGCAAAGGCTGAGACTCACAGCCCCTTGGAACCTCTGAATGGAGCCGTGTGCAGCCGTCTGCACAGAGCACATGCCGGGAGACTCCTGCAGAGGGGCAGGAAGGGCAGGCTGGACCGGGCAGGCTGGGGCGGGGGAGGGAGGCCCTTCCAGGTGCTTCAGCCATGCGAGGTGAGAGGAAGGACACAAGCAGGATTTAAAAGCTGGGAAGCTGGGAAGCTGGGCCTGCTCAAAGTCTTTCACGCCAAAGGTTTCTTGTAACTCTATATAAGGCCCCAAGAGGGTAAGGAAGTTAACTGAGGTCATACAACTAGTTCGCAGCAGAGCTGGTATTTAAATCCAACATTGACTCCTAAAGCCATGCTCTTTCTCTTACTCCACACGGCCTTCCTTGAGGTTCAGGGGTGAGCAGGGAGTCCTGGGGATCTTTCCCAGGATGCTGGAGGGGAGACTGAGATGTGGTCCCTCTCTCAGCAAGGTCTGCAGACCTGGGCTCAGGGACCAGAGCTGGAGGTAGGGCACGCCAAGCCCTTGCTACCTCCCCACTTGAGCATGGACACCTGGAGTCGTGGCATCATGGGGAAGCGCTATGGGCATCCAAGTAGGAGGATCAAGCCCACTGGGGACCCAGCATGGGGCTGGGAGTGGTCAGCACCCAGCCTGGGAGTGAGCAGCCCAGATGCCCCTCCGACAAACATCCGCCAGGTCCACCTGCCACAAACAGCCTCCAAGGAGGTTTCACAGCCACCGCATAGAGCTGGCAATATAGAAAGCAGGAAGGAAACCTGGGGAAAGGGAGAAGCATCGGGCAGAAGGCGCATTACCCCAACCCCCGACATGGGAAGCAGCCTGCACGTCTCAGCGGCAGGTCATAAGAACACAGCAAGACTCCAGTCTAATTTTGGGCAAAGCTGAAAGCTTGAATCAAGGGCCGAGGCCTGCAGCTCGGACTCTCCTGGGATATGAGGAGGAGTGGGTGGGAGACGCAATCCTGGAGCATCGACAGTGCAGAGTAGGCAGAGGACGCTCTCTGCCAGCTGGGACCCAGGACTGACTCACCACAGGCCCGCCGAGGGAGGACAGAGAGGACCTGCGACTCAACAAGAGAGAACCAAAGAGTCACATGAATGATGGGGATGGGGCAGAAAATGAATTGGAGCTCAGAGGAGCAGAAGAGAGGGGACAGATCAGGGTTTTGAGTCCAGAGAACAGGGTCCAACTTCTGGCTTGGACATTTACTAGGAGTATGAGTTTTGGCAAGTTTCTTAACCTCTTAGAGTCTTAGCTTTTCCACCTGAAAAACAGGGATGGTGATATACTCTTTACAAGAGTTTTGCAGGGATTAAATGAGGTAAACACATGAAACCCTTAGTACAGTGCCTGACACATGGTAGCTCTTAAAGATGATTACACTCCTGAAGGTATGTGAAGGCAGGAGGGAGCCAGGTCTTCAGAGAACAGATCGATTGCACCAGAGCCCACTCAGAGAACAAGGAATGATCCCAGGAGTGGCTGGCCTAGGATCTGCAGAGTGAGCAAAATGGGAAGAACTCATCTGGAGAGGAGAGTGTGCAGGGGAGGAAGAAGCTAAGCCTCTGAGGCCCAATTTCTCCATCTCCAAGATGGGTACAGTAATACCTAACTCTCAGATGGTGGTGAAGACTCAATGAAACAAGATATGTGATGTCCTTCAGCACAGGAACCAACCAGCTCATAGACACCAACAAGAGATACTTGCTTGTTTATTTATCTTGATATCCGTCCTGTTGCCAAAGGGCTCTGAGACCAGGCAAGGTGAACCAAGGTGCCATATGCCTTTCTTTTTGGTGATAGAGAGATGAGACTGCCATGAGGGCACTGAGACTCTAACATCTCCAAGGCTTTATTTATTCAACAAATTGTCAGCAAATCTTTATGCCTGTCTGTTGCCAGGACCTTGGCTAAGCACTGAGGATTCAGAGATGATGGGACAAGTTCATTCTCTTCAAGAGTTCACGTTGGGAGAAGGATGCTAGAGAGGCTAAGTGGCTTGTGCCAGTGCAGAAGGAGCCCAGGGTGGGTGGCGGGGGAAGGGGAGGGAGGGCAGAGATGCCACCACATCTCAAGGTTTCGGAAAGGAGACAGTCATAAGACTACACCAGGTAGACAAGGAGGTGAGGCTAGACTTTAAAGACAGAAGGTTGAGACTTTCTGGTTCAGCATCACAGTCAGAGGGCTTATCACAGAACCTGGCACAGAGTAGGCAAGCAAAAACATTTGTTAAATAAATTAATAAAGTCCATTAGGAGTCAGTGTGCTTCATTTTATGTAATAGATGTGCTTGCCCAAACTTGTGCTTAAACCATAACCAAACATATAAGTCAAAAATAACCCAGGAATTTCTATGTCAAGAAATTCAATAATGGATCCACTCACAAGAAGAGGATCATTTGATAATGGGCAAAATTCTACCCCCTCCATATTATTGCTCTGGACAGAGTTCTTTTTAGGCTCAGTGTGGCTCTCAAACTTTAATCTGCTTCAGAACACCTGGGAGAAGGGTTAAAAATACTAAATTTGGGCCCAATCCTCAGAAATTTTAGATTTAGTAGTCTAGGGTAGGACCCAGGAATCTGCATTCTCAAATGCCTCTCAGGCAAGTCTTCTGAAGGAAGGAGTCGGTCAGTGCATCACAGTTTTGAGAAACAAGCGTTGAGTTCTAAAGAGTACTTTTTAAAGTGGGAGCTAATAGAGATAGATCAGAATCTTTGGGGCTTCTACAAGCTGCCATGTCTGGCTACCTCTTCTCCCCTCACCCTGCCTGTCACAAGACAGACAGACAGACGTCCCTTTATTTCTGGGGAAGACAATGAACTGTTGAAAAAGCCCATTTCCTACTTAACTCTTTGATGTTCTTCATAATCTCTTTTTCAGAAGCTTACCACACTCCACCAGTTCATGGTTCTCCACTTGGGTGCACACTAGGATTCCATGGGGAGTTTTAAAGGTACTGAAGCCTGGGTCCCACCTCTAGACGTTCTGACTTGGTTGGTCTGGGGTGTCGCCTTGCCATCCCTGCTGGTCTAATGGGCATCAGTGCTACATTCACTGCACTAAATCCTACATCCCAGTACCTTTTCTCTTGCCCAGAGATCAATGTCAACAGACTCCTCTGCTGTCTCTGTGTCTCTCCCTCTGCCACATCTCCAGTGATCAGAGAAGGAATCTGGAGAAGAAAGATGAATCCACATGCAGGACTAGCCTTTGAGGATGGAGGCTGCAGGCTGAGGATTAAAAGGGATCCCCATCAGTCACCGAGTTCACTCCCAGCCGTGGGAAGTCTGTTCAGCACCCTCTGATTGTCTTTTCTCCTGTCTCCCCGGGTTGGTAGGCAGGAGGCAAAGAGCACTAGAACTCCCGGTGGGACAGGCTGCCGGCAAATTGATTCCGCCCCAACGGTGGGGCGGGCAGAGTGAGCAGTGCCCATCAAATCCCTCACCTCCTTATTGCCAGGCGGGTGTGCTGCTGCTCAGAGAAAGTGAAGGGATGGCTGAAACTGACGTGGCTGCAGAAATTGACATCAGGCGCCAGACAGGTATTTGTTTAACAAACCCACTAATTTTAACCTCTGTTTCCCAGACCATAACTCTTTTGAAGGGAAGGAACAAAAAAGAAAGTGATATTTAACGCATTTCTATTTCTGTGCTACACAGTCTCTCTCTGAGGTTGCAAGTTGGAGCCTAATTGATTTCTTAGTCAAAAGGAAAAAAAAAGACAAAAAGCTAAAATAAACAACAGAGAAACCTAACCTCACTCACGTTGCAATCAAACCTCTCCAGCTCTGTCGACTGCTGAACTTTTGATTTTTAAAGACTGGCCAAGTGACTTGCATAATTTAAGATCCTTTCTAGCACTGATCAGCCTGCTCTGGCCAAGCAGTTTGCTGATTAATTATTAATCAGACTGAGTTTAGGATGAGTAATCAGCAAGAGTCAGGGCTAATTTGCAAATGTCCCCCAGGAAGGTTATTACTTAAAATACTTGGCAGAGAGGCTCCATGTTAACCTTTGCAATTAGCCACAGGACATTGTTACTGGCGAGGCAGAAGCAGATCTCTCCTCCAAACAAACCAACTTGAGATACCTACTAAGTGCCAAGCCCTGCATCTAGGGCTTTTCAAGGTTCTGCAGGCAGTGGCGGGGGAGGGGAAGGGCACAGAAAAAAGACAGATACATAAGTAAGCAAGAAAATATTGGGTATGGAAGAGCGCCTAAAATAAAACAAGATGCTGTGACCGAGTGAGGTGTTACTTTAGATTGTATGGACAGTGAAGGCCTTTCTAAGGAGGGGAAATTTAAATTGAACTCTGCATTTCAAAAAAGTTAGGTCTTTTTCTTTTTTTTTTTTAAACTTCGAAGGAAGAGGATCTTAAGCCCTGGGAACAGCTAGTGCAGATGCCCCAGGGGGGAACCTGCTTAGCCCATCCAAGGGACAGGAGGAAGGCGAGTGTAGCTGGGGCACAGTGAGTGGGTAACAGGAGGGAAGACAAAGCTGGGCAGTGATCCGATAGCGTAGAATCTTGTAAGATTTCATTCTAAGTGTGATGGGAAGCCACTGGCAAGCCTTAAATGAGGAAGATGTGATTTGATGTATAAATGTCAGTCACTCCAGTTGCTGTATGGAGGACAGATTACAGAAGGAGTAGAAGATGGGAGACAAGGCCATTGAGCAGCCAGAGATGCTGGTGGCATAGAATGGGAAGAAGCAGCTTCCTCTTGGGCGCAGATAGAGGTAGAGAAGGCTGGGAGAGGACAGACTGGGGTGAGGAGGGTGAGCAACAACCCAATGTCCATGGACAGATGAATGGATAAACAAAATGTGGTCTATACACACCATGGAATATTATTCCGCCTTAAAAGGGAATGGAATTCTGATACACAATGTGGATGAACCTTGAAAACATTATGCTAAGGGAAATAAGCCAAACACAAAAGAACAAATACTGTATGATTCTACTTATACGAGGTACCTAAAGTAGTCAGATTCACAGAGACAGAAAGCAGAATGATGGTTACCAGAGGATGGAGGGGATGGGGAGTTATTGGTTAATGGGTATGGAGTTTTGGTTTGGGAAGGTGAAAAAGTTCTAGAGATGGATAGTGGTTTTGGTTGCACAGCAATGTGAATGTGCTTAATGCCACTGAATTGTACACTTAAAAAATGGTTAAAATGGTAAATTTATGTTATGTATATTTTACTGCAATGAAAAAATAGTCTGCTTGGAAGTGTTCATTTTGAGATTCCTGTTTATATATATGAAGCCCTGAATATCCATCAGGGCTGGACATTTAAATTGAGAGCCACTGTCATATAGATGATATCAAAAGCCAACCTATGATTCGTTGAGGTTACCTGGGGAAGAGGGCAGATGGGGGAGAAGAGGGTCCCCAGACCCCCTGGGCAGTCCACATGTAAAGGTTGGATAGAAGTCGAACAGTGGAGGAGACAGCAAAGAGACTGAGAAGGAATGGCCACAGGTAGCTAGCTAGCTATATGGTTTCATGTTAGCCAAGAGAAGGAAATAGTTCAAGGCGGCCAGACAACCAGTGTCAAGTGTTGCCAAGAGGCCAAGTCAAATGAAGATGGAGAAGCAACACTGGATTTGGCAACCTGGAGATCAGTGACAATCTTAACAAGGTCAGTTCTAGTGGCAGGCGGGGCAGAGGAAGGGACCTGTCTCAGCAATTGGTGGTAGCTCAATGGGGCTTAGTAATGAGGGAGTGTGGTACGTGCTGTTTAGTGCTGTTCGTGTTTTGATGGTAGATGGTAGATTTTACAACATGTCTCTATGCTGTTAGCAATATTTAAGAGAGAAGAAAAACAATTAATGAACGCAAAAAGGAGGAGATGAATTTAGTAGGGAAGTCTTTGGGAAAGACAAGATCTGTGCATAAAGGGAGGGGCTGGCTTTTGACAGGAGCCAGGACACGTTGTCTACTGAAACACCAGATGTGAGTGGAGATATTGGCTCCCCAACCATTTCATCTGCTCATCCGCATTTCCTGAGTCCCTTGTGGCTAGGCTATACCACATGACTGTTTCTGGCCAATGAAATGTGAGTTGGAAGTAATGTGTATCATATCTGAGTTGGGGCAGTGAAAACCCCATGCTAGATTCTCCACTCTCCTTCCCTGCCATGACACTGGAGAAAGCCACAGATTCCAGATGGCACAGGTACAAGATGATGGGACCTCCTTAAGCCTGAAGACCCACCTGCATGACTATGTGGATCAGTGACCCATGACAAGCATGTAGCATGAGCACGAAATAAACCTTTGTGGTGTTATGCCACTGAGTTTTAGGGTTAATGAAGCTCAAAGAAGGAAGTGGCATGAGATGAGGCTGGGAGGTGGGCAAGGGATAGATCAAGAAGAGCCTTGTGTGCCCTATCAAGGGCTTGAATTTTATTATTAGACAATGGAAGATGATTGAAAGCTTTTGCCTGGGGCTTAGCATGTCAGATCTGCATTTTAATTAAACCATTCTGGTAGCAGTGAGGAGGATGAATTGGAGAGTGTCAAGAAGCTGGGAGATGGGTAAGGAGGCTATTACAACCCACAAAGAACAAAAGATGATAGGCTGAACTGGGGGAGTGCTAGCAAGGATGGAAAGATATGTGATAGGAGGTACATTGGGAGAACTTAGCAATTAATTGAATGTGGCTGGTGGGAGAGAGGGATTAAACAAAGATGATTCCCAGATTTTTGGATGACTAGGTAGAGAGAGTATGGTGACATAAACTAAGAAAGGGAACAAACTCTGACAATTTTAGGAGTCAGTTACGAGTGAAGTTGGGACATGCTGAGTTCGAGATATTGGTTGGACATCAAGCTGGACATGTCCAACAGGTAGTTGGCTCTGTAGTTTGATGCTCAGTGGGGAGGCCACGCTAGGGAGCCAGATTTGGGGTTATAAACAAATAGGTGGTATCTGAAATCAGGAGAGCAGGTAAGATTACTCAGGGAGAATGTGTGGAGTGGGCAGAGCAGTAAGGCAAGAGCAGAGCCTTGGGGACACCAAAGGAAACAGAGAAGAAATAGTCAGAGAGGTTCAAGAAGAATCAGAGGGAATAGCATGAAGGCAAAGAGAAAGGAGAGTTTCAAAAATAGGAAATAACCAACAATGGAAAGGAATGCAGAAGTGTCTAGTAAGATGAGACCTAAAAACTATCTTTTGGATTTGGCGTTGGAAGTGGTGGTGTTTGGAACGGGGGGTGGTTCTCTGAGAATGATCTTAATGTGAATGTTTTCAGGGGAAGGCTGGGGGTAGAAGACATGGTAAAGTAGGTGAAGAATTAATGGGGAGAGAAGACTGAAAGGCAGCCAGTGTAGACCACTCTTCCAAGAACTTGGAGAAGTTCCCAGAGATGCTAGATTTGTACTCCTCCATGCAGGCTCCCCGTTCCGTTCAACCCAACCCTGCCCTCTCCCCAAATGATGAAATCTACTGAGTTTAACAGTGATCACTTCGCCATTTCATCAGATTGTCAAATGCTACTTTTCTACGTGAATCCCGCTTCCCTGGTGTGTCTGTAGATGTCACATACCAGCCACTGGATGAAGAGAAGCTTGGCTTAAAACAAATATAGGCTCAGGATTAGAACCAAGGGCTTAGGTTGGTCTTAGGAAGCCAGAAGAGCTTGAAGGAGCAAGAGATAGGCAAAACCAGCATGAAACATGGGGTAAGTGAAGCCAAGAGTGAGGGAAACAAACATTTGTGGCCATGTGTGAAAACGGAGACCAGGATTGGGCCTTTGAACATTCTCAATGAACTAATATCATTCCGGAAGGCAGGTCTTGCCATAATGAAGGGCCTCGGGAAGGGCCCAGAACAGCTCCTTCCATCTGTCTTAGTGGCACCATCAGGCATCTGGCAGCTCCTTGAGAGAGGCTGAGGACAGCATCTTGTTGTCTGGTGCCCTTCACGGTCCTGGCACGGGCCCTGTGCAGACGAGGTACTTAGTACCAACCTGTTGCGTGCAGTCAGACCCACAGAGGGCAGGCCAGCTGCCCGACCTCAGCTTCCCACGCACAGAACTTTGCCAAATGGCAAGCTCTAGCAGAGCCGCTGTGCAGACAACGGACAACTGGACAACTGCGGCTCACTTCCTGCTCCTTCCAGCTGCGGCTTTTGTTCACTTCTGAGAGTACGTTCTCACCGATGGAGGCAAGGAAGTCACGCTGATACTCTGTGGAGAGTGTGGGAGCCCTGGCCTTCGCTCTCCAGGCATGTGCTGCCAGCAGCGTGCTAGGGCACTAATCCTTTCCTGCTGTTCGGCTGTGAGCTTGTAATGCTGTTTCCAACTCCGAGAGATACGGGAGATGAGATTTTAAAGGGCTGGTTATTTATGGCCTGGCTCCTGATGGATACAACAGATGCAATTTCATGGGCTCCATCAGAAGAGAACAGCTTCTCGGGGTGGCTTAGAGCATTGTGATGTAGCAGGGAAGGAGAAGGGAAGCAAGGGCGTCACAAACCCATAGGAAGGTGGGCGGTTCTGAGTCTCAGCTGGAATAGGCCCACCCCCTTACCAGCTCAAGGGGCCTGGGTTCAGCAGCCTCAGTCATGCACCATCTCAGCTGTTCCCTAAGCATCTCTGCCAGCTTGAGACCCTGACCCTACCTTGCCCCTGACATTCAAACAGGCTGAAACCCCAGAGGACAGGCATTAGGCCTATGCCACTTCCATGTATGAAGTTCAAGGGCAAATGGGGCACTGTCATGATGGGCCTTTCCATTTGCAATCCCTCTGCCTGGAATGCTGATCGCCGGGCCCTTCCCATGGTGGCTCCTTCTCAACAGTCAGGTCTCAGCTTAAATCCTACCCCCTCAGAGAGCCCTCTCTTGACTCCTTTATCTTAATAGGGTCCCCACTGGTATTATTCCCCACCCTGTTCATTTCCTTCATGGCACTCATCGCAAGTGTATTTTACATTTATTTTGTAATTATTTTATTAATGTCAGCCTCCCCCAAGTAGACCAGAAGTCCCACAAAGGCAGAGGCTTTATCTGTCTCTTCCGCCATTGTATTCCCAGCGCCAAACCTAATGTCAGACAATAGAAGGGCCTAAGTAGTTTGAATGAGTGAATTATGATGGAAAGATGTGGGTAATAAAGATGGAGATGGTAAGCCTGATCATGATGATGACGGAGATACTGCTGATGAAGATGATGCTGGTGCTGATCCTGGAGATGACTTCTCAAGGCCCTGCCAGGGTATTTTTTGAACACCAATCTTTTCAGGCACAGCTACTGATTTCCCCTGACTATCTCCACCAGTCTTATCCCAAAGACTGTGTATCAATGACATGCGAAGCTGTGTCCCTATATCCAGGCTCATCTCCTTCCCTCCTGTGGCCTTGTCTTCCCTCTCTGTGCCCATTTTGTGCTGGGGAGGCCTGCGAGCCCCACCATCTCCCACTCCACCTCAGCCCTGCTTCTTCCCCTGTGTTCCTCTGTTTAGTAAATGACCCGACCACAGCCATCCAGCCAGAAACTTGGGAATCATCCTAGACTCCTCCCCTGCTGCATTCTTCTTTTCCAGTGAACCCCCCAAATCCAGCTGATTGTGCGTCTGAGATGTTTTCTGAAGTCACCACCTCCTCGCCATCCCTTCCCAGCTGTCAGAGATCAAGGCTGGATCATCTCTTGCCTGAGTGGTCACAAAAAAGTTTTACAGCTGGTTTCTGAGCCTTCTAGTTGGACCCAATTAAAAGTCAGAAGGATTATGTTACTTCTCCACTTAAAACAGTCCAATAGCTTTCTACAGGCTGTGGAATCCTCTCCTGGATCGTGAACATGGGCACGAGGTTCTTCATGACCCATGCTCTTCCCGTGCTCGTTTCAGGCCTTATCTCCTGCCCTTGCTCTCTTGCACCCTGCACCCCACTCGCAATGCACCAAAAACATTGGGGCTCTTTTCTGCTCCAGGCTGATGGCAAATGCTTACTCACCCCTCAGTTCAACCCAAAAGTCACCCCCTCTGGGACTCATTTGTCTGAGTCCTCCCAGCAGCTCCTCCTTCATGTTAGGAAGATTGACAACTTTTTTGGAGGACATCCTTTGTTTTTGTCTTCCCAATGACCTGGTTTTCCTTTGGTGAACTACCCCTCCTCCACTCCCAGTCATGAGGTTTGGGTGGGATAGATGGCGACATGACCCCGGCTTGGCCAGTGAGAACACCCTCTGGCTATACTGGTGTTGAGAGCTGGGCACGTGACTGAATCTGGTCCAATCAAGGTTCATTTGAGGGCTTTCTTGGGAACCATTAGCTGGGATTGCTAAACCAACAAGACAGAGGGAGCTGATAGTGGTCACCTTTGCTACTGCATGGGGAAGCTTGTTTGAGAATGAAGCCAACGCACAGGAGAGCAAAGCCCATGGGAGGGAGAGAAACAGATTCCGAATGATGTTACTTGCATTTCTTGATCCAGCAATGCCTGAAGCCAATCCCTGGACTTTTCAGTTACAGAAGCCAACACATTCCCATTTTAGCTTGAGTCAGCTGGAGGTGGGTTTCTATTTCTCGAACAAAAGGAATCCTAGCTATTACATTCCTCTTTTCAGTCCCTATGGGAACTTCTTTGCACCTCTTAGAAAAGTCCCTAACACACGATATTGAAAAGCATTTAATTATGTTCTGCCTCTTACCCCTGACCGTGACTTCATGGATCCAGCACAGGGCACAGCTATTACAAAAATTTGTGGAGCGAATAAATAACTCCTTGGGAACGAGACTATGTTTTTGTCTCCCTCACACCTAGGACAGCCCAGTTCATAGCAGGCTGTCAATAAATGATTACTGAAAATAAATAGGGGAAAAGTAACAAAGAATGTAAATGATCTAAACCAATGGTTTAGTATATGTGAATGAATAAATAAGTGAATAGTTATTATTAACAAATCCCCATGGGCATGCTGTTCTCATTCTAATTATATCTGAATCTAATGGCGCCTGAAATGTCTAGTAAAAAGTCACTGAGATCAAATGGTTCTAGTTGGCTCAAATTCCACGTGTAAAATGCTTAATAATTCAAACAAGGTCTTTCAAGAGGAGGAAGAGTATTACTGGCAAAATTTTCAAACTGAATGAATGTGTGTAAAGTAGCTTGAGTTTTGTATCCACATCTACAAAAACAAAGCCCAAACATGAAGGGGAACGAAGTAAAGAAAACCCTCAAAGCAAAGGAGGGGTGAGCTAGGGAATTGAAGGATGAAACTGAAACAGGGTGGTTGCTGGATCCGGAGAGTCGCTGGAGCCTGCTTTCCAGGGAAACTATCTTTTCAGAAACAGCCGCAGTCTGTTGGGCGGCCCTGGAGGGGAGATCTGGGAGATCCAGGTGGTAGAGCAGACCTCCTTCTATTCCTTTCCAGGCGGAGGAGCCGCCGAGGCTCAGAGGAACACGGCAGGGCCCCAGGGTGGGCGCACGGTGGGGAGACTGTTCCCAAGAGAATCTCTGGGACCATGGCCTGGACCTGTGTCTCAGCGATCAGGGAAGCTCCCACTTGGGACGGGTGGCAGAATGATGCTCTCCCCGCCCCCTCATATCCCATATCAAAATGGCACCCACCCTTCAAGACCTGTCGCAAATGCAACTCCCGACTGGAGGCCGTGGTCTCCACCCCAGGAGGGCGTCCTCCTCTGAAGCCGTGGAGTGTGCTCTCCTTTCTTTCCTACTTTAAATATTTGGTGGGGGCAAGTCTGTCCCATGATGTCCATGGGGACTTGGCTTGAGGGTGTGGGGACATAGCGAATGGGCAGGCAGATCCCAAATGATCAGAGTGAAATGAGCAAAGAATGAAAATTGAAGTACATTGAAGAGGGCAAGGAAGAGGGGCCGGGAATCACCGGCAGAGACTGACCCACAGAGGTGACAACCAAGACGATGGGGGGACGGTTCTAGGGTCTACACAGAAATCCCACATGTGGGAACGAGCTTTGAGCTCCCTCTCCCATACACTCCCCCAAAAACACACCCCTGTGGCTGGCACTTCTACTGGCCCCCAGGAAAAGGGTGGCTTCAATTCTGAGTGCAGGTCAGGCCCTGCCTACCCCCACTGCTTCGGGAAGAAATGCCATCATAGGGGAAGGAGAGAAGCAGGAAAGAGAAGGAGCAAAGGAGAGAGGAAGGCCCAAATGAACTCTGCAGCCTCGTCGATCACAGACAGCGAGAGTGTCCCAGGCAGAGACGTCCCTCCCTGCTCTGTCCCGTACAGTGGTCTCGTGAACGTCTTTTCCATACTCTCTGCCCCTTCTCCCCAGCTCGGCAGACCCCTCAGGGCAAGGGCTGTGCCTGACTCCCAGTGGAGTGCCCCCTGCTCCTGGACCTGCACAGAGCAGCCAGTGGTAGCTGCTTTTCTAACAAACCAGCTAATTGGCCAGTCTGGGGCTGGGTCCAGGCAGAGAAGAGGTGATGCTGCCCACAATGTACACTCTGGGAACACAGTTTCAACAAAATCACTGCCGCCCTTCTGACCTTTGCAAGGGTATCCTCCAGTCTGACCCAGGGGCTCTCTACCAGTCCCCCTCACCTGGGTTTCCAGGCAATTCCCTGGGAGCTGGATCAGCCGGAGTGATCAGGCTGTGCCATTCTGCCTGGTGAGATGCCACTGGGCTGGCAGGCTGGGAAGACGGCCTCAGTGGGATCACCAAGAACAGGGCTGATGAGGCTCTGAGTTGCTGGAGATGCCTCATCTTACCCTTTTGCCCTCAAAGAGTGAGCCCCTGACTCTGGTCCCTATCCCAGGAGAATTACACCTCCTACGAGCCAGGCAGCAGTTGACACGTTCAGCCCTTTCCACACCCTTTCTAGGTTGGTACGATGGGGCCCATTTTTCAGATGTGGAAACTGAGGCTCAGAGAGGTTAGTAAATATCCCAAGATTATACAACTATGAAGAGGTGGATCTGGGCTTTGAGCCCAAGCCTATCTGACTCCCAAGCTTGCTCTGTCCTTGGTCAGATGCCAAGATGCGGGCTCAATGCTGAATCCTGGAGGGACAGCACAGACCTCTTCCTTTTCTTGGAGGGGACACCTGGCTTTCTCTCCTTCCTCGTAGCCCAGAGGAAGAGCCTGGAGAGACTCAAATGGAGGGTGTCGAGCATGAAGCAGAGGGAGGAGGGGAGAGATTCCGGGTCTAGTGGCTTCTCAGTGGCTTTTAATTCACTGATTTTCTCCACAATGGAGAGGCCAGCTCTGAAATGAGCTGGCAGTCACTTCTATTGATTACAATAACACGATCCGGATACTCTCCAAGGATCCAGAACCCCGGGTTTTAAAACGGTCTTCTGCATCTCCAGGCCCAGCCCTCTGAAAAGTCCAGAGCCCTCATGAAGAAGTTGAGCAACGACAAGAGAATTTTCCTAGACTTTGAGGGAAAGGAATGGGGGTCCATGGAGGTCACAGCCAACTAATCGGGCCAGAGCAGAACAAAGACCCACCACCCCCAAGAAGGATCAGTGAGAAAATCTAGGCCCTAAATTGAGTCCAGCGAACTAGAGACAGAAGCATGTATGTGTAAGGGGGTTGACTTGGTGAAGTGTATATGGCGGTGACTTGGAGGGGTGTGTGTCAGGGGTGATTTGGCCGTGTGTCGGGGGTGGCAGTAATACCAAATATACTGTCTGGATTGTAACTCTCAGTCAATTCAAACCCAGCTTTTGCTCATGGTCAATCACACACAAAAACAGCAATTAACTTTAGGGAGAGTAAGTCTACAATACTTGGAAATCTCTTAACAAGTCAGAGTTACAGGGTTCAGTGCTCACCATAGTAACAGCCTTTTCCTGTTCAAAACGTGTGTTGCCGGATTCCCAGAGGCCAGTCATGGACCAGCAAAAGAGGAAGAAGCAGTCCACTGGCTGCTGTACATATATCACGGGACTCTGTAGTTACGGGCATACACCGCTGCTGATGTGTGTTCCTCCACCGCTGTCTCTCATTATGTCAGTGCAAGGTTGCCAATTGATTCTATCCTGCCACATTTTTGGCTTTGACTCGTCCTTTGTTTTATGAAATAATGTTCTGGGGAGTTGGCAGGGTTTTTTTTCTAATATCCCTATGTGGCAAAACAAAAAATTATCAACCCTATGTTCACCCAATTGTTTGGAAATATTACTAGTCCATAAAATCCAAACAACTGGAACCCCTAATTAAAACTGTCTTGTTTGGGGCCGGCCCGGTGGCATAAGCGGTTAAGTGCAAGCGCTCCGCTGCGGCGGCCCGGGGTTCGCTGGTTCGGATCCCGGGCGCGCACTGACGCACTGCTTGGCAAGCCATGCTGTGGCGGCGTCCCATATAAAGTGGAGGAATTTGGGCACAGCCCAGGGCCGTCTTCCTCAGCAAAAAAAGAGGAGGATTGGCGGATGTTAGCACAGGGCTGATCTCCTCACAAAAAAAAAAAAAAAAAAAAAAAAAAACTGTCTTGTTTGTATCCCACTTAGGGGAGGAGTAGAGTGTGGAAACTGAGTCAGGGACATTCCATGCCATCCCCTCCTTTTGGATCAGTGGGAATCTGCTATCTGGTAAGGGAGGTAGTGAATTTTTTGTCTCAAAGGTGTTTCTGTCTTCTCAAGAGGGGAAGGGATGCCCAGTTGTTCAAATTTATCTTTTCTAACAGGATCTGCTGTTTTTCTCTGCCTTGGCACAGAACTCAAGAGATCATCCTAAAATTTTAATGTATGCTGATAAAGGCGGTATCCTCATAAACCAGCAGCATCACATTTTCACGGAATCCAGGGACCCCCATATAGGAGACGGGCAGGGGAGAGGGTGAGTTCTTTACACATATGTCTTGATCCTCCAAGTTTGTTTATCCACAATTGTTATGCAAGTATAAATTAGAACGAGAAACGCATCCTCCCTGGCACTGGCAACGCCCACCCTGTAAATAATTATAATTTAATCTTAGAGCAAAGGGTTCTGAATGACTCCCCTAATGATTTCCTCTGCTTAATTCCTTCCCCACTGAGTAACTTAATAGGAAAAGGAATACTGTTTCAGATTTGTTTCACTCGAGAAGTTTGGACGATGTGTAGACTCACACCTGGGGGAGGTAGAAGTTGTGGGAGGCCGTTGGGCCCACGGATGAACAAGTGAGTCGAAGAGGCCTTGGGACTGGAAGAGAGGGAACTGGCAAGGATATTCATCTTGGTATCTGTTCATAGAAGTGAAAAGTTGGGAACAACCTAACAAGAGATCTGGTGAGTACACTATGTCAGTCTTACGAGGGAATGCCACACAGCCATAACATCCTCCACAGGTGTAGCATGATGTGGTGTGCTGTTGTGGCGAAGAAGATGGGCTTACAGGTCCAACTAACCTGGGCTTGAATCCCAGCTCTGCTCCTTACTAGCTGTGTGACTTCGAGCAAGAGATATAACCTCCCTGGGCCTCATTTTCCTCATCTGTAAAAGGAGGAAAATTATGCTACCTATTTCATAGACTTTTTATAAAGATAAAATAAAATTATAGCTGTGAGCTTAGAACCAGCCAGCCACATATTCATAATAAATGCTCAATAAATAACACTATTATCACACCCATGGTGTTTTAGAGGTATCTGTAATGATATAGAAAAAATTTTCATGATATAATGAGAAGTTAAAAATACATAACTACAGATATATTTTAAGATACTAATTTTGTAATATTAAAATATATATAAATAGCCAGATAGCTTGATCTAGGTGAAGCAAAAAGGCCAAAGGGGAATATAACAAAATTTTAATGCTTGTTCTTCATTTCTCTATACTTTTTAATATTTTCCATGTTTTCTATAAGGAGCATATGTATTATATTTCAATCAGAAAAATAGGTATTTTACAAAAAGAGGCATGGGGACAGAGGGTCTTCAGGCTGGGCAGGTCACTGGGATTCCAGTTCAGGGAAGGGTCATCTAGACTTTCACCCCAACTGCTAGCTCCAAATGCCCAGCCGTTGCCCCTAGACCTGTTTACAGAGCATCAACGCCCACACGGCAATTTTAGTCTTCGGTTCACATGTGTTTCTCTCAATGCCCCATCCAGGGTGGTAAACGACCTGGCCAAGTTTACACGACAAGCTTGTGACACCAAGGTCTTCTGACTCCCAGGTCAGCTCGCCTTCTGCTGCACCAGTAAATTTGAGTTCTCCGGGCCACACTGGTCCCCAAATCTCAGAGTCTATACTTGGGAGGAGTCCGTTCCCACTTTATCCCTCTCAGATAGTCATACTTTGCTCCTACCATGGGTTTGTCTGATTTTCTCGCCCTCAAAGGACCACGTCTTACTCAACTGGTGCATCTACCACGTAGCATGACCTGGTATAAAAGAGTGTTCAATACATGTGCCCCGGCCTCCCGATTTCTCCTCCTCCCCCCTTCCTCCTCAGCCCCACTGACCGCTGTGTCTCTGTCTCTCCTAGGCACTGTCCCTCCTGGACTCTTGCAGCCACCCTCCTGATGCTTCACTCAGAGTCCTCAATGACACCTCCTCTGCCCTCGTCCCCAGGCACTGAGCCCTGCCTTCCCGGGCACTGGGCAGCAATGAAGGCTGCAAAGATGCCCCGCCTTGTCTGAAGCACATCTGGACACATCCTTCTATTGGCTCCTGACGTGCTGACACAGGTCGCCTGATGCCCTCATCCTGATCACACAGCCACAAGGCGCATCCAAGAGAGTGTTCTAAACACTGCACTACCACCCTCAAGGCTTGTCACTCAAACGAGAAGCTGAACTGTTCCTTACGCCAACCTCATGGGCATGTCCCATGGGTCTACGTCTGGGAGACTACAAGCCACCAAGGCTGGTGAATCTTCAGTCACCCCTCTCCTCCTGAACCCGTGAGCATCGAGAGTCTCCATGGAGGGTGGAGCGCACCAAAGAAAAGCCCGTGCTTTTCTGTAAAGCCAGGACGATAGGGAGAGGGGTAGCCCTGCCCTTCAGACACCAAGACATGGTGCCTTTCCCGTCTCAGGGACCTGAGAGTGGGAAAAGCGATTGCCACCTAAGGTTTTATTCCAACTTCATTGGATGCTATGAATATGTCTTCCAGAAATGGAACAATATTTCAAATCACGTCACTGAGACCCTGTCCACATCCTGAGACCAGAACATTTTCAGTCTTAACACAAGTTACTCGACCGATGCCCACTGTAAAATTTTCCAGCAAGGACATGCTTCAAATCGGATACCAAAATCACTGTAAAAATTTACCCCGGCTCTAAACATATGCAGTGATTTCTTATTGAGATGAGAGAAAACTCTCCCACAATGGGTGCAGGCAGCAGCCACGGGGCCTTCAGCTGCAGGTCCAGGCGCCAAGGACGAGGAGCATCCCAGAAGCCACATTCAAAGGGACGGGGGAGGGGTGGGGACAGTGTGCTTACCAGAGGGAGGAGCCTTCGGTCCCAGTGACTTCCAGGAAGTCGTAACCATCCTCCAGCTGGAAGTCAATAAAGACCAGAGCGATGGTGTCTCCCAGTTCGGCCAGGATGGTCCACGTGCAGTCGGCATTGTTGTGGTACTCCGAGGGGAAGTGGGGGCTGGAGATGATGCCGCTCTGGCCCCGCAGGGTCCCGCCACAGGCATCGTCCGCTGTGGGCACAGAGACAAGAGGCTCACGTGAGTTGGTCTGGTTCCCAGGCCCTGGCACTCGTCATGAGCTTCACCCATGAGAGGCACAGAGCGTCCTGGAACATGATGCACAGACAGGAGGGGCCAAGATCCTAGTCTGAATTGGCTTGATAATAATGATACCAAGCACATCCATAGCCCTTACCATATGCCAGGCTCTGTTCTGAGAATTTTAGATGTTATTTAGAATTATTTAGATTTAGATATTATTACCAACTTCCTCATTGAAGAGATGAGAAAACCAAGGCACAGGGAGGTTAAGTAACCTGCCTGAGGTCACACAGCTAATGAGCTGGGATTTGGACTCTGCCATTCAGAGCACATTCTTAACTGCTATACCACATTACTCCGTGATGACCAGGAAGGAAGGAGAACTCAGCTGTCACATTTATTTCCACGGTCACAACTGCGGTGAGTAGGATGTTTCTTCCCTCCAGATCTCACTAAACCTCAGATGTGATGGAACAAAACAAAAACTCAGGACAACTCACTGGGGCATTCCAGGTCCGTCAGAGCCTGGCTGGACCTCCGCAATCTTTCCTCTGCCCCTTGTACCCAGGCCAGCTCTGTTCCAGCACTGTGCATGGTCAGACCTCCCGCCCTTGCTCACACCGTGCCCTCTGCCTAAGATGCCCTTGGTCCAGCAACACTTCTGATGCCTGGAGACCCAGCTCCAATGCCACCCTTTGGTAAAGTATCACTCTCCCAAGCTTTTAGTAACTGGTCTCTCTTCTGTGCTCCCGCAGCAACGTGTCCGACCTCGGATACTGTACTCCACGCTGTCCGAACGACCTGTTCACATGTCTGTCTTCCACTCTAGGTTCTGAGCTCTGCCGGGAATCCCCAAGGGCGGGGACCATGTTCTCCTCATTCCTGTGGATGCTGCTCCAGCCTAAATTCCAGCTGAGACTTGATACTGAGAAAAAACGATCTGAGGAACATGCTCAGACCTATGATAGTCATGAGCACTGGCTTTTGAATGATTGCAGACCTCAGTCTGAATCCTTCCCCTGCTGCCCACTAGCTGGGTGACTGAGGGGGAGTTGTGCAAACTTTTAAGTCTACCCTCCCGGAGCCTGTATGCAAGTAAGTGATTATCATACACTTAGCATATGCTATATTAGAGATATGGACTAAAATGCAACGAAAGGAAAAATGCAATATCAGGGTTGAAATGTGTATCAGAGGCAGCAGAGAAACAATAATATAAGCTAATTTTTATTGAGTATTTAAACTACGCCAGGCACTATTCTAACTACTCTATCTATTTCATATAATACTTACTATGACCCTATGAAGTATCATTCCCATTTTACAGGTAAGGAAACCAAGGCACAAAGAGATTCAGTTATTTGCCAAAGGTGACACAGCTCACAGTGATTAAAAGAGCTGGAATTCTAATCCTACAGTCTGATTCCAGGGCCTACACTCTTAACCAATACACTCTTCTCTCTCCCAGGAGTACAGTTCACACTTTGAGGACAAAGATAAAGCAGCAAATTACTTTGCTTGGGTGAGTAAATTTGGGAAAGCTTAACAGAGGATGTGCCATTAGAGCTGGGTTTTGAAGGATGAATAGAAGTTCACTAGATAGAGAAAAAGGGAAGGGCATTTCAGAGAAGAGGGAACCAAATGTCATAAGCACACAAGCACAGGCCTGTCTAAGATGAGTAGCTCTAGACAGCTTATCACAGAGTGAACAGAGAGCAGGGGTGGGCAATGGTACTGGAAATGTAGGAGGAGCCACATGACAGGGAACACTGGACCAAAAAGATTTGGAAACAGCAGACTATATTGGGAAGAAAATGGATTTTGGGATCAGTAAGGTCTAGATTTGAATTCAGGCTCCACGATTTTCCAGCCATGTGACCTGGGGTTTATTTCTCTAAGTCTCATTTGGCTTCTCTGTACAATGGTATATTGTGACGACTGAATGGGATCATTAAGGTGACAGTACCTAGCATGAGCCAGTGATTGGCATAAGGTGGATGCCTGGCATATGCTAAGTTCTCCTTTTCTTTCCACTTCATCCTGAGGATCAAAGGGAGTGAAGAAATATGATTACGTTTGCATTGTGGAGAGATGGCTGTGGCTGTGGCTGTGGCAAGGAGGGGGTCTGAGTCGGGGGGTGGGCAGGATGCTTTTGGTAGGACACAGTCACCAAAGTCCAGGTGAGGCCAGATGAGATCCGACCTAAGGCCATGGGGATGGTGAGAAGAGGACTTATTGGAGAGATATGTAGGAAATAGAATCTACAGGACTTAGTAGTTGGGAGGGATGAACTCTGGTGTCAGCAGGAGCATCTGGATGGATGACAAGTGCCATTTCCTGTGGCGGGGAGCACCCTGTGGTGTGGAAGCAACCCGGAGATCAGTGTGGACACCAGGGCCGAGTGTGGGGAGGACGCCCTAGAGGAGAGATGGAGCAGACAGTAGGATACACAGAGCACTGTGGGATGGAGATAAAAGTGAGCTCCTTCAGTGGCCTGAACTATTCTTATTAATGTCATTCTACAGGGTCAAGGTCTATGTCAAGAGGATAAACCCATTTCTAAATGCCAGCTCTTGGGTATGAGCACAGACCCGAAGGGGCCACACTCAGAATGTTTCCCTCCCACATCCATTCACTGAGCACCTACTGTGTGCCAAACACTGGGCGAGAGCCAGCACCACATCATGAAAAGCCTGAATTCGTCCCTGCCCCTAAGTGTTTCTTAGAGTGGGGGCGGCCAGGCAAACATGCAGTGCCCCCAGAATTATTATACCTGAGGAGTCAAGGCACAGCAATGGCACATGGACGTAGGGGAGGCTTCACAGAGGAGGCAACATTTGTGTTGAGGCATCCATCCACCCACCTATCCATTCATTCATTCATTCAACAAATGTTTACTGAGTGCCCACTACATGTCAGGCACTGTTCTAGGTGCTGGGGATTCATCTGTGAATAAAACCAAGGAAAATCCCTACCCTCACGGAGTTCACGTTCCATCAGTGGGAAACAGATCATCTCCGAGATAAACAGGTAAACCCTCTGCTAAATGAGGTGGCAGTAAATGCAGGAAGATGGCAAGTGTGCTGTGCTGGGAGTGGGGTACGGACATTTCAGAAGGGGGGTCAGGACGGCCTCACTGAGAGGCTGACATTTGAGCAAAGACCTGAAGGAGAGAGAGGGGAAGCCACGTGGTTATCTGGGGGAAGAGCATTCTAGATGAAACAGCAGATGCACAGGCCACAGGGTGCAGAGGCCTAGCACGGTTGAAGAGCATCAAGAAACCTGAGGGGCTGGAGCACTGGGAGCCAGGAGGAGAGCGGCAGGGGACGAGGCCCATGGAGGGCCTGAGAGGCCACTGTTAGGGCTTGGGCTTTTACCTGAGTGAGAGGAGAAGCCAGTGGAGGGCTCTGAGCAGAGGATGACATGGTCTGACTTGTGTATTAACAGGATCCTTCGAGCTGTTGTGTCGACAACAGACCATAGAGGACGAGGGCCGAAGCAGCAGGGCTTGTAGAGGCTACTGCGATGGTCCAGGTGAGAGATGGTGGTGGCTGGGACCAGTGAGATACAGTCAGAGTTTGACTATGTTTTGGATGCTGAGCTGGCAGGACTCACTTCCATTGAGAGCTGACCGCCTGGCGGGCTCAGGGGAGAGGGTGTCCCGGGCAGAGGGAACAGCGAGAGCCAGGCAGCTGAAGTGGTGGGTGTGGTGTGTGTAGGGACTTACCGTCAGGGCTGCCTGAACTCTAAGGGAAAGGAAGAGATGGCAGAGCCGGGGGGGCAGGAAGGCAAGGGCTATACTCTAAAGGGCCTTGGATGCCAAGTGAGGGAGCTACGTTTCCATCGCCTCCTCCTCCTTCCTCCCTTGCTACCCCCAGTCCAGGTGCCCAGGCCCCCGCAAGGGGGGAGGGAGGGAAGGTAGGCAGATTTCCTTGCCTGGTTTTAAATCCAGTTCGATGGTGCTGTTGATTTGTCGTATCAGGTTGCATGGTATTTCCACTCCGGGTGTCCCTCTGGCAGGAGGCTGTGAAGTCTGACATCAGAGGCAGAGTTTGTCTCCTTCTGATGTAAATAACTTCACCGTGACCATTACCAGAGAGATAAGCTACAGGAGCCAGGCAGCAAGTGCGAGATTTGTCGTTGTCGTTCCCAGCAAGCTCCGGGCCTGCTGGTTCCCAACAGTCCCACACTGGCCTTGTCTACACAGGTGAAACCATCTACACCTCTAGCCAGGATGGCTTAATCTTGACTGACCCAAGGTTAGGAAAATCATGGTGAAAAAGGAGTGGGAGTGTGCTGGGGGGAGAAAAAAGAAGGGGCTCTTGGCAGAGGACACAGGGCACTCCAAGGAAGGGGGCCTGATGGGCACAGCGTGCTTGGGACGGCCAGCTCTCCCCCGCGGTGAACCTGCAGGATGCACGAGCGAGTTTTGGGGGTGGACACTGAAGGGAGGGTAGAGATGAGCTCAGAGGGGCCGTGACGGTCTTGCTAAGGGGTTGGATGCTCCCCTGCAGGTGTCGGGGAGCCTCTGTAGGCTTTTCAGCAGGGAGTAAAAGCCCAGACTTGTTCTAGAAGGATGACTCTGTTGTCCACATGATGGCCGGGTGCTGTGGCGTGGGGGTGGCGAGGGTGGCAGGTGAGGAGACCAGCAGTGAGGAGAACAGTGAAGAAGCTATTCTGGTCATCAAGGCCTGAACCAGTGGCAGTGGCAGCGGGAGGGAAGAGAGGGACCAGAAGAGAGTCAAGAGCCAGGCTGGGGGAGAAGCAAGAGGATGTGGTCTCCACCCTGGAGAGGGCAGTGAAGACAGGAGGAGGGAAGAGGACGCCGAGGTCTCTAACGGGGCGCCAGGGCTGACGATGATGCTGTTCCAGTGAACAGGGGCCCCAGAGGAGAGGCAGCTCTGGGGACAGTGAGGGCCCCTCCTCCTCTGCCCTTCCCCACCCCCACGCTGAGTGTGAGCTCCTGAGGGGTAACCAGGACCCGGAGCCTGGAGCCTGAGAGGCCAGGAGTCAGCAGGACGAAGAAAGAACTCGCTTCATGGGAGTGGAGAAAGGCCGGGGCCTTGACACTTTAATGAGCAGCAGGCAGAAGCAAAGGTGCCTGGAAGGAGGCTGAGAGAGAGCAGTCCGCGGGGAGGGGAGCTCCACGGTGGAAAAAGCGAGGGGGCAGTGTCAGGGGTGCAGGGACTCTGAGGACTGAGGACCAAGCAGGCCCCAGCTACCCTGCGTGGAGAAGTCTCTAACCAGGCCCACGGTCCACCGTCTCCTTCAACCTGGCCTGCGGATCTAGGGGGACAACGCATCAGCGGGGAACGCCAGAGAGAAAGCAGGTCTCGGGGGAGAGAGAAGGACCACCATCTCCTGCCTAGTTCCTGTTTTAGAAACCCCACTAGATACCCTACACTGTTCTCAACCTCAACTGACGAGGATGTCCTCATCCTCGCCTCCCACTGAACTCGGAGCTCCCTGTCTTGGAGAGAGTCAGCACTATTCACCCTGTGCCTCATGCCAGAGGCCGGGGGACATCCTCAGCTCCCCCCTCACCCGACACCCAGCCAGTGACCCTGCCCGTCCTTCTAACCGGCCCTTGACTCGGTCTCCTGTCTTCACCGCATCTGCGCTACTCTATGCCAACCGCCAGCTGGGCTCCAAGTCACGCCCAGCCGTGAGGCCTCCCCCTGGTCTCCCAGCATCCCTTCTGCCCCCGCCCGCCCATTCCTCACCCAGAGGCCGAGTGATCCGGAAAGCTCAGACCTGATGTCGCCACCCGTCTCCATCAGAACCTTCAATAACTCCCGCTGCCGCTCAGGATAAAGGCAACTACCCCGAAGCTGACAAGGACCCTACAGGGGCTCGCCTCACCCCAGTCTCTGCCACCTACTTCCTGCCACCACACCGGCTTCCTCTCGCTTCTCCTGATGTGCCAAGCATCTCCCTGCTGGAGGACCTTTGAAAGTGCTATTTTCTCTTTCTAGAAACTTCTTCCCTACCTCGTTGGTAGGGTAAAGGGTAAAGAAGCCTTTAGGACCCAGTCTAACTGTCACTCCCTCAAGATTCTTTCCAGAAATAGAATACCCCTTCTCCCCACCATATGCTTTCAGAGTACCACATACTTTCCCGTAATTAATTGATCAATTATGTAATTTATTTAATATCTAGACAGTAAACTCCCTGAGGGCAGGGGTCATGTCTGTTCCGTCCCCAGCATCTACTACATTTCTTGGTGTACAGCAGGCACTCAATAAATATCTGATGAACAAATAAATGAAATAGGAAACTGAAACTCAGAAAGGTTAAGTGACTTTATGAAGGTCACACAGTAGGTGGCACAGTCTGGATTCCAGTCTCGCTGGCACCGGGACTGTGGTCTCATCACTACATCACACCTCTCTGCTTGACAGCAAAGCCATCCCGAGATATTCAAACTTCCCAATGTTAGTCAATGACTTCTAGACTGTGCCAGAACTGAGGACTCGGGAGCTTGAGACTCTGTGGCCAGAGCCGCCAGTCTGCTCTGCAGATGGCACCTTTGCCGCGTGCGTCTTCCCTGCCTCTCGGGCTCCTCTGACACCCTTGTTCCTGAACCATCCTGTTTTGATTGAAGATGCTGTAAAAGTTGTTTGGAGATTTTCTCCCACTTTAAACAAGGCATCATATTTCATGGTTACAACTTCAGAGTCATAAAACATAACCTTCAGCTGACACCACAGTCCTGAAATATTAATTTACACTTTCTCCTTCCCTGGCAATGGGTGTTTGGCACCGCCATTAAGTCATGTATATTCTAAGGTGCAGGTGTGTTAGGCTGATAGCTGCCTTTCCAAGTTTACGACTTTATTTATGATCGACTTTAAGGTTCCCTGAAATTTCTTCAATTAACTTAATTTTAGAGAGCTATCCCTCAGCCTTCTTTGACGTCTGTTAACTCTCCCATGACTCACAAATTTCAGGTGGGGATGGGGGAAGCCGCATCATATGCCTCCCCCACCATTTCAGGTCAACTCCAGAGCACAATCTCAGAGGCCTGGAAGCTTTGGGGTTGTTGGTATTGAGCTTCTGTTGATTTCCTCCCTTATCAGGAAGTGAAAATCCCACTAGGCCCTGGGGGAGAAGCCGCCATCTTATAACTCAAGAGCAAGACAGAGGGAATCAGGGCATGAGTCCCCCAAAGCCGTAGTGTCCCCGTTTTCTTGTACTATGTAGCTCTGCGTCCCTGGCTGGGGCCCTAATAGCCTGCTCAATCTCATCAATCCCTTCTCTGGGGGCTCAGGATGCTGCCCCTGTATCCTTGGCTTTATCAGGAACTCCCCTCCTTAAAATTAAGAAATTGCCAATTACCTGAGAGCATCGCTATTTTCGCCACCTCCAGACTCCTTCCGTGGATACCGCCCCTCAAGGTATCCTTCTGCGGGGACGACTGTAGACAGGACATGGTATTTGGGTCTATAACTTCTCTGATGAGCTTTCATTATAGGCCAGGCATTGTGCTCAATGCTTCACCTGTATTTTCTCATTTAATCCTCAAACTGCTTGAAGAGACAGGTGTTATATCACCCACATTTGACAGACGAGGAAACTGAGGCTCAGTGAGTTTTTAAAACCTGCCCATGGTCACGTGGCTACTGAATGCAGAGCGCGGATTCGAATCCAGGACACTCTGACTCCTGACCCACGTCGTCACCTACCTATTTCTCTGCCTCTCAGGCCTCGGCTGCTGCCATGCTGTTCCTGACCTGGGCTAGAGCAGGCCGCTGGAAGCACCAGACTATTCCTCCTGGTCCCCCTTCCTCTGCCTCAGGGGCCTGAGGTAGGGCCTTTGTGCTGCCTTCAAAGTGGGGGCCAAGCTATCCAGGCCCAAGTGGAGGTGGGTGAGCCAGCCTTCTTCCTAAGAAGGAAAGCAGCCCCTGGCCCCACCCTGAAGTGGTATCTGCCCTGCAGAAGGACCTCAGGCCCTTTCCCTGAGCTTCTCTCCTAAAGAGCTCATGGGACAAGTTAAAGAGGAGGTCGAGGGGAGCCGCAGGAGACCGGGCCATCCCTGGCTGGTGGACCAGTGCAAGGGAGGCAGCTGCGAGAGGCCAAGCTCTCAGGCCCTGGACCACCCAGCCGGAGGAGCTCCAGAAGTAACGGCGTCATCACACATCTCCTCCTCGGTTCACAGGCCATCATCCTTGCCCGCAGTAGACAGGGGTGGTCAGGACCATGGCTGGTAGGCACGTGGACTTGGGCAGAATCCTGGCTCCACCACCCTCCAGCTGTGTGATCACAGGTAAAGTACCTCACCTCTCTGGGCCTCAGTTCCCTCGCCTGTAATAGAGATAACAGTATCTTAACAGTGGCAGTCAGAATCACAAGGACAGCTGACTCTCACGGAGTCACTGCTATGAACGAGGCCCTCTGCTGTGTGCTTGGCATTTGTCAACTCAAGCTCACTTCTACCATACGGGTTAAGTACTGTTATTATTCTCATTTGCAGGTGAGAAAACTGGGGCACAGAGAGGTTGAGTAGCTAGCCCAAAGTCACCCAGCTAGTGGGTGTGAGTGGCAGGGCCAGGATTTGAATCCAGATGGTCAGACTCCAGAGCCACGTTCTGAGCGGTTCTGCTCTAGTAATAGTGATGGCAAAGGGGACAGGAGAAGGCCTAGTGATCCCCGTGGAAGTAGAGGAACCCTGCAGTTGGGAGTATCTGGGAGCTGTGGTCCATGCCAAGGCCCCATGCTCAGAATCACTCAGGGTCCACACTGAACCTGGCTTGGTGTTTGGTGCTTTCTGCACGTTGTGTAATTAATCAGCACAACGGGGCCCAGCATGCAGTGCCCGGACCCTCCTTGCTATCTACCTTGTCATCTTAGGGTCTTATCCCTCTCCCAGATCTCTTTCTAGCTCAGAACTGCCCCCAGCCACAAAATTAACACCCCCTCCAGGTGTTGGATGTCTCACAGGGATCTCAGACGTTACCTGGACAAGATGAGCTCTCTTGACTCTCCTTGGGACACACACCTCCCGCTCCCTGTCCCAGGCACCCGCATCTTGGGCCTCAGCATCCCTACCTGGCCAGCACACCAGAAAGAGCCTAGGAGTCAACCTCAACCCTTTGTTCCATCAGCACCTACATCCAATCCACCAGCAAGGCCGGCAAACCATGGCCCCAATCTACTCCCTTCCCTCCATCTCTACCACGGCCACCCTCCACCAGGATGCATCATCTCCAGCCTGCATGCCTGCAATACTGCCTCCTAACTGGTCCCCGGTCGCGCCTCTTGCCCAGCTACAATCCCTCTCCCTTCTAGCATCCAGAATGATCTTTTTAAAAATTTAAGTTAAATCGCACCATATCTCTGCTTAAAACTCTTCCCTGGCTCCCTCCTGAACTTAGAACCAAACCCAAACTTCTTGCCCTACTTGACCACAGCCCCATCCTCACCCTCTGCCCCACTCTGCTTTGCCACATGGGCCTGTTTTCTGTGCCTCTAACATGTCGGGCTCTCTCCTGCCTCAGGGCCTTTGCAACTGCTGTTCTTTTTGTCAGGAATGCGCTACCCCGGGTCTTCACATAACAGGCTCCTTCTTGTCATTCAGGACTCAGTTCAAATGTCACCTCCTCAGAGAGTCCTCTCGTGACAGTGCCATCTAAAGTACCCTTCCTCATACTAGCTACTTTATTTCCTTCATAGCTCCTATCATGTTCTGAAATTTGTTTGATTTTTGTCTGTTTTCTGCCTCCCAGCTGCTAGAATGTAAACCCCATGAGATCGTGGATTTTGGTCTGACTTGTTCATCACTGCAATTCTCTATTTCTAGAACAATATCTGGCACTTAATAGGCAGTCAATAAATAATGAGTGGATCAACTGTCTGGCACATAGTAGGCACTCAATAAAAAGTCATTGAATCCTGAGCGAACAAATGGGTAAGTAATCAACCCTGTAAGTCTGCCACTCATGTCCCCACTTTAAAACTCAGAGAGGTTTAGCAGCACACCACCACAGCGAGACCCACAGCTACGAGCTGGCACAGTCAGGGGTGAACTTCGGCCTGTCAGACTCTGTGCTCTTTCCATGCCTGACACACTGCTTTTGTTTCACATTCTGCAGGTTCCCCTACCTGGGGCCAGGAAATTTGGAATTCAGCTCAGTGCTCGCTGTCCAAGCTTCTGCAGACCAAATGCCTGCTTCCCCAGGTCTGGTGGCAGCCTGCAGGGTTTGGCTTGAACCTCAGAGGCCAGGCGTTTCTTGCTCAGGCTTCTTTCTCTCCACCACCTGCCTCTCAGCCCCCAGCACATCTGAACCCGGTCCTCCCCCGGGCGGCCTTCTTTGATCCAGGGCCAACGCCCCTCACAGGTCAGAGGCCAGTTGCTGAAATCCACATGTCTTCCTTCTTGTGGATCAAAGAGGTTGCACAAAGCTCAGTCTCCCAGGGACCTCTGCCTTTGAAAAGGTGCCCAGAGTGACACAAAGTGAAGGGACATCACTGGCCCTGCCTCCTTTCCTCCGCCAGCTGGACCAAGCCTCGATGGGCCAGGAGCCTTGGGACGGGCCTCCTTGGAGGTCAGCCTCACACCTGCTCTGCCCCCTGATCCCAGCTGGCTCCTATTCCCCCTTAGTCTGAGCTGTGTCCCCAGACCGAGCCCACCTTTCAGCCAGGGACATGGCACTTCCTGTATGAAGCAGAGGCACACTGCCCTCCAACCTGCTCCGGGAAGCCTCAAACCCAGAAAGCTCATGTCGCTCAGAGCTGCTGGGCGGGTGGGCTAACTCAGGCCAGTAATTTCCCTTTGGGGCTTGTATTCCTACATGATCCTGATGGAGAATTAGACCCATCCAGCCATCGGTCATTCAGCAAATATTTACGGACCACTGCCCAGTGGATAAGGTTTATCCACTTGCAGATGCCAGCCCTTGAGATTGCTACATGAGAGGGAGAGAGGCTAAAAGGTTTTAATCCTTCCTGAGTATGAACCCGTTAACTCTGGCATGACTGCGGCTCCCGGCACGGCACGGCATGTGAGGAGCACGCTCCGCTCCTGTTTGGCTTGGCCTCCTAAGGAAGGACAGTTTGGAAAATCACTTTCAGAAAATTACTGACAATACTGAGGATGCTTCTCAGGCTGTTCTTGCAGCTTGTGGTGAATTAGAATGGAGAAATGGACCTGAAGCTCAGGGGGTGGGGAGGAGGCCCTGGGGGCCCTGAGAGTGGGAGAGCCACATCTCTGGCCCCTCAGGCACTGGGGCTCAGAGCCTTCTGAAAACAAAATTTGACATCTTCAGCTGGCTTCCCTGGTGTGTTCCAGAAGGGAGCATTCTCTGGTGTGGCTAAAGTGGAAGCTACGTAAAGAGGACTTAGAATGGTCAGCCTGGGACTCTTTTCAGAAGTGCCTTGTGCTCCATGCTAAGGAGTCTGAACTGGACCCTGTCAGTGATAAAGAGCCACCGCCAGAATTCTAAGCAACAAGTGATTCTGTCAGATCTGTGTCTTAGGACGTTTGCTCCAGCAGTGGAGAATGGATTGGGATGTGTGGGGTAGGGAATCAGAGGATGGCTGCCCAGTGAGGGACGCTTTGGGGTGAGACAAGTGAGAGACGAGAGGGCCTGGACTGTCACCTGCCGGGGCCCCCTGAATAGCGGCAGAGGCAGGAAGGGGAGGGCCAGTGCAGAGGGAGATTCGCCAGGACACGGTGACTGAGGATGAAGACAGCAAAGAGAGTGAGGAGTATAAGATGCCCCTGGTGTCTCTGGCTTGGCCACCTCGGATGGTGACACTCTTCACCGAGCCGGGGAAGGCAGCAAAAAGAGCGGGTGTAGGGAAACAGAAAGACTTAAGTTTTGGACGTGCCCCATTTGAAGCACACTCCAGGGAGGGTTCAGTGTGTGTCTGATATCCCTATGGGCCTGAAGCTTAGGACAGAGGGTGGGGTTGGAGGTAGAGATCGGACAGCGGCCCCAAGCAACAATGAGAAGCCATGGAGTGGATGAGAGATTCCAAGAGATGCAAGACGTTCCCAGAGAGGAGGCCACGCTGGGCCCTCCAGCATTTAAGGGGAAGGAGAGGAAGAATCCTGAACATGTGAGAGTCTGAAAGAGAATCGGGAGAGACTCAGGAGAGAGTCAGGCCCCAAAAGACGCCCCATGCCCATGAACGACTGCTGTGATGTGAATGCTGGGGGAGTGCCATCACTCCCGCCCGCTCCAGCCAATTGAAAGGCCAGCCCTCGCTGCCCCCATGCCCAGCCGGGCAGACACTGGACTGTGAGGCCTTGACTCACGCTGGCAAAGGAAGACCTCCATGAGGCGGCCCTCATCACTTATCTTTAACTTGTGGGTTAATGAAAGAGATACTTTAACAGCCCCAGAGTTTCTTTCAGGTCACAGCTCTCTTTGCTCTGGAAAATGCCACCATATATCTAAATAGCTGGGATGGGGAAGGGAGGCATTAGCCTGTAAGGAGATGGGCAAAGCCACGGGGCAACCAGGCTCCTGTGCAGTAATCGATGGAAGTCTTGAAATGAGGCCACAGTGCCAGAGGCAGCAAAGGGGAGAAGGCCGGAGAAAGAAGAGGGTGCAACGCACACCACAGGGGAAGCCTGCGCCCGCCAAGACAGACGCCAGGGAGACGCTTCCAGGGAGAAGGGGCCAAAAGACTTGGCGGCTCCAGGTGGCTCAGACTTTCATTTTAAGCCATTTGCTTTGCTGAGATGCAAACTCCCGGCATCGCCCCAAACCTTCAATAGAGACTGTGCTACATGCAAACACCTCTGTTAGTGGTTTCTGTTTTCTATTTTTGTTTTTATTTTTGGGAGGGTCAAGACAAATGGGCCAAGTTCTTGATAAGTTGTCAGAGCAGAACTAAGGGAGGTGAGGCAAGGCGGTAAGTTCAAGGTCAGAGGAAGCTAAAGCTGACACAGGTTCCCGAAGATACGGGGAGGGATAGTGGATTTCTACCATATGGGGATGGGACATTGATGTGAATTATACTTCACAGGACAGGGTGACACCCCTCTGCCTCTGATAATTGGGCTACATTTGTCCTTAATTTTTGCATTAATTAAAAGAGTATGACATTTATAGTACTGTAAGAAGAAAGAGAATTTGTTTATATTGCACAACTTAAATACCTGATTTAATTCACTATCATGTTTCATATTCTAGTATCACATCACAACTCTGACACCTTCCTTGGAAGGTCAGAGTGTTAACGTGTGACATCCCCTGGGCAGGGACGGTTAGGGATGCTATAAGGAAGGGCAGATACAGCAGCTTCAGGTCGTGCTTAGGCCACTCAGGGCCATACACCTGTGTGTAGAAGCCAAGGTCTCACCTGATTGGTTGGGTCATTCCTGATGTCAATCACAGGAAGAGAGGCAGGCCTCAAGTTAGAAATGGGGCCTGAGTGCAACTATGACATACAACTATCTACTGGGGCTTTGAGGGGAAAAAAAAGGAGGAGGATTGGCAATAGATGTTAGCTCAGAGCCGGTCTTCCTCAGCAAAAAGAGGAGGATTAGCATGGATGTTAGCTCAGGGCTGATCTTCCTCACAAAAAAAAAAAAAAATTGCTGTCGAAAAAAAAAAAAGAAATGGGGCCTGAGAGGAGTGGACTTAGGAAGGCAGCAAAGGAGACTCTAGTTCCCTTGGGCTCCACCAAGAAGGATCAATACAGATGAGACTGGTACTGTTGGTTGAGGAGAGCAAAACAAACATGGAGTTAAGCAGCAACTCGGATTGATTGGTTGTGGCTTGCCTTTTGGGAAAGAATTCACAGCTGTATCTGGACTCAAGTGGAAAGGGTCCAATGATCAATTCATTATGTCTGCCAGGGAAGCGGGAAGAAGGGAAGAGATATACATGTCAAATATTTTCCACCCTGAGTGTAGATAGTAAAAAGGGTGTGCGCATGTGGTGGGAGGAGGGCACTGCTTCTCGTCTTTTGATGGTAATTACAGAAAACCTTCCTCTGAGAGAAAGGTCAAACTTGAACCCAAGGAGAGCTACTTGTTCCAATCATTTCTCAATTCCTTGAAATGATCCTCCCAGACCTATATCTGGGTGTCCTGGGATCCACAGAATTTAAAGATGAGAGTTTCATGAAGAAAAGACTGGTCAACAGTGCAAAAGGTTGTTGAGAGGTCAAGGAATACAAGGACCCAAACAATTCTGATTTGGCAACATGATGCAGAATACAGGGGGCAAAGGGCAGCCTGCAGAGGAGTTAATAAGAGGTGAGAGGTAAGGAGGAGAGACAAGGCTTGATGGAGCTTTCAAGATGCTGGGCACTGTGGCTGGTGTGGCGAAATCCTATATTGTGATGCCACAGTTTTAAAAAGGTAGTTAAAACACATCTACATGCATTGTAATCTCAATTATGTACATATTCATAATATATGCATGTGTGCAATATGTACTAGAAGAAGATGGGAAGGAAATACATGAAAAATTGTGGTTAAAATGGGTAAATTTTGTTTCTTCTTTATTCTTTTCTGTCTTTTCTAAGATCACTTAAAATTGTCCATGTGCTATGTTTATCATCAGATAAGAGGCATGGGAAATTATTTTAGAAATAAGCTTGGGTTTTGGGGAAGGGGTCAACAAGATATAAGCTGGGAAGAGGGTGACCAACCGTCCCAGTTTGCCTGGGACTGAGGGGGTTTCCAGGACGTAGGACTTTCAGAGCTTAGAATGGGAAAGTCTTGGAAGCAGGACAGGTTGGCCACCCCAGCCGGGAGGCTGGGGCAGACGCAGCATTGAAGGGAGGTGGAGTGTGTGTGTGTGTGGGCGGGTGACTGTAGGGGTAAAGAGGTTTTGAGCATATTTGGAAGCTGAAAGGAGAACACCATTAAATAGGGGGAAAGGTTGAATTTATAGGGAAGAGAGAATAATTGCCAGGGTGAGGTCAGTAGGAAAAGCAGCTAGGGGAGAGAGATCCCGGCACCAGAGGAGAGAGGGTCTGTAAGGGGAGGAGAAGCAATGTTTCTTCCGAGACAAGAGGGCAGAAGGCGAGGGCAGACCAGCTAAAAAGAAGTTTGCTGATGTAAGGGAAGGAGACTGAGGGAGTGCACACCTGAGAAGCCCCTAGAATACCTGGGGACCCTCGATGCCCTCCAATATCGGCTCCCCATAGTGGGTACCCCACGCGCTGCTGGAGTGGAGGGCGCAGCTTCCCCACTGGAGACTGGGTCCCACTGGGAGCTCTGGCATCCCCTCCCAGTTGCCACCCACCCCGTCAGACCCTCTCTGGCCACCTACCTCTGCAGGAGGGCAGGGGGAAGTCCCACGTGGCACTGTTCCCAGAGCCCGCGTGGCAGGTGAGCACGCCGTGGCCCTCCAGGAAGAAGCCGGGGTTGCAGCTGTAGCGGACCTTGTCGCCGAGGTTGAAGGTGGAGCCCTGCTGGACGCCGTTGGGCAGCCGCCCGGGGTTCCCACACGTGTGACTGGGGAGAACTGTGAGGAGAGGGAGAGACGCAGCCCGTGAGCCGGGCTCCAGCCCTCGCACCCTGCTTCCGAGCAGCACCTCCCCCGGCAAGTCTCCTCCTTGTGTCTCGTTCCCTCTGCAGGACGGGGCTCGCCCTCGCCAGGCTGCCCAGGCCCTGAGTATTCCCAGGGTCACACTCTAAGAAGGAGCCACACCTGCGATTTATAACCAGACATCCAGGTTTCCTGCCTTTTCTCCTGTGCAGCCCTGGGCGTGAATTATGTCCGTCCCATCACGCGAGACGCCCCAGGGAGATCACTCCATCTCTCGGGTTTGGTTGATTTCACACTCCACACTCCTCGCTAAACACCACGGGAGGGACAGAGCGCGGCATGGAGCAGGTGCTCATTACACCCGACGTCCTTCCCTTCACGTGTGTCTGCGGGTTTGGGGGAGTTGAAGGTGTCATTAGTGCTGGAATACGCAGTGAGGTGGGGAGACTAGAGCCTGAGTTCTGATCCGACTGACCCGTTTAAAAGGGAAACAGGGAGCTGGAGAATATGGTGTACGGTGTGCGACCGGAGCCAAAGCCGTCGTGGCCAGCTGCACGTGCACACTCATTATCCAGCGGAAACGGTCTTGGTGAGGCTCTGGGCATCACGACCTGCCAACCAGGAGGGAGGGGCTCTGTGCCTGAGTCCCTGTTCAACCTGACCCAGCTCCCCTGCCCTCTGCCTTTCTCCCCAGAGTTGGAACTAGCACCGCCCTGATTCCAGGATGTCCCCAAAGGATGAGGACAAGGGGTCACAGCCACATGTGGACTGCCGTCCAAGTACCTCTCCATTAATTCACCCGGCGATGATTTATTGAGGCCATGGAGTAGGGTGGTGGTGAGTACAGACGCGAGAGCCACAGTGCTTGGGTTGCCATCCCTGCCTGATGGCTTCCTACCTGTGGGACTTTGGGCTAGTCTCTCAACCTCTCTGTGCCTCAGTTTCCTCATTCGTAAGATGGGGATCACAACAGTCCCCTCCTCCGTCACTGGGTTGTTGTGAGAATGAAATGAGTTAAGGTCTGTAAAATGCGTAGGACAGAGCCTGGCGTACAGTGAGCTCAACACAAGTGAATCTAAGCTCCCAGTCCAGTGGGAGATGTGCGCCATTAAAGGTATGCTGTGCTATGATGGGATAGGGGCCAGGAGGGGACCAAACCTAGTCTGGGGTGGTCAGAGACAGCTTCCTGGAAGTGGTGACATCTATGCTGAATCCTGAGAGATTAGTAAGAATTAGCTAGGCCAAAGAGTGTTCCAGGAAGAGAAAATGTCATGTGCAAAGGCCCTGAGGCCAGAGAAAACCTAGGAGCTCAGGGAGCCTGCAGTGAGATGGTGAGAGTGGCAGTGATGAGGAATAAAGATGAAGAAGTGGAGATGGCCAGCCTGGATTCTAGAGGGCTCCCCAGGCCCTTGCAATACCCTCTTCCTGCCCAAGTTGCTATCTTCCAGGACCCTCTCTGCCAGTCCTGATGATCTCAGAAACAAAGAAAGAAGTCTTTTCCTCCCTCTTCTTCTCCTCCTTCTTCAGGAGGAGACAGCTCGATGCAGAGGGAACCAACAGACTTTGGAACCAGCTTGACCTGGGTCTGAAGCCAGGCGCGGTCACTGTCTTACTCTGTGGCCTTGAGTCATGTGACCTCTCTGAGCCCTAGTTTCCTCAACTGACAAAGGAGAACAATAATATCTAGTGGTTGAGGAGGCTACCGATAATAAAAGATGTAAGCCTGGCACAGTGCCCAGCACATAGTAGGTGCTCAAAAAATGGCAGACGTCATCATTCCACTGGGCCATAGGGCCAGAGGGCAGGGGCCTGGTCTGGTCCAGGGTGTATCCTGGGAACCTAACACAGTGCCTGGCCCTCGTAGAGACATACTCGTGTGTTCATTAGCTAGTTGTTTGGGAGAGTAACTCATTTGTGTATTAATTCCTTCATGCAACAAAAACTTATTGCGGGCCTGCTGTGTTCGTGAACTAGACAAAGAAGGCCCCCGCCTTCAAGAGGCTTATGATTTTGTGAGAGAGTTATCTTAAAGACTGAAGAGCTCTTCCTTGCCCATTCTCTACCTCTGACAAGTCAGATGGCCCAGACGAAGGGATTTACCTCCATCAACCTGTCCAGTAGCCCAGCTTAGCATTTCCCATGATCCCACACTGCTGGTTTCCGTGGCATTTCCTATGCTCCCATGCTTCTGCCTTCCTTGGCATTTCCCATGATCCCACACTGCTGGCTTCCTTGGCATTTCCCATGATCCTGCCGCGGGCTTCCTTGTTATTTCCCATGATCTCACGCTGCCGGCTTGCAGCTGAGGCAGTGACTGTGATGTGTGTGTGTTTGTGAGTGTTGGGGGTTGGAGGGGCGGGTCAGGTAAACATTTGGAGAAGAAAGCAAGCTAAGGTGAGGGGAGGAAGCCAAACAGGGGAAATGGGCTGAGAACTGGTGTAGAACTAACGTTTCATTTTCCGCAACGAGACGCAAAGACCCAATTTAATTAAATTACTAATGTCAAATTTTTAATGAACCTGCTTCTGCTTTGGGCTTTCTTCCTTCAAAATTAATGACTGGAACGTCACTATAAATAAAAGTCGATTCTTTTTAAAAAGTCGCTCTCAAAAGCTCACTGCTCTTTACTTAATGAGCTGTTCATAATCAGACCACTCTGACCCGGCCCCTCCACCAGGACTCGGGTGTGATAAATGGGGGCTCATTTTCAACTGCACCTCCCTTTTCATCTTGAGCTCTGCTCCTGAGAGGCCACACAGTGAATGGAGAGAGGGTAGATGTTGGGCTCAGAGAGGCCTGGATTCAAATCTCAGCTCGTCCACCTCTAGCTGGGTGATCTCCAGCTGTAAACTTTACCTCTCTGGGCTTCAGTTCTTCCTCTGAAAATGAGGACGCTCTTCCTTACCAAGGGGGTGCTTTATTAGTTTCCTAGGGCTGCTGTAACAAAGTACCACAAACTGGGTGCATCAAACAACAGATGCTCATTGTCTCACAGCGCTGGAGCGTAGAAGTCCAAAACCAAGGTGTCAGCAGAGCCATGCTCTCTCTGAAACTTGTAGGAGAACCCTGCCTTGTCTCTTCTTAGCTTCCGGTGGTTTTCTAGCAATCTTTGGCATTCCTTGGCTTGTAGATGCGTCACTCCAGCCCTTCATCTTCACATGGCATTCTCCCTCTGCGTCTCTGTGTCCAAATTACACCTTTTTATAAGGACACTAGTCATGCTGGGTTAGGACACACCCTATTGGCCTCATCTTAACTTCATTATCTGCAAAGACCCTATTTTCAAATAAAGTCACATTCTCAGGTACCGGGGGTTAGGACTTGAACATATTTTTAGGGGGACACAACAGGGCTATTGTGCAGATTAAATAAAGTTAGATGTATAGTACCCGCTATTGAGGGCATGGTATGTTTCAGGCCCTGGGCTACAAGTTTATTTTACTTAATCCTCAAAATAATCCTGTGGGATACCTATCATCTTCATTTTACAGATGAAAAAACTAAAGCACGGAGAACTTAAGTAACTCTGCCAAGGCCACACAGCTAGAAAATGGCAGAGCTAGGTTATGAGTCTAGGTTTTTCTGGCTCCATTGTTCAGCACTCTTAATTGCAATGTGATACAGCTTCTGACCGAGACTAGCGCCCAACACATAGTGGTGGCTTCACAAACAAGAGTTCCTTCTTCCCTTCATCATTCTAGGCACTGCAACAAGATGAAGGGTGATTACCTAATTGTCCATATTTAATTGTCTGATTTTTTTCTCCAGTCTGATTTGCCAATCCTGTGCTTTTTAATAATGTCAAGGGCAACATTTAAAGTGTGGTCTTTTATAACGTGTCTGATGTGAGACTTGCTGGACAGAGGAGATGGGAGATAAGCCACAAAGCGAGCCTTCCCGAGGCGCGGGGTTCTTTTGATTTTTTTGATTTTGTCCGTGTGTTTTTTGGCACAGATATTATAACCGTTCATGCTCTCCCATCTATAACACTTCCCTTTGATTGCTTACAAAATGAAGAGTGGGATATTTACATCCAACGCAGCCTGGAACAATGTTATTAAAGCCACGCCTGACACTGAACAATTCCATTGTAGATTAGCATCGGGGAATTTTGTCCCTTCTACAAAGCCTGGCTCTTGCCAATCAACATAATATTCTCAGTGATTGTATGACGATGAATCTCCTCTGTGGTTGGAGTGCGGCAAAAGCTACATCATGCCTTCTTTCATTTTTAATTTGAGACTTTAGTTCCCGTATTATAATGAAGAGTCGTTTATGCTCTCTGGACAAGCACCCTCCACATGTCTGATTTCCTGTCTTCCATCAAGGAACTTGTTTCATCTCCGTGGCCATACGGTTGACAAAGTGGCAAGAAGGCTGGGAAGAAGGATTCAGGGAGGAGGATTTAGTTTCCCGAAGCCCTCAACATGGAAAGAGGAGATGGTGCTGTGTGTGCATGGCGTGCATGTGTGTGTATGTGTGTGCACACGTGTGCCTGTGTATGATTGTGGGGAAGTGGGCATGGTCAGGGAAGGGAGGAATTAAAATCTCTATCTTTTGGGTACCTACTCTGTGCTAGGTACTTCTGCATCATACATTATCTTGGTTAGTCTTTATAACTTCCTTACTTTTAGCTGTTTGGCCTTGTAAATATAATTTATGGCACACCTACTATGTGCCATCCTCAGTGTCAGGTGCTCTGTGTATATTTCTGTCTCCAAAGAATTGTCTATACTTGCTGTCTCCACTTCTCCTTCCCTCTGAAGTATTATATATTTGATAGATTCATTTGTCTATTCTTTGTCTCACCTGCTACAATGTAACTCCATGAGGAAAGACATTTCTTGGTCTAGTTTGTTCACTTCTATGTCCTAATTCCTGGAACAGTGCCTGATGTATAATAATACCTCCACAAAAATTTATTGAATGACTTAATGATCTTATTTAATCCTCCCAACAACCCATTGAGAGAGGTGCTGTCATGATCCCTTGTGGAGATGAGCATTATTACGAGGGAGGTAGGGGCTTCTACCCAAGGCCACAGAGCTCCCTGGGGGATAGAGCTGGGTTTCCACAGCAGGGCTTGGCTACAGAGCCCATGTACTTTCCATCTGCACTAGGCCGTGCTTGCCTTGACCATTCCACATCGAGTCCATGGTGACTGGTAGACCTTGAAACATTCTCATAAGAGACTCACTCATTCTCCTTAGGGGGATGACTTGGGGTGACAACCAGGCAAGTCAACTCCTAGCGTGGTCCTGTACATTTCCTGCTACCTGTCAATCAAATAAAGGCAGGGTGCCAGGGCCTCAGATGGAGTATGCCACCCACGAGTCCACAGGCCTTGTCCTGCCAGGCCTCTCCCTGACCAGAGCTGGGCATACATTTTCTGCTGTGAGCCTGTTCTTTTGCTCATGTTTGCAATTTTGCAACTTTTAGCATCAGGGTCACATGGGAGTTTTATAAAGATAACAATGCCTAGACCTTGCCTGCAAGCCTATTGAATCAGAATTTCAGAGGTGGGGCCTGGTCTCCTCTAGGTGCCTACAAAGCAGAGCTGAGACAGACCTCTCACGGAAACCTATTCATGTAGGTTATTCCATGAGCCCAGGTAGGTTTATCTCTCTGAGCCGTGATCTCCAGGGCCTTTCTTGCTGTTGAGCTTCTTGTTGCCGACTTCTGGGGGCAGCAAGCCTGGCCTCTCCCCTGGACTTCCTGACCCTCCATTAATCACACTTGCCCTCTCCTTCCTTCTCATTCAAAGATCCTTATCGTCTCTCCCCTGGACTTCTGCACCCAACGCTGATCTCTCTGTGCTGGCCTTGCCCCCCACAACGCACTGTCCACAGTGACACTGGAGGGAGCATTCTAGAATGGCAAATTCACCATGGCCCTGTCCTATTCACCCTATCAGGCACACATGTACCAAAAGTGAGTTCCCAACCAACAAGGTGCATGGAAAAATACAGGCCCTCTGGTCTTTTGCGTGATTCAAGTGAGAATAAATAACAATCTGAAGGATTAATAAAAATAAACAAAAGGAAAGAAAAAGAAAAAGAAAACCTTGAGAACCTTCCCATTGTTGTCAGGATAAATCAAATCTTAGGCTCACATAGCCCTATCTACTCTTCCGTGATCAGACCCTGCTGACATTTTCTGCCTTATCTCCTGCTCGCCAGTCTAGTCCCTTCCATCATTGTGGTTCTAAACCACGGGTTCCCCAAGCATACTCAGCTTTTCTCTCAAATTCTCCAGCTTGCAAACTCCTACTCATCCTTCAAGGCCACACTTCAATGTCACTTCCTCTCTGAAGCCCTCGATACCCTTGGTGTCTTGTATAAACTGTAACATCTCACAAGAACACATCCTGCTACAAATTCAGATATAATATCATTGGCAATTGGCTCCTAGAATCCTGAAACTCCCAGGCCATTAACTGCACAGGCTCACTCTGGTCATTTCGTTGATTTTGCAATCTCACAGTCCCACGTTTTACACGATTGGATTTTTTTCAGCCCCACTTACGGAGTTATGTGGGGGTTTTACTTGCACTTCAATTCCTGCATTTGCCGTTCATTCACTGATTCATTTACAACACCCCAGCTTTCAAGCAGGAGCTCAGCCTGCTCGTAATTGTTTGTTTGGGTGTCTATTTTCATCTCTGGATTCCCCCGAGGGGCAGGAATGACGCTGTATTCTTTATTTGTCTAGTGTTTGATTTAATGCCTGGCAGGAAGAGAGTGCCCCGTTGGAATGTGTTGAACGAATTAAATACACATATATGTAAAATAAAAATATGCTATATATGTGTGTGTGTATAAATATATATATATAGCAATAAACTAGTGCAGGCTTGGCAAACTTTTTGGTAAAGGATCAGATAGTATTATTGGCCTTATAGGCTATATGGTCTCTATCCCAGTGACCCAGCTTTCCCACTGCAGTGCAAAAGCAGCCATAGACAATACATACTCCAATAAAACTTTACTTATAAAACAGGCAGCCAGTCCATGGGCCACCATTTGGCAGTCCTGAACTAGTGTCTATTAGTTATGTTCTTATCTCAGGTGTGCGATTCAGACCCCAGGAACCTCCCATCGCCCCATAAAAGAGAAAGAGAACCAAGAGAAGATCTGTTTTGTGGAGCCAGGGACAGGAGGAGCTGTGAGGAGTGGGGGCTATGCAGGTGAGGGTCCTGGGCAGAGGTGACTGGGAGGAAGGGGGCAGGGAAGAGACAGGCAGCCGTCACCTGGGGACTGAGACCAAAATCAAGTTTCCTTTCCTCTACAATGTGGCCCTGGTGACAGGCGGCACTGTGCTGGCTGCGGGGAAGGGCGTGTGTGTCTTTAGTCTCTACTCTTTCCCATTAAATAGGATTGATTTTAGTCCTCATAGCCACTCTTTAGGCTGATGTTTATGAATATCATTTTACCAAAAAGAGCTGAATTTAGAGAGCCGAAGGGTCACACAGCTAGTTGTAATAATAACAGTCATCACTTTTGGGGTGTTTGTTATGAGCTGGCACTCTGCTCAGCACCTGGACTCTTCTATTTCATCTTCCCCTGACAGAGGTACTATGACTGTCCCCTTTTGGGGTTGGGGAATAAGGAACAGTGGGGCTAACTCTGATGAGTGTCACATTCCCCCTGGTTGGGCTCAGGGTGGGGGTTGAAACCCGAGCTATTTGACCTTATCAGGTTGTCACCTTGACCTCCAGGCTTCAAGGCCTCTGTTTGTTTCGCTGCTTTCCCAGCATGGAGGTCGTGCTCTGGGCACCTGCACAGTCCCTCTCCCTGACAGGCCTGGAATAAGTCTGACCCACACGTAGTCAGATCCCTCAGCTGCACAGACATCCATCCATCATCCCACCAGGAGGGGCCACAGAGGGTTGTCAGCGCAGAATCCTCCTCCACACTTCATAACCACAGGGCCCTGTGACCTCCTCTCTTTCACCTGCGATTCTTTAGAAGTAGCACCGAAAAGGTAACATCCTAGGCCCCAGAAGAGTTGCCAGTTAAAATACAGCATGCCCAGTTAAATTTGAATTTCAGAGAAACACAAATACTTTTTAGTAAAAGAATATCTCATGCCCCATTCAAGATATCTTTATACTAAAAATTATTTGTTATTCGAAATCCAGATTTAACTGGGCATCCTGTATTTTATTTGCCAATTTTGGCAACCCTGCCCCAGAGAGGAGTCCCCTCTGCATCAGAGACTTCAGCTTCTAAAGAAACTGCGGATTTCTCTGGGGAAAAAGGGAAGAGGAAGAGGAGGGAGGTGGCCCTGCCTTTAAGGAACGCAACATTGAACCAGAAGAGAGGCTGCAGAGAGGGAAGTTCAGAGCCTTCCACGGTGCGGCCTATGAGAGTTCAGGGTACAGCAGGCTTACAGGGGAGCAGGGGGCTGTGCTGCCCCCCCTTTCCCCAGTCACTCTCTGAGGGAAGCTCCATGTGTTACTCTGCACCAGCATGTCCCTCTCCTGTTTCAGGAGACTGTGCATGCCTTAGCCCCTCTGATGACTAGCTTTATGCTGGCACAATGTCCTCCGTGATCCAGCCTTGTTGACCTCTGCTGCCCCAAGCTCCATGGCTCCGTGCTCAGCCCTCTCTGCCCCCACCACACCCTAGCACAGAAATTCTCCACCTTGTCTAGACAGAGCAATGCATGGAGAATCCGTGGTACCCTATGGGGAAACACTGCAAAATACTGTCAGTGTTAGGCTTAGAATAGCTAAATATGCAATTTGGGGCTAAATTTAATTAATTGCAGAATGGAGCCTAGAAATGTTTCCCAAAGTACGTTCCATCCATCACTGGCTGAGAAATAAATTCCACGAGAATCATTCAGTGGGTCAAGTAATTTTGAATAATACTGCAGAAATTCCCTCCTCTGGAAGAAACCAATGCTCACGAGTTTATCTGAGAGGTTCTGCAGGAAAGAAACCTGTTTAACCTTGCTTAACCCAGAACCTCCAAAAATTTGACTAGAGAATCTCTCCTCTCCCTTTTTTTCTCAGAAACACCTATCAACTTCTGAATTGCTCTGCAGAACACACTTTGGGAACCGCTAGATTCTAGAATAAGACAAACCTGAGTTGCTTTGTTTTCCTTATTAATCATCGCCAACATAAAACAACAACAGCAATGACAGTTGACATGTACCTAGAACTTTCCAGGTTAACATGCATTGTTTTCACAAACACGATCCCCCTCTGGCACATCCAAACCTATGTGTTTCTGGGGGCTGGGATGGCCCGAGGTTTCCCAGGCCCCACTGTTCAGGCGCTTTGGGAGGGGAATCAATTCTTACCAAAGAAATGCACTTAGCACTTCCAGTTGAACGCAGCGTATGTTACAGAAGGGCAAGGGCGGAGGTTCTTTCTTTCCATCTGACAACTTTTATAGCAGGCTATGTTTTCTGTTTGGCTGGGGCAGAATGACCCCTGGCCTGGTGGGCCAGACTCCTAGAGGTTTGTGGCCAGGGCCAGCCGTGGTTGGCCCTCAGCCCTGCCCAGCTGCAGACAGGAAGTCATGAATCTGGAACCAATCCTGGCAAAGGAGCTGGAAGAGGAGGGGATGCTGACCTGGCCAGCAGGGGTCCTGCCCTGAGGCTGGGACTCCTAACCCTGGGTAAGGCTGCCCACATGGGAGGTCATTCTGTCCCTTGCTGAGGCTGTCCCATCAGGCTGCATAATTGGCTTGCTTTCCCCTTAACCTCTCCCAGGCTTTGCAGCCCCCTCCCCAGGGCCGGGTCTTAGTCCCCTGTGCCCTGCTGGTAGCAGAGAAGTGCTGCCTGTGAGCACCAGCACCATTTGGGATGCCCATGCGATACCGCCCCCGCCGACGCCAGCCCTGTGGACAAGGGAGCCCCAGAGCCCCTATTTCCTCCACTTGGCTCCCTGTCCAGGGCCTGGAAGCCCCTGCGTACCTGACAGCCATCTCTCTTCTTAAGGCAAGAGACAGTTTAATGTGCATCCCACTGGAAGAAGCACAATATTCCAAAGGCTCCAGACCCCTGGGCTTCCCTCTCTCCAAGAAGAATTAGACGGAGGGGCCCGGAGAGGAGCTGACAAGTGAGGCTTCCAGCTATCGTCATCCACCTATTTCTTGTACCTTCTACAAAGGACGGTGGATAGAGTGACGACAGAAGACACTGATCAAAGGTGCATCCTGAGTGGGAATCCTCCTCCTCCTCACTTTCTTCTTCATCAGCATCATCGCTTACTGCCCGCTTCTGCGGACTAACTTTACATTGAATCCTGTCTTACTTAATCCTCATAACAACACTGTGAGGTGGGTACTATCCCCATTTTACAGGTAAGGAAACCGAGGCTTAGAAAGGGTAAGTTCATATTCACATGACTAGGAACTGGGGGGGCTGGGATGGACACCTGGTCGGCCTGACTTCTGCACCTCCTTTCTCAGCTGCTGCATCACAGTGAAGGGGCGGAGGAAGGGTTGGCGGGGCACAAGGCTGTCTCACTGGCTGAGAAGTCTGCTTCGAGGCTCTGTTTCCCACAGGTCCCCCTACTGGGCCAAAGATGGTGCCTGGTGAACATTTTGCAGCTTGAGAATCAGGAACAGCAGGGAAGAACAGGCCCTGCCTCCTGCTTGTCCATTGGATTCTACTCGTCTTTGGAGCCCAAAGTCCAAAGGCTTCACGGAGGGCCCTGTGCAGGTGGAGACCATCTCTCCAGGCCCTCCAGGGTCAACAGGCAGGAGGTGGAACAGGCTCTGTACCCGGAGAACTTCCTTACTTGGGGGACCCCACAATCTCGTACACATAACACAGGCATACCAATGTAATTTCAGATCCAACATGCACAGATCCATCCGTCCAAATACTCTCCTTTACACACAGACACACACGCACAGACACACTCATACATTCTCATACACACACGTATATATAAAAACAGACACATCCAGGATACATCTGTACATAGCTCTTGTATTCACACACATGACAACAGACATGCTCTCCCCTACAGACAAATAAACAACCCATGTTTAGGTATCAAAATAATGATACACTTCTGGATAGTCTCTTGTGGGTTAATGACCCTTTCTCACAGGTGTCTCCTTCTACAACAGAGCACCCCTCAGAAGCCAGTGTCACTATCTCCACACTCGCAGGGCATGCCTGGCACCCGTGTGTAAGCTCTCGTCATTGCAAGCACAGCACAGAATGCAGGGGTGGGGTGGGGATGCAGATCTGACCTGGAGAGGCTTCAGGCAGCTGCTGGCTCAGTCCTTGATCTATGAGGGGGGCAGCGAGGCTATCGGTGTCCAGGAGGTGCAGAGAATCATGGTTCACAGAATGGCTCTGGCGTCCCACAGACCTGGGTTTGAATTCCTGCATGCCCCTCCTCGCTGTGTGTTAGCAGTTATGATATAACAGGTAGCAGAGCACGCTGGTCAGGAGAGGGGACTCTGGAGACAGATGCTCCAGGTTCAAATCCCAGCTCCGTTACTTAACTAGCAAGTTGCTTCACCTCCCTGCACCTCAGTTTCCTCCCCAGTAAAATGGGGGTAACAACTGCACCCAGCTCAGAGGGCTGTTGAGGGATCAAGTAAGATAAACTGGGCAAAGCGCTTATCTCAGTGTCTGGCACACAGTAAATGCTCAATAAATTGGGGATGTGATTGCATGTAAGTCCCTGGAGCTCTCTGGGGGAAGATGCCAGGGCAGTGTGGGAGAGGCGGGAGTGGACACAAAGAGAAGAAGCTGGGAGTAGCAGCGGGAGAGAGCAGATGGGCCCCAGGAGCTGGAATGCGGGAAGCCATCCCTGACTCGGCCAGATAGGTGGCACCATATGGACTCACATCCTTTTTTTTTTTTATTGATGTCTTAATAGTTTATAACATTGTGAAATTTTGGGTTGTACATTTGTGTTTGTCGATCACTATATACATGTCTCCCTTCACCCCTTGTGCCCACCCCCTTCCCCCATTGCCCCTGGTAACCACAATACAGTTTTCTCTGTCCATGTGTTGGTTTATATTCCACATATGAGTGAGATAATATGGTGTTTGTCTTTCTCTTTCTGGCTTATTTCACTTAACATAATACTCTCCAGGTCCATCCATGTTGTTGCAAATGGGACGATTTTGTCTTTTTTTATGGCTGAGTAGTATTCCATGGTATATATATATACCACATCTTGTTTATCCAATCATCAGTCGAGGGACACTTGGGTTGCTTCCACTTCTTGGCTATAGTGAATAATGCTGCAATGAACATAGGGGTGCATAAGCCTCTTTGGATTGTTGATTTCAGGTTCGCTGGATAGATTCCCAGTAGTGGGATGGCTGGATCATAGGGCATCTCTATTTTTAATTCTTTGAGGAATCTCCATACCGTTTTCCACAGAGGCTGCCCCAGTTTGCATTCCCACCAGCTGTGTATGAGGGTCCCTGTTTCTCCACATCCTCTCCAACATTTGTTGTTTTTTGTCTTGGTGATTATAGCCATTCTAATGGGCATAAGGTGATAGCTTAGTGTTGTTTTGATTTGCATTTCCCTGATGATTAGTGATGTTGAACATCTTTTCATGTGCCTATTGGCCATCTGTGTATCTTCTTTGGAGAAGTGTCTGTTCATTTCCTCTGCCCATTTTTTGATCAGGTTGTTTGTTTTTTTTGTTGTTCAGTTGTGTGAGTTCTTTATATATTATGGAGATTAACCCCTTGTCAGATATATGTTTTGCAAATATTTTCTCCCAGCTGGTGGGTTGTCTATTCATTTTGATTCTGGTTTCATTTGTCTTGTAGAAGCTCTTTAATCTGATAAAGTCCCACTTGCTTATTTTTTCTTTAGTTTCCCTAGTCTGAGTAGTCATGGCATCCGAAAAATTCCTTTATGACCAATGTGGACTCACACCCTTTTAACTGAGCCAGGCAAGGGCCTGCTGCTTCCAGTCTGAAAGGCCTCCCCCTTGATCCTAATAAGAATAATACGTGGATGGTCCTACTAAGCCCCAAAGCAACTAGGGAAACGCTGATGACACAGAGGCCTAGGACGTGACTGACACTGGCCCAGGACCCTGCCCTGTCTCTGCCCCTCTCCTCAGCTGCATTGTGCTGCCCTGGCCCACCAGCTAGCCTCAGGGGTGACAAGAAGGAATAACTTGGAGAAGTTTCCTGGGAGAGGCATTCCATATGGCCGTGGCAGAGAAGGAAGGACCTTCCCAGCAGAGTTGCTGGCACACGCCAGCACACAGCCCCCATCTCATGTTCCTGTTTCCCAGGCTCTTGTGCCTTGTGTTGCTGATTCCTAAATCCATCTGCGGTCCAAGTTCCAGCCCGGACTTTCCTCCTGACTCCAAATTCAAGTCTTCCCACCTTCAGGCTTCTCCACATGGGAGTCTTACAGCTGCCTCCAGCTGCCCTTGCCCCAAACGCGCTGTCCCCTGGGTTCCTTGAGCTTGGGACTGGCCCTCTGGTCTGTCCAGCCACCCAAGCTGAAGCTTCATCTGCTCTCACATCCAGGCTCTTGAGTGGGCTTCCAATGATCTCTCCTATCTGTCCCCCTTCCCCACCCGCACTGCTAATGCCCCAGGGCTGCCCCCCTCCCATCTCACCTTCTTCTCTGGAGTTGGAAACAGGCTCCTTCTCCCTGTTCTACCGTTAGAACGGCCCCGATCCAGCCCATTCTCTAAATGGCTAACAGACCACACTGCTTCCCTCTGAAAGCCCTTTGGTGGCTCCCTGTCACTTACAGGTGAGAGTCAAACTCCCTCAAATGTCACTCAAGATCCTCTGAGAGCTGGCCCCGCCCATACCTCCAACCTTAGCCCTGTCTCCCCTCACATCCCATGTTCCAGCAACACTGAACTCCTTATATTTCCTCCAGCACAGTGTGTGTGTGTGTGTGCGCGCACGCGCACATGCACACGTGTGTATCAACAGGAGCGTGGGTCTCTATAGCCATTCTGTTGTGTTGGTGTTACATACGTGTGTGTATGTTTGTGTGTGTATCTCTCTCTATATATCCATATGTGTATGTATATGTGTATCTACTTGTATTTATGTGTCATATGTGTATTTATGTGGCAAAGTCTGTTGAGGATGGGGACCAGGGGAGACAGAGTTGGAAAGCCAGTGGTTGGCACAGTTGGGCAAGACTTGATGTTCATAGCAAAGCTGGGCTGCTGACAGCCCCAGGGAACGAGGGCCTGGGACTCAGGAGTTACCAGCCCCCACCCCTCCCCAAGTGAAATCAAGGGAGCCACTCTCTCCAGACCTGGGCTGCAGCTGTCCTGGGGCCAGGCCATGTGCATGGAGATGGAGCCTTCCGGTTAGCATGGCCTAGCCTACCATTCTCGGTGCTCTGACCTGGCCATCCTTACAGCCAGGACCAGCTTTTCTCACACGACCCCGAGTCCTGGCTGGTTCTGTCTGTCCTGCAGCCATGACCTGTGCTGACTTGCCTTGTTTCCGGCTGACCCAGGAGCTTACGCGTCTCTGAGCTTTCGGCATTAACAGTCTCTGCTGCTCATAAGCCTTAGAGCCTGTGGCTCTTTCTGGGATCCATGGATATAGAATCTGAGTCAGCCTTTACTATTTGGGGGTCAGGGACCTTTTGAGAAATAAGACAAAGGAGCCTCCTCCCAGGACAGCAGGATTCCCAGACCCCCGAGATCAGGCATGGATTCCTAGTGCTTTTGCCCAGCACAGCAGACATGTCAGCCCAGCCCCGAGTTCAAAATGTCTAAGCCAAACAAGGGCCTTGCCTATTAAAGCCGACTCTGCTCCCTGGGGGAGAAAGACGGATGTCATCAACCCAGGAGCCAGCTATGGCCATGTCCAAAATTTATCAGACTGGTGCTCATCTGCTGGGCACTTCCTGTGGACCAGAGCCTATGCTAGGTGCCTTCCACACACGGGAGGTAGAATAAAGGATTAGATAGGAGTGGAAACCCAGCATTCAGAATCCCAGCATCACTGCTTGTGGGTGAGGGGCCTCGAGCAAGCTCTTCACCTCCCTGAGACTCAGTTTTCTTGTCTAGAAAGCAGATAACTTTATAAAGTTAGTATAAGGGGATAACTACCTCTTGGGGTAGTTGAGGACCAAGTTGGATAATCCATGCCAAGTGCCTTGCATGATGTCTGGCACAGAACAAGGACCAGTATTATCTCCCACAGCCCTCCCCTTAGCTGTGAAGTAGATATTAGTATGATCTCGGTTCTGCAGCTGAAGAAACTAAGTCCATCGACATGAAATAACTTTCCCGAGGTCACCAACCTGGTAAGTGACACAGCCCAGACTCAAACCACTACACGTGACTGCCTTTCACAGCTGATTGACACAGGGTTGCTATGGAAACCTGAGGGGCCAGTGGCGAGATCTGGTGAGGCGAGGTGAGCGGTATGTGGGGCACTGTGCAGGGTGGCAGTCCTGTGGGGACACCAACTTAACCTGGCCACCTGAATACCCTAATTATACACAATCATGGTCAAGCCTGGGATGGAGGAGAAGGAGACATGTTCATAGCAGGACTACCCACAGTGGCCAAAAGGTGGAAGCAACCCAAGTGTCTGCTGATGGGTGAATGGATAAACAAAATGTGGTATATCCATACAACAGAATACTATTGAGCCTTAAAAAGGGAGGAAATTCTGACACATGCTCTAACATGGATGAACCTTGGGGACGTTATGCTAAGAGAAATAAGCCAGACACAGACAAATATTGTATGATTCCACTGACATGAGGTACCTAAGTAGTCAAATTCAGAGACAGAAAGTGGAATGGTGGGTGCCAGGGGCTGGGAGGTGGGAGGAATGGGGATTAGTATTTAATGGACACAGAGTTTCAGTTTGAGAAGATGAAAAAGTTCTGGAGATGGATGGATGGTGGTGATGGTTGCACAACAATGTGAATGTCCTGAATGCCAGTGAAATGTATGCTTGAAATGGTTAAGATGGTAAACTTTATGTCTATGTTACCATGAATAAAAATAACAATTAAAATTAAAAAGGAGAAGGAGGCAAAGGTGCCCACCCCGCAATGGGCCCTGGCTCAGCGGCTGCCCCGAGAAGCAGAGAGGAGAGTCCCAAGTGGACAGGGTCTGCAGAGCCACACTGCCCGGATCTCCATCCGCCTCCCTCCTGCCTCATTTCCAATTCCAGAATTACTTATCCTCAGGAGCTGCCGGAGATGGAATGTGAATTAGGAGCTCAGCTTGATTTTGTTTTATCTTGTTTTCCCCCGTGAGGTGCTGTCTGAGTGGGGCGGGGTGGGAGTGTGCCGAGCCTTGTTGTGACTTGTCGCCGTGCAAAGGCGGTGTCAGCTTCTACGCGGGAGCCTGAGTATGGAGCATCCTGGGGCCTATGCAGAATATGCTCATTCCAGGAATAATTACTCTGTGTCCCTTCAAGTTAGCCCAAAAAATAGAACACTGAGAAGCAGCACAGTTATATCTTCTTAATTAGTCTCCTCATTTAACCTGGGCCATTACTAGAAAGGCATCTGGAGACCAACATGCCAAGCTTTGAATTTTCAATCCCGCTTACTGGCAGACGGCCCCGGGCAAGTCTCTTAATGTTATCTAGCCTCAGTCGTCCCATCTGAGGAACGGGGATAATGAAAGTACCTACATTGCAGGGTTATGGTGAGGATTGATAAAATGTTACGTGTAAAGACCTGGTACACATATGTCCCTGTGTGGGAGCTGACATTTTCGTCATTTTGTTGCTGTTATTATCATCATCATCATCATCATCATTTTTAAAGGGCTGCTTTGTATATATCAACGCTATTACTAGACAAAATGAAGTGCTGGGATTCGCTCTGCATTCTCTTGCCCCCTCTCCATTCCACTGTCCCACAAGCAGGTGCCAAACCAGCCCCACCTGGGGTCGGTGTCCTCCCCTGGTGCCCTCGGCTACGTAAGGCGGGCCGATCCTCACCTCAGTGCCGGTGCCGTGGGTTAGCCCACACATAGGCTGGGGCCCTGTGTTCCTGGAGGCAGGTGGTACAGCAGCTAAACACTCCGGATCTGGAGTTTGCTGGGCCCAGTTCAAAACCTGGCTTGACCTCCTACCAACTCTGTACTTCTTGAGCCTGTTTTCCTGTTTTTTCACTATAGAAAATAGACATAACACAAAATTGACTGTCTTAACCATTTCTAAGGCACAGTTGAGTGGTACTAAGTACATTCATACTGGCTGTGCTGCCATCACCACCATCCATCCACAGAACTCTTTTCATCTTGCAAAACTGAAACTCCATACCCATTAAACACTAACTCCTCATCCGTCCTCCCCAAGGCCCCCGGCACCCGCCACTCTCCTCTCTGTCTCTACGAATTTGACTAATTGTCACTCAGCATAATGTCCTCGAGGTTCATCCACATTGGAGCATATGTCAGGTGGTTGTGTGCCTGCTCTTTAATTTCTGAAATGCAGATAACAATACACCATGAGTTGTTGCGAAGATGGAATCTCTGTCTACCCTGTTGCTCAGACCAAGAACCCAGGAATATTCCAGAATCCTCTTCCCCACCCCCCACATCCAAGCCATCAGCCAGCCCTGCTGACCACACCTGAATCCAGGCACCTCTCTCCAGCTGCAGTGTCATCTCCGTGGCTCAAGCCACAGCATCCTTCACCTGGTCCCTCAGAGGCCTGCCCACTGGACTCCCTGATGCCACTCCTGTCTGCCACACGGCCACCCCTCACACAGGAGCCAGTGTGGTCTTTTAAAACAAATTAGAGCATGTACCTCTCCTGCTGAAAACTCTTCAAAGGCCTCCCACCTCCCTTCACATAAAACCCACACTCCCGACCAGGACCGACAAAGTCTGCTCGGCCAACCTCTGCTCGTTTCTTTCAGCCTCTATTCCTTACCCTCCAGGCTCGAGCCACACTGGCTCTTCCTTCTGTTCCTCAAACTCCCTAAGCCAGCTCCTATCTCAGGGCCTTTGCACTAGCTGTACCTTCTCCCTGGCACAGCTTTTTATTCCGATGCCTGCTTAACTATCAGCTCAACTATCAACTCCTCAGAGAGGCCTCCCCTCACCACACAAATCAAAGAAGCCCCGAGGCACTCCCTACAACACTGTTCTATCTTAATTCTTTGCATGGCACTTAGCACAATTGGATATTTTTTCTCTTTTGCTCATTGTCCGCCTCCCCCCAGTAGCACGTAAGCCCCATACAAGCAGGGATTCTGTCTAACCCTTCCCTAGTGGGGAACACCCAGAACCTGGCACAGAGTCATTGCTCAATAACTGCATGTTGAATGAACAGACAAATGAACAGAGAGACATAACATATACAAAGCACTTCGTGTGGGGCCTGGCAAGAAGTCACACTAGATGGCAGTCATCATGATCATCATTGTCATCATAATTATTACCCTGGACCTCCCGCCTCACTGATCTGCGCGGCCAGCCCTAGCTTTAAGATTTTGGACAAGATCATAAGTGTCCAGGACTGTCTGTGTCATGATGGGGCCTGGTACTCATCAAAAGGGCTTTCGAGCAGGTTTGGGGCCTTCCCAGGTCTGTTGTCCAGGCTCGACTTTCATGAATTCTCCAGTGTCCTACCCCTCTCCCCAGTGGGACCAAGGTACCAAGACCACTGCTGTGAGAAGGCCCAGGAGGGGCAGGGCCAGGATGGGGCCAGGATGTAGGCCCTATGGGAGCAGAGAGGGGGGCACCTGGGAGACACCTCCGAGCACCTCCGAGCCCACAGTGAGTGAAAACTGACAGCACTGCGACCACCAGAACCTGAATGGACCCCAGATCTGGGTTCTCTGCAGCAGGGACACTGACCAGGCCCCGATAGTGCCAATGAGCAGAGTCCTTTGTCAATGGGCCTTCCAGACATTCTGCCATGTGCCTGCCATTAGACCCATTAATTCAACCATGGTGTGTGCATATGTTGGTGCTGCTGCTCTGTGCTTGCAGATGCCACCCTGAAAAAATAATCAAACAGCTCTTTAAGTGATGCTTCATGCAGGGTTTCCATGGCAACGCTTTATGAAACAGCAAAGGGAACTTTGGTGGGCTCCCCTCCCCTCCTCCTTCCCTGACTGCCACAGGGATCCTCACTCCAGGGGCCTGTGCTTTGCCAAAGCACCGGTTCATCCTAGCTGTGGGACCTTGCGCTTATTACTTGCCCTCTCTCTGCCTCAGTTTGCTCATTTGTAAAGTGGGGCCAATAGCAATATCGATCTCATAGGATTGTTCTGAGAATTAAATGCACTGGGGCATGTAAAGCACTTCTAACATGACTAGTGTGGTAAGCAGAATTCTAAGATGGTCCTCCAGAGTCCCACCCCGGGGTCCCCCCCCATAATCCCTTCCCCTGGGGTATAGGTAGGATCCATGAATATGATGGGATGTCACTCCCATGATTAGATAAATTTATTTGGCAAAGGTGAAGAGATGTGTTTTTTGCAAATGTAATTAAAGCCCAAATCCCTTGGCTCTGAGTTAATCAAAAAGGAAATTATTCTGGGTGGGCCTGACCAAATCAGGTGAGCCCGGGGGTTTGGTGGTCAGAGACTCGAGGCAGCAGAGATTCTTCTGCTGACCTGGAAGAAGCAAGCAGCCATGGTTCTATAGGTGCCAGGAAATGAATTCTTCCACAGTCTCGTGGCCTTCAGAAAGGACCCCAAGCCTCTGATAAGACCCCCAGCATCAGCTGACACCTCGATTACAGCTTTGTGAGACCCTGAGTAGAGAGCTCAGTTGAGCCATGCCCAAACTTCTGCCCCATGGAAACCATGAGATAATAAATGTGTCCTAAGCTGCTACGTTTGTGACAATTTGTTACGCAGCAATGGGAAGCTGATACAATTAGTGTTTAGTGGATGATCGCCATTGCTGGTGTGACAGCTCCCTGCCCACGCAGCTCCCACAGCCCTCATGACGCTGCATTGAAACTGCCTGCTTATCTCTGCCTCCCAGGCTGCCCTGCGACCTTCCACGTCAGCTGTGCAAAGTGAGCAGTGCTCGATTTTCAGGGTGACCTGGGCTGCAACATGAGATCAGATAACACGCTCTTCCCTCTGTCACAATGAAACGGAATCTGGAAATAGTGTCTTGTGGATCTGGGTGGAAAATAAAAGCACCTGCTCTGATACTCATGGATGCTCTTCTTTGTTTACCCCGAGCCTCGCTGGAAAATGCCAAAGAGGAGGGCCGTGGTGACAGCAACTTAATTGCCAACGTGAGAGAAGACAAAAGCTCGAAACTCCGTGAGGGCAGGACTGTGTGCACCTTGTCCTTGCTCGATGTCCAGCACAGCTGGGCACAGAGGGGGCACCCAGAGACATTTGTGAAATCAGAAATGAGTCGTTGTCCTCCATTCCCACCAAGCGTAGACTAGAACCCAAACCCCTCCCTGTGACCTCAGAGGTGGCCCTGCAGGTTCTGGTCCCCGTCCCCCTCTCTGTCCCCATGACCCACCTCTAGGTGGCCAACTTAGTCAGTTTGCCTGGGACGTTTCCAGGTTTAGTACAGACAGTCTCATGTCCCAGGAAACCCCTCGTTCAGGGCATAGCAGCACAGTTGGTCACCTGTCCCCTCTCTCCTCCTGTGCCCCTGACTCCTGCCACTCTGGCCTTCGGGAAACTCCTCAAATGTGCCAAGCTGAGAGCCACCAGAGCAGACCCCGTTTGCATCACTCAGGTGTCTGCTCAAGTGTCAGCTCCTCCAAGAAGCCCTCTTGGACTGCCCTGTCCAAAATAATTCAACCCACCGCTCTCTTTCCCTGGCCCTGCTTTTGTTTCTGAGCGCCACTAATCCCAATCTGAAATTAGATTATTTACTTGTTGACTTCTCTCCACACGAGAGGTCAGCCTCCACAAGGGCAGTGACTGTCTGTTCACTGCTGGATCCTAGTGCCCAGGACACAAGTCGAATGAATGAATGAAGCCTTATCTTCTAACTGGACCTTCAACCCAAACCCTGGTCCCCACATGACCACAGCTCTCTGGGTCTCAGGAGGGGGCTGCCCTGCCCCTGCCCCAGCCCATCTCTGGCATTCCTAGTGCTCCTAGTGCTGTGCTGTCCTGTCTGCCTTCCTCCACCTGAAGCTGTGCCCCTCCCCCACCCCTTCCTCCTCCTGAGGTCAGCCCCTCGGGGACCCCCAGAGGATGAACCTCCAGGATGGGTCTCGGCCTCACTCGTCCGCCTCCTCTGTATTGAGACGGTCTTGCATTTGTCTTTCAGAAACCTCACATCTGCTCTGCCTCTGGCATACCTCACTCAATTATTCAACACACAGAATCCATGGGAGCCGGATTCACATGCACAGACACTATCAGACCACTGATTCGGAAACTGGGTGCTCTCCGGCAGCCGTTTCTTCCTAATTATTCATTAATTTATTTTATAAGTCTATGGACCAGCCTGTGCCAGGCATCGGGGACAGGGACATGGATGACTCAGACCCCGCCTTCAAGGGGCTTGCGGCCTTGTTGGAGACAGATGTGTAAGCAAATAACTCCAGGAAGACGAGGGAGTGCCAGGGCAGAAGCCTGGCCGGGTGCTGTGGGAGCCCTAGGGGACCACGACTTCCCAGGGAAAGGGGAACTCGCATTTGCCAACCTTTCTGAGCTCGGGAACCCGGCGCTTCCTCTCCCAGCTAACAGCATCTCTCCGGAGGATGAGAGTTTTGCTGTTCTTTCTCGGCATTTTGCAGAAGTCTATGCATATGATGTGTTTAGAAAATACTCACAGGTTGGTGACATGTCTGGTTGGAAGAGGACTCTAAAATTAGTGAGGTACTGGGATGCAGCACTCCAGGGAGCATGGGGGGTGGTGTCTGGAGTGGGCCGTGTCTCCCATCCTTTTTCTGATCCCTGTGTTGGCTCAGACAACCCTGGGTCAGGGTTTCTGACCCCATCTCCTGTCCTTCTCTCCCATTCCCAGATAGCACTGGACCTTGAACTAAATCCAGTCCACCAATGTGACAGAGCGCGTCACTCTCCTCTGCCGACCCCTCACTGGCCAGCTGGAGTCCTACTTTCAAAGGACAGAGCACCCAGAACTCCATGGCTCGGGGATCCTCCCTGCCTGGTCTCACCACCGTATCAGACCCCCGCAGGTACGTCAGCGGAAGTTGGGGGCTCTGGAGCTGTGTTGCTGGGCACCCTCATTAGGGTCTGCAGTCTGGCCTCTTCCTCTATTTCAAGCCCAGCCTGGCCCCAAACCCCACCCTTCCCCACAGCCTGCCATCGATGCCCATTATGCTGTGGAGGGCTGGGGAGCTGTGCCCACTGGGAATGGGGTCTCCTGCCTAGCATGCCCCGTCCTGTTTGGAAGGCAGGGGATGTCAATGTCTCAGTGACAGCTAGGAGAGGGTAGCAATGTCACGTAGTGGTCTAAGCACGCCTCTGGAGTCAGACAGACCCGGCCTCCTACTTCAGCTGTGTGACTCAGAAATACATGCACGAGAGGATTAAATGAGATAGATTATATGATATAGATAGATCGATCATGTAAAGCACTTCGCCTAGATCCTGGCACAGAGTAAGTGCTCAGTAAACAGTATGGCAGCTGTGCAGGCTGGCGGGAGTGGAAATCATTCCAGCCGATTCATGCGGTTTGGGTTAGAGAGAGAATGTTCCAGCTCCTTTGTTCAGGAGTTCTGAGCGCAGGGCCCAAGCCGCCTCAGTCTCACAGTTGACATCTTCCTTGCCTGTCTCCTTCTCTCTGCAGGCTTCATCCACTTTTAATGAGGGTGAGCAGATCCGAGAAGCAGTCCCTGGGGAGGAAGAGCGGGCTGTGCATGTGGGCAGTGCTGCTCTGTAGGGGCTTGCTCTCTCACCCAGAAAGGGGGGGTGAGGGTCACAGAGAGATTTAATTTGGGAAAAGGATGTGCAACGTCTCTGCAAATGCACCTGCCGTGTGGGAACCAGCCCCCTCCCAGCAAAAACCCTGAGGTCAGCCTGGGTTCTCCTGGGGGATTTTAAGCAAGATGCACTTGACGAACATCTGATTTACAAACAACCCTGCAGGAATGGATTTATTACCACTTCTCTGCTCAAATGCTCCAACAGCTTCCCTTCTCATTCAGAGTAAACGCTGAAGTCCTGTGATGGCCTACAAGGTCCCACAGAAACTGTTCCTTCTCTGCCCTCTTCTCTACCATTCTCCCTCTGTTTACCCCACCTACCTCAGGGCTTTTGCACCTACAGATCCCTCTGCCTGGAACGATCTTCCTCCCAAAGACCAGCAAGGTTCACTCCCTCACCTCCTTCAGGTGTTTCCTCACGATGTCAGCTTCTCCGTGAGATCTTTGCTGACCATCCTGCTTAGAATTGCAAGCCACCCCCCAGCCCCACCTCTCCTAATCCCTTGTTCCTGCTTTTTATTGTCTCGATAGTATTTACACACATCTAACATATTCTATAGTAATTAATTACATTGTGTATGTTCTCTAGAATGTGAGCCCCCTGGGGAAAGGGGTGTTTGCCTGTTTCATTCCCTCCCATCTTTAGAGCTGAGAGCAGTGTCTGGCACATGGTTGGCCCTCAGGAAATCTCTGCTGAATGAATGAATAAGAGAAGGAAGGAATAAAGAGCAGGTGCATCCGCCTGGGAGCAAAAATCCTGCCGTCAAAGGGCCCAGAGTCTAAATCCCGCTCTCTTCTGCCTTTCTCATTCTGCCTCCCAGAGTGGTCCCCTCAGTGCAGCCCTGACCACATCCCTCTCCTCCTTAAAGCCCTTGTTGAGCCCCTCACCCAATAGTCTGTGCTGCGACCCAAGCCTGCCCAGGAGAGGGAGAGCCACATCTGGGACGGGGTAGTGTCATTATTTGACGGACTTTCTCCCTCATCTTCAAGGGGACCTTCAAGATAAAAGCCAACTTCCTCAGCAGGGCCGGTGGCCTGCCTCTGCCGGCTGCTCCGGGAGCATGTCACACTCTGCCTTACACCCCCAAGCCGCGGGCAATGGACTGCCGTGATGTTCTCGCTCAGAGGATGCTCTCTCCATCCTCTGCGCATTTGACCTCGGTGCTGCCCATTCTGCGTGGACCACCCTCCCTGGCTCTCCCATCCTCTCTGCCCTGGAAAACTCCTATTCAGCCTTCAAAATGCTGTCACCTCATGCGTGACTCAGCTGTCACCCCACTGAGACATTTTCCCTGACTGTGCCCAGGCTGAGTTCCGCAGCCCTGCCCTGAGCCCACCTCTCTCAGAACGCCTACCATCTATTCATGCCCCCATCTCTCACTGCAGCGGTGCTTCTGCTCCGTGGCAGCCCACTGGGATCTCTTGGGAGCTTTAAAAATACTTATGTCTGGGTTCTATTCCCAAAGATTGATTCATTTGTCCTGAATCAGGTCTGAGCATGGGGGCTTTTGCGTTTTGTCTTTTTTTACAGCTTTGTTGAGGTATAACTGACACAGTCAAGTGCACATATTTAAAGTGCACGCTTTGATCAATTTTAACCTATGACTACTCCTGTTAAACCATCACCACAATCAGGATAATGAAGGTATGGATGACCCTTGAGAATCTCCCAGTGACCCTCTGTCTGTAGTCTCTCTTTCTACCCCTCTCTAGCCACACCCCCAAGCAACCACTGATCTGCTTTCCTTCACTCTAACTCAGTTTACAATTTTTAGAATCTTATATAAATGGAACCATACAGTATACACTCTTTTTGTCTGACTTCTTTTACTCGGGACAATTTATTTGAGATGCCTCCACGTTGTGTATCTCTCAGTAGTTCATTGTTTATTGCTGAGTAATATTCCATTGGACGGATACGCCAAAGTTTGTTTATCCATTCACCTGCTCATAGCCATTTGTATTATTTCTACCTTTTGGTTCTTACAAATAAAGCTGCTACACATTTGGGTAGAAGTCTGGGTAGACATATGCTTTTAGTTTTCTTGGGGTAACACCTGGAGTGGAATGTCTGGGTCGTATGGTAGGTGTATGTTTATCTTTTTAAGAAACTGCCAAACTTTTTCCACAGTTGGTTGTACCCTTTTGTATTCTCACCCACAGTGTACGAGGGTCTCGGGGAGCATGGGGATTTTTAAAATCTCCCTAGATGGTTCTAATGTGTAGTTGGGGTTTGGAACAACTGCTCTAAACAGATCAAAAAAATCTTTGAGATTTGAAGTGGTGCCCTGTCGTCAGTGAGAGAAGGCTCTGGAGGAAGACTGCCTGGGTTCAAGTCCCAGCTCTGCTGCTCACTAGACGTGGCACTTACCCTCTCTATGCCCCAATTTGTTCATTTATAAAAGGGGGATGACAATAACAGCACTTGCCTCGTGGGGTTATTGTGAAGATGTACATATAATGTGCTTAAAACAGTCCCTCGAACACAGTCAGCATCTCATAAATATTTGCAATTGTGTTTTAATCTCTGCCCTTCTAGTGCCTGAAAGCTTGCCTGGCACATGGGTCCTCTGGAATTGACTGCTTGGTGGGCAAATAAGCAGCCAGAGTGGGGCAATGACAAAGGTTCTAGAATCCTCAAGGTTCCTCCATTGCAGGTTCCTGATGCCCTTTGAGATAATTCCAGGACTCACCCCTCCCACTCCCATCGAGACTTCTGCTTTCCTGTTTTATCCTGAGGATAGGAATAAAATTGGCATAGGGACCCCAAACCTCCATTCTCCTCTGGCCCTGTCCAGGAAGACTGGTGGGCGACCCCTCCCCTCATATGAAAGCCCCTCCTCCCAGTCCCCAGAGGCCCCTGAGGTCCAGCAGGGACTTCCTGGCCCTCCGTGGGGGAGGGGCAGTGAGCTGCAGCACCGGCTATGTCTGGGTTTACACCCTTGTTCTGCCCCTAACTAGCTGGGTGACCGTGGACAGGTCATCGGATCTCTTTGTGATCAGTTTCCTCATTTATAAAATGGCAATCATAACACCTGCCTCCCAGGATTGTGGTGAACTTGTATGTAACACATTTATTGCTGTGACAAGTGGCACATGGGAAACACTCAGAAAACGTTCGCTATTACTCTTCACATCTCCAAGGGACAGAGGCAAAGGGCTGCTCGGCCCCGTACCTGCACCGCCTCTGGCCCTCCCGGTCACCTCTACGCAGCAAGCTTCCCCTCAGTGAAGCTCTGGAGCTCGAATCCAAGTCCTTCAGGATGGAGTTAGAGTTCTCACCACTCTTGACCTTGACCTTCCCCTTGACCACGGCGCTCAGGCCCCTGCTTCCTGCTTCCCACAGAAGCCCTCCTGGGACCAGGCCTAATAAAAAGCTCTGGCTTATGGTGCTGTGTCTGACCTGATTTGTGAGGTCTCATCAGAGCCTGTCATCCCTGGCTTTATCGCCGTCTGGCTTTGAAATTATGCCAGAGGACAAATGCCTCCCATCTCAGTGCCATAAACAGTCTTCTGGGGCAGGGCAAGGGTTCTTGTGGAAGGGTCCTCTCGGGTGCAGGGAATTGGCTCCTGGTTTTCATCTTGCTCCAGCCAAGGCCAGGGAGTAAGGGCGATGGTAAAGCAGGCCCCTGTGCTGATGCTGGGTGCTCTCAGAAAGTGCCTCGTAACTGCGGTCCTTGCTCTCAGGGATTCTCATCTCATGTTACACCAACATGAAACATCTAGGCACACCAACCCTCCAAAAACACTTCCTGCTCGCCAATTTATTAAACGTGGGCAGGAACAGCTACAAAACTTGCAGGGCCAAGTGCAAACAGGGCCACTTGTTCAAGGAATGGTTAAGAATTTCCAGAGAGCAGCAGCAGAGCATGAAACCAGGCATGGGGCCCTTGGCAACTTCTGTGACTGCAGAGGTCGTACACCCACGCAGCAGCCATGAACGCACAAAGCTACATACAAGGCACATCCTCTCCAAGAACCATGGAGCAACAGAACGAAGGTTGGGCTGAAGGAAAAGGGAGGACAGGCCTCGCGTTCAGGAGTTCACAGTCTCCTGGAGGATGCAGAGAGTGGAGAAGTCAGCAGGTGAGTGCAGCACAGAGTGATGGGCCCAATGGCCGAGGCATGACGGGAAGTGGCTTGAACTCCATGGAAGTAGTTATTCTGCTGTGCGGAGGCAAAAGGGGGGCGCAGGGATGGCTTCCAGGAAGAAATGGTGCAAGATCTGAATTTTATAGGACAGGAAATCTACGAGGGTCTTTGAACTCCCAGGGAGTCCCTTGGTCCATGAAGTTGGGCTTCATCTTGATCCCCAATTCCAGCCAGCCCACTAGCAGTGAAGCCTTCTAGACTGCAATTCTAGGCCAACCTTGGTCCCATCTGCACATCCCTAACCACAGCCATGGAAGTTTCCTGCCCTTATGGCAGCAAATCCTTGAAGGCCATGTCTACGTAAAGCAAATTTGGGCCCAGGCCATAATTCCTAATTCTTAGGCTAAGGCTTAAGAATCGCACGTGCTGGGAGCCTGGCATGCGAGGGAGAAACTCAGCTAGTGAGGAAACCTAGCTGACCACTCAACATCTTTGGTTCTATGGGGTTCTGTTCTTGGGCTTATGCAGCCACTCCTGCCAAGTGATGAAAATCTTTATTTTATTGTGAAAAATCATTTTCCAAAATAGAGCCAGCTGCCCGGGGTGGTAATGGAAGTGAAAAGGAAGTGAGGGAGTCTAAGGAAGTCATGGTTTTAGCTAGAAAATAGAAGCTGTGGGTGAATGAAGGAGTGGATGTTGAATTTGAGGGTGGCTCTGATTTGCGAGTGTTTGAAAACAAGAAAAAGATGATTTATGAAATCATTCAGCAAGTGCTTCAGCCGGGGCAAAAATTGCTCATTGAGTGGGAATGAACACTTGGGTGACAGCTAAAAAGGCGGCTGAGTGTTGCGAGGATTTGCCCAGGGAACCCACGACTCTCCATGGAGATGCACTTGGAATACAGCTGGGGGCCCCAGAGATATTTCCATAAAGCGCCAGGTGGTAGGGGCAGTAGTGTGGCTGCCAAACTGACCTTTAAGCACAAGGAAAGGTCTAAACATTTTGCAAGGTGTTTTCCCTTGCCCGCAAGAAGTTAATAGGGGTGCGGCATTATTACTCAACATGATCCCATTTCGGGTCAGAAGCTTTACTTAAACTCCCCATGAATGTTAGTCAACTAATGATACGAGGCAACGTGGAGGGCAATTTACTGTGGTGGAGAATGGATTTTAATATTTTATAAATGGCTTTGGTCTTATACTTATGGACTCATTAAAGGTCTGAAGAAGTCACCAAAATACTTTTTTCCAGTACGCAGTTCACTGATTTTTTAATAGGGGAAATAGTCTATAAAGCTATTTAAGGATTGGGGAATGTCAAGTTCTTAGAATATACCCTACTAGAATTTCAAGGGTCTACACACAGGTACACACACGCGGCCTAGTGTGAACATACACAGGTACGCTCTTGCTTGATCACCCAGCACACCTGCACTCATAAGTGCACCCAGGCTCAAGTGTGCACACCCCCCTTCCCTGCACCACATAGATATCTCTACCAGCTTCTTTCTCTTTTGATGGTGATCCCACCTCCTCCTCTCTCTACTCCCCAGGTCAAATCCTAGCCAGAGGTCCATAGAAATCACTCAACGGGGTGTTCTAGAGGTATCATGAGGAAAATGCACCAACTCTTTGTGACCAGCCCCCCTCCCAGGGTGCTAACCAGGAAGTCAAGGCTTCCATGTTGGAGAGAAATGCCCCATAGGGCCTGCCCAAGGAGATCAGGGCCAACTGGTTTGAAGTAACCCAATGCAATTGCTTCAGTTGGGGTAATGGGTCCCTGAGAAGACCCCAGGTAATACTCGCTGCTTCACACCTGTTGTATTTTCAGACCTCCAGTCTGTGAAGAAGGACCTCGGTGGAGCAGTATGAGCCTCAAGATAGAAGAAGGACGGCCAGTTTGAAGGGCTCTATCCTCTAGGGAAACAGAAACTCAGAAGGACATCAAGTCTTCCTTGGATGGTTTCCTGCGAGGAGGTCAGAAACCACAAGGGAAAGACCACCCCTGTTGGAGCACTCTTAGATGCTAGAGCATGGGAACCACCCATATCTGTTATTTTTTCAACACCTGGCCAATGGTCATAAGCAAGGTAAATTTGATGGGACATGCTCTTAGTGCACCTAGGCTGGTCTGGCAACTAGATGCTCTCCAGCTATTCAGTTAATAGTCTTTGCTAAACTTTCCCTTAGGTTGATGCAAAAAATCAGAGCAGATGCAAGTGAGAGAGAGGTTGAGTTGCTCTGCATTCTCTCTTCATTCTGTGGCCACCATAATAGACAGTGGGAGGGGGACTAGATGGGGAACTGGAAACCTTAGATTCAAGGTCCAGCCATGCAACTAGTTAGCAAGGTCACTTGACCGCTCAGAGCTCAGCCTCCTTGTTTCTAGAATGGGCACTGTAATCCCTGCCCTGACCATTGTTGTTTTCAAGATCCAGTGGGTAGTGGACATAAAAGTGTTCGGGACACGATAAATTCCAATGCACGTGTGAGGGGTTACTACCCAGCAGTGGGCTGGCACTTCTTCCTGCTTCCACATAATTGTCAATTCCTTTCATATTTGTTGAGGGCAGGTCCTTATCTCCCTTCTGTAGTGGAGAGGACATTTCTGGCTTCTTCTCTACCCCCTTATTTGTTCCTCCTCAAGAAAAGAGGAGTAGCACAACTGATTATTGAGAGCCTAAGATCCACCGGGCCATATTTTAAATAGCAAAAGGGCTGACTCTTGTATTTTGCTCAGATTTAATCTGCCTTCTAGCAGGAAGTACTCCATCATCTCCTGGTCCAACTTTTCTATGTGTGGCCAGGTGGGTAAATCTGGTCAGCCTCACCCCTTGGGCTTCCTGTCCTCTCTTTGGGAGGAGGATGGGCAGCCCCATCTTATTCTCCAATCTAATCCCATCAAAGTCCCACGCTTTGGGGAGCTTGTCCAGAAAGGAATAAAGCTGGTTCTTTGATTCCTATTTGGTGAGTTATCCTTGCATCTCTTCTTTCTTTGACTTAGAATTCAAATGAGAAAGGGGTGTAGTAAGTCCCCTGACCTCTTGTTATTCATCTTTAGAGTTTTTCACAAATCCCAGATGGCTGTTGAACCCCAAGGTGACCCCCCAAAATTCCCTGCCTTCTGATGTTTGTACCTTTGTGTAATCCCATCCCCTTAAGTGTGGGTGGGGCTGTGACTTGATTCTAAACAACAGAATATGGCAAAGGTGATGGGCTGTCACTCTCAGGATTATGTCACATTATATAAGACTCCATCCTAACAGACTGGAGAAAGACTCTCCTTGCAGGCTTCATGGACTAAGTGAGTGACCATACTGGGGAATGCATGTGACAAGGAATGGAAGGTGGCATCTAGGACCCAAGGGCTTCCTCCAGAACCTGAGGGTGGCATCCAGCTGACATCCAGCAGAAAGCTGAGGGTCCTCAGTAACAGAGCTGAAAGGACACAAATTCTGCCAGCAGCCTGAATGAGCTTGGAAGGGGATTCCTCCTCAGTTGAGCCTCCAGATGAGAACGCAGCCCAGCCAACACTTGACTGCAGCCCATGAGACCCTGAGCAGAAGATCCAGCTAGCCTATGCCCCGACTCCTGACCCACAGAAACTGTGAGATAATAACTGTGTGTTGTTTTAGAGTGCTAAGTTTGTGATAAGTTTACAATTGTGATCATTGATAATTGTGATAATAACCTCTATACCCATTTTTTGCTGGGACTTTACCATCCTGAGGCTACTTTCTTAGGCCTCTGCTAACCCCCAGCCTTCTTAGTTGCATGTCCCTCTTGGCATGTTCTGCACATGTCCTGTGTGTTTTCTAGCTCCCTGGAGAAGGCCCTGTAAGGCACTCCCATCATCGTTCATTTAAAGGTGATAATTGAAACTGTGGGAGTCGGTGAGATCATAAGAGAAAGAGCCTGGTGAGAAAAGAACAGAACGAGGACCAAACCCTGGGGAATGCTCACACTTAGGAGTGGCTGGTCTGAATTGAGATGTGCTGTAAGTGTAAAATATGTGTCCAATTTCAGGGACTTAGTATGAAAAGAAGAAGGTAAAAATATCTCATTATATTTTACCATAGCTACGCGTTTAAAGAATAATATTTCGGAAGTGTTAGGTTAAATAAAATATATGATTAGATTTAATTCACCTGTTTCTTTTTACTCTTTCAATATTGCTAGTAGAAATTTAAAATTACATATACGGCTCACATTTGAGGCTTAGATTGTATTTCTACTAGGCAGACCTATAGAAAGGTAGATAGAGAGATAGAAAGATAGATAGATAGATAGATAGATAGATAGATAGATAGATAGATAGACAGACAGACAGATAGATATTTTGGAATTCTTTATGGAACATTTACTGGTGTCAGACGCTGTGCTGACTAAGGACACTGCACCATCTGATCCTCGTTGTGACACTGTAAATTACGTATTATTATTTCCATTTTACAAACGAGAAAATTGAGGTTCTGAGAAGTTAAGCAACTTTCCCAAGATCACACTAGGAATTCACAAAGAGGCAGAAATTCAAAGCCAGGTCTATCAGACTCGAACGCCTGTGCTGGTAACCACCATTCTCTGCTGGCTCCTTAGATGAATGACTGAGTGAATGAGTGTGTATGTTTTCGATGGCAATGAAAGGTGGAATGATTTCAGGTCTTCCACCAGGCTCTCTAGGCAAAGGCAGACCCAACTGTGAAGATGGACCCACAGCACTCACACCTCCCTCCCTCCCACCCCTCCCCATGTGAGGCTGCCACACACCCTCCCTCGGGAATCCCTGTGTCTGCAGTCATTGATCCAATCATCATTCCAGAGCTCCCCCCTCGTCTCCACTCCAGTCAAGGGAGGCCAGCTTTACAGAATCACAAGGTGGCATTCGATGGCACCCGAGACTGAGCTCAGATTGGCACTTGGGAGCAGGCATTCCTACAGAAGCTCTGCTGGCACACTCCACTCCCCGCCCTGCCTGGCAGAGAAGAGCAGGTATCCGCTCGACAGAGCAGCCCTGCCTGCCAGCCTAGACCTTCCCAGGAGGGAGGTGGCTTCCCCCGAGGCTCTTCTCTGCCTGCAGAGACTGAGCCTATACCTGCAGAAACAGGACTGGGCCCCTGGGCAGGCGGACCCTTATGTGAGACCCCTTGCTCTCTCCTGCCTCCCTGAGACTCAGAGCAGGGACGTGACATGCCAGGCCACTTAACTGGCAAGTGGCAAACTGGATTCTAATCCAGATCTGTTTAACTCCAAAATGCGCGTTCTTTTTTGCATAACCCATGCTGCCTCCTTCCTGAACTTACCATCTGCATCCTTGCTTAATTCTCCAAGCCTCAGTTTCCTCGTCAGTAAAACCAGAATGATAGTAATGGGGCTGCTGGGAGGATTAATTGGGATAATGCGTGTAAGGAATTGAGCACAGTGTGTGGCACCGCATAAACACCCTGTAAATGAGCACAAGTGTCATTATCAGAATCATTATCATTATCATTATGGCAGCCCTTGTGGTGTCAGAGGGGACTGTTCGGAAGTCGCTGGCAGTTGAGGATCTCCTTCTTGGCTCCTGGCACGGCCAAGGACACTTTCCCGGAGAGCATGACTCGACATTAACATGCGGTAGATGATCATCTGCGTCTGTCCTCCCTGGAGGCTCCGCCCGGCCACGTCAGCGGTGACCTCCAGAATCCCCAGGGCCCTGTGTGCATGGGTAAGCCAGCAAAAGTGGCCTCTTGGACATGGACACTCACGACTGTCTTCCTCCAACCCCGTGGACGCAGCAGCGGCCGAGCCAGCCCTGAAGCTGCTCCCAGATGGGCAGGTCCGCAGGGCCCTGGAAGCAGCGCCCTGTCTTGGGCCTTTCTCCTGATCCCCATCACTTCAGCTTTTGTGTGACACCAGACGGATTCCGATGTCCCTTCTGCTGTGTGCGTGAGCGAGAGCAGAGCCACCAGCATCCAAGCTGCTCCAGGAGACACATCGTGCACAATGTGGACCGAGCTACGGTTTCCCCGTGGAGCCCAGCGGGGAGGAGGCCCATTGCTCCTTTGCCTTTTCCACAGCTTTGGGAAGGCCAGGTGGGATTGTTCGACCCCCTCAGCAGGACAGGTGGGCGTCTGCTCTGGGAGATGAGTGAGGGAGAGCGTGACTGAGCAGCCCAATTCCCCCCCTCCTCACCCTCGGGCCTGGCTCCTCAGAGGGCTGACAATCAGACCTGTTCCTGGAGGACTTCCGAAGACGCCAAGAGTCTGTTGTTCACAGAGATGCTGAGGACTTTTCTCCAGAGGATTTGGGTGGGTTAGAGGCAGCACAACTGACCAAATGAGTCACAGCTTGATACTTCTATCAACCCGGAGACCAATAATTATAATACTTATATTTACATCACTGGCACTCGCTAAGGAATCTGGTCTGTCTAGGACCACATGCTGCTTAGGAGGTAAAGCATTTTAAAGTTCCTGATGGCCACTCTTAGGGTTTGGCAACACGGTATGGACAAGCCTCACAGCTGGAAGGCTAAAAGAATCTCCATTCAGGCTTCTTCCTCGAAGACCCAGAAGAAAGCCAAGGTTCAGAAAGGTTAAGCCATCCGTTCAAGGTTGCACAGCTGTAAGTCAATCTTGGCCTCTGACCCCAAGTCCCAGCTCCCAGCTACCCATCCTGACCCAGGCCCTGTCTGCCTCTAACTGCCTCTTCAACTAGATGCAAGGCCCTGTCCAGCCAGAATCCAGCCCTGCTGGGCCCACCGTGGCCACACTGTCTGCCTTTGGATGCTCTGGGCCTAGTGCCTGGCACGCTGGCATGGCCCCAGCCTTTACAGCCAGGGGCACCAACACATTTCTGCAGCAGGAAGGAGAACTCTCAATGCCAGGCAGTTAGCAGACCCAGAGGAGGAAGCAGAACAGCCAGCAGGAGGGGGACATTCCTTCCCACTGGGAGGCCCAGGGGGCTTCCTGGCAAAGGAGGTGGGGTCTGAAACGGCCTGTGGTCAGCAAGGAGGCTGATGTGCCTCCTTAGTCACTCATTCTTTCAGGCATTCATGCACTCTGGAACTGCCCCAGGCTCTGCAGGCCCTGAGGGTCCTGGGTTGATGTTCCTGTCCCCAGGGGCTCCCAGGTCATTGGAGGAGGCAGCCCTGTGAGACGCGCAGTGAGGAAGGGAGCTGCAGGAAGACGACTCCCCTCTCCCCCTCAGCCACAGCCCTTTCTCCACTGCCTGTCACCTGCAGGGACCTGCGCTCAGGGCTCAAGGGGGCCTTAGAGGAAGGGCTGTGCACTCTACCCCTTTGGACTTAGGATCTGTCTGGGGAGACGGGACTCCCACCCAGGAAGGGCCTGAGCCCCCATGGCGCCAGAGCAGAGGACAGTGCACCAGGCAGAAGTACCCAGCACAAGGTCCCCTCTAGTTCAGAAGGCAGTCGAGGGTAGTGACCAGGACAGACCTCAAGGAAAAGGCTGGGTCTTTATAGGAAAGACTTGGACAAGCTGAGGGGAGCAAAGAGAGTCAAGGAAGGGCTCAGAAAATGGGCCGCTGTGGTTTTTGCCCAGAACTGCCCCGTGCTCACGCACACGGCCGCCCCTCCTGTGCCCCAGCCCCTGCGCGGCGCCTGGAGTTGACAGCCACGCTGGGACGCTGTAAACATATATCATTCATTTGCCTACCTTAAGGGCGGCTTGTAAGTCTTTCTTTGCGTGTTTTCATCAAGAAGTAATCTTTACAACCACAAAAAAAAGTCCAATAACATTTCTTTCCCTTGGCAAAGGGAGAGCCCCATACAGCAAAGGCTCAAATATACAACGCGGAGGCTCGGGGGGACGGGTGTTGGCCATGGCTTTACAGCAGCCTGCGAGAGCTGTCTGAGGGTCACGTGGGCTCACACAAATCTCATGTCACTCCAGACACTGATAACCCAGCGTGCAGAAGAGATTCCTCCCACCCTTGGCTCATTCCGCCCTTCTCTGGAAACGCGTTTCTGGGCCAGGCACTGCGCCAGGTACTAGGGACACAGATGAGCAAGTCAGGCTGCTTGTCCCCAAGGAGCTGGTTTCACTGTGTGCTGTTCTAAGTGCTTTGTATGTTGTAAATCATTTAATCCTCGCAAAAGCTCCAGAGGTGCTGTGACTGTGCCCATTTTACAGATGAGGAGACTGATACCCAGGGAAGTTTAAGTAACTTGCTCAAGGTCACTGCTGGTCAGTGGCAGAGACACTGTGCTTGCATGTTTCTTCCCCTGGACTGGGAGCATCCCAAGGTCAGGGCTGAACATTGCTCGTCTTGGCACAGGGCTCAGCCCTCAGGAAAATACTGGCGAATTGATGAGCACGAACTTGAGACCCACAGGCCCATCGCAGAACCCAGCTCCTACATTGCCTAGTGAAGACGCCGAGTCCCAGGGAGCGGAAGGAGCTCCTCTAAGGAGTAACCTTCTTAGGACTGGGGCCTCCTGGCCCCTCCCACACTAGCACATTTGCATGTTTGCACACTTTTTGTCTGTGAGTGTCCCTCATAAGCCAAAGGAGGAGGGCACTCTCTGGACGGAGCAGTCGCCGTGAGCCAGACACGATGCCAGGTGCCTGATGTGTTCACCCAGCTCACGTGTCAAGGGAGAAGGGCGCTGGACCGACCCAGCTCAGGGGACTCTGAAGCCAGGTGCTTTCCAGTGCATGGAGCTCCACTCAGCCCGCCCCTGGGGGGGCAAGCTCCACCCTTCCATTCAGGACCCTGGTACCTGCCCGGGTGCAGGAAGGAGGGGAGGGAGGGGTCACTGCATCTGTCTGGAGTCCATCCCCATCGCAGAGGGCCTGGCTTCCTAAGGCACCCAGCTCACACCCAGACTCATTCTGCAAGGTGCAATGGATCCAGGGATGCCTTTCACATGGATGGGAATCCACTTACTGTCTATACTAAGGGCTCCTGGTTTTAGGGTCATGCACCCAACAGCACTGTTGTCTATCCCTCTCTATTCTCCTTGTCAAGTTTTCTTCTTCATGGTACATACAGCCACCAAACACGATATTGATGTGCTCGTTCATGTATTTACTTTCTGTCTCCTGGGTTACAGGGTAAAGAGACTGCAATACCCCAGCGTCTAGAACAGTGCCAGGTACATAGTAATTGCTCAATAAATGTTTTCTTTTTTAAAATAAACAAATGGATCCCTTTGAGAATTTGAAGAAATTCAATAGATCTATGGATCCTCCTCCTCCCAAGTGTACACACAGACACACACACACTCACACACACACACACACACAAAATGCTGCATAAATACCCGAAGTCCATGGGTTAGGGAATTCCCCACAATGTCTGGTCATCCAGGTTCCTTCCCTGACATAACTCCTGGCAGCCAAAATCTGGTTTGCTCTAAGCAGAGGCACCTGCCACACAGGTGCCATCTGTGGGTCTCCCCTCCCGAGTCGGGCAAGGACATTTTGAAGCAATTTGAATGTCCTCTCAATGCTCCCTGTCACCCCCGTGAATGCTCTCTCCGCGCCTGGCCGTGGCCCTGCCTGGGGGACGCCAGAGTGAGTCTGAGCTCTGCTTCCCTCCTGATAGGGAGAAGCCTGGCTGGTGGAACTGATGTCTTCTCCGCTCCCTCTAAGCATGGCTAATGAGTATGTTTGACCTCACATGCTCACCCCAGCAGCTCCGCAAATGTCACTCAAGATCCCTCCTGACATCCAAACGCAGAGGGCACAGTATTTTAAATTAAAAGTTATATCCTCACACGGTTCGTTTCTCTACTCTTTCAAAAGCAACTTGCTGATAATTCTGGGCCTTTTGATGCTGAGCCAAGGGACCAGGGTCGCCCTCTCACCTGAGTAGAATGTACTGATTTAACTTTCAGAGGAAGCTCAGGATGGGCACAGGGCAGGGTTTCCATTGGCCGTGGTGAGGCCCAGAACAAAAGCAGATCTGTCCTGGCCAAGGGCTGTGACTGGGGCGTGGAGACACACGTGGGGGCAGGGGGCAGGAGATGATTGAGGGCATGGTGACATGGATCCAAATGGAGGGGCTGGTGAAAGGGGGTCTCAGGACCCACCAGGGGATCCCCCATGTCAGGTATGGTCTTATCCCTGCAATACATCTCTGGGGACCTGGCCTCTGGCCTCATTTCTGCTCTGGCTCTAATACCACCTTCACAGCTCTGTCTGAGCCAGACACTCATCCTGACCCAGGCAGCTGATGGCGTCTACTCCAGGCTCAGAGCAGGGCGGAGGGATGGAGGCGTCACTGCTGGGGCATGATGTGAGTGGTCCAGGAAGGCTGTCTTGCTCCCCAATCCCTCTCCCACTGCCCCATCATCATGCCTGTAGCTCCACCACTGTAGACCCTTTCTGTTGATGAGGCCTCTGCCTCTGCCATAATGTGACACTGGGCAGCTGTGAACTGCTCTGACCCTCATTTATAAGATGAGGACACTGATATCCACCTCTTTGAGTTGATTTAAAAATTAGATGAAGTAATCCACGCAAAGTTCCTAGCATCGTCCTTGGCACATAAAAGGTGTTCAATTGACATCGGCTCTTTTAATCCCTCCCTTTACCTTCTTCAAGTGTCCCTGAGTTCAGAGCTTTCCCAGCAAAGAAGTGGCAGCTGATGGGATGGGGGGAGAGGGGGCAGGGGAAACAGGAGAGAAATCAGTTCCTAGCCGAAGCCATTATTGGAGGAAAGAGTAAGAGAGGGAGAAAGGTAGGTAAGGAAGTGAGCTAGGCGTTCAGAGGGAAGGAGTTAGGAAGTTAGTGTGAAAGGAGGGAAGAGAACGCTTCCACCTCTGCTGGGCCAGGCACTGTCCAGGGTGCTGGGGGTGAAGAGATAGGCAGGAAGGACTCCGCCCATAAGAGTCCAGTCTGGTAACAGGGGTGGATGGGGAGCAGGCAGATCAGCAAACAGGCCCAGTGAGTGTGGGGCAGTGAGTGACGACTGGGGAAGGACAGGATCCTGTGGAAACAGGAGATGCAACCAGCAATGTTCAAAGACACCCCATCCATCACCCAGCAGACTCCTCCATCAGTCCCTCCATTGGGGCCACGGCTCTGAAGTCTCCCCTGCTTAGCTCTCAGGGACACGCTGTTGTCTAGAATCCAAACCCTCACCACAACCCACCAGAACCCCTGATCAAGCCTCCACTGACCCCTCAGTCCCCTCCTGTCCCCCGTGTGGTAACAGGATGACTGAGCTGCTAGAGCTCTGCCCAGCCTCCAGGCCTTGCTCCCGCCGTCTCTTCTGCCTGAAATGTGCTTCCCCAACCCAACCCTTCAACACAGCTGACCCTGTGGAATAAGAGCTCAAGGAACAGAACCTATTACAGTGGGACTGAAGGCAGACATCCCTCCTCCCCACAGCCAACCTCTCAGACTGGGTTTGGGGCTCCTCCCTCTGCTGTGTCTCCTCCTCTGGGCTCTCCCAGCACTCCCATCACCTGCCATTTATCCCACGGCAGGTGATTTCCTGGTCCATCTCCCGAGCCGTGTCTCATTCACCATCGTACCTGCTGCATCTGTGCCTAGGGGCGCACAGTGGGGGCTCAAGAAAGGTTTGTTCCTGATGAGCACTGGCCAGGCTCCAGGGCAGGTAAAGCAGGTATGGGCCTTGGCCTCGTGGGGCCTCTAGTCTAGTGAGAAGACAAACATTAGTCAGATAAAAATATTAATTAATAATAATTATAAGTGATGAAAACAGATTCTGGGAGCCATGGGAATGAGCAGCAGGGGGATTGTATCTAGTCTTGGGGGTCTTGAGGGCATCTCTGAGGATGTGACCTTTGAGCTCTCTGCAGGATAAGGGGAGGTTAAAGAGAAGGCGGTGGCAGAGGAACAGCATTCAGGTGAGAGAACAGCACTGCCAAGGCCCTGAGGAGGCACGGTGCGTTCTAGGAATGTAAGGAAGGCCAGTGTGGCTGGGATTCAGAGAGCAGAGGGAGCTTGGTGAGAGTGCAGGCTGCGAGGTGAGCACAGACCCGGCCTGAGGGACCTTACAGGCCACGTCTGGCTTTTGGTCTTGATTCTGAGTCCAGGACTTCGTGGGAGCTGGTGCTGCCCTCATATTTGACCTGGGGAGGCACCTCATGCCAGAGCTTTGGGTGATTTGTAGTGGGGAGGTTGCCTGATGTGAAGTAGGCCCAGCTAGCAGCTGAAGGATGGAGATCAGATCCCTAGGGAAGGGGCTGGTGAGAGCTCACAGGGTATTAGAACCCGGGCAAGCAGGCCGGAGTTTAGAAGAGACCTTTACCCCTGGCCAGAAACCTGGTGAATCAATTAGTCCAGAAACAAAGACTGAGATCACATGCAGGGCCATGCAGCAGGGAGAGGGACGGCCTGGGTCCCCCCACCACACACACACACACACACAACACACGCACACACTAGCATTTATTAACAGGGCATCTGGTTGAGAGCAACTCAGCCAGTCCACGGTCTGGTGGCTTGGAGCCTGCTTAGCCAGCCTGCGATGCCGTGAACAGGGCTGTCCTGAGACCAGGTTGGGCTGAAGACTGGACCACTTTAGAAGCTGCAAGCCCAGCCACCTGGATGGGGACCAGCAAGCCTTGCCCCACTGACCAGGCTCGAATTTGAGCCCCTGCTCTGTCCTAACCAACAGGGCTTTTACTTCTCTTTTTTGAACCTTATACCACTTGCTGGTTTTTGTTAGGACATAAAAGGATATCAACATTAAATTAGGAAAAATCACAGTAGCTTCTACAACCTACTAAAATAGTCAACAGAAAAGCGGAAAGGGCTGGTGTGGGGCAGACTCGATTCCCACTGAGGGCAGGGCAGGCGGTGGGGGGGTGTGGAGCATCAAGGCTAAGACACAAAAGACACCCAGAGCTCCTTCTGGGCCAGCCTGCTCTAAGTAATTTAAGTGTATTCGTTTGTTCATCCTCCCAACAACTCTTATTATTCCCATTTTGTGGATGAGGAGCTTGAGGAAGAGAAAGGTTAAGAGACTTCCCAAGGTCACGCAGTTACTAAGGAAGGAGATGATTACAACTCAGGAACTCTGCGTCCAGAGCCTCTGCCCTTGACCACATCACATTCCGTGTCTCAGGATGTCTTCAAGGTGCCAAATTTGGTCTTCAAGAACACTCAGGTTTGGTGGGACAGGATTCTAACATCCGACATATGAGCAGTTCTTTCATTCATTCCCAACATATTTGTTTAGCAGCCACTGTAGGAATCAGTCTGGAGAAGAACTGGGGAAGAGTGCTCTAGGCAGACTGAGGAAGAGTGCTCTAGACAGAGGGAACAGCATATGCAAAGGCCGGAAGAGGGCAGTATGTCCAAGTGAAGGCCGTCAGGGTGGCTGGAGTGACGAAAGGATGCTTAAGAGCCAGGCTTGCCCCTGGCACAGTCCCTTCTCTCTCTCCTTCCCCAGCTGCACCCTCCTCCTCCTTCTCACCAACAATAAGAGCTAACATCTAGTGCATGCTTAGGACAAGTAGGCGTTGTACCTAGCTCTTTGCAAGATTATCTCATTAAATCCTCTCAATACCCCTAAGGGGTGAGTACTGTTGCCATCTCTATCTTACAGAAGAGGGGACTGAAGCAAGAAAGTTAAGTAACTTGCCCAAAGTCACACAGCCAGTAAGCAGTGGAGTCAGGATCAACAACAGCTGTCCGCACCCTCCCACCTTCACTGTCTGCATCGTCACAGGTATACACTCCTTTCTAGAAGCTCCTAGACTTCAGCCCCACATTCCTGTTGCTCTGTGCACCTGTTCATCACGCTCCTCTCCCTCCTGCTGGTTTGCTCTGTCTCTTCTCAGTTCTGCTGGGGTTCCCTGCCCATCCCACGCCCCATTCTCTGCAGGTGAGGTGCCCAGATTGGCTGTGCCCAGCAGGCCCGGCCTGGGTTCCCCTCCCTGCCAGGTCTGATGTGGGGTGGATGAGGGGTGGCTGTCGGTGTAGAGTGCCAGCAGGCCTATTTTGTTTTTCCTAACAGGTTTCCTATGGCATCTCTGAATTAATGGGACAGAGATAAAGGAGGCATTTCGGCTACCATCCAAAGCAGCTGTCAAGCCAGGCCAGGGGCCCGCTGAGAAACAGCCCTGCCCCTTCCCCCCACCGTGGGTACCAGTATCCAAGGGAACTGCAGGCTCAGTGCCTCCCGAGTCTCATTTCCAGCCAGGCTGGCAGGGAGACCGGGAACAGTGATCTAGCTGAGAGAGAAGCCTACCGGTAACAGGAGACCCTTGCTGGCTTTGTGAGGAGCTTTCAGCCGGCAGAGCCTAAGTGCACTTCATGAGAGGACAGAGGAGGAGGGCAGGAGCCATTTCATCGGCTGCCCTGAAAAAGCCCGTGTGTGTTTATGTGTGTGTATGTACTTTTGTGAGCCTGTGTGTCTGGTGGTGGGTGTGTCTGAGTGTCTCAGACTATGACGCAGGGATCAAGAGCAGGGCTCTGGAGCCCACCTGCCTCAGTCCAAAGCCCAGCCCTGTCACTTACTAGCTGTGTGACCTTGGGCAAGTTCCTTAACCTCTCTGAGCTTCAGTTTAGAGCATCCAGTCAGTGCTTTCAGGGCTGATTTATTATTATTATCTGGGGTCTCTTGGTGGTTTTACGTGCCTGTGTGAGTTGAGCCTGGGTTCTGTGCCAACTTTATTTTACCTTTTTTTTTCTGATCCCTCTCCTAAAGATGGGGAAACTGAGGCCTGGGATTGTGGGCTCCTTCCTTGCTGTGTCTGAAGCAGGGTGCAGGAGTGGGTGCTGTCGGTGCGGAGTGCCGGCAAGCCTATTTTCTTCTTTCCTAACAGATTTCCTCACAGGCCAGGTGCCACAGGGAAGCAGCGGCTGAGCCAAGGTGGGAATCCAGGCCTCTGATTCTCTGGAGAAACAAAATGGCGCGCATATGTGCATCCTGAGCACTAACTAGAAAGGGACAACTTATCCCAGGGCCAGGTATACAGTAGGCACTCAATAAATGATAGGTATTTGCTTTCTTCGCCCCTGCCTTCAAGGAACTCTCCATCCTCTCTCAGCCACTGCTTCAGTTCCTCCGTCCATCCTTGCACCATCTCACATTTATGAGAACCTACTGTGTGCCGGGCTCCAGGCTAGGTGCTAAGTATACAGTGGTGAGTAGAGTCATGGTCTCTGCTCTCTAGAAGCTTGTGGTCTAGTAGGGGAGATGGGCATTAAGCAGAACACCCTACAAGTATATGCAAACCAAGGAACAGTAATCATGGTTCTAGTTGAGGAAGAAAAAATAAAGGAAGAGGGAGAAGTAGAATTCAATCTAGTCCTTCTGATAAAGTGATGTTGGAAGTAGGATCTGAAGGAGGGGGCAGGGGCTTCCTGGAGGAGGGACTGGCACATGCAAAGGCCAGGGGGTGGGAGGAAGCACAGCGTATTGGAGGAGGTGAGAGAAGGTGGCGCGCCTGGAGCACAGAAGGAGTGGAACGACGTCACCTGGGTGACCAGATGCAGATGGGGGACCAGATTTGTTTGCGGGCTCACGAGAGACACCCTCTGGTCTCCTGAGCCCACTGTGTTAGGAGAGAGGAGGCTGTGCAGGGGCCGGGGTACTGCATTGGCAGACGGGGTCTGGGGCCGGTGTGGGAGAGCAGGCCAGCCCCACACGTGTGCGTGCCTCGCCGTATGCTGCTCTGCTCCCCAGTTATTTGCAGCCTCCGCTCCAGTTGTATGCAGCCCTCACTCCCAGCTGTTTGCTGTTCAACACTCCAGCTGTTTGCAGTCACTACCCACTTATTTGCAGACCTTATTCTCAGGAGTGTGCAATCACTACCCCAGCTGTTCACAGTCACCTTCCCAGCTGTTGGCAGCTACCACCCTCAGCCCTTCAGAATCCCTCTCCAGCAGTTTGCAGTCACCACTGCAGTTATTTGCAATTTCCATCCCTCTTTGGGCATCAGGTAAGGCTTGCTCAAGATTAGTTCTAACAGCAATTACTATTAGCTAATAATTGAGAGCCTGTTTCGTGCTAGGGACTGTACCACGTGCTTTTACATGCACTCTCTGATTTGATCTTACAGAAACCCCTTCACCGGTTCATCTAACATTTCTGGCATGCCTACTACACATCGGGCACTGCCAGGTGCTGGGTATACAGTAAAGACCAGAACTAGACATAACGCTGCCCTCCTGGAGCATTCGGTCCCATGAAGGAGACAGGTATGAATAAAGTCACGACAGCAGTTAAGTGTGTAATCATAAAGGGAGACAGTTCCATGAGGAAAGCAAAGGTATTTGAGCTGGACAGGTGATCAGAAGAGGTCCCCCGGGGCAATGAACCTTGAGCTGAGAGCTGAAGAATGGGCACTGTTAGATTTGGCTGGGTTGGGGGTGGGGTGGGGGTGAGGGATGAGAAGAGCCGCCAGGCAGACAGGGTGACGTGCAGATGCTCAGGAGATAGGGCTGACAAATGGCTGGGTGGCAAGATCAGGACAGTGAGGGTGGCACGTGAGGCCAACGGGAGCCAGGTTGGGGTGACCTGATCAGATTGGCTGCAAACCTATTGGTGTCTACGAAGAATGGATTGTAGGGGGGCAAGAGTGAAAGCAGCAATGACAATTAACAGGCTATTGTAGTCGTGCAGGTGAGAGACCAGGGGACCTGGGACTAGGAGGTAGCAGGAGACTTCGAGAAGTGGCCTGATGTGAGAGATTTTAGGAAGCAGACAGACAGGACCGGGTGATGGAGAGGGCGGAGGCCAAGGCAAGATCCAGGTTTCTGATTTGGACTACTGATGACTAGTGGTTCCCTCTTCCGAGCTGGGAGCACGGGAAGAGGACCAGGGCCAGAGGAAGGGGGAGCAGGAAGATGGAGACAAGGAGCCAGATGACACTGAGCAGAGGCTGTTGCAGCACGGCTTCAAACAGCACGGTGCCTCAGCCTCAGGCTCCAAGTCAGACTCTGCATTTAGCCCTCCTCATCCTCTGAGTCATTTCTCCCTGAGCCAGTCATTTCACCAGTCTGTCCTCATCAGGAATATGTAGGGGGAGGGGAGAGATTATCCTGAAGCTTGTTGGCCTGTGAGTACTTTAAATCAGCTGACTGTAGGTTGTACCGCAGACTCTAGCTTAGTGCGTGCACGTGGTAGGAACCTATTGAAGTCTTGCTGAATAACCAAATGAATGATGGGCCAGTGAGGTGCTGGGATGAGTTGTAGGAGACCTGCCAGTGGCTGGAGGAAAGGGTGTCCCTGGCAGAGGGAACAGAAGGTGCACAGGCAGAGAGGACCGGAGGGGCACGGCGCACTCCAGGCACTGGACATAACGTAGTCGTGGTGGAGGTTAGACACGTGGAGGGACAGGCTAGGACTCAGGCTGGGGAGGGAGGCGGGCCTAGGTCACGAGGTCCTGTCAGTCCTGCTGAGGCATGTGGACCTGACTCTGAGAGTCCCGGGGAGCCACAGAGGACCCAGAACAAGGAATGGCAGGGCCTGGGGCCCCCGAGAAGGATGAATTAAAGAGGCAGAGCCTGGAGGCAGGGGGGCTGGTCAGAAGGCTCCCGCAACAATCCAGGTGAGGGATGCTTTTTCTTTTTAATTCAATGAGTACTTTTGAGTACTTAGCAGGTGCCAAGAAGCTGTTCAGGGCCTCATCCTCCAGGATACGGATAATCCAGCTGGTCTCATCATCTGTCTCTCTCCTCATTGCCACCTCCCTTGGGACATCATCTTTCTCCTTGGGAACATTTTACCCTGTGGGAAGGTCTGGCCAGGGCAGGAGGGGCAGGAAGAACTGGCGTCAACTCCTTGGGGAGTGGTTATGTAGAAAGTGATTCGGAAGAATCTGCAGATCTGGTCTGGGACCACAGCTGCCTCCTCTTGGGGACACGCCTGGTTCTCAGAGTGTCTGCTGTCTTAGTCCTTCTCTTCCTGTGGCTGAAGGATGTCTCCACGGTCAAGGCCAAAGGGAGAACTTGTGAGGCTGTAGGTCACAGGTGGGTTTTCCCCGTAGGATGAACATGTGGAGGCCCTCACCCATCCCACTGCCCCTGGGGTCAGGGACCTCGAGGGAGAGTGTCTCGCGGAGGAGAGAAAGGAGTTTCCCAGGAAACTTTGTTTCTGTGCATTTGTTGGCCAGCCTGCCTCCTTGATGTTATTAGCAGAGCGTGAACACTACTATCTCTAGGGGCAGCCTAAGGACTTGCCCCACAGTCAGGGTGCCCTGAGACACGTAGATTACCTGGGCCTTCCCCTAGTCCAGAATCAGAATCTCACAGAGCAAGGCCAGGGAGTCTGCATTTTACGAGCTCCCCGGTGATTCTGATTTATACTGGGCAGTGCTTCTCAAACAGCAGTGGAATCACCCACAGATCGTATAAAGCACAGGTTCCCATTCGCTTGGTCTAGGATGGGGCCTGAGACTCTGCATTTTAACAAGCTCCAGGTGATGCTCATGCTCCTGGTTCACGGACCACACTCTGAGCAGCAAGGCAGTAAAGGCTGAAGCTTCTGATTTCCAAACTTTTTTTTTTTTAAAGGAAACAAACCCCTCTCAAAAGCCACCTTGCACAGAACCCCAATGGATGAAACAGACATTAATATAAAAGTATCATACACATACAAATGTGTGATGCTTGCTTCTTACAAAACCTGTCAGTGAAAACGAGGCAGCTTTGATGACCAGAGAAGTGTGATGTTGACGATTTCTATTGCTGTTTCACATAGATCTCAGCTTCCAACATATTCAAGCCAAATATGTGCACAGCCCCAGTGCCACAGCGTCGAGGCTGCACCTGCAGGTGATGGGGGAGAGGCTGGCCTGGCTGCCCCCCTCTCAGTGTGGGACGCACAGCTCAGGGCTTAGCCTTCCTTCCCTTCTCCATCCACCCCGCCCCTCCCCGCCAAGTAGCCGCTGCTAAATATAGCCAGCGGCCAGGCTTTCTAAGGGAGGCGCTTGCGAGAGGGAAGCTGTGAGGAACAATTGCTAGCGCACACTGGAGTCCACAATGCCAGGCCCACTAATTAGTGGTTTGGCAGCTGGGGAGGACAGGAGGGGCTGCGGTGGGCCAGGCCTTGCGGCTGCCCGGGCTCCTCTGGAGGAAGGCAGGACATAGCGTGGCCGCATCTGCACGACTTGGCAGGGACGTGGGAGCGGCCCATCTGTTGGGAAGGCACGAGGCTGGCAGGAGGGGGCATGTGGGAACGATTGGGCCACTGGAGCCGGAAGGACCCCGGGGGGAACCTTGGTGGTGCCACTCGCTCACTGTGTAGCTCTAGGTAAGTTGTTTGACCTCTCTGGGCTCCAGATAAAAAAACGGATACCCTGGGGGCCGGCCCCGTGGCTTAGCGGTTAAGTGCGTGCGCTCCGCTACTGGTGGTCCGGGTTCGGATCCCGGACGTGCACCGACACACCGCTTCTCCGGCCATGCTGAGGCGGCATCCCACATACAGCAACTAGAAGGATGTGCAACTATGACATACAACTATCTACTGGGGCTTTGGGGAAAAGAAAAAAAAAAAAGGAGGAGGATTGGCAATAGATGTTAGCTCAGAGCTGGTCTTCCTCAGCAAAAAGAGGAGGATTAGCATGGATGTTAGCTCAGGGCTGATCTTCCTCACAAAAACAAACAAACAAACAAACAAACAAAACAGATACTCTGTACATTAGTGGGGATGAAGTGGGATGTTTGCAGGAGTCCCTGCTCCCCAGTACATCTTGCGCCCTTGATTTTCCTCAGCTGGAGGGCAAGGTCCTTGAAGCACTGCTCAGCACAGTCCTGCAGGTACAACCCTGTGCTCCCTATGTAGCTTCCAATCTATGCAGCCTCTCTGATCAACAGCCCCCACAACACTTAGGGAAACAGAGGGCTCTCGTCCTCTCGCAGGCTGTCGGGTCACAGCCATCAGTGCTCTTATGGAAGGACCAGGCAGAAGCTATGGCTCTCTCATCTGAGCTCTGTATCCCTGCTCCATCCCTGGATCATCATTTAACACCCTGGATGGAGAGGTCCCATTAATGAGTCTGACTGTCCCACCACTGGGGAGCAGCTTGAGAGCAGAGGTGGCACCCCATTCCTGTTGGTATCACCCAAGGCCAGCAGAAGGCTGGGCACAGAGCTGGGCCCAGCCAGAATTTATAGAATGACAGTTGCCAGTTCCTTCTCTCCTCGTAGATGTATGCCCGCTAATCCCTCCGTCCTGGAGCCCGCCACACAGCTAATGTCCCGGGCTGCAAGGCTCACTTTGCAGAAATACCCTCATCCCTCTGCTCTCCCCATCCACATCCTTCCTCATCTCCCAAATACTGCTTAATAATACTCGGCAGGAAGTCCTCCCTCCCTGGGGAGGCAGCGGCAAGGGAAGGGAAGGGAACATGTAACTCTTGGCGCTGCACAGAGTTCTCACAACAACCCTGGAAGGATGTACCAGGGTCATACTCATTTTACAGTTGAGGACACTGAGGCTCAGGGAGGCAGGGCATCTTGTGATAGAGCAGGTAAGTAGAGCCAGGCTTCCAGCCCAGGTCCACTCACTCTCTGTGCCCTCCCCAGGGCCAGCTGCCTTCCTGCTTCCCCGCTGGGCCATGACTCAGCCTGCTCCTCAACCCCAGCTCCTGTCAAAACTCCTGGCCTCTCTCTGTGCTTTATTTGCTAATAGCCTCAAGTCCTTCCAAGTCTGCTCTCCTGGCTTCCACCCCAGGCTGCCACACTCTCTCAGCCAGGGATCCTGACTAGCTCTCTTCTCCAAATGGGGCACTTGAAGCATGATGCAGGGCCCTGGGCATGGTACATAGACTTCAGTCAGCACTGACTCAAAGGATCCTCTCTCCCTCTGCCCTGAGACTGAAGTAGGAGACAAACAGCACAGAGGCACAAGAAGAGCATCAAGCCACAAAATGCCAAAGGTTGTTCAGGGCAGTGTGCACGCAAGTCCCAAGTGAGTCGGTCGGGCCATCAAAGCTAAGGGTGCCCAGAGGAGGAGGGTTCCTGGGACTGTGGTGGTCAAGGCAGGCTTCCCGGGAGAGGTGGCAGGATCTGGATCCTGAAGAGCAGGGGGCATCTGGAGGAGGTAAGAAAAGCAGTGTCCTACTCATGCATGCATAAGGCTTGCAAGCTGGTCTGCTGGGTCCTCTGGCCCAGCCCGGTGGTGGGAAGAAGCTGGAGATAGCTGATGGCACAAGGTGATGAGGGCTCCGCCAGGTGTCAGAACCCCTCTGCCCAGAGGGGATGAGGTAGTCAAGAAGCCATGAATGCTCAGGCCCTCTGCCCAGAGGGGACAAGTCTGGCATGGTAGACTCTGGGGACATGCAGACTCAAGTTCAATTTCTGGTCCTTCCACTTCCTGATGCCACGACCTTGGGCGTAGACCTTCAGACCCTGGATTCCCCTATCTGTAAAATGGGTAATGATAATTCCTATTTTATAGGTGTGCTGTGAGCATTAAAGGGCGTATAAGTAACTAACATTTGTTGCTCGCAAAGTATAACACTATTCTAAGTACTATACATGTTCTAAAGAATTTAATTCTCATGACACCCCCACAAGGTAGACTTATTATTATCACCGTTTTGTAGACAAAGAAACAGAGGCATAGAGAGGTGAAGCGAGTGGCTAGTAAGTGGGAGCACTGAGATTTGAACCCAGGGAGTCAAGCGTCAGAACCCAATGTCATGACCACCATACTATACGTTTAGCAACGTGCTGGGCGCAAAGTCTGACACAGAGCAAATATTTGTCTAGATTCCTCCTGAGATTGTCTCATCCACCTCTGGCATCAGCCACGACCTCTCCGTGGATGACTCCCAAGGCTTGACCTCCAGCCTAGACCTCCTTCATGAGCTTCAAACTTTTAAGTGCAATTAAGTCCTAGACATTTCTACCAGGCGTACCTCACTCCCAACGTGCCTCCAGATGAGATCATCATCACCCCACTCACCCATCCACCGCCCTCCATTCCAAACCTGCTCTCCCTCCTGCATCCCCTAAGGCAATCAATGGCATCAAGCCCCCTTTGTTCAAGTCAGAAGCCTGGAGTCACCCGAGAGTCTTCCTCCCCTGGCCCCTAATCTCCACTGCTCTAATTCATACCTGCAGCATGTCCTGCCTGGCCCCTTGCCATGTCTCCTAGGCTCAGCCCTACTGGTCCCCCACTCCCCTCCACACCTAAAAAACAAAATCCAGAGCCGTCATTGCCTCAGCCTTGCCATGGAGCTCCTCCGCCTGCAAAGGACAGACCCAGTGCACTAAGTGCATTTAAGACTCTTCTAGAACTGGCTCCTGTTGAAGCAGTAACTCAGGCCCATTCCCCAACCCTCTCTCCTTTATTTGTTCATCTCTATCTCCCCAGAGTTGGGCACAGTGCCAAGCACATTTAGTGTCCTTAATATACGGCCTTTGACTGAAGAAATGAATGAAGGCGTCAAGTCTGCTAAGGTCGTGCCCAGTGGACTTGCAGCGAACTCACTGCTGTAAGATGTAGTCTGAGTGGTGGGGGAGCAGGAAGAGGCCTGACCTGATTCCTCATAGGACACAGGGCCTCTGCCACTACAATGGACACTGAGGGGCTTTCTGAGAAGCTGAGCTGGCAATAGGGTGGGGGGGCATGTCTCAAATGAGGCTTTTTCCTTAAATGCCCATCTGCAGAGAGCCGAGTCCCTGCTCCCTCCATCCTTCAGGTCTCTGCTCAGATGCCACCCTCTCTGTCTCACTCCAGCACATCAGCACATCCTGCTGCTCTCTGTCTCCAACCCTACTTTATTTTATTTTTCTAGTATCTGGTCTACTATTATCATTTTTTGGTAAAATTGTTGATTGTCTGTCTCCTGCCACGAGACTGTGACCTCCGTGAGAACAGGGACCTGTTCCACCTTGTTCACTGTTGGTGCTCAGCACTTAAGACAACCTAGGGCACGCAGCAGAAATTCAACAAATCTTTGTTGATGGGGAAAAACTGGTGAAAAAATAAAAGGGCTGATAAGGAAGCAATCACGTGGCATCTTAATCAAAATGTGATCTAATAGTCTTTTCAACCAGTGTTGCTGGAACAACTGTGTATTCATATAGGAAAAAATGAACTTCAACTCTCTCTTTCTGTATATATATAAATATATATATGTATAATGTATATGCGAATGTGTGTGTATATATATATATATAAATCATATAACTCACTCATAAGAAGACAATTCAATAACTGAATTAACAAATGAGCAGAAGACTTGATCGGACAATATCCAAATTGCCAATAAACACATGAGAAGATGTTTATTGTCATTGGCCATCAGGGAAATGCAAATTAAAACCACAGGGAGATACTACTACACACTTATTAGAATGGTCAAAATTCAAAAGACTGAGGATACCAAGCTTTAGCAAGGGTATGTCCGCCATACATTGCTGATGGAAATGTACAATGGTATAACCACTTTGAAAATCAGCTGAGCAATTTTTTATGAAGATTAGCATACTTCTATCCCATGACCTAGCAATTTCGTGCCTAGGTATTTACCCAAGAGAAATGAAAACATACCCCCACACGATGCCTTATATATGAATGTTCATTCGTAGCAACTTTGTTTGTAATGGTGCAAAACTTGAAACAAACCAAATTTCCATCAACAGGTGAATGGATAAACTAACAATGGCGTCAATACAACTGAACGCTATTCAGCAGTAAAAATGAATGAACTACTGACACACGTAACAACATGGTATGAATCTCAAAATCATTATACTGAAAAGCCAGACAAAAAAGAGTATTCGTCGTATGATTATACCGTAGGATTCTAGTCTAGGAAACTCTAGGAAAGACAAATCTAATCTGAAGTGACAGAAGGCAGATCAGTTACCACGGGTTGGGGGATGGAGGGGACACAAAGGAACTTTTGGGGGTGATGGAAATGTTTGTGTCTTGATTGTGGTGGTAGTTAGGTGTATGTACAAACTTGTTAAAACTCACCCAATTGTACAACTAAGATTGGTACATTTTATTGTATGTTTATTATATCTCAATAAAGGTGACAAAAAAAACATTTAGAATAGGTATCCAAAAAAGTGAGAGGAGGTGCAGTAATGTAGGATATGTAGTAATCAGAGGCCCAAAGATGCATACATGAGCTGTGAACTCACTCCTGGAAATGGAGTTAGAGCCAATTAAATAGTTATTTAATTTGAATTAATGTGGATTCACTCCATTTAAGGCGATGAGAGTCTTGCAGAAACCCCACATTACTCCCTCTCCACCAGTCCCCTCACCCTGCGCTCTCTCCACATGGGAAGACTGTGTTATAGTAGGTCTATCTCCTCACCTCTTGGCTGCTCCTTCTCTTCCCAGCACAGTGAGGCGCCATAAAGAGGAGAGTTGGCCTCCCCAAATTCAGGGCACATGGGAAAAATTATTGGGCTCTTCTCTCAGAAACATCTTGATCCAAATCCCAGCTCTGCCAAGTTACCTGATCTCTTTGGACCTTAAATTTCTAAATCTAAAAATCTAAGGCATTTCAAAATATCACCCTTTGGTTAACGCTGAGGGGTGGAGAAGGGATCATGAACTAGCCAGGTGCCCTGACCTTGACCTTCCCCCCTCCTCCAGGTTAAGGTTGCCAGATAGAATACACGATCCAGTTAACTTTGATTTCAGATAAACAATGAACGATTTTTTAGTATAAGTAAATATTGCGTGGGGCATACTTATACTAGAATAGTGCATGGGACATACTTATACTAAAACAAGTAGTTGTTATTTATCTGAAATTCACACTTAACTGGATGTCCTGTTACCTTTATTTGCAAAATCTAGCAACTCTACTCCAGCTGACCCTGGTACACTATCCTAGAACACTCAGGCATCCAGAGAACACAGCTTGAAACCTTCTTGTTTACAGCAGCAGATCCTAAGCCAACACGAGCTGTGGGCTGGTCAATCTTTGAAATTCTTCCACTGGAATAGAGAAGGGAGACGCAGGAGGTGGAGCAGAACTGAGCAGGTGCCGCCATCATGGGTCTCCCTGCCTCACCCAGCTCTGTAGTTGGAGAAAACTCACTCCTAGGTGTGTGCTCCATTTTACAACTGCCCCTGAATGGTGCCAGAGGAGGACACAGCCTTGCTGTTCTGCAGAGGAATCCTCGTCTGGTGGAAAGAGCACTGACAGTCAGAAAACAGCTCTGGGCAAGTCATTCAAAATCTCTCTCTCTCCGACTCAGTTTCTTCATCTCTAAAATGGGCCTCAAACAAAGCTAAAATACAAGTTACAGAAAAGGAGGAGAAAAAAGTCGCAACACGTAAAATGGACAAAACAGTGATGCCCAGCACTACTAAGAGCTCCGAGTCAGTAAGAAAAAGGCAAATGACCCAACAGGAAAAAAATGGACAGGAGATAGGAACAGGTATTCACTGGGAAAAAGTACAAATGGAGGATAAACATATGAAGAGGAGCCTCATTAACAACCAGGAAACTGCAAATCAAAACAACCATGAGAGCACTATTTGACAACTGGATTGGCTGAAATGAAAAAGATTGATAAAATCTAGTGTTGGGAGAGGGTAGGGAAATCCACTTAGGTTGTTGGTGGGAATGACTTTGGGGGAGGACGATTCACAATATAAAAATTACAGCCTGCGTGCTCTTTGACCCCGCAATTCCACTTCTAGCTTTCCATTCAATAGTCATTCTTACATATGTGCACAAACATGCAGGAACAATGGCACTTGTTGCAACATTGCTTTTAACAGAGATCGTGGGAAGCAGCTTCAACGTCCATCAGTAAAATAGATAAATCATGGCACAAAAAGCCATAGATCCACCACAAAGAATGAAGACAAATATAGACAGAGCTATAAAGACATATGACTTGTGAAAAAAAAGCAAAGTTTCAGAATAATACATTTCGTATTATCCCATTTATATAAAAAAGTACAACTATATCTCTGTATGTACGTATATGTGTATGTGTGGATATAGATGTGTGTATATATGTCTGTGTCTATGTCTATGTGTATGTCACTATCTAGATATATGTATAATGGTGTAAATGTATAGAAAAAGATCTATAAGATTATGTACCAAATGGTGAACCCTGAAAATCTCTGAGAGGCTAATGAGGGCAGAGCACTGGTGAAGGAGGACGCTATTTTTACTTTGGAGACTTCTGCACTGTGTGAAAAATTTACAGCAAAATATCATATTCACATATTTACTTTTATCGTTTAAGAACTAGCTTTACAGAATTGTGACGGGGTCACATGGCTCCCTCCCTCCCCTTGCTTCTATCTCACGGTGTCCCATCATGTCGCTGACTTCTGCTTGTCTCTTCTCTCAGAGAGAGCTTCTCTCCTCCTGTCCATGGTGAGCCTCTGGGCCTCGGCCCTCAACCCCATGTTGGCTGCCTCTGCCCATTCTGCTTCTTCTGGGCCCTTCTCCATCAGTAAGCCACATTTCTTGCATCCTTAGCCTCTCTCTCTCTCTCTCCGCTTCTTTCCTTCACTACTTCTATTTCCTCCAGCTGCCACTTCGCTCCTCTTTCTGACCAAACTCTTGGAAGAGAACTCCATCCCCTTGCCTTCAGCTCTCATGACTCATAATTTCACGTTATCTAGTTCTTATCTGTTCCTCCCAAATTAAAGAAACACTGCTCTGGAATTCCCTTAAGTTGCCTTCTCTCGAGCCTCATGTTCCTGGACCCCTCAGCAACATAGAAAACACCGTTCTTTTGCTTGTCTGCAATGGGATCCTCCACCCACCCCTTATATCTAAATTCTATCCATTCTTCCATGTGCAGCTCAAAAGCTATGCCTTCCAAGAAACCCAACCCCTTCTCCCTAGTAAGCCCCACGTCCTCGTCAGTGTCTAGCTCATAACCACCTTTCACCGTGGGTTGGTTAACTGAATAAGGAATGTGTTCTCTTAAGGTTTTTGCCAATGGATGGCGAGAAATTGGACTCCAAGATGTGTGAATTAGTGAAGGGAGATGCTGGAGGACGATACATCAGTGAAGGGATCCTTAGAGGAATCTGAAGAAGAAATAAGAAGATCATAATCGCGGCAGAGAGAGTGGGGGCAGATGAAAAGGGAGGCTAGATTCAAGGGACTTTGGGGAGACAGAATAAATAGGATGTAGTGACCAACTGGATACAGTAGGTGCGCTTTGGGTTAATGGAGTGTGTGTGGGGATGAGCAGGAGGAAGGAGGGGGAATGAGTGATGGAAGGTGTAGGTCACCGAGCTGGGAGAGCCCCTCTCCCTCCAGCTCCAGGCTGTGATCACAACCTCCCACTAGGCCAGCTCGCAGATCTTGTGCTCACAGCTCCATGGGCAGCACTTGGTGGCACTTTCCACAGTTGTTCCTTTACATGAGTTTCCATGTTCCTTGATTAATGTCTTTTTCCAGATCCAGGGAGGGAAGGATTGTAGCCGTTTTTGTTTTTCACTATATCCCCAGAGCCCAACCCAGTACCCAACACATGGTAGATATTCCATAAATATTCATCACAAGAAAGGAATTTTGTTAGTTGTTAGTTAAAACTCCCTTCACCCTGGAACCACTTCCCCAAAGCCACTTCCACTTCTCACACACTGATGCACCAGGAACCTCACCTCATTGGCCCGACACATCAACCAGCCGGTTTAATCAGCTAAGAAATATTTCCATGAGCTCCCATCAGTGCTTGGTCTGTGTTTTTCTCGATGATGAAGAGAAAGAGAAGAAACGCTCTCTAAGACTATAGGTTCTCACTGTGGATCTAGAAAGACTCCCCAAAAGTCCATACCTGGACTGCTCTGTGTATCTTGGCTTCCCACAGAACGATCACCCCAAGTTGTTTACACATGGGGGGTCTTTGGCTTTACCAATGTTGGAATCATCCATTTTAAGCCCACAGCTGCAGGACAGCTATGTGGTCCCCATCAGAGGCTGCCAAGAGGCTGACTCGGGCAGGTTGGAGGCTTCAGGGTTGTGCTCCATGATATCAGCCCTAGGCCCTTTGGACATCACTTCTTACCAGCCTGGCAATCTAGGACCAAAAGTCACTGCCCAGCTTCCCGCTGAGGGATTTTGTCTACGTAATTGGCCTTCTGCTCAAGACTTTGGGACTATGCAGAATCTTCACATCCCCCAGAGCCCTTCCGTCAAGTTTGGCTCTGAGGAAACGGTATGGCGGCTATCTCATCAGCCCCACTCCTAGATTATTCTCTAACAATTCCATTCCTTCTCAGTTACCAGCTACGGCTGTGAGAGTTCACTACGTCTCCGCTCTCTCTTCACCTGGGAAAGAAATTGACTTAGTGCAAATCGGAAAAGCAATGCTTTAAAAATTCCGAAGTCCAGTTGTGCTAATATCCAGTAACCTGGAGCCCCAGTTCATCTAGATTCTTCTGTTGATGCACACCTGACAGTTCTGATTCCCAGGTGCGACCCCAACCATCTGTAACTGAGCACACCCCGGGGCTGGTGCATGCCTCGCTGAGGTCAGCCAGGGTGATGTGTGTGGTGAAAAACACAACTGACAAAGTAGAGACAAGCAGCCAACTGAAAAAAAATAGGCACAATATACATAACAAAGAGGAAATGCCAAATATTATTAAGAGCTCCTGTAAACTACCAAAAAAGGGAAAGAAATTCAAATGACCCAAGAAAACAGGCAAAGGATATGTACAGAAAATTCACAGAAAGAAAATATAAATGGCCCATGGAAGGATACTCAAGCTCACTGATAATCAGAGCAATATGCATTGACCACGCCCTCTGGCTATATCGCCACTCTTGCCTCCTGCCCCCGTCCAGGACACACACCACATGCCGAAATAAAACTCAGAGCAGAAGAATGAAAGGGTGTGGAAGGATGATGAGGAGCCGCACTCTGTCAAGCTTTGGGTTCCTCTCTCCTAGCTTGTGGCTTTTCTGCAAAAATCTCTTTCCCCACAGATCCTGGTACAGGTGTGTGGATTCTGTATGAATCAGCTGTCAGGGCGCAACATGCAGGGAACAAACAGAATGTCTTGGCAGCGGGTTCTAATTGTCCTGGGGCTGCTGACAGCCGGGCAGACCAGAGGGCTAAGCCAAGCGCCCTGAGGAGATGGAGGAGCTTGCAAAGATTGGAAGGAAAGGGGTGCCCGCCCCAGGGGCTGCTCCAGGCAGACAGCTGGAGTTTCCAAAGGGTGCCATCTCTGGGTGGGATGGGTTTGTGTGTCTCTCCTGGAAGATCAAATCAGAAAAATTGTGGAGTTGATTTTATGGATCAACTTAGAGAAAACTAGAACTGATTCTACGAATCAGAAAAGAAAAAAGGAAGGGAGAGAGGCAGGAAGGAAATCATAGCTAATATTTATCGTATCTGGCACTGTGCTTTGCATGTATTATCTCATTTAATCCACAGAACAACCATTTGAGGGAGTTACCATTAACACCTGCAGAAACTGAAGTTCAGAGCCATCAAGTCACTTTCCCAAGGTCACGCAGTGGGTCAGCGACAGTGCCAGTTCATCAGACTCCAGGTTTTGTGCCCTGAACCCTCAGACCACACTGCATCTCTCCGAAGCCTGCCTGTGTGCAGGGCTCCACCCGAGACACCAAAGGGCAGTGAAGAAACCAGAGCTGGATCGCCTGCTCACCAGTGCCTCGGAAGCTGCCTGAGCAGGCTAGGCCCAACAGGAGGCACCTGGATGGCTGGCAAGGCAGAGATCATTTGATGGATTGGAACCTGGCTGGATGGCTGAGTGAGTGAAGCCAGGTCATGACCCGTCACCCAAAGATGATTTCCACTCCAAGTCCGGTTCCTGCATGTCCCTGCGGGTGCCTGCGTGTCCTTAGTAACGGCATTATTATTCTCCTCTTTCTGCGTCTGCTCTGATTAATCTAATTTGCACATGTGAACGAGAAGCTGCTCTGATCCATTTAATATGTTGGGACCGCATCCCAGCTCATTTGCATGGTGGGTCTGGCCAACAGAGGTAGCCCCTGTTCCCTGCCTTCCTCCCCTCCCTCATCCCGCCCTCCCACCAGGCAAATTCTTGCTGAGCAGGCAAATGGTGATCCATGCTGTTGCTTTTAAGTCTTAAAACCCATTAGGAGTGTATTAGCAGACGTGCTGAGAGCTCATTTGAGTAATAAAAATCTTTTTTTGTGCAGCTAATAAAACGGAAGAAAGGAAAGAGAGAAAGAGAGAGGTTTGGACCGGGAGAGAGAGGGAGGCTGTCTTCCAGCCACTGTTAGGATGGAATGCTGAGGTCTGTCTGCACAGTTATTGGAAGTGGGCTCCTGTGCTTTGGTGACGCTACTGGTGACGGGAGAAAAACGGAGTGAAAACCTCATGAACGCCTTCTTTTCTGGCAGCCTCCATCAATCAGCGGGCCGCAGTCCGAGAAGGCAGGATGGCATCTCATCTGCCCCTGAGGTGCAGCCTAGAGATCCCCAGTGGCTGGTCTTTGCAGTATGACCAGGTGCGGCTGACCCAGAGGACAGTCACCTTGCCCGAGTGTCCCTCTGCCTGCACGGCTACATTAGCCTTGCTGCTGCTCTCACACCAGGCTGCCCGGACTGCAGCCTGATGGACTGGACGACTCTCAGCCTGGCAGCTCTCAGATCCAGTTCTCCGATTCTCCCTAGGACAGCCTCAGCTAGCTCAGGTGAAAGAGCTCAGTACTGTATCTGGCACAGAAAGGACCAGCTACATAATCAGCATCTGGTGCAAAATGAAAATGCAGGGCCCTTTGTTCTAATATGATTAAGAATTTCAAGGCAACAGCAGAGCATTAAACCACGCCAGGGCTCTTCAAAGTGTGGGGCCCTGTGCTACTAGGCGGGTCACATGCCTAGGAAGCCAGCTCTGAGTACACCACAGGTACTCAATTATTTGTCATTTATATGGAATTCCCCCAAAGCGTTGATCCTCAGTTTAAGAAAGTCCAACTACCTGGGTCACATAAACAGCCCAGACTCCTGGAACCCGCCTTTCAAGAGGAGATTGAAGAAGAGTCTTTGGAAGGCCCTCCCCAGGCGGGTCCCAGCCTCCCCGATGCCTCCCTCTGGTTAGAGCTGGCCCTAGATGCGCCAGTTTCCCCTAATGGCCCATTAAGGCGCCATAAGTCAAGACTTATCTAAGTCCTTTTGTGCAAATCCAGGAGAAAAGCTGCACAGAAATCCTCTTACAGTTAATCCCTCTGAGAACAGGGGCTAAATCGACAAGAATGTGAAGCTGGAAGAGGCAGTAAAATTCAAGAGAATGGGCAACGGGAAGGGTCTTTCCTGAGATGAACAGAGACGCAGGCTTGTGGTAGGCTGGACAGCTTTGACACAGGGTCCCAAAGCTGGGCATTCACAGATCCACCCGTAGATTCCTGACCCTGGGCAACCGCTTCCTCTCTCTGAGGCTCTTCCCCAGTTCTTTAAAACGTCAGGGAGGGCAATTGGACACATGTCCAAGGATATTCATCACAGCATTGTTTATATTCAAAAAAAAAAAAAAAAGAAAAAATGAAGAAAAGGAAACATCAACGTCCTTCGACAGAGAATTTTAGTAAATTAAATATTGCTAATTGGTACAGTGGAAGTCTATGCAACTATTCAACAATGATACCATGAAAGACTTCTTCTTAAAGATGTCAAGTAAAGGCATAAATAAGGGAGTAAAAGCTGCATCTTCAGTGCACAAGGAAATGGTCCCAACCACAAGCCACTAAACGTATTCACCAAATACTGCACAATTGGGACCTAAATGAGGAAGAATGTTGAGAGCGTCCTCAGACCTTCAGCAAACTGTGGAGTTCCCTAAGATAAAGTATCTCAGCCTCCGAAAGGCTGCAGTGAACTTTTGATGGGAGTGACAAGATGCTGGAATGTGGACCAGCCATGGGAGAGCTGGGAGCATCCTGCAGAGACCCCATCAGCTACGGAGTGAGGAGGCTGAAGGAGAGGCCACGCTGCCTTTCTGTGCGGATCATCTGCGGCCCTGCCCCTGTCGTAGGGAGGCTGCAGAGCGAGGCAGCGGACGAGTGAGGCATCCATCGCAAAACCACCACACAGAGAAGTTTTGGCACAAAGTAAATAGAAATCCTGGATTCAGCAAGAGAATATCTGAGCCACAAAACCTGACCTGCAATGCAGAACTGCTCAGTTCATGATCCCTCATTTCCCAGGCCCCAGAGTTCTGCACACTATTCTTCAGCAAATATTTGGTCCAATTCAAAAAACAGAGATAATTAGTAGGGAAGTGGCCAGAGAAGTGCAAGTAGAAATCATAAAGTAAACACAATAAGAAAGGAAGAAATTAAAGTAAATGGCTTTGGAAAACACATATCTCAGATGGAATTATCAAAGGAAACACTATGAGTTCAGAAACACATGGTTCTCTAGTCTCAAAGAAATTATAGATTTAAAAAAAAGGAATTTAAAGAAGAGTTCTGAGGATTCAAAAAGGAAATTGTAAGGTAAGCAAAAGACGTGAAAGGTGAGCTTGCAGAGCAGGGGAAGGAAAAAGAAAGAAAGATCACAGCGAAGCAACTGAAGAAGGAGGAGGAGGGGGAGGAGGGGGAGGAGATGGAGAAGCAGAGGGAGGAGGAGAAGGAGGGAGAGGAGAGGGAGGAGGAGGAGGAGCAGGAGGAGGAGGAGGAGAAGGAGGAGGGGAAGGAGGGGGAGGAGATGGAGAAGCAGAGGGAGGAGGAGAAGGAGGGAGAGGTGAGGGAGGGGGAGGAGGAGCAGGGGGAGGAGGAGGAGAAGGAGGAGGGGAAGGAGGGATAGGAGGAGGAGGGGGAGGAGAGGGAGGAGATGGAGAAGCAGAGGGAGGAGGAGAAGGAGGGAGAGGAGAGGGAGGAGGAGGAGGAGCAGGGGGAGGAGGAGGAGAAGGAGGAGGGGAAGGAGAGATAGGAGGAGGGGGGGAGGAGATGGAGAAGCAGAGGGAGGAGGAGAAGGAGGGAGAGGAGAGGGAGGAGGAGGAGGAGCAGGGGGAGGAGGATGGAGAGAAGTGGGAGGAAGAAGAGGGGGGAATAGAAGGAGGAGGAGGAGATGGAGAAGCAGGAGGAGGAGGTGAAGGAGGAAGAGAAGAGGGAGGAGGAGGAGAAGCAGGGGGAGGAAGAGGAGAAGAAAGAGGGGAAGGAAGGATAGGAGGAGGAGGAATTGGAGAAGTCGGGGGAGGAGGAGAAGGAGGGAGAGGAGGAGGGGAAGGAGGGATAGGAGGAGGAGGAGGAATTGGAGAAGTCGGGGGAGGAGGAGAAGGAAGTGGAGGAGGAATAGGAGGAGGAGGAGGAGGAGGAGCAGGATGAGAAGGGGGGAGGGAAGGATGAATAGGAGCAGGGGGAAGAGGAGGAGGAGGAGGGGAAGGAGGGATAGGAGGTGAAGGAGGAAGAGGAGGAAGAGGAGGAGGAGGAAGTGGAGAAGGATGAGGAGAGGAAGGAGCAGGGGGAGGAGGAGGAGAAGGAGGAGGGGAAGCAGGGATAGGAAGAGGAAGAGGAGAAGGATGAGGAAGGGGAGGGGACGGAGGAAGAGGAGGAGGAGCAGGGGAGGAGGATGGAGAGAAGAAGTAGGAGGAAGAGGAGGAGGAGGAGAGGGAGGAATGAATCAAGCGTGTCTGAAAACCCAAATCAGGAACTTGGCAAGCAAGTTTGAGAAAATTAGCTAAACCAATGGAAAAGATGAAATATATAAACACAATTATAGAGACGATCATAGATATGGATATTGACAGAAGAGATCCAACATACCCATAGTGAAAAATACACAAAGATATAATCAATGAAAACATCTGAAAATAGAAAAAGCTGAATGTGAAGATCAAAAGGGCATATGATGTCTCCAAAACTTTTATATATAGCAATCCCTTCCAAGACAATCTGGTGAAGTTACTAAATTTCAAGGAAAAAGGACGAGGCATATGGACAATCCAGGCATAAAAATCAAGCCAAACAATAGAGAGATAAGTCTGGTTGTCCTGATATCACCCCACTCGAGCTCTGAGGAGAATGACAGCCTAAGATCTGTGTACCCAGTGAAGTTGTCACTTAAGCATTTAGACAACAGGCAGACTCTCTTGAGCGTGTAGGAATTCAGAGACTACAATACCCATGAGCCCCTTTGAGTAAAAAAAGTATTTGACAGTGAACTTCAGCAAACCAAGGGATCCATGAAAATACAGAACTCTGGAATATAAAATACAGGTGAGACGATTGGTGATGAGTGTTAAATCCTTTTATAAATATGGAGCTAAGATGACACAACTGTGGGAATAATTGTACAGAATAGAATATAAATGTTGTAGATCTTGCCAGGTAAAAAAACTAAAAATTTTTTAACCAGGAAAAGGAGGTTGATGAAATGAGAACAAGGATAAATGCACTGAACCTCCTCATCTTTCAAGGCAGGGGGTTAATAAATGTTGCAAAAAAGAACAATGACAAAGACTACAGCTTCTCAATGTGTTCTTTAATCTTTGTTCTTAACTTCAGAGGTCTATTTTAGGAACTAATGTCTATTTATCTGAAGTCTAACAATTCCTTCCATTTTTCTTTAATTTTTTTTCCATCTGTTAAATTCAAGTAAATTTCTCAAACAACAAAAATAAAATGGAGAGGGCCGGCCCCGTGGCTTAGCGGTTAAGTGCGCGCGCTCCACTACTGGCAGCCCGGGTTCGGATCCTGGGCGCGCACTGAAGGACTGCTTCTCCGGCCATGCTGAGGCCGCGTCCCACATACAGCAACTAGAAGGATGTGCAGCTATGACATACAACTATCTACTGGGGCTTTAGGGGAAAAAAATAATAATAATAATAATAAATAAATAAATAAATAAAATGGAGAGCATGCTGCAACCCCATTTTTTTCCTAAAATTCTTTCTTTCCAGCCGTCTCATTAGCTTGTAATCTCCCTAGGTAGCTAGATGGCTAGGGTGATGCTCTCAAAATGTTAACAATGGTTTACTTTTGGATTGGGAAAATTTGGGGCGATTACAAAATGTTTCGCATCTACAATTTTGCTGTATCTCTTTAATGTTTATCATAGACATGAATCATTTAAAAAGAATAAAATCATAATTCCTTTTTACATGCTGATGAGATGGCTCCATCCCAGACCCCATCTTATGGTAGTGGTGGCACCAGCCCAGAAATCAGAGTATCTGGGTTCAACACTCCCCCAGTCTAGTAATCTCTCAGTGCCTCAATTTCCTCCTCTGTAAAATGCGAACAATAATAGTTAACAGCACCTACCTCAGAGAATAGTTTGGAGGAGTAAGTAACATAAAGAACATACAGAGCTGGGCAATGTAAATGCTTAATAAATGTTCTATTCAGAGTGGCCACGAAGTCTCACTGCATGCTAATAGAAGTGATTTGTATGCTGTCTTCTATTCTCCACATAAATTTAAAATGTCCCCATGTTCTTTAGGGAACAGCGGCTGATGGCTGTCTTTAGGTTTTCAACTGTTGTTAGGCAGAGCTGTTATTAAACAAATAATTAGCAAAGGACTTAATCTCATGCTTGGGGATTTTGTGGCCACTCTGAATTGTCGTATGAGTATTGCCAGATAAATATGTTCTGGCTCCCTCTGCTAACTGAAAATATAAAATTAAAAACAAAATTTTTTAAGTAGTTCTAAAATAGTATATGTCACTAGATGGCAATGGGTAATGGGCTATGGTTTTGTAAAATGGGTCTTGGGTCAGCAGTGGACACGGTGGGGCAGCTGAGAGCAGGTGTTGCTGGGAGGGGGTGAAAGGGAAGTGTCAGGGTGATTCAGCCTCCCGCAACTGACAGAAATGGATTCACATAAACATCACCTCTGGGTCTTTGTCTTGAGCCTGTAGAGGTACCAAAATCTAGGTGAGCTCTAAGGGGACACCTCTGCCTCTCCATACCAACTCCCCCTCCCTTCTCCAACTCCCACCCCCCTCCACACACACACACACACACACACACCCGTCCACGTCCCAGGTACTTAGGGACTGGAGGAGAATTATCCTAAAAGCAGCGCTGAGATCTGTGGGAATTACATCTCCTCCTTCCCCTTGAGGTCTGAACAGAGGAATTGGATTTAATCTCTGAGAACAAGTGCTCTTGTTTCCTAGTGGAAAAACAGAAGCTTTTGATTTCCATGAGATAAGATCCCTCTGTGGTAACACAGTTTTGTGCCTTTCTGTCATTGCTTTTTACAAGGTGACTAATAAATAGTCCCCGTTACACAAACACAGCTCCATCCATCATGCGCAGACTGCAGGCGCTGAGGGATGATCCCTAATGGGTAATAATAATAGCTACCATTTATTGATTGGGCGCTGGGTGCCAGGCACTGGGCAAAGCGTCCCCATGCATTATCTTCACAGAGGATGCGGTCTCTCCTCTGCCTCCTCCTTCCTTGTTGGTGCGGCTGATGCTGCCCTGAGCCTCTCCAGCTGTTTTGCTCCTTCTCTGTAGATACTCATGTCTCCTCTGCAGGGACGTGCCCCGCAGCAGCCCCCACCTGGGAAGGACTCTGTTGCATCGATGGGGCACTGGAGCAGTGCCACTCTCTGCTTCTTCCTCTCCTTGTCCTCTGTCACTCCAATGGGCTATTCCAGACTGGCCTTTCCTCAAACCAAAGTGGTAAGAGTTAAGTCTCAGATTAAACTTTGGGTGGAAAAACTCTGGTTCGAGGTCCTTCAGGCTGACCCAAGAGTGGACAGCTATAGCCTTTATTTGCCCAGCATTTCTCTCTTCCCATTGGAGAACTGCCCTGCCCCCATCCCATGTGGCTCTGTGCAGACTGTCAATCAAACCACAAGGACCCGCCTGCCTCCAGCTCCTCAATAGGGCATCTCATCCCCAGCTCACTGCGATTTCTCTTGGGAGTGGCACATGACCCAAGCATGGCTGATAACAGTTTTTCCATATGGATTCCATATGGATGTTGGGAGAAATAGGATCTCTCTCTTTCTCCAGGATCATGTAAGCCCAAAAAGATAAAGCAGAGCTGAAAGATGAAGAGAGTCCCAGTAATACTGGATTCAGCTATTCCTGAAGCCAACCACCCTTCGGACTTCTTTGGAACCTAAGCCAATTAATTCTCTTTTGTGTTCAAGCTTCCTCTCATGCACCACCAAAAGACTCGTGGAAGTAAGCTAGTTACAGGCATTTTCATTGGAATCCAGCCAGCTCACCACAGCACTCAGAGCCACAGCTCTATCTAGTAGAATCAAGGGTTCCTTTGCCAGCTTCATTCTTTGTATCTATACCATATTTCCTTGATTCAAGCATGCCATCAGTAATGACATGTGGTGTCAATTTAATGAGAACTCTTTTTAGAAAAAAAGAAACATAGAGCATGAACTGTACTTGTTGGTTGTTTTAAGATTTGTCTTGATTTCAGAAGGATTAGATTGTTGGGTGGACTGTAGGAAGGCAGAGAGTACATCTTAGAATCAAGGAGATATGGAGCTTCCTGGGGGGCTTTTCAGGAAGGGATGGTCTGGAGGGGGGGTCCAGGTATTCCTACGGCCTGGGCAAATACCATCTTAATTCCATTCCATTCTATTATTTCCAGCTCTCTCCTACACCTAGGGGCTTGACGTCATTCTAAGAGAGTGTTCCCTGTCTGGCTCTGGACCCTCTAATCCTCACTCTCCCTGCCCCTTCTACAGCAGATTCTTCCGCCTTAACCCTTGAGGGGCTGGGCTGGGCAGCCCAGGTCCTGCTGCTATTGGTCATTTGCCAATTACCGCTGAAGACAGCGCACGTGGGGAGGCTGCAGCAAGGACACAATCTCCCACCACTTTCCATCAATGGCTCTTCCTACTGACATGGGCAACCCGTGAGCCAAGTCCCCGTTCAGGGAAAACGATCTCTCAACAGGGAAGCTAATCAGATCCAAGATGGAGAAATCTTCCCAGAGAAATACAATAAGCCCAGACAGAAGCACTTTCAGCCCGCGGTCCCTCTCTGCCTTGGCCAAGAGGCAGAGGGAGGGCGAGAGATCCACTTCCTGGACCGTGATGGGTCATTTGCCACCTCTGATGGTGGAAACCCACACAGAAGAGGATTTCATGGGAGAAGAAAAGGAGACTTTTAAACGCTCCTGAAACCTCACTTGCCAGGAATCCTCCCACTTCCGCTCTACATGGCTGATTTATGACGGGTTAATGATTAGGTGTGATCCACGCAGCCCCTGTGGGCTCCATCTTGCCCGGGTCCTGATTTGGTCCTGAATAGGGCAGCGGGGTCATCAGAAGAGAGAGTCCAGATTGGCTATGTGGTCACAGGCCCAAGATCACCAGCCAAGGGGAGCCCACTGAGCTGCAGCCTCCCTTCCCTCTTCTGGTTGGCCTCGTGCATATGACTGGGTTCCTTCCTCAGTTTCCCTGACTGGGTCTACAGCTCTCCTAAGACTGGAATCTTATCTGAATCTGGTCACCAAGGCTGGGACCCTGATGCACCGCTGAGCTCAGATAATCCTGCTTCCAGACAGCCCCTGCTCCTCTGGCACCTCGGATTTATATTCTAGGGTGGCCTCTGCAGCCCCCTTCCCAGGGACAAGCATCAGTCATGCACACCATCATGATGCTGTCTTCTCTGTCATCCAGTGGTATCTTCTGAGATTAGGGATGAAAAAAAATAGCATACACGCCACCCCTCCTCTCATCTACTCCCATGCAGACGTCATTAACTGATCACCGCACTGGATTCTCAATGAATCCAGATGTGGCCTCAACACATGGTCCTTGGCAGCCACAGCGAATCGGCTGATACTGGAATTCAGGATGAGACCCATTTGCCCATTCTGCCAGATCCTTCTATCAGTCTATACGTGGCCCCATGTCCTTTAGGACCCATCTTGGTCCATCACTAAGCCCATCCTATTTCCCAGCCAAATCAGACACCTCTGGGACAGTCCTCCCAGGCCTTGCCTGATTGCCCTGGTCTCTAACTCGGAGGCTAATATCCTACCTCCTAGGAGTGGAACACTGCACATCGCACCTGGAGAATTCTGTGGCCTCTAGACCCTACTCACACCTGTTCTTATTATTCCAGGATCTTCAACCAAGGGCTGCCAACAGGTCAAGTGCTCGTATCCCACCCATCCCACCCCACTTCTCAGTACCTGACCCCAGTTCACCATCCCACACTGCTTCCAGAGGAATTTTTTCTGAAGTGCGAATAACCGATGAAGATAGGTGAGCAGCCCTGGCTTCCAGAGTCTCAGGAAGCAACTATTCCGGGGCTTATCCCTCACGCTCAGGTTTGTGGTTGCTTGTTTATGGGCTTGTCTGTCTTACTTGGCTGTGAGCTCCTAGAGGGCGCCTGGTCCTGTTCATCTTCATTTTTTCCTGATACCAGCACAATGCAACACAGGATGAATAAATGAATGCCCCACAGTTCATTCTTGGGTACCAACTCAGGATGTTGATGCTCTCCGCCTCCTCTTCTCCCATGGGCCTCCAGCCACGTTCAGGGCGGAGACATGACCATTCCTAGGTGGAAGAGAGTACCATCCCAGGTTTGCAAGAGGGGAAGCCCTCAAGGAATACCAAGAAAGCCCAGGTGAGGAGAAAAGTGAGTATCCTCCAGGGAGCTGCTGGCCAGATTGTGTCCAGCACAGACACGCTCTGAACAACCTGCTAGCTCATTGCCTCCAGAAGGTGTGCATCTAGTCCAGAAAGAGGAAGGTCTCATGAACAACAGGGCATTCTGGAGTATGGGTGGAGCCCAAAAGAGGGCCTTAGAATCTGAGCCCAGAAATACATCCAAGATGATATGTAGGGGACTGGCCCACCCCACCTGAAATGTGCTCTCTCTCTTTCTTTCTTTGTCTCTCTCTCCAGGACTCAGATGCCCTAAGCATCATTACCCCATCAGGCCTGACCTCAGCCTCCTGGGAGTGCCTACTCTGGGCGGGCGCACAGAGGCACTCACTCCGTCCCCAGTGAACGAGGGGCAGGCCCAAGCAGTGGCCGTGGAACAACAAGCTCCTGAGACACCGGAGTCCTCCTACAATTCCTACAATTGCTGGGATGCAGGCGACCCCTTAGGACTGGACCCTCTGACCCCTGTGGGTGAACCATCTTTTACCCGTCAAATTGGTGAACCATTATTTACAAATGTTAATATTCAGTGTTGGGGAAGGTGTGAGGTGATGGGTATACATTGCTGGCAAGAATATAAATCTTTCTGGAAAGCAATCTGAAACCACCTACCAAAGTCTTTGAAACGGCCATGCCCTTACAGATTTATTCTAAGGAAATAATCGGACACTCCCATGATTTATGTACAGGAATTTTTCATTGCAGCATTATCTATCATACAGAAAAGTGGAAACAATTTAAATTTTAAACACTGGGGATTGCTTAAATAATTATATCCATATAAATATTATATATATATACACACATTAAAAATTCCAATTTTATGTACACATATACACACCATGTCTGGAAGGATAAATACCAACATATTAATTGTGGCCATATCTAGAGGGTCAGATCACAGTTGATTGTCACTTTCTCTGCGTTTTGTGCATTGCCCCCATTTTCTCCCATGAACACGTAATACTTTTATAAGCTGTGAAAGCAAGACATGTGGTCTTGAAAAAAAGACGAGCATCTCCAAGTCTGGCTGTCAAGCTGCAGTTTGAGTATAAATTGTTTGACTCCCTGAAAAAGGCTAGAGATCTCACTTAAATCAACAAATGATTATGCGTCATAAGGCACGCAAACCCAAATCAGGATCCTGAAATGCACTGCCAGTTCTCAGTCGGTGGCTCCGACTCCGGGTGGGCACAGGTGAGCAATGAAAACCACAGCTGCGCTCAGCACTTTCTGCATACCACCCATCTTCCCACGTGTCCCCCCCTTTAACCTCCCCAAGTTCCCTGTGAAGAAGGCACGGCAGGTATTTGCATTAACCCCATTTTTATAGAGGAGGAAACACAAGTCCTGAAAGGTTAAATGTCTCATTCAAGCTTGCCCCTCTACTGAGGAGCCAGGCTGGGACTTCAACCCAGGTTTCCTGACTCCAGCCTCTATATTCTTCTGGCTGTGCCGTGCTGTCTCTTGTCATCTGGGGCACTGTGGATGGGCAGAAGTTCCTGTGAGTCAAGATGGAGAAATGCTAGGCTCCAGTACTAGGAAAATGACCTAGATTGAGTCAGTAGACTTTTGTCCATCTGAAGGCAGTCTCTAGCGGTCTGCCACAGGGCTCTATCATTGTCCTGTCCTGTTCAACTGGAGAACTAAGCAGAATGACAGGTTTAAGTAAAAAAATCTTTCTCAACTAACCACACAGGACTTTGTCATCCCTTTCTCTCCTTTCTAGAAAGCTCCTTCTCAGTTTATAAACCCATCTTTGTCTCTCCTATAGTAAAAACAAAGCCAAACAAACTCAGCCCCTCACTTGGCCCCATAACTCCGTTTATCATTTAAACCTCTCTAAAGAAATGTCCAGACACTTGTCTCTCCTGCCTCACCTCCCATTCAAGCCTCAGCTCCTTGCACTGGGGTTGGGGCAGCCCTCCGCTGCTAAGTCCACTCACCCTGGGGTGGTGTCCCGAGAGCCGAATCCAGCAGACATGGAGTCACGATCTCCCTGGATGCTCAGCTGCATTTCCCATTGCCGTTCCCCCTTCTCCTGGAGGCCCTGACCCCCTGGAATCTGCGCACCTTACTCCCAGCTCTCCCAGGGCCTCAGTGATGGTCCCTCCATGCTCCTCTGCCTCCCTGGGGGTCTCCCAGGGCTCCAGGCTCTGCCCACTGCACTCCCCACTGTGACTGCCTCTCTCTGGGTGACTCGGGCCCTTTCATGGTGCTGACTGCCACACCATAAGCGCCAATTTTATGTGTTAATTTGACTGGCCACGGGGTGCCCAGATTAAACATTATTTCTGGGTGTGTCTGTGATGGTGTTTCTGGGTGAGATTAGCATCTGAATCAGTGGACTCAGTAAAGTAGACTGCCCTCCCCAACACAGGTGGCCATCGTCCAATCTGTTGAGGGCCCGAATAGAACCAAAAGGCAGAAGAAGAAGGAATTTGCCCCTTTTTCCTGCCTCACTGCTTGAGCTGGGAATCTTGTCTCATCTTCTCCGCCCTCGGGCTGGGGTTTACACCATCAGCTCCCCTGGGTCTCAGGCCTTGGGTCTTGGACTGAATCACACCATTGGCTTTCTGGGGTCTCCAATTTGCAGACGGCAGACCACAGGACTCCTCAGCCTCTGTAATTGTGGGAGCCAGTTCCTCATTTTATATATGTATCTCCTACTGGTTCTGTTTCTCTGGAGAACGCTGACTAATACACACTGAAGATATTAACTCCTAAATCCATGGGGAGTGTCTTTCCTAAAACTGCTTGACCTCCTGGGACATTCTGGATCTTCCTTTTCTTTCATTGCCTCCTTTGACCCCCCAAATGTAATAAAATATCAAGTCGTGCTGATTTCACTCCTACATGACTCAACCCCAGCCTTTCCTCTCCAGCCCCATCCCCACTGCCAGTATTCCAGCTTACACCTGGACTAACATGTTTTCTTAGGTGGGCCCCCACCTCCCGTTTCAAACCCCTGCAATCCATCTTCTCCTCAGCAGCCAGACTGATCTTTCGAAACTTCTGATCAGGCCACTTCCTTGCTTCTAAGAGCCCTTCCGTGGCTCTCCATTGTCTACGGGACAACGTTCACATCCTTAACACGCATACAGGCCTCTATGCACTAGACCCTGCCTATTTGTACAGCGTCGTCTTACCCTCTTCCTTACCTTCTAATTATTATTATTTAGTTATGAATACTGACCCCTATGGGGCTTTCCACACTCGCCACGCTGGCCTCTGCCTTCAGGTCCTGGCTCAGGCTCCCCGCTGCCTGGACTGCCTTCCTCTCCACTTCCCTTCTCCTCCCTCGGTTCACTGGCCCTCCTTCCTCAAGACTCAGCAGCACCACCTCCGGGAAGCAGAGCGCAGGCAGGGAGTACGGTCCACAACACCCTCCCCTACTGGATTATAATGATGATACATACCATCTATGAGCATTTATAACGGGCTAAACAGTTTACCTGCATTCTCTTCTGGTATCCTCGTTATAACTCCGTAAGGCAAGTTCTATTGTTATCTTTATTCTATCGATGAGGAAACTGAGGCTTGGAGAGGTTCAATGACTTCCCCAAGGTCACAAAGGTCATAACCGACGGAGCTGGACCCAAATCCAGGTTGATAATCACCGGAGCACGCCACACCAACTCTCTCCGTGATTTGTTCATGAGTCTCCCTCTGCCTCAGGAAGGCCTGGTATCTCCTCTCATCCGTTAGGTTGCTGCTTCCTCCAGGAGGCCTTCTCCAATCTGCCCACTTGAAGTCTGGCTGGGACACCTGTTCTCTGCACACCCACAGCCCCCCGTCAACCCCACCACAGCCCCAGTCGCTGTTCCGTGGCTCCTGGCCTGTCCCCCAGCCGGGCCGGGAGCTCTAGGAGGGCTCCGGCACAGGCTGCCTCTGGTCACCAGCGAAACCCCACCACCTTGCTCTGTGCCAGCAATTTCTGATCAAATGACTCCACGCTTCACTTCTTTTCCCACTGGAGGCTAAGCCGCATTCTAATAACTCTGTCTAATAACTTATGGATGTAAAGGTGGGCTGAGGTTGACGGATGTCTACGCTGTCTGAAATCCAGAAATCAGCTTGGGAAACTGGGCAACAGAAGGGCCAGTTTCCACTCGCTCTGGGGTGATGTTCTCACAAAGCTCTCATCAAGATGCGAAATACAAACAAAGAGTCTATGAGCATCTTCTCGTGCGAGTCCATCCTTTCCCCATCCTAGATCTCTGGGGCTCTCCACAAGTTTTGTTTATTTTTCATTTCCATAGTGAGTGGAACGTCTATAAATGTTTTCTGAATGACTAAATGAGTCAAAAGAAAAGGAATAATCTGGATGTCAGGGGACCTGCATACTAGAACCAGGTCAGCTACTGACAAGGAGACTAGGGACAAACTACTTTGCCTGTCTGGGGTTAGCTTCCTTATCGGAAAAATTGGGAATTGAGGCTGAGAGGCTCAGAGTTTCCTTCTAGCAGTAAAACAGTCCGTCAGGGCCTCTGTCATCAGAACCTGTGGCCTCTCTGATTCTGCCTCCCATTCATCTCACCCCCACTCATCCCCTCCAGCCACCCTGACTCCTTGCTGTTCCCTGAACAGGCCAGGCCCACCTCAGGGCCTTTGCGCTCACTATTCCTGCTGCCTGGAACACTCTATCCGCAGACATCCTCCTGGCTCACTGCTTCACCTCCTTCAAGTCTTCACACAAATATCACCTTGTCAAGGAGGCTTCCCGGCGACCTGATCTAAAACTGTAACCTCCCCACCCTGGACCCATCCTGCCCCCCTTCTCTGCTTTCTAGTTTGCACTCGTCAACATACTTGGTATTTTACTCATTTAGTTGGTGTATTATCTGCTCCATATACTAGAACGTAAGCTCCATAAGGGCATCTGTTTTGTTCACTGCTTTAAGTGAGGATTTCAAATTGCGCCTGCACACAGTAGGTGCTCAATAAATGTTTGCAGAATGAATGAATGATTCTCCATCAAGAACACACAGCCGCATAAACAAAGCCAGAGAAATATTGTCAATCCCAAATACTGAAATATGGTCAAATCCATAACTGCCCTTTCATCACAGCTGTCAGGGCTTGGGGACAAAGGTGACACGTCTGCCCCTCCCCGAGTGTGTCTGCATTTCGCTGTAACCAGGACCGGCCATTGCTTTCCTGGGGTCCCCATCTGCAACGTGTGTCCAGGGCTTCACTTCTGTGAACCGACGATTAGCCTCTAGAAAGCAGCCCAACACCAAGCCCAAGCCACAGGTTTGCTAATTGTTCTCGACGTGCTAACACCAGCAAGCCGTTGGGAGGCTAAGCGTTCACAGACATCTCCAAAGCACCGCCACGGGAACCAGCACAGATCAGCATTCCGGGGAATGTGGCTTTGAAAGTAGACATCGTGGATTTCCTTTCAAGTATTACCACTCACTGTCACGCCTGTGAGGGAATTTTCAATCCACAGTTCCCCGGGCAGTCGGCACCCACCAGGCAGAGACGAGCTTCTGCTCCCCATGCTGCAGGCGAGCCCGTTTGTGCTGCCACCAGCCCCCAGCACCTGCACGCACACACGACCCGCCTCGCTGCTCAGGGGGGTGTCTTCCCAGCAACACAGCCTTCTCTGTTTCTCTCAGGACCTCGGGTAGAGCCCACCAGCTCTCCCACTCTCCCGAGGCCCAGCATCCCTCCGCTCAGCCGACATCTCCTGAGCTCCTGCTGAGTGCTGGGCACCTGCTGCAGGAAGACAGGAGAGCCCTCGGGGCCGGGACCAGCTGTCCTTTGCCAGGGCCAGCACTGTCGTTGGTCCCCAGGTCTCTGCAGGCTGAGCTGCCCTCTCCTAGACCTGCGGAAGGAACTGAGGCTACAGCCGCTGCATGAACCGGGAAACAGACATAACGGGTTCCCAGCAGCATGCATGGGAAAAAGGGGTGATGGGCCCTCTCTGAATACCCCAGGCAAATGCAGCTTTGGGTTGTAAAGAGAATTTCTCTTTTCTATCTCTGCTTCCTCTTGAAATCATCTCATCTAACCTCCTGGCTTTAAATACTGTCTATGTGCAGAGGAGGCTCCAACTTACCTGCAGACAGGCTCTCTCCACCCAATTCCTACCCACCAGGTCTCCTGAGGCCTGGCTGGCATCTCACACCTAATGGTCCCAACCGAGCTCCCATCTTTGCACCCCCAAGCCTGCTCCACCCAAGGGCTTCGCTGAATCCGTGGATGGCAGCTCCGTGCTGCCAGCTGCTCCAGCCAAAACCCTTGGAGCTGCCCCTGACTCCTCTCTCACACCCACATCCAATCCGCCAGCCGACTCTGTTGGCTCGCCTGCAAAATCTACCTGGAACAGGCCCACTTCTCAGCCCCTGCACTGCCACTGCCCCCTCCTGAGCCCCTCGTCTCCCCTGCATCGCTGCAGTAGACCAGTCTCCCTGCTCCCACCTTTGCCCTGCCGTAACATAAGCACACATACAGCAGCTGTTGAAAGGTGGGTCAGAACAGGCCATCCTCTGCTCAGAACCCGCCAATGGGCCCTGTCACACTCAGAGTAAAAGCCGAGTCCTGCACATAGTTAAAGGCTGTGCCTGAGCTCATCCTTTCCTCCTGTCTGATTTGTCATCTCCTACCACGCTCCCCACACTCACTCCTCTGGCCGCACTGGCTCCTCTCTGTTCTTCAGAGAGTGCTGCTGGGGGTCAGGAGTGCTGCTGACTCACTGCCTGGGGATCCCCAGTAGGTGGGAGCATGGAACCCGAAGTCCATCCAAGGAGGTCTCTTCCTTGAGCCTAACCAAGTGACCACCATGCCCTGTGGCCTCATCTCTCAAGCAGTTACCACACTGCATCACCGCTGTCGGATTTCTTATCTGTCTCCCCAACTAGATCATGACCGTCCAAGGTCAAAGGCTGGGTCTTACCATCTGTGTCGTCCCAGGCCCCATTCAGAGTAGGTACTCAAGGCATGTTTATGGATGGACGGATAGATGGATGGACGGATGGATGGACAGAGGAATAAAAAAGATAGGTTTTCATAACCGTTACAGTGTTTGGGACATTTTGTCCTGTTTGTGCTTTATTGGACACCAAGAAACCAAGGAATATACTCCGTGTGCCAAGAAGCTTCACCACAAGCCAACCAGTCGAGGCCTTCCTCCAGGCAGGGTCTGTGCTGTTCTCTAAGAGAGCTGAGTGTGCAGCACAGAAAAGAGAACACTCTCCCCGGCTTGTGAAGGTCGAGCTGCTAAAACCACAGCCTTCCAGAGGTTGTTTCCCGAAAAAGGAAGGGAATCTTCCCCCATCTCACTCTCCATCTGAAATGGACATGGAAGCTTTAGAAGAGTCTCATGTGGTCCCAGAGCAAGAAGGGATCTTGGAGGAAGCAAACTCCACCCCACGGCGTGTGGCTCTCGATGAGCACGGCTGTGATCTCACGTGCTCGTGCATCAGCCCCATTTCACAGCTGAGAAAGCTGAGGCTCAGAGACCGAACAGTGCAGTCTCCAGGTAACACAGTGAATGGCAGAGTAACCCGAGAACTATTCGGTTCCAAAACGCAAGCTCATTCTCCTGTCTTGGCTGCTTCCTGCTTTCCCCCAGCCTCCAGAAGAGGGTGGGAGACCAGCTAGGTGAGAGGCATGACGGGGGCACTGTGGGCACTGGGTCTGGGCTTGCCTGTGCCTGAGGAGGGCTAAGGCCCCAGGGGAGGCGACCACTCCCTCTCAGGCCCTCCCCAGCTTCCTGCATCACAAATGGCTGCGGTGGTTCCAGAGTGTGCTGGAATGTGGGTCACGAAGAGGGTTGTGGGATGGGGGACTGGCCACGAGCCTGTACCCCAGCCGCCTCAGTGTTCATGGAGCTTCATAGGCAGGGCCTTGGCCAATACAAGGGATCAGAAAATGCTTTGGAGTCAGTCAGTTGAATGAATGGACGTGGAGTTGTTGATTTAAAGTAGTGAGTTACAGAATCACAGAGCCATGGAATTAGTGACTTAGATTTGTCATAATTTTAGAAGGCATCTAGGGAAACCCCCTATCCAGTTCAGCCCATCTTCTCACACCAAAGAAATCCTCAGCAGGAAGAGAATGTGCGTGTGTGCACCTGGGGTCTAGGGGCTCGAGCTGGTATGGCCAGCCACCGGCAGGACATGTCTCTGAACTGCTCTGTCTTTTCAAAAATACCCATTTGCATGACTCGCCTCCCTCCCTCTTTCTCTTTCCCTGTGTGTGTGTGTGTGTGTGTGTGTGTGTGTGTATTAGCTTTAATACTGCTGCCCCGGATCAGACTGGAAGATGCACCACGTTTAGCCTATAGCTTTGGGCACTTGAAATACGCCATGTATCCCCCAGGCTATATAGTATTTCACTGATTTTTTTCTTCACATTTAACATTCAAGCAACTTAGAAATTGGGATAAGTCTTACAATCAAGAGTGCATCACAGTTTAATTGGCAATATTTTTTCTTTCTTTGTGGTGCACAAAATAATGGTGCATCATCCAACCGATGGAATGTTAAATTGATGAAATACGATACATACACCAATTTGAGAAGTATATTAACAGCTTGATCCATCAAACCCTTGCTTGAGTACCTCCAAGAGATGGAGAGCTCATTACCTCACAAGGCAGCCTACTCCAGCTTATGATAATTAAAACTATGTAAAATTGCTTGCTGATTTGTTGCTGAAATTCATCTGTCTCTAGCATCTATGCATTGGACATTGTTCTGCTCTCTGGAGAAATTCAGAATAAACATTTATCTGTCTTCTATGTGACAAATCCTCCAGGTCTTCTCTTTAACTGTTCTTTGCGTGATCATTACTTCTCTCATTCCTTCCTCCCAAACACCTGCTCTGTGCTGAGTCTTATGCTGGAGATGACCCTCAAAAGTCCATGACCCTCAAAAGCACCTTGCTACTGATCATTGCTTTATTATGTGGGTTTCCTTCCTCTGAATGCACCCGCCCCCCAAGATCTGAAGTCTATACTTCTATTAATAGAGCCATGTGACAATTGGCTCAAGTTATAGTCACAGCCAATGAAACCTCTGTGTAGTTTTCACATAAGCCAGAACTTCATTGCTATTGATTTTAGTTTACTCTTTGATTTTGGATTTTCTCCTATTTGCTCTTTATCATACAATCAACATTAGAGCAGCCATAAAAAGGAACTTTTAAAAAAATCACCCACAATCTCATTGCCCTCCATGCCAATTGTTTCCCTTTTTATTTCCATCCAGTCCCTGTCCATATAAGATCTACTTTACATGATTGTAATAAATATGGGGAAAAAAATTTTGCATTCTGCTTTTTTCACTGAAAATAATATAAAACATCTTTCTGTATTACTAAATAATGCTATTATAATTTCAAATGGCTGCATAAATCCATTAGGTAGATATACCATAATTTTCCTCGTCATTCCCCTATTGTTGGACATTTTTACAGTTTCCAATTTTTCATCATTATAAATAATGCTAAAATCAACACTTTCATGCATATAACTTTCTTCTCTGGTGAATTGTTTCTGTAGGATATATTCCCAGGAGGGAAATTACTGGGTCAAATGACATGAGCATTTTATGACTCTTGATACATGTTGTCAAACTGGATTCCCAAAGGACGAATTTATATCCCCACCAGCAACGTGTGAGGGCGCCCATTTCTCCACAACCACTCTAGCACTGAATCGCGTCCTGCTAAGGCTCTGTGAGCTAATTTAATAGAGATTAAAGTGTCATTTTATTATTTTAATTGGCATTGTTTTGATTACTAGAGGGACCAAATAGCTTTCCTGTATTTTTACTTGTTGACTCTATTTCCCCTGGTGTGAACTCCAGGTATCTTTCTGACCACTTTGAATGGGCTTGTTATAATACAGAGATTAACGCTTTCCTGCCATATTTGGCGTAATATTATTCAACCGTCAGTTGTTTCTCTTTCCATTTTGGATGGTTTTTATTGTCCAGAACTTTTACATTTGAATATAGCGATATTAGTACATCTTCTCCCTTTGTTAGATCCTTTAAAGCACAAGGCTTCGCATTGCTCTCTATTATAGCGGAATATTTTATTTTGATCCAATAGTCCCAAGCTGTGTGAAATTATTTTTTTCTTTTTTGCAGGCTGAAGTCGAGCCGCCTCTGTTCGAACCCACTTTCCACCTCTGGCTAGCTGTGTGACCTCAAGCAAGTTACTTAACCTCTCTGTGCCTCATCAGTAAAATGAGGATAATAGTAGTGCCTACCTCACAGGATTGTTGTGAGGATGAAGTGTTAAAATGTAAGGTACTTAGAAGAGTGCCTGGCACCTAGTAAGAGCTAAAGGAATGTTAGCTTTCATTATCATCCGTACAATCATCACTGCCCAATGTATTGGCTCTTCCTCCCTGCTCTGAATCCTCTGCAAAATTTCCCAGTGTGATCTCTAGGGCTTCATCCACATCACTTATAACTGGAGACTCCACATTTGAACATTCATCTGTTCAATGGGACTCTTAAGGTGACAATCAGTTACAGTCACATCATGAAGGTCTGTAGAACAGACAGGAATATCATAAATGTTTCTGTTTAACCCCCCGGAAAGCCAAGCTGCTCCACGTATAGGGCATTCCTCTGTTCCAGCAGCTTGGGTACCATCCATAGGAAATGTGGGCAGTGCGAGGTGAGCCCCGGGCGAGGTCTCTCCTTGTCCTGGCACCATCTCCAGTGCTGATGAAGGTCCAGTCACGTTCTGTTTCTGGACAACGGTCCCCACCTGCAGCTGGCCCCCTTGCCTCCAGTCTGGCCCCTGCCCTCCTCAACATCTCTAAAGCACTGGTCACTGTGTTGCTTCCCTGCCCGAGACCCTGTGGTGATGGCCTCTCTGTGAGAAGAAAGCCCAAACTCCTCCTGTGGCCTCCCCGCCCCTGCGTGAGCTGGCCCCCGACCCTCACCCAGCTCAGCTCCCGCTGCCCCACTTCTCACACTCTGCACTTGCAGACTGCGGGGTTACCTGCAGTTGCTCAAATACATATGCTCGTTCTTTCTTCTGGCCTTCGATTTCCGTCATTCATTCATTCATTCACCAAATGTATGTTGAGCACCTAACATGTGTCTCCTCTTCTAGGAGGTAAGGATTCAGCAGAGAACAAGAATAACAACACAAAAAGGACCAAGGCCCTGACCCTAGAAACTCACATTCTGGTAGGGGAGACAGACAATAAATAAATAATCATATCACACATCACAGAGTAATAGTGAGTGATGGGGTAGGGAGGCTGTGTTACAGTGGGGTCAGGAAAGGCCTCTCTGAGAAGGGATGTTTCAGCAGACACCTGAATGAGCCAAGGGAGAGAGCTATGGGGCCACGAGGCAGAGAGGTGCAGGCAAAGGGAACAGAAGGTATGGAGACCCTGATGCTGAAATGCACTTGGCTTGCCCATTCCTCTGCCCACCTCCACTTCACAAGACTAATTCCTGGTCATTTGAGTCCAATCTGTGTTACTCCTGAAATGTGGCTGGATAAAGGTCTCAAGGGAGGGGTAGGAAACAAGCTGGAAGGAAGGGTTGAAAAGCAGGGAAGCAAAGCCACCAAGACAGCGTCTCAGGCAGCAACAGCAAGACCAGGCTGGGGACTGCAGGCCCTGGGAGATGCCCCACCGTCGTGGGCGGGCCCACCTGACTCTGTTGGGCCCGCTCGTTTCTGTGGGGTCAGAGAGGTGGGAGCGGCAGGCTTGGAGAAGTGTCCAGGCCTGATTTGAGGACACAGTGCAGAGTGGAGAGAGATGGGCTTTGAAACAAAACTGGTTTTCAAACTGTGCGTGATCCTTAGGCACTGTCAACCTCAGGCAAGGTAACTAACCTCGCTTATCTGTACAGTGGGGATCCTAAGACCTTGCTCGTGAGGTGGTGATGTGCTGGTGTCTGCACTGCTGGGCATGTCAAAGATGCTCAACAAGCGCTGGTTCCTTTGTTTTCTTCATCTCAGAGGTCCTGGACTTATGCATCCTGTGGCCTCTGTGAGGATACAGGATTGTGAAGCAACCTCTGTCCTTCAATGGGATGGAAAGGGGAAGGATGGAGACGTCACCTGTCCATCGCCAAGTCTCCAAGTCAGAATCTCCCATGTAGCAAGACGTGCTTTTCTCTCCTTCTGTTAAAACGAAATGCCGATGGGTTCCACCCTCAATTATCCACACTAATGAAGGGAAGGGCTGGAAAGAATAATCCAAAACAGTGGCTCATCACCCCCGAATTATCGATTAATGGGAAGAGGTGGGATTGGAATATTCAATCTAACATTTCTGTGTGGAAGCATTCTCTCCCTGCTGATGCTTGGCTCCTGGGTTGGGAGATATGTCCCCTCAAGGACGAGACGGCAGAAAGGCATGTGTCCCCTGAATCTCCAGGGCAGGCATCAGTGGGGGAAGCTCTGACCCCTCCAGGGTCACCTGGCCCCAGGGGGGAGACAGATGTGTGTGTCCAGCTACTGTCCCTGCCAGGGCAGTGGTTGAAGGCTGACCCTCCCACCTCCCATCCAAATGGGAGAAATCACACTCAGGTTCCCACCCAGCGGTCTTGGTGCCTCTGGGGCCATTATGAGGGGCTGGGAGTGGGCCGGCCATAGTCCCGAGCGAGCCATGTTTGGGTTCTATGGGGTCCCTTGCTGTGGGCGCAGATACGGAAGGGAGGGTCAAGACTGGGGCATTGCGCTGCCTCTGTGGAAAGGGTGTTTGTCAGCTGAAGACCTGTGCTAATCAGTGTTAAATAGAGTTCAATGCAGAAAATTGAGAAGTAATGAGACTTGGAGCGGAGAGAATAAATTAAGAGGTGATCACACGGCCGGCGAGAACCACCACCTGAATGCTGAAAAGGAGGAGCCCTGACCATCAGAGAGCCCTGGGTCGGAGGAGAGGTCAGGTGATGGGCCCGCCCCAAAGGAGCTCAGGGGTGATCTAGAGCAATTAAGCAGTTACATTTCATCGTTCCAGGGCACACATGCTTCCACATTTTAGTATCTTTGAAATTGGGGGGGCTGGCCCCGTGGCTTAGCAGTTAAGTGCGCGTGCTCTGCTACGGCGGCTCGGGTTTGGATCCCGGGTGCACACCGATGCACCGCTTCTCCAGCCATGCTGATGCTGCGTCCCACATACAGCAACTAGAAGGTTGTGCAACTATGACATACAACTATCTTGGGCTTTGGGGGGAAAAAAGGAGGAGGATTGGCAATAGATGTTAGCACAGAGCCAGTCTCAGCAAAGAGAGGAGGATTAGCATGGATGTTAGCTCAGGGCTGATCTTCCTCACCAAAATAAAAAATAGAAATTGGGTTGTGCCTTATCATTGATGGCATGTCATACTTTAATTGGCAGCATTTTTTCTTTCTTAGTGGTGCATCAAATTAAGCAGCATCTTCTAACTGAGAGCATCTTAGACTCAGTGGAATATGGTCCCAGATACCTGGAGCAAATCTCTTTCCTTGTCTGGGTCTGTCTCATTGGCTGAGAGCATCACCTATCCGCTCACTTTTTTAATCATTACTTAGTGAGCATCTACCATGCATCAGACCCTCGGCTAGGCACAGCGGGAACAGTGACCCCAATGGTCCACAGCCTGCTTTCTGAGAGTTTATTCCTCGCCGGGCACTGTTAGGAACCTTTGACACGTGTTGCCTCATTTGTTCCCAGTGATAATCCCACGGAGAAGGGATTATTATTACTATTGTCCTCCTATGACAGGGGAGGGCAGAGGAGGTTAAGTGCCCTGCTCAGAGCCCCATGTTGGCTACTAACTGGCTGCGCTGGGAGCCGATCCTTCCTCCAGACCCATGGCTTGCAATCTCGGTGCTTTCCTGTGTATTCTGGCAGCATAGGTCGGAGTGGAGAAGGCAAACGAGGAACGGGAAATACACGAGGGATGCACGTGATGGAAGGAAACATACAGGGAGCGGAGAGAATGTAGTGTCGTGCACCAGGGGCAGCCTCTGGATTTGGTTTAAGCAGAGATTGGAAGGAAAGAGAAGAGGGAGAGAAGAGAGATGGGGTGGGGGAAAGAAGGTTCGAGAGAGGACTCGGTGTGTGAGGGACGAGTGGGAGACAGAGGGTGGTCTGAGGACCGGACAAAGTCCAGTGTGGCTGGAGGAGGAAGGGCGTGAATGTGGGGCTGATGCCCAGGGCTTGGATGGCTAGGTGAGGAGTTTACTCCCTCCTGGAAGCAATTAGAGAGTTTTAAGTGAAAGCTCTCCAAGATCCTTGCACCCAGCCTCTAATGGTTCCCTGAATCTTTTGTTGGACAATGAGTGACTGTGGACTCCTAAGAAGAAGGCTCTGGAGAAGGCCCCCATGGACAGCTATTCAGGTTGAGCACTGCAAAAGGGTGCCCACGCAGATGGGTGATGAGAACTGAAACCCAGACTCTACTCTGTCCACCAGGCCATCTGCCCACAGGGCTGTGTCCGCTCAGCACGGCCTCTTGTGCTAACCTACACAAAAGCCCTAGCTGGACTAGCAGAGATCCAGGTTAGGAGAGGCAAGCGCTAGCTATTATTGCAGTGTCCCTACTGCGTGCCAAGCCCTGGGCTAAGGTACCATGGTGACACAAGAAACAAAAAATAGGTGACATTCCTGCTTTTGGAGAGCCACAGGTCTTGACCAAAGGCTTTGTGACGGGAAAGAATTTTTTTTCACTCCCACAAAACACACCAGGCCCCATTATAACAGCTTCCATTCACTGAGTACCTACTATGTGCCGAATGTCGGGCTAGATGCTTTCTATACCGTATCATGAGTGCTCACACTGCCTTGAAAGGAGGAGCAAGTATCCTGTTTTCCACAGGAGGGAGCTGAAATGTTCAGTGCCTTGCCCAAGGTCACAAGTGGAGACATGGAAGAACTTAAACTTGATCTCCAGAGACCCAGCCAGGCATGAGAGCAATTTTCCCCATGTGGTCGAGCATGTGGTATTTATTGACCAGAGACTCTGGGCCAGGCGTCTCTCATGCATTAACTCCTTTAGTCTCATTACAACCCATTCAGGCGGGCAGAGGTTCTCTTGCAAAAATCAGCTCAGGGAGGTTGGGAGACCTGTCCAAGGTCCATAGCTGGCCAGGGTTTGAGCCCACCTCTTTCTGATCCCTCTTCCTCTGCTCGGACTCACTTCTTTCCAAGAATTTTAGGTCTCAGAGCTCCTGGAAGGTAGGGGCTATTTCTTATCCATTCATGTTCCTCAAAGTCTACCTTGGGACCAGGCATAAAGCAAGTGTGGAGTAAATATTTGTTGAATGAATGAATGAATGAGTGAATGGGGATAGAGAAGTAGGTGGATGTACACCTTACCTGCAGGTAATCCAGCCGCCTGAAAATGCTCCCTCCCCTTCATCACGTGTCTTCCGACACGCCGACATGAGGAGGGTCAGGACACTAGAGTTTGGTATGATAACATCTTCAAGCTATGTTAATACTCTTCCCCAAGGGGGGAAATCTCACTCTGCATGATGAACTGTTTGTGGGATTATTGAGGATGTGATATGAAATTCATCCTCATTCCCCACTTATTGAGGAGTGCTGCCCAATTTGTCTCAAATGTCACATCTCTATGTATTAATTTGCGACTCCACGGTACTGATTAGAAGGAATATTCTCCAACTCCCAAGGCAGAGCCATCGGAAATGGAGCAGGTTCACTCAGGAAGCACACGCCATCCCTCCTGGGCAGAGGAAATGGACATTCATTGCCTCCCACCCTAGAGAAGGCCTCACCAGGCCTGCTGTTCTGGCCTGGAGTGGCCTGTATAGTGCAAATTGCATATTCGGTATGTACATATATATACAGTTGAATAGCTTCCATTAGCCCAATTTTGAGATGTCTGCATAATATCCCAGAATTGAGGAACTCTTTCAGAATGAGGGCATTGGCTGAGAGGCTGAGACTGGGAGAGGGGAATCAGCAGGTCGAATTACAGGGAGGAATAAAATCAGGAGCGGTGCATTTCTGGACCCTGATTTCCCTGTGTGCACAGTGGCATGATCACCTTCAGCTCTGCTCCCACCTCCGAGAGCCATGAGAGCACGTTCTGTCCCGAGGCTCGCTCTGAACCTGCCTCTCCTGGTAGAGCAACAACAGGGAGCTCCATCTTCGTCCATCTGTCCCTCACAGATGCGTCTGTCTGACCCTGTCTCACCACACTGTGGTCCTGACGCAGAGATGGCATTACTGACCTTCCACTGGCAGCAAAAGCACACCCAGGTGTTTTTTCAGAAGTGACACTGAATTGAACCCTTCTCCTCCCCTGTTCTGTTCCCCTGTGACATTGTGGGTGGATGGGGTAGAGGGGGCACATTGTGACTGAAGATGAGGCTTGGCTGAAAAATCAGGGACTGCATACAGTAGGCACTCAATAAATATCAGTTCAATGAGTGAAATCTCTACCATCAACTTTATGTGTGATGTCAGCCTCCCTGGGCTCAGTATTTCAGGTAGACTAGTGGTTCATAGGTGGGCTTCAGGGTATCTTAATTATATGAAAAAAATATGGAAAAGTGTTGTGTTTGCGTTCATGTGTGAGTGTGTGTCCTTGGAAACACAGTCACAGCTTTCAAGTCCACGTCCCCAAAAGTCTAGGGCTTACTGGACATGTTACTAGCACCTTTAGCTCTAAAGCCAACATCTCTGATATAAAGAGAAGAGGCCACGAAAAGCTAAGTTCCCAGCCCCGGCCTCATCAGCTCCCATCCACCAGGTGACAGGGCTGAGACCTCATCTCTATCTGGTGGACACTGTCTCAGGCAGAGCTGGGGCTCACGGATACAGAGAACACTCTGCTCCTTCCCCAAAGAAGCCACGTTCTGTTTGTAAGACTAGACACACCATGAACAACTGGATTGAGGATTTTATCCAAACTCAGGAGCCAGGAGGCTGGGACTGTGACCTATGGAGTTGACAGTTGACATATCTTCTCTTCCATCTCCTGAAATAACCCCAGTCAAGTAAGGGAGGATGAGGGTGACTTCATTAATTAGCTGACATTTATCGAGCTGACAATTTGCCAGGCCTGTACTGAACACATCATGTGATTGTTCCTTCATCTTCACAACTCTAGGAAGCATTATTACATGTGTGGAGGCCAGAGCTCAGAGAATGAAATAACTTGCCCAAGGTCACGCAGCAAGTGAGTGGCAGAGATGAGATTTGCTTCCAGATATGTTTGAACCCAGAACCTGAGGTCTTAATCATTGCACTATGCCACCTCTCCCCTTATGGTTACCAGCGAGTTTGTAAAAATAAAGGTTCCTCATCCTTCTAGATTCTATGTGGAGATAATAAGGGAAGTAGATGAGGTCTGATTTTAAAGGAAGCCTCTTGTGTTTTGATAGTGAGATTCCAAGATGACAGTTAGATTTAGCTAAACAGATACCTGTTTTTAGATCTAGATGATAAAACAGATCTAATAGACTGAGACCCCAGCTGAGACCCCAGGAGAGATGGGTTCTCCTTCACAAAACTGTCAGAGTGACTGCTCAAGATTAATGCTGCTAAAATGCAAAGGGGCAACCAGGATTAGGCATTAAAAACCTGCAGAGACTCTTATCAAATTGACATTTCTGATCTGCGTATAACCCTTGTTTACTTGCTGATCAATCTGGAATAGGCAGAAACAATCCCATACAATCTTCGAGAGTTGTGCGTGGAGAAGGCGGGAAGCCTGGGAGCCAGGATGGGAGAAATAATGTCCAGATGACACCAAGACTAGAAACGTCAGGGAGAGACATGCCAGAGGCAGATCGGGGAAGTAAGAGGCTTCACACGCTCAAAAAGACAGAAAGACACACAGCGAGCATCAGAGAGTCAGAGACAGACAGAGAGTCACCACAACCGAGACAAACACAACCGAATTCCAGAGGGATTTAAAAGTAAAATGGAAAAATAAAACTCTAAAAGAATAAGATGAACATTTAAATAAATATTTATCTGATCTCGGCATGGAAAAGGCCTTTCCAAGCATGACACCAAAGGTAGATTATAAAAGGAAAAAATTTTAATATCAGCGGCATAAAAATTAAAACTGCTGCTGCTGCTGGGGCTGGGCCAGCGGCGCAAGTGGTTAAGTGCGCGTTCTCCGCTTCGTTGGCCCAAGGTTCGCAGGTTCGGATCCCGGGCGCGCACCAACGCACCGCTTGTCAAGCCATGCTGTGGTGGCGTCCCATATAAAGTAGAGGAACATGGGCACAGATGTTAGCCCAGGGCCAATCTTCCTCAGCAAAAAAGAGAAGGATTGGCAACGGATGTTAGCTCAGGGCTGATCTTCCTCACACACAAAAAAATTAAAACTGCTGCACATCGAAAGGAAACTCATAATGTTAATATCCTTAACATGCAAAACCACTTGCAAAAAAGATAAGAAAAAATACTAACATTCCAAAAGAAAAGTGGGCAGAGACAGGGAGAGGCAACTTACAAAATGATCTACAAAAGCACAGTAAGTGATGACAGGTGCTCAACCTTTCCCATCATCAAAGAGATGCAAATTATGACAACAAGTGAGGTTTCATTTTTCACCCATTTTAATCAATGTAACAAAAAACTCAGCAACATGCAATGTAGGTAAAGTGGAGGGAATGCACTGTTGGTGGATGTGTGCATCGCATAACCTTTCTAAAGACACAGTGGAACTAGGTATTAAAACGAAAAATCTACACACTCTTTGACCCAGCAATTGCACTTCCAAGAACTTATTCTAAGCAGATAATTAAATGAGGGTTTAAGTTGCATGTACAAGGATGTTCTTCACGTAAATGTCCACAGAAGGTGACTGGTTAAAGAACTGTGGTATCTGCAAACCACGATGGCTCCCTCACTGATATTCATTAGCAAGGACAAAGCAGGGCTACTTTTGTTAACATGAAAAACGTCATCCTCATTAACCAGATTACAGAACTGCACAGATAGCATAACCCTCGTGCACGTGGATCTGCATCTGTGTGTGTATGCACGTGTGCAAGGGCAGAGAGCTGTCTAAATGTGCACTTGCTGAAATGGCAGAGGTGAGACCAGGACCTCTGCAGTGGACAGGCAGCCCCAGCTGGCCAGAGCAGGACGGGGGCAGATCTGGTAGTCAGGAGGAGGAGGAGGAGGAGAACGGAGTGAGGGCTCCTGGGGACTCAGTGATGATGAGGTTGCCAGATCTAGCAAATAAATATACAAGACATAAGACACTCCATTAAATTTGAATTTCAGATGGACAATGGATAATTTTTTTATTGTAAGTGTGTCCTATGAAATATTTGGGATATACTTAAACTGAAAAATAATTCAAATTTTTAAAATTTAAATAATTTAAAATTCAAATTAACTGGGCGTCCTGTATTTTATCTGGCAACCCCAGCTGAGAAACTCTGGACACATCCCTTGTTGCCTCACTGGGATGACCCCGCCAGCCTGGAGGGGCGCTGAAGACAAGGCAGGCTTCCTGTGTCTGCCCTGCCCCTGAGTGGGCTCCAGTTTACCTGCCCATGAAATGGAGTCACGAGTCTCTACCTTCCTCTAGGAATTTTGCAGGGAGGGCAGTGCAGGAGAAGAGTACGGTCTTTAGCGCCAGAAAAGCCACGTGAAAATTCTTGGCCATCCAGTAGCCTTAAGCTGAACACAAAACTTCCAAGTCCTAGCCCGTACATCTGTAAGATGGAGATAGCAACGTCTGTCCATGGGGCTGTCGTGGGGATTAAATGAGATAATGTATGGAAAAGGCCTAGTGTACCGTCAGCACTTAAAGACAAGCTGATCCCCTTCCCTCCCGTCCACGGCTGCAGCCCACGCTCCTGCCCCCGGGGATTACAAATCAAGCATCTCCTGTCATCTCAGAGGCAGACTACTGGCCTTTTTGATCTTTTCCTTGAAGTGGCAGCAGCTCTGAGCTGACACTCTTCACCTGACTTCACCTTTCTCCAAAATCCCCTGTCACAGTTCAGTTCCTTATCTACACTCTTCACTCTCCGACGAGGGCGGAGGAGGATCAAACTTGCTTTGATAGCAGACTTTCAGTGACGGCAGCCAAGGGGAGCTACCAAGAGCAGGGCCCTGATGGCATTTTTAAACGGGTATGGCGACATCTTGAATAGCAGATGTAAGGAGGCCGTCCTGATTGGGGGCAGCCCAGGCTGGTAGGGGGGCTCCTCCTCTGGAGCCTGTCTGTCTGTCTGTCTGCTTGCTGTCCAGTACAAATGACTATGGTGCACTCTGCAATGGAGGGAGGGGCTGACTTCTTTCCCTGAGAGCCAAATCTTCATGGTCCTTTTGACTACTGGGTCTCCACTCCATAAGGCCCAGAGAGTTTACAGAAATCTGCCCAAGGTTAGTTAGTCAGTTGTAGGCCTAAGAAGCTAGTGTTTATCAGTAAACCCCCAAAAATGAGATTATCCAGTGTCTTGTGGATAAGTTCAGTGACAGGGGGGGCCCAGGGCACCCCTGTGGATGCACGTATCATGTGGGTATTCCCAGCAGTGGCTGCCCCTACTTGCTCCTCCCACCTTTCCTCTTTGCCCCCTACTCTGGTTGTTCCAAAAGTCGGTGCATTTTTTTTTCCAGATGCACAAATTGCCCCATAGTCCAGTCCTAAGCCAGACCAATGGGGTCCGGTGATAGCCCCAGCCCTGGCTTCTCTGCACCTGCCTCCCTTATTAGCACACACATCTGTGAGCCACTCTGCCAGCAGCACAAAGACAGCAGCCACACAGACTTCAGAGTTAGCAGAAACCCTGCACAGGTGACTGCACAGGGACGCACTCAGCTACAGCCACCTGTTTGCACTGGTCCAGGGTTCTCCGGACCTTGCCTGCAAGGCTTTGTCTTTCCAGCACCAATGACTTCGAGACCCGACACCGTTATGTGGCTGAGGTAGGACAGGCCCTTCCTTCGGCCCTCTTGGTCCTGCTGCGGGATGCTGAGCATTCTCACATCCGGGCTGCCTCTGCTGTGCCAGGCAAATGGAAGGAGGGACGCATCGGCCTCTATTTTATCCTAATATTTTGTAACCTCTTTTGAATCCCAGACCCTTTGTGAATCTGATGGAAGCTCCAGCTCAGCCTTGTCCAGTAGAATTTTCTGCAATGACAGAAATGTTCTCTACCTGTGCTGTCCCGTACAGTAGCCACATGCAGCTATTAAACCCTTGACATGAGTTTAGTGCAACTGAGAAACTGAATTTTAAATTTAATTTAATTTTGATTAATTTAAATATAAATATTCACCTGTGCATATTGGCTACTATACTGAATAGCACAGCTCTAGACTGGGGTCAGCAAACTTTTTCTGGAAAGGATCAGAGAGTCAATATGTTAGATTTTGCAGGTTGTATGGTCTCTGTGGCCATAATTCTGAAGTTGTACTGCAAGCAAGCAGTCACGGACAATGTGTCAACAAATGGGCTTGGCTGCCTTCTAACAAAACTTTATTTACAGAAACAAGCCATGGGCTGGATTTAGCCAGGGGGCTATATTTTGTTGATCACTGTTCTAGACCCTTCCTAGAAAAAAATACACATATCCATATACATTCAGAATTTTGCCTCTAATTTCAAGGGGTTAGCAGACCTTTGACGTCCAATTATAGACCCTGCCTGTGAATTCCAAGCTACAACCTCTGACTTAAAAGGACTCTGTGAATGTACCCTCTGTAGGATGTGAATGCACAGATCTGCTCTGTGTGATGGACAAGTGCTCGGCATTGTTCCCCAGAGGGGCCAGTGTGGTCAGGGATCGATAGGACACTTTTTTCCTAAAGCCTCATATAAGTCCAGCCTCAGATAAGTATCTACAAGGACTGCTGAATGAGGACATCACGCAGGTCCAGCCGGGACCCCTGTGTGTCAGCCCCTCCCAGATCTCTGCAGGCTCCAACTCTAGTGGCACTGACTCATTCCCCCACCATCCCCCAACACAGCCAATCTCGCCAAGGCCAACATACTGAAGAAGGAGCTCATGGCCAGAGAGACTTCGAGAAGCTTCTGAGGAGGCCTCTCTTAGTAAGGCAGTTGTAGCCCAAATTTGGAGAGACTTAGTTTGGATTTAAGGTCAAAGGTTCAGGGTGAAGATGTAGCCAGGATGACCAAGATCACAGACTTGGTACGGGGAGGAGCTGATCACTTTTCTTGAAAGAAATTGGGCTATCTCAGGAGCCCTCACTTTAGAGATGGTTAGGTCTTAGTCAGGAGCCCTCAGTTAAAGCGATCTGGAGTCATGTCAGAAGCCCTCAGTTAAAAGCATGTGGAACTTTCTCTGGAGCCTTCTCAGGAAGCTTTAGTTAAAAATAACTGAGACCTTCTCAGGAGCCTGCAATTGCTCAGGTTAAAGCACCAAACTGTGTCCCCCACACCCCTACCACCAGGGGTGCATTTTGCCAAGGAGATAGGAGGTGCCCTCCTTCGTGGTGTATTCCCAGCCAAGACAAAGATGGTATCTATTTCTATATCGCTATAGCTTTATTCAAAAAAGCATCACTTATTCTTTAAGTTCTTGGAGGCAACGGAAAGAAAGATTTTGAATAACTGGCATGCTTTACTAGGGTGTTATGTCATTACTGTTATTAATTATCATTAACAGTGTTAAAATATGCCTATTAACAATCTCAACACAAAATAGCAGTGTGGGTCTTAGCCAAGAGCAGCATAATTACCTATTAATGAGATGTAAATTTCCCAGGGAAATGACAGAGATCTAGAAGTACCACCTTCTGAACTAACATAATAAAGTTAGTAATAATAATAGTGTATAATCTGAAGATATTAGTGTTAATTTGAATGCTAACACATATTTAAACAGGCTGAGAGAAGCAGAAATTATTTGCATAACTCAAACCAAGAAGCCCTAATCACTGCTAGTAACAAAAAATTGATTTTTCTTCCCTGAATGATATAAAACTGACTCTTTGCAGTCACTATATTGAGCAGAAATTCTTTTTCAGCTACTTATTTTATTTCTTTTACTTAGGGTTTATATCTCTCTGATTTCCACAAGCCAAGCTGAGGCACCTCGTACAATTAAGCCCAATGGAAAACAGAATTAAAAAAATAAAAACACGACCAAACTAGTTAAGGGGACAGAGAAATAGATGCTACCAGGCCCTCAGGATAATCCACTGGAGCTGAGCTCTGACTTCAATTCTCAGTTTCCTGGAAACGCAGCACGCGCAATTTAAATAACTGAGTTACTGGTTAGTATCCAGCCTTGTTAAGACAGGCGCGAGCTCTGAGTCTGAGGCAGCCCCTCCCTGCAGCTGAGAGCAGCGCAGCGCCCCCTGTGGCTATTAGACCTCACAGGTCAGGCCCCCGGAAGCTGGGGCTGGGAGGCACCTACCTTCATAGCTGGCATGGAAGCCCTGCGCACTCACTGCGTAGTCACTGATGAGGCGCAGAGAGAGGGTGGTGGCCGCGCTGACGATGGTGGCTGGCAGCTGAAAGCCTGTGAGCCTGAAAGACAAAGAGATGCGATTTAAGGAGAATGACCCCCTTGGGAACTGCACATCCGTTAAGCATTTATTGAGCGCCTGCTGGATGCACAATTCTGATACGGCACAGGGAGGGATATGACAGAAGCCTGACACCAGGCATATGGAAGGTGTTCCGAGACAGAGTGGTGATGGGGCAGAGGTGATGGAAAACAGCAGTCTCCTGTCACAGAAACATGGAAGGCTACTCCCCTGAAGCCATGGGCTATCCTTAACCTAGAGGCCTGCCTTCTTTATGTCTCTTCTCTTTTCTCCTCTTCCATTTTTTTCTCCTCTTCCATTTTTTTCTCCTGTCTTTCGCCTTTATGGTTGAGATCCTTTGAGGCTCTGGGCAGACTTCACCACAAATTTAAAACTATTAATTGTCAATATTTATTCACCCACTGAGGAAAATATATCCAACTCTAAGTAGGAGAATGTGGATGCTTATCATAGACTTTATTCTTTAAAAGGAGTAAGTCTACTGTGTTTATACAAATTATAAGTGCTTATTATTTTAAAAAGATGAAAGCAAAAAATAAAAACCCAATGCAATCCAGAAATAGTCATTCTTGACAGTTGACATACAACAAGATGGATCAATAGATGGGATCATATTCAACGAAATAATTTCATACAAATGGGATCATACTGTACATGCTTTTAAAATTAAAATGCTTAATTTTCTTTTTTCTGCAAGTTAAATGAAGAAAAAGAAACAGGGGTGAAACGGAAGGAATTATTGAACCTGAGATAATGTTTTTAGCACAAGAGATTCATTTTTAAAAGATCCTTCTAATGTTAAAAAGATAAAATAATAAAGCTTTCACTGAATACTTGGGGACATATTTTAGGAAAGAAGTTGTCCACCCCTGGGCCTCCATGCATGGTGGCCCCCACAGGTGACCTGACTGTGCACACAGGTGGTAATGCAGTGGCCAGTCTTCTATCCACCTTTGTCCTTTATCCCCTATCTGAGGCTCACCTGCCTCCCCCACCCCTTCAGGGCTCCAGGGGGGGATTCAAGGTTGACTTTTACCTCCATTTTTAAGTAGTTTGGAATATCTGTGGTGTTCCTGGATCCCTCTCGATACCTACCATTGTTATATAAAATCTGGATGCCCAGATGTCCCCTGGAGAGCATGAGTATTGGATTCAGACTATTTAAATCAGATATTTTTTAATGCCCACCTTGAAAAGCCTTGTGTAGATGAAGCCCTCGCCTTTCCCATCATCCTAATCTTACAGCATTCATGTTAACTCAGAATAAACTCAAGGAAATTTAATCGAACTGTGGAAGGGGTGGCCAATTGAGTTTCAAGGTCATCTCCTTTTCAGGTATAAAAACATCCAGCAAAGGATCCCTACCTCACGCCATACCCTTTCCCCATTCCCATCTTTCTGCCTCTCTCTCCCTCACTTTCTCACATGGGTCAAAATCTTATATGTAAAATAATGAAACCATACATGTTAGAAGGAAACAAACTATTTTTTTATCATCTTATGCTGGGGAAAGTCTTTCTAAGAATAACATGTTTAGAGGATTCCTTTGACTTCTGCCTGCCCATCATTCTTCTAGCGAGCTGTTATTGCATGGGGTTCGGATAGGTACCCCACCTGCTCACTAGCCACAGAACTGGGCAAATGACCCATCATGGCATATCCCTCATTGTTATGAACTGGCTTAAGGCATGGAGAAGAGGGAAGGGGGCCAAAACAGGGTCATTCTGAGTTCTTCTACAGGATATGATATCAGACTCTGAGAGTCTCTTATTTTTTGATTCTAAATCATTAGAACGTAAGCTTGGGACTGCCAGCAGCCTTTTTATAAATACAGAGAGCCTATCTACTTTACAGAAAATGATATCCCATGCAGATATAAACAAAGCTGAGCAGTGAGAAGAGAAGAGAGACAGAGCCCTAATGATATATGTGGAGATCCTTAATCCAGCCATGCAGAGAGACCTGTCTCCTCTTCCGTGCTGGTTACATGAGCTGACATTCTTTCTTTCTTTGCATTCTTCCTTCCTTCCTCTCTCCCTCCCTCCCTTCCTTTCTTCTTTTCTTTCTTTCTTTATTATTTTTTTTTTTTTTGGTCAAGCTAGTCTGATTTGGCTTCTGTCTCTTGAAATTGATTGAGTGCTGATGGATATAGCATGAAACTCCAGAGGCCTTAAAGGAAAATACTGATTGATTTAATCATGTGAAAATTAAAAGTGTGCATGTGGAGCAAAAGAAACTGTAAAAAAGACAAAGAGAAAAATGCAAGCTGGAAAGATTATGTATAATATAGAGACAGGAAAAGGGTTAGTTTTCATAATCTGTAAATAAGATTTACACATCAATATGAAAAAGATAAACAGGTAAAGAGGAAAAGAGCAAAAGATACCAAGAAAAACAGAAAGATGATTCACCTAGTGAATGTCAAAAATATGAAAACGGAATCCACAAGACTAATTTTTCACCTATCAGATTGGCAAGTATCCAGAGTTGGCAAGGATTAAGGAAAACAGATCTGGTAGTTATCAAAAGGATAATAAGGAAACAGTACAAATTATATACATACATTTGACAAATTAGATGAAATGGTCCAGTTCCTTGGAAAGCACAAACTACCATAATTTTCCCAATATGAAATAGATCATTTGAATAGCCCTATAACTATTAAGGAAATTGAATTAGTAATTTAAAAGATCCCCAAAATGAAACATCCAGGCCCAGCTGGTTTCACTAGAGAATTCTACCAAATGTATAAAGAAGAATTAACACCAATTCTGTACAATCTCATCCAGGAATTAGAGGAGGAATGAGCACTTTCAAACTTATTTTATGAGGCCAGTATTACCCTGATACCAAAAACCAAAGACAGTACAAATAATGAAAACTATAGACCAATATCCCACATGAATATAAACATGAAATTCCTTAACAAAATATTAGCAAAGAGAATGCAGCAATATATAAAAATAATTATAACCCATAACCAAGTGTGGTTTATTCCCAAGCATGCAAGGTTGGTTCAATATTTGAAAATCAATCAATGTAATTCACCATATTAACAGCCAAAAGTAGAAAAATCACATGACCATATCAATTGATGCAGAAAAAGCACCTGATAAAATTCAACACTCATTCCAAATTATAAAAAAAAACAACTTTCAGAAAACTTAGAGGGAAACTTACTGACTTGATAAAGAGCATCTACAAAAATCCAATAGTTAACATCAGACTTAACGGTGAAAGACTGAATGCTTTCCCCCAAGAAAGAGAACAAGGCAGGGTTCTAACAATGCTATGGGAAAATCGGCAAAAGACATGCGGAGACATTTCACTAAAGAGGATATACAGATGGCAAGGAAGCACATGAATAATGTTCAACATCATTAGCCACTAGGGAAATGCAAATTAAGACCTTGAAGAGATATTATTACATACATTAGAACAGATAAAAATAAAAATAGTGACAATACCAAATGCTGGCGATGATGCAGAGCAACTGGATCTCTCATACATTGGTGGTAGAGTGTAAAATGGTACAGACACTCCTGAAAATAGTTTGGTAGTCTCTTTTAAAAAAATACTACACATACACTAATCATACAACTCAGCAATCACACTCCTGGACATTTACCCCAGAGAAATGAAAATTGGCATCCACACAAAAACTTGGATGTGATTGTTCATAGCAGTTTTGTTTGTTTTTGTAATAGCCAAAACTGGATACAACCAAAATGTCCTACCATAGGTGAATGGTTAAACAAACTGTGGTATATCCATACCACAGAATACTACTTGGCAATAAAGAAGAATGGACTATTGATACATAGAACAACGTGGATGGATCTCAAGGGCATTATGCTGAGTGAAAAAAAGCTTATCTCAAAAGATGACATACCAGATGATTCCGTTTATATAACATCCTGGAAACGACAATATTAAAGAGATGGAATACAGATTAGTGGTTGTCAGGGGTTGGGGATGGTGAGAAGAAGGCAAGTGGGGTGACTACAAAGGAGTAGCATGAGGGAGATCTTTGTGGTGATGGAGCAGTTCTGTATCTTGACTGCAGTGGTGCTGATGTGAATCCACATGTGATAAAATGACACAGAAGTACGCACACACATTGCACCAATGTCAATTTCCAGGTTTTGACACTGTGCAATAGTTACATTAGATGTACCCATTGGCGGAAACTGGGTGAAGGGTACACAGAACCTCTCTGTACCATCCTTGCAACTTCCTGTGAATCTGTAATCATTTAAAGTCAAAAGTTTTTAAAAATTACATATGTGGCTCACACTGTGTTTCTGTCAGACAGCACCTCAGTCCTTCATTAGATTTGACCTAAACTCAGTCTTCCCAGATTGAGCCTTGAGCTCCCACTTGGTCCTTTCCAGGCTGCTCCCTTCAGCTTCCTCTTGTCCCTTCCGACCCCTACGTTGCTCCCACACACACACATACATCTGCAGCACTGGCTGGGTCCCTGCTGAAAATGGACTGACTATCAGAACCTCAACCCTGGCCCAAGGCCACCACTTGCCCAACCCTTGGCTTTGCGCTGACTTGCCTGTGCACCAGATACCCTTCCCCCACCCCCAGACATTCATGTGTGCTGATGACAGATTGTTGTCACCAGTGGACCCTCGCATTAAAATACCAAATTGTCCCCCATGGGGCCAGAGCTCTATCTGGATCTGACCCCCCATTCCCATCCCAGCTGGCCCTGGTTGTCTCTAACTCCAAGTGGGGCCAATTCACAGCAGCTGCAACTTGCCTCTCACCCATGACCACCAGAATTATGCCCTTGGGTGTCCTTCCCAGACACTCAGTCTGGGGAGGAGTTTTTCCTCCAACAACGCACAGCTTCATGGAGGAATCTCAAATCTCACCAAGGCTTCTCCCATGAGTTGTCTCTGGGAGCATCATTCTTCCCACTGAGTGGAACTTGTTGATTTTATTCCCCAAGTTACTTCCACGATATTTTTTAGGTGCCGTTAAAGATGGCAGACCCTAGTTTCTCGGTACTATATTGACACAAGCTGTGACTAGCTAATGTACACCGTCAACAAACAATTACAGTTTTATCACCCGCAATATATGGAATTGCAGCTTACTAGGCATTTTCTCTAATCTGATATTTACCACTGCTCTGCGATTTCCCAGGCTTGGTAGATAAATTCTAACATGGAAGATTCCTCAGAGGTGCTAAAGCTGGAGGGAGTGTGAAAGCTTGAACCTCCCCATCTGGATACTTGAATCATCGTCCCCTAGCCCCACCGTCAGCTCTTCCCTCTCCCACTCATTATCCTTGAATGGATTTTAGACAAGCTGACGACCTCCCCACAAGTCAGGAGGAGTTATCACGCTGCATGTTGGAATGAGCAAATAAAACTTGCAGACTTTCCCATCTTTTATCTGAAAAGCCTAAATACCATATTGAAAGGACTGAGGTAGCCTTCAATAGTAGAATCCAGCCTTATTAGAGAAATGGGGTAAAATGACAGCAAGAAAGGCAACAGCCCCCTATTGCTGTTGGTTATCTCCCCATTGCCTCTAAAATGTGCAGAGAGCAGCTTCTGCAAACGGGTGGCCTGGCCACAGGTGTAAGCTACTACTCATCTTCTGCTTTATCAGGCTTATTGTCTTTCCCACTTTCTCAAGAACCTTCTCTTTGCTTCTGCCTCCCGGTCCAGAGTAACCCAAAGTCTTGGAAATGGTCCCTGGTGATGTCCATGACCCCAAACTTCTCACTCTCCCAGTTCAGAATCCGTCAACGGTTTCCCACTGTTCTCAGGATTAAGACAGAATCCTTAATAAGTTCCACAAAGCCTGTATGACTCAGCCCCTGCCAGACTCTCTGCCTTACATCCTGCCTGGCTCTGGCCCCTGCAGTCACCTTTGGTCAAGGGCAGGGGCAGTGGTCAGCGCAGAGTGCAGGCAAGAAGGAGTACATTTCCCGTGGAGAATTTGAACACGATATCAAACAGACTTTAAAAGTCCACTTCTTATCCTCACCATGGGTCCACACTCCAGATAACATCAGTGATAAAATGCTCACCTGCATTTCTCCCCGCCCTCCTCCTTGGTCCACGGCTGGCTGCAGTTCCTTCAATTTGCCACCCCCATCCCCAGGGTCTTTGCACATGCTGTTTCCTTTCTAGAACGCTTTCTCACATCCCCTCCACCTGTTTGCCTAATTAACTCATCATCATTCAAATCTCAACACAAATGTCTCAACGTTATTTTCAGAAAGATACCTTCCTGACCTCCCAGACCAGTCTATCTATTTTGCATTCGCATAGGTCCCTATGGAAGTCCCTGGTTCTCTTCACCTCATCTCTCTAGTTTTCCTTCCAGACACAGGGTGGAACGGCACCTCCCCATCCTTGCTGAGTCAGGCCTGGCCGTGGCGTCGGCCTTGCCAAGGGTATGTGGGCAGCAGCGAAGTGTGCTGCTCTGGGAGGGAGTCTTGAGGAGGCTGTGTATTTTTTGCCCAATTCCCCTTCCCTCCCCTGGCTGCAGTGATCTGGAGTCTCTGTCAGCCGGGCCCCTGAGTGACTCCACGAAGTAGAGAGCCCCTGCAAACCATTTCTGAACATGAACCATGGGCAAGAAATAAACTTTTGGTGAGTTAAGGCATTGAGATTTGAGGGTTGTTTGTTACCACAGTGTTTTAAAATGTAGATTTTATGATTATTCAGGTATGGCAAGGCCAACAGATCAGGAGGCGATTGCGATAAAAAAGACAGTTTGTTACTTGCAGCTCCCAAGAGGAGGGGGCACACCACACCACACAGGGCCACACAGGGAAGCACCAGGGTCAGGGGGTCAGATGGAGCAGGAGGAAATGTGGGCAAGAGCCTTTATTGGGGTTTTCGCAGGGAAGGAGGCAGGTAAGCAGGCTAGGCAGGTTTGGGATTGGCTAGTTTGAATAATTTCAGAGGGCTCCAGGTCTTAGGGATGGCCCTTAGCTGTCTGACTCCTGTCCCCGGGGTGATTAAGGCAAGGAGACAGTGGCTCAACATGTGAGAGCTCAATAAAGGAGATGGCTGGAGTCTGGATTGGGTGGTTTGCATATGAAAGGCTTACACCCAGGAGAGTAGTGTGCTATCTCTTAGAATTAGCTAACCCTGGGAGGAGCTGTCTCTCCTGGGTCAGCAAGGTCCCAAGACCTCAAAGCATCAGAAAATAAAAACATGATTTTTACACACAGCATAACATGACTGATTCTGACTAATATCCTTTTTTTTTCTTCCCTAGCATTCATCACAGTTCCTAATTAGATATTTTGGAGTAAATATTTTTATTATTTCTGTGATTATTTTATTATGGTCTTCCTGATAGACTGAAAACTCTGTGAAAGCAGTGGTTGTGTTTGTTTTGCTCATCTTTGTCTAATTCCTTGCATATTTATTTTTGAATGAGTGAATGAATGAATGGAAGATTATCTGGCATTTCCAGGTGCAGCTACACAGTGTCATAGTTCATCCTGAGGCTTGCAGGACGGACAACAGGAGGGAGGGACATCCAGGCATGGTCTAAGAAACACCAAGTGACTTTGGTAATTCCCTCACATACCCATGACATGAGTGAGATATAAGGAAAAAGAAGAATGTTTTGAACAAATCCTTTTCCTCCCAATCACTCCAGGAAGAAGAGGGCCTTTTAAAGGGGATATCAGTAAGAGGAGACAGAGGGAAGTGCTTGGAGGGTAGAGAGGAAGCAGTGTGCCCAGGTGGGAAGGTAAGATTGCCCAGTGCTGGGACCTGCACCCTCTCTCTTTGTGGAGAGTGGAGAGAGTGGCAGAACCATAGAGGAGAATTGCTCCATGGGGTGCCTGGCGAGGCTGGTCTGTACACAGAAAGTCTCCCATCCCAAGCAGAAGGGCTTGTACTCCCTACCCAAGTCTGGCACTGATGCAACTGAGTTGATGCCACCCGCCTTCGAGTAACACTGAGGCCTTGAGCATATCAGCAGTGGCCAGGGTGGAATGAAGACCAGGGAGCCCTCTGGAAATGTTGGGGTCTGTTTAAGACCTTGTTTGGGGGAACCCCAGCAATGGCTGAAATGGAATTTCTCCCCTTCATGAGTGGGGGCTCACAGTAAAATTTCTTTAAATGCAGTGATACAACACTTATTCTACCCAAGTGAAATGTTTGCAAATTCCTACCCACCAAGATAAAAGCTAGTTTTCTTACTCTAGGGGATAGTACCCATGTTTGAGAACTTCAGGGCTCTAAGTTGACCAACTACCAACTTCCTGGGCTGGGGCCTCTTGGCTTTGAGGAGCCAAGCTTGGGGCAAGGAGACCTTGAAGGAACCCTGTCAGGGGAGCAACAGTTGAAGGAAGTGGGCATGTAAAGTAAAAGAGAATTGGTCAGGACGAGAACTGCTTCCAATCCCTACAGGGCCATGCCTGACACACCAATGTCCTCATGAAATGCTTAGCCATGAACTAGGAGCACAGGGTGGAGGCTCCAGGGAGACCCACCTGGTCCATGTACAGAAGAACTTTGGCAGTCACACCTGTTCAGGGAGGGATGGGCCACCTCTGAAGTTCAATCTGATTTTAACTTCTCAAATATTTATTGAGTGCCAATGGGTCTCTGATACTGAACCACAGAGGTGGGTAGGAACATACCAGGCTTTTGCCATCTGAGCCTCGGGCCAAGCTCACTAGGACACGTCTTTGCTTCCACCAGTCAGAGGACCAACGGGAAAGACCAGAATGAAGGTCTTATCTCAGTGAACTCCAATTTGAAACTTTGGAGTCCGTTAGTACATCGGGGTGACCCCATTACCGGAGTGTGTGTAAATCTTGATCCCGCTAGATAGAGAAACATGGTGGGAGGGAGACCCTGAAGAGTAAGGCTTCGTCCAAACGTCTTCCAGGCACACGGCAGCCTTCTGAAGATGGGGGCACAATGCTGAGTCTTCCCTGCTCGAGGCCTGCTGTGGCTGATGCTCTAGGCCTCAAGTGAAACCAGAGATCCGGTTAGCTTCAAGGGCATCATGACGGGGAATGACAGAGACAGACCGCCCCCTGGGTGGCTGAAAGCTTTGCCCACTACTTGGCCTCCCTTTCTCTATGCCTCAGCTCACTTCTCTTTCCCCTTTGCTCTCTCCCCTCCAGCCATACCGGCCTTTCCACTTCCCTCCAGTGTGCCATGTTTCTTCCCACCCCAAGGCCTTTGCCTGCACTGCCCCAAAGGCTGTGTGCACTGCTCTCCCCCTTAGCCACCCAGGCTGCCCCCACCTTGCCTACTCACCTCCTACCAGCTTCTCAGGTCTCAGTTTGAATGTTACTTCCTCCGGGAAAGAGTTGAGGGATCCCTGATAAATGTTCTCAGAGAACAGAGTACTTCTCCTTTGTCATATCCATTCCAATATTAATGGATTGATTTTCTCATTGATTATTTGTGATGTATCTGTCTTTGCTTCTTGATGGTAAGTTCCCGAAGGGAAGGACTATGTTTAACTTTTTCTCTGCATCACTGGTGCATAGCACATATTAGATGCAATATTGCTAGGAACTGAATGTGCCCCCCAACAACTCATCTGTTGAAACCCTCCCCACCATGATGTGATGGTATCGGGAGGTGGCGCTCTTGGGAGGTAATTAAGATTAGACGAGGTCATGAGCGGGGAGCCCTCATGATGGGATTACGGCCCTTGTAAGAGGCAGGAGAGAGACTGCTTCCTGTCTCTGCTCTCTACCACGTCAGGATACAACAAGAAGCTGGCAGCCTGCAACCTGGAAGATGGCTCTCAGGAGATTCTCACCATGCCAGCACCCTGATCTTCCAGCCTACAGAACTAGGAGAAATAAATCTCTGTTGTTTATAAGCCACCCAGTCTATGGAGTTTTTGTCATAGCAGCCTGAGCTGATTCAGACAAATATAGAACGAAGGAATGAATGAATGAATATTTAACTATTAGAGAGTGGACAGAAAAGCCCTCACTGTTGTCCTCTGACAGGCCAGCTTACAAGGTTGGCCCTTGGCTGGTATCTGAGAATGTGGATTTCAGAAAGGTTCCCCATTCCCAGAACCAATAAGAGCAGCCTAAACTATTTGTGCAAACATTATGGCTTACACAGAACACCTGCTTCCCTCTGGGAGTCTGGAACTTGGTACATGCCAGACAGAGAGTGCCTATATAATCTGCCCCCGGGAAAACTCTGGACACTGAGTCTCCAATGAGCTTCCGTGAGTGGCAACACTTCACGTGTGTGGTCACAGTTCACTGCTGGGGGAATCAAGCATGTTCTGTGTGACTCCACTGGGAGAGAACTCTTGGAAGCTTGTGCCTGGTTTTCCCCAGACTTCACCCCATGCACAGTCTTCCTTTGCTGTTATGCTCTGTATCCTTTCATGGTAATAAGTCATACGCATCAGTGCAACTAGATGCTGAATCCTGTGAGTCCTCCTAGCAAATCATCAAACCTGGGGGTGGTCACAGGAGCAAGTCCTCCTAGCAAATCATCAAACCTGGGGGTGGTCACAGGGACCCCCAACACAGAAGGTGGCAAATTAACCCAACTAGATTCTTCTGGAGAGTACAAATATTAGATTATTTTCCATGGTATATTCTAGGGTGTTCATTGGTTAAACAGAATTGGGAAATGCTGTATTAAACAAAGGTAAGCAAGGATTTTTCAGAAAACAAACAAAATATAAAGTGTTTGTGGGGGCTTGTAATAAGCTAATAGTAAACTCCCAAGGCAGGAATGGGTTATGTAACAGCTCCCCGACCCATTTGATCACAGACCCTTTTACAGCATCATATGGGCTGGCGTTCTATGGAACTCTCTCTGGGAAATGATATGTCCAGAAGACAAGTCACGGAGCTCAGGCCATTGCCACATTGACCATGAGGCTGATGACAATCCCAGTCTCATAAGCTCTGAAACCCACAACTACCAAAAGACTAGAGACATGGTCCTCACACTGTCCCAAGATCTGGAGATCCTTATAATAAATCCCCATTTCTGAGGGTGATCCATGCATGTCTCTTCCTTGCAATCTTAAAGAGCCCAACTAACAGAACTATCCAGGAATAAACAGTAATACAGAAAATTGGGCTTTTATTGAATGGTTCTCATTTAAGTCTCTCAGCACATCAAACAGTGATATTAAAAAAAAAGACATGTCAATTGACCTTGGGAATAAAAGAGTAAATGTAAGCAACATTTGTCACACTGACAGGCTTGGCAAATAGCGTTTTGATTCACCAGCAGCCCTACTCCAGACAGCAGCCACTAGTTAGATACATAAACCATTAAGCTAAAAACAAAACTATCATTACAGGCATCATCTGGTAATTTGCAGGTAATTGATGGACATTAGTTATAATCACACACAGTATACAGACACACACATACACCCCCACAGACACAGGTTCTCTCTGGTAATTCCCATTTGCATTTCATCAAGAGCTTCTAAAACTGGGAAAATTGGGAAAATTGGGCTTTCTGTGTTTTAAGTATATATTTCACAGACCCTTTTATTCTTAGAGCATCCTGTGGGCTGGGGTTCCGTGGAACACTCTCTGGGAAAGGATATGCCCAGAGAAGGTAGGTCATGGAGCTCACGCTACTGCTACATTGGTCATGAGGCCACTGACACTCCTGGTCTCACAAGCCCTGAAACCCATAGTGACCAAAAATCTGTAGAGAGGGCTCTTGTGCTGCCCCAAGAGCTGGGGATCCTTGTAATAGACCCCCATTTCTGAGAGTGACCTGGCATTAGCCAGGTATCTGCTAAAAAACTCCAGCTTAAATCCAAAAGGTCTTCTCTAAAATGTTCCCGTCTATCCAGAAAACATCCACTGGCTCTACAAACCTCTGCTTTCAGCTGCACAAGTACATTTATTCTTTGGAGGCCGGGACACCTGTCCTAAGTACGGTTGGGTGGGAGCAATGCTAGGCCCCCACATCTCCGTACACACTCTCTGGGATGTATGCAGGCTTTAGAAGCAAGGTCTGGAGTCAGAGCAGGCCCACCTGCTGAGGTCTAAAAATAGGGGAGCAGCACTGCGGGTTCAGAATGCAAACCCTCGCGGCACACTCAGTCTGTCAACACCCAGGAGTATTTCCCAAAGAACTGCAGCTTCTAGTTCTGCAGCAGGGAGTCCTGGGTATTCTCTCTCCTTGTGCTCTTTCCCAACCGTTCCCAAAACACAGTCCGTGGAATACTATCCAGTGCAATGTTAGATTTGCCTGAGAAAGTGGGAAAATGATTTTAGGAACTGTTACATAGAAAGTGACACCATAGTTCCCAAACTGTGTGCCATGGTACCCTAGGGTGCTGCAGGGAATTTACAAGGGTACTGAAGGATATTTTAAATGTTCAAGGGAACCGGTGACACTCAATACCTGTTGGACACGCCAAGTATTAGCTCGAGGTAGTTCACAGTGTCAACATGAACCTACGTTCCATTAGATGGCATCCTATCTTTGCAAAGCAGGATGTTTGGTCGTAGGCATGATCCAAAGTTGGTGTCGTGTAAAAATCAATATGGAATAAGATATGAGGGTGGTGGTGTCCAATCTGATTCCAAGGTTTGAGAAGTTGTGCAGAGCCCAACGAGTACACACACTCCATGAGTAAGTAATTGTGGTTATTTAAGGATGAAATAAAAATATGATTTTTTTTCTTTCAATTTGTATTCATTATTTTTTCAAACAGCTACAAAGTTATTAGGGTATAAATACTTACTCAGCTATTTGGACCTAACTACTTAATAAATGGAGCTGAGAGGTATGTCTTTTACCCATGGAGCATCATGGAAAAATTACTGAAACACTTAATGGCACCTTGAACTGAGAAACGTTGGGAACCGCTGCATTAGTGTATTAAAGGCTCTGAGAAGTGCTGCAGCAAGAAAAATAGACAAACACAGTTGAAGCCAGCATGCCCCCCACTTCTCGGTTCAGCACCCCCACGAACAGCCTTCTTTATGACATCAGCTTGGGAAATCTAGGTGGATATTACTCAGGATTTGCTCTCTGTTCTGATAGGTTCAAAAAAGAGACCAGAGGCTGACTTATTCCCATTATTAACATTTAAAAATTATTTCTCATCGATCATTCATTCAACAAATATTAACTGCATGCCCTACTAAATGTCATGTGCTATGCTTGGTTCTGAGGATAGAAATTTATAGGTAATGGACCTGGCCCTCAAGGAGTTCACCCTCAAAAGGAGGCACTGATTACACTGGAAATTAATTTGGCCACTTCTCATCACCTTCATTACTACCACACTGGTTCAGGCCACCTCCGTCTCTTGCCTCAGTTACTGCAATAACCTCCTAAGTGGTCTCCTTACCTCCCCCTTGTCCCCGTACAGACCGTTCACAACACAGCAGCTGGCATGATCAGTTTAAGTCAGAATATGTCACTTCTCTGCTTAGAACCCTTCTAAATGTGTCCCACTTGATTTGGGATAAAGCCAAATTCTTCATAGCGACCGAAAGGCCCGGGCAATCCTCTGCCACCATTACACACTCCCACTCCATTACCTGTCTGTTTGTCACCAACTGGTCTCCCCCTTCTCACTCACTCCAGCCATAATGACCCCTTGCTGTTCCTTGAACACACCTGGGAAGTTTCTGCCTCAGGGCCTTTGCACCTACTGTTCCCTCTGCTTTCCCCAGCTATCCTATCTCTTCTCCCATGTGCATGGTTGCTTCCCTCATCTTCTTCAGGTTTTTGCTCACATATCACCTTTACACTGAGGCCTTTGATGACGACTCTATTTAAAATCGCAACCCTCCTCCTCCACCCACTTCCTGATCTCTCTGTCCTGCATTTTCTCCATAACACTTATCACCATCTGACTTACTATATGTTTGATTAATCCATATTTATTAAGTCCACCTTTCCCCACTAGCATGTGAATTCCCTGAGGGAAAGGATTTTTACCCATCTGGTTGCCTGGTCTATGCTCAGCACGGGAGAACAGTGCCAGGCACACAGTAGTGGCTCAGAACTAAGTTCATTAGCACTGAAGACACAATGATGATGCAACACAGTCAGTGCAGTGATAGAGACGTGCCCAGGGAACTCGACCTCACCAGCCTGAGCTGACATAAAAGGATAAGTTCTTAACCAACCATCCCAAGGGCATGGAGGGCAATGGGAAGACAAGGAGGTCGTTTCAAGTGAAGGCGATGGCATGAGTGGAGGAAAAACAAAACCCAACTTTACTTTTAATTTATGAAATTGTTCTCCACCCAACAACAGGAGAACAAATGGACACAACCAGCTGTTCAGCCTCCACCTGTTTGCCATGACTGCTTAATTACCAGTCTCCCCAAGAGAGGGGATTTTTCTGGAGGCTGCTCAGCCTTCTAGCAGTGGCAGACTTTATTTGCTTCCATGGGATCCTGGAAAACCCTGGCCCAGCTTGGTCTTCCATGACAGAGGCTGAAGCCTCCAGCACCGTGGGTCGGGAGGGTTGGTGGGGTGGAAATGGGGAAGGGGGTTTTGAGGAAGAGGGGCCATCGTGTTCTGGAAGACTGCTGCCTCTGTGTCCACCTTCCCCAAATCAGGCCAGTGACATCCCCTATTTGGAGCTGCTCTCCTTCCGTCAGGGCTGCCCTTACAGTCTGACCCACGTCAAGGGGCTCCACGGAGCAGCTGGGACCTACCTAGGCCCCGAGGCGGCGCTGTTCTGGGACTGGAACTGTCTGAAAGAGCTCTGCATCATCTATTCCTCACGTACCAGGGAGACACAAACAACTGTATCCAAATACCAGTGAGCAGCCAGCGGTGTCTCTCCCTGGAGACTCTCCATCCTGAGGACTTGTGTGCACGTAGCCTCTGACAGCTGCTGAGGCCACCCTGGGATGGGAGCAGGTGAGCCTCTGGGTGAGCAAGGGGGTGGGGAGGCTGTGCCGAGAGAATGGGTGGCGCACCCCCACCTGCTCCTGCACCAGGATGCCCTTCCTATTGGCCACCAGAGCCTGTTCTGAGCATGGTACCTGGGTCCCCACATTAGAGACTGCGCTTTACAGTGTGGCACCGGCAGCACCTGTGCCCAGGTGAATGACAATCGTCATCGTTATCAGCTGCTGCACACCCACCTCCGGCAGGTGACAAATATGAAAGAGGGGAGCTTAGACCCTGCCCTTGTGAACTGGACAGCTGTGCCTCTTGCACACGGCTGGAGGGCAGGGCCAGGCCCAGGCTACACGGGGCACTGTGACCACTGCTCAGGGAACCAGAATGAACAGGAGCCTCCAGAACCATGGCCTTAGGGAGGCACTGTGCAGACTCCCTTCTGAGGAAAAGAGCGACAGGGGCTCTGCCCAGGCTGGGTTCCAGGGCCAGGCTGGGCTGCGGGAACAGGGCAAGCTGGGCCCACAGCTGTGCAGTGTGCGGCACGGCGCCAAAGGCCAGGTCACAGGTGAGCACTGACGGTGGCTGTGAACAGCAGAAGGCCAACCTGAACGATCATATCCAAACAAGTGATATGTGCAGTCAATGGTAAAGAGCCCTTCCCTGTGCGCCCGGCTGGAGACCTGAGAGATGGAGCCACCGGGGCGGTGAGACAGTTTGGTCACCTGGGATCTTTTGCACGGGGTTCCGGGAACCTCTCAGGCTCTATTTCCCAGAGTCTGTCTGAGTCTCTAACTCTGGTCTGGCTTCCAGGACTTTTCAGGGCCACCATATCACACCACTCTCAGGGGTACTATCGTATCATAGTCGACTGCCCTGGATTCAGAGCTGTTGCCTTATCCCTGAATTCTGCCTCTTTGCCTGGAGCCTCAGAACTAGATAATTGCCAGCTTGAATTTGGAACTAGGTTTTACCCCCTGGATGCCATCTTTTCTGTCATCTTTGGTGCCACACTCTGCAAAGCAGAGACCGATCCAGCACCACCCCAAATCCCCAGATCCTGCCCAAGTCTATGGAGAGTGAAATGATAGAAAGGAAGACATGGAAGCCTGGAGACAGCGGTAAGACTTGAGGGACCGGCATGTGAAAGCAATGGAGGTACCACGTTCACAGTGAGGTTCCCATTGATGACGCCTCCTGATGTCGCCCCATCATCACACTCCATCAGTCACTCAGCTGTATTTTCCTCATAACAATGAATGGCTTATTTATGTGTTATCTGTTAGCTGTCTATCTTCCTCTGCTTGAATGTGAGCTCCATTTAGAGCAAGGACTTTGTCCATCTAGATGCCCAATAAAGACGTATGAAATGGAATGAATGAGTGAGGAGTTGGTGGCCTCAGAGAAGCCGGAAAAAGAAAGTGTTTCAAGAAGAATGAGGTCAATGGAAGCAAACACTGTCGAGGGGACTGGTAATGGAGGACCAGAGGGTCAATGGATATGGCAGTTAGAACAGTGGTGACTTTTTCCAGAGCAGTATTGGTGGAGCAGTAACACGGAAACTGGGTTACAATGGGTTAAGCTGTTAATAGGAAGGGAGAAAGTGAAGACAATGCGTCTGGACAGCTTTCTCAAGAAGTGGTGTTGAAGGGAAGAGGGTCAGTAGAAAGCTCCTGTCCAACAAAAGCCTTTTTTTGCCCCCAATCAGAAAATGCTCACTTCTACTTTTCTTTCCTGCCCATCCCTTCCTGTGGCTTCTCGCAGTGCACACAACATTAATCATCTCTCATCACTTTATTTTTTAATAGAATAAGCAAGTCTATGGGCGTTTGTTTCAGTCTGATATTCATTCTCTTGGCAGAAGAATAATTGATACCTTAAGTGACCTCATTAATCAGCAGGGACAATTAGAACAATGCCTGGAGGACAATTTGCCACGTTGCCTGTGTAGGAAGACTGAAAGTTCTCCACAGTTATCTCGGTCGGAAGGGGACACTTCTATGGGTGACTAACTCCTCATTCATCCACCTTCTTGGGTCCCTCCAAGCAAAGCGGAGACAAGAAATATCCGAGGAAGGTTAAAATTTAGTGGCAAGTGTAGGGTCAATATGGGTCCATTTCACTGCTGGGCTCTGCCACCATTGAAGCTCTCTTCCTGTCTTTCTTTCTTGGGGAAAACAGGCCTGCATTGCTCTAGAAATTTCCGAAAAGGCAAATGAAAATAGAACTTTAGTAGATGAACTTAAAACGTAGGGGTCAGCCCCATGGTGTAGTGGTTGAGTTTGGTGTGCTCCGCTTTGATGGCCTGGGTACGTGGGTTTGGATCCCAAGGGCAGACCTACACCACTCATCAGCCATGCTGTGGTGGTGACCCACATATAAAATGGAGGAGGATTGGCACAGATGTTAGTTCAGGGCTAATCTTCCTCAAGCGAAAAAACAGAGGAAGATTGGCAACAGATGTTCTCTCAGGGCAGATCTTCCTCAGCAAAAAAAAAAAACAAACCTGGTGAGAAAGTATGCTGTTTCAAGGCAACCTCTGGTGAATCTTTTGGTCAAGTGGAATGCCCTCTGCAAAGTGCATTATCATCACCTTCATTCTCTTTGGAAAGTTACCAGGTAGAAAAATGCAACAGGTATGGAATATCTGGGTTTCAACAAGGCATTTATAAACGCACAAGAAGAGGGCAGGTGGGCAAGACATCGTCACAATAAGACAGATTCTTTCCTGGCTCAACAACCACGCACAGATGTCAACTGGGAATAGGGCTTTGTGACAGAGCCCATTCCTCAGTCCTGCCCTGTCTACTCTAATGTTTAAATGCATTCCTTATTTTGGAATAATTTGAGATTTATAGGAAACTTGCAAAGATAGTACAGAAGGTTCCTGTACACCTTTCATTCAATTTCTCCTAATGTTAACATCTTCCAAAACCATGGTAACTGGTCAAAATGAAGAGCTGAACACTGGCATTTTACTGTTAACTGAACTATAGCCTTCCTTTGGATTTTACCAGTTTTTCCACAAAGGTCCTTTTTCTGTTCCAAGATCCAATCCAGGATACCATGTTGCCTTTAGCACCAGAATTTTTAATGTCCTGTGTGGGAACACAGATGGCACACTGATCAACTTACGACTGGTATAACAAGAGCCAAATCCAAAAGTCCCCTCAGGCTCCATCTAAAAGACTTGAGTTGAAGAGATAAGAGTAAACGTTTGTCCTTGGGTCCTAGACCCAAACTGTAAAGCAGTTGCCAAACATTCCGGGAGCTCACGGCTGACTCTGACTGTGTGCCCTGGTGCCAAGAAAGCTTACGAGACCTCGAGAAACCTTCCCAGGACTAGAGTGTCCATAGGGAGAGGGCGATGATGCTGGTCTATCCATGTGGGTTTGTTTACCTCCTAACAGCTTTTATGGTTCTAAATCATTTTTAAAAATAAGATTCTTTCAGAAACTCAAGAAAGGCTAGAGAAGAACATAACGAGCACCTGCGTGTTCAACACCCACTAGGAAATGAAGCATTGCAAATGCAGTTGGAGCCCCTAGGGAGCTCTCCCTCCCTGGGCACGGTGGCGAGACTCTTCATAATTCAGCCTCTGCCTTTTCTCCCATCAGTCATCGGCCCCCACCCCAAACAGCAATAACAATAAACAAATAAGCAAGAAGCCAATTCACCCCCAACTCTCCAGCCATACAGATTCCTCGAATATCGCCATGGTGCACACACTCTGGCCCCTTTGTACCCACTGCTCCCCCTGCCTGGACTCGTCCCGCCCCATCCATGCCCTGCCATCTTCCAATTCCAAGTCCTTCTTTAAGACTTTGTTCGAGTGGCACCTCCTTAGTAGTGCCTGCCATGATTCCTGCAGGTGCTCTGCCTCCAAACTCTCCTTGCTCTGGACACATCTCTCCAAACTGTACGGACCTGTCTATTTCCTTTATGTTTCTGCCTCGACACCTCAAGCTCCCCAGGGTCAGGGCCCACGTCTGGTTCATCTGTAGAGTCCCGAGGTCCAAGCAGAAGGCCTGGAAAGAAGAAGTGCTTTGGGAATGTTTGAAAGCCTGCAGTTCAGCGTGATGATTAAGAAAATAGTCTCTAAAGCTAGTAGTGCTTGGGTTTACATCCCACCTCTGCTACTTACCGTCTGTGTGACCATGGTCAGGTTCCCTACCTCTCTGTGCCTCTTTTACCCCTTTGTCCCATGGGGGATTAATAATGGTATCTCTCGCTCATAGAGTGTTGAGATGATTCAGGGAGTGATTACAGGTAAAATGTTTAGAATGGTGCTTCGCCCATAGTAAGAACTCAGTAGCTATTATTATAATTATTTCTATCCAAGTGTTCAGCACCTGGTAGCTACAGTCACCTGGGTCAGTTTTCCACAAAAGGAGGACCTGGGTTAAGGATTTGGGTACAAGTAAGTTTATTTGTGAATTGATCCCAGAAAGCACAGCGAGGTAGAAGGAAGTGAGACAGAAGAGGGAAAGCAACCCACACAGGGGTCCTAGCCACATAGGTGCCATTAGGAGTGAAAAGAGCTGGATCCCACTGGGGGACACTGGGAGCAGGTGTAGAGCATGCAGCTCGGTTATCCTATTGGCGGAAGAAAAGGCTGGGTATTTATCCACCAACTGCCTTCCTTTGTTGGTCATTGGTTGCTCCTGGGGAAATTAGCTCCAACCAATGAGCTATGGTTGGGGCATCTATGGGTCTGCTGGGTCTCCCCTCCACTCCCATTTGTTACTTGAGCACATGATCTGGGTGGAGAGTGGGGGGCAATCACCGAACAGGACTTCTGACTGTGCCCTTAGCTGCCTGGCTTCCTGCTCTCCTCAAGTCCCTTGAGAGCTGCTGGCCCCCTGCCCCGTCTCTCTCCTTGACTCCATCCCGATCACAGCTTCCAGGGGCTGGCACCGCAGACATGCAACAGCACTGAAAACTGATTGGGGTAACTGGCCAGCAGGCCACGCCATCCTCAGTGCCAGGCTGATGGCTGGCCAAAAGCTTCCCTTCTCCGTCTCCTAGACCCCTCAACCTGAGCCTCCCTCGCCAGTCCCATTCTGACATTTTTTTCTGCAGCTTTAGTAGCCGGTGGCTCCTGGCAGGAGCGATGCCCTGGCATGCTGGCAGGACCCATAGCAACACATACAGCCCATTAAAGTGATTTGTGGCCGGGTCCCCGCCCCCTCCCAGCAGGCGGCTCAGAGGCTGGGCCAGAGAGAGGTGGGCGGAAAGAGGATCCAGCTGCCCACTCTTGCCCTCCGCCCCTCCAGCCCCTCCAGCCCCTCCACCTCCTCCTCTGGCTACCAGCTTCTCATTACTCCCACAACCCCCTCAGCTGGTTTGTCCCTGGTGTCTGGTAATTAGGCTGTGTTTATTAAGCCATGGGCTCTGGCTCTGCTCACCTGATCTCTGCTTACTGTAGATTTTCCTGCGAGGACTGCAGAGATAGTAAAAACAACAAACCACCTTGTCTCTCTGGCTTATTTACTAACTTGGCCATAAATAATCAGGGCGATTTGCATACTACTACTTGGCTTTTTATAGCACCACACAACTGAGTGCTGGCAGGCAGGCTGGGAGCTGGGGCAGGGAGGTGAGCAGAGCTCTCGGCTGGAGGTGACACTGGCCAGAGGGGCTTCTGACTTCTTCTTTTAACCCAGAGTGTCTGGCAGGCTTGGCTTCTTTGGCCTGAAAGCAGAGAGGCAACTAGGGAAGGGAGGAGGGGAAGCCAGGCATAGCCATCTGGTCGGGGGCAGAGGTGGGCACAGCTGTAGTGGGAGGTGATAATTCCAGGATGTCCCTTTGCAAAATATGGCCTGTGTTTGGGGAGAGCAGAAAGACCCGCCTCCACAGGGTCCTGCATCCCATAGGAGCTGGTCCAAGCGGAGCACTCGCACACTTGAATCAGTAAGTGGCAGAGCCACTTACTCTCTGTGTGACCCTAGGCAGGTCACTTGCCCTCTCTGATCCTCATTTCCTTATCTGTGAAATGGAGAGAATGGTAGTACCTACCACAGAAGACCTTTGTGATGATTCAGCAAGTTAATATAGGGAAGGTGCTTAGCATGAGGCCAGCATAGTGTCAGGGATTGACTTGATGATGATGATGATGATGATGATATAAAAACAAATCCTCGGGGCCGGCCCGGTGGCGCAAGCGGTTAAGTGCGCGCGCTCCGCTGCGGCGGCCCGGGGTTCGCTGGTTCGGATCCCGGGCGCGCACGGACGCACTGCTTGGTAAGCCATGCTGTGGCGGCATCCCATATAAAGTGGAGGAAGATAGGCACCGATGTTAGCCCAGGGCCGTCTTCCTCAGCAAAAAAGGAGGAGGATTGGCGGATGTTAGCTCAGGGCTGATCTCCTCACAAAAAAAAAAAAAAAAACAAATCCTCTACATTCCTGTAGCTAGCAAAATTTATGAAATTTATGAAGAAAAATAAACCAAAACCCACTCTAAGGAAAGAGAAGGAGTTACCTGTCAGGCCACAGTCTGCAAGGCTGAGGGATCAGAATGGAGACATGAGAAGGACCCGCAGCGGCAGAGGGACAAGGAGCAGGTCCGGTTCAGAGCTAGAACTGCCGCCTACGCCTGCCATCTGGGGGTGGGCAGGTATCAGAGTGGGTGTCAGCCCTGAAGGTCCACACATGTCTGCAGGGTCGCCCCATCCTGTTCCCAACACACACACCTGGCCTTCGGCCCCGCTCATCCTGCCTTACAAAGCTCTGGTCAGCCCCCTCCCCAAGAAGACTGGACCCTGCTCCCCACACCCCCCAGCCCTGAACTGCATTCTTACTTCACCCTCTGCCAGACATGAAGCATTTTTACAAGCCAGAAGCCTTGGATGCTACATTCCTAGATCCCAACTTGCTTTCAACCAGGGGACCCCAGCCTGAACCAGCTTTAGGATCCTCTGCCCCTCGGGCACTGGTCAGTGAAAATCCCAGGCAATGAAACCCAGCCCTGGCCCCCCCCTGCTTCCACCCTGCCCCATATTTGAGGTCCCTACAAATTTGGAGACTGAGCTCCTTGCTATGTCCCAGGGGGTCGAAGCATGAAGAGTCATGGTAGGACATGAAGAAATGAGCAATGACCACAGCAATGTGCCAGACCAGACCCTGCTTGAGTCAGCGGGCTTAAGTACTCAGTGACATTGTGACCATAAGGTGGCCACTATGTGTGAAAAAGGACGGAGCAATCACTATCACCAGGAGTCAAGGCGCTTCCATGACCAGCAATGGCCCCCCCAACGGCCGGGATGGGCAAGTAGGGGCCTCCTTCAGTGCCTAGAAAAGGCCACCCATTCCTGGCTCAGGGCCGTTTGCCCAGTGTGCCCCTGCCTGGCACCCTCTCCCCTCTGCTCTGCTCCCTACCTTCCCTGGGGTCCTCTGTGAATCTCACGCCAGTCCCCTGGCAGTCTGTCTTCTAGTACCCTATTTACGTCCATCAGAAAGCTTACTGAAAGCTGTAATCACTTTGTTTTGTTTGTTTCGTTGTTTACTTTTTAATCTCTCCTACCAGAGGCTAAATTCGGGAGAGACGGAAATTTATGTGCTTCATTCCCCCGCTGTTTTCCCAACGCCTTGTTCACCCCTGCAGGGTGACCACATGTCCCAGTGTAATTAACACATCATACAGTCGCCCTCAGTGCCTGGCCCCGATGGATGCTCAGTGACTATCTGGGGAATGAATGAATGAGTGAACACAGGCAGTGGGAGCTGCTGTTGTGGCTCTGCAGCACCACGGGCCTGGCCAGTGTCTCTTGCTTTCCTAATCCTCCTGCCCCAGATCCCTGTGGTCTGAAGCCCCATCAGCCACCACCCTTGGGTGGAGAGAGTCCTTTGGACTCTCATCTGGCTGGTCCCATCTCATCTGTGTTAGCTCAAACGCCCACCCCTCCGTCCCCCTGCCATGCTGGACCATCGAGTCCTCTTCACAGGGCCACCTCTGGGCTGCCAGAAGCCACAGGCAAGGCTGGAATGGACACCTGAGAGCACAGCACATCGGGGAGATGGAGAAGAGAGGGAGAGAAGAAAGGCAGGAAAGGGGACCAGGACAGGAAGGCCCAACAGAGGTGATGCCTCAGAGGGCAAGGAGGGTGAGCTAAGAAAAGGCCCTTGGGTCAGTGCATGAACATCCTGCGAGGAGGATCTGCTGGGGGGCTGGGGGGTGCTCAGAAACAAGACTTCAGGAAATGATGCAGATATCGACAGACAGCAGAGATTTTCTAGAGAGCCGTTTAGAAGTGGAGGGAAGAGAGTGTGGGCAGTTGAGAAGGCGGGGCAGGTAGGTGTGCAAGAGAGGGGTTTTTTAATTTGCTTTTGAAGAATGATAATAACCAGCCCACGTGGAGGCTGAAGTGCAGGAGCAGGAAGAGGGCTAGTGAGAACAGTGGGGGAAAGGTCCAAGTGGGAATGGACCTGAAAGCCAGGGAGAAGGGGGGCCTCAAAGGAAGAGGGACGGATGGAAACCTGGCAGGTCTCTGAGGCAGAAGAGGCCTCTACGGAGACCTCGGTAAAAAGGCAAGTGAGTCCTTCTGCTGAGTGTAGGACCACATAATGCCCCATGCAAAATGGAAATGCAGGCTCCTTGTTGGAAAATTATTAGGAATTTCAAGAAGGTGACAGCAGAACATTAAACCACCTGTGGGCCCTTTCCCAGCACAGGACTCCGTGTGACTGCTCAGGTCGCCCACCCAGGAGGTGGGCCCTGGCTGTGCACAAAATGAGAAGAGTGGATGATGTCAGGAGACCAGGGGAGGTTTGGAGAGGCCAGCAAAGGCATGAGATCCTGGATGCAGGATGGAGGAAACCGGGGCAGTCTAGACTACGGGGAGGACCAAGGTAGCCAGTGCAAGGCTCCGAATGGGGCTGCCCAGCACACACCTGCAGCTCCCAGGACCCTGAAGTCAGATGGTTGGAGTTATCCAGGAACTGGATCAAAGCCTTTCCTCTCCAGCCCACCTGGACCAGTCCCACACCACTGCCCTGATCAAGGCTTACTACGGCTCTCCAGAAACTCCAGGAAAACACACTTCCTCCATGAGCCGGCCTTACACCTGCCTTTCCAACCAACTGTCCATCCTCAACGTGGTTGGCAGACTGAGAGCTTGTTTCACATAAGCTCTGAACTTCACTTCTCAAGATCCCCCCAAACATGCCCGAGATGGCCCCTCCTCCCAGCATCGCTCACACTGGACCCCTCCCTGGAATACCCTCCCTTGTCCCTTCCTTCCAGCTAAATCTGATTAATTCTTTGAAGCCCAGCTTGGGTCCTTCCAGGAAGTCTTCACAGATATGACACAGCCTTGTGACAACTCTCAGGCCATCAGTGGTCTTGTGTCCCTTTCCAGCCTGCGAGCACTCAAGGGCAATCGGGGGTGGGGACAGAGGTAGGACGCTCCAGTCCTCATCCCTGTCTGCCCCTGCAACACTGAGCACCGTAGAGGCTCATGCAGGTTTTCATGGTGATAGGATGAAGGGTGGGGGGGACCCCAGAAAGGCTGGCTTCCTCCCATTGATCTAGGACAAATTAAGTGGGGAAAAAAATGAAAGCAGTTATAAAACAGAATACACAGTATGATCCACTTTTGGTAAACTCAATGCATAAGTGTGTGTGGGGGGGTGTCATCAGGGGTTCTTTTGGGGTGGCAACATTACAGTGGATTTTTAAAAATTCTCCTTTGTAATAGCCTGCATTTTCCAAGTTTTCTGTAATTAGAATATCTTTATATAAGGAAAACATAGTATCAAAGGAAGGGAAGGAGAAGGACCAGGAGGCCGAGGATGGGGAGGCAGAGGTGCAGCCTGGAGGGAGTTCTGAAAGGTGGCGCCTCTCCCCTGCACCCCGGTGTGCCCCGCCCCAGGCGTCCTGGAATTCCTTCTCACCTGAAGCCAGGCTGCTCAGCTCCCTGGCAACAAATGTAGGATTTGTGCAAGTCATGGGGCTCCCTGTTCTATTTTTTCCCTCTCTCTTCCACTTTGTATTTTGTAAGAATCTAATTTTGAACTCTCCAGATGCCATATTTTTGATCTTTCCAATTGACTCTTTGTTGAAATGGAGTAACGGAAGTGCCATGTATCTTGTTAACGGAACAGGATAAAAAGGTCATGAAGGCGTGGAAAGCAGTCACTGTTCAGTGCCCCCCTCAGCCGGGTCTCACCTTTGTGCCCGTCCCCCCTCTGCCACCCTGCTTCTGCCACGGAGCTGAGATGCACAAAGGCCCCACTCACCTGCACCCCCAGGGGCCAGAAAAGCCGGCTCTTTGCTGCAATTGGAGGCAGCTAATTGCACAAGAGGTGGTAACAGGTAGGTAAGGAAGAGACCTTGGGACAAAAGGGAAGGTCACATTTCCTGACCCCTACTGCAGGGGTCCTCAACCCGGGGCAATTCTGCCCCCTCTAGGGACATTTGGCAATGTCCGAACACAGTTTTTAGTTTCTGTAATGGGGGAAGGGGTGCTACTGGCGGGCGAGGGATGCTGCTAAATATCCTACAACGTGGAGGACAGTCCCTCACAGCGGAGAACAACCCAGCTCCAAACGTCATAGTGCCGGGGTGAGAAAGCCTGCCCCACAGCGTGCTGGCTCCGCGCAAGCCACTTCACGTGCATCTTCTCATTCTAGCAGCAAGGCGGCCTCCCACTGCAACCCATCCGTGGGTTGAAGCACGTCCCGGTTTCTCCTCGGCACTGAGGGCCCGCTCGGGGCTTCTGCGCCATCTCATTGTTCAGAGTGGGGCTCAGGGGCCCAACTGCCCAAATTCAAATCCCAGCACCACTGCTCACGAGTCACGTAATCTCCCTGTACCTCAGCTCCATCACCTGTGAAATGGGGATGACGACTGCACAGGGTTGTTGTGAGACTTAAAAGAGTGAATCCACGTAGAGAGCTTAGAGCAGTGCCTGGGCCGGAGTAAGTGCTCGATAAATGGGAGGCATTAATACTACCCAGAGGAGTGAAGCGGATGGCTGGGCGCCGCAACTCACCATAACCGCAGCGCATCCCCACCACACACCAACACACTCACCTCAGCTCTGGCTCCCCCAGACCTCTCTGAGGCTGACAACCTGCTACTGTTATTGCCATCCATGTGCACAGCCCAAGAGGTCAGACGTATTATCCCCATTTTCCCAGTGAGGAGATTCTTGGCTCCACTGGGTGAGGGGATTTTCTTGAAGCCCCTCCATATCCGGATATGGGATCTGGGTATGGGATCCCCACAGCAGGGCAACAGGAGGAGACAAGACCCCACTGTGGGGAATTTGCTGGCCTCCCCTCCAACAAGGAGTCAAGCAGGACAGATGGTGCTCTTGGGACCCCCAACTCCTGACCTTGGTGAATCTGAAATCAGCCAGAGCATCTTCTACCACGGCCTTTGACCTCGCCAGGGCCCGGGAGCTGGCAATAGCCCAGGACAGGACCCAGCAAGCACCCACCAGGCCCTCTGAGATTCTGCACTGGCATTTTGAGGCAGCAAATTTGGACCCAGCCTAAAAATAAACATGCCTTCAGCTATTTTTATTACCAAGGAATACATGTCGTTGGCATCTATCAGGGATGTCTGGGGCACACACGCCTGGTAGCAAAAGAGTGGCCTGTACACTCTGACACTGTCACTTTAATGTGGATGCTTTAAAACAGCCAAGCCAGGAAGTCCTGCTGGGGCCGCGTTTCAGGATATACGTTTCAGCTGGCTGTGCTGAAGACCGAGGACAGGGAAGATGGTGGAGAGGGTGGGGGCAGGGGTTGGGGGGGGTAGGAGCATGAGCATGAGAACAGAGCATGAGGACCCATCCCAGAGGGCGGGGCAGCCCAGCAAGAGAGGACAGCCAGGGTGGCCTCCAAATCTCTGGTCTGGACCTGGCTCCACTGTGGCCTCTCCTGCTTGATGGCCCCGACCCCACCTTGCTTCTGCTGGTCTTTGAGGCCCTGTTCTCTGACCCCACAACTGACAGTCCCTGGAGAAGCAAAGCAATAAAATTGGCTGCAGAAACCAATGTCCAAACCCTGCTCTGCAAGAGGACGCTCCCCGAAACCCTCCCCTTTCTCATGGGCCTTCCTCTCCCCCTCCCTCCCTCCTTCATGAGATTCTCTTTCCTCTGCCAGTGTCTTCTAGATTTCCTAGAACAAACCTTCCTCCTCTCTCTCATGCCCAGGTCTGCCTTCTGGTTCCCCATCCTTCCTTCTCTTCCTCCCGCTCTCTTCCTGCTCCCACAGAGGAGGCGAACTCTGCTGGATGTGCACAGAACCCATGATGCCAAACAGCACATTCCTCAGGCCTGGACCAGGTCAAAATCTCCAAGAAGCACCCATTATAAACCATCCCCAAATCTCCATTTCTCTCCTTCGGGTCTAGGTCGGCCTGAGAACAACGGCACTCGGCCCTCTGCAGGGCACTGGCAGAGTGTGCAGGGTGCTGGCTTTGGGGTCAGCAGACCTGAGATTAAGCCCATCTCTGGGGCTCACCAGCTGCGTGAGCCTGGGACAGTGATCCGACCCTCTAAACCTCAGTTTTCTTATCTGCATAGTGGGAGCAATAATTCCTCCTGGAATTGTTGTGAGGAGTAAACGAGGTAATTCACAGAAGGCCTTTAGCACTGTGCCCAGAACATAGTGAACGGTCAACAAAGTGTCAATTTCTGTTATTATTACTGCCGTCCATGTGCACAGCCTCTGAAGCAGGAGTTCTGAATCCGGGGCTCAAACATGGGTCCCATGGAGTTTACGGAGTTTATCGAAATTAAATGCACAATGTTAAATGATTGTGTGTATGTTTGTGGGGTGGAGTCCGTGGCTATCATCAGAAGTTCAGCGGGGTCCATACCCCCACCCTGCCAAAGTGAGGAACCTGGGACAATATCGCATGGTGGTTAAGACTCAGAGCTCTGAGGTCTGACCACGGGGGTCCAAATCCCAGCTCTGCCGCTTACTGGCTATGTGACCTTGTAGAGTCACTTCGCTACTCCTCACTTCCGTTTCCATCCATAGTAGGGGGACAATGACAATACCTGCCTCCAGTGGCTGCTGAGAGTGCTAAATGACATATCGCATCTCAAGCTTAGAAGAATGCCAGGCACATACACATGATATATATGTGTGTGTGTGTTTCATGCAAAATCACACATACATAAATAATTGTATGTATTAATTTTTATTGTCAGGAACTGCTGTCCCAGAGCCTGCTTTTGACTTGCTTCACTCTCCTCCTTGCTTACTCCCTCTTGCTTCTCACTCTCTGCCCTGGAATTGCCTCTCCCTGAGCATTCCCTGCTCTTCAGCATCATGAAACACTGTCTAAGTCGGCAGAGGGAAGGGGCAGAGGATGGAAAGGAGGGGGAGGAAACCAAGTGTGGGGTTCAGCAGCCAGCCTGGTGGAGGGGGGCGGGCAGTGAAGCTGGAGGTTCAAGGGCTGGGGAATGGCAGGGCCCTGGGGACCGTGTCTGATGTGGAATCAGGAGCAGAGTCCAACTCCTGGGAGAAGTGGGCTAGCGAGAGTCAAGGGGAGTCCAGGCCTGGCCTAAGGTGCCAGGGCTCAGGGCCGGCTGGGGCCCAGCAGGGCATGGACCAGCCAGGGGGCCAGACACACCGCAGCCCAGCAGGCACCTGAGCGTCCGGGGTGCCCATATCCTGGGCCCAGGATGCTAAGCCCTGAGTCACCCTCTGGTAAGAATGGGGCCTCTCCACAGTCAGGCTAGGACAGGATAGGCTTAGGGTCTGGGGAATAGCATTGTCTACAGCTGAGCAGGAATGCGGACAGTGGAGAGGGACACTGAATAATCAAATTAGAAACATCACAAATTCCTGGAAATGAGGCTGAAATGACTCTGCTCTGAGGGGCCTGGCCATCAATGGTATTGGCAGGCCCGTTAAGTTCATGTAGATGCAAGGAGAAAGTCGTGCTGGCGCCCTCAGCCATCAGGGAAGGCACATTCCAGGATGAACAGGCTCACCCCCACCAGACCCATAGTGGGCAGCCAAAAGGCTGGCATTAGGGGATGTACTCAGAAACAATCCTGCTCCCTCACACATGATTTCTTTCAATGACTCCCAGCCCTCGGTAGTGATTAGAGGGAAAAAGACTGAGAAATATATGTTTACCCAAATTCTACGCTTGATCGGAATGAAACACACATCATTAGCCATAAAAGTAGGATTAAGACAACAGAGCATTATTTGCAAATGATCAACAGTCATGGGCACAGATATAAACATGTGCACAAGACGTAAATCTGAGCAATGAATGCCTACTTCTATTGCAACTAAAACACATTTCTTAAGTCCTGCCTGGATACCTTCATGCCTGAGTCTTCATTTTCACTTGATTCCTTGCCATTTAACGGATTCTATAAAGGGTGGACCAAGGACTTGTACATAAGCAAACAATATTCTGCCATGCTAGGCAGCCAGGGCCCCAGGAGCTGTCAGGCAGGGCTTCAGAGATCAACTTGAGTAGGCCATGAATTGGCAGCACCGGGTCACCTGGAAGCTCACTGGGAACTGCAGAAGCTTGGGCCTCACCCCAGACCTGTGGAATCTGAATCAGCCCTTTCACAAAATCCCCTGGTGACTTGCATGCACATTAAAGTTTGCCAAGCACCCATGCAGACCACTGTTTGTCAATCTTTTAAAACCCCGGGACCTCTTCTGATCCACATAAAATGATCGGTTCCTTCTTAATGTGATTTAAAATTTCAAAATAAAGTGAATACAAACAATTCAAAGCAATGGTTGTTCTGAAGATGCTTTTTATACTACGTATACCTCTGGCTTCAGGCTTTGTACTAGCACTTGAACTCAGCCTCACAACATAGAATATTTAACGCAATGCTACTCCCCCCCACTCCAGGGGTAGGGGGAGAGGCATTCCCCCTGAGCGCTGCCATCTGATGCCAGTCTTTGTGTCCTTTCCCCAGGCCTTTGACAGCAGCCATCATTTCCCCAAGAATCTCCTTTCTCCAAGTAAACACCTCAAAGTCCTTCACCTTCCATCTTGCAACATAAACTAAATCCCTCTTCATCCTGGTCATCCTTCTGTGGACTCACTTCAGTTTGTCAACGTCCTTCTTTGGGTAAGGGTGGCGAGTAATACATTTAAGATTTTTCCTTTTCCTTTACATTTAACTTTGTATTAATTGAAAATGCATTCTTATTGTAAAAATAACAATCATGGTACAAAATTTTTTTAAATAGAGATTATAAGATCATTTATAATCAAGCCATCCTAATATCCACATTACTAGCATGCTGCTATATTTCCCTCCAGTCTTTTTTACCTGTAAAAAATTCTTACATAGTGATTTACATAATGCACAGGCCATTCTGTGACCTGCTTTGCTTTTTTTGACTCAAACATTTTTCTACGCTACAACAGTCTTGGCCATCATCCTTAGCATCCTCCTCTAGTATATAACTGAGAAGTAAACTTGGTCTCCTGGTGTGATTTGACCAGTTCAGAAGAACCGAGAACAGTTTCTCCCACCAATGCTTTCAAATGGCAGCCCCACCACACTCTTCATATACTGTGTCCCATGGGGACCAAGTCCCCTCAGAGTTTCATGAATGAAGCTACCTCTTCCACCCTGTACTGGTGTCACTTACTTTTGGGGAGACCTACATGCAGAGGGTGTTCATTCATTTATTCATCCACTGGACAAAGATTTGTTGAGCCCTGCCATGTACCAAGCAGTGCACCAGCAGCTATTTTGTAATGGTGAGTAAGACAGCTCTGATCCCATGAGCTCATGGAGCTTTCATGGTGGCAGTGACCTCAGTGAGGCAACAGAGCACGGGAAGGGGAAGGGACAGACATTCAGTGAGAGCCCATCGCAGGCCGAGCACTAGACATACATCTATCAGCTCATCGGCTCCTCTCAATAGCTCTCCCTCTTTGCAGATGAGGAAGAGAAAGGTACCTGCCCAAGGTCACATGTCTAGGATTCAAACCCAGGACCGCCAGACTTCAAAACTCCTTCTCGGTTCCCTACATTCAGTCAGCTTATGAGAGGCTGTCTTTCTCTCCTGACCCTCCACGGGCTCTAGCAATTTAAAAAGGCCATTATGAGACACTCCCAACAATGTATTTCAATTATTTCACAAAAGAAAGATAAAAATAACAGAATACCTCCTGGTCTCGGGGGCGTGATTACATTTGGAAAAGGAGGGAGAAGGGAACTTTTCTACAGAAAAACACCAGCCGGGAGCACAATTTAGACAAAAGTGTAATTTAGACACCTTAGTTATCATTTGACCAGCTAACAAACATTTGTGCAATTTAAACCTTTTCAGAATCCACTCTGACAGCCAACTATCCAAGAGTTGACTCAGTGTGCTTCTTATCGCCACCAGACTTTGAAAACTCCACCTCCCCCTTCATAATTACTCCAGGCAATCAGCACCAACTGATCAATCAAACAAAGAAAATTGCAGGTTTGAAGCTTTAATTAAATCTATCCGGCACTATCTAATTAAAGAAAATCTTTACTCTTCTACATACTCCAAAATAGAAGGAACCCACTCCTTCGGGGGCTTCTACAAATAATTTGCCATGTTGAGGTCTTCATCTAGCTTACTTCGGAGGAAGAGCACAGCAGAGAGAAGACAGTTAGCCCATTCTCCTCTCTTTTTTGCCCAAGTTCAGGTAAATTCCAATATGGGGGGCAGCCTGTGGGAGAGGAATCATATCTCTAGAGGTTTCCTCTCATCCATCAGTGCCCTTTAGGATGGATGGCTCTGTGTCCAGGCTGCCTTTCTCCCGTCCCTTGTTGGACCAGCAGTCCATATGGCTGGAGGGCACTGACTCAGAACAGATGTAAAACACTGAGAACTTGGCCACCTCTTATTAGCACTGTGCTCATTCACCATACTGAACCTCAGCTTTCTCCTCTGCAAAATGGGACCAAAAAAGACACTTATTGGATTATTGAGAGAAGTAAATAGTGTGTCTGGGAAGCTTAAACAATCAAACAGAACTGGGAGGAGCAATACTAGGCACTTAAAGGGTAGAGCTTTGCAGCTGGTGGATATTTCCAAACCTGTCTTGGTTGGCAAGACTTCTTGTCCTCATTCCTCCACCTACCAAGAGCCTTGACAGCTTTCTAGCTTTCTGAATTTATCTATGGGCAGTGATGAATTCCTGATATGACTGAAATATAGCTGGACTGTTGGAACCGGGATTCTGTCACCTTTCCCCTTTGCTGTGTAGGGTTTACATAAATCTAAAACATGTGGCTGCAGGATTTGGAGAAGAGAGAGGTCGGATGTGCCTCTACCAATTGGGCAGGGCATCACGAAGCCCCCAGATCACTAGTTGAGAGTGCTTTGGAACAAAATAACCAAATTGTGAAGGTGGAGCCAAAGGTGTAGACTTTCTTCCTTGATAAGGCTGCTTGATAAGGCCGCCACTGTTTATTAAGGGATGAGAGTGGCAATGGTCATGAGGAGGACAGAGTCAGGAGGATACGGTGAAAGCCCTTGCCAGGTGCAGAGAAGCTCACTGATATAAACCTCGTGAAAACATATTCTCCTTTGGGCACGATTGAAGACACTGCACTGCCAGCCTCCAAGATGCTCAAGGGCATCATGAGGTCAGAAATTGCTTCTATGACTTCACCAGCCAGACCTGTCTACACTGTCTTCACTGTCTTCATCATGTTACTCTGGGAACCCGGTCCGTGCAGCTCCTGGGGGACAGGTGCCATAAGGTGTGCCTGAGCGTCTATCATGTCACCTGGAGTTACCAATGAATATGCTTCCTCTCTCTTAAATTCCCTTAATAAAACGTGCTTGGCCCTGAGAAAGGAAACACATGTAAGACACACAACCCAACACAATGGGTGCCCTGGAGCCACCTGAAGATAGGTGGAGACACCAAACTCACCTTGTTTCAGGTTTTTACTCAAAAGTCACCATCTTAGTGACAGCTTCCTTGGCCACCCTATTAAAATCTCAGCCCTTACGCTTCATACCCCTTCCCTGATGTGTATTTTCTTTTCAGGGCTTATCTAAGTAGTTTTCAAAATGAGTGGAATCTGAAAGACCAAAGATAAAAGGAACTGCACATAAGAACTGTACTCTAATGGATAAAGTTGTTTCCCATGGGGGTATGGCTTAACAATTCTGATACCGCTATACATATATCCTGGTATTGAACAATTCAGTAAATGGATGGCAGATGGTGGGAGCCAGGTTTCTCACTGTTGGAGTGGAAGGTTCCAGATAAGCAAGGGGAGGAGGATAGAACGATCCATGTGTGAATGGCTTAGAGTTGGAGACTTCAGTATATACAGAGGGATACATATAAAAATATTTATAGATATGTGTATATATGTGCACTAGTATACACACACATATTTCCTTGCTCTGTCAGCTGAGAGGGCCTAGAAGCAATGATATTCCAATAGTAATGAGTATACACAGCACCAGATCTTGGTTTCTAACACCATTTTCCAATTAAAGGAATCAAAGCTCATTTTTCCAAAGAGCTTTGGTGAAACAACAGCAGTAACAAGAACAACATCAATAATAAAAACTGACAATGATGGAGAAATGTCAAAGGAAACAGAAGCCAACTGAAAGAGTTCCCAATGGCCAAAGCTGGAACAATTTGAGCAACAAAATAAATAAACTAGTATTGGATTATAACCCAAAGTATAAAACAAATGTCCATGAATCCATATTGATATAAATAAATTAAAAATGGGGGAAAATAGACAGATATCTCCTGCCGAAGAATTCCAAGTAATTTATATAGATACTCTGCCCTCAGGATGAAGCATAACTCTCCACTCTGCAGGTATGGGCTGCACATAGTGACTTCCTTCCAAAGAGGATAGTATGGAGGGGGGATAACTTTACAATGGAGGAGCCTAACATGTACGACCTCAGCCAGGTGATCAAGGTCAACATCAACAGGGATAAGTCATGGTGATAGTGAGTATCCTTGATACGATGTGATGAAAACGTGGTCTTCCTTCCAAAAACACATTACTCCAGTCCAGTTATGAGGAAAAACATCAGAAAAATCCCAACTGCTGAAGGACATTCTACAAAACACCTGACCAGTACTCCTCAAAACTGTCAGTCATCAAAAACAAGGAAAGTCTGAGAAACTGTCACAGCCAAGAGGACCCTATGGAGACATGATGACTAAACATAATGTGGTCTCCTGGATGGGATCCTAGAACAGAAAAAGGGTATTAGGTAAAAACTAAGGAAATCTGAATAAAATATGGACTTCAGTTACTAATGATAAGTCGACATTGGTTCATTGTGACAAATGTCCCATACAAATGTAAGATGTTAATAATAAGGGAATCTGGGTGAGGGGTATATAGGGACTCTCTGTACCACCTTCACAACTTTTCTGTACGTCTAAAACAACATCTATTTATTTTAATTAAAAGATTAACCTTTAAAAAGTGAAAAAATAAAAGATTCCCCTAGCTCTGGTATTAAGGATAGACGGAAGGTGACAAAGGCAGGGAGACCAGGTAGGAGGCTGTTGTGATCATCGAGGCAACAGATGATGGTGGCCTGGAAGGTAGATGAAGGTAGTTGGAAGAGGTGAGCTTTGGATAGGACAATAATGACAAGATGACCAACATTTACTGAGCACTTACCACGTTTCCAGCATCTTCTACATACTTCATGCCTTGTAGGGTAGTTGAATGCTCACAACTTCCCTATAAGGTAGTTACTACTATAATCCCAACTTTGTGATGTAGAAACTGAAACTCAGAGAGAAGTGACTTCCTCAAAGTCACACAACAGTAGAGGCAGAGCAAGGACTTGAACCCAGGCAGACTGGTCCCTAAGCCTCTCTCCTAACCACCACACCACATTGTGTGCTCAGCTGGGGTTGCAGAAGATGGGATGAGGGATAAGAACTACAACCAGAACTACATTTTTGTGCCAAGAAGAATCCACCAAAAGTCAGGAGCACAAAAAATTGCTTTTAAAATTATCACGTCTATGGGTCAGTGGCCTAATTTTTAGGCACAAAGTCCAGACCATCCAGGAGCTTCATCTCCCCAAATGCAAACAAGACCAAGTGTCAATTCTAGAAAGCTAATGGACTCTTCTATCTAGAATCTACACCTACCTCTAGGTTCTAAAACAAATTTCTAAATATCAAGACTCAGAGCTTGCAATAGCTAAGTAACTAAGGAAACACTAGCTACAGTGATAGATGAACCCCAGACTCTCAGACGTCTAGGTTTGTATACAAATTCATTTCTCACTTATGTAAAATCCAATCAATCAGCAGCAGTGGGGAAGGGGAGGTTCTACTTCATATCGTCATCCAGGCATTCAGGCTTCTTACATCTCCTGTCTCCAGGGAAAGAGAGAGAGCAGAAGATCACAGGAGAGTTTTTCTACACCAAGCCTGGGAGGGATATACATTACTTCTGTCCGCTTTTTACTGACCACTAAGCCACATGGCTGCACCTAGATGCAAAAGAGGCTGGGCAATGTCATCCCTGGCTGGGCAGCTGCTTCCCCTGGACCACTCTACACTGTGGAAGAGAAACGAGAATGATGATGGACACTTAGCCTTCTCTGTGACACTGCTTAACAGCCATTGGAAAATAAACCCTTATGCCATAGACAAATGGTGGAATTGTTGAAAGAGCCAAGAACAGTACCTAAGGAGGGTGGAAATAATCCAAGAACATCGAGGGCATTTTATAATCCTGCTATATACATCTCGGGCATCACTGAATCATACAATTGCAGAGCTGGAAGAAGCTTTGGAGTTCTTCTAGGCTTAAGTCTTCAATTTATAAGTCAGGAAGATGCAGCTGGCCCTAAGGAGGGACAGGACTCGGTGAAGATCGCAAACAACCAGTTGCCGAGCCGGGACGGAGCCAGGTCTCCTTGCCCCAGTCCTGGCTCTGGATACCATATCGTGTGGCAGCTCAGACCCACCCAGGGATGCAATAACTTGGCTCTTCATTCACTTAAAAGCTGAGAGTGGGTTTACTTCTATGTTTATTTTAATTCCAAGGGAGAAAGGATCTCAAAACTTAGGAGATGTTTATTTGGGTACCATTTCGGCTGGCAAAGAAACAGAGTAAAGGCTAGAATTACACGTCCAAACCTGCCTCTACACTGAGGACAACATCCCTGGGTTACCAGGGTCCCTGGCGCAGTAATTTCTGTTGCCCCAAAGGTTCAGGGAATAAGAGTTGAGGATAAAGAAGGGGGCACTTCCCCATCTCAGCAACACCCCGTCAAGGACCACTTGTGAGAAAGAGGCAGATGAGGGTCAAGGGGTGGCCAACTCCATTCTAGAGTAATGACCAACACCTGGTAACACTGTGGGCAGGACCGATCATGGGGAGGGCTGTAGGCAGCACAGCCTTTTGGCCCAAGACTCAGGCTCCATGGGGCTTTAAATTTTGGCTGCTATTAAATAGCAGACTTGGCAAACAAGCAAGGTGAGGCTTTGCCACAAAAAATTGACTTTGACCTTGAACCACAGGGTCCTGCTGTGAATGGAGAGATTGCTTAGGACTCCGACAATGCTGCCCACCTGGCTTTGTATCTCACCTGCTGCCAAGCCCTCCCCCACCATGTCAGACCAAACCCACCCTTTGGCATCAGGCGATGGAGCACATGGCTGCCCCATGGGTCACTGCGATTGGCTTCCCAAGCCCCAAGCTGGGCAGACCCTGCATCCTCCCCTCCTGCAACCCCCTTCAGCCCTGGTGTAGTTGTGTCCACCTGTGTGAACTTGGGTGTCAAGCAGATCTGGGAGTTTGAATACAGCTGCCCCAAGCCATGTAGCCTCTTTGAGACTCAGCTTCCTTAGCAATAAAAATGGAGGTAGTAATGCTCACCTCCGGGAAAACTGTGAGGATTAAATGAGATATGGTACACAAAGCACCTGGAGCACAACAGGTTACTATTTATTCCAACCCCCCGACTCTCCTCCAAGTCCATCGAAGTCGTCATAGCTCACCGTTCAAGGGGAAAAACAGAATGTTTCCCCCCAAAAGTCCTGCAGTTTTTCTTGGCCCAGTGTTGCTCCCCAGGTGCTCTGCGCCCACAGTTGGGGCCAGTGATCTCACTGGGGACCACAGAGGATCCCCCCAAGCTTGCCTGGTGAAACATCATGAACAAAACTGACTGCAGAGACCCAGAAAGACAGGCTGCTGCCCTGTCGCAGGCAGCCCCGTCCAGCCGTATCCAGTGGGCTTCGGCCTCTACACTCTTGAGCCGACTCCTTATTAATCATAGATAACTTTCCTGATTAAATGCAAAGCTCCTACCAACAGGTTTGCCTCTGGATGGCAAATTTGCCAGCATTTAGGGTGATTCAAACATATTTACTTTTCAGATGTGAGGGGTTTGATAAAATCCATAATGCCTTTGGCCTCAAGCCCTCTTCCTATTAATTATTAAACCCTTGTGTGTTTCGAGGGTAACTGAATCCATGTTTCTAATTAGTTTACACTTAATTCATCAGAACAATTTTTAAAGGGCTGATGGATGTCCCAATAAGCCTCATGGGCAGTTTAATGAATCTTTATTTAAAAAGAAATTGGACACACACCAAACTGTTAACAGCGGTTACCTCCAGGGAGCAGAGCTGGGACAAGGATCTGAGGAAGGAGGCACTTGGATTTTTTTACTCCCTACATTGCTGCTCTGCTTGACTTTATTTAAAGGAGTAAGTTCCTGTTACTTTTACTATTTTAAAGAAACTGCTTAAAAAGGAAAATGGAATGAATTTTTTAAAAGGAAATGGAATGAATGCTAATGGATCCAAAGCAGTGAGAAGGCATCTTGGTGTGGAGAAGAAAAGCCTGGTTTCTCACTCCAGGAGACCCGTGGTCCACTCTTCTTTTAGCCACAGAGCAGCTTAAAAACCTTAGACACTTACTCAACCTCCGCAAAGAAAATTGATACTACCCACCTCATGGGGGCGTTGTTGAATTATTAGACAATACATGTAATGCTTGTTTAAGGCCTTTTGGTGTGTCCCTACTTCCTTTAGGACATGTGACAAGCTCTCCAGCATGGCATATAGGTCCCCTGATGATCTGGTCCAGCCACGCCCCCATTTCCCCATCACATCCCACCCACCATAAACCCATTGCCATTCTGTGCCTCATCTTTCCCTCAATTTTGACTGGACCTGTGCACATACTATTCTCTTGACTTGAAACACTTTCCCCATCCCTCCCTCCATGCCCTATCACTGACCCCTTCCAGGGAGCATTCACTCCATAAATATTTTTTGAAGACCTACTATGGGCCAGGCCCTGGAGATCCAAAGGAGAGTAAAACAGAAATAGTCCCTGTAGTCAAGGAGCTTACAGTCTCACAGGACACGGGCATAAATCAAATAATCACACACACACACGTGAATCCATGAAGGACAGATGCATGGTAACCTGAGGGGTATCACAGGAGGGTATGACCAGGTTGAGAAGTAGGGGTGTCTCAGAGGATTCCCTGGGTGAGGAAGTGACACGTGAGTTGAGATGTGAAGGATGAATAAGTGATAACTAAGCAAAGGGGCAGATGGAGGGAGGGCATCCCAGGCCCACAATCAGCATCTACAAAGATCTCCCCAAGACTAAATCAGGTTCCCCAGTCATAGGATGGAGCATCCTGGACTACCGTTGCCTGCTGATTTATCTGTCTCATCAAAGAGACTGTTCCTTGAAAGCAGAGACAAACAGTTGTATCCCCAACATTTGGCGTTCCTGGTAGGCATTCAATAAATGTTGAATAAATGACCAGGAATGAATGAATGAATGTGTCTATCCTGGTGGCTGGCCCATAATAGGTGTTCAGTGTCATCCTTTCTTCCTTCCCTCTTCCAGCGTCCTCTCTCTGTTTCAACCTATAGAAGGAATTCTCCTTCTTGCCTATGGCTCCTTCCAGCCACCTCCTGCCCACAAAAGCAATTCCCAAGGCACTCCAGGGAGAGGACCATCCAAGGGCAACTGTATTGACAAGCAAGGTACACTCTTTAAGGAATCCAACAGGCAGGTCCTTTAGAGGCCTCTGCTGTGATACATATTTATAAGAAGACGGTAAATCTGGAAAATTTGTGGATTTTTTACAACTTCCAAACAGGTGTCTAATGTCAGTTGAGTGAAATCTGTAACCAGCTCCAAGTGACTAAAGCTGCATTGCACCTCAGGCTGACGACAGGCTGTGTACTGTCAGTAACGAGGGAACGAGTTGTAGTGTTTCCCATAACTTGAGCCCAAATGTCTACATTCAGGGATGCTTAGCTGTGCTTAACTGGTGCAGTCATCACCAGCGCCCTATAAACCCTCCAATATGCAGTGATGCAGTTTATTAGCAACATCTCCATAGATAATGTTTGTTCGTGTTCCATTAGAAAACTTCACTCCACATTAAACTGCAATGCAATAGGATGTTTGCCAGCATGGAAAGGCCATCTAATTGTGCAAAAGCGGAGATGTGCAGATTGTTTCAGAAATTCATCTAGGCAGGGCTGACACTGCATTATCTGGAAGGCTCTTTGCTCTTTTCTTGCTAATTTCCAAACTCCTACAGGCTCCTGGCCTTCAGGACCAGCTCCTACTCCCGTTTCCCACCCTGATCCATTATGAGAAGAATCTGATCAGCTTCTATTGTAAATTTAATTTCAAGCAGCCAGACGCTGCCTTCTGGCACCCTGGGATGTTGCCGCGTGTGAATAGCTCTAGATGAAATGCGAGATGCTTTCAGGAAGATGGCTCTGAACTCCTGGTGGAGAAAGGGAGTCGTTGGGAGATGAATGGCATCTGCATATAGAACAAGCTGTGCGCAGTGTGCCTATTGGCGCCTCTCTTCGTTCACGATGCCAGGTGCCGCTGGCAGGACATAGCATCACTGAGAGCTCCCCATTTTGCAGAGGAGGAAACTGAGGCTCAGATGAGAATCACTTGTCCAAGGTCACTGACATAGAAATAGGACTATAACCCAGATATGTCTGATGCTAAAAGCCTTACCTCCTCAGTCACCCTGTCTTGGAATTTCTTAACCTCAGCATTACTGGCATTGGGGGCCACATAACTCTTTGTTGTGGGAGCTACCCTGTGCATGGTAGGATGTTTAGCAGCATCCTTAGCCTCGACCCATTAGATGCCATAGGCCCCCTCCATTTGTGACAACCAAAAATGTCCCCAGCCATTGCCAAGTGTCCCCTGGGGGTCAAAATCGCCTTTAGTTGAGAACCAATGCTCTACAAATTATAAATATATTGGAAGGTTTCTTTTTTTGTCTTTTCACTGAATTGTGTTTTCTAATTTTTTCTACAACTATACAAGTATTCCTCTTGTTTATATCTCATCACAATTCAAAGCAGTTTACACAAATTATTTCATTTAATCCTCGCCAACCAACCTGTACAGTAGATATTGATATACCCACTTTATAGATGAGGATACCGAGAATAAGAGTCGAAGTGATTTGCCTATGCCAGATGGGTAGGGAGGAGCTGGCATCTGGTCCTCAGCTTGCAAGATATATATTTCACCACATGGCTCTGCCACAGCAAAACTCCCAGCCTCAGCGATCTTAGAATCCAACCAGGAGGGAGGCTCATTGTTCACCACACAACCCATGAGCAAGCAGCTGGAGAAGGTGAGTTTTAAAGGGGGTTGGGGATTGGGGTAGGGAGGCGCCTTTTCAGCCTTTTGCTGGAATGCATCCATAAATAAAATGAAAAAGATCAGAGAGGTGAAAGTAAGGAGAGAAAAGAGAGATGCATTAAAATGCACAGACAGCAGAATTGCAAAACTTATGCCTGTCAAGTTTTAAACAATAAACACAGAAAGCCCCGAGGGATTCAAGCAGAGAGAAACTTGCTACAGGCTTCTTGGCAGTCCCACCCCACTGCAGGGCTACCACTGGATCAGGAATGCCCCTGAGCCCAATCCCTCCTTCAGTGTCTGTCCTCCACCCCTGCAGTTCCCTGCTATAAAAAGGCTAATGGATGGGCCACAGATGAAGTGTCAAGACAGGCACCAAAGCCCCCTAGCATAGTCCGAGGTCCTAGGTCCTAGGAACAGAAGGGCAGGAAGGAGCAGATAATGTTTATGGAGCACTTAGGGATCTGCAGCAGGTGGCTCGCATACAACAACCCTGGAAGGTGAGTCAGTGTCACCTCCATTTTACAGACGAGGCTCAGAGAAGCCAAACCTCGCACAGGTCACAGCACTAATAAATGTAGAACGCAGCTGGGTGTAAATCTAGGTGTGCCCCACTGTGCCCTACTGTCTCACAGGAAAACACTGTGAGAGGAGGTGACCTACCTGTACTACTAGATGAATAAAGAAAAACATCAGTGCAGCAAATATCCTGGTATGCCATGAAAACACACTTTACTGGAGACAGGAATTCACTGCAGGCTGAACTGGCTTGTTTTCTGCTTCCAAGCCAGACACTGTGGAGTCATCCTCCACGCCTTCCTTTTTCTTATTCCCACTCCAAAGTCCCTATAAATCCACCCTAACTCCAAGGACAACTCTTTCCCATAACATCATACGAATCCACGCCATCTTCTCTCTTCATTGCTCTAGTCCAGGCTACCACCGCCTCTTGCCTGGCCCAGCAGTCACCAGCGTGGCCCCCACCCCAGTGCATTTCCCACACCCCAGCCAGATCGTGCCAAAATCCTCTGCTTAAAAACTTTCATTAGAAGGCATCTACCAAACACCTACAGCCAACGTCATACTTAATATTGAAAGACTGAATGTTTTAAGATCAGGAACAGGGCAAGAACGTCCATTGTCACCATTTCTATGCAATATTGTACTGGAGATTCTATCCAATGCAATTAGGCAAAAAAAGAAATAAAAGGCATCTAGATTGGAAAGGAAGAACTAAAACTGTATTTATTCACAGATATTAAAAAAAACTAGTAGAACTATTAATAATGAGTTCAGCAAGGTTACAGGACACAAGATTAATATACAAAAACCAACTGTATTTCTATATATTAGCAACAAATAATTCAAAAATAAAATAAAAAATAATTCTACTCATAATAGCATCAAAAAGGATAAAAATCTTAAGAGAAGTTTCCAGTTTAAGGTGGAGAGCCAAGACAACACGTTAAACTCCCCTTCAACTTGACTCCCTAAGTTCTCATGGGAATAATCACAGGTATATAAAAAGAGAGAATATATACATCCATGTTGGAAACCAGGAAAAAGAGGTGGTACCTACATGCTACAAAACACTAAGGAATTTCTACAAGATGCATGGCCAGTGAGACCTGATTAAGAAAAAGGATAACGAGACAAGATGTTGACAGAGAAATGCAGCTTAAAAATGTGTTCTGAATAAGTAACTTTAACCACTACCGGAATAAAAATCACGGGAAAGGCAAAGAAAACTTGCACCTGAAGATAGAGAAAAGGAAATAATAGTAAGGATGGTTAAAAACAGTAAGTATTAAATATCATACAAGAGCAAATATATCAGTTATCACCTAAAAATGTGAGTGAATTAAACTTTTCTGTTAAAGAATAAAGACTCTCAGGGGAGATTTAAAAATACAAATCCAACTATAGGTTATACTAAGAAATACAGCTAAAACAATGACATAGAAATATTAAAAATAGAGAAATTGGCAAAGACGGACTCAATAAATACAAAAAAATGAAGGTGGGAGGCCGGCCCGATGGCGTAGTGGTTGAGTTCAGCACGCTCCAGTTTGGCGGCCTGGGTTCGCAGGTTCAGATCCCGGGCGTGGACGTACACCACTCATCGGCCATGCTGTGGCAGTGACCCACATACAAAATAGAGGAAGACTGCACAGATGTTAGCTCAAGGCTAATCTTCCTCAAGCAAAAAAAAAAAAAAAAACGATGGTAATATTAGTATCAAAGTAGAATTTAAGGAAAAAAACATTTAGAGATAAAGATAACTTTTATATTGAAAAAATACAAAATTCACTCTGAAGATCTAATGTTTAAAAATACTTGCATGCTGGGGGCCGGCCCCATGGTGTAGCAGTTAAGTGCACGTGCTCCACTGTTGGCAGCCCAGGTTCGGATCCCGGGCATGCATCGAGGCACTGCTTGTCAGGCCATGCTGTGGCGGTGTCCCACATAAAGTGGAGGAAGATAAGCACAGATGTTAGCTCAGGGCCCGTCTTCCTCAGCAAAAAGAGGAGAATTGGCATGGATGTTAGCTCAGGGCTGATCTTCCTCAAAAAAAAAAAAAAATACTTGCATGCTGAGGAGTATGGCATCAAACTATAGAAAGTAAAAACTTAGAAATAAAGGGAGAAATTGACAAAAACAACAGTGAAAATGCAAAAACAATACATTGCTTATCCTTGACAAACATCATTTATACAATAAATAAGAAATTAGAAAAATGACATAGTAGTAATAATATGAATTTTTTCACCCTTCAACCACAGGATATATGTTCTTTTCAAATACTCAGAGAACATTTGCAAAAAAACGATCTTATACTGAGGGAAAAAAGTCAACAAATTCTCCAAAGTAGAGATCATAATCTGATCATAATGCAATAAAACTATATAATAATTTTTTAAGTATAAAAAAATATTACTGGAAAATCAGAGGAAAAAATCCTAGAGTCAAGGCAGGAACAAAACTGCAATTAGAGACTATTTCTAAAATAACAACCATCCATCAACATTTATGGGATATGGTCAAAGTTGCACCTAGGGGAAAACGCCTCTTAATGTTTTTATTATCAAACAAGAAATAATGAAACTAATTCAATTCACAAAATCGGCAAAAGAGCAACATCAGCCTAAGGTAAGTGGGAGAAAAGAATGAACAAAGATAAAAGCAGAAATCAATAAGTTAGGTAATAGGGAAATAACAAAATGGATAGCTCTAGAGTTGGAACTTTGAAAAGACCAATAAAATAAGCAAACTTTGGGCAAGACTAATTGAGGAAAAAGAAACGAATCACAAACGCACAGGAGCAGATGCAAGAAAGGGGATGTGGTCCCAGATACCGTGGAGGTGGAAAGGTTCCATGGGAAAGCTATACACAATTCTGAAATGAACCAAAATGAGCGCATCAGGAAGACGTCAGAGGTGAGGAGGCCAAGCAGGGACGACCTAGTGAAGGTACAACCCTGGGCGTCTCCTCCTCAAACATGGCTGGTTGACCAGAGTGGGCTGTGCTGTGAACACATCCAGGGCCTCACCTGCCAGGACCACCTCCCCAGGTCATGGAAACCCCCACCCCTCCAGGCCAGAGCAATCTCACCTCTGAAGGGTCTTCTATACCTCCCTCTCAGAGCCAGAAAACCCAAGTGTCAGAAAATAGAGGTTTCACCCCACATGTGTGGACCCTGCCTTAAGAACAAGGAAAGCTAGAAGAGAGAATTAGTTGACTTTTTTCCCTCCGTATAACATCATTTTTTTGTAAATGTTCTATGAGTATTTGAAAAGAACATATATTCTGTGGTTAAAGGGTGAAAAAATTCATGTTATGAATACCATTCAATTTTTCTAATTTCTTATTATCGTCTGAATGATGTTTGTCGAGGATAAACAATGTACTCTTCTCACATTTTCACCATTGCTTTTGTCAATTTCTCCTAACTCCAGTGGGCAGAATTGCAGATGCCTCCCATCAAGTACCCCGTGGGCCTGATCTGACTCTCTGTCTTTCAACAATCATTCAATATTCAACAAAAGTCTACACAGGTGCCCAGAAATGGCATCACCTGAGCTCAACATCTGATGGCGAGGGCTCACTCCTTTGTGACTTCGTCAGTATCATGGTTTTAAGCACTATCCAGGGCCAGTCTCCTTATTTTATATCTCTAGCCTTGACGTCCTTGAACTCTAAACTGACATATTCAGGTCCGTGCCTGTCTCCCTCATGAGCGTGTAACCTCTGTGAAGACAGTGGCTTTGTTTTGCTCACTGCATATGCTCAGCACCAGGGCCAGCCCGGAACACGATAGATGCTCCTGAAATGTTTGTGGGATGAACGAGTGGAAAGGACTCCAGTCCCTTCACCCAAGTGTCACTGAATACCTACTGTGTGCCAAACCCTGCTGAATGTCAAGGGAAGATGGACAAGCCCAGTCCAACTACTAGTCACAGGGCCCCAGATGCCCCCACCCCTGCTGAAGGCTTGGCAGCCTCACCTCTGCACTGCCTTGAGACAGCGGGGAGCAAGAGAGAAGAGAGCTGTCACTGTCCTGTAAATGTTTGTGACCCTTTCCAGGAGCTTGCAAGCCAAGGGCTCAGAGGCATTTTAAACAAAGCCTTAAGGTTAAGGGCTTGGCAGGGAACCCTCATTAATGCACCACTAATTAGCACCCCGGGCTTCCCAGGGCTTGGCTGGCAAGCCATTAGCCCTTTGGCTCCTGGGGTAGCCCAAAGCCTGGCTGGCAGGACCAGGACGAGGCTTGTGACGGAGCACGGCAGGCCACCAGGTCAACAAAACCTGGAGAGCCATGGCTCTGGGGCCTTTACCTTTGCCCCAGAAAAGTCTGCCCTTTCTGCAGAGGCGGTAACCCCCCTCCCTGTCTCCCTCCTCCAAGTGAACTCTCCATCTTGGGAGGCAGCTCAGGGGTACAGGAAAGCAGTCTCACCCTCTCCATAGTTTTCTCTGCCATCAACCGTGAAGGGTTTGAGTGAGTGGGAGCTTCTCCAAATTCCTGATTCTACACCCACAGCCAAGGTCATGCAAATACAAGGCAAATTCCAACAAACTATTGATGGTTTTCAAGTACAGGATGCAAGACACAATCTCTATTAGCTTTCAACTCATATCTGCTGGGTCCAAAAGGAGAAAATAAATATTTCTGTGTGTGCGAAGAATATACACCAACAGATATACACACATACACATAGACATGCAAAACCAGTTTCAATAGAAAGGCTTGAATTTCTCTTTTATGTTTTCTGTCTAGTCTCCCCAAATGTCCTACTCATCAGTTTTGCGTATTGGGTACTTCTAGGCAGCAGAAAGGAATTGGGAAAAGTAAAGAAAGCAGAGGAGTTGAGGGTGGGCCTCATAAAAACAGAGGTCTTTGTTGGTGACCATAATCCTTTCACCCTAGTGGGTCCTTCCTCTCAGCGAGCTTGGCCCAGGGCCCCGCTGTTGGCTATGGGGAGGAGCGCAGGTGGTACCTGGTTCGCAGGTTCTCTGGCTGGGGCGGGCCATCAAACACCGACAGGACGTCAAAGTCCTCCTCCAGCGCGAAGGACTGGAATACGAGCTGGATCCTGTGCTGGTCCTCTGCGGTGATGGTCCACGTGCAGTTGGCGTAATTGGGGTAGCCGTACGGGAACCCCGGACTCTCAACCGTCCCATTGGGACCCTGCAGTTGGAACGTGCAGTTCTGGCCTGCGAGAGAGAAAGGGAGCAGTTCAGTGCGGCCAGAAGAACTCCAAGAAGCTTTGAGAGAGACAGGAGCGATGTGTTAGGGAATCATTAACCCACTTTTCCAAGTGCTTCCTCTGGGCCAGCCCCATGCTTGGCACAGACGGAGGGAAGGTGGGTGACTGACAAGGACCGCGAGCTTGTGCCATGCCGTGCCCTGTGCAGGTGACGACATGTGCACCGTTGCGTTCCAGCCTCAGAACAATACTATGAGGTGGGAAACTAGGGCTCAGAGAGTTTGAACTAAAAGGCAACCAGACCAAGCGGAACTCAGGCTTACCCTTTACAACATTAAATGCCAGAATGCCAATTTCAAACCTTCCCCATTTCCCACAGCCTCCTGACTCCCCAGGCCCCTCCTCTCAGCTACTGTCTTCTCCCACTCTCCATAGAAAATAAAAGCCGTCAGTGGGGATGCCCTTCTCTTCCCAACTCCAAACCCATCTAGCCTGCCCCACACAGTCTTCCTTCCTCCTACAGAGGAAGTACCCCTCCTTTGATCTAAACATAATCCTTCTATGTGCCCTTTGCATCCCATCCCTCCCTAATCTTCAAGAACCTTAGATATGTTTCCCTCTTGCGTATGTTACATCTGTTCAACCGTTTCCTCTCCACCAGAACCTTCCCATTTCAAATGTGCTCAAGACTCTATCATTAAGAAAACAATTTCCACTCCACTCCTCATCTCCTTCCAGCCGTCTCTCTCTTCTCCTTCACAACCAAATTTCTAGAAAACACAATCTGTCTGTACTTTCTGTCTCCATCTCCTTACTTCCCACTCACTCTCCAGCCCTGTCACTTCTGCCTTCTGGTCCTATTGATCCACCCAAACAGGTCTGCTAAGATCATTGATGGGTCCAGAGGATATTTTTCCGTCTCCATTTTAACGGACCTCTTCCTCGGCTGCCTCTCACACTGTTGCTCACACACACCCTCCTTCTAGAAACACTTCTCCCAGACCAGAGCATCTCAGACTTCACTGTGGACACACTGTGCATGCACATTGCCAGGGGACCTGGCTGAAATGGAGATTCTGATGTTCAGATCGACAGCATCTGTGTAGGGCCAGAGCGTTTGCTCCCCTAAGTGGCTCCCTGGTGATGCAATGGTGCTGCTGCCCGGGGACCACACTTTGAGCAGTGTGGGCCCAGGCTTCCTTCCACACCACCACACTCTCTTTTCCTCCCACTGATCCTTCTCTGGCTCCTTTCCAGGCTCAGTGTTGGGCTTCTCCTCCTCTCTCCCTAGCCTAGAGGACCTCCCCACTTGTGCACTGATGACTCACAACTTCACAGAGCAGGCCGGACCTCCCCTCTGAGCTCAGACCCGACATCGCCTTGGGATGCTCAGGCTCGTGATGTCCCCCACCCACCCTGTCCTGATACCTTCCTCTCCTTCACAACACCATGGCCAATCTACCAGCCTGTCTCTATCTCCACTTCCCCCCACCCCACACCAATCTCTCCCAGGGACTGCCATAATAACTTCCTGCTGGCCATCTACCCTTGTCCATGGCAACCCATTCTTCACACTGCAGCCAGGGGTGTCTTTTCAAAACAGAAATCTGATCGGGTCACCTCCCCTCCTCAACTTACATCGAACCTGCAATGGTTCCTCATTGCTCTTCACTAAGGAAAAATTATTTAAGGTCTACGAGGGTCTCTGCGTGGTCTGGCCCTTAGTGACCTCTTAGCCTCATGTCCACCAGCTTTCCAGCCAACCCTGCCCTTCTCAGTCCTTTGCACCTGCCCCACGCTCTTACTGCACAGCAACTGGACTTTTGCCTATGCTGTTCTCTCTGCCTAGAACCCTCTTCTCTCCCTTACTGGCATATTTATCTTTCAGAGATCAGCCAAGTGTCTCTCCTTGACTACGTCAATCCCCTATTAGATGCTCTCATGACACCATAACCTCTCCTCGGTAGTGCTTATCACAGAGGCAAATTTCCATGCTGCCATGTGATTACTTCATAACTATCTGTCTTCTTGTCAGGGAGTGAGCTCTGTCAGAAGACAGATCACATATGAGTTTTCCCATCTTTGAAACCGCATCCAAAGCTCAGTACCGGGCACTTGGCAAGTTCTCAATAATTTAACATATTGCTTGTACTTAGTAAGTTTTTGGTTGGACACTTTTCTAAGAACTTGACATATATTGACTTGTTTAGTCCTCACGACAGCCCAATAAGGTGGATACTATTAACATCATCTCCATTTTACAGATAAAGATTTAAGGGAAAGAGAAATTAAGGAAGGGGGCCCAAGTCACGCTACTCAGAGATGAGATTCAAACAGTCCACTTCAGATCCACCTTCTTAACTATGATGCTTATAAATTAACTCAACACCAATTTTTTTTTAAAGCCCACTTTAGGGATTAACTAACAAAGGACAGTTAATCTCTAAAATGACTTTAATATTGAGAAATCTCTTAACACAAAGTATCCCATTAAAGGAGAAAAAAAGTTCAGGTCTTCTGAATCAATGCTAAAGGGGCATTTAATAAAATTAGACATGTAACCCTGATTAAAATAAGCATTTGGGACTAGGAAAAAGAGTATTACCTTACTATGATAAAGCATCCATTTTAGAACAATAACCTACATCGGACTTATGGTGAAACATCTGATTAAGATCAGAAATGAGATAGAAATGTGACTATCTCTTCTGAGATTTCACACCTTCTTGGAAGAGCTAACCCATGCGACACAAGAAAAAGAAATGAGAAAGAAGCAAGTAAAAATATGGTTTGCAGATGATATATTAGTATGCCAAGAAAACCCATGAGAATCAATTATAAAGCTATTAGAACTAATAAGAAATTTCACTCAAGTAGCCAAATGCAAAATAAATATACAAAATCAATAACATTTCCATACGCCAGTGGCAGATAAAAATATAAAGAAAAAGGTCATAATGATAGCTACAAAATGCATATAATAAATGGAAATACACTTAATAAATGTGCAGGCACTGTATGATAATAATTTTAGAGAGGGATAAAAAAACTGAAATAATTGCAGAGACATAGCATAATCTTGAGTGTAAAGACTAACTGCTGAAAGGTTAATTTAGAATATTAACCTTTTGAAAAGTTATTGAAAAGTTAATTTATAAGCTTAATGCAATTCTAATCAAAAGCCTGATGACCCATTTTAAATTTAGTAAAATGATACCTAAGTTTAACTGGAAAAATAGACAGTCACAGATAATGCATATTTTTTAACAAGGTAGTAAATGTCATAGTCTCATCCTACAAGATACTAAACAGAATTACCAAATGATCCTTACAAAAATAGGGTGGAGATGGTCCAAGGGTGGACAGGCAGAACGTGAAACGCTATTGCAGGAATAGCCTTAATACACATAAAAATTGAAATACGTGTAAGACAACATTAAAAAACCAATGAGAAAAGAAAAATATTTTTGCAGGATCAACTAATTAACTGTTTGGGAAAAGAACTGAGTTATCTCCTCAACTCACACTACATACTAAAATAAATTCCAGATGGAGTAAAGAGTTAGAAATTTTTTTAAAAATCACGCCAAAAGATAACAAGAAGAAAATATAAGCAAATAATGATCTGACTGTGATGTTCTTAACATAAAAGCTGTGGAAGATCCTACAAGATTGATAGTTTTATACAAAAAGTATGTTTATGTCAAAAACACAAAATCAAGAAGGCATACAAAAATATTAAGTAGGAAAGTTATATCCTTAATATAGAAAGAGCTATTACTAATCAATAGGAAAAACTCAAGCACTATAATTGAAAAATTGGACAGGGTCTTGAACAAGCTAGTTTACAAAAGAAGACATAAGTGCCCCAGAATCCAGAAAAATATTCAACCAATAATAAGGAAATTAAGCTTCTATCTCCCTACCCTTCAAAGGAACCCACTAGCTCATTGCTCTGAACTTCCCCTCACTGGTGCAGGCATCAGGTCTACCCTGGCTCATGTCTCTAAAACCTGCCTGTGATATCATTGTATCATGTCATTCATTCATTCATTCCTCTAGTTTAGACCCTGTGATGGGCCATGGGGCCCAGATCATAGATTAGAGGTAAGCAAATACATCCATGTGGCGGTACCGTGCTAAAGGGGTGCTCAGGGTGGTTCTGGAGTGCAGACCCCACAGGGGCCACACCTTAAGGGCTACCCCCCATTTATGTCCTGGATGCTCATAGATAACCAAAATCACCACCATCCCTGCATCCCAGACTGCTGCCTTGGCTCAGACCTGCCTGGGTCTGCAGTTTCTGATTCAGAATCTGAGTATGAAGAGTATCTCCTGCTGTGAGAAAGCAGTGAAGGGGGCTCAGAGCAGCCCCTGGGAACACTTTCCATATACGGGAACAAGGAAGGTGACAGAGTAGGGGGCAGGGAGACAGGCAGAAGGTGGGAGGAGAGCCAGAGGGCAGTTCCATCCGGGAGAAGTGACTCACACACGCAGCGCAGAGAGGCTAAGATGAGGGTCTTGGAGGAGGTCACTCAGTTTGATATCTAAATGGTCTCTCTGGGAGTAAGAAAGCTCAGAGTGGGAGCTTTGCCCTGCTTCCTGCTGCACCGCCAGTGCCTACAATTCAATAAGTATTTGCTGAATGGACACATGAATTTCAGCAAAGGCAGGTGGCGAGTAGCAAGGTGAACAGAGGCCAGATTCTAACAAGTAAAGGCAAGATTGGCCGGTGAGAAGATGGAGGCGGTTACACTTTAAACAATAATTTATACATTCTGCTCATTGTAGAAACTTTAGAAAATATAAGCAAGAATAAAAAAGCAGAAACATTATAATCTTACCTTCCTTCTAGAGGCAACTGCTGTTAATATTTTCATTCTTCACTAGATTTTTCTATGCATATTTCACATCGTTGAGATAATACTGTGTATATATAATTTTGTATGCTCTTTTTACAGTAAATTATTCTTCAGTCTTAAATGACAAAAGGCAATGTGTACTTGTAATATGCATAGGTATGAATATATGCAAGACAAAGATGTGTAAAGAAAAATCAACCTCCAGTCTCCCTCCTGTCCACGCAATCTGAAGTTACTGAAGTTCACAGGCAGATACGTGTCCCTCTCCAACTTCTCTCTCATGCAAACAAATGGACACATTCCAGGAGAACTTTTATAATTTTGTTTTAAAAATAAGATCATAGTTTAGCTCATTTCTCTGCGACTTGCTTTCTCATTTAACAACCCGCTAGGGACACCTTCCACGTCAGTAGATATGTATCTAACTTATTTTTTATATAAATGTGTAATATTCCACTGCACAGCTGTATCTCAATTTATTCAACCACTTCCCTGTTGATGGCCATTCAGGTCATTTCTCAGTTTTCTTTTGCAACAATTCAGTAAACATTATAACATGAGTTTTTCCCCAAGATACTGAATCTGTTCATCAACAGCATTTTAAACGGATGCACCATATTCCAGGATATGGTTATACTAGAATTTACTCAACCATTCTCCTATTGTCAAACATTTAAATTGTTTCTGAATTTTTTTTCTGTTATAAATAAGACTCTTAGCTAAGAACTCTTAGCAAGGTCTGGTGACAGAATGCTGGTCAGTGCAGTGGAAAATGCTTACCCATGGCCAGAGTCCCAGAATGAATGTTCACTTTTGCAGTAACTGCATCCAGGTTTGGTTTCGGGGGTATTGTCCATATTAAGCTGGCTGACCTCTGTGGCAGGCACTGTTGGAGATGGTTAGATAGGGCTAGAAGGCTGACTCATTTGGAAGTCTCCCTGAAATCAAATGTATGTTGGTGAGTTGAGAAAGTTATAACCCAGAGCAGCCACTCCAGATTGAAATGCTAATGGAGTGGGAGCCCATGCCAAAGTGCTCAATGTCCTTTCATGCCTATGACATGCTGAATTTCTGCCGAGAAAAAGGCTACCTGCTCTTCACTACTAGTGACCAGCTTGCTGCCCTGTAGACAAGGATGCTGTTATGGACTTTATCTGAGGGCACCCTGCATTTCTTTCTCAGTCTCCAGGATGATCTGCCTTCTCTCACCTGTGCCTCTAGTCAACACAGCTCCCCAACATGGCCAAGACCCACTGCAGGCTCAAGAACAATCTCAGAGAACTAGACTCTTCAGGCTGTTGCTCATGCATTTGCTTTTGGATGATTGCCCTAGGACAGACTTCCAAAAGTGCAGGTTACTGGGTCAAAGGGTATGAACATTTCTGAGGCTTTGGCACTGGATTGTCCAAATACTTTCCAAGAAACGTGCACCAATAACATTCTCAACAGCCATGACTAGGAGTGCCTATCTCAAGGCATCTTCACCAACAGTGCGTATTATTTTATTGAGAATTTTTTGCATGTTTTATTGAGCATTTCTTTACTACTCAATTCAACATTTTTTCAAACTTTTTGTGATAATTTTAACTCCTCCTTTGGGGAACTATCTGATGAAATCTTTGGCTCATTTTCCATTGTGGTGTTTATTTTTTCTTATTATTTACATATTTATAACCTCTATGTATCATATGTGTTATATATACGTTTTGTAGTCATTTTGGCCTTTTAATTTTATGATCTTTGACATACAGAGGTGTCTAAATTTTATGCACTTTAATTTTCTATAAGTTCTTACTATTTTTCTTATCAATTTGTACTAACTCTTTATAGAATCAGGAAGCCATCTCCACAATAAACCATAAATGTACAGACAAATGAAGTTGGTAGGTGTTGTTCAAGTATTATAAAAAGATTAATTCATTTCACTCATCCATTCATTCCAAAAATCCATATTGAGGAGGCAGCCCTACGGCCTAGTGGTTAAGTTCGGCGCACTCTGCTTTGGCAGCCTGGGTTCCGTCCCCAGGTGTGGACCTACACCACTTGTCAGTGGCCATGCTGTGGTGGTGACCCACATACAAAATAGAGGAAGCTTGGCACAGATGTTAGCTCAGGGTGAATCTTCCTCAGCAAAAATAAATAAATAAATAAATGTATTGAGTGTCTACTATGGGCAAGTACTCAGCTAGGTGCTAGAGATAAAATATGAATAAAATCTCAGGTAGTCTACTAGTGGAGAAGCCACATTACATTTGTGGGCAATTTATGTGAACTCTTTAAACTTTAGTTTTGACATCTTTAAAATTAGCACCCATTTCTAGGCTGGTTATACAGATTAATGTGATAATATCTACTAAATTGGTAAATGCTCAGTATAGTACCCACATACTATAAGTGATCAATAAATACCAGCTAACCTTTCAGTAAAGATCTGTACTTTTCTTTACATATGTCCTAGTCACATCTTGTTAAGGTTAATCCCAGACATTTTATACACTTTTTGTTGCTTTAGTGAATGATATCTTTTCCCATTTTTTTCTAGCTGGTTATTACTGATATACAGAAACCCTATTGATTTTTATATATTCATCTTGCATCCATCTGGGTTTCTAAACTATTATTAACTCTAAAGATTTCTCAGTTGATTCCCTTGGGTGTGTTAGGTACACAATCATGTTGTCTACAAATAATGATATTTTGAGGAGATAACTCTTTTGAGAAGTTTGGCAGGAAAATTCAATTCAATTCTGCAAATATTTATTGACTGATAAGGTCAATTTTGGACAAATTTAGTTGGAGAGGCCAGTGGGACATCCAGATGGAGACAGCCAGAAGGCAATTAGAGCTGTAGACTGAAATTTGGGAGCACATTCTGGGCTGGAGATATGGATTTGTCAAAGCCATGAAATTAATGAAATTGCCCTAAGAGGAAATGCAGAGGAGAGCTGCAGATGCGGGTAACGCATGCCCACTGAAGACGTCTCACCGGCCACGCGGAGGGCTGACTGTACACTCAAGTCTACCATGGAATTCTGGCCCAGCTCTATGCATGCCTTCTGGCAGGGGCACCTTGTCGGGACAGATGGGAGAAGCGAAGGTCAAACAGTATGTTTGGCCCTCTGCAATCACTCTTTAGGAGCAGACCAGAGGCCATGGTCACAGAGATGCTGGCCCTGAGCTTCATCTTAGCCCCTCTCCCTGGCACATCCTGCTTCAGTCACACCAAATAGCTTGTCATCTACAAACACCCCAGGCCCTTTCAGGCCTTTACGATGCTTGGCCCTTTGCCTGGAATACACTTCTTCTGCCTTCTCGACCTAGCAAGCCTTTTCACTGTTCCAGATTCAGTTCACAGAGCACCTCCTCTGAGGAGCCTCCTCTGGTTTCCTGGGCAGTTAATCTCTACCTTCTCTCTCTTGCTCTCACTCTCTATCTCTCACGGCCATCTCCCACATTCCAGGCCTCTTCTCTCCCAATCTGTGCCTTTCAAAAATAAAACCAAAATGCCCTGCCACTCTTGTTTAAAATCCTTCAATTGCTCCTCTGGATAAAGCCCCAAATCCTAAACATGGTATACAAGAGCCCCCATGACCCAGCCCTGTTTCCCTCCCAGGCTTTGTTTCTTGCCCCTCTTTCCCTTAAATGACACTCCAGCCCGAGCAGACACCATTTCCTTCCCTTAATGCCCCACACTCTTTTGCTCTCTCTGAGTCTTCAAACTTGCTGTTCCCTCTGATTGAAGCATCCTTTCCCCATCCCCTGGTCTGGCCGACTCCTACTCATCTTTTAGGTTGCAGCTTAAACTTCACCACCTCCAGGAGACCTCACCGACCGCTACACAAATGTGTATCATCCTCCCCACAACACGCACCCGAGCACACACCCTGCTGCATGTCCTCACAGAGCACTGCGTCCCCATCATCACCTGTAGCACCCATCATGAGATCACTTAGTGTCTGTCTTCCCTGAGAGGCATGGGATCCACGGGGTGGAGACCGTGTTCTGTCACACTTACACCAATCCCCAGCACCCAGCACGTTGCCTGGACAACAGGTGCCCAGGAGAGATTTGCATAATGGCCGCATCTTGTACACAACTCTACTGGGTCACACTCTACTGAACTGCAGCTCCTCCTGAGTCCTCTCTGTCATCCTAGTGCCCATCCTAGTGCACACTGCAGATGTGCATCAAGTGTTGGATGAGAGAATTATCACAGGTGTTTCTAACGATGTCGTGCATTGATTTTTTTTTTCCTAGAAGTCTTAACAATCAGAGAAATTTCCATTAATGTGTGATAGTCTAGTCCGGAGCTTCTCAACCTCAGCACTACTGGCATTTGTTGCAGTATAATTCTTTGTTATGAGGGCTGCCCTGTGCATATAGGATGCTTAGCAGCACCCCTGGCCTCTACTCACCGGATACCAAGTAGCACCTCCCAGTTACGACAACCAAAAATGTCTCCAGACATTGCCAAATGTCCCCTAGGAGGCAAAATCACCCTTAGTTGAGAACCATTGGTCTAATTCCTAGCTATTTTGAAGTTCCTAATGAAAGCTAGAAATAATCTCCCTAGAATAATATATATAGAAATCTGACCTCCCATCTTTTTCATTCATTTCAGGGGATTTGGAGAATAAAGAAGGCTATCCATGGACCTCCTAGGCCAGGTGTATTTCATCTTTGTTGTGCCATGGCCCCCTTTGGCAGCCTGATAAACCCTTCCCAAATGATGTTTTTAAATGCATAAAACAAGACACACAGAGTTACAAAGGAAACCAATTATATTGAAATATAGTTTTCAAAATATTTTGAAAATGTGTCATATGGTAATATAGGTACCTTTATCATTGCATTATCAACAAGATGTAGCAATGGGCCTGATAAATACTGCTGTTGCAAGCATCAATGCTATTTCTATATAGTTGCAGCAACTGTAATATTCTATGAAAACTCTTGCGATCTTATCAGTGACAAATTCACAGGTACTGCTAATACGGCTGTGCTTTGTGGCCTATATTCATGATTGATAGAAGTGCCACATTTTAATGGGAGCTTGGTGAAAATAAAGATGCAATTTGCCCCACCCATGTTAGGGACTCCCTGAATTCTATCCAGAACCCCAGAGGTCCAAGCCAAATATTCATGCAGCAAGTCTGGGGAGGGCTGCTTAGTTCCAGGCTGTAGGTGTACGGGGGTGGGGAGATGGGAGGGGTAGATTTTGTATAACATTGTCCATGCCCTCAAGGAGTTCGCAGTGGATTACAGGTGGCAGACAGATGGCCCATCTTACTGTGCCTCCACTTGACCAATGGTTTGGGGAGACCTCATTGTTGGATCCCAGGGAACAGCATGGAGCACATACAAACAAACCCAGAAAGACTGGAGCTTTCGTGCAGGTCTGAGAAGGGGACCAACATTTATCCACGTACTTCACTAATATTACCTCCCTAACATTCGCAATGACCCTTTGAAATGGCCGTTACGCCCCCACCCCCTACCACTTTGCAGGTGAAGAAACTGAAGCTCCTCAAGATTTAAGAACATGCACAAGGTCAAACACGTAGCAGTGGAAGAGCTGGGATTCAAACCCAGATCTGTGCAAAGGCAAAGCCTCTCCCCCCGCCAGGCTGCAAGATTCCACACACCATCTGGGGACACACTTCCAAAGCCACGGTCCTGTTTCCACTCTGCACCCAGCGCCGGGGCAGAGCCTGGGATGTACTGAAAAGAGCTTAACGCAGTTGCTGTGCCTCAGGGGCATGGAAACAAAACAGGGTCTCCTTCCTGTCAAGCTGGAGATGCATGCCGCAAAGGCACAAAACAATGCATGGCAGACGGGATGAGGCAGCAAGCCTGTCCCTGGACCACATCCAATTGCTCTGTGGGAATAATCGCATGCCACTCAGCTTCCTAATTCTAGCTCCAGGCTCTGTGATTCTCCTGGACATGCTTAACACAGAAGCCACCACTGTGGACCAAATATGATTTTCCCTGCCTGGTGATACAGATGTAGCTCGTTTGTCATCATTTTGAGCCAACATCAGCCAGGGATTGTTTATTATGTTGACAGGGAATCCTGGACCAGCAGAGGTATCTCTGCAATGCTGATGGCAGACCCTCTCACTCATTGGGTTGTGCTACATCCCTGGTCAGCACCAAGAGAAGGGGTCAGGTGTGTCTGGAGACAGGTGCCTTGGCCAGGCTGGTCTCGCTCCTGGCTGAGTCTTTCAGAGAAAACATAGGGAGCTATCATTGAGTTCTCCTAGCTGAGAAGACACTTGAGCTGTGGCTTCGGTTCAGGGGGCAGTGGTTGAGCACAGGGATGACATACAAAAGTTCAGGTCTTAGCAAATGCTTGATTCATTCATTTACTCACTTAAAAAATAGTATTGAGCACTCACTGTGTCCCAGGCACTCTGCCTGCCCTCATGGAGCTTAGTCTAATAATAATAGATTATTAAACATTTTTCCTGTGCCAAGTGCTACCTTATGCACTTTATATCTAATAACTCATTCCATCCTCACAACTGTATTAGATAGGTACTATTATGGTTCCCATTTTACAGACAAGTAAACTAAGGCCCAGGAAGGTTAAGTAGCCTACCCAAGGTCATACGTCTGATACAGGGTGGACACAGGATTCAACCCTGGGCAGTCTGGGACCAAATGCTGTCTTCTTAACCATTACTTCATGGATGGATGGATGGATGGATGAATGGGTGGATGGATGGATGGATTGGGGGATGAAGGTGTGTGGCTAGATGCTTACTTTGGCCAATATGATAAGCCACACTTCCTTCTAGCTCACTCTCATAGGCAAAGAACATTGCCTTGGGGAACCCTTTCCTGAAGTGTCAATCATCTCAGCTTGAACTTCTAGGCTTCTGCCCTATTGTCTGCCTTTTGGGGGCTGAGCCCACTACAGTGAGGCTCAGCATGGTATCAGAAGGGAGACCACATGGGGAATTCTGTGCACATTGGACTTCCCAGACGAAAAAAAAAGTAACTTGGGAAACAGGAGTGAGTTGTCAAAAGTATGTGAAACCAAGCTTATGTCTCTGCTTTCTCACCCGCCTGAGTGCCTCGTGATGGCAAGGACCACATCTGATTCACTGTGAAATCCCCAGCACGGGGCTTGGCACGTCACAGACACTCAGTTAATATTTGTTGAGTAAACAGATTAATATATCCAGTTGTCTTCTGTGCCTTTGTTTTCTTTTTATTTGTTTCTTTCTCCATTAAAAGCTCATGGCTGCTGTTTTATCTAATATACCCTAAGGGACACAGGCAACTTTAAGCCCTTTGCCCTCAAGTGACTCATATTTGAAAATTAATAAAAACTGAAATAAAAAAAAAAAAACAGCATGGTACACTAGAAAGAATCAGAAAGCCTAGTTTCTTAACTCTGCTTTGCCACTTAATAGCAAGGAATATGGTCAAGTCCCTTAGCCACATAAGGCCCCTGCCCCTCCATCTTAAGGTGGGGCTCTCAAGGCCACCTTCACAGAGATGCCCAGAGTTAGCAGACCCAAGTGAATGGTGGGTGCTGTCTTGAGCAAAAGAGCCCTATCCGTGGTCCTGAACCATTAGTGTCCTTAGGACCCTTGCTTCTCCTGACCCTAGGCCACTGGGGATGCCTGTCCAAGCTCTCCCAGGATTTCTGCACCAGGTGAGAAAGGAAAAAGGGAGTTGGTGAGATGAAGAAGCAAAGAGAGAGAGAGAGAGGGCTGGAGAAAGGGGCTGATGGGGCAGAGGTGGGAGCAGAGAAAACTGGAGCTCCGTTCAGGGTCCTAAGTGTCTGAGACAATGTTCTCCAGCCTTAGGCCAGACAGAACCAGAGGCCACACTAGAGGCAGTTTGCCACAGGAAGCCTGCGGTGATCGAGAGGGGGGTATTCCCTTAGGAACATGTTCCTGAGATGTGCCTGGCACTTAATCCTCAGCAGTCAATGAGGAGGAGGACTAGCCCTCTGCAGACAAGGGGCAGGGAGACTTGAGATACACAGTAAGACACAAAATCAGACATCCTGAGGGCCAGAGTAAGGGAGGAGTGACGTGTGGTCACCAGTAGTTGGGTGCAGCCTGTTCTTCCTCCATAGATGGCCTGCCCCCCTCATTCCTCTAGCAGCTTCAGACTGGACCTCTGCTGGGAATCCAAATGGCTCATTCATCGAGACTTCCACAGGAGCTACAGGGAAAGCTCAGGACAGACTTTTCCTTAAATTAGGCATTCAAAGGTCATCTGTAATTTCATTTTGTTTTTCCCACTCTTCAACAGATGTGCTGCTCTTTTTACATGCTAAGGAAAGGGCTTTCTGTTTTGACGCTCCCAATTGCACATTTGAATTTTATATGAGTTCTGTCGGTGATTTGAAAATTGCTCCTATCAAAAAGGAGAGCTTAAATCAGCCCCCTCCGTTCAAGTAAATTGGTGATGAAGTCAGTCCTGACCTGGCCCAGCTCAGATCAGCCTAGGTGCCAGCAAGGATTCATTCATTCAACCAATACTCACTGGACTTCTACCATCTGCAAGGCACAGGACAGACACCATCTCTGGTCTCACGGAGCTCCCTCTCTTGCTTACCCTTCCCCAGCCACACTTGCCTCCCTCCTGTTCCTCCCACAAGCTGGCCATGCTCTTGCCTCAGGGCCTTTGAACTCCCTTTTCCCTCTTCTTGCAAAGTTCTTTCCCCTAAGTAAGGCAAACTCCTCCTGCTTAACATCTTTGCTCAACATTCCATTCTCAGTGAGATCTACCCTTTATAAAATCACATCCCACCCCCCACCTCCATCCCTGGCACCTCCAGTCTCCCTTACCTGTTCTATACTTTCTTTCCCCCGCAGCATGTATCACTCTATAGCACTCTATGTAATTTACTTATATATTACGTTTATTGTTTATTGTCTGTTTCCTCCTGCTAGAACATTCACTTCACAAGAGCAAGGTCTCTGTTTACACATTGATGCCTCCTAAATGCCTTAAACAGTGCCTGGCACATAGTAGGCACGCAGTAAACATTTGTTCAAAGAATGAACGAACAATGAACCAGCCAGTGCACTCACAAATGCGCAACTCATGTGGACCCAACTCCCTAAAGGCCCAGAAAACCGAAACAGCTGGTGGAGATCTGTTTGAAAGCAAGTTAGAGTGGAAGAGCCCACAGTGGACTTAGAGCTGAGGGGGTCCTGGGTGTACTGTCCACTGCTTCCACGGCCATCTCCCCAAAAGACTGAGCTCCCTGAGGGCCGAGAGCACCATCTGCCTTTTCCACCAGTACACCTTGGAGAGCCCAGCACAGGGCTGCCAAGGGAAGCAGATGTCAGTTAGCACAAGGCTGAAGGAATTTCAGGCATCATTTCTCAAGCACTATGTGCCCCCACAATGCTGAGCTCCTTACTCACGTTATCTCTTTCACACCTCACAACATCCCAAAGAGAGTAGGCATTATTTTTGACCCTGTTTAACAAATGAAGTTTAGGCTAAGTAACTCACCCAAGTCCACACATACTATAACAGATGGCAAAGCTGAGGTTCAAACACAGGTTTGTCTGACTCCTGAGACGGAGGTCTGAAAGTATATGCTCTACCACTGCACTGGGATGAAAGACAGGGAGGGAAGGAGGGAGAGAAGGAAGGAAGGAGGAAGGAAACAAGGAAGGAAGAAGTAAAGATGGTAGGGCAGGCCACATGCCAGATGAAGCATGGAGGTCTAAAAGACCTGACCAGAGCTAAGGAGCTTTTCCTCCCGGCTGAACGTGACTCCAGTACAGCCCTGTCCCCCGCTCCCCACCCCAGTCGAAGCAGAGATGGCCCATCTTGTCCTAGAAGAGACTTTATTTTAACTAATTCTTTTAAATCCTCTCTCTCTCTCTCTCTCTCTGAGCTTGAATGAACTGAAGGAAAAATATATCTGAGTGGGTGGATAGATAATCTAAAAATTGTGTCAGGTAGTAGCAGAGAAACGTACTTTCTCTTAGAATCTCTATAAAAGGAAATCGTCACAGCTCCATTGCTGCCCCTCACCCACACACATGCAAGCAGTGGTGAACAATGTGATTAGGCTGAGCACGTCAGATTAGGTCAGAACCTGCCCCAGTGACCTCAGACTTCTGCTTAGAAGAACAGCCATTTCCCTAGATGCCCAGTGCTAGCCTCAGTGGCCTTTGCTCACCCTGAGCCTCCTCCAACCGGGCCAGTCACAGCCCCTGCTTCTACACCCACCTGCTCCAGCTGAGAACCCCACCCACAGCACTCAGCCCATGAGGTCACTCAAAGGGCTTTCCAGAGGACTGCTCTTCAGAGTTCTATGGATGAGAGTACTGGAGACCCTTCAGGTCCTCCAGAAATCCTGCCAAGGCTGGCTCCCTTCTCCTGTGGGCACACCAAAATGGTGTCATTATGCCAGAGACTGGGGCAGGAATTCCAAGGGCCATCTGCTGGGCGGCCTTGAAGTAAAGCGAAAGTATATGTTGAATGAATGAATGAATGGGCCTTCCAAAGGGAAAATCTGTAAAGAGGCAAGTCTAGTAGGGGCATCTAGAATCTAGCTCGTCTCAATGCTGTGAATTTCTGGCAGGAAACACATCAACTTGAGGAGTAGCTTGGAGCTACATAAAGAACAGAACTCAAGCCAATTCAATGGATATTTACTAGGGCCTCTGACAAAACAGCACGACACTTCCCTGACAACGCTTATGGTTGAGGAGCAGCTGGCAAGCAGGTGTATAACAGAGAAGGGCAGGGAATTTATAGAAAGGAGAAAAGAGGGACATGGAGGGACGGGGGGAACCCAGCTTCATCCTCACTGCTGTGAGCTAAGCTTTGCCTCTGGCTAGGCCACCCCTTAGCTCAGACCTCATAGCATAACCTTGAGAACCTGTGTGCTCTCTACTTCCTTGTACTCTCCTGATGACACTTTCCATGTAGATTCTTAGGATCTAGAGGCACCCACCTTCTTGTGCCTCCCAAGAGAGAAGTGTGGATCTGACCATGCACAACTAGAGAAACTAGAGGTGTCACATCTACTGGGGTGGTGGAGCTGGGACCCAGAACCTCTAACTCCTGACAGATCCCACAGATGCAAAGTCCTCTCGAAACACGTCTGCCCTGGTGTGGTGGTGGGCGAAAGGGGTAAAGGGGCACACGTATGGTGATGGATAAAAACTAGACGGGTGGTGAGCATGATGCAGTCTATACAGAAACTGATATATAATAATGTATACCTGAAACTACACAATGTTATAAACCAATATGATCTCAACAAAATAATTTTAAAAGAAAAGAACAGTAAACAAACAAACACACACATCTGCCCTGAAATGGCTAAGAGCCCACGTTCACCTGTAGCATGGAGTCTGTGCAGGCTGAATTTGGGCAGGCAAAGCAGAAACACACTTATGTTCAACCATCACATGCCCCATAGTCATCTGTTGGACAAGAGAGAGTTTATTATGGTCCAGCAAGGCCTTTACAAGTGTAGCGCTCTGCTGCTCCTCGAGCACCAGTGAGGTATAGTCAGTGGCCTCTGCCAAGGGACAGTGGGTAAGGGTGCTTGTAGGAGGTGCCATTCAAAAGGGGCTTGGGGAGTGACATCAGCAAGATGGTGAAATAGGAAGCCCCAGACTTCATTCCTGCAGAGACACCAACTTAACAATGTATGGGTGAAATGAAAGGACACTACACAGCAACACAAAAGCATACAGATATATAAAGCTATCTGGTAAAGGTAAATATATAGAAAAATAAAGAATCCTATAATACCGTAATGGTGGTATAAAAATCACTTTTCACTCTGGCAAAGAATTTAAAAGATAAATGCATAAAAATAACTATAAAATGATGTTAATGGATACAAAATATAAATAAGTCTTTGTGAGAGCTCCAGAAACCAGTTAAGAAGCTGCAGTACCCCAGGCAAGCTCAAAGTCAAGAACAGTTGCATTGAAATGGGTGAGAAAAGCCATTTCATAGCAACTGCCCTTCCCCTAAGCCAGCACAGCTCAGCACAACTGAAGAATAGCCCAATTAGCAGCTTCTTCCTTGGAAAGGAAAGAGAAGAGTGGAACTTAAGTCCAATGTTCCAGCTTTTTGGGGAACTGCCCAAGAGACTGGTTTCTGTCTCACCTGACTTGGAGTGCAAATGGGGAACCAGCATACTTTGGATGTATGGGAGCCATGGAGAACAAAAGAGTTCAGTGCTTGTAGTGCCAGAGAACCTGCAGTGCCACAGACAGACGCCAGAGGGAGCAAGAAATTACAAGCTCTCGAAAAAGAAAATGGCAAATCTCTGAGAAAGCACACACACACACACACACACACACACACACACACACACACACAGAGCCCAGAGAAGACACATCCCTGGAAAAGGTTTGAGAGGCCTCCAGAAGCTCTAGCAGGCTAATTGGTGAAGGTCTTCCCCTGTATGAAGCCAGTCCATAAAGATGGCAAAGGTGGCTGTCTTTTCAAATGCACAACTCGCAGCAAAAAATAAGGCACATGGAGGAACAAGGAAACATAGCCCAATCAAAAAAACAAAATAAATCTCCAGAAACAGACCCTAAAGAAATGGAGATCCATGAATTACTGACAAGGAATTCAAAATAGTCATCTTAAAGAAGCTCAGTGCACCACAAGAGAACACAGATAGACAACTAAACAAAATCAGGAAAACAATGCATGAATAAAATGAGAATATTAACAGAGACATAGAAATTATTCCAAAAAAAAAAAAAGAGGCAAACAGAAATCTTGGATCTAAAGAATATAATAGCTGAATTGAAAAATTCACTAGAGAGGTTCAGCATCAGACTTGATCAAGCAGAAGAAAGAATCAGTGAACTCAAAGATAGGTATTTTTAAATTATTGAGTCAGAGAAACAAAAAAAGCAAAAAAAATTAAGAAAGTGAAGAAAGCCTAAGGGACTTAGGGTACACCCTCAAAAGGACTGATACATGTATTATAGGAGTCCCGGAAGGAGCAGAGAGAGAGAGAAAGGAGGAGAGAGCCTATTTGAAGAAACAATGGCCAAAAACTTCCTAAATCTGAGGAAGGAAATGGACATCCAAATTTACGAAGCCCAAAAGACTGCAACTAGGATGAACCCAAAGAAGCCCACACTAAGAAATTATAAACAAACTGTCAAAAAAGTTAAAGAAAGAGTCTCAAAAGCAACAAGAGAAAAAGCAACTTGTCACATATAATAGAACTCTCATAAGATTATCAGTGGATTTCTCAGCAGAAACCTTGCGGGCCAGAAGAGAGTGGGAAGATATATTCAAAGTACTAAGGAAAAAAAAAAAACAAAAAACTGCCAACCAAGATATTCAGCAAAACCGTCCTTCAAAAAATGAAGGAGAAATAAAGACCTTCTTAGGTAAACAAAAGCTGAAGATATTCATCACCACCAGACCTGCCTTACAAGAACTGCTAAAGGGAGTCCTTCAAGTTGAAAGGAAAGGACACTACACAGCAACACAAAAGTATACAAATATATAAAGCTCTCTGGTAAAGGTAAATATATAGAACGTAAAGAATCTTGAAATTCTGCAATGGTGCAAAAATCATTTTTAATTCTGGCATAAAATTTAAAAGACAAACGCATAAAAATAACTATAACTATAAAACTGTGTTAATGGATACAAAATATAAATAGATATAATGGGTGACACTGATAACATAAAGTTGGGGGAGGTGTAAAGGAGCAGAGTTTTTGTATGTGATTGAAGTTAAATTCTTATAAGTTTGAAATAGATTGTTTTAACTATAAGATATTTTATGTAATCCCCATGGTAACTATCTATAGAATATTCACAAAAGAAAATGAGAAAAGAATCAAAGGATGTCACTATAAAAAATCAACGAAATACAAAGAAAGGCAGAGAGAGAAAAAAAAAGGGACAAAATAACTAGAAGACATACAGAAAACAATTTTAAAAAATGGTAATTGTAAGTCTGTCTCTACCAGCAGTTACTTTAAAGGTAAATGGATTAAACTCCTAAGTCAAAAGATAGGGTAGCTGAACAGATAAATCAACAAGATCCAACTATATACTGTCTATAAGACTCACTTTAGATATAAGGACATACATATGCTGAAAATGAAAGTATGAAAAAAGGTATTCCTGTCAAATGGTAACCAAAAGAGAGCAGGGGTGACCATACTAATATCAGACAAAATAAATTTTAAGTCAAAAACTATCAGAAGACATAAAGAAGGGCATTATATAAAGATAAAAGGGTCAATTCAGCAGGAGGATCTAACTATTATAAATATATATACACCTAACAGCAGAGCACCCATATATATAAAGTAAACATTGACAGAATTGAAGAGAGAAATAGACAATAATATAATAGTAGGAGATTTCAATACCCCACTTTCAATAATGGATAGGTCAACCAGACGGAAGTTTAATAATGAAACAGATGACTTAAACACCACTATAGACCAATAGGACCTAACAGACACACACAAAACACTCTACCTAACAACAGTAGAATTTACACTCTTCTCAAGTGCACCCATAATATTCTACAGGATAGATCACATGTTAGGCCACAAAACCAGTCTTAACAAATTTAAGAAGACTGAAATCATATCAAGTACCTTTTCTGACCAAAATGGAATGAAATTAGAAATGAATCACAAAATAAAAACTGGAAAATTCACAAATACATGGAAATTAAATAACACACCCTCAAATAACCAATAGGTCAAAAAAGAAATCGCAAGGAAAATTAGAAAATATCTTGAAACAAATGAAAATGAAAACACAACATACCAAAACTTATAGGACGCAGCAAAAGCAGTACTAAGAGAGAAGATTGGAGCAATAAATGCCTACATTAAAAAAGAAGTAATATCTTAAATAAGCAACCTAACTTTATATCCCAAGGAACTAGAAAAAGAATAATAAACTAAACCCAAAGTTTAGCAGAAGGAAGGGCATAAGAAAGATCAGAACAGAAATAAACAAAATAGAGAATAGACAAACAAAAATAAATCAACAAAACTAAGGGTTGGTTTTTTGAAAAGGTCAACAAAATTGACAAACCTAGCTAGACTAAGAAAAAAAGCAAGAAGACTCAAATAAAAATTAGAAATGAATGAAGCAATATTACAACTGATGCCACAGAAATAAAGAGAATCATAAGAGACTATTATTAACAATTATATGCCAGCAAATTGTATAGTCTAGAAGAAATGGATAAATTTCTAGAACTATACAACCTACCAAGACTAAATCATGAAGAAACAAGAGATCTCAACAGCCTATAACTAGTAAGGAGATTGAATCAGTAATCAAAAACCTCCCAACCAAGAAAAGCCCAGCACCAGATGGCATCACTGGAGAATTCTACCAAACATTTAAATAAGAATTAACAACAATATTTCTCAAACCCTTCCAAGAAATTGAAGATGAGGGAACACTTCCAAACTCATTTAGTGAGGCCAGCATTATGATTTTGATCTGATGCCAAAATCAGACAAAGAAACTACAAGAAAATTACAGATGAATTACAATATCCCTGATGAATATCGATGCAAAAATTTTGAACAAGATACTAGCAAACTGAATTCAATAACACATCAAAAGGAGTATACACTGTGACCAAGTGGGATTTATTCCTGGAATTCAAGGATGGTTCAACACACAAAACTCTGTCAATGTAATACACCTCACTAACAGAACAAAAATTAAAAAACCACATGATCATCTCAATTGATACAGAAAAAGCATTTGACCACATCCAACGTTTCATGATAAAAAATACACTCAACTAACTAGGAATATAAGGAAATTCTATCAAGATAGTAAAAGCCATATATGAAAAGCCCGCAGTTGACATCATACTCAATGGTGAAAAACTGAAAGTATTCCCTCTAAGATTAGGAATAAGGCAAGGTTGCCCCCTCTCGCCACTTCTATTTAATATAGTACTGGAAGTCCTAGCCAGACCAATTAGGCAAGAATATGAAATAAAAGGCATCCAAACTGGAAAGGAAGAAGCAAAATTATCTGTATTCACAGATGACATGATGTTATATGTACCAAACCCTAAAGACTACACACACCCAACAAAATGTTAGAACTAATAAACAACTTAAGCAAAGTTGCTGGATACAAAATCAACACACAAAAATCAGTTGCATTTCTATACACTAGCAATAGCAATCTGCAAAGGAAATTAAGAAAACAATCTCATTTACAATCACATCAAAAAGAATAAAATACTTAGGAATATACTTAACCAAGGAGGCAAAAGACTTATACACTCAAAACTACAAAACAGTACTGAAAGAAATGAAATAAGACACAATAAATGGAAGGACATCCTATGTTCACAGATTGGAAGACTTAATATCATTAAAATGTCCACACTACCCAAAGTGGTCTACACATTCAATGCAATCTCTATAAAAATCCCAATGGTATTTTGTGCAAAAGCAGGAAAAATCATCCTAAAACTAATATGGTATCTCAAAGGACCCCATAGTCAAAAAAATTCTCAAGAAATAGAAATAAAATTGGAAGCCTCACATTTCCTGATTTCAAAACATATTTTAAAGCTACAGCAATCAAAACAATACAGTACTGGCATAAAGACAGACATATAGACCAATGGAACAGAATAGAGATCCCAGAAATAAACCCTCACCTATCTGCTCAAATGATTTCTGACATAGGTACCAAGGCTACAAAATGGGAAAGAATAAAGTCTCTTCAACAAATGATGCTGGGAAAACTGAATATCCACATGCAAAAGAATGAACTTGGACCCTTATCTTGCATCGTTTACAAAAATTAACTCAAAATGGATTAATGATCTAAATGTAAGACCTAAAACTATAAAACTCCTAGAAGAAAGTATAGGGGAAAAGTTTCATGACATTGGATTTGGCAATGATTTCTTGGATATGACACCAAAGACACAGGCAACAAAGCAAAAATAGACAAATGGGACTACATCAAATATAAAAACTTCTGCACAGTAAAGGAAATAACAGAGTGAAAAGGCAACCCACAGAATGGGAGAAAATATCTGCAAACCATATATCTGGTAAGGAGAGATTATCCATAATATATAAAGAACTCCCACAACTCAACAACTAAAACCAAATAATCTGATTAAAAAATGGACAAAAGACTGGAATAGCCATTTCTCCAAAGAAGATACAAATGGCCAACAAGCATATGAAAAGATGCTCAACATCACTAATCATCAGGGAAATGCAAATGAAAACCACAGTGAGATATCACCTCACACCCATTAGGATGGCCACTGGAAAAAAAAAAAGATAAATGCTGGCGAGGATGTGGAGAAATTGGAATTCTTGTGCACTGTTGGTAAGAATGTAAAATGGTGCAGCAGCTATGGAAAACAGTATGGAGTTTCCTCAGATAATTAAAAACAGAATTACCACATGAGCCAGCAATCCCACTTCTGGGTATATATCCAAAAGAATTGAAAACAGGATCCCAAAGAGATATTTGCACACCCGTGTTCACAGTAGCATTATTCACAATAGCCAAGAAGTGAAAGCAACCTAAACACCCATCAACAGACGAATGGATTAAAAAATGTGGTATATACATGCAATGAAATATTACTCAGCCTTAAAAAAAAAAGGAATTCCTGTAATATGCCTCAATATGAATGAACCTTGAGGACATATGCTAAGTGAAATAAGCCAGTCACAAAAAGACAAATATCATATGATTTCACTTATATAAGGTATGTAAAGTAGAATGGTGGTTGCCAGGGCCTGGGAGGAGGGGAGTTATTGTTCAATGGGTATAGAGTTTCAGTTTTGCAAGATGAAAAAGTTGTAGAGATCTGTTGCACAACAAGGTGCATATGGCTAACATTGCTGTATTGGACATTTTTAAAACGGTTAAGATGGTAAATTTTATGCTCTATGTTTTTTATCACAATAAAGAAAATGGGGGAGGGGCTTGAGGAGATTGGGTAAGATTTATACAGAGCAACGTGAGAAGTGCAGGAGGAAACCATCTTTAATTTTACCCCTTCCAATTAGAGAAAAAAAAAATATGTCCTCTCCTCCCATAGGCTCAGAGAGGCCCTTCCAACCACCTTTTCCCTGCTTTATTTTTCTTCAGAGCACTTACCCCCACCGGAGATAATGTTACATATTTACTTACTTATCTGTTTATTGTCTGCAGGTAACCAGACACCAAGGCTCCCTGAGGGCAGGGATGTTTTTCTTTCTTTCTTGTTTATTACTGAATCCTCAGAGTCTAGAAGAGAGTGTGGCCTGTAGGAGATGCACAGTGAATATCTACTGAGTGAACGAACGAATGTGGAGGTGGGGAGAGCCGAGAAGGACGTCTGAAGCCTGGGGCTTCTGTCCTGCATTCTTCAATCTTCTTGGTAAAGAGACAAAGAGGAGGAGGAAGACAAGAACAGACTAGGATGAGCAGAGGTTGTTATGTTGGGCTTGTGGGGGCAGCCAGACAGCTTCTGGTGGATGAGGGATGGGGAAGGCCCATCCACTAGAGGGTCTCTGCCTCTGGTCCCTTCAGCTTCAGCAAAAGAATAGAGACCATGCCCACTAGCTCTCACCAGTTTGGTGTAGCTGTTTTTCCTTAAGGCTACTGAATCAACACCCTCCACCTGTCAGGGGCTGGCCCAGTGGTGTAGTGGTTGGGTTCAGGGGCTCAGCTTCGGGGACCCAGGGTTCATGGGTTCGGATCCCAGGCACCGACTGATGCACCACTCATCAAGCCATGCTGTGGCGGCGTCCCACATATAAAATAGAGGAAGACAGGCAGGGATGTTAGCCCAGGGCCAATCTTCCTCACCAAAAGGAGGAGGATTGGCAACAGATGTTAGCTCAGGGCTAATCTTGCTCACACACACAAAAAAAGCCTCCACCTGTCAAACAGAAAGTTCCTCAGTTCTTCCCACTTTTTGTATTGTAGCTCACTGCTTCTCCCACTTTCATGTGTGTACGAATCACCTGGGCATTCACTAGGGCTGGGCGGGGCCTGAGAATCTGCATTTCTAACAAGCTTCCAGGTGATACTGATGCAAAGCCTTGCTTACAGTGGCAGGTTCTCAACTTTGTGGCACATGGGAGGCATTGTAAAATCCCAATGCCTAGGCCCCTCGCCCCAGACCCATTACATCAGAACGTCTGGGAGTGGGAGCCCGGAATGGTGCAGCCAAGGCTGAGAACCAGCGCTCCAGGGGCTCTCCGAGGGTGCCAACTCACACGGAAGCAGAACCCCTGCCTTGGACCCTGCAGTCCCTTCACCCAGCTGCTGCGCCCTTCCTCGACAGCCTCGGGCCGCTGACACTTCAGTTGCTGCTGAGGGTCTGCCGAGAGCCATGTGTTGACACTGGCCCACCTTGATCTGGGACCTGTGAGAGCGTTAGTACTCTCAGGCAGCTGGAAGGAACTTTCCTGTTTTTTCCCACCTTCTGACTTCCACTTCTCTTTCCAGCTGGTAGGGAGCTGTCATCCTCTTCCTGTCCTGTAGAACAGTAGCTCTCAACCAGGGGTGATTTCTCCCCACCACGGGACATTTGGCAGTGTCTGGAGATATATTTGATTGTCTTTTGATCCAGAACCTCTGCCTTCTCTTGACCGTCAAGCCATGGGACCCTGTCTGCCCCTTACTCATTCACAGTGAATTTTTTCTCTGGTGCCACTTTATCTTACCAGCATGTAAATTTCTGTGGCACTCCCCCCATCCATTAGACAGGTCTACATGTTTCCACATCTTATCTGTGCCCAGGAATCAAGTTCCTCCTCATGAAACTCCTAAACCCCATGCAAACTAGGAGTGTGGCCAGTCATCCCAAAAGTTCCATGAGAGGTAAGGAGACATCTGACCAGGGGACAGAGAGGCCCACTAGAGAGGGGGTAGCCTGATTCCTAACTACCTTCATATCTGAATCTCGGCTTGACTCAGCCAAGATGCTCATGCTCTGTCACACATGTCCTGGGCACTTGCTATATGCCAGGCCCTGCTGTAAATGCTTTGCCTCATATAATCCTCCCTAAGAAGTAGGTACCGTTGTTATCCCCATGTACAGAGGAGCAGACTGAGGCACAGACACTAAGTAAGTTGCCCAAGGTCACATAGCTAGGAGGTAGTAGAGTGAGGATGTGAACCGAGGCAGTTTGGGTCCAGAGCCAATGGGTCTAACCACCATACACCAGATGGTCCCTTGTGCATTTCACCTCAACAACAACTCAGGCAGGCTTGGATTCTGTTCTTGATATTACAGATGGAAACCAGCCTCTCAAAGGCAAAATAACCTTCCAAAATCACTCAGTGAGTGAGTAGTGGACCTAAGATCCAAATCCAAGACAGACTCAAAATTCCACGCTCAGGTCAGGGAAGGAAACTACAGGCTACAGAAGACATATCATTCATTCATCCATTCATTCATTCCTCGTGCACTCAGCACACATGTACTGATGCTTCTCAAGGTCACATGTTGCGTGTTAAGGATCCAGAGAGAAATCAGCCATGACCCCTTTGTTCAAGAGCTCACATCAAGTTTTGGAGACATGCTGAAGGCTGTGGGTGGATTGGGGAGGAAGGAGAGAGCACAGGAGGGCAGAGGAGTCAGTTCAGACTTCTCCTCTGGAGACTAAGCAGCTATGGGGACGAGGTCTGGGGAACTCCCAGTGGGCACTGCTCATGTCCTCGTTGTCATCTGCATTAGATGATCTGGGTGACATCCCACCTCCCCGGCACACACTCACCTGCACACATTTACCTTGCCTTATTTTCTTCCCATCTCTCCTCCCCCTGTCTTGCTCAGAACTCCAAATTCATAAGCACAACATGGGGAGAAACCAAAAGGGGCCCTGTGCTCCCCCAATGGATCAATGCAAGGTTGGCATCCCAACTTATCATCCAAGGTCCCAGAGGGAAACCACACTGTAACTGTCAGGAACACGACAGAACTGTCAAAAGCAGACAAAATCAGCCACGTAAATTGTGAAACTGAAGTCACAGTTCTATTTGTTCTGCTAGAGTGAACATCTCACATCTTTTTGTCGAGATGGAAAATAAAAACAAAGATAGACTAAGGGCCTTGCAAGTGTCCCATCTTTGTGGAGAAACCCACCACCACCACGTCTCAGTTTCTAGCAACATCCCCCACACCCTAAAGCCATATCCACTTTCATTCCGTACACACAACAGGTCTTACTACGGGAGTGGGTGGGCGCACCATCAGAAGTTGTTATGACCCCGTCCCTGCCCTAAAGAAATTATGGCCTGTTGGTCAAAAGACAATCCTATATCCAGCTAACAGAATTAGATTATAGTGCCAGACCAGACAGAATAAAGCAGAGAAAACTCAGGGAGTGACTAATCCCACTATGGCAGAATCAGACAGGGCTTCTTGGAAGAGATAACCTCTGCATTGGGCCTTGAAGGATGAATAAAATTTTGCCTGGTGGAAAGGGAAGGGAAGGAAACTCCAGAGACAGGGGAAGGCGGATATAAATGTACAGAGGCTGGGGCATGGTAGAGAAAGGGACACAGAATCAAGAGATCCTTTGGAAGTCGAATCTCCACTCCGAGTGACAACCAGGCTGGGAAGAGAAATCCCTGCCAGGGATGCTGGGCCATGAGACATCCAGACTCCCTGTTTGGAGAGCAGGTGCAGCCTTCTCAGGTGCTCCCGGGTACATGCATGTAGGTTGCGCACCGATGGTGCATGCACACTTCCCATTAGCCCTGGTCATGCATACACGTGTGTGTGTGTGTGTGTGTGTGTCGGTAGCAATCTGGCAGGCCATTCTGCAGAAGCCCTGCAGCACTGTGGCTGCTCACCAAAATAGCATCGAGCAATTTAGGTCAGGAAGTAAGGACTGTGTTATTATTACTAGTTACTGGTGAAGTTATTTAATAAGAATGTCACATCCAATTGAGACCGCGGTGGGAATTGTCAGCGGGAAGAATGTAATTACACTAACTGGAGGCGCTCCAGGACCCCGCTGTTTGCACACCTCCAAAGATCCACACAGAGATGGACTCTCTCCCAGCCCCTCTGCCGCCTAGAGGGCATTTCCTCAGGTGGGGCCACTGTGCCAGGCCCCAGAACAGCCAGACCCATGTTGCTCCTGACTAGGCCCCGGAGAGGCTTAGGAGGGGGCATCTCCAGGACCCACTGGGGATACTCTTAGTCACACCACCCATGGCCGGACACCCTACTGAAAGGTAGAAAGACAGAAAGACAATGACAGAGAACACCAGAGACCCAAAGGAAAAACAGGCAGAAGAGAGATGGGCAGATAGAAAAGAGACACAAAGGCAGACACGGTGAGAGACCGCAAGAAAGAGAGAGGGAGACAGAAGAGGAGAGAAAAAGAAAAAAAGAACAAGAGTGACAGAGACAGACAATGCAGAGCGAGACCAAATCGGGGGCAGAAAAGGCAACAACAAAGAGAGGGATGTAGAGTGGGAACCAAGAGGAGCCTCATGACAAAGGCTGTCAGTGTCACCTCACACACAGGGCCCCACGTGAGCTAACTGGGTAGAAATGGAGAGCGAAGATGGACTACGGGGAACAGCTTAGCTTTAAATGGAAGAAGAACAGGGCAGAAGCCAGAGGAGTTCAGGGCCTAAAGACAGCCCCCTTTTTATTCTGAACGTGTTTTAAATTGAAAGAGTCAAGTCGGTGGAGAAGAAAAATAAAATGGAAGAGATGGACGGGAGAGAAGAGCCAAATCCAAGAGGCGAGAGAGAAGAAGGGGATCGGGAGCTCTGGGAACTGGGAACTGCAGGAGGGAGCCCCCCTCTTCCTTCGGGAGCGGGCGTGGGGAGGCGGTGCTGCAGATGCAGGTAGCCAGCAGGAGAAGCAGGCAGGATACGGGAGAAGCCCATTCTCGATGGTCTGCATGTTCTCGGTAGGATACCGGCCAGCTCATCCTGTGATGGACTCGGCAATTTGCGTCTTGGAATGACCACTCTCGGGATGAAGGCAGGAAGCTGAGCAGTAGCCAATAGGAAGAGGACTGAGCTGTGCTGGGCTCAGAAGGCAGTGGCAGCAGGATTCACGGAGGGAGGGATGAGACACGACAGGCAGAGAGCTGACTGTGGGACTCTCTCCCAGGGCCAAGCGTGTAGAGCAGGGGCAGCAGAGGGCTAAGGGTTGAGGGTCCCAGTGGGTCAGTCCTTCAAAGGGTGGACAGGGGAGACCGGCCTTGGTAACGAAGGAAAGGAGCGAGGAGAAGCCCCTCGGGAGAGTGGAGCTGTGGCGGGGCTCCAGGTCGCCAGCTTTTAAAGGGCCGTGCACGGTTGGGCACGGCCCACACCCACCCTTCCACCCACCTCTGTGCCTTCTGCCTCCTGGGCTCTCCTCCGCCCAGCCCTGGCCGGCCACGACCTCAACTTGCCCTTGGCCGCCGTTCTTGGTTCATCCCTCTCCGGAAGCGGCCCCTTCTCAGCAGTCGGCCTCAGCTGCTCCCTGGCTCCACTTCTGCTCCACACCAGGGCCACGGCCGTCCTTGCTCCCCATTCTCTTCGGACTCTGAGCTCAGTGTAGACCGGTCTGAGGGATCCTCTGTTCTATTCTCAGTGCTGATCACTCAGAGGCGATAAATAAAGCCCAGGAGCAGATCCCCGCCTGGCCCACCTACACCCAGCACCGGAAGCTTCTGAGGCTCCTCCTCAGAGCACTCAGAGCACTGAGTGTGGAGAGACCGAGGCAGAAAACCTCCTGGGCTCGTAGAAACTCTGGGGAATCCCATCTTCTCCGGGGCCTGCGTCCACAGGCACGGCCGCTTTGCTGGGGTCTGGGGGGTATGTCCCCTCCCTGCCTCCTCTCCCAGAAAGCACAGACAGTGCTGGCTCCAAGCCAGCAGGTTCTCAAAGAGGCGGCAGCTCCACCAAAAGAGTAGTCCTGGGTGCTCGAGGAGGCCTGAAGCTCGGGGGGAGGCGCAGACCCCGTCCTGCTGAGCTCAGAGCGCCAGGACCCACACGGCCGGGCGGGGCCCCAGCTGCTGCCAGGCATGGCTGCCAAGCACAGACACATCCTGGCTCATCGGACAGCTGCCCAGAGACAGGGAAAACGGCCCTCAAGTGTGGTCTGAGAGGGGCCTGGCACCTCACCTCTGCCAGCCCAGAAAGACAGTGACTGGGAGAGGGGACTTCAAGGTCAAGGCTTGAGCCACCCCTGGGCTTGGGAGCTGGGACTCCGGCTAGACGCTCATGGCACCCAGCTCCCGGCACACCCCGTTCACAGGCACACACACATCGGCGTCTACAGACACAGACACCCACGCCCACTCCATACCCGCACACATCCCCACTCACACGCACCGTGCACACACAGGTCTACCACATGCTCACAGCTCTTCAGTACACGGGTGCACACCCCACACTTCCACGCTGCCGCTCCACCACCCCGGCTGGAGGGCTCGATGGGGTCCCCTGCTGCTCCCCTCCCTCCACCAGGGCCCCTGTGGCCTTCGGGAAGAATTTGTGCAAAGCTCTGGGGTCTCTTCCACCTGTGCTGCGGTTGAGTGGTAGAGCGGTGTGCGTGCCCGGTGAAATAAACACATGTCTGTGTAGAAGCCTGTGTGTGCACATGTGCTTACACGCATAGGTTAGAATACACGGATTAAGTATGGGGGGATACTTAGAAAAAGCTCATGATAGCTACAATTTAATCTGCACTGCCCCCACTCCCGCAGACACACGCACATATCCCAGGTCATCAGCCTCTCCGCCGCTCGCTGTGCCCAGCACACACGCACCAGGCATCCCGCAGCACAGCGGTGAAGAGCACGCTTGCCTGTGGAGTCAGGCAGACCTGAATCCACAGTCCCGCTCCGCCACTTGCTGGCTGTGTGACGGTGGGCACCCTGCTTGCCCTCTCTGAGCCTCAGCTCCCTCATCTGTAAGGGAAGAATAATAAGAGCTCCCTCACAGGCACGCTGGAAGATTAAATGAGATTATGGACGTGAAACAGGGACATCAATAAACATTAATTACCACTCATTTTCTCCCTTACACCCACCCTTGTGCCTTCCTTTCAGGCAACTGAGAAGTATTTATTGAGTGCTAACTGTGTGTCAAGGCTGCTGTAGGCCCTGGAGGTGCAAAGTCCCTGTGCTCAGCCTCGCACAGCTTGTCTTCTAGTGGGGGAGACAGATGGTAAGCAAGTAACCAATAACTGAATAATATAATGAGCGTGATCAGAGCTATGAAGAAGGCGATGCGGTGGAGCTTCATCTGTGGTGGTCCATCTCTGTGAGTGTCACTCTGGGGCAGAGACCTGAAGGGGGAGTAAGAGTGAGCCATGGACGATTTAGGGAGAGAGCATTCCAGGCAGAGAAAAGAGCAGGCATAAATGCCTGGAGACAGCAACAAGCTTGTTTTCAAGGTAACAGCACTGCTGGGGTATGGAGAATGAGGCGCAAGTGGTGGGAGATGAGATGGGGCAGACTGGCAGTGAAGGCCGGATCAAATCTGGATGGTTTTAACTGTGCATGTCGGGGGAAGGTGCCCCAGTCTGACCCCCCTGTTTCAGGATTGCTCTCACTGCTATGTGAACAAAGGGAAGCAGGCAGACCAGCCAGGGATCTATTGTCCCCAGGGAGAGACAGAAGGTTTTAAGGAGTCGCCTTGCACCATCCCTACGCCCAGTGCCCCACCCCCCCGCCTCCCCACCATCTCCCACCCGCCCACTCCTCGGGCTCCTCTCTCAGGATGCCTTCTCTGATGACTCCAGGCTATAAAGGCTGCTTCCACCACTTTTTGAGCATGTTTTCAAAGCCCACCTCCCCGGAGGACCCTCCCTGGTCCCCACCTCTGCACATCCACAGCACTTGGTTCCTGGTTTAAAGGACAAACCAGTGCCATCCTCCTACCTAGGACTCAAGAACAGACATGGCGCCCGACTCTCCTTTATGCACCTACCCACCAGATACAGCACGTCGCAGGTGCTCAACAAATGCAGACTTGCAGTATGGCACCTGGCCTTTCTGCCCAGGATTTTACACCCCTCCCCCAATGCCCCCCAACCTCTGACCTCACCAACCGATGCTTCGCTTTTGTTAACAAACATTATTGAGCACCTGCCATGTGCTGGGTCTTTTCAAGCACATGTTCTCATTTCACCTTCCCAACCATCCTATGAGACAGGGGCTATTATAACCCCACTTTACAGATGAGGAAACTGAGGCACAGACAGATTAAACAAGTTACCTCGGGTAGCACAGCCAGCTAGTAGTGGCAGTACCAGGTGAGAATCAAGTTATACTTGACCCAGAGTCAAAGTTCTTCTGCCTGTCCCATTGGTGGGGGGAGGAGGGGTCATGTCTTAATTTTTTTAAATAAACAAATGGGTGAATATATCTTGCAAGGTGTTTGCACAGGCTGGCCTGGCCTGGAGATTTCTCCATCCCGCACCCTTTAGGAGTGTGCATAGACTAGACTTGGCCTCAGCATCCTGCACCTTCTCCCTCAACTCCGCCCCTAGCACCCAGCTGAGAGGGGCTTGCCCACCACCAGGAATTGCAGACAGCAGAGGGCAGGTTGAAGCCTCAGACTCACACTCACCCCATGCACAGCCGCCAGGCCCAGGCCCCGCTGTGAGCCGGCCCAGAATGGGGAGAGCTGGGCTCCCTGGGCTCATTCACCAAGATGTTCATTCCCTGCCAGGCGTAAAATGTCCTTTTGATTTTCAAATGGCTCACATGCTGGACCTGGAAGGAGGAAGCGCAATAGATAGGGGTGGACCCTCCTCTGGAACAGGCCAGGCTGAATGTCAGGCAGAGGGCCAAGGCCCCAGCACACCCCTCTACGGAGATAAGGGGCAATGAGAGACCCATGCCTTCCTTGCTGACCCTTCCTTTCCCTAACGAAGCCTACATCTTCACTCTTGCCACATGACACTGTAGAATTCAACCTGAGCTCTGGTGAGCAGCAGAGGGCACTGACAGAGACCCACCTTGCTTATTACCCACTTCTCTCTGTTCCCCTTCCTCTGGTTAAGACTCAAATATCCCCTCCTCTGTTACCTCCCCAGGCAGAGTTACTTGCTCCCTCCTCTCTGGCCCCAAACTCATTCATTCAATCACCAAACACTGGCTGAGCCCCTAAGTCAGGTTCTGTGCTAGGTCCCAGGACAGAATGATGGATAAGACCTGGTCCCTGCCCTTGGACAATCTAGCACCTTCAATGAGCACCTCTCTCCCTTTTTTAAAATATCACTTGTCAGCATATCTAGCTGTCCACTAGACTGCCAGTTCCTCCAAGGCTGGTACAGTGGTGTGTTAAGGATGTTGTCCCAGCATCTAGCACAGGACCTCACACAGGATGTTGTCTGAATAATGGAAAAAGCAAGCCTTTCAAAACTGTGATGGTTCCATTAATTCACTCAGCCCATGTTTACTGATGCATACACTGTTATGGGTTGTGCAAAAGGCCACGTTTCATAATTCTGGTCCTCCTGTCCAGTGGTAGGTGAGCCCTGCAGCGCAGCGGAGGGGAGCATGCCTGGGCAAGGGGCGGGGTGCAAATGAAAGCCTGGGCAGCTCTGGCAGCCAGGCTGGCAGAAGGGGAGGGAGCTTGGTCTGCCATGCTGCCTCATGCCTGTGGCCTCCATTGTTGTCTCTGTGCCTCCATCACCTTAGAAACATCTGTTTGCCTGAAAACAGCCTACACACGTTGCCCTCAAACTTCAAACTCTTTTTTTTTTTTAATTTCAACTCATCACAGAAATAGCCTAAAGAGGGAGAAATCATCAAATGGGAGTTTCTTTTCTCTCTTACAGGCCCAAGGGATGAAGAGGCTGAAAAGATCCCTTCAGGTTAATTCAGAAATGTGAAGACTTCACATTTTCATTTTCAATTAAGTAATTACTACATTGCCATAGTAACACTTGCTGCCCTATTTTAGATTAGAAGTAGAAAACAAGCATTAACACACATTCATTGTCAACTTTTATATAATCTTAGAATAAGAAAGACCTTTCTCTAACTATAACCCAAAAGTGGAAAGCCAAAACACTGACAAATTTGATTGCATAAAAATGTAGAACCTCTACATGTAGAAAGAAAGGAAGGAAGGAAGGACCCACAGAATCTAAAGACAACTCCAAATTGGGAAAAAGATTTGCCACACTGCTAGAGATAAAGAGCCAATGTCCTTCATATGGAAAAAGTTCTTACAAATCAATAAGAAAAAATATGAACAATGCCATAGAAAATAAGCAAAGTACATGAACAGTTTGCAAGAAAAGAGATAAAGATGACTAACAAACATAAAAAGATGCTCAATTTCATCTATAATTTTTAAAAAGTGCAATAATGAGATACCTGATACATATCAGATTGGCAGGTTTTTAAAAAGTTGTTGGAAATGTGCAGAGCGGTGGTTCCTGGACCAGCACATAAGCATCACCTGGGAACTTGTAAGAAATGTAAATTCTCAAGCCTGTACCAGACCTACTCCACCTCAGATCTACTGAATCAGAAACTCTTGTTCCCAGAAATCTGTACTTTAACAAGGCCTCTAGGTGATTCTGATGCACTCTAAGATGTAGAGAAACCAAGAACTCTCAAATACTATTGGTAGTATTTAAATTAATGTCATTGGCACTTTTATCAGCATAAATTTATATACTCACTGAGGCAATAAACCCACTCTATAGACTATTTCATTCATATCGAATCACACACAAAATTATTTTACTGTGGTATTATTTGGGGTAGCCAAAAACTAGATAAAGCCTAAATAATAAAGGATTGACTGAGTAAATTTACAGTAATTTATGGAATACTATGCAATTATTAATAAGAAGGAGATGAATCAATATATTCCTACCCAGGAAGGTGTTTAAGAGATATTTCCAAGAGAAAAAAGCATGTTATAGATGTATCTAGAATGATCCCATTTGTGTGAGATCTAAGGAATTTGTGTCATATTTCTACTTTCTTATGTGTTTTGAAAATTTCTGGAGTAATTCAGAAGAAACTACTAATAAGTGGGACTGGGGATCTGGGGAGAAGATCTTTTTCCACCATATGTCCTTCTCTGCTCTTTGAATTATATAGTAATTGGAAAATAGTTATCAGTAATTAACCTAAAAGGAAGAGAAAGAGTGAGTAAGAGAGAAAAGCATGACTGGGAGAAGAGGAAAATTAGATCATTTGGGCAACTGCATCCTGGGGACTATTCAGGCCCCAACTGAGGCCCCTGGAGACTCCTTCAGTGCTATATCCTCAGCCACCCAGGTTGCTTTGACAAAGAACAACTAAAAACTGTTTCACTGAAGTGGTGGCTTTCAAAATAAATTACTTGTTTAACAAAGACTAAAACCCCACATCCATTAAACAAGGCAAGGGCCCCTGAGCCACCTGGTTTTCCTTCCTGTTGGCCCATCCCACCCAACTGGGTGTGCTGTGTCAGCCACTGAATCTCATCTGGTTCCAGTAGAGTACAAAGAGGCAATCTCTATTACAAATTACATGTGAGTGTAAATGCCAGTGTGGGCATATTTCATATTTGCATGTCAGAGTCAATACAGACTATGTTTGTGCATTAGAATAGACACAGTCTGTTTTCACAGAGGTGTGTGAACATGGTCTGTGTTGGTGTTCTAGGCCTGATACACCAAGAGTTTTCATTAAGGACATCGTGGGAATTGATAAGAGAATGAGGCAGAGCAGTCCTGGTGCCTATCCCCAGGCAAGTCCTCTAAGAAGCCAATATATTTTATTGTCTCATTCAGCCTTTATCTCCACTTTTGACCAGCCAGCCCCCAGATGGGTTTGCTTGAACAACAAATTATGAAAACCCTGATCTACCCATTATCCAATCACCCTTCCATTCACCGATCCTAGGTCCTTTCTTTTATCCATTCATCTATCCAAACACCCTTAAATCTACCCATCCACAAATCTACCCATTGTCCATTCCCTCAATCCTTTCATTAAACCATCCCATTTCATCTGTAAAATCTATCAAGTCAATCCTTCCATCTCTCCCTTCATCCTTCCATTCATCTTTCCATTTATTCATCCAATCCATTCACCCGTCCTATCTATCCCATCTATCCTTCCATTTTACCAGCTTATCAATTAACCCCATCCTAGCCATCCATGTGTTCATCCATCCCCCCCGATATAATAGCCCATCTATCTATTCATCCATCCCAAATGCCCATCAATCCCCTCTAGCTATCCATCCCATCTACCCTTCCATGCTTTCATCACCAACTACTATCTATCCTATTCATCCATCCATTCATCTATCCACTCATCCATTCGTCAATTGCATCTCTTCATCCCATCTCATAGCCTGGACCCAGTTATACCTCTGGAGATGAAGAGACTGGGGCAACCAAGGTCAAATGACTTTGTAAGAAAATAAAAAGTGATTGAAACCCTGATATCTTCCCCAAGGCCTCCTAAGCTCTTTTCACCTAGGTCATATCTGAGCCCTCTCAACAGCAAGTCTTTATCCAAACTTCACATCCCTCATCTTTCTTTCATGCCCAGACTCCCCCACTGGTATCTGACCAGCTGTGACTTCTAGGTGCCAACAAGAGCAAAAACATCAGGCTCAAAACCTGCCTGTAACCTCTAGCGCCCATTCTGGGCCCAGGTAACCACATGTTCCTTTCCCTCCTACCTGCCACTTTGAACTTTAGCCTGGGGTAAAGCCCCAGCCGTGATGTTTCTGCCCCTGGCCCAGTTTACATCCTGGTCTGGCCTGGTCCAACCTGGCCTAAAACCACTCACGATCCAGTGCCACTCAGCAAGGCTTCGACTGAAGAATGTGGCTTCCCATTGGGAAAGCAAGTACCCTAACATTTAATAAACACCTCCTCCAAGGCAGGAACTATGTTAGGCACTTTCTATCTGACTTTTAATTTCATCTTCACTGCAATTCTCTGAATTCTGCAGAGAGTATCAGAGGAGAAACTGAGGCTCAGAGAGGTTAAGTAATTTGTCTGAAATCACACAGCTGCTGAGAGGCAATATCAGAATTCAAACCCAGCTCTGACTCGAAAGATTTGGCTTTTTTCATTCCCACAAGCTGCCACCAAGAGGGCAATTTCCAAGCTAACTCAGAGAGAAGAAACCAGAATGGAAAGGAAGAAAAAGACCCATTTTCCTCTTTCTCTAAGAAAAAATGATGATGTGAATTATAAGTTATAGTATATACTGAGTGCTCACTCTATGTATGGTGCTGGCTAAAGGCTATATGTTATTTCATTAAAAAGAAAGTAAAGGGGCCATCCCAGTGGTGTAGTGGTTAAGTTTATCTGCTCTGTTTCGGCACCCCGGGGTTCACGGGTTTGGATCCTGGGTGCGGACCTACACCACTTATCCAGCCATGCTGTAGCCGCATCCCACATGTGAAACAGAGGAAGACTGGCATAGATGTTAGCTCAGGGCCAATCTTCCTCACCAAAAAAATAAAAAAAAAAAGGGAAGTCACTTTGGTGGTCGTTCTGGAGATTCCTCCACATCTTATGGTTGAGCAGGTCCCAGATCAAGGTTTCAAGGGTTTGGGACATGAGCTGTACAATTTCCTCCAGGAGAAGAACTTGAACAATTGATGTTCTCCACATTCACAAGCCTATCCGTAGGCAGGAATTCTCATGTTTTTGCAAATATGTACGGGTTCAAATCCTGCTGTACCACTCACTTGCCCCATGACTATAGCCAAATTACTATATCTTCCCGAGCCTCTGTTTCTTCCATCTGTTAAGACAGAGATGACAAGAGCATTCACATCTACAGGGCTGCCACGAGACTGCAATTTATTTTTTGATGTAACAATTTGTTTGACCTTTCTCTTATTATTAGCTATTTAGTTGATTTCCATTTTTTCCCTCTATTATGAATAACGCTATGCATCTCACACATAAGTAGTTGACTGCAACTCTGGTTATTTCTTCAGGGTAAATTCTTTGCAGTGGAATACTGAGTCCAAATACATGAATATTTTTAAGGCTGTTGATAATGCATTGCCAAGTTGCTGTACTGAAACTTTGTAACAATTTACACCCCCACAGGCGGTTTACGAAACCTTGCCAGTATCAGTACTGCTTTGCTGGAACAATTTGCATATTTCTTTTTACATGCACGTTCATACATAATCTTGCATGAATGCATGAGTGTGATCTGATTATGCATATTGGGCTTTTAGTGCAATTTTACTTTTCCTTCTTTCATTCGGCTTTCCCCCTCTCACGCCCCACCCTCACCTATCCACACTACCCACTAGCTGAGACACACCCCTAGGGAACCCATATTAACCGTCTCATTTGCATCTTTCCATATTGTTATTCTTGCTCATAAACCATATACAAACATCAATTTATATACTCCCATATGCACATTTACATATATAGTAGGGGTTTGACATTGTTTATCTTTTTAAAATTGGATCATATTGTACACACTTCTCGGCATCTTGCTTTTCTCACTCAATAATAATGATGTTTCAGTGAAATGAAGTAATGTCTACAGAGCACTTAGCACAGCAACGGAAGCGCTGAGTACGTGCTATTTATTACTGTTGTTGTTATAAATTTAAAAAGAGCTGGCACCTCTCCTAACTCTGTGAGGTTCACGGGGAAGGTGCCTCCCTCAGTCTTCCCAGTCTTGTTTGGGAAGGAACAGGACAAGGCAAGGTCACTGTAATCACGCATATCACTTCCATCTTCCCTGAATCATTCTTCATATTAACTGAGAACTTACTATTTGCCAAGGACTGTCGGTGGTCCAGAGGTAGGGTGATAAGCCAAGCCAGACACATCCCTGCCCAGTCTACTCTCTACTGAGGCAGAGTAATAATCATAAATGAATGACTCTGATCAATGTTGAAGTATCATCTGAGATAAGCTCTCCAAGGGCAAGGAACACAGTTCTATGAGAATGATCTAGACTGGGGGTCCAGGAAGGGGAAGTGAACCTTAAGCCGAGATGTGACAGATGAGCCTTGGTTGATGAGGTGAAAAGGGGCAAGAACAGTCCAGACTAAGGAATCAGCACATGCAAAGGCCCAGAGGCAGGAGGGAGCATGGGCCTCTGAGGACCAGAAGGAAGGAGCCGGCTGGAGTGCAGGGTCTCTGAGCAAAGGCGTGGCCCCTCACAGGTGAGCACCGAGTAAACGTCTGGACTACACCTGCAGCCCCGCCAAGAGCTTAATGAGCAAGTTTCTCCCAATGTTCCTGATCCACTGGATTCAGCAAGCCTCGTTGCCTTGGCAACCATGACCGAGTTCCAGGCCAGGCTTAGGTAAGTGCTTCATGTACATCATCTCACTGCACTGTTCCAAAGACCTTGTGAATTAGGGATTACTGTTCTCATTTTAGAGATGGGCACTGAGGCTGAAAGAGATTATTCAGTCTCTTATGCAGGCTAGTACCAGGAAGCACTGGGATTTAAGCCTAGGTTTCTCTGAAGCTCCAAGTGGCGCTTCTGAGAACGCCCAACCCTGTTCTCCCAAGTCCTGAGCAATGACTTCACAGCTGCCTCAACTGGTGGGTTACGAGGTTTCCCTGTAGGGCTGGGATGTGCACCGAGCCGGGCTGGCTCCAGGGTCCAGGCTCACCATCACTTCACAAGGAGCAGCCATGCTCTCCCCTCCTCCACCGCCCCCCCGCCCTGGAAGCAGCCCCAACCACAACACAAGGCACACTCCCACCACATGGAACTTCTCCTCTGCTCCATAAACAGTGGGCCCTTTGAGGTCCGGGGGTTCTTCCTGGGATCACTTCTCCTCCTTTCTTCCCTGGGAAATGGCCTACTCCTCCTATATGTCCCACGTCACATGTCAACTCACCCAACAGTGACCCCCTCCACCCCTCTACATGCTGGAGATGTTTGCTCCATCCTCTGGGCTTCCATATGTCTTGGTTCCATCCCTCCATTCATTCATTCAACACTCAGTAGGTAGTCACTGACCCCTACTATGTGGAAGACTATTCTAGGAGCCGAGCATACTACAGAGAACAAAACAGCAAGCTCCTCCATCTCACAGAGCTTACTTGAGGAGACAGAGAGTAAATTGGGGGATAAAATGCTTATACAATATGTTGGGCAGTTAAAAGGACTATGAAGAAACCTAACACAAAGTGAAGGAGTGCATTACTGTGAATAAGGGAGATGGGGAGGCCTCTCCAAGGAGGCAACATCTGAGTGAGAGTCGATGAAAGCAATGGACTGAGCCCTGAGGCTACTGAGGGACGTTGAGCCCCAGACCACAGACCCACAGCCAGTGTGTCTGAGGAAGAGCAGGGGAGCCACTGGCCCAAGCAGAGTAAGCCAAGCAAGTCTCAGGGGATATGAGGGCAGCGAGGAAACCAGCGGCAAGAACGGGGAAAGGACCTTGCCTTATTTCTGAATGCAATGGAGCCACTGGAGGATTGCAAGCAGGGAAATGAATGATCTAACAGTGTTCAAAGCTCTCCAGCTGCTGGGTTGAAGGAAAAATGGCGAGAGGCAAGAACGGAAGGAGGGAAATCGCAGAGGGGCTTCTGTGGGAATCCAGACAAAGGAGACGGCTGGCTCAGACTCCAGGGCTGCGATGGAGGCGGCAGCAGGGGTTGGATCCTGGATGCATTTTGAAGGTGAAGCCAACAGGGTTTGCTCATGGCTGGATGTGGGGGAGAGGAAAGAGAAAGGAAGCGTCGAGGATGACTGCCAGGTTTCTGGGGACCACACTGCACTGTGTGCTCCCACGTGTGCCTCCCCCATGGGAATGTGAGCTCCCCAAGGCAGGGACGGCGTCCGCGCACCTCAGCGACACTGCAGAGCCAGGCCTGTACGTGTTCGCAGAGTGTGTGCATCATGAAGTCCCTGAGCAGCTTCTGCGTGCCTTCCTTTTGCTGCTGTGGCCTTCGGGGAAGAGACAGGGGTCATCCTGCCCCAGCTGCCCCCTCAGTCTCCAAAGAGATTCTTATCCTTCCACATCTGAGGGTCATGGGTAAATGGTGTGCACATCCAAGAGACAATGGATCTGAATGATCAGATCAGACGACTTGTCCCGGGAGCCGAGGCCCACAAGTGCCTCCTCTCTGCCCGCTCTGTCTCCTCTCAGACGGACACCCGGCCCTCGGGAGACAAGAGCCCAGAAGTTCAGCTGCGAGCGCCTTACAAACCCAATGAAATCTGGCCTTTGCAAGGCCCTCGTGAGCCTGCCACCGTCTCTGTTCAAGGCAGGCAGGAATGCCTGTCCCCTTTATACAGATGAGGAAACTGAGGCCTGGCCAGCGGCAGGAACACGTGCAGGCAGTGACGCAAGATGAAAACAGCCCCTTCTCTCCACTTCCTTATGTGAAACTGCAGAGGAGGGCATAAGCAATGTTCCGCTCAGCTGCTTGAGCATTGGGGTCATGCAGCCCTGGGTTCTCATTCAGCATCTACCAACCACGTGTGACCTTGAGCCATGAGTTAGCATCACCAAGCCTCAGTGTGCCCATCTGCAAAATGGGGATAATAAAGCCATCCATCTTACAAACCTGCTGTGAGACTTATATGAGATGGGGTCTGTAAAGTGCCGTAGAGTGCACAGCGGCTCGTGGTAGGAACTCCACACATGAAGATAACGTTATCGCTGTTATTGTTACCACAATGGTTTGTGATGTGTGGCAGGGCTGGACTCCGTCGAGGGATCTTGGGTTGTGTGCTGTGGTGGAAACGATCCGCGTACAAACACTATCACGAGATTCCACGTGGGTGCTATCCCAGCCCCATCCCTTATCTGCTGTGTGATCTTCGGGCAAGTCATTTCATTCCGTGAAACCCCAACTTCTATTTCTATAAAACGGGAATAACTACACGACCTGTCTCATGGGGGTCTTGTGGCACAGTGCCTGGGTACAGCGATGTGATCAAGGTAGTCAGAATCAGAATCGGGCAGGCACCCCACCCAGGCAACGCACGGCCACCCCAGAGAAGCAGCCTCCCGGGCCATTACCAACAATAGCTACCAGGTAAGGAAGCCATGGTTTACTCTTCTCTGTCTCCCCCGGACTGACTCCTGCTGGACCCTGTTGGCTCTACCTTCAAAATATATCCGGAAGTCATCCCCGATAGCCCCTGGCTGGATTCCTGCCCTTCCTCTATGCTCCCATAACCCCCATCCGAGGTCCACACTAAATTCAAGTGTGATACTCATCACACTGCATTTAAATTACCTTTCCCCCCAGGGGTGATAACATCAGAAAGAATGAAAGCTTAGGGTGGGGGAGGGGGGCAGATACCACGCATGTCATCAGCTCTACATCCCAGAGCCCCACCCAGCGCCCAGCACAGTGAGAGCTCAGCACAACCTGGCTGAATGCATGCATGGGTGGCGGGATGCAAGGAAGGAAGGGAAAAAGAAGGAATGGAGGGAAGGAAGAAGGGAGGAGGAAAGAAGGAAAAGTCTTGGCATTGCTGCTGCCTTACGCTCGGAACCTTCTCTGTCATCTCCCGCCTGTTCCTCTTCCACTCAATTTTGGTCCTTCATCTGCAAAGCAAACGTGTGGTGCCCGGCCCTAATCTGACATCAGTTTCCATCAAGAAGTTAACCAAGGAGAATCAGGTCTGACTCCACAGCGGATGCATTTTAAGCAGCCGTCCCATTTCCTAACAATTCACCCGGCTGAAGCACACTCTCCACTGACTCTTCCAGGGGACAACGAAGGGAAAAGAAAAATGAACAATTTATTTTCTTATTTAAATATGTCACAGAGATAAGCAGGCCAGATGATCAACGTCTTAGTCAACATCTCCTCTCAGTCGGGGGAAGGACTCTGAGAAACCTCCAGGGCTGCCTGGCATCTAAGCTGCGCCCAAGGTGGCCGGGGCTCCAGCCATTCCTCCAGGGTGGGTGGGACAGGTCACACCTTCCCCGGACCCCTCAGCTGCAGGCAGTGCTGACCTGCTCAGGCCCAGACCCACCGCAGCCGTGTAGGAGAGCACACGCTCGCCCCACCCCTGTCTCCGTAGAGGGGAGAGGGTTCCCACTCCACACCCCAGAGGGCGAAGTCCCGCAGGCACGCATCACGTATTCTTCCAGCCTCTCTGACCCTCACTCTCTCCCCATGCTGGTGGCGGGGGAGTGACTTGTCTAAACAGTGAGTTTGGGGAAAGAGTGTGGCTCGCTCAGCTCAGCGCCATCTGCCTGGCACCCCCCTAACCTTGTCCAGCAGGCTTGGCCCCTGTGAGGGAGGTCCAGGGTTGTCCGCTTGTGCCCGTGAGTGGGTGGGCAAGTCTCTCCCATTCAAGAGTGAAGTATTAACAAGCCAATTTGGCCCCATGTCTAAAGCCACATTCTCCAATCAGCTTTATCAGTTATGAGGCTGACATTTTGATCTCTCCATCGGATTCCTCTGATGTTTTTCACTCAGTTGGTTCCAAACTAGCAAGAGGAAGAAAGGCGTGGTGGTAAGGGTGTAGACGAGAACTGGACAAGATCGGTGTTCCCTGCCTGGGGTTCCCAGACGCCTACGGGTCTTCAAAGGCAGTAATGAGAGGCTGTGAGCTATTTTCAATATTTCAAAGAGCCTAACAGAAACTGCATTTATCCACGATCAACATGCACAGGCCAAAGAAACGCCCAGTGTCTGCTCCGGGCTGGCACCATTCCCAATCGGTGAGGTCACGCCGCCCTTTGTCCGTTCTGATTGGTGGGACCAGCCACGGCCCTCCGGGGACCCCGGAGGCTTGACAATGAAGGAATGTTGGGTTCCCCAGGCCCTCTGCTTAACTGCATGAGAAATTTTAGCCCCTTGGTAGGGCTGTCTGTGCCTTTGAAAAGGGAAATTGCAACACCGTGCATTTGGGGAAATGAATGCGAGTAATCTCAACCGTAGATAAAGAGAGAAAGAATGCATTCCCAAGAAGATGCCTTTTCCCGGGGCCAGAGATCAGAACCACCCAAGTTAGGAGAGTGAACATCTCACGGCCTCAACTCAGACGATATGGGGGAGATAAAGGAAGGCTGAGGTCACAGGAGGGTGGGAAGGGGGGCTGGGGCTCTGGAACAGGAGAGGGGGAAGGTGGAAAGGAGGGATCTCATGCTGAATGTGGCTTTGCCTCCCCGGTCTGCAGGGCAGATCTGAAGGAAGCTGGGAGCTCTAGTGAACTTGCCCCGCCCCCTAGAGAGTCTCCCATAACTGTCAACTGTCACAGGGCCAGGGTGAGTGGGATTTAGGGAGAGAGCTGATCAGTGCCAATGGACCTGAAAACAACTGGCTGTTACATACATCTTTGGGGAATAAAAATAGGGAAAAGAAACCACACCCCTCTTAATAAATGCATTCTAGTGGAAACAGTGCTTTGAAACCTAAGTTTCTCGGGAGCAACTCAGAGACTAGGAGGCGCCCCCAGTCATAACAAAGCTGGGCTGTGTTGAGGGAGGGAGAGACATTTAGGAGCCTTGCCCCCTCCCTCCATGGCAGTCTCAGCACACGGAGGAGGGGGACCTCCCTTCCCCCCATGCTAGGGACAGCTGGAAGGCAGTTTTGCCACGTGCCCCTCCTACCTCTCCCCTCACCGGGCCATGTTTTACTGGCGGGCAGGGGCACAGAACTGGAAGGTAAATCATGTTCACCAGTTGCCTCCTGTCCTACCTACAAGCAGGGGGAGGCAGGTAGAGCGAGCCTGTCGTTCTCACGCCGAGAGCTGGCTGGGACAGTGGACACTGAGCGTGCTCTGCAGACCCTGTCCCAGCCCTAATGCTGCAGAGGCTCCTGAGTGCTCAGTTCCCAAGATTTAGACTCCCGGTGGCAGGTGGAAGGCACCTCCTGACCACGGCCTGAGCCGTGATCTCCAACATGATGTACCAGCAGGCCTGTGTTTTGAGGGGTATCAGGACATGACAGCTATTAAGAAATGAATCATCCTTTTCCCCCCATTCAACTAGCATTCTTTGTCCTTACACCCCATCAATCGGAACCCCAGAAGGAAGGGGGTGTTAGGGGCTGGTGTTGGTGGCATATCAGCTTGAAGTCCTTCCAAGTTCACTCTTATCCCAAGAGCTTCAGAGTCTTTGTCACTTCTTCAAGGGGTGCTGACTTCTCACCGATCTGTGTCTCGCCCCTCCCCTCCCATCCCAGATAGGAGAGCCACTCCCCTGTATCTCTCTGACCCAAGCGTGCACCACCCATTGGAGGAAGGCGAGAGTGGATGTGGGGAGGCCACACCACTGCCACTGCCGTTGCCAGAGCGCTGGGTCCCGAGGGTCCAGAAGCAAGGGTGAGCTTGAGCCCAGCAGCACTGGTGAGGATATGGGAAGGCACGAGCGCTATTTGGGAGGTAGATCCACAATTAGTGAAAGGGAGCGAGTGGGGGTGGAATTCAAGGATGATTCCCAGATTTCCAGTTTAGGAAGATGCATGGCTGGTGAAGCAATCTGTGAAGATGGCACACAAAATGGTTCGGGCTGGTAACATTGCTAGGGGGCAGTTGGGGGAGCATGATATAGACGACCATGGAGAGGAAGAATTCAGTCTGCGGCATGCCGTGTGTGGGGCCGTGGACCATCAGGGTGGTGTGTGGGTCTGGAGTTCAGGGGCAAGGTCTTCACTGGAGACCTAAATGTGTGATGTGGGGATTATCAGCGTTTGGATAGTGGCATTAGAGCCACAGGAAGGAATGGAATGTAGACTAAAAAGAGAGGCAGGCTAAGGCCAAAGGCCTGGAAGCACCAATATGAAAGCAAATTGTCAGCGGGAGGGAGTGATGAGCAGTGTGAGATGCTGAAGAAGGGGAAGGACAGACGGAAGGTCAAGAGGTAAGCTGTGGCCAGACTGAGAAAGGTCTAGAAGCCAAGAGAGACGCTTGGATTTGGGAAAGAGGAAGTCATGTGGTGCTCCGGGCTGGAGCACTTCCCCTGCAGTGAGGAGGGTGGAAGCCAGATGACAGGCCCTGAGAAATGACTTGGCAGACACCCTCTCAGGAAGCGTGGCTGGGAAGGGAGAGAGAGAGATGGGTGACAGCCAAAGGGGGGTGCACAATCAAGGAAGGGGTGTTGTTTAGTGTGTTTCTAAGATGAAAACAAAGTGTGTTTATGGACTAATAGGAAGGAAACAGAGGGGAGGAGGGATTGGAGAAATGGGGAGCAGGAACGCCAATCATGGCAGTGACATGGCAGTGGGTACCACAGGCACAGCATCCTTAGTGCCTCCCCACCCAAATTCAATGGCAAGGTTCATACAATTTTCCTGTGATGTAGGAGACAAGGTTGTTCAGCAGACTGAGTGGGTGAGGCTGCCCCAGAGATGAGGATGGTCCCAAGATGGAGCCTGTGGTTCAGAATGGTCCAGAGCCAGGGGGAGGATACATGAGGGACTTCGCTGAGTGGGAGACACCAAGAAGCGCTGGGTCAAGAGGAAAGAGGGAGCAAGGTGGGGTCAGATTAATTTCTGGGTTCACAATATGAGACCTGGGGACATTGATAGACACAATTCTACCCTTTACCTCCCTCCCTGACCCTCATTGCTCCAGATTGATCTGCTCATTTTTAGTAAAGTGTTAATGGCTAACACTTCTCAAAATATTTAATTTTTTTTAATTTCCCGTGTATTTATTATCTAACGCCCAAAGTTACAATGTTGAACATGAAAGCAACAATCATAAAAAAATAATAATCACTAACGAGCAGACCACCAATGAACTTACTGCCTGGTTAAATATTGTTCTCCACTCAAAAACTAGCACATATTCTAACACATGGGTATCTTTGTGTTTCTCATTTACTATTTTTGACTTACTAAGAATGTGATCTTAGGTAAGTTATTTACCTCTCTGTGCCTCCATTTTATGATCTGAAAAATGAGAATGTAAAGATATCTACTTCATGGAATTATTGGGCAGTTTAAATGAATTAATATCTGGCATATTCAAAATATTTAATTTTAACAACGGCTTTCAACTCAAAGATCTCAGCAACAACAGAATCTTCCTGAAACACAGGCTGACACAGAGCAGCTATCTCATCGCCGTGTATCAAAAATTTGCACCACCCCCTTGCCCCAGCCTCCCAGAAATCCTTCACCTTGGGAAATCTGCCATAATCTGGCACGGTAAAGAAAACCTCACTGTCTTTGCTGCTCCAGAAAGCAGCTTCCAGGGTGCTGGGTTTGACCTGACAACCAGTTGAAAAGCATTCCGTCATTCAACAAACATTGTTGAACATCTACCATGCTCCAGGCTCTGTCCTAGATGCTGGGGACACAGGGGTGAATAAAAGACCCTAAACCCCTTGACAGTGGGGCACGGACTTATGGGGACAAAGGGGCAGGAGGGCTGTGTGCTCAGAGCCAGGCACTCTGCAAGCGTGGACCTTTACAGGCATGACTGTGAGGTCAAGCTTTTTGCCTATTTTACTAATGCAGCTACTGAGGCCCAGAATGAACTGGGGCCAGGATTTGCCCTGGGTTGGCCTTACTCCAAAGTCTGTGCTCAGCAAGTGTGTCCTCTTGTGCTTCTCAGACTCTCAGGCACAAGAAGCACTTGGGATCTTGTTAAAATGCAGATTCTGATTCATAGGTGGGCGTTTGAGCCTAAGAGGCTGCATTCCCAAGTTTCCTGGCAAGGCCTTGGACCACATTGGAAAGCAAAGGCCTAGTGTTTTCCAAATTCATCTGACCATGAAATCTTTTTCTCCTAGGGCACTCTTTTATTTATTTATTTTTTTTGGTGAGGAAGATCAGCCCTGAGCTAACATCCAATGCTGATCCTCCTCTTTTTTTGCAGAGGAAGAGTGGCCCTGGGCTACCATCCATGCCTGTCTTCCTCTACTTTACATGGGATGCCGCCACAGCATGGCTTAACAAGCGGTGTGTCGGTGCACGTCCAGGATCCGAACCTGCCAACCCTGGGCTGCTGAAGGGGAGCGCGTGCACTTAACCACTTGTGCCACTGGGCAGGCCCCCAGGGCACTCTTTTACTAGTCCCTCCCACACCTCCTGAAACCCAAGAAATGTTTGGCTGAATGAATGAATGCCACCCCTGGGCCTCGCACTGTCTCTGTACTTGCTGTCTTAGCATCCCTATTTGCATAACTGGCCCTTTGCCTTGGTTTCCCTGCTGAGTCCCTGGCTCCACACAGGGAGTGCAGACTCTCTAAAAGCCCCTCCACTGGGCTAGGGTCCCTCTCGTGGGGGCCAGTCCTGCTCCAGCCCAGAACAAAGTGAGGGCTGGAACCTGACCCCCCTTCGCCCCACCCTCGGGAGCTTCCTCTGAGCCTGCCCTGACCCCACCTGGCTGACTGGCCTGAGCCTGCCTGCCATGCCTCTGTCCTAAAATGCCAGCTGCCTCCCTCCAACAGGCCCGAGGAAAATGTCATTTCGGTGCTTTGTGTCTAGTCTTCAGCAGGTATTAAATCTAGAATAATGGGAATTAGTATACAGAGGAAGTTGAGGATAAGACTTCCCCGAGGGCCCTGATTTCTCACCTAACAATCAGGGCCTGGTGGAAGGACTTGGTGATTCAGGAGCTCTAGCTGTCAGGCCAACCCTCACCCACAGGGCCTTGTGAAGTATGCTCAGCAGTTTGGGAAAGTTACTGCGGCCTGCTGGGCTAGCACGCTTCCCCAGGCTCCCCTGGGGAGGCACCTAATCTCAACAGCACAAATGGGGTCACCTTTGGGGTGCTGCAGCCTCTGGGGACAGGTCCTGGCTCCGCCGCGGGGGGGCTGAGGGGAAAGGAGTGGGGAGGTGGGACAGCACGGGAAGCCCTTCCTCTGTTCATTCTTGGGCGAGGTCAAGACTGAGGTCATCGAAAGGTGAGGAGAGGAGTGGATGATTGAAGGCCCATCTCCTGGGAGCTCCACTTTCAGACCTGGGAGCTCTCCGCCTAAGAGTTTTCTGGACAGACTCAATGTGCATCATTGTCATCATCGACATAACAGGAACCCTAGAGATGCAGATGCCACACTCCACTCCTGGATACTCTGATTCAGAAGATCAGGGGTGGGCCTGGGTATCTACATCTGTAACTGGGACACCTGGGGACAGCGATGGTTAAGCCTGTGGGCCCTTGAATCAGACTAGGTTTAAATCCAGGCTCTCCCCCTACCTAGCTGTGCGGTTTTAGGCCAGTAACTGAATCCCCTTAAATCTCAGTTTTCTCAACTGCAAAATGACCAACTTCTTAGGAGAGTCCTAAGGTTTAAGGAGAGAAATGCGCACCTCTCAGCACGGGCCTGAGGTTCCCTAAAGAACAGCTTCCAGCTTCCAGGACAGATAATGACGATGCTGAGGGAGGGGGAATGCAAACCTGACCTCCCGCAAACACAGCTTGCTGCTTTAAGCCTTCGTCCAGGCGGCTCCCTCCATCCAGGACCTCCTCCCCCAGCATTATCCTCCTCCGACAGACACCTGCTCATTCTTGGAGAGCCTGCTGGCACCTCTGGGTGAAGCCTGCCCTGCACCTCCTATTCTCTTGGAATTCCCTGGGCCTGTGGGAGCTTATAACTGTCTTGGGGGAAAGCACTTGGTTTTCAATGGTGTTTGTATCCAGGATGCCCAGCCCGGGGCCACTGTACTAGGTACCCAGCCTACTGCTCCTGCCCAGTCCACAGCTTATGCAGTGGGCTCCCCGGACTCTCGGCAGTTCTGTCAGATATTTGCTCTTGGGAGGCAACACAGAAAGGAAAAGCATTCTCTCTTCCCCTCCTGGCCTATCTCTCCCCATGGGGGTCTCAGCACGCATGCCAAGACTGCCTTCCCCACCCCCGCAGTGCTCTTGCCCACGCCCTGCCCTCATCGTGGCCTCCTGCCTGCAGAGACCCGCGCCTGCCTACCAAGCCAATGGGGCCACGGCCTGCTCAAAACCCTCCAGACTCCTCAAAGCCTTCCTGGGTTAGCAGACTTTCACGTCACCCTGAAGTTCCTCCAGACCTTGAACATGCCTTGAGCCTACAAAGACAGGTTTCCACTGCTGGAATGCTTCCCCCTGCTCCCTCTCTTCCTCTGCTCTCTGCTAGCTGTCCTGCAAGTCTCAGCTTAAACACCACTTGCTCTAGGAGACTTCTCTGACCCCTTGAGTCTAGATAGTTGTTCCTCTTTTTTTTTGTAATTGTGGCAAAATATATATACCATAAAAGTCACCATGTTAACCATTTTTACATGTACGGTTCAGTGGCATTAAGTACCTTCACATTGTTGTGCAACCATCACCACCATCCAGCTCCAGAAAACTTTTCATCTTGCAAAACTGAAACTCTGTATTCATCAAACACTAACCTCCCATTCCCCCCTCCCCCGAATCCCTGGCGACCACTATTCTACTTTCTGTCTCTGGATTTGAGTACTCTAGGTACCTCATATAAGAGTAATCACCCAGTATTCGCCCTTTTGTGACTGGCTTATTTCACTTAGTATAATGACTTCAAAGCCAGCCCTGGGGGTCTAGTGGTTAAGTTTCGGCATTCTCGTTGCCTCGGCCCAGGTTCGTTCCCTGGTCAGGGAACCATATCGCTCATCTGTCGGTTGTCATACTGTGGTGGCTGCATGTTGCTGTGATGCTGAAAGCTTTGTCACCAATATTTCAAATACCAGCAGGGTCACCCATGGTGGACACATTTCAGCAGAGCTTCCAGACTAGACAGACTAGGAAGAAGGACTTGGCCACCCACTTCTGAAAAAATTGGCCATGAAAACCCTATGCATAGCAGTGGATTATTGTCTAATACAGTGCCAGAAGGTGAGAGGATGGTGCCAAAAATGACCAGGCAAGATTCCACTCTGCTGTACACAGGGTTGCTAGGAGTTGGAATCCACTCGACAGCACTAACAACAAAATGTCTTCAAGGTTCATCCATGTTGTAGCATGTAGAATTTCCTTCCTTTTTAAAGTTGAATAATATTCCACTGTACATCTATACCACATCTGGTTTATCCATTCATGCATCGATGGACATTTGGGTTGCTTCCACCTATTGGATATTGTGAATAACGCTGCTGTGAACATGTGTATGGTTGTCTTTCTTTTGTACCCTTATCTAGGAAATTTGTCCATGTCCTCAGTGCATTTGAGAGCTCGGGCACAGCACAGACCCTCAATAAATATCTTGCTGAACGACTGAGTAATCCCTCACATTCTATAAGTGTGGCACCCATCAAGTAATTGATTTATACTTTAACTGGCATCTTCAGGAAACACAGAGCCTTGAACCAGAAGAGAGAACTCCTGTAGGATTTGGGATCCCAGTATGGACAGGAAGGCTCTGAGACCCTCAAAGCCTCCATACAGTGAGCCAGCCCTGCGAGAGGGCAGACTCAAGTGGGCCTGGGAACCTGCCTACCCCCTAGCTCATTCGTACCCTGTGTCTCAACTTCTGCCTTCCACAAAACACTGATGGATCTGACTACATCAAAATGAAGCATTTCTGTCCAAAGAAAGACATCATAACAAAATAGACAGATGAATGATTAGGAGAAGTTTTTGTAACCTCTAAAATTGACAGAGGGCAATATCTGGAATGTAAAAGAAACTTCTGCAAATCAATCTAAATTAAGACAGGAAGTCTGACTTAAAAACAGGCAAAGAGTATGAATAGGCAATTCACAAAAAGAGATGTTCAAACAGCTAACAGGCATATAGAGATATTCAAACTTACTAGCAATCAGAGAAACACCAATTAAAACAATGAGATGGGACTTTAAACTCATCAGAATGGCAAAAATTAGAAAGGTGGATAATATTAGGTATTGGTGATGACAAGGGGAGACAGAAACTCTTCTGTCTTCTGACAGATGAGCACTCTTCATGGAAATCTGCCCTGGCACAGCCATTCTGGAAAACATTATGGCAGAATATAGAAAATTAACATATTAACTTAGGGAACCCAATCATTCATTTGTATAGCCCAGAGTTATTCTCACATAGAGTCCCAAGAAAGCATGTACAAGGACGGTCTTCAGAACTTCATGTGTGGTGGACAGGAGTTACAGATAAGCCAGGGGTCTATCCCCAGGTGAAGAGATACATAGACTGCAATGGATATACAACTTATAATGCAACCCAGCATTTAGAAACCGTGGACTAGACACAAACAAGGAGAAGAGCTAGATCTTTAAAATATAGTGTTGAGTAAATAAAGTCAGAAATTGGATGAAATTTATAGTTCACTATCATTTATATAAATTAAAAATACATATACACACAAAACAATCCTACATATTTTATAAGGATCCATGCATATTTCAAGACAGATATCAAATATATCAGAGTGGCTACTGATGGGGGAGGGTAACAAAAGTCTTGGATTAGGGATAAAGGAAGGAAAAAATTTTAAATGAGACAAGAGAGGAGCCTTACATAGATAGATGATAAACTGTCATGGTCTGAGGGTAGGATTAATTCAATGTCAGACACCTGAGCTGGAAAATAAGAAGCAGAAAATAAAAAACACCCACTGTGTCTTCCACATGACTCAGGAAAATTGTCCTTGTAACAGTTTCCTCTTTCCATGTTTCTTGTAAAAAAACGTCATAGGAGATGTGAGTGCCAACGGTCTTTGAACAAAGGGAATTTTCATCTTGCTGGAGGTAAAAGGCTTCAGTGAAGATCTTGTCCCCTGGACGGATGTTTTAGGAAGGGTAAAGCCTGAGTAGTCAGCTCCCCCAGACAGAACTCACAGTGATGCTGCCCAGGGGTGGGTGGCTGGGGAGGGAGGAGGCTGTGGCAGATGTCTGAAAGGCTGGAGATGGGAATCTCTTGTGTCCTCTCTATCAAGTTCTCAGGAGCAGCCATACACGACATTGGAGGGTAGGAATGGATCAAGGCTACGAAGCTCAGCAAGTCCACCCTCCTTCATCCACTGCCCCTGCTCCCTGAAGCACAGCCAGGTAGGCTGTCTGCAGAGGTAGTGAGCTTCACATCTCTGGAAGCCAAGATGGCCTGGCCGGTGGGCAAGATCTCCCATTGCATGGGGCTTAGACTAGTGACCTATTCTAATATCTCTGCATCCTTTTTGTTTTGTTGATTAAAGAGCTTCCAAGTCAGCTCTACATAGACAAGGTGGGTAATAGTATCCTTATTTTACAAGTGAGGAAATGGAGGCCAAAGAAGATGGATTCATTCACTCATGGTCACATGGGTTGTAGGGACACGACCAAAGCTGGAAGATGAGTTTCCTGACACTCAGGCCAAATTTCAAGACATATACCAAATATGCCAGAATATCTTCCTCTCAGCCATGGATTTGCCATGGGTCAGCCCTTCTAGACACAATGACAAGGTCCAGGAGGACAGGGCCACACAGGTCCTGGGAGGAGGGGATGCCAACCTTGAAGTGGCTGTTTTCATGCTAAGAACATTGAACATGGATTGAAAATAAACCATTAAACTTCTACATCCTTCTTATTGCCAAATAATGTGCCAGACGCCCACACATCACCACCAAGTCTCACCCAATCTCTGAGCCTCTCCCCATCCTTGACTCTTACCCCTGAAAAGGCGATGGAGGAAGCAACTAGGGTCAAGGAAGCTGGTACGTGGGACTCAGGCTGGAGTCAGGCAGCAACTCATAGACAAACCGCCCGGGGCCAGAGTTGACTCTCCCACACTTGCTCATCTCAGAAAGGGCCATCAATCATCTCACACAAAATGCCTGAGCATTCTCTGATAATACACTTGTATCTCAAATGGTCTAAATTTCAAAGTCTCTGCTTTCTCCCTTTAAAGTTACATCAGTCACACTTGCTTACTTTCAATCAATAAATAGATGTAGCTACTTAATAATGGAACTTATTCTATTTCCTATTTGAAAACCTAGAAGATGGACACATAATTTTTTGAGGTTTCTGGATTGTAATTGCACTTAATTGAGTATAAGTTAGACATTGGCAGGGAGGAAGGCTATTTGTGCCGCAACGTGAGCCCTGATTTTCTGCTCTAGACCACATAGGAGATTCTCAAACAAATTTCTGAGCATTATCTTGGGGCTCTCAGGAATCTAACTGTACATACATTATTTTTAGCATCACACAAGTTCCTTATGATGATTTTCAAGGCTAGGATTGATGTCCCCTTAGAGATCAATTCAGTTTAAAATTTTCCAACAATACAGAAACAAATAGGTAGAAAGTGAAAGGCAGTTTCCAGTGGGGAGACTCCCCACAAGAGAGGGGCCACAGAGGTGAACCCCTACACCACTTGGGACTTTGTGGATACGGCCACCCCACTGGCTCTAGGGTGGGCACAGCATCCTTCTCTGATGTTGGGCTTCACATGGGCTGCAGTGGGGCTCCTGGCATATTTCTCTGATAGAGTTCATGGTGATGGCCACACAGGACTCCCAATGTCTCCCTGAAGAATGACCCCTTATAGCAGGAGAGTGGAGCCTCCAGCATCTTAGGCTCCATGCCAATGTGGAAGCAAGAGCTGATGGGGACTTTCTATCTGCTGATCATCTCACAGTTCAGGCAAAATAAGAAACTGAGGAGTTCTGGGAGGAAGATGAAGATGCTATAATAACATGAAGTAGGTTAAGCTGTTTCTGGTGCCCTCCCTCATTTCCCATTTCCTATGGTGCCCACTCAACTGGCTATATGACCCCAACACATCTCCCTGTATCCCATCCCAATTCGCCCAATCCATGCCACCCCAATACATCCTGACTCACCCTCATCTCACCCCATCCCACCATAACATTCACCTCCACTCCACCATATCCCAATTGCCCCATTCCACCCCCCACAACTCCATCCATCCCATCCCAGTCCATTCTAACCCATTCCTATCCCACCCCACCCCATCCAATCCCAATAAATCCTGTGAATACTCTATACCCCACCTTCTCAATCCCACTCCAAACCATCATGGTTTAGTCAATCTTATTCCATTCCATTCTACAACCCATCTCAATCCACCCCAGTTTATTCTATCTATTCCATTCCAATACATCCCAACGCTCTCTTGATCTGACCCAACTCACTCCTTCCTACCTGATCTCAGTCCATCTCAATTTATCTTACTTTGCTGATCCCATCCCATCACATTCCATTCCATCCCCTCCCCTCTCAGCCCCTGCTTGGTGAATGTTCTCATTTGTGATTGTATGTGGGGGCATGACCATTCTTCATGTCACATGAAGCTACATGAGAAAGCCAAAGATCTAAGAGCTAAGTGTGTATTTGGGTGAGAAAGGAGGAAAAAAAGATGCAGAATCTCACCTTTAAAGGAGGGGTATGAAAAGATAGTCAGGGGGTTGAGCTCTCAAGAGTCCAGAAAGAAAATAAATATGAGTTTCCTTTGTTTCTCTTAACTTACAAGAGCCAGGAAAGAGCTCTGAGAACCACACCATCATTTTCAGTTTGAGAACCTCCCACAAAGCCTAGCCCACCCCTTCCTTTCTGTGGGTCCAAAGGAGAGCCAAGTTCTATTTAAAACCAGTGAATCCCGAGACAGATTCTCTGTGGGGCAGAGGACTCTGAAATAATCCTCCATTTGCAGGCTCACTCAGGTGTTCCCCTGTTGTCCGGGAAAATCTCTGCAGCAAGCAAAGAGGAGGGATTGGGAGGCCATATCCCACTCAAGGACCAAATCTCAAAGACGGTGGTGTCAGTGGCATTCTCCAACCTCTAGGGGGCGCTACAGGGTCCTCCCTCTTGACTCCTCCAGGAAGAGGGTGCTGACATGGGCTGATGGGTCGGCTGAGTTGGCCAGGATCTAATGGGTGTGCTTTCAGTGGGAGGAGTAAAGAGGAAAGCCTTGCTGTTGCACATGGTGGCACCCTAGAGGAACATCGTGTTAGAACAGTTTCTCTTATAATTCTAACGGGCTGGTGCAGAAAGCAAGTAGACAGTAGTAGTAGTAGTAGCAGCATCTAACACAGACCAGATGCTAACAGTGGTCCAGCACTGTGACAAATGCTTTCCATGAACTAAAAGGATGGGCCCTGGAATCAGGTAGCCCTGAGGGTCAATCCTGGCTCCTCTACCCATCTGCTGTATAAACTTGGTCTAATTGCTTAATTTCTGAGCCTCAGTCTCTTCAAATATAATATTATAGTGCCTTGATTATTGTAAGAATTGAACAGTAATGTCTAATTACAAAGCACTTAGCCAGCACTCAGTCAAGGAGAGCTATTATTACGAGTACGCAGAAGGGCTAAGGGCTGCCTCCCCCTTGGGGATACCCCTTCACCATTTCCCACTCCTCCAAGCCCCTTGCCTTGGGAATGTCCAAGGAAATCTAAGGAAAAGGGAGCCATGGTCTCCAGAAGACTTGCCTCTGATCCTCTCAACAGGTGTTTACTGAGTGTCTGCTATGCGCTGTGGTCTGGGCTATACTGCCTGCCTGAGTTCACAGAGATTTAGGGAATAAAGATGGACATCATCTCATGACATGAGACATTCCAACATGTCCTGATGAGTTTTACAACAGGGGGAACGTGGGCAGTTGTGAGAGCCCACAGCAGAGTTCAGTTGAGATGGGTGTTTGGGACTTGAAACAAACCAAGCAAGACTTTGGAGTCACCCCCCAGGAGCTTGTGGTGGAGATGGATGAACAATGGCTGCTTGAGGGGTTAGAAGTTTGGGATCCAGGCATCAAGTGCCAAATGCAGCGTGGCACACCTGATGAGAGCAGCCTGGTGGGAAGAGTAGGGCGGAGGCAGGAAGCCGGGGCAGAAGGATTCCAGGAGTGTAGCACCAGCTGGGTCCCCTTAGAAGCTGGACAGCAGTGTGGTTACGAAGAAGGGATTTGGAGTCAGGCAGATCTCGGTTCAGTCCCTGGCTTGGTCATTGACTTGTTGTGTGGATAAGTTATGTGTCCTCTCTGAACCGATTTCTTCATGTATAAAATGAGGATCATAATATTGCTGGTCTCATCAGGTTGTAAGGATTGAGTTAATACATGAGAGTGCTTGGGATGGAGCCAGCACATGGTGAGGACTCAGTGGACATCAGCTATTAGTGTTACTCCCTTGGGTGCCCAGACAGCTTTCTGAGCACAGTGGGTAGGGAGGACATGGTGAGGGCGTGCAGACTTCCTGGCTGAATCCTTTGTCCTCAGTGTGCCTGTTCAGCCCCAGCTCCCACTTAATGGGCACATTTGATGAGGTAGGCATGTGCTGGGCCTGTTGCATCTGTGATTTCGAATCCTTCCCACAACACAGGAATGACCTGTCCCTTTTGAAGAGGTCAGATCAGCTCGTTCTCCAGCAAGGAACATCTGGCTCTGCTGAGCAATCAGATTCCTTTAATCCTGCTGGCATGACAATGATGATGAAACAGAGGCAGGTCAGACACACAAGTCAAGGTGATGCTGCCAAAGACACCTGCTGGACTCTTCCAGACAAACTCAAACCTTGCAGTGTCCAAGACTCTGCAATCTGGTTCTCCAGTCCCCTTGCACCTGATTCTAGCCTCACCTTCAACAAAGCCACACACTCACCAGCCCAAGATATGGTCAACCTTGTCTGTTGTAGTCAGCTTATTTTTTTTAAACCATAAACCCACAGCTCAATTGCAAATGGAAATTCAAATCCATACATTGGTGCCTTTCCTTTGGGGAAGGTGGAGAGGAGAGTTCTATGCTAAGGGTATACTGGTGCATTGGTTCTAAGAAGCTGTCTTACCTAAATCTGTGACATTTAGTTCTGGTGGGGAAAGTAACTGGTCCCCAGACAAGTTCTTTCTGGTCTTTCTGGTAACTTTGTGTTAACTTGCTGGCAAGGAAGCCTCTGCCAACCAGCTGGCTTCCTGGACCCTAAAACTCTTGACTTAGCCTTATCAGCCCCTAGAAAAAATATCCAAGAAAAAACAAATTTTTTTAAACATCTGCTGATTTAACAACCATCTATCTGGCACCAACTCTATGCCAGGGCCTGAGCTGGGTGCTGGGGGTACCAAGAGAAATAAAGCACCTCCCAGCAGCTAAATTTGAGAACAATTGAGAGTTTTGAACTGACAGAACTTGATGTCCACCTGATAAGGAAGGAGTTGAGGATGATACTAAGATTTCTGGGCTGGTTAACTGGGAGGCTACAGGTATCACCAGCCTACAGAGGGAATACTGGAGGCTCAGGAGAGGAGCTGATGAGTTTGCTTTGGAATGGAAACATGCAGGTGAAGATATCCAAGAGCCAGCCAGATATATGGGCTGTCTAGACCCAGAGTTTCCGTGGGCTAGGAAGCCAACAGACATATATCAAGAGAAGTGTCTTGGCAGGAGAGATCTGTCTGGAAGTTTCAGAGTGTAGTAGTGGAAGGGATGGGCCTGAATGAGCTCACCCAGGAAGTGGTGAAAGGAAATGAGGAAAAGAACAGGAGTGGATACTGCAAGAAACTTACAGGAGGAGAATAAATGCTACTATTAGAGACTGAGAAGAACAGCCAAGAGGCAGGAGGGGAAATCAACAAAGCACAGTGTCCCAGAAGCCCAAGGAAAAGAAATTTTAAAAGGAGTAACCGGAAATGTTCACAGTCACAGAGAGGTAAAGGAAGAGAAAGACGGAGACAGTACGATGGATTTGGAAATGAGGGTGCTCGTCGGTGATATTTCCTAGCAAATGCCAGTCCCGGGGACAGAAGCCGGAATGCAAGGAGTGCATGGTAGCAGAGACAGTGCCTTGAAGACCCTTAGAAGAAAATCGATTTGTAAAAGAGAGAGATGGGATGATAGCCAAAAGGTTGGTCAGGCCAAGAAGTCTGGTTAAGCTCGTTTTATGTTAAACATTAAGCTGTTTTTAGGCCAACGAGAAACCTGTAAGGCAAGGCGGGAGAGTGATTGCTGTATAAGAGGGAGAGGAGGTAACTGATGGGAAGTGTCTAAGAGGCTGGGGGCAGGGAGAGTGAGGCAGCACACAGAGAGAAGGGGTTGAAGGTGGAAGGCAAAGGTGGGTGAGGAGGCTCCCCCTTTTCAAGTCCTCATATACATTTTATGGTCGTCGTCATTGGGCCAAGGAACGGAGACGGTTCAGTCCTGAGCGTTTTAAAGTCAACAGTGTGAAGAGAACACAAAATGAATGTGCTTCCCCTTCTAAGGTGCCAAATCCTGCGATCATCTGTCACCAAGTCCATTTCCAAATCTCTGCTGCTTGCAAGGCCAAACAGCACATCTAAATGCGGGAAAGGTTTAAAAAGAAATGCACTGGAAGCACTGAAAGCCAGAGCAGCCTGCCAGAGAGCAAGCACTCCCTCCCCCAAGCCATGCACCACCCCCACCCCCAACTTCTCTACAGACCAAAGAGCTGCAAGCAATGAATCTCTAGGAGCAAGATTCCAGCACCACCAAGCAGTGTGCACGCTCCGGTGAGTCGGCCTTCTTCTTCCCCCAGGGGCATGATATGCCCAGGGGGCAGGGAGAAATATAGCCAGAAAAACTGCCATCACACGGAGGGCATTCTCAGGACCGCTAAGCCAGAGCAAGGACCACACATGGACCAATGTCGCAGAGGCCTGACAGCCAGTAGCAGTGGTCCCCTCACGGCCCATGTGGCAAGTCTGGGTGACCAAAGCGTCGTTATGAACAGTGCAGCCATCCAGTGGGTGTGGGTGTGCGCGAGGCCGGAGCTCCTGGGCGCGTGCACCTCGGGCGCCCCTCTCTGGGTGTCGGCGGCTATGACTCTTCGGAGAACCCGAGCAAGTCCGGCCAAGTAGGGATGGGAGAGCTGGGGCTGGCTTGAGGCGCCCTCCCTGACCAGCAACCCTAACATTCCCGGCTAAGGAGCTGGCGACACGGTCTGCGGGGACCGGCTCACAAGATGTTGGAGCCTAAGGTGGGCCAAAGAGCTCCCCGGGGAAAGAGCGCACTTTCCAAGAAGGGAGAACTGGGATGCTGGGGTGGCCGAGGCCAAGCCTTCAGAGGTTCAGTCGGTGGTTTAACAAAACAGAAAAATTCAACAGGGCTCCAGGCCAGAGGCGCTCTGAGTCCAGGCCTGGGCAGCAGGTGTTACGGGTTCTCTCCCCCACTGGAAGTCCGTCTTCCGGCTAAATGAAAATGCGGCCCCGGCATCGCCCATTGGACCCGTCCCCACCCGGGCACACGGAACTTTCTAGGCTGTGGCTAGAGCTGAGCCTCAGAGGGGTACAGGGGATAAAGTGGGAGGGCACCAGTCGAGGCCAGTGATCCCCACTGTGGACCGGGTTCTCTCGAAGCTCCGCGTGCCTTCCCTGGTCCGCAAGCTGCAGCCAGACACTCGCGAAGTTCCGGGACTCGCCGCACCCGCCAGGTCTGCCCCCCTCCCAGACTCGGTCGCCAGGAGCAGGTCCTGCCGCCCGCGCCGCCGCTGCCGCAGCCCCGGCGCTTGGCTGCAGCAGGGCGCGGGAAAGGGCACTTTGGCGCGGAGTGGGAACCGAGGAGAATGTGGCGGCGCGGAGCCTGGCGGCGACACTCCCTCCCCTGTCCGCCGGCACAACTCCCGCCCCCGGCTCCCCGTCGCTCAGCACCCTCCAGCCCCCACCTGAGTCTTCCTGCAAAGCGTGCTCGGGACCCCCGCCCTGGGCGCGCGCCCACCTGACCCCCCCTCCTAACCCAGAGTGCCAAGGGAGGGGGACACTTGGGGAGGGGGGTGGTGGCCGCAGTCTCCCGGCGTCTCCGGCGAGGGCGCGGGCTTCATTCGGGAGAAAATGGGCGGGGGCAGGGAAGGGCAGACTCTGCAGACGCGGAAATGGGGAAGGGGCACGCCATTCCTCCAGCACGGGTGTGCCAACCAGAATCGGGATGGGGGGGGAGGGCTCCAGGAAAGTTTATCAGGGAAAAGCCTGGCACCTTGGGGGCTGGGAAGCTGGAGAAACTGAAGCCACGGTCCGGGTGCCCCGCGGATGTCTGTCTCCCAGGCCCCCACACCGGCCGGATCCGGCCAAGTTGCGGCTGAGGTTGGAGGTAGCAATGAGGATGAGGGTAAGGGTGGAGGGAGGACACGGTTGAGGGTGGGGGAGGATGGAGGCAGACAGAGGCGAGGATGTGCTAGAGGGTGGGCGCTTAGGAGGATGGAAGGTTAAGGGGGAGAAGGGGGAAGGGACAGGAACCGCGGTGGAGATGGGTGAGCTCGGGGCTCGGGTGGGGCGCGTGGCGGCCGCCAGCTCCCCGGCGCAGCCGGACTTACCCGCGGCGGCCGAGGCGCTGAGCAGCCCCCAGCCCAGCAGCAGCAGCAGCGGTGGCGGCGTTGGCGGCGGCGGCGGGTGGCCCCAGCGGCTCCCCGCGCCCGGCACGAGCGCCGAAATCCCGGCTTCGGCGCGAGCCCTCCCCGCGGGGCAGCCGCAGCGCCCCTGCTCCCGTCTCCGCGAGAGCGCCATGGCGCGGTCGGCAGCGCCGAGGGAGAGGCTGTGCTCGCCGCCTAGGAGAAAGGAGGTCAGGAGAGCTCCGGAGCTTTTTTCTGCTCGGAAAAAATCCCGGTACGCGGGAGCCCTGAGCTTCTGCGGCTGGAATGAACCAAGTGTCCGCCCGGCCGGGGAGAGGCGCGCTGCGCTCTCGGAAATGACTCGCTCCAATCCCGCTTCGCGGGGTTCGCGCCGGGGGGCGGGGGGGTGAATTATCCCCGGATTAATCACTCCGGAGCCGCTTCTCCGCCGCTCCAAAAGCTGGGGGTGGAAGCGCAGCAAAGGAAAAAATATTGGGGGGTGGGGGTTCCTCTTCAGCGCCACCTCCACCTACAGATAAACCACAAATTACATCTAAAGGGTTGTTTATTCCTGTTTGTTTTACAATTGACCAGTTTCTTTTAAGTTCAGTCCTCTCGTTTCCATTTATAAGATCACCCATTAATACACCCCCATACACACACGCGGCACACATACAGTGATACAGACACACACGCACTCACACACAGGCACGCACACACGCCTCTTCCACGTTTGTAAATTGGAATACTGTCTGGGAAAAGGTAACCAAAGAAGGACACGGTTCCCCAAGTCACAGCTCTTACGAACTGATCTTGGGTGGTGGTTTGAACTTGCAATCTGAGGCCGGGGGCGATACTTACGAGCCCCATTCGCAATGGCCTTCTACTCCATCCCAGGAGAACGGTGTGTGTGCATGGACCCAGGATTAAAGAATTGGAGGGAGGGTGGGCGAGTGGGGGGAGGGGCGTTCATTTGGCTCCGTAGGGCCCTACTCCTACCCTAAGACAACATCTCAGGATGGAGGGAGGAGAGCATGTGTGCGCTGGGGGACTGGAGGGGGGAGGGCACGTGAGGTTGGTGGAAGGACGGTGCAAGAGTTACTTGTACAATTTATCCTCAATTTAAATAACCGGACCCGGCTTCTTCTCACCCTTCCCCTTCCCCTTCCCGCCATCGCCCCAGACCAGGCGAGTTTTTCCCAACGGCGTGAGCCGCTCCCCGTTTCTCCGGGGTCTCCGCCTCCGCCAGGCCCCAAGGGCTCAGCGTCTGTCCCCCCCCATTCGGTCGCCGTCTCTGTCTCATCTCCTCTAGGCTCCTCCGTCAGTCACGATGGCTCCTTCGCTGTCTACGCCAAACTCTGGGCGAGAGGGAAGAGACGCTGCGGGGGCGGGGTGGGGGGAGGCCAGAAGGGACGGGGAGGGGCAAAGCCGAGGGGGAGGAGGCCCCCGCTGGCCCGCCCAGCAGAAAGGCACCAGCCGGTGAGCACCCAGCCCCTTTGCCAGAGGCACCTAGGAGAGGCTGCGCTCCGGGCTTAGGAGGTTTGGCCAAGCCAGAGCTCTGGTATCCGCGAACCCAGGGGGCAGTGGCCTGCGGCCGGCGGGGCCTGGGAATTTCGAGAGAGAGCGTGGAAAGGGCTATGGGGTTGCCGATCGGGGTGGAGAAGGTGGGAGGCAGGACCAGAGGAGGGGATGCTTGACCTTGCTCCCCACGAAAAACTTGCTCCCAGAGCCACGATCTCGCAGCTTCCTTGATGCCCGTCTCCCTCCCCTACCCCAAGTTGTTCCGGTTTCCCTGCATGAGCTCATCCCACAGCTGGGGAGCCAGCCCGGTGGCCCCCGGGCTGGCCGCGCTTCCTCAGAAAGGCCGGCCCCATCTCTACCCCCAACACACTTGCTTTCTCGCCCCTCCCCACGCTGCTTCGCTCAGTGCCAAGAACCAACCGAAGCAGCCAGAACTCCACAGTGAAAGGCCCGCTTTATGTCCCTGGGGCCATGGGGAGGGGGCTTGTCTCTTCCCTTTGTCGAGGCCCAGCCCCTGAAAGAGAGGGCTCAGCCAGCCAAGACTAGCCTAGCCTGGGCCTTCCCACTAGCGCTGGAGAGGAGGGAGGGACTGGCTGAGTGGTGAGTGGGTAGTGGCCTTGGGGGAACAGTTGGTGGGGCCTTCCCTCTCTCCTGCAGGGTGGGGCTCTCCTCCAGAGAAAGGAGCTGGCAGAGATGCCCAGCCCCCCCTGCAGCCCACAGCTGAGCAGAAGAGAGTGTGGGCTGCTCTATAATTCTGGGGCTCCAGGCCAGTGGACTTCCCCCATCCTCTCTCAGCTCCAGAACTTTGCTCTGTGGCTGCAAACAGCAGCTGATGTTTACCCCGAAACCCTCCCTGGCAAAAGGAATATTTGTCATCCTTCTCCCTGGGGGCTGTGAAGGGCAAGGCACCCTTTTTATCCCTGTAACCCACACAGTTAATCACTTCCTCCATCAGTCATCCCTTTCTCTGATCTGTTGGGGTCCACATATATTTACTGAGGCCCCCTGGGCTCTGAGTCCTGTGCCAGCCTGTGCTGTGGGCAATGCAGAGGTGCAGAGAGTGTCCAGCTTGGGAGGACGTGGGGCAGAGATGGAAATCCCCACACAACCCATACAGTCAGGCAGTGGTAATCACCATGCCAGAAGGGGCGTGTTACAGAGACATATCAAGACAGGAAGCTTTTCTTGGACTTAGGTGATTGGAAGGCTAATTTAAGGAGGGAAGTAGGATTTTGGCTGGACCCTGAGGCCTGGATAGAGATGTTGACAAGGTGAAGATTGATTTACTCAACATATTTATTGAGCATCATTACATGCCGGACACTGTGGTGGATAATGAATATACACTCAAGTGAACAGTCCCTGGCTTGATGAAGGCAGGTGATAAATAAACACACACATATATATAAAATTACTAATTAAGGATGCTACAAAGGAAAAGTTTATGGTGCTATGAGAAAGATTTCTGGGGGGCGTACCTTAAATACGTGGTCTAGGAAGGCCTCTCTGAGGTGGCAACCTTGAAAATTCAGCAAGACAGCCAGGCAAAGAGTTGGGGAAAGGGCTTTTGGTACAGAGAGCATGGGCTGGCTCTGAAAACGGAAGTGGACGAGGAGAGGGATGGTGGGGCCAGATCAAGGCAAGCAAGAGGAGACACCCAGGGGATGAGGGAGGGGACAGGCCAGAGCCAGAGCATGCAGGGTCTCATAGGGGATGGTGAGGAGTTTGGATTTCAGTTTTAGGCTTTGGGAAACAGGAGGTGTATTCATTTGCTATGGCTGTTGCCATAACAAAGTACCACACATTGTGCGGCTCAAACACCAGAAACTTACTGTCTCACAGTTCTGGAGGCTGCAAGTCCAAGATCAAAGTGTCGACAGGGTTGGCTCCTTCTGAGTCCTTTCTCCTTGACTTGTAGATGGCCGTCTTCTCCCTAGGTCTTCACACTGTCTCCCCTCTGTACATATCTGTGTCCAAATTTCCTCTTCTTATAAGGACACCAGTCATATTGGATTAGGGCCTACCCTAATCTCATTTCAACTTGATTACTTCTTTTTTTTATTTATTTTTATTTTTTTTTTAATTTTTCCCCCAAAGCCCCAGTAGATAGTTGTATGTCATAGTTGCACATCCTTCTAGTTGCCGTATGTGGGACGCGGCCTCAGCATGGCCGGAGAAGCGGTGAGTTGGTGCGCGCCAGGGATCCGAACCCGGGCCGCCAGCAGCGGAGCGCGTGCACTTAACTGCTAAGCCACGGGGCCGGCCCAACTTGATTACTTCTTTAAACCCTGTCTTAAAATATAGTCACATTCTGAGGTACTGGGGGTTAGGACTTCAACCTATGAACTTTGGGGGAACACAATTCAGCCCATAACAGGAGGGGAGGACTTTTCAGGTGGAGGGAGGAGAGAGACCAAATTCATGACAGTCAGAATATATATTTAAAGAGATCTCTGTTAAGGCTAAGTATAGCATGACTGCTTTAGCAGGAGATACTCTGGAAAGGTGGACAGCTCTGAAACCAGAGAGGTGGATTTTCATTTCTAGGAAATAGATGCCAAGCAGCATGGGCTGGCATGTACTCTAACCTCTCTGAGGGGAACAGATAGGAAGGGAAGGGGGAGGGAAAAGGGAGATGGTTCTGGAGGTTACTGCAGTAGTCTGAGCTGGAAGTGATGTGGGCAAAGGCAGAGATGGGGGCCCTGGGAACATTTGCAGGGCCAGGGAGAGGCAGGAGGCCAAGAGATGATAACAGCCCTCCCCCCTCTAGCCTAGGAGAGTGTGGCTCTCAGCCCAGCCCCCATGGCTGGCTCCCTACCTGCCCACTTCCGTTCTCCCCAGGAGCAATAGGCAGCCATGGATCAAGGTCTCTCCACAATACCACATTGCAAAAAAGCCCCTGTGGTATAGTGACTCACCAAGATAAGCCTAATATCCAGATAACATCAGAGTTCATTTTAGAAAGAAAACAAGGCCTGATGCTCTGGAGGACTTAGCCTGATTCAAGTAGGGGCTGTAGACTTGATGCCCTGAAATTTTCATTCTGACCCAAGAAGAAAATAAAAGAGCCTTCTGAAGCCACGAGAGAGAGAGAGTAAATGGGATGCTCTAGTAATGAGGGCAGACATGGAGGCTGAGGGGCAAGCAGGACTGCAGAGAGGAGCTACACAGCAAAGGCAAAGCTCAAAGGAAAAGCCTGTGGTCTGAGTGGAGGGTGGGGATTTTAAAATCATCAGCATGATCAGACAGAAGCTAGTATTTCCCAAGGGCGAGGCTGTCACTGTAGAGATGACAGTGATCTGCTTCCCAAGGAAAGGTGACAGAAGGGGTTCAGGAAGAAAAAGCCTAGAACCAAATTTGGTGAGGCTGTGGGCCTCCACATCTAGGAGGGAGAAGTGAGAAGGGCCCTCAGTCTGGGCCATTCCTCCAGTGCTACCAAATGCTGGGGCCACCGAATTCTGACATCTTGCAGAAAATTCTCCATTTGTGAAACAAGGAAAGGGACAGAGCTCACATTTGTGGCAAAGGGGTCAAATTTTTCCTCTGCTTATCAGAGGCCATAATCCACAGGAGAGGAGCTATTCTGGGCTATCATCTCTACTTGACGTTCCCCCAATCAGCTATGCTACCACGCCTCAGTGCCTTTACTCACGCTGCTTCCTCTGACTGCAATACCGTTCCCTCTCTCACTGTGTGGAGTAAATGATTCCCAGTCATCACTCAGCTCAAGCGTCACCTCCCCCGGATAGCCTTTCCTATTATCCTCTCCCCCCACACACCCTCTGCTGGGTTAGACGCCCCTTGCAGCATGGGCAGCTAGCTGGACATCAAAAATGTATGCTTCCCCTTCCACAGTATAGAGCAATGGTTCTCAACCAGGGGCTATTCTGCCCCTCAGGACTCTTGGCAATATCTGCAGACATTTTTGGTTGTCACAACTGGAGGGTGCTACCGGCATCTAGGAGGTAGAGGCTAGGGATGTTGCTAAACATCCTACGACGCCCAGGGAAGCTCCCCTCCACCCCAAAGAATTATTTGGCCAAAAATGTCAACAGTGCTGAATTATCACTGAGAAGTGGCTGCCCAGCCAGGACTGCATTTTCCAGTCTTCTCTGCAGTTGGGTGCAGTCATAAGACAAAGTTCTAGCCAAAGGAATGTAAGCAGTAGTGGTGTGTGTCATTTCAAGGCTCATCCCCTAAAATCCTCCCACCCTTACTCTTCTATCTGCTGGCTGAATACAGAGCATTTGGGTCCTTAGGGGATGGCAGAGCCACAAGATGGAAGAAGCCTGAATCCCAAATCACCATGTGGAGGAAAGTCACCCACCAACCAGGGACACCTGCATTGGACTGTTATATGAGAAATGACCTTGCACAGCATTAATCCACTGAAATATTGGGATGTGTTACAGCAGCCAGCAATACCCTTATACTCTCCTCCATGTTTTTTTCTGTAGTATCCTGTGCAGTCATTCGCTTACTCCTCACTCATTCATTCATTTATTCATGCCACAACATTAATCTGCATGCCAGGCTCTGTACTAAGTGCCGAGGGAACAAATATAAAGAAGAGGACATTACCAGTGAGTGGTCCCTGCCCTCAGGGGTTGCGAGTTTATTGAGAAGAGAGTTAAACAGCAAAGCATGATTAATTACTCTGGGAGAAATACAGGTTGTTATGGAAATGAGTAGGGCTCCTAGCCCAGCCTGGGGAGTGGGGCAGGTGAGAAGTGGCCCTTTCCAGGAGGAAAGCAGTGTGGACAAATGCGGGGAGGTAGACGCAGTGTGAAGAATCTGCAGTGGTGCAGGGTGCTGAGGAAGGGCGGAGGGGCACTATACCTCTCTTCTGTGACTCCCCAGTCTCTCTGTAATTGATGGCTTTCTCATTTGTCGCCCTAGTAGACTGGGAGCTCCTTATGGGAGAACACTCCTCCTGAAGAGTCTCCTGAGTCCCTAGTGCCTGTACTGTGTCTGGCATTCTCTCCTCTTGGATCTCCACAGGACCCTCTGCCCCAGCCTGCTCACAACTGAACTCGTCCACTTCTCTTTTTTTTTTTTTTTTTTCTTGTGAGGGAGATCAGCCCTGAGCTAACATCCATGCTAATCCTCCTCTTTTTGCTGAGGAAGACTGGCTCTGAGCTAACATCTATTGCCAATCCTCCTCCTTTTTTTTCCCCAAAGCCCTAGTAGATAGTTGTATGTCATAGTTGCACATCCTTCTAGTTGCTGTATGTGGGACGCCGCCTCAGCATGGCCGGAGAAGTGGTGTGTGGGTGCGCGCCCGGGATCCGAACCCAGGCCGCCAGTAGCGGAGCACGTGCACTTAACCACTAAGCCACGGGGCCGGCCCCAGAACTCGTCCACTTCTGAATCTCCACCACAACCTGCCTCTCTGCTCAGTCCTCCATCTCAGGAAATGGTCTCCACATCCACCCGGTTCTGAGCCAGAAACCTGGGGTGCTTGGACTCTCCTCTTACTCAGCCTCCACATGCAGGCAGTCCCCAAGTCCTCTAAATTCTGCCCCTTTAACATCTCCCAGGTCCTAGCCAGGGTCCCCATTGTCTCTCTTTCCAATTCCTTACAAAAAAGCCGCATAAGACGTCCCCAACTCTTCTCTGGCCGCATTCAATGTGTCTTCCTCTTTGCCACCAGTTATCTTTTAAAACACTAACCTGATTTCACAGCTCCCCTGCCTTCCCGGGATGTTTCCCCATGGCCTACAGAGTGAAATCCAAGCTCCTTACTAGACCAGCCCTACAAGAGCCTCCATTACCTGCCCCTACCTGCCCCTCCTGTTTCCACACTCCCCAGCCCCACCTTCCAGCCATTTGGAGGCACTTGCACTCCTGAAATGAGCCCGTGCTTTCTCTCCCCTTTCCCTCTGGGCCTTGCTGCTCCCTCCACCTGGAATCTCCTCCTCCTCCTTCTGTGTCTGGCACTCTCCTATTTGTCCTTCAAAATCCAGTCCAGGTTCAGCTCTTACAAGCAATCTTCACCAGTGCCATTCAGAGTGGCTGGTACATGGTGGGCATTCAGTAGGTCTCTGCTGAATGGATGGATGGATGGATGGATGGATGGATGCTTGAGTTGGTGCTCAGTAATGTTTGTGGAATGGACCCAAAGGTGTCTTTCCTAGGCTTCATTATCTGAGTTCTTTAAAGAAATGCCTTCTCTGAGTTATGATTTAATATTATGCTCTCTGTCTTCAGAGACCCCTGGTGTGAGAAACTGACCAACTTAATGGCATTTCTGTCTTTATGAAAACAGAATTGAATATATTGCCCACTATGTCACTCAGTGTCCTTTATACAAGGACTCATGATAAATTCATGCTTGGGGTTATTTCCAGGAAACATTTTGTCTCTGCAGATGAAGATGTGTATTTTCTGCTGTCAAAAAATAAAAACTCTGCCATCCGACGTGTTTCCATTTTTGCTTTAGCTGACAAATAAGGATACCCAGTTTTATTACCTTATTACCTCCATGCGTTCTAACCAATTCAGGTGCCTGAAAGTAACAACTCTTTCTGCTTTCTTTAGATGGAGTCAGTTCTTGCTTTATCCTTTGATGCTGTGATTTTTACTTTTTAATCTGAAAGCTGCCTCAAATCATCTCAGCAGTCAGATTATTCTGAAATGAATGCATACTGGTGACCAATGTCCTGGCATGGAAATTATGGAAGGAAGGGCAGAACACCAAGCCTCTAGTTGAGAGGGATCTCGTATAGAGCATCTCCAGGAATTCTTGGGATACCTATCAAGACAGGGGTCTGGCAGGAAGGCCAAAGCAGGAAGTAGAAGGCCAATTGCATTCTGACTTTGTCACTACCTTACTGGGCCACAACTGCCAAGTCATATTGTTTTCCTCCACCAAATATGGCCTTTCTTTTCCCTCAGTTTAAGTGAAGATCTCATAGGCTACCATTTTTACGTTAATAGCAAATAATGACAATAATCCTTATCTTTTATTGAGGGCACACCACGAGCCAGGCACCGTGCTGAGAACTTTACATGCTGTCCCTATTTGAACCTCTCCCCCTTCAACTTGTCTATTGTTTTTATCACTTTGCAGATGATGAAATGCCAGAGAAGTTAAGCATGTGCAAAGCCATCCTTTAGTAAGTATCAGAGCAGGAATTCAAATTCAAGTGTGTCATCTGCCACTTCCAAAGCTCTTAACAATCTCTCACATGTGAGCAATGAATGGAGGCAATAATAAGGGTTGAAATCTCCTGAGAAATGGCAGGGATCATGGATGGTGTTGCCAGGAGAGAGAAGCCACAGAGTCACAGAACTCTCTGGTGTCCTTTTCAAAGTCCTGAAAATGTCTGACTGCTCTGTAGACGGGTTCAGTTGCTGGCCCATCCTCATGACACATGGCTGCACCCTCCTCTTCCTCCAGTTCTGATGGTTTGTCCCCCAAGAAATTTACCTGGAATCTCCCTGTGTATGGGCCCACCTCCAGGCAGTTGGACCCATTAGACATCATTGGCATGGCAATGGGGATCTTTATTGTTTTTACGGACCTCCAAGAAAGTTTGAGGCCTGAAAATGCTTTTATTAACTCCACAATACAGAGAAGAAAACTACAACATTGAAATCAGTAAGTATTTAATTAAATGCAAAATGTAACATTATGTCAATTTCATTAACTGTTGAAGTTAGTAGTCATAAAAATTTCATTGCATTTAATAACAGTTTGTAGGTTGGAGTTTTCTCACTGTGTGAAATTTCCCAGGTAGGCACCAAGATTGGTGAGAAATCACAGCCAACCGTAAATTAAATAAATTACCCATGGCAAAAAGTTTTCAAAAGCAAAATGGCAAAAATCCTTTCAGTTTGCTTTTACAGCCAAAAAGTTATGCTTATGGCGAGAGGTGGATGTGTTTAAAATATGTCAGATGAAAGATAGGACCTACAAGAGTAAGCTGGCTTAGGGCCTAAGAAGATCTAGAAAGAGCACAGGCGATGCCCACCTTTCTGAATTCTCCAACCTACACATGTTTGTGTCAGTGATGGAAGGCAGGTGAGTAGAGGTTCGGGCTGGAGAGTAGGTAGGAAAACTTCCTGGTTTTCCTGGTTCCAAATAGAAAAGCAAGAATCCCAGAACCCTAAATAATGGTAACTAACATTCATTGGGTATGTAGCATGAGCCAAACTAACTACTCTAAGCACAGTAGCATGCATTATCTCAGTTGTCACAAAACAACTCTATGAGGTCAGTATTTTATTGTCTCTGTTTCACAGATGAGCAAACTGAGGATAAAGATGTCAAACAACCTGCCCAGGGTAATAGGGATAGTAAGGGATAATTTAAGAATTTGTCCAAACTAAAAATAATTCATAGATGAAATGGTGTCCATGACTATTGAGTGCTTCACTTCAAGCTCTAAAGAAGTCAGGAGACCACACCTGTCTTCAAGGTTCTGTCTTCAGCACCTTGGACAGTACCAGGCACATGGATATATATGCTGGAGAACTATAACTACATGCTTAACAGAAGCTGGAGTATGCTCAGTTTTTCCCACACCTGCTATGTACCAGGCACTTATGGAATGCTTTGATCCCTTCACTAGCTTGTGACAGTGTCTAAGCTAGAGGTCTTATTCATCTCCCAGCCCTGAGCCTTGTACAATCTTGGCCCATGGTAGGTGCTCAAAAATGAAAAAGCCTAGAAAGGCTTAGTTGATGATTTGAGTCCATTCCTCCATCGCAGAGCAATTTCCTCAGCACAGCTAAAGTTCTCCCTCCCTACACAGAGCACAAAAGCTGCTATTTAGAAACTCCAGTGGCACACATTTCAATGTAATCAACAAGGAAACTAACATACAGCATTTTTATGTGTCTCTTATGTGCCAGGTGTTGTTCTAGGGACTTTCCATGTGTTAAGTAATTACTCAGTAATAGACATCTATAACAATTCTACAAATCAGGTGTTCTTTATTATCATCCCATTTTACAGATGAAGAGACCAAGCTTTATGAGCTGAATGGTGTCCCTCCAAATTCATATGTTGAACTCCTAACCCCCCATACCCCAGATAGTGACTGTATTTGGAGATAGGACCTTTAAAGAGTGGTTAAGGTAAAATGAGGTCATTTGGATGGGTCCTAATCCAATATGGCTGGTGTCCTTATAAGAACAGGAGATTAGGAATCAGACAGGCAGTGAAGGAAGACCATATGAAGACATAGGGAGAAGACAGCCATCTATAAACCTAGAGAGGCCTCACAAGGAGCCAACTCTGCCAACACCTTGATCTTGGACTTCCAGCCTCCAGAACTGTGAGGAAATAAATTTTTGTTGTTTAAGTACTCCAGTCTGTGGTGGCAGCCCTAGAGAAGCAATAAACCAAGGTACAGAGTACCTTGCCTAAGCCTACATTGCCAGAAAACATGAACTCAGAATTTGAACCCGGGTAATCTGGCTCTAGAGTCTAGGTTTTGTGATGATGTGAATGTTCTCTGTGCTGTCCAAAATGGTAGCCACAAGCCACGTGTGGTGCTTGAAATATGGCTAATGTAACTAAGGAACTAAAATTTTAATTTAATTTACATTAAAATACAATTAAAATTAAAATAGCCACATGTGGCTAGTGGCTACCGTATTGGATGTAGCTTTACACTGTTTCTAAGTACTTCACTTAAGTTTTTTGCAGAATCTTCTAGAAATCTCAGCTGTGCACTCCAAGAAACGTGTCCCTATCTTTGTTCCCTATCCCTGCTGTATTTTATTTTTTTGCGTTCCTTTCTAATTATCCCCTGTTGCCTGGTGTCCTGCTGAAGGGGAGAGAGAATGGGAGAAGGAGTGAGCGAGCTGGCTAACTCTCCAGAATCCCGTGGCCTGGGCAGTGCAAGGTCGTTGGCAGTCTGCTCTAAGCACAGGTGTTAGCCAACCAAATGCCAAGCCGCACAAACACTGAGTGACATTTTCAGAACTATTAATATTTCATCAGAAATGATCACTTTTCCTTTAAATACACTACCTTAAAAGGTTTTCTACATTCTTAACTATAATTTTATTCAGTCTAAGTCCTCGGAATTTTCCCCAAAGGAACACATCTTCAATTTTATAATGAAAATCAAAGGGGAGTGAAGCTTGAATTTCAAAATTTAGAGTCAACATTTCCAGGAACTCCAGTCCTCTGTAAAGAGCAAGGTTGTGTATTGGGCACCTACTGTATGCCAGGCACTTGGCATACTGCATACCATTGATTCACCCAACACACATTTACTGAGTGCCTACTATGTGCCAGAAATTTTATCTTCATTATAATTTATTAGCACCATTTTACAGAAAAGGGTTCCTTCTCATCCTGTTTCATCTCCAATATTACTTCCCCAAAGAGGCCAGCCTGGAGGGCCATCTAAGGCTGCCACTGCTCCCTCCCCACCGCCTCACTTTGTTGGTTAGTTTCCATCAGAGCCCTTATTTCATCCGTAATTATTGCTATTTCCTTGCCTTGCTGGTTTGTGATCCATCTCCCTCCCTAGAATATGGGCTCCAGGAGAGCAGGGAGTTTTGTTCACCTTCCAGCGACTCACCTGGCACAGAGGATGGCTCCGTCAATACTTGGGGACCGGATGAACGCATGAGCATGAAGTTAAGACAGTTGTTAGGGTCACACAGCTCCGAAGTGGCAGTATCGGGTTCAACTCTTCATCTATGGACTGTCATATCGTCTATTCGCGGCCATTCTTCTTTCTTCTTTCCCGTCCTCTTGCTCTTCCTTTTCTGGGGAAACACCGGAGGAACAACCACTGACTCCTGTGGCCAGAGAGCCCCGGGCAGGCGGAGGGTCAGTTCCGAGATTAACGGAGCCTCTCCAGTGACGGGGGGAGCCCGCTGGGCAGCAAACCCTAAGTCAGCCCTTCTCTCTGCACCTCGGCCCTCGACCTCCCCTGCTACCGCGCCGCCCACCCCGGCACCCGCTGACCTCTGCGCAGGGGGGAACGGTCTATCTCAGCGGCTGAGAGCGGGATCAGGCCTGTGGGCCCGGGTTTGAATCCCAGCTCCCCACTTCCTTGTGGGCCGTGGAGACACCCCTTTAGGACTCTGAACTCGGTTTCCTCTAATGGACAACGACAATAAACAATGGTACTAACTTCATGAGCTCGTTAGGATTCAACATGACCACACAGGAAGCCCAGCACTTGGCACAGGGTAAGCGCCCAGTGAAATGGCAGTTGGGGTAAAAACAGGGGAGCCAGGGGCAGGGCCCCGCAGGGCTGAGGTTTGGGCGGAGTGGCGGCGGAGCGAGGCGGGGCGCGGCGCCCTCGGCTTCTAACAGGGGAAGGCGCTCTGGGGTCCTCCGGGCCCCCACCCCCACCCCGCCGGAGGGCATGGGGCACCGAACCCGCGGCGCCCCGCGCACCGAGCCGTTGCGGTTGAAACCCACAGAAGGAATTCCAGCGCTGGACGGGAAGGGTGTGGGAGCCACTGGCTCGCAAATCGATCCAAGCCGCCCGGCCCGGCCCGCCTCGCCGAGACGGCACCCTTTTAAGGCGTTGGGACCCTTCCCAGGCCAGTCCCAGGCCAGCGCGGGGGGCGCGGCAGGCGCCTGCTGGGGGCGCCGACCCCGGGGGCTGCGAGCGGCTGTGCGCTCGGCTCACTTCGTGCGGGGGCGGCCGAGCGGCGCTGGACAGGGGCCGGGAGGGGCAGCGGGGAGAGCCAGCCTGCCCGGCCGGCCGGGGCGGGGGCCGTTGGCCCTCGGAGCGCGCGGGCGTCCCTGGGAAGACCGAATGAGACTCTAATGAAGGGCTCCGGCCTGCACGGTGCCTAGCACAGCGCCAGGCGCTCACCCGGTCCTCCGCGAGGCTTAGCGGGCGAGAATGGGCTGAGCCCCAGGCGCCGCAAGGTGTCACGGGCCTGTCGCAACGGGGCAGTGCCAGGGACCGTGGGGAGAGCCCGCCCTCCCCCTCCAGCTGTTCCCAGATGTCATCCTGCCCTTCCAGGCTCCTGGTTCCTGAGCTCAGGGGGATTCCACGGTTACTAAGCTACTGGTTTTTGTTGACTTTTAAATATTTTCTTCTAAGGGAGAGGGGGAGGGGGGCAAAAGTCAGGAAAGAGCAAATAAAAGCAAATCGAAATAAGCTCCTCTCCCCAAAGGAAAGTTGTCCTCCATCCACCACTCACACACAAATCGAAGGCCTCTGAGCACACTCATCTTGCTGGAGCAACCTGCTTCTGCCCCATCCTCATTTCCCTTTTTGGTGAATGAGGGGTGGTGGTGGATGGTCCCCTTGTCTTCGAACCCTGGGTGGACAAAGGGGCTTCCGGAAAGAGAGGAGGAGGATGGCCAGTGGGAATGGGCTCCCTTCATCGTCGGCCCTGGTGGCCAAGCGCCCCTCTGCCCTGGGCCCATTCCCCAGATACATCTGGATCCACCAGGACACGCCCCAAGACAGCCTCGACAAGACTTGCCATGAAATCTGGAAGAGAGTCCAGGGCCTGCCCGAGGCCTTGCAGCCCAGGACCTCGAAGGAGCAGCTCTCTGCCCCCATGGCTGGGACTCCAGGAGACAACGTGCTCAGCTTCCAAGAAGAGTGAGTGTCCCCCAACATGGTGGGCATCAAAGGAGGAGGGAGGAGATGAGGTCTCACCTTCTGGGGGAATGTTCTGGCCCACTGTTTAGTCTGGTTCAACCCTAAAGGCTGTATACTTTTTCTCCACCCCCATGGTCCTTTGGCCAATTTTTATGGGAGAGTTAACTGGGGTCCTGAAGTTACTTGGGTGACAGGCCAGACTAGGGCTGAATTTTTGCTGCCTCTTCACCAGCCCACAAGGGGACATTTCTCATCCTTAAGTCATAGGCAACTCAGATGTAGACCTGAGAACCTTGAAAAACCACCTTAGTCAGGGCTGAGCATTAGATATCACAGTTTTCCCACAAGGCAACTAAAAGATCCTTCCCCCTCCTGCCTCCAAAGGCTAGGCATTGGCACAGATGAGTCTGGTGGTTTTAAACCACATCTGGAATTCCCTAATACAGGGAGCAGCTGTCCCATTCAGCATCCACAGAAGCTGCTGCAAGAGCACACATCAAAATATTTACTGGGAAGGCACTGACATATTCAGAGGACATAATAGAAAATTAACGTGCGGGAAGATGGCTGTAAATAGCCCATTTCCTAGTTGGGAAATCCTGTGTCTGGGAAACACAGAGCTAAGTGTTTCTCCGCCGGGGCAAAGTTGGACAGATATTGTTGGAGATGGATATTTACAAGGAGAGGAAGGAGGGACCTCGTTAGGAAAAGCAAGTGAATCCGCCATGGTTATTAATGTCACTGTTGAGCATTTGTTCAATGCTTTGCATCTTCAAAGAGGGCTGCCAGCATTAATTAATCCTCCTGAAGTCCTAGGAGGCAGGTATTAGTGTCCCCATTTTACAGATGGATTAAGTGTTAATAATTAAGTGGTAATTAAAGACTAAGTGATAATTAAGTGTTGCCTGTTCTAACACATGCTCCAGCTCAGTTCAGAGATGCTCTGGAGTAGGGGAACCATTCAGGCAATTATCAGCTGGTCTGGTTTCAGGGAATTCTATGCAAGAGCAAGAGGACAGGCAAAGGGTAACTGCCGCCCAGGTCTGCACGACCTGCCGTCCCTTTTCAGGCTCACATACTTGCTGCAGATGAAGGTGGAAGGCACCTTGGCTATTATTGCCTCCCCTGCCCTGTGCTCAGCAAGACATGGCTGGGATGGGAATGGCCTTTCTGCAGCCAAAATCCCACTGTCCGGCCCTCCAGTGGTATTGAGTCCCTCTCCCCTGCCCATTGCCATCTGCTCTGGGATGGGCCCTTGTCAGGGGGCCCGTGGGGCTGTGCTCAGCTCTCAATGGCCAAGGAGTTGATTGTCCACTTTGTGGAACAAGGGGCAGTGGCAATTTCCAGTAGATGGCACCATCTCTGCCAGGTCACACTGAGTTAATGGAGACAGCCTCTATTTCCAGTTCGCACTTGGCCGAAAAGCGACCTGGCGCACCTTTGGCCAGTTGCTTAACTCCATTTGGCCTTGATTTTTTCATCTGCAAATTGAGGATGATATGCCCTGCCTTGTCCACCTCAGAGCTGATAATGAGGATCAAATGTGATGAGAGACAGGAAATGGAGAGCTGCATTATACAAATGAGGCTGTCCCTAAGTGTAATTCTCAGGGTTCGGGGGTTTTTGTTGTTGTTGGCTTCAGTCTGGGGTTTTCACACTATGCTCATAGACCCTAGGGTGCTTCAGAGGCCACCCTAGAGTCAAGTGGCCTGATTGCTGGGCCCCATGCCCATTTCAGTCAGAGCTGTTTGGCTTTTATGGGTTTTACTTACTGGAGTTCTAAGTAAAGGCTGCGTTTGAAAAAAGAGTTTTGCTACTGAGAAAAGAGCTGGGAAACCACTGACTTAGATGAATAAACGATATCATAATCGTGTAGATATCAACCGAGTAGAACACAATGAGCTATTCTTGAAATAAAGGCAGCTGCGATGGTGCAGTCAGATAACTCTGGTTTCAGCTCGCATTTCAGCCCTGCGCCAGCTGCAGGATTTGTTTAATTTATGTGAGCTTTAGTTTCCTCATCTGCCAAATGGAGATGATTGCTAGGCATTTCACAGGGTTGTTGGGATGATTAAATGGGATATTTAAACATTCCCAGTAATAACTAGGATTTGTATAAATTCCTTGTAATAATGATGATGATGATTTCTTTAAGCCCTACAATTATTACATGAGGTAGGTACTATTTTAAACTGCCCCTCTTTCTACTTTTTATTATGCAAATTCAAATGCATAAACTAGAATAGTATAGTCAATGTCTATGTGTCCATCACTGAGTTTCATTAATTATCAAATTTGTGCCATTCTTGTTTCAATTCCTTCCTCCCCTGTTTTTAAATAAAATCCTTTTCACAGATGAGGTGATAGGATTGGAGGGGTTAATTTCTTTGCCTGAAATCCTACAATTAGGAAGTGGTAGAGTTTCAGAAAGCAAACCCAGGACCTTAGCCACTACGCGACAGCGTTGGCTATCTTCCCCTAGAAATTGAGCGTCTTTTTGGATGGTCAAAACATTTAGCAGTCCCACATTCTGAATGATTGCACATGGATAACAGATTTCAAATCCAGGGAGCTGTCCAGCATATTTCTAGGATGGCTTCAGACCCACAAGACACCTCTCAGCTAATTTTTCCACTGCCTAATTTGCAGACCTGGTTTTGATGATGTTTTCTGCTACCTGGGTGGTTAGATAAATAAGTTCTAGAACTCTTGTTAGCCAGAAATTTTTCTTGACTCTCTCCCTATATATCATGGAAACCCAGACATCTCAAGTTTGAAAGGGATCTTGGAGGCCATCTTCTGCTGCTTGAATCCCATCCTCAACGTTCTTGCCAAGTGGTTATCCACTTGCACACTTCCTTAGACAGGGAGCTCACCACTTCCTAAGGTAGCCCCCTCCCTTGCTATGGACCCTGAGCATCAAAAGACCATTTCCTTCCTGTACTGAAATCTGTCTCTATCAAACTAATACCCATTGATCTAGATTCTGCCCTTAGGGCTCCAAACCAAATCTATCCCCTTTTTCTCAATAGCCCTTTAGATATTAAAAGATGGCAACAATATTCTTCTTAGGACTTGTTGTTTATACAAGCTGAATACCTCTGGTTTTCTAAGTTTCCCCTCACATGCACACTGCTGGGCCCTGTGGCAGTGCAGCAAGCAGAACCGAGTACAGAGAGCAGATCGGGTCCTCTCTGTTTATATTCTGTATTCGTGGTAATGGCAATTAACACCACATTCACTTTTCTCCCCAAGCCAGCCTCACTCTCTGGACACGTTTTGAGTTCATTCATTCATTCATTCAATTAAGCAATCAACAAGTATCTATTAAGCATCTACTATGTGCCTGGTACTATGCTAAGAGCTAGTGGGATAGAGCTGTGAACCAGATAAGGCCTCGCCTCCCTAGAGTTTCTATTCAAGTAGGGGAGAGAAACAGAAATCAAGTAACTAAAAGACTATGAAAGCTTCAGAATGTGAAAAGAACTGGTATTCTAGTTGGAGGAAACCAGTAATAAACACACGAAAATAAACCAGATAATTTCAGGTAGCAATGAGTGCTCCAGTGGAAGTAAAACTGGGTAAAGTCCTAGGGAGAGCATGTTTAGATAGGGCGGTCAGGGAAGGACTCTCTGAGGACAGGAGTCATTTGAGCTGAGACCTGGGTACCAAGAAGGAGCCAGTCAGGTGATGATCCAGAGGAAGGAAGTCCAGGCAGAGGGAGAGCAACTGCCAAGACGCTGAGGTGGGAGCAAGCTTGGAGAGGAACAGTGTGGCTGGGGTGCAATGAGTGATGGGACTTGGGACAAGGTGATATCAGAGGCTGGAAGGCCTAGGGGATCACTGTAGGGAGTTCAGATTTGATTCTCTGTGGAATGGGACACCTGTGGAGTTTTTAGGAAGGAGTGTAATGCGATCACATTCACTAGTCTTTAAGGATCTCTCCAGTTGCTGTGGGTTTGTAGGCAGGTGAGAGAGGAAGTTGGGAGCCTCTGGGAAGGTGCTACATCCAGGTGAGGCACGATGGTGATGGTGGCTGGCTCAGAGAGATTGCAGTGGAGATGGAAAAAGTGCGGCATTCGGTGTATATTTTAAGAGGAGCCAAGAGACCTCGGATGACGTGGAGCACTCAGACAGAGACATCGAGGCTGAATCCAGGATTTTGACTTGAGCCACTGGTGGGACAGTGGTACCATTTGCCAAGGTGGGGAAGAAATGGGGAAAAATGGGCTTTTAGGGAGAAATCAATAGTTTTGTCTAGTGTCAATTAAACTCCAGGATCTTGTTCAGTTATCTTTTAATTAGTCTTAAATTTGGGATTAGAGAATTGTGGCAAGCCACTTACTCACTCATATTCTAGGACTAATTATTCATTCTTTCCCCTCGTAGCTAACACTTCACAGCCTCAGAATGGGGACTTTGGATTTGCTATTGACTCCACTGCCCTGACTGTGAAGTGGCCTTTGTTCAGTCCTTCATTTATGGATTCACTCAACAAACACGCACAGTTGCCTTCTCAATGCCAGGCCCTGTGCTAGGTCCCAGGGATACAGAGATAAGTAGAACAGAAGCCCTTCCCTCAAAGAGCTCCCAGTCTAGTGGGTGAGATGGACACAGATACATCGGACAGCAATGGCATTCAACAAATACTTGTTGTGCACCTATTGCATGCCAGACAAAGTATGAAAATGATACAATGGTGGAAAAGATGGGGACAGTCTCTGACCTCCTTCATGGACCTTCAGTGTCTTGAGCAAGGCAGATCACAACATATTATAATAAATGTTCCGATGAAGAAGTAGTAGTGCTGTGGGAGCACACTGAGGGGGACACATGACTTGGGCTTGGGGCTCAGGGAAGGCTTCCTGGAGAAGTCTAGGGGAGGCAAGCTGGAAGGTCAAGAGATGAGACCCTTGCACTATGAGTGTTATGAAAGAGGGGCATATAGCTCCCTAGGAGCAGAGGATGGAAGGATTGATTATCCTTGCAAGAGTCTCTATGATGGTGTCTCCTGAGCTGGGTCTTGAGAAGAGAGAAAGAACAGCCTACAGAAAGAGTCCTGCAGGTGCGAGAGAGGGTGAGAACTTCACTGGGGATGGCATGTAGCTCATGGGGGTGGATGAGAGTGGAAAGGTGGCCTGGAGCTTGCTGAGTGTGGTCAGCTTCTCTGGCTGCTTCCAGGCCCTCGGGCAGCACCCAAGAACCTTCCCACCTTCCCACCTCCCCAAGTCAGACAGAACTTGGTCTGCAGAGATGAAAGTCTTTGGTGGGCATCATCCCAAGCCAGACCCAAGCAGAAAGATAAATCTACAGAAAGAAAGGAAATCCTTTTAAGCATTTAAAAAACAAAAGCGATTTCCTGATTGGCAGTCTTCTGGGGTACCTGTCTTGAGAAGGAAGAGGGCTGTTTTGCACTCGCATTAGTAAATCTCCACTGTTTGTACCCACCGGCCAGTCCTCCAGGCTGGTGGAGCCACTGAGACTGGGAACCCAAGGCAGTGCCTTGTTTGAACTGCTCTCCCAACAAACCAATCCCTTGTGCTACTATTACTTAAACAATTGGATGAATCCTACTTTTCTGGAAAAGTTGCTTGGACTATATCTCCACTTTTATTATATTTTTAAAAAAGCTTGAAAACTGGTGATGGGAGTGGTAAGGACAAGACTTATAGGTGGACGTCCAGACTGATGTCCTAGAGCAGAAGCCGTCTCTGAACACCTTTAGAATCCAGTGCTCTAGGCTAGCGTTTTCTCCCCCTTTGAGGGGTCAAACTCCTCTTCGAGAATCCAAGGAAAGCTGCCAGGCACCCTTTTGCCTGAAACACATCCTCTCATCCCTCGACATTTTGTGAATGCCAGAGACCCCATGGGCCCCAGGTTGGAATCCTTTTCTCCTGGACACTAAAGTGTCTCCCTCCCTTAGGCTTCCCAGAGCTGGGTCTCAGCTGCTGCTATGATCCCAAGCACATTGACATCAGTACCTCCCACATCCTGGTTGTCAAGTGAATTCATGCACACAATGGTGCTGGCAGACAGAAGATCAAGGCCCCTCAACCCTTCCATCTTCTAGTCTCCTCATCCATCCTGCCAATCACCTTCATGATGGTCTTTGACTCCTTGCCTCCCTGCTGGTCTCTCTTCTGCTGTTTTCAGAACGTCTCACCTTGCTGCATCTGGTTCCTTTCCCTCCTGGGTGTCCTTCACCCTCCACCAGCTTCATCTTTCTGGAGCACATCAACAGCACTACTTAGGCATCTTCCATGGCTCCCCCACTGTCTTCTGAATCCCTTGACCTGGTCTTCCAGGGGCTCTGTAGTCGGCCCTGCCTACATCTCTAGATGTGCATTTGCCGCCCTTCTCCATACTCTCTATAAACCAAGATGGGCCACCAGCAGGTGTACATCTCCTCGCTTTTGCTCAAGTTATTTCACTGTCAAGAATGCCTTTCTTCCATATCTTTGTCTATTGAAATCCCATCCGTAAAGACTCAGAATAAGTGTGTCATCCCCTGAATTTTTCACTGCTCACCCCATTCAACATTTTTTCTTCCTCCTTCTTCCATGTTCTTCTTTTTAATTTAATGAACAATTATATCACCTCTCTTTCCTAAGAGTTTAAAGGTAGCTCAGATAACAATAAAACAGGTGGATTAGAATCCCAACACACTTCCCAGCTATAACCACTTTCTGTGCCCCATTTTCCTCTTCTGAAAAATGGAAAAAGTCATAGTGACCACCTTAAAGGATTATTGTGGAGGTCAATGAAAGAATGTATGCAAAGCTCACACAGTACCTGGCGTAAGATAAGGACTCCAGGTTCATCATCATCACCATCGTCATTGTTATTATCAAGGATAAAATGACAGGGGTGAATTAATCAAGAATGGTTAGGGAAGACAAGAATGGTTATGGGAAGACTTATATACCAGAAAACCTAAGCTAGGGGGAACTACTCAACTGAGGCCAGCATTTTGCTTCGAAATTCTTGGCAGCTTAGGGCAAAAAGTGGGGACATAACAGTTGGTTTCTATAACTCATATTATCTAAAAAGAGAAAGCAGGACAGATCATCGGGAGAGACATCAGGAGCTCTGAGGACCAGTGGTAGGGGTCTTTCCATGAAGATGATGGAATGGAAGAGTCACTTTAGAACCAGCTCTCGTGTCGACTGTTGGCCAGATGGAGGACACAACGCCCCAGTCGGATCCGTTCTGGCATGGGATTTCTGATGAGGCAGTCATCTGGCACATATTGTGTGCTGCTTTGTGGCAACAATCCCTCCTCCCCCACTTGACCATGGCTCCTTAAGGGCAAGGGCTGTGTCTTACTCATCTCTGTCTCCCCAGTGCCCAGCGGAGTTCCTGGCACCCCGTGGCTCTGCATTGTGTATGAATGAATGAGGAAGTGAATGACGGATGAACCATAAAAATGTCACTGCAAGGAGGGCGAGGCCAGAGGTGGCCAGGATCCAAGCAATGGGTCACAATCATCAGAGGAAGCATTGAGTGACATAGGGACAGACTATCTATAAGACAAGACATTGCAGGGTTTTTTTCCTCCTTCTGCCTTAAGCTGCAGAGAAGGGAACTAACATTTTCTTGAGCACCTAATATATGCCAGGCTCTATATTTTAATTTTCTGTTTATCTCATTGTCTTAGCAACCCTTCCCAGTAGATGGTCAATATTACTCCCATTTTACAGATGGGGAAGCCGAGGCTCAGAGAAGTTAGGCAACTTGCTCAGTTAGGCACCCAGCTCGGAGGCGGCAGAGCAGGGATAGGAACCCGGTGGGGCTTCAAGTTCGGAGCACTTTCCCAGACACCAGGAGCCCTTCCTGCTTAGCACCTGCTTAGTACCAGGAGCCATGAGAGGTGAAGGGAAGATGAATCATGATTAACGGCCCACGTCCCGTGTCCCCCTTTTTAATTTAATTTTATAGTTTTGGGAGCCGTGTCGCACGTAGGTTGTGGGAGCCTGCAGAGATGGGCCACCGGTGGTTTGGTTTAATCCTCTTTTTAATATCTTTGTTGCAACGTTCTTTCCAATTCAGCTCCCAAGTCACATTAAAAAAATACCTCTTCCTTAGGGTAAGCCTTCTCTTATTAAACAGATTCAAATGAAAAGTTTTAAAGATAATTTGAACAATAAGAATCACTCTAGCTCCCAGCCGAATCTCCTTTATTGCTGTATTTATTCCCCAGTATTTCCTGTCTCATTCCCCAGCTCATTGAATCCCTCATTCCCCCGACCCTTCCCAACTCATGTCTGCTTCCTGTTTTCCCGGATTCCCCTTTCCCCTCCAGGTAGACGGAGGGGCAGGGAGGGCAGGGGTGGCAGGTGCCTCACCTCTATGTGCCCAGCTGCCTTCTAAGGCTGTCCCACCTGCCCTGAGGGACAGGCAGGGAGGAGCTGGAAAGCATCTGGAGGGGAATTCTCACAAGGCTGGGGGTCTCCAAGTGCATCTCTTGCATCAAAACCATGGGAGTGAGGCAGAGGGTGGATGAGGGCTACCTGCTCAGAATGCAGATACCTGCGCCCCATTCTGGACCAACTGAATTACCATTGCCCCATGAGTGCCCAGGAATCTACATTTGAAACCAGCCCCAAAGGTGACTTCTGCGCATATGTATGGAAAGTTCCCTGATACTTTGGAGGTCAAAGATGATGGAACCTCAGGCTTAAAAGGGACACAGCTTTGAGAAGAAGGTGTTTCAAAGAAAAGCATGGAAGGAAGGAGACTGACCTGTGTTGAGTTCTAGGTGTACGAGAGGGACATCGTAGAAAAGGGACTCTACCCCATGTAAAGGCCTTTGCTGAGGAAGGAGACGAACACGAAGTCCAGACGTGGCATTCGGGAACCTGAGGGATTTCACAGTGTTATCTCCTTTGCTGCCGCTGGTGTCACCATCCATGGTGCAGATGACGAGATGGAGATTTCCCCAACTTCCCGCCGCAGGCAGCCAGGCCGCATGCTGTGAAGGGTCAGCGGGGCTCCAAGCCCCGCGGCTCTGCCTGCCAGCACCACGCGGCCTCTCAGTCAGAGCTGCTAACATTTGCATAGCGCCCGTTACAGTTTACCAAGGGCTTTCACGTCCATCATCTCACTTAATCCTCACCCAGCCTGGAGAGTGGAGGAGGGGCAGGGCGGGGAGGCTGGGCTTTCTTGAAGGCCCTCTGCCCACCCCCTGCCCTCCCCCCACCCAGAGAGGTCGCAGCAGACAGAGCTCAGTGGGTTTCCAGGTACCTTTGGGACACAGGGGCCCAGGCCCTGGGATAGCAACTGAATCTGCAGCTTCTCTCAACTGCCCCTCCACCCCCAGAATGAAAAAAGTCAGCCCAGGCCCCTCAGTTTGTGAGGGAGGTGGAATCCACCCTCTTTCCTCGTTCCTTTACTTTCTGCTGGTTTTCCACCAGGCTTTGGTGCTGTGTGTGCACATGTGTATGTGTGTGCATGGGTGTGGGCGTGTGTGCATGTCTGTGGTGTATGTGTGTGCATGGATGCGGTGTGTATGTGTGTATGTACATGGTTGTAGCGTGGTTGTATGCCTGGATGTGTGTGTGCGTGTGTGTGGGTGTAGCATGTGTGTGTGTGTGTGTGTGTGTGTGTGTGTGTGTGGCTGTGGTGTGTGTATGGGGAGGGGGACCCAGGGCAGTTCAGTGAATCCTGAATCTGGAGGAGAATGAAGATGGAGGTAGACACGAGGTAGCTTTGACAGAGGTGTCTGTGTCCCTTCCCTCCACATTAGGCAGTGGCCGTCTGGGTGCTGCGACATACGCACCAGGGGAATAGAAGATGGATCCCTGCTCCCCATGCAGACAGGAAGACCCAGAAATGTCCATCAGCCTCGATCAAGTGAGGGTGGATGCCCATTGGGGAATGGTGCCCGCTGGGACCCCAGATCCCCTGCCTCCCCGATGAAGCCCTCTCCCTGTCTGGGCCTTTTGGTGCCTCCTCCCCACACCACAGCCACAGCTCCTGCAAGTCCCTGAGTCGTACACCCGCCTGCCCACCAAGTTCTGCCTTTTGCTGCCTTGTCCTCCAGGTTCCTGGCTGGCCCCCTGGCCTCTGGCCCTCCTACAACTAAGACTCAGAGAAGGGAAGGGAATTGCAGAAGGTCACCGTGTCAGAAGGGACAGACCTGGGGTTTGCACGCAAGTCTCCAGAACTGGGGTTTGCACGCAAGTCTCCTGACTGCACGGCCCCTGCTCCTTCTCCCACTTGTACCGTTTGGGGAAGCGCAAGGCAGTGGCTGAGAGTAGAACCTTGGAGCCACGTGGACTTGGGATCCAGTCCTGCCCCAACTTTTACTCTCTTGGGGGAACTTGAATTCTTCTTTCAAACTTCCCAAGTCTCAGTTTCCTCTTTCTAAGTTGGCCATGAAGATGTTACCTATCCCCCATGGCTGTTGTGGGGACAAGCATCAAGTATAACACCTGGGACCTCGTAGACATGGCATAGGTCCTGGCTCAGGCCTCAGTCCCCTCCTGTCCCTCCTCTAGACTACTCCCTGTGAGAAATCCCTCTCATCTGTGGGACCAGAGCCTCACACCTCCCTGCTGAAATCTCTCCAATGGCTTCCCCGGGCCTTTAGAATAAAATCCCTCAGCATCACTCCAAGACCTGGCAGGTTCTGACTCCAGCGTTTATCTCTAACCTCACCTCGTGTGATCCCCCATGAATGAGCCCTGCTCTCTTGAGCTCAGTCCCACCAATGCACCAAGCTCTTTCCCACCTCGTGACCTTTGCACATGCCTTTCCTCTGTGTCTGGAAAGCTCTTCCTTGCATTCTTTACCAGGCTAAATGCTTATTATCCTTTAGGCCCCGCTTAAATGACACTTTCTCAGAGAAGCCTTTCTCGCTCTCCTAAGATAGGGATATGACCCACTCTTATTCTCACACACAGCTTTTCACTTCAGTGTGAAGAGCAGTATAGCCTAGTGGTTAAGAGAGCAGCATCTGAGCAAGGTTGCCTCAGTTCACCCACTCTGTCCCTCCTTAATTCTGTGATCTTGGGAAAATTACCTAACTTCTCTGTCCCTTGGCTTCTTCATTTTTAAAACTAGGATAATTGTATCTTTCTGCGTCAGTTAGCTTTTGATATATAACAAACCACCCCAAAGCTTAGTGCCTCAAAACAGCAACTATTTACTTAGCTCTCATTTCTGTAGTTTGGCGATCTGGGCTGGGTTCAGCTGGTTGGCTTTTCTGGTAGGGGCTGGGCTGGACTGAACATGGTTCCTGCTCCCCCACTCACCGATAGGCAGCTGGGTCTGGCTGGCTGTGGGCTGAGGACCTTGGGATGTCCCCCCTGGATGTGTCGTCCACCAGCAGGCTCTCCTGGGCTCATTCACGTGGAGGTTGCTGAGTCTCAAGGGAAACAAGAGGCTCAGCACTAATGCCCGAGGACTTTCCAGGTCTCTACTTATTACTGAATCCGGATGAGCAGGAACTGACAAAGGGCCATTGTTGTAATCAGTCTTCTACACCATCCCACCGGGGCTGTTGTAAGGATTAAAATGAGAGTTTTGCATGGAAAGTGCTTAAGGCAGTACCTGGCTGGTAAATTAGCATAATGCTCCATAAATGCTCATCCTTTTTCCTACTTGCTGAACTAGGACCTGAGGCTTCAACATATCAGGCAGCTTGCTTAGGGTCTGGCCTCCATTAAGTGGTGAGGATTTGAATCCAGTTTCTGCTTCCCTCTAGGGACTTTGCTCTTTGGTACAGTGCTCTTCTGCTGCATCCACACAGGCGTGTTTAGAAGTCCATCTCACCCACGGTCCAGAGATCAGACAGTGGATGGACCGCCATCCAGGCCCAGGTCTGTGCAGAGCCTGGAGCCCTTGATCACTCTTCAATCAGCCACGTTGCCTGGGCGCCGGGCCCAGGTACCATGTTTGTCGTTGATCTGAAATGCCATAGTGGGAAGAAAATATTTGTTTTGGTGTCCTCTTCCAGCACTAACAATTTTCTGCTTGCATTTTTCTGTTGTTTGGCTCAGATGAATAGCAGTTTTCATCTTTGCTGCGTGTTATCCTGTACACAGAACTGCTGTCGGGGAGCTCACAGCATGCTTGCTTAGTCATTATTCTGGGAAGGGGTGCCAACCAGTCAATAGCCTTTATTTTTATCCAGTTCTGTACATCGCAAATGCAGAAATAATGCACAGTGCCGGGTACAGGCCCACCATCAGACATCTATCATTTCTGGAGGTGGGCAAAGCAGAGGTGGGGGCAGCAACCAGATCCAGGCAGCAATTCTGACTTGCTTCCTTTGTCTGCGCCCAGGAGCTGGGTTAACCTTCCTGAATGATTCACTGTGATAAGAGTCTGTGGCAGATTCTATGGTTTTTACCAACTCAAAGGAGAAAGCAAATAGCACGGGAGAGGTGCCAGCGTCGGCAAAACTTCTTGGGAAGAGAGAAAAAAAGATAGATTCCAGAAAATGCAGGCAAGCAGGCTTGACGTTGAACCCAGCAAAGTTGTGGGGAGAATGAAGAACCTTTCTGTGAGCCCCAAGGTGGTTGCTAAGAGTCAGGCGGGTTCTGCGCGGGGTCTGCCAGGCGACCGCCTTGCAGAGGTTGGGAGTTCTTAGGACCAGGCCGAGCATCTGATCAGCTCACAGGGATGTCAGGTCGGAGGTGGGACAGGAGGTGGGATGCTGGAAAATGGAATCAAAGCCAGACAGGTTGTAACCAGTACAAGGAGTTGAGCAATCTTTGGCAACAGAGCTCTTGAATTCAAGAGCTCCAAGAAATGCACAATGGTAAAGACAAGTTCATGAGCTGGTTCATTCATTTATTCAACAAATACTTACTGAGCTGGAGTTGTATGCCAAGCACTGCTCTGGGCCCTGAAGCCTCTGCTGTGAACAAGATACAGCCTCTGCCCTCACGGAGGATACGTTGTTGTGGGGAGTAAAGACATAAAGAGATGCTATATGATGGTGTAAGCACTAGGAAGAAAATGAACAGATTGATGGAGCAAAGAGTGCGTAGTAAGGGCCAGTGGAAGAGGGACACCTAAAAAATGGGCAAGAAAGGCAACTTTGCAAGTATGAAAGATGATCTGAGGCCTGAGTGATGAGAAGGATCCGGTCAAGTGTTGATCTAGCCTTCCATAGGAAATGCAAAGGCCCTAGGGCTGCAACGAACTTGACTTGTTAAGGAATATTTATAAGGCCAGAGTGGCTGGAAGAGAGGGAGTCAAGGCAGCAGGGGGCCACGGGGCCACTTCCTGTGGTGCCCTGGGGTCAGAAAGGAATTTGGATTTTATCCTGTGTGTAATGAGAATCCACATGAGGGTTTAAGCCGGGGGATGGTTTGATCTGAGCTCTGAGAATGTCCTCCCTCTGCAGGCATGCAGTTTTCTAGAACAAATAACAAAAGAATCTTATTTTCTTGGAGTGGAGGGGGCAGGTAGGGAGACCCTCGATCAGGGACTTGTAACTGTGCTGCGTCTTGAGTGCTCGAGGTGTTTGATAAAGGCCGCCTTGGAGAAGTGGAGATGGGACGATAGTGACTAGATTGCTTTATTCCCCCAAAGTGTTGATCCAGGATTACTGTCACGCTAGGCGGAGGGTCTCTGACAGTGTCCCCAAGGCTCAGCTCTGGACTCTCAAGTTTAACATTTCTATCCATAAATTGGCGGGAGACCCAGAAGACATACTCATCAGACATGCTGCTGACATGGAGCTGTCAGGGACAGCTAATGCCATGGACGACAGGCTCAGGATCCATTGCAATGATCCTCCACAGGTTGGAGTAATGGGATGAGCCCAGCCACATCCCTGATTGCATTCCGATTGGGGAGCAAAGCCCAGCCACGAAGCAGGGAGACCAGGAAGACCTCACTGGGTAACTCTCCCTGGAAAGGAAGTGGGGGAGTGGGGGGTTGTAGTGAAGGCAGTCAGACCCATCCGCATCCCCACAGCAGCCTCTACACTTTCTTGGTGACAAGTTCCTTAGCCTCTTTCTGGCTCACTTTTCCCATCTGTAAAGTGGGAACGATACTGTCTATTGCCCAGGAGTGTGGAGAGGATTAAATACGAGTGTATACGTGGATGCCTGGCTTCCTGACTGGCCTGTAGTGGATTCATGGCAGATAGGAGGAAATAGGAGTTTGTAGAGGCTGTCCCAGGGAAGCCCGTGTGCTCTGGGGAAGACTTTCAGGGGCACATGGAGGACCCACAGCTAGAGTGGGCCCTTCTGGGAATGCCAGCTTCCTAAGAGGCCCATTGACCCCTGCGATGTGTCCAGAGGAGAGTGACCGGGGAGTATGAACAGAGGTTCCTACTCGGCTCCTACCAGGTCCTCTCCGCCAGCCTGGCTTCTGGGTGGGGGAGGGGTGGGAGCATCCTCTCTGATGCTGAGAACGGACCCCCTATAGGGTGTTTTTTTGATACAAAAAACCCCGGGGCCCTGTGGGTCTTTTAGAAGCTGCTTTGACTTCTCCTTGGAGCTGGTACTTCGAAGGATTCAGTGGTGAGATTTCTGTGTGTGCGTGTATTGTGTGATACTTTTATTAAAAAAAAAAAAAACAGAAACTGAACACAAAAGTAGAGTGAATAGCGTGTGATGCACTCCTGTACCATCACCCAGCCTTTAGCAATGATCAATATATTACCCCCCCTACTTTTCCCTCCCGCTGCTGGATTAAATTTAAAGCAACTCCCAGACATAATGTTGTTTGTAAATACTTTAATATGTATCTCTAAGAGAGAAGGGCTCTTTTTTTGTTATGTGTAGCCGCAACACCATCATCATAATTTTTAATAATTAACATAATTGTAGTAAGTCTTTCTAATTCAGAAAATCTATTGGTATATAGCTTACATTGTGAGTTTTTTTGGGAGAGGGAGAGGCAAAAACTGGTCCTTCAAATGTCTGGTTTCTGTGACTCGAGACTCACCTGTTCCCTTTGAGGATGATGATGAAGAGGAAGAAGGAGGATCTAAAACTTGGGATGGTGGATTGGCAACCTCTTTATTCTGATTGTTCCCAGGGACACCTCGGTGACAGTGGGCCCTATTTATAGACTAAGTGTAGACACAAGAAGAAAGTAAGGAAGGGAACAGGAGAGAGGGCACGGCAGAGAGAGAGAAGAGAGAGAAAGGTGGGAAGAGGAAAGCCAGAGTAGAAGCTGGCCTTGCCTCATATGCAGGCTTGCGGCCCCCTGGGAGCCTCGGGGCCAGCGCACTCACACTGGAGTTAACGCACAGCCAGCACGTGCTGAGTGCTTCCTGTGTGCAGGTATAGTGCTGAGCTCACACGTGGCTCACCTCGGCAAGTTCTCACACCACCCATGGGGTGGGTGCGACTAGTGTCATACCCATGTTACAGGGGAGGTCCCTGATGTTCCAGGGTGGGACATGAAATAAGCAGTGGTGCCCGATTCTGCTCCAGGTCTGTTTGGCTGGAATCTGCTTTTTCCTGCCACTGCTCCCTGCCTCCAAACCTGTGAGGCTACATGTGGGGTTGGTGTTCAGGAGGCACGGCTGTCTCGGTTGTTAGAATAATGACATGCTCCCATATCCTTAGGTCTTTTCCATGCTTCCCAAGGGCCCTGGCCACCCGGCTTCCTTTCCAGGATCCCCTGGGCCTCATCAGGACTCAGTAACTAAGGGGTTAATGCCCAGCACAGCAGGAAGCCTCTGGGGCTGTAGCCTGTGCCCATTCTGATTGGTTGTCAAATGCACTGACTGTTTCCCTGGTTCCATGTGTGGTGACAGGCGAATCATTGTGTGCCTGCATGTGTGTGTGCATCAAACACGTGTGAGTGTGTGTGTGTATTTGTGTGCACGTGTGAGTGTGCAAGTGCTCATACACAAAGAGCATCACGAGGCAGGCGCATCCTTGCTGGAACGTTCTCTAGTCACTGTTTGCCAGACTCCCTGGGCTCTCGGAATGGCTTGTCAGAACAGGAACATGTGCCGGGCCTCCCCAACTGCAAAGCTCCACTCATAGGGTGCTTTAATTTTCCTCTCTGACTCTTCTTCATCATCTTCACCACCTTCTCCCAGGGCCAGAGCACAGAACACTAACAGAATGCTCTGTGTAGACCCCTCATCCGCCCTTCACAGGAGCCCATTGAGTAGAAGTAGCAGGTGGTTCTAAATTGGGTAGCCATGGTCCTCCTGGGAGTGCCAGGGAGGAAGGTGCCCCTTTGCCAAGGATGCTGGTGAGGCAGTCTGATCTACAAACCAAGCCAGCAGGATTACCATCCTCTCCCGCACCTGGAAAGTGCCAGCAACCAGGAGCCTAGAGTCCATGGGACCATCGGACCCATAAGGCTAGTGCTGGCCATCAAGGGTCCAGCTGGGGATGCAGGTAGAGGCCAGTGTTTAGATACAAGGAGATGTTTGTAAATCTATGCAGGGACCAACCAACTACTGGTGCTCCCAGGAAGTGAGGCTCAGTCCAGAGGCTACAGTCTGGTCAGAGGATCAGCCAGCCAGGGTAGACGTGGGTATCCACAGGGCCACAGTGTGGAATCCAGGATCCAGGCCCCAGCCAGGCTGACGTTGGTGTAGACATACCAGCTGACACTTGTGTCATCCTTACTCTGTGCCAGACACTGTCTGAAGTGCTTTGCATGTCTGTGATATTCCTGTTAACCAGAGGAGGAGGCGGGGGTACCGAGACGCTGAGCCACGGGCCCAGGGTCACACAGCTGGGAAGTGACGGAGCCCGAGTGTGAGCTCCAGCTGTCCCCTCTCCCACTCCACAGTCCCTTCTCTCACTCTGCCATTTGCAGTGAGTCTGGGGCTGCCCAGGGCTCAGCCTCAGCGCTCTGGACTCCAAGCTCCGAGCTGATGGCTCACTCCTGACCCCTTTGCTGCTGGTCTTTTATTGCTTCAGGTTTTGGACACTACGGATAGGGAAGGATGGATTGAAATTAAGGCTCAGTGTACTCAGCAAGACGTAGTATCAGGAGAGGACCCAGGTGTCCCAATTCCCAGAACCGTGCTCTTGGTACTGTGCCCTCTGGCGTGGTGTAGAAACCTCTTGAGAGTCCACTGCTGGTTCATTCTCTTTCCTGAGAAAGCGATAGATTTCTCTTACCTGGAAACACATTTCTCCACCCTCTTTCCCTGGGGCCTGTGCCATCCTGCAGAGCCACCCCTAGTGAGCTGGCACTAAAGCCATCTGTCTTTCTAACCTATTTGCAGAGCTCTGGAGCTCAGCAGTGGCAAAGATGAGATCTCCCTGTTGGTGGAGCAGGAGTTCCTGAGCCTGACCAAAGAGCACCTCATCCTGGTCACAGAGGACTCTGGGGAGCTGGAGGTAGCCGGCAGCTCTCCCGAGGGGCCTAGACAGCCAGCTCCCTGCCTTCTTGTGCCTCCTCTGGTGGCAGGCAACAGTGAGTGCCCAGGAGCTGCCATCATTGCTGATGACAAGCTTCTGGAGCCGAAGCTGGCCGTGTCCGTTATCGGCAGCCGGCAGGACTGCGATTCTGCCATGTCTATGGTCAAGGGCATCCTGCGTGCTGCCAAGGTCAAGAGTGCCAAAGGGACAGAGGATGGGGGCCACAGCCTGGGTGCCTCCAACTCAGAGATCAGCAAGCTCCTGGCCCAGTTCCCACTGAGGTCCACAGAAGCTTCCAAGGCCCCCGACAACAAGATGGTGCTGGAGGAGACCAAGGTCATCAAGGACTTCCTGCAGAACAGCATGTTCAGTGGCCCTGGACCCGGGGAGCCCGCGGGGCTGGGTCCATTTCTGCTGCTGCCACCCTCGCCTCCTCCCGTGCCTCCCGACAAGCTCCCCGAGCTCCCTGCTCAGAAGAGGCAGCTCCCAGTGTTTGCCAAGATCTGCTCCAAGCCCGAGGCTGACTCCCCCATGGAGGGGCACCGCTTGATGGGTGAGTGGGGCTGGGAGCAGGGCTACCAAGTGAGACTGCAGGGAGGAGAAACTTAACAGAAAGCCATCAGCTGCATGCAGCATCATTGTTCAGAGGAGGACAAGGTGGCCTCTCTGGTGGGTGCAGCCCCCAGGTACAGGCTGTTTTCAGCACCCACAGGCCTCCTCTGCTGGATGCCCATGTATGGGGCATAGCTTGTGCAAGCAAACCTGGCAGCCCTGATCCCATGTGCTTTGAGAAGAGAGATAGGCATATTTGGTATTCGGCTTGTTTTTTGAATCCACCAGGTATCCAGAGTACGTTGAAGGAAGCATTTACCCCAGCTGAGTCCAGTTTCACCCTGGACTTTAAGCTGGATAGGAGAGAAATTTGATTGGCACCTAGGGTCGTCTGGCTTCCAATGGAGGCACCTGTTCTGACTATGAGGCCTGGTCCCCACTCTGGGGCAGAGGACTGAACATGTAAACTCTCCAGGTGCCATTTAGACTGTTGGCCCTGGGATTTGTCCCCTGGGACTCCAGGGCCTTAGAATAAAAGTGCATTTCCATCCCCTAATTGAGGGGTTCACATCCTTCCCAGGAAATCCAGCCATCTCCCACATTTCCCCCACCCACTCCCAGGTTCTGCATTTTGTGCCTCTTCTGATCCAGCCACTCAGACTGATGGTTCCAAGAAGGCAGACTGATGGCAGTGGCATTTGCCTACAGTCAGCAGTCACTAGGAGAGTAGATCATACTCATGCCAACCAAAAGAAAAATTCCCCCCAGGCTGTAAGCATAGATGAACAACTGAGAGATGCCTATATCAGGAGGCCCCAAATCCATCCACCTAAGAAAATAGGGTCACCCTAGAGAATATTCTGTGTTCTGGAGCATTGTAGGAAGGCCAAGGAATCAGAGCTGTGGATAGCAAGCTAAACTCTGGGTCTTGGGCAGGCCCCTAGGAGCCAGAGGACTCTTTGGGGACGATGGACTGTATGTGTGAGAATCCTGAGCCCTCCTGGGAGAGAGGGGACTTTCCTCCCATCTCTTTCCTTCTCCAGGAGGGATGCCTGGATGTCTCTCTCAGGTGGGGTTGCTGGGTTGGGGACAGTCCTGTCCCACCCACCCTCCCCACCATTTGTGCGTGTCTATGTGTACAAGTGTGTCGACAAAGATGAGTCAAAGGTAGCTTTGCAGGTGTGAGTGTATTTGTTAAAGAAAATGTGTATGTGAGTGTGTCTGAGCGTCTGACTGTCTTGTGTGTGTAGTTGTGTACATGTGAGTAAGTCAAAGGAACGACAGGCAGGAATGTGTCTGTGTTGTGTACACAGATGTCGGAAGAGGGAGCTTCAAGGTGAATGAGCGGCAAGCATCTTTAAGGCAACTAGAGGTGTGGGAGAGACTGCAGGTGTGTGGTCTCTGGGGAGATGCTATTATTAGTGGGTACTGTTATTTCAGCGCACTGGCTGGAGGCTAAACGAGGCAACCAGAGAAACTCTTGGAAGAGACTCTAGGGACATGTTTTGCTAAAAATGTCATTTTCTCCTAAATTGGCTCAGGCTAGAGCAGCTCTTCCCTTTGCTGAGATTGATCTAAGAGGACAGGCCCAGTCCTGTCCAGACTCAGCCACAGGTCCACTGGGCTGGGAGGCAAGAGCTGGTGGGATCAGATCCGCTCCCAAAAGATAGCACTGGGCACAGGTCCTCTGATCTGGCTGCCACCGGAATGTTCCAAGGAGCCTGCTATGTGTCCAGCACCATTTCTCAGCTAGGCTCCATGGAGACCAAGACCTCCAGGTCAGGGAAGGAGTGAAGGGCGCTGAGAGGGCAAGGTCCTCTTCCCTGCTTCAACCAAGCAATGTCTTAAAAACATACACACATGTATATATAATTCCCCTCCCATACTTAATTTTGTTTGAAGGAAGAGTTCCATTGCTGAAAAGGAAATACAGGTGAAGACCACAGCTGTGGAGGGTCCCATGACCGTCCAGACAGTGTATTCACACTGGGAACGCTGGGTCTATTTGGAGAGAGTCCTGAGCCTGGGACTCACCACATCCAGTGACTCACTAAGTCTCTCTGATGCCTTTGCCCACAGTCAGCCAGGCCTGTCGGGCCTCCTCCCCTGTACCCCTGGATGTAAGTCCTTGCTGAAGGCCCACTTCCTCCTGGAAGCCCTCTCACCCTCTCGGGTTGGAAGCTGTCTCAGCCATCATCTTCTCCCACTGTGTCTCCCTATCACCTTAAGGTCCCCATCTGCCTTGTCCAAGAGCTATTTCTGGGTCTGTCTCTCTCTCCCTCCTTGTGGTGAGCTCCTGCAGGGCCGAGGCTGGCTCTGACTCATCGCAGTGTCCCCAGCACTCAGGTCAGGGCCTGGTGCTGACAAGTGAGCTGAATCACTTGTGAGCAATGAAGCAGGAATAGAGTCCATGATGAGGGAGCAGACTGCGGCTCAGACTGCGTGTTCTGTAGGGATGTGTGTCTCCCCCCATAAGTCGAGTGCTCCCTGAGGACAAGAACTGTGTCTAAGTCAGCTTTATATCCTGAGCCTGGCTCTACAGAGGGTTGGAAGGAAGGAAAAAAGGAGGGAGGGAGGAAAGGAAAAGGTAGGAAGGAAGGAAAGGAGGGAGGGAAGGAGAAGGGGAGGAAGGGAGGGAGGAAGGAAGGAGGGAAGGGAGGAAGATAAGACTGGATGGATGGATGCATGCATGTGAGCATGAGAGGGGAAGACCAGAATGGACACTGGTCAGTGAAGGCTCCAGGAAGGAGATTGGGATTGGATCTGGCTGGAGAGAGACCCTAGAGTGGCCTGAGCTTCAGGTGTGTCCTATGAAGGACCCACCACTTAGATCACAAGAAGGTGTTCCCTGCATCCAACACTTGGCCTTCCAAAGCCATTGACTCAGTTTCCCTCTCACTGTAGAACGGAACTTTGGTGCCAAGGAACCGACCAAGGGTCAAGAGAGCCTCTTTCTCAGTCAGTGGCCCCAGAGCCAGAAGGACACCTGTGGTGAGGAGGGTTGCAGTGACCCAGTGGGCTCCATGTCCATAGCCCTGCCAGCCAAGAAGCCTGCATGGCCAGCCAAAAAGAACCTGCTCTATGAGTTCCTTGGGGCCACCAAGAACCCAAGCCGGCAGCTGAGGCTTCGCAGCAAAGTGGAGGTGGATGGGCTGAAGCTGAAACGTAAGCTGACCCTGCCCAGAGAAAGTCTGTAGAGGAAAGGATTTTGGAAACCCTCATGGGCCCTGGGAGTGGCTCTGCCATCAAATGGCTGTGTCATCCATGGGCAGGTCACTGTCTTTCTCTGGGTGTCAGTTTTTAAACCCATACAATGGGGGAAATGACTTTCTCCCCATGCCCTTTTTTGGGAATACAATTGCTGGAGAAATGCAGTTGGCTTTCAGGGATCATGTGGGCATTATTATTATTGGTGGTCAATTTGAATACAGCCCTAACTCAGCATATATCATATCCCCTCAAGTTGGCCAAGCCAAAAAAAGATCTATGCTTCAGATTATTCCTACGCTGAGATTGTCCATGTCTCTGCTTTCTCTCCGTTGCCCTCCTATAACTCCTTTAGGCAAACCTCCTTTCCCAAAAATGATGCCAATAAGGGGAAACTGAGACCCATCTCTAACTCTATAAGCCTACAGAACATATTGTAGAGGGACAGAAACTGAGATTCATATCCTGAAACCACTCAACCAAATCTTACTCATTCAGACTAATTTGGGGTCATACCATCCTGAATTATATAATGTTTTAAAATATTAAAAAAAAATGATTCCAATATAGATACAACAACCTGTGTAAGGTCCTCAGTGTTGCCAAGTAGATGTCCTCAGGGGGCTGCTTGAATAATTTGATAAGAATGACTTCCAATGTCATAGCAATTGTTTGTATAAAACTGGATTTTTCCAAAGCACTTGAAAGACCTTGGTTTTGTATGTAGGTGAAATACAGCCCTAACAATCTGGTTTATTGTATTCTCTTGGTAAACTCCCTCCTTTACTAGTGAATGATGGAGAGAGAAGCCCCAATCCAGACCTTCCTGGGATTTTCACGCCTTCCAAATTGGCAAGGTGTGAAGTAAGGATGTTTTCCCATAGCTGGAAATTCACCCAAACTTTGAAGAACCCTGTGGGAGTTTAAAACACCTGACCTCTGAGAACATTCATCCCGGGAGCAGTCATGGTGCTGAGGGCATCCTGGCCTCCCCCTTCCTCAGTCACTGAAATGCTCTCCCTCTCCTCTGACTCACAGTCAACCCACCTGCGACAGCGGCCGACAAGAACAACCTCAAGTACACGGGGAATGTTTTCACTCCGCGCTGTGGCACCACCTTGACCTCGGCAACCATGAACCAGCCACTCTGGCTCAACCTGAACTATCCACCTCCGCCTGTGTTCACAAATCCCTCCAACTTCCCACAGTATCAAGTGAGTGAGTGGGGCCTGGGCCTGGCTCTCCACATGGCCATCCACATGGGTCCTGGCCACAGAGGAGCTGTGGCTTGCAGGGAGCCTAATTCACAAAGAGCCTTAGACTCATTAGTTAATTTCATTGTGGCCATATCGATCAACTACTTGGTATACACACGTACACATACATATGCATGTGTATTTCTAATTTTCCTTCGTCTGAATTCCAGTTCACTCTGGGTTGTGTATTCCAGAGCTGCTTTGAGTTTTGTCCTGTTAATTATTTGGGCTCCCAAGATGGGATAATGGCCTAGTCCTTGTTTCCCACCCACCTCCTGTGACTTCCTTTATAATTGGATGACACGCATCCTGGATAACTTGGGACGGTCCCAGTTCAGGTCTTTTGTCTCAGCGTAATTGTTAATAGCATCCCCTTTCTCTCAAGTGACCTGGTGTGGATGACTAATTAAATGGCCACTTACTTAAACTACATCCAAGCTGTCTTAGCTTGTACCAGCTAAGGTGACTTGGTAACATTCTTGGTCTTGGCTTCATAGCTAAAAGGGAATTAGTGGCCAGACCCAAAGGGATGGTGAAACACTTGTTGGGAATTTTACTCACGGAACTTATTTATGCAGGGAAAATGTAGTTTCTTTAGTTAGTCTATTTAACTTAATCTCCCTTAAGAGCTGCCACCCACTGGGTAGACGGAGGGAAAAATCAAATAAATGTCCACTCTGGTTTAAACCGTCATCCAATCCAATAGCTTAAATAGTCCCTTTAGGTAGCGCTCCAGCTCTCCAGGAAAGATGCTCATGCCTAAGATTTCTCGGCTTCCTGTTCCCCTCCCTGGCTCCTCTCCAGAATGGCGTTCAGGTGTATGAGGAAGGGCAGGATTGCACAGTAGTTTGTGGGGCCAGGTCCTTGGGAATCTGCTGTCCCAGCCTGGCCCAGCACAGCCTGAAGAGAGCAAATATGAAGGAAATCCGCCTGAAAATCGTCTTGTCCTGTCTCTGTGCCCTTCCCCTCCCTCCGCTCTTACAGGTCCCCATGTCATTTCCTCCTTTACGACAGAGCAGCAAGGCTTCCAGCTTAGATCTTCTCTAGTCCATATAAGCCCTTTCTGAGTTGGTCCCCCAGACTTAGCCCCTGAGTCTAAAACAGGAGCTAAAGGAGTTTAGCAATGTCTCTCTTTTTCTCTCCAAAGTTTTGTTTTCAAGCCATTTTTTTTTGTTTGCTAAAGAGAAGAAATGCCCACCCTCCCCTCACGAGGGACAGAAAGCCTCACGCCCACCTTTGAAGTGAGAGGTTGTCATGAAGTGTAATCTGAGGGGAGATCCAAGGGCCTCAGCTCCGTGTGTCATGTGTGTCCTTACACAGGCCTTGAGGGAACTGCCCTGGTTGTGTACTCACTGAGTCTCCAGCTCCTTCACTGTGGCCCTCTCCCCTTGCATTTGTGTGTCTGTGCATGCACTGTTCAGCCATTGATTCACCAACCCACTGATGTATTTATTTACTCATTGATTTAAGTAATTTTCAAAACCTCCGCTTCTCACTGATGAGAGGCCGAGCATTGGCGATGTGAGGGGATCCGAAGATGACTTGGAAGCTCAGGTCAGCACAAGTCAGAGCAAATCCAAGACCAGCACCGTGCGCACCCCCACCTCTGAAAGAGGGACAAGTGCACGCTTTTATGTGGTGTAGACCGAGTCACTCTGAAATGCACTCACAGGGCTCACGGTGTAAAGCTAACCCACAGTGGTTTGCTTCATAAAGAGAGACTAATGTCTCTCTGCTGTGTGAACTCCCTCCGACTTGACTCTTGGGAGTGGGTGAGATTTGGACATATGTTTTGAGCATGAAGGTCCTTCGTCCTCAGAGATGCCCGCGTTTGCATCGGCAGGGCTGACTCTGAGGTTCCCCAGGCCTCTGGGCAGAAGTAGTGGAGGGCCCTGGCTGGTAGGGTCCCCTGGGTGCTATGGGGCAATGTAGGCCTGAATGGGCCCAGCTGAAGTCAGCTGTCGAAGTTGACCCTCCCGGGCAGTAGTGAAAGACGGCGTAATTTACCTTCTCCCAGCTTCTCATGATCTTATGCCATCCAGCTTCAGGACGGCTGATCGAGGGACCAGATATAATAAAAAGAAGGCAGGTTTTGGAATTGGCTGAGACGGGTTTGAAGGAATTCAGCTGCTTCTAAGCTGTGTGGCCTTGTGCAAGTTACCTAAATGCTCTGAGCCCTGGTTTCCTCACTTGTGAAATGGACTCATAGTAATTACAGCAGCAGCAGCGTGTACCCGACTCGGTTGTAAGGTTAATTGAGTCCACGGATGAGAAAGGACTTTGTAAAAGCTAAAGTATGATACAGACCTTGGTTTTTATTACTATTCAGCCCTGTTCTTCCTAGGAAACAGGGTCAAGTTGTTCCACAGACCTTGAGGAGACTGAGAGGAGAAATGAGGAACAGTCTATCCTAGTCTCTTTTTCTGCTTGGCGTTAGGAATAAAGATGAGACCCCAAGTCCTCAGCACCGAGGGGCTTTGGAGGCTCTTGGGATGCTTGGCATAAAGGAACTCTGCTCCCGATTAAGGAGGGAGGGTACATGGGAAGGGGCTGTGGCCTCAAGCAAAGAGGAATGAATGTTTATTTACCCCGGCTTGTGATTTTACAGCATTGCAATTCAAATAACTAGAAATATTCTTAAAGTCATATGGTGTTGCTCATACTGATGAATATGGCACTGTCTCCTGAAAATCCATCCCAGGATGGAGCAGAGATGGGCAGCTGTTTGTCTTCCACAGATCCTAGGGGTAGCCTAGCCTGGGTGGGCTGGGAAGATGGTGGCCTGGGGGAGTTGGCTGTGAAAAGCAGAGCTGAGTGCTAATGGGGAGGGAGTGAGACAGAGGAGGGACACTTAGTACCTGGCCTTGGCACTCATTGTGGGCTGGGAACAGGCAGGGCAGCCCCATCCGTCTGACTTCTCTGTCCAGGTTCAGGCCACGGCTGGGGTTGCAGGGACCAGGCAGTGGCTGTGGTGGTGAGTGGGGCTGCCCCAGGGTGCAGGGCTTGGAGAGAAGCGGAGCAGGCACCTGGTGTCAGGTGAAGGGGTTGGTGGAAGTGAGAGGAGCCTGACCACGGTCAAGTGTCAGGTGTGTGGGAGCAGAGAGAGAAGAGGGGCTCTGAGAGGCTGTGCACTCTCGGCGACCTGGAAGATGGGGCGCTAGGAGAGCTAGGAGACTTTCCCCTAGACCCCATATAAGGACTTCCAGAGCCTTTTGTGAGGAGCCCATGGGCTCTGAGGAAGTCATCAGGGGCTCAGCGTCAGCCATCAACACTTTGATAATGGGCGCAAGCTGAGCCCAGAATGGAGGCAGCATCTCAGGGTGCAGAATCTTCTGGAAAGACATACTGGTCGGAGGGGTGCTTTGAGCTTTGAGCTGCATCTTAGGAGATAATTCTGAATTGGCAGGTAGAGGCAGTCTGAGACTGGAGGGCTCATGGGCTGACCCCACCCACAGCAGCAGTTCCGCTGTGTGTGTTTGTGTGCGTGCATGTGTGTGTGTGTCTGCGCTCACATGCACGCGCACATGGGCACCCAAGACCACCCTGGACAGAACTGTGAAGAAAGTTTCTACTTCCCATTTGGCTGAGCTGCCAGAGAGCCTCTTGAAGTGTGAAGGCGGGGCACTGAGAGATGCTAAGAATACATAACATTTACAGAATCCTTACTATGTGCTAGGCACTGTTCTAAGCCCTTTAGATGCATTCACTCATTTATCTTCACACCAGTCCTCATCGTAAGGTACAGACACAGATGTATGCATGGGCAAAGAGACACAGAGCAGCAGATACCCAAACTAATACACCTGGGTTCACAGATGCACGTTTGTACACAGAAACACACAGCTGCAGACACAAATGGAAGCACATGTGCAGATGTGCTTAGATAAACATGGATGCAAACTAACATACACATACACACAGACGTACATGGACACCTCATGTCATGGGGCAGGAAGGGGGTTTGGGAAAAGGCACTTAGACAAGGGGAGTAGACAACAACAAAGATAATTTGGCTACCTGCACAGGCTTTGCAGGCTTGAACACACATAATTTTATAGACAAGGGAAAAGAGGCTCAGAGAGGAGAAGTGACTTGCCCAAGGTCACACAGCCACTAAAGGACAGATCTGGGATTCAAGAGGCAGTCAGGCTCCTGAAGCTCTTAAATACTCACCAAAAAGACTGTGAATCCTGCTAAGCAGGGGCTTCCCGTGTAGTGTGAGTTGCACTTGCTCGGCCTGATTCCAGCTGGACCAGGCAGCTAGTGGGTCTGGCCAGCAGTGTGGTGGGATGGACTCAGCCATGTCTGGGGATCCAGGCACGTGAGCCGGAAGCTCAATGGAGGGGCTGCTACTCTCTGGCAGGGAGCCCTTTGCCCCCTGGCACTGAGCCTCTGCCTTCTCTCCCCAGGGCCTGTACCCGCAGCAGGCGGCCAGGATGCCCTTTCAGCAGGCCCAGCACCCCCCGCTGGGGTGTTACTCCCGACAGGTGAGTAATGACCTCCCCCCGTCCCGGCTCCACGACGGCCTTCAGGTCAGAAAGATGTCTGCTCCCTTATCCTTGTCTGTCTGGTCACCAGCCATACATTCTGGCCCTCCCCTGGCCCCAGAGAACAGAGACAAATGCCAACATGTGTGTGGAGACACAAACCAGGGTCCCTATGTGATCATCACAGCTGCACTACAGAGCCCCTGCTGTGAACCAGGCCCACTCTAAGGGCCTGACCTGCATGAACTCATTTCACCTTCACAACCACCCTATGAAGTAGCTTACAGATGAGCAAACCGAGGCACAGAGAGGTTAAATACCTTGCCCAAGGTCGTAAAGTCAACATATAAGTTAGCTTTTGCACTGACAACAGATAGCTTCAATATCTCGGAGCCTTTCAACCATAGATATTTATTTTTCACTCGTGGGTCTACGGTTGGCTGAGCTGGGCTAGGATTGGGTTCAAGTTTGTCCCGTGTGCCCTCCCTTCTGACCAGGCTGAATATACAGCTTTTGCTCCTGCCATGGTGGACAACAGGAGTGCAGGAGGGGTGAGCAGAAACACCCAATGCCTCTGAGCGCCTCAGTGTGGAGCTGGTACAAGGTTGTGTATACCCACCTCCCGTTGGCCAAAGCAGGTCACATGGCTTTGCCTACCATCAATGGGGCTGCAGATTCATATTCCTCCCATGTCATTTTGTCAGTTAAAATACAGGACACCCAGTGAAATTTAAATTTTGATAAATGATGCTAGATTTTTAGTATAAGCGTGTCCCAAACATGGCATGGAACATACCAATGCTAAAAAGTTATTTGCTGTTTCTCTGAATTTCAAACTTAACTGGATATCATGTATTTTTGTTTGCTAAATCTGGTGCCCCTCCTCCCATGGGTAGGGTGGAGGTGAATATCTACTTGACAATAACACATTGCAGAATTGGGGTTTGACCTTGGGCAGCCTGGCTTCAGGGTCCATGCTCCCAATCACCGTGGTTCACTGCCTCTTGTACACAGATACAAAAAAAATACAGTATCAGAACAAAGCAGCAGAGACAAAAATACAAATACACACAGACACAGGTAAAGATATAGTGAGATACATACCACCAACCTGCACACGTGCATGCATGAACGCAAAACACGAAGAAGCTTGTTCAGAGGAACTGAGTGTGTTGGGGCAGGGAGGGAGCTGTGAGGAAAGGAAACGGGAACCTGCAGCCTTCTCAGGCTGTTTCTGCCCCCTCACACACAGTGGGCAGACCCCACGCTCAAACTCACAGACTCCTCAGCCTCTCCTCTCTCCCCAGGGAGCCCCACCTTTTCTCTGCACCCTGCACCTCTGACCTGAAGTATGTTAGAATGTTCCAGAGGACAGAGAAGAACCCATAGGTATAGGTTATTTTATCAGCTGGGCCAGGGCCGCTTTTTCAGCAGTAGGGGCTTCGCATCCTGAGATGAAGTAGAGACGCGAGTCTGTCTCACAGAATCTCAGCCATATCTCCTCCACCCCACGAACGGTGATACTGTCCACGGAGCTCCAAAAAAAAAAAAATGCTTTTAGACAAAGTTATGTATGTGCATATATTTGAAAAAGCAGTATAGGAACATGATACAAAATAAAAACATCTTAGAGGCAATCACTGCTGCTGGTTTCTTAGGTATTCTTCCGGGGATATCTATTTATACAAACATTTTTATACAAATGTGGCATTCTGGGCGCACTGGTCTATTGTTGCTTTTGTCAGCAAAGAGTCCATCTTGGAGATGGTTCCAGAGCACTAGATGCAGCTCTATTTTATAGGTTTTATCAGTTGCGTGTAGTGAGGGGTACATTTTTGAATAAAGCTGGTATAAGCTCTAGGACCCACATCTCTTTAGTGTCAGCCTCTTCCCACGTCCGCCCGCCCACTGTGAAAACCAGGGACATTTCCTGCCACGCTGACCCACAGGTGTCTGTGCTGGGAGTGCCTCCCTGGGTCCTCTCTCTGAGCTCTTGGCTCTTTCTGACCTTTAGCTCGTCATCTTGGGGTTTTGGTGGCCCTGTCCAGCATCAGCAGATCCTATGTGTCTGTGGGGGATAAATGGGGAGGTCCGGAAGGGAAGATCTCAGGCTTCCAGAGGGAGCAAGCGCAGAGATGCCATACAGGGGCCCAGGCTGCAGGCTCAACCGGCTGGGGTTCTGACTGCAACTCAGACAGTTGAAACACTCCCAAAGCAAGTCACTTAACTTCTTCAAACCTAGTTTCCTCATCTCTGAAATAGGATGGGAATAGTAATGGTCCTACCTCACAGGGCTGTTTGGAGTTTAAAACAGAGAATCCATATGAAGGGCTTGGCACACCCTAAGCACTCAATGAGTGCTAGCCTTGGTGAATTCTGGATTAGATAAGGATGTGCAGAGTGAGAGACGGTTGTCAGGGTGCTGAATCCCTGAGCAGCTTGGACCCCAGATCCTTGCTATTAAAGAGGAAATCCAGAAGCTTCCTCCATTTTGACTGGACTCCCCTCAGCATGGGAGGATGGACATCAGCTCCATACAAGAGAGGGTTTTCTGGCGTTTGGAGCTGTCCATAGTGGAATATGGTGTTCCTGTTGTAATGAGCTCCCTATCATTTTAGGTATTCAAGCAAACACTTACTGGTCCCTTTTTTCCTCCCTCCTCTTCCTCTCTCTCTCTTTCTTGCATTCTTTCAATTAACATATGTTTATTGAGCAGCTACCATGTGCCAGCCGCTGTCTTAGGGCTGAGACATCAGTAAATAAGACCAAGGGAGTCCCTGCGTTGTCAGGGGCAAGATAGTGGGAGCCCTGGTTCTTGGTGGGAGTCTGACCCTGGTAGTCTCTGAAAGCCCACTGGTTCCTATTTTTCTCTAGGGTTTGAGCCGAATCCCACTGCTCCGTTTTGCCATTTCTCCTAGACTCACACTGTCCAATATTGTAACCACTAGCCACGTGTGGCTATTTAAATTTAAATCAATTAAAATTAAGTAAAATTTAAAATTCAGTGTCTCATTCACACTAGCCACATCTCAAGCACTCAATGGCCCAGTGTGGCTGCTGGCTCCCATACTGGGCAGTGCCGAACATTTCCTTCATCCGTCACAAGAATTTCCACTGGGCAGGGCTGTCTTGGACTTGGAATCTGTTGAGATCCTGAGGTAGAAGCCAGGGATGCGTAAATCTCAACAGCTTTTCTTGAGACAGTAAAGACTTAAAAATGAGCGAGGGGCGTCTGGGATGGTTACTGACAGAGGGAAAGGTAAGGAGACAGGAGGAGAATGGAAATAATATTTATTTGCTATGTATTATGTGCCGGTCTCTTTACTTCTATCAACAGACTCAGTCCCCATACAATAGAGATAGTGTTTGCCCATTTTACGGGTGAGGAAACTGAGGCTCAAATAAATTAAGCAACTTGCCAGTCTCACATTCAGAAGCTGAGCCCTGTGCCTTTTCCATGCCAACATGTTGCCTTCTGTGTACCCCACGGTGACTGAGGGGCACAGGGGCTGGGGTTAGGGTTAGGGTTAGGGCTGGGGAGCTATGATGTTTGGAAGCAGTGGGCTGTGCTGGACCTAGCCCCTCTCCCCTCTCTGGCCTGCAGGTGACGCCGTACAATCCTCAGCAGATGGGACAGCAGATTTTCCGCTCTTCCTACCCCCCACTGCTGAGCTACGTCCCCTTCGTCCAACCCAACTATCCGTACCCTCAGAGGACACCTCCAAAGCTATCCAACAATCCCCGAGAGCCTTCCCCCATGGCAGGAGATGGGCCGCAGTACCTCTTCCCCCCGGCATACAGGTGAGTCCTTGGCCCGCGCTGGAAGTCCAGCTTGTACCCAGAATCTGCTGGAGGGGAAGACGAGTGCGCTGGGCCTCACTGGTGCTTTCTTGGTAGGTGTGTTCCGTGGCTGTGGGAGGGGAGGGCCCTGTGCCTGTGTCTGGAGGCCGCATGGGTCCTGGACGGACCTGATGTGGAGGTGAGCAGGGTCTCCTAGGCCCATTTCGGGGCTGGGGCCCTGCAGTCTGCTTGCAGAAACGCAGCTGCACAGTCGGCAGTGGAAGGGCACCGCATCCACAGCAGGTGGCAGGTGGCGGAGCATGACGCATCTGCCTTTCCCCCTTTGCTTGGTTTACAACAGGACAGGGCCAGGTAATCTCCTTACAGCTCTCTCTCCCACTTACTGAACCCTGAGCGCCTTGCCAGGCTAATCTCCCGAACATCCCATTGACTTCCTGACAGGCCCTGCTGAAGGGCCTTCCACCGCTTATCAGGGCTGCTCACGCTTTCCCACCAAAGTACCCCAAACAGCAGACGAGAGGGCTTAGCAGCAAACAGCCAACACAAACCCCACATTTTAGCTGAAAATTCCACACAAATTTTACACGCTGGTAAATTGTATTTGTTGTTTTAATGTAACAACACGTAGCCGTTCATTTCCAGGCACCAAATGTTCAACTCGTATGGATGCTCCGAGAAGCTGGCAGTGCCATGTCGTTCCTGTGAATCCAAATCTCCCGGGCACACCATGGGGAACATGGGCCCCAGTCTGAGAAATTCAGCCTATAGGATTACAGCCAAATTCCCTGACCCGACATTGCATCCCCTCCTCCCCGCCTCCCCACCACAGACCCTCACTGTAGAGTTGACCCTGTGTCCCCAAACTCTCAGCCTTTCAGTTTCCACTGAATGTCTCCTTAGAAGGGACCAATGCTAGAAGGAGGTCTCCATAGTCAGATCTGTTTGGGAAAAGCTGTGAGAAACAAAGATAAACAGATTTCTTAACTATTGGAATTCTTAGATGGTTTAATTTCCTAGGGTGTGTGGACAGTGTTCAAGAGGGGGATCGATAGGGTTATTTGAACATGAAGCCCAAACAACCTTATTTTTCTCTTGCTTTCTTTTTTTATCTTTTCCCTTCCTCCTTGCCTCCCTCCATGCCTCTCTCCCTCCTTCTCTCCTTCTTTCCCTCCCTTCTCCCTCCCTCCCACTTTTTTCCTCCCTTTTCTTGTAGAGCATGTCATGGTGTGTTCCATCCAGCACACCCTGGAAAGCACTGCATCAATTTATGTAGTTAATATGAATTTAGCCTGTGGGTGAATAGGACATGTTTCTGCCTCCAGAGCACTAGGAGTGGGTGAGATGTGGGCACAACAATGTCAGTGCTGTGACACAGTGAAGACCGTCAAAATGGCCGGAGGGAAGGATCCCTGCCGGGTAGACAGTGAGGGGACTGCAGGGTGGGGAGGTTCCAGTGAGCAGCGATTGGAGGAGGGCGTTCCAGGCAGGAGGAATAAGGCCCAGATGGGAAGGTGCATGGCAAGCTTGAGGCCTGGGGAATAAAAGTATCTGGTTGAAGCATTAGATTTATCCCTGAAAAAGGTGGAAAATAGGATTGGAAAAGGGAGGTTGGGATTGGATTGTTAAAGGCCTCTGACTGCTGGATCCAATGCAGATTTGTGCACATTAGAGTGAATTTACGGGCTGGAGGGGAGAGAAACAGGAGGCAAGACAGGGTGGAGTCTGGAGGGGACTGGAGGGGTCTGCATGGAAGGTTCTTGCCTCCCTGGAGGTGAGAGTAGATGAGACTGCAGAGGGATCAAGACAGACTACCTGCAGGCCTGCAAACCTCTCACATTCCACGTGTGACACGGACTTAAGGGAGAAAGACTCGTTGTAGAAGCTAGAACTGGCTGCCCTTGGGAGAGAGCGTGGTCCCCAGGTCTCACAGTCAGCAGTTGGGAAGCTCTGACTGGGAGCAGTGAGAGCCCAGGGTTGAGACCTGGCCCCTGGATGCCTGCAGAGGAGCGGGGAGAGGAAAAGGGGCAAGCAGGAGACTGAGGAAGGAGCTGTCTCAGAAGTCGGAGATCCTAGGGCCAGCCAGAGACATAGTGGGAAAAGGAGCAGAGTGACGGGGAGTGGGTAGCAGTCAGCAAAGTGGAATGGTGGCCAGAGAGGTTGGGAAGACCAGGAAAGTGAGGTCGGAAAAGCAAGACAAGGGGTACAGGCCTTGGTCATTCAAAAAATATTTATTGAGCACATTCTATGTGCCTGGCACTGTTCTTGGCACTGAGGATACTGGAGTGAACAAAAAGTTTTTCCCCCTCTCATTCTGTGGGGAGAAATAGATAATAAGGAAATAAACAAGCAGCATCCATGTCAGGTGTGGGGGGTGAGCAGAGAGAATGAAGGGAAGTTTCTTGAGCTGAGATCTAAATGAAATGAGAGAATGAACCATGTATAGATATGGGAGGGGGCACTCTGGGTAGAAAGGACAGAACGTGCAAAGGCCCCCAGATGGGGATGTGGCTGGAGCATAATGAATTTGGGGGGAGAAAGGAATTAAAATCAGAGAAGTAGCCAGGGCCCTACTAGAAAGAACTGGGAGGCCTTAAGGAGTCTTCTTTGAAGAATAGTGGGAAGCCACTCAGACATTTAACCTGGTAAGGACATGCACTAGTCCTCTATTTAAAGGAGATGATGGTGGCCAAGGTATAGAGTGGACTGTGGGGTAAGAGCTGGTGCAGGGGAGCAGGAGAGGAGCCTCTGTACCTGTCTAAGCAAGAGGTGCTGGTGGTGTAGACTAGGGCAGTGACATGGGAAAGGAGGCAAGTGAAAAGAGCTGGGGTGTTTATTGTCTGGGTAGAAGTGACAGGACACAGTGATGGTTGGATGAGGAATAAGGAAAAGAGAAGAGTTGGGCATGATTCCTGCGTTTTTGACTTGAGCAACCAGATAAGTGGCAATGCCAAAACACTAAGGTGAAGATGACTAGAGCAAGGATCTGATGGTCAAGAGTTTGGTTTTGCATATGTAAAATTTGAGATGCCTGTTAGACATATGAGCGGAGCTGTTGATAGGCAGGTGGATGTACGAGTCTGGGGCTCAGGGGAGAGGTGGGGGCTGGTAACATAAATTTGGGAGTCATTAGCATATAGATGATATTTAAAGGCATGGGATGAGATGAGATCACCCAGGGAGTACGTGCACATAGAGAAGGGAAGAGGCTCAAGGACTGAGCCCTGAGCTTCCAACATGTAGAGAGGTTGGAGACATGGAGGAACCAGCGAAGGATCTAAGAGGGAACGTTAGTGAGGTGGGAGAAAAAATAGGAGTGTGGAGTGCAGGGAGCCAAGTGAAGAAAGTGTTTCCTGGAGGAGAGAGGGAGGGATCAGAGAGTGATGGAAAGAAAACCCGGGCATCGTAGGATGGAACGCAGGGAGCACTGAGCACAGTGATGGCGTTGAGGGGTTACCAGTGGTGCTGGATGGAACAAGGCCTAGAAGAGGCTGCACTGTGCGGGAAGGATATAAGGGCCTAAGTGGAGATTTTGGTCTAGAGACAAGGAGGTTCAGTGCTTCCTCTGGGTCAGGAGCAAAGGAGATCGAGAGACTAACCTAGAGACATGAGAGAGGAAGGAGCAGGTGGCCTCCAGGTTCCCAGGGAAAGAGGAGGGGCGCTCTCTATTCCATCTGCCAAGTCGATTTGAATACATCATCAGGATAACCACACAATTTATCTTCCAAACAACAATAAGTTTGAGAGTTAAAAGGAGCACAAATAATAATTACATTGGAAATACCAGTGTAGAGACTGTCTCAGGCAAACCAGGACAGTTCACCATGCTCAAGAAGCAGTTCAGGCTCCCCTCCTCCTCCTCCAGGAAGCATCCCTTGGTAACTCTAGTCCACATGGATTGCCCATCTTCCTGGCCCTCTAATGTACATCCTGTCCAGACCATGCCCTTGGCAGTTGATCTGATCAGAAGTTCTCAACCTGAAGGGCTAGATGTGTGGGGTGTGACAATCAAATATGAGGTGTGTCTTGAATAATTAACTACTGATAATTATTAAATGCTGAAGTGTGGGCTACGGCCTTTGTTTTGTAGATCAGAGTGGAATCCAGGGCATCTCTGTAACAACATCACCTTCAATCATTTCTTTTCCAATATGATTTTTGAAAGAGAACACAAGAGTTGGGGTTACCGCCCGTGTGAACTGCTTATCAGGCACCTAGCTCGTGCCAGGTCCTGGGTGGGCGCTGGGGTAAAATGGTGAAGAGCACAGACAATGTCCCTGCTCTCATGGTACTTACTTTAGTGAGAAGGGCATCAAACACGACCCAGAGCCTCCCTTGTCCACGGATGCTCACAGTCAGCGACAGATACGATCCCAGCTGAGGTGTGACAAATTAATGCCGTGGTTGGTTCCTGTTGCTTCTTCCCTCCTCCGGCTCCCCCTTGCCTGTTTCATCAATTCATGGGAGGGTGCCATGAACGTGAATGTGAACATCTTCTGTAACATGCATCTGCCCAGCCGAAAAGTGACAGAATCCCTGGATTAGACTAAATCTAGCCATTTGCTCTGCTGCAATTTGTACTGAGCTCTGTTCCCATTCATTCAAAGTATCCTGGCAGATGGGTGACCCAAAACTGCGATAGGATTCCAGCAGTGTGAGTAAATGATTCCATCTGGAGAGGTCAGGGAAGGCTTCACAGAGGAGATGGCTTTTGAACTCTCTCTCGAAGTATGAGTAGGACGGTGTCAGGGAGAAAGTGTGGAAGAGTGTGTATTTCTGCTCTTAGCAGGTGAGGCTCAGATTTTCTCGGCTCTTCCTTCCTTGAGGGTCTAGCAAAGTCCCAGGCACTCAGTGAAGTCTCAATGCTTAATTCTCGGACTAGTATTGAAATGAAGGGCCCGAGTTAGATTGGTGCTGATAAGGGGAGAAAGAGCCTTGGGGTTGTCTGGACTCCGAGATCTCACCCTGGGATGTGGCCCTGAGTTCTCTGATGTTGTAGAATTTCCTGAAGGACACACCTGGTCCTCTAAGGCAGGTAGAGAGGCCGCAGGCCCACAGGTAAGGTGCTCAGAGCCAGAGAGGCTCCCTGCTCTGTGGTCCTGGATGTGGCGAGAGTGTAAACCCTGTAGAAATAATCCCTGAGGGCTGCCAGGGGCTTCCTGACCTAAGTAAGTGGCAGAAGAAGTTCCTTATTGTCCTCCAATTGTATCATTTTAATATTTCATTTTCCCAGAGCCAAAGCTTTTTTATTATGCCAAAGCTTTTAGCCTCCAAGCCTGTCATGATCTTCACAGTCTTGACAGCCACAAAATTAATATATTATTTTTTCTAATATCTCCACTAACATTGGACATTTCATCATAATGTCTATCTTCTCTCTCTTCCAGGTTTGGCTCCACGTCTGGTGGGCCCCTGATGAACAGCCCCTACTTTTCTTCCAGTGGGAACGGCATAAATTTTTAGATCTCCTCCTCTTCTCCCTCCTCCTACCTTAGCCCTTGGATCAGGGCTAAGCGTTCTGGAATTCTGGATTCTGCAACAGCTTGGTATGAAATTTGGAAAGCCAAAGTTCCGACCAGGTCACAGACAGAAAACAGCAAGACCAGATCGATCTATTGACCAACACTCACACACACGCAGCCCCGCACACACAGCACAACTACACACACACATCCCTCATTTTGGTACTCACTTGCTCAACCACGTAGGCACCTGTATTTAACTAACGTGAGTGATTTTTGTTTTTGTTGTTGTTGGTAAAATAGAAGTAAGACACTTAATTTTAGAAAGTTTGTATTTTATGATAAAAGTATGAGCTGCTTGAACTGGAGTGTGCCTGTTTGTTTTTGTTATGTTCTGCATAATCTTCACTGCTCATTTTCCCCCATGAGACTCAGTGTTTACTCAAGACATGAAAAGAGACCACGGGCTGGAGTCCTCGAAGTGCCACTATCTAAATACAGGACCCCAGGGATCATAAACTTGAGGGCTTTTCTCTTCTCTTCTGTGATCCATTCACTTCTCAACATCCCAGTTTATGCATCTCAGGAAAGGATGTAAAAGAAGTGAACCTTCCTCTGTCCTATCCAGGCGGTGGTTTTTCAGAAAAAGTCTCTCTTGGGCTCAAGATGGGAAAATGTGGCCTGGAAATCAATTCCAAAAATAACCCTAAATGTGACAGACTATATCCAGTGATTGTACATCAATGCCAAGCTAGAGGTCAACCTCAAAACTGCCCCTATTGGCACTGTCCCCGGATCTATATCAATCACCTTTTATCAGTGACTTGAATAAGGACACTGAAAGCATCCTGATCACATTTATGGAGGACACAAATCTGGGAAGAGGAGATGGCCTGAATGGGTGACGGCACATGTACTTTACTCTCCTATTCTATACCCATGACAGGCATCACTAAGTAGCTCTTCTCCTGAGCCTGGGCAAAGCCACAGCATCACTCTCCCTATGGTGGTCTAGGCAGCTGTCACTGATCAGAGCTGGTCTGTGAAATGAAACCCATGTGCCATCCTTTGGCAAACTCTAGCAAGATGAAATTAAACAGAGGGGTTAATGTAAAGACCTACTCTTGGGTCTAAAAAATGAACTATACACTTACAGGATAGACCAACATTGTCAGCTCTAAGTTGCTCTATTACCAACCCTGTTATTCACCTGAGAGCTCAGCCCCACCCTGGCTGAGGCCAGTGAGAGCCAGGTGTGGGGAACATTAGGAGCTCTAATCCTGATCGCAATGAGAGGCTGGGGGTCTGGAAGTCACCGGTGTCTCAGGATGGGCTTATGCCCAGTGCCCACAAGAGCATTTCTCTTGCCCTTGCAGTGTGACACCTTTGGCCTCACTGGCCTTCCTTTCTGGGTTTCTGGAAACCAGTTTCTCTCCCAAGTTCTCTTAGGACTTATGCCCTCTCCCTTTCTCCATGGTCTAAACCTGGGATTCCCCCTGAATCCTTCAGCCCCTTTCCCCAAGGCTGGACCCTGCTTCTAGTATATCTCATTTCTTGTTAATACCCTCTGTTAACAGTCTAGCTTCTCCATTGACTCTGAGAGACACTAGTGACCTAGAAAGTCTCACAAATGCAGCCCTTTTCTTCCCTGAGGGCTTCTTCACATTGTACGTCAGGTATTAACTCATGCTGGACCACAGTTTACCACCCTCTCTTGATCTCAGAGTGTTTGGAGTAAGAGAAAGAGATGGATTTGCCCTTGGCCAGACCTGGGTTCTTAGCCATTTCCCAGCTCTGACCATGGGCAGAGAACTTAACCTCTCCAAACCTCAGTTCTATTAATGGCAATGTTAATAGTTGTGAGGATTAAAAGATAATGTAAACTAATATAGACTTAATATCTACTTAATGCAGACTTGTGGTTTTAAGATGGTGGAGTAAAGATGACTTTGTCCCTCCTACCTTGAAATTTACCCCCAAACAACAAGGGAGTAAGTAAACCTATACAAACTTCATTCTCAGTGAAACTAGGAGAAGCCAGCCATCCCATCTGCTACATACAAAGGCAGAAATGGGATGGAGGAATGGTATATGCCTTAGCAGAACAGGAGAAGATCATGTTGAAATGCCTGCCAAGGGAAATACATCAGCAAGAAGCAAACCATTTTCCCCTGCAGAGCCCCAGAAGTCTCAGGAACTGCCGGGAGCTGGACACCAGGGAAGTGGGGCTGAAGAGAGATGAAGATAAGCGGTTGACGTAAGAGGTAGCTCCTATCCTGTCCCTTCAAATCCAGGAACCATGGACAGTTCTGTAGGAGACAAGAGGCATTTTCTCTGGAGAGGGTTAAAGACCGTGCACAAGGGTTGTGGAGATGAGGGCCCAGATGCAAAATGGGGATTCAGTGAAATGCACACACATATCCAACACCAACAGCTAGGCTTTCACCAAGAGGCGGGAATTTGGAGGGTCCTCTGAAGAAACTGCATTGCCTCAAAGGCACTTGGGAATACCAGTGAAAACACCCTGTGCCCTTTCACAAAGAGCTTCCAGTCAACTTTTTAGGACCTGAGGCTTAATAAGAATGGACAATCTCCAACGAGAAAAAGATCAAAACAAAGGAAAAAAGGAACTAAGAAAAGAGAGACAGACCATAATATTCTCAGGGAGATAAGAGAAGATAGTCCATTTTAAAAATAAAGACAATATGCTATATGCCTATTTAAAAAAATCTGCACAAGAAAGTGCTTTTGAAATTAAAACAGGGATCGCTGATTTCATTTTTTCATTGGAAAGCGTTGGAAGCTAACATCAGAGGAATCTCATGGAAAGGAATATTAAAAAGACACAGGCATGGATTATAGGAGATAAAAGATTTAAAGAATGAGAGGATCGGTCCAGGAGACCAAGTATCTGGCTAACAGCAGCTCTAGGCAGAACAGTGAAAATAGAGAGAGGCAAGTATTAACAAAAAAAAACACAAGAAAATTTCCCAGATTGAATGGTTCAGACCAGTGCTCAGCAAAATGAATGAAAAAGATCTGCATATTACCGTGAAGTTTCAGAATATCGGAGATAAAGGCAAGATTCTAAAATTTTCCTCAAAACTCCTCTCATATACAGATGTTCAAGATCAGAATGGCATCAGATTTCTCAACAGTAACATGGGAACCTGGAAGATCCTGGGACAAAGCTGTTGTCCCTTCGAGTGGAAACGATTTTCAACCTAGAATTCCAAAACTAAACTCTTATCTGTGAAAATAGAATGAAGATGTTTTCAGATACGCAAAGTCTCAAAAAACTTACCTCCTTGCACTTTGTTGGGAAGCTAAGGGAGGATGTGGTCCACTAAGACAAGAAAACCAAGACAGAAGTCACAGAATCCAGGAAATGGGTATCCGATAGAACCTCAGCAGGAGGGCGGCTGAGGAGATTCCTGGTGTGATGACAGAGGATGGTCTTAGCTGTAGAAACTTGAAGCAGAGCCTAGAAAGCTGCCACCACCACCAGTCTAGATGGGAGCAGGAAGTTGGAGACGTCAGGACGGGTGTTGGTGGGGGTTGGGAGGGGCTGGAGGAAAAGAAAATGACAGACTATTCTGACAGATTGATTGTGTGGAAAATTGTATTGAGAGTTGTTTTATAGCAGTTGGTGGGGGTGGGATGATTTAACTATAAATTCAAATAATAAATGAAACAATTGTTATTAACTTGGCGGTGAACAATATTTATGTGGTCATAATAATAAAAAGTACAAATATGGTTTTAATCAAAAATTGTGTTAAAACTATAGTGGGAGGATGGAGGTGAAAAGAGGGATGTGAATAGAGCTAAAATCCTCATTTATCATAATAGGAAGTCAGTAGGTAATATCCAAAATGGATGATTCGAGAGAGAGTGGAATTCCCATAATTATCTAGAAATCTGGAGGTAAATCCCAGAATAAGGAGCCAAGAGAGTTGCAGGAATTGACTGTGAGAAGCAGCATGGGTGTGTGAGGGATGGCGGTGCAGAGATAACTGCCTTGTTTATGAATCGTTTAACACTATTTGGCTTTTACACCATGTGCGTGTATCACTTTAATAAAAATAAGCACTTATTTTAGAAAAGAGAGAAATTGCACATAGAACCCCATCCACTATGGTGCCTGGCACATTATGGGTGTCAAAAATGCTTGTTACATTGTATTGAGCTGCGTTCTGACACAATTAGAGCCCACCGCCCAAGGCCCCGTCCAGGGACATCTGGGAATTGGATTCTCAGAAGCCTCTAAGAAGTTTTTCCCTAAAAAAATTATTTAGGAGGAAACTTAGTTAAGGGAGGGCTGGAGCCAATGGCCAATGCCTTTCCAACACATTGCACTCCCTGACTGCTTGCCTCTCAGGGAATTCCGGAAAAGGTTGGGGAGTTGTGGGAATAGGGACCCTGAGTACTTGTCCTGAATCGGGATCGTGAAGTCTGGGGAGGGATTGAAGACTCCCAGCTCTTCTCTGTGTTCCTTCCAGCCAACTCTCCACCCCCTTCATTCAGTACATAGTCACTGAAACTTATTCTCAGAGATACAGCAGAGGGCAAGGCAGACACAGTGTCTGCTCCCATGCATTTTTAAGCTTAGACATTAAATCATGGTTACTATGAAAGGTGATGGGATTATTAAAGGGATATATGAGAGCACATAGCAGGACACTCACCCCAGTTCAGAGTGTCAGAAAATGATGTCTGCTCTTTTAACATTCCTGGTCCCTGCATCTAATTCTCATCTGATAGGTTTTCAAGTCACACCCTCCAGTCTCCTTCCTTAGAACATACTTTATTTGCAAATTTCAAAACGAATGATAGTCCATGTGTGGTTTAAGCAAAAAAGTTGAGACATAGCATGTTTTTGTGGGTTCCAGAAATACTTAGTAAAATAATAACAGCTACCAATCACCAAGCACTTACAGTGGAACAGGCACATTGCTGTATACATCACTTTTATTATTTAATATAATGTTCATAATAACCCTGTAATATATGTATTTATTACCTACGCACAAACTAAGGTTCAGAGTGATTAAGTATCACAGTTAAGGTCACATGGTAAGTGACTCAAAGTCAATATTCTTACCCACTTTTTCTCATACTTCTCTGTTTCTAGTTACGCAGCCCAGAGTGAGTGAACTTTGTTGGAACTTTTATCATATAGTTAATGACTATTAAGTGTTCAGACAACTAAGACCTCTAAGTCATTTTCCAGAGTTAGGCCAATGTCATAAAAAGTGGGTGGCAGGGGCTGAGGACCGGGAGGAAAGCAGCCATAGGGAAAGGAGGGGGTCACCTGGAGCAAGGAGATCAACTCTCAACCTTGGAATTCCTTCTCCAGGACTTCAAGTTCTCCCCAAAGGATCCTTCCTTTGGGAAGGCATCCTCAGTTATGTTATTAGTTCCTCAGTATGACAGGGATTTCCAGTTGGCACCAAATACACATTTCCCCCTTTTTCCTTGGTAATAGAAATCCACTTTCCAGACTGGGCACACGACCCCCCAGAATATGTGACTTAGTTCTGGCCAAATGTAGGCAAAAGTGTTTTGTGTGATTCCTGGAGGTTGAAGTTACATTATGAAGTTGGTAGAGCACGAAGGTGGAAGGAGCTGAGCCTCTGATGATTGCGAATGTGCCACGTCAGCCCTGGAGTGCCTGTCACCAGACTTTGCTTATGTGAGAAGAAAGGGAACTCTGTTTAAAAGCTACTGTTTTGGGGGTTTCTTTCACACATTGCCAAACCTAATCTTAATTGATATACTCAAAAATGAAGTACTAATGGCATTCCTTCAAGAAGGCTTTCTTCTTCCCACTGCTAAATGTTCCTGAGATCAGCTAACATCATCCATCCATCCATTCCTCATCCATCCTTCCATTCCTCATCCATCCTTCCATCCATCCCTCCTTCATCCATCCATCCATCATCCATTCCTCATCCATCCACCCATCCATCCATCCATCCATCCATCACACATCCATCCATCTTTCTACTTAATCATTCATCACTTAGTAGACATTTCTTGAGTGCTTCCCTTGCACCAAGCATTGAGCTAGATGCCAAGTTACAAAGCTGGACAATCACGTTCTTTGCCCTCTCAGAGCTAACCATCTATAAAGAAAGAAAACTTTTCAACAAGGAAGATTTTCTTTGCCACAACCATATAGCCCAGCTGTTCCCAAAAGGAGAAGGAGAAAATTGGCTTAGTAGGATCACTGTCATACGTGAAACATATTTATCAGTTGCTTCATTTTAGAAGGAGAGAGACAGGCCCAGAAAGTGCAAAAGTGGCTTGTCTACATTTTGGGGAATTGCAATTTTCTATCAAATGAATGGGGCCAAGTCCCTGCTATCAGTCAAGGCCCAGGCAGGAGACAGAGCCACTTCAGTTATTTTAACAGAAAGAATTTTATACAAATAAGTAATTGTTACCTTTATATCAAAAAACTGAAAAGGCAAAAAAAAAAAAAAAATTCCAAGGGTAATACAGAAGCAGCAATTGCAGAAAGCAGGTACCATCCAAAGAGAAGAAGATGGAATTATTAAAACTTACAAGCCCAGAGGAGGAGGCTTGAGGAGTTGAACTTAGACATCTGGATCTGGGGAGCAAGGACTGTTTCACTGGTGTTGGTGTCTCTGGGCTCAGAGGAGGGGCTCCTTGGGGTAGGATCCCAGACCTTTAAGGAGGAGGCCTCAACCTACTGGTGCTGGTGTTCTTAGAAGGCACAGTAAGGCTCATTCTACAAGTGCTGGAAAAATGGCAAACCGGATACAATGGGTGCTAGTGGAAACCATTGGCAGTGCAAGGGTGATGCTGACCAGAATAGGAGCCAAACAAGGATGAACAAGTCCCTTCTCCCTCTTCCAGTCTCTGCTCTCCCTCTAGTGCCCCTTCTTCACAGAGCCTAACTGGGAGCCAGCAGGCAAAAGAGAAAAGTGGTTTGCAGAGTTTCAGGAACATTAGGAGTGGGTTTGAAGCCAAGTAACGAAGGCCTAAAGACAAGAACACCACATGTTATGGACTAAATTTTAGTGTAACCCCCAAATTGATATGTTGAAGCCCTAACCCCCAACACGATGGTATTTGGAGATGAAGCTTTTGGGAGGTAATTAGGGTTAGATGAAGCCCTCGTGATGGGATTAGTGCCCTTGTGAGAGACACCAGAGTGCTTGCTCTCTCTCTCCGAATGCACACCCAGAAGAGATCATGTGAGCACACAGCAAGATGGCAGCTGCCTACAAGCCAAGAGAAGAGGCCTCAGAATGAAACCTACCTTGCTGGCACTTTGACCTTGGACTTCTCAGCTTCCAGAACTGTGAGAAATAAATTTCTGTTGTTTAAGCCACCCAGTCTATGGTATTTTGTTATGGCAGCCCAAGCAGACTAAGACACTCCCCAATGACTTTGACATGGAACATTTTCAAGGTTGGTGAAATGCTCTGAGGTTGTCAAATATGGACCAACCACCTCAAGAGTTATATTCTGAGACTAACCTCAACCAGTTTATAGCACCCCAAGTCTTAGAGAAGAGTGCATAGGTGTTCTTGGAGATTAAACTTCCTCTGACAAGACATTTTGCACATGTTTCTCCAAATCTTCGTTCCTTAGAAACCACCCCTTGTCCTTCAGGAATCGCCCCAGGAAGCAGGGGGTTGGGTGAGGGATGATCAGAAACTATTAATCAACAGACAAGTCATCTTCTTGATGCATCATAAAGTCTCAAGGCTTAGCTTCAGCATTTTATTAAATTACCAGAACGCCAAGAAAAATAGCTTTAATAACACATTTCTGCCTATCTATTAGTTTTTTATAACCCAGAGTGGAGAATTAAAAGGCTCCCTACCATTTAAAATAGCATTTTTAAAATTAAAATGTACATGTTAGAGGGATCTTTTTTTAAAACTCCAAAAGGAAGCCATTGATTCTGGATGTGATTACTTTGAGCCGAAATTTTATGGCTAAATCTTCTTTTGGTGTAAAGGAAGGAGGAGAAGTGGTTTTCCTTGGGAGGTTTAAAAGTATATTAATTAGAGCAGGTGGATGGGCAGGTCAGATTGTCCTCTTATGTGGTTTAGTGTTACAAACACTAGTTTTAAGAATTATAATGTTGAAGAAGCTGAGATAGAGATGTCATCTAGGGGACCAGCTGGCCACCCAGATGGAGCCTCACAGCGGGTAGTGCCCTCGTGAAGTGCCCACAGTTCAGGCTCTGCTTTTGAGTTTTGCAAATTCAGGAACATTATCAGGGTCCTGAGATCTGACCAAATTCATAGGTTGATGTGTAAAATCAACTACAATTTATTGCTCATGCGGGACTCCTCGATAATTTCTAACAGTCACTTATTGAACTCCAACTATGGAGCAGGTGCTGTGCTATGAGGTATAGATAAAATAGTAAGCCATAGATAAAATCACAGTCTGTGCCCACAAAGAGGTTATAGTGTGGGTGATGGAGAGGTGGAAGATACAGATAAATATAATTCAAAATGTTTCTACAATAGTAGAACATAGCTGTGGAGATACAGAGGATTGTAGTATTAGTTACCTATTGTTGCAAAACAAATTACTCCAAAATGTAGTGGCTTAAAAGACACATACTATCTCAAAGTTTCTGTGGATCAGGAACTTGGGTGTGGCTTAGCTGGGTCCTCTGCTTCAGGGTCTCTCACAGGCTGAAATCCAAGTGTCTGCTGGGGCTGCAGTCTCATCAGAAGGCTCAGCTGGGGAGGATGTGCTTCCAAAGTGAGTACCCATGCATTTGTTCGCAGGATTCAGTTCCTTGCAGGCTATTGGCTGGAGGCCCCCCTTGGTTCCTTGCCACATGGGCTTCTCCATAGAGCATCTCACAACATGGCAGCAAGCAAGCAAGAAGACAAGAAAAAGTGCCAGTGAGTGTCCACTAGCAAGATGGAAGTCACAGTCTTCTTGTAACTAACCTAATCAAGGAAGTGACATCTCATCCCTTTTGCCATATTTTATTCATTAAAAGTGAGTTGCAAGGTCAAGCCCACCCTCAAGGGGAAGGGAGCACACCAAGGCCAGGGGGCTTCCTGGAACAACAGAGGCAGCAGAGCACAGTAATTAGTAATAGTTCTAGAATCATTTTCCCTTAATTCAAAGCCTGAATTCAAAACCTGTAATCTTTCCTAATTCTCTTCTCTAAAATGGAGGTGTTTCATTCAACATATATTTATTGAGTACCTACTATGAGTCAAGAAACATTGAAGGAGATGAGGATCAACAGTGAACAAAACAAAGCCCCCGCTCTTGTGGGGTGTGCAGTCTAGTGAGGGGAGGATTTAACATTGCTGCTATGATCAGTGACATCTGAGTGCAAATCAGAGAGAAGTGAGGGAGTTGCATGCAGACACCTGGGGAAGGGAGCATTCCAGGCAGAGGGAATTGTCATGGCAAAGAATAATAACAGTACCCATGTCATATGGTTGTTGTGAAAGTGAAATATAATACATGCTATAACCAGTGGTGATAAGGGCTGTGCAGTAAAGTAAAGCAGAGAAGGGGTGAATAGTGAGGCAATGAGCTATTCTTATTATATTTTCTTTTCTTTTGGTAAATTTTATTTTGAAATAATTTCAAATATACAGAAAAGTTGCAAGAATAGTACAAAGAGGTCCAATATTCCTTTCACTCAGGTCCCCTAACTGTGGTTGGCATTTTACCACGTTTGCTTCACCATTATTTTATTTCATTATTTTTTTGGAACTATTTGACAATAATTACAGATATGATGCACGTTTACCCCTAAATACTTTAATGTACATTTTCTAAGAGCAAGGACATTTTCTTTGCACAGCCACAATACAACGATCAAAATCAGGAAATTAACATAATACTATTATCTATTCTACAAATCTTACTAAAATTTTAACATTTGTACCAATAATGTCCTTTACGCTAAAACAAAACAAAGATCTTCTTTTTTCTGATCCAGGATCCAATCCAGGATCACACGTTCCATTTAGTTGTCATGTTTCTTTAATCTCGTTTAATCAGGAACATTTGCTGAGCTTGTCTTGACATATTTGAATAGTACAGACCAGTTATTTTATAGAGTGATCCCTCAATTTGAGCATATCTGGTAAGATAGGAAAACTACAGAAGTAATGTGTCCTTCTCAGTGCATCATATTAAGAGGCACGTGAGGGGGGCCGGCCCGTGGCGCAAGCAGATAGGTGCGCGCTCCACTGCGGTGGCCCGGGGTTCTCGGGTTCGGATCCCGGGCGCGCACTGACGCGCAGGTTGGCAAGCCATGCTGTGGCGGCGTCCCATATAAAGTGGAGGAAGATGTGCATGGATGTTAGCCCAGGGCCAGTCTTCCTAGGCAACAAATAAGCAGGATTGGCAGATGTTAGCACAGGGCTGATCTCCTCCCAAAAAAAAAAAAAAGAGGCACGTGAGGTAGATTTATCCCATTACTGGTGATATTAACTCTAATTATTTAGTTAAGGTGATGTTTGCCGGCTTTCTCCATCATAAAGTTACTATTTTTTCTTTTATAATTAATAAGTATTTTGTGGGGAGATATCTTGAGCCTATATAATTATCCTGTTTCTCATCAAACTTTTCCTCACTAGTTTTAGCATTAATTAATGGTTCTTGTCTGAATCAATTACTAATATGATGGTTGCCAAATGGTGATTTTCTAACTCTATCATCCCTTCTGCATCTATTAGCTGGCATTCTACTATGAGTTATTTTTAGATAGAGTCATCAGGAAAGGCCTCTCTGAGGAGGTGAATTTGAGTGGAGACCAGAAAGGAGTGAAGGAATGAACAGGAGATCATCTGGAAGAGTGTTAGGCAAAGGGAACTCTAAGAGCAAAGAATAAAAATATTATCTACTTCATATGCTAGTTGTGAAAAGAAAGTGCAATACTGTATGTAAAGCCTGGCACACGGCTTCTAGAAATAACTCCGTAAAAGCAAGCTTCTAATGTTATTAAACAGTGACATCTAAGCTGAGATCTAAAAGGCAAGAGGGCTGGGGTAGTGAAGTTGAATGGGAGTTGGGGAGACTAGGAGAGTCCAAGTGTGGCAGGCAGAATTCTAAGGTGATCCCCCAGGACCCACACCCTTGTATAATCCCTTCTGTCTTGAGGTGGGAGGAACTTGGGAATATGGCGGGATATAGCTCCCATGATTAGGTTATGTTCTATGGCACAGTTGACTAAGAAAGGGAGATCATCCTCAGTGAGCCTGACTTAATTACATGAGCCCTTAAAAGGGGCAAGGCCCTTCCTGGAGAAAGAGATCAAAATCAGAGAGATTTGAAGCATGAGGGGGATTTGATGGTGAGAAGTTCTCCATTGCTGGCTTTGAAGATGGAGTTGCCCATGTGACAAGGACAGGAGAGTGGCCTCTCGGAGCTGAGTGTGACCTCCCACAGCCAGCCAGCAAGGAATTGAATTCTGCTAACAACCTGAATGAACTTGGAAGAAGACCCTCGAACTCCCATGGAATCAGCTGACACCATGATCTCAGACTTGTGAGAACCTAAACAGAGAACCCAGGCATGGTGTACCTAGACTTCTGACCTACAGAGATCATGAGATAATAAATGTGCATTGGTTTAAGTTGCTATGTTTGTAGTAATTTATTATGCATCAACATAAAACTAACACGCTCGGGGAACAACAGGAAGAAAGATCTTGAAGCCAAAGAGTGCATGAGAACATTAGGCAACCAAAATAGTTCAGCACAGCTGAAGCACAGTAGTGGATAAAAGAGGGGGCAGCAGAGGTTGGCAGTGTGTTCAACCAGCCAAGGTGCTCAGATCCGTCCAGTTCAACAAACATTTACTGAGGACCTTGGTGCCAGGCCTTGTGCCATAACAGGCTGGAGACCCAGAGATAAATAAGATGCAATTTCTGCTCTCGAGGAGCTCACAGTCTGGTGGAGAAAATCAACTCAGTGGATCATCAAAGGCATGTAGCCTGGCAGCTCCATAAAAGTAGGTTCTTTGTCGATCGTGTTCACTTATGGGTCCAAAGTGCCTACGACAGTGCCTTGCACACAGCAGGTGATAATAGCTATTTGTTGAGTTGGATGGAATTGAAGTGATATATCATTTCAGCTACTGGCTTTCAACCAGGGGCAATTTTACCCCCCAGGGCTAATGTCTGGAGACAGTTTTGGTTGCCACAACTGTGGAGGTGCTACTGGCATCTAGTAGGTAGAGGCCAGGGATGCTGCTAAACATCCTGCAAGGCAAAGGACTACAGCCACAACTAAGAATTATCTGGTCCAAAATTGTCCAAGGTTGAGAAATCACCATCTAGACAATGGTGAGATCTGACAAAACCTTTGTATTCCTCAGCAGAAAACGACTCTCTAATGCTCATACTCCCAGTCTCCATGCATCCTTTCACTTGGGCAGAATTGGCTAAACAGTGAAATTCCCCTTTGCTGGATCCTTTTAGGGCTTCACGAAGTTCAGCTTCCTTCCATTGACATTGCTTTCTGCAAAACCATCAATGTCATTGATTAGAATCCAGTGACCTCTTGTGCTCATCCCCTGCTTTGGTTTGGGAGGTACCAAGTGGTGCCTTGGTCAATGTTTAACAACCAGCTCTCAAAAAAAGTATGTATATACCACACTTATAGACGTGAGTTTGTTAAAATTTCACTGATAAGAAGTGTAACACACAATTTGCAAATAGTAAAATATATAACACTATTTATTATAAATTCCACATAGCCGATTCTCATAGAACGCTTTCATTGATTTTCGCTGAACACTTGTATCTGTAGCCAAGCTAAGAAGCAATTGGTGAATGGGTGTAGTTCCGACATGAATGCTGGCTGTCATTTTCTTTTACATTAACAAGTAAGAGGAAAGTGAAACAAGAAAGGCATGCCGGAACTCCATTTGTTCATCAACAACGTGAGCGACTGTTTTGCTGAACCAGATAATCGTTTTCAAACACTGGGAGAATATTTCCTCAATTTTTGTGCCATTCACAATGTAACATTTACAGACCTGATGGGCTTGTAAATTTAATCTGCATTACTAACATTTTCTCCTTCAAATTCTTGAGTCTAAACCATCAACAAAACAATAAATCAAGCCCTGATTTGCAGCATTTTCTGATTTCCATGCTATAAACACTCCCACCTTGGCGGATTTCAAGCCACCAATGTGATATCACTGAACACTGAGTTGGAAAGAGACATGTAGTAGTACACCATTATATACTATTTCCACCATATAGATATAATAGAAGTAAATAACCTCAAAAGCACAGATAGTAGTAAAATGTTGTAAAATAGTTAGGAAGTATGAGTTCTGAGTATTTGTAATCTTTGTTTTTAATAAAGTGTATTTAATTTTAGGTATAGAAAATTTAACTTTTAAAAATGTGTGTGCTTAACAACTGGTTCACAAAATTCCAGAAAATTTGACAATTGACTTTTGAAAACTTGTATGAGCTGGCTCCAGCCATCACTGGTTTACCTAGTTAGGGCCTTGTGCTGATGGGCAAACTTCCTCTCTAGCTGACACTTTTAACAGGTCCGTTCTCAAGGAGTTACATTCTTTCTAAATTCTAGGGATTGTATATTGACTACACACATACAGTGTGTATGTACCAATTACAGTGAGAGCCCATCCTATCTACATTTCATGTCTGCCAGCCTAATTGGCCTTATCAGTGTAATGGGAAGAAGATATCTGACTTTTAAGATCTAGTCCTTGCCCTGCTCCCTGTGGGGTTCCCTTCCAAGCAGCAGGAGTGAAGAGCAGGACAGGGGAGGAGATGTGGCTTCACAAATCCTTAACAGAGTAACACTGGCTGCCACATCCTTGCAGGAGAAACATGCAGGAGAGTAACTTGCTCAAGATGTTCTCAAGCACACAGGCCCAGTATATTCCTTTACTAATCACCCCTCAGTGTCATCCCCACATGATGTCACGTTCCAGCCTCTCCCCACACCCCTCCTATTTCCACCCTTGTTGTACCAGCCCCATTTGAGGGCAGATTTTCCGCTTCCGGTATAATTAGTAGGAGGAGCAGGCGAGTGGAGTGGAGGCCACATGGTTTAGCCTTTGTGAAGCCCTCTTTTCTACTTATTTGGAATCCAGCCACGTCCATGGCTCACCTCACGCCTGTGGTCTCAAGGAGGTGAACACATAGCATCCTCTGAGTTATCCTGCCTGTTTTGCCCGACGTCTTAATGAGCTCTTCATGTTTTCTTGAATTCCCCGACTTCACAGATTCTTTTTCTGTTTTCCACCAACTAAACATAAAATACAAATCATCTCTAAACATATTTAGCCACATAATTATTCCTTATCCACTACCAAATCTCTTACTAAATATATTCGATACACATAATGCTTAACCTACAGATTCTCTTCTTATAATGCAATGCATTTCCCTCTGAGCCACTTTTAGATATTAAGGACATTATTTGCTTTATGGAAAGTATTTATTTATGCTTTTTAACAAACATGAATGAGTGCCAGGCTCTGGGCTAATGGTTGAGGATGTATCAATGAATAAGAAAGACAGACCTGGGGCTGGCCCGGTGGCGCAAGCAGTTAAGTGCATGCGCTCTGCTTCAGCGGCCCGGGGTTTGCAGGTTCGGATCCTGGGCGCGCACTGATGCACCGCTGGGTAAGCCATGCTGTGGTGGCGTCCCATATAAAGTAGAGGAAGATGGGCACGGATGTTAGCTCAGGGCCACTCTTCCTCAAGAAAAAAGGGGAGGATTGGCATCGGATGTTAGCTCAGGGCTAGTTCTCCTCACAAAAAAAGAAAAAAGAAAAAAAAAAAGACCTCAGTTCCTTCTTACAGAGCTTTTAGTCTGATGGAGGAGAATGACATTAAGCAAACACACACAAATATATACAATTAAAATGGTGAAAAGTGCCATAAGGGCAAAGAACGGGGTCTTATGATGAGGGGATATACTTTGTATTGGGGGCCAGGGAGGGCATTCCTGAAGCATGAGAGGGAAGGAGCCAGAGGAGGAGCAGGGGCAGAGTGTGGGGAAGATGGCTCCAGGGACAGGGAGCCACTTGATCCAGGACCCTAGGAAGAACAGTGAGGGGTGTCCAGCTCAGGGATGGAGAAGCCGTGTGGAAGGAGGTGAGAAGAGTGAGACGGAGGCAGGTCCAGATGACAGCCAGATAGGCCTTGCTGTAGGTTTTATTCTAACCTCAACACACCATGGAAGTCTTAATGCAGGGGAGTGAGTGTTCCATTTCATTTTCTAAAAAGATCACTCTGGATGATAGGTGGAAAGTTGATTGGGGAATTAGGGCGAAAGGGGAGGCAGAATGACAGTTAGAAGGCAGTTGTAGGAACCCAGAAGGGAGATAACGGCGGTGTGAGCTATGAAGATTGCAGTGGAGAGGAACAGAAATGGACCGATTTGAGAAAATGTTTAGGAGGTAGAAAGGACTGAATATGCCGGGGAAATTGTCGTGGTGAAGGGGATGAGTGAACGGGAGACGTCAAGGACGGAGGCCAGGTTTCTGGCTGGGCAGAAGGAGGGGTCCTTGATTGGGAAGACTGTGTAGCACTGGCCTAGAAGAGCAGTGTCTGACATAGAGGAGGGGCAGCTCCACGGGAAGCAAGGAGAGAACCAAGATGACTTGAACTAATGCCTTTCACATCTCATCAGAAAGGACCAATTAGACAAAGAGGTAATTTAATTTCCTATTGACAAAGTGTGCTGGCTGTTTTGTCTCCAACTAGTCCTCAGTCTTACTGTCTTTGACCATTCATTTAACAATTTTGACCAAGTTCAAACACTCCAAGACAGCGTTCCTTAAAGTGCTGGGCAGGTAGCACTAGTGGTATACTAGATGATTGCAAGAGGCATGGAAAATGACTTTGCAATGCTATATGGATATGGCACCACATCACATTGAATCACACAGTGAGAAAGTCATTTCCTTTTCAATTCTTTCTTAGGCCTTCTGATTACATCAGGAAGAAAGGCTCAGTTTGGTGTTAGTATGTCTTTACACCTCTCTAACACTTGATAATCTCTCTTTTTAACAAAGAGAGAATAAGGCCACAATCTTGGAGCATTTTTAGCAGGCCACAGTCTCTGGCTGGAATTTAATAACATTGTTTTGTTTTCACTGCAAAAAAAAAAATTAAGATTATCTCCTATTTATAGCAAATAATATTGAATTTTCATTTACAGTAGTGATATAAATAAATTTATTTTAAAATAAAGCTCTAAGTACAATAAAAGGGTGGTGAAAATGCTAATTAAATAATAGCCCACATAACACAGGAGTAAGGCAAGTATGATGGGAGAGGAGCACATGATCAAAGTTGGGAAAACAAAGCTTGACAGTGAAGTGGACATTTGTCATTCCTGCATTTGCTTTCCCTTCTTGGGCAACATTTCCTGATTTGCTTTGGAGAATCATCTCTCCCCCACTCTTAGCTCACCAGGCTCCCAATAGAGTTGATTTCACCCTGGGCCCAGAGGGCAGCACTGGGTATTCCATGGCCTGGGCCAGTGATTGGCTTGTTGATGGGCACGTGATCCAAACCATGCAGTTCAGGCCCAGAGCTGGGATTTGAACCCAAATACTTTGCCTGTAGAGGACTTGCCTGAAACCATTGCACTCCCCTTCCTCCCTCGCTTTCATATACTGTGGCTTTTGAGCTGAGACCTGAAGGATGAATCACAGAGTTGTTAGTAAATGAAGGAGGAGGGGGCTATGTGATGAGTCTATAGATGTAATCAGGGACCAGACCACAGAGAGCCTTGTAGACCTTGATAAGAACTCCATCTTGAACTCTATCCTAAGAGCACTGGGAAACCCTTGAATGATTTTCAGCTGGAGGTGGCAGACCTAGATTTGTATTTTTAAAGACCACTGTGGTTTTTGTAAAGCACTTAACATGGAGTCTGGCCCCTAGTAAATGTGAGTATTGAATTGGAGAATGCCCAGTATTTGCAGGGTACAGAATCGGGGCTCATTAAACATGAATCCCCACCCCCTTGCCCTCTGCTTGTTCCTGAGGGTGCTTCTATCAGAATGAGCCTCCAGGGAAAGCAGAGTCTTAAGTAGGATGTAGCCTTGCCCAAGGGCACTTAGATGGAGCCTGTTAGCTGAGGCCAAAGGCAGGAAGCGAAGGTTAGTGCTCTTGGTACTTTTAAACTTTGGTAGTCAGTGAATTTCTATAGTTAGAAAAGAAAAGTGGGACCCTGGAGTAAAGAGCTAATGAGGCAAGTAGAAATTTAAAAAAAAGAAAAAGAAAAACCAAGTTATAGACGGTCGAGGTTCAGAAGGACTGACTTACACAGGTTACGAGACTCAGAAAGAAGAGCGCTCATTTTCTGGGCCGTGGCCAACAGGCAGACAACATGCTTAGCCTCCAGGAAACAAGGCTTGTCTGCTTGCAATCCCTGTTTGCACATGGGAGTGAGTGCACAGCTACAGGAGGAAGATGAGAGTGTAATTTGGAGATAGAAGTAGTCAAAGGAATTCAACTGAGAAATAACATCCTGGCACAAACTTAAGACATAAAAATAAAATCAATTTCACAAGATCCAGAAAGCCTGATTCTTGTAAAGTGTCCTCATAGAATCTCAACAAGCTTCTGCACCCCCAGTCTCCTAACCCCTCCCACCACCGCGCCTTTGCTCCAGCCTCCGTGGAAATTTGCAGTCTCTCAGTCCCTCACGTGCCTTTGTCCGGAGCAGGCTGCGGCCATCAATCCTGGTGCTGCCTCCTCCACATCCTAGGGCCCCTGAATCCAGAGGCCCACACAGATCCACCTCACTCCCTCTGGTCTCTCACTGCCCTGAACTTGGACTAGCTTCACCATCTCCCCTTACACCTGGACTCCCTCCTGTGTTAGGGCAGTGTGGCTCAGTGGTTAAGCATAATGTCTCAGTCAGTCTCCGGAGTTTGACAGACAGACTCAGGGTACTGAGTAGTGGTTAAGAGAGTAAGCATTGGTGCCAGGTTTCCAGGGTCTAATTCCTAGCTTCCTCCACTTACCACGTGTGCTGTGTTAGATAAGTTATTTAACCTCTGTGGGCCTCAGTTTTCTTGTGTGTAAAATGAGGATAATAACATCACCTACCTCACAGAGCTAGAAGGTTTATGAAATGAATCATACATGTTATGAACTGAGTTCATTTTCTGACACTTAGTAAGGGTTCTGTAAGTGTTGGGTATTATCATTTGAATCCTCTCCCTCTCATTTACCAGCTGTGAAACCTTCGGCACCTAATTTAATCTAAGCCCCAGCTTCAACACAACCTCTCTCATCATCCTGCAGCAGTGAGTTCATTCCCATGAGCAAATGGGAACAGTTAACAGACAAGCCTCCTCGCCTCTAGGCTCAGAATGTTTTCTGTTTGGCCGTGACCCAGATAATGACTACTCACCTGTATTTAGTAACTGTGTCGTTCAGTCTCCTCGCCCTTAAGGATTCACCAGTAGCTACACTTGCTTCATTTGTTTTGCCTCCTTATGTCTCAAATACTTGGTCAAGGTTTCATACCCTTTTTCTTTTAAAATGCAGAGTTTAGTGATTTCCAAGTGCAAAGTCCAGGCCATCTCAAGAATGAGGTTGATCATAGGATTTCAGGAGATAAGATAGGTAGCCTTGATGGGTGACCTCAGCAACTATCGGAGATAGAAACCTGGAGCCATCCTGCACTCCTTCATCTCCTTCACTTCTGACATCCAGTTTGTCACTGTTTCATCAATTCTGACTTTTCTTATTATTACTTTTTAAAGACAATTTTTTATAGCAGTTTTACGTTCATAGAAAAATTGAGAGGAAGGTACAGAGATTTCCCATATAGTTCCTGCCTCCACACATGCATAGCCTTCTCCGTTATCAACATCCCCCACCAGAATGGTGCATGTGTTACCATCATTGAACCTGCAGTAACACATCCCCTTCACCCAAAGGCCATAGTTTACATTAAGCTTCACCCTTGGTGTTGTACATTCTATGGGTTTGGACAAATGTATAATGTATCCATCATTATAGTATCATATAGAGTAATTTCTCTGCCCTAAAAATCCTCTGTGCTCAGCCTATTCATCCCTCCCCCACCCCAATTCTGACTTTTTATTGCCACCTGGATATGCCTCTCTCTCCCATCTTCACCACCATCTGTCTGGCTCAGGCCACTTGTATCTCTCTTTTCCATCACTGCAAGAGTCCCCAAACTGGTGGCTCTGTCTCCAGTGGGGCTTCCCTTCTGTAATCCATCCTGCCCCCTGGCGGCCAACACGACCTTGACCTTTCAAAAACAGAAACCTGACCATGTCCTTCGCCTACTTAAAACCGTCTCGTTTCTTCTCATTGCCTCAGAGAATGCCCAGGCTTCATTTAGGAGGACCATCACTCCCCACCTTTGACATCTAAAATGTTCCTAGACACCTCTCCACATCTCAACCCGGGACAGTGGTTTACTTTTAGTCACTGTCAATTGGGAAAGTGCATAATACCAAAAAATCCTATGATTTTTCAATGTATCTGAATTTTAAAAATCATTGCAATCTTTATTTACATTTGAAAATAGTAGCATACATATTTACAGTATTTATTCATCCAACAGGCAATTCTCAGTGCACTTAAGAATTTGAGGACTCCTTCCACAAAACTTCATGACCCACTGAAGGTCCTTGGGGGCTCACAGATTGGAAATAATTGGCCTAGAACTTAAACTCTACACTTCCTGCTCCCTCCAGCTCTCCTAATGGGCCACTGTGCACACTACCTTCCCACATATATCCAAACTCCAGCCACAGGGATCTTTCTTTGTTTTTCCAGAGCACTCCAAAACTTTACACCTTCTCAGAGGTTCTCTGCCCCCGCCTCTCTCTCTTGTGAATTCCTACCCCCTTTTCAAGCTCCATCTCAAATGTCACCTCCTCTGATGAGCCCAGCAGATTGCTTCTTTTTCGTCTGTACGAAGCTCAATTAGCCCCAAGCTTAATGCAATTGTATGTTGCAATTATGTCGACATAGTTTTTCTCCCTTTATAAAATCCTTATGCAAAAGATGCATTGTCTGCTTCTTCATCTTTGCACCTCATCCACCAAGACAGCTCCTGCAATTTGAAGGTGCTTAATAAATGTTGGACTAATGAGTGGATGAAGGAACAGTTTCTAAAGAGATTTGAAATCATTAGTGCAGATTTGCTCATGGGAGAGGGCCAATGACCATCCAAGGTAAAGAATGTGCATTTTAATATAGTTCTGGGGAGTAACAAATGATGGGCCTCTCATGCCAACCAGGAGGGTGGGTGGCACATGGAGACAACCTTTTCTAGAGAGCCTCACGGGCCCTCCCTTTGTATCAGAGGTGCTTTTCCACTCTGCCTGTAGTTAGGGAAGGAAGCCCAGAGGACTGCTCCTCCTCTCATGGAGAGCTTGCTCCTGAGATCCCAACTGCCTCAGGACAGAGTGAACATGCCTGGTAGCCAACACTCTCATTGTCTATTACTTTCACTAAGAAGGAGAAAATCCCCCTCGCTGTGGGAATGAAACCTCTGTAGGATCTAATCTGCCTTCCAATGTCCTAGTACCCAGAGGAGATATTTGGTGGAGAGAAGAGGCAGATGATATCAACTATATCCATGGATGGTGGAGACAGCAGGGCAAAGGCTGTGTCCCCAGCCAGCTGCTGCACTGCCTGTTTCCCCCCAAACTCGACTTCAACAGGGAAGCAGGGTGATAAGATCTGCTTCTCTCTCTCACACTCAGGGTCCTTTCAGGGGTCATAGGGATCAAGAGGTTTGGGTTCAAGACCCAGTTCTGCTATTGAAATGCTGTGTGTGATTTTAAAAATTTAAGTATAAATATTACATTCACATCAAAGAATAATTATAATGTATGCTTATAAAGAAGAAGAATAAAACCTATGCTACCACCATTCACCATAAGAGATAGAACATTGCCCACACCTTTGATCTTTTCCTCCTGTCTCACTGCAAATCCACATTCCTTCTTAACTCTCCCAGAAATAACCCCTCTATTGCATTTTTTGTTTGTCATTTCCTTGGTTTTCTTTATAGTTCTCCCACATACATAAGCACATAAATGATATATGTTTATGTACCTTGTATTAATCTGTATGTATTCTTCTGTGACTTTTTTCAATCAATGCTATGTTTCTGAGATTCATCCATGTTGATGTGTTTAATAGTTATTTATTCGTTTTCACTGCTGTATAATATCCCATTGTATGAATATACTACACTTTTCCTGAAGTTGGGTCTTTGGGACCTTTATAATTAATGACTATTACGAATAAAGCTTTAATATGTCTATCCATTCTAATGGATGCCTAGGGGTATCTCATCGTGGTATTCATTTTCGTTTTCCTGATTACTAATGATGTCTGGCATCTTTTCATGTACTTATTTTCCATTGATATATTTTCTTTGGAGAAACGTCTGTTCAAATCTTTTGTCCATTTTTAAAACAGAGTTTTTCATCTTTCTATTATTGAGTGTAAGAATTCTTACACTAAATACAAATCTTTTATTGGATACATGCATGCGAATATTTTCTCCTGGTCTGAGACTTGTTTTTAATTTTTTAATAGCATTTTTCAAAGATCAAAGATTTTTAATATTGATGCAAACCAATTTGCCAATTTTTCTTTTATAGTTAGTGTCTTTTGTGTCCTAAGAAATCTTTGCCTTCCTTTAGGTCATAAAGATTTTCTTCTAAAAGTTTTATAATTTTAGTGTTGATGTTTAGATATATGATCTTTTTCAAGGTAATTTTTATGGGTGGGGTAAAGCAATGGTCAAGGTTCATTTTTTTCCATGTGGATATCTAGTTGTACCAGCACCATATGTTGAAAAGACTACCCTTTCCCCATGGAATTACCTTCCATCTGTAGTAGGCAGAATAATGCCCTCCCTGCGCCCCCCGACCAAAGAAGTTCATGTCCTAACCTAACATGTGAATATGTTAGGTGACATGGCAAAGGAGAATTAAGGTCACTAATATAGTGACCTTAAAATAGTGAGATTGTTCCTGGTTGCCTTGGGTTGGCTCAACGTAATCACAAATGTCCCTCAAGATGGAAGAAGGGAGCAGAACAGAAGTTAGAGTGATGCAATATGAAAAGTATTTGAGCCACCATTGCTAAATTTGAAGATGGAGGAAGGACAAGCCAAGGATTGAGGGGCACCTCTAGAAGATGGAAAAGGCAAGGAAATATTTTCCCCTAGAACCTCTAGAAGGAACATAGCCTTGCTGACAACCTTGACTTTAGATGAGTGAGATCTGTGTTGGACTTCTAACTTGCAGAATTGTAAGATAATAAATTTGTGTTGTTTTAAGCCACTAAGTTGGCAGTAATTCGTTATGTTACAGCAGCAGTGGAAACTAATATAACACCATCAATTGACCATATATGCGTGGATCTATTTCCAAACTGTTCCATTGATCTATGTCTACCCTTATGCTGATGCCACGTTGTCTTGCTCGCTGTAACTTTATATTTAGCTTTATTATAAATCTTGAAATCAGACAGTGTAAGTTCTCGATTTTGTTCTTCTTTTTTTTTTTTTTTTTTTTTTTTTTGTGAGGAGATCAGCCCTAAGCTAACATCCGCCAATCCTCCTCTTTTTTTTTGCTGAGGAAGACGGCCCTGGGCTAACATCTGTGCCTATCTTCCTCCACTTTATATGGGACGCCGCCACAGCATGGCTTACTAAGCAGTGCGTCTGTGCGCGCCCGGGATCCGAACCAGCGAACCCCGGGCCGCCGCAGCGGAGCGCGCGCACTTAACCGCTTGCGCCACCGGGCCGGCCCCTGTTCTTCTTTTTAATAACAGTCTTTGTTATTTCAGCTCTTTTGCATTTCCATACAAGTTTTAGAATCACCTTTTCAATTTCTGTATGAAAGCCTATCAGGGTTTTGATTGGGATTGCAGTGACTCTATAGATCAGTTTGGGGAACATTGACAGACACCATAATATTGAGTCTTGATCCATGAACATGATATACCCTTCCATTATTTGGTCTTCTTCACTTTCTGTCTTTGTTTTGTAGTTTTTAGTGTGTAGGTCTGAATATATTTCATTAAATGTATCTGTAAGTATTTCATGTTTTGTGATTTTTTTTGTAAAAGGCATGGTTTTCTTATTCCAATTTCTAAATGAATACTGGCAGTTTATATAAGTATAAACTGTTTTGTATATTGACCTTGCTAAACTCTCTTATTAATACTAGTGGCTTTCTTTGTACATTGCTTAGGATTTTCTACATAGAGCCTTTTATACCTTTTCCCTGCCTAGGACCACCAGTACAATGTTGAATAGAAGTTGTGAGTAGACATCTTTGTCTTGTTCCTAATTTAGGAGCTAAAACACTTAGCCTTTCACTACTAAATGTGATGCTAGATGTAGGGTTTTTTTTTGTAGATGTTTTTTATCAGGTTGAGAAAGTTCTTTTTATTCCTAGTTTGCTGAGAGATTGTATCATGAATAGGTCTTGAAGTTTTCAAATGCTTTTTCTCTACCTATTGAAGTGATAATAGGGTTTTTTTCTTTACTCTGTTAATATGCTGAATTACATTGAATGATTTTTGAATGTTAACCAATATTGCCTTCCTGGAATGAACCCTAATTAGTCAAGATATATTATCTTTTTGTATATTGCTGGATTGAACTTGCTAATATTTTATTAAGGATTTTGTGTCTATGTTTGCAAAGGATATTAGCCTATAATTTGCTTTTCTTGTAATATCTTTGTCTAGTTTTGGTTCACGGTAATTCCAGACTCATAAAATCATTTGGAAAGTGTTTCCTCCTATTCTGTTTTCTGCAAGAACTTGTATAAAACTGGTATTATTTTTTTCCCTTAAATTTTTATAGAATTCACCGGCATAGCCATCTGGACCATGTGTTTTCTAAGTGAGCAGGCTTTAAGAATTCAATTTCACTAATACATAGAGGACTATTTGGATTCCTTGCTTCTTTTTAAGTGAGCTATAATATATTTTGCCTTTCAAGAAATTTACCTATTTCATTTGAAGTGTTGAATTTGTTAGCATAAAGTTGTTAACAATATTCCCTACATGATATGTAGTAATAGTCTCTGTTTCATTCCTGATTTTGGTAATTTGTATTTTCTCTTTTTATTTCTTGATCAAACTCACTATAGTTTTATCAAAATTGTATTTTTTTTCCAAAACCATATTTTGATTTTATTAATCTTCTCAACTTTTAGTCTATTACCTATTTCATTAATTTCTGCTCTTATCTTTAATATTTCTTTCCTTCTACTTACTTTGGTCTTAATATGTTCTTCTTTTTATATTTTATTAAGGTGGAAGCTTAGATAAGTGATTTTATACCTTTCTTTTTTTAATATAAGCATATTAAGCTATGCATTTTTCTCGAAGCATTCTTTTAGTTTCATCTCACAAATTTTGATATGTTTTGTTTCCATTCAGTTCAAAGTATTTTATAATTTCTTTCGTTATTTCCTCATTGATATAGATTATTTAGAAATGTTTGCTTCAATTTCCAAATATGTAGGGATTTTCCAGGTATATTTTTGTTACTAATTTCTCATTTAATTCCCTTGTATTCAGAAAACATACTTTATATGATTTCAGTTCTTTTAAATTTGTTAAGATTTGTTTTATGGCTCAGTTTATGGTTTATCTTAGTCGATATTCCATGTGCACTTGAAAAGAACGTGTGCTCTTCTGTTGTTGGAAAAAGCATGCTATAAACGTTACTTATTTCCAGTTTTTGATAGTGTTGTTCAAGTATTCTACATCCTTACTGATCTTTCTGTCTATTTGTTCTATCAATTACTGTGAAAGGACTGTTGTAATCCCCAACTATAATTGTGAATTTGTCTATTTCTTCTTTCTGTTCTGTCAGTTTTGATTTCATGCATTTTGCAGCTCTGTTATTGTGTGCATACACATTTAAGATTGCTATAGCTCTTCACTTAATGACCCTTTTATCTTTATGAAATGATCCTCAGTATTCCTGGTAATAATTTTTGTGTGTTGAAGCCTACTTTGTCTGATATCAGTATACTTACTTCAGTTTTCCTATGTTAGGTGTTTGTATGATATATATTTTTTCTATCATTTTACTTTTAACCTACCTGTATTTTTATCTTTAAATTGTGTTTCTTATAGACAGCACATAGTTGGACTTTGCTTTTGATTTTATTTTTTTTATTTCTAAACACCACTTTATTGAGGTATAATTGGCATACAAAAAGCCATACATGTTTAATATATCATCTTGATGAGTTGGAGAGAGATATATATTCATGAAACCATCATTACAATCTATGCCATAAACATATCATCACCTTCAAAAGTTTCCTCCTGCCCTCTTTATTTATTATTACTATTTTATTTTTTTATGATAAGAACACTTAGCATAAAATCTACCCTCTTAGCAAAATTTTAAGTATATAATACATTCTTGTTAACTATAGTCACCATGCTGTACAGTAGATGTCTGGGACTTATTCATCTTGTATAACTGAAGCTTCGTGCTCTTTGACTAATACCTCCCTGTTTCCCATCTTCCCAGCCCCGGTAACCACCATTCTACTCTCTGCTTCTAGATTTCTTATATAAGCAGTATCACGTAGTATTTGTCCTTCTGCGTCTGTCTTATTTCGTTTAGCATAATGTCCTCCAACCGTGTTGTTGCAAATGGCAAAATTTCCTTCTTTTTTAAGGATGAATAATATTTCATTGTCTGTATATGCCATATTTTCTTTATCCATTCATCCATTGATGGACCTTAAAGCTGCTTCCATGTCTTGGCTATTGTGAATAATGCTACAATGAATATGGAAGTGCACATATCTTTTCGAGATCCTGATTTCAGTTCCTTTGGATATATACCTGGAAGTGGAATCGCTAGATCATACGGTAGTTTTAGTTTTAATTTTTTGGGAAACCTCCATACTGTTTTCCATAGCGGCTGCACAGATTTGCGTTCCCACCAATAGTGTCCAAGGGTTCTTTTTATCCACATCCTCACCAATACTTATCTTCTTTTTTTTTTTATAATAGCCATCCTAATAGGTGTAAGATGATATCTCATTGTGGTTTTGATTTGCATTTCCTTTGATGATTAATGATTTTGAGCACCTTTTCACGTTGGCCATTTGTATGTCTTTGGAGAAATGTCTATTCAATTCCTGTACCAGATTTTAATTGGGTTAATTGTTTTTTTGCTATTTAGTAGTAGGAGTTCCTTATATACATATATTTTGTGTGTGTGTGTGGAGATCATCCCTGTGCTAACATCTGCCAATCCTCCTTTTTTTTCTTGCTGAGGAAGACTAGCGCTGAGCTAATATCCATGCCCATCTTCCTCCACTTTATATGGGATACAGCCACAGCATGGCTTGCCAAGCAGTGCATCGGTGCGTGCCCAGGATCCGAACCGGCAAACCTCGGGCCGCCACAGCGGATCACGTGCACTTAACCGCTTGCGCCACCAGGCCGACCCTCCTTATATTTTTTTAATATTAACTCTTTATCAGATATATGGTTTGTAAATATTTTCTCCCATTCCATTGGTTGCCTTTGCATTTTGTCAATTGTTTCCATTCCCGTACAGAAGCTTTTTCAGTTTGATGTAGTCTCACTTGTCTATTTTCACTTCTGTTGCCTGGGCTGTTGATGTCATGTCCAAGAAATCATTGGCAAGACCAATGTCAAGAAGCTTTTCTCCTATGTCTTCTTCTGGGGTTTTACAGTTTCAGGTCTTATGTTTGAGTCTCTTTAATCCATTCTGAGTTAATTTTTTCTTTTTTTGTTTTTAATTTTTCATTTATTGCAGTAACATTGGTTTATAACATTGTATAAATTTCAGGTGTACATCATTATACTTCTATTTCTGCATAGATTACATCATGTTCACCACCCAAATACTAATTACAACCCATCACCACACACATGTGCCGAATTATCCCTTTCGCCCTCCTCCCTCCACCCTTCCCCTCTGGTAACCACCAATCCAATCTCTGTCCCTATGTGTTTGTTTATTGTTGTTATTATCTACTACTTAATGAAGGAAATCATATGGTATTTGACCTTCTCCCTCTGACTTATTTCACTTTGCATGAATATGGTATAAGATAAGGCTCAAATTTCATTCTTTTTCAGTGACTATCCAGTTTCCCAAACACCATTTATTGAAGAGACTATCTTTTCCCCATTGGGTATTCTTGGCACCCTTGTCAAAGATCAGTTGACGGTATATGCATGGGCTTATTTTAGGACTCTCTATTGTGTTCATTGATCTATATGTCTATTTTTATGTCAGTACCATACTGTTTTGATTATGGTAGCCTTGTAATATATTTTGAAATTAGGAAATGTGATGCCTCTCACTTTGTTCTTAGTGCTCAAAATTGCTTTGACTATTCTGGGTCTTTCATGGTTCCATACAAATTTTAGAATAGTTTTCTCTATTTCTGTTAAAAATCATTGAGATTTTGATGGAGATTGTGTTGAATCTGTAGATCACTTTGAAGAGTATGGACATTTTAGCAATATCACTTCTTCCAACTCATGAACATGGAATGTCTTTCCATTTACAGTCGTGTCACTTAACCACGTGTCACTTAACGATACATTCTGATAAATACATCATTAGGCAATTTTGTCATTGTGCAAACATCATAGAGTTCTTACACAACCTAGATGGTATAGCCTACTACACACCTAGGCTACATAATACTAATCTTATGGGACCACAGTTGTGTATGCAGTCTGTTGTTGACCAAAATGTCATTATGTAGCCATGACTGTATTTGTGCTTTAATTTCTTTCACTAGTGTTTTATAGTTTTCAATGTACAGGTCTTTCACCTCCTTGGTTAAATTTATTCCTGAGTATTTTGTTATTTTAGAAGCTATTGTAAATGAGATTGTTTTCTTAATTTCCTTTTCATATAGTTCATTGTTGATGTATAGAAATGCAACTGACTTTTCTGTATTGATTTTGCATTGTGCAACTTTACTGAATTTTTTTGTCTAACAGTTTTTTGGTGGGGTCTTTAGGGTTTTCTACATATAGGATGATATAATCTATAAAAAAAGATAATTTTACTTCTTCCTTTCAGATTTGGATGCTACTATGGTCTGAATGTTTGTGTCCTCACAAAATTCATATGTTGAAACCTAATGCCCAGGGTCATGATATTAGGATTGGGGCATTTGGGAGATGATTAGATCATGAGGGCAGAGCCCTCATGAATGGGATTAGTGCCTTTATAAAAGAGGCTCAAGAGAGATCCTAGTCCCTTCCACCATGTGAGTGCACAGTGAGAAGTCAGCAGTTTGCAACCCAGAAGAGGACCTTCACCAGAACTTGGCCAAGCTAGCACCTTGCTCTTGGTGCTAACAAGATCAAGTTCACTCAGAACTATGAGAAATAAATTTCTATTGTTCATAAACCACCTAGTCTGTGGTGTTTTGTTACAACAGCCTGAACAGACTAAGACAGATGCCTTTTATTTCTTTTTCTTGTCTAACTGCTCTGGATAGAACTTTCAGTATTATACTGAATGGAAATGGAGAGATGGGCATCTAGGTTATCTAATTTGTTGGCATATAATTGTTCATAGTAGCTTCTTATAATCCTTTGTATTTCTGTGGTATCAGGTTAACGTCTCCTTTCATTTATGATTTTATTTGAGTCTTCTTTCTTTTTTCCTAGGTAGTCTAGCTAAGTTTTGTTGATTTTGTTTATATTTTCAAAAAGCCAACTCTTAGTTTCATTGAATTTTTCTATTCTCTATTTCATTTATTTCTGCTCTAATCTTAATTATTTTCTTCCTTCTGGTAACTTCAGGCTTAGTTTGTTCTTCTTTTTCCAGTTCCTTGAGATGTAAAGTTAGTTTATCGATTTGAGATCTTTCTTCTTTTTGAACATAGGTGTTTATTGCTACAAACTTCCTTCTTAGCTTTGCTTTCTTTGTGCCCCACAAGTTTTGATATGTTGTGGTTTCATTTTTATTTGTCTTGATATATTTTCTAATTTCTCATTTGATTTCTTCTTTGACCCAATGGTTGCTCAGGAATGTGTTGCTTAATTTCCACATATTTGTGAGTTTTCCCATTTTCCTTTTGTTATTGATTTCTAGTTTTATTCCATCGTGGTTGGAAAAAATACTTGGAATGCTCTTAATATTCTTAAATTTGTTCAGACTTCTGTGTGACCTAGCATGTGATCTATCCTGGAGAAGGTTATGTGCACTTGAGAAAAATGTGTATTCTGCTGCTGTTGGGGTGAATGTTCTGTTTTCGTCTGTTAGGTCCATTTGTTCTATAGTGTTGTTCAAGTCTTCTGTTTCCTTATTGATTTTCTGTCTAGTTGATCTAGTCACTGTTGCAAGTAGGGTATTGAGGTCTCCATTATTGTGTTGTTGTCTATTTCTCCCTTCAAATCTGTCGATGTTTGCTTTATATATTTAGGTGCTCTGATGTTGAGTGCATAAATATTTATAATTATTATATCTTTCTGATTGACCCCTTTTTCATTATGTAATGACCTTCTTTGTCTCTTGTTACCATTTTTGACTTAAAGTCTATTTTATCTAAGTATAGCCACCCCTGCTCTCTTTTGGTTACCATTTGCATGAATATCCTTTTTCCATCACTTCATTTCAGCTATGTGTGTCTTTACATCTAAAGTGAGTTTCCTGTAGAAAGCATGTAGTTGGATCTTGTTTTTTTATCCATTCAACCACTCTATATTTCTTGATTGGTGAATTTAATCCTTTTACATTTAAACTGATTATTGATAGATAAAGACTTACTATTGCCATTTTGTTCATTGTTTTCTGTCTGTTTTGTAGGTCTTTTGTTCCTTTCTTGCTGTCTTCCTTTGTGATTAGATTTTTTTTTGTAGTATGTACTTTGGTTCTTTTCTTTTCTTTTTTTTTCTGAGGAAGATTACCCCTGAGCTAACATCTGTGCCAGTCTTACTCTACTTTATATGTGGGTTGCTGCCACAGCATGGCTGATGAGTGGTGTAGGTCCACGCCTGGTATCCAAACCCGCAAACCCGGGCTGCTGAATCAGAATGTGCTGAACTTAACAAATATGCCACTGGGCTGGCCCCTGGTTCTTTTCTTCTTCTTCTTTTTTTTTTTTTTTTGTATCTTCTATAGGTTTTTTCTTTGTGATCACCACAGATCTTGTATAAAACTTCTTATTGTTATGACAGCCTATTTTAAGCTTATAACCATCACATACAAAAACTCTTCAATTATGTTCAAAACCTCTGCACTTTTACTTCCCCCACACTTTGGTTATTGACATTAGAATTTACTTCTTTTTATACTGTGTATCCTTAACAAATTTTTGTGGCTATAGTTATTCTTAATATTTTGTCTTTTATCTTTTATACTTGGGTTAAAAATGATTTGTGCACCACCATTACAGGATTACATTATTCTGTATTTGTCTATATATTTACCTTTACTAGTGCAATTTATACTTTTGTGTTACCGTTTAGCATTCTTTTCATTTCAACTTGAAGAATTCTCTTTAGTGCTTCTTGTAAGGCTGGTATAATGGTGATGAATTCCCTCAGTTTTTTTTGTCTGGGAAAGTCTTTGTCTCTCCTCCATTTTTAAAGGATAGTTTTACTGAGTACAGTATTCTTGGTTTGCAGTTTTATCTTTTAGCACTTTGAATATAGCATCCCACTCTTTCCTGGCCTGCAAGGTTTCTGCTGAGAAATATGCTAATAGTTTTATGGGGGGCAGCGTCCCTTATATGTGATGAATTGCCTTTCTCTTACAGCATTCAAAATTATCTCTTTATTTTTGACTGTTGACAATTTAGTTATAATGTCTCTTGGTGTAGACCTTTTGTAGTTCAACCTATTTGGGTTCCTTTGAGCTTCGTGAGTCTGGATGTCCATTTTTCTCCTCTGATTTGAGAAGTTTCAACCATTATTTCTTTAAATAAACTTTCCCTTTCCTTTGTCCTTTGGGACTCTCATAATGCATATATTGGTTTTCTTGATGGTATCCTACAAGTTCGATAGGTTTTCTTCGCTCTTTTTTATTGTTTTTTCTTTTTGTTACTCTGACTGGATAATTTAAAATGACTTTGAGTTCACTGATTCTTTCTTCTGCTTGATCAAGTCTATTGTTGAAACTTTCTATTGAATTTTTTGGTTTGATCATTATATTCTTCAGCTCCAAAATTTCTGTTTGGCCCTTTTTAATGGTTTATTTCTCTTTGTTAAACTTCTAACTTCACTCATGTATTATTTTCCTGGTTTCATTTGGTTATCTATCTATGCTCTCTTGTAGCTCACTGAGCTTCTTTAAGATGATTATTTTGAATTTTTTGTCTGTCAGTTCACAAATTTCCATTTCTTTAGGGTCAGTTACTGAAGCTTTGTTTTGTCCCTTTGGTGATATTGTGTTTCCCTGATTCTTGATGATCCTTGTAGCTTTCTGTTGGTGTCTATGCATTTGAAGAAGCAGTCACCTCTTCAATCTTTACAGAATGGCTTCAGCAGGAAAATCCCTTCACCAATCAGCCTGGCTAGAGATATTCCTTGGGCCAAGTACCAGAGCCCCTGGGGAGGCAGGCCTGGCATTGGGGTCCACAGGTGGGTGGAATTAGTGTTAGGATCCACAGGTGGGTTTTCTCTCTCTTTTCCCTGTGGGGGAACTCTTGAGCCAAGGGGATCTCTCTTGGTGCTGCTCTGTGCTGGGTTGGAGGAAGGTGATGTGGCTGAGGTGAAACTGTTTTTACCCTTTTAAATGTGTCTTTCCTTATTTATGTGCTCTACTGGGGTGCTGTAATCTCTCATCTGGATTCCAGAGATCTCATAAAAGTGTTTCTGTGGGAGGACGAGGGCTGGGATCTTCATCTTCATGCTGTATCCCTTCATCTTGCTGATGTCGCTCCAGGCTTTGCTTTTTAAATCTAGTTTGACAATCCGTGTCATATAATTGGAGTTTTTAGCCTATTTACACTTAATGTAATTATCAATATGGTTGGGTTTAAATGTACCATCTTATAATTTATTTTCTATTTGTCTCATTTGTTCTTTATTTGTTTTTATTCTTTCCTGCCTCCTTTTATTAAGTTCCTTTTTTAGCATTCCTTTTTATTTCCACTTTTAATAGATGCCCTGAGATTTAAAATATGTTTCTTTAACTTATTAAGTCTGATTTAAGTAATGTATAATACACGTTCCTTTCAACATTGTTGTGGGTTGAATTGGAGCCTAGATTGCCTTGAAGAGACTGCTGGTAGAAATATGGATGTTAAAGGAGATTCTTGTGAGAGCTCAGAAAGAAAAGAGGAGAGATGAAAAGAAAGAGTCTGTCATCCCAGAGAATACATATATCACCATGAATAGAATTTTGCTAGAAATATAAATGTTAAAGGTGCTTTTGATGAGGTCTCCTACAGAAATGAGGGATATGTCATTGGAAACTGGAGGAAAGGAGATTTTTGTTATAAAGTGGCAAAGGACTTGGCTGAATTGTGTTTTGCTGGAAAAAAAGTGATATGGAGTGAGGATATTTCTAAGCAAAATGTTGAAGGTGCAGCATGGTGTCTTCTTGCTGTGAGATGAGAGAAATAAATTGATGTAGGAAATACAAAGCAAAAAGAAACCAACACTTGACGATTTGAAAGACTTTCAGCCTATCTGGATAGCATGCTCTGAAAATGGGGCTGATGACATGGCTGGGTAACCATTGGCTACAGGCAATAGGCATGTGACTCATGGATTCAATCAACCATCTCAGCAGAACCCAGAAATAGAAATGTGGTTACCCAGGAAAGATATGTGGAAGACTCTCTTGTATAATGGCTTGGATTTCCATGATTTGCATGGGAGGCAAACAAAAATTTTGGGAATTTTTTACCAACAGTAACACTGCCAGCCTGGCTGAAAGGGACAGCAATGGGATGAAATGAAGGCAGAATGACTTCAAAGGCAGAGCCACAGATGCTGAAGCCAGTGGGGGTGCCAATGCCACCATCACAGTCTCAGACAGCGGGGGCAGGGCTGCCACCTGGGACTGAGGGTGGGCCTGGAGGGCAAAGCCTCAAGCCAAAGAGGACTATTGACCATTCTGATGTCGTAAAATTTAATGGAATTTTCCCTGCTAGATTTTGGACTTGCTTTGGACTCATAATTCCTTTTTCTTTTCCAATTTCTCCCTTTAAGAATGGAAATGTCTGGCCTGTGCCTGTGCCATCATTGTAGTTTAGAAACAAATAATAGGTTCTCAGATGGAGAAGAATTTTGTTCCAGGGTGAATCATATCCCAAATATCAACCGTATCTGATTTAGGTGATATTTAGATGATATTTTGGACTTAGATGTTGGAATGGGTTAAGATTTTGGGGGACATTGGGATGGAGTGAATGTATTTTGCATGTAAGAAGGACATTAAATTTTGGGAGGATCCAGATAGTGGACTGTAATGGATTGAATTTTGCCCCCATGAAATTCTTATGTTGAAGTCCCAACCCCCACTCCCTCAATACATAAACTTATTTGGAAATAAGGTCGTTGCACGTGTAATTAGTGAAGTTAGGATGAGGTCATACTGAAGTAGGGTGGGCCCTTACTCCAGTAGGAACAGTATCCTTATAAGAAGGGGAAATTTGGACACAGGCACTACACGCACATGGAGAACAACATATGAAGATGAATACAGAGATTGAGGTGATGCTTCTGTAAGCCAAGGAATGCCAAAGATTGCCAGCAAACAACCAGCATCTAGGAGAGAAGCATAGAATGGATTCTTCCTTACAGCACTCAGAAGGAACCAATCCTGCTGGTACCTTGATTTCACTCTTCTAACCCCTAGAACTGTGAGACAATACCTTTCTGTTGCTTAAGCCAACCTGTTTGTGGTACTTTGCTATAGCAGCCCTAGCAGACTAATATAAACAGTATGCTTTTATTTCTCCTCTCTCATCCTTTGTCCTATTTTTGTTAGATGTTTCATTCCCAGGGGGTTAAAAACCCCATAATACAGAGTTATTAATTTTGCTTTAAATAGTCAATTATCTTTTAAAGAAATGAACTTCAATTGCTGGCAGTCTTGTGGGTGTAAGATATCTCATTGTGGTTTTAGTTAACATCTTTTTTCCTGATTCTTTATGAAGTTGAGCATCTGTTTGTTCATGTTGGTCATTTTTGTTTCCACGTCTGTTGGATGACTGACTCCTCATACATTTTGTCTGCTTTTCAATAGGGTTTTTCTGTATTTTTTTTCTTATTGATTTATGGGAGTATTTCATATATATTGAACAGTAATACTTTGAGGCTTTCCCTGATGGTTGTTTCTGTTCTTTTATGGGCTATCATATAATGAATAAAAAAGCTTAATTTCAGTGAAGTTGAATTTATCTATATTTTTCTTTATGATTTATGCTTTTGGAGTCTTTTTAAGAAATATTTTCCAACTCTGAGATCTTAAAGATATTTTTTCTATTATTTTTATAAAAGATTTGTAGTTTCTCCTTTCACATAAAATACTTAATATAGATTTGATTTCTGCATATTATTTGAGACAAGATTACAATGTACTATTTTTCTGTAAGACTACTAATTCTCCCAGGAAGACTTAAGGGAAAAAACCTTCCTTTCTCTACTTATCTGCAATGTCAGTTCTTATACATCAACTTTCCAAATATTTGTGGGTCTATTTCTGGGCTGTCTAATTTGTTCCATCGGCTGGTCCATTTATTTGTCCCTGGAACAAAAGAACACTGTCATAATTATTGTAATCTCATAATACATTTTTTAACTGGTACAATATGTCCCCCACACTAATCTTCCTTTCCAGGAGTGTTCTTTGCTTTTTTACATGAATTTTAGAGTTAACTTGTCAAGTTCCATAAAAAATCCTATTAGGATGCAATAAGAATAGTATTGCATTTATATTGCTATAGTTTTTAAGTCCTCCTATCCATGAATGAGGTATATTTCTACATTCATTTAGATCTTATTTAGATTCATTAATTTAGATCTTCTTTAATATATTTTAATACAGTTGTATAATTTTGTCTCATTTCTTACATATCTTTTGTTGGATTTATTTTACATTTTCTTTGCAATTCAATCTGGTGTATAGAAATGAAATTGTCAATATACATATTGATTTTGAATCCAGCAACCTTATTAAATTATCTTAATTTGAATAACCTGCAGGTTTCTTTGGGTGTTTTTCATAGATAGTCATAGCACTCATGAATAATGATAGTTTTGTTTACTCCTTTCCAATCTTTATGACTTATAATATTTTTTCTTGTATTACTTAACTGGTTAGGACTAGAGTATAATGTTGAATACAAATAGTGACAGCAAGCATCCTTGACTTGTTCCTAATTTTAAAGAGAATTTTAAAAAATATGTTCAGTATGTTTTTGGCTATAAGGATTTTTAGGTACCCTATAATCAGTGTAAGGAAATTTCCTTCTATTCTTAGCTTGCAATAGAGTATTTTTTTTTAAATAAATGGATGTTGAATTTTATTGAATGCTTTTCTTGTTCTCCGAGATAATCATATGCTATTTCTCCTTTAATCTGTTAGTGAAGTAAAAATTGATCTTATAATATTTCGTCAGTCATTTGCTAATATTTTCATTTAAATTTTTGTACCTATATTTATGAGTGAGATTGATGGTAATTTTCCTCTTTTGTTGACCTTGTTAGGCTTAGGTATCAAAGTATACTAGCCTCATAAAACGAGTTGCAAAATGCTCCCCTTTTTTGTAGTCTCCGAAAGAATTTGTATAATCTTGGGATGACCTGTTTATTACATGTTGAGTAGAACTCATGTGTATAACCTTCTGGGTCCTGTATTTTCTATATGGGACAATCTTAAACTACTGATTCAGTTTCTTTAATTGTTCTAGAACTGTTCCTATTATCTATTTTGTTTTTGATAACTTTTGATACTTTTTCTAGGCATTTATATTGTCTCCGTTTTCCAGTTTACTATAAAGTTGTTTACAATAGTTTCTTATTACCTTTTTATCCTGTGTTATATCTGTATTGTGTCCCATTTTATATACTTAAATTTTCTTTTTTATAGAATTGTTTTTATCGAGGAAGACTGGCCCTAAGCGAACATCTGCTGCCAATCTTCCTCTTTTTCTTTTTTCTCCCCACAGCCCTGGTACATAGTTGTATATCCCAGTTGTAGGTCCTTCTATTTCTTTTATGTGGGACACCACCTCAGCATGGCTTGATGAGCAGTGAGTACTTCCACGCCTAGGCTCTGAACCGGCGAACTCCCAGCCACTGAGCGGAACCCGCGAACTTAACCATTATGCCACCAGGCAGGCCCAATATATACTTAAAATTTTTAATTTCTCTAAGAATCTTACCAGATGTTTGATAATTATTTTAGTCTTTTTGAAGTATTTACTTTTGTCTCTGTTGATTGTCTCTGTTATACATATTTCTAATTTTAATAACTTTGCTCTTTTTGTTTTTTCTTTCTTTGGATTTATTCTACTATTTTCTGTTTCTAATTAATTAAATTGGAATAAGCTTAGTTCATTAATTTTCAATATTTATGACTATAAGCATTTCACTGTACAAATTTTTTTATAAGTACCATTTTAGCTGCATCCCATGAGTTTTGATATGTAGTATTTTTAGTGTTGTTTAGTTCTCAATATTTTCTAATTTCCATTATGTTCTACTTTTTGACAGTATGAGTTATTTAGAAGTGTGACGTTTTTATTTTCAAATGGATTTTTTCTAATTATTGATTTGTTATTGTTATGTAACTTAATTGCATAATGGTCATTAAACATGGGGTATGTAATAAAAATTATTTGAAATTTATTCAGATGTTGTTTATTGTTCCTTATTTACACAAGAAAAGATTGTTATTCTCCCACTGTTGCTACAGAATTCAATTAGATCAAGCTTTTAAATTTTGTGTTCACATCTTCTATATCTCTACTGACTTTTTTCCTTGCTTTATCTATTTGTTACTAAACTATGAGAACTTTTTAAAATCTCACATTATGAAGGCAGATTTATCAGTTCTCCTTGTGGTTCTATCCGTTCTTGTTTTATTTATTTTGAAGCAATATCATTATGTGTATACAAATTTATAATTGTTAAATCTTCCTAGGGAATTGAACTTTTACCAATATGCAGTGACTCATCTCCAGTAATGCTTTTTGTTTTTAAGTCAATTTAATCAGATAATACTAATAGAGCTATGTCGGCTTTCTTTTGTTTAGTATTTAAATGATGTTTCTTTCCCCATATTTATGCTTTAATCTTTTTGTTTACTTTCTGTCTTATATACAGTATAGAAGTGAATTGTTTTTATTCTAGTAAAATTTTTATTTTGACTGGAAAATTTAGTCATTTTCTATTGATTGGGATCACTGGTAGAGTTGAACTTTATTTTCTCACTTTATTTTGGTCTTTTGGTCTTTATTTTATTGGTCTTGCCCTTAAAAAAATTTTTTTCCCCGCTCTTTTCTACTTTTCTATCTTCTTTTGGATTGATTCCTCCCTCAACTACTCATTATCCCTCAAATAGTATGGAACTTACACGTCTTATTTTTGTTCTTTTAGTGTTACCTTAAAATTTTTATTATGACTATTCTACAGAATAATTAAAATATATACACTTTCCACTCAAACAATTCAAGGAATTTAGGACTTTAATTACAATTACTCTCCTCCTGACTAAAGGCTATTATTGTTCAGTATTTTTTTAACGTCTTAAATTAGCCATTATTATTTGTACAGCTAATATTTATTTGACTTTACCCACGTGTTAATATATTTCTTTATCAATTCAAGAAAATTTCAAGTTACTATCACTTTGATTATTGCCTCTCCTTCATTCTATTTATTATGGAAAATGGCCAGAGGGCAGGAAAGACTCATGGAAACAAGAGCAGTGTCCAATGTAGGGTCCTCCACGTGGCATCCTATTCCCAGCAGCAGGGCAAGAACCTCAGACTCCAGGAGAGAGGCTCAACCTTGGGCTGTACGAAGCTGATAAGTTCAAAAGGCATGGGGTAGAGTCAGGCCGGTGGTCAAATTGGGCCAATTGCAAGCTGAGCAAAAGAGATGCAAGAGAGAAAAAGAGATGAGAGAGACTCTGAGGCTGCTGAGAAAAAAAAAACAGCCTGGGTCCCCAACTTGCCAGTTTCTGTCCCTGTGAAGCTCAGCTGTATTCTGATGCCAGACCTTGCGCCTTCATTAGTTGCCCAGCTGGAGCTAGCTTGAGTGGCTTTTGGATTTTGCACCAAGAGTCCTAACTAGAACATGTGAGCCTTACTTTCTGTATCTGTAAGATGGCACAACATCTGCCTAACCAACTTCATGAAGCAAAGCACAATGGTAAGAAACAAAAACACAAACTATAAATAAGAAAACACCTTCACAGCCTCAAACAGAACTAGCCTGTCCACCGGAAGCCGTGTCATAGGATGTAATGTTCATGGGCAATAGCACATTCCTTTCCTAAAACAGAGAGACCTACCTAGTTTTCCATTATCCCTTTGAGACAATGTTTACCATCCATCCCACTCATATCTGTTAGCTAACTTTCTCTCTGCATAATTACTGCATGTATCAGGTATTCATATTTTGTGACTCTGTAAGTGGATGGGATTTTGAAAGGGAGTTAACATTTACTGAATATTTTATAATGCGTGGTCTGCTTTTTACATACATGATCTCATTTATTTATCCTCACAGTAACCCAACAGGATTGAATTAATATGCCCATTTTACAAATGAGAAAACTGAAGCTCAGAGAGTTGATGTGACTTGGAGCTGGAATTTGACTCCAGGTTAATTTGACCAAAACCTGTATTCTTTCAACTTTATCATGATCCTAGATGTGAACATCTAGGGCTAACAAGGATGAGTCACTGGGAAATGCTCCAGAGGTGGATGGAATCAATGGCCTAAACAAGACCATTGACTGGGCCTTAGGGGTACTGGTTACCCTGACCCCAAAGTCGTTATGTGACCCTCTCAGCAGAACGCTGAATTGAGTGGGCAGTTTGGAAAAGAAGGGCCAGTCTTTTGCATTGATCTTGGGGAAGGTCACCGAACAAGGAGAAAAGGTAGCCTCTAGAACAGTCCCTTGGACACAGTAGGCACTTAATAGATAAGGAGTTGAAAACCACAGGTACCCACAGGGGCCGGATGGGTGCTATAAATGAGTGGGGCAGGCTAGAATGTGTAAATAAGTACACATTCAGACACTGCGGTGTAGTTGTGTCCGTCTGGAGACCAAAGCTCATGTACTAGTTAATGGGGGCAGCTGCACTATTACTCGACTCTAGCCCACTATTGCCATCTGAGAAGGCAGGCTTACCTTCCTTCATCTTCCAATGTTTCTAGGGTCCAGAAATCTGGATTTTTGAGTGATAGCTCCAGATTTTTTTTTTGGTAAGGAAGATTGGCCCTGAGCTATCATCTGTTGTTGCCATCTGAGAAGGCAGGCTTACCTTCCTTCATCTTCCAATGTTTCTAGGGTCCAGAAATCTGGATTTTTGAGTGATAGCACCAGATTTTTTTTGTGGTAAGGAAGATTGGCCCTGAGCTATCATCTGTTGCCAATCTCCCTCTTTTTGCTTGAGGAAGATTGTCGCTGAGCTAACATCTGTGCCAATCTTCCTCTATTTGTATGTGGGGTGCCACCACAGCATGGTTTGATGAGTGGTGTGTAGGTCCACACTCGGGATCTGAACCATGAACCTTGGGCCACCAAAGCAGAGCACGCGAGCCTAACCACTATGCCACCAGGCCAGCCCCTCCAGATTTTTTTTTTTGTGTTGCCTGTCACTAGTCAGAGTTTAGTTTCAAATAGGCATTAGTCCCTCTCTGACTTTCTTCTCCTGCCCAGCTCCTTGGGGAGTCAAAATGGTGCCCAGATGACACATTGGCCACAAACAGGCAGGGCATTGAGGGAAGAGCGAAAGCCAGGCCCATATTCCTGAGGAGACGTGTCACCTCTCATTGGGGGATATCGTTGTGATCTTGGCTTGAGTTGCAGGCACCAGCTCAGTATCACTCTTGCTGTACTGATATCACTATATTTTGGGGCTCATAAATGTAGACCTAGGAAGAGAATCAAGCTTATGTTGTATGTGTTTCCTATGATTAGTTCTATAAACATTGTATTTTAAGGACATGGTTCCTGGAGGAGAAAGAAACTGCTTGAAATGTGATAGGACTGCCAAAAATGCATGAAATCAGTTACGAAAGTTGTGAAACTTAAGTCATGGTTCTATTTGTGCTGTGGTGGTGTAAACACTGCAAGGTTTTCATCAAGATGGAAGGTAAACACAGCTTTTTCAGAAAGGTGTCCTGATGATTCTTCACCACCAGCCTCACTCTCTACATCTGAATCCCTCCCCCTTCCTTCTCCCCTGAGGTTCAAGCCTAGGGAGGGGGCTTCTAAGCTAGAAGGCAGTATAAAGGGAAGACGGGTCCCTTTGAAGTCCCACAGTCCTGGTGTGGTAGACTGTTGAGTTCCACTTAAATACTCTCTGAAGGAGGACCGTGTCTCCCCAGCCCACTGACATTGGGCTTTGCCACGTTGCTTGCCTTGGCCAATGTGTGTGAACTTGATATATAATATGTCTGAGAAAGAACTCTAAGTGTGTGGTCTGTGTCGGCCTCTCGCTCTTCCCCTCTGCCCTGAGAATGGGTGTATCCCACCCAGGGGATGCTTCTTCCACCTGGGTCTCAGAATGAGAAGATCCATAGAGCAGAGCTGAGTAGAACCACAATTGTCCTGCAGCTGCTGACATGCAACAAGAGCATAAAGCAAATACATATTGTTTTAAGCCTTGAGTTTGGGGGTTGTTTGTTATAATTCACAGCTGACTCAGATACCTGGCTTTGCCACTTCTGGGCCATGTGATCCGCAGAAGGTGCTTCATTTATTCAACCCCAACGTTCACTGATGCTGACCAGGTGGTATGTTCTGTTTTAGACACTGGTGATCTAAGATGAATAAGACAAGTCCCTGCCATGGGGGAGCTCTCAGTGTGGTGGGGGAGATAGTGAGTTAAAGGCTGTGTTACGGGCCAACACAAGGGTCGGGAGAAGGACCCCTGACTAAGTCAGTGAGATTGTGGAAGACTTCCTGGAAGTACCCGGGCTAAATCTTGAGGGACAAATAAGGGGGGGGGGGGCGAAAGGAAGAGGAAAGTTTTTCTTGCCAAAGAAACATCGTGGGCAGAGGCTCATAACATTTTCAAACTGAGGGCTGCTGAGGACGGGGCTGGAACCAGATGGCATCTGAGATCCTCCTCCCTCCCTCCTCAATTTCATCCACACGCTGAACCTCGCTCAGAAAGCTCAGACTCGCATCCCAAGTCAGTAGTAGTTCCTAGTTTGTGTCTCCGGCTATGTCTAGACACCCAATGACTGTAGTGAATTGCTTTGCTTTGGGCACTGACCTGGGAGGAAAGTGGCAGCTCTCAGGACTGAACAATTTTGGAGGAGCCCTGCTCCTCCCAGGCCCAGGCACCAGGGCAGGAGGTGGTGAGTCTCCAGCCCCGGCTGCTGCATCCTCACCATGGTCGACAAAGAGTGACTGATTCTGAGTGAATAATTTACTTGTGTTTCCACATTCGTCAGACCAAATGAAGAGTTCCCTCAGCTGAACAGAATGGATTGCCTGAGTTGATCCCAGAGTCTGTCTGGGGGAAGTGAAGCATGGTAGAAAAGTAACATGGAAGGCTTGCTGCTGGGACGTATATTGAGTCCAAACAGGAGAGAGATGAGGAAGGGGCGAAATAACAGTCCAGAAAAACAAGGTTCCTAAGCGCTAAATCCTGTAGTTAACTCCCAAACAGGTTCAAGAAATTTCATTACAGTCCTGACCATACTTGGTTACACTTTTTTTTTTCTTTTTTACTTATAACTAAGAGCAAAGGATTTCAGCTGTGTTAACCCTGACTCATCAACTGATTCCTGTCTCTCTCATTCTTGACTAACAAGTAACAACACTTGTCTTCCACTGATGAAGTCACCCTGAGTCTTGAGTGCCTACTATGTGCCAGGGACTGTTCTAGGCACTGGGCAGACAGCAATGATAAAACAAAGTTTCTGCTCCATGGAGCTTGCATTTTTCTAGAGACCCTTTGAGTGTCCTCCTTTTAAGTGACACTGGTCAACACGCCCACCAAGGCAGCCCCCTAAAACCCTACCCCTGCCCTAAGTTTCTGGAGCTTCTCTGCACCAAGTTAGCTTCATGAATCTTCTCTTATTTGATCCTGACAACAACCCTGTGAGGTAGCTAGTATTGATCCCATCTCAGAGCAAGGACACTGAAACTCACGGCCGAGGGATTTCCTTGGAGTAAAGGATATGAAAGGCTAATAGGGGACCACTGCTGCTCTGGCTCTTGTGCCTCACCCATCCTCAGGTGACTGGCTCCGTCTCCTCTTGGCTGTGAGGCAAAGTCTATGTGGGCCCCCAGCACACTTCAAAAACAGTTCCTTCTTAAATCCTGCCATATGTGAGCACATGGATGAACCTTGAGGCTATTACGCTAAGTGAAATAAGCTAGTCGCAGAGAGACAAATGCATGATTCCACTTATATGGGGTATCGAACGTAGTCAAACTCATAGAAGCAAAAAGGAGAATGGTAGTTGCCAGGGGCTGAGGGGAGAGGGGAATGGGGATTTGCTGTTCAAAGGGTATAAAGTTTCAGTTATGCAAGAGGAATAAGTTCTAGAGATCTGCTGTACAACATTGGGCTCATACTTGACAATACTGTACCATACACTTAGAATTTGTTAAGAGGGTAGATTTCATGTTATCTGTTCTTACCACACACACACATACAAGTACCTTCTTTTCTCCTGTGAGCTGGAAATATGGGCCAAGTAATTAAGACCAAGAATCCTGGGTGAGTGGGGAGAGGGAGAAGGAGAAGGCGAGGAAGACCACTGGCTTTTCTCTCCATGTGTCGTGGGGAGAGGTTACTCATTCAGTCAATCAACAAGTGTTTATTGAATGCAGACTCCGTGCCAGGTACTCACAGAGGCAACAACAGAGCAGACAGACAAGATTCCTGTCTTCCTGGATATTAGATTCTAGTGGGAGAGGCAACAATAAACCAGTAAACAAATATCCAAAAAGATGGTTTCAGACTAAGATAAAGGCCCTGAAGGAAAAAGACGGGGTGGTGTGACAGTAACTTGGGGCTTGCAGACATGTCAGCCCCTAAGAGCTGGCTGCATTTGAACTGAGATCTGAGGGGTGAGAGAATAAGCCAATTGTGCAATGAACTGGGATAAGAGCATTCCAGACAGAGGGTCTGGAGGTTAGAAAGGACTGTAGTATTCAAAGAACTGAAAGGAGACCAGTGTGGAAGGAGCATTTTGAGCAAGGAGAGTGTTATAGGATGGGGTTGGAGAAGTGGGCAGGAGTCAGATTATTCCAGGCCTTGTGTGACACATAAGCACTCTGGACTTTATCCAAAGGGCAATGGGAAGCTAAGGGAAGATTTTGAGCAGAAGATTGAGAGATAGAACGCGAGCCCCACCTTTCTCTTTAAAACAATATCACTCCAACTGGTGAATGGAGAACGGACTGAGGGGGCAGAGGGAGAAGTAAAAAAAGCACTTTTGAAGCTACTGCGAAGGATGGTGATGAGGTTTGAGGTCCAGAAATCGTAGTGGGAAAGAAGTCAGGAGAAAGATTTGAGATAAATTTTGGAAGTGGAACTGATCAGATTTGCTAACGGATTGGATGTACAAGGTAAGGGAGAACAAGGATTCCTTGGATTTAAGTCTGAGCAATTGAGTAATTGAAGGTGACATTTTAATGACGTGGAAAAACTAGGGGAAGAACAGATCTGGGGCCCATGGGGAGAAAATCAAGAGATGTCAATGGGACACCCAAGTGGAGACAATTGCCTCTGTGTACCTGGAGCTCCGGGCAGAGGCTTTGAAACCAGACAATGCGGCATGTCTGGGAGAAATTACCAGTCGAGAAGTGGCTGGGTGTTGTTAGAAATCTACTTTTCCATGAGCAAGAGGATTTATTTAAGGATGAGTGGAGTCAAGAAGTAGGTTTCTTATTTTCACAGATGGTGTTTTCTTTTCTTGAAACAGTCACTGTCTCCCCACACCTTAGGAAGCTGTTTTTCCCCAGAAGGCAGAGGAGTTGTTAGGAGAGGCAGAACTCTGGAGCCAGGCTCTCTGTCATCCTTGTGTCTCCTCATTACCGGGCTGTCCCTGGAACCCAGGAGCTGCAAAAGACTTTCAGGCCACAAAGCAGGAGAAGGTGCCACTAGCTGGAGACTAATGCCATTGCTCCCCCAAGCCAATCCCTCCACTACCATTATCAGCTGCTTGTGTGGAGGAAAGACATTCAATGAGCTGCAGGCATACTATCCTTGAGATGTGCCTGGACATGTCACCGTCAAGTTGAGGAACCTGATGGCCCAACCCAGAGGTCAGCAAACTACAGCCCATGGGCCAAATCCAGTACACCACTTGTTTTTGTAAGTGAAGTTTTATTGGCACACAACCATATCCACTCATTTACACATTGTCTATGACTGATTTGAAGCCACGACATCAGAGCTGAGTCATTGTGACAAAGACTATTTGGCCCTCAAGCTGAAAACATTTACTATAAGATCCTTTATAGAAAAAGTTTGCAGACTCCTGGTCCAATCAGTTAGCCTTGGAAGTGTATCTGAAGAACTTGGTGGTCACTTCCCTCCATTGTTGCTTTGGCATCCCCGTCCTAGACCAGCCACCTGGGCAAAGCTTCTTGTCCTTCCAGCAGACCCAGGTTGTAGGAACGGCCCTAGGAAACACCCCCAAGCAAGGTATCATAAGACCAGCCCCACAACCTCCCAACCTTGAGACTGAAAGATAGCTTGGAAACCTAAAGATCCTCCAGGATCCAACACTGCTTAACCACCAAGTCACTGTAGTACTGCCCATCCACCCCTAGAAGCAAGAGCGTGTCCAGTGCTCACCATGATGGTGTCAGGGACATGTTCTCACCTCAGCTCTCCCTGCGTGTCTTCCTGCTTCCATTCTTGCTATCTCCTGCCCAATCTCTGAGAGGGTTGGGTTGGTCTTGTGAGATGACATTTTCCTTTGAGTAGAGCTTTCTGACTAGACCAAGTCAGAGGCCACTGGCAAGCCCGCAGCTGGTCTGCCCCTAGGTTTAGGTGCTCTTCTGTGGTGACATCAGCTGGGGTCGTAGTGGGGGTGGTTACATAATACCAGCACGACAACTTATGTAGAAGGACTCCATTGTTAAGGGAGCAATGGTCATGCCTGTTCTGAGACTGCATCTGCTCTGTAGTCAGGTAGATTTCCTTTAGGTAGATTGAAACAATCCTCAGAGCTTCCATATTCATAGGTGGGAGTCCACAGGGCCTGGCTAGACAGTACCTGCCCCATAAACCCCAATGTCTGTCACCAGCTAAATGTCCACTCCAGTGACCATGTTTCTCAGCAGGACCTGAGGTAGAGGTGGCTGATCTGGAAAACATCTTTCTTCCGATTCGCTTGGGAGACTGTCTCTGCTCCCTCCCATACTTTTATCCTTAGTAGGGCACTGTTGTCCACAGTATTTCTAACTAAGTCCGCTTCTCCATGAACCTCACAAGTTATTTAGAGAGATCTGTCCTCCCCACTCCCCAAAATCTTCAGTGAAGCATGAAACATTCAGTCATTTGGTTCATTCAGACTTTCCAGATGTATGATGTTGGGCAAGAGATGCGTGCTGCTGACAGATGGCACTTTCTTACCTTGTACCCACGTGTTTGACATTGTGCAGATATAGGCATTTGAAAAAGGAGATTGATTTGTTTTCTTAATGAAAAAGTGATGAAATAACCCTAGAGAAACTTTTGACAAATCACACATAATCCCACTGTTTTAATATAACAACCATTTCTACCTTTGAATATTTCCTTCCTGGTTTGGTTCATCTCAGACACATATAAATACAATTGCAAACACAATGTTCCCACCATTTGGTAATCTGCTTCTTTCCTTCATTATTTCATCATATGTATTCTCCCTCTGTTTCCACATTATCTTTAAAATTATTGATCTTAATGATTTCATAATAGCCCTTTGGAGTGGATATACCATTTCCATAGTCCAGCAATTAAGATCATGGTCTTTGGGTTAGCCTGCCTCGTTCAAAACCTACCAGCTCTGTAACTTTGGGCAAGTTAGTAAATTAATCTCCCTGAGCCTCAGTTTCTATATCTATAAAATGGAATCAATGCTAATCACTCAGGGATGTTGTTAAAGGGAGATAATATTATGTATGTATCAGTCACCATAGGCTGTTATGTTGTAGTCACAAACAATCCCCAAGTCTCAGTTAAAAAACAAAAGTTTATTCCTTCCTCATGTTACATGTGTATCATGGGTTAATTGGTGGTGAGAAGGGGTTAGTGGTGCTGTGGTTCTGCTCACTGCAGTTACTTAGGGACTCAGGCTGACAAAGCAACCATGTGTCGCTTGTTTACAACTCTTTTGATGGAATTACATGGCCCCACTCATCAACAAAGGGGACCAGAAACACAATCTTACCTTGAGTCTTAGAAAGGGAGAACTTGAAACATTTGAAAATTTCCACAACATACGATTGTGGAATTATATGGTATTATACTTACTTCCACAACTTATCACTAAAATGGAACGATACATGTACAGTTCTTAGCACAGTGTCCCGGGAACATAGGGAACACTCAGTAAGGGTAGATGCTATCATTATTGTTATTTTTTTGTTATTGTGTTTTTTCAACTTTTTTTTTTGCAATTATAGATATTGCTTTGATGAACATCCTTATGCAGAAGTTTTTTGCTTCTATTGAACTGTTCCCTAAGAATTAATCCTCAAAAGCAGTAATAAGTGCCTGAGCTTTGGGATCAGGCAGAGGAGGATTCAAATTCTGACTGAAACTTACTAGATGAGGAACCAAGGCCAGAAGGTATGTGACATCAGTGAGGACTAAACCACTGTTTTATTTTTGTTGCATAATCTGATTTCGATTTCTTACCTTTAACATGCTATCTTCCATTTGTGGTGCTTAAAAATTTCTAATTTCTATTTTTAGGCACTAGCCGGAAGTAGTTCATTTTTTAGGTTTTGTATAGTATACCACACCCTCCACAACTACAGTTTAATTTCCATCTTGTGTTGCTAGTGTAGACAAACTAATCTTTGTGTCTGACTGGTGTGTGATCTTGGCCTTGCTGAATTCTCATTGGTTAAATACACTTGAGGTCTGTCAGCTGGCGATGTCAGTTACAAGAGCTGAGGCAGAGGATCAAGAACTGCTTTTGTTGAGACAGTAGTGGTGCACACATTTTACATGGCTTGCAGCATCATCGTTTGACCCAGACCTGGAGTCTAGACAGAGGCCCCCGGCTACAACTTGTGTAGTTTGCCTTACATTGGCTTTGCTTCTGACTTCGGACAAGGTACTTAACAAACATGTGCTCTCCTTTATTCCTTGGTAAATAGGCACAGCAGCATCTTGGCATCTAATAGATGCAGCATAAACTTGATTTCCCTTCTCTTGCACAGAGGCAAATAGTCTTTACAGCTTTTCTCAAGAACACTCACATTGGAAAGAGGATGTTTGTGGATTTGTCTACTAAATATTTAGATCACTGGTTCACAGCCCTCAACGTGTATCAGGATCACTTGGAGGAACTTAAAAACACTGACATCTGGATCTCACCCTGAGGGATTCTGATTTAATTGGGCTGGAGTGTGGCCTGGCCACTGGGAGTTTTAAAAGCTCCCCAGGTGATTCTAATATTCAGCAAAGTTTGAGAACTATTGACTAGACCAGTGGTTCTCAAACTAGAACGTGCTGCAGAATTCCCCGGAGGGCTTGTTAAAACTCACATTGCAGGGACCCACCTCCAGAGTTTCTGATTCAGTGTTTAGTTGACGTGGGGTGGAGCCTGGGAATTTGCATTTCTAACAAATTCCCAGGTGACGCTGATCCTGCTGGTCCCAGTCGGCACACTGAGAGCCATTGACGGTGATATCATTTGCTCTCTTTGCATTACCCTCTTGTGATGGGTTTTGAAAGGGGCAATTGGGGCAGGCTTTTCAGAGGCAGGAGAATGGACAGAATGTCCCCTCTGCATCTTCCCCAGATCTGAAAACTGTGGGGCTCTTTCCTGAGATGCTTGTCACTACAGCCAGCCTGGTCCACAGCCTTTTTCTTTTAGGAGCTAGCAGCTGGCTGAAGCGCTCAGCCTGGGCTTGGCTCCGCGAGCTTTTGCCACCAGCCCTCCCGTGGACTGGAGCCATCAGTCTCTCTCCTTCCATTACCTCCATTAGCACAGTTATTTGTGGCAATTCCTCTTCCTGGCTGTTCAGGATATAAAGTGTTGACTGTGAAGCCACACTTGATATCTGAAACTTCCAGGACAGAAAGGAGGGAGATGATGCCTCTGACCCAGGGGACCAGAGCAGCACGAGGCGGGGGTGGGGAAGATGATGTAGCAGCCCTGCGGTGGGGTTGGGGCAGGCAGAAGGGGAGCCCAGCCAGAGTCACTCTGGGCCAAAATATCCCCAAATGAACTGGCCTTAAGATACCTGAGCAATTTGAGGACAAAACAGGGATTTATGTCTCTATTATTATCCAGATAACTGTAATTATGAGGAGGTGGTGTGTGTGGGGCAGAGAGGTGGGGAGAAATGGTAGAGAAAGGATAGGGATAGAAATATAATAGTTTTGCATTTTCTCTGAGTGATCAGTGTGTACATTCTGTGGCATAGCTAGTGGGTAATTTAACCATCCTGAATTTAAAGAGGGAAGATGCTCAGTCCTGCAGACCTCCTGCTTTGGCAGACAAAAGCATCTCAGACTAAACAACAACAAAAGCAATAGTAATAGCTAACACACAGCACCGACTCTGTGCCAGGTGCTGTACTAAGAACCTTACGTACGTTACATACATAACCTTACGTACGTTAACTCATTGCATCCTCATATAAACTCTAGGAGGTAAGGACTGTTATTATTCCTGTTGTATAGATGAGCAAACTGAGGCACAGTGAGGTTAAGTGACTCGCTCAAGGTCACAAAGCTAATAAGGATTTGAACCCAGGGAACTTTGGTCCCAGAGTCCAGGTTCTTAGTCCTGGAGGGGCTGCTTGGAAGGGATTCTGGCACCAGTGCGGAGAGAGTGCTTTTGAAATCTGTGGTCAGGTTCTGTGGGCCGAGAGCAGGGATGCGGCTCCTTCCTGGCTCAACCATTATTAGATCACGTCTGTTGCCTGAATCTCACTCCCTTCTAGTGCTGTTTCTTTTCCTGAAGTTTGCTCATGCAAAGAGGTGCCTGGTATGCCTTGGGCAAGAGAGCAAATCTTTGGCCTGGGTAGGCAGAGGTGACTTCATCGGTGTCCCTTTCTGTGTTCCCTCTCTCCATGTTCTGCATACCTTCATCATGCCCAAAGCCCCCTGTCATCATGCCTCCCCAGACATGCCTCCATGACCCCTTTCCAAAGCAGCCTCTCCTTCCAGTCTTCCAGACACCCCATAATATCCTCAAATAAATCCAGCAGATGCATCACTAGAGGGAGAAAACAGTACATTCATTTTTTTCCCCAAACTTCCAACCAGCTCAAGCACAAACCCACTCTCCCTTCCATCCATCACGTTCACTTTTTCCTTCTTCCCTCCTCTGGTCATTACTCTTTTCTACTTGGAGGATATGGGAGGGGAAAAAATGGACCACGAGTTAGTCAAGCCATGTGCAGGTCTAACGTTTATTAATCACGAAACTGTTGACAAATCCCGCAGTACTATTAGTGGCTATGAGCAACGACTACGGCATCAGACAGACCTAGGTTCAAATCCTGGCTCTGCCATTTTTGGACCTGGAGCAAGTGACTAAATCTCTTCTCTTCGTATCTGGTACCTGTGGTCCCTGATCTGTCAAATGGGGACAATAATTCTGATCTTGTAGGGTTACTGGGAGGATTGAAGGACTACACTCCCATAAAGTGCTCAGTACAGCACCTGGCACAGAGAGCTAGCATTCAATTAACGGTAATTATGATAGCTGTTACTATGATTATTCCCCTCTCTGGCCTCAGTTTCCTTGGGGCTGGGCTGCTTGATTTCCCAGGGCCCTCCCAGCTCTCACATCCTCTGACTCATTGGCATCCTTCTTGTTTTGGGTTTTTTATTAGATTTCTACGACTGACTCATCCTTCTCCATCTCTCTCCCTTATCATCACCCTCCATGAAAAATGAACCTTCCTTTTCTTTGTACTCAGGCCGTTGCCCCATCATCTCTGCCCTGGGGGGTTGAATAATCCAAGCCATCGAGCCCCCTGCACACCACTGCCACTTGGAGTCAGATTCCCTTGGATTTATAAGGCACTGGAGGAGTAGGTAGTCGATATGAATAACCATTACATTGGGGAGGGCTTTTTCTTCTCCCTCTGACTGATGACAGCTAAATTACTGCTAAATATAGGTGCTGAATTTGCATGAATCTGCAGCTTGCCACAGCCAGGCTGGGGGTTTTATTGACAGCTGAGGCACTGGAGGCAGGCAGGCACCTGCTCCGATACACCTCTTCCAGAGGGAGTGAGGAGTCAGGCAAAGCGCGCCCCTCCCTCACCTCCTCTCCAGGCACACACTCTTCTCTCCAAGCCTCCAGGCCTGTTGGTTCCCAGGGAAGAGCCTTGGCTTTGGTGCGAATCCTAGATCTGCCATCTAGCTGCATGATCCTGAGCAAATTACTTCACCACTCCCCACCTCTCCCCCAACCTCAGTTTCCTCATTGATGCAACGGGTTAATAATAGCATAGACTAGATTATCGTTATCTTGCATAAGGAGAAGTTTGGAAATAGGCTGCCCCAAGTTTCTGTCTTGCTAGACCAGTACGTTTGCTCTTTTGTCCTGAAATTATTGTTCCAAAATCCCAAGATGGCAGCTCCAGGCATCAAATCATATCACAATCAAATTCAAGGCAGAAAGAAGGGGGCAGCCTTCCTTGTCACCTCCCTTTTTCTCAAGGAGCATAATCTTGCATGGAATCACCCAGGAGACTTCCCCATTAGAGCTCAAGGCAACAACAACAATAATAATAATGACAACAGTAGTAACATTTACGGAGTACTTACTACATGACAGCAGCTTTCTAAATACTTACATGAGTTAACTTACTCAATACTCAGAACAATCCCAGGAAATAGATGCTATTTCTCAGGGGCAGAGAGGTTAAAAAATCTTGCCCAAAGCTATGCAGCAAGTAATTGTCAGGCTGAGATGTGAACCCAGGGAGCTGGTCTGTAGAGCTCAGGCTCTATAACTGGAGTTTGAATGAAGATCATGTTCACTTGTTCAGCCTGAGACCCTGAGTGGTGAAAGCTGAGACCCTGGCGCTGGAGAAGGGATCTACCTTCCCGAGTGCATTAGACTACCTAATACAGACGCCAAAGTGGAGTTCTACAAACTAAGTAAGGAGGAGGAGTAGCTTGGAGTAGAAACCAGAGGGGTCTGCCCCACTACCTCACAGGGTTGATAGAGAATTAAAAGACAGAACGCCTCTGTCTTTGTCTGCTCGGGCTGCCATAACAATATACCATAGACTGGGTGGCTTAAGCAACAGACATTTATTTCTTACAGTTCTGGAGGCTGGAAAGTCCAAGGTCAAGGTGCCAGAAGGTAGGTCACTCTGAGGTCTCTTCTCTTGGCTTGTAGGTGGCCACCATCTCATTGTGTGCTCATATGACCTCCTCTTTATGTGTGCATGTGGGGAGAGAGAGAGAGAGCTCTGGAATCTCTTCTTATAAGGGCACTAATCCCATCATGAAGGTCCCACCCTTATGACCTCATCTAACCTTAACGACCTTCCAAAGTCTCATCTCTAAATACCACTACATTGGGATTTAGGTCTTCAACATATGAATTTAGGAGGGGACACTATTCAGTCCACAGCAGCATCTTAACAGTTTTTTCAAACTAGGAGTCCAGTAAACAAGAGTTCCCCTCTCCTCCTCCTTCAATTATTGGTTCAATTAGTTACCTTGAACATGTAGTATGAGACTAACCTTAAGACACTACCATCTAGCTGGAGAGAGAAGACAAGAAACAGTTAAGTCACAACTCACAGTGGCGTTTGTTTAAGGGCCAAATGCCTGGGCTTGTTCAGAGATGTGCCAGATGGAGCAGAGGGTCCAGCTTCTCCTGTCAATCACGGGGGCCAATCTGCTGAACTTCCAGATCTATCCTGGGCTGAGATGCAACAGAGCAGACCCCAGTTAACTTAGAGACAGATTTTTGGACATCCTGGGCTAGACCATTTGAGGATAGAAAATCTCAGCTGGCAGAACCAGTTTTGGAGAAAGATGATTTTCTGTGGCTGGGGAAAACTGGACTAAATGTGGATGAGATTCAAGATTAATGCCTGTGACATCATCAGAAGATATTTAGGGAGGAATCATAGTGGGGGAGACAAAGTGGATGGCATCAGGTCCAACCAGGCTGCCTCCAGTGTCTCAGCTGGCAGAGCTGTGGGTGAGCTGATACTCAAGTGAGGATTAGGCAGAGCAATAGCGCTGTTGTGAAGTTTGGAAAAAGTATTACAAAAGGAGGAGCACTGGCATTAAGGATCAGTGGCATGGAGGTGCCTGTGCCATGTGGAGGAAGCCAGAGTGGGGGTGGAAATGTGAGTGTGCCAGCCACCTGGAGCTAATGCTGCCATCTGAGGGAGAAAGCCAGAGAGATGACCAACCAGAAACTGAGACCAGATCCTCACCAAGAGGGTGTGTAGTCGTTGTGATTATTGAAATGTCAAAGTATGAGATGCCGTGAAACAAGACACCCTTGTGGCATCACTGGAGGAGCCAGGTCAGGACAAGTGACAAGGGGGCAGGGTGGCCCAGCGATGCAGCTTCCAGACTGACTGGGTGTGAATCCCAGCTCTACTATTACTAATTTGTGGTCTTGGACAGTTACTGAAACCCTCTGAATCTCAGCTTTTTTTTTTTTTTTTCACTTGGCTAATAAAGACGATGGTTGTTGAGGATTTTAGGAGACATGTATGCAAAGTGGCGAGAAGTGTCTGGCATATAGCAGGAGAGAGATCGTGGGCTCTGTCTTTTAAAGTTAATGGAGAGGTGGATAGAGACAGGTGCTTCTGTCCTATGGGCCTTCCTGCCAATGAGAACAGCTACCCCAGGCTTTCATGATGAAAGACGGGTGTTGGGAACAACGTTACCCTGGGAGATGCTCTTTGAATCCTTTCTTGATGGAAGATGAATCAACGGTCAGCTTCATCTCAGAGGCAGGTCCTCTAATCCCAACTTTTCATCTAGTTTTCTGCTGTCTCCAAGGCCTCTTCAGGGGAGGTCCCAGCTCCTTTGTTCTCCAGGATTGACCCTAAGAGAGTTGCTTTGAGGCCCTAGCCCCATTCCCCCCATGACCTGGATTGACCCTGGGGCTTGGATTCTAGTGGCATTTCTGAGGGTTCTTAGCAGTGCTCACTCATTCAGGTTCCACCCCTCTGGGCATCCCTGGTCTGTGGTCAGCCCTACCTTCCCACAGAGCCCCATAGCAAGAGATTTTGTCCTGGAAACAGTGGGTTAGAAATAGTTTTCACTGCTCTTTGCAGAGCGAAAGCAGAGAAATCCCTGTGGGAGATTGGGGTAGCTGCTGGCTCCTCATTGACCAGATCCCCAGGATTTTTCTACCCCTCCCTCCATCTATTCCTTCAAGGGATTGATGAGGGACTGAAGGTGTCCTTCTTTCTGCCTGGGTCTTCAATCTCCCCTCACCCAGGATGAGCCTAGTTTGGTTTTCCTCCCGGAATTCTGTGAAAGACTTGGCTCTGAGTCTCACTCTCTCCTGGTTCCCTCCCTGCACTTCAGAAACATCTTTCCCTGCTCATCCTGCCAGAAGCATTCATTCCTCTTGGACCCTAAACTGATGGAATAGGTCTGCCCATGCCCTCTTAGAGCTTGGATTCTGTCACCATGGCTGGCTTCCCTTGACGCTAGCTCAGTCCGCAGTTGCCCTGCATCCCTGCTAGCTCCTTATCCTTGTCCCTGGATGTGTCTGCTATCTTCCCAGCATGGCTGGCAGCCAGCCAGTCCCTGCTCAGCTGTGTGGGCATGGGAGCTAATGGGTTGGAAGCATGGACTCTAGGACACCTTCTCTCATTCTCCTGTGGACTTCAAATTTGGATATAGAATATTATGTAGGTGTGCATGTCCAAAGCTTTCTTCAAGTGATGCCTGACTCACCAAAAGTTTCCAACTCAGTGAATGAAAATCCCTTTAATATCCCTGATACCACAAACACCTTTGTGGTCAGAGGTAGGACTGTGTCTTGTTCATCTTTGTATCAATTTTTCCTAGCCTACTGATACATAGTAGGTGCTTATTAAATATTCATTGGGTGAATATATGATCAACAAATGAACGGACTAAGATGTGGTGCATACTGAATCCATTGGAGGAAAAAGGAACTCCCTCTCCAAGACCCCTGTAGATGACCATGCATCTCCACACAGACAATTTCATGATGGGGAGCTCCCTTTTTCATAAGATAACTCATTACACTGCTTTTTCTGTACAGAGCTGAGTTCCGTACTTCTTCAACTTCTTTATTCTTTTTTTTTTTTGTGTGAGGAAGATCAGCCCTGAGCTAACATCCATGCTAATCCTCCTCTTTTTGCTGAGCAAGACCGGTTCTGAGCTAACATCTATTGCCAATCCTCCTCTTTTTTTCCCCCAAAACCCCAGTAGATAGTTCCATGTCATAGTTGCACATCCTGCTAGTTGCTGTACGTGGGATGCGGCCTCAGCATGGCTGGAGAAACGGTGCATCGGTGCGCGCCCAGGATCCGAACCCCGGCTGCCAGTAGTGGAGCGCGCGCACTTAACTGCCAAGCCACCGGGGCCGGCCCCTGTACTTCTTCAACTTCTATTCTCAGCTCAAGCTTTGGCCTGAGAGGCTGCCCGGGATTCATTCCACCTCTTGGGCCCTTTGAGGGACTCACATCAGCGGTGCAGACATCACCTTCTCAACATCTAATGACGTCATTATCTGATGCTAATGATGTTTGCTGTACCCAGCCAGGCCCCTACTGAGACAAGTAGAAGTGTAGTCCCCACCCTCTGGGAGATATCACCCTCAGATGGATCAACTCATGACAAGTCTCTTTTTCCAGAATGGACTGTAATTCTCCTGACCCAACAAAGAATGTCAGAACAAAAGAGAGCTTTAGGGCTCGTGTCAACTGATCAACTTAATTCACAGACGAGAAAACTGATGTCCCAAGAGGGAAAATGATGCTCTGCAGGTCACGCATCTGGAACCAGAACCCAGTTCCCCTGGCCGCCAACCCTGTACTCCTCTTTCTGTGCCCTGCAGCCTCCTTCCTGCAGCTCTCAGTGCAACACATGGGGATGACCGGAGTCCTGCACCTCTGACCAGTTCCAAATATATGTTCCCATTGGACTGTCTGATCTTCCAGCATCTTCCAGGGTCTGGGCTCCTTCTTGCTTTGCTGAAGCATAGGAGGTCCTGGGGGTCAACACTTAACCCTCTGGGCTGCCAACTTCAGACCCAGTTTAGAGCAGTGTTTAAGACATGACCTCTGGAGCCAGACTCTCTGGGGTTCAGTCTTGGTTCTGTGTGATCTTGGGCAAATTACTTAACCTGTCTGTCCCTCAGCTTCATCATCTATAAAATGGGATGAAATAGTGTCTCATTCACAGGGCTATTTGCAGCTTAAATGACGATGAAGTGTTTAACTCAGTGCCGGATACATGCTAGCTGTCCTGAGTGCTGACTCCCGTCCTGATTCCCTGCACTCACTTGAGCCAGCTCTCCTACCCCAAGGACTGCCCTTACAGCGACCTCAGCCAGATAACCTTCTCTGCCACAAGGAAGAGTCCCCAGCGCACCTGAAGGGGAGCTCTGCAGGATTTCCTATCTCTGAAGAAACCTGGTGTCCTATGATGCTTCTCACAAACCCCTCAGAGGAGGCTTCTTTGCTGGGTAATGTAGCACAGTGGTTAGGGTCAAACTGGGCTCTGGGCCCAACTGCTTGGATTCACATTTCAGCCTCACTGCTTTCTAGATGTCAGACCTGGGCAAGTTATTTGACTCTCTTTGACTCAGTTTCCTCATCAACACAGGGTGATGATAACACCTGCCTCCGAGCACTATGTGAGAATTAAATAAGATAACGCGCGTGAAGGACCATGTCTGAAGTTCAGTGTACCACTGTTAATAGTGATATTAGATAATATTTATTGAGCACTTACTGTGTGTCAAGGCATCATTCTAAGTGCTTTAAATATATTAATTCATTTATTCTCCACAGCAATCCTATGAAATAGATACGATTTTTATCCTCTTTTGCCAGTGGAAAAAACTAACGCATGGAGAAGTTAACAACTTGCTTGTGACTGAGATTTGCAGCCAGGTGCTCTGGCTTCAGTGCTCAGATACTTAGTTACCACTGGACAGCAGAGGGTATCACACAGGACAGCAGTGGCTGCGGAGGTTTCCAAATGGTGTCATAATTTGTGATGTATCTCAAGTAGGCGTGAGACCGCCTGGATCCATCTTCCTCTAGAAAGCCTGGGCCAGCACTGGGGATACAGATTAGCATGAGGAAAGAGTGGGAGAGCAGGTGATTCCCAGCAGAGGTTGACTGCTAAATTTACCGCATACTAACCACTGACCATGTGCCCAGGTTGGCAGCCCAGGGGCAAAACAGCTGCTGATGCCACCTCCTAGGGAGCACCTGGCAAGACCCGCCATCATGACTTGGAGTGGTTTAATTATAACTGTGGCTTAAACTATTTTTGCGGGGAGGGGTAGCCAGCGCAGAGCCAAGACAGGAGAAAGATTGGGTCTTGGGTACTATGGCATAGCCTGGGCTCTCGTGGTCTAGCCCCTGACCCATATGACACGTCTGGGTTTCCCTGATCCACCCTGAGACTAAGTAGGCACATCTTTGCCTCCAATCTGTCAGCGGTCACAACCAATCTCAGATCTTCTGGCCTCTCCTGAAATGAAGTCAATCTATCTTTCCAGCCCTCAGCTTTCTGGGAGCTTGGCCAACCAAGATCTATATCCTGGCTGCTAACCTCACTCTGAGCAGCTCAGAAAACTGCCAGACCACCCTGCATGCATCTAAGCAAGACCTGCAGCAAGGAAGCAGGTCCTGTCCTTTGCTATTACGACCAATCCTACCAGATTTCCATCATGCCCAGCACACAGTAGGTGTCAAGGTTACCACATGCCCGGCCACAGTAGGTGTCAAGGTTACCACCATGCCCAAAACACAGTAGGTGTTAAGGTTGTTACTGTGCCCAGCACACAGTAGGTGTCAATAAATTTGTTACTGCTGTAGTAGGGTAGAGCTATCCTGAAGAAGATGCTGAACAGAAGGTGTAATGGGCAGGAAGGAAAAAACCTGCTCTGAAACAGTAGTGGTTCCTGATGAGGTGGTGGGAGTCGGGCTGGAGCTCCCTCCCGGTCAGTCAGTCCCAATGATCACGTCTCCAACAGACAGCGCTCACAGCCCTCTGCACACTCGACCCTGTGGTCCACGCGTGGAGTAGTCAATGCTCGGGGGCCCTGCTCAGGTTCCTGGGCAGCAAGTGCTCAGGATTGAAGTGTTCTGAACTCCAGGCTAGCAGCGCTCTGTGCTCCAGACAGACGGCCGTCAGCAGTCCAGGTAGAGCATGCAGGACTCTAGGAGGCAGCAAGGAGGACCGTGGGCGTCTGTCTGAGCTGATGACTGCAGGGAGTACCACCTGGCTTTCCTGAGAGCAGAGCCCAGCACTCCAGGAAGCAGTGCCTGGTACTCTAGGTGTACTCGTAAAGACTCCAGGAGGCAGCATTCCCACAGGAGGTACGACTCAGGACTCCAGGAGATGGTGCTGGGCATCCCATGCAGACCATACTCCACACATTGGTCACGGAGACACATATCCGGGAATGAGTTTCTGCCTCCAGACTGTGAGTCAGGGGTCGGGCCAGAACAGAGCAGCCCCACACCATCCTTGCTGGGGCCTGGTTGGTCAAGCAGATTTTGGATGATGAACCTAAACAAGAGCCCAATTCTATGCTCTGGACTGCTGGGTTGGGAGAAGGGCCACACCTGAAGATTCTCACTTTTCAGGAAATTGATCTTCCTTCCTTTAGAGTTGGGATGGGTTGGCCTGCAGTGGGAGAGAGTGATGCTTTTTACTGTATACTTTTCGTAGTGACAGTTTTTCTTCTAGAAATACTCTATGCATATAAAATCCTTTTTTTTTTTGCATCAATGATGGAACACTCAGTACCTTGCATTTTAAAAAATTAGTATATCTTGGATGTGTCTGTATCAGCTTCTCACTCTTTTTCATGGCTGCCTAATTTTCCATTGCATGATGTCCTATAATTTACCTAACTAGTTCTCTATGGATTGAAATTTAAATCATTTCCTGCCTTTTGCTATTACTACCAATCCTATCATCATACATGTCTTTAGCACATGTGTGAGCATATCCGAAAGATAAGTTTTTAAAAGAGAGATTGCTGGATTAAAATGTATGTGTTGTTTTAATATATCTTTAAGGAGAGGGGTACAAGATTCCACGGAAGGAACAGTAGAAATATTCAAAGAAAACATGCTGGTTGTTTTGGTATAGCATACAGAAAAGTTAACGGTAACTCGAGGATATATGCACTGCATTGGGAAGCCACCCAGATGGTGATGAGGAAGCTAGCCTGGGGCATAGCTCTCACTGTCACTGTCTCCCAAGATGTGCTTCTCAAAGATACTCCACCATGCCAGACTTCTGGGCCGCATCTTGTGGAAGTTAGTTCTATGGTGGAGAAGTTGTTTCCATGGTCACTCCATTCTTTGATGGATTATATCTACTCCTCAGGTAATGAGTCTCAGAGAATTCAGTTCACAAAATGGAGGTCATTTGGGTCAGCGGTCAGTTTGTGCAATTTCTGTAATGACAAATTCACACTTGTTCAGTGTAATGCACACTTTGCTTCATTCAATCCCCTTCCCATTTGCCATGGGCTGCTTTCTTGGTGTTCTGAAAGAAGATCGGCCACCTCGTAGGTTCTGCAGTGCCTTTGGTTTCTCGGCATGTTCCCTCTTTTAAAGGGATTTGAGAAGAAAGCATTTGGCAGAGGTCTCCAAAGCCACCTCATCCCAGTCAGAGTGGTAAGACATGGGTGGTAGATGCAGGAAGCCCAGAACTCCATGCTGGTCTGGGGTTGGGGAAGTCTCCAGCCCTGGTGGTAGTTCAAGGGGCATGTGGGATCCAGGCAGGTGGCTGAGGAGAGGTGGCCGTAAGGCCCCTGAGGAGCTGGCAAGGGTTCAGCCCATGCACTGCTGAAGCAGGAATCAGCATCCTCTGAGCATCTGACCCCCTCTTTTCACTTTGATAGATGTCGCCAAATCCCCCAGCAAAGAGCTTTCACCAGTTGATGTTTCCACCAACAGGCATGAGAGTGCCCATTTCCCTACCACATGCTACCACTGTGTCATAAAATTTCTGAATTTTGCCCATCTGATAGGTGAAAAATATTTTCTCATTTTAAATGAGGATTTTAATTATGAAAAGTGGTTTAAATATCTTTAAAATGTATTATTAGCCATCTGCAAGTCTTTTTTTCTGAGTTGTCTGTCTGTGTTTTGTTTTGGTTTGTTTTTCCCATTTTTTTTTTCTGTTGGGTTATTTGTCATTTTCTCATCGATCTAGAAGAGCTTTTGATATATTAAGTAAACCAGGACTGGGTTTGTCATATGAGTTGCAGACATTTTTTCCCGGTTTGTTGGTTGACTTCTGAGTTTGCTTATGGTACTTTTTGAAGTTCTGAAAATTTAATTTTTCTATTCAAACGAGTCAATTCTTTACTTTTTCAGTTTAGAGTTTGTGCTTGCTTACAAAGGCTGTCTCCACTCCACAGTCATAAAAAAGTCTTCCGTGTTCCTTTCTAGTGTTTTTATGGGCTTATTTTTTATGTTGAAATCCTCGTCCCATCTGGAATTTGCTTTGATGTGAGAAGTGAAGACAAGATTCAGTTTTACTTTTTTCCAGATGGCAATTTGATTGTCTTAACACCTGTTGTTGAGGAATCCTTTTTGCCTGATTTGAAATACCATATTCATCATATACCAAATTCCTGTGTTCTTGGATTTCTATCTGGATTCTATTTTCCTTTACTTAACTGGCTTGTCTTAGTACCAAGCGGTTTTAAGTATTACAGAGTTTTATTATGTTTTAATATCTGGCAAGGCTTGGCATTTTTGTTTACTCTTTCAGAATATTTTTGGAATTTGTTTTTCCACGTAGACTTTAAATCAGCTCGTCTGTTCCCCTTCACCCCCAAATCCCATAGGTGTGTTCATTGGGATTACATTGCCTCTCGAGCATCTCTCTTTCCCAAGGAGAAAGCAGATTCTCCTTGGGCTGAGAAACCCTTTGGATGAAGAGGTCTGTACTCATGCTTGCCTCAGGGGAAAACAGTGTCATCAGTCCAACTTGTTGGCAGAGACCCCCCACCTTTCCCCAAATCTGATGTTCTCAGGTTCTATAAGGGGAAGGGTTTAGTGATTATATATGTTTGGAAAACTTTGGGTTAGATAAGGTTAAACAATTTTTTTCTTGATCAGCCATTTGGCAGATATTAATGGGCACCTGCCATGTACCAAGTGTTGGGCCCAGAACTAGGAATTCCATGGGAAGGGAATTGAACACAATCCTGCCTCTTATGGAGCTGATGGTCTAGTTGGGGAGAGAGACATTAGACAAAAATAAACTCCAAATACGCGTTTACTCGAGCTTGTGATTCTAAGTGCAAAGGAGGGAAGCCCAGGGAAGGTACTATGAGAAGGAACGGCTGGGGTAAGAAGCTCTAGCATGTGGGCAGATCTTGCTGAGGAAGTGCAGTTTAAGCAGGTTTCTTAGAGCTTTACTACGCACACTAGCAGAGAGAACCTTTGAAGCAGAGTGTCTCCCAGCTTTTTGACTATGTAACGCTATTCAGGTGGCCTTTCTGGATACATTTCTGCGGGTGCTCTTTGGAAAGTGCTAACCTTTTGCTACTCCAAGATCTGTAACCCACACCTGTCTCATCTGAGCCGGTGTTGTTAGAAAGGTCACTCACACTTGCTGAGCCTTGTTTTTCTCACCTATAAAATGATGTAATAGAGCTGCCGTGTAAATTACAACAAACTTAGTGGCTTAAAACAACAAATATTTATTCTCCCATAGTTCTGGAGGCCAGAAGCAGGAAATCAAGGTGTCAGCAGGGCTGCACTCCCCCTGAAGCCTCCAGGGGAGGATCCGCCCTTGCCTCTTCCAGCTTCTGGTGACTCCAGACGTTCCTTGGCTTCTGACAGCATCACTCCAGTCTCTGCCTCTGTCTTCATATGGCTTTCTCCACTATGTTGGTGTCTTCTCTCCTACCTCTTACTAGGACACTTGGCACAGATTTAGGGCCTACCTGATAATCCAGGTTGATCCCATCTCAAGATCCGTAACTTAATTACATCTGCAAAGACCCTTTTTCCAACTAACACCACAATGACAGGTTCCGGGACATCTCTTTGGGGGGACCACAATTCAACCCACTACAGATGGGAAACATAGAACTTGTTTCAGAGAATTGTATGTGACAAGGTATATGAAGCTGCCTGCCTCAGAGTGGGGTGGGTGCTAAAAGCTAGTTTTCTCCCCACTTCTCCCTCTCCAGGTGGCTCTATCCTCAGGAGGGTTTAGCACTACTAATTCACAAGGAGATGGGAGGGGCCGAGGGGTTTCTTCTCCCACTCCACCTCCACTGGAGGGAATTTCCTTTTAATTGAGGAGTCAGTGGAAGGAAATTACTCCTCCTCTTTTGCTCAGGGTTTCCCCCTTCTGAGTTCTGGGCTTCTGAAGAAGTCATTTATTATCTTTCCTCCCAGAGGAAGGCCAGCTGTCCTCTGCAGTCCTGGTCGTCTCCAACCTAGACCTCTCCTTATTAAGACATCTCTCCTTATCAAGTCATCTCTCCTTATCAAGTCATCAGCACAGATGTTTCTGGGAACCGAGGGTGGGGGAGCTGGCAAACCCTGCCTGAGCCATTTCCCAATCCTCTGACAGCTCCCCGGGGACTCCCATCTTCAAAGAGCGCTTCTACGCTCTCCTCATCATCTCCTGGGTTTTCACTTGAAAACAAAGACAACCCCTCTGACCTCTTCCCTTTTCTGACTTGCCTTGTTGAGATGTGCTTGTCAAGCTGATGTTGAGGGGCGGAAGCTAAATACTGTTAAGGAAGGAAGAAACAAGCAGCCAGGAAACAGCTTAAAGGTTCCCATGCCTCTGGGGTGTATTAGTGGCCTTGCCCAGCATACTAATTCTTCCAAGGATGCTGACTTCTCCAAGCTCCCTGCTTCCACAAAGGCAGTCCCTGTGTTTCTTGGTCCCTGGGTCCCTGGGTCCCTCTGCCCCTGGGCTCTTCTGCATCTCTGTATCTCATCTCCATGCCCTTCCTCCTACTGCTCCCTTATCCGCCTCATAATGACAAATCGATGGTAATTGCTTAAGTGCAGCTGTTCAATCCTCGGACTGTTGAGAGAGAACTTAATGTCCAAGGAAGTCCCCAAGGAACTGCACGCTGCTTGAATTATGTAAAGGTGAGTGGAGAAGGGTGAATTTCATATGCAGAAATTCTTTTTGGCATTAAAGTTTCATGGGAAAAACTGAACCCTTGGACTCATATTTCTGGCCAAAGCTTATGTTCTTTCATTCAGCATACATTTATTGGATTCTTATGCTGTACAAGGCCACAGTCTAGGTGCTATAGAAGAAAAAGAGCTTAATTAATCAGTCTCAGATCTTTCCTGTAGGCTCCCTCACCACCACATGCATACACTTTGGAACCAACAAGCTAGTCCGAGATAAAACTGTACCCAGATGGGCGTCATATCATCCATTCATACATCGATCCACGCATCCATCCATCCATCCATTTTTTCACCCAGCAAGTATTTACTGAGTGCCTGCTGTGAGCCAGGTTCTGAGATAGGCACTGGAAGGCCTGGGCTAGGTGCAGGGTGAGACCTCTGTTGGAAGGCAGAAGTGATGATGAAGGCTTTTTAGGATGGTCCATAAAGGAGATGCTTTTTAAGCAGGATCTTGAAGAGCAAGCACAATTTGGGCAGAATGCTTATGTGCATGCATGTAAATACAAGCAAGGTCACGCTTCCCATCCCTTTTGTTTTCTCCCCAGAATTTATGTGCATTCCCAAGGTTTATGTTCATTCCCAAGGGCAATTCCAGCTCCCTCAGGAAGCTCAGCCCCACAAACTTTTCCTTCCTGGGGCTATCCATTCTCTCTGCTTCACATTGACCCCAACACGGTATCAACTTCTTGTTCTTGATTTCCACAAGAGTCACCAACACAAAGCATTTGTGTGTGGGTAGCAGTGGGTCCCTCAGACCTTTCTAGCCCGTCCAATCCGCAAGCCAAGTTGCAAATCCAGGGAGGTAGTCTCTGTTAAACAGTGCTGTCACACCCTCATCCCCACGTGGATCTCAGCAAGAAGGGAGCAGTATGCTGATTCATCTCTCTATTGATAGAAATGTAAGCCCCACGAGGGTGAGGTATTTGCCCATCTTGCTCACTGCTAATGTTCCCAGGACGTAGATTAGGGCCTAGAACAGTGCCTGGCACATGGTACAGACTCAAGATATATTTGTTGAATGAATTACGCCACATCCCAATTCTCTTAAAACATTTAAACTAGAAACAAAGGGGGGAATAATTATAGCAGCAGCGAAAAAAAATCTCTCCAGCACTATCCCACTACGTTTAGAATAAAACCCAAAGTTCTCCACGTGACCTAAATGCTCGCTTTGATGCACGCTGCTCCAGCCACACTGGCCCTCTCACGGCTCTGTTGACCATGCCAAGCACATTGCTGCTCCAGAACCTGTTGCAGAGGCTGTTCCTCTGCCCAAATTGCTTCTCCACCACCATCCCACAAGGCTCACTCCTTCACCTCCTTCAGGTCTCTGCTCAAATGTCATCTCCTGCTTTATTTTCCTCACCATGTGTGTTACTGCCTGCCATTATCTTAAACAATACTTATGGATTGTCTCTTCCCTTTGAGAATGGTTGTTCCAGAAGGGTGGGGGCTTGGTCTGTTTTATTCACTACCATATTCTCTTGTGCCTGGAACCATGTCTGGCACACAGGGGACATCCCATAAATATTTGCTGTTGAGTGAATGAACGGAAATGAATGAACATGGACCTTACCACAAAGCTAGTGATGGGAGTGGGACTCAGTAGAGGCCTGGAAGAGGAGTCAAAGAGGGCATCATCAGAACGAGCAGGAGACAAAGTATAGATAAGGAGCTTGGCAACTAGATCAAGCCCTATAGAGGCAGATCAATTAGACCACGAGCAGTTGTCAAGGATGGCGGGAAGGTATATAAAGCCTCTGCTGGTCCATGTGGTGCACTTGTGTAGATGAGAGAAATGATGCCCCTTCCTCTCGATGGATGTAGCCTTGTGCAGGGATTTCAGCTGATACCCACCCCCCCATGGGTGGGTGCTTTTGTGCAGGACATATCTTGCCTAACCCTACTTGACAGTCTTAGGGTGTTGGCCAGTCAAAGTCTTGTTAGGGACAAATTTGAGTGCCCACCACGGCATTTCTCTGTTCCTGGGTTTGGGGAAAAAAATAACCATCACCCTGAGTTTCAGTTTGGTGAAGAGACTTGCCTGAAGTCAAGTGGCAACCAAAAGGTGGAACTGAGACCTGAGTTCCTTCCAATCGGATGACAAGGTGGGCGGGTTTGCATTATCCTCTTGCTACTCAAAGTGTGGCCTAAGGACCAGCTGTATTGACATCACCTGGGAGTTTTAAAAAATGCAGAATTTCTGGCTTTGCCCCAGACATATGGACTCAGAATCTGCATTTTGACAAGATCCCCAGGGGATTTTTGTACACATTAAAGTTTGGGAAATACTACACTTTCCTGCTCCTGGATTTCCTGTTTTTCCCCCTATTACTTTTCTACTCAGCTTGAGGCTGGGTTAGCTCTACTTTGTCCATCTGGCCTGTCACCAAATTTTGTCCACAGGGCAGCCAGCTTGCAGTTCTAGGAAGGGGACTGGGCATTTAGTTGTGTTTCAATGGCTGTGTGATGTTGGACAAGTCTTTCATCCCCAAGAGCATTGGCTTCCTAATCCAGAAAAAAAAAAAAAAGAAATAATGACCCAGCACTTTTGTAGGGCTCAATTGACATGATGGATGCGAAAGTGCCTTGTCAATTGTAAAATTCTATCCAAACGCAAAGGATTATTACTCCCACATAGTGCAATAGGAAGGCCTCTGACAGAGACCACTTACCTCTAGAATGCTACTTCAACAAATTAGAGGGAGGGAGAAAATGAATGGTCTGAGGTCAGTAGACTCCAATTAACAGACTGGAATAGACACAGGAATCCACAGATTTATTTAGCTTACATGGGTAACTTGCCGTCATCTGGGGGTGTCACACAGGGCTTTGATCATGGGGTTAGCTCCAGTCTGGGGAGATTTTGAAGGGGAAAAGTGGGTAAAAGTTAGGTGGGACATTTCCCAGAGTGGGAGGCTTGTAGGGGTGCCACGCGTGGTGAGTTAGTGGATGGGGAGGAAGGTGCTGCAGATAAGCTGCCTGCCCCCCAGCACGGCTGGGGGCGCCTTATCACTTCCCTGCCTGGTTGCTGCTTGGCTGTCACACTTTTCATTCTGTGTCCAGATGTTCTGTGCCACACAGAAGTGGTCAGTAGCCCTGAGGTCACTTGGTTGGGGAATGACATTTGTTAGGAAAAAGTGGCTCAGACCACAGGCTTGTTCTTGGGAATTCAGCAGAGATCTTTGAGGGAGATGACTGGCTGGGTTCTGCTGACATCCCTGCCCACCTCTCTCAAAAGGCTGGACAGAAGTAAGTGTCCAGTAAATTCTCAAAGAATGAAGAAGTGAATGAACGAATGAATGAATGAGTGAGTGGAAACCTTTGCTTTTAGCAAGCTTTCTCAGTCTCATAAAGACCTATGCTATCCATCCTGTTTTAAATTTAAGCTCACCCCTCTCTTCTGCCCTCCATCCCCCTTATTCTGCTCTCTTCCCTGCCTTTTTTTTTGGTCTGTAGCATTTATTCTCTCTTAACATACTATATAATTTACTTATTTTTTCTTTACTATCTGTTCCCACTCCCCAGAATGGAAATCCACTAGAGCATGGATCTTTTTCTCTTTTAATCCACTGATACATCCCTAAAACAGTGCTTGGCTCATAGTGGATGCTCAACAAATATTTGTTGAATCAAATTGAATTAGAGAGAGTGGTAATATCACATTTAAGTTCTTGTCTGGTTCTGCCACCAAATTATTTTGTGACCAGGGTGCACACCTTCGCCTTTCTGTGCCTCAGTTTCCCCATCTGCACAGTAAAGAGGTTGGATCTATTTCTAAGGGCAATTTCAGCTCTAATTCTGTGGCTCTGCCTCGGTGCCTGCTGCCTTTCAGGATGGCTTTGGAAGATTATTTGCATGAAGTGGTGAAGAGAGCCCTATGAAGGAAATGAACAAACTCGGGTGGGAGTTCTCACTCTGACACTTCTTAAGTCCTGAGACTTTGGGTGAGACATTGACTTCTATTCCATATATGATGCTCCTAGCACAGTTCCTGGCATGTCTTAGGAATTGACTAAATGTTAGCATCTCCCTCCTTCTCTCCATCTGGGCCTGGATGCCTTGTTGCCAAATGAGCCTCAGCTCACACAATCAAGTAGCAGTGGGCTGAAAGGACTTTGCAAACTGTAAAGTGCACCTCAAATGCAAAGGGTTATTATAGTTACACACATACCCAATCCCTGGCCTCCCTGGTCACAGATGAGATTGAGACCACAGTCTATTTATACCAAAACCATCTCATGATTCACTGGCCTCACCGCTCGTCAGAAATGTTGCACCTGACGAGACCAAATTCACATTGGGTTTATCAAAGTCTAATTAAAACTTGATCATCGTGTCTAACATGTTGCCTTATTATTTTGGCTTAATTAGGGTGATGAGAGGAGGCTGAAAGCAGCAATTCCAGCAGTGCTGCAATGCAACATCTGGAGAGGAATAGGGCTTAGCCAGATGAGCAATTAAGTCGAGCTATACACAAAGCGAGGATCTTTGCATCTGACAGCTGTCTGGCCAGCCTCTCCTCAATTCAGAGTCTGTGAAAGCCAAACCAATGTGCTCTCTTCTCCACCTTCTGAAATGTCGGGAATTGGTCAGACACTTCAGAGAACATGGCGGCAAAGCCACCACTGTGGGCAAGTCCTGCTGTCATGGGTTTCAGTCACTGGGGGAAGGGAAGAGGGAGCATCTGGCAGCAAGAGGAAACTAATTCTCCATTTGGTCTTGGATTTGGTCAGCTGTGGTCATGACGCTGATGTAAATCACGTGGGGTAAACTCAGTCCTCTTTGAAATGTCATCCCTCATCTCTTCAGTTACGAATAACCTGAAATTGGGCACTTCTGCCTCTGCTCCCAGGAGCAGGCAGGATGCATGGGGTAAAATGTTCAAACAACCTTCAAAACTCTCACCAGTATCAAAGCTGCAAACTGCTCCATTAGGCTTATTGTAATGCAGTAGTCCCCCCTTATCCATGGTTTCGCTTTCCGCAGTTTCCAATTACCTGCGTCAACCACAGTCCGAAAATATTAAATGGAAAATTCCAGAAATAAACAATTTGTAAGTTTTAAATTGCATCCTGTTCTGAGTAGCATGATGAAATCTTGCTCCATCCCACTCCATCCCACCTGGGATGTGAATCATCTGTTTGTCCAGCGCATCCACACTGTATACACTACCCCCTGCTGTCACTTAGTAGCCACCTCAGTTATCAGATCGGCTGTCGTGGTATTGCAGTGCTTGTGTTCAAATAACCCCTATTTTACTTAATAATGGCCCCAAAGTGCAAAAGCAGGGATGCTGGCAATTCACGTATGCCAAAGAGAAGCCGTGAAGTGCTTTATTTAAATGAAAAGGTGCAAGTTCTTGACTTAATAAGGAAACGGAAAAATCATATGCCGAGGTTGCTAAGATCTACAGTAACTTTTACTACAGTATATTGTTTAATTGTTCTATTTTGTTATTACTTATTGTTGTTAATCTCTTACTGTGACTAATGTATAAATTAAACTGTATCATAGGAATGTAGGTATAGGAAAAAACATAGTATATATAGGGTTTGGAACTATCTGCAGTTCAAGCATCCACTGGGGGTCTTGGGACGTATCTTCCTGCAGATAAGGGGAAACTATGTAGTTAGGATAGGCTAGCTGCTATAACAAATAGACCCTATGGTAAGAAGCCCCTTAAATGTGGTAAGATCCCATCTCCTGGCTTTCATACTCTTGCCTAATTCCCTCCTTTTGAGTGTGTTGCTTCTAATGAATAGAATTCAGCAAAAAGATGAGATGTCACCTCTGAGATTAGGTTATAAAAGATTGTGATTTCTGTCTTGCTCACTCACTGTCTCTAACTCTTCTTACTTGACTGCTGTGATGAGCAAGCTGGCAGGTTTTGAGCTGCCCTATGGAGAAGTCCATATAGCCAGGAATGGAGGGCTGCCTCTGGCCAACAGCCCACCAGGAACTAAATCCTGCCAACAATCACATGAGTGAGCTTGGAAGCAGATACTTCCTTCCCCAGTCAGGGCTTCAGATGACCGTAGCCCTGGCTGACATCTTGATTTCAGCCTGGGAGGGACTTTGAAGTAGAGGACCCAACTAAGCTGCACCTAGATTCCTGACTCATAGAAATTGTGAGATAATAAATATTGTTGTTTTGAGCCACAACGATGTGGGGCAATTTGTTACACATCAATAGATAATCAACACAGACCCCAATATGTATAATAGCTCTGTAGGGGCACTAGCCTATGTGCGCTATCATAACCATGTGTCCTTCTGGCCCCCTTCTGGGCAGGACACCAACCATCTGGTATTGTAACTGTTTATCTCAAAGAACATCACGTCTTGAAGGAACACAGAGCCCTTCCGTGTGAGCTACTGGTCCTTGGAATGCTGGTCATACAAGGACAGTCCCTCTTGGCAAGCACGTAGTCTTTGTTCCCCTGTCTATATAAGCAACTCAATCTCTGCTCATGGTAGCGGGTGCAGGTACACAACTCCATCCTGCTGGCCACTCCTGGACTCCCTGTTTGCAAGTCCCAATAAACTCTTATGTCTTGTATGCCGTCTCTGAGTCTTTTCTTCAGTCTCTCTGCAACCTATTCTGCACTGCTTGCACAACTGGGCTTGCAGTCAGACAGGCTCAAATACAATAGAAACCTATTTGTAGTACATGTAACCATGCTTATAGAGACTCTGTCATTTCAACATTATCAGTGGCTTCTAAGATGGCTCTGAAGTTGTCTCCATTTCAGCCAGTTGGAGGGAACAAGACTGTGATGGAGCATGTATGGGAAGTTTTTTTCTTTTCTTTTCTTTTTTTTAAAGCTTCAGTGCATAGTTGTGTATCCTAGTTGTTGGTTTAGTTCTCTCTGTGAGCTGCCACCACAGTATGACAACTGACTGACTGGTGGTGTGGTTCCATGAGCGGGAAAAGAACCCGGGCCGTGGCAGTGAGAATGCTGAATCTTAACCACTAGACCACCAAGTCTGGCTCCGTATGGGAATTTTTAAAAATTATTTTTAAAATTGTAAATTGTGGTAAAATATACACGACATAAAATTTACCATTTTAACCAATTTTAAGCATACTGTTCAGTGGCACTAAGTGCATTCACATTGTTGTGCAACCATCACACCATCCATCTCTAGAGCTGTTTCATCTTGCAAAACCAAGGCTAGAAGCAGTGCACATCATTTCTTCTCATACTTCAATGGCTGGAATTTAGTCTCATGGCCACACCTAACTGCAAAGGAGACTGGGAAATGTAGTCTGGCTGTGTATCCAAGAAGAAGAGGAAAACACGGGTGTTTGGGGAGAAGCTATTAGTCTTTCTCACACTGTGTACAACAGTATATACATTCCAAAATAATACCAAGCCATTTTTACAAGGCAAACACCACAAACTCAAGGACAAACTAATCCACAGCCCCACGTGATTGTGCTGTCTCCACAGCCTCTTAATGGTGTGCGCTTAATTTTAGAATCAACGACTCTTAAGAGAAAAATCCTAAAAAGGTAGATAAGTAAAGATTCACTAGTGCTTCTCTGAGAACCTACAAAATGTATTCTAGACACGTTGTATCACCAATATTAGTGTTCACTTCCTGCGCACTTTGTAATATTTTTTTAAGTTGCTCGAGACACTTGCTAGAACCCAGAATTTTGTTCTCTAAGGACTCTTGTCTCCTGAAGGCAGCTTTTTTCATCACTATCTCGTCACATCAAAGATGGCTGAAGCAGAATTGACCCCGTACTATATGACACCTTCCCTTCCCCAGCTGGATGGCAACAGCTTCTGAGACAGGGTGCTCTGGGGAAGCACGGCCCATCCTAGAGAGGATTTTCTTTCATTGTCAAAAGCAGAGTGCCCTTTTGAGGCCATTTGGATCTTGCATTGCCTGAGATATGGCCAGGGTGACCAGTTCCATTCCTGAAACCTCTCATTTCCAGCACTTGTGAGGGTCTGTTTTTATGAGAAAGTATCTGTTGATAAAATAAAGAAGGAATAGCAGGAACACTGTAATGTCTTTCAGTTTCTTTCCAAGCCACATATTAGAGTTTGGGGTGAGTGGCTTTGCAAATTGTCTGTCTGTGAAATGTTTGTTTTAATATCCTCTGCCTTAGAAATTGCCAAATGGACTGAGATTCCCATTTCTATATGAGTAGCTGACATTTTGAGCAGTTTGGGAATTCCAGCTCTACTTCTATGACTTTGGGCTGTGCCATGGCAATATCTGAGCGGCCATTCTTTTGGTATATATTTGCTCATGGTGCCTGGCTTGGTGAAGTGAATCTAGCACCCACTGGCCCCCTTCCTGGGGCCAGAGTCCCTTCATCAAGGGGTTCACAGTCTAGGGAGAGAGACATAACTTCAATATGACACCATGCAGTGGGAGGAGAGGCAAGTATGCAGGGGATGCTATGGTGGCAGAGAGGAGAGTCATCTAATCCATTCTGGGGGAATGAGGGGAAGTCAGAGAAACTTCTTAAGGAGGTAATATCCAAGCAGAGTTGTAAAGGATGAGTAGGAGTTAGCCAGGAAGAGCAGGATAGAACACGTAAGGAAGAAAAGTCAACATGAGTAAAGTGAGAGACATGAGAATGTGGTATGTACTTGGATCTATAGGTGTTTGGGGAAGGCAGTATAGTGGTGACAATCATCAGCTTGTCTTGAATTCAAATCTTAGATCTACCAATTTCTGCTGCATGATTATGAGCACATCATTAACTTCTCTTTGCCTCAGTTTTCTCATCTGTAAGATGAGGTTATGAAAAATCCACCACATAGGTTGGTTGAGAGGATGCAGAAAAACGTCTGTGTAGCGTTGCATCTAGACCATGTAAAAAGTTGGATAAATACTATTGTCTAGTAGGCAAGTATAATTGTGAGTCTGGCCTTAGGAAGGTAGATCTATACTAGAGATATAGTCTAGGAAATTATCAACGTAAAGATGGCCATTGACAGCATGAAGGGGAGTAAAACTATATCAGTTAGCTTTTGCTGCACAGCAAATCACCCCAAAACTTAGTAGCTTCAAACAACCATGTATTACTGTTCATGAGCTTACAAGTTCTGTGATCCGGGCCAGGCCCGGTTGATGTCCGATGGGCTTGCTCAAGTGTCTATGGTCAGCTGGCAGACTGGCTGAGGCTGGCTGGTCTCAGATGGCCTCACCAGCTGCATGGTTGGTTATTGGCTGAGGCAACTGAGCCACAGGACTCTCATCATCCAAGATACTAGCCCAGACTTGCTCACATAACAGTGAGGCCCAGACTTGGAACTGGCACAGCCTTGCTTCACCATATTCTATCGGCCAAAGTAATTCAAGGCCAGTCCAGATTCAAGAGGTAGAGAAATAGATTCTATCTCTTGATAGGAGGAGTTGCAAGTTACATTACAAAGAGAATAAATACAGAAGGGGTAGAAAATTGGGAACATTTTGGCAAATAATCTACCACAGAACCATCCAGGATTAAGGTGTAGAAGAAAAAGAGAAGACAGCCCAGCACATAACTCTGTCATTCAAGGTCAAGAAGAGGAAGACTGATTACTAGCCTAAGAAGTCATGGGAAAACCAGGAGAGTGTGGTTCACAGAAGCCAAGGGGGAGAGGAAGTTTCTAGAAGGGAGAAAAGGTCAACAGCATTAAGGCTGCTGAGAATCCAAGGGGCATGGTGACCAAAAGGTGACCATCGGAATTCCAAATGGATGTCGTTGTTGATGGTGGTGAGGGTAGGTTTACAGGGGTTTGTGGAGAGGTTGAGAAGTAAGAATTGCAGACAAAACAGTGTTGTCAGGATTTTCAGAAAGTTTTAATGAGAAGGAAGGAGAGAGATCTGGTAGTAATTAGTTAGGGACAGAGGGAAGAATAGGTTCTTTTTTTTTCTTTAAAATGGGGGAGACGAGCAAGTTTCAATGCAGTTGGGAAAAAGCTGGTAAAGGAGTGGTTGACTAATACAGGGAAGAGAATATAGATTCCTGAGAAGCGGAAGGGAATGAGATCCACACTGAAGCATTACTTGTAGACAGAAGAAGAGGCATGTAACTGGAGAGGGAGAAGAAAGGATGGTTTTAGACCTACGTAAGGCTATCAGTTGACGAAGAAGGCTCAGGCAGTTCTCCTTTCTGACGGCTTGTACATTCTCTGTGAAGCAGAAATGTATTCATCAGCTCAGAGAGAAAGGGAAGCAGGGTTTAAGAGAGGGTTAAAATCTGCAATAGCCACTGTGGAGAACGAGAGAGAGCTGACAAGGGAAATAGAGAAGGATTGCTGGGCAGCATTGAGGGTCCATTTGAAGTCAGAGACCATAAATTTAGAGTGGCACCAATGATTTATAGTGACACTAATCTGTGTGGATTCCCAGCAGTGCTTAGCAACCATAGATGAGCGATAATTGGATTCATCCAAAATTGTTGTTTTGCCAGAAGTTGAATTGGGGGAACACTGGGGCAAAAGTATTGGTAAGATTGAGGCTGAAGCAACAAGAAATGGTATCTAAGCTGATAGGGAAGGAAGCAAAGACAGGAGGGGCTGAAATATAGAGAGAAATGAATGCTGGTGTGATGGGCCAGCTAGATAACATCTCAAGTTCATCTCTAAGGAGTGAACTTCACAATGCTTTATATAGGCTATGTTCCTCAATCTTCTCCACACTTAGGATCTTTTAGTTTGCTCCTAGTCAAGCACCCCACACTCCAATTACCCTAACAACGCACAGTACATAGAGAGCTGGAGCAGGCAGGTGATCAATAGAGATAAGACAGTAAGCCTCCATAGCTGACCCTTCCACAGGCTTGCAGTAAATGAAACCAGCACCCACTCAATTGCTTAAGTCAAAATCTTAGGGGTCATCCTTGATTTCCCCATTTCCCTCATTCTCTGTCACCAGATCCATCACCAGGTTCCACTGGTCCCAGTTCCCAATATATCCCAAGCCTGTCTATTTCTCTCCAGCTGTACTGCGATCGCCTGGGTCCATTATTTCTTACCTGCAGCTCAAAACTGGCCTCCCCATTGGTGTCTTTGCTTCATCCTCTGTCCCCTCAAATCACATGATAGCAAGGGTGCTCTTTTAAAAATACAAGTTACATCATATGTCATCACTCCTCTGCTTTAAAATCCTTCAGACTTCTCATTGCTCTTAAAATGAAATCAAATTCCTTACCACTGAATTCAAGCCAAGAAATCATGTGAAAATTTCTCGAGACGGGAGGGAGCAGAGCAAATAGGGAGCCCTGCATGGCCAGTGTTGGTTAGAGAGGAAGGTGTGAGGGATGAGGGATGTTTAGTGAGGCAAGAGAGTCAGGCAGAGGCTGGACCACCAGGGCCTTGGACGAGGTTGTGGCAAGGAGCTGGGGAGAGTCACATTTTGAAAAGACCGCTCTGGCTGCAGTGTGGAGACGAGACAGACAGGAGGCAAAAGCGACAGCAGTTAGACCAGTTATGAGCACGTTATAATATTCAGGCAGGAGTTGATGGCAGCTTGGACTAGCTGGTGTTAGAGATGAAGAGAAGCAAATGGCTTTGAGAGATGTTTTAGGAGATAAAATAGAAAGGCTTGGAACATCCTTTCTACCCTGCTCCTATATTTGCTCCCCTATATTTGGTAGCTAATGCCTACTCATTAGTATGAGGTCAACTTCCACCTTCTCAGGGAGTCTTTCCCTCACATTCCAGATGCGGTTACACAGAAGCCCAACAACTGTCTGTGGAACTGACATGATGGAGAATATTCTTGTAAAGATGAAAGAGACTTGAGCATGTGTATGGACTAACGGAAAAGATCTGGCAGAGAGGGTGAGAGTGAAGATATCAAAGAGAAGAGGGAATTGCTGGAGTAAGGTTTCCAAGGAGGAGAGGGGCCTAGAATCCAGAACACAGGTGGAGGGCCAGCCTTGGATCAGAGGAAGCATCGAGTCCTGCCCTCCCACTGGGCTGGGATTACCCTGGGAAACAGCAGTCCCATGCCAGTGACTAGACCCGTGGTTACCAGCTCTTCCTAGTTTGATGCTCCTTTTTCAACTTCAAAACATTTCCTGGGCTCCCAGAAATAGCTGAACTTTTAATATCCATTGATGGAGAAAATACTCAATGGCAAGAAGCTCCACGAGTTCAGAAAAGCTTTTAAATGAATTTTCTTTTTGTGAGTCACAACTTTATCAACTCTCCTTTAAAATAGCACAAATGTGTGTGAAAAATTTTTCTAGAAATTTTTTTTCTAAAAAATGCCTAGAGTAATAAAACTTGGCAAATCCGGATTCCCTCTGCTCCAGGATCCTGAGTCTGTCTACAGGCTGGGAATCAGGATCTGGTCTAGACCATCTTCTGATGGGAATTGATAACATCTGTGACTGTCTGTCTTCCCTAGATGAGGAAATTCTTAGGGAGGAGTCCTGCTTTTTTAACATCCCCAGAACCGAGCACAGGACATGAGACAAAGTAGGGTTTTAAAAATTCTGGTTGAATGAATGAAAATAGAATTATTTACATGATGATTTTATTATTATTTAAAGTGATATGCCCAGATATTCTCACATACTCAATTTCTAAAAAAAAAAAAAAAGTCCTGATTTCTTTCCTCCTAGTGATTAAGATAATTCAAATGCAACCCATTTCCTTAAGGTCCTCATTTCGGATTCCTGTCTATTTGAATGGAGGGAGCCTGCCCTGGCTCAGGTTCATTTTTCTGTTTCTAGACAGTTTTCAGCAATGCATCATCTTAGTAAACTGCTTGGCTCATTCCACGGAGTAAAATGTACTAAACGTGCAGGCACATCCTGTCCTTCAGATGTTCCAGCTCGAAACTCAAATTTCTGCATTGGCACATGCTTATTTGGCTAAATGTATCTTGTAGGATTAGTTTAAGCCACTGCACACAGCTGACTTCTTATTTTGAACATTAATATACAAATCTGAAGGGAGGTATCACCTGGCCTTACGTGAGTAAAATAAAGGGGCATTTCAGCCCTTGGTGCTTGAATGGGATCCTTTTCATGGGAGAGGCCAATGGAGACACCAATCCCAGGATGTCATTTTTTCACTTCAGGCTGTCCTTAGAATAATGGAGAGAATGCTGGCTGTGTGAGCTCTTGGGGGCACGACTCACCAGGAGCAAACTGACAAATGGATTTGGAAGTTCAATTGGAGAGTCAGCTGCCATTTCACAGTTGGCCCAGTCTTACAATTTGAGTAAGTGTGGTTCTTCTAGCCACCAATATAAAGTGGTGAAGATGTCCCACGTGGGCAGCAGACAATGCGAGTTATTGGTTTGGAGATGAGAAAGGCTGAATGGTGGCCTTGAAATAGATGGAATGCACATACACACATCCATACACACACGTGCACACACTTGGATGCTGTGGGACTGGGCCCAGACACTACAGATGTAGACTCCTGCTCTGATTGGCCAACTCGCCTGTATCCTTAGCCTCTTCTCCCAGCATCCCGTCTGCCTCCTGCCTTTGTAAAAACCTGGCTGTTGCCTGAGGGTGTCACTGCTCAGGTGGCCCTCTCATGTGGAAAATGTATTTTCAGGTTTGTATCTCCAAATGCCTCAAGACAGGGGAGGGAGGCCCACTTGTTCTCCTGGTTGTTTCTCATGGCTACTTCCTGCCCATTTCTCTCCCTCTTCTCAAAAGCTGCCACTCCTATGAGACTCATCATCAGAATATCCCTGACTCCACTCATACATACACACCCATTGCTGCCACCACTGGCTTGGTCATTCCCCATCATTCACTGAGGACTCAGTTCCTGGTTCTTTATCTTCTTCCGTGTCCCAATTGCTAGGTAGCCTAAGGTCCACATAAATGACTCATCTAATACCCTGTTGTTATGAGGTGAATTTTGTCCCCCCCAAATTCATATGTTAAAGTCCTAATCCCCAGTACCTCAGAATGTGACTGTGTTTGGACATTGTTACAGAAAAAAATTATTCATGACACTTGTTAAAGAACGTGAGAGCAGACTTTAATCAGGGGGACTATCCCAATAGGTATAGAGACCACTGCAAGGGGGTTTTGCAGTAGGAGAGAGAGACTGGGCTCAACTCTGAAGACAGTGTGGGTAAGTAGGAACTTATAGCCAGGGAACAGGATAGGGGGTCAGTGGATGGAAAATTACTGAGAGGAAGTATCAGGGGTCAGGGGGAATTCTGGCTAACCTGAGCTAATAGGATTCTTGCTGAAGGCAGGCCAGGTGACCAGACATCACCTGAGGGATGGTAGAGGATGAGGCACCTGATCAGATATCAAGGGTGGGGGATTCTGGTTAAAATGACCTAGTAGGATGTTTGCTAAAATTTAACAGTGCAGATATGATCATGGAAGCCCCAAATCAGGACCTATTTGAGAAGAGGATTCAGAGGACCCTGACTAGAGTTTGGTCAAGGAGAGAGTCTTTGTCGAGGTAGGGCCTTTAAGGAGGTAATTAAGGTAAAATGAGGATATATGGGTGGGTCCTAACCCACTATGGCTGGTGTCCTTACGAGAAGAGGAGATTAGGACCCAAACACAGAGACTGAGGGACAATCATGTGCGGGCACAGTGAGAAGACAGCCATCTGCAAGCCAAGGAGAGAGGCCTTAGAAGAAACTAAACCTGCCAACATCTTGATCTTGGACTTCTAGCCTCCAGAATGCTGAGAAAATAAATTTATGCTGTTTAAGTCACCCAGTTTGTGGTATTTTGTTACGGCCCTAGCAAACTGATACACCTGTCTTTTGAGTTTTTATACCTCCTCATCCTCCAATGACACTTTCTTCCACTCCCAAGCTGATGCCCAAAGCTTCCCCCTGGACACTGAAATATCACCCCAAGTGGTACTGCTACCTACAAAATTATAATTCCAGCACCCCGCCCTCTGACTGCAGCACTATCATTCTGAAATCCAATAATTGATTCCCACCTCCCTGAACACACGTGTACTTTCCCACTTTCCATCAGCTCCCCTTTGTCACCGCTGAGACTGTGTGGTCCATTGCTAGAACCACCCCCTTGCAAAGAGCCTCAACCCTCTTGCTCATCTCTTCATTTCTCCTACTCTTCTGAAAAACTCCATCTATGGATAAATGCAACAATTTGTCTTCTCCATGCCTGCATCCAAGCAGGTTAAATACATCACACATCCATGCTAACCAGCTTCTCGTTGTTTCATTTTTTAATTTAACTCCTTTCTTCACTGAGACTTATATGGAGAAATATGATACTGATCCCACATGGACATCAGCCTGTCTTTAGGAGCATCCTCATCAGTGGCCAGCAATCCCACAGTTCCCCCATACTCATTTCCCACTCTCCAAGAGGCCTACTTCATGCTTTCCCTCTTGCAAACCTCTGATGCTTCAACATTCTCTTGGCTTTCTTCATAGCAAATGTTCTAGAAAGAGACAACCACATACACGCTATACTTGCTCATCTCCCAGTTATCCTTTTACTCAGTGCAGCCTGGATGCATCTACCACTGCTCCACCTGTAACTGATTTTGTTAAATCAGTCAGTCCTTGTGACTAAATCCTACAGATAATTTACTGCCTCCTTTCACTTTTACATCACCTCGCAGCTTCATTTAACACAGCTGATTACTCCCTCCTCCTCAAAACATTCTCCATGACATCACTCTCTCCTCAGGATCCCTCTCAGTCTTCTCGGAGGTTTCCCCTTCTCGGCCCAATTGCCGCGTGCTGGACTTCGATGTGGTCCTCTGTGGGTTTCCCAGGACTCACCTTGGGACCTTTGCTCTCTCTTCACTCTCCCCACACTCTCGTCCATTTCCAGAGCTTTTAATGGCATTGCAGGCTGGTGACTCCCTAATTTATATCCCCAGACCAAACTCTCCTGTGACTTCCACACATGCATATCCGACTACCTCGTTGACCTCTCCACTTGATTCTCAGAGTTGTGTCCACATGTCCTCAGGCTCCCCTCTCTCCCCACATCTGAACTTCTCCCCTTTCCCACGGTTGCAAATGGCACAACCTTCTACTCAGTTTCTCAAGTCGGAAACCTGAATGCCATCCTCACTTCTCTCTCTCCTTCAATCTTTTCTTCCACATCCACTTCATTATCAAGTTCAATTATCTCCATCTCCTAAACAGAGCTTGAAACAGTAGACTTTCCTTTCTCTCCTGCTGCTACCTATCAGACCCACTAACTTTTGCTTCTTACCAAGACAACTGCACTGGCCTCTTCTAGTTTCCCTGTTTGGCTCTTGGCTTCTCCAATTTATTCCCCTCACAGCAGTCAGAGCAATCTTTTAAAAAACACAAATTGGACCATGATGTTTCCCTGCTTAAAACCTCCAATAGCTTTTTCTATTATATTTTAGATAACATGAACACCCCTTACACTGGCTCAGCTGGGTCTATGTCATCTGGACCATATCTAACTCGGTGGTTTCCTTATTCCATTCTTTTCCCATCAACTCTATTCCAGCCCCGCTGACCTTTTATCTTCTCAAACAGAACAAGCATTCTGCTACAATCAGACTTTGCAGATGCTGTCCATCTGTCTTTGACGCTCTCTCCCTTACTACACGCGGCTAGCTCCTTCTTATTTTATGTTTTATTTATATTTTTAAAATAGTTCTTATTTATAAAATAAAATTTATATATATTGAAATTAACAAATATAAGCTGTATAGTTTTGAGAAATGGACACATCTGTGTTACCCACACCCCTATCAAGAAAGTTCCTTTATGTCTTCTCCCGGTCAATTCTCACCCCCAACCCAGAGGCATATTTATTCACCATTGATTTTGTCTGTTTTAGAACTTCATATACTTGGGCTAGTATAGTAAGAAAACTTTCATGTCTGCCTTCTTTTGCTCAGGATAATATTTGTGATATTTATCCGTGTTCTATGTACCAGTAGCATATCTTTTTGTTGTTGATTACCGTTATCAATATATCACAATTTTTTAAAGCCCATTCTCATACTGATGTACATTTGAGTTGTTTCCAATTTTTGGTTATTAAGAATAAAGTTACCATGAACAACTGTTTGAATGGACATTTGCTTTTATTTCTCTTGGGTAAATACTTGGAACTGGAATTAGTGGATCATGGGGTAGTTCTAGGATTAACTTTATAAGAAGCTGCTCCACATCCTTAGTAGTATTTTGTTGTCAATCTTTTGAATTTTTGTTGTAGCATGTATCAGATGTTATTTATTTTGTTATTGTCCCACAGGTCTCTGAGGGTCTGTTGATTTTTTTTAAAAACTTCTTTCTTTCTGTTGTTGGGATGAATTTCTATTGATCTATCCTCAAATTCCATCTTTCCTCTGTCATCTCATTCTGCTATTGAGCTCATCCATTGAGTTTTTCATTTCAGTTATTGTGTTTTTTCCATTCAAAGTTTCTTTCTGAGGCTTTTTATTTTTCCATTTGTTTCAAGAATGTTTACATTGCTTGCTGGGGCATTTTTATAACAACTACCTTTAGCCTTTGTCAGATAATTCCAAAATCTATGCCGTCTTGATGTTGGCATCTGTTGATTGTCTTTTGCCATGAAAGTTGAGATATTCCTGCTTCTTTTTATGTTGAGTAATTTTTGGATTGTATTCTGGACATTTTGAATATTATGTTATGAGACTATGAGTCTTATTTAAATCCCGTGCAGACGTTGATATTATTGATTTATCAGGCAATCAACCTGATTAGCATCAGTCTTCAAGTTCAGGCCTTCTGTGGACTGTCGTGTCAATATGAGTTCAGCTTACAAAGCTTTTGCCATGCTATTTTAATCTTTCCCTCATGTGTGCCACCAAGAGGCTAGTCTTGGACCTGGTTGTTGATTTATCTGTTAACTTAATTCTTAAATTTTTCATATGCTGATTAGAATTGGATTCACACATGCGCAGCTTGAGGGTGAGCCCAGGAGTTCAAAACAACTTTATGGGATTGCTTTATTTAGCTCCTCCTTCCTAAGTGCCTGATTTTGGGCACTCCTTTTTGATTCTCTGGCCAGCAAGTTGGAGCTTTAGTTACCCCATTTTGCCACATGCTTCTATAACTGCACCAGCATCCAAGGCAAAGCTACATGAGGACAGAGAGAGAGAGAGAGAGAACAATGGAATTTTGCCCCATCCTCCTGAGACTAAACCAGGGCTTTCCGTGCTTACTCTGAGTATTAGATGTTCCCTTTTCCACTCTTTGAGCCAGAACTAGAGGGATTCTCTTGCAGTTCTCTTTTCTGCACCCCAGTGCTCACTTCTGGGTTTTGGGACTGTGTTGAGATTAGTTCAAGGGATACTGGAAGAGAAAAAATCTGGTGAACTCACTGCCAGTTCAGTGGTACTTTGCATTCTTGTCTTCTTCCCCAATCTGCTTGCTACAATTTTCTTTTCAGAGTTCTCAAATAGCTGCTCTGTATATCTGTCCAGGTTTTGCAGCTGCATTCAGTACCAGAGGCAGGGTGGAGGTGCTTACTTCAACTTACCCAAAACTGGTACTGCTTTTATAGCTTCTTAGATGTAAGTCTAGATAATTGATTTTTGACCTTTCTAATATAACCACTTAAAGCTATAGCTTTCCCTCTAAGCATGGCTTTAGCTGCATGCCATAAATTTTGATATTTTGTGTTTTCATTATCATTCTTTGTGAACTAGTTTCTAATTTTCCTTATGATTCATTCTTTGACACATGGGTAATTTTGAAATGTATTATATAATTTGGAAATATTTATGGCATTTCTAGGTGTCTGATTATTACTTATTTCTAATTTTGGTTAGTGAATATTCTTGGTAAGATTTCAGTATTTTGAAAATTTATGGAGACTTGTTTTATGGCCCAACATACTATCTATCTTGGTAAAAATCCTATGTGCCCTGGAAATTATGTGTTTTCTGTCACATTAGGTCAAAGTGATTGACAGTGTCATCTGGTTCCTTTAAAACCTTACAGATTACATATTATACATGGTTATGATTATTCTATCGATTTCTGAGAGAAAACTATGATCATGGTATTTTCTTATTTCTCCCCTTAAGTCTACCAATTTCTGTTTCCTGTATTTTGAAGCTCTATTATTAGGTGCATATATATTTATGCTTGTTATATTTTCCTAAAATAATGACACTTTAATCCTATGAAATGTTTTTATTTTTCTCTGGTAACACTCCTTCTCTTAAAGTCTATTTTGTCTGATTTTTATAATGTCATTTCACCTTTTAAAAAATATGTTTATGAATGGGAAATTGTTTTCCTTTTTTAAAAAAACTTTAAAACTATTTGTGTTTTTGTATTTAAAGTGTATATCTTGTAGACAGTGTGTAACTAGGCCACGGTTTTTTAAATTCATTCTGAAAATATCTGCCTTTTAACTGAAATGTTTAATTTAACATAATTATTGATAAATTTAGGTTTAAGTCTGCCATTTGCTAATTTATTTTCTAATAACATTTTAATTTAGATAATTATAGATTCACATGTAGCTGTAAGAAATAACACAAAGAGATTCCTTGCATGTTTTGCCCAGTTTTCCTCAATGGTAATATTTGGCAAAATTATAGTATAATATCACAACCAGAATAGTGACATTGATACAATCCATCAATCTTATTCAGATTTCCCTAGTTTTACTGGTATGTGTGTGTGTATATATATTACATTCTATACAATCATCTGTATAGGTCCCTGTATCCACTGCCACAGTCAAGATGCCAAACAATTCCAACACCACAAAATCTCTCATGTTGCCCTTTTATAACCACACTCACCTCCCTCACCCCCTCCTCACCTCCCTTTCTCTAACTTCTGGCTGCCACTAATTTGTCCTCCATTTCTAAAATTTTGTCATTTCAAAAATGTAAGTGGAGCCATATACTATGCAAACTTTTGTGATTGGCTTTCTTCACTCAGCATAATTCCCTGGAGATTCATTCAAGTTGTTGTATGTATTAATAGCTTGTTCCTTTTTATTGCTGGGTAGTATTGCATAGTATGTATGTAGCGTAATTTGTTTAACATTCACCAATTGAGGAACAACCAAGCTGATTCCAATTTTTGGCTATTACAAATAAAGGTACAACAAATATTCATGTACAGGTTTTTGTGTGAACATAAAATTTCATTTCTCTGTGATAAATGCCCAAGAGTGCAATTACTGGGTTTTATGGTAATTGCCTGTTTAGTTCTTAAAGAAACTGCCAGACTGTTTCCCAGAGTGGCTGCACCATTTTACATCCCCCCTAGCAATGTATAATTGATCCAGTTTCTCTGCATTTTTGCCAGCATTTGGTCTTGCCACTAGTCTTTATTTTAGCCATTCTCATAGGTGTATAGTGATATCTTGTCTGGTTGTGATTTGCATTTGTCTGCTGACTAATGGTGTTCAACATCATTTCACCTGTTTATTTTCCATCTGTATTTCTTTTATATCTGTTCAAGTCTTTTATTGTTGAGTTTTAAGAGCTCTTTATGTATTCCAGATACTAGGCCTTTGCTGGATATGTAGTTTGCAAATATTTTCTCCCAGTCTTGTATTTTCATCTTTTCCACATGGCTTCCCACAGAGTAAAACTTTTAAATTTTGATGAGATTCAATTTATCAAGTTTTTCCTTTTAGGAATCATGCTTTTGGTCTCAGGTGTAAGAACTCTTTGCCTAACGCTAGATTCTGAAGATTTCTTCATATGTTTATTATTATTTTTTTGCTAAAAGTTTTACATTTTCCATTTAAGTCTATGATTCATACTGAGTTGATAGTCTATTTAAACTGTAAGACTTACGAACAACTATATGCCAACAAACTGGACAACCAAGAAGAGAAGAAAAAATTCTTACAAACATACAACCTACCAAGACTGAATCAGGAAGAAATAGAAAATCTGAACAGACAAATTACTAATGAGGAGATAGAATCAGTAATCAAAAATTTCCCAATGAAGAAAAGCACAGGACCAAATGACTTCACCAGTGAATTTTACCAAACATTTAAAGAAGAATTAACATTAATCTATTTCAAACTCTTCCAAAAAACCAAAGAAGAGGGAACACCCCCACACTCATTTACAAGTCCGGCATTACCCTGATATCAAAGCCAGAAAAGGACACTACAAGAAAAGAAAACTACAGGCCAATATCCATGATGAATATACATGCAAAAATTCTCAATAAAATACTTGCAAACTGAATTCAGCAGCACATTAAAAGGACCATTCACCATGATCAAGTGGGATTTATCCCTAGGATGCAAGGATGTTTCAACATACACAAATCAATCAATGTGATACATCACATTAATAGAATGAAAGAAAAAATCATGTGACCATCTCAATAGTTGCAGAAAAAGCATTTGACAAAATTCAACATATGTTCATGGTAAAAATTATTAACAAATTAGGGATAAAAAGACCATACTTCAACATAATAAAGGTCATATATGACAAGCCCACAGCTAACGTCATACTCAATGGTGAAAGTTTGAAAGCTTCTCCTCTAAGATCAAGAACAAGACAAGTGTGCCTACTCTCACCACTCCTATTCAGCATAGTACTGGAAGTCCTAGCCAGAGCAATAAGGCAAGAAAAAGAAATAAAAGGCACCAGAATTGAAAAGGAAGAAGTAAAATTGTCTCTCTTTCCAGATGGCATGATTTCATATAGAGAAAATCTTAAAGACTCCACCAAAAAACTGTTAGATATAATCAATGAATTCAGTAAAGTTGCAGGATACAAAATTAATTTATATAAATTATTAGTGTTTCTATACACTAACAATGAATTATCTGAAAAAGAAATAAAGAAAACAATCCTATTTATAAAAGCATCAAAAACAAAAAAATGCTTAGAAATAAATTTAACCAAGAAGATGAAAGACCTCTATGCTGAAAACTATAAGACATTGATGAAAGAAATAGAAGAAGACATAAGCAATGGAAAGGCATCCAAAGCATCCATAGATTCAATGCAATCCCTATCAAGATTGCAATGAAATCTTTTACAGAAGTAGGAAAAACATTCCTAAAATTTATATAGAACCACAAAAGACCTCGAACAGCCAAAGTGGGAAAAAAAAAAAAAAAGAACAAAGTGGGAGGCATAACACTTCCTGATTTCAAGCTATATTATAAAGCTATTATAGTGGAATCAGTATGGCACTGGCATAAAAACAGACACATAGACCAATGGAACAGAATCAAGAGCCCAAAAATAAACCCATGCATATTTAGTCAACTAACATTTGATAAAGGATCCAAGAATACTCAATGGAGAAGACAGTCTCTTCAATAAATGGTGCTGGGAAAATTGAATATTCACATGTAATAGAATGAAACTAGACCCCTATCTTACACCACTCACAAAAATTAAATCAAAATAGATTAAAGACTTAAATGTAATACAGGAAACCATAAAACTCCTAGAAGAAAACATGCGAAAAAACTTCCTTGGCATGGTCTTGGCAATGATTTTTTGTATTTAACACCTAAAGCACAAGCAACAAAATCAAAGATAAACAAGTGAGACTACATCAAACTAAAAAGCTTCTGCACAGCAAAAGATACAATCAACAAAATGAAAAGACAGCCTACAGAATAGGAAAAAACATTTGCACATCATATATCTGATAAGGAGTTAATATCCAAATTATATAAAGAATTTATACAACTCAATAGCAAAAAAACCAAGTACTTTATTTAAAAAATGGACTAAGGACCTAAATAGATATTTTAACAAAGAAGATATATGAATGGCCAACAGGTAGATGAAAAAGTGCTCAACATGACTAATCATTAGGAAATGCAAATCAAAACTACAATGAGATATTACGTCACACCTGTTGGAATGGTTATCATCAAAAAGACAAGAGATAACAAATGCTGGTGAGGATGTGGAGAAAAGAAAACCCTAGTGCACTGTTGGTGTGATTGTAAACTGGTACAGCCACTGTGGAAAACAGTATGGAGGTTCCTCAAAAAATTAAAAATAGAACTACATTTGATCCAGCAATTCCACTTCTTGGAATATGTCTGAAGGAAACAAGAACACTATGTCGAAGAGATGTCTGCACCCCCATGTTCACAGCAGCATTATTTCCAATAGTCAAGACATGGAAAAAACCTAAGTTTCTATCAACAGATGAATGGATAAAGAAGTTGTGGTATATATATATATATACAATGGAATATTATTCAGCCATAAAAAGGAAGGAAATCCTGCCATTTGAGACAAACATGGATGAATCTTGAAGGCTTTATACTAAGTGAAATCAGTCAGAGAAAGACAAATACTGTATGATCTCACTTATATATGGAATCTAAAAAAAAAATCTCAAAAAGCAAAAACCCAAACTCATAGAAAATGAAATCATATTTGTGGTTAGCAGAGGTGGGGGGATAGGGGAAGGAGGAATTAGGTGACAGTGGTCAAAATGTACAAAGTTCCAGTTATAAGATAAATAAGTATTAGGGATGTAATGTACAACATGATGACTGTAGTTAACACTGCTGTGTGGTATATTAGAAAGTTATTAAGAGAGTAAATCCTAAGAGTTGTCATTACAAGGAAAAAAAATTTTTTTCTGTTTCCTTTTTTTTGTATCCATATGAGATGATGAATGTTAACTAAACTTATTGTAATCATTTCACATTATATGTAAGACAAGTCATTATGCTGTACACATTAAACTTATACAATGCTGTATATCAATTATATCTCAATAAAACTGGAAAAAAATAAAGTATAAGACTTAGGTTGAAGTTTATTTTTTTGGCTAGGCATGTCCAATGGTTCCAGCATCATTTGTTGGAAAGACTATTTTCCACCACTAGATTGTTTTGCACCTTTGTGAAAAATCAGTTGGGCATATTTGTGTGGCTTTATTTCTGGATCTTCTGTTATTTTCTGCTGATCTATTTGTATATTTTTCACCAATTTTTTTACTGTTTTGATTACTGTAGCTGTGTAGTAAGCCATAAATTGGCTAATTCCTCCCACTTTATTCTTCTTTGTCAAGATCATTTTAGCTATCCTAGGACCTGTGTCTTTCCACCTAAATTTTAGAATAAGCTGGTCTATGTTTACAAAAATCCTTGCACAAATTTTTATAGGAATTGCATTAAACCTATAGATCAATTTGGAGAGAATTCACATCTTTTTTATGTTGAGTTTTCCAATCCGTGAACATGGTATATCTTTCCATGGTTTTTTATTTCTTTCATCAACATTTCACAATTTTTAGCATTCAGATTTTGTACATGTTTTGTTAATTTTATACCTAATTGTTCTATTTTCTTTGAAGCAAAGGTATTGTGTTTTAAATTTTTGTTTCTGCTTGTTCATAAGTGTGTATGCTTGTATATGGAAATATACTTGCTTTTTGTGTGTTGATCTTGTATTCTGTGACCTTGTTGAAGTCACTAATTAGTTTTAGGGGAGTTTTTTTTGTGTGTGTAGATTTTTGAGAATTTTTTTTTTTTTGGTATTCAATCACATCATTTGCAAATTGAGATTTTTTTTTCTTCCTTTCCCATCTGTATGCTTTTGATTTTCTTTTTGTTGCATTATTATAGTAGCTAGAACTTCCAGCTCTGTTCAATAAGGGTAGTGAGAGTGGACATCTGTGTGTCATTCCCAATCTTGGGGGAGAAAGCACTCAGTCTTTCTCCATTAGGTGTGATGTTAACTGTAGGTTTTTTGAAGATGCTTTGTATCAAGTTGAGATAATGTCCCTCTATTGCTATTTTCCTGGGAGTTTTTGTCATAAATCAGTGTTGAATTTTGTCAAATGGTTTTTCTGCATCAATTCATATGATCATATTATTTTTCTTCTTTAGCTTGTCTGGTGGATTACATTGATTGAGTTTTGAATGTTGAACCAACCTGACATACCTGGAATAAGCCTTATTTGGTCATGGCATAGACTGGTAATATAATAATTGATATATAACTATCTTTATACATTATAGGATTCAGCTTGCTAATATTTTTGGAAGATGTATTTTGCCTAAATTCATGAGAGATACTGGTCTATTGTTTTCTTTATTTGAACTGTGTTTGTTTGGTTTTGGTATCAGAGTAATATTGGCCTCATAAAATGAGTTGGAAAGTGTTCCTCCTTGTGTTAGTTTCCTATTAATACTGGCTTTGTATTGCTTCTGTAACAAATTACCACAAACTTAGTGACTAAAAAAAATCAACACAACACAAATTTATTATTTATTATGTTATAGAGATCAAAGTCTGAAGTGGGATTCACTGGCTAAAATCAAGATATTGGGCCCTTTCTCCATCTTCAAAGCCAGCAGTATATCATCTTCAAATCTCTCCCTGAATCTGATCCTACTGCCACCCTCTTTCACTTATAAGGTCACTTGGGATTACATTGGGCCTACCTGGATAATCGAAGGTAATCTCCCCATCTCAACATCTATAATCAAGTCCTTTTTGCCATGTAAAGGAACATTAATAGGTTCCAGGGTCATTATTCTGCCTACCACACTCCTTTTCTATTTTCTGAAGAGATTGTATAAAATTAGTCTTAATTTTTCTTTAAATATTTTCTAGAACTCTCCAGTGAAACCATCTAGGCTTGGATATTTCTTTTTCAGGAGGTTTATAAATATGAATTCAATTTCTGTCCTTGTTTCAGGACTATTCAGATTGTCTATTTTATTTTGGTTGAGTTTTGGCAGTTTGTGGTTTGGGGGGAATTGTTTAATTTCTTCTATGTTGTCAAATTTCTGAGTACAAAATTGTCTGTAATATTCTCCTACTATCTCTTTAACGTCTGCAGTAGTGATATCCTCTATTTCATTTCTAATATTAGTGATTAGTGTGTCTTCTTTGTTTTTATTTTTCTCAGTCTTGCTAGAGGTTTATCAATTTGGTTTTCTTTTTTTATGAATCAGTTTTTGTTTCATCTATTTTCTCTATGTTTTCCTTATTTTCAATGTCATTGATTTCTTCCCTTATCTTTATTATTTTCTTCCTTCCATTTGCTTAGGCTAATTTTGCTCTTCTTTTTCTAGTTTCCTGTGGTAGAAACTTAGGTTACTGATTTGAGAACATTCCTCATATCTAACACAAGCATTTAATGCTATAAATTTCTCTCTCATCACTGCTTTAGCTACATCCCACATGTTTTGATATGTTGTGTTTTCATTTTCATTCACTTCTGTGAATTTGTTAAACAGTCCACTTGCTTTCCAACATCCCCATTTTTTAAATTTAAATATAGTTTACATACAAGATTGTGTACATTTAAGATGTACAATGTATGGATTTGATACATTTATATATTACAATGTAATTACTACCATAGTGTTAGCTAATACCTCTTTATCATTTCTTTTTTGTGGTGGGAACAATTAAGATCTAGACTCTTAGCAACTTTGAAGTTTAAAATATAGTATTGTTGACTATAATGACTGTGCTGTGCATTAGTTCTCCTAGACTTATTTATCTACTATTTTCAAGTTTGTACCCTTAAATGATATATCCTCACTTCTCAGAGTAATATGAATTACTCTGGTATCCACCATTCTACTCTGTTTTTATAAGTTTGGCTTTTTTAGATTCCACATATAAGTGATATCATACAGTATGTGTCTTTCTCTGCTTGACTTATCTTACTTAGCACAACGTCTTCAAGATCCATTCATGCTGTCACAAATGGCAGGATTCCCTTCTTTATTGTAGATGAATAATATTCTGTTATGATTTAAGTTCTTTTAAATTTGTTGAGATTTGTTTAACGGCCCAGGATATGATCCATCTTGATGAATGTCCCATGGGTGCTTGAAAAAAAATGTGTATTCTGTTGTTGTTGGATGGAGTGTTCTATATATGTCAATTATATTCTGTTGGTTTATTGTGTTCTTCTGATCTTCTATACCCTTGCTAATTTTCTGTGTGGTAGTTCTATCAGTTGCTGAGAGGGGTGTGTTGAAGTCTCCAACTATAATTGTGGACTTGTCTATTTATCCTTACAGATCTATCATTTTTTCCCTTGTATTTTGAAGGTCTGTTGTTTGGTACATGCACATTTAGATTGCTATGTTTTCTTGGTGGATTGGCCCTTTTATCATTATGTAATGTCCTTTTTTGACTCTAGTAATTTTCTTTCCTCTGAGGTTCACTTTTTCCGATATTAATATTGCCATTCCTGGCTTTTTAAAAATTAATGTTTTATGGCATATCTTTTTTTTCATGCTTTTACTTTCAAACGACCCATATCATTGAATTTGAAGTGAGTTTCTGTAAGCAGCATACAGTTAGGTCATGTCTTTTTATCTCCTCTATAACCTCGGTCTGTCTTCTGGTTGATTTAGACCATTTACATGTAAAGTAGTTATTGATATATTAGTGCTTAAGTCTGCCATTTTATTATCTATTTGTTTCCTCTGGTTCACATTCTTCTGATTCTTTTTTCCTGCCTTTATTTTTGGTCTTGAACTTTTTAGGATTTCATCTTGATTATTTGTAGTGTTTTTAAGTGTATCTCTTTATATAGTTTCTTAGTGGTTCCTCTGGGTATTACAATATACACATGTGACTTAGTCTACTGGTATCAACATTTCGTCACTTGGAGTGAAGTGTGGAAACCTTGCTTCATTTAGGTCCCCTTATTTTTACATAACTTTGTCTTCAGTATTAGATGATGTTATAATTTTTATTTCAATCATCAGATATGACTTATAAAACATATGAAGAAAAAGGCTGTATGTATCCCTTGCACCTCCTTCCTTCCTGATGCTCCAAGATTCCTTCTTTTAATATCTTCTTTCTGTTTGGTGACCTTCATTTGTCAATCTGTAAGTGTAGGTTTATTAATGATAAATTATTTTAATTTTCTTTCTGAAAATATTATTTCTCTCTTAATTCCTAAGGGTTAGTTTTGCTGGGTATAGAGTTCATAGTTGACAGTTCTTTTGTTTTCATCACTTGAAAAATACTGTGCCACTTCCTTCTGGACTCCATGGTCTCAGATGAGGATTCCGCTGTAATTTAATGGTGTTTTCTTCTAGGTAATGTGTCCTTTTTCTTTGGCTGCTTTCAAGATTTGCTCAAGTTTTCAAAAGTGTAATTATGATGTGCCTTGGCATAGATTTCTTTGAGTTTATCCTGTTTGGGGTTTGCACAGCTTCTTGGATATGTAGGTTTGTGTATTTAGCCAAACTTGGGAAGTTTTCAGTCAATATTTATTCAAATACTCTTTTAACACCACTCTCTCCTCTCTTTCTGTGACTCTCATGACACAGACATTGGATCTTTTCTTATTGTCCCACAGGTGCCTGAGGCTCTATTTATTTATTCTTTTAGTTCTTCAGATCGAATGAGTTCCATTGTTCCATACTTAAGTTCACTGATTCTAACCTCTGTCATATCCACTCTACTATTGAGCCCACCCAGCAAATTTTTCATTTATTATATTTTTCAGTTCTATAATTTTCTTTTGGTTATTTTTGTAACTTTTATTTATTTGCTGAGATTTTCTATTTTTTCATTGGTTTCAGGAAAATTTGTAATTCTCTATTAAAGCATTTTATGATGGTTATTTAAAAATCTTTCTCATATAATTCCAACATCTAGTTCACCTCATTGTTGGCATCAGTTGTATTTTCTCACTCAGTTGTGATTTCCTTGGTTTTTGTTTTAATGGGTGTTTTTCGTTTGTATCCTGGACATTTTTCCCATTATGTTAGGAGACACTTGATTCTATTTAAATCTTTCTTTTACAAGGCAGTCACCTTGTTTAGGTTTAGCATGTGGACCTTGGCCTATTTTACAGATTGTGCTTCCAATGGCAATTTAATTGGCAGAGTCTTTTTGATGGTGTTTTGGTCTGCTTGGTTTATTTGGTGCTGTTGGGGCTCCCACTGGTCCCTACCAGTGATGTTTGAAGGGGAGGAAGGGATTTTCACAGGTGACATGGCTGGTGTCTCTCAGTGGGGAAGGGATGTGGTGGGATCCCGCTACAGGTGTCCCCCAACTGCCTGGTTTCTCTGGGAAGGTGACAAGAGTTTTGGGCCCCTGGAGACAATGAGACTTCCTGGACCATGCCACTCATCATGACCAGGTCCTTTTCTCTAGTGCCATCTGCCCACTCTGGAAAAGGAGAGTCTCCAACCTGCAGGGAATAGAGGCTTCCAGCTTGCCGTACCTCGGTCTCTCCTCCAGGCTCCATCCACCTAGGTATCTCTTGGTGGGAAAAGGGAGTCTCAGAATCATTGGGGAATGAGAGTTTATCCTATGGACAATCCTCCCTTGTTAGGGATGTTGGACTCATCTAACTTTGCTCAAGGGACCTCTGTTCAGTCCAGGGGAGGAATGAGCCAACCTGGACTGCCTTCTGTTATTCGATTGGGGGTCAGGAAATGCTGGGCTGGATGGTCTTCCTTTGTTGGGTGGGGAGACACAAGACGCCCTGCCACTGTGCTATTTCTCCAGTCCTGGAGCAGCACACCAGTTTGCTTTCTTCTTACTACCTCACCATCCTCTTATTCCTTATTACTAGAGTCCTTCTTTGGTTATCTCTTACACAATTTCCAACGTTTATAGTTGTACTTAGCAGGGAGAGCAGGGAAAAATGAGTCTGTGCCATGTACGTGAACTGGACTTCTTAATAATTAATTTTTATTTGTCTCATTTCTTCTTGTTTCTGTTACTCTTTTTCTGTCTCCTTTCAGGTTAGTTAAATATTTTTAGTATTCCATTTTGATTACTCTCTTAGCTTTCTATCTATGTCTTTTTGCAGTATTTTTGTAGTAATTCCCCTGGAGATTACAATATACATCTTTTACTTGTTACAATTTCCTATGTTATCTTCTAGGAGTTTTATAGATTTGCATTTTACATTTAGGTCTATGATCCATTTTGAGTTAATTTTTGTGAAAGGTATAAGGTCTGTGGGTTCATTTTTTTGCATGTGGATGTCCAGTTGTTCCAGTACCATTTGTTGAAGAGACTATCCTGTCTCTATTGTATTGCCTTTGCTCCTTTATGAAAGATCGGTTGGGTATATTTGTGTGGGTCCATTTCTGTTCTCTATTCTGTTCCATTGATCTATTTGTCTATTCTTCCACCAATACCATAGTCTTCTTTTTGGTAGCTTTGTGGTAAGTCTTGAAGTTGGGTTGTGTCAGTCTTATGACTTGTTCTTCTCCCTCAATATCGTGTTAGCTATTCTAGATCTTTTGCTTTTCCATATAAACTTTAGAATGCATTTGTCTATATACACAGAATAACTTGCTGGGATTTTGATTGTCATTGCACTGACTCTAGATGTGAATATCTCTACATTTACTTAGATCTTCTTTTGTTTCTTTTATCAGAGTTTTATATAGATCAGAGTTTTGTATATAGATCAGAGTTTTCCTCATATAGATCTTGTACCTATCTTGTTAGATTTATACCAAAGTATTTAATTTTTTGATGCAAATGTAAATGATACTGTTTTAAATTTCAAATTCCCATTGTTTATTGCTAGTCTATATAAAAACAATAGACTTTCATATGTTAACCTTGTATCCTGAAACCTTGCTGTAATTACTTATTAGTTCCAGGAGATTTTTGTTGTTGATGCTCTGAGATTTTCTACATAGAAAATTATGCCATTTGTGAACAAAATGGTTTTATGTCTTTCTTCCTAATCTGTATACATTTTATTTTCTTCTTTTGTCTTATTGCGTTATATAGGACTTCCAGTATGAAGTTGAAAATGAGTGGTGAGAGGGGGCATCCTTGCCTTGTTCCTAATCTTAGCAAGAAAACATCTAGTGTCTCACTATTAAGTATGATGTTAGCTGTAGATATTTTTGTAGGTGTTCTTTATGAAGTTGAGGAAGTTCCTCTCTGTCCATAGATTCCTAAGAGTATTTATCATGAATGGGTATTGGATTTTGTCAAATGCTTTTTCTGTATCTATTAGTAAGGTAATTTGATTTTTCTTCTTTACCAGGTAATGTGATGGATGAGATTAATTGATTTTTATCCAAATCGTTTTAATAAAACTTATCACTGGTTATGTACACACACACACACACACATACACACACACATAAATACACACACATTTGTATTTACTTTTTTATTCTCTGGCTTTTCGACTAAACTGTAAACTCAGGTACCTAGTATGTTATATACTCAATAAATAGCTGAATGAGTGAACTACCCCCCACTTATATTTATTTGTATATATTGAGAAGCTATGGAAGGAGGATGGTAGTTTATTGGACTCCAATTACAGGAAAGAGATGGAAGAATGTGAGGGGAGTGATGCCATGATATCTGTTCCTCCTTAGTTCCAGATGCCAAGTTTAAGCCTCACTGGTTAGAGAGCTAAAGCCAACAGCTGATTGTGTTGTTTTGTTGAGATATATCATGGACTCAGCGAACAAGCAGAACTGCTCTGAGCCTAGGTGACAGAGTGTGAGAGAGTTGTAGAGAAGACTGTGATCCTGTTTTATAAGTGGTGTAATCCAGCAGATGGGAGCTTGGAGCTATGGTAATTTGAGCCTTAAATGTAACATCCTTTGCATCTGCAGGCTGCATTTGGGGTATATACAACATACAAAAGAATCAGAGCTCTGCTTGTTATGCTTTAAAGTATGTCTAGATTTTTTAAAAATCTCACTTGTTTTCTTTTAGGGCAGCTCGTCTTTACTCTGAGTCCTAGTCCCTGGAGATATCAGTTCCATTTGACTGGTTTCACAGTTTCAGAGGTGTGACCTAACAGTACCCAACCTGGGTTGGCAGATCCCTCTTCTGGATCCCATGTCTAGAAGATTTGAACTCCTACAACCCAGAGCCCTCTAGTCCAGAAAGAGTTCTCCAAGAAGCCTGTTTTCTTCTTCTCTAGCCATGATTTGGCTTATTTTACTAATGTTCATCATCTAAACTCTGGCCTGCTTGCAACAACTTGTACTCTTTGTTTTCAGAAAACCATTGACTTTCAGGCTGGAAGCCTTCTGATTCTTGTTCCATATTTCTATTCATAGCTGCCTATAGTGAACACCTGTGAGTTTGTTTTTCTCCCCTAACATCCATTGACCCATCTTCTGGTTTAAAAAAAGAATCTTGAATTTCCTTTAGGGAGTTACTCTTTCTCACTCGAAATTCCTGTGATTTGGGTGGGATTGACCCCTGCCAGCTCCCAGCGAAGGCCCTAATCAACCTAAGCCAATCAGTGTATGGCATAATTTAGGCACTGGGATTGGTATAAGTGTGATCACATGGCCTAACCAGACCAACAAGAGTCAGTCCCAAGACTTTGTGTACGCTGTTAAGAGAGAGAAAGTCTCTCTCTTCCTGCCCAGTATAGATTGCAGAGGATGAAAGATCTGGCACAGCTATAGCTTTCTTAGGCCCGTAAAGGAGGAACCTGTCAAAGACAACACATTGGGGAGAGCAGGGCAGGACCAAGAGACAGAGGAAACCGGGTCCTGGTGACATTGTTTCAACCCCTGCGTGAAACCATACCTGGAAACAATTCTATCCCCTGAACTTTTCCATTTTGTGCTCCACGAAGTTCCCTTTCAGATTAAGTCATTTTGGTTTGGATTTTCTGTGATTCGTAGCCAGAAAAGTTCTGAACACGTCACTATTCTTCTTTTCTTTAAACACTGCCATCAAAAGGTTCCCTACTTGCTTCATCCTCTGTTGTGTGCTGGCATCAGTGCTGACCATAGCACATGGTCCTTGACCCTGATTTCCCTTTGACTTTGGATTAATAGCTCCCTACTGGGCTTGATTTTGGTGTCCTCTCATGGGAATGACTGATCCTGATCCCACAATCCCACAGTCCACCCACAATGCTGTCTCCTGAGTCACCGATACTGTCTTAAGCCAGACTCAGACTTCAGTTTCTAATCTGGCACTCCTTAGATTCCATTTCTGGAACAAATTTCAGTCGAATTATTAGAACTCATTCATAACTGTCCAATTTTACCCGACTCAACATTTATACTGTTCTGTGTGTGGTCAGAACTAGGCAAAGATTTCTGAGCAACCTTCTCTTCTAACTATTGTTTGTACATACGTTTTTGCCTGTCCAAGACCTCTCTGGGCCTGGGAAACCAATTTTGCTCACAAATCAAGTTTTATTAATCTCCAATGGGAATGCAAGGGAAAAGAAAAGGGGGACCAGGATGTACATTCCAATAGAATGCTTGTACTTCTTTTAAGAGATGTGATGGAGACTGCCTTGGAGTAGCATTCATCAATTCCATCCCAGCTTCTAATATTAGCTGAAAATCTGTGTGTTCACATATGTTGGTAAAACCCAGTGAGTTTTCACAAAGCTAGCAACTCAGGCTGTCTGTTCCTGCTGCGTAGACACTCAAATTCTTGACAGTGTCTGGAAGCAGAGGTGCCACCCAGGAAATAGCACTTCATCTTTTTGGATTATCATGCAAGATAACAAGAATTGTGAATTATCTTTTCTTGCTTTACAGATGAAAGTAGCAGAGATGAGAATCAGGCCCACAGAATGTGTGTCAAAGCCTGAAAGGCCTAAAATTAGATAAACTTGCTTTTTCAATTTATAGATAAAGGAATCAAGGTCCAGAGATGTCAAGTGACTTACCCAAGGTCACGTAGTCAGTTGGTGGCAGAGTCAAGATGAAGATTTAGGTCTCCTTGCTTCCAAAGCAGTACTTTCTTAACCACATCCCTCTGGAGCTTTATAATTGGCAGTAGAATTGCTTCAGGGTCCTACATGGACATCTGACTTTTAAGGACATATTACTTTCAGGAAAAGTTCAGATTTAGTCCTTCACGTAAGGATGTCTATCTGTTAGCTATTTTAAGGTAAAAAACTACCCCAAATTTAGTGACTTTAAACACAACCATTTACTATTGCTCGCAAGTCCATTGATTGGCTAGATAACTCTTCTGGCCTGGATGGTACCAGGCCACGTGTAGCATCATTCACTCATGTGTCTGCTGTCTGATGGGGACTGACTTATCTAGAAGGCGCTCAGCTAGGATGGCTCGTCTCTGCCCTATGTGGTCTTTCATCCTCTAGCCGGAAAGCCTGGGCTTGTTCAAAGGGCAGCTGGGCAAGTTTCCAAGTAAGAAAATGGGAGTGTCCAAGGGCTCTTGAGATGTAGACTTGGAACTGGTGCAGTCTCACTTCCGTCACTTTGTGTTCGTAACCAATTCATAAGGCCAACCCAGATTCAAGGGTTAAGGAAATAGACTCCACTTCTAGATGGGAAAAGGTGCAAAGTCATATCGCAAGAGGCATGGATACAGGAGGGAAATAATTGTGGATTTGCAAATAACCTACCTCAGGAGGTATGATGTCCTCTTGTTTAAAAAAAAAAAAAAAAGACCTCAACCATCCTAGTTCTTGGCACAAATATAGCAGGAGCTTAACGCATTCATGTCAAATGAGTTTTGCCATCTGCCTACTCATGAGAGTGCATGTGGATGAGTTTATGATGTGTATATGTGTATACATGTGTGTGTGAGTATGCATGCACATGAGAATTTGTGTTCTTTTAGGTATTTTGAGATTCAGGCTTCTGCAAGGACTCGTCGCAAAGACAGGACATTTCAGGACCAAGGAGAGCAGCATAAGCTGAGCGTGCAGTTGATGCCAGGCCCCCAGCAGAGCCCATCTCAAGTGGCAGACCATAAACTGGACTCCGTTCCTGGTAGCAACAGTACATGCGGTGATACAGTTTTCATTTTCTGACATCAGAAAACACTCAAATTCATCTGTGCAGAAAAAGTGTTTCCTGGAAAACCATCTCAAAAAGAACACACTAGGGAAGAGAGGTCAACTTCGTACACAGCCACCTTCAAGGGATCTTGACCCTCAGGAACAAAAACCCTTCAGCCCCTGATCCCATAGGTTCTTACCTGAGGGACCATGGCCACCACCACTCCCAACATAAAGTACATTCCAACATCCCCTAGCTTTGTGGCCTCAGAGTGGACAAAGTCCATACCCCTTAGCCACACTGAGGTTACAGACTTTCCCACAACTAGTATTTACTGAATAGCCACTGAGTCCTGGGTACTTGGCTAGGTGCTATGTATATAGAGTGAAAATAACTGTCAGAGCCCCTGCCCTCATATAGCTCATAGTCTAGTAGGAAAGGAGACAATAAACAAGGAAATAGTCCAATACGTAAATACATAATAATTGTGATAAATGATAAGAAGGGTAATAACAGGGTGTTTTAAAAGAGAATAAGAAGGAGTAGCCAGTTTAGATTGGGTGATTGGGAAATCTCTCACTGAAGAGGTGATGTTCTAGCTGAGATCTAGAGGATGAAAAGGGGCCAGCCATATAAAGGGAGTAGAAGAGGACCATTCTAAGTAGAGGAAACAGCAGGTGCAAAAGTCCTGAGACGAGAAAAATTTTAGTGCTTAAGCATCTGAAAGAAGCTCAATGGAACTGACTTCTAGTGGGTAGGAAAGAGAAATTCAAGATGAGAGTGTAGAAATAGCAGAGGCCAAATTACACATGGTCTTGAGGGCCACTTTATGGAATTTGGATTTTATTGTAAGAGCAATAGTGAAATAGTGAAGTGTTTTCTCAGATCTTCTCAGGAGATTCATATATGGCCACTTTTATCCCTGTTGAGAATTCCCGGGTTAGGAAACGTTCTAGGAAACCAAGAGGAAAACACTCCAGTCTATCCCATTGAACTCTGAAGTGAACAGATTTTCAGGACAACTTCCTTGTCCTCAGGGACCAGCCCAGACACAGGCCTGAAGGATCCAGCCTCCGTGGACTAAGCTATATAATCTTGAACTGCATGTTCGCCCCCTGCCAAGCCTGGAGGACACTTTTTCCCTCCTAAGACTTGTCTTCTCTTCCTCTCATGCACTATGAGCCCAGACTGTGCTGCTCCCACCCACTGCAGCCTCAGTCAGTCCTGCCCATGTTCTCACCTCTTCCTGCCTGGCTCCTGGATTAGCACCTCCCCCAGTCAAGACTTCAGGCCCTTCAACCAGCACAAACCTGAACTCCACTCCTCTACTGTCCCAGAGGTCCTGCCTCTTTTCTCTCCCCTGGGTCCATTTACTCACTAAATGGTCAAGTGACTCTGTCTCTTGGAGAAATCTTGTCTTTGCCATTGCTTTGAACCAATGGCTGCCAATATTTCACCACCAGCAACCCTTTTTAATCTTCCCTCAACCTTTTCCACCATCATGATATGTAGAAAGACATCTCCCAAGTGTGATGTGTCTAATAACAATAGGGAACTTTTCTGAGCATGTTCTATAGGCCAAGCATTGTCTTAGTGCTTTCCACGCCGTGCCTTATATAATCCACGCACAATACCATAAGACAAGGCTGGCAGATTGTGTTTTCCAAAGGTGACCACCATATCTTCTGTTTCAAATGCTCTTCTAGACCCTTCTCATTCCCCCATTAAGAGGTGGAGTTTAATTCTCTGCCCTTGAACCTGGCTGCCCCGTGACTTGCTTGTAATCAATAGAATGCACTGGTAGTGACTGAGTGGTTTCTGAGGCTCGGTCCCCACAAAAGGTGCAGCTTCCTCTTGTTAGCTGGGACTCTCTCTTTTGGAGCTCTGAGATGCCATGTAAGGAGTCCAACCCTCAGATTGTTAAACTCGAGAGGCCGTGTGTAAACACTCCAAGGAGCAGCCCAGCTGTCCTCGCAGCCTACAGCCAACACTAACTGCCAGCCATGGAGTGAACATCTTGGATGTCCAGCTCAGCTGTGCCTTCAGATGGCAGCAGCCCCAGATGATGTCTGACTGCGATCATATGGGAGCCTCCAAGCATATCTGCCCAGACTTACCTTCCCCAAATTCCTGACCCACAGAGTCATGAGTGGTTATTTTAGACTGATGAGTTTTGTGATAGTTTTTTTACAAAGCAATAGTAACCAGAACAATAGGTATTGTTATTGACCCTGATTTTCAGTTGAGGAATCGGGGACCATAGTAAATCTCTTGCCCAAGGTCAAAGAGCCAATAAGTGGTAGGACTAGAATTTTAGGTCTTTCACACCGCTAAGCTTGTGCTGTTAGCCTGCATGCTGTCACTCTCCATCTATTAAGCAATGGTCTATGTAACCTGGTTATGGGGATGATACAAGGTTGCGGGCCCTCATTCAGGGATGGAACCCAAGGTTGAGAGCTCCTGTCTAGGCTATCAGGGATTAACCTCAGGGATTGCCCTCTGGCCTCCAAGGTGGATCCACATGCCATGGATGGTCTATGAGCCATGCCCACCCTGTCCTGTGACTAGCAGGGGAGTTCTCTTCTCCTTCAGAAGGCAGCATAAACTGCCAGTTAAGAATATGGACTGGGCTCTGCCATTTAGTGGCATACTACCTTGGAGCAAGAAGTTACACCACCTCTCTGAGCCTCTTGTTTCTCAGCTAGAAAATGGGATGACGATAGAACTTAATTTATAAGAGGGCTTGAGATACTAAATGAAATAATGTATATAAAGTATTTATCACACCTCGGTAGTTGATATGTTCCATTTAAACGTTCCTTCAGGCTAGAGACAGAAACACATTGAGCTCAACGAGCCCCTTTCCTCACTGCTTCTACTCCATGGAGCCCCTTTAACAGTACTTAATTCACTCAGTTGTCCTCACAAAAGCAGCAATTAAAGGTATACCTTCCTGGGTTGGTAAGAAAACACACCTGAGCCATAGGAGGCTATTCGAGCGCAGAGTCGCTTCTCCTTATTTTTCCACCTGAAGGCAGGATTGCCATAGCAGAATGATTAAGAATTTGCGTACGTAACTTTGCTGGCTCTCAGTCTCCTCGTATGAAAAGTAGAAATGATATTGATTACCTCACAGCAGATGTGAGCAGTCAATGAGATGACGAATGTCTGGCACCTGGAACACAGAGCTTAGAGAATAATGGTTATTCCCCTCCCTCTTTGCTCTTCCTTGGGCCACTCCCTAAAGGGTGGCTAAGTATTCCATCTCTCCCTCCCTCTTCTCACTGTTGCCAGAGATCTCTAGGCTGATAGCAAGGGCTTTCAAGGGGTTGAATTTCTCCTATGGAAACTCAAGCATAGCTAGGGGCATCCTCCTGCTCCACCCTGTCTCTGGTACTCAGAAGTCCCCTTTCCGCCCCTAGAAGACAGGAAGATCAGAGTTTGGAGCTTCAATGGGCTCTGTGCTGTCACATGGACTTTGGGAAGCCCGTGAGGAATCAAAAGGATGGTAACAACTTGAGGTCATGGGAAGAGTACTGGATTTGAGAGTCAGAAGACCTAAGTATCAGATTCATGGATCTTTCCCTTTCCATCCATCTCTCCTTGGCAATGGCACTGAGCATCAGTTTCTTCATCTGTAAAAATGGGACAATAGTATACTTGTTTTACTTGTATCACAAGTATATTGTGAGGTTTGAAGAGGACAAGCAGGTGTGACAGTCTCTGACGATATCCATTATTGCTGTTAGTCTTGGGCAGGAGTCTAGTCCACATCACAAAAATAAGCAACATTAGCAGGAGTCCTCAGACAGAAGTGGTGGGTAGAAGCTTCAGTCTGTGCACTGGGTACCACTTCCATTCTTCTGGAAGGGAGTAAGCTTTTTGCAATATTCTCATATTTCTTGCCCCGGGAATGGCAGCATCCTAGGTAGCTCTGTAGAAGCAAGTCTAGACTCACCCTCCAGCTCACTGTCCACATCCAGTCATCGTCAGGTCTAACAGATTAAATGAGAATGAACAATAGTAATTACAGAGCGTTTGCTGTACCAGGGATGGTTTAAGTGCTTTACATGGATCATCTCATTTCATTCATGGAATGACTACTATAAAGTAGTTGCTTTTATCATCTTTAGTTTACAGATGAAGAAAGTCAAGTACAGAGAGGTTAAGTAACCTATCCAAGATCACACAGCTGGTAAGTGATCCAGGCAAGCCTTGAATCCCAGAGGTTAACTCTAGAGCTTTTGCACATCACCACTGCACTGATGCTCTCCCACTGCACCTGCCATCATCATCTCCCACCGAGATGCCTGCAGCATCTCCTAGCTGGCGTAACCGCCCCTGGTCCTATCCTTCTGTAAACAATCGTCTATACAGCTATCGGAGAACTCTCTCTGAAGCACAGCTCTCTCTGGTCAAAGCCTTTCAAGGGCTCCCCAGTTTTTGCAGGATGAAGTCCAGGTTCTTCCAAATGGCCCATAAATCCCTGCGGGACCTGGTTCCTGCCTGCCCCTTTTCAGCTTGCTTGCCACTGAACCCTGTTCATCTTCCAGTTGGAGACACTGGAATGTTCTATGCTTTTTCATTCAGCTACGTGTTGGTGTATTCAATTCCTTATTCCTCCTGAAATGTGTCTTCATCTCCTGAAAACTCATCCAACCCAAATATGAAATCCACCCCGAACCACCCAGGCCCCTGGCCTCTGGTCCTTGAGCATCCTGGGATCATTTCCACTACGGTGTCCATCACCTTGGAATGCAACAATTTGTCTGCAGACCTGTCTGTCCCAACAGGCCATGAGTTCCTGGAGGCAGAATCCTCTCCAGCTCCCCAACACCTCCCACAAGGCCAGTACAACAGAGCACTAACAAACAAGTGTTAAAACAATACTTTCAGGTGTGAAAAATTGTTACTGTTATTATGATGGCACAACACTCGGTAATAGTGCCCTTAGGACTCCAACCTATCAGCTTCGCTTCCTACAAGAATGCAGCCTCAGCAACTCTGCCTGTGTCCTTCCTCTCCTCCTTGGTGACACCAAAGCCCGTCAGTGCACGGGTTTCAGCATCCTGACACATCCTCACTTCCCAGCCCCCCAGCCTCCTTCAGATACTGGAGAAGAGAGCTCACTGCTTCCATCTCCAACCTAGACCATGCAGGAGCCACTCCTGGTTTACCTTTTGGATATCCCAATTTCTCACCTAGGTTTAATTAAGACAAGGCACAAAATTTTCAAGAGATGCATTTATTGAGCAACCAAGGAAAGCAAAGAAAGAAGTGGCTAGTGAAGGTAGGATTTTAGGGACCCCAGTCTTCCACTTGTGTCTGCCCTCCATAGCAGGCCGTGAGCTTCTCAGGACATCTTAGACTTGTTGGGAATGTTTACGGAATGAATGAATGAATGAATGATTGTTGAGTCGCTCACCTTCACAGATTATTTGGCTCAATTCTTTCATCAGGACACTGCTAAGAGCAGCCCTGCTGGGTCACGTGTGTAAGGGTTTCTGGAAAACACTGCACCATATACCTTGTCAGAGGGTGCAGGAAAGTATTGTTCCTTCAGGACTTCCCAGGGCACAGGATGCCTCACGGCTGAGCCCCAGGCAGCAGGAGGAGAAGCTGGGGAAGGAGCAACAATTTTCTGTGGCCCCAGACTGGAAGCCCAATTCTCCATTTGAAAAGGAGACCATCACTCAATTTATCTCTTCTCCAGCCACCAGGGTAGACCTGCTAGAGGCTGCCAGGGAATCTGCCAGGTGTTTTATTTTTTGCATTGGTGTGTAAATGACATCCAACTGCCTTTCAGGCCAGAGGGAGGTTTCTGCTTAATTCAGGCTCTGGAGAGATGTCTCCTGCAACTCGCGGCCCCAGCAGTGAGGTTTATCTAATTGTACATGCAGGCCCACCTCCCTGTTCTGCTTCAGGAGGCTTTGCTATTTATCGCACACCCCATGATGCACGAGCTGTCACCTCTTCTGTGAAGCCTTCCCAGCCACGTCGCTCACAACCCCCTCTGGAGCCCCTTCTCTCCCAGACTGTGTCACCCACGTGTGGGAACCAGGTACCCACTAATTTTTTGCTGCATAACAACCACCCCACAACTTGTGGGCTTAAAGCAATAAGCATTATGAGCTCACAGTCGGGTGGGTGGTCGTGCTGCACTCCTGCATCTGCAGTCACCTGCCATCCAGCTAGCTTCTGTCGGCCAGGGACACGGCGCCACTGAGCCACAGATCTCTCGTCCTCCAGCAGGCTAGCCTGAGCTTGTTCACATGACAGAGGCAGGTTCCCAGATGAGGGCAGAAGTTTCAGGGCCTCTTGAGACCTCAGCTTGGAACTGGTGCAGGTCCCATCTGCCCTGATCTGTTGGTTAAAGCAAACCACGAAGGCGAGCGCTGATTCTGGGGTCTGGGAAACAGGTTCCACTCTTGAAGGGGCTTTGAACTCACATTGCAAAGAGGCATGCATACAGGGAGGAAAAAACATCTACCACAAGTGGTCTGTTATCGCTGTGTCATTATTTCAGCCTGAACCTGATAAGAAATAGGTCCGAGGCTGAAATACAAGAACATGGTTCCAAGTAACCGCCAAGAGAAAGCCTAGCGTTTTGCCTATGGTGTCTGCTTGGGAGTCTTCAGACCTAGGTTTGAATTCTGTCTCTGCCACTTATTCTTTGTGTGACCTTGAGCAACTCATTTGCTCCTTTTGAGCTTCCATTTTCTTTTCTGCAAAATGGAGATATTAATAATTTCAACCTCTCAGAGTTGTTGTAAGGATTAAATGACATATGGGTGTACAGCCCTTAGCACGATACCTGGCAGGAAGTAAATGCTTAACAGAAGTGGCTTTTATTATCATTAAAAACAATAGTCATTATTTCACCTGTCATAAGCTAAAGCAATGAAATCCCCTTCCCAAATTCTTATACTGCGAGTTCCTCAAGGGCACCGACTGTATGGACAAAAATATTCACTACAGCTTTGTTTATAATAGACAACAATTTGAAAGCAGCATAAATATCCAACAACGGGGGTTGGTTAAATGAATTTTAGTATATCGACCCAAAGGATTGCAGTGTAGTCATTAAAAATGATGTAGAGCTGTGTGTGCTGACATCGAAAGCTGAACATGACGTATTGTCAAATGGAAAAGAAGGTCACAAAACAGTACATAGTGTACAAAGCCATCCATATAAAATATATTCATGTGTAGATATGCACATGGAAGTCTTGGTGGAAAGATATAAAAATGTTAATGTGTCTATCTTCATGCGGTGAGATTATAGGAATTTTTCCCCTTTTATCCTAGTTTTTAAAATTTCCCCACAATGAAAGATATTACTTAACTAAATATAAAAAAAATTTGTGACAGGAGAGCTGCTCTGGTCACCATGAAGGTAGGCTTCAGAACCACTGCTATGTGCCAGGCCTTGAACTCGGCACTAAGAGTTTTTGAGCCCGTAGAAGTCAGGCTCTGTGCTGGGAGCCAGTGGTTTGATGAAGCTGGCTCCTCCGTGAGGCCCTGGCTCCTCCAGGAGCTCCTCAGGGTCAGGAGTGAACTCATTGTGGGGCTTCTTTTCCCTGAGGGCACCTATAGCTGCTTCTTCCTCTCCCTGCTCCTCACAACACCCCAGTAATCCCCATGGAGTTGGTGTTTGTGGGATAGATGGGGTAGCTGTCCTCAGGGGCTGTCCCATTCCCCATCCAGGCAGCCTGAGAAATGGAGGGAGAAGGACTGGCCCCAGGTGCCCAAGCTTGCCGCCTAGGCCATGCAGTGAATGGGGCTGAGGACCTAGAACATATGAGGTGTAGGACTCCAGCCTCCTGTCCTGCCTTCACTGATGGCGCCCAAGGGAAGCATTAGCAACAGTACAGGCCTGAAAGGAAAGGAGACAGCACTCCCCACCCTATTTAAAAGGGCTGAGCTATTGAAAGATCCAGAATGCCCATTAGCCATAATTTCACCCAGGAGACCCGTCAGGCCTTCAGGGAAACGAATGGTCCACTCTGGGCAGCACTGCCTCTCCCCGTCTCACCTGAAGCCCCAGCTGACTTGGCTTCAGGATTCTGTTCACCATCATGGGCCCTGAATCATCTCCATGAAGTCTCTCCCTTCCTAACCGACCTAGTTCCTTCTGTAGGAGACTTGTGGGTCAGTTTATCCTCTTAAGAGTCTGTAGAAAGCAAAATTAACAATCCCAACCACTTCCGCAAGAAGAGACTTGATGCTTTTTACTGAAAAAGTATTTATTCCGTCCAGACTGGAGATGCGTCAATAAAGGTGGGTTACCTTGATGAAGCAGCTACGGCTGGATTCTGGCAGCTGGGAAAGACTGAGAGCAGCTGTCAAAATGGCAAAATGATTGGGGGCTCAAGGGGCATGGGAACCGTGGGATTAAGATAATCGAAGAAAACAGGTTTAGGGAAACGATCTACTGATTTTTAAAATATTTAGCTGAGGCATTTCCCTAATATCTCTTTGGGTAGACCAACAAGGCCAGTTACTCACAGAGAAGCACGGTGGAGATGGCGTCCGCCCTTGAATTGCCAAAATGCAAATGTTGGTGGGTGTGTGTGGATGTGATGTTGAGTCACAATATTGTTAATTATGAGGAAGTTTAGGAATTGAGGCAAACTTTCTCCCACCCCCATTTGCTGACAATTAAGGCAGGCTGGCTGTGAATTACCAGCCATCATTCTTTCCTTTTCCAACTTCCATAATTGGGTTAGAATGCCTCTGTTAAACAAGCATGCCTCCAGAACTTGAGCTAAGTTAGAGCCCTTTATAAATTAGGCAATAAATTGGAATATGTTTCCCCATCTGGTATCCAGATTTAGGAAATCTGTGATTTTGAATGAGGCACCGAGATATATGGCAACGCCCCGGGTTCTGGGGTGTTTACGGGTATGTACAGGCGCTGGGGAGAAGTATAGTAGTGGTGGGACCTCTGAGCTTTCTAGTAACTGCTGAAATGCCACTTTTGACTCTGCCATTTATTACCTGCGTGTCCTTGGACGAGTATCTTAATCTCTCTGCGTGTCTCAGTATTATCATCAGCAAAATGGGAATAATAAGAGCACCTGCCTCATAAAGTTGTCACGAAGTTTAATAAGATGATCCACATAAAGTGCTTAGGATGCCATCTGGCAGAGAAGAACTCAGCAAACATTAACAACCCCCACTACTATGATGAAAGCTCATAAAATTCCAAGAGCGCAAAGGCATCCTAGCGCAAGAGATCTATTGGAACAACACAAGGCAAATGTGGCATCGGTGAGCTCTTTTTCAGACAAGGTGACCTCCCCTGTCACAATTGTCCACCTTAACCCAGCTCTGGTTCAATCCAGTTCATTGCCCAACTTCACACCTGCACCCTCACAGCTGGGTGTGGTGGGAGGAAAACCCAAAACCATGGTGATTGCTCTCCCTCTCCGTTTATGTCCACCAACCTCAAGCAGGCTCTCAACGCAACCTGGTAATTATCCTACACGCTCCTGGCTCATGTTGTCCCTCCCTCTCCTAGAAAGCTATTTCACATCTCCTTCCTCCTCCACCTCCTCCTCCTCCCTCTTAGCTATACCTTGCTTCCTAGTTCCTTGAGAAAATGGAAGCACTCGGAGGGTAGCTTTCACAGGTTTCCAGTGCCTCAGCTAACAGCCTGATTGATACCTGGATCTTCACCCACAAATGCTACCCTCCCTCCTGCTGACCTGCAGATGCTTTTATCTTAGGCTGTCCTCCCACCACTTGTGCACTAGGTGTCATCCCTTCTTGCCTCAGATGGATGTCCGGCTCCGTGAAACCATCTCCTCTATTTCCCTCATACCAATTTTCTTTCTCTTTTGGACCCTTTGCATAAGCATCCGAACACCAGTGTGAAAAACCAACCCTCCTGATTACACCTCTTTCACCCACAGTGCCCCTTTCCTCCACTCCTCTTTACAGCAAAGCTTTTCAGAAGCATCGTCTGTTCTTGCTCTATCCACGTCTTCTCCTCTCATTCCCCTTGAACCCACTTGACTGGCTTCCATTCCTATGGTTCCACCAAACAGCTCTTGTCATGGTCACCAGTGACTTTGAGCTGCCTAACCCAAGGTGGATTCTCAGGCCTCACACATCTCAGCCTCCCAGCAGCAGTTGACACAGTTGATTGTTCCCCCCTTCCTGTAACACTTTCTTCTATTAGTTTCGGATCCTCCTCTTGTCTTATGGGACAAGAAGTCTTCTCAACCTCCTTTGGTGGCTCCTTCTTGTCTCTCTTGTCTTTCAATGTTGAAGTGCAGTTTAACTCAGTCTCACATTTTTTCTCTTCTCTCTCTGAACTAGTCTGTCTTTGGTCCCGTGACTCTAAATACCACGTCTAGGCTGATGGCTCTCAGACATCTCACAGATCCGATTATTTATTGAACATCTCCATTTGACTATCTAATGGACATCTCTAACCTAAAGTATCCGGATAGCTATGCACACGCTAGCTACTCTTGAAGTCTCGCCCATCTCAGAGAATGGCAACTTTATTCTTCCAATTCTTCAGGCCCCGAGTCTTAGAATTACCTCAACTCCTCTGTTTCTACCCTTCATATCCAATTTGTCAGCAAATCCTATTGGCTCTTCTTTCAAAACTGAGCCAGAATAAGACTATTTCTCACTACCACTGAGGCTGCCACCCTGAGCAAAGACATTATCATCTCTCACCCGGATTATTTCAATAGCTTTTGCTGTAGGCTAAATATTTGTACCCCCACAAAATTCAAGTGTTGAAACCTAATCCTCAGTGTGATGATAGTAGAAGGTGGGGCTTTGGGCAGTGATTAGGTTATGAGGGCAGAGTCCCCACGAATGGGATTAATACTCTTATAAAAGAGGCCCCACAGAGCTTCCTTGCCCCTTCCGCCATGTGAGGACCCAGTGAGTAGATGGCTCTCTATGAACCAGGAAGCAGGCTCTCACCAGACACCGAATCTGCTGGCACCTTGTCCACTTATCAACTTTCCAGCCTCCAGAACTGTGAGAAATAAATTCTTGTTGTTTATAAGCCACCCAGTTTATGGAAATTTTGTTATAGCAGCCTGAACAGACTAAGACAGCCTTCCAGTTGGTCCTCTGGCTTCAACCATGACACACTTACCTACGTCTAATCTCAACATAGCAGCTAGGTGGATTTTTGGTCCTTTAAAAATACACATTGGAGGGCTGGCCTGGTGGTGTAGTGGTTAAGTTTGCACACTCTGCCCGCAACCATAAGCCATGCTGTGCCAGGCGTCCCACATATAAAGTAGAGGAAGATGGGCACAGATGTTAGCCCAGGGCCAATCTTCCTTAGCAAAAAGAGGAGGATTGGCAACAGATGTTAGCTCAGAGCTAATCTTCCTTACCAAAAAAAAAAAAAAAAAGAAGAAACAAAATACACATTGGATCATGTCAATTCTCTGCTGCAAACTCTTCCTTAGCTTTCCATTTCACACCAACAAAAAGCCAAAGGCCTTCAGCTCCTATGACTCTTGCCATCACTGACTATTCTAGCCATAGTGGCACCCTGTAGTTCCTTGAATGCATCAAGCAAGCACTCACCCCAGGGACTTTGCACTTGCTATTCTCTGTCCCCAAGAAACTCTTCCTCCAGATATTCACATGATTTACTTCATTCAAGTCTTTGTGAGAATGTCATCTCCTCAGAGAGAACTTCTCAGACTTTTCCACCCCTGTTGCTTCCTAGCTCCCTTACTCTCCTTCATTGTTCTCCACATTACTTCCCCAATAGCAGGGCTTCTCATCTGTTTTGTTCACTGCTACAGCCCTGGAACCCAGAACACTTAGTAGGTATCAGTGAGCCTTTGCTTAATGAATGGATAAATGAACCTACCCTCCCTGACTCCTTGTCATGGGTGTGCAGAGGTTACAGTGTTGAGCTGGCAGTGTGATGGGGTCAGTGGGAAGGAATGACCTGGGAGGTGGATACAATTTTGTTGCTTATGAATTACTTATAAAATAATAAGAGTAAAGTTTGGCCTGGGGCTTGAGGACAATCAAGTCTTCTAAGGTTCTGCAATTCCAACATTTCTGTCTTAATTTACATAACTCCTGGGGCCACCACTGCTGGAGAATCCATGAATGGTGTGTGTACCATGAATGGTGTGTGTACCATGAATGGTGTGTGCACCAAAATTTGCCACAGGTCTCCAGAACACTCCATGGAATCTTACTCCATGGGCATGTTATGTCTCCCTTAAAAGTGTCTGGGGACAGGGAGAGATCTTTCATTTTTTTCTGCTCTACCCCGACCTCTGTTATTGTAACATGAGTTGAGCATTTAGCAAAGGCTTATGGATAAATTGATTGCTCCAAATTGTAGGAGCCATGAAAATAGAGATGTTCTGCAATGAGGTTTACCATCCTACTCTGTAACTAGCACGTTAACAAATTGATTGCCTTTTGCAATTGTGATGAGTTTGCTTCCTTGTGTTCTTATCCCAGCAGAGATGTGTTGGACAGTGTCCACTATAACTCCCAAATTTCAATGGCTTAACAAAATAAGTTTATTTTTCACCCATGAAAAGTCCAGCCAGGTGTTTGGAGGGTGGCCTTCCATGAACGAATTCTGGGACCCAGGTCTGTCTATCTTGTGGTTCCACCACCACTCGGGGGCTTGCAGTCTTCTGTCAGACCCCTGCAGGCAGATGTGGAAAGAGAACGAGTATGATGTGTGGGAGGATTGATGAGCAAGGCTTGGAAGTGGCAAACATGCCCACTCTCATTCTATCTGTCAGAATTCAGTCATGTGATCACATCCAGCTGCAAGGGAGGCTGCGAGATACCATCTAGCCATGTGCCCAGGAGCAAAAGGAAATGGTTTTGATGAAGAGCAGTTTAGTTTCTACCACAACAGAGAAATTGAAGGTCAACTTAGCCTCCCACAGGCCACATAATGACAACTGCTGCTTCTTGGGTAAACTTTTGGATAAGTTAAAATCATTATGCTTCAGTTTTCTTTCTCCAAAATATCCCTTCCCCAATTCCCCTTTATCCCAATCGTATCACACCCTCCATGAGAGTGAAGAGTTTAAGATTTATTTGCCCACTACTTGGCTGGTTTTTCACTTGTTAAGGTTTTACTGACTGGCCTATCTCACCACCCATGCTGACATCTGAGATCTGCTGCATGGAGGCTTGGAGGAAATGTCCATCTTGTTACACTATTATTATCAGTTATTGAGAGTGTCTCAGGCAGAGGCAACAACATATGCAAAGGCCTGGGGCAAGAAAGAGCCCAGAGTGGCTGAAGAGCATCTACAGCCTGGAGGCACCACGTGAGGGCTCTGGTCTCAGGTTGCCTGGGTCAGCCTCTCGTGTCCATCACCGACCAGTTGTGTGAGCTTAGACAAGTTATATCATGGCCAGGGCTGTTTTCATTTCTGTAAACTAGGATAATAGAGACGTTGATCTCATAAATATATGCCAAGGGTTGATTAGATAACCCATCTAGAGCACTTAGAACTGTGTCTGGCGTGTTAGCTGTTATTACTGTTATTATATCACCACTATTTTGTCATAATTATCAGCCATCCCTTGCCTAGGTCCTTGGTTCAGAGAACTTTTCCTTCCAGGCAGTTTCCGCCTTTCTAATCTAGTGCCCAAATGGCACAACAACTGCCCCCTGGGGCAGATTGCATTTTTCTTATAGGTGCTGCGGCTCCATTGGAATCCAGGCTTTGGCCTTGTGGCCAAACTTCTCAGATGGTGTGTGTTCTGAGTGCCTGAACTTTGATCAGCATCAGAGTCATCTATCCACTCTTGCCCTGCTTTTCTATAATTGCACTTGCTTTGTGCAGCTTGGGTCAGAGTTACAATCACTGGATTGGTTGTTCCAGAAATCCTTACCTTGCCAGGAGTTTCATGTTCACCCATGCTGCAATTGTCTTTAAATTTCAGCTCAGAGTCACAGCCAGGAGTCTCTCTGAAGCCTGTCAGAATCAAACCCTTGTGAATGTGGCCAGACTCTCTGATGCTCCCCGTCGGCCCTCCTCCCCCAGGCAGAGAGGCATCCTTCCCTGCTCCTCAGGGACTTACTCCAGACAGCCAGGGGTCAATAGGACGGCCAAGAGGTCCACCAGATCAGGCCCTCTGGAAACAAAAAATCTCTGTACAACCAAGGGAATCTCTAGCCTCCTATCTGATGGCCTTTCATTCCAAGCAACATGCAGCAAATAGACGTTCCAATAGGACGAAGGGATTCTGACAGCTTGTGGAGCTGTTCATTGTTGGAGATGTGAGCTGAACAGAGCTGGTTTGCTGCTGACATCCCTTTGCAGCATCACCTACATACACAGAAAGGAATAAGGTTTAACCCTTCACAGAACCTGTCTCCATTTTAGCTCTAATTATTCATTCATTTAATCAGTTCATCAAGAAGAATTTAATAAACACTTATTATGTTGCAAGTACTAAGATCAGCATTAGAGACACCAGTATAAACGAGGCTGCTTCTTTCCTTGAGGAATCTGTGGTCTAAATACACAACTGATTACATAACAGTGTACAAACTGCTGCAGCAGAAGTGAGCATTAAGTACTATAGGAACACGGAAGACGAAGGGAGCAATTTTTGTCTGCCAGGGCATGATGAGTCAGAGACAGCTTCATGGAAAAAGGGACATAGTGGTCTTGAAGTAACAGACAGAGAATCAGGAGTGTGTTAATAAGGTTATTTTGGTTACAAGTAACAAAAACGGACTGGTTAGTTTAAACAAAAGACAGTTATTGTAAGGGTCCTTATTGTTTCAAGGACTCCAAGGAAGAGATGAACAAGTAAATCTCAAGAATGGCAAAAACCTAGAAGTTTGAGAGACCTTGGCAGCCAGAATCTATGATCTCCCTTTCTGTAGAGCATACGTGGACATAACTCTCCTCCACCAACTCCTCGTCTCTGGGTATCTCAGTCCAACATTCCAGATTCTTAGAAGAACCTAATTGACCCAGCTCTGTGTCAGAGGTCCATTCGTGGTTTATTTACCTGGCTTGGGTAGTTTAGTCCAGGGCAGTTCCCAAGGAAGATGGACTTGATGTCCACCTGGACTGATGGTCATTCTGGACTTGATGTCCACCCCAAGAGATGGCTACTACAAGAAGACAGGACACTTGGTTGGAGAAAGCAGCACTGGCAAATGCATTGTGGTATGGAGGCCAAAACGTGCATGCTGTGATTGTGGCAAAACAGCCAGTTTGGAGTCACTTTCTTTGTGCAATCTCTGTGTCTTTACATGTACTCTGAATATCCATTAATCGTGTCATGTTTTGTCTGCATGAAGGGAATCTGTCATTTACAATCCTTTTAGTTAAGGTTTGTTGGCTAACTTAAGCAAAAAGCGCATTTATTAGACATCTATGAGGGATGAGGAGGTCACAGATTGAGAAGAAGGTGAAAAAAAGTCACACTTGGAATTGGAAGGACCTGGACACCTCCAGGAAATCTTGGTGGCAGACACCTCTCCGCCTTCCTCTGATCACCACTGCTGGAATGAATGGAGTTGAATGGTGTACAGTATATGCAACAAGGTTTCTAGTGAGTTGGTGAATTGAAGTCTTGTCATAACTTAGAGGATGAACATTAAAGAGTGAGTCATATGTCTCTTTATGTGGTTGACATGACTCCCTTTTTTTTTTTTTTTTTGCTGCCCAGCGTTCATCTCCCTTTTCTAACACCTTCTCAATTTCCTTTTGGAGAATTATCTCCTTCTGGTGGATCCTCCTGCTCAGTGCCTTGGTACATTCAAAAGTAAATCCGTGAATAAACCCCATCTCTTCAGACTCTGTCTCCCTGAACTTTGAATCCTGAGCAAGGGCACAAGATGGAACACACTGTTCTTGGTGAGATGTTGAATCCCAGCACAGAAGCCCCAGGAGTCCCTGGGGGCCGCTTCTACAGTCCATCTTCCTCTCACTGCCCTGGTTCAGCCAAGGACACGCCTAAGACTGGAGCTCAGAGATTCAGATGCCCTCTCCTTCTTCATTGGAGGCCTGTATTAGGGAAGCGGGAGGCAGAAAATCACCCTCACTCGGCAAAGCATTCTCAGTCCTTAGTGACTATGGTAAATAACGGAGCATTTTGGAGTTTCCATAGCGAAGGGCAAAGCAAAATTGTTTGGGAGTTCATGCTAGCTGGCCACCATCTATAAAATTAATGTAAGAGTGACAGTGAGAACCCAGGGGTGTTGCTTTGTAGGTCGGTTCAGGCAGGCATCCATTCTTATTGGATAATGGATCTGCTCTGATTGGTCAGGGCATCTGCTCTGATGGACAGTGCGTCTGTGCTGATTGGACAATGCATCTGCTCTGATTCGTCAGTGCATCCATTCTCATTGGACAGTGGATATGCTCTGATTGGACAGTGCATCTGCTCTGATTGGTCAGTGCGACATGCCGTTTGGTTGGCATTAGGGCTGTACCAGCTGAAATATTTTGGATCTCATCTGTATTTACTATGGGTAAGGCACTCTTCCCAGTGCTTTACAGACATCTCATCTAATCTTCACAGACTTCACTAAACACATACTTATTAGGTATGAGTCTTATGGTTTTATTTATCCTCACTTCATAGATGGAGGACACGGAGGTTCAAAGAAGCTGGCTCCCTCTCTCTTAGCAGTACAACTAGTGGGTGGTGGACTCAGGATTTCAACCCAGAACCCACAGTCTTCACTGCTTAGTTATCCCACCTCAGTTACTCGAGATTACTCACTTCTGCAGAACAGTCCCCACTCTGAATTTATGGCCCTTTGAGCCATGGCTTGAAGTATTATTTTTACCCTGACTTTCACTTATCAGGTTGGCAAAGGCAGAGAACACAAGTGCAGGTGGAATTTGAGAGTACTAGACAAACTGGCCATGTCTGGAGATTCAGCCAAGGAGGTTGAACCACAATAATGATTTTCAACCTTTATACTTAACCAGCAGAACACTTTGTCCAAATGTAATCTTATACAGAAGCTCAGTACTGAAAGCCCAGGGGCTCTGGCTGCAGAGGGGCTCTGAGGATCACAGTGTGAAAACCACTTCTCTGAAAGACAGTTGAGGTCCTCCTCCTTGAGACTGTCTGAAGTGAAGTAAGCTGGGGTGGCATGCGTTAGTGTTCCTCTTGCACACGCTGCTCAGCAAGAGCTCTGGGCTGGTATCTGGTACCACAGACGTAGAATTCCCCAGCCCTGCACATCCTGATCCAGGCTACAGGGTCACTGGGCACCTCAGCCCCGGGGAGGTGTGGCCTGGAATTAGTCTTCTTTCTGGGGAGCTGGAGACCCCATGTGAATCCTGGTTCTCACAGGTCTTCCCAGCAGCACCCCAGTACCTGTGATGCTGCCCCTAGCCCTCTACTCAAGCTTCTGCCTCCATTTCCTTCTTTCCTCCACAGCTACCACTGAGCCAGGAGCCTTGTCCTAAATCCCAGCCTGCCCAGCTGGGCTCCAATGCACTGCTCAGTCCTTTCCAGGACTCTGTCTCCATCTTTTCTCATCTATTTCTCTGAACAGACTACTTGGATCATTCCACAGTGTCACAGGATGTGAGGTTGGGTCCCCCAGAAGCAGACCCTGAAGGTTCATGTGAAAGTGACTTGTTAGGAAGGGTTTCCAGGAAAATCCAGTGGGGGAGTGAGGAAGTGGGACAAGTGAAAGAAGAAGCCAGGCAAGGTGTACGCTCAAGCAAAATCCCACGTGGGGTGACTTAGGCTTAATGCCATAACGGGGCTCTGAAGACAACCCAACCCACACCGCAGAGCTGCCTCAGTCAAGGGCAAGAGAGTGAAGTATTTATACCCTTCTGGCTATCTGTGCACCCAGGAAAAGTGAGCTCTTGTTGCCTGCGGCAACCCTCCAACAAAGAAATGCAGGAGCTGGAGAGGAAGCGAAAGTACACCAACCAGGGAGGTGGGGAGAGCGGCCACAAGAGATGCCTCACACACCTGACTTTGGGCACAGCCCATCATTGGCCCTAGCTCCTCTGCTTCAATCCACACTCCTGGTGGTTGACTTTCTTGGGTGTGCAGGTGGGCTAACTCTGTTTATTGCCTGCTCAATGTCCATTTCCTCTTTCTTCCTTGCCCACTGAACCCTGGTTTGTTCATAGCAACAATGTTCCCCGTTCTTGGAGATGAGCCATCATTAGTCCCTCATCCAAACATGACAATACTAGTCCTTGCTTTCCTGGCAATTAGGGCTGGGCTTTGGACATTTGGTGGCTGTGAAATAGTAGAAAGTATATATTTTGGTCTCTGTCTCCAGTTCCTGACACAGGGCTCCTAAAACCCTTGTAGTTTCCTAAGTAATAAGAGTACTAGGAGTATCTTTCGTTCTAATATTAAGTCTTTGACCCTGTCCCTGACACAGAGCTCCTAGATCTCTTGGAATTTTCTGGGTGATAGGAATTTTCTTTTGTTCTAATGAGGTGACTCTTTTTGGGTTCCTGGATAAGGGCTGGTCACCGGGAAAATCAATCCATGATTAAGAGCTTGGGACTTTCAGCCTCACCTCCATCTTCCAGAAAGGGGAGAGGGGCTGGAGATTAAGTTGATGATCAATCATGTCTATGTGATGAAGCCTTCATAAAAACCTTAAAATACCAGGTTCAGAGAGCCTCCAGGTTGGTGAACATGTCTATAGGCTGGGAGGGTGGTGCATCTCAACTCCATGGAGATGGAAGATCCTACACACAGAACCCTTCTGGACCTCACCTTGTGTATCTCTTCATCTGGCCATTTCATCTGTATCCATTATCATATCCTTTATTATATAATAAATTGGTAAGTGTGAGTGTTTCCCTGAGTTCTGTGAGCCATTCTGGAAAGTTATCAACCCAAATTGAGGGTCATGGGACCCCCTGATTTACAGCCAATCGATCAGAAGTACAAATGACATCCTGGGACTTTTGATTGGCATCTGAAGTGACAGGGGGGGAGCAGTCTTGTGATATGGAGCCCTTAATCTGCAGGATCTGATGCTATCTCCAGGTAGATAGTTTCAGAATTGAGTTAAATTGTAGGACACCCAGCTGGTGTTGGAGAATTGTTTGATGTGTGGGAAAAACCCTGCACATTTGCTGACCAGGAGTGAATAGTAGTAGTGTGAGAGTAAAGGAGAAACACTGGCAATTGGACCTGCATGGAGGTGGTTCTGGGAAGGTGGTTCTGGGAAGGTTTCTACTTCCCTGATAAAAGAAGGAAGGCAGGATTGGAGCAGTCTCTCCCTCTTCCCCCTTCCTCCTTCTTCCTGCCTTGAGCATAGGTGCCATGTCCAGAGTTGTAGCAAGCATCTTGTGACCATGAAGGGAAGTATAAAAATAAAAGCCAAAAGCATCTCAGAGATGCTGTCTCTGACATCATCCACCTGCTGAGCCGTTTCCAGAAGCCTCCTACTTCTAGGCTCCTTGTGGTGTGAGAAAAACAAACCTCTATTTGTTTAAACCACTTTTAACCAATTTTTCTGTTACTTGCAGCTGAATGCATTCCTAAGCAATACAGCATCCTGTGGAAGTCCAGCCTGATCCCTTCATGCCCCTATAAGCACTACATAAAGGATGGATGGTGACCTGTCTGGGAGGGACAGCCCCAGAGCGCAGTCACCTGCTCAATCCTGATCCCATCTGGCCCTGTCTCCTTCCTATTCTGGGTGGATCATAAAAATGCAAATCTCTTGTGATCAGTTATAAATGAGGAACAGGCAAGGTGGACCAGCAGGATCAGGAAGCAGAGCTTGGGAAGATTCCCAGAAGAAGAGAGCGGAAGAAATCCTTTTATGGGGTGTTAGTTTTTAGGCCCATAGGCAAAGAGAGAGCCAGCATAGACCCTCCTGAGCTGTGACAATAATACTGATTTAAAAATACAACCATAAATGCAACTGCCATTTACTGAGCATCCGCTATATTCTTGGTGCTCTGTACTCGTTATTTCATTTGCACACACACTCAATGATGTGTTTACTATTGCATCCATGTTTCAGATGGGAATATTGAGGCTCAGAGAGGTGAGGTAAGTCATCTAAGGTCTCTTGATGAGAAAGGGGAAGAACCTGAAGACATGCCCAGCTTCCATGAATTTGGTCTCCATAGAGCAGGGCATCAGTAGCTGTGAGATGCTCCAGTGAAAACATAGGCGAAGGATAGGAAAGAGGATGCCCAACCTTGGCCTTGTCTACAGTTCATTGCATACCTTCCAGGCTCCACAGAGTCCTTGGACCTCCTTCCACAGCCCTGGAGCAATGGCTGGTCCTGATGATGGCTGGTCCAGATGCTCCACGTCAGCACCAGTCTTTAGTCTTGGTTCTCAGAACAGCCATTCCTCCAAAAAAGAAGTGTTCCTCTAAAGTGCACCCAAGACAGGCCTTGGCAAACTGTTCACCTGAAGACATCTGAATCTTCCCACCTACTGGCATTCTCGCTGTTCCGCTGTGGGGAAAGGTTTCTGGGAATGAGTTAACACTGCTCCCACTCCTTGTGTGTCTGGCTTGCATGTCTCTGGAGGCATCCTCATTAGATTGCTCCAAGTGTCTCTTAAGAGCAAAGTCAGTTTGGACTTCATAAAACCAGCACCACGGAGAGTTCCTTCCTGGCTTGTAGCACTTTCAGATTTCCCAGATCCCTTTACCTGTTCATACACCTCTCCCCAAGATGCTACAAGTGCTGTGGCTAGTGGCTTATGACTGTGACCTTCTCTGATATTTGCCCTTGGCTGATAGAAACCCCCTGGCCTGGAGAAGCCTGGGAAGTTACACTCCCTCCACCAGGGGCATCCAGTGACTGGCTGGCATGAAGGCACAAACACTGGCTCCTTTGTCTCACTGAACGACCGCTCTGCACTGTGACACTCCAGAGCACCCCTTGGATCAGACAAGGCTAGGCTTTACCTGAGACCACAGCCTTGTTTGGCTCTTTCCCCTTCCCTATCCTGCTTTAATATATTCTTTAATATATAATCTATTCTATAATGGATTCTTCTTCTTTAATATATTTTCCTAAAGAGCCCTCCCTCAACAAATCATATGCATCTAAATCCCTAAGGCTCTGTTTCTAGGGAATCAGATCTAAGACAACCCTTTGCTAAGACCATGTTTTGCAAATGTCATTAAGCCTTGGGTACCATTCAGGGACTATCACCTGAGAGTCATTTGAACCTTGTAGCCAGACAATCCCCTAGCCTTGAAGCCTTCTCATCTATGGTTGTTCACCTCACATATGAAAGACCCTCTCTTACCTCCAGTCTCTGTCTTCTCCTGCCTCCTCATTCCCACACTGCTCTCCACTCCCTCATTCCTGATCCAACCTCATAGCTCCCATCCTCCCAGTTCTTCCCAGTCTGTTTTCCAAACAGACTTCCCTACATTCTCAGACTTTTCCCAGAACACTCCTTGCACCTCCCGCCTTAACTGAGAATGAGATCTCCCCAGAGGACGCTGCTGCCTCTGCTGTCTTCTCAAGTCGAGGCTGCTCATTCTGCTAAGGTACAAAAGCTCAGGTCAGCATTCTCCTCACTCCTCATGACCACTTCCAAGCCATTACGCCTCCACCCTCATATTAAAATGCATCTCCTTTGTTTCTCATGCCATCTGGCTGTATCATTAAAACCAACCAGTTACATATCCTTTGACATAGCAATTCCCGTTCATACAAAAATATTAGTGCGAGGTGAAAAGTTACATGTAAGAACATTTGTATTGGCATTGCTTGCAATAGTAAAAAAAAACAAAGAAAGAAGGAAACAAAGAAAGAAATTGGAAATAATCTAAATATCCATCAACAGGAAACTGACAAAAAAATTGTAGTGCAACTGCACAGTGGGCCGTCACACCCCTATTATAAAGAAGCGGTAGGTTTTTTTGTACTGACATGGGGAGACATGCACGATATGTAACAGTGCATTGAGCAGAAAAACTGATTATAAACAAAGATGATCTCATTTGACAAAGGAAAAAAGAAAAACTATGCATATGCTTGTAAGATTAGAAGGATTATCCTAGGCTGAATGATCCTTTGTCAGCAATGTCCCTGCAGTTGCTGCTATGGTTTTGGCCAAGGAAGTGCTCAGAAATGCCACATAATCTTCAAAGTCCATAAAATCAGACCAGAAACCATCTAGCTCTTGATACAATAGACTGATGCTTGCTTTGTCCTCCTGGAAGGAGTCTAATAGGTTGTTGAGAGATTCAATGGCTCTGAAAGCCCCATTGATAAAGCTCTTTTAAATATACTCCTCAAACTTGCATATATGATGGAGTCCCCATCTCATCCCTCCAGATGGGAAAGATCCAGGCGGGATGTCTACCCTGAGTGCCAAAGAGTTGTCATGAAATTCAAGCTTTATTGCCTTTTCTTCCTATATCACTCCCCCCCCCCCCCGCCAAAATAGTAATCAAGTCAGCCTAGCATCATCTCCTGTCTTCCTGTTTCTTGTCAGTAGGGAATTGGTGGCAGCATGTGGGGCAGAAACACCCACAGAGGAGAATATAAAGATAGGAAGTGGGGGAGGAAATTTTAACTTTGGACTGATTGCTTTTGTAATGTCTGAATTTTCTACTAGAGTATTTATTATCTTTTAGTTACAAATAGAAATTAACAATAAATTTAAAAAATACCACTTGCCCCGTCATACCTGAAGAGAAAGCCCTGATAAAGAGGGTCCCATCGAGTGCAGTGATTAAGAACAGGGACTCTGGAACTACATTATCTGGGTTCCAAGTCCATCTCTTATTAGCTCCGTGACCTTAGCTAATCTCTCTGCAGACTGGCTGCACAGTCTGTGCCTCACACAACTCCAGGGGGCACCGTTCACACAGACCACCGTGAGAATCACAGGCACCCTTGGAGTTGTGTGATGCAGCAGCATGGGGAAGCCCTGCCTCTCTGTGTTTTCAGTTTCCTCATCTGTAAAATGAGGATAATAAGAGTAATCATCTCCTATGCTTATTCTGGGTCTTCAGTGAATTAATCCACATGAAATGCATTAAACTGTACGTGGCACATTGTAAATATACAATAAATGTTAGCTATCATTATTGTTACCATCTCCATCACCACCATCACCATCATCATCATTATCATCCTCATCATCATTAAGATAAGTCCAGGGAGGGGGTCTGTGTCCTTAGGTCCCAACCTGATTTCATGAGCACAAACTCCAAGCCAAGCTCTAACTCTATGCAGAGGAAAGACCCTTACCTTTTCTAAGGAATGAAGGCCTCATTGTCTGAAGTCTCTGCTAGAGAACTCTTCTCCAGAGAGGCTGATGGCCTGAAGGCAATGGTGCCTGTAGGAGACAGAGCAGATCTGGAAAGCTCCCTGAAATTGCTACAAACCAGGAAGGAACTCTCCATGGTCCTGGTCTTATGAAGTCCAAACTGACTTTGCTGTCTCTACCCTTCAGCATTCTGACTATTGGCTTTGCCATAGGCAATCTCATCCTTTTTAAGACTTTGCCTGAACTCTGATAATGTGTTACTCTTCTTAGAAATATTTACACTTTAAAGGATTCTTAATTTGAATTAAAATAAAATATCTCTGATGGTGGAATTTGTAAGCATTTAACAGACAAAAGGGAGTATTTTGGACTCAGGGACTTCCAAAAATGCTCCAGTTACCACTGAGAAGCATGTGTCCCTGTCATTCTTGCAAATATGTTCCTTGTGGTCCTATAAATATGTCACTTTGTGTCAAATATTCAGGAGCAAAGAGGAAGGAGATGTGTTACATGTAGCAGAACGTGTGCAAAGAAGCTGATAGTACCAGATCACACTCCAGTGTGTTCTATCACTGGGGCAGGATCCAGAATGCTGCTCATGGCAATGATAGGCAAGGTCCTAGCCCTAAACCCTGAAGTAATGCAGAGGGAGAAATTGTAGGTTGTGGGGAGACTCATAGGTGCCCCACCCAAGGCTTATCTCTGGTACATTGACCTGTGGGTCTGGTTGGTTACAAAGGAGAAATAGGTGAAACACAAGAATCCAAAGATTCAGGCAGTCCTTAGATCTCAGGCCAGATGTGGATGAGAACTTCAGATTATCTTGGACATCCTGGGGTGGTGGAGGTATGGGACAGGGAGAAAGTGTCCCATAGTCATACCATGTGCTAGCCCTACAACACCTTCTGCTGGCAACCCTGTAGGGTCTGAAATTCATCTCTCTGGGAATGAGCTGGTATGCTTCATATCACCTCCCTCCCACTCATTCACTCCCACATTCCCTCCCTCTTTTCCCCATCCTTCTCCAGTGCCTGTGAGTTCACTCAACACACTTCTTCTATCTCATACTCCAGCTGTCAGACTCTTGGGCCACACTCCCACACACACACACACACAAATCTTCCCAGTACACGCAACAACAAAACAGACACACCCTGGTCACTCTGGAGACTTGCCCTGTCATCTTCCATAACATTGTTGTGCCTGAAATTATTCCATGTCCTTCATAGGTGCTGCCTCTAATCTTCATAGCAAGTCCATGAAGTTTCTTGTTGTACCTATTTTAAGGCTAAAGAAATTGAGGCTTAATTCTCTTCATTTGTAAAATGGGGAGAATAGACCTACCCTGTCCAACTGCTCTGAGGTTTGGAGATAATGTTGGTGATGTGCACAGTGCAGACCAAGGCTCTCCACACACCTTGTCACTGCACCAAATACAACTCGCTTTCTAGACCATAAGCTCCTCAAGGTCTGGAAAAATGCATTTCTTATTTTTAAACTATACTATTTCAGGGACGCTTTGCTCCTGAATAGAGTTCCCTAATAAGCTGTGAGTGGGAATCAACAATTCATAGAAGTCTCTTTAAACATGACTGCCTTTTTATGATCTCCCACATCAATGGGCCAACTTATTGGGGTAGAATGATAATCATAATTATCATCATAATAATTATTATTTATTGAGCATCAACTATAGGTCTGGGATTGTGCTTTGCATTTTATAAACATGGTGATATTTAATTCAAGCAATGTTGGAGCGAGCCCAAGTTCAAGGTTGCAAAATAAAGACAGAAGGTTACATCTGTATACCCCTAACCTCTCCCTTATATTCAGAGATTTATGGCCTCCTACCTCTAGGCCCCATTACTCTGAGGTGCGTGGCTGAATTGTCCTTACCATCCTGGATTTCTTGGCAGCTTAATTGCCCAGCAACTTATTTGGAGCCTGCAGAAAACTCAGAACTCCAAGTGCTTTTGCTTCCCTCCCCCTCCTCTCCTAGCCTCTCTAGCATCGAGTCTGAAACACCCTATCAAACCCTTGATTAGATATTGACTTCTAAAAATCTATAATAATACTAATAGCAGTTACTGGTTATTGAGCCCTTACTAACTACGTTAGCTCGTCTGGCATCACAACCACCCTGAGTTAGTACTATTACATTTCCCATTTTACAGATGTGCAAATTGGAGGTTAAGTCATTTAATCAAGGTCACCCACATAAATGGCAGGGTTGACAGTTAAATCTAGGTGTGCCTCGCCTCATAAACAAAGCTCTTCGCCACTGCACTTGAACCTTTCTGCCTTTATTGTATGTCTCAATATTGTTGTCCCAACAAGAGCAGAAATGCTTTGAGGACATGGGCTTTTCCAGTGGAGGTAGTCTGATGTAGAGGAAAAGGTGTGAGTTTTCCTTTAAAGGTCATGATGAACTTGAACCATAGCTTACCAGTTACTGGCTGATAAGTATGTCTAGTAAAGACAGAGAGATGCACTGTGAATTAAGGTTGCATCACATAAATGAAATATAAGAAGATGGGCTACGATGGGTCGGAAGTTAGGGGCCTCAGGTAAGGATGTCTGTAGATAAATCCTCTGTCTAGAGGCTGAACCTATTGGGATACATATTACTAGAACTTATAAATATCTGGTTCTTTTCTTCTTCCCGGGAAGCTTTGAGGTTAGGTGGTGCCATGTGACTAATTCTGGTCAAGATTATGAGCAGAAACAATGTGTGTGACTTTGGGGACGATGCAGTAAAGAGCTCCCGAATGGCTCTCCAGCCCTCTCCCCTGCCACAGCAGATGTGTGTTAAGATGCCAAAATCACAAGATGGAAGCCTAGCATATCCTTAATCATTGCTTAAAAGAGAACTGTCCTGAAAGAGAGAGCCGCTGAACCTGCTGCAGATTTTGCACGGGTCAGAAACAAATCTTTATTGTGTTAGGCCACTAATATTTGGGGTTGTTATTGTAGCAAAACCTAGTCTATCCTGACTAATGCCCTTGTATACCTTGTACACTCACTTGGCCTGATGAGTAAAGAGTTGAGGAAAGAATGGCCAGGTGAGGGCCAGTAACTGGCAATGGGCTAAGCTAGAAAGATAAGTTGTGGTCAGATATCAAGAATGGGGACTAAGCGGTCTTAAACGCCTCTTGAGCAAAGAATGAACAGTCAGGGGTGAACAGCAAAAGCAAGTGCCAGGTTTACCCAAAGGGCCAAAGCCAGAGGCAGATCACAAAGGAAGAGGGTTGATTTTGCGTGCACTCCACGCAGGACCCCAGGTCCGAGGCAGGCAAGTGCATTGCTGCAGCGTCCGGCTTCTCCGTAAAGTGGTGAGCTCCTGGGAGAAAGGCACAAAGTCCTGTCCAGATTGGAAATCCCCCTCAGTGCTTTGCTCTCTTTATTGCACATCTTGAGTTGAGTGGAACTGAAAAGCTTGCTGAGTTAAATAAAGAGAAAGATGAGTCTTGCCTGAATCTATTTGAGTTTCCTCCATGAGATTCCTTCCTGTGGTTCTTGAAGTTGACCTAGACATTTTCCATAGCACAAATTATTTCTCTGTGAGATTATTCGATTAATATCTGTCCATCCGTCTCACATTTAACTCCATGAGGGCAGGGCCTGTGTCTTGACTATTTCCAGATCCTACCAGGGGGTCCAGTCGGTGATAGGTACTCAATAAAGGTGTTGAATGAATGAATGGACTCCGGAGCTGTGAATTGAAGGTGCAATATTTCTGCTTCTTGCCATCTGGGTCTGTCTCCCAGGCCTTTCTCTTCCAGCCTTGCTCTTCGCCACATCTTCAAAAGAGGTCATCCGGTTCTGACTCTCTCTGTCCCCCGTCTGCTGACCTCACTGACTTCTGAAGAGAGCTCTTCATTGGAAACTTCTTCGGCTTTTCAGGACAGGAGCAGAGAGAAATGGGCCCTTCATTTAGCTGACTGAACCAACAAAAGAGAAGTTTGAGACAGAAAATGAATATAGATCCAGCTGCAGCAATTAGAGAGGAAATCGATAGAACATCATCAACAGCATCAGACCTGTGTAAGTCGGCGTCTCCAGGGATGGGCTGGCAGAGCGGTGCTCATTTCATTTTTGTTTTCCAAACTTAATCCCCAGCAAGTGAAGAGGGATAGGTGTGGTGGAGGGGGCGGGGGTGGGGTGAAGGGAGGGGAGAAGAAATGCAGGACGGGACGGAAGAGGAGCACAGGGTCCCCTCTCCGCACACCTCCACCCCGTCCATGGTGTGATGGGAAGTCTACCCCTCACACAGCGCCAGTTTTAGATTCAAACGGGCCTGGGTTTGAACCTTGGACCACCATGCACATGTAATTAGTGCAAGGAGAGGTTACTGAGACTCTCTGAGCCACGCTTTACTGCTCTGTAAAATGAGATTGTGGGGCCTGCTCCACACAGTTCTCACGAGGAGTAAATGAAAAACTTATGCAAAGCCCTGATCACAGAGCGCTGCTGGCCCTTAGTGGATGCTGATTTCTCTAATGCTCTCTTGCTCTGCAGTTTGACCCAATCAAGGTTCTTTTCTGCTTTTTCAGTTTCTTCCCCTTATGTAGAGGCTCTTAGCCTTTGTTGGGCCACGTGTGTCTTTGAGACTTTAATAATAAAATGTGTGGTTAAAAGCATGGATTTGGAATTCACAAAGATCTGGGTTCAAACACGAGTTCCACTTCTTGCTGGCTGTGTGATCTTGGGCGTGCTACTCAACCTCTCTGTGCTTCAGTTCCTTCATGAATAAAATGAGGATAACAATAGTACCTATCTCATAGGGTGTGATAATGATTACATCAGTTAATATATGTAAATGCATTAGTGCTTAGAACACTGCCAGGCACAATGAGTAAATGTTTGCCATTATTAATAAAAGCGATGGAAATGCCTCTAGTAAAAGGGACACAAGCATGCACGTGCATACAATCTTGTGAAACCGATGCCCGATTTATTCAGTGATCTCGCAGGGCATAGTCCAGACTCTAGCCTGGCATTTATTGCTGTGCGTTGTCTGGCCCCTGGTCTGTGGAGTCAGGTCTGTAGGCTTACGGAGGCTCTACCTGCTACCCTGTGACAGGACGTCTCCAGACTCTCCCACGGGAAATCAACTCCTCAGCTGCCAGCTCTGTCGCCTTGACAGCCCAGACGAGGGCTCTGCCAGGCAGCAATTCAGGGCAGAGACTATTCAGGCTTGAGAGAGGGCCCAGCAGTCCAAACTCCAAAGTTCAAGGAGCCCGGTGGACTTTGTCTGATCTGGACCGAGGTTGACACCCAAAGGGTTAGCCCCAGAAGCAGGAAGGAGGCAGCCGGAGGAGGCCCTGGTCATCTCAGGCTGAGAATTTGCAATATGGGCCTGTGGGACCCGACAGTGTCTAAGAGCATGGGGATCAGGCCAACCTGGAGAGGGGCATGGAGGGATCTTAGGGGATGGGAGGCAAGGCCCCAGCCAGCAAAGCTGATATGACTCAGGACTTAGGAGGCAGAAGGGAAAACCAGGGCCTGGGTCAGAAGCCTGTCGGTGGGGGCAGAGCACACACCCAGGACAGGGAGGCTGTGGCTTGGGACTTATGGGGCCTATCTCCAGGCCATGTGGCAGGCATGACTCCCTCTTTCACTAGTGGGCCACGAACCTCTGACCCTATAGGGCTCCTGCCCCACTGCGGAACTCACCCAAAGGGCTGACCTGTCTTCTCCAGAAGCCCTGGAGACGCTGCTCAGGGCTGCTGCTCCTCTGAGCCAGAGAGAGTTGGGAAAGGGCATGGCAGCCCATGGGGTCAGGAGGACTCACAGAACAGAGCTGGCCCTCTCAGATGCAGCTGTGCAAGTGGCTGAGGAGCAGGGAAAATCAGGCTTGGCTGGGTGGAGCTGCCATCTTCCTCCCCCACGACGGGCAAGCAAACCAGCTGCTGGGGACATCACTGGGCACCTCATTAACCACAGATGCCAACATCTGACTATGGAGATAGTGGAGAGGAGTGGAAAAAGAGAAGAACTGAGCATCGTTAGGTCTGGATTTGAATCCCATCTCTGCCATTTGTTAGCTGTGTGATTTTGGACAAGTGACTTAACTTCTCTGGGCCTCGACTTTTAATCTATAAAATAGAGAAGAATCAAACCAACTCGAACAAGGATCACAGCTTGAGTCTAAATGAAATTCAGATATAAGTGGAGTAGACTCACCAGAAACTAGCTGTCATGAGAATTAATGCAACATTTTCTCCATCTATCCGTCCGTCCATCAATCCATCCATCCATCCATCCATCCATCCATCCATCCATCCATCCATCCATCCATCTATCCAACCATCCAATGTGTCTTTATTGAATGCCTACTCTTAGCCAGTTAGGGGAAACTCTCCTGGGAAAGAAGAATCAGACATAAAGGAGCTGACCCAGTAAAACAGTCTTGGATTGAGTTCACAGGGTGGAGAGGGTAGATGGAGAAAGAGAAAAGGGAAAAGGAAGGCAGGGCAGCATGATTCTTGAGCACAGCACTTGTACTTGTCTCGAGCCCAGTCCCCACTGGTTTCATGGCAGTGTCCAGTGGTAGGGGTGCGTGCCATGGGGGCAGAGTGCTGACGGAGCCATTTCAGTAACTGTCTAATAGATCAGGGCACAAACAGAACTGCTTTAGGGCCCCACTAACAGCATGTGGCACAGAGTGGAGGGGAGGAGAGGGGCATCGTCCCCAAATTTGCCACCATGCAGAATGGCACAGTGGAGGCTCCAGTGCAGTAGCAGAGAACACAGTGCCTGGTGGCTCAGTCACAGGGGTTGGATGCTGGTGAGCAGCAGCAGTGGAGAGCACAGATCCTGGCAGAGCCTATGAACTCATATTGGAGGGGAACCCACAGAAATATTTTTAGAGGACTGGAGATTATGCCCCAGCATTTGGGGGCAACAAATCTGTGAAATTTGAGTAGTTATTAGTAATGTGATCCCATTTGTACTTAGAGGTGGGCAAAGCCTGTGGTGGTCTTAGTTACACTACCTAGCAAAGTTATTGTACAGATACCCAATGATATGTTTAAAGGGCTTGGTACATTGTAGACCCTTAAAAGGAGAGTTGTAATAACAGAGACTATTATTGTTGCTAGTGTGATAATTATTATTGCACAGATATGGGCAGGAGTGTCAGTTGCCACCGGTTCTGGCTGGCTGAGCAAAAAGCATTCTGGGAGAAAGAGGGAGAAACCACGATCAAAATTTTCTAAGTTTGCATCAATTTCAAACATTTCCAGCCAGTGGTCTGGAATGAGGAGGGGTGGGCTAGCCTGCTGACAGCTGCCTGTGGCTTAGGCATGACAGGCTGAGAACTGGCAGGAAGGTGGCACAGGAAATGGGAGGGGTGCTGATGGATGAGCCTCATGGACACAGAGCCCTAGCTGTGTCCAGAGAAGTCCTGGAGGGCTTCCATGACAAGCTCACGCTGTGTTCTCTGTTGGGATGGGGTCATGGAAGTAGCGTGTATTGATGCTGACTACATGCCAGCTGGTGGGACCTGGCACTGAAGAAGACATGGTGCGCCATGGACATCTGTTCCTTGTGCAAATCAGCATTCTCACCCTTCTTCTGGTAAAATACCCAGCTTCTCTCTAGGCAACCACGCCTATCCTAATCTAAGCTTAAGCCAATCACAGAACTCTGGCTTCACCTGGCTGCAGTGATTGGATCAGGGATGAGCACGAGGCCCAGTCAGAACCAGCGGGTGCTATAAGTCTTTTCTTGGGGATTCTGGGATGTTTCCTTGGCTGGGCTTAAAGCAGAGAGGGTGTGATTGCTGGTGCTGCTGCAACCCTTGTGCTACCACAAGGGAAATGCCTGTCTGAGAATGGAGTCAACCTGGAAGTAAAAATCACAGAGACGGAGAGAGAAACCAGGTCATCCATGGTGAAATTGCTTGAGCCCCTGAATCAAACTGCACCTGAAACCAATCCTACTCTCTGGATCTTAGTAGTTATAAGAGCCATAAACTCCCTTTTACTCAAACCAGTAAAACTGGGCTTTCTTTAACTTGCAACTGAAAGAGAACTGACTGAAAGAAAATCACTGCCTTCAGAGGGTTCACTGTCTAGAAGGGGAGGCAGACAAGTAAACAGACACTTATGACAGATGGTGGTAGCTTCTCCATGGATATGAACAAGGGCTGTGAGAGCTCCCAGGGCTGCGTGGGCGGGGGGGTGGGCGGGTCACTTAGTCCTGGAGAAAGGGGTGGGCTGTCACATGGAAATTGAGGGAGGTGAGAACAAATGGAGAACACCTCTGTCCTCATTAGTCAACGTTCTCAGTCACTTCCAGCTTTATCCCACTTCTCAATTTCTAGTGCCTTTTCTACTCCCTGCTTTTAGATAAGACTGACCTAATATCCCCCCATCCACCACCCAAGCTTAACTACAGCTTCACCCTCTATACCAGCAGTAAAGCTGAATCAATACGTCTGTACTTGGGGCCTTTAGGAGTTTCCTGCAGCTGTGCCTGGGGTCCAAGGTTAATACAAAGCATCTTTGTGTAGAGCAGCCAACTGTCTCTACCATGGGACTGAGAGAAAGTCCCTGGAGAGAGAATTAGGTAAGAGTGGGAGGGAGGGACAGGCATAAGGAAGGGAACCGAGGTGGAAGGTGGCCTCCATAGGGCCACAGCTGCTCACAATCAGGCTGTCTTGGTGACAAGAGCATTCTGCTAGCTCCTGCAGGAGCAAGGAATGGGGCTCGTCTTTTCATATGCAGTAGACTTTGCATGAGAGGGGAGGCATAGAAGGCAGGGTTAATAATGGTGCCACTCATTCATACCTTCATTCAATTCGCCGTCAGTCCTGTTCTAGTCACAGAGATGCTTGGGATTCATGCCTGCCCTCAAACCACAGATGGTCTTATACCACCAATTGCTTCGCACTGGGCATCTTCTGTGGATCTCGGGTGAGCTTCGCTCTGGCTGTCAGTCCTCATCTTCAAAAGGGAGGCAGGTCCAAGTCTGACTCACCTTGGAGTTAGGAATCCATCCCTGATACCTATAATACTAAGATTACATTACTTTTGCTAATTCTACCAAATCCAATTATTTTGTTTATGACGTTTTATTTTCTAAATGCAAAAGTAGTTCTTGGCTAATTTAGAAGATTTGGACAACACACAGAAAAATACAAAGGAAATTAAAAAACCAGTAATCCACCACCAAGTGAAAAGTCAATATTTAGAAAATGCGTGTTTCTAGGTACACACACAGACACACGCACACACACACATACATTTGTGATTTTGTCTATATTGTTTTGTAGTCTGCTTTTTGTACTCAGCAATATGTTACAAACATGTCAGTAAATATTCTACTCTAACTTCATTTTAATGATTCCATATATCCGACAGTGTAGCTATTCCATAATTCGTTTAACCAACTGCCTATGGTTGGATATGCAGATTATTTCCAGGTTTCATTAACATAAATAATTATTTATTGAATATTCTTATAAATAGTTCCACATATATTTGCTTTGATCCTTTAGATAAATTCCTAGAAATAAGACTACTGAGTTAAAGATCTGTATGTACATTTTTAGCCTTTGGATAGATATTTCCAAATTGCCCTCTGAAAAGGTTGCACCAATTTGCACTCCCTCCAGCAGGATATGAGAATGCCCAATTCCCCACATTCATTGTTGATTTAATTTGCATGTCTTTTGCTTCCAGTGAGGCTGAATGTTTTCTCATATGTTTATTGTCTATTTGTAATTTTTCTTTAGTGAATTGCCCACCTATGTCAATTGCCCATTTTTATGGGGATGCTTTTCTTTTCCATTTTGACTTCTGAGAGCTCTTCATATATATCAACCTTTTGTCTATAATATATGTTTATTATGTTTTCCCCAGTGTGTCATTTGCCTTTTAATTTTGCTTATAGTTTTTTCTTTGACCCAGCAAGGTTTTATTTTTTAAGTAATCAAGTTCATCAATATTTTCCTTTCTTGTTTTTGCTTAGAAATGCTTGAATTCTTAGTGATGCTTAGAAAGACCTAACCACCTCAAGTTTATCTCAACAGTCTTCTAGAATGTTCCTCTAATTCTTTTATGGTTTCAATTCATTTATATTTAACTCTTTAACCTTCTGAATTTTATTTTGTTGTATGCTATGCAGTAATGCTATCACTTTAATTTTTTTCCAGATAGCTAACAAACCCTCCCAGCACCATGCCATCCTTTCTTCCCTTGTTTGAAAGAGATCTATGCAATCTAAACAATATCTGACAGATCTTGAGGGAATAGTGATTTCTCTGAATGGGCTGGTTGGCGGAAGTGCCTACAATGTGCTTTCTGGGAGGTGCTGGGGATGCAGGGGCAGTAAGAGAGCATTTCTGCTCAGCACTTTGCAATATTTACATCAGATGTGTAGCGGATGCTATAATGAGCCACCCAGAGCCCCGCTGCGGGCTAAGGCACTAACCTCAAGTGGTCAGAATACGGCTGCTGACAGCTCACAATTCCCTCCCTGGGAGTTACCTTCCTTCCCTCAAAGGGTGCTGCCTCGCCCAAGGTTATATGCCTTCCCCGGGGGCAGCCCACAGCCCATAACTGGTCTACAAGTAGGGTCAAAGACCCAGCCCCTTGCCTTAATTTGGGACAGCTCTGAAGGGCCACCCTAGCTTCAGAGCTCCCTGTGGGATCTGCTGAGGTCTCAGTCACAACTACTACATCCCAGCTCAGCCTCTCCCTCTGCGCAATCCTGTTTCCCTCATTCATTCCCTTCCAGGTGTTCTTGAGAGCACCTCCACCCCCAACGCCCCTTCTCCTGCACAATAAGCTTCCTGTATGCAAATCTCTATCTCCTGAGACAGCTGGAAGGTCCTGGCTTCTGCTTAGCTACAGATGATGGATGGATGTGAGGCTGACTCCTGGGGCCACAGAGGACTGGCATGGACAAGGCTCAACTCAGCAGGGTTGCGCCATCTTCTTCATCTTCCGCAGAACTTGATACATCAGACATTGACTATCTCTCGAATTACGTAATGAGCTCTGAACAGGAGAAGGACCTTTTAGCATCAAAATTATGAGTTTTAGTTTTAGCAACTGAATTATGGTTTCCAAAGTCCTCTCCTAGACAAGCTTGCACCAATTAAGCCCTGAGCTCAAGGACAAGTTACTAATAAATGCCACAACTTAATTGGCTTGTTCTCTCCCAGTCCCACCTGGTGGTGTTGCATTTCTCTGATCTGAACAAAACTGGGTCCCTGTATTTTAGGCTTTAAGCATAACTAGGTTCTTGTTGTAAGAATATTCACATAATTGCTTCCATTTCTTGGCTGATGTTGACACGTGCATGTGTCTGAGTGTCCGTGAATCATGCATTTATGCTTATGGGAGGCATAAAGCTTGACACCGAGGGCCGAGTTTCTCTTTAGATCAATCACCACCAAGGAGACAGAAGCATCACAGTTCCTCCTGAGATGTCTATATCTAATCACACATTTTGCTTTTTCACTTGTGGCTGCAGCAAACTCAACTCAACAGCTCCAGACAATAAGAAGATTTATCATCTCATATTACAACCAGTCCACAGGTAGGGCAGCTCCAGGGTTGATTAATTCAGCGGCACATAGGTGTCATCAAGGACCCAGGCTCCTGTTATATTTCCTCTCTGCCATCCAAAATATCTTGGCTTTGTCTTAAGCCTGGTTCTCCCCATAGCTGCAGCTATTCCCAGCCATCATATCTAGATCTGTTGACATTGAGAAAAAGATAATACCTTCTCTTCTTTGGGTCTTCTTTGACGAGCAATTAAATCTCTCCCACAAACTCCCTTTTAGACTTTCCTCACACTTCACTGTCCAGAATTGATTCCCAGGAGTGGGAATAACCAAGACTGGTTTAGACTCATCGGGAAGCACCAGCAAGGCTGTGTCCACTTCTCCCAAGGCACACAAGTGAGGAGGGTGAATATCCAAAAAATAGGGGTTCCATTGGGAAAGAAGAAGTCAGGGGTGACAGTGGATATTGGGGTAGGCAACCACCATGTCTGCCACACTTACCAGCTCATGTGGCAAAGGGGGAACAAGAACATTTTGCTTTGAGGTAGTGAAGGGGAGAGGTGTAGGACAGGATGGATAGGTAAGAGGGAAGAATGAGCCTTACACTTCCCAGGGATGTGGGCCCTGGATGCCCTTGTGCCCGGTGAGCAACACTCCACCTGGTCTGCTCCACACTAGCTGGGATCCAAGCCCTGGTCTGTTTGACATCAAACCTGAGTCCATTCCCCTCTGCTTCCATTCTTAAAGAATCTCCTATAGTTGAGTAGTCACAGGTGAAGGAGCTGGCAAGGAACAAGACGAAGAGAGCCCTTGAACGGCAGGTCTCTCTCTGAGCCATCCAAGGATCTTCAAAAGCCTTGGGGCTATCACACACGGCCCTCAATCCTTTGGACAGACCTTATCATAATCTTTAGACTGTAAAGGTTAGAGCAAATGTTGGCAGGGATCCAAAAAAGGAGGATGAGGTCACTACAATCAAACACTGAGCTGCTATGGGTATCCCTTGCCTCTTGGCCCAGAAAAATGGTGTGCCGAGGTATTTAAAAATGCTTGCAAAGGCGATTGCCCAACAACGATGTGTTGATCTTTGAAGAATCATGCAAATCTGGTAACAGCTACAAGTCTGGAAATAGGCAAATGCCATTTATATTTTCTTAGCCCGGGAGAAGGCGAGTTCTCTAAGCCATTGTCTGCACCCAGGAAAGCATATCCAGTGTCTGTAGGGGCTGGACACTGAGTGCCCACGTGAGGACTCGAGGCTCAGACTTTCGGGCTGCACAAGTACATTTAGAACAAGCCATGTCAGACCTGCTTTCCTTCTTTGTCAGGAACACTCGAGGATGAGGGCAGGGATATGTGGTAGATATGAGGTCAGACCCTGCATGTCCCAGCTCTGCCTAGATGGACAAAACGGAAAGTCACAAGTCCCTCAAGCCAATCTCACTCACTGTTGGCCATAAATTAGGTGCTGCAGAGGCATCAGTTTGTTGCCACCTGCTGGGATATCCCAGCACTATTCATTGAGGACCCCAAAGAAGTCAACCGAGCTTCTGGGCCCAGCAGTCATCCATTTACTTATTCACCCACTCAGCTACTCATTTATACATCTCTCTGCCAAATATTTACAAATGTTGCCTATGTGATGAGAATGATGCCAACGTTAAGGATACAGGGCATAAAACAAACACAGTCCCTGCCTGCATGGCACTTACAGTCCAATGGGACCTCGTGCGAGGGCCACTGAATCCACTCCCCTGCATTGGGACTAACTAGAAGAGTGCTTTTCAAACTTTAATTAAGCATAGAAATCACCTGGTATCTTATTAAAATGCAAATTCTGATCGAGTAGATCTTGGACAGACCTGAGATTCTGCATGTCTGATAAATTTCCAGGGGAAACTCATGTTGTTCGTCCTCAGACACCCTTTAAGTAGTAAGAAACTAGAACAAATCATGGGCAGGGTGCTGATTCCCTTTCCTAAGAAGATAAAATTCTAGCCATCTTGGCAACAGTCTTGTATCACATGTCTGCTGGTGAGTTCCGCCCTCCTAGATGTCCAGGACTTCTTCCTATTACTGGTCTCAGTGGGCGAATGATTCCATTCCAATCAACTTAGTGCTGGTTTCCTGGAGTCTCCTTTGTGTACATGTAGAATCTCTGAACTCCAAGGAAAATAAGAGAAAGATAACTCAGAAATAATCAATTCAAGCAATTCCCATATCTCTTCCCTTTCTGAGGCTGCTCACCGTCATAATCATCATCATCACCACCATCATCATCATCACCATCATCAATCACCTCATTATAGCAAACACTTATACAGCATTTACTGTACACCAGGCCTTGTTCTTAGCATATTACCAAAAGTATTAATACATTTAAATCTCACCAACAAGCCCGTGAGGTAGGTCCTGCTAATAGGCGGGTACATATTTGTACTCCCATTCGGCTGACCGGGGAACCTAGGCACAGAGAGGTTAAGTAACTTGCTTAAGTTCACATAGCTAGCGTTAAATCCAGGCTTCCTGCCTTCAGAGCCCATGCTTTCAGCCATTACGCTCTATATTATATCAGAAACACTGAAGACTTTGCATTCCTCCATTGTGAATTCTGACAGAAATCGCCAAAGCTGAAGGGGGGAGAGCCTCTGATCCCTCTGACAGGTCTCTGCTGTGGTACAGCTTGGGAGGAGGAGGAGGAAGAGAAGGCCAAGGACAGGCAGAGAAAGAAAGAGTTAGGATGTATTGAACGGATGGCTTCGAAATCTTGGTGAGATTAGATCTGCTTTAAATTGCCTATAACTTGCAGGTGGATTTGGGGGGTCATGGGGAGGTGGAGGTGTGGAGGCCGGATGTGGCTGTTCTTGCATAAAGAACAAGCACCAAAGGAAACCATTTTCCTGGCTCTCGCTGCAGAATCTGAAAAGCGATACAGTCTGAGAGTGTGGACTGTGGGCCCCCAGGGGCCCTGAGTCCAGATGGGGAGTTTCCTTCCTCACTCAGTGTGGGAACCATTCTCTAGGGGAGCCCTGTGGGCTGGTCTGACTGAAGAGGCACCCCGGGAAGCCACCCACAACATCGCTTGGTTCTCCACTCCATGCTCTCCCTCCCAAAACTTTTCTCAGTATAAGAATGACGCCCTGAGGGTGGAGGGGGGACAGGAGATGAAAACCCCATGAAAAATTAAATGAATTCATTTAAAATGTATTCAAGAGGCTGCATGTTACATTATTTTTGTCCCCGAACAATTTCATAAGCTTAAACTGACTTTTAAATTTAGCCTCGGGTTTCCCAAACCAACTTTGATCCATTGGAATAATTGACAATGACATGCAAACAAACTTTGCTCTAAATGTACTATCTCTGGCTGAAGTTTCAGGAAGATCAAGCTGATAAAAGACCCATCCGATCATCCAGGCCTCAGAGGCTGGTGGCAGGTGACAGGTGAGCTCAGTGGGGTGGGCCATCTGAGCCCTGGTTGTTGCTGCTTTGCAGGATTTGGAGTGAGCCCAGCCCAACCCCAGGATCCTTTGATATAAGAGTCCAGCTCTTGCTTATTCTATAGGTCGGATCTGCATCAGGGAGGAAGATAATTTCAGGGACAAAAGAGCCAAGATTTTCCTCTCTTCTAATTTTCCATGTAACCCAAAGTTTGTGACTGTAATTCTGGAACTCCCTTTTCCACTTCTGCAAAATGGGAAAAAAATTGGACCTTGGAGTAAAGTGAAAAGAGCTTTGAATTGTTAAAAGACCCAGGCTTTCCTAGTTAAGCCATTCTATGCTAAGTGAACTTGAGCCATTAATGTCCCCTCTCTGGATCCTAGTGTCCTAATCTGTACAACAAGGGGGTTTGGCTAGACAGTCCGCGAAAACACTCACCTTCAGTGAATTAGTGAGTACATCTGGTGACAAGAACTTAGGATGGGGGTGGCAGGAGATGGGACTGGAGAGGTGGTGAGGGGTCACATGGTGATGGGGTTTGGGCTGCTGGGATATGGACTGTGCAGCCATACTGGAAAGCAACATAAGACTTAGTCAACTAAGGAAGCATATGCCCTAGGACCCCACAACTCCCCAGAGAAATTCTCACCCGAGCCCACAGGGGTATGCACAGGAATCCGCCTGGCAGCACTGTTTGTGAGGAAGGGAGTCAGAGGTAACCCAGCTGTCCTCACAGAGCAGTGGAAGCAGTGAAACTAGACACACACAGCAGAGTGGACAAGTGTTAACACAGCGCTGAGTGAAAAGACGAGAATTATGACAGATCTTTAGCATAGTATCACTTATGTAGATTAAAACAGTCCTTATTTTCTAAGGATCTATATGAGTTCAAGAATAAGTATAATTTACATTTGTGTGGTTGCCTATAAGGAGAGGAATCCTGAGAAATGAGAATACACAGAAATACACGAAACCAGAGGGGCTTGTACGCATTAGGACGTCAGTAGCCACAGAGCAAGGAATGTGGTCACTTGACCCTTTGTACCTGAAATCCAGAAAAGATCCCCAAACAAAACAAAACAAAAATCCTTCACTAACCACAAAAAGCATTCCTCACTTTACCCTGTGACCTCACAGGAAAAAAAATTTTTGTTGTTTTTGTCTTCTGTTTTTGTTTTTATAGCAGGAGGGTGGTAAAATTTTGTTTATGTTTTAGAACGCTTTCTCAGGTGGCTATGTGGAGAATGGACGGGGGGGAGAGAATGTCTGGGCCCGGGGAGGTGGGTGAGAAGGCTGCAGCCAAGCCCAGGGTAAACAGTAAAGCTTGATGAAGGTCACGGCTGGGTGGGGTCAAAGAGGGAAGGGGCAGGGTCAAAGAAGGAAGGGGCAGGTGAGCCTCTGAGGAAGGGATGGGCTCGTGAGCTGGTGGGTCACCTGGAGGGTCACGGAGGAGGCTAGCTCTGGTGTAAGGAACAGTGGGGACCCATCCAGACTCAGGGCCAGAGGTGGTATAAGGGGCAAAGCCTGAGAGAACTCCTACTCTCCAACAGCCCAGACCCATTGGGAGACCTCATGGGGACCCGAGGGCCAGGGGGAGTGCCCCAGAGGTAGAGCTAAGAGAAGCCTCCAACAGAAGGTGAAAACAGGGCTGGGTACTGGTGGAGGCACCCGTGTGCTGGAGCTGGCTCGTGCTGCTCAGGAATTTTGCAAGCCATTGGCAGCTTGAAATTGGCCATGGTGGGAGTTCTAACACCACAAAAATCAGCAAATGCTATCAATCGAACTTCTTTCTTGCCCCAGAGAGCTGGTTAACCAGCACACCACTGTGGAGTGATGAGAGAGATGCTGACCCCAGGCTAGTCCCCCCAGAGGCCCAGCATGCTTCCCCCACACGTGGAGGCCCTGGAGCCTGCTTCTGCCTGCGTGTGGGGAGAGGGAGCAGGCCTGGAAGAGCTCGCGACAGCAGTGGACTCTGGTCCAGACAGGCCAGGGCGAAGCTTTGCCTTCCAGCTGCAGCTACAGTTGGGGCTGCAGGAGAAGCCGACGCTGCTCGCTTCGTGCTCATCAGGAAGTCCCAACTTGAAGACTTAGTTGAGTAATTTTCATGGGCCAATTTAAAAAAACGGACTAGGAGGAGTGGCACCAATGAAGTGGACACAGATGTAACTTGTATTTGGCAAGTGATGGACAGTGATTAATATTTCACTGTTGCAGATTATATAGAGCCATGGCTTCTGTTTTGCAATTTCTATAGCAGGCTTCCTGTACTCAGGGCAATTTTTATCATCTTTCTGTCACTTAAAGATTGTTTCCTTCTGGGAACTTGGGAGTAAAGGGAGGATAGTCCCCTTTCTCCATCCCAAGTCTTGTTTATAATGGGGGACATTCCATGAACGTTCCACATGTACCAGGCTCCATGCTAAATATTTCACGTGCATGAGATCTCTAAATTTTGCCCTGTGAGAATTATTGTTCTCACTCTCCATTGTTCTTATTTTATAGGAAATGAAATTAAGGCTCAGAGAGGTTAAGTAACTCGCCCAGGGTCACACAGCAAGGAAGATGCAGAACTGAACTGAACTTGGATCAGCCTGCTCTTAACCTTTCTGTTCTATTTGCCTCTTCTCCCAGATGCCTCTCACTTTGGGAGCAAGGGAGATAGTCTTTGTCTGAGCAGCATAGGTCCTTCTACCTCCTCTATAATTCCATCTTCCCAGCCCTGAAATTCTCCTTCTTTCCTTAGTCCTCTGATTTGAACAACAAAGTCCAGGCTGCAGTCTCCCAGAGGCTTCTGGGGAAAGACAGTGTTACCTGAGCAGTACAGGAAGTCTCGAGTCTGGCCTCACCCACAGACATTTGTGCATCTAATCCAGGGACTGGCAAACATTTTCTGTAAAGGGCCAGACAGTAAACACTTTCCGCTTTGCAGGCCATATGGTCTCTGTTGCAATGACCCAACTCTGCCATTGTGTGTGAAAGCAGCCCTAGACAGTATGTTAATGAATGGGCGTGGCTGTGTCCCAATAAAACTTTATTTGCAAATATGGCATTGGGCCAGATGTCATCTGCGGGTCCTAGTTGCCTTAGGAAATCAGAGAAAGAGCCAACACTGCTGAACGGGCTGCCCGTGAGGAAGGCTTTAGCTTGAGTTGCTGCCTGGGGCAGGTCAGCTCCAGCCACACTTGTCACGGGAGCACTCGGGTGGCCAGGAGTCCAGCTGAGGGCCCCGGCCTCTGAGGCAGGGGAGGGAAATTTCAGTTTAATTCTTTTGTCCTTTGCCTGATTCATATTCTTCCTCTGAGTCAGTCCCTTTATCAAGCCCTATGTGACAGGCCTTTCTATCCGTTACCCCATGGCATCCTCATGCCACCCTTGCAGAGTTAGAGTCACAGTGGGCAACCTCGACCCTGGGCTTTTAAACCAAATTTGCCCACTTCAAGCAGGGACAGAAAAACTTGGGCCTTGGGCATCCCAGACCCTCTACCACGAGCCTTCCTCAGCTCCCAGCAAGCATGGACCTCTTCATCTTGTTCCACTCGTTTCTTACTCTGTACCCACCTCCATCCCTCCTACATTGCTTGCTCCTTGAACTCTACCCTGGGAAGCACTGGCTCTCCTGTTCTGACTTTGAGTGTCCCAAGGACACATGTTCCTATCATCTGGCTCATCCCCATCCTGTCCACTCACCTCTGATCTTCAAGACCCCATACTAGTGCCTTCTGGAGGTTACCTGGCAATTGTCAGTCAGACAGTGGATTGGCTTGCCCAAGGCCACACAGCCAGGGCAGCTGGGTTGGACCCAGGTGCAGCTGCTCCAAGCTCAGCACTCTGGATGGATGCCATCTGGACCACGGGCAAAGAACGAGGGTTGGCCCCAATGTCAAGCTGCTGATCTCCGAGGACACTGGTGTTTGCCCCCCACCCAGAGGAGCGACTGGAAACAGCGCAGAGGAAATGACTTTCTGCAGCAGATGAGCCTCAAAGTTGATTTCCCAGGAGGAATCCAACAAGGCCCTTGAAACGTGGACATCAAGGAGGAAAATCAATCGTCTTTTAAGTTTTCACCTTGATGATTGATCTGCTGCTTGCAGCCCCTTTTTTCTCTCTCTCAAGTCTCTGGACGTGGCATCTCTCTCTCACTTCCACATTTTTTCCCCTCTCATCTTTAAAGTGTGGGGTTTCCTGGTTCTGATCTGAAACCAAAATACATTGCTTTATGCCAACTGACCAGGTATTGGTCACATGCTTCCAAACTTTTTATTTTCTCTGAAGGAGAGAGGCCCTGGTTAGCCTACTAGGAGGGAAAGGAACAAAATTAGCATTTGCTGCATATCTGCTATGCACCAGGCCATCTCATAAGCATAAACACAGTTAACTCTTCCCCCTAGTCCTGTCTGGATGGATTTACTGGCCCCACATCTCAGATGAGGACACTGTTTCAGGGCAGAGAAGTAACTCGCCTGACGCCAAACGGTTTGCAGGTGGTAACGCAGAACTGAAATGGAAACTGTCCTCCTCTGCCTCCTTCCCACCAGGATTGGGAGTGAGCACCCCAACAGGAATGGGCACTCCAACTGGGCAGCACTAGAATCTCTCTTGACCTTGGCCCCAAAGAGATCGAGGTATCTAGGAAACCAGCTCCTGAGTAATATAGGGACTGCAGAGAGCCATTCATTCATTCAGGATGTCCTGAGTGCCGCCTCCTAACCCCGGGGCTGCAGTAGTCACCAAGGGCAGAGACGTGAATGAGACAGACACAATCACTTCCTCTCTGGATGTTATGGTCTGGTAGAAAAACAGACCACTAAGAAATCACAGCAAAGGGCGAAATGAGGTATAATAGGGTAATACAGGCTGTTTGGAGGCATAGACCAAGGACCTCCAATCTCATCCAAGATGTGGTTGGAGAAGGCTTCTCAAAGAAGAGACTGATGATCTGAGATCACCAGCTTGCTCTAGGATGGGTAAGAGTTAGCCTGGCAAAGTGGGGCAATGAGGGTGTCATGGGAGTGCCCAATAGCATGGGTATAACAGCAAAACTTCAACATCTCCTTCCATGGGCTGGGGCAGTCCCTTAGAACAGGGACTGTTCTAAGCGCTTTATGTGTATTCATTCACTTAATCTTCACAGGAGCAAGTACAGGAGAAGAAAGGGAGGGACTGAAGGGGTTTAACAAGGCTCGAGCAGCAGCATAGTGAGAGCGGAGACTACAGAGGAAGGCAGGGCTGGAGGTAGAGGGCCTTGCCAACGGGGTTGCCAGATAAAGTTCAAGATACTCAGTTTGAATTTCAGATAAACAACAAGTTTGTTTTTCATATAAGTAGGGCCCAAATATTGCATAACAAAATTTAAAAAATTATTCGTTGTTTATCTGAAATTCAAGTTTAACGGTGTGCTGTTTTATTTGCTAAATATGGCAACCGTCCTTGGGCGGCCACGTGGAAGGTTCAGACTTGAACCTGAAAGCCATGGGGCTCTTGGGAGGTTTTAAGAAGAGCAGTGACGTGGCTAGCTCTGTGCTGTGGGAAACGGCTTTGGCTGCATTTCGGAGACAAGCCCCGAGTCAGGGAGGCAGCTTCAAGGGCACCCTTCCCAGGCCATGGCAGGCCCCTGTCATCCAGGTGGCACATACCAACTTGATGAGCCCAGTTGCTCATCAAGTAGGCACTGAGCATCTGCAATGTGCCAGCTGTTGTCTTGGTAATGAAAAAGCACATGGCAGGTTACCTGCCCTCTCCAAGCTCCCAAACTGGCTCTGAGACCTGGACAGACCAGTGGTGCCAGAGGGTTGGTCTCTTAGGAGCCCAGACCTTGGGTAGCGGGCAGTAAAGACACCAAGGAAGGCTTGAGGAGGTGAGGATTGAGCTGGGTTTTGAAGGAGGCATTAGCAATTTGGGTCTCTCTGTGACAGCGGTTAAACTAGATCCTAAGTAATGCCCCTTGGACTGGGCCTGCTGCTATACCCCCTGTTCTGTGTAGTTAGTTGTATCTTGTACTTCATATTAAAGGAACTCATTTCCTTTTCCTGTGGCTGTTGGCATCTTTCCGTCAATCATATCACTGTAACCTTGAGAGAGTCACACCCCAGGGAACAGGGGAAGGGCATGCAAGCTGTGGAAGCCTGTGCATTGGTGTGGGGCAGCAGGACATCTTCAGGAACTACAAGGGGCTGTCTGGAGTTGGAGGAGCGGGAGGTTGGGGGAGGGGAGGAACTGGTGGACCCAGCAGGAGCCAGATCATGAAGGACCTTGTCCTGTCAGCTAAGAAATGGGAACTTTCACTAAATACTTATAGAGAGTCGCTGAAGGGTTGTATGCATGGGGCTGACATGATCAGTTAAGATGTTCTAAAGAACAGCTGGGGTGACAGCTCTGGCTACGTGTTGGATGGTGGTTGGAAAAGAATCTACTGTTGGTGAGAGAACATGGGTGTGGTGGGTCTCGGAAGGAGCTGGCAACAGGTCAGATGGAGGAGGCCCTCCTCCAGGTGGGTGTGGGGCCCACCCCTTTTATCTTTCAGGAAAGAGAGAAATCAAGAGTCAGAGGAGAGGCTGGGGCCCAGTCTGTCCATATTCACAGGTCTGAATTCACACGCAGTGGAATTTGAAGGGTCTCTTTCCACCTGAGGACTGGAGAGATGCTATAAGGTGCAAGAGGAGCTTCTGATGTGTTGGCTAGGCTTTTACTGAAATAATGCTACATTAAAAAACAACTCAAAGCCTAGTAACTTAAAATAGTAGTCATTTATCTTCAAGCCCACAGGTCTGTAGATCAGCTAGGGTGCCCCTGCTTCAGACTGTAGTTTAGCTGGAGAAGCCCTGCTCCACATGTCTTGTTCTGGAGCCCAGAATGTTCTTCTCACAGTATAAGCTGGATGTTCCCAGAGGGGTGAGCGGAAGCACGGGATGCCTCCTAAGGCATCTCATCTTAAGACTTGAACCTCACATATTGTTACTTCTACCCATGTTCTATTGGTCAAAGCAAGTCACATGGCCAACCCTAACATCAGTGGGGTGGGGACTGTACTCCTGTCATGCAGGTGGGGGTGGAACAAATACCTAACTATCACAATCACTACGGAGGAGCGCTCACAGACCCAAGGGCACACTTGCCTGGTCACAACAGCGGAGAGTACCACAAGCATGGTTGTGCTTTTCAGCGGGCTGTGAGATTTCAGCTGGAGAAGACCAGCATGCCTACAAGAAGCCAACTGTCTCTCAGTCTTTTCAAGGAGGCCACCTTGAATGAAGGTCATGAATGAGGCGGGGATCACAAGTATTTCACGGGGGAAAGAGTACAGTAGAGGTCATGGCATTCATGCTGGGATTAAGGCATAGGCTAGGGCTGGTCCACCAGGGAGGCAGAAGAGCCTCCCATGGGAAGTGAGTCACCCCAGCAAAGACTGGGTGCAGGTGCGTTATGTGGGGAGTGGTCAGGGCTGGGATATCAGAAGAAGGAGAGCCTAGCAGAGGGTCTCATTAATTCCTCAGTGTCACTCAGCTTCCGTGAACTCCCGTCCAGGTACAGGGTAAGAGGACTTCCACGGAGAGTGAGTAAAACCTCAGAGAGGTGTTGCTGTACGGTTTCCAGAAGCTTTGGAACCAGGACTTTCTACAGCAACTAGTATATATTAATTAGCATAAGGTTTGACTGCATAGGACATAAAGATTCAGTGAAACAAGTCAGACAGAGAAAGACAAATACTGTATGATCTCACTTATTTGTGGAATCTAAAAAAAAAAACAACCAAAAAATATAAGCTCATAGATAGAGAGAACAGATTAGTGTTTGGCAGAGGTGGGGGGTGAGGGGTGGGCAAAATGGGTGAATGTGGTCAAAATGTACAAACTTCCAGTTTTAAGACAATAAGTTCTGGGATGTACAGCATGGTGACTGTAGTTAACAATACCGTATTGTATATTTGCAAGTTGCTGAGAGAGTGGATCTTAAAAGATCTCATCATAAGAAAAAAATTATAACTATGTGTGGTGATGGATGTTAACTAAACTTACTGGGGTAATCATTTTGCAATATATACATATATCAAATCATCATGTTGTACACCTGAAACTAATACAATGTTATATGTCAATTATATCTCAGTAAAAAAAAAGAACTCAATGAAGATGATGTTACAAATTATAGTGGATAATATCTATTTGTGTTTTATAAGAACTTATTTAATAAATACGAAGGAAATTAGCTTGGCTTTTATTAAAAACAAAAACAAAGATCAAAATGAAAGTGGCTTAAACAACCTGGTGTGGTGGTTCCACGGTGTCACTAGAGAGCAAGACTCTGTCATCCTCAGCATGTGGCTTCCATTCTCAAGGCCATTTCGTGGTCTAAGATGGCTGCTAGGGCTCCAACCATCACATCTGCTGCATTCTGGGCAAAATAAGGAGGAAGGGTAAGGGAAATGAAACGGTGTACCTTCATACCTTCATCATTTTAAGGAGATGTCTCAAGTTTCCCACAGCATTTCTGCTTAGATCTTATTGATCAGAACGTACTTTTACACTCACATGTAGCTGCAAGGAGGCTGGAAGATGTAGTCTTTCCACTGGTTGGCAATAGGTCTAGCTAAAATTTTTTACTAAGAAAAAAGAATATAGTAGGTACGGAGGGACCACAGGCATTCTTTTCCACCAGAGGTAAACATTAGTATCGATACCCTTGATATTGGGTAGCATCAGCCTTGATCTAGAATCGGCGGCTACCCTAGTAGTAGTTGCAATGTCAGTGTCTTCAGCATTGCTACAAGTGCTGACACATTGCTGTTGTTAGTGGCAGAAGCCATTTCCACAGTGACCTAGAGTGGACAGAAGGAAGGTGATGGTCTTCGGTGGTTGCCAAGAAAGATAATGAAAAGAGCACACATGGACCCTGGCAGGAGACTTCCAGAGAGTCCCAGAGTCTGTCAAGACTGAACTAGGGAAATACTGTGTGCGTCTGAAATTGTTAAGCTTCTCCCTATCCCAGGCAGAATTCCTCAAGAGACAAAGGTGACGAGCCTTTGTCTAGTCCCATTGAAGTTTTTCCTTGGTCACGTAGCACCCCATGCCCTCAGCCTCCCTCCCCTCCCCACGGCTCTGCCACTGCTTCTCGGCTGCCTGTGTTACTGAGCTATGGAAATTGTGTTTTGATCCGTGGGGACTTCTTAAAGCTAAGAGCTGCTTGTGGGACCTGAAATTGTCCTCACAGTGATTTCATTCAAAGTAATAACAGCATCTGATGCTATAGAAATCTCATCCTCATGATCGTAAGCATTTATAATAGCCTATCATCGAGCAAGTGCTTGCATTGGAGAGGAATTTCCATGGAGAAAGTCAGTCTTTTCAAAAGTGTTAATTTTTTTTTTGAGGAAATCAAATGAGATGTCAAATTGTCTCTGTCATTATGTTGCCCTTCCCTCCTGGGCACTTACTACTCTGATCAGTATGACATTTTCACATGCAGCAATGCAGATGGGGAAATTTGCCTCCTAATGGAGACCACCGGTTTGCCCATTCATCAGCTCTGCTAAGCATCCATCGTCTGCTCTGGTTTTACAGTAGGTAGAGCATAGGGGTGGAGTTAGGGACCCCCCAGACCTTGAAGGTTTGGACAGCCTTTGGGAGGGAAATAAGGGAAACCCTCCCTATAACAAAGAAATGAAATCAAGCCTTGGAAAGACAGTCTTGGAAGATGTAGATGAGGAATTTGGGGGCACTCAATTCCTGACCAGTATTGTTCCTTCCAAAAAGGCCAGGCCTGAGCTATGTCCCTTGTCTCCTTTGCTCTGACTCTAGTCCTTCTTTATGACTCATTCCAGTTGTATGCCCTGCTCTGCTGCCTCAGACCACCTTGGGCAACACCCATCTTGAGGACCCGGGTGAGCTTCCTGCCCAAAAGCACCCCAACTCTCCTAGCCACTCACCTCAAGCATGAGACCAGGCATTGACCAGGGGGTACTGGGTACAGGACTATTTTACCCCTCGGATGCTCTAGTCATTGTCTCTAGGAATTGTAAGACTCTCAAAACCCTAAGAAAAATAAGAGGTCTGAGAAAGACAACTATTGGCCTCAAAATACAAAGAAAGCAGCAAAATCCAAATCAATAAGTGTTTATTTAAATGTCTGTGAAGTGCAGCATTAGGCCACATTCATTAACTGTTAAATTATTATTCATGAAAACGTCATGACACTTATAAACTATTTGCAGGTTAAATTGTCTCGCTGTGCGAGAATTCCCGAGTATGCAAGATGATTGCTGAGAAATTGTAGTCAACCATAAATTAAATATTACTCAGATCCAAATTATTTCAAAAGCAAAATCATAAAAATCTTTTTAATTTTTACAACAAAAATTTATATTTGATGTGGAATGTGCGTATACTTAAATACGTTTGGTATGACGTGGGGTAGAAACTCCAAAAATGAGTGCTCAGGGCCTATGAAAGTCAAAATGCCTGTGAGTGTGTGGTCTTGGGAGAAAGTGATTAAACATTAAAGAATCTGTTATATTGTACATTAACCCTCTAAACGCCACTGTGGCAGTGGTTATACAAATTATGGTAAACAATAAACTACTATGCAGCCATTCCAAAGAACAAAGTGTATTTATATGTACTAATAAAAGACAACCAAGATATATTATTACATGAACAAAGCAAGTTGTAGAACAGTATCTACAGTATGATTCATTTTGTGTTAAAATACTTCATGTATGTGTGTGTACACAAAGAAATATATAAATGGATGCTGGTCAATGTATAGAAAAATTCTGAAAGGATCCACAGGAATAGCAGTAGTTTATCCCTGAAGATCAGAAATGAGGGGTTGAGAGTGGGGAGGACTTCTATTTTCATGATATAATACTCATATGAATGGCAAGAAAACATTTAGTAGGTGCATATATTAATTTATAATTTGGAAAAACGACAACAACAAAATTGCAGAAAAGAGTGGTCTGCAAGCAGACTAGAAAGGGTGAAAAGTTCACAAACCAGAAGTTGGCACTGTTATTCTAGCACTGTCCTTGGAGGAGCACCTCCGAGCACAGAAGCCTGAATATCCTGTCACTACAGAGGTGGGCAGAGGGAGTGTCCAGGGATGGTTCAAGAGACTCACCACGGCCTGGAAGAAACAGGCTTCCAGATTTTTGTCCTTTTTTACACATTCATCAAGCAATCTTCTGATTCAGTGTAATTTCATGATTCAGCCAATATTTATTCATTTATTTTTTGTGAGGAAAATTGGCCCCGAGCTGACATCTGTTGCCAATCTTCCTCTTTTTTGCTGAGGAAGATTGGCCCTGGGCTAACATCCGTGCCCATCTTCCTCTATTTTATATGGGACACCTGCCACAGCATGGCTTGATAAGCGGTGCATAGTCTGCGCCCAGGATCCGAACCTGCAAACCCCGGGCCGCCGAAGCGGAGCATGCAAACTTAACCACTATGCCACCAGGCCAGCCCCTCAAGCCATATTTAGTGAGCACTGATGCTACTAGTTTCCCATGGCTGCTGTAACAAATTACTGCAAACTTAGAGGCTTAAAACAACACAAATATATTATCTTACAGAAGTTCTGAAGAGGTCAGAAGTCCTAAGTGGGTCCCACTGGGCTAAAATCAAGGTGTCAGCAGGGCTGCATTTCTTTCTGGAGGCTCTAGAGGAGAATCCATTTTCTTGCCTTTGGCAGCTTCTAGAAGCTGCCGTCATTCTTTGACTTGTGGTCTCTTTCCATCTTCAAAGCCAGCCAGCAGTGTTACATCTTCAAATCTCTCCCTAACTCTGAACTTTTGCCTCCCTCCTCCACTTATAAAGACCCTTGTGACTACACTGGGCCCACTCGGAAAATCCAGGATCATCTCCTCTTCTCAAGGTTAGCTGATTAGCAACCTTAATTCCACTTGCAACTTCAATTTCCCTTTGCCATGTAACCTAACAGATTCACAGGTTCCGAGGATCAGGACATGAATATTTTGAGGGGGCCATTATTCTGCCTACTACACCAATTAAATGCCAAATGCAGTTTGGGGAGCTGAGAATACAGTTGTGAATGGATAATCCTTGCCCTCAGGAACTCTCAGTCTAGAAAGGAGGCAGATGGCATGCTTGAGCACCCACGCAGGACTTGCAAGTGGAAAGGAGGGGCCAAAACCAGTCTTGAGAACTTTAGCTCATCATCCATGTCAAGGTATGAAGGGTACAACCTGCTGCCGGGAAGCCGGGGTGATTTATTGGAGAGAGCTGTGAGTGCACTGTGCATCCACCACCCGGTGGAGAAAGGAGGGACGGCCACCTCACCTTAAGCCAAGTGGGGAAGGGGGCTTTGAGAGGACCTCTTGGAGAGCTTGATATGTGTCCCTCGGAAATCGGGGGGAACAATGATCTGGTGTCTCACACTCATCCGAGAAATCTAAGCAAGAGGTCAAGGCTTGGCTGATGGGGTGAAGGGGAATGGGGAGACAAGGCTGCACTGGGGACTAACTACACTTCCACCCACAGGGCGGAGTGCAGTTGAGGCCATGTTCCGCATGGGCCAAGTGGACCCAGGGAGAGAACTGGCCTGGAGCCATCTTGAAAAGCAATGAACCCAAGAAGGGTCCTTGAGTCAGCAGTGAACATCAATCAAGCCCAGAGAGAGTCCACACCAGTCACGGCAAGTCCAGTAAGGCTTTGTCTGCCCTGACTTTCTCTCCGTCCTCCTGCTTCATCCCTGGAGGAGTTAAAGGCAGCCTTGTGGGGGTGGGTGAGGCAGAGGAGACGAGCAAGGAGAGGAAAGCAGAAGACAGTCCCCGCCCTCTGGCCTTTGCCCTCCTATGCTGAAGCAGGCCCAGCTGGAGAAAGGGAAGAACGTTCACTTTAAATAAAGCTATGAGTTTTAACTATTATACTGCACTGCGTATTTTTGTGTGTGTGTGTAAGGAAGATCAGCCCTGAGCTAACATCCACGCCAATCCTCCACTTGTTGCTGAGGAAGACTGGCCCTGAGCTAACATCTGTGCAGATCTTCCTCCACTTTATGTGGGACGCCACCACAGCATGGCCTGACAAGCGGTGCGTCGCTGTGCGCCTGGGATCCGAACCCAGGCTGCCAGCAGCGGAGTGCGCTCGCTTAACCTCTACGCTATGGGGCGGGCCCTGCACTGCATATTTTAATTACTAAAATGAGATAATTTGGGCGCCTGAAAGTGACCAGCGGAGTTTATTATAAAGGAGTGACCCACCCGAGTTATGAGCTCACCCCAGAGGCAGGAAAACAGAGATTAAAAGGACGAGTGTGAGAAAAAAGAAGTTGTTGCCAGGGCGCTTTTATCCCGGCATCTGGCTCATTCAGAGGAGCCATCCTAAGTGCTCCACTTCCTCATTGATGGACGCCCATGCTGAACTCCACCTGGCGGGGCCCTGGCGTCTGGGCCACTTCTTCCAGTGCCTCCCGCTAGGTTCCAGATCCACGTCCTAGATTTTCTACTGCTGTGTGGTTATTCCTGCTCCAATCCTCACCCACCAATGGCCCCAGTTGGGCCCCAATCCATCCTGCCCTTAGGTTTCTGCATTCCCTTCAGAAGCCAACTATATATCTGAGGCAGGCAGGTCCTAACCCCAGCCAATGTCTCCCATTTCTGCCCACCAGGCCTCCAGGCTGTCCTGCAGACTCACTGGAGTTTGTCCAGTGTGGACAAAGCCATCTGTGCTTTTTCCTTCAGACCCGAGTGACCTAGATGGGCTTGGTGATTCAGTCACCTCTAGAGTACAGACTGAGCCTGCTAGATGGCCAGAGCAGGGATTGAACCTGGGGCTCAGGCTCTGAGAGAATTTCCATACCAGGGGTCCAGGGCATGGGCACGTGTAAGCCTCCCCTTAATTGCACCTCTGGCCTTCTGCTTGTGAAAATTCACCCCCAGCCAGAGCAGGGTTGAAATGTGTGCAGTGTCCATCATTCCCAACCTGGCTCTGGTTTCCTTTTGCAGTCTTGTGTCTGATCACTCATCTACCTGCAGCCTCACTGAGTCCACAATGGGCAGCCATTCAAAGAGGATGACAGTAACAACAACTGCAATAATAATAACAGCTAACACATCTATAGTGCTTACTATGTGCCAAATACTCTTGTAAACACCTTACGGATATTAACTTTCAAAATCTCCACTCCAGTCTCATATAGTCAGTACTATTACTATTCCCTTTTTTAAAGATGAAGTCACAGAGGCATAGAGAGGTTAAGTACCATGCCCAGGGTCACACGGCTAGTAAGTGGCAGAGTCAGGTGCCAACCTTTGCTCCCTGGCTCCAGAGTTCTTGGGCTTAACCACTCTGCTCTTCTGTTTCTGAAACACAAGGAGGACTTGCATGCGTCCTTGCCTTTGTTCATACTGCTCACATCTGTGCCTAGGATGATATTCCCTTCTTGTTCACTCCTCCAAGTTCTACTCATCCTACAAGGTCCAGCTCAAATGTTCCTTATGTCTTGTTCCCCTGACCCCCTACCCTATCTGGGCTGCTGCCCTTCTGGGCTGTTACTGCACTTGTTAACCACTTCTGTTAGAGGATCACACCACACTGCCATTGTTTGCTCCTAGATCTGTCTTCTCAGATGGATTCTGGATCCCAGAGGCAGAGACAGTGCCTTTGTTGCCCTGGGACTTATTGCAGAACTGGCAATGAACTGAATTGAAGTCTCCCTGGTCCTCACACCTACAACTGTGTCCCATCTCCCTGATTCAGGCGAGGTGATTGCAAAGGTGTTGGCTGTTGGCTCTTTGACATGGCTGGAGGCCTTGAGTAGAGTGCAGAGTCCGAGTCCAGTGCACCAAGGCCAGTGCAGTGTTTTATGTTGACAGGCTGCTTGGAGCCTGGATGGGCTCCATTAGTTCCGTCTCCTCCCCTGGGCTGCTGTGTGCTTCAATTTGCTTTGTCCTCATGACCTCAGCCAAATCCCGGCTGGTCTGGCAGCCTCAAGGGAAGGTTAGGTGCTGACACATCCATGCTGGCTGTAAATGTCGCTTGGGGTCCTTGTCTTTCCGGACACTGCTGCCTCTGGGACTCAGAATCAATGGGAATGAGTCCACCGTCTGAAGGTTCCAACTCGAAAAAAATCCCGAATCCGGGCTGACTAGGGAGGAGGGATGGGACGGAGGCCTGAGCCACCACATGAGTTAGCAGTAGGGAATTCTAGCATGTTTTTTTTCCAAGACCCTCTCCAGGCACCTCTGGGCACCCTCTCAGGCTCCTTACTTGTGCACTGGGGGCAGAATCACTCTCCATTCCCATTCATGTCTTTCACAGAGCCTCAGAACTGGAAGCAGCCAGTTCTGAGAACATGGGCAGTATTCAGCTGCCAACACTTCATCCCATTGCTTGCCTTGCTGGAAAGGTCATTGTCCTGCTAAAATCCCTCAGTGGCTGCCGGTAGCTCTTAGGACACATGTCAAAATCCTCTGTAAAGGCCTGTATGATCAGACCGCTGCCTACCACTCCGGCCATATCTCTGGTCATCTCCTCCACCTCACCTTGCTCCAGCCACATGACCTTCTCTCCATTTCTTCAGTTTCTACACTCCCTCCATTCTCACACAGAAGGTACCCCAGTCACCCTCTCCTGGCTAACCTCATCTGTCAGAGACGTCTTCATTTTAGTGGTGTTTTCCAAGAACCTACTTCACTGGTTGATTGGTCTCCTGCTTCGTTGATTGATTCATTCAATCACTTTTAGATATTCTACACTTGGGTAGGAGCTATGTGTCTGGAGTTGCGATTGGCCCATCTTGCGATTGGAGAGAGAAGATAACACTTGGGTCAGGAATTTCACAGATGCTGCCAGGGCTAATGTACAGATGAACTTCTCCCAAGGATCAATCCAGGATCAGACGCACCAGGGGCAGAGTACACCAGTGGTCAAGAGCGCGGCCTCTGAACTCAGACTCCCTGCATTTGAATGCCCAGCCTGTCATTACCAGTGTGAACTTGGGCGAATCACTTTGCTTAGTTCTACCTCAGTTTCCCTGTTTGTAAGATGGGAAGAATTATAGTATCTATTTCTTAGGATTTTTAATACAAATAAAGCCACACAGAATAGTGCCTGGTACATAATACTTATTAAATAAGGGTTTGCTATGACAATATGGGAGAACTTTTGTATTTCACAATTATTGTTCTTATTTAAAAGCAATACTTGTGTGTGTGTGTGTGTATTACCAAACTGTATATGGGGAAAACTGTTTCTGTCAACTACCCTAACCTGCAAGTTCTTTTCACTAGAGGCAATCTCTGTTACTAGTTTCTTACATATTCTTCCAGAGATATTCTAAGCACCTACAAATGTGTGTGTGCATTGCTATCTATCTATCTATCTACCTATCTCTCTCTCTCTCTCTCTCTCTCTCTCCGTCTGTCCATCCATCCATCCATCCATCCATCCATCCATCCATCCATCATCTATCCATCATCTATCTATCACCTAGCATTTGTCACCAAAGTCTAGCATTCCACATACTCTTCTGATTTCTGGGCTTTGCTTTTATTCAGTTAAAGATACAGCTCAGAAAGGGTTCCCATCAGCACTCAGAGTTCTTTGTCCTTCCCTCTGAGGGTGACAAGGTATACAGGAAGATGCAAGGAGCAGTGACCCACCACCTGGTGACCCACAGGGCCTCTCTTAGCCTGGTCCCTCACTTCCCAGTCCTCTTTTCTCTGGAGGTTTGATGTAACTAAGACGTTGGTTCTCACAGTTCAGCGTGCATAAGAATCACTTGAGAGGTTCTTAACAATTCATATTCCAGGGACCCATTCCCTAGAGATTCTGATGCAATATGTCCGGATTGGGCCTGGGAACAGGTAGGTGATCTGATGCAGGTAGCTCACAGAAACCACACTGAGAAACACAGTGCCACGAGGAGAATTTCATGCCCAGAGAGAGGCAGTGTGGTTGAGGCTTCTGTGATCCCTGCGTTACTCAGTGCCTGAGGCCCAACATACAGTCCCAGTCTTTACCAACTCACAGTCCAATTGGGGTGGCAAAACTCACATATGGAAGGTACAGGTAAGAAGAGGTGAGCAGTGCAGATGGCCTGTGCTGTGGTTTCAAAAGAGAGATTACCATGGGTTCGAGTGCCAGGAGAACTTCCTGGAGGAAGGGGGATTTGAAGGTGACTTGAAGGATGGATAAGCAACAGGTGGTTGGAGAGAATATTGACTGACTTGGAATACAAAGAGGGGCTGAGAAAGGTCACACTATAAGCAGAGACCTGGGTCACAGCAAGCTGTAGGGCACCTTTGTGCAAATTAGGAAATGGTACCTACCCTGGGCAAATACAGCCTATGGTGCAGGGCTGGGCAAGTGGTTGGTACCTTTGGGAAAAGTAAATGCACCCCTTCCCATGGGAGAATCCAGCTTCATGCCAGATTGACTGGATTACTGAGAGTATGGTTTAGGTTTCAGCTTCCACTCATCTTCTTGGCCTTCGTGCAGTGCACAAACTGCCCAACTACACATGGCAACACTGGCAGAGGTAGATCTTAAAGAAATAGATGCTGAGATGTCCCTGAAACAGGAAACATAGGAGGAGAAGAAGGCTTGACGGGGCAAAAGTAATGAATTCAGTTCCAGATGCACAGAGGGAAAGGCACTTGGGGTGATTCAGGTAAATCCATCCAGTGAGCAGCTGCATAAGGGAATCTGGGCCAACACCTGGGAAGAACTCAGACCTCTCAGCTGTAGACTGACCATTAGGATGGACCCTAGCCTACCCATGAACCCTGTGGCCTAGTGGAAGGGTAAGACAGGCACGTACATTGTGCATACACACGTGTGCACACATGCTTATACACATCATCGGGAGAACTGTCTGATGGTGTATGTGGCACAGTCTGGGAGCTCTGAGAAGAAGGAAACGGCGTGCACCAAGAACTCCAGGGAAGATTTCCCGGAGTGGGTGGGCTTGATGGACAGGGTGGCCAGGCTAAGGAGAATAAGGAAACTGTGTGCGTGTAGAGTGGCTGGCTTCTCCTGCTCATTCGTATCTCAGCTCAGCTGTCACCTGGCATGGCCTTCCATTACCACCCTAGAAACGTAATCCCCCATCCCTTTCAATCTCATTGCTTTGTCTTATTTTCTTCCAAGCACTTACCCTTGTCCGAAATTATCTTATTTTTCACTTGCTTATTGATTTTTTATTTGTTTACATGTTTATTGTGTATCTAATTCCATCGGGGTGTAAACCTCCATTAAGGCAAGGACCTCATCTGCTTTGTTCATCCCTGTATCCGCAATGCCTGGCACATCTCAAGTGCTCAACAGATATTCTTTTGAATGAATGAATGAATGAGTGAAAAGGTCAAATAGAAACATGCACATCTGTATTGCCAGCGAGAGACTTTTCTGTATTTCTTTGCCTTATTTGTGGGAGAGGCAGCCTTTTATTTCCCTGACCCGAAAATCCGCCCCCTGTAAGATTTCTGAAGTTCCCTCCTGAAAGGAGCCCCCCTCCTGCCTGCGGGCCTTGGCCTTGGGCCTGGCTTTATAACTGTGACCCCTCCAACTGTGGTCATCATTGTGGCTGCAGTCCCCAAACCAGCCAGACTTGACAGACACCCTAACATCCCCTTCTACATGCAAGCCCTTTCTCATCTTGTTGGAATGACTTATCAGGAACTCGGAGGATTCTTTTTTCCATTAGTGAAAATATTAGTTTGTGGAAATTCAGGAGACAATGCAGTGGAATTTGTCACTCCTTCCAGGCCAACACGGAGCTGGAAGCATTCAGACATATCAATATGCAACCATGAACAACAGCAGGACATATATATTTTGCCGGAAAATGCACAAGGGCTTCAGCCTCCACACAAAACCCTTAGCCAGAGGGAGGACTTAGTGATCTAAGGAATGTTTTTTAAGCCAGAGTCTCTCTAGACCAATGGGTGGAATTATTCCAAAGTAAATAAATCAGGCCTGCTCTGCTGCCAGGATCAGGTAGCTCTGACAACTTTAGCGACCCCGGCAACCTGGGATAAACCGTAGGGCTCTGCTGTAAATCTGAGAACAATCCTTCTTCTCTACTAAAAAGAAGAGCTTTGAAATGACATCAATTATCCCCACCTTTAAATAAAATTTTATTTAAAACTCTTCTTTATTCTAAAAGTACATGTTCATTGAAGAAAATTGGAAGACAAAGGATGATAAGAAGAAAATTGAGATTGTCGTTATTCTATAACCTACAAAGAAATATCACTCTTAACAATCCTCTCTCTCTGCTTCTTTCTTTCACCATCTATCCTTTCACTCCTAGGGAGATACATATATTCTGTTCTACATATGTTTTTCCCGAAATCACGTGGCCACACGTTTGGTACCGTGTTCACACATATACACACATACACTTACACACGTGCTGTGAGCACTGAGTGATGTCCCTTTATATTCTCTGAGAAATACGGTTTTGCTTGGCTTTACCACATTCATATTATTTTTGTTCCGTGGACTATGTAACCACCTCCTTTTGCCGGGCACTTGAGCTGTTTGAATCCTCTATCTCCTCCTCCATAAAACAGAAATAATAATGGGATGGACCTCACGTGGCTGTTTGAGGATAAAGTGAGATAATGCATGTAAAGGGTTAGATTCAATGCCTGGCCATTTTATGTGCTCAATCAATAAATATTAGATTTGCTTATTATCATCAATTTTGACTTGCTGAATAAATGCTGTAAAGATCACCCTTATAGCTAAATCTTAGCATAAATCCTTGAATGTTTCCCTAGAATAAATTCCTAGGAATGGGATGTCTATATCCAAGATTATGAACATTTTTAAAGATTTTGATGTATGTTGCTAAAATTTTCGCCTAGGTGTAATAGCGACTGTTTCTTGTAGCCTCTCCAGCACTCAGTAATTGTCTGTATTTTAATCTTTTTCAGGTTGACAGGCATGTTGTTTGAATTTGAATACCTTTGCTTACTAATGAGATTGAACTCTTTCTTTCATGTGTTGATTGACCACTTGTGTTTCCTCGTTTGTAATTCATCAGTTTGTGTATTTTGCCCAGTGTTTCCTGTTAGGTGCTTATTTTTTTTTTCTAATTGATGTTAATTTCTATTTAGTCAGGACATTAACCTTTTGTGTGTGTGTGTGTGTGTGTGTGCGTGTGTGATATCAGCTTCCAGTTTTGTTTCCTCTCCTTTAAACATGATTTACAGACTTTTTGAAAAAGAGAAGTTATTATTATTTTCTTAATATTTGTCTAGTCGAGTCCTACATTATCTTCTACACCGTATTGCGTTTTCTCCTTCCTTTCCTTTTTGGTCTAGAAATCCTTCTGTGCCGAGAGATCAAGCAAGTATTTATCCCTGTTTTATCTTTATTTTATTTTAGTTGTTTCAGAGTTTTATCTTTTACATTTAACATTTTAATCAATTTGATCTTCATTTAGGTATGTGCTATGACATAGTGATCCAGTTTTATTAATTCCCAAATAATTAGCAAGTTATTTCATCACAGTGTATTGAATAATCTATTCTTTACCCAATGGCATGAAATGCTGCCTCATTTATGTGGGTCTATTCTGGGGATTTCTAGCGTATTGCACTGATGTCTTCATTTGTATACCCATACCACACTCTCTCGATTAATGCACCTTTAAAATATGTTTTAATATAAAAAAAATAAGTGCCTCTTTTATTCCACTGCTTCAATATTGATTTTGATTTTTCCCATGTTTATTCTTCCAGAATAACTTAAAAACCATTTTGCCAAGTTTCAAAAAATTCTATTTGAATGTTTATTAGTTATATTTTACTTATGAATTAATTAGAAATAAATCTAATCTTTAAAATGTTGAGACTTCTTATCAAGTAACATGGTATATTTTAACTTCAATTCACTTTCTCTTATGTCCTAGAGCAGAGTTTTAACTTGCCTGTGATATAAACTTGATGGATTTCAATTCATCATTTAGTTGAGAATCTTTTAATTTTAACGAGGAAGCTTAGCTCATTCATATCTGTTCTCACAACAAAAAATAGGTAATTTTATTTCTGTTATTTTAAGCTTTTGTGTGTGTGTGTGAGGAAGATTAGCCCTGAGCTAACATCTGTTGCCAATCCTCTTCTTTTTTCTGAGGAAGATTGGCCCTGGGCTAACATCCATGCCTGTCTTTCTCTACTTCATATGTGGGACGCCGCCACAGCATGGCTTGATGAGTGGTGCATAGGTCCACGCCCGGGATCTAGACCTGGGAACCCCAGGCCACGAAGCAGAGCATGTGAACTTAACCACTATGCCACTGGGCTGGCCACTTAAGCTTCTGTTTTTATGCTTACTTTCATTATTTTCTTTGTTCTGTTTTTGTTGACGTTGCTCCCTGGAAATGTATGTTTTTTTCTGTTCTTTTTGTCTAATCAATTTGAAGTTTATATGCTGTTTTTGTCCTAAAAATTTGTTTTTAAATGTAAAAAATGAGCAACTTCCTACTTCATGCTAAAAATGATACTTTTATCAATATTCTTTGTGAAAGAGGAGAAATCTAATAAATTTTGGTTTCTCTCCTATCACCTTCATTTCTCAGTTTAAAAAAAGAATCTGTTGGGATCAGCCTAGTGGTGGGCTGTGTATATGTATATACACAATGGAATATTATTCAACCATAAAAAAGGATGAAATCTTGACATTTTCAACAACATGGAAGGACCTTGAGGGCATTATGCTAAATGACATAAGTCAGACAGAGAAAGATAAATACCATATGATCTCAATTTTATATGTGGAATCTAAAAAAGAAAAAGCAAGTTGAGCTCATAGACACCCAGAACAGATGGGTGGTTGCCAGATATGGGGGATGGGGGGTTGGGAGAAATGGGTAAAGAAGGTCAAAATGTACAAAATTCCACTTATAAAATAAGTGAGTCCTGGGGATGTCATGAACAGCATGGTGACTAAAGTTAATACTGTATTGCATATTTGAAAGTTCCTAAGAGAGTAAATCTTAAAAGTTCTCACCACAAGAAAAAAAAATTTTATAACTACGTATGATGATGGATGTTTCTAGACTTATTGTGGTGATCATTTCACAATGTCTATGAATATCAAATCATTATGTTGTACACCTGAAACTAATATAATGTTATATGTCAATTGTACCTCAATTTAAATTTTTTTTTAAAAAAGAAACGCGGGGTATTAAATCTGGGTTACTATTAACTTATGTTAACGTTTATTTTTTTATATTTGCATATTATGAAACTCTGTTAAAGATAATCATTTAGCTTTAACTCCATCTCATAGTTTATTCTTTGATTCTTTAAATTATGGCTTCCACAATCTCAAATTCTGCCCTTAATTCATTTCTTAAGCATTAGGCCATATCTTCAAGTAATTTTTTTGCATCATAGCCCCACGGGAAGTGTACTTCTGAGCCCTTTCGTGTATGAGGAAAGCTTACTGCTGCCCTCACAGGAATGATAACCTGCAACGACAATCAGTATTCTCCATCATACTTTTCCTCTCCTACTGCTCCTTCTCATCTGCTGTTTGGTTTTGTGAAGAGATCTAAAGCAAGGCTGATTTTCTTCCTTTGTAATAAACTTCTTTTGTTTTATCTTACATTGGCAAATCTTTTTTCTTATCCCCGTGATTCAAAATTTTCACCAGGTTGTTTCTAGATGTGGGTCTATTTTCTTTTCCTTTCAATTTGCAGAAATAACAGAAAATGTTTTCGTTTTTTATGAAAATAATTAATTCTGCTTCATTTGCTCTATTTTCACCTACTCAACTTCCTATATCTGTCTTGAATTTACTGCCCCTGTGATTTGTGCCTCCTTTTCTTTTTAATCTTATTCTTTTTATTTATTATTTCTTTTCTTTTGAAATCAGGGAGAATTTCCCCAACTTGATTTCCACTTTGCTCTTGGTTTCCAGAAGAATCTAACCTGCTGGTCTTTGCCTTCGTTGTCATGTCTAGATTGGGCAGTTGTGTTCCAGTTTCGAGTACTTTCTCAAGTACTCGAAACTTTCTCAAGAAGTTTCTTTCTCAAGAAGAATAATGTGTGTTGGGTGCTTCCCGCATGCCTGATGCTATGCTAAGCACTAACCACACACTAGCATCTTGTTTAAGCCATGCAACACTCTAGGCAGAAGGCACAATTTTGAATCCTCTTTTATAGGAAATTGATGGGCTCTGGAACTTGCCTGGGACCACAGGACCAGCAAGTGTGGAGCTGATACCCAGGCGAGGCTCCTCGCCCTCACCCTGCATGGCCTGGTTTGTCCTAATTTGTCCTCTCTTCATCCTTTCATGGCTGAGCTTCTGCTTTAGATTCATAGATGCAACGACATTTTCAATCTCGTTGAGAAGAATATTAAAAGTTGTCTAAAACTATCTCCTGCTTCGTCCCATAATTTTACTATGAGGAAGACATGTTATCCGATGTCTCAGATGGACCCCTTTTTGAATTTCAGTTTCTTTCCTTGTGTCGGGTTATTTTTGTCCCTTCGCCCTCCTGGGGGCAAGTGTGGTTCACTCAGCATTGAGAATTGAAATCAGTTCTGGCTGAGATAGTCAGAGTGGGCGCCTATTTATATCTATTGGATTTGGGCAAAAAGGGAGATGAGGAAAGCTTAGGTTTACTGTAAATGTACCAGATGATCAGGGAACCCGCAGTATGGGGGGAGGAGGTGGGGAGAGAGGGTGGCAGGTGCCTAGGGACTCTGCCTAAGCACCAAGAGGCGGCCTGGCTGTTTCTGAGGAGGTGTCCCACAGCAGTGGGCCAGTGGCTCTTGCTTCCCTTGGCCCATCAGTCAGGAACTGATGTCACTTGTGACTCCCAGAACAGTGAGACTCCATGTCCCTGAGGTGCTTCCCCAAGCCCTGGTTGGTCCCTACATGCCCCTGACATGCCCACAGCCCACCCTAACCTCCAGCCCTTCCCTTTGAGATGGTGGGAAGTGGTTGATAATAGTGGAGATCTGCCTGGATCTCTTGAACTTAGGACACCAAAATCCATTGTCCATAGACTGAATGCTTTAAAAAATATATCAACCAGCTTATGCTATTCTGCTTAAACCCTTCAACGTCTCCCCAGCTCTCTTAAAATAAAATCCGGATTTCCCACCATGGCCTGCAGAGCCCTACACGATCTGCCCCATTTGCCTTACTGGCCTCCTTTTGTACCACTCCTTCCCTCCCTGTGCACACCCAGCCACTCTGTCCGTCTTCCTGTTCCTCCAGGATGCCAGGCTGCTCACATCTCAGCACCTGTCGGGAATATTCTTCCCCTGTCATCCTCACGACTGGCTCCTTCTTATCATTCAGGTCTTAGCTCAAAGCTCGCCTCCCCTGAAAGTCTCTCCTAACCACCTGTAGAGGTGACCTGCCGCCCCTGCCCACACACGCATGCTCTCCATTCAGTCTCACAGCAATTCTTACTTTGAAACACTTGTTTATATCTTTCTTTATTATTCTGTCTGTCTTCCCAAACTGGAATGTAATCTTCATGAGAACAGGGGCTGTGTCTTTCCTGTTCTCTCCTCTGTGTCCCCAATACCTAGAGCAGTGCTTGGCACCTAGTAAGTACTTGTCGAATGCGTGAACAGATGTGGCTTTTTCCTTTGCGGGCAGAGTCAGCCCTCGCTCCATTGGGCCAGCCTACCTTCCATCTTGTGAACATCGTCTTATGTTTCCTTCAGCTTTGCCTACTTTACAGCGCCAGTGTACGTTCTCACCTGTTTTTATATTCCACCGACCAGGGGTGGAGGGAGGGAGGTGAGGCAAGTGGAATCTCTAATGAGAGTTCTGGCTTTCCTGCAAGTTCAAACTGAATCTAAATCAAACCCTTTCTCTTTCTGCCTGACCTTAGAGGTCATGTTCAAGAAGTTGGCGAGATCTTTGGGGAACTGGATGAGGCAAGGTTCTGCCTGGAGTGACACTTGGTAGGCCAGATGACTCCTCGAAGAACTCTCCACACTTGGGCTCCCTGTTCACTGTTCCCAGTCAAGAGGGGCCCGTCAGCTGCTGCAGGGGAGTCCCTAGGTTGCTCTGAGGACACCCACTGTGGACACACTGGGGCATCCCATCAGATGCACCTGGTGTGTAAGCCACCAATGAGAAGTTGATGCGCCCCTCTACTAGGTGCCCTTCCCGAATTAGAGCCCCCCATCCATCCCCTGAAGTCACCTGATCACCATCTTTTGAGCAAGGACTCCAGGGAGGCTTGAATGCAGATGCAAGGTCTATGCTCCACTCAGCGGGTACAGAGAGGAGCTGGGCACATGTCTGTGGAGCCTGAATTCCAAATTCACAGATTAATAAACTCTGAGCTGGAGGGAACGTGCCGATCTTGCCCAGAATCCTCATTTTACAGAGGAGGCAGCTCCAGCCAGGAGAAGGGAAGAGACTTCCCTCCAAGGGCATAATACGCAAATGGCAGAACCTCCACATCATCCCTTGTCTCTCGATTCCAGTCCAGAACATTCTTGCTCCACTGTGCCTCAGTTTCCCCAAGGATGCAGGATTCTAGGCTAGAAAGAATGAAAAGCAGCAAGTGCCTGCTACCCCCACCTCTCCAGCCTTGCCACCCAGGGAATTCATTCCCCAGGATGCAGGTGGGCTGCACTCACCCTGTCCTTCTCTGCTCAGGGAGGCCAGGACCTCTTGCAAGGAAGGGGAGAAGCCTGCACTGACAGTGCAGGGTGCAGCAGGGAAGGGCATTGGTCAACATCTAAAAAGGCCCAGCCTAAAGCCTGCTATTCTGGAGTGGCGTCGCCAAGGCTGCTAATGTGAGGGGCTGACTCACAAAGGCAGGGTCCTTGGGACTCGTCTCTGGGCAGAGCACGATTAGCTCAGCGTTCTGACTCATGCAGTGGTGTCAGGACAACGCGAGGGCACATAATCAGGCACTCCAGAGAAGAAAAATGGCCATCATTACCAATTGAAGAGGAATATTTCAAACACCTTAAATCGATAAGGCTTAAAATTGGGGGCTGTTTCTCCTCCCTTCTCAAGCAGAAACTATCATGGAAAACCCGAGTGCAATAAAGTATATCCTTCTCTTAGCAGAAGCAAGTCCAATAGCATCTCAGGAGATGAGCCCTGGTAGGAGCCCCCAGTTAGGAAGCTTTGAATTTTAAGTGGGGTCTGACTTCTCACCCCACGATTGGCAGGGCCCATCCAAGGAGAGCAAGCTATCCATTAGTCTCCATCACAACATTTCATTTGAGGATGAGCTAAAGAAAACCACCTGATTGGCAAAGAGTAAACTCACTTAATAGGCTCTCTCCCTGCCAGACATAGATTAAAAGTGATTTTTTTTTTGCCTAAATTACATTTTATTTTCTCACCAGCTGCTAACTCTCTGAGACAGATTGGGAGATAAATTATCACAGCAGTGAATGAATCTAATTTTTCAATATAATTCACGGTAATTCTATATTTTCCACACAAGATGGAAATAGCACTGGCTCTTTGCCAAGAGCCAAACTTTCAAAAACCCACAATATCCTGGACTCCCAGAAGTCTATGAGTTTGGGAGGTAGAGACCAAGTTGCTGACAGAGACAAATCCTGTAGGCTTGGGCCAGGACGGGACAGGGACCAGGAGAAGGGTTAGAAAGAGGAAGAAGGGAAGAACAGAAAGGGAGACAGCATGTTCTTAGAGGCCTCCACCCTCCCCCCAGCTCACCACAACCTAGCCCCACAGGCCTCCCTTCACCCTCCACATTCTTGGCTGTCTCTTCATTCTGGAATACTCTTTCCCTGATTCTTCACAGAGCTAACTCTTGTTCATCATTCAAGTGATGACTCAAAAATCAACCCCCTAGAGAGGTCATCCTTGACCACTCCATAGGAAATTGTCCCCTCCCGATCCCCTCCTATCACATTAGCTCATTTTGCTCCCACTGTCTGAAATGGTGAGATTATTTTTCTTTGTTTGGCTCTGTGTCCCTCCATAGAATGTACGTATCACACGGGGAGGGTCCTTCGCAGTCTTGTTCACTATGTGCCTGGCACCAAGTGGGTACTGCATAAATATTTGTGGGCTCTATGAAATATGCACCGGAAAGGAAAGGAGAAGGGTCAAATTTATCGCAAACACCTCATCAGGTGCTTAGTCCCAACAGCGCGGTGAGGGTGTCATGTAGCAATTTGTTATTGTTAGTGGGTTATTGATGGAAATTTAGGAGAGGGAATGGCTGGAGCAGCCCTGGAAAAGGCGACCTGGCGTGGCCGTGAGTATGACTGCACCTTGTGTCAGTGAATAATCTTTCAAGGATTATTTTTCTTCCGCGGGGCCTTCTCCTGCTAATATTTCAGGAGAAATTAAAAATGATAACTATGAGGAAGGTTGTTTACTAACAAGTCTTTCCCAATCAGAATCAGACCGAACACAGCTGGGGCCAGCTTGGTGCTGCCTGACTTGTCTTCCTGTTGCCCCTGGTGACCTGAGTCATGGGCTGGAGTGCCTGTCTGGGCGGCAGCCGGGCACTGGCATTGGGTCCAAATGAGCTTAAATAATTGAAAAAAGCAGCATCTGCTATAGGGGAAGAATGTGGCCGGGCTGTTTGCTTTAAAGAGGCTGAGACCAGATCTGGCTTGGATCTGTAGGGAATATAAATGATGCAATTAATTCTCTTTAATTTACAAGTCGTCATTTGCAGAGCTCTGTGAGAAAGGGTTTGGAGACCATATATTGGATGCCGTGGGCTCTGGGATGTCACAGTCATTCTCTCTACGTATGGAAAACCGGCTCAGTCTTGAGGGCTCAGCTCAGTTGCTGCTCCTACAGAGCCTTCCTAGAATGCCCCCCTCCACCCGAGTTTATCTTGTCACCCTGGGTCATTTCACCTGCCTTTAGTCCTCACTTCAGTTTTACTTTGAATTACGGTTGTCTGTTACTGCCTCTTTCAGTGAAAACTCACGGAGGGGAGAGACCATGTCTAAAATACCTTGATATCTTCCTCCCTCCTCTCCAGCATCATTGCTATTTCTTTGCCTATTTATTGTATGTAATCAATGAATTAATCAATCAACTAATTAATTAATTAATTAATCAATCAACTGCACAGCATTATATTGAAGACAAGGCCACTCTCTGCTCGCACCCAGCCAAGGGCCGTACATATTAGAAAACGAGTCCTTGATGAATTCGGTGAAACTGGGGGGTGGAGTGGAGGGTTATTTAATTTCTTTGTGGTGGAAATTTGTGATATGTAAGTTTCCCATTTTTGCCCCAAGGTGATAACAATATCTCAGTGTTCAGTTGAGCTCCTCACTTTCCTCCTCTCAGTCCATTTCAGATGAGGCTGACTCCACCACGAGTCCAGGGCAGAACACATGACCCAGGCCCAAGCCAGTGAGAACCCCACGCTGCCCAAGCTTGGCTTAGGATCGGCAGCTCGGCCCTCAGAACCAATGGGATGCCTGAGGATTTGGGTGTGATTTCTGGGCAGGGGCAGGTGTTTTTGGCAGCTGCGCATGACACTGAGAGGAGTAGGCTCTAGGGCGGCTGCTAGCACGGAGGTACCACAAGGAGCCTGAGACCAAAAAGAAAAACCACAGTGGAAACCAGAACTAAGGACGACAGTGAGAAACGAAGCCCAGGAAACATCCTTTGAGCCCTGAATCCAATGAGACCTGAATATGGCTTTTCTACCCTTGGACTTTTCAACTATGTGAGTTGAATTGTCACTCGCAATAGAAACAGCCCGCCCCCCTCAACCAGTATAGCTTTCATTCCCGCACAGATGAACTGTGACCGGAGTAATGAGGAGGGAAGAGTCAATCGATGGCGTCAAGGAAATGTTCAACCTAACTTATAACCAAAGAATAGCCAATTAAAACCAGGAGGTAACATTGTTTGCATAGAAACCTGGCAAAGATTAAATGCAATGATAATACTCTGTGATTAGGGGATAGATAATGCTTAATAAGGGTGCTGTGGAAAGGGTGTTAATAAACTGCTGGTAGGAGGGTAATCAGGAGGATGATTAATAAATGCATATTAAAATCCTTAAGGGGCCGCCCTGGGGCTTAGTGGTTAAATGCGCGCGCTCTGCTGCTGGTGGCCCAGGTTCGGATCCCAGGCGTGCACCGCTGCACCGCTTCTCCGGCCATGCTGAGGCCACGTCGCACACACAGCAACTAGAAGGATGTGCAACTGTGACATACAACTATCTACTGGGGCTTTGGGGAAAAAAAAGGAGGAGGATTGGTAATAGATGTTAGCTCAGGGCCGGTCTTCCTCAGCAAAAAGAGGAGGATTAGCATGGATGTTAGCTCAGGGCTGATCTTCCTCACAAAAAAAAAAAAAGAAGAAGAAGAAGAAAAAAGAGTCCTTAAGAACATGCAAACCCTTTACATGCCTCTAGGAAACTATCCTAAGGAAATAAGTACGAATGTGTGCACTTAACTAATAGAATCAACGTATGCAGTAGCTGTTTATGAAACACCGAAAATTTGAAAATAATCTAAATGTCCAACAATAGAAGATGGGTGAAGTAAATTTTGGTGCATCCCATAATCAAATATTATGTATTTATTAAAATTATGCTTTAGAATCAAATTTGTGTGGAAAAGTAATTGTAGTAAGTGATAAGGTAGCAAATAAAATATTAGATACGTGTAAAAAAAAACAAGAAAGACAACAGGTAATAAGAGTTTTTATTTTGAATTAAGAGAATAGGAGTCTTTTTTAAATTATGTTTTTGTGTTTTTCCAAGTGGCACAACTTTACAAATATATCCCATATTTGACCACTACTCACCACCCCCATGGCTACCAGCCTGGCCCAGGCTGCTCACAGCTACGGAGTAGATGACTGTGACAGCTTCTAACTGGTGTCCCTGCCTCCCCTGGCTCCCCTTCAGCCTGCTCTCCGTACAGAAGTTGGGGTGATCCTTTCAATGTGTTTGTGAGGTCATGTCTCATGTTTGCTCCAAGACCTCAGTGGCTTTCCATCACGCTTATTATTAAATCTAAAAGCCTAAAGTCCCCTCCACACCTGCTTAAAGTTTACTTCCTCAAAAAGGCCTTTCGTGATCATTCAGTGGCAAATAGCATGGCCCCTCCACTCACCTTGTTTTACATCCTCTTATCCTGCTTTAGGGTACTTATCAATACCTGACATTATAATTTAAATAAATGTAGTTTGGTTCATCATGTACCTCTCCCATTTAAATATTGGTTCATAGGATAAAGGTGGTCTGTTTATTTCATCATTGCATCCCCAGTGCCTACAACAGGATCTGGAACATAGTAGAGACTCAGTAAATACTTGTTGACTAAATGAATGAATCAGAATTAATTTTATCTATTTAAGAAAATTTCCTTCAATATGCATGGACTACCTACATATTATTTTTAATCATTTAAACAATTTTAAAAAGCAACTCGGGGACTTTCATTTTCTGCTCCAACATGTAGAGCTTGGAAGTGGCCACTCCTGTCCTCACAACAAGAAAAAAGCTGAAAAAATTGAAAATCAACAACACTTCTTAGGTCCACCAGAGAATTAAGGTCACAGGGAAAACTAACACCAAAAAAACTAGAGAGACGGGAATACAGAGAATCACAGCTTACTGGGAGTGGAGACTGTGGGAGCTAGGGAGGGCTAGGAAAACTTAAATTGTGGTTGATGCACTGCTAGAGGCTTAGTGGGGTCTAGTTCGAGGGTTAAAAACTCCTGGGGGCCCAGTATCAGGGAACCCCACACATGTGTGAGTTTTAAACCCAGGATCCCCACCATGTTCTCACTATGAAAATCACAGAAAAATCCCCTTCTGCTTCCAGCAGGTGGATGGTAAAAGTAACCATTTTGAAATTTGCCCAGAGCTTTTTGTTTTCCACCTGCTGTCAAGGGAAACTACTTTACCAGAGCCTCACCTACCTGGAGGAAGGGAAATACCCAACTACAGCCTCCTCTACCCTTCCTCTCTGCCTAAAAGTAGGGAGACTGCTGAGAAGCACTTGTGAGGGTCACAGCCCTGGGGCACAGGCCACGAGAAGACTGAGACCTAATTGTAGGGTTATAGAATGCTTCCCCTCCTCCCACGCCTTACCACCCATCACTGGAGTTGCTGTATAACAACAGAGAGTTACAGCAGAGAGAACTGCAAGCTTCAAACTCTAAGAAGTTTCCAGGGAAACACAAGGACAACAGCGGAGATAAAAACAAGGACACTCGTGGAAATTGAAACTCAGACATCTACAGCTACAGCAAACAGTAAACGCAGTGTAACTCCTGGTCAGATAAATATACACCCTCACACTAAAGGTCTATGAACCTCAGTTCCTATCACCCATGCATCATGTTCAGTTTTCCACAAAAAATTACAAAGCATGCTAAAAGGAATGAAAAAGACAGTCTGAAGAGACAAAGCAAGCATCAAAACCAGACACAGATATGATAGAGATTTTTGATTCATCAGACTAAGAACTTAAAATAGCTAAGATTAATATGCTAAAGGCTCTAATGGACAAAGTGGACATCATGTAAGAACAGATGGGTAATATTACCAGGGAGAGAGAAACTCCAAGAAAGAATCAAAAGTAAATGTCAAAAATCAAAAACACTGTAACAGAAATGAAGAATGTCTTTGATGGGCTCATCAAGAGACCAGACATAGTTGGGGAAAGAATCAGTGAACTTGAATAGAGGTCAGTAGAAACTCCCAAAACGGAAATGGAAAGAGGGAAAAGAATGAAGTCAACTTAACAGAATACCAAGAACTGCAGGACAATTACAAAAGGTGTAAGATACAGGAAATAGGGATACGAGAAGGAGAAGAAAGAGAGAAAGGAAAAAAAGAAATATTTGAAGTAATAATAACTGAGAATTTTCCAAAATTAATGACAGACACCAAAACAGATCCAGGACGCTCAGAGAACATTACACAGGATAAACACCAAAAAATATGCCCATAGGCATATCATATTCAAAATGCAAATATCAAAGACAAAGAGGAAATCTTGAAAGAAGCCAGGGGAAAAAAAGAAAGGGCTAGAAAAAGAAATGCCATGCTAACACAAATCAAAAGAAAGCTAAAGTAGCTAAACTAATTTCAGACAAGCAAATTTCAGAACAAGGAAAATTATCAGGGATAAAGAGGGCGCATTCCTTAACGATAAAGAGGTCAATCCTCCAAGAAGATGTTATAATATTTAATGTGTATCAAAATACATGAGGTAAAAACTGATGAAAGCGTAAGAAGAAATAGACAAAGACACTATTATAGTTGAAGACTTCAGCACACCTCTATCAGCAATTAACAGATCCTGCAGGCAGAAAAACCAGTAAAAAATAGTTGAACTAAACAGAACCATCAATCAACTGATTCTAATTGACATTTATAAAATACTTTGTCAAGCAACGGCAGAATACATATTCTTCTCATATTCAAGTGGAATATTCACTAATATAGAAAACATGCTAGGCCGTAAAGCATAACAAGTTTAAAAGAATACAAATCATACAAAGTATGCTCTCAGGTTTAATGGAATTAAACTAGAAATCAATGCCAGACAGATGGCTGGAAAATCCCAAAATATTTGGAGACTGACACAATTGTAAATAACATATGGACCAAAAAAAATCTCAAGAGAAAAATTTTAAATGTGAACTAAATGAAACAAAATATAATATCAAGATTTGTGGGATGCAGCAAATGCTATGCTTAGAGGGAAATTTATAGCAATGTATGCATATATTAGACAAGAATAAATGTCTAAATCAATAATCTAAGCTTCCACCTGATGAAACTAGAGAAAGAAGAACAATGTAAACCTAAAGCAAGCAGGAAAAAATAAATAATAAAAATTAGAGCAGAAATCAATGAAAGTGAAAACAGGAAAACAATGGGGAAAAAATCAACAAAACCAAAAGCTGACTCTTTGAAAAGATCAATTAAATTGATAAACCTCTAGCGAGGCTAATCAAGAAAAAAGAGAGAAGACACAAATTGCTAATATTGGAAATGAAAGAGGGGCCATCAGTACCAAACTCATGAACGTTAAAATAATAATAAGAGAATATTATCAAAATTCTATGCACACAAATTTGATAACTTAGACAAAATGGACCAATTCCTTAAAAGAAACAATCTATCAAAACTCATGCAAGAAGAAATAGATAATCTTAATATTCCCACATCTATTAAAGAAATTGAATAAATAAGTAATAACCTTCAAAATAGAAAGCCTCAGGCCCAGATGGTTTCACTTGTTAATTCTCCCAAACATTTAAGGAAGAAATGATACCAATCTTCTAGAATCTCTTCCAGGAAACACAAGCAGAGAGTACATTTTCCAACTCATTCTATAAGGCTAGCATTACCCTAAAACTAAAACCATATAAGGGAAACTACAGACCAATATATCTCATGAGCACAGATGCAAAAATCCTCAACAAAGCACTAGCAAATAAAATCCAACAATATATGAAAAGAATTACACATCACCAACAACTAGAATTTATTCCACGTATACAAGCCTGGTTCCGCATTCAAAAATCAATTACTGTAATCTGTCACATCGAGAGGCTAAAGAAGAAAATCACTTCATCATATAGATAGATAATGCTGTTGTATAAATAATTATAGTCACTAATATGTATTTATTAATATAATTATATTATTTGTATAACAGCAGCTTTATTCATAATTGTCAAAAACTGGAAACAACCAAGATGTCTTTCAAAAGGTAATGGATAAACTAACTGTGATATATCTATACAATGGAATATTATTCAGAGATAAATAGAAATGACCTATCCAACACAAAAGACATGGAAGAAACTTAAATGCATAGTGTTTAGTGAAAGAAGTCTGAAAAGTCTACATACTGTATGATTCCAACTATATGAAATTCTGGAAAAGAAAAAAATATGGAGACAGTAAAAAGATCAGCAGTTGCCAGAGGTTCAAGGGGAGGGAGGAATGAATAGGTTGAGCACAGGGGATTGTTAGGGCTGTGAAAATATTCTGTATGATACCCTAATGGTGTGTACATGTTATTATACTTTTGTCAAAACCCATGTTATCCCTGATGGTCTAGTGGTTGAGATTCAGTGCTCTCATCGCCACATCCCAGCTTTGTTTCCTAGTCAGGGAACCACATCACCTGTCTGTCAGTTGTTATACTGTGGTGGCTGTGCGTTGCTGTGATGCTGAAAGCTACACCACCAGGATTTCAAATACCAGTAGGGTCACCCGTGGTGGACAGGATTCGGCAGAGCTTCCAGACTAAGGCAGATGAGGAAGAAGGACCTGGCCACCCACTTCTGAAAAAAATTGGCCATGTAAACCCTATGAATAGCAGCAGAACATTGTCTGATATAGCACTGGAAGGTGACAAGATGGCCCAAAAAGATGGGGTAGGGTTCTGCTGTACACAAGGTCTGTAGGAGTCAGAATCAACTCGACAGCACTAACCACCACAACAACAAAATCCATGGAACTGTACAACACAAAGTGTGCACCCTAATGCAAACTATGGACTTTAGTTAATTATAATCGATCAATATTGGTTCATCGTTGTAAAAAATGTATCATATTAATGCAAGAGGTATAATGGAAGAAACTGTGAGCAGAGGGGAGAGAGATATGTAGGAAGTTTCTGTACTATCTGCTCAATTTTCTGTAAACCTAAAACTACGCTAAAGTCTATTTATTTTTGAAAAAGCAGTACGGGGAAATAAAATGGTCTTGTAGTTGCAGAACAGGCTCTGGCCTCTCTGAGTACCCTGTGGATGTACCCCATACGTCAGTGGCAGAAGCAGGACAAAACTCTAGAATAAGGATCTCAACCTTGGCATTATTGGCATTTTGGGCTAGTCAATTTTTGCTGTGGGGTCTGTCCTGTGCCTTGTAGGACATTTAGTAGCATCCCTGGCCTGTACTCATTTGATGTTGGTAGCTCCCCCAATTTGTGACAACCCAAATGTCCCCTGGGGGGCAAAATCACCTCCAGTTAAGTACTACTGCTCTAACACATGCCGTTAGAGACTCTCCCTCCCTCTTAGAATTGTAGCATTACTCTCAAGAAAAGATCTGGACTGGAGGAGTGAGGAGGAAGTCCCAGAAACCCAAGGATTCCACCCCAGTGGAAAATGAAGACCTAGCAAGCCCTCAATTTTGCTCAGAATTTTTATATCCTACTATGTGGATAGATTAATGTAAACCTCACTATGACCTGATCTTCAACTGTGGCTTTGTTGAGAATGTTCTGCAGATAGCTGTGTAGTTGGTTTAGGCTAAAGATAATCCTTGCATATGAGCAGCTCGCCAACCCCATATCCAGAAAGAATATTCTGTCAAAAATCTGGTATCTAGAATAAATTTTACAATGTATTTACTAATCATAGGGAAGTATGTATAAATATTTTTTACTTCAACCAATCCTTTCGATTATGCACCTAATCTAAAGTATGATCATTTTTTGCCTGGTCTATGCTGTAAACTCCATAGCAACATGCTCCCACTTGTACTCCTGACACATTCAAAGGACCCAGTTAAGCCATGTCCAGACTCCTGAACCATGGAAACTGAGATAATAAATGTGGATTGTATTAAGTCTTTAAGTTTGTGGTATTTATTGCACATCAATAGAAAACTAATATAGTCATGGAGTATTATTTATTTTATATGTTGCTGGATTCCATTTGCTAGTAATGTATTGAAGATTTTGTATCCTGTGTTCGTGAGGGGTATTGTAGATTATTTACCCTTAATGCAATTATGAATGTGATTGGATTTACCATTTGCCATTTTGCTATTTGTTTTCTGTATGTCTCGTGACTTTTTTCTTCCTCTCTTCTTCCTTTACCACCTTCTTTTCGAGCAATATATATATGTTTTTTAGTGTACCATTCTAATTTCTCTGTAAATTTTCTACTATATTTTTGAATTATTTTCTTCGTGGTTGCTTTAGGGATTACAATATGCGGTGTAATTTATCAAAGTCTACTTCAGATTAATATTAACATAATTGTGGTAAAATATAGAAACTTTGCTCCAATATAGCTCCATTCTCTGCCCCCTCCTTTGTGCCATTATTTGCACAAATATTGCATCCATATATGTTCTAACCCAGCAATTCAGTGTCATAATTGTTTCTTTAGCAACCTTATTTCTTTCAAAGAAATTAAGAGAAATGAGAAAAATATATTTATAGACCCTATTATATAAATTCACATATTTACCATTTCTGGTACTCTCCATTCCTTCCTTTGTTTTATTGTGTGCTGTCATTTCCTGTCATTCTGAAGATTTTCCCTAACTGTATTTTGTAATAATGCCTTCAGTCTTTGTTTATATAGGAATATCTTTATTTCACTTTCATTTTTGAAGGATAGTTTTGCGAGATACAGAATCCTTCATTGACAGTATTTTTTTTCTTTCAGCACTTTGAATATGCCACTCTACTACCTTCTGGCCGTCATTGTTTCAGATAAGATGTCAGTTGTTAATCATATTGATCTTCCTCTGCATGTGATGAGTCATTTTTCTCTTTCTGCTTTCAAAATTTTCTCTTGTCTTTGGGTTTCAACAATTTGACTACAATGTCTTGCTGTGGATCTCTTTATATTTATCCTGCTTGGGATTGGTTGATTGCCTAAAACTGTGGATTTATATTTTTTGTTATGTATGGGGATTTAGGGACAATTATTTCTCCAAATATGTGTTTTCTTGTTTTCTCTCTCTCCCCTCCTTCTGGGGCTCTCATTACAGATACGTTGGTATGCTTAATGTTATTGCATGAATTGATTATATTGGTTCATTTTTGAATACTGAATTAGCCTTGCATCCCTGAAATAAACTCCACTTGGTCATAGTGTGTAATTCTTTTTATATATTGCTGAATTCTATTTGCTACTATTTTGTTAAAGATTTTTGTGTCTACATTCATGAGGGATGTTGGTCGGTAGTTTTCTTTTTTATATGTCTTACTCTGTTTTTGTGATCAGGGTAATACTAGCTTCATAAAATGAATTGAGAAGTGTTCTCTCCCTCTTCTGTTTTCTGGAAGAGATTGTGTAGAATTGGTGTTAATTCCTTTTTAAGTGTTTGGTAGGATTCTTCAGAGAAACTATCTAGGCCTGAAGATTTCTTTTTGGGGGAGTTGTCAAATAAAAATTCAACTTCCTTAGTAGCTATAAGCCTATTCAGATTGTCTGTTTCATTTTGGGAGAGTTGTACTTGTGTTTCTCAAGGAATTTGTCCATTTCATCCAAATTGTCAAAATTTCATGCATAGTATTCACGGTAGAATTCATAGGATTCTCTCATTGTTCTTTTAATGTCTACAGGTCTGTAGTGATATCCTCTGTTTCATTCTTGATATTAATAGTCTGTGTCTTTTTTCTTTTTTAATCCCTCAGTCTTGCTAGAGGTTTGTCAATTTCACTGATATTTTCAAAGAAGCAGCTTTTTCTTCCATTGATTTTTCTCTATTCTTTTTCTCTTTTCTATTTCATTGATTTCTGCTCTTTATTATTTCCTTCCTTCTGCTTAATTTGGGTTCATTTTGGTCTTTTTTATGGTTTATTGAGGAAGGAGTTTAGATTATTAATTTGAAACTTTTTCTCTTTTCTAATGTGTGCATTTAATGCTATAAATTTCCCTTTCATCATTGATTTATCGGTGACCCACAATTTTGATATGCTATATATCTATTTTCATTCAGTTTAATATTTTAAAATATTTTCCTTGAGATCTTCTCTTTGATTCATGGATTATTTAGAAGTGTGTTGTTTAGTTTGTGTTGTTTAGTTTCCAATGTTTGGAGATTTTCCTGTTACCTTTCTGTTAAGGGTTTTTAGTTTGATTTTAATTGTGGACAGAGAACACATTTTGTATAATTTCATTTCTTTTAAATTTGTTGAGATTTGTTTTATGGCCCAGAGTATGGTCTATCTTAGTGTTGTTCTCTAGGCACTTGAAAAGAATATGCATTCTGTTGCTATTGTATTGAGTGTTCTATAAATGTCAATTAGTATTTAATAGTATTGTTGAGTTGTTCTATATTCTTGTTGATTTTACAGTCTAGTAGTTCTATCAATTATTGAGAGAGGGATGTTGAAGGTCCAGCCATAATTATGTGGCTTTCAGTTAAATTAATTTTTGTTTCACATATTTTGCATTTCTGTTATTTTGTGGATAAACATTTAGGATTTGTTATATCTTCTTAGTGGATCAACACTTTTATCATTATATAAGGTCTTTCTTTGTCTCACATAATTTTCTTTGTTCTGAATCTACTTTACCTGGTATTTATACAGGTACTCCTGCTCTCCTTTGATTAATTTGCATGATATACAAATACATGATATTCCCCATTCTTTTACTTTTAATCTCCCTATATTGTTGTAGTTGAAGTTAGTCTCTTGTAGACAGCATATAGTTGGGTCATACTTTTTAATACACTTTGCCAATCTCTCAATTTTAATTGGGCTATTTAGATCATTTACATTTAATATAATTATTGATATGTTAGAGTTTAGGTCTGCCATTTTATTTTTTGTTTTGTGCTTGTTTCTCTGCTTTTTTTGTTTTCCTGTTTTCTTTTTTCCACCTTTCTTTTGGTAATTTGAACATTTTTTAGAATTCTATTCTGACTTGTTTATGTTGTTTTCGAGTGTATCTCTTTGCATAGTCTTTTTATTTGTTGCTCTAGGTGTTACATTATACACACGTCACATAACTTATATTCTGCTGGTGTTGTCATTTTACCAGTTTAAGTGAAGTATAGAAACCTTACCTCCCTGTATGTTCCTTTACTTTCTCTAATGTACAATATGAATTGTCTTAAATATTTCCTCTATATCCATTTAGAATTGTATCAGATAGTGTCATAATTTTTTGCTTCAACTGTCAAAAATAGTTTCAGAAATTCAAGAGGAGAAGGAAAGGCTGTTGTATTTACCCATGTTTTTCCTACCATGTTTTTTCTTCCTTCTAAATGTTTCAATTTTCCTTCCTTTATCATCATTTTCTTTTATTTAGAGAACCTCCTTTAGCCATTCTTATAGGGTATGTCTGCTGGTGACAAATTCTCATGGTTTTCCTTCATCCAAGTATTTCCTGATTTTCCATTCATTCCTGAAGGATAGTTTCACTGGGTATTCTGGGTTGATAGTTCTTTTCTTTAGCACTTGAAAAATACTATGCCATTTCTTTCTGGCCTCCTTGGTTTCTTCTGAGAAATTCAGTGTCATCTGAATTATTTTCCCCCTCTAGATAAGATGTCATTTCTTTCTCAATGCTTTCAAGATTTTTTTCTTAGTTTTCAGAATTTTGACTACGATGTCTGGGTGTAGATTGCTTTGGGTTTATCTTGTTTGGAATTTGCTCAACTTTTTGAATCTGTAGGTTTATATCTTTTGTCAAATTTGGGAAGTTTTTGGCCGTTATATCTTTGAGTACTTTTTCAGTCCTGCCCTCTTTCACCTCTCCTTCCAGGACTGATGACATGAATGTTATAATCGCACAAGTCCTTGAAGCTCTGCTCATTTATTTTTGATCTATTTCTCTCTGTTGTTCAGATTAGGCAATTTCTATTGTTCTACCTTCAATTTCACTGATTCCTTCCTCTATCCCCACCATTCTGCTGTTGAGCCCATTCATGTGTTTTTTATTTTGGTTATTGTGTTTTATAGTTCTAAAATTTCCATTGTGTTCTACTTTATATCTTCTATTTCTTTGCTGAAACTTTCTATTTTTCATTTGCTTGAAGTGTGTTCATAATCACTTGTTAAAATATTTTTTATGATGGATGCTTTAAAATTTTTGTCAGGTGAATCTAGCCTCTCTGTCAGTGTGAGCATCTTTTGATTGTCTTTTTTCATTCAGTTTGAGATTTCTTGGTTCTTGGTATGACAGCTAATTTTCTATTGAAACCTGGACAGTTTGAGTATTATGTTATGGATCTTATTTATATCTTCTCTTTTAGCTGGCTTCTTCTGACACTACTCTGCCAAGGGAAGGGGAATGAGGCTACCTTGTTACTGTCAAGTGGGAGGAAAAGTCCAGGTTCCCAACTTGGCCTCCACTGACACCTGACAGAGTGTGTCCCTCATTATTGCCAGAAGGGGTTGAGAGTTCTGGCTCACCACCTGGCCTTCACTAACAATTTCCTGGGTAGGAGGGATAGGAGTGTCTCTTATAGCTGGGCAGGAGTGGAAGTCTAGACCCTGACTTGGTTTTTGCCGATGTGGGTGTTGGTGGAGCCACTGCTTTTTCTGTGGTGTTTGGCTAGAATAGAGAGGTTACTGCCTAAAAGTTTTCTGTCTTGCTAGTCTGCCCCTTTCCTAATCCTTTGTTTGTGCCTGTTTCTGAGTTGCTGGCTTCTTCAGCTCCAAGTCTGGAATATATGAGTCAAAAATAAAAAACAAGGAACTCACCATCGTGTCGTTCCTCAGGTCCTGAGGTCCCCAGCCAGTCTGACTTCGTCTCTTCACCTTTCAGAGTCTTCTTATATTTGTTTTATATATAACATGCAGGGTTTTTAGTTGTACTTAGTGGAAGGAATAGGGAAAAGTACCTGTTTTCTATCTGCCCAGAGAAGAAGTCCTGGAGCCATCTTTTTAATACATAGAACAAATCATGTGACTTCACTGCTTGAAATGCTCCTGTGGCTCCCTATTAAACCTAAACCAAAATCCACACCCTTTCCCCTGGTGTGCATCTTTATGTCCCATGTCCACCTCTCTGAGCTCGTCTCTTACTGCACTTCCTCTTCCCACTCAGCTGAACTGGCTTTCTTTATCTTTCCCAGAAATCTGGGCTCGTTCTGCATTAGGACCTTCACACCAGTGCCCTGCTGCCTGGAATGATTTCCCCTTATTTTTAGATCTCATTGTAAGTATGGCCACTGAAAAGATATCTTCCTTAAAACCCAATCTCTATCGTATTCCCATTAAACATTTTTGTTAGAGTAGCTCTTGTTTCTCTATGTTACACTCTGATTTGTGTGCTTGTTTCCATGCTTAGATACCAGCTCCACGAAAATGGGCTTTAGATGTCTTATTCACATTTGTATCTTCAGACCGTAGAACAGTGCCAAGCACGATCTAAGCCCTACACAAACAATTATTGGAAACAATGAATGAACAAATGCACCCACATCAACCATTTATGCTCTACCAGCGCCCCAGAAAGATAGGTCAGGACCAGTTAACAGAGCAGACGCAGAGTTGACGGTAATAAATGTTGTGACCCTATCTCCTCTGATTCTGATAGGTAAACAATGCTTCATTAGTAATTTAAGTTAGAACAGACAAAACATTTTTAAAGCTTGTAAGTGAAAAACTCCGTTGCAAAATTGTGTTTAGGTCGAATATTAGCAAATGTGGAAATCAATGAAAATAAAAACACCATATATAAAAACCTCTGTAGCACAGCAAAGCCAGATTCAGAGAAAATTAATTGTTCATTTTTTGGTATCACATAATTGCATTTATCTGATTATAAAATAATGCACTCGTTATTTTCAGAAAACAGGAAATAACAGACAAGAAAATAAAAACTGTGGATAACCACTGATAACATTTTGGTCTATTTTCTTTCTTTTCCCTGTGTAGATGTAGATATATATCCACAGAGATATGGATTTGATTTTTCCCTAATTTGGATTTGTAATTCAGAGAGACAATGAGATGAGAGTCTGATATCTTACCTATTTGGAAGAAACTTAAGACAACCATTATGAGAATAACTGTGTCCTGGTATTGGCTGCTAGGCATATGGGAAAACGGGCAAATAAAAGATTATCAATGAATCAGGGGATCTGAATGCTTCTGGATAATTAGTGAGAGAAATAATGAATTTATATCACTTTAACCTTTCAATTATTTTACATTCTTCTATTATTTAAAAAATCAAATAAGCCAAATAAGCATTAAGCTTAAAAACATAAGAAAATATTTTAAGACATGTTTGGTTGCATGAAACAGAAATTCTAGCTTAAGGATAAAATGGACTTATTAGAAAAATAGAGGGGGATCGTCCTGGAAAGTCATGGTGAGGAAGTATATTCAGACCTTACGGGAACTAGAAGGGCAAAAGGCAGCTAGATTCTCTGTCTTCTTCTCCTTGGGGTTATGCGGTCCCTGGTCTCTGCTTCTCTCTGCACATCCATGTCTTTTTCCCTGCTAGCTTCCACAGCTCAGGCTGGAATCCTTTTTTCCCTTAATTTCAGTTTGCATGCGGCTTTCCTGGTGACAATATTAGTCCACGCATACTCTGATGTTGCAGCTTGGCTCCCCACAGTTAACAATCATGGTCTTTGTGTCTCTTAATTGCATTCCTAATGGGTAAGAATATAATGGTTAATCCTTCTTTTGGAAGACCTGTGTTTGCATCAGCCAAACATCTGTGGCTAAGGAAAGGAGACAGAGTCATATGGACAAGGGAGACTATCGGCAGGGCAACAGCAACAGAAACCCAACGGAAGTAAGAAAGGAAAAAATAAACAAATGACAAAATAAAGAAACCAAACTAGTAAAGCTAATCAAAACAAATTCAAATTAACAATGTTAAAATCAGAAAGCTAGTATAACAACCAATGTAAAATATTTTTTTAATTATGAAGGTGTATTATGCTCAATTGTCAGATAACTTGAAACCTCAATAAAATAGGAAAAAATGTCTTTAAAAACATGGCATTCCAAATTTGATGCAAGGAAGAGAGGAAAACAGTGTTAGGCTTAAATAGATTATTTACAAGGGTCATAGAGATGTGCTGCTGATTATTCCTAATACAAGTGATTTCTGTGTGCTATAAACTGTTCCAAAACAAAAGAAAGAATTTCAGGGTGCCCATATTAGTCTGTGATGTCAGTATGATACAAAGCCTGAAATCTGATAAAGATATTACAACAAAACAAAATCTATGCCAACACCATATTTGAATACAGATATAAAGTATTGAAATAAAATATCAGTAAGTAAAATCAGCTGTACATTAAAAGAATAATATGCCAGAAGCATATGATTTATTCCAACAAAATGAAGGTGGTTTCTAAGGAGGAAATCTATTTATATCAGCCAGACTTGGCATAACATATGCTGTTCTAGAAGATTTTAATAGTTATTAATATTGCCTATTCTATTATTTATGCACATATTTCATTGTAAACACAATTAATAATCATGTTGCTACCAGATACAACACTTAATGTGTCCCAGAAAAAATTCTTGAGAGAGTCATGCAGTTTTTCCTGTGACTAAATACAGATTTCCAAGAATATAAGCAGATTCTGTCAAAAGTCTGTTCTTGTAACAGTCACAGAACTTAATACAAGAAATCCTTTTAACTTCAAAGTAGGTGAAATATTTAACATTACACATTGTAGAAACGCTAAGATTAATTTTCAAATTTTAGGTAAATCAGCACTCAAAATGCATTACATTTTTTTAGCTAGTCGCCTGTTGCTACTCACCTATCAAAGTCAATGTTTAAAAGTTAATAGGAGTGGGGGCCGGCCCCGTGGCTTAGTGGTTAAGTGCACACGCTCTGCTACTGGTGGTCTGGGTTCGGATCCCGGGCAGGCACCGACGCACCGCTTGTCCGGCCATGCTGAGGCCGCGTCCCACATACAGCAACTAGAAGGATGTGCAACTATGACATACAACTATCTACTGGGGCTTTGGGGGCCAAAAAAAAAAAAAGGAGGAGGATTGGCAATAGATGTTAGCTCAGAGTTGGTCTTCCACAGCAAAAAGAGGAGGATTAGCATGGGTGTTAGCTCAGGGCTGATCTTCCTCACACACAAAAATAATAATAAAAAAATAATAATAAAAAAATAAAAGAAGTTAATAGGAGTGGTTTTCACTTGGCCCTGGTCCATTCAATGGACTGCCCAGGGGAACCTCATCTAAACTTTCCTACCACTTAATGTATGTATGGAGGCTACAGGCAGAGGCAGGAAAATAACAAAAGAACAAAAACCCAAAGGAAATCAGAAGAAAGAAAATAATAAATAAATGGTAAGATAAGGAAAATCTAACCTAGTAAATGCACATCGCTTGAACAGTTAAGCAAGAAACAATACAACCATTTCAGTGGGTGATACAAAGAATTAGATACAATCTAACAGCTATTCTTTATGTTAAGAATTTTAAAGACAGGAACAGAAATATCCCCTTTTACATAAAAAATAATACTCATTGTATACAAAGACCCAACTATGTGCTTAATGATAATTCTAAAAATCAACTTTAAGCAACAGAACAATTATGCTAGATAACCTTATAATCGTTTATTATTTTGTGAGTTCTAGATAAAGCAATAAGACATGAAATTGAACTACTTGAAAGGATTATTTCTCAGACTTTGGTACAGACCAAGTGTGTTGGAGAGGAATAAAAATGATGATAATAACAATGACAGCAACAACTAACACGTATAGGACTTATTTATTTAATTCTTATGACAAATCTGTGAGCTAGGATTACTATCATCCCCATTTTATAGCCGAGGAAATTGGGACAGAGAGGTTAAGTAAATTCTCAAGGGTTATACAGCTAGGTAGAGGTAGAGCTGGGATTCCAAGCTAGGACTTCTGGGTGCAAAAACTCTGCTCTCTACCAATCTTGTGATATGTCAGGCACTGGGCTAGGCACCACATATCCACGTAATCCTCTCAACAACTCTAAGAACTGGATATTCTTCTCTCCATTATAGGTTGTGGAAGCTGTGCAGTAAAATATAATTTATAACTTTAATACGTTTTTGTGAAACTCTTAAAATTATAATTACAAAGACATAGCAACATAGAAAGATTTTGGTGATAAATTTTTAAATAAAAAGGCCAGATATCAAATAGTATGTTTGATGTAATTACAAATAAGGAAAAATGTATCCATTTGGGCAAAGACTTAAAGAGATTGCACTAAAATGAAGATAGTTGTTGGGGTAGGATGATGGGAGTGTGGACGATATATTTTTCTTTACCAGATGCCCACAGTGAACATTTAATAGATAATCTGAGGTTGCAAAAATGGTATGTAAATGCTGAAAATGGAAAATACTGTGAGGATTTGTGTTGAGACATGTATTAAAGCATTAAGTCACAGTAACGAGATTTTTAATCATGGAATTTTAAGACTAAATCAGTATATACTTAGGATAAATGTCAGAGAGGATGGGAAAAGAGACAGAAATAATTACTCATGCAAGCAACTGCTTCTGCTCCACACTGGGGCTGCCCTTCTTTGCTCAAAGCAATCTCATTAAATCACTGTGTCCAGCTCCCTAACCCAAGGCAGGACTGTACCAGCAGCAAACCAGATGGATTGGGAGCTCTCTGGCCTCCAGCATTCACAGTCTACTTCCTTCCTGGAAGCCAAGTTGTAGGCCACCGGTGTTTATACTGAGTTGCTTTATACACATGTTAAACTTAGGTGAATTCAATTCTATCCACTAGACAGAAAGAAGAATTGTGTGTGTGTGTGGCGGGGGGAGCAGGGGATTAAGCATATTTTAAAGCATATTTTTCCATACAATAAAGTCCCTAAATGTCAGTCCTCATCAAGAGCTCAACCAAAGACACGGCCATATTTCAATGCTGGAAGAAAACATTGCTGCATTAGACTTACTGAGCATCTTAAAGTGTATTAAATATTTTGAACATTAATCATTCTTACTTTACACCCTAACTTTAGAAATTAACTCCAATTTAAGACGCAATTCCACTCTATAGTCAAGAGTGATGTAGAGATGGAGGAATGATCCAGTTTGCAATCCATGTGGTCAAAAACCAAGGCTCATTCCCCTAAATAATTTTACTCCTTTCTGCAAGTGTAAAGCCTGAGAGTAATTGCTCTCTGGTGCTGTGTACAGTGTAGTTATACTAATTAAAGTAAAACTACTTAGCTTCTATAAAAAAAACACTCCAAGACAAAGTGGCTTAAATGCAGTAGAAGTTTTTTTTTATCCCACTCATATAACGGTCCTGACAGTCTAAGCTGATGGGCAGCTCTGCTCCGTGAAGTCAGTCAGGAACCCGGACCCTTTCCATCTTGGTGCTTTCCCATTCCCTAGGATCTTCCCCTAATCTGTCTTGTTGAAGCTGTTTTCGCTGGTACATTAGCATTCCAGACTTTAGGAAGGGAAAAACAGAGTCACATCTAGAAAAGGCAGTTTGTCTTCTGTTGGAGATGACTCAAAAGTTAGGCATACCACTTCTGCTCACGTGCCATCCTGTACTTAACATGTTATCACACCTACTTGCAGGAGAGGTTGAGGAAATAGTCTCTGAGCGCACATGTGCTCAGAAAGAAGGAGAGAATGAATTGGAGGGAGGAGGCAATGGAGTTTGTGGGGACATGACACCGGATTTAGGGGACATAACTAACAATCTGATTCTTCTGGGGTACATGAGTTGCCATGTAAGTCCATTTCCTTCCTGATCAGAGATGAGATATTTTCCTGGACCACAAAACTGCCATTACCAGGAAAATCTAACGGCCGCTGAAGCTTCCTCATTCATGCACACCCTCACTCTTCTCTCCAAGCTTCATCAGTAGATCAAAGACTGCAGTGATCTCCGTGCTTCAGACCTTTGATCAAACCCAGCCATCATATGGGGCCTCACACAGGAGTCAGAGACTCACACGTGTGCATGCACACACACACACACACACACAGACACACACACAAATGTTCAGGAACATGTTGATAGCAAAATTTTCTTACAGGTACCTTCTGATAGTTGCCTCTGATAGGAGAGGAGGCAAACCCCAGAAGGTTATCGTCAGCAGATGGAAGAGGAAATGTTTGCAGGGAAATCGGAACAGGGTAAGAGTTGCTCTATCTTCTGCATCACTACTGTGTTTGTCTGGGAGTGTCCTATCAACATGCTTTAGTAATAGCAGATACACATTCATCTCAGCAAACATGACAGATAAACACAGAACACAGGTATCTCTAGGATTTGAGGGGATGGGGATCATGGTGGACATGTGGCATTGACAGGAGCGGGGAGAAGGACTAGACCTGGGAGCTATGAAGGGAAACACTTTACAGCTATTTTCTCAGGACGTTGTCATAAAAGAAGCAGAGAGTTTGAGATCACACGGATCTGGGTTACATCCTTGTTCCATGACTTGCCAGCTTTGGGGGTCTGGGTCAAGTCCCTTAGCCTTCCTCAATTTCCTCTTCAGCAAAAAAGAGACAACCACGCCTAGCTGTATGGTGAAACTAATTCTTTGAAAGGAGGCTGGAACCAATAATGAGGTCTTGATAATAAGTAGTTGTTTATAATAATAATTATTTTTATTATTACCTCTCTAGGTTGTTGTGAGGCTTAAATGGGATACCACATGAAAGCACCTTGGACAGTGCCTGACATGTAATAAATGTGATTTTCTTTGGTTAGAGCTCCTAAGGAATCTCCTGGACTTTCTTACATTAGAATCTGTATTAGAAGGTTTTCCCTTAAAAGTAAGCCTGAGGGGTCATCAGTGGGGATGGATTGAAAAAGGGCAGAAGGGGAAGAGGAGAGGGAAGATGTTTGTTAAAGTCAGGCAGTGCAGTGGGTGTGCGGGGTCCCTGGAAACCAGCTTTGCCTTCTTGAGTTTATTCGGAGTTGGTCTTGTTTATTATTTTCCTATTGCTGCTGTTAACAAATTACCACAAACTTGGTGGCTTAAAACAACACAAACTTATTATCTTAGAGTTCTGGGGATTAGAAGTCTAAAAGAGGTTGGCAGGGCTATGTTCCTTCTGAAAGCTGTAGAGGAGAATCTGTTTCTCTGCCTTTTTGAGCTTGTAGAGATGCCTCTCACATTCTTTAGCTAAGGACCTGTTCCTTGCATCACTCCAACCCCCTTCTCCGACACTGACCCTCCTGCCTCTCTCTTACAAGGACACTTGCGATTACATTGAGTCCACCAGGATAATGTTCCCATCTCAAAATCATTAATCACATCCTCAAATCTTCAAATTAATCACATCTTTTGTCTTGCAAGGTAACATATTCACAGGTTCCAGAGTTAAGAATGTGGACATCTTTGGGGGGCCATTATTCTTTATACCACACTTATTCATATAGTCTTTGCACACAAGGACTCTGTGAATCTTGGGAGTGATCAAGATGGATGAAGTCCAAGAACAATATTTGTGTTCTCCAACACGTCTATACAATGTACAGCATGAGTGAAATCCAAGTGAGCTTTGAGACCAACAGCTAGTAGAGCTGAAGGTGCGCACACCCTACAACTCAACAGTTCCGCTCCCTGGTGAATCCACTAGAAGCTCTAGTATGTGGGATCTAGGACACAGGCTCATGAATCTTGAGCCTTGTGAACTTGTGAAAAACTGAAATGTGTTTTTCCATGAAAATGGATTCAGAAATTCCCACAATGAAACACCACACAGACCTGGAAGACCCAAAGCCACCTAAAACAGCCTAGAGGATTCTGAGAAACAACAATGAAAACAAGGCACAGGAAAACACATACAATATGATATCATTTATATAAGTGCATAGAAAAGATTCAAAGAAGTATTATATAGTTCAGGAATACATAAATGGGGGATACAATACAAAAACTATGCATGGTAAGGTAAACACCAAATTTAGGATACTAGTTTCTCTTGGAGAAGGAGAAGAAGGTGCTATTGGGGAAGGGGACCTATTTATTAAGCTGGAAGGGGAGGGTGCTCATTATATCACTCATTTTGTAGGTCTGAAATATTTCATAATAAAAATTTTAAATAATGACCTTGAAATTTTTAAGCAAAATTGTAACTGCTTTCTCCCAAGCATCTTTAAGACTTGAGGAGATGGGATTCTTGACAGGAGCTCAGGGATGGGCAGGACACTAGTGCCTAACAAGGAGGCAGAGGGAGTAGCTATGTCGCTATCCCTAGAGGAGCTCTACAAGGCTGAGGTGAGACACAGAAGGGAGCATGTGGGGGAGGAAAGAAGATGTGGCATTGTTTTGAAAACTATCAGTTAAGATTCTTTCAATTTCAAATCACAAGAAAACCAACCCAAACTGATTCAAAAAATAAAGGAAGCACATTGGCTCATATAATTGAAAAGTCCAGGTACAGTTTTGGCCTTAGACCAGGGTTTCTCAACAGACTATGGACAAGCACTACTAACATTTTGGGCCAGATAATTCTTCGCTGTGGGTGGCCTGTCCCGTGCATTGTAGAATGTTTAGCAACATCCCTCGCCTCTACCCCTGGATGCTAGTAGTAACCTCCAAGTTTTGACAACCAAAAATGCCTCCAGACATTGCCAAATGTCCCCTGGAGGGCAAAATCGCTACCCCCTCCCCCCGTTGAGAACTACTGCTTTAGGGAATGTTGACCTAGTGACTCAGATGATGTCACCAGGACCTGGTTTCTTATGATCAAGGCACATGCCTTGTAGTCTCAGGGTCATCTTCAGGGCCCCCGTGGCCCCCCGGTATCTCCACGCTCCCGCCTTGTGGTAGCAAAATGGCTGCCATAATTCCAGACCTCACAGCCTATGCCTCCCGGTCCAGGCAGAGAGAGATGGTTTCCTCTGGTCATTCTCACAGAACAGAGACCACATCTTCTGGTGCAGAATCCCCAGCATGTGTCTCCTCACCCCTCCCTGCTCTGATTGGCGAGGTTCCCATGGCTGAGCCAGTCCTTGTGGTGAGAAGGACAGAATACACTGCTTGGCTTAAGCCCACAGGACCTCGCTGGAGCTGGGATGAAGTCAACTCCCATCAAGCCACATGGCTAAGGAGGGAGGTAGGGTGGCTTCCCCAAAATGCCTGTGTACCATTCCCCAAGCACAGTGCATTGGCCTAGAGCCATCTGAATTCTGCCAAGGGACCACCCAGACCCAGGCACAGGGGCTCCACTGAGTTGATGCCACGTGGCAGAGACTTACAAAACCAGAGGCTGAGGGGTCTGCATGAGAATGGACTGCTCTCATCCTAAAAAACCGTGCCTGTCCCCCAATCCCGCCTCCCCCTGAACCGAGCTCTGAAAGGGTCAATAACCTCAGCAACCCCCAGTTCAGCTGGGAGAGGAGAAACGCTGAGCTCAGAAGCTGGACAAAGACCCTGCCCCTCCTCCACTGCGGAGGCCCTCCTTCGTGGGCCAAGCTGGGAGGGAGGAGCTGGCATTAGAACAGGTTCAGAATTTTCATTATCTAGGACTAGACCATTTTAATTGCTGAATTGAGACTGTATTTATGGTATAAAGTGACTGGAGATTTTTTTATTACCGAAAAGCCAGGAGAAAGTTATGGGGCCTGCCGGAGCCAGACTGCATCCTCAGGCAAGGGAGAGATGGGTCTCACTGAATACATTTTAAAGGGAGAATGGAAGCAACAATAAAACTGTGCTTCGGTCATATCCACTTAATGCGCAAGTTCCATGTCCTTTAGTGGAGCCCAGGGAGGAGCATCCAGCAGGACTGGGGACACACAAAGGCCCAGGAGGCAGGCCATCCCCGCCCCCTGCCCTGGCCAGGGAATCTGGTCTGACCCGAGGATCTGCAGAGCCAGTGGGAAGAGGCTGCAGCAGTGATCAGAGAAGCAATGGGTTGGGGACAGCCCTCAGTGGCGACCTCAAGCCCAGGTAGGAACAGACAAATGTCACATAGCAGAGAACAGTGGCCCCAGCAGAAACACTTAGGTCACCCTGGAACCTGCCTGTTCACTGAGATCTCCCCGCTTCCCACAGGGCGTCACCTAGATTACCAGGCTCACACAGTTATTATTGATCATCTGCCCCGATCTTCTTGCTTTCTGCCCCAAAGCACTGTGACCCAGAAAGCAAAGGTTACACAAGTGCTGCCAGGCCGCAGGTCTGAAGGATGCTGGGCTGGGGCCCTCCATTCCCACGTTCCAAGCAAAAGGGTACGTGCGGCTCTCAATTGCCCTCTCCACCATGAAGACACTCAAGGGCCATCCCAGGCTCACAAATGCTCCCCACTGACTTTCTGTTTATTGTACTGGTTTGGCCCTTAATAGGGCAAAAAGCAAATGGAACTGCAGTAATCAGTCCAGTGTTAATAAAACTGAGGCAACACAGGGCTCGCAAAACCGACTCGTCTCCCATTTGGACAAGTGTATGCTAATTGCATTCTGTCTCCTTGCAAATTACAGCTATTCCTTGGGTTTTAAAAAATTTGACATTTCATTTTGATTGCAGCCGGCTCCTTGCTTCCTCTAGCACTGGGAAGGGGGAGAGGCAGGAGATCGAGGGCAGACAGTGACCTCACGGTGGGGGTGTAGGTGCTGCTTTAGGGTTCAAGGCCTTTGGGTGGAGTGACATTTTTGACCTCACAACAAGCTGGAACCTAGATGATACGTGGAGCCTTTCTGCTTGTGGCAGATTCACACAAACTGGGTCCAAATCCCCAAATATCACAGCTCACGTAGATCCAGAGCCCTTCCTGTGATTTCTGCAAATTCCTGACCATACTTCTTCCTGGGTCCTTCTGATTTTGCTCTTCTGACTGGGTGAACCATCCTAACTTGTCTGCATAGAAACCGGTACACATACCTCAAGAAATCCAATCACATTTGTGGCTCCATAGTTCAGCGTCTTGTCTGAGGGCTTGAGGAGTTACAACAAGAATTCCATCATGTACCACATTCTGTGCATCCTTGGTTCAGAGGTTCTCAAAGTGTGGTCCAGGGACCCTTGGAGGTCTGTGAGATCAAAACTCTTTTCATAACCGCACTAAGGTGTTATTTGCCTTCCCACTCTCATTTCCTCCAAAGTGTACAGTGGAGTTCTCCAGTGCCTACGAATGTCTGATGTTGTCACACTCTGAGGGTTGATGGAGTGTGTGCTCGTGCATTCTAGTGTCTTAAAATTTTCTCAGTTTGAATTTCTAACATGATAAATAGCAATAGATTTAATCACATAAACAAAAGCTCTTTGGGGTCCTCAATAATTTTTAAGAGCCCAAATTGCTCTGGTGCAAACTTCAAGCCCTGCTTTCTTTCACAGCCGCTGCTCCTGCCGAGAGACCTCACCCTTCCATGCAGCCCCGAGGAGGTGGGGTCTAATGAGCCTTGCTGCAATTGCTTCCCACACCAAGAGCAGTGGGGGGGTCGATCTGCCTTCCACAGACCCCCGGATGTCTGGTGAATAGCTATTTCTCCATCTCACTGCGAAGCTCTCTCAAACCGGCAAAACAACTTGACAATACTCATGGCATTCTTGGGAATGGAGGGAAGTCTTGAGGAATCACCAAGTTCCCGAGATCATACCTAAGTCTTCCTTCATGGCACAGTGTAGAGTGGGGGGAAAGTTTGTTACTGCCTGTTTTACAGGAAGCAAAACTGAGATCTAGTGACAGATGGTGGAGATGAGATTCGAACCCGCTAACCTATGATTGCTGGTTTGAACGGCGAAGCCATGGAGCCTCCCGAAGTGTTTTGAAATATTCTCTCTCTTTCTGTTGTGTTGGCTTTTTTCCCATCTTTTCCTCTCTCCCCTCTTTCCTCCTTTCTCGTCCCTTCTCCTTCCTCCCTTTGGTTCTCTTTCTCTCATTTTCTTCCTCCAAGCTATTTAAGGTGGTGCTGTTTGTATCTTTGTCATTCTTTTCCTGGAAATTACAGTGAATTTCAATAAATGCAAATGGCAGAGAAATCAGACAGTGATGCTTGGACAGAAGCGGAGCCAGGCCCTGTCAGCGCCGTTCCATTGCTCCCCTGATGCTGGGCACCAGAGTCCTGATAGGAATTCTTCAGCCCCTTACGGCCCTCCAGCTCTCAGTGCAAACGGGAACTGATGCTCTCCAAACCCCATTCAGCCAGCAGCTCTAACCCTCTTAACTTTCCTGACTGGTCCTATTTCCTCCCTGTTCTACAGAAGGTTTTTCCAGCTGATGCTACCAATCTACTTACTCTCTCATTGTTTCTTTTGAGTCAGGATCTGAGGAGAGGAAGGTGAATAAGACACACTCTCCGCTCTAAATGAGTTCACAGACCAGTGAAGACAGAGACACAACCAGATAAAGACTGTGCAGTGGAATAAATGAGGGAATAGCCTGGACCAAGTGTCATAGGCACATGGACTTGGCTGCTGGAATCACTGAATTCTGTGGCTCCTGGAGCACTGATTGGGGTGGGAGTGGGGCTAAGACAAGAGAACAGCAGGTGAGGAGTTAACTGAGCTGGTTGAGAGGACTCAGAAGCGCAGGTGACAAAGTTTGAGTTACCACAAACTCCAAACTAACAGTAGTATCTTAGGGACCCAAAGGTGTGTCTGGATGTGTGTGTGTATTTGTGTGTGTGTGTATTGGGGGATGGGGGCATGGAAAAGAGTGAAATAGAAATAGGAACTTCTAGGCTGTTTATGGAGGCCATATATGGTGGTGGTTAAGGAGACCGGCTGTGAAGTTAGATGAACTTGACTGTCACCTAACCAATCTGTATGAGTTTGAGCAAGTCCTTTAAGCTCACTTTTACCTTCTATACAATGGGGATGATAATAGTACCTATTAGCAGAGTTATTATGAGGATTACATAAATTAATATATGCCAAGAATATATATTTTCTGAAATATAGAAGGCCACAGATAAATATATAAATGTCAGTTGCTATTGGTATTTCATTAAAGAATAACTGAGATAATCCATGTAAAGCATTCAGCATAGCGCCTGAAACACGGTAGAGCACCCACAGGAGGGAAGGAGCTGCAGCTCAGTGCTGCTCTGGGTACCCAGGTGCTAAGTCCTCAGGGACAACAGACAGCAGGCAAGATGGGAACAGGTTCTCAGACCCCATCACCAGAGGGAGTGGGCTCCAAACACACTGACAGGCAGGAACACGGACATTAGAGGAGTATTGGGGGATGAAGGCTGGAGGAGAGTGGTCGGTGGGGGTGGCCGAGGCCGGCAGCAAGCCCCTGAATCGATGCTTGGACATCCCTCATCAGTGGTCAGCCTCGGATGAAGCACGTAACCAGGCCTGGGGAGATGAGGGCAGCCCTCACCAGGGAGGCGACACTTCGGTTAGACATGAGAAGATAAGTGGGTGTTTTCCGAGATTATATACAAAACGAGTCACATAAATGTCATTTCTACCACACTTCTTGAAATAGCTTCACTTAACTCTCTAGAATACTGGTTCATGCTTTTTAAAGTTGAGTTCTGTCATTATGTTGTTGGAATCTAGCATATTAACACAGCTACAGATGATTGATAATAAGTGAGGAACACCAGTCTTATCAGTGAGGACATTTAGAACTGGAGGCTGGTGCTTATAAATTATTTTATATTCTGTATGAGAAAGAAACTCTGATTCCACTGTATGGTGAATTACAGCTTATGGGTCATTGCCAGGTCATTTAATCCCCAAAAACGCCCTCTGAAGTAAGTATCAGGATCCCCATGTTACACCGGAGGCAACGCGGAGGCTAAGTTCCTTGGGGTTTCTGCCCGGAGGCGATGTAAACCCTTTTCTGGACCTCTGGGTAGACTCGTAACAAGCCATGCATGCTCCCTCAGCCAGGCTCCTCCTTACCTCAGGGGGCGACTGATAAAACGCCGGTTCTGGAGCTTGTTATGCTATCGTGGCCATGAGCACGGCAACATCAAAGGCCAGTGTGTGCCCCTCTCATTATTCTTCTGAAATATTGGAGTCTCGAGTATAAGGAAAATAGACAAAGCTCTTTGGGATGGCCAGTCTTACAAGTCCATTTGGTGAGGCTACAGTCCCCAGATACTCAATCAAACACTAATCTAGGTGTTGATGTGAAAGTATTTTAGAGATGCGATTCAAGTCCCTAATCAATTGACTAGAAGGAAGAGAGGTTACTCCAGGTAATTAGGGTGGGCCTGACTTAATCAGTTGAAAGGCTTTAAGAGCAGTCAAGGCTTCTCTGAGGAAGATGAAAGTCTACCTGTGGGCAGCAGCTTCACCCTATTCCTGAGAGCTCTGGCTGGCCCTTCCTGATGGTCTGCTCTGTGGTTTTGGACTTGCCTAGCCAGCCCCCACAACACATTTCTTCATACATTATCTCCTTCTGGTTCTGTTTTTCTCACTGAACTCTGACTGGGGCACAATTTTTCCAGGCATCACCTCTTGGATTGTTGCTGTAGTCTTCTAACTGGGCCCCCATCTCCAACCCTCCTCCTCCAATCCGTCCTTCATAGCCTGCCAGAAGGTCCATTCTAAAACACAAATCTGATGTTTCTTGTTTTGGGGTCTAAGACTCTCTTACCATAATCATGGTCAGTGGTCACCAGGGCCAACACAGAGAAGACAGAACCCTGTGGCTTGCAAGCCTCAAGATACTTGTGGGGGCTGGCCCCATGGCTTAGAGGTTAAGTGCGTGTGTTCTGCTACTGGCAGCCCAGGTTCGGATCCCGGGCGCGCACCGATGCACTGCTTGTCCGGCCATGCTGTGGTGGCGTCCCACATACAGCAACTAGAAGGATGTGCAACTATGACATACAACTATCTACTGGGGCTTTGGGAAGAAAAAGTGAAAAAGAGGAGGAGAATTGGCAATAGATGTTAGCTCAGGGCCGGTCTTCCTCAGCAAAAGGAGGAGGATTGGCAAGGATGTTAGCTCAGGGCTGATCCTCCTCACAAAAAAAAAAAAAAAAAAAAAAAAGATACTTGTGAATGCTGTGTGCTCGTGGTGAAAAGTGCTGATCACTCACCCCTCCTTCCTCTGGATTCTAGAAAAGGGACACAAATTGCCCAATGGAGAACCAATTATCAGCTTTATTGCGGGCTCTCTAGTAGAAGCTACATTGGAGAAGATGGCTTGAACCTGAGGCCAAAATGGCATGTCCAACTCCCTATCCTGTGAATTGAAGATAGCCAGGTCCACATCATAGGACCGATTTGACTTCTCCATCTGGTTCCAGCATGGAATATGGCATTCCTTGAAAGGAAGACTTGCTGTGGTGAGCTGATGGCATGGAGGAAGCGGAGGGAGAGTACGGTTCTTCTTGCTAATCTTTGAGGCAGGCTGTGTCTGTGTGAGAGATCACGGAATGAAAGAGAGACCAGCACCGCTATGTAATGCTGCAATTCTGCTCCTTAGTAAATGTGGCCAGTGGGTGTCAACCCGTCAACAGAAAGGACACGGTTCCCAGAGGGTGCATGGTGATGTAGGGAAGAGAACTCCAGGAGTGCTTTCTCTAATGCTTACCCATCTTGGGAAGCAGGAATGAAGTCCCCTCCTATCTGTGCAAGCAGGAGACAGGCAGGGTGATAAAGTTTCCCCCAGCAGGGGGCACCATTTGTGAACATGCCTTTGTCACAGTGTAATGCCTCAAACATGGCTCCAAGCACTCAACTTTGACAAAGGTAATTTAGGCTAAGCTCTTCCCATGTTGCAACTTCTTTCCCTGTTCCCTCTCATCCAGCCTCCTCCCTTTATGTTGACAGGGGAATTATCTAGAGAGACGGGAGATGGCAACTGGAAAATACAGCTGTACATCCTCTTCAGAGACATTTGTCTTCAGAAGTCTCATCGCGAAATCATATTGCCCTGTCTTGTCTTGTGGTGACTTGTGATGTACAGCCCAACTAGGGCCTTGGGAATGACCTCGGATCCATTCAGGAGCTCCCAAGCTCTTGGCGTCAATGCTATCACTCATACATGTTGTCCCCAAAGTCCAACAAAAACATGATTTCATTCACCCTAAGAATCCTGGCTCAGATGGTCTAACTGCACCCCAGTCACAACGGCAGGTTTTAAAAATCTTTAAAATAAAAGCAAGTGCTGGATATTACAGAGTTATAAAAAGCATTATCCAGGGAAACAAAGACAATGAAGGCTAAGGTCAGCTGCCTACAGGCCTCTGCCTGGGAAGCTGAGTGCCCGATACAGCTCTCCCCAAATCCTCCCGGGTACTTCCTTTTAAGCATCCCCAGCACTGTGCTGCTGAAAGATGCCTGCTGCCTGCACGTGGCTGGAGGATAAACTCCTCATTCCCAAGCAAGGCTCACAAGGAGCTTCACATTGAGACCACACCACCCTCATCTCCCTCCGCCACCCGCCACCCTGGGCTCCAGCTCTTCTGTGTCCTCAGGGTTCCCGGATCACGCCTCACATTTTTATGTCTCTGTGAAGTCTCTGAGCCTGGAACGTCCTTCTTTACTCTCTCCCTCATTACCTGCTTCTTCTGCAAGCTCCATGTCAAGATCCCCCTCCTCTGCGAAGTATTTCCAACACTCTGGGGCAGTCATGAGTGCTTTTCATCCGATATCTCATTTTTCCCACACGCCGGGCACCTGATAGGATTGCACTTCCAGGCCTCTTGTGTTTGAAGCCATATAACTAGTTCTGGCCAATGGGTCATGAGCAGAAGTGACATGTCTCTGTTCCACTCCTGAGCGTCTGCTTGCCATGAGAGACTCTCTAACATCTTCCTCTCCCTACGGCATGGCAACCAGCAACATTGCAGATAGCAGCTGCTTTGTCGACCTAGATCCCAGAGCAAAAATGATAATGTGGAGCAGAGAGCCCTGCCAACCCACAATAAAGAAGGAAACCGTGTATTAAACTACTAAGAAATTGAGGTTGTTTGTTACTACAGCATAACCTGGCTTATGCTGGCGGGTACATACTCCCTGACCAAGCTGGCTGGTCTCGCCTGCTCTAGGCTCTAACAGCACTCTGCCTTTTCTCCCATCTTTGCGTGTTTTATTTACGTGTTTACATGTGTGCTGCTTCAACATCAACTAGACAAGGACTAGTTCAGGGACCATATCTCATGCACTTTCGTATCCCATTATTCAGCCCAGGGCCTGACGCGTAGCAGGCATCAATACACAATCATTGTGTTGTTATTGGCTCGGTTTTTCTCCTCCCCCCTGTTGTGTGGGTGAGAAAATGACCTTGACAGTTTCCCGTTACTCTTGCTGCCTTTCTCCTGCTGCTCAGGTTACCAGAATTGATTTCACTTCTCCTGTTGCCAGTTCAATGGGGGGTCAGGGAGTCAAACTTGTTCTGGTTCATACATCCTCATCACCCATAAAAGTCCCAAGGATCTGGCTTCTGAGCAGTTGTTGTAAGTGAGGGATAGTGCCCCTGGGACCACCAATAACTCTGCAGCAGCATTAGCAGGCAGCGGGGGCAACCCAGACTGCTCCCATCCTCCTAAAAGGTGGGAGGAAGGGAAAAAGGGACAGGAAACTCTCTGCTGTATATCCAGGCTTCTAGATGCTTGCTTCTGGGGTACTACCTGTCCCAGGCCCATTGAAGTACAGTGATAAAAATACACACACACAAACACATATACATGCACATGTGCAAAGGCTCCACCCCATGGCTTTCATTGGGAGCCAGGTCTGGAAGGAAATCAGGAGCTGCCCCATGTTTGGGATTCATATGCCACCCCATTTCTTAAGCCTGGGTAGGCCAAGCTTCAGATGATTGTGGGAGCATGGAGCTAGAGCCTTTCTTGCTACCCCTACTTTCTCTGTGACTGCCCTCTGTCATGGGCCTGGTGCCTGGCTCTCACTCTAGCTCTCTGTTGGTTTTAAGCCTGAAGCTGACTCCCAGCTTGATTAGCTGAATTCTGACCCCTGGGTCTACTTAACACCAATCCCTCTTGCTTCCTTGAGACAAGCATCCTTTTGATATCCTTCACATTGACCCATACAGACCTCCCTGTCTGACACTCCAATTGATGCTGAGAACTACCACACCCAGAAGCCCTGCTGCTATGACCACCATACCCCATCGCTGCAGACAATCTCGCTGAAAGCAGCCCTAGGCAGGAGGAGTAGAGCCTTCCGGGCTCCCTCGGATGTGGCAATTTGGCTGAGTTTCCAGGGACAACCCCCTTTCCTTGGTCATTTCTCCCAAGCTGGTCAAATTTATAACTTTCTCCTTATCAAGAGTCCAGTAGGTCTTCTGGCCCCATGGCCTTTGCCATAAAAAAGATGGTCACCTAAGCTATATCCTGAAGTCTCACCTTGACTGGGAATTGTTTGGTTGTGAGGAAAAGAAAACTCACTCAAATACAGTCATGCTTCGCTTAACGACAGAGACACGTGCTGAGAAATGTGTCGTTAGGCGATTTTGTCATTGTGTGAACATCATAGAGTATATTTACACAAATCTAGATGGGATTGCCTACCGCACACCTAGGCTGTATGGTGCTTATCTTATGGGACCACCGTTGCATACGTGGTCTGTCGTTGGCTGAAACATCATTACGTGGCACATGACTGTCAACTAAAGCAAAGGGAGTACAAGGATGCCTCACACGAACTGGAAGTTTTGGTGGTGGAAAGTATTCATGGCCTCAAATCTTCACTTCTTCCTTATTTCCATGTCCTCGGCCCCATGACTTGCTTTCACCAAGGAAATCATGACAAGTGTTATGTGACCAAAGCTTTCGAAGCACATGCATAATCAGACTTGTCTTGCACTTTGCCTTTGCCATGAGAACAACATGCCTGGGCTAGCCCATTAGTCCCAGGAGAAAAACGAGGGACACGTGGAGCTGAGCCACCACCGACCGGGCCCAGCCTAGATCAGCCGGTCCCCGCGGATCAAAAGATGCACAGGCTAAATGAACACTTGTCGTATGACACTGAGATTCTGTGGTTGTTTGTTACAAAGCACTTTGGGGCAACAGTTAACCAATGTAGGTGTCGAACAGTGATTCTACCCATTCCTGCTTCTGCTCTCACATTCCTCGTGGTCTCTCGTCTCTGCTTTGCTCTGCTCGTCTGCTTCATCCACACTTTTTCTAAGGATCAGCCTCTTTGCTTTCTCCTCCTGTTTACATGATTCTCTTATGGATGTCTGAGTTGGTTCTCAGGAATCTACTGTCAGCACTGGAGTGTCTCTCAGCATCAGACGGTTTCCGTGGTCCAATTCTGAGACACAGAGGACTTATCCCACCTCTCTACCCCACCATGGAGCTCGATGGCCAATCAGGAAGAAATCCAGCCTTAGAAACCCAAAGAGTGTTCCATGCTTCCCAGGGGGTGTTGTGGAGGGTGAGGGAGCACTGTTTCTTCCTGATGAGTCCCCCAAGGAAATTTAGGTAAACATCTTGCTACAGCAGTGAAAGACCTCTCAGCAGGTTACTCTGCTCCTTATGCAAATAATCATCTGTCATAGAGAGGGAAGCATGCTGGGATTTCTACCTAGTTGGCTGGTATGTGGGAGAGGAAGGGGACAAGTAGCTGTGATTGAGAGGACTAGGGAAACTGAGGCTGCTGTGGGTCTGGCCCTGAAGGATGGCACTAGAAACGAGGAAGGAGCCCAGCTACATTTGGAGCCAACTTAGCGAGAGCTGAGAGGAAGACTGAAGTGGGGGACACATCCTCAGACACAAGAACACCAGACAGCACAACTAATTATGAGTTCTGCCTGATGGTAATGGGTGACTCTGACTAAATAGTGCTAGATAAATTAGGACAGACAGAGAAAGAGGAGGATTCACAGGTACCACAGGACAGGGAGGGGCAGGGCCAGTGCATGGACACTTTTTGAAGCCAGCAGCCAAGGAGCAGCTGCTATCCTTAGGTAGAGGACTGGTTCAGCCCTGTAGTCTTGTAATCCCCTCCCTTGGGTGCCAACCAATCTCAAGGGAGTGACACCATTAGAAAGGTAGATGAAACCAAATGTTGGAGAAAAAATTGAGCTGAAACCCTTGCTAGTGACCACATAAACCGGTGGAGGCATCTGAAAAGTGTTATGGAAATAGTTCATAAAATTATGTTTTATGCATAAAGTCTATGACCCAGCAATCCTGTCCTGGGTGTAGATATTCCTGAACAGATTCATGAGGCACATGCACCAGAATGATCATCCTGGCACCCTATTTCCAGTTAGCTGAAGCCTGGCAGAATGGATAACAAAAAGATGGTGGATGCAATTGAAGCAATTAACTAGCCATGGAAAGAGCAAGAGGAATAGATCTTAAAAACATAGTGCAGAGTGGAAAAAAAAAGGAAGAAACAGAACAAGATTTATAGCACAATATCATTAGTGTAAATTAAAAACACATACACACTACAAAACAATATTAGATTTTAACAAGGATCCGTGAGTATGTTAGGCCATATATCAAATACACTGGAGTAAATACCTAGGGGAGGAAGAGAAATAGGAGTGAGGACTGAGGATGAAGTGGAAAAAAGCCCATAAAATAAGAGAAGGCCTTGCACAGACTTTTTATGATGAGGAGTATGATTAACATAATTTCTGATTCCGAGTTGTTTTTTTTTTATAATCTCAAGGGACCCTACTATGGGGCTGATTTGGGGATAGGACCATCCTACCTCTGGCCATTGGGATCCGGAGGGACATGGTGCCACAAGATCCCTGGGGGAGACGGCCACAGTCAGGTGGTGGGAGGCAGGGAATGGAAGGGTCATCGGCACTGGCTTTAGAATCAGACAGAGCTGGGTTTCACTCTTGATTTTGCCATGTACTGGTTGTATGACCTTGGGCAAGCTGTGTGACTGTGGACAGGACACATAACTCTCCAAACCTCCATCTCCTCATCTATAAAACGAGGATAATAATAGCTGGGTTGTGGAGATCAGATGAGGTGATGCCTCCAAAGCACTTGCGCAGTGCCTAGCTTCATAAATAGCAACTTTTATTCTCCTGGGTTTTTCACCCAGTATCCTCAAATCTCACTAATTTTCAAAATCTAAAATGTAACTCCATTTCCATGTTTCTTGGTCAACTGCTTTCTGTTGGAAGAGGCACTGGGTCAGCAGCCCCTGAGGCCACTAATGGGATGGGAGAGAGTGCCTGCAACCAGGCTGGGATGCCTGGCAGGAGCATCCTAGGAGCTGGACAGATCTGGAGGCTGTAGTTCAAGGTAGACAGGTCAGGCCAGCTTGGGACGGAGGGGCATGGAAATCATCAGTCTAGAGCATGGGTGGGGACCAGGGCTATGAGGGATGGGAGGATGCCATGAGCTCAAGGGACCACAGAAAGACCAGGCGGGATAGAGGCGCAGAGCCCCTTCTTAATGCTTGCCACAATCCCTTCCAATCCCTACCTGCCCAGGCAGAGTTCCCTGCCCCCAGCCCCAGCCTTAAAGTAGTGCCCACCCTGTGCTGGACCGTTTCCCTTTTAAGCTTGCTTCCTCCAAATAATGTCACAATTTGTGGTTTCCCCGTGTTGGTGGAAACCTGACTAGTTTTCTTTGAAGAAAGACAGGACCCTTGTCCTCTGGGCTTTTCGCTCCACACTGTGTGCGTTTTACATGACAGCCTGAAACATCTATGTGCATTCCTTATGTGAGGGACCCCCTCCTTCTTGGCATAAGCTCCTCTGGGAGGTGTGAACTATCCTCTCTGGAAATCTCATGGGCCAGAGGCCTGCCCAAAGTCCTTGTTTGTCCCTCTCCCTCAACCCCCGACATCCCTTCAATCATACGGTCTTGTTGATTTCACTTCATAAATATCTCCCTACTCCATCCATTTCTCTCCACCTCCTATGCCCTGACCATTGTCTAAGCCAACATCTTTTTTTACCTTGGGCCATGACAAAGGCTTCCTCACCCCAGGCTGCCCCTCTTTCATCAATTCTCCATGTAGCCAAAAGAATGATGTTTCTATAATAAAAATACGGCTATGTCAGTCTCTTGCATAAATCTTTTCAGCATCTTCCCCTTACCTGAGGATAGAATGCAAACCCCTTACCATGTTACTCAGGGCCCTACACCATCCAGCCCCTGTCTAGTTCCATCCATGTCCTTCCTACTTCCAGTAGATGCCCAGCCAGGTTGCAAGCCCTTTACTGCGTCAAATGCTCCAAGCTCTCTCCTGTCCCTGGACTTCACACATATTTGTCCCTCCTCATTCTTTACCTGGCTAACTCCTACTTGCTTTTAGAAGTTAATTTCACTTCATTCAGGAAGCCTGCCCTGATGATCCAAGTCCATATCAAGGGCCCTGTGGTGAGTTGAATTGTGTCCCACAAAAAGATACATTCAAGTCCTAAAATCCCTGGTACCTATGAATGTGACCTTATTTGGGAATAGAGTCTTTGTAGATACAATCAAGTTAAGATGAGGTCATACTAGAGTAGGACGAGTGGTGTGTTTATAAGAAGGAAATTTGGACGCAGACACACAGCGAGAATGCCATATGGCCACGGAGGCAGAGGTGCAGCTGAGAGCATGGAATACCAAGGATCGCCAGCAACCACTAGAAGCTGAGAAGACATAAGAAAGTATCCTCCCCTAGAGCCTTCCCGGGGAGCACGGCCTGGCCAACATCTCGATTTCGGACTTCTGGTCTCCAGAACTATGAAAGAATGAATTTCTTTTGTTTTAAACCACCAAATGGTGGTAATCTGTTACAGCAGCCCCAGGAAATTAATGCAGGCCCCACGTAAGTGCTCCCAGAGCACCCTTTGCCTTCCTCATCAGAGTATACACCCCTTATGTTTTTATTGGTTACTTGTCTGCTCCAAATCAGTCAATAAGCTACATGAGGGCAGGGGCCTTGTTTCTTATTTGACTTGTTCATTGTTGCAGGCCAAGCACATAGTTAGAATCTATGTGCTATGTTTGTTGAGTGAGTGAATGACGAATGAATCTGCAAGAGTGGGTAAGGCTGGGGCAACAAAAACATGGACATGGTGGGAGGCATCAGGCAGGTCAGGAAGTCCTCGTAGAACTCCTGGGGAAAAAAAAAAAAAAGAACTCCTGGGAAGCCTGGATCCATACGGGGCCTGCAGGAGGCCAGCAGAGTGTCTAGGCTTCCTGCAGACGGCGAGCAGGGCCACAGCTGGGGCATCTCAGGGGCAGCTACACACCAGGCCCGTGGTGTGGTCCTTGATGCAGGAGAAAAAGCCCCTCCCACAGAGCCTGCAGGGGTGTCTCCCTCTGGGACCTTTGAAAGGCAAAAGCTTAGGCCATGGGAGTTGGAAGCAGGGCTGTGTTTCAGTATTTAACAGGGGTTCTAAGGAGGGGAACTGAGGGCCCCACTTGGAATGAAGGAGATGGGCTGTCACCACTGGGCCAGCCTCACTCCTTGGGGCCCCAGCACCGCTGCTTCACTGAGAAAGCTCCCCAACACCCAGACCACAGCTGGCCCTGCTTAGCTGCTCGTGCGTCTCTTCTCCATGTCTGCTGCCCTCCCCACATAAAGCGGCTCCAATTCCCGCCGGGGCTGCTCTCCACCTCCACGTGACCTTCTGTCCTCCCTGCTGCATCCATCTGCAGGATTGTTGCTCAACACACCCACACCGAGAGTTCATTTGGTGCATTCTCTCCCCCAGCCCCAAGCCTTCTCCCCTTACCTGCACGTCCCCAGCACCTGGCTTGTCCTCCTCTCCACCCCTGTGATGCAGAGGCTTCTGAGTGGAAGTGCCAGGGGACAATCTGCAAATAGAGAAGGAGGCTCCTGAGGTGTGACACATCTTCCTAACGGGCATGATGATCCAGCCCTAGATTGGAGCAGGTGTGGGTTGGGTGGGAGGTTGTGGAGTGGGACTGAGGAATCGAGTCGGGGGCTGCACAGATGCTCAGGGCAACCTTCTGAGTCAGGACTGCGTCTTTGAGGAGAGTGGAGATGTGATCCTCCCAATCACGTCTTCAGGGACATGGGGCAAGCTCAAGTTCAACCTTTGTTTTTAAGGATCTTGTCCAAAGGGGATGGGATGAGGATGGGAGAGGAGTGGCCTCCAGAGTTTGAGGCAGTGTTGGGGTTCATTGTAGAGGAGACCATCTCTACTCTGCTAAGTGTGTACTGGGAGATAGAGGAAGGACCTGAAGGCAGAGTCCAGCTCCAGCAGAGGAGCCACCAGGATCCAGAAAAGGACCAGCACCCCCAGTCTACTTTGGGTAAGACATGGAGCAGGGAGGTGCAGGGACACATTCCTAAGGAAGGCAGGACACAGGGATCTAGCCAGAAGACCTGACTGGCAGACCAGCCATATCTAGTCTATGGAACTGTGGCTTAACAGCTGATGGGCTCATCGACAGGCACTTGGACATTCCAGAGCCTGCTTGCTGGAGAGGAAGAAGCTTCAGCTATCCTAGACAGGACTGTGTCTGGTTATGGCAGGCAGCAGGGGCTGGGCAGTGGTGTGGACATGCACAGCCACCCAGATGTGCGGGCAGAGTAGGTCTGACAGCTCCTTTCCCAGATTGCCCATCAAGGGCTCTTTCCTCTACCTGGCCTGCTCTTACGAGAAGGCTAATCTCCTCCTCCTGTCACCCAAATGGGGAAAGGATATGTGGTCAGTTACTGCTGATGAGTCTTAAGTGAGCTAGATTTTAACATCTCTTGGCAACTCAGAGCTTTTCCAGGCTCCAGTGGATGGAGCCCTGCAGGTTATTCCGAAGGGCAGTGAGAGAATCTGGAGTGAGGGGGATGATGTCCAAACCCAGGCCATTAAATGGGGGAGGGAGAAGGGAGGGCAGTTACACCAAGACCAGCCATCCCCAGTGCCAGGGAGCCTCCCCTGCCTGTCAGGGTTTAGGGCAGCCATTACATCTCTGGGATTGCATCATTTTAAAAGCCACCTCAATCTGCGTGCGGCCCCAGCCAGGCCCAGGCAGAGCCAAGAGTTACAGGAAAAGGTGCGTTGCATGCATTGGGTGTGTGCTTATTCATTGATTTCACTAGGGCTTCAAGTCCATTTCCATCAGGAAGCAAACTGAATTCTACAGAATTGTTGCCTAGGGCCAGAGGGCAGACAGTCTAAGGACGAGATTCTGGGTGAGCCTGAGACTGAAAGCAGCGTCAAAGGTTCACTGTTGGTCACGTCTGGTGCATTGTAGGTGCTCAGTAAATATTTGTGAAATGCACGACCCTCCCTCTTATGCAGACGTTTGCCAGCTCTGGCATCTTGGCCTTGAGCTGACCCCTGTGGGTAATGGGTAATGAAATAAATGTTTAGGATGGGGGTGGAGGACTTGTTTTTGCATTTGGCAAACAGTCTAATCCCAAAACTGCTCTAATCTGCTGTTCTGTGCTGGCTCCCTTGTTAGACGCCCATCTGGTTGACAATTGTCAGAATGACTTGCAAACAACAGATGGGAAGTGCCTCCCACAAGAGAGCTGAGAATGCAGAGCAGGGGACCTAGGGGCTTGGACAAAACCTTGTGAGAGCCTCAGGAGCCAGGGCAGGGGTCTCACATTCTACTGATTCCCTCTCCTCTTCCTCAAAATTGGAGATTGCGACAACCAGAAGCTCCACCAGAAATGTAAAGACGTGTCTTTCCCCACATGTTAGAACTACCTGTGGCCTGATTCTGCTTCACTTTGTGACCATGAGTTGGTGATTCTAGGAAGATGCCCCGAAGAAGGAGAATTTAGAGGGACCAAGGGATCCCCTTCTCATAATGGCCTTGTATTGTTCACACACTTCTTCCAAAAGTCATGCCAACCCTCACTTTAACCATGCCTTCTCTGGCTGATGTGCATTCCCCGCCCAGGGCAGTACAGAGTAGTGGGCGGAACATAGGATTGGTTGTTCAAAAGAGTTAGAAGCATGGCTACACCGTGGGGTAGTGAGTGGGGCCTGAGCCTCTCTGAGCTTCAGTTTACTTATCTGTAAAATGGGTACAATAGTGCCTACCCCCTAGGGTTCCTATGAGCATTAAATGAAGAAAAGTATGTAATGCACCTGGGACAGTGCCTGGCCTGTAATAAAAGTTGGATGTATTCTAGTACAATTGACACTATTTTCTAGATGAGACACGAAACCCTAATGAGAGACGTCATCCTGGCCAGAATTCTTTTGATCATAGATGATAAAAACTAACTTAAACTAGCTTTGGCAAAATAGAGAATTTGTTGGCTTTATATAACTAGAAGTCTGAGGACTCTAGGCCTCAACAAATGACACTATCATTGTCATTGTCATTCTCCTCTTTATCTTCCCCAGTCTCTCAATATTTCCTTCTCTCTCTCTCTCTCCCTCCCTCCATTCCTCTCTCTCACCCTCTCCCCTACTATTTTCTGAACATTTGCTTCACTGTTGCCTTAGGCAGATGAGCTTCTCAGATGCTTGGAGCTGCACTTTGTAGACAGCATTAGGTTTACATCATCCAGCTACCCAACCCCACATTAAAGAGGGAAACTTGTCTCTTCTGTTGCTTGGATATTAGGTCCCAAGGAGGGAGTCTGGGTGACCCAACTTGGGTCACATGCCCATTCTTGGGCCAACTGCCATGGCAGGGCATGTGGGGGTTGGACTAAGCACAGGGAGCTTTAATTGTCCAGGACTGGGCCAATTGTCCATCTCTGTGGCCAGGGGGCCAGAGTTCTGACTGGCCGCCCCACCAGGCAGTTTTCCAAAGGAAGGTATGGTAGACTAAAAGGGTCAAAATGTCTTTGGCATGCCTTCTATCGAGAAACAAGGAATATTTGTCCTCCTTTTGAATCTGGGCAGGTTTGTGACTTGTTTTGACTAACAGAACGTAGAGTTGTGGTGTTATGTTACCACCAAGGCTGAGCTTAAGAATCTGTAACTCTGCTTTCATGCACTTGGAATGCTTTCTCCTAGAACCCAGCCACCATGCTAGGAGAAGCCTGAGCCCGTGGAAAGGAGAGCTGAGTGAGTGAGCACTTGGACAGCCCAGCCTAGTCAAGCCCCGGATGACTGTAGTCCAGTCAACACCAGGAGGACTAGAAGAACCACCCAGCTGAGCCCAGCCAGCCTGCAGAATCATGAGCAAGAATAAAAGGTGTTTGTCTTCAGCCACTAAGTTCTGGGAAGATTTGTTCTACAGCATTGGTAAGTGAAAAGAAAGAGATGTGGTTATCACAAGAAGGGGAAAGGAATGCTAGGTAAACAAAAACAAAAGATGTCCATTAGGTCTGGTAAGGAAACCAAGGATCCATCCTTCCTAGCCCATGACCCACTAGGGTGAACCCTTGACAGCAAAGCAGTGGGGTCATCTGTTTAGGCACAACATTTCTCAAATGCCCACCGGAGGCATGCTACTGTGCCCAATTCCTAGGGCAATAAGGAGGTGGAGCCTTGCTTTAAAGTCAGGCTCATTCAACCCCCACATCTGTGTTCTTTCGGCCACTCTTCTGGCCCAGAAGGGCCATATATTGAGATAAGCACGAGGCTGTTGGCAGCACCGTTGGGAAGTATCTGAGCAGTTCTTACCTTGCAGTGAACGCAAGAGGAAAATGGAGTTTCTTACCTGAGACCCCAGAGAAGGTCAAAACCAGAAGACTGTACAAAGCCAAGAACAAAGCAAAAGTTGAATTTCAAAATACAAAGAGAGAGATGGGAGGAGCCACCAAACTGCAGGGCTCAGAGCAGGTGCGAATGCTGGGGGGCGGGGACCAGAATCTGAGATCCAAAGACTGAAAGCATGAGGGGAGGGGTTCCAGCAGGCCCAGCGTCCGGCGTGTGGATGGCGACCACTTGTTGCTGTGCTGACGCAGCGTCCCCCTGTTTGTACACTGCCGGCCACACCAGTGCAGACGTCACGCAGGAGTTAGCTGCATGTGCTCAAGCTGAGCATCTGACTCCGAAGACATGACATGCTTGCAAATCAATTTCTTAAGAGACCTCGTGGGCTAGAGAGATGAAATGCTTGCATTGGGCTGGTTATTGTCATATTGAGTTAAATTTTATCACCCTAGTAGAAGGATTTGTATTTTTGTACCAGAAAATGGACACCTCCAGAATTAGCAAACAAAAAGATGGCTGGAAATAAATTCAACCAACGCAGTCTGTCGAGTTATAAGCGGGAAGGAGGCTGAGATGACTCCTTCGTGTCGTGAGGATGTGACACGAGGTAAACGTTGGCAAACGCTGGGAGGAGAGAAGCTGCTGACGCTGGCTAAAGTCCTGATTATGATCCACAGGGTCGCACTTGTATCGTCAGCAGGCCTGCTGTCTGTCCCCTCTCGCCCACTGCCTTCCTATTTATCTTCAGACTCAGATAACTGCCTTCCTGTGGTCTTTGCCCCCTCAAGCCCTGAGCCCATCCTGACCCGTCCCCGCCTGGGTGAGAACACACAAGCAGGTGGATCTGGGGTTAGCCATGCTGCCATCAGCCCAGGATCCTGTGTGCCCAGGATGGACTTTGAAGCCCAGCCTCTCTGCCACCTGCTTGAATGTAATGATTGTCCCCATGTTGGGGCTTGACATGGACACAGAGAAGTCCCCTTATAATGCATTCCCCCATCCTCCAAAAAGAAAAATTATTCCATGCTGGGCACCAGTCTAGACACATTGCAGCATGTGAAAGACACTACGGAGACCCAAGGCAGAGGCCAGTTGTGGGGGCCAGGCACACAGGCTGAGGGTCAGCGGCACATGGCATGTGCTGCATACCAGCCCCAGGACAGCCTAAGTCTAGACCTCACCAGCTGGTGGAACTCACCCAGGACCAGGATGGGTTGGCATGGGCTCAATGAGCTCAGGGTCGGTGTGGACATTGTCTGCTGGGGACACGATATCAGAGTTTGCTGCTGGTCAGAAAAGGGAGGAGCAGGGGCCAACCGGAACCTCTGCTCATGGACGAGTGACCCAGCGGTTCCCAGTGGGGACTTCAGCAGGTTGAGCCACTCTCTCCTCCAGGTGTTTGCTGATATCCCTGTGCTGACAGAGCAGAGACTGCTTCCCTTCTGATTGGATTGATTGGGTTTTTATCCAGTAATCCTTCCATGTGTTCTCTCCAAAGGTGTTTATTGTGTAGTACAAAGATGGAAATCTATTTACTAATCTGTTCAATTTTAACTCAATGCTGCAATCATCCTGGGAGGGGCTAGGCAGGCTGGAGCTGATGTGGAATCCTGGGGGGAGCTCAGTGAGATCCCAGCTGAGTTGACATCGAAAGTAACTTTAACACAATAGGTGTGGGTTTTTTTTAAAAAAGCAACTGAAATAGAGAAGGTAGGATTTTTAAAGCGAAGGTGCACCTTGCATTTTCCCCGTCTCAATAGCCACATTGTGGGACTTTTGCCTGAATAATCTGGGTAATTGCTTCAGTTCTCTGCTTTGTTCAGACTGAGTGAGGAGGGGGCCTCCAGCTGGGTCCTCAAGGGACCTGAGGAAGGGAGGGAATCTTGTCACAGCCTCAATCAGTAGACACCTGATGAGTCTACCAACAGCTACCCCCTCACATGTCTCTTGCCATAGACTTGCCCAAACCCACCAGCCGTGTGGGTATCAGAGTCTAATAGAACACACTGCCTGGCCGCCAGCCACATGAGATGCCAGTCATTTGGATTCATGAATTGGCAGCCTGAGACCGGAAGGCGAGAGAAGTGCTGAGGGTGAGGCCACCCAGGAGCTGGAGCGCATCAGCTGCCAGCCAGGCCCAGAGAGAGGGCCCCTGAGCTTCCTTAGATCACCAAGTCATCACCAGGGCCCATGGCTCACAGTACCCTCAGGCTACGCTGTGCGTGTTGACCTGTCCAGTATTTTCCTCCCTGCTGTCCCCTTGGCCAGGGCCTTGTGAGCAGCCTGACTTCCAGGCTGCATCAGGAGGAGTCTAGGGGCCTCAGATCAGGAGCTCAGGACCTCCACCTCCAGCCTGTGGGGGCCACGATGCCCACCCTAACCTATGTCCAGGTCAGTGGCCGGACTTTTGCCCCGCCTAATGCCCAGGGCAGGTAGGAGCTGCGAATGGGCACATCCCATCTCCAGGTACAGAGCCCAACTCTGGTACCCTCACCCACTCTTCTTTATTTCAGCTCCTTTTCTCTGCTCCCAACACACACCTCCAGCACACTTGCTTGATGACTCATTTTAGACACTTCTCTCTAGCCTTGGCCCTTTCTCCCAGGGACACACCTTCTGGCACTTGTACCTAGGCTCCAAAGCTGTGCATAAAAGGCACTCTCTTCCAGTCTGCCTGCAGGACTGAATGGCTGGGCCTGTTTTCTATCTGCCTCCCCATTGGGAAAGAGGGAGTGGCCTTCTTTCCAAACAAACAGTCCCTTGGCCCTCTCCTGGTTGACCCAGCGGTAGCACCACCTATTTTTTGCATCAGGACAGTGAAGTCCATTCATTGCCTTGGCTGGGAGTCCCGTCAGCACCATCAACACCATCCTAGCTGACATCTGATAAAAGTACCAGAGGGTTTGCTCCTGACTGCCCTGCTCCTCGGTCCAAACAGGAATGTCTTTGAAGGTACTGAGCTCCCCATTCACTGAGGGCATCAGGCTGTCATCTTAAGTGTGGTGGAGGCAGCAGAGATCAGAAAGGTGCCTGACTCCTCAAGGAGGGGGGGAGGGGCCCACCTGGCACTGAAGTGCCAATGAGGTTGGTGCTGAGATACACACAATCCACAGGTGTGTGTGCTGAAGCGTCGTTTATAGAGCTTTCCGATGCCCCGTGTGGAAATGCTCCTTATTTCCATCACAGATCACATCCACATCAGATAAAACCAGCTTGCTAAATTGGGTTCCCTGCAAGTCCTGATATGTGCCCTGGCGTATAAATTCAATCGCTTAAAGGCGAATCAATGAGCCAAATGAAGTCTCCAGGCTCAGGAATTAGACTCACTGTCTCTGCCTCAATTTGTCAGATTCCAAGTCAACTAACATTTATTGAGCAACTATATTTGCCAGGCAATGAGCCCAGAGCTTCCACATATGCTCTTTTATGAGCAGTTGTAAAAGCTCTGCAAGGGAGTCATATTACGGCCGTGGTAAAGACGAGGAGGATAAGCGATGGCCTCAAGGTCAGTAGCAGAGCTGTGGTCGGAGCCAGGAGGTTTTCTACGGTTTTGTGGCTGCCAAAGCTTGGTTTAAGGGATGGAGTGTGCACTTCTCATTAGGGTCCACGGCTTCTGCTGATGCAAAAGCTCCGGAGAGAAGAGCGCCTAGTGCAGTTCGGCTCCTAAGGCCAACCCGTCCACACTCACAGGGGAAATTTAGTGTCCAGATGTCAGACTGCGCCCTAGCGGTGACCATCAGGAGGGACCTGGATCCTCGGGATGAGCACAACTTTGGAGACAAAGCAGGACACTAAACTGCAGCTACTCCTGGTGATCAAACTTAGATTAAACATATCCCCAAAAAAGGTTGGGCTTTAAATTTTTTTAAATGCAGAAAAATTACAATGTAGAATTTTATTTTATGATGTCACATGGCAATTATTTTTCTTTTTTTTGTTGCAGTAACCTTGGTTTATAACATTGTATAAATTTCAGGCATACATCGTTATACTTCTATTTCTGCATTGATTACATCATGTTCACCACCCAAATACTAATTACAACCCATCACCACACACATGTGCCTCATCATCCATTTCACCCTCCTCCTTCCCCTCCTCCCCTCTGGTAACCACCAATCCAATCTCTGTCTCTATGTGTTTATTTATCATTGTTTTTATCTTCTACTCATGAGTGAGATCAGGCAATTATTTTTCTTAATATAAATTTGTCAACTTGAGGATCTCTATTCAAAACATAGTGACAATAACAGTGATAGAAAACATTCAGTGAGTACTAACTGTGGGCGATGTACTCAGCAATTTTCACTTATGTCCTTAATAGACAACTTTCGAGATGGAAACATTAGCCCCAATACAGAGATGGGGAAACTGAGGCTCCTGCCTTCTTCCTGATGGAGGCTGCCCAAGTCTGTGGCTTCATGAGGGCTGCAGGAAGGGGCTCTCCCAGTTTACACCCAGGGGAGTGCATCCTGTATCCTGGACCAGCCAACCTGGAACAGTCAGGAATGTCTCGGGGAAGAATGCCCTGCCAGGTGCAACTTCATCCCAGCCTGACATGAATCCACAAATGGCACCTGGGACCTGCACTTTCCAGGACCTTCAGAATGGGGTACATCAAGGCCCAAGTCCCTCACAACATCGAAATATCACTCTGAGGTATCCTGAGGTAAAAGCTAATATTTATTAAAGAAAAGCTGATATAATCTCTAGTAAAGGTATCACAATGGGTTTATTGATTTTTTGAAAGAAAAGTTACATTTTAAAAGAAAAATACCAATTTCACAAGCAACCTCCAGCCAGATTCCAGGCCCTTGGGATAGCTCACAGCAATTCTGATTAAAAATAAATAAATAAGTAAAAGATCTTGAAAAAGAGGCTTTTCATACAGACATATAAGAAAGTAAATAAAATCGATGGAAAATACTAACAGAGAGCCATTCATTTTGTTAAGTGTTATAAAAATGCCAAAAAGAGTATCCTTATTCCCGGGTTCTAGGACTTAAGATGTTTCCTTTTCTGAAAATTGACATCTATAAGGAGGAAAATACAAATAAAGAGAAAAATGATCAACACCGTTTTTTTTTGAAGGCCCTTAACAGTCATGGAATGGTGAAGATGTAATCTCATTAACTGTGCAACAAGGGTCTAATTTTCATACCATCTCTGGTGCTGGGGCACAAGAGTTGTGACCTCTTTGTGGAGAACCTTCTGGAAGAAATTGTATCCTCACTGAGACTCAAGGTTGTGGCCTGTGACTAAGATTTTCAATTAGTCAAATGCTTGGGCTCTGTGTACCAGTCGGGGTCCTGGCAGAAAATAGATGACACTTTCAGCTTGGGTAAGTGAGAAGAGTTGATAAAGGAATCAGCAGGGTGTAGGGACACCACAAAGGAGGGTGCAGGTCCCTGAGGCCTGAAGGAATGAAGGGAGGGGACACAAGTAGGAATCTGGAGGCAGGAAGAGCTGTGGCTTTCTTTCATGGTGCCAGCCAGTTTGTGATGACCCACAAGGAGAGAGGCAGGGAAAAATAGTACCCGCCCTCACTCTGCTCCTGCCCTGAGATCTCCTGCTGGCATTCTCCGTTGGCCAAATCCAACTGGAATCCAGAAGACAAAAACCCTTGTGGTCCATACAGGTCGCCCTCCCAGGCACAGAGCTGGGAATCTTGAGACAGAATGTCTTCATTTTCTGGGGATTTGATTTATACAAGAGTTTAAGGAGTGAGCTGTTAACTAGACCTAGAAATACGTATCTCCAAATGGATGTGTAGTTTTTATTTAAATAGGAAGTTATTTAAAGTTTAGCTATTTTTGACTAAATTTGGAGAGAGTACTTTAGATCTCGTGTGGTACCACACAGACTGTCCTCAAACCCAGCCCTGGATGGAAGTTCCCCAAGTTCCTGAAGAAAATGGTGAATTGAACGTATGAGTTCAAGTCCAGTAGAAGTGTTAGAAGCTAAAGGGCACTTCCACCATTGAGAGCAAGATGAGCATTCCTGTAGCAGTCAGAGGGGTTGAGCAGGGGAGCCTGATGACAGGGTCAAGGTCATGACGGGTCCAGTATCAGTTAAACCCAAAGGCTGCAGTGGAAAAAACTCCATGGCCAATGAGGAGAATGTATGGGCCACTAGGGACTCTCTGGGGGACAGGAGGGACAGGGGAGTTTAGGGAACCAGACAATCTATGGGTGGGGGTTCAGGGCCAGGCTCACACTCCCCCCAACACACACACATGCACAAGCACACACAAGCGTGCACAAGCACTGTTGGTTTGATCTTGCACGGAACAATCACACTGGAGCATGAGGATTCTGCAAGTGATTTTACCATGTCTTGCCATTGCTGACTTCAGGGAAATCTGATGGCAATCGCAGAGGTTTTCAAGGTTGGTCACCATTTCACAGCCCTCCCCTCTCGCTCCTCAAATCCATCCAATCGCAGCTGACCCTGACCTCCACCAGTGACTTCCAAAATAAACTGACCATCGTGTTGAACCATCTCAAAAAGAACCAAACACACATACCGTGCACCAGATGCTTTCACACTATTACATCAAACTATGCTCTAAGGTGGGTCATGATTCCCATGTTTAAGATGAGAAAACTGAGGCTCAGAGTAACCAAGCAAGCCTGACTCTAATTGCAACTCTCTCTTTATTATTCCACAGCTCCCACTAAAATCAGAAAAGGAAGACTGCCTCCAGTTCCTCTGGGCTTTGTCATTCTGAGCTCCCAGCCAAATTATGCACAGTGGAGAGGCGTCACGCCGTTCTCAATGCGCTGAATGGCAGAGCAGACCTTTTGCACCCTCATCTTTACACATCTTTCACGGACCACCTCAATCAGATGTGAACTGGTATTTCTAAGAGACAAGTGAAGATGGGGAAGCTTCTGCATCTGTCTTTTGAGGAGGAAAGCGGCAGCTCTCTCTGACAGCACGATGTTCCATTGTTCCTTTCAACTCAGAGATGGAGCTGACAGGTCCCCAGAAGCTGTGCCTCCTCCATTCTTCCACCCCCCCCCCCCCCGAGAATGCTCCTGGAAAGAAAGAAGCCAATTCCAATGGGTGTGACCTAAGAAGTCTTGACGGGCAGGCTTAACGAAGAGCAGATGGATGGGGCTGGGTTCCCCCAGAACCAGGGTCTGAGACAAGGATCTTAGAGCAGGTAGTTTATATGGGAGGTGATTCCAGGTGAAAGAGTAGGGAGTAACAGAGAGAAGGGAAGGAAGCTGACACAGTTTCTGATGTGGGTAACTGGGACTCAGCCCCGCGGGGCAGCTCTGGGACTCTGTGTAGAACATGCCTCCGAGTTGTTGCATCTGAGGGCGAAGAAGCTGGGTATTTATCTACTAATCCTTTCCAGTGGCTGGTTGGGGGCTGTTGCCAGGGATGTTAACCCCTCAGCAGTCCTGCCCTCTGGCCAAGCATGCTCGACTAGAGATTGCCTTCAGGTAGAGGGAGCAGGTGCTGGCAGTAGAAAACCATCACCAGAAAAGCAAACAGTGACTGCAGGGGGTAGGCGTGGGGCATCAACATGTGTCTGTGACCCCGAGGTGGTTCCACCCAGCATCATTAGTTCCAGGTCTGGGGAAATGAAGAGAGAGAGAAGAAAGGAGGGAGAGAGAGGTGTACTATGAGGAACACGGTAGGACTCTCTGTCCATCTGTAGTCACTTTGGGCAGGAAATTATTTCCTACACCATCTCTGTACCTGCTTCCTCATCTGTTAAATGAGGATAATAACATTCCCTATCCCATGAGGTTGGTGTGGGGTTCCATGAGTTAATACGTGTGAAGCACTTAGAGCAGTGTCTGGCACATGGTAAGCGCTCAGTAAATGATTCAGCTCTGCCTGGTCTGGAGGGTTGAGAATATATTGGAAGTCCCATCTCCATCCTTGATATAGAGATTGGAATCACTCTTAACACATTAATCCTGGGGCACAAGAATCCTGGGAGACTCTGGCCTCACTAAGTTGGACAGACCTCAAGCCTTTGGATGGGCCTCACCTCCTAGTCACTTCCCTTCCCATGACTACCATTCCTGCTGAGCAGTCTCTAGGACCAGCTTCTGCCTCGATGTCCTGTCCAGGGTTCACACTCCTGGAGGCTGGACATTGCCCTGCACCCCTGCTCCCTGACCCGACTGGCAGGACCCTGAGCTCTTCTAGCCCCTCCACTGGGGGGATGAGTGACACCAAATCTACTCTCAGGCTGTGCTGGGGTCCTGCTCCAAGGAGCTGGCACCCATCTACCTTCTAGTATCACCTAGTACTGGCTATGTCATTGGTTCATATACCCCACCACAGTCCCTCTTGCATGAGACCCAATAGATATGGAACAATAGATAGATTGAATTTAGTGACAGGATAGTTAACAAAGATCCACAAAAACTTCTACACTTGAGCCCCAAACCAAGAGCACACAAGCAGATGAGAGAGAGACAAGCAATTTCCCACAGCTTGGTAGGGACAGGGCTGGGGGGGCTGGTCAGCCCAGGTGAGGAAATTGGCTGACCCAGCCCTGTGCTGATCCTGTGTAACCAGGCTCTGCTCACCCTGCAGAGCCAGGGGCAGTAGGAGCAGCCTGGAAGGCTGAGACTGTCCAGACCTCTCTGGACACCAGCACTGGGCCTAGAGAAGCTGCCCTCTCAGCTACCCTTTGCAGGGATGAGACCCCAAGGGGTCAAGGTCTTGAGGCACTGGTGGCAGCACCAGGGTGCATCTTCCTGTGTCACCCCCCCCAAAGGGGCTGGGAGAGGGAGGCCCAGCATGAGCATCCGAGCACCATCACCCTCATCCTCTGATCCCATGACTGAAGCCCCCGGTGACACAGAGGACACCTGGGCTCTGTCTGTTTCTGATGTCCCAGGTCCTATAAGCCCTTTAGGAATGGATGTTTCTTCCAGCCTCCCGTGAGTTACACCTGACAAGGCCCAGTTCTATTCCTGGTGTAGGGCCTCCTCTGCTTTGTCTCCTGCGTTGCCACAGCCCTGAGCCTGCTTGAGTTGTACCTCTCTGGGGTTGGTCTTCACCTTAGGGCTTGGTGGCCACCAGTAGTGGTTCTTCCCAGGACAGGGGTGGCAGGGGGGCAGGGAGGTAAGCCTGGGGCACCACCAGTGAATTCTGCTTCCATCTAAGTGACCCTTTCCTACTCAGATTTTAAAATACTTGTTTGCTGATGCTATAGTCTTCTTTGAAAACACATTCACATTTGCTGGGACATGATAATGGGCTGAAATTAGCTGTGAATTTGACTGTTGGGGAAATGTAAAGCGTGATGGATTCTCTTAGGGGCACGTGGCCAACCGGAGGCAGTGCCCAGACCCACTGCCTTTTGCATCTTTATTAAGGATTTGGTTGAAGGAACACGAACAGTGTGCTTCGTCATCTTTTTTTTAACTTTTAAAAAATTTCACAAATAATACATGTTTATTATAGAAAAAGCAGATAGGACAAAGGAAAATTGAGAAAAATGACTCTTCATCCCACTGGTCTGAAATAACCACTCTTTAACATTTTTGTGCAAGTTTTCCATACCTAAATGCACCTATGTAAATAAATGTCTAGCTGAAATTCTGGACCCAAGGGTTTATTTTTAAAGCTTGATGGTTAAAGCTTTGCTATAACCACTGCTGTCCTGAATGTGATAGAGATTAGCATTGACCTTAGGAGTAGACTGTTTATTTTGGGAAAACCCTTTGAATGGGCTTTTTGTTACAAAACGTTAAGCAAATACCTCCCTCCTGCAGCTCTGGGGGAATGAGCTGATATTGAACTACAGTACTTGATGCCGTTGTCCACTTGGAGGCCATTGCAAGAGGCCTGCCCAGTTCACTGGAGGAGAAATGAGCATTTGTGCCATCAGCCGCTGCTAGGAGAGATGATCCAGGAGAGCAAACCAGGTCTGGGTGGGGGAGCCTCAGAGAAGAATGGGAACACCTGCCTTCCTCTCGCCGGGTCCTGTGGCAATAGGGCTGGACCTCAGAGGCCCAGACGTCTCAGAAAACTTCTGGTGGTGAGGGAGTTGGCCTCTAGCTCAGTAGAGGTGGCACCAAGGCCGTGAGAGTCCCCAGGGGAGTTCCAAAGGTGGTCCTGGGCCTGGAGACTCCAAAAGCAGTCATTTCTGGTAAGACTTGTCAGTTTCGCTCTGGGTGGTACTTTCCTGTGGTTATCCTCAAAGCTAGTGGGAAGGCAGAGGACTAGCCCCGGTTGAGCTGTGAACAGCTAAGGGAAGAGCCTCTTCTGTGCTCAAGTTAGAATGGTAAAGAGGAGGGGCTGGCCTGGTGGCATAGTTGTTAAGTTCGTGCCCTCCACTTTGGTGGTCCAGAGTTCACGGGTTTGGATCCCAGGTACGGACCTACACACTGCTCATCAAGCCATGATGTGGCGGCATCCCACGTACAAAAATAGAGGAAGATGGGAACAGATGTTAGCTCAGGGCCAATCTTCCTCAAGCAAAAGGAGGAAGATTGGCAACAGATGTTAGCTCAGGGCTGATCTTCCTCGCCAAAAAACAAAAAACAGACCAAACAAACAAAAAGAATGGTAAAGCGGAGAGCAGTGGCAGCCCTCTCAAGGCCAGCCTGGAGGTGCCAGCTCCAGTGGGCAGAAGGTCACCAGTCCCGGATCAGCACGGGATGCTGGGCCTGTATCTTGGCGCTTGCTGGAAAGTAGAAGCAGGACAATGTGAGCAGACAGTACCCCAGGAGACTCTCCAAAATGACCATATCACCCTCTGAGGGAGGCTCTGTTCCTGCAGTCGAGCAGCAGCAAGATTTACAGCCTTGGTGATTTATGCTATTAGTTGAAATATGTTCTCACAGGGTGGTGAAGTCTGAGACGTTCTGGTTACAAATAGACATTTGACGCAAGTAGAAATGTACTCTATCTACTGCTTTGAAATCTGCTTCCCCATCACCACCTCAACAATATATTGTGTGTATCTTTCCATATCAGTAGATACGGACATTGTCACTTTAACAGATGAATCATATTCCCCTTGATACATGTATAACCATAATTTATTTAAACATTCCCGTTTGTTGAAACAACTTGAAAGCATAGTGGTTTTGAGATTGGCAAGGCAGGGATGTGAAGAAAGGTGAGGATTGTCCCTTAAATGCAGTGATTCGGGGCTCCTGGGGCAGTGCCCACTTGGCCCACATACTCAGGTACCTGCTCTCGGCCAGGCCCTCCCTCACTCTGATCCTGGCCCTGCTGGTCTGGAGCTGGGTAGTATGCCACTCTTTGCTTGGCTGCTTCTTACAGGGTAGAGATCAGTACACAGGTCAGCTGCACCTGATAGCTCTGATTGCTTGGCAAACCATCTCAGTTCAGTCAGAGCCTCAATTTTAACTACATCATCTCTTCTGCTCATGGAATACCCCATAGTTTCTGCAAGGTGAGCTTCGGGCCCTCTCCTGTTCTTCTGGTGCTCTCTCTCTGTGTCTCTCCATGGCCCCCCTCCACATACACACACACCTTGTGTATATTCTCCTTTTTCAGTTTTAATCAGAAAAAGGTGGCATGACATAGTTTCTCTATCAACACCACGCATGTTGAATTCTTTCATTTGAAGATGGGGGGTTCACCACAGTGTTCATCTCCTCTACTTCCCCAGACCCCACTAAAATGATGGTAATGAGACTTTTTAAAGGACAAAGAGAATAGAGAAAGAAACAGCAACAAACAAGAGATTTCAACAATTTTTAGAAGAAGCAAAGCAGGTGGAGATGTAATTGTTTTATCAGGGAGGAGGAAGCATAACCTGAAAGTCCTTCCAGAGGTGGATACTGATGAGAGCGGAGACAAGAGAGCTGATTGCTCTGCTCCAGGCCCCCTTGGCAGTTCAGGACTTGGAGGCACCAGATACCCAGGAGGGCAAGCGTGAAGCTCAGGGATGCAAACAAGAGATTCAAGGCAATAAAGTGACCAAACTCCAGTGGATTGTGCAGATTGTCCACCCACATTTCAGTTCCACCCATCTCCCTCCTTCCTAAGAGAACCCTGCCTTTGTTAGAGTATCAGTCCTTCTTCCACATAGAATGTGCTTCAGGAGAAGACTCGATCCCCAGATCTAGCACATAAAACTTGATTGGTCTAAGCCAGTCAACACATCATAGTTCATATGAGTTCCAGGTGTGGGCTCATGACCCAAGTTGACCCAATCAGATAAAAGAAAAGAACTAGGAGAGAGACTTTTCTCTTGCTTTCTTCAGTTGAAAATGGACCTGGAAGCGTATAGCCCAGTGCTTCTCAAACTTTTGGTGAATATGAATTAGTTGAGGATCTTATTAAAATGCAGATCTTGGTCAGTAGGTCTGGGACAGGGCTTGGGATTCTGCATTTACAACAACTTTTGGGTGATACTAATGCTACTGGTCCAAGGACCACACTTTGAGTAGCAAAGGTATAGCTCAATTCCTAGTGGCACAATTTTATGGCTGTGAAGGGAACCAGCTCATTTGAACCAGATGGTGAGGAGAGCACAGCAAAGAGTCTGAAAATCCCTGAATCCTAGGTGGCATCACTGATCCACCGATCCACACCACACCTGGAGCTCCCCTTACCTTTGAACTTCCAGTGATATGGGATAATATTTTTGCTTAAGCCACTTAAAGTCAAGGCTCTGTCAATTAAAGCTGGAGGGAGGAAGGATTATTCTCTGGAGAAGGAAAATGGGAGAGGATCAGGATTCAGGGGAATCATGTATAGGGGAGCCTGGGAGCTAGAATTAATTAACAGTCTGTGCATGAATGAGGCACGAAGGAATTTTCAGGGTGGTAGAAATATAAAAATTCATCTAATAGACAATGAAGATTTTTACATTTTACTATGCATAAACCATAACTCAATAAAAGCTATTTTTTTAAGCTGCACATGGCCCCAAAGAGAAGACTTCACACATTTTCATTTGCAACTTTCCAAATGAAACAATCAGTTCTGTGTCTGATCACCCTAAGGTGAAACCTACCAGTTGATAATCCTCCTGCCCCAGCCCCACGCACAGAGATTTCAACCACCTATTTAGTAGCTATTTCATGAATGGACAACAAAGGTTTAAGAGACATTTGAGAAAAGTCTCCAACATAACACACAAAGAATAAAATAAAAAAAACAACACCAATATCAAAATAGGAAAAAAAAAGAGATAATGCAAGACTCAGAAGAAAACAAAAATAACATTGAATTAGTACACTCAGAGGCATAAGAGAAGATATTGCTTCCACTAAAGAAGAATAGGCTTTAGAAAAAAAGGAACAATTAAAGAACAAGGAAAGACTGTTAGAAATTAAGAATAGGAGAGAAAAAATATAACAATTCAATAAAAGGTTTGGAGGATAAAGATAAAGAATTCAATTAGAAAGCAGAATAAAAAGAGATGGAAAATATGGAAGAAAATGCAAGAGGCTTAGGTAACCAATCAAAAAATCCAATATCTGATTAATAGGAAAAATAGAAAGAGAGAACAAAGAAAAAAAGGAAAAAAAGGAAATTGTCAAAGAACTGAGTTAAGAATATTTTCTGGAACTAGACTGTGTCTCCTACTTCAGGGCTTATATAAATTTTCAGAACACCAGGGGTAAATAATAGATCCTAAAAGATTCCAAAGAGGAAAAAATGTTCACGTGCAAAAGACATAATCAGAATGGCATTTAACTTCCCAAGAACAGAACTGGAAGCTAGAAGACAATGAAGCAATGAATGCTATAACATTTTGAAATAAAATATTATTTTCAGCCTTGAATTTCATATTCAGGCAAACTAGAAATTGCATGGGAATAAAATAAAAATATTTTCAAACATAAAAGACTCATAAAAAATTACTTTTCATGCATCCTTCTTTAAAAAGCTACAGGAGGGCGTGCTTTAGCAAATTTAGGGAGTAATCCGAGAAATAGGAAAACAAAGGATCAAGGAACAGTGGATCCAACCCAAGATAGGGGCAAAGGTAGTTCCTGGAGGATAGCTGTGCAGGAGGCCTACAGATTAACCAGTATAACAGGAAGTGAAAGGAAAGAATTCCTGACAATGGAGGTCTCCAGGAATAAAATAGAGGGAAATGATAAAACGTGTGATATAATGGAATTTTTGTAAAAACTAGCGACAGCTGGATGATAGATCTGATTGACTTTTTTAAAAACTTTAACAATAAATATGAATTAAAATATGTAAATGAAATAATGAGGCAATTATTAATTCTAAGAAAAAGCAAAAACTGTTCAAGAAGGGAAATATACTGACGGTAAACTCTGACCACTTATTTAAGTAAAAATTATGACAGGACTAAATGGGATGATGGGGTTCAAGGGGAGGGGAGGAGAGCTGTTATAAGAAAGCTATATTCTCCCACCCCACAAATCAAGACATAGAAGTATAGGCATAAATGTAGAGCTATAGAATTAAAAGTAATACCAAAAGAAATACCTAAAAGAGTTTAAACTGATCTCCTCTGGGGAGATTGTGGGATAGGTCAGGGACTGATCTTATTCATTACAAGCCTTTTGTTCTTATTTGATTTCTTTTTTAACAATATACACATACTGCATTGTTTAAAAAATTTTTAGAAGTCAAGATAAGAATTTTTTTTTTTTTTTTTTGGTGAGGAATATTGGCCCTGGGCTAACATCTGTGCCAATCTTCCTCCATTTTGTATGTGGGACGCTGCCACAGCATGGCTTGATGAGCAGTGTGTAGGTCCACGCCTGGGATCTGAACCCACAAACCCTGGGCTACTGAAGCAGAGTGTGTGAACTTAACCACTATACCACTGGGCCAGCCTCAAGAAATATTTTTTAAGTTGATAAATGAGTGAACGAATGAATGAGAAGGTCACCAGGCCACCTGTCAGAGATCCGGGTTCTGTTTTGTCCTCCCTCTAATCACTGAGTCGCTGTCAGCAAGGCACTGAATCTTCCTGGGGTTCAGTGCAAGGCAGAAGCTCTCAGTCCATGCTAAGCTTCCATCTGTGTCTCAGTGACCTGAAGGCCCCCCAGAGTCAGACAGGCCTGGGCTCCAGACCTGGTCCTGTCACTGGGCCACCTTGAACAAATGACCTCTCTTGCCTGTCTCCCAGCATCTGTTTCTGTAAAATGGAGGTAATGACCCCACCTTCAAAGAGGGCATCAAAGGGTCATGTGTGGGGCTATGCCCACCATAGGGCCTTCTAGATGCTCAGTAGATATCAATGACTTGAACCATGTGGCTAGACAGAAATCAGATCAAAACAGGCAAGAGAGGGTCAGGTTTCCAAAAGCTGGGATGTCAGGCAAGACGGAAGTCAGGTGTTTGCAGGTTATGGCTCCTGTAACTGCTCCTCCTCCTTCCCTTCTGGGGGCTTCTCTCATGACAATGACCATGCCCAAGGACCCTCCACCAAGTGGCCAGAGGCAGGGGAGGGGCCTGATGGCATGACGTTCCCGTGGGCTGAACATCCTTAAGCCCATTGCAGCTGCCGTGTGTGCCCCAGAACTGCCCAAACTCAGAGGAAATGTTCCCCCTCTTCCTTCATTTTCATAATCAGCATTTACTTAACATGGGCAGAAGGACTTTTCTTTCTGAAATCTCAGTCTCTGATTTCCGTGCCCCCAGTGGCCTCTGGAATCCCATTCTGCACAGACAAGAGCGCTCTTTTCAAGTTGTCAGTAGGGGAAAGATGACAAGTCTTTAATGAAGTCAAGTCATCATTTTTTCATGGTGCATGAGGTTGCGGGCCACTGGTTCTGCTGGGGAGGGGACATGGAGATGGCTTCTTTCACCTCGGTCTCCTCCCTGACCCCCCCTGCGTCCTGTCCCCAGCCCTCTGGAGCTGTTTCAGATAAACAAGGCCAATGCTGCAGGGTTCCCTGAGGCCACTGGCTGGACCGTTAAAGAGGGCACCGAGGTCTGATGCCATTAATCACCCAGACGTGCACTTGCAGATTCTTGGCTCTTGGCTGGGAGCTCCCTCTCCTCCCTGCCCCCAAGAGAATGAGTCTGTCGATTTTCTCCTGTGATTCCACCAGCAGCTAATATTAACAGGGCTTAAGCCATCAAGACTCCCAGAAGTCAGATTTTTGCTGGTTTTCCTACAAATGAGCCACCAAATTTAGCCAGAAATGCTTTCTATTTAAATAAAGACTAGGCATCCATTTGGAAAAATATATTTCAAGGTCTAGTTAATATCCGATCTCCTGAACTCCTCCCACAGTTCTGTATAATTCAAAAGCCCCAGTGAAAGGAGATACTCATCTGATGATAGGAATTCACATCTCTGAAAGGGAGAAGAAAAGACTCCTTTCAGTCAGAGGATTGCTTTGGATACAGCTGTGAACATCTTTGGAAAATCTGCCACTTGTGTGGCATGTGGTGGAGGCAGGGAGAGAAAATGCAAAGGATTAGGCTATGACCCTAATTTTCCTAAGGGAACCAATGATCTCCTAGTTGATGGTCTAGGCCAGTGGTTCTTAAACTTCAGCTTGTATCAGCATCATCTGGAGGGCTTGTGAAATCACAGATCGCTGGGCCCCAAGAGTTTCTGATTCAGTAGGTGTGGGGATGGGGCATTTGTAGCAAATTCCCAAGTGATGCTGATGCTGCTGGTCTGGGGACCGCACTTGGAGAAGCAGTGTGCTGGACCTTCCTGAACGGTCACACCCAGGAGTTCATTCTGAGGGGACTCAGCTGCCAGACTGCCACCTCTCTACCCTTCCCCCTGCCCACTCAATGGCAGCAGCCTCCTCCAAGCTGGTGCTGAGCACAGCAGGGAACCCACTAGGAACCTCAGCTCCAGCCCCTCCCTTGTAGGTTGATCTTGCTGCTGAACTTGGCCCAGCGTTGGGGGCTTCTGGTAGCCTGGGATGAGCCCCGGGCCTCTGCCTGCCCAGTGAGTCACAGTTTTCCCAGCTCCTGCAGAGTGGATTCGGCCCAAGCAGCTGGGTTCAACCTTGGTTTCCCGGCCCAGCACCTCAGCGCTCTTGCCGCTGGAGCCCTGTATCCAGTCCTGTAACACTTGACTGGGGCCCTGACACCTCGCCCAGCCCTTGCCCACTCCTCCCCTTACAAAGGTCTTAGACCTGGTGTCTTGCCTTCTTGACCCCTCAGGCAGGGGCTGAGCAATGCCCCCTGGATGAGAAGCACTGTGCCTGTCTGCTTGAAGGGCTGCAGTCACACACACGCCCACCCCATCCCACGGTGGGCTTTCCTGGGGAACAACACCTTAAACACTGACTCAGTCATAGCTGAGATGCCCACTGAGATTTTGATGCTTGGCACACTTTTGAGGGGTAGCAAACTCCAGATCATCACCCCTACCCCCTGCCTTACTCTGCCTGGCACCCCAACTCCCTCTGCTTCCACATGACTGAGCTCCCACCACGTCTACCCCAGAACCTTACTCCCACCCGCCCCTAGAATATCTTGATTATGACACCTGTACCTGCTCCTCCTCCTTCCCTTCTAGAGGCTTCTCTCATGACAGTGGTGACCAAGCCCAAGGACCCCCCACCAAGTAGCCTCAGTCGTGACTCTGTGATTTCTTAGCCCAGCCTTGCAGAGGCTGCTCGATTTCCTTGCACCTTTGCCGAGGCTGATATTGAGTTGCAGCTGCAGATCATATAGACTTGTGGAGAAGAACATGAGCTCAAGAGATAGACCTCGAATTTGATTTCCTCCTCTGCTTCTTGCTAGCTCTGTGACCTTGAGCAAGCCCCTTGGCCCCTCTGAGCCACAGTTTCCTCATCTGTAAATAGAGATCATAATCGTACCTACTTCATGGGATGGATGAGGATTATATGAGCTAAGATATATAAGGTGCTGCTTTTGTTTCCTATTGCTGCTGCAACTAATTACCCTGAGCTTAGTGTCTTAAAACAACAGAAATTTACCCTTTTATCCTTCTGGAGGCCAGAAGCCTGAAACAAGTCTTACAGGGATAAAATCAAGGGGTCAGTAGAGTTGATTCCTTCTGGAGGCTACAGAGGGGAATCCATTCCTTACCTCTTGCAGCTTCTGGTGGTGGCTGGCATTCCTTGGCTTGTGGCCACATCACTCCAGTCTCTGCCTCCACCGTCACATTTCCTTCTTTTCTGTGCCAAATCTCTGTCTGTACTTGTGATTACATTTAGGGCTCACCCAGACAGTCCAGGATAATCTCCCCATTTCAAGATCCTTAACATAGTCACATCTGCAAAATCCCTTTGGCCATAGAAGGTGACATTCACAGGCTCCAGGGATTAGGACCTGGATATTTGGGGGAGCAGTTATTCAGCCTACCGCAGGTACCAAACACTCTACCTGGCACATAGAAGCTCCATAAATTACTGCTACTGTTCTTATTCCTGTTATTATTATGATTACAATGTTTGTTTGTCCCCTAATTCTGCCCAAACGTTATTCCTATATTGCCACCCAGTCAGCACAGTGTTGGGTTTCTACAGGTCCAAAGAGCACAGTTATGTGAGGCTTGAATGAGTAACGCTCAGAACGTTTAGCCATTTATACCATCTATGAAATTCTTCCTTCCCAGTATGCACTCCCCGCAGGAGGTAGGAATTCTCAGTGGGCCTCAATAAAATCCCCTGCAGGTGAACTTTTAACTAACAACTTATCAGAGCTGGATGGTGTTCTAATGAGTCCTCAGAGCTCTCCGCAGGCATCCCTGAGCACGGCTTCCTCTGGCCATTACATCTGAGATTCCTTTCAAGGATGTGGCTGAGCTCTGCTTTCCTCCCAGCTGGCAAGAGCTGAGCGAGACACCCCTGAGGTTCTTACCCCAGGGGACAGCTATGAATGGAAGGTCACTGTCCTCACATCTGTCCACATCTGCCACAGACCATGTCCACAAGCTGCATCTTATTGGATCAAACTTTACCTGAGCCTCTCTTAGAGCCCCTACAGCTTGTTGTTTCTTTGGACACTGGACTCTGATGCAAGTGAATTCCAAGTGCAGAGAGTGCACAGAGGCACAGCACAGGTGGGTCAGGCCCAGGCCGAGAAGTGGCCAATTCTGAACCAGGTTCAGTTCATGATTCTGGAAATAGGGTCATGGAGCCACCAAGGCTAACAAGAGAAAATCATCAGAGGGAGAGAGAGAGACCAAGAGGTGCACCAGTCAAGGCCAGGAGCCAGAGTCAGCCCCTGGAGAAAGAGCCAAGACAGAAAGAGCCTGGGATGAGCCGTGGGAGGAGGGGCTGCAGTCATCTGACTAATTCTGGACCTTTCTTACTAAGCCTCTTCTGAAGGGTCAGTTCTTGCCCCTAAGGGTTTAAAGACCATGAATGCTTCACACTCAGCACCCCAAGCATTCAGTTTCAAAATGCCTGGGACTCTTCTCATTGGGAAGTCTATGCCCAGGTGGTTCCCTGAGGCTGAAGGTGACCAGTGCCAACTGTGTCATGATAAACACCCCCTTAGTGGCTCCACCATTAATGCCCCCAACAGCACATTCTTGGGGGGCTCTCTCCTGAACTAACAGCCTCTTATATTCCATGGGGTCTTGTCTTGGCTCAGGCTGCTATAACAAATACCATAGACTGGGTGTCTTAAACAATAAATATTTATTTCTTACAGTTCTTGAGGCTGGAAGCCCAAGACCAAGGTTCTGTGATGGTTGGGTTCTGGTGAGCACCCTCCTCCTGGTTTGTAGACTGCTGACTTCTCATTGTATCCTCACATGGTGAAAGAGATCATCTTTCTAACATCTCTTCTTATAAGGGCACTAATCCCATCCATGAGGGCTCCATCCTTGTGACTTAATTACCTCCCAAAGGCCCCATTTCCAAATACGATCACATTGAGAATCAGGACTTCAACATATAGACATTCAGTCCATAGTAGGTCTCTTCTTGGTGTGGAGCCTCTTTTAGCCACTAGATGTTCTCAAAGCTAACACAGGGCCCCCAGGAGGCTTACCAGCTCTCAGCACCTGAGACTCAGGACCACACAAACTCGAGCCCTGGGCACCCAGCTCAGGCCCAGAGCATCATCTTGGCTGAGCTCTCCACCGAGGACTCTGAAGGGAACTTCGAGCTGTGATAGGGCAATTTCAACTGGGTCTGCCTCGCTGCCCACTCTTTGTTTTGTCCCTTAGCCCTGTTTACACTTCCTAGGGTGGGCTCTCCATATCTCTTTTACTTTCCTGAAGTCTTACCACCTCCATTCCCCGCTAGCCTACCTCCCCAACCCTGCAGCCATCTCCAACAGATTCTCTCACTTCCATCTTCAAGGAAACATCAAGGCCACTAGATGGAAACTCCTCACCTCTGCTCTCATCTTCACACCATGCTCTCTTTTTGAAAGAAAAAGGCAGTGAGTGGAGCATGGGTCAAGTTTTGGGCTCTAGAGTCAGTCCATCAGGGTCAAGGGGGGGTTCTGCCTCTTACTGTGTGACCTCAGGCGATTCACTTCATGTGCAAAATGGGGTAGCAGTAGTGTCTTCCACCTCGTGGAGCAGCTGAGGAGTAAATGAGGAGTTAGCGTATGTAAAACAGTGCTAGCACAGGGTTTTATTGAATAATGTAAGCAATAATTATTATTTTTATGTAGGAAGTACAACATGTAAACAAATATACAGTAGTGTTGGGAACATGAACTCTAAGTCTTGGCTGTGTCATTTTTTAGCTCTGGGACCTTGAGGAAGTCATTTAACCTCCTGGACCTTAGGATTTTTCATTTGGAAAATGAAGACACACAACAGTGCCTATCAGAGGCGTGCAAGGTCACACTCTGTGTGAAGTTCTCAGCATGGCCTCTGGGGCCTAGTGAGCCCCAAGGGGGCTTCTTCGTAGAGTGGTGGCCTTTCTCCTCGTCCCCTCTCCATGGTTGACCTCTAGCACATGTGCCCTGGGTCCCATCCTCCACTGATCACCCCCACCCTCACTCATGTATCTTCCACATCTTCCTCTCCTCTGGATCCTGCCTCTCTGTCTCCAGACAGGCCCATTTCCCCACACAGAGAAAACCCTCTTTCAATTTTTTTTTCAGCCCACCTTATTCCTCTCCTCTTTCCACTATGGAGCTTCTAGAAAGGGTGGTCTACACTTGACTGTAGGCTTCATCCACCAACAATGGGGTAATTTCAAGCTTTTGTTGTTTCCCACCAGATGTCTGGTATCTCTTAGAGACATCTCAGGATGCTGAAGTCCTCGAGCATTTGTGAGCTCTCTGTTGAGATATTTGCTCTCTGTCTGCTGCGTTTCCTTGGGTGGTCTAACAGCCCATATCTTCTGTATAAGCGGAGATAGCAATTTACCATTGGTAGTTAAGACTGCTCTGCTGGGTGCCTGGAATCAGCCCCCAGGTCAAGTGAACTCTCCAAGCCTCTCTTGGGAGCTGTCTAGAGCTGAACCAGCCCATTAAAGGAATCCTGGGCTGAGGGTGCCGCAGGGGTGAAACAGAAGTGGACTGACTCAAGAAGGCAGAAAATATGGCCAGAGACAGGCAAGCTCTGCAAAGGGATCTGACTTGAACCATGAACAAAATGGGGAGGCAAGCAGTAATCATAGTTTTTCCAGTAAATTCTGAGAGGAAAAAAAGCCCCCAAAACCTCTATGACCTGAAGCTTCAACAAAGATGATGAAAAGCAGATAAAAGAAAGCCCTTTTCAGTGTTTGGGCTGAGAGGGTGAGAGCAGGGAGAAAGATGTGTTTGTGTCTCTTGGAAGAAAACCTTGGAGAGGAAAGGAGCCCCATCCTGGGATAGCAGAGACGCCCACATCAGGTATCCACTGACCCAGGGGGCTCCATCTACACACTCCCACTTGTGACACCAACACCTTGGTGAGGTTACCCCCACAGCCTCTGCCAGTCAAGATGCCCTGTTGCTTGAGGCACCATGACGTGTTGGGGTCTGTGAATCCTGGAGCTCTGGGGAACGGAGCTTCATGTGTCCACAGTTGAGAGGTGCTTTGCTGTCCAGCCTGATCTCCCATCACAAGACCCAGGGGACTCTCTACCTTCAAGACTGCCTCGAGGACAGGGTATAATTGAGATCTCCCAACACACCCCCATGCAGCAGCGCTACGTGCAACCCTCCAGGGGGGCTTGTGCACCTGCCCCTGTTCACTCCACTTACACACACGCACACTCACCATTTGGTTTGGACCTGGGCCTGCTTCCCTTCATACTGGGAGCTCCAGACGTGTCTAATTCATCTTTGACTGCTTCATAGAGCTTGATGCATAGTAGGTTCTTAATAACTATGTCTGGAATAAATGAATGAATGAATAGATCTTTGGCCACAATCAGTGTGTGTAATATAATAGCTGATATTTGTAGAGTGCTTATTATGCACGAGATCTTCTGTGTAGCATTTTACATATATTGACTCATTTTCCTCTCACAAAAGCCCTAAGAGAAGGTACCATTATTATCCTCATTTTACAGATGAGAAAACTAATTCCCAGTGAGGTTCATTACCTTGCCTTAGGATATACAACCAGAAAATGGGCAGAGCCCGGATTTGAACTCTAGCTCTCTGACACCAGAAGCTGGGCCATTAAGTCACACATTAACTGCTTCTTAAAATATTTAAAGCAAGTTTCCTCACTGGGATTGCCAAAGGCACCTGTGAGCAGAATAGAATACATCGGATGTTGGGAAGATCGGATTCTTGTCTGAAATGGCTTATTGTGCAGGGAGGCCAGGGGGTTCTGGAGGAAGCTGCCATGAGGAGGAGAAGGAAGGGTTGGAAGAGACGGTTTACAGCCTCAGCATGACGGAGGGTCAGGGAGGATGTAGAGAGCTTGGCCCAGAGTGAGCAAAGAGAGGGAAGGAGACCCTCATATGACCCTCCCAGGCCCAGAAGGAGACTCATGAAAGAGACTAAAGATAAGAAGAGGAGATGTCCTGACCTGTGTAGGCTCCATACCCAGGGAGGCTGACGCCTCAGTGGGTCACTGAGGAAAGGGAAGAAGCTGGAGCACATGGGGCTCTATCTTGGGTGCCTAACTTGGCAGGCAAAGGGTGAGAGTCAGTCCCAATGCTCAAATCTGAAAGAGTATGGAAGACTTGAGCTGGAGGTGTTAACATACGATGAATCCGATGTGGCGCACAGAGGGAAGGGGCAGGAGCCTCGGGGCACTGTGATTCCAGAGGGTCCAGCCATCAGCTGGAATTACAGGGGGCAGGGTTCAGTCCGTGAAAGAAGGAGCTGGAAAGATCCAGGCAGGGTGGTAGGGTCCTAGAAAGGCAGATGGGGTTTTAAGGCAAATTCTAGTCCATGCAGGGGATTGGTGGGCAATTGAGAAACTGAGGCAGGTGTGCAATCATACAGAGAGGGCTTGGCTGGGGGAAGGAGGTACAGTGGCTAACAAGGAGCAGCAATTCAGGGTTCACGGTAACTTGGGACCAGTCACTCCACCCCCTCCAGATACTACACTGAGAGCAGCAGAGCTCACCCAAATCCCGCTGCTGGTGTGACTGGGCTCCTCTAGTGCAGCCTGGCTGAGTCGGGAGGCTTAACCTGCGTGTTGGAGGTCATTAGTGTCTGCAGCTGAGCAGACCTGGGGTCAGCAGTGACAGGCAGAGGGGCAAGGAGTATCTCATTTACTCACTCACCCACCCACCCATCCAACCATCCAACATTTACTGAAATCTAAGCGTCAGGCACTGTGCCGGGTACAGCAGAAATTAATATTTCTAAGATCTATTCAGTGCCTTCATGGAGCCCTGGAGCAGCAGACTCCTGACACTGAGTGAAATTGACAACGCACAGTAAGCTTGAGGACACATATCGATAGGTGATGGGGAGAGTTAGACAGTGGCCATGATGATGGCGTGTGTAACCAATAGGAGACAGTTTAGCATGCCATTTGTGTGGGTATTCAATATGAGTTGTATAAAGATTAGGCTGATGGCTGTTTTCTAAAATAAGCTACATATCAGGCTCGCTCACCTGCTCACCCTATGAATGAGTTCAGTGAAACAGCTCAATAAGCCATTTCTCTTTATACAGGGAGTATCAGATGATCTTTGCCCAGACTGAGCCATACAGCCATGACCGGGGCTGCAGCTTACCAGATGACAAAGTATCCCTTAGTCTGGAGAGAACTGAATGGTCCTCTGAGGGGGTGGAGTTGTGTCGGGGTGGAGGTGATATTTGCTAGTCCCAAGGCTGGGCTTGCCCCAGGCTCTGCCTAGCTTCCAAGGACCACGGGCTCTTGCCCATTGACCTCAGCGGAGAGCACTGAGGGGGAATTGAGGCCCACACTGCCTGCTCCCCCACCAGAAGCCCCTTCCAAAACCGTGACTACTCTCTGAGTCAGGTTCTCCCTCATTGTGGACCACAAAGGAACAGCTGACCAAATTTTGCGTGTATTTTTTTATTTATTAGCTATTGTCTCTTTCTCCCTCTTGAATTTAAGCTCCATGAGAGCAGCTGTCTGCTCTGCCTTGTTCATTGCTGTATCCTTAGGATTTAGAACAGTGTCGATAACATAGAAGATGTTTAGTATATTTTTGTTAAATATATTTGTTATGTATAAATGAATGAATGAATATTTTAAGACCATGATTGGCTTGGGTTCCAGTCCCAGCTCAATCACTTAGTAACTCTACGTTATGTTACCTTAGGTCAGTTACCTAACCTCAGTTTCCCTGTCCGTAAAATGGGAGAAGTAATAGTGCCTTCTTTACAGAGTAGTTGGGAGGATTTGGTAAGATAATGAATGGGAAGCACTCTGCCTGGTGTCTGGCTCATGGGAAGGGGTCAGTAAGGAAGAGCTTGACCATGATCATCACTGTAGTTGAAGTTACCTAAGTGCCTCCCTCCTGTGCCCCGGATCCTCAGGTGATAGGAGGGAAAAGACACCAAGCTGACTCAAGAGTGAGAGGAGAAACAGCCTAGAGCAGTGGTTCTCAAAGTGTGGTCCTGAGTCAGCAGCTTTAGCATCACCTGGGAACTTGTCAGAAATGAAAATTCCCAGGCCCACCCCAGACCTGCTGAATCAGAAACTCTGGAGGTGGGGCCCAGCAATCTGTACTTTAATGAGCCTTCCAAGCGATTCTGATGCAGACAAATTTGAGAATTCTGGGCCTAGAGCAAGGGGCAGATAGAGAAGTTCAGATTCCTGGTTGAAATGCCAATGGCTTCCTCTGATGCATAGAGAAAGGCAGAGAAGGAATCTGGGCAGCTCTAGGTCCAGTGCCAGCAAAGCTCCTCATTTTGCAGCCACCAGCCTGGCCTTACCCTCTCTGTCGCTGGCGGAGAAGTTTGGCCTCCATCCATAGTCAGGAAAGTGCCATTGGCTGCGGGAAGAACGGTGTTTGCCCAAGCACTGTCACTGGGGCCTGCTCTCTGCTCAGCATCCTGTGCACCTGCACTGTCAGGGGCTGGTGGGGCAGAGGTGAAACAGCAAGTAGAGCAAAATACCATGGGACCAAGTTTTCCTGAGCATTCATGTATGTTGGGGACCCCGGGGCAGGGGTAGGGAGACTTCTGTTTGAAGAGTGGTGACAAAGCCCTCACGGTCCATCAGACGAGTCACACGAGTCGGAATAGCAGCAGCCACCAGCGGTTGCAATTGTCTGCTTAGTAAACAGCCCCCAGCTGCTATTGGAATCACCAAAATGTCTGTGGGAGGGAAATTTGGAGCTGTACCTGGGAGCAAGTGATGTCAGAGAGAGGTCTGTGGCAGACACATTGGGACATGGGGACCACTAAGGATCCCCCTGGAGGTAAAATATGTGTGAGCCTTTGAGTGTTGGGTGGTGGGGCAGCTGCCTGTTGGAATCTCTGGAGAACTTTAAAAATGACCATTGCCCAGCCCCTAACCTGGTAGCTTCTGATTTGGTTTGTCTGGAGTGGGACACAGGCATCAGGACTCATTTGTAAATCTTCCTAGGTTATTCTAATGCCACCCAGGGTCAAGAGCTGCTCTTCTAAGCATGTGTCCTCCACTCAAAAGAGCGAATGTACCATCTCATCCATGTCCCCATGCTTGCTCTTTGGACATCTGTCCATGTCTCTGTTTTTTTTTTTTTTTATCAGTGGGAATATCTGGTGTCGGGACTGTGGAATCCTGATTTTGAAATCAACTGAGAAATAAGACCCAGGAGACAGAAGATGGAGATCATAATGTCAACTCTATTACTAACTAGGTCAAGTCAAGTGGAGAATGTGGTTTCAGATCTGTAGCCAAATGGGTTTGCAAATCCCTCGCCATTGAATTAGACAGACCTATCCATTCGGTACTGGTCACATCAGACAGCTCCCCAGAGGGGCAAAGCCAACACTGGGAGGTTATTTGGTACCAGAGAACTGGCCAGAATGTTGTTTCTCCTCTGCAGGTAGGCAAGACAGAAGACAGGGAAGGCCTAGGAGGGGCTGAGCTGAGCATGCTCAGTTCGTCTCGCAACTCACCAATCAGATAAGTCACTTTTCCTCTGGGGAGAGATGGGTGAGGGGATGGACAAAAGCAAGAAGAGTTCCTTCCATGCTTTTCCCTCCTAGATGGTGCAATAGAAATGTCTTCCCCTCCATGGAAACATGAGTTGTGGAGTATAAATGTTCCTCCCTAACATTTGGGCATTTATCTGAGCATTTTTGTCTTTCTCTCTGAATATCTAAGGGTGTGTGTCTTTCTGTAAATGTGTCTGTGAGCGTGGCTGTGTGTCTGGGAGTATATTTGTATTAATACAGATGTCTGTGTGCCTCTGTGCATCTGTCTGCTTCTTTGCAGGTCCATGTGGAAAGCTTGAGTCTGCTTCCTTCCTGCTGCCCACTCCCTCAAATCTCAGCTGCTCTACCTGCCTCCCTGTGGCTCCCTGTGTTTGCTGCCCACACATCCTAAGGGATCTCACTGATGTTCCCAGCAGTCATTGTTCTCAGAGAACATGCTGTCCCAAGTGGTGACGACTACCCTCTAATGGGCTGAGATGATTCGTCATCACAGTCAATACCATGACAATATGGCAATGAAAATGGTGTTTGCCCAGATGGAATTCCCTGGGTGGAGCTTATCTCAGGCATTGGGTTCATGAGTTCCTGGAGGGAATAAGGGAAGGCAAGGGGAGACCAGAGCTCCATCACTTGGTCCACAGAGTCTTATAAACCCCTGGTACAGACTCAGCCTTGCCTTGGTTCTCCCTTGTGCCTAGCTGCTAGCTTAGTCTGGGTGGGGGAGTTAGTCCTTTTCCCCTAGGTAAAGCCCGCTGAAGAGCTGGCCATGGCTCTCCCCAGTGCAGGGCCAGGCCCTCTGCAGCCATAGGGAGTTATTCTCCTCTCCAAGGTTTCTCATGGAAACCTGCCTTCTCTTTTTCAGTAGCTCCTGCTATGGACCCCCAGGAGCTAGATCTTCCAAAAAGTAGTGTTTTGACAGCATTGACTTTGGAGTCAGATAGAACAAGGATGGAGACCCTACTCTACTACATATTAATTGTAATAGACTCTGGGCAAGTCACTTCTCTCTGAACCTCATTCTTCTCTCCTGTGAAATGGAGGTATTAATAATAAAGATAATGAATATCTATTGAGGGTTTACTATGCACTTAGTACTGTTCTCAGAATTGTACATGTATTTATGAGTTATCTATTGCTGCCTAACAAATTACAGAACTGAGTGGCCTAAAACCACAAGCATTTATTTTCTCCCAGTCTCTGTGGGTCAGGAATATGGGCAGGACTTAGCTGGGTCCTCTGCTTTAGGGTCTCACCCAGGCCCCAATAAATGTGTCAAGTGTGGCTGCAGTCATCTCAAGGCTCAATTGGAGGAGGATCTGCTTCCAAGTTCACGCACATGGCTGTTAGCATTCAGTTCCTCATGGGCTATTGCGCTGAGGGCCTTGTTCCTAGCCGGCTATTGACCAGAGGCCACCCTCAGTTCCTTCCCAGATGAGCATCTCCATTGGGGAGCTCACACATGCAGTTGGCTTCCATCAGAACAAGTGAGAGAGTGAGAGAAGGTAAGCAAGATGAAAGTCACAGTCTCTTGTACCCTAATCTCGAAGTGACACCCTAACAATTTTGCTGTACTCTCTTATTAGAAGCAAGTCACTAGGTCCAGCCCACACTCAAGAGGAGGGGATTATACAAGAATGTGAATACCTGCAGGCAGGGATCATGGAGCCATCTCAGACGCTGCCCACCATGTGCATTAAGTCACTTTATCCTCACAGCAACACTATGTGGGGAGGTATCATTTATATCCTCCTTTATCACCATTTTTCAGATGAGGAAACTGGAACACAGAGACTTTCCCAAGATCATGTAACTGGTATATGAAAAAGCCTGGAAGCTAACTTCAGAGGCTATGCTCTTAACCACTAAACCTGAGGTTGTTGGAAGGATCAGATGAGACACTGTAAATAATGACACCATGGTCCTCATGAATATAAGCTCCTTTCCCCAGTGATGCAGATAAACTCACCTAAACACAGGTGGCTTTGTTCAGTCAGAAATGGGTGAAGACTGGGGTTAGGATTTGGGATGAAGTTAGGATGCTCCCCATCTGGACTTGGCAGCAAGAGAGAGCTGCTCCAAGCATGCTAGAAATGGTCTGATGGCCTATCTGTAGCAAGTAGCATGGAGAGCCTGTGCTTCTGACTCAGTGATGTCCTCTTCTATATAATATCAGTCCCATAAAATGACCCATTCTTCCTTTCTCCCCACCTCCTGCTGTCCCATGCAACAGAAATTGCTTCCCTTTCAGATGAGGTGGGAGGAGGGGAAATGGTTCCATCTTTCCTTCCACCCTTCACTCCCTCCTTCAAGTAGGTGGAGGAGAGATTGGAATGATTTGTAAGATGGCAAGAGGCTGACACACACTGGTCCATGGCTCTCTAATGTGTAAACATCCCCCTCAGGTGTGGCCTCTCTCCTGGCCACAATTCCCCAAGCATCTAGCTGAAAGTCAGCTATGAAGACCCAGTACTACCATCAGAGAGGCTCCAGAGTCCAAACGTTGAGGAAGGTCTCAAGAAAACCACTTCAGCCTCAGGTGCAAGCTGTATTCAAATTCAGCTTTGCCAGGTATAAGTCAATATCTTCACCCCCATCAAACTCCCATGTATAACTCTAAACTGGTTCAGAACTTTGAGGAGAGAGGAGTGTGATTAATTATGACTCTTACAAACTCCAACACTGAGAGGCAATAAAGGGCTTACTAGAGTCGCCTTTCTTGCACACAGCAGAGCCAGGATGCATGACTATGTCTACTAGGCTGTCCATGCACTTTACATTTTATGACATTCTTTCCTTCAGTACTGCTGTGGGGAACATAAGGCACCACGGAGGTGTCAGAGGAAACTTTAGTTCTTCAAGGCTCGGCTCCAATGTTATTGCCTCCAACAGACACAAGTCCTAAGAATACAGAGGGACCCAGCCAAGTGCCTAAATCAAGGACATAACTACAAACTCTCTCTGGTATATCACATGTTGTGCATCAAATATTGGCCCCCTTCCCCTTGACCTCCAGTGGAGAAATGCACTTCCCCACCCCACAGATGTTGGGCTTGGTCATAAAACTTGCTTTGACCAATGGAAGTAACAGTGTATGAATCAAAGCCTAGGCCTTAAGAGGAATCCTATCCTGAAGAACATGCCCAAGGCAGCTGCCCGGTGCCAGAAGAATGAGAGATGTGTGAAGCAGATCTAAACCAAACCAACAACCTATAGCAAAGTCCAGCCTAGATCAGCCAAACCCCAGCTGGCCTGTAGACATGAGATGCTCTAGGTCATAAATGCTTATTGTTATTTGCCATTGAGGTTTTTTGGGGAGAAGGGAGGGTTGTTATGCAGCGCGATTGTGATAATAGCTGATACACTCTCCAAGATGACCATAGAAGAGAAAAATTAGTGATGCCTAAGTGGTCAAGGAAGACTTCAGAGAGAAAAGTGAGCTCTAGAGGCTGGCCTGGTGGTGTAGTGGTTAAGTTCGCACGCTCTGCTTCAGCAGCCTGGGGTTCGCAGATTTGGATGCTGGGCACAGACCTACACATTCCATATACAAAGTAGAGGAAGATTGGCAACAGATGTTAGCTCAGGGCCACTCTTTCTCACAAAAAAAAAAAAAAGAAGAAAAGAAAAAAGGTGAGTTGTAAATAGTGGGCTGGACTTAAGAGGTTAGAGGCATTAAATGTGGACCTCTGTCAGTCACACTTGTGGGCATGTCAGTGGGAGCACGTTGTGGCACGTGCGCAGAAAGGCATGTTCTGAAGAGCACTACACACATACTCTCATGTCAGTGTGAAGTGTGTAGTATGGAAGAAATCCCCTTCTATAAGTCTTGAGTGTTGACTTCTCTGTAAACCAAGGCCATTTTACCTCTCTTTTTCCCCAAAGAATGAATCTTTTGTATTATTACGATGTTAGGTTTATCTTGAGTGAAACATGGATGTGAATTTTATCTAAGGCTTAAGACATAATTGTGGGATGAAAAATTCAAACACCCAAGGAAAACATTGCTATCTGCACCACCTTGCTGGGAGGTGAAGTGGGGCCCACGTGCAGCCAGGCACACAGCGCTTCCTCCAGCGTCTTCTCCCTCTGTGAGCTTATCACCTAGGCCATTTGGATGAGGTTGTTTGCCCAGTTTAGGAAACCATTACAAATTGGCTAAGTGGGACTCTTCTGTCACTGAGCTCTATAGCATATTCACTCAACCACAGGGTAAGAAGGAACACAGAGGGCGTATTCCAGCCAACCTTCTACAGCACAGTTTCCCTGCATGTTCAGTGAAAGAGTAGTTCCACGGAATGTTAAAAGAATGTTCACTAGTCAAATAAACGTGGGAAACACTGGATTCAAGAAAGTCAATCATTCCTCTTGCAGGACTTCTCTGAGTATTTAACAGGCTAGTGTGCATTGGGAATCTTCAAGAGGGCATATTGGATGCAGCTTCTCAATCTATTTGACATAAAAATTCTCCACCTCCCACATACCTTTTTTTCAGGCATATGATAGGTCTAGAGTTCTCTGGAACACAATTTTTTTAAGTTATTCAATAACATCCATTGATTCCATCGTGGATCTGCTTTCGTTATTGGAAAGTTCTCACAGTGAGTTAACGTCCCCCTGCTCACAGCTCCTCCCATTTTCTGGAGCCCTGCTCCTTCTACTCACCATCGATGTTCGGACATTCAGACACAGAGATGCCACCCTCTCAAGTCAAGTTGCCTTGATTTTAATTTCTAGTCTATAGTTCGAGTGCTATTGGAAGCAGAGTAGATGAGGGAAATGGAAAAAACGTGCATTCCTTTGACTCTACCATGTATTGAATTGTTTGATCCCGAGCAATTTACTTAACTTTTCTGAGGCCTCAGTTTCCTCATCTGTAAAGTGGGGAACGAGAAGTAATGCAGGTTATGGGCCTAGCTCAGAGATCAGCACCCGGAGGCTCTAACAAAATGATACTATTATTGTTGTTCCTCGGGAATCTCTGTCTTCCAGTCCCTACCCCTCCATGTAGCCCACAGTAGTTTCCAAGAAGTGTCCCCTCTTCTCAGGGCTGCAGACCCTTGCTAAATTCAATTCACATCAACATTTACTGAGACCTACGATGTGTCAGGCCCTGTCCAGGGCTCTGGGAATGCAGTGATGATAAGATAGGATAATTATCCTCAAAGCTCTCCCAGCCAAGTAGAAGCCACAGCAAAAAGCCTCAGCTCCAAGTTCTTGTGAAAAGGGAGGCCAGGGTCACCATTGTCTCAGGTTAGGAGGCACAGAGGGGTCTGAGCTTGCAAGGACGATTCAAGAGCATAGATGTCTATGCATACACTTCCCCCGCTGTAAGGTGCTTTCAATATTCCTCTGCAGTGGGTGCTCTGTCTGGAAATGATGTGCCTCAAATATCCTCCATCATTTCTGACACACTGTGTGCTATGTCCCTGGAGGCTGAGCTGCCTGGGAGGGCACTGAATCAGAAATTTGCATTTCCAGTCCCTTCGAGAAGGGGAAGTGCAAGTATAAACCAAGGACTCTCTACGGAGATCCTCTCATTTCCCCTCCAGCCGTTGATTCTGGGTGAAAAACAACAAAATTTTGAAAGCACAATATCTTGTTCAAGAGCAAAAGACACTTTCAAGCTGGGTCAAATTTTGCCCCCGCTTTCTCCTTAAATATGAATGAGCAGCATTTGTTTTTCCTGGATCATGCTTGCTTGGCTCCAAAGGGCTGCCTCCTTAAACCATAATCACTGTACTTTTTAAAGTGCTCTTCTTCCCTTGACCTGGCCCTGAAGACAGAAGCCAGCATGGTCTTGCACATTCAGCAGGTTATTTTTCAGAGGATGCTGAGCGTCTGCTCCCCATCACTCATCTTCCCTGGGGAATTCAAGTCACACAACAGAAGCAGAGTTCAATATTTAAAAGAGCTTTGCCAATGTCAAGGATGTCAAACACATTAACGTGCACCCAGCGGAGATCATTCGTTCACTCAGCAAATGTTTATTGAGTGTCTACTCTGTGCCTGGCACTGGGCTTGGTACCAAGGATACAATGACAACCACAGCAGTAATAGAGGCTGAGTTATTGAACACTTATCACATACCTGGTCTTCATTTAATCCTTTAATCTTCACAACAACCCTGTGAGACAGAGACCATTATTTTTCACTTCTTGGCGTAAGGAAACCAAGGCACAGAGAAGTAAAATAACTTGCCCAAGATCCCACATCTAGTAAGTGACAGAGCCGGGATTGGGGCCCCACAATCTGGCTCCAAAGTCAGCATACTTAACCACCACACTCTACCATCGTTCAGTGGTGGCTGAGACAGATTTTGCCCCAAGTTGCCCACAGGCTAGTAGGGGAGACAGACAAGTAAAGGGACAATGATAATAAAGTGGGATAAATGCTGCCTGAAAGGTGCTGTGGGAGTTCATAGGAGGGCGCCATCTCACAGGGAGTGCCGGAAACTGACATGTTTGATGGCTCCCTCTGAGGTGCTCCAGTTCAGGGTTCTCAAGACTTAACGTCCATGCAATCCCCTGAACATCTTGTCAAAATGCAGCTTCTGAGTCAGTAGGGCTGGCATGGAGCCTGAGAATCTGCGTTTCTAAAATGACACTCCCTCACGGCAACAGTCAGTGATGTGAGGCTCTAGGGCAGGGGTCCACAAACCTTTTTGCCATGAAAACATTATAATGAGGACAGCTGGCCTCTCCCTTCCTGATACCAAGCCTAGATAATAATATCTTGGACAATGATGTCACGGCTGCTGTAATACCCACCATATATCCTGCTGTAGCAAGCGTGATGTTAGGAGATTACTAATTTGGCTAACCTCAGATAGGGCTTCCTATGAGCCAGCCACTATTCTAAGGGCTTTGCAGACATTTAGCCCTCACAAGGACCCAAGGAAGGAGCTACTACTATCATCAGCCCCATTTTACAGATGAGGAAACTGAGGCCAGAGATTAAGTGCCTTAGTGACTTCTCCAAGGTCATACCACCAGTAAGTAGCAAAGTTGGGGTTTGAACATTGCCAGTGTTTGAAGCATGGATGCACAGGGCCCTTCTGGCACCTTGCCTCCTGGGTCTCATTTAATCTCCCGTTTTTCTAAGAAAGAGGCTCAGGGTCAGAGAGGTTAAGTTATTTGGGCAAGGTCACTCAGCCAGTGAGGGGCAAAGCCAGGATTCAGACCAAGGTTGGCCTGACCCCAAGTTCATTCTTTCAGCTGCTCTACAGCAAAATAGGAATTTGATTTTCTGCTCAGAATCCAAGTGGTCATTCTCAGGCTCTTACCAAAATTAGGGTTCCATTTATGACCCCAAAATAAAGTTAACAGACCCGTTAAGACTTAGGCCACAATCTGGGCCCAAGCTCCCGAAGCGGGGTTACGTCCCCTTCGCCCTTCAGCTTTTCCATTTCAAAGATGTGAATGGGATTTTGTTGTCTCTGATCAGAAAGTGTCCCTTTTCCTTCATTTGTCCTAGGGAAAGAGAACAAGGAATCATTCTAGAAACATCACTCTGTGGCGGACATTGGGGCAACTGAGTCTCCACTGAGGCCATCGGGGCCTGAGACTCAGGGACCTGGGAAGGGGTGGGTGCTGAGGCCACTCACCAGGCCCTTGCCAGCTCCCCAGCCAGCAGACCCACAGGCCTTTGCTCTCTCCACCTTCTTAGAACGGAAAAACGCTCCTCATTGTCCTGCCTCCCCCTCCTCAGCTCAGCCAACTCGCTGTCACTGTCGGAGAGCCAACCCCTCCAACTCACGGTCAGGTTTCTTGCCGTCAGCCCTCCTGTCAGAGCCTTGATTGCTAATAAAAGCAGCACAATTGTTGATTGGGAATAAGAAATAAAAATAAAGCACTCAAGCTGACCAGCCACTGTGTCAGGCCATGTGTCAAGACTGTCATCTGGAAGCCAAGGGAATGGGAAAAATTGCTGTCAGCTCAGACTGGCTCCCACACCTCCCACTCTGGCTCCCCAAACCAGCATCTATCACCTCCTTTCAAAAGCATTCGTTCTTCCCACGCCAGCCCCCTGTGCTCCCCGAGATGCTGGACCCCACCCCCATCTCAGTGTGTCCTGGGAAGGTTACACCTGTCACCATCACCCACCATGCCAGGGAAGCACGTGTGTGTGTGTGTTTATCCACGGTGAGATACTACAGGGCGAGGTCGGGTGGGGGAGTCTGGAACCACAGGTTTTGGGGGTGGGGAATCATAGGACAAGAGAGGTTCAGAGATGGGGGAAGGGAGAGAATACAGCGACTCAGAGCTCAGCAATGTCCAGTCATGGTTCAAGCATCAGGCATGTCCCAGGAGCATTGAGCAGGAGTTTGCTGACACCCAGGCAGGTGTCTACCACCAGGGAGATCAGTCCATGTGTAGCAAGCACACGGCATAGTTCAAGATCAGGGCTTCGGGCAAGGCCAGGCCTCAGTCCTCTCAGGGTCTGGGGAACTGGGAAAACCCCTGGAAATGTATCTCAAGGGGGTCCAAGCTGAAGCCTAGTTACACATTGTAGTGGTAGGGGGCCATGTTAAGCAAGGCGGGAAACTTGGCACCTCCAGAGGAAATGACCTGTGACTCTGGTAATGTTTCAGGGTCTCTGGGTAAGCCCCGGGTCCCTGAGTCAAACTAGAAGGTAATCTAAGAGTAATAAGGGTGATCACTGCCCCCCATCCCAATCTCCCCTGCCCAGGAGTGAAGAGGAACCAAGATTTCTTAAATATTTCCTGCTTCAGCTCAGACCAGTCTGCGATCGTTGGGAGAGAGGAGGACTGCACCTGTAGGTGAGGGGACCAGTGGGTTCGGCTGTCAACAGGGCCAGAAGGCAGAGGCACACACAGAGGGAGGAGGGGAAAGACACCCCCAAATCATTCTTTCCTACTTAGTTTGCAAGACCCTTATTATTTCCTCATGGGTTCATTACTTTCCATTTGAGTAAAAATGGTGCCACCAATGTTTTCCAGATCTTTCCTTTAGAGACTTTACCATATACCTAGTCATATATAATATTCATACTATTACAAATATGAGATTTTGAACCAAATCCTGGGATTTTCTCTGATTGGACCAATGTGGGCACATGTTCATCCCTGAACAAATAACCATGGCTGGAAGGTGAGGAGCAGATGTGAACAAGATCATATAATTAGATTCAGCCAATCAGGGCCCACTCCTGAGCTGGGAGTGGTTAAATCCACCCCAAATGGACAAATGGAAGATTTGGGATTATTTTAAGAAGAAGGAGGAGAAAAAATAAATGCTGAGGAGGTAGCCAGCAAAGGCTACTAAAGCTGCCAGATTTTGAGGACCTACCATATGCCCAGGACACGTGCTTTATGCAAATGCTCTCATTGAACTATTAGCTTTAAAATGGACTTTAGATATGATTTGGCCCAGTGATTCTCATCAAGTCAGCACTCCACTTTAGAGGGATGTATAAGAATTTCTCGGGGGCTGTGTGAGATTTCCATACGTAGCAAAAAGGGGCAGTGGGTTTTTAAAGATTGGGTAATACTGCCCAGTTACATCATAAGCAACCTTCCAAAATTTTGACACAGCATGATGGCAAAGGGTTTGAGCAACTAAGGACGAACTTGAGTTTGAGGAATCCTACTTGCGTTTCTTACCAGCTGTCTGACTGCTACAGACTGAATGTTTGCACCCCCCAAAATTCATTTGTTGAAGCCTAATCCCCAATGTGATGGTACTTGGAGGTGGGGCCTTTGGGAGGTGATTAGGTCACAAGGATGGAGTCCTTGTGTATGGGATTGGTGCCATTGTAAAAGAGATGACTCCTCTCCACCTGTGTGGACATAGTGAGAAGACAGGGGGTCTGAAAACCAGGAAGAGGGCTCTCACCAGACACTGGATCTGCCAGCACCTTGATCTTGGACTTCCAGCCTCCAGAAGTGAAAGAAATAAATATTCGTAGTTTAAGCCACCCAGTCTATGGTATTCCATTACAACAGCCCAAACTGACTAAGACTCTGACCTTAGGCTATTTAATTTACCAAAGTCTCAGGCTTCTCTTCTGTAAAATGGAGATGGTAACAGAACCTCTCTCCAAAGGTTGCTGTGTTTATTAAATGAGATAAGATGCAAAGTGCTCAGGGCACGGCTCGAACAAAGGAAGTGCTCAACAGTGGGTAGCTCTCTGATTATTACTGTGATGTGAGTGTTTCAAATTTGTGTCTCGTGTGCCACTGGGAAGAAAGGGGAGAAAGTCACCACCACAGCCCACCACTCATTTTATAGCTGAGAAAACTGTAGCCCAAATTGAGAATGATGTACCTAAGGCCCCACAATGGATGGGCGTAGCCAGAACAAGGGCACATTCCAGCTCAAGACACACTCCCGATCTTTAGTCCACAGCTCACACATCCCATCAGGCTGCACTTTGTTCTTCACCCACACCCACTCCTGTTCTCCCCACTATGGACTCAGTGTTATATCTGCCACATAACAGAGGTCCACTGCCCTTGTTGAGTATCTGCATGGTTGGAGGCAGGGAGAAGGATCTCATGACTTACCAAAGACCCTTCCGGGAAATGCATTTTCAAGAATTCAGCATCGACATCTGACCACCTTCTGTCCATTCTGCTCAGCCAGGTTCTGTTCCCAACTATCATTGATTGCTTTGGGCAGAAAGAGAGTATCACTCAGCTTCTGAAAGCAGCAGCTGCAGCAGCGACAGCAGACAAGAACTGGTTCTCCCTGTGCTGGTTAAATTTCAATTGGGTGATCTGTTTCTAGGAGATGGGACTTTCTTAATGAGCATCCCTCTGCAGGTATCTTTCCGATTGGGCTTTCAGACACATGGAAAATGTACCTTTAAAGGCCTCTGCATCTGCCCTCATCTCTCTACCGTGTGCATATGTATACACAGTCACAGACACACACACACACACACACACACTCCCCACAGCTTCCGTGCACATTTCCTTTCAAGGTGATTCTCACAGCCTGGTAGGTAGACAACCCTTCCCTGATGTATCACCACCACTCCTAGATGGTGCTCAGTTATGTGAGTGCCTGCCAAGCTGACTGTAACAGACACGTCCGTGCACCACTTCAGATCCTCCTGGCCTCACTTGTCTCCGATTCCAGCTCCTGCTCCTGCAACCAGGTAGGCACAGGCTTCAGCCAGCTTTGTGCAGGTGCAAAATGACAGTGCCATGATCAGGCCACACCATGCACCTCTCACTGCCTCCCTTGAGCTTCTCTACGACACCTTGCTGTGAGATACTGTGGGGAACTTGCTCAGTCACCCACACAGGCACAACCTAGAGGTGTAGGGGAATTAGTACCCCTTGAGGAAACCTTTGATCAATGGGTGACGGAAATCGGTAGATACATGTCCCCCTCCCACCCCTAGGTGCACTATCTGAGGCACATTTCAGAGGGCTTTTCGGGTGGTCTTGTGCAACCAGTTGCTCATGGCTGTAGCCAAGATAATGCCTCCTTGTGTCGGCTTGCTCTCCTACCTTTACTTCAGTCCCTTTATTCCACTGTCCTTCACTTCTGCTCCCTGGGATCGTATTCCCCACGAAGTACGTGTACATCAGCCTTTGTCTCAGGCTTGCTTTCAGGGGTCCCAGGCTAAGACAGTTGTTTCCCACAGTGGCCTGGAACGCAGACCCTCAGGATGAAATGTTAGCGCTGGATCATTCACCAGTCACATGGCAATAAGGACCTTCGTGCTGGTGGTAAGTGGAGGGGTAATGACCCCTGAAATTCGGTGGCATCACAGCCACTAAGATGAGGCTGATAGAGATGAGAAGCCAGTTGGAATAAGAGTATGGGTTATGGTGACTAGGGCACTTGAAAGGATAGAGACAATAATAATTATGCAGATTATAGAGTGGTGTGGCCTTTTGTTAACTGCATTGAACACCTTGAAACAAGAGAATAAAAGATTCAAGATATCCAACTGTAGATTCAAGCCATGCTGTGAAAACCAGAAGGCTTCTATGGAAACTTTGAAGAGGCTTTCATTTCCTGTCATCATGAGACAGACTGACACAAAACTTTGGCCAGGATCTAATTGAAAGGGTGACAGTGTTGCAAAGGAAACTGAATGCACAGCTTTAATAGGTCTCCTATGTCCAAGTCAAGGCCCTGATGGAAAAGGAATGGAAATCTGAGATGTGGAATGACATTTGAGTGGACAAACCTAAGAATCTTAAGTCTCCAGATACCCCTGAGCCCTATAGGCTGGGAGAAGTATTTCCCCTTCCCTTCGTCTCAGGAGAACAGCCTCCCCAGTCTGGAGACATTGCAATAACTTCACCTGAGGCAGGTGCTTGCAAAATAAAGCTTGTCCTTCTCAAGTTCTGCTCCTTCCATCCCTCATTGCCTCCAGACTAACAATTAGAGTCAGGTGTCACTACAGCTTCTGTGAGTGAGTATAATCTCTGCTCTTGGAGGAAATATCAGGGTTCAGACTGTATGAATAAGTAGGAATTTAGGGAACATGTCTGAAATTGGATCTGAAAGATGTTAGAGTGGAGGGGATTTGGAATATAAGGTGGAATGGGGGAAATTTATTGACATGGGGGAAGTCACTTGTGACTTGGGATTCAATATTCTGGAGGAAAAGATGGAACCAGTCCTAACAGTCTCCTGGATGATTACTTGAAACTTGGACATGACCATAGTCTACAGTAAATGAGATGGAGATTCTGGAATTGCCTTGGTATAGTATCAAGGAAGGGGTCAGAAGGCTCAAGGAGTTGAGAATGTTAGAATAATGTGCCAGGGGGCCGGCCCCATGGCTTAGGGGTTAAGTGCACACGCTCCGCTACTGGCGGCCTGGGGTTCGGATCCCGGGCGCACACCGACACACTGTTTGTTGGGCCATGCTGAGGTGGCATCCCACATACAGCAACTAGGAGGCTGTGCAACTATAACATACAACTATCTACTGGGGCTTTGGGGAAAAAAAGGTGGAGGATTGGCAATAGATATGAGCTCAGGGCTGGTCTTCCTCAGCAAAAAGAGGAGGATTAGCATAGATGTTAGCTCAGGGCTGATCTTCCTCACAAAAAAAAAAAAGAAAAAAAGAATAATGTGCCAAATAAGAGCTTACCACTGGCCCCAGCGTAGGCCAAGGGGCACTCTTTCCAGGAAAGCAATAAGGGATGTGTGGGGAAAGGGTAGCAATGTCATCTTGGCAATACTGTGGTTTTCCTCTTCAAGCCTGGGTGAATGATAGGAGACAATGCCATGGAACTTTGATCCCTAGGATCAATGGGGATAATGAGATCCCAGCATATCATAGGCCAGGTGTCAACACTTAACCATCATAGGCAAGATGAACCATCAGACTCACATAATGCCATTATGGGCAGCAAAGCTAGTTAGTGTGCCTTGACCCACAGGGAACTCTGCTGATGCCTAACATATCAAGGTGTTCTTAGGGGCAAGATAGATGGACATACAACTAATGTATGAATTCTTTTGTACAGTTTTTTTAAAGTCAAGAGTTTGTGAGCTGAAGGCTGTTATCAGCCACTGCCATGGAAGAACCAAGTTTCCTAACAGTTTCCAGATCTAAGTTAGTTCATGGATCCAGGACCTATTAATTGAAGGAGAGGCCACGTCTCCTTGAGGAAGGATGATGCAATGCTTCTGCAAATACTTATAGGAAATATACCCTCGATCCTTTCCTAAACGACTTGTGTCTATTTGTCAAGCTAACTGTGCACAGAGGAAAAGGAAAATATCCAGACCTTCAGAAGACTATTTTTGTGTGGAGACTGAGGTGATGCTAACACATGATCTGAAACACTATCAAGGCCCTTAGAAGGCAGGTGTTCTATGGAGTTATGGTCTAAGTCTTCCTTACAGAGGGTCCAATGGGTCCCAGATTCTGGACCCACCCTGTAATTATTTCCCCAGTCCCCAAGTGTATAATTGGAATAAATATACTTCACAGCTGAAATAGCCCTCACAATGGTCCCCTAGTCTGTAAACTAACTGTCATTAAGGTAAGAAGGACCAAGTGGAAGCCCCTAAAACTGCTACCCAATTCCCCCAGTTACAATAGTAAATCAGATGTCATCCTGTACCCTTGGAGGAATCACAGAGATCAGTGCCACCACGAAAGACTTAAAGGTGCTTCCCTCTGCAATTCTACTTTGTAGCTCATACAAAAATCAAGCAGATCACGGCAGATGAAAGTGAACTACCATAAACTTAACCAGGTGGTGGCCCCAATCACAGCTGCCATGTGGTACCTTTACTGAGCAGACCAGCTTGCTATGTAGCATTTGTATATGATTGCTAACTTGTCAAATGAATTATTCTGGATATTTATCAGTGAGGATGATCAAAAGTGGTTTACATTTGCATGGGAAGGACAACAGTACACATTCACTTGTGCTAAAACTACGTTGACTCTTCTGCTGTCTGTCACAGAGCTGTCCTTGGAGGACATCTTATTTGCCCCACAGAACCCTAACCAGCTTTACACAGGACAACTTAAGAGTGCCTTTCCTCAGGCCCACACCATGCACTTTTTGTCTCCTGTAGGGAGTTCCCCATTGATGCTGCAGTGTGGGATACTGTGGGAATGTGCTCAGTACTTACACGAGAACAACCCAGAAGTGTGGCAGAGGAATTTTGACCAATGGGTGACAAGAAGATGATGTATAAATACTTTACGATTTCTATCCCTTGACACACAGTCCCAAGATACATTTCATATGGCTTGTTGAAAATCTTGGCGGATCAACCAACTAGTCAACCATGGTGATGGTCAACTTAATAATGCATCCTTATATTGGCTCACTCTCCTTTCTTGCTTCCTTTCCCCTCACTTCTGTTCTCTGGGATCACATTCCTTAAGAAAGTACTAAATTGAAAGTTGCTAAGAGAGTAGATCTTAAAGGTTCTCATCACAAGAAGAAAGAAAAAATTTGTAACTATGTTTTGTGATGGATGTTAACTAGACTTCTTGTGGTGATCATTTTATAATATATACAAATATCAAATCATTATGTTGTATACTTGAAACTAATATAATGTTATATGTAAATTATATCTAGAAAAAGAAAGAAAGAAAAAAAGACAAGAAGGAAGGAAGGAAAGAAGTAAGGAGGGAGGAAGGGAGGGAGGGAGGGAAGGAAGGAAGGAAGGAAGGAAGGAAGGAAGGAAGGAAGGAAGGAAGGAAGGAAGGAAGGAAGGAAGGAAGGAAGGAAGGAAGGAAGAAAACCCCTATACATAAGCCTATGAGTCAAGCTCTGCTTTCTGGAAAACCCAAACTGGGTCACTGACTTCTCAGGAACAGAGAATGATGAAGAAGACAATCTGCTGTTCCCTGACCTTGGTTCTCTTATTTTAGGATGGAAGCAAGGGAATCCTGGAGTTGGACCATCCAATGCCACTAGAGGATTCAAAGAGTGACCAGCTCACTCTAGCAGAGAAAAAGAATTCAGATAATAGTACCTCTTTGTAGGAGGGAGGAAGCAATTTTTACTTTGGAGGTTCCATGAGAGTCAGGGCTGGTTACAAGTAACAAGGAGTACATTTACTTGAGAGGCTCGTCAGCAGCGTCGTCTGAACCACAAGTGATCATCTTTATAGCGCAATTTTAGGGACCAGACGTCCCTTTTCTACTCGTGCCTAAAATGCTCCATTCAGTAGTTTTCTTTGTTGCATTAAGCATTGCCACTTTTTAAATGCACGCCTCTTTAAAGCAGACATCACCAACTAAAATGCCCAATGGGGCCAGACCAGTAACTCGAATGAATAAAGAGTGCCAGATTGACCTGGAGCGTGCGTGCCCCAGCTACAGGGAGCAGCAGCTCGCCAGCTCCAGCTGATGCTGCCATGTAAGAATATGGACCCAGTGGCCTGCTCTTCTGATTTTTCAAGAGAAGTTGGAAGTCCAGATATTAATATGAAATCTCCAAGTTTTTAAAGTTAATGGCTAATAAAAAATTTTTGATAAAATCATAAAGGAAAAGAAAAAGTATCTGTGGGTCCAGTGTAACCTCTCTGTTTTGAAGGATTTGATCTCAGAAATTCCCAACCTCTGCTTATTTCCTCTCATTCAGTCAATTCTGCCAGATTCTACATTGTTCATTCAGAAGTATTGATAGAGTACCTACTATGAGTCAGAAACAAAAGTCAGGCACCAGCTCTCTGCCTTCTAGTGGCTACTAATGGTAGACAGAGTAGCACAGAGACAAGAAGAGACAATTGCAAAGCAGTGTGAGAAGAGCTATATCGTGAAACAACAGGTATTGTGGGAGCACAGAGGAGAGGCACCCAAGCCAGGCCGGAGAAGTCGGGGAAGGCTTCCTGGTGTAGGTGACAGGAATTGAAATTTGATGAATAGAATATGTTTGACTTGGGCAGGCAGAGCTGATAGGGAAGGGCCATCATTCCAAATCTGGTCTTTCTCCCTTCCTGCTTTCTCAGCCTTCATTCAGACCTTCATCATCTTGCACTAGAGTTATTGAAGGAGCCTTCTCCTTGGGCTCTCTAATTCCAATCATTCTGCCAATTCTCTGATTCCAATCCACCCTGCTGCTAAACTCACCCTCTAAAACACAAACACGTCCATGTTACCCTCAGATGTTAATTTCCCTTAAGATGCCCCCATTGCCTATAGGATAAGTTTCCAAATTTAATGCTCAACACCCTATCAGTAAGAACTTTCTGAGAATGTAACTTCACCATGAATATATTCATTTATTTATTTACAAATCATATACTTGTAATGTGCTAATGTAGTGCGGAAATTTTGCACAACCAGTAGAAAATTTTCAAGGATAAAATATGTGTAATTGAACATTATAAAATAAATCTTATATATAAAAATTTTGTACCACTAAATAAAATAATGAGAACGCTGTCATTGTTCATTGTAAACGCTTCATTACCTTTTAAAATCTGAGTTTAGCACTTTTTGATAGAATCATTTTAAGGTCATGTTGAAATATGTTTATTTTGAACACGGTTTTAGTGACTTGCTAGGCTGAAAAAAGGTATCCCAAAGACATGGAGATCAAAATGGAAGAAGCACATTATTGGCTGCACTTTCTACATATTAGACCCATTTTTCAATCCCGCTTGCCCATTACACAAAGGATGTTGTGGGCATTTGGCTAGTTGATTTCCATATTCCACTTGTCAATCAATTGTTTTCGCAAACATATCAGAAAGTGTGGCATTTTTATATTTTAAACAAATGTGTACAAAATCCTCTAGAATTCTCTGTTTGGAAGGCTTTTTTTTTAATACCTTAGAAAATTCTGTTTCCAGGTTTTTGTAGAATGCAGATATGACAATTTTTGTAACATACTGACAATATTTTCGGCAGATCACATAATGGTGGAAACACTTCAAACACCCATTTTTAAATGTTCTTTCTTTCGTGTAAACTTGTTTCAAAAAACAGTTCCTTTCTCACTCTTTGTTAAAAATGTCACCTTTAACTTGAAAGGGCAGATTATAGATGTTTACTTTTTGAAAATATTTAATAACAACAGCTACCTGTCATCACTGGAAAAGGTCAGCAAATTTGGAAAACTTGTCTTTTTGTAAACGGAAATTATACCTCTCATCGTTAAGTTTAAAGAGCTAGTGAGAGACCCTCTGGGCAGCACGAGATCGCTTTCCTTCTCATTACAAAATACTGCAAGATTCTACCACTTAAAGTATTATGCTCTGCCAGCCCATGTCAACCGTTATATGGCTCATTGGGCTGACAGTGAATGAGGGGGTTGCCTTTGCAGCCTTTGGCACGGGGGAGCTCCCACTCCTTCCTTGGGAGCCCTCAGGCACTCTAGGAGACACACAACTGTCTGACGAATGAATAAGTGAGGGTGATGATGTCACTCCATTTATTAAACACTGGTAAAGCTTAATTTCTTATCATTTTCAAAATGAGAACTAGAAACAAGGAAGAGGTCTGTTATTTTCTTCCCACACCCCAGTGGACATCTGGTGCTTTGGAGACCACTGGCCTACAGGGATCCAGTCCTAACTATTAGCTGACCTTCCTCACTTCCCCCTCCTTCTCTCTGACTTGATGCTCCATCCACGTAAATAACTAGCATTTCGTGAAAGCTTACTATGTGCCAGGCACTGATCCACACCCTTTACATGGATTAATTCATTCAATCTCCACCACCATTCTATAAGATAAGTCCTAGTTGAGGAAATAGAGGCATAAAGGCTTAAGGAACTAACCTGAAGTTAGTAAGTGGTTGAGGCAGGATGCAAACCCAGGCAGTCGGAGCCTACGCCTTAAGCTCTGTACTATGTGGTAGCTCCTCTAATATACAGGTATGCAAAGTTCTACTCATCTGCCATGATCTTTCATTCTTCCAGGACTCTGCACATACTATTCCTTTTGCCTGGACCAGTCCTTCAGGGTTTAATGCTAATGGAAGAAACTCCAATAGCCTTCTCTAATCTTCCAGAGACAAAACCTGAGCCAGGCTGGACCAATCAGATTCCTTCTCCTGGGATATGGAATTTTAACTGAGTGACACAGGGACTGGATGGAGCAGGGGTGGGTGGGGGGTGTCGTTGGAAGAGAAAACATAAATTGCAGCCCTCTGGAGAGGAGTTCTTGAACTCTCTTTGTTGAGTTCCCCAGAGCCATTTTGTCCTATAAGTGTGGTGATCAAGATCTTCCTTGACTTCCAAAAGATACCCCAGTGCCTCTCACTGACTATCCGGAATCCATTGTCATTTCCTTCAATGAATAAAGCTAACTTCGCCAATCCACTGAGCTCCTGTAGCATTTTCCCCACACCTCCATCAGCGCATTTATCAGTTTGGCTGTGGGTGCCTTCAGTGTACAGGCAGCTTCTGCACCTCTAGACTTCCAATGCCCGGCATTGCACGTGACCCAGAGCAGTGTCAGCAAACGTTTGCCAGGTGAATACACAGATGAGTGTGTTTCCCCAGGATGAGGCAGACACATTTAGGTGCCTCTCCTGGTTGTGATCCATTCTCTGTCTGCTGATATTCACAGCCAGAGCCTTGAAAATACTATCTCTGAAAAGAAAATCAAGGTTGAAATCATTAAAAGCATTAAAAAATGACCTTTACCTGCTGAAAGCATAATCCATTAATAATGTACCTTGTACTAGACAGATAATGGGAGTCTCCCACGGGGGGATTAAAGAATGACAGGAATTTACGGTTGATACTCCTTCTTCAAAACTGCTTCATCCCCCCGAGGTACAAACAGCAGCATACACACCAGCCCTCCTGAGGCTGAGGCTCAGAGGAGGAGCTCCTGACAGAGAGAAGGACTGAAGTCAGGGAGGACCATCCAGGCCATTCTACTTACCATTTTCCTTATGACAGTCCTGCAGGAGGCTCTGGACTGTCCGCTACCGTCTGACCAGGAGTCAGGAGTTGTCTGCCCTCTGACCATGGGCAGTGTTGCCAGCTATTGACAAAAGCACAGGTTGTGGATGGGGCGTGGGGGTGAAGCTGGCTCTAGAGTTTTGGGTTGTGCCTGTGCAAGACACGGCTGGTACTCAAGCCTCAGACACTGCTAAGTCCCCAACTCTCCCAAGGACTGAAGGAAGCTCTGTCACTCCTGATTCATGGAGTCATTGAGCCCCCAAGTTGGAAAGACCTTAAAGGTCATCTTATGCTTGAGCACGTTTTGTGACAGGAGATTTACTACCTCCTGAGGCAGGCCACTCCATCTTGGAAAGCTCTGAGCCCAAACTGAGGTTTGCTTTCCACTGGGGGCCCCACTCTCATCAGAGCACATCCAGGTCGGTGTGAGTCGGGCAGTGCGCCCCAGGTGCACACAATAAGAGGGAACATTGTCCATAGAGAATGGAAAAACAGTAATGAAACTGACTAAAACTCCGTCTGCCTTTTATTATCACCCTTCACCCTTCACTGGCAATTCTAAACAACACAAATGGTAAAATACCCTCCTTCACAAAAGCTTTTGTTGGTCAAGTTCTAAATAACTGTGCTGGTTACTTTTGAGTTTTAATAATGATATATATGTGATCAGCTTCCAATGAGCACATTTTTATTACTTATCCTTTAATAAATATTGTGTTCTATGGGCACTAATTTGGGGAAGTCCTAGTTATAAAATTGGCCCCCAACACACACAAACTCATCTACATGTGTTCATTTGAAGAGTAAATTCTTAAGGTTTGCACTCATTCCAGCTTGCTACAAGCACAGCTCATGTCTCCAACCCCTGAGTTACTACATATTCTTGGGTTTAAATGGTACACTTCTAGAAATAAGTGCAATAATGGTAAAGACAAAAAAAAAAATAGAAAGTGAGCTACTTCAATTCTTACATTATATATGACCACTCAAAGTTTTATTTGCATTTCAAATTTAAAACAGTCAGAGTGAAAATTGCAAGGTGCAATATTTTTGTTTGGTTAAGTGCAATTTTTAGTTCCTCTGTATTGAATTTGAGCAATATCATTAAAATTGAAATTCATTCTCTTTTTTAATTGTTAATTGTTTTTGAACTAAAGAATTAATCAGGAAAATAAAACTGTAATGTTATTATTTATTACTGCAACCTACTACAGATATGTGTTCTCTCTTTCTTCAAAAGCTACTCCAACATAATAAAAAAATATTAATCTATTACTTTTTTCCTTTTTATCCTGCAATATTTGTTGTATTTTTTTAGTGGTATGATTACATATATATATGAAGTTTAATAAAGGAAAATTTTCGCCATCTGCTTTTTCTTTTTTTTTAATAATTTTATTTATTTATTTTTCCCCCAAAGCCCCAGTAGATAGTTGTATGTCATAGCTGCACATCCTCCTAGTTGGTGTATGTGGGACGCGGCCTCAGCATGGCCGGAGAAGCGGTGCGTCTGTGCGCAGGATCCGAACCCGGGCCGCCAGCAGCGGAGCGTGCGCACTTAACCGCTAAGCCACGGGGCGGGCCCTGCTTTTTCTTTGTGATCATCGTTATTATTTATTTTATTACTGAAATTAATTTTGCTGTACAGAGAAGAGGGTTGTTAAAAGGTTATTGTCTCTGGATATCAGTTGATTTGAATCCCTGTCTCTGAGCATGGTCCCAGTATGTGAAAATCCCCATCATGTTCACCCAGGACTTGTCTAAGCTGATCATCCCAGTCCTCCCAAACGTTTCTAATAAACATGGTTTTGAGTCCTCCCTCACTATAATGGCTATCATTTATCGGACAATTACTGAGTGCTAGATAATATACGTGATCCCATTGATTCTCACTATAACACTGTGAAGCAGATATTCTTCTTCCCATTTTATGGTTGAGAATACTGAGGCTCAAAGGGATGAATGAACTTGCCCAAGACCACACAGTAAAGTGACAGGTACGTGTGACAGCAAAGCCCATTAACACGAAGGTTCAGCATGGAGAGAGTCACCTTTTCATTCCAGAAGCTGTGCTTGTACTAATGCTGCCTCCAGACTCATTGGTTTCATGGGCAGCCGCAGCAGACGAAACAGGTCCCAGGAGGATGTTGACTTGAACCAAGAGGGTCTAGCGCGTGATATCTTGAATCCATCAGGTCTGTAAGGGGAAGGGATGGAAGAGGGGATCTCTGTGCTATCCCAGTGAAGGGACAGAAATGCCCAAGCCCCAAGGGAAGGGTCATGCACGAGTCCTCAATTGCAGATAATCTCAGTGTCTGGAGAGCCCTGATGCAGGGAACAGAACCTGGGGAGACAGCAGAGGTGACCAGCAAACTGAGCAGAGTCCCGCCTCTGCAAGCAAGTCTGTGAATCGAGGGAAACCTGGGAAAAGGCTGGGCGACCTGGGAGACCAGACTGAGCCCCGTTACGCTAGGCACAGCTGTTGGGCTTCCACCATGGCGTCAGAGAACTAGGCTGAAGGACTCCAGATGCCCGTGCCACCCCCTCTACCCAGGGTCTTTGGGGAGTCTCAAGGAGATGTAACCAGATGCCACCACCAGCCCTTCATGCCCTTGCCTCCCTTAAAACCTCGCTTCCATACAAAAACAGCTGAAAGCATCTGCCCAAGGCTGCTTGCTAGAGGACAAAGAGCTTTGGACAGCCTGCTGGGTGGATTCTTCTCCCATTATCCCTGACGTGAGGCAGGCAGAGCCTGGAGCTGGTGGATCCATTCCAAGCAGCTGGACAGACTCAGGTCTGAATCAGCTTGTTCTCTCATCCTGAGCTTGGGTTGACCTCCAATCCTACCTTTGTCTTTTGATTCTGAGTCACCTCATCTTAATCATGAACACTTGGCTTCAGTGCAAGACCTGATGTGGATTCCTGTTCAAGGTCACTTCATTCAGTCCAGCGATGGATCCAGGCTGCTGAGATGTTTAGGGTCCCAAATAAGTGGTGTTCATGCAGTCAATGAGGTGCTGAGAATCAGCTGGATTCTCCAGCTTCAGGCAATACCAAAATGTGGGCAGACGCTGTCTCTTCGGGGCAGAACCCCATCCCATGGCCAGGAGCAGGGAATTAGGTCCATTCCCCCGGGAAAGGAAATAGCAGAACCAGATAGGGGAGAGGGTTCCTGACAACCAGTTTAGCAATCAGAAGCTTGTAGGGGCTCCAGCCCTTCAAGAGCATTAGAGCACTAGCCAAGTCTCCAGAGAGAAGCCAGTCCTACACTCTGCTCCAGTAAGGTGGACATGGGCAGAGAGGAGTTTATGGGCGGGCAGTAACTTGGTGATTCGTGCACAACTGGGCCCCTGCCTCTAGACCCATGGCCTGGGGCCATGAGACTAGACTAGACTTATGCTAGTAGAGACTGGGCTTCTAACATGCAGACCTGGGCAGGGTCTGGGGGGATAAGCCTGGGGGTGAGTGCCCTTGGGGATTCTGGCTGAGCAAGGAGAGGAAAGGATTGAGAGGTACGTGAATACTCCCAAGCACTCCTTAGTCAGGAAATCAGCATCCCCTCTATGGAATCTAGCATAATGAGCCAGCCAAGCTTGGACTTCCCCAGCATAATATTGCATCTGGCTGGTGATGTCCCTGCCATTTCCTTTAGATTAAATGTGGAGAAATGAGAACATGATGATAAACATTGATTAACTGTAGCCCTAGCAGGGGAGATCAGTTTCTCTTTCTTATCTCGCTCTTCTTCCCTCCCTTCCTCTCTCTTCTCTCTCTCTCTCTGAAGAAGCACTGCTCTTTGTCCTAACCTATGGAACGGTGGGTTAATTGGCTTATAGAGCTGCTGAATATGGAACAGAGCCCTAATGGAGATTTAATCAAAGGAGACAGTTGTGTCGAGTGAGGTGTAAAAGCCATTGAAGATGAATGGAGACGGATACAATTTTTCCCCCACAGTTATTCAGAGCAATTTTAATAAAGTGCAAGTTTAACTATGGAATGGATTGTGTGACTAAGTGTCATTTTGCTGTAGGGCACAGCAGGGCAGGCAAGGGAAGGAGAACTTGGAAAGTCATTTAGAGAAGGTGGAGCTTCTCTCTGCCTCAGAAAGTGGGCGGAGGGCCAAATTCAATGCTCCCATCCAAGTCTACCTTTTGCCCAATGGTCCATCTATGGGATTCATTTCAATGATGTTTTCTGCATCCTCTGCAGTTTGTGGCCAGTGATCTAGTGGTTAGAGCAGAAGGCTCACTAGGCCTAAGTCTTGGCTATGATTTAAGGCACATAGACCTGACCACTTACTGGCCACTTCCCCTTGGATCTCTGTGTCTTCCACTGCCAACCCTCTACTCCATCTTCAGTTCCCAGCTTAGCTGTCACTCAGTTTGGGAACACTTCTCTGGGTTCCTTAGATACTCCTCCTTGCATTTCTCTAATGACGTACCACCATACAATTCCATCATCGTGTTTTTTGTATTTGTGTCTACCATCCCTACTACAATGTGAGCTCCCTGAAGCATATATATATACATATATATGTGTGTGTGTGAGTGTGTGTGTGTATGCTTATACACTATATATATGAAATCCACTTACTGGGATTATCTTAGACAAGCTATTGTGTAAATTGCCTCTTTACTCAGCGGTATGGTACGGACATCTTTCCATATCAATGCATGCTGCTCTTTAACAAGCTCTTTAACAGCTGCACTTTATTCCTTTGTATGGATGTCACATAAATTATTTAACAAATCTCATATCTTTTTCTGCTACCAGAAACATCATTGAAAGGAGAATTCCCTTACCTATATGTTTTTGGAAATTTCTCCAATTAACTCCCTAATAAATTCCTAGAAGGAAAATTGTGGAGGTCAAAGTTTTGATATACATTTTCAAGCTGCCCTCCAAAAAAAGTAAAGAGTTATGCTCATGTACACTCCCACAGGTGTTGTCTGAAAGTATCTGTTTCCCTTTCTAAGCAATGTCATTCATGTTTGTCTTTGCCGGTCTGATGGGTAAAACTTGATGTCTCATTCTTGTTAAATTTGACAATTTAATAGTCCAAGAAAGGCTACCTCTAAGAGGATGATATAACTATATGTCTTGGCAGAGCAATGAGGGATTCCAAAATCCTGTGTAGGGGAGAGGAAAGCTTGCTGAGACTTTTCTTGGAGAAACCACCCAGGACAAGAGAGCTGGTTCCCTGAAGGAAGAGACTAGCAGCCCAAACCATTGCATCCAAGAGGTATAGTCAGATGTAGTCTGGTCCATGTAATACCATACCCAAGGGATCTGGGTGGATTTTCTAGATAGCAGCATTTTCTGGCATCTGACTGGCATCTAAGTCATAGATCAGAGAGAGCCATTTGAAAGTATGAGGGTTAGCAGAAGGAGTACACAGATCAGAGGGATGGTGTGTATTATACAAGGTACATAAGGTACAGACATAAGGTGCTTGAATAACCAGCCCTAAGGTAAAATCAGGAACCAAGGAGCTGGACAGAGGGCAGTTAGACTTAACATGCAGGTGAATGAGGCTCTAGTCTGATTCTCCCCTGGGCACCCAGGGAACTAAATACCCCTGTGCCCCTCGCATACCAGATGTAAGGGCAACAGATGAATTAAAGCCCTAAGGACTAGCGGGCAAGGAGCTCCTGATGGCCTTCCAGGCTGGGTCCTTACTGGCTTGGGGGCTGGGCAGGTGGAGGGGCAGGAGCAGGTAAGGACTGTACTCTTGACAAGTGGGTCTAGCGAGCAATGAGCAAGGAGATACCTTCTCCAGAAAACACATAGATGATTCCTTCCAATCAAGTCCTTTTCCAGTCTGGAGATGGAAGTGAGGGTGGACACAGCTATGCTCTCCTCACAGATCAAAGATGAGGAGTCTGGATTCTGAAAGGAACGAATTTGAGCTGATGCTAGTCCCACATCCATTGGCATGAAGTCCAAGCCCTGGTCCCCATGTTGCCAATAACCCGGAGGAGACCTCGGTGAAACCCAAGGTGGGTACCTGGCTCAGAGTGGAGCCATGTTTGACCTGCAAGGAGCCAAGTCCAGCCCAGCGGCTCTGGCCAAGCAGGCCAATGCTTGGGGCTGGATCCAGAAGGTGATTCCAAAGCCACATCCATGAATCAAATCAAATGAAGTCCAAGCATTCCTTACATTTAGGATGTGAATGTAGGGTTTGGGAGTTGAAGCCAAAAGGTCAGGGGCTGAGTAAACAAAGATGCAGAGCAGGAAGCAAGACACCATTAGTGAATTGAGGTCAGTGGGTTAAGATCTTCTGCTGCCAACAAGACTGGGATGACCAGAGCACCCTGCTAACGGTCCCATGGGGTATGGGAGTGCAGGCTTGCCTAAGTTAAAAGCCCAGACTCAGGCAGGCGTTTGCTGCCATTTTTATCATCAGTTGCTGGGGCTGCGCTTTGGTGGTCAGCTCTTGGAGAAGGTGATGAGTAACTTCATTGGCTGCAGTATCTCCTGCAGTGTTACCAGCTCTCCCCTTTGACAGATGTCAAAGCCACCATGGGTCTGTTGGGATGACAATGTTCTCACCTGTCCTGGGAAAAGGCAGAGAGGATGCTTCCCAGAGAAGTTTCCATGCTACTGCCTTTGTGTACAAAAGTGGACAGAATAGCCATAGCATTGTCAGACACTGGAATGTCAGAGACCTGCCTTCCAAAGGGCAGCTGGTCTAGCTGGAGAGCAAGTTCTGAGGCTTCTGAATGGAAGAGAAACAAAGAGACACCTTCCACTCCAGGAAATCCACCTCCTCTGCCACCTGGGTCCCGCTCCATTTGAATTGACTAGGGGCTGTCCCGCAGACTCTGCATCTTCCTCTTGCCCCTAGTAGCTCCTTTATTTTACGTCCAAATAGATGTTGACTCCAGGTCATTCCCTACATTTTCTTTCAGCCCAACAAAATAGACTTAGCATCACACGCACAGTCACACATGTCACCATTCATGTCTAACCATTGGCCACTAACTGAGCTGAGAGACAGCATAGCACAATGGTTAAGAGCATGGACTTTCAGCTGAGCTGCCTGGGTTCAAATCCTGGATCTGCCTCTAGCAAGTTATGCGGTCGTGGACAAGCCATTTATCCAGCCTTTCTCTGTGTGCTTCTGTGCCTCAGTTCTATCACCTGAAAGATATGCGTAATAGTAGAACTATCACCTGGGTTTGTAAAGAGTAAGTGAGTTAGTATATGCAAAGCCTTTAGACAGTATGTCACACCTAGTAGGTGCCATATAACTGTTAGCACTAGCTATTATTTATTTATTTATTTATTTAGGTAAGGAAGATTGTCCCTGAGCTAGCATCTGTTGCCAATCCTCCTCTTTTTGCTGGAGGAAGATTGTCACTGAGCTAACATCTGTGCCAGTCTTCCTCTGTTTTGTATGTGGGACACCGCCACAGCATGGCTTGATGAGCAGTGTGTAGGTCCACACCTGGGATCTGAACCTGCGAACCCTGGGCCACCAAAGCGCAAACTGAACCACTGTGCCACCAGGCCGGCCCCAGCATTAGCTATTATTATTGTTCCCTCACATCACCTGGCCAGGGATTATGAACCAAATTGGATACCTAGGAAAAAATAGGAGACATCTGGGTATATCTCAGTTATTTATTTTGATGAAAAATAATCTATTCATTTTTATGTACTAATAATGATAATAGCTGTGATCTGCTGAGTGCTTACCATGTGCCCAGCACTATATAATCCCATTTAATCCCCATGGCAACCATGCAAAATCCATGTTATTATCCCCACTTGACAGATGCAGAAACTGAGGCTCAGAGAGGTTAATTAACTGGCCCGAGGTTACGTAGGAGTAAGCAAAGGAACTCAGATTTCAACTCATGTCTGGCAACTCCAGACTTGCACACACTTTTGCACTTTCAGGTCATAGTTTAAACGTAAGATGAGAAGAGTCCTGGCAAAAGGCTCACTCCAGTCTGGGATTGTTTAGACATTGTAGTAGCTTCTGTTCTTTGTTCATAATCATTTCTTCCCTCCCTGTCCTTGTCCAGCTTCCCTGTAGGCAGCCCTACTTCCGGTCTCTTTGACTTTAGGCTGAGCCATGTATTTGCTTTGCCCACTGGCGTGCCAGCAGATCTGACCACCCCACATGTGAGCAGACCTTTCAATGGGCTTGCTGGTTTATCTCTTTCTCCCTGGAGCTTTTGCCCTCTGCCATGAGAACAACATGCTGCAGATGCGGGCTGCCACTTCAGCCAGGGTCCCAGAATGAGAAGAGACCCGTGGAGCTGAGCCAAGCCCAGCAGAGCCCAGAAGAACCCAGCATAGCTACTGCTGACCAGCAGCCCTCACATAATGTGAGCAGGAAATAAATGTTTGCAAGTGTAAAACACTGAGATTTGGCAGGAGGGAGTGTAGACTGTTGCCACAGCAAGAGCTGGCTAATACAGACGTGATCCCGGGGGCAGGGGATAGACAGGCAAGTTCTACTCCAATGGAATAGGCAAAGGAGAGGATAATCCAAGCTCATTGTGTTGCAAAATGGTAATCCATTTGGTTGTAAAGATGGCCCTAATACCAGCCCACTACATTTTTGCAAGTAATTAGAGATTTAAATATGTTCTCTAAATTAAAATCAAAATAATGAAGCCACAGAGGACTCAAGGATATGAGAGAGGGAGGAGAAAGTGGCCAAAGTCTTTGAATTCCCCTTCCGTGGGGGCAAAGATGGTGGGTGGTTCCAGCAGACGCAGAGAACAAGCCCACATCAAAACTGTTTCCCCTGGAAAAGAGCAAGTCCACGAAAGGGCTTTCCTTCAGGGAGAAGCAAGAGAGCCCGTGTGGCCTGTGGATTCGGGTCCCACAGGGTCCTGGAGGCTCGCAGGGCAAACAGGACCTCTCCATGTGACAGCCACAGAATCTAAGCTCCCAGTCACCCAGCAAGAGCGGGGACCAAGCATAGCTCCCCTAAATTCTGGCTGGGACCTCTTTCACCAAGACAAAGTGCCCAGCAAATAAAGCTTTTGGTCACAACTTGACACTTAGCTGGGGGCTGGCCCAAGTCAGCTTTATGGAGACCCCTGTGTGCAGTTGGGTGCTGGAGGTGACTCTTTCTTCGCTATGTTGTGCCCGAAGGTGCTCAGTAGAGTCTTTGAGGATGGGGTTGGTGGTGTTAGTGAAGGTCACTGCTGCCCCAACCCACGCCCAAGCCTGCCCTTGAGCTACTGATAACGCTACTGATAACCCTTCATGTTTCTGCCCCTAGCACTTCCAGGGACAGCTGGCTCAGGCCTTTGGAGAGGGCAGGGGGTTCCCGGGGTCTCTTTGACTAGGAGAGGAAGGAAATGCTAGGTCTCTCTGACTGGTCCTAGGCCAGTGGAGAGCCAGGAAAAGGCTGCAACACTGCTGAGGTGTTTCCATGGCAACAGCAGGCAGCTCTGCTCTTTAGGCTTGGAGTTGGTGGGGGAGGGGCCAGGGGAGGGTGGGGGAGATGAAAGAGGCAATGAAGGGCAGGAAGCGGGTAGGGTAGCGTAGGGGAGAGACTAGGAGGGAAGAAGGAAGGGAGAGAGAACCAAAGAGGAAAGGGAGAGAAAAAGTCAGAGGAAAGGAAGAACTCAGAGGAGGTTAAGAAGGGGAGGGAGGAGGAAAAGAAATGGGGGAGGGCTAGAGGAGGCATAGAGAGAGGAAGAAAAGGGAAGGAGGGGTGGAGGAATGGGGGAGAATGAATGAAAGAAAGAACGAGACCTTCTTGTATCCTCTACTTCACACCCCAGAGGAGAGAGTGCCCTCTGCCTTGGACACCAGGAACCCCACCCCACACACACCCTGCTGGCCCTGCAGGACATGGTGTCAACTGACAGCACACAGCCTCGGAAGACCTGGGCTTGAGCCCTGCCTTCCCCTCTAGGAGCTGCGAGATGGGACAGCAAGAAGCTTCCAGAATAACTTTCGAGTTTGATATACCCTGCTTCTGGCCGCATAAGCTTGGTCAAATTACTTAACTTCTCTAAACTTCAGTTTTCGCCTCAAAAAAAAAAAATGGAGATATAACTGCTTCGTGAAATTGTGAAAATTAAATAAGATAATGGATGAAAAGGCCTTAGTACAGTGCCCGGCACCTGGTAAGCACTTAATAAATAAGTTGCATTATTTTTTATGGGCGACTTGGTCATCATTTAACCTCTCTGCACCTCCACTTCATCTGTAAAATAGAGATAATCCCCACCTCAGAGGGTTTTTGGAATGTATTATTGTAAGTGCTCAATCAATGTTAGCTATTAAAATTATCTCCTTAATAACAAGAGTAAACGTTATGTCATGCCAGGCCCTTTGTTCAAAGCACAGTCTCCATTGTCACTTTATTTAACACTCGAAACGACCATGCGCTGTAGACAGGGCAGTGCTATGGTCCTTATTGTCCCTACAGTTTCGCTGTATTCTCTGTGCGGAGTGCTCACACCCATCACCTCATCGGATTCTAAAAACAACCCTTCAACATAAGTATCATCCTCATTTTACAGTTGAGAAAACCAAAGCTCCAAGGAGTAAGAGAATTCGCCTGCCACTTGCTAGTAGGTGTTACAATGGCAGGTGGGGGTAACACAGCTAATTTGAAACAACTCATTTAACTCAGCATTTTGGCCCTGAACCGACACTTCTGATTTGTGCTGTGACTTTGGAGAACAGACTGGTGATAAGAAGTCTTAGATCTTTGGGGAATCTCGTCCACATGAGACAACTCCTAGGACTTACCCCGTGGACCCAGGCCACTGGGCAGGCTCCTTTGGGACCTCTGATGGCTTGGTCCAGAGCCTGGAATGGAGTGAGCACTCCTAAAAAGTGTACACCGAAATTGTGAGTCAAGGCCAGACAAGGAACAAGGAAGCCTTTTTCTACTGCTCCTCAGAGGGCCTCACCCAGGGCCACAGAAGGAGGAAGCAAGGTAATTTAGATTTTTTTCCCCTTGTTTTGTCTTGTTTGTTTTTTTTTTTTAAAGAAAGAGGCAGATTCGGGATAATTACTTCCTTTCTGCTAAAATTTAAAATACCTTTGTGTTTGTCTTAAGAAATTGTGCGCGTGTGTGTCTATGTTTGTGTGTATGATTTAGAGAGAGAAGAGAGAAGAGAGGAGAGGAGGAGAGAGGGGAGGGAAGGGGAGGGAAGGGGAGATGAGACACTGGGGAAGAGAGGGAATGGGAAAGAGGAGGAAGAAGAACGGAAATAGACAAATAAACCACAAACAAAGACAGAAAGACAGATGTCAAAAGACATGAGAGGAGAGGAAAACAATGCCAGAGAAAGAGAAGCAGCAAAGGAGTGACAGGCGGATAAACAGACTGTGACAGAAAAGCATCTAAAAGAGATGGGCAGGGAAGCAGAGACACACAGAGATAAAAAGGCAGAGACACCAAATGAAAGAGAGCAAGCCAGAGAAGAAACCTTCCTTTCCTTGTTGTCAAAAGAGAAACACATGTGCTCCAAGAATGAAGATGTACATATGGTTATGAAAATACATCAGTGTTTGCAAAGCTAGGAAAAAGAAATCTCTCTCTCCCTTGGTCTCTCTCTCTCTCTCTCTCTCACTTATCTGCTCCTCTTCAGGAGGGAGGGCTGAATCAGCTCTCTACATTCTAAAAAGGCTATGCTCAGCCAGAATTTGTGATAAAGGTGTTTTAAATCAAAGCTAAAATTTGGCAGCACAAATGTTCTAGAAATCCTCGTCTCATTGTGAAAATAAAGAAACCTTAATTTCATATTCTGGGAATCAGAATCATCCCATCTCATCTCCCAAAGAAATGGTTTTTTTATTGTCACAAATCATTCCTATTGCCACTAACCTTTTAAAATACTGGTGTATTTTTACCGTGATGGTCCTGCTTCTGGTATGGCCTCAGCTGGGGTGGAGCCAGTGTTTGTTCATTAGGCGTTTACATATTTTTTGTGTGTGTGTGAGGAAGATTAGCCCTGAGCTAACATTCAATGCCAATCCTCCTCTTTTTGCTGAGGAATATTGGCCCTGGGCTAACGTCCATGCCCATCTTCCTCTACTTTATATGGGACCCCGCCACAGCATGGCCTGACAAGCAGTGCATCGGTGGGCGCCCGGGATCTGAACCTGTGAACCCCTGGCCACCGAACTGGAGCACGTGCACTTAACCACCACGCCACCGGGCCAGCCCTTCATTAGGCATTTATTATGCACCTACTAGATGCGGGACCTGGACTAAGCTGGGCTGGATGCTCTGAGTAAACAATAGGTTTTGCCTTAGCTACGTGCTGTGTAGCCGTATCCTAGACAAGAGTTAGATCAATACCCCCACTGCTTCCAGATAATTCACACAAAGGTGACCTTGCTTGTGTTCCCCAACTGTCCCCAAGGTCAACCTGAGAGGTGAGCTTCCCCAGGGTAGAGTGGAGCTTGGACTCAGGGCACCATTCTACCTGTCCACCTGGCCTGATACCTTTGGTCAATGGTAAAAGCATTTCATTGTTGTTGTTAGTGCCATCGAGTCGATTCTGACTCCTAGTGACCCTGTGTACAGCGGAGCAGAACCCTGCCCAGTCTTTTTGCATCATCCTCTCACCTTCCAGCACTATATCAGACAATGCTCCACTACTATTCACAGGGTTTTCATGGCCAATTTTTCAGAAGCGGGTGGCCAGGTCCCTCTTCCTAGTCTGTCTTAGTCTGGAAGCTCTGCTGAAACCTGTCCACCATGCGCGACCCTGCTGGTATTTGAAATCCTGGTGGTATAGCTTTCAGCATCACAGCAACATGCAGCCACCACAGTGTGACAACAACAGACAGGTGGTGTGGTTCCCTGACTGGGAAACAAACCTGGGCCGCGGCAGTGAGAGCACCAAATCTTAACCACTGGATCACCAGGGCTGGCCCTGGTATAAGCTTGGTAGCTGTGCCCAATTCTGTCAGGGCCAGTAAAGCTGTGGGAGATGGGGAGGAGGGCAGAATTTCTGGAAGTAGCTTTAATTTGTATTGTCACTACACAGAGAGCTTTCCCTTTGTAATGGTCACTAAAGGTGCCCTGCAAACAGTTCTCTTACACACAGCTTCTGACTTCCTACACCTTTCTGCCTGAGGTTGTTCCCTGGAGGCTGGAGAGTGAGTCCCTGGGAGGTGAAGCTCCAGGAGTGACCCTCAAACAATGAGGCTGAGGAGTTGTTGAATAAATAACCCAGCTTCATTGCCCTCAGTTGGAAAATTCCAAAGTATTTCTACATAGTTTCTCAGAGAGTCCGCAGAAGGACTGAGCCTTAGTTACAGTGATGACCCACGCATAAACTCGCCCTTTATCAGTTTGACTCCCTCTCCCAGTCCTTCACTGTCCTCATTGGGGTCAAGAGCCAAATAAACTTCTTGTATCTAAATTGTTGTTTCCAGGAGGACCAAGCTAAGACATCCTTATATTAGCTCATTTACCCTCACAGCAACACTGTAGAGGTAGCTTCATTACTCAGTATCAGAATTTTATTCCTCGAACACCTACTCTGTGCCAAGGACTGAGCTAGGCTCTAGGAATACATACACGGTCCCTGTCCTCATGGAGCTTGTATTCTAGACTGAAAGAAGATGCTAAACAAATAACCACATAAATAAATATATATATATATATATATAAATACATATATATATAGCAAGTGCTACAAGTGGGAGGTACCGGGGCTCTGAGAATGTAAAATAGGCGTATTTGACCTAGTCAAGGAGGTCAGGGAAGTCTTCCCTGTGAAGGTGACACTTCAGTTGAGACCAAAAGGAGGAATAACATCTAACAAGGGAAGATGGAAAGAAAAAATATTTAGAGCAATAAGAACAACTTGAATGAATGACGAAACTGAGGCAAACAGAAGTGAAGGTCACACACGTATGAAGTGGTTGGAAGAGGGTTTGATCTCAAACCAACTGACTCCAGTGTCCAAGCTCTTTATGTTATACTCAACAGCTGGAATGGAGATGGGTGTGTAGGAGTGGGAGGTGACTTGTTACTCTCATTATTCATATTATGAAAGGATTAACTACAAGCTTTCTTTAAATAGAAAACTCCCATAGGGCATTTAACAATTAACTCAACAACAAAAGAGGGACTTACAAATTTATGTAAATGTATCTGTTGGGTATAAAGGGAAAGTATCTGAAAGTGCACAAAGTGGATGCTCCAAAATGGCTGAGAGGTGGGTCATCTTCCCAAGCCTATTTCATAGCATCTAGTATCGACATAGCTGCAGCCTTTGCAGGAAGACCTGGGGAGGGGAGTGGGGTTTTCCTGAGTAACTGATAGATGGGAACAGAGTGTCTCTGGGTGTCCAGGGTCATAGACCTCCCTTCCATCTCAAAGCAAAAACCCAAAGAATGTACTATCATGGAAAAATAACTTTCTGGAATGGGGGGGGGTATTTTTTACTTCTGGCTATTATGTAAATATATGTAAAAGTCCTATAACTTCCATGGTGACTATAAGGAAAAAAACAAACAAAAAATAAACTAGGAAACTATCAAAGAGCAGTAGATGCAAGGAAGCCTTGATAAATTGAATTTCAGAGAGGAATGAGCCCTTCATAGGTAAGCAGAAAGTAATGGCAGCTTCCATAATTGAAGGCAAGGACCTCGTCTTAATGTAAGTGGATAGAGAATCAGGTCTGCCAGAGACAGAGAGGATTTTCAGGGATGAATAGAAATCAGCCAAGTGTGATAAGGCAGAAAATACTGGAATCTGGGAACAGCCCCAAACATAAAGATAAATCACTTGGTCCCATTTCAGAATTTTGCTGAGTAGCCAGCAGAGGAAATGCAGCTGGAAAGTAGAGAAGTTTGTGTAGCCTTGTGGTTCTTAAACTTTGGGACCCTGCTGGAGTTGAATCCAAAAGTGATCCAAATTTGTTTGAAGTTGTAGCCAAATTTCCTGTCTGGTGGAATTCTGAAATATTAAACAGATCAGCCCCTTGGGAGGTCAAGAATTCAGATGCAAGGCAAAAAGATATACCCTTGGTCCCATCTGAAATAAGAAGTGAACTTAATCTAATCAAAGTTGTGTCCAAGCCCTAGTTCAATTCAATTCTTAGTGAAGTCTGAATTTTACCTGACAAAGACTTGTACTCTCTGCAAAAAATACATACATATATACATACACACATAGATGCATATATACATAACATAGATACACACATACAAAAATTATACTTTGATATCTACTGCTTTTGTATGCAATATCTGGCACAAAATAAAAACAATTACAAGATACGTGAAAAAGCAGGAAAATATGATACATAATCTAGAGAAAAACAGTCAGTAGAAGCAGACTTACAGAAGACCAATATATTGGAACTGGCAATCAAGGACCTTAAAATAACTGTTATAAACATATTATGGAATTTGAAGGAAAAAAATGAACAGAATCCATGAAGAGAAGTATAATATTGGGAAAGAAATGGAAATTCTAAAGAATTAAAAAGAACCACGTAAAATTGTAGATCTGAAAATTTATTTATTTGAAATTAAAAGTTAATCTTATGGGTTTAATAGCAGATTGGGCACAACAAAAGAAAGGAAGAGTAAACTTAAAATGAAGTCAGTAAAAATTACCCAAACTGAAACCAGAGAAAAAAAGGCTGAACAGAACATCAGTTACCTGTAGACTAATATAAAATGATCTAATATACATGTAAGTAGAGTCCCAGAAGGAAAGGAGAGAGAGAACAGATATTAAATATGTATATATAAAACATAATGCCTAAATTTTTTCAAATTTGATTTTTAAAAGAATCAACCCAGGGATCCAAAGAGCTCAACAAACCCTAAATAGAATAAATATAAAGAAAACTACACCTAAGTACATCATAGTGGAAACCAAAAAGAGAAAGAAAATCTTCAAAACAGCCAGAGAAAAGACATATAGACAGGCACACACACACACACACACACACACACACACACACACACACACTCATGCATGGACCCACAGGACTTTCACTCCAGCAGACTGAAATATTTGAAATTACCTATCCATGCCAGCTTCTCCAGGCCACCAGGCCATTGAATATGCTACCCTCTGTGCTCAGCATGCCCTATCAAAACCTCATATGTCTGACACACTTCTAAACTTTCTGCAAAACTCAGCCAAAGGGTCATACTATATGGACATGTGTCATTATTTGGGCTGAGGAGATCTTTTAACATCTTTGTTATGTTTGGAGAGTTACTCATCTTCCATATCCCCCAACAGACACCATACTTTTCTCAACCTCCCTTGCAGCTTGGACACAGAGATGTGACCTAGTCTTCACCAATCAGACACACCTACACTGGGTTTTGAATAAGAAGTTTGTGACTTGTAGAATCAGGTACTGTGAAATCTAGTGGCAGCAGCAACATCCCGTTGCCGGAGACATCAGCAGCAAGCAGTCTAATGGTAGCATCCAATGGCCTCTACCAGCAGAGTTGGTCGTGGGGCACCATGTCCATGCCCAGTTAGGTAGCCATGATGTTTCTACTGGACTAGTTCTGCAGTTGCCCCTGAATGCATAGTCTCTAGGCCCTCCTAGAAGTTCTCCAAGCTTTCTAACATCCCTTCTTAAATCTCCTTTCTGTTTAACTAGCAGGGATTGGTTTTTGTTGTTTGGGACTAGGAGCTCTGACTGACACACCTTCCCTGCCCTGAAATCTCCAGAACTCCTCCTTCCTGTCTCCCACCAACCATGCCCTCTAGACACACACATACAGAAAAGTCATTCCCAGTTCTTGGCTCCCATAATGCCTTGTGCTGCCTTCTCTCCCAGGGACATTATATTATCCTGTAATTGTTTACTTATGTGTGTCTCCCCACTAGATTATGAACTACTTAGGGCAAGGTCATAGCCTCACTCCTTTCCATCCCTTCACTGCATGCTTAGCAGAGTGCCTGGGCTGGCACAGAAGAGCAGAAAAGATGTTTAAGAGGAATTGGCTGATTACACATGCAGCGAAGGCAATGTCTCCATGTACCTACAGTACAGAAAATGTAGAACCACTTTTTCTGAAAATTCACATAAGAACAAGTCCAACAGAACCAGACTCTTCTCTCTTTCTAATAGGGTCTTGAAGCTGGTGTAACAAAGGGGTATGTAGACAATTACATCTGTAACTCAGCAAGGCATGTGACAAAGTCATTGGTGCTGTCCTTAGGAGCAGGCTGGGCAAGAATAGTGCATCCATCAGCAGCCAAGTAAATGTCGAGGTCCTCCTACTGAGCTCAGTGGATGGCTCTGCTTTGCTCAGAACTTCTGCATAGGCCCAGAAGGCATCATGAATCCATTTATGCAAGAGAGAAATTAGGGGGCTATTTTATGGATAATTCTGAGCAGTGGTATACTGGTAAATGTTTAACAACTGTCTTTTCAGGAGGAAAAACAGCCCAGATTTGTAGCATTTGCCAATTTCCATGGTGTAAATATTCCCACTATGGTTCAATTCAAGGTGCCAGTGTAACGGCTCTGAATGTGGAGTTGGGAAGAGAAACACAATTATATTGTTGGCATATATAGTTGGCAGTGGCACACAATTATATAGTATTTCCATCATAAAGATAGAATAGACATAAGTAACTACAAAAGCATAGGTAATAGTAAAACATGCTAAATATTATGTTAAATATAATTACAAATTAGATAAATTAGAAATAATTTTTATTATAAATAATTAGAAATTGATGAGTTTGAGTGTTTATGACCTTTGTTTAGAAATATAATTAATTATAAATTTATATAATTTAATTTTTGTAAGTGGCTGTTTAATAACCTGCCTACAGAATTCCTGAAAACTAAGCAATAGGCTCTTGTGAGCTGCTGTGAGCTGGCTCAGCACACCGCTGACTCTGTGCCACCTCTAGTGACTTCATCCAAACTTTGCTATAGGAAAGATTTTTCTCAGCCTGTACTAAAGAGAGGAAACTACAGGCTCCAAGTATATAAGAGACTTGTCCAAGATCATCCTGCTAACTTCTGACAACACAGGAACAAATAAAAATAATAGCTAAGATTTGGGGATGCCTACCATATGTCAAGCACGATGATAAGCATTTTACATAATTCATTTAATTCTCACCACAACCCTAAGAAATAAGTTCTTTAGTTACTCCCCCTTTATGTTAAAATAATAGTGATAATAATAACAACTCCGGAGAAGTTAAGTCATTTGCAAGGGCACACAGCCAGGAGTACTGGAGCCAGGATCCAGACCCAGGCTGTCTAACTCCAAAGCTCACGCTCTTCACCATATCTCCAGTGCCTCAGGTTTTCTAACTTTGCACCACACTATTGCCCTCTTCGTTTTGAACTAAGACAAAAGTACCTGCTTACTTCACAATGTGCACATTAGATGATTCCATGCCTTTTGCTAAAAATCCTTTAGGACTAGGCTTTCTTATCTTTCCAGTGGGAAGGAGATATTTGCCCCAAGCCATCATAATCCCTTAGTGACCAAAGATCTCTGATTTCAAAGAGATCAGAACTGGGATCTGGAATGGAACCCAGGGTCGCAAGATGAGTCCCTTGCTTCATGGAACTGGGCTCTATAACACATGATGTTTACTCATTATCTGATGTCCTTAATTAATTTATTCATTCATTAAATATTTATGAAGAACCCATTGTGTGCCAGGCACTATGTGACATTTCTAGGGCCGAGTAATCTATTAGCTGCTATCAGAGCAGTTTCCAGGACCCATGAGTTTTTCAAGGGTTCAGGGAAATATTTGAGACCTGAAAATTAATATCATCTCCAAAATACAAAGACTGCAAAATTAAATCAACAAGCATCTACTTGAAAGTCTACAAAGTATAACCTTATGTCAACCTGTCAACTGCCTTTCAACACAACTCTTATATGGTTATATACAAATTATATTTAATGTGGCAGTGGCATTATAATACAGTTGATTTTCAATAAGGCAGGCCTCTAAAACTAATAGCACCTTAAGCCTATGAAGGTCGCAAAACAACCTAGAGGTGTCAGGGAAACAAAGATGCATAAGACCTAATCTCTGGCTTCAAGGGAGCCTAATCTTATGTTTTGTTTATTTACTTGTCTATTTTTATGTTCTAATCATGAGTTCCCGGAAGGCAAGGATTTTGTCCTTTGTTTTCTTATTAAACTTCATATTCCCTGGACCCAGAGCAGGGCTGCATTTAGAATAGTATCTAACATGTTGGCTAAACAAAATCAGGTTAGTGCTGTGATGTATACTGTAAATTCTGAGCAATCTACAAAGACCCAGAAGTCATTTTCTTGCATCGTTTTGCTTGCTCATGGAAACACACACACACATACACACACACATACACACACACACCCTCCCTTCCCTACCCACTAAACTCCATGATAGATGGAAGGAAATGAGAAAATCAATATTCGTGAGCTGCTACAAAGCACCAGCTACTGTGCTGGGTACTTTTCATACATCAAATATGCAACACGCAAATATTCCCCATGCCTGCCACATTGCAGTGGGAATTGCAGATAACTAGGAATTTACAGTCATTTTTTTCTTGAACTATGCTTTTCCCAACTTCGGTTTGTGATCCCTTTCCCATATCCTCTTGCACACCAAGTGCAAGATGCATGATCATAAAGGGGAGTGACAATTTCAGGCAGATTATAAAACAAGCAAGAAGTAGTCACCAGGAGAGTGGCTAAATTTCTTGAAATTCATCCCACTGCTCTCTTAAATGAAATGTCTATCTCTCCCACACTGATCACCAGTTCATTTGGATTCCTGGACCAATCTCATCACTTCAGGCAGCTTTAATGGCGTTCATTTATGCCAGCTCAACGCTGCCGCTTCTGAACTGGTTGTCCACCACCAGGCGCCCTTAGCCTTCCTCATTCTCACGGAGCCAAAACATTTCCATGGTCCGGAGGAATCGCACTGTGGGGAGCCACATTACTCTCATGTCAGCATTCCACAGACTGAAAGTGATTATTTCAGAGGGATGGACTTAAAGCTGCTCAAAGCTCAGGAGAAGATAAAGAGGAGGATGAAGGTCTCAGGGACACAAGAAAGTGGTCTAAGGCCCAGAGTCGGTCTGCACCATTCCAGATTCGACCTGCACAATGCTACAGGATTAGTGTGAGTAATGTGGTTTTAAGAATCAGTTGCTTAGCATTATATAAATAGGAATTTAAGTGTACTATTGAGGGCTTTTGCTTCCTTGACTTGAAGGTTAATTTTTTACATTTAGCATTCATTGGCACTAATTATGTTGCCAGGCGCTCTGCTAAGAGATTTTGGCTCGTTATCAGCCAACCTATGCAGTAGGTATGAATATTCCCATTTACAAACTAGGAAACTAAGGATCAGGAAAGTGAGGTGACTTTGCCCAAAGTCACACATCTTGTAAATATCTTGAGCTGGATGAGAACCAGTTTGTCTTTCTCCAAAGACATGCTTTTAACACTTAACAAATGTTATTGAGCCCATTTGCAGGGCCAGAGGGAAAGACAGACATGTAAATTCATAAGTTAGTGTGTTAGACTGCTGTAGAAGAGATATGAGCAGGGTTCTGTGGGGGAACAGGGTGGGTGGAGAGGAAAGGGACAGGAGGGCCTCACAGAAGAGGTGGCAGTTTAGCTGGGCTTGAATGCAGGAGTCTGAGTTATCCAGGTGAAGAAAAAAGGGAATAGTGTTGGAGGCAGAGGGAAGATCATGTGCAGTCGAGCTAAATGTAGGAAAAGGACCTGAGATGTTTGGAGAATGGATGAGTGGGGCATCAGAGTGGCCAGGATCCAGGGTAAGTGAGGGGATCTCACAAGACAGGAGGCTGGAGAAGTAAACCAGAGTTAGAGTTGGTAAACTATGGCGATTTAGCATAAGCAGACATGATGGAGGAGAGGCCTGTGGCTGGCAGAGAAGAGACTAAAGAGAGAGGACCTGTAAGGAGGCAAATGGAAGAGACCAGGGGGGAAATGGGGAGTCCTGAACTAAGGCAGCTGCTGTGCAGATGGAAAGGATGGAACAGCTTTGGGAAGTGGTTCTTAAATGTCAGTGTTCATAAAAAAATCACCTGAGAAATGATCTAAAATTGCAGATTCTGAGACCCTCCCCAAGATAGTGGAATTCACTATATCTGGAGTAGGAGCCTAAACCTGCCTTTTCACAAGCACCCAGGTGATTCTGATGCAAGTGCTGTGCAGACAACTCCTTGTGAGTTATTTCCAGGACAGACAAGCTTGGTGACAGGTTGGGGATGAGGGTGAGGGAGAGGTTAAGAGTTGGTTTCATGTCCCCCTTCCCTGACATTGTTCCCCATTTCTTATGATAACTGCCTGATTTTCTTCTTGGAAGCAGCTTCCCCTCACTCTCAGTCCGTGTGGTTTGTGGGGAGCCCCATGTGACCATGCCTAAGCTAATCAGCTCCTCACTCCTTACTCATTCAGGGATGGGCAGATGACTCAATCAGAGCCAATTCTGAGACTACTGGGAAAAGAAGCAAGTAATCTTCCTTGTTGGCCTTGAACCTGGCAGGATAAGATGCTGCAGCTGCTTCACTCAAGTCGAGCCTGAGAATAAAGCCAAGAGAAGGCAGATGCAAGAGATGGAAAAAACCAAACTCCTATTGTCATTGTTTGGGTTCTGAATCCAGCCATGTCTAAAGCCAGTACACCCCTAAAGTTTTCATTAATGCACCTATAATTTGTGTGCTGTTGTTTTTCACTTACACCATTTTGTATTGGGTTTTCTTTCACTGACAAAAGAAAAAACTGCTGATCACTTTAAGAAAATCTGATATATAAAAATCTTACCTTACGAATGAGATAAATGAAGAGCTGATTACTTCTATTAAAAAGGGATTGACTCACAGCTTCCTTTGAAGAGAGAGCCTCCCTAAGGTATGAAGTGTAGAATTTGATTTATTAAATTTGATTTACACATGACCTTTTCAAGAGGACAATCTTAAATGCAAAGTAAGAGCCGTCTACCAAGATAATGGCTCTCAAAGCCACTCCAGTGTGACTTTCAGGGGCAGCCATGGTGGCTCCCCCAAGCACTAGCTTCGCTGCCCCACCTCTTGGGGTCTACATTTGATTTCACAGCTCCATGGTCTCCACAACTGTAAAAATCCAACCTACCTGCGACAGGACCTGATCTAGCTGTTACACAAGTCTGATCTGAGGTACAAGTTGTCCCCAACTCTAAGTTGATGGTATTTGCATTGTTCTTCTTAGACTCCTAACAGAAAACAAGCTCAAAACATGATTCCTTAATGTGTTATTTAATATATTCATTATTCTTTATCAGTAGCACAGATGGAAAGGCTTCCTGTTAAGACATGTGTTTCTCTGGGTTGACAGTGAATGCATCACTGGTGTTTCTAATTCTATAGGTAGATGATCCCCAGCTGTCGGGGTGAAAAGAAATTCTGCACAGCCCCAGTTCAGTGTTTAGGACAAAACAAAGGATACTTTCAGCATCTACATGGGCCCTGTCAGAAGCCAGGGATTGGCCTCACTCTTCTCTGTACATCCATTGCCCAGCACATGGTGGAGGCTCATTGCATGGATCCTCATTGGATGATTCGATGATTAGATCACTATCTGGAGATGTCTGAAAAGGAGACCTTAGTCATGGGGTCAGTCTATTATGGAGGAACATCATTCCTCTCCTGGAAACTCCTTTGTTCTGCAACTCAAAGTGTTAGGAGAAACAGAACCCATCCCTTATCAAAGGCAGCAGTGACATCCCTGAGTCTCCAAAATAAAATTCCCTTCTAGGTCTAGAAGTGTAATTTCTCAGCTACAATCTTTAAATTGCTCCCCCTCTATCTCAGGGATTTTTTAAATGCCTTTATTTCCAACCTAGAAGGACTCTTTCATTTCCTCCGCCAATCCATTATAGGGAGCAATAAAGCCAGACTTTTCTTTCCAGCCCAGGGCAGGTTCCTGGTTCTCTTTCCTGGTTCCCATGCTCTCATTTTTCTCTCTAGTTTCTCCTGCTCCCACTTGTAAATCAATCAAGGCTTGCTCCCCCTCCCTCTCTCTTGCTCTCTTGTTCTGCCTTTGGAAGGAGCAGAGGGCTAAGTTAATCATACTCCTTGGTTCCCAGCACATACCAACAGCATCTGCCTGTTTGAGGGCCTGCTCTTGCTAGATTTTGTTTCATTATCTTTCCTCTTCATCCCCACTCCCCAGCCCCATTTCTCATAAGTGCTTACTATATTGTGTTTGGTAAATGCCCTTGGATATGAATGTATCCATGAAAAATCTGTAATATTGCCTTATGAATTAATTTATTTTAAATGTACATAAGTGGCAGTGTGCTGCAGATTTAAGGTTTCCTTTTTTCTTTCATTACTATTTTTTACAGTTCTAGTCATGTTTCTGTGTACATACTCATTTTGTTGTTCTAACTTCTACACTCTGCTCCATAAATGTATCCTCTACATTTTGCTTATCAACTTTTTAGTGACGAGTATCTTGATTGCCTAAAACTCCATGCCATCACCAACAATGCTGCTATGAACATCTTTGTCCATGTTCCAAGACGAACCTGTACCTGAAGTTTTCTGGGTATGTGCACAAGAGTGACATTGCCAGGTCACAGGCCATGTGCACATTTAATTTCACTAAATGAGTTCTAGAATGGCTGTACCAGAATTGAGATCCTTTCTTTTGTTTCTCTAGGATCTTCCAACCATATATTAATGCTAAGTATCATCATTTGCAATTCTCAATTTTTGCATTACTTTGTTTAATTCTCGTGATAAACTTTTTGAGTTAAATAAGGCAGCTAGTATCCCCAGTCTACATTTGGGGAAGAAGAGGTTGCAATACTGGGCTTGGTCATGTCTATGCTGGAAACTAGTAAGCTAGAAATTAGGTCCCATCTATGTCCCAACAGAATCAGGAGTAGGAAGTTGAGATCAACTCCAGGGGGACATTAGGAGATACAAATGTCTGTCTCTAGACCACTGGTTCTCAACCCTGGTTGTATGTTAGAATTACCTGGGGAGTATTTAAGAAATTCTGATGCTCATGTCTCACCCAAGACCAATTAAATCACATTCTCTGGGGTGGTGCCTTGAATAGGCATTTTAACAGCTCTTGAGGCAATTTTAATATGCAGCCAGGGCTGAGACTCTTACCCTGGACTGGGGCTGGGCTTAGAAGGAGGATCATCTGGCATTTATCACTGGGCACATCGATGTGATGATTTAGACACATGATGGCAAAAAGGAAGTCCTGGAGGTAAAAATACATAGAGAAATAATGAGAAAGGTGACTACCACCACTATCATACCCCATTCACTAGAAAGGATAACCTGACAGGAACCCAGCACCACTAGTTCAAAGCCTGGAGGGAAATGAATTACAGAGAATATTTTAATTCGTGCCTAATAATTAGAAACTCAAAACTTCCAAATGATGGGATAATTACAGAAATATGTGAAACCCTAAAGCCATTAACGAGACTGCCACGGATCATTACCCAGGCCTGGTGAGCGCCCAGCTGACAAATCTGTATCTCTGATGCCCTGTCCAAGGTGCTGAAGCTCACCGTGCTTGTTGCTGGCTCCCCTCTGTCAGCGGGAAGCAGATTCTAGGAGCACCCAGCACTGAACCAGCTGGCCCCTGCAGAGTCAATTTCTCTCTGCAGTCTGTAGGTAAATCTCTTACCACACTGATGTTCTCAAATCACTGAGGAAGTTTAATCTCCAAATTGGCAGAAATAGTGCTGACTCTGAAAATGACTCTCCCCTTCCAGGCCTGGTTCTGTTTTGCTTCCGGATATATTTCAAAATAATCATAACATCCAGTGGCAAAATGAACTCTATTATGGGGAGGAGAAGACATTAGATGGGAGAGTATTAATATTAGTTGAGCATCTACTATGAACTAGCCAAAGTGCTAAACAGTTTACACCCTTTATCTTGCTTAAACCTTACAAAGGCCCCGATAATCTCTATTTTATGGATATAGCAGCAGACACTCAGAAAGGTTAAGTAACTTATCCACGGCAAATTATTTTAAAAAGAGGCAGAAAATTTATTGAACCCATGTTCTCTTTGATTCCAAAACCCGAACTTAGTCTATGTTGAGGAAAATCTAACTTGTTCCCAATTATTGCCCAGACAAGAGATGCCATAACTTCTCTTGTGTCCCTTGAGTGCATTCTGCAGTTTCCATTATCAGTAGATTCTTCTTGATCCCTAATCTAAATCCTTCCCATGATAATTTCAACACCCTGGGAAGATGGAGATGATCTGATGAGAATTACATCTATGAACTGGCCCATTTAGTTGAGAAGGTGAATTTCAGTCTATGGTAGATTGATCACAACATAAAATTCCACTGTTTTTGGCTATAAAAATCCATCCTTTGAAGGCAGGCCTCTCTAGGAAAAAACATCTGGGTATATGCCAATGTGAAGCCGTGAGTCCTACCATGATCAAAGAAGATGTGGTTATTCTCAGTGGCCCCTCATGAGCCCCATGCTGCTGCTTGATCTCATTAATGAAGAAAGTTCAGGGGAGGACACATATGTGATTCTTTAAAGCAGTGGTTCTTTAAGTGTCCCTGGACCAGTAGCATCAGTATCACCTGGAAGTTTGTTAACTATGCCAATTCCCAGGCCCCATCTCAGATCTACTGAACCAAAGACTCTGGAGGTGAGTCCCATTAATCTGTATTTTAACAGATTATACACACACATACATACACACTAAGGTTTGAAAAAACCTGCTTTTAAAGTTTCTGCTGCTCAATAAAGAAATGGCAAATGCCAAAGTATACATCTGTTTCGGCTGTGGGAATTCAGGAAAGCATTCCCCTGGCCTGATCAGAGCCATTCAAAGGCAAATAGAAAGTATGCTACCATGCATTACGTCTCTGCTTAAAAACTGCAAGTGGTTACCTACTGCCCGCTGTATTTAACTTGAACGCCTTGGCCTAGTTTTCCAGGCAACTTCTACCTGGCTGCACACCATCCACCCAGCTTTAACCCCTTCTCCTGCCCCTCAGTCACTTTGTGCTCTAGATTGAGATGTGGAGATTTGGGTAGGGAGGGGGTTGACAGAGAGAAGTGAAACCAAAATATTATTTTTCTGAAGATTTTTTGTTTGTCAAGAAATAACACATTTTCCCCCAATTTTTTGCTTCTTTACAAGCTCTTACATCCCTAAATATACAAAACATGATCATTTTCTGAGCAGACCAAGTCATACATTATGCATTTTTATTGGCACCTTGAATAAAGATATGGCAGACATGAATATCAAATGTGCAGATGAAAAGGCTGAAAGGAGAGCTCACAATGGGTGAACAGGGAGCCAGAGAGCACCTGGCTGCTCTTACAAAGCCAAAAAGATTCTGCTGGAGGAATTGCACCCCACAGTCCTGGGAAGACTTGCAGATGCAGTCACTAAACCACGGTTAGTTTTCTATGAGGCATCAAGGAGAAGGGGTGAGATGCTGATGGCTGCAGATGGAGAAAGGTAGTTACTTTAGAAAAGAAGAAAAAGGTAGATTCTTCAAACTTTCAGCTAGTGAGAATTTTTATGAATACTTTGGATATACAGCAAAAAGCCTGAGAATCAGTGTGAATTTACCAAACACAGAACTTTATTTAAGGAACCAGGGATATTTGGCTTGAAAGGGACTTTTATACATATGTAGGTCTTTATATATCTGAAGAAAAACTTTATGCTGTGTGGCTATCCAGGGCAGCAAGTATTGAAGACACAATGACCTTGGAGATCATCAAGTCTTTTCCTTCACTCATAGATGGACATCAAAACTGAGAGAGGTAAAGTGGCTTCAAAGGTAAGATTAGCACTCCTGATTCCCGGTCCCTTTTATCATACTGAGCAACTCATAAAGAAAAGGTCATGAAAGATGAAACTCATTTCCTATTTTGCCAGGGTCCCTAAACTGGCAGACAGCTCTATAACCTGTAAAGTTCTATAGAGATATAAGTTGTTATTATCATCATTCATGATATCAAGTTCAGTTCTTGACCCCTTCCTACTCAACAACCTTATGAAATGTCTGAAAAGGGCATTGATTTTCTGATAATAAGCAATTGGGGCACACAGTGAATGTATTTGGATGGCTTGAAAAATGAGGCAAATCTAACATGATGAAATCTAACCAGACCAATATTAAGTCAGGCACTTAATGCACAAAGCTAATGGACTAGCAGCAAAACTTACAAGAGAGTGGGTTAAGTTATCTTGAAAGTTAACCTAAATCAAGAGCTCCAATGCATTAGACTTCAGTTGTACTATTATGAAAATAATGTCGATATAACAAGTAAGGCGATGCAATAGTCCCACTGCTGTGGCCAGAGCCCACCACTTTTCACTGTGGTATTATGTTCTGTTCTAGTCATTACCATTCATCTAATGAGCATTTCTGCTCTAATAAGGAGCAGTTGAAGAAACAAGAGCCACTTCACTTGAATACAAGAAGTTTATGAAGAGCTTTCATTGTTATCTGAGGTGTACAAAGACTGTCCTAGTCAGCCCAGGCTGCCTTAACAAAATACCAGACTGGGTGGCTTAAACAACAGAAATTTATTTTCTCACAGTTCTGGAGGTTAGAAGTCAAAGATCAAGGTGCCAGCAGGATTGATTTCTCCTGAGGCCTCTCTCCTTGGTTTGCAGACGGCCACCTCCTTGCCGTGTCCTTTTTCTCTGTGCACATGCACTCCTGGTGTCTCTTCCTTTTCTTATAAAAACACCAATCCTATCTGATTATGGCCCCACTCTTATGATCTTATTTAACCTTAATACCCTCCTTAGTGGCTCTATCTCTAAATAAAGTCACATTGGAGTTAGTGCTTCAATATACGAATTTTGGGAGAGGACATAATTCAGTCCATTACTGACTGACTGCTAGGTGGGAGAGAGTTTTAGGCTCACTCTGTGATGCTCCAGAGAGCAAAACAAGGACTACCGAAAAGCCAGTTCAAGGCAATTTGTGCTCAATATAAATAATATATTTCTAATAATCAATCTTCTAAAATTTAAATGGCCTTCCTGTGTGAGAGTGAGTTCTCTATCATTTAGTATTTTAGAAGCCACCTTTCAGTTCCATGGCAGAGGGCATTCCTCTGGTAAGAAGGTTAATGAAATGAAATCCTGGGTCCTCTGAATCTATCAAATTCTATGATGCCTTACGTAATAAATAATAATAAGTTGTTTTAGATTTTTAGAGGCTGTTAAAAGAAATCAAGTATTGCACATGGGTCAATTATACCAAACATTCTTAAATCCCACATCCAAAACTTTTAAAAATTGATTCAGTATTTGCAGGTATTTCAGAAGTCTTCTCATTTTCCCACAGAAATGCTCTACTTTTCCCATTACCACACCTTTGTCAGCACTCTTCCCTCTTGTATCTGTCTATCGTAATCCCACCATGACCCAGCTATATCCATGAAAACTGCAAGCTAAGCTGATATTTCCCTTCTCTGATCATGCACTGCACTTCCAGCACTATTAATGTAGTCAATTCTAACAGAGCTGGGTACAGTCATGGAAGTAGTCAGGGATAGGGGTGTGATGACAAGGAACCAGCATCTCTGAACCTTGCTGACTCTGCCAGATATTCACTGAGATGAGGCTTCAAATCTTCCACCAGGCACCTAGTGCTGCCATAGGTTGGTGAGGGAGGTAAACAAAGGTCAGAGAACACCAAAGTTGTGGTCTTTATTAATGGCTCTAGACTTCATTATGATCTTCTGATGAGTTCAACTGGACCAGGGGTGGCTATGAGAACCTCTTTTGCCTGGGTAGGGGCAGACTTGGGCAAACTCTACTAAAACGAATGAGTGGTATGATTTCATTAATACACTCAGCATGCACTTATGGTGCCACAAGTGATCCTAATACTGAAGTTATAGCAGTGAACGAGAGAGATAATGTCCCTACTCTGAAACTTACAATCTAGTGAGAAGAAGAAAGGAGATAGAAAAAAATAGCAAGATCGATATCAGATAGTAAAAAGATGCTATGCAGAGAGGTAAAATAGAGTAATGGGATACATATCCAATGGCTAATTTATATTTGATGGCTCTCTCTAAGTTGTTGGCATTTAGACTAAGGTAAGAAAGGAAGATGGAACCTGTCATGATAAGATAGGGGCGAAATTATTCCAGGCAGAGGGAAGAGCTAGTGCAAATGCCCCAAAGTGGGAACCAGTTTGGCAAGTTCAAGGAATAGAAGTCCGACCAGTATGAGACAGTGGAAAAGGAAGAGGTAAGTGGTGTACTCAGAAAGGTAAGCAGGATTCAAGTCACATGAAATTTTGAAAACCAGGATAAAATGTCAAATGTTGTACTCATGTTATGGGAAGATGTAGGAGAATTTTTAAAAGAGGGAGGGACATAATCAAATTTTTGCTTTGAAAATCTAAATCTGGCTACCAAGAAGACCAGTTATGAGACCATTGCAATATCCAGGCAAGAAATGAAAGAGGCTTCAACGATAGGAGATACTAGAGATGGAGAAAAATAGATGAAGGGTAGGGCCTGCAGAACTTGCTTATTAGTTGGATTTGGAGGGTGAGAAAAAGGAGCTAAGGATAACACCTCAATTTGGGACATGAACAAATAGGGAATGTGCTGCCATTTTCTGAGATGGGGAAGAAGAAGGAGGTTTGGAGGAACAAAACAAGAGTTTTATTTGGGCCACTTTTAGTTTACTAGACATCCTTTTGGATATGTGGGCTGTCGGATATAGGAGTTTGGAGTTCTGGGGAAAAGACAGGACTACAAGTAAACATATGTGAATCATCAGCATATAGGTAAAATTCATATCTATGGAACTGGAAGAAGTCACCTGGAGAGAGTATGTAAATAGAGAAATGAAAAAGAATAACTTTGGTGTGTTTCAACACTTAAAGGCAAGATAGAGAACATGGAATCAATCAAGGAGACTGTGGTATCGTGGAAGGCAGCAAAAGAAGGTGATTCAAGGAGGAGAGAGGATCGACTGTGTTAAATGTTGCTTAGGGCAAAAGTTAGAAAAAACAAGAAGTGACCATTGAATTTTATTTATGACCTTGACAAGAGCCATTGCAGTTAAGTGGTGGGGGCAGAATATTGGGGAGTATAAGTTGAAAGGAAGGGGAAATGAAGATATGGAAGCAGAACAGAATCAACTCCTTCGAGAAGCTTGCTGGAAAAGGAAGCAGATTAAGTGGAGTATTAGTTGGGGGGCAATTGGGGTCAAAGGATGATTTTGTAAATATGAGATATGATAGAGAGGGAAAGACTGATAATTCAGGGAGGGGACACACTCTTAAAATCATCTCACATCCCATATTTGGACTTTCTTTGGACTCTTGACTGTGGTCCTCACAATCTTACCACTCAGATGGACCCAAGGGAAACAAAGCTTTCTTCCCCAGTCCTGGAGAGCAAGAGTCTTTCCCAGGATAGGCATATCTGTCAAGCAGGAGGCAGCTGCAGGTCCATCTTAGTACATCAGCTCCACAGGAGATAAATACTTCAAGGGTAAGCCAAAGAGAGGTCATATATCCAGAAAGTATACCATATGGATGCAACTACTTTTAATCTATCTGCTCTCTTGGAAAGCTGCCCATGTGCCCCCCTCCCTCAGGCTCCCAAGCATCCTACCCCAGTAAATATCTGTACCTTCTCTCCTGGCCTTTCTTTGGGTGAGCTGCAGGGACTATAGAGGAGCCTTTCGTTCCCCCTAGAGATCATACAATGATATGTCATCTTATATAGTTGTCATTCATTCACTTAAATACTCCTAGGGAACTCAATAAATGCCAGTCACTGTGCAATGGGCTGGGGATACAGCTACGAGAAAGAAAAATAACAACTTTCTGAGCATTCTGTGCATCTTACACTCTGTTGGGGAATACAACCTGGAAACAAATAATTATGCAAATGAATTTTATTACAATTGAGATAAACTATAGGAACAAGTACCAGATGTTTTAAGAGTGTATAATGGTTGAAAAAACAAACTAAACTTGGGGGTTAGGAAAAAATTGATGAATATAATTTATGGCTGTATAGTATTAGCTTACAAAGAGCTTTCTCATTCATTAAGTCATTAAACCTAAGAACAAACTGGAGAGATGAATAATAACACATCCCACTTTTACAGATAGGAAATCTAAGTTTCAAAGAGGTTAAGTAAAAATTAAATGTCTCCTTGTTTTTGAACATATGTTTCCCTCTGTCTATTCGCTAACTCTATCAGCCAGGACTCTAAATTACAAGGGACAGAAACCCAGGCCCAAACTGATGCCCACAATTGAGAAGAACCTCAGAGTAACAATAACATACAATCCCCCTTCCTCCACAGTAAGGCAATTTTAGCCAGGCACGTGGCCACTCAGTTGGACATCATTATTCAGCCTTCCTTATAACCTCATAACTTCCTTATGTTGTATGACTAAGTTCTGACAATTGAATGTTAATAGAAGTAAAATGGGCAATTTCTGAGTCTTGCCCTTAAAAGTTTTTCCCCTGGAGGACCTATGATTCTTTTGTACAGAAATTGCTTTCTCACCATAAACAACTAGAAAAACAAATAAAATATATAAGATGATTTTTCAAGACTTTGAACAAACACTGCAGGACTGTGATCCCTGAGAAAAGGGAAATAAGCAAGGTTAGCACGGTGGCGGCTCTTGCTAACTGCCTGGAGGTAGTTTCCAAAATATAGTGTAGGGAGGGACAATCAAAACAGAGCCTAGTGGTCTTGCTGAGTTGAAGAGACAGAACAGAGATTGGAGAAGTGGAGGCAGCTAGAATTTTTAGAGCAGAGTACCAGAAAGGAGGAAGCTATACCCAGAGAGAGCTCCAGATATCTGCAAGGGTCCTTTTAAGTCTTTGGTTGAGTGCTAATCTGCGAATCCATGGGATAAGACTCCTCAAGGCCAGAAAAAGAACCACGAGTAATCAGCAGGCCAAAAAATGATCATATCCTACCCAGGATTTGGAATAGCTCACAGTCTCAAAGCCAGAGTAGAGAGATCCTGAGTAGAATCCTTGGAAGGTTCAAGCCCTCAATATGAGATTACATTAGTCCTAGAGTAAAAGCTGCTCTGGAATTTTAATAATAAAGCTTAAAGCTCAAAAGCATCAAACTGATTGTCAATAACTTAAATTTGCATCAGAAAAAGTCCAAAACTCTTTAAAGGAAAACAGAAAAACATAGTGCCCAAGAGTATAATATACCCGACATCCAGAATCCAGTCAAAAATTACCAGGCATGTAAATAACAAGTAAATATAACTCATAACCAGGAGAAAAATCAATCAATGGGAAAAGACCCAGAAATGACAAGATATTATGGATTTAGGAGAAGAGGGACCTTAAAATAGCTATTATAAATATGCTCAGAGATATAAAGGGAAAACGCACATCAAAAGAGAAATAGAAGATATAAAAAAAGACTCAAATGGAACTTCTACAGATAAAAAATACAGTATCTGAAATAAAAAGTAAACTGGATGGGATAAACAGCTAATTAGACTGCAGAAGAAAAAATCAGTGAACTTAAGATATACCAATAAAAACTATCTCAAATGAAGCACAGGAAGAAAGAAAGACTGGGGGAAAAAAACAGAGCTTAGTGATCTGTGAGACAGTAGCAAACAGTCTAACATTCTGGACTCACACACACACAAAAAAGGTTGGGGGAGGGGAGCAGGAAAATATATGAAGAAATTATAGCCATTTTTTCTAAATTTGATGAAAAATCCATAGATCAAGAAGCTCAATGAACAGCAAGAAATATGAAGAAAACAATACCAAAGAGCATAATAATCAAATTGCTTAAAACTGGTGATAAAGAGAAAAATCTTAAAATCAGCCACGGGAGTGGAGGGTGGGGGGAGACATTATGTACATAGAAACAAAGATAAGAATGACAGCAGAAGTCTCAACAGAAAAATGAAAGCTACAAGACAGTGAAACAACATCTTCAGCATACTGAAAGAAATAATATGTCACTCTACCCAGTGAAAATATCTTTCAAAAATGAAGGTAAAATAAATACTTTTTCAGGCATACAACAACATAAAAAATTCATCACCAACTTATGAGCGTTACAGGAAATATTAAAGAAAACTCTTCAGTTAGAAGGAAAATAGCAGAAGTAAATCTGAATCTACATAGAGGAATGAAGAGCTCCAGAAATGATAAGTATATAGATAAATATAAGAGGCATTTTATTATGTAGTACTTATTTTTTTTAATTATTTTGTAAACCACTTTAAAAGATAATTGACTGTTTAAAGCAAAAACAATAAAAATGTATTCTTGGTTTATATCACACATAGAGGTAAAATGTGTGACAACTGTAGCACAAAGACCAAGAGTTCTTACATTATATGTAAAGTGATATAATAACACTTAAAGGTAGCCTGTAATAGGTAAATATGTACACTCTTAAAACAATCAGTAAAACAAAATGAAACATAGACATATGCTAGTAAGTCAAGATTGGAAATAATATGGGATTATAAAAGATATTTGATCTAAAAATAGGCAGAAAAAGAATAAAGGGTAACCAAGAACAGACGGGATACATAGAAAGATAAAAACAAAATGGCAGATTTAAATCCAGCCATATTGACAATTATATTAAATTTAAATGGCCTAAATACTCCAGTTAAAAGGCAGAGATTATCAGCTTAAATTAAAAATCAAGACCTGATGATATGCTACCTAAAATAAACTTACTTTAATTTTAAAGACATAGATAGGTTGGAAATTAAAAGATGGAAAAAGTCAGACCATGAAAACTTTAATTAAAAGAAAGCTTGGTTGGTTGGGGCCAGCCTGGTGGCGCAAGCAGTTAAGTGAGTGCGCTCTGCTGTGGCCGCCCAGGCTTCACTGGTTCAGATCCTGGGCACACACTGATGCACTGGTTGGCAAAGCCATGCTATGGCAGCGTCCCATATAAAGTGGAGGAAGATGGGCACGGATGTTAGCCCAGGGCCAGTCTTCCTCAACCAAAAAAAAAAAAAAAAGAAAGAAAGCTTGGTTGGCTATATTAATATCAGATAAAGAATACTTCAGAACAATGAATATTCCAGGGACAAAAAGTAACAATTCATAGTGATAAACGGATTAATTTATTAAGACAATATAACAATATTGAATGTTCATGCACCTATTGGTAGTGCTTCCAAATACATGAAGCAAAATGAATACAACTGAAAGGAGAAAAAGACAAACTCGCAATTATAGTTGGAATTTTCAACCTACCAATCTGAGGAATTGAAAGAATAAGTAGACCACAAAAAAGCAGTAATATTTTAACATGACTATCAAAATTTTGACTTAGTTGACATTCATTGAACACTCCACTCAACAATTGCATACACATTCCCTTCAACTGAACAATGAATATTCACAAATATAGACTAAATTCTGTGCCACAAAACAAGCCATAATAAATTTACAAGGAGAATCTGACCACTGAAATTAAACTAAAAATCAATAACACAAAGATATCTGTAAAACCTCAACTACTTGGAAATTAAATGACACATCTAAGTAATGCATAAGTTAAAGAATAAACCACAAGAGACATTAGAAATTATTTTGAACCTAATTAAAATGAAAGCACAATATATCAAAATGTGTTGGATGCAGATGTAATGCATACAGAAAAATTTATATTAAAAATGTTTACATTAAAAAAGAAGAAAAGTCTAAAATCAACAATCTAAGCCTGTACATCAAAATACTGGGAAAAGAACAAAAAAGATAAGAGCCAAAACCAACAAAAAAATTAACCGAAAAAAATTAGAGAAAAATCAATGAAGCTAAAATCTGTTGGGTTAAAAGATCAATAAAATTAACAAACTCTGGACGTAATGATCCAAAAAAGTAGTGAATACATAAATTACCTATGTAAAGAATGAAAGAGAGAGCATTACTACAGACACTAGAGACATTAAAAGTGTAAGAGAATATTATGAACAACTTTATGCCAATAGATCAACAACTGAGATGAAATGGACAAATTCTTTGAAAGACACAAACTACAAAAGCGCACTCAAAAGAAAATGTGTGTCTGGAAAAGCCCTATATCTACTAAAGAATTTTAATTTGTGGTTAAAAACTTAACCACAAAGAGAACTCCAGGTCCAAATGGGTTCACTGGTGATTCTACTAATCATTGAATTTAAAAATAATACTAATCCTGCACAAACTCCTTCAGAAAATTAAAAAAAAAAAAAAAGAGAAACACTTCCTAACTCATTCTATGAGACCAACATTACCCTAATATCAAAATCTGACAAAGACTTTACAAGAAAAGAAAATTACAGGAGACTATCCCTCATAATTACAAATGCAAAAGTCCTTATTAAATTAACAAACAATCCAGCAATATAAAAAAAGATAATACATCACGACCAAGTGAAGTTTATCCCAGAAATGCAAGATTGGTTTAATAGTCAATCAATATAATTCATCATATCAACAGACTAAAGAAGAAACACTATGATCATCTCAATAGAGTCAGGAAAACATTTGACAAAATTCAACATCTATTCCTGACAAAAAAAAAATGTTTAGCAAATTAGGAATTAAAAAAAACTTCCTCAACTTGATAAAAGGCACCTATGAAAAACCAAAAACTAACATCATGCTTAATATTGAAAGATTGAATGCTTTGCCTGTCAAATTAGAGACAGGGCAAGGATGGCCATTCTCACAATTTCTATTTAACATCATACTGCAGATTCTAGCCAGTGCAGTAAGGCAAAATAAACAAACAAGCACACAAATAAACAAGAGAAATAACAATTAGAGAGGAAGAAATAAAACTATCTGTACATAGATTATGTAGAAAATCCCAAAAACCTTACCAAAAAAAGCTACTAGAACTAATAAGTAAGTTTAGCATGGTCATAAGACAAGGAAAATATGCAAAAATCAATCATATTTCTATATAATAGCAACTAACAATGGAAATTATATTTCTAAAGTACCATTTACTGTAGCACCATAAAATCTAAAATATTTAAATATAAATCTAACAAAATATGTGCAAAATCTTTGTGCTGCAAACTACAAAAGCCCATGATGAAAAAAAATCAAGAAAGACCTAAATAAATGGAGAAATATACCATGTTCATGGATTAGAAGATTCAATATTATTAAGATTTTAATTCTCCCAAATTGATCACCAGAGTCAACACAATTTCAATGACAATTCCAGCATAATTTTGTAGAAATCCATAAGCTGTTTCTAAAATTTACATGGAAAAGCAAAGAAAAAAGAATAGCCACGGCAATATCATAAAGGAAGAACAAAGTTTGAGGATTCACACTATCTGATTTTATGACTTACTATAAAGATACATTTATCAAGAACTGTAGTAGGTAAAAGATAGAAGCATAGATCAATAACACAAGGATGTCCAGAAATAGACCTGCATATATGGTCAATTTATTTTTGGCAAAAGTGCCAAGGAAATCCAATGGAGACAAGATAGCCTTTTCAACAGATGGTGCTGGAACAACTGAAAATCCATATGACCCAATTGAGTTAATTTTTCTATATGATATGAGCTATGGATGAAGCTTTATTTTTTGTATATGGCAAAAAGATCTGAACACCAAAGATATTCGGATAGCAAATAGAAACATGAAAAGATGTTCAAGATAATTGCTTTTAGGGAAATGAAAATTAGAATCACAATGAGACACCACCACACATCTATTAGAATGGCTAAAAATAATTTTTTTTTTTTTTTTTTAGTGACATCAAGTTGATTCCAACTCCTAGTGACACTGCGTACAGCAGAGCGGAACCATGCCTGGACTTTTTGTGCCATCCTCTCACCTTCAGGCACTATATCACATAATGCTCCACTGCTAGTCATAGGGTTTTCATGGCCAATTTTTTTGGAAGTGAGTGGCCAGGTGCTTTTTTCTCATCTGTCTTAATCTGGAAACTCCACTGAAACCTGTCCCCCCTGAGTGCCCCTGCTGGTGTTTGAAATCCTGGTGGCATAGCTTTCAGCCTCACAGCAACATGCAGCCGCCACAGAATGACAACCGACAGGCGGGTGGTGTGGTCCCCCAATCGGGAAACAAACCCTGGGCCATGGCAGTGAGAGCACCGCATCTTAACTACTAGACCGCCAGGGCTGGCTAAAAATAATCATAATCATTTTTAAAAACCGAAAATATCAAGCACTGACAAAAATGTGGAGCAACAGAAACTCTCACATATTTATGATGGAAATGCAAAATTGTACAGTCATTTTGGAAAACAGTATGGCAGTATCCTACAAAGTGAGACATACACTTAACTTGCCACTGAACACTTCCATTCTTAGGTATTTATCCAAGAGAAATGAAGACAAACATCCACACAAAGACTTCTTCTCAGTGTTCCTAGCAGCCTTATTCATAACAGACAGAAACTGGAAATGACTCAAATGATAGTCAACTGGTGAATGGAATAACTCATGGTAGAGCTCTACAATGGAATATTTCTCGGTAATAAAAAGGGACAAACAATGATACATTCAACAATATGACTGAACCTCAAAAGCATTATGTGAAGTCAAAGAAACCAGACAAAAAGAATATAGTTATATGATTCCATTTATATGAAATTCCGGAAAATACAAAACTATAGCTACAGAAAATAGGCCAGTGTTACTTGGGGCTGCGTGGGGGTGGGAATTGACGTAAAGGATAGAAATGTTCTGTCTTGACTGTAGTGGTGGTTACATGACAGTATACATTTGTCAAAAGTCATACGACTGTACACTTAATTTATTGGATGACATTATACATCGATAAAGTCTATTAAAAATTTTAAAACAACTTTCCCCTGCTCCTTCTCTCCCTCCAACCAGGGGAAGGACAAGCACTGGAGCAGCTGCCTTGGACCTAGAGGTAGAAGCCATGAATGGAGAGTGGCAGAGCCATCCTGTCACCCCTGGACCACTATCTCTGGGCTGCCACCTGAGAAGCAAATGGACTTTGTTTACACCATTGCATATGTCAGTTTCTTTATTATAGCAGCTTAGTCTGCACAGTAATTTATATGCCAGCTTCAGGTTTAGCATAACTGGTTCCAGAGGCTCAAACAATGCCCCCAGAACTTGAGCTCTGTCTCCAGCCTGACTAAGGGCCTCCCCATGCACTGGCTCCAATCTCAGGCTCCATCTGGAGGCAAACTGCTCATGCAGCCCCAGCTTCCCATTCTCTCATACTTCGTGTCTGGTCAGAAATCGACTGCCCTCTTCCGACAGTTCCCAGCCGAGCCTCCTTACATCTCGTTGGCTCTGCCTGGGTCATGTGCCCATCCTCACGCCACTCACTGTGGCCAAGGGAACACAATGTTGCAATTGCCAGGCCTGAGTCGAGGGTTCTATCCAGAGTATCAGGGGATAGTGCACCACAGAGAGCGCCATCTGGGGAGGAAGGAGTGAGCCCCTGAGGAAATCTGGGGTACAGTTATGAGAGGTAGGAAGGGTAGCCGCTGGAGAGCCAAGGTAACAGATGGCCCTGTCAGGGAGTGAGTAAATGCACAAATGACTTACCCACTGTCACCCAGCAAGAAAGTGACAGGTGTCTGAGGCTCACCTCCTGGAGCAGATCATAAGCACAGGCCACATTTTTGTTTCTCTTCTATCACCCCATAATACCTGGCACAGAGCAGGCCCACAGCAGCTGTTCCATCAATAGCTCCTGACGACGTTTTGTCTTGATTTGTTTGACCTCAACTACAAAAAAGTACCTGGCTAAGGAGGGACTACCAAGGAAAACATATGACAGAAGGAAAAGACCAGGGCTTGAGTGTAGATGTGTCTGTGGAGGGAGACAATGGCGACACCATAGGTTACCCATGATTTTTTATGAGCTACCCAAAGCTGGGACCTCACTCGGATGTTGTATGTTTAATGCAAAGGCAGAGTCCTATTCCCCCAAATTCAGATCCAGCTCCAGTAGTTCACAGCTGTGTGACCTTGGACAAGTCAATCTTTCTGAGTCTCAGATTTATCACCTATAACACATGAGCAATGCTACTTCCCAGGATTATTGTGAGAACAAAGTTTGATGATGTATGTGAAAGCACGTTATAAACTACAAACACGGATTGAGGAACAATCACTGCCTAGCTGTTCCCATGGGCACCTGCCACTTGTCCCTTTCCGTCACTTTCTTCCACTCCCTCTGCCTGGGATCTCTCAAACTCCCCTCAGCTTCAATCTCCAACTCTCCATCAGATCTAGAGAACAGAGAAAATGCCCCTATATGGAAAACATGTGATCTGTTTTCTGTGCCCAGCCTGTTTGCAACACACTAGAATGGTTTTGTATGTTGCAAAAAGTTGCAGAGCAAGACGGCGATGATGGAGGGACTGGACCTCAGGCTCAGCCTCTGGTGACCAAATCCAGAGGGAATTTGTAGAGACTGTGTTCCCTTGCTTGCTGGGAGGCATCAGCTTGGATACACAGCCTTCATGGATCTGGTGTGCACAGCGGCTTTCCAGACAAGGCCCTGGGGGAGGGCGCTGAGAGCACTCTGCTCAAGTGAATGGTCTAAATTCAGCTCACAACTGTGGGGCTGGGATATAAGAAGCTTGTGGCCCATCTGTCAGGATCTTTCACAGAATGGCCTCATTGTTTGGGCATCACCGAAATTGTGCCCAGGAGGCCTGGTCATAAAACACTAGATTCTGCAAACAGGAGCAAGAGAGGCAACTGTGAGCTTGTTTAGCCAGGAGCATCACTGAGATGCAGAAGCACGAGATGCAGAGCATTCACATACTCGCTCTCACCATTGCACGCACACAGAAATTCACACGCAGGCACACACGGTCACATAACACCTCTCACTGTTCACCCAGGGGCTCTCACTCCCAGATGCACACACCTTTACTAGACCTCACTACTCACACCAATACACACTCACCTGCAGTCATGAAAACATGCTCAGCACACACACATATACACACTCAGATATACCCAAGCACACACTCCCACTCTGAAACCAGGCACCCACTCATAGGTTCACAATAACCCTCAGACTTTACACACCTCGCAGTACACAAGTAGTCATGCAATTCACACGCGGCCACACACTCAGATATATTCCAACATACACAGTCAAGCGTGCATTGCACACACGGACACTGGAAGTTCTACATTTGAAGGCTAATGGCTCTTCTGGGCATATCCTAGCCTACATTTCTTTGCTGACTTACGTTTTCACTCGAAATATTGGTTCAAAATGGGTCCCCACTGAGCATGTTATCTGAGGGTTCCCAGCCATATGCTTGCTACAAAAATTCTGCCCATGTGTCAGATTCTGGCATGAATGAAATGCAGCCCACACATGTGTATACATTGCAACAAGAGCCAGAAAGTAGTTCTCACTGTGGGATGCATGGAAACCTTGGAGAAAGCCCTGGCACCTGGCCAGGAAGGGCATTCTGGCTGGGCATAGCTTCCAGACAGCTCTCCCAAGGCTGCCCTCTGTGCTCCACCCGCTCAGAGGCCCAGGGTCGTAGCAGAGCTGGAGTTCCTTCTACTACGTGCAAGACACGCACAACTGGGACCTCAGAGAGCTGAGCCTAGCCTCCGGGAAAGGCCCCAAAGCTAAGATTCCTCCAGTTGGAGAGGAGAAGATTTGAAAGGAGCTCAGGGCTTCTCAGAGGGGGTCGAGGCTTCCACTTGGGCAATTTTGTCCCAGCAACAGGCAGAGCTTTGCTGATAGAAGAAAACAGCCACAAGGAAGCGTTGAAACTTTGCTGAGAATAGAAAAGGGGCAGAGAGGTGAAATGTGCAGAGGCAGTTCCAGTAGGATGAAGAGCGAATCCAACCCTGTGAGACAAAGCTCAGAGCCAGACAGCAAACCCAGGCTCTGCCACTTGCTAGCTGTATGACCTTGGGCAAGTGACCTTACCTCTCTGTGCCTTTGTTTCCTCTTTGTAAAAAGGACCTAATAACAGTGCTCACATGATAGTGTTGTTGCGAGGATTAAATGAGTGAATAGTAACAACAGAGAGCTCGTGTTATCCTTTCTGTAGTAAGGCACTTAGAACAGAGCCTGGCTCTCAGCAAGTGCTGGTATTAATTTCCGATGGCTGCTGTAACAAATGATCACGCTTAGTGGCTTAAAACAACAAATTTATTCTCTCACCATTCTGTTGGTCTGAAGCATGAAATGAGTTTTACGGGGCTAAAATCAAGGTGTCAGCAGAGCTGGTTCCTTCTAGAGGCTCCAGGGGAGAATCCATTCCTTTCCTCATTCAGCCTCTAGAGGCTGCCTGCATTCCTTGCCCCATGGCCGCATCACGCCAGTCTCTGTTTCTGCCGTCACGTTACCTTCTCCTCTCTTGGATCCTCCTGCCTTCTTATTATAAGGACCTTTGTGATTAAATTGGGCCCACCAGGATAAATTTCTCCACGTTGAGATCCTTCACTTAATCACATCTGCAAAGTCCCTGTTGCCGTATAAGGTAACATATTCACAGGTTCTGGGGATTGGGACATGGACGCCTTTTGGAGGAGCAGGGGCATTATTCAGTCAACCACAGTGCTCAGTAAATGCTAATAATTATTATACGGTCCTCTCAGCTACCTTGCCCGAAGTCACACAAATGGTAGGTACCAGGGTGGTGAGCCCAGATCTCCCTGACCCCAAAGCCCTTTTCCTTTCCACTAAGCCAGCATCAGAATCACTTGGGCAGAATCAGAATCATCCAGATGGCTTGTTCAAGCACAGGTTGCTGAGCCCACCTCCAAAGTTTCTGATTTTGATTCTGAGGTAAAGCCAGAGAATTTGCATTTCTAAAAAGTTTGCCGGCGATGATGCTGCTGCTGCTGTGGGTACCATACTTTGAGAACCACTGCACTACAACATGCTGCCCACTGGGAGGAGTGAGCTCCCTGTCTTTGCAAGTGTTCAAGCAGAGGTCACAGAGGCGGCAGAAGGGTGGATTCAACCAAACGCTCTTTACAGTGCCTTCCTACCAACAGGCTCCCAGAGTCTGGGCACTGGGTGGGAAGGGTGTCCAGGATCTTATTGGGACAGGCGGGCTCAGTTCAGCCTATTAGCTGAAAGCACATTAGAGCTCAGGTCTCTTGACCTCCTTTGGAGGAAACCTGGTGCCATAAAAAGAGCATGGGCTCTGGGGTCTGACCGCCCTGGCCTCCAGACCCCTCACTCACTCACTCTCAGCAAAATCACTCACCCTTCCAGAACCCAAGTTTGCTCCTCTGTAAGATGCAGAGCTCAGTGCCTACCTCCTAGGGTTGTTTTATGGATTAGAAAAAAATAATGCTATAACATGACTTACGCAGTATCCAGCAGATCGTATGAGCCCCCAAACTGTTAGGTCCTCTCCCCTTGAAAGAAAGAAATGGTGTGTCTGGTCACCTCGTGGTGAACAAGACCCCACACACAGCAGGGCAGGGGATATAGAACACAGGACAAAGACAGGATGTGGCGAGGCTGGCAGAGGAACACAGACAGTAAAAGCCCAAGAACCAGGAAGCAGCAAGCACTGGGCAGGGAGGGCGGGGCTCTTAGCAGTGGAGAAGATGGAGTTTAGATGGGAGAGATCGCACTAGCCTTCGGCAGCGCCTTCAAATCCTTTCCACTTGGCACATTCAAAGGACCAGATCTAACCCAAACGCTTCCCCTTCGGTTTCTTCTCCTTCCTCTTTTGGAAAAGCATCCCTGGTTCATCTTCAGCCATGGAATGGGAAGAAAGATGCAGAAATATTATTTCCCGAGGGTCTATTGTGTGCCAGGCTCTGTGCTAGACGCTCTATGTATGCTATCTCATATAAGCTGCCCACCAAACTAGGAAGTAGGTATGCTCATCCCATTACACGGATGGGAAAGCTGAGGCTCAGAGAGGCGCATCTCCCTTCCCTCCCTGTTCCAGCTACATCTGCTCATCCCAGCAGCCACTTTAGCTTTCCAGCTGCAAGACCCCTGGGACAAGCTCCTCGGCCTCTTTCCTTTGTACCAGTCTCTCCGGGGGCTGCATTTTTTACTGGGATTCTCACAGGGCTGCAGGGAAGCTGGATGTGTGTGTTTGGTGATGGTGGTAGGAATGGAGAGGTGTTATCAAGTGTATAATCATTCATCAACCACCTTCAAAGAGCTACTCCCCATTTGCTGCTTACTATTATGATTATTTTCCAGGCTGCATTGCCCACAACGGTTATTGCCTCCAACTCCAGAGGGCCTCGTCGGCTGCCACTGACTTTTATTCCAGCAAATAAAAATATAAGCTCCACAATGCAAAAACCATGGGCTAAAGAGACAAAGCCCATAAACTCGAATTTTAATGTGGAAAGACCTGCCAGTAATTCTCTGGGTACCGTCTCCCACGTTCCCTCTGCGCCCGTCGCACTGTGCACGACCCTTCTCCAGAAAGAGTCCTTCAGAGCTCAGAAGGGCCCCCAAGTAGGTGAGTGGGAAGGGTGACGAATCGGGAAGAATTAGGATGAGCTTGCAGTGTATTGCATGTTCCCATCCTCCAACCAGTATACACAGACTTAGGTAAACTTTCCGGGACAAAAAAAAAAGTCAGATAAAAGCCATCATGCTCTCTGGATATTATGTCTTTGAGTGTTTTCTGTGTGTATAGACATTTTCAACTAATTTCCTATTTACCGGTCTCAATGGAGAGTCTGGTCCCTTTCTAAAGTGGGTTGAGTTCTTCCAGCGGCCACAGGCAAGAGGAGCAGCTGTCAGGCTAGGAGTGGGGGCTGAAGAGGCAGAGACCCCCTCCAGGCAGGAGCATGCCTTCCCTGAACACCCTTCCTAATGAGCCTCCCTCTGCATCCCCTAATCCCCAAGCCAGCTCCTCCCGGTACCTCCCATCACCCAATCTTATTCTCATTGCAGCATTTATCACCATGGAAGTGCCTTATGCAGTATAAGCTCCATAAAGGCAGAGACCTCGTGATGTTCCTAGCGTAATAGGCACTAGATAAGTGGTGGGGTCGTTATTATTAATTATTATTATATACACCTGTCCCTGGCACCTAGAACACTGCCTGGCCTCTAGTAGGACCTGAATACATACTATTAAAACAACTGAATAAACAGAGAAGGCAGGCCTCCTGAGGTTTGGTGGAGGATATGGTTGAACACTGGTATCTCTCCAGGGCGTAGAATGAACCCGGACAACCTAGGGGACGAGGAGTGAGTCACTGACTTCACCCTTTGCAGGAGAGGACCAGGCCTCTTTCAAAATCTCATCCCTGAGCCAGAAGCCATAGCGACTTAGAAATTGCAAAGATCTGTAAGTATCAGGGAGTCCAACCTCCCACCCAGCCTAACACTCCTCCAGGGCGTCCTGGATCACGGCTGCCCAGTCTCCTGCATGTTTCTGGGATGGAGAGTTCTCTTTCACACAGAAGAGCCCAGTCATCTATTCAAGGCTAATTCCAATACTGAAGCCTGGGCTAGCCCTGTGGACACAGAGATGACATTGGCCACCCCGTTATTTCTGGCATTGCTCTGAGACCCACTGCCATCCCACCACTGGAACGATGAATCAGACAACTCTCTGGAAGCAGATCTCTCAAGCACTGAAGTGTTTCTTCTCTCGGGGGTTAAGTGTTTCCAGTCACTGTTTTTTCCCCATATGACCCAGTATTGAGTCTCCTTGCTACCCTGGTTATGACCCTTGAACATGTACTAATTGTTCAATACTCCTTTAAAAATATGCTCCCCAGACCCCAGAATATTACCAAGGTGGGGTCTGTCTACAGAGCAGGAACGTCACCTCCCTTTCTCTATTCACTGGTCTTCTATTAACATAGCTCTGAGACTAATTGAAGTTACCAAAGAAGAGTTCTGAGATAAAGACAAGGATAGGGTAGCACTTGAGGAAAACCCTATCATTATGGGACGGGCTAACAAAGGCCAGAGAAGCAGTAGTAAGGATGGGAGAATGTTCCAAAGCTGCAGGCAGTTCAGAACTATACAGACCCTGCAGGAAGGCCAAGAGAATGGGATGAGACCATGGACTTTGTCTAATGATCCAGCTCGTCATAACCTTCAAGAAAGGTTTTCCATGACATGGAAGGACCAGAAGTCAGACTACAAGGTGCAGAGTACCAATGAGGAGAGGAGAAGTGGAGGCAGGAAGTACAGACAACACCTTCAAGATCCAAGGGCAGAACTTTGTTGCTGGGAGCTGGGGTGGGCCAGACTCTAAGGCATGAACTCAGGCAATGTGGTGGAGATCACAGCTTATATGTCCAGACACGTCTTTCTTCTGGAAACCACATGCCCACTTCTTTTGGAGTCATATTCCTCCTTCCAACCTCAATCATTTAGTTTCAGTGGGACTTGGATCCAGAAGAGGCCATGTCTATGCTGGGCCAATCAGAGTCTTTTCCTTCACTTACTCAGATTGGAACCAAGAGAACAGAGTATTTTCCTCTCTAGTGATGAAACATGGGATTTGTGAGTCCAGGAGTAGCCAGTGGCTATGGTCCCCCCGCCTGGTAGAGAAGCCCATGTGGGAGAATTCAGTTGACATTTAGAGAAACAAAAGTCATGTTCTCTGCCCCTGCCTGGCTTGAGGTTTGGTAACTTGAGTCAATAGAGCCCCTTAGAATCTAAACTAAATCAAAATGGGTTTCTGTCAGTTTCAACCAAAAGAATTTTAATATCAGACCTGTAGACCAAAGGGTGGGTTCACAGTGAGTCTGGTACCTGAGTTGGCTGATGCTAAAGCCACTCACAGGTAGAGCCAGAGCAGCCCACAGGGCCCTCTTGTCCCTTCTGAATCTGGTGTCCCCAGTCTGGCAACCACAGCTGGCTGTGCCCAGCATCGGCCCCTGCTATGATAACCGAGCCGGCCTGGCTGCATCATGGAGAAGGTTATTTATTTGCCTCATAAGCAGGAGGGCCCGAGGCACATCATGGCAGCTTGCCTTTCTTTCCTATTTCACATTCTATTTCACCCTGGCAAGAGTGATTCTTCTTGGCTGGGGAAACTGATTTTAAATCACCCTTCTTGCTGCTGACAGCCCCATGCAACCCTCCCTTCCTGGAGCCTTTGCCCTCTCTCCCTCTCTGCAAAGCCCTCCTCCTACCTTCACTCCCCAGTACCCCCTCTAGGCACATACACACAGCTCTTCTCCATGCTGGGGATTTTATCTTTCCCCAATTCCGTTTATTGACGCACTTTTAAAACCGACTTCATCTGTGACACTGAAACCAGTCTGGAGAGATGGGGCCCTGGGAGAGGAAGGCGGCTGGAGGAAATGTGGACTTTAATTCTTGGCACCTGCCTAGGGGGAGCGAGCTGGCACCAGACAAGAGGAGGCTGACCAGTTGTTCCAGGAGGAATTTAATGAGGGGATGAAGCCTCGGATGAGGAGGCCCATGAGCTCTACAGACCAACAGCCTCAGCTAAGACACCAGACACGGAGTGGGGAGGAGAAAACACAGAAAGGCAGGTAGGGAAGGAGGAGAGATGCCTGACGGAGCTCCTCTTAGGGTCCTGACTGCCTCCTTTGGTGTTTATGTTGTCACTGTGTGTTACCTATCCCAGCACTTGGCTACAGGGGAGATGCCTTGGAAATGGGTGCACAGGTCTTGGAGTCTGAAAGGTTTTCCTCCTCATCCCCGCTCTGCCACTTGCTAGCTGTGCAGGCTTGTCTGATGGGGGTCTGCCAGCCTTTTCTTAAAGAGCGAGATGGTAAATATTTTAGGTTTTGCAGGCCATACGTTCTCTCATAACTGCTCAGTTCTACCGTTGTATAACCAGAGCAGCCATAGGCAGTATGTGAATGAACGGGTTTGGCTGTGTCCCAATAAAACTTTATTTGCAAAAACAAGTGGCCCACCCTCAGGGCATAATTGGCCCCTCCTCCCTTGTCCTCTCAGTTCAGGTGCAACTTAAAATTCTGATTACAGCTGGAGGAGCACAGCCCAGTTGCTCAAAGGAAAACTGCAAAATTGCGAGAAAGCTAGACCTTCTATTATTCACTTAACACACATGGTACAGCCTAGTGGTCAAGAGCATGGGCTAGGTTCAAGCCTGGCTTTGTCACTTATAAGCTCTGTAAGCTTGAGAAAGTTACTTAACTGCTCTGCGCGTCAGCATCATCATCTGTAAAATGAAGATGCTAAACAGAGGGTGGGTGTGAGGATTTGATTAGTCAGCTGATGTGCTAGAACAGTGTCTGGCAGGTAGTATGAGCCTTGTTACTAAGGAGTCTGGTGAGATTGCGAGATGGGTAATGGAAAGGAGGCTTCCACGTGATGGCAGAGGAAGGCCTCTTAATCTAGCCTTTGGAGGGCTTCCCAGTGGAGGTGACACTGGAGCTAAGTAAATAGATAAGAGTCCCCCGGGGGAGGAAGAAGGAAGCATGTTCAAGTATCTTATTGAAGGCAAGAAAAAGTGAGTCTTATTTAAGGACTCACAGGGAGGTTTGGTATTCCCAGGGTTTCCTGCTGAGAAACCAGGGAAAGACCAGACTGGAGAGATAAACAGGGGCCAGGTCATGCAAGACTGTGTGTGCTATGCAGTAGAATGTGGATTTTATCTTCATGACAATGGGGGCTATAGGAAGGTTTTAATTGGAGGAGATGTGTACCTCGATGTGTGCTTACTCTGGCTGCTGTCTAGAGGATGGATTAGAGAGGATGAGAGTGGAGGCAGGGGGACCACAAGGAAGCCCTGGCATCCACTCAGGGGGAAGGAGGAGGCCGACCTAAGTAAGGCAGAGGCCCTGGGACGAGAGAAGAGGCACAAGCAGGAGATGCTAAAGAGAAAGAAGCATTGAGATATGGAACCCTATTGGATATAGAGAATGAGAAAGAGGGAAGAGTCGAAAGTGACTCCCAGGTTTTGGCTTGACTGAGATAATGACTGACAGAATCAGTTGACATCACCACTTTTCTGTACAGTTCTAAAACAGCAGAGCTTTATCACAGACTGATTTTGGTCCAGAACTCAAAAACCATCATGCAGATACGCCTTCGAGATCCTGATTTCAACTGTTTTGGGCATACACCCAGAAGTGGTATTGCTGGATCGTATGCTAGTTCTATTTTTAATTTTTTGAGGAACCTCCGTACTGTCTTCCATAGCTGCTGCACCATTTTGCATTCCCACTGACCGTGCACAAGGATTCCAATTTCTCCACAACCTCATCAACACTTGTTATATTTTGATTTTTTTTAAATACTAGCCATTCTAACAAATGTGAGTTATCTCATTGTGATTTCGATTTGCATTTCTCTGATGATTAGTGATGTTCAGCACATTTTCAAATGCCTGTTGGTTATTTGTGTGTCTTCTTTGCATTCCCAGGTTCATTGCAGCATTATACACAATAGCCAAGATACAGAAACAACCCAAAGGTCCATCAACAGATAAATGCATAAAGAAAATGTGATATATACATGCAATGGTATATTACTTAGTCTTTAAAAAGAAGGAAATCCTATCATTTGTGACAACATGGATGGACCTGGAAGACAATGCTAAGTAGAATAAATCAATCACAGAAGGACAAATATTGCATGATTCCACTTGTATGAGGAATCTAAAACAGTCAAACTTATGGAAGCAGAAAATAGGTTGGTGGTTGCCAGAGGATGGGGGCAGGGAGAAATGGGCAGTTGTTGTTCAATGAGTATGAAATTTCAGTTATACAAGATGAGTAAGTTCTAGAGAGCTACTGTACAACATAATGCCTACAGTTAACAATACAGTGTTCTGCACTTAAAAAATTATTAAGAGGGCAAATCTCAAGTTAAGTGTTCTTACCACACACACAAAAAAGCAAAGGGGCACAAGGAAACTTTTGGGGGTGATGGACGTGTTTATTACCTTGATTGTGGTTATGGTGTCACAGGTGGATGCATATGTCCAAACATATCAAATTGTATACATTAAATACGTGCAGCTTTTTGTATATCAATTATACCACAATAAAGCTGTGAAAAAAATCGTGCAATCCAAACCTGGGAACGGAAGGTCATTTCACCCATCCCTCTGCCTCTGGACCAGTCTGCATTCAACACATCTAAACAGTCAGCCGTGGGTGCCGTGAAGGACAGATGCTCCATGAGCGCGCAGGTCTGCTCTTGAGAAGGAAGCTGCCCAATGTGGAGGTAAAGGTCTTGAGACCTGGGAGAGTCAGATCTTTTAGCTGTTAAGCAGACTGGACCTCTGCTTCCTTTTTTCTTTTTAAAATTAGCCAGCAGGGTCAGTTTCCTTGCTCCAGGGGGAGGGAGTGTCTGGCAGATAGCCACCCCAACGACATCACAGCTAAAGCGCCACAGCCCCAGCCATGACAGATGTAATTTATCTACAACCGAGGGAAAGAGGCAAAGAAATGCCGTTTCTCCCCTTCCTTGCTGTTTGGGGCCATTCATCACCTTCGTTACTTTTACGGCAGTGCGGAGTCCTCAGCTCTCTCTTCTGCTCCCCAGCAAATGTGAACAAATGAGGAATCTGAAATCCATGCTATCAAGGAAGGCATTGAAGCGCAGAGGGGTAATTAAGAATGGGATGTCAAATTTCCACCACCCCTGGCCCTCCCTACTTCTTATTTTAACTCCCTCCCGTGCCCCAGAATTCCCCAGACAGGACATGAGACTTTATCTGAGTTGTGGACCAGGAGGAAGAATTGCTCTAAAACACTTGGAGCATCAGTGGACTTTGAAAAGGGAGATTATTGTAACACTCATGCCACGTGAACTCTGGTTTAAGCCAGCAGAGTGAGTAAAACAGCGATTCAATGAGAAAGTCACTGTGAGGGGGGTGGGACTTAAAGTTTTGCTGGGAAGAGGGAAAGGTGGAGAAAGAAGATGGAATCCACTCTTATTTGGGTAAGGGCTTGTGAGTTGCTCAACTCAGCAGAAGCGGGAGCTTTAATGCACTGAGAGATCCTAATTGCCTCGCTGCAATGGGGAGGGTGCGTTGTATAGTGGAGCTTTGGTGTCATATGAGCCTGAATTTGAATCTTGACTCCTCCATTACATCAAGAATTTATGGAAAACAGTATGGAGATTCCTCAAAAAATCAAGGATAGAACTACTATATGATCCAGCTATTCCACTGCTGGGTATTTATCCAAAGAACTTGAAAACACCAATGCGTAAAGATACATGCACCCCTGTGCTCATGGCAGCATTATTCACAATAGCCAAGACTTGGAAGCAACCTAAATACCCATCAAGGGACGAATGGATAAAGAAGATGTGGTATATATACACAATGGAATACTGCTCAGCCATAAGAAACGATGAAACCCAGCCATTTGTGACAACATGGATGGGCATTGAGGGTATTATGCAAAGTGAAATAAGTCAGAGGGAGAAGGTCAAATACCGTATGATTTCCTTCATTAAGTAGTAGATAATAACGACAATAAACAAACACTTAGAGACAGAGATTGGATTGGTGGTTACCAGAGGGGAAGGGGGGAGGGAGGAGGGTGAAAGGGATAATTCGGCACATGTGTGTGGTGATGGGTTGTAATTAGTATTTGGGTGGTGAACATGATGTAATCTATGCAGAAATAGAAGTATAATGATGTACACCTGAAATTTATACAATGTTATAACCCAATGTTACTGCAGTAAACAAAAAAAAAATTAAAAAAAAAAAGAATTTATAAACTGAGGATAATTATACCCACCTCATAGGGTTGTTGTAGAAATAAAAATAAATAATGTATATATTTTATTCTCTGGTTTAAAATCCAATACGAGCATTTATTTTTTTACTTATTTTTTTTTTTCTGCTCAAGTTGTTCCACCTTTAGCCATTAGGAGCCCCATCAGGTTGTCTCCTATTTTCTTTCAACCAGCCTCCAGATGTTCCAAGCTCATCTTGTATTTTCTATTCCTCAGCCCTGGAATCAACCACTTCTTCTAGGAAACCTGGCTCCTTTTAATGGAGAATGGTGTTTAGAGACCAAGATCTGAGCATTAGATGTGCTCATTGTTACTGAGGTGTCATTGCTTCTAGGCCCTCTTGTCAGGCAGAGCTTGTCAGGAAATACATGTGTGTACACCAACACATGTATATATGCACATCTGTATTCATCTATTATATTGTGATTTTGCAAGATGAAAGTGAGATGAAAAATATAAAAGAACGTATTATCTTATTTTTGTAACTTTTCTGTTAGCTCAAAATTAAAAGTTTTTTTTAAGTATATAAAGCATCTAGAATGTAATAGGTATGCAATAGATGCAAATTCCCTTTCCATCCCTCCACTGCCTGAACTTGACTCTTCTATCTACCTCAAGAATTTATAAATGTGATTATCATATATACCCTATAGGGTGGTTGTAAAACACACTGGATGCATTTCAAGATGTGAACCTTAAATGTGCCCTATAGCAGCAAATTAATGGCAGGAGCCACTCTGGCCAAGGTCTTCGGGTCAAAGCAATGAGCTGACTCTATCCAAAGTTTGAAGTGTGGTCTTTTATAATGTGGAAGGAGGATATAGTTTAGGTTCCCCAAGAAGCAGACACTGAGACAGGATTCAAGTGCTAATAATTTATTTGAGAGGCACCAGAAACACCATAGGAGAGTGGGGAAGTGATCCAGGTAAGGAGGGCAGCCAAAATGAGTGTATTATTCAGCCAGCTCCCCTGATAAGGGACTGCAGCATAATCCCGTGAGGAAACTCTAGAAATGCTATAGAATAGATGCCTCAAAATTATCCACACACCCCCTCAGCAAAGGAGCTGGGGGATTTTATATACAAACCTCCACTAATTGTTGGTTGAGGGCTGCTCCCAGGGTTTGTTGCTCCGCCAACATGTGCAGAGTGGCCTCCTGTGGTTCTGGGGAAAGCCCCAGGACGGAGCTGCAAATACTGCTAATGGGTCTTAGCACTTTGCCCCAGACACCAGTGGTCATGTCAAGTCCAAGATTCAGTCTGCTTGACTCCATTTCCTGAGCTTCTCCAGCTCTCCTGAGCTTCCTTAAAGGGACTGTGTGATGGGAAGAATGGGAAGAGAATTATGACATCTCCAGAGCTTTGGGCTTAGGAGGAGAAAATTTGTCAAGGAAGAGCCAGTTTCATCTAACCAAATATTCATTAATCTGTGACAAGGTAGCCAGGTCCACAAATTTCCTCAAAGTGATATTAAAATGTATTTACAGAGAGAGGTAGATGGCACTTCTCTGTATATGAATATGTAAATTCTGGGTTTGTAAGTGTCTGTGGTTGAGAATAAGAATGAGACAGAGACAGTGACTATAGAGCCATGAATTCATAAAATGTTTTTAAGGGAGCTCTCTCCAACCTTTTGGTGTGTTATGTTATGAAGGTACAGTAGACTTGCAAAGTATGTTGTAAATTTAAAAGTTTAATGCATCACTTGCAGAAGTTTTCCACTGAGTTTGCTCTAAGAAAGGGCAATGAGGAGAAAGGGATGTCATCTCAACCTCTCCCCTTGAGAAGAGCTGCATGATTGGCTTCCCCAGCTAGAGCTGGCATCTCACGCTGCCTCCCGAGGATCCAGAGCTTCTTGCATGGGCAGGGTCGCCACGTAAAGATGTAGATAGTGCCCAGCACAAGTATAGCCAACCTAGGGGTGAGAAAGCATTGGAATCTCGCCTACGGTCCCCTCACCAAGCCAAACACCCCAATGCAGGACTGCATCTGCCTGGGAGAAGGGGCATCTTCTCTTAATTTGCACAGCAGTACCATGTGGGTCAACAGCATCATATGTGCAATGTGCATTATGTGCAAGCACGGAAGACAAGGAGTTATCACCATTTTAAGCACTGCAAGACCAGGACACAGAGAGAAGAAAGACATGTCCAGGATGTATTAGTTTGCTAAGATGACCATAACAAAGTACCACAGACAAGGTGGCTTCAACAACAGAAATTTATTTTCTCATGGTTCTGGAGGCTAAAAGTCCAAGATCAAGGTATCAGAAGGGTTGGAGGGCTTGCAGATGGCCACCTTCTCACTCTGTCCTCATATAATTGTCCTTCTGTATGTGTCCGTGTCTTAATTTCCTCTTCTTTTAAGGACACAAGTCATATTGGATTAGGGATCACAATAATGACCTCATTTTAACCAAATTACCTCTTTAAAGACCCTGTCTCCAAATACAGTCACATCCTGGGGTACTGGGGTTAGGACTTCAACACATGAATTTTGAAGGGACACAATTCAGACCATAACGCAGAGAAACACAGAAAGTCATTGATGATTCCAGAAATAGAACTTGATATTTTCTGACTTTCCATCTATGAAACTCTGGGGCTTATTCCAGAGTCGTCATGTCCCCATCAACCTTTGTTTTTGACAGAGGTGTAAATGGAATTGCAGACGCTAAGAAGAAAAGAAGCAGTTCTGCCTCACTGCTGTTCCTGCTTAGCCAGTCATGCCACCATCCCCAAATGGAGCCAGGATCTCCCCTGACACCCACATAATGCCCGCCTCTATTGGTTCCTTCAGCAGAAGAAGAGAGTGTCATACTAAAGCCAAGAGCTCACAGATGCCTGTGAGACCCCCCTCGCTGTGCAGCCATCTCCCACCTGATCTACACAGAGAATGGGCTTCCCCAAGCCAGCTTCCGGAGAAATTTGGGACATTTCTGTATGATGAAGAGGTCACTATGGTGAGTCCCCTTCTATGTCAAACTTCTGCTGACGTGGCAAAGAGGCTGTGTTCACCTTCACTCAGGGCTCTGAATGGTCTATGTAATGGGAACCTTCTAAAGTAGTGCAGTGCACAATCAGCATAACTGTATGGAGCAGCCCTGCCAGAGCATCCACACCCCTTACTCCATAAGTTCTTTCATCTGTTCCCTCCATTTCCCCTCGTCTCAACCCCTCACCCCTTCCCAGTCCTTTGTTATATTAAAACTGCTTCTCCCATACAGCCAATCAACCGAGGGACAGTGCGGTAGCTAGTCTGCAAGACTGCTCCCAATTACTGCCATCTCCTGGTAGTCACATCCTTGCATAGCCACCTCCCACATTGTACCAGGGTGACAGAATACCACAGAAATGATGGTATGTCACTTCCAAGATCAGATTGTAAAGACACCATAGCTTCTGTCTTGGTTGGTTCCTATCTCTCTCTCAGATCACCGTTTCTAGAGGAAGCCATGTCATGAGAAACCCTATGGTAAGATCCACCTAGCAAGGAACTGTGGCTTCTTGTCAACAGACACGTGAGTGACCTTGGAAACAGATCCTCCAGACCCAGGCAATCTTCAGATGACTGCGGCCCTGGCTGACCCACAACTAAGCTGCTCCTGGATTTCTGACCCACAGAAACTATGAAATAATAAATGTTTGTTGTTTTAAGCTGATAAGTTTCAGGTCACTTGCTACAAAGCAGTAGACAACTAATGCAGGCAAACTACATGTTGAGTCAGATCAGGTCAGCCCCTCAAAGAATCAGGTCCACTGAGCTCTGTTTGGATGCTCTGCCCAACTTGTATCAGAAAAAGAAACAGCCATGTAAAACGTGCCACCAATTTTGCTGTACACCTGCTCTTTAAGCATGTCGTTTACTGCTTCATTATCTTTGCGGTTCTCTCTGTAAGAGGCCACGTGAGAAACACATTAAGAGTTTAGAACAGAGTTTGCCTTTATTCAAATATTCATTATCTGAACTCCTACAGTTATGAGTTTACCTAGGGAAGCAAAAGTCTCCACTTGTAATATTAGTCCTTCCTCCTTCACATCCCTCCCACGTTCACACTAGGGTCTCTTCCTTCCTATCCCATCAACATCTTTGTTGCTCAACCTCTCACTGGTTGACAGATGATCAATACACTGGGAATACAGTGCAAATTGATTGCAAAGTATAATTGCAAATATTGCAGAGAAAGGGTGCAGGATTTCATAAAGTCTATGAGAGTGAAGTTGAAGCACTTCTGGCGTCGTGTGCAAAGGCTTGGCAAATACGGATTTGGAAGCTTTCAAGCAGTCAACAGCTGAAGAGGAGAAAACAGCAACTACGATGATACCGTGAAGCCTTTGAAAGAGATCGGTTTGAATATCAAAGGAATAAGATAGGCTCTTGAAAAAGCTGATAAAGTGCTCAAAGAGTTTTTGCAAAAAATAACCATTCTTATGATCGTGCTGCAAAAGTCAAACACAAATTCGAGAATGTTATTTCATTCTATCTTATATTTTTATTAGGAAAATTCCACCAAAAAATTTAGCCCTAAGTTGGCTCTGTTCATTCAAAGAGCAGGCGGATAGTTGCATGTGCAAATTCAATTTTGTTGCATACAATAAAATAAATTTGTTTTAATAATTTTTGTTTTCATTTTTCAAGATGCAGTCTAACAAAGCTCCTTTAAAAATATTCACTGTGAAATATTTGTCCTGTCTTGAAGGGCAATTTAACATTTCCTTTTTCTAGTTCCAAGTATCCAACGTATCAAACGCATACATCAGCAGAGGAACAAATATGCTCGTCCTGAGGAACTGGCCTGTGGCTTCCTTTCTGATTATCTGAGCTTTGTAACTTCCACGTTTGACTTTTTGCCTGGGCTTCTAGGAAGCTCAGATGGTTCTGCTCCCAATTCCAGTGTGTGGGTTTTTTTCCCACATCTCCAAGCAAATCTCCAACACTGACTAGGTGTCCTACAATTCAACTCAATTCTGACACTCTCTACTCAGAGATAGCATCAGATCCCACAGGTTAAGGGCTCAGTCCCACAAGACTGCCTCTGCCTTCAGACCCCAATCGCAAGGCCAGGTTGTCACCTGTGCTTCTGCCTGACTAGCTGCAGATTGGAGGTTCCAACAATTTGCTAGAGTGGCTCACAGAACTCAGAGAAACATTTTACGTAATAGATTACTTGTTTATTTATAAAAGGATATAACTCAAGAACAACCAAATGGACGAGATGCATAGGGCAAGGCACGAGGAATGGGGCATGGAGCTTCCATGCCCTCTCTGGGCACACCACTCTCCCAGCATCAATATGTATTCACCAACTGGAAGCTCTTCGAATCCCAGCCTTTTGGGTTTTTTGGAGGCTTCATTACATAGGCATGATGGATGAAATCATTGACCATTGGCGATTCTTTCAACTTCCAGCCCGTCTCCCCTCCATGGAGGTCAAGGGATGGGACTAAAAATTTCAACCCTCTAAGCACAAGGTTGGTTTTCCTGGCAACCAGCCCCCAACCTTAAGTGCCTCCAAAAGAGACCTCATTAACATAACAAAAGATACCTTTGTCATTCTCATCACTTAGGAAATTCCAAAGGTTTTAGGAGCTCTGTGCCAGAAGTGGGGACAAAGTTATATATTTTTTTATATATATTATACTATAAATATATATTTCCTATTATAAATCACAACATCACACTAAGTCAAACTTTGCTGTTACCATATCTTAGTTCCTCTTTTATCTTTGGTCCCAATTTTTCCTTAGTATCCATCCTTTTCTAAACCAATTGAATATGTATGTTGCAGGCAAAGTATCTCAAATCTTCTGTAGAAAAAGCCAGCACGTTAATTATTGAAAAATTCTGAAGCTGCTCCCTGGAAGATCACTGTGGACTTGCACCATCCCCCTCAGCCTCTTCACTGCCTTTCACCAGGTTAGTCCCACACCCTTTCCCCCAGCCTCCTCCCTTGGCTTTTTCTAGCACATGGTGCTCTGGCTAGTTTTCCTCCTACATTTCTGCCTCTCCTCCTGGGCCTCCTTTTCCCCCTGCCTGAAACATTTGCTTTGTTTCCACATGTGTCCAGATGGTGTCTGGAAAGCTACAATGGTCCAACAGCCATGTTGTCAAGTCAACCAAGTTTATCTTAAGGCCACTCTAGAGTTACTTATTCTGATGTCCACTCTCCTCACCCCCCAGAGACACACTCATTTTATTTTTTTAGCCTATTATGAAATAGTTGAGTTAGACAAAATGGTGTAAAGAATAATGCAATGAATACCTGTGTGCCCTCTCCAGCTTAAGCAGTAAAACATGACTACAGAGGTAATGCCTTCTATCTCCAGCTCATTTCAATTATTAAAAGAAGCAGGTAGAGAGGTTGTATTTGAGGGCAGCCTGGGGATTGGAGCAATCATGAACAACAATGAACTTGGGGACCATAACTTCTGGCTTATATGTACTCTCACAGATAATCTGCCCAACAATCTGGTGAGGTTTCTATTGTTCTTCCCATTGAGGGCTGAGGAAAAAGGTTCAGAGATCTTTTGATGTGGTAGAGTGCAGTGAGAAGACATGGACCACAGAGCCGGACGCCTGGGTTTGAACCCTGGCTCCAATATGTTCTGGCTGTGCAATGTAGGCCCAGTTACTTAAATATTCTGTGCCTCTAGCCTTCTCATCTCTAAAACGGGGGTAATAATGTTACTTATTTCATGAGGTTTTCCTAAAGATTAAATGCATGTTTAGAAGAAAGCCTGGCACGTTATATGTGGTATATAAGCATTCGCTGTTGCTGTCACTACCACTATTACTGCTGTGATTATTATTATTAACCTGAGTTGCCCAGTAAGGAGAGCTGTTATCTTCTACATAGTTCTCTGCCCCCAAGGGTCTAAAATGCCTACAGCTGTAGCCAATCAGCTCCCATCACAGATTTAACCACACCCCAGGCTCAGGACCCACTTAGGAGAACTTAAGAAGCCTATAGCCTGCTGCTCATGATTCAAACTTGTCAGCCTAGGTGCTTGACACCATCTAACCTTGTGCCCCATGGACACGGGATCTGTCTCTTGCCTCTGCATCCATTTTCCCAGGACTATGAGAGGTAGGGGAGTGTTCTGCAGCCAGAACTTCCTGGAACTGACTCCCTGCCAAGACTACTCCATCACCATCCTCTCCAGGCACATCCTTGCCTAGCTAGTGGGCCACCCTTGGACTTCTGATCATTCCACCACCAAGTGAATCCCCTTGCCCAGTAAACATATCTAACCTCTGGATCTGAGACCTCCCCAGCCTCTGTCAGCCCACCATTAGCTAGGTCCTCTTCTGACAAGAGTCATCCAGTTTGGGAATGGCACTTCTTCATTTCTACCAAGTTCCACTTTCCTTTTTAACTTCATAATTAGATTTTTTTAAATCTATGTCCTCTTGCTAATGAGCCTCCTGCCTTGGCATTTACCCACAGAGCTTATAAGCAATCCGAAGCACTGGGCTAGGTTAGGCCTTCACATGAATGCAATTGCACTTTTATTGCTGCTATAATTTTGAGTTGCTGAGTAATGAGATTGATTTCTCGGAGAAGTGGAAAGCAAATATGTGGCCACTCAGCAACCAACTCTTATTTCTTTATAATTTGGTGCTGCCAAGGACTACGTCTTGTTTTTCCTCATTTCTGGTCATGGCAACCTCAACAGTCAAGAATTTGTGGGTGGTGTTCAGCCTAAGCAAGCTACACCTAGTCCTATTCATTCTTTTAAAATTTACATGGAGGGGCAGGACTTCCTGAAAGGAGTAGAAGGAGCTTGGTAGACTCTCTCTCCAGCAAAACAACTACTTAATTGGTAAAAAATATTTTTGAAAAATTATTTAGAGTCTCTAGAAATTACCCTAAGAGCATACAGCAAAGGCAGAAACAGTCATTTGAGAAAATCTACTAAATCTCAATAAGAACAGTGAGAGTCTATGGCATTTGAGCCACAACTCATCCCCTTAGTTAGAGTCCCTAACCCCAGATCCATATTACAGAAGCTCTACCCCAAGACAGTATGGCCAAGAAGGAGAGGGCTCTCTCTCCTCACAGCTCCCAGTCCGGAGCTACTGTTTTATCTTGGCAGGGGCAGGCTACTGACCTTTCTCATCCCCCTCCCCAGCCCCAGGTTGCAGAAGTTCTATTCTGGTTGATGCTGAAGAGAAGATTAGTCTTTCTTCCCTCACTCAGCCCCCACTCATAAGGCAAAAATTCTACTTTAGACAAAGCAGGCCAAGACTACTGGGCCCAATTGCTCTATCCCCAGTTCACTTGTAGGGAAGAGGTTCCATGTTACTAGAGATAACATGGGAAATTTTATAATGGTAAAAAAGTCAATCCATTGGGAAGATATAACAATTATAAATATACATACATCTAACAACAGAGACCCAAAATACATGGAGAAAAAGTCGACGAAATTGAAGGGAAAAATAGACAATTCAACAGTTGGAGACCTTAAAACTCTTCTTTCAATAATGGATAGAACAACTAGGAAGAAGCTCAATAAGAAAATACAGACTTGAACAACACTATAAACCAACTAGACCTAAAAGACATCTATAGATCAATCCACATAGTGGCAGCGGAATACACATTCTTCTCACACACACATGGAATATTCTCTAGGATAGCTCTTATGCGAGACCACAAAACAAGCCTCAATAAGAAATTAAATTAGAAATCAGTAGCAGAAGGAAACTTGGAAACTTTACAAATATGTGGAAACTTAACAACACACTCCTAAATAACCAATGCAATGTGGCAAAGACAAGGAAAATTAGAAAATACTTTGAGATGAAGGAAAACAAATACACAACATGCCAAAATTTATGGACTGTAGCTATAGTAGTGCTCAGAGGGAAATTTATAGGTGTAAAAACCCATATTAAAAAATATAAGAAAGAACTCAAATCAATAACCTAGTCTTCTACCTTAAAAAACTAGAAAAATAAGAGTATATTAAACCCAGAGCAAGCAGAAGGAAGGAAACCATAAAGACTAGAGCAGAAAAAATGAAATAGAGATGGAAAAACAACAGAGAAAATAAAAAACCAAAACTTTGTTCTTTGATTAGACTAACGAAATTGACAAATCTTTAGTTAGAGTGACCAAGAAAAAAAAGAGAGAGAAAACTTAATATTAAAATCAAGAATGAAAGCAGGGACATCACTACTGACCTTATAGAAATAAAAAAATAAAAATTATAAAGGAATACTATGAATAACCATATGACAGCAAATTAGATAAATTAGATGAAGTGGGGAATTCCTAGAACGACACAAATTACTGAAACTGATTCAAGAAGAAAGAGAAAATCTGGGCCGGCCCCACGGCTTAGCGGTTAAGTGTGCGCACTCCGCTGCTGGTGGCCTGGGTTCGGATCCAGGGCGAGCACTGACGCACCGCTTCTCCGGCCATGCTGAGGCTGTGTCCCACATACAGCAACTAGAAGGATGTGCAGCTATGACATACAACTATCTACTGGGGCTTTGGAGGAGGGGAGAAATAGAAAATCTGAATATACCTATAACAAGTAAGAGATTGAATTCATAATTTTAAAACTCCCCACAAAGAAAAGCCCATGCTCAGATGGCTTTACTGGTGAATTCTACCAAATACTCAAAGAAGAGTCAATACCAATCCTTCATGAAATCTTCCAAAAAATGGAAGAGGAATAAAACTTCCTAACTCATTTTATGAGGCCAGTGTTACCCTGATATCAAAACAAAACAAAGACATCACCAGAAAAGAAAACTTCAGACCAATATCTTTTATGAATATACTTGCACAAATCTTTAACAAGATACTAGCAAATGGGTGGCCGGCCTGGTGGCATAGTGGTTAAGTTTGGTGCACTCCATTTTGGTGGCCCAGTTCGCAGGTTTGGATCCCAGGTCCGGACCTACACCACTCATCAAGCCATGCTGTGGGAGCAACCCACATACAAAGTAGAGGAAGATTGGCATAGATGTTAGCTCAGGGCCAATCTTCCTCAAACAAAAAAAAAAAAGATACTAGCAAACTGATTCCAGCAACATATGAAAAAGATTATACGCCATGACCAAATGAGATTTATCCCAAGAATGTAAATTGGCTCAATATCTGAAAATCAATTCATATAATACACCATATTAATAGAATAAAAGACAAAAAAATTTATTTCCAAAGATACAGAAAAAGCATTTTACAGAATCCAATACCCTTTCATAATAAAAATATTGTAAATTATGAATAGTAGGAAACTTCTTCAACTTGATAAAGGGCATCTAAGAAAAACTCACAGTTAGCATACACTTAATGGTGAAAGCCTGAGAGTTTTTCTCCTAATGTCAGAACAAGACAAGGACGTCCACCCTTGCCACTTCTATTCAATATTGCACTGGGGGTTCTAAGATTTCAGCCAGTATAATTAGGCAAGAAAGAGAAATAAATGTCATCCACAGTGGAAAGGAAGAAGTCAAACTCTCTATTTTGAATGACATGGTTTTATATCTAGAAAATCCTAAGGAACCCGCTAAAAACACTGTTAGAATTAATAAATGAGTTCAGCAAGGATGCAGGATATATGATCAATTTATAAAAATAAGTTGTATTTAAATATACTGGCAATAAATATTACGAAAAGTGAATTTAGGAAAACAATTCCATTTACAATAGCATGAAAAAGAAGAAAATACTTAGGAATAAATTTAACAAAAGAAGTGCAAGACTTGCACACAGAAACTGCAAAATATTGTTGAAAGAAATTAAAGAAGATCTAGATAAACGGAAAGAAATCCCACGTTAAAGGGTTGGAAGGTTTAATATTGTTAAAATGGCAATACTTGCCAAATTCATCTACAGATTTAACACAATCCCTATCAAAATCCCAACTTCCTTTCTTGCAGAAATGGAAAAGCCGATCTTCAAATTCATATGGAAATTCAAGGGATCCAGAATAGCCAAAACCATCTTAAAAAAGAATGAATTTGGAAGACTCACACTTCCCGATTCCAAAACTTGCTACAAAATTACACTGTAATCAAGACAGTGTGGTACTGGCATAAGGATAGACATATAGATCAATGGAATTGAATTGAGAGTCTAGAAATAAACCCTTACATTTATGGTCAATAGATTTTCAACAAGAGTGCTAAGACAAGTCAATGGGGAAAGAGCAATCTTTCCACAAATAGAGCTAGGACAACAATCCACTTGCAAATGAATGAACTTGGATCCCTATCTCAATTTAATTCAAATGGATCATAGACTTAAATACAAGGGCTAAATATAAAACTCTTAGACAAAAACATAGAAGTAAATCTGTGGCTTTGGATTAAGTAATAGTTTCTAAACACTATACTAAAAGCACAAGCAACACAAAAGAAAGAAAGATAAATTGGACTATATCAATATTAAAAACTTTCGTGCTACAAATGATACCATCAAGAAAGTGAAAAGAAGGGGCCAGCCCAGCGGCACAGCAGTTAAGTGCGTGTGCTCCACTGCGCAGCCCTAGGGTTCGCAGGTTTGGATCCTGGGCATGCACCGAAGCACCACTTGTCAAGCCATGCTGTGGTGGCATCCCATATAAAGTAGGGAACAGATGTTAGCTCAGCGCCAATCTTCCTCAGCAAAACGAAGAGGATTGGCATCGGATGTTAGCTCGGGGCTGACGTTCCTCACCAAAAAAAAAAAAAAAAAAGAGAAGAAAGAAAGTGAAAAGATAACCCACAGAATAAAATAAAATACTTGAAAATCATGTATCTAATAAGGGACTTGTATCCAGAATATATTTTAAAACTCTCTTACAACTCAACAATAAAAATACAAATAACATTTTTTAAATGGGCAAAGGATCTGAATAGACATTTCTCCAAGGAAGATATGCAAATAGGCAATAAGTGCATAAAAAGATGTTTAACATCATTAGTCATTAGGGAAATGCAAATCAAAACCACAATGAGATACCACTTCTCACCCACTAGTATGGCTATAATTAAAAAGACAGACAATAACCAAAGTTGGGAAGGATGTGGAGAAATTGGAACCCCCATACATTGCTGGTAGGACTTTAAATGGTGCAACCACTTTGGAAAATAGTTTGGCAGCTTCTCAAATGTTAAATATAAAGTTACCATGTAACTTAGTAATTCCACTCCTAGACATATACCTAAGAGAAATGAAAACATACATCCACACAAACACTTGTTTATGGCAGCATTATTCATAATAGCCCCAAAGCAGGAACAATCCAAATGTCCATCAACTGATGAATGGATAAATAAAATCTGGTATGTCTATACAATGAAATATCATTCCACAATAAAAACGAATAATATATTGATACATACTACCACATATATGAACCTTGAAAACATTATGCTAAGTGAAAGAAGCCAGTCACAGAGATCACATTGTATTTATATGAAATATCCATTTGTATAAAATGTCCAGAATAGGAAAATCTATAGAGAGAGAAAATATATTAGTGGTAGCCTAGGGCTGGAGTAGGGGATAGGAGGAAATGGGGAGTGACTACTGATGGGCATAAAGTTTATTTGGAGGAGAGAAAAAATTTCTAAAATTAGATAGTGGTGATAAGTTATACAAACCTGCAAATATACTAAAAAAACATTGAATTCAACACTTTAAATAGGTTTATTTTGTGGTATGTGAATTATAACTAATGAAGCTATTTAAAAATTATCATGGATCATGGATAGGAAGACTCAATATTAAGATGTCAGTTCTTCCCAACCTGATCTATAGATTCAACACACTCCCAGTCAAAATTCAAGCAAGTTATTTTGTGAATATCAACAAACTGATTCTGAAGTTTATACGGAGAAGTAAAAGACCAAGGAAAACCAACACAATATTGAAGGAGAAGAACAGAGTCAGAGGACTGACACTACCTGACTTCAAGACTTACTATAAAGCTACAGTAATCAAGACAATGTGGTATTGGTGAGAGAATAGATAAATAGAACAAAATAGAGAGCTCAGACATAGACCCACACAAATATAGTCAACTGATCTTTGACAAAGGAGCAAAGGCGCTCAATGGAAAAAGGATAGTCTTTTCAACAAAGGTTGCTGGAAAAACTGGCCATCCAAATGCAAAAAAAAAAAAAAATTAGGGCCGACCCTGTGGCTTAGCGGTTAAGTGCGCGCGCTCTGCTACTGGCGACCCGAGTTCGGATCCCGGGCACGCAACGACACACCACTTCTCTGGCCGTGCTGAGGCCACGTCCCACATACAGCAACTAGAAAGATGTGCAACTATGACATATAACTATCTACTGGGGCTTTGGGGGAAAAAAAGGAGGAGGATTGGCAATAGATATTAGCTCAGAGCTGGTCTTCCTCAGCAAAAAGAGGAGGATTAGCACAGATGTTAGCTCCTGATTGATCTTCCTCACAAAAAAAAAAAAAACAAACATGAATCTAGACACAGACTTTATAACTTTTGCAAAAATTAACTCAAAATGGATCATAGACATACATGTAAAGCACAAGACTATAAAACACCTAGAAGACAAGATAGAAAAAATCCAGGCAACCTTGGGGTTGGAGATGATCTTTCAGATACAACAACAGAAGCACAATCCATGAAAGAAAAAAATTGAGAAGTTAGACTTCATTAAAATTAAAAATTTCTGCTCTGCAAAAGACATTGTTAAAAGAATGAAAAGACAAGCCACACTGGGAGAAAATATTTGCAAAATATATACCTGATAAGTGATTTGTATCCAAAATATACAAAGAACACTTAAAACTCAATAATAAGAAAACAAACTACCCAATTTAAAAATGGGCAAAAGATCTGAACAGACACCTCACCAAAGAAGATATACGAATGGCAAATAAGCATAGGAAAAGATGCTCAACATCACATGTCATTAGGGAATTGCAAATTGAAACAAGATACCATTGCACACCTATTAGAATGGCGAAAATCCAAAACACTGACAACACCGAATGCTGATGAGATGTGGAGTAACAGGGACTCTCATTCATTATTGCTGGCAGTGCAGAATGGTACAGCCACTTTGGAAGACAGTTTAGCAGTTTCTTGAAAACTAAACATACTCTTAACATCCAATCCAGCAATTGTACTCCTTAGTATTCACCCAAGTGAGTTGAAAATGTATGTCCACACAAAAAACTGCACAGAAATGTTTCTAGCATCTTTATTCATAAATTGCCAAAACAACCAAGATGTCTTTCAACAGGTGAGTGGATAAACAAACTGTGGTATATCCAAAAAAATGGAATATTATTCAGTGATAAAAAGAAATGAGCTATCAGGCCATGAAAAGACGTGGAGGAAACTTAAATGCATATTGCTAAGTAAATGAAGCCAGTCTGAAAACGTCTACATACCGCATGATTCCAACGATATGATATTCTGGAAAAAGTGAAACTACGGAGACAGTAAAAAGATCAGTGGTTGCCAGGGGTTTGGGAAGGAGGGAGGGATAAATATACAGAACACAAAGGATTTTTAGGGCATTCAAACTATTCTGTGTACTATAGCGGTGGATACATGCCAATATACATTTGTCAAGACCCAAAGAATGTACAACACAAAGAGTGAATCCTAATGTAAACTATAGGCTTCAGTTAAAAATAATGTATAAATATTGGGTCATCAATTGTAACAAATGTACCACACTAATGCAATACGTTAATAATAGGGGAAACTGGGGATGGGGAGGGGATGTATGGGAACTCGGTACTTTCTGCTCGATTTTTCTATAAACCTAGAACCGTTCCAAAAAATAAAGTCTATTGATTAAAAAAAAAGTTCCCCAGTTACTCCTCATGTGCAGTTCTGTTGCATATCACCAATTCAAGCACACGAAGATTCTTGATCCTTCAGAGTTAGCATTTGCTCTTGTCACTTTCTTCAAGGAAAGAAATAAATTATAAAAAATAAAGTCATGTAATATCTGGTGCATCCAAAAGAATACATGTAATTAACCTATGTATGAGTTATATAGCATGATAATTAAGTGAAGATCCACTTAAAAACTAGATCATCAGTACTGTTGCATCCACCCATATGCACCTCTTGTATTCCATCTCCTTCCTCCCCTCAAAGAGAATAATCCTTTTCCTGAATTGTGTTTACCATTCTCTTGCTTCTTGTGAGACAGCTCGGTGTTAGTGTCTTGTGAGACTGCCTAGATCATTGCCACGGTGACAGACAGATGCTAAAATGACCCCATTGATTCCTGTCAGCTGGTATTCACTCCTTTGTGTAATCTTCCCTTGAGCAAGGACTGGACCTAATGACTCGCTTCTCTTCTGAAGAGAATACAGCAACCATGATGGGATGTCACTTCCAAGACTGAATTGCAGAAAGATTTTTCTAGCAGCCCTCTTGCTCACTCTTTCTTGCTTTTTCTCTTGCTTGCCCTGATGGAAGCCAAGCGCCATGTTTTGAGCTGCGCTATAGAAAGACCCACGTGGCAGGAAACTGGAAGAGAAGGCCAGTCCAACAAGCCCAAGGACCCGAATCCTGCCAACTGCCACGTGAATGAGCTTGGAAATGGATCCTCCACCAATCGAGCCTTGAGAGGACTTGCAATACTGGCTGGCACTTTGACTGCAGCTTGGGAGGAACCCTGAGCCAAAGGATCCGGCCAAGCCATGCCTAGATTTCTGACCCACGGAAATGGTGAGATAAATTTTGTTGTTTTAAGCTGCTAAATTTTGGACTAATTTGTTATGCAGCAATAGATAACTAATATAGGCATTTCATTAGCTATGTGATCTTGGGCAAATAACATAACGTCTGTGCCTCGGTTACATAGCTATGAAATGGGGATAATGATAATATCTTCTCATGATATCTAGAGGGGATAAAATCAGTTAATACAAAAAAGGCTTAAAATAGTAACTGCATAGTAGTGCTCAGTAGATGTTAGCTGTTTGGTTACAAGATATATGCATGGATTCTTTATTGAATATGAATCCCAGACCCAACCTCTGCTCACTTAAGCATGAGCACACACTGCTGATGTTGGGGTGTCAGAGAAGGGGCTGCAAGTCCACATTAACTATGCCTGCTTATAGGCGCTCTTCTTTTTTTTGGGGGGGGCTAGTTTTAGGAACTGATCACCCACTGATAAGATGGGATTTATTGAAGTTTGTCTAAACTGACTATGTTCCATGTTCAGGGGGCTCTCATGTCAAGAACTTGGTGAGACCCCCTCTGAAGACATTTATGTTGCAAAGAGGGGATCATATCTCTGCTCAACCTTCAGTTTTCTTGACTGACAAACATAGATCTTTGTAACTTCTTATTATGGGTTTTATCTACCATTCCTCTGGCACCTCTCTAGATCTTCTCAGACCAGAGGTAACAAAAGCAATACACAGGGATCTGAGTGTGGACACATGGAAGTTAAACAAGATACTGAGATGCGTATTTCCAAAACTTAGTGATTTGCTTATTCTTCAGTCATTGATTTATGCCTACTGCATGCCAGGCACTGTGCTAGTTCATGGGGTTCAACCCCAAATATGTTCAGGGTCTTCCATTAGGACATGAGAATTCATACAGAGCCCTCACTTAAGAGTAGGGGTCTGGAGTCCCATGTGCTGGGGTTAACCATTCTTCCTTTCTTCCCCAGGACTGGGTTCTGTTACTCCATTTTCCTGCATTTCTTCCTCTGTTAAGCAAGAATTCCTGGAAACCCACCCTACCTTAGAAGTGTTTCCAGGCTAGCCCGGTGGTGGGAGTCACGTGGGTGCTTACTAAGTGAAGATTCCCAGGCCTCACCTGGGAATGGTGAGATAAATGGTGAGATAAATCCAGACCTCGGATTCCGAATCTCCAGGGAAGAGTCTGGAATCTATTTTTAACAAGCACCTCCAGGTAATTCTTATCATCAGCCAAGTTTGGGAAAGACTGTCTTAGAACATTTACTTTCACTTTTCCCCTGGTTCTGGGCTGGTGAATAACTGCCCACTGCAGACATCACTAACTGATCACAGGGACCCATTCACATTGAACCTGGTTAAGGCCCCAGAACCCTTAACAAGCACTTCAGGCAGCCACTATTCATCAGGTGGAATTACATTGGACATGAAATGTAGTCACCATCCCTGCCCTAGTTAATATGTATTCAGGTGATGTTGCTATTTTCATGATCATGAAATAATAGATATGCAAGAAGTTCAGGTGTACAGACTCTGGGAGAACTCAACTCCATCTGGGATGTTATGCTCACAATTGATTGACACCTCCACAGACAAATGTCTTCAGAGAGAGGTCAAAGGTCCTTAAGGTGGGCGTTTCCTCCTGTTTCTCTAGATAATAGGTCCACCCTGGCCTTGGGGTGTAGTACATAAACGTGATGAGTATATCTGCTTGCACCCTAAGAAAAGACTAGGAAAGTGTGGGATGGGAGAGGTTTTGTAAGATTTTAAAAACTTTTATAAGTCTTCGTCAAAATGTAGCCCTTTGAGTTGGGCTTAGATGCCTGTGATTGTAGCAGGTCCATAAAACTTCTTTGATTTGGGGGAACTACAGTGTCTCTATTTTCTCTGTATTACCCCCAAGATGCCAAGGTGTCACTATTACTAAAGGAACTGGCTGGATTAGGATCAGGTAACAGAATAAGGGAGCTCTGGGGGCCGGCTCCGTGGCTTAGCGGGTAAGTGCACGCGCTCCGCTACTGGCGGCCCGGGTTCGGATCCCGGGCGCGCACCGACGCACCGCTTCTCCAGCCATGCTGAGGCCGCGTCCCACATACAGCAACTAGAAGGATGTGCAGCTATGACATACAACTATCTACTGGGGCTTTGGGGGAAAAAAATAAAGGAGGAGGATTGGCAATAGATGTTAGCGCAGAGCCTGTCTTCCTCAGCAAAAAGAGGAGGATTAGCACAGATATTAGCTCAGGGCTGATCTTCCTCAAAAAAAAAAAAAAAGAATAAGGGAGCTCCTACCCTTGAAAGGCATTGAGGTTAGTGAGGGAGACAAACGAGCAGGAAATCATATTGCAGAGTGGGATGCCCATTGAGAGCCACTGGGAACTATTAGGGCAGACAGCAGGGTGAGAGACTAACTCTGCCCTGGAGAAGGGAGCAGGGGGAAGAGTGTGAAGACAGAAGAAGTGATTCTAAAAGAGCCCAATTAGGTAAGTATGAGTTTTGCTCCATAGAGGAGGTGGGGAGTGAGAAAAGGCATTCCAGCCAAACATCCACACAGAAGCCTATAACTGCTCGCTTCTGGGGGTCAGTGGGGAGTGGTAGCATGGCTGGAGGGCAGTCTGTGTGCTTGGGTAGGGGAAGCAGTGCGAAGAGCAGAGGTTGACAGGTCACGAGGCTGAAGAGGGCAGCAAACGACCCATCCAAGAGAAGAGACCTTACAGTATTGGCCTCTAGGGGCTCCTACTTGAACAGCTGGGTCCTGTCAATCCCACTAATGGAACTTACCAGTCCATAAACCTGCACACATGGAGCTTCCATTGAGCATTTTGGTGTCCTCCTCTTAAATACGAAGGGCAATCAAGGTTCACCAGATGTTTGAGGAGCCACTGTATTGTGAGAGGAAAGACTAACATAAGCAAACAGAATTAAAAAGTCAGAGGAAATAAAAACAGTGTAGGAAGAAAAAAAATACCCTATATCCTTAGAGATATAGGGGGAAATATTGTACCCTTAAACAAGAACATACAATTATCAAAGAACAAATATTAAAAAGAAATCTTGAAAATTAAAAATGTTACAGCAGAAATAAACAACTCAATAGAAAAGCTGTAAGAATAAGTTAAGGGAACCTCCAAAGAGAAGCACAGATCTCCAAAGAAATGGAAAATGGGAGAAAGCATAAGAAGATTATAACACCAAGGAGGAGAGCTGATATTTGAATATCAGAAGTTTCAGTGAAAAAGAAACCAAGAGGGGAAATTATTGAAGTATTAAATCAAGATATGAGTTTTCAGATTGAAAAGGCCACCAGGTGCCAGAACAATGGGTGGAAAGCATCCCCCATTCACTGATAATCAAAGAAATAGGAACAAGAATAACTTTAGACCTTCAATAATGACACTGCAAGCTAGAAACAATAGAGAAATACTTTCAGAATCCTGAGGGGCAAGGGAAGGGATGATTCCCATTCCACAATTTTATGTTCAGCCTAACTATTAACCAAGTGTGAAGATATGATAGGAAATCATCTCACACAAACAAGATCTCAAAAATATTGCCTCCCATGAACCCTTATTTAGAAAGCTACTGCAGGATGTGCTCCACCAAGATGAGGGAATAAATCAAAAAAGAGGAAGGCCAGGATCCAAGAAATAAGAAACTTAATAGGGGAGAGAATTCCTAATTTGATGATGAAGGGAAGTTCCAGAATGATGGATGAGTGTCAGACGAAGTTGGAGCAGGTGCATCAAAAAGGGAATTAAATCAATACATAATTTGATATATGTCAACATATTTAAAAGACAATTATAATTCTGCCAGGGAGCTCGGGGATGAAATAATGATAGGTACATAGAAAACCAAGTAAAGGACAAATCAAGACAATCACAACCCAAAGAAAACAACAAAGTTGTATAAGAAAGGAAATATAATCATGGTACACTATGTAACTCAAGCTGAGATTAACATCATCTCAGTAACATAAATACTGAATACTAATATTACTAAAAAATGATGATATAATCATATTGGGAGGATGGGAGGAAATGTGTTTGTGGAGGATAAGGGAGCTAAATCCTCTTCTTACATAAAAGGAGTTAATAAATGATAAATAAATTTAAAAAAAAACAGTAGAATAAGTATGTTATTTAGAAATATGGAATTAATACTAGAAGAAACAGCTAAAAGAGTTGGAAATGGTTGCCTTGAAGGATAAAGAATCAGGAGAAAGGAAGAATGCTGTCTTCCTTTCAAAGCCTTATAGAGATATTTATTCTTTTAAACTAAATTTAAGTGAAATTTAAATGTGGACTGCATAATAGATGACAGCATTGAATTAATATTAAATTTCCTGTTATGACAGTGGTATTATGGTTATATAGGAGAATGCCTTTAATTCTTAGGAGATACACGATGAAGTATTTAGGGGTAAAGTAACACAATGTCTGTAATATGCTTTTAAATCATTCAGCAAAAAAAAAATACATGATAGATGATGAGAAAATAATGTGGCAAATGTAATTGGTAAATCTAGATAAAGAGTATATAGATGTGGTTTTTTTTTTTTTTTTTTTTGTGAGGAACACCAGCCCTGAGCTAACATCCAATGCCAATCCTCCTCTTTTTTTTTTTTTTTTGCTGAGAAAGACTGGCCCTGGGCTAACATCCATGCCCATCTTCCTCCACTTTACATGGGACGCCGCCACAGCATGGCCTGACAAGTGGTGCGTCAGTGCACGCCCGGGATCCGAACCAGTGAACCCCGGGCTGCCGCAGCGGGGCACGAGCACTTAACCACTTGCGCCACCAGGCCAGCCCCTAGAGTATACAAATGTTAATTGTACTTTTCTTTCAACTTTTCTGTCGTTTTTAAAATTTTTCGGAAAAAAATGTTTGAGGGAAAACTAGGTACATGCATTACTCTGATAAAAATTAAAATTTAAAAATAAACCCTTTGGCCCAATGCCTGACACTTAGGCATATTAGCTATCATTAATATTTTTATCATCATCATCATTATTTCTCACCAAGTGGCCCAGCTTAATAGATAAGATAGTGATAGACCACTGAGTGTTACATCTGAATAATAATATGAAAAAATATTAACCAAAAACAATTTTCATTCCACCATTCTGCCTACCGGGGCCTAGCGCGTGATGTGTAGCCCTGGAAACTTAATCAAATATGCTCCTCCCTCTTATATAACGCTCATGGGCCACACCTAGGTGACAGTTCTGGTCACCTCTGGTTTGAGATGATCCAGAAAATGGCCAGTGGCCCAGTTAAAGAGATATAAAGGATGTAGAATCACAAATCTTGAAAGGAAAGGCAGTTTAAGGTGCCTTGCAGGTGTCCAACTCGGTGGATCTGGGTGATAGGATGTTGTCTAGACAGAGACCAGCCACATTGACCTTTACAGCACATGGCACCAGAGTTGTTTAAGGGTCTACACTGACTTCCCACCCCCAGGGTCATCCCAAGTCCTGGAACTTGTTGTTATATAACTATTCATTTCTAAATGTGTTCCATTCACGCCACGCTCTCCTTCATGTGATTGTTTTGTCTCCACTTGAGAAGAGTTGTAAAGTCTTCCCAGAATCTAGCCTAACAACTTAATGACTCATCTCCCAACAACAGAACTGCAGATGTAGTAACCTCAGTGTCCACCTCCCCACCCTGGGTCACTTAGAGATGCTTAAAGAAACCCCGTACAGAGACAATCTCAGAGGGACTCATCTTCCCATGTCTCTGTTCTGAAGTGCCAGGTCATTTCTAATTACTGCTGCCTGCCTCTAGGTTGACTCCCTAGCCTCAGAGTGACATATCCTTCGTGTGTGTGTGTGTGTGTGTGTGCGCGCACGCGTGCGAGCGTGCACAGATATACATGCAAGTATTTGTACAGTCGATCCTCATCATTCACAGATTCCATGTTTGTGAATTCGCCTGCTTGATAAGATTTACTTGTAACCCCAGAATCAATACTCACGATGCTTCACAGACATTTGTAGGCAAGCCCAGAGCAGCACAAAATTTGAGTTACATTCCCAGCTGAGGTCGAACAAGGCGACACTCTGCCTTCTTGCTTCAGCTCTCTTACTCTAAACAAGTGTCCTTTCTGCAGTCTATTTAGTGTCACTTTTTTTTCTTGCATCTTTGTGCTTTTTGTTGGTGATTTTGCTGTTTTAAACTGGCCCTCAAGTGTCGCAATGAAGTGCTGTCTCGTGTTGCTAATTGCAGGAAGGCTGTGGTGTGCCTTAGGGAGAAAATACGTGTGTTGGATGAGCTTCGTTCAGGGGTGAGTTATAGTGCTATTGGCCGTGAGTTCAGTGTTAGTGAATCAACAACATATATCAGATAAAGTGTCTTTAAAGAGAAATGTACATAAAACAAGGTTATGTATTGATCAGTTGACAGAAATGTTGCAAACTGAGGTTCACAGGAACTCCACCCTATATTTCCCCTAGAAGCAATGATTCAGTATTCACTAATCCAGTGTTTGTGGCAACTTTGTACAACACAACTACCATAAATAACAAGAATCGACTGCACATATGTGTTTGTGTGTGTCTGTATGTGTATGTTTGTATGTGTGTGTATGCATACACGTATATATATATCTTGCAATGGCTTTTTGAAAATATGAACAGGTCCTCCTTTGTTGATCATTTTTCCAAAACAACAGCAAATACACTTCCTCCAAGGCAACATAGTAAAATTCTAGGATGTAGCTGGAAAGGAGCAGGAATGATATAGAAACAGTATAGAAATAACCAAGCCAGATGCCTAGATGAGTCAGGAAATCGCCTCCCTGTGCAGAACTGCTCAGGTGTCAGCTGTGAGCTGCACCTCTCATAACCTCTAAGAACCCCATGGCTCTGGTCTGCAATCGCTGCACCTGTTGTGGTCCTCCATGGCTGCTCCCGAATGACCCAGCTCTGGAGGCTGGGCCCCCACAGATTGGGGGTGAAGATTGTTTCCCATGAGAAGCAAGGATGAAGGTGAGAGCCTTGCCAACCCTTCTGGCCTCAGCCATGGAGTACTCATAGAGTGTAACAAATGCACAAATAACTCCAGGTACTTTATCTTGACCCCTGGCCACCTATTTTAAGTATGATTATTTTTACAATGTCTGGCCCATAGTAGGCATTCAACAAATATGAACAAATAATCATCTTAACATAAATAGTCAGTATTTCCCTTGAAAATATGATTCTGAAAGATCTGGCCCCTTCCTAATGATGGTTTTATTATTCTTAAGGACATTTTCTTTTCTTTGCGTCGGAGAAACACGTCTTCAATTCTGCAACAAAAGTCGCTGGGTAAAGACGATTTGATTCAGTGACCTTGATTTATTGAGATTGCTTGAGGAGAACATCAGTGCCATAAACAGAAGCACATGCAGTCAATGAGCAGCTGAGACAGAGTCCAGTCCCAATTTGGCTCAACTGACACCTTTATTTTCACAGCTGGCACTCCTCTCTACACAGCTGGCTGGCACTGAGGTCCACATGGTTAGCTGGCATCCCAGTCCACACAGCTAGACCCTAGGTTACACAGCTGGCTCATAATCCAGTCCACACAGCTGGAACCCAGTCCCCACACCTGGCTAGGAACCCAGTGCATGCAGCTGGCACTCAGGTTCATACAGTGGACTGGCACTTCAATCCTCACAGTTAGCTGGTAACATAGTCCACACCACTGGCACCCCAGCCCACACAGATGGTGACCCAGTCCACACGGCTGGCTGGAATCCAGGTCCTCACAGCTGGCACTCACTCCACATAACTGGTGCTCCAAAATGGCTGCTACACCAGCTGGGAATCTTCTTTTCACTGTTCCTTGCTCCTTACCCTGGAGTCTGCGCTGGCCTCTGAACACATCTCTAATGACTATTCTGTTCTCACAAACGACAAGCTTCAATTCCACTGAAAGGGAGTTGGGTAAGATATCCTAGTAGAGCTTCCTAGCCAGAAGAGTTTTAGATGCAACCACAAGGAAGCGCTTTCTTTGAAGATGCCCAGAAAGGGAAGCACTTACAGGTTTCTCAGATGGCATGAGTGCAGTTCTACTCGAGAGCCTCTTGGGGCTTCTTTGACCTGCCCTGGGAAGGAGGTGGGTCCCTTCAAGGTGTCAGTGCTAATCCAGGCAGAGCAAAGTTGAAGGCATGGCTCAGGCCTACACCAGGAGCCAGGGCCTTGTGAAGTCGGGCTCTGACCCACGTGCCGGTACAGTGACAGTGGTGTGGGAACTCTACATTGTCCAAAAACCCACTAGGCAACCCTAGCAAAGATGAATACTGGAGTCAGATTGCAGGTGAAGAGGAGCATTATGGGAGTCCAGGATGCTGAACCAGACAATGCACAGTGGGTCCAATGGAATGTCAGGAAAAGTGTTCTTCTGGGATGGAACATACTTTGAAGGGCACACATGCACCCACACCTAACTCTTCATGATCTTTAAGCTCATCTCTGGTGATCTTTAGAGAGACACCTGAATGCAGCACCTGTCAGAAACACCTCGGGGGAGAGACCAGCAAGTGCATCCCTAAGCCCAGGCCCTGCAGGAATGTCCCTGGGAGAATACCCAGGGAAGGCAGCTCACTTGAGCTCATGGTTCTTGGTCATTTCTGGCGCAAGGGCACTACCCCTCATTAGCTGTGCTACCTTGGACATGCGTCTTCCCCTCTATCAACCTTGGTCTGCTCATCTTGAAAATGGGGATGATGATGCTAATCTTTCAGAAGTTTCTTCTACTGTTGCCTCAGTCTGAGCAGATCCAATTCAATTCTCTCTCTAGGGCATTTGAACGTGAGATGGAGAGATGACATAAGTTAGCCAAGGATAGTCTCCTTTTGCCCCTCCAGACCCACTCTCCGTCCTCTCTCCCCAGCTCTGTGTCCTGGGAAGCTGACCTCTATCTGTGCACAGCAGCAAGGGGCCTCCCCGACCTCCTGGATTCTTGTCCGATTTGGCCAACGTGAGGCACCCGCGGGAGACGGAAGCGGAGAAGGAGACAGGGGAATCATCTCCCACAGTGCGCCCTCGGCCAGGCTGTGGTTTGGCAGTGGCTAAACTCCTTCACCCAAGGCCAGGACTCTCATCAGGCAGCCCCTCCTCCCGTTGCTACAGCCCTTGCCACGTTCAGAAACTCCACTCCCTCCCCTGGCCCCTTCTGACCTACCAGAGGAAATGGTTTCCCACATCGCCAGCCCCAGTGTGCTTCAGCATCCTTTGTTGGTTTCCTTGAACCCTGAACTGGTAGACAATCCCTTCCTTAAACATCTTGACCACCCTTTTCCATCAGGCCATCTGTGTCCTGCTGGACCCTTGACAACATAGAAAGCCAAGCTGGAAATGTTCAAAGATTTAATGACTCGAGGCCACGACTTGGGAGCGGTTATGACGGCTCTTGTAGAAGCAGGACCATGTGACTGTAGAGAGCGTCCAAGGGGCAAAGCAGCTGCCTGATGACTTTCCAGGACCCACAAGCCCTCGCCATGCATCCCACACTGGGATCCATGAGTTGCCTCACAAGAAACTCCTTGTGGCTGAGCTGGCTCGAGTGGGCTTCTGATTCTCGTACTCACTAACCCCTGATTGAAACACAGGCCTCTCCTTATCCTGCTCCAGGAGAGAGCTGACGGGAATTCCAACTGGTAAAAAGATATGTCTCTTTTTGTATACAAAGTGCCACCTGGGCATGTTCTGTCAGGTCTTGAACACACTAGTTCCTCAGTACCTGGGTAGAGTAGGCACTCAATACATCATATTGAATGAATCAAAGGAAATAATCTCCCAACACATACATTTGTTGGTTTCACAGGCACAATATCATTAAAGAGAAGATGCTCAGTTGAGAAGGACTGCTGGGCATTTTGCTAATTGGCTAAATACACACCAGAGTCTACTTTTCTCTTCCACCCAAACTGTCTTTGATTTATCAATGTTCCAAGAAGCCAGCTGCCCATTGCTGACCAGGAATTCCTTCCCAGGCTTGAAGGGGTACTAGAGGAGAAAGAATTTGCTTCAAGGTGCACAAGACCTGAGCATTTTGCTTTTCTGGTTTTCAAATGCAAAGAACAATAATAAAAGGTTGGAGAAAGAAACTTTGGCTGTATGTAGAAGATAAATATTCCTAGAACTGTATGTAGGTTCTCAGAATTGGAAGGAATATTCAAGGTTGGCAAGTCCAATCTCCCAGAAATGGTAAAATAGACCTCTGCAAATGCTAGGGAGCCCTCTTGGTCAGCTCAGCGAGGTTCTGTACCTCCTCAGAGTTCTCCGTCTCCCACCAAAGGCCTGGCATTCCAAAGAAGGCAGGCAGGTGAGTGTCCAAGGCTCACCTGCTGGTGTGGACAATGAGGTGATAGTGTCCTCACTGAGGGTTCCACAGGACACATGGCAATACAAGCAGCATGTGGAAGTGACAGGGACAGAGTTGGGGTGGGCAGTCATGGTCATGCCCTGCCCATGCCCCCATGAGCATGGGGTCTCACAGGGCAGGGGCTTTGGCCAAGCAGGCCCAGTCATGGATGCCCACACTGCCCACAGCAGGGTCCTCCTCACAGAGTCCAAGTACTCACCCAATGTTGCCACATCTCTGTCTCTTGGCTTGCAGTAGGGGGGCACAGCCATCACCATGAGGAACCTGGGCTGGAGATACTGCCACTGAGAACCTACCACCTCCACCAGGTTGGTCAGCCAGATCAAGCCTGCAGTGCCAGGTCCATTTCACAGACAGCTACTATTGCTCAGAACTGTTCTCTCAGAAATATATTTTACGTTACATTACATCTCATTACCCTCATTTTACGGATAAAGAAACCGAGGCCCAAAGGAGTTAAGTCACTTGTCAATGGCTAGGAAGAGGGGAAGCAAGGATGTAAATCCCAGTTGGGATCAGAATCGCATGGTCTTTCAAGAGCGACTGGTGTTTGATGGAGAGTGAAGGGGGAGCAGGTGTAGGGAGAGATCAAATCTGCCCGGAGAAAAGGAGAGGCTTCGAGGAAAACACGGGCTGAGCCTTCAAGGTTAGGCAGAGGTTCTCCTGGTGTCGGGGAAAGGGCGTTCCAGTCAGGGCCACAAGAGAGCACCAGCTCAGAGACACCAGATACCCTGCTGAGTCAGGGAAACTGCAATCACTCAATAAATGCTGATCCCTACAATAGTAGCACCCACTCTGCACAGGACCCTGGGCCAGGCACTCTAAATCCATTCAACAAATGTTGATCAAGTGCCTCCTAGGTACCAGGCTCTTTTCTAGGAGTTGGGAATACAGCCTTCAATGAAATAGACAGAATTCCCTGCCACAGGGGGACTTACCTTCTAGTGAGAAAGACAGACAATAAAAAAATAATAATAATAAACTCTATAGCTTGTTAGGTGATAAATGCTGTGCAGAAAATTGAAGCAGGAAAAGGGAATTGAGCAGGAAGTTCTGGAAGAATAAGATGGTCAGGGAAGACTACATTAGAAGGATATTTGAGCAAAGACTTGAATGAGTAAGACAGCAAGCCATTCAGATACGTAGGGGAAGAGCATTCCAGGCAGAGGGAACAGCCAGTGCAAAGGCCTTGAGGCAGAGGTGTTCTGAGTGTTTGAGGAGCATCAAGGAGGCAGTAGAAGGAGTGGGAAGAATATAACTGGACTCTAGAGTCACCTATTGGGGGACCTTCTGTGCCTCAGTCTCCTCATCTATATAAGGAGTGCACCTTCCCCAGGCACTCAGAGACCAGGATGCTCCATGCTTATGGTTTCCACTGCCCTCTCCCTGGGGTCTGAGTCTTCTGTCTCAGTAAAAGGGCTCTAAAGTAAAAGTCAAGGGGCAGCAGGCTGGGAAGCCAGAGCAGGGCAGCACAGGGAAGGGAGCAGGGCAGACAGGGAAGTGAGGGAGTGGTGTGTGGTCTGGGGAGAGGGGGGCAGCAGACAATTCCCATGCTATCTGGACAGTACTTGTGGGCCAGGAGGAGGCAGTGGAGAATAGGGTAGAGAGGAGGCTGGGTCGGCTTCCTCAGTCCCCGGGGTGCCATCTTGGCTGGGGCAGGAGCCTTACTGGGCAGGCCAGTGTGGGGGAGGGGTCTCACCCCTGCAAAGTGAGCCCTCCTCCCCTCCCCAGGCCAAGTCAGATGGAGGGAGCTCTGGTCCCTCAGAGATAGGGCCACCAAAGGGGTCTCTCAGAGACTCCAACTGAGCCCCAAACTCTGCCATCGCACCCTGCCATTCTCCTGCCTATGCCCACCCCAGGTCCCTCCCCTGCCTGTCCACAGGGGCCGCAGCTTCTGCAAGTCAACAACCCCCACCCCTTTCCCCCATGTGGGACCTGGTTAGCTCAGCCAGGCCCACAACCAGCTCTGGGATTAGAGAAAGGGCTGTCATTTCCAGGATGTCCCCAAGAGATGGGGTATTTCTAAGAGGAGGAGGATGTCCCAACAAAAGGTGGGCCTGCACAGCTTGAACTATGCCGCCTCTGTTCCCCTCACTCCCCTTAGTTCCCCAATAGAGAAACTAAGAGACCTGTGTCGTGCACAGTGAGACTAAGACACATAAACAGGAAAGATAGACCAGAGAGGTTGAAAACTAGCGAGACAGAGACAAGGAGAGACAGCAAAGTGGAGAGAGACACAGAGGCAGGGGTAGGAGGGGATCCTGAAACAGAGAGAGGGAGTGACACGGAGACAGGGAGAGACGGAAAACAGAAAGACAGACAGACAGAGAGACAGACAGAGACAGAGAGGGAGACAGAGAAATAGAGGGAAGGACAGACAAAGGGGTTGAGAAAAGCAATGAGACAGAGACAGAGGACAGAGAGATGGAGAAAACACAAATTCCGGGCTTCGGCAGGAGGACCAATGACACTGTCCTTGACATCAGAACCCCCTCACCTGTTTGCACAGGCCACAGAAGACATAGGATGGAGGTACCCCCACCCCAGGCTCCCAGCAGGGCTTCTAGGAGACCTCTCACCCCAAACAGCCAGGAAGATCCCATCACCTGCCCTCTCCAAAACCTTCAAACCTTGCCCCACCCACACAGGCTCTGGGCTTGCTCCCCTGTCCCCAGTGTGCACCTGGGGCAGGGCGGTGGGGAGGTCCACCCCAGTGCAGGCCATGTGGGGATGTGTTGTCTGTACAAATACTGAAAATCAACCAGAAGTAATAATAAAGTAATAAAGCCAACTGAAAGTCCATCTCTTTTTATTATCACCAGATCCTGACAATTCTAAACATTGCGGGCATAAAACACTCTTCCCCGAAAAATTCTTTTGTTGGCAAAACGCTAACAATTCCTGTTTCTACGGTTGAGTTTTAATATAAATATTTAATGTACATAATATGTATTCAAATTAGCTCTTTTTTATTGCTTATTCTTTAAGGAACATTGTACTCTTTGTGAACTTTAATCCAGACCCTTTCAGTCCTACAGTTGGCCCCCACGTGAGCGGCCTCAGCTCATTTCCAGAGTGTTCCAACACACAGAATCATTCGAGCTCAGTTAGGTGCACTGTATGTCTGCAACTCCTGTGATACTACATTTTCCTGTGTTTAACCAGAAGCTTCTAAATAAACAATAATGGCACAGTGGTGGTAAAGAGAGTCTTTGAAAAACAAAGAAACTGAACTTGAGTTACTTCCATTCTGTCTTTATGTGACCACATGGCATTTTTATTTGTGTATAAATTTTTAAAGCAGTGAAACAGAATGCAAACGGCAAGGTGTACTATCTTTTATTTGGAAAGTGCAAATTTTAGCTCTTACATGATCTATTTTACTGAATTTGGATAATATCTTTAACGTTGAAATGAGTTCTTTTTTAATGGTTGCCTGTTTTAAAACTAAAGAGTGAATCAAGAAAACAGAGATTGTAATGTTATCATTTGTTATTGCAACAGACCAATAAGTAGGTATAAGTTTTTCTCTCTTTTTTAGAAACATATATTAATATAATTTAAAAGTATTAATCCATTGCTTTTTAAAATTTTTGTACTGTAATTTTTTATTTATTTTTTACTTTTTTCCTGGTATGATGATATATATGAAGTTTAATACAAGATCATTTTTACTGAGTTTCTTTTCTAGCCATAATTATTATTGGTTCCATTTTACAAGTAGTACTGAAAATTATTTTTTTGAATAGAAGTGGGAGACCATTTGAAGATTGATCTACTCCAGATGTCAAAATGCACCATTGCCCCTGACCAAACGTTAATGGCCTAGACTGACCCCCATCCCGCACACCTCACTCTCGAATCCTCTCGCCTTCCCAGGTGCCCCTTCCACTTCCAGGGAGAACTGAGACTCGCTCTGCTCCAGGCTCCATTCTCTTAAGCCCCCTGGGCTCAGGGTAGAGGAGTGAGCAGCATGGAAGGAGCTCTCCACCCTCCTCACCACGGTTACCATCTCTTATAGGAAGGACTTCGTGGGGACTCAGCCACTCCGCCTCCTCTGCACCCCTGCCACATCTGACCTCGCAGTCACACCTTCACCTCCCGGGAGGACTCTGGCCCTGGCTCAGGGTCTTCCTCTCTGCTCTGCCTCAGCCAGGCCAACCTCACTGTCCATGTGGGCTCAACAATCCTTATGCCTTTCCAGCACTCGACAATCTCAAACTGAGTAGAGGTCTGCATTCCACAAAATGCATCTCAGTTCATGGCACCCACATTTACCCAAATACTCAAGACAAAAAACTCTCATTCACTCCCACACCTAACTCAGCAGCAAGTCCTGGCAGCTCTATTCTCAAACGCACCCCAAAGCCAGCCCATCCATCCATGTACACCTCCACCACCTCGGCCAGGTTACCACCACCTCTCGCCTGACTCCCGCAGTAGCCTCCCCACTGGTCTCCCTTATTCCACTCCTGCCCCTTCCAGTCTATTCTCCACAGGGCAGCAAGGGTGACCTTTAAAAACGTTTATCAGATGAGGTCACTCGCCAGCTTAAAACCCACCAATAGTTTCTCATTACACTTAGAATAATTTCCAAATTCCAAACATTGGCCAAAAAAAAAGGGCCAACCTGACCTCCCTTTCCTATTCCCTTTAGCCTTTCTTCTACAAGTCTCCCTACCACTCACTTTGTTTCTGCTACGCTGGCCTTCTTGCTATTCCTTAAGCATACCAAGCTTTTCCCACCTCAAGGCCTTTGTGCCCACTGTTTCTCTACCTGGGATGCTCATCCCACCGATTTTTGCGTGGATGGCTTCTTCTCATCTTATAGGCCTTCATTCAAATGTTATCTTCAGAAAGCCCTTCTCTGACCATCCTGCCTAAAATACACTCCATCCTCCACTCCACTCTTTATCCCTCTACTTTGCTTTGTTATTTTTCATATCTGAAAGTATAGATTTTTTAATTTGTACAATAGTTTAATCTGACTCCGCTAGCTGAGGGCAAGGACTTTGTTTTGTAGGCTAGGCCCAGAGCCCATAATAGGGCTTGAAACGTCATAGATGCTCAGTAAATATTGTTTTGAGTGAACTAATCTGCCAAATCCCAAGGTTATCCCTGGACTTGGCCATCCCCTAGACCTGTCCAGTAATTTGAAAGCTTAAAGTCCAGTATCACAAGATCTGGCTGTGGTCTTTGATTTTTCCAGCTCTTTCTCACGCTCTCCTTCCCTTACACATACTCCTTCTCCAAAGTTCTATTTTCAGCCAATGGACCACCATCCATTTGTTTCAAAAGTCAGATACTTGGGATTGATCCTTGACCAATCCCTCCTTCTCACCCTCTATGTCCAAGTCCATTTCCATATCCCACCAATTCTACCTCATACACATCATTTGACTTCATCTACTTCTCTCCACCTCCACTATCACCGCCCAAGTCCAAGGCATCATTATCTCCAGGTTGGAAAACAACAGCCTCCTAACTGGTCTCCATCTCTCCATGTTCCCCTACCCCCAACAATCTATTCTTTCCACAGATCCAGAATGGTCTTTTAAAATGAGGTGGGGGGTTGGGAAAAATAGGTGAAGGGGATTAAGAGGTACAAACTTCCAGTTATAAAATAAATAAGTCACGGGGATGTAATATACAGCATACAGATTATAGTCAATAATATTGTAATAACTTTGTATGGTGACAGATGGTTACTAGACTTAGCATGGTGATTGCTTCGTAATGTATAAAAATGTCGAATCACTATGGTGTACACCTGAAGCTAACATAATATTGTATGTCAACTATACTTTAATAAAAAATTAATAAATAAAACAAATGTAAATTTCATCAGAATATTCCCACTCTTTAAAACCTTCAGTGACTTTTCATTATTCATAGAATGCATATGAAACTCTTGAATAAATAAAGTCTTGAATAAAGACCAGTGCCCTGGTCCCCACCTACCTGTCTCACCTTTTCTCTTGCCATCCTCCTTCTTGCTCCTTAAAGTCTAGCCACACTATCTTCCTTCTGTTCCTAGATGGACCCTGCTCCTATTAATTTAATCATTTAATATATATTTATTGAGGCAAACTATACATTGGACGCTGGGGTGGATATATAGTGGTAACAAAAGACATAAAAATTGTTGCCTTCTTGAAGCTTATATTCTGATGAGGGAAGACAGATCATAAACAAATCACTATATAATACAAAATCAGGGAGTAGATAAGTGCTAGGAAGAAACATTAAGCAGGGAAAGGGGATAACGAACCTCCAAGGATGCTGTGCTAGCCAGAGTGCCAGGGAAGACCTCTCTGAAGATGTGATCTTTGAGCAAAGAGTGAGCCATCAGCTTATGTGGAGAGAGAGCTTTCCAGGCAAAGGGAACAGCACATGCAAAGACCCAAAGCAGGAAAGCACGGAACACGTGTACCTGAAGAACAGCAAGAAACCCCAGGGCATTTGCAAGGGTCTGGAACACTTCTCCCATCACCAACTTTTGCCTATGTAAATTCCCAAATGGCCTTTAGATGTTCGATCAAAGGTTATTTCCTCAAGCAGCCTTTTCTGATCCCCTAGCCTAGATCAAATCCACTGTTCTAAACATTCATGGTTCCCTGTTCTCTTCCTTAATAGCCTTAAGCACCATTTAGCTTGTGTATGGGAAACTGTTTAATTAATGTCTGTTTACTAGATTATCTGGCTAACACTTAACACCATGCTACCATGTGCATTGGCGTCTCTCCCCTGGCCAGGACAGAAAGATACTGCCATTTCTTGCTCTCTGATTGAGCACTTACTATCTCCTCCCTGCTACTTAAAACATACTATTTTCAAACATCGTTCAATATAATTGATCAGGCTACAGTTTTCTTCACTGTAATCACATCTTCCTGGGACTACTGCCTCATTCCCTTGATTGGACTTGGATGTTTTGTCATCTCTCAAGGTGAGTCTCTACATCCTCAAGATGCTAATTTATTCCATTTTGAGTCTTCATAGCTTCACTCGCAGAGATTGTTCTGAATTTAGCAATCTCCTTATTTACCCCACCCATGCCCCCTTCTAAAGGAAATGACTTCCAGATCCCTGCTGCCCAGCTTCCATCTTTATTTTACCTGACCACTTTCTCGACCTGCCATCTCTTAGTGGGTCAGAGGGAGGATAACTGACCAAAGGACAGAGCTACTTAGATCCAGAAGCAGCCACTGCTTCCAAGCCTTTTGGAACACAGTCCACTATTCTTCCTGTTCTTAGATTGCCTTGAGAGTTCTCATCTCACGATGTTCGTCTTAAAATCTATAGGCTAGCCAGAGACCATGTGGCCTAATTAAAAAAAAAAAAAAGGCTGAATCAATTGTATCTTCTTTCTTGAGAATATGACCCAAGGAAAAAAAAAAGAAAGAGTTTTTCAGTTAGTCACTAAGGGAGAATTTGGAAGGATGTCTTGAGTTGGGATGATGGCAAACCAAGGCCAAATACAATGGGAAATCATAAGGAAAGAAAGGAAGCAGACACTGAGTGGAGGTAGCTGATGCATATTAGTGGCAGAGCAGGAGAGGGATTCTGCTGCTAGAAGAATCCAGAATCACCTTAGATCCAAAAGCAGCCACTGTGCCCCATCCTTGTGGAGCCCAGCCCAGCTACTCCTCCTGTTCTTGGTTTGTCTTGTGAGTTCTCATCTCTCCATGTGCATTCTTAAAATAACCAACTCTGCTTGAACCAACTTAAGGGAGTCCTCATTCATTCATTCAACAATATTTATTGAACATCTGCTACATGCAAGACATTGTTTTAGGCACTAGGGATATAGCAACGAACAAACCAGTCAAAATCCGTGCTTTCATGGGACTTGCATTTTAGTGGGGGAAGATATAAAATAAATAAACAAACAAATACGCAGTATGTTAGATGGTGATTAAGTGCTATAAAAGAAAATAAAACTGGGTGAGACAGTGAAAAGATGTTTCCACTTCTGGAACTACGGCCAACAAGGTACTCTGATGGGCTCCTCTACTCAAAAACAATTATATACTCCACAACATGTGGTTTTTGCCACATTACTGAGCTCTCAGGAAATAGGATAAATCTACAAGGGGCTGGAAGAAAAAGGCCATGAACTATGGACAATAGTGAGGCGTGGGGGTGCAGTGAGAGATGCAATCTAAGGACTGAGACTTGAGCCAGCAGCACAGTGGGAGAGCTGAGCCTGAGACTCAGATTCAGCCAGGAATCCTAAAAGGGGCTGAAAAGATTTCTAGTCAATGGTACCCTCTGTTGCCTGGCACAAGTAAATACAAATCTTCTCTGGAGGAAAGCATCTTCAATTTATTGCCCCAGATTTCCCACAGATTAAAGTCAACCACATATAAACTCACCTTCAAAGAACACCAAACATACAAGCAAACAAGGCACCATGAGTAAGAGCAGAATCAACAAATAATGGATTTAACCCCTCCCCACAAAGACTTAGGATACCCAAACCGGGAGATACAGAATATAAAATAACTTTATGTGAAATGCTTAAAGAAATGCGAGACAAGATCACAAAAATGAGCAACAATGAGACTATAAAAACAAACAAATAACCCCCTCCTCAAAAAAAAAAAACCAATCAGACAGATTATTTTAAAGAATTATTAGGAAGGGTAGAGGGTAATTTTATCAGCGAGGTTAAGGCAGCCTCCCTGATAAGCTAGCATTTGAACAGAGGCCTGAAAGATGTGAGGACATGAACCACGCAGCTATCTAGAGGTAGAGTGTTCCAGGCAGAAGGAACAGCCAGTGCAAACAGGAGTACGCTTGGTGAGTTCACTAACAGGAGTCGAGGGGGCTTTAAAGTCAACTGAGCGAAGGGAGAGATGTAGACAAGGAGAAGAGAGAAGCAAAGGGGCTAGACCATGATAGGCTGGTGGATGATGATAGGGACACTGTGTTTTATTCTGACTGAGATGGGAGCCACTGGAGAATTTGAGCAGAGGAGTGACATGATCTAATTTTTGTTTTTGAAAAGATCACACTGACTGCCATTTGGTAAATAGAAAGTGGGGGAGGGCAAGGGGGCAGGGAGACCAGTTGAAGGCTTTGATAGTCGTTCAGGCAAGAGACAAGAATGGCAAAAACTAGGAGAACAGATTTGGTGATGGTGAGAAATGAAAAATTCTGGATATATTTTAAAAATAGCGACAAGATTTCATTGATTAATTGAAAGTGGAGTGTGAGATAAGGCAAAGAATCAAGGACAACTTCAAGATATTTGGCCTGAGTAAGTAGAAAAATAAATTAGTGGAGATAGAGGAAACAATAAATTTGAAAGACAAAAACCAAAAGTTTAGCATGGGGCATAGTGAAATTGAGACGTTCATTAGACATCCATGTGGAGAGGTCAAGTAGGGAGGCTGACATGTGAGTCCGGGGTTCAAAGGATAAGGATGTACACTGGAGTTATCAGTACCCAGATGCTATTTAAAGCCGTCCTACTGGATGAGACCCTGGGGGTTGAGTTGAAGTAGAAGTGAGAAGAAGTTTTTGAGGTCCTGAGGACAAGATGAATGTAGAAGAAAACTGAAACAGCAAAGCCAATGAAGTGGGAAGAAAAACAAGAGAGACTGATGACCCAGACGCCAAGTGAAGAAAGTGTTTCAGGAAAGAGGGCGTGGTCAGCAGTGTCAAATGCTGCTCAGAAGTCACGTGAAATGCTTCCTGAGAACCACTGGTTTCTGAGATTGTCCATTGGATGTAGCAACATGCAGGTCATCAGTGACCTTGACCAAAGCTATTTCAGTAGAGGGACAGGGACAGGAGCCTGACTGGATTGAGCCCAGGAAAGAAAGAGAGGAGAGGAAGCGCAGACAGCAGGTGACTCATGAGGAGTCATACTGTGAAAAGATGCTGGCAAGTGGGGTCGAAAATAGAGGGAGATGTGAAGGTCAAGTCGGTTTCTGGCAACCAAAAAGGGACGTGACTTGAGTAGAGAGTAATTGATCTCCAAACCACTAGGCTCCCTGACTTGACAGCGTCTGCCCTGACTGCAGAGCTCTAATCAACTTGTTGCCAGCCTTGGGCACAGGGTGGAACATGAACGTCGAGGCGTTGGGTTGCTTTCTTATCTCCCACCTCCCCTTTCTAGTCGGGCTCTGAGAACTTCAGCATCACGGAAGTGACTTGAAAATCCAACTGGACTAAGGCTCTGCAGTTGCAGTTACAGCCAGAGCAGGACTCACCCCTCACTACCCTTTGTGATCAAGGCGGGGGAAACTCGGCTCAAAAGACATGTGTAATTGATAAGGTGAAGTAACGTAGGGAGATTGCTATCTGGAGAGAGGAATAATTTTATTATTGCATGGCTCTACCAGCAGCCCAGTGTGAAGGCAGAGAGGGCATGTGAAGCGGCAAACACAATCTAAACTACTCCCTGAAGGATTGACAAAGCAAAGGACCAGCCTTGAAAATTTTCAGCAAATGTTTGCAGTTGGTGAAAACGTCTGGCAATTGCTCTAACATAGACCCAGGAAAAGGGAAACCGAAGCAGACACAGGGTGGGGCACCCCATAGGTACTGGGCTATGTGCACATACTCTGTACACACTTTGTCCCACCACCACCCCCTAAACTCTATGCCCAGGGTATAATTATCCTCATCTTACAGATGTGGCTCATAAGCGAAGGGTTGCCAATAATTGGTAACATTGTTTGAGAATTTAGAACATGCAGATACCGGGCTAATGCAGTGTGCTATTTCATTAACCCACATAGCAATTCTGTCAGTTAAGTACTATTATCTCCATTTTTCAAAGGAGGAAATGAAGGCACAAGGAGGCTTGGCCAAGGTCACACAGGGAAAGAAGGTGACTCAAGGTGACTTGGTATAGTACAAAGATTCCATGGTGCCTAAAGAGCAGAGCTTGGATTTAAACCCAGAGAGCTCTGACTCCGAAACTCACGCCCTTTCACTACACTGTGCTGCCTTCTGCCGTTTGTCCCGGCCCATCTGTGTTTTCCAGCAGCCTGACTCCAAGAGGGCTAACACGTGTGATGACTGAATACGTGAGCCAGTGAACATCAGAGCTCTTGACCCTCGCCTCCTGCAGCCCTGAATTCCGTCTCCTGTGGGGCTACAGGAGGGTATGGGATGTTGTGCCATCGCCAAGGAGCTGAGACAGCTCACCCTCCCTATCTGCCAGCACCAGGGTGCCCTGTGCCTCTGTAGTTGCCCTTGTCTTAGCTCCGTTGTGTCTTCCCCAAGCAGCATCCAGGACCTGGGATGACTCTCCTAGGCGAGAGAAGATTTTCTGTTGAGTTTTCAGGAAATGGCCTAGCAGAATGAACTTGATTTGCAGCCCAATAACTGGAAAGAAAATCCCAGTTGCACCACTCACTTGGTGTTCTTGGATAAACTGCTTCACCTCAGAGGTTAGCTCCCTTATCTTAAAATGAGGATAACAGTCCCTATCTCATAGATGTTCAGATGGAATTAAGTAAGCGCCACCCCTCACTGGTACCTGGAATATAGAAGGGACTCCACAATGTCAGTCCTCTGCCTCTTCCTCTCTCCACTTATCTCTCAAATGAGACTCATTTTTTTGTGTGCCCGATGAGGCTGCTGTGAGCATGAAATGACATCACCCAGCCTGGCAAATTTTAAGCACTCAGCAAATATTAATTAAAATCGAATACCCTGAAATGATTGACTTGATGTTGTCACTGTGAGGCCTCAGCCTGTGCACAGTGAGCTGGGAGGACTGGAAGGAGGGTCCAGCCCATTTTGTGTGGCCAGTCCTAGCCCAGGCCTGTGATCTTGCGTCCTGGTTGGGCTTTGCTCTTTCATCGCAGGGGCTCTGAAAGGGCCCTGGCTCTCAGGGAAGGACTCAGCATGCAAAGTGAAGCCAAAGTGATCTTTCCAGAAGGCAAAACTAAGACTGCCCCTCCCCCAAGCTAAAAATTCTTCGCTGGCTCCCCGTGACCCTGAGGATCAAGTTCAAATCCTTGAACGTATTTTACAAGCCTTTTGTGATCTGGCCTGTGTCCATTGCCAGCCTTGTCTTCTGTCACTCTCTCCCTCCTTGTCTACAGCTCCAAACACTCTGATTTTCTTTCAGGTCCTGGGTTCTGGATTCATCCCCTTACCATACACTCCCAGAGCATCCCAAGTGTCCCCTTTCATGACACCCATCACATGTACCAGGCATGTTTTATGTCTGTCTACACCGAAGAACATAAACTGCATGAGAGCAGAAGGGTTGAGTCTATGCCTGTCTTGAACATTATTATATTCCCAGTGCCTAGCACAGAGCCTAGCATATAGTGATAATTGAGCATATTACTCTTAAAAGCAGAAAAATGTTATTATTCTGGTGAGTGAGAAATATCACTTTCTGTATGTTCCCCACCATCTTGCTCAGTCTGGCAAGGGTTCTGAGCCCCACTTCTGCAAAGAGAATAATTCTGACCCCAGCCGGGTCTCATGGCATGGGGAGAAGCAAAGGAAGAAGGGTTGATACAGTTTATGCATCTGTAAGGCTTAGAGAGCAGTTATCTCCAGTGCCAGAAGTGCTCATGCACATACACACAAACACACACACACACACACACATGCATGCATGCACATGGATTCACTAAGACGCATCCAGATAACTCCATGCCTATATGTGAAGGTGTAAGTGTCTCAATGAAACATCTCTAACACAAGGCTGCATCTCTGTGCATGTGTATTTCCATGAGTAGCCCAACTGCTTTCTTAAAGTCCCTCTTAAATTATTCCATCTTTTCCCCAAAGTCTCTTCTCTCTTGGGCCACCACTTGCCTCTTTCTTCTCTCTCGTAGCCCATTAATATCCCTCTCCCCTATTGTTCAGAGTAATTCAGCTCTCTTCTCAGACTCACACAGCCCACTCAATCTCTTTGCTCAGCAAGACAAAAGTCCTGCAGTTAATTGGACATACCCTCTTTAGAAAGCAGTTCAGCTCTAATCTATTTTACTTAAGGATAATCCCAGAGGTCTCACCCAATCCCCAACCCAAGCCATTTATCAAAGCTGCTCTTCCAAGCACATCTATCATTTGGTCCAAGAATCTTTCATTCCAGCTGCTTAGAGGATAACACGAAAGATAACACTTCCTTTTTCGAATTACAAACCATACATAAAATCAAGGTGGGGTCCTCCCCCATCCAGCAGTGCTGTAGGTGATACAGTTTACCTGCATCTGGACATAGGAAGAGGGAGGAAATTCACACTGGGTGAGCACCAATGTTTTCTCAGTCTATTCCTTGATAATTTATGACACTGTCTGATTTCATTTCCACAACATTATTCCTAGACTTAGATAAAGAGACTGAGGGTCAGAAAGGGTAGGTAACTTGTCCCAGGTCAGCAAGTGAATGGCAGAACAGGACTCGAACCCATATCTGTCTGACTCCTGGATCCGTACTCTTTCCACTACACCAGGATGCCTCCTCTCAGTATATCTAAACGCACTGAGGTCAACATTGTGATGAGGGGTCTTCAATGTGTATAAAATATGTAAGTCATATTTGCAGAGAAAGAAAGATAAAGAGGGGGAAGCTTTTGGTGTGTGATCAAGAAGGAGGCACAGGTCACACCGTCTTAGAGCTAGGCAGAACCTCAGATTATTTTGTCTAACCACCTCATTTTACAGATAGGTCCAGAGAAGAAAAGTGACTGGCCCGTGGTCACACAGTAAACCAGTGCCAAGTCAGACCAAGTCTCAGGTCCTATAACAGCCCTGCCAAGCTCTTTCGACTACATCCCCCTGCTGTTCTGCAAATAATTTACATCTTTTTCTGATGTTGACTTGCGTCAAAGTCCCCAGTGTCTTCCAGAACTTGAGATCAAAAATGTTTCTGTCCCAACCAGGAAAAAACTGTTGAAAGAGCTCTTTCCTGGCAGCCCCCACGTTTCCCGACTCCTGAGCTCATCACTCAAGGACTGGAAGCCTGACCTGCAAGTCACATCTACAGCTGTCTTTGGACAGTCCAGCAGCTGAGGGTCATGGCTGATGTTATGGATGCTAAGTCTTAGTCAACATCCTTTCTGGAGATGCAGGTACCAATCTTTGCTTTCCAGTGAAAAAGGCTGGAGTGTTTCCCACGCCAGCAGTCAAATCTTTCCCACCCTCATGGGGCAGATCTAAGGCTGGTCATGGGAGGGCTGGTGATGGATGGAGGTTTCTACTCCTGCAGGCCAACTTTGGAGCCAGCCCAGACTTCTCCTTCTCCTGAAAACCCAAGACTGCAGTGCGGCACTCCTGAAAACCCAAGACTGAGTGCAAAAAGATATGCCTTTGGCTCAATATGTAAAAACTCTCCAGCAATAAATTTAAGCAATTCCATTTGGGATTCTCACAATTTCCTCCACTCAGACAAACTGCTTTTTATTTCAAATGTTCCTAAAGGAAATTGGCCAATTGCTTACTTCAACTGTCAATGCCATTATGCTGAGCCTGACAGCAAGACACAAATACAACCTGGAGATTTCTCTGAGTTGGATCCTCGCAAAACTGGCCACTAGAACAGGGAGCCAGCCCAGAGGGTCTGTGGACGTTGACGCCCTAGCTCCCGGAGAAGAGAAAGAAAGTGGCTGGGGCCACGGAAGGGCTCTGGAGAACTAGGAATAAGGGACTGTCACATCCAGCTTGGCCCTTCAGATTGACAATTATGTCCTAAATCTAAGGGGCAAAGTGACCTCCAGCCACCCGGGGATGGCATCAGCAGTCAAGGGGACTGACTGGAGGAGGCAGAAGGAGCATTAGTGTCTGAGGAGTCTGATATTAACAGCAGCTCTATTTTTTGAGCACTTCTACACGCCAGGTGCTGCATTAGGCACTTTACATGCATAACTGCAGTAAATCCAAATTCCTTACCATGTTCTCTGGAACGGTGCCTGGTACCTGGTAAGGACTGTACAAGTGTTAGCAAATGTTGTGGTTGTTAACAAGGAGCTCTCCGTGAACCCCCAAGCCAACCCTCACTGGCTTGGAACAGACAAGCTAATCCTATAAGTTCCTAAGTCACCCTAGTATCAGAGACGGACTTGGCTGAAGGCACTGATGATGTGAACTATCCCCAATGTGACCACGACCTGACTGGTCAGTTGGGTGACCTCCAGCTTCCTGACTCAGACGGATGATGCATTCTTTCCCTGGGAGCCCACAGAGGCTGACTCAGAGATGGCGCATGTCCAGTCACCTGAACCAATAGGGCTTCCCCCACCTGACCCCAGGCAGGAAAGATTTCACCTGACACCTCAGGAAAAAGGAAGGAGGAATCTACCTTTTACAGCCAAAGCAGAGTTGTGGCGAGCAACTCCTGACTCCAGCATTGCCATGACAACACCTGGAGGACATCCATGGCTGAGAGCGGAGGTCTGTGAAGCTGAGGGACTGTCTCAGGTGAACAGGTTCTGGGAAGACTTCTCCAGACTAAGGAGAAGGGGGAAAGCAAGGACTTCATAAATTAACCACTACCCTTCACAGGGTTGGCCTGGGGACACTGAAAATCAGAAGCAGGTCTCCTGGTGACCAATCCCTTTTGAAATGTGCCCTACGCAGGGCTTCTGAGCTCCACTCCCCGCTTCCCTCCTGGAGGGCACCTGCTACTTCCTTTCTTTCCAAAGCTTTCCAGCCTTCAGAATGGGTCTTGGACTGTTGGTTTGATACCCCCTGCCCCAATACCATAGTCACAAGAATAAGACGAGCACCTACTATTCCCTAGCAGTAGGCCAGGCACTAATGATACAGTGATTTTTTAAAAAATGGGTATGTCGGAGTTCCCTAGAAAACAGAGCTTGAGGCCAAAACAAACACAGAGACTCCATCAATGTCAGTGTCCAGGGAAAGAGTAGAGAAGAGTAAATGAAAAAGTGGGTTCATCAAATCCAGCCCAATGCATTAGCGATATGGAGACATTGTTAGATATGCAATGATATGGAGAAAATCCTATTCTCAAAACTCCTCCCAGGGAGAATATTGTCTGTGCTTAGAGAAGACTTTGATACCCCAACTGTGGGGTGGAGCCTCAAGGCACATGCTTAAGAAATAATAAGTGAGTTAATGCCTTCTAAGGAGGCTGGGTCTGGTTAACTGCAGCCCTTCTGTTGTACTGATGGGGTATAGAAGTTGAGGGAGAGCTACACCACTCAGGACAGGAAAGGAGAGAACAGAACCACTCCTCCCCCTACTTTGACCCCCTTCTACCTATAGATACTGAGCAGACATGCAAAAGTGTTGATTTGAAGAGGTGCCAAATTTTCACCCCACCTGGGGTACCCACAGTCTGACTACATTGTGGGGAGCCACACCAACGCTGGGACACAAAGTGGCTATAAAGAAGGTACCTGAAGGGTGGCCAGCTGTCCATGTTACAGTGTCCTGAGGAGTGAAGGGGGCTGGAGCTTAATTTGGCCTGCTCAGATGCGCCAAGTGGCCGGCAATGTTTCATACTTTAGAGGGGACTTCACCAGAAGATCAGCCTGTGGGGGCTGCTCTGGGCCAAGGAGGCACCAGCGCTGGAGGAACCAACAGCGACTAGACATGATGGACTTTCCAGCCCAGTGGCCTGCGGTTCAGCTCACAAAGCAGGTAATGCTGGCTTCTCCATCCAGGGCACAGAGGTGTGTAAAGTAAGGACTCCCCTGCCCTTGCGTAACTCATAATGAATTGGGGCAGACAGCTATGCAAACAGAAAATTACCCTACACTGCCATTAAGGGCTTTGGTCACATTGCACCTGGGGCTGCTGGAGCACAAAGAAGCCCTTTTTGGAAGGACAGATAGCATTAGGGAAAGCTTCTCAGAGGAGGGAAGGCTGTGGTGGGGGAAGGGAACAGCGAAGGTGAGGGAAGGAGAAGATGAGGGAGGGTAAAGCAGTTGCATAGAAAGGGAACCGGATGAGCAAAGGAGCAAAGGCATAAAATACCATAATACGACAAGGAACAAGTCGTTCAGAATGTTGGACCAGGAAGTACATGCCAGTGAGTGAAGGAAGATGATTCTTCAAAGAGAGGAAAGAGGGAGCGAGATTGTGAAGGGTCTGGGATGCCATGTGATACCCGGACCGTTATCTTCAAAGACGGTAGAGACCATCGAAGGATTTTCCACTTGGGAATAACATAGTCCCATTTCTAAGCCTTATCTCTTAAATTTCTTCATACTAATGCCCTCTTTATTTCTTTCTACCTGTCTGCATCCTGCTTATTCTTCAAGTCTTCCCTGAAAATCCACCTCCCTCAGCAAGTCCTCGGGACTTACACAGGAGTCTCACTCTTCCCTTTGACCTTTAGCCCAGTCTCAGCAGACCCATTTCTGGATCTGGCCCCCTCACTAGACTGCGGATCCTAAAAGACAGGGCTTTGCCATAATCATTCCTGCGTTCCAGTTCCTTGTGCTGCCTGGAGAAGGCACTCCGAAATGCAAAGCATTGCATAAAGGTCTACAATTGCCGCTACTATTAAGACAATCAGTATTATTATCAGTGTTATTTGCATTATTGGAGTTCTTTAAATATTGAGTAATCCCTCAGCTGTGGGGACTCCAATTTCTGCTAGTGAACCCCCATTGGAGTTGATTAACCTGAATGGAAAGAGTTTAGGATTTATAGTCTGAGGACGTGAATAAAACTCCTGGTTCCACAGCTAACCGAATAAAGAGATCCCAAATCACAAAAGGTCTGTTAAAGGGGCACAAGAGAGTTAAGAAGGCTCTGGGGGTCCGACTCCCCAGGAGTAACACCTGGTAAAACTCTGGCCCCTTAGTCCAGCTGGCCAACAGTATGTTTACACATCAGGGGAGGCAGCCCCAACCCCAGCCAAATGGGACAGACTCCATGCCCAGCACCTTGCAACTGAAGCCAGGAGTCAGCCCCCACGCACCCCCTTAGAAGCCTCCAAGAATGTAAAATGGGTACCTTGGCAGCCCAGCTGTGAGTTCCCTGAGAATGGGCTGGGACAGGCCAGGTCAGAGTGTCCACGTGATCAGGAGTGGCCCAGAAGTCAAGGGATCCCTGTGCCCTCTGTCTTCTTTAGCCTCCCAGAAACTGAGCGCCGGGGAAAACCAAGGCAGCTCAGTGTAAGTGCTGAGTCTTGAAGCTCCGTAGGAGCAAGCACGAGCTTGCTGACCAGCCCTGCCCATAGCTCCCTATCATCATCACAGGACAGAACCACCCACAGGGAGCTCATGGTTTCTGCAGGGGACAAAACAACTCCAGTTTGGATGGCAATTGTCAACAAACACCAACATGATGACATGAAGAGTCATCTGGCCACAGTCTGTGTTCTCCATTGATCACCAAGCTGAGTTGGTTGACTCACTGGTGGCCTGTCTTCCCTCTTCCTTCCAAAGCTGCTGACCTGTCAGAATCTGTGGCTTTCTCTGATAGAAGAAGACATCTATTCCCCCATTAAAACAAAAAGGAGCGCATGCAATATGAACTGAAGGGAGGGAGGCGTAGTAAGGGCCGGCCAAGTGATGGCCATTCACACGACCCAGGGCCACTAGGAGAACACCTCTTCCTGGCTCTCCTCCTACTTCTCCAGCATCTCCAGGCCTCTTTAGTGAACACTTGCTTAATTACAAGGGGCTTAATCAGACTGCCTATGCTTTTGAGTACCATTTGCATTTAATCTTTTTATATGAAGGGTCTCAGGAAAAGTCTAATATTTTTTTCTGAATTAGGGTAGTCCTGATTTGGTGCTGATTCTCATGATTCCCCTGGTCTGGTCTGTATGTTTGGGCACCAGGCTGGCACAATGACCCAGCTGCAAAGGGACCTGATAAACTGATCAGTATCGGCCTGGAGGGAGAGAGATCACAGGCCAGTACATGGAACATCTTTCTAAGCATCAGAATGGCCTGAAGAAAGAGCATGTTGACCTCACAGGTACTGAGCTCCCTGTCACTGGAAAGGTTCAAGCAGAGAACCCGGTGGGGAAGTTGTAGAGGAAAAGCAGGAATCTGTAAAGGTCTTTCCCAGCCCTACGCCCCTGACTCTGTCTCTTACGGCCTCTCCACTCAGGATGGGCTCCCCTTGCTGAAGTTTTCTATGCCTCTGCCGCCCTGAGCGTGTATTTCTTTGGCAGAAAAGACTGTGCCAAAGCAGAAGTCTGCTTTCTCTCTGTTTTCCGTGTGTGATTCTTCCCCAGTGGCAGGCAACGCCTCCCTTGTTCTTCCTGCTCTAAACACAGCTAGGGTTTAGTCCAAGGAAGGGAGTTTTATTTTTTAAAAAAGACTTGTTATCCTCCAAGAAATAAATAAAGATGATGTGAGTAAGCAGAAGAGGCAGGGATCCAGGTAATCTGCGGCTCTCTCCCAGGATTTTACTTCCTGGGAGATGCCCAGTGGGATCACCCTAGGCTGTTCCTAAAGATGCAATGACCCACTAGGAGGAGTGGGCCCCTGTGTCTCTGCCCTCTAGCAAAGCTAGGCCTAACCCTAAGGAAAGAGGCCTTCCTGGCAGAGGAAAGCAAGGGTACAGTCCAGCTACCAGCTACCCAGCTACCAACTCAGAAGAGAACCAGGAGTCATTAACTACACCCTACCACCACAAGGGATTTAGACAATTCCAGAATGTGTGCAACTTCTCAAAAGTTGGTTAGATTAATTATCTCCTCCAAGTTCCCAGTAGGGATTAGCAGTAAAGCTCTTATAATGTAAATGCCCTACTTAACTTGTTTCAAGAGACAGGAAGACAATGTACCACTTGAAGGCCAACCTTAGTGGAGAAATTTCCAAGAAATAGAGTAGCAACTTAAAGACAAGCGCTCCAGAATGAACTCCAGAGCTCAAGACTCAGATGCCTGGCTGCTCCAGTTGAGAGGAGTGGAATCACAGACCTTCTGGTGCACTCACGAACCCCTTCTTATCTTTGAACTGTCCTATGATACACTAGAGTGGCCCTCAGGCAGCCGTGTTTGTACTCTGTGGCTCCACCTCCTGGCCGTAAATGATTGAACCAGAGGATGACACGTGACCAAGATGAGCCAAGCAAGTTTCCACTCAAAAATTTGAGCTGAGGAACAGGGCTAGGATTTGAGAGCCCAGTCAGGCTAACAGCAGTGCTCTTGGGACAACCAGTGGCAGCATGGGAATAAAATGCAAATTCTTTCTGGGTTTGGGCCCAGCAAGTCCACCAGCTGATTCTGATGCTGACTAAAGTTAGAGAAGGTTTGCCCTAGAGGGAAGGAAGTCCATGATCTCAACTAGGTTGTTCAATGTTTCTTTGAATTCTGTGCGACACTCCAATATATTTCCAGTAAATCTAACATATGTTTCCTTACGCTACTTCAAATTGGTTTCTATTACTTGCAACCAAAAGAACCTTAATACACCTGGTTGAGCCTGAGATAACAGAGGCAGACTCTCCATCCACCAAGTCATCACCACCACCTCCCGATGCTGGACCACAAAGGAAGGTATCCTATTCCCAGCCTACCTCCTGCTCCTCCAGTGGGAATCACTCTAAGATCTCCTTCCTCCCTTTTCCCACCCACAGTTCTTTGGATTTCCTCATTTATTAACTTGCTTTTTCAGTTCACTTTTTCCTCCTGATCCTTTATCTACCATCTTAACCTAGAATCTGACATGTTACTAGAACACCTTGATTTCCCCTCCTTTAGTCAATGCTACAAAGGCTCCTGTCAGATCGCTCCTCTGGTTTCCAAAGCAGAGGTATCCTCCACTTCTTCCCAGGAATGCATTTCCCTTAGGGAATTGGAAGCTTCTCATGGTAGCACCCAGGGTCACACAATTAGTAAGGGACACATTCAGACAACAAACCAAATCTGCCTGACTGCAACACCTACGTTCATCCCACTGTATCACTGCTTTTCATCTGCAAACTGCCTCCTTAATCCTCCTTCCTTCCCCTGGGTGAGGAGCAGTGGCTGAGCTAAGAGCCTCCCCATCCCTCCCCCAACCTGAAGATTGTGCTCTGCAAAGCGACAGATTCTGCCCTTCCTTTCTCCACCCTCCTTTAGGTGGGTGTGTGCATGTGTGTGCGCATGTGCGTGTATGCATGTGGGCATGCTTGCATATGTGTGTTAACAGCAGGTTCAGTTCCAAATAGCTGTTTGCAAGTCTGTTTGCAAGTCCAAAGAACCTAGTGAAGGTTAAGCTTATAATCCCCAGGTACATTTCTACCAAATAGAAGAATGAGTTGGTGCTTCACATAATCTTATATTTTGCTCTCATATGCATTCTTTTTCCAAAACTTCCTTTTGAAAATCTGTTGAGGGCCGGCCCCGTGGCTTAGCGGTTAAGTGCACACACTCCGCTACTGGCGGCCCGGGTTCGGATCCCGGGCGCGCACCGACGCACCGCTTGTCGGGCCATGCTGAGGCGGCGTCCCACATACAACAACTAGAAGCATGTGCAACTGTGACATATGGCTGTCTACTGGGGCTTTGGAGAGAAAAGGGGAAAAAAAGGAGAAGGATTGGCAATAGATGCTAGCTCAGGGCCGGTCTTCCTGGCAAAAAAAAAAAAAATCTGTTGAGGCAGGCAAACTCCTCCTTCAAGATCTCTGCAAGAGAAGTCCTTAGCAGCTAGAGTACCAACATCACTTTGACTTTGTGTAGACGTTAGGCGCCCTGAGTCATGGAATCATTCATGTCTCACAACAGCAGTAGCAAATTCACCGTGATTTTTAAGTTCTCAAACAGACTCCTTGGCTTCTCTGAACTAATGAGCCTCCATTGATGCTGCTCCTCTCTAGCCACATACGCAAATTTTTTCTACTGTCTTGATTTTTGTCAATTGCTTCTCATCACATTTTGCTGATTATTGTCAATGGCATGGGTGCAGCATTTGTTACATGTTGCCTGATTCACTCTTGGTCCTTTACAATCATGCCACTGTAAAAAAAAAATGGATCCCGTTATCACTTACAACATCCGTTTTCTCACCACTTTCAATTTTTGAAATTATTATTCCACTTTGGTTTCCATCGTAACCATATGTCTCTTGTAACTAGCATTTTCAACACGCTCGCTCACTGCTTCTCTACTTATCGGTCATGATGATAACAATGTTGGTAAAACATGTTTATTCTAAGCACAAACACGCAAACATGCCCTAACAAATCAAGTGACAGCCCAGCGCAACCGCTGTCGCCATCTGTTGGTGGCAGGAAGAGTTGAAGTGCTTTTGCAGTGGAGTAGGGGTCAGCAAACTTTATTTGTAAATAAAGTTTTATTGGAACACAGTCATACCTGTTCATTTATTATTGCATATGTCAGCTTTTGAGCTACAATGGTAGAGCTGAATAGTTGTGGCCGAAGCTGTATGCGTCTCAAAGCCTGAAGTTTTTATTATGTGATCCTTTACAAAAAAAGTTTACCAACCCCTGCTCTGGAGCATTTATGGAAATTAATAAATTTAAAGTTGCTAGTAGAGGAATATACAGCTTGAGGCCATGCAGTACTCAGAGAAATGGTCCTCGTGAAGCTCATTTGCATGAGAGCCTTTGAGAGAATTCATCCTAAGTAATGAAGGGACCAAACTCAAATAGCCTGACCCAGTTAGAAAGTTTTAGTCAATGTACAGAAGAAGATTTCTCATTACTACATAGTGGCTGTAACTTCAACACATTCTTAGCTAATGTCCATGGATGCATCTCTGGATCTTGGAGGGAAGATGGTTTATCTCGATCAGCTATAGTCTAAATAACGCTGTGTAACAAATCATCACAAAACTCAGTGGCGCACAGCCATAAACATTTGTTCCTCACTCTAGTGTCTGCAGGTCAGCTAGGGAGGTACCACCTCAAGCCCCAGGTCTGCTGTGTCTGGCTCTGTCCTCCACGTCTCTCATTCTTCCAGGGCATTGGTCCATCCAAGAGGGCATGTTCTTCTGGCAATGGCAAAAGCCCAAGGAGGCAAGTCCAACTACACAAGAACATTTCAAGCCTTTGCTTGTTTTACATCTGCTAACACCACATTAACCAAAGCAAGCCACACAGCCAAGCCCAACATTAATGGTTGGGAAATATGCTCCTCTCGTAGATGTTTGGGGAAAGGAAATGAATATTTGCTGAACAATAAGATGCCTAAGTAAAGACTGGAAGGACTGTTTTATCAAACTGTAGAACTTAGGGATGTCTCCAAGATAGCGCAGTACAAATGAGAGAGGGGCTTCTTCCCTTTCTCTCCCTTCACCATGGACCTCCATTTGGCTCTGGCACTCAGAACTGTGTCCCCTGAGAGATGCTAGCAATAACAGAGCCCAGTAAAGCAACAGTGAGGCAATGGCACTGCCCGGTGGACACTGCTGGGCCTGGCAGACCAGCAGCAGAGCTCAACAGGTTGCCTAGGGGTTCAGAGGGAGAGGCTGCAGTGCCCAGCAGAGCACCAACAGTGCCCAAAGGTTCCAGCACCTGCAGAGCTGCCATGGCGTCTGCAAGGGTTGGCCATGCCCAATGGAGCAGCAGCGCCCCCTACAGGATAATGTGTTACTCAGTGAGACAGCAACACACTTGTCCAGAGTGCCTGCCACACCTGGGGATTCTCAGGAAACCAGGAACTTTTTCACAGGGGCTAAGATGGGGACACAAGGCAGTGAAATCTGAGTCGTTTCATTGATACCCACAGACTGGTGGATCCTGGAGAAATGTAGATTCTACAAACCGGGATATTAACCCCGAATCCCTGGCACCTCAGAGCAGAGAACAGTTTCCCTTAAATACACACACACACACACACACACACACACTCTCACAGCTCAAACACCCTTAGGTCCCACCCATTAGAAAGAAGCAAGAGCATTAGCCTCTCGTAGCGTTACCTTCCTTCCTTCCTTCCATAGACTCATCAAACATAGATTCCCACCTGTTCTAACCAAGACAGGCCAGTGAACGGAATCTAATCCTGCGCCCAGGGGCAGAGCAGCCTCAATTCTGGAGTCCCTTGAGAGGTGTGTTTTAATGTTTCTTTGTAAGGTAAGCTCCTCCCTGCTCTCCATCTGTCCAGCCCCACCAGGCCCTGTAGCTGCTGATCATTAAGCAATAATGCAGTCCTGATGGTGGCTAACGGCGGCTTAAGTACACGTTACCTGAAGGAACTCCTGGGGTTGGCTCACTTACATGTATTGAGTGGTCCTGTGGATCCATGGAGCCGCTCCTCCTAATGAGAAGATTGACTAAATGCTGAATTGGAGCTGAGGAAATGGCTGGGGAGAGGGGGGGAGCCCTGCCAAGGCCCTCTGTGAAGGCCCAGTGTGAGAGCACAGCCTCCTTTGCTGTTCCCCTGGGGGTCCAGTTGCATGCCACCCTGTAGGAGTTGAATAGTTTAGTGGCTGTTAGTAGTTAGTAGTTGATAGTAAGGCTGCCAGCCTCGCCCTTAACCTCTGCTCCACCTCAGTCACCATCCCCATGATAACACTCTGGAGTTCACGCTTACCCAGAACTGCCCTGCCTCAGAAATCCATTCTGTCCATGGTCACAGGCCCTCCAGCTCTCTTCCACCTGCCTGCCACCACCCCTGCCTTTCCTTCAACATTCTCTATCCCAGTAATGACCACACATTTCTCCCAAGTATTCAAGCCAGAAACCTAGGAGTCATTCTAAATACCTTCCTCTCCCTTGACCCCCTATATCAATCCATCACCAAGTCCTACTGATTCTTCCTCCTAAATGTCTCTTAAATCTGCCCACCCCTCTCCATCTTCCTGTCCATCTTCCCATCATCTCTTGCTTGGACTACTTTAGTGGACCCCAATGGCAGCGACTCCATTCTATCCATCTTTGTATCTCAAATGTTCACCTGGGTCTGGCACAAGATAGGAACTCAGAAAATGCTCACTGAATGCATGAGTGAGTTTCACGAGTAATTGTTCTCAGCTTATCTCCCCTTCTCAGTACTAACTGTATGCACTTGGGCTAGTCACTGCTCTGAGCCTGATTCCCCACCTATTAAACAGAGATAACCCAATCTCAGGTAGGGTTGTTGTAAAGATGAAAGGAAATAATATTAAAGGAATTGTGTTCTGCTGTTCATAATAATCTGGGAAATAATGACCTACGCTAAGTAAGCTTTTTCTCTCTTCACTGATAAAAAGCCTAGAAGAGACTGTTGCTACCATTGCCCCAGAGGCTCAGGGACATCTAGGCCAAGATTTCTGTGATATTCTTGGCCTTTTTTTTATGACTAACTCCTAGTTACAAAATGGCAGCTATACCTCCAACATCAGCCCACATTCCAAGTAAAAAGAAAGGGGAATGCCAAGGGCAAAGAGTAGAAGGGGTGCATGCCAACTGAATTGGCCCCTTTTAAAGATCTCCACAGACTTCCAATTTGGTTAAAAAGTAAACCTTTGGACCGGACATCAAACATCTGCTTGAATGGCTGCATCAGACAAGATTCTTGGTTGCAAGCATTGGAAACATCTTTGGCTACATTAATTTTTTAAAAAGAATTTCTTGGAATGATATTGAAGGCTCGCAAAATTATTAGGAACCTAGGGGCCAGAGTTGGAAAATAAGCAAGAACCAAGGGCTCCCCCAAGGGCCGCACATGGGAAATGATCTGGCCAGGATGCTATGGCCACGACAGTAGGACACCACAGACACCAGCCACAACTGCTGCTGCCCCTAGGCACCACCATGACTGCTACAAATGAATTCCCAACCATGGTTCTTTTCTTGGATAATTTGCTCCAGATTTAAAGTCCTAGGCAGAGCAACCAATTGGCCAAGCCAATTGTATCAGTAGAGTCTTGGCAGGAATTGGGCAATTTAAGAGTTTAGTAAAGGGGTTACTTACAAAAGGGAGGAGAGAGTGTAGGGAAACCACAGGAATGGTTCAGCATTCTGGGGTTTGTAATGGCAAGATGCCATGATAAGCCTGATGAGGCAAGGGAAGGGAGTGGTTACTGAAACCCAGAAGAAAGAGTCTTGCAGAGATGGAGGGCCATCTACAGGAGCTGTGGCCTTTGGCAGAGGGTCACAGTCAGCCCAAGGTGATCCAGCAGAGAGGGATACAGGAAAATAAATACCCTGACCTCCCTCTCTTCTCTCCCTCTAATCTCCTGCAACACTCTCCGACTGACCACACTCAACTGGGACCCAGAAGGCAATGGGCCCATTGATGTAGTTGACGAAGGTCAGCAGGCACAGAGCAGAATAGAGAAGGGAGGCAAAAGGGTCTGAAGAAGCAAACATAAGATATCTGTCACAAGCCTCCCTTTTTACCTCTCAGCATCCACTTTTGCCATTCTTCTGGGTAAAAGGTTCAAAAGTACGTGTCTTCAATACAGAGAGCAAACAAAGTCCTTCTGCTTCTATATCACTGCAGGGTGACGTCAATTCACACTCTCTACTGAAACCTAAAAATTTAGCCACCACAAGTCTTCTTCATATAAGGCAGTAGAAGAGGAACAGGGTAAAAACTGACATAAAACTTAGCTGCTACTGTCCACACTTTTATAGCTGGACACAGGCCTAAGTTGTACCCACAGCAGTCCTCTTCCACTATCGAATTCATGTTCCCCTTAGCCTCCAAAAACACCTTAACTAGATGAGGTTTATTGCCTGATGGAGTGATCCAACCCTTCATGCCTGTTAGATCTGAGTCCTTGGTGATCTTGCCTGTGTTGGATTGCCACAGCTTTTCATTGATCATGACTATGGGGCAAGAGAGTACTAAGAGGTGTCCTGGTGACCCTGGCATTCCAAACAAGGTCCTTCTTGCCCCCATTGTTTGGCAGCAAACCAATCTTCCCTCTAGCCAAGATTAACCACCCTGGCCAGTACAGACATGCCCTCTTCAGCCTGTTGGTTCAGTAGCATAAGGATCCTAGAATGGCCAAGGGACTTTCTCAGCTTCTAACTCCCAGTGTAGCCCAAGGTCAAGGAGACAGCAAGCAAAAAATCTCCAGATAGGTTATTGGGTGTAATAGTGAAAGAACTACTTCTACTCCTACCTTGGTGCCCAGATCCATGCATTCTGGCTGCAGGAGAAGCAATACCAGACATTGGCTACTGGTTTCAGGTATATACCACACCCCACAGAACCCACCCTCCCTCTGCCCCCAAACTTTACAGATGCTGTCCCCTGGTTAATGTTGTATCTGAACCTTCGGCAGGCTTCTCCACCATGTTATCAAGCCAGCTGCTTCTGGGTGATGGGCCACGTGGTACAACTAGTGAATTCCATGGGCTTGAGTCCATTGTCTTACTTCTTGGCCTTAAAAAGTGTTGCTAGCTATAGACATTATTGTGTAGGATACCAAAGGGATAGATAAGGAATTCTCCAAGTTCGGAAATGATGGTTCTGGAAGAAGTGCTGTGAGCTGGAATGGCAAGTCCATACTGATGTGCAGCCTAGTCAGCCACACGGAGTAACATACCATGGGAAGGCTTTGGTTTCACCAAAGTATTAAAAAATGCATTGGCCAGAGGGCACCAGAATTCGTGGAAGTGACTGGGCTTATCACCTGTACCGTCTCTCAGAAGCAGCTGGCCTGATGTGAAAGTGAAAGAGCCTGATGAAAGTTTAGGATGAACATCTCTACTTGCGAGTTATTATGGAATTTGCACACCTTGTCTCTAATGGTTTGGCACCACCATCCACCCTCAACAATGCTGGGATCCCATTATTCCCACTGAGATCAGGGATCCCAGTTCCAACTCCAGCTTATAGATGAATCACTACAGAACTCTTTAAGAATTCTGGTGCCCGTTGTCAATGCATTTCTTAATACTTTGGTGAAAGGAGTGTGCTTCAGGCCATCGCAGCTTATGTGGTTGGGGCAAGTGGGTGAGCAGGTTGCACATCAATGATCTATTACTCCACTCCCATCTCCCTGAGCCTTCAGACACCTTCCTCTACAGCAATAGTTCTCAGCCCTCCAAGGGACAGTTGGCAATGTCTGGAGACATTTTTGGTCATCACAACTTGAGGAGAGCTACTAGAATCTAGAGGCCAGGGATGCTGCTGAATATCCTACGATGAACAGAACAGTCCCCCACAACAAAGTATGCCAGAGAAGTTCTTGCTCCTTGATCACAGTAACTGTAGGCCACTGGGTCCAGCTTTCCCTAAGCCAATGCTTAGCCAGTGCTTCCCAAAGTGTAGTCCCTGGACCAGCAGCATCAGCAGAACCAGTGAACTTGTTAGAAAAGCAAATTCTCAGGCCCCAACCCAGACCTACTGAATCAGAAACTATGGGGATGGGGGCCAGCAACCTGTGACTTAAAAAGCTCTCCAGGTGATTCTGATCCTAAAGTTTGAGAACCACTTAAGTAGACCAAAGTTTGGCAAACATTGTCTGCAAAGGGCCAGATAGCCAATATTTTAGGCTTTGAAGGTCACAGAGTCTCTGTTGCGACTACTCAACTCTACCTTTGTAGTGTAAAAGCAGCTCCAGACAACACATAAAATAAGCATAGCTGTGGTCCAATAAAATTTTACTTATGGACACTGCAATTTGAATTTTATATAATTTTCACATATCACAAAATATTCTTCTTTTGAATTTTTTCTGTTGTTTCAAAATGTAAAAACCATTCCTAGCACCAGAGTCATACACAAACACACAGGGGGCTGAATGTGACCCACGGGCGTAGTTTGCTGACCCCTACAGTAGACTGTGAACACCACCCCTAGTGCTCAAGCTGGCATGTTCAATCTTGAATCCTGAACCATTGACAGGGGAACATACCCATGTCTACGAGTTTTGCCTGAAGAAACTGTGCAAACTTTATTCCCCTCCCTCCCTCTAATATCCTGCCAGTGGTCCCCAGTGGCTGAACTGCTTCTCACGACACAGAGCGGGGTGGAGAAGGGTTCGGAATAGATCTAGTAGAGTTGAGGGTGGCATATGGAAGATTCCATCACACTCAAGTCAGGGGCAGGAAGAGGGAGACCTCTCTCCTTCAGCTCCCTAGAGGGGGCATTGTCTTGCAAAAGAAGGGATGGGTATTGCAGAAATTAAAAATGTCAAATAACCACTACAATAGTGTATTTCCACCAAGCATCAATTGATTGTCTTAGTGTCATGTTGATACAACCCGAATTTCACACACTGGATCTATGAACGCTTGCTGCCACTGCAGAGTTCAGATAGGAAGATAGCCCCTCATGTGCCCAGGGAGGGTTCACAGAACCCTTGTCTCCCTGCAGAACTCCAAGACCATCAGCTCTGCTTGGCTAGGAGACTTCAGACGTAGTCATCAGCATGGATGCACATGCGTGTGCATGCAAGTCTTACTAATATCCAACTTCAGCCGAAGGGGCAGTCCAGGGTTCAGCACAAGCCAAAACACCACCAACTCCTCATGACAACGGGGCACAATTTCATATTCCCTGGGCACTCAGCAAAGCCACAGTCATGAAATCAATGATGGTAGGTTCACACCCAAGCGGGCTCCTTGACAGCAGTTCACTTGAAATATTAACCAGCCCTTGAGGCTACTGCTAGACCAAGGCCACCACAGGAACGCTCGCTGTAAACAGCCTTTGGTATACACATACACTACACTCATCACACAATCACCATCATCACACCTGCACATCTCAGAGAGGTCCCCCGACAGCACACCACAAGCAATGCTACACATATACTTCAACACAAATACGGACACATGTATCTTTCTTTAAAATAGAATTGTGCTGGGTTGGCCCCGTGGCTTAGCGGTTGGGTGCGCGCGCTCCGCTACTGGCAGCCGGGGTTCGGATCCCGGGCGCGCACCAACGCACCGCTTCTCCGGCCATGCTAAGGCGGCCACCCACATACAGCAACTAGAAGGATGTGCAACTATGACATACAACTATCTACTGGGGCATTGGGGAAGAAAAAGGAGGAGGATTGCCAATAGATGTTAGCTCAGAGCCGGTCTTCCTTAGCAAAAAGAGGAGGATTAGCATGGATGTTAGCTCAGGGCTGATCTTCCTCACAAAAAAAAAAAAATAGAATTGTGCTGCAGAAAACACTTTGAGCTGCCTACTTAGAAAGCCCAAAGGCCCTGTGTGGGAGGCAGGTCAGGGGCTGAGTGAGAGGAGGAATCTTGAAACCAGACATAAATGGAGTGGAGGCAGGCAGATTTATCCTAGAGTTGTTTTATGCCTTTCACAATGGCTATTGACATCTCAGAAGCTAGAAAATGAAGACGCGAGCATCTTACACTATCCGCTTAGAGGAATGGCTATCTGGAAATGAGTTCCTCAAAAGAGAGAGAGAGAGAGAGAGAAAGGGATGGAGGAGTCATTAGTCCTCAGAGACGGCCTAAGAAGGATCTCTCTGTAATGAAGACACCCCTACGCTAGAAACACCCAGAGCTGAGTTCCAACTGCACTGCTTAGCTGTGTGACCTTGGGCAAGCTACCTCTCTGAGCTCAGTTTCCCAGGTTTATAGAGTTACTGCGAGAGTTCAATGAGATAACCTATAGGAAGTAGCTGGCACAATGCCTGACAGAGTAGGTATTCCACAAATGCTATTTCCCTTTTCTTGCCCCTTCCTGTAGAGAGAAAGAAAGGGACAAGAAACCCCTTCCCCAGGAAACACTGAGCCTTATCTCCTACACTTATCTCCATTCAATCATAACTTCATTTCTTTTCCTGAGTTGATTCATCTCGGAATAGTGGATCCGCTTTTGCCCTGGTATTCTGTGTCCCTGTCTAATTTTTGGCTCCAACACTAGAGTTTCATTTTCTGTCTGCATATCCTCCTGCAAGCCCCTTTTGCTGACCCTGCTTCCTGACTCAAGTCCATCCTGCCTTTTTCCTATTTGTTTCTCTCTCTCCCCTTCCTTCCTTCCTTTCTTCCCTCCTGTCTACAATAGCTAATGAGAATTTGCGTCGTACAGTGCTAGGCATGCAGCCTAATGGGTCGTCCCAGAAAAAAGACAAATGCAGTCCCTGATCTCAAGGGCCTTCAGTCAAGTAGGAGAGACAGACAATGAACAAATACATAACAGGAGGTTCAAATGGAAGTGTTAGCCCGGGCACGAAAAAACAATAGCTCTCCTATTTCAAAGAAGGTGCGAGACCATATGCAGAATTTACAAAGGAGGTTGTCAAAACCAGTTTCACATCAAGTGTACATACAGGTCAAAAGTTGGATTTGGGGGAAATATTGTAGCAAAGAATTTCTTGGGGTGAGCTGTGCTGTGAATCCCACCCCCTCCCAGTGGGAGGAATGGGAGGCCATGGTAGTCAATACTACTGGTCACTGGTGTTTGGTTTTTCTCTGCTTCTGGGAACCAGAGCTGTTAAACCCCATCCACCTCCCTTGAAGTTAGGGATGACCACGTAATTTGCTTTGGCCAATGAATTCCTGGCAGTGCACAGCCCTCCATCCCCCTCTTCCCTTGTTGTGGTAATTGTAGAAGTATTTTATTCATGTTATTTAATTCTATTAAAGTTATTCAACCTATCAGTATTCATGCCAACTGCTGAAAACAGAAAATATCAACAATATCTGAATGAATATCTAGCATCTAGTCAAGGTAAACATTATTTTCTCATATGAAGCAAAAGTTAAGTTCACTAAAAATAATTTTTCCCGTGCAACTTTTTCTAATTGTGGTAAAATATACACAACATAAAATTTACCATTTTGACCAGTTCAGTGGCATTAAGTACATTCACATTGTTGTGCAACTATCACCACCATACATCTCCAGAACTTTTTCGTAGAATAGTTTTGATATGGAGAGGCCATAGATCAAAGCAGCCTGGAATGCTGAGTTAACACTAGAAGGACAACTGCCCACAAGGGTTGTCTGGATCCACAAAGGACTGAGAGCCAGAAATGAACTTCTGTGGTATTAAGCTGTTGGATGCTGTTAACTCAGTGTAACTTAGCCTAGTCTGATTAGTGCATGGATGCTACCTCCTACCCCCAGGGTGACATGAGAGCGGCTTTGAGAGACCACTCGGAAAACTTAAATGGGACCCCTGTGGTTTCACTTGAGTAATCCACATGTCAAGAGGCTGGCTGCAGCAGCCTGTAGAGCAGAGAAGAGGGCTACAGTTTAGGAAGTAACTTACTTCCAGAGTTTCCAGAGCAAAGGAATGACGAAGGTTTAATCAGAATCTGATGTAAGTCAAGTTTAAGAGTGAGCCAGCGTGGAGGTCATCTTAGGTCCTGTCAAAGAGAGAAACCAGAGGCACGGTGGGGTTCCCAAGAGAAAGCAAACAGCCAAAGGAGAGATGCACGTGTTCTAGGGCCAGCCCTGTGGCCTAGTGGTTAAAGTTCAGCCCGCTCCACTTCAGCGGCCTGGGTTCGGTTTCCAGGTACGGAACTACACCACTCGTTGGCAGCCATGCTGTGGCGGCAACCAACATAAAAAGTAGAGGAAGATAGCCCAGATGTTAGCTCAGGGTAAATCTTCCTCAAGCAAAAAGAAGAAGATTGGCAACAGATGTTAGCTCAGGGCAAATCTTCCTCAGCAAAAAAAAAAAAAAAAAGATATGCATGTGTTCTAGACCAGGGGCTGCAGATAACAGATCTCCAGTGATGAGGTGGGCATCTCCAACATCCCACAAAAACACCCATGAGAGAAAGAGTTCACTTTTAACATCTGCCAAGTCCAAAGAGTGTTGAAGCTGGTTGCCACCAAGGAAAGAGTCAAGCGAAGTCTTCCTTGCTCTCCTTACCTCATCTAACACTCGCGTATCCGATCGTGGAGGCATCATAAACATGGCTAGCAGGATGGGAAAGGAGTGGAAATACTAGGTGAAGAAAGGGGGAAAACACAACCATACACCTCCCTCCCCCAACAGCTTCCAGCCTGTGGCAGGCCTCAGAGGAGGAGGGAAGAAGTCCCACATTTAAGGCAAGATTGTGGGGCTGCATGTTCTAGTTACTAAATTAGAAATAGAGTTGAAACTTAAAGAATGCATAAGACTTTTTCTCACCTAATAACAACCACGGTTGTCAAGGGCCTGGCTGAGTTTTCATCCAGAGGCAAGAGAACTAGCCTCACAGATGGATTTAAACTGGGACAGTGGGAGACAAAAATACAGTTGCTTTATGATCACATCCTACAAGTCATGCTTATTCAACATAATGATACAAATAAGTCTACAAATATTTTCTGAGATCAGCAAAGTCAGGTAAAAGATTCAACAGGAGCATCGTGGCTGAAGAAACCATTTGTGAATCAAAATAGGAACCAGACAGCCACAGGCACAGAACAAGAAGAGGTGCTTGGAGAACCATTGGAGTGTCCATCCTAGCCCTGACAGTTCAGGTCACTGTGTTCCATGACCTTGATCCTTCAGTTTCCAATGGCATATTTGTTGCAAATGTAGAGGTTAATTCTTCAGAATATCTTAGCTTCACACTATTCAGCTTTCAAATCGCATAATTAAATCCTAATCTAATTCCACATGTGCCAGGTGTGATGGAAATGGTCAGTTGACTCTCGGCATCCATTCCTATCTCCTTCTACTGGGCATTCTTGTACTGGAAAGGCTGGAAAGGTTTTTCTGTATTTTTTTTTTAAACCCTACATTTTCCACACTCCCTTGAAGATTGGGTTCTGGGTGAGAAATAGGTTTCACCAATTAGATGCTCTTAACCAAGATATTTGCAGATGAAAGTAAAGCAGATACTGTCATCCTGCTGACAAACAAGGAGTAGAGATACCAGTAGTCCTTTTTCAGACTATGTCTCAATGCCCAAGAAATAGCAGTGGCAGCAGCAGCAGATTCCAGAGTTCTGGATTGTATAGCTGTATACTCTTGGCCTCAATGATTTCAGGGTCAAAACGCTGATGTCCCACTGTCCAGATTATGTCAACAGCAACAGCTCTCCAGATGGATTCCTTCTAGGGAGTCATTCCTAGAGGCCCTTAGAGTCTCTCCTCCCACCCTTCAAATAATTTTGGAAGTACCTAATTCCTCATAATAAATAAATTTCTCTCTTCTTACAATATCCAGAGTTTCTGTTTCCAGCGTTGAACCCTGACTGCTACATGAAAGCACCTTCTGATTGTAATCTAACTTCTCATTTGGCATGGCCACAAAGAGAGGATGCTCTGGTCAGAAGCCATAAGTAACCATTCCCCCAAGTCGTAATACTTCTCAACGAGGTCTGATGTTATACGTAGACTCTTATGAAGTTCATTGGCATAAGTCCGTATTCCTGAGTCTGGGTAATTTTGGGGGGTGGACTAAACTGTGTTTCTATATTTAAGGCTTGACTGAAGCCTGGACATGAGTGAATTCACCAAGGAACCTCACCTTCTAAGGCTTTGGGGGAATAGGACACCTAGCTTTCTCTGGCGGCACCTCAACTTTGTAAAATCTCAACTTTCAAACACCCCATTAGTCTTTGTCTCCTTCCATGTCTCAATATTGGTGCTCCACTCCTGGAAAGACCAGCCCTACCAGGCTCTGCTGCCAGTGTAGCAGATCTGGACAACCTGATCATGTTCTCCATTGCCGTCCTCCTCCTCCTCCTCCTGCTGCTGCTTCTTCCTGTGACAAAATCACCACATAGCAGGATGCCCCAGTTAGCAGCTCATCAGGAAACCCTGTCATTTTGGCTAGAAAAGCCCAGTTTTGGGGCATTTTCACCCAGGCATAATGCACCCAAGAGACAAAGCAGGTTGTGCTTCCCTCAACCTCAGCAGGGAGTTATGCATCAAAGTCTGAGTTGGCAGAGACCACCTCAACAATTTCCTCTTAACCTTTCCTTTGCTGTCTTCCATTGGAGCTCTCTGGACAGAAGACGATTTTGAAGACAGAAACTGCCCTCTTTCTCTTTATGTTCCCAATACCCAGCTCTGGACCATGCAGAGAATAGATGCTTAGTGATGGTTTGTTGAATGAATGAATGACACTTCTATTTTTCTGCCTCTTTTCTTCCCACTCTCCTCTTGCACTTACATACCAGCCACACAGAAAGGCTTTCATTTCATGCTCTCTCGCTCTTTGCCTTCACATATTCTTTTCCCACTATACTACATACACATCCACCTTCAAGTCACTGCTTAGGCCTCCAATTTTTCCAGGAACCTTCACCGACTCCTTAGACTAGCTTCTCCCATTAGACATTCCCATAGCTCCCTGTACTTCCTTCCTCGAGCACTCATCACCCCTGAGTGTAACTACTCGTCCAAGTGTCTGTCTTCCCCACTATGTGGTAAGTGGCAAGAAGGCAGTGGACCATATGCTTTGTAAATATTTGTTGAATGAGTGAATAAATTTCTCTTTCAAATGCATGCATCAAGAGTTAGGCCCTTTCTCCCAAGAACTCCCAGCCAGATTCTCTAGAGTGTGAAAGGAACTCCAATCTACATTTTTGCCCTCCTAGACGATAACCCACCTTGTCCCTTACCTGCCACCAGATTTGTCACACTTAACTCACCCAGCAGGTCCCACTGGTCTCTTGGGGGTTGGTATTTGAGTTATCTTCTATGCTGTGTTTACTTCAGCCATTTGCTTTTGTCCTTTCTCTATTTTCCTTTTATTATGCCATTTTTAGCCTATTTTATTCTTTTTTATTATGTTTTCTCCTGTTTTCTCTATTACTATTTAAAAGGAAGTTCCATTACAAGAAGGCATGGCTCTAAGCAGCTGACTAGACCTAAATCAGAAACACCAAATGTCACTCCCCATCTCCTCCCATCCCTCCCCACCAGCTAGTACTACAGAGCCATGTCCTGTGTCCAAAAGAGACTTTCTGGTCCAGTCCTAGGAGAGTGTCCAGACTGTAAAGACTTTTCAGAAGGATAGGGAAAAGTTTCCCACCACAAGTCACTACATCTGATCACAAAGGAGAAGAAAAAGCCAGAATCCTCTGGCCCCAGAGTGTGAATCAGTCCAGCCTCCAAATACAACCCTATTGCCTGTGCATCCGTCTGTGTTTCCCCAGAGCCAGGATCAGGAGCCTTCATCTCTAAGATGTCAAAAAATATCTGAAAAGTGGATAAATTAACAAAGAATGAATGAGCAAATGACTGAGAGAATGAGTGAATGGATAGATGGATAGATGGACTAATGAACAAACTGAATAAATAAGAGAAATTAATGGATCAGTGAATGAATCAATAAGTAAATAAATGGATGAATAAGTAGACAGATAGGATGGGCAGAGGGATGGATGAGTGAATGAATGAATGAGTGGGAAAATGAATAAGTGAATTAGCAGATGAGTGATTGAACTAGTGAATAAAGGAATGAACAAATACATGAGTGAATTAATAGATTAGTTTGAGTTAGGTCTATAACTCAGGCATAAACCAGGCATGAGTTCCCAGCAGGAACCATAAACCAGGCAGTTCCAGAAAATGGAACTGGATACTAAAAATACAATAAAGAAATTAAAAACAAAAACTTGTGACAATACAGCACACATTGATCAGTGTCCAGGATTAATATTCTCCTGAACAAGCCTTTGGCATGGCCTCAGTCCCACATATTGACTATCACTGGAGCTGTGGACATTCTGAAAAAGATGGACTGAGAGACAGTGTGTGGGTGTTGAGAGTTTATGTATTTGTCAGGACAGTGGTTCTTTACCCTAGCTGTGCCATAAAGTCACCTGGGGAGCTTTCAAAAAATGAAGATTTACCTAGATTGAGAGCAGAGGGCAGGGTGCAGGAGACAACACTGCTTCATTTGTTTTGTTTGGTTAAAGCTCCCACAGGAATCTAATGTGCAGCTAGGATTGAGAACCACTGGTTCCATGGTAAATGAAATTTTAATGTGGGTGCTTGGCTGCAATCATTTAGATGCCAATGACATCTTCATGTGACCAAACAAAAAATTAGCCTTTCTGCTGTTTTTTTACCAAGTAATATGTGGAACTTACACTCCTACTCTACAAGACTTATTCCATTGCCTACCCTACCCACATCCTCTGGAAGGGGCAGCTTCACTGCATGACTTCTCCTACACCCATACTCTTGGCTGATTTCACGGGAGTGGAGAGTTGGCCAAGAGGCAGAGACCTGGGGTAGAGCTCAGACAAGGTAAGACTCAGGAATAGAGCACAATTCCAAGAAGGAGGGAGACACGGGGGCAGAGAGTCTCAAAGATATCCAAAACTCACACTACCTGGTCATTAAAAATATTTTTTTACATTTTGATGTAGCCGCTTTGACATGGTAGCATCAAAATGGTCAACACAAAATATCTCCTCTGTCAAAATGTCTTGCTTAGGAGACAAGATGGCAGACAAGCTTGTGACACAAGGAAACAGCAAGATCCCTGGCCAAAGGAGAGGCAGGAAATCAGGTGGAGAATGAACCAATCACTTGGAAAATGAACTCAGTGTTCTTGGTGCCTGGGAACCAGAGGCCTGAGGAGATGCTTCTCTGCTTCAATGGAAGAGCTTTCAGCTTGGGCCACTGGACAATTTTAACACTGTTTGTATTTTCTGCTTCTTTCCTATCTAGGTTGCCCTCCTTTTTAGGAAAGTTCTTTTTGGAACGCCATTCCATCTCTGCCATGCCAGAGAGATGAAAGGAAAAATTTGGAGGAAAACGAGAATAGAGAAAATCTCCAGATCTCTTGGGATGAACCATAGGGTCGATGCAGGGTAGGGTGGGACATAGGAAATTGCTCACCTATCCCCAGGTACTTGTTCCAGCAAAAGATAAAGGAATGGGGAGAGGAGAATCTTGAAACTTGAAATTTGCAGGAGGTCAATTCCGAATCAATAAAAGGAAGTGCTTTTTCACACAGCAGGTGGCAAGCTTATAGAACCCATCATCCCAAGAGGAGATGCAGCTGGAAACATAAAGAGAATCCCCAAACGTGCAGATATATATTGGAAAGCAGAGGATGATGTTAAGTTGACATCTAGGAGAACAATGCTGTTCTCCCCTAATTTGTTCTTTAGACCCCTGGACTAAGACAAGATCTTGGACTGCAGACACCATAGAGATGACCTAGTGGGGTGATCCAATGTTAGATCTGGGGTTAACAATTGCCTAGGAAACTGCCTAGCTTCCTTCTTGCATCCTTCTTAAAAGTACCAGTGACAGATTCCATCTGTTAAATACCTTCTATTTTCCAGGCACTATTACTTTACACCCACTGTTTAATTTAAATCAAGCATCCAAAAAGCATCTACTGAGTACTTTTTTGTGCTCACCACTCTATGAGGTTCTATGAGTAGTGGAGAAATAAAAGATTTCATCTAGGTCTTTAAGGAATCCATAATACGTTTGAAAAGGCAGCATAAATATGCATAATTTATTAAACAATTGACAGATATAGGAAACCACTAGAAAAGATTGATAGATACAGGAAACCACTACGTGTCTGAGGTATGTAAGAGAAGGGAGCAGTGGGGGCTGAGGACTTAGCAATCGTGTGTTTAATGGAGTTATAGCAAAGTGGTTAGGAGTAAGGCTCTGGTCCAAACTGCCTGATTTCAAATCCCAGCTGTCCTGTTTCCCAGCTGTGGAATTTGGGTAAGTTACTCAATCTCTCTGAATCTCTGTTTCTTTACCTGTGAATTTTGGATGATAACAATAGCTTCCTCATGGAGTTGTTGAAGGATTAAATGAGTCAATGTACCTGAAGCACTTAGAACAATGCCCAGAACCAATAAATGGTCATTATCACTATTTGTATCTCTGGCAAGGGCCACCAAGAGGAGAGTGGTGACCAGAAGGAAGGCCAAGAACTTGCTCGGCTGTCTGGTTGTGGTCGAGATGAAATTCTTTAAACAGCCGGCAAAACACCAGATGCTCTGCCCGGGCCCACTCTTAAATCTCGTCTCATGTCCTCTCCCCTGCTCGTTGTGCCCTAGAGGGCTCACTGCCCTTCTCTCTTCTCTGTTCCTTGAACACAACAAGCTCAGAGATGCACGCGCGACTTCCCTCTGCCTGGAGCGTCACTCCTCCCCCATTCTTCACATGGCTGGCTCCCTCTCATCCCACAAGTCTAGCTTAAATGTCACTTCCTCATAAAGGTTTTCTGTTGCCATCTGTATCCGTCAGGGTCCTGTCGGGAAAACAATGGCACACTCACATGAGGATAATTCAAGGATGTTTGATAAAAGGACTATTTATAAAGGCGTGGAGCAAGACAAAGGGAGACCACAAGGGACACAACAGGAACAACTCCAGGCCAGAAGGATGAAAGAGCAGGACAGACAATAGTTGTAGCTAGCCCAGGATGATTCCACACAAAGAAGCTTGAAGAATAAATACCCCAACCTCATCCTCCTCTCTAATGTCCTGTTGGAGATTCCCTTTGGCTAAACCTACTCGATCCAGAGGGCAAGAGAACCCAGCCAGATGATCCATCCAAGTCAACCTACCAGGGCAGAGACCAGGGTGAACGAGGATTGAGGGAGGGCCTGAAGGAGCAAAAGGAAGATGCCTGGCACACAGTCCAAACTGAAGCAGGTTCCGCTGGTTACCCTCACAGTTAGAACCTTAATCTTTTTTTAAATCACAGTTGGAATAATTTATATTTACTTAAGATCCATCTCTCATAATAGCCATGAGCTCTGGAACCATGTTGGCTTTGCTTACCACTGGGTATGCCACTGGGGCACATCACTGGAGATGTAGTATATAATTGGTAAATGTTCGAGACAAATGAATGAGTGACTAAAGTTGCTGCTACCTAAGAAGTGATAGCAAAAGGTCCCAACTGTATTGTCCAAAGGTATGCAGTTCTCTCAAGCTTGGCCTAGACCAGTAGCCAAGAATATCAGTATGCAAGAGACCCAATCAAGTGAATAGGGATCCCCTACAGATAGGGACTAAACCTGGAGTGGCAGATCCTAGTTCCAGGTCACTTGTCCATTTTGAGCAGGACCTGATTCAACAGCTGAGAATAAGAGACAGAATCTAGCCCCCAGGAGGGGGGCTGGCAAGAACCAGGCAGAGCAGCAGGGCCTCCGCTGGGGGTAAAGACCAGGCAGCAACTAGGACGCCCAGGAAAAGAAACAAGACAGACTCTCTGTCATGGAGATTGACAAACCAGCCTCCCTCCATTCTTCACACTGCAAGCACTGTGATTTTTCTAAATTATAAATCCAATCATGCCATTCCCCCACTGCAACACTCCCACTCACTTTCTCAACAAACATTTATTGCATGCCTGTGATGTACAAGCCCAGTCTACTTAACACAGAGTGTAAGTCCCTGCATATCCTGGCCCCTGCCTGCCACTCCAGCCTCATCCCACACTTCCACCTCCAATGCGTACATACATGCACACGTGTGCACACACACACACATACACTCTCTCCAACCAGCTCTCCACTACACCATTCCTTCTTTCCTCTCTGTATCTTTTCACATATAGTTCCCTCACCTGAAACGCTCTTCACCTGTAATTCCCTTTCACCTGGCTGAATTTTGCTCGTTCTTTGAGTCTCAGCTTAGCCCTTGCTTCCTCTGGGGAGTCGTCCCTGATCTTCCAATGAAGAGTTAAAAGCTTCTCCTCGGTACTTTTGGATTATTTCAGCACTCTGTACCTTCCTCACCAGAACACTTGCCCACTCTGTATCATAGCTGCCTATGTAAGCGTCTGCCTCCCACCTAGACAATGACTTTGTGAAGGTGGGGTAGAGTCTGTCTTGTCCAGCATAATACACCCAATGCCTAGCACAGTGCCTGGCATATAATAGGTGTTCAAAATATTATTGAATGATTGAGTTGATGGACAGATGGATGATGGATGGATGGGTAGATTGGTGGAAGAGTGGGTAGATGGGTGGGTAGATGTGTGGGTGGATGGATGGTACATAATTGATGTTAAGAGAAAGATTTGATTCAGGCCAGTTCAGCAGAAACTCATCAAAACATACTGAATACTGGGCCAAAGAGAGACAGAAAGCACTAGTCATTCCAGGCCCACTCACAGGGTCAGACAGTCTGAAAGGACTCTGATAAGATTCACCAGAAGTTTTATCACCTGTGAACGAGTAGGGCCAGGGAGGACTAGGCTGACGTTACTCAGGAAAGACTTCTTGAAAGAAGTGAATAGTGGCACTTGCAGGAAGTGATGCACAGGGGTAATAATACTGTCACAGCCTGCATTATAGAGCACTTATTTTACGTCAGGCCTGTGCTAAGAGCTTTATATATTTTATTTCATGTAAGTGGCAGAGGCAGGATGTGAACCCAAAGGTCTGATTCAAGGGCTACACACTCAACGAATATACTTACAAAGTCTCTCAAAGCTTAGGTGGAGAGGAAACAGGAAGATATCCCAAGCAGGGACATCCAACAAAGACAAAGATGGCAATAAACAAGTCTCGGACAAGATCTGGCAGAGTGTCAGCCCTGGCAGGTGTAGAGAAGCAGAGAACAGAAGGCAAGAGAAAGATTGATGCCTAAGACTGAATAAAAGGCTAAAGACTTTAGAGTTGGACCCATGGGCAATAGGATATTGGATAGAATCATGATTACTGGGTGCTTGAGACAGAACTTTCCATGGGTGATGTACAGGATGGGTGATAAGGGGAGGAAAGACAGAAGACCACTTAGGAGACTTCAGGGTGATCCAGGTGACAGGTGACAAGTCACTGAACAAGGAAGGTGGCCTAGGGAAATGAAGGAGACCTGGCAGAAGAACACAGCGTAGTATGTGTGGTAGTGAGAGGCAGTGGGCTGCCGCATTCAGCACTGTAATGCTGTTTTTACTCTCAATGTAAACTAGACTATTGACTCAGTTCTGGCTCCTGCCCCAGACCCAAAAGCTGCTTCTGTTTCCATTTGTCAACTTAACTGGAACGAAAATCATCAACATTGGTTAATTGGCTTGCTGCTGCATGGAGGGGTCTGTGGATCTCAAAGTTATTAGCCAGGTCTTGTTTTGGAGTCACTGACCTCTAGTCTCCCCAGGATACTGAGAGGGGATCTTAATTTAATTGACCTGATTAAAAAAACAATTTCTGCAATGACTTTCATGGAAACAGACCACTAGCAGAGAGATCTTGGTGACAAAAAAAATTCAAATGCCTGAAGAGCTTCAACAGTCAACAGGTCCACCACCGTGAGCCCGATTTCCCCGGCAGATTGACTGGCTTCTAAGAGCACTAACTCTTCTCCCAAGTGCACCCCCTTGACCAAGTGGAAGCAGCCCACTCAGTAAAGGGGTCACCTTGGAGTTAGAGGTAAAAGGCAGAGCTTTATGGAGATACACGGAAATGTGAAAGAGAAGACTCAAACCTTCCCCATGTTCCCTATCCAAGTGGAGGGAGCTAGCATTTATTCCTGCGCACAAACCAGAAACCTGGGACTCCTCCCTCTTCCTCACCCATCACACCCCATAGATCACCAAGTCTTGTCTATTCTAACTCCTTCACATCTCTCAGAGCACTCACTCTTCTCCATCCATACTATCGTACCTCCCTTTGTTGCTACAAAAGACCTTCCTCCCCTTATAATCTTATATTCTGTGCTTCAGCCACAGTGAATGGCTTTCACGGGCCTCCAGGGCACCCATATGCTCTGTCATTGCAAGTAGGAGAGGAGGCCACACATGCACTGGGCATCCCAACAATGGGGCAGATGGAGCAGCAATAAACTTCAATGACTTCACACCCAACTTTGGGGCCCATATGCATTTCCTAGGGCTGCTGTAACAGATGACCACAAACTTGGTGGCTTAAAACAATAGAAATTTATTCTCTCACAGTTCTGGAGGCCAGAAGTCCAAAATCAAGGTGATGGCAGGCCCACAGGCCCTCCAAAGGCTTAAGAGGAGAATCTTTCCTGGCCCCTTCCAGCCTCACCCTGACAGGTGACTGTCAGCGTTCCTTGGCTTGTGGCTGCATCACTCCAAGCTCTCACTCCAACGTCACAGAAACTTCTCTTCTCTCCTCTTGTCTTCTCTTCTTCTGTCTCTTATAAGGACAGTTGTCATTGGATTTATGGTCCACCCAGATAATCCAGATTGATCTCACCTCAAGCTCCTTAACTTAATTACATCTGCAAAGACACTTTTTCCAAATAAGGTCACATTGACAGGTTCTGGGATTAGAAGATGAGCAGATCTTTGTGGGGCCTGCCGAGAGAAGGGTGTGTTTCAGGTGACTCTTGAGCAGAAAGATGGCTATAGACTGAACGTTCGTGTCACCTCAAAATTCATATCTTGAAACCTAATCCCCACTGTGATGATATCTGGAGGTGGGGCCTTTGGGAGTGATTAGTGCCCTTACAAAAAAGACCCCAGAGAGCTCTCTTGCCCCTTCTGCCATGAGAGGATACAGCAAAAAGACCACCATCTATGAATCAGGAAGTGGGTTCTAACCAGACACCAAATCTGCTGGTGCCTTGATCTTGGACTTCCCAGCTTTTAGAACTGTGAGAAATAAATTTCAGTTGTTTATAAGCCATCCACTCTATGGCAATTTTTATAGCAGCCCAAACGGACTAAGACAAGGACCTTTCTGGAAATGTAAGTAGCAGATAAGGTATGACAGTACGACACAGAGAGGTGACAGGGAGGGCAAAGGTGCCAGCCAATTCGTCTTTAAAATGGACCCCAGTTTTGCACTGAAGCCCTGACCCCCAAAGGAACCCTGGAAGGGACCGAAAGTAAACCAGAGCCTGAGATCTAAGCCTGTCCCTGCTTCCTCTGGACTTGGGATCTTGTGACACAGCCTGCCTGTCATCAGCCCTTGTCCTAAATGTTCTGAGACCCCACATATTTAAGCCTATCTTATGAGCTGAAGGAAAGGAGCTGATAGAAGGGAAAGACCATAAACTTGGGAGTCAGCAAACTGGATTTGAATCCTGGCTCAGCCACTTTCTAGTTGCTTCAGTTTCCTTTGCCACAAAAGAGGATGACCTTCGTCACCTCTCAGGGCTGTTACGGCACATGAGGTATGAACACTGTGCCCGGCACTTAGTGGGGATTCTAAAAACAGTCTCCCCACCAACTTCAAAGGTCACCCTTTCCTCCTGTCGCTATCCAGGAAGGATGGTCCCATGCCTCCTCCACCCTGCGGGCATCCAGTCTGATGGGAAGGCTTAAAGAAATAGATAATCAATGAGAAGAGGGGAGCTATTATAGACTCTCCGCACAAGCAGCACCAAACAAGCTTGAACAAAAACTCCTCCTCCTTTGTTCTTTAGGAGCAGGCAATGCTTCAGCCCCTGCCATCCTGCATTAAGCAATGCTTCAACTCTCTGCCTGTCTTTATTTAATAAACGGGGCCACTGGGTGAAAGCCTGCACTCCCTTGGTACCTTAGCATGCTTTTCACTTCCCTCCTGGTTGTTATATAGGATATGATTTCATCCACCTAATTTACTGTTGCTAGACCAAGAAGGGGCTATCCAGGTCATACTCCTGGTGTTGAAAAAGTCTAGCAAGTTCATATCCTACAGGTATGACAGGTGCCAAAGATCACAAGACCCCAAGATCCCATAAGATACTTGTGAGCAAAGAGACAGAAGGGGACCAGTGAGAACAAACATCACCAAATTAGGGGTGAAAGTCCTCTGCCCTCCTGCCGCCATGGCTCCAGCACCCTCATTCACCACTATATATTGGGAAATGTCCCAGGATGGGAAGATGGCTGACATTAGGAGAGAGCCTGCGATGCTTGGCAGTGACTATAAAATGTTGCCTGGGGGTGGCGGGGGGTGGTTCCTGCATCCTATATAAGTCTTGGGAAGGATCACCACTCTTGAGGCTTCAGGCTTCTCGTTTCCTGTCTCCATGAACTGGCTCTTGGGCCCTCTTCGGATAATAAAATTCCCCAAGTTATTGCAAGCCAGAGTCTTTGTTATCATTAAGCTATCCTAGTGCTGCAGGGGCCACAGTGACTGTCCAGCTGGCACAATGTAACTTTACTGAAGGAAACTCTAGTCTGGACAAGTGGTTCTCAACAGGGGGCAATTTTTCTCCCCTAACTCGGCCCCAGGGGACATTTGGACATGTCTTCAGACATTTTTGATTTTCACAGCTGGGGAGATGTTACCGGTATCTAGTGGATTAGAGGCCAGGGATGCTGCTAAACATCCTACAATACACAGGACAGCCCCCCACCACAAAGAAGCATCCAGCCCCAATTGTCCGTAGCCTAAGAGGATGAAAAACTCTAATCTAGACCCTTCACCCAGAACAATGTAAAAATGCTTCTCTGAGTCGAACCCAACTCCCTCCAGCAACACAGGTCATGCCCTGGCAGTGCAAGCTTGTTGGGCGAGCTGGTTTTCCCTCCCTGCACTGGGCTCACCCCACTCTCCTGTCTGCAGCTCTGCCCCCTCAGGGACAGCACTCATGTGGCTAAGATGAAAGACTGGTGCCGCAGGCCCCCATGCCAACTCACCACTTGATTGCTTTTAATTAATTCTGCTTGATTACAGCACATGGGAGTTGCATCAGAGAGATAAGACAGGCTCTTTATATTCTGTCTTCATTAAAAAGTTTGGATCTGGAAGCTTTTTCAGAGAGCTATGTATCTCCTTTACTTTTGTGTCATTTTTAATTGAGGAGGGCACAGGGAGATGTGCCGAGCTGTGCTGGGCAGAGACTTTGCAAATGGAAGGTGAAATGTCTGAGGCCCCTTTTGGGGGAAAAGCAGCTAGGATTGGGATCAGGTTGAGATAGCCAGGACAGAGCCAGTGCCCTGTGGCTGAAAGAGAGCTTTGGGGAGAGAAGCATCTCTTTTAGTCCATTACCGATAGTGCATTAGCCCAGATCTACGGAACAACATGGCTCAGATTCATTGCAAGGTGTGAAGGACTCTAGGGGAGGAGCTGGGAGATTGTGCAGTGGAGATAAGAACAAAGGGACAGGGAGGATGGATCACCACCAATTATCTGTACCCATCATCTCCAGCGAAGACCATCCCTTCCTCGGAGAAGCCTTGCCCAACTTCTCCATGCAGATTTAATCACTCCTGCCTCTGTACTCCTACAATACATGCTTCATCTCTCCAGCAAAACATCATGTTGTATTAGTTATCTATTGCTGTGTAACAAATTACCCCAAAACTTAGTGGCTTAAACAGCAAACATTCCTTATCTCACAGTTTCTGTGCATCAGGAATCTGGATGTGGCTCAGCTCAGTGCATCTGGCTCAGGGTACCTCAGGATGCTGCAATCAAGAGGGGTAGGAAGAGGTAGGAAGGGGGCCCACTTCCAAGTTCAATCACTTGGCTATTGGGAGACCTCGGAAGAGCCACTTCCAAACTCATTCATGTGGCTGTTGGCAGCATGGCAGTAGGCTTCCCTCAGAGCAAGTGAGCAAAAGAGTAAACAGAGGACAGCCCAAGGTGGAAGCTGGAGGCTTTTTGTAACCTAATCATGGAAGTGACATCCCATTCCCTTTCCTGTATTTATTAAAAGTGAGTCACTAGTCCAGCCCACACACAAGGAGAGGGGAGTACACCAGGGCATGAATACCAGGAGGCAGCGACCACTGGGGGCCATCTGAGAGGTTGCCTACCACACCTGTTGCATTGTAATAATCTGTCTTGTCTTCTAGAACAGTTGCTCCTTGAAGCTGGGACCCCTGTTTATTTACCTCTGAATCTCCAAGAACTAGCCCAGTGTCTGGAACATGCTGGGCACTCCAGGGGTGTTTGGTAGGATGAACAAATGCATAAATGCATGCATGCATGAATGAATGCACAAATAAATGAAATAATTTTTTCTTAAACCTTATTTATACTTATCAAACCAGTCCTTGACAAAGAAAACTTGTCTCCAAAACTACTGTGGCAGGAGCAGGTATATCCAGGTCATCTAAAAACTCAGTTGGGTTATTTAAATATAAATTTGTAATAACAGAGGGCAATCATATTTTATTCCATTTAGCATGGGGCCATTACTATCTTCTCCTATTATGGCTTAGTCTAAGTCCACTCTTGAACATTTTCTCTTTGGGGACTAATGACTGATAGTAAATCAATAATGCTGAAAAAACAAAGCTTTTCATTATTTTAAGCAGCTATCTGGGTGACACTAAACAGCACAGCAATGATCAGGAGTGAAGCAGTTGTGTCTAGACATAGTTAGTCTTCATGCAAGATCGATCCGCAGAGGAGGTGGAAAGTCAGGAGCAGAGGTTTGAGTGGGACTAAGAGAGGCTGGAGCCTGAAGACCCAGCACACCAGCTGGAATGAGGCCAGGACTAGAAGGGGAGCCCAGCTGAAGCTGATTCAAATAAGTCCACCCATGTCAGTGGTGCCCCAGGACCTAGAGAAGGACTAATAAGTAATCCACAGATGAACAGTTGTCCAAGCAAGTTCAGCCACAGGAGGGTTTAGGAGACAATAAGTACTTCAACACATGAGTGGAACAGGCCAATGCAGAGAACCTGGCAGAGATTAAGGAAGTTTTAGGTCCCAGGGCTCAGAGACAGAGAGTCCCATACCCACAAGGATGGTTTGAGCCAAGCAAGGCCCCAATGTTAGTAGGACTGGGGTGCAAGGCAAGAACATAAGGTGGGGAGGGAGGGATATGCAAAATAAACCCCAGATACCAGCGGCACAAAGGAGAGCTTTGGTTTCAGGATTAAGCAGAGGGCTTCTCTCCAAGATTGGACTGAGTCCTTGAGATATTGAATTCTAAATGAAAACTCCTTAAATTTCCCCTTCCCCCGAACTGAATTGGGCCCAGAGCCTGGAGGTGGTAGGAAGGGAGAGGTTGGGTTCTAGGGAGAGATCAAGGAACCTGTACCTTCCCATCCACCTGGTCCCCCACCTCCTAGGGGAAATGTGCTACTCTGCAGTGTTCAGATTCAGGGCCAGCACATTTGGCCATAGTCCCACTGAATAGGGTTTCAAAGGAGTCAAGCAAACCTGAGCGTGGCCATTTTATGGATGTTCTCTCTTCTCCAAGGAGATTAGATAAAAGTTGCTCTAAGGAAAAGTCCCAGGGGGGAAAAGCCTTGGTGGGTGACCTAGGCCAGCTCAGCTCTAAGCATCAAGGTAAATCCTCTCTTGGCCCTTCCTCTGGTTCCACTCACAGACATTGAAGCTTTAGACTAATCTTTCCTCCCTCTGAAATGGTAGGAGCTGAGATTGGGGTCCAAGTTTTAGGGTGGAAGAAGGTGAAGTAGACCAAATGTTTTAGGCCATTGATGCCAACATAGCTAAGGTGCAGGAGACCCCTCATGGCCAACAGTAGCTGACTCATGCACTACACTGGGTTTGGAGCCAAGGCTCCCAGTCATAAATTGTTCCTGTGCATGGAACACCCTTGGGTTGTCTTGGGTTCCTAGCCTACGACCATCACGCTATCATATCTCAGTCACACCACAATATTACTTCCAGGAGTCAATGAGACCAAACCCACCTATCCAGGGATCAAGCTGGGAGACAAGGAGGGCTCTTGGGTGCAGAGTTGAGCTGCCTATTACAGTTCAGGATGGAGAGACCTGCACAGGCAGTTTTTGGAGAAGACGAATGGTGTAGCGCCTTGAATGACCATAATTTGGTGTAGATAAAGGCTAAGCCTTTTAGAAGATGGGAGAAACCACATATTGAATCCATCCTGAGGGAACTATTTCCACAGAGTTAATTAGGATAAATCATTCAGTGTGAGTTATTTATTTATTTATTTAACAACCCTTTATTGATGCCTGCCTGCAATGTGGCAGACAATGTAAGGAATACAAACATGCTCAAGGTTTGGTCTCTGGCCTCAGAGGAGCTTGTAATCTGGCGAGGGAGACAGATGCCTACACAGTTAACACAAGGGAGGAAGGAAGTGGAGGAAAGGGGTGAGCTTGCAACTAATCAGGCTCTTGATTCCAATTAGAGCCTTCAGGCTCAAATGCCAGGAACCAATTTAGAATTCCAACTCAGTGGCAGAGTTGATAAAACAAAGGCCTCCCAGGTCTAAGGGTAGGGGGACATCCTGATTTAGGAAGAGCTCCAAGACAAAGTGCCATGTGGTTCCAGTCTGAACCTGATCATTCGGGGTACACCCCTAGATCGAGTTCTCTGGTTTTGTATAGTGTGGCTAGGTCTCACTTTAGACCAGAGATGGTGTGGGTAAACTCAATGATTGAGCTGCCTTAAACACTGGGTATGGAGTAGGCACGCAGGAATAGGGAGCAAGGAAAAGGATATTCATTCATTCACTCAAAAATTATTCTTTGTTTTGCAATACGAAAAAGAGTTCCAGAGATGGATGGTGGCCACAGTCACACAACAATATGAATGTACTTAATACCACTGAACTGTACACCTAAAAGTGGTTAAGATGGTAAATTTTATGTTATGTGTATTTTACCACAGTGAAAAAAATTCTTGAGTTAATTAACGTGTGCCAAGCACTATGTTATATGCTGGCCCAGATAAAAAATATGAATGACACAGAATCCCTGCCCTTAAGAAAAAATCTGAGAGAGAAAGGCAAGAAATAGGTAAATTTCAGTTCACACATCACCTCTCCCAGATCCTCCCACCCTGAGTTAGGTCTGCTTCAGGTTCTCCCTCAATAGTCTGTGCTGGTTTGTTTCATAATTATCTTCATTTATTCAGCAAACATTTATTAAGCTAGGCATTTGGGATATAAAACCAAATGAGGCTTTTAATGTAAAGGAAGAAACAAACATGTAGATGAATAAGTGCAAATAAACATTACAGCATCTCCCTAACCCATAGACTGAGCTTCTGAAGATTATGTTCAGTAAATGTTTGCTGGAGGGATGGAGGGATGGAGGGAGGGATAGAGGGAGGGAGGGATGATTGAAGGGATGGAGAGATAGAGGGAGGGAGGGAGGGAGGGATGGGTGGATGGAGGGATCGGTGGATGAATGAGTATCTGTGGTTTGGAGGAGTGAGTTACAAACAACACGCCCATAAACATGAAAAGGGGTCATTTAAATTGGGTTTCAAAAGATAAATAGGAGTCTGCCTGGAGAATGAAAGACACCCCAGACAAGGGCATGGATGTGGGAAGAAGTCTGCAAGTTTGGGAAGCAATGGAGAGTTTGGTGCTGGGGGTCTGGGAGAGAAGCAGAGGGAGCCTGATGAGGAAAGCCACTGTGGGCCATTTCAGGAGTCCACAGTTTTCTGTGACAATAATCAGCGGCTACGAGAGATTTTTAAGCGGAAGAATGTGGCCTAACTTTCTATTTCATCTAGCTCACTCTGCCATGGGTTGAAGGAAGTGAGATTGAGTCTACAAGGTTGCTACAAGGGACCAGGGAAGAGATTATCTTTACTTATGTGGTAAAAATATAGATAGAGAAAGGCGGCTGAAATTAAGAAATGTTTAGGAAGTATGGTAGACAGATGTGACAACAAATTAGACTGGAAGGTTTATTCATTTATCTAACAAATATTTATGGAACATCTACTAGGTAGGAGGCACTATTCTACACACTGGGAATTTAACACTGAACAAGAAATCCAGATCTTGCCCCCATGAAACTTGTGGTGGGGTGAAAAATAATAAAATAAAGAAACAAACAAAAATAAACTTGATAAAGATGTGAGAGCTTGGGCAAGTCGCTTAATGTTTTCATGCCTCAGCGTCCTCATCTGCAAAATGAGGACATTACTAGTATTTGCCTCACGGGGTGGTTGTGAGGATGTAATGAGTTAATATGCACAGTGGGCTTAGAACTGTGCCTGGCCCATAGTAAGCACCATGTAAGTATTAGTTATTATAATTGAGAAAACTAATACAGAGGAATGCATTAGACAGAGACTTTAGTGGGAAAGGGAGATTAAGGAAAGCTTTTCTGGGTTGCTTACTCTTGAGCTGAGACCTAAAAGATGGAGGAAGGAGCCAAAATTGCCAGTTCTTGGAATTAGCTGGGAGAATCCAAGAAATAGAGAGAAGGCAGTGTGGTCCGAGCACAGTGAACCAAGCGTTGGGGTGAGGGCTCAAATTAAAGAGGTCAGCAGGGGCCAGATGAGCCTGCAGGGCCGCGGGTTTTATTTTGATAGCAGCGGGAAGGAAGCCACTAGAGGGTTTTCCACAGGAGAGCGATATCTTCCGATTCCTACTTTTAAAATGTCACTCTGTCTGCTTGTAATAGGTTGCAAATTATGGCCACTATTTTCTCCAATCTCTGTACACACAGGAATGGCTCCAATCCCTCGCTGTGTGATATTGAAACTCCTCCATCAATACAAAGAGTCTATTTCTCTACCCACTTGAATCTGAACTAGCCTATGATCTACTTTGATCAATAGAATTCAGTGGAAGTGATGTTTGGGAGTTCCAAAGCTGAACCTCAGCAAAGACATCGTACAGCTTCCACCCTTATCATCTTGCTACCCTGTGTATTAATCATATTTATTATTTTATATATATTATGATGTTTTGGCATCTTTGGGGGCCTTGCTGACTGGGGCAAGACTGACCCTCCCAAGGCTAGCTCATTTCTAGAGACAGTAAACAACTTGTCGGTGAGCCTGTCTCTCGTATACAAACCAACCAATCCAGAGCCCATACCCACAACCACCTCCTTTATCTAACTCTCACACACTAGTCCAATATTTCCCCCATCCTAAATCAACCAGGGCCAGGTACCAGACAATTCAGGACAGCCCCTATGCCTCAAAGCCTGCCGGAATCATTCAAACTAGCCAATCCTAAGCTGTTTACCCTGCCCTGCCTTGCTTCCCGTGGAAACCCCAGTAAAGCCTATGGCCAATGCCTTCCCCTCGCTCCTTTCTGCCTCCTGACTGACACTAGTGCTTCCCCCGCTGGCCCTGCATGGGGTGCTAAGCCCCTCATTTCCAAAAGAACTGTGAGTAACATTAAATTTTTCTTTTAATGGCATTGACCTCTCCATGTCATCAACCAGTCACCTTTATAAATTAAAACCCAGGCACGAGTCACCCTACCATGTGAAGAAACCCACTAGCCAACTGGAGCATGAGACCATGTAGAACAGAGACAGGCTGTCCCAGCTGAGAGTCCCTAGACCAATCAGCCCCAGCCTATCGGTCAGCTGACTGTAGTGAAATGAGTGACCCCAGGTGAGAGCAGCAGAAAAACCGCCCAGCTGAGCCTGGCCCAAATTGCTGACCCTGGAATTGTGAGCATATAAAATGGCTATTGTTTTATGCCACTAAGGTTGGGGGTGACTTGTTACACAGCAATAGATAACTGACACATGGCTCTATGGAGAAGGGGCTCTATAGGAATAAGAGCAGAAGTCAGTGTTAGAAGATATTAGTTCAGGCAACAACTGACATGACTTGGCCTAGAATGGTAGCAGTGGTGATGGAGAAGAGTGGCCAGAATCAAGATACGGTTTGGAGGTAACTGACAACACTTGCTGGTTAGATGTGGGTATGAGAGGAGGAGAGGACTCAAGAAAGATGCTGCATTTTTAGCCTGAGTAATTGGGCAAACAATGATGGCATTTACTGAGACGTGAAAAACTTGGGGAGGAGTGGATTTGGGTTAGGTGTAGAGAGAGATGAGCAGTTCACTTTTGGATGGATGCAGTGAGAAATGTCTATTAGATATCCGAGTGGAAATGTGGAGTTCCAAGCTGGACGTTCACATTAGAACTTAAGGGAGAGATCTAGGCTGGAGATATATATGTGAGTCATCCAGCTTATAGAAGGTGCTTAAAGCCAAGTCTTATGAGATCACCTAAAGAGAGTGTGGAAAGAGGAGAAAAAGAGGGCACACAATCCCTAGGGTTCCATGTTCAGTCAAGGAGGTGAGAGGAAGGCAGACTGAGAAGGAGCGGTGAATGGGGTAGGAGGAGAACTAGGCCAGGGTAAGAGAACAAAGCGTTTCAAGGAGAAAGGGGCTGACAGTGTTTTATGTTGCTGTGAGGTTGGATAAGAGGAGAAAAGAGAAAGAACCATTAGTTTGGGCACCATGTAGGTTGTTGACCCTGATAAGAGCAATTTCAGTGGCGTGGTGAAGACAGAAGCCATGTTCAAGTACATGGAGGAGAGAATGGAGGGTGTAGAAGTGAAGACAGTGCATGCATCCAAAGAACGTCTCTGGGAAGTTTTGCTGTGAAGGACGGTAGAAAAACGGGGCAACACAAGAACGGGATGTGGGGTCAAGGAAGGAAGATTTGTTTTACCTTTTTGTTTTCGTGAAACGTATCAGACATTCGAAAGAATAACTATAGCATATATGCACTGTTTGAAGGGAGATTTTCTTTTTCTTTTTTTTTTTAAGATGAGAGGTACTACAGCATTTTGTATGCTAATGGGAATGATCCAGTGGAGAGGGGAGAAACCGATGATGCAGGAAAGAGAGGATATTTACAGGAACAGAGTCCTTGAGAAGGTGAGAAGGAACGGGATCCAGGGCAGAGTGGAGGGGTTGGCCTCTGTGAAGAGTAGGGACAGGTCTTCCATTGTAATAGGGGGAGGTTTGTCAATTTAGTGATGGGAAGACACAGGAGTTCTTGTCTGATTGCTTCTGTCTCAATGAAGTATAAGGCAAGGTCATCTGCCGACAGTGAGGAAGGGAGGGGAGAGTTGGGGGTTTGAGCAGAGAGGGGCTACTATCTCAGTGGGAAAGGGAACCTAGGGGGGAGGTGTCCTGCCATTGCTGGGCAGTGTCGGATGCCCACCTGAGGTTTGTGGTCATGAATTCAAGGCGAGACCGGTCAGCAGGGTTATAAGGATTTCTCCGGCAATGCTCAGAGGCTTAGGTGCAGATTCAGGGAGGATCAATGAGCTGGGTTAGCCAGGATGGGGGTTTTGCTAGGAAGGCAGTTACAGACATTTGTAAGGAAATGATTATAATACATCCGGGGCAGGTTAAGGAAGGGGACAGGGAGAAGGAGTGTGACTCCCAGGTTTCTGCAATGCTCCTGCAGGTAGGTGCCATTTGCCAGGATACTCTTCCCATCCAGGGGGAGGCCCAGGTTTGGGGAAGAGAGGACTCTGAGTGGAGATGCTGATCGTTGTGTCTGTAGGGATGCGGGTGGGCAGGACGCCACCCTCCCCTTCACTCGCCCCTCTCCCCTGCCCTCGGCCCCCAGTTGGGAAGGTGGAAAGCAACCTCAGGGGCCCCGGTGCCCACTGCCCTGCACAGCCAGCAGCAGCTCCCTCCTGCTCTAGGAACCTGTCAGGGCCTGTTTGCTGGTCTTTTCAGTTTAATACATTTTAATCAGAAAATTAATCAGGAAACACCAGTTCAGCAGATAATTGAACAATGAGGAGACACGATAATTGCTGTTTAGTCTAATTAACTTTGTTAAGTCTTTATTGGTAACAGAGACTTCCTGAGTGAAACTTATTAAATGTCCTTCCCTGGAAAACTCAATTCCTCGTCAAAGGAAAAGTCATAGGTTCTGTCTTTGTCTGTGTCATTTCCAGAAAAAATGACGTCGGCCCCACAGCAGTCCAAAGCATCTCTCCTCTGCTCCGTGGGCTGAGGAGACCCGTCAATCTCTCTTTGGGCTCTGCCTGGCTTCTTTCTCTCTGGAATCACAAGCATCCCAACTCAGAGGGGCAGGGCTCGCTGTCTCTGCCGATCTTGAGAACCACCTCTCTAGGCCACCCAGCTCTCTCCAGACCCCGTGACTTGCAGCCCATTAGTCCTGTTCTCCTTTTATGCTTTGGGGATCTTCTTAACTACAACCACCCAGAGTCATGGGGAGAACACCGAGCCCCGTCCAGGGGCAGGGACCAGCTATGCAAATCACCTGTAGGTATGAGCTGGCATGCATTATGCACCAACAGGCATCTGGCTCCAAGTTGTGTGAAAACAAGCTGTTGACCTGAATTTCCCAGATAAAATGCTGCTTGATCTGGAGCCCCCTTGCGAAGGAGATGGTGCATTCAGGGCTCCAAAGGTGTGCGAGGTGTTGGGTTCATGCACTAAATATTTCTCTCCTTGGAGTCTCTTCTTTTATCGTCTGTGATAATTTCTTATGTAGGTCCTCTCAGAGGGGATTTGCTTCTAATCTGCTGCCTCGCTACACACAGCAGATTCCTGCCCTGAGAGCAGCCCCCATTTCCCCCAAGGATTATGATCCTGAAACCAGCACCAGCAGACACAGTTGGGGCATCTAGCCCATAGGAGCCCCAGAGATTTTACCAAATGAACCATGATGGAAACTAGAAAACAGATGTTACCTGCCAAGCTCAAAAATGGACATTCAGAGAATGCTTAAGTAAGAAAGAGAAAACCTCCCTCTCCCATTACAACTTTGCACAATCACCTTTACTTTTAATCACCATGACAACTACCAAGAGGGCCATCTGCCATCATGACCGTGGTCTCTACATCAGGGATGCTTGTCCTAGGAGATTCCCTCCTCCATTCTTCTTATGAACTCTTGGCACCTGTGACCTTCAGCACCTGTTCATATGTACTGAAGGGTTCGGGTTGTTCTAGACAGTCTGTCACAAGTGGTATTATTTTAGTGCTCTCTGTCATGTCCAACGTCAGTAGGCCAAATAGATATTAAATTTACTTAGATCCTGCATGTCAACCAGGGGAAAGGTGATAGTGAAATATTCCAAGACAAAAGGAAGTACAGATCATTACCAGGTGGTCTTGTTTAACTGACTAAGAAACAAAGGGTGACAGGTGGCTGTTTTGCCTAATGCAGGAGAAATCCCCTAACGGCTAGAAATTAACAGCTGTCCTCCAGCACTTTCTGAGAGTTTCCCAAGGAACAGCCTGCGGTGCCCCAGAATGAGTGGCTGCCACAGTCTCATGAGGTCACAAAGCTGCTGCCCAGCTGACCTCCTGATGCCACCAGATGTCCACCTCTGATGCCCTTGCTGGGGATTTGGCTGCTCTTCTGAACCATGGGTCATCTCCTCCCCAGATCTGCAACCCTCGATTGCCCATATCCCTCCTGTGAACAGGCTAGAACTTCAGCAAGATGTTACTGAAGATTAGGGACTAATGTATGGAGGTACAGCATAGAGCATCATTTAGAGCCACTAGTAGAAGTGGCCACTCTTGGAACATCCAGGCCCAAACCCAACCTCAAAACTTCTAACTGGACTGGTTCCCTGTGGGCTGCCAGCTAGGTCTGGCATCACATCCCCAACAAGACAAACCTGTGAGAACCCCACGGCCCATTTCCCAAAGTCTGGGTCTCCGGTAGAGCCAAGTTGTGCTGGCTGAGGCCAGTCCATCCCTTTCCCCAGCAGTGCCCGGAAGATCAGGCTGCACATCCCTCTGTGTTCTCCACCTTCCCAGTTACAACTTTCCTTCCAAAAACGGCACACAGAAAAATCTCACCATCTTGATACAAATGCGACAATTTACAGGCACAGGGCAGTCTGGATCCAGAATTAGAAAGGAAACATTTCTCTAAAGGAAACATAATTTACAGAGGCATGGTTCCGCTAAAATACCCTCCTGATTTACATTACTAAGCTGTACACCTAACATCGCAGTCTGAAGCAATTGTACACCTAACATCGCAGTCTGAAGCAATTGCATCTAGGTCTTCTCCAAGAACCAGGGTGAGTACCCGCTCCTCATTTACATAACTACAAGGGCCCACTCAAGAGGTTCTGCCAAGAACAAAGGGACAGTCTGCCCTAAAGGTAAATTCCAGTCTCCACCCTTAAAGACAGAAACTGCGCATAATTTTTAAAATAAGTATTCCCGCTTCAAAAATTGTAAGGTCCAATCTACCAGGTGCTCTGTTATATAAGCACTGGAAGGAGGACGATGATGAATTTGAAGGCAGGAATGATGTTGTTTTTGTCTCTAGACACACTAATGCCCAGCTCAAGACTCTCTGTACACATCATAGGTTGTCAATAAATAGTAGTCAAATGAGATAGCATAGACAGGCAGGTGTGAGATCCAGGTCTGGGGCAGCCTGGAAATAAAAACTAGAGAGACACTGCACACCTACCTATGCAAACCAGAAGTAGCCAGAGGAGGTCTTCACAGGCAGGAAGATGCTATGGGTTTAAAGAGACCAAGCTCCTCCATCAAGGCCGTACACTCGGGCCTTTGGCCCTGCTTACACCTCCAGCTGAGAGCACATGGCTCTGGGTCCATGGGGTTTGACTGTGGCTTGCATAATAGCAATGCGAATAGCCAATGCAGCGCCATGTGTATCAGCTCACTTGATAATCCAAACAAATTTACTATAAGAGGAGGAAGGTACTATTACCACTTCCAATTAACAGGAAAGCAAGGCACAGAGAGGTTAAGATATTTTTCTTTTTCTATAATGGGCCAGATAGTAAATATTTTCAGCTTTGCAGGCTATTAGGTCTCCGTGGCAACTACACAAATCTGCATTTGTAGAGCAAAAGCAGCCATAGGCAGTATGTAAATAAATAGACATGGCTGTGTTCCAATAAAACTTTATTTACAAAATCAAACAGTGGGCCAGATATGGCCCACAGGCTTGTAGACTGCCAATCCTTGAGCTAGGAGGTAATTGGATTTTAAGGTCTAAATTCTTAGCCATTACCCATTCTCTAGAGGCTGACGTGAGCAAGTCCCAGAATGAGGAGCATCAAAGATGCAAAGAGGCAAGCTTCACATATCAGCTGGGACTAAGGATCAGACCAGCAGCCTGGGCCTGTGGTCCACACGCCTGATGATCCCAACATTTGTCATGCCATTCACTGGTGATACTTTTCTGTCTTGGGGATGGTGATTGAATCCTCAGGTCAGGAAGGACAGGAATAGAGGTTAGGGTGGGATGAATAGGGTAGCATTGAGGAACAGGCAGAATATTGGGGCTAAAACAGAGCATGAGATGGGGCTGGAGGTTAGGGATTAGGGTGGTGACAATGATGATGATTTATAGCATCCTTACTCTGGGCCCCGTAGTGTTTTGCATGCAATATCTCTGTTATAAGTTGAATTGTGTGCCCTTCTCCTAAAATTCATAAGTTGAAGTCTTAACCCCCAGTACCTCAGAACATGATCTTATTTGGAGATAAGGTCTTTACAGAGGTAATCAAGTTAAAATAGCATCATTAGGGTGAGCCCAAATCCAATAGGATGGGTGTCCTTATAAAAAGGGGAAATTTGGAGACAGACACGCATACAGGGAGAACGCCATGTGCACATGAAGATGGCCATCTACAAGCCAAGGAGAGAGGCCTGGAACAGATCCTTCCCTCACAGCCCTTAGAAGGAACCAACTCTGCCAACACCTTGATCTCAGACTTCCAGCCTCCAGAACTGTGAGATAATAAATTTCTGTTGTTTAAGGCACCCAGTTTGTGGTACATTGTTATGGCAGTCCTGGCAAACTAGTACAATCTCATCAAGCCACTGCTACCATTCTGGGAGGTCAGCTCTGTCATTATCCCCATTTTACATAAACTGAAATTCAAAGGGGTTGAGTAACTTGTCTACGGTAACACAGATAGGAAGAAGCGGAGTTGGAATTTGAACCAAGGTTGCCAGATTCCAAACAGATAAAGGTTCCAAATAGAATATTCACCCAGAATATACCTCTTTGGCCTAAGGATTATTTTGAGCTGATGGCAATTGAGAAAATGCAGATACAAGAAAAGCTGTTCAAAAGCAGGACATAAATTTACAAAGATGTCCCTCCTCCTCTCTCTACCAGGAAGGACAAGGTTCATCCCCAGAGACAATTTAGACACTCGCCAGTGCAGAAGGCACCAATTTATATCTGCGTAAAAAACTATATGCTTGTTTACTGTGCTTCTCCTGCCCACACCCCCAGAACTGGCCTCCCCTACACTCCCTTTCTTTTGCTTTTAGTTGAAGATGGCATTTAAGCCTGAGTTCTAAGCCACATCTCTGAGTTACTCATTTTTCCCTGGGGATCTCACATGTAGACATGAGGTATACATGTTAATAAACTTGTGGGTTTTTTTCTCTAGCTAATCTGCCTTTTATTAACAGGAGTCTCAGCCAAGAACTCAGAAGAGTAGAGGGAAATTATTTTTCCTCCTCTATACATATTTTAACCACTAATCTATGCCACACTGCATGGGATACTGGGGTTGGGGAGAGGGTTGAATGGCTCTTATCACCTCTCACACATATCTGCTACCTGTACCCCCCACCGCTGAAGGACAGGCCCTGACTTTACACACTTCTTGAAGGCCCCATTCTCGTCTGCCCACTCCCTGTGCTCCATCATGAGGGAAGACTTAGCTTTGAAAACCAAGGTTGGTCCCAGAAAGTGAGGAGCCTGGTGACTGTGCAGTGTGCTCTGTCCCCCCCGAAGGAAGCTGATTTCCCCTCCAGCACTAAGGAATCAATGGGGCTGTCAGCCTGCCTGGTCCCCACAGACACTCTCGCCCCCCACCCAGCAGGCACTGTGGTTGGCCTGTCTCTTCTCATTAGGCCTGAGGGGGCAGGAGGCGGCTCCGCCAGCAGCTTCCTGCAGCATCTTCTGCCTGGAGGCCAGGACTCCACTGTGGAGACACTGTGGCTGCCAGCCTGAGTCACCTTGTCTGCTTCTGGAGCCTCGGCCTCCCTGGGTAATTATCCCAGGACCGGTGCTGTCCAGAGGCCTTCTGCACAGAGACAGCCACACGCTTGGCCTTCCACAGACAGAAGGGGCCTGCTGAGGCTGTTTTAAGAAAGCAGAATTGTCAGAGTCCAAGAAGTAATTAGTATTTAAGAGGCACAAGTTGGCAAGGTTAAAAGCTGAGAAATAAACACACATACACACACTCACACATGATTTCAAATGATTCTTAAACACTAAACAAGGAGATAGGGCCCCTGCCTGGGAAGCCATTAAAGAAAGACAGGATTTCACACCAAGGACCAGGCCCTCTCAGGCATCGCTGCCTGGAACGAGTCAGCTCGGCCACCTTTAGGCTGCAGAGCTCTCATCTTCCTCTAAAACCTGTTCTTCCTCCACCCTCCTAGTCTCTGCCAATGGCTCCACCATCCTGCTAGCCACGGAACTGACGTCCTCAGGATCCCTCACCCTGCTGTCCACTCAGACCCTGTATTCCAGGGATTCGCCCTTGGCAGCGTAGCTCACATCCAACCCCCTTCCCAAGGCCTGTGGCCTCTGCCCTCTCTCCGGCCTCACTCCTGACCTGGACCACCATCACTCCTCCCATCTGGTCACTTCACCACTCAATCCATGCTCTGTAAAGAGTCTGATTGTGTCGTCCTCCTACTTCAAATCCTTCCATGGTGCCCCACTGCCAAGATGCCCAGGGGATAGTGCAGTCCCCCTTGATCTTCAGCACTAGGTCTGAACTGCAGCCCTACAGCAGTTTTCTGTAGCTTCTTGTGGCCCTGGATAAATTACAAATCTCTCCAAACTCAGCTTTCTCATCTGTAAAATGGGGATAATCATACTTACCTCAAAGGACCATTGTGAGTAGTTAAAGTGATCAGCACCTTGAAGATATTAATGACTCAATCAAGTGTGGCCTTTATGATTATTAATCCAGGGAGGAGAAGGGGCTTGTCGCAGGTTACCTGGTGGATTAGTAGCAGATCCTCCTCCTCCCGTGTCTTTCCAGAACCTGCATAGTAGGCTCTCAACAACCACTTGTTGGATGAATGATCATCAATCAATCAACTAATCCCAGCCTCCTGTGCTACCTCTCTAGGGACTAAGTCCCATGAGTCTATCAAAATCTACTCAAGACAAAGGTAAAGAAACCCAACCTCCGTTTTTGGCCAATGCTAATCTTTCTCAAGACTCAAGGGGGCCCCCTGGTGTTCACCTCTGGGATTGTGTGAATAAGCCCAAAAGGGCTCTTTCCAGAGCTCCGCCGCCCTAGCCTGGTTCAGCTGGGCTTTGCAGACTGAGAGGGCACTGACCTTTCGGTTTCCACGTGAGAGTGCCTTTCTCTGCACTGCAGCCCAGCAAAGCTTTCCTGAGCTCCTGTAGTTGACCCGGATGGGACCTCAGGGGGCCGACAATTGGACCAGAGCTGCTATCTGTAATGGAATGAATTCTACCCGTTGAGGGGGACACTGGGCAGAGCCACTGAGCCCTCGAATGTGGGCAGTACCAGGAGCCAAGCTCAGAGGACTCTTTAAGACATGTGAGAGGTCAAGATCCCTGTGGGAACCAGGTGTCCACCTCACCACCATGAATTACCCTGGACGGACCACGGTCCTGCTCCAACCCTCAGCCCTTTGCTGCCTGGGCTAGAAACTCAAGTATCTTCCTCGACACCTTTCTCAACTCACCCCCCCACACAAAGTCTTATCCATCTTATCTCCCAAATTTGTCCATTTCCCTCCAACACCACTGCCACCTTCCTATTCCAAGGCACCCTCATCCTCTCCTGCTCTCCAACTTCCAACTTCACCCCTTGCTGTAACCAAAATAATCTTGCTAAAACACAAATCCTACCTCATCACTCCCCTGCTTACAACCTTGCGAAGGCCTCTCATTACACCTGGGAGAAAGTCCAAAATCCTTTACTGGGTTGACAACATCCTAACCATCTATCCCTTGCCTTTGGTCCAGTCTGACGAGACACTCGATCTGCCTGCTTTTAGAGTGTCAGGTTCCTTCTCTCCTCTGGGCTTTGGTATGCTATTCCCTCTGCCTAAAACTCCCTTCCCTCTCTTCTTCTCTCACTGAGTTTATTCAATGAATGTCCATGGAGTGCCAGGGATGTGTCGGGCATTGTCTTCAAGAAGTTTAGAGTCCCATGGAGGAGTCATAGATCAATCAAGTAACCACACAGGTATGTAATTTAAAAGAGTGCAATGGAGGAGAATGACACAGAGACCTAGCCTTGAAACCTGAGAAGGGGGAGGGATCCTGAAGTTGAGAGATGAGCAGTTGTTCTGGAACTGGCAGGATAGGAACCTGAGGCGGTGAGTGGCCCCATTCCTCATCAGGAGGAAAAAGCTTACATACTGTGAGAGTAAAGGCAGGAAGCAGATGAGAGGAAACAAGAGTCCTAAGGGTCAGTGTGTCCCTGGTTCCTGGCCTGAGGCTCCTGAAGCTTCTGCCTCTTACTCTCAGAGGCACCCTTGTCTTTCTTCATTGGCTAGTAATGAGCGAACGCTGACCAATCAAATGATAAGGCTCCCAGCGGGTGGTGGTATGGCCCTCGGAATCGTAGAGGCTTGGATTCAAATCCTGGACTGTCCTCTCTTCATTGTGTGTCTCTGGGCCAGTTACTTCCCGGGTGTGAGCTTCAGTCACCTTGTCTGTAAAATGGGACAATATTCCTCCCTTTGCCAGGATCTTGTGAGCATGAAATGAGATGGAGGGCATGCCTCTTCTAGAATGAGCTGCAAAGAGATTAACGAGTTTGTGCAATTGGCAATCTGAGCGGGAGTAAAAGAGTGAGGGGGTCCCTCATCATCTGGGCTGGAAGCCAGACACAAAAGCTGGGTGGGCTCAAAGAGACAGAACTAGAAATCTCAAAATTTCTCATCATGGAGAATAGACAGCAATACCGCTTAAATTGTTGATGTATTCCATTAAAATTGGTTAACTTTCTGGCAAAGCAAGGTGTAATTGAATCCCTGGGCCACTCAATATTAAAGAGACTTCTGCACTCCTTCCCCACCCCCAACCCTCCAACTAGGAAGGAAAAACAGAGGTTGTATTAAAAATGTCTGCTACTCGGCACTTGACTAGCCCTCCAAACTGAGAAACCCTGGAGTCTGGGCCAGAGAGTGGAGAAAGGGAGGATGGCAGATGAGGCCTTGCACAATCTGGCCCTTTCCCGTGAGGCCCAGTAAGTGATACCCCTTTCTTATCCTGCCTGAATAGAGAACTCAGGGAGTCCAGCAGATATTATCGAGAGTGCACTGTTGGGGACTGTGGTTCAGGTAGCAACACTGGGCTTCCTAATCCAGCCCTCAGCATCAGGCAGCCTCACCCCTCCAGCCACAGGGAACAGTAGGACTGTAGGCTTCACCCCACAGGGGCAGCAGATCCCCAAAGGAGACAAAGAGGGTAGCTGAACCCAGCACACTCAGCCTCTTCTTCCAAACTCACTAGTCACAATGATCACGTGTCCTCTCTAGGAAGACAGAGGTAAGGGGCAAAAAGAGGCCAGGAAACACCAGGAGTGGGACGTAAGCCTGTCCCCCTAATATCATTCACCCCATTCTGTGCCCTGTCTACACTGGTCTTCCTTTTGGGTCTGCAAAAATGCCTGCTTCTTCCCACCCCAGGGCCTTTGCACATGCTTTCTTTGTTTTTGTTTTTCTTTTTTTTTTTTAATATACTTGGAACATTCTCATGTTTTCTCCCTTTGTCTGGTGGCCCCTTACTCATTTTCAGCTTTTAGCTTAAACATCACTTCCCCAGGAAACCCTTCCTGATCTCCCACACAAGGGCACATCCCATCATATGCTCTCCTAGTTTCTGTATTTTCTCTTTGCAGCATTTGTCACAATTTTAAGTACCTGATTATTTGTGTGATTATCTAACTAATGTCTGCTGTCTCGGGAAGACTAAGTGCATTGAGGGCAGAGGCTATGTTTGTGAGGGTGTCTACTGTATCCCGCTGACATTTTTTTAATGATACTTTTGTATCATTTTGAGTTTTCTTTGCTTTTTAACAGCTTTATTGAGGTATAATTGATATGCAAAAAAATGCACATATTTAATATATACGATTTGATGAGTTTGGATATATGCATCCATGAAACCATCACCACCATTAATATAATAAACATATCCATCACCTCTAAAAGTTTCCCCATGCTGCACGGGTTTTTTCTTTGTTCGTTTTTGTTTTTGTAGTAAGAACACTTCACATGAGATCTACCCTCTTAACAAATATTGTAAGTCACAATACAGTGTTGTTAACTTTATTATAGGCACTATATTGTACAGCAGATCTCTAGAACTTATATTATATAACTGAAACTTTATACCTATTGAACAGCAACTCCCCGCTTCCCCCTCCCCACAGCCCCCGGCAACCACCATTCTACTCTCTGTTTTTATGAATTTGCCTATTTTAGATAACTCATATAAGTGGAATCATGCAGTATTTGTCCTTCTGTGACTGGCTTCCTTCCCTTAGGATAATATCCTCCAGCTTTACGCACGTTGTAGCATATTGCAGAATATCCTTCTTTTTCGAGGCTGAATAGTATTCCATTGTATGTATATACCACATTTTCTTCATCCATTCATCTGTTGATGGACATTTATTTTGTTTTCATATCTTGGTTATTGTGAATAATGCCTCAATGAACATGGGAATACACATGTCTCTTTGAGATCCTGCTTTCAATTCTTTTGGATATATACCCAGAAATGGGATTGTTGGATCATATAGTAGTTCTATTTTTAATTCTTTGAGGAACCACTCTACTGTTTTCCATAGCAGCGGCACCATTTTACACTCTTGTGGGTGCTCAAAATATTAACAAAGGAAGTGATAATAGTTAGCACTCACACAAAGTCCTTTCAAGCACTTTACGCACATTAACTCCTTTAATCTTTGTAATAACCCCGAGGTGGATACTTTAGTGTCTCCATTTTACAAATGGAGAAGCCAAGGCACAGAGAGGTTAGATAACTTACTCAAGGTCACATAGCTAACAAGCAGAGCTGAGATTAGAAAGCAGGCAGGCAGACTCCAGTGGCATGCTATTCACCACTGCACTATATTGTCCCTTGAGGAACGGGGCATGGAGACAGGTGTTCCTAGGAACAGAGAAGTGGAGTAGGGCTGTGATGTGGAGGGCTCTTCTTGCACAAGAGACTAGCTGGAGGAAAACAAAGACTGTGAGAAAAGACAGAAAAGAACATCCCAGGCACCACATTGAGGTAATGAGTCAGGGGACTCCTATGATTTGGGGGTGAAACAAGGGGGCATAGAGAGCCCCAGTGCTCACTTCTGCCTTTGGAATCTCAAGCTTGGCCATCAACTCCCATCCTGGGAGTAGGTACGTGGGCATGGCTAGCCAGTTCCCATGGCAACTGGCTCTCTTGGCCCTTCAGGGTGGTCCAGCTGTGGGAACCTCTGCCTCCTAGGGGTTCTCAGATACCTGAGAGGTAATACCTGCTCATACCAGTTGTCATGAGATAATACACACAAAACACTCAGACAGTGCCTGATAGAGTAAACGTTTGATAAATGTTTCAAAACCTTTCAGAAGGCCCACATGGGAGACACAGCCCTGATCAAGGCCTAATAGATGCCATGGAGTGGCTCTCCCTGGAGGGGACCTCCCCGGGGGGCTAATCTTTTATTAGCTCTGCCAATGAAGTCCTATAGAGATGGAAGCCGGCCACCCCCACGTGCCCACACTCGCGTGGTCAGCATCGGGCAGGCTCCTTGCTTTAAGTGATGAGCAATTGTCATTTTCCGTCCCCTCCGTGACAAATCACTTTAAGAACTCTCTTCTCTCAACAGCATAAGTAATTACCGCCCTGGGCGTCTGGGGCCCTGGCACCGACTAGGAGGGAGGCAAACGACGCTGCAGCTGATGCTGACTCATGTTTCTTTTCCACAAGGGCCTAGAGGCCGCAGGGTCAGAACTGGCTGGCTGGACCCTTCCTGGGCTGAAAGATGACCACCCAAGCACCCCTCAGCCCCGCCAGAGCTGAAGCCTGGAGCCTCAGTTCTCCGCTATCCATCCTGCAAAGCCCCCGACCCCCTTTTCCCTAGCCATCTTCAAGACACGATTCCCAAAGGGACCAGTGATTAGGAGGAAGATGTATTGTACTATAATAGGGAGAAATAATTAGGCTAGATAATATGAAAGAGAAGTGTACCTTGTAGCAGGTTCTGTGTGTGGTAACGTATGCCTAGAATATTTTATCTATTCTGTCTTCTTGGTAGACACGGAATGTACTGAATCAGTAGAATTAATAAACATCTTCGTCAACAAGATGAACGCATCTAAGTCAGTAAGAATCTTGGTGATCCAGAAATGACAATGAGGAAAAGACTGGATGATCCTGCCCTTCTTGTAACCTGAGAAGATCCTGGAAGGGAACTAGGAGACCTTTGTGCATAGGACAGAGAATTGAGCAGCTTTGAGGGGTATAAACGATAAACAAAACTCAAATACTCAAGAAGGTCTTGGGCACGGAACCTGCTGTCACTTCTACTGCCATGGTGCAACCAGCATAAATAGACCCAGAGAACCCACGTCACACACCTGCACACCTACCCCTGGCCAAGAGCTGGGGAAGGTCATCCTCCTGGCAGCTTCCATGATTCCACTTGGGTGCTAGCTTTCATGACAGCCTCCTGTCTTGATTACTCTCCCTGCCCCTTATCAATAGCCAGAGAGGCGAGAGCTTTCCCAGAAGTGATTAGCTGGAGAGTCAGCAAACAGTCCCGGGCAATGAGATCAAAAATAAAAAGCTGGAGACGTACATGATTAAACAAATTTGGGAAATGCTGCATACTGTAACCTTCTCTAGGAGAGTCACAATACTCATTAGCATTTTAAAAGCTCTGAGAAGTCCTGCAGTAAATAACCTGTTTGGCTTTGTTTAACCCATGGTTTCCCAAACCACTTTGATCAAGGGACCTGTGAAAAGGGATAGGAGCCTGATTCAGCTGAGGACCACAGAGACCTGATCAGAGAGGAGACGCTGAAGCCGGCTGTGTTCACCTGAGACTAAGAGTAGCTCATGTTTGCTGGGCACTTGCTTTGAACTCCTGGGTTCCAGGTGCAGAACCCGAGGCTTAGAGGAATCAAAAGTAACGTACCCAGAGATATAGAGGCAGCAGTTGAGCCAGGATTGAGCCTTGGCCTGCCCGACTTGGGCATGTCACATAAACCCTCTGAGCTTTCATTTCCTTCCTTACAATATGAGGGAAATGATCATCGTACCTACCCTTCTAAAGTTGTGGTGAGGATTAAATGAGATAATAAAGATTTAATGCGGGGCTTAGCACACAGTCAGCTCTTAAGAAGTGTTATCAGCACAGCGGACCCCCTACAAGGCTGTACTTACCCTGTCCAGCGACAGGGAGCTCATTGTCTTCCAAAGCCCTTGACACTTGTAAGCAACTCTAGCTATTCAAATAGTCACCCTGCTATTGAGCCAAAAACCCATCTCCCCTTCCCCCTAAGTCCCAATTCTGTCCTGGAAGCAGCACCTGATCCCCCTAGCCTTGCAGTTCTGCAGAGACCCAGAGAGCAGGTTGGCACCCCTGAGTTCATCTGCCCTCCCATACATCCCCTCCCCGAGTGCACTGGGCCTGGAAGACAAGGCGCTTTGCCATCAGGTTAGGGCCTTTGAGCAGTTTTTTCTCCTTCACCCTTCCTCTGGGCGGGACCCCTGGTTTCTCTATCCGGAAGGGCCAGCATCTGCCACAGAGCTCTCAGCCCATGGAAGCCGAAGGGAAGCAAGGACATCCTGCCAGCCAGCCCAACTCACCCGGGTGGTCGGGAAGGGGACGGGTCAGCCTCACACCTAACTCAGCTCCTTCCCTAAGGGGGACCAAGAGCAGGAGAAGGGGCATGCTGGGGCATTTCTTTCCAGGCTGACTGAGATCCACAAACCCACAAACCGTTGTCGAGGCCCGTGGGGAAGGTCCAACCTGACTGCTGGACCTGGAGCCAGTGGATGAAGCCACATCCCCAGCAGCACCCTGAAGGTGAGGAGCCCCTGGGAGGCATGGAGGATGGAGGGAGAGACTAGCATTATGATGATTTAACCCTTAGATGGCACACACCATGTACCAGCATTGTTCTACTAGTTTACCTAGTAAATGAGATTTACTCATTGATCTTCACAAGACCCTATCTACTCCCTTTTGAGAGATGAGCAAACTGGACCAAAGAGAGGTAAGTAACTCACCCAAGACCACACAACCAAGAAGCAATACAGCTGGCATTTGAACCCAGGCCATCTGGCTCCAGAGCCTGTGCCCTTAACCTGTGAACTACAGATCTTTCCAACACTATACCATCTGGAACAGTCCAGGGAAGAAAGGACCAGAGACCAGAGGGAGGAAGGTTAGAATGGAGACTCAAAAGGTATGGAGACTTCAGAAAGTTGGAGACAGAGAGAAAGGCCGTCGTCCAGGGGAACAGCATGGAGAACAGCATAGTGACCAGCCCAGCATGTGCAGTAGACAGTGAGGATGCTGGCTGGATGAAGCGGAGGCCATGGGTAGGGCAAAGGGTCAATTTCACCCTCACAGAGGAGACGGGGAAGGGTGGATGGAAGGCAGAGTCCCCCTATGCCTTGTCTGGGACAGAGACACAGAGATGAATAAAATAAAGTCCCCATCCCAAGGAGCTCACAGTCTTGGGGACAAAGGCCATTACAGTGGCCATTGCAATGGGCCAGGCTTGAGAGGGCCCCTTCCGCAGACCTCTGCCCTGTGACTCTGGAAGACAGCGTCTCCCCAGGAAGGGAGTTGGTAGCTGCTCAGCTGCATCCATAAAGCGAGTCGGACTCCAGTGGGAAAGCTTCTGGAGTCCCATTAGCACCGAAACAGCCCGATGCCGCCTCCCTCCACCTTCGCAATGAATTAACTCCGTGACGGAGAAGGAGGAGATGCCGAAATCCCCCATCGTCTTCCCTAACCTCGGGACAAATTAAATCAAATTCCACTGCACGGCCTGAAGGCATAAACTTCGTTAGCTGCACCAATATATTCTGCCAGGCAGGCAGGCTCCCAGGTACTAATTACTTTATTCAGCAAGTTAAACAAATGATATGATATCTAAATTCGAGGGAGAGGCACCCAAGAGTTATGGAGCACATACCACTGGGACCTGCCAAAGAACAAAGCAAAACAGAATTGCTAAACTAACAGCTCAGAGTATTTATCTGTGTATCCTCCAACAGTTGTCTTGGGGCCACTGTTCACCCCTCCTCCGGGAAGCCCTCCCTAATGACACCATCGCCAGGGACCTTTTCTCTCCAGAAGGCTGTACAGCCTGGCGGTTAGGAGTGTGATTTTGGTCCTGGCTGGAGTGGGGCTTTACCGTGGACTAGTCGTGTGACTCGGGCACGTTGCTTACCAGCCAGTCGCTCTAAGCTTGAGCTTCCTTCACTGTAAAGTGGAGATGATAAGAGCTCCCCCTCCTCAGGTTGTTGCAGGGTTCTAGGTAATCTGTGCAAGGATGTAGCACATGGGAAAATCTCCATAAATTGGAACTCTTTCTATTATTGTCCGTATGGCTGTTATTACTATTTGTGTTGTTAGGAACCATTGCAATGCTGGGGTCTCCAAAGGGTTTCCAATAAGTAGCAGCCCTCTTCTTGCCTTAGTCTTGAAAAAAAATTTTAAATAAAACAAATAGATAGAGGTGAAAATATTGACATTACTACTGACAGAGGCTGAGTTAGTAGCTTAATGTAGAAGAGGATGGGCCGGAGAATGAAGCCTGGGTTAAGGGTCACGGCAATGCTGACTAGGGCAGCATCTGTGTGGGAGGCCAGCCCATCAAGACATCCAGCCCCAGAAAGCCCTTGGGTCCTCCCCCAGGGCCAGATGGTGGGTGGGGGGAGCAGGGAGGGAGAAAAAGAGACAGAGAAAGAGAAAGAAAGAGAGGAGGGACCACACAGGCACGCCCTGTTATTCTTCCTAATTTACCAGTTGGTAAGATAAGAGCCATTCCATCTCCCAGGGTAGCAAAAATAAATGGGGTGGAAAGGGACCTGGAGTTACACTAATGGAATTCCCTTCACAGGAAGAACCATCCAGAGTCTGGGGAAAGCCTTTCCCAATAATACACAGGAGACCATGAGATGCAGTGGCTCTGGGGCCCGACAGGGTGGATGTGGATCCATTCTCCCCTCACTTTCACGTTATGTGGTTTGGGGCGAGAACCTTAATTTCTTTGATTAAGGCCTCAGTAAGATCCGGCTTTAGCAGCATACAAATCATCCAGAAGAAGTGGCCTGCACTTCTCTGAGCTTATCCTCGGTTCTTTGTTCTCAGATTCCAGACAATTCTATGGCTCCCAAGCCTGGCATCACCTTGGGACTTTGGCTTTCTGGCCTTTCTCCACTCGTGTCCTCATTGCTGACCCTGCTGTCCACTTCTAGAGCTTCTAGAGCAGAGACAAAGCTCACACTTACCCAAGCAGAACCATGACCAGCCCAGCCACCCTAGACATATGTCCTCTCACTCCCAGTCAAAATGCAGCTTAATGCAGATCCGACACTGGAATGTAAGCATCCAGACCCTCCTGCTTCCAGCTACAGGAGATCCCACTCAGCAGGGGGTGGCAAAGTGAGAAAGCATGGACCTCGGGTCCCAGAAAAGATGCAGGTACAGAAGAATAATTTGTATGTGGTGCTATATGGTTGACAAAGAACTTCCATGTGTTAGCTCCTTTCATCTTCACTGTAGGTAGGAATTGTCATCCTAATTTCCAGAAGAGAAACCTGAGGCTGGGAATAGCAGACCCTTTTGGAGGATTGTGAGTCCTTTTCTGGATGCCCTGAATGGTTGAGCATGGCAGCATTAATTGTAGGACATGACTTCACCCTCCTGGTTACAGCTGACTGGATAGCAGAGAGCACATGACTCAAGCTGAGCCAATCAGGATCTCCTCCCCATTAATGCGTGGAATTCATAACTCACACTGCGGGGAAGTTGGAAACTGTGGGGCAACCATCTGATGCTCTGTGTCAAAAGGATAGATAAAACTGAACCAGAGAGAGAGATTGAAAAATGAAGCTCAATCTCAGAGAAATGCAAAGATGAAAGACCCTCTGGCTCCAGAGAGAGCAAGACACAGACAGGGTGACTGCTGTGGCCCTCAGTGACTTTCTGGTCTATGACCTCTGTATCCCTGCAAAAAAATTCTCTATTTTTGTTTAAGCCAAGTTGATCTCTGATACTTGCAAATGAAAGAATCTTAATTAAACTACTCAGAATGGTTAAGAGTCAAGCTATGGAGCCTAGAGTGCACACTGATCTCCTCTAATGCCAAATCCCACTCTCTTGGCTGGCTAGGGGTAAGGTGGGTTCTGGAGGGGCCTGTGGGCCCTTCCTAGGAGGGAGGAGCAAAGTCCTAAGAGCAAAGCTAGTGAGGGGATGTGCAGATTCAAAGCCTACTCTCCATGTTCCAGACGCATTAGAGTCTAGAATTCCAAACCAGGGACAATACCCATTCCGTGACTCCTACTGTGGCAATTCTCCACTAGGGAGGATGACGATTCTCAGCTCTCCTGGGGAATTTTCTTCTAACTAGTTTTGTTTGGGTTTTATCAACAGAGACATGATTCGGAATTTTCCTTGGAATGCCTGGGACACTCCAGCACTCAAACACACCCACGCTCCTGGATCTGAAGATCTTCTTCTTAATCTACTACGAAAGAGAAATTCACCTTTTCCTTGACAGAATTTGGCATCCAACAGCTGGCAGTCTGGGTGCTTCTGGTGAGAAGGCAATGGGGCATTGAGTCACCTGCTCCCCAGGTGTGTACACCGCAGGATGGATGGGGGGAGTTCCTCAGAGTTATTAGTAGGGGCAAGTCAGAGGCCATGGGAGAATTCTGCCCTTGGAGGGAGGACTCAGGATTCCTGATCAGGCCCTGACACATGTCTCTCAATAAATGTTTGATCAATAAATTAATCCATTCGTCACTCAGGCCCTCATCCCCACCACCAACCTCTAATCCAATCTGTACTCATTCCCTAAATGTCCTTCAGACCCAGTCACGCTTCCATCAGAACTGCCACTGCTCTCGGTTAGATCCTTAATCCTTTTCCCAGAGACTAGTGAAAAATAATTTTCTGGACTCCTCGTCAACCGTCTCTCTCTGCCCCAGTTTAGCTTCCATACCAGTGACTGCCCAGTGGCCTTCCTAAAAGAGTCCACCACTCCCCATATTAACGCCTGCAGGAGTTCCCACCACGGTCCCCCGAGACACACCCTCGCCTCTCTCTCCAGCCCCATCTCTTACCTTATTCCTCACACTCGAGGAGTATTGAGCTGTTGACCTCATTATGCTCTTTCAAGAATTCATGCCTTCTCACAGGCAGTTTCCTCTGCCTGGAGTGCCTCATCTCCTCCTCTACCCTTCAGCAGTCTGACTTCTGCCTTCTACATAACCTTCATGACTCACCTCCGGCACATGCGTCCTCTGGGAAACTTTTCCCAACTCCACTCCCCTGTTCCCACCCATGGCCCATGTTCATTTTACTTGGTCCTCTCTCTAGCACTGTTCACGTCATAAGGGCACCTAATGGTTTACTTGTCTGTATCCACCACCCGGCCGTGAGCCCCTTAAGGGCAAGGATGTGTCTTACTCATCTTTGGTATCAAGAAGAAACAATGATTGCTATTCACAATAAGAACTGACTATAGCTACTTTTACATCTTGGAGGAATGGCAAAATTCCTATCAGAGGAGACGGCTTTTTATTTAGGAGAATATGTGGAGGCACTTCTTTGGGGTGAAATGTGATGCTCCGCAGGGCATGGTCTAGAAGGAGCAGGCACATCAAAGAGGAGCCGAATCATACAATAAGGTAGGAGAATGTTGGTGTTCCCGTGGACAGTCCAGGAGAGGAGGCATGCAGCTCTTGGGAAAACAGAGGGAAGTGGGAGTGTGTGAGAAGAGTCTAGGGGATGGTGGACCCAGCACGTAGGCCACGGGCCTGAGGAGGAAAGGTGACAGTGGACATCTCTGGGGCCGTGTGGGCTGAGGGACTCGGAGAAACGAGATGCCGAATATTCAGATTTCAAATGTTTCTGATACTGTGCTATCCTGGGCTGTAAACCCTCCTCTGCCCTCCCCCCAGAAACTCCAAACCTTCCAGAAAATTCCGTCATATGACAGCAGCCGTGTGGTGATGGTGCTTTGAGAAGAATGAAGGAGAAGAGGCCTGGTCCAGTGTTGGGAGAGGCAACACACAGAGGGACAGCTAGGGAGGGAGCTGACAAGCACGTGTCTGAGAAGTCAGGGAAGCAACGAGTCAGCACAGAAAGGTAAGCATGAGAACAGACACTGCCCCAGGAACTTGCAGACAGCTTGGGGAAGGCCTGGAAGGAAGGAGTGGGCTCAAGTCGTTTTCTTTAAATATTGAAGGTTTACTGCTCAAGGCACGCTGAGATGAACTGAATTGAAACTCTGAGACGGGCCTCCACGAGTTTGGGACAGCTCTCTTCCATGACGTGGGAAAGAAGAGGAATGTCGAAAATGCTTACCCAAGAGTATTTCCTAGGTTGTAACAGCGGGTGTAAGAGGCAGGAGGTTTTGGCGAGAGCTGAGCGCTGATTGACAAGCTTTTCTTAGAAAGTCTGGTGAGAACAGCAGAGGAAACAAAATCTTAAAACACCTGAGCAAGAGGGAACCCTAGGGAACATCTGGTCCTCGGATGGCAAATAGAATTCAATGTTAGGTGCCAGCTCGGATCGACTGGCAGTGGCTGCTAGAGCACCGCCTTAGGAAGCATTCTAGGGCTCTGTTGGGAGTCAGCAAGAATTCAGTGATCAATTAATCCTGTCTGCCCCAAGTGCAGGAAGGGGAATGAGAGCACGTGGGCCATGTATTTGCCATCCCTGATCTGACCCAACTTCTCTTTTTATAGTTGGAAAAAAAGGAGGAACTTGCCCAAGAGCGACTAGAGTCAAGTCTAGTATCAAATTCTGGGATTTTGTTTGCACTGGGCTGCCTCCCTATACACGAAACACAAGCTGGGAAAGTGGGAAGGTTACTTTCTTGGCTAAGTATCTATCTGGTGAAAATCACCAATGCAGAAGCACAGGCCTTGCCAGAGGAAGGCAGAAGGGAAACTATTTGGTTTATATCAGGGACAGGTTTGAGCCAATCTCTGTTCTTTGAGAACACACAGCTTCAGGATGCGTCAGAAAGGCTGCAGTTTGGGTTAACATACCAGTGTAAGCAGGACCCCAGCTCAAGGCGTAGAGACAGAAATTCCCATGATCAGGAGAGAAGACAGGCTGGCCTAGGTCGTCCTGGCTAGTGTCCTTAGTGTCATCATTCATTCAACCTTTGAGCCCCTTTGAGCAAATTACTGAACTAGGAGCCCGGGGCTACAGTTCTTGAGGCGTTTACATCAAGGAGGGGGAGGAGACGGGCCTGGAACAGCTAATTATGCCATTAGTTATTTAATTATAAACGGAGATAAATGCCATGAAGAGGTACAGGGAGCTCTCACAGCAAACAACCCAGGGATCTGATGTAAGCCAGAAAAAGAAGGAAAGCTTTCCTGAGGAAGTGACATTTAAGCTGAGACTGGAAGGATCCAAACAGGAGTTCGTGATGGATTGGGGGTAGAGGGAGGCTGCCAGAGGAAGGAAGACAGGGAGACAGAGGGCGGAGGGAAGGAGCTGTTACAGAGCCTAAGGAGGGAAGAAACATGACATATTAGAGGGACTGAAAGACCAAAAGGCCGGAAGGGCTGAAACACAAAATATGCATTTTTTTCGGGTTGTTGTTGTCAGGGAAAGAGTTAGGAACCAACAAAAGATAAAGTGACAATGGCTCAGCAGAAATGGCAGCCTGACCCCACACCTCTCCCACTCACACCTGCAGCCTACAGGGAAGCTTTGGGTGAGTTTCTAGAAGGCACCCCTTCTTGACTGCCAGTTCAGGCTCACAGCTGGGCGAGTGGAGCCCAGGCTGGCTTTCAGCCCTCACTTTTCCCCTCAGCCAGGCACCTTTGTGCAGTGCGTAACCTGCACAGCCATACGTGGAAGCTATCCATTCCCACCTCTCATCCCGACCTCCAGCAAGTAGGCTAGACCAGTGCACTTAGGAATCGCCTGGAGATCCTGTTAAAATGCAGATTCTGATCTGTAGCCTGGGCTGGGGCCTGAGATTTTGCATTTCTAACACACTCTCTGTTGCTGTGGCTGCTGATCTCTGGACCACACTTCGAATAGCAAAGACCTAGCAGACAAGTTGTGAAGGACTGAGCATTAGTGTCCCAGGGAAAACCAGGAAGAAAAAGAAACCCATGGAAAAAGATCTTGCTTGATAGCATCAAATCTTTTTGCATTATTTCCCGCCATCTGTCAGGCCTTTTCATGCTGGAGATAGGCAAGCAGGGTACAGCCCTTGTCCACAAGGAGAAGGTGCCCAGAACCTATGGGGTAGATGAGCATGCACCCAACACCCGGGCAGGGGGTAATCACTTCCATAAAAAGAGCCACGGAGCCCAGAAGGAATGACTAGTGCTAATTAGGGAAATCAGGGAAGACTCCTTGGGAGAGGTGACATTTGTGGAATGAACAGGATTTCGACAGGGGGAAGGTAGGAAAAGGTAAGCAAAAAAACAGAGGAATACCTCAACCAATCAGCCGATCAACATGTAAATAGATGAAAATTTTAAAAATAAAAAGAGCTGAAACGTGAAGAGGCTTGAAGATCCCAAGCATATGAACCTTAAGATTCAGGAAAAGGGAGAGTTAATGGGAGGCAGAGCTAGAAAATTCATCCAATGTCAGATTATTCTGGGCCTTGAATGCCAGACTCAGAGAAGAGAAACTTAGGAGATTCTTAAGCTTTCACTAAAAATGAAAAACTGAAGCCCCCCCAGGCAGAGTCTGGGGCCAGCTTTGCAAGCTCCGCTTCTGTGAGGTCCCCATCAGGGGTCCCAGGATCAATGAGCCCCATGCAGCTTACAGAGGCACAAGGCCCCAGAGGATCAATATAGAACAACTTTCCAGTGTCTGGGCTTGCTTTGTCAACACAAGAAGGTCGGGACAACAAGGCCCGGGGGGCACACATCAAACTCCACCTGTGGGGAGAGCAGGCTGCCGGACGGGCGCAGCTGGAGAGAAAAGGTTTTCAGCGACAGAAAAGACAACCCCTGGAAAGGACTCAGGGAGGAGATGTGGGAGATAGAGCGCAAGCCCCCAAAAAGAACCCCATCGGGGTGTGTTTACAAGGTTGAAGCCCATGAAGAGAAACCGACAGTTGGAGAGCGAGGAGCTTCAGAAAACTCTTTAAGAGGCTGCGGGAAATAAATGAGAGAGCACAAGAACTGAACCCCATCCCCAAGCTCCCTGCCCCACCCCCACCACAGCTGAGGTCATGTGGCCCACACCCGCAGCCCCCGCCAACCACAGACCCCCAAATACCAACCCTGCCCCAGCTCCGGCCTTGTGCCCCTTCTGCCAACGGCCTCAGTCTTGCCCCAGAGATGAAATCTCTGCTTCGTGTTCTAGATGGCTGGGTTTCAGTTCCAGCATAGTGACCTCCAGGTCTTCCCAGGCTGAGACCCCACCAAGCTCTCCTTCCCCCTGGGAGTCCTCGCCACGAACTCCTGGGCTCCCATTATCTGTGGTTATTCCTCTGCCTGATGAGTGACAAGAATGACCTGGGCCATCTGAACCGTCCTGTCCAGAGTCCAGATGCTAAAGGGGGCCAAGGACTTGTTCTAAAGGCAAAAAGAATCTGACTGGACTGGGAGCTAGAGCCGTAGATATGTGGTCTGCCTGGCTTTTCCCTCCTGCCCACGTCCTTGAGTGTTTCTTGTGCATTCATTCATGCCTCAAATATTTGCAAATGCTGGCTCAGAGTCAAACTATAAGCTGATGGTTCAGAGGTGTGGTCCTGAGGAAAAACTTCACAATAACGTGAACATTACTGTCTCCAGGGCTCCCGACTCCAGGCATATCCTTCTCTGCCTTCTAGGTGGCATCCCTCTGCAGGACACACTCTCTCAAGGCTGCAGCCAGGATGCTGCCATGGCTCCTGGCAGGTGGCAGTGCCAGCCCTGTGGCCCACTCCTGCCATGAGGCTGCAGGGGGAGGGACTGCAGGAGAATCGGCGGGTGGACGGTCTGATAGAGTCAGCTCTGTGCGAGAGAGAGCTGGAATGCTTTCTCTGACCCAACTCCTGCTGCTGAGTCATGAACAACCCATATTTGTTCCCCCCACGCGAGTGAGATGCCGCTGCGCTTCCCAGGCGCCCCCAGCAGCAGCAGCCCCTGCTCCCAGACCCCTTCTCCCTGAGTCGAAGGCACAAGTGTCAGGTCTCAGTCGAAGGCACAAGTGTCAACTTACAGATGTCACATTGTCTTCTTCCAGACTCCCGAGGTGGGCTTAGGATCCCCAGGCCATTCTCAGCCAGTCATTTCTAGAAGCTCAAACTGTATGCCCTGGCAGTCTCCATCCTGGCAGGACAGACTGCAGCCTCTCGCCCCAGCACACGCAGTCACTGTGGCTGCTTCACACCACAACAGCTAAAATGTTGGATATGGAAAAGAGGAAGGCTGGAATAAACCCTGAGCTGTTGGAGGTTTCGGGGTGAACCCAGAGTTTGTAATGATGGTGCTCAGGGCAGGCTACTCCGGGAGGCACCACTCTGGTACGCAGATTATTTCGAGCTGAGGACAATGGGGACTCAGAGAGCTCAGGAGGAATGTTTGAGTTTCCCCTCCAAAACTGCCTCAAGAATTTAAAACAAAAGAGTTTCAAGAAAGAGTTGTTATCATGATGGCTGTAAAGATAATGTAGGATAGAGGTTACAATAGGAAAGGCACCAAGCCTCTTTTATCAAAAACTCTGTCTCTCCCTGACCACATTATCTATAGATGACCCTGAAAAGAATTGTCTTCCTGCCCTCTGAAGTCCCAGGCCACTACCCACCCCCAACACACTCCTTGCCTTTAGCTGCAATACTTAAGCAAGCAGCTTAGACAGAGGGACGAGTTGCTCATTTCTGAGTTTCTCCCATGTATACATGTTATTAAACTTGGTATTATTTTCTCCTGCTAACCTGTCTTGTTAATTATTTGGCCAGCCATAAGAACCTTAAGGAAAAGGGCAGAGGGAGATTCTCCCTCTTCCCCCGACAGTAACATATAGATGGATATAGATATGAATACAGAAGCAGATAGAGAAGTGTGTTTACCCATACATACATACATACATGTTAGTATATGTACATAAAAATACTTACCTCCATCTCCTAGCTCTGTCCACTGAGAGGACCTAGAAGCCAAGAAACCCCCACAGCAACTAGCACACTGAGCACCCAGATCTTGGTTCCTAAATACCATTCTCCACTAAAAGAAACCAGGGTTCTTTGAAGAAATGGCTGATCCCAGGACTTGGGCAGGGAAAACACAAGCTGAGCCTGGAACACTCTGTCTTTCCCCGGACCGCCCCCTCTTCTCACCAACTCTTCTCCCTCCCTCCTGTGACACCCCTTCAGATAAAGGGCACACCTGTGCGTCTGTTAGCGCTCAATCCTGTTGCTGCTCAGAGACTTGGCAAAGCACCGTAGGCCAGCGCAGCCCCTTTGGAAATCCAGTGGACCTGGGTGAAAACCCCGGCTCTGTCTGGTACTAACTTAACCTGTCTGAGCCTTGTTTCTTCCTCTGTAAAATGGGGATACTGATCCCTTCCTCCTGGGGTGCTGGGAGGCCTCAGGTGGGTGATCCATGCTGAGCCACTAGGCTCAGTGCTCACCCAGCAAATGCTAAATGGCGGTATTCTATTCACGGCGATGTGTCCCCTTGCCCTGGGCGGTCCTGAGCTCTGCCTCATCTCCTCTTCCCATCCCCCAACACCCGGCTCTGTGCCTGGCACCCCCAGAGTAATCAGTCCGGGTGTCTTGGATTGCTTAATTGGATCACTAGCTGATATTTACTGATTGACCCTTATTGGCTGGAATGTACCGACTGGCCCCTTGTAGCTGGCACTTGATGTGTATCCACACTTATTGATTGAGCTTTTCCCATGGGCACCCACTGACTGTCACCCACCTGATAGCATCCGCCAGAGCCCCCAACCTCCTGAGTAAAAGCCGACAGGAAGAAAAGCTCTCCAACTCTCCCTCCAGCTGCCTCCGTCTCTGACACTCCCATTTCTCTGCATCCCATCCTGGCTCTGCCTCTGTCCCTCGTCAGCATCGCAGTGTCCAGCTCTCCCTGTGTGTCTCTGACCCTGTTCTGTCGCCAGGCCTCTGCCTGCTTTTGTGGGCCCCATCTCTGTGGCTTTTCTCCCTGCCACCATCTCTCCCACCCACAGAAAAGCCGCCCCCTCCCCTGCGGATGGTCCTCACTGTCCACACTCAAGGACGTGGCCCTTGATAGACAGTCACACGTTTGTTGCCACTTCTTCATTGTTCTCCTGGGGCCAGACTGTCTTTTCTTCCCCAGTCTTTAGGGATTGGATGCTGATGGTTTTCTGTATCTGCTCCATCTGGGATGCCTGCTCTCCCCTCCCGCCCCCTTCCCCCAATCCTAGAACCTCCAGCAGTGGCATCATCCAGAGATCAAAGGAGGAAGCTCAAGGTCTGGGCAGGATAGGACCTCTGTAGGCTCAAGAGAGGATTGTCGGAAACAGCTGAGGATCGCCCAACTAGCACACGGGGGAGGGAAGGATGTGGTCACGCGTGCTACACACACAGGGAGACTTGAGAGAAACACATCTCAGACTCCAAAGTCGCATGTCGGGGCCACTTATTTGAGGGCATGATGGGCCCAGCCTGTGCAGGGCACATACAGCTGCTGTGTGTGCTGGAGGACACAGTGTTTGAGGGTGAAGATGTGAATGTTGGGGGGAGAGGGCATGCTCATAACATTCAGTCCTTCATTCCCATCAAACCAATTAGTAACATGTGCCACACCTGACCAAAGCTTCCGGCACTATCACATTGTTCTGCCTTTGCTCTTTTCCTCTGTCTTAAGAACCACAGGCCCTAGACAGGCTTCTCCTTCAGCCCAGCTGCCAGAATGAAGAAGATACACAGAGCAGAGACATGACAACTGACCTGCAAATAAGAGACAAAGGGAGGGGAATATAAACAAGTGTTGTTTGTGAATCACTGCAATTTAGAGGTGGTTTGTTATGCAGCATAACCTAATGAGAGCTGACTGAAACATCTCACATAGTCCCATGGCTTTATTTAAATACCATTCATATGCTGACGGCTCTTGTATGTACATCACCAGGCAGGCCCTCTTCTCTGGGCTTCAGACCTGTATACCTAACAATGTATTCCAGTCTCCACTTGGGTAGCTAGCAGGCATATCAAATACAGCATCCATACTGTAACTAAAGGATATTTGAGAACCACTGCTCTTCTGTTTACTACCATATACAACAAGTCCTGTGCCATCGCTTAGAACACACTCTGTGACGTTATAGATGTCTGCTGTCAACTTGGTATCAACCCCACATACATCATGCCACGTGCTGTTGTATCAAAGTGGACCTATCTTTTCATTTCGTTTTCAGGTTTTTTATGGGATGTTTTTCAAATTACAAAAGTAATACATGCTTGTTGTAACAATTGAAATGTACAATAGAACGATTATAAATTACAGCTTTCCCAGTCCCCACTCCACTACCCTCCCCTGATGTAACCAGTATTAATATCCTGTTATATAACCTTCAAGTGGAAATTTATTATGAGCAATTTTAACTGTCCCTAAAATCATTAATGCAAAAATCTGCCATCTATAGTGACAATCGGTATGAGCAAGGCAAGGTAGGAAAATACATTCCTTGTTTTCCTCCACAAGTTAATGAATCCCCAGAAGCTGCCTGGGTGTCAAACGAGGAAGAGTAACCAGCTGGCTGGCGCCCATGCGGTTTAAGTGGCAATGGCAGACCTGCCTCTAAGAGGGATGCGTGACAATACGGGGGCCTATAGTTCTGAGAGAAAGCAAGCTTTGCACGTATGAGGTTGTGAGTAGAGTTCAAGTGCCTGGATCTCCAGGTTATGTTCAGAAATGGTGGAGTCTGGAGCTTAAGATCATGCATCAGGCAGATCTGGGTTTAAATCCTGCTCTGCCATTTTCCATGTGCACTTGAGCAATTCACCTCTCCAAACCTCAATTTACTCATCTACAGAAATAAGAACAACACCTGCATATCAGTTAGGGTCCAATCAAAAACACAGAAGCCACTGTATATATTCCAAGTAGCAAGGGCTCTAATGAAGGGCATTAGAAGCCTCCACAGCCATTGGGAGGGCTGGAAAAATAGCGGTTGGGAAGCCACCATTGAGGACCTCGGTTACATCACGACAGCAGGTATTTCCCAAGCTCTTACCCAGAGCCCCTGGGAAGCCCCCGCTGACCTTCTCAGGCTGCAGGAGTGAAGCAGATGAATCTTAGGAAGCTCTTCTGGAAGGTGCTTCAAACCTCATGTCTGTATATCTGCCTGCAACTACTTCCAGAAAATAATGGCCTCGCTGTCTTCTCCACTTTCCAAATCTCCTGGGGGCATCTCTCTTGGCTGACTCTAGCCAGGAACCATAGGGAGAAGGGCATTCTGGGAAATGCAGGTCTCAGCTTCTCTGCAACCCAGAAGACACCCGACAACAGGTGCGGGCGATGCCAGGTAGACACCTGACAAGCCAGCACCACCTGCCACGTAGGATTCTTATGAGATTAAATGCAATAATGCAGATAAATTCTTAGTAAAGTGCTTGGCACATGGTTAATGCTCAATAAGTGGCAGTTATTATAATTATTTTTATAATTTTGATCGTGGAGCTGATGGCTTTCCACCTAGCCCAGCACACCCACTCCATTTCATGTTCCAGAAAACCCTAGGCATTTGGGTTCCTGTCAAAGGATACATTCCTTATCGCCTCACGTCAGCCAGCTGGTTCTATCATTTCTTTTTCAGATCCGATTATAATGGCAACATTTGTAAATTGCTGATCCTTTAATTCCCCATAAGCACACATTCTGGCTAAACATACTCAAATCAATTACACTGCAAGACGTGAACTAAATTCTCTACTTCTCTGTCTCCCGGTTTTGTATTCTATGGTGATTATACGCAAAATCACCACCAAAAAAGGGCATTATGCTACGGTGTGTCTTCTCCATCATCCATCAATCAAGGCACGAGGAAATCTAGTAATAACCCCACTTAGGAGCAAGCAGTTCTAGCCTCATAATTGCTCTCACAAACAAATACATTTGCAAATAATGAAATGTTTCCAATAGGAATTAATTTTTAAAACCCAAACTGCATGCAAACTGACTTCCATGAAGCTTAAATTCAAACCATTCCACGAGTAACAAAATTATACTTGTAAAGAACTCGGATTGATGAGATCTCAAAATTCAAAATTCAATTGTAGAAAATAAAATCGGTTATAAACCGCAAGGGCCATTGGCAAGCCGTCCCCTGCTCTGAAGCAGAATCCAAACATCACACAGTCACAGGTCAGTGCTTCCTGCAGAGAAATCCATTTTACAAACAAACCTCGGGTAATAGCACCCAGATCTCTAATACTTTATCCTGATTAATGATGGGCCCACACACTGTCGCGTCCACGGTGGCCAAGAGGAAAGCTAACGTTCTTAGGAGCAGCATTACGGTTAAAATTGCAATAATCTCCAGGGAAGATGACCCAATTTAAACTTCTTCTCTCTTTAGCTTGAATTTGTTTAGCTCTTTTAAACTTGTTCTATACTGTTACCTGTGTCCTTCAAAGACATGCCCCTTGTTATTCTCCATAACTCCCCTCTTCAATCAGAAGGCTGCAGTGATTTTAAAAGCAATTTAACCCCAATTTACCATGATACTATTAAAGGGCAAGTCAGTGCCCCAAAGTAATTAATCTTCGGAAGTCAACTTCCAATCGGCTCTTTTTTTAAAAGAAATCCTAAACGCATGTGCAGAAATATCCATTCAGCCTGTCAGTCCATGTCTAGGTGCTGGAGTGAATGAGTCAGGAAAAGTCCCCAACCTCAGGGGGCTTACATGCTAGTCAGGAGAGACAGATAAATGAGTAAACAAACAAGATCACTTCAGAATGTGTAAATGCTAATGTTAGTCTCTTCACTTCACTTGTCTGGGCTGAGGTGGGACCAAGTCTGTGAAGAGCCAGAGAAAGAGAGTTCTTGGCAGAGGTTACAGCAGGTATAAAGGCCCTGTGGTAGGGAAGAGCTTGCCAGGTTCAGGGGACAGAAACACATTGCCAAACAGATATACACACACAACACACACCAAGACACACCAAAGACTTTCTAAAACGTTTTATTAAATACTCAGTAGATAAAAAAGATATTTATAAACTATGTCTACTGTCTAAAGAATAACAATAAATGATCACTTATGTATCCCACCATCCAGTTTAAGAAATAAAACATGACTATTAAGTTTGAAATCCCTGTGTGCTCCTTTTTGATCCCATTCTCTTTCCACCTACCCAGGGAGACCCTAATCTGAATTCTGTGTTCATTTCTTCCATTTTTTTTTCTTTATGACTTCACAATTGCAAATATCCCTGAACAATAGGTTGATACATTTTTAATCTTTAAAACCAGAATCATGAAGTTATGTTTCTATGGCTTCCTTTTTATAAAAGCCAAGTCAAACCTATGATAAATTTCTTTTGGGGGGAGGAGTTAAAATTTTTAGTTAAAATTTTTATTGTGTTTTAAGAAACAATACAAAGAGATCCTGTGTACCCTTTACCTGGTTTCCCCCAATGGTAGCATTTTCAAAACTATAGTAGCATATCACATCCAGGATATTGACGTGATATAATTCACCAATCTTATTCAGATTTCTCTGATCGAATTGTACTCATTTGTGTGTGTGTATAGTTAATTCTGTTCAAATAATTTTATCCCATCTGTAGGTTTGTGTGTCCATCACCACCATCAAGACATTGGACAGTTGCACAGATCCATAAGGATCCATCTGTCACCCTTTTATAACCACACCAGTCTCCCTCCCACGCCACTCCATCCCTAACTCCCAACAACCACTCATCTATTCTCCATTTCTAACATTTTGTCATTTCAAAAATGTTATATAAATGGAATCATACAGTATGTAACATTTTGGGGTTGATTTTTTTCACTCATAATAATTCCCTGAAGATTCATCCAAATTGTTGTGTGTATCAATTGCTTGTTCCTTTTATTGATGAGTGGCATTCTGTGGTATGAGTTACCACAGTTTGGTTAACCATTCATCTATTGAAGGGCATCTGAGCTGTTGCCAGTGTTTGACTATTACAAATAAAGCTGATATAAACATCTAACTCCTACAAATAAAGCTTCCTAGTTTTGGTGTGGACATAAATTTTTATTTCTCTGGGATAGATGCCCAAGAGGGCAATTGCTGAGTAACATGCATTCTTAATTTTATAAGAAATTGCCAAACTGTTTTCTAGACTAGCTGTACCATTTTACATCCCACCAGCAATTTATAAGGGATCCAGTTTCTCTACGTCCTTGCCAACATTCGTTGTTGTCACTATTTTTTATTTTAGCAATCTGGCAAATATGTAGTGATATATCATTGTGGTTTAAATTTGTATTTTTCTTATGGCTAACGATGTTGAACATCTTTTCATGTGCTTATTTGCTATCTGAACAGCCTCTTCAGTGAAATATCTGCTAGTATCCTTTGCCCATTTTTTGGTTTTTTTATTGTTGAATTTTGAGAGTTCTTTACATAATCCAGATACCAGTCCTTTGTCAGATATGTGGTTTGAAAATATTTTCTCCCACTCTGTAACTTATCTCTTGGCTTGCTTTTTTACTCAGAATTATTGGGCTCCGTTTCATCCATGCTGATGGATTTTTTCATTTTCATTACTGTATAGTATTCCATTAGATCAATTGGATCAAAATGTATTTATCCATTCTACTGTTGGTGGACATTCTTTAGTGTTTTGCTTTCATAAGCAGTGTTACTATGAGCATTCTTGATGTGTCTCCTCATACACCTATACAGGATTTTCTCTAAAGTATAGACCTAGAAGTAAAATGTCTGGGTTGTTGGATATGCACATTATTAACTTTATAGGTAATGCTAAGTTTATCCCAAAGTGATTGTATCACTTTATACACCCACCAGTATAAAAGTTCCTATTACTCCACACCTTTGTCAACACTTGATATTATCAGATTTTTTTTTTGGCAATCTGATGGGTATATAATGATATCTTGTTTTATTTGCACTTCTCTCATTGCTACTGAGACTGAGCATTCAGTCTGGATATTCAGGTTTCCTTTTTGACTAAATACCTATTTGATTTCTTTTGCCCATTTTTCTTTTGGGTTGTTTGTCATTTTCTGATTGATTTGCAGGGTTTTTTAAATATTCTCAATACTAATCTTTTGTCACTTATGTGTGTTGCAAATCTCTTCTTCCAATTTGTGGCTTGTCTTTTGACTTCTGTGAGGGTGTCTTCTGATGAAAAAAAGTTCCTAATTTAAACGTAGTTAAATTTTTCATCTTTTAATCATGGCTGCAGTTTGGGGACTGTAAGAAATTCTTCCCCACCCTGAGGTCATAAAGACATCCTATACTGCCTCTGTAGTTACAGTATCTAAGAACCTGGGCTCCCAGGCCAAACTATCTTGGTTCAAATCCTAGCAATGAAACCTCAAGCAAGTTACTTAACCTCTCTGTGTTTCAATATACTCATCTGGAAAATGGAAATGCTGTTAGTACCTACATCATAGCCTTGTTCTGTGGACTAAGTTAACAGACAAGGCAGTTAGAACACTGTCTGGCACATGGTAAGTGTTATGTGCCAGTCATCATCATCATCATCACCAAGATGTTTTACAATATTGCCTTTTATATTTAAATCTGTAATCAACCTGAAATTGACTTTTATACATGGTGTGAGATATTGGTCCAACATTTTTTCTTTGAATAAACATTTTACCCAGCACAGTTTTTTAATTGAGTCTTTCCTCACTGAACTGCAATATCAACTCTGTCACAAATCAAGTTTCCATTTGTGTGTGGGGTGCGTTCTGAGATTTCTATTCTCTTCCACTGGTCTACCCGTCTCTTCCTAACCCAAGGCCACTCTGTCTTAGTTACCACAGTGTTACAATATTTGATAAGACTAGTTCTCCACCTTATTCTTCTTTTCACAGTATTTTGGCTATTCTTGGCCATTTATTCTTCCATGAATACTTTAGAACCAGCTTGTCAAGAACCTTGGGAAAAAAATTCTATTGACTCTTGATTGGATTTGTATTGAATCTATGGATCAATTTAAGAGAACTGACATTTTTACCTTATTGTCTCCCAATCCATGAACTTAGTATACTATTATTTAATCATTTTTAAATGTCTTGCAACAATTTTCCGATTTTCTGCATAAAGTTTCTGCATATATTTTTTAGATTTGTTCCCAGGTATTTCATTTTATTGGAGGTATTGTAAGTGGTATCTATTTTTAAGTACAATTTTATGTTCATTGTTGATGTAGAAAATGCAATTACATTTTTATACTGGTTTTGTATCCAGCAACCTTGATAAACTCTTTTGTTAATTCTAATAATTCATCTGCGTACTCTTAGGGGGGTTCTATGCTTCTAATCATATCATCTCAAAATAATAACAAGTATGATTTTTCTTCCCAATCCTTATTTCTTATTTTTTTGTCTTTACTTGCCTTGTTTCACTGGCTACGACCTTTGGTCTGTTGTTGCAGAGATGTGGCAGCAGCAGGCACACATGTCTTGTTTCTCATCTTAAAGGAATGCTTTCAATGCTTCACCCTACATATGATATTTGGTGTTGGCTTTCTGTAGCTACACTTCATCAGATGAGGACATTTCAATCTATTTCTGTTTGCAAGGACTTTTTTTAAAAATCATAAATGGGTGTTGAATTTTATTAAATTTTGACATCTATTAAAATGATTATATTACTTTTCTTCTTTATTTTGTTAATATAGGGAATCACATTTTTTATGCTTTAATGTTTACCCAGTCTTACTACCTTGAGTAAACTAGGTCATGACATACTATCATTTTTCTACATTGTAGGATTTGTTTATCAATATTTGGTTTAGAATTCTGTATCAACGTTCTTGAGTGAGATTAGCCTATAAATTTTCCTTTCTCATACTGTCATTGTCAGGATTTAGCATCAGGATTATGCTAGCCTTATAAAACGGATTTGGACATGTTTCCCCTTTTTCTACATTATGGAATAGTTTGTGTAAGATTGGAAATCTCTATTTCTTGAGTGTTTGGTAGAACTCACCAGTAAACACATTTGGGAGGTTCTGGTGTTTTCTTTAGGGAATATTTTTATACTAATAATTAAATTTATTTAATAATTACAGTACTGTTCAAATTTTTATTTCTTCTTTAGTCGCTTTTTGTAGTTTATATTTCTCTACAAATTTCTTCATTTCATCTAAGTTTTCCAGAGTATTATCATAAAGTTATTCATTATACCTACTTCTTTTAAATTTCTGCAGCATCTATAAATATGTTCCCTTTTTCATTCCTTGCATTGCTTTGTCTGTCTTCTTTCTTTTCTCCTTGATCAATCTCACCAGAGATTTTTCAATTTTATTAGTTTTCTCAAAGAAACAACTTTTGGCTGAGTTGGTCCTTTCTACTGTATGTTTGATTTCCATTTCATAAATGTTTGCTCTTGTTTTTAATATTTCCTACCTTCTACTTTTTTGGATAATTTTTCTGTTATTTGTTTTTAAATTCTTAAGTTGGATATTTAGTTCAGGGGTGCTCAGCCAGAGGCAATTTTGCCCTGTAGGGGACAGTTAGCAATATCTGCAGACATTTTTTGGTTGTCACAACTGGGGAGAGAATGATATTGGCTTCTAGCGGGAGCAGCCAGGAATGCTCTAAACATCCTACAATGCACAGAACAGCCCCTACAATGAAGAATTTCCAGCCCAAACTGTCAAAACAATGATGAGGTTGAGCAACTCTGTTCTAGCTTATTAATCTTCAGCCTTTCTTCTGTTCTAATAAGAGTGCTTAACACTAAAAATTTCCTGCTGAGTACTGTTTTAGCTGCACCCCATAAATATTTTTTAAATCTAAATAGAGTGAAATCAACTTTCTTTTTGGTGTATGGTCTGTGAGCTTCAACACGTATAGATTCGTGTAACTACCACCAGAATCAGGATACAAAACAGTTTCATCACTCCAGGAAACACCCTCGCGCTGTCCCTCTGTAGCCAAAGTCTCCCCCTACACTTGGCAACCACTGACCCACTCTCTGTACATATAGTTTTTCCAGGAAGTCACATAAATAGAATCAGACAGTACATAACTTTTTGAAAATGACTTCTTTCTCGCAGCAGAATGCCTTTGAGATTCATCCACACTGTTGCATGAATCAATAGTTCGTTCACTTTTATTGCTGAGTAGTATTCTATTGTGTGGATGTACTACAGTCTTTTTATCCATTCACACATTAAAGGACTTTTGGGTTGTTTCCATTCTTTTGACAATTATGCATAGAGCTGCTATTTGTATACAGATTTTTCTGTGAACATAAGTTTTCATTTCTCTAAATACCCAGGAGTGGGATAGCTGGATCATACAGTAAGTGTATGTTTAATTTTATAAGAAACTGCCAAACTGATTTCCATGGTTGGCTGTACCGTTTTCTTTCCCACCAGCAACGTGTGAGAGCTCCAGCTGCTCCAGACACTCACCAGCATTTGGTGCTGTTGGGTTTGGTGTTTTGTTTTGGTTTTGGTTTTGTTTTAGCCATTCTAATAGATGCGTAGTCATTTTGGTTTTAATTTGCCATTGGGTAATGATGTTGAGCATCTCTTCTTGTGTTTATATTTTTTTCATATGGCTTCTGTAGTGAGATGTCTGTTCAAATCCTTATCCATTTTTTATTAAATCATTTGCTTTCTTGTTGTTGAGTTTTTTAGCAATTTTATTGTGGTCTAACTGACATACAATAAACTGTAGATATTTAAAATCTACAGTTTGGTTAGTTTTGACCTGTATAGACACTCATGAAACTATAGTCAAAATCAAGACAGTGAACATAAACATTACTCCCCAAATTTCTTTGGAATCCTTCCCTCTCTTCTCCACTCCCCCAATTCCCAGGAAACCATTGATCTGCTTTCTGTCACCACAGACAAGTTTACATTTTCTAGAAATTTATAAAAATGAAATCATATAGTATGTATTCTTTCTGTTTGGCCTCTTTCATTTAGCAAAATTATTTTTGAGATTCGTCCATGTAGTGTGTGTAGATTATTTCCTTTTATTGCTTAGTATTATTGTATTGTATGGACTTACCACAATTTACTTATCCTTTCACTAGTTGACGGACATTTGGGTTTTTCTAGTTTTGGACTATTATTTAAAAACAAAAGCTGTTGGCTGGTGTGAACATTCATGTACAAATATTTGTATGAACATATACTTTCTTTTCTCTTGGGTAAGTCCTTAGGCGTGGAATGCAAGATCACATGGTAGATGCATGTTTAACTTTTTAAGAAACTTCCAAACTGTTTTCCAAAGTGGTTTACCATTTTACATGACCACTAGAAGTGTGTGAGAGTTCCGGTTTCTTTCACATCCTCACCACACTTGGTATGGTGGATCTCTTTCACTTGAGCCATTCTAGGAGATGTGGAGTGGTATCCCATTGTGGTTTTAATCTATATTTTCCTAATGATTAATGAAAGGTTGTGCACCTTTCATGTGCTTATTTGCCATCCATATGTCTTCTTTGGTGAAGTGTCTGTTTAAATCTTTCGCCTATTTTTAACTGGGCTATTTGTTTTCTTATTATTGAGTTTAGAGAGTTCTTTATATCTTCTGGACACAAGCCCTTTATCAGATATATGCTATGCAAATATTTTCTCCCAGTGTGTGACTTACCTTTCACTTAACAGTCTTTTGAAGAGCAGTAGTTTTTCATTTTGATGAAGTCCAGTTTATCGATTTGTTCTTTTATAGAAGTGCTTTTGGTGTCTTATCTAGATATCTTTGCCTAATCCGAAGTCACAAAAATTTTCTCCTGTTTTCTTCTAGAAATTCTATAGTTTGAGATTTTACATTTATTTCAATAATCCATCTTGACTAAATTTCTTATATGGTGTGAGATATGGCTCAAAGGTTTTTTTATTTTTGGTTTTTTGATTATTGGCATGTGGATGATCAATTGTCCCAACACCAATTGTTGAAAAGAATATCCTTCCTCTACTTGATCTTCAGTGTTCCTGCTGTGAAATGGCAGTATGAACACTTGTTTCTTCCAAATCACATGGTTTGGATGAGGGTAAAATGTTGTCACGCTGCTCCCCAGATTAAAAGCCTCTAAGGGGAACATCTGGGGCAGAGTGCACAGCGGTTGGATGTGAGGGCCCTTGAGTGAGTCAGACTTGGTTCACATTCTGGCTTGAGAGTCACCTTGCATAAGTCTGAACGTTACCCCACCACTTGCTCTTACTATTATTCATATTTTCAGATCTTAGGGAAATAATTAAGTCTTTCTGTACCTCAGCTTTCTCATCTGAAAAATAAGCCTCATAGATCCTTCCTTGTAGGATTTATTGGCAGATTGAATGTCATAAGGTGCGCAAAAAGCCAAGCACAGTGTCTGGCATGTGCAAAGTATAAATAATAGCATCCACATTAATTTTTCACTGTTGTACCCTCATTGCCTGGCATAGCGCTCAATAAATATGATTTAAATAATAAATAAAACCTATCTATGAAAGCATTTGTAGCACGTCCCCCCCCATAGGTCAGGAGCGTGGTTATTGCTGTTTCTGTGGGTACGTTCACACTCTGACCTCTCCCTTGACCCTCACCCACACCCTATGCCCCACTGTCGTGGTGTTTGTCACCTGTCACCTGCTGATCTATTTATAATCTCCCTCCTCCCTATAGTATGAGCTCCTGAAGGAAAAGGACCTCCTGTGCCTTGCTCATCTCTGTATCCTGTGCTTCCAGCACCGTTCCTGACGTGCAGCAGCCCTCAAAACACAATGAAATGAAGGAAAAAAGGGTGGGAGGAAGGAGGGAATAAAAAGGACTCTAATTTTTTGCCAACTGCCTAAGCAAATGTGAAGCAATTTTCCAAGCCCAGGCCAAGTAAACATAGAAAATTTCAAAGCTCTAATCATCCCATGAGGCCTAATTTTCACTTCTACTCTTCTGTTCATCCCATTTACTGGCAGAGCAGAGCATCAGCGCCGGCCTGGCACACAGCAGAGCTCCCCGAGCGACTGACTTTGTCCATCCTGGAGCCTGACACCAAGCGGTTAAAGCGGGGAGTGCAGGCTACTTTTCAAAAGGGCTCCAAGGCAAAGAGTCTCCAAATCTCCTACCACACTGACTCAGGTGAGGCCCAAGAGCCACCGCCGACCGCCCCACCTGTTCCCACTCTCCTGAGGGGGAAGGGGTTTGGGAAGTGCTGTGATATCAAAAAATTGGAGAGAAACAAAATAATTATTTTTGATACATGTGAATATACTAAAAACCATTGAATTACACACTTTAAATGGGTGAATTCTGTGATACGTGAATTATATCTCAATAAAGCTGTTTTAAAAAACAAAAATTTAAGTAAAAGGACCAAGAAGGTCACAAGGCTCCATCATTTAATCTTTTTTTTGTTTGTTTCTTTTCTGGGTATTTTTGGTGTTTTTTTGTTTTTGTTTTTGTTTTTTGCTGGGTGGGGGGTGGTATGTTTGGGGTTTTTTAAAATAAATAAATAAACAATTTTTTAAAATAATAATTTTTAGAAAACTTTAATAACTCAGTAAGTAACCCTTAGTGTTATACAAAAACAAAAGTCTGTAGACTGGTGTGCAGCATTTGTCTCTTTTGAAAAACAAAACAAAAACCCAAGAACTTGGATTTTTAGATCAGTCGGCAGCCCATCAGGAGGCCCTGTGTGGGCCAAGGATCACACCTGGAAAGTCCTCAGTCTAAGCACCTAGAAAGATTTGAAGTGTCTCCAAGTACGTAGAAAGAGTCTGAGCATCCCTAAGCATGGAGAGAGAGTTTGAATGTCACCCAGGGAAAGATGACCGCAGATCCAGCTTCTCATCCAGAGAACTCATAAAAATCGCCCTGGGAAAGTTGCTATTGGTTGTTAATTAGTATCTCCCAGTGGTCAGGAAGGGTAAAGCGAAGGACTCTGCTTGGAGCCTTACACGTATCATCTCATTTAATTCTCATGACACAACCATGACCTGGACGCTATTATCACTTCCTCTTTACCGTTAAGGAAACTGAGACGTAGCGAGGTGTACTTGCCCAGAGTCACACAGCCAGTGGCGGCAGAGGTGGGGCTTAACTTTCCTCTGCACCAGCCTCCCAGCATATCCCTTTTAGATCCAATTTATGGTGTCGTTGAGTTTTTTGCTTCACACGCGCTTTATAGTACATGAGGGTCTGTTGTGTAATTAATGTGCATGTGCTCATTTTCTAGAACTCAGCACTTGTTTTCTTGTTTTAAAATTATTGTCGAGGGCTGCCCCGTGGCTTAGCGGTTAAGTGTGCGCGCTCCGCTGCTGGCGGCCCGGGGTTTGGATCCCAGGCACGCACCGACGCACCACTTCTCCGGCCATGCTGAGGCCGCGTCCCACATACAGCAACTAGAAGGATGTGCAACTATGACATACAACTATCTACTGGGGCTTTGGGGGGGGGGAAATAAATAAATAAAATCTTAAAAAAAAAAAATAAAATTATTGTCGAAGTTTATGGTTATTGCATCTTTACTTTATGTTCTGGTGTTGGTTATATCTCTGATTATCCAATGGTCCCACGGAGGAGATATACTTCTCTTTAAAGACAACTCACTGCAGGGGTGGCTTCCCTGGTAAGAACAACCATCAAGGCGACGGGGTGAGCCAAGCTTGACTCTTCCCGGGGAAAAGGGAGACTTGGGACATGCAGGTTTTGAATCACAGCAATGCTGCCAGGAGTGGTGCAAATAGAACGGGGTCTGTTAGGGAAGGCTTCATATGACAGGCCAAGGAGTCTGTACTTTATCCTACAGGCAGGGAGGTTTTCACAGACAGGAGTGCCCTAATCAGATCTGTGTTTTAAAAGCAGTCACCTTGGGGCCGGCCCCATGGCTTAGCAGTTAAGTGCCAGCGCTCCGTTACTGGTGGCCCGGGTTCAGATCCCCGGCACGCACCGACGCGCTGCTTCTCCGGCCATGCTGAGGCCACGTCCCACATACAGCAACTAGAAGGATGTGCACCTATGACATACAGCTACCTACTGGGGCTTTGGGGAAAAAAAAAGGAGGAGGACTGGCAATAGATGTTAGCTCAGAGCCGGTCTTCCTCAGCAAAAAAAAAAAAAAAAGGAGGGGGATTAGCATGGATGTTAGCTCAGGGCTGATCTTCCTTACAAAAAGAAAAAACAAAAAACAAAAAAAAAAACATTGTAGTTTGAAAAATAAATAAATAAATAAAAGCAGTCATCTTGTCTTGGGACAGGCGGGGAGCCACCCTGAGGAGGGCCCCCTTTGGGTGCTGTGGTTTTGCCAGGATAAAACATGTCTACAATCAGGCTTAGATGTGGCTGAGGACAGAGTCTCCGGCCTAGCACTCTCCAGGGTCTCTTCTCTGTTGCCCCAGGGCCTGCTTCTCCAGCTGATCCTGCTCTGTGTCCCATGCTGGTCCACGTTGAGATAGCCTGGGTCCAAATCCTGGCTCTGGTGCTCACCAGCTGTGTGCCTGTAGTCCAGTTTCTTTCGTGCCTCAATTTCTCCATCTGTAAAAGGGGGTAACAATAGAACCCACCTCGTATGATCGTGGTGAGGATGACAGTGAGCAGATGTACATGAAGCCCTTAGAAGGGAGTCTGGCATGAAGTAAGCATCATGTAAGCTTTGGCTCTGATCCCTATTACTCAGATTGGACAGCCTTGAATCGGGGCTGGTGCAAATTCTCAGGCTCTCTGCCAACTCTTGATCAAGGGTTGGACTTTCAGATGAAGCCTTCACGCCTGGTACTTCTGTAGCCCTATCTCCTTTTATTCTTCCCACTACTGAAAGATCTTCATGTAAATGCCAGGGCTGTGCCTCTGCTCGGAATCCTGCACTTAAATCTGTGCAGCTGTCTGGAAACTCTTGGGGATGCCTTTGTCTGACTTTTCTCTCTTTCTGCCACAGAAGGCGAAGACTTGGAAGCCTTCTAAGCTTTTAGTGGAAAGAGAACAACTTTCTTTCTAACCAAGAGGCTTCTCAAAAGCCTGCCATTCCATGCTATTTCCCTGGTAACAGTAGTCCCTCCCAAGACCTCGGCAGGTTGATAAAAAAAAAAAAAAAAAAAGAAAAGAAAAAACTTGGTCCCTTTATAGCTTCCCTGGGTGACTGCTTTTTAACTGTTTCCTGCCCACTTATGGGTGAGTCACACAGGCCTTTCCGGTGGCTCCCTTCTCTGCACTCCAGCTCCTTCCGATCAGAAGGCGGTTGCCGAGGGAACCACAGGAACCAGTCTCCGCCATCCCTCTGAATCAAGGCGTAATCTACATTGAAAGAAATTTCCATTCCAGATCTCAGCAGATTTCAACATTTTACAACCCACTTAAACTCTGGTGGCAGTCACTTCTTCCTTAAACGGGCTGGCCTTCCTCCACAGTAGTTAAAGCCTATTCTTTTCCTGAAATGTTCATGGGGCTACTGAGATTTGCTTATAGGATTAATTTGGTTAATTGATCCCTACTGAGATGTGAATGATAAAGGAGAAAGACAATAAAACTCATTTGGCAGAGTCATTGCAAGGACTGAATGAGATGATGCAGGTGAAGTGGTTGGCTCAGAGTAGGGACTCCATAAAAAGCCATTCTGAGGGTAAGTGATGTCAGTTCAACGCTCACACTGCTAACGCAGGAAGATGTAGGGCAGCAGAGGAGGTGTTTGGGGACTCAGCCTGCAGATGCCTCTTAGAATGCACCTCCCATCCCCTGACCCTTCTTCCGAGTTTCCTAGTGGGGAAAAAGAACAAGTCACCTAACCACAGATGCCTTTCTAGAACTTTCATATGGAAACGGTGTTGTATCTAATTAATTTGTAAGTGGATTCAACCAGGCTTTCAAAGAGCAAGAGCCCATTCTTGCCTTTTGGGGTCCCCCATGTTACTGCCAGCCCCAGGCTGCTTCCCCACTCCCACACCCCCATCTGCAGAGATCCAATGGCCTCCTCTACACCCCAAAACCGCGGGAGACTGGGCAGTCATGCACGGTGACTGAAGGCTTCAAGAGCAAGTATTCCAACAAGCTGGGAAGAAGCTTTATTACCTTTTATGACCTAGCCTCAGAAGTCACAGGGTGCCACTTCTACTGTACTCTACTTGTCCAAACAGTCACAAAAGCCACGCAATTTCAAGGGGGAGGGGACATAGACCTCATCTCTAAATGAGAGTGATGTAAAGGTCACTGTATTGGTTTGCTAGGGCTGCCATAACAAAATATCATTGACTGGGTGGCTCAAACAACACAAATGTATTGTCTCACAGTTCCGGAGGCGAGAAGTCCAAGATCAAGGGGTCAGCAGGGTTGGTTCTTTCTGAGGCTTGTGAGGGACAACCTGTTCCAGGCCTTTCTCCTAGCTTCTGGTGGGTTGCTGGCAATCTTTGGCATTCCTCGGCTTATAGAAGCATCACCTGGATCTCTGCCTTTGTCTTCACCTGGTGTTCTCTCTCTGTGTCCAAATTTCCTCTTTTCTAAGGACACCAGTGGTATTGGATTAGGGGCCCACCCTACTCCAGTACGACCTCATCTTAGCTAATTATATCTGCAATGACCCTATTTCCAAATAAGAAACACATTCTGAGGTAGTGGGGGTTAGGACTTCAACATATGAATTTGGGGGGACACGATTCAACCCATAACAGTCACATTATAAGAAGAACATGTGGAATGGGAGATAGTATTGTAGCCATCTTTGGAAAACACAATATGCTGCAGGCATCCACCTCAATGGCCAATTAATTTCCGCTTTATAGGAAACCTCTAATCGCGTAGAGAAGTTATTGCAAATGGGAGACATTTCCCAACAGTTTTCTCTCAATCTTAGGATTCTCTTTAATTAAACAGAGATGTCAGGACCCCTCCCATTCTAAAATCTGCACACTCTGCACAGCCAACACGTTAATTTGAGATCCATTTGAGTGGGCATGTTGATAGCCATTTTAAAATAAATGAAATCCAAATCAATCATTTTCAGAACTCCTGAGGCACCTGCTGAATACGATTTGGAGAACACAGATCCAGTCCAACAAGATGCACAGAAGCGGCCCGTGTGCAACCACAAGGTCATTAGCCAGGAGCAGATGCTGGGTCCAGTCTCATGGACAGCCTGGGCCTGTCCCAATAGAGGACTCCCCACCACCCCATCTTCTACTCTGGAAACAGTGGGCCCTACCATCAGTCTCCAAAGTCCCATCTTCTCCCATCCCTGCCCCCAAAACAAACAAAACGTGGGAGTTAAAGTGGGGTTGAAGATCCCATTCAGGCATTATATGATTCCACTTTTATGCGGTACCTAGAATAGACAGACTCATAGAGATAAAGAATAGAATAGCAGTCAACCCCCAATAGAGGGGCTGGGATGGGGGAGGGGAAAGGGGGGGTTAGTGTTTAATGGGTACAGAGTTTCTGTTTGGGATGATAAAAACGTTCCGGAAATGGATACTGGTGATGGTTGTACAATATTGTGAATGTACTCAATGCCACCGAAGTGTGCCCTTAAAGGGGATGAAATGGTAAATTCTATGTTTGTGTATCTTCCCACAACTTTTTTTAAAAAAAATAAGATTCTCTTTGGGGCAGGTGGTGAGCTATGAAATACCAAGACAAACAATCAAACTTGTCTTAGGATCCCTCAGTGTCTAAAGCACTTTTATATCCCTTAACTTATTGAATCCTTTTTTAAAACAGTAGAAATTAGGTCTAATTGTTCCCATTCTACAGATGAGAAAACAGAGGCCTAGAGAGGTGAACTGCTCAAGGTCATAGGCTGAGTAAACGGCAGGACCAGGTCTGTCTCTCAAACTCAGGCAAAGAAGTCCACATAGGTGGGCCTTTAAGGAATGGAGTGTTTTCCATTTCACAGGCTCATTGGATACCAGCACTGGAGGGACTCTTAGAGATCTGGTTTAACCCTTTCGAAAAGGAGAAATCTACAAGCCTGGTTGGCCTGCTCTTGCACCCTGACGAAAGGCTCTGGAAGCCATCTGGGCTTGCTGCTCCCTTTGTCTCCCTTCTTGAGAGAAGGGTAGTGTAAGTGGTGAAGAGCGTAGGCTCCACCCTCCTACCATGTCCCACTCCTGCGCCCTTGAGTAGGTCACTTAACTTCTCCATATCACGTCCATTAAATGGACGTAATCAACAGGACCTGCCTAAAGAGGACTGATGAATGCGGGGATTAAACAATGTAAAGTATCCAGCACAGACTAGGTTGCTATTATTATCCACCTCAGACAGACACAGCCAGCCCTGCTCTGTAATGCACCACTGCAAAATAGACCAGGGGGCAAATCAGAGCGCCAGCTCTACAGACAGACTGCCGCCTGGCTGTGTTTTTATTATTATCAACAGCTTTATGGAGGCATAATTGACATGCAATAAACTGCATGTTTAAAGCGCACCACTTGATAAGTTTAGACACATTTATACACCCTTGAAAGCATCACCACAATCAAGATGATGAACATCTCCAGCCCCCCAAACATTTCCTGGTGCCCTTTATAATCCCGTCCCCATTCCCCATACCCCCATCTCCAGGTAACCGCTGATCTGCTTCCTGTCACTACAAATTAGCTTGTATTTTCTAGAATTTTATATAAATGGAATCATACAGTATGCACTCTTTTATTCCTGGCTTCTTTCACTCAGTATAATTGTTTTGAGATACGTCCATGTGGTTGCACATGTCAATAGTTCATTCCTTTTTATTGCTTAGTGTTATTCCATTGTTTAGTGGATTTGCCACTATTTTTCTATCAATCCACCTGTTGATCAACATTTAGGTTGTTTCCAGTTTGGGGCTATTACAAATGAAGCTGCTAGGAACTTTGATGTACAAGTTTTTGTGTGGACTTATGCTTTCCTTTCTCTTGGGTAAATACTGATGGAGCTCGGGGCAAGCTACCCCAGGAGGCACCACTCTGGTATGCGGGTTATTTCGAGCTGAAGACAATAAGGACTCAGAGAACTCAGGAAGAATATTTGAGTTTCCCCTCCCAAACTGCCTAAAGAATTTAAAACAAAAGATCTGTTTCAGGAAAGAGTTATGATCATGACGGCTGTAAAGATAATGTAGGATAGAGGTTACAATAGGAAAGGCACCAAGCCTCTTTTATCAAAAACTCTGTCTCTCCCTGACCACATTATCTATAGATGACCCTGAAAAGAATTGTCTTCCTGCCCTCTGAAGTCCCAGACCACTACCCACCCCCAACACACTCCTCGCCTTTAGCTGCAGTACTTAAGCAAGCAGCTTAGACAGAGGGACGAGTTGCTCATTTCTGAGTTTCTCCCATGTATACATGTTATTAAACTTGGTATTATTTTCTCCTGCTAACCTGTCTTGTTAATTATTTGGCATAAGAACCTTAAGGAAAGGGCAAAGGGAGATTCTCCTTCTTCCCCCGACAATACCTGGGAGTGGAATGGCAGGTCCTATGATAGATGTACATTTAACTTTTTAAGAAACTGCCAAACTGTTTTCCAAAGTCTCTGCACCATTTTACATTCCGACCCGCCGTGCATGAGGGTTCCAGTTCCTTCGCGTCCTTGCCAACACTTGATAGGGTCAGTTTTTTTCCTGTTAGCCATTCTAGTGGGTGCGAGGTGGTATCTCATTGTGGCTTTAATTTGCATTTCCCTGATGACTAATAACTGTGAGCATCTTTTCGTGCACTGATTTGCTATCCGTATACCTTCTTTGGTGGCATGTCTGTTGAAATCTCATCCATGCCACTTAGCAACTGCATTACTTCAGGCAAATGACTTAATGTCTCTGTGCCTCTGATTCTGTAAAATGGGAGGATAATGGCAGTCCCCACTTCATGGGGTGGTTGTGAGAGTCTCTCCAACCCCAGTGCCCCATCTGCCTGCCCCCAGCCTTACCCCACAGAGCCTCACACCAGGCGGGAGTTCTACACCCGCTCCTTAGCTTCCTCCTTTATTGGAGGCATCTCTCCCCACTCATTCACACACTCACACAACACGTGATTCCGCTCCTCTTCCAGCTGTGGAGACAAGAGACAGGCATCAGGCGCAGAGGCATATTGGTCTGGGTACCCAGGGACTGCATTTGACAGTCTGTCTCTCGGGCCCTTTAAACCACTGCTGAAAGACACTTGATATATTAAGATGTTTTTCTCTCTGCTTAGAATTCCAACCTATCTGTCTCCAGGTGAAGGCTGTCTGTGCCAGGCAGGGGAGGGAGGAGCCACTGAGCTGTTGCAGAGGCCATTTGAACCCATGAGTCAGCACGCCCCGCCAAGCTCCACACCGGCCCTCAGAGGGAGGGAGTAGATGAGGCCAATGTCCTCCAGCCCCCTTCAGCTCCCAGGCCCTGCTTCCCCGCCCCTCCAGCCCCTCAGGTCTCAGCAGTGTTGAGCCGGAGCCACAGAAGGTGTGGATGCTCCCGCAAGGTAGAAGCCAGAGCCCTGAGACCAGACCAAGGCAGGTCCAGACAGGGCTGGGGAGCTGGCCAGGAGGACAGGACTGTCACCCAGAACCTGGGCTGAGACGATGACAAATCAACTCCCATGCGGCCTGGACCCTTGGCTGTGAAAGTACAGCAGAGCACACCATGGCACTTGGGGACAATGCCCAGGTCACCTAGTATGTTAGATCCGCCTAGCACGGTGCTTCTCAACTCTAGTCCTCAGAGCAGCTCCCTGGTCACCTGAGAACTTGTTAGAAATGCAAATTCTCAGACCCCACCTGGAGACTCTGGGGTGGGGCCCAGCAATCTGCTTTAACAAACCCTCCAGGAGACTCTGGTGCAGTCCAAGTGTAAGACCCCCTGGCCTTGCAGAGGAAAGTTCTAGGCCAAAGGATGGATCTAAGAACCCATCAGTCTTTTCTAAGGACAAAGGTAGAAGCCACCATGGTCATGAGCCAAGCACAGGTTTAAGAATCCTGGTTCACATTCCAGCCCTGCCACATCCTAGCTGTGTGACCTGGAGCCTTTCTAAGCCTCTCTTTCCTCCTAGATAAAAACTGGACAAAGTCAACCTTATGGAGTTGTTTTGAGGACTTGAAGAGGTAATATGCATGGGGGGGCAGGGCATGTATTAAGTGTGCAAAAAAATCAGCAGCTGTATGGACCTGCCACAAGCCCAAATGATGACTTTGGGCACGTTAGACAAAGTGGTCCCTTCCTCACACCACTTTACTGCTGTCTTTGGAAAATGGGCATACTAACTTTTCAAATTTGAGAAGGGCACCTACCTGTGCAAAGGGCACCCTGGAGACGTGCAAAATATAACCATAAGTGGTCCTGGTTATGTTTGTTACTATAAAGTACACACCCTTAAGGTGCACAAGTAGGGTACACAGTCCAGGCAGGGCAGGATGTAGGACCACCCCCTGAGGCCAGCTCCCCAGAAGGTAATGCATGGTCTCTTCTGGAGCATTCTTTCCTCTATTATCAACAAAAATAACCTCAGCCTCCATCCCAGCTAACTGGGGGAAGAACAGGCTTCTCCCCAGTATTTCCTACCATTTTCAGGGGTGTTCTACTCTCCTGGTCACTTCTTGCTCTCAACCCAGTTCTCAAGCCCCTCCCACCTCGCACATCCTACCCCTCCTCTTCTGTTCTCTACCTCTTCTCCTTCTCAGGAACCCAGTCCCTCTCCTTCCTGCCCCAAGGCATCACTAACCCGAGCAGGCTGCCTGAGGCTGACTTTAGTGAGGGCGAGGGAGGTTACAAAACAGCACACAACTGGAAACATTTAAAATTGAATAGTCACCATCTCAGAGCTCCTCAACCAGCCCAACACGGAATCTGTCATGAGGCATCCCTTCTGGGGCCAAAGCCTGCTGCCCTGTTCGGGGGCACTTAATTTCCCTACCATGAATTTTCTTTAATCTCCTCTTTTCCCTGAGTCTTGCAAGACCCTGAAAACTCCTCACCTCGTGAGCTGCCAGTGGACAGTTCTCTGATGCCTACCAGTTTCTTTTGTAGAGCAATTTAGTTCCTGACAGAGCTTCCTCCTTCCAGACTATGTGAGGTGGGGTGGGGAGCGAGCCTTCCCTTGAATAATCAAAAAAGCCTATTTATAGTGTTCTTAAAAGAGCAGCCTTCCTTCTGTCAGGCACCCCTCTCACCCCCACCTGGAGTGTAAAAGTGGCTGTAGGCATTTCTGTTTTTAAACAGCAATTTTTTCCCTTGCTATTACACACATGCAAAGCACAGAAACCCCTGGAAACTCCTCAAGTTTTTATTAAAAATTCCAGATGGTGCAGCAGAGATTTCAGACACTATAGCTTCTGTTAACAACAGGAAATTAATAACCAAACTGACTTGCAGTCACCGTCATCTGGATTAGTGACAGTACATGAACACAAGGAAGCAGGGTAACAAAGCCTTTGAAGCACGAGGGCTGGATCTCCCATTTACCAACTGGGAAACTTTTGGGGAAGTCACCTAACCCCTCCGTGCCTCAGTTTCCTCTTGTGAAAAATGGAGAAATAACAGTACAGTCAATTCTACTATAATGCAACATGCATTCCTAAAAAACACCACCACAATATGTGTGGCGTAATATGAAAATGTGTTCGGTCTTTGTTCCTGGTTCCTGGCACAGAGCTCCTAAAACCCTTGTAATTTCATGAGTAATGGGAGTGTCTTTTGTTTCAAGCCCTTTTCGATCTTACCTGAGTTTATGCTAATGAGGTGATTTAGGATGGGGTCCCTAGATAGCCTCAGGATGGGACTGGTCACCAAAAAAGACCAAGTGATTAGAGGGTTGGAACTTTCAGCCCCATTCCCAACTTCTGGGGAAGGGAGGGGAACTGGAGATTAAGCTCTAAAAAACTCTTGAACAAGGAGGTTTGATGAGCTTCTGGACTGGTGACCACATGGAAGTGCTGGGAGGGTGGTACACCCAGAGAGGGCGTGGAAGATCCAGGCCCCCGCCCCACCCCACACCTTGCCCTATGCATCTCCTCCATTTGGCTGTTCCCGAGTCATCCCCTTTATAATAAACCATGAACGTAAGTAAAGTGCCTCCCTGAGTTCTGTGAGCCATTCTAGCAAATTAAGCCATTCTAGCAAACCTTAAAAGGGAGTCCTGGGAACCTCCAATTTATAGTAGGTTGATCAGAAGCATTGGATGCCAGGGACTTGTCACTGGCGTCTGAAGTGGGGGCTGGCTTGTGGGACTGAGCCCTTAAGCTGTGGGTCTGACCCAACTCCAGATAGTTAATGTCAGAGTGGAATGGAATTGTTGGACACTTAGCTGGAGTACAGAGAATCGGAGAGTCTGTTTTTGGAGTTGGAAAACACTCCAGACTATGGATAAACAAAGTGTGGTCTATACATACAATGGAATATCGTTCAGCCTTAAAAAAGAAGGAAATCCTGACACACACCACAACATGGATGAACCTTGAGCACATTATGCTAAGCAAAATAAGCCAGTCACGAAAGGACAAATACTGCATAACCCCACTCCTACGAGATCCCTAGAGTAGCCAAATTCATAGAGACAGAAAGTAGAATGGTGGTTCCAAGAGCGGGAGGGAGAGAGGAACAGAGAGTTATTGTTAACTGAGAGCAGAGTTTCAGTTTTGCAAGATGAAAAGAATTCTGTGGATGGATGGTGATGATGGCTGCACAACAATATGAACGCACTTAACATCAGTGAACTGTATACTTAAAAATGGTTAAGATGGTAAATTTTATGTGACATGTATTTTATCACAATTTTTTAAAAATAAAATAAATCACCACACTTTACAAAAACCACTGGGCCCATGGGAACAATGGAGTCAGGGTACGACACTCAAAAACCTCATCACGGACACATTAAAAAAAAAAAAAGCAACCTAATAAAAACAGCAGCACAGTTTTACACATGTTAAATTGTTAAGACACACAGAAATACTACAAAAAGCATGACATTTTACCTTGAAAAAGACCTTTAGTTTGCTTGTGGAAGTCGACGTCAGAAGGGTTATAGCTTGTGGGTTACTGTGAAGGGGTGGAAGGAGGGTCACCAGAAATCAGAAGGAAAGTTCTGGCACCAGACGTGTGCAGTGAACTGAGGAAGCTGGTAGATGTTTGAGGTGTGTGCCTGTGTGCATTTTGTTTATTCCTACACGGCTTGGTTTGACTGGGTGCAGTAGCAGGCTCATCTAGTGTGTCTCCAACACGGCATCACACATAAGCAAATACGAAGTTAACATTACGCTCAAATCTATCCCTAATACGTCAGTGACGTTGCAACAAGCTCACATTTTCAAAATAAGATGATAGCAGAACTGACTGTGCCTACCTGATGGAATTATTACAAGAATTATGTGATAAAATGCCTATGAAGCTTTCAATGGTGCCTAGCACACAGTAACTGCTCAGAAATAAGGTTAGCAATTGTAGTTGTTGGGATAATGGCAGTGGTCACCGTGGTGCTGTGGTTATTGTTCATATTGTTTTTCCAAAGAGAGTCACCCAGAGGTGGACCAAAGGAAGCCAGATGCCCATTTTACAGATGGCAGAGCTAAGGCCCAAAGAATCTGAGAAATCTCTCAAGATCTGGTACAAGGTAGTTAATTAAATATATATATACATACACACTGATACGGAACTTCCCTGGGTGCCTGGTGGTTAACCACTTTGCCCAAGTCCACAGAGCTGTCAGGAAAACGCTCTCCACATTCAGGGAATTTGAGCCCTTTTCAAAAGACAAAGGAAATGGGTAAAACTTGCAGTTTTGTCTGAAAAAGCAGGACTAATTTTTCTGGTGGTTCCTATTGACTTGGAAAGAGCAGATCTGCTCATGAAATGGCATTTTACCAGCTGATCAATTTGGTGTCATTCTCATTGAATTAAATCAAATTGAAACGTAATTCCCTTACCAGAACAAATCCCCCTGCAGAGACTCGCTCTGCAGAAGTGTTTGACCTTGTGCTGGCTGCCTAGAGGGCTTTCCAGAAAAGCAGAGGCACAAGCGGGGTCTACAGAGCTCACACTCTGCCCGGCATGACCCTCTCGGCTGACTTCTGGACTTGATGGCTGCACATTCCTGGGCTGATGGAGATGCCCAGGTAGCTTCTGTTTACTCCTGCAGGGCCATGGTCAAGTACTTGAACATGGGCTTATACCTGAGAAAGTAAGCAGGTGTCACAACTGGAGAGTTCCTAGTACATAGGGAGCCTTTGTACGGATTTGGAAAAGGCTCTCCCTCCAGGTAGTGGAATTACAAAATGGTACCCCCTATGGTAGGAAGAAGGTGCTCTTTCCTGTAGTCTATGGCAGCCCCAAACCAGGATGCAAAGGTTGGTGACTGGTAAGTTCGGCCCCTCTCCCTCCTCCAGACTCAACCTACCCAACCATAGGCAGCACTGCTGTCAACTTCCCACTGGGGCCACGATAGTAGCCTCAGCTCTGAGAGATCCCTGGAACAGAGGCTCAGCTCTGGCAGAACACGGGTAGTGGCTACGCTGGCTGCAAGTGTCCCCACCAAGTCCCGGGAGACCCTAAGCACAAGCCCACTGCCCAGAGCTCCCCAGGGAACCTGAGGTTGTGCAACCTGACCCATGGCCCTCCTGCCCTTTATCCACTCTTCCATTCCCTCCTTTGGGAGCCAGAAGGCCTGGCATCAAATCTTGGCTCTACTGACCAGATGACCCTCTCAGAGCTTCGGCAAAGCAGTAATAACACCTTTCAGCAGCACATGGGAGTGAGTGTGGAACCTGGAAACAAGGATGCCCTCTGCGAGTTAGTTTAGTAAAATCCATGCAGAAGGATGGGCTGTGCCATCTGTTGGCATGAACCAAGAGACGACCCGAAAATGTGATGGAAGAGTTTGGGAAGACCCCAAACGCCAATCATGGTGGCCTGGGTATGGTCACAGGGAGACAAGACAGGGGGTGATGGTAATCGAGTAAGCAGAAACCTAATTAACTAAATCAGTTGGCAAAAGACTGTGTGAGCAGAAAGAGCTTGCCTCGCTTAGAGCAGAGACAAGGGGAGCCAGAAGCTGGCCATATTTATTCTGCGATAAATTCACAAAGTTGATGCCAGTCTCAGAGGCCTCTTAGCAGCCAACCACTCAGCCTTCTCTTAGAGACGTCCAACCTCTCAGCAACCCTTTCCAAGCCACAACAATCCTTAGTCCCAGGGTTGTTATAACGATTAAATAGCTAAGTGTCTGGCACACAGCAGGTGGCAAATGGACAAACATTCTCCTCTCACTCGTTCCCTGTGTTCCTACAATAACAACCAATGTCAAGTCTTTCGGCCACACAAGCATTTCCTCCTAGATTTTCCTGATGTCCCGCTCTTCCCTCCTCTGGTGTAACTATCCTCCCCCCATCTATGCAGCCATCATATTCCTTTCCTCCCTGCCAAATGGCGAGTCACTGTGGTTGTTGAGGAACTTCCCTCTGTTCTAAACCTAGGGAGAAGGCAAATTTAATAAGATATGCACATGCATGTCAGCTTGCAACTGCCGAGTGCTACGCAGGAAAGGTGAGAACATGTGTAGTGGGTGCTGTGGTGCGCCCCTCAGCCCCACTTCAGGACTGAAGCACTTATCCCCCCAACTGCCAGGAGTATTGGATGCTGACAGCTCTCACTGAGTCTTGCCCAGGAGTTGCCCTCAACCTTTAAGATCCACCATGACAAAGGTCACGCCCCTCCCCTGGGGGCAACCCACCTCCCGTGACCGGTCATTGCAGCCCTATAGTCTCAAGGCAGAAACTCTGAAGGACCATCCCAGCTCCGCGGCTCCTCCTGGGCCTGACCCTGGCCTTGTTAGGATGGAACCAAAGCTCAGCTCCTCCCCCCTTCACCCCCTCCGTGGGTGTTGAACCTAACGTCACTCTCCAATAAACCCCTGCACACAGTTCTCTGTCCCAGGATCTGCTTCCCAAGGAGCCCACCTAAGACAACGTATCAAAGGAGGATGGATCTAGTTAGAAGTGTGGTGGCAGTGAGTGGGGGCGTGAGGGTCACAGAAGGCTTTCCTAACTAAGGTACATCTGAGCTGAAATCTGAAGAATAGGGAGTTATCTGGAGGAAGAATGTTCTGAGCAGAGGGAACAGAATATGCAAAGACCCTGAGAGGGCCGGCCCCGTGGCTTAGCGGTTAAGTGCGCGCGCTCCTCTACTGGCGGCCCGGGTTCGGATCCCGGGTGCGCACCGACGCACCGCTTCTCCGGCCATGCTGAGGCTGCGTCCCACATACAGCAACTAGAAGGATGTGCAGCTATGACATACAACTATCTACTGGGGCTTTGGGGAAAAAAAAAGGAGGAACATTGGCAATAGATGTTAGCTCAGAGCCGGTCTTCCTCAGCAAAAAGAGGATTAGCATGGATGTTAGCTCAGGGCTGATTTTCCTAACAAAAAAAAAAAAAAAAAGACCCTGAGAAAAGAAGGAAGTTTAAGGCCAGGGTGGCAGGAATGCTGAGAATGGGAGGTATCGGGGAAGGGAGGGGGCAAGGATGGAAACACGAGTGTGGGCCGATCAAGCAGGGCCTTAGAGGCCAAGTTAGGATACAGTCTAACCAAAAAGAAAACTTTCTGATTCATGATTGCATTGGTTTGCAGTGGCTGCCATAACAAAATACCATAACATAGCACCGGCTGGGTGGTTTAAACAACAGGAATTTATTTCCCCACAGTTCTGGAGTCTGGAAGTCCAAGATCAAGGTGCGGGCAGGATTGGTTCTTCCCTAGGCCTGTCTTCTTGGCTTGCAGAGGGTCACCCTCTTGCTGTCTCCTCATATGGTCGTCCCTCTGTGCACGTGAGCCCCTGATGTCTCTCCTAGTGTCCTAATTTCCTCTTCTTACAAAGACCCCAGTCAGACTGGATTAGAGCCCAACCTAACGACCTCATTGTAACTTAATCACCTCTTTTAAGATCCTTTCTCCAAATATTGTCGCATTCTGAAACACTGGAGGTTAGGGCTTCAACGTACAAATCTGGGGAGGACAAAACTCAGCTTATAACAGTGATGTTTTCTGTATGCAAGATCCTACAAATGTATAAACCTAAATCTCCATAAATTAATAATTTAAGTAACCACTTTTGTTGAAAATAAAAAATAACATTATATTGGAACAACCCTAGGAAAAGCAAAAGATATGGTTGCCATATATATATATATCATTTCAACTTCATCCTCACCAGCACCCTCCACCGCCCCTGAACCTGCTGTCCCAATCACCACTCTTGATTCACGCATCTTCCTTCCTCTCTGCTCCCATCCCAGGCGGGCTGTCTGCCAAGTACTGCTGGAGAAAATCAAATCTGTGCTGGTCTGCTCCATTACAAATTCACGGTCTCCAGCTTCTGCTGGGCTCTCCGCTGCCCTGCAGTCCTCCTGTCCACTCCCAGTCCAGTCCATCTCCCGCTCTGCTCTTCTCAGCAGTTGTGACAACCCTGTCTGTCCTCTGCTGGCCTCACTGACCCGCCCCACCCCCTACTCTCAGAAGACCACCTGTCCCACCTCGCAGAGAAAGGAAAGGTCGCGAGACTGTTGCCCAGTTTCTTTCCTCGCCCCTCCTAATTTTTCCAAAGCTAACTGGAAGAAGCATGTGGTATGGAAGAAAGAAAACAAGATTTCCCTCCAGACAGACAGTTCCACCGTGTAAGACCTTCCTTCTCGGACAAGTTCATTTCAACTCCCTGCGGCTCACTTTCCTTGTCTGTGAGAGAGTGGTCATCACTTTAGGATGGCATCCTATCACACACAGAATAAAATCCAAACTCCTTACCATGGCCAGCAAAGGTGGCCCTATGGGAACTAGCCCTGTTTCCTCTGACCCCATCTGTTGCCCCTTTCTCCCCAGCTGAGCTGCTCCAACCACATTGCCTTTGCCTATTCCCAGAACACACCAACCTCATCCCCACCTCAGGGCCTTTGCACATGCTGTTCCCTCTGCAGGATCTTGGCATGACTCATGTGCCCACAGGCAGTTCTCAGAAAGGCCTTCCCTGATTACTCCATCTAACTCCTCCTATCTTTTCTGATCTCTTTATTTTTGTTGGTTTCACTTATCACTTACTCTCTGAAATTATATTTCTTTGTTTACTTGCTTATTGACTGTCTCTCACAAAATTGTACGCTCCAGGAGAGCAGAGTTGGTGTCTTGGTCATAGTAACCTGTGGTGGTAAAACAACACCTGGCAGGTAGGAGGTATTCGTCAAATTTTGTTCAATGAATAACAGAAAAAACCTAAGACGGCTTTCTAGGGCCAATTCTGTGCTACCAATACCACCCCCACAACTCCCCCGAGAAACAACTATGCACACCCTCACATCCCAGTTCTAACGTTGGTGGAATGAGAGCTGCCAGCCGACTTCTGACACGACCCTCCCCTTGGCCACAGTTATTGCCAGGGGATGGGCACATGACTTGGCCTGAACCAATCAGAGTCCTTCCCTGGGATCTTTCAAACTGCAGCCAGGAAAAGATCAAATTTCCCCTGAGAGACAAAATGGCGCAACTGGGAGCAGCTGGGGGCCTTTTCCTATACGGCATGAAAAAGAGACTCCTAATGCCTTATCAACACAGCCCTTCCTGTCACTGGGACACCTGAGCCAATAATCATCTCTTTGTCTAAGCCAGCTGGCATTGTGATTCTGTCACTTGCAACCAAAAGAATTCTGTTGTCGTGATAAATGAATCGATGTATGCCAAAAGCCTGGAACGGTGCCTGCACGAAAGCAGGTGCATAATTTGTTAGCTCCCTTCAGGTTACCCCTGTGATTTCATCCTTCTTTGCCTCTTCTCTTCCCATCTCAGAAGAGAGTGTCCCTCCTCCTGTCCAAGGCCACCTCTGCCTCCTCTCTACTCAGAACATTGCTCCTTCACTTCCTTGGCTGGAGAAGGCAGAGGTCGTGCTCATCCTGCAGGGGATTAGGAGATCCTACGAGGCAAAGGCTGTGCTGGCTCCTCTCTTGCCCTCTGTGCCCGGCACACAGTGTGTCCCCAAAATGCCTGTCTCAGTGGCAGTCTCAGAGCTGAATAGAATGAAGCCTCAGGCTCTTTATAAACTGAAGAGGGCTCCATAAAATGTGTAAAAAGGGAAGGGCTTTTGTCTGTATGTAAGGGACTGCAATTGTGGTTTTATCAGCCAAAGAGATAACCCGCATCATGAAAGGAGCCTTTCCAGAGTGATGGATGGCTCTGAGGCCCCAGAGGGACATGGGTATTTCTCAAGGCCGCCAGTCAAACAAGTTAACTGCATAACGTTTCTCTCTCCATAGCAACCGGCCTGGCCTCCTCTGCCAGGCCCCAGCACCTCTGCCTCTGAAAGTCTCTCAGCCCTCATGGCTGTTGCCTTCTGCAGCCTGCTGTCCGCTGGGCGCACTCACTCACAGCCCTCAACCCCCTCCACAGGGAAGAAAAGACCAGCTTGGGGAGGGGCATGTGGCGGGAATCCAGAGTCCATTAATGGGCCAGGCCATGGGCCACTGCCTCCTCTGCCTCTGAGCTCCTGCAGCATTCTGCTCGGCACATGGCCTCTGTCGTCTCCAGCAGGACTCAGGGAGGGGGTTCCCCTCAGTGAGACTGACGAAGGGGGCACGAGGGGTGCTCCTAGGTACCAGGTGCTGAGCACTTTGATCATCACAATGATCCAGAGTCAGGTGATCTCATTTCTGCTGTGCAGATGAGAAAACTGAGTGAGTCGATGAGGTGAAGGGACCCACACAAGGTCACAGTCTAGCAAGTGACAGGGTCCCCCAGACTTGTCTGATGCCCCTGACTATGTTCTTCCCTCCTCACGATCCTGCTCCCTTCCTGGATCCCCACATCATCAGTGAGCATAGGGTGACTAGAAGCAACAGTGATGGGGGCTGGGCACCCCACAGGGCACCCCACCCTCCCACTGCTCCCAGGCTCCATCTGGAGAACAGCCATCGGTGTCTGAGAAGACAGACACCCTACCCCCTTGGGCATCAACACAGGGAGCAGTAAGTATAGACAACTCATTCACAGAATCTGGCAATGAACAGAGAAAGGGAGGTTTTGCAGGATGCAGGCAAGCGACCTGGACCAGAGAGTAAGGAGTCCATGGACATGGCGAGGTTGAAGAAGAGAGAGGGATCATTCACCATGTGGGTTCCTAGGAGCAGGAGGAGGCAGGCAGGCACAGGATCTAGACCAGGGATCTGCAAACTTTTTCTGTAAAAGGCCAGAGAGTAAAGATTTTCAGCTTTGCAGGCCACGCAGTCTCTGTCACAACTACTCAATTGCCATTGTAGAGCAAAAGCAGCACAGACAATGCGTAAACGAATAAGCGTGGCCATGTTCTAATAAAACTTTATTTACAGAAACTGATGGCAGGCTGGATTTGGCGCTGGGCTATAGTTTACCAAGCTCTGATCTAGAGCACAGGGTGCAGCTGGTGCTGTGGGAGGAGCAGGGGATGATAGGCCTGGAGAGGAGAAGGGAGACCTGTCGGCGCAGTGCCGTCCACAGTGCAGGCACACAGTAGACACACCCTGAACGCTGACCTGACTATTGGACTCTGAGGCGGGAGGGAAGTAGAAAGCATTGGGTAAATGTACAGAGAGATGTTGTGATAGGGAGCTCAAGTCTGCTGGTTTTCACCCTCTAAAGAGAGAAAAGAGAATAAATCAGGAGGTGTAGAGTTGGTGGCCTCACGAAAGTGAGAAAGAATTGCACTGCAGGCAGGCAGACATCAGATCCTAGCAGCTCCAACAGCTGCGGCCAATGGGGTTCATTAACAGCCCCCCGCCCCACCCCATGGAGGAGGGAGGTCACTAGCAGGACTGGAGTGCAGAGATGAGAGGCAGCCTTGAAATCTGCTGATAACACACACCTAGGGGGCATTAGGTACAAACTCGTATAACAGGCCTGAGCTCTGGGCCAAAACCTCACAGAGAGAAGCCAGCTGGTTTGCTAGCCCAGCGCTTTCAAATCACTGGACAGGCACAAGTGATGGTTAAGTCCACCCACTGCCACCGGAGGGCGCCACACTGGGCTGCTCTACAGCTCCAGCAAGCGTTTGGGCTGAAAGTCAAGAAGCTCTGGTTTGCAAGCTGCTCGCTACCCGTGGCCTGGTGAGGCTGCCCTCTTCTCCAAGAATTCTTTGCTCCTCTGAGGTCCACAGGAGGTGGTTCTGGTTTCTCAGAAAATCCATGTACAAGAGCCCCTAATACACTGAAGAGAGGAGGAGAAAGAACAGGGGAAAAAACGATGTGACCCACGGGGACGCTTGGAGAGAAGTGGACCAAAAAGATTGAAGGACACGGTGATACAGGGATAGGATGCCTCTGTGACAGGCGGCATCTTCTCCTACTCCCTGCATATCTTTATCTGTGGAGAGTGCTGCCCCTTCTCCTCGGAATGGTTTCCATGGCCTCTGATTGAAGCATGAGGCTATGGGACAGTTGCTGTGCTTTGCTGCCACTCTGCACTTGGGAACTCCCTTAGCTGCCACCAGTTTCCAGTTGGTCTCCCAGCCGAGGCCGCCATGGATGGCCATGCAGGCTGCACGACTCCATGAGCTGCAACGTACACGATCTCCGTAACAACCATCACATCAGTTTGACACAAGAGGAACTTGAGGCACTGGGAGGTCCCAAGAGCGCTAAGCAATCGATTCCTGAGCCCTCTTCTGATCACACCAGGGTGATGAGCTCAACTGCCCCCAGAACCCCGGCCTGGAAGGTGAGTAGGGCCAGCTGGCCGGGCAGAAGTGCCCAGGCGTAGGCGTTGTGAGTGGAGACCATGGCAAATGGGAAAGATGCCTGTTTAAGGGCAGCAGTCACCAGCGGTCTACCACATCGCTGCCCTGTGCAGGAAGCTGGGAATGTGGGCCTAACCTTGCCAGATCTTCCAATTTGTCAAGAGAAGTCAGGAGTTTTAAGCGAAATCTCCTGATTTTTGGAAACTGACTCAAGTTTTTTAAAAATGCTATGGGACCAAACCAAACACAGTAGCTGGTCAAATCTAGCCCATTAGTCACTAGTCTGTCCCCACTGTACCTTATATGCTATTTCTGCTTTATTTTGTTAAATTCACATACCAGCCCTTACAAGGTAAATAATACTCATCCCCACTTAACAGACATGGACACTGAGACTCAGAGGAAGGGAAGGGACTTGCCCATGGTCACACAGCTGATAAGTACCAGAACTGGCGTCTGCTTTCTGTCAGGCCCTGAACCACCTTGCCAATGCCAGGTTGCTCCCCCAGTGGTGAAAGCCTGGGGTGAGTGGTTGCCCACATCCACGGTGTCTGTCACTCAATGCTGCATGTGGGGTGACTGCTGAAGCTTGGATGCAGCCCCCAGAGGGGCTGCTCCCTAGCTGGGTTCCCTCGGGATGGGATTTCACTCCTACTTGGGCTCGGCTGGTATTGTCAGCCATTTCCCCAGGGCCGCCACTGACTGATGGGGGAGCCAGTAACCCCGGGGAGCCCTCAGTCTGGGCCACTGAGAAAGCAGTGAGTAGATCAGGTGGCCAAGTGCCCCAGTTTAAACAGAAACAATGGGAGCCCCATTCTCCATCCGGAATCTCAGCTTCTGCTTCTGAGGATGGTTCCCCTTGACTGAGCCTGGATGTTGAGACCATCTGGTCCAACTTTGTTTTATGAACTTTATTATAAACTTGCAGGAGGATGTGAGCTGAATGCTAGTTCAATTGGGAGAATTTGTAACTTGCTGAACCCCATGAGTGCTGGTCAAACCTGGAAGGTCTCTGGTGGCCAGCCGCAGAGTTCTGGCCTCCACTTTGACCTGTACAACATTTTTATTAATCACTTAGTTGAAAACATAAAAGGCCTGTTTACCAAATTTGTAGTTGATTTAAAAAAAAAGGATGGGCAGATTGCAAAAATATTGACGGGATCCGGATGGGTCTAGACAGACTGGACTGATGGGCTGAATCTCATAAGATAAAATAAAAGAGATAAATGTCAGGTCCTAAACTTGGTTTCAAAACAATAACTGTTCAAGGACAGGCTTGTGTTGGGTGGGATGGTAATGGGACTTAGCAGAAGCAGGTTTTAATAAAACTTGGAGCTTTAGTCATACAGTCAACATGGAAATGACATGAAAAGAATAATCCAGGATGTTCATCACAGCATTGTTTATAATAGTATAACATTAGAAACTATCTAATGGTCCAGTCAATTGTCATCTGTACAATTGGCAACTATACACCCATCAAGGGGCCAGCACCAGTGGCCTAGTGGTTAAGTTCAGTGTGCTCCACTTCGGTGGCCAGGGTTCAGATCCCGGGCACTGACCCACACCACTCGTCAGCAGCCATGCTGTGGCAGTGACCCACATACAAAATAGAGGAAGATTGGCAACAGATGTTAGCTCAGGGCGAATCTTCCTCTGCAAAAAAAAAAAAACGAAAATAAAATGAATTAAAAAAATAATAATGGGATAAGAATAGATTAAATGACACGGGACGATGTTATTAAATGAAAAACAGTAGGTTGCAAAGCAATATGTGCAGTTGGAGCCAATTTTTATTTTTTAAAAAAAAAGGATTGAAACAAAAGCTGTGGAAAGATACACACCAAAATGTGAACTTGGCAGCTTCTGGGTGGTATTAGGGGGAACTTGGATATGAGGGGAGGTCTCGGTAAGTGTGTAAAGTTTTGAAGGTTTTAGAAAGCTAATGCAATCCTCAGACATAGAGAATCCTAGCGTCTGAAAAAATGGAGAAAGAAGTTCTGCTGTGTTTTGGCACAACCAAGCCTGGGGCCTTGAGTCTAGTTCTAGGTGCCTCCCTACTAACAAAGGACAGCTTAGTGATAGATGGTGAGAGCAAACATTTTGAAGGCTTACAGTGTGCCTGGAAGTGTCCTAAGTTCTGTCAATCAGTTATCTCCCTCAGTAGTTCCAGTATCTCACAGCTCCCTGTGAGACAGAGACCAGTGTTTTCTCCATTTTACAGATGAGGTTCAGAGAGGCCAAGGAACTTGCCCAAGGTCACACAGTTAGTGAACAGCAGCACCAGCATTTGCTGCAGACATTAGGCCCAGGAAAAGGAGACTGCAAAGAGACAGACAACTTCCCTGTAAATACTGCAAGTGCTTCCAAGCATGAAACTTGACCCACACTGGGAATCCCCAATGTCAGGGCTGGCCAGCAGGGGTTCTAATTGATTAAGCGTTCCTGGTCTTCTTGGAAGAAAGGGGGGAAGGGGCCACTGGGACTGAAGGTTGGAGCCATCCGGACTGAATGTCAGAAGACCAGACTCTGGAATTAAGACCCTCTCTTAGAGAAGGTGAAGAAAGTTCAACTCTCAGGTTTAGGGAAATCAAAGCACATGAGATTGGGTCGGGGGGGAAACTAGGAAAGTTAGCAGAGGGTGCTGTCAAAGATGAGTCACATCCTCCCACCACAACCCAGCCCAGTCTCCAGGAGACTCGGTTTCAGCTCCTTCTCCTCAGAACTGAACAGCCTAAAAGATCTGTAACCCCTTGGGTACCAGCCCATATTAGGTCAGCTAAAGGGTCTATCATACCCTAGGAAAAATCTCCTTTAGGTGAGGAAAGCCTATGGCAGTGGGCTCAGGGAGCAGATCAGCGGGGCAAGGCCATCTTCAGCCCTGGGAGAGGGGAAGGCAGCTCTGAACACGCCTTTCCTCCTGGGTGTGACCGAAGCAAACACACTGGAATGGAGGCTTTTAAATATCCTCTCCCATCCTGAAAACACACAGGTTAGTCTGGAGGAGAAAGAGACCTGTTCAGTGTGAACACAGAGGGCAGAGCCAGCTTTAATACGGAAGGAACAAGAGAGGCACATCTCAGCTCCCAGCCCGTGACACCCTGCAGTGGAGCAGCACTGACCTCAGAAAGCCGAGGTCTCCCTGGGGCAGGCATTCCAGCGCATGGGGGATGGGCAGTGGTGGTCTGAAGCAGTGTGAAAGGGATTTGTGCCCTAAACTTTGCAAGTCATGAGGGTCAGGACTTCGGGTTGTTCAACAGTATTTCCCAGGTCCTTAGCACATAGCTGGATTATAGTAGATGCTCAAAAAATTATCAGTTGAATTAACTAATTAATTAGTGAGATGAAGGGTTAGACCAGATTGCCACTGGAACTATGAGTCTATGAGTCTGTGGAATTTAAAATCAATGTCTGTAAAGTCCTGATTATTTTCATCATGACTCATTTCTTCCAATGTCCGTGGCCCTCGTTTAACCCAACTGCAGTCCCAGTGGGCAGATCATCCTGTACCCCTTTCAGGCTGTAACATCTCACCCTAATTGCTTCACCTTGAGGCCCCACATGGCACCCCATGCTACCATGCCACTGGCCACTTAACCAAGGCCCAGAAGTTGTGCATTTGGTTATCTCCAATATTTTACATTTACAATGTAGGTAGCTACAAACACGGGTATTCAAATATTTGTTTGTTTTCCTCTTGGTTATTTCCTTGGAGTCTACTTTGCAAAAGGAGATTGTTGAGTGTCTTTGCCCAGTTGTTGACTCGCTCCTCTGGCAGATTTGGGGCCTTAAACTTCAGTTCTTCTAGCTGCTATGCATTGAAATGATTTCCCAGTCCCACAGCAAGCAGACAACGGACCAAAAATCTTCTAACTCAGACACTTGGTTGTACTAGAACATCCCAGAGACTACTTAGGATGGGAGATCACAGCGTTGTTCTTCGACTCCTTTCTATCATCTCTGTGTCACAAGAGCCAGGATAAATGTCCCCCCCTTCACACACCCTTTCCTGAAGCTCTTCCGATACATCACCACAGTCTGGGAGATGGGTCCCAGGAGGATACCTCCTGGCACAAAATGATTCTCCTGAAATTCATTGTTTATTTCCTTTCTTCTTATAGCTTGTCAGTGGGGGGATGTGGGAAGACTGCAAAATAAGACAGACAGGCATTGGGGCTTCTGTGAGAGAGCTCACTTCAGATGGTAAGGTTTATAGGCCTCAGACACAGTGTCATGAAAAGTGAGCAGAAATCTGTCATGTCCAGGCTTCCTAAGCCAATGCAAACGGTCACATCCAACTCTGCCCGGCATAGTCACCTGGCCAAAAAATCTAAATGATTTCCTAGTACTTACAAGTCCTCCTGTAAGATGGACTACCAGCAGGGTGCAAATGCGTGCCCTTCCTTCCCCATCTTCCCCAAGTCAGCTCTTAGCACGCCCATCCTTTCTTGCTAGTTTAATGGCCGCATGATAGGACCCACGAGGTGCAGGAATGTGCTGTGTGTGCGTTTGTGTATTGATGGATAGCGTGCATTTCCAGGCAGATGGGACTGTTACGTATGGAGACGGACTCCCCCCCTCGCTGAGGCACTGAGCTCAGGGTGCTGCCTGTCCCCTGCGTTCCTCATTATGACACCTTCCTCCGGTATTTGCTTCATTACAATTTGTCGTGCAAAAGGTTTTTCTTGAAGTATATTCCGGGCTAATTTTAGAAATTTGTTTTCACCGTCCGACATTGATTCCTGGGGCAGCTTGCAAGCTGCCTGGAACAAAACATCAATGGTGACAGCAGTGGAGTGGGCCCCAGTTCTTCAGTAACCTGGAGCTCAGAGCAGCCCCAGCCCCGGCTCCTCCCTCAGGGCTGGCCCTGGGCAAAAATGGGCAGCCGGGCAGCTATTCTGTGGTGCCCTCAGCCTTTCTGCTCTGAGCCCTTTTGATCTGCCTGCTCTCCCTTTCTGCTTTACCAAAATGTACTCCCCACCAAGCACGGAGAATGTGGTGGGGAGAAGAAGGGAGTAAGACCCACGAGTGCCGACACGTATGCCGGCACTAGGCTAGGCAGTTGACATGCATTACCCCACTTTAAGTCTACCAATAATTCTCAGAGATTGGTATCCGCCCCCATTGCACAGAAGAGGAAACATGAGGCACAAAGAGATCAAAAAACAAGTCTCGCACGGCTAGTAGCCGTATAGCGAGTAGTCTCGCTGGGACGAGAACATTTCTGACTCCAAAACCCCGATTCTTGCCATTGCACACCATTACACTGGTCACCACCAGGGAGCAGAAATCTAAGAGCTAGTGTTTGGGGGAGCAGCATCCCCCAGGGACACAGAAAGTGCATCTAGCCCTGCACCCAGCCGCCCCTGCTCAGCCAAAGGCTCTGCTGAGTTCTCCATCCAGGGACTGGCCCTAATGAAGTCCCCAGGGACATCTGTGCTTCCCGAGTCCCAGTTCCACCCACGGGAGGCAGCGGAATGGGCCAAGGAAGTTCTAATTGAGAAGTCACAGATCCCCAAAGCAGAATTGCAGCCCTCTGGCCAAAGGTCACAGAAAGATGTGCAGAGCAAAAAGTGGATGCTGGAGATCTTTGAAATGAGTTAGAGCAAAGCAGAAAGAGACAGTGAATTCCAGAGTGGAGAAGGACATTACACTAGAGAAAGTCTAGATCAGCCCTGTTCAGTAGAAATGCAAGCCTCATAGCTAACGTTAAATTTCCTAGGAGCTCCATTTTAAAAAGTAAAAAGGAACAAGTGGAATTAATATTATTAATATATTTTTTGACCTAATATAGCTCAGATTTTATTTCAACATGTAATCAATATGAAAACTTACTAATGAGATTTTTACATTCTTCTTTTGTACTGAGTCTTGGAAGACCCGTGTGTATTTTACACTGACAGTACATCTCAGTTTGGACTGGCCAATTTCAGGTAGTAAAACATCTCCTAATCTGTTTTAAATATTAGACATATATGTTAGATTTCAATTAAGTAATAAGCAATGACAACCAACATTTATCACACATTTACCATGTGCTAAGTGCTTTATGGGCATCAGCTCATCAAATTCTCACAACAAATCTTTGGGGGGGGTAATATCATTCCCTGTACTTGCAGAGGAAGGTCCTGAGACTGATGAGGTCAACAGCTTGCCCAAAGTGGCAAAGAGTGATGTCAGGATTCAAACCCAACCCGGCTGTCTAACTTCTAAACCAAAGCTCTTTAAGCACCAGACTACAATTAAAAACAGAACAACCCACAATGCCAGCATACATTATGAGCCCTACTAAACTTCAGGCTACCTCATATTGACTCCGCCTTGCACCCAGACTCATGGCCTAAATCACCCACCGTCTCACCAGCACAGCACACAGCATTCCGTTGAGTTCAACAAGCACATATTGACACCACTATGTGTCAGTATTAGCTGTGGTCTTTTGTGGCCAAGATAAAGCTCTCTAAATCCTGCTGAGCCCCAACCACTGGCAAGAGGTTGGATTTTATCCTGTAAATGGTATGAAGCCAGTGAAGGGTTTAAGCAAAGGGAGTGACAAAAGAGATCAGATTTGCTTTTTGGAAAGCTCATCTGGTAGCAGCAGTGAGTGTAGATTGAAGAGTGTCGGGACTGGAGAAACCAATTAGAAAGGTTTTAGAGGATGATAGTAGAGATGAGATAGTAGACATGAGTAGATATGAGGTTCACAAATGATAAAAGTACTGGGTGTTGTGATTGAGTAAATCATTGAGTAGAGGCAACAGAGAGGAAATGGAGGATAACTGGTTTCTGGTTAAAGAAGTTGAGTTAATGGTGGGATCATCAGCTGAGACAGAAATTACAGGAGGAAGGTCTGGTTGAAGGGAATGAGTACACATTTTGAGTTTAGATTTTGATATTGGGGTTGACATTGTAACTGACTGCCCAACATCCATTCAACCCCTCTGCCATCTGTCACAGAAATGCAATCAGAGGAAGTCACTCCAGATCCAGGGTGGACCCTGACCCATATAACCCAATCATGATAAGCCCATCCCTTGCCAATGACTGATGCAGAGCATAGGTCTAAGCCAATGAGCACATAGCATTCACTTGTGACTTTATTGGTGTAGAGGCCATAAGTTGACTCATCCACACCATAGGAAAGCACCTTCCTTCAACAGTTTTGGGAGAGGAGCTATCTCCTGATGAGAACAAGGAAACAAGTAGTCCTGATTGCTACTGACAGTACTCCTCCCACTCAGGAGGCTGGGGAGAAGGCAATTCTGGGAGAAGAGTATAACGGAGAGATAGAAAAGCCTAGACCCTGGATAAACTCATTGAGCTTTATCAAGCCACCCATAAGCTCAGCCTCTCCTCTTATGTAAGCCAAAACATTTCCTTATTGTCTAAGCCACTTTGAGTCAGGTTTTCTGCTACATACAGCTGCAAGCCTTTTAACTGATGTGGATATGTTGAATTGAGGTGACCCAGCACATGGAGCCCCCCCGGCGTTGTGCAATGCAGCATCCCCAGGGGGACCTGGTAGACACTAAAGAAGTGGTGCCCATAAGGCAGGTGACTCTTCAATCTGAAGGTCAGGAAAGAGGTCAAGCTGGAGATACAGATCTGGGGTCAAGAGATGGGATGCAAACCGAGAAAGTAGATGAGACTGACCCAGGAAAACACGTAGAAGGTGGAGAGGAGAGAAGGGCAGGGTCAAGGACAGACCCCTGGGAAAAGTTAACATTGGGAGAGCTAAATTGGGAGGGATCTAAAGAAAACAAAGGAGTAGAGAGAAGGGAAAGAGAAGTTCTGGATGTGAGGAGGAGACTGAAAGAATGTGGCCATAGAGGTAGGGAGAGAAGAAAAATAAAGGAAGAAATGAGAGAGGAGAGATGGGGCAACTGTGGAAAGAATGGTGAACACTGTGGAAAGAGGCATGCATAGGGATGAAGGGAGAGTATTAATTAGGGGGCAGGCCAAGCTGTTTTAACAATGAGACTCATAAATACAGTGGCTTAAATAAAATGGAAGTTCATTTCTCTCCCATATGACAATCCAGAGCGACAGATAGTCCAGAGCAGCGGGCAATTCTTTTTCCACAAGGTCTCAAGGGCCCCGGTTCCTTCTGTCTGGTTGCCCGACCATCCCACAGGGTCTTGTCTTTGTCCAGATAACCACAGCTGGTTCCTCACTGGCACTTCCAAGTTCCAGCCCACGGAAAAGGGGAAATTGTCAATGTTCGGTGCAAAGAGCTTCCATACACGGATGTGATCTGGATGGAAGTTGCACACGTCATTTTGGCAAGAACTGAGAATGTGGCCACACCTGGCTACAAGAGAGGCTGGGAGAGAATGGACACTGGGGACACTTGGCAAGCTCTGGCACTGGGTTCCAGGAAGTTGTGGTGGGTGCTACACAGGTGCCTACTCCCTCAACTCTTCAAGTTTATCATCTAGGCTTATCTGCATTAATACCTTAACCCAGTCAAGTGGATAATCTTATGAATAAACTCTGAGGATCTAACATATAGCACGGTGACTGTAGTTGATAATACTGTATTGTATAATTGAAATTTACTAAGACAATAGATCTTAAGCGTTCTCCCACAAAAAAAAGGTAAGTATGTGAGGTGATGGCTGTGTTAATTAACTCGATTGTGGGAATCCTTTCACAATGTATACTATATCAAATCATCACGTTGTACACCTTAAATATATTACAATTTTATTTGTCATTTATACCTCAGTAAAGCTGAGAAAAAAAACTTGGAGGGGACAAGAAGAAAATTAAAAAACTTTAATACAGAGCAGAAAAATGAATCATCTTAGAAAACCCTGAAGAATTTCAGGTTCCTCAATCACAACACTTCAGCTGCCACCCGCTTCCCTACTCAGGAGATGGCCTTGCAGCCCAGTTAATGCCGCATGACCAGCTGGCTGTGTCCAGGCCCCTCCTCTCCCTGCTTCCTGGCCCATCGGCTTAGCTCTGGATTTGAATGCACACCAGAACCAGGCAGAAAGGGGAAATCATCACATTCAGGTGTTTTGCATTATGTAGGTCATGATTCCCTTTTTCATTTTTAATCTCCTGCTAAACACTGACTCTCTCCTCATGTTCCTTCCCTTGGCCCCCACTTAAAGCTATCCCTTTATTTCTCTCCTTCCCTTCACCAATGCAACCTCCAACTTGTTCCCAAACCCCCTGCATCCGGCATCCGCGCCATCACTCAACTGAAACTGTCACCGAGGTCGTTAAATGTAATGGTCTTTTCTCGGCCCTCTTCGGCTGGGTTTCATTAGATGCAATTGACCACTCCCTCCTTGAAACTCTGACTCTCTTGGCTGCTGTGATGTGCCACTCCACATGCCTGCCCTCCACCTGCCCCCTCCTTCTCCATCTCCTGGTCCTGCTCTGTGTCTTTCTGCGACTCCTAAAAAGACAAAAGCCAATGCAACTTCTATATGGGGCAGTCGTCCTGCTAGCCTGGTAGAGTGGAAAAGACATAACCTGGACTCAAATCTCAGATTTGCCACTTATTTGCTGTGTGACCTTAGCAAGTTACTTAGCATTTCTGAATCTGTTTCCTCCCTGGAAAAACAAGGATACAAATATCCCCCTTTCAGGCTTTGTATAATCAGGCTAGGTGACTGCTTAATAAACAATCCCAAAAACCTCAGCAGCTTAACAAACATGATGTTACGCTCCAAGGAAGGTAAGCAGGGGCCCGGGCTACTACACAAAATTATGCAGATAATTCGGTCCAGTGGCTCTGCCATCCCCTAAGCCTCAGAGTCCTCCACTGGATTTTGAAACAGACCTCAAGGAAAAAGAGTGAGCAAATGCATGGAAGATTGTGTGTGATATTTTTAGGGGACAGATGTGAAAGTGGCATATATCACTCCTACCCACATTCCATTAGCCAGAACTCAGTCACATGACTTGACCTGATAGCAAGGGATGCTGGGAAATGTAGTTCCAGGAGACAGAAGACAGGGGATTTGATGAACACATAGTACCCTCTCTGTCACAGGGTTACTGTGAAGACGGATATAACGGAATTAAATCCTGTGACCTTTCTGGAATATAGTAGGTGCTATATGAGAGCATCAGTAGTTACTTCATTTACTGTTTGCCAACTTTCCCAAATGTTTGAGTCTGTGCAGACAAAGGCTGAGATAAATAAGGAGACAGGGAGCTAACAGAGACAAGAAGGGAACTGTTCTGTTGGGGACAGAAACGGAAGTGCAGGCCAGGTGTGGGGTGTAGGGGTAGGAGAAGGAGCAGGAGCAGGCAGGGTGCAGGCAGTGGGCTCACAGGGAACGGGCCACCAATGGTACTGAGCTCATCCTCCGATTTCCCTGGCTCCCACCTGAGCCAGAAGGGGCTTAGAAAGATCTGAGTTTCCTTGGAAACCATTTCTCTGGCCCTCTCTGCACGTTATCAGCCAAGTTGGTTGTAATCAAACCCCCACGGGGCAGAGAATGAGCTCTCAAACTGCCGTCCTGGGGTTCCATCCAAATTGCTTGCATTTCCTATTTAAATTGGTAATTTCCCCGCAAGTGTTGCCCCTGCCCATCCTGAGATTTGTTGGGGAGGGGAAGCTCTGGACATGCACTCGGATGCAGCCCGGGGTCCTTGGGAGGGCCTCCAAGCAGTCCTGAGGCCTCTGGCAAATCCAGGCCTCAGAAACAGCCACACCAGGCCAGGACCCTGTCCTCGGGTCCCTCTGCCCCACAGAGGGAACAGCCCTGACCTTAGCTATGGAGGAGAAGGACCCACACAGGCCACAGTGGGTGACTCTAGAATGGTAGGCACCATCGTCCAGACTGAATCTAGGGGGGAACTGACTGTTGTACCTTTTGCAGGTACACACTTTCTGAAGGAAAGGGATGGGGGCTGGGCTGGGCCCCAGATAATATTTTTTTTTTAGTTGAGGTTACATTGCTTTACAACATTATATAAGTTTCAGGCGTACATCATTGTGCTTCTACTTCTGTATACATCATGTTCCCCACCAAAAGTCTAGTTTCCATCTGTCAGCGCACGCATGTGCCCCTTCACCCCTTTTGCCCTTCCCCGACCCCTTTCCCCTCTGTTAACGACCAACCTGTTCTCTATATCTACGTGGTTGTTTCTTTATCTTCCACATATGAGTGAAACCATACAGTATTTGTCCGTATCCATCTGACTGATTTCACTTAGCATAATACCCTCGAGGTCCATCCGTGTTGTCACAAATGGCAAAATTTCACCATTTTTCTGGCTGAGTAGAACTCCATTGTATAATATATACCACATCTTCTTTATCCATTCATCCATCAATGGGCACTTAGGTTGTTTCCAAATCTTAGCTACGTTGCAAGCTAAAGAGGAACATAGGGGTCCAATCAACATAAGGCTGCATATATCTTTCCAAATTAGTGTTTTTATGTTCCTTGGATAAATACCCAAAAGTGGGATAGCTGGGTCATATGATAGTTCTATTCTTAATATTTTGAGAAATCTCCATACTGTTTTCCATAGTGGCTGCACCAGTTTACATCCCCACCAGCAGTGTACAAGGGTTTCCTTTTCTCCACATCCTCTCCAACACTTGTTAGTTCTTGTCTTGTTAATTATAGCCATTCTGACCAGCATGAGGTGATATCTCATTGTGGCTTGGATTGCATTTCCCTAATAATTAGTGATGTTGAACATCTTTTCATGTGCCCGTTGGCCATCTGTATATCTTCTTTGGAAAAATGTCTATTCAGATCCTCTGCCCATTTTTTAATCAGACTGTTTGGTTTTTGCTATTGAGTTGTATGAGTTCTTTATATATTTTGGATATTAACCCCTTATCAGATATAATGAAATAGACACTAAAAATACAATAGAAAAGATCAATGAAACTAAGAGCAGATAATCTTCAAGTCCTCAGGGCCAAGGCGACAGGACTAGGGGACAGCTGGGGAAGTCCCAGAGTACTAGGCAGAGAGATTCCAGGAGGTTCTGAAGCCCTCATCTCCGCTTCCTTGGTCACAAGCCAGCCCAGGCCCCAGTGGGACTACAGGAAGGGAGACTGGACCCCTGCCCCCTTTCCTTTCAGAATGGGCAGAAGGCCCGTCTCAGACAAGGACAAATACTCACAGACACACGCTTAGAGAGCCATATACACACACGTATGTACACATGAAGACATAGATATTAGAGAGATCTGTACATGTGTATAGATAGACACATAGCTGTGTACTTGAATATCACGCATACTGAGCCCCCTCCAGGCACACCAGGCACGTTCGTGTTCAAGGGGGACATAGGGTCAGGCTGATGCGGTGCACAACCACACGTGACAGCCTTAATGAACATACATGCACGCTGACACAGTCCAGCCAGGCACTATGCCATGATCACTGACCCATGCATGTACTCAGACACACACATATGAGACTGAGGAAGAGGGAGAACAGGGTGGGGGATGGACCCTGCTTTGCAGGTGGCTAAGAAGGGGACATCTGCATCCCAAATTACCAGACAGATCCAAGGAGACGTGGCAAACTGAATCTAATCCGTAGCTGCACCTGACAGTCTAATCTGGACACGAGTGGAAAGGTAGGGTGGGGAGCATCTGGGGGGGTGGGGTGGGGCCCTCCTGGGTGAAGCAGGTTCCCAGCCTGCAGCGGGGATCAGGGACCAGGAACAGCCCCCAGGAGAGGACTTACTCCCAAAGGAGAAGCTGGATGTCAGGGCCTTATCCCAGCGGAGAAGAACCGGTAAAGCCAGGAACCAGCCACGGGCCTGGGCACCTACAGTGAGGGGAGTAACTGGGCTTGTGGGCCCTGGGTGTCCAGGGTGCCCCGGCTCTCAGATCCTATATTCAGGAAAGCACAACTGTACCAGCACCCCCTGCCATGCTGGGCTCCCCACTCAGAGCCAGGCAAGCTCAGGGACTTGGCAGCAGGGCCTGGGGCTCCATCAGTATCTAGAGCTGAGGACACTGGGGGAAGATAGACCCAACCTCTGACCCCGCCAGACCCTGGACTCTCTTATTCCCTCTGCTGCCGGGAAGACAACGGAAGACCACCCTCCATGTCCAGAACCTGGCCTCGGGGCCCTCCCTCCACCCCAGCTATAAGGGTCTGGTCACACAGGCTCCTGGTCTCTCTTCCCACCGCAAGGAAGCTGGGAGCCCAGCCACACAACTGAGAGGGGTGGGAGAAGGTGGTGGATTCTGATGCCCAGAGCAGCTGGCCCACCATCTCTCCTCCAGCCCCAGCACTGAGAAGAATCCCACAGAGCTTCACAGCCCGCCTGCTCCTTTCTAAACAGACAAGTGTGAGAGAAGCAATGAGAACTCCAGCAGGGAGGGCACAACCAGCTGTCTGCAGCTGTGGCTCTCCACATCTTCTAGCAGAGTCTGCTGTGGGGAGGAAAGGCAGGCCAAGTGAAATTTCAGAACACTCAGAATTTCCCTAGCACCCAGACTCTCTCTCTCTCACTCTCTCTCTCTCTGCCTGGAATATCTTTCCACCTCCTTGTTTCCCAGAAAACTCTTATTTAACCTTCAAAACCCTCTTCAGGTATCCCCTCTTCTATGAAATCTTTCCCTAGCACACCCCCTGTCTGATGAATTATCCGTTCCTTCCCCTGGACCACATGCCTCATAGAATGTGTTATGGTTATCTATTCATGTCAAGATATCTGTCTTCTCTACCTGACTGTGAGTTCCTTGAGTGTAGGAACTGTGTGGCACTCGTCTCTGTACCCCAGCACCACCTCAGCGGCTGACAGAACATACCCAGGAGAAGCAGTGTAATATAGCATTTAAGACGGTGGGCTCTGGAATAAGCCAGACCTGAATTTGAATCTCAACTCTGCCTCTTCTAGCTATGGGACTTAGACAAGTGGTTTCAACTCTCTAAGCCTCAGTTGGTCTGAATATGAAATGGAAAGAATAATAATAATCACTATCTCATGGATTGTCACAAGTAATTAATGATATAATGAAAATTGAAAGGTTAACCCAGAACCAGGGACATTAATTACCTCTGTTATTATCCCATGAGCATCTACACTGTTGATTCTTTGCTGAAAAGTCATGATGACTCTCATACAGTCCTTTCCCCTAGAAATCTCACCAGCAAATGAATACAATGAAGTATTGGTGAGCGATAAGTCCCATGACAGAGCAGGGGTGCTCTGGGAGCCCAGAGAAGGAACCACTCACTTTAGTGGCCATGTGACTAGTGGTTATGTTCATCGGCTTTGGTGTCAGAAAGTCCCAAGTTCAAACCCTAACTCAGACAGTTTCTAGCTGTGTGAACTTGGGGAAATTATTTAAACACTCAGAAACTCTGAAATGTAATGGAAACTCAATTATACAAATAATATAAAATAGAATTTGTCAGGGGGTGAGCGAGGAAGACTTCCCAGAGAAGGTGACATCAGGCCTTGACAAATGAATAGGAGCTTTCCAGGTGGAAAGGGGAAGCAAGAGCATTTCCAGCAGAAGTAGCAGGGGGTTAAAAGGCTCGTGAAAGCAGAGGATAGCGAGAAATTTGGTGACTCCAGATGATAGCCTATGAAGGGGAAGTGACAGAAGAGGACCTAGAAAGAAAGGACCAGATTGGGACAGACCTGGAATGTCATGCTAAGTGGTTCCTGCACACACCTCCAATAACAAGAGTCTCTTTTCTAGAATGTGCCTGGCACGTACGTAGGGGCTCAATAAATATTTGTAGGAAACCTTTCTCTCTGCTGGAATTCCAATTCTGCCGTGAATTAGCTGCAAGGCCTTGGGCAAGTCACATAACCTCTCTGAGCCTTATTTCTTCATCCAAAATCAGAAAGGGGCTGGACAGAGTCATCATGCACTCTCAGGAGGTCGTCTAGAGGGATAAATGAAAACAGACCATCAGGGCTGCCACATCAGGCTCTCAAGTTCTTGGTTGCGATCACTCTCTCTGGAAATAGCTCTTTTGAAAACAAATGACTTTGTCCATCCCAAACATCTTCATGCCAAACTCTGTTCTAGAAGCTTCATGTACCTTGTCTCGTTTGGTCTTCCGAGCATCCCCATTAGGGAGACTTTATTATCCCGTTTTACAGACAACAAGCTCAAAGTGGTGAAGTGATGTGCCCAAGTGTGTGCCCAAGTCACAGAGCCAGTCAGACTCCGAGTCAGAGCCAGCACCCAAAGTCCAGTTTTTTTCACTCTAAAAACTTGCCACCATACTGAAGACATTTTTAAAACAATAAAAGCCTTTTTTTTTTGAATGAAATACGACATTGAGGGGAACCCCAATTTATAAAATAATTAAAACCAGAGCTTCTCCTGTTGAAGCAAGGCAGGGGGAGCAGCACTCCTGCTCTTTTCTCCTTGCCCCCACTCACCCCCCACCCCCAGCCACCCACCTCCCTCCAACTCCTGGGGCTCCTATAAGCCCAAACCACTGCGCTCACTCCCTCCCATCCAAGCCTCACTGCCAAGAAACTTGCACGAAAGTTAGACCCACCGATGGGCCTCACATCAGAAGAAGGACACCTGTGTTCTGCAGCTCACAGGATAAAAATTTATTCCTTCTGATCCCCATCCAGTCTCCTGATACGCCCTGCCTGCCACGTCTTAATATTCCTCCTGCTAAGGTGCACGACGGTCCCTCAGACCTCTGGTTCCATCCTGCTAGTCTTTGAACTTGAGACATTCCAAGCACCGCGTTGTTGACTTAATAATTCGGGGAGACTTGAAAGGTGGTCCAGGCAAGCGGTCAGCCTGCTCTCTTCTGCGGCAAATCTGGATGGGCTGGATGCTCTCCCTACAGGCTCCTCTCCAGGGATGGCTGCTTCAATCAAAGAGTTAGGGATCATGGCAAATTTATTTGCAGCCACAACAGAATCCTGTTAGCAGGCTGTCCTGGGGATGGGAGGCGGGGGCAGCTCACCTGTGTCTCTATCAGAAGCTGTGTCCTTGGACATTTAATAATCAGTTCTGCTTGGCTTAGCACTATCAGAGCCCTGAACTGGGTTCTATCTCAAGGCCCCATGGCCTCAAAAGCGAGTCAGAGACAGGCCGACTCCTCTGCCCTCTGGCGAAGACAAACCACTGCAGTTCCAGCGTCAGTGAGTCTCTGTGACCCCCATGGCGCTGTTGTGACCCTGCCTCCCCTCCTGAAAAGAAGGCGGTGCCACGGGAGGGCTGGATTTTCGTCCTCTCAACAACTCTCCCCTTCCTCACCCCTATCTCAGAGGGAGGAAGTTCCCTCCTCCCATCCAAGGCCAACCCTGCTGTCGAATCTCCAGCCCTCACACCTCCTCAAGGATCTGCACCCAAAACCTCTCCCTCGCCTCCAGCAACAAACAGGCTGGAGCTCCCCCCATGCTAAAGGTGGCCTTCCCCAGGGGGCTGCAGCCTGTATCAGGCAGATCTGGATTCAAGGTCAGGCTCCTTCACTTGCCAGCTGCGTGACCTTGAGCCAGTCATTTCATATCTGCATCTCAGTTTCCATGTCTGTAAAGCAGAAATTATAGTCCCTGTCTCAGAGAAAGGGTGGCTGTGAAATGCAATGAAGATGCCTGGAAAGGGCTTAGCACATGCCTGCCCTCCCACGACTCAAGGATATTTAGTCATTATTACAAATATTACCTCGCTATCCCATCAAGCTAATGGCCTCTTTTCTTCCTTTCACAGCAGACTTCTATTTCCTGAGCACTCGACCCCCCTTCGCCTATTTCAAACAGTACCCTGTCCTCACGCCTCTCACCCAGGACACCAGTGACCCCTGGTGACCTGATTCAATGACTTCTTCCCAGCTGCCACCTGAGGCATTTGTTGCTGATGCCCACTTGCTTTTCTCCTCAAATTCTCTCCTCCTTTGGCTTCCTGTCTCACTCTCCTGGTTCCCCTTCACCTTTTGTGGAACATCCCCTCCATCCTTTCTGACTCTCCCACATCAGTGGCTGCACATTAGAATCATCTGGGGAGCCTAAAATAATGACGCCCAGCCCCACCCTCCAGCAAGTCTCCTTCGGTTGGTCTTAGGGAGGCCCAAGCATTCTAAGGCACAGCCAAGTTTGAGAACCACAGCCCTGGATAAAGAATACGTCTTTAGCCTTTGTATTTGTTAAGATTTTTTTAGCTTATAGAAAAAGAAATGAACTAACAATGGTTTAGATAAGACAGAGTTCATCTCTCTTGTAGGTACAGACACCAGTGGTCTGGATGAGTTTGGTGGCCTCACAGCCATCAGGGACTCAGGCTCCCACTGCCTCATGTCGCAAAATGGCTGCTTGAGTGTCACATCCTCGTTCCAGCCAGCAGGAAGGAGAATGGAGCAAAGAGTGGTAAAGGCATGCAGAGACCACTTCCTCTCCCTCCTCACCAACCACAACTTAGCACATGGCCACACCCAGCCTCACGGGAGGTTGGGAAGTGTGGTCTGTATACCAGGTGGCTGTGTCCAGCTAAAACTCGGGGATTCTGATTACTGAGGAGGAAGAAGAGAGCAGTCTCTGCCGTGCCTTCCCTTCTCTCTCTGCACCCTATCGTGTGGCAACTCTAGGACCCCAACCGCTGCACCTGAGCATTTCCCCAGCCCCACCACAGGCCCTTCAAATGCAGTATGTCCAAACCTGAACTCATTTTACCAAGACCGATGAGGAGCAGGGGCTCTGAGATTACAGACCTGGCTCTAACTCTTGAGTGATCATGGATATGTGCCTCAGCCTGTGAGCTTTCGTTTTCTTATCTGTGAAATAAGGTAAGAAACATACTCGACAGGTTGTTGGGAAGATCAAAGGTTGGCTTACATAGAAACACCTGCTGTAGTGCCTTGTATACAGTAAGAGCTCAATACATATTGGCTTCCTCTTCTTCCTTTTTTCTTTCCTAGTCTAGAACGACCATTTCCTTTCTCTATTCTGTGCTGTCCCCCTCCCAAATCGATATATATTTGGCCATCAGGCCCTGAGGACAAGACCCCCAGATGTGGCCCTGACTTATATCTCCTTGTCAGGACCACATGTCAGATGGTAGAGGGGGAAAGCAAGAAAGGAAGGAGGAGAAATTATCTCTGCAGAAAAGGAACTGACTCTCCTAACCAAACACTTCCCAGGAGAAAGGACAAGAACTAACCCAACCCTGACGGCTCAGGAATCCTTCCCCCGTCTGCTCTGCATGCCCCCTTTACCTTAGGGGGAATCTCTTTCTTCTCTTTCACTCTTTTTATGATGACTCATGGCTCTAGGGTTGGAGAACAGATGTAGTGATTGTCAAAGTCAAAAATCTGGTCAACTTCACAATTCTCTAGTTATGGACTGTCCCAATTCCCCAAGCATAGACTGATCCTGGACTCTGGCCACAGATCATCCCAGACCCAGTCACAGACTGCTGTAGGTGTGGGACCCAGCAGCATTGTCATCGCCTGGAAACTGTCAGAAAGGCAGAATCCAAGGCCCCACTTGAGACATGCTAAATCAGAATCTGCATTAATACCTTTAGAAAGCAACTCAAGTGTTTCTTCTGTGTAGGGAGAACCAAAGCACCATCTGAACCTCCAGATTTTGTCTCATCTTCTGTCAGGAGAGAAATAGTTTGATACTAATGGAGGGAGTTTTTCCCCTCCATCTCCCCTTTCTTTCCTCTCGCCTTCCCCAGGAACCCAGCATCCACAAGGTGACCCTTGGTGTCCTCAGCAGGACTCTAAGCTCCTGTTCTCCCAGTCATAACTTACTCCATCCACTGAGCCAGTTCCCTCCAATAGACCTGCCTGGCAAGGGGCACAGCTGATGGGGAAGCCTTTAAGGCTGTATCCTCATTTGAATGACCTATTGTAAGTTTATTGATGATTGGAAAGAAAGCATGTAAAACACCTAGAAGAATACCTGAAACACGGAAGACAACCAATAAGTGGTAAATATTATTATTACCAATGTGTGACCTTGACCATCCCTGAGCAGACCAGAGGCTCAGTTTCATCACCAGCACCTGACACACAGCACCAACATTGAATGGATCTTACAGTATGAGTTCAATCTGATTCTCAGCTCAGTAGAAGGAGAGATTATCAAATCCAGGATGGGCAAATGAAGACAGGGGAGTACAGACAGGGATATGAGCCCCGATATAAGGTCAGGTAAACCCAAGACGAGTTTGAGAAGCAAGGAGGAGACTAGCTTGGCAGGAACAAGAGACATGCAGAGGAGAAATGGATGATACAGACAGAAGGATGGTGGAGGCCAGTGGTGGATCTTGAAGGCCACACTAAGAAGTGTGGGTTTATGCTGAAGGCAATAGGGAACCACTGGAGGTTTTAGATCAGGAAGAGCAGACAGAGACTAATCTAGGGCAGTCTGTAGTGGTAAAGAGAGGGGAGTGGATTCAAGAGATACCATTGAGATAGAATGTAGAGGGCTTGTTGACGTGAGATGTGAGAAGAAGGAAGACGGAGGATCAGTTTAACAACAATGATGGTGATATCAGTGACAGACAAGGCAGCCCAGAGATGGAGCTGTTTCCAAGCGGAAAGAGATGCGTTTTGTTTTAGAACTCCTTCATCCAGTTGGTATATCTTGAGTATCCATGCTAAGCACGCACGGGGCTCTGAGTATATCAGACAGTTCCCGCCTTCATGGGAGGTACAGCCTGGTGTTAGGATGACGCCGAGGTGCCTATGGGACATCCAGCTAGAGATGCTCAGGAGGCAATTCAGAGAGGGGTCAGGGCTGGAGAAGGTTTTGGAGTCATTCTCCCAATTACTCTGGACATACATTTCGGAAAGTGTCAAGAGCTGGAGATGTCCTCAGGAGCCTTCTTCAAGGCCCAGGCTTCAACCATGCATTTCTCTTGATGCCCAGCCAAAGCCACTGCCCCATCCAGCTTCCCTCTGCAGGGCGCTGCTCCAAGGTGAGCGTGGCAGAGGCAGCTCCCTTGCAGATGGATACCTGGCCCAATGAACAGGGGCTCTGGCCTCTTGATTACCTGCTGGTGGGGAGTCGCATGATTGCAATCATCTAATTAGGAATTTATGCTCTCAACAGAGCTGAGCAGAGACACAGGTCAAAGGATCTGGACCAGGCAGAGTAGTCTTAGCTATATAGTGATGTAGGTGAGGTTTTCCTTCAGCACCGCCCCACCTCACCCACACACTTCCATCCTTCCATCATACATTCTGTTCCCTGTACTTCTCTAGAACTCCCAGTGTGCTAACTTGTCTCTACTTCCTCCACCCTGCTAAACTCAGACTCTTATCTCCCTCTCTTCACCAACCCCCAGCCCCTGCTTTCCAGCCCACCAGACTCAGCACATGCACTTCTGGCCCCTGTAAGCCCAATTAAGGCAACAAATCCACAGTTAATTGAGTACTGAGTACTGAGTGTAGGGATATATCATTCGGAGGTAAATTGCATGAATAACACTATGGAATTATATTTTTGTGTGTTCTAACTGTGTGGGTACAACTTATAATTCACTGTGGCTTTTCTGTGGTCAATGGGTAATGGATATTCATATCTCTTTTATAGAATTCACAGGCTAATATAATTAGTATAAATGATATAGGGCCGGCCCCGTGGCTTAGCGGTTAAGTGCGCACGCTCCACTGCTGGCGGCCCAGGTTCGGATCCTGGGCGCGCACTGACGCACCGCTTCTCCGGCCATGCTGAGGCCACGTCCCACATACAGCAACTAGAAGGATGTGCAGCTATGACATACAACTATCTACTGGGGCTTTGGGGGGAAGTAAATAAATAAAAAAAATTTAAAAATAAATAAATAAATAAATGATATAGAAGTTTACGGCTGTATCTCTCTTTTTCTGGCATAGGATGGTTAGAACTATAATCTCCTGGCATTCATTCTTAGGCAGAGAGCAATCCCTAGGTAGCATAGCACTCTAGTGCAGACAGACCATCCTCTCTGTTGCCAGCTGCTCTAGGATTCAGTTTCCAGGAATACACCATGGAAGGGACTCCTTTTCCTTCAAAACTTCCTCCTCCAGCCTGGATCAAAAGCCTTAAACATATGCATTTTCCTTGACTCTACTTCCAGAAACCTATTCTAAGGGAAATGTATGTGCAAGGATGTTTGTGGAGCACTATTTAAAATAGCTACACATAAAAATGGAAAGAATCTAGAGGTGATATATACACAGTGAGATGCTATGTGAGTTATTTACCTAATGTCTCTCAGCCCAAATCCACCCTTCCATATTCTGTTCCGTTGCTGGGGCCAGGACTCTGCACACGCCACTTCCCAGAGTCCAGGACCAGCTGGCTTCCTGTTAGATTTCGGCAATGGGAGGCACCCGGGGAAGGTTGGAAGGCAGGGCAGGGGGAGAAGGACTGAGTTCCTGTCTCTTCCTTTCTGCCTGCACCACTCCAGCAGCACAGCAATTGGCTCCAACTCCACTTTCTCTCTGCACTCCCACACCGAGCCTCCTCAGACTCCTCCGAGATACCAACAGCAGCTGGTGGCATTCCTTCTTCCAAGATCTGAGCACCACAGAACTCCTGCTCTGAGCTCCTAGGTTCTGGTTTCGCCTCATCTTTTCTCTGGTTCCTCTAGCCCTTGGGGTGGTACCTGCTTCCTGCAGTTATTATCTCTGAGTTACCTCTGTCTTCCTTTCTTGCTCTATCAGCTCCCCAACAACAATGTAGCCTGTTGACTGTATTAAATTCCCTTTGTTCAAAATACCTTGTGTGGTGTCTGATTTCCTAACTGGGTCCTGGCTAACGTAGACGCCATTTCACACTCATCAGATAGGGAAAAAATAATAAATGTAACAAAACCAAGGGTTAGTGAAGATGTAAAGCAACAGGAAATTTTATATACTGTTGATAGGATTATAAATTTATATAACCATTAGAGAGCAATTTGGCAGACAGTGTTAATAAAGTTAAAGACACATATACCCTTCAAGCCTGCAATTTCTGGTTCTGGGTATGAATAACAAAGAAACTCTTACAGATCACACAAGAAAATAGCATCATTATTTTTGTAATCAGTGGGAAATGGATAAGTCAACTGTGGTATACTCATATAATGGAATATTAGACAGCAGTTAAAAATGGTTAAATGAAAGCTACATAGAGCATCATGGATTAAACTTAGAAGCATCATTTTGAATGAAGAAAGTAATCTGAAAAAGGATGTGTATATAGTAGGATTCATTACATATATAAAGTTTTAAAGCCTGCAAAGCAATACTATACATTGTTAGTGGGTACATTTGGATATAGCAATGGGAACATATTCATGCATGGAAATGAGAAGCACTAACTCTAGAATAATGGTTACTTGGGGGCAGAAAAGGAAATAGAATTAGGAAAGGAAACACAGAGGCCTTTGGTTTTATTTCTTAAGCCATGGCAGTGGGTACCACTAAAATGAGAGTCTAGAAGGCAAGAGCTTAAAGAGGAGGATAGAGTCTGTGTTTAGGAAGAGGGAGGAAGTAGGGTCCAGTTAGCATATCATCCATCAACATACATTAAAATGACTACGTAAAAATAAGATTCACTGGGCCAGCCCTGATGGTCTAGTGGTTAAAGTTCGGCCCTCTCACTGCTTCCACGGTCTGGGTTCGTTTTCCAGTCGCAGAACCACACCACCTGTCTGTCCGTTGCCATGCTGTGGTGGCGGCTCACACAGAAGAACTAAAAGGACTTACAACTAGGATATACAACCATGCACTGGGGGGCTTTGGGGAGGAAAAAAAAATAGGGGAAGATTGGCAACAGATGTTAGGTCAGGGAGAATCCTTCCCTGCAAAAAAAAAAAAAAAAAAATATATATATATATATATATATATATATATGATTTATTGACATGAAGAGCTGTTAAGAACATATTAAGTAAAAATTAAGAGTAGAAAACAGTATGTATTTCATTACCCCCTTTTTATAAGATACAATATATATGCGTGTATGGTGGGAAATGGCTGGAAAAGAATACACCAAAATAGCAATAGTGCCCACCACTGGGTAGGAGGATTATAGATGGCGGTTTTTTTTTTCTGCTGATGAAGATTCGCCCTGAGCTAACATCTGTGCCAGACTTCCTCTATTTTGTATGTGGGTCGCCACCACAGCATGGCTGATGAGGGGTGTAGGTCCTCGCCCGGAACCGAATGCGGGCCACGGAAGCGGAGTATGCTGAACTTAACCACTAGGCCACGGGTCGGCCCCTAGATGACTTTTATTTACTTCTTTATGTTTATCTGTATTTTCTATTGTTTCTAAAACAAATACAAACTTCTTATATAATAAATTCTTAAAAGATTGTTTTTAACTTACTCCTACAGAAAACTCTCCTTTATCCAGTGCTATGATCTCAACATCTCACTGTGGAGTTTCCTAAAGCATGAAATCTAAGATGCTTTTAGGTGGTTTAATGCAGATTAAGCATTTCTTATTTTCACAAGTATATGCTGATTTTAACATATATTACAAAAATAAAATAGTTTGGACAAATGGTGCTGAAACAACTGGACAACCACATACGAAAATAATAAATCTAGACACAGACCTTATACCTTTCTCAAAAATTAAGTTAAAATGGATCACAGACCTAAATGTGAAATACAAAACTATAAAACTAGAACATAACATAACATAGGAGAAAACTAAGTTAGCACAGCAAACCCATGATTCAACAGATACTCAAATTTTTTTAAACAGGATTCCTGCCGTGCAGGGGGAAAGGATTGTCTTTTCAATAAATAGTGCTGGGTCTGCAGGATATCCGTATGGAGAAAATGTAATTTAGATCCCTACTTCACCATACACAAAAATCAGTTCCAGGTACCCTGAATGTTGAAGATAAAACAACAAAGTTTCTAGATGCTAAACATAGGAGAATCTTTTTGTGACTTTGGGGGGCAAAGAATTCTTAAACAGAACAAAAATTTACTAATCATATAGGAAAAGACTGAAAAACCAGACTACTTTAAAATTAAGAACTTCTGTTTATCAAAGGACACCATTGAGAGAATCAAAAAAAAAAAAAAACAAACAAAGTAGAAGATGGTTGCAATATTTATAGTCAATAATACACTCACTTCCAGAATATCTAAAGAAGCCTACCGACCAATTGTAAAAAGACGACCACACAATTGAAAAATGAGCCAAAGGCTTAAACAGGCACTTCACAAAAGCAGATGGCCAATTATCTCACAACCATACAATATATGAGAGGTGCTTGTGGAGAACTGGTAACGTTCTCGTCCTTAGTCTGAGAGCTAGTTAGATGGGTACATTTACTCTTAGAGTTTCCAAGTTTTCAATTCATGGAGCTGTACACTTATGATTCGTGTACTTTTCTGTATCTACATTAGACATCAATAAAAAGATTACTTAAAAAAAGAAATTTGGGTAAATAAATAACATTTTGGTCTTTTTGTTGATCTAAAGACAGTTTAGAATTAACAATAATGCATTACATAACTTTCAAAAAGCAACAATAGAAAGATAAACCAAAAATAAATTAAAATGATTACTTTGAGGGGAAGGGTAAGAATAGAAGGGAGGGAATAGAAATAAAAATTAGACTTCTTCGCATCTGTCTTTTTTTTTGACGATCTTGAATCACAATCATGTAAATAATGAATATAATTTTTAAATAAATTAGTTTTTAAGAAATATTAATCAATTTTAAATCAAGTTGGTAATCAAGGTAGTACATAGATGTACCACTGTCATGCTGTATGAGTACTGTGTGAATACAAGATTTCATGCTGCATGAATACAAGAAGTCATGCTGTATGAATACAAGATTTCCATATGATTGGGCGTGCTGCCACTGCCCATGTCACAGTCAGGGCAGACATTGCTAATCTATCATAGATCTCTCCACTGATCCTAGATTGCACTTGAGAATCCAACTCAACACAGCACTCTAGGCAGCATTAGCACAGGAGTTAAAACATACTTGTCATCCCTATCCTGTGATAGCAGGTCTCGAGGAAGCAGGTCAAAGCAGTCACAAACCCACCCAGGTCTCCTAACCCCTCATTTGACTAAGGGGAGAATTGAGGCTGAGAGAAGGAGTGGCTTCCCCAAGGACGTACCACAAGTTTAAATTTTCCCTCTGCTACACCATCACCCGGCCCTGGCGTTCCAGCCTGAAGATGAAGGCCCCTGCTCTTCCATCACTCTGCACACCTGGACGGAGGAGGCAGACAGAAGCAGTCAGCTGTGACAAGCTCTTCAAGAACTCTCCGGTAGGAACACCATCGCTCCCCCTTGCGTTGAGCCTGCTCCTGAATCCAGAGTTCTTCCCTTCTCTTAGTAACCAGGCCACTTTCTTCCCTAATCACCATCAGAGATGTCTTGCTGAATCACAGTGGTGATCCTGCCACGTTCCTGCTCAGAAATTTTCCCTGGCTCCCTATTTCCTCAGTCCTAACTCTCTAACCTGGTATTCTTTTTTTCCTCCCTCTTTTTGTTTTTTTTTGTGTGTAAGATCAGCCCTGAGCTAACATCCATGCCAATCCTCCTCTTTTTGCTGAGGAAGACCGGCCCTGAGCTAACATCTATTGCCAATCCTCCTCCTTTTTTTTTCCCTTTTTCTCCCCAAAGCCCCAGTAGATAGTTGTATGTCATAGCTGCACATCCTTCTAGTTGCTGTATGTGGGACGCCACCTCAGCATGGCCGGAGAAGCGATGCGTCGGTACGTGCCCAGGATCCGAACCCGGGCTGCCAGTAGCGGAGCGCGTGCACTTAACCGCTACGCCACAGGGCCGGCCCCTAATCTGGTATTCTAAATAGTTTGTGATCAGACCCCAAACTGTCTCTTTTTCTTAATATCAGCTTACTACCCCCATGAACTCCAGCTCGATCTCACCTCCAGATCTTTGTCCATGCTGTTCCTACCGCCTTGTCCTTCCACTGAGTTCTAGAGAGTGAAACTGGGATGCCTTCAAGACTTCCTTCCATGCTCTGGGATGGAGCTGACCCGTGGGGTGTAGTCAAGAGGCTCCAGTTGGAAGGAAAAAAGGCTCCTGGGCTGGAGCCAGGTCAAACAAGAAACTTTCTCTTGAGCATTCTTGACATTCTTTAGATAAAGGAGCCTTTGAGAATCAGATTAAAACTACAGACCCATTTCTTCTTCGATACACCAAAATACAACATTTTTCATTTAATGTCAAAGAGAAGGGGAGAAGACACCCCAGCTTAACAATCCTGCTCCTGATGCTATGATGGTAGACACTCTTTCCTCTGTGTTTATTATGTATCAGGACTGTGCTAAGCGCTACAGGCATTACCTCAGTAAATCCTCTCAATACCACATGAAGTAGAAACCATGATTGCCCCACTTTACAGGTGAAGAACAAAGGCTCAGAGAGACGGAAGTCACAGAATCAGAATTCAAAGCCAAGTCTCTTTCTCTTAAACTATTCACCAAAGTTTTTGATTCGGCACCAACTAAGTCAGAACTTCCTGGGCCACTCACTTGAAAATGCTGATTCCCCAACCCCACACCAAGCCTAATGAATCATAACATCTAGAGGTGGGGCCCAAGAATCTGCATTATTAATGAGAGCCCCAGTTGATCCTCAGGTACCCTAAGGTTGAAGATTGCTGCACCTCACTGGACTGTCCTCCCCAACAAGCGGTGACTAAATGTTCCAGTTACCATGGTTGTGTAACAAATTACCCCAACACTTAGTGACATAAAGCTACCACCATTTTATTTAGCCCCCAAATTTGTGGTTCAGGAATTCGGGAAGGGCACCACTTCCACCAGACTCTATTGGTCAAAGCAGTCCCAAGCCAGCCCAGATTCAAGAGGAAAGGCATTAGACTCTGGCTCTTGATGGGGCATATCAAGGTCCCGTTGCACACAAGCATATGCAATGGGAGCTGGTGATGCGGCCATCTTTGCAAAGGGCAATCTGCCACTCAAATCCTCTGCTCACACGCAGACTCAGGTCAAATCAACCAGGCTGCTTCCACGTGCAGCCTGGAGAGAACAATGCTTAACATTCATCAAAGTCACTTTTTCAACAGGCTTCCTCACGCTTTATGGTTTGCCCTTTCTGCTTCAGGAGGAGCCACAGCAGCTGCACCCCACACCTCAATGGCCACCCTCAAACGGCACCACTCAGGAAGTGCCCTCGGTGACAACACTTTCCTGGCAGCTCATGATCTCATGGACTAATAAAAAAATATGTGCTCACTCAGCTTCCTTTTGCCTTCAGGTGCCTCACCTGAGGCAGAGGGTAAACCGATGGGAGACCCAGAATCAAAATGAAAAAGTTCAACGAGAAGACGTCATTGATGGAGAGAGTGTAAATTGGTACAGCCTTTCCAAAGGGTAGCTTGGCCACATGTATCAAAACGTAAAATGTGCACACTCTTTGACCCAACGTTCCCACTTCTAGAATCTACTCCAAGGAGATAGCCCAAATGCAAGAAGACATACGCATAAGCAGGTACACTCGGTATTGTTTATAACAGTGAAAAATTGGAAACAACCTTCACACCCACAAGTCGCTGATAGATTAAGCAAATAAATTGTAGCTCATTAATACTAATTTTCAAAGAATTAAGTAGATCTATATGGACCACTATGGAAAAATCTCCAAAACGTATGGTTAAGGGGAAAAAAGGTATTTGAAGTACATACCATAAATCACATTTATATAAAACTATGTGTACTTCAGCCCAAAGTGGGAGAGCTGGAGGAAGGTCCCCTGGGTGGAAGCATTTGGTGTGAATTTTGCTTTCTTCTGCATTGTTGAAATGTTTAATAAAGATGGGGAGGCTTATATTACACCTACTATGTGCTGGGGACTGTAGTAAATCCCTTATGTGTGTTAACCCACCTTATCCTTATAACAACCCTATGAATCGGATGCTGTTACATCTCCATGTTAGAGGACAGGAACACTGAGGCACACAGAGGAAAACAGCTTGCCCACAGTCACTTGGCCAGTAAACGGCAAAGACGGGAGGCAAACCCAGGCAGTCAGTCTCCAGAGTCCGCGCTCTTAGCCATTAAGCTATCCTGCCACTCCACCGTGATTTGATACAGCATTTTTACCAAAACAATAAGGGTTTTTTTTTTTAAGTCACCAAATTGGCCTTAAGAAACTTGCAGTTTCCAGAAGGAGCATCCATGGGTCCTTGTGGAGGATTCTCCTGCCCTTTTATCCAGCTGGATGTACAGGCAGAATTCCTACTGGGAGAAGTCCAAGGGATGTGACAAGGTCTGCCCCAGGAAGCCCCGTGGTGCAAACGGGATGTTAAGGAGACCCGATGGGAGGTTTATCCCCTTGGGTGGGAATGTTGGGTCCTTCGAGGCTGTGGCTCACCAAAGGTCAAGAAAGAGACCCCTAGAGCCACAGCTCCTGCCCCGAGGCCCCATTCAAGGCTAGAAAAGCTTATTATGGTAAATATCTGTTTCAAATGAACCTCAATGGCTGGAGAGTAGGATCACCACTTAGGTGGCATCAAAGGATGCAGGGGGCCCAGCCAGAGTCCAGTCTCTGTGCATCCTGGGACTCAGGCCTGCCGGCAGGAAGGCAAGGCAGGCCCACAAGGAGCTGTGGCATGAAGGAAGAAAGGAGTCTCTAGGGAAAACTCATCCTAAGGGAAGGGAGAATTGAGGCCCAGAGCTTGGTCCAAAGATGAGGGTAGAGGCGATTCTGAGCACCTCTCTGCCGTGTCACCCAGTGGCCCAGCACAACCCCAACAGCCTCGTGCCTAAGACCTGATACAAGATAACCTCCATAAACACAAGATGCAGTTTGAGGAGCTGTTTCTCTCCTACCTCCAGGGGCCCCTGCAAGCAGCTGAGTCAGCAGCAGCCCCTCGGGGCCCTCAGCACACACAGTGACCCAGGAGTCGCGGCCCCTTCAGCCAGGGGACACAGCTGACACTCTGGGCTTCAAAAGGGAGAAGGAGGGTACGCAAGGAGACTGGACATGTGATCCTCCATGTCCTGGGCCTGCCCTAATGAGACGGGGTTGCATTCTTCCCACCTCACGGTCCCCATCACCACCCCAGCCTCTCGCCCCTCCTCCTCCACACTCAAAGAGCCCCTCACCTCAGCTCACTTTCAATGCCCACACCCGCAGTTTTGGAACCCAGGTCTGATCTTTCTTCCATCAGGAGTCCTGAAGAATCCAGTGAGGCTGCCAAGCTGGAGGCAGAAGTGATCTTACTCTGGAAACTTTCTTTTTAAATCCGAGCAAGAAACAAATGGCTCTGCAATCCACCGGGATCGCCTTGGGTTGGAAATTTAAAATGCATTAAGGTTGAGAGACCTATAAACATGTCATAACACGCTCCACAAGCTGCCGTCTCTGTGACTTGCGGGCACAGGAGCCCCAAAGGGCACAGGCAAGCACGTTCACCACACACAGATGGGCACACACACCCATACGCACCCATCCCTGGAACACACTCCTTCACATCTGTGCGCGCATGTGCATGCACTCTCCCCACAGGCGGACACACGCAGATCTGTGCACATTGTCCCCCAAATAGATGTGCATACACAGACCCTGCACACACTCTCATATAGGAAGAGATGTGCAACCGCATTCAGCCCCACCTTTGTGCATAAACATCCGCACCTGCTGCACCCACACATGCACACAGATTTGCACACATAGTCACCCAGCAAACATGCTCACATCTTCACCCTGCATCCGCACGGATACACGCACACACACCCCTCCTCATTTATACACATCTCACAGAGACAAACCCAGGCGCAGGCTCACCCTGGATCAGGGACAGACATTCTCACCCCACACACAGACGCGCGCAGATGTACACACTCACACACTGACCCCACCATATCTACACGGATGTGTGTGCACATTCATATAAACTCATTCAAAATAGAGACATTCATACGCATACACATTCTTCCCACACCAAACGTATGCATTTACTTTACCCAAAGCAAAGATGTGCACAAACATGAATGCACAGCCGCCCACAGGGAGCGTGTATCCACATGCTGCCCACAGAGATGCAGCGTCATCAAATAAATATTCAGCATTCCATCTGAGTGACCATCCAACAGCCTGGACTCTTGATGTTTTTTAACTCCCCCTCTCTGAAAATGGTGCCACCATTTGCCCAGTGGCTCAGCCAAAAACCTGAGCGTTGCCCTGGATTCCACCACCTTCCTCACCCCCCACATCCAGGCCATTTGTAAAGCCAATCATTTCTCTCATCTCTGAAGCCATCGTTCTACTCCATGGCACCGTCTCTCATCTGCACCACTGCTAGAACCGGCTCCCTGATGTCCTCACTTCCACCACTGCCACCGACAATCCATCCTCCACGTGGCAGCCTGGAGCAAAAGACCTTTCAGTGGCTTCCATGGCACTTTAAATAAAATGCCGACTCCTGACCCAAGACTGTAAGTCTGCGTGATCAGGCCTCTGTCTCTCCTGCCCTGACCTCATCTCGCACACCACCCCCACTCTCACCACCGTGGCCCTCTTTCACGGTCTCAAGCATGCCAATCCCTTCCTCCACTGGGGCCTTTTCATATACTGCTCCCTCCACCTGGGATGCTCTTTCCCTGACTCTTCCTATGGCCCACATTCATCTTCTAGGTCTCCATTGAAAAGTCACCTCCTCCGAAAGGTCTTCCCTGATTATCCAATCTAAACAGGATACTCCCCACTATTTTAAACTCACTGTATCTTGTTTCCTGCATAGCACTCACGACCATAAGCAATTTCTTTATATTTGTCATCTGTCTTTCCCTCTAAGCCTGCACTGTCCGACAGAGTAGCCACAGGTGGCTATTGAATTTAAATTAACTAAAATTAAATAAAACCAAAAATTCAGTTCCTCAGTCATCCCAGCCACATTTCGAGTGCTCATTAGCCACATGTGGCTAGGGGCTACTCTACTGCCACAGCGTGAACATTTCCATCATCGCAAAAGGTTCTCTTAGATAGTGCTTCTCCAGTCTGCAGCTTAGAGAGAGCGGGGCAATGCTTCCTCTACTCACCAACATGTACATTGTGCCCAGCGTGGTGTCTGGCACATGGTAGGGGCTCAAGAAATATTTACTGAATGAACTCAAACATGTGCACAGTCATAAAAGGAGACATGCCCTTCCACATATCAGAGACCCCATTCAAACACCATCTCTTCCTTGAAGCCTTCTTGTCGTCCTTCCCCTCCCCATTCCCCCAGCCTGCAGCTTGTACCCCTGTGACAAATGGGTCCTTACTGGCCACAGACCTGAGTTCACTGCAGGCACGTTTACCCCATCCTGACTCTGAGATGAGAGGAGAGGAGGAAGTGTCTGGGGCCAAGTCCTCATCAAGGCCCCCTTCTGTCCATCTCTTTAGAGGCAGCAGAGTAACTACATTAAAAGCACAAGCCCTGGACACAGGCAGTTCCATGTTCACACCCCAGCTCTGCCTCTTACTCGCTGTGACTTCGGGTAGCTTGCTGAACCTCTCTGAGCCTCAATGTCCTCATTGTAATATGCACATAATAATGCATACTTCACAGAACTGCTATTAGGAGTAAAAGAAATAAGGGAGGGCGAAGATGTTGCACAGTTGCACAGTGGAGGGTGGCGCCCACCTTAGCAGAAGTAGGACTCATTTACATTCCGCTGCTATATACAGAGTCTTGTGTGGAAACCTCAGCTTATGCCAGCAACGTCTGAAAGTCTTTATAGACGGGTGTTCCAGGTCACTGCCCAGATGACCCTCTGATCCTGGCCCAGTAGCTGCAATTCTGGAACAAAACAATCCATGGCTGTGTCTTAGTAATTAGTTTACATGATATTGAAAGACTAGGACTCATACCAACATTTTGCTAAAAGCAAGCTAGAATTACCACTGAAGCCCACACATTGTCCTCAGCTGTCGTTCCATCCAAGACAGGGCGGGGTCCGTGACTGAGCTGTCTTGGTCCTTCTGGCTTGAGTCTCTCCAGGTAGGCTGATGGGGGAAGGAGGTCCTGGCCAAAATAAATGATCAGAAAAGAAGGAACAGGCCCCATGAGGAAGCAGCTGGCTCAGAAGGAAAAAAGAGGGCAGATCAGAGGGAATTTAGCCATCAGGCAAAATACAGTATTGTGCAGTGGTAAAGTCATGGAAGCCGATGCCAACCGGCCCGGTGCAGTCCCAGTCTGCTCCTCCACAACTGCGTGACCCTGACCAACTTACTCGACCTCTCTATGCCCTTGTCTGTGAAGCAGGGACAATGATAATACCTACTTCAGTGGGTTCTTTGGGGGAGTAAATTAGTTAATATTTATAAAGTGCTAAGAATGGAGCCTGGCACCTGTTAAGTTCCATGTGAGGGTTTGTTAAATACATTTGAAGGGAGTGGAGGAGGGCTAAAAATTGGGTCTGGGGACTCTCCCTACACCTTTGCCCTCTCTTCTCCCCTCAGTCCCCTTCGCTAACCTTCTTCTCATTTTCTTTCAAGTCTTCCGCACCCAACCATCCCCAAGCGCCCCTGATTCTAGGCAGATTCCATCAGAGACCCAAAGTGGCTCTGAAGGAAATACAAGTGACCGAAACATGGGGAAGGATGCTCAGCCACTCATCTTCATTACAGTCATGTGCCGCGTAACCACGTTGCAGTCAACGATGGACCACATATACAATGGTGGTCCCATAAGATTGGTACCATGTGGCCTAGGTGAGTAGTAGGCTGTACCATCTAGGTTTGTGTCAGTACACTCTATGACGTTCACACAACGCGAATCACCTAACGATGCATTTCTCAGAATATATCCCTGTCGTTAAGCGACTCATGACTGTATTATCCAGGGTGCAGCAATTAAACCTGCAATAAGAGATCTTGGGCAGGTCTCACAGAGGGCTGAGAGGCGCTCAGAACGCTCTCCGAATGAGTGCACCTTTGTTCAATTGGAAATCTTAATGCGGCGTATAACTCTCTGGGCAGGCTTCAGACATCCATGATTCAGATTTTTTTAAATACTGAAATAACACTGGTACAGTAGCAAAAACTACCTGCGTTTCAGGGCCTAACAACAATTCTGTGTGCCAGAACACCAGAATATTAAATTTTTTTAAGTCTTAGAATCCCCTTATCACTCCCAGACTTCATAGTCAAGAGCTGTTTTGGGAAGAGAACCCATACCCTGTCCGTGGCGGCAAGCCCCTCAATGTTGTGAATCCTGGGGTGTGGGGCAGTGAGGGGGGAAGGAGGAAGCAGGCAGAAAGAGAATAAATTGTTGAAAAAGACAGATGAGCATCAGGCCCACGGTAAGCCACATAACAGCCCTCAAAGACATCCATGTATTAATCTCCAGGATTTGCACATTACCTTCAGGGCAGAAGAGACTTTGCAGATGTGATTAAGTTAAGGATCTTGAGATGGGGAGATTACCCTGGATTATCCAGGTATAGTCACAAGGATCCTTCTAAGGGGAAGGCAGGAGGGTTAGGGTCAGAGAAGATGTGATGCCGGAAGCAGAGGTTGGGGTGATGTAAGACCACAAGCCAAGGACTGTGGGAAGCCTGGAGAAGCTACAGAAGGCAAGGAAACAGATTGTCCCGTACAGCCTCCAGAAGAAACACAGCCTGCTCACACATTTTCTACTTCTGACCTCTAGATGTGTAAGATATTTGTTGTTGTTTTAAGCCACAAAGTTTGGGGTAATTTGTCACAACAACAATAGGAAACTAATACAGAATCCATAACAGACATAAGGGTGATTGACTCAACAAAGATTTATTGAAGGCCTACTATGTGCCAGGCACTGCTCTTGGCACTGGGAATGTAGACAAAGTCCTCTATCCTGGAGCTTCTCATTCTATTGGGAAGAGACAGACAATAAATGAGTAAACAGATAGGATAATTTCAAACAGTTAAAAGTACATAAAGAAAATAAGAAAGGATGACATGATAGAAAGTTACTAGTTGCGGGGAGGGGCTATCTCAGATTATACGGTCAGGGGAAATCTCTCTGAGGAGGTGGCTAGAATGATAAAGAGCTAGCCAGGTAAAGATCTGGGAGAAGAACATCTCAGACTGTATGGTTTAACCTATGCTCATAAAAAACCACCCTAAAACTTAATGGCTTAAAACAACACCCATTTATTTGCTCGTAATATCGCAATTTTGGCAGAGCTCATTGAGAACTCTGCTTCCTGTAGCATTAGTTGGGATGGTCCAGCTGGGGCTGGAGGGTCTTCTTCCAGTAGAGTTCACTCATTTGGTCTAGCAAGTTGGTCTAGCTGTCAGCTGGGAGCTCATCTGAGGCTGTTGTCTAAGTGTGAAAATTAGCCTCCACGTGGGCCTCCACATGGCTGCTTGGGCTCCCTCACAGTATGGTAACACTTCCAAAAGGAAGGAAGCAGAAGCTGCCAGTCCAGAATTGGCACAGCATCATTTCTACTGTGTTTCATTGGTCAAAGCAATCATAAGCCAGCCCAGATTCAAGGGAGCAGAGAAATAGACTCCATCTCTCAGTAGGAGGAGGGACAAATGATCTGTGGTCATCTTTCATCCACCACATATACCAAAGGCACTGTACTTGCAAAAGCCCCAAGGTGGGAATGACCTTGGTGAGCTTGAGGACAGAAGTGTGGCTGGAGAAGAGTGAGCAAGTTAGCAAGGAGGAGAATGGTGGATAAAGTCAGAGAGGAAGGCAGCTACCAGATCATACAGGGCCTGTGGGCCATGCTAGAGTTTAGATTTTATTCCAAGGTAATGGGAAACCATAGGAGCAAGGAAGCGACCTAATCTGATAGAGGTTTTTTAGAAATACGACTCGATGCTGAGTAGAGAGGGGCAAGGTTGGAAGCAGGTTATTGCAATGGGACCATTCACTGAGGTAGGAAACAATGAGGGGGCACAGGGCTTGGTTTTTGTTGTTCACATTTTTATTTTTTGAGAGTGATGGGCGGGGGGCAGAGAAGATGATGGGTCAGTTTTAGACTAGCAGCGTTTGGGGAGCAACAGAGAGTGGCGGTTAAAAGCATGGGCCTTAGCCATTGCTAACTTGTGACCTCAAGCAGGTAACCTATCCTTTCTTAACCTTAGTTTCCGTAAAATGGGGATAATAATACCTATCCTATAAAATAATTGGGAAGATTAAATGAAGTCATTAATTCATTCAGCAAATGTATATTGAATGCCAACTATGTACCTGAAAAAGACTACAAACGACTCTACTTCCATGGAGCTTATAATCAAATGCAGAATGATATAGATATATAAATAATTCAGTGCCTGACACGTAATACTGCTCAGCAGCTATTCTCGTTGTTGCATTTGAGGGGCCTATGGCACCCCCAGGTGGAGAGTTTCAGTCAGTTGGATATTCAGCCCGGCTATCTCAGGAGTGACTTAACTGCCATTTACTGAACATGCCACGCACCAGACACTATACCAGGCTCCTCCACATCCGCAAGCCTCCCCCATCTTCCCAAGAGTGGGGCTAAGAATCTGGGGCCTTGGATGTCAGGCTGAATAATTTAGACCAGGCACCTAAAGGGCTGCATGATCTGGCCCCTGATGTGTCACAGACACACAAGTGGGCAGTTTGTCACCCCTGCTTCTTCTAGAACTCTGATTGTAGGAGGCACTTTCTCCTACGAGGAAGTCTGGGGGCCAGGTACCCTTCTAAACTTTCCACATGTATTATCTCATTATATCCTCCCAATACCCTTATAAAATAGGTTCTATTGTCCTCCCCATATCACAGAGGGGAACACTGAGGCCCAGAGTCACGAAGTTAGTAATTGGCAGATCTGGAATCTGAACCCAGGCGAGTTGACTCCAGGGACCACTACCCTACACTGCCACGTAGCCGCCATTTGGAGTCCCCACATCTAAGGACAGCAGGAGACCCTGTGGCCTTCCCTCTGATGGGGGGACGTGCATGAGATGCAGCAGGCTTCTCTATAGAGGGGCACAGAACCAGCGGGAAGAGAACCAGCTTGGGAATGAGATCAATACGGGCCCAGGGCCTGACTCTACCACTCCCTAGCTGCACACCTTAGGGAAGAACCTAGACTCACTCAGCCTGGCTTCCTCTCAATAACACAGAGATCCTCATTCATTCACTCACTCATTCATTCAACAAACAAGTATTGAGAGTCAGGATGTGCCAGGAACTGTGCCATGAGTGAGACACTGTCCCCTGTCCTCACGAATCTGACATTCTAGCTAGGAAGACAGACAAGAAAACAAGTGAACAGACAAAATAATCTCCAGCCGTAATGAGCGCCAGGAAGGAAATTAGCAAGGGGCCGAGGGGGAAAAGCAGGGAATGGGTCCACTTTGGATAAGCGTGGTCACCCCAAGGATAAGAAGCAGCTGGCCCCCCAGAAAGGAGGAGCAAGATCATGCGAGCAGAGAGAAGGGCACACGCAAGGACCCTGGAAAGTTCAGGAACGAGGAGCCCAGCACCGCTGCGCACGATGAAGGGATCATGGCATAAGATGCTCATCACTCTTCCCGGCTTGTCATGAGCACGAAAGAGGATCGTGCTTCTAAGGCAGTAGGCGTGACACCTGACATGTGGTAGACACTTAATAAATGTGAGTTCTCCTTCCCCCTCCCAGAGCTGGGCGCTCTGTGTCCAGAGAGAGGCTCCTTCTCCGAGGCCAACACTCCCGGCCATCTTCAGCCACAAAGCCCTGACGGCTCCTCCGGGTCCCCGAGCTCCAAGCTTGTTTGTCGCCATCCAAGTGCACACTTTCTCCCTTTGTCTAATTATTCCTAATTGGAAGAAAAATTGTTCGGCAAATCAACTGGCATCTTCTCGGCTCCGGTGTCCTAGCAACCGAGTTCTCGGGGGTGACACGGGAGAGGAGGTGCTTTGCCGCCGCCTCCGCACTGCAGGAAACGCCAAGGAAGGGCGGGCGCGACAGCTACGCCCCCAGACTGCGGACGCCCCTCCCGGGGGCCCCTCCCGGACGCACCCCGTCCACACACACGCGCTTACACGCACACACACGCGCGCACACTCTGCGGAGGCCGCCAGCGCTCGCCCCTGCCTGAAACGTAACCTCAGCCTTTCTGGAAAGCAGAAGGTGTCTCAGAAATAGATTTCTAATTTTCCAGCCACCTGCTCTGCTGAAAGATATTCCGGAGTTTATAATTACTTTTCAGACACTTAACTAGAGTCTAGTTTCTAGGGCAACTTGATGCATCTCTTAATGTGTTTATGGATAAATCGTGCCTTCCAGCTCAGCCAGGGTGGCCTAAGGGTGCCCCAGCCAGGGCCAGGGGAGGGCACTGCCTCCCAGGTTCAGGCTTTTTAAGAATAGTAATACTGACCTCGAGGGGTTTCAGGAGGGAGCAAACGAGATGACGTGAGTACAGCTCCTGGCACAGGCATAGGAAGTTCTTCAAGAATAGTTAGCAGTGGTAGTAAAGCTTCTAATGAAAACAGATGACACCCCTTCCACCTTCTGGGAGCATGCAGGCTCAGGGGCCAAGCCTCAGAGGCAGAAATGCCCTCAGTCTCAGAGAGTTTGGTGGCCGGACCAGGGTTCAAATCCCGATCACACTACTTACTGGCTGCATGATAATGGTAAGTTATTTGTCATCTCTGTGCCTCAGTCTCCCCTCCTGGGAAGTGGAGATAATGATAGTACCCACTTCTGAGGGTTTTGATAGGGCTTAAAAGAGTTAATTCATGGAAAGCGCTTAGCATGGTACTGAGCTCATGGTGAGCGCTGAATAAACATTCTATTACTTTTATTATTGAAAAATCAGAGAACAGCTCCCCCAGGTCCAGGAAAGTCCTGTGTGGGCTACAGGAGAGAGAGATGGCTTCAAGGGGCTTACAAACTAGAGCAGAGGTCTCCCGGGGAGGAAAAATATATATTTTTTGTAACTTCTATCTGTATTTTCATCTCATCCTTTTTAATTTATATTTCATGTATGTCTTACAATGTGTATATTTTATAAATAAATAAATATATGTTGAAGGGCCTCCCTCAAGAAAGTTGCAAGGACAGGGGAACATGATTCAAAAAAGGGTAGGAGAGAGGGGGTAAAACGAATTATTTCAAATGGAAGGAGCCCTAGGGGTCATTTGGCCAATTCTCACCCACATTTCACACTTGGGGACACCGAAAGCCAGAGAGGGGGTCCACTTAACCCACAGACACACCAGAAACAAGGAGCCAAAGCGCCAAGAGATCCACAGAAAGCCCAAGAAGCTAAAGCCGCAGAACTCCCAGGAGACAAGAGCCCCGTGGGCAGTGCAGTCAGGAAGGCTTCCTGGAGGAGGGCACAGGAACGATTGACCTTTGAGTGGAAGAGCGAGGTCCCGTCTGGGCAAACCCGGAACAGAGAAGAGGAGCCATTGCTTATAAAGCCCCCCACATTGGGATCCCCAAGGGTCATGACAGGGTGAACTCTCCCACCAGGGCCAATTTCAAACATCAGGGGTTTTAAACCTGGCAAATTTCCTGAATCTGTAACATCCGGTACAAGGTGGCATCAGCACGTCCTGGAGGGGTCTCTCCCAGGTCCAGTTGGTTAACCCTGAAGCCCGCTCACTCTGAATTTCCACCTCCTCCCGGCCATCCCCTCAGTCTCCCTTTCTCTACATTTTTGTTGTCTGCCTATCTTCTTTCAATCAGTCTCTCTCTCTTTCTTGAGCTATCTGGTCATTCTCCATCCTGGGGTGAGGGGCCAGGGAGAGGTCTCCTCCCCGGCTCTGTACTTTGGGGTCCCCGTCTCTCCCTGGCTCTGCTTACGTGTGTCTGAGTCTCTCAGCCTCCTCGGTGCGTCTGCCTCGGCTCGCGTCCATGGGTCTGCTTGACGGTCACCTCTCTGGGCCTGGTTCTCTCTCCAAGTCTTTCTCTCTCTCTGGCTCTGAGTATGCGTGAAGGGGGTTGGTGCACATCTGGGTTTCTCCGTCTCAGATTCTGTCTGTCTGCCTGCCTGTCTGCCTGACTTCGCTCTGGGCCTCTCTCTAAGTCGGTGACTCTCAGTGTCATCCCAGGACCAGTAGCATTCCTTGGGAATTTGGTAGAAATGGAAACTCTACTCAGGCTCCTCTGAGCTCTTTTCCAATCAGGCCTCAATTTATAGTCATCTCTGCATTGTCTAATTTTAGCAAGAATCCTGCTAAGTCCGTTTAACCAGAACTCCCACCTTTGATATCTGATCAGGTGCCTCATCCTCCACCATCCCCCAGGTGATGTCTGGTCACCTGGCCTGCCTTCAGCAAGAATCCTGCTAGATCCGTTTAGCCAGAATGCCCCCGACCCCTGATGCTCCCTCTCAGTAATTTTCCATCCACTGACCCCACACTGCTCCCTGGCTATAAGTTCCCACTTGCCCACGCTGTCTCGGAGTCGAGCCCAATCTCTCTCCCACACTGCAAAATCCCACTGCAGTGGGCCCTATACCTATCAAGATAGTCCCCCTTGCCTTCCCTGCTTTAACAAGTGTCATTGAATATTTTTTTCTTTAACACTCCAGAGAGACTGAACCCGAAACTCTGGGAGTAGGGCCCAGCAATCTGTGTTTCTATAAGCCCCTCCAGGCGCTTCTGGTGCAGGTCAAGTTTAAGCACCAAGTCAATCTCTTTCTGGCTCTCTTGGGAGGGGGCGATGGAAGGAGGCCCCTTGCTCTCTGCCTTGTTGTCACTCTGTCACTTTTCCTGTAGGTCCATGTCTGTCTGTCACACCCAAGGCCGCTGGACAGGAGGCAGCTGACATCCCCATGGGCGCACTTCACTTGCTGCCCCCTGTCCCCAACAGCTCAGATGCAAACGAAGAGCAGACAGCTAGGAAAAGGAGAGCTGCCCAATTAGAAGCACAGAGCAGCTTGTTGACTGGCCTGGGAAGGAAGGCTGCTGTGGGTTAATTGAGAAACAGCAACTGCTGGCTCTGCTGCAGACGATCACAAAGCTGTGGTCAGGTCACCTGTTACATGAGCTTTTCCTTCTGGCTGCACCCGGAATCACCTGGGCGCTTTTAAAGCATCCTACATGCTGGGAGCTACTCCCCAAGAGTCTGATTCACTTGGTCTGCACTGAAGCCCAGGCATCAGAATTTTTTAAATGCTACCTGGGTGATTCTGATGCCCAGACAGCAAAGTCCTAATGTAACCCTTATAACCCCCTTAAAGATGGAGACCAGGATCCTCTTTTACAGATGGAGAAACTGAGGCTCAGAGAGGGAAAGTGCTTGACCAAAGTCACATAACTAAAAGTGGCAGAGCCAGGATTTGAGCCCAGAGCTGTGGTCCACGTTCTTTACTCCACTTTGTGCTGTGCATTTAGCACATAACACCGTCATGCTCCATGGCTCACTCACTTCTGGTCTTCCAGAATGGCTGTATATTGCCCATTCCAGCCAACCCAATGGCACCCCTCCCACTCCACCCCAGTTCTCTGCAGCCCTGAAGGCCCTGGCCCTGGGCAGGCAGCTCTGCACCTCGGAAACTGCTGACGTGTTACAGGACCCCTCCCAGTAACTGAACTGTCTTCCTTGGGCTGCTTGCAAGATTTTTGTTATTTCCCCACCAGAGAGGTTTCCGTCCTGATACCCACAGAACGCCTCCCTACATCCTCGCTCCGTGTAAACACTCTTCCTCAGGCGCCCGCCCTGGAATCTGGCCAGCAGATTTCACGTTATGTAAGGCAAGTGTTTGCTCTTTCTCGGAGTCCAGACAACGTAGCCTCCCGCGAGAGTCAGCGCCTGTGCTCTGCAGCCCCACACCCACAGCACACGATTGCCTGACAGCAGTTTCTCAGATCCCAACATGAGAGTTCCGCCACCTATAGGAGGGACCCCAGACCCGCAGGGGCCTGGACTTTTAAGCTTAAAATGTCTTTGAAGCCTCATATTTCCTCTTTAAAAGCTAGGTGAATTTTGCATTCTACTCCATAATGTGTCAGGGTTTGTTTCAATAAAAAAATAATGCCTATTGATTGAATTTTGACAAGGAACATGTATTACTTTTGTAATGTAAAATATTCCATTAATAAGTAAATATAACGCTTCTAATTCCTTACCATCAAGTAAATGATGATCCAGGGAGATGCCAGGTTTACTTTGTGGCTTTGTGAATTCCCAACACACCTACGGTGTCCTCAGGGACATCCATAAGACATTCAGTCTTTCTTTCACTCATCCATTCAACAAATATTTTTGGAGTGCCTGCAGTGTCCCAGGCATGAGGCTAGAGTCTGGGGATATAATGATGAATAAAAGGGAAATGCTCCCTGCCTCCAGGGAGCTTCCAGTCTACTCAGGAGATCAAGATGTTAAAACACATACACACACACACACACAAATAAAAGTATAATAACTTGTAATAAATGCACTGTAGAAAAAGGAAAGGATGCACTGAGCAAGAATAATGGGATGCTAAATTTGTTTCCAAGGAAGTGACATTTAAAGTGAGACATAAAAGATGAACAGGAGTTGGCCAGGTAAAAGGGAGCGGTGGGAGAATGTTCCAGACGTAGGTAATAGCCCGTGTGAAGAGGGAAAGGAGACAAACTCAAACCTTTCTAGAGGCTCAGAGATGAACATTCCATCATCTGCAGCAAGTGCTTGCAGGCTAGAAGCTGGAGCAGCCACCCTTCCCAAGCCCTGCAGGGCAGCCGGGTGCCCTGCCAGACCCACCCAACTGCAGTCTCCGTGCACAAGGCCACCTGTGATCACACAGCCAGCTTCCAGCTCAACACGGGCCCTAACGGAGACCCTGGAGCCAGGTGGGATGAGGGCCGGCAGGACCCATGGATTCAGCCCTGGGTGGGAAGCATAGGACTGTGGTCAACTCTAGATCAGGACCAAGCCCAAACAAATCCTCTAGGGCTTCCCCAAGCTTCTCTGATGTCTGGCAATAGCATTTAGGGGGCACATGGGCATGAGGAACAGCCCTTAGGTACTTCAGGGCCAGACACCCTCTGAGCCCAGGTCTGGTCAGAGATTCCGCCTGGTGCCTGGGTCAGCAACTCACCTTGTGCTCCAGTTGTGGGTTCCCAGCTCCTGTTCCTGATTCGCAGCCCTGACACACTTCCTGCTAAGCCAGTCCATGTGGGATTGGGGGCTGCCTCCCTCCTGCCTGGGCTGCCTGTGTCCTGAACCCTCTGCTACCAAGGCAGTGGTGTGCTCACTCTGGGCTCCTGCACCGCCCCCACCACGCTCAGCCCAGCTGTTCCCCAGGAGGCCTCCCACCGTCTGCCTAGCTGGCTAGCTGGTTCCTCGAAGACTTTGGCCTTCTCTCACCTAGATTACTGCCACAGCTTCCTGTCTGGACTTTCTGCTTTGGTCATCTTTCCTCCTGCAGCCAGAGTGACCTTTTTTTATTAGCGAGGAAGATTGGCCCAGATTGGCCCTGAGCTAACGTCTGTGCCCATCTTCCTCTATTTCGTATGTGGGACGCCACCACAGCACGGCTGGACAAGCAGCGTGTATGTCCACGCCCGGGATCCCAGCCCGAGAACCCCACAACACCGAAGCGGAGCGCGTAGACTTAACCGCTACACCACCAGGCAGGCCCCCAGAGTGACTTTCTAAAAACACAAATCTGATGGTGTTGCTTCCCTGCTTAACGCATTTCAGTGAACTTTCCACGGCCCTTAGGGTAGAGTCCAAGTTCCTTCATCAACGTCAGACAAGTTCTGGGCCCCCACCCCCACCCCAGCCCCCACCTCTCCGCTCTCATCATCCACAAAGAAGACTTGTAGAGGAGAAGGTGGGGGCCAGAGTGGGAGGAGGCATTCAGAACAGAAGCACAAGCTGAAGCACCCCAAACCTTTGGCCTGGGCGCCCCTCCACCCCACCCAGCAGCTTCCGCCGCGCAGGGAGCTGGCGCTGGAGTGAACTTGGCAGTGGAGGAGGCTTCTCTGTCCGATGACAGAGGCTGCAGAGCTGGGGAGCTCAGCCAAGCCCGGGCCTCTGCTGCCACCCAGAGGCTGAATGGAGCAGCACAGTCAGGGGAGCTAGTCTTGCAGCAACCTGGAGGCAGAGCCCCGCTCCCCAGGACTCATCAGTGGTGAGCGAGGTCCAGTCAAGCGTGGCGCCAAAAGCAAGGGCCTCAATCAGCTGTGACAGTGTCAGCGTCAAGCCTAATGGGTCCTAAACACACTTCGATTATGCATCTGTCATAATACTTTGCAATGTACCTGTTCCTCTGTCTGGCTCCCCACTAGACCCTATAATCTGAGACCCTAGCTCACAAAGTCATCCCATGCCCTCTGGTCAGCCAGCTTCTCCAGCCTCTCATCCCCTTACCGCTCTCCCCTCGCCTTCCCAAACCCCTGGGTCCTGGGGAACCATCCCAGGACAACCAACCCCAGCACAGCTCCAGCCTCTCCACATGCACCCCCTCCACCTCCCGCCAGAAGTGGCTCCTGCTTCTCCAACCACAACCATGTTTGTCCGCTCATTCATTCATTCATTCATTCACCAAATACTGAGAGCCTCTAGGTGCCTGCTGTACACTCGACTCTGGGGTTATAGTGGTGAACAGACAGAGAAGGTCCCCCCCTCGTGGAGGTACCTGCTGGTTGGGGCAGACAGACCATCGGATAAATGAACAAGGTAATTTCAGGTAGTGATACCCTGAGTGACCTGTTAGAGAGCACCAGGAAGGTGGCAGTGGGGAAACTGGTGGTTAGGGAAGGCCTCTCTGAAGCCAGGTGTGATGGTTTTAAAGTATGCCCACAAATTCTTTAGAATGTGTCCACTGCTGGGGGCCAGCCCAGTGGCGCAAGCGGCTAAGTGCGCACGCTCCACTTCGGAGGCCCAGGGTTGGCATGTTCGGATCCTGGGCACACACATGCACCACTTGTCACGCCATGCTGTGGTGGTGTCCCATATAAAGTAGAGGAAGATGGGCACGGATGTTAGCTCAGGGCCAATATTCCCCAGCAAAAAAGAGGAGGATCGGCATCGGATCTTAGCTCAGGGCTGAACTTCCTCACAAAAAAAGAAAGAACAGAAAATATGTCCACTGCCTTCAAAAAGTGGACTCTAACTTTCCTCCCCATCAGCCCCTTCAGTGCAGGCTGTACTTGGTGACTCACTTCTAATAAAAGGAACGTGGCAGAAGTAATGGTGTATTGACCACATATGACTTCCAAGGTGGGGCAGAAAAGGCACTGTGGATCCTTGCTGGCTCTCCATCTCACTTTTGGATCACTCACTCTGGGTAGCCAGCTGCCATGTCTTGAAAATGCTCAAGCAGCCCCATGGAGAGGCCCACGCGGCCGGGAACTAAGGCATCCTGCCAACAGCTGTGTGAGTGTGCCATCTTGGAAGTGAATCCTCCAGTCTCAGCCAAGCCTTCAGATGACTGCAGCCCATGCCAACATCCTGACTGCAGCCACATGAGAGACCCTGATCCAAAACTACCAGGCTAAGCCACTCAGGGCCAATTCATCCACTAGACACAGTAGGCACTCTGCCCAGGGCCCAAAGTACGTTTAGGACTCATGAAAATGTTTCAATTTCTGTTAAAATTAGGGAAAAGAAATAAACTTTATCACAAATATGTGGAGATTAAACAACATGCTACTGAGCAACCACTAGGTCAAAGAAGAAATCAAAAAATACCTTGAGGCCAAAAAAAAATGGAAATATAACATAGCAAAGTTTGTGGGATGCAGCAACAGCAGTTCTAAGAGGGAAATTCATAGTGATAAATGCCTACCTCAAAAAATAAGAAAAGTCTCAAACAACCTAAATTTACACCTCAAGGAACCAGAAACAGAACACATGAAACCCAAAGGTAGTAGAAGGGAGGAAGTAACAAAGATTAGAGCAGAAATAAGTGAAATAGAGACTAAAAAGACAATAGAGAATATCAATGAAACTAAGAGGTGGTTCTCTGAAAAAATACACAAAATTGAAAAGCCTTTAGATAGATTCCCCAGGAAAAAAAGAGAGAGGACTCAAATAAATATAATCAAAAATGAAAGAGCAAATGTTACAACTGATACCACAGGAATACAAAGGATCATAAGAGACTACTATGAACAATTATACGCCAACAAATCTGACATCTGAGAAGAAATGGATAAATTCCTAGAAACATACAACCCACTAAGACTGAATCATGAAGAAATAGAAAATCTGAACAGACTAGTTAGTAGTAAGGAAATTGAATGAGTAATCAAAAACCTCCCAGCAAACAAAAGTCCAGGACCAGATGGCTTCCCTGGTGAATTCTACCAAACATTGAAAGAATTAATACCAATCCTTCTCAAACTCTTCCGAAAAATTAGAAAAGGAGGTAACTCTTTTAAACTCATTTAATGAGGCCAGCATTACCCTGATACCAAAACCGGATAAAGACACCACAAGAAAAGAAAATTACAGGCCAGTATACATGATGAACATGGGTGCAAAAATCCTCAATAAAATATTAGCAAAGCACATTCAACAATACATTAAAAGGATCATACGCCATGATCAAGTGGGATTTATTCCAGGGGTACAAGGACAATAAGTATTTGCTATTTTAAGCTACTAAATTTGGGGGCAATTTGTTACACAGCAAGAGAACACTAATATACTGGTCTCATGAGGATTTGAGGGCAGAGCGCTGCAGACAGGGAAGAGCAGATACAAAGGCCCCGGGGTAGAAGTAAGCTTGGCATGTTCAAAATGAACAGAAAAAAGTTACTCCACCTCTTTAAGCCTCCATCTCCTCATCTGTAACATGGGGGTGATGATCATCACAGTTCCTCGTTGGGTTCTTGTTGGGATTAAATGAACAGTATCTGGGAGGGTAAGCACTCTATGTTTGCTGTTATTATTCAGCCTCCTCCTGGCCTCTCTTCCTCCTCCCACGTCCTTCCTGGACCCGATGCCTGCAGGCCTGAGCCATCCTCTCCCCAGCCTCCTCAGTCTTCTCCTGCCCCTCATCTCCACCAACACACCCAGCAGCTGGGGGTCCAGAGAGGCTTCTAGAAGGGATTCTGAGCTGAGAGAAGTAGGTTCCACAGATGGAGTGGATGGAGTTCAGTTTTGCAGCTGGCCCTGAAATCACTGCTTCCTTTCCCACCGCCCGCTTTCTAGCTTACCCGGATCCGTGAGCATCTCTTACAACCCCACAAGAATCCTGATTCTCAGGAAGACCCCTACTTTCCACTAAAAGCCCGCCATTTGCCCACACATCCACCTGGGTTCTGCTGAGCAGGGAGACACCCTCCTCCACCACTGAGAGGGCGCAAGGGCCAAAGGAGGGCCACGGCCCAAGGTCTCAGCTGTGGTGGTGGGAGGAGGGTCAAAGTTACTTTACACACACGCACACACACACTCCCGTACCCTGAAGCCTGAACTCGCCCTTTCCTTAGGATGAGTCATCACATGGGATGGCAAACAGGTTAGGAGCGAGTGTCAGAGCCAACAGCCCGAGGACTGGTTGGGTGTAGCAGACATGTCCATCGCTTGCCGCACTCACTGCCCCTGCCAAGTAGACACGTCCTACTCTATAATGGTAACAACAATAGTAATAATCAGTAGCAGGAGGGTGCTTCCCCGTGCCAGGCACTGTCTTACGTCCTTTACAAGCATTCATGTAACCACATTCACAGCAACCACATGAGGCGCCCGCCATTATCACCTCCAACGATGAACTGAAGCACAGAAAGGTGAAGTTACTTGCCCCAGGTCCCACAGGAAGGAAGTGGGGATTCAAACCCAAGCAGTCCGTCAGCAGAGCGCAGACTTAGCCACGCTGGCCTGTGTGCCCCGCCCTTCCAGGCCGCAGCCGCCTGGACCCGAGGGTGGCTGGTTCACAGGAGGAGGAATCGAGCCAGTCAGTTGCTCCTTTAGCTAGATGGGGGGGCAGTGGGCACAGAGGCCAAAAGAAGCTGAGCGTGACCACGAAGCAGTGGGGACAGATCCACCTTCAGGGCCGGGTGTCAGAGAGGACAGAACAGCAACACAGACAACAGCCGAGATGAGACGACCAAGAAGCTACCCGGAGAGGGACCAGGAGACAACCTCGATCCTGCTGGCTCCAAGCTCCAGGCTGCTGGAGGCCTGGTGGTCCAGCGGCTCCTGCCCGCGGGGACCCAGAAGCCCTGCTGCATCTACACTAAGGCCCCTTTTGGGGCGAGCTTGAAAAGTCTCCCATCCGGGCTATCAGAAGAGCTCTGGCCAGAACACAATGTGTGACCTCGGGCAAGTTACCTGAACTCTCTGAGCCTCAGACTACTCCATGAAATGGAATTTTGTGAGAATTCAAATAGATACTGTATGTGAAGCAGCTTAGGAGGTTGCCGGCGCGTAATAGGTGTAAGTAAACGGCAGAGATTGTCAGGATATTTGTGGTGCTTTCCACCCCCGTCCCCTCCCTCCTGGTGGACTGAATCCTGGGTGAGCACAGTTTAGATTTAGGCTGGGGCCCCGGGTGCCAATTGGCCAATAGGGCCCTAGGTGAGTGTTACCGCCCTGACTGGGGTACCCTGCGAGCCGCGAGCCCTCGTGTGCCCGGTCTGGGTGAGAAGGCTGGGTGGAGCTCCTGCGTCAACTTTCTGCTCCCCAGCTCCCCTCTGGGGCCCTGACTTCTGCCCAGCCCTGATCAGCCCCCTTCCCTGCCCCCAACCAACAGCTGGAATCTGCTCTGTTGTTTTTCTTTAATATTTTAGGATAATGTAAAAATTACAAATATACTTTAGAGAGCTCCCGCATGCCCTTCACCCAGCTTCCCCAATGTTAACATGTCACATAACCGTGGTTCGTTTATCAAAACCAAGAGATTAACGTGGACACAATACCGTAAACCAAACTCCAGATGTATTTAGACTCCAACTTCACTAATGCCCCTTTTTTGCTTGATTTTTAAATTTCCTGAGCCTTCTGTACCAGCGTAGAGATGTCCCAGGCCCAGCCCTGCCCTCAAGGGGCTCACGGCCTTGGAAGAGGAAGGTATGAAAATGAGACAATTCCCGGTAACGAGGTCCAGACAGAGGAAGCAGGGCTTGCTGGGGGGCACAGAGCGGAAGCCCTTAGTTCCAGCAGGGGAGGGTCCCAGTCTGAGCTGAGCCTTGAGGGACAAGCAGTGCTTGCTGCCTTCTCCCCCTTCACTGTCTCCAGAAGTCAAGGCTCTGGCCCAGGTTTTACTGCAGGCCTGTTTCCCAGTGACTTCTCAGTGAAGACAAAGGCCAAACCACAGAGTGAGTTACGACCAGGCACTCTGAAGGCAGACAGACGGGCCAAACCCCAGCTTCACTGCTGTGTGACTCTGAGCAGATGACTTAACCTCTCTGGGCTTCCGTTTCCTTGCTCTTTCCCTCCGTCTCTCTCCATCTCTGTTTCAGACCCTGCATCTCGGGCCCTTTCTGTCAGACACAGTGCCTTCCTGTCTCTAGTTCATCTCCCCTCAGCCTCTCTCAGGCTCAGCCCTCCCCCCACCCCAAATCCCTTGGAGTTCCATTAATGTGGAGAGGCTGTCTATATGGATTGCCTCCTGGCCCAGTCCTGGGGCTCAGAGAGCTGTGTAATTATCCACCTGGAGCCGAGGAGAAACGATAACCAGTTCCCCCTCCCTCCTTCCCTGCCGCCTGGCTTTCATCCATTTCCCTTAAACACCCCCAGGGAAGCTGATTATGGAGGAGCCCGCTGGGCGAGCAGAGGTGGGGATCCTCGTTACCTGGTAGAAGGTCAGAGAAAGTGAATGAGGGGCATTCCTCCAATCTCCACCAAACACTAGGGCCCTGACACCCCAGGCCTGGGCACTTTGTCTGTCCTGGACATCACAGCTTAATCTCTGCACCATTATCTCCAGCCAGGAGCTCTCTGTGCTCCAGCCTGTTCAGCCAGCTCTTCCTGGGACATCCCCCCATGTCCATCCCACAGGCCCTTGAACCCAACACCTCCAAACCTGGGCACACCATCTCCCCTTGCAAACCTGCCTCCCCCATCCCTACCCGCCTCCTCCTCCCCCACACCCCCCTCATCTCCTGAAGCACCAGCCACCCTGGCTCTCAACCAGACACCTGACATCATTCCTGCCTCACTCCTCTCAGATAATCTGCCACAACCATCCGTTTCTCTGTTTACCTCAGATCACGGGGACCAGCTTAAGTTACACGGGAGCAGACCCCTTCACCTGGACAGCCTGTGGTCCCTTCAAACTGGCAATGCCCCGGTCTGACTATATCATCTTCCCCCCATCTCCCTGCGTCTATCTGTGGCACTCCCCCTCCCAATCCCTGATACCTCCCCACCTCCTCCACCACCCCACACACAGCCAGACAGCCCCCATGCTGTGGCAGGAGAACGGACTTTGGGGTCAGTAAGAACTGAGCTACTACCCCAGCTCCATCATTCCCTCACTGTGTGACCTGGAGCTGATCAGTTCACCTCTGATCCTCAGTTTTATCTTCTGTAAAATGGGGCTAAGGGTACCCACTTGCAGGGCTTGAGAATGTCCAGATAGGTTGAGAATGTCCAGAATTACAACCTCCAATGACTACAGGGCCAGGCAAGTAACATACACGAGTGAAGAGGCCTGGCAGGTCCATGGCAAACCGGAGCTCGGACGCCCCATCAAAAGGAGCGGCTGTTTGTCAGTCCAGCCACTGGTGCCGTGGGGAATATGGGCCCTGTGTTGCCAGAACTTCCAATTTTTCAAGAACATGTTTTGATGTGCAATCTCCAGATTTGTCTATGTTGGCAATTAATTGAAATGTTTCTTTAGCACCATGAAGGCCAAACAAAACCTTCGCCTCCGGGTCGCCAGTTTGTTCTCTCTGAGGTATACGAGGAGTTGGGCCCCGTGCATGCTCACAACAGAGTCGATAAACATTAATTCCCTCCTCTGCCCTTCTTATCGATTCTCTTTCAAAAAAACAAATCCTTCCAAGCCTCCCATTCTAGTCTCATCACCATCATCTTCATACAGCTCTGACTGGCCAGCAGTCGCCTGGCCCTGTCCATCCACAGACCCAGGCTGGGCTCTGAGCCCCTCACGGAGCTGCCTCGCCCTTCCGGCTCCTCCCCGGCTGACTGGGCAGAAGGGAGCTCTTTGGTTGGGTCCTCATATAGCCAACACAGCCCTCTCCCTTCATTGTCTCACTTATCTTTCCAACAATCTATAAGGTAGTTATTATTGACTCCAACACACCAGTGAGGGAAGTGGGGACCACTTACAGCAGAGGGCGTAAGTCAGTCAACAAACACTTATTAAACACCTGCTGTGCACCAGGCTTTGCTGAGTGGCAAACCTAAGGTCACACAGAGTTTTCCTGGTTGCAAGTGACAGAAACCTGAATTCAAGAGGCTCAGGCAAAGGGACGATGTAGCTGCTTACGCGCTGGCAGGAAGGAAAACAGTGTCACGGGGCTCCAAAGATAAATGGAGCTGGGGACGCAAATGCCTTCCAAGCACTCACTTGCTCCTCCCTTGTTTCTGCTTCCCTTTCTGTCCCAGAATCATCATCTCATCCAGCAGAAGAGCATTTCCAAACAGCAGGCCACCAGCAGGTCCAGAGCCTCACGGTGTTCAGCATTGGATGGACACGCTCCCTGCCGCGTGTTCAAAAGTCCCAGGGAAGGACCCTTAGTAGATCAGCGTGGGTTGTGTTGTCACTTTGGGCTGATCACCTGAGCAAGGTAAGAATGACTGATTAGCTCAGGTTGGGGCCGGTCCCACCTCTGGGCCAATCGACAGTCCACAAGGGAGCCAGGTCTGTGAGACGTGGCTGGTGAGAGTAAGAGGGGAGAATCCCGCAGGAAATGAGGGTGCCGTCTGTTCACGCAGGGATGTCTTAGTTTCGGCTCTCCCAAAAGCCAAGCCCGAGACAAGGATTTGCATGCAAGTTGTTGATTTGGGAGGCGATCCCAGGAGCTGCCAGCAGGGGAATGGGAAGCGAGGCGGAGAAGGGAAGGAAGCTGACGGAGGGTGTGTAATGGAGCGAGTTACCTCCATGGGCAACTGAGCCTACTCCTGCTGCGGACCTCTGGGAAACGGTAGGACCGTTGTCTCAGCTGAAGGGTGAGGAGGCTGGAGGATTTATGCCCTAACTTCCCGCAGTCATTGGTTGAGGTCTGTTGCCAGAGAGGCGTTAATTCACTGGCACTTTCAGGCTACCCCGTACACGGGCAGAGCGGCCCCAGAAGCCCAGAGAGCCCAGGCAGAGAGGCAGGTGTGGCCATTGGTCATTGGGCCTGCCTGCTGTAAATCACCATGCTTTACCTAGTTGTCTCAATCACCAGAATGGAACAGGCCAAGGAGATGCAGGGTGGGTGCTGCTACATGAACTGACCACTTGATGGAACAAAGCTTAAAACCCAGATCTGTCTGATCGTTTTCAATAAGCCATGTGGTCCCCACACGAGACCATGACTGAGCAGAGGTTCTGAGCATCCAGGGCAAAGCCCAAAAGGGGTCCCTGGCCCCGGAATGCCAGTGGTGGGGAATATGGTGGCCTGTGGCCAAATCTGCAAGAACTACACTTCAGCCCCTCAGTCCTCTGCAAAGCAGGCCCCATGGGGAACCAAGACAAGCTGCTCAGAGCCAGCAGGGCACTAGGTGATGGGGACCATCGATTCAGTCAACTGTGGGCCTGGCTGGAGGGATGAGGAGTCGTGAAAGCATTGGTCCCCCGATCTCAGGGATGGTGGGTCTCCCTGCTGCCATGACCCAACCCACCCAGAAGTAGGAGAGAGAGACCAAGGGCAAAGCCAGCTCCAGACCCCTCAGGCTGAGCTCGGGAGCATAGACAGAACTGGCAGAACCGGTCCAGGGGCCCCAGAAGAGAATTAGGTCAGAGAGGATGAGCATGACTATGAGTGCCCACCTGGGGCCCCGGGGAAATTAAACAAGGATGTCCACACTACCAACCAGAGAGCCACGGCCTGCGGAGCAGGGAAGTAAAGGAGTGGGGGCGGGGGTGGGGCATGCCACCTGTAGCTCAATGCTCTACACATTGGTCCTCTCAATGACCCCCCACAACAGCTGTCACCCCCGTTCTACAGAAAGGAAACTAAGGCTCGGAAAGGAGGAATGGTTTGACCAAGGCCGTGTGGCAAAGTCGTAGGAGTGGGGTTTGAACTGGATTCCATTTGCCACACAGCTCTGCCCCCTTCCCAGCTCTGCCCCTTCTCTGCCATGCCTGCCTCCCACCATTCCCACGCCACCTCCTTACTAGACTCCTGCCCTCCCGCAGCTCCCCTCCTTCTGCAAAAGAACAGTCCATGAAGTCTTGCCGGGGGTGGGAACTCACAACTCTTTTCATTTCGGGAGCAAAGCTTCTCCCGGAAAGGAGCAGGCCCTCCGGCTAAGGCCGGCCCAGGCCTTGTGACAGACGCAGATCAGCAGCAGAGGAAGCTCTCCCAGGGGCTGGGCCCTGCTCTTCCTCCAGAACCTACGTGACTGGGTCCCTTCACTCCCCTCTAGGTCACAAGCAACTGGAGGGCAGGAACCGGATGTGCAGCATCCCTGTATCCTTCCAGTGACGGTGAAAGATTGGGCTGCTCAGGCCCGTGGGGCCATTTACCTCTCCCCCATTTCCCCTAGCAGAGCTGAGACAGGCTCTTCCAAAGACCGTCACCAAACAATGAGGGAAAGAAATCAGAAAGCAGCATCAGCTCCATCCCACTGCCAGACGTTGGTCCTAGCTGAGAAGACCAGCGGCTAGCATGTATTAGGTGTTTATTAGGGGCCAGGCATACGTGTTTTATACATTTTTATTCATCTAACCTTCACAATAACCCTATGAGGTAGTGCTATAGTGGTCTCCATGTTTCAGATGAAGAAACTGAGGCCCAGAGGGGCTAAGAAACTTGCCCCGGGTTGCACAGCCAGTAAATAGGAGAGCTGGGGTGGGAATTCAGTCAGCCCGGCTCCACAGCCCGTGCTCCATAAACAACATCGCTTCAACACCCTCGTGCCCAAGGGTTGACAATGCTCTTGGCTCCTTTATTCCTGATAAACAGAATCATTCATTCGTTCATTCATCAATTGCTCATTAGGCACCTACTGTGTGCCAGGTACTGTGCCAGATGATGGAGATGGAACAGCGAGCATGATTCATGGGCCTGGTCCTCTTGAAGGCTCCAGTCTAAAGGAGAGGACGTTAAACACACAAGCACACCCATAACTCTGTGAATGCAGCTGTGATAGGATTACAATGAAGAAGCATATGCCAAGAGAATAGATAATGGAGATTCTACCTAGTTCCAGGGGTCAAGGAAGGCTTTTCTGAGAGTGACATTTAAATTGAGGTCTGGAACTTGAATTGATGCTAGCTCAGAAAGGAATGAGGAAAGAACATTAAGGCATGTGCAAAGGCCCTGAGGTAGGAAAGAGATTTCTCTATTCTAGAAAGCAAAAGGCCGCTGTGGCTGGATCAAAAAGATGGAAGGGAAGAGGCTGAGAACAAAGGGTGGCAGAGGCTAGATCGTGCAGGACTTTATAGACCATATTAGCAAGATGAGATTTTATTTCAAGACAATGGGAAGCCACTGACAGGCCTTGAACAGATTTTCTTTTAAATATGATTTGCATTTTCCAAAGATGACTGCTGTGTGTGGAGCACTGATTGGAGAGGGGCGAAGTGAACAGGGAGCTGTTACATGTATGGTGCATGTAGAGCCTTTGGCCTGGTTTCCAGCACAGAGGAGGTGCTCGGTAAATGAAGCTGACGTTATTGTTACCCTCTTCTCCAGCTTTTCCGCCTCTGCTGAGTCGAGTGAATGAGCACCACCTTGGCCCCACCGGCCAGCCTATCTTGTTCCCTCAGGACCAAAAGTTTTCTCTCCTTCGGGAACAGTAATTGCGATGGTTAACTGGTGGGGTATCAGGCCACAGTAGCTATACTGCCCCTGGCCTGCTGCATTCAGAAGGGAGCCTGGGGGGCCGGCCCCGTGGCTTAGCGGTTAAGGGCGTGCGCTCCGCTACTGGCGGCCCAGGTTCGGATCCCGGGCGCGCACCGAGGCACCGTTTCTCCGGCCATGCTAGGCCGCGTCCCACATGCAGCAACTAGAAGGATGTGCAACTATGACATACAACTATCTACTGGGGCTTTGGGGGTGGGGTGGGGAGGAGGAGGATTGGCAATAGATGTTAGCGCAGAGCCGGTCTTCCTCAGCAAAAAGAGGAGGATTATCATGGATGTTAGCTCAGGGCTGATCTTCCTCACACACACACACAAAAAAAGATGTTTAGAAGGGAGCCTGGGGGATGGCTGGTCTCCAGAAGAGAGTCCACTCCCACCCACCCTACACCCACTAACAGGGAGCCCAGGCTGGAAGGGGCAGAGCTGACCCAGCAGCGAGCCCAGGACCATCTCCTGAAGTTGGGGCTGAGGGAGGGGTCCGTCTGAGCCAGGAGAACATGCTGCTCACGATGAGGAGAGTCAGGAACGCCTGGGCGGTTTGGGGGTTTGGGGGACATAGAGGGCCAAGTAGGTCCAGAGAACCAGGAAAGAGCAGAGTGGGGAAGGGAAAGCAGGATCCACTGGGGGGTCAAATGGCTCCCCAGCGGCTCCTCCCCACCAACTGCGCGTCTGTTCCTGTCTTCCTGGAAGAAATGAACCCTTCTTCAGCCCTGACCCTTTGCCCACTGCCCTCCCTCTCTCCCTTGCAGGTTTCCTGAAAAGGTGAGATCTGTACTTCCTTCGCCCACCACCCTCCAGCTTCTGTCCCCACCACCTGCTGAAATTACTCTGGCAGAAGTCACCAGGGACCCGATGGGCCTCTCTGCAGGGGAGTTTCCTGGATGTTCTTTCATGACCTTCTCCCCTCCCCTGCCTGTCCTGGTCTCTCCATCCCTGACTGTTTCCTCCTCCACAGGCAACTCTTTCTTACCTGCTTCCTAAAATGTCGGTGCTCCCCAGATCTCTGCCCGGACCCTCTTCTCTTCTGGCTCAGCACGCTCTCCCAAAGCCACCTCATCCACTCCAGTGGCTCCCACCACCCACTTGGGGCTGAAGACTTCCAGAGTGTGTCTCATCTCCGGCCATTGCTGCCAACTGCTGGCTGTGGACCGACACGTGGCTGTCCTCCACACCCTCCCATTCGGCACATGGAGCACTGGACTCACTAACTCCCAAACATCTGGGAAGAACCTAGGCACCACCTTCCCCTCTCCCCCCAGACAACCTGCTTTTCCTCCTGCATTCCTTACTTCTATCAAAAGACCCCCACCTGCTGAATCACCAAAACTAGTGTGGGAGATCAAAACTGGCCAACTAAAAATACGTCTCTTTACCTTGATTATTTTCTCTGACGGACATTTGACCTCCCTCACTAACTGCCTACAGGAATTTAACTCTGGGTATGGATAATTTACATTTGTAAGGGAAATCTCCATTTGTAAAGGTATCTCCCTCTCTGTACTGGGAAGAAGGCGGATGACCTTATCTCTAAAAACTCTTAGCAGTATGGAAAGAGAGGACTTAAATCTGCATACTCTTGTTTTGTGTGTGGGGGGAAGATCAGCCCTGAGCTAACATCCGTTGCCAGTCCTCCTCTTTTTGCTGAGGAAGACTGGCCCTGGGCTAACATCTGTGCCCATCTTCCTCTACTTTATATGGGACGCCGCCACAGCATGGCTTGACAAGCAGTGCTTCAGTCTGCATCCAGGATCCGAACCTGCGAACCCCGGGCCACTGAAGCAGAGCGTGCGCACTTAACTGCTGTGCCAGCTGGCTGTCCCCTGTATACTCTTTTCTTGTGTGTGTGTGAGGAAGATCAGCCCTGAGCTAACATCAGATGCCAATCCTCCTCTTTTTTACTGAGGAAAATTGGCCCTGGGCTAACATCCGTGCCCATCTTCCTCTACTTTATATGGGACGCCGCCACAGCATGGCTTGACAAGCGGTGCGTCAGTGCACGCCCAGGATCTGAACCCCGGGCCGCTGCAGCAGCGTGGCCCCCACTGCGTACTCTTGATTGCTGTGCTTTCTGGTAATCTCCCATAGCTGTCTCCTCCCCCACCCCCAACATCCTCCTTTGTCTTTGTCTAAATCTATTTAATGTGAAAACCTCCGCCATTGGCTGAGAAACTCAGTTTCCCTGGTTTCTCCCATGTATATATGTTACTAAATTTTCTTTGATTTTCTCCTGCTATTCGGTCTCATGTCAATTTAATTTGTAGCCCAGCCAGGAAGGACCCACAGTGGGTGGAGGATACTCTTCCTCCACCTTCACTAGCAACCTGGGAACCATCTGGGTCTTCCTCCTACCTCCCCCTCTGCATCCAGTCAGACCCTAAACACTGCCACTTACACGTGCTGTTTCCCAAATCCATCCCTCCTGTTCATCACTTGCCTAAATTGATACTGGCCCAATACAAGGTTGACATAAGGGAAGCCATATGGTAGAAAAGAAACCATACTGTAACTTTGACCTCTGACTAACTCTGGATTTCATGGCCCCTCCCACATGCTATAAGTTGATAACTTTGTTCTTTTGAGTTCCTTAGGAATGTGATGACCCCCAGGCAGAGAGTCTATGCTGATAGCCATCATCAATGACAACCGAAAGGTCAGGGTAGAGGGCGTTGCTCCAACCTCTGATGCATATCAAGTAAAACAAAGGATGCCAGAAACTAAGACCAGATGGATGCCCCACCCTGAGACCAGAGGCCTCTACCCAGAAATCAGATGGATGCCCCAACTCTGGGACCAGATGCCTCCCCTACTCAGAGACCAGCCCTCTATATAACTGGCCTGTAGTCTTTGTTCTGTAAGATGGTTCTTTCAGACATTAGTCGGCCATCTTCCCTCTTGCTAGCAAGCTTTCTCCCCTACCACCTTGCCTCTTGACTACTGGCATGTCTCGCAGCGGGCGGAAGAACCCCCTTTTTGGGCGGTAACAAAATCATTGCAATAACTTTTTTACTGGTCTCGCACGTCTCTTTCCCAACCAGAGAGAGCTTTCTAAACACACATTTGATCCTCATTACTCACGGGTTCCGTATTTGTGAGTTCATCTACTCACTAAAATTTATTTAACCCCCAAATCAATACTCATGGTGCTTTCACAGTCATTCATGCACGTGCACAGAGCAGGAAAAATCTGAGCTCCGCGACGTGCCCGTTCCCAGCCGAGGCTGAGCAAGCCGACACTCCGCCTTCTTGTTTCAGCTCCGATGCTATAAACAAATGTCCCATTTGAGGTCAATTAATTGCCACTTTTTCGCATTTTTGTGCTTTTGGAAGGTGATTTTGCTGTGTAAACTGGCCCCCAAGCATAGCACTGAAGCGCTGTTTGGTGTTCCTAAGTTCAGGAAGGCTGTGATGTGCCTTAGGGAGAAAATACGTGTGTTAGATGAGCTTCGTTCAGGGGTGAATTATGGTGCTGTTGGTCATGAGTTCAGTGTTAGTGATTCAACAGTGTATATTAAATAGGGTATCTTTAAACAGAAACGCATAAAAGGTTATGTATTGATCAGTTGATGAAAATGTTGCAACCAGAGGGAACCTAACCCTATATTTCTCCCACTGACAAAGGTTCGGTATTTGCTAATTCAGTGTTTGCGGTGACTTTACAGAGCATAACTACCATGATTAATGAGAATCGACTGTACCAATCCGACGTGTAGCTTCCTCCCTTCCCCCAGGCCTCCTTCAGCACACAAGATAAATCCAAACTCCTTAGCATGGAGTTCCAGGTCTTTCACGATCCAGAAGGTCCTTGCCTAGCTTTCAGGCACCGTGCCTTGTGGTGCCCCCACCCTCCCCCTTGTCCACTCTCTAAAGCACTTCCATCCTCTTTCACAGAGGTCCTCTGCACACTCTGTGCCCTCTGCCACCAAGGCCTCTCCTCTTCCTGAACTCCTACACATCCTTCAAGACCCAGCTTAAATTTCACCTCATCTGGGTCTCCCTCTGGCAGAACTTGACATGCCCTTCTCTGTTGTAGGTCTCTTATAGCACTTCTCACGATGTTGTACCTGATCCATTCCCGTGTCCCCTCTCTCCTGTACTTGGCAATAGTTTTTTGGGAAGAACGTGGAGGGGGAGAGATGTGCGTGAACTCCTTTGCAGGGTGTGTGCATTTCATACATCACTCATTCCATAGACATAAATAGAGACCTAACTTGGTACCAGGCACCTTTCTAGGCACCAGGGATACAGCAGTAAGCGAAAGGAAGCACCGTCCATGTGTGTGCAACCCCGTGCCCGTTAAGTGTGGCCCGTGTGTGCGTGCAGGACTGCTGTGCTTGCTATGGACCTGCGGGGTGTGTGGCTCCTGGACGCCCCGTCCGCTGACTTCTGTGACCTGCTGATAAAGGGCGGCCTAGAAGTTAATTAGGCCTAGAGGCTGAGTCTGTGTTCCCGTGAGAAACCCTCCCGGGCGCTCCCTGCCCGCCCTCCCTCCTCTCAGACAGTCACTGCCTGGCCCAGGTTTTGCCTTTTTAACCGAAAGACAACATCCATCCACGTGAGATTTCCTCCGGTGAGTATGTGCGTCTCCCGCTCCCTTCTCTGCCTTCACTACATCCCAGAGAGAAAAGGCACAGGAATAAGGAGAGGGGGAGGAGATCGCTTCTTGTGAGCACCCACCATGTGCCGGGCGTGTGCGGGCAGGTCACATAGGTCAGAGGCAGTCGTAGAAAGGGCTTTTTTTTGTGCCAGTCTCCGTTCTAGCACTGTCCTCTGCGGGCCGGGTAATCAGCGTGCCACCCCGACGAGTGAGGCAGTGTTACTGTCTCACGGTACAGGTAAGAAACTGAGGCACTGCACAGCGAGGAAGGACAGAATGGGAATCAGGCCACGCAGCCTGTGCTCAGTCACTGTGCTGCATGGCGTCAGTGTCTCCTCAGGATGCCCTCATGGGCATGCAGTGTCTCACTGTACACGGGAGAAATAGATCTGACAGTAGCAGAGGTGAGACCCAAAGCCAGGGGAATGGGACTCCAGGTGGGGATGGGGTAGGAGACCCAGATGCAAGGGTGGGGCTCCAGATGCAGGGGTGTGGGGCTCCAGATGCAGGGGTGAGGGCTCCAGATGCAGGGGTGAGGGCTCCAGATGCAGGGGTGAGGGGCCCAGATGCAGGGGTGAGGGGCCCAGATGCCGGGGTGTGGGGCCCAGATGCAGGGGTGTGGGGCCCAGATGCAGGGGTGAGGGGCCCAGATGCCGGGGTGTGGGGCCCGGATGCAGGGGTGTGGGGCCCAGATGCAGGGGTGAGGGCTCCAGATGCAGGGGTGAGGGGCCCAGATGCAGGGGTGTGGGGCCCAGATGCAGGGGTGAGGGGCCCAGATGCCGGGGTGTGGGGCCCGGATGCAGGGGTGAGGGGCCCAGATGCTAGGGTGTGGGGCCCAGAGGCAGAGGTGTGGGGCCCAGATGCAGGGGTGTGGGGCCCAGACGCAGGGGTGGGGGGCCCGGATGCAGGGGTGTGGGGGTCCAGATGCAAGGGTGTGGGGCCCGGATGGAGAGGTGTGGGGCCCGGATATATGGGTGTGGGGCCGAGATACAGAGGTCCCCTGCCTTAAGGCAGTTCCCTGAAATGCCTCCCTCAACAGACAGGGAGGCAGCTGCTCTGGACAGGACTGTCCCAGTCCCAGCCCCTTCACCCTCAAGGCCATTCTTACATCAGTGTGACTCTGGGCCCCCATTGTGTGCCTGCCCCAGGTGGGGAGACCCTGCTCAGCCTCCTCTGATCTGCTCTTTGTCTAGCCCAGCACCAAACACCATACCTGGCACACAGCAGTGCCTAGCCATGATTCATGAATTTAAAACAAGGGCCGTGGAAAGGCCCGTGTGTGCAGTGTTGGGGGTAGGGAGCAGCCCCTTGGGGGGTGGGGGGAGTCGTCCATGCAGGGGTTGAGGAGGCTCCGTTTGTGTGTGTGTTTGGGGCAGGGGTGGGGCTGTGTATGCAGCAGAGAGGATGGCTCACCGTGCAACCCCTCATGCACTCAGTATCGGGTGCAAAGACTGAACTAGCTTCTGGCAGCAATAGGATGGCGGGGAATGGGGATGCTGGGCCCAGAAACCTGTTCCATGACCTCTTTGCAGTCATGAGAGGCTGTGTAGCTGCTACTAGACTTATCAGCTGGTCAAGGCCAAGTTGGTGAGTTCCTGGGGTTCAGGGGCTGGTCCACTTTATGTCCTGCTCATAACAAGTCTCTAAAAATGTCTATTGGTGTGGACTGGATTGATTTGTTCATTCAACAAACGGGGTCCTACCTGGAACAAGCTCAGTTAAGATCAACTATTCCAGCACAGTCTGACGATGATGTGGAAGCTTGGGGCCGCGGAAGCCCAGAGATAGGACCCTAAGCCACCTGGAGCAGCGCAGTCACGGAAGGCTTCTTGGAGGAGTAGACAGGTGAAAGGTGAGGGAAGAGCATCCAGGCGGGGGCAACTGATGGGGCAAAAGCATTTGGGCTGGAGACAGAGTTTGAAAGTCATGGTGTTTCCAAATGCTTCCAACTAAAGCCGTGAGAACACAAGGCCATTGAGGAGCAAGCTGAGAGAGGGGAGAATCTGGCGAGCAGCTCGCCGAGGTCCAGGAAGTAGCAGTGGGGAATTTCCCGAGAGGGATGAGCAGGACAGGCTACAGCTCTTCCCACACAAGCCCAGGGATGGGAAGACAAGCAGGGGTCAGAGTGGACCTGTGGTTCTCCCCCAAGAGGATGCCAGGATTCTGGGCTCAGCATCCTAAGAGGAGTGAACCCATAAGTTTCCTGGGCCTCATCAGAGGCAGTCTGGGGAGGCTGGGGCCCAGCCAATGGTAGTGCCGGGCACAGCTCCTCCTCCTCCTAGGCCGGTGGCACACCCAGGCTGCCTACCGACTCTGCCGGCTCTGTCCCAGGAAGAGGCTTCCCCAGACACCCTCCCTGGTTCTGGTATGAGTTTGGGCTGCCTGCTGAGTCTAACTGCTGGCTGCCAGGAGCTGGTACCTGGAGAGCCCTGAGAAGTAGCCACTCAGGTAAGGTCATCTGTGTTCAGAGGTGCCCTGCCCCTCCGCACACCTGGCAGAGGAAGCCTTCCCTGGTGGAGAGTCAGGAGAGGTGGCCTGGACACATCCACCACCCTGGGTCCTGATGGTGGAGGAATAGAGGGCTCCTCCCTTCTCTGCTCTGAGCTCTTCCCGCTCTCCCCAGCCAAGCAGAGGTGGGAGCCAGGGACTGAGTGGGAGAGGGGCTAACAGGGGGCCCGGGAGTTGAGCAGGCAGAGCTGCTCTGCCTGGGCCTGCAAAGCCCCACCCCGCCCCACCCCGAGTGGGCCGGACGGAGATGCCCTGGGGACTAAGAGCTGGAGCCTCCCCGGGTGTTCCCTGAGAAGCTGCCAGGAGTTCCACCCACCTTAGGCAGGACTGAGCAAAGACAAGCTGATGATTCAGAGCAAGAGCCCCATGTCCAAGTGGCAGGTGGCATAGACGGAGGTAAGGAGCAGAGACACCCCCGGCATCCCTCAACCAGGATCCGCCAGGTGCAGGAGGGAGTGGGCACAGACCAGACAGGCAGGCAGCTTCCCCCAACTTAAGGAAAGGGGTCCAGGCCCAGAGTGTGGGCTCTGGAACCAGCCTGCTGGGTTCAAATCCCAGCTTTGCCGCTCACTAGCTGTGTAACTGTGAGCAAATTAATTAACCGCTCTGTGCTCCACTTGCCTCATCTCCAAGTTGGGAATAAAAAATATCATACCTCAGGGGCAGCCCAGTGGCATAGTGGTTAAGTTTGTGTGCTCCACTTTGGCAGCCCAGGGCTTGCAGGTTTGAATTCTGGGCGCAGACTAATGTACCACTCATCAAGCCATGCTGTGGCGATGACCCACATACAAAGTGGAGGAAGATGGGCACAGATGTTAGTCCAGGGCCAATCTTCCTTAGTAAAAAGAGGAGGAGTGGCAAGAGATATTAGATCAGGGCCAGTCTTCCTCACCAAAAAAAAAAAAAAATCATACCCATCATACAGTTGCCGTATTGTTTCCTGCCAAGTGCTCAGAACAGTTCCTGGCGCTGCATAAACACACAACAAACATTGGCTCTTATCACAGCCCTGCTCATCTGCAGCAGATCACACAGGGGGGTCAGGACAGCATGGTGACTTGAACGTAGACCAGAACTTGGAAGAGCATCAGGAACCCCTTACAGCAAGAGGCTGTGCAGACAGGCATCCTGGCATCCCGGGGGACCCAGCAGGGTCAGACCATGGTGCATGGGTCTCAGTGGACCCCTTGAAACAGGCAGAGGGATTCTGAGTGAGGACATGGGCATCCCTCACTCTGAACAGCAGTGACATTCCTTAAATGGAGGTAAACCTGATTCCTGTGTGTTCATCACCCCAAACTCACCAGCGGAACTGACCAGAGCAGCATTTCCCATTTTGGTGTCTTGACAGATGATAAAAAAGCATTCTGTGGTCAAAGGAGTTTGGGCAATGCTACATATTCTGTCCACCTTTTAGGGATTCATCACGTGAATTTATTAACATGGTCAAGTAAACGAACCTCTTTAACTTTACTGAATGCAGTGTTTGCCTACCTTTCTTGAACACAGAATCCTTTTCTCTCACTACTTCCATTGCCACCCTATTGAACAGGGTTCCATGGAATACCAGTTTGGGAAACACTGGAATACCAGGCTACTCTAGGAAGCCTATTGTATAAAGAGAACCATCGCTCTCTACCTTATCTTTCAGCTGGATTCCATTGGCCTTGCTTCAAGTGAGTCGCCCCTTAGCAGGACACTGCCTGGATATTTATAGAATATTAGACGAGATGGGAGTTGGGGGACAAGGTTCCAGCCTCCTCTGCAGCCCCATCCCCCAAGTCAAGGAAAGAGCAAGGGATGGGTCCCCTTGGGAGGGGGCTGTCTAAGGGGAGAAAGCAGTGCTCAGAAAGAAAAGAAGTCACCTCAAGGCTCAGTCCCCTGAAGAGGAGGGCCAGGATTGGAACAGAGGGAGAAGGCAGGATGCCCTACCTCCTTAAGCCTTCACTCTTGAGGACTGCAAGACCAGAGCCGCAGATCCTGGGAGGAACAGGTGGCTCCCTGGACCCGCCTTCACCCACTTTTATGGGTAAGATTTGGGTCTGGACTTAATTACCTCTGCTCAGATCCCGGCTCTGCACCTAATAGTTGTGTAACCTTGTGTAACCCCGCTAAACCTCAGTTTTCTTCATCTGTAAAAAGGGGGCAATAATAGAACCTAGTTCCTCTGTGGTTGTGAGGATTAAATATGATGATCTATTTCTATAAAGTGTTCAGAGTGAGTACTCTATAAATGTGGGAAATTATTATTATCGTTTCCCTGCAGTAGCAGCCGACATCTGGGTCCGCCATGAACTGGGGGATCTTCGAGGGGCTCTTGAGCGGGGTCAACAAGTACTCCACAGCCTTTGGACGCATCTGGCTGTCTCTGGTCTTCATCTTCCGCGTGCTGGTGTACCTGGTGACGGCTGAGCGTGTGTGGAGTGACGATCACAAGGATTTCGACTGCAACACTCGCCAGCCGGGCTGCTCCAACGTCTGCTTCGACGAGTTCTTCCCTGTGTCCCACGTGCGCCTCTGGGCCCTGCAGCTCATCCTGGTCACGTGCCCCTCGCTGCTTGTGGTCATGCACGTGGCCTACCGGGAGGCTCGGGAAAAGAAACACCGAGAGGCAGCGGGGGAGAATGGGGGGCGCCTCTACCTGAACCCCGGGAAGAAGCAAGGTGGGCTCTGGTGGACGTATGTCTGCAGCCTGGTGTTCAAGGCCGGCGTGGATGCCGCCTTCCTCTATGTGTTCCACACATTCTACCCCAAATACAGCCTCCCTCCCGTGGTCAAGTGCCACGCGGCTCCGTGTCCCAATATAGTGGACTGCTTCATCTCCAAGCCCTCGGAGAAGAACATCTTCACACTCTTCATGGTAGTCACGGCCGCCATCTGCATCCTGCTCAACCTCGTGGAGCTGGCCTACCTGGTGAACAAGAGGTGCTGCGAGTGCCTGGCAGCGAGGAAAGCCCGGGCCACGGGTGTGGGCCGTCGTGGGGACTGTGCCACCTCTTCCTGCAAACAGGACGACCTCCTCTCGGGCGACCTCATCTTTCTGGGCTCAGATGCTCACCCTCCTCTTTTACCAAATCGCCCTCAAGACCACGTGAAGAAAACCATGCTGTGAGGGGCCGCCTGTTCAGGCCTGGGTTGGAAGTTCCCAGCGTCTCTTAGGTGCAGCCTTGGGGGTGGGGGAGCAGAGCCGCGAGTAGGGGAAGGCAAGAGGGAGAGTCAGAGGCCCAGGATCAAATCCCTGTTCCACAGCCCCTGCCATCCGCCCCAGCTGTGTGGCCTTGGCGAGTCCCCTCTGCTCTGCACCTCAGTTTCCTTTTCTGTAAAATGGAGAGAATGAGCCCCCCTCACAGAGTTGTTGCTGTGGCGTGGGGGTCATTGATAAAAGAACGGATGCGCATGTGCCTTCAGTGTGAGGGGCCCATGTCAGGGATTAATAAAAGTCAACTCATCCACTGATTCAAGGTGCCCTTTGGTCCTTCAGCCTTTGTGACCCTTATCTGGTCATTGGGTCAACCTCTCTGCCCCTGCAAAGGGCTGCACTTGATCCAGCCAGGTGACAGGCCATCATCTCTCCCAGGAAAGGGTCCCCAGCACTCCTGGGGGTCATGCTTGCTCATGCTCAAGTCTAACCTTTACTCCCAGTTATTTTGTCTGCAAGGAGAATGGAGGTCGGTACGAGGGAGCTGCGTGTTGCAGTGGAAAGTTCACGGACTTTTGAGTCAGATACTTACACTTGAACCCAAGTTCCACCAGGACTCTGGGAAAGTGACTTCAGCTCCTTTCCAAAATGGGTTAGTAATACCATGACTGTGGGGTTGTTGTGAGGCCTGGATGAGCTCATGGCTGTGGACGGGATTAGCCGTCTGTAAAAGGCCACATAAATGTTAATCATTGGTATTAGGGAGTGCTTGATAAATGCTTGTGGGAAATGAGGCAGAGGAGCCCTTCCCTGGCTGTACATTAACGTTCACTGTCCCAGCCTCTGGGATGCAGGTGCAAGGCCCCTCTGCAGCCCCTCACCGTGTCACACTCCAACTTCCCTGAAGGCTGTCCCCAGAGGCCCACGCCCATAGAGGATGGGCAGTGAGGCTGTGCCAGGCCCCAAGCCAACTGGGGCATTTCATGTTGCCAATCTGCATTCCTTGTCTCCACCAGGCTAGCTGGTACCCTTGTCTAGAAGAACCACAGTCGGCCCCTCCCTGCCCCTACATGACTCACCAACAGCCCAAGCTCTAGTCCCCAGAAATGTCCCCACCAGGGTGGGATGCAATCCTGGGCTGAATCAAAGGTGCCCCTTACCATAGATGTCAGCTGCTGACAACCTCAGAACCAGGCTTCCAGAAAAGAGAGGCCTGGGGATGGGGAGTAAGGGGGAATAAGGCAACGGGAAGGTGATGGGGCAATGCCACTGTTGCTGACCTGGGCCCGGGCATGAGGATACCAGGCTCCTGCCCCCCCTCACTGCAGTGTCACCTACATACCTGCCAGCCCGCGGAGCCAGACCCAGCCATGCCCGGCAAGGCTGGAGAGAAGGCGCGGGCCAGGAGAGCGCCGCAGGTATTGACTCTGAATATGTGCCCGGAAAAGTCTGCCTGCCCGCCTGCCCACCCGCTCACTCTTGCTTGGCTCATTGGCTCAGAAAGCCCCACCCAGCAGGGGAGTGAGAAACAAAAGCTGCCTCCGGGAGGCCCTCAGGCAGACAGACAAGCCCAGGGACAGGAGAGTGGCTACTAGACCCAAGAAAAGTGAGGACCAAGTTGGGGGAGACTGGGAGGGGAAGCAGGGACCAGATGAGCTGAGGATCCCCAGGAAAGCTCAGGCTGTGGGCCTGGCTCCAGGGAGGAGCAGAGGGGACAGAGGATGCCTGGAGAAACCCCAGGGAAGCCCCAAGGAGGGGAAGGAATGTCCTGCCAGGCCGAAGGGAGGACAGATGACCAGAGAAGAGACAGGAAGAAGAGGGATCAAGAAGAAGTGGGGTTTCCATTTGGTTTAGGAGAGTCTTGGGGAAACAGATGAACGAGATGTAGAGGCTGCCCTCCAGAAGCTGACAGTCTGGCATGGAAGACAGGAAACAGACCATTTCAGTACTGGCGATCCATTCTGCCACCAAAGATGAGGAGGCTGCTCAGAAAATGTCCCCAGGGCACGAGGTGAGAGGAGAGGGGCTGAGTAGGAGGTGGAATGTGATGGCGCTCCAGATGAGGGGGTGTGGAGGATGGAGCACACAGGAGAGGGGCCTCTATGGAAATTATGGGAGACTTGGCTAGCAAACAGCTGCTGAGCAGACAGAGAAGGGAGGTGTCCCTGAGAAAGAAAGTAAGTGGTGAGGGGAGGACCCCGCCAGAATCCTGCCTCTGTCCCTTCCCCAGTCCCTCCCTAAAGCTGGAATGGCTGGAATTCCAGAGGAACCCACTGTGGTCAGGACACTCAGCCCTGGGGCCCAGTGGGGGATGGCGGGATGATGCCAAGTCACCATGGTTTCAAAGAGCAGGTTTAGTTGGGAGGGAATGTCAGGGCTGGGGACATCCTGGGGCCAGAGAGGAGAAATGAGAATGGAGATTGCTCAGGGGTCTGCCCAAGAAGCTGATGTGAATGCACCCAGCACAGGGCTTGGCTTGTGTTGGTGTTCAGTAAAAGTTGGAGGAAGTTGGAGGATAAAGATACACATCCCTCCCCTCCTGCCTCGGTCCAGCCCTGGCAGCTGATGGGAGAGTGGACCATCCAATCCACGCCTTCTTACTATCTCTTTAAAATTCACGTGCCCCACAAGGTTGAAACTTGGGGTCAATGAGGTTGGCTGGCACATCCACGCAGGACGATAATCCTCCACACTTATCTATTACTTTATAGAATAAAATATTCCCTGATCTTGGAACTGGAAGATGGAAGTTCAAGACCAGCTCTGCCACTTCCAGCTGTGGGGCCGTGGGCGGCTGCCTCTCTGGGCCTTAGCTTGCTCCCCTGTGAAGTGGGGGTAATGGCAGTCTTTACCCCACCGAGTCATTGAGAATGAGGACATGATGACACAGTGGTTGTGAAATGGTTTTGCCAATCGCTCTTTTAATAAAGGGCACCCATTTCCAGGTTCTCCCAGGCCCCATGGCCCCCAGGCCCTGAGTGGATGCGCACTGGTGTGGACCGGCCACGTGAGGAAGCAGGGACACCATCAGCATGAACTGGGCGTTCCTGCTGGGCCTCCTGAGCGGGGTCAACAAGTACTCCACGGCGCTGGGCCGCATCTGGCTGTCCGTGGTGCTCATCTTCCGCGTGCTGGCGTACATGGTGGCGGCCGAGAAGGTGTGGGACGATGAACAGAAGGACTTCCTCTGCAACACCAAGCAGCCGGGCTGCCCCAACGTCTGCTACGATGAGTTCTTCCCCGTGTCCCACGTGCGCCTCTGGGCCCTGCAGCTCATCCTCGTCACGTGCCCCTCGCTGCTCGTGGTCATGCACGTGGCCTACCCCCAGGAGCGCGAGTGGAAGCACTGCCTAAAACACGGGCCCAACGCCCCATCCCTGTATGACAACCCAAGCAAGAAGAGGGGCGGGCTCTGGTGGACGTCCTTGCTGAGTCTCATCTTCAAGGCCGCCGTGGACTCGGGCTTCCTCTACATCTTCCACCGCCTCTGCCAGGATTACGACATACCCCGTGTGGTGGCCTGCTCTGAGTCGCCTTGCCCCCACACTGTGGACTGCTACATCTCGCGACCCACAGAGAAGAAGGTCTTCACCTACTTCATGGTGGCCACAGCTGTGATCTGCATCCTGCTCAACCTCAGTGAAGTCACCTACCTGGTGGGCAAGAGGTGCCTGCAGACCCTGGGCCCCAGGCACCAGAAGTCTCGGTGCCAGGGTCACCTACCCGATACGTGCCCACCATATGCCCTCTCCCAGGGAGAGCACCCCCAGGACAGGAACTCCGTCCTAATGAAGGCCGGCTCGGCCACGGTGGATGCAGGTGTGTATCCATAACCTGCGAAGATGACGGCTGGGACCGCCAGATCCCTCACCTGCTCCCTAAGGCCACAGCAGGGCAGTGGCATCTTTGGGGCTCAGAAAGTCCACCCAGGGACCAGTGTGGGGGCAGTTCGTTTCTGAGTTCTGAGCCTCGGGGCAGGGAATATGATGGCTGGCGGGGATTTTATATACGGCGATAGGGTATGTCAAAATCCTTAATAAATACGATTTTCCCAGAACTTTGAAGACCACGTGGGGAGTGGTGGGTAAGCCAGCAGTGGGGTTCACGACGGACCTCAGAGAGGAGGCCAAGGCCACTCGGGGGGCACCTGAGCGCCAGAAGTTCAGAGCCAGGTTCACCCGTCACACACACACACCCCACACACTCACACACAGAGTGTGCTCCCAGGACGTGATGGGGAATGCCCAGAGGCTGCTCCAGAGGTCTCTGGACCTGCAACCAGCTGGCCCAAAGGAGGGACCCCAGGAGACCCTGTGCCCAGCATGAGTCCGTTCTCAGTGAGTGTCCCTCTGATGAATGCCTGTGGCTCAAGAGGCCTCTGCCTCCCCCATTCCGGCCTCCCTAACCCTGCCCAGCACAGGTCCCGAGGAGGTGAGGCCCCTCTGAGGGTGGGAGGGGAAGGCTTGGTGGGGGTGGAATGATGCTGAGGTAGGTCCAGGATGAGAGGTCTGCCAGGGTGTCTAGGAAGCAGATCCCCATGGGCCAGGGACTCATTGAAAGTGTCCAAGCTAAAGGGTCACTCATGGATCCTCAAGTCTGAGGAATTTCCCTTCTCTTTACTGGATACACATTCCGTCATCCTCCCCCATCCCCACCACTCAGACCTTGGCAACACCCAACACCACACCTCCAGCCTGGACCTGCCTCTGAGTCCCAGAGCCCCCACCAACTGCCCTCGGGACAACCCTCAAGGAGGCCCCCAGGCACCTACCGCTCAGCCACTCCCAAACTGACCTTGTTGTCTTTCCCTAAACGTGCCCCCCTTGCAGATCACGTCCCCCGTGAATGGCACTGTCATCCGCCCAGTTGTCCAAGCCGCGAGCTGGCCTGACATCCTCATCCTTCCCCATCTCCCAGCGCCTCACCCCCCTTCCCAGTGCAGCACCAAATCCCACTAATTCCATCCCTAAATGCCTCCTGAATCTGCCCCTCATCCCTGCCCTACTCCCATCTGCCCTCCACTACAGGGACAAAGTGGTTTTTCTGTATATGAATCTTGACCATGTCATTCCTCTTGCTTTAAAAATTCTTCCACTGCCGCCACCACCCCCACCCCTGCCTTCAACCTGGCCCCTGCTGACCTCCCCAACCTCACCCCCTGCTTCTCCCTCCTTGTACTCACCGACAATCCCAAATGACTCGTGGCTCCCCCACCAGACACACCATGCTGTGTCATGCCTTGTGCCTACATACATCCTGTCCTTCTGCCTGGAATGCCCTTCCTCCCTCCTCTAGGACCCTTCCTTGAACCCCAAGGACAGCCTCAACCGCCTTCTCCATGCGCCAGCCTAGCCCATGCTTCTGCCATCCCCCCGAATCAGAGTGGCTGAGTCTCTGGATCAGTCTGCGAGTCCATCAGGGGTAGGACGCTGAGTCATCCAGGACTCGGGGCTTCAATAAATGCTTGCTAAGTGAGTAAATGGGCCGTGAGCCGCTTGGTGGAAGTGCCCGTGTCTGGTTTATCTGAATCCTCCAGCACACCTCACCCAGGAAGTTCAGCAAAGTGTTTTCTTGTTTATATGTTTAGGTGTTGTTATTGTTTTACCTAAATCCAGCCTAAAGTTCTCATTTAGGAGGAAACTTTGGCCTAGAAAGGGGAGGGGACCTCCCAAGCCCACAGAGATGGGCTGAGTCTGTGGGGGGCTGTGTCCTCTGTGGTCCACGGAGAGCCTCCATGCCCACCCCTGATTATGGGACAAGACCGGAGAGTCACCTTGTCTTAGGCCAGGGTCCCTGGAAGCAGAGCCAGTGATGGGAATTTGTGTCATGTAAAGGTGCAGCGAGGGCAGCAGGACAGGGAGGGGGCTGAGCTGAGCAGGGTTGGGTTCAGGGCAACTTAGCCTCGGCCTGGACCCTATGGAGGGAAGGGCCTTTGGACCATAAATCCCACCACAGGTTGTTCCCACTGGAGGAAAAGGCATCCTGCTTTGGAAGTCCCGTATCAGTCAGTTCACTGGCCTCAAGCCACCCTGAGGGCAGGAGGGCTGGCCAGAAGGCCACTCAGTCAAGGTCAACTCTCCGGGGGCAGCTATAAGCCATGAGGGGTCAATAGTCACAGCAGCTGGGGAATGGGTGTCCCCCAGTAAAGGGGACAGGGGCAGGGCACCAATACCATCTACCGAACTACTGACCCCAGGAAACAAGGGCGTCCCCTCCTCCAATCCAGACCAGAGCCTGTGACCACCCAATCCCATGGAACAGGGTGGCACTCTCTACCAATTCAGAACCCGATGGCCCATCACTGCTCATGTCCAAGGTAGCTCCACGTGCAGGCCAGGGGACCAGCCATAGTCAGCTCTCCCTGAGATTCCAGATTCCCCATTCCAGGAGCTGCTCCTGGGCCAGCGTATGGTGTGATAGCCTGGGACCTGACCACTCCCATGGCAGCCCTCTCCAGGGGTGCTCTTCCCCGAAGTCTCAAGTCCTGAGCCACTGAGCCAGATGGAGACCGAACACCATCTGACCAGCCCAAGGCCCCCGGAGCAGGCTGGGATAATCCTCTAGGAAAACACTTGAGTCATGGCGCTATCATATCCTCAATCCCACCCACACTCTCAAGCCCCCCACACTGCCCTCACCACCACTATCGGACCTTTTTACCTCCACCTTCTTGAAAATTCTTCACTTAGCTTAGGCTCCTGCCATCTTTTTCTTCCACCCTCTGCCTGCCCTCATTCCTGCCACCCACTTCGCCTCATTCCTTAAAAACTGGAGCACGTGACTCAGAGTCTTCTGGTATTCTCTCATGACCCAGGGCTGCAGGGACCACCTGTGCATCACTGTCCTCTTCATTCTATGCCCCCCTCATCTCTCACGACCTCCTCCTCTGCTCCATTTAGCTACCTCCTCACAGGACCACACCCTGGACTTTGTCTTCACTCATAAATGCTCCACCTCCAGAATCTTCCATTTGATTTAAGTCGACAAATACTTATTGTTCACTTCTATGTGACAAGCCCCATCCTAGGGCTGAGGATTTGTCTGGGAAGAATCGGGCATAGTCCCCGACCTCATGGAACTTACACTCTCTGAAGAGGACAGCTGCTAAACTCCTGGCATGCCGAGGAAGCGTGGATGTGGGGGAGGGGCAAGGTGGATCCAACACCCAGGCATCCGGGAAAAGGGTCCCTGAGACTTCTTAAGCGGACACCTGAAGAAAGAGGAGGATTTTGCCAAGGAAAGGGCGGAGGGAATTCCAGGAGGAGGAGACACCATATAAAAGGCCTAGAACAGAGAGTAAACCTGATGACAAGGACGGGAAGTCACCCAGGAGGGCTTGAGCCAGGCGAGGGGGCTCATGGGAGGAGTTAGGCTACAGCAGACAGAAGCTGGATCATGCTGTGCTTTCTCTGTAAAACTGTGTTAACGATTTTGGACTTTATCCTAAGGACAATGAAAATTCACTGAAGAGTCTTAGCACACTTATAAGTAACATGATCTAATGTACAGTGTCTCTGGTTACAAGGCGGAGGGGCCAAGGCAGAGCTGCCTGGTTGGCATCTGACACAATAGTCCAAGTGACAAACAACAGTGGCCCACACTAGGATGTGAGCAGTGGGGATGGAAAGAAGTAGCTGGATGGAAGAAATGTTTATGAGATAGAATCGGAAAGATTTGGTGATTTGATTGGGTGTGGGGATGAGGTGGAGAGAGGAATCAAGGTGACACCCAAGTTTCTGGCTCTGGGTGGTGGTGCCATTTACCTGGTGGAGGAGCAGGTTTGAGCAAGACACCAATCACTTCAGGCGTGTTGAGTCTGAGATACAATAAGATATCCTGGTGATTCCCTTGTGTTCACAGACCATCTCAGCCCCTGGCTTGCTGTCTTTCTCTCTACTTCTACACTTACTATCATTCTTGGTGACTTGACATCCAACACCTTCTGTGTTTCCAACTATCTTCTTCTCCACCCATCGAAGCCATCCACGTGCACGCTCACACCCCAGGCCTTGTGTGTACCGAGTGCTGCCTCATCTCCTATCTAGCCAGCTCACTCCCTCTATTTCCCACTCCAGCCACCCTTCTGCCCCATCTATTGACCCACAACTATTTCACCGTCCATCACCACCTTCCCATTATCCCTTCCCTCCTTTTCCAGTTTAGACTCCTTGGGCCACCATGTAATCACCAACTCGTAGATATCTTCCACTCCCTTGCCTTTCTGTGCTTTTATAGTTACTCACCTGGCAAGACCCTAACTCCAGTTAAATCCAACTCTCCTGTGGCACTTGTTCCAGAGCACCTGGAGAATAACGCAACTGGACTGACTGGTTTCAATTGAAACTTCAAGCAGGCACTCAGCACCTCTAAGAAATTCTACATTTTCCTAAAACCTTAACCCTATTCCCCAAGATGACTATATCATACCTTCTCCTCTTTCCCAAGCCTCCTGCCCCCATCCTCCTACCCCTCCATTTCAGCTGACAGCCAGGCATTATACTCCACTGGAAAGAAGAAGCCACAGGCAAGCACTAGCTCATCTCCCCACCACCACGTCTGCCAACCTCCTGGCATGAGTGCTGTTCACTCTGCCTCCTCCCCTGTAATGTAGATGAAGTGTCCCTGCTCCTGACACCCCCCTCCGCCGGGACACTGGACGCCATCACCTCTCACCTACTCTTCACAGCCATTGCCTCACAATTCCCTTTCTGTAAATATGCTTTCGTGTTTTCCTCTTTCTTTTTTAATTCCCTCTTGACACCTCATCCTTCTCCAGCTATTACCTTGTTTATAAAAAACAAAATCCTCTAAAAGTGTCTATACTGGCTGTCTCTACTTCCTCATCACATTAATCCATTCTAGTCAGGACTGCCCTTGTCAAGGTCACCAATGGCCAACAAGTTGCCAAAAGCAATGATCAGTTCTTCCTCTTCATCTCACTTCTTCAGCAACATTTGGCTATTGAGAGCTCCCTCCTTAGCCACTGTCTTCCCTTGGCTTCCAGGCAGCACCCTCTCCTGGCTTTCCTTCCACCTCACTAATAGGTCTTTCTTGATGTCCATCGATGCCTCTTCTTCCTCTTGCTGATCTCTAAATGCAGGATGCCCCAGGGCCCAGTTCTCTACTCTCTTTTCTCCTTTATATGCATTTTCTCCTCAGTGATCTTGTTCAGTACTTACCATCAATAAAACTATCTATAAACTGATGACTCCCACATTTATATGTTCAGACCTCTCTCACTAGTGTTAGAGTCGTGTATTCAACTTCCTATTGGTCAACCAAATAGAACTCCTAATCCCCCTAACAGAGAACAGACTTATGTTCTCTCCCAGTCTTCCCCACCATGGAAGATGCCATCCCCATCCACCCAGCTGCTCAATTCAAAAATCTAGGTGTCTCTTTCCTCGCAATCACATCCACACCGTTAGCAAGTCACATTGGATATAATTCCAAAGTATGTTCAATGTCCATTCCTTTCCTACCATCTCCAAGTGCTTCCATCCCAGGCCAAGCCACCTCACTGAACACCTGGATACCAGCAGGTGCAGCAGCTGGCTCCCTGCCTCCACTCTTGCTCCTCTGCAGTTCCTCCTCCACATGGCAGCCTGAGAGATCTTTCTAGCAAGTAAATCAGATCAGTCAAGTCACTCCCTTGCTTAAAAACCTCCAACTGGCTTCCCTTCGTGGCCCTAAAAATGAAAATAAACCAAACTCTTTGCCATGGTCTGCAAGGCCCTACCTGGTCAGGCCCTGCCTCTCTCCTTCTTGAACAGCCCACCCACTCTGGCCTTCTCCCATCTCAGGGTCTTTGCACTGGCTTCTGCTGGCAATACTCTTCCCCTGGAGCTTTACACGACTGTCTCCTTGGCATTCATATCTCAACTCAAACATCCTCTCTTCTAGGGGACATTTCTGTCCCACCCTCTGCAGAGGAAGCACACACACCACACAGTCACTTTCTACCACGTGACCCCATTTTATCTTCTTCATAGCATTAACTAACATATGAAATTTTCTTATTTGTTTACATGTTTATTCTCTGTATCATCCCACTAGGATGAGCTCCTTGAGAACAGGCACTCCGTCATTTTCACCCCTTTATCCACCAGCACTTAGAACAGGGCCTGACACATAGTAGGTACTCAATAAAAATGTGTCAACTGACTGAGTGATTGGCACCCAGGTGGAGATGGCTTGTAGGCTGTTGGATATAAGGGGGGAAAGAACAGGTCAGGAGATACAGATTCGCGAGTTGTCAGCAAAACATCTGAATATAAGATAAGATTTTGCTCCAAAATTACCCCTCAGGTAGGAAGGATTTGTCTTACATTCAAGACCTTACAAAGTCTCCCTCATTATGGGGCATGCTCTCAATTACTGGGCTTTGAACAACAAAATGCTCTTTGGGGGGAACTCATTAGCCTGAAATAACCTCAATCAATTTGAAGATCTGGATATTCATGGAGGTCGCTTGGTACAATCAGAAAAAAATGGAGGCAAAGACATTTCACACAGATTCAATCATTATTCCTGGGGGTATGACCTTATAATTGCAAGTATTGTCTTTTTAAGCAAGCCCTTTTTTAAAAGAACAATAAAAGAAGTGACTATGTTGTGGAGATGACAAATACACACCTACCAGATGATTTTTTTAAATTTATGCAACCTAATATTATGCAACCAGGCTTTTGTGGCAAAGAATAAAGTTTCCAGCATTAGAGTCAAAAAGCACTATGTCACAAGTAACTTGGGCAAAAATAAAGTCTGTGTGTTCTGTAAAAGTTTAATGATAAAACTCTAATGATGTTTACCCAGGTGTTGAAGAAAAATGTTAAAAGTTTAGATAAAATTGCTTCATAAAATATGAGGGGAGAAAAAAATAATACATCTTACTACATTGTTTTGTATAATATGTGATTTTAAAAATGTATAGCAAACTAAATTAATAAAGTAAATAATTATTTCGACCACACTAGAAGTTTATGTATTCAAATTAGCCCCCAAACTTTTTGGAGGGTCTCTTCATTGGGAATAGAAGAGGTTGGTTTTTATTTGGAGTTATCTTAAATTTGGGTCTCTATGGCAGGTGGTAACTTAAGGCTAATACTGTGCAGAGACTGTGTGGGGAGAGACGAGAAGATGCCCTAGGACAGAGGCTTAAAGGCCAAAGAGAGTGGGGGAATGCCAGCAAACAAGACTGTGGGGAAAATTGATATCATAGAAGCCAAAGGAATAGGATGTCAAAGAGGAGGAAGGTAATGTCACAGAAGCCAAGAGACGAGTGTTCTAGAGAAGTTTCTAGAACTTCTAAAAATTTCTAGAAGAAGAGTTTCTAGAGGAGAAAGTGACCATCAGGGCCAAATACTACCATGGGTCAAGTAAGATAAGGACTGAAAAGTGTTCATTAACAAACATAGTCATTTGTACCCATGGCAGGAGTATCATCTGTAGAGAAAAGGGCGTAGAAACCAGGTCCCAGTGAAGTGAGAGGACTGTGAGCGCCAAGCAAATAGAGATAGCAAATGTGGACAACTGATTGGAAAATGGTGGCTGCAAGAAGAAAAGAAAATGAAAGGGTGTTTGTTGCAAGAAAGTAGGGGCGGTCCAGAAATTTCTTTTTTTTCACAATGAGAGAGACTTGGGAATATTTAAATAGCGGTGAAATGAATCCAGCAGAGGGAAAAGGAAGTCAAGGTCCTCAAGAGAGCCAGAAGGAATGGGATGCAGAGCCCAGATGGAGGCTCAGACTTCCACAGGAGAAGGACAAGTGGGCCATCGTAACAGGAGAGAAGGAGGAAACCGTGAGACAGGTGCTGGTCCTCCCACTCTCTGACCACAGCTTCCCCTCAGCCCTCTCACTCAGCTCCTCCCTCAACATCTGTTCATGTCTGTTCAACAGGTGACCTCACAGGCACCTCCAGACCTGACCCTGTGACCTTCTCCCAATCTGCCAGCCCCTCCTATATTCACTTCCTTCTGTATCCAGCCTCGGCTCCGGCTCCCCAGCATCTCTCCACCACCTTCATCTCACATGGGGGCTTCTAAATTGATGTCTGCCCTCCCTCCTGGACTGTAGGCTCTCTGAGGGCAGGAACAGTATCTGCCTGGTTTGCCAATGTACCTTCAGGCCCTACACCATGCCCGGCATGCAGTAAAAAGGTAATCAATATTTGCTAAGATAATGACTCAAATGAATTGCTGTCCCACCAATATCCCCATTGTCCCTCTGCCCTTCCTGCTTAGCAAAAGTCCAGGACCGGATCAGCCCAACTGTGCTCTCCCATCTTTACACCAGTGCTGGGCTCTGCTAGAGTGAATCAACCAACCAACCAGAGTGAGGCCACCACAGACTCAAGTTCTCCAGCCCCGCCTGACGATCCTCATTCTTCCCTGCTTTGCTCTCTCTGCTGCTATTCACAGTGGGAGCCTTCTCAACCTTCTCCACTCTCCTCAAACCTTCTAGCCAGTTCCATCTTGTTTACATCCTACCTCCCAGAGAAAGGAGAAGTTATCTGAGAAGAATGCTCTCCTGTTGACTGCCACCAGACCTCCAGACCAACTGTATCCACACTGGTCCTCCCTCCTTCCCCTACACAGTAAAAGGGTGAGCCCACTCCTCTGAATGCTCTCATCTCCCAGCTGAGCTCAGGATGCCCTCTCTCCCCACCTCCTCACTCTCTCCTGTCTCTTCAACCTCTACCGCTCTCCTGGCTCTGTCAGCGTTTAAGTATGCTCATGTCTCTCCCATCCAAAGAGCAAAAACAAAACCCTTCCTTGACCCCATGTGTTCCGCAGCTACCTTCTTATCTCTCTCTTGGCTTTCACAACTGCGCCTCCCAAAACAGAGGTGTTACTGTCTCGACTTCCCAGCCTCCCACTCCCTCCCACCCGCTATGATCCAGTCTCTGCCCCACCACCCCCCTCAACCACCCTGCCTTTGCCAAGTGCACCTACAATTCCTTTGTCACTAAGCCCAGTGAATGCTAACCCATCCTTGTCTGGTGCCATGAGCCATTTAAGAGGGTGGACGGCCTTCCTTCTTGAGCCTCTTCCCTGTGCCATAGACACCTTATGTGTTCTGTCCACCCAGCACTTCTCCTCTTCCTCTCAACTGGGGTGCTAAAAGCGACTGCTGGTCGTGCGTCCTGGCCCCTTGACCTTAGGGTGCTTATGTGCTCTAGGTGGGGCCACTCAGGGTTCTTCCCCAGATTATTTGAATCCTTTCTAAGGGAAGTGTGTAGTGGCAAAACTTGGGAAGGTGTGAGCTCAGAGCTGCTGGTGACCATGAGCAAAAGCCCTGTGCAAAAGCCCATCAGTACATGAAGAGAAGGAAGCCAACAGTCAGAGAGGAGCAAAGGTGAGGCAAGCAGGAGAGAGGTCCTAGATGCATCCAGACCTGACTCCAGCCAGGTACTTCTGGGGCCCCAAGGTCCGCCTGCCCTTCCCATGTTTCTACAAATCAATCACCTTCCCCTTGTGCCCAAACTAACTCAATCTGGATTTCTGTCACGTACAATCAAGAGCACTGACTAATACACCCAGGTTTCTCGGAACCAACCTTCCAGTTTTTCCACCACTCCAACAACGCCTCCCCCCATCTCCTTCAGCCACCTCCCTTTCTTTGGGAAGGTCCCCAGGGCTCTGTCTCAGGCCGTCCACTCTCCTCAGTCTCCATGCCCTCCCTGGGTGAGTTCGTCCTCTTCCATGGCTGTCATTACCATCCGGACACTGTCCACTCCCAAATCCGTATTTCAATCCCTTTTATCTTTTTTCTTAATTTTTTTTATTGTAATAAAATGTACATAACATGAAATTACCATTTTAACCATTTTTAAGTGTACAACTCAGTAGCGTTAATTACATTCACAAGGTTGTGCAAACATCACCACTATTTCCAGAACTTTTTCATCATCCCTAACAAAAACTCTGTAGCCATTAGAAAATAACCCCCACTCAACCCTCCATCCAGCCCTTGGTAACCTCTAACGACTTACTATCCCTATGAATTTACCTATTCTAGATATTCCATATAAGTGAAATCATAATACAAATACTTTTGTGTCTGACTTACTTCACTTAGCATAATGTTTTCAAGATTCATCTATATTGTGGCAGGTATCAGAACTTGATTCCTTTCTATGGCTGAGTAATATTCTATTGTATGGATATACCGCATTTTATTTATCCTTTCTTCCTTTGAGGGACATTTAGGTTGTTTCTAAACTTTTGTCTTGGCTATTGTGAATAGTGCTTCTATGAACATTCGTGTACAAGTATTTGTTTGAGTCTCTGTTTTCAGATCTTTTGGTTATATACCTAGGCGTGGACTTGCTGGGTCATATGGTAACTCTATGTTAATTCTCTGAGGAACTGCCAAACTGTTTTCCACAACAGCTGCACTATTTCGCATTCGCACCAGCGAGGCACAAGGGTTCCCAGTGTTCTTCTCTCTCCTGAGGCCCAGTCCCATACATCCAGCTGCCTCCGGACACCAACACACATGTCCTACAGGGAACTCAGACCACTCCAGCAGGGCATTTGGATGCAGAGGATAATTGGCTGTGTGAAAACAACCAGTCCTGGGCCATACTCCACCTCTGAGGCTCTGGGATAGGCTAAATGTTGGGCATCAGGTGAGGCTCAGGGATGGAGAGTGGGATGGGGCAAAATTGTGTGCACTTGCTTCATAATAAGAAGAGTTTTACGGGCCATGTCAGAATGTCCCAATGGCCTTGTCAAAAGGGCTGCACTGGAATCTCATTTACAAACACATATATCATTTAGCGAACTCCAGGCACGATGTCCCCATCATTTTCTTCTGCCTCTCCCAACCTGTTCCTCTTCTTGAGCTCCCCAGCTCAGCTAATGGCAAACCATCTACTCAGGCGCCTATGTCAGGACCTCCCCAGTTTGTAGGAACAATGAGTTCAGGAACCACGACCCTGCAGCCCAGGCCCAGTCTAGGCTCTACTCCCCTTTGCCCAGTGCCCATCACCTACCTCCTCAACTCGGGCTTAAGGCTCTAGAAGCTCCCACACTGCATGTGGCCGGCTGATTTCAGGCATATTGCACACACCTCACTATGGGCTGGCTTCCCCAGCCACCCTGATGGCCCACACTCTTGCAGCTCCAAGAACAGCCCAAGCAAAGAGCCTCCTCCCATCTAGAAGGAGAGCAGAGGCTGGACGTGGACAGAGAGCCTCAGACAGACAGACAGTCCACCTGACCCTTGAGAACCAGGGGTTCTGGTGGCAGTAAGGAGGAAAAACAGATGAGGCTCGGTTAGTAAAGGCTTCCTGGAGGAGGGCAGGGGGTCAGGGAGGGACTTCTGGAGGGTAGGAGGGTGGGATGCTAAGTTAGAAGGGAGCTGGTTAAACAGCTGCTGTGTGCTGGCCTGGGACAGGAGCTTACCCTGCTTCATGGGTTTCTTCTTTTTTTTTAAGCTTTTTTTCGAGCAAGATTGGCCCTGAGCTAACATCGGTTGCCAATCTTCCTCTTTTTCTTTTTTCTCCCCAAGGTCCCAGTACATAGTTGTCTATCCTAGTTGTAGGTCCTTCTAGTTCTATGTGGGATGCCGCCTCAGCATGGCTTGAGAGCGGTGAGTAGGTCCACGCCCAGGATCAGAACCGGCGAACCCTGCGTCACCAAAGCGGAATGCGTCAACTTAATCGCTGCACCACCAGGCCGGCCCCAATGGGCTTCATTTGCCCACTCAGTAAGCGCTTTTGTCTATGAATTGCCAGGCACTGTTTTAGGCACTGGGAATGAACACACCAGTGGACACAGCAGGCCAAAATGGCTGTTCTCGTAGATTCTAGTGATGGGGGAGACAATTAACAAGAATAAGCACAATATAAAATATGTCACGTGATTATAGTGTTAAGGAGAACAATATAGCAGGAAGGGGAGTAGGGTACGTTGGGAGAGGAACTGCAGCTTTAGATGGGAAGGCCAGGGAAGGTGAGAGAGCAAGCCAGGCAGAGATCTGGGGGAAAAGTGTACCAGATAGATGGAAGGGCAAGTACACAGGGGCTGCGGCTGTGGGAGACCCCGTGTGCACCCAGGATAGCAAGGAAGCCCATGAGGCAGGGCAGTGAGAGGAAAATGAGGCCAGAGCGTTCAGAGGAGGCTGCCAAGGACCAGCTCACATGGGGTCTTACAGGCCATCATGATGCCTTTGGCTGTCACTCTGAGAGAGTGAGCAGGAAGCCAGAGGAGCATTTTGAACAAAAGGGGGCATGATCCCCTTGGTGGCTGTGTTAGCAACAGATGAATGGGGACAAGGGATAAAGCAGAGAGACCAGGTACAAGGCTATTGCAGAAAGGCACAGAAGAAATGATTCACGGCTTCAACGTTACCAGGATAATATTAACAGAGTCTGTGAGCAGTGGCCAGATTCTGAAAATATTTTGAAAGTAGCACTTTCAAAAAGTGATTCACTGACATCAAATGTGGGGCATGAGAAAAGAGAATCCACAATGACTCTAAGGTTTGGGGCCTGAACAAGTAGATGAGTAAAGTTGCCATTCACTCAAAGAGTGAGAAGAGAAGGCTGGAGAGGAACATAAGGAGTAGGTTGGCAGAGAGAATACAGGACACCCAGTTAAATTTGAATTTCAGATAAACAACTGATAATTTTTTTTAGTAAAGTATGTCCCATGCAATATTTGAAATTCAAATTTAACTGAGCAGCTGGTCTGGGGGTTTTGTTTTTGTTTTTGTTTTGCTCTGTTCCTAAATCTGGCAATCCTAAATTAGTATTACTTACTAATAAGCAATTTGGGACATGATAAGTTTGTGATAGCTACCAGACATCCACAGGGAGAGGTGGGACACAGGGGCATATATGAGTCTGGAGTTCAGGGAAATGGTCTGGGCTGGAGATAAGTATTTGGGAGTTGTCCGCCTAACTTTGATATTTTAAACACTGAGACAGGATGACATTACCAAGAGAGTGAGTGAGGACAGAGAAGAGAAGGAGTCCAGGACTGAGCCCCAGGACACCCCAGAATTTAGAAGTCAGGGAGATCTGGAGGAACCAGCAAAGGAGACTGAGAAAGAGAAGCCAGAGAGGAAGGAGAAGCCTCCAGAGAGGGAGATGTCCTGACAGCCCAATGCTACTGGGAGCGCAGGGAAAGATGAGGGTTGAAAGTTAGCTCTGGGAACCTTGCAAGAGCAGTTCAGGTGGGATACGGGGAGCGAAAGCCTGAATAGAGTTCAAGAAAGGGTAGAGAGAGGAAAAATGAGACAACGAATGAAGACGACTCTTTTGAGGACTTTTGCTATAAAGGCATGGAAAGAAAAGAGGCAGATGCTGCAAGAAGTGGGGTCAAGTGATATTTGTTTGTTTGTTAAGACGGAGAAATACCAGTGTGTTTACTGTAATGGGCAAGATCCAGTAAAGAGCAAAATGTGATTACGGAGGAGAAAGGGAGGAGGCAGCGTGAGGTCCTGGGGTGGGTGAGAAGCGGGGGCTTCAGTACACATGCGGGATGGCTGAATCCTGACAGCAACTCAGAGAAGTCACGTATTACCTGCATTGAGGATAAAGTTGTGTGGGCAGAGGTTCCAAGTAATTCTGGGTGTCTTGGAAGGAAAGCAACATTCTAGCCCGGATCCTGGGAGATCTCTTACTCCCTACCCACAGCCTCAGACATGCTAGAGCAGGGCTGGAAAGCCCTGATCCTTCCACCTGACCTGCTTTCCCGTGGGTTCTGCCTGCCCCACCTCTCTGCTCCAGGGACGAGAGGGCCTCCAGGCCCAGGAGAAGGCCCAGGCCCCTGCCATAGACACAAACACGAGGACAATCCCAGCCGGAGAGGGAAGGCCCTGCCCCTTCCCAGGGAAGCCCCTGCCTGAGGCCTCAGCAGACGGAGGGTGCGGCCTGGGAGCAAGACCAGACTGGGGCAAGGCCTGGGCTGGAAGAGGCACAGAGGCAGATGTAAGGCCTGTCCACACCAGAGAGCAGGTGTAGGCCCTGAGGGGAGAGGGGGTGGCCAAGGCGGCTGCCAAGCCCTGGTGCAACACAGCCTTGCCCTAAGGCAGGGGAATGGCCTAGATGGCCTCCCACACATTCCCCTGCTCAGGGAGCAGAACTCTGCAGTGGGACAGCAGGGTCCCAAGGTCCTCAGAGCCTCCTTCCAGAATGGGGACTCTTCCAGCCCATTCCAGAAAAAGCGAAAGCCAATTGTTGGGGGCACTGCCCAATGTCAGGAGTGAGGGGGTGGCATCTGGCAGGTCAGAATGATAGGACCTAGGCAATAAAATCACCTAGTCACCAGAGAAGAATAACCCAACCCCACACGCCACCACCTCACACACAACCACACATGCACACAACCTCACAAAACCCTACCAGCCACCTCCACAATCACACATACTCACAACCACACACACCAAACACACACATACTCCCTACACTATCCCCTCAACACACAACTACCCAATCTCACATACACAGTTCTCACACACAACCTTTACTTTACAAATAGTAGCTGGGCGTCTGCTCCATTCCAGGCCCTGGAGATGCTGCAGGAGCACAACCAGCAGCTCTCTGCTCTCTTGGAGATAATTTCAGAGAATGTTTTGAAGAGGGCGAACTTCAGATAGGGCGACCAGAGAACTTCTTCTCCGTAAGAAGGTGAGACCTGAGTGAGGAGGAGAAAACTGCCAGGGGAAGAGCAGCCCATGCAGACGGAAGAACAAATACAAAGGCCGGGACGCTGGACAGGTCAGGGCTTGTTTGTGGAGCAGGATGAAGGCCAGTGTGACTGGACAGCAGGGATCAAGGGGACATGTGATAGGAGGTGAGGCAGGACTAGGTCATTTGGGGCTTTGCAGGCCAATGTCAGGAGGGTGGGTGTTGGTATAAAGGTAATGATAAGTCACTGCTGGCTTTTAACAGGGAGTGACCTGATCTGATTTATATCATTAAAGCAGTACTTTGGCTAGAAGAAACCATGGGAGACAAACTATTTTCAATTCTCAGAGTAGGGAAGGCATTTCTAATTATGACCAAACCCAGAGGCCATAAAAGATAAGACTGATACATTTGACTACCTAAAAAATGTTTAATTCGGGGCCGGCCCCGTGGCTTAGTGGTTAAGTGCACACGCTCCGCTGCTGGCGGCCCGGCCCGGGTTCGGATCCTGGGCGTTCACCAACGCGCTGCTTCTCCGGCCATGCTGAGGCCGCGTCCCACATACAGCAACTAGAAGGATGTGCAACTATGACACACAACTATCTACTGGGGCTTTGGGGAATAAAAAAAAAAAAAAAAGGAGGAGGATTGGCAATAGATGTTAGCTCAGAGCCGGTCTTCCTCAGCAAAAAAAGAGGAGGATTAGCACAGATGTTAGCTCAGGGCTGATCTTCCTCAAAAAAAAAAAAAAAAGTTTAATTCTGCATGGCAAAAACTCCATGTACAAAGTCAAAATACAAATGTGGGTCTAGGGAGGAAATCTTTTCTATTTGTATCATAGAGGGCCTATTTCTTTAATATGTAAAGAGCTCCTAAGAAGTCAAGTATAAAAAAGGCAACCATCCAATAGAAAAATGGGCAAAGGCAAAGGATAGTCCACAGAAAAAGAAATACGCTCAAATCTCACTCATAATAAGAGAAATGCAAAATGAAAGTTTAATGAGATACCACTGGCAAAGATCATACAGTTTGATAATGCTCTATATTGGCAAGGATATGGGGAAACAAGCACTCTCATGTCTAACGGTAGCATAAACTAACAAATCTATGAAGAGGATTTGGCAATATGTACCAAAATTTTAAATGAGCATACAATTTTAACCCAAAAATTCCACTCCTAAGAATATATCCTACAGACATAATAAAAAATGTGTTCAGTGATGCTTGTCCAAGGATATTCATTGCAAGGATGTTTTTAATAGAAAGGAAGAAATACAAGATTGGAAACAGCCTTAATTTTCATCAATATGGGACTGATTAACTACATTATAGTACATATACTATTCAGCTGGGTTTAAAAAAAAGGAGACAGTTCTACATCTACTAATAGGGAAAAATGGAATACTATTCATCTGCATTTTTTTTTAAAGAATGAGATAGTTCTATGTCTACTGATAGAGGAAAATGTCCTATGTTTTGTTAAGTGAAAATAGCAAAGTGCAGAACCATGTGCATAGCACACTCCATAGGGTAAAAGTAAAAAGAAGAATATCTATATGGCTGAAGAAGCAGTTGATCTGAGGAAGGAAAAACACAGGTGGGCAGCCCTGGTCACCTAGTCTGATGTTCAGGGAGAAGTCAGGATTGGCACCAGACGTGCGGGACTCATCAGTGAATGGATGGTATTGGAAGCCCCAGGACTGGATGACCTCACCCTGGAGGGAAGAGGCTGAGCCCTGGGACACGCCCACACTGGAGATGAGGATGCGAGGCCTCCAAGGTACAAAGAACCTAGGAGTATGGTGTCAAGGAAGCCAAAGGAAGAAAGTGTTTTGAGAAGGAAGGAGTGGCCATCTGTGTCAGGTTCTTCTGAAGGTGCAGGAGGATAGCAACAGCGACTTGACTGTTGGATTTAGCATTGTGAAGATCCGTGGTGACCTTGACAGGGCTGTCCTTAGTGACATGGTAGGAACAGAAACGTTGTTCAAATGAGTGGAAGCGTGATTAGGAGGTGAGAACGTGAGGAGTGGGTTTTGCTCTGAAATGCAGCAGAGCAGCAGCTGGTAGGGAGCAGGTGGCAGACTCCTGGACCCCCCCACAGGACACCGTCATACTCACACATCTCCCCATACAGACACACACCCAGAAGCATCCGGACCACCCAGCACTCTTGAGTCTCAGCCACGATTTTCAAGGGCCATGATCCAGTGAGTGAAAGTTGACCTCTGCCCTGGGGTTTTGCCCCATCCAGAAAGTCAACACGGCTGAGGCCTCCAGAGCTGGCTCTGCTACTTATTATGTGTGTGACCCTGGGCAAGTCACCTAACCTCTCTGTGCCTCAGTTTTCTCATTCATAAAAGCAGGAAGGATGCTCATCTCGGCTGTGAGATGAAATAAAGCCCACAGGACAGTGCCTGGCACAAAGATGTCTCCAAGCTCCAAAAGCAGTGTTAGCTCTCTATCAGGAGTAGTAGCTAGGGTGACAGGGTGACTTGATCTTCCCACGTTTAGGGGCACTTTTGAGAGCAAAAGAGGGTGCTGTTAATTATTCCCAGGCCCCAGGCATAAACCAGTACAGTCTTGGGAAGATGCAATGTATAGTCACCCTTGTGTTAGTCAACACCATCTCTGTAGAGACAGCGAGGTGTCCGGCCCTGTGGTGACTAAGATCCTGGGACTCCCAGGGAGGCTGGAAATCCTGGGGTTTCCTGACAAGGCTGGGGCACCAGAGGCTCTAATTAGGTTCCTAGTCATGGCACACTAGTCAATAAGACCAAGCGTCCTTGTCCCCAGAGCCCAGCCCAGCCACAAGCCTACCTCCCTGGGCAGGGAGTCGAGAGCACCTCTGCCCTCCTCCGTCCCTCACCCCCCTCCCACAGGATCTGCCCCTTGTAGCAACTCCAGGCAATGACCTCCCCCCATCCTGCCCTCACTCCCGCACAAAAGATTCCTCCCATCTCCTTTCCAGGCACAGGTTTCGCTGTGCCCCTTCCCACTGTGGGCACAAGATTCTCCAAAACGCACAGGCCTCAGTGGAGGACGCAGAGCCCGAGCCGGGCACCGCCGTCAACGGCCGTCGTACCGAAAGGGCAGACCCCCAGGAGTGCCCCCACGCAGGGTCGAGGCGGGGCGCCAGGCAGGGACGGTGACGGGCAGGGCGCGGGCACGGTATCCGTGGTAACGAGCGTAGGCAGTAACCTGATTGCAGTCCGTCCCGGGCCACGGCACTTAACAGTTTAGAGTGCTACACGCCCCTAATCTCAGTGGAGCCTTTGCAACAGCCCTGCCCGTAGCCACCGATGCCCTCATTTCACACGTGAAGACACGGAGGCTGAGGCAAGCGACGAGCCCCTCCACAAGTGGCTCCGGGAACCCGTGGCAGCGTCGGGACGAGAACCCGACCCCCCGCCGGGCGGGCTCCGGAGCTCCTCCCCCGACCCTCCCTCCTCCACGCCGCCCCCGCGGAGTGCCGGCCGCCGCGCGCCTCGCCGCGACTGCAGAGCCCCAGCTCCGGCCTCGCTCGCCTCTGCTGCGGGCCCCGAGGACGCGGGGTCCCGGCCCCGCGCTGGCCGCGCTGCTGCAGGTGAGTGCGGGGCGGGGGCGGGTCCTCTCCGGACGCTGAGCGCTCCCGGGCGACCCCCGGCGGCGGGGCAGGGGCTGGAGCCTGCCTGCCCCGCCAGGCTGAGGATGGGGGCGAGGGGAAGGGAGAGGGTGGAGGGACCTCTCCCCCCGCCCCAAACCCTCCTACTGCCTCTCGCCCCTCGATGCTGGGCGGGGTGGGGGCTCCAGCTGCTGGAAGCTTCTCGGGTGCCCCCACCCACGTCCGCAAGCTCTCAAGCTGCCTAAGGGGGGGCGGGGGGGCGCGGGAAGGAGAAAGAGTACTTCTGTGCTGCCCGGGGCGGGGGAGTGGGGGGCCGGGGGGTGCATTTTGAAGTGGGGGGTGAAAGCTGGGCGCGGCTTGTTCCCGGGGCTGGGAAAAAGCGGGTAGCTGGGAGCTGGTGCTGGGGGGACTGCAGGGGCAACCAGAACCGGCTCCACCAGTCCCGGGCTGGGCTTGGAGGGAAATTCTTTGCTGATGAGTCGCGTCCCTGGGGTGTGTCACGGGGAGCGGGCCGACAGGACTGGAAGGTGGGGGCCCAGGAGGGGGCTGCACCGCGGTGGGCTGCCATGGGAGGTGGAAGTGCACTTTAGGGTCCCTCCCCTCCCGGGGCTGGCGGACGAGGCTCCAACCTCCACTCCCGTGTTCTTGAACCCTCACCAGGTGAGTGGCCAGCTGGGGAGGGAATGGTCTCTTATGATTCTTACAACAGCTCAAGAAAATAGGAATTATTTCCCTTTCGAGATAAAGAAAAGAGGTCAAGGAGATGGGAGAATTCTTGGAATTCACCCAGCTAGTAAGTGGCAGAGCCAAGGCTTGCTTCCAGGTGTGACTCCACCCCCAATGCACATTCCGCTGCCCCTCCCCAAAGGCGAGGTCTTAGAGGCGGCGGAGTGGGGGAGAAGAGGAGGGACTCTAGGGGTGGGGTCTTCCTCTGCCACCCCATCCTGCCTGAGATCCCCAGCGAAGAAGCATCAGGAGGGCTGAGATGCTGAGAAGGAACTGCATCTTCTCCCTCTCTCCAGAGCGGGAAGTATTTCCCCCAAGCACCCTTGGCCAGACTGCCCCTTGGGGCTCCTGCCTGCACCTCACAGCTCCTCCCTCCAAGCTGCCACTGAGAATTCAGCATTCATTTATTTGTTCATTCAACGTTTATTGAGTACCTCCTGCGTGCCAAACGCTAGGCACTAAATATAAAGCAGTAAGCAAGACAGAGTTGACATTTTAGTGGGGGAGACATGATAAATAAGAACAAAAAAATAAACAAATACTTTAATTCCACCGGGTGATTAAATGCTATAAAGGAAATAAAGGGGACAGAAGCAGAGTGACTGGGAGGGCAGGGGCTCCCAGATTCGGGTTTATCTGGGGAGACCTCAGAGATGCTTGAGCAGAAGCCTGAATGGTGAGAAGGATCCAGCCATGGGAGGTTCTGGAGGAAGAGCATTCCAGGCAGCAGGTATACTTACAAAGTCCCCGAGACCCCCGGGGTGGCTGGAGCAGAGACAGGCAGGGTGAGAGTGTAGGAGAGGAGGGTGAGAAGGTAGAATCTGGTTTAATTTAATGAATCTGGTTTAACTCTAACCATAACGAGAAGCTAGTAGAGTTTTAAACAAGGAAGTGACATGATCCGGTCTAATGGCCTCTAGAGGCGCAGGAGCAGGCACTGAAAGGCCAGTGAGGAGGCCGTGGCAATGATACGGGCAAGAGTGATGATAGCTTGGAGGGGTGAGAAGCAGTGGTGCAGGAGGTGGCCCCGCAGGCATCCTGCATGCTCAGAGTCACAACCCCAGCCCCAGGAGCACTCACATGTGCACACAGGCCCACACAGGCACACGGAGAGGTGCGTGCTCCCACACCCATGGCAGTGTGCAGACAGTAGCTGCCCTCAGGCAGACCCACCTCTCCGCACCCTCTGAGTCACTCCAGGACGGGGAGGAAGACGTGTGATTCCAGGATCTGAACAAAGCATATCTCCCCACCACAAAGCCCTGGCATCCAGCATGGCTGGGGTGGCTGGGGCTCCCCCAGGACCTGGCACAGGGAGGGGGGAATTGTGTCTAGATTTTCCCTGGATCTGGTGTCCCCAGGAGCCAGACCATTACCCCCCATGCACCCCCAATCTGAATTGGTCTCCCAACTTCACCACCCGCTGGCTGGGAGACCTTGGGGAGGTTCTTTCTCCTCTCCAAGCCTCAGTTTCTTCCCTATAGAATGGGGCCATAACCCCAACCTCACAGGGCGGTAGCAAGGCATCAGTGAGGTAAGTTGCAAGAACCTGGTCTGTGGCAGGCATCCAGCAGAGAAGGGGAGAGGAGCTGGTAGAGAGCACAGCCCTGGCACCGACAGCCTGGCCTTGAAAGCAGCTCTGGTTTTAAATGAGTGACTTGACCTCTTTCACAATGAGTGGCCAGCATTTATTGGGCACGCACTATGTCCTCGGTGCTTTGCAACCATTATCTCATTGGATTATCAATTTCTTCATCTGTAAATGAGGAAGACAGTAGTATCTACCTCCTGGGGCCATTATAAGGATTAAATGAGATCCTGCACGTAAAGCCTTCAGCTCCTTGCCTGGCTCATAGGAAATGCTCAATAAATGGTAATTGTTGTCATCAGCAAATGCACAGTCCCTTCCTTCCAGCAAACTAGCTCTGTGACTTTGGGAACGTTACTTAACCTCTCTGTGCTTCAGTTTCCTATCTGTAGCTTAGGAAGAAGAATAGTTCTTATCTTGTAAAATCGTTGTGCTGATCCAACAAGTCCATCCACATAAAGACCTCAGAACAATGCCTTGTACATAGTAAATCCTCAATAAATGATACCAATTCAATAACATATGCTTTTTCCTATTGTTCTGTCAGGTGCGCACGGCCCCCGGCACGCCTCCCAGGCACCATGGACTGGAAGACTCTTCAGGCCCTCCTGAGCGGGGTCAACAAGTACTCCACGGCATTCGGGCGCATCTGGCTGTCAGTGGTGTTCGTCTTCCGCGTGCTGGTGTACGTGGTGGCCGCGGAACGCGTGTGGGGGGATGAGCAGAAGGACTTTGACTGCAACACCAAGCAGCCAGGCTGCACCAACGTCTGCTATGACCACTTCTTCCCCATCTCCAACATCCGCCTCTGGGCCCTGCAGCTCATCTTTGTCACGTGCCCCTCGCTGCTGGTCATCCTGCACGTGGGCTACCGCCAGGAGCGCGAGCGGAAGCACCGCCTAAAACACGGTGACCAGTGCGCCAAGCTGTACGACAATGCAGGCAAGAAGCATGGCGGCCTGTGGTGGACCTACCTGCTCAGCCTCATCTTTAAGCTCGTCATCGAATTCCTCTTCCTCTACGTGCTGCACACTCTCTGGTATGGCTTCGGCATGCCACGCCTGGTGCAGTGCGCCAACGTGGCACCCTGCCCCAATATCGTGGACTGCTACATTGCCCGGCCTACTGAGAAGAAGGTCTTCACCTACTTCATGGTGGGTGCCTCTGCCGTCTGCATCGTGCTCACCATCTGCGAGATCTGCTACCTCATCTTCCACAGGATCCTGCGATGCATGAGCAAGAACAGGTCCCCAGGGGGCCGCAGCCCCCCGTCCTCCGCCCGCCGGGCCTCCACCTGCCACTGCCACCACAAGCTGCTGGTAGAGGCTGGGGAGCTGGGCCTGGACCCTGCTGATGACAAGCTACGTGCTTCAGCACCCAGCATGACCGCCATCTGACCACGGGCTGGGGAGCGAGACTGGGCTGCCAGAGGGGCCAGGCAGGGCGGTATTGTGCCGGTGGAGGGTCCTAGAGGTGCTGGGTGCGCCCACTTTAAATTCACTAAACTATCCAATTGCATTTTGGGCAGATATTTTTTGAGCACTGGGCTCTGTGCTGTCTACTTGGGTATAGGGTACAGGCCCAGTGCCAGCCGGTGGATGAGACAGACATTGAAACAAACAAATTAACTTCTGCACGCAAAGGGACACTTAGGGGGCTCATAGCAGGGCTTCTCCCTAACCCAGGAGGGGGCGATCAGGCGAGGCTTCCCTTAGGAAATAATGTTTAAGAGAGGTGAGAAGTGCTTCCTAGCAGAGAAAACAACAGGTGCAGAGGCCTGGAGGCCACAAAAAGAGATGCTTGCCCTGTGCTGGATGCATCGGACCAAAGGGAATCTGGGTCACCACTGCCCTCACGGGAACGCCCCCTCCCCCCAAACCCTACTCCCCCAGCCTCAGGCAGCTTTGCTCCCATCTTCCTCCCTGCAAGTGTTGTCTGGTGCCAGCCTTTCAGGCCCTGCTCCTAGGGATTCAGGGTGGATGTGCTGATAGGAACGTCACCAAGGCAGTTTCCTTGAAATCAATAGAGGCTGTGTTTTTACAGGTTGACTCTGTCCTCTGTTCTCCTACACTCCACCCACAAGACCCTCAGAGCAGGGAAGGTAGCCCTTGGATGGTGAGGAAGCTCTGTAGCTGGGGGTGAAGTGAGGATAGGGGCTGACTCAGGCTGGACATGAAGTGAGGCTGGCGCTGGGGTTGGCCTGGAGGTGGAGGCAGGGGGTGGAACCTACTGATATACAAGTTGTGATTCTAGATATGGTCACAAGAGGGCGCTGTGCTCCCACTACAACAGCGCTTCTACCGTTTATGGGGAGACCCTGCCTTGTGTACACACATAATCACTGTCCTCACATTCTGGACAAACCACACTCTCTCCTCCTCTGTAATTGAATCACTGCCGTCCACAACTCGCATCCCCGCCCTATGTACACAAAACCCGTTATTCATACTCTCGTTCTTTGTATATGCTCTCAACAGGCCAGTCATCTCCTGTAAGGCCATGCTGTCCCAGCCTCACCCAAGGCCTTATTCAGCTCCTTGCACTTTCCCTGAGCGTCCTCTCCACACCAGGCCCCTGGCAGGACGCTGGGACTGCACAGGGGAGTAGGAGCTGAGCCCAAAGAGCTCAGAGCCTGGGGGAGACAGAAACACACTCATCTCCTTCACTAACCAACCCCTCGCTCACAGCCCCACTCCCAGCACTGTGTGGTGACCTGAAATTTAGGGGACACAAACATCCAAGCCAGACTAGGATGAAAAGCAAAAGGGGGTGCAAGGCTCTGCTAACCCAGAGGAACAATTAGTGACTATCAAAGCCAAGGCCAGGAGCCAGAAGTCCAAGAGGCAGTGAGCCAAGGGTCAATGCAGGCAGAGAGAGGTCGGGTCATTGTGCAGTCGGAACAGCCGGTGCTGCACCTTTGCTCTCACGTGTGGCCGTTAGTGGGGTGAAAAAGCCAGCCAAGTTTAAAGGGCCCAGGGCTGGGCTGACACCGCCCTCGAGGTCTGAATCATAGCTTAACTGCTTCATGACCACAGCTCCACCATACCGCACCTGAGGCAAGCTTTCAGAACCTCAGCCTTGTCATCAGTACAAGGGAAAGTGCATCAATCAGGGTTCCAGCAGGAAACAGATGGCACATGCAAACCAAGTAACTTCAAAGAGTTTCTTCAAGGGACTTTGTTAAAAGGTATGGGCATGACTAAGCACACCCACAAAGGGTGCTGCAGTCCCCTGGGGCTGGTACCAGGGCAGCAGTGGACAGGGTGGCCACACAGCAGCTGCAGGATGCATCCGACCACGGTGACCAAATTAACACCCCAGCTTCACTCTCCCATCTCCTGCTCACCTGCCGGAGGCTCCCACTGACCCAACCCTACCAAAAGCCAGAGGGCAAGGGAGCCTGTTGTCAGTACAGGTCAGCCTCCCAGGGCACAGAGCAGGGTGGAGAGTAGATCTGAGGGGCAAAGGGAACATAGCCACCCAGCACTCAGGACAGTTCCTCCTCCTAGGATTGTTACAGAGATCAAAGGAGACGCGGTGAGTAACACATTAGTACAGTGCTAACATATCCAATAATATCCAGGCACCACCATGCTTAGGAAAGTTTGCCTGCTGCCCAGGCCACTTTGCACATGAGCCCCAGCTGGGACTGGATGGTTGCGAAGGTCTCCGGGAGGGGTATCTCCACCTTGCTGCCATGCATTCCAGCATCTTCCAGGGTGACCAAGGAGGCTTACAGGTCAGAGCAAGCAGATCACATCGTCAGCTATCCCAGCAGGGACTGGGCGTCCAGTTCTGGCCCCACTTCTCCAGGATGGGGGCCAGGACCATGGATGAGGGAATGTTCCAGCCCTGCCCATCCCGCCTTTGGCCTGAAAGCTGTTCCAAGCAGTGCAGCTCATTGTTCTCACCCAGTATGTGTTGGGCCACTGTTCACCACCCAGAGTCTCCAGTGCGCATCACTGTCACCACAAGGTGGCTCTCATGTCCCCTTGGCCTTCTCTTCTTAGGGTACAGGCCTCCACCTCCTCCTCCCCCATTACAGGAGGATTCATCGCAAGCTTCCTTCAATCATGCAAATGATAGATTTAGATTTCAAATACACAGCCCTCAAGTCCACCTCTACTGCGTGATGTAGCAGCCACCCTGCAGCCCGAGGTCAACAGCAGGTTATTTTGTATTCATCACCCTGGTGCAAGCCTCCTGTTATGGACTGAAAGTCTGTGTCCCCCCTAAGATTCATATGTTGAAATCCTAACCCTGATGTGGTAGTGTCAGGAGGTGGGGTCTTTGGGGTGATTACGTCATGAGGGTGGAGCCCTCAAGAATGGGATAGAGCCCTTATAAGAAGAAATATGAGAGGGATGATCTTTCTCCCCACCATGTGAGGACACAATGAGAAGACAGCCCTGTCTAAACCAGGAAGAGGGCCCTCACCCAGAGCCCGACCACGCTGCCGCCCTGATCTCAGACAGCCGGCCTCCAGAACCGTGAGAAATCAATTTCTGTTGTCTAAGTCCCCCAGTCTGTGGTATTCTGTTACAGCAGCCTGAGCTAAGATCCCCCATCACCTGTCATCTGGATTACTTCAACGGTCTCCCTGCATCCTGCCCCCGCCTCTGGGAAGCAGACACTAGGAGTTGAGTGCAAAGCGTACTGGGGAGTAACACGGGTGAGCGGAAAGAGGAGGAAGCAGCACTGGGCGACAAGACCGCCGCAGGGAGCTACGTGTCTCCTAGACCAAGATTGTCCATTAGAGGAGTCCCGTTGGGTGGAAATGGCCGGGCCTTGACCACCGCTTGGCTCAGTCATGTCCTGGGGCCAACCGAGCAGAGCTCGGCCACCTGGATAGCCGAAGCAGGCTTGACGGCTGGAGGCTGTCCGCTGACCAGACTCCGCACAGCTGGGCAGTGAGTCCTACGTTGCAGAGGGGCGTCCGTGTCTGCCACCCACCCCCACAGTCTATTCCCAGCACAGCAGCCAGGGAGATCCTGTAAAACCTAAGTCAGGCCAGATCACACGTCCGCCCAAAACCTCCAAAGGCATCTCACACAGGCCTTCAGTGGTCTGCAAGTGCTGCCCCGCTCCATACCGCCTCTGCTCCCTTTCTGAACTCATCTCTTCTCCCTGCTCACTTCACTCCAGCCACACTGACCTCCCTGCTGTTCCCCAGGCAGGAAACAGCAGGCACACTCCTGCCTCAGGGCCTTTGCATTGTCCTTCCCTCTGCCTGGAATGCTCTTTCCCCTAGAGAGCCACAGGGCTCGCTTCCTTCCTTCAGGACTGGTGGCAAATGTCAGCTGCTTAGTGAAAATTGCTCTCCTCACCCCCTGCACCCTCAATTCTCCCTTCCTACTTTACCTTCCATGTAGCATTTATCACCATCTAACAGCTTCTATATTTTATTTTGTCTGTCTCCCTCCAGCTGGAATATAAAATTCACAAGGACAGGGATCTCTGTTGTTCCCTGCTTCATCTCCAGCATCTAGGACAGTGCCACAGCACTGGGGGGTGCTCCGTAAATGATCAATTCACACATGGGCCTGGAGCCCTGCTAGGCGCTGGAGATGGAAACAAGACCCAGCTGCCTGCCCTCAAGGGGCTCACAGTCTAATGGGGGAGGGGTAAAGACAAGCAAACCAGGCACCCAGGGTGGGGGAGGGGAAATGTGAGTTGTTGAACCTGTGTAGTGTCAGTTTTGCAAGATGAAAAAGCTCTGGAGATCTGTTGCACAACAATGTGAATGTACTTAACACTACTCAATGGTACACTTCAAAATGGCCAAGATGGCAAATTTTATGTTATGTGTTTTTTGCCACAATTAAAAATAAAATGGAAAAGCCATGCACCCAGGGGCAGTCGGAGGGGCTGTGAGCACAAAGGCCCACCTAACCCAGTGGAGATAGGGGACTCCTGGGAGAAGGTGACATTGAGCAAAGTCCTGAACACCTCATAGGGTGAGGGTGCTCACACGTGAGGGTGCTCCCTGCTGAGGGAATGGCATGGACAAGGCGAGAGTGCACAGAGAACCACCATAGTTAAGTGCGGCTGGATCACGGAGTGAAAGGGGGGAGGGATGAGGCTGGAGAAGTGGCCTAGGAGGCGATGCCTCCCCAGGAGGCCATGGGGAGCCATAGAAGGGTTTTAAGCAGAGCAGTGTTATGGTCAGATTTCTGGGGAAGGGTGGAGGCTGGGTTGGAGGGACAGGACTGGAGGCCAGGAGACTAGTTGGGAGGCCACTGAGATGTGGCCCAAACAGGGTCAGGGCAGTGGGAACGGAGGGAGGTGTGGGGTCCTAGGGATGATTCCCAGGCAGAATGGCCAGGTTGTGGGGATTAATGTCTTGGCTGATCCCGGCTTCTCCTTTCCCTGAGAAGGGGCCAAGTCATTCAGACTCTGACCTCCAGGGCCCCTGAGGAAGGGGTGAGAGAAGGGTGACATCTCTACTGGCTCCTCCCTCCTTCCCAGTAGACGGGATTAGAAAGGCTCCGGAAGAGCCTGGGCCCGGCCGCAGAGAGGGATTCTGGGAGCAGAGGCTGCAGTGGGAGCGTGGTGAGAACCTGTCTCTAGGGACCTCCGTTCTCATGCCCTCAGGGGTCAGAACTAAGTGGGCGCAGTTGTCAGCTTTGGAAATCCAGGCGGCTGAGCTCAGCTGGCCCTGAGGGACAGGCCTGGAAGGGGAAGCCGGCTCCGCCTGATCCTGAAGTTCTGAGATCTGAGCCGAGCCCACCACACTTGCTGCCCTAGAAGTCCTCCTGCTAGGGCTGAAGGCAGGACCCTTGGGGACCCAGTGTGGGGGCACTGGAGTCCAAGGACTGAATCCTGTTGTGGAGAAACAGGGACCTTATGCCACCAGCCCCAGGCCTTGGCCCCCACCTGCCACATTCCCTTTCCTTAGCGCCCCAGCCCTCCACCACCACTCGGTCTCTGAGCTTCCCCATCCTCAGCCCTTTCTGCTGCCACCAAGACCACCCACAGACCCTTTTTGTCACAAATGTTTTGTCACAGTGTTTTTAGCCACCACTCACTTGAAAACTTCCTGTGTACCAATATTCTATGTGCTTTGACTGGATCTCCCACCAACCCTACACGGTAGGAACTACTACTTCCCCCATTCTATGGAGGAAGAAACTGAGGTACAGGGGTTTCAGCAACTTGCCTAAGGGCACAGGAGTCAACAGCAAAGTCTCAACTTCTAGGCTCTACTGCCCCTGCCCATCAAGGCAGTGAAGTCTTGGCACCCTGTGGTCAGTGGCCAAGGTCTCAAGATCTCGCAGCCCAGGTCCTGGGGCCTCTGCTCACGCTGTTCCTTCTGCCTGGAATACGCCGCCCCCCAGCTGGCTAATGCAGTGTCCTCCAGGAAACGCGCCTAACCTGGTCCCCTGGGAGTCACCCTGTGCTTCTCAGAACTTTCCACATTATAATTTTACTCTTACCCAAGGGTCAAAATGCTCAGTGCCTGCCTCCTGCACCAGCCCGTGAGAGCTGGAGGCCAGAGAGCACATGTGGCTGGTTTATGGTCAGTCCCCAGCTCCATGCACCATGCTTGCAGCACAGCAGACCCTGATTGATGTTCACTAACAGGGGTGATGCCTGCATGAACAAGGGCAGGCTCTGCCCACCCCTTCAATTCCTTTGGATGCCCGCCCCCCGCCCCACCCCCCGGCCATTTAGAGGCATGAGAACGGGATCCAAGCTAAAGGCCGAGCGTCCCCCCTCCCCAGTCTCAAGTGGTCCAAGCGAGATGCTTAGTGACCTCTGATGTGGGTCACTGTGATGTAGTAGCCTGCCCAGGCGTGGGGAGGTTTGAGAATTCTGCAAGAATACGGGCTGGGTTGAGACCTCAGCTCCACCACAGGGAGGGCAGATTCTAACCCCTCTCTCCCAGCGTGGTACCCCATGTCCTAATGAGCCTGGATTGCCAAGTCCTGGCGCAGCGTGGGGCACAGCGTGACCACCTAACAACTCAGCGGTCTTCTGCCTTCTTTCTCCTCACCAAGGGCAACAAGCCCCGGGGTCAAGGAAAGGCCCATCCCTGGAGACCCCCACACCCTCATCCCCATCTGCCCATCCCTCACAGCCCCTCAGGCCGGTTGCTGGGGTCAGCAGTTCTTGCTGCAATCCTTTCAAATCCTGCCGCCCTGAAAAAACTTGGCCTTGGAGAACTCCTGTCCCACAGCCAAAGAAACTGAGGCTAGGAGAGTCCACCGGCTGGAACACCGGGGAGGGCGAAGAAGGGGAAGGTAGGCGGCTTCTCAGTCCCCTTCACCCCCAACTCCCAGCGCCACCTCCCTGGCCGTTCCTCGAGAGGCGCTTCAGCGAGTCTGCACCTCCCGGTCCCCGCCCCTGCCCCCACCCTGAGCAGCGCCCGCTGCCCTCCCGTCCGTTTCCTGCCGCCACCCCGCCCCTCGGCGCTATTTAAGGCGCCCCCGCCGGGCGCCGTCCAGCAGGGCTCCCGCGGGCGCCGCTCCGGCCATCGTGCGACGCCACCGCCACCTGGGCCGCCCGGCAAGCAGGCGGTGAGTTGCGCTTGGTGGGGCGGGGCCCCATCTGCCAGCGGACGAGAGGGCGGGGGACACGGTCGGGTCAGCCACCTGCCAGGGGCTGAGGGTTGCTGCTGGGAGCACCACCAGGGCCACGCTCACCCAGCCTGCCTGTGGCCAGGCTCTGTGCTAAGCCAGGTTCCTACCTTCTTTCATTGTATCCTTATAACCTTAGGAGGTAGGAATATTATTATTTCCATTTTACAGGAGAGGAGACTGAGGGGCTAAGAGGTTGTCACTTATCCATGGTCCCAGTTAGTAAGAGAGTTGGGATTTGAACCCAGGTCTGGTTCCAGAGCCTGGCTCTAAACAGCTTTGCTCCCCTCTCCCTTCCCCTACCTTTCTTCCCCTCCTTCCCCCCACAGATGTTCTGGGAACTCGGTGGCCTGTGCCTCCACCCCGCTATGATGCTATGAGGATTCCTTCAAGAATTTGGCAGCAACAGCTTTGAGGGGGGAGGGATGGAGAAAAAGGACAGGATCAAGTGTCTGTGCTTAAGTTGCAGGTGGTCACTATTGCTGGCAGGTGGAGCCAGTGCAGGATGCTGCCTTCAGCGTCTCACACCCCTCCCACCACCCCTACCACAAGCTCAGAGGTTAGAGTGAGGCCAGCTGGGGGAGAGATGCCGCGGAGGGGAGCAGGGACCTGAGGCTTTGGGCCCCCTGAGAAGCTGAAGATGGCACCACCACCTCCCACTGTCTGGGGACAGCCTGTCCTGGGCAAAAGGGAGGAGGGGCATGGCATAACTGTGTGACCTTGGATAAGTTCCTCAAATTTTCTGTTCCCATAGACTCAGGAGCATCAACTTGATCCAGATCTCCTTGGGCTGTGGTCATCCTGGGACTTTGGCTGGGAAGAAGAGGGACACAGTTGTGTGACTAGACAGGGACCCTAGCTATAACCTTGCCAGAGCTTAGGAGCCATCATTCAAAGATCTGCTTTTAGTCCTGACCACTCTGCTGGGTGTGAGCCCCCAGGCCAGTCTTTTCCCCTCCTTGAGCCTCAGTTTCCCTGTAGGTAAAATGGGCATGACCGACCTCTCTGCAGGCTTGTTGCTAGGACATCTGAGAAGGATGCCACCTTGACAGTGTCCTCTGTCTCCTTGCAGACGGAGGCCCGGGAGCCATGGGCGACTGGAGCTTCCTCGAGAAGCTGCTGGACCAGGTCCAGGAGCACTCGACTGTGGTGGGCAAGATCTGGCTGACAGTGCTCTTCATCTTCCGCATCCTCATCCTGGGCCTGGCTGGTGAGTCGGTGTGGGAGGACGAGCAGTCGGATTTTGAGTGTAACACGGCCCAGCCGGGCTGCACCAATGTCTGCTACGACCAGGCCTTCCCCATCTCCCACATTCGCTACTGGGTGCTGCAGTTCCTGTTCGTCAGCACGCCCACCCTGGTCTACCTGGGCCACGTCATTTACCTGTCCCGGCGCGAGGAGCAGCTGCGGCAGAAGGAGGGGGAGCTGCGGGCACTGCCGACCAAGGACCCACACGTGGAGCAGGCCCTGGCAGCCGTAGAGCATCAGATGGCCAAGATCTCGGTGGCGGAGGATGGTCGCCTGCGGATCCGCGGGGCGCTCATGGGCACCTATGTGGCCAGTGTGCTCTGCAAGAGCGTGCTAGAGGCCGGCTTCCTGTACGGCCAGTGGCGTCTCTACGGCTGGGCCATGGAGCCCGTGTTTGTGTGTCAGCGCCCACCCTGCCCCTACCGCGTAGACTGCTTCGTCTCGCGCCCCACGGAGAAGACTATCTTCATCATCTTCATGCTGGTGGTCGGACTCATCTCCCTGGTGCTCAACCTGCTGGAGCTGGTGCACCTGCTGTGCCGCTGCCTCAGCCAAGGGGTAAGGGCCCGACAGGGCCAGGACGCCCCCCCAGCCCAGGGCACCTCCTCGGAGCCTTACGAGGACCAGGTCTTCTTCTACCTCCCCATGGGCGAGGGGCCCTCATCCCCCCCATGCCCCACCTACAATGGGCTCTCGTCCAGTGAACAGAACTGGGCCAACCTGACTACGGAGGAGAGGCTGGCTTCTTCCAGGCCCCCCCTCTTCCTGGACCCACCCCGGCAGAGTGGCCGGAAATCCCCCAGTCGCCCCAGCAGCTCTGCTTCCAAGAAGCAGTATGTGTAGGAGCCTGGGGTTGTGTCACCCAACAGTGGGGCCCCGGGAAATCTGGCTGCCTCAGATGCCCTCTCCTTGCAGGCTCTGCGGAGATGACTGGGGCTGGGGAACAGGTGCTTGCCAGCCACAGGGCCTCATTGCACGTTGATCTTGAACACCTGGAGTCCTCCTAGTGCCCAGAGGTTGTCACAGTTTCCCTTGCAGATCATAGCTTTGCCCCAGGCACGGAGAGAGCCAGTTTGGGGTGCTCTTGGCCAAGAGTGATGTGGGCCATCTGGCCCTCTTCACCTGGATCAGAGGGACCCAGAGACAATTTACCCCACCCCACCTTCATGGAAGATGCACCTCCACCAGGTTGTCCTCACACTCTGTCCTCCTGGGAAAAGGCTGCTCGAGGCTGCTGGGTGGGCCTTGATCACACACACACAGAGCCTGTGCTGGATCCGGCCCTGTCAAGAGGACTGGTGTCTTGTTGTTGTCACTCCTGCCTAGTTCTGCTGTTTATGCTTCTAAAATAAACAGGACTTGACCACAAGCTAGGTGTGTCTTGATGCTGTTGTGCTGTGCCTCGGGCTGGGGGTTGGGGGGTGCAGTTGCTGTGCCCAGGCTTTGGGCATCATCTGCATCATCTGTCTTTGGCCTCTGCAACCCCACCTCCAGCCAGCCTTAAACCCTCAAACTCATACCTTCTGCCTCTCAGCAGCCCTGGGTCCTAAACACTCTGTCTTTTGAAATGCCTCAGGCCCTGCCCTCTTCTTCCCATCCCCACTGCCCCAGCCCCCTCAACCTGCCCACTAATCAGTGGCCAAAGCAGTGTCTGACCCCTTCTGCCCATGGCCATCCAGTGCCCGGCCACACTGCCCCCTGCAGTGGGCCTCCTCACTGGACGCTCTGCTCCCCAAGAGCCTGCCTGCCAGCCAAGCCCTTCTGAGTCCAGCTCAAATGGGCCCTGCAGCCCCTCCTGCCTCATCCTAGACCCCTTGGTATTTGGGGTGGCAGATTTAGATGACTTACCCTATCCTACCATGGCCCTTTCTAGTCTGCCCACCACGAGGAGCAACTCAAGGGCCTGCTTCCGATCTCCGCCCATGCACCTGAAACTCACTCAGTGAGAACAGACAGTGGCAGCATAGAGACGTGGAAGGACTGTCAGGGTCCAGTGGAGGGACCGAATCTTGCCTCTGAGTCAGAACGTTTGCAGAAAAAAAAAAAAATGAACAATTGAACTGGATCTTGACAAGTGAATAGGAGTTCACTGGAGAGGGGAAGAGGACATAGTATTCAGGCAGAGGAAACTCTTTGTGCAAAGGCATGGAGGAAGGGAATGGTCAGGGGGTCGGGGGGTGCTTAGGACCTGATGAGCCACCTAGGATGTGGGAGGTATGGCTGAGGATGGGCTCAGTGTTGGCAGAGTTGACCTTCCGTGTGGAAGGTGAGCGGGTGGATGGAGCACTCAGGTAATGACCCTCAGAGGCAAGCTGTTGTCCTCCCCTACCCAGGGAGATGTGGGGCTGGGGTTGGAGGAGGGAATGCGGTTCATCTCACATGGCTACATGCTTCTCCTCGAGAGCCTTTACAGCAGGTGGGCAACTTGGCCCCTCTCCCATCAAGATCGTCGAAACACCAACGCTGTATCCTTCATCCCAGAACTCACTCACTCACTCACTACTTACCCACCAAGTCTGGATACTCAGCCTGATAAGTTACAGCCCTCTTACTCATCCAGCTTTGGTTCCGCTTGTTCCCTCTGAATCCCTGAGATCCAATCAGACCAGCCTTCTCATGGCTCCTCAAAGTCACCTGGTGTATTATCACCCTGCTCCTTTGCCAGGCTGGCGTAACCCTTCCTCCACACTTCCAAACCCCACCAGTCCTTTAAACAGTACTGTACCCTGGAAAAGGCGGAGGCTGAGTGCAGAAGAAAGAGTAAGATGAGCTTTGATATCAGAGGGTCCTCAGTTTAAATGCTGCCTCTAATATATACAGTCAAACATTTTAGTTCTCTGAGTCTCAATTTTCTCACCTATAAAATGCAGATAACATCTTTTCTGCCTCACAAGTGACAAGAAATTAAAATAAGAGAAAGTATTTGAGGGTGCCTGGCTCCTAGTAGTCAGGCAATGAAATTCAGCTCACCGTCTCCAGCTAGGCTATCATAGGTCTTTCCTCCTCCAGGAAGCCCTCCCTGACTTCTCCAGCCAGTCTCTAGTAGCGATCTCTACATCTCAGGAATCTGGACCACTGCTTAGTATGATCTATTTCATCTCCCCAGTGAGTCTCTAAGAATCACCAAGGAGTCACTTTTATTCTCCATGGGCCTAGCCCTGCATTCACTTTGGCTATGCAATGAAGGACTGAGTTAGACTGGGTAGAAAGTAGGCTGTTCACACATCGGAAGGGTGTAACTCCAGGAGATTGAGGTCTTCTTCCAAGGGATTCTTCCCCAGCCAGGGTGAGAGGCCATATCTGTGGGTTAGAGGTTGGTCTCCTAGAGCCAGGCCAACCCGAGGGCCCTGGGAGCCTGTGTTTCTGGTGTTCCCTACCATCCCTAGATTGTAAAAGTAGGAGAAGACAGGTTAGGTGAGCGAGGAGGGCATTCTTCCCCTCCCTCAAAGCTCACCTTCTCTGAGCTTGGTGTTGGGGCTGGGGTCAGGCCAGGGCCCAGGGCTTGGAATTTGGCAAGGCTGGGGTTGGGTCCTGGACTGGTGGCCACACAAACACAGGGGCAAATGGCCTGGGGTTTAAGGGTGAAGATAGAGCAGTGAGGATGAGACCACACAGAGTGGGGTGGGCGCAGTGGGGTAGGGTAAAGACTTACGCAATAAAGAGGGCTGCAAGCTCCATCCAACCTGCATTCACTTCCTAGGGCTGCCGTAACAAAGTACCACCAACTAAGTGGCTTCAGAAATTTATTCTCTCACCGTTCTGGAGGCTGGAAGTCCAAGATCAAGGGGTCAGCAGGGTTGGTTCCTTCTGAGGGCCGTGAGGGAGAGTCACCATCTCTGCCTTTATCTTCACATGGCATTCTCCCTGTGTGCATATCTGTCTCCACATCCAAAGGTCTTCGTTTTATAAAGACACCAATATTGGATTAGGGCCACGATAATGACTTCATTTTAACTTGGTCACCTCTGTAAAGACCCTGTTTCCAAATAAGGTTACATTCGGAGGTACTGGGGGTTGGGATTTCAGCATACATTTTGGGGGGGACACGATTCAACCCATACTACCACGCTACCGGCCCCACCTCACCTCCAAGCACTGGTAGGGGAGGCCCAGGAGAACATTAAGTGTATATTGGACTCGGGCATCTCCTTGGTGATGTGGCCTGGATGGAACACAGCAGATTCACATCTCACTTCATCCTCTGGCTCCTTCTTCCTCCCACCAGCCTATTCCCCCCGCCACCACCAAAATCTAGGTGGGTAACAGGCAATTTCCGGTCACAGACAGAGCCATAGGAGGCTTGACTCTCGCCTCCCACCACCCACACTCACTTCCCTATGGTCCTTTCCCCTCTCTGGCCCTCATTCCGAAATGAAAGGTTGCATGGGAAACAGGTATGTGGCAATTAGGTATGAGGACCATGGCACGGAGTAACTTGTCACTAGTCATTGATCTGAAGCTCACAAGTGATGTGCTGTTTTTCATGAATCAGAACAGATTCAAGGTTATTTCTACAATGAGACTGATTCCAGTCACTTGAACTCACATTGCCTTTCTGAGTAGGCGAGAAAGGGCTGGGGTTCTGTGGAGCGTGCTGGGAATTCTGCAGAACCCGAGGCCATCTTATCTGTGACCCATGGGAGCATGTGGACGTCACGGGCCGTGTATAAACACAGCAGAGAGCTGTCAGGCTGGGTGATGTCAAAACTTCTGAATCTAACGTGCTGGCTCGCTGACCACTGGGTTGCTGACCTCGTGATTCCAACACTGACCTCCAGTGCCTTGACTGGAGTCCTTCATTTCCCTTTCACACTAAGCTCAGCGTGACCACTGACGTTTGCAGGAAGAGGTATCCGTCACAGGATTGTTGGAACTTCTTTCTCCGCCTTACAGCCTCTCCCCACTAGCCCTGGCTGCACGAGGCTCAACTGTTCTGTCCTTCCCATACGAGCACTGCAGCCACATGCAGATAGCCACCAGGCCAGTCCTGAGATCCTGAGCCTGCTCTTCCCCTATTCCTCAGCTGACTCTGATTTCCAGAAGTCTCTGGCCAACCTGCATTTCATCCACTTTCAACATGTGCCACCCTCCCCTGGGTGCTAGACGTGGTACTCCCAGACATGATGCTCCAGGTGATCAGAATCCAGATGATCACCTCTCTTGCCTCAGAACTTCTACCTCTATTAATGCAACCTAGGATTACATTAACTTTTCTATTTTCTTCTCTTCTCCATATATAGAAATTTTCTTCCAGAGTATAAATTTCATGCATGATCATTGCAGGCAATGAGATCCCACCATCTAGGGATAATAACTGTTAATACTCAAAAGTAATTCCTTTCAGCCTCTTCCACGTATATTTTTAAATAAAATCTGAGTAAAGGTGTACCTGTAATTTCATATTCTGCTTTTTTCATTTTACATTAAATCATAAGCCTTTTCCCCATGTCATCAAATATCTTTGGAAACACCACTTAATGGTTTTATCATATGTCTTTATTATTATCTACTTAAACATGACCCTGATAATTGAATTTTTAGATTGTTTGCAACTAATTATCCTCTGTTATAAATTGTACTGTAGTATAGATGCCTGTACATAAATATTTTCCAAATTGCGTATTTCCTTAAAAGAAAGACATTTCAAGAAGTGAAATTACTGGGTCAAAAGGTATGAAATTTTAGATTTAAAAAAGTTAGGGGCTTTTTTCTGATTGTGAAAGTAATTCATTTTGGATGATCCAGAAAAGCAAAAAAGCACAAGCAAATGACAAGAAGTGAAGGCACCAACTACCTCTGAGAGTGGGAGAGAAGGTGGAGTTGAAAACAGGAGAGCTGACTGAGAGCAGTCGCCCATGGATACCTTCCTCCGTGCTGAGCAGCCCGCTGGCCACCCTTCCCCCACCCTGCGGGGGGATGGAGCTTAGTCTCCAGAGAGGACACAACAGAGATGGATGGGGAAACACGATGCATAGGAGAGGGCAGGAGTACCATAAAGAACATAGAGGAGCTAAGTGAAAGTCCACATACTGAATGGCGAGACACTCAGCCTTCTCCCCCTAATTGGCTCCCAGCCTTCTATTTATAGATAAGGCTATAAAAAGAAGATCTGGTCTAGACTGTAGGTTGTGGAAGTCTGCCGTGAGGACCTGAGCTTCAGCCTCTGAAAGGTGAGGAGGAATGATCCAGGGAAGAGATGGGGAAGAGCATTCAGGCAGAATGCTCAGCATCCTCCAAGGCTCTGAAGATGAAGGAAAGGGACATGATATATTTGTTTCTCAGGATTGTTTTTGATGTGAACTGCAAACTGCTTTCCAGAAAAAAATTACTTGTCTGTTCAATAGCATTGTATGAAAGTGACCAGCGTTATTAAAAATTTTTAATTCCTTTGTTTATTAATTATTAAACAGGAAAAAAATATGGTATCACCTTTCAATGCATAAGCATTGATTACTAATGAAGCTAGACATCTTAAAATATACTTCCTCAGCACTTAACGTTTCTTTTGTACATTTGTTTTGCCCATATTTTTCTCAGGTTTTAGTGTTTTCTGATCAATTTATGTAAGCTCTTTATCAATTTGTATAAGCTCTTTATCGAGCTCTTTTATCTCTCTATAAAGATAAAACTCTAACTGGTATGTTTGTTATAAAAAAATTCTCAGTGTGTCATTTTGTTCTTTTTAATTTCTATGTAATCAAATTTACCAATTTTTTCCTTTCCGATAATTTCATGCCAATACTGTTTCTCCTTTTCTAAGATTATTTTTCATTTTATATGTTTAATACTTTAACCTGTCTCGAACAGAAGACAAATAATTGTGAATAAATAAAGAATGAACAAATAAATTAATTTTAGCATATAATGTAAGGTGAAATGCTAACTTTTTTCCCCAATAACTAATGATCCCACTTGATGAATAATCCCTCCTACACTAGTTCACGACACCAGCTTGATCACGTACTACATTTTTACACATAAAATGGTCTATCTGTGGGCTATCTAAAAGTCTATTCCATTGATCTGTCAATTTACATGGTACTATCACGCTCTTCATTAGTGTAGCTTTGTAACACACTTAAATATCTGGTGAATACACTCTCCCTTATTATTTTTACTTTTTCTGAGAATCCTGGAAGCCAGGTCTATATTTTCTAGGCAGGTGTTTGGAAGAGTCTTCCCAGTGGAATCTGACAGACCCAAAAGAAAAGACCTAAAGATAGGGGCTCCTCAAGGAAACAGACAACTAGATGGCTATGCAATGAAGATCAGTCAGGAAGCCCCATCCACTCGCTCAGAGCATGGAAACAGCTTTTTTAGGGATCTGCTGTTACATAGGAGCATACGGCCAAGGACCGGAGGCATTTGAGGCAAGTATCTTATATGGAAGAGTCTGAATCAAACAGAATAAAGCTTTCTAGAGGAAACAGAGATTACATATGAAGAATAAAACATTTTTTTAAAACTTACTGCTTTCTTCAGAAATATAAAAGAGAATATTGTGTCCGTAAAATAAGATGATGCTCTAAGAAAGAAACATGCAAAGAACAACAACAAAACCAAGGCCTTGGAAAATAAAAACAAGATAGAAGAATTGAAAACTTCAATAAAACATTTGGAAATTAAACCCTTGTTAATTTCCAATTTTTTGCAAATATTTTCTTCCAGTTGGTGGGTTGTCTTTTTGTTTTGTTGATGGTTTCCTTTGCGATACAGAAGCTTTTTAGGTTGATGTAATCTCATTTGTTCATTTTTTCTTTTGTTTCCCTTGCCTGGGGAGACATGGTATTCAAAAAGATACTGCTGAGACAACGTCAAAGAGCATACTGCCGATGTTTTCTTCTAGGAGTTTTATGGTTTCAGATCTTACACTCAAGTCTTTAATCCATTTTGAGTTAACTTTTTGTATGGTGTAAGATAATGGTTACCAGAGAGGAAGGGGGTGGGGGAAGGGCTAAAGAGGTAAAGGGGTACATGTGTACGGCGACGGATAAAAACTGTTGGTGGTGAACACAATGCAGTCTATACAGAAGCTGAACTATGATAATGTACACATGAAATTTACACTGTGTTATAAACCAATATGACCTCAATAAAATAATTAAAACATGAAAAAAAATGTTTGGAAGATAGCTAGGCAACACCCCCGAAAATAGAGTAAAAGACAAAGGTGTATAGACATTAGAAAAGGTTTAAAAAAAAAAAATTAGAGTACCAGTCCAGGAGGTCTGACTAACAGGAGTTCTAGAAAAGGGGAACAGATAAAAACAGGAGTGGGCATAATCAGAGAACATTCTAGATTGAGAGGGCCACTGAGTGCCCAGCCCAATGGACAAATATCGGTCCACACAACTGAAAATCTTCAGAACACTGGAGACAAAGAGATGAGCCTACAAGATTCCAGAGGGAGAACACAGTTCCATACACAGTCTCAAGAAACAGAACAGCATCACAATTTGCAGCGACAACACTGGAAGCTACAAGACAATGGATCAACACCTTCAAAATTCTAAGGAAAGTAATTAGCAGCCCGGAATTCTATACCCAGGCCAATGACCAATTAAAGTGGGAGGGTAGACTATGTGCTCTGCAATTCTTTTAATGGCGTGATTCCTTGAGGGTTTGAACAAGCTTGCTTGTACACCCGTCTGGACTCGGTGCCTTTCTTATGTCATTCTTTTTTTTTTAAACTATTTTAATAACCTTTTTTTTTTTTATAATTTTATTTATTTATTTCTTTTTCCCCAAAGCCCCAGTAGAGTTGTATGTCGTAGTTGCACAGCCTTCTAGTTGCTGTATGTGGGACGCAGCCTCAGCATGGCTGGAGAAGCGGTGAGTGGGTGCACGCCCGGGATCCAAACCTGGGCCGCCAGCAGTGGAGTTCTCGCACTTAACCGCTAAGCCACGGGGCTGGCCCTTATGTCGTTCTTTAACATTTTTTTCACTGTCTTCAGCAACTGTCTGTTCAAATTTTCTTCTTCATGAATCTATCTTAGTAATTTACATTTCCCCACACAAAAAAAATTGCCTATTTGAATTAAGTGTTTAGCAGCCTTGTATGTCATCACACTATATAGTCTCACTTTGCTTACACTTCAACTAAAAGCCCTAAGTAAAATTGTTCCTGGCCTTCTTTGTGTGCCATGTGGAGACGTTTTGTAAACAGAGTTATGCTCATTTGGTAAAAGCAACTGGAAAGCTTTCCAGCTAAAATCCCCGAGCCTTTTATATGTGGGCTGCAATTAAGCTGTTACTAAGCATGAGCTTATGTAATTGGGAATTTGGGCAATAAAAGTGACAAATCTGACATCTGCCCCAGTGAAATGCCATCATATCCACTTTAGCCCATTGTTCCAACTGACAAGAACCATCCTCTTAAATCTGGATTCTGTCATCCACAGTATTAGCCACTCCTAACTTTGATAAATTGGATTTATCCTTCATCTGATAAATCTGAGAGTTTAATGCAATTAAATGGCCTTCCCTGGTGCAGAAGATGTTTATTCCTGGGTCTGCATGTTTGGGGTCTTTGTTAAGTGCAAAATACTATTTCAAAAAGACCATATCCCTTTATCCGCCCCACTCCACAGGAGTGGAGGCAGCAGAGCAAGGTATCACAGAGAACCTGAAAGTGTGAGGGCACCTGATTACCTAGGCCGTGCCCTGAGCTCAGGGAACTTCATCAGTCCAGTTCAGCTGTGACCCAGAGGGATCTCTAAAACCAGAAACAGGAACTCGAGGGTGGGGGCAGGGGGTAGATTCCTATAAAAGGATACAAGAGATGACAGACAGACACAGGAAGCCCAGCCCAGCACAGGGCCCATAAAGATTCCCAAAATGAGATGCGCAGGCATTAGGCTAGGACAGTAGGTGCATAAGCCAAGCTTTACCCAGGGGAAGAACCGTTCTCGGCCTTACAATAGTTAGTCTCTGCCGAGAAGAGAACACAGTAAGCCAGGGAGCCCAGACGGCTTCCCAGGATTGGCTCTAGAGAGGCCTCCAGAAGGACTGAGGAGATGACAACAGAGTGTCAGAGCCAGACATACCTGAAGTAGAGATAATGAGGGGACAGACCAAGACTGAAAACTCTCTACGAACCCAGCAGTGACATCAATGGGAGTTTTGACATTATTTCCAAATGAGGTTATACATATAATTGTGTTTTAGCATGTGTGTTAAAAAGCATTCAATATTCACATATTTGAAACATACCACAATTTTTGTAACTCTGTCTATACAATTCTTTACTACTTAATATAGCAAGAGCCTCAAAAAATGAAAGTGGCCCAAGCTTTTCAACATCTGAAAGGCTTTGAAAAGAGTCAGAAACCTGGACCGAGGATTTTGATATTGATGGTCTGGGTTTCTAGGTCTCCTCCACTAGACCACGAGTTCCCTGAGGGCCTGGACTGTGCACCCCCAATACCCAGAACCAGGAAATCCTATGAAGAGACACCATTTTTTGAACCAGAAAAATAAGCTCATTAAAGTTGGTAGAATTGGGCCGGCCAGGTGGCGCAAGCAGTTAAGCGCGCGTGCTCCAGTGAAGCAGCCCAGGGTTTGCAGGCTCGGAACCCTGGGCGCTCACCAACACACTGCTTGTCAAGCCATGCTGTGGGAGGGTCCCATATAAAGTGGAGGAAGACGGGCACAGATGTTAGCCCAGGGCCAGTCTTCCTTAGCAAAAAGAGGAGGAGTGGCAGATGTTAGCTCAGGGCTGATCTTCCTCACCAAAAAAAAAAAAAAAAATTTGGTAGAATTTAATTGACCTGAACTCAGAGATTCTGACAGAGCTCAGCAGGGAACATTTTCAAAAGAGTAAAGTCCATGAGCTTATTTGCAGAATATGAAGAAGCAGAGAGCAGGGGAGACCTACCCTGCCCACAACCAATTTAGGAGAAGAGAACTCCAAAATGTTGCATGGAAGACAGGTAAGTGTCACAAAAGGAAAGGAAAGGAAGCTACATCCCTGGAGCCTGAGGTAGGGGAAAATGGGGCAAACAGAGACCCAGGCAGATAAGAGGAGCATCTTCTCTGGATAAGCAGCTGTCTCTGAACAGGCATCTGAACCCCTTCTCAGTGGGGAGGGAGTCCTGAGATAAATTGAAGGCAGGGTCTACCTCCCATTACGGAAGCTGCAGTGATGAGATAGTACCTTTTCCCTGGAACCCGGCAACCAGGGCTTGGGCTCATGACTCAAGTTCAGCCAATCAGATGCTTCTACCCAGAACTCTCCAAGGAGCACTGCCAAGACACAGGACAGTTAGAGAGGAGCCCAGTGCTACAACGGTGTCTTAGCTCAGACTGCTATAACAAAAATACCATAAGCTGGGTGGCTTAAACACAAACATTTATTTCTCACAGTCCTGGAGGCTAGAGGTCAGAGTGCCAGCACTGTCGGATTCTGGTGAGAACTCTCTTCCAGGTTTCTTCTCCTGGCAGAGAGAAGGGAGCAGGGGTAAGCAAGCTCTCTCCCATCTCTTCATATAAGGGCACTAATCCATCATTAGGGCTCTACTCTCACAACCTAATCACCTCCCAAAGGCCCAATATCTATTCTTTTTTCCCCCAAAGTCCCAGTAGATAGTTGTATGTCATAGTTGTACATCCTTCTAGTTGCTGTACGTGGGATGCGGCCTCGGCATAGCCGAAGAAGCGGTGCGTCTGTGCGCGCCTGGGACCCGAACCCAGACCGCCAGCAGCAGAGCACGCGCACTTAACCGCTAAGCCACAGGGCCGGCCCAGGCCCAATATCTAAATATCATCCTTTTAGGGATTAAGGTTTCAACTTATGAATTCTGGGGGACACAAACATTCAGTCCATAGCAGATGGTAAGTTTCCAAGGACTACAGAATCCAAGAACATGGTAGGATGTATCCACTGACAACAGGCCCAGCTGAGGGGTCCTATGCGAACAATTTCCAGGCTGGGATCTTGGCTGAGCTTTGCCTTCCTTAGATCCTGTTCAAGCCCAGTTCTCAGCCTTCCGGGTCAATTCTATAAGCCATCTAATACCTTTCCAATTAAATAGCTTTCGGTTTAAACCAGTCAGAGTCCATTTCTGTTGCTTTCAACCAAGTGTCTTGACAAAGCCTGTATAATTCTCTGACACACTCCATAGATGTCATCATCCAATCACTGGTTAAAACCTTGACCAGACCAGAGTCTAGGGCAGAGCCTTGAAGCAGACCATTAGAGCCCCTCCCTCATTCATATTTCTCAAGTTTTGGGAACCACACTTGATTATCATTTTGACTAACTAATATCATATATACAACTTTAATGACATAAGGTATTCCAAACATCACAACTAATCATTCAACAAATATTTATTGAGGGTCTGCCATATTCTAAGCATTGTACTAAGCTCTGGGATCAGTGAAATTAAAATAGATATGGTCTCTGTCTGCAAGGAACTTATAGTCTAATGGAGAAGAGACAAGTTAAATAAAGCATATAACTATAAGATTATAAATTGTGATAAATGCTATAAAGGAAAATAATTTTGCAGTAAGGAAGAATAACAGGGATATCTTATTTACTGGAGGTTTCAGAAGAAATGAGCTCTGAAGGATAAGAGGGCATTAGCCAAAGGATTTGAGCAAGGGGGAGAGGAGGAATCCAGGAAAAGAGAAAAGCATGTACAAAATGGCAATATAGCTGATGCAAGAACCTGAAAGACTTCCCTCTATAAAACAGAAATTTTTGTTTACAAGCAACTTTCTGTTTATAGAAATAAAAGTGTTTCTGTTTCTACAAGTGGATAGCTGATCTGAGAAGAGATGCCAAAACTAAAGAGGAAATTTAAAACCAAAGTGAGTGTGCGGGTACCAGTGCTTTTGGTTGTCCTGCTTTTGGTAACAGGGGATTGGCTTTTAATGACGATATAGAAATAAGAGACAAGGCTTTGGGCCCATTTGTGCCAGAGAGTTTGAACTGAGACTCCTGCATGCAGCCAGTACTCTCTCTCTCTCAGCCCTGGTGCTAGTAGAAAAAAGAAAATGCCCCTCCTTGAGATTTAGTAATCACAAACTTGTTCTCACATGAGTATGGGGTTCATATTTCTGCTCCTTGTAATGTCCAGATACCCTCAACCTACGAAATTGACGTAATAAGTAGTCCTTAGCTAATATGAACCTTAGCGTACTCAAAAGAAACTGAAAGTCAATCTTAAGGGCTGTTTCCTCAAGCAAAGCCACATGGAAGTCCCACAGAAAAAGCCCCACCGTATATGAACACATAATCCAAAATCATAAAAACATCAGGAAATGCAACATGAGAGAAGGTAAGCAAAACAACATATAGAAGAATTGACCTCCAAAAACTTCAAATCATTAAGCCATTGGATAGGTTCAATAGATTGAATTGTGATAGATTGACTCCCTGGCCCCAAAACCTTATCCTTCCTTGCATCCACACCCTACGATGAGGCCACACTCACGGCCTCAGCATAGCCAAAGTGCACTTTTACACCCCTTAACTTAGAGCTTGGCTAGATGCCTTGCATTGACCAGTGGCATGGGGAGGAGGTGACCATGGATTAGTTCCCAGACTAAGCCTTAAGAAGCCTCACGTGTTTCTGTTTGTTCTTTTATGCTTCTGCAGTCATCTTGAGAAGATCTTTACCTGAGTGACCGCTGCCCTTTCTGCCAGGGACCTGAATGGACACTCTAGAAGCAGAGCTGTCCCAGAAGACCACGATCTGCAGACCAGATCTGCAGTGAGAAAGGGAGCCACACGAGCTGCCACAGTTTTAAGCAGAGGCTCCCATTGGAGCCTAACCTAGTTCTGCAGAGCTGCCCCAGCCGATCAACACATCCACAGGAATAAGCGATTTTTGTTTTCGGCCGCTAAGTTTTTGGGTGATATGCTACACAATATTATTATGGAACTAGTTAAGTGATACAAATTAGTGTGTTTAAAATGAATTAAAAAAACAAAAGGGAATCAAAGGTAAGAAAAAAATATATTATTAAGAAACAAAGATCCATACATTTTAGAAAGAGAACTAAATCAAACTTACAGAACTTTTCTAGAAGTTATTGAAATTAAAAATTAATGGAGAATTGTGCTTCTACTCACAAACGATTAACGGCTATGAAAAATTCCCTTCCATCATAAACAACTAGAAGACCCAGACAAAATATAGGAAACAATGGATAATAGGCAGTGAAGGAGTATGTTCCCTGAGAGAAGGGAAATAAACAAGGTGAGCAGCACAATTGCCCCAGTTTACTGTATGGAAACAGTTTCCAGGTTGCAGAGCAGGGAAGAGAACCCAAACAGAGACCAGGAGTCTTGCTGAATTGAAGAGAAAGAGACCAGAATTCAGGGAGGCCAAGACAACTAGTCTTTCTGGGGTAGAGTGCCACAGAAGATGAAGCTGCACAGAGAGAAAGTTCCAGAGATCCTCGGAAGAGTCCCCTTGAGTCCATGGTGAAACTCCATGAGGACAGGGCAAGAATCATTGGAAAACTATAAGCTAAACAAATCCCAGAGCTCCAAAGGTCTGGGAATAATTTGTGTTCCCACCTGCCAGAGTGGAGAGACCACATAACACATGGGGCATTGAGTAAAGTCCTGACAAGAGTATCATGCAGTAGTGAGACTCAAGGATCCTCTGGACGCACCCTAACAAAACTTAAAAGCCAGCCTCAAGAGGACCTAACCAATCCCAAGTAATTTAGTTGCATGCTAGAACAATTCGAATATTTTTTAAAGGAATACAACAAAATCCAGCATCCAAAATGGACAACTCACAATGTCCAACACTCAGTAGAAATTACCAGGCAAGCAAAGAAGCAGAAAAACGTAACCCATAACCAGAAGAAAATTTAACCAATAGAAACAGACCCCAAAATGATAGAGATGATGGAATTAGCAAAAAAGTGAGTTTAAAAAAAGTGAGTTATTTTATATACAAAAAAAATTATGGGGCCAGCCCGGTGGCATAGCAGTTCAGTGCGTGCGCTCCGCTGCTCGTGGCCCAGGTTCAGATCCCGGGCGCACACCAACGCACTGCTTGTCAGGCCATGCTGTGGCGGCGTCCCATATAAAGTGGAGGAAGATGGGAACAGATGTTAGCCCAGGGCCAGTCTTCCTCAGCAAAAAGAGGAGGATTGGCATAGATGTTAGCTCAGGGCTGATCTTCCTCACAAAAAAAAAAAATTATGCTCAAAGATATAAAGGAAAATATGAATATGCTGAAGCCAACAATGGAAGATATTTTTTAAAAGACTAAAATGCAACTCACGTAGAGAAAAAAATGCCATATCTGAAATTTAGAAATACACTGGATGACGGGGGCCGGCCTCGTGGCGTAGCGGTTAAGTGCGTGCACTCCACTGCTGGCAGCCCGGGTTCGGATCCCAGGCGTGCACTGAGGCACCATTTGTCAGGCCATGGTGTGGCGGCATCCCATATAAAGTGGAGGAAGATAGGCACAGATGTCAGCCCAGGGCCCGTCTTCCTCAGCAAAAAGAGGAGGATTGGCATGGATGTTAGCTCAGGGCTGATCTTCCTCACCAAAAAAAAAAAAAAGAAATACACTGGATGAGATTTACATCAGATTAGATATTGTAGTAAAGATTATGAGTAAAGTTGAAGATATATCAAGAGAAACTATCCAAAATGAAGTGCAAAAAGAAAAACTGAAAAAAATGAGCAAAGCATTATTGACCTATGAGACAATATCAGGTAGTCTAACAAATGAATGGGAAAATATCAGAAGTAGAAAAGATAAAAGAAAGGACAGAAAAGGGGGCTGGCCCAGTGGCGTAGTGGTTAAGTTCTTGCACTCTGCTTCGGGGACCAGGGTTTGCAGGTTCAGATCCCAGGCGCAGACCTATCCACCACTTATCAAGCCATGCTGTGGCAGGCGTCCCACATATAAAAGAGAGGAAGATGGGCACAGATGTTAGCCCAGGGCCAATCTTCCTCAGCAAAAAGAGGAGGATTGGCAACAGATGTTAGCTCAGGGCTAATCTTCCTCACCAAAAAAAAAAAAAAGAGAGAGAGAGAGAGGACAGAAAAAATATTTTAAAAAAGAAATGACTGAAAAAATTTCAACTTTGATGAAGGACATAAACTCACAGAATTTCAATGATAAAGCTCAATGAAACTCAAGAAAAATAAATATAATCACACCAAGGTACATATTAATCAAATAGTTGAAAACCAGAGATACAGAGAGAGTCTTTTTATTTTTTTTTTGTGAGGAAAACCAGACCTGAGCTAACATCCAATGCCAATCCTCCTCTTTTTGCTGAGGAAGACTGGCCCTGGGCTAACATCTGTCCCCATCCTCCTCCACTTTATATGGGACGCTGCCACAGCATGGCTTGACAAGCGGTGTGTCAGTGAGTGCCCGGGATCTGAACTGGTGAACCCCAGGCCACTGAAGCGGAGCACATGCACCCAACCACTTGCGCCACCAGGCTGGCCCCCGAGAAAATCTTAATAGCATCCAGAATAAAAAGTAGCATTACATACAGAGGAACAAAGAATGACAGAAAATTTCTCATCAAAAACTAAGCAAGCCAAAACAAAATAGAGCAATATTTTTTAGAGTTAAAAAAAAAAACTATCAATCTAGAACTTTAAATCCAGGGAAAATATATTTCAACAATGAAAGTGAGACTTCCAGTTTCCAGTCCAGCATGTAAGGAGCTTAGAGTGCCACTCCATCCAAACAAAAAGTAAAAACCTGAACGAACTGAAAAATCAACAACTCTTCTTGGATCTGTAAGAGAAATGAGGTCACAGAGCAGACCACTGCCCCCCAAAAAGGAGAGACCAACAGGTGAATATAGAAAATCACAACATACTGGACCCATGAGCTGAAACTTCTGAGAGAACCAGTGCTGGGGTAGGAAAACCTAAACTGTAATTGATGAATCCCTGGAGTCTCAGTATGGACAAGTCCGAGAGTTGAAAACTCCAGGAGAACCCAGTCATAGGGGGGTCCTCACAGTTCTGTGAGTTTTACCTCCAGGAGCTCAACTAGGTTCTCACAGTGAATATCAGAGAAAAATCCCCTCATGCTTCCAGCAGGGGGAGGGGGGAAGTAGTCATTTTTAAATACACCTGAGCATTCCGATCTTCTTTGCAAGGTCTGTCCTCGGGAGAAACTATTTAACCATAGCCTAACCTGCTAAAGTTTTATCAGAGCCTAACAGACGTGGGGGAAGGGAAATACTCAACTCCAGCCCACTATAGCCAACTTGTCCCACCTAAGGGGAGAGGGGAGAAAAACCTGAGAAGCACTTGTGAAGCTCACAGTCCAGAGTCACAGGCTCATTAAAAGATTGAGACTATGGGGCTGGCCCCGTGGTGTAGTGGTTAAGTTCACGTGCTCCACTTCGGCAGCCCAGGGTTCACAGGTTCGGATCCCAGGCACAGACCTACACACTGCTCATCAAGCCATGCTGTGGCAGCATCCCACATACAAAATAGAGGAAGACTGGCACAGATGTTAGCTCAGAGCCAGTCTTCCTCACCAAAAAAAAAAAAAAAGATTGAGACTAATCATAGGACTATAGAACACTTCCCCTGCCCCCACACCTTGCCACCACAATACTGAAGACCTACTTACAGCAGTTCCCTTTACCTAGTGCATCAAGACCAGCTATTAAGAAAAAATTACAAGGCATACTAAAAGGCAAAAACACAGTTTGAGGAGAGAGAGCAAACATCAGAACTAGACACAGATATGGCAGGGATGTTGGGCTTATCAGCCTGGGAATGTAAAACAACTATGATTAATATGCTAAGGGCTTTAATGGATAAAGTAGACAGGATGCAAGAACAGATGGGCAATGTAAGCAGAGAGATAGAAATTCTAAGAAAGAATCAAAAAGAGATACTAGAGATGAAAAACACTGTAATAGAAATGAAGAATGCCTTTGATGGGCTTATTAGTAGACTGGACATAGCTGAAGAAAGAATCTCTGAGTGTGAAGACATCTGAATAGAAACTTCCAAAACTTAAAAGCAAAAAGCAAAAAGAATGAAAAAAAAAAAATAACATAACAGAATAGCCAAGAACTGGGGGACAACTACAAAAAGTATCACATACACATAATGGGAATACCAGAAGAAAGAGAGAAAGGAGCAGAAGAAATATTTGAAGCAATAATGACTCAGAATTTCCCCCAAATTAATGTTAGATACTAAACCACAGATCTAGGAAGCTCAGAGAAAACAAGCAGGATAAATGCGAAAAAAAACCACACCTAAGCATATCACATTCAAATCACATAAAATATAAAATAAAGAAAAAATCCTGAAAGACGTCAGAGAAAAAAAACAGCTTATGTATAAAGGAGCAAAGATAAGAATCATATCTGACTTCTCCTCAGAAACTATGCAAGGAAAAATAGAGTGAAATATTTAAAGTGTTCAGAGAAAAACATTACCAACCTAGAATTCTGTACCTAGCAAAATTACTCTCCAAAGTGAAGGAGAAATAAAGCCTTTCTCACACAAACAAAAATTGAGAAAATCTGTTGCCAGTAGACTTGCCTTGCAAGAAATGTTAAAAGAAGTTCTTTGGGGAGAAGGAAAATGATATAGGTCAGAAACTCAGACCTACATAAAGAAAAGAAGAGCATCAGAGAAGGAACAAATGAAGATAAAATAAAAACTTTTATTTTTCTTATTCTTAGTTGATCTAACAGATAACAGTTTGTTCAAAAATAATAATAGCAAAAACACATTTGAGTGTGTTTGTGTGCTTATGTATAAGTGAAATGAATGAAAGCAATGATACAATGAACTGTAGGGAGGAATTAGGATTATTTTGTTATTATAAGGTACTCACAGTACCCGTGAAGTGGTATAGTATTACTTGAAAGTGGATTTGGATTAGTTGTAAATGTATATGGCAAAATGTAAACCATTTTAAAAAGTAAAATGTATGTGTATATATATATATAACTGATATGCTAAGAAAGGAAAGAAAATGGAATCATATAAAATGTTCCATTAAAACCACAAAAGGCAGAAAAAGAGTAGAAGACAAAAATAAGAAAAAGAACAAGGACAACAAATAGAAAAGAGTAACAAATATGGAAGACATTAACCTAACTGTATCAATAATCACTTTAAACATCAATGATGTAAATACACCAATTAAATGACAGAGAGTGTCTGAGTGGATAAAAGCAAGACCCAACTATATGTTGTCTACAAGAAACCCACTTTAAATATAAAAACACAGATGGATTAAAAGTAAATGCGTGAAGAAAGAATATCATGCGAACACTGATCAAAGGAAAGTAGGAGTAGCTATATTAATTTATACAGGGCAGACTTCAGAGCAAGGTAAGTTATCAGGAATAAAGAGGAGCATTACATAATAACAAAGGGGCCAATTCTCCAAGAAGACATAACAATCCTCAACACGGAAGCATCTAACAACAGAAAGCATTAAAATACATGAGGCAAAAACTGATCGAACTGCAAGAAGAAAAAGATGAATCCACTATTATAGCTGGAAACTTCAACACCCCTCTGTCAGAAATAAACAGATCCAGCAGGCAGGAAATCAGTAAAGATGCAGTTGAACTCAACACCACCATCAATCAACTGGATACAATTGTCATCCATAGACTACTCCACCCAACAACAGCAGAATACATGTTCTTCTGAAGCTCACATGGAACATTCAACAAGATAGACCACATTCTGGGCTGTAAAATACAGCTTAAATTCAAAAGAATAGAAATCATACAATATCTGCTCTCAGACACAATAGAATTAAATTAGAAATCAATAACAAAAAGATAGCTGGAAAAATCCCAAAACCCTTGGATATTGAACAACACATTTATAAACAGTACATGAGTCAAAGAAATCTCAAGAGAAATAAAAAAATACTCTGAACTACATGAAAACACAACTTATCAAAATTTGTGGGCTGCAGAAAAAGCAACACTTAGAGGGAAAGTTATAGCATTGAGTGCTTCATTAGAAAAGAAGAAAGATCTAAAACCAATCACCTAAGCTTCCACATAAGGAAACTAGAAAAAGAAGAGAAAATCAAACCAAAAGTAAACAGAAGAAAAGAAATAATAAAAATTAGAGCAAAAAATCAATGAAATGGAAAACAAGAAATCAACAGAGAAAAACTAAAAAACAAAAGCTGGTTCTTTGAAAAGGTAAGCAAAATCAATAAGCCTTTAGCCAGACTAAGAAAAAAAGAGAGAGAACACAAATTACTAATATCATAAATAAAAGAGTGGACATCAATACAGATCTCATGGACATTAAAAGGATAATAAAGGAATACTATGAACAAGTCCATGCTCACAAATTTGATGACCTAGATAAAACAGACCAATTCCTTGAAAGACACAATCTGCCAAAACTCACACAAGAATAGATGATCTGAATAGGACTATAACTATTAAAGAAATTGAATCAATACAGAAAACACCAAACTTCCAAAACAGAAAGCACCAGGCCCACATGGGTTCACTGGTGAATTCTTCCCAACATTTAAGGAAGAAATTTTACCAGTTCTCTACAATTTCTTTCAGAAGATAGAAACAGAGGGAATACTTGCTAATTCATTCTATGAGGCCAGCATTACCATAATACCAAAACAAGACAAAGACATTATATAAGAAAAGAAAACTACAGACCAAAATCTCTCATGAACATAGATGCAAAAATACTCAACAAAATATTAGCAAATCAAGTCCACCAATGTATAAAAAGATTTATACATTATGACCAAGTGGAATTTATCCCAGGTATGCAAGGCTGGTTCAACATTCAAAAATCAATGAATATAATCCATCACATCAACAGGCTAAAGAAGAAAAATCACATGATTATATCAATAGATGCAGAAAAAGCATTTGACAAAATCCAAACCCATTCATGATAAAAATTCTCAGTAAACTCAGAATAAAGGGGAACGTCCTTAACTTGATAAAGAATATCTACAAAAAATCTACAGCTAACATAATATTTAATGGTGAGAAACTAGAAGCTTTCCCACTAAGATTAGGAAAAAGGCAAAGGTATCCCCTCACCACTCCTTTTCAACATCATACTCAAAGGGGTTGAAAACTTATGCCCACAAAAATTTGCACATAGATGTCTATAGCAGCTTTATTCATAATTTCCAAAACTTGGAGACAACTAAGATGCTCTTCAGTAGGTGAATGGATAATAAACTGCGGTACATTCAGACAATGGAATATTAGCACTAAAAAGAAATGAGCTATTAAGCCATGAAAAGACATGGAGGAAACTTAAATGCATATTACTTAGTAAATGAAGCCAATCTAAAAAGGCTACATACTGTATGATTCCAATTATATGACATTCTGGAAAAGGCAAAACTGTGGAGACAGTAAAAAGATCAGTGGTTGCCAGGAGTTAGAGAGGAGAGAAGGATGAAAAGGCAGAGTATAGATGATTTTAGGACGACGAAACTACTCTGTATGTACTATAATGGTAGATACATGTCTTTATGCAGTTGTCAAAACCCATAGAATATACAACACCAAGAGTGAACCCTAATGTAAACTATAGACTTTGAGGGATGATAATGCATCAATGTAGGTTCATCGATTATAGCAAATGTACCACTCTGGTGCTGGATTTTGATAGTGGGAGAGCCTGGGGGAGCAGGGAAGAGGCAGGGGATATATGGGAACTCTCTGTAATTTCTGCTTAATTTTGCTGTGATCTTAAAACTGCTGTAAAAAATAAAGTCTACTTTTTTAAAAAAGGATGGAAAAATACCATGCAAATCCTGAGATAGTTGAGTGGCCATATTAATATCAAACAAAATATACTTGAGAACAAGGAGCATGATCAGGATAAGAGGGGCATCTCATAATGTAAAGGCACCAATTCAAGAATACATATCAATCCTAGATGGGTATGCATGCATCTAGCAACAGAATCTCAAAATACAGGAAGCAAAAATTGATAGAACCGAAAGGTATTAAAAACAAGACAACAGACCCAAAATAGAGTCACTTATGTTGAGCCCCATGTCACCAAACTGAGACCTAACTTAATTACAGTTTCAGCTCTCCCAGAAATGGAATCTTAAACCAGTCAATCAGGAATCATCTGACCAGCACTAGTTAGGTAATCTGCCTGATAGACCCCCGCCATTCCGTAAAGGACAGTAACCTTGCAATAACCAGCCCACTTTTTTGCCAGTATAACTTCCTTGTTCCCGCTCCCTTCTGCTTATAAAAGTCCTGCATTTGTACAGCTCCTCCGAGCTCCTTTCTATCAGCTAGATTGGATGCTGCCCAATTCAGGAATCATTAAATAAAGCCAATAAGATCTTTAAAATTTACTCAGTTGAATTTCGTTTTTTAACAAGGGAGAAATAGACAAATCTATAATTATAGCTGAGGATTTCAATCTTTCTCTTTCAGTAATTGATAGAACAAATAGACCAAAAAATTAGTAAGAATAGAAAAGCCTTTAACAACACTATCAACCAATTTAATCCAACTGACATTTATGCAACTCTCTACCTAACAAGAGAAGAATACACATTCTTTTTAAGTGTATGTGGAATATCACCAAGACAGATCATATGTTGGGCCATAAAACCAATCTCAATAAATTTTAAAGAATTGAAATCATATATGTTCTTTGACCACAATGGAATTGAACTTGAAATTGATAATATAAAGATGGGCTGGCCCCATGGTGTAGCGGTTAAGTGCGCGTGCTCTGCTGCTGGCAGCCCGGGTTCGGATCCCGGCGCACACCAACGCACAACTTGTCAGGCCATGCTGTGGCAGCATCCCACATAAAGTGGATGAAGATGGGCACAGATGTTAGCTCAGGGCCGGTCTTCCTCAGCGAAAAGAGGAGGATTGGCATGGATGTTAGCTCAGGGCTGATCTTCCTCACACACAAAACAAACAAACAAACAAACAAACAAAATATATATATATATATAAAGATACCTGGAAAAAAACAAAATATTTGGGAAATAACACACTTATAAATAAGGATCAAAGGAGTCACAAGGAAAATTTTAAAATATTTTAAACTGAATGAAAATGAAAGTACAACATAAAATTTGCATGGTGCAGCTTAAGCAGTGTTTAGACAGAAATTTGTAGCTTTAAATGCTTCTATTAGAAAAGAAAAAGTTCTAAAATCAATAATCTAAGCTTTTACTTTAAGAAGCTAGCAAAAGATCAAAGTGAACCTAAATTAAAGAAAAGAAATAATAAAGATAAGATCAGAAGTCAATGGGGCTGGCCCCATGGCTTAGTGGTTAAGTGCGCACACTCTGCTACTGGCATCCCAGGTTTGGATCCCGGGCGTGCACCAACGCACCACTTGTCCGGCCATGCTGAGGCGGCGTCCCACATACAGCAACTAAGAAGGATGTGCAACTATGACATACAACTATCTACTGGGGCTTTGGGGAGAAAAAGGGGAAAAAAGGAGGAGGATTGGCAATAGATGTTAGCTCAGGGCTGACCTACCTCACAAAAAAAAAAAAAAAAAAAAAAAAAAGAAGTCCATGAAATAGAAAATAGATGAACAATAGAGAAAATCAATGAAACCAAACTGGTTCTTTAAAAAGACATACAAAATTGATAAACCATTAGCCAGATTGATCAAGACAAAAAGGAAGACACAAATTACCAACATCAAATATGAAAGAGTGGCCCCCTCTATAGATCCTACAGACATTAAAAGGATGATAAGGAAATATTATGGACAACTTTATGCCAACAAATTCAACAATTTAGATAAAATGTACAAGTTCCCTTGAAAGACACAAACAACCAAAGCACACTCAAGAAGAAACAGATAACATGAACAGCCCCATATCTACTAAAGAAATGGAATTTGTAGCTTAAAATCTGCCCACAAAGAAAACTCCAGACCCAGACGACATCACTGGTGAATTCTACCAAACACATAAAAATATTAAAAATTCTACACAAACATTCCAGAAAATAGAAAAGGAGGGAATATATCTCAACTCAATTTATGAATGCTTGCGTGATTTAAAAAAAAAAAAACAAATAAAGACATTCCAGAAGGAAGGGAGGGAGGGAGGGAGGGAGTAAGGAAGGAAGGAAGGAAGGGTGGGAGGAAGGGAGGAAAAAGAGAAGAGAAGAGAAGAAAAGAAAAGAAAAGAAAAGAAGAAAAGAAAAAAAATAAATGATAGACCAATACCCCTCATGAACATAGACACAAAAGTCCCTAACAAAAGTTTAGGGATATAGAGAGAGAATAATACATTATGACTAAGTGGGCATTATTCCAGAAATGCAAGTTTGGTGTAACATTAGAAAATCAAACCATGTGAACATTTCAATAGACAGAAGAAAAGCATTTAATAAAATTCAACATGTAATCACGATTAAAAACTCTCAGTAATCTAAGAACAGAAGAGAACTTCTTTAGTCTGATAAAGAGTGTCTACAAAAAATCTACTGCTAACATCATAATGGTGAACTAGGCAAGGATGTCTGATCTCACTACTTCTGTTCAACATTTTACTGGCCAATGCAACGAAGCAAGAAAAAAAAGCACCCATCTTTGCAAGGAAAGAAGTCAAATTGTCTTTATTCTCAGATGACATGATTGTTTATAAAATCCTAAGGAATCTACAAAAAAGAGATACTAGAACTAATAAGTGAATTTAGACTAGGTTGGAGGACATATATTGCCCGTTTTTAAGACTTACTATAAAACTACTATAATCAGAAAGCTATGGTATCATTACAAGGATAGACATATAGATCAACAGAACTGAATAGAAAGTCCAGAAATAGACCTACATATATGTGGTCAGTTGATTTTTGACAAAGATGCCAAGGTAAATAAGAATGGAAAAGACAGTTTTTTCATCAAAGAGTGCTGGAACAATTGGATGTGGAGGGGAAAAAAGGAACCTGAGCCCTTACCTCACATCTAAAAATTAACCCAAAATAGTTCAAAAACCTAAACTTGAGAGCTAATCATATAAATCTTCTAAAAGTAAAAAGAAGAGAAATTCTTGGGTTAGGTAAAGATTTGTGAAGTTAGGTTAAGAAAAGATTTCTTAGATAGAACACAAAATGCATAAACCATAGAAGAAAAAATTGATAAATGAGACTTCATCAAAAATAATAACTGAAATACACGGAAAGATGCTCAATAATATTAGTAACTAAGGAAATGCAAATTAAAACCATAATTAAATACCACTACAAAACCCACTAGAAAGGCTAAAATGAAAAAGACTGATCATACCAACAACACGGATGAATCTCAAAAACATATTAAGTGAAAAAACCAAACATAAAAAACAATATACTATATGATTCCATTTATATGGAATTCTAGAAAAGACAAAACTTCAGTGAGAGAAAGCAGATCAATAGTTGCCAGTTTCCTCAGCTGTAAAGTGGGGAGTCATTTCCATTAATATCTACCTTACAGGGTTGCTGCAAGGATTAAATGAGAATTAAATGAGATAACCTCTATAGGAAACTAAGCACAGTATCTTACATATGGAAAGAGTTCAATAATTGTTAGCTATATTTTTTAATCCATTGACATTTTTGTGGCAGAGCCTGCTAGGGCTCACCCATATCATGTTGTCCTCTTCTTCCTGGACACATTGGTAGATCCCATTTCTAGCCTCCTTGTATCTAGGTTGGACTATGCAACTAGTTCTCACCAATAGAGTGTAGATGAAAGTGATATGAGTTACATCTGGACAAGGCGTTTAAGAGTGAGTTGCCTTCTCGGTGCTCTCTCTGTTTGCTGGAGGATGGAGAGGACCCAGTGGAGGACTCTGAGACCCAAGAACATGGTGGAGCCACAACACAAAAGGAGCCTGGGTCCCTAAATGACTACATAGACCAGAGCTCCCACCACCCTGCACCAGACTGTGAAATAATCAAAAAGTAAACCTTTATTGTATCAAGCCATGGAGAGCTAGGTGGGTTTTTATTGTTGGCATTATTGTTACTCTGAACACAACTCCCCAAAAGCCCTACTTCGTGGTGGGCTCAGCTCCCCACTCCAGTTTCCATCTCCAACTCTATGCTCAAACCTTCATCTTGACTTCCTATTATAATCCTGAGTCCAAAGTCAATGATTTTTTATCTCTTTATCTTTATCTCTATGCAGTGAGGCACAACAGAATGAACATAACTTGGCTTTCTAAGACCTAGATCTTAAACTCTTTATGAATTACCAGCCATGTGACTCCATCTCTCTGAGCCTCAGGGTCCCCTTCTGTAAGATGAGAATCATAACATCTTCTTCACAGCGTTGTTGTGAAGATTAAACTAAGTAATGGATGGTAAGGGCCTACACAGACCCAGATGCAGGAGGCCCTCAGTAGACCCAAAACTGTTTTCCTCATTCCTAGGGGCTACCAAGGCTGACCAGGCTCCTAGGAGCCAGCCAACAACACAGAGGGCTGTGAATGGGTGGGGAGAGGGATAGCATCTCCTCAGCCCCTCTTCCTGTACCCACGGAGACAAAACTATAGACCTCTGACTACAAATATTGTGGCAACCTCCTCTAAATTACACATTGACGATAACACCAACAGCAACAATCATGTACTAACGCTAGTTATAATATATTGGGCTTATTGTGTTGTATGCTCCTCAAGAGAAAACCAAGATGCTAGAAGCACATGTAATTTTCACAATTCTATGAGGTACTTATTCTACAGATGAGGAAAGTAAGGGTTAGAGAAGTTTAGTAACCTGCTGAAAGTCACACAGCCACCAGGTAGCAGAGCTAGAAATTGAACCTATTCATAGGTTTGATCTTTCATTGATTTAGTCAACAAATCACTTCTGCCATCTGCTCTGTGCCAGGCCCTGTGCTGGGCCTGAAGACACAAAGATGCAAGGAGACAAAGTCCTCAAGTTTCTTAGGGGAAACTGACCCGTGACTCATTAGCTATCCAGGCAGAATGGAGCCTGTGCGATGCTGAGCCCTCTCTGGTCCCCTCCCTCAGCTCTGCTAACTCCCAGAGCCGTGGAACCCCAGCAACAGACCATAGACATTTCCTGAGGCCGCTGTTTTCCTTGGCCCCACGGTGGGAGACAGTGTGCCCAACAAGGTGGAAAACAAGACAGTGGGTAGGGGAGGTGGTGGGGGGCAGACCTACCAACAACCTGTCGCTGTCTCTGGTGGGAGCAGGGAACAGAAGAGCTGCCCTTCTACCCACCCACCAGCCCATCCAGGCTATTGTTCCCTTGTTGTGACAGGGGGTTTGGCTGGGGCCCGCAGACCGGGGGCTTCCTCCCCAGCCCGCCGTGCTTGGACAGCTGGAGGAAACGGGAGGCTGGTGAGCCAGCTCTCCACTCCAACAACAACAGGCTGCCCGCCTGCTGGCGGCCTTGCTCGGGGGCCGGCCTAGAGCCAGAGAGGCCACCCCACTCTCCACCCTGCCACTGGCAAAACATGTTTTCTTGTTTTCTGAGGGGAGGAGGAGGCCCTTACCCATCCTGAGCAAACATGGGAGCTGATAAGCATGGACAGGCCTGGCTGCCCGGCTGCTAGCTAGGGCTGTGGAGGCAGGGGCAGGGCCAGGCCCTCCCTGGAGCTCACTCAGTCCAGAATGCCAGGTTTAGAGTCAGAGGTGGGACAGCGAGGTCCCAGGCACTCCAGAGATAAAGTACCCAACCCAAAGTCTGCCTTCACTGGAAAGCGAAGTCCCCAGGGGCTGCCAGCCCACAAGTACCGTCACTGACCTCAGAAGCACAGCAGGCTAACCTTTGAGAGCAGGAGTGCACCCACCACTGGGTGCCTGCTTCTCGGCCAGTCTCTGTGCCTGTCCCCTTACCAGCATCACCGTTCTCAGTGCTCATAGAGAATAGGAGAAGTAAGATTTGCTGCCCATCACCTTTTTCAGATGAGGAGACTGACGCTCAAAGAGGCAAAGCGATTTGTCCAAGGCCACACAGCAACTGGGACACAGTTGGGATATAAATCCACGTCTGCCAGACCACAAGGTCCGTGTTCTTCTCATCGTGCCCTAGCCAGCCCCACAGCCCATTGTATTTGTAGGGGTCTTTAGTTTACAAAGCACTTATCAGGCTACTATATTATTTTCCTAAGAAGCTGTTACCAACCTGCCATAGCTACTCCTCATTTTTTACCAGGAAGCTCACAACGGACCCATTAGGTTAGTGTCTTAGTTTGGGTTACCCCTAAAGCAGGCCCTGAGGCAAGAGTTTAAGTGCAAAGTAGTTTATTTGGGAGCTGATTCCAGGAAGTTCCCATAAGGGGAGAGAGAGAGAGAAGGGAGGAAACTAATATGGGGGCATCAGTGGGCAGGGACCGTTGGCAACTGGAGCTCAGTCCCACTGGGGTCTCTGGAACACAGCACAGAACACCACTGTCCCCCAGAGATGCAAGGAAGTTGAAACATTTATCCACCACTCCCACCTATCTTTGGGTGAGGGCTGCTCCTGGCACCTTAACTCTCCAAGCTTCCAGACTGCCCTGTGAGGGGGCTGAGCAGGCTCCTGTAGCCGGAGAAAGTCCCCAGACAGAGAAATGCAAGTTGACATGGCAGCAGGTGCAGGAATAGTCAGTGCCAAGGGGACATGAGTGGGGCACTGACAGCCTCTGCTACAGTTGGTAAAACAGGGAGCATCACCCCCATCTTGTAGATGGAACCCAATGTCCTGCTAGGCCACATCATCCCATACCCTATGCATACTAGGACTCTGGTCCTATAGGGCCCTCTTCAGCTCTAAGTAAAAGGATGACCTCTCCTCAAGGGTCACAACCCCTGCAGCCAACCCCACATGGTCTGAACCCCACCACGTGATTAAAAGTCCCACCATCCTCAGCAACCCTGACCCTGTCCAGAGAGAGTTCACATCCTTCAATTTCTCCCACTTCCCCCTCTGCCTTCCATCCTCATCCATGACCTCCGCCTCCACTTAGTTCCTCTCCTTTTGGGGAGAAGATCTTAATATTACTGTCCAGGAGCCATATAATTAATCCCCAAATACCCTTCACCATTTTGCCCACTACACCCAGGGGTTCTTGTGCAAACCAGACCCCTGGTGGCCTACTGAGGCCAGAGTGCCCAGTGCAGGCATACAAACAAGGCCGCACCAGGCACTTCACTGCACAGACAAGGAAAAGCTCTAAAAGTCAATGGTTTGTCCAACTTTAATGCAGCAAGCTATCTTCTGATTCCAAGTCTTTGGAAAAGAGAGAGTGTGCAAAGAGGCAATAAAGCAGTGCATTGTCTACAGCAAATTTTAAAAGAATAAGAAAACTCAGCCTCATTTTTACTATTACCATGCACTGGCAATTCTAGAGAATATTAGTGACAAAAAAGCCCCCACCCAGGTGGACTGCTCCCCCACAACCCCAACGCACCACTGCACTGTGCTACTCCTCTCCCATTCTCTACAGCACACATTATGAATCTATCAGGTCTCTCTTTCCCACTGAAGTGGGATGCTGCCTCATACATTACTCTAAGCAACCATATTCTGAACTGGCATCAAAACTGATCACTGTCACCTAAGATCCCTGGGACCTTAAGTTTCTTAGCCCAGACCCTGTTCAAAAAGTATTCCACAGGCTATTCCCTGGGCTAGGGGTCTGGCCTGGACTCCATCCTCTCACACTTAACCCACCTCCTCGTCCCCATCTGTCTAATTTCACAATCCTCATCAATCTTCCCTCACTGTCCTCAGCTCTACCTTTGCTCTGCCCTTGTCTAACTACACACCTGCTTCCTGCCCCCAGGGCACCTAAGGCCCCGGCCTGAGAATTCAGTCCAAAAAGGCTTGGCTTCCTGCCAGTCTGCCTTGGGCCAGATCTCCGGATGGTCACACAGCACAGACCCACAGGGAGCACCAGACGGTGACTTATCATCTGTGCCTTGTGTGATCAACCCAACCTTGAACCCTCTGGGAAATCCTCTATAGAGAGACCTGGCCTTTAGTGCTTATAACTATCTGAAGTTCTATTATGGATTTGTTTATAGGTTTGGTGTGTCTCCCTCCATTGGAAAGTAAATTTCAAAAGGGCAGAAACCCGGTCCGGCTTATTCCCCGCTGTACCACGGTACCTAGAGCAGTGCCTGGGATGTGATAGGCATGCAGTAGCCAGCAGTTGAAAGAAGCAGTAAACGAGTTTTCCTCAGCCCATACTTTGGCCCCATAGGCCCAGACCCACCTGGGGTAGCCTCAACACTCAGAATGGCTCTGCCTCCAGGATCTCAAATTCGGAGCCCCCTTGGAGCACACTGCCCTTCCCCTGACAGAGGACCTCCAGCTCTTCTGCCACCCCATCCTCTGTCCATCAGCCCTGCTGTGCTCTCCTGCCTCCTCCCTGGGCTCTCACCTGTCCTTTCGTTCCCTGAGATCTGTGTCGCTCCCCAGTTCTTGTTCAAAAATCAGCAGCCCCAGGGATGGACACATGGGTGGTGGAAAAGCAGAGTATTTCAGAGCTAAGACCCTGAAACGGCTGATTACCTAACCTCTCTAAGGTTCAGTGTCTTTTCATCAACAACGTAGCAAAAGTAATAATACCCATCTCGAAGTTTCTTACAGTGATTAAATAGGAAGCTAAAATACAACACATATGTAGCAAGCACTCAGTAGCGTTTACCATTATTAATATCAAGTTAATAATACATTATTAATAATACATTATTAATACCAAGTTAAGAGGCTTTTGTAATAGCCCAGAGGAGAAATTCCAACCCACTCAGCCTCCTCCAAGCCTTAAAGGAATCACTGAGGAAAGTGTTCAAAATTTAGGTTTGCGTAGAATTCAGATTGAGAAACATTAGTGTGATCGCTACCCATCTTGCATTGCATCAATGACCCTAATCCTTCACCCCTCCCTGGACCCATGGCCTTTGTCATATGACTTAGTAGTTTTTCTCACTGAAGAGATGGAGTCTACTTCCCTACCCCTTGAATCTGGGCTGGCCTTGTGGCCTGCTTTGACCAACAAAATGCAGTAGAGTGACCGTGTGCCAGTTCTGAGCCTAGGCCCCCAGAGGCCTTGCATGTTTGCCTCTGCTCTCTTGCATCTCCACCACAACCAAGAGACATGCCTGGGCTAGCCTGCGGGAGGATGAGAGACATGTGGAGCAGAGCCGAGCCACACCAGTCAACCCAGCGGAGATGGTGTATATCAGCCAACAGCCAAGCAACCCCCAACATGTGAATGAGCCCATCCAAGATCAGGAGAGATGCCAAGTCAACCCCAGTTTACTCCAGACCTGTGAGCCATAAATCCTTACTGTTGTATACCACTGAGATTTTGTGGCTATTACACAGAAAAAGCTGACTGATACACGACCCAACCAGCTACTGGACCCTTGTGCCTTTCCACCAATGGCTGACCAGCTTCTGCTCATACACCTCTGTGAACAAAACTGGGACCCTGCTCCCTGGCCTAACAGGCAAATCTAGCAAGCAAGTTGCATAGGCTTAAAGTTAGTACGATAATCCATACTCTGCCATGAAGCAGCCATGCAGGCCACCCTAGGCCTGTGTTGGAATTTCCTATTCTAACAACCCCACACCTCATAACTAAAGACGCCAGCTGGACAGATCCACAACAGGAAAAGATAAAGGGTATCTCGCTCCCACATTTCCCAGCTGCGTTTCTTAGAGATTGAGAGAAAAAGTGACAACCCTGGTCCTTGCCTCCCTCCACACATAGCTAACACCAACATTACAAGCCTTGTTTGATGTATAACCAAAAAGTTCTTGTTTATGTTATCTTTGAAGTCTATGATTATTAGATGTGTAAGCCCTTTCCTGCACATGCAATATTTTGTTAAAAGGTATAAAAACTGCACTCAGATCAGTAGACCTTGGAGCAGCTCCTCAGAATACTCTGTTGGACTGTTTCCTGGGACTCGAGTTCCTCAACTTGATTATCAAACAAACTCCTTTAATTAACCTTTACCCAGACTCTTTATTTCAGTTAACACCTCCATCAACAGGAATCTGATTACCTTCGAAGGCAGACTATTCCCAAAATCTTTCCATATTTTGAGCTAAAATCTCTCTCCATGTCCTTCAACCCTTGGGACAAACTCCCAGATCTACACAAAAATAGCCCATACTCTCTCCTAGGCCCATCTGGACGTCCTCCAACCACTTCAAAGTCAGCACGTCCAAAATAAAAAGCTCCTTTTCTCGCTCTCTGTTTTGCCAGGGCAAGAACCTCTCAGCTCTCTGAAGCCTCATTCTTCCTCACTCCCAACATTGAAATAGTTGCCAAAACGTAAAGCTTCTATTTCCTCAGAGTCACACATCACTCTCGGTTCTGGCCTCATGTCTCTGATCTGGATCCCTCCAACAGTTACCTCCAGAGAGTCTCACCCCTCCATTCCTTCCTCCACACCAGCTACAGTACTCCATCCAACCATCTTTCATTCAAAGAATGTTACCTCGCATCTTCTCTGTCCCAGGAGCTGTGCTAAGGATGACCAGATAAAAGGCACAATCCCGACCCTCAGGGAATTCGTCCAGTGAAGGTACTCATCCTTCTAGCACAGGGATCTGATGACGATAATAACATCAACCTTTATTGGGAGCGTATTATATACCAAGTACCTTATACCACACAATATCTCAAATCTTCCCAAGAATTCTACTGAGTTTTATTGTATCCATTTTTATGGATGAGAAGACTGAGGCTCAGAAAGTTTAAGTGACTTGCTCAAGCCATAGCTCATAAGTGGCAACATCTGCCCATTGGTCCCACAATCCAAGCTCTGCCTATGGCACCAAACTGCCTTTCAGGCTGTCATCATGTCCCTCCCTACTCAAAACATCAGTGACTCCCACGGCTAACAGAATAGAAGCCAATCTCTTTAGCATGGACTTCGGTCCTCGCCTGTTGCTATACTCATACCTGGTCTGCATGCTCCACGCTTGCCAACTTCCCTTAGCTTGTGCCATTTCCTTAGCCTGGGATGTCCTCCCTCACATCCTGACCTACCCATTCCTCAAGACCCAGCTCAGGGGCACCTTCTCCTCAGTACCAGGACTTTCCTGTGTTTCCACAGCACTCTCTCAAGCCCTCTGTGCTGGCACAGGTCAGTATCCCATGACTTAGGGGTCCTTGCAGACAAAGACTGAGTCTGACCCACCTCTGGATTCCCCTGCTGCATCCCACGGAGGCTCTGCATTCAGTAGCTGTGAGACCAGACAAAATGAATTGGACTGGATTGCTGAAAATAGGAAAGTAGGCTCAATCATGGGACAAAAATTGGTTGTGTACAGTCATGCAATCAATATTTATTGAGCACCTACTATGTGCTCAGTCAGGAGTCTCGGGGATCAGTAATAGTAACAATTCTGGCTAACATACGTGGAAAAAATTACTGGAGGGATATAGAGTAGCAACAGGAAGACTTAAAAATGAGGCTCAGAGAACCACCAGGAGCCCAGGGAGGCTCGGCAGCAGGAGCTCCAGCTGGGATGGCACTGCAGGCAGAAAATTCGTGCAGATGCTGCTGCAGGAGCCGGCCCTGCTCCTGCAGCTCAGCCTCTCTGAATGAACCCTCTGCTGACCCTTATCTTTGGATCATTCTCTCTGGATTCAACGTCCTGAACCTAGATCATCTGCCCCCACCTGAGCTGCTAGAAAAGCAAGGGGAGGATATCTTGCAGAGGCAGACATCTCTAGTGAGTGATGGAGCTCTGCTCCCCTCCAAGACTCATATGAGATTCCCTCCAAACAAAGAGGAGGCTTGGGGTGCTGGGCAGCCAAAAATATATGAGGAATGTCAACAATAAACCTTTGCTTCAAGGAGCTCAGTAGGCGTGAGGAGGGACCTGAGAGATCATCTATTCCAACGTTTCCCAACATGTTCCAGTGGAACACCAGTAGGACAGGAGTACAAGGCAGGTTAAGTGAGAGACACTGGCTAACTCGGGTTTCTCCATTTCAGGACTTCTCAGAGCCTTCTACACTCCCGTGTGCACTGTGAAAGTCCAGGGGTGGAAGAGATCTTCAGCTTTTCCCTTATTTGACCACGCAACCCTTTTCTTGGAGAGTATTCTGTAGGACTAATGTTCAGCAGACCACACTCAGGGAAACCCCACTCTAACTCAACCCTCATTTTCAGACAGGGAAACTGAGGGAAAGTCCCTTATTGGGCCCCTGCCTCCTGACTGTCAGCCCAGGACTCAGTGAAAGGACCTGTGCCCGGGAAGAGGAGGCAAAGATGGAGGCAGAGACCTGGGCCAAGGGAAGTGCTCAGGCCCTTCCCTCCCTGGCGCTGCCTTCCCCACTCTGTCTGAACGTGAGGTCACCCTCCAGGTGCAGCTGAACAATGCACACCCCCTAGGCCTTTGGGGCCCACTTCCACCCTCAGGAAACCCCTTCCGGGGGAGAACAGTCATGGCAGCTCTAGGCAACCAAGGCCCAGCTCCCAGCTGCCTCAGCACCAGAGGGAAGTAGGCAGGACATCCAGCAATTAGCAGGAGCTCAGGGCCTGGCTGAGGAGCAGGTGTGCTGGGGTCCAGCCCCAGCTCTGCCACATGGCTGTGGGGCCTTGGGAAAGGTTAGTGAATTCCCTGAGCCTCGGTTTCTTCAGCTGAAAAAAAAAAATGATCAGTTGAGACATTACAAATGAAAGTACTCTTTAAAGGATGAAGCATTCTTCAGATACGAAGAGCTATTGTTGTATTGGAGATCAGATATGAAACAAACTTTCCTTTTGTTCCTCATGAGAGACCCTGAAAAAGACTTCTCAGGGAGGTCATGGCAACTCTCGGGGGACTTCCCCAAAAGGAGGTGTCTCCTACTTGGTTGTTTGGCAGGGCCATGACCTACCTAGAAACAGAGATAGGATAGCATTAACACTGAAGTATTCATTACAGAAATATTTCCTGAGTGCTACTAGTATGCCAGGAACTGTGCTCATAGTTACTTACACACACACACACACACACACACACACACACACACACACAGAGCCCAGAGCCCTCATGCTGGCTCGCCACTTCATCTCCATTCCCTTGCTCTGACAGGCCAGGTTGCTAGAACATGCTTCCTCATCTTCACCTGGTGAATTTCTATTCATCTTTCCAAGCTCAGATGAGGTGTCACCTCCTCAGGGAAGTCTTCCTGGCCTCTCCTCTCTGTAGGCTAAGTTGGGTGCCTCCTCTGTGCTCCATCTTTGCAGATCCTCATGACCAATCTTCCTACCCTAGAGTGATCTTCTCTGTCTGTACACCTGTCTCCTCCAGTAGACTGTGAAAGACCTGAGGGCACGGGCCTATAAGCCTAGCCTGGCACATACAGATTGAGTGAATGAACGTGTAACCCAGCTTTCAGCTCTTTCTGTTGTGGGAAACCTGGGGTTTTTCCTCATGTCACCCTCAAAGCAAGAATCCACACGTCTTCACATCTCCCCCAAAGAAAATACATTCCATGAAGCATCTGAGTGCTGGAGATATTGTAAGGAAAACAAAGGACTTTCACACCCCACAGCAAGATCCCCCAAATACTCATCAGACATGTTTATTCCTAGTCTCATTCTCACCACCAGTAGTCCTCGGTGGTAGACAGAATAATGCCCCCCACAAGATGTCCACGTCCTAAGCCCCAGATCCAGTGAATATGTTAGGTTACATGGCAAAGAGGAATTAAAGTTGCAGATGGAATTAAGGTTGCTAGTCAGCTGAGATTAAGAGAGGGAGATGATTATCCTGGATTATTAAGGGGGTCATTAAAAAGTGTAAGAGCAAGGCAGAAGCGCAGGTCAGAGTGATGTAATGTGAGAAGGGCTCAAGCTGGCTTTAAAGATGGAGAAAGGAGCAAGTTGTCATGTGCCAAGGAATGGAGGTGGCCTCTAGAAGCTGGAAAAGGCAAGGAAACGGACTCTGCCCTAGAGCCTCCAGAAAGGAACACTGCCTGACAACACCTTGATTTTGGCCCAGTGAGACCCATTGCAGACTGCTGACCTCCAGAATTGTAAGAATGCATTTGCGATGCTTCAGGACACTATGTTTGTGGTAACTTGTTTCACCAGCAATGGAACACTAATACATCCTCTTACTCCTGCCCCTTACCATGCCCAGACTCTCCTGACTCAAGCAATTCCGCTCTGGCCCCAGATTTGCGCAGCTCACTCAGTTAAACAAAAGCCCTGCAGTTGCCCAAACCCACCCTCCTCAAAAGGCAGTTTAGCAGCCATCTGCTGTTACCCAAGGATCTAGCCCTTGACAAGAGGGCTCATAGCCTAGCAACTCGTCAAAGTATTCCTTCCAAACAGATACAATATTCTCCCTGAGGGAAGTACCAGTAAATCAATTTTCTCCATCTTACTGTGAGTGAAAATAATAATATAGCTAACATTTGGGAGCGCTTACTATGGGCCAAGCACAATTCTTCCATGTGTTAACTCATTTCATCCTCCCAACAACTCACCAAAGCAGGTACTAGTCTCAGCCCCTCTTACAGTTGAGAGAACTGAGAAACCAAGAGTTTAGGTAACTTGCCTAAGTAACAGCTGAGATGTTAATCCAGGCAGTCTGACTACAGAGTCTGAGCTCTTAACCACTGCAGTCTCCTGTCTCCCACTACAAGAGTAAATGAATAAATCAGGTATATGTACATGGATGCACGTGTGGACATCTGTCTATGTATGCAGACGCTGAGAAACAAAGTCATTAGGGCACCTGCGCTCAAGTTTCTCACAGTCCAGCCAGGAGGCAGAGACCCATCCACACAGCACAGTGCTCTGGGAGCATCCTACACAAAGCGTTGGGAGCAAAGGGGAAAGGAATCCAGATTGGATAGGAGGAATCAGGGAAAGCTTTCTGAAAGAGGTGGCACTGAGCTGAGTTTTGAAGGGTATGAAGGCAATCATCAAGTGAAAGGTGGCAAAGGGCATTGGGTCAAAAAGACCCTGAGGCCTGAAAGAGAAATAGAGACAGGACTGACTGTAAATTATAGAGGCAGAAAAAAAGCCACAGAGAAAGAGGCAGAAAACAGCTGACTGTGTCATGACTGGCTGTTCCCGGCCCAACCTCCCTCCAGCTCCGGGACAGAAAATAGCCTGGCTGACCCGTAATGTGCACAGCACTTCCTGTGCAGCCCTGGGGACCCCTGAGCTGTACTTTCTCAGGGGTGGGGCTGGTGGGGGGGGCAGTGAGGGCGGAGGAGGAGGGGACAAGAAGTCCTGGGCCTGGATGAATTCTCCCGGACAAGAGTGGCTGAAGATGGGAAGGAAGCAGCATGCATATGTCAAGGTCTGTGTACGTGCATGAGTGTGCATGTGCATGAGGGTGCCCAGGGTGTGGGTGATGAGCATCCATGTGTGCACATGGCTAAGCCTGGGGTCCTATGTGTCTCTTCACGGAAAATGAAGGCTGGATGGACATCCAGTAGGTCATGGTAGCTGCCTCCCTATTTTAGGTCCCAGGGGAAAGGGCAGCTCCAAGAGCCTTCTTGAACACACAAGCCATCTCCTCTGGGAAGCCACCAGCTTCAATGTTCCTGAAGCAACTTCCAATGGACTCTTTATCCTGCCTGGTCCCCAAGGATATCACCTCTGTGTGCTCCCTTCATGGGTCAATGACTTGGTCCCAACTTTTGCCGGGGACTGAATGATCCAACCAGAACCTTCTCTGACGGCCTTCCCCAGGGAACAGGGGGAGAGGTTGGGGGACAGTTAGGCCTGGCTCCCAGAACCCAGAACATCTCATTAGGAAGGATATCCTTCTCTCAGGGGGATCCCAAACTCCCCCAGTGACTTTTCCATGCCTCAGCCTAGCCCCTTCCCCCCCACCTCCTCATTCAGTCCCCATCCCCACCATCCCCAAGGTTGTTTTTAGGACTAACTGTCTTAATCCAGCTCTCCCCATCCTGTCTTTATGCAGGTTATTATTTTAGCCTCTACCCTTGTTAGATTTTTACCATTCCCATGCATGGCGATGTCTTTGACTAGAGCACGCGTTTTTCCTATTTGATGGACCCGCTCTCTGAAACATTCTAGCAGAGACTGCATGGCCATCTGCCAGACTGCCGCAGAAGGACCACTGCAGAGGGGATTCCTGCCCGGGAGGGAGGCCGGGCTTTCACTTTCAGCTAGGTAGACATGCGCACTGCAGGAGGAGTCCAGGTGAAACAAGGGTTTTCAGGACACTCAAAATTTACATTCCCTCACTCTCCTCCTAAGTCTGAGGTCTCAGCCGGGGTTACCGCTCCATGACCTTTTGGCTCAAACTCTGACACACCTAACAACCAGCAGGGATCTTTGATTCCACCACATTGGGATCCATGGACCTCATCCCAAAAACCCACATAAGCGCTGCTAGGCTGGAAGTACACCGGCTTCACCTGGCCAGGCCATGCCCAGCCTTCCTGGCCCTCAGTGGGCCTGCTCCCCTGGCTCCCAGGCAGCTACACAAAGAAGAGGTGCTATCATCCCTGCCTTCCCAAAAGGAGCCAATGATCTCCTGGACTAAGAAAAGGGAAGTAACATTTGGTGAGCACCTATCACGTATCTCCTTTAATCAACACAACAATCCTTAGAAAAGGGAATTGCTATTCTGGTGAAGAAGGGATTTCCAGGGGCTAAATCGGGATTCAGAGTTGGGTTGTGTCTGATACACTGAAAGGACAGCGTCCCCTTCTCCTGGCATCCCTTCACAAGGAGAGGGTCCAACATGGAGGGAGTAAACAGGAGGCAGGCTGCTGCAGAAAGAGAGGCCAGAGCAAGATGACCTTTCCCCAGCCCAGCTCACAGGACTGGGGCAGAACCGTAGACAGAGAGGAGGAGCTGCTGGCAGAGGAGGTTTCTTTCCTGGGAGATTCTGCGAGAAAAGGCTCACAAGCCTCACTGCTCTGTGGACCAGTGACAAAGTATGATCTGGATTCAGTGAGAGGAACCTAGTCCCCACTTCGTGGAACTCCAAGTGGCTCCAGCTCAGTGAGGACTGAGGGAAACATGATGCCACCTGCCACCCAGTCTGAGAATTTGAGGGCACTGGGACATCACCGGGCATGGAATAAGGGCTCTTTCAGGGGCCCTGTAGCCCTTCTGTGGCCTGCAGGCCAGGACCAGTCATGAAATACCAGGCTAAGAACACACATGAGATATCCTGGGGACTCTCTGAGTAGGTAGAAGTCTGGGTCCTATAGATGGGGAGCCATGAGGCAGACAAAGTGGGGCATTAAGGTCAATGTGATTTCATTCGTAGCCACAGGTTGGGGAGGCCAGGGAAAGTCACACTGCATGCCCTTTAGAGCTGAGGATCAAGCTCAAAAAGGCTAAGTCACTCGCAGAGGTGGTGGAGCTAGTGCAGGGTCTGGCTCCACAGTCATGCTCTCTCCAGTATACTGGTCTGCCTGGGCCACCTCTAATGCCCTTTTCAACGCCCAGCTCCTAGGAATCCGCTTCATCATCCCCACCCCAGTTCCATTTCTAAGGCCCATGCACTTCTAGTAAGAAATCACCACAGCAGAGAGGGCTGAGCCCACTTTGCAAACCCCTGCCGTGCCCAAGAGGCATCATCACACTGTTTCCCCTGTTCTGCCATCTAAGAAACTGTCTGCCTTCTCTGGGAACAGTGGCCCCATCCACAGGCCACTGCAGAAGGCGCCATGTTCTCACCTAACACTTCTTCTTCCTCAGCCACAACCTATTAGTCAAGGGACAGGCACCTGGGCCAGTGTGTCTTTTCTCTGGGATTTTTTGATTTGGAAACCAAGGATCAAAGTCAGTCCTGTGACAGAGCCTGTAACAGATCAGACTTGGGAGCTCTCAGCAGCCCTGTTTTCCTCCACGTGGAAAGAACAGCTGTGCGATGAGAGGTTGAAGCCACTGCAGAGAGAGACCCAGAGGTGAGAGGCAGAGAGAATACTGGTGACCCTCATGTCTGCCACTGAAGCTGCTCTGCGAACTATTAAGGTCTTCTTTTTGCCTGAAAAGTATAGGTTGGATTTTGGTCACTTGCCTAAGGCCCTGTCCAGCCCACATATGCCCTTTCTGATCCATCCCAGGATAGGCAGGACAAAGAGCAGCAGTGCCAGGGAAAAGAAAAGCTGGGCGGGGGGGGCGGGGCATCAGTCAGGGTGTCCCTTGGGTTCCTCCAACAATGACAAGGGCAGCACTTTGTTTGCTCTGGGTGGAGACACCTCCCCGGATACCTCCACCCCTCAGCTGGCAGTTGAGTGAGGCAGAGGCAGGAATGGGTGGTAGAGGCAGGTGCTAGTGTCTTTGGAAACCTTCTGATGCCTGGGGACACCCCTCTGACGACAACTGCACATGGGCAGGGAGGGAAAGAGGAGAGGTCAGATGGGGGACAAGAGAGCAACTTGTTCTGTGCTAGGGACGAAGGGAGTGACCCCAGCTGTTGGGGAAAAGGGCTGGGAGACCTCTGACCAGTAGAAGCAAGACGGATGCTTGATCCCTACGCAGACTCCCAGTGTGGCCTTCAGTCAGCCATTTCTCTTTTCTTTCCCTTGGGGTCCCCAACTGTGAAACTAGCAATGGGAGCAGAACATACTCTGAGCTAGAAAACCCCAATTCTCCCAAGTTTGGGGACAAATGGGCCTCACATGTGATCCCAGGCCCACTCCTAACCTTAGCACCCGCCAAGCTCCTCTGAACTCTAACTGCTCTGACTATCTGTGTACCTGCTCACGGTGGGCAAGCCCAAGGGGCCAACACCAGCGGCCTCAGTTGCCAGATATGCTGGGACTTCACTGTTGGTGCAAGCATATGGGAAAGGACAGGAAACTGGGACTTGGGCAGGGAGGGTGAGCTACTCCAAAGGCAAGATCCAGCCCAACACTACTATCTGTAGGCCAGTTTGATGTTCAGAGCAGACAATTTCAGAACTGGAGTTTCAGGATATGGGTGTGTTCAGAGCAGGACCCCAGTCCACAGCTCAGGAGCAGAGAAACCCAGCCCAGCCCCTCTGGGGGAGAGAAAGAGAGGGGGAGGGACACTAACGAGGCTACTGAGGGTACAGGAAGCAAAGCAGAGCTTATAAACTGGGAAAGTGCAGCAGGGTTAGGTGTCTAAGGTCCAGGGTTGCCCAGGACTCATGAACACCAGGTTGCTGGCAACAGAGCTAATTCCAGAGCCTAGCAGCCTGCCAAGGCTCAGGACCAGGCCAGGCTGAGTGATGGGATCGGCACCTACAGCTACGTGTGGCGAGTAAGGAGAGACTGAGAGTCACGCGCAGGAACCACCATCTGTGCTGGGGAGGAGGTTGTGTCATCAACATCAGGGCAGGGCCACGTGAATGGCTCTCGTTTCTACACCAAGGATGGGAGACAAAGAAGGAAGAGTCTAGAGCAGCAGGCTTCGGGACAAAGGGTCTTATGGCAGTTGTGGCTCCCTCAGGCCTAAGCAGCCACAGTTCACACCTGCATGGGGGCCGTGGGACACAGGACAAACTGTGCTCGTCTGTAAGGCCTGGAGATGACCTAACCCTGGAGAAGAGTCTACTTGGGCAGCTTTCTCAGCCCAGCCTCAGAGGTCCCTGGCATGTGAGTGTTGGCCCAAGTGTGGTCTGGATTAACTCCACTGACGGAGGAAGAGCACCACACAGGAGTCCAGACCCCACAGGCACTACAAGCAGCAGAGGGCCATAATCTGACTCAGCTCTAAGCAACCCAAATCCTCTCTCCCCATTAATTAATTTCTTTCCACTTATCAGATTCCGTGACACAGCACATCCTCCAGCTCAGTGCTGTGCAATAGAACATTCTGCGATGATGGAAATATTCTGTCCCCACTGTCCAATACACTAGCGACCAGCCACATGTGGCTATTAGACACTTGAAATGTGGCTAGTGAGGAACCGAATTTTTAATTTTAGTTCGTTTTACTTTTAATAGTTACAGGCGGCTAGTGGTTACCATACTAGACAGTACAGTCTTGGCTGTTCCACGCAGTGGGGCAGTATGAGGTCCAGACACTTAACCACGTCTGTGTGCCAGGAATGATCAGAAAGGGCTCTCTGTTTAGAGTAGGGCTGAAGTGACAGAGACAAGAGAAAAAGGGAAAGGAAAGGAAAACATACCCAGGTGGTGGGCACATGCATTACCTTACTTCATCCTCCCAGAACACCTGCAAAGTAAATACGGTCATCCCCACCTTATGAACGAAGAGACTGAATCTCAAAGCAGTCTAATAACCTGCCAAGGGTCACACAGTTAGCTAAGGCCAGAGTCAAGGTTTGAACCCAAGTGTCTGACTCTCGGACTCTCCGATTCCATGTTTTTCCACCTGATCACACAGCTGAGAAGAAAGTGGCCATTCCTGGCACTGGTGGGTTCAAATCGGGCAGGGCAAGCCATGGGCTGCTAAACAGTTCTCTAATTCGTCTCTCCCTGAGCTACCTCTGCCCCTTTACAGCTTCATTATTTGGCCTGAAGGGAATTTCTAGAACTCAGACACACCCAGATTCACACATAAAGCCAAAAGGCACATGGCCAAAGAAAAATTATCTGCTCTGTGCCGTCCATTAGTGCAGATAATTAACTGCTGATTTGATATTCTTGGCATAGGGGCAGGCAGAGCTCTGCTTTGTCTGGGCTGATATTAAAACACCTTTTCATCCTCCTGCACACGCTGAGTCGCTCACTCACTGGAAGCCCAGACACTGGGGTCAGCAGTGAGCTGGAAGGGAAGGAGATGAAGGTGGAAAAGGAACTCAGATTTCTTAGACAGCTAATATGTGCCAGGTACCAAACTAAGAACTTCAACAGATTATCTCAAGTAATGATTCTCCCTATGAGGTAGCTCTGACTATTGTTTTCCAGGAGCAAAACTGAAGCCCAGAGAGGTGAGGTGACTTGCCCAAAGTCACACAGTTGATAGTGACAGAGTATGACTTCAAAATCTGGGTCTGCCTGACTGCAAGCCCACTTTCTATCACGCAGGCTCTTGGCAGAGATCTAGAAAACCCACCACTGCTCATAAAGTGCCTGAACTTCTTTGCAGCTCCATCTGGCCCCACGCCTGACGCCAGCCTCCTGCCGCAGCCATCCCTTCTCCAGAAGTTCAGGTTCCCACGGGCAGGAGTGGACCCCAGCCCCCAACCCCATTGTGCAGTCAACGACAATGAGAGCCAGGCACCCCCTTCTTACCCATCACTTTCCTCCCCCCGCCATGGGTGCTGCCAGTTCAGCACAATAGTGCATTCTGTGTCCAAGAGCCTCCACTGGTGGCCCCCAGGCTTTTGCAGCCCCTCCAGACAATGGCAGAGACCAAAAGGCCTGATAGCCAGTGACAACTGTGTGTGAATGACCAGCTCACAGGAAGTGGCCTTCAATAGTCTGATAGCTTCCTGTATCCTGACATTGTGAAGGCCCACTTCCTGTGCTGTCTCCGAAAATACAGCAAGGCAGAGCTGGGGGCAAGGGCAGGGGGAGGGCTCTCCTCTCCTCCCCCGCCCAGGCAGTATTTGACTCAGTCCCCTTAGAATGCCACCAGTCTCACCTGATTTCTGATTCAAGGGCAAATTCCCTGTTGGCCTCTGACCAGTCCCTCCATCTCCTGGCCAAACCCCACCCAAACCCAGTCAGAACAAAACGACCTATTTTTAAAGATTTCACAGCCTTCCTCAGCTCCCTACCACCACCACCCAATTCCAGGATCTCAGGCTTCTGCTGGGAAAGGCTTTCCCATGTCTACTTGCATACGCTGGTGCACATGAAACACACTTCCCGGTGTCCGCTGGTCACTCTGCTCTGAAGGATAACCTTCGATAGGCTTACAAATGCTTATTCAGTCACCACTTCAATCTTATTGTCCCAGAGTGGATAATCACAATTCCCTCAGCTTCCTCTGTGTTACAAAAAGCAAAGCACAGCAAGACGGCGGGGAGGCAGGGAGGCCTCTCTCTCGGGGCTCCAGCTGGACTCAGGAAAAGGCTTTCCCAGGTTGTGCCTCCCCATACACCTTGCCTGTCAGCAGAAGCTGCTCAGAGATCAACTAGCATAAGGCAGGGGCAAGAGGGGAGCTAATGTACTGTCTTCTGTGGCATCAAGCACTAGGCTAAGAGCTTTCCTCTCGATTACCTGGTGACCTAGGCAATAAATCCTCATATTTAAAACAAGGACACAGAGAAGTCAAGTCACTTGGCCAAGGTCACTCAGCTAATCAGAGGCAATCATACTACCCCCAGCATTGCTTGGCACTGGGAGACAGGTTTAGGTATAGGGGAAAGGGGAGGATACCATTTGCCCCTCTTTTCACACCCCCTCTTAGGACCCCTACCCCATATTCCAGACATTGAAGGTCTTCCCCCAACTTCCTGGTGCTGCAGAAGCAACCCTGGAGAGGGGCAGGGGGCTATGCCCACCCCGCCAGCAGCCTGCCCTGCATTGTTCTCCATTTTCAATAACACAGGCACTGAATCAGCTTCAGGCCATTGTGGTTGCCTGTGGTGGGGGCTGGTGTGGGAGGCAGGGGTGGGTCAAGAGGTAACAACCTATTCATTCCCGCCTAGCCACTGGAGACCTGAGCGCCCCGCTCATGGGGCTCCCCGGTGTCCAGGAATCAGGCAGAACAAAGAGGTCTCTGGAGATGGAAGGAAGGAGGAGGGGAGGAAGCCCCCGCTGACTTTCCCACCCTCCACCCTCCACTGTCACAGAGGAAGAAAGGCAAAGGGCACAGGGAAATCTCGAGGCACAGCCAGCTTCTCTGGGGGTAGAAAGAACTCCAAAGCCAGCAGACCTGGGCTTGACTCCCAGAACTTTCTTCACCTAGGACTTAGAGGGTGACTTAGCCTCTGAGTCTCAGTTTCCTCATCTGTAACAGGAGACAGCAATCCCTGCCTTGCAGGATCTCAGGAGGATTAAATGAGATGTCATAATGCACCCGGCCCAATGCTTAGTCTGCAGGAGCTCCGTGAGCAAGCAGGTTTTCCCTCTCTTCTTTTCTGGGATTTGTCTGTTTCAGGTTCCGGAGACTGACGAGGTCCACAGCAGAAAGAGGGTGGCTGTCCTCTAGCCTTTTTCCAAGAAGCAGGGAACCTCTGCAATCCTGAGACTCGTGGAACTAGCTGGGCAGGAGGCGGCTGGCAGCCTGACCTAAAGCATCCATCGTGCCTGCCTCCACTGCTGGCTCTGGACCTTGGGGAGAATCAGCAGCCACATGAGCCCCTGGGCTGCTGACCCTAGAGGGAGACACCAAGGGCTGGGGCAGGGCAATGCACCACCAGAGGCCCTGGAGATGATCTCTAGTCCACCTAACAGGGCCACGTGACAGCGACAGGGAGGTGGGTTCCAGGGTAAGGCAAGGTGCTTGCTTGTTATCTGTGGCCAATTCTAAATCCTAGCAAACTTCTGAGCCACTTCCCCACCCTGCTCAGCTTTTATCAAAAACCACACAAGCGCGGGAAAAAGTCTTTACTAGAATATCAGCTTGAACCAACCCAATCAGGCAGGTAAATCTTCTGGAAAAAACAAGAGAAGTAATGTTTGGATTCTCAGTACTGTTTCTCCCACTCCCTACCTAGACGGGAAGAGAGTTGCAGAGCTCAGCTAAAACAAGGGCGGCTAAGTTATCCCCTCCAAAGTCAGTGTGCCCCCACAGAGAGAGCCTGGGGCCACAGCCAGGGCCTGGAACGGCTGCCCAGAGGAGGAAGGGCGTCCAGGCTCTGATAAGGCAGGGGAAGGACAGGACCCGTGCCTGGGGCCCGCTGACTGTTCCTTCACCCCAGAGACCACAGGGATAATCAGCTCACAGAGCCTTCCGGCCTCAGGCCTTCGGTTCCCTCCCTAAGGCCTCTTGGGGAGAGGAGGAGGAGCCAGCACGAGCCTCACCCCAGGACCAGGCCAGCAGCCAGGGACCAGCAGGCTCCTGCCTCAGGAGGCTGGACACCCCACGTCCAAGGTCTGGCTGCTGCCACTCTCCCGGTGGAGGTTTTCCCAGAGGCAGCCCTCTCTGTGCAGCTGCGCTATCCTCCCGTTACAGACTAAACTGTGTTCCCCTAAAATTCATATGTTGCAACCTTGTCCCGGTACCTCAGAACGTGACTGTATCTGGAGATAAAGCCTTTAACAAGGTGATTAAGTTAAAATGAGGCCATTAGGGTGGGCCCTAATCCAATCTGTCTGGTATCTTTATAAGAAGAGATTTGGACACTAGGAGAGACATCAGGGGTTCATGTGTACAGAGGGACAACCATATGAGGATACAGCAAGAGGGCGGCCGTCTGCAAGCCAAGGAGAGAGGCCTCCGGAGAAACCAACCCTGCCCGCACCTTGATCTTGGACTTTAAGTCTCCAGAACTGTGGGGAAATAAATTCCTGTCATTTAAGCCCCAGTCTGTGGTATGTTGTTGCAGCGGCCCAAGCAAACTAAGACATCTCCCCTGCCTTGGCTGGGGGATCACAGGAGGGGTCTGGGCGACTTCCTCCTCACAAACTCCACGCCAAGCCTCACCATGGACTGGTGCTCCGAGAGCCACCATAACCCAGGCAGGGCCCCGTCAGCTTAGCCCCACCCTTCAGCTGCCCCGCTTCTGCAGCCTCCTCCAGAAGTCTCCATCAGTCTGCAGGCCCATCAGTGAGCCAACCGGTGCAGGGCCGTGTGGGCGTCACGGACCCGGCTGGAGCTGGGGGATGCTGCAAGGTTCCAAGGCAGTGCAGAAGGGTCTAGGGAGTGGAGGAGGCAGTGAAATGGGGGCAGAGAAGCAGCAAAGGGCAGAGGCAAAGGGCCTCAGGGCCGGAGATCAGGGTGCCCTCACCATTCCCGGACCCTCTGCTCAGCATTACTGTACGCCTGTTTCCCCTCTCTATGTGAGCACCCCCTCTTAACGCCCAGAGAGAGACAGGGGTCTTGAAGCCAGAGTAAATGCACAGAATGGAAAAACTACTACTGATCAAAAAAAACCAACTTTTCCTCCAAGATAACTGTATGTGAGTCTGTTCCCAATGCCTTACGTGTTTTCTTTTAATCCTCACACTAACCCTGTAAGTAATATATTAGCCCCATCTGACATGTGGGATTGAAGCACTGAGACATTAAGTAGCTTGGCAAAGGCCACACAGCTATAAGTGGCAGTGCTGGGCTTTGAACCCAAGCCATCTAACTCTAGAGCCGAGTTTCATGGAAGGGGGAGGGGAGACCTGGGATCTGAGCCCACTGAGGCCTCAGCGGACGTCACTGAGGTGACAGCCAGCCAAGGACAGGGCTTTAGGGAGAACAGCAGCTGAGCAATCCACCTTGTCATCAATTGACCAGATAATAAACACACAGACTCCATCTGTGGGAAAGACTGCGACCTCCTATCCTCCTGAACGTGGGGAAAACAGTATGGAGAGAATCAAAGGGGCAGAGCGAGCCCAAAGGTTAACCTCTGGTCTGTGCACTGGGAAAATGAAACCAGGGGGAGGGCAGGAAAAGCGGGCTGCAGCCTCCATCGGGGTAAGTCCTGCGAGCCACCAGCAGAGGTGCTGGAGCTGGGGCTGCTCTATGCCCGACGGCCAACAGGCACTCAAGGGTGTTTCCCTCAAGTCAACCCGTCTGCAGGCTGGCTGACCTTGGTTTGGTGTGATGACAAACTGCAAACTGGGAAAGGGAGGGGGGCAGGGGGTGGCTGCCAGCCCAGCTCTGCCAAGAATTCCGTGTTATCTTGGGTGAGCCATTTCCCGCTCTGGGCCTCGGATCCCCTGTTAGCATAAGGAGGACCAGAGCTCTTCTCTCTTCTGTTTGAACTCCTTGGGGATGAGGGACAAATGAAAAGGGCTTCATACAAATACAGAAGTTTTACATCAGCTTCTTGATGAAACGAAGAAACCAAAGCATGCCCCGTCTGTTTTCAAGGCTTCCACCTCACCTACCAGCGCACCCTACCCTCCCAGGCCTCAGCCACAGGGAAGGCACTAAGGAAAATGGAGACAAGGCAGAGACACTCCAGAAGCAGCGGCTCCCTCAGGCTCCCGGGCATTCCCATGCCTCCCCAGGATTTCTGTCTCCCAAGGGTTGGCCCAGGGGTCTGCGGAGGCTGAGGACGAGCCCCACCTGGTAAGGGCATTAAGCGGTTCCCTTGCAGGGTTCCTTGGAGTGTTCCCACCCACCCTGCAGAGAGCTGCAGAGCTTTGATCACTACTACACGAAGGGTTTCCTGAATGCTTTCCTGAGGACGTTGTTCCCCACTCCAGAGTCATCAGGGTCAAATTCATCATGGGCTATGCTGGTCCAGGTCCTACCCAGTGGGGAAAGCCAGCCCTCTGCCCGAGCCCCTCTTCCCCTGGGAAGAGTCAGCCAGCAGTTTCTTTTGGTTTAGCTCATTACAGCCTCGGGGAAAGCAAAGCTGTAGTAAAACACTGCTGCCATTGGCTCGAGGCTGCCAGGCACCTCAAAGACACACCTGGTAGCCCTACTCTCTGTCTTCCAAAGAGGCTGGTCTCCACACCCCAGCGTCTCCACACCCACACTCCAGCCCCAGTACCTGCTCCATCCCAGAATCACACTTGGGCCTCTTATTTCAATCAACATTTATTGAAAATGACTCTGTGCGAAGCCCTTTTCAAGGGGCAGAGGTAAGACTTGGTCACTCCCCTCAAGGAACTCACAGTCTGGAGGAGACAGACACACCCATCACAGTGCCTTGTAATAAATGCTGAACACAGGGCTGGAGAAGCAGGGAGAGAAGGAAAACCTCTGCCTAGAGGAGTAGGTATGGACCCACATCTGCTAAATCTTATAGCGTAATAGTTCACAGGCAGGCACGATGCAGAGAGCACACAGAGGCATCAGGATTTGAACTAAGCACTACACACTCAGGAAACAGCAAAAACTAGGTTCTCTCCTGGGGAGTGATGGGAGGGAGGCTGGGGCAAGATGGTGGAAGATCTTGCATGGCATGCAACGGGCTTTGGTGAGAGGAGCCACGGAGGTCTTTAAGGAGTGACCTCATCAAAGATGTGTTTTAGAAAGAAAATGCTGGCAGAAATGGGGAGAATTTTCAGGAAGAGACCAAAAGTTTAGGGAAGAAATATTGAGGGCGTGAAGCAGGGAAGTGAGATGGAGAACAGCAGATGAATTCCAGATGTAGAAGAAGTGGGTGACCACAGGTTGGCGATGGAACCCATGGTGGGGAGGGGTGGGGGTGAGTAAGAAACAACTTGAGCAACAGGATAGAGGAGGCGGACCCCATGCCAAACACCGTGCTGGCTGTTTTACAAACATTCTCTCAATCTTCACAAGAATTACCCCCATTTTACAGATGATGCTTAGAGAAGCTAAGTGAATTTTCTAGTCATACCAACTCGATTACAGAGTTAAGCTTCAAACCCAGGTCAACACTTTGAACCATCAAACTATATGGGAAATCTAGACAGAGATGTATAGTAAGCTGTTTCAGACAACGATCTGGAGTTTAGGGGGAAATTCACAACTAGAGATAGACACTGGGGAGTCATCAAGGTGGATACAGGTGGTGGTTGAAGCCACAGATGAGGCTAAAGCTGTCCAGTAAGAAAGGAGCCAAGAATGAAGCTGGAAGAACACACATTTATAACAGGAGGGAGTGGTGACAGGGGAGAGAGCTGGGGGAGGAAACTGAGTTGGTGGTGATGTCAAGAGAAAATGCCACGAAGAGTGCCGAACACCGCAAAGAGCTATAGGATGACTAGGACCAAAATGAGGACACGAGATTTGCAATTACAAAGGCTCTTAGCCCAAATGGCTTCACCGCTGTAGTGGCAGAGGCAGAGAGCAAGCACAAAGGGCTGAGGAGGGCGGGGATGGGGCTGGGGGCTTGAGGAGCTTGGTTTAAAAGAAAAATCACCTTGAAGGTTGCTTCCAGAAGTCATAAATGGAGAGTCAGACATTAGGGTCATGCAAATTTCTCCAGTGGCACTTGGCAGCTCAGGCCCAGAAGGGAATAGAAATGGACAGAAGTGAGGGGATCGGGCAGTGGAGGGAGAGCATACGGGCACAAAGGACTTTGGACTCTTCTCGACAGAAGAGCTGCCTTTGCTGGGACGCCAGTAAAGATTTTTTAAAATCTCAAGTATTTGGAAGACCCATTTGGAATTTTTAAACAAAAAACAAGGCCAGGGTTTACTTTTGCATTATGTAAAAAGGATGTGATAAGCAGATAACTAATGTTAACAAATTTAATTCAAAAAGAATACACTGTTTTTAAGTACATCAGAGGCACCACTGGAACATGGTGCAAACTGACACACTACTTACTAAGTACTCCTCTTTACTCCTAAAGCTGATTCCCCAAAGACTTCTATTTAGCAAACCCTTTGGGAGACTGTAGAGAAAAGGAATAAAAGAGCACTTATTTCTATTTCATTATTCAGACTGGCTGCCATCCCAATTCAATGAAACTGAGGTTTTACCGGCATATCACAGCACTTGCATGTTTTCAAAGCTGATTTCTCCGGGGCGGCCCCGTGGCTTAGCGGTTAAGTGCACGCGCTCCGCTACTGGCGGCCCGGGTTTGGGTCCTGGGCGCGCACCAACGCACCGCTTCTCCGGCCATGCTGAGGCGGCGTCCCACATACAGCAACTAGCAGGATGTGCAACTATGACATACAACTATCTACTGGGGCTTTGGGGAGGGGCAAAAAAAAAAAGGAGGAGGATTGGCAATAGATGTTAGCTCAGGGCTGATCTTCCTCACAAAAAAAAAAAAAAAAAGCTGGTTTCTCTCTCTAAACTGGTTTCTCACTCTTTTTACACTATTAGCAGAGAACACATTAGTATTCCCATTTTGCAGGTGGGGAAACCAAGGCCAGGAGAGGTGAAGGGGCATGCCCCAGCTCACCCAGTTCTCTTGCCCCCAAGTCCAAGGCTCTTTCTTCTACCCATTTTCCTGATACGTGACACTCTGGGGCATTCCGCAACACCTTGCTCCCTACTTCTTGTCTCTGACTTTGCAGACAGCACCAACGGAAACATTACGTGGCAACACAGGTCTGATGCCCACACTCCCCCTGCCAGCTTGGTTCTTATGCAAGGCAGTCCTTTCTGTAAAATACTCCTAAGAAGCCCCCACCCACCAGGCCTGTGAGGGTCCTTGTTATCACTCTCCCAGCCAAGACTTCTCTCTCCCTCGGATCCCCGCATCACCAGGATCACCAGGATACACGCAACTATTACAGGAAATGGAGGCTTTTCCTCCAATAAAATTAAAGCAGTTAATATTTATTGAGCACCTACTGGTTGCCATGGACTCTGCTAAGAAGTGATGGAGGAGGAGAACAAAAAGGCTGGGAGGAATGCAGGGACAGGGCTGGGGGGCTTGAGGAGTTTGGTTTAAAAGAAAAATCAGGGGCCGGCCCGGTGGCGTGGTGGTTAGGTGCGCGTGCTCCGCTTTGGCGGCCCAGGGTTCACAGGTTCGGATCCCAGGCACGGACCGACGTACCGCTTGTCAAGCCATGCTGTGGCAGCGTCCCATATAAAGTAGAGAAAGATGGGCACGGATGTTAGCCCAGGGCCAGTCTTCCTCAGCTAAAAGAGGAGGACTGGCATCGGATGTTAGCTCAGGGCTGATCTTCCTCACAAAAAAAAAAAATAAAAAAAAGAGGGGCCGGCCCCGTGGCATAGCGGTTAAGTGCACGCGCTCTGCTGCTGGTGGCCCAGGTTCGGATCCTGGGCGTGCACCAACACGCTGCTTGTCAGGCCATGCTGTGGTGGTGTCCCACATAAAGTGGACAAAGATGGGCACGGATGTTAGCTCAGGGCCAGTCTTCTTCAGGAAAAAGAGAAGGAATGGCATGGATGTTAGCTCAGGGCTGATCTTCCTCAAAAAAAAAAAAAAAAAGAAAAAGAAAAATCACCTTGAAGGTTGCTTCCAGAAGTCATAAATGGAGAGTGCCAGGCAATACATACATTACATTTACATATGTTACACCTTAACCTCACAACAACCCAGCAAAAATAGGTATTCTTACCCTCGTTTTACAGATGAAGATACTGAGGTTAAGAGGGGCTAAGTGACCTGCCCAAGGTCATTCAGCTGGTTGTTGAGGCAGTATTCATAACCCAAGTCTCTCAGACTCTAGAATCCACTTTATTTTTACTCTGCCACAGTGGCTCACCACCCTACAACTGCCTAGAGACCCACACCAAAGCAGAAAAGGACAAGCGAGGCAAGGCAGGAGCTTTCTCGTGTCTACCACCTGGCTCCCAAGCGACTCCGGGGAGCTACTCCCGCAGTGTTCCACTCAGCCAACAGCCCCACCAGCCCAGGCCTCTGGGAAGCTGACAAGAGTCAAAGGGCTCCCTGGCAGGCTTGTCCTGGCCGCTGCCCAGCTGACTTGTGCTAACACAGCAAAAGGCACAGGAAAGGCTCAAGAGAGAGTGGAAAAGCACCAGACAGTGGGCCGCTGAGGGCAGAGACGTGATCCCTGCCCTCTTCAACAGGATAACCCTGCTCTCAAGCCACCATCACCACTAAGCTGGGAGGAGACGCGAGGCGAGGACAAGCCAAAAGCCGCAAGCACATCTACTTGCTGTGTGTTTCAGTGAGTCGTGACTGTGGGGCCAGTCCAGAAGAGGGCCACATGCCTCCAAGGTGCATTAGGGAGCATGGAGGAAAACCAGTCCAGGCCCGGGTTCATCCCAGCAACCCTGGCCTGCCTTTGCCCACATCCACAGAAACCTTGCTACTTAACATCACCTGAGCCTGAGCAGAGGCAAGAAAGCGTGCAGTCTCGCAGCTCCATGGCGGCAGCAGATCTCAGCCAGCTCATGGGAAAGAAAGATCCAGCTGAGAATATTAATAGACTTGCTGGAGGCAGAAATGCAGTGAGGGCAAGCCCTAGGAAATAAAATTATTTAAAAGGGGGCACAAAGTGAGACTAGAAGAAGGGAGCAACTTGGATTTCCAAAGATAGGGATTCCTCAGCCACGCACTGGGAGGAGGTACACCAGTAGTGACAGGGTTATTCCAAAATATCTGAAAATCCAAAAATGTCTCAGTCTGTGGGAAAACATTTTTGGTGGTGTTTCTGTAGGTTTTTTTGTCCTCTAATGTTTCGCTTAGGCTGATATTAAACTACGTACGTACAGGATGCCCAGAAGTGTTTCGATGGAAACCAATCGTGGGATCTAATATTTGCCACAAGTTGTTAGATTGCTAAAAAAAAACACAATGCATACCGCTCGGATTTCATTAGAAGGAGTGGGACGCTTTGAGAGGTCACCACTGGGTCAAATTAATCCCATGGGTATGTTAGCATGCTTAGAACTTTTTTAAAAAGTGAATTGTCAACATTTAAAAATTAGAAGTGTACACACACATACAAAAATCTGAATTTCTAGTATCTTTTAGAAAAAAACTGAAAAAATCTGGTATCATTGGGCAAGCAGCACAAACTGGAAGATGCATAGCCACTGCCCCCTGTAGGCAGGCCTGTGCTTTCTAGTTCCTGGTCTGGCTGGCTCACTTCAGCCACCTGACTGACCCCTGTAGGCATCCCGGGTTGCTGCTCCTACTTCAGCCCAGTGAAGGGATCCCAGGCATGGTCATGCTCAGGACGGCCACTGGGCGGCACCACTGGTCTGTCAGTGAGGCCTGCCCAGCAGTCAGAGCCAGTAACCAAGCTGGGCCTAGCATATCCTTTCAGCACCAGAAATCTCCTCCTTACTTCAGTAGCAGACACTCCTTCCCCACGCTCCCCATCAGACTCATTTCCTGAGAAGCAACAGCAGCTCATTTCAACATTCCCACCAGGCCTCAGCGACTGCGGGGAAGTCACCGACTCAACCTCCTCCCTCTTCCCTCTGGCCACCACCTTCCACGTCTCCCAGCTCCTCCCACTCCACAGCTAGCACCTCTACCTGTTCAGGAATTCCACCCTCACCCACCTGTTAACACCATCAGGCTTCAGATCCCAAAGTAAGCAACAGGGCAAACATTTTAAAGGTAGTTCATTCTTTATCAAACGCTCATTACTTGCCTTTGCTCACTCAGGTTAAACGTCAGTCTACTTAACGCGACAGGTTCTTAAGCCTCTTCCTGCATCTGTTCTCACTCCCCTTCCAGCCTCACCAGCGCCACCTGAGGTGGCAACATGCAGTATAAACTTCCACAGCCCTTTAGGAAAGACATTTGGTATTATGCATTGAGACCCTTGAAACTGCTCATCCCATTTCATACAAAATGCCATTTACTGTTCCTACCATTTAGTTCAAAATGCAGGAAAAGCCTTATATAAGACCGTCCTTGCAGTATTTATACTAGTGAACAATCAGAAACAACCCAAATGTCTGGCAATAGGAAAATTATTAAAAACTACACTATATTCCCACTTGACGGCAATTAGGCAGCTATTACAAATAACTTGGAGGTCCGGCCAGGCGGTGTAGTGGTTAAGTTCGAGTGCTTCACTTCTGGCAGCCCGGGGTTCGCAGGTTTGGATCCCGGGCGTGGACCTATGCACTGTTTATCAAGCCATGCTGTGGCAGGCGTCCCACATATAAAGTAGAGGAAGATGGGCATGGATTTTAGCGCAGGGCCAATCTTCCTCAGCAAAAAGAGGAGGATTGGCAACAGATGTTAGCTCAGGGCTAATCTTCCTCACACACAAAAAATAATAATAATAATCTGGATTATGAAGACCATGTGATAAGATGGAAAAATGATTATATATGAAACACTATGTGAAAAAAGAATATAATATTAAATGTACAGTAATGATAACAATCTAAAAACACTACGCCAAGAATTAGTGAAAGATAACAAAATGTTAACTTTTTAGTTGTACTAGAGCCCTGGGATCGTGGGAGACCTTTTTTAAATCCCTATCAAATGTTCTTTAACCTACATATATTACTGTTAGAGGGAAACGTGTGTGTGTGTGAAACTGGATATTTTGACAGCAACTATTAAAGCCCCTGGTCTACTCTAATTTAGACTTTGAGAGGTGCTATAAGCCTCTTGTGATCATGATAAAAAGGCTCTTGGGAATCTGTGCCTCCAGGATTCAATGCAACCACATGAGCAAAGCAAAGCTTCCAGGCCCCGGAGTCCTTAGTTAAAGGCCAATGTTATCCTACCCCAAATGTCTGCACTTGCGTAACTCCTCAAGAGATCCCAAACACCATCTGGAAGATAGGATTAGATCAATATGGTTCTCATATGCCACTTTAATCAAGTTTTGCACTATACAGTGACGGGGGGCGGGGGTGAAAGATGGTGACTGTTTTCAAGCAAATTCACCTACCCCAAGCTGAACAGCCTGGGCTTCCAAAAACAGAAAAACGCGTTCCTTCCCCAGGGAATCCTCTTCCTGAGCTGATGAGACAGGATTTCAGGAAGAACGAGCACAAAGGACAGGACAAACTAGCGAAGGGAGCCAGGTCAATGTTTGAATTCTTCCCAGTGCAAACTGGCAAGAGACATGCAGGTATCTCTCGTAAAGGCAACACCACAGTGCCAGGCAACACTCCCACTTGAGGCCAAACTGCCTCCCCACGGAGACTGAGAGCCAATGTTCATTTCCGAACACTCCTCCCAGCAGTGCACCCATCAGCGCAGAAGCCTGAGCAGTTGTGGCCACCCTCCAGCAGATGCAGCCTTCAGCCAGAAGCCTGAAGGGCGTTCCTCTTCCCTGGCCCCTCAGCTGCCAGTGTGTCTGCCTAACCACAGAAGAGCAGCCAGTACGTGTGTGGCTGGGTGGTGCGGTAGGGGCCAGAATAAGCAACAAAGCACATCAGACGTGAGTTCTGGGGCTGGATTGACATGGTGGCAGGACTAGTCACGGCTCACGGAAGGACCCACAGGGCCCTGCGTCCTCCATTAATTCTTCTCCGGGCGGTTTCTGTTCAGGACAGCTTTAGGGGCAAATTCTAGCTTGTCCTTAAGGCTCACCACCTGGGTGTGGTCCTTGCCCAGCAGCTCATCCAGCTTGCGGTCCTCCCGGCGCTCTGAGATGCTCTTCTCCTCCTCCACAGGCTGGGGATCCTTTCCCCTGATGAACCATTCCAGGTGGTAGCCCACAGCCCCGACCACAAAGGCCACAGGAAATGTGACATAAGGAGCATAGGTACGCACTACGGTCCAAAGCACAGGCCACATGACATCTGCAGAAGAGCACAGGCAGCATCAGAGAGAAACCAGCACCCCCTTCCCACCAAACATGGACAACCCACCAGGGCTCTCCACTTACCAGGCAGCCTGGCACAATTTACCGAGCAGCCACCCCATGCAGAGTAATACAAGAGGGCACCTGGCTTTATGCAACAGTTGGGCTCCTGAAACAATCTAGGAAATTTTGAAAGATTCAATTGGCAGCGAAGGGGGGAAGAATCTCTTTTATGTACTATACTCTTTGACAATTATGTAAATTAGGCAACCATATATGGCAGTATTCCCCACGAGGGGACCTCTGAGCCTTACCCAATAAAGCTTCAAGCCAGTTGGTGACCCCAGGCCCTCCTTCCACAGTTTGCCAACATTTCAAGAACGGGAAAGAGCCTTTCTCTGCTCTACACTATTTCTCCATGAGCACAGCCAGCCACCCTCTCCCCACCAGGCATGATCCCACTGTGAGTCACCTGGCTCCAGGATGAGAAGTAGTTCCTTTGCCTCACATAAAGAATAAGGAGCATAGTTAAGCAGCCAAAACCCTAATCCATTACCCAACCATTCTGGATTTTAGATAAATAAATAATGGTTTTTTCCTACTCTAAACTTGATTTTTATAACAATGACACAAATCTATACTTTACAAATCTTCTGGCCAAACCCCTTTCAAAATACACTCTCTTCAACCAAACCCATATCCTCACGTTTGCATAGTAAGCCCCTAAAAATGTCACCAACCCATTATCCATACTCTGGACACACGAGGACTTGAAAATTTTCTATAAAAAAACCACTGTACAAGCCATGGCATAAAAAAAAGAAGTGAAATGGCTCCAGGGCCTCTTGAAACAAAGTAAGACAACACCAAAGTAATGTAAAAACACACAAACTGGGTCATTCTAATGGCCACTTAGTCTCAAATGATTATTACTATGATTAACGATTATCAAAGATTATTCACAATGATCATCTAATGATAGCCACCATTTATCGAGTACTTATGATGTGGCAGACTTGGGGCTAAGCACTTTATATATACTATCTCCTTTAATCCTCATATACACACTGTGAGGTAGATGGCATTAGCAGAGGACTAAGTAACTTGCCCAAAACTCTCTTTGTGCCCCCGTAGGTATTTCTCCAACTTGGCTATGTCCGGTCTAAAGTGAACAATGACTCTCTCCCTCTCTCTCTTTGGTTCCAATCCTCTTTGGAGGAATCCCCGCATTTTGTGGACCCAAGACTATAATGGAGCATCATCAGGGGAAAAATTGCAGCAGCTCCAAGATTCCCTTCCTGGTCCTTTGTCTGTCTTAACCCCAGGTACTACGCTGGACAAGTCACACACTCGTCATCAACTGATCTTCACAACAACTCTAGCCTAGATTTTTATCTAAGGCCACAAAGGAATTATCAGCCCAGCTCTTTGTCTAAGGCCACAAAGGCTCAGGGACATTGTGTTAACTGGAACAAGATGACTAGAAGTGACAGAGCCACTGATTTTGAACCCAGGCTTTTCCAACATCAATGCCTGTGCTCGTTCTAGTGGAAAGAACCCACTGCAGGTAGGTGTATGGTTTCTGTCCAAATCCTGGACTTGGGGAGAGCTTCCTGCAATTTTTTTCCCATCAACTTGTTATTTCACTACCTAGAAGAGCTTCCCTTTTTGCAAACTCTAAAAATACATTCAGAGATTTGTGAAATTATAAGATTTAGAAGTTGTTAAAAAGCACCCTCAAAGAATGTCAAACCTAATACTTCTCCATTTCTTTCCTACTTTTTAGGCAAGTTCTCTCTTTTTAAGCAAACACTTTTCCTAAACAGTAACTCTCCATTCAGATTTCCAACTTGTCTTAACACATTATCAAGCATGAGTCCACAACTAATATTATCTCTCATATGCAGCACAAGATCTCTCTCTGTCGTCCTACTCACATTCTAATCATTCCCAAATAAGTCAATTCATTCATTTATTCAACACTTACAACCACTGTCTCTGTGTCAGACATTGTGCTGGCCTATCCCACTAGTCTGCATTTCTCAAAACACTTTAAGCTCCAAGAGGGCAAAGACCATGTTTGTTCCGCCCCAGTGGCCTATCCATCCCCCTCTCCTCCTGGCATAAAATGCTCAAAAAAAGTTTGTTGAATGAAAGAATCAATGACAGCTCAAGCAACCACTAGTGTAAAACCACAGCAGTCATCCACCCACCCGCCCTCAAAAGGCCGCAGGAACACAGCAAGTGCCTTTGCTGATTACAAGAAGCTGCATACTCTAACAAGTCACCCCCAGGGCATCAAAAAGAAAGAGGCAAACGTGTCCAGCAAGTACCGTGAGGCATATTTCCAGCCTGGCATGGAGGGAGCCTGAGCGTCCGGTAAAGGTCAACTGAGTTGCCGGGAAACCTGCCCTTGTGCCGGGGTCCCGGAGGCCCAATGAGACCCGAAGCCGCAGCCCGAGATTTGATAATGGCTAACAGGGCAGAGGAGATCAGAGAGGGTGAAAGAATTAACCTGACAGTCACTCCAGCCCGGTCCGGGGATGGGAGCGCAAGGGAGGGCAGGGCCCACGGTATCTACCCTTCTCCCTCCCTGGGCTCCCGGTCTCCTGCCCCTATCCCACTACGCTCAGGGCCTCGTCTGCGTCCGTCCTCACTCACGTGCCAGGGGCCGAGAAGCCCTGGCTGCAGAGGGGCTCCAAGCTCCGGGAAGAGAGGGAGCCGTGTGACCAGGGCCCGAGCGGGTACTCGCGATGACCCCTCCCCTTACTCAGAGGTCAAGGCCGGGAGCCGTCACCATGGCACAGTACGGCTCCGGCAGCCGCCAGGGGGAGGGAACTGCCCCCAGGACCGCGTGCTCACCTGCAGCCCGCACTGCTCGGTCCGGCCCCCGCCCTCCAGCCGCTGCCGGTAGCACCGAGGTCGCCACTCCCAGCGGCCCGTGGGGCCTCGCCCCGGGACCCCGCCCACCGGCCGCCGGCTCTCTCGGAGCGCAGGGATTGGCTGAGCTCCAGCCAAAGGCCCGGAGGAAGCTAGGCGCCGCAGCCGAGCCCGCAGCGCGGAGACGGATACAGCGCCACCTCGTGGTCGGGAGGTTTCCCAGTGACGGCACCATTTGCTTTTTCTCGTGGAGAAAGTGAAAGGTCATCTATTCATTTAGTCAACTGATGTTTATTAGGCGTCTTCTAAGACCTAGGTCTGGGCACACAAAAGCAAAAGACATGATCCCTGACCTCAAGAAGCTCTCTTTAGCAGAATATAGTCTAGTGCTTAAGAACTCTTCGGATCTGGGCTAGCGTTCCAGCTGTGTGACCTTGGGAACATTATTAATCTGTCGAGCTTCCTTTCCCTCTTATGTGTAAAGGTAATAACACTTATTTCACAGGATGTTGTGCGGGTTAGATGAGATAATGTATGTAAAGTGCTGTACCAGGCACACAGAAAGCAGGGAAATAAATGGTACAATTGTTAGTCTACAGATAATAGAAATTTAGTACAACCTAAGTCTTACCTAGTGGTTAAGATTTGCCTCTCTCACTGCCTCAGCGGAGTTCCTTTCCAGTCAGGGAACCACTCCTCGCCCCCCACGCCTTCCAGCTCCCCCCCACCCTGTCTTTTCGTTGTCATACTGTGGCGGCTGCACGTTGCTGTGATGCTGAAAGCTATGCCACCAGGATTTCAAATACTAGCAGTGTCACCCCTGGTGAACAGGTTTCCGTGGAGCTTCCAGACTAAATCAGACTAGAAAGAAGGACCTGGCCACCCACCTTGGAAAAAATTGGCCATGAAAATCCTACGAATAGCAGCAGAGCATTGTCTGATAGAGTGCCTGGAAGGTGAGAGGATGGCGCAAAAAGACCGGGCAGAGTTCTGCTCTGCTGTACACAGAGTCGCTAGGAGTCAGAATCGTCTCAAGGGCACTAACAACAAAAGTCTTACCTGACCCCTCAGGGACAAGTATCCACTCCCTCCTTTGTGTCCCTGCTGCACCCTGTACAGGTGTCTGTTTTATCACAGAAACAAACCCCAAAGCCCAGGCTCTGCAGTGCCCCACCCAGCCCTGCCTTTCCACCTTCATCCCACTAGTCTCAGCCAAGCATGTCTATTTATCTTTAACAATACATGCTAAACCCCTCGTATTCCCCCATGCAGACCAAACTGTTTCACGCCTCTGTGCCTTTATTTATGCTGTTTCATCTACCTAGAGTGCCCTTCCTGCCTTTCTTTAGCCAAGGTCACTCTGGCTCATTTTTCAAGCTGAAGGGACACCTCCGTAGGAAGCCTCCTAGACTGCATTATCGGGTTAGATGCTCTTCGTCTTTGACCTCAAAGAGCTCAATGCTAAGCTCAGGCGGCAGAGATGGAGAGAAAGGAACAGTAAAAGAAATATGTGGGAAACCGATATAGCAGAACTTGTTCACTTATTGAATAGGTAGAGAGGAGAAGGGAAAAGAATTGCCTAGAATAACTAGCATTCAGTTAGCCAGTTAACATGTGATAGGCATCAGGGATGCAAAAATGACTGAGATCATCCCTGCCCTCAGGAGTTCTCTGACTGACGGGGAAGCAGACAGGTCTACAAAATGTCAGTAGAATATGAGAAATGTGTTGACAGAAGTATGCACAAGTGGCCCAGAGGAGGAGCCCCAGGAAGAATCAGGGAAGGCTCCCCAGAGGAAGCTGCCCTTGAGCTGAGTCTCGAGTGATGGCTAGCAGTTCCGACAGGCAGAACTGAGTGGGGCGAGAGCACAGACTTAGGAGTCAGACAGATGTGGGTTCAAATCCCTGCTCTGTTGCCTGCTAATCTCAGAAAAGCTATTTACACTATTTGTTTTTTAAAAAAGGCAATAGTAGTACCCACCTCCTAGGGTTGTTCTAAGTACTAAATCACCTAATGTGTATAAGGTGCTTGGCACAGCACTTGGCATCTCCTAAGTGCTCAGAAACGGTCACCAGTATGTTCAGTATACTCCAGATTTACTCCTCCTTCTGTAATGTCCTGCGTCCATTTACAGCATTACTTATTCACTTGTGTCACCTGAGTGACATCTTCAAGGCCTCTTCATCTTTGCATTATTTCCGAGATCCAGCTTATAGCATCTATGCCTCCTGAATGTCTCTCAAATTCATCATCATCATCTCTGACCTGGACCACCTTGGCAACTGCCTCAATGGTCTCCCTGCCTTCCATTGCCCCTCCAGTCCATTTCCATTCTGTTCGCCAAAGGGTCTTTCAAAAACTTAAATAAAACCGTGAACTCTCCAGCTTAACCCCCTCCTCATGGGTCACGTTTGGCCACATCTCCTCTATGCCCTCCACCTCCTGTCCTAGGCTGTCAACTCTCTCCAGTCTTTGCTCTTCCCATCATTTCCCACATACACACCCTTCCATGCCTTTGCCCGAGCTGGTCCTTTTGCCCGAAATGAATGTCTTCCCTTCTCTTTCTTGATTGCAAAACTCTAATTCATCCTGCAAGACCCAGTTCATAAGGCCCCTCTGGCAGAAAGCTTTCCCAGACTCCCTGGCTGCTAAAGCCTCCTTCCCCTGGTCTCTGTAGCCCCTCTGGGAGAGCAGGCCTCCCTGTGTACTGTATCTTTCTGTTTGTGTGCCTGGCTATGCCAGACTGGGAGCGACTCAAGCACAGGGATGGGCTCCAATCCTTCACTTACCTATGGAGCCCAGCACAGCTACCCAGCCACAACACCCAAAGGAGACTCCCTCCAACATCAGCCCACATGGGGAGATTTTAGACAGCACGTCTGTAGCAGGATGCCCACACAGTTGCAGATGCTGCCCTGGTCCTCCGTGCCCACTCCCATATACCTTATGGTTTCCCCTGGGAAACCTGGCCCAGTTTCTGGGAAAAGGCATAGACCCATAAAAAACTGTATAATGTAGAGGACTCAGCCACTTCCCAGCTTTGTGATTTAGGGTAAGTTGTTTAACCTCTCCAAGCCTCGGTTTTCTCATCTGTAAAATGGTAGTGATAACCATACCTGTTTCATCCGATTGCTCTGAGTATCGTCTAGTTCAAACCTCACCCATGTCCCAATTTCAGAGATGAGAAAACTGAATCTCAGAGAAGTAAACTGACCCAGCCAGAGCCTCACTTGGCAAGTCTAGGGGAAATAGACAAATGAGCATTTCCAGTCGAAACTTCTGGACAGTCATCCAATCTAAGTGTTCTCACACCTGGCTGCCCATCAGAATCACCTGGCGCACTTGTTAAAAACACATTTGAGGGCAGAGTCTAGTCACTAAGTCCTGGACAGGGCCCAGGAATCTGTTTGGGATAAGCTCCAAGCTGCTTCCTTCGTGGGAATTGGGATCAGATGGGAATCCTCTCCACCTTCCAGTGGTCTCGTGAGTGTGTGTGTACGACTGCTTGCTTTTCAGGCGGTCTCCCACACCAACCTGTAAAATATCTATTCATGCCACTCTCCTGCTCAAAATCCTTCCGCGGCTCTCCACGGCCCTCAGGACCCAGGCCCACCCTCCTCAAATTGACCCAAAAGACTGGCATGATCAAGCCCTGCACTCTCAATGCCTCTTTCCCCTCTAGGCCTTTGCACAGCTGTTCCCTGATCTTTGATCATTCTTCCCTGCCTCAGCCCTCCTTCGGTAGCTAATACCCAGCCATCTTTCCAGAGCTCCCCCTTACATTGTAACTGCTTGTTTACTTGTCTGTTGTTCCCATAAGACCGTTAGAGCCATTGAAGTAGAAACTACACTTGTTCAGGGCTATCTCCCAGGGGCTGGACAGTGCCAACAGCAGCTCTTGATAAATGTTTGCTGAATGAATGAATCAAAAGAAATCGGCTAGTCCAGTGTGGCCCAGAAGCAGCTAACTCCTTGGAAGGCTTTGCCTCCTGCCTCAGGGGAACACATCAACCCCAAGGACTGGAAAGGTTCCTTTCTGAGTGGGGGCTGCCATCAAACTCTTTCCAGGCTCAGAAGGCTGTAGAGCTGAAAACTCAGCGTTTACTGGTTTAGCATTAGACAGACCCACGCCCACCTCTCTTAGCCCTGCCTGTGACTTTGGACAAACGACCTAACCTCTCCTGAGTTTCCGCTTTCTCATCTGCCATAAGGATGAGCTACACTCATGTAAAGCACTCGCCCCCTGCCGGATCCACAGTAAGCATCCCATAAATATTAGCCATCACTACTAGGTTTGGGTTGCCATTTAGCTTCCCAGGAAAGTCCTGTTCTCCCCTCCCTGTGCCCCTACAAAGTGCCCACCCATAGGAGGCATCAGAAAATGTGACAGCACTTAATAGAAGAGTTTTTCTACTGATCAGGAATGACTGGAGCAGAGGGAACACTGGGCCCTTAGGGGAAAGGAAACCAGTATTTGTCCATATCTAAGAATAACAGCACCCCCTGTTTATTGAGCACATGCTGTGTGCCAGGCACTGGGCCCCGGGCTTCCGTCTCTGGGGGAACTCTGGGAGGCAGAGAGAGAAATGGACTGAACTAGAAGTGGAGAGGTCGAAGCCCTCCTCTCTTCACCCCATCTGGATCCCTCCAGCACTGCTCAGGTCCTTCTCTGGCCACCAGGGGGCCGAATCCCCTTTTCCCTGGCTGGCCCAGGCAACACCCGCTCTCCTGAAACCTCCATCCAAGAGCGTGGGCTACCGGCCCCTCCTCCCTCCATCCACTGTCCCTCACGCACGGGGCAGAGGTGGCTTCTTCTCGAGAGAGCAGCTGGCTCGAGTGCAGTTCTGCGTTTTATTTTTCCTGGGATACTCAAGGGGATGTGGGAACAGCCACAGGTGTGGTGAGGGGAAGCCCCCATCTCCCCTCCCCAGCAGCGGGGAAAGGGGAGAGGCCCAGGCGCCCTGGTCCTGGGTTGGTCCAGCCACTGTGGTCCCTGGGCCCGGTGGGCTGAGGGCTGAGGGTGGAGCCCCTGGGAGGGTGGGGCGGGCTCCTAGGCGGGGTTCGGGATTCTTCATAAAAAGCCACGAAGCTTGATTCCCCACGAAGCCCAGCCCCGCGGGGTGGGGGGGGGGGACGCAGAGCCCAGATGGGGGACCCGGCCCGGCCTGGCCCGTGGGGGGAAGTAATGGTGGAGATGGTGCCCATGGGGAGGAAGTGGGGGCGAAGCGTCGGACCAGTGGGTAGGGGTGTCCAGGTGGGGGCGCAGGGCGCAGAGGCACGGCCCCCAGCCCAGCCCGGGCGCCTTCGCGTGGGATCAGGAAGGTAAAAAACCCACGAGAGTGTGACGGGCAGGAGGGGCCGGGGCGTGCGGTGCCGGCGGGGCGGGCGCACGGGGCGGCCCGCGATCACAGTGACCTCGACGCTGGGTGTACAGTACGGGTAGAAAACCGCGGGCCCGGGCTGGGCGGGCCGGGCGGGTCACAGCCTGGTCTGGGCCTCGGGGATGTAGATCTCGATGCTGTCCGCGCTCTCGGTGGCCGAGCTGTGGCGGAAGGAGGCGGCGCGCTTGGCCGCCAGGAGCCGCTTGCGCGCTTCCTGCCGCTGCCGGTCCACCGAGTCCAGGGAGCGCTCCTTCACCGGCACGCCCCGGCCCCGCGAGGGCTTCTTTGGTATCGGCGGAGGGACCTTCTTCTCCTCCTGCCGGGAGAGGGGGCGGCGGCTTAGTTCCGAAGCGGGGTCCCACCCCGACTCCCCAGTTCACCCCCCACGGCCCGGAGGGATCAATACCGTGCGGCTCTGCCACGTGGCAGCGGTGAGGATCCGCCGCGTTGCCGGCACCTGAAGCCCCACGTGTACTTGTTCTGACAAGGTCAAACCCACACCTTTCATTAAAAAAACCTGATTGATTCGAGCGCCCCCTGGTGGAGCCGTTCTCGTCAACTCCCTGCCGGGAAGTGGATATTTTCACTCCAGGTCAGGAGGAGGGCAGCTCCCGCGACCCGGCAAGGCAATGGGGGTTCACACAGCAGGCCCCAACACAGACAAGGTCTAGTGAGATGAGGGCTGAGGGGACCTTCAAGGTCCCCTCTGGGCCTAGGTCCGAGCTGAGGGCAGTCTGCCCTTCTGGAAGCTCTGTTCCTCTCCCTCAAACTGCAGCTGGTCCAAGGTGGCTGCAGCCACCTCAGCGTTCTGGCAGCTCAGGCAGTGATGAAGCCAAGCAGACGGCAGTGACCAAGAGTGTGTTTCCCACGGTCTGACCTCTTGGCTTGAAGGGACCTCCCCCCACCTTAGGTTCCAGGAGTTTCCAGCTGTTGGCCTTGAGTTGCTGTAGCTCCAGGAACTTGAGGGTCACATCCTCGATTGAGAGCTGCAGGAGGTCCCAGAAACCCGCCAGGTCCTGGAAGGTGGGCACAGGGAACGCAGTGGGGTCCTGCAGCAGAGACAGACAGAGGAGAAGCAGCCAGTCAGGGAGGTCTGTGCTCCAGCCAGGACCAGAGAAAGCCCCACCCACCCTCACTGTCAGGAATCTCAACCTGGGAGAGTGGGGTAGGGACTGGGAGACAGGGAGACAAGAAAGAGCCCAGGCCTCTCCCTCTTGGGCACAAACACCTGGTCTCACCTCTAGGCATGCACACACTCTGGGCCACCTACCAGGTACACACACCTGGTAGGCTCTACACCCAGGGGCACTCACCATGCTTTGCTGACACAGCCGGAAGAACTGCTGAACCTTCTGGGACAGGAGAAGTTGTGTGCTTCCCACGGCACTGCGGATCTTCTCCAGGACTGGAGAGCAGAAGGAGATTCAGGGAAAGGAATGACACCTCTCCTTCCCCCGCCTCCAGGAAGTCTGCCCTGAATGACTCTGACCCCTCCATTATCTGGCACTGTCTATCCATCTGTCTCCTCCAGCCCCCTCCCCATTCCACCCTCAAGTTCCTAAGAAGCAGTTCCTATCCTACTTCACCAAAAAGATGGGATCCTCAGCCACTGATATGTTTCTTCCTTCACACAACCTACATTTCTTGAGTGCTTATCTGCCTGTGTCCTTCTTCCCTCCCACATCACAGAACAGATGGAAACCAGCCCCAGCCTAGCCCTATAGCCTTAGCCAGGCACTACCTTAACGAGCACCCACTGGCTGAACTTTGTCATGCATCAGTATATGACTCCCTGGCTCATTAAGAATTACTGAATAATTTCATGTGCGTGACTCTTGTCTTCCCAGTCACTATGCCATCTACTTTGGGATTCCAGGTAAGACTGTGTCTCCCCTCAGACTAAACTTGCAGGGAAGGGCCATGTCCTCCCTCAGCCCAGGCCCATGTCTTCCTGGCTGAATGCCCTTCACCCATGCCTCAGGCACACTCTGACACTGTGCACTGCCTCCTCCTCTGCCTTGAAGTCCAGGTCCCATTGCCTGGATCAGAGCCGGATCCCCACACCAGCCCAGGTCGGAACAGAATCCCCTTGGCCCCCATGGACTTGGTGACTTGGACTGGCAGCCATCTCCTAGAAGGCCCCACCCTTTTGCCTGGTCACTTTGCCTGGTCCTAGCCCTGGCCTCTGAAGCTGCTCCCTGCTTCCCTCCCGGCATGTGCTGCTGTCGATGGGGACCCACCAAGGTCCGGAGCTAAAAAACCAAATAGTGAGAAAGGGACACTCACACGCAACCGAAGTGCCCTCCTATTACGCTGCCGGCCCGCTCACCCCCAGCCAGGATTCCTCAGCGCACCCGAGGCCGGAGCCCCCCACTCACTCTCCTCGGGCAGCTCATAGTCCTCCGCCTCGCGCTCCATCTGCTGGCACCAGTGCTCCAGCTTCTCCACCTCCGCCCTCAGCATCTTGATGAACCATTCGCCGTCCCGTGGGCAGGGGGACGTGCGGCCTGAGTCGGGGAGGCTACGAGAGCCGCGCTCCACCCAGGAGTCACGGCGGCCGGACGCGGGGCCAGGGGTGGGGGCGGGAGCGGGGCCGGGCGACCCATCGGTGGCCGGCGGCTCGTACGGCAGTGGGTAGCCCTCGCGGTAGGCCCACTGGCCCTGCGTGTGGACCGTGCGGAAGACTGAGTAGGTGGGAGCCCGGGGCCCGGGCTGGGGCTCAGAGGCATGCCTCTGGAAAGAGCGTCCGAACTGCAGGGCCTTGTCTTCTGTGGCCACTGTGGCCAGGCCGGCCAGGCCCTCCAGCTCCAGGTCTGCCTGCACGCCGGCCGTCACACTGTTGGAGCGCTTGAACCTCGCCCGCCTGGTGAGAGAGGTGGCTGTCATCTCTGCCCCTGCCCAGTCTCATCCCAGCCCTCACCGCCACCCCAGGCCAAAAGGAAAAGGAAGGAGAAAGGAAACCTGCAAAATGAAGGGCATTAATCCACGACCTTTAAATATATCAGTCCTTGCAACAGCTGGGTACATAATATACCTTGTAACACCTCTGGACAGAGGTGACATTCAAAATATTTAACTAGCTGTTTTCCATGGGCAGAACAGATGCTGGGATACGCCAGTCAGAACAGACACAGCAAAGTACTAAGGCATCGCCCTGCGGAAGCTGGATTGTGGGGCGGACCAGAGGAGCCCAGGGAGGGTCCAGGGTGGTGGCTCTTTACCAATGAATACAGAAGTATTTCAGCATCTTAACAAACGGTATGTCTTTGCTACTTTACACCAGTTATGCGTGTATGTCCTCAGCCCTACAGAGAGATGAATAAACTAAGGCCCAGAGAGGCCCATGGTCACCCAGAGAGCCAGGATTTGGACCCAGGGCTTCAGGCTGCACAGCAAAAGCCACTTCCCACCACACAGGCTGCTAGAACATCAGGAAGAATGGCCTTGGAGCCGCTGTGGGGTTGGGGTGGCTGCAGCTGGGAGGACTTCTCCTCTGGGGACCTCCACGGCTCAGTCCAGAGCCCGGCCAGACACAGTCAGCCAGCCAGTGCCAGTGGAGTTGAATTAAGTTGTTGGCAGAAATAACATAGGGCCTGGAAATTTCTTGTCTTTGAGTTAATAATATGCAAATACTATGCAAAATAGAAAGTCAACTGGCCTGGTTCTTTTTTCCCCCCCAAGTTCAGAGTGGGGGCTCTTTTCTACGGAGAAGTCAGTGGCCCCCTGAGGTACATGAGGCTAGTCAGACAATACTTAAAGAACTGGGAGTCAGGAGTTGCCGGGGTGGCAGGGGAGGTGAACAGAAGTTTGAAGTTTGGAAATTCAAAGACTATAAAAGAAAGACCCATGTGTCCTAAGCTACCTCCACCCCCATATGGTCAGAAGAGAGGAGGCCTTGGGGAGCCAGCTCTAGGGGCCCCTCCAGCTTCCCAGGAGACTCCCCCAACCCCCACAACTTCAGCTTTCCTCCTGCTGCCCAGGCCTCCTCTCCCTGCCTGCCTTGCCTGCCTGCTTCCCTCCAGCTGGCAGGCTGCCTGCTGGGAGCCTGTTGCCATAGAAACCAGGCCCAGAAGGATGCTGCAGGACCCAGGAAAGAGAGATGCACTCATGTGCAGTCTCCAACGAGCCCTGTGTCCCAACCCCCACCCAGAGAGAGAGAAAGCAAGAACGTATCTGCATCGCTTCCCGCGTGGTCTTCACCTTGGCATCTGCCCTGCCCTGCCCTGGTCAAGACTTGCGTCACCCTCTGCCTTGACTCAGACACCTCTGCCTCCACTCAGTACAGCACAGAAGAAGAGCACTGGACTAGGAGTCAGATCTGAGTGCTAATGTTGGCCTTTGTCACTATATGCCTTTGGGAAATCACTCACTCTCCATCTAGGCCATCTAATACATATGTGTGTGTCTGTGTGATATATATGATTATATATTATATATAAATACACACACATATATTATATAAAATGATAGGAATGGACCACTAATTGCCAAGGTACCTCCTCTCTCTAAAATTATACCTTGCACATTTTAAGATCTGGGGTCCCACATTCCCTCACCAACCCACCCAGGACTGGAGTAGTCTTCCTAGAGCTGAGCTCTGCCCAACTCACTCCCCTGCTCAAAACCCTTCCACAGCTCCCCACTGCCAACAAGATCAAGTCCAAGCTTCCGAGGCTAGCATTCCCGGTGCTAGCGTATTCTCTGGATGTGGTCTTCCTCTCCATCCAGCCTCATCTCCCCTGCATTCTCCTTGTTCCCCAGGGAAATTATACTGGCTCTGACTCTAAGCCTTTGCACATGCTATTCCCCTGCCTGAAATGGCATTCCTCCTCCTCGCTCCCTGTCCATTCCCTACTCAAGTCCCCTCTTCCTCTGGGAACCTCCTAACTGTCCCCAAGAACATCCTCAGTACTGTACCCCCCTCAGCAGTCTTCTTGCATTTGGAGGCAGCCCCACTACTGGGCTAAACCGTTCTGTTTCTGGTGAGAGTCTTGTGTGTCTAACTGACTTATTAGGACACACTTCGGCTCCCTTTGAATATTTTTGTGACTTTGAGCTCCGGTTAGCTTTTGGCTCCTTCAGAGCTCCAGCAGCTGCAAACCACACAGGGAAAGGGGGGGCTTGCCCCAATAAACACATTATTGAAGATCTGCCTTCCCGGCCTGCTTTCCTGTTATCCCCACATGGATCTGTCCTGTGGCATCACTGGGTTCACTGCCTTTCACCTGTCCTCTGAGGCGTCCTGAGAGGGTCATGCTCTGTCTTGATGGAAACAGGCCACACAGTCTGCAATAGAAACGTAAGTACCCCGGGCTTCATGGCTCTCAAGTGAGCTCTCTCAAGTGAGCTCTCTCTCTGTGTCTACTTCAAGGAAGCCAAAGAAGTTGAGGAGCTTATGGGATTACTGGAAGCACAATCTCCAGCAACACTCCCAGCCAGGGCCCAGAGATTTGCACAGCCCAAGCCGGAGTCGGTCATTCTTGTGCAAGTGGCATTTAAAGCCAGCAGTGTGATTACCAAGAAAAGAACAATGGAGCAAAGCTCTAAAGCCCTGGGGAACACGCACATTTCAGGGGCAGGTGGAGACAGTGTAGCCCACACAGGTGTCTAAGCCAGACAGGAAGAGGAAGAAAACCAGCAGAAAGTCACCTAAAGGAAGACAGAGGACAGAGGGTCTCAAGAAGGAATGAGCAGCCAACAGGGAAAACGCAGCCAGTTAAGGATGAAAGGTGTCCACTGATTTGGCAATATGGAAGCCACTGGCAATCAAGGCAAGAGTAGGTTTGGTGGAGTATGGGGGCAGACGCAGGTGGCAGGGGGTTGTCAGGAGGTGGGGAAAACTAGGCAAGACAACTCTTTCAAAGAGCTTGGTTGAGAAGGGAGGAAGAGAGAAGACAGTGTACCTTTAAGGGAGGGATATTTTGGTTATTTTCCAATTATATTTCAATAAAGCTGGGGAAATAAAAGGAGGGATATTTTGTTTAGGGTGGTTCTCACATGCCATATCCCAAGGGGAGAGAACCTGTGGGGTAGCCAGAATAATGGCTGCCCAAAGAGGTCAATGTCCTAATTCCTGGAACCTCTGAATATGTCACCTTCCATGGAAACAGGGACTTTACAGATATGATTACATTAAGGATCTTGAGATGAGAAGAGCCTGGATTATCCAGATGTGTCCAATTTAATCACAAGTGTCCTTATAAGTGAAAGAAGGAGGCAGGAGAGTAAGAACCAGAGGAGATGGGACGACAGGATCAAGGTTGGAGCGTGATGCAATGTGAGGACTCAACTCGCCATTGCTGGCTTTGAAGACAGAAGTGGGCTACAAGCCAAGGAAGGTGGGCAGTCTCTATAAACTAGAAAAGATGACAAAATGGATTCTTCCCAGAGCCTCCAGAAGGGATCAGTCCTGCCAACACCTTGATTTTAGCCCAGGAAACCCAGTTCAGACTTCTGGCCTCTAGAAATGTAAGATACCAAATATGTATTATTGGATGCTGCTAAATTTGTGGTAATTTATTACAGTAGCAATAGGAAATTAATACAGCCTGTAGAGAGAAATTGATTAGAGATAGAGAAAAAAGAGGCAGTCATCCAAGGACCAGATGTCAGGGGGATAAATAATAACTAACACCCTCTGAGCACCTAGTATGTGCTAGGCTAAGCACTCTACATGACTCAACATGCTCAACCCTCATAAATAGTTCTATGATAAGGGTGTGAGTATCACCCCTACTTACAGATGAGAAAACTGAGGCTCTGAGAGGTTAAGTGACTTCATAAGATCAGATAGTTATCGAATTACAGTCTGGCTGCAGAGGCCAGCTCTTAAACCATTACACTCCACTGCCTCCCTAGGATTGAGGCAGAGGGGTGGCTTTAATCAGGAAGACAGATGCTTCAACCCCTGAGGCCAGCCTGGTGGAGGGAAGAGATGCAAGTCAGTTGGGGGTTGGTCCGGAAGTGGAACGAGGTGCCACCAGATGACCTCTTCATTACAGTGAAGTGAGCGGGGAGGCCGTCTGCTGGAGATTTGGGGGTGGGGGAGGGGAGGAAGGAATGAGAATGAGCAGCTTTAGGGGAGGCAGCCTACAGAGTGGTTAAGCACATACACTCTGGAGCCAGACTGCCTGGGTCCAAAACCCAGCTCTATGGCTTGTGCCCCAGTTTCCTCATCTATCAGTGAGAATGCGAACGGCACCTGCTCATAACACTGCTGTGAGATAATATATGTAAAGAACTTAGAACAGCACCCGGCCTGCCCATTGTAAATGGAAGCTACTATCTGGAGAGGCAGGAAGCTCTCACTGAAAAGAAAGGGAGCAGGACAAATAAAATCATGGGAATGTAGCACTGAGAACCCAGCTAGGGCATTGTAGTTATTAATTATTATGATTGCTATTGATCGTTTCCATCTGTTCTCCCACAGCACTCAATAAAACCTCTTTTATACTCCGTATCACATTGTATTGTAGTTAGTTATTTGCATATCTGTCTCCCTTACTAAATAGGGCACTTCCTCACAGAGACTCTGGTTGGTTGGTTGGGAAGAAGGATGGAAGAAACCACTAATCATTCCCCAACATCCATTCTCCTTTTCTACCTTGGTAATAGAATCCCACAGTCTCAAGCTGGACACATGGCCACTCTGAACACAGATTCTTTTACCAATCTCCCTTGCAGCTAGGTAGCCATGTGGCTAAGTTCTAACTCACAGGATATGAGCATAAGAGGTATGTGCAACTTCCAGGAAATGTTCTTAAAAAGAGAGGGCATGCCCTTCTTTGTTCCTTCCTCCTCCCTGCTGACCAGAATGCCGACATGATGGCTGGACCTTAAGCAGCCATCTTGGAACATGAAATGGAAGCCAAATGCTAAGGATGAAGGAGCAGTAAGATAGAAGCACCTACCAGCCCTCACCTGACTCTCTCTGGCCTTCCTCTAAGCAAGACAGAAATAAATTTCTATCATATTTAAGTCACTGTCATTTGAGGGTTTTGTGTAATTCACAGCCAAACCCAATCCTAACTGTAACAGATGCATTTTCAGGGTAGTGAAGTCCAGGGCTTACGTCCCTATTTAGTTGTGGATTTGGCAGTATTTGCTGTGGTCTTCACCAACAGCTGAAAACACAGGTTAGAAAATGGCTTCAGTTATGAATTATCGCTAATTCATAACAATGGCTTTCACAATATTTTCTCCCCAAGCCTTCAAAGAGGTTGAGCAGGCCTCCTCCCCTCGAGTTCTTCAGAGTGACAGTGATCACATTCCTGATGATCCTGGAAGTTGTTGTCATGCTTACTTCAGGGAGACATTTCTACTGGGATTCTCTAAGGGATAACACAAAAGGCTCGGGGAAGAAACTGGCTTATCCCAAGAGACACAGTGTCCAGGCAAAGCTCAACGTCCAGGAGTAGTCAGGAGGTTTTGCCAGGAGTATTTGGCAGCAGGCTGGCGGGGCTGGGAGGGGGAGTGGGCAGGGAGGAGGAAGGACAGGGACATTTCAGCAAGGCTGAGCCATTGTACTAGCTCCCTCTCTGAGAAAGCATCTAAGAGCTTAAACATGTAATCAATCCGGGTCCCCAAGTCCACCACCCCAGCCTGGGGGCTGTGACAGTGATACCGAGGTGGGGCTGGGGTGGGAGAGTTAGGAAGAGTCGTGACGGTCAGTCAGGAACCATCCTGGAGTTGATGGCTGAGGAATGGAGGCAGTGTCCACGCCCCGGGCTTGTGGTCAGTCAGCAACTCATTGCTTTTGCAGAACTGTTCTTGGCATGTATCTTCTTGAGGATGGAAGCTTCCTTCTCAGGGTTCAAGGGGCTCTGTTCTTTCAGCATGTGCCCTTCCCAAGGTCTCAAAGTCAGAAATGACCATGATGCTAAGGAAAGGGTGGCAGGGGGGCAGCCTTCCTACACAGAGTTCTCCAGGTGGCACGGGTTAGGCGCAAGTGGTATAAGTAGGGTTGTCAGATAAAATACAGGACTTCCAGTTAAATTTGAATTTCAGATAAATAACAGGTAATTTCTGGTATAAGTATGTCTCATGCAATATTTGGGACCTACTTATACTAAATATTATTCATTGTTTATCTGATAATCAAATTGAACTAGGCATTCTGGTGTTTTTCGTTTATTTTGTTTTGTTTTTGCTAAATCTGAAATTTAAGATACGGTCTTAGTAGGAAGGATCTGGAGGTAGAAGATACAAGGGGATCCACATGGTTAGAGAGAGTTAGAGGCAAAATCGCATGGTTTCTAAGTTCTCAAAGGGTCTCAGGAAGAGCCTTCTAATGTTCAGCAAGGACATTTTATACACTCATCATGGCCCACAGTGTGCTGGGTCTTAGAAGACAGGTGCTGTGGGATGCCCTAAGACAGGGCTGGTAACTGTTTCTTAAGTATGCTCACTCCCGCCACAGGGCCTTAGCACATGCTCTTCCTTCTGCCTGAACACTCTTATCTCCCATTTTCACTTAGTTAATTTTTGTTCATCCTTCGGATCTCCACTCAAATGTCACTTCCTCAGGGAAGCCATGCCTGACCCCTCTGACTGGGTCAAAGCCCCCTGCGATACCCTCTCATAGTGCACATACCTCTCCTTTGTGGCGCCTGTTACAGCTGTACTTCTACATCATTTACGAGGTTCTTAGGTTAACGTGGCAGTAAGCTTCAGGCGCCAGGCGGGGGCTGTATCTGGTTCTACTCACCTTTGTATCCTCGGTGCCCAGCACAGTACTTGACAAATAATAGTGATCTAATAAATATCCGTGGACAAATGAATCTTGGGTGTGGGTACAGTGGAGAAGCAACTGAAGGGGCACCAGCCCCCACCCCTGTATATTTCTAAGCCAATGATGATGGGCAACTGGAAGGATCCACAGACAACTCCCAGGTATAGCAATAAATCTGAACTCCTCACCCAATAGGTTAGCAGGGAACGCCTGAAAGGCAGAACAGGAGAGACCTTTCCTCCCTGGCAAGTTTTAAAGCCAAAGCACAGAGAGAGAGAGATACTGTGACCAGCAAGATAGGAGCAAGGACAAGCGAGCCCAAGAAGATGGGGCAGGCGGGGGGGCTTGTCCTGGATGTCTGCCTAGCAAGGCTGCTGGTAGCCATGGCTCGCCTTCTGTACCAGGTGGGGCATGGTGTGTGGTAAGTCAGACTTAAAGTGCCGGGGACGAAAGGGACAGACACGCCGGTGCGGGTGTATCGCTAAGGATGCCTTCAGCAGACAAGCAAGGAAGCCTAGCCAGAGAGATGCGCCAGATCTCTGCTCTCCCCACCTGTCACCCCCTCTGGATCCCCAGTGTGATCACCTGTCTCAAGCAATCCAGTTCTTCAGACATTTATCCAACACTATCTCCCCTCCCCAGCCCGTGCCATCAAGACCTCCCCAAGCACCTAACGAGAGCAAGGAAGACCTCATTCTCTGCCTGTCCCCGCCCTTCCCTGACTTCACTCCAAACGCTTCTCGAATTGGTCCACTCCTCTCTGTATCTGCTGCCATCAACCTAGCCCAGACGACTGACCAATATAGTGGACTGAACCAACTTAGGAAACTACCCCCCACCCCGAATATATAGAATGCCGGAAAAAGTAAAGTCAAAAAAGGTGTTTTTGCTACAATGCCAAACTTGAAAATAGGAAAGAGAAATCTTCAGGTACTAGAAACAAAAAGGAAATTTGAAACCTGAGTAGCGAGAGGGAATCTAAGCCAATGGAGCCACAGGAATATGGGGCCAGACATATGCTAGAGGCTAGATGGTGACACCCAGGGAGGACGAGAGGAGAGACCCCATACCCGTGCAGCAGGGGGAGGTGGAAGGAGATCCCATGCAAAAAGCCAGCAGCCAAGGAGGTTCATTTCGTTTACAAACTGGGACGAGAAAACTCACGTCATGATTCAGGAATGTGGCCTGGAAGTAGGATGCTGAGAAGCAAGAACATTAAGGCTGCTCTGCGTGTGGGTGTGGGGTTCAAATGAGTATTACCAGTGAAATGCAGAAACCTCAAGCTGAGATATTAACTCGAAAACTGGTCCCAAGATCAAGCAGTACTTCAGCATAAAGCAAAGCGAACCCATGAGGCAGGAGTGGACAGTAACAAGCAACAGTGAACACGTAAATTGTTAAAACATGTTTGTAAATCTGAACTATTAAACCACTAAAGATAGAACAACAACTGATTTAGCGGAGTTTTTAAAAGAGGTATAATCAAAATACTAGACAAATATGACATAGAAGATGGGAGGAGGAAGTTAAGAAGGAAATGAAAGTGTTCCAAGGTTTTTGTTTTGTGCCTAAGAAAGACAGAAATATTAATTTTAGAATTTATTAGAAAAATATGAGATTAAGTAAATTTGTTAAAAATTTAAGGAAAATTACTACTAAAATGTAAACTTCCAAACCAGTGGAAAGAACAAGAGGAATAAAGTCACCTTGATCAGTTTAACAGAAGGCAGAAAAGTAGAAATTGGGGAAAGCAAAGAAAAAGCATGTCAAATAGAAACATTTTAAAGAGATGATAGAAATAAGTCCAAATAAATTAGTAATCAAGATATATATAAATGGGTTAAAATGTCTATTAAACTCTAGCTCCATACTGCTCACAAACAGCACATCTAAAACATAAGGATATAGGAAGGCTGAAAATAAAAAGATGGAAAAAGATATATTGGAAAATTAACCAAAAGAAAGCACCCATAGCAATAAAATCAGGCAAAATAGACTTCAAGGCAAAAACCACCAGTAAGGATGAAAAGCAGCCTATTTACTGATAAAAGAGCCAACCCTCAAAGAAGATACAACAATCATAAGCCTGAATACTTCTAAACATCACACTGTCAAACTAAAGAAAAAATTAATAAAATTACCAGAGAAAATGACACATCCACAATCATGGTGAAACATTTTTAACACACCTCTCTCAGAACTGGTAGATCAAACATCCAAAAAAAAAAAAAAATCAAAGATAAACATTTGAAAGATATAGTTTCTACGTCTGACCATATATGTAATACAAGCGTATATGATGGAGGAAGCCTCAACAAACTCTAAGGAATAAATATCATAGAATGCATACTACAGCCATAATGTAGCAAATTTAGAAATCAATAGTCAAAAGGTAGACCCCCTCCCCCCAAAATACATTTGGAAACTAAAAAAAAAAATTCTTCTAACTAATTCACAGGTTAAAAAGGAAATCATGATGAAAGTTATAAATAACAACTATTTAGAACTGAACAATAAAAATACTGCATCTCAAAACTTATAAAATGTAGCCACAGCAGCATAGTTAGAGGGGCACTTATAGCCTTAAAAGCACATGTTAGAAAATAAAAACTGTGCTCAAGAGGCTGAACAAAAGACAAAGATGGTAGAGGAAAGAATATAATAACACAAAAGTAATAGAAGAAAGGAAATATTAAAGATAAGAGAGAAAGAAACAACAGAGATGCTCACTAAAACCAAAAGTTAATTTTTTTAAAGACTAATAAAATGTAATTTTAAAAATATATTAAAATGATAAAATATACAAACCTTGGGCAAGACTAATCAAGAAAGAGCAGTACGGCATAAATATATGGTATTAGGAATGAAAAGGGGGGCATAACCTATAGACACAATAAAAATTTATAAAATTATAGTACTATGACAAAGAATATTTGTGCCAAAAATTTTGAAAACTGTCAATTTTTATTAAATGGTCCATTATTTAGGGAAATATAAATCATGACAATTGTCTCAAAAAAAAAAAAAAAAAACAGAATAGATCAATAACCACCAAAGAAACCAAAGCTGTAGTTCAAAAACTTTCTCCTATCCCCAAAGGCATCAGGCCCTGATAGTTTTATAGGTAACTTTTACTAAATCTTTAAGGAATAGATAATTCCCACTTTACACAAGTTGTTCCAAAAAACAGAAACACAGACAATGCTACCAAACTCATTTTAGAAGTCTAGCATAACCTTAATACCTGAACCAAATAACAATAAAAACAAAATCATAGGCCAATATCACTTATGAACACAAATATAAAAATCTTAAATAGGGGCCAGCCTGGTGGCATAGTGGTTAAGTTGGGTGTGCTCCTCTTCAGCAGCCCGGGTTCACCAGTTTGGATCCCAGGCACAGACCTTCACCACTCATCAAGCCATGCTGTGGTGGTGACCCACGTATAAAATAGAGGAAGATTGGCACAGATGTTAGCTCAGGGCCAATCTTCCTCACCAAAAAAAAAAAAAAATCTTAAATAATGTAATAACTAGTCAAAAAGACAGCAATGTATATAAAAATAACACAGCAAGACAAAAACTGCAAGAGGTCCACAGAGCCCTTCTTCTCTTTGTCTTTAGCCATAAGAACCCTGATTTTCAGCCATGTGCTCTGCTCACTGCACACTGCTTCCCAGCTAAAAGACTATTCCACAACCTCCCTTTCTGCGACGCCACTGTGTCACAAGGTTTCAGCCAACGTGACGTAGGTGAAAGTGGTGTAACTTTCAGGAACTCTTTTTAAAAAGGAAGGACTGAATCCCTCCTCCTCTCTTCCTCCTTGGTACTGCCCAGAATGCAGACAGGACAGCTGGAGCCTGAACTTTGGCTCCTCGGATATGAGGTGATACATGAAGGGTGGAAGACTAACAAGACACAAGGAGCCTGCAGTCTTGACACCACACTTCCACATCCAGGCTTTTTCTCTTCTTAAGTGAGAGAGAAATATACTTAAGATACTACTGTGGCCCTGTTACAGCCAAACTTAATCCAAACTGATAGCAATATCAAGCAGGGTTCATCCCAGGAATGAAAGAATGAGTCAGCATGGAAAATCTATTAATATAATCCACCACATTCCAGATGAAAGAAGCAAGTACGTGATCATCAAAGTCAATTCTGAACAAGCACTCAAAAAATTCCACTCTCATTTTCTATTTAAAAAAAGAAATAAATAAAAACTCTTAGCCAACTAGGAATAGAAGGGAATTTCCTTAATCTGATAAATAGTATCCATCAAAATCTGTAGCAAACATCATCGTACTTATGAGTGGCGCTTGGGAGGCATATCCACTAAATTCGGGAATGGGACAAGAGTGCTACATTCAACAGTGACCTGGAAGTCCTAGCCAATGCATTATTACAGGAAAAAGAAATGAAAAGCATGTAGATATGAAAGACATATCCTCATTTGTAGAAAATATAACTGACTACATAGAAAACCCATCACGATTTTCAGATAAACTATGAGACCTAATAAGAGAGAACAGCAAGGATGCTGAACACAAAATCAATATACAAAGGTTAGAAGTGTTCCCATACGTTAACAGTGCCTGTTTATAAAATACAATAGAAAAAAAGATCCCCAACACAAGAGCCTCCATAGTGCAAAAGACCATCACCTTTTTCTGGATCATGAAAAAGTCCTGCTTACTAGCCTCCCCATACTCACTATTGCTTCCCTCGAATTCATTCTCCACTCAGCAACTAGAGATCTTTTGTAAACATAAATTAGGTCATGTCACGCTCCTTCTCTAACCTTTTAACAGCTACTCATTCGTTATAATTAAATTCTAGTTCTTTATCACGCCTATGCTCTGCACGGTCTGGCCCCTGCCTATTCCCCAGTCCACTCCCTCACCACCCCCCATCCCATTCCACACCAGCCACATGAACTTTCTTTCAGTTCCTGATGCGTGTCAAACTTTTCCTGCCCCAGCGTCTTCACATATGCTATTCTCTCTTCCTGGAACACTTCCCCCTACATCATCTCCCGAATGTTCCTAGTCAATCCTCAAGTCTCAGCTCAAATGTCACCTGCTTAATCTAAATAAGGTCCCTTCCCTCTTAGCCCCTGCTTTTTTCTTTCATATTCCCACCATAATGTGTAGTAATATCCCATTACATATTATACCATAATGTGTAATCATATGTTTATTCATGGATTATTTATTCATTACCTTGATTCCCTTCTAGACCATAACTTCTATGTGGGCAAGAGTCACGTCTTTGATGTTTCCCTGAGATTTAATAGGAGCTGTCATATAAGAGATGCTTAACAAGTATTTTCTGAATGAATGAATGAATGGCAGAGTTTGCTGATTTAGCTGGAGTCTCAGTGGAATGCCTGCTGCCCTCTTCCCGGGATTCAGGCTTGTTAGGAGAAACGGGGGGACCTCCAGGGGTCTATCTGGATGAAAGACCAAGAAGCCTCATGAGGGAGTGAGTGGGTGTACATGGGCTTGGTTTATGGTCCATGGGGAAGCATTAGAGTTGGGGCAGGGTTCTGAACACAGAGCTGCATCCATCCATGACTTCTACCCCACCTCTCAAGAGCTCAAGTCATGGACTTGTGGAATTGGATTTTCCATAACTGCTACTTTTTTATGATCTTCGTGGAATATCAAGAGTTTGGAGGACAGTAGCTTTCAGGAGTGATGGGGGCAACAATGGTGACTTTTTGCCACCATTGATGGAGGCGTTTACAGCCTTAGGAGCATATGGCACTGCAGGAGCTAAAGTAAGAGTGGAGAAAAATGGTGAATCCCACAGGAACCCAAAGACTTCATCAGGCACCCACACACAAGACACCCCCAGGGGTTCCCAGAAATAACTGGATGAACTTTAGGAGAAATCTAAAGGCCCAACAATGGCAACTGGAAACAGAGCTGTGAAAGGCTGCTACTGGGACTCTAGTTTTATTCCTCCAGTGAGTATGGCCTGGGACAGGCAACACAGACTACCATGAAACTCTTACAGCCAGCCCCAGGCTGGTTCCCAGACACCACACTTGGGGCCACTGGCCTGGTAGCACTGCAGCCCAGAAGGCAGATGGGCCACTGTGACACTGCCACATGGCCATTAGAGAAAGCATCTTCCCACAGGAACCCAACAGCGGAGGGACTCCTCCCAGATTCCCTTCAGAGCTCGCAAGGCTAATTTTTCAGTTGGAAATTAAGGAAGCAATGTTTCTGAGGCCACCTAATGCCAGAACAGTGGCTGCTGGTAATTCTACCATCTCGGGTACACCACAGACTCAGGCATATAATAGGTACCCCCGACTGGTTAAATGCTTGTGTGAGCCAAGTGAGGAGGAGTGTTATATCTGCCAGGGGCCCCTGAGAGGCAATCTTCATGTTTATTTGTTTCTTTCTGAGCTTACATACTTGTGCACCACAGGAAGTAACGAGGGGTTGGAAAAATCCTGTTATCTTCTGTGAAGGACAATTGTTGGAGGCCTGCTCAGCACCTCCCTGTTACCTCTCCCTATCACCCCCTTCCCCAGACCACTGTATATCTGCTGTCCACCTCGGAGCACCTGGGACAGGCCTGGGTACAAGGAGAACTCACTTTAGATCTGATGACTGCCCTGGTGACATCTCTGTGGATAACCTCTGTGGCTGCTCTGACTCCTCCCCAATAAAAGGGCTTGCTCTCACATCCAGGAAGAGAGAGTGGGCAGGGAGACCTCGCCACTGAGGTCCTCATGCAGCCCTCTCTCCACTTCTCCCTCAAGGAAGCCTGAGATGCCCCCACTCGGACCTACCTCTTGTCCTCTTCCACCTGTACGCCGATGGAGTGGAACTCTCTTCGACTCCTGTTCTCCGTGTCCGAGTCTGAGATAGTCTCCACCTGGTGGCAGGGTTGAGGAGTCAGTCAGTGGCTGGGGCTAGCCCAGGGACGCAAGCCCTTCCCAGGGAGAAGCGCCAGCAATGTCTGAGCCCCAGGCAAGCTGGCAGATCCTGCAAAGACAATCTGCCTGAACAAGATGAGAGACCCAGGAGGTCAGAGGCCTCAAGGTGGCAATCTCTGAGCACCGCTCTCCACGCGCCAGTAGGGGTGATGGAGCCAGGATGAGGGACAAGGGAGTGGGTCAGGGCTGGTTGGAGCAGCCCCGTCGATTACCAGGCACTGGGGCTACCTGCAGCTCAGAGCAAGTCAGGAAAAGATCTATGTACCCCGAAGGCCCCACTGACCTCCTCAACCCATCCCCAACCGGCCGGGGCCTGAGTTTCCGTCGGCGCCTCCTCCTTCCATACCTGCACCCCAATGGACGGCCGCCACTTCCGCTGCCGCGCCAGGCTCCGCAGCTCCTCCCTGCCAGGAATGGTCTTGATGATGAGTGTGGGGGCCTTGGGGCTGGCCCGGGGTGGCACCGGCGCCAACTCCAGGGTGCGCGCGCCCATGGCGGGGCCGTCCAGCCCGTCGGCGGAGCTGCAGCGCCGGGCAGGGCCCTCGGCCGCGGTGAAGCTCTCGTGGGCGGAGTCGGTGCTGCTCTGGGCGGTGATGGAGATGCGGGGCGGGGCCTGGCTTCCCGGCGGGATGGGGGGCGGGGCCTTTCTGAAGTTGAAGGCTGTGGCCAGCAAACGTGGAAACGCAGTGGGTGAGAAAGGCGTCCCGGCAGGTGTCTGTGGCCGACCACCCCACACACCCACGGGATGCCACAGGACCAGGAGCGACGCGCACTCCACGTGCTGCTACGTAGAGCCAAGGGTTATTCTCCCCATCATCCGGCCCAGAGAGGCAAGCAATCTTCCCAAGGTCACACAGCACAGCAGTGGCAGGGGCCAAAACCAGAATCGAGGGCGCTCGGCAACCTAGGGCGGGGCCAGGGGCAGAGAGGGCGTACTCACAGGAGCCGGGCCTCCCTGAGACAGAGGCAGGGGCAGCAAGGAGGGGCAGGCAGTCGTCGTCTTGAGAGCAGCCGGCCTGGATGGCCCGGAGGTAGCTGTGGCTCCGCATGCGGAAACAGCCGGGCAGGTCCAGGGCGTCCACAGCCTGGGACTCAAGCTCCCCAAACACGGACCCGCACACGGCCTCCAGCTGCTGGTTCAGCTCCTCGCTGAGCTGAGGGCAGGGCCCGGGAGGACAGTTACTGGGGTGCTGGGATGGGGCGGGTTTGCCTCAGGAATCTATCTAGATCTGCAGACGCTGTGTGACTCTTCTGCATTCAGACTAAAAGAAACCCTCACTCTCTGCAAAGATAAGATGGAGGCACATCTGCCCTGTGCTGCTCCCCAGAATGCCTTGGGGCCCACCCTGGGGTCCAATCTTTCCTCAAAATACTCCTCCCTCCACCCCATCTATGCCTCTCCCAGATGTCTGGCTGTACCACAGCCTCCAGACCACCCCATCTTCCTCTCCACCTAGTCCCAGGCCCTCACCTTGCTCTCACCTGACCCTGAAGAAGAGGACCAGGGACCTGATATCCACCCTCCTGCCCAGTATGGCAGTAGGGGACTGCATGGAAGGGCACCTTTTATTTTTTATGATCCACCACATTACAAAATTGATTGAAAGCAACCTATAGAGATATACACCATGTTGCAGGATGGAAATTAATAAGTAAGTGATGGAGCAAAAATTATTACCCTTCAAGTGTTCCAAGCCTTCCCCTACCTTCTGGTCGCTAACTAGGGTTCTGGATTGGCCCCCTTGTTCCTGCCCTGCTCTCATCCTCTGAGGAAAGTTCAGCCATTGTTGGATGGGGTCTTGTTTTTGTTTTTGATATTTTGTGGTGCAGAATCCAAGGGGTTAAAAAAAATTAAAGCAAATAAGAAAAGGACAAAACAAAAATTTTCTTCATGGAACCACAATGCACAACACTGCACTAAGACAAAATATACCAGATGTTGCAGCTTCATTGGCGTTATATGAGAAAACTGGCACAAAGAAAAACTAAAGGTAGGAAAAGAAGGTAGTCCAGTGGTAAGCTCAACACCCAGAGCGCAGGCTGGGTGCACATCTGACAGGTGAGTAAACTGAGGCCCAACAACTTTAAGTAACTTTCCCAGGCCACACTGCTAGGAAGCAGTAGAGTCAGCACTTGTATTCGGGGAGGGTCTCACTCCATAGCCTGTGCAGTCAACTCACAGCCTACACTCCTCCATGCTTTGGATGCTCCGAAGCTCAGAGCTAAATTTGCTGGAGATTCAGATTCCGTGGTTCCAACGTGGGCCCAGTAATTAAAAAGAAGGACTGTCTGGACTTCTTTCTGCAGCTTTTTCTAAAGGAACTTCATTATAAGTGTACAGAAATCACAGGCCATGGAAAAGTCAATCCAAGATCCTGGAGAAGTTAGGTTCTCCCATATTTGACTGGCATAAGCCACACTGCTGTGGCAGCTGTGGCTTTCAACACGACTCCTTGTGAGTCCACCTCTCAGTATCCCTTGATACTCTGGGGTACCAAGGATCAGCAGTTGCTATGGTATTCCTGAAGCTCAGGAGCTCATCTAACTCTTGCCATTTCTAGGCCGGGATCAAGACACTCCCCAACTAGAACCAACCAGCCCAGAGGGTCCCTCCTGGCACACAGCAGAGCTAACGTAAGACAGCGGAGAGTGTTCTGGTCTCATGTCTGGACACCAGGGATGGAAGGAATCTCACTTTGTGGCTTATCTCTGTACCTCCGGCCCTCTTCTGTGTGTAAAGCACTAGGCATAAGATCTGGCATATAGGAGATGCTCAATAAGCATTAGCTACTATTATTAGTAGCAGGAGGCTCTTAAATCACAGTGACAATACCTCTCAGAGGCCTCTCTTTCCCAGGGGTTCTGAAGCTCTTGAAATCCCAACCATATGTTATTCCCATGACCAATTCTATTCAAGGCAGACAGAGGGAGGGTGAGAAACTCCCTGGGGCCACACACTTTCCATCTCTACTGGCCACGAGGAGCTTCTGGAGTTTCAACAAGGGACGAGGACCCAAGGGAAAAGCAGACTTGTATAGACTCTCAGAGGAATACTGCACCTGAGTTGATCTTTACTGTATTATGATTATAAAATTGTAACATTGTGCTGTGAATTCTCCTGTTACCCCTGTGCTGCCTTCCACCCTGCCCCTCCCAACCCCCGCTTTCACGAGAGTTAAAGTCAAAGAATCCTCTTGGGAAATGAGAACCTTAGCCTTTCTCCAAACCAGACTCAGAATCAGTAAATATCTCCAAGGGTGTGGGATATTTAGAAGAAAATACTTTATTTGGATCTAATTAAAAATTGTCAATGCTAGAGTTGGTGGGTCCAGCTAGGGTCTAGGCAACATCCTGTATACTTTACATATGTCATTTAGTTTAAATAACCTTGGAAAACTCTCTCATTTCAAAACATTCTAAAACACTGGATAAAATGTAACAAATGTTTTATATGCATAGCTGAGCTCACAAGAAAGCAAGATAAGTCCCCAGGGGACAAAAGCAAAGAAGAGACTGGAAAATCAGAATATTAACTGTGTGAGTCAATGCTGCAAACAGCCCAGTGGAGGTGGGAGGTGGGGCAGGGGTGGCTGGTCTCAGTAATCAAATGGCTTCGGTTTTAACACCCACATGGGTGCAGAAGTAAGGTTTTGGGGCAAACATGAAGCATGGAATTGGAAATGAGAACCTGCATAAAGGTAGGAAAGGGGAAACTTTTGATGAAAAGGTAGAGTAGAAAAAAAATCAATTATCAGCATAGACTGATGACACAGAAGCTAGTTTGTGGTCCAGGCACTGGAGGGAGAGGGAAGAAGGCAAATCTCCTATTCTGTGTCGATTCAGGATTCTGCGTCTGCATGAGCCTGCATGGGCCAAACCCACCAAATTAAAAATTAACATAAAATGGTCTCAGACCAAGAACAGTCTAATAGAAGTGATCGTGAAATATTTCCTGGGGGACCCACTCCTAACCCAAGCTGCCAAGGGTTCTCACAGATAAAGCTCCTTTGAAGGCGAGCTAATGTTATACTGTGTAATAGACAATCTCTGACATGGCCCCTAATGATCTCCACTTCCTGACATTCACACTCTGGTGTAGTCCCCTCCTCTTGAGTGTGGACTAAACTTATTGGCCCGCTTATAATAAACAGAATATGGCAGATACAATGGGATGTCACTTCTGAGATTAGATTACAAAAGACTGTGGCTTCCATCTTGGACACCATCTCTCACTCTCTGTCTCTCAGAGCCTTTGTTCTTGGGGAAGCAAGATGTTATGTTGTGAGCAGCCCTACGGTGAGTCCCACATGTCAAGCAACTGATGTCTCTGGCCCATCGCCTGCAAGGATCTGAGGCCTGCCAACAGCCATGTGAGTGAGCATGGAAGCAGATCTTCCTACAGTCAAGCCTTGGGATAACTGATGCCCTGGCCAACACCTTGACTGACGCCCTGTGAGACACCTGATCTAGGTGGTACCCAGATAAACTGTGCTCAGGTTCCTGACCCACAAGAACTGAGATAATAAATATTTTTTGTTTTAAGACACTATGTTTGGGGGTAATTTATAATGCAGCAACAGATAACTAATACTAACTGTGACATAAACAAGAACTAAAGTTTTATGGAGTTAAGCCATTGAGAATTCAAGGCTTATCTGTGTCAGCAGCTAGTGTTACTTTAGCTCAAAGAGATTAGCTTTTAAATTATGTTTAAAATTTCTAAAACTTAAAAGATAAAATTAAAATATAAAGGGAGAACAAAAGCTTTGATAAAAAGGCTAGGAGAATTTGAAAAGGAACCAAATCAGATTTATGGAAATGAAAAAGAAAAGTCAGTGAAATTAAAAACATAATTAATGAGTTAAATAGTAGATGAGACTCAACTGAAGAGAAAATTAGCGAACCAGAAGATACATCTGAGGAACTTACCAGAAGGCAGCATAGAGAGGCAAACAGATGGAAAATATGAAAGAGAGGTTAAGATACAGAGAGGAAAGAATAAGAAGGTCCCACATACAACTAACAGGCATTCCAGAGAAGAGACTAGATAGAATGTGGAAGAGGCAATACTTGAAGAGATAATGATAGTGGCTGGAAATTTTCTAGACTTCTGACTTCAGGCATAACAGAGTTAAGGGGACACCAAATCCTATCCCCAAGACAACTATAAAGCTGGACAAAAATTCTCAAAAACAACCATTTCATCACTCTGAAAATCAATAAAAGATATACAACAAAGAAACATTCACAAAAATTGTTGAACTTTGGGTAAGAACAGCATGAGACTGTGGTGTCCTTGCCTGGGGCTGCTCCCATTAACCAAGCTCCCAGGTCCATCAGTTGTAATAGTTCAACAAGGGTGGGGCAGGCTGTGAAAAACAGTTGCTTCACTACCACTGCCAAAGGGACTCACCTAATTTGGAGCATTGTCAGTTATAGTGCCAAGAACAGGAATAGCCAGCAGCACTGCTAGTCTGAGGTTTCAGCACTGTTTGGGGCAAGCAATGGACTGGCCGACTAGCTAGGAATTTAACAGGAGTTCCAGGGGGTAAGATGGGCAGAGGGAGTTTGATAAACTCTCCACATATCCTAGGTTAATCAGAGGCTGGGTGCATGTACACAGAGACCAGAGAGGCCCTGAGCCCCCCACACATGCCTGGCCAATGACGCCTGTGCACATGTGCAGAGGAAACGCAAGAGAGCCTGGTGGAAAGTAAAAGCCAGGGCAGGCTTGGAAACAGCCTGAAATTTGTATTCCTCAGCCCACATACAGAACCATAAGCAGAGACAAGAAGCCTTACTGGCTTGAGGTTTTTGAGCACAACCTCTGACCAATTTCTGGTAAATACTAAGCTTTGTAGACACAGGAGCAAGCCCTAGCAAACCAGGCTTAGAAATAAAGACAAGAAAGAAAAAAAATTAGTGGAGACATCAGAGGCCACATTTGGCATAAAGACAGAGGTCACAGATTTAGTCCAAGGATTAACAAACAAATAAACAAGGCAATAACAATCTTCAAGAGATAAAGTAAGAATCCAGAGTTGCTAAAATGTGTTATCTAAAATGTTCAGTATGCAACAGAAGAATATGAGACATGCAAATAAGCAAGAAAATGTGAATGTTCCTAAATATTTGATTTATCAGACTAAAACTATAAAGCAGCTGTTACAATTATGTTCAAAGAACTAAAGGAAATCATGTTTAAAGATTTAAAGGAAAACATACCAACAATGATTTTATGAATAGAAAATCACAAGATAGAAATTATTTTTCAAAAAGAAAAAAGAACCAAATGGAAACTCTAGAGCTGAAAAGTACAATAACTGAAATGACAAATTCACTAGAAGGGCTCAGCATAAAAAATGACTAATAAACTTGAAGATAGAGCATTATAAATTAATCTCCAACCTGAAGAATGGAGACATAAAAAAGATGGAATAGAAATTAACAGAGCCTCAGAGACCTATGGGACATCATCAGGTATACCAGTATACATGTAATGGGAACCCCAGAAGAAGAATAGAGAGAAAAAAGAAGAAAAAATATTTGAAGAAATAATGGCCAAAAACTTTCCAAATTGATGAAAAACATTAATCTATAGACCAAAGAAGCTCAATGAATTCAAAGTAGGTTAAACACAAAGAGATCCATACTCAAACACATGGCAGTCAAAATGTTAAAAGCTAAAGACAAAGAGAAAATCTTAATAGCAGCAAGAAAAAAAAGGTTTATCAAATACAGGAAAACAATAATATGATTAACAACTGTTTTTCATGAGCAACAATGAATACCAAAGGCAGTGGAATGGTATATTCAAAGTGCTGAAAGAAAAAACTGTCAATCAGGAATTCTATATCCACCAAAACTATTCTTCAAAAATGAAGTAAAAATAAAGACATTTCCAAATAAATACAGACTAAAGAATGTATTGCCAGCAGAACTAGCTTACAAAAAACACTAATGGAAGTTCTTCAGGCTAAAAGGAAGTGACACCCAATGGTAACTCAAATCCACAGGAAGAAATGAAGAGCACCAGTAATTATAAATACATGAGTAAATATAAAAGACTCTGTAAACATATTTTTCTCACTTTTTCTCTTAAGTCCTTTAAAAGACATAAGATTGTACAAAGCAATTATTATAATGCCACCAATAAGTTATAATAATTGTTAGGTTTATAACATATACACAGGTAATGTATATGACAATAATAGCACAAAGGCGGAGAGAAAAAGGAGATATATTGGTGCAATGCTTCTATATTTTACCAGAATTAATTATATTTTAATAAGTTAAGATACACATCGTCATTCCTAGCACAACCACTAATAACTCAAATAATATAGTAAAAAGGAATTAACAACAAAGAAATTAAAATGTTACACTAAAAATATTTAATTACTTAATACAAAAGAAGGCAGTAAAGGAAGACTAGAGGAACAAAAATGACATGAAACAATCCAACCGTATCAATAATCACATTAAATGTGAATGGACAAGACATCCCCATTCAAATGGCAGAGATTGTCAGATTGGATTAAAAAGCATGTAGGTTGAAAGTAAAAGGATGGACAAAGATGTACCAGCGAACAGTAATCATGACAGAATTTTCCAGATTTCATGAAAGACATGAATCCTCAGATTCAGGGAGCGCGCGCGCGCACGCGCGCACACACACACACGCACACATATATATCATAGCAAAACTGCAGGACACCAAAATCAAAGACAAGATCTCAACAGCAATCAGAGAGAAATGAAAATTACCTAGAAACACAATTAGATTGATAGTAAACTTCTCAACAGCAATAACTGACGACAGATGACAAAAGGAATCTTCAAAACACTGAGAGAAAATAACAATTGACCTAGAATTCTGTAATAAGCTAAATTATGTTGAATAGTGAGGGTAAATTGCATTTTTTTGTTAAAGGCAGAATTTGCTACTAACAGATATTCGTGGAAAAAATTACTAAAGAATTAACTTTATGAGGAAGGAATGAAATGTAAGAAGGTATAGTGGCGGAGGGTAAAGATGTGGGTATATATAATCAAGTACTAATAGCATAAAATGTAACAACAATAATAAAGACTAATTTGGAGAGGCAAAAAGAAGGTGGAACTAAAATACTGGGCAACAAGTACACATAAGAAAGGAAAAGGCGATCAAAACTAAAGTGTCCTAAGGTCTTTGCATTGTTCAGGAGAAGGGTAGAAGAAATTGTCAACTTTAGACTTTGCTAAGTCAAATATGCACACTAAAATTATAAGAGTAACTGTAAAGAATAAAAATAGAATATATAACTGCTAAACAGTGTGCAATTTGGTGGGGAGAAAAATGAAGAAAACCCAATGGATCCAAAAGAAGGCAGCAAAGGAGTAAAAAAGCATCATCCAAAAGTCAGGATAAATAGAAGGCACAAAGTAAGATGACAGAAAAAAATCCAAGCATATTAGTAATACAATAAATATAAATGTGCCAACTCTCAAGCAATCATCAGAATACATATAAAATAAAATCTAGCTATAAACTATTTACAAAAGACATACTTAAAACACAAAGAAACAAAATGTTTTAAAGTAAAAGATGGAAAAAGATGTTCTGGGAAAATACTAAACAAAAAAATAGACTTAAGGGCAAAAAGCACTATTATAGATAATAAGATGACATCTCTAGTGCGTTAAACCTGTTTCCTCTTCTGTAAAGCAGAGACTGTAAGCCACACCTCCCAGGAGAAATATGTAATGTATACCTGATGTTAGATAATGTAAAGTGCTAAGAAGAGAAATAAAAAAAACAGAGAAGGAGAATAGGAAATGTTGGAGGGTGTGGTTACAATTTAAATTTTAGACTATTCAGAGAAAGACCTGAAAGAAGTGAGGGAGTGATCCATGGGAGTGTCTGGGAAGGAGAGATCCAGGCAGAGATAGCAGCAAATGCAGATGCCCTGAGGCTGGAGCACACCTGTGTCGTTGGAGGAGCAGCAAGGGGACCAGTGTGGCTGGCCTGCTGAGGGAAGGGAACTCAGAGGTGGCGAAGGTCAGATCATGCAGGGCCTTATAAGTCATAGCAAAGTCCTTGACTGTTCCTCTGAGTAAGGTTTTGAGTTTTTTTTAAATGATCACTCTGGCTGTATTGAAAGAGAATGAAGCAGAGCAAGGGCAAATGCAGGAGACCGACTAGAAGGCAGCGCAATAATCCTGACAAAAGAACATGGCGACTTGAACTGGCATGGTGGCAGTGGAGGCAGTAAGGAGTGTGGGATCCTGGATATACTTTGAAGGTGGGACCAACAGGATTTGCTGAAGGATTGGATGTGGGATGTGAGAGAGAGAAAGGAGTCAAGGCTGACTTCAGGCTTCTAGACCAGAGCTTCTGGAAGGATAAAGTTGCCATTATCTGAAATGGAGCAGACAGTGGATGGAGCAGGGAATTTGTGGGGGAAAGGATACCAGCAGTTTAGTTTTGGACATCTTAGGTTTGAAATGTCTACTAAACATCCAAGTGAGATTCAATACACAGTTAGATATACACACCTGGCATTTATGGGAGGGTTTGGGCTAGAGATATTCATCTGGGAGTCATCAGGCTCTTGATAATATTCAAAGCCATGAGCTTTGATGAGCTCACCCAAGGAGTGAGTGTAGAGAGAAGTCCAGGAACTAAGCCCTGAAAACTCCAGTGTTCAGATCCTGGAGAGTTTGTAGGTACCAGTGACACAGACAGAGAATAAGCATCCAGAGAGAGGATCTAGGAAAACCTAAAAGGTGTGTTGTCCTCAAAGCCAACTGAGTAAGGTGTTTCAGAAAGGAGAGAGTCATGGACTGTGTTAGATGTTGCTGCCAGGTCAAGTAAAATGAAAACTGAGCATTAACTAATGGGTTTAGCAACATACGTTGGTCTGATGTGAAAAGGTGGCTGTGCCAATCAGATTCCCTGGTTCAGAAAATGTAACAACGAAACGCTCAGAGATTGAAGCAGCAAACAACAGGAACCAATGTGGACAGTCTTTCGCATTGCTTTTTGCATTGCTTTTTTTCCCCAGCAAACAGTAAAAATAGCTAACTTTTATTGAGTACTGGCTATGTTCCAAGAACACTATTATGATGCCTATTTTTAAATAGGGAAAGTGGGGCTTAAAAAAGTCAAATAACTTGCCCCAGGTCACTCAGCTGGTAAGTAGCTGAGCTGGAATTCAAACCCATCTCATGCATTTACTTACTAAACTGCGCTGCCTCCATTTAGTTGAGGGGAAAGTCTACACTTAGGTATGAAACTCACATTTACAAAGTACCAATTTGGGGCCATGTACCTTGTGTTTGCAAACGTTTTTTCACTGAACTGTCACAAAACCTCTGTAAGATAAATACCGCTACTGTTGTCATTTTAAAGATGAGAAAACGCAGGCGTTGAGAGGTGAAGTGTCTTGCTAGTGGTCCCACAGCGTGGCGGTGGTGGGGGCAGAACACAGCCCAGATCATCTCGGAGGCTGCAGCTCTGCCCATCCCCTGTCTGCACAGTCAGTCTTACCATTTGCATGAGGGTAGGCTGGAAGCAGTCAGGTCAGGATGGGGCTGGGGAATCTGAGAGAACTGATGTTGCCCTCACAAGCTCATCACTTTGAGGACGCTTGGTGGTTTCTAAGGATGTGACTCTCTGAGATCCTCAGTATGAGTCAGCTCCAGGAGTCCCAAAGTGGGCCTTCCCGGTCCCCCAGAACCAGACCTGAGCTCTCTCCATGGGCAGACCTCTGAGTTTAAGGCTTAGGCTGAGCATGGGACTGAATCTCCCTTCCCACACTTTCCTTCAGGCACCCTGGGCCTCTCCCTACCTGTCCAGTGGTGAGGGAACGGCTGTAGCCAGGAATGGAGCTCCGGGGGTGGATCCGGGGTGGGACACAGCAGCTGGGAAAGGTCAAAATTCCAGATTCAGAATGGGGGTCTGCTAGGAGGTGGGGGAAGGGAATGACAGCATTGGGGCCCCGGAGCAGGTTCTATCTCCCAGAAACCCCCAGGAGACTCCTGGGTAAAGGGACTCTCCCAAAGAGGCACTCAGACACGGGTTGTCACCCAGGACCCCCTCTTTATATGGGGCAGAGCAAGACCCCCCGGTTGAACCCTAAGCAGAGAACCTGACTGGTACCCACTCTACACACATCTCCTGCAGGTACCCAGTATCAGCTTCCCGCCCCCTCGCCCCCAGCATTCCCTGTCCTTACTTGATCCGGGCCTGGTCCACGCTGGAGGAGCGGCGGGAGGTGAAGCGCCGGGCGACTGCTTTGGGAGATGTCTTGGGGCTGCCATCTGAGTCTCCACTCTCCTCATCCCCCATGGCTTTGATGTAGCTGCCGCTCCGCATCCTGCGGCAGGGGATCTCCCCATCCTTGCCCCCAGTGGGGTAACCCCCCCAGTCATCTTGCGGCACCTGCGGGAACAGGGTCCTCTGTCTCTCAGACACGTCCCTACTAAATCTAGAGGCCAGGACCCACTTTCCCCACTGCCACAGGGAGATGCTCTGCCCTGGCTCGAGCAGGCCACACTCAGGAGCATGCAGAGGTGGAGTGGGAGGCGAGGTCTCAGGCTATCCCCTCCCTCACAGGAGATGCCTCATCCTCCTCCATGGACCCTTTGCTACTTAATTGAAGGCCACCAGAAAGTCTGGGGGCTGACATGCCAGATGCCAAGAGGTTGAAGATCAGAGGCCAAAGTGACCTGTGTCAATCCCACCCCCAGTAGTGAAGCATCACCTGACCTCAGTCACCTTTTGCCCCTCCTCCTCCTTCATCCTCTTAACCTGCTCATATCCCAAATCCTCTGATTTGCCCCCTTCCCTTCTGTGAGGAGCCACAGAGGGTTTTAAGCAGGGGAGTGACATCAGATTGTGTTTCAGAAAGAGCAATCTGACAGTCCAAAGAGAGGATGGATTGTGGAGGGCCAGGAGCAGGGCAGGGGCTCAAGTGGCAGGAGGGAGACCAATTAGGAGGCTGATGCTGTTATCCAGGCAAAAGACGATTAGGCCTAATTTAAGCCAATGACAATGAGGGGGAAGAGGAGATGGAAATGAGAAGTGTTAAGGAGCATCAGTGAGCCTGATTAGATGTGGGGGGTGACAGGGCGGGGAGGAGTTGAGGATGACTGGGAGGCTGCTGGCTGAGGACCTGGGGGATGGTGCTGTCGCTCACTGAGCCATAGAATCCCAGAGAAACAGATGTGGGGAAAAGGTGATGAGTTCAGGGTTGAGCATCTTGAGTTTGGCAGAGAACTGCTGAGCAGGTGGTTGGATGTTTGGTTCTGGAGTTCAGGGAGAGATCTGGGCTGGAGGCAGACATGTGGGAATCATGGGCAGCAGCTGAATCCACAGGAGTGAATGAAAGAGCCCAAGGGAAAGAAGAAAGAGAGCTGGGAGGGATCCACTGACATTTAAAAAGAGACTGCAAAGAAAGGAAGAGGAGCCTGTGAAGTCACCTGAGAAGGAGTGGGCAGAGGGGTAGGAGGGAAGTCAGGAGAATGCCATGTCATGGAAACAGGAGACATTTCCAGAATAAAAAGAATTGATAATGTCAAATGCCACAGTGCATTCAGAGGTTAGTAATTCAGGCTTGGGAGTTAGATCCATGTTCAAATTCTGGCCCCATCACTTGCTAGCTAGGTAAACTTAAGCGAAACTGATTAATTTGTATCAGTTTCCTCATCTGTGCCTTGGTAATGATAATTATGCCTAGATCACAGGGTTGGTGGGAAGGATAAATGAGCCAATATAGAGTGCCCAGCACACAGTAAGTGCTGAATAAATGTCAACTATTATCATTATAAGCATTGAAATGTACTTTTCAAGACGAGCTCACAAGAGACCATTGGTGACCACTGCCAGCACATTTTAGAGGACGGGGGTGTGGAAGTCAGACTGCAGTAAAGGGGAGAATGAAAGAAAGTGAAGTGGAGTCTATGCTCTAAGAACCTATGATATGAAGGGAAGACACAAGATGGAAGGGGCTATGGGGCTGAGGAAAGGATTTTTTGGATGAGAGACTTGGGCATGTTTTCAGGATGAGGGAAAGAGCCAGTAAAGATAAAGATAGTCTTTAAATGTGGGGAGGAAGGAGGGACAGACAGTTCAGGGATGGAGGGGATCCTGGGGAGATTGGCTCAAGCCTTGCTGGAGGGATCAGCCTGGGATGGGTGGTCCTGGCTTCTCCTCTAAGCCAAGAAATAAGCAGATGTGGTGGCCGGGAATCTAGAGGAGTCTACAGGTGGGCTGACAGGCACGTGAGGGGGTCTGTGATGGTCGGCTGCACTGCAAAGAATGAGTGTAAATGAAGGTGTGGGGGAGAGGGCTGGGGCAGGTAAGGAAGACTTAAAATACCCCTTGTAAGGAACAGGTTAAATGGGGTGGGGATTGGCAGTCAGGGCTCAGGGAAGGGACAGAGACTCTGGGGGTGAGGCTAGGTGAGGAGACAGACATCAGTGTGAGAACAGGGACCCAGGGATGGGACGGCGCCCCATGAAGGGGCCTACGGGGAGGGACAGAGCTCAGTGAGGGGTTGGAGCTCAAGTGGAAGATGGGAACACAGGGAAGAGACAAGGTTCCATAAAGGAACAAGGACTCCAAGTGGCAAGAGGGGTTCCACAGGAGGGGTGAGGGACAGCTGGGGTCCAGTGAGAGAAACAAGGTCTTGACAAAAGGGTTGGAGACCCAACAAAGACACCTAGTCTGACGGGGCCAGTTTCCCCTGCTTCTGTGCCAGGGGAGCAGCAGGCTGTCTCGAGGGTCCCGGCAGCCCCTTGCTCTCCCCCAAATGGGTTCAGACTTCCCCGTCCTAAGATGCCCTGGAACCCAAGACCCTGATGGATCATTCTCCTTCCCCATACTCTACAGAGAGGAGCCACAGGCAGGCAGAGAAAGACAGGCCAGATGACGGGACAGCCAGGGCACGCTTTTCCACACTGCAGGGCTCCCACTCCGTAGCCACTGCAGAGCTCCTCGCTCCTCTGCAGGACACTGTGAGGTGCATGTTAAAAAGGAAGCCCCCAGGGAGGTCAGGGCAGCACTGGAGAAGCAGCAGGGAGCAGTGGAGTGGCAGCAAGGCTCCAGGGATGGCAAAGGCTCAGTTACTGGAGAAGGGTTGATGTTCCCTTCTTGGCCCTTTCTGTGAGACCCTTCAATTCCCTTAGAGAACCTCTCCACCCAGGGAGGGGGCAATCCAAGGCCACTTCAGAAGTCCTGGAAGTCTCTAACCTTCCCTTCTGTCTCCCACTCCTTCCTGCTTCCAGTGTGGCCCTAACTGTTCCCTTGAGCTTCCCTAAGTTCCCCACCCAGGAGAGCGCTAACATGTGAACAACTTACCAGCAAGTCCAGTGACACCCAAAGACACATACAAGCTCAATTTTCCATACCTTTGCCATGCTGTAGCCTCTTCCTGGAACACCCTTAATCCACTTCTGCACTAATCCAACTCCTCCACTGAGATTCAGCTCAGGGGACATTCTTCCTAGTAGCTGCTTTGAGCAACCCCTGGCCACCACCACCCCAGGTGGGTGAGCTCCCACGGTGCCCAGGGCTCTCTCCTACCACAGCCTCATTGTACTGTATTCCATCTGCTTCCTTGTCCATCCCACCTCTAAACTGTGAGCTCCTACAACCTGCATCTGTGTCTTCATCCTTGTATCTTCAGCACCCAGGAAAGGCTCACTGAATGAATGACTGGGGAATAACTATGTGAAATGTGGGTTTGGGGGATAACCCTAAGTCTGCTGGACTTCTAGAACTTGTATTGACTTTTTGTCCTAAACTATGGGAGGGCTCAAGAAAATATGTCAGGGGGACGGGAGGAGGCCTGGGGCAGAGAAGAGGAAGGTTGATGGTGAGAAGAGTCTCCGACCTAAGCTCAATAAAAAGATGGAGAGTGGACAGTGTGGGATGGATGAAGGCTCCATAAGAAGAAGAGGTCAGAGCTCCTAGAATCACCTGCGGAGACCACAGAGGTGGTGAGACAGGATGGGGATAGCATGCCGGCTATCACCTACACCATCCGCTCCCAGGAGGCCCTGTCCTGGCATTGTATCTGGGGCTCAGACCCCAGCATGTCGCCAGTCTAGGAAAACCCATGGGACAGGGTCCCAGGGCTCTTCCACAGTCTCACGGGCTGTCCTACTGTAGGTACCCCAGAACAGCAAACCCCAGCAGAGGCACATTCTAGAAGTAACTGACCTTCATATTCAAACAATATCTGGACCACCCAGATTTGAGCAGAAAAGAGGTCTGGAGAAGACCTGGGGGCAGAGAACTGCTTTCCAACTGCTGACCTCCAGCCTAGAAGCTACAGCCAGGGAGCGCCACGCTGTCCTGTCCACTGCCTACCCTCAACCTCATTCTGCCTCCAACCTCACAAGACAGAGGCCAGCACAGCTTGTCCAAAACAGCAGGTCAAGGGGAAGTCTTCTTGGCACTGACACAACATCAGAATAGGAGTGCCCTTTCATTGCACAAATGGGGAAACTGAGGTCCCTAAAGGGCCTCAAGGGGACACAGTGAGGCAGGGCAGAGCCTCCCTGCCTCCAGGCCCTCCACCATGGGGACAGCTGGCTCCCATCCAACCCTTTCCGTAGCTCCCTGGGTGAGAACACTGATGAGGACCGAGGACTCTGTTCCCCACCCCTACCAAAGCCTCACCTGCAGATAATGATAAGTCCTGGCTTTAGCCTTGGTCTCCGGACCCAGGAGCCCCTTGCCTGGCCCGGCCCCTGGGTATCCATCCCGGCCCTGGCTGACCATCATGGTATGCCAGGCACTTCGCTTGACCGATTGTCCATCCAGTGACATGGACATGCCAGTGCAGGCAAGACAGCGGCCTTCCGACCCACCCGAGCGCCCCTTGAAGCTCAAGTCCCGGTAGGACCCATCTGGAGCTTCCAGGCAGAAGGGACCACCAGGCTCCCCAGGGGCCCGCCCACCCGCCAGGAAGCCACTATCACTGTCCAAGTTGTCGTCGGAGCTCCACCAGCCCGCGGCCTTGCCCTGGTGCCGCCCGTCCCCCTTGCGGTCCTTGCTCTTGCTCCTCTTGCCGTGCCGGGACTGGTGGTGGTGGTGGTGGTGGTGGTGATGGTGGTGGTGGGAGGTATGGGGGCCTCCAGAGCCCGGGCCAGGGTAGCTGTCTCCCCCAGTGCCACCTCTTCCCTCGGCCTTGGGCCCATTATAGTCCCTCTTCCCTGGGGCCTCCAGAGAATGGGACTTGGCAAAGAGCTTCTGCACAGAGTGAACAAGGTGCCGGATGCGGCTGGGGCTCTCGCTGCGGGCCTCCAGGGCAGTGCCAGACCCCGGCCCTGGTCCGGGCCCGGCCCCCGCTGGACCTCGCTGGTATGGTAGCGTGTGGAAGCCATCCTGTTGAACTGGCAACTGCTTTTCAAACTGGTCCAGAAGTGTAGGAGGCAGGCGAGGGGCACCCTTGCCCTGTGGGTGGCCCACACAGTCTTCACAGGTGTCGAAAGGACCCTGGCCAGGGTACATCCTGGGGAAGGTGCTGCTACCCCCCCCAACCCCGGCCCCCGCTGGCCCTCCCTCAGGGCCTACCGATGGCCCCTCACTCAGGCTCAGGGGCCCTTCGGGAGAAAGGTGTCCCAGGCCAGCTCTCGGGGCACTGAAGCGGGGCTCGGTGGAGAAGGCCTCCCCGGAGCCCAGCAGGTACGGGGCCCTGGCAGCTGGGCCCACGTCCATATGCTGCTGGTCAGCAAAGCGGGCTGGGCGGGGATGGCTGCCTCGGTCGCCATGGTAACCCCTCATGGCCTCAGCAAGGGCTCTTCATAGTGTTCGGGGCCAGGCCCCAGGGATCTCCTGGGAAAACAGGGAGAAAAGGGATTCAAATTGAACAACAGGCCACTTCACCTAAAACTATCTTTTATGAGGTATTTTTGTATCCTTTTTGGTAATGCTTATCAATTTATTGTGATTAATTGTACTATCTTCCCACAAATGGGCTTAAAAGTCCTTAAAACAGTTGTACTAGATAAAGAAATTCACAAGGGCACAAAATAATACCATCATTCACCAAATGCTGCAAATTTGATAAATACTTATTCCCAAGAGGAAATGCCCTCAGCCAAATGAATTTTTTAAAATCCTTAGGTTAGCAAAAACAAAAGGATACCCAAACAGACATAAAAAAATATTCAAAGAAACCAGTCATCAGGTGAACTTCTAACAACCGGCTTTAGGCAAACTGACCAAGAGCCTCACCTCTGCCCCCTCCCGAGCCACTTCCACTGCCGTGAGGAGCCAGGCCCCTGGGCCACAGCTCCCAGCAGCAGTAATGGAAAGCACTGGACCCAAAACTACATCTCCAGCATGATTCTGCAGGAAAGCCCCTCCCCTCCCTTCCACACCCCGCTCCTTCCAGCTGGCTGCAGGCTCATTCTCCCTCCTTCCAGGACTGAGATAGGAACGAATAACCTGAGATGACTCCTCCTTCCTCTTCCGGGTTTCAAATATTCCCCAGTGAAATTTCTCCTTTTTCCTTTCACCCACCTCCCCTCAACCCCCATTCCACTGGAGGGGAGTCATGAAGGAAGGAGAAACCATAAAGAGGAGGAATGCTGCTTATTCAAGTCAGCATTTGAATCCTAAACTGGATAGGAACCCAGGAGTTCCTCCTCCTAGGAACAGTGGGCTGGCAGGGCAGGGAGGTGATGGAGAGAAAGTGTTGGAACCAGTGTCCCTGGCCCCCATCCCAGGCTTGCCACGGCTACAGGACAGAGAGGTCAGCTCTCAGCAAGAACTGCCTCCAATCAGGACTCCAGAGCTGCCAGGACAGGAGCTTCAGCAGGAGGGGGTGTCAGCAGGAGGGACAGGGACTGAGAGGCTGGCAGACGGCGCCCTCCCTCATCCCAGACCAGGCTCCTGGGCCATCTGCTGACTAGGAGGGGATGACAGCCTCAGACTCCAGACAGCAGCACCTCCGAGACTCATCCTCCCTTCCTCCCCACCGCCACCTCCCCATACCCACCGTGTTTCAGGCTTCTTCCAGATCCTGCTCACAGCTCATCTCCTATTTCCCAAGCACTTGCTATGTACATGGTACTGTGCATACCTAATATTCTCTAATCCCACTGCAATCCTGTGTATAGATATTAACCACATTTACCCATGAGAAAATTGAGCTCAAAATGGTGAGGTCACAAAGCCAGTAAGTGGGTAAGTCACTTTGAATCAAGATTCAAACGCAAGCCATTCTGATTTGAGAACCCCCAATCTAATCCCCATCTCTCAGACTCTCCTACCACTCACCATCCAGGGTACCCCATCCTTGATGTCAGGATCCCCAGCGCCAGGCAGAATCCCAACTTCAGAAGGCTCAGGACCACTGGCTCCTGACAGAAAAGAAGAGTGATGAATGAAGGGGAGAGAGTCTCCCAGAGTCCTCAGAGGACCAGTCTCTGGCCTTGCCAGTTTCCCTTTCCAACCCCCCAAACCAGGACTGATTGGATCCCCCATGATGCAGAGCCTTTGCACCCCCCCCCCGGGAAATGAAGTTGGCTTCATTATGCAAATACATGCAAATGAGCTTACAGGTTGGACTACCTCCAACTGCAGGTGTCTGTGTGATCTCTCCGTGGTGCTGAGCCACTGCATTTTCATTGCCCTCAAATATGATTCCATTCCACAAATATTTGTTGAGCAGCTACCATAAGCAAGACTCTGAGTGAGAAGTGTATAAGGTGATTTAAGTGTGCTCCCTGTCATCGAGGGGCTTATAGCCTAAGAGGGGAACAATCTCTCACATGACAGGGTTATTTTAGGTCCCTGTATTTTTGCACAAGCTGTTCCCTCCTCCTAGAATCTCCTTTCATCCACCCCTCAACCCTTTCCCCTGGCTAATACTTACTCATATTAAGCCCCACCTTCCCTTGAAGACTTTCTGTACTTTTATTCTGGGTTATGCCTCTCTGTTGGGCTTTTATAACACCCTGGGTTCCCCCATGAAAGCAGCTTTCACAAGGCACTGAAATTGTCTGTTTCAGTTTCTGTCTTCCCAACTAGAATGTGGTCTTCTGCAGAGTAGGAACCAAATTCTATTTATCTCTGGATCTCCAGCACCTAATTCAGGGCTTTGCCCAGAGCAGGTCCTTAATAAATGTTCATTAACTAGCCGAATAAATGACTGGGCTGGAAAGACGTACCAAAATGTTAGGCTAGTTCAGACAAGGGCAAGACCAGATTCAACTGGGGGAAATTGAGGAAGACTTCCCAGAGAAGAGTGTGTTTGAGACGGAGAACAAGATGGCTGTGTATTCCGCAGACAAAAGTGGTGGGGGAGAGAGAATTCCCAGTGGAGGAAACAGCAGGCACAAAGACAAATGAGGTGGGGAAATAAGGAATTCTGAGGGGTGGGCTGGGAGAGTTCCAGCAGATATTTAGGGTTTGGAAAATACTGGGAAGAGGTGGGAGACAGAGAGTCAGAAAGGAAGACAACTCTGAAGTTTGCAGCAGCCGTGACTGGAAGACTAATGATGCCATTATTAGACACAGGGATGTCAGGAAGAAGAGCTAGCTTTGCAGGCATGATTAATAGTAGTGGAAGAGACACAGTCAGACATCAGGAAGAACTTCCTGACCCTGAGGGATATGAGACAATGAAGAAGATTGTGGAGTCTCCTGGGAATCTTCCACGGAGGGGAGGGTAAGACATGCCCAGCACCCAGCCCACCCTGTTGCCTGCACTAGAGAAGCTGTTGGTTATTTTGCCTGGAGGGAAACTGGGGTGACCTCACAGATATCAGCTGCCTGGCTCTAGATGACAATTCTTCTCCTCCATCGCCCTTCTCTGGGGAAGCGGAATTGACTTCAGACCAAGGTGGCCTTGAAAGCAGTTGCTGTAAAAGCACCTGGAAGCATCTCCCTGCCTTGGAAAGAAGCTTTGATAGCCTGGTCCTTTGTCCATGGCGTAGTCCTCCTCCTCCCGACCCAGGCAGGACCCACACTGGAGACTCATAGCAGGAAAGGTCACTTTGGCAGAAGCCCAGACCACACCATTGGCTTTGTTTGTGGTCACATCAAGCGGGGGCCTCATGCTGAGCCTTCCCAATGGTGGACATTCCCAGGTTCCCCCCTCCTCGCCCCACACAGGAGCTGCTGCCAAGTCGCTGAGCCCTCATCAAGATCTTATCAAACTTCAGTCTCTTTAGCATCAATCCATATTCTCCTGGCTCTAGTCTCAGAGGTTATGGGCCCCTGTAGTTGCTCCTCTCCAGTCAAACCATCCCTGACTCCCTTACCTATGTTCTATACGGCAACATTGCCTAGTGGGAAAAGCACAAGCCCTGAGACCAGAAGGTGTGTGACACTAGACAAGTGACCTACTCTCTCTGAGCCTAATGATACCTGCTCATCTATTTCCCAGGGTTTTAATGAATATCAAATGATACAATGTATACAAAACCACTTTATAACCTCTAAGATTACACAATGTCATCCTTCATGCAAAGCGTTTATTTTGGATTTCCAAAATCCCCAATGTCCAAAATAGTAAACAATACAATCAAATCCAAATTACTGGGGGAAGGAGATATTCAACTTACAAAATTTCCTAAAGAGAATATTTAATTGATATAGATTTAATTATATAAGCTTCCTCCTATATATTATGCTTTATGATCACATTCCTCCTGCTGCCACCCCATTACTAAACATAATCAATAGGAAGGAAAAATGAGCAAAGAGGGGACTAAGAATTCGACCCATCACCAAGTCCTATGGATTTTGCTTCCTAAGAATAGAGCAGCCCACTTATTTCCATATCCACTAAATCACTGTTGGCTCACTAGCTAAAACTCATTCCCAACCTCCTTTCCCCTTTCCCAGCCTCCCTTATAACTAGAGGCCACATGATTCACTTTAGGCTAATGATATAAACATAAACATCTGATGAGGGTTTCTGGGAAAGATCTGCCTTTGTGATAAAAGGGATGGAGCTTGCTAGTACCAGCCTTCCTCCCTTCCTTCTCGGCTTGAATACAATCATGATGCCCGGAGCTAGGGCAGCTGTCTTGCCACCACGAAAGAAAGGCCTAGAGAATCACTGAAATGCTAGTTCCGGATTCATTGAGGCGTGGAACCAACATAAGCAGTTGCCTTCCTCCAGGCCTAAATGCAGTAAGGAATATACTCCTCTTTACTTAAACTACTGTTGGCCAGATTTTCTGTATTTGCAGCAGAAAGCACTGCTAACTAATCGGACTACCTCAGAATGTCATCTCCTGCCTGGACATTGGCAAAAGCTCCTAACTGGCCTCCCCGCTTCCGTTCTTCCTCTGCTCCAATCCATAGTGTCATTTGCAAACACAAATCTGATCATGTCGCTTCTCTGCTTAAAACTCTTCATTGGCTTATTGACGTTCTTAGGACAAAACGCCTTAACCTGTCCAATAAGGCCTGCAGGGTCTGGTCCTTCCTACGTTTCCGACACCCTCTCACAACACGCCCCCCATTACTTCCCCTGCTCCAGCCAGGCCAGCCTTTTTGCAGTCCCATGATCCCTCCCATCATGGGGCCTATTCCCCTGTCCAGAAAGCTTTTCCTGCCTACCTCTGCCTTGCTAACTCCTACACACCCTTCAGATCTCGGCCCAGTTGTTGCTTCCTCAGGGAAGCTTTCTCTGGCCTCCCTGACTAGGTCAGATCCCCCTGCTGTTTGCTCTCGAGGCACTGTGTCCCTTCCATAGCTCTCACAGCGTTACCGTTTTCAATTTGTGTGATTCAGAGATTCTCTGGCTCTCCCACTAGAGTGCAAGCCCCATGTAAGTGCAGGCATTTCATCTACCTTATTCACTGCGTTATCCCCAAGCCCCAGCACAATGCTTGGCATACGATGGGTGTTTGTTGAGTGAATGTGAGCCTACAAAGAACAAGATCCTTTCACTTATGACATTTTATTTAATTCCCACAACTATTCCAAGGGATAGACATTATCCCATCGCCCAATTTACAGAAGAAAAAACTGAGGCTTGGAGAGGCCAACTGACCTGCCCAATATCACAGAGTTGGTGGCAAACCCAGAAGCCAAACCCAGTATTGCCTCATTCCAATGCCTTATCTCTTCTCCTACCTGTGGTTTGAGCTCAGAGAGGCCAAACTTATTACACATCATTCTGAAGTAAACACAGTAATGAAAGTGAATTTTCTTTAAAAAAAAAAAAAAAAAAGGAAACACACAAATAAAAAAAACCTCACACTCTAGACCTAACCAGAGTATGGTTTCACCTTTTCCCATGTGGCGAGTACCGAGTTAGTTGCAAGTCCTAGGTCAGATAACTACAGAATAAAGGAAGCTCCCTGAAGCCCTGTGACAGCTCTGGGTGCTGGTGTTATTCTCGCATTTTACCACAGTCAGTCGTCTATCCACTACCCCAGGACCCAGAGAGCTGCCCAGACAGTGAACCTCTGGGCCCAGGGAGCCAGCTGCTTTTGCAGTTGCCCGTGGCTGGCTGGGAAGTAGGGAAGGAAGGAATCTGGGAGGGTGCCGTGTGTGACAAATTCTCTGATGCAGCTCGAATCTATCTGGGAATGGAAGAAGTGGCACGCATGCCGTCACCAAGAAATTACCCAATTTAGCACCAACTACACAATCCAGCAATTAGTTTCTTAAACCGGAACTTGCTGGGGGCTGCCAGGCTGGCGGGGTTGTTGTTACAAATCTCACTGGGAAACCAGCTGTGTAATTCGCCAGGAGGTTGTCACTGCCCCAAGCAATTACCTTCCAGAAAAAGAATGGAAAATGGAGGAAGGAAAAGGGCTGCAGAGCAAAGAGTCAGAGCGTTTTCTTCTCCTCTCCCCCAGGGCCCTGCCTGGCTGAATCAGTTGATTTTCCCTTTCTTGAGACAGAGGCGATTCACAAATTCCCTGGATCAAAGCAGTCATCGGTGTAGACTCCGCTGTCAGTCTCTCTGGGTTCAAATCCCTTTCCACTCACTAGCTGTGTGTACTTGGGCAGGTGATCCACCTCTCTTAGCCTAATTTCTCATCTGTAAAATGGGGATAATTTTGGAGCCATCAGAAAGGTATTAACGACATGATGGTTAATGGGATAAATCATATAAATCCCTTAGTCCTGCACCTGGCACGTGGTGAATACTCAGTAAAGGTCACTATCATTATTTGTACCTTCATTTTTACGACTTTCTCCATTGGTTTACAGTGTGACCTTGGGAAGGCCACTTAATCTCTCTGGGACAGCCATGTAAGACCAAAAGTATTCTGCTGGGGAAAAGCAGTTCTTACTCAAGACTGTCCACACCTGGGCACCCAGGGCTCCAGGTATGTTTGACAAAGACCAGTGTCTCAGAGGTTGGCACAAAGTGATGCCTTGGGCAATGGTAAAGATGTGAAAAAAACAAATATTAACTGATTCATGCCTTCCCCATGAAGTTGTCTGGGAGAGCGACAAGCTGGGCACAATGGTCCAGATGGCAGCAAATGGGGACGGTTGCTCTCTTGCTGGAGATCAGTCCTATCTAGTCCCCTCACATTGGAGCCTATGAGGTCATCCCATACCAGTTCCAACATAGCAGAACTTACAGCAAGTGAGGCTTGGAACTCATTTTGCAGCAGTATGTCTGGGCTCCTCCATGCCCTTGGGACCCCAAAGTTTCAGGCTTTGCCTACCTACCCCCTTTCCCTGTGCTGACTTAACCAGAATATCCAGGATTCTGCCTCAGTTTCTCTGTCCAGTCCTCCACCACCACCTGTCCTGACAGCAGCTTGGGGGGCTGGGGCTGTATGTCCACTGTGAAAGGGCTAGCTACTGGGGAGCCTGAACACAGAACCTCTGACTGTAGCCCACACTCCTGTGCCCATGGATAGGCATTCCACCCCCAGCCCCGTCTCCTCTTGCAGCCAGTTCTGCCCAAGCCCCCTTGACCATTTCGACACTGGCTTTGCCCAGCTGCCTTTGGCAGGATCTCTGTAGCTGGGCTGGTGCCCTCATCCCTGGCATCTCTCAACCCCATGACCCAGCACTGTCACTGAAGACTCAGCATGCCTTGTGCCCAACCCTAGCCCTTAAGACCCCAAAGAAAAACCTCTTTATACTACTTTCACTGATCCAGAAAATGGAGGAGGAGGAAGGAAGAACAGAATAGAAGGAGGGAGGTTTGGGCTATTCTTCATTCACCTTTATTACTTTATTTAATCAACTCTTCCTGGGGGTTGAGGGTAGGAATTTTACAGAAAATGGGCTTACTGCTCCAAAACACTCGAGACATTTAGGCAGAGCCAAGTCTAAATCCATCTCCTGACCCGTTGGACAGTGCTCAGCCTGTGAATAACCCACACTACCTGGAATCTCTTTGAAAATCCCACCTCAGGGGGCTTTTGACTTGATGTTCTCTCTGCTGGAACACTCTGCCCCAGATATCCCCGTGGATTCCTCTGTCTCATCTTTTGGGTCTCAGCTCAGAGAAGCCTTCCCTGACCACTCATAACTGAAGTCAAGCCCCATCCCCCAGGCACGCTCTACGTCATCCTGTTTTGTTGCCTTCATAGCACTTACTGCTCTTTGAAATTATTTTCTTTATCGATTACATGTTTATAGTATGTCTCCCCATAGCAGAACATAAGCCCCAGGAGGGCAGGGACTACGTCTGTCTAATGTGTTGCAGTATTCTGAGTGTCTACAACAATGCCTGCCACTAAAAGGTGCTCAAAAATATCTATTGCATGAATGAAAGTCTTCACTTGCCACCCTCATCCACTCTACTCCTGTGCACAACCGTCCACAGAAAGGACCTCCACTCCTTTCCTTCGAAAGGCTTTGGAGAGCCCCTGGAGGATTTTGTATTAGAAATCGAGCCTCCAAACCCAGCCCTGCTCATCATTTATCTAGCCATTCTCGAGTGGCAGGTAAAGATGGTTCTTTTCCAGTCACATCTGGGTCTCTCCAGATGTGCCCCTTTGCATAGCTCAAGGAAGGCAGTGGGGGGAAAGAGGAAGGAAGAGGGGAAAAAGTGACCCTCCCCACAGTGCAGAGAAGAATGAGACTGTAAGGAGGGTTCTCAGTGCTCGGGGTCCACCATCCAGCCCCAAGCAGGTATCTTCCTTCAGACTCTCCGGGCCTCAGCTCCTCTCCCAGCCGGAGCCATGTGGCCAAGAGGCACCAGAAGCGAAGTTCCGGCTTCCTCCTCTTTCTCTAGGGCTCACAAGGGCCCTATGAGACACAATTCAGCCTAAGCAGGCTCATCCCCTCATGCCCCCTAATTGCACTCATGGCCAGCTGCTTTTGGCCCATTCTTTCCTTTCTGTGAACTGAACAAATTCTCAGGCTGTTCTGCCTTGTCATGTCTATGCTCCCCCTCCTGAGGGTCTCCAGGAGCCTTCTTTGGGGAAGTCATCTCTGCCCACTGCTGAGAGGCAGGACTCCCAGGACAAGACTCCTATAGGACCCTGGTCAGAGGCAGCCAGTGAGAGAGACTGGGCATTCTGAGTCTTAAGCTGAACTGTCTGAGTTCACGTCCCAGGTCTACCAGTCACTAGTCATGTGGCCTTAAGGAAGTCCCTTCATCTCTCTCAAGTTCAATTTCCTCAACTTCCAAATGGAGGCAAGAATGGTCCCTTTTGTGATTTCACAAGGATTGAGATACTACAGGAAAAATGCACAGTGCTGAGGGTTAGCTTTTGATAACTCAGGAGAAACCACTAAAATGCAGGAGATCTGGAAGCAGAGCCTCGGAGAAGGTTTCTCAGTCAGCCTTGGGCAGAGGCTGTAGCCATACCCGACTCAGGTTGGATCAGAAATAGGTACTCTAAAAACTCATTTGTCTCATTTTTCATCCAGGACTTTCTGTTTGCCTGGGCTCCTTTGGAAGACCTCCCACACCCTGAGCACGCTGAAGACAGAAGAGCAGGCCTGGTGGGCAAAGAGGGTGGCATCTGAGGAACTAGAGGCCCTTGCTTTGCAGACCCCCACCAAACCCTGCAGCTGGGGCTAGTGGTCTCTCTTCCAACTCCAGGGATCTGGAAGGGAAGGCCCAGTGACCTTCTTGCCAGTTGTTGCAAAGCCAATCATCTGCCTCCCACCATTGTATCACAGCCTACCTGTGTGACGTGAACAGCTTGTTTTATCTGTCTGAACCTCAATTTTTCTCACCTGTAAAATAGGGACAACACTACCTACCTCCTAAGGTTGTGGCAATGAGTAAATAAGCTGACCTATCCAAGGTAACTGGCACATATGTCCCCATATGTTGGCTTCTCCTGACTTCAGCATCCTAGCACCTTCTTTCATTTGTACATATTTGATGAGATTTGGGCTGGTGCTGCCCTGGTCTCCAGGATGCTGCCAGACCTGAGCCTGCCAGGGACACCAGAGAACAACAGGTAGGATTCCAAGGCCCACTGGGCAGCAGCTTCTCAGCCAGGTCAGACCCACAGCCTTTCCCACCCGCTGGCCCAGATGTCTGGTTCCCCCATGGAGGCCAGAGCTTAGGGCTGTCTCCTGGGTTAACACACTGTCCTGTAAGCTCTCTATGTGAGCTAGAACAGGGGCTGCCAGCACTAGGGCCTGTCTCCTCCTTCTATGCCTCTCCCAGAGGGAGTCAAGCACAGGGCTGGGCCCCACAGGGCCCCATGGAGCTGCTTGGTTAGCTGACTACCAGGTTCACATTGTAGCACCTCTCACCCCTCAGCTCTGCCTGATCCTGCCCCAGCTTCCAGGGTACCCTATCCTCTGCTCTCCTCTCTGGATTTCTGGGCTTAGCAAGAGCCAGGACCACAGTGGGAGAGAGCATGGGCAGCACAGACTGTGAGATCCCCCCATATACAAGGCCTGTATATGGCCCTTGATACAGTTTAGGTATCTTCTCTTCCTAGAAAACTTCACTGACAGTGCCCTCTCCACTAATCGCAGGCCACAGCAGTTGCTACCACCTCTTGGGTACAATACTTCAACACAATAGGGTAAATATTTGTTTGCAGGCTGTGAGCTCCTTGGAAACCAGGATTCATCTGATCTGTCTCTGCATGGACAAGATCTGGCATACAGTAGGTGCTCAACAAGTTCTGGGTCAGTGATTGAGCCATCAAGAAGTAGTACCCCTCAGCTGGGACACAGGGAGAGAGGGAGAAACAGGAGAAGGCAGGAGGAAAATAACTCCCTGTAGCGGGACCAGAAGTCCCCAGCAGGCAGAGCTGGTCCAGTGTGATGTGGGTTTCCTGAAGAACTGGGAGTGTCCTGTCCAGGGAGGCATATAAGTAGAGGTGGGAGGGCCACTTTGGAGGATGGTATAGGATGGATTCAAGCACTGAACACATTTCAGACCAGACAACCTCTGGTGCCTTTCAACTCTGAAGTCTGAGGCTAAGCTCTCTGAATGCCTACAACTGAACAGGCATTGTGTTAAATGCTTTAGATGCACCTCTTCGTGTCCTCCTCGCAACTATCCCTTGCAATAGGTAGCATTATTACTTCCATTTTACAGATGAGGAAATTGAGGTTTAGACATGTAAAGAAAATTGCCCAAGGTCACACAGGTAGTGGAAGAGGGATTTGAATCTGGGTCTGAGTCCAGGCCCGACACTCTCAACCACTAGGAGACCAAGCCTCGGCAGGTCTAAAGCAGCATGTTCTCTGACTAAACTGGTCTGATGAGGCCAGCAGGTGGACCCCCAGTGTGCCCTGACTCATCACTCAGCCTCAGGAAACCTCCACCCCTGCCATCCCTCCCTCACATATGGGCACACATGTTCCCAAGACTGCTTCTTCACAATGTAACACATGTATTCATCCAGAGGCAGATCACACAGCCATGCAGTCATCCAACACAATTCACATGGCATTTGTCCTCACATATATTGTTCATCATCACATAACATGCACAGATACACACAAACTTGTTCCCACAAGGGTTCACGCACGTGCATTTTCATCCAATGGACATTGATGCTTGCACACGCAGAAGCTGCACCGATACAAAACCTTACATACAAGTCCACATGTTTATCCCCATACAACAGACATACATGTTCACTTCACCTCACTTAGGCACCCACATCTTCTCAATACTCCAAATCCTCCGCCAACAAGAACTTTATCCATTGTTCCCAGATCCAATACTAGGCCCAGGTGAGCAATGATGCTCCCTCCCTCTGGGGTTGTCCAGGCAGCCCTGAGAGGGGGAGAAGTCTCAGCCTGCCTGTGATGGATGGAATTAATCTACTGAGCTGGAGAAACTAAATAATTAAATCCCTAATCACCCCCCAAGCCAGCCCAGGCCAATATAGCTGAGGGAGGGAGGGGGCGCTGAGGCCCAGACCAATATCCTGGAGAGGGGGAGGGGTTTGGGAAGAGAGGCACAGACAGAACCCTCTAGGAGCGTTCTCTGGGAGGAGCTCTGGCAGGCAGACAGAAAGACAGACAGACATGGTTCTCCAGTGCCCCAGGCTCTCCCTTTCCACATGGAAATGGAGCAGCTTCGGAAGACAGCCCACCACCATCCACTAATACAGGATGAGACGAAGGGTACGGTCCTCCTCCTACCCTCCCCAGAGCCCTTCCTGCCCCTCCATGGGGTGCATCCTGTGAGCATATGGGGATGGCAGACAGGACACTCAAAGTACCCAGGAACGTGGCCGTCCGTGAGGTCTGCCCAAACTGGAAATGACGCAGGATCAGGCGGGCCCTGGCCCAGCCCTGCCCCACTCAGAACAGGCCCTTCCCCAGCCTGGCATAGACGGCAGGGAAGGACCCTCCACATAGGTGCACCTGCTTCCCACAGGAAGTGGATCCAGCACGTGGCTAATAAGCTGAGGATGGGGCAGAGGCCTGGGCAGGGGGGCTCAGGGAATCAGCCTGGGAACAGGCCCCAGTCTGATTGGCTGAAAAGTGGGTCATTTTCCTTTTGAAAAATAGTGAGAAAATGGAGAAGTAGGTCGGGCTCTCATCCCCTCACCCCCAGGCACCATCCCCGACTTGCAGGTGGGGAAAGAAGGAGAGATCTGCTCTTGCCAAAGCCCCACTTTCCCCAGAACCCCGCTGGGGCCCCCAGCACGGGAGGCCAAGGTCATCATCACTCAGGACACCCAAGGGCACACACACTCTGAGGCCAGGACTGGAGCACAAGCCTCGCCCTGCCCTGGGCACCTGGAGTGCGAGGAGCTAGGGCCCAGCCAGGCTGGAGGGGTGGCAGCCCCAGTACACAGGCCCCTGAGGAGCCCCTTCCTATCCCCACGTCTGTCATGATGCCTCCTCTCCTCTCTTCTCCTCCCTTTCCTCATCGTCCACGTGGGCAGAGTCGTTGCCATGACACCACGGGCAGGTGGGCGGCTCTGGCGGCTGTTTCAGCCCAACCCCCAAGCTCAGAGCCCAGGTGGGAGGGGATCGACTGCAGCGCCCCCGCCCCTAGTCCAGATGAGCAAGGAGATTGGCAGAAGCCCCCCATACACCCCGGAACCTGCAAGGGGCTCTAGCACTGGCCTCTTGGGAACCAGGCAACCCAGGCACAGGCTTGGATGTCTGGGGGAGGAACTCTCAAAGAGGATTTCAGGCCTTAATGCCCCGCCACCCATACCAGAGGTCAGGAGGCGGCACCAGGTGGGGCTGACCCACAACTCCCACTTCCTCCCCCTTTTCTCACCAGCCCCCCTCCCAGATGTCCCCACATAGTATTGTCTCAGTCCTTTCACCCTAGCAGGCAATTGGTCCTGCCTGAGGTCTAATCTCAGTTCCTCATTCTGTAACACAAGCTCAAGTCTCCATGCTCTCTTGAGAGAGAGGAAAACAGCCAAAGTTGCAACTCTCAGAGAGATTCCTTCCCTACCACCAAACCCCTAGCCTGTCCTCTATATATTGTCTCCCCTTTCCCTGGGTGTCCCCCATACCTGAATTCACATCACCGCCTAGGGGGACCACTCACTCCTAAGCCCATATTTGGCCAAGGCATCCACCCCACAGGAGAGAAGAGGGAAAAAGGTGGAGGCTAGATGCTGTCTGAGGATGCCACCCTGCATCCCACCACGTCTGGCCTCAGGAAGACTGGGCCAGGTCTGAGCTCACCGGCTCTGAGCACTCCTCTCAGGGTCTACATGCCTCTCTCTGCATGTCTCTAAGTTTCTGTGGCTCTGACTTCCTTAGACCCTTCCCACTGTTCAGGACCATGCTCCCTACCCCTGTTCCCTAAGGCAAGAGCCCGGTATCACTGACCAAATGGAACCAGAGGGACCCCTGCATGGCAGCCCTCTGCAGCCTAGCTGGCAGGGGTAGGTGTATGTGGGGTGGTGGTGGCAAGATCCAAAGGAAAGGAGAATGGCAGCCAGGGTTAGCTGGTGGGTGTCCAGCTTGTCACGGGGTGTTCATGACATACATACCACATATACACATAAAGACACTTTTACTTTCTTCCTTAACCTTCCCCTACTGACTAAGACAGTAGATCTGACTGGCTAAAATATATATGTGTGCACATGTGTGTGCGTGTGAGCATGCCTTTGCGCATTGTATCTCCTTTCTCCACCTCCACTGCCAGTGTTGTACACCAGGCCACCCTCATCCTAAGTTCTCACCAAAGCTATTACAACAGGTTCCTAACTGGTCTCCCTGCCTCGCATCTTGACCCAGCTCGATCTATTCTCCTCACTAGCTGCCAGTGTGATCTATCTAAAACTGTTTATTCACCAATATGTATTGAGGGCCGACTCTGAGCCAGGCACCACTCTGGACACAGTGGGTGCAGCAGTGAATAAGACAGATGAAGCTCCCATTCTCATGAAGTTTATATTCTAGTGGAAAAAGAGAGATGATAAACAATTACACAAAATAATGGAGGTGGTAAGTGCGGAAATTAAAAAAAAGTGGGGTGAGGGGCTAGAATGACAAGGGGCTATTTAAGATAGACTGTGGGGGAGGCCTCTCCAAAAAAGTGACTTTTGAGCAAAGACTTGAATAAAGTGAGGGAGCAAGTCACGTGGGTGTCTGGGGGAAGAGCATTTCAGGGTGAAGGAAAAGCTAGTACCACAGCCTCGAGGTGAGACTGTGCTCAGCTTCTTTGGGGAATTGAAAGGAAGCCCTTGTAGGGGTGGCACCTGGGATCAGGGAGGTCACTGGAAGCTATTTTACACATAGCACTTATGTCAGTCAGGCCCCACTAAGCACTTGGGATTTAACTCTGAGGGAGATGGAAAGCCATTGGCAAGGCATGACCTCACCTTAGTCCGGCTGCTTTTGGGGGGAGAATCTATGCAGTAGGGCCTGGCAAAGGTGGAAGTAGGGAGACCAGCGGGGACAATCCTGTCACTGAAACACCTTTTCCTACAGTTGTCCACGTGCCAAACACCTGTTCAACCTTCAAGCCTCAGCTCAAAGGCTTCCTCTCCTATGGATCCTTTACCAAACTCTTCCCTTCCCCACTCCAGAACTGACCAACCCCGTGATAGGTCCCCACTGCCCCCACGTATGTCCTCCTACCTTCCTTAATACTCTCCTCACTTGGTCCCAGGGCTTTTACTTTCTCTAGATTGTAAGTCACTGAGGTCAAGGACCATCCACAGTGTCTAGCACAATTCGTGGCACATCACAGGCATAAAATAAACATTGGTTGAATGAATGGAGGCATTGGGTGAAGCACATGTGATGGAAAAGGGACTATTTGCTGGCTGTTGTTAACCTGGGTGAGTGAGGTGCACCTGTATGTGGTCACGAGTTGCAAACAGGCCAGTATTAGCATATGCCCACATATTTCTGCATACTCTGTTCATATGTATATGTGTGTTAGCATGTGTGTACAAGGTGACAAATCCCTATGTTGGTATATACATCCCTGTAGATTTGTTCATGTATGTACACTTTAGAAAGTGTGTTTGTGTTGAGATATACACATTAAGGCACAGACAAGTAATGTTCACATGTACACATACACACGTCTTGCCACATGCCCTGCACGTGTGAGGCTTATGCACACACTTGGACTTCCCTAATATCCCTGCCTCTTTCACTCACTAAGCCCAACTTGTTCTGCTCGATTCTTGAAACCTCTGGAATAATGTTAACATTCAAGCTCCCATACTCTTTCCCCACATATACCCCTGAGCACCATAGCATCTGAGCAGCTTTGGGCTCGGCTTCCTTACTCAGCTGTCCCCAAGGCCTGTATAGGTTCCTCCTCTCCAAACTCCCTTCATATGGATGGTGGTGAGGAACAGCTGGGTCCCTGTGACATGAGAATTTGAGAGATCTCAAGGAGCCTGCTTTCTGGAGAAGAGCCACAGGCATCAGGGTGGATCAAGTTCAAGCTTGTGGGAAAACAACTTTTGGACAGCCCCAATGTTCAGTCAGAATCTCTCTCTCTCTCTCATTCTTTCTCTCTGTCACATTTATTCACATATATGACCCAATTTATGTACATATATTTGTATGCTGTTAAGTCATGTGTGCATACATGTGATCCCACATATATGCTCACATACATGCTCACACTTATATACATGCATCATTGGGTGAACACTTCACACATACACACACACGGGTTTAGTTATGTATGTGTCCACACATATACAAACTCATAAATGTGCTTTTACACAGTCACACAGCATACTCACATATATGTATGTACATATACACAGTCATACACCCACTCACAGGCAGAAACACACATGCATGTGCACTGGACTCACAGAGATATCCAGACCCTCCTCTGGCTTCTATCCTGTGCACAAAGCCAGGAGTTCATATTCTCTCCAAGTGACATCTCAAGTTTGCGTTTGCTCTTTCCTCTTGCCAATCTCCCACTTCTCCATTTGGAAAATTGTTCCTATTATCATTAGGATATGCCCCACTCCTGGATTCACCCCATTTGCATCCCCTCTAAGAAAAAAAAAAAGTCATTCTAAGAAAGGGCTCTGTTATCCCCTTGTCCCATGCCTGGAGTAACCAATATTTCCTCAAACAACGCATATTTCCCCACCCCTTATTTATACATAACTCTTTAATTCTAAAAGGGGAAACGAAGAGAAAATATCACGGCCAGAGTTCTTCCTCCCAATACTTCTAGGTATGGCCCACCGATCTCAAACCTCAAAATAGTTATTGGGGCAGAGGAAGGAAGAGTAAGAAAATTATCTCTGGGCCCTAAAACCTTCTAGGATGCCTCTCTTTTTCCCTAGAGGGCAGCTTCACGATGTTCAGTGAACCCCTCTCATCCCAGCCTAAGGACCCTGCCAAGTAGAGGGTAGACCTGGAGGCTTCAAAATGTAAAAGGGGTGACCTAGGCTCAAGATAACAAAAGAAGCAAGTATTTAAAAGACAAGAGCTGGCTAGGGAGCGGGGAGGCAAGCTGAAGATGCCTCACAGCAGGAAAGCAGCTGCTGGAACACTGGATCATGAACAGCAGGACTCTCCAAGGGGCCAAGGAGAAGGGGGTGGACATCCAGCATTCCGTGTGGAGGTGGAGGGGTGACTGCTTCAGGCAGTAGCAGCAGCTCCAAAGTAAAGTCTTATCAAAGCTGTTATGTAACCAAGGGAGCTGAGTGGAGCACAAACACCTCCCCTCCCCAAACAGGCACCCACACCCACACCCACTACCTCCCAGCACCCACAGCATAGGAAAACTCAGCTCCTCCCAAGCAGCTAGAGAAGAGAGGAATCATCTTGATGAGTTACATCAAAAACATGATGGGTGAGGGGCTCCTTATTAACTAGAAGTCACATCTGGGAAGGGGTGAACTGATTCAGTTTGGGGTCCCTAGATACCTCCCCCTTTTCTTGAACTCCCTGCCCCACCCAATTTTTGCCCAGCATCATCTGGAAACCCTCTCCTTCTTCCCCCCTCAAGAAGGATCCCATTTGAATATTTGATTGTGCTCTTGGGGATGGGAGGTGAAGCTGCCATCAACCCCTCCTGCCTGTTGTTCCCCCACAGTCTCATCTGCATGTCCTGACATTTGGCTCCCATCTCCCTGGGATGACAAGGGAAGGGATCTGGAGAACTAACTCCTTGCTCTATTCCCTTCAGAGTTACAAAGACAGAGCATAAGAACCCAGAAAATTGAGATGACCCTGACCCTAGGTTAGTGTGGAAAAGATTTCCAAGGGAGCTGAGGATTGAAACCCAGACCCTACCCCCCAATTTAAATATTTCTTCTCCCCCAGATCTTCCTCTTTTCCCATTGCCCTCTCTCTAGTAGCCTCCTCCTTCTCTGCTCCACGGCATTGAACAATCCCCCCACTCCACTTAAATCCTTGGCTTGTAAATCTTCCTCCCCAACAAAAGTCTCGCCCAAAGGATGCTCTGAGCTGTGGTTAGGGTAAGCAGAGAATCAGACAGGATTGCAGAATATTTCACTGTCCTCTGACAGAAATTCCAAAGTATGGTGGGCAGAGGGATGAGGGCAGATTGATTGGTGGTCAATCAAATTATCCTGAACTTCTTAGCTGTATCCACACCAGGTCTAACCAGCAAAACCTAGCTTTCCTAATCGAGAACCGCCATGAGCCTGAACTTCTGGGACCCAGTAGGAGAAAAGCTGGTGCCAGTACCCCTAATCTTGTTGCACTAAAAACTATCATGAGAAGATAGCTCACATCCACAATATCATTCTCCATCGTACCCCACACTACCAGTAGGGTGGTTTTGGAAAGGGGAGGGGGAATTGAAACAGGAAAAGAGGAGTTCCTTTCCCAAATATCACTAATACCTATGAGGCCTAAAGCCAGAGGGAGGACCCCCAAATCTATCTTTCCATCCAGGGACTCTGTCCTTGGAAAATGGGTCATCTGGGAGAATTTTTTCTGGTGAGCCCTCAGCACTGCCCAGCCGCCTTTCCATCATCGGGCCCCAACACAGCTCCATTCAGGACCCGGGACAGTTCCGAAGGAGCAAATCCCCGCAGAGTCCCATTCAGCACTCGGGACAGCTCCCAGGGACTCCGGCAGTTGCCAGAAACCCCACCTCCCAGAAAGGAACAGGCTTACCCCACCACACACCCTCATTAGAGCAGAAGCCCCTCGCCCCTGCCCCTCCTACACTCGCTCCCATCCACCAGGGGAACCTGGTACCCCTCCCTTCCCTCTATGTCCAAAGAGAAAAAAGAAACCCAGACAGGAGGCCTCCCTGAGGGAGCCTAGAGAGAAGACCCCACCCACCTCCATTCAGTCCTGAGCCTCTCAACGCCACTCACAGCTGGTTCTAAAAACCACTTTCTTTCTTAACCAGCATCCCCAAAATAAAAGAAATACTCACGTTGGGGCTCCCAGCCCTGTAGGCAGATGTGGTAGGGGGAGGCAGAGAGAGGTAGCTCCCCACACCCTGCTCTGAGCCCCCTTTCTGAAGGAGCCAGCTCCCATCTGGACTGGGGGGAGGAGAGACATGTGGAAGCACTGAGTGAGGGGAGGGGAGAAAAGAGGGGAGGAGGCAGGAGCGGGGGACTGTGGGGTGGGGGTGTCAGGATGGGGGCGAGGGAATCCTTTTTAATTTCATTCTCTCCCCATGTCTACATCAGCCCTGCAGGCTCAGCTCTTTAATATTTACACACAGGAAGAGGAGAGGATGAGAAAGAATAGAGAGTTAGGGGGGCAGGGGATACCTGAGCTCAAAGGGCACAGAGTCCAGGGCCTTCAGGAGCTGGAAGGTTGGGGCCCCCACACCATACCCAGCCCTCTCGCATTCTGAGCTCTTGACTGGAAGGAAGAAGGAACTCTGGGACCATTCTGTCCCTTTGTTAACAAGACACTTTGAAGCTGCATCAGAAAAAGATCAGATCCCCACCCACATACCTGGACACCCCCACAAACCCAGATTTCTTGGGTGCCTTATGTGCAGACGGTAGAGGCAGTATCATGTACAAGCATGTTCTGATGCTTGGAAGCATGTTTGCATGTGGTCTGCATGTAAAAGCACATGAACATATCGTCTAGCATGTACAGATTTATACAAGTATGTTCTGAGTGCATTCACATGTAACAGTTCATGCAATCATATGCAAACTTATATAATCATATGTGCAAACCAGCCCCCAAGTGACATCCTCCCCTCAGTTACAACCCCAAGGACATGGCCACCCACCTCCCCAGACTCCTTTATTCACAGGCCCCTCCCTCATAGCCTCACTTTTTCTTTCTGTGACATGGGGAGAAGGGCTGGTGGGAAGGCAGGCTGCATTTGAGCCCAGGGACTTGACAAGTTATTAGCAACCATGAGCTGGCAGCTCGTTACCATAACGATGATGCCACTGCCTCACCCCAGCTCAAACCCAGACTCCCCAGACGGCAGGAGGCCCGCTGAGCCAGCAGCCTTCAGACTGGAGGGGGTGGGGTAGGTAAAGAGGGAATCAAGACATAATGCTTGCATGGTGGAGGGTACGCAGCTGTTCTTCCAACCCCTACTGAGAGACAGAGCTTTGAACCCACCAAGTGGGAATGAAATCAGACCCTGGAAAGGTCTCCTGACCACAGCGATGGTAAGATACTGGAAGTGGTCTGTAGAAGCCCCTCTACACAAAAGCTGCTGTTGTCATTTGCTCCCTTCATCCCCTCGCTCCAAGAACCTCTTCAACTGATCTTAGCAGATTAAGAGAAAAACCAACCAAATAGTAGGCTTTTCTCTGAATTTCAGCCTTCCCATCTGTAAAATGGGGACAATTATCTTTATCATTTACCCTAGGCTCCTGGAATGTTTAATTAGAAAGGGTTTAAGGGTAACTACAGACTCTTCCAAAATCAGACAAGCCCCAGAAGTTTCTCTACCCAACAGGAACCCACAGAGTAAAGAACTGTCAGGCCAGCTAGAGGGAAAATGCATCAGAAACCGGGTAGGATGAAGGAAAATGGAGCTCAGCCAGCTCAAGCCCAACATCAGCTGGAGGGAGATGATGTGAGGTGCCAGGCAGCAGCTGAAAGCAGGCACTGTCACAGAAGAGAGTCTGGGAGTCTGGCCTGCAGCAGCTTCAGTGCCTCACCAGCAGGAATCAAGACAAGCCCATGGCCTACCTCAGTGATTGGTATGGCTAGGAATCCCCATCCCCAGGAAGGTCTGTAGCTTCCTCTCTTTGGAAAGGGGTCCCAAGTTGAAGGATCTACAGCCTTAGGCTTATTGAGTCTTTGATCCTTCTCCCCAGATTCCCTCTGGTCAGCTCTGATGGCATGGGGGGGGGGCGGCAGGAATGGAAAGCAACATGGAGGGTTGGAAAGTTCCTTGGCTAAGACTAGCCAGGAACCCACAAGTTTGCTGTGTGACCTTGGGCAAGTCCCCTCCCTTCTCTGGACTTCAGTGTCCTCACTTGACAATTAAGAGTTTGGATCAAGTCAATTCTAAGTTTCCTCCCCTGGCCATCATTCTACAGCTACACACAAGCTCACTCCTTGGAAGTGAGCCCCCTGGCATAGAATGCAGTGGGCACTGCCTGCCAGATCAGTGGGGCACTGGGGGTGGGGGATGCGGGGGTTGTATCTGATGCTGTTCATCCTATGTTCATGTTCCTTTTAGAAACACCTGCCACCCTAGCCCTCCCGCTCCCTTTTTAGACCCTGATTCACTGCCAACTCACGAAGCCTCTCCCTCCCCTCCCTCCTCTCTTCTCCCCCTCTCTCCCTTTTAGGCCTTGGCAGCTGGGTGCAAAAGTAGCCCCAGCACTCAGGGAATGCTAGGTGGAGGTGGAGATCAGTGCCCCCAGGGTCAGAGAGAGGACACCAGGGGGTATCCCTCTCTAACCTCGGCCCAGCCCAGCTCTGCGGGTCACCAAAAGACCTGGGTTGGAGTCTTTCTGTACCACTGACTAGCAGTGTGGGATTATGGGAAATGCAATTCACCTCTCGAGCCTCAACATCCTCATCTGTAAATTGGCATTATATTAAGATGAACTACACGAAATTGCTATTTTTGTAGGTAAAAAACAAAAAGTTGAATATTGGCAATTTCATATGGCTTAACCTAGCTTGCCTGTTTCCTGGGGCCTTTGCGGAGATAAGAAGAAAGAGTTGAGAGGGGAGCATTTTTCAAAAGCCCTAAACTGATAAAAGGGCATATTATTATCATTATTATTACTTCAAAGAGCTTTAGCACAGACCCTCCTAGAGCCAGTGGGCTGAACCAATGACCCAGAACTTGGAAATTGAGGGCTTGGAAGTCTGGGAGACAACCACCTGCTCTGATGACTAAGAACTGGGCAGAAGCTTCCACCTGGCCTCCTCAGCTCCAGGCTCTAAAGGGCCTTTGGTGAAACATTATTGGGATGACACAAGTTCCCAGGCCCCAAGAAGAAGCACACATACTCCAGCTCACCCCAGGCCCCACCACCACCAGGGGTCCCAGCATGCAGCAAGGACACAACCAGCAGCATCACAGAGGGTACCCCCTGAGGTGGGTGAAGGTGGGGACCAAGGTGGGGAGTGCAGCATGGCTCTTGCCTGAGTCAGGGGTGAGGAGTCCCTGGGGAGGGGGATGAGCTGACCTCTAAAAAGTCTGATCTCCCTCTCCCATGCCCCCCACCCCCCAGGAATCCCTGGGGGGAGGGGGGACAAAGCCCAGGTGTGGGTGATTCAGAGTGAACCCTGCTCAGATACATTCTCACACAGCCAACACACACACACAGGCCACAGATACCTGAACCCACTCACAGAGACACAGTCACACCAGCACACACACACATCCCTTCACATACACACTCACAGAGACATACACAGGCACACACGGTGACAACACACACACTCATTCACACACATGTCCACAGACACATACACAGTAACACCCTCCACACACACTGCATACACCCAGTGACACGCACCGAGTCACTGCACACACTCACTGGCACACACAACCACCCACAGACCTACATGGTGACACACTCTCATCACAGACACACAGTGACACGCACTCACACTTACACACCTGCAGAGGAAACTTCTCTCCGGATCTCCCCAACACCACCACTTCCCCCCACAACCCAGCTGGCTACTCCCTCCCAGATCCAAGCCTCCAGCCGGGCCAGAGCCGGGCCAGGGCTGGCCGGCCCCGGCGGCTCTGGCCGGAGAGCCGGTCCTCGCTCCGCGTGGTCCCCTCGCCGGTCCCTGGGGTCAGGCCCGCGGGCCGTCAGGCCGGGGCGGGGGCGGGGGCGGCGAAGGAGGCCCAGCCTCCCCCCTCCCGGGGCCGGGAGCCGAGGCCGCCGGAGCCCGGGGCGTGGGCGGCGCCGGGGCCGCAGCCAGGCCGAGGCTGGGGGGCGCTGCAGAGGGCGCGGCGAGCGCGGCCCCGTCCCCACCCCTCCCCGCGGCTTACCTGGCCCGGCTCGGGCTCCGGCCGGGTTACATGGTGCCGGCGGCCCGGGCTGGGGGCGCTGCGGCGGCGGGCGGGCGGGCAGGGACGGGGCCCGGCACTGCGGAGCCCCCGGCGGAGGGGCCGCGCCGGCTGCGGAGCCCCGAGCGAGCGCCGAGCGGCAGCGGGCGCGGGAGCGGGAGGCGGCCAAGCCACGGAGGCTGGATTTCCCGGGGACCAGGAAGGGGAGGCGGGGGGATCCCGCCCGCGCGCTCCGCCCCCGCCCCCGCCCCCGCCCCCGCGCAGGGCCGCCGAGCCCGGAGCCCGCGAGAGGGAGGGGGAGACCGAGCTCCCCGCCCCCGCACCGGACCCGGGAGGGCCGAGGTCGCAGCCGGCGGGCGGCCGCCGGGGTCTCGGAGGAGCGCCCGCCTCGTTGAGCGACAGCGCTGGGGAGGCCCACCCCGGGGGTGGGAATAAGCTCCCCCTCCCCGGGACCACTGGGTCAGTGTCAGCCGGGGACCCAAGAACAGACACACAGTGTCACGGCCACGCACAGCCGACCTAGGCACAGGGACCCGAGCCCAGAGGCAGGCGGTTGGGGAGACAGTCACACAGTCTCACAGACACGGTCTCGCGCCCCACCGAGACACAGTCACATCCTGAATGTCACGCACGGCCCCCCAGGCACATCCCCTAAGGAGACTCTCCTTTGGGTTTTGCGGGTCAGCTACCCGACTTCAGCTCCTGCCCTCGGTTCAAGGAGCCCCGTTCCTCTGCCCCAGCCCCGGCCGAGGTGGGGCGCTGTGTCCTGCCTCAGAGCCACCGACCGGCGTTCCCCACCCACAGTCCGCACAGCCGAGGCATCCCCAGTGTGGAGGGAGAACCCCGCTATACCTGCCGACTTTGCTGGGGCCCCCACCCATGCCCACTGTGCCCGCCCACCTCTAGGCCCTGAGCCAGGGGTTGTGCCATGGCGGGGGCGGGGAGGGGGGGAGAGGGAAAGGGGACTGTCCGAAGCCCAGCCAGAGGCTGCAGAGCCAGGACACAGGCTGCAGGAGCCAGGAGAGGCGGAGGAGAGCTGACTGCAGCAGTCCCTTGGCTTGAATCCGTCTTGGCGCCCAGAACGATGCTGTAATGGGGGGGAGGGGGCCGCACTGGGGAAGCCGCAGCGGGAGGGGCTGAAGATGTAGGGGAGGGGCTGGTCTGGATTCTGATTTCCCAGGGTGGGTGTGAGGGAACACTGCCTCAGGCGCTGAAAGTTGGGATGGAGAGTAGTACGCATCCTCAAAGCGCTCTTCCCCTCTTTCCTGCTCCACATTTTCTGATCTTGAAAGCTTTGAGGTAGTGAGGTGTGGGTTCAGGCGGCTTGGGAGACCGACTGTCCACCTCTCTAGGAACGGACCTTGCAGTAGTTCTGATTAAACGCCCACCCAACAATTCCCTTCTTCCTATACTCCTTTGGGGCCACTGGCTCTCCTCCTTGTGTAAAGAGGAAACCGAGGCACAGAAAGAGAAGTCACAGGCCCAAAATGGTTAGAACTGGGAGCCAAGCCCTTTCCTCTTTCCCCAGGGAGATGTTTCAAGATGCCACAGTACATAGATGACATAAAGGGGGTTGGAGAACCCTTTCCCCAGGAAACCTAGAAGTCTGGTGGCAGACTGGCAGGCTGGTCACCTATCCTGCTGCCTGTAAGACCGATTCAGTCTAGACTTGTCAATCATGAGCCAAGGTTGCAGACCGTTCCCAGCCCAGGGATCAGCCAAGAGCAGATATCAGAGAAAATAAGATTGAAAGTTGGTCCTAGGAACCTGCTTTGGAACTGGAAGAGGCATTTCACTTTCCATGAAGCGTAAGAACAGCCATCATGTAGGATGCTAAAAGGCACCACCATGTTTTCCCAGTTCTAAGATGTACATTTTGTGTTAACTGAAATTGGAAAGCATTTTACAATGGATAGGGACGTTTAATATGGTTTTCTACTTTTTCTTAAAGCTGCTATCAAAGAGATGATGTGTTTTAGAATTGAGAACATAGTGTAGTTTTCATTTGTTCATTCAACAACCATTTATTGATTGTACCTGGCACCTTGCTAGCCTCTTGATTAAAGATTAATCAGATAGGCTTAGCTTAGACAGTGTTCTCTCACATCCATCCAGTATATATAAGGGAGACGGAGATGTAAACCAACAATTACTATCAGGGTCAGCTTCATGGGAGTGTGAGCTGTACAGTCACACAAAGCCCCACACTCAAAAGGGCCCCACTCTTGGTTTAATGCTGTGCTGTCACCATCTTGAGAGTCTTAATAATTTTTGAACAAGGGGCTCTGCACTCCACAAATTATGGTTGTTCTATTAGGAATTCCATGCCTTAACAGAAATAGGCACAAAATACTTCTAGAGTCTAAAGGCAACAGCCAGCTCTGCTTAGATGAAGAGGGGCAGTCAAAGAAGTAAAGAAGCATCAAGGAGGCATTTGAGTAGAATCTCAAAGATCGGGAGAGAGAATTACAGGTAGAGAGCCACACATGTACAAAGACAGAAACTCATCAAAATGTCAATCAAGCAGTGTGGCAGACTAGGTGCTTGGTTGATCCTCTGCTGAAAAAGTGATAAATGATAGAAAAAGTGATAAATGATAAAAAATAATAAATAAAATATTTTATAAAATCTTAAATGCATCAATGAGCTGGCAAGAAAATAAGAATCACTGCAGCCAAGATGTAAGAGAAGGCAGAACCAGAGAAGTAAGCAAGGCACTGAAGCCAACTTTAGCCTTGGGGGCTATGCTACATTGGTTGCAAAAACGATACCAACTCTCCACCTCTCCCTGAATCCATGTCCTTTGCCCTGTGACTTTGCAACTCCCTGCATCAAGAGATGGACTCTATTTTCCTTGAATCTGGGTGGACTTGTAACTTGCTTTGGCCAATAGAATGTGGAAGAAGTCATGATGTGTCAGTTCTAAGCCTAAGTTTTAAGAGGTTTGCATACTTCTACTCTTTCTCTGGGTCTCCTGCCTCCATTGTGAGAACAAGCCTGGAATAGCCTGCTGGAGGACGAGAGACAGGGTGCAAGAGAGCCATGCTATTCCAGCCAAGACCATCATAGAACAGCAGACACCCAAACATGTGAGAGAGCCCGGCCAAGAGCAACATAGATATCTACCTGACCGCGGCTAGCTGCCGATACTTCAGTGAGACCAACTGAATGAGAAGAACTATTGAGCTAATTTGAGGACTCTTAAGCAATAATAAATGCTTATTAATTTAAGCCACTGAGTTTTGGAATGGTGTGTTATGCCACAATATTGTGGCAATAAATCACTGATACAGAGATATCTGCTAACAGATAAAATTGAACTTCAGTTTTCATGACCTCTCAGGGCATGTGGAAAAGAAGATAAACTGCAAGGTCTACCCAAGTTTGGCAAATACTCCCCTGCGTAAACTTAGAACCCCAAAGGGCTCTGCTCTAATGTACAAGTGAACTAGAAAAAACTAACCCCATTCCCACAAGCAGGAAATTGCCAGGAAAACTACCTGTTTTAAGCCTTGGCAATAGCAATGAGTGTAGGGAGAAAGAATCATCTCCTGAGAATCCATAACTACAACTTAGACCTCACACCATATGCAATCAAATTCACTCTACCTAGGTGATCTGAAAAACCTCAAACAAAGAATTTAGTATAAAATGGTCCCAGACTGGTAGTACCCCAGGTGCCTGGCAGAAGCAAATGTAAATCTTTGTTAGAGGAACTCACCTTTATCTCGGGCCTCAAATAATTTCCACAGATAAAGTTCCAAATAAAATGAACAGCACACAGTCAAATATCACTAAACACACAAGAAAACATGACACCAAGAACAAGAACCAGCAAAAACAGCAAACGGCTGAAATGCCTCTGCAAAGAACTCAACTACTGGACTTATGAGACACAGAACGTAAAATAAATATGTTTAATATATTTAGGGAAATAAAATAATCCTGTTGCTTTTGGCTTATCTTCCTTGTCTTATTGTACTAGCCAGGTCCTAGAGTACAACGTTAGATAGAAGTGGTGATGGTGGGTATGTTTGTCTTGTTTATAACTTTAGTGCTCTGACATTTTTTCTTAAGGATGATATTTATTGCAGGATTTTTAGAGACCTCTCTTGCTCAGGTAAGGGAAGTTCCATTTTATTTCTAATTTCCTAAGAGTTTTAATCAAAAGTATGTTGAATTTTATCAAGGGTTTTCTGCATCATTTCACATGATCATATGGTTTTTTTCCTTTAATCTGTTAATGTGATCATTTACATTTAGAGATTTTCCTAATATTAAATTTTACTTGCCTGAGATAAACCCAACTTTCTCGAGGAGCTTTATGACTTATTTTACATATATCATTGGATTTGACCTGCTAATATTTTGTTTTGGATTTTTGCTCTATATTAATAAATAAAATGAGCCTAATATTTTCCTATCTTTGTTGTCTAGGACTTGGTATCTAAGTTATTCTAGCTTCGTAAAATGAGTTGGGCGAGTGTCATTTCTTTTTCTTTCTCTGAAAAAGTTTGTATGATTGGAAAGATCTGATATTCGTAAGCTTGTTGAAACACATCTGTAAAACCATCTGGAACTGGTGTTTTCTTTATGGGAAGTTTTTTCTTTTGTTTTACTATAGCTTCTGTTTCTTTAACAGGACTATTTAAAGAACTATTTCAGGCTTTCTATTTCTTTTTGAGTCAGTTCTAATAAGTTATATTTTTCTAAGAATCTGTCTATTTGTCTAAGTTTTCAAATGTATTGCCATAAAGTTGTTGATAAAATTCTTATTATCCTTTGAATCTCTGCTTCCTCTGTAATTGTGCCCCTCTTTATAATATTTCTTTGTGCCTTCTTTTTCCTGATTCTCATTGCCAGAGATTTGTTCATATTGTAGTCATTGTAAAGAATCAATTTCTTAGCATCATTGATCTTCTCTATTGTATCTTTTCTAATTTCTTGATTTCTGCTCTTACTTTTATTATCTACTTCCTTCTACTTTCTTTAGATTTACCTATTCTTTAACTTACTGCTTAAATTAGAAACTTAGTTTCTTAATTTTCAGCTTTTCTTCTTTTTTTTTTTTTCCAGTTTTGTTTTTTGGTTTTGGGGGGTTTTTTTGCTGGGAAAGATTCGCTCTGAGATAACGTCTGTTACCTATCTGCCTTTGTTTTTTTTCCTCCCCAAAGTCCCAGTATATAGTTGTATATTCTAGTTGTAAGTCCTTCTGTCTCTTCTATGTGAGCCGCCACCACAGCATGGCTACTGACAGACAAGTGGTGCTGTGGTTCCATGCCCAGGAACCAAACCCAGGCCACCAAAGAGGAGCACACCAAACTTTAACCAGTAGACCATCAGGGCTGGCTCTAGCTTTTCTTCTTTTTTAATATAAATATGTAAGGCTATAAATTATCCTTGATGAACTATTTTCACGGCATCTTACATGTTTTCATTATCATTCAGTTCGGAGCATTTTAAAATTTCCATTATGATTTCTTCTTTGGCCTATGAATTATTTCAAAATGTGTTTTTCATTTCCAAATAGCATTTAGTGTGTATTTTTGTTATGAACTTCTAACTTAATTGCATTATGATCAAAGAACCTTGCCTGTATGATACTTATTCTTTGAAATTTATTGAAACTTGCTCTGTGACTAGCATGTAACCAATGTTTGCAAATGTTACATGTGTGCTTGTGGTTGTCAGTCTCCAAAGTGGCCCCCAATTATTCTCATCTCAATTTGTGGTCTTTGGTAGTCCCCACCTGCATGGAATAATAGGGCTGATATGTAGAACCAATAGAATGTTGCATAAATGACAGTATGTGACATATGAGGCTGTCATAAAACACATTGCAGCTTCCATCTTGCTGTCTGAGGTTGCTCACTCTGAGGGAAGCCAGCTGCTGTGTCACAAAAAACTCAAGAAACCCCATGAGAAGACTTCATGGGGAAGAACTGAGGTTTCCTTCCAACCACCAGCACCAACTTACTAGTTATGTGGGTCAACCAATTTGAAAGCAGATCCTCCAGCTCCAGTCAAGCCATAAGGTGACTGCAGCCACTGACAACATCTCTGTGAATCTCATGAGAAATATTGACCTAAAACCACCCAGCCAAGCTGCTCCGGAATTCCTGACCCACAGACACTGAGAGATTTAAAAAATGCTTATTTTTGTTTTACACTACTGAGTTTGTACAGCAATACATAAATAAAACAGTTCTGGAGAATATTTTATACTCTCTAATTGTAGGAAGCAGAATTATGTATATGTCAAGCCTCTGTTCAATTTTACTGTTCATATCTTCAATATAGTTAGTGGATTTGTGTGTGTGTGTGTGTGAGGAGATCAGCCCTGTGCTAACATCTGCCAATCCTCCTCTTTTTTTGCTGAGGAAGACTGGCCCTGGGCTAACATCCGTGCCCATCTTCCTCCACTTTATATGGGACGCTGCCACAGCATGGCTTGCCAAGCAGTGCGTCAGTGCACCCGGGATCCGAATCGGTGAATGCCAGGCTGCCGCAGCAGAGCCCGCACACTTAACTGCTTGCGCCACCAGGCCAGCCCCTAGTTAGTGGATTTTTATCTGCTTGACTTATCAATAATTTAAGAAAATGTGTTGAAATCTCCCATTGTGATGGTGGATTTGTCTATTTCATATCTATTGTAGCCCTATCAAATTTTTTTTATATATTTTAAGACACTTTGCTAGGTGCAAAGTAGGATGTTAGGATTAAAGAGGAAAAATAAAACCGTCATTATTTTCAGATGACATAATTGCTTACCTTGAAAATAGAAAAGAATCCAAAGACAAATTATTAGATGTAATTGTATTTAGCAAGTGTCTGGATAGAAGATAAATATACGAAAGTCACTAGCATGGTTTTACATTAGCACATGTATAATTAGCACACAATACATTACATTGCAATGTTTTTACATAAGCACACAATAATAAACATGTAACTTGTAAAAGTACATCATTTACAATAGCTACAATGATGTTAGATATTTAATAATAAACCTCATAAAAGATGCAGAAAAGTATAAATATTTACTGAACGTCATTAAAAACGACTTAATCAATGGAGAGATATTTCACATCCATGGATAAAAAAATTATAATTTTCTAATGATGTCAGTTCTTCCCATATTGATGCCCAGACTCAATGCAATTTCAATAAAAAACTATGTAATTTGATAAGCCGATTCTAAAATCAATATAAGAAAGTAAAGAACCAAGAATGATTAAGACACATTTTTTCAACTTTTTATCATGAAAAATTTCAAACACACACAAAAATATAAAAGAGAGAATAACACCTCCCCGTGTATCTATTACTGAAATTCAAGTATTATAAATTTCTGGCCAATTTTGTTTAATCTGTATCTTCCACTCCCCTTCTCTTTGTATTATTGTGAAGCAAGTCCTAGACATAATATTTTATTAATAAATATTTTAGTCTGTATCTCTAAAATACAAGAACTTTTTTGTTAAACATAATTATAATATGATCACATCTAAAAAATTTAACAATAATCCCTTAATAGCACCAAATATCTAGTGAAATGGCCAATCAAATTTCTCTGTTCTTCTCATACATTGTAATTGATTGATATCACTTAAGTCTTTTTTTAATCTATAGATTCCCTCCCTCTATTTTTTTTCAGCGAATTTATTTGTTGAAGAAACAAGATTGTCTATCTTGAGAATTTCCTATACTGTGGATTTTTTGCCTGCAGAGATACTTATCATATTTCTCTATATCCCATATTTTCTGCAAATTGGTAAGTAGATCTAGAGTTTTGATTAGATGCAGGTTCAATTTTTGGGTAATAATTCTTCATAAGTAGTGTACATTTCCATCAATAGAAATATCATTTCTGGTAATCTCTCTTTTTATGATGTGTCTTTCTTATGCATTATAGGTTGTAAAATGGTGGTACACCAATTATATAATTCCCTCCTCAATTATTAGCTGGAACTCTTCCATAAAGAGAAACTGCTCTCCTCAACTATTTTATTACTCTAATGTATAGTTCATGCAGGAAAAGCAAGAAAACACTTGATGTGTTCCCTTTAGTTTTCACTTGGAAAAACAATGAGTGGGACAAAAATGAACCTTGACATCAAAATGTAGGAAGCTTGACTACAAAAAAGCAATTCAAAATGGATTGTAGACCTAAATGTGAACAGTAAAATATTAAAGCTTCTGGAAAAAAATAGAGGAGTATATTTTTATGACCTAGAAGTGGGCAAATATTTCTTAAGCAGGATGCAAAAAGTGCTAACAATATAAGAAAATATTGACAAGAGGATTCTGGGAAGATGATGGAGTAAGAAGCACCAAGAATTTGTCTCCTCACAACAATTGCACTGGCAGAATCTGTCCGATGTAACTGTTTTGGAACTCTGGAGTCTATTGAAGGCTTGTAACTTCCAGGGGAAGGTTCGGACAGTAAATTGCTGTTAATTTTGGTCACTTTCAGCTCTTAGCACAGTAGCATTTGCCCATCCCTCACCCCTAGCCACGTGGCAGGCAGCTGTGCACATGTTCCTGGAGCAACTTACAGAAGCCAGGGTACTAAAAGGACCCTGTTCTACATATATCAGAGATCTATTCTTTGATCACTGAAAGCTATTTCTAATAACAGAAGTGTAGACAAAGTGGAGGTGGCCATTGTTGTTGGACCTCCTCCCTTTGCTGCAAGACCCTCCCCCTCCAGGTAACGTGACTTCCAGAGGATATAAGGGGCTAAAGCCTTTTTTTATCCCTTCTTTTTTTTTCCCCCCCTTTTTGGGAACCAGACATTAAAGATTAAGATATTCAAAAGCAACTACATATACAGAAGAAATTAGAGTGTCATTGTGCATGCCCAGGAAAAGGCAAAGGCTCAGAAAACACTTGAGAAAACCTTAAGTTTGCACCCCAGATGGATGCTTGGCACAGAATCAGCCTAGAAGAATTTGTTTTAAAAAAAATAAAAAACAGCAAGCCCTGGAGATAGGGGAAAAAATCTGATTTCTAGAGTTAACACATTATTAGATACAAATGTCCAGTTTTAAACAAAAAAATCACAAAGCATACAAAGAAACAGAAAAGTGTGGCACATTCAAAGGAAAATAATAAACCAACAGAAACTGTCCCTGAAAAAGACCTAACGGTGGATCTACTAGACAAAGACTTTAAAACTACTGTCTTAAAGATACTCAAAGAACTAAAGGAAGATATGGAGAAAGTCAAGAAAACAATATGTGAGCACAATGGAAAGATCAATAAAGAGATAGAAAACCTAAAAACATATTTTGGAGATGAAAAATACAATAACTGAAATAAAAAAAAATTTACTAGAGGGATTTAAAATCAGATTTGAGCAGACAGAAGAAAATATCAGTGAACTTGAAGACAAGACAGTGGAAATTATTGAGGCTGAGGAACAAAAAGAAAAAAGATTGAAGAAAAATGAACTGAGCCTAAGGTACCTATAGGACACCATCAGGGGGACCAATATGCATATTGTGGGAGCCCTAGAAGGAGGTGAGAAAGAGAAAGGGGCAGAGAGAATATTTGAAGAAATACTGGCTGAAAATTTCCCAAATTTGATGAAAGACATGAATATAAACATCCAAGAAGCTCAACAAATCCAAGTAAGATGAACTCAAAGAGACCTACACTGAGACACATAATCAAACTGTCAAAAGACAAAGACAAAGAGAGAAGTTTTGTGTGTGTGTGAGGAAGATTAGCCCTGAGCTAACATCCGTTGCCAATCCTCCTCTTTTTGCTGAGGAAGACTGGCTCTGGGCTAACATCCGTGCCCATTTTCCTCCACTTTATATAGGACGCCACCACAGCGTGGCTTGACAAGCGGTGCATCGGTGCACACCCTGGATCTGAACCCCGGGCTGCTGCAGAAGAGCGCACACACTTAACCACTACGCCACCAGGCTGGCCCATGGAGAGACAATTTTGAAAGCACAAGAGAGAAGCAACGTGTCACGTACAAGGGATCATCAACAAGGTCATAGCAGATTTCTCATTAGACACTTTGGAGGCCAGGGGCTGGCCCCGTGGCATAGCGGTTGAGTGCGCGTTCAGCTGCTGGCAGCCCGGGTTGGGATCCCGGGCACGCACCAATGCACCGCTTGTCAGGCCATGCTGTGGCAGTGTCCCACATAAAGTGGAGGAAGATCGGCATGGATGTTAGCTCAGGGCCAGTCTTCCTCAGCAGAAAGAGGAAGGATTGGCAAGGATGTTAGCTCAGGGCTGATCTTCTTCACTAAAAAAAAAAAAGAAAGAAACTGGAGGCCAGAAGAGGGTGGCTGATATATTCAAAGTGTTAAAAGAAAAAACTGTCAAACAAAAATCCTATATTTGGCAAAACCGTCCTTCAAAAGTGAGGGAGAAATTAAGACATTCCCAGATAAACAAAAGCTAAAAGAGTTCATTACCTTTAGACCTGCCCTGCAAGAAATGTTCAAGGGAATCTTGCGGGTTGAAATAAAGAACACTAGACAGTAACTTGAAGCTGTATGGAGAAATAAAGATCTCAATAAAGGTAAATACATGGGCAATTGTAAAAGTTAGTATTATTGTAACAATGGTTTGTAACTGTATTTTTTGTTTGGTTTAAGGGACTAATACATTTAAAGAAAAAAATTATTCCTATAAAAATTAGTATTACTGTAACTTTGGTTTGTAACTCTAAATCTTCTTTTCTACATAATTTAGGAGACTAATGCATTTTTAAAAATTACTAGTTTATGTTTCGGGACACACTATTATAAAGATGTAATTTTGTGATATCAACAACGGAAAGGGATGGGGACAGAGCTTTTTGTATGTTATTGAAGTTAAGCTGGTATAAATCCAAATTAAAGTGTTATAACTTTAGGATTTTAAATGAAATCCCCATGGTAACCACAAAGAACATAGCTCTAGAATATACACAAAAGGAAATGAGAAAGAAATTTAAGTGTTTCACTACAAAAACAACTAAAAACAAGAGAAGACAGTAATGCAAGAGTGGGAGTGGCTATACTTATATCAGACAAAATAAACTTTAAATCAAAAAACATTACAAGAGAGGGGCCGGCCCGGTGGCGCAAGGGGTTAAGTGCGCGCGCTCCGCTGCGGCGGCCCGGGGTTCGCTGGTTCGGATCCCGGGCGCGCACCGACGCACTGCTTGGCAAGCCATGCTGTGGCGGCATCCCATATAAAGTGGAGGAAGATGGGCACAGATGTTAGCCCAGGGCCGTCTTCCTCAGCAAAAAAAGAGGAGGATTGGCAGATGTTAGCACAGGGCTGATCTCACAAAAAAAAAAAAAAAAAACAAAAACATTACAAGAGAGAAAGAAGGACATTATGCTAAGTGAACTAAGCCAGTCATAAAAAGACAAATACTGTATGATTCCACTTATATAAGGTGCTTAGAGTGGTCAAAATCATAGAGACAGAAAGTAGAATGGTGATTACCAGCGACTAAGGAGGAAAAGGGAAGAAGGAGTAATTGTTTCATGGGTATAGAGTTTCGGTTTTACAAGAAGAAAACAGTTCCAGATGTGATGGTAGTGATGGTTGTACAACAATATGAATGTACTTAATACCGCTTATCACAGACTTAAAAATGGTTAAGATGGTAAATTTTATATTATGTGTATTACCACAATTTTTAAAAATTAAAAAAAAATATTGCCACATTGGATTTTGTTAAAATTAAACTTATGTTCATCAAAAGACACCATTAAGTTATTGGTGTTTTCACACTCATTAAGAGAGTGAAAAGGCAAAGCACAGGTGGGGAAAAAATGTTTGCAATACATGCATCCAATAAAGAACTCATATCCAGACTATATGAAGAATCCCTACAAATCAATATGAAACAGAAAAAAAGCCAAAACTTTTAATGTGAAAAAATACTTTAGTAAGCCCTTCTCAAAAGAGGACCTCCTATTGGCCAAAAAACCTCAATTGAATGCCACCACACATCCAACAGAATGGCTATATTTTAAAAAGAACAATACCTAGTGTTGGTGAAATGTGGAACAATTAGAACTCTGCTACATAGCTGTTGAGGGTGTAATGGTACAACCATTTTGAAAAACTGTTTGACAACATCTGCTAAAGCTAAACATATGCTAACCCTATGACTCGGCAATTCTACTCCTAGGTATAAACTCCTCCAAAATGAGTGCATATGTTCACCCAAAGACATTTACAAAAATGCCTATAGCAACTTAATTCATAATGGCCCCAAACTGGAAAAAAAAAATGTCCATTGATGGTAAAATAAGTAAATAAATGTTGGAATATTAATACAATGGAAAATCATGCAGAAAAAAAAAAGAACCCACTGCCACTTGCTACAACATAGAAGAATTTATATCCTTGCTTCTCAACTGTGGTCCACAGACCAGCAATATCAGCATCACCTGGGAGCTTGTTAAAAATGCAGAGTCCGAGGTCTCACAATAGACCTACTGAACCAGAACCTACATTTTAACAAATTCACCAGCTGATGCATATGCATATTAGATTTGAGAGGCACTATTCTATGTCTTCTTTTGAGTGATAGTTACATAGATATAGATATATATATATATTTGTGTGTGTGTGTGAGGAAGATCAGCCCTGAGCTAACATCCATTGCCTAATCCTCCTCCTTTTTTTTTTTCCCCCAAAGCCCCCCAGTAGATAGTTGTACGTCATAGTTGCACATCCTTTTAGTTGCTGTATGTAGGATGCGGCCTCAGCATGGCCGGAGAAGCGGTGCGTCGGTGCGCGCCCGGGATCCGAACCCGGGCCGCCAGTAGCAGAGCACTCGCACTTAACCACCAAGCCACGGGGCTGGCCCCCATAGATACATATTAATGAAATTTTCATCAATCTATACATTTAAGCTTATGCTTTAGATTATACATATTAAGATCTATTTTTTTTGCTAAGATCTACTTTTATTACAATATGTTGTAATATGTTACTATGTATTTTTATTTTTTTATTTTTTTAATTTTTTGTTTATTGCAGTAACATTGGTTTATAACATTGTATAAATTTCAGGTGTACATAATTATACTTCTATTTCTGCATAGATTACATCATGTTCACCACCCAAATACTAATTACAACCCATCACCACCCACATGTGCCAAATTATCCCTTTCGTCCTCCTCCCTCCCCTCTTCCCCTCTGGTAACCACCAATCCAATCTCTGTCTCTATGTGTTTGTTTATTGTTGTTATTATCTACCACTTAATGAAGGAAATCATACGGTATTTGACCTTCTCCCTCTGACTTATTTCACTTTGCATTAAGATGCAGTTTACTGTGTCTTTTTTAACTCAATACAAAATTAAGATAATCTAATAAAAGTAATGATTTGGTTCACTAGCATATTCCAAAGTTGACCAATGAGAGTTTTTTTAGTATCATTATAAACTCATGGCTTTAAACATATTTGATGTATTTTAATTCACTGAAATTGTTATTCTCTTTATGCTCCATTTTCCCCAACTTTGACCAAAGGGAGCCTCTTTAGGTTGGCTGCTGGGTCCTTTGCAAACCCAGAAATATTGGTAATTTCGCTTTCTGATATAAGAAAATGTTTCAACTTCATTTTGTACATTTTTTGTTCAGTCTGAAAAATAGCCATTTTTTTCAAGGATCCGGGGTCCTTTTAATGTGAAATGGTATTAACCAAACTGGGTACTAAGAGATCTCATCAATTACCTTAAACACTTCTGAAGAAGAGAATAAACAGTTGTGATTTGCCCTTTCAGATATCAGGACTTATTAAGAAGGTACAGCATCAAGACTATGTGGTACTGGCTCAGAGAGACAAAATGATCAGTACAATAGACCAGAGAGCTCAAAAACAGATTTGCATATGGAACTTAGATGTATAACAGTGGTGGCATGGCAGCTAAGTAAAAGGAGGGGAATTGATTATCTACTTAGAAAAATATTACTTCACGTAATACACAAATTTCAACTCCAGTTGGGTTAAAGACTTAAATGTCAAATTCAAAACTCTTAATAGAAGTTGTATTAGTCAGGGTTCTCCAGAGAAACAGAACCAATAGGAAATATAGATATATAAAGATTTATTATAAGGTATGTTTATTAAGTTTATTAAAGATATATAAATATATTTAATACATATTTTAAATATAAATATATGTAAATATTTATAATTTTTTATTGATGTTTTAATAGTTTATAACATTGTGAAATTTTTGGTTGTACATTTTTGTTTGTCCATCACCATATACATGTCTCCCTTCACCCCTTGTGCCCATCTCCAACCCCATTGCCCCTGGTAACTATAATACAGTTTTCTCTGTCCATGCGTTGGTTTATATTCCACATATGAGTGAGATCATATGGTTTTTGTCTTTCTCTTTCTGGCTTATTTCATTTAACATAATACCCTCCAGCTCCATTCATGTTGTTGCAAATGGGACGATTTTGTCTTTTTTTATGGCTGAGTAGTGTTCCATTGTATATATATACCACGTCTTGATCCAATCATCAGTCGAGGGACACTTGGGTTGCTTCCACATCTTGGCTATAGTGAATAATGCTGCAATGAACATAGGGGTGCATAAGCCTCTTTGGATTGTTGATTTCATGTTCATTGGATAGATTCCCAGTAGTGGAATAGCTGGATCATAGAGTATTTCTATTTTTAATTCTTTGAGGAATCTCCATACCGTTTTCCGTAGACGCTGCACCAGTTTGCATACCCACCAGCTGTGTATGAGGGTTCCAGTTTCTCCACATCCTCTCCAACATTTGTTGTTTTTTGTCTTGGTGATTATAGCCATTCTAACGGGCATGAGGTGATATCTTAGTGTTGTTTTGATTTGCATTTCCCTGATGATTAGTGATGTTGAACATCTTTTCATGTGCCTATTGTCGATCTGTATATCTTCTTTGGAGAAGTGTCTGTTCATTTCCTCTGCCCGTTTTTTGACCAGGTTGTTTGATTTTTTGTTGTCCAGTTGTGTGAGTTCTTTATATATTATGGAGATTAACCCCTTGTCAGATATATGTTTTGCAAATATTTTCTCCCAGCTGGTGGGTTGTCTGTTCATTTTGATTCTGGTTTCATTTGTCTTGTAGAAGCTCTTTAATCTGATAAAGTCCCACTTGCTTATTTTTTCTTTAGTTTCCCTAGTCTGAGTAGGCATGGCATCTGAAAAGATTCCTTTAATAAATATAATTACATATAATTATAGATTTATAAATCTATATCATTAATATAATTATATATTTATTAAAGATATACATATATCTATAAAGATTTATTATAAGGAATTGGCTCATGCGATTATGGAGAACAAGAAGTTCCAAGATCTACAGTAGGCAAGCTGGAAACCCAAGAGAACCAATGGTGTAGTTCTAGTCCAAGTCCAAAGGCCTGAGAACCAGGAGAGCAGATGGTATAAGTTCCAGTTGGAGTCGAAGTCCAAATGCAGGAGAAGACCAATATCCCAGCTCAAAGACAGTCAGGCAGAGAGAATTCTTTCTTATTCAGCATTTTTATTCTATTCAGACGTCAATGGATTGGATGAGGCCCACTCACATTGGAGAGGGCAATCTGCTTTACTCAAATGTTAGTCTCATCCAGAAACACCTTCAGAGACATACCCAGAAGTACTATTTAACCAAATATGTGGGTACCCCATGACCCTGTCATGTTGACCCATAAAATTAACCATCACAGAATTATAGGTAAATATCTTTCTGACCTTGGATTAGTAAGATTTTCTTAAACAAGACATACAAAAAGCACTATTTAGGAAAGAAAAGATTGATACATTTGACTATATTAAAATGAAGAACTTCTATTCATAAATCATCTTAATTTATTTTTTAATTTCATAAATCACCTTAAAGAAAGTGAAAAGCTACAAATGGGGGGAGATATTTGTAACATACATAACTGACCAAGAATTGGCATCAAGGATTTTTAATTTCTTTATATGAACTCCTTCAAATCAATAAGAAAAAGACAAACAAAAATACATGATACAGGGCCGGCCCCGTGGCTTAGCGGTTGAGTGCACGCGCTCCACTGCTGGCGGCCCGGGTTCGGATCCTGGGCGCCCACCAATGCACTGCTTCTCCAGCCATGCTGAGGCCGCGTCCCACATACAGCAACTGGAAGGATGTGCAGCTATGACATACAACTATCTATTGGGGCTTTGCGGGAAAAAAAAATTTAAAAAAAATACATGATACATGAGTAAGATACATGAGCAAGACATATGAGCAGGGAATTCTCAGAGAAAATGCATATAGCCAATATATGCTTGAAGAGATGCTCAAACTTACTAGTAAACAAGAATGCAAATCAAGACCAGAATGAGATACCAATTTATACCCATTCAATGGGCAAAAATTAAGATATCTGACAAGTCCAAATGTTGGATGGAATGTGAATCAACAGGATCTCTTATATATTTCTGGTGGAGGTATGAATTAGAACAGCCATTTTAAAATAATTTGGCCTTAGCTTACAAAGTTTGCCATTCATAGACCCTTAAGGATAACATTCAGAGTATTAACAATCAATGCCATATGAGTACTGACCAATAGACTGGATGCTACCCAGTAGCTCTACCGTTGTGTATTGGCTGACTACTAATCCTACATATACTACAACCCAGCATTCCACCCCTAGTTGTGTGCCAAATGGAAACTTCTGCTCGTGTTTTTTTGTTTTTTGTTTTTTTTTTTTTTTTGGTGAGGAAGACTAGCCCTGAGATAACATCCAATGCCAATCCTGCTATTTTTTGCTGAGGAAGATTGGCCCTGGGCTAACATTCATGCCCATCTTCTTCTACTTTATATGGGACACTGCCACAGCATGGCTTGACAAGTGGTGCCTCAGTGCACGCCTGGGATCCGAACCTGGGAACCCCAGGCCGTCAAAGCAGAGCATGTGCGCTTAACCACTGCGCCACCCGGCCAGCCCCTCTGCTTGTGTTTATCAAGAGACATATACAAGAATATTCACAGCAAGACTGTTTGCTGTAGAGAAAAAAAATAGAAACAACCAAAATGCCCACTAACAGAAGAATAGATAAAATAACCATGGAATAGCCACACGATGGAATATTACATAGAGCATGCAAAATATGGAAAAATCTTTTTTTTAAGTTCCAGATTTTTTTTAAAGTCCCGGAAGATGATATACATCATAATACTCTTTTCATAAAGTTCAAAAACAATTAAAACTGAACAGTATATTTAGGTCACATATATATATTTGATAAAACTATAAAAACAAAAAAGGGGAATGATAATCACAAATTTAGGAAGGGGCAAGCAGAGTTATAGGATGGGGAGGAGCAGAGAGGTAGCTCGTCTAGCTGTTGGGTTGGATGGTGGGATTACAGGTATTTACTACATTATTTTATAAATTCACACACGCATACATTCATACACAAAATAAGAGGGCTATGTCCAATGATGATGGTGACTATGAACAAAGCATCATGATTTATCCAACTCTGTGTGTCTCAGACTCATTAAAAAGTAAAAGACAATTTTGAAATATGAGCAAAGAACGAGGAATTTTAAAGAATGACCAAGCAGATAATAAAAGGAACTAAATATAACTTCTAGAAATGAAAAATATAATAACTATAATTAGAAACTCAGTAAATGAGTTTAACAGTCAATTGGATGCAGGTGCTAATAGAATCAGTGAACAGAAAGATAGAGCTTAAAAATATACCCAGAAAGCATTACAGAGAGATACAGCTCTGAGAGAGAGGTTAAGAAACATGAAGGACCTAACACACACCTAATCAGAAGCCCCCAAAAAGAGGGAGAGAGTGGGGCAAAGGCAAAATGTGCAGAGGCAATGGCTGATAATTTTCCAGAATTAATAAAGATATCAAGCTACAGATGCCCAACAAATTTCAAGTAGAATAAATAGAAATAAATCCACATCTACAACATCATATTAAAACTGCAAAATCAAAGATAAAAAGAATTTAAAAGCAGCCAGAGAAAAAAATAGGTTGCCTTCAAAGAAGCAATAGATAAGCTGACAACTGACTTCACAAAGTGACAACAGACACCCAGAGGACAGTGGAATGGTGTGTTCAATGCAATGCGGGAACAAAATGGTCAACCTAGAAATCTGTGCCCAGTTAAAAAGACTTCAAGAACCATGGTGAAATAAAGACATTTCAGAGAAGAAAAAATTGAAAGATTGCCCTTAGCAGATCTTCACTAAAGAAAATTATAAAGGAAATTCTTTAGACAAAATAAGACCTCATGTGTAAGAAGTAATCTCAGATGGAAGGTCTAGGATGCATGGAAGTAAGGAAGAACAAAGAAAATGGTAAATATGTGGATACATAGAAATAAACCATGATTGTATAAAATAGTAATAATAAGGTCTGGCGGGTTTTTCAAAGATAGAATTAAAACATATGACAACAATAGCATATATCTCTGGAAAAGAATGGAGTTAAAGTGTCTAAGGTCCTTGTATTTGGAGGGAGGAGGATAAAGAGATTGATTAACTTCAGACTTTGATAAGTATATATGTTAAAATTTCTAGAGTAATCAATAAAAGAATAGAAAGGGAGGATATAACTTCCAAATTAGTTGTAGAAAAATTGAAATAAGAGACATTCAATGAAAGTGGAAATCCAAGTACTATTTCAGGATGATTAGACTGTGTGGGGATAGTGGCAGAGGGTGAGATTAATGATACAAAGAGTCAAATGATGGAGGGTCTGATGAGCCTGGCTGAGGAGTCGGACTCCTAAGCAATGCAGAGTCAGTGAAGAGTTTTAATTTAAGCAAGACCGACATGATCAGATCTGTTTTAAGAAACAGCTGTCTAACAAAAGAGTAGATACAGACCAGATTTTATACACACACACACACACAAATATATGTATATAAAATCCCACAAATATAATCTCAACCTTTGCCAGTTGGTGAATACAAATGTCAACCATCAACATTCACAACTAAATCTTGGTAGCTTAAAACCCAGAATTCCTGCAAGCAAGCAAAAAATGGAGGCGTTAGGCCACGGCTAGCCAAGCCAGAAATTTGCACACTCAGGGCCAAACCATTCATGGAAGCACCACTCCACACTGCCAGTTGACTCCCATCATTGCCATGAGCCATTGTTAGCGGGGTTGAAATGCTGCTGCTTTGGCTTGATGCTTGAGATTAAAGTTATCTCTTGTGAAATGGAGAGAGTGCCTTTTCTATGTTATGCTCTGTTGGAGAGGTCCTGCAGTGAAATTATTTGAGCTGTTAGTTATATCACTCTTTTTTTTTTTTTTTTTTGCTGAGAAAGATTGGCCCTGAGCTAACATCTGTGCCCATCTTCCTCTACTTTATATGGGATGCCCCTACAGCATGGCTTCATCAGCGGTGAGTCGGTACATGCCCGGGATCCGAACCTGTGAACCCCGGGGCCTCCTAAGCGCAGCGCGTGCACTTAACCCATGCGCCACTGGGCGGGCCGTGGTTATATCATTCTTTTACTTACTGCCATGGACATCCAGGCTGGGACTCCATAATCTAAGGCCCTAATGATTCCACAAGAGTCATACTCCTGCTGAAACTCCATTCCTGTTGATGTTATCACGATACACCACCACCAGGAAGCAACTTAGCCATGCCACATGCTGTTAGAGCTGGAATTCAGCTGTAGCCTGAAGGCCATGAAACTTGGACACTGCGTTGCACTTAAGGCAGAAAGTCCATTTCTTCACTCCTTGGAAGTAAGAAAGATTCTCCTAAAGAATGCTCAGTGGAAGAGAAGAGAGGAGCCACAGCAAGTTTGACTGAGCCCTATGGTGTTTTAGACATCAATTTCAGTTTGAACTCATAACCCATGTTAGAGTTCTTCCAACTTGAACTCATAACCCATGTCTCCCAGGGTGCACACCTGCCACTAGAGTGGCTGGCTTGGAATTACCTCCAGTATCAGCCACTGTCTTGTACCTGGAACCAGCACTTATCTCCATTACTTGGGATCCATTGCTAGAGCTGGTTCATGTACTCAACAACTTTTTCCATTTAAAGGGAGTTCTCCCTCAGTGGCTTCTGGTCTCCTTCCCCATCATTAACCTTCTGTTGAGGTCACTCCTGTCCATATTTTTATAAGTCTGAAGACTTTGAGACTTCTCTTCAGGGGTTCCTCAGGCCCGTGTAAATCAGTAGATGTAAATGGATACAAAGGAGGAGGATTTGCCCAACCTCTCTCAGAAACACCTGAGCCCTAGTCCATACCAAACCATGGCATTCTGTTACATTTATACCATTTTAAAGCAGTTTTTAAAATACGTTTTTCTTTTTTAAAATAAATTTTTAAATAAATTAAAATTTTAAATAATTTTATTGACTTTCAATTGGATTGTATGTACATATACATACATATGTACATACCTATATACAGTGCATAAATTATAAGTGTACCACTTGATGAACATGTCACAAAGTAAACACATACCTGCAACCAATCCTAATCAAGAAACACCACATTATCGGCACCAAATTATATGTTTAAATAAGGAGGCCTTGGTGGGAGAAGAAAGGAAGAGCCTGAGATCACCCCAGGGTCAGGCTCAGATGACTGAGTTGATTGTGGCGCCATTCACTGAAATAAGAAACACACAAGGAAAAGCAAGACTGGGGGAGAAAATTATGAGTATGATTATGAACATGTTGAGTTGGAGATGCCTATGGGACACACAGGAGACTATTTCTAGTACTCAGTTGGAACTATGGGATTAGAACTCCAGGGAAAGGTTGGGGCTGGATAGAGATTTGATGACCGTATTTTCTCAAACAAAAACTAGTAACCGTGGTTTGCAATGGATTTTTGTGCTTCTCCCAGATTTAAGAGAGAACATTTTAATACGAAGTGTTGACATTCTTGGGCTATTTCAATGTTTGAGGAAATTTGCTTAACCTATCTATCCTCAGTCTCCTCATCTATAAAATTGGGATAATAGAGGTATCTACTTTATGAATTCTTGTAAGTAAACACTGAATATTTCATGAGTAAATAAATGTAATATGCTTAGGACAGTACCTGGGACATAGGAAACACTCAGTAAATATTAGCTATTCTCACTTATGGGGACAATAGGACTAAATATTTGAAATGAAAATTGTTCTCAATATTGGGAGACACAATTTCTTACTACAGACCAGTTGTTAGGGAAGAAAACAAATGGGCCCAGTCCGTAGCCTCCTTAAATTGAGGCAACAGGGGTCCATCTCTGGTCACTGTGCTTTGGAGAGCCTTGCATATCTCTCTCTGTCTCTCTCTCCATCTCTCTGTCTCTCTGTCTCTCTCTCTCTCTCTCTCTCTCTCTCTCTCTCTCTCTCACACACACACACACACACACATGCACACCCACATCAATTTATTAAAGAACACATGGATGACTCTGTCACTCTGGATCTAGAACTGTTGAAATTATGTCTAGTAATTATGTCTGGGAAGAAAAGTCTAAAAAAGAGCAACAATTGATAGTACTAAACAAATATAAACCTTGATATAGACCATTGGCATGATAGTCTAAAAGAATAATATTGTATTTTGATATTTAACCAACAAAAGCACAATATTTCTAGAAAGGAATAGATATTTTCTAGGTATAGTAGGAATGATTTTGAAGTTTGATGATAGAATGGTCAAACATGTAAGATGGATTAAAAAAAAAGTAATGATAAGATAAATAACCACTGTCTGAGATAGAGAGTAAATGAGATTAGTAATTTAATGGACAATAGAATGAGAGACAAAATCATACATAAAATTTCAAAAAGTAAATATTACTCTGCTCAACTAGATTATACAGAAACGAGTCATGTTGAACAAAAACCGTTTTTTCCTTTTTTGTTGTAGCACAATACACATAAAATTTACCATCTTAACCATTTTTAAGTGTACATTTCAGTAGTATTAAATACATTCACCTTATTGTACAACCATCACCATTATCCATCCCCATAACTCTTTCATCTTGTAAAACTGAAACTCTATACCTATTAAACAATAATTCCTCATTCTCCCTTGCCCCCTGTCCCTGGCAACCACCATTACACTTTCTTTCTCTATGATTTTGGCTTCTCTAAGTACCTCATATAAGTAGAATCAAACAGCATTTGCCTTTTTGTGATTGGCTTGTTTCACTTAGCATAAAGTCCTCCAGTTTCATCCATGTTGTAGCATATTGCAGAATTTCCTTCCTTTTTAAGGCTGAATAATATTCCATTATATGTATATACCACAATTTGTTTATCCATTCGTCGACTGGACACATGGGTTGCTTCCACGTTTTAGCTATTGTGAATAATGCTGTTATGAACATGAGTTCTCTTCAAGTCCTTGCTTTCAATTCTTTCAAGTATATACCCAGAAGTGGAATTGTTGGATCTTATGGTAATTCTACTTTTAATTTTTTGAGGAAGTGCCATACTGTTTTCCACAGCAGCTGTACCATTTCACATTCCCACCAACAGTGCACAGGGTTCAAATTTTACCACATCTTTGCCAACATTGGTTATTTTCTGTTTTTTTTACAATAGCCATCCTAAGGGGTGTGAGGTGGTATCTCATAGTTTCGATTTACATTTCCCTAACGATTAGTAACGTTGAGCATCTTTTCATGTGCTTATTGGCCATTCATGTATGTTCTTTGGAGAAATGTCTGTTCAAGGCCTTTCCCAATTTTTGAATCAGGTTATTTGGGGGGTTTTGTTGTTGAGTTTTAGGAGTTCTCTATATATTCTGGATGTTAATCTCTTTTCAGATATATGATTTGCAAATATTTTCTTCCATTCTGTGAGTTGCCTTTTTACTCTGTGAATAGAGTCTTCTGATGCACAAATTTTTTTAATTTTCATGAAATCCAATTTATCTATTTTTTCCTTTGTTACCTGTGCCTTTAGTGTCATATCCAAGAAATCACTGCCAAATTCAATTCATGAAACTTTTGTCCTATGTTTTATTCTAAGAATTTATTGTTTTAGGTCTTACATTTAGGTCCTTGATCAATTTTGAGTTAGTTTTTGTATATGGTGTTATGTAAGGGTCCAACTTCATTCTTTTATATATAGATATTCAGTTTTCCCAACACCATTTGTTGAAAAGATTGTCCTTTCCCCATTGAATGGTCTTTGCAACCTTGTTAAACATCATTTGACCATATATGCTAGAATTTATTTCTGGTCTCTCTATTCTATTACATTGGTCTATATGTCTGTCTTTATGCCAGTACCACACTGTTTTTATTACTGTAGCTTTGTAGCAAGTTTTGAAAACAGGAAGTGTGAGTCTCCCAGTTTTGTTCATCTTTTTCAAGGTTGTTTTGGCTATTTAGGGTCTCTTGAGACTCTATATGAATTTTAGAATGAGTTTCTTCAAAAAGCATCATTGGAATTTTGATAGGGATTGCATTGAATCTGTAGATCACTTTGGATATTATTGACATTTTAACAATATTAAGTCTTTCAATCCATGAACATGGGATGTGTTTCAATTTATTTATGGCTTCTTTAATTTCTTTCAGCAATGTCTTGTAGTTTTCATTGTACAAGTCTTTCACCTCCTAGGTTAAATTAATTTCTAAATATTTTATTCTTTTTGATGCTATTGTAAATGGAGTTGCTTTTGTAATTTGCTTTTCAGATCGTTCCTTGTTTGGGTATAGAAATGCAACTGATTTTTGTGTGATGACTTTGTACCTTTTACTTTGTCGAATTCATTAATTAGTTCTAACAGCTTTTTTGTGGAGTCTAGGATTTTCTACACATAAGATCATGTCATCTGTGGACAGAGACAATTTTACTTCTTCCTTTCCAATTTGGATGCCTTTTATTTCGTTTTCTTGCCTAATTGCTCTGATAGGACTTCCAGTACTATGTTGAACAGATGTGGTGAAAGCAGGCATTCTTGCCTTGTTCCTGATCTTAGAGGAAAAGCTTTCAGTTTTCCACCATTGAGTATAATGTTTGCTGAGGGTTTTTCATATGTGGCTTTAATTACATTGAAGTAGTTTCCTTCCATTCCTATTTTGCTGAGTGTTTTTATCATGAAAGGGGGTTGCATTTTGTTAAATGCTTTTTCTGCATCAATTGAGATGATTATGTGGTTTTTTTCACTTCGTTTTGTTGATGTTGTATATTACATTGGTTGATTTTTGTATGTTGAACCATCCTTTCATTCCAGGAATAAATCCTACTTGATCGTGGTATATAATCCTTTAATATGCTGCCAAATTCTATTTGCTAGTATTTTGTTGAGGATTTTTCCATCTATGTTCGTAAGAGATATTGGTCTGTAGTTTTCTTGTAGTGTCTTTGTCTGGCTTTGGTATGAGGGTTATGCTGGTCTCATAGAATGAGTTAGGAAGTGTTCCCCCTTCTTCAATATTTTGGAAAAGTTTGAGAAAAATTGATGGGTTCTTCCTTTAATGTTTGATAGAATTCACCAGTGAATCCGTCAGGTCCAGGACTTATCTTTGTTGGGAGATTTATTACTGATTTTATCTCCTTACTAATTATAGGTCTATTCAGATTTTCTATTTCTTTGTGATTTAGTCTTGGTAAGTTTTGTCTTTCTAGGGATTTGCCCATTTCATCTAGGTTATCCAATTTTTTTTGACATACAATTTTTTAGGTTTATAGTACTCTCTTATAATCCTTTTTATTTCTGTAGAATTGGTGGTAATGTCCCCACTTACATTTCTGATTTTAGCAATTTGAGCTTCTTTTTCCATAGTCCACAGTAGCTAAAAGTTTGTCAATTTTGTTAATCTTTTCAAAGAACCAACTTTCGGTTTCATCAATTTTCTCTATTGTTTTCTATTCTCTATTTCATTTATCTCTACTCTAATCTTTATTATTTCCTTCCTTCTTCTTGCTTTGCTTTTAGTTTGTTCTTCTTTTTCTAGTTCCTTAAGTTGTAAAGTTAGATTGTTGATTTGGAATCTTTCTTGTTTTTTAATGTAAGTATATAGAGCTATAAATTTCCCTCTTAGCACTGCTTTCCTTATGTCTCATAAATTTTGGTATGTTGTGTCTTTGTTCTCATTTATCTCTTTGTATTTTCTGACTTCCCTTTGATTTCTTCATTGATCCATTGGTTGGTTAAAAGTGTATTATTTAATTTCCACGATTTTGTGAATTTTCCATTTTCCATTTGTTATTGATTTCTAACCTCATCCAGTTGTGGTTGGAAAGATATTTTGTTGATATCTATCTTTCTAAATCTATTGAGACTTAATTTGTGGCCTAGCATGTGGTCTATCCTGGAAAATGCTCCATGTGCACTTGAGAAGAACATGTAGGGTGGTGGTCTGGGTAGAGTGTTCTGTATATGTTCTGTTAGATCTAGTTGCTTTATTGTGCTGGTTAAGTCTTCTATTTCCTTACTCATCTTCTGTCTGGTTGTTCTATCCATTATTGAAAGTGGGGTATTGATGTCTCCAACTATTGTTGCAGAAATATTTCTCCCTTCAATTCTGTCAGTTTTTGCTTCAGGTATTTTGATGGTCTGCAATTAGGTGTGTAAATGTTTATAATTGTTATATCTTCTTGCTGTATTAAAACATTTATTAATATATAATGTTCTTCTTTGTCTCTTGTAAACTTTTTTGATTTCAAATATATTTTGTCTGATGTTAGTGTAGCCACTCCTGCTCTCTTTTGGTTGCTAGTGCATAGAATATCTTTTTCCATCCTTTCACTTTCAACCTGTTTGTGTCTTTGGATCTCAAACGAGTCTCTTGTAGACAGCATACAATTAGGTAGTGTGTTTTTATGTATTTTACCAAGCTCGGTCTTTTGATTGGAGAGTTTAATGTATTTACATTTAAAGGAGTTACTGGTAATGAGGGACTTACTTCTGTCATTGTGCTATTTGTTTTCTATACAGCTTCTGGCTTTTTTGGTCTTTGTTTCCTGCATTACTGTCTTCTTTTACGTTTAGTTGATTTTTTTTTTTTTTTGGTAAAATGTTTAGATTCCTTTTTTGTTTCCTTGTGTGTATATTCTAGAGCTATTTTCTTTGTGGTTACCATGGGGTTACATTTAACATCCTAAAGTTATAACACTCTAATTTGTATTTATACCAGCATACCTTCAATAACGTACAAAAACTCTGCTCCTTTGCAACTCTCTCCCCACCACTTCGCGTTATTGATGTCACAAAATTACATCTTTACACATTGTGTGATCAAAAACATAAACTAATAATCCTTTCAAATGCATTAGTCTCCTAAATTATGTAGAAAACAAGATTTGGAGTTACAAACCAAAGTTACAGTGATACTAGCTTTTGCACTAATGATTATTTGTTTTTCTTTAAATGTATTAGTTTCTTAAATCGTGTAAAAAACAAACAAAAAGTACAGTTACAAATCATTGTTACAATAATACTAGCTTCTATAATTGCCCGTGTACTTACCTTTACTGGGATCTTTATTTCTCCACATGCCTTCAAGTTACTGTCTAGTGTCCTTTTATTTCAACCTGCAGGATTTCCTTGAGTATCTCTTGTAGGGCAGATCTAGTGGTAACAAACACCCTCTGCTTTTGTTTATCAATTTGTCCCTCACTTTTGAAGAACAGTTTTGCCAATATAGGATTCTTGGTCGACAGTTTTTTTCTTTTAGTACTTTGAATATATCAGCCGCCCTCCTCTGGCCTCCAAAGTTTCTGATGAGAAATCTGCTAGTAACCTTATCGACTATCCCTTGGATATGATGATTCACTTCTCTCTTGCTGCTTTCAAGATTCTCTCTGTCTTTGACTTTTGACAGTTGGATTATAATGTGTCTCAGTGTGGGTCTCTTTGAGTTCATCTTACTTGGATTCGTTGAGCTTTTTGGATGTTTATGTTCATGTCTTTCAACAAATTTGGGAAGTTTTCAGCCAGTATTTCTTCACATATTCTCTCTGCCCCTTTATCTCTCTTTTTTCTCCTTTTGAGACTTGTATGATGCATATATTGGTCCCCTTGATGGCGTCCCACAGGTTCCACAGGCTCTGTTCAATTTTCTTCAATCTTTTTTCTTTCTATTTTCCAATAATTTCCATTGTCCTATCTTCAAGTTCACTGATATTTTCATTGAACTGATATTTTCTGCTCAAATCTGCCTTTGAATCCCTCTAGTGAATTTTTCATTTCAATTATTATACTTTTCATCTCCAGAATTCCTTTTTGGTTTCTTTTATGTTTTCTCTCTCCTTATAGATATTTTCATTTTGTTCATACATCATTCTCTTGACTTTCTCCACATCTGCCTTAGTTCTTTGAGCATCTTTAAGACAGTTGTTTTAAAGTCTTTCTCTAGTATATCTGCCATTAGGTCTTTTTCAGGGATGGTTTCTGTTTGTTTAATATTTTCCTTTGAATGGGCCACACTTTCCTGTTCCTTCGTATGCCTTATGACTTTTTGTTGAACACTGGACATTTGAATCTAATAATGTGGTAACTCTGGAAATAACATTCGCCTCTTTCCCAGGGTTTGCTGTTTTTTCTTATTGTTTTTGTTTTTTTTCTTATTGTTGTATGCTGTCTCTCAGCTGAGGATCAGCCTGACACATAAACTTAATGTCTTCTTACATCTTTCTGAGCCTTTCCTTGGGCATCTGTGGTCACTTTATAATTTTCCCCATATATATATGTATATAGTGCCTTTGAATGTCCTAGTCTTTAATGTCTGGCTCCCAAGAGGGGAATAGCAAAAAATGAAGGGATTGCTCTTTAAATCCTCTGGAAGTCACTTCAGCCAGATGGTCTTTCAACAATGGAGGAGGTGCAACAATGGCTGCCTGTCTCTTTATCTGCACCTCTGTGATCAGAAGTAGCAATCAGCAATCAGAACACAGATCCCCTATGTTTGGAGGACAGGATCGTTTTTGCCCACCCTATCTCCCACACGCTGTGTGCAAGCTGCTCCAGGAGCACAGGCACAGCTGCCTGCCACATGGCTGAGGGGTGAAAGATGGGTCACTGCTATTGTGCTAAGAGATGAAATTGACCAAATTAACCACAATTTACTGTCCAAGATTTCCCTGGAAGTTGCAAACCTTCAACAGACTCCAGAGTTCCAAAATAGTTATATCAACAATTCTGCCAGTGCAATTGTTGTCTAGGTGGGAGACAGATTCCTGGTGCTTCCTCTTCTACCATCTTCCCAGAATCCTCCCAAACAACAAAATTTTATTATATATATTGTGAACTACCGGAAGAAAAGATGGAAGTCAAAAACAATGATCACTTCATTAGTTTTATACCTGCTGTTAGAAGTACAAGATTTTTTCTTTTTTATTGGGATATACTTTATGCAGTAAAGTGTACAAATCTTAAGTGTACAGATCCATGAATTGTTACATATGTAATTGCCATCTGGATGAAGATATAGGCATTTCCAATACCCCATCAAGTCTCCCTTATGCACCATGCCCCTTGATATCTCACAAGAGATAACTACTATTCTGAATTCTATCACCACAAAGTAGTTTTGCCTATACTTTATAGAAAAACAGAAACATACAGAGTGTAATTTTTTGTACCTGGCTTCTTTTGCTCAACTGTATAACTGTGAGATTCACGCAGTAACTGTGTTATTGCATTCAGTTAATTGTTTTTCATTGCTGTTTAATATTCTGGATATGACTATGCCATAATATATTTATCCATTCTACCATTGATTAACATTTGATTTGCTTCCAATTTGGGACTATTATGAAAAATGCTGCTAAGAATATCTACATACATGTCTCTTAGTGGATATATGCATTCATTTCTCTTGGGCATATACCCACGGGCTGAGTTGCCCAGTCATGCAGCATATGTTTGGTTAGCTTTAGTATATGCTGCCAAATAGTTTTCTAAATGTTTGTACAAATTTATACTCCAATAAGCAATGTATGAGACTTCCTGTTTCTCTACATCTTCACCAACTCTTGGAGTTGTCAGTTCTTTTCATTTTAATCATTTTGAAATTGTATGAGTATGAGGTGGTATCTCACTGTAGTCTTAATTTGCCTTTACCTGAAAAATAATGACGTTGAATGCTTTACAAATGTTTATTATCCATTTGCATATCTTCTTTTGTGAAGAACCTATTCAAGACTTTTATCTTTTTAAAACTTGAGTTGTCAGTCTTTTTTTATTATTGATTTGAAGGGGTTCATTATACATTCCAGTTGTGAGGTTTTTTCCCAAAATATATATTGTAAACATTCTCTACAAGTCTATGGTTTCTCTGTACACTCTCTTAATTTTGTCATTTGTTGAAGAGAAGTTTGTAATTTTGATGAAGTCAAAATTACCAGTCTTTCTTTTATAGTTAATCTTCTTAAGTCCTGTTTAAGAAATCTTTGCCTATCTGAAGGTTATGAAGATGTGCTTCCCTGGTTTCTTCTAGAAGCTTTATCATTCTACCTTTCACACATAGGTCTATGCTCCATCTCCAACTAATTTTTAGGTATGGTGTGAGGAAGGGATCAAGGTTAATTTTTTCTATATCATTTATTTAAAAGATCTTCTTTTACCACTGAATTGCAGTAACATTTTAGTTATAAATCATAGGACTGTATATGGGTGGAGCTGTTTCTTCCCTTCTAATCTGTTCCATTGGGCTATTTGCCTATTCTTGGACGAATTACACACTATCTTAAAGAAGTATCTGTCTTGACTTCTGCTTCTGGCAATGATGGAGTAATAGTGCCCATGCTTACCCTTCCACCAAAATAACTAGGAAACATGACAAAACATATGAGACAACTGTTTTCATACATTAGACAAATAGTACAGAACTGTGAACCTGAGAAAAAGGAAGACAAGCAAAGTGAGCTCTATGAATTCCCCAGCTATCTGCCTGGAGATACATTCTGGACCGTGGTGCAGAGTAGAAGATCCCAAGCAGAGTATGGAAGTCCTGTTTAGTGGAGAAGGATAGAAATTGGCATTCATGGAGACTGAGGTACCAGCAAGCAGCAGGGCAAAATTACAAATACGAGGAACTTTGCAGAAAAAGACCTTTAGAAATCTGACTAGAGTTCCCTTGGGTTTATGCTGACATCCAAGCCCATCTACAAAAGGATGAACACCATAAGACAGGGCAAAAAACATGTAAGGAGTTGTAAGCTGGGCCGGCCCCATGGCTTAGTGGTTAAGTGCACGCGCTCCACTACTGGTGGCCCGGGTTCGGATCCCGGGCACGCACCGACGCACAGCTTCTCCAGCCATGCTGAGGCCTCATCCCACATACAGCAACTAGAAGGATGTGCAACTATGACATACAACTATCTACTGGGGCTTTGGGGGTGGGGGAAGGAGGAGGATTGGCAATAGACGTTAGCTCAGAGCCGGTCTTCCTCAGCAAAAAGAGGAGGATTAGCATGGATGTTAGCTCAGGGCTGATCTTCCTCAAAAAAAAAAAGAAAAAGGAGTTGTAAGCTGAAAAATTATCAGAGCTTACACAAGGTTGGGAGACATTCAAGCTCTGACCAGGCAAAATGGAGAGTCCTCATTGAACATCCATGGCATTTACTAAAGATCTCAGGAGGATCACGCATTAGCAGTAGGGCTAAATTATCCTTAGAGTAAAAGCTACTACAAACTAGCCCTGATAAAACTTTAAAACAAGGCTCAAGAGGATCAGTATGATCTGAATGTAACTTAGTTGCCTCACAGGACAAAGTCCAGTGCTCCTTAGAGGAAGACACCAGAACTCAATAACATAACTTGCACAATGCCCAACATCCAATGCAAAAATAACAGACATGCCAAGAAGCAGGAAATTGTGACCCATAATCAAAAGAAAAAAAATTAGTAAATAGAAACAAAGATCAGAAGTGAGAAAGATGATGGAATTAGCAAATAAAGACTTTAAATAGCTACCATATATATGTTCAATATACTCAAGAATTTGAAGAAAAACATAACAAGAAGAGAATTAGAAGCCTTAAAAATAACTAAATAGAATTTCTAGACATGAAAAACACAACATCAAAAAGTCACTGGACGGGATTACTGGCAAATTAGGCACTGGAGAAAAAAATGATCAGTGAAGTTGAAGACACACAATAAAAACTTCAAAATAAAGAACAGAGAGGGAAAAAAAGACTGGGAAAAGTACACAGACTCAATGGAACAATTTTTGTTTGTTTGTTTCATGTTGGTTTTTTTTTAATTGAGGTCATAATAACATTGCGAAATTTCAGTTATACATTATTATTTGTCAGTCACCATATATATGTGCCCCTTTACCCTTTTCACCCACCCCCCCACACCTTCTCCTCTGGCAACCACTAATCTGTTTTCATTGTCCATGCGCTCGTTTATTTCCCACATATCAGTGAAATCATACAGTGTTTGTCTTTCTCTGTCTGGCTTATTTTGCTTAAAATAATACCCTCAAGGTCCATCCATGTTGTTGCAAATGGGACAATTTTGTCTTTTTTTACAGCTGAGTAGTGTTCTATTGTATATATACACCACATCTTCTTTATCCCAGACTCAATGGAACAATTTTAAGTGGTTGAATATACCTGTAATTGGAATCCAAGAAAAATAGGAGGAGAATAACACAAAACTATTTTAGGAGACAATGATCAAAACTTGTCCAAATGTGATGCAAACTAAAAAGTCATTGATTCAAATAGCTGAAAGAACCACAAGCAGGATAAACAACAAGAAAAGCACAAAAAAGGCACATTATACTCAAATTTCTGAAAACAATAATAAAGGGAAAATATTAAAAGAAGCCAGTTCAAAATACATAATACATACAGAGAAACAAAAATAAAAACTGAAGTCAGAAACTGTGCAAGCCAAAAGACAATGTAATAACATCTTGAAAGTGCCGAAGGACAAAAAAATGTCAGGCTAGAATTCTATATGCAGAGAAAATGTTCTTCAAAAATGAAGGCAAATAGGGCCAGCCCCGGTGCCCCAGTGGTTCAGTTCACCATGCTCTGCTTCAGCGGCCCAGGTTGGGTTCCTGGGCATGAACCTACACCACTCATCTATCAGAGGCCATGCTGTGGGGGCAGCTCACATACAGAACAGAGGAAGATTGGCAACAGATGTTAGTTCAGGGTGAATCTTCCTCAGCAAAAAAAAAGAGAATGAAGGCAAATAGATGAATTTTATGATATGTAAATTATATGTCAATAAAGCTGCTTTTGAAAATAAAGAAAAACTACAGATTTTTTCAGAGCAAAAAAAGCTAAGACATTTCATAATCACCAGACTTTCATTTGAAGAGATATTAAAGAAAATTCTTAAGGTAGAAGAAAAATGATAGATGGAAACATGGATCTACACAAAGGAATAAAAAGTGCTGGAAACAGTGACTATAAAAACATTTGTTTTATTTTTAAAATGTCTTTAAAACATAATCAATGTGGGGAAGATGGGGAGTTGTTCAGTGAGTGCAGAGTTTCAGTCATGCAAGATGGAGGGTCCTGGGGATCCTTTGCACAATAATATGCATATGGTTGACAATATTGTGCTGTACACTTGGGAATTGTTGGGAGAGTGAGTTTTATGTTATGTGGCTTTTTTGTCACAATAAAAAAACATAATTGATGCAAAGCGAAAATAATAATTTGTTGTTGGGGTTTATAACTTATGTAGAAGTAAAACGCATGACAACACTAGTACAAAGGATTGGAAGGAGGACGTGGAAGTATACTGTTGTGAAGTTCTTATGTAATATGTGAAATTTGAAATGGAATAATATTATTTGAAAGTAGTCAGTGATGAGTTAAAATGTATATTGTAAATCCTATAACAATCACTAAATAAACAAAACAAAGAATATAGCTAATAAGCCAGCAGTGGTTATTAACTGAGAATTTAAGATACTCCATTAATATAAAAGAAAGCTGGAAAAGAAAATAAAAGAAACAAAGAACAGATGGGAGAGATAGAAAACAAATAGCAAGATGGTAAATTCAAAACCAATGGTGTCGATAACTACATCAATTGTAAATAGTCAAAACACTCCAATTAAGAGGCAGAGATTATCCACTTTAAAAAGTTATGCAGATGCTAAAAGTAAAAGTATGGAAAAAGATACACTATGCAAACACTAATCAAAATAAAGTGAAGTGGCTATACTAGTATCTTATAAAGCAGACTTCAGAACAAGGATTATTACCAGAGATAAAGAGCTACATTTCATAATAGTAAGGAGTCAATTAAACAAGAGGACATAACAATCCTAAATCTCCATATATCTAATAAAAGAGCTTTAAGAAGCATGGAGCAAAAACTGGAAGAAGAGAAAGAAAAAAAATAAACATATCTACAATTACAGCTAGAGATGTCAATACTCTAAGTAGTTGATAGAACAAGCAGACAAAAATTAGTAAAGATATTAGTAAAGACTTAAATGTTATCAACCAACTTGACCTAACTGATGTTTATAGACCACTCCACCAACACAGGAGAATAAGCATTCTTCTCAAGTGCACAGGGAATGTTCACCAAGACAGACCATGCACTGAGCCATAAAATAAACCTCAATAAATTCAAAAGGATTAAAATCATACAGAATATGTTATCTGATCATAATGAAATTAAATTAGAAATCAAAATTATAACTACATGTGGAGATAACACAAGTGTTTGGAATTAAAACAACCTAATTCTAAATAATCCATGGTCAAAGAAGATGTCAAAAGAAAATTAGAAAATATTTTAAACTGAATGAAAATAAAAGAATAACATATCAAAATTCATGGCAATGCAACTAAAGCAGTGCTTAGAGAGGAATGTATACCTTTAAATGCTTACATTAGGAGAGAATAAAGTTCTAAAATCGATAATCTAAGATTCCACCTTAACAAGGAAGAAAAAGAGCATATTTAACCCAAAGTACAAGTAAAGAAATAATAAAGATAAGAGCAGAAATCAAAAAGTAGAAAATAAATAATAAAAAATCGTAATGAAACATAAAGCTTCTCTTTAAAAGACCAATACAATTTATAAACCTCTAATTAAGTTAATCAAGGGAAAAATGAGAAGACACAATTTATCAATATAAAAATTGAAAGAGGATAAACCAATGTGACCTCAATAAAATTAAAAAAAAATTGAAAGAGGAAACATCATGATCCTAAAGGAATTAAAAGGAATATAAGATAATATGAGCAAATTTACTCCAATAAATTCATCAATTTTGATGAAAGTGACTACTTCCATGAAACACACAAACCATGACTGATGAAGAAATAGAAAACTTCAATAGCCCTATACTATTAAAAATAATTGAATTCTTAAGTAAAAACCTTCCTTAATTAAAAACAAAGAAAACCCAGAAGCCCAGATAGCTTCACTGTGAATTCTATCAAACGTCAAAAAATAATAATAATACTCTTGCAATGGACTGAATGTTAATGTCCCTCAAAAATTCATATGTTGAAAATCCTAACCCCCCATGTGATGGTATTAGGAGGTGGGGCCTTTGGGAGGTGATTAGGTCATGAGGATGGAGTCCTTATGAATGGCATTATAAGGTCCCTTATAAAAGGGACTCCAAAGAGCTCTCTCTCCCTCTTGCTCTTATGTGAAGACAAAAGAAATCAGCAGTCACAACCTAGAAGAAGGCTCTCACCAGAACCTGACCATGCTGGCACCCTGATCTTGGACTTCCAGCCTCCAGAACTGTGAAAAACAAATTTCTGACGTTTATGAGCAACCCAGTCTATGGTATTCTGTTATAGCAGCCTGAACTGACTAAGATAGGAATTGGTACTGAGATGTGGGGGTGCTCACCGCCGTAGCAAATATCTAAAACTGTGGAAGCAGCTTTGGAACTGGATAATGGGTAGAGGCTGGAAGAGTTTTGAGACACATGCTAGAAAAAGCCTAGATTGCCGTGAATAAACTCTTAAAGGCTATTCTGGTGAGAGCTCAGAAAGAAAAAGAAGAGATCTGTAAAGAAAGCTTCCATCTTCTTAAAAGACTACCTACATAACCATGAACAGAATGCTGATAGAAATATGAACAGTAAAGATCATTCTGAGGGACTGGCCTGGTGGCGCAGCGGTGAAGTTTGACACGCTCTGCTTCGGCAGCCCAGGATTTGCAGGTTCAGATCCTGGGTGGGAACCTACACCACACATCAAGCCATGCTGTGGTGGCGTCCCACATACAACATACAGGAATATTGACACAGATGTTAGCTCAGGGCCACTCTTGTTCACCAAAAAAAAAAAAAAGACCATTCTGATGAGGTCTCAGATGGAAATGAAGAACATGTTATCCGGCAATGGAGAAAAGGCAACCATTGTTATAAAGTGGCAAAGAATTTGGCTGAACTGTGTCTGCGTTTTGTGGAAGGAATAACTTGCAAGCAATAAAACTGGATATTTAACTGAGATTTCTAAGCAAAGTATTGAAGCAATATTGAAGTATTCAACCAACCAACAGCTTGGTTCCTCCTTACTGCTTATAGTAAAATGAGAGAAGAGAGAAATGAATTGAAGACAGAATTGTTAAGCAAAAAGAACCAGAACTTAAAGATTTGGAAAATTCTCAGCCAGTCCGTATTTTAAAAAATGAGAAAGAGTGTTTGGAAGAGAACTCTAAGGGCGTGGTGGACCAACGTGTGGGTGTGAACCACAGATTTAATCAACCTTCTTAACAAAAATAAGGAATAGAAATGGAATTATACCAGCAGAAATACTGCCAGTGGGACTAAAGGAAACAGAAAATAGGACAAATTGAAGAAGGACTATCAGACTTCTTAGACCCTATAGGAATGGACCATAGAACTACTCAGCTGCCAATACTCACTATTCTTCAAGACAAGGGAAGAAGGACTTTGAAGGTGATTCAGAGATCATCAGGGCTGCCATTCCCACCACAGGGCCAGAGCACACAGGCACAGGGTTGCCTCCACCAGGATTTCAAAGGGTGGGACAAACACCCAGCAAAGCCATGGGGGCGGGACCACTTGCGGGAGCCCTGGGGGCATGATCCCCCCCAGGCCCAACAGAGAACTCGGCATGGGTGGGGCCCAGCAGGTAGCCCCCTGACAAGCTGTGGGGGTGATGCTGCCACCCCAGTGGGTCCAGAGGGAGGGATCTCCACTGCCCTAGTGAGGCTGGAAGGCAGAGCATCAAGCCAAAGATGATTGTTCTCCAGCCTTAAAATCTCATGGAGCTTGCCTTGCTAGGTTTTGGACTTGATTGGGACCCATCACCTGTTCCTTCTTTCCTATTTCTCCCTTTTGGAATGGGAATGTTTACCCTATGCCTGTCCCACCACTATATTTTGGAAGCACACAACTTCTTTGGTTTCACAGGTTCACAGCCAGAGAGGGACTTTGCCCTGGGATGAATTATACCTTGTGTCTCACCCATATCTGATTTAGATGATATTTAGATGAGACTTTGGACTCCAGCTTTTAGAGTTGATGCTGGAATGAGTTAAGACTTTGGGGGATGTTGGAATGGGATGAATGTATTTGGTGTGTAAGAAGGATATGAATTTGGGGGTGCAGGGGTGAAATACAATGGACTGAATGTTTGTGTTCCCCCAAATTCATATATTGAAATCCTAACCCCCAATGTGATTTTATTGGGAGGTGGGGCCTTTTGAGGTAATTAGGTTATGGGGGTGGAGCCCTCATGAATGAGATTAGACAATCATCCTACACAAACCTCTTTCAGGAAATAGATGAAAACACTTCCCAATTTATTTATAAGACCAGCATTGTCGTGATGTCAAGGCCAGACAAAGACATTTCAAAAAAAAAAGAAAACTACTTATCAGTATCTCTCATAAACATAGACACGAAAAATCCTAAACAAAATATTAGCAAACTGAATCAAGCATTATATTAAAAAATAAGTCTTGCTATCAGGAAGTTTTCCAGATTAAGTTTTCCTGTCAAGACTGCCTTGGCTATTCTAACTAACTTTATATTTTTATGTAAATTTCAGAATTAGCTTGTCAACTTCCATAAAAATAACCCTGCTTGGATTGTTACTGAGAATGCACTATATCTATAGTTTGAGGAGCATTAACATCTTAGCAACATCGAGACTTTCAATCTGTGAACTTGCTATATCTCTTCATTTTTTTTTTTCTGACGAAGACCGGCTCTGAGCTAACATCTATTGCCAATCCTCCTCCTTTTTGTTTTCCCCCCAAAGCCCCAGTAGATAGTTGTATGTCATAGTTGCACATCCTTCTAGTTGCTGTATGTGGGACGCGGCCTCAGCATGGCTGGAGAAGCGGTGTGTGGGTGTGCGCCCAGGATCTGAACCCAGGCCACCAGTAGTGTAGCGTGCGCACTTAACCACTAAGCCACAGGGCCGGCCCTACTATATTTCTTCATTTACTTAGATCTTCTTTAAGAATATCTTAAGATATTTCAGTTTAGAGAGTCTTGTACATCTTTCATTGGATTTATTCATAGAATTTGCATGTGTGCCTGTGTGTGTGTGTGCATACATGCATATACTATGGTAAATGATATTATTTTGTTTTGTCTTCTAAATGTTTGCTGCTATTATATGGATATACCATTGTTTTGGCATATTGATCTCTTACTCAGTGACCTTGGTAAATTCACTTTTTAATTCTAATATTTCATCAACTTGGATTTGTACACACTCATCTACAAGTATTGATAGTTTTACTTCCTTCTTTCTAATCTTTTTAACACTTATTTCTTTTTCTTTCTTTATTGCTAGAATTATCTTATTTCTTTCTTCAGTGCCTAGAATCTCCAATAAAAAGTTGAATCACGTGGTGATGGTGAACATCATTATCTGTTTCTGACCTCAGGCATAAAGAATTCAAAATTTCATAATTAAGAATAATGTTAGCTGTAGAGCGTTGGGCAAATAGCTTTTATCAGAATAAGGAAGTCTTTCATTCCTCATTTGCTGAAGACTTTTTATCATGAATGGGTGTTGAATTTTATTAAATGCTTTTTCTGTGTCTATTAGTTTTTCTTTATTCTGCTAATGTGGTGAATTACAGTGACTCATTTTTTAACGTTAAACCACATCTTGTATTGTTGGAATAAATACTCCTTACTTGTGATGTATTATCCTTTTTCTATATCATAGAAATAAGTTTTCCAGACTCTTCCTTAGGATTTTTGCATCTGTGTTCATGAAAGATATTGGTCTGTAATTTTCCTTTCTTGTAATGCCCTTATCAAGTATCATAGCTATAGCGTCCTCATAAAATAGTTGAGAAATGTTTGCTCTTTTTCTATTCCCTGAAAGAGTTTTTGACTAACGGTATTAGTTCTTTTTTTTTTTTTTTTTTTGTGAGGAAGATCAGCCCTGAGCTAACATCCATGCTAATCCTCCTCTTTTTGCTGAGGAAGACCAGCTCTGAGCTAACATCTATTGCCAATCCTCCTCCTTTTTTTTCCCCAAAGCACCAGTAGATAGTTGTATGTCATAGTTGCACATCCTTCTAGTTGCTGAATGTGGGATGCGGCTTCAGCATGGCCGGAGAAGCAGTGCGTCGGTGCACGCCTGGGATCCGATCCCAGGCCGCCAGTAGCGGAGCTTGTGCACTTAACCACTAAGCCACGGGGCTGGCCCACGCTATTAGTTCTTCCTTAAATTTTGGAGATATTTACTAGTGAATCCATCTGGGCTTGGAATTTTCTTTGTGGGAAGGTTTTATTATGGATTCATATTATTTTATATATATAGAAATATCCTAATTTTTTATTTTTCTTCTGCTAGATTTATGTCTTTCAAAGAATTTGCCCATTTCAGGTTTATTATCTTTTTAATATTTGCTGTAATAATTTCTCCCATTGTTACTTATATTGATAATTTGATTTTTCTACCTTGTTTTTCTTTTTCAGTTATGCTAGCCATTTACCAATTTTATCAGTCTTTTCAAGGAATCAATTTCTGGCTTTGTTGATTTTATCTTTTAAATGTCTGCTTTACATTTCATTGATTTCTGCTCTTATCCTTTATTCTTTTCCTCTTCTTTCCTTAGATTTAATTTGTGCTTTTTTTTTTTTTCTTTTCTCTTTTTTTGTGAGGAAGATCAGCCCTGAGCTAACATCCATGCTAATCTTCCTCTTTTTGCTGACGAAGACCGGCTCTGAGCTAATATCTATTGTCAATCCTCCTCCTTTTTTTTTCTTCCCCAAAGCCCCAGTAGATAGTTATATGTCACAGTTGCACATCCTTCTAGTTGCTGTATGTGGGATGCGGCCTCAGCATGGCCGGAGAAGCGGTGCGTCGGTGCGCACCCGGGATCCAAACCCGGGCCACCAGCAGCAGAGTGTGCACACTTAACCTCTACGCCACAGGGCCAGCCCCATTTTGTAGCTTCTCAAGATGAAAGCTTAGATCGTTGATTTTAAACCTTTCTTCTTTTCTAATATACTTATTTAAAGTTACAATTTTCTCTCTAAGCATTGCTTTAGCTGATTCTCACAAGTATAATAAAATATTTGGAGCTGAATAATGAAAATGCAATATCATTCTGCTCAAATATTTTATAATTTACATTGTGATTTCTTTTTTGACTCTTAAGTTATTTAAGTGAATTGCTTAAAATCCAAATATTTGGAGGATTTTCCATTCATCTATTGTTGATTTCCAGTATAATTTCACTGTGGTCAGAGAATCAGGTCAGGCCAACTTCTGAAAGTTGCTGAGACTTGTTAAATGGCATATCATATGTTGAATGGTCCATGTGCACCTGAAAATAATGTTGTTGACTATCCTATTTTATAAATCTCAACTAGGTACAGTTGATTAATTGTGTTGTCAAACATTTTCTATTCTGCTGAATTTTTCTCTGTATGTTATATCAGTTTCCGAGAGAAATACACTAAATTTCCAATCTCATTGTGGATTTGCCTATTCTCCCTTTTAGTCTTGTCAGCTCTTTCTTTACATATTTTTGAAGATGTAGTAGTAGGTGCATATAAATTTAGATTTGCTATGTAGTTTTTTGAATTGACTCGTTTATCACAGAAATGTCCATTTTTTCTCTATTAATACTTCTTGACTCAAAGTCTACTTTGTCTGATATTAATATAGCTGCATCACCTTTTTAAATTAGCATTTATATAGTATACCTTTTCTATGTTTTCACTTTCAACCCTTCTGCATCCTTTTATGTAAAGTGTACCTCATAAAAAGCAAATCGTTGGTTTTTGTTTCTTATCTGATCAGAACAAAGTTGTCTGTTAATTTGATTGTTTGATCCATTTACACTTAATGTAATACTGATATAGTTTGGTTTAAATCTACCATCTCGATATTTGTTTTCTCTCTGTCCCATTACTTCTTTGTTGTTTTGTGTTGCTTTCTTTTGACTTAATCAGGTATTTTAATTTTTTTTCACCTCTATTACCTTTTTTGTTATTCATTCTTTTATAATTCTTACAGTGTTTACCCTAGAGATTACAATATGCATTCTTGACTCATTATGGTCTACCTTAAATTAGTTTTTCTTGTATTGTCGATATACTAGTGATGACGGTCCTCAGCTTTTTTTGTCTGAAAATTTCTTTATTTCACCTTTGTTTTTGAAGGATTTTTTTCTAAGTTGCCATTTTTTCCCCCAACACTTTGAAGATGTCATTCCATTGTCTTATAGCTTTCGTATTTCCTTTGAAAGAGTACACATTAATCTTATTGCTCCTTTGACTGTAATGTGTCTTTTCTTCTGTATGATTTTAAGATTTTCTACTATCTTTGGATTTCAGCTCTTTGACTATGATATGCCTATGAGGTTTTTGTTTGGATAATTGGTTTGGTTTGGTTGTTTGTTTGTTTTACTTATCCTGCTTGGGGTTCACTGAAGTTCTTGAATCTGAGTCAATATCTTTCATCAATTTTGAAAAATTCTTAGCTCTAACTTCTTCAAAGATGCCTTCTACCCCCATCTTCTTTCTCTTCTCCTCTGGTTCTCCATTACGAGCATATTGGAGTTTTGATTGACCTCACATCTTTTATGCTCTGTTCTTTTTAAAAATTTTTATTCTTTATTCTCTTCATACTTCTATTTGGATATTTTATATTGACATTTCTTTTTTCTCTTCTTCTTCTTCTTCCCCCCCCACCGAGGAATATTAGCCCTGAGCTAACATCTGTGCCAATCTTCCTCTACTTTATATGTGGGTTGCCGCCACAGCATGGCTGATGAGTGGCATAGGTCTGCACTTGGGATCCAAACCCGTGAATTTAGGCCACCAAAGTGGAGCATGCCAAACCTTTAACCACTATGCCACAGGGCTGGCCCCTCTACTGGCTTTTCTTGAAGTTCGCTAATTTCATAGTCTATGTCCAATCTGCTGTTAAACCTGTCCAACAAGTTCCTAATTTCAGGTATTGTATTTTTCAGTCCTAGAATGTTCATTTGATTCCTTTTTTTGGAAAAGGAAAGAAAAGAAGTAAGTTTATTTTTTGTTTTCTTGGCAAATGGTGATGCCCATGGGTTTTAGACAAAGATGAGCTATAGGCTCAACTTGAAATCCCCAGCTCTGACCAGTCATTGACAGTCACAGTCATTGCTGGGAGGTAGTGTTAGAAGGGACTCTCCCTTCAAACAACATTCTCTGTTCCATTTGCAATGGAAATCTGTGAGCACTTCTTTTAGCAGGGGATATAAGCTGCTTTCCCTATTTGCTTAAACCTGTCCCATCTTGTAATAACAGCAGACTTTTCAGAATGGCCACTCCCCTGAATCAGCCAGAGGAACCTGTTTTTTCAGTGCATCCTCTTGTTTTAGTCAACATTCATAATGCAGAAGATAAATTATAGCACAAATCTCACACATCTCCACTTCTTACATTTGTGCTGCTAGTTTCTTCTCATTGTTATATCCCACCTTCTCTGTTTTAACAAAAAAAAAACAAATGTAAATTCATTTTTACATATCCAGATTTTCTTCAATATTCAGAAGTAGATGTATAGTTTCAGTGTCTGTCCTGAGTGTGTGACCAGTGCTTAGCTGCCACATTTTATACCTCATTATATTGTATTTTATTCCTACAGCTCTGTAGAAGCAAATCTATTCAAAGAAGTCTAAATTAAAAAGGAAAATCTTCAAAAGAATGAGGCTTTTATCTTCAAATATCAATTCCATCACAGTTGTAAGAATTATCATCGCCACCCATTGGCCCCCTTATATATCCAAGTATTGTATGAGACACCTTATGGTGTTACATCCTTTACTGTTGGGTAAAACTGGGCATGTGCAAGGACAGTACTTTGCCACGGTCCTATATCTGGAACATGGTGGAGCTGGGATTTCATCCTAGGTCTCTATAACTCCAGGACCCATGCCGTTTCCCCTCTGTATCCCAAGCTTCTCTCATGCCTTAATTCCCAAGCAGAATTTAATAATCCAAGCAAAATAATTTGGACTAATTGGAATATTAGACTTTGCATTCCTTTCAAATCATACTGATATATAATTTTTCTCAGCTAACATTTTTACAAAGACAGCTTGCTCCTGTGACTTCCCCTTTCCCTATGAAAACTGCTGCTGTTCTTTGAATTTTCAAGGGTTACCTACCCCACCTCTGATTACCTCTAATGCCCCAGGACAGAATCCCCGGCAGGCTGCATCTGAGGAAGTTATTTGACTACTTGTCCTCCTAAGTGCCTGAGGCCAATAAAGTATTTGATAACAGACTTTTCTTATTTTGTTTCCAGCAGCATTATTGAAATGCTAATGATTCTTTCTTCCTAGAAAAATTACCATGGTAAAAATTTACCATGTAGCATTTATTACTCATGTTTATTGATAGATTTGCTTCCAGCCAGGTCAATTAATATCTTTTACTTTTACATATAGATTTTTGACTGGGTAAAATTATATAAAAGTGTGAATTCTGCTTATTAACTGTTATTCTATTATAAAAGAATCCCAAATCCTACCAATGTTACCTTCGCTATAGTTCTCAAATCAATCATTTGATTTCTTTTTGTGAATTCTAAGTCTCTGTTGAAAAAATCTATTTTTTTCATTCATTTTGCCCATATTTTCCTCTATTTTCTTTAATCATTTTAATTAATTATAATTTTTTAAAGTCCTTGTCTTATTACTCCAACATCTAGATCATTTATGGGTCTAGTTCTATTGTCCATTTATTCTCTTGATGATCGGTCACATTTTCCTGCCTCTTTGCATGTCTAGTGACTTTTTATTGTATGCCAGCCATTGTGTAGAAAAGACATGCAGAGGTTCTGTATGATATCTCCCACCAGAGAAAGTTCCACCTTTCCTCTATTAGGCAAATAGGACAAGGGACTGGTCACTTCAACCCAATCAGGAGTTAACTAAGACAGAGCTGGGTGGCAGTTTTAGCATGATTCAGTCACCTCCTGCTTCATTCCTGTTTTCAGGCTGGGCCTTCCTGGGTTTTTTACTGAGAGTCTAGTGGCTCTCTGTCTCCCCAACCCTGAAAGACCTGCAGGAGATTCAGTTCTGCCCTTTGGAGGTTCTGCACTTGGCACTTTAGCCTTTTCTCCTACCTCCTCTTTACCCCCACAGCTTCAAAATCTGGACAATTTGTTGAGGGGGATACCAGCTATGTTTTTGCATCAGGCCTCATTCCTCTAGTTGGACTTAGTGTCCTCAGCATCTCAAGAGTATGAGAGATTTCACTTGGCCTTTTAGAAGCCCTCAGCCTAGTTTCCCAGATTTTCACAGTCTCAGAACTTGGAAAATGTCCTAAGGTTACAACCAGCTATGCTTTGAGACACCTCAATTTTTCACAACAACCCCATTTAACTGCCTAAAGATTTGCTGGTTCCTTTTTCTACCAGAAGAGGCTCTCTGCATGGGTCAAGCTCAATACTCAGTTCTTGCACAGAACGAGCAAAGGTTCCCAGGGAAGAAAACATCCAGTGACAATCAACTCAACTCAGAAGGCATACTCCCCATCTGAATTCCAATTCTTCTAGTCATTGTTGCTTCTACAGCTCTCTAGTATCTTTTTTTTTTTTTTTTTTGGCTGAGGAAGAATCACCCTGCGCTAACATCTGTGCCAATCTTCCTCTATTTTTTTGTACCTGGGTCTCCGCCACAGCCTGGCTGACAAGTGGTGTAGGTCCACGCCCAGGATCTGAACCCACGAACCCAGGCCGCCAGAGCAGAGCATGCCGAACTTAACCACTACGCCATGGGGCAGGCGCCCTCCAGTATCTTTAAAATACGACTTTTGTAATTTATTTGGCTTTTTCTAGTTATTCCAACCAGAGTGCAGTGTTAGGTTACTACATCCTACACAAATCAGAGTCCCAAAATACGAGTTTGACTTGAATGAGGCACTAAAAAAACAGCTTTCAATTTTCAGCATTGATTTAAAAGATTGCCAAGGATAAGTCTATGGTCATGGTGCTAATATGATTAACAAAGAAAGGTATACAAGGCAAAAGTGTGGCCAAAAATCCAGAAATATTCTTTGGCCATGTATTATACACAGTTTGGATTTACTGAAAGACATGGCTTCATCTGTGCTGATGGCAATGACATTTTTTGGAGTAATTCAAAGATTATACACAATATTTTCTGGCTATGCCCAACGATGGGATATATTGATGAAACACATCAAATCTGACCTCAGAACCACTCTCAGGCACATGGTGGGAATCTCAACTAAATGCCATTAAATCAATTACATTTAATTTATTTAAGATATGATACATACTAGAAATTTAAACAAAACAACTACAATTCTCAAATAAAGAACAAAATAGGGTCATTGGTGAAAAAATATACTAATTTTGAATATATATTATTAACAGTTACTTGATTGGCACTGTTGCTTGCTATTAAAAATGTTAGGAAAAGCTCATAGAAACAGTTGACTAAGTTTAACTCTTTCACTTTTTAAACTAAAAAGAAATTTCTATACATATTAGAAAATGATTTTTCAAGATTGAAAAACACGGCATGTGAAATATACAACCGAAATGAAATTTCAATAAAATATGACAATTAAAACAACGAGAGAAAAATGTTTGCATGACAATGAATAAGATTCACAGACAAATAATCTCAAAACTAAATTCTATAGAGACTACTTGTTGGCCATTATAGATTGAGGTATAATCTTGATTGAAGACAGATTTGAACAAATTTAGCAACAAGTTGTCATTTTCTATTTTTTTAAATAATTGTCCATCCTTGAAAAATTTGAAAAAAGAACTGAAGAATTTCTGTGTGAATATAGAAATGGCTTGAAGAAATGGTAAAAAAAAAAAAATCATATTATGAATGATAGTGATTTATCTGATGAAATTAAAATATTTTGTATTTTCTGTGACAATAATTTATCACACAGGACCCAAATACAATGTTTTAACATAACATGTAAGATTGAATTCAGTCATCATTTTTTGTGTGTGTGTGAGCAAGATCGGCCCTGAGCTAACGTCTGATGCCAATCCTCCTCTTTCAGCTGAGGAAGATTGGCCTAGGATAACATCCGTGCCCATCTTCCTCTACTTTATATGGAACGCCGCCACAGCATGGCTTGACAATCGGTGCATTGGTGCATACCTGGGGTCCGAACCTGCAAACCCCAGGCTGCCAAAGCAGAGCGCGTGCACTTAACCACCACACCACTGGGCCGACCCCAGCGTTCAGTCATCTTTGATAATTTGCTTTCAGTCCTGAAAACCACAGCTTTACACATATTTTTCTATTCTGTCATTACAAGGTAGGTGGATGGAACACATTTTATTTAACAATGTGTTTAGTTAATTTATAACTTTTAAATATTTAGTATGTGGGCCTCCATTTATACTCTTGCCCAGGACCCCACGAACGCTGGGGGCCAGTGTGATCCCAGCACCCCAACCACATTACGTTTCAGAACTAGACTGGTGCTTACTGTGAATTAGGGTGAGGAAGCATGATTTAATGACCATTAAATTGTCATTAACTATAATATAATGTCACAATATAAATTCAGCTGGCTCTCTCTATCAGAACGAGGTGGTGGGCATGTGCCACACCAGAAGCAGGAAAGGGCAGGCCTGGGAGAGCCCTGGAAGTGACGGTTCTGGGAAGGAGGTTGTAGTCCCTGAAGCCAGAGTGTAGTCCAAGGAGGTGGTTTCAGGGTCAGTGAAGGATAGCTGCAGCCACAGGGGGATGTGCAGGACCCAGAGGGGAAAACACTATCCTCCTTCTAGGGCTAGAGGAGAAGGAAATAGATGTCAAGTCCAAGAATCAGCTGCAGAGAGAGCACCTCAAGGCCTGCAGATAGAGAAATCAAGATGAAGTCTGACAGGCTTCCCTACAAGGAGCAGGAGGGGCCTGGGCTAGAGGTGAGGACTCAGGCAGGAGCTGGGTGGGGGGGCAGGTAGAGGTTGCAGGGCTGGCCAAGGGGCCCAGGCAGGTGTGTGCAGAGCCAAAGACCTGGACCAGCCCTGGCCAAGGGCAGAACGAGGTTGAGCTGGGTTCAGAGACCTGGACCGCGATTGAGCTGAGGGAGAGAGTGGGGTCCAGTAGAGAAGAGGAGCTTTCTTTTTCTGAGACAGAAGCAGCTTCCCTGCACCACGTTTGGACCCCACAGCCACAGGGTGTGGCCTGGGTGGGTAGGGCCAGGGATTGGGCATTCCTGGCCCTGCAAGTGCAAGGGGGAGTCTAGGGCATACTAAGTGATAGCTGCTGAAAACGTTGGCAAATTAGTTTTCCCTGGATCCTGGAGAAAGGGGGTGTCGAGTATCTTATCTCCATCCTGGATTTAGGGTGAGTCTTGGGTCAAATTCTTGAAGATTTGGAATAAGTAAGGGGACCAAGAATCCAAAAAGATTGACAGTACAAGGCAGTCTACTCTCTCTCATCCCTCAGGCTCTTTGCCTCTGGGTCTTCACCCCAGGTTCTAGCTCTCCTGAGTCAACGGGGAGGGAGGAGGGTGATTCCCACACACTGTAACTCTAGACAGAGGCAATTGACTCTTAAATTCTTTTTCCCCAGGTCAGACACAAAAGACTAAGTTTGGACATTCCCTGAAGGAAACTGACTACTTTACTAAGGGAAAAGTCACATCAAAAGCAAGATAGTACAAGACCGCAGGGATGGACAAGGCCACGAGGACTCATTTTTTATTTAGACAGAAGCAAATTCAGCCTCAGGAGATTCAGCTGGCTCTAGTGTGGACATGAGATCATTCCTTAGAGATCCAGCCTTGCATGGCCTCTGGGGCTGAACACTTCATTCCACCATAACAAGTGAATTCATGATGTGGGAATGTGAGGACGTGCTGCCTTCTGGCCTTGGCCTGAGATGCTGGTCAGCGTTGCAGGGAATGAGCCAGCCTAATTCCCGAGGAAGAGCAGAGAACTAACAATTACTGGGGACCTACCCGTGTGTATTTGGGCTTTGTTTAATCCCTCCAAAAAGCAAGATAGGCTAAGATGTGGCTGCTGTGAGGTCTTAGGTGACACCTTTTCTCTTCCCACTCCTGCCCTCACCAGGTTTCAAATAGATATGGAGGAGACTGAGAAGCCTTCTAGGAAAAAGAAACAAATTTACTATGCTCACAGTTGAAATGCAGACAGGAGTTCAGATTCAAGAAGGAGGCAGGTGATAATACCCAGTCCTGGTGAGGGTGTGATAAAACAAGGACCGTTACATGCTGTTGATGGGTGTGTAATTGGTGCAGCATTTTTGGAGGCAATTTACTGATGTTATTAAACAATTTTAGTGCAACACATACTCCTTGACACAGCAATTTCATTGCCAGGCATTTATTCTACAGATTTACAAGTATGCAAATATTTTTGGACAAGTACATCCATTGCATCATTGTTTATCACAGTAAAACAATGGAAACAAATATCCACTAATAGGGGAACAATTGAGTAAAATAAATATAGCATACTCACTTAAAAAGAATGAGGTAGATCTATATCTGCTGTATAAAAAGATGTACAAGATATGTTAAACGAGAAAAGTGCAGAAGAGCCTTGTAATATTATCCCATTTGGGGATTTTTGAAGAAAATTAACTATACATATATTTGTACTGAAATAAAAAACATCTGGAAAGATACACACAAGAAACTATGAACAGGGGCGGGCCCCGTGGCTTAGTGGTTAAGTGTGCGCTCCGCTACTGGCGGCCCAGGTTCGGATCCAGGGCGCACACAGACGCACTGCTTGTCTGGCCATGCTGAGGCCGCGTCCCACATACAGCAACTAGAAGGATGTGCAACTATGACATACAACTATCTGCTGGGGCTTTGGGGGAAAAAAGGGAAAAAAAAAGGAGGAGGATTGGCAATAGATGTTATCTCAGGGCCAGTCTTCCTCAGCAAAAAGAGGAGGATTGGCATGGATGTTAGCTCAGGGCTGATCTTCCCCACACACAAAAAAAAAAATTAAAAAAAAAAAAAAGAATCTCTTAAAAAAAAAAAAGAAACTATGAACAGTTGTTACCACTGGGGGACCTTTACTTTCTATTTTACATTTTTCTCTACTGCTTTGAATTTATTTTTGTGAAGATGTATTACTTTTAAAATGTAAAAGAAAAAATTTAAAGAAGGAATAAGGGACCAATGAAAGGTAATTTATCAAAAATAAAAGAAGGAATTTATCAAACTTACTATTAGAAGGCAAATTCCACAACAGGACCTGAAGGGCAGTAAAACATGGTGGCTGATTGGTGGACCCTTCCTGACCCAGCTGACTCGGCAACGTGAACCTGCTGCTGTCACTCATAAGCTCTAACTCCTTGAGACCCAAGCAGTCTTGCTGTGGGGCCCCCAATCACACTGCTGAGGAGAGGGAGTGGTTCCCTTCCCCACTTAAAGCCAACTGCTGAGAAGTCAAGGCACAAGGAATGAAAGCACTGGTGGCCAGAGCCATTGGCAGGGATTTGCACCCAGTGACAGAGTTTCAGCTAAGCTGAAGTGGAGGGCAGCAAGTCGGGCCCATCTCTGTCCCCGCTAATAACAGGATGGATCTACAACTAAGTCCTGGCACAGTGGACGTGAAGGCAGAGTTGCAGGTATCCAGTAACAGCAGAGGGAAGCAATCATCAGGAATGGGTCAGAAATGCATCCGGGTAACACAAGCTTGGAGAATTCCAGAAACATTTGAGGAAAATCTACCAGAGTGAGTGTCTGAGTGAGTCCTTGAGCATTTTAAGCTAATGATACTCAGGTTTCATTCATTCAACTGATATACCCAGGTCTTACTAGGTGCAAGGCACTGTCGTAAGCACAGGGGATACAGCCGTGAATAAGGTAAACACGGAATTTATTAAGTTGAATTGGATGAAAATAAAATTGCCAATATTCAATCTTTTTGGATCTACAAAAATAGCACTTTCTTATGGATCAACATAAATACATTCTGGCAAGAGAGAAAGAATAAAACCAATGGATCACCCAATTAATTGCTTGATTATAATTGTGAAAAGAGCTATGAAGGAGCAATCAGACCTAACCCAGTAGTGTGTGTGTGTGTGTTGCTCATCAAGAAAGGCTTTCCTATAAAGAGCTACTTTTGAGGAAGTGAGGATGGAGAGGAATTAACTTAGTAAAGGAGAGAGAGGGACATCATTCCTGGCAAAGTCAGGTGCACCAGCCTTGAAGGGTAGGAAAGCGGTCTGTTCCAGGAACTCAGGTGAGTGAATCGCGGAGAGGGGCAGAGATGGTAGAGGCCGGGAGCGAAGCAGGAGCCAGATCAGGCAGGACGTTGTAGGCCATTTTAAGGACTTTGGTTTTTATCCCAAGAGATTTAAAAAAACAATGGCATATTATTTGTATCCAAAAGCCGGCAAAGTCTAGGGAACATTCGGGTTACAAAGAATGTTCTATTCCGTTTTTACAGACGAGCCCGGCGGTCTACAGCTACTCGGCTAGCATGGTTGCGTCAGGATTGGAATCTAGGTCTTTCCAAAGGGCTTTCTCACCGAGGATGCCACTGGGAGGCTGGCAGGGGTGAAGCCGGCGGGGAGGCCAGGGCTTCTCTAGGAGGAGGCCAAGGAGGCCGCGTGCCCCCCGCGCCCCGGGCGGCAGCTCAGCGCCCAGCAGTCCCGGCGGAAGCGGCGCACGGAGAAGCAGTAGATGAGCGGGTCCAGGCAGCTGTTGAGGCTCAGCAGCGCCAGGCTGAGGGTGTGCAGGACGTCGAGCGTGGAGGCGGCCCGGCACCCGCCGCCGTCGCCGCCCGCGGCGCCCTCCCGCCCGGCCACCCAGGGCGCCAGCAGCAGGTGGTAGGGCGCCAGGCAGAGGGCGAAGACGAGCAGGAGGCCCAGCACCATGGTCCTGGCGGCGCGCCGGTGCGGGCCGGCCGGGGCCGGGCCGGGGCCCGAGGGCGCCGCGAGCGCCCGCGCCAGGCTCACGTAGGCCGCGAGCACCAGCAGGAAGGCGGCGGCGAAGAAGGCCACGGTGGCGTAGGCCAGGCCGGCGCGCGCCCAGCCGTGCTCCAGGCAGCGGGCGGCGCCGCCCGGCCCGGGGCGCAGCGCGTGCGGCGCGGCCAGCGAGGGCGCGGCGCAGGCCAGGCCGGCCAGCCAGGCGGCGGCGCAGGCGGCGCGGGCGGGGCCCCGGCGGCGCGGCGCGAGGCGGGCGGCCGCCCCGGGCCGGGGCCCGCGCACCGAGCCGCAGCGGCACAGGCTGATGAGCGCCGCGAAGGCCACGGCCGCGTAGGTGGACACGTAGTAGGCAGCCCCCGCCGCGCGGCAGACGGCCTCCGGGAAGGGCCAGTGGGCCGGGCCCAGGTAGTAGGTGAGCCACAGCGGCAGCGTGAGCGTGAAGAGCACGTCGGCCAGGGCCAGGTTGAGCAGGTAGAGCCGCAGGGCCCGGCCCAGGCGCCTGCCGCTGCTGACGAACACCGCCAGGGCCGCCACGTTGGCGGGCAGCCCCAGGCCCAGCGCCAGGGCATAGGCCGTGGGCACCACGATGAAGCGAGCAGGGTCATCCCAGGGGCTGCAGCCGCCAACACCCGGGGCCGCAACACTGCCGTTCATCGCGGACCTTGGTCTAGGGAGAGGAAGAGAGGTCGCTGTGGAGGCTAGCCACAGAAGAAGCCCCGCACACCACTTTCCCCGAATCCCAGGCCCTTCTTCCTCAGTCGTTGCTGAGAGGCGACACTAGAAACAAGGAAGTCCATGTGAGAGGGGAGGAGGACCGAGCTCGGCCCGCACCAGCTGGGGATGGAGAGGAGGGGATGGACTCTAGCGTTACTTGAAGTAGAATGGGCTTGGTGACAAGCTGTGGGAAATGAGGAAGGGGCAGGAGTGCCAGCTAGCTTGGAAATTTCCCTCCTTGGTGACTGGGAGGGTGGAGGTGCCCCTCACAGGTGGAGTAGGGTTCAGCCATGTGGGGGGATGGGCATGTGCAGGAGGCCAAGCAAGGCTGAGCCAACAGGGAGTTCTGGAGAAACCAGGCTGGAATAGAGTTCTTCCCAGAAAAAGCCCAATCCTCCCTCCTCCAAGTGCCATCCAGACCAGTGGGGTAGGGAGCCAGGCATGGATGGAGGAACAGTCTTATGATGCAGTGACCTGGAGGACAGGCCCATGCATAGTGACCTTGGACTTGCCTGGTGACGGTCTTCTGGGGCTTGCCTGGAGCACCTTGGGCAGGGCTGAAAAGGTTTCACAACTCTCAGGCCTTCCACCTGTTTCCTCCCCCCTTGCCTTTGGACCACCAAGAAGTCCTGGGTCTGATTCAAAGCTTTGGACAGCAAAGCAAAAAGAGCACAGGCCCAGGAATCAGGCAGATTCTGGATACACACATTTATTTGCCATGTGACACTGGGCAAATTACTCAGCTTCACTGAGCCTGTCTTCTCTGCTGTAAAATGGAGATTAAAATGCCTACCTCACAGGGTTGTTGGGAAGATTATGAGAAAACATAAGTAAAACTCTGAGCACTGTGGCTGACCCTGGGGAGATACTTCATAACCATTCGCTTCCTTCCCCTCCAGCAGCACACAGATAAATGTGTACACCCACACAGGCACCCCAAGCAAACAACACAACACAGTGACATCCGGGTGTAGTCCTCTTCTCTGCCCAGGGGGCCTAAGTGCACAAGCCAATGTCCTATTTTTGGCACACAGTCACACTCCATGGTGTCCCAAAACTCGGTCCTCCGATACCATAATTTGTACTTCTGCCTTTGACTCTCAGGCTCCAGTCCTTTCTGGGACCCTGAGTGAGTGTATTCCCTTTTCCTCCTCCCTCTCAGCTCTGTCCAGCATGGCTCTAACCCCCAGCTGCCACACCCTGAACATCTCCCAGCCATCCCACCAGATCATTCCTCTCTTACCTCTCCAGGTCCTGGCTGCTGCAGCTCTCTCTGGGGCCCTGGGGGCCTGGCTTTAAGGAGCTGAGACAGAGCAGAATCCACTCCCACCCACACATCCCAGACCCTCCCATCAACCAACTAATCCCAGGGACACGACATGAAGAATGGGCCCAACAGCTGGAGCTAGGGCCCACCTGTGACAGCTGTGAGCTGAGTTTGTGGGGTGCGGCCAGGGCCCCAAGGGAAGGGAGTGTCATTGCAGGGCAAGGGGGCACAGGGAGGGCGATAGAAAGGTGTAAGGAAGGCCTCGCAGCTGACTGTCATTGTGCTGCCCTGACCAAGGTTCAGGCTATGGTTTGGAGGGTGCATTTCTGGAGGCCTGGCTTCCCCCTGGGCTGAGGAGGCATTGCTGGAGCTCCTGCTGCTGTCAATCCCAACTGCTCCTCCACACCAGCTGGCCAGCCCATTCCTCCAGCACCCTGCCTTTCCTGCAGCTGCTGGGTGGGCCCTACAGCCAAACACAGGGGCCCCATAGCTGCTAATCAGCTTACAGGCCAAGCCTTGGTAAACAGGAGCCCTCGAGCTAATGCCAGCTGTGAGAGGTTTTACTCAAAGTCCAGGCTGGCTATGGCAGGGGGTAGAGATGCTAAGAGGCCAGGATCCTAGGGCCTCCAGGCTCTACTTCCCTGGGCTTCAAATTTTTCATGGAGAGGGGCAATTGTGGAAAGCAGCGCAGATTTAATCACATCAGACAGATCATCCCATCTACCCTCAAGTTGAAGAGAGCAGGGGTGCCATGCCTGCCCACTTCCGACTTTGGCAGCTGGTACAGTGGAAAGCGTGGGTTCTGGAGTCAATCAGGCCTTAATTCTAGTCTCAGGTCTGACACGTAGGCACTTAAGCTTTCTGAATCCTTTTTCTCATCTGTAGAACACACCGCTATTTAATAACAAATGCTCTTTAATAACAGCATTTACTGAGCACATATTAGGTGCCAGGCACTACTGGAAACACCAACTCCCTAAATCCTCACAGCAACTCTATGAAGTATTTACCATTATTATCCATATTTTGCAAATAAGCTAGTAAGTGGCAGAAACCATCATGTACCCCCTCCCTTCGTCTTTGCTGACCAGTGTGGGTAAATCTTAACTAGTCTAAGTCCATCATGGGAATTCCATTCTCCTTGCCAGTGATTGGTCTAGGAATGGAAATGTCACATAATTCTGGCCAGTGGGATGTGAGCAGAAATCTAGGGGTCTTCTAGGAGAGCTTTCCTCTCTCTTTTCACCTTGGGATGTTATGTGCAAATGTGCTCTCTAGAGCTGCTCCAACTATTTTGCAACGCTGAGGGCCAATCAATTGAAAGCAGCAGAGGAGAAAGGTGAAAGAACATTAGTCGTTGGTATCATCATAAAGCAGCCAAATTACCCAACATTGAAACCGAAGCTATGTTATCTCTGGACCTCTTATGTGAGAAAAGAAGTTTCCTAATTGCTTTGACACTCTGTATACATAGCATATGTATACCACTACATACATATGTACTAATATACAGGTACTAATATATGTGATAGATCCATAGATGGATTGCATCACTGTGCTTTCGGACACAAGAAGAAAAGACCTACCTAAGAGTGCCAACTTGCCTGAGGTTCCCAGCTAGCCAGTCAGAGCAGAAAGTACCATTCATAGTGAAGATGAAATGGAGTAATATACAGAGAACTCTTTTACCCCTGTAGGCTCTCAAAAGCCATTGTCCCTGCCCCCAAAGCAACTTGTAGGCTAGTGGCTAGAGTATGTGCACAAATAAATGAACTCTTTTTCCTATTTTCCCTTATGGGAGGGACACCACTTCCCAAAAGGCCCCCACTGAGATGAAGATGGTTGGTGGTCCTAACATGGTCACTTGCCCTGGAGAACTGTCACACAGACACCCTTCTGACTCCCTTGGACCTCTGGGATTCATCCCAGGCTTCTGGCACTGCTTTAACATGCAGCATCCCTTGGAGATGGCTGTCCCTGCCTCTGTGTAAGTGTCCAGGAAGCAATGCACTGAGTGCCCCACCTCACCACCAGAGGCTGGCAGTTTCCAGTCCTGTAAAATGATATTCAATGCCCATCTTTGTTAGCTCTGCCAATCTAAAGTGCACAATGAGATAAAAAAGAATGGGGGAGAATACCTTGTGTGGCTCAGAAGGGCAGAGGCAGAGGCAGGTACTTATACTCTGCCATATTCAATGTGTAAATTTTAAGTATGTAATAAAAACCTTAAAAACGTGCATGCCTTTTGAACCAGCACCCTCACTTCTGGGGAAAGAAAATAAGTATGCGAAGGTGATTTGCTGTGAGGTTTACAATAGCCAAAAATTGAGAATAATCCAAATGTTCCTCAGTGGGGGCCTGAATAAATACATTACGGTACATCTTTACAATGGAATACTACACAGCCATTAACATCAATGAGGTAAAACAGACATGGAATGGTGTTACTGTATATTAGGTTTAAAAAGCAGGTAATAAAGTAGTATATATGGTCTCATTTTCATTAAAAAAAATATCTGTATAAAGGCATAGAAAAAACTTGAGAGGTACAGTTATATAAAGGAACTGAAAGCAGTTACTTGAGGGCATTAAAATTTTGGGTGATTTAAATTTTTCTGCTGATTTTCTATTTTCACATGACACGAGGAATGCTAGTATGTGTAACACGTACCCTCAAAAAAGAGCAGTAAATGTCCGAGACAGAAAGCAGGGCCAGGCAGACAAGACGTCTATTTCAACACTGGCCGACCCTGGACATATTGGTAATAAGGTGGTAGACTGTGTGTATTCCACCATGTTCCTGCTGTGACCGTGACATGGCATGAAGAGGCGAGAGACACTCTACTCCCAGGATTCCTTGAATGCACCTGGAGTCTTCTTCCTAGTGGGTCTGACCAGCTGCTTAGTTTGGACCAAGACCTGGCAGATATCCAGCAGCAGCAGGAGCCCCAGGCACACGATGGCTGGAATGCAAGTGTTCAGTGACTCTTTCAGAGACGCCAAAGTGAAGAGAGCCCCTGGAATGGAAAGTGAGGTCCTCAGGCTCCCTGGGGGCACCCAGGAGATCCAGTAACTCAGGGCTCTCCAGGCTAGGCTGACCCCCTCCAGCGCAAGCCCTCCCATAACACCCCCCAACACACACACCCTAAACTAGCTGCACTCATCTCTCTGGCATCCCAGAGAGAACAGAACCGGGAATCAGAAGCTTCTTGAACTGATGTAGCCCCTTCTCAGAGGGCAAGAAAGAAACAGGAATCATCAAGCCAAACAGGGCAGGCAGGTGCGTAGATGGGCATTTTGGAACAAATTCTCACTGATGCTTCTCCTTTCTTAATCCTACTGGAGGGAAGGAGGCCCACGGGTTGGTGGTGGAGGTGTGGGAAAGATGTGAAAATGAGGGAAGCTCCAGAGACGGAAAGAAAGCCTGGGGGAGGGGTGGTAGTGGTGGCAGCAGTGGTGAGACAAGGCCAGGGGATACAGAAGAGCCTGAAGACGGCTGGCCTTGGAAGCAGCAGCTGTCTTTGTACATCAGCAGTTCCTGTGAGCAGAGCTGCTATGAGGGGGCCTTCTAGGACTGCCTGCCACAGGAAACTCTCTGCCTTTCCGTTCAGGGGGCCCAGCTTCCCTGCTCTCTGTCCCCACCTGCCAGACACATAAGTCCAGTGGCAGCTGCTACTCCATCCTCTCATCTCAGGGGTAGGGGTGGGGAGAGAGGGTTAGGGTCTTTTAGGTTACAATACATCCTTATAATGGAATACCATGCAGTCAACTGAATTGATGAAGTAGAATGTATACTTGACATAGAAGCATGTTATGGTATACTAAGTTTAAAAAGAACATGTCCTAGTCTGAAGACCATGGAAACTGCAGTACAGCAGGGAGTGCTCCTGGTTCCAGAGAAACAGAAAAGGAAACAGCCAGATGTTTCTATCACACACACACACACCCCACCGAAGTCCCCACTTCCCCAGCCCCGTTGCACCTCCCTTACCCATCATGAGCAGGGTCAAAAGCAAGTTACTGATCTCTTGCAGCATCGGTGGGCCCAGGACCAGCAGCAACCCAGCCAGCAGTTCCAGCCAGCCCACAGCCGCTTGGTAGCTCACGGGATCTGGCTGGTAGCCGAACACCTTCAACGGGAACACCTCAGCGAACTGCACAAACAGGGCTTTCTAGGGGCGGCAGGGAATGCCTGTCAGCCACGCTCCCCAAGATCCACTGCCCAGGCGCTCCACAGGGGCTTCTGTGCCTGTGGCCTCAACTCCCCCAACAAAGGAGCTTCTACTCTAGGTCAGATCCAGGGCTGAGGTCAGCCTGGAGAGGACAGAGCCTCCCTGCAGGCTGAGCTTTGGAATCAGGAAACAGGCTTTATGCCCCAAAGAGAAGGGCTGGATGGTGGTGCAGAAATGGACTGATTTTCTCCCCAGATTACAACTCAGCCCCAAATTCCAGGAAGAGGATGCCAGGCTTGGGCCTTCTCAGCTAGTGCCAAGGCCTTGGGAACACCACAGCTTCTCTTTCTACCTGGCCTGGTTTCTCTTCAGGCTACTGTGCAGGGAATATTTCGAGGCAGGGGAGAGGATGGAAGGGCAGATTGTTACTCATAAACAGATTCCACTCTGAATATCATATGCTGGGTCCTGAATCCCATTGCAGTAGACATGGGGGGTGTTGAGGGGGCTTCAAGTGACTTGCTGAGTCAGGCTCTGTCCTGGGCCACATGACAACTTCATCCCAACTCTCAGGCTGGCTACCTTCACCTGCTCCCCCATCTCAGATCTACCTCCCCTACTCAGCACTGCAAGGAAGAAGTTCTACGCCATCCAGCTCTGGGGATGTACTTCCCCAAACAATCCACCACCCTAAATAGGAAGGAAGGGGAGAATCCAGGCCTGGGAGAGGGAGGCTGGCAGGGGTCTCCAAGTGTGGCTTATTTCAAGGGCTGAGGGGGTTTGGTGGACATCAGTGGATGAAAGCTTTCCTGAGAGTCTGGAACAAGACAGGAGGCCAAAGGGCGACTTCTGGGCCTCCCTCTCAGGCTCCATGGAAGGGCTCTCTGGATTCTAAGTTAGAGCGTCTAGTTTGGGTCCTGCTTCCTAACTAGCCTTGTGGCCCAAGCCTGACATCCTCTTCCTGGAATTTGGGGCTGAGTTGTAATCTGGGGAGAAAATCAGTCCATTTCTGCACCACCATCTAGCCCTTGAGTAGATACACGCCACCTTCATGGCGGGTTTCCTACTCTGCCAAGCGGGGATTAATAACCCCCTGCCCCAAGAACTAATAACCCCACCCCCACCCCCCCCAAATTCAAGCAAAAGAAGGAGGGGAAGGGGGCAGGGAGGGAGCTCGGTCCCTTTTGCATTCCGTCTTCCTCCCCCACGGTCCCGGGGCATGCCCCCTCCGGGTCGAGATGTGCCCGGGCCGCCAGCGCTCCGCTGGAAGGGGATGTGCCGGCCCCCTTCCGTCTACGGGAGATCGCAGGACTCGGAGGCGCTCCGCAGAAAGGGCTCACGTTAAGTCGAGGTCCAGGTGCTCTCCCGGCTCCAGCTCCGTCTCGCCCGAAGGCAGGCGGCTCCGCGGGGCACGGGCGCGGGCAGGGCGCCGCGGTCACGGCGGGTAACGGCCCGGGCCGCAGCCCCCGCCGCCGCACGGCCGATCCCCGCCCGCCCCCGCCGCGCCGCTCACCATCTGCTCCGACGCGGGCGCCGAGATCCGCTCCGAGAGCTTGGCCGCCCCCGTGAGCGCGAAGAAGCCGCCCAGCAGGACGCGCAGGGCGGCGAGCGGGCGCGCCATGGCCGCGCGGGCCCTCCGGACGTGAGCCGCCCCCGCAGGCCAGGCCCCGCCGAAAACCCGCCCCCGCCGCCGCCCGGTTCCACCCTCCCCGGGGCGGCGGAAGAGCCGCGCCGCAGCCTCCCCGCCCTCGCCTTCCAGGGCCGTTGCCACCGTCTCGTTTGGCCGGGCACCGGGTGCGGGAGGACACGGCGTTTGGGGGGGGCCTCCCCATCTCACAGATGGGGACACTGAGGCCCACTGGCTCTTAGCTGACTAAACGGACCACTCTGAATTCGGCGACCGTTTCTGTCTCCCAGCCAATACGGACAGAGTGGAATCAAACATGGGTATCTGGCCTGTAACAAGCACAAGACCGGGGCTTCCTCTTGCCACACTAGTTTGCCATCTGAGCTGTGAGCCAACCCCAGCGGGCCTTGGTCAATGGGAGTAACGCCCTATGAGTTCTGAACACGCCTGGCGCATAAAGAGCTCCAAATGTTATTTGTAAATCAGTAATGAAATTATTAGTAATAAATCAATAACTAGTAATTATCAATTGTTGTTCTTGGCTATCTTTGCCAGAATTATACTGTCCCTCTAATTTCTCTCAGCTGAAATCAAACTGTGAAAGGTGTTTGAAAATTCAGATACTTGTGGCTGTGGGAAGAGAGGCTTTCGCTGAACAAAACCCTACAGGCCACTCCTGCCCATCTGCTCTTCCCTGGAAATCTGTCTGGACCTGGATGGGCAAACTATGGGCCAAATGTCCTTAGCTGTCTGGGTTTTTTACTCCCTCCTCCTTCCCCAGCTAACAATGTTTGTTTGTTTGCTGTCTGGGTTTTTTACTCCCTCCTCCTTCCCCAGCTAACAATGTTTGTTTGTTTACATTTTTTAATGATAAAAAAAATTTAAGGCAGCTTTCATGACACATGAAAACTATATGAAATTCATATTTCAGTGTTCATAGATAAAAATTTTTATTGAAACACAGCCACACTCATTTGTCTATGTACTATCTACAGCTGCTTTTGTGCTGCAACCGCAGAACTGAGTAGCTGTAACTATATGGACTGCAAAGCCTAAAATACTCACTATGTGGCTCTTTATGAAAAAGGTTTGCCAAGCCCTGGTCTAGCGGGCCACAAAGGCCCCTAACAGGGTCTCAAACGCTCCTGCTGCTTCCATTTCCTGTTAGCCAAGCTGCTTAGATCTTTGTTTTCTACCTACTCAACTTGCTGGGGTAGGTGACTGGCTGGCTATAAAACTGAAATGTCCTATCATGTGCTTCTAAAGGTCACGCAGTTTCAATACCCAGGTGTGCTATTCATATAAATTGGACCCGTTCATTACCTACATCTTTGTCACTAATCCAGATTCTTCAATCAATCAGTAAAATAGCTAAATTCTCTACCTTGGACTATTAAAATTATATATAATTAAGTATAAACGCATAATTATTAAATTCCTCAACAAAAAGAAAAATTATTAAAACACTTATTTAATCACTGAAAACAGATATCCACATTAGGAAATTATATTTTAGGATACTTATACAAAATTTAACACAAAATTATAGACTTTGATAATAAGCAGTATGCATGTTACTATTCTTTCTCCTTTACTAATTTTTCTATCCTTGGAATTAAAGATGTGACTGCAAGTCTTAGGGCCGGGCCAGAAACCAACAGATTGCTTTGCTTTGACTCAGTCAAAGCTGAAAATGTAGCATCACATAAATAAACAGTTGAAAAAGGCAATAAAAATTTCATTGACTTTTCATGGAGTTCTGGGTAACTTGTCTTTGCTTTGATCCAAAACTGAGTTACAGACATTGATTTAAATACTGATTGTAATCCTAAATCTGAAGATAACTGTGCTAGTTTTTCTTCTTCACAGTCCGTGAGATTACTATTTTGGTGATTCATAAAAGGATTAATTATCCACAAATTTCCTGAACGAAAGTCTTTTTCTGGTGGGTAACAGTCATTGAACATTTGAGAAAGTCTTTCCAGGTGCTCAAAAATAATGCTTGCAATACTTCTCATGTTTAAGCCTGATGAGTTTGAGAATTCAGAAAATGAAGGAAACATGTCATAATCATTTTCTTGTGTGCGTTTCAACCACTTTTTTAACTTTGCTTTAAACACATCGATTTTATTATACAAATTGAAGAGAGTAGTCATAGTTCCTTGGAGACTTAAATTTAGTTCATTTATAAGTGAAAAAATATCTGATAAATAGGCCAGCTTCGCAACCCATTCCTCGTCAAGAAAATACTTGGCCAAATCTGAATGCTTTTGATTTAAAAAAATTTCAATTTCATGTCGCAATTCAAATAATCTTGTTAAAATTCTCCCTCTTGATATCCAACGCACTTCAGCACGAAGTGGTAAATTCACATGCTCAGACCCCATCTCTTCACACAAAATTGTTAACATACGTGAATTCAATGCATTGCTCTTTATAAAACTTAAAATTTGTGCTGACTGCAAAAGAATTTCATGTAAGCATGGAAACCACTTTTCTCCTGCTAAATGTTCACGGTGAATAAAACAATGTGTAAATGCCACTGTATTCATGGCAACTTCTTGAATTTTTGCCCTTAAACCAGAACACCTGCCAGTCATGCTTGCAGCCACATCTGTACAGAGACCAACACAATGTTTCCAATTCAGAGATCTACTATCAATGTATTTATTTATTAGTTCAAATATTTCAAAACCAGTTATTTCAGAAGGCATTTCAATGCAACATAATAATTCTTCTTTTATATCACTACAGTCATAATCAATGAAACGAATATAGCACAAAAGAAGGGTGATATTGGAGATTTCTGATGACTCATCTACCTGAAGGGCAAACCACTTTGACGTTCTGACTTTTTCAATCAGCTGATCTTCAATGTCTGCAGACAGTTCATCAATCCTGTGTCCAATTGTATTATTAGAAAGAGGAATGGTGTTCATTTTGTCTCCGGCACTTGAACCCAAAACTTCAGAACACATTTCTACTAAATATGGTTTAATTAATTCTTCATCAATAGAAAATGGCTTCTTGCTGGCAGCAATTTGGAAAGCAATTAAATAAGAAGCTTTCACAAGTGACTTTTCAACTAGTAAACACTTTTTTAAAGAACTGTTTTGACATTCCATTTCAAGGGATTTTTGTTCAAAAAAATCTACGGGTTTGTTTTCTAATTCTGAATGTTTTGTCTTCAAATGATGAGAAAGATTTGCTGGCTTCATGTTTTCAGTGGATAAGATTTCTCCACAAATGACACACTGTGGCCTTGGTGAACTTTCTTTTGATCCCGGACAGATAATAAAACCAACTTTTAAATATTCCACATCGTAAGTCTGGAAAAAACCTATTCTTTTCTTCTTTGCAGGTGGAGACTCAAGTTCCATATCATTTTTCTCATTAGGTATAGGTAAATCTGAATGAAATATTTGAATCACCGTTATTTTCAAGAAAAATAAGCAATATTCTTTATGTTTTTCCTCACACATTTAAAATTTGTATTTTTTTTACTAGTTACATTTGTCTAAAGAATACACTACTTAAAGTTTAAACACAAGCCATAATATTTCCATGATGCCATTAAAAACTGAATTTCTCCTTTGCCCAAAAATTGGCCATTGACTGAAGTAAAACTGTAGGCTGTGGTACATGAACTAGCAATGCTGTGTGTTCAATAGATTACTGGAATTAGGGCTGAAGTCCACAGAATACATCAAATTAAGAATAAATTATTTTACTTTAAAAAAGTTCAGAAAAAAAGAGAACAAATGTTGCAAAAAGTTAACATTTGGCGAACCTAGATGAAGGGTATACTGGTGTTCATTGTGCCGTTTTTTCAATCTTGCTGAATTCTGAAATTTTTCCAAATTAAAGTTGGGGAAAAAAGATAAGGGTTAATTATTAGTTGTAATACTCAGTCTCAGTGAGGGTGCAGAGAAATGAATGCTCTCAAACCCTGCCGGTTGGAGCATAAATAGATATAACTTTTCAGGAGGGCAATTTCACAACATGCATCAAAAGCCTTAAAAATCTATGATAGCTTTTGAATCTGTAATAAATTAATTAGACAGATGGACAAAGATCCACTTACACAGTTTAACTCAGCATTGTTTATAATATTAAAAAACTAGAAGCAATCTAAATGTCCAATCTTAGAGGGATGGATGTGTTATATACATCGGAATCTATGCATCCATTAAGAATCTCAGTGTGTACTTAAATGTGTATTGACATGGAATGATGTTTCTAATGCAATGTCAAATGAAATAGTTTACAACAGTATATAGAAAATAATCCAATATTTAATCTAGAAATTCAAAAAAATGTATAGCACACAAATGTAGAGTAACTTGTCTTTGCATTGATCCAAAACTGAGTTACAGACATTGATTTAAATACTGATTGTAATCCTAAATCTGAAGATAACTGTGCTAGCTTTTCTTCTTCGAAAAAAACCACACATATAGATGTCCATAGCATATTATGTGAAGTAAAATTATTAAAAACAAAAATCAAAAAATGCTTTAGACAGAGTAGGCTATGAATGATATTGAAAATATAAGGGTAGTGGGATTAAAAGAAGTTAACATGGATTGGTGCAATAGTTCACAACCTTTTCCAGTATGAATTCAAATAATTTTCCTGATCACCAATACCTCAGACATACAGTTATACTTTTAGTAATGAACCAATCAATTCACTGTGTTTTAAAAAAAAGCTAAAGTTAAATCACTAATCCTTTTAAATAAGTTTGTATCTTAGTAATTATAATAACTTGTCTGTACATTTGAAAAACAGTAGTGCACACATATAGGACACCTTCGTCCACTCTACACAATGCTTTGTGTGCATATGGATTCAATTTAGCAGTTATTAGTGTTAATGATATTCAGAGTATGTGATCTAAGCATTAATGAATGTTTTCACCTTTAAGAAATTGTCAATGACTTTCTTTTCCTTTCTTAAAAAAACAAACAAAACAGAAGACAAACTTTCTATAACTGGAAAGCACAAGGACACATACCTGTCTGACACTCCTTGTGTTGTGTATGTGGTTTGCAAGAAGTGGCCTTGGTCTGTGTAACAGGCTTGCACAATAATGCTTTGTTCTTTAAAAGCCTGGAAGACTGGGGAGATAGAAGTTTCATGGCATCTGTCTGTGTGCTTCCCTAGTTAAAAACAAATTCAGAAACGAATGAGAGATTTTTTTTAGTACCTTACCACTGACTATAATTGCTAGCAATTGAAAGGTGACATATATCAAGAGAAATATAATTCCTCTGAAAGAGTGGTTGCCATAAAAGAAGGCACTCTGGAAAATATACACTAATTCCTAATTCTTGTAATGAGTATTATCAGTTCCATTTATTGCTTTTTAAAAATACTCTGCCTCTAGTAAGTACGATCAAAACAATGAAAACAATCTTTGCTGAATAGGACAATTGGTTATTCAGAAAAATTAGATCTAGCCCAGACCATGTGCAAAAGTATATTCCATATTGATTAAAGACTCAACATGAGGAAAATAAAACTTTAAAATCACTGGAGAACTTTCAAACAACCATAACATGGAGAAAGCATTCTTAAATAAAACACCAAAGAGTTAAGAGTTAAAAACAAAGTAAAAAAGATTAGTACATTTGACTACCTCAAATTTTTTTTGCAAACAAAGGTCTTTATAAAACAAAGTTGAAGGATAAGCAACAAGAGTGAGAGAATATATTTAAAACACGTTTATTCATTCAATAAATATTTACTGAAGGTATACTACAAGCCAGGCACTATTCTAAGCCCTGCGGATCAGCAGAGAACAAGATCAAGTCCTGCTCTTACCGGCCTCACGTTCTAGAAGGAAACACAGAAGATAAACAAGTAAAACAAACATATAATGTATAATTCCTGGTAGTGATAAATGCTGTACAACACATAAAGTGGGGTAAGGGAATGGAGAGTGATGGCGTGGAGGAGGACTAATTTTGGAGTAACATTTGAGCAGAGACCTTCTGAATATTCAAAAGAGCAAGCCATGCAAAGGCCTGAGGTCAGAGGATTCCAAGCAGAGGGACTGTAGGTACAAAGGCACTGAAGTGGGAAAGAGCTTGGCAGGCTTCAGGAACATCAACAAGAACAAGGCTGAAATTAAGGAAGCAGGGGCTAAAATCATGGAGAGGCAGGCAGAAGCCAAATTGTACAGCATCTGGAAGGTCTTAGCTAAAATAAACAAGAAAAAATTAGGATTGTATGTTATGTGTGATGGAAAGCCACTGAAGGTTATATTTAAATTTACTTTTTAAACAGGTAATAGATGCAATAATTCTGAATTATGTAATAATTCATAAGGTATGAAAGTGTATACATGAAAAGTTAAGTTTTCCATGCCTGTCTGCCATCTATCTAGACTCAACCTTGAACATAACCACTGTTCCCAGTTTCTTATACATCCTCCTTGAGATGGTCTATGTAATTAAATAAGTTGCCTCTGAGTACAAATGGTAGCATATTAGTGTCAAGATTCAGCACCCTGCATTGTCACGTAGCAAGCTCTCTTGGAATATATTCACATAACTTTGTATAAAGCTGCCTAGTAACAGCTTTATACACTGAATGTACCACAGGGAATCTGAAGAGCCTCTGCTGCTGAATTTTTAAATGTCACAAATCTTTTGCTATTATAAACAATGCTATAATAAATATCCTTACACATAAATTCCACATGTGCTAGTATATCTATAGAAAAAGGTCTTATCTTGTTTGCTGGGTCAAAAATACATTAAAATCTGTATATTACAAATATTAAAATCATACTTTTGAGAGAAGTCAAGATGGCGGCGTAGGCAGACTCTGAACTCACCTCCTGCCGCGGACACAGCCAATTTACAACTACTCGTGGAAAAATTACCCCTGAGACAGAACTGAAAACTGGATAAGAGCAACTCCTGCAACAACGGACAATCCTAACTGAGTTAGAAGGGGCAGAAACTCCCTTCTGGAGAGGAAAAACGCCGCCTTCACAAGCCGCCAGCGTCATGGCCGCCCGGGAGCAGCCCACGGGTACGCAGCCTCCCTGGAGGCGCGGGGCCCTGAGCCGGGAGCGCCCCCGCTGTGGGCATTTTGTGGACCCAGCACAATCGAGACGAGTGGCAGAATATCTGACTTTGCCTGCTACTAAAACATGGGGGAGTACCCCCAGAAAAGCTGGTTCACAAAGACATTAAAACCGGCTCTTAAAGGGCCCACGCACAAACTCACCCGTTTCAGAAAGCAACCTAAAATCACCAGAAGGAAAGGTGCAGTGATTTGGTGAAAAGAGACTCACCTAATAGGCCCTGAGTGCATCTGGGTGAGAGGTGAGACCTCTCCAGGGACTGGGACATTGGCGGCCATTGTTGTGGCCTGGTGTGGGCATGCTGACACAGATGCCATTGGAGTTCTCCCTGAGGCCTGCTAGTCCAGGGTCTGCCCCACCCGCTAGAGCACCGATTTAATCCAGCTCAGCCAGGGCAGGCAGCCCACCCTAGAGACTGGCCCCACCCAACAACAAGCCCTCAGGCAACTTGTGGGCCTGCATAGATTGGTGACTGGATTCTCTGCAGCCTGGCAACTGAGCCGACTTCAGTGGGGCAGGGCGTGCACAAGGAGCGGGTGGAGAGTGTGGGACGGTGGTGGAGCGTGTGGGGCTCCTGCCGGCGGAGAGACTGGGTCCGCTTTGGGAGGTCGGGGCACGCACATGGGGCAGGACTGTGTTGACTGTGTGTGTGGACCTGTGGGTGGTGGGACTTGTCAGCTGCAGAAGACTTGTGCTTCTCAAAGACCCACATAGGGGGTTTGCCCCACCTTCCAAAGCCTGAAACAATTGGGTTCCTCCGTGCCTGAGGCCAGCCCCACCCAGCTGCAATCCTCAGAGAGCTGACAAGAGACCTAAAGGCTGGAGGCTTATAGCAATTGTAAGCCCCTGAGCCTAACAACCTGCCACGCTAGGGACCTACTCACTTAAAAGAAATACTGCAACACAAATGTGGTATTAGAACTTGCAGCCAACTGTGCTGGGGCTCCCCACACCTGATAAAGAGACTGAAGGACCCACAACAACTACAAGCAGCTGAGCATTACAACAGCTGGCCAGGAGCATTACTCAGCCTCCCCTGGGTGCCTACAGGGAGAGCAAACAGGCCACAACAGAAGGACACATGTAGCCCACATAGGGGTCACCCCTGGAACGTTGAGAACTGAGGGAAGCACACTGGAAGCCTCCTAAGCCATCACTTACATAAGATCACCTATCCAAGAGCAGGAGACGTAGCTGACCTACCTAATACGTAGACACAAGCACAGGGAAACAGGCAAAATGAGGAGGCAAAGGAATACATTCCAAGTAAGGGAACAGGACAAAACCCCAGAAAAGGAACTAAGTGAAACAGAAATGAGCAACCTACCCAACAGAGAGTTCAAACAAAGAGTGTTAAGGATGCTCACTGATCTGGGGAGAAGAATAGATGAACTCAGTGAGAATGTCAACAAAGAAATGGAAGATATAAAAAAGAACCAATCAGAAATGAAGAATACAATACTGGAAATGAAAAATTCACTAGAGGGACTCAAAAGCAGAGTAGAGGATACAGAAGAATGGATCTGCGAGCTGGACGAAAGACTAGAAGAAATTACCCAAGCTGAACAGGTAAAAGAGAAAAGAATTAAAAAGAGTGAGGACAGTCTAAGGCACCTCTGGGACAACATCAAGCACACTAACATCCGTGTTATAGGTGTCCCGGAAGGAGAAGAGCGAGACAAAGAGGCAGAGAATCTATTTCAAGAAATAATAGATGAAAACTTCCCTAACCTAAGGAAGGAAACAGACATCCAGGTACAGGAATCACAGAGAGCCCCAAACAAGATAAACCCAAAGAGGCCCACACCAAGACACATCATAATCAAAATGTACAGAATTAAAGATAAAGAGAGAATCCTAAAAGCCGCAAGAGAAAGTCAAGTTACATACAAAGGAAACCCCATAAGGCTATCAGCTGACTTCTCAGCAGAAACCTTACAGGCTAGAAGAGAGTGGCACGATATATTTAAAGTGCTAAAAGGAAAAAACTTACAGCCAAGAATACTCTACCCAGCAAGGTTATCAAACTTACAGCCAAGAATACTCTACCCAGCAAGGTTATCATTCAAAATGGAAGGAGAGATCAAAAATTTCCCAGACAAGCAAAAATTAAAGGAGTTCGTCAACAAGAAACCAGTGCTACAAGAAATGTTAAAGGGACTGATTTAAGGGGAAAAGAGAAGACCACAAATAGGAAAAATTATCTATTTCCATGATAAGAACGTAATGGATACAAATGCACAAAAAAGAGGTTAGATATGATATCAAAAACATAAAAGCAGGGAGGAGGGGAGTTAAAGAGTAGAGCTTTCAGACAGAGGTCAAAGTAAAGAGACCATCAGTTCTGTATAGAAGAAGAAAGGAACAGAGAAGGACTACTAAAACACTGAGGGAAAAAAAAAAGTTAAAAAATGGCAGTAAGTACATACTTATCAATAGCTACTTTAAATGTCAATGGACTAAATGCTCCAATTAAAAGGCACAGGGTGGCTGATTGGATAAAAAAACAAGACCCATATATATGCTGCATACAAGAGACACACTTCAAACCTAAAGACACTCACAAACTGAAAGTGAAGGGATGGAAAAAGATACTCCATGCAAATGGCAATGAAAAGAAAGCTGGGGTAGCAGTACTCATATCACACAAAATAGACTTTAAAACAAAAACTGTGAAAAGAGACAAAGAAGGGCATTACATAGTGATCAAGGGAACAATCCAACAAGAGGATATAACACTTGTAAATATCTACACACCCAATGTAGGTGCACCTAAATATATAAAGCAATTATTAACAGACATAAAAACAGAAATAGACAGTAACACATAATAGTAGGGAACTTTAACACTCCACTTACACCAACGGCTAGATCATCCAAACAGAAGGAAACATTGGCCTTAAATGACACACGAGAACAGATGGACCTAGTAGATATATACAGAGCATTCCATCCAAAAACCGAATAATACATGTTCTTTTCAAATGCACATGGAACATTCTCCAGGATTGATCACATATTAGGCCACAAAACAAGTATCCATAAATTTAAGACGACTGAAATAATACCAAGCATCTTTTCTGACCACAACAGTATGAAACTAGAAATCAACTATAGGAAGAAAATCAGAAAAGCCACAAATACGTGGAGATTAAACAAAATGCTACTGAACAACGACTGGGTCAACGAAGAAATCAAAATATACCTGGAGACAAATGAAAATGAAAATACGACATACCAGAATTTATGGGATATGGCAAAAGCGGTTCTAAGAGGGAAGTTTATAGCAAAACAGGCCTATCTCAACAAACAAGAAAAATCTCAAATAAACAATCTAACAATGCACCTAAAGGAACTGGAAAAAGAAGAACAAACAAAGCCCAAAATCAGTAGAAGAAGGGAAATAATAAAAATCAGAGCAGAAATAAATGAAATAGAGACGAAGAAAACAATAGAAAAAATTAATAAAACCAAGAGCTGGTTCTTTGAAAAGATCAACAAAATTGACAAACCTTTAGCTAGACGCACCAAGAAAAAAAGAGAGAAGGCACAAATAAGTAAAATCAGAAATGAAAGAGGAGGAATTACAACAGACACCTCAGAAATACAAAAGATTGTAAGAGAATACTATGAAAAGCTATATGCCAACCAATTCGACAATCTGGAAGAAATGGATAAATTCTTAGAATCATACAACCTTCCAAAACTGGATCAAGAAGTAGAGAATTTGAATAGACCAATCAACAGTAAGGAGATCGAAACAGTAATCAAAAACCTGCCCAAAAATAAAAGTCCAGGACCAGACGGCTTCCCTGGTGAATTCTACCAAACATTCAAAGAAGACTTAATACCTATCCTTCTCAAACTCTTCCAAAAAATTGAGGAGGGGGGGAAGCTCCCTAACTCATTCTACGAAGCTGACATTACCCTGATACCAAAACCAGACAAGGACAACACAAAAAAAAAGAACATTAGAGGCCAATATCACTGATGAACATCGATGCAAAAATCCTCAACAAAATACTAGCAAATCGCATACAACAATACGTTAAAAAGATTATACACCATGATCAAGTCGGATTTATTCCAGGTATGCAGGGATGGTTTAACATTCGCAAATCAATCAACGTGATACACCACATTAATAAAATGAAGAATAAAAATCACATGATCATCTCAATAGATGCAGAGAAAGCATTTCACAAGATACAGCATCCATTTATGATAAAAACTCTGAATAAAATGGGTATAGAAGGAAAGTACCTCAACATAATAAAGACCATATATGAGAAACCCACAGCTAATATCATTCTCAATGGTGAAAAACTGAAAGCTATCCCTCTAAGAACAGGAACCAGACAAGGATGCCCACTGTCACCACTCCTATTTGACATAGTACTGGAATTCCTAGCCAGAGCAATCAGGCAAGAGAAAGAAATACAAGGGATCCAAATTGGAAAGGAAGAAGTGAAACTCTCACTATTTGCAGATGACATGATTTTATATATAGAAAACCCTAAAGAATCCACCAGAAAACTTTTAGAAGTAATAAACGAATAGGATAAAGTTGCAGGATACAAAATCAACATACAAAAATCAGTTGCATTTCTATACACTAACAACGAAGTAGCAGAAAGAGAAATTAAGAATACCATCCCATTTACAATTGCAACAAAAAGAATAAAATACCTAGGAATAAACTTAACCAAAGAGGTGAAAGAGCTGTACACGGAAAACTATAAAACACTGCTGAAAGAAATTGAAGAAGACACAAAGAAATGGAAAGATATTCCGTGCTCTTGGATTGGAAGAATTAACATAGTTAAGATGTCCATACTTCCTAAAGCCATCTATAGATTCAATGCAATCCCTATCAAAGTTCCAACAACATTTTTCACAGAAATAGAACAAAGAATCCTAAAATTTACATGGAACAACAAAAAACCCCGAATAGCTAAAGGAATCCTGAGAAAAGAGAATAAGGCTGGAGGTATCACACTCTCTGACTTCAAAATATACTACAAAGCTATAGTAACCAAAACAGCATGGTACTGGCACAAAAACAGACACACAGATCAATGGAATAGAATCGAAAGCCCAGAAATAAACCCACACATCTACAGACAGCTAATCTTTGACAAAGGAGCCAAGAACATACAATGGAGAAAAGAAAGTCTCTTCAACAAATTGTGTTGGGAAAACTGGATAGCCACATGCAAAAAAATGAAAGTAGACCCTTACCTTACACCATACACAAAAATTAACTCCAAATGGATTAAAGACTTGAATATAAGACCTGAAACTATGAAACTTCTAGAAGAAAACATAGGCAGTACACTCTTCGACATCGGTCTTAGCAACATATTTTCAAGCACCATGTCTGACCGGGCAAGAGAAACAATAGAAAAAATAAACAAATGGGACTACATCAAACTAAAAAGCTTCTGCACAGCAAAGAAAACCATGAACAAAATGAAAAGACAACCTAACAACTGGGAGAAGATATTTGCAAACCAACCATCTGATAAGGGCTTAATCTCCAAAATATATAAAGAACTCATGCATCTCAACAACAAAAAAACTACCAACCCAATTAAAAAATGGGCAAAAGACCTGAACAGACATTTCACCAAAGAAGATATACAGATGGCCAACAGACACATGAAAAGATGTTCAAAATCATTAACTATCAGGGAAATGCAAATCAAAACTACAATGAAATATCACCTCACGCCCATCAGAATGGCTATAATTAACAAGACAGGAAACAAGTGTTGGAGAGGATGTGGAGAGAAGGGAACTCTCATACACTGCTGGTGGGAGTGCAAACTGGTGCAGCCACTATGGAAAACAGTATGGAGATTCCTCAAAAAATCAAGGATAGAACTACCATATGATCCAGCTATTCCACTGCTCGGTATTTATCCAAAGAACTTGAAAACACCAATCCATAAAGATACATGCACCCCTGTGTTCATTGCAGCGTTATTCACAATAGCCAAGACTTGGAAGCAACCTACGTGCCCATCAAGGGACGAATGGATAAAGAAGATGTGGTGTATATACACAATGGAATACTACTCAGCCATAAGAAACAATGAAATCCAGCCATTTGTGACAACATGGATGGACATTGAGGGTATTATACAAAGTGAAATAAGTCAGAGGGAGAAGGTCAAATACCGTATGATTTCCTTCATTAACTAGTAGATAATAACAACAATAAACACACACACAGAGACAGAGATTGGATTGGTGGTTACCAGAGGGGAAGGGGGGAGAGAGGAGGGCGAAAGGGATAATTCGGCACATGTGTGTGGTGATGGGTTGTAGTTAGTATTTGGGTGGTGAACATGATGTAATCTATGCAGAAATAGGAGTATAATGATGTACACCTGAAACTTATACAATGTTATAAACCAAGGTTAATGTAATAAACAAAAAATTTAAATAAATAAATAAATATCATAAAATAAAAAAAAAAAAAAAAAAAAGAAACGATGAAATCCAGCCATTTGTGACAACATGGATGGACACTGACGGTATCATGCAAAGTGAAATAAGTGAGAGGGAGAAGGTCAAATACTGTATGATTTCCTTCATTAAGTAGTAGATAACAATAATAAACAAACACATAGAGACAGAGATTGGATTGGTGGTTACCAGAGGGGAAGGGGGGAGAGAGGAGGGCGAAAGGGATAATTCGGCACATATGTGTGGTGATGGGTTGTAATTAGTATTTGGGTGGTGAACATGATGTAATCTATGCAGAAATAGAAGTATAATTATGTACACCTGAAATTTATACAATGTTATAAACCAATGTTACTGCAATAAACAAAAAATTTAAAAAAAAAACTAAAAAAAAAACAAAACACTAAAGTGACAATAAAACATCTAAAAAGAAAACAAAATCACACTTTTTACACATTTTAATATCTGTATATTACAAATTTTAATTATGATAGTACTGCCAAATTGCTTTCCATAGAAGTTATATCAAATTATACGACCTTCAGTAATGTATGTGGGGGCCAGCCCGGTGGCGTAGCAGTTAAGTGCGCGTGCTCCACTGCGGCTGCCTAGGGTTCGGATCCCGCACCAACGCACCGCCTGTCAAGCCATGCTGTGGCGGTGTCCCACATAAAGTGGAGGAAGATGGGCACGGATGTTAACCCAGGGCCAATCTTCCTCAGCAAAAAAAGAGGAGGATTGGCATTGGATGTTAGCTCTGGGCTAATCTTCCTCTCAAAAAAAAAAAATGTAATGTATGTGAACACAGTCTAGTCAACACAGTATTATCAAATGTTTTGCTACTTCTCAATAAGTGAAGAGTTATCTAACACTACTGTGGTTAGGTATTTTTCATGTTTAAGCATTACTTATACTTCCTCTTCTGTGAATTGTCTAGTCATCCTTTGCCCTGTTTTCCTTTATCTTTTTAAAAAAATTTTACGCATAATTTTTGAAAGAGTAATGTAATATGAGACATAAATTCAAAGATTCAAATACTAAACGATGAAAAAACAAAATTCTCTTAAAATTCTCCCCCAGTCATTCAGTTCTCAGAGGCAACCACTATTACCTATTTATTGGCTGCCTTCCAGAAATATTCTATATGTATATTCAGGCATGTGTTGTGTGTGTTTAAAATACAAGTGGTAGTATGCTATACAGTTTTGTGTCTTTTTTCACTTATTATATATGAGACTGCTCTATATCTGCACATACAGAGCTGTCACATTCTTTTTAACCACATAGTATTCCACTGTATGGATATAGCATACTTAACTACAGTCCCAAGAGAACCACTGTGTATGCTCATGCAAGGGACTCCATTTGCCAGGCCATGTGACGAAGTGTGGGATTGGAGGGGGGTGCATTTCAGGCTCTACCTGCATAGGGCTATTTTTTTCTAATTCGCACAATAACTCAGGATGAACTCACAGCGGCCCTGACCGCTGACGAAACAATTAGGTTGTTTTCAAGCTTTTGCTACTACAGACAATGCAGTAATTATTATCCTTGTACATACCTCACTTCATAAATGGGTGAAATGTATCTGAAGGACAAATTCCTAAAAATGAAGTTCCTGGGTAAAATGGTATTTACATTTTATATTTTAACAGGTTTTACTAAACTGCCCTCTGTAGCAGTTTTCCCAACTTCTATTGGCAATATGTAAAAATGCCTTTACAGCGTTATCCATTTTTATCTTTGCCATTATGATAAAACTGTAGTTCTAACTGGCATTTCTCTCATTTTGAAGTTGAATATCTTTGCATATGCTTAAGAACTATTTTCATTTCCTAGTCTGTAAACTGATAAATCATACTTTTGCCCATTTTCCTAATGGGTGTTGGGTCTTTTTATTGTTTCATAGAACCTCTTTACATATGAAAAAACACTAGCCTTTTATGAAATGAACTACAATCTTTTCTTTTTTTTTTTGTTTTTTGGTGAGGAAGATTAGCCCTGAGCTAACATCTGTTGCCAATCATCCTCTTTTTGCTGAGGAATATTGTCCCTGAGCTAATATCTGTGCCCATCTTCCTCTGTTTTATAAGTGAGATGCTTGCCACGGCATGGCTTGATAAGCAGTGCGTAGGGCCATGCCCGGGATCCGAACCTGCGAACCCTGTGCCACCAAAGCGGAGCATGCACACTTAACCACTACACCACCAGGCCGGCCCCCTTTTCATTTGTTTTCCTTTGTTTCTTGCCTGTGAAATGTATTTGAATTTCCCTAACAAATCTTTTATGGCCTCTGGGTTTTGTGACATATTTAGAAAGACTTTCTCCACCTCTGCATTAAAATTCTTTCCTATATTTTTTCCTAGTATTTTTATTTTTTTTCACATTTAAATATTTTCTCCACTTAACTTCATTTTGGTTTAACTTGTGAGGTGAAATCCAACTGTATTTTCTTCCAGCTGTCTACTCAGTTGTCACAACACTTTTTATTGAATAATCTAGATGTCTCCTACTCATCTGAAATGCCACCTTTATTATTTCTCAATTCCCATATATATAGTTAGGTCTATTTCTGGACTTCTTTTCTATTGAGTTGTCTGTCTATTCATGGCTTCAGTATCAGTTGTTTTAAATATATAGCTTTATTTGTAGTTTTCCTATAATTTTGGAAAGTAGCTCTTCCCCTTCTTATTCTTCTTTTAGCAGAATTTCATTGAGGGTTTTTAAGCAGTGGAGTGACACAACCTGATCTGTGTTTTAAGATGATTCCAGCAACAACGTGGAGAAAAAAACTGCAAAGGGCAAGAATGGAAGCAGGAAGACAGGTAGGAGGTCACTGCAATAATCCAGAAGAAAGATGATGGTGGCTCAGACTAAGGAGGTAGCGAAAGGAGTAGTAAGAAATCAGGAACCCTGGAGAGGAAGTCTGGGGAAACTACAAGCGTTCTGTTTTAGACATATTAATTGAGATGGCTATTAATCATCTAAGTGTAAACGTCAAGTAGGCAGTTGCATACACGAATCTGGAGCTCAGAGGTCAGGGCAAGAGAAATAAACCTGAGTATCAGCCACCACCCAGGTGGTGTTTAAAACCACAGGACTTTATGCGTCCCCTAGGAAGTAATGTAGACTGAGAAAAGGGATAAGTCTGATGACTTGGCAGTTGAAGAAGGTATTTTAAGAAGGAAAGAGACATCAAATGTTCCTGAGAGGAAGAGTAGAATGAGAACTGAAAACTGCCCATTAGATTTGGCAAAATAAAGACGGATGGCACCCTTGACAAGAGTAGTTGCAGTGGACTGATGCAGTCAAAAGCCTGACTAGAGTGAGCTAAGGAGAGAGAACAGATAAGGAAATGGAGACAGCAAGTAGAGGCCACCGAGAGAGGAGTTTTTCCAAAATGGAGAGCAAAGAAACGGGACAGTAGCTGGAGGACCACGGTGTTAAAGAAGGACTTGTTTCAGATAACGAGTATTACTCCATGTTTTTGTGTTGATGAAAATGATGAATAGAAAGGGAGGCAAATCCAGAATATATAAAGAAATTCCATAAATCAGTAAGAAAAAGACAATTCAACACAAAAACAGGGAAAAACTAAAAACAGGAAATTCAAAGAAAATTCAGATGTTCAAAAACATAGAGATATAAGCAAACTCACTAGTAATCAGTGACATGCAAAATAAGACAACAATAAGATATTACTAAACAAATTGGCAAGAAAATGTTTAAACATGACATTACATGATAGTGAGGCTGTGGGAAAGGAATACAATCATAAACTACTGGTGGGAAGAAAAACTAGAATAGCCACGCTGTAGGGCAATTTAAAAACTAAAAATGCAAATATGGCCTTGACTCAAAAATTCCACTCTTATCTATCTACACTAGACAAACACCTGCACACATGCACAAGGAGACATGTACAAGGGTGTTCACAGTAGCAGAGATTTTTAATAGTGAAAAACTGGAAGCAACCTAATGTTCATCAACAGAGCAATGGATAAATAAAACATGGTACCTACAAACAATACAATACTATACAGCAGTCAATAGGAATGTACCAAACCTACTAAGAATCGCATAAGGGGCCAGCCATGCGGTGTAGTGGTTAAGTTCAGCGTGCTCTGCTTTGGTGGCCCGCGTTCGCAGGTTCGGATCCCAGGCGTGGACCTATGCCACTCGTCAGCCATGCTGTGGCAGCAACCCACATACAATATAGAGGAAGACTGGCATAGATGTTAGCTCAGGGTGAATCTTCCTCAAGCAAAAAGAGGAAGATTGGCAACAGATGTTAGCTCAGAGCAAATCTTCCTCAACAACAACAACAAAAGAAGAATCACATAAATATTTTTTGAACAAAATTAAATATGTTCCATGGATTTGTATATATGAATGTGAAAGATTAAAAACGGTCTGAAAGGACATACACCAAACTCATAATGAGAGTTGCATCTAGGCATGTGAAAATGGGACTGGTGGTAGTGATTAATTTTTTAAAAAAGAATTTTTAAAAAGTAGGAGAAAAAAATCCTGAGCAAATAAGCCAAATCTAACAACGGTTAATTCTGGATAGTGGGAATACAGTAGAGCAGGAGTTGGCAAAGTATGGCTCTTCAGCCAAGTCCAGCCCACCACCTGTTTTTGTAAATAAAGTTTTATTGGAACATAGCCACTCACTCATTAATGTCTTGTCTATGGTTACTTCTGTGCTACAATGGCAGAGGTGAGAAGTTGCAACAGAGACCGTACGTACGGCCTGCAAAGTCTAATATATTTACTATCTAGGCCTTTATAGGAAGAGTTTGCTGACTTTTGCAGTTGACTTTCTTCGTTGTATTTTCCTGTATCTCACCTTTCCTCAAAATGTAAATAACTTGAAATAACTTCCCCACTTAAATATCTTGAAGGAGATTCACACTAAAGCCCCAGAGAAATGAAGAAAAGATTCTAAAAAGGTCAGATTTTTTAAAATCATAAGAGTACTACATTATTTATTATTATACTTTTTACAGACTAAACTAAAAATATTATCAGAGCTATTACGTAACACAGTTTAAATGACTGGTAAATTATAGAAGTACTCCATATCAGGACAACATATATAGGGCAGTCACATTTAACATGAGGAATATGTTCCTGAAAACCTTGAATAATTCAAAACTAACATAATTCAAGACTAATTGTCCCATATATATAAAGTAGAGGAGGGATGCATTCTCAGAGTACATAAATCTACAACCAATATAGAGTATTTTTATAATAGATATTAATAATGCTTATTAATAGAAAATACATTCATATCTTAATTTTATAATTATGTGGTTAATAAAAAATTATTAATTCTATAACAGCAATTTATTAATCATGTAATTTAAAAATATAATTTAATGTACAATATATAATATACAAATAAATACAAAATTAACTTAATTATAGTTCATTAACTAATATGGTATACTGCCTGAAAAGAATTAAGTAGAAGTTATTATTATCATCTTCCAACAACACAAATAATGGGAGAATTAAGAGGTATCAAATTAGGACAAGCTACCTCTCTCTCTCCACATTATGGTGAAGGCTGGTCTGATTTCCTGGAAGACTTCTGCTAAAAAATGAATCTAATGTGGTTTGTTTTTTTCTCTCATTTTTTTTCACTGAGGATTTTTTGATATTCAGATACACTGTCCATCTTCCGCCTTGAGACCATGGAATAATAATCCACATTTGGGTCGTCCTCATCAAAAATAGCAATTGTTGCTGAACTATGGTCAAAAGGCTATGCCAGTCACTTCACTGTTAGCTGATGTGCTGAAAGCCCAGGCTGAGTGCTGGGGCCCTCTTCCTGCTACCTTTCTTTTTCCAGTTCTAGCAAGTCTTCCTTTATTAATCCACAGGGACTAGCCCAAGCAAAATTTCGACATCTCCTTCATCAACCTTGCACAATCTACCTTCTTTAACACTTTCACAGATTTTTTATTAGCAGGTCTTATGCTGTCTTCCAAGTTAAAGCCTCTTTAAATTATGGTAAAGCTGAAATATTTCGATAGCTTCAGAGTTAGCAGATATAGCTTGCCTGCTCATTTTTATATTTTTAAAACCTTGGTGGGCTTTAAAATTTGAAAGCCAGCCATGACTTGTAGTAGTAAACCTTTTTTTCTCACTGTCACCTCTTTTCAAAACATCAAAAATACTCCATGCCTTAGCACAGATGATAGCTTGGCCTTAAGGGTGCATTACGGCAGCATTGATCTTGCAGCCATGTTGCCAGGATTTTTTCCATTTATTCTATTATTCTCACCTGGTTATACGATAATTTTATGAACTAAAGAGTACACCTGCTTTTTTTTTTTTGGCTGCAAAAAGCTTTATTGTTTCCACTTGGTCCACAGCTTAGGAGAGGGCTCCAGTGGCTAGAGGGAGAGGCTCAGGCAGAAGCCCTGACACCAAGGGGATGCTCTAGGGGCTCTCAAAGGCCACTGGGCTCCGGAGGCTCCTAGTCGTGCCTGAGGGTGAGCCTTTCAAAGAGATACTCGCCCAGCCCAGCCTAGGGGCGAGCCAGCCTGTGGAAGTTAGTCAGGTGGTTGCCCATCTTGACGAGTTTCACCTCCTCGTCTAGGAAATGGCTCCCCAGGAAGTCATAAAGATGGGGGTCTGTGCGGGCAGAACCCCAGGCATGCAGATCCAAAAGGGCTTGGTTCAGGTTCTTCTCCAGGACCATGACAGCTTCCATGGTGTCCAGGGTCTTACCCCACTCATCTTGGGACAATTTCTGCACGTCCCGGAAGAAGACATGGCCGCCGCGCTGGTCTTGCATTTTCAAGAGAGACTTGGCACCCTCAGGCTTCTCCTTAGCCAACTTGTGGAAGAATCGGCCCACACCCTCCAGAGCCACATCATCACGGTGCAAACAGAAGCCCAGAAAGAGGTAGGTGTAGGAGGCTGGCACTGACCAGGCGGTTGACAGCAGCCCCCACCTCGGTGGAATAATTCTGACGAATCTGGGAGCTCATGGTTGATCAGCAATAAGGAGCTAAGCTCAAAAAACGGTGTTGGCTGGTCCTGGAGGGAAAGGATGGCTGAGAAGATGGTTCTGAAGGTTGCAACTGGAAAACAAGTCACAGGGTGGTCGGAGGCTGGAAGGAGCATCCCTGGGTCTGTTCCATCCAAACACCGTGGAAGCAAGAGAGAGATCCGTGGGACCGCCAGGCACACCGCTTTTGGTTTTTTTGAGCATTATCTCCAGTATTCTGCAGGGTGCACTCTCCTAACGGCATGGCATATCACAGAAGTGGTCTGGCATTGTCACAGAGTTTTATCACATCTAACTTCCAAATTTACTGAATTTGGGACACACTTTTTAGCACTTGTACCACCACTAAATGAACTTAAATGACATTGTCTTATGATATTAAAAACACATTTTTAATTGTATCAACAGCAAATGTTGAGAGAGCAGCACAAGTCACCAAAAACATTAACCCAAGATCTGACACATTAGGTTCACGTGATAGTCATAAAGGATAATGGGAATTTTGTTTTCTTGCTGAAGTGATGCTGACACAGGACAATGATGACACAGCCTGCAATCCTTGCAGCCTGCCAGATTTCAAATTATGAATTTCTTCAAAAAAAATTTTTTTAATTTTGGCAAGTTTCACAATATTTCAAATTTGAGACATAAAGTGGGAATTTAAATATATTTTTACTTTGCACTATTTTCAGCCTCACATAATTCAAAGATGCATAAACCAACAATACGCTGAACTTTTTCAAAAGACTTTCCAGTTTAAAAGAAAAATACTTGAAGGTAGTAAAAGAGGAAAATAAGCAACCAGATGGAATTAACGACTGTTTACAGAAATTAAGGAGCCAGAACACAAACGATAAAATAAATCAGGAATGTACTCTTATTAGTGAACTAGTGTCAGACTTGAAGATTTGAAAACAAAAGTTAGTGCACTCCACTTTTTTTAACGACTACGCTGCAATAAGAAACGTACTCAGATATATATTAGAACGTTATATCCAAAATGAAAAAAAAACGGCATTATCAGGAAAAATATTAACAATAAAACTTACATCTTCAATGATCTTTGCTGCCTCTTTAGTAACTGCACCTGTTATAAATTTAAAAATACATTATTATCCCCAGAATTATACAGAAGTAAACACTGAAACCAAGAAGTTACTTTCCTCTCACTAAGGTGGGCTAGAGTTTAGATTAGAATTTCTCAAAAAATAGCCCAAGGAAACTCAGCATCAACATCACCTGGGCTGCTTGGTAAGGGTCAGATTCCTGGGCCCCAATCCCATCCTACTGTATTAGAATCTCTGGGGATAAAGGCAGGTATACTAAAATCATTTGGATTCTTAAAAAAATAAACTGTGCACACCACTTCCTTCCCTATCCACGCCACCCTGTTGCTACCCTCTTCCCTCAGAGACAGAAGGGCATGTTTCCTCATATAAATGTAAACGTAAACATTACCAATGAATGTAAATATTAGACTAAACAACACTCACTTTTACAATCTAACCAAATGCCTTTATATAAGTCATACCTTTTAAAGCACTGTTAGTGCTGCCTGTGGGCTGGGCAGGAGATATTTTTGCCAATGACACCACACTGGTTATAACTGGTGTTGTATTTGTCCTTGCAGAAGGGAGCTCCGCTGAAGCAGTTTGCGCCTTAGAAATAATTACTGATTAAAATAAACAAAAAGGTAAGACCTAGTATAAACAAAAAGGTCACACAAAAAAACCCTGTTTAACAACTAAGTTTTCAAGGTGCAATGCAAATATCTAACTCTGTATTTTGCTGGATTGAGTGATTCTGGTCAAATTAGTGTTCATCAGGGCTAAACAGAGCCTGATTGTCTAAAATTATAAACCTCAATTGATATTTAACAGGTGAAAATATAGGAATTAGCTTCAGGATTAACTGGGTTTTCCAACTAGTGAATATTAAAACTCTTACACCTAAGCTTGCTTCAAATAAAAATTTAACATAAAAATGTTTATAAATAAGTTGGTGAGGTAGCGGTCCATCCAAATAAGAAAACTGGTTTTGTTAACCCACATAATAGAGTGAAAATTCTACCGCCAACCTGACTGGTCTTAGGGAATGGATGGCCTACATAAAAGATCAGCACAAGGCACATGTGATCAAGGTGATGATTAACACGATTGCAAAGGCTGGTAAGGGCCAGAAGGTAAGGAGCCAAAGCATGTGGATTCTGTCCACTGGGCAGCACTCCAGGCTTTGTTCAGGGAGCATAATATCAAATCTAACTCAGAGAGATGCTACTTTAAGAATATGCCACATATCTGTCTATTCATCTGGATATTCTGACCACATTAGCTGTCCTACTTTGCGAAATTATTTTATTCTTAGCCAGGAAAAACTTCGCTACCCATGAAGAAATGGTCTACTTTATTTTTCCTGATATAATTAATGTGTTCGGTTTTTTTCCACAGCTATAAGCAAGCTCTGGATCAAATCTTACACCAGTCGCAGCAACCGTATTAACATACTTATACCCTCTCCCTTTGTTTGCCCCAATTGTCTATTTTTATTTCTAGTTTATTAACTAAATAGCATATATTCCTTAGTGAAAGTCACTTATGTAAAGATAAATTCAATCAAAAGCAATCAAATCTCATTTTCCTATAAAAGTAGCGCTTAGACTTTTATTGATTCCTTGGTGTGTTTGATTAGGACAGGAAAAAGCATCAGGATTAATTTTCCCTCAAGGGCCATCTTTAAGGATTCTTACAGGAAAATTCAAAGAAATTCAGGCTATTTGAATCCAGTGAAGTTTTGTTTTTATTATATTATTTGCTGTGTGCTGATAGTATATCCTAGCACTGACATAAAGATCCCACTAGCCAAGTGTAATTTTACCTTTATTTTGTGGAAGACGGTCATTCGTAATTTGCCGATGACAAAACTCCAAGACACAGAATAGGTTACAGAAATGTTTGACGTTTCCTCGCCATTTTATGGACTCACTTAGCTTACCCTGTCGTTTACAACCATCACACTTGGCCATCTGAGAAAGAAACGTAAGACACGTTAGGCTGAAACTATAAAATAATGAAAAGATAACATTAATCAGAAAACTAGAAGGCACTATGAAAATGGGATGTATGAGTCAGTTGAGACCACAAAATGTAAGATTCCTGCCTTAAAATATTGTGGCTAAAAATATATACACTTAATTATTTGTTTCATATAGATACCCTCAATCGAGAGGATGTAAAAGTTGATCTCCTGTTTTCAAAATTACTGATGAAGGAATATAATGATAGGTTCTATTTTTAAAAGGTTCAGAGGCAGCATATTGCAGTAGAAAGAATATGGGCTTTGAAGTCATAAAGACTTGGTTTTGTTCGAATATCTAATGAGGTATCCTTTGTCTTAAGCACTGTCATAGGTCCTGGTCATAGAATTATGAAAAGATACACCTCCTCCCCAACAAGATTATATTTTAGGGAGTAGGTAGACAAGTAAACAGGTGATTTCACCAAAGTGTTATAGGTGCTGTCCAGCTGTCATCTACCAGCTTCTTCAAGGGCACGTTACTTAACCTCCCTGGACCTTACTCCTTTTCCTTATTTATAAATTGGCAATACTCCTACCTCTGGGGATTGTGGTGAGGATAAATGAAATAACACTTATGAAGCACCGGACATGTATCAGTGATTCAATTCATTGTTAGCCTTTCAAAGAGGTAATTTTTTTTTTAGAAAGAGGTCAGTCATAGTCATTTGACCTATGAAGTGAGAACAAGGTCTGACTTCAAATTCCTCAGAGGAACCTTATGAACAACAGAGCCATTTAAGGCAACATAACTATGAAAAGCTCTAACTTGAAAGAACTCAAAGCTATAAATAATGTCAATGTGCCTAATCAGAAAGCAAAAAATAAAAGAAACATATCCTCAAACAACAAGAAAGTCTCTAGAAATTCTATACTCTTTACCCCAAAGACTTCATGTTTATATTCAATTGCATTTTGCTTTAGGGGCTCATAATTTATTTTACCCAGTTTTAAACACCAAACTTTTCTTCACACATTTTGACAATATTTTAAACAGAAAATAGTTTGTACTAACTTCAGAAGCCAAAGAGGTATATTACATTTACCTGATAAAACAGAACCGTAAATTTGGACATGCAATCTTCACAACAAAACTCTTCTAACTTGCCCTCCAATCGATTTTCCACCAAATTAGGGGATGTCTGTGAACAATAACTGCACATCTTACAGTAGTTTCCCCATCGTTCTCCGAAGTCACGGGCAGAGAGGAATTTGCAAACTGAGAACCGGAAGGGATGAAAGGAAGAAACATCAGATTGACATGAACTTGAGGGAGGTAAAGTGAGTTTCTATAGTCTTAGATACCAACTTCAAGCTAATTTCTGAACACTTGACACAATTATTTGCCTCTAGGTTAAAGGACGGTCTTTATACTCACAAAACGAAGTCATATCACTTTTAAATATACTCTAAATATTAGGCCGTCTACATTCAGAAACATCAGAGGCATAAAAGCTTCTTAAGCCAAGAAGCAGCAACTGCTTAAGGACCCTCTTTACAAACGGGTGCAGAGACAAAACGATCTCTGAAGTCACAGCCAAACTCGCGAAGAGATTTTCTATACTCTATGCTAACATCATTGATCTTACCATATTTTGAAATTTTTCTTTATTGAGATTATTGTAACATTTAAAAGGATAAACTTTAAAGTGGATTAAGAATAAACTCAACAAAAAAGCCTCAAATTATACCTCATAAAACAAAAATTACTTGAAAATTAACTGTGGATTAATAGCCTATCACCGTGAATCACTTCATAACCACAGGCTCCGTGGAGAAAAGTGAGCTTTTTTCTTTACCTTCACTACAGAATGGCTTATCCACCCCTGAGTATCGTACAGTCTCCTTTATAATTTTCTGCAGTTTACAATAGTCACACATTGCCATAACTTTATTTTTCTTTTTGTAGTCATCGGAGCAAGTCTTGCCACAAAACAGAAACATTTTGCCCTGAAGAGAAAGAAAGAAAAAAATCTAATAGTTGCTGTATCTTTAAGAAATCCTCTTCCTTCTCATTTCAAAGCAAACTGAGTGATTGTCAAAGACAAAAAGACAAAAATGCTTCTATTGATAAGTTTATATTCAGTTCCTTTCACAAGCTCTCTTTACCTTGTAGAAAAGAAGTTCTGGTTTTGTGGCAAACAGATGGTTACAGTGCTGACACTTGAGTTTAACAACTGTATGGGTTACAGCAACTTGCTGGGGTTGGGCAGCAAGAGGCTGGAGACTGACCGCAGCGGAGCCACTGATGGAGCTGGGGGAAACAGCAGAGGTGTTACCTCCTCCTGTGGACACCGCTGACCCGGAGGGCGGACGGACAACCACTTGGCCCTGAGACGGGGGCACCACTGAAGGGTTTGTTCCTTTTGGCTTGTTAAATACATTCTGAACGAACACAAATAAGGCAAACATTTTATCAACAAAGAAATAACGTAACCTGGTAACTTTCATTTTCTCACTTTATAATAAATTAATTCCCCACAAACATCTCTTTAAAATTCTATAAAGTCGTTCACAGAACGAGTTTAAATAGCATACTTCCAGAATAGAAGGACTAGAATAGTTCAGAATAGAAGGACGGAGAAACGTAACATTAGAAGGTTGAGGCATGGAATTCAGGCTTTCCAGACAAAGAGCTCTAATATACGTCTTTAATAAATTATAGCAGGTCTCTCTTCCCCCCAAGATACCCCTCCATCTGCACTCTCATCTCTAACGAGCCTCTGATGGCTACTAAGAGCACAGTGGCCATCAGTAGACTCTTCCTCCCTGGTGCCAGGGACTCGGCATCAGACATCTTCCCTCCCTGGAGGATCACTAAACTCTACTCTTTCTCTGCGTATCACAGAGAGTAAGGAGAAAATGGGACAAGTAAGCGGAGGCTTACAATTCCATGCCAGGAGTCATTATGTATCTGGCCCAGGATGGGAGGAAGGGACACATGAGCACACCACCACACCACCTACCCAACCATATCCTAGCTTCCATCCTTCTGAGAGGGAGAGAGCCAAGAGAGAAAGTGGAAGGGAAGAAAGCACTGAGGCCCAAGACCTGGGCTCAGACATTTTGTAGAAATGACCTCTGGGAGCATAGTTGAAGAGAATTTTTTTCTTTCCAACTTAAATTTAATCTTCTTTAAGTATGCATCTTCAGCAGTTAACATTTTGCCATAGATCAATACCTAAGAGAAATTTAGGAGTAAAACACTACCTTAGATCATACCTGGAAAGCCACCACACAGCTGGAGCTGCAGAAGCTGTATATAGTTCCATTGGACATGGCTAGGTGATACTGAGGAATCGCTGAGGTTTTACAACTATGACACAAAACCTGCACACCTTGGTAACAAAAAATAAGAACCAATGAATAAGTTACACAGATGAACAAACGATACAAAAATGTATTGGAGAATAAAAAAACCAATGCTCAGTAATATACAAAACTCAAGGAACTTTACAATAATTGTAAAGCTAATTACAACTAACCTCAATTAAGTCCCACTTACACAAAAGCTAACTCAGAACTTATGTTTTTTTCCCTTTATTTTCACATATGAAACTACAAAATAAATACCTCAACCAAGAAAATCAATGAAAAACTATTTTCACTTAAAAATCAGTTCTCTGAAACTAAATCAATCTGGGGTCTTTACTTAACCATATAGATAAATTTAGTTTGTAACAAAATGAAAGAAAGGCAGTTATATTCTTCTTCAATAGTTATTAAGTCTATAAATTTATCAAATTTAAACATTACCTGAAGAAATAACTGTCTTAACTCTGTAAGCAGATAAGCAATTAACAGAGCAGAAAAGCTCTGTTTTTCCTGAGTCATTCGTAGTCTCAATCATTTCAGCTGAGGGCCTCAATGATTTCCCCAAGGCATATGGAGGAGTTTGGGCTGAATTCTATTAAGAAAATAAAAGAACACTGAGATACCTAGTACAAGCATACCTATGTACATATTGTTTAAGAAAAGAAAAAAGAAAAATGACCTACAACCACTGCCTTTGGCTGAAATATTTGAGCATGACAATGAGGCCACACTAAGTATAGACTTTTCTGAAATTTGGAATGTGGGAAAAATAAGTTCTTTCACACAATAATAAAACGTAAACTGAAGAAAAATAGTAACTACTCAGATATATTAGCAACAACAAAACACATTAAAAGTCATGAATTGGGTAGTCATAACATACTTTTCTCATCACAAACAATCAGAGAAGACCAGGTAATCCACAAACCAAAGGGCCAGCCTCAGCACAGACCTGGACATCAATCTAGAAGAGAGGTTACTTAACGAGTAAGACTCGAACAGGAGGAGAGAGAAATGATGTTTAAGGTATATTAGGAGACCCAACAGAACTACCTGTTTTTCAAGCTGAGTTTCATAATAAAATTTGCCTGTAAGTTTATTCATGTTTTAAGAAACAATAATAACGGTTACTATTTATATAAATTACTAATATTATTACTTATTGAGTGCTGACCATGAACCAAGCCCCATACTAAGCAATTTATATACACTGGATCATAGAATCTTTTCAATAACAGAGTGAGATACTTCAAAAAACTGTATTAACAAAAAGTTTAAATTAATTCTAATTAAATTAACTTAACAAATAAACAGAAAAGTAAGAGATTAAACTTACTTCATCTGACTCCAAAGTCCAGGCTCCTAAACACTACACTATACTGTCACTGACAGAATATAAGTTCTCTTGGTAAGAAACTATATGGGGAAGTAAACGGTAGGAGAATATGAACTGTGAAGTTTCACCACATAATCTTCTTAGTAAAAGAGGAACATCATTTATGCAGTTGATAGAGTATAATACCAGTAACAAAATTAGGAATGGAACTGATTTTTGGATCATATATATAAAAATAACATGGATTCTATTCCTGTGAAAGGAGAAACAGACTGCCAAAAGTGGCAATTCCTAGAAAAGAGATGCTTTTCAAAGATGAGTGTCCATTACCAACTGCTCAGAGGGATTAAAAATAAATTGAACTTGCTAACTGAAAAAAAAAATTTTAATTGTCATTGACATCCTCTTTAAAAAAATTAACTTTTTAAAGATCTCAAATCATTCAGCAATAAACTGATAGAAATTAATATATTTAGTAACCAAATGAATTCAATATTCATTAAAATAAATAAAAATTAGATAGAGTATTCTAAGAAGGCAACATTGCCAAAATAATTACAATTCATTCCAAAACACATTAAAAAATATATTTTCTAAAAGGAAAAAGAGGGCCAGCCCCATGGCTTAGCAGTCAAGTGCACGCACTCCGCTGCTGGCGGCCCAGGTTCGGATCCCCAGCGCATACCTACGCACCGCTTCTCTGGCCATGCTGAGGCCGCGTCCCACATACAGCAACTAGAGGGATGTGCAGCCATGACATACAACTATCTACTGGGGCTTTGGGGGAAAAAAATAAATAAATAAAATTATAAAAAAATAAAAAATAAAAAAAAATAAAAGGAAAAAGATATGCTTTAGATTTACTGATTTTATCATCTTTTAACTCTTGGTCAGAATTTACCTACAATAATATGGCTTTTTCTTCACTCTCAATGTATCACAAAATATTTCAGACTCAGAGCATCATGAAATTACATTTGTGAACTCTTAGCCACAAAGGAAACCTTAAAAAATGATCTAGTTCACCTCTATCATCTCACTACCACAATCAACCCTTACAGTATCAGAATCTATCCCATTTTTCTAAATGGGAAATCACACAGCAGGATCAACCAACGAGAAGAGCTCACTTTTATTTTGCACTGCATCCCTGTGAGGCCATCTCAGAAGGGGTGAGCCTAATGATACGCAACAGACATATATTCATACCTGCTTATATGCTGTGACACTTGTTGAACTAAAAACCTTCTGGGACTGGCAAGGACCAGAGCTACTATAGCAATAGCTCCCACAGTTCTCACAACAGTTCATGGTGAGGTTGTTGGCAGAGTGAAATTTCGAAAAACAGGCATCACTACAAAGACCATGTACCACATTTTGATATTTAACTTCAAATCGAATCTAGGAAATACAAACACACATGCATACAAAATAAGCAGAGCCAGTTGAAAATCTCTGATTTTTGAGCGGAATCCCAGTAAGAGTAAAATGTAACTTACGTCAGCATTCTTCTGACACATACTGCACTTAGTTGAAATGCTATTGGTATATATGGTAACAACAGGTTTTTTCTTTAGCTCGTAAGAGGAAAGGCATGATTGGCTGCAGAAATCTTTGCTAGGAGAGGAATTTTCAAATCGTGTTGTGATCACATCCTTTGGATTTAAAATGTCTCTAAAAATAAATAACAAAGGCAAAATGAAATGTGTTCTTCATAATTGTAATTTTTTCTTCTTTGTGAGCTAAAATAGCCACATTGACTAAGGGCAGCTATTGTACAGTAGAAAATGGCTGGCCCTGGATAAGCCATCTGGAAACCTGGGTTTCAGGATCAGTTCTGTTACTTATCAGCTGAGTGACAATGCGTGAGGCAATCACTGTTTCCTCATCTATAAAATGGGGTTTATAATACCTAATTACAATGTATTGGGAGAATTATATTTAAAATATATCCAGCCAGATGCTCATGACAAAAACAGTGAGGCTTCCAGCTTTAAGCAAAAATTAATATAAAAAATTAGCATGATATATAAAATCTAGCTATAACTGAAAAGATCAAAGAAACAGATGACAAAAGGGTATTAAGCCTTGGTAGCAGAGGACAGATGGAAACAACGAGACAGAAAGAACACAAATAATCGAGTTGTTCTGTGAGATTCCTAGAGCCATTTTGTAAAAGCTCATTGTTACAATAAGCACTGACAGTAAAAACAGAGGCTGTGTTGCCACTCTTCTGACAAATAGAAAAACTGAAAGAAATAGTCACTAATTAAAAACACTAATACAGCCCACACAGTAAAGAATAATAATGGCAATAATATTGTATACTACAATAAGGTATACTGAGCAATTTAGTGCTAGCCATCGTTCTCTTTACTCAAATCATCCAATTTAATTATCACAAAAAACTCTATGAAGTAAGTATTACTCTAAGTGCCATTTTACAGATGAGGAGACCAAATCAGAAAGGTTACAGAGCTTGTCAAAGTCACATAGCTGGTAAGCAGTGAAACCAGAATACAAATCCAGGCAGTGTGATTCTATAATCCATGGAGTTAATCATTCCACTATTCTGCCTTCCATCCTGTATTTTTATTACACAGAACTGTTCCATGTGTAAACTATGAAAGAATAACAACAACAACAAAGTACTTTAATTTTCTAAAACTCATCTAACCTTAAATGAGTCTTGGAAAACTAAGTGGCTACGCTAACACACAGATGAAGTATTAATTTTGAAAAGTGATTTTTCTACTAAAAACAGAGCAATAAAGAACTTTATCGGGGCTGGCCTGGTGGCGAAAGCAGTTAGGTGCGTCCGCTCCACTGTGGCGGCCCGGGGTTCGCAGGTTCGGATCCCAGGCAGGCAGTGACGCACCGCGTGGCCAGCCACGCTGTGGTGGCGTCCCATATAAAGTGGAGGAAGATGGGCACGGATATTACCCCAGGGCCAGTCTTCCTCAGCAAAAAAGAGGAGGATTGGTGGATGTTAGCTCAGGGCCAATCTTCTTCACAAAAAAAAAAAGAACTTTAATAACGTGAATCTGCCAGTGGCATAATATAATAATGTATATATGTAAACCAATGAGAATGGCTTTTTAATGGAAATCTAAATGCATAATATAAACACATTCTAAACGTTACACATCCAAATGAACGTTACATCTTAACATTTATCTTAGAAAAACCATACCTCTTCCAACAGTATGGCTCAAGTATTTTTTCTAATTTCTCCTTTAATTTATAAGAATTCTAAGAACAACTTTTTAATTTTATAGTCAAATATCATGTTTAACAGTATGACTCAGTTTAATCATCTACAATAGTCAGCTGATAAGGCACCAAGTAACTTTTGGCGATTTTCACAAATCAAACCCTTGCTGAAAAGATAGATTTGTCTCCAGAGTCTAAAGGAATGTTTCATAGGCTCTGAAGGCGATGCTAAATCAAGAGATCAAAACATTATCTGAATAAGAGTAGCACTGTGGAAACAAGTCTCTGACAAGAATGACTATTTTTAAGAGGATAATATGCATTTGGATGTATAAGTTGTACTATATTCTTTAAAATTTAATTCATTTTCTTTCGATATTTGATATGTTGAAATAGAACACAGAAAACTAAATTTATTCTTCCAGATCAGTTTCATGAGAATGGTATGAAAGAGTTAAAGCAAGGTATTAGAAGGGCATTTTAGAACAAAACTGAATTTGAACATGTAAGTAAAATATTTTAAAATTTCTCTTTCCTTTTAGTTGGAGATTTCCATTTTAACAGGATCTACTTTTAGATACCTAAGACCGACACACTAAGCAGATAAAGAAACTGTCATATATCTCCAAAGACAAAATAGGGGCCTACAAATGATATGTTAAGTATACATAACAATATTAATTTTATTATTAAAAATAATAGGATCCCACTTATTAAGCATTTGCTATGTGCTAGGCCTTGTGCTAACATTGTCTCATTAAAATCTAAAGAAGTAGGGGCTGGCCCAGCGGCCTAGTGGCTAAATTCAGCTCGCTCCACTTCGGGGGCCCAGGTTCGGATCCTGGGTGTGGACCTACACCACTTGTTGGCAGCTATGCTGTGGCAGTGACCCACACACAAAATAGAGGAAGACTGGCACAGATGTTAGCTCAGGGCAAATCTTCCTCAAGCAAAAAAAGAGGAAGACTGATAACAGATGTTAGCTCAGGGCAAATCTTCCTCAACAACAACAACAACAAACAAAATAAACAAAAAAATAAAATCTAAATAAGTAGATACTATTTATCAATGAAGAAACTGAGGCTTAGAAAAGTCAAACATCTAGCTCAAGGTCATATAGCCAATAAGTGACAGAGCCATGATCCAAAACCAAGCTCTTATCTTTTCTTGTCTATGTTAGTGACTAGTGACAAACCACTGTATTCCTAGATTTACACTGCCACAGGAATAGGCTAAACATGCCAAATTCTTCAAACATACTAAGGTAGAGAAAGAAGTTTATGTGACTTGGTCGCTATTTCTCCCTCTCTCTGCATCTACACATTATTGTAAAGAAACAACAATCCCCAACAAAAGCTCACAAGGATTTTTTAGAAATAACCACACTATTTTTGTGGCCATTTAGCGTTTTTACTTTCTAAAGAATTAAATAAATTTCATATACTATTATAAGAGTGATATTATTTTATTCTATACTTCAATAACTTTCAAGATAACGAATAATTTTGAATGGTTGCTGTCGACAATTACAGGATATATGAGTAGTCCTACAATTCCCACAAATGGTTTGTTATTTCTTCCCACAGTAAAATTTAACCTGAAAGAGACAGGAAAACTGGTTTAGGCAGTACTTTTTTTTTTTGCTGAGGAAGATTCACCCTGAGCTAACATCAGCTGCCAACCTCCCTCTTTTTTTATGTCAGCCACTGCCACAGCATGGCCACTGACAGACGAGTGGTCTAGGTCTGCACCCAGGAACCAAACCTGGGCCGCCAAAGTGGAGCATGCCAAACTTAACCACTAGGCCACCATGGCTGGCCCAGGCAGTACTTTAACACCAAGTCACTTATTTAACGTTATGAAACTTTAGACTTTGCAAACTTATCAATTAGCTAAAAAGCTATTTTCACAGAAATGTGCTAAAGAGATTTAAAGGAGCAATAGCATGTCTGGACTAAACTATACATGCACTAAAAAAAGTAAAGTAAAATGGGACATAATTAAGAATTTTATACTTTGAGCAGTTTGTGCAGGTTTTCTTGGGAGGAGGTGGTGGGCAGGCAGATGAAGAATATCCAGTGATACACCGCGTGGAGCAGAAGAGCTGAGTAGATCCTGTCTTATGATATGCAGTTTGCCCCTTATAAAGCATTTTTTTACAGCCAGAACAGAAAACCTGAATAGCTACAGCTGGAACTGAAGGAAGCAACATATTTGGGCCAGACGACGGAAGAGAAAACTGAAAGCCTGGGGTCAACTGTTGGGCTATAAAAAAATTAAGAGAAAAACCGTTTTAGTATCAACACAAACACACATACATTCTCTGTTTTTTAAGACAAATTCTCTCAGTCTTGAAATCCAATGTTCACAAGGCAATAAGCACTCCAAAACAGGGGGTTTCAAACGTTTTTAACCATGACCCATAGTAAGAACTACATTTCACATTATAAACCACATTTCACATTATAATAGATACATACGTTTGTGTGTGTGTGTGTACGTCCATATATAAAATTTAATAACTGAAACAGCAGTTTCATGAAATAGGTTTCCTTACTACATGCATCACACTCTGACATAATCTTATTTCTACTCCACTTTTTAAAACGCTGGTCAAGACCAGCCACCCAGTTTGAAAAGCAGTGCTTTATCTAGAGGAAGAAAAAGACTTACATGACGAGGTGCTTTCTCTCAATTCTACTAGTCAGAATGTAACAAATATTCATTGTAATTAACTGAACCAGTTCTATTTCTTACCAAGAGGACTGTCATTGACTGAAAACACAGCACTAATTTTCAGTTCACTTTCTTGAGTTTTTGGCTTTGGGTCATGTCCATACTCCTTAAAGAAAAAAAAGAAAGAGAGAAATGAATACAGCATTAGTATCTAAATAAACCAGAAATTCAGGCAAAAAATAATTGTCGTATTCATCTCTTCTACTTTCTAATCGTAATCACCCTCACAAATACCTCAAAAGTCTAAATTTACAAGTTAGTAGACTAGATTTAACCTTTACAAAAAGGATTTTTCAAAACTGGAAAAGCTTTTATAATGGTTATATCTACTTTTCAAATGTAATCTTCATACACTGGAGTAATACACAGCTATTTCAATGCTCAGTACTACCCTTTTCTTAGGCTGTGTTTATAAGAGAGCAAGAAATGAAATTAAATCTGAATAATTTCGAGTTTGGATCAAATTAGTAATTTTAGCCAATGGATTTACAAGCTATCATATCTGTTAATGGCAGAAAAGACACGAGTTTTAATGCAATCTGCTCATTACACATAAAATCATCACAGCCTAAATCAGATTTATCCTTAACATATTCCTTAAAATGCTTTAAAATAAAATGTTATCATGAAATAAAATTTTAAAAATACATACGCATATCTTGAAAAAGACTGTCCTTTATTCTGAGATGACAACCATCCTACATTTTTTTTCCTTTGGTGTTAAAATAGCCTTACATATTTCAATAAAAAGTTTAAAAAAATAATCTTACTTTTCTGAAGCAATGGGGATAATAAACGGTAGTTCTATTTTTAATCCCCCTATACTCAGCAAAATAAATGACTGACATGTCAGTTCCCAAAGTTACTTTTAAAGTTTTTTTGTACTATTAAATGCCAAAGACTAGGAACCACTGCATTAAATTACCAGTTCCCATGACGTGCATTATGGCACCAAACGAGCTGCTGCCTATAAGGCAGGAACTATTATACCTTCTTTATAGATGAGGACATGAAGCTTACAGATGTTCAGCAATCTGTCCAAGGTCACAGAGATCCTAAGTGCACAGATGGGAATCAAACTGAAGTCTTTCTATTCCAAAACCCGTGCCAGCTCCCTCATAGAAGTACAAATATAATACAACAAAATTACTATAATGAATTCAAACCCTGGCCCCAACTGGAATTAAGATCCCCTGTTGTAGTCTCTCCCATCTCCTTTCCCTCATAGCACCTGTCATAATACATCATTTCATATTTATTTGGGTGATAATTTGCTGAATGTCTAATACCTCACCTCCTCCCACACACACACACTAGACTGAAAGGACCATGTCCACTATGGACAGAGACCGTTATCTGTTTTTTCCACCTCTGTACATTCAATGCCCAGCACAGTCAACATAACACAACAGAGAAGACTATGGGTCCCGAAAGAAGACAGAAACAGAGGAGATCTTGGCTCAAACAAGTTATTTAATCGTGCTTAGTTTCAATTTCCTTATCTATATTATAAAGATATTATCTAACCAATAGGGCTGTTATGGGGGGTAAATGATTTAATACAAATAAAGTATATAGCATGATGCCTTACACAGTTAGCCAAAAGTTACACACAAAAATGCTACCTCTTATTATTATTTTCATAATTATGGCATTTAATAAACATTTGTTGAATTAATGAATCCAAGTCCACTTTCAATCCAAAGTGGATGTTCTTAAACATTATACTTAAATATTTTTTTTTTTTTTTTTTTTGGTGAGGAAGATCAGCCCTGAGCTAACATCCATGCTAATCCTCCTCTTTTTGCTGAGGAAGACCGGCTCTGAGCTAACATCTATTGCCAATCCTCCTCCTTGTTTTTTTTTTGCCCCAAAGCCCCAGTAGATAGTTGTATGCCATAGTTGCACATCCTTCCAGTTTCTGTATGTGGGACACGGCCTCAGCATGGCCAGAGAAGCGGTGCATCGGTGCGCGCCTGGGATCTGAACCCGGGCCGCCAGCAGCGGAGCTCAAGCACTCAACCTGCCAAGCCACAGGGCCGGCCCCAATATTTATTGGCACTTGCAAAAAGAGGAGGAAGTTAAAAGTACCCATATACACTTCCTTCAGCTTACCAAAAAGAACACTTAAGATTCAATAAAAAACTACTTTGCCTTACCATGAACTCAATCTCTAGTATTTCTCTAACATGCCTGTTACATTTCCCTGGTCAGTTCCTTTTACTTCACAAAGTAACTGTCCCAAACTTCATCACTGGTAAGTCCCGACCCCACATATTTCCTGCTCAGTGATGTTTCATTTCACCAAGAAAAAAGAAGTAACTAAGTAAGAACTCCCTCAACATCCTGATTTCCCCTCCACCAGGCCTACAAATTGGTCAGCAAACTGTCCTCCTATCTTACAGGAAAAGGCAACCTTCTTAGCCACGGCTAACATAGTGCTTGCATTCAGGATCCCTTCTTTCAGCATTCCACACACTGTGTATCTTCAGCCTCTCTCTACCTCCACATTTGTTTCTTCCCCTCAGCTTAATAAGGAACCTATCCCCTAGGGAACTATTCCCTCTCTTTTCTCTCCTTTTACACCCAGAGAAAAAGTACAGTCACGTGCTGCCTAACAACATTTTGCTCAACGACGGACCACATACGCGACGGTGGTCCCATAAGATTAGTATCATATAGCCTAGATGTGCAGTAAGCTATACCATACAGGTTTGTGTAAGTATACTCTACGATGTTCGCACAATGACGAAATCGCCTAACTACGTATTTCTCAGAACATATCCCGTCGTTAAGCAACACATGACTGTACTCCATTCTTTCTCTACTTCCTCACTTTGATTCCTTGCTGAACCCAATGCTATCAGGCTACTGCTTCAACTGAAACTGTTTTACGATAACCAATCATCTCGCCATTGCCTAATCCAATAAACACTTTTAGGTTTTACCTTACGTGGCTTCTCAGACACATCGGATATTGTCAATGATTCCATTCACTGTTTTCTGGTTCTGTTACTTCAATTCGTTACTATGTCTTAGTATCCTCCATTGATCTTCATATATTCACCCCTAAAGTCAATGGTTCCCAAATTCAGTGGCATCAGAAGCCCCTAGAGGTCTTGTTAAAGACAGATTGTTGGGCTTCAGTCCCAGAGTTTCTGATTCAGTAGGTCTGCAGCAGGGCCCAAAAACACACATTTCTAACAAGTTTCCAGGTAATGCTGAGGCTCTGGTTGGGGGATAGTATGAAGCCACTTTGAAGCTCTAAATTAATCCAGTTCCCAGCTTTCTATCCTGAGCTCTACTCTCCTCTCTCTACTCTTGCTCCCTGAACAATCTCATCCACATTCGTAACTTCAACTATCACCTATATAGGGTTACCAGATTTAGCAAATAAAAATATAAAACACCCAGTTAAATTTCAATTTCAGATTTAAACAACAAATAATTTTTAATATAAATACATCCCAAATATTGCATGCAACATAATTATATTAAAAAATAATCATTTTTTATTTGATAGTCAAATTTAACCCAGCAGTCTATATTTTATCTGACAACACCACACCTACAGGTAGATTAACTTTCTAATCTCTAAATACCCCATCCATAAGTTCAAATGCCTCCCAGCGCAAATCACTACTTGAATGTCCCATTAGCCCCTTAAACACAACAGATCTCAAACTACACTTACTACTTCCCCCCAAATCCTGATCCTAGCCCCTGACTAAATAATATCATCAAAAACTCAACTTTCTGAGGAAGGAAATTTACGTATTCCTGGACTCCTCCTTGACCCTCATACCCTTAGAGATATGCTATCTCTAAGTCTGATCAATTCTACCTAAATATCTTAAATCTATTCTCTTCTCTCACTTTGTTGTTGAAATACTCAACCACTGAACATACCACTTTCTCTCACCTCTCCATGACTCAGCACATGCTGTTTACTCTGCCTGAAAGTCCTAATTGTTCTAACTCCAGTGCTATCTGCCCTGTGAAGCCTTCCTCTCCTCTCCAGACAGACTTAATGGCTCCTTCCCCTATACTCCCAATGTACCTTACACAATTTTTATTACAGTAATTACATAATACTGAGATTTTGTATCTGCACAGAGGTGGCACAAAAAAACAAGAATACAAGTCTGAAGCCAGTCAAAACTAAATTCCTATTCTAGTTCTGATGCTTCGAGTTTGATAAATTACTTAACCTCTCCTTGCCTCAGTTCTCTCCTTTGTAAAACGGGGTAAAGACACTTCCCTCATATGGTTGTAGAGTTTAAATGAGAATGCATAAGACATGCTTAACATAGCTCCTGGTGAGATGCAGTCACTCAACAAATAATTACCTCTCTCATTCCCATACCTTTCCTCCCCCTTACACTACCAATTCCCTCCAGAGCAGAGGCCTTATCCGTCTTTGTAGCTCTTCTGAAAACAAAATAACTAACACAACTGAGCCTGCAGTATCCTAGTTAAGGGTTTGGGCTCTAGAAACAGACTGCTTGGGTTCAAATCCTAGCTCAACCATTTACTAGTTGTGTGACCTTTAACAAGTTACTGTGTCTCGGCTTCCTCATGTGTAAAGTGGGAATAGTAACAGTACTTAACTCTTAGGGTTGTGAGCATCAAATGGATTAATATATGCAAACCACTCACAATAATGTTCAACAAGTGCTATGGCTTATAATAAGATTATAGTAAGCAGGAATAAAAACTCACTGAATAGGGGCTTTGGGGAAAAATAAATAAATAAAATTATAAAAAAAAAAAAACTCACTGAATGAATGAATCAGAGCTCAACTCTAATATTCAGAACAGATTCTTAGTACATAAGAAAACATTAAACATTAAACATTTTTGATTTCTTGTCTCCTATTTTTCAATATTCAAATGCAACATGGAAAATAGCACATACTATTTGCTCAACTGGCTTTTCTATCATAGCCCACATTCTCAATCTGAAAAAGTATAGCCTATTCACCTTGAATAGCATTAATATAAACCAAAGAGAACTGAGTATGTCCCTATCCACTTAAATTTACAATGTAAGCTGTTAGTGGGATTTTCATTATCTCAATTTTTATGTTCAGAAAGCACACTCAATTAACTCATAGCATAATATTTGTTAAATTTATAAACTACTGGCAAGATATAACAAAAGAAATATTGGATCTGGAATTTTAAAAAACTGGTTTTGTATGTAAAAAACTGCTCTGCCATGGGACCTTGGTGAAGTCACTTATTCCTTCGGGCTCCGCTTTCTTATGTGTAAACAGAGGCTCTTTTATTTCAATAAGACCAGCTTCTGTATGAAAACAAAATTCATTGACCTGAAGATGCCATAACAGAAGTGAAAGCTATACAATAAGAGAACAGCTCATTCTATCCCTGAGTGACAGATAGTTAAACTATATCTTAAAAGAGGAGAAAATTTTTGCCATGCTACCTAGTTTAGGATATCGCAGGCAGAAGAAATGGCATGGGCAAAGGCAAGGAAACAAAACTCAAGAGAACATACCTCTGAGTGATATGCACATCGCATGTAGGAGCATAGCTCAGAAAAGGTGGAAAGAGGAGTGATGATACTGAAGAAGGAAACAGAGGCCTAAACGTGGACAGTTTGGATGTCTCACTAAAAAGTCTGTTTTGGTTTTTTTGTTTGTTTTCTTGTTTGTTTTTGTGAGGAAGATCAGCCCTGAGCTAACATCCGTTGCCAGTCCTCCTCTTTTTGCTGAGGAAGACTGGCCCTGGGCTAACATCCGTGCCCATCTTCCTCTACTTTACATGGGACCACAGCATGGCTTGATAAGCGGCGCGTCAGTCCGCACCCGGGATCCAAACCTGCAAACCCCGGGCCACCAAAGCGGAGCACGCGAACTTAACCACTATGCCACGGGGCTGGTCCCAAAAGTTTGTTTTATCATACATGAAGAGACAGGGTCTTTAAAGGGAGTCATGTCATCAGATCTATAAGGAGTACAACGGCATAACTATACAGTGTTTTGACGGGACTGTGACTAAACGAAAGAAGATGAGTAGGAAATTGTTATAAAAGTCCAAATGAGAAATAATGAAATAGAGAGGAAAAGGAAGAGACAGGGTCAAAAAGTACTTAAAAGGTAGAATCCACAATACTTGGCAAACAAACGGTTACTTTTGGCAAAGGAAGAGAAAGAATTTACCATCCGGAGGGAAAATAAGTGCATGGATGCCACCATCCCCCACCCCACATCCTGCAGACACTACCTCAGAACGCTTCTCAGCACAGCACTCCAGGAAGGCCTGGAGTCGATGGGTGAGACAAAACTAATTGGATCCCTGTGTTGGAATGATACTGCCTTTGAGATAGTATGACAAATAAAATATTACCATTATTATTTGTTATTTTGTTGTTTATATTATTATTCATATATATATTTTTGTGTGTATGTGTGAAGAAGATCAGCCCTGTGCTAACATCTGCCAATCCTCTTCTTTTTTTGCTGAGGAAGACTGGCCATGGGCTAACATCTGTGCCCATCTTCCTCCACTTTATATGGGACGCCGTCACAGCATGGCTTGCCAAAGGGTGCGTCAGTGCACACCCAGGATCCGAACCGGCAAACCCTGGGCCGCCGCAGCGGAGCGCGCGCACTTAACTGCTTGCGCCACCAAGCCGGCCCCTATTATTTATATTTTTAATATTATGCTTTGCTTATGCAATAAATCCAATAACTACAAAGTATAAAGCAAAAGAACTGTCCAAGAAGAAGAAAATCGTTTTTTTCCAAAACAACTAACTAATCGCTCCACATTGATCTCCACAGATTTCTAATCTGGGTCCCTAAAGGGCAGCCAGGTGATCTTTCCAAACAAGTTTATCTTACTCTCCCACTTAAAACCACACAAGGGCTTGGGCCGGTCTGTGGCTTAGCGGTTGGGTGCGCGCGCTCCACTGCTGGCGGCCCGGGTTCGGATCCCGAGCGCGCACCGACACACCGCTTCTCCGGCCATGCTGAGGCTGCGTCCCACATACAGCAACTAGAAGGATGTGCAGCTATGACATACAACTATCTACTGGGGCTTTGGGGAAAAGAATAAATGAATAAATAAAATTTAAAAAAAAAAACCACACAAGGGCTTCCCATTGCTGTCAAGATAAAGACCAAAATTCGTAACAAGGTCCACAAGGTCCTGCGTAATCTGGCCTCATACTAGCTACAGAGCCTCATCCTAGAAGCAGGATGGCGTAGACTCTGAAGTCTGACTACCCAGATTTGAATATAGTCTTCACCACTTATGAGCTGTGATCTGTGGTAAACTGTTTGACCTCTTTGTACTTTGGTTTCTTCATCCGTAAAACGAGGATAACAATATGGTTGTGAGAATGGTGCCTGGCACAGTCTAAGCACATATAACTATTAATAAGTTAATATTTATAATGCCACATGTATTATGATATACATTTCCTACTGATATATTAATACCATCTATTAGTACTGTTGTTATGATCATCGTTATCATCAGCATCACCGTTTTCATACCTTTCCTGTTCCAGGCCAACTGGCCTTGCAGTTCTTCAAAAGAACCATGCATCTTTTCAACTCAGGGCTTTCCTATATGCAGGTCCCTGTCTGGAACACTCTCTGTGCCTTCGCCTAGTCAGTTCATTCTTCATCATGTAGCTTACAAATCCTTCCCTCAGAGCCTTCCCTAGCCAGTCTCTGCCCCCAATCAAAACAAGCTCAGATTCCCCATTCTAGGCTTTTCTTTCAGAGCACTTGTCGTAGTTTATAATTATATATATTATCTGATCTTGTCTAAGGTCTCTCTCCCCCACTAACCTATAAGCTCTTTGAGGGAAGGGACTATACTGACTTTGCTCACTCCTGGATCCCCTAGCACAGAGTAGATCACAAATACAGAATAAAAGGAAACTACTGTCAGATACAAAAGAATTTTTTTAAAAAAACGTGCCAAGTATGGAAAAATGCTAATACATATTACTTTCTTTTTACAAAAGAAACATCGTATAGTTACTAAGATCCTTTTACATTCAAGGAGTAGAAAAACTGATTTACTCATCTAAGAAAATTCCTTTGGGTTTTTTTAACTCACAAGCCAGAAACTGCCTAACTAAAAATGTGAATTCACCTGATAGAAAAGAAGGAACAAAAAAAATAATTTAAATAAAATGAAATGCTTACTTGAGCATTGTCAGGTTCTTCTTTAATTTTGTCCAGAAGCCCCTGCTGTGGTGCCATTGCTTTGTCACATTCACCATCCCAAGGTTCTTTCATTCTAATTTTTTATGTAAAGGAATTCCCCAGTCTAAAATTAATAAATTTCTTCTTGGTAACGGATAGGTGGACTCCTAAAACACAACATGAAAGATTGGTACTCAGGTTTATTCTTTTTTTTTCTTCTTCATGTTTATCTATATTAAAAGCTTTGTATTGAGCATCTGAAAAACAGCTCTTCTGAGGCCACGGCTTTCTCCTTTCTTCCTGCCTTCTGCTCCTTTAGCTGCTACCTTCGCATAAGAAAAGTCTTTCTGCAATAGCTCCCACTTCCCTATTATCTTTAAAGACTGGTACTCTGGTCTTTTGTATGTTGCAAGTTACAGAGGCAATTAGACCAGAAGACCAAGACGTGGGAGGAAGTTAGCAAGCTCTAAGAGGAAAAAGACTCAGAAATACTGTTTCTGATTCCACGAGACTTAGTACTTGGAGGCCCGCTTCAGCTTTTATTTCTCTAAGTGGGGAACACGAAGCTCCCCACCCCCAACTCTCACTCAGCCTTTACTGGAGGCCTCCATAAGGGCCCCACTTCTTGACCTAACGATAGATCAGAGCTCCAGTGGCCATCACAAGTGACAAACAGGTACGCCCTTACTTAAAAGGGACCACCTGCACCTTTCAGGGTCTCCATGGGGGCCATGCCCAGGAATAAGCCCCGCTGAGCTCTGCTTCACAGTCGCCTTCCCGTAAACAAGAAACTCCCTATTAGCCATTCCGCAAACTTCCCTTCTCCTAAGAGTAAACGTACTAAACAGGACGTAGTAAACCTGCAGCAAAAAGGAAGCTCCCCAAAGTCGTCTTTATCCAAACAGTCAAGCCAGGCATGGAAATAAGCAAGTGGTTTAAAAGCCTGTGTGGAAGAAGAGACGAGAACTTCTGACCACTTGCACAGTTGTAACCCATGGGCGCTCACCCCTCCAAGTATCGTACTCGCTCCGAAATTCTCGTCCCCACCAATAATCCCCACGCCCGTCACCGAGTGCAAACGCGGCAACGTTGTATGGGATTTGCAACCCGCAAATGCCTGTCAGCGCGTCCCTGCGGCGGTATCCGCACCGCATCAGCAGCTCAGCCCGCCCGGCGCCGCCCCCGCCCGGCTCCCGCCTCGTCACGTGGCGCGGCCGCCGCCCCGCCCCGCGCAGCCCAGCACAGCCCCGCCGCTGCCAGCTGCCGCACTCACCTTCTGGTCGCCTCCCTGCTCCCAGGAGCACCGCGCGGGGAAGCGGGAACGAGACCCAAGGCTCCCGGGCCGGGAGCAGAATTACTTTTTCTTACTGGAATTCCGCCTGATCCATCGCAACGCAACACCCGGCCCACTGCGCGTGCGCAGCCCTGGTCTCCGCCCTCCTTTCCCATCATGCTCCGGATCTGAGCGGAGTGGATCTTCCCAGCATGCCTCTCTCCTTAGTTGTGGTTGATTTATTTTTTTTCTTGATTGAGCTCTGATTGGTTTGTAACATCATGTAAATTTCAGGTGTACATTATTATATTTCACTTCTGTATAGACTACATCGTGTTTACCACCAAAAGTTTACTTTCCATCCATCACCTTACAAATGTCCCCCTTTACCCCTTTCGCCCTGCCCCCACTCCCTTTCCCTCTGGTAACCACATGGTTGATTTCTTAAAGAGACGGAGACCCAATTGTGAAAAGGTAGAGCAAGGGGTTTGGGGGAGAATGTTAGGGGCGTTAGATGAAGCTGTAAATGCTCTGCACCATTCATTAATGCCCATTTCTACAAAGGTGACCTGCTAAAAGAGTATAATAATAAATAATAGCTGACATTTATTAAGCCAAGTGCTTGCTGAGCACTTGATATAAATCATTCCACCTAATCTTCACCACAACCCCAAGCAGTACAAATTTTTATCTTAGAGATATAAATGAAAAGATTAATTAATTTGTCGAAAGTCAAGATTTGGTATTTTTTTCATTCAACGTTGTCTTCGAGATACATCCATGATTTGTGATGCTGTTCATTCATTTTGACTGTTGTATAGTATTCCATTTTATGAATATGCTACAATTTAACCATCTACCATCTACTATTGATGGGCTTATTGATTGCATTATTTCCCATTTTTGGCTATTAGGAATAATGCTGCTGTGAACATTCTTGTCTTTTGTGGCACATATGCACATATTCTAGATTCATACATAGCAATGAAATTGCTTGTCATATATTTGTTAACAGGATAATGTCAAACAATTTTAGAAAGTAGTGGTTTCAGTTTGCCCTCCCACCAGCCATGTATGAGTGTTCCAGTTGCCCCACATCCTTGCCAATAACTACTACTGTACATCTTTTAAATTTTAACCATTCTGGGGAAGTAAAATGGTATTTCATTGTGTTTTTAATTTGGATTTCCCAGATTACTAATGAGGTTGAGCCCATTTTCATGTTTTTGGATATCTGGATATCCTCTTTTATGAAGTACCTGTTCAAGCCTCTTACCCATTTTTGTATTGGGTTGTCTGCCATTTTCTTATGGATTTATATTCTGGATATGAGTCTTTTGTTGAATATATGTATTGAAAATATATTTTCCCACTCAGTGGCCAGCCTTTCCACTTTATTATTGATGTCTTTTGATGACCATAGAAGACCTTTATGCTTAGTGTTTCATATGTCTTGTTACGAAATATTTTCCTACCAAAGGTCCTTATTAATTTCTGGAACTGTTATTACTTTGTCTTTCTCATTTAGATCTAAAATCCACCTGAAGGTGGGTTTTGTGTAGGGTGTGAGGCAAGTCAGGTTTAATTTTTTCCATGTGAATGTTAAACTGATTAAGTGCTATTTTTTAAAAGTCTGTGCTTTCCCCCACTGCTCTGTATTGGCAGCTTTGCATATAAAAGTTGTCTATAAATCTGTGGGTTTGTTTCAGGACTATCTAATCTATTCCTTTTCTCTCTCTTTGTGGAAATATCACATTGTGTTAATTTCTGTAACAGCTTTATTAAAAATCTTGGTATCCTCCTTCCCAATATGTTCTTCAAGACTGTCTTGGCTTTTCTTCATCCTTTGCATATTCCTATAAATTTTAGAATTACCTTGCCAAATGTGATAAAATTTTCCTTATAAATTTTAGAATCAGCTAGGATTTTGTTTAGTATTGCACTAAAGCTATAGACTTGTTTTGGAGAACTGGGATTTGTTGTTCATTGTGTTGAATTGTGTCTCCCAAAAAGATATCTTGAAGTGCTAACCCTCTGAATGTGACCTTATTTGGAAATACGAGCGTTGCTCGTATGTAATTAGTTAAGATGAGGTCATATTGGAGTACGGTTGGCCCTTAATACAACATGACTGATGTCATATTGTAAGAAGAGGAGACATAGAGACAGACACATAGGAGGAGAACACCAGGTCACAATTGAGGCAGAGTTTGAAGTGTTGCAGCTAAAAGCCAAGGAAAACCAAGGAATGGTGATAAACACCAGAAGCTAAAAGAAGCAAGGAAGGATTCTCCCATACAGGTTTCAGAGAGAGCATGGTTCTCCTGATACCTTGATTTTGGACCTCCAGAACTGTGAGACAAATTTCTGTTTGTAGGACTTTATTACAGCAGGCCTAGAAAACTAAGATAGCATTTTATAGGGTTGAGTCTTCCAATCCGTGAAAATGGTACATATCTTGATTTATTTAAGTGTCTGTAATTTCTATTAATAATGTTTTATAGTTTTTAAGTGTAGAGATCTCACACCTTTTTTAGATTTATTCTAGATCTTTGATATTTTATTATATTTTAAATGGTAAAATTTCATTTTCTAATTGTTTATTTCCGGTAGTATAAATATAGAATTACAATTAACTTTTGTATGTTGGTCTTGAAGCCAGCACCATTGCTAAATTCATTTATTAATTCTAATAGTTTATCCATATTTTTTTAATTTTCCAACTATATCTAAAATAATGACAAATTTATCTCTTCCTTTCCAAGCATATAACTTTTATTTCATTTTCTTGCCTTATTGCACTGGGTAAAACTTCTAGGAATGTGTTAAACGGAAATGGTGATGTTGGGAACTGTATCTTCTTTATGCTATGTTGCTTTCAACATAAAATCATTAAATATTATATTTGCTTTAAAATTTTTGCAGTTACCTGTGGGGGATTAAATATGGTAAATTCTTTGCAACTCCTCCCATCAAGAGAGGAAGTCTATTTCTCTACCCCTTGTTTCAGGATTGGCCTTGTGAATCGTGTTGACTGATACAATGTGGCAGGAGTGATATCATGTGAATTCCCAAGCATAGGCCCCAATTGTCTTTGCAGCTTCTGCTTTCACTTTCTTGCAATATTCCACCACCATGTCAAGGTTAGATGAGTTTAACTATTGAATGATGAAAAATCACATGCAGAGAGTGGCCCCATGGCCAGCACCAAGGCCCCATACATAACAATGGAACCATCTTAGATCCTCCAGGTTGCTAGATGACTGCAGCCTCAGGAGTGAGCCCAGGCAGGATCAGCAGAATTGCCCAGCTAAGCCCAAATTGTAGAATCACGAATAAATAAATGGTTCTTGTTTTAAGCCAGTAAGTTTTGGGGTACTTTGTTATTTAGGAATAGGTAACTGTTACAGAATTGATATCTAGAAGGAGAGTGCTGCCATAACTAAAACCTAAAACGTGACATTGGCTTTGAGACCAGGCAGCAGGCAGAGTCTGGAAAGACAGCAAGGAGACTGTTAGTGGATGCCAGAAGAGCAATGAAGAAATTGTTATTGGAGGCTGGAGAAAGACTAACCAGTGCTATGCAGTCGCAAAATGTTTGGCAGCACTGACACCTGTGATAACTTGGAAGACAGAAAACGTGCTTAATGAACTTGTGGATCTGGCTTTGGAAATTTCCAGGCAGAATACTATAAGTGACTATTGATTTATTTTAACCACCTATGATAAGGTATTGCAAAAGAGAAATAAGCTAAAGGAGGAACTGCTTTGTTTTTCAAGCAGAAATTAGGCAAAATATAAAGGGTCCAGGACAGTCCCTCCAGCTAGCAAAATATCATCAAAATAAGAAATGACCTCAGAAAAAAGATTAAACCTAGGACATTGCAGGCAAAATGTGGCCTCGAGGTCAAGATCAACTCAAGAGTGCAGCTGTACGACTTCATAAGGAGTTAAGCAGTGCCTCATAGACCCTCTCCTCTAGACAACAGTGCTTCTAAGAAACATAAGGGTATTGCCCCATAGCAATCCAATACCCCCAAGTAGAGAGAGTTCTGTCTCAGAAAGAAGTATGGATGTGGGTTTGGGGGGCAGGCAGTGAATCCCAGTAAGATTCACAAAACACCCACAAAGTTTTGTTTTTGTTTTTTTGGGTGAGGAAGATCAGCCCTGAGCTAACACTCAATGCCAATCCTCCTCTTTTTTTGCTGAGGAAGACTGGCCCTGGGCTAACGTCCGTGCCCATCTTCCTCCACTTTATACGGGACGCCGCCACAGCATGGCCTGACAAGCAGTGTGTCGGTGCACGCCCGGGGTCCCAACCTGCAAACCCTGGGCCACCAAAGCAGAGCTCGAGCACTTAACTGCTGCACTGCCGGGCTGGCACACCACAAAGTTTTTAAGGGAAGTATTTTGGCAAAACTAAAAGCTTAGACTATAAGGAGAAATGACAGTTTGAAATGAAAAAGATCTTGGGCCCCCAGCTCTCTATGGGCAGAGACAAGCTGAAAAAGCTGCTCAGGGTCAAAGCGACCATTTCTTACGGGGAAAAAAAGGCTTCTCAGGGAGCAAAGCCACAGCCCAGAGGGCAGAAGCAAAAGCCTCTGAAGAAAGGATTATGAAACCATTCCTAGAGAACAAAACGAGGAATAGCCCCTGTCCTTAGAGTAGAAGAATCTGACAACAGATGCCCAGGTAATGAGTTACTGCGGATCAATGACTGTCACGTGCTTTCTGTTCTTCCTCTTGTTGAACAGCAGTGTCCACTGGTGTCGTTATGTCTCTGTATCATCAGGTGTATTGGGTGGGGAGGGGGGGTAAGGGGAGCTGATAACTTGTCTTTTTGGTTCACAGGTCTCTGGATTGAAAACATTGCACCTGAGCAGCTGCATCCAGTGAACTATACCCGAGGGGTTTCTTCTTCATAGGCCTGGTTTAGATGGGAGATCCTGGCTTGATCTAATGCCATGATGGTTGAGGAGGTAAGTCTATTTTGCTTGAGAAGGGATATGAACTGTCATTCCCAGAAGGCGAACTGTGAAAGATTGTTTCCAAAGAAACAATCCAATGGCCACCAACACTTTCTCCCATCTCTGTATGTGCATGATGCTTCTCCCATCAAGTGGTAGAGTCAATTTCCCTTCCACTTGAATCTGAGCTGGCCTGTGACTTGCTTTGACCCATAAATTACAGGGCAATGACACTGTGACAGTTATAAGCTTTAAGAGAACTGGCAACTTCTGTCTTTGCTCTCTTGGAGCCACCATGTAAATAATCCAGCCACCCTGCTAGAGAGACCATATGAAGAGAGAGAAGTCCCTGAGCTCCTGCCAAGGTCCCAGGGATGTGAGTGAAGCCATCTTGGACTTTCCAGCCAAATTCCTAGCTGAATGCATCCACAGAAGTAACCCCAGTCAACACCATGTGGGGCAGAAGAGCCCCTCAGCGTAGCCCAATCAATCACAGAATCATGAGAAATAACAAATCTTTGTTTTAAGCCACTATGTTTTGGGGTGGTTTGCTACATAATGATAGATAACTGACACACTAAAATAGTTTACATCTTTTAGTTTGGTGTTATTAGGAATTCCCTTTCAGTATGCACGTTCTGTTTCAAGAATCCTTACTTGATACTTCTATTTCAAATTCCAAGTTGCAATGTTATGATCTATTTAGAGTACAGATTTATTGTTTATCATTCTTTCTTTCCCTGTCCTTTCCCCCATCTTCAAAACTAGTTAGAGTACTCTTTAATTATTTTCCCGAGATAAAGTTATGGATGATATATTTTTTGAATCCCTGTGTATTAATTAAAGATTAAATTTTTATAGCAAAGAAACCCCAAAACACAATAGTTCAAATAAACTGAAGTTTATCTTTCTCTCACGTCGCAGTTCAGGGCATGCGTTCCAGGTCATTAGCAGTTGTGCTTCCACGCAATCATCTATGGACACAGGATTCTCCCATCTTGTTTCTCCATCATTGAAACTGGGGCCCAGGTACATCTTCCTGAGAGTGTGGAGGAGGCTGGGCTCAGAAATGGCACGTAACACTCTGAGCACATTCTATTGGAGACAATTTTGTTTGGGGCGGGAGGTGGGGGAAGAATAGTGTCATGGTCCAGGCTGCAATTATAATCCCACAGAAAAGGGGAAGACTGAGTTTTACTGGAAGGTTAGCAATCTCCACCACACCTTGTACAGTACTGCCAGAAATGTCATCAATTGTGCGGACAAATGATGTCTTGGCTATGTATAACATTCTTGCATTTTAATTTCTCTTATAGTGTAAGTCCAAAGCTACTCTAATCTTTTTCCTTCATAAGTAAATGTTCTTTTTCTTGCTTGGAATTGTGTGAGAATCACCCACAGACACTCTGGTCATGGCCTGAGGCCAGGACCAGGACCGGTTCAGGGCTTAATTCAGAAACTTCTGGTTCCCAGAGATGATAAAGATATTCTCAGTCCCTCCCTCTGCCTCAGAGGGTTGGCCCAGGTCCTCAGTCTGCACACACCAGCCTTGCAGCCTCTCTGACGCTGCCTCCTGTTGCCTGGATCCTCACCCTCACCTCCAGCTCTGCCCCAACTTGCTCTACAGGCCTCAGAAGTGAGGTCTCTTTCATTTCTCTCCTTTGACTTGAGGCCTCCAAGCACTCTCCTGCTTCTCTGCCTTCGGTATCTCCTTCTCTCGTCCCAGGAGGGGGCAGGCCATTTTCGCTGTAGGTCCCAGAAACCCTTTGTGGCATTAAGTTGTCCTTATCTGACTCAGAAACCACCAGATTGTTTGTTATCTGACCTCTAGGAACAGAATCTTTTTTTGTACCTGCTGGCCAGAAAGGGTCACACGGGGCACCCTCTGGGACTTCCTCTTCTCCTTGGATTCTCTGGACCTTTTCGTGCCCTCTATGTTGAGCATATCCTACAAGTGGCTCTCAAAGAAAGAGTTTCTTCTTTAAAAAAAAAAATTGTAGGGGCCGGCCCGGTGGCACAAGCGATTAAGTGCGCGCTCCGCTGCGGCGGACCGGGGTTCTGCAGTTCGGATCCCGGGCGTGCACCAATGCACTGCTTGTCAAGCCATGCTGTGGCGGCGTCCCATATAAAGTGGAGGAAGATAGCCATGGATGTTATCCCAGGGCCAGTCTTCCTCAGCAAAAAGAGGAGGATTGGCAGATGTTAGCTCAGGGCCGATCTTCCTCACAAAAAAAATAAATAAATAAAAATAAAATATTTCTCTAAAAAAAATTGTAATAGCTTTATTGAGATATAATTCACATATCATACAATTTACCCACTTAAAGCGTACAATTCAATGGATTTTGTGTATTCACAGTTGTGCAACCATTACCACAATCAATATTAGAATGTTTTCATCACCCCAAAAAGAAACCCTGTATCTATTAGCCATCATTCCCCATTTCTCCCCAACTCTCAGGCAACTACCAATCTACTTTCTATTTCTATAGATTTGCGTATTCAGAACATTTTGTATAGATGGAAGCATACAATATGTGGCCCTTTGTGACTGGTTTCTTTCACTTAGCTTAATGTTTTCAAGATTCATCCATGTTATAGCATGTATCAGTACTTCATTTCTTTTTATTGCCAAATAATATGGATGGATTACCATATTTTACTTATCCATTGTATGGATATACCACATTTTATTTATCCGTTCATCAGTGGATGGACTTTTGGGTGGTGTTCATTTTTTGGCTGTTATAAATAATGTTGCTCTGAACCATCATGTATAAGTTCTTGTGTGGACATATGTTTTTATTTCTCTTGGGTATATACCTAAGACTGGCATTGCTAGGTTATATGGTAACTCTATATTTAACCATTTGAGACTGTTTTCCAAAGTGGCTGCACTATTTTTACATTCCCTCCAGCAGTGTATGAAAATCTCATTTTCTTCTCATCCTCATCAACGTTTATTATTATCTCTCTTTCTGATGATAGCTGTCTTAGTGGGTGTGGAGTGGTATCTCATGGTGGTTTTGGTTTGCATTTCCTTGATGACTAATGATGTTGAGCATCTTTTTTTTTTTTTTTTTTTTTTTTTTTTGTGAGAATGATCAGTCCTGAGCTAACATCCATGCCGATCCTCCTCTTTTTGCTGAGGAAGACCGGCTCTGAGCTAACATCTATTGCCAATCCTCCTCCTTTTTTTTCCCCTTTTTCTCCCCAAAGCCCCAGTAGATAGTTGTATGTTGTAGTTGCACATCCTTCTAGTTGCTGTACGTGGGACGCCGCCTCAGCATGGCCGGACAAGTGGTTTGTCGGTGCGCGCCCGGGATCCAAACCCAGACTGCCAGCAGCGGAGCGCGCGCACTTAACCGCTAAGCCACGGGGCCGGCCCCTTGGGTGTCTTTTCCTGTGTTTTTTGGCCATTTGTTTATCTTCTTTGGAGAAATGTCTATTCAGATCATTTGCCCATTAATTACGTTGTCTTTTTATTGTTGATTATTTATTTTTATTATTTAATTTATTATAATTTTATTATATAAAATTTCTTTATATAGTCTAGATACAAGTTTCCCTGTCAGATATATGATTTGCAAAAATGTTTTCCCATTCTGTGGGCTGCCTTTTTACTTTCTTGATGGAGTCTTTAATTTTGCTGATGTCCAATTTATCTATTTTTTTCTTTTGTTGCTTGTGCTTTTAGTGTCATATCTAAGAAACCATTGCCTAATCCCATGTCACAGAGATTTACACATATGTTTTCTTCCAGAAGTTTTATAGTGTTAGCTATTACATATAGGTCTTTGATCCATTTTGAGTTAATTTTGTATCTAGTGTGAGGTAAGGGGTCCAACTTCCTTCTTTTGTATATAGATACCAGTTGTCCCATGTTGAAAAGACTATTCTTTCCCCCATAGAATTGTCTTGGCATCCTTGTCGAAACAAATTGACTATAAATGTGAAGGTTTATTTCTGGGATCACAATTCTATTCCATTGATCTACAAGTCAATCTTTACACCAGTACCACATCTTGTTGCTTACTATAGATTTGTAGTAAGTTTTGAAATCAGTATGAGTCCTCCAACTTCATTCTTCTTCTTCAAGATGGTTTTGGCTATTCTGGGTCACTTGCATTTCCATATGAATTTTAGGATCAGCGTGTCCATTTCTGCAACGAATCTTGCTGGGGTTTTGATAGGGATGTGTTTCTTCTTAATTCAGACTTCCTCATTTTTGGGAGAGAAGGCTCAGCTGCCATAGTCTATCTTTTTGTTCTACATTCCTAGTTGTTTCCTCAACTTTCTTTTCTGTTGAATTTCCAATGTCAGCTCCTATGTTTTTTAATTTCCAAGAGCCGTTTCTTATTCTTTTATTGCTCAATTTTTCTTGCACAAGCCTCAGACCATGTAATCACCAAAGTGCTTTCCAATTCTGAAGTCCAAAATTGTAGGAGGACACAAGGCTGGTCGCAGAGAGGCACAGCACTCTGAAAGCTACCTGTCTGTCTTGTCATGAGCAAGGTTGCCTGAAGGTCACTCAGGATAATGTCACAGCCTCATCAACCGTCAACTCCTCTATCCCTTCCTTGTACATGCACATCCATATTCACAGTAATTTAAATCACATACAATTTACATAATTCCTAGCAGGCATAAGTCTGTCAGCACTGGATGCCAGGGGAATACCTTGGACTCTATGGTCACATCGGCCCAGCTCAACACTGGTCATAGACTCTCAGACCACAGAAGGCTCTGGGGCACTAAGGAGGAAGAAAGGAAGGAAGCAAATGAGTTCCTACTGTACCAGGCACCATCCCGGCTGCCGAGTGCTTCACACCAATTAATTCATACATACTACAACTCTCAACTTCAGCATGGGCCCTAAGGAAGGATACAAACTAAACTATTAACAACACTTATCTGTGATGGGTACAATATTAGGGGACTTTGTTTCAATGTTTTACACATTAGCAGAAATAAAACATTGGGCCTGCCTCGTGGTGTAGCAGTTAAGTGCGCGCGCTCCGCTTCGGCAACCCAGGGTTCGCAGGTTCGGATCCCAGGCGTGCACCAATGCACTGCTTGTCAAGCCATGCTGTGGCGGCATCCCACATAAAGTAGAGGAAGATGGGCACAGATGTTAGCCCAGGGCCGGTCTTCCTCAGCAAAAACGAGGAGGGTTGGCATCGGATGTTAGCTCAGGGCTAATCTTCCCCACAAAAAAAAAGAAAAGAAAAGAAATAAAATATTATCAGAAATAAAATATTTCTAGCAGCCAAAATGACAAATGCCCAGTATATCTGTAACCTGCATGGATTAAACAAGAACGTCTCTAAGGGCTTTTCTAGCTTTAATTGTTTATGACTCAGATACAGCCCTAAAATATATATATATATATAAGATGTATATAGCTTATTTCCAATTTTTTATGCAAAGAGTTAGTCATTAGCATTATAGTACTGATTTCTGTCCACCCTCTCATTCTTTCTCAGTTGAAGTAGTAACTTCTCTAAATGGAGAGTTTGGAAAGAGAAACTGATTGTGTGCAGTCTAGCCTCTTCCTGTTTTCTTTCTACACGGAAGCAAGTTGTCAACAGTGAACACTGGTTTTCCTTGGCTCTTCTCTGCCTGAAATCTCACAGAGGCACGCCTGCCATGTGGGAGAGGCTATATCCTCCAACCTAGCCTTTTCCAGTAATGAAGGTGATATATATCTTTATTTGCCATTTCCTGAGTCTTATTTCTCAATTGGTTTAGAAATTAGTGGGGAAGAGGAGTGCTAATTATTGGAGCTCTTTTGAACCCCCAGTAGTATAGTGGAACCACTGAATCAGGAGATACAAGGTCAGGTTTGTAATCCTAGATCTGCCACTTCTGAGTTGTGCCCTAGGGCCAATCACTTACCACGTAAGGCCTCAATTTCTTATCTGATGAAAGAGTCTAGATTCTTGATTATAAGCAACAGAAATCAGGTTTGTTTATTTCAAGCCAAAAAAGGGAAAATATGTGGTATAGATATTGGTGGCTTGCAGAATGTTGAGAAGCTAAAAGAAAAGGATTAGACAATGGACAGAACCAGGGACCTCCCAAGATCTGTCAGCAAGAATAGCTTGATCCATGTCACTGCTACTGTTAAAATAAACCTTAAGCCAAACATTCTATCTTTTTATCTGGGTAAGATAAAATAACCTCCTAAATTACAGAGGTTGTACACAATGAAAGTTTATTTCTGTCCCACACTATCGTCCAACATGGGTGCTCCTGGTCAAGTGGCTTTTCTGGGCAACTCTCCTCCAGACAGTGTCTCAGCGACCCAGACTCTTTCCATCTTGTGGCTCTGTCCTCCTCTATGTCCCTGGAGTCCTCTCCATTCAGCCAGTGGTTGGGGAAAGAGAGGGCAAAGATCACATGTGGGAGGATTGTACCGGTCAGATCTAAATGTTGGGCATCATTTCTATCTACATTCCATTCCAGAACTCAAGTCACGTGGCTGTACCTAACTACAAGGAAAATATAGTCCATCTTTATGCCCAAGAAGATAAGAAAATTGGGTTTGGTGAACATTTGACAGTTTCTGTCAAACATCACTTGAACGAGATTCAAAGTCCTGCAACTGATCATCTGATTGGCCAAGTTTAGGTCACATGCTAACCTACTGGCCATATCAGGAGGGAAATACAGGAAGAATCTATCCCTCTTTACTTCCATTGCGAGAGGAGGCAATAGGAGGCAGGCAGAGGAATTGCCCTCACATGCAATGGAGAATTTCCCAGAAAGGGAGATCAGGGTGCTTAGAAACAGGGCAAGTTGGATGCTAGGCACCCACAAATGTCCGGTATATCTGTGACCTGCATGGATTAAACAAGAAAGTCTTTAAGGGCTTTTCCAGCTTCAATAGTTTATGATTCAGATGCAAGAACCAAAAAATATATAGATGTCCAGAAATTTCTATTAAGGGCAATAGCCCTCCCTGAGTCCTGTCTAGGTCTAGGGAAAGCAAGAGAGAGAGGGGAAGAATAAGGTTTTGAGAAAAAGCAAGAAAGAGGAATAATCAAAATTTAAAATATCAGTTTTTACTAAAATTCTGACAGATATTAACACTACCTTGGGACCCCTCTAATAGAGTGTTTAACACAAAAGTGGGGAGAGATCGTCTTCTCACTTTATTATAGATATCAAGAAGTCCACAATACCAGGGAAAAAGCCAGGGACATGCTGATATCAGCAAATAAGAGGCATAAAGTGCAAGAGAAGCAAAAAGTTTATTTGGGGTCTCAAGAATTGCAATTCAGGAGACACCAATTCAGGTAGAAACTCAAATGTGCTCCAATTACAGGAGAGGGGCTCAAGGTTTTTATAGGAAAAAGGGAGGAAGATGAGGTAAGTTGTATTAAGGAAGAGTTCATTGGTGCTGGATGAGGTAAGGCTAGGTTTGTACTTCATAGATTGGCTTGCGATTCAGTCATTAGGCAAAAGGCTAGACTTGTACTTCATTGATTGGTTGGGATTCGGCATTCAGTAAAGTCCAGTTCCACCAGTCTTTAGAAACAGGATATTCTTGTCCTTGTTGACTTCTTGGAATGTTGGTGTTTTGGTCCAGTTTGGAAGATAAACAAAACAAAACATACAAGGCAATTCCTCTGAAATGGCTGCTCCGGCTCTATTTTAATATGGCTCCACTTGGGTGGGCCCCGTGGCTTGGTGTTTAGGTGCGCGCGCTCCGATGCTGGTGGCCCGGGTTCGGATCCCGGGCGCGCACCGAGGCACCACTTCTCCGTCCATCCTGGGGCCAAGTCCCACATGCAGCAACTGGAAGCATGTGCAGCTATGACATACAACTATCTACTGGGGCTTTGGGGGGAAAAAATAAATAAATAAAATCTTTAAAAAAAAAAATACTCAAAAAGATCATACCATTTACAATTGCATCAAAAAGAATAAAATACCTAGGAATAAATCTTACCAAGGAGGTGAAGGACCTATACAATGAGAACTACAAGACATTATTGAGGGAAATCCATGATGACATAAAGAAATGGAAAGATATCCCATGCACGTGGATTGGAAGAATAAACATAGTTAAAATGTCTATATTACCTAAAGCAATCTACAGATTCAATGCAATCCCAATCAGAATCCCAATGACATTCTTCACAGAAATAGAAAAAAGAATACTAAAATTTATATGGGGCAACAAAAGACCCCGAATAGCTAAAGAAATCCTAAAGAAAAAGAACAAAGCAGGAGGCATCACAATTCCTGACTTCAAAACATACTACAAAGCAATAGTAATCAAAACAGCATGGTACTGGTACAAAAACAGACACACAGATCAATGGAACAGAATTGAAAGCCCAGAAATAAAACCACACATATACGGACAGCTAATTTTCGACAAAGGTGCTAAGAACATGCAATCGAGAAAGGAAAATCTCTTCAATAAATGGTGTTGGGAAAACTGGACAGCCACATGCAAAAGAATGAAAGTGGACCATGTGCTATCGCCATTCACAAAAATTAACTCAAAATGGATCAAAGACCTGAAGGTGAGACCTGAAACTATAAAACTCATAGAAGAAAATATAGGCAACACACTATTTGACATTGGTTTTAAAGGAATCTTTTCGGATGACATGCCTACCCAGACCAGGGAAACTAAAGAAAAAATAAACAAGTGGGACTTTATCAGATTAAAGAGCTTTTATAAGACAAATGAAACCAGAATCAAGATGAACAAACAACCAACAAGCTGGGAGAGAATATTTGCAAGACATACATCTGACAAGGGGTTGATCTCCATAATATATAAAGAACTCACACAATTGAACAACAAAAAAACAAACAACCCGATCAAAAAATGGGCAGAGGAAATGAACAGACACTTCTCCAAGGAAGATATACGGATGGCCAATAGGCACATGAAAAGATGCTCAACATCACTAATCATCAGGGAAATGCAAATCAAAACAACACTAAGATACCACCTCACACCTGTTAGAATGGCTATAATCACCAAGACAAAAAACAACAAATGTTGGAGAGGATGTGGAGAAACAGGAACCCTCATACACAGCTGGTGGGAATGCAAATTGGTGCAGCCTCTATGGAAAACGGTATGGAGAATCCTCAAAGAATTAAAAATAGAGATGCCCTATGATCCAGCCATCCCACTACTGGGAATCTATCCAACGCACCTGAAATCAACAATCCAAAGAGGCTTATGCACCCCTATGTTCATTGCAGCATTATTCACCATAGCCAAGAAGTGGAAGCAACCTAAGTGTCCCTCGACTGACGATTGGATTAAGAAAATGTGGTATATATATATATACAATGGAATAGTACTCAGCCATAAAAAAAGACAAAATCGTCCCATTTGCAACAACATGGATGGGCCTGGAGCATATTATGTTAAGTGAAATAAGCCAGAAAGAGAAAGACAAACACTGTATGATCTCACTCATATGTGGAATATAAGCCAACACATGGACAGAGAAAACTGGACTGTGGTTACCAGGGCAGTGGGGGTGGGGGGTGGGCACAAGGGGTGAAGGGAGTCATATATGTGGTGATGGACAAACAAAAATGTACAACCCAAAATTTCACAATGTTAGAAACCATTAAAATATCAATAAAAATATATATATATATGACTCCACTCATGTCATCTTTCACATTTTCCCCTTTTTATCAAGATCTTCCTCCAAAAGCATCACTGATCAAACACTGGAAAGCTCTGCTGATCAGCCATCAAAGCACTGTTCGTCCCTTGTCACCAGGAAGGCTTATTGCCAGTATGTCATGTCACATGTAGGAGGGAGAGCAGTTTCCTTAGGAGACTTTAGGCCACATTGGAGCAACAGGAGCACCAGAGCAGAGGAAGTCCCCACTGTCGAGTTCTTTTAAGGGTAAACATCTTCTGCAGTTCCTTAAAAGTTTCTCACGTGAAGTTTCATAAGGCTTAGTAATCATTTCAAAGTGCTGAGCGACCGTTATCCAAGTGGTGTTTTTATAACATCGAGCTATGCAGAAGAAACAAAGTTTTAGAACAACGGGAGTTCCTATAATAACAAACAAAATGCTAAGTCCAAATTGGAGAATCAACCTGAACCAGGAGGCAATGTCTGAGGGCAGCTAGCTAAAGAGATCAAAGAACCACAGGATGTCAGTGGGCACTGCATTTAACCACTCGGCTTGTGCGTGAATTCTGTCTAGTTGTCTCTACCTTGTCAGAGATGTTTACCCAAGTAAAACGAAAAGTATTTACAATAGCTACAAATGTCACCTCTTAAATCTTGGACATTTGATTAGTTAGACAAGAAGTTCTAGACACTTAGCACAATGAATTAGGGGAGGAGGGATGGAGAGATTGGTAATTAAACGTACTAAAGCATTCTCTAGATTCGTGTACAGAATGGGGCTTCTGATGACAAACCCAATAGTCAGAAAGATTTCCCCCTTTGTAATAGATTGAGATATGCAGATAAGAGTATTGTCTTTCCAAGAAAGACAGGGAGAAAATAAGGTAGGAAGTAAGAGCAAGTAAAATGTACACAGCCCCGGTCCAGCCATCTGAGGAAAGCTGTCTGCCTCAGATGTCAGTTGCTTCTCTTCCTAATCAACTTGATTTGGAGGTCTCCAGTTGGTACAGGACTAGATGTCAGGTGGAGCCTTCTTTAGCTGAGAGATATGTCTCCAAAGTTCAATGCCTTCTAGTTCTACAGCAGTGTCAGTGGTTAGGAGCACTTGGTAAGGTCCTTTTCAGTGGGGTTCAAGGACTAACTTCCTCTGATGATGCTTCCAGAATATCCAGTCACCAGGCTCTAGACTGTGACCAACAGGATCCTTTAAATTGGAATCCAGGAAAGTTTCTTCAACCTGTTGATGATAGGCTTGAGTATAAGACATTAGAGACTTATAGTAGCTGGTCATACTAGCATAAGACAACAAGGGATCAGCAGAAGGTTGTATACCAACAGAAACTGATCTGCCAGTGACCATCCCATGTAGAGTTAGTTCATGTTTTCCAAAGAGAGTACTGTGAACAGTTGGCAAGACCAAAAGCAATACCTTAGGCTATGGGAGTCCAGTCTGTAGGTATATAACAAACCTCAAAGATACTTAACAGGACTAGAATCCAATACCTACAAAGGTGCAAACATAATTTTTCTCTCTACAATTACCCTCATTTTTTTTTACCAAAGATAATCACAATAAAACTAGTTTGTTTATATTAAAAACTTGGCCTGGTTATGTATATAAGTGAAAATAAGAATACTCAGTAAGAATTTCTGAATTCTGGAGGGATCAGGTAGGGGGAGAAAGTAAATGTTTCATCGTTGTTCACAAAGATATATCTTACCAAATTGTTGATAGCTTAAGGGAAAAGATTTCTTTAAATCTGCAAAAACAAAACATTAGAGCATCTTCCTCAGTTCATATAGTCACATGTAATTTAATATTTCTTCTGCTTAAATCCAGTTTTTCCAGTAGTTTTCTCCACTTTGCCTGATTGAGGATGATAGAAACAGTAATAATTCCAGCAAGTTTGAAAGGTTTTCATTAAGGTTCATATGATTTGCCCGGTGACGTGGGTGCCTTGATCACTGGAGACTGTGGAAGGTATATATCAAGTGAGAAATACATTTTCTGAATACATTTCTTTGCCATTGTGAAGGCATCAGCTTTGCGGCAAGGGAGGGCTTTAACCATCTGAGAAATGTACATAACAATGACAAGAACATAATGGTAACCCATATTAAGTAGCAGTTGGATGAAATTTAGCTGCAGGTGCTCAAAGGACCCAGGAGGAGGAGTTCTGAGGCCTCCAGGGAAAGAAATGGGTTTGAAGGAATGTAACAACAAAAAATGGGGTTTGCCAGGGAGCCAGGAAGAATCAAGCAGCCATATTGGGTAGCCCATACTGTTTAATTTACAGCCATTGTTTATCTATCTTAATTTCTCTGATTCAGGAGCAGACTGTTGCCATGTTACAAGGACATCAGGATGACAAAAGTCTGGCAATGAGGGATCCATATATCTTTTTTTTTTTCAGAAGCAGAATGGACTTCATCCACATGTGTCGTAACCTCCATAGATTTTGTGGTTGCTGCCTTTGCATGAAAGTCAGCTAAGGCACTTTCTTGATATGTAATTTGAGCCTCAATTTTGCATTTTATACCAGGACATATTAGATTTGCAGGAATTTCACATAATTTCTGGAACTCATAACATATACTTATAAAGACATAACATAAAGCTTAATGTTATTTCTTATTTAACAATGCTTCCCATGTAATTTAACATATCAGATAAGCCTAATTAGTTTGACATCCCTCTTTTTATAAGGAGAGAGAACAAATCTTTTGAGATGTTTCAGGGATCCTCTGAAAACTCCCAAAGTTATCTAGAGGTCAAAAAAGACTTCATTTAGAATTTGATTTTTGGAAGTTTTTGAAAAATATCAATGAAGTTTTTAAAACATTTGCCTAAGTAGGATCACAGATCGTTACAAAACTTAATATTTACTCATCTATTTAACCAAAGTGACAAAAAGATTTCAAAGACAAATTTAGAAGGTTACATAGCTGCAAAACCTTAGTTTTTTGTTTTGTTTTGTTTTGTTTGTGAGAATGATCAGCTCTGAGCTAATGTCCATGCCAATCCTCCTCTTTTTGCTGAGGAAGACTGGCCCTGGCTAACATCTGTACCCATCTTCCTCCACTTTATATGGGACGCCGCCACAGCATGGCCCGACAAGCGGAGCATCGGTGAACACCCAGGACCTGAACCCAGGCCGCCAGCAGAGGAGCGCGCGCACTTAACTGCTGCACCACGCAGCCGGCCCCAAACCTTTATTTTTTTAATAGAAAAGACTCAGCTTTTCTAAGCAATCGAAGACTTGATAAAGACAAAACACAGAGTCTTTGTTTCCTCAGCAAAAAGAGGAGGATTGGCATGGATGTTAGCTCAGGGCTGATCTTCCTCACACACACACACACACACACACACACACACACACACAAAGTAGATATGGAGGTGTCTGTAAAGGCATTAACTTAACAGACTTTTGTATAGTTTTTTCTTTTAGGTACCTCTTATACCTTATTTTTTTCATTATTTTTTTGCAACAAAACGTTCAACAAGGCTATTTTGGAATTTTGAATTCTTTGCTTCTAAGTGCAGTTTTGTTTTTGTTTTTTTTTTTTGTGAGGAAGATCAGCCCTGTGCTAACATCTGCCAATCCTCCTCTTTTTTGCTGAGTGAGACTGGCCGTGAGCTAACATGCATGCCCATCTTCCTCCACTTTATATGGGACACCACCACAGCATGGCTTGCCAAGCAGTGCGTTGGTGCCCGCCCCGGATCCAAACCAGCGAACCCCAGGCCACTGCAGCGGAGCACGTGCACTTAACTGCTTGCGCCACCGGGCCGGCCCCGAGGTGCACTTCTTAAATGATCTTATCTAATGGTAACATTCCTTCTAATGGTCAATGTAATTCCCCTGAGGCCAGCAGCAGTTTGATGGGACCCTAGCCACAAATGGAGTTTAACCCCCATTTCTGCCCACCATATCCAGCTGCAAATGGGGTGCAATCCACATTTCTGTCTGACCGTATTTTGGCCCCCAAACTGATGGTTACCAAGCCAAGCTTTCAGGACACAAAACAAGCTTAGTAATATTTTGCTGTTCTTTGTAAATATTTACACCTTCTGGGAACATAGTTTTTAAGCAGGTGTGTTCAAATGTAGCGTGCTTGATTCTTTAGAAATTAAAATTGCATTCAATTTCTCTGGTCCATCGTTCTCAAGTCTAGTACACATAAAGACAAATTTTGGAAACTCAAAAGAGCCCCAAAGTGGCCACTGTAATTTTAAATCATCTTTAGTGTTGGTCCATTGGACAAAAATTTGTAAGAGGAAGGACCATAGTACTTAAATATAAACCCACCTGGAGTTCCTGAGGGAGGAACTTCTCAGGAACTTTTAGAAGATGAAATTCCCATGTCAAAGCACAGCTGGACAGAGACAAAGAGACAAAGAGATGCCAGTTGCAAGCCCCAGGTTGTTACCTGTGCTTCTGACCCACTGGCTATAGCTGTTTGGACAAATGACACGAAAGACAGAATTTGAGCACTCACCAGATAAGGATTAAACTCTCAGACAGCAGCAGCCGTAGCCTTCTCAAACAAAGAAACTCTTCCAGATGGCAATAGCCATGAGCTGCCATACGGTGGCCCAAAGAGAGAAACTGTTCCAGATGGCAAAAGCCCATGAGTCCAGCTTGGAGACAATTGTCTCCTGGGTTGTTTACATTCTAAAAACATAGTAAAATTTACAACTTCAAAGGACAGAGAGAAAAATGAAAGTTGAGAGAGGTCTGAATTGGCCTCAGTGAGTTTAGAGTTAGCTTTTAGGGAAGCAACTTTTTCAGTGCTTCATTTAGAGGCTTCAAGTTACCAATTGAAATAAGCTTCCCATTCAATTTGTTTGGTTCAATAAATTTTTTTCCAATTGAGCATGCAAGTGAACCAATTTAGGAATTTCAAAGGAGTCTCACTGAGGCCAGTTGAAGCCTCAAATCCTCCCAAGTAATGTGAAACCAGCAGGACAAAAATCTACACGTAGAAAATCCATATTCTTTAAACATAAAACCAGCAGGAGTCCCAGAAGAGGGGCTGCCCTTTGGCAGTCTCCTTAGAAAATGTACTTCCAATTTGTAAGTATTTACCAGCAAAACCAAAGGCCCAACAAAGTGACAAAACAAACAGAAGTTCCTTAACAAAGCTGACAACAAAAGGATGCTCAGAACTGGTATCAAATGACACCCAAATAAAGAGCCTGAACTTCTATCAAAGATGGGAGATTTGGGCCCAGCAGGACTTACCACCAGGAGCCAGAGCTGCCAGGAGGAGATGATAGAGCAGAAGACACTCTTGTAGGTGTCTTGCTTGTGTCTGTGCAGCAGCACCTGAATTGGAGATCACTCACTCTGGATCCCACTTCTGACACCAGCCAATGTCAACAAATAAGAGGCATAAAGTGCAAGAGAAGCAAAATGTTTATTTGGGGTCTCAAGAATTGCAATTTGGGAGACACAGATTCGAGTAGAAACTCAAATGTGCTCCAATTACAGGAGAAGGGCTCAGGGTTTTTATAGGAAAAAGAGAGGAAGATGAGGTAAATTGTATTAAGGAAGAGTTCATTGGTGCTGGATGAGGTAAGGCTAGGTTTGTACTTTATAGATTGGCTTGAGATTCAGTCATCAGGCAAAAGGCTAGACTTGTACTTCATTGATTGGTTGGTGATTTGGTCATCAGCAAAGTCCAATTTTATCAGTCCTTACAAGCAGGATATTCTTGTCCTTGTTGACTTCTTGGAATATTGGTGGTTTGTTCCAGTTTGGAAGATAAAGAAAACAAGACGTGCTAGGCAATTCCTCTGAAATCATTGCTATGGCTCTATTTTAACATGGCTCCACTCATGTCATCTTTCACACTGATTACAAACAAATTAGGGGGCTCAGAGATTAGTTAAGCAGCTTCCCCAGTTTCTGCCATGTTGTAAGTGATAGAGCTAGAATTTGGACCTGAATATTGTGTAAATCCAATTCTTATCCTTTTTTCCTTTTAACAAGCTCCTCTGTAGTCTCCTGGCTGTGTTTATTTCTAATGGTAACTACCTCACCTGCAGCTTTTTCAAGTGGAGGATGCTTAGTTTCCTACACCACCTGCCTTAGGATCTGAAGTTGGGTCTATATCCCCTGTGCTCTCCATTGCTGTTCTTATGTAAAAATTCATGTTCCTCTCAAGCTTATACCATCAGGCTTTATTAGATCCTACTCCTCCTTATTACTGGATCTACTCATCTCCTAATCACTCTCTAACACTCACTGAAGAATTTAGCTGCTAGCTCATTGTTTTCTTCTTCTGCCATGATTTCACCATTCTCATTTCTGACACCCTGGTGTCTCAGTTTATTTAGCTTCTCATTTTCAGTGAACTTTCTGTCGTTCCATTTGAGCTTCCCCATTCCAATGGCCACATCTTGAATCCTTTGATGGCCTAAGATTGCTCCACCTCTGAAATAATATATTCAGATATCCCACTGTCTGACTACAGCCCACTATCTTTTCTGTTTTCCCACTCAACATCTCCCTCTAAAACTATACTTCTATTTTATAGGGACCTCTGGTTCCTTGATCAGTCTATTTTCATCCTATTTATTAACCTTCTACTGTCTTCTCTTCCTATTACATTTTCTACTAATCACTTGCCAGTGTCCTCAGCTTTCTCCTATGGACCTTTTGTTGTACCTACCTGGAAAAACAACTCTGAATCAACTTCTCCATGCCATACCTTGGCTGCTTACTATTGTTGGTAAAAATCATACAGCCTACAAAGCTGATGCAAATACAAATTCAAGGTCCTCAACCTCAACTAAGCTAATGGTATTTTCCAGAAATCCTTCTGTGCCTCTTTTGTCAGTTCTCTCTTCCATTCTTCACAATGTCTATTCAGAGTTTCTCCTTTCTCTTCAAATCTCTGACCCATTCACCTCACTCATAGCAGATGACCTGACCTCTTATTTCACAGAGAAAATACAATAGAAGCCATTAAATAATAACTTCCTTAGTTCCTGGCACCAAACTCACAAAGTTTTCTGCCATTCATTCTTTTCTCCAAACAGAGGAGGGAATGTCTCTCCAGCTACCACCTTATCTTCTTTGTCATAGCCACACACCTCTTAGAAAAGCTGACTACACTCAGTATTTTTGCTTCTTCATATCACACCCACTCTCAATCCACTGTTATCTGGCTTCCGGCTCCTACAGAAACCACTCTTGCTAAATCCTATGGATGTTTATAATTCCTTATTTTATCAATCAGCAGCGTTGCTATTGTTGATGTCATCCTCTTTTAAACCCCCTCCTCACTTGGCTTTGTTGATACAATATTCTCCGAGTTTTCCTCATACTGCCTTGGCCACTTCTTTTTAGTCTCTTTTTTGTGTTCCTATATCTACACTAATTCTTTAATTATCAGTGTTGCTCAAGGTTTCTCTCTTTGGCATTCTTTTCACCTCACTCTACCCACAATGAGTGTACTCTCACCACCAATTTCTATGGTTGTAATCATCAACTCTATGTGATGACTCACAAAGCTATAACTCTTTCAGGTATGTCTTCTGAACTGTTTATCCTACTGCTTATTAAATATTTTCCTTCGGGTATTCCACAGCATCTCAAACACAACATATCTAAAATTGAACCCATTATTTGCCCCAGTGCCCCACCACCTCAATTGCTCCTCCTTCTCCTGTGTTCCCTATCTCATGGAATGGTACTACTATCCACCAGGTTTTCTTTTTTTTTTTTTTTTTAAAGATTTTATTTATTTATTTTTCCCCCAAAGCCCCAGTAGATAGTTGTCTGTCATAGCTGCACATCCTTCTAGTTGCTGTATGTGGGGCGCGGCCTCAGCATGGCAGGAGAAGCGGTGCGTCAGTGCACGCCTGGGATCCAAACCCAGAGCACCAGCAGCAGAGCGCGCACACTTAACCGCTAAGCCACGGGGCCGGCTCTCCACCAGGTTTTCTAACCATCATGTTCCCCCATTCATCCACAGTGATTCCTCTCTTAACTATCTCTTTAATTGGTCCATTTTTCTCCAACCCCACTTCCACTCTCCAAGTTCAGGCCACCATCACCTCTGACCTGGATTACAACAACGGTTTCTGAATTGGGCTTCAGAAGTGGTCTCTGTACCTACAGTTATTTTGCCCTTACTATCCTTGCCCCAAACAGCAGCAGCCAGAGCAATTTTTCTAAAATGCAAATCCGATCAAGTAACTTTCTGGATTAAACTCTTTTATGTCTTCCCACTACCTTCCCACTTCCTTATCCAGTTTTTAAGGCTCAGTATGATGTGGCCCCATCTACCTCCAGCTTCAATTCTTGCAACAACTTCCATCTTGTATGATAGGTTTCAATAATACTGAACTTATTTCAATTCCTCAAATGCTTCAAGCTCTTTCTTGCCACTCAGTCTTGGAACATGCTGTTCCTAGAATACTCTTCCCCCTTCTCTTCACCTGGCTAAGTCCTACTCAGTTTTGATTTTTGGGGTTTTTTTTGTTGTTGGTGGTGAGGAAGATTGTCCCCGAGCTAACATCTGTTGCCAATCCTCTTCTTTTTGCTTGAGGAAGATTGTTCCCGAGCCAACATCTATGCCAGTCTTCCTCTATTTTTGTATGTCGGACACCACAACAGCATGGCCTGATGAGTGGTATATACGTCCGTGCCCGGAATCTGAACCTGCAAAACTGCAAACTCGGGCCGCTGAAGCAGTGCGCACAAACCCAATCACTACGCTACCGGGCCAGCCCTATTACTCAGTCTTCTTGTATCAACTTTTATCTAACTTTCTCCAGGAAGCCTTCCTTGACCTCCAAGCCTGGGATAGATGGTGCTCCTATGGGCCTCCCAACATCCTGTACTTCCACTCTCATAGCCTCATGTTGGCAATACCTATTTACATGTCCAAATCCTCCACTAGACCAGCTCCATGAAGGCAGGAACTGTATCTATCTTGGTGCTTTTGTTTATCCCCACCATCTAGTTATAGTGCCTATCACATAGCACTCAACAGATGCTTGTTAAATAATAATAATTACTAACATTAATTCAGCACTTACGTATATTATCCCATTTGATCTTCTCAGCAACCCCATAAAGAATGATTGTCATCGCCATTTTACACATGAGGAAACTGAGGCTCAGGCAGGTTAATGCCCAAAGTCATTCAGCTAGTAAATGAGAGAGCCAGAATTTACACATAGGCTGTCTGACTCCAAAGATAGTATTGCTATATGTTGACCTTTGAAGTGGGAAGATGAGATAGCAGGAAAAGAATAGTATTCCAGGCTGACTATGAATCCTAAAAAGTGGGAGAGTTCTTATTTCAGATGTTACCATGTAGGTTGGCCCAGATTAAGTGACTCTAAGCCTTCCTTGGAGGTCATCATGGAAACACTGGGGAACAGTGCCAAATGTTGTGCCCCCATAAAGTGTTTGATAGCTGAAAAACAAGCCAGTTTCAAGGTGAATTTAAAGATTTTATTTATTTATTTTTCCCCCCAAAGCCCCAGTAGATAGTTGTATGTCATAGCTGCACATCCTTCTAGTTGCTGTATGTGGGACGCGGCCCCAGCACGGCCGGAGAAGCAGTGCGTCGGTGTGCGCCTGGGATCCTAACCCCGGCCGCCAGTAGCGGAGAGTGCACACTTAACCGCTAAGCCACAGGGCCGGCCCAAGGTGAATTTATTTAGCACTTAGTCATTTGGATTCATAGCTCAGACTCTGTGACAATGAGAAATAGAAACAAAGACGTCCTGAGGCAGAAAGGATAAATTTACCATCCATTCATTAAACAAACATTTATCTAGTGACTCCCTGTCCGCTATTGTGTTAAGTACTAGGAGATGAACTGTAAGAGACAAAAACATCCAGTCTCAGAAAAAGAGAAAGTGCATGTCAGGCAGAGATGCAGAGCAAGACCTACACAGAAAGTTGCATTTGAGTTTATTTGTTTGATAACCAGCAAATAAAACTCCAAATATATTTCAAATAGTTGTCCTGAGACAGGATGTTACACATAATTAGGATGCTTTTTAAAAATTTTCTGTAGCATAAAGAACCTTGAAGAGAGAGAAGGGCTCTTCAAGGAGACAAACAGAATTATGACTCATTCTTCCTCTTCCTCTTGCAGGTTGTTCCACTTGTTGGCCATTAACTGCATATTGACTATCTGGTGAAATCTCATACTACTATTTTTCATCATTCTTTGACTCTTGACTTTTTCCCCAATAAATTTATGGGGCTTTCTTGCCATTATAAAAATGATACATGATTGTGGTTGGGGAAAAACCATTTTATGTATATATATACACACATATATATATGTATATATATATATATTTTTTTTTTTTTTTAAGTTACAATGTAAGGGAAAAAGAAATCCACCCTCAGTCTCATTGTCTCAAAGACACCTATTCTTTACATTTAGTGTATTTCCCCATCTTCTTTCTGTGAGTCGTTTTTTAAAATATATTTGAAATTGTGCTACTTATGCAATCCTCCATTCCAACCCTCCCCACTGTGTGGCAGCCATGTGCTTTGAATGGAACTGACACTATCCCCAAATCCAAGGGTGGTCCCTGATTGGTATAATTCAATAACAGTATCCCAGCCTCCTTACCACCCTAATTTGTTCAGAAGCAGTACAAGACCCCAAATAGGCCAACTGGTCCAATAGTTTTGAAAAGGGCTACCCTCTTTCTTCCTGGTTGTGAATGAGGAAGTATACTCCATGGTAATAACCTTGCTACCATGAAGGAGGCCAGTTTGAGAATAAAGCCAAAGCCAATCAAAGAGGGCAAAGCTGAGAGAATTACAGAAAAATGCAACCTAGTCCTGACTGAGCCAAATATGGAGCTTGTCCTCTTTCTATACTTTTCAATTTTATGACTCAATGCATTCCCTTTATTGTTTAAACCTGTTAAAGTTGGATTATATATCACTTGCAACCAAGCGTGCTAAACAGATATACCATCCACATGGGATAATCAAATGAAGCAATTTTAGCATTATGCTCTTAAAAAATAAATGAAGCTTATTTTGGGGGGTATAGAATATAAAGAATAAAGTTGAGGTATTAATTCTCATTCTTTCTGAACTTCTACTCTTGGACTCAAAGCAGGATACTCTTAATATCTAGGTCTTTTCCTAAGGGTATGAATGTCATTGGTTATGGACGAGATCCTGGAGACTTTTCTTGGACTATGGCTTGACTGCTACTGGGCCTCTCTCTTCAGATACCTACTCAAAAGAGGTAAGTCAAGGAACCAAGTTAGGTTCCAATGCTTCATCCAAAAGCAACAGGTATGAACTTTAGGACATATTCAGGTATGGAGAAAATAAAATGAATTATGATTTTCTCATAATCAACTTAAATCCAAATCTGAGACTTCATGTTGCTACACTGGCAGAAAATTTAATCACAGTCATTATTGGCATCTCAAGAAAAATGCCCCCAGAGGTATGTATAGGTCCCAGGGTGGGTCTTATCCACCTCCAAAGCATCTTTGAGGCTCTGCAGCTATTGGCTTAATAGTCCAGACTGGTTATCCCAGAGATAGCCATTGCCCCAGTGCATGTTCTCATCAGGACCAGTGGCTTGGGGCATGAGCATCTTCAGCAAGAATACAACTCCTTATGCTCAGCGTCCAGCCTTCTCCCCATATTACTGTCAAAGAACATGGTGCAGGTCCCCTCAAATCACACAACTATAGACCTTCACCCTCTTCCTAGCCTTCTGAAATCTTTTCCTTGGTTTTGTCTAAGGCACTTCTCTGTCTCCTCAAACAAAACACACACACACACACACACACTCTCTCTCTCTCTCTCTCTCTCTCCCTCCCTGGATACTTTCAAAATCTTTTCAGTCAGATTGAATTTTTACAAAACATAAGACCAGCTCTTGCCTTCCAATACCTCCTGCTTTTGGTCTTACCAAAATCCCCAAGACAAGGATGCAAGGGAGGAAAAGTATACAACAAACAATACAAATTAGTATCTCAAAAATTAGATAAGTGCCCCATGAATAAGCAGTTTGCACACCCAATGGAAGTCCTCACCTGGGACCAGGATTCAGCCTTTTTTATAGCGTTTTTTTTTTTTTCTCAGTCCTGTTATCAGAAGCAGGAATGTGCACTCACTGCTCCAGTTCTCCTAAAGTGGTTACACAAAAGCTAGGGCTTATCTTTCACTGATATTTTTTACACGTAAGAGTCATTCATTTATTAGAAACAGGAGCCTACACATCTTATAGGCTCAACTGCTTTACCTTGCTTAGTGAGACAAACTTCATTAACCTAAAAACTAAAAAACGTTTGTTGTCAGGAATTGCTCACACATTCATTTATTAGAACTTTTATCTGTGAGTGACAGAAAACCAAGTCAAAGTAGGTTAAGTACAAAAGAGAATCTGTTTGCTCACATAATTTGGAAGTTCGAGAGTTGGACATCACAAATGGCTGGATTGGGGAGGGGAGGTATCAAAATTGTTATTTTATGACCTAGACTGGAACCTGAGAACAGTAATCCTACTTACCCACAGTTTCACTTTCCATGATTTCAGTTACCCAAGGTCAACCATGGTCCCAAAATATTAAATGGAAAATTCCAGAAATAAACAATTCTTAAGTTTTAAATTGCAGATTGTTCTGAGTAGTGTGATGATATCTCGAGCTGTCCCACTCTGTCCCACCCAGGACATGAATCATCCCTTTGTCCAGTGTATCCACACTGTATACTCTACCCGCCCATTACTCACTTAGTAACCATCTGGGTTATCAGATCCATCGTCAAGGTATTCCAGTGCTTGTGTTCAAGTAATCCTTACTTTACTTAATGAAGGCCCCAAAGCACCAGAGTAGTGATGCCAGCAATTCAGATATGCCAAAGAGAAGCTATTGTTGTTAATCTCTTATTGTGCCTAATTAGGAAATTAAACTTTATCACTGGTATGTATGTATGTTACTGCCCAAGGGGGGTCGTCTGCCCACCACAAGACATGCCAATATCAAGAGTTAAGATGGTAGGAGAGAGAGGATTTTATTACAGCTTGCTAGCAAGGGGGAAGGTGGCTGACTAATGTCCAAAAGAACTATCTTACAGAACAAAGACTACAGGCCAGTTATATAGAGGACTGTTCTCCAGGTGGGGGAGGCATCTGGCTTCACGTGGGGGCATCCATTGGATCTCTGGGTGAGGGCAGACATCTGGTCTTTGTTCCTGATAATCTTTTGTTTTACTGGATATACATCAGAGACCGGAGCAATGCCCTATACCCAGATCCTTCAGTTGTCATTGATGATGGCTATCAGCATAGACTCCCTGCCCAGGGGTCATCACATTCCTAAGGAACTCAAAAGAACAAAGTTATTGACTTATCACAGCTGGGAGGGGCCATAAAATCTACAAAGCATATATATCTCCTGGAGGGTGCATATCCAGCTAGGTTAGTTAATCAGGTCATTCAAAGTTATAATATGGTTTCTTTTCTACAATATGGCTTCCCTTCTGTCAACCTTGTGTTGAGCCAGTATCATGTATAGGAAAAAACATAGTATATATAGCATCCAGTAATATCCATGGTTTCAGGCATCCACTGGGGGTCCCCGGGGGATAAGGAGGGACTACTGTACTCCATCTTCCAGGAATTGTGATTAGGTCAGTGATGGTCATCTGATGGAGTTAGCACTTTGCTGGAATTTTTTTCCCCTAACCTATCAAGAAACACACTTCTATATCCAGTGAAAATATCCTTCAGGAATGGAGGTAAAATAAAGACATTATTAGAGGAGGAAAACCAAAAGAATTTGTTACAAACAGACCTCTAAAAGAATTGCTGAAGGAAGTTCTTCAGATACAAGGGAAATGATACCTGAAGGAAACGTGGAACATCAAGAATGAAGAGCAACAGAAATGGTAAATATCTGGGTAAACATAATAGACTATTCTCCTCTTGAGTTCTTTTAAAAATATTTGATTTGGCAGCAAAAATTATAACACCCTATGATGGGGTTTACAATTCTAATACATAAGACAACTATAACTTAAGGGTGGGGAGATGATAAAGGGATTTATATGGTGGTAATATTTCTGCATTTCACTTGAAGTGGTAAGATATTGATTCTAAGTGGACTATGAAAATTTACTTATGTTTATTGTAATCCCTAGAGCAACCACTAAAAAAAAAATATAAAGAGATCTGGTCATAAACACAATAGATAAATCAAAATAGAATACTAAAAAATGTTCAAATTAGCCAAAAGAAGGCAAGAGAAGGGAACAGAGAACAAATAATGGTATACCTAATTACTGTATACTATATTAGGAAAGTAATAACTGTTGGAGAAATTAACTTCAGTTACCAGTCTAGTATTCAAAAGCACCAAAGGATCTGAATTTGAGGTTAACTGCAGAGGATATTAGGAACCATAGCAGCAGGGGTCAGGAGGCCCTTTTGGCATAGATATCCCATTCACAAAGGGCCTCATTTAAACTTTTAATAGCATCTCAAGAAGCATGGTCAGAGACAGAAGTGCAGTAAATTCATCATTCAACTTTATGTACCTTTTATAGTCCTATTATGCTATTCAAAAATAGCACAATTATTTGATCCTATACTTTTTCAGGTGTTGAAAGTGTTAATTTGTTAAATAGCATTTAAAATATACCATGATTTTTGCCACACTGTTTTGGGATTATTTCAATTTTAATATACTAAGAGCTCCCCAAAATGGAAGAATCCTGAACTACCACTCTGTTTCTGCGGATAATTCCTTTTACTGGGAATCTACTTTGTACCTAGCCCCTTACTAATACTGTCTTTCTAATCATCAGAAGCCTATGACGTGGGTACTATAATTATCCCCATTTCAAGGATGACGAAATTGGGATTTACCGAAGTTATCAATAAAGCCTTCTCTCGAATCCAGGAAATCTAATCGCCCTGCCTAAACTCTGAGTCAATCCCGACGCCGCCCCAGCCTTTAAGGGTCCATATTTGGTTGACATCTAGGTATGGCTTCAACTGTAAGCTCCCAGGCAGTGTTAAGGGCTCTCCCCCGCCGCCTCTCCCACCTTCTTTCCTATCCCAAGATCGCTGTTTCCAACAGGAAAAGGAGACGCGCTGGGCCGGCCGCGCTGCGCATGCTCGGCCGCAGAGCACGGCGGGAAGGGGGCGGGGCCCGCGGGGCCGTTTCGCGTCAAAGTTCCTTGGAGATACCTCGCGCGGGGAGCGTCCCTGAGAGAAGTTAGTAAGCGTTCTTGAGTGGCTGTGGTGTGGGTCTTTATTCCTCTGCCTTAGCGGAGACGGACGGAGAGTTCCGCCAGTGGGAGGGAGGATGAAGCATCGGGTCGGGCCGGATTCCTAGAGACGGGGCCGTGCCTGCGGATTCCGCCATAGGAGGGTCGGGAATTCCGGGTCAGGCCCGTGGATTCTGTTTGTCGTCTCCTTTAACCTTGTCCGCAGAGTCGGGGGTCATTGCCCGCGTTTCCCGCCGCCCACTGCTCCTGCGTCGTGATGGTCTTTCAGCATTTGGTCTCTCTCCGCCGCCTCTGTTTCTAAAACATGCATCTGGTCTCACCTGTGGCTCTCCTTTAAGCAATGATTTTTTCAAACAACAAAAAAATCATAGAACTCCATTTGCAAGTAGAATTGTACACGGGATCTCAGCTAAAAGAGATTAAATAATTACTCTAAAAATTTGACTCTTGATGAATTCGGACTTGAAATTGGGATTTAGATGAAGGAGCAGTATTTATCACTTGATTTCAGTAGTTGGCTCTAGTATACAGGATTGAGAGTATCTTGGTTTGCATGGACTAGTGTTTGCAAACGGTAACTTTTCCAGTTTTCTCAGGATGCAATCTCAGCATACTTTTCAATTAAACGAATCGAAAGCTTGAAAATAGATAAGTGAATTTTCTCTTTAAGAGTTGAATCACTAATAACATCTGACAATAACTTGTAATCCTCATCACAAATATATAAGACAAGAAGCCCTTAAAATTGGTAACAAGAACTGTATTTTGTTTAGCCCCGACAGTATCAGGGCGCGACACTTTGCCAATTTAACTCTTAGGATAAGGCAAGAGCATTGGAGGATTTGATGCCTTTGCTAAAATAGTGTATTTGCCTCTAGGGTTTTCTGTGAGCGAACATGTACAGGTCAGAATCCAAAAAGGATAGGTGCAAAGCTGTAACCTTCCTCATCAGTGGTACAGAGACAAGGGATTGAACTGTATTCACCCAGATAAGCAGGAAAAGCTATTTGAAGGTCTCTTAACCTAGCACAAAGTAATGCTTTGGAGGGCTCCAGAATACTTAACAATTGGTATATAACACAGTTAAATGTATCTCAAGATTTTATTAGTTTTTTAAAGTAAATTTTTGTTTAAAAAACGAAATATGAATGAAGTGTTTGCTGGACCCCCAAAGCTACTGATTTACAGGATGAAGTTCAAGGTTTTTATTGTTCAGGGACTTTCCTGATATGACCCATGTCTGCTTTTCCAACTTCATTTCCTTCCACCAGCACTCCTGCATTTTATCTTCAGCAATAACTCCCCTTCTTATAGTTCCCTTATATTGGTTTTTGCACAAGCTGTCCCTGTACCTAGAATATCCCCCATTATTGCTTCTTAGACATCTACTTTAAAACCTAGCTCAGGGCCGCCCCGTGGCTTAGCGGTTAAGTGCGCGCCCTCTGCTACTGGCGGCCCGGGTTCGGACCCCGGGCGCGCACCAACACACCGCTTCTCCGGCCATGCTGAGGCTGTGTCCCACATACAGCAACTAGGAGGATGTGCAACTATGACATACAACTATCTACTGGGGCTTTGGGGTAAAAAAGGAGGAGGATTGGCAATAGATGTTAGCTCGGAGCCGGTCTTCCTCAGCAAAAAAGAAAGGAGGAGGATTAGCACAGATGTTAGCTCAGGGCTGATCTTCCTCACAAAAAAAAAAAAAAAAAACCTAGCTCAAATTTCACCTTCTTGAATACTTCTTTAACCATCTTCTCTTCCTTCATTTCACTTTGTACCTTATATACACTTACATTGTTGCATACTGTGCTAGGCAGAGTATTATGAGTGTGACACATCCTAATAATCCTATGTCTGTAACCCCAGTACTTAGGCACTTCATAAATAGTGGCTCCCCATTGCCTGCAGAACTAAGCATGGACATTTTAGTTTGGTTTGAAAAGGATTTAGCCTTCCCCCAGCCTTCCTATCAAGCCAGTAAAAGAGCTTGCAGAACTCAACTGAATAAAACAAATCTTTGCAAAGTGTAGTGTATAAAGAAGTAGCTGTAATGCAAAGAAATAAGAGGTTGGAGTATACCTGCTGCTGGACTCTTTCGTTAGTCATTTTATTTTTGCTTGTGTCCATACCACCCTATCTTAATTACTGTAGTTTTATGGTAAGTCCTCCAACTTTTTTCTTTTTTGAGATTGTCTTGGGTATTCTAGGTTCTGTATATGTTATATATACATTAGAATCATCTTGCAAATTCCACAAAAACTCCTCCTGGGATTTTGATGTGTACCTCCATTTGGAGAAAAGTGACTTAACAATATTGAGTCAGTCAATGAGCATGCTATTATCTCTGCATTTACTTACATCTTCCTTAATTTCTCTCAGCATTGTTTTGTTTTCAGTGTAGAGATCTTGACATATTTCATTAGATTTATTCCTATGTTTGATGTTTTATGATGCTATAGAGAATGGTTATTTTAAAATTTTTATTTTCTAATTGTTCTAGTACAAAGAAATGTAATTGATTTTTGAATATTGACTGTGCTAAATTTACTTAATAATTCCAGTAGTTATTTGGAGACCCTTTTGGATTTTCTGTGTACACAACATATCATCTATAAATAATGACAATTTTACTTACTCCTTTTCAAGATTAATATCTTTTCTTTTTCTTGCATTATTGACCTGAGTAGAACCTCTAGTACTATGGTGAAGAGAAGTGATGAGAGAGGCAGTTTTTAATTATTGACCTTGTATTATCCTATGATCCTGCTGAATTCATTTATTCTTATAGTTTTTTATTGGAAGGAAGAGGAGATTCCTTAGGGTTTTCTATATACACAATCATGCTGTCTACAAATAAAAACAGTTTGCTTCTTCCTTCTCAATCTTTACACCAAATTTCATGAGTATTTCACTTTAGCTTAAAGAATTTCCTTTAGCATTTCTACAGTGTAGGTTTGCTAGTGATAAATTCTCATCATTTTCGTTAATCTGAGAACGTCCTTGTTTCACATTTACTTTTGAAGGATTTTTTTTTTTGTGAGGTAGATCAGCCCTGAGCTAACATCCATGCTAATCTTCCTCTTTTTGCTGAGGAAGACTGGCTCTGAGCTAATGTCTATTGCCAATCCTCCTCCTTCCCCCCCCCCAAAGCCCCAGTAGATAATTGTATGTCATAGTTGCACATCCTTCTAGTTGCTGCATGTGGGATGCGGCCTCAGCATGGCCGGAGAAATGGTGCATCAGTGCATGCCCGGGATCCGAACCCGGGCCGCCAGTAGCGGAGCGTGCGCACTTAACCACAAAGCCACGGGGCCGGCCCTTTTGAAGGATATTTTTACTGAGCATAGAATTTTTGGGAGATTTTTTTCCAGCACTTTAAAGATAATCCACTGGTTTCCGGCCTTCATTGTTTCTGACAAGAAAACAGCCTTCTTTCTTATTTTTGTTTCCCTGTATGTTAGTGTCCTTTTTCTCTAGATGCTTTTAAGATTTTCTTTTCAATTTTGGTTTTCACCAGTGTGACTATGATGTGTATGGTTGTGTTTTCCTTATATTTATCTTATTTGTTGTTCATAGAGCTTCTTGAATTTGTGTGGTTTGATATTTTTATTCACTTGGGGGAAATTGTCCAGCTAGTATTTCTTCAAATATTGCTTCTGTTGCATTGTCTGTTTTCTCTTATTCTGGGACTCTGTTTACATGTGTGTCACATGTTTTTGCCATGACCCACATGTTACTTACATTATTTGTATTTTTATCCTTATATGCATCAGTCTGACTACTTTCTACTAACCAGAACTGTCTTCTGGTTCACTAATTTGATACTGAATTCATCTATTGAATTCTTAATTTCCCTATTTTCCAGTTCTCAAATTTTCATGACTTTTCTTTTTTAAACAAATTCCAGGACTCTAATGAACTTCTCCATCTTTTCCTCTATTTTCTCAAACATATCAAAGGCTTTACCTGATAGTACCAATGTGCGTCACCTGTGGATCTGTTTCTATTGTCTTTTTTTTCCCTTGGTTTTTAGTCAGTCTTGTTTGGTTTTTTTGCCCATAAACTTTTATTGTGTTATGAACATTGTGGATGAAACGTTTTGGAGACCTGAGTTGTACTTCCTCCAGAGAGGACCAAGTTTCCTTTAGGCAGATGGGTAGTACTAGCAGGTTACATTGATCCATTGAGGGTTGGTGTTAGGTCTTGCTAGGCTAATCTATTTCGATTTGCCCTTGCTTCTAGGAAGCAATCTTTTCTCCTGGGATGTGGCCCTTACTCCTAGGGCATGGCACCCCTGGAGTCTCAACTGAAAGCTTAGGTGGTTAGCAAATCCCCTCTACTTTGCCAGGCTTAAATTGCAACTGTTCTTAGCTCTGCAAAGCTACTGATCTCTTCTCAGCTCTCTCGCCTCCCAAATGCTGTTTTCTGCTAGGTTTTTTGGAGTCTTACTCTGTAGAAGTACACTTTAGGAGTCAGCTAATAATTGGAGGAGGGGAATATTTGTATGCAAATTTGAGGGCTTATTTCTCTGTGGTTACCTCCTCTCCCAGATTGTGCCTCTTATGTTCCAACTACTTTGACAACTGAGAACTCCTGTCTCCTTAGCTCACTATGCTACTGTTTTGTACTTGGGCTTTTTCCTCTACTCTGTCCTGGAAAGTGCTCTCAGGGGTAAAGCCTATTAATTTTATAATTGATTCCAGTGGGAGGTTTTAGCATGCTACTCTGTTATGCCTAGATTTATCAGTCTTATTTTTAATTCATACCAATCTGATAAAATCTGGGGCTGAGTTGATTTAAAAGCTGAGTAGGATTTGAATAAGCAAAAATGACTTTGCAGGTTGGAGAACAGTATGAGCACAAGTATAGTGGAGAGGAATTAAAAGATTAAGGTGAAGCAGTTTGAAGCATCAGGTTTATATAAGCAATATTGTGCTAATTTTCCAGGAGGAAAGTGTATACATCCCCTCTGGAATTCCATTTGTGTGTCTGGAAGTAACACCTGATGACTTGCAATTTCTTTGTGGTCTCATGTTTTACTTTAAAAATGAATATGAATTTTGTTTTCTGCTCTGTGATATATCCTTCTTTGGTTTAAATTAAAATATTTTAAATTACTCATTACCATGTAGTATTAAGCAGCAGGAAGACATGCCACATTTATCCTATGACTATTAATACTCTCCAACATATGTGGTTTAGCCTCAGTTTGGAAAGATGGGTGGAACTATATTAAAAAGAGTTCTTTAGGACTTATTTTACTCTAATGTGCATCTTGTTGGAAAAGGAAGTATGGGCATACCTCGGAGATATGGCATATTCGGTTCCAGACCACTGCAATAAAGCAAATATAGAAATAAAGCAAGTCACACAAATTTTTTGGTTTCTCAGTGCGTATAAAAGTTATGTTTACACTATACTGTAGTCTTTTAAGTGTGCAATAGTATTGTGTCTAAAAAAACACAATGTACATACCTTAATTAAAAAATACTTCACTGCTAAAAAATGCTAACCGTCCTGAGCCTTCAGCACCGATAGACTTGCTCAGTGCAGGGTTGCCACAGACCTTCAATTTGTTAAAAATGCAATATGTGCAAAGCACAATAAAACAGGGTATGCCTGTGATGGATTTATTTTTCATATATGTTTTTGCTTTTTTTTGTTTTTCTCACAGCTGTATACCATTTTCCCCTGCCTCAGAAATATATTTTAGGTTAATTACATTTTCAGGCTGCTTTCCATTATTGGCTTATTTGTGTGATGACTGGCAAGTTTGAAGGAATTCCGAGATGCCAAAGCTCATAGATGTGCTTTTTTTTTTTTTTTTGGTGAGGAAGATTGGCCCTGAGCTAACATCTGTTTCCAATCTTCCTCTTTTTGCTTGAGGAAGATTGTCCCTGAGCTAACATCTGTACCAATCTTCCTCTATTTTGTATATGGGACACCGCCACAGCATGGCTTGATGAGTGGTGTGTAGGTCCATGCCCAGGGTCTGAACCCAGGAACCCTGGGCTGCTGAACCAGAGCGTGCAAACTTAACCACTATGCCACCCGGCTGGCCCCTAGATGCTTTTATTTATTTATTTTATTTTTGTGTGTGTGTGTGAGGAAGATCGGCCCTAAGCTAACATCTGCCAATCCTCCTCTTTTTTTGCTGAGGAAGACTGGCCTTGGGCTAACATCTGTGCCTGTCTTCCTCCACTTTATATGGGACGCCACCACAGCATGGCTTGCCAAGCAGTGTGTCGGTGCGCAGCCGGGATCTGAACCCGCGAACCCCGGGCCACCGCAGTGGAACGCGCACACTTAACTGCTTGCGCCACCGGGCTGGCCCCTAGGTGCTTTTATTTTTAATTGATGTTTAGACTTGCATAGCATATTTACTTAATGACAATCTAGTAGTTAATTTCCAGTAAGTTTTGCTTTGCTGGTTGTGTGTAATGCTCAGATGGGCTGGGAAGAGGGCATGTGAGCTTTTATTGCACTTCACAGTAAGGCCTATTTAATTTTCTGCCTTGGAGTAGGGACTTTCAGTAAAAGCTGAGTTAAAGATCAAGGTATGGCAGGTGGTTGAGTCCCAAACTCAGAAATAAAAGATAATGGCAGAATTTCTTGGGTCTTTCATGTACTAACTCTGTATAAAACCATAGACCTGGAATTACTCCTGTAACAACTTTAACTTATCAATATCTGTTTTACTTATCCCCTACCCTCTATAATCATTAATTTAAAAGGCAAATTTGCCTGTTATTTTACCCTCAAAATGAGTTTATTCGGGAATAGCCAAAAGAATTGCAATTCTGAATGTGCATGCTATGCCTAACCTAGGCAAATCCAGAAAACAAAAGAGGGGAGCTTGCTTTTATAGAGAAAAAAGGAGGGTAGGGCTGTTCTAAACAAAAGTCCGTTGGAGGAAAGTAACAGTTGAGGGCGGCAACAGCTGCTCATTGGCTGAACTTTGGCATTTCTCATTGGCTGTGCTATTGCTGTTTGGAGAGAGAAATTTTCCTTCAGTAGTAAAGTAGTTGTACTTCTGTGGGAGATGCAAGCTATGTCTCTTCCTGTTTGGAATAATTGAGGGTGTATGATAGAGCATGAGTGCTCCCCCTATAGGCCTTTCCAACTCGTTTAGTTAAGGTATTTTTAATTAATTTCCACAGTCATGTTACAAAACAAAAGTCAACTGAGTAAATTTGAAGATCTAATTGGCTTTATTCAATGATTCATGAATTGCCCAGCATCCTATCTAACAAATAGAAGGACTCTCCAAGGAGTTGTACAAGATAGAAGGCTTTTTATAGGCAGAAAAAGGGTGGGACAAGGAAGTTATTAGCAAAAGAAAAGATTGTATCAAGCAAGGTCAACTTCCCTTAGGGGGAAGGGCAGGGGGTCTTATCATGCAGATTACCTCACTAGTGTTGATCAGGAAGTTCCAGACTGATTGGTTTAAAATTCTACACTGAGAGAGACTGAAACTGCAGTTAGGTTAGATATTAAGTCTTGGGGTTTAATACAAGTGACTCCGTTTTGGGCTTGTTTCTTTTTAGCAGTTGTAAAGCCTTTTTTAAAAAAGAGTATCTGTTTGTCTTGAGGGTGATCAAGGAAGGGAAATCCAGGGGACTTGTATGCTGCAGCCAAGCTAGGGTGTCAGGAAGGGAAAGAGTTCCAAAGGATTCAGAATTGGAGATGGCACCTACCAGAAAAATGGAAAGTAGACATCAATTAAGGAAAAAGAGAAGCCAGCCCTGGTGGTCTAGTGGTTAAGATTTGCTGCTCTTACCACTGAGGCCCGGGGTTTGTTTCTGGCTTAGGGAACTGTCACCAACTAGGTGCCCGGGGAACTCAAGGATGGGTTTAGAAGACAACCAGTAGCCACCCTGAAGCTAACCAAGCCTCCCTACAAGAGCTACACCATGACCTTGCCTTAATTTTAATTCGAAGATCTCTTCAAGAGGAGATTAAGCCTCATTACCATAATCTGCAGTGTACTCGCCTCTCCGTTTTGAATATTCATTCCCCAACCAAATAAAAGTTCCTCCTTCCTTTTGTTCGGGGACACCATGACTTTGGAAATGATTCCTCATGTCCTCCTGTTTGCTGCAAATACACTGTACTTTGTGAGACAACTTCCACTGCTGTAGCGTCTTATTTAACTCACCAGGAGGCGAGCCCACTTGATTAGGTAACAGAACCACATCACCCATCTGTTGGTTGTCATACTGTGGCAGCCATGTGTTGCTGTGATGCTGAAAGCTGTGCCACCAGTATTTCAAATACCAGCAGGGTCACCCATGGTGGACAGGTTTCAGCAGAGCTTCCAGACTAAGACAGACTAGGAAGAAGGACCTGGCCACCCACTTCTGAAAAAATTGGTCATGAAAACCCTATGAATAGCAGTGGAGCATTGTCTGATATAGCACCAGAAGATGAGAGGATGGTGCAAAAACACCAGGCAGAGTTCTTCTCTGCTATACACAGGGTCGCTAGGAGTTAGAATTGACTTGACGGCACTAACAAAAAAAAATAATAAGGAAAAAGAAGAACACAAGGAACCAATCTGTCTTTGAAAAAGAGGCCTTGGGGCTGAGTGATCAAAAGGCTCCTGTAGCTCCTCAAAAGTCATAAAATGGAATTCTTTTTTTTAAGCCTGAATGCACAATGTTTTATATTGCGATTTGGGGTTTTAGCTATCTATTTACCAAAAAGGAATCCATTGATTGGGGGCAGGGGGGTACAGGCATGAGGTGTAATGGGAAAATAGATTCAAGACATTTAGAAGGTATATTTGATCCAATTTGGTGACTAGATGTGGGGACTTTGGGAGAAGAGGAACTTAAGACTACCACCTAGATTTCTGGCTTGGGAAATTGGGTATATTTGATAGTGCTGAAGGCAGGTACCTGAGAGTTACTGTAAATATTCAGTAAGATTACCTTTTGACCTTATGAAAAGTTAATCTTGTCAGTTTGCTATTTTCCTATTTAACCTGAGGGGTAACTCAAGGGTGACAAGGATTTATGAGCTTGTTTTACAGAATAAAGAGAATGCCTTCAAGGATCACAGGATAACCAGCCCCCAGCCCAGAAGTTGATGCCCAGAAGTCAGATTGCCCAGGGGCTTATTGAGAGTGAAAGTAACATTGATTACCCTTTTGTTTCTCTGAAACTCCTCCTGCCACACCCCTTAGCTCTATAAAACTCCCTGCCTTCTCTTGTTAAGGCAGATTTGAGAGAACCCATGCTCCCGCCTTCTCCTCTTGGCCATTTCAAATAAACTTTTTTCCATCTCCAAGCACTGATGTCTCAGTGTTTGGCTTACTGTGCATCAGGCACGCCTAAATTTGAGAATTAAGAGGTCTGGTAACAATTTGGGCAAGCCAGCCAGGAGGCTTGTGCCCATGGCTGGACAGCCCCTGGGAGGGTTTGAGGGATCAGTGGTCCCCAGCAGCTGTCCGGGCATCTTTGCCCAGAGGACTTCCTTTGCTGCTCCCGCCTTCCCATTGGTTGGAGTGGAGAAACGCATTGGACTGCAGTCTACTTTTTGTCCTTGTATGCATGTGTTTGTCTTGTATGTGAGTAGTTTCCATTTTGCTTTGCTGGGTCAGTCACCAGGACACTCACAGTCATGAATTCCCTGTCTCTCTATTTGCATTTCGTGTGAGTAAAAGGAGGGACCCTCGTTTGGGAGAGATCTAGGAGACTATTGGACTTCACCTGTGGAAAGGAGGGACCCTCGTTTGGGAGAGATCTAGGAGACTATTGGACTTCACCTGTGGAAAGGAGGGACCCTCATTTGGGAGAGATCTAGAGGATTATTGGACTTCACCTTCTGTCTTTGTTCTGCAGGGGTATGATACCAAGTGGCCAAAATAACTCTTTATGGATCCTTAAATTGGAAAAACTTCTAAATTGGGAAAATTTTTAGAGAACTGTCATAATGACTAGTCTTAACTTAATCAGACTTGGGGTCTCAGCTTCCTAACAAAAACTCCACATACACATACTTCACACACACACACACACACGCACACACACACACGCACACACACGCACACCCCCGTAGGGTAAATTGGTTTAGAGTTGAATTGTTGCTCTTGGAACAATGGCCTCTATTGAACACTTTCTGCAGACTTATTAAAGGTATGATACATTGTCCCAAAGTTTTAGAACATAAAAATCTTTTGATTCACTTAAGTTAAAAATCTCCCTGACATAAAGAAGCAGTTGGAAAAATGCAGCTGAAAGGGTGAATCAACCTCTCATCATTCAGCCTGTAATCCATTTCTTTGGGGAACTGGAAATAATTGTCTTTGTCTTGCAAATCCCTGCAGGGCCAGAGGCGCTAGAAAGTGGTTCAAAGTTGACTTGTCCTTTTGCCAGTCCCAAAGCCTCTCCTGTTATACTGGGACTGATGAGGCAAATAAGCCCCAGAAACTCATTTTGGAGCAAACTTGAATGCTTTCTCTGTGCCTTTGCGATGTAGATTTTCTGCTCCCATCTTCTCTAGGACCTGAGAATCATTCTTTGAAATGACGGAGACTTGTTATTGAAGTCCTAATGAAAGCTATAATTAGAGGTATAAGAGTTTATGGAATTAAGTGATTACATCTATTTTGCATGATTGTATTATAAATTGTATTGTGGAGATAGGCATCGTGTCTCACTGGAGGAAACACTCCCTGAGTATTAATATTGTAAAACAGCATACTTTTTTTTGGTAAGTAAGCTTTGGTACAAGTGACCAAATTCTTATTTCTTCTTCCTTCTGGTTTGACTTCCAAAAAGGAAGCCTTGGTTTGGCCTTCAATGTGAGGGTCTTGATTTGGAGGATGCCCAATATTAAGGAAGAATTAGGGGATCTGCTCACAGAAGTTCTCTTGGCTTGGTTTGGTTTTGAGATCTCATTCTAGCTGCAGCATAAGTATACTTTTGACTGGCTGTGTCTAAATTCTGAAACAATGAGAAACTGCTACCCTTAAACAGTCAAGGGGAAACTAAAATTAAAAATGTTAATGGAGTTGGAGTTAACGCTGTCTGGAATAGTTACTGTTTGTCCCAGCTGAAACTTGACAAGATATTTGAAAGGATTTAGTAACTTACGATCAGAAATTTGGCCAAATTGGAAGTTGATATTTAAAGCCTGATAGGAATTTTTTTAGGCCTTCTTCCCTAAATTAAGATAAAGCTATGTACCCAGAGGGAAAGAAGCAAATTTAAGGATAATGTGACTGGATGGACATTTAAAACAGAGGCTATAAAATCTTTGTTGCATCTATCTATTGTTATGTGTATGTATATATGTTATAAATGTTAGATATTTTTCTACCTCTGGATGCTATCGCAAAAATTAAGAGCTCTGTTTAATTGGCTTAAAGTAAGCGCTTACATAAATTCACTAAAAATTAAGGTATATGAAATAATCTTTGGTAAATAAAAGCTTATTTAAGTTTGTTGGTTTGATTGAAATAGGCATGTCCTTAGAGTTATATAAGCATTGAATATGATACAGACATGCAACGTGGGCTTACTAGTCAAATACAAATTTGTCAGCAAAATAATAGCTTAAAATTATAGCTAATTTTGTGTAATGTCTTACGAAGTTTCCATGGGTAATCAAAATGCAATTCTTGGGAACAAATGGTTTAGATAGATAAAAATGGGTAAGAGTTTTTGGGTATAATAATTATGTCTTATGGTCTGTATACCTGAAACAGCTTCCAAATTCTTTTTTTTTTTTGTGAGGAAGATCAGCCCTGAGCTAACATCCATGCTAATCCTCCTCTTTTTGCTGAGGAAGACCAGCTCTGAGCTAACATCTATTGCCAATCCTCCTCCTTTTTTTCCCCAACGCCCCAGTAGATAGTTGTATGTCATAGTTGCACATCCTTCCAGTTGCTGTATGTGGGATGCGGCCTCAGCATGGCCGGAGAAGTGGCGCGTCGGTGCGCGCCTGGGATCCGAACCTGGGCTGCCAGTAGCAGAGCACGTGCACTCAACCGCTAAGCCATGGGGCCGGCCTACTTCCAAATTCTTTTTGGTAACTTGAAACTTTATAATTTTTGCTAAATTAAGTTAAATGATGAAAATTTGTTGAGTATCTAGGTCTTTTTGGTAACTTGAAACTTTATAATTTTTGCTAAATTAAGTTAAATGATGAAAATTTGTTGAGTATCTAGGTCATTAGCACATAAGATAAAATATTAGAAATTGATTATTAAGGATAGATTTATCTGCCTTTGGTTTCTTACCTCAGAGAAACTAAAAAATGCTTCAGTTTGTTGATAGGCATGTTTTGTACATTCTGAGGAATATTCTAAGAGAAGGCATGTATTTCTAGAAAGTCTGTATACAAGGAAAGTAAAATGTTTTCAGTAAATAAGGTATAAAGAATAGAGATATTTGTTTGTTTTGTTAAGAAAGATAAATTTGTCCTAAAGTACTAGGAAAGAAAAAGGAAAACTTGGGACAAATTCTGAATGTAAAAAGAAAGTTACAGAAAGTTTGTGAAGGTAAAACCCTGAGGAGTTGTATGCATGGTCAAGTTGTCTAAGAGTAAAGTGAATCCAATTAAGTAAATTTTTTGTGTGTGTGTGAGGAGATCAGCCCTGTGCTAACATCTGCCAATCCTCCTCTTTTTTTTTTTTTTGTGAGGAAGATCAGCCCTGAGCTAACATCTATTGCCAGTCCTCCTCCTTTTTTTCTTTCCCAAAGCCCCAGTAGATAGTTGTATGTCATAGTTGCATGTCCTTCTAGTTGCTGTATGTGGGACGCAGCCTCAGCATGGCCAGAGAAGCAGTGCGTTGGTGCGCACCGGGATACGAACCCGGGCCGCCAGTAGCAGAGCATGCACACTTAACCACTAAGCCACGGGGCCGGCCCCCAATCCTCCTCTTTTTTTTGCTGAGGAAGACTGGCCCTGGGCTAACATCTGTGCCCATCTTCCTCCACTTTATATGGGACGCCACCACAGCATGGCTTGCCAAGCAGTATGTCAGTTCGCACCCAGGACCCGAACCAGTGAACCCCAGGCCGCCGCAGCAGAGCGCGGGCGCTTAACTGCTTGCGCCACCAGGCCAGCCCCAGTAAATGAGTTTTAATGTCAAAAGTAAGTTGGTGCAAAATTAGAATTTGCTATAATTTTCTTTAACTTTGGGTCTGCTCTTGATAAAGAGGATATAAAAGGTTTTCTTTACCTTTGAATAAGTCTACATAAAAGACAGAAAAAACTATGTTTTATTAAAATAATTTCTGTTGTCACTTTGATTAAATGGATAACTAAGCCTTGTTTCCTATTTTACCAAGTGTTTTAAAACTTTTTGATATTTTTGATGAACTTCTCCCAAAATTAAAGTCTTTCTTTTGACTTAAAAAAAAAAAAAAAGGAAACTGAGAACTTCCAGTTATTCTCGGGACTACTGGAAGAAATTTGTTCTCTGTCTTCCTACAAAGAAGATACTAAACTAATTAGGCTTATTTGGTATGTTAAATTACATGGGAAGCATTGTCAAATAAGTGATGGTAAACCTTCTTAGGTGGTATTATGTGGGTAAATGTTATTGATATAAATGTTTTAAAAATTATATAACCTTCCTAAAATTCTGATCTGTCATGGTTGTCAGCCATAATTCTATTTATTATCTTGAAGTGTTGTATGTCATAGCAATAGCCAAGTTTCCTTGTCTTTTGCAGATAGTTGTTGTTTTACTCTGATGTTTTTACGGATGTATTTCATCTTCAGAGAGATTCATGGAAAGGACACAATCTAGAATACAAGTTTCTGATAAACTTTCAGATTATAACACTGAACAGGGTAAGAAATTACAGAACTCTAATGGAGAAACTAATGACTTCATGAAACTGCTTACAGAAGATCAAGATCAAGAGTTGATTACATGGGACTGGATGAACTGATGAGGAAATTTTTTTCTCTTTTCTCTCAAGCTAACTATGACTTATAGCAATTTGGTAAATTATACTTTTGCAAGCAAAATTGAAACTTTTATCTATTTCTCCCTACCTGATCCCTCCAGAATTTGGAAACTCTTAGTGAGTGAGTGAGTGAGTGAGTATTGTTTTCATGGCAATGTAGTTATTTGCATAACTGCACTAAGAATCTGTTCTTTGCATAAGTGCAATATAGTTATATGCATGAGTGCAATAAGAATCTGTTCTCCTTATAACAGGGCACAATTGGAAACATTGGTTATATTACCAAAGCTTTGACTGGAATGTCATATTTGAGAGAAACATGCATAGACTCAGATATGACCAGACAGCTTTTGAGGAATAAAGGTTGACTTTATGAAATAAAGCCACTTGGAAATATTGGCCTGATACCTTGTACCTGATACCTAGCAACCTTACCAGGTGAGTAAAGATCACTTCTCTAGCAGGTGCCTGGAACCTCAGAATATTTTGGGGACTTCAAGAAGAGAGGAATTCACCGAAATCTATAGGTATCACAGGTGGAGTCTGTTGACAGGTTCTTGGCTTGGCTTTCCTGGCCTCAATAGGCCTTTAAAGTTCAATCTGAGATTCCTTATAAAAAGTTCCAGCAAAGCAGATTTAAAAGAGTTTATATGATCAATTGCTATTCTTGGTGTACATATGTAAATAATTGGGCCAAGTTAACTGATTAGTCTTAATTTGGCTATATTTAGTAAAAATGAGGGTGATTTTAGAGAGAAAAATTATGTTTCAGTAGAAACTATAATACACACTTGTGGATATTAGATTCTAGTTGTGTAAATTGTCTTTGAGGTTTTTGTTTTCTATCTGTAAACTGGCTATTATGCTTCCTTGTTGACTTTGACCCCCAAGCCTGGAAGGACACTTGGATTATTAGAATTTCTCAGATGTTGTCAAAGGCAAGTAATCTTTCTAGAGTTGGATATGTCATACAATGTCTAGACTGGTTTTCAAGACTGTTCTCTTGGATTCCCCAAGGGATTAGATCTATTCTTCAGGGACTATTCAAATATGGATTGTCTGTATACTACTTATTTTTCTGGCCAGATATTTGATGATAAAATGTGCTTTTAGATGTTGTACTAAAATTGGTGAATGAGGTGCAACAATTCTAATAACATACAATGCAAAATATAAGCCAGTATCCAAGAGTATTTTCAGTCTCAGGTTGAAAAATTTCATTCCACAGTTTCCCCCTCTTCACCCCCTTTCAGCAGGAAATAGCCAGAATGATTGACACTCTGCTTCCTACAAGAATGAGGAAGGGAAAAAAAGACAGTGAGGATTGAAGCCAGGTACCTGAGGGTTACTGTAAATATTCAGTAAGATTACCTTTCAACCTTGTTATGAAAAGAAATTAATCTTGTCAATTTGCTATTTTCCTGTTTAACCTGAGGGGTAACTCAAGGGTGACAAGGATTTATGAGCTTGTTTTACAGATTAATGAGAATGCCTTCAAGGATCGCAGGATAACCAGCCCCCAGCCCAGAAGTTGATGCCCAGAAGTTAGATTGCCCAGGGGCTTATTGAGAGTGAAAGAAACATGAATTATGCTTTTGTTTCTCTGAAACTCCTCCTGCCACACCCCTTAGCTCTATAAAACCCCCTGCCTTCTTTTGTTAAGGCAGATTTGAGAGAACTCATGCCTCCCACCTTCTCCTCTTGGCCATTTCGAATAAACTCTTTTCCATCTCCAAGCACCAGTGTCTCAGTGTTTGGCTTACTGTGCATTGGGCACACAAACTTGAGAATTAAGAGGTTCGGTTACAGTGCAATTTACCAAGAAAGAGAACATGTGTAAAGCATGTTTATAGCGATAATATAAGAGTATAGTTTTAAGTCTCTTGAGTTTGAGGGACCACTGGGACATCCAAGTGGAGATAATTAATAGGCAATTAGTTATATGGGCTGCAACTCAGGAGTATAGGGGAAAATCAGCCTATAGATGATAGTTGAATTTAAGGTTGTGCTCATACAGCAAGTGAGAAGAGTCCTGGGGAATTGTGCTTTGGAGGAACACAAATATTTTAGAAGCAAGTGAAATAAATGAGAAGACGACTGGCAAAGAAATAGGAGAAACAGATCTTGGAGTCATAGGATTCATGGAAAGAGAGAATTTCAAGGATGAGGGAGGGAGTGGTCAGAGAGGGCAATAGCTTTAGAAGTTGGATCCTTGAATGTATTTAAGTCCTTAAATGTGAGGACCAGTAGGAGGGAAAGAGGAGTTGAAGATGCAGATGATAATGGGCTCTATAGGAGGGCAGTGTCGGGGAGAGGTAGTGAGTACAGGTGGTTGGATTAACCTCAGATAGAAGGCTTTATATTTTCTAAGACTGTTTGATAAGTTAAAAATAAACTTGTAGGTTTGGTGTTTTTATGCTATAGTTAGGCCTGGGGGAATAGAAATGGAGAAGACCAGTCCCAGAAGAAAGCGTAGAGGTATATCTACCGGAGAGGTATAAAGCAAAGTTATATTGGGGAATAATGGATAAAGAAAAGGAAGCCAATGTTGGTACTGTGAAAGAACCTTGAGGCCGAGCTGTCTAAAGACCCTTTTGTACTTCTAGAAAATTACCATATTTAAAAGGACTGATTTTAAAATCAGACTCTTCATCAATTTATATTTTATTTTAGGAATCTGGAAAATGTTCCCCAAGAAGAAGCCCATTAGTTTGGAACTGAAGGATTCCTTTGCATCAGATACTAAGATGAAAGAATCACTGGTAGATAATGAATGTGACAAGGCAGTGGCACCACAGCTAGGGGAGCTAAATGAAATTAAGACAGAACCCGACAATTCTCAGGTAAATATTTTACCTTATTTTCTTTTTTCTAGAGCAGCATTTAATTATAAATTTTAGTTATTAAGATGCTGGTTTATTGGTTGAAAATCGTAAATCCTTATCATCCCCAAAGCAGTTGATCAAATGATACAAGGTGTGTGCTATTAAATGCCATAACAAGTATACACAAGAATGTGATTTGAGAGAAGAATGGACTGTTTGGAATTTGGTTTTGGATTGATAAAAGCATTGCTTAGGATATTATGGGCCTAGCTAAAGGTACCACTTTTTTGTTTTCATTTTTCTTGAATAGAAACAATACAAATAACCCATTATATGTTTTTATGCTACTGCCTCTATTAAGTGGTAGAATTAGTAAATTTTAAATTCTTAGAATTTTTTTCTTTATAATTTTTTTATCCAAAATAGTTTCATGTTTATTCTTAAACTTTTTTAGGCGTATCAGATGCTAAAAAACATATAAAGGATAAAGTGACTAAAACTGTGAGTGTTCTTAAGTAGGGCCAAATTTCCTTAGAATGTTTGCATGTGAACCACTTGAAATTTCTAACGAAACAAAAAGTAAATTCAGTTTTAATTTATTTCTAGTATTCTTTTTAGCAATAGGCCTAAAGTAAATCAGTATCAAGTAAGGATATGACTCCCATTGAGCTGGTGACACTGGGCAATGTTGTCCATTTAGGAAGTATCTGTTGCTTCTTCAACCCATGGACATTCAAACACATAGATCATGTTTAGATAGATTACCTGCTGCTCTGAAAAAATCCTCCTTTGTCAGACTCATTCAGCCCAATCTAACAATTTTTGTGTTTAAGGTCTTTATGAAGACAATTAGCTGTTAGTGATTAGAACAAGGAGGGAAAATAGGTGTCATTATTAAGTCTGTCTATTTGTAGTAGCTACTGAGGGACTGTGTTAACAAAAATTTTTGAAGTCACATCTGAGTACAATAGAAAATAATGCAGTAATTGATTGGTATTATCAGCCAAAGGTCACCAAAAGGGGAGTGCTTACATATGTACCATGGTTCAGTTCAATTATACAATTCACTGAACAGACTTGAGCATAATTTGTCATTTTCCATAGAATGGCTGGTTGTTTTAAACACATTGTATTCATTATTTTCAACTCTTTTTTAGGAGTATTGTCAAGCCCAACAGCCCAAAACTCAGGAGAATGAACTGAAAATAAATTCTGCGTTTTCAGACAGTGGTAACAGAATTGTTTAAGTTAATCATATTTATTCTGACCAATATAGTAGTCAATTTATTCTACTTCTTAATTTTATTTTATCTATTTATTTATTTTTGGTGAGGAAGATTGGCCCTGAGCTAATATCTGTTGCCGGTCTTCCTCTGCTTTGTATATAGGACTCTGCCACAGCATGGCTTGATGAATGGTGTATAGGTCCATGCCTGGGATCCAAACCCAGGAACCCTGGACTGCCAAAGCAGCGTGCGAACTTAACCACTACGCCACTGGGCTGGCCCCCTACTTTTTTTTTTTGTTTATTTTTTAACATTAACTCAAATATACCTTTTAATGTTTTCTCATAGTCTTCATTTTTTTCATGGTTGCATATTTATTCCATCATATTGATAACATCGTAGTCCCTGTAATCACTTTCCTGTTCCTGGGTATTTGGGTTATTTTCAGTTTTCATATTTAAAAGGAATATTGCTGTATACTTTTGTCCTATTTTCAATTGTAAGACTATGCTGTAAACATATATAAAAATCAAGAGAATTTATATGCACAGGAAAACATTTGCTTTCTAATTATTTTGAAGAGACTAACTTATTAAATTATTGGAGATATTATTATGGTTTAAAGATGCAATGTAATCCAATTACTGCAGGACCTAAATTTATAATGTCATAGCGACTATTGACTAATCCTGAATTAAATGTAATCACTTTGATGTGTTTGGCTTTTTAAATTAAGATAAATATATTTTTCATTTTTGTTGCGTATTATGTGAAACTAAAAAGTAATGAAATATGTGCAAACTTGCATTTCTCCATTGTGAGCTAAATTTTTTTTTGCCTCAGCGTTCACATTTAAAAAATAATGCTTTGCATTAAAAAACGTAAAAAGTTCAACCTGCTATAATTAACATGCCACTTATTTTTTCAGGCATGTGGGCACATTCCATGATAGTACAGGATTATCAGGATCTTATAGACCGAGCATCGGCCCCCTACTTTTTTAGAATGCCTTTGAATAGTGCATTGTTTGTTTTGGGTTTCAAATCCAGGAGAAGTAACCTCTAAAAGAAAATGAAAGAAGCATACTAATTTTTTTCTTTCTGTTTTGTGTTTATAGCTTCACAGTTGACTACTGGCATTCAGCTTTCTCTGGCATCATCTGGCATGAGTAAAATGCTTCCTTCAGTTTCAACTACAGCTATTCAGGTTTCCTGTTCTGGTTGTAAAAAAATTCTTCAGAAGGGGCAAACAGCTTATCAGAGGAAAGGGTCTAGTCAGCTTTTCTGCTCCACACCGTGCATCGCTGAATACATCTCATCTGCCAATTCACCAGCAACTCCCAAGAGAACTTGTTCAAACTGCTCAAAGTATATAATTCTAAATTACACTCCCTATTACTTCCCTACATAGATCTTGATCAGAGTGTTGGTTGTAATTTTCTACATTTTCACTTTTTCTGAAGAAGTATCACCTTGGTTGAGTGAAAAGAAGCTGCTTCTGCTTTCAGTTCCTCTAATACATTCTTCAGAAATAGTTTTTTTGTTTATTGAGAGATTTGCAGAAATGAAAATGTGAGGAGTTCTGTTTCTCTTCAACTTTAAATAATGTGACTTCCAAAACTTATTTTCCTACTTTTTCCACTCGGAATTCTCTATATGTGGGATTATTATATGCCCATTGTATTTTATCATTTAACTGTATAGGGAGCAACTACTAAAAAATTAAGCATTTGACAGTTATTTTGGATCTTCCAAGGTGTAAAATTATGTGTTTCTCTTGTAATGGTAAATGAAGTTATTTAATTGTTTTGAAAAATTTAATAGCCATAGGTAAACATAGATGGACGGATGTAATCTTTTCAAGATTTCTATGATCTATTGTTGGGGTCTTTGTTGCTAACTTTTTTACTTATGTGAGGCACTTTGGATACAGAGAAAGCAAGTAGTAGTAATTTCACAATGAATTAGTGAAAAATGTCCAGAACCTTGAACTCTACCCTGAGATGTATAAAGGATCAGTGCTTCACGTGTTCAGAGCCTCCTTATTGTACTATAATTCTGGTTGGTTTGTACTCATTGAGTGCAAATACTAAGTTTTAAATGTCGTTGTTTCAGAACAAGAAAACACATAGGCCACCAATTTTGCTTCTAAATATAATAAATTCCTTTCAAATAATGTCTTGTTTTGGAATCAGATTGCCATAATTTGAATCTTGCTTCCCTCATTTACAGTTACATTTTGCTACTCAAAGTGTGATCCCTGAGCAGCGGTCATCTGGGAGTTTGTTAGAAATGCAGAATCTCAGGTCTTGCCCAGACCTGCTTAATCAGAACTGCATTTATCCCCAGATGATTCAAATACATGCTAAAGTTTGAAAAGCATTAAGAACTTCTTTCTTAGTATTCCCATCTGTTTTAATAAATGTACATAAGAATTATGAGCATTAAATAATATATTTAAGGTATCAGAACAGTACTGGCATTTATTAAGAACTCAGTAAATTTTAGTTATCACTATTATTATTCTCTTAACAAACTCACAAACCCTTTTTATTGGTTGCTTCAGCTCCTTGTTTGACTGCTGCTTCAGGTCTCACTCCCTGGAACTCTACTTGCCTTTCTCTTGTGCTTTTTCAACTCTTCAATACTATGCTTTGTCTTTTTTCTTTTTTGCTATGCACTATATGGCACTCTCTTCAGCCTGCTTTCTTTCTCTGCAGAATCAAAACTGGAAGGGACCTTAGAGATCATCCAGTCCAAACATTTTCTTTTGGTTTTGAGGAAACTGAGGCCCTGAAAAGTTAAGGTATCTTGTTGCTGTGTTGAGTTTACCCGTTATACATCTTTAGCAGATGTCTCAGACAGATTGAAAAGGCTGTTAGTGTGTAAGTTGTTCTCTAAGGCAAGGAGATCCAGTATGAGCAAAAATACGAAACAAGTTTTCCTTCCTTTGGAATAAAATTTTTTTGATACAAAATACTATTTTATAGGTTGGCAGAAAGGTGGTAGTAATGCTTAGACTGGGAGAGGCCATCTACCCATTGTTCAGAGTAACCTATGCTTTTTTCAAAACTTTTATTTTACATTCATTAGCCTCTTGTACTAATATTTAGTTTCTAAGATTTTATAGCTAATTACCACTTATTGTTGAAGTTTCTTTTATGGCAGTGATTTGAAATCTGTTTTGAGTTAATGCAGTTTTTATTCTATTTCATGAGCCAAATGAAAGAGCTTTGAAAATGACGTTTTAAATCATATTAGAAAAATAAGACTTTTTTTTGAGAGCTGTGTATTTCAGTGTTGTTTCTGCACTTAGGTATGCCAGTTAGAACCAACCAGAGATCCTGGAAGCAATCAATAGAGTTCAGAATAGGCCCATGCACTAATGCCGTAACATTTATTTGTAGAAAAGTTGTTCAGACCTATGCTCAGAATTTGTTCAAGCTGTTTTTAGGCACTTGTAACAAAATTCATTTTTTGATTTTTTATTTATGAGGCCTTAGATTAGAAGCCAGCAATCTAGCGTGCTGATAGCAGCAAAAACCAGTAAGCGTTTTCAGACTTCCACGCTTCTGCCGATGCAGTTCTTCTGCCTCCCTTCCCATCTGGCTCATTTCTTTCTGTCTTAAAGGCCTGCCTCAGATATCCTTACCTCTTGTCTATTCCCACACCATTCCTTCCTCTCCTCTTACTACCCCCAACCTTCCCCAGATTGATTGTTCCATGGTCTGTGTTTTCATGGTGTTCATAACTCCCAAAGCATTCATTGATCATAAAATTAATGTTTTTGAAGAATTGATATTGCCCTGGTTAGACTATGAACCTCTTGACATTAGGGGCTAGATTATACTCATTTTTATATCACCAAGGCCTAAACACTACCTGGCACACAGTGAATCCTAGAAAAATTTTTGTCAAATGAAGTACAAGGATAGCACAATTCAGGTACTGCATTTAGAGCTATATTTTAAACCAGTTAAATGACTGATGTGATAGAGAAATGCACCTGTTATTTTGGGTGCCATCTCTTTAAGAAGGAGATCCTAATACATTAAAAATTTATAAATTTTGAAGTGTTAAAATAGTGTTGATTTCAGGAGTATTTCATCTGGAAAACTATTATGCTGAAAGACTGATATTCTGAGGGTTCTAGGTAGCCAGATATCTTGGCATTTCCTGTAGCAGCAGTTCTCAAATTTTCTGGTCTCTGGACCCATTTACACTCTTAAAAATTGTTGAAGACCCAAAGAGCTTTAGTTTATATAGGTTATGTCTACCAATATATACTGTGTTAGAAATTAAAACTGAGAAATTTTTAACTATTAACTCATTTAAAAATAATAAACTTCAGTGCCTGTTGACATAAATAATATTTTTATGAAAGATAGCCGTATACTTTTTTAATTTATTGAGAAGAGAAATTTTAAGAAAAATTTAGTGAGCATTGTTTTATCAGTTTTGCAAGCCATTTTAATATCTGGCTGGATTTTCATGTCTGCCTCTGCATTCAGTTTATTGGAAAATGTTATTTTGGTTGAAATCTGAAGAAAATCTGGCCTTACAAATATGTGGAAAAGGGAGAAGTGTTTTAATAGCCTTTTAGATAACTGTGGTTGCTCTTCTTTGATACTACACCAGAAAACAAATGGTAGTTTCCTTTTCTTTTTTTTTTTTGTGAGGAAGATCAGCCCTGAGCTAACATCCATGCTAATCCTCCTCTTTTTGCTGAGGAAGACCGGCTCTGAGCTAACATCCATTGCCAATCCTCCTCCTTTTTTTTTTCTCCCCAAAGTCCCCCAGTAGATAGTTGTACGTCATAGTTGCACATCCTTCTAGTTGCTGTATGTGGGATGCGGCCTCAGCATGGCCGGAGAAGTGGTGCGTCCGTGCACGCCCTGATCCGAACCCGGGCCGCCAGTAGCGGAGCAAGCGCTCTTAACCGCTAAGCCACGGGGCCAGCCCACCGGAAAACAAGTGGTAGTTTCTTAAGGATTAGTTGTGATGTGGAATCTGAAACCATATCAGTGAATTTTTTGTACTGTTAATGTTAAAATTCATTGGTCTATTTGTACTTTGAATGATTCTTTTACCCATGAATGATTTGCATTACATGCTATCATTTGGAAAATATTGGTTCACTGAGTTGGGTAGATCTTCCAAATGTTGACAGATTTCATTATGCAATATTTTTAAAATCACATTTGTTAAAAAAAAAAATCACCACTAATCTCATTAGGAAAGTCTTAAGTGTTGGGAAACGATGAAGCTGGAGGTGGCAGATACAAGTTTTCCAAAATTCTAATTTTCAATGAAAGCTCAAATCTTATCGTTGGCAATAAATATTGGCAGTTGTTTTCCTTGAAGTAACAGTTTTACTTTATTCATTTTTGAGAAAATATCTGCCAGATACTCAGTTCTGGTTAACAGTTTGTCTGATAGTTGTTCTTTCAAGTAAAAATGTGTTGTGTGAAAAAAGTCTAACTCACATTGTAACTCTTGAACGTTCCCACATGAGATTTTCCTTGAGACAACCATCATACTTGGGTGTGCAGGGGAAATACTTATGCCTGTGTCTCATTTCATCACGCAGAATAATGAAAAGTTGTACTCAAGGATCAAGTTTAATAAAGTGAATAATTTTTACAGCAAATGCATGGCAGTGAATAACACAAATACTAGTACATTTTGGTGCCACTGCCTTGATTTGTATAAAAGCTCTGGCAGTTTTACCCACCATTGCTTTTTCATTCTTCCCAATTTATTGAGGTGAAATTCATATAACAAAAAACCATTTCAGTAGCATTTAATACATTCACAGTGTTGTGCAGCTACCACATCTAGTTCCAAAACATTGCTGTCACTCCAAAGGAAAAATGCCTTATCCATTAAGCAGTGTCTCCCCATTGCCCTCCCTCCTCTCCCCTTGGCCCTTGGCAACTACCGATCTCTGTGTTCTGTTTATGAGTTTATCTATTCTGGATATTTCATATAAATGGAATCATACAGCATGTGACGTTTTGTGTCTGGCTTCTTTCCCTTAGCATGTTTTTGAAGTTCATCCATGTTGTAGCATGTATATCAGTACTTCATTCCTTTTTTATAGCTGAACAATATTCTGCTCTATGTATATGCTGCAATTTGTTTAACCATTCATTCATTGATGGACATTTGAGCTGTTGCCATCTTTTGGCTGCTGTAAATAGTGCTGTTAGGAACATGCGCGTACATGTACTTTCTTGAGTACTTATTTTCCATTCTTTGGCATATATGCCTAGGAGTGGAATTGTAGGGGCCCACTGTTGCTTTTGCACCATTAATTCAAATGTCAACACAGTGAAAAAGGCAAATAACATCTTAATATTATGAAAATAGTTTTGATCTTGTGAACCCCCTGAAAGTATCTGGGAGATCCCCAGGGATTTGCAGACCATACTTTGAAATCCTCTGTCCAGTAGATTCCAAAGTTGGTCAGGTATGATTTCTCATCATCATTCTGTTCTCACTAACACCAACTAATACAGGCTAGGTAATCCTCAAAACTGCACTAGCGGATGTGTTTTATAATTCCTACTTTATAGTTGAGGAAATAACATTTAGGGAGGATAAATGACTTATCTATTGTTACTTAATAGTAGAACTAGATGCCAAATTCAGGTTTTCTTATTTCAAGGCTGATGTTTTTACTACTAATTCACAGTTCTTCAGGTAAATGAAACAATGGGAGAGAGGGTGGTTTGCGGGAGTGATTTAGCTTGTGAAGAGAAAAATTATAATTGTAAAAGTGTTTAATGGTGCTCTTATTTATTTTTAGAGACATTTTAAATCTAAAGGATGTGATCAGTGTCCAGCTGGAAGATACTACCTCTAGTAAAAATTTTTGCAGCCAATCTTGTCTTTTGTCATATGAAGAAAAAAGAAAACAATTTGTTACCATATGTACTAATAACATTTTAACCAAGTGCAGCATGTGTCAGAAGACTACTGTTGTAAGTTGCAATTTTTTTAAAACCCTTAGGAACCCTGATTATTCTGCTTAAATATCAGAGCTTTTACTGAATCTTTTTTCTTCAATCCTAGATTCAGTATGAAGTAAAATACCAGAACATGAAACATAGTCTTTGCAGTAATGCCTGTTTTTCCAAGTTTCACTCTGCTAACAACCTCATCATGAACTGTTGTGAGAACTGTGGCGCTTACTGTTACAGTAGCTCTATTCTGTTCCATATACTTCCGATGGAAGGACAGTCTCATTACTTTAGTAGTTCAAAGAGTATTACAGCATATAAGCAGGTATGCATAAAAATCTGTTGCATAAAGTGAGGACCGCTCCATTTGAATCTGACTGAATAGGAGTCAAATGAAAAATTGGAGATTGAGTTCCTTCCATTGGTTGCCTTGTGAATGGTTCCATTTTGGGGAAATGTGGGGATGTAGATTTTAGTACCATTGGACATAGTTTCAGTTGTAAGATGATGAAGGAGATGAAATAAAAGACTACTGACAGTTCCTTCTTGCATAACAATTCATAAGAGCTGTATGGAGATTTTCCTAAAGAATCTCAGGGTAATAATCTTACCTTGAAGAAAAGGCAAGCAGTTTTTAATTCCATTTATTTAATTCCTACACCTGAGCAAAGTTAAGATGAATCAAGTATGTCGTGTGCTTTTTCTGAATCAGTCATAGGAGGAAATAAACCAATGAGAAATAATCCCCTGTTTCTGATAGGAGAGCCTTGAGTGGGTGGTTCTGAGAGCAGAGAAGCTGGCCCACTTGGTGGACTAAGTGAGGTGAACACAATTAGTCATCTGATCCCCTTTCATGAGGTGGAACTGTCATATATCTTGCTTGTTCAGATGATGCTTTGAGACCCAATATAAATTCTTCCTTAGAAACAAACAATTATATTGAGTACTCAGTTATTCAGCCTGTGTGATGGGGCGGGGCTGACCTGGATGTATGGAGTGAAAAAGCACCACCTAACACTATGCCCTGCGTGTAAGATATTGTGCGATAGTGATCATGGAGAAAACCCATATTGTTAGTGAACTATAATCAAGAATTAGAAAAATGTTCAAATTTATGAATCTAAAAACGGGGTATCTTTTTATTTTAAAAAGTAGATTGTTTGGTAAAATTGTAATTATTTTGGCCACATCTTCATAGAGTGTATTAGTTTACTATTAGCTTTCTCAGATGAATAGTAAATTAATTATAAATTATACCACTAATGTTGTTTAAGTTAAATACTGGTGAATTGTTAGGGGTTTCTCAAAATATAAAAATTGATACTAATAAAAGATAAAAATAGAAATTTTCAAAATTATACTCAACTTTTTGTTACATTGTTCCTTTGAGTATTCCATTCTTTCACAGAAAAGGAGAATCTGTACAAGTTATTTTCATTTGTCTTTGCGCCCCCAAAAGCAGTTCTATTTCGTCATTGCTATTGGTGTTAAGTCCAGGAATAATGGTTCATGTTTCACTAGAAAGAATAGATGGTGAACCTCACAGTTTATATCCTTTTCCTTTGCATACTTACTGCTTACTGAAGGCACTGTATTCTATACCTCTTACTGCTTGTATCCTGCTTTCTTAGAGTATGCTTGCAATTTTTACCATGAAGTTAGCCTAGAAAAACAGTGATTCCCACAGCATCTTGTAACATGTGTTAAGCACCCTTTTCTGGCTTCTCCTTAGCACCAACAGAAGGCTTTCCTGAGTTGATGCCCAAGCTGGCATTGAGGAAAGACCTATAATTATAAGACTTTTGTTTATTTATCCAGTTGATTACTTGGAATGATGAACATCTTCTATGACCACTTTCTTCATTGCTTGCATATGTATTATTATTGCCACTAATATATCTGACAAATAATACAAGTAGTTATCTAATAGATTGACCAGTTTCCTTTATTTTAGTCATTGCAATCTATAGTGCCTTTTTTTCTGGTTTTTAAGAAAGTGTAAAAATGTGGCCTCATTGTCATTATTTGTAATATTTCAACTAAGAGCAGTGGTAGTGGGTATTTTTTTGTTGGTTAGCAATGTATGTCATATACTAGGAATATGAATATTATTTTAATCTCTAAACAGAAACCAGCCAAAACACTTACATCTGTTCTTTGCAAATCATTGAAGCCCTCAGATGAAATGATTGAGACTACCAATGACTTGGGGAAGACAGAGCTTTTCTGCTCTATTAATTGTTTCTCTGCTTACAGTAAAGCTAAGATGGAATCTTCTACAGGTAATGGTTGTTTAGCAGTTATCAGAGGTTTAGTAATTTGAAGAATATTACTGCTTTCCTTTACTTTATAACCTTGATTCATTTTCCAATTAAACTGACTTAAAAGTCAATCCAAAACTTGTTGCAATGTTTTCAAGTATTTTTATATAAAAGGAAGGCTACTTCACCACCAGAGATTTAATACTTATTTGTAAAGATTGTTGTCTTAGACTGTAGAATCTTGTACTTAGCCCTGCTTTGTACAAGGCTGTTAGTTACATTTTTCACGTGAAGTAGAGGTAGTTGGAAATACTTTGAAGTTCACTGATAGAAAAGCATAAATAATCCAGGGTCAACTAAGTATTCTATCAGAGAGCCTCACATAGGACCATTGGTGCTATTTACCTAGACAATAGAGTGCATGATGCCCCTGGGGCTTATACATCTTGCACACTGGCTTATTAGAGAAATCGCTGCAATACTAGCTTAAACACCAATCTAGATCATTCAAGTTGGGGTTTATGAATTCTGAAAGAGTTAGAAATGATACCCATTAGGAGATTCTATAGGAATCTCTTTTCTCTTCTTCATGGGTAATTTTCACAGTAAAGATTTGCTTGAAATTTCAAGCAAATGATATAAAAGGACTGAAAAATTGTGTGCAAAGGTAAAAGATATAAGATGATAGGAAATGCAAATTTTTAGTTTAATGTTATTATTAATGTTAGTCTAAATAACCTGGCTATCCCTAAGCCCTAATAAAAGTTACTCCAATACCCAGCAATACCTAAAGCTATTAGGTATTTGCATTGTTTGTTGAAACACTTGTTCTTAAACAGTGCTTTGTGATTGATTGATTCTGCCTGGTTTATAAGAAATCTTTTTGTTTATTTTTATCAGTAAATGTTTCCATGGTGCACGGTGTTTCAACGGAGCTCCTTTCTCCAAAGAAAGATACAACTCCAATTATAAGCAATATAGTGTCATTGGCAGAAACTCATGTTGCCCTGCCCATCGTGAACTCTGATGTCTTACAAGGTAAAAAGTGATATGAAGATATTTGACATATATAACATACACACTATTTTGCCATACGTGATGAATCTATCTGTATTCTAAGTTTGTTTTTGTTGCCTGATATGAGATAAGCAATTACAGTTTACGATGCTATTTTATAGATTGTAGTATAAGATCTTTAATTTATGCTCTAATTTATTTTACTAGGTACAGTTTCTTCAGTAACAGCAAATGTCATTGCAGATGTAAGTTTTATTCTTAATTTTTTTTGCTGCTGTCTTTTCTTTTTTAAGCATATTTTGTATGGGTGTGTATATTCATTTATATATTTATAAGCATATTCATTCCAATTTTGATCCTAGAGCTCAAAAAAGTAGAGCAATAAACACCTTCTGATATTCACATTCAATTTTCCAAATCTCAAGTTTGACTTGAAATTATTAATAGGAATATTTAAACAGAAGTATTGCTAGTCATAGTTTTTCCTTTGGGGTCTTTAATTGCCTTTTTTAAAATTTATTAAGCAATTCTAGTCACCTGAGCAATAAAAATTATTTTTGTCACAATTATATACCTAAAGATCCTTTGAACATTTAATGCTGAATCTAGATAGCAAATGAATAAGTTATAAATAATTGTTAATGTTTCCCCCTAGCAGACCTCATACTGTAACTCACCCATTCATTTTATTGTATTAGAATAGATGTGTTCGATGTTTTAATTGATTATTTGAAAACTGTTAAAACAAACGTTGTTTTATCATTTTCTCTCGAAGATTTCTAAGAGTTCACCCAGTGAATCAAATAGTACTGTTGCTAATAGTAGTGTGGAACAGCCAAGCCTTTCACCGTCTTCATCAATACTCGGTCAGCGTACAGTTGGCTCCAGTATAGAAGTACAAAAAGATCAAGTGTCAAAACAAGATGCTACATACAGTATGAAATCTGTGAAAATAAGTGATGGACTATGTCATCCAAAATTTACATCCAAAGTACAAAAAGTTAAAGGTAAATCACGAAATATTAAAAAATCTTGGCGTTCAAATTTGCAGCATTTGGGAAACAGTTTTAAAAAGGATGTGATATTCTGTTATTCGTGCCAGTTGTTCTGCGAAAAAAAATTTAGCTGTGGAGGAGAGTCACTTGCAGCCCAAGGAATTTCTAATTGGAAAAAAACTCTGGAAAAATTCAGAAAGCATGAAAAAAGTGAAATGCATTTGAAGTCATTGCAATTTTGGAGGGAATACCAATTTTGTGATGAAGCTGTCAATGCTAATTTACCTATTCATGCAAAAAAGATTGAAGAAAATAAAAAGTACCTAAAGCTTATAATTGAAAATATTTTATTTTTTGGAAAGCAGTATTTACCCTTAAGAGAAAATGACCAGTCTGTTTCATCTGTGAATAAAGGCAATTTTTTAGAATTGGTAGAAATTAGAGCAAAAGATAAAGGAGAAGAAATATTTCGACTTATGAATTCACAAGTTGAATTCTATAATAGTACACAAATTCAGAATGATATTATTGAAATAATAAAGACTGAAATGTTGCAAGATATTGTGAATGAGATCAATGTCTCCTCAGCTTTTTCAATAATATGTGATGAGACAAATGATAGTGCTACTAAAGAACAGCTTTCAATTTGTGTAAGATACCCACAAAAAACAGCAAAGTCTATCTTAATTAAAGAAAGGTTCTTGGGTTTTATAGATGTTGAAGAGATGACTGGGACCAATTTACATAGGACTATCAAAACTTACCTGCAGCAAATTGGAGTTGATTTGAATAAAATACATGGCCAGGCCTATGATAGTGCCACTAATTTGAGGGGAAAATTTAATAAAATTGCAGCAGAATTCAAGAAGGAAGAGCCAAGAGCTTTATACATACATTGTTATGCGCACTTTTTGGATTTAGCAGTAATTAGGTTTTGTAAAGAAGTAAAAGAACTCCGAAGTGCTCTAAATACTCTCAGTTCTTTGTTCAACACTATTCATATGTCTGGGGAAATGTCTGCAAATTTTCGAAACATTTGTAAGCTAAGTCAAAACAAAACATGCAAGAAACATACATCACATTCATGTTGGACAGTCCATGATCGTACGTTACTATCTGTGATTGAGGATCTTCCAGAGATTATTGAAACACTGGAAGTTGTATCAAGCCATGCTTCAAACAAAAGTTTGGCCAATGAATTGAGTGATTTGGTGACATCGGTTTCCAAATTTGAATTTATCTTTTGTTTGAAATTTCTTTATCGAGTGCTGAGTGTTACAGGAATTCTTTCCAAAGAGCTTCAAAGTGAAACCATAGACATTTTTTCTTTGTCTTCAAAAATAGAAGCAATTTTGGAATGTTTATCATCTGAAAGAAATGATGTCTATTTCAAAACTATCTGGGACAGAACAGAAGAGGTATGTCAAAAAATAACCTGTAAAGGTTTTGAAGTTGAAAGACCTTCTTTTCAGAAAAAAAGAAAAATTCAGAAAACAGTAGATCTTGGCAATTCAGATAGTATGTTTTTTCCTACCTCAACAGAAGAACAATATAAAATTAATATTTATTACCAAGGATTGGATACTATATTACAAAATTTAAAATTATGTTTTTCAGAGTTTGATTATTGCAAAATGAAGCAAATTTCAGAACTATTATTTAAATGGCATGAACCATTAAATGAAGCAACAGCCAAACATGTCCAAGAATTTTATAAACTTGATGCAGACATCATTCCAGAACTTAGATTTTACCGGCAATATGCAAAGCTCAACTTTGTCATAGATTATGATTGTATCAACTTCATCAATCTTGGCTATTTGTTTATTCAGCATGGTCTTCACAATAACATTCCTTGCATATCAAAGCTATTATATATTGCTTTGTCTTGGCCAATTACTTCAGCAAGCGCTGAAAACTCATTTTCTACACTGCCTCGTCTTAAAACATATTTGTGTCATACCATGGGACAAGAGAAGCTTAGTGGCCTGGCCCTAATGGCTGTTGAGCAGGAATTGGTAAATAAACTGATGGAGCCTGAAAGACTCAATGGAATTGTGGAAAAGTTTATCCATCAGATGAAAGAAATGTAATACTTTCTAAGTTGAATTTACCTAACAGAATTTTGTATTTCTGTTGGACTGTTACAGTTTTTATTTCAAAATTTTGTCTTTTAAGAAAAAAAATTCTTTCATCAGAATATGTAACATTCACTTAGTTCAAAATTCAGAAAACATAGAATGATATACAGTGAAAAGTTTCCTTCCCTTTTATAATACCCAGTTCCCCCTCCCTGAAGTGTTATCTGTTTCTCAAATATCCTTCTGGAGATATTTTTCATAAATGGTACTGTGCAGTGCACACTGTTCTTCAACCTGTCTTTTCCACTTAGAATGCTATTTTTGAGATTGTCCCATATCAGTACATAAAGAGTTTCTTGATTCTTTTTTTTACAACTGCATAATATTTCTTTGTATGGATGTACCAGAAAATATTTGAGCAATCCCTGCTGACAAATATTTTCTTTCCAATCTTGCTGTTGTAAATAGTGCTGCATTTAACAACCTTTTTCATAGATCATATTGCACATGAATGAGTTACTGTAAGATAAAATTTTAAATTGGAATTACTAGGTCAGAAGATTTGTGCATTCTTTTTTTTGTGTGAGGAAGATTAGCCCTGAGCTAACTTCCGTTGCCAATCCTCCTCATTTTCCCTGAGGAAGATTGGCCCTGAGTTAACATCCATGCCCATCTTCCTCTACTTGATATGTGGGACGCCTGCCACAGCATGGCTTGATAAGTGGTGTGTAGGTCCGTGCCCGGGATCCGAACCTGCAAACCCTGGGCCACCAAAGCGGAGCGCGTGAACCCAACTGCTACACCACCAGGCTGGCCCCTGTGCATTCTTATTTTTGATAGATATTGTCAAATATCTTTCTGTAAGGAGTCTGCCAGTTCACAGTCCCACTACCAATGTGGGAGATTGCCTATTTCCTGGAATCCTTATTAAACAGTGTTATCGAACATTTTGATCTTTGCCAACCTGTTAGTTGAATAATGGTATTTTAACCTCTGGAGGTTAAATCTCAGTGGAGTTTTGTATTTTCACTTAGGAATAAGGTTGGGTATCTGTTTGAGCCATTTGTAGTTCTTTTTCTGTGAACGGTCACATTTAAATGTTAAAATTCTAAACCTTGCTGTGTTTTTGGTTGACACAGTAGCTGCATGACACAATAGGAATTCTTAACCTACTTTATGAAAATATAACTATTTTTCAAAGAATGCCAAAAGAAAGGACTCTTTTTCTATCTTTATACTTTAGAAAAGTTTAGATAACAAAGGAAATCTGTTCCTCAAGATTTGAAAGAATTTAGTGGTAGATATATCTAGGCCTGGATTTTTTTTTTTCGACGAAAACTTCTCTGCCGCTTTTTCCCTTGCTGTATCTTTCTCTCTCTCATCAATTTTTGTAATTTGTCATTTTTCTAGAAAGAGCATACATTTCATTGAGGCTTTCTTTTAAATGTATTTGCTTAGAGTTGTAGAAAGTATTCTCTTAATTTCTTCGATATACCTTGACTTACTTTCTTCATTGATCTTCTGTACATGTTTTCTTTCTTGATTAGGCAATCTATGATTTATTTTATTTAGTTGTTTTTCATACACATTCTTAGATTTATTATCAATCCTACTTTACTTTTTAAAAAATTATAGTTGATTTTAACATATAAAGATACAAAGAACATAACAAATAACATTCAGTCCTATTAAATCCTAACATTTTGCCATGCTCCAGATTGTTACTGCAGAAGTAAAATACTACAGATCAAGTTGAAGCTCCTTTGCAAATATTTTCCTGATAACATTCCTCTTCTATTTTCCCCAGAGGCAACGATTATTTGGTATGCATCATTCCATGCGTGTATAATTTTATACTTAATACATAGCCTTGTTTCACATGTTTATAAACTCTATATAAATATAAACTTATATGAGTTGCATCGTGCATATCTTTCTGCAATTTGCTTTTTTCCCTCGTTGTTTTTGAGATTTATACATGGATTTCTAGTTCATTTATTTTAACTGCTGAATAATACTCCAAATGGAGTATACATGTTCATTCTTTCTCTATTTAAATGGACATTTTATAGTCTCTGATTTTGCACTTTTATAATACTCCAATGAACATTTTTATATGTAGTATGCATTTGTACATCCAACATATATTTGTTGAGCAAGGACTATACATAAGATACTTTCTAGCTACTGGAGATCCAGCAGAGAATAAAATAAGGCCCTGACTCCAATAAAACTTAGCTTTCTAATGTGGAAATCCAAGAAAGATACTAGAAGAGGTTGCTTACCAACTCTTCCTGTATATAGATGATAATACAGAAAAGAATATTTGTATACCTCACTAGGATAAAAGATGAGGCTTTGGAATTGTGGCCAATTAAGCCCTTACCCAAACACCCACCCCTGGCACACCAGTGGGGAAGGTCTGCTCTGGGGTACTTACCTAGAAGTAGACCTGATGAGTCAAGGCTATGTGCATCTTCCACTTTAATTAGACCTCTCAGTGATACCATTTTTCCTCTTCCACCAACAGTATCTGAGTGTCTCCACTGTTCCACAAGCTTACCAACATTTGGAATTGTCATTTTACTTTTTTAAAAAAGAATCTTTGATTTCTATTTTTATCTTTTTTTTAAAAGAAAACAAAATAGAAGGCAGTTAGTTAACTTCTTGTATTGAATGCTTATTGCATATATTTTTATTCTTTTCTGTTTGTAATGAAAGTGCTTAATACTATGAACTTTTCTCTGAAATCATCTTGGTCTACCATGTGTTTTTCTCATTTTCATTATTTTTTAGCTATTTGCAGTCATGGTTTCTATCTTGTCATGGAAACGAGAATTAATTTCAAGAGGTTGGGTTTTGTTTTTTTTTTTTTAATTTTCAAATGTTTGTTACTTTTTTTTCTGTTCTATTTCCTCTTTATTTTATTGAGGTCATGATAGTTTATAACATTGTGAAATTTCAGTTGCACATTATTATTTGTCAGTCCCCATATAAATGTGCCCCTTTACCCCTTATGCCCACCCCCCAACCCCCTTCCCCTCTGGTAACCAATAATCTGTCTCTTTGTCCATGTGTTAGTTTATCTTCCACATATGAGTGAAATCATACAGTGTTTGTCTTTCTCTGGCTTATTTCGCTTAACGTAATATCCTCAAGGTCCATCCATGTTGTTGCAAATGGGAGGATTTTGTCCTTTTTTATGGCTGAGTAGTATTCCATTGTGTGTGTGTGTGTGTGTGTGTATACATATATATATATGTATACACACACACACACACACACACACACACACCACATCTTTAGCTGTTCATCAGTTGATGGGCACTTGAGTTGCTTCCACTTCTTGGCTATTGTGAATAATGCTGGAGTGAACATAGGGGTGCATAAGCCTCTTTGAATTGTTGATTTCCAGTTCTTTGGATAAATACCCAGTAGTGGGATAGCTGGGTCATATTGTATTACTATTTTTAATTTTTTGAGAAATCTCCATACTGTTTTCTGTTTGTTTGTTTTTTTTGTAGTCTACTATAATGCCGTATAAGACCTAGACCTGAGAGAGAAAACTACAGTAATTAAAACAGCTATGTTTGTTGCATAGCTACTTTGTGACCTAATACTTTTCTCAGTACTTTACATATGTTATTTCATTCAGTTCTCACAACAACCTATTATTTTACAGAAGAAACTAAGACACAAAGGTTATGGATCACACAATGAGTGAGTAGTGAATCTAGGATTTGTACCCAGACAGTGTGACTCTAAAGCCCATGCTCTCAATCAAAAATAGTAGCCCATGCTACTATACTCTACTGCCTGTTATACATTATGCTCTACTACCTGTTTGCTATCACAAAATTCATGAATGAAAAATTAACTACTGGACGTGCATTAAAGAACAGAAGGTGGCAGATAGCAGTTTAGTTTTTTAATTTTCCCAAATCCCTCCATAAAAGCAAAAACCCATGCACAGTATCTACAACAAATCTTGGTGACACAGTATCCCCACAATCCCAAAATAAGATTAGGTAGTGACAAATTCAAAAGCAGCCAAAGACCTGAATGGTATCAGCTATCTGTATAGAAGGCCATGGAGAAGGCTGTGGATGGCTGATGGCCTTGAGAATAGGAGATCCCCAAAATCAGCAGCTTTCACTGGAAAGCGTGGCAGGCCAATTTGAAAACAACAGCCAAAACAAGGAAGATTCGTGCAGATGCCAATTTGCAGGTGAGTTTAGTGGGACTGTGCTAAGTTCTGAAGATGTTGGAGTAGTCTAGGTCCTTATGAACTCTTGAAACTAACGTAAGCTTCATTCCAAAACAAAACCTGTTTAAGGAGACGCTACAGCTGTAGACACCAAATTGAGCAGGACAGGGACAGTAGGGCCGAAAGAATCACAATGTACAGATTAAAGTGAGAGAGAAGCAAAGGAAGCAGATCTCAGTACTAGGTCATTTATTTTAGTCACTTTATGAAAATAGTAGGGTTTCATGAGCCTTGAGGTTAGGAAAGTTTACTCTGTCCCTTCTCTCCCTCCTTAAAGTACAGGAAAATGTATTTCACATGAAAATGAACAACAGAAAAGAATTGTGGAATATGATACAAAATTATAAAAATATAGAACAGAGTAAATCCTTACAAAACAAAAATTAATGTTTCAAACCAAGCTAAAAGAAATTAAGAAAATGATAAAAGCTATAGAACAATATAAATCAGGATTAGAAAAATTCAAGGGCCAGCCCATAGTGTAGTGGTTAAGTTCAGCATGTTTTGCTTTGGCCACCCAGGTTTGTGGGTTCAGATCCTGGGTGTGGACCTACACCACTTGTCAGCCACTCTGTGGCGGCGACCCACATATAAAGTAGAAGAGGATTGGCACAGATGTTAGCTCAGGGCTAATCTTCCTCAGCAAAAAAAGAAAAAAATTCAGAAGAGTAGATAAAAGAAAGATTTGAATAGCTAAGTGACAAGAATTCAGGAATGCATTAGAAATTAAAAGGAATAAAAATCACTTTGAAAACTAAACTAGAAGGAACTCAAAAGTGAGTAAACACAGTTGATAATCCCTAAGAGAAATAGAGGATGGCAGGGAGGAAAAATGTCTTAAATAGAAGAAAATTTAAATGAATTCAAGAGAAAGTGATGTTGAATATAGAAAATCTGATATCCATGTAAAAAATCCTCGAAGAAGAAATCCAAAGCAAAGGAAAGAAATACTAAAAACTATATAGCAATCCACAGCAATAGAAAAGAGCAAATGCTAAAAACTATGAATGCCAGTTATTAAGCCTTTGTCTCTCCGCTCCATACCCAGCCTTCTATACAGTTATACTTCACTTAACAATGGGGATACATTCTGAGAAACGTGATGTTAGGCGATTTCGTCATTGGGTGAACATCACAGAATGTACTTACACAAACCTAGGTTGTATAGCCTGGTACACACCTAGGCTCTATGGTATAGCCTATTGCTCCTAGGCTACAAACCTGTACAGCTGTTACTGTACTGAATACTTAGGCAATTGTAACACAATGGTAAGTATTTGTGTATCTAAACATAGAAAAGGTACAGTAGAAATATGGTATAAAAGATAAAAAATGGTACAGCTGTATAGGGCACTTACCATGAATGGAACTTGCAGGACTGGATGCTGCTCTGGGTGAGTCAGTGAATGAGTGAGGAGTGAGTGTGAAGGCCTAGGACATTACTGTACTCTACTGCAGACTTTATAAACACTGTACACTTAGGCTACACTAAATTTATTAAAAAATACCTTTCTTCAATAATAAATTAACCTTAGCTTACTGTGACTTTTTTACCTTATAAACTTTTTAATTTTTTTAACTTTTTAACTGTTTTGTAGTAACACACCTTAAAACACAAACACATTGTACAGCTGTACAAAAATATTTTGTTTATATCCTTATTCTATAAGCATTTTTCTATTTAAAATTTTTTTTTAACGTTTTTGTTAAAAACTAAGACACAAACACCACATTAGCCTAGGCCTACACAAGGTCCGGACCCTCGATATCACTGTCTTCCACCTCCACGTCTTGTCCCACTGGGAGGTCTGCAGGGGCAATAACACGCATCTAGCTGTCATATCATGATAACAATGCCTTCTTCTGGAGTACTTCCTGAAGGGCCTGCCTGAGGCTCTTCTTGAGGAGGTGTCCCTCTTCAGATATAAGTCCATGGTGGTTTGCTTGGCCTGTTTCTATTTTTCGTCATAGATTTGCTTGTAAGCAGATAATGCACCATGAATATTCCTCTCTATTAATGAAAACCTTTCGGGTCCATGTTTTCAAACTTTTTAAGTAGCTTGTTGAAGTCTGCAGAAGCTTCTGCTAAACCCTTCACTATGAATTTTCTTGAGGGTTCTTTTTCTTCTGCGGTTTCCTTTTCTCTTGCCTCTTCTTCAGCTATACAATGTTACGAAGGCTACGACCTCATTAGGCGAGAGGAATTTTTCAGCTCTATTATAATCTCATGGGGCAACTTTCGTATATGTGGTCTGTTGTTGACCGAAACGTCGTTATGCAGCACATGACTGTGCTCTGCTTTGTGGTGATGAAGCTAGAACTCTGGAAACCACATTTCTGCTCCTCTAGATGGATCTATGTTAGCCTCTGCCAATAGGGGACACTAGGGGGAGACTGCAACTCTGAAGGAGAAAAGATTTGTTCCTTCCTATCCGCTTCCTGTAGGCTTTATGTCTGCTTGTGGGTCCTGGGAGCTTCATTCCAGCAATGCTGCTTCCTTCTGGCAGCAGCACTTCCTTCTCCAGCAGCAGCTGAATCCGGTTGCAGTTTTTACAACACTTGCAGAACCAGTTTCATCATGCCCCCTCCTGTCAGGGACTCCAGCACCCCCTCTTCAGGGATCTAGGTCTTAGGCTCAAGCTGAGAGAGCAGCACCAGCATCCCTCCTCAGAGGTCTAACTTTCAGTTACATGAGGCCCCTCTAAATTTTAATTCCTATCTCCTTTTTTTGTTCTTTCCTCTCTGAGGGTTTTAGCTGCTACTACCATGACATCTTGGTGTTTTTATTTTTCAGTAACCTAGTTAACGTTATACTTACTTAATATGTTTTGATATTCTCTCCATTCAAATAACTAGTAGGGCTTCTGTCTCCTGACTGGACCCTGGCTGATACACTGTAATTCAAGAGAACTTCCTTGAAATGAGTCTTTATGTATTGAAAAGACACATGTGTGCCTAGGAATATTGACCCAGAATGGTCAATACTGAGTCACAGCCTAAAAAAAATGAAAAAAGGAAATTTTAAAATGTTTTTTAAAGAAAAGGAAAAATCCTTTGAGAATCCAGGCAAAAAACCAAGTCATTTATAATGGAAGGTGAATCTGGTTATTTTCATTTTTTTGTAATGACACTCTATGCCAGAAGACAATGAAGTAACATGAACTTACTCAGGAGTTTATATCCAACCGAATTGACTTTCAGGTATAAAAGCCACAGGCAAACTATCAGCAATATGCAAACTCATGGAACATTGTTTCCATGCCCCCTACCTGAGGGATCTACTAAAGAATGAGGTGCAGATAACCAGATTGACTGGAGAGGCATTTACATAAAAGGTGATAAAGTTTTCCAAAAGTATTAAATGAAGGAGTAATAATAAAATTCGAATATCACCCTTTTGAGTTAATCGATCTAGGCAATGATAAGATCACTAAAAAAACCAGCCAGAACATTGTGTACTTCTTAACGGAAATCAGCACCAGCTGAGCAGTGTCATCCTTCTCAGAGGTCTGAATTTTCAATTCCACAGGACTCTTCTTCCAGGTTTTTAAGTATTAATTCCAAGCTATCCTCTTTCCCCTGCCTCCAGTCCTAGAGGTGGTAGCAGCTACCTGCGGTTGCTGCTGCTATAATACCTTAGTGTTCTCTTTGTGCCTTTTTAGCTCTATAGTTCAGATAACTTGTGTGGTTTCAGTCTCTTAACTGGACTCTGATACAGAACCACTCATGAAGTAATCTTGCTAAAGTAATTCAATCTTGAATTTCATCAAGAACCTAGATCTGATTGCTCATTTACTGGAGAGACAAGGGGTCAGGAACATATTAAACAACATCTTTGAAGTGTAACCAACAAAATCCAAATTCTGAGACCCTGCACAGGATAAACACACTTTCTTTAACAAAAACGTACAGGGAAAAAATGACATGGCAGAGGATCCTATAGATTAAAAGAGAAGTAGGAGTCATGTCAACAAATTGCAGCATGCGTACCTTGTTTGGATCCAACTTTAAATCAATGTGAACACTGGATATTTGATAATATTAAAGAATTGTTCATTGTGAGGGCATAATAGTGACATTATAGTTACATGTTTTTTAAAAAGTCACTGCCTTTTAGAAATATTTCAAGTGTTAGTGAATAAAATTTTCTGAAATCTGAGATTTCAAAATAACATGGTGGGAGAGGGGGAGTGTGTGAGAGTCGAGATGAAACAAGATTTGCCATGATTTCATAGTTGAGTCTAGGTGATGAGTACATAGGGGTTCATTGTGTTGTTACTCAACTTTTGTATGTGAAGTTTTCTGTAATAAAAAATTTTTAAATGAACTATTACGCATTGAAGTTCATGTCAGGAATGTAAACGTATTTCAATATTAGGAACTTTATTAATGAAATGCATCACAATAATATATCAAATTAAAATAATAATAAATACTATAGGGGCTGGCCCCATGGTGTAGCGGTTAAGGGCACGCGCTCCACTACTAGTGGCCCGGGTTTGGATCCCGGGCGCGCACCGATGCACCGCTTGTCAGGCCATGCTGTGGTGGCGTCCCATATAAAGTAGAGGAAGATGGGCACAGATGTTAGCCCAGGGCCAGTCTTCCTCGGCAAAAAACAAAGGAGGATTGGCATGGATGTTAGCTCAGAGCTGATCTTCCTCACAATAAATAAATAAATAAATACTATGAAAGCATTGAAAAAGCTTTAACATTTGTACCTGGTTAAAAAAACCTTGGCAATGGGGGGGCCGGCCCCACTTGCTGCTGGCGGCCTGGGTTCAGATCCCCGGTGCACACCAACACACGGCTTGTCAGGCCTTGCTGTGGCAGCGTCCCATATAAAGTGGAGGAAGATGGGCATGATGTTAGCCCAGGGCCAGTCTTCCTCAGCAAAAAAGGAAGAGGATTGGCAAGGATGTTAGCTCAGGGCTGATCTTCCTCACAAAAAAAAAAAAAAAAAAAACCTTTGGTAAAATTGGAATAAAAACTTATTTCTTTAACAGTAAAATATAGGTAATATGAGTATTTATTAATATATAGAGAGAGACCTAGCCAATAGTATGCATAACATTATGCTTTAAGGTAAAATATTAGGAGCACTACCCCAAAAAGTATCAGAAACAAGCCATGGATACTCACTATCAACTATCAATCTTATATAATATTTTTAAATTAAGCTATTTTTAGATAATTTTAGATTCACATAAAGTTGGAAGAAATAATACAGAGAGATCTCACGTATCCTCACCCAGTTTTCCCCTATGGTAGCATCTTGCATAACTATAATACAGTATCACAATAGGAAATCGAATATTGATACAATCCACCAGTCTTACTCAGATTCGTCAGTTTTACATGTGCTTGTGTGTGTATGTTTAGTTCTATACAGTTTTATCAGGTATAGATTCATGTAATCACCACTATAGTTAAGATAGAAAACAGCTCCATCAACAACAATCCCTTATGATATGCTTTTATAAATACAGTCACCTTCCTCTCTCCGTTCTCCTGTCCCTAACCATTGGCAACTACTAATCTATTCTCCATCTCTATAATTTTGTCATTTCAAGAATGAATGGAATTATACAGTTTGTAGCCTTTTTGGGTTGGCTTTTTTCACTTGGCATAATACCCTTAAAATCTATCCAAGTTATGTGTATCAACAGTTCTTTGCTGTTCATCCCTGAGTAGTGTTATTGATGTACCACAGTTTGTTTAACAATTCACCCATTGAAGGACATTTGGATTGTTTCCAGTTTTTGGCTATTACAAATAAAGCTGCTATGAACATTTGTTTACATGTTTTTCTGTAAACATAAGTTTTCATTTTTTCTAGTCTAAATGCACAAGAGTACAATTGCTGGGTTGTATGCTAATCGAATGCTTAGTTTCATAAGAAACTGCCAAACTGTTTTCCAGAGTAGCTATACCATTTTACAGTCCCACTAGCAAAGTAAGAGTGATCCAGTTTTTCTGCATCCCTGGCAGCATTTGGTGTTGTCACTACTTTTTATTTTAGCCATTCTGACAGGTGTGTAGTGATATCTCATTTTGGTTTTAATTTGCATTTCCCTTTGATACCAGCTCAAGACAAGGTTGACATAAGGGAAGCCATACTGTAGAAAAGAAACCCTATTGTAACTTTGAATGGCTTCTGACTAACTAACGTAGCTGGATGTGCACCTTTCAGGAGATCTAACTGCTCTGTAGATTTTACAACCCCTGTTTGTGCATGTACCTTCCAGCTGCGATAAGATGATAACTTTGTTCTTTTGAGTTCCTTAGGAATGTGATGACCCCTGAACAGAGTCCATGCTGATAGCCATCATCAATGAAAACTGAAAGATCTGGTGTGGCGACTCCCAGTGTGTAACACTCAAGGGTCAACATTCCTAATCCCTTCCCCTATAACCCACCAGCCTATATAACTGCTGTAAGATTTTGTGCCCCCTTAAGATGGTTCTTTGAGACATTAGTTGGCCATCTTCCCCCTTGCTAGCAAGCTGTAATAAACTGCCCTTTCTTTTGCACCATCTTACCTCTTGATGATTGGCTTTTGTCTCACAGTGAGCAGATTTTGCTCTTTGTGTGGTAATACCTGAGGATAATGATGTTGAAAATATTTGCATGTGGTTATTTGCCATCTGTATATCTTCTTTTTTTTTATTTTTTTAAAGATTTTATTTATTTATTTTTACCCCAAAGCCCCAGTAGATAGTTGTATGTCATAGCTGCACATCCTTCTAGTTGCTGTATGTGGGACGTGGCCTCAGCATGGCCGGAGAAGTGGTGCGTCGGTGCGCGCCCGGGATCTGAACCCCGGCCGCCAGCAGCAGAGCACGTGCACTTAACCGCTAAGCCACGGGGCCGGCCCCTGTATATCTTCTTTGATAAAATGTCTCTACCTGTCTTTGGCTTGTTTTCAAATTTGATTGTTTATATTGTTGAGCTTTGAGAATTCTTTATATTAGTCCTTACTTTTTTCATTTATGGATCATGCTTTTGGTGTCACAACTAAGGGCTCTTTACTTAGCCCTAGATCCCAAATATTTTCTCCTATGTTTTTGGTTCTAAAAGTTTTATATTTTTACATTTTATATTTAAGTTTGTGAAACATTTTGAGTTAATTTGTGTATAAGATGTGAGGTTTAGGTCAAAGTTCTTCTCCCCCCGACCCCCAAGGATGTCTAATTGCTCCAACATCATTTGTTGAAAGGCTATCCTTCTTCCATTGAAATTCTTTTGCAGCTTTTTCAAAAAAATCAGTTAGGCACAGACATTTAGCAAACTAGAAATAGAAGGGAACTTCCTTAACATGATAAAGAGATTTATTAAAAAAAAAAAAAAAAAAACTCACAGCTAACATTATACTCAATGGCAAAGGACTGAAAGCTTTCCCCTTAAGTTCAGGAAAAAAACAAGAATGCCCACTTTCACCACTGCTACTCAATATTGTACAGAGCAATTAGGAAAAAAGAAATAAAGAGAAAGGGGTGGGGAGGAGGAAGGGAGGAAGGGAAGAAAGAGAAAGAAAGAAAGGGAAGGAAGGATGGAAGGGAGGGAGGAAGAGAGGGAGGGAGGAAGGAAGGAGAAAGAAAAGAATATATCTTTTTTTTGAGAAATTGTAGATGATACTGTGTTTTTTATTTTGTTTTCCACATTTCTATTGTTAGTATAAAGAAATGCTATTGGGTTTTGTGTATTTATCTTATATCCTGCAAACTTGATAAACTCACTTCTTCGTTCTAGGAGGTTTTGTTTGGTAGATTCTCTGGGATTTTCTACATAGATATTGTCATCTGCAAATAGGGACAGTTTTATTCATTTCCAACTGCTATACTTTTATTTCTTATTTATTCTTATTGTGGAGGTATAATATTTTTTGATGTACTAGACAATATAATCAGATAAGAACATTTATCTATTCAATAAACATTTATTGAAAATGGCTATAGAAGGATAGTACATCAACATAATAAAGGTCATATGACAAACCCACAGCTAACATTATACTCAACAGTGAAAAACTGAAAGCTATCCCTCTAAGAATACTAAGAGAAGGATGCCCACTCACACCACTCTTATTCAACATAGGATTGGATCCTAGCCAGAACAATTAGGCAAGAAAAAGAAATAAAAGGTATCCAAATTGGAAAGGAAGAAGTGAAACTGTCACTATTCGTGGATGACATGATTTTATATATAGAAAACTCTAAAGAATCCACCAAAAAACTATTGGAAGTAATTAACAAATACAGTAAAGTTGCAAGGTACAAAGTCAATGTACAAAAATCTGTTGTGTTTCTCTACACTAACAACAGACTAGCAGAAAGAGAGATTAGGAAAACAATCCCATTTATAATCACAACAAAAAGAATAAAATACCTAGAAATGAATTTAACCAAGGAAGTGAAAGACCTGTACACTGAAAACTATAAGACGTTGAAAGAAATCAAAGACACAAAGAAATAAAGATATTTGATGCTCATGGACTGGAAGAATTAACATTGTGAAAATGTCCATATTACCTAAAGCAATCTACAGATTCAATGCAATCCATATCAGAATCCCAAAGACATTTTTCATGGAAATAGACTAAAAAATCTTAAAATTTATATGGAACAAAAAAGACCCCAAATAGCCGCAGCAATCCTGAGAAGAAAGAACAAAGCTGGAGGAAACACACTCCCTGATTTCAAATTATACTACAAAGCTATAGTAATCAAAACAGCATGATATTGGAAGAAAAACACACAAAGAGATCAATGGAACAGAATTGAGAGCCCAGAAATAAATCCACACATATATGGACAACTAATTTACAACAAAGGAGCCAAGAACATACAATGGAGAAAGCAAAGTGTCTTCAGTTGGGAAAACTGAACAGCCACATGCAAAAGAATGAAACTAGACTACTATCTTACCCCATACACAAAAATTAACTCAAAATAGATTAAAGACTTGAATGTAAGGCCTGAAACCATAAAATTCCTGGAAGAAAACATAGACACTATGCTCTTTTACATTGATCTTAGCAATGTCTTTTTGGCTATGTCTCTTCAGGCAAAGGAAACAAAAGCAAAAATAAACAAATGGGACTACATCAAACTAAAAAGCTGCACAGCAAAGGAAACCATCAACAAAATGAAAAGACAACCTACCAATTGGGAGCAGATATTTGCAAATTATATATCCAGTAAGGGGTTAATATTCAAAATATATAAAGAACTCATACAACTCAACAACAACAACAACAAAAAACCTGATTAAAAAATGGGCAGAAGATCTGAATAGACATTTTTCCAAAGAAGGCATACAGTTGGCCAAGAGGCACATGAAAAGATGTTCAAAATCACTAATTATTAGGGAAATTCAAATCAAAACCACAGTGAAATAATATGTCATGACCGTGAGAATGGCTATTATCAAAAAGGCAAGAAATAACCAAGTGTTGGAGAGGATGTGGGGAAAGGGAAACACTTGTACACTGTTGCTGTGAATGTAAATTGGTGCAGCCACTATGGAAAACATTGGGGAGATTCATCAAAAAATTAAGAATAGGGGGCCGGCCCAGTGGCACAAGCAATTAAGTATGCGAGCTCCGCTTTGGTGGCCCGGGGTTTGCAGATTCGGATCCCAGGCGCGCACCAATGCACTGTTTGTCAAGCCATGGTGTGGTGGCATTGCATATAAAGTAGAGGAAGATGGGCATGGTGTTAGCTTAGGGCCAATCTTCCTCAAGAAAAAAAAATGAGGAGGATTGGCATCCGATGTTAGCTCAGGGCTGATCTTCCTCATAAATAAATAAATAAATAAATAAATAAATAAATAAATAAATAAATAATTAAGAGTAGAACTACTGATCATGGCGGAGTGAGCTTCCCCCATTGAACTCTCCCCCATCTAAGACACAACAAAAAGGACATTCATATTCCAACAGAAGCTATTCACACAATGCAAGGGACATCTGAGGCACCCAGGCAGCCGTACACCCAAGGACTGAGGAGCTGGAATCCCCAGAGTAAGTGGAAGGAGGTAAGAGGAGCTCCCTTCCTTCCCCAAGGACTGCAACCCAGAGACTGAGAACACACAGCTCTCAGAAGAGGGGGAGGGACTGCTCACCATGTGAAAACTGGTGCTCTCCAAGACCCCTCACTGCCCCTGGGGGATCCCCCTACAGAGGGAGCAGAACTGCTGCAAGGGTAGTTTCAACAAGCTAGCCCCTCAGGAGAGCAGAGAGCAACAGAGAGGCAAGAAACCTCTGAGACTGGGGAGGCTAAAGTAAGCGCCCCTCCCCCACCCAGCCTGCCCGGCCGGTGCTTCAGCACAGTGGCACTTCAGCTCAGCCCCATCCCCAGACGCAGTGGCCCTCAGGCTCCTGGGCCCCACCAGCAGGGGTAGTGTGACCACGCCCCACCCCCACAGGCAGCGGCCCCCAGGTGCTTAGGCCTGACCAGCACTGGGGCAAGCCTGCGCCCCCGCACCAGAGGCAGCGGCAGCTCAGGCCCCACCATGCCACAGCCCAGCTTCCCCCACTCCACCGTGCCACAGCCTCAGCTCCTTCAGCTTAACAGCACCCCCTCCCCCCAGCTCCAGCTGCTTTGGCTTGGCCTGTGCTCAGGCTCCAGCTGACTTGGTGCCAGCAACTTCGGTCCACCGCACTCCAGTTCCAGTTTCTTTGGCCCAGTGGTGCTCCAGCTCTTCCTTCTTTGGCCCAGCACACTCCAGTTCCAGCTTCTTCAGCCCAGCACACTCCAGTTCCAGTTTCTTTGGCCCAGAGGCACTCCAGCTCTTCCTTCTTTGGCCCAGTGCACTGCTGTTCCAGCTTCTTTAGCCCAGAGGCGCTCCAGCTCCTGCTTCTTCAGCCCAGCAGCACTTCAGCTGCAGCTGCCTCAACCCACCTGCACCCGAGCCCCAGCTGCTTTGGCCTAGCTGTGCTCGAGTCCCAGCTGTTCCCACGCTCCAGCTCCAGCTGTTCCCATGCTTCACCCCCATCAGCCTCCACTCAGCCACACCTCAGATTAGCCAGGGGCTGACGAGAGTGCCTGTGGATTGCTGTGGGCCAGAATACACAGCCCTTGACCCCCACCCAGTGGCAGCAAGAGGAAACTGCAACCATATATTTTCACTATGAGGAAAAGTAAGCCAACACCAACAGGCACTATGCAAAAATATATTAAATCTCCAGACCAGAAGGAAAATGACAAGCACCCAGAAGTCAACCCAGAAGCACAGAAATGTATAACCTTAATGACAGAGAATTCAAAATAGCCATCATAAAAAATCTTAATGAAATACAAGACAACACAGACAGACAATTCAATGAAATCAGGAGTTTCTTCACAAAAGAGATTGAAACTATAAAAAAAAAATCAGAAATCTTAGAGATGAAAAACACAATAGAGGAGATAAAGACAAATCTGGAAGCCTTAAGCATCAGAGCTGACAATATGGAGGAAAGAATTAGCAATATTGAGGACAGCATGCAGAAATACTCCAGATGGAGGAGGAAAGAGAACTAAGACTAAAAAGAAATGCAGAAACTCTCCGAGAAATATCCGACTCAATTAGGAAATCCAACATAAGGATTATAGGTATTCCAGAGGGAGAAGAGAGGGAAAAAGGAGCAGAGAACTTGTTCAAAGAAATAATATCTGAGAACTTCCCAAACCTGGGGAAGGAGCTGAAATACCAGTGAATGAAATAAATAGATCTAAATATATCAACACGCAAAGAACCTCTCCAAGGCATATAATAGTAAAGCTGGCAAAAGTCAATGACAAAGAAAAAATATTAAGGGCAGCTAGACAAAAAAATAAATAAATAACATACAAAGGATTTCCTATCAGGCTCTCAGCCAATTTCTTGACAGAAACTTTACAGGTTAGGAGAGAGTGAAATGATATATTCACAATTCTGAAGGATAAAAACTTTCAGCCAAGAATACTCTATCTAGCAAAAATATCCTTCAGATATGATAGAGAAATAATAATTATCCCAGATAAACAAAAGCTAAGGGAGTTCATTGCCACAAGACCCCCACCACAAGAAGTGCTCAAGAAGGCCCTCATCCCTGAGAAAAAAAAGAGAAAGGGGATTCACAGTTTTGAACAAGGAGGAAAATAGGTTGACAAAAACAAAAAAATTGCAGTCCTCTACCAAAATAGATTAGCAAAAACTTAATTATAAAACCAAAAATCAAGGGAAGGTAAGCACCAAGCATAAATATAACCTCATCATGTTAAACACGAACTCACAACACAAGAAGGAATAAGATGTGACAACAATAATTTAGAAGCAGAAGAGGATAGGGATCGAATTGACTTAGTCTAAGGGAATAAGAGGCCATAAAAAAATGGATTATCACGTCCATGAGATTTTTTATACAAACCTCATGGTAACCACTAACCAAATAATCAGAACAGAATCACACACGATTAAGAAAGAGAAAACTAAGAGAACCCCCATACAGAACTACCAGACTGAATTGGACGAGAAACAAAAGAAATGTAAAATAACCAGAAAAAGAGCAATAAAATAACAACAACAAGCCCGCATGTATCAATAATTACCCTAAATGTAAATGGAATGAACTCTCCAATCAAAAGACACAGAGTGGTGGGATGGATTAAAAAACAAAACCCAACAATATGCTGCCTCCAGGAAACACATCTCAGCTCTAAAGAAAAAAAACAAAGGTTCAGAGTGAAAGGATGGAAGACAATACTCCAAGCTAATGGCAAACAAAAGAAAGCAGGTGTTGCCATACTTATATCAGACAAAGTTGACTTCAAGATAAAACAGGTAATGAGAGACAAAGAGGGACACTATATAATGATAAAAGGGACACTCCACCAAGAAGACATATCACTTTTAAATATATATGCACCCAATACAGGAGCACCAAGGTACATAAAGCGACTATTAACAAACCTAAAAGGAGATATTAACAACAACACAATAATAGTAGGGGATCTTAACACCCCACTCTCATCAATGGATAGATCATCCAGACAGAAAATCAATAAGGAAATAATGGACTTAAACGAAAAATTTGATGAGATGAACTTAACAGATATATATAGAGAGCACTCCATCCAAACACAGCAGATTACACATTCTTCTCAAGCTCACATGGAACATTCTCAAGAATAGACCATATGTTGGGAAACAAGGCATGCTTATATAAATTTAAGAAGACTGAAATCATAACAAGTATCTTTTCCAACCATAATGCCATGAAGCTAGAAATAAACTACAAGGAAAAAACCAGGAAAGTGACAAAGCTGTGGAGACTGAACAACATGCTACTAAAGAACCAATGGATCATTGATGAAATTAAAGGAGAAATCAAATCATATCTGGAGACAAATGAAAATGAAAATACACCATACCAACTCATATGAGATGCAGCAAAAGTGGTCCTGAGAGGGAAACTCATAGCAATACAGGCCCACCTTAAGAAATAAGAAAAAGCCCAAGTTGGCAACCTCAAACAATGCCTAACAGAATTAGAAAAAGAAGAACAAAAAAAGCCTAAAGTCAACAGAAGGAGGGAAATAATAAAAATCAGAGCAGAAATAAATGAAATTGAAATTAAAAAAAAACAGTAGAAAGGATCAATGAAACAAAGAGCTGGTTCTTTGAGAAGATAAACAAAATTGACAAACCCTTAGCCAGACTCACCAAGAAAAAAAGAGAGAAGGCTCAACTAAATAAAATTAGAAATGAAAAAGGAGAAATTACAACAGATACCACAGAAATACAAAAGATTATAAGAGAATACTATGAAAAACTATATTCCAACAAATTGGACAATCTAGAAGAAATGGATAAATTCCTAGACTCATACAACCTCCCCAAACTGAATCAAGAAGAAATAGAGAACCTGAGTAGACCAATCACAAGTAAAGAGATTGAAACAGTAATCAAAAACCTCCCAAAAAATAAAAGTTGAGGACCAGATGGCTTCTTTGGAGAATTTTACCAAACATTCAAAGAAGACTTAATACCTATCCTTCTCAAACTATTCCAAAAAATAGAGGAAGATGGAACACTTCCCAACACATTCTACGAGGCCAACATCACCCTGATACCAAAGCCAGGCAAAGACAATACTAACAAGGAAAACTACAGATCAATATCCCTGATGAACATAGATGCAAAAATCCTCAACAAAATATTGGCAAACCAAATACAGCAATACATTAAAAAGATCATACACCATGATCAAGTGGGATTTATACCAGGGACACAGGGACGGTTCAACATCCACAAATCAATCAATGTGATATACCACATTAACAAAACGAGGAATAAAAACTGTGTGATCATCTCAATAGATGCAGAGAAGGCTTTTGACAAGATCCAACATCCATTTATGATAAAAACTCTCAAAAAAAGGGGTATAGAAGGAAAGTACCTTAACATAATAAAGGCCATATATGACAAACCCACAGCCAACATCATACTCAGTGGGGAAAAACTGAAAGCCATCCCTCTGAAAACAGGAACAAGACAAGGGTGCCCACTCTCACCCCTCTTATTCAATACAGTACTGGAGGTTCTGGCCAGAGCAATTAGGCAAGAAAAAGGAATAAAAGGAATCCAAATATGCAACGAAGAAGTGAAACTCTCACTGTTTGCAGATGACATGATCTTATATATAGATAACCCTAAAGAATCCATTGGAAAATTATTAGAAATAACAACAACTACAGACAGGTGGCAGGGTACAAAATCAACTTACAGAAATCAGTTGCATTTCTATATACCAACAACAAACTAACAGAAAGAGAACTCAAGAAGACAATCGCATTTACAACTGCAACAAAAAGAATAAAATATCTAGGAGTAAATTTAACCAAAGAAGTGAAAGACTTATACAATGAAAACTATAAGACATTATTGAGTGAAATCAATGATGACATAAAGAAATGGAAAAATATTTCATGCACTTGGATTGGAAGAATAAACATAGTTAAAATGTCCATACTGCCTAAAGCAATCTACAGATTCAATGCAATCCCAATCAGAATCCCAAGGACATTCTTCACAGAAATAGAGCAAAAAATACTTACATTCATATGGCGCAACAAAAGACCCCGTATAGCTAAAGCAATCCTGAATAAGAAGAACAAGGCTGGAGGCATCACAATTTCTGACTTCAAAACACACTACAAAGCAATAGTAATTAAAACAGCATGGTACTGGTACAAAAACAGACACACAGATCAATGGAGCAGAATTGAAATTCCAGAAATAAAACCTCATATCTACGGGCAGCTAATCTTTGACAGAGGAGCTAAGGACATACAGTGGAGAAAGGAAAGTCTCTTCAATAAATGGTGCTGGGAAAACTGGACAGCCACTTGCAAAAGAATGAAAGTAGACCATCTTCTCTCGCCATACACAAAAATTAACTCAAAATGGATCGAAGACCTGAAAGTGAGACCTGAAACTATAAAACTCCTGGAGGAAAATATAGGTAGTACACTACTCGTCATCAGCCATAAACGGATCTTTTTGAATTCCATGTCTACTCAGACAAGGGAAACAAAAGAAAAAATAAACATGTGGGACTTCATCAGATTAAAGAGCTTCTACAAGACAAATGAAACCAGGATCAAAATGAATAGGGAACCCACCAGCTGGGAAGAAATATTTTCAAACCATATATCTGACAAGGGATTAATCTCCATAGTATATAAAGAACTCACACAACTGAATAACAAAAAAACAAACAACCCGATCAAAAAATGGGCAGAGGAAATGAATAGACACTTCTCCAAAGAAGATATACAGATGGCCAATAGGCACATGAAAAGATGCTCAACATCACTAATCATCAGGGAAATGCAAATCAAAACCACACTTAGATATCATCTTGCACCCGTTAGAATGGCTATAATCACCAAGACAAAAAGCAACAAATGCTGGAGAGGCTGTGGAGACATGGGAACTCTAATCCACTACTGGTGGGAATGCAAACTGCTGCAGCCTCTATGGAAAACAGTATTGAGATTCCTCAAAAAACTAAAAATAGAAATACCTTATGATCCAGCTATCCCACTACTGGGTAATCCAAAGAGGCTTATGCACCCCTATGTTCATTGCAGCATTATTCACTATAGCCAAGACATGGAAGCAACCCAAGTGTTCCTTGACTGATGACTGGATAAAGAAGATGTGGTGTGTGTATATATATATATATATATACAATGGAATACTACTCAGCCATAAAAAAAGACAAAATTGTCCCATTTGCAACAACATGGATGGACCTGGAGGATATTATGTTAAATGAAATAAGCCAGACAGAGAAAGACAGACACCACATGATTTCACTCATATGTGGAAGATAAACTAACACATGGACAGAGAGAACAGTTTGGTGGTTACCAGGGGGAAGGGGGGTAGGGGGTGGGCACAAGGGGTGCAGGGATGCATTTATATGGTGACTGACAAACAATAATGTACAACTAAAATTTCACAATGTTATAAACTATTATGACATCAATAAAAAAAAAGATATCTTCTCTGACCACAATGGCTTGAAGTTAGAAATCAGTAATAGAGGGAAAACTGGAAAATATATAAAGCTTTAGTAATCAAAACAGTATGGTACTGGCATAAAGACAGACATATAGAACAATGAAATACAGTCCAGAAATAAACCCTCACATATGTGGTCAAATGATTTGCAACAAGAGTCCCAACACCATTCAAAGAGGAAAAGACAGTCTTTTCCATAAATAGTGCTGGGAAAACTGGATATCCACATAAAAAAGAATGAAGTTGGACTCTTACCTAACACCATAAACAAAAATTAACACAAAGTGGATCCATGACATAAATGTAAGACCTAAAACTATAAAACTCTTAGAAGAAAACATAAGGCACAGTTTCACTACATTGGATTTGGCAGATTTCTTGGCTATGACACCAAATGCGTAGGCAAAAAAAGAAGGAATAGACAAATTGGACTTCATAAAAATTTTTAAGTCTTGTGCATCAAAACACACTATCAACAGAATAAAATGGCAACCCACAGAGTTGGAGAAAATATTTGCAATTCATATATCTAATAAGAGATTAATATCCAGAATATAGAGAACTCCTAAAACTCAAAAAAAAGAAAAAACCAACCAGATTCAAAAATGAGCAAAGATCTTGAATAGACATTTCTACAAAGAAGATATACCAATGGCCAATAAGCACGTGAAAAAGATGCTCAACGTCACCAATCATTATGGAACTGTACATCAAAACTACAATGAGACCGCCTCACATCCATTAGGATGGCTACTTTAAAAACAACAACAACAAAGTAACAAGTGTTGACCAGGATCTGGAGAAATTGAAACGTTTGTGCACTGTTGGTGGGAATGTAAAATGGTACAGCTCCTATGAAAAACAGTATGGCAGTTCCTCAAAAAGTGAAAAATAGAATTTCCATATGGTCCAGCAAATCTACTTCTGGGTATGTACTCCAAAGAATTGAAAGCAGGGTCTTGAAGACTCATGTTCATAGCAGCATTTTTCACAATAACTAAAACACAGAAGCAACCCAAAGTGTCCATCAATGGATGAGTAGATAAGCAAAATGTGGTACATACATACAATGGAATATTATTTAGCCTTAAAAAGGAAGGAAATTTTTACATATGTTACAACATAGATGAACCTTGAGGACGTTACGCTAAGTGAAACAACCCAGTCACAAGAAAGCAAATACTGTATGATTCCACTTATAGGAGGTACTTAGAAGAAGGGAGAAGGTACTTAGAAGAAGGGAGAATGGTGGTTTCCAGGGCTGGGGGAAGGAGGAAATGCGGAGTTATTGTTTAATGGGTATAGAGTTTCAGTTTTGATTAAAAGAGCTATGGAGATGGATGGTGGTGATAGTTGCACAACAATATGAATGTACCTAATGCTATGGAACTGTACACTTAATGATGGTTAAGATAGTAAATTTTATACTGTATGTATTTTACCACAATAAAAAAAATTGGGGGAAAACAAAGGCAGGTTGAACAACAGAAAGCCTACTACCAAGAAAAATACAAATAACTTGATAGTGATATCAGGTTACAGAATTGTCCCAAAAAGCATTAGGAAACATACAGAGACAGAAGAAGGAAAAAAACAAAAAGCTGAGATGTGAAGAATAGAAGTAGAAATAACATCTGTATAAAATGACTTCTGGGGGGTTGGGGGGGTGGGGAAAGGAGTAAATAATTCCCCAGAATAGCAGCTACAGTCAAATGGTTCATTAAAAAAATGTATTACGTGTGTAACATAGAAAGAGAGCTCTTATATGATAAAGTAAATGGAGTAAAATGTTGTCAATAGGAGAAACTGTTTATAAACAATGTTATATGGATGTTCTTTGTAGTATTCTTATACTTGCAACTTTTCTGTAAGTTTGAAATTAATTACAAATTTCAAAAATGTTTTTAATTTCCCAGATTAGAGAAAGAGATATATAACTGCTAAAAAGAGTGCAACAAATGCCAAACAAGATAGACTTAAAAGGTCTTTGCCACATCTACTACAAGAATGAAGGCCATTCTTAGCAATCAGATTGTCAGCATTCCAGAAAATGTCAACATCACTCTCAGGGGATGCACAGTTATTGTGAAGGGTCCCAAAGGAGGGACTTCAATCACATCAACATAGAACCCAGTCTCCTTGGAAAGAAAAAGAAGAGACTCCAGGTTGACAAATGGTGGGGAAATAGAAGGGAACTGGCTACTGTTCCCATTACCTGTTCTCATGTACAGAACATGATCAAGAGTGTTACACTGAGCTCCCATTACAAGATGAGATCTGTGTATGCTCATTTCCCCACCAACGTCATTATTCAGGAGAACAATTTTTTTGTTGAAACCTGAAATTTCTTGGGCAAAAAATACATCTGCAGGGTTCAGATGAGGCCAGGCATTTCTTGTTCAGTATCTCAAGCCCAGAAATAATTTCTTGAAAGAAAAGACTTTAAACTTGTATCAAATTCAGCTGCTTTGATTTAGCAAGCCACAACAGTTAAAAACAAGGATATCAGAAAAAATTTTGATGATATCTATGTCTCTGAAAAAGGAATAGTTCAGTAGGCTAATGAATAAGATTAAATTGTCCAGCTACAGAAACAACAAGATGCCAGATTATTCCTATGACTTATTTGTGATATAAAATAAAAGATGCAATAAAAGCCCAGTATTGATTTGGGGGGAGAAAAAAAGATAGACATTTAAAAATCTAGACAGTTTATGGTAAGATTTAAAAGACATCAAAGACAATGAGAAAAAAAATTTAAGTTTCCAGAGAGAAAAATAAAAGTTGGGCCCTCCCACTACAAAACATCTAGATGCTACAATAAACACACACTTTCCATACACAAAAGTCATCTCAAAAGGGATTAAAGACTTGAAAGTAAGACCTGAAACCATAAAACCAGAAGAAAACAGAGAGTAAGCTCCTTGATATCAGTCTTGATGATAATTTTTTGGATCTGACACCAAAAGCAAAGGCAACAAAAGCAAAAATCAAGAAGTGGGACTACATCAAACTAAAAAGCTTCTGCACGGCCAAGGAAACTATCAACACAATGAAAAGGCAACCTACCGAGTGGGAAAAAATATTTGCAAATCACATATCTGATAAGGGGTTAATATCCAAAATATATAAAGAACTCACACAACTCAATAGCAAAAAAATAAACAAGCCAATTAAAAAATGGGCATAGGAACTGCATAGACATTTTTCCAAAGAAGACATACAGATGGCCAACAAGCACATGAAAAAGTGCTCAACACCACTAATCATCAGGAAAATACAAGTCAAAACCACAATGAGATATCACCTCATACCTGTTAGAATGACTGATAAGTGATAACAAGTGTTGGCGAGGATGTGGAGAAAAGGGAACTCTTGTGCACTGTTGGTTGGAATGGAAAACAGTATGGAGGTCCTTCAAAAAATCAAAAATAGAACCACCATATAATCCAGCAATTCCACTTCTGGGTATGTGTCCAAAGGAAATGAACTCACTATATCAAAAAGATATCTGCACCCCTATGTTCACTGCAGCATTATTTACAATAGCCATGATGTGGAAACAACCTAAGTGTCCATCGACAAATGAATGGATAAAGGAGTGTGGTTTATATATACAGACACAATAGAATGTTTTTAAGCCATGAGAAAGAAGGAAATTCTGCCATTTGCAACAACATGGATGGACCTTGAGGACATTATGCTAAGTGAAATAAGTCAGACAGAGAAAGAAAAATACTGTATGATCTCACTTATATGTGGAATCTAATAAAACTGAACTCATATAAACTGACAACAGATAGGTGGTTGCTAGAGATGGAGGGAGGGGGGTGGGTAAAATGGGTAAAGCTGGTCAAAAGATACAAAATTCCAGTTATAAGATAAATAAGTCCTTGGGATGTAATGTACAGCATGGTGACTAAAGTTAACAATGCTATATTGTATATTTAAAAGGTGCTAAGAGAGTGGATTTAAAAGTTCTCATCACAAGAAAAAAATTGTAACTATATGAGGTGATAGATTTTAACTAAACTTATGGTGGTAATTATTTCACAATATATACATATATCAAATCATTATATTGTATACCTTAAACTAATACAATGATATATGTCAATTATATCTCTAAAACTGGGGAAAAAATCAACACACACACTTTAAAAAGAACTGTGAAAAGTAAGCCCTGAGAACAAATGCTGATCACAGCACTGCTATTGGAAGACAAAGCCTTGGGCCACCAACAAGGAATTGGAGCTAAACTCCCACATTAGCCCAGGATCTCAAATGGAGCCAAAGTGGTCTCAGTTTGCTAATGCCCTATGGATCCTAAAAGAAGCAAATGCAAATCATTTCTGGAGAAATGTATCTCTAATGTAGGCTCTCAGGATTCCTAAGGAATAAGATCAAAAAGAATGAGCTCACAAAAATCACCAAACACACAAGGAAATAAACCACAGCCAGAAGGAGTAGAAACAACAGATTTAGACACCTCCTGAGATCTTAGATATTGCAATTATCAAATGCAGAATATAAAATAACAAAGGATGATATATTTAAATAAATAGAATATGTAATCACAAAAATGAGCCTATTCAACCAGAGCCTATGCAAAAGGACTAGGCATGTTTGGGAAAGGACAAAATAGTATTTTAAGAAATGAAAGATATTGTTGAAATAAAAAGCACAATGGATGAGTTTAACAAATTAAATACAACTGAAGAGAGAACTCATGACCTAGAATACAGAATTGAAAAATATTGACAAAATACAACACACAGACACAATGAGATGGAAAAAAAGAGAAGTGAAGTACACGATGAAAATGTCTGATATAATCCAACCAGAATCTCAAAAAGGGATAAATCTGAGAATGAAGGAGAGGCAATATTTAAAGAGATAATGGCTGATAATTTTCTAGAACTGGTAAAAACCATAAATTTAGAGATACAGAAACACAACATATATCAAGAAGGATAATATCAAGAAACCTACATCCGAGCTAGTGCTCTATAGAATAAAAAGACAAAAGAAGACCTGAAATACAAACCAGAAAGAAAAAGACAGATCACCTACCAAGGAATGACAATCAAATTGATAGCAGATTTCTCAGTGGCAACAAGGGACAGAGGACAAGTGGAATACTATTTTTAAGCACCAAGAGAAATACCACCTAAAATTCAGTATCCAGAGAAAATATTTTTTTTAAATAATGACAAAATAAAATTTTTTTTCAGAAAAAACTAAGAGAGTTCATCACCAAGAGGTCTTCACTAAAGAAATTTCTAAGGAATTTACTTCAGGAAGAAGGAAAAGAATAATTACAAAAAAAAAAAAAAATTCTGAGATGCAAGTAATAATTACTAACAAAGAAATTGGTAAATATGAACGTATGTCTAAACAATATTATAATATTAATAATTTCTAATTTCTGTGGTAAAAAAATAAGACTAGACAGCAATAATATGTAATTGAGAGGGAGTGATTAGATTAAAAGTATCCTAGGTCCATCGTTTTATTCTGGGATTAGGTTACGATATTCATTAACTTTATATTCTAAATGTGCATAGTAATATGTCAGGGGCAACCACTAAAATAATAGAGTGTATAACTCACAAACTAGTAGAAGAAGAAAAAATGGAATAAGGAAAAACAGAAAATCAATGTGAAGGGGAGAAAAAGGCAAAAAGAGAAGGAAGGAAGGATTTTTTTTAAGCTGAACCAATATATATCAAAAGTAAACTGGTGTAAACATCCAAATATATCAATAACTGCAATAATACTAAATGAATTAAAGTTGTCAATTAAAAGAGATTGTCATAGTGGATAAAAAACCAAACAAACCTAGCTATATTCTGTTCAAAAGAGACATGTCTAAAACATAAAGATCCAGACAGATTGAACTTAAAAGGTTGAAAAAGATATAGCTGGCAAACACTATTGAAAAGAAAGCTGACATAGCTACACCAATATCCTAAAAATAGGCTTGATGACAAAAAACATAAATAGAGATAGAGAAGGTTACTGCATAATGATAATAAATTTAGTGCATCAGAAAGACAATTCTAAACTTATAGGTTCCAAACAACATACCCTTAAAATATTTGAAGCAAAAATACATACAGTTACTGAAAGAAATTAACAAATCCACCATCATACTTAGAGACCTAAACACACATCTCAATTAGGAAGAACAGAAAAAAAAGCTATAAACCTGCAAGCAGCAAGTTTGATTTAATAGATGTAAATAGAACCCTGCACCCCAAAATTAGAGAATACACATTCTTCTCAAGCACACATGCAACATTTACAAAAATTGATAACCAGGCCATAAATCAGGTCTCAACAAATTTCAAAGAACTTGTATCATACAGACAGTATTCCTTGACCACAATGCAATTGATTTATAACTCAATGACAAAAAGGTTATTTTTTAAAGTGTACAGTTTAAAAAATTTAAACATGTGTCTAAGACTTCAGCTTCTATTAATTGTGAATTAGGAAATTTGGACCATCACTCCAGCTGAAGACAACTAAAAAGGCTAAATATCATATTTTTGTTAAATCTTCCTAAAAGGATCAAATTGCTAAAGAAATACCAGGCCAAGATCGAACCCAAAACAAAAATCCAGAGAGGTTAAACTTAACATTTGACACCATTCATGCCCCACAGGACAAATGCTAATCAAAAAGAAGCTAAGAATCAATTTTTGACAGCTCTCCAGGCCTAGGAGGACAGAAGTTGGAGTCCAGAGCCTACCAAGAGTGAGGAAACTTAATGAGCCCCCCAAGTTTATAGATAGAATCCCAAAGGGCTGCAGTCTAAGAGCAAAGGTGTACTACAAGTAAACCAGACCTTGAATATCTTGAAGCCAAGCACCAAGTCAAGACCAAAGTTGGATTAAGGGGAATTAATATCCTGAAGCTCAGCTTTTTAGTACCCCTAGGTGTGAAGCAAAAGTAAACAAGAATCCTTCTTGAGAAAGCTTTTCTAGGATATAAATTATTTTTACAAATAATTTTTAAAATACAATTTTCAACATACAAGCATAACCAGACACTTGAGGATACAGGACAACATAAATGAGAGCAGGCACAAACAACAGAAATTTTTAAAAGATCCACAGGAACTCCAGCAAGTCAGATTGCCAGACACAGACTTCAAAACAACAATGCTTACTATGACCGTGGACACAAAATTGAATTTTAAAACTCAGCTACACAAAAAGTGACATAGAATTTTGTAAAACACCAACTAGAAATGCTAGACCAGAAAAATACCATAGGTAAAATTAATAACCTGATGAATGAGTTGTTGGGGTTTTTTGTTGTTACTAGGACAGCTTAGATAAGCCCCAGAAAAAAATGAGTGTACTGAAAGGTAGGTCAGAAGACACTATTCTGAATAAAGCATAGAAAAATAAAGAGAGAAAAATTCAGGGGAATGAGAACCACAGAATGGGAAAAAATATTTGCAAATCATATCAAATAAGGGCCCAGTATCCAGAATACATAAAGACCTCTTACAACTCAACAACAAAAAGAACCCAATTTAAAAATGGACAAAGAATGTGAGACATTTTTCCAAAGAAGTTACACAAATGGGTAATAACCACATGAAAAGATGCTCAATGTCATTAGGCATTAGCGAACTACATTTCAAAACCACAATGAAATACTACTTCATACCCACCAGGAGGGCCATAATCAAAAAATGGAAAATAGGGGGCTGGCCCAGTGGCATAGTGGTTAAGTTCGCACACTCTGCTTCAGCGGCCCAGGGTCCGCAGGTTCAGATCCCGGGCACAGACCTATGCACCGCTCATCAAGCCATGCTGTGGTGGCATCCCATATAAAGTGGAGGAGGATGGGCACGGATGTTAGCCCAGGGCCAATCTTCCTCAGCAAAAAAGGAGGAGGATTGGCAACAGATGTTAGCTCAGGGCTAATCTTCCTCACAAAAAGGAAAATAACAAATGTTGGTGAGAAATTAGAACCCTCATATATTGCTGGTGTGAATGTAAAGTGGTACAGCCACTGAGGAAAACAGTTTGGCAGTTTCTCAAAATGTTAAAAAGTTACCATATGACCCAGGAATCTCATTCCTAGATACATACCCAAAAGAACTGAAACACATATTCCCACAGAAACTTGTACATAAATATTCATAGCATCACTATTCATAATAGCTAAAAAGTAGAAACAACCCATTGTCCATCAACTTGATAAATGGATAAACAAAATGTGGTATATCCATACATTAAAGAATATTATTCAGCCATAGAAAACAATGAAATAGTGATACATGCTACAACATGGATGAACCTTGAAAACATTACACTAAGTAAAAGAAGCCAGGCACAAAAGATCACATATTATATGATTCCATTTATATGAAATGTCCAGAATAGGGAATCTGAAGAGACAGAAGGTAGATTAGTGGTTGCCAGGAGCTGGGGGCAGGGAGGAATGTGGAGTGACAGTGCAGTTTTTTGTGTGTGTGTGTGTGAGGAAGATCAGCCCTGAGCTAACATCCATGCTAATCCTCCTCTTTTTGCTGAGGAAGGCCGGCTCTGAGCTAACATCTATTGCCAATCCTCCTCCTTTTTTCCCCCAAAGCCCCAGTAGAGAGTTGTATGTCATAGTTGCACATCCTTCTAGTTGCTGTATGTGGGACGCGGCCTCAGCATGGCCGGAGAAGCGGTGGGTCGGTGCGCGCCCGGGGTCCAAACCCAGGCCGCCAGTAGCGGAGCGTGCACACTTAACCGCTAGGCCACGGGGCCGGCCCCAGTGCAGTTTTTTTTAATGAAAATGTTCTGGAATTAGGTAGTGATGATGTTTGCACAGCCTTGTGAATATACTAAAAACCACTGAATTTGATGGTATGTAAATTATATCTCAATTTAAAAGAATATTTTAAAACTATAGGAGGGAAAATAAAAGACATAAAGTGACCATATATCATGGTTGCCTAGGACAGTCCAGTTTATGCTTCTTGTCCTAGGATTAGTACTAATAGTTGTTATTAATAACTTAATTATTATTATTAGAAGTGTCCCAGGATAGACAATAAGTTAAATGGTCATCCTAGCCATAGAAGATTTGATCAAAAGTTCTAACATTTGTTTAATTGGAGTCTCAGAGAGGAGAGATTGGAGCAGAATTCATGTTTGAAGAGATAATTGCTAAGAACTTTTTTTAAATGGAGAAAGACATTAAATTAGAGATTCAAGTAGTCAAACGTTCCAAGCAAGATTAATAAAAAGAAATCTACCTAAATACATCATAGTGAAACTGCAGAGAACCAAATACAACAAGACAAAAGTTGGGAGTGGGAAGAGATTCCCTTAAAAGGAGCAATAGTCAGACTAACTACTGACCTCACAGTAGGAGCAATAGGGGCTGGATGGTATCTTCAAAGGGCTGGAAGAAAATAACTGACAACCTAGAATTCTATATCCAGTGAAAAATACCCTTCAAAAATGAGGATGACATGAAGATACTTTAAAGATTATTCATGGGTTCCAAATTTGCCAATTCACCTTCTTGCTAAAATTTATTTGTAATCCAAAAATCAATACTCGGGCTTTTTCACAGTTCTTTGCGGACATGTTCAGACACGCACATTCCCAGCTGAAGCCCAACAAGAGGACACTCTGCCTTCTTGTTTCAGGTCTTATACAAAGATGAGCAGAGGATGGAGACAGTAGGGAACAGTACACTGTAGTGCAAGAAGCTCCAGCTCTGGGGCCAGTTGGATGGGGTTTGAATCCCAGCCCTGGCACCTGTTAGTGGGGCAGCCTCAAGCAAGTCATTTAACACTTCTCTTTTGCAAAAGAAAGAAAATGGTATCTACCAGGATGAGTTGCTTAGAATTTAAGATTATAATCTATGTGAGCTGTGTGTGTGTGTGTGTATTTCCACTGAGGATTCTTTTTTCAATATGGGTCATGTTTTCCTCCTTTGCATGCCCAGTAATCATCAACTGAATGGTAGAAATTATGAATTTTACCTTGTTGAGTAATGACTATTTCTGTGTTTTTATACACCTTCTTGAGCTTTGTTCTGTGATTCAGTTAAATTACTTGGAAATAGTTTGATCCTTTTTGTTCTTGCTGTCATAATTTGTTTGGCAGTTCTGAAGCAGTGCTCAGTCGAGGGCTAATTACACTTGACACAAGACCTTCCTGAGTATTCTCTCAATGAGAATTATGAGTTTTTCTAGTCTGGCTGGTGGGAACAGCCACCATTCACCGCCCTGTGTGAGTGCCAGGCACTGTTCTCCAATCCATTCTAGTGGTTTTATCTTGGCCTTGGGAAGTTTCCTCACACGCATGTGCTGATTAGTACTCTGATGAATATTGGAGGGAGATCTTCTGCAGATGTCCAGAGTTTCCAGTCTGACATGTAAAGATCTTGGAAGTCATCACTCCCATCCTCACAATGAGAAACAGCTGAACGAACTGAAAATCAACCTGTCTTAGATCCATCAGAAAGTTGAAGTCACAGGGCAAACTGCTGCCCCCAAAACTGGAGAGACAGGCAGATACAGAAAATCACAGCTTACTGGGGGCAGAAGCCCAAGGATGCAGCTGAAGCCAGCACCAATAGGAACACCTTAAACTATCGTTAACAATTGCTGGAGGCTCCGTGTGGACAAGCTTGAGAGTTAAAAACTCCAAGGGGCCCACTCTCCCACTCTTAGGGGAAGGCCCACACTTTTGTGAGTTTTACCTTCAGGATCCCTGCTATGTTCTCACAGTGCAGACTGGAGAAAAATCTCCCTTGTTCTTCTGGCAAGAGGATGGGAAAAGTAACCATTCTGAAATACTTCCAGATCTCTATGTTCTCCCTAACAAGGCCTGCCCTCAAGGGAAAACGTTTTGCCAGAGCTTAATTGACTAGGGTTATACTAAAACCTAACAAACCTAGGGGAAGGGCAATTTCCAACTCAGGCTCACTAAAAGACTGAGACCTAATCATAGGACTGTAGAATGCTTCCTCTCCCCCACACCTCACCACCACCTCAGTAGGGTTCCTGTACAATAACAGAGGACTGCAAGCCCCAGACACCATTTAGAGACTCTCTAGGGACACTCAAGACAACAAGAGAAACAAAATGAGGACACCAGAGGGAATTTTTGCCTCTGACACCAGAGCTTTAGGCAACAGCAAACACAGCCTGTCTCCTAGCCCAATAAACATACAACTTCACACTAAGGCCTACCTACCTGAGTTTCTTTTACCGAGTATCTGGGGCTCTCTATGTGTGTAAGGCTCTCCTCTTTCCTGTGAACGCTGGCCACCCTGAATGCTCAGCTGCACCTCCTGAACTGAGTCCACTGAGCCTGCCTGGTTTCCCCTTCCTGTACCACACCCTGGAATCTCTCTCCAGGCGGAGTGCTGGGGCAGTCCTCAGGCTCTCCTCGTTGGTTTCTTGTCTCTCAGCAATCGTCGTCCTTTCTTGCCCGACGTCCCGTGCCTTGAAGACCATTACTTCATATCTTTTGGCTGGATTTGTGGTTACTTGTTTTTGTTTTAGGCAGGAGGGTAAATCTGGTTCCTGTTGCTCCATCTTGAGCACAAGCGGAAGTCTTTTCAATTTTGATATCTGGAATAGATTCTTTAAAAGTGTGCTCCAGATCGCCCCATCTTAAACAGATGGTACTAAACATGACAGGGTCACCACAGGCAGAAAGTCTCTTCTTCAGAGCTAAGTGACCTGTCGATGACACTCTGCCCCTACAGAAATGGCTCCAGACTACTACGCTGAGTCAGTTCATCTGCCTTCCAGGCTGTGTCCTCTCTGACTGACTCTGCACTCTATTTCAATGTATTTTTTTTAGAGCTTACAAGTACCTGCCACTGTAGTAGACCCTATGGATAAAAAGATAGGTACTATCTGGTCACCTCCTCAAAGAGTTCACATTTTAACACACATATACACAGAGATTCATAAAAATTTGATATGTTTTATGAGAACTATGGTTAAAGCATTACGGGCACTGTGAGGAGCAATTAATTGATTCAAGGTGCTGAATGAGAGGTGGGGGTCGATAAATAAGGTTTTGGAGAAGGTATAAAAAGATGGTGACACTTGAGGCAAACCTCTAAGAGCCGAGAGAAGTTACCTTGGTAGGGAAGAAAAAATTCTCTGCAGAGAGAGCAGCCTCTTGCGTGAGCAAACACATGGCAGGTCCTCTTCATGATCAGCAAACCAAGTCGACGCAGCCCTTTTTCTACTTTACTGCTCCCGATTTGCTGGAGTCTTACAAACCAACTAAGCTTTAAGCTTGCTGAAACTACCCTAAATCATTTTTAAAGAGCTTAAAGGGCAAGATTTATGGGCTTTCCCATGAGAAAATTAAATGCAAGAGTTTTAATACACGACCTAATCAAACCTGTTTTGGAATTAACTGATTATTTCTTTGGATCTTGAGTATATTTATATTGAGAAAAGTGTGATTGTATGTCAGACCTCATATTTCACAAAAGACGCTATTTGAGTTCATTATCTAAAAAAAAATCATACCTTTAGACCAGACTTTAAATCTACATATTTAACGAATTTTATTAAAGAATAATATTATTAAAGAATCTACGTATTTATGGAATTTAAACACTACTATAAATGAGATAGGAATACACATTAATGCCAGCTAACATATACTCAGAGGGATGAATTAAATTCTAAAGGTTTCCAGACATAGGGTACAGAAGCTCTAGAAAATTCCTCAACAGTTAACTCTGACCAGCTCTTGGCCATCCTGCCAAAATTCTTTCCCTGCATCTCCACTTTACTAGTAGGTGAACTTGGGTGATTTACTTCAGCTTTCCAGATTTCTGTAAAATCAAGATAATATAAGAACCTACCTTATAATGTTGTTATGAGGATTAAATAGATGGATGCATGAAAAGCATTTGCTAAGCACATTATAAGGACTCAACAAATATTAGCTATTTTTTATCACAACCTAAGTGTTGCCACTATCTTTCCACTAGCTTGTCAATTTAGTTTAATTTTTTAGCAAAGAGAATTTTACTTCAGAGGTAAGTAAAAATTTTCTCTCTTCTTCTTTTATTGCCTTACAGCATTAGTTCCCAAACCTGGCAAGGCATAAGCTTTTCAACGGATTCCCATGTCCTATCCATGGAGATTCTGATTCAGTAACTCTGGGGCAAAGCTAAGGAAACTGTGGTTGTAAAAGTTCCACAGGGTATATATATATATAATGCAATATTATTCAGCCATTAAAAAAAGAGGAAATCCTACCATTTGCGACAACATGAATGAGCTTTGAAGGTATTACGCTAAGTGAAATAAATCAGACAGAGAAAGACAAATACTATATGATCTCACTTATGTGTGGAATCTAAAAAACAACCAACCAACCAAAAACACCAAACTCATAGAACAAGAGTTCAGATTTGTGTTTACGAGAGGCAGGGGGTGGGGGGCAGAGGAATTGGAGGGAGGTGGTCAAAAGGTACAAACTTCCAGTTGTACGGTAAATAAGTTCTAGGGATGTAATGCACAACACGATGACTATAGTTAACACTGCTGTATGGTATACTTGAAAATTGTTGAGAGTAAATCCTGAGTTCTCGTCACAAGGAGAATTTTTTTTTCTTTTCTTTTCATTGTATCCATATGAGACAATGGATGTTAACTAAACCTATTGTGGTAATCGTTTCACAGTATATGTAAGTCAAACCATCATGCTGTACACCTGAAACTTATAAAGTGATGTATGTCAATTATTTCTCAATAAAACTGGGAGAAAAAAATGAAAAAACAAAACCTCGACAGGTGATTCTGATGCACACTCAACTTTGGAAATCACTGTGTTAGAGAACAACTTTCAAATCAGCTGTGTCCTCTCGGGTCCATTCAGTTTGTCTGAACATGAGCTGAAGAAACACATTCTATGAAAACACTGAACATAGCAACTTGACGGTTGGCACTTGATATCTTTTCTGGGTCTTAGTTCCCTCCTACCCAAAAGAAAAGGCTTGGACTAGATGACCTTTTGTGGTTCTATACGCACTTAGAACATCTTATAATGAACCCAGCTCAAGAAATGGCTGTGCCAAACAAAACATAGTAGGTGAGACCAAAAAAGGAGGAAGAGGAGGGGGAATGAGAAGGGGTCGGGGGAGGGAGGAGGAAGAGAAGGGGGAGGAGTGCTAAATGAGGATGAAAATCCACAAGAGAGAAGGCAGGGCAGGAAATGACCAGAGTGGCCACTTTTTACAAAGGTGAACAGGTTTGTCCAGGGAAAAAAAGAAAAAGGTAGAAAAGGAAAACCGACAAGCGGCCTGTGGAAGTGTGAGAGTGAAGGCCCCCTCTGTGGAGCCGGAGGAGATGTAGGCTCAATGGAGGAGGAAACAAAACGGGGCATGAGAGAATATAAAGGATGGTCATGTGGAGAGGCCGAAGAGTCAGGAGGACGTGACGAGTGAGGAAAAAACGTGTCATAGGGAGCAGAAAGATGGAAGAGACTGGCAATGAAATACAAAGAAAAGGAAGAAGAAAATAGAATCAGATCAAACATCTAAGATTAATCCTCAGTGTTACAGTTAGGTAAAACTGTACTACAAATAGATTTAAAAACCTGCAAGTTCACGGAATAGGAAAATGTGTTGTAAAAGATGAACAAATTAGATGGAAAGGAAGACCATTTAAAAGTTTTGTGAATTCCTTGTGGTTATTTTATAAATAATGACTGAAACAAAGAAATAAAAGTTTGATAACTATACATTATATGACCAAAACAATGGAGAATACCGGGCTGGCCGAATGGCATAGCGGCGGTTAAGTTCACGCGTTTGGCTTCACCAGCCTGGGGGTTGGCTGGTTCAGATCCTGGGCACGGACCTACTCACTGATCATCAAGCCATGCTGAGCTGGTGTCCCACGTAGAAGAGCTACAACTCTACAACTGTGATATACAACTATGTACTGGGGCTTTGGAGAGAAAAAAGAAAAAGAGGAAGATTGGCAACAGATGTTATTGCAGGGCCAATCTTCATCAAAAAAAAAAAATTGAGAATACTGACATTTTAGAAAATTATAAAAACTGTATAAATTAGATTGAAAATTGTATGTACTGTACAAAGGAAAAAGTAAATATTAGAAGTATCCTTTCATGGTAACTATAACAGAAAAACTTGCAATTTAATTTTTTTTTCAATCTAATTTAAAAATATAACAATCTATAAAACCTTAATTAGAAAATATAGAAGAAAACCTGAATGACCAATCTGAATGAATGGGTTTGGCAAAGATTTCTTACATAGGACATGAAGAGCACAAGCTATAAAGGAAAAAAACAATAAATTGCACATAATCAAAGTTAAAAACTTTTGCTCTTCAAAAGACTATTATGAAAAGGAAAAAGCAAGCCACAGACTGGAGGAAAACATTTGCCAAACATATCCAACAAAAGACTTGGATCTACAATATATAAAGAATTCCTACAATCCAATAGTAAGACAACCCACTTTTTTAAAATTTGCAACAGATATGAACAGACACTTCACCAAAGAAGATGTATGGATGGCAAATGAGTACATGAAAATATACTCAACATCATTAGTTATTAGGACAATGCAAATTAAAACCTCAAAGTGATACTTCTATACAACCCACGAGAATAATTAAAATTTAAAAGACTGGCAAAATTTAAAAGTGTTGGCAAGGATGCAGAGCAACTGAAACACTCATACACTGCTGGTGGGAATGTAAGATGGTACAAGCACTTTGGAAAACAGTTTACCAGTTTCTTTAAAAGTTTAACATACACCTACCATGTGCCCTAGCCATTCTGCTCCTAGATATTTAGCATCTAAGGGAAATGAAAGCCTATGTCTACACACAGACTTGTACCCAAATATTCATAGCAGCTTCGTTATAATAGCCCCAAAGTGAAAACAATTCAAATGCCCATTGTATTAGTCAGGGTTCTCCAGAGAAACATAATCCATAGGATATATTATATCCTATATATATCTCTCTCTCTCTCCAAGTAATACAAGGGAAATAAGTGAATATATGAGGAGATTTATTCTAGGAATTGACTCATGCAATCGTGGAGGCCGAGAAGTCCCACTGTCTGCCATCTGCAAACTGGTGAATCAGGAAACCCAGTGGTGTCATTCAGTGCAAGCCCGAAAGGCCTGAGAACCAGGAGAGCTGATGGTAAAAGTCCCAATCCGAGTTTGAAGAACCAGGAGGAACTCCAAGGACAAGAGAAGATGGATGTCCCAACTCAAGCAGAGAGCAAACTCACCCTTCCTCTGCCTCCTCTGAATAGAGGGTTCTATGCAGGCCCTCAATAGATTGGATGATGCGCACCCGCATTGATGAGGGTGATCTTTTTACTCAGTTTACCAATTCAAATGCTAATCTCTTCTGGAAACACCCTCACAGACATGCCAAAAAATAATGTTTTACCAGCTATCTGGACATCCCCTAGCCCAGTCAACTTGATACATAAAACTAACCATCACATCCATCAACAGGTAAATGGATAAACAAATTGTGGTATATCCATAAAACAGAATACCACTCAGCAATAAAAAGGAACAAACTGGGGCCGGCCCGGTGGCGTAGTGGTTAAGTTCATTTGCTCCTCTTTGGCGGCCCAGGGTTCACAGGTTCAAATCCCAGGCGCAGACCAATGCACTGCTCATCAAGCCAGGCTGTGGTGGCGTCCCACATACAAAATAGAGGAAGATGGGCACGGATGTTAGCTCAGGACAATCTTCCTCAGCAAAAAGAGGAAGATTGGCAACACAGCTAATCTTCCTCAGCAAAAAAAAAGAAAGATTGGCAACAGATGTTAGCTCAGGGCCAATCTTCCTCATCCAAAAAAAAAAAAAAAGGAACAAACTATTGATACTCACAACTATATGGATGAATCGCAAAATAATTTTGTTGAATGAAAGAAGCTGCACTAAATAAATTCTGTATTATTTCCCTCATATCAAATTCTAGAAAATGAACACTAATATAAAGTGACAGAAGATATCTCATTGGTTTCTTGGGTGAGGAGAAAGAGAAGAGTTACGAAGAAACAAGAGGAACTTTTGGGGGTGATGGAAATGTTCATTATCTTGACGTAGCTATAGTTCCATGAGTGATCACATATGTCAAAACTCATCAAATTATACATTTTAAATATGTGTGTTTTATTGTGCATCAATTACACCTGAATTAAACTGTTATATGTTGGCTGAATTAGTGACTCTCAGGCACCAGGAACTCTATGTTTTATTGTGCATCAATTATACCCTAATTAAACTGTTATATGTTGGCTAAATTAGTGACTCTCAGGCACCAGGAATTCTCAGGCACCAGGAACTCAGGTACACATTTTAGGGACAACTGACAAGTAATACAAGAACATCTGTTTCATATCCAAATCATATTTCTTATATACAGAATTGGAGGATTTAATTCACTCAGGATTTTCCCCTGAAAATCCTGGCTAGGAGAAAATCCAGTAGGAATTTAGCAATTCATAAGGAATTTCCTAAGGAAAGGAGAAAATCCAATAAAGGGTGTTAATGAACTTGTTACCACACAATGAGCAAGTGGGGCTCAATCCCATAGGGACTATTTAAGGAACCATGTGGACAGTGCCCTGGAACTGTCCCCCTGAAGAACAGGCACTTAGCCACCGACTGCCACTGATTGTTCCCCGGGGACATTAATTCTGCACACTTCTGGGTTGTGCCCCCCAATAGCAAGTGGTGCCTCCAAGGCAGGAGAAGAGATACTCCCATAGCCCTTGCTTGATGTGGGATGATGGCAAGTGCATGAGAATTTCCACACAGATACGAAAGTTGAAATCAGGCGAATCTCAGGGGAATGGAAGGAAAGCATAATGGTGGTTACAAGCACAGGCTCCAGAGTCATTGGTTCAAATCCCAGTTCTAACACTTTCTACCTGTTGGAGCCTGAGCAAATTTAGCTGCACTAAGCTTTAGTTTCCTTGTCTACAGAAAAAGAGATTAATATTAGTATTTATTATCACAGAGGTATTGCAAAGATGAATTTAGATAATGCATGTCAAGTGCTTAGCACAGAATTTGTCACACAGTAATAATCAGCTCAGTTATGTACCTTATTCACCCCAGAAGATTCCGGATAACTTCACCCACCCTCAAAAGGCAAAGATTATTCATCACTAAGGATATTCTTAAAGAATGAACCATGGGCTCTCAAGGCAACTGCAAATCAAAGGGTGCAAAAATTTAACTTCTACAAAATAGAAAAAAATAGACTGACCAAGGTGGCTAGGCTGAGAGAAAAATGGCCATCTGGATAAATAAAACAGGCTAAGTTCTTTTAAAACTAATCATAATTCTTAAGCACTATAAAGGAAGCACATCTTAAAAGCTTTTCCAAAATTTATCCTATCAGTTCAGTTTCTTGAGACTGAAACAAAAGAAAATGTGATTATAAGTAATTTTTTTCCAGAATGCTTAAGAACAAAGCCATATTTAATTTTCTAAGAAATGGAAGTTCACTTTCTTACCTAGTTGTACTAAAATACTTCATTTTTAATGCCAACCTTAAAATATAAAAGATCTTATACAATACACCCATGCAAATAGAGAAAGAAATTCCTTGAGTATGTTTATCGAGGGATCAGTTACTTTTTTTGTTGTAAATCATGAACATTTTAAACTCCTCCTGTTTACCGACCCCTGACTATGTACTGTATTCCTAGTATTTCTAGTATCTACCATGAGATACTAAATAACCAAACTACACCAGATCTTCAAACATCTCAAGGTAGAGGAGGAATTTCTGGAAACACTTCACAAATTCAATGTATGACTCTAATGAAGACAGTGCCCCTCTCTACATCAAAGCATCCTTACCTAAATGAGACAGCAATAATAGTCTCAAAAGTAATAACGTCCAGGAACGTTGGAAGGATCAATATTGTGTCTGTGACATGTAAAGTTATTTTCTTCAAAAGAAATACATTCCCACATAGTATTATAAGAATAACTTTTTTTTTCCATGTAGAGCATGCTTGCTGGCAGTTTGTTTTTTTTTTTAACACATATTCGTTTTTTTTTTTTTTTTAGTGAGGAAGATCAGCCCTGAGCTAACATCTGATGCCAATCTTCCTCTTTTTGCTGAGGAAGATTGGCCCTGAGCTGTGTGCCCATCTTCCTCTACTTTATATGAGACGATACCACAGCATGGCTTGATGAGCAGTGTGTCGGTGCGCGCCTGGGATCCAAACCTGCAAACCCCGGGCCGCTGAAGCGGAGTACATGCACTTAACCGCTGTGCCACCGGACCTTGCTGGCAGTTTTTTGTTTGGTTTTTTTGCTTTTTTGGTTTGTTGTTTTGCCTTTTTATTTATTTATTTTAATTGAGATGTAATTGACATACAACATTATTAGTTTCAGATGTACAACATAGTGATTTGATATTTGTATATATTGTGAAATGATCACCACAATAAATCTAGTTAATGTCCATCACCATACAAGGTTAAAAAAAATTTTTTTTCTTAATGCCCTCAAGGTCCTTCGATGTTGTCACAAATGGCAAGATTTCATTCTTTTTTATTGCTGAATAATATTCCATTATGTATATATATACACCACAATTCCATATTCCATTATGTGTGTGTGTGTATATATATATATATATATATATATATATACCACAATTTCTTTATCCATTCATCCATCAATGGACACTTAAGTTGTTTCCATGTCTTGGCTATTGTAAATACCACTGTAATGAACATGCGGGTGCATATATCTTTTCAAGTTAGTGTTTTCATTTTCTTTGGATGTATACTCAGAAGTGGAATTGCTGGATCATATGATCCAGCAATTTTTAAGTTTTTGAGGAACCTCCATACTGTTTTCCATAGTGGCTGCACCAATCTACATTCCCACCAACAGTGCACAAGGGTTCCCTCTTTTCTCCATTTCCTCACCAACGCTTGTTATTTCTTGTCTTTTTGATAATAGCCATCCTAACAGGTGTGAGTTGTAGTTTTGATTTGTATTTTCACGATGATTAGTGATGTTGAACACCTTGTTATGTACCTGTTGGCCACCTGTATGTCTTCTTTGGAAAATGTCTATTCAGATCCACTGCCCACTTTTTATTGCATTGTTTGGGTTGTTTTTTTTTTTTTTGCTATTGCATTGTATGAGTTCTTTATATATTTTTGGGTATTAACTCCTTATCAGATATATGTTTACAAATATTTTCTCCCATTTGGTAGGTTGCCTTTTCATTTTGTTGATGGTTTCCTTTTCTATGCAGAAGATTTTTAGCCTCATCTAGTCCCACATGTTGAGTTTTGCTTTTGTTGCCTTTGCTTTTGGTGTCAGATCCAAAAAGTCATTGCCAAGACCAATGTCAAGGAGCTTACTGCCTATGTTTTCTTCTAGGAGTTTCATGGTTTCAGCTCTTACATTCAAGTCTTTGATCCATTTTGAGTTAGTTTTTGTGTATGGTGTAAGATAGTGGTCTAGTTTCATTCTTTTGTGCGTAGCTGTCCAGTTTTCCCAACACCATTTATTGAAGAGACTGTCTCTTCCCCGAGTATATTCTTGACTCCTTTGTCATAAATCAATTCAAAAGAAATAAATTCCCACATAGCATTACAAGAGTAACATTATTTTTCTCTAGGCCTTAAAGATTTCCTAGCTTTTGTTATATAATGAATGATGTTTAAATAGTAGTTGCCTACAGGAATGGGGAATAATAGGATCATTTTACATTATTCCTTTTATAGAGAATTTCAACTGAAAGAGGTAGAATAATTAGTTTCAGGTGTTCCTTCAACTAGCTAGTCACATTATTTAGCCTTGAAGAAAAACCAAGTTCCCAGTACTTTAGAATCTATAAACCCCTCAATTAACAAAGTAAGTCTTTATAAGGAAATCTAATAAGAAGTTGGAAAGCGAAAGTGACATATTTGTTCTAAAGTGACATTTCTTCAGAAACATGGAAATGTAGAAAATTAAACCTAATGCTTTAAGAACTACATGCACAGAAATGTAGAAACAGGTCACAGACTTTAGAATTCTGTTAGAACTCCAAGCAGCTTGGGTAAGTTTTTTTGGTAGAAGTTGGTGAACTGAAAGATGAAATTTGCTTGGTGGGGCCAGCTCAGTGGCGCAGCAGTTAGGTTCACGTGTTCTGCTTCGCTGGCCCAGATTGTGCTGGTTCGGATCCTGGGCGTGGACCAACTCACTGCTCATGAAGCCACGCTAGGGTGGTGTCCCATATAGAAGAGCTACAACTCTACAACTATGATACACAACTATGTACTGGGGCTTTGGGGAGAAAAAAGATAAAAGAGGAATATTGGCAACAGATGTTAGTGCAGGGCCAATCATCCTCAAAAAAAAAATTTGCTTGGTAATGCATAGTGTGGAATAGAATAGCTGAGAAGTACAATCCTCTAATACGCAGTTTTGCCTGATGAAAGATAATCATATAATCAGAATCAGAAATCTCAATGGCTATGGGTGAAGCTGAAAAAAGCGTTTTATACACACTAGAATGAGAAAAAACAGATTGAGACAGAATACAACTATTAGGTATAGATCCTTTCTTTTGCGGATATTTTCAGTGTTGAAATTCAATATTCAGGGCCAGCCCTGTGGCGCAAGCAGTTAAGTGCACGCACTCTGCATGGGCGGCCCGGGGTTCGCAGGTTCGGATCCTGGGCATGCACCAACGCACCGCTTGTCAAGCCATGATGTGGTGACGTCCCATATAAAGTAGAGGAAGATGGGCACGGATGTTAGCCCAGGGCCAGTCTTCCTCAGCAAAAAAAAAAGGGGAGGATTGGTAACGGATGTTAGCTCAGAGCTGATCTTCCTCACAAAAATAAATAAATAAATAAAATTTAAAAAAATTCAATATTATGTTGAGTATTATGTGCAGTGTTTGACTTTTGGACATCACCAAATTCCTTAAAAATTAAAAAATTAAATTAATACAATATATTGCATTCCATGCATATAAAAACTAGATATTTAAGCCCAAGTGATAAGTTATATTCCTCCAACCTTTCAATAGATTGTGCACTCTAAACCAGAAATGCCAGGAGCAGGGCACCCATGCCTCCATTCCCTGTGCTGAGCAAACATGGCAGATGTCATAATCAGTCACAGTGCTAAGCCCAGACTTATCTTCAGATTCTTCACAACACAATGGCATGGATAGCCACTACCACAACCTGGAGTTAGTCTGCCAAATAAAACTTAATTTGCCATTCCTGCTTAATCACTAATAAGTAACCCTATTCACAAAAACTTCAAAAGCTAAAACCTACAAATCCAATATGATTTTCTGAGTCTCACGAAAAGAGAATATATTAGCTCAATAATTCAATAAATGTTTACATATACAAAGTACCTAAAATCTGCCTGACCCATAGTAGGCAATACATGTTTCTGTTCTGATTATTGAGCACCTACTATGACAAGACACTATTCTAGGAAGTTGGGAAACAGCAATAAACCAGACAAAATGTTCCCTGACTTTATGAAGCTTCCCTTCTGGTGAGGGGAGACTGACAATAAACAGAATGAATAAGTACATTACATAGGTTATTAGGTGATACACGCTTTGGATAGAAACAAAGCAGGGGAGAAGAGTCAGTAGTGCCATATAGCCCAGCCCTCCCACTCTTAGGTGTTTCTCCAAGAAAACTGAAAGCATATGTTGTCATGAAGACTTTTACATGAATATTTAGAGCAGCTTTATTTGTGATAGCCCCAAATTGGAAACAAGTCGAATGCCCATCAATATGTGAATGGATAAAAAAATGATGGTATATCCATACAAAGAAACACCCCAACAACAAAAAGGAATAACTATTAATGCACATAACAAAGTGGATGAATCTCAAAATAATTTATGCTGAGTGAAAGAAGCCAGACCAAAAAAAAAGAGTGTATGCTGTATGCTTCCATTTATATAAAATTCTGGAAAATGCATACTAATCTATAGTAATGAGAAAGCAGATCAGTGGTTGCCTGCAGATTGGTAGGGGGAAAGGAGGGTTATGGAGGAGCAGGAGTCAGGAATTACTAAGGGGCACAAGGAGATTTTGGGGGGTGATAGCCATGTTTATTATCTTGATTGTGCTGATGACTTCACGGCGTATACATGTCAAATCTTATCAAATTTATACTTTAAATATGTGCAGCTTATTGTAATCAATTATACCTCAATAAAGCTGTTTTTTAAAAACAAAATTCATCATGTTTTTCAGTGTAAAATGGAGATTTGTGTGAATATTTGTAACTTTTCCCAACTTGTTCTGTCCTCTGGTAAAACAAATCTCTTGGATTCAGCTTCTCCAGCTCAGAGGACTGGTACCAGATTTGCCTTTCTGCTGTACACAACTAGAAAGCCACACCAAGTATATTAAACAACTGTTGTTCATACGTTGTGTATTAGATTGCTAGGGCTGCCATAACAAAATAAATACCACAGACTAGATGGCTAAAACAACAGAAACTTATTTTCTCGTAGTTCTGGAGACCGGAAGTTCAAGATCAAGGTGTCAGCCAGTTTGATTTCTTCTGAGGCCTCTCTCCTTGGCTTGCAGCTGGTGACTTTTTGCTGTTTTATCACATGGCCTTTGCACATGGCCTTGGTCTCTCTTCCTCTTCTTATAAGGACATCAGTCATATAGGTTTAGATCACCAACCTTATGACCTCATTTTAACCTTAATTACCTCTTTAAGGGCCCTATCTCCAAATACAGTCACATTCTGATATGTACTGGGAGTTAAGACTTCAATATAAGATTTTGGGGGGGGATACAATTCAGTCCATAACACATTGAAATAGGCTATGCAGGACTGTGATCCATGAAGGAAGGGTAACAAAAGATGTGAGCCCTGTAATTGCTATAGCTACCTGCCTGGAGGCAGTTTCCAATTCACAGCATAGGGAGGAGGACCCAAGCAGAGCATGATGGTCTTGCTGCATTGAGGAGACAGAGATGGGAGTTTGATGGGGCTGAAGCAGCTGGAATTTGTGGAACAGAATACTAGAAAGGAGGGAGCTAAACAGAGAAAGAAATCTGCATAAAGTTCCTTTTGAATCCTTGGCAGAACACTAAGCTGTGCGTGTATAGAATGAGACTCCACAAGGTCAGACAAATAATTACTGAAGAAAGAACAACAACTAGGGAGCTACAGGATGAACAGTTCCTAGAGCTAACCCAGGCCTGGAAGACCTTCCTATTTCTGACTATGCAGAATAGAGGAGCCTTGTCAAACACCTGGGGCATTCAGTAGAGACAATAGAATTAGCTCTAGAGAAAAGGCCACTCTAGACTTGCTCTAGCAAATCTAACTGCCAGCCAAAACTAAGCTAAATATTCTTAAAAGGAAAACACTCAACAACATGAAATAACAATGTCCAGGGGCCGGCCCCGTGGCTTAGCAGTTAAGTGCATGCGCTCCACTACTGGCGGCCTGGGTTCAGATCCTGGGCACCCACCTACGCACCGCTTGTCCGGCCATACTGAGGCAGCGCCCTACATACAGCAACTAGCAGGATGTGCAACTACGACATACAACTATCTACTGGGGCTTTGGGGAGAAAAAGGGAAAAAAAAGCAGGAGGATTGGCAACAGATGTTAGCTCAGGGCCGGTCTTCCTCGGCAAAAAGAGGAGGGTTGGCATGGATGTTAGCTCAGGGCTGATCTTCCTCACAAATAAAATAAAATTAAATTAAAAAAAAAAAAAACCAATGTCCAGCATCCAATCAAAAATTACTAGACATGACAAGAAGTAGGAAGATATGACCTACAGCAGGAGAAAAATCAGTTAATAGAAAAAAAAAGAATAGAATGACAGAGATGATGGAACTAGCAGACAATAATGTTAAAAACAGCATTATACCAGGGCCAGCCTGGTGGCTTAGTTAAGTTCGTGCGCTCAGCTTTGGCAGCCCAGTTTGCAGGTTCAGATCCCGGGTGCAGACCTATGCACCACTCATCAAGCCATACTGTGGTGGTGTCCCGCATACAAAATAGAGGAAGATGGGCATAGATGTTAGCTCAGGGCTAATCTTCCTCACCAAAAAGAGGAAGATTGGTAACTGATGTTAGATCAGGGCCAGTCTTCCTCACCAAAAAAAAAAAAAAAAAAAAACCAGCATTATACCTTCACACATGTATATAAAGGAAAACATGAACATAATGATGAGAAAACATTAAAATAGAACTTCTAGAAACTTTCTAGAGTTCTATAAAAATACAATATCTTTTAGAAGATACTGTGTTTTCTTCTAGAAAAATATAATATCTGAAATGAAAAATTCACTTACTGGGGATACAGAAGATTAGACATTACAGAAGTAAAGATTAATGAATTTGAAGACATAGCAAATCATACTGCTATGTCTTCAATTTCACTGAAGCCCTAAGAAAAACAAAACTAATGAAAAAATGAACAGTCTCAGTGATCTCTGGGATAATGTCAAGCAATACAACTTACATGTGATAGGAGTGTAAGAAAAGGAAGAGGGAAGGAAAAATATTTCAAGAAGTAGTGGCCAATTTTTAAAAATTTGATGGAACTATAAACCTAAAGATCCAAGAATTTCAACAAATCCAAAGCAGAATAACTCAAAGCAAACCATCCCAAGCCACATCATAACCAAGATGCTGAAAACCAGAGATAAAGAGAAAAGCTTAAAAGCAGCTAGAGAGAAAAGACACATTATAACAGAAGAACAAAGAAAAAGATGGCCACTAATTTTTCATCAAAAATAATGCAAGCAACTCTTTTCCAGTTATTTCAGTGCGAGGCACCAAGAGCGGCAAAGTCTCCCGCGATGCCCTCTGCAAGGTGGAGAGGGAAGTCCGGCACGAGAACCTGCCCAGCGATGGAGGTTTTGGAAGCGGTGGAGCTGCAGGTCAGCTTGAAGAACTATGACCCTCAGAAGGACAAACGCTTCTCTGGCACTGTCAGGCTTAAGTTCACTCCCTGCCCCAAATTCTCCGTGTGTGTCCTGGGGGACCAGCAGCACTGTGACCAGGCCAAGGCTATGGATATCCACCACATGGGCTGCGAGGCGCGGAGGAAACTCAACAAGAATAAATAAGAAGCTGGCCAACAAGCATGACCCCTTTTTGGCTTCAGAGTCTCTGGTCAAGCAGATCCCATGAATCCTGGGCCCAGGCCTGAATAAGGCTGACAAGTTCCCTTCCTTGCTGACCCACAATGAGAATATGGTGGCCAGAGTTGATGAAGGGAAGTCCATATGAAGAAGGTGCTGTGTCTGGCAGTGGCTGTTGGCTACCAAAGATGACAGATGATGAGCTTGTGTACAACATCCACTTAGCTGTCAGTTTCCCGGTGTCATGGTTCAAGAACTGGCAGAAGGTCCAGGCTTTATACATCAAGAGCACCATGGGCAAGCCCCAGCGCCTGTACTAAGGCACAGCTTAATAAACCCTAGTGCCACCACTCAAAAAACAAAAACAAAAAAATAATAATGCAAGCAAGAACACAATGAAATGAGATCTTTAAAGTGCCGAAAGAAAACCCATCAACCTAGAAAATATATATATAATATAGCCAGTTAATATATCCTTAAGAATAAAGGCAAAATAAAAGATATTTTCAGACAAACAGAACCTGAGAGAATTCATCACCAGCAGACCTGCATGACAAGAAATGTTAAAAAATGTTCTTCAGACTGAAGTTAAATGATATCAAAAGGAAATTCAGATCCATACAGATGAAGAGTGATTATATATACATATATATGTATATATGTGTGTATGTATATATATACATATTTATGACATTTCCCCTAATATTCAAATGTATTTAAAATATATTTGAGTGTTTAAGCAAAAATAATTTATTTCTAGGGGTTACAACACAAGTAGAAATAAAATCTGACAATAACACAAAGGATGGGAAAAAGATGTTTTAAGGTTCTTACCTTATATATGAAGTGGTGTATATTTAAAGGTAAAGGGTGATAAATTAAAGATGTATATTGTAGCCCTAGAACAACCACTAAGATAATTAAACTGAGAGGAATAACTAATAAGTCAGCTGAGAAGACAAAATGGAATGCTAAAAATATGCAATTTATCCAAAAGATAGCAGGAAAAGGGAACAAAAAACAGAACAAAGAGAAAACAATTAAGACAGGAGACTTAAATCTAACCATATTGATAATTACATTAAATATATGGTCTAAAGTGTGCTCCAATTGAAAAATAGAGATTGTCAGACTGGATGAAAAAGCAAGATTCAACTCTATGCTGTCTATAAGAAATGAACTTTATTTACATGTGGTCAGAGGAGAAGCCCAATCTCATAGAGGATGGCAAGGAGTAACAAGACTCCCAGGAAGATGACTAAACAAGCAAGCTGGTTATCTTCCCCAATTCCATATGTGCTAAAAATGAAACTCAATGAATCAGAACAAGACAGGTTCTTTTTACTGACAGCACAGCAAACAGAGTCATCAGCATGGTAACACCAGATGCCCTGCTCCTCCCTTTGGTTTCAGAGGAATAGAAAAATCCTCCTACCCAAGCTTGAGCCATCTACTTGCATTCTAGACTCTAATACTTTTCTCTGCCTCCAAAACTTTTTTTTTATAGATTATCTTCTCTTCTGCCCTGGAGCCTCTGACTTATTTCACTGTATCCTCTGTCTCTTTCATGAACTCTTCTTACACTCACCCCTAAATCCTAGTGTTCTCAGAAGTGCATCCTCAACTTCTCTTCTCACCTTATATATGCTCCCTGGACAATCTTATTTACATCCGTGACTTCAACTATGACGTATATGCTGATAATACCCAAATATATATTGCAAGCCCAGTAGTCTTCCCTGAGGTTCATGTCAACATATGTTTTGGAATCTGTGGTGTGCCACCAGATATCCTTTTCAGAACTGAGGCACTTGCTCCCCCAGCTGTCATGCAGGCTCACAACTGCGTTCCTCTGTGGGAATTGTCCTCAGCTGAAGGAGCTGCCTCATCCAAGTTTATGCCCACCCTTCCCCTCCACTCCACCAGAGACAGCCCGTAGCCAGTGGGACAAAAATGCTCAGCCCCTTATCTCAATTTGGGACAACTCTGAAGGGCCATCCCATGGATTGCCTGAGTCCTCTGTTGTGACTGTATCACAGTTCAACCCGTCTGTCCAATCCTGCTTGCTTTTTATCCTATACATGTGTTATTCCTGAGTGCACTCCATGATAAATCTCCTGCACACAAATCTCCATCTAAAACAACATCCAACTGCCTACTACTATCTAGATCATACTCTCTCGTCTCTATGCCTCAGCACAGGCCTAGAATTCATGAATGATTGTGAAGAATAAAGTAGATAATTTATATGACCTATATAAAGTGTCTGGCATATAATTGGAACACACAAAAATGTTAGTTTCTCTTTCTCTTGCACCCATACAGACCTCCCCTCTAGACTTGAGCATCTTGAGGACAGGGACCACATCTTTTCATCTTTGTATCTCCACTGTTATGCAAATATGTATCTGGCACAAAGGAGACAACAAAATCTGCTGAATAAGTGAAAAAACAAATAATTTATTAGCCTATGAATTTCATGGCTTTAGTGGTCTTAAAACATACCTGCAAATTCTTCGACACTCTGGCATTGAGAGATAAGGAGAGTTATGTCCCCTCCTCTTAAATCTGATTGGGATTGTGACTGCTTCGACCAATAGTGTGGAGGAAGTGACAATTCGTGACTGTAAACCTCGGTCAGAAAAGGTCATGCAGCCTCCATCACGGGATGCTTACTCTGAGGGAAGCCAGCTGCCATGTAAGAAGTCTGGCTACCCTGAGACTGCCATGCTGAAGACAGCATGAGTAGGTACACCAGTCAACAGCCCCAGCTGAGCTCTTGGCCTTGCCTGCATCTGCCAATCACATGAATGTGCCATCTCGGATGTCAAGCCCAATGAATTTTCAGATGATTGCAGCCCCACTCAACAACTGGCTGCAATTTCATGAGACCCCCAAGCAAAACTGGCCAAGCCAAGCCCTTCCTCAACTCCTGACCCACAAAACTGTGATCAAAGTAAAATGTTTCGGGGTAATTTATTACACAGCAATAGTAACCAGAACAATTCCTATCTGAGATGTATCAAACTATTTAACACATTTGACTTTTAGAAGTCTACTTTCCAAAACTGCACTGAGAGATTCACTATTGTGAGACCTGGTAAAGTTCTTCATTTGGTTACCTCATATCCATACTCAGTCATGGAAGATAAAATTGTGTACACATGATAAAGAAGCTTTTCATTAATATAATTTTCCGTGTACAGAAATACCAGTCTCGAAATTAGAACATAAATCAGTCTCAGTTCTGCTATTTACTAGTTTTTGTGACCTTGGTGAATTCACTTTACTTTTCAGAGCCTCAGTTCCTTTGCATAATAATGTTTATTGGGGCTACCACCTTGTTATAGTGTAAGGATTAAATACTATAAATGAAATAAATTTGTAAACATAGAATATAGACTTATAGTTTACAAAGTTATTTCACCTATTTGGTTTCTAAATAATTCACCTAAAATAATTCCTACATATTACCCTGGGTGGTAGCCATGATAGATATTATTAATACTATTTATTAATAAATGTTATAGGACTAGTTAGCATAGAGTAAGAGAGGGAGAAAAGAACAGTGATCTATCCACTAGTAAAAGAAGAACTGAGTACCAAGCCCAGGTTATGAAAGAAATAACCAAGGCAATTAGACAGAAGGTAAATCCATATAACTCAATATCTTGGTGTTTCAATTGGGAATGTACAGCAGAGGTTGGATTTATACAAAAAAAATCAAAGTCAGAATGACCCTTGTGGGAAACGAAAACTAGTATGTAAAGTGAAGTGCAAAACTTCCAGGAAAGCACGTGCAGAAATGGTCTAGTTACCAGGTGGGGTAAAAGCAAAACAGAGCTTTGGAGCTTTATATGAAGAAAGCCTATTTCTTGAAGGCAACAAAATATATATCATGTTATTTGCTGTCTTTAGTGTGAACTATTGAAGGCATATTTTTCTCCCACAACAGTAAAGATACTTTTATATTAAATACTGTATCTCAAAGGCAAGGAGAATATTTTCTTTTGCATTAGTAGACCATAACAAATGTTCGTTGACTGAATAAAATGTAAGATATCATTAATATCTTACATACAGTGGATAGGACAACAAATTTAGCATAAAAAATCCCGAGTATCAGCTCTGTCATTTGCTAGTTCTGAGACTTGGGACAAGCCATGTCCTCCAAGCTCAGTCTCCCTGGTGAAGTAGGGATTCTTTCATTATATAGTTACTTAAAATTTATTCTATGCCAGGCTTCCTACAGAGGATTCAGAGTCCAATAAGACATGCTCTCTGCAACTCAGAGGTCTAGTGGGTAAAGCAGAACTGTAAACCAATCATTCTCTATTGGATTTATTTGTTAACAATGAGGGACACAAAAGGAATCAACATTTCTCTTTGTGAGTCTCTGTGTGTGAGTACCTCTGAGCAGGTGTCAATTAGAACTTCATTTAAAAAAAGAAAATGAGAGTATCTTGCAAGTTGGTGTTTTCTAGTCTCACAAATGAAGGCCTTTCTAGGAAGCTGGAGCAACGTGCACAAAAGCAAAGAGGTAGAAAAGCCAAGATCCACTCAGGGAAGTACAAATAGTTGGGTTTACATGGAAAATTGTTTTAAGGAGCAATGCTAAGTTAGAGTTTTAGGAAAGAAACTATGACAGCAGTGAAAGTGCAAGGGTGAAGACAGGGAGACTGGTAAAGGTACTGCTAGAGGCCAAGTATAATAGATGGAGACATGGAATTAGGGCTGTGCTGGCAGGTACTAAAAGGGTGAGAATTAAGACATTGCAGAAGTATAATCCGTAGTACTTAAAAAGCAATCTGCTGAGAAAAGGGGAGGGAAACCTAAAATACCATTTCAAATTCTACCACAAAAGAAAGTCATGAGAAACAAAACTCTTTTTTTTTTTTTTTTTAAAAAAACAGCCTCGTGAGCCAGCCCTGATGGTGTACTGGTTAAAGTTCAACACACTCCACTTCAGCAGCCTGGGTTCAGTTCCTGGGCATGGAATCACACCACACATCTGTCAGTGGCCATGCTGTGGCAGCGGCTCACATACAAGAACTAGAAGGACCTATTCTATAGTTAGAATATGTAACTATGTACTGGGGCTTTGGGGAGGAAAAAAAGGGAAAAAAAAGAGGAAGATTGGCAACAGAAGTTAGCTCAGGGCGAATCTTTCCCACCAAAAAAAAAAAAAAAAAAGGCAAGGCAAAAAAAAAGCCTCGTGTAAAATAAAAATAAAAGATCTACCTCTACTAAAAAAGTAAACAATGAGGAGGGCCAGAAAGTCCAGGTCTACAATACAATCACATACCAAAGAACCTAAAATTGTAAAATGAGGGGAAGAAAAAGTGATAAATATAAGAGAAAACCATGTTGTTACTTTCATGTCTTTCTCCAGAAAAGAAAACACTTGGTTTGACCCTCTTAAAGGAAAAATACCATTATTAGTTATTTCACTGTAAACCTGGAAGTGTAAAATCATTTATAATTTAAACTTTGAAACCAAAGAGAGAAGAACAGGATAAACTATTTAGGTGAGCACTGTCAGGTTCACCCTTAATTTTGTCCAGCAATCTTTGTGGTACTACCACTTCTTTTGTTAAATTCACCATCCAACGATTTTTCTTTTGTCTTAATATTTGGTGAAAAGAAATCCCTGGCTCCAAACCAAGAGATAAATGGAGAGCCAGTCTCCCTAAGACACAAAGTAAAATATCAGTAAATTCTCAGATGTAAAAATTATTCCTCATTAGGTCTTTTACTGCCAGGGCCAGGGGCAAAGTGTTTTTCTGCTGCAGTCTAAAACCCTTTTCTCAGCCACAGACTGGCTTCCCTTGTTCTCTTTTTCTTTTTAATGTAGGGCTGCTTTCCAAGACTATTGGGATTACTGCCACAGAATCTGTCATTTAGGTGTCTTCTCCCTCTCCATACCACAGGTTCAGGGTGGAACATTCTCCACAGTCCCTCTTCCTCACTGGCCTCAAAAATAGTCACCAGTCCTTTTTCCTTTTAAGAACTGAAACATCATTTTGGGGATAGAGAAGAATATAAATGCTCCAACCATCTCAGCTGAGGCATCAGACATGTGAATGAAAGCCATCTTGGACATCCACCCCAATAGTCTTCAGAAGACTCCAGCTCCAGCCTCCATCTGCCTACCTGAGCCCAGTCAACCCTCAACACCCTATCTGTCGTCCTAAGCCTGAGTTTAGGGGTGGTTTGCTATGAAGCATTAGATAAACGAAACTGCTGCTGTGCTGAAAATGGATCAAGTAGGCAAGGAGTAAGACAAGTTAGGAAGCAATTTTCATAATTTAGGTGATCTCAGTGCCTCTTGCTCACGTGGTTAGCAAGAACCAGTAAAAGCTCTTGTGACAAACATCAAAATCCTTAACATGGCCTACAAGGCTTTCCAATTTGACCTCTGCCTACTGACTCTGGCCCTTTGCTTAAACCATGCTCATGGTCTTTTTTAAAAAACCATTTTATTGAGATGTAATTCACATACCATACAATTCATCCAAAGTATACAATTTAATGGTCTTTAGTATATTCACAGATAAGTGCATCTATCACCACTAACTTGAGGATGTTTTCATTACCTCAAAATACACTGTATCCTTTAGCAATCATGCCCCTATTCCCCTTTACTCTCCCCTGCCTCAACCCCCTCCCCACTAGTCCTAAGCAACCACTAATCTCCTTTGAAGATTTCCCTGTTCTGGCCATTTCATACAAATAGAATCACATGTGGTCTTGTGTGACAGGGTTCACTTAGCATGTTTTCAAGGTTCATCTATGTTGTAGCACATATCACTACTTCACTCCTCCTCACAGCTAATACACCATTGTATGGATATGCCACAATTTATCCATTCATCAGTTCATGGACATTTGTTTCCACCATTTGACTATTATGGATGATGCTATAAACATTCATGTACACATTTTTGTGAACATTTTTTCATTTCTCTCAGCTATTATAATTGCTGGGTCATATGGTAACTGTTTGAGGAACTGCTAGATTGTTTTCCAAGATGGCTGCACCATCTTACATTCCTACCAGTAGTGTATGAGGGTTTCAAATTCTCCACATCCTTAAATGGCTTCTCCCAGGGCTCCCAATACCTTCAATACTAAGAATCTATTACTAATCTTCCCCCTCGGACTCATGGTTTAAAAGCTTACCAAAAGTAACATATTTCTCTATTCTCTGCTATCAAATATAAAACTGCGTTATCAGACCTTCTAACTACATGGTGTTACTAGGGAAAGAATCCTTGACTTGTTGCCTGTGAACCCCGATGACTGGTAAATATATTTGAAAATACCATGTACTCTTTTTGTGCCAGGCATTGTGCTAAATGCTTCGTGCATTATCTTTTATCCTAATGACCCAATGAAAAAGGCAGTATATTCAATTAATGAGCAAATGGCAACTTGCGAGACAAGGCAACTAAGCAAATTGCAGAATACTTGAACTCCAATGGTAAGGACCCCCATTATGCTCCTAACCACTATATTTCACTGCAGTTTGTGCCTTGAGATCCACAAAGCTTCAGATGTTAAGTTCGCAATCAGAAAGGAGCAGAGAAGTTGAACCAAGACAGACTCAAAACAGATTCTTGATTTGGGATGGCTGGCCTCTCGGGCTGCTTGCAAAGACATGCCAACCATGGATAAGGAGAATGACTATGAGCATGAGAAAAACAGCAGGATTTTGGTCTCATGGCTGGTACTGACTATACACAGCTTTTCAAAGCAAATTTCATGGGACCAGTGACTGCTGTGACTTTCAACTCACTTCTTTTGTGGCTATTTTAACTAATCTCGAGCAAAATGTTCTGAATTCCAAATTTCCTCTGCTTCATCACAGCAAGCTAAAAAAACAGCACTTTCTGAAATTCTACAATATTGAGCCCCAAATACCAAAGCCCACAGATACACACAACAGAATTACCTTTTAAACATACACCTCACACATAATCCTGAACACTTGAGCTTTTTGTGAGAGCCCTTCAACTGACAACTTGTCAAGTTTTAGTATCAGAGCTACAAGAGTGAAGAGGTTAAGATTTAACTTTCAATTTTATTAAGCACATTTTACATTCAATTCTAGCAATCTTTTCCTTACATTTATAGATTATTCTGAGAATCTACCCAGATTACACTGCATATAAAATTCAACTTCATTTTAGCTTAAAGAAATTGCTAGTCAGGGTAACCAAAATACCGTTATTTAGCAAGATGTAGTTCTATCTGTGCTTTATTTGTGAAGTAGTGTATGACTACCCTGTACCCATCATCTGGTAATTCTTTTGTAATATACAAAATGCTATTATGCCAGAAACCCAATCAACAAGGAGCACGTGGTTAATATATTATTACTGGGGCCAGCCCCGTGGCTTAGCAAGTTAAGTGTGCCCGCTCCACTACTGGTGGCCCGGGGTTCGGATCCCTGGCACGCACGGATGCACGGCTTGTTCAGCCATGCTGAGGCCGCGTCCCACATACAGCAACTAGCAGGATGTGCAACTATGACATACAACTATCTACTGGGGCTTTGGGGAGAAAAAAGGAAAAAAAGGAGGAGGATTAGCAATAGATGTTAGCTCAGGGCTGATCTTCCTCACAAAAAATAAAAACACTAATAATAATAATTACTAAATTAGTCACATGGTAATTTTAGGAAAAAGATCTATCGAGTAAGGGCAATTTTAAAATATTGATGGCTCAATCAGCTTAGTTAAGGACAGTGAAAAACGACCATCAAATTGGTTAGTAATTAAGAGGCTGAAGTAGCTCTGTGAAGGAGGCCTCAAGAAATAGGGTCTTGAATTATATAATCTGTTCTATGTCTATAATATGAAACATCTTTTTTTGTCACCTACCAACAAGGTGATAAAATATAAGGAAAATTCTACAAATGACAGAGTCCTAGTTAAAAATAAAACCAAAACAAATAAAAGAACAATCTGATTTTAAAATGTCTTTATTAACAACAATTAGGTTGCTCATTCCTCTGCCCTCTTCCTCACTGGTTTTCTGGACACACTTCACCTGATCCTGCCAATTAAAGGAAATGATTACTCCAAAAGACATAAGAATCAGAGTTAATCAAGTTTTCAAACATTTATCAGTTAGCACTAACCAAGTAAACTTCCTAACACCAAAGAAAAATTAATCAAGGAATGTGGTATTAATAGTATTTAATGATCTATATTATATAATTAAAGCTTAAGATTATTATTTTAACACCAGATTTTGTCACCCAGCTAGTTGATTAAATTTCACTTCCTTTTTCTACAGGAACTTTTAGTAGCAACCGGGCTCTTAGAAGGCAGATCTCTAACATTCAAGATACTCCATTGATTGGCACCTTCTGCCTAGGTATAAGATATAGCCCTCAATTATACGTTATCCCTATTTCTACCTTCAAGTTTTCTCCCTTTCTGTTTAAATTCTGAACTGTGACTAGGACAGCCCTTTAAACCTCAGTGATACCTATCTATATATGCAATTCATATTAGATGAGGGGACAATAAGCCACTGCCCACAGCCCACCTCTTTATAAAATAGTTTTATTGGAACACAGCCATGTCCATTTGTTTACACACTGTCTATGACTGCTTTCCAACTACAACAGCAGAGTTGAGTTGCCCTTTAAAATTGCCAACCATTCTAATAGATCATTTATTATTTTGTTTCCCATCTATTTTTAACTACAGGTGACCCCATCATAACCATCTGGATGAAAACAGGGAACTTCAAATTTCCCAAACCCTCCTCTGCATGGTGCTAAGGACAGTGGTGAATATATATACATATTTTTACTGAAAAGTTAAGTCCCTGTATTTCTGAGGCTTAAGCCAAACCAACAGACAAGGTTCACAACCTCAGACGGCTGTTAAAATGATTAAATATTTAAGTACAGTCAGACACCACTTAACAGGGATAAGTTTTGAGAAACGGATGAGTTAGGTGATTTTGTCATTGTGCAAACATCGTAGAACGTACTTACACAAACCTAGATGGGATAGCCTACTACACACCTACACTATATATGGTACCAATCCCTATGTCACTGTTGTATACGTGGTTCATCACTGACCAAAACACATCGTTATGTGGCACATGACTGTACTATAAAAGCAACATATTTCCTACTAGGAAGTTTTAACGTAGAAAAAACTAAAATGAGATATTCACACACAAGTAGTTATTTTTGTACCACCCAAGCATCCTTCTTAAAGCAGTTTACAGGTAAGAATCATTCAACTTACCTAGACAATTCCTCAGTCTAACAAGTTGTGGCTTTCCTTCTTGGTTGGCTCATGCTGTTCTATCTTGAGAACAAATATCCACCTATCATTAAAAAACGTAATGATTTTATTAAAATAACATGATCATTAAAAAACGTAATGATTTTATTAAAATAACATGGTCAGCATATTACATTTTTACTAATTTTTAGTGTGTAGATTTTATTCTGACAAGAGGTACATTTCTCGGCACAAGTTTAGGTTCCAATCAGTGGTATTTTTTGTTTTTTGCTATGTTACTGCTTAGAAAAGATCTGGCACACATACCAAGATTATATTCTCCTAAATTTTCTTTACTTACAGAATTTTTCCTCCTACTAATGACTAGATAGTTGTTCTTCTATTATTGGATAAGTAAAAAAGAATCTTAAGGGGATTTCGAATAGGTCCAAAGTTAAAGTACTGAAAATATGGTATTTCTCCACTAATTCAAGCCTTTTCTGATCTTCTGTGATTTTTTTCTCTACATAACCGTGCATTTTTTTAAATTATTCTATTGTTTGACATTTCTGTAATAAATATTCCCCACCTTCTCTCTTTCCAACTGTCACACACACACCCCCCCCCCATATGCACACACCTATTTTCAAAAACAAAAATATAGGGATATTATCTTAGAAGAGGTAAGCATTTTAAAAATCAAACACATTTGACCCCATATAGCAAAATCAAATTATTTAACCATTAAAGAGAAATCAAATCCAAAGTCCTCTACAGGTTAAGACTTCTAAGGAAACTTACTTCAAGTGAATAAGCACTCCAATATCAGCCAACATCAATCATTCTTACCTAAAGAATAATAAGAAAAAGTTAGAATAAAAGACAAGGGTAAAAATGTTTGAAAATGCTAGTTAACTTCAAAATTTAAAGAGTAAAAATTGCAGAGACAAAGATAGGGGGGCAAGTTACAGCATAAAAAAATAGGAAGAAACTTCATGGGGGAAAAAAACCTAAAATTATTCTTATGTAAAGTAATGAAGCAGACACCTGAATTCAAATGAAAACTGCATCTTCTTTAAAATACAGAAGCCTAACTTCTATTTTCACCAGTCTGAGCACAATGAAGTTTGACTGCAACCCAAAATATACTATCCCTTATGTGAAGGTATGTGACAACGTTTACCTTACACCAAATGAGTCTTAACATCAGCTCTCTTCTCCTATAAAAGCACATACCCTGCTCCCCATTCAAGTATGTCTTCCATTCTCAGGTGGACTGACCACCTTCAGCAGGAGTCCTCCAAGAGTTCCCTCCCCATCCCACAGTACACAACAATGCAGTTGTTACCCTGCAATCCTATATATTTGCCTCATTCTTTCCCTCTAAGTCCTCACTGAGTTTTAAGTTAGGTCAGGGAAGCTATGCCTTACTGGGACAGCAAGGAACCTGAGTTTTTCTGAGGGAGAAGACATTCACCTTCACTATATAAGCCTGGCAGGGCCACGGTGCACAAAAACTAGAAAGATCAGCCTTAATTCAAGTTCCAGGTTTTAATTCCTCCCTGATTATCAGTTACTGCCAAGGGTGTATGAAACAGTGTTCCCTGTTGCACATGTACCATCCATAAGGGATACTATATCGTTTTGCATTCTTCCCCCATTCTCCAGATTATCCTATTCTGCATCCAGCTCCCTTTTCCCCCTCCAAATAAAATCTTTTCAGCACTGGTGTTCAAAAGCAACGTTTTTATGATTGATGGTTTACCAACAACTGTGAGATTTCCACAGTTGAGTCTTAAAAATGCCAATCATTATCTAGCAGCAATGACAGATAATTAGGAGCAGTCAAATCCTCTGAATTCTTTCCCTAATAAGCAGCCATTTGAGAAGTGCACTAGCTGACAGAGCACTGAAACATTATCAGCTAAAGCCAACCAAATAAAGGCCCAGAACAAACATCCCGGCTCTCTAAAACCTGTCCAAAATCATTAAGGGAAAGGGAGTAATTGCAGGACTGTGGATCATGTCACTGCAGCTGACAATGATTAACAAAAGGAGACATGCAACCCCCATTAAGGTTAAAAGTCCAAAACTAGTCACACGCATCTCTTTATTGGGGAAAAGTTGAGACTATTATGCATTCTTTGCAGGTTTTGCAACCTTGTGTGAAGAGCACCTGTTGCATTTCTTTCATCTTTCAGAAAGCACCGGTATCTGTTCCAAGGGCCTAACAGTACGAAAATGCATTCTGGCATCACACCTCTGAACTTCAGACCATTCTCATTAAAAAGAATAATTTTGGTTTGTAACAAGACAAGACTATGAAATACAATGCAAGCACCTCGGTATAGTATTATTACTGAAACCCATTTATTCCCAGCTTTTTGAATGAGTGATTTTTTTTAAGACCCTCTGCACTAAGATTCACAAATTATAGCTACATACAAATCAAAACTAGCAAGAATTGACTTAAGTCACAGGTTTCTCATTTGAAAGTGCAAAAGCCTATTCATCTTGAAATAAGCACAATGAAGCAAATTAACCCCCCACCACAAAAGATATTCCCCAAGTCCATATGTTATATAACAAGTACGTTCTCTCAAAATTGTTATTGACTGTTAAGAAATAAACCTGAGCTTTTATTTCTAAACAATCACGGTAGCAAGCGCTGGCCACCGATTTAATCAACTATGCCACAGGAAAACGCAATCAGGGTTGTATGCCAATTTAGTGACACTCTTGTCACTAATATTGAGCATTACATTTGATCTGCAGTGTATTATTATACAGCTAAACTAGTCACCATTTGCTTTCATCTAGCAGGAGAGTCAGAAATTATTTGCTTGAATGAACTACATATTAAAGTACAAATCTGTCCCCATCTTGTGACTCGCTTGTCAAAGCACAAGCCATTTTTCTTGATACAATGGAAGAAAATGCTCATAGTCATGAAGAGTTTTCACCGGCATTTATGCAAAGTAACCCAAATTTTCCAGTTACAGAGCAGAAAGCATTATACGTGAAAAGCTGTTTCTCATGCATGCTAGCTAAAAACCAGTTCAAAGACCAAAGTTAAGTTGAATTGAGGTCTGGAACAACAGTCGATGCAAAAACTAAATCCTAAGCAACAAAGGAAGGTGCGTCTGAAGACTTACTTTTTTGGTAATTAAACATTTTGGATTATAATATCATATCCCTAAAAGCTAAGGGAACCTAATTCAAAAAGCTACTCTGAACATTTGCAGTTATCCTACAGAATACGACGAGGTCTTATGATTGGGAAATGATTCCCAACATGTATCCACTCAACTGTAGGCAAGTCAACGTGCCACACCACTTTCCCCCAGGTTTAGAGTATAGACATATAGACAAATCACATAACTTGAACTACTCACATTAGATTCCCATCTAAGCCCAAGTTAGTAACAAAGATGTTCCCATGGAGTCCATTTAAAAAAAAATTTTAAATCACATTACAAAAAAAAACTGTACTTTGAGTCTTCATTCCCTCAACTTGCAGAATAATTACCAAGATTGCATTCTAAAATTGTTGGTACTGCTGACCTATGGGCAGGTCAGTTTGCTACAACAAAGACTAATTATCACATACAGTCCATGTCAAGATGCTAAAAGCACTCTACTTCCCCAGTATGGTTTGGTTCCGTCTCCCCCACACCACTGATGTGTTCCATGTTATCTTCAGTTACAATGCAACTAAAGAAAACCACACAACTGAATCATATACCAAATAATCAAGTTTGCACTTTTTATCTGAGAACTGCAACAGCACTGAATTCTGCCTGACAAATTACAGCTCTAAACCCAAGCCCACGCAGTTTTGATATAAGCTAGCTTTACCGTACAAGTGTTAGGTGCTGCACTGTAATCTCATCGTCAGAAGTGTGATGTCAGAATGTCCACGGAATAAAAGTACATAGCAAGTCACCAAGTTAGATTATATTGCTTGTTACCTACCTGTATGCAGTCGGCAATGAGAATCTTGGAGCAAGCAGGAATACTACATCCGGGTCCTAATGTCCATTGCCATTTGCGGTACTACGTTCCTCACAGTTACGCACTGCAGAAATGCTGGCTAAATGCAGTTATGTAGCAGGCCACTACTTTAATAGTGCATAATTGCAGTCCAAGACACCAGAAAACATTCCGCCACGACTTAGTGGCTTGCCCAAGAAAAGCCAAGTATCTAAATTTTTATCTGCCATGATATGCCACTTACAAAAATTGCACAGGCGTAACAGTACAATTTCCCAAATTATTACCTGTTTATATTAGTGGTATAATACATCTATAAAGAGTGGTGGGGTTTATAGTACTTCTTAGGAGTTTAATTAGTGTTCTCAGCAAAGAGGATTATGGTTTCACTAAACAATGTGAGCCAATGGATTAGGCTTATAGATACCTACAAAATACAGTGGGGTCTCTCTTAGAGAATGCAGTTTTTAAAGACTAAGAGTAATAAGCTTAAACAATCATTGTTCCTCTTAAAACAAAATTATGAGAGAAAGTGGAGAAGAGGAAATGGGGGCAGGTGGTTTCTTTAAATGAAAAAAATGGCTAAAATACTTCAAACGTACTACCTTCCCTTTCCCACCCCAAGTTTCATATCAGCTTTTAGGAAACTACTTTTTAAGATGATTTAAAATCACATTAGACTAAAAACTATCATACATTGCAAGACTTATTGAAAGTCTATTTGAGTAGCTTACAACCCTTGGTACACGGCTGTTCCAGTGATGAAAGTCAAAACTTAGTTGAAACTAAGCAACGTTATTAGCTAAAAATGTTTAGCAATTCTACAGCCCACAGTAAGGCTATCAAAACCACAACTTTCAGGAGATTATCCATTAGCATCCTTCACCACTCTTCCAAGGAATAGTACTACCAAAAGCTTATTTTAGGGGTCTGTGCCAGCATCCCTTATAAAGAAAGGCATGTAATCTGAAAAATAAACTGAAACATTAATTTTATAGGCAGATTTTCCCATTTCCCCACCAGCCCCCACCCACACATATTCAAGTTCACCCTTTGTGGGTGTCCCATGAACACCCCTTATTTTCTTATCATTAGCGGAGTCCCTACCATACAATTCAATCAAATTGTAATGGACTCCTTTCAAATCAAGACCCTTGTTTCCATACAGAAAAATCTCATACATATCACCAATAAATAACTTAACCTGGAACAAAACTTCCTCATCGATATAATTATGGTAGAACTACCCATTTCCAAGTGTCTTGGTGAATAGAAATAACGAACATTTTCTAATGAGATTCTCTCCCTTAATTAGCACACCATGTATCTGTCAGTCACACAACCAGAATTGGGTGACATGCCTTTATATTCCACCAGTGTTTTAGTATTATCCAGTAGCCTATGCAGAAAGTGCTCAATTGTTTCAACAATAGGTTTCCCTTTGTACTCAGGCACAATACTAAACTTCAGCATTTTAACAAAGATTTGATTTAGAATTTTACTTTTGCCAATTAGCACCAAGAACAGAGGTGAAAAGGAGGAAGACACATTCCATAGTAAGAGTTCTATAATGTACAAATTTGAATGGAAACATAACTAAGAACAAAGCCAAACCATTCAATTAGTTTACCTACTTTTAAGGAAGTTGTTCCTCTGCTAACGTATACAGACTGGGAAAGCAGGTTCCCATTGTACTAACAGACAACAGTAACAATCTACTTTAATATTAAGTCAAAATGTCTCTTATTCTAATGGAAGGAGATTCAGTGAAGTTGACAATATACTGACAACACCATTGAAACACTCAAAGCTTCATGGTGGGAGGAAGGGATATTTGTGCTATGTAGCATGAGCAACTCTCTCAAGATTTAGTGCTACATCAAAAGGAAACTATGGAGAAACAGGTTAACAAATATTTTACAATAAGAATGGTTATCTGCAACCCTATCTGTTATTAACAGTCACCACTAACTCTTAGAAAAGAGAACAGATTTTTATAGTCCTACAGATTTTGCCCAACAGAAGTAGCACAAAGAGATGTAAAGTTACAGAGTACAAATGTATATATAGCTACACCTAGTTTACGGTTACTACACTTCTTACTTTCAAGTTGAATTTTTCAGACTAAACCCCATCTTTATAAATCACTTGAAGTAATACATGAAAAGACTTCATGTTTAACAATCTTTAATTCAAATGTGAAAGTTCAATACAAGCCATTTGTAGGGCTTGGGACTTGTTCTTTAAAAACAAGAATGGAGGAATGCAACAAAATGATCTTTCCACTTTTTTGTCAGAAACTTTCAAGGAAAGGATAGATCATGGGGCCATAAAAGATCCATTTAGTCATACCCACTTTCTCCCCCTACCAAATCTTACACCCATTCCATAATCTTAACACACATTCCTGAATGAAGATTTACAGTTCAGCTTTGCTTACATAACCATTTAAATACTTAGCACCAACTTGCTTCCTATAATGCCAAATAAATCAAATCATGAAACTACTTCAATATGCATTTCTTCTTTTTAAAATAAGGGGGGAGTTACCTGTAGAAAGCAATACTTAGCCTACAAATACATTTCCCAGAAATGGCATATGCCATTCAAAGGCCTGGACACTCTCATGCTTTCAAAGTGGAATACCTAGCCTAATGTGCATAGAAGCATGAATGGCAAAGTTGAAGATCAATATTATAACTATTTGTTTCTATTTATTTGAAGCACAGTAAAAAAAAAATTGGTACACTTTGGAAATTCAGTGGCACAAGGTACACTGCCGTAACTTGAGGGACATTATACAGTTAAAAAAAAAAAAGGAAATAAAAAGGAAAAAAAAAAATTCCCGTTTCAAACACTGCATTACATAATTTTACCTGCCCAAACAGACCATTTACAAATATTAGGTCAATAAACTGCTAACATCCATAAAAAGGTAGCTCTCTTACTAAAATGCAAGAATTTAAAAGATTGGTATCTAAACAAGAAAAGACAAAAACAAACTGGAATGAAAGCCTAAATATCACATCTAAAATCGGGGTTTTTTGTTTGGGCCTTCATACTCTTCTCTCCCTCTACCATATCCTGCTGGAGTTCCAGGCCCCATTCCTCTAGGACCCTGTCCACCCACAGGTCCCGCACCTCCCTGCCCAAAGCGCTCAGTACGCTATTGGAACAGTAATTAACAGTTCATTATATGTAGTTGATGTCCATGTGTGTTAAGTAAATATTTTAGAAGGTTCCGTAGTCAACGTTCGTCGATACAATCACCAATGAGTCGATCCACAGGTACCGGGAACATAGAAAGGAAAAAAGGGTAATTTGAAAATTAGTTTACGATAATACATGCCTTGTGGTATGTTCCCACTTGAGCCATTCTCATACACCTGTTTCAAAGAATAGATCTTCCCTGTAGTGCTAAAAAATTTAAGAATTAGTGCAGATGTGAAAACCCATTCCAAAATGAGTTTTAAGAAATTTCACATCAGATTAACCCACTGGAAAGCTTGCAAACTTCTCACTTTCAAGGTCTGAACAAGAAATTTAATTTCCAAGTAAGCCTAACAAGCCCAACCAGACAGATTCAATTCACTCAATGAAGTGACAAAGACCTACTCACCAGTTAGTGGCATGTGCTGCATAAGAAACCTTGTGCTTTTCAAGACCTTAAGACATATCTGCTAAGTTGCAGAGATCTTAAAAGGTTCAAAGTTTTAATAAAATGCTACCAGACTACAAAAAGAAAAAGCATAAAAGACTAAAAGATTTAGTCACTTAACCGGCACAATAACCTGATTAAAAAAAGGGTGTTGCCACATTCTCACAGGTGTACCACCTTCAGAGCCATCACTATATAACCAGACAATTATGTTCACAGTACTATTCTGTATTATTGCAAATGGACTGAATATACAGCCCACCCTCAGAACACCCCAACATTTCCCTTAGGTCTTTGAAAAGTCCACTGATACTTTGCTATGATTCTATGTTTTGGGTATCTCCCAAACAGCATAACACCAAGCTTAAGTGACTGCAATAAAGCAGGACTTCATTATTTCATCTAGTTCTAGGTAACTCTAGTCTTAGAAACCTATGCACCCAAACAGAAGAACCCTATGGATATGCAAAGCACAGGAGCCTGAACTGTCTTTCAAACTCCATTTAAAACAGATCAGTTACTGAGAGTATCACTCAAAAAAAAAAAAAAACCTAAAATGGCATCAGAGTTTAATTGCTTGTTCCCATACATAATTTCAACATGTTTCCTACAAAATACTATAAAGGCTACTTGAAAAGACTAAATCTCAATCCTTTAAACTGTTTTTCACAATCCTAAAAATTTTAGGATTTTAGCACATTGTACTGTGTATCTCAAAAAGCTAAAAACGAAAATTTGGGGGTTTCACCATTATGTTATTACAAGATCTTAGACTAGAGCTTGATAGCTTAACAACCAAAGAGCTACCTACTACTTGGAATATAGAACCTTAACTGTGGGAACATCATGTCAAATTAGATTTTACCAATTTGATACATACCTACAATCTCCCTTTTAGGAAGCATATATACCAAAATGTTACCCACATATTTTTAAAATTCAATTTGAAGAAAGCTAATAGCACTACAGTTAACCCAAACAGCTACTTACAACTATAATTCTCAAAAAGTCTTAAGTAGATTTTAAATAGATGAGGCCCCATACTAAATCCTTATGTTGCTATTTGTAGAACGTATCTAGTGAGCTACATGCTGCAGCTTCCCTCCTTTGCCAAAAGCCCACAGGTGAACTAATCCGATTCAATTGTGTTGTGAAAATGCACTCTTCTCTAGACCCACCTCTAAAGCCCATATTCATTTCCCCTATGGGTTTGTAAAGCACTAACAGCCACTCAGACCAATTCACTTGGTTGTTCTAAAGCATCCTGACAGGCTATCTGTACAGCTAAAGTATGATAGCATCAAGAAGGTTCAGATCAAATGCACACAACTAGTATGCTTAAAATTATCATTGATTTTTGCTACCCTGTAGCAAAATAGAGATGTCAGTTTATTTTAGAAGGTGTACCTATGGACAGGCCCAACAGGTGGGAAAACGACGAGTCAAAACACTAAACAATTCCCTTTTCATCATGGGTAGAAGCCACACCAAATATAGGTCAAAGTCCTACACATCACTAAAACATGTCTAAAGCTACAAACTACAAGCCTGATTCACACTTATGGCAAATACCAGCATAATGAATGACAGTTTGCCATTTGATTACTCTCACTTGGATGTAGAATAATCAGGTACATTACCTAACATTTAGAATTTGGATTTGCCATGCGCTAGAGTGCAAAAGTACACAAGCAATATAATGGAAAGCACCTAAGTCTACTTATTGCCAAAGGTAACTCCAACATACTACTAATAGCATTGACTTCTTGTTGGCAACCATAATGTTTAGGTTACCACACACTGAGTTCTTCTATGTTGCCAAAGTACTCCTCAATAGGATTTACATGATAGGGAAACTAAAAGAGGTCCAGTCACCTACTTTAAAAAAAAAAACACACACATAAGTTGTGAAAATGAGAATTTCCTTTGTACTACGTCCCACAGGATACATTACCATGTCACTTCCCATCATGGAACCACTCATGGTTGCTGGTGGAACTCCAGGATTAGCTTCATAACCTATGCCACCACCACCACCTAGAGGTGGAAATTTCTGGCCTCCTGAACCATAGGGATCTAGGAAACAAAAATGCTGGTTACGACTCAACCAAAATACTGCTCTCTAATGGTATCGCTAATTTGATCTTCATGCTCACCTCCCATGTTCATTGCTCCTCCACCACCCATTCTCATGTCTCTTTCTCTCTGAAAGGAAAAAAATCTCTTTCATACACCTGCACTATACCCATTCATATCAAGTATTCTTCAGAGTACAAAGAAATTTCCAAAACTTAAAAAAAATTGTTTTTAACTTTTAAAAAAAAGGTCAATTAAGTCAGTTTTAAAAATCATTATTTTGAAACTAGTTACAGAGTTTCAATTATCAAAAGATCTTTTAAGCTTCTTCCCAACCAATGAAATCTTTTGGCCCATCCAAGAAGATAAAACGCAATGCATTACCAATCATCATAATAATACACTTGTTAAAAAATAAAAAACTGGCTATAACGTGAAATGGTATATTTAACTGAATAAAATTTCATTCTAGGTACCTACAAGTTTTGTAGACAACTCCTATTACATCGCAATAGAAGTATACTTACTGGATCCATGTAGCCCATCCGGCTATAACTTTCCTCTCTTTGGCGTCTCATTTGTTCTTCCATCTCACGCTGACGAATCATCATCTCTTCTTCCCTTCTACGTCGTTCCTCCTCTTGCCTGGAAATATTCATCAAGCATATAAACCTAAGTGTTATCCATATCTTTTAAAAATAATTCAGTTTGGAGAAAGCTAGTACTTTGCCTAAGAGAATTTACAAAGTCTAGGTTAGAGCAAACACACACAAAAGCCTAGAGACTGAATCTAGGAAAATACCCCCAGAGGCATTCTGGCAAAGAAAATAAGCATTATTAATGAAAGTCTTACACTCTATTCCAATTTCAGTGTCAGACCAACACTGACATAGAATTTAACCTCTTTGTACTCATCTGACTCACCTACAAAATTTAAGTACATCTTTCCTCTAAATGTTCATGCAGAAGCAAAGGCTTAGTTTAACAAAATTTTACCTCAATTGCATTTCTTTACGTTTCTGCATTTCTTGATTGTGAAGTTCTTCCATGCGTCTTAATTCTTCTTGGCGTCTCATCAGATCTGAACATTGGAAAATTTTGTTTTGGATTCACATTAATGAAGTTCAAATAAGTTCACAAAAAGCAACTGATCCTATCACACACAGCGTTTTTTTTTTTTTTTTTTACCTTGACGCAAAAGATTTGCCTGATGTTCATGATAGGCATCTTCCATTTCACTTTCCAGTTTGTCTTTTGCATCTTTCATGTTTTTTTCAACTTGTTCCCTTTGCTGTTTTTCCATTTCATCCAGGGATTTCCATCGCTGAGAATATTCATACTCAAATGTGCCATGCTGGGCAAAACGAGGAGGAGTTTCTCTCTCTCTGATAATATTTAAACATAAATCAATTTGTGGATGCACACACAGAATACCTACTTGATTTCTCTAAAAACACTGGTCTTTTCCCTGGCCTATCGCTGGTAAGGAATACCAAAAGGCAAAGACCACCTTGGTTCACATAAAATATCCTCACAGCAAAAACAATACATGTCCCAGAATGATACAATAACAGAACATGGGTACTGGAGATAATCCTACTTTCCCTGTTTCCTAATTGTTTCCTCTAGCCAAATTCCTATGCAAGGACTATTTTTTCCATCTTAAAAAATGACATTACCAACACATCACGCAACTGTTGTTAAGGACAAAACAGGAGTGCATGCGAAATGTAGCCACCTCAGAAAGAGACATCAGGCATTTAAATAATTGCTTCAAAACCTGTAACTTCCTAAGCCTGAGCTTTTTAAGCATATCCATTTAAAAGAATTTTGCATATTTTAAGCAAAACTGAAAAATTACTAGAACAAATCGTCGTTTACACTTAAATTAAGAACTGCCCAAAAGTTTAATTGATCTTACTTTTGATACATTGGATTCTTCTGTGCAAGTTTTTCAGGAAGACCATCTTCATCATCTAATTGTTCAAGAGGTTCCACAATGACTGGACGAGGAGTTCTAGTAACAAAAATAGCGCCACATTAACTTTGTTCTAATTTTATTGCAACTTCTTCACACAAGTTAATAAATAGAAATTATTAGAATAAGCGCAAGAACTTACGTTGTCAGTAAGAAAACGCCTTCGCTACATCTTTCAAATGCTTTTCTTGCTGCTGGTTTAGAAGCAAATTCAACAATGCCTTTCCCTGTAGATCTCCCACGATCATCCACAATTACAACAGCCCTTTCAATAGGACCAAACTGGCTAAAGGCTTCTTCCAACAGTTCATTGGAAACGTAGGGTGAAAGATTTCGAACGGAAAGGGCAGCAGCATGTGTGGCAAAACGAACCCGAAGCTGTCTCCCTCTCATGGGGGTATCATCAAGTTCCGCTTTGGCAATTTCTGCCAACGCTCTAGACTCCTGAAAGTATCCGACATACTCATGTTAATGACCTCAGAATTGGCTAATGCCCACTCTGAAAAACTGCCTGCCATAAGCTTAACTCCCACTCCCGTTCTTCCTCCAGCTCAGTTCAAATATCTTCAGGCAGCCCTCCCTGACACCATTCACGGTAGATAATTAAAAGCTTTACCCACTTCCCCTCCTTTCTCAGGTACCAACAACTATGCAGCAATCGCATCTTTTCTTAAGAACGATGAAAATTCTAAAAACCAACTTATTTTTGTTGGTTGATCTGTAATAGGTAAAATAAAAAAGACCCTTTTAACTCTACATAACATCAAACTCACAAGCTTAATAAATCCGAATCCTTTGCCTTTGTTGATAAAAACTTCTCCTGGTTCTCCATATTTAGCAAATAGTCTTTTAAATTCATCTTCCGTGATATCCGCTGGTAGATTCCCAACAAACAACCGACAACGCTGAGTATAAGTTTTCTCTCCAGGCCTCCTCAAGAGAGACAAGTTGGCTTTAAATCCCTAATGAAAAAGGATGGGAATTTCAGACACCAGGGACCTCTGCAAGTAGGAAAACCCAATAATAATTTTCGCTTTTCCCAAACTGGGGATGTTATCAGGTTGCTCTGCCGTTCCGTTTAAAGTCAAAGTCAAGTTCTACTACACTTGCGGAATTTCCAATATAATCACCATCTTAACATCAAAAAGCCCAAATCACCCAGGACACTCTTGACAATAGACACGTAGACCTCTCTACAGAACAGACCACGTCAGCAAGCTCGTCAGCCGTGTCTGTTGAGTGTCCCTGATAAATCTAAATTGTAGCAGACAAAACTTAAAACGGTGGGCAAATACTAAACGGAACAAGACGACGACCAAAAAAAAGAGCCCGTTGTCACCGATACGACTTGGGCCTGCGCTTTTAAGACCGGAACTCGCCCGACTTCTCCGACTCACATTTCTCGCCCTCCTCTACCACGGCCCCCAGGCCCCACATCACAGCTTCTCATGGCCGCCTTCCTCCGGCCCCCCACCTCGGTCCTCCGCCACCCGGCCCCACGCCGGCGCCCTCCCCGGGGCCGCCGGCCCCGCCCCCCGCGCGCAGGCGCCCTTTCCGGTCTCCGACAAAATGGAGGCCGGGAGGGGAAGGAGGAGAGGGCCGCCGCCATCTTAGGGAAGCCGACGCGTCCTCCCGCAGACACTCACCTCCGAGTCGGAGATCTTCTCCTCGCTGCGGCCGCCGGGCCCGCCGGGCGGGGGCCCCTGGTGGTGCTGCTGGTGGTAGGGCGGGTGGTGCTGCCGGCCCCCGCGGGGCTCCCCGCCGCCCCGGTGCGGCGGCTTGGGGTGGCCGCCAGGAGTGCTTAGGCCCGGGCCACCGCCGGGCTTTGGCCCGCCTGGCATTTTGCCGCCTTTGGGGCCGCCGGGTCCTGGGCCCTGCTTAGGCCCGGGGCCCGGGACCCCTGTGGGTGGAGGCGGCGGGCCCCCGGCCTGAGGCGGGGTGGTGGGGACCCCGCTGCTCGGCGGCGCGGGCGGGGGCGCCCCGGGGGGCGCCGAGCTGACAGCGGGCGGCGGGGTCGGGGTGGGGCCTGGCCCCGTGGGGGCCCCCGAGGTCGGGGGAGTGGCGGGCGGCGCCGCGCCGGAGGCTGGCGGAGCGCTGCCTACCCCGGGAGCCGGGCCGGGTCCCTGAGGAACGACAGGCTTGGACGAGTCCGGTGGCGGCGGCGGCTGCTGATGGGGTGGCGGCTGATGCGGTGGCTGATGAGGCTGCTGGTGAGGCGGCGGCTGCAAGGGCGGCGGCTGCTGTGGTGGCGGCTGCTGAGGCGGCGGCTGCTGCTGCTGTTGGTGCGGAGGCGGTGGCGGGATCGGGGGCTTGGGGCCACCCTGGCCCGGCCCGGGACCCATGGGTCCGCGGTTCTGACTGAGGCCCATGCCGGGCGGCGGGGAGCGGAAGTCGTGGAGGCCGCCGCGGCCGCCGCCTCCTCCTCGCCGGTGGAAGCCGCCACCGCCACCGCCGCGGCTCCGGAACCGATCCCGAGACATGTCTGTGACCAACGGGCGGTCAAGGCAGAAGCGGAGAAGGCGCTCGGGGAAGGTAGAGGCCACCTTGCTTCGCACAAGATGGCGGATGACACAGGCGGCGCGCCGCCTTTGTCCTCTTCTTATATAGGCCGGCTGGCGTGGCCCCGCCCACTTCTCGATCGTAGCTCCGGTAGCCAATTGCAAGTACGGTACTTTATGACATTAAGGTACGAAGCGATAATGTTGCCTATTGGCTCCCGGGTGAGAGGCGGGAGGCTTGGAGTGGCTGAAGTTTCCAGTCGGCCAATGAGAGGAAAAGGAGTTGGCTGTAGACCACTGGGATTTGCTGGGAGAAATTTGAATGCGTTCTCCGGAGTAATTTTCCCGTGAAGGCAAGTAGCCAGGGCCCTATCAACTCCCGGAGAGAGTGGTTCCAGGGTCCTTTTCTTTCTTGATTGACCCTACGAATAGTCTGCGGATATCCTTTCCCAGAAAGAATAGACGTCCCCCGGGTCAAAAGCATAAATTAAGTGCCTACTATCTACCTTGTGCTGGGCCAATGAAATTAGAGAAATAAAATCTTACCGATTTCACTTACTGATTTCACTTTGGAACCTCATTGGAGTACAGGTTTCTACTAGCAGTATAAACTTTAAGCAATAAGCTTGAGTGAGTCCGTTGTTTGTTCAAAAAGAAAAAAAGCCTTGATTTCCTGTGTGTGTATGTAGACCAATAATTTACAAACACAAATCACAGGCGGAATATGACATTTTTCTTAATTCCACTACCACTCAACACTTTATGAACAGAGTAAGATACTTGAAAATTACAATATTAAAATATCTGTATGGAATCAACCGATGGGCAGCATCCTTCTTACTTCAAAATCTCCAACTTCTTTGAAGTGCACTAGCCATACGTTTTAATAGCCCTCCTAGTTACTGCCATCTATGAACTTTTTAGTGGATCATTCCTCCCTCAGTTAATCTTAGCGCATGGCTCATTGTCTTCCTTTCCACCTCTACTTCTGTTCATCATTCAACATCTGTGTGGATGACCACTCAATACGCTGTCAGTTCTTTACCTCCTCACCTCCAACAATCTTTTCTTCCATCCTATATCAGCCACCCCAGCCCCCATCATGGTTATCCCTCTATTTGTTATTACCAGTAACTACACCATCTCTAAAGTCGCTATTTCAAGCATCCCAACTGTCTGGTCATAGTAATCCTGATTCTTTGACTTCATCAAAACCTCCAAACCATTAAATGTATTACTTTTCACTGTCACATTCTTATATTCATAACTTGTGTCACCCAGTTTAGACGTTGTAGATTGCCTACAAACCCATACAACTCTTGTTTTTCTCTTTCTCCATTATACTCACCTGAAAAAACTCCGATTCTAATTGCACCCAACAACTCACCTTCTAAAGAAAACAAGTTAAAACGAGGGCTGAGGCTTTCACTTTAAATTCTTGACCACAAGCCTCAAAAGGGCATTAGACTTTTCTGGCAGTCTTACTAAATTTCCCTAGTAAGTTCACTTTCCCACTTCCAGAGGTAGTATATTTCATGCTTTCTCTGTTCAAACTCTGACTGCTTTTTCTCTCACTCTACCGTAACTAACGACTTCTCATATTTCTTTGAGAAAATGAAAATCATCAGACAAGAACATTCTCATCCAACTGGAAATCCGCAAGCCTACTTACATTTGTACCCACCTTCTCTGTATTCCTTCCTAATACTATAAAAGATGTGTCTTTGCCCCTATCAAAGGGCAAACCCCCCTAGTGTTATGGATCCTACCCCCTCATGCCTTCTCAAAGGTTTTTCCTTGCTGTATCATCAATTACTTATACTGGATCATTACATCTTAAAAATAAAGAAAACCTTCCCTTTATCCTGTCATCTCATTTCTTCACTCCTTTGCGACAAAACTAAAACAAGCTGTCTACACTAGAGGTCTCCATTTCTTCACCTCTGTTTCCTCTTCAATCTACCTCAATCTGTCCACCTGTCTCCTCTTAAGCTTGCCAAGGATACCAATGATCCACATGTTGTCAAATCCAATAAACATTTCTCCATACTCATCTCCTTGTACCTGATGGCAACATTCAACATATATGGCACTCTGCCTTTCATGAGACACTTTTCTCATTGGCTCCTATGACGCCACAGTCTAATGATTTTCCTCCTGCCTCAGATCTGTCTCCTTTGCTGACTCCTCAGTCGTAGGACCTTTAAATGTTGAGATATTTCAGGGCTCATTTCTGGGCCCTCATTAACAACACTCTCTCCTTATCTAGATCATCTCTTCAAGACTTCAAACACCTAAATTAACACCTAACATTAACATCTAAATGTTAATAATCTAATTCCTATTTCCACGGTAGGGTAGATCTCTCCTCTGAGTTCCCAACTCATATATCCAACTACTTATTAGACATCTCCACTTGGAGGTCTAGCTGGCGTAGCAGATTTAATATGTCCAAACTGGAGCTCTTGATTTTATCAGCCTAAGCTGTTCTTCCCCAATCTTCCCCAGCTTAGTAAATAGCATCACCTAGTTGTTAAATAACAACAAGGATTCATGCTCTTCATAAAATCCAAAAATCAGTTCTACCTCCAAAATATATCTTGAATCCATTTACTTCTCTTCCTCTCTACCACTACAACCTGATCTTTTTCACCTCCATCTCTCACCTAAATTACTGCAACCACTTTTTAACTTGTTTCCTTGCTGTCTTTCTGGGTCCTCTCTAATCCATTTTCTATGTGACAGCTAGAGAGATCTTTTAAGAAAAAATTATTCAAATGTTATTTTCCTCCCGTATTTAAAGGCCTCAGTGGCTTCACATTGCTCTTAGAATAAAATCCAAACACCCTACCCAGATCTACAAGGCCTGACTTGATCTGACCCCTGTCTACTTCCCTAATCTTATCTCTCTGGTTCCCTGACCCCATCCACAGGAAGCCCCTATCTGTTCTTAGGATTTATCAAGTTACTTCCTCTGCATGCTTTTTGCCTGGGGATATTTGGACTTGCTGTTTACTCAGCCCGAAGTGCCCTTCCCCCAACTTTCTGCAGAGTTATGGTTTCTTCATTCTATCTCAGCTTGAATGTCACCTCAAAAAAGCCTTCCCTGCCAATCACCACATCTAAAGTAAGCCTCCCCTCTCTGTTACACCATCCTGTATATAATGTAATATACATGATAGCTCTTTTCACAATTTGTATTTATCTTGTTTATTGTCTGTTTCCTCTGTTAGACTGGGATTCTGTCTGAGTTCTTTAAGGCTGTACTACTAGTACCTAACGTGGACACTAACACAGAGATGTATAATAAATATGTATTGAATGAATAATGAATGAAAGCATAATGGTGAAGAACAGGCTCTGGTTCCATCTCCAGGGCCTTTGCCCCAAGATCCTTCACTTTTCTGACACATTCCCTAAGGGGTACACACTCCTTAGGGAAGTTGTGAGGATTATGTGAAGTCTTTAGTACTTTCTAAGTGCTCAGTAAATAGCAGCAATTGTTATGAAAAAATCAGAGACCTCTAAAGGCACTTGAGTGTTACAGCCCAGAAGACAAATGGAATTCAGTAATAAAAGTCTGGTTAGTGTATTCTTGAAGAGGCAAGGAAGTTTGTAATGCATTTTAGAAGAAAGTCTATCCTTGAATTTAACAGTAGATTAAAAGAATGATCCACCACAACTAAGTAGGGTTTTTCTTAATGGGAAATGGGATGTCTTAATATTAGGAAAGCTATTAAGATATTAGAAGAAAAGTATTGAGCTAATACATCCCATCAATAAATCAAAAAGGAAAAAGCATGTGGATGCTGAAAAGGCATTTGATAAAATTCACCCATTGAGTTTTAAAGTTTTTAAACGTTTGAAACAGGAGGATAAATTTTTTTCTTTTTAGATCAGGTATTTATAAACAAGAAAGCATACGTTAATTACATAAAAATAGTTTTCGAATAGTAAAGTCATCATATTGTTATTAGCAGCAGCAAAGGAAGATGCTCCTGGCGGATATGAAGGTAGAGTTGTGTTTTTTTCATTAATTGAAAAGAAATGTTTGTGACTCCTGACTTAAAGCAACAAGAGGCCTCCCTCGAACCTCGTGGACACAGGTACGTGAGGAAGGATTGGAGAGGATCCAACCTGTGTGGAGCTCCGGGGCGAGGTTGCTCGGAAAAGTGGCAAAAGGATTTCTCATCCCCTCTGCCAGCTGAGCGAGTTCTTTCTCTGTTAAAAACAACCCAGAAAACAAGACAACTACCAAGTAAGAAAAGAGTTTCTGAAAAAGGAACCACCATATACACATATGATACAACAGTGTAAAAGGACACAAAGTAATTTACAAAGTCGTTGTTTTTACATTGGCTAGTTTTATAGGAAAAGAATATTATGTGTATGAGTTAGCTGCTCCCTAGATCTGAATGTTATTGCTGTTCTTGTTTTCTCTTTGTTAAAAACCTTCTTTCAGCATAGAAATAATGAGTAACTACAACAGACACCTCAGAAATACAAAAGATTATAAGAGAATACTATGAAAAGCTATATGCCAACCAATTCGACAATCTGGAAGAAATGGATAAATTCTTAGAATCATACAACCTTCCAAAACTGGATCAAGAAGAAGTAGAGAATTTGAATAGACCAATCAACAGTAAGGAGATCGAAACAGTAATCACAAACCTCCCCAAAAATAAAACTCCAGGACCAGACGGCTTCCCTGGTGAATTCTACCAAACGTTCAAAAAAGACTTAATACCTATCCTTCTCAAACTCTTCCAAAAAATTGAGGAGGGGGGGAAGCTCCCTAACTCATTCTACGAAGCTGACATTACCCTGATACCAAAACCAGACAAGGACAACAGAAAAAAAGAAAATTACAGGCCAATATCACTGATGAACATCGATGCAAAAATCCTCAATAAAATACTAGCAAATCGCATACAACAATACGTTAAAAAGATTATACACCATGATCAAGTGGGATTTATTCCAGGGATGCAGGGATGGTTTAACATTCGCAAATCAATCAACGTAATACACCACATTAATAAAATGAAGAATAAAAATCCCATGATCATCTCAATAGATGCAGAGAAAGCATTTGACAAGATACAGCATCCATTTATGATAAAAACTCTGAATAAAATGGGTATAGAAGGAAAGTACCTCAACATAATAAAGACCATATATGAGAAACCCACAGCTAATATCATCCTCAATGGTGAAAAACTGAAAGCCATCCCTCTAAGAACAGGAACCAGACAAGGATGCCCACTGTCACCACTCCTATTTAACATAGTACTGGAAGTCCTAGCCAGAGCAATCAGGCAAGAGAAAGAAATAAAAGGGATCCAAATTGGAAAGGAAGAAGTGAAACTGTCACTATTTGCAGATGACATGATTTTATATATAGAAAACCCTAAAGAATCCACCAGAAAACTTTTAGAAGTAATAAACGAATATGGTAAAGTTGCAGGATACAAAATCAACATACAAAAATCAGTTGCATTTCTGTACACTAACAACGAAGTAGCAGAAAGAGAAATTAAGAATACCATCCCATTTACAATTGCCACAAAAAGAATAAAATACCTAGGAATAAACTTAACCAAAGAGGTGAAAGATCTGTACACGGAAAACTATAAAACACTGCTGAAAGAAATTGAAGAAGACACAAAGAAATGGAAAGATATTCCGTGCTCTTGGATTGGAAGAATTAACATAGTTAAGATGTCCATACTTCCTAAAGCCATCTATAGATTCAATGCAATCCCTATCAAAGTTCCAACAGCATTTTTCACAGAAATAGAACAAAGAATCCTAAAATTTATATGGAACAACAAAAGACCCCGAATAGCTAAAGGAATCCTGAGAAAAAAGAACAAAGCTGGAGGTATCACACTCCCTGATTTCAAAATATACTACAAAGCTATAGTAACCAAAACAGCGTGGTACTGGCACAAAAACAGACACACAGATCAATGGAATAGAATCGAAAGCCCAGAAATAAACCCACACATCTGTGGACAGCTAATCTTTGACAAAGGAGCCAAGAACATACAATGGGGAAAAGAAAGTCTCTTCAACAAATGGTGTTGGGAAAACTGGATAGCCATATGCAAAAAAATGAAAGTAGACCCTTACCTTACACCATACACAAAAATTAACTCCAAATGGATTAAAGACTTGGATGTAAGACCTGAAACTGTGAAACTTCTAGAAGAAAACATAGGCAATACGCTCTTCGACATCAGTCTTAGCAACATCTTCTCAAACACCACGTCTGACTGGGCAAGAGAAACAATAGAAAAAATAAACAAATGGGACTACATCAAACTAAAAAGCTTCTGCACAGCAAAGGAAACCATCAACAAAACGAAAAGACAACCTAACAATTGGGAGAAGATATTTGCAACCCATACTTCTGATAAGGGCTTAATCTCCAAAATATATAAAGAACTCATGCATCTTACCAACAAAAAAACTACCAACCCAATTAAAAAATGGGCAAAGGACCTGAACAGACATTTCTCCAAAGAAGATATACAGATGGCCAACAGACACATGAAAAGATGTTCAAAATCATTAACTATCAGGGAAATGCAAATCAAAACTACAATGAGATATCACCTGACGCCCGTCAGAATGGCTATAATTAACAAGACAGGAAACAACATGTGTTGGAGAGGATGTGGAGAGAAGGGAACTCTCATACACTGCTGGTGGGAGTGCAAAGTGGTGCAGCCACTATGGAAAACAGTATGGAGATTCCTCAAAAAATCAAGGATAGAACTACCATATGATCCAGCCATCCCACTGCTGGGTATTTATCCAAAGAACTTGAAAACACCAATCTGTAAAGGTACATGCACCCATGTGTTCATTGCAGCGTTATTCACAATAGCCAAGACTTGGAAGCAACCTAAGTGCCCATCAAGAGACGAATGGATAAAGAAGCTGTGGTATATATACACAATGGAATACTACTCAGCCATAAGAAACAATGAAATCCAGCCATTTGTGACATCATGGATGGACATTGAGGGTATAATGCAAAGTGAAATAAGTCAGAGGGAGAAGGTCAAATACCACATGATTTCCTTCATTAAGTAGTAGATAATAACAACAATAAACAAACACATAGGGACAGAGATTGGATTGGTGGTTACTAGAGGGGAAGGGGGGAGGGAGGAGGGTGAAAGGGATAATTCGGTACATGTATGTGGTGATGGGTTGTAATTAGTATTTTGGTGGTGAACATGATGTAATCTATGCAGAAATAGAAGTACAATGATGTACACCTGAAATTTTTACAATGTTATAAACCAGTGTTACTGCAATAAACAAAAAATGAAAAAAAAAAAAAAGAAATAATGAGTAACTAAACTGAATACACAATCATTTCGATATGGATATTACAAACATGGAGAGTCAACAGCCTACCAGAGAGATTCCTCTTCTCCCTTCTTCTGAAAAGAAACTGGACTGCAGCTTCATGAACCAGAGCCAGGTCTCGGGCCTGGGGTTGGTCTGGGCATGGTGGTCCAGAGTGGGCCTTGCGGTCAGAGCTGCCCCTCGGACCTGGCCCTCGGAGGACAGAAGTGGCCAGGATGACTCCAAGCCCCCCAGCCTCACCCAGGAGCTGCCCAGGAAGGCTCAAGCTGCTGGTGAAGGGGGAGCCCACCACCTCCAGTTCCCACCCCACCAGCTCTAGCCGGCCACGGAGCCCAAGGATGATAATTCTAAAAAATCTTTATTGTTTTATTGGTAAAACAGTGTTCAGGTTATACCAACTACATCTGGAAATGGAAAAGCACTAATTTCCTCCATTCTAAATAATGGGAATAGCTGCCACTTAGTGACCATCAACTTTGTAGCAGTCACTCCATTATCTCAATTAATCCTCGCAACAATGCTATGAACCAGATACTATGATTATTCCCATTTTACGATGAGGAAACGAGCTTACAGAAGCTGAGTAACTTTCTCAGCATCACACAGCTAGTGAATGATAGAGCTGGGATTTGAATCCAGATCTCTCTGGCTCTCAATTTTAAGCTCTTAGCCATTCTGCTATACTTCCTCTCTCTCATTCTAGATGTTGATGCTTAGGTTCAGTTATAGGCTGTCATTAATTTTTTAAAAATTACATGAGTAGTACACTACATGCATGTTAACTGCAAAAGATTCAAGTAATGAATAAATTTCTAGAGTAAAATTCAACCCTCATTCACTCACTCCCACCCTATTGTCAAAAGTTTGATGTGTGTACCAAAAAGAAAATTTTTCAATATGATAAGAAATAGCTGCCCCAAATAATAGCAAATATCATAACAATAGCCAAAATTAATTGATCATTTACTAGATGCTAGATACAATAGTAAATACTTATTATTGAATTCTCATTACAACTCTGAGATAGATAGTATTGTTTTCCCATTTTACAGATTAAAAAACCATGACCACTGTAATCCAAGCTAACACGGTAACATGATTTCTCACCTACCCATTTGCAAAAGCTTTCTAAATGGTTACACAATTGCCCTCCTCCTTTCTATTTTCTAGGCAGCAACCAAAATTATCTTTTTAAAAAGCAGATCTGGGGGCCGGCCAGGTGGTGCAAGCAGTTAAGTGCGCGTGCTGCGCTGCGGTGGCCTGGGGTTCGCCAGTTCGGATCCCAGGGGCACACCGATGCACTGTTTGTCGAGCCATGCTGTGGCGGTGTCCCATATAAAGTAGAGGAAGATGGGCACAGATGTTAGCTCAGGGCCAATCTTTCTCAGTAAAAAAAAAAAAAAAAAGAGGAGGATCAGCATCAGATATTAGCTCAGGGCTGATCTTCCTCAAAAAAAAAAAAAATGCAGATCTGACGCTTCTTACCTCTTTAAAACTCCCAATTGTCTTCACCTTGCCCTTAGGAGAAAAATAAAACTCCTAAGATGGCCTTCCATTCCCTGGCCTCCACATTCCTCTCCAGTCATCTCTCCTTCTTGCATTCTTTGCTGCTGTCACACTGATTGCCTTTTAGTTCTTTTTTTTTTTTTTTGTGAGGAAGACTAGCCCTGAGCTAACATCTGTTGCCAATCCTTCTCTTTTTGCTGAAGAAGATTGGCCCTGTGCTAAGATCCATGCCTGTCTTCCTCTACTTTATATGGGACGCCGCCACAGCACGGCTTGACAAGAGGTGCGTTGGTGCTCACCAGGGATCCGGGCCTGCAAACCCGGGGCCACTGCAGCAGAGCGTGCGCACTTAACCACGCGACCGGCCGGCCCCTGCCTTTTAGTTCTTTTAACTTATCATGCTCTCACCTGAAATAATCTCTCCCTAGCCACTCTCTTCCCACTCTTTGGTTAGCTCCTGTCTATCTTTCAGGACTTGCCTTACACCTGCCCTTCTCTGAAGGCCTTCTGTGACCCCAAAGAAGAAGATGCTTCATTTGATTGGCACTCCATACTTTCACTCTCATAACACTCATCCCACTGTATCGCAGAGACTTTCTAAATTATACCCTCTAGACTGAAGATCATGAGGGCAATGACTGAGATTGTCTTTTAACCACCAAATCCCCAGAGCCTAGTGCCTGGGTACTCAATATATATTTGAATGAATGAATAAATGAGTGAATGAATGGATCCATTAATCTTTCCTTATCTGAACCATTGAAGTATGCCCCTAGTCATAAATGATTAATTTCAGATATTAAATATAACTCTATAGTTCAAATGTGTGTAAATTATGCTGGATGGCATGCAGAACAATCTTCACCTTGTAATACTCTGAATGTGGGTGAACTTACAATTCAAAACTATAATTATAATAAATAAAAAGTGCAATTATCCTCTGGTTTGACTTTTTATGAGGCCTAGAAGGGTAGAGGATGGAGATAATATGCTTGATGAAACATATTGCTGCTCCCTAATGAATATTAATTGAATTGACTAAATTTACATCTTCAACTGTATCCCAGGACCTGGGAAACCATGTTGGTCAGCTTGATACCTGTTAGTTTAGCTTCACAGTTCCAACTTTGCAGAGGCTATTCAGTTTCTGGATCTATCAGCACTTGTCTCTGTAGCTTCATGTATACAATAGAGGCCTCAAATTATTTTGTTGAGGAGCAGAAAAGAGGGCACATAAGCTCCCAAAATGCGCACTCCCCTGTAAAAAGTGGTTCCTAGAGGGGCCCAACTGACGTACTCTAATGGTGCAGTAAAGATCCTCACCACTAGGTGTCTCAGTGGCTGTGCCACTTCCTCCACCTCCTTGGAAAGCAGTTAGCTGCACATACTCCGTTACTCTATTGTTATTGAGCCTCCAAGCAGATAACCTTTCCGAAGGGTTGATTTCAATACCTCGGTAAATTTTCCAGCAGATCTAATCAGTATGCACATAGCCTCTCTGAATAGCAGAAACATTGGATTATCCAGAGTGTCTCACTCTGTTATTGCTCTCCTTTGTTAAGGGATAACCTGTTGTGTTTGTAGTGCATTCATTTAATTAATTAATTATTAATTTATTTATAGGGGGAGGTAGGAGCCTTAGCCTGAAGTGATTATGATGTTCTACCTGATCTTGATCACCTCTCACCCCCACAATGAACTAAATGTCCTTCCAGGCTTTTTCCACACGGGTACTACAGTCTTGAAGGCATTTATCACTCTTCGACTGCAGCTAAACTGACCACTTGGACTGATTTTAAAGGTCAAAAAGAGTTAGAATTTAAAGAATCACCAAAGGAAGGAAGATAACCTAGAGACCGATCCCATATATATATGAATTTTTTTCCATAAGGGGACATCAGAAACCAGTGTGAAAGGAAAGAAGTATTCAACAAATGGTATTAGAATAACTAGTTCCCCCCCCAAATTATCTAATTAATTCCAGGTGGATTACAGAGGTAACTGTATTTTAAAATCACTCCTGAAAGAACGAGAAAAAATAGAAGTGAATATCAGATCTTTGTCAGGAAGAGAAATTTCTAAGATTTAATATGACAAAATAAATTATAAAATAAAATATCAATAAATTTCCCTGCATGAAGATTAGAACTCACCATGTAAAAAAAAAGACAGTAACAGGGCCAGCCCCGTGGTTTAGCGGTTAAGTGCTCGTGCTCTGCTGCTGGCGGCCCAGTTTGGAACCCTGGGCCCGCACCAACACACTGCTTCTCCCGCCATGCTGAGGCTGCGTCCCACATACAGCAACTAGAAGGATGTGCAGCTATGACATACAACTATCCACTGGGGCTTTGGGGGGAAAATAAATAAATAAATAAAAGCTTTAATAAAAAAAAAGACAGTAACAAAAATTAAAAGTTAAACTGAAAAAATAATTGCAAAGAAAAATTATAAGTGGTTAATATCTTTAATATATAAAGAATTCATGCAATTTTACAAGAAAAATCACCAAGATCCCAATAAATAAATAGCCAAAATAAATGAACAAACATATGGAAAATATTCATCTTCACTGATAATTACAGAAATGCAAATTAAAATGAGATACCATTTTTCATTTGAGTTAACACAAATTGAAACAGCCACTACTGATATAACCTTTTTGGAAACTAATTTAGCATACTCTTTAGCCAATTCATTCTCTGTCTCTCTCTCCTCCCTCCCTCACAGTCTCCCTCTCCCTCCAGCTCCCTCCTGCCCCTCTCTTTCATTCATCCATTTTTATTCAACAAATACCCTCTGTGTGCTTGCTGGATTCTAGCCTAAATTCTAAATACAGAAAAAAACTTTATGTAAAAATTTGTTCATCTCAACATGATCAGTAATAGTCTCAAATTGAAAACATCCTACCTTGTCATCCATAGACAAAGTGATGATGTCTTGTTTTGCTTAGGACAATCTTGGTTTATGCTTGATGTCCCAGCGTAATTATTAAATGGTGCCTCCTATTAAGACTTTCTGGCTGATGGCAGTCAAGTATCTGGAGGAAGGTCCAGCTTTTCTAATTCGTACAAAAGCACCATTGGGATTAGCTGCTGCCCATGGAGTTACTGAGGTTGGGTGATTTCTGGTTTTGTCTCTATTTTTCTGTAATTCTCAGACTTTCTAAAACGGACTTTACATGCATATAGGCTTTATACGGATTAACTTATTTAATTTCCACAACCCTATAATTATTTCTTTTTTCTCATTTCACTGCTTTTTTAAAGAGGAGGAAATTGAAGTACTGAAAGATTAAATTACTTACCTAGAGTCACACAGTTATTAAGTGGTGGAACCAAGATTTATACCCAAGCAGTCCATCTCTGGACATTTAAACACTAAGGTACCCTGTCCATAGGAACAATTATATCCAACTGGGCATTTATGAGGGAATAAAGACTACCTGTGCTCATAAACGTTATTTGAAAAGTGCTTACAAATAATAGCCCCAAAAGGTCTCTATCTCTTAGAAACAAAATATTTTCTTTTAAGTCTATTAATTAGAAACACATTTTAAATATAAACAGTTGATTTTTTAAAAAAAACATAAGATGCAAAACTTCATAAACAAATGAGTAAACTGTAAGAATCTCAAATACCAAATTATGAATGTCTCTTTTTGATACATGGTTATATTTCTAAGTTTCAACATACATTAAAAACCCACCATAAAAATATTTGTTTTAAATGTGTTGGTGAACAAATAATATTTTTCTTACATGATTAATTTAAAGTAAATTAAACAATATGCATTACTATTTAAATGAGGAAATGTAAAAAATTATGTATACTTTAGAGTGTTAATAAAGATTTATAAAAACAATTGTGCCATGCTACCTTTAATTATATGTTACTCTAAAATAAATTATTTAACTTAAAGTCACTTTTTTATCATATATTACAGGAGGACAAAATTTAAATCATCTCCTTAAAAGGGAGCCTAGGAGCCAGCCCTAATGGCCTAGCAGTTAAAGTTAGGCGCACTCCACTTCGATGGCCCAAGTTGGGTTCTCAGGCACAGAACCACACCACTCCTATTAGTAGCTGTGCTGTGGTGGTGGCTCATATAGAAGAACTAGAAGGACTTACAACTGAAATATACAACTATGTACTGGGGCTTTAGAGAGGAAAAAAAAAAAAAGAGAGAGAGGAAGATTGGCAACAGATGTTAGCACAGAGAGAATCTTTCCCAGCAAAAAAAAATTAAAAAAAAAAGGGACCCTGGTATATTCAAGTATCACCCTACGTGTCTGAATCACACTACTCAAGTACCAATCAATTAAATTGCCTTTAATGGGCTTGAGCGTTCCCAAGTCTCCTCGGATATAGATTCACAGATCATGTTGAAGGTTGGCGGTAGATGTCTCATCAATTATGTGTTGCCATTTCCTAGTTTCATTCTCAGATGTTGGAAGCAGCATATGGAATGAAACATTCAGGTTCCCATCCCAGCTCCATCTCAGGGCATTTGTCACTGGGCAAGTTTCTGAAACTCTCTAAACTTCAATTTCCTCATTTGAAAATGATAAGGGTAATAATACCTCCTGGTGTTGGCTTGAGGATTAAGCGAAATGGGTCATATTGAGCACCTAACACAGGGTCTGGCTTCTAGTAAGTTCTCAATTAAAGTTAGTTATTATTATCATTGTGACATCCAAGTTTGAGGAACCCAACTAGGGCTCTTATGTGGTGACTCCAGTTGGACGGGGTCAGGTTTGAAAATAACCTCACTGGCTTGAGCAAGGAAGGACACAGTGAAAGCACAGCTTGAGTAACATTTCCTGAGAGAGCCTAAAGGAACAATCTGGAAGGGCAGGGCAAAGCAGGCATGATCATCAAGGCTGGTTGGTTTTTGGCAAGTATGCTAGGCACTGCAGGGGGGTATCTGGGGCAAGCCGGATTGAATTTTAATATCCTTCAGGCCCCAAAGGGGATAGGCTTCCTGTACTCCTAACACTGCAGTGAGAGCCAGTTTGGGTGCTGGCCCTCCCCTCCTAGTCCCTGGGACTGCATCAAGAGCAGCAAAAGAGCCTTTGTCTCATCTGCTTCCCCTCTGACAGGCCCAGAATGGGACCTTAGCCCCAGGTTAAGTGCCACTATTCAAGGCTCTCGCTATCATCGCATAACATGCCTAGAAGCTCTGTGAACACAGTACCACACGGTGTGGGGGGGGCACACCATGAGAGGCAGCATGCCTCGAAATCCCTTTGCCATCTTTCAAAGTCCAACTCAGGATCAAGGTTGAAAGGATTAAATGAGATAGTGCATAGTTAGTTCAGTGCCCACCACAAAATGTTGGCTGTTATTCCTCTGTACCTCCATGCTGACATGACTGCATTACGCATTGGTAGATTAAAGGTCATCTTTCCTGGACTTCCTCAGGCAGGGCCTGTCACTTGCTCCTTTGGGGTCCTAAATCTCCTGTTCTTGTTCTGTCATTGTACGTATCACTCCATATTGCATTTCTATTGTCTGCTGACTTGCATGTTTCTTCCACAAGGCTGTGAGTTCTTTGAAGGCAGGGACCACGTCCTATGTGAATTCATATCTTGGGTGCTTAATGTTTCATGATTGTTAAATAAAGCAAAGTACATTGAAAAAAGTATTCATTTTAGGGGGCTGGCCCGGTGGCGCAAGAGGTTAAGTGCACACACTCTGTTGCGGTAGCCCGGGGTTCACTGGTTCGGATCCCGGGCACGCACCAACGCACCGCTTGGCAAGCCATGCTGTGGCAGCGTCCCATGTAGAGTGGAGGAAGATGGGCACGGATGTTAGCCCAGGGCCAGTCTTCCTCAGCAAAAAGAGGAGGACTGGCAGATGTTAGCTCACGGCTGGTCTTCCTCACACACACAAAAAAAAGTAAAAAGTATGCATTTTGGAAACTTTATAGACCTGGATTTGAATCCCAACTTCAGCATTAAAGCAGTGTGTCCCTTATAGTAAGTTACTTCCTTCAGAGTTTCAGTTTCCTCTGCTGAAAACAAGAATGATATTAACTCCCTCCTAACATTGTTGTGAGGATCAAACAGGATAGCGTAGGAAAGGAGGGAGCCCCTGGACCTGGTCAAGTTTAGGTGCTCAGTAAATGAGTTCCCTTCCCCCTCTAGGAACTTATACTGATAAGCTAAAGAAATGAAAATATAAATCTCCTGGACTCTGAGTCTCCATTTGTAAAATTCTCACGAAGTAACAATACGTGAGATAAATGTAAAGTACTGTGATGTCTTTGGCTAAGCAGTGGCTGTGTTAGCTGAAGGAAAAATCTGATGTGTTATTACTGGGCTTAATTAAATCTTCTCTGATATACTATAATGGATAAAAATACATTCTCCTTGGAGTTAATTCAAGGAACACTACTCACAGGAGGGAAAGTCTGGGGCAGGAGTCATCAGGGAGTCGGGGCTCCACTGCCCCACCTCAGGCAGCAGCATTTCTTCCCAGCCCTCTTCACAAACACTAATAGATCCTGCTAAGTGCATCCTCCGCCTCCCCTGGGGCTTCTTTGTGAATCACCCCAACCAGTCCAAGGCTGGAAAAAGGACTCAGGATTCACCAGGCCTGGTGGATGGCTAACAGCAGGGGCTGAGTCTGACAGAGGAGTCGGATTTTAAATAAACACAAATCCGATTGGACAGAGGGTAAAAAAAATGATGAGAAGGGGAGGTAAACCAAAGGGGTGAGTGGAGAGATTTTCCTACGGATACCCAAGTAAGCCAGATTCTGAGGTGCGCAGTAGCTCTTGCCCCAAGTCCTGCCTTACCCACCTCCCCCCACTGCCTTTTCACTGCTTGTTGAATTTAGACTATGAACCACGTGCCTGCTGCCTCTTCAGAGCCCTCCTGGGAGTGAGAATCTGGTGCTTCTGAAACAACCAGTGATCCACGGCACAAAGTCAAATAGCCTGTTCCTTCTGTTTTCCTCAGTTGGTCCTAATTATTGAGTAGGAAAAGATGCAGTCACATGAGAGGTGACTCTAGGGGTCAATAGCGTAAAATTATGAACAGCGTATTCACAAAACTGGATTATATCCATCATCTGCCACCAATCCCTTCAAGTTATCACTTCAGCCCTCACTGCCCACTGCCTCCTCTCCCTTTTCCGTTGCCTCCAGCTGTGGCCCACTCAGTGGAGAATGGCCTCTTCTGCCCCCACTGTCTTCCCAGACTTAAAAAATTTTTCAGAAAATAACCTCAGCCTCACAAGTCTGAAGCTATGATTTTGAAAAAGCTCAAAACCCTTAATTCTAAAACATTAGCACCTCCAACCTCTTTTTTTGGGATGTTTTATCCAACTCCGTAAGAAAATTGCCCTATGCTATGTTTCTCGTCCATTCAAAATTCTCAAGGTTTGTCTACCCCTAGATGTCTTAAATCAGTTTCTTTTTTATAAAAGAAAAAAGCAACAACAAAACCAAAAAGTTTCAGGAAATAGAAACCAACTCACTCCTGAGAGGCAGTAAGCATAGCTTTTAAGAAGCACATAGACTCTAGAGCCAGATGGTCTGGGTTTGAATCCTGGGTCTGCCACTTACTAGTTATATGGTGTTGTCAAGTCTCTTAACCTCTCTGGGCCTTGAGAGAGATTTCCTCATCTGTAATATGAGGAAGATAATAATAGTACTTGCTTTTAGCATTAGGAGGATGAAATGAGTATTTTAAAACAGATACAACAGCACCTAGCACATGAGACATGTTATAAAAACATATGCTATTATATATATTATATATGTATATATAATATACATATTATATAATGTAGCATATTAAACATATGCTACATTAAAATGTAGATTTGAACGCCAATATATACATGGCAATATAGCCTAGGTCTTAATAGCTCAGTTACCTGGGTACATTCTGACAAACCACCATTCCCAGTCCATTCAAACCCTGCTCCAACCTTATACCGTCCTCCTACTTGGCCACCTGAATACTTGTTCTTACAAGAATAAAGCACCTCCCACTCTTGAAAGAAGAGAAATGAACCCATCTGGTCAGAACTTCTGCTTTGGTGAAACCATAGCAGGTCAATTTCTAGGTTTGAAGAGACTTCCACTCATGGAAATGAGATAGTTTGCAGAGTTGAATGGAGGAAGAGCAGCTCTCAAAAAGGATGCCAAGGACTGATCCATGAGTTAGAAGGGTCAGCAGAGCCCATAATCACAGACGACCAAAGGTGAGTTTCAGTGCCTTGGAATTCAGCTCCTGTCACAACTGCACAACTACAGTGTTACTTTGAAAGGTCATCCATGTCCACTTTGAGCCTGTCGAGGCCTTTCTTGAGCCCTCATCCTTCTTAAATCTTTGTAATTTCTTCTTGGCTCTGCACCAAAGACTTCAAGCTCCTAAAAAGAATGTTCGGGGGACAGTGGCAAGGACACTGTCAAAAGATTACAAGGTATGTGTTCTCATCACAAGAAAAAAATTTTGTAACTATGTGTGGTGATGGATGTTAACTAGACTTACTGTGGTGGTGATTTTGCAATATATGTAAATATGGAATCATTATGCTGTACACCTGAAACTAATATAACGTTATATGTCAATTATATCTCCATAAAAAACATTTTTTTAAAAAAGGTTACAAGGGGCTGGCTTAGCAGTTAAGTGCGCGCACTCTGCTACTGGCGGCCCAGGTTCGGATCCCGGGCATGCACCAATGCACCGCTTCTCCGGCCATGCTGAGGCCGCGTCCCACATACAGCAACTAGAAGGATGTGCAACTATGACATACAACTATCTACTGGGGCTTTCGGGAAAAAAAGGAGGAGGATTGGCAATAGATATTAGCTCAGGGCCAGTCTTCCTCAGCAAAAAGAGGAGGATTGGCATGGATGTTAGCTCAGCCCTGATCTTCCTCACAAAAAAAAATAAAAAAGGTTACAAGGATCCTCCACTAAAAGATAGAACAGTGGAGACAACACATAGGCCAGAAAAGATGGAGGAAAAGGGATGCAACTGTCCCAAACGCTGCTGGGATAGACTTATTACCTTCTCCCCCCTTTTTTTCCTATTTGCTTTTCTAATGCTAAGTGTAAGCTACATGACAATGAGGAGAGATCTTTCTTGGGAGGAGGTAACAGATTATAAATACATAGAAAAGTTAATGTTTTTGTTTCTTTCATGGCACACACCTAATTGACATTTTATTAATTGGTTTCTTGGGTTTTGTCTGTTACCCCACCACAATGTAGGCTCCAGGAGAGCAAGGAACAGGCCCTCAGTCTTGCCTAACCTTGTATCCCCAGCAACCAACACAATGTTTGACCTATTGTTATAGTTTTTAACATAGAAAACAAGCTATAAAAATAGTAGAAGGAGATATTGGAAAACATTTATTTTTATATTCTTAGAGTGCATAAAACCTTCCTAAACAAGAGAGAAAATCAGAAAACCTTGAAGAAACAGATAACCAGATCTGACTACATAAAAAAAGAAAACTTTCTGCCTGAAGAATAATAATAACCAGTGATTATTTGTCACTTTATACATGCCAGTTTCTGTTCTAAGCATTTTACATGTCTTAACTCATTTAAGCATCCTAATAATCTTATGATGCAGGCACTATTACTATCCTCTTCCTTTTACAGATGAGGCACAACCAGATTAAATATTTTGCTCAATATCAAACAGCTATTAAGTGGTAGAGTCTGGATTTGAACCCATGCAGTTTAGTTCTACATATCAATAAGAAAAATACAGATAATCCAGTTGAAATATTGGCGAAGAATATGCATCAAAAATTCACTGAAGAAATAAACACATATGGTCAATAAATATCGTTCACTAGTAAGTAGTGGTTCCTAAAACTATAACAATAGTGAGCTACCACTTTTTACCTTTTAGATTGGCAAAAAGGAAAAATATTGCTAATATCTAGTATTGGCAAGGGTACGGGGAAATAGAGTAAACTGGTAAAATCGCTTTCTTATTTACTCAATGGGTTATTTTTCATCACTCTCACTATTGATTGACTAATCAATAACGATTGACTACTTAATGAGTGTTGATTTTCAAATTGTCCCAGATTTGACCAGGAGCTCCTTCAAGCTGGCTCACGTGTCTTTTTGACAAGTTCCATCATTCTTTGAGCGCTACTTACTTTCTGGCACAACAAAATATTTGTCCCAGGCCTATAGTCAGTCATTTCTGTAAGGGGCCCTGGTTCCTTGCACAAACCAAGTGTATTCAATGTTTTTATAGTGTCATTGCTTTTAGGTGCTCTTGAAGGGCTAGAAAAATGAATGTATGCAAAAATGCTTAATGATAAATGTTAAGTAAAATAATCAAGACAGAAAATCGTGCATACACTATGATAGTTTTCTTTCTTTTTTTTTTTTTTGGTGAGGAAGATCAGCCCTGAGCTAACATCCAATGCCGATCCTCCTCTTTTTTGCTGAGGAAGACTGGGCCTGAGCTACATCCGTGCCCATCTTCCTCTACTTTATATGGGTCGCTGCCACAGCATGGCATGACACACGATGCGTCGGTGCATGCCCAGGATCCAAACCTGCGAACCCTGGGCCACTGAAGCAGAGCACGTGCTCTTAACCGCTTGCGCCACTGGGCAGGTCCAATAGTTTTCATTAAAACCACACACACACAGGGCCGGCCCCGTGGCTTAGCAGTTAGGTGCGTGCGCTCCACTGCTGGCGGCCTGGGTTCGGATCCCGGGCGCACACCAAAGCACCGCTTCTCTGGCCATGCTGAAGCCACGTCCCACATACAGCAACTAGAAGGATGTGCAACTATGACATACAACTATCTACTGGGGCTTTGGGGGAAAAAATAAATAAATAAAATTATAAAAAAAATAAAAATAAAAAAAACACACAGAGATAGATGCAGCAAAAGGCTGAATTATGACGTTTAGGGTGATTTTTAAAATTTCAATTTATATTCCAAATTTTCTGAAATGAGGCATGTTATTTTTTTCTACTTTTTCAATAAACCTTTTATTTTAGAGTAGACTTAGATTACAGAAAAGTTGCAAACATAGAACAGAGTGTTCCTTTATACTCCATACTCAGTTTCCCATATTATTAACATTTTTTGTCACAATCAATGAACCAATATTGATCATTATTATGAATGAAAGTCCATATGTTATTCAGATTTCCTTAGTTTTTACCTAATGTCCTTTTTCTGTTCCAGGATACGACATACATCTAGTTGTTATGACTCCTTAAGCTCCTCTTGGTTGTAACAGTTTCTCAGAATTGCCTTATTTTTGATCACCTTGATAATATTTAGGAACACTGGTCAGGTATTTTGTAGGATGTCCCTCAATTGGAATTTGTCTGATGTTTTTCCTCCTTATTAGACTAGAGTTACAAGTTTTGGGGAAGAAGACCACAGAAGTAAAGTACCATTCTCATCACATCATATCAAGGTACTTATTATCACTGTTAGTATGTTATTTTTATAATGCAAAAATAACTGTGCTTTTTTTTTTTTTTGGTAAGGAAGATTGGCCCTGAGCTAACACCTGTTGCCAATCCTCCTCTTTTTGCTTGAGGAAGAGTGGCCCTGAGCTAACATCTGTGCCCATCTTCCTCTATTTTGTGTGTGGGTTGCTACCACAGCACAGCTTGATGTGTGGTGTAGGTCCACGCCTGGGATCTGAACTTGCAAACCTGGGCTGCCGAAGCAGAGCGCACTGAATTTAATGAGTACGTCACCAGCGAGCCCCCATAATTATGCTTTTTAAAGTTCTGCCTAAGAACATAGGTGATGCATTTTCTTATATAGTAGTTTAGGATGTAGGTCTGGCTGCTATAACAAAAGAAATAAAAATATTAAAACATGATAGAAATTAATTTCTTTCTTTCAAAAAGGTCTAGACAAAGCAGTCCAGGGCTGGTAGTGCAATTTGCTTCACAAGGTTGGTAAAAGACCCAAGTTCCTTCAATCTTGTGGTTCTGTCTTCCTTAACAAGTAGCTTCCACAGCTACAATGGAAGCTTCCATGGTTGCATGGCTAAGATGTGTGCTCTAGAGCCTGCCATGGCATCCACATCCAGTGGGAAGGGACAATATACTCTTTCCTTTGAAAGACACACCTGGAAGTTATACATTTCATTCATTCTGCTCATATTCCATTGGCCAGAACCTAGTCATGTGGCCACACCCAGCTGCAAGAGAAGCTCGGAAGCATAGTCTTATAGGCAACTCTGTGCTTAGCCAAAAATTCTGTAATGATTAGAGAAGGGGAGGCTGGGTTTTGGGGAGACAATCAGCAGTCTCTGCCAAAGTTGGACTGCAAGGACAAAAGATGGATATGGAAAATCCAACACTTTAGTGGCTATTAATCATTACCTTCATTACCTTACCACCAAAAAGTTCAGTGTGAACACCAGACATTCCTTTTTCTCATGTCCCTTGGCCAGCCCACTGCTAAGGAATTTACACCAACCACTCTCACTCCACGTAGTCCTCAACCTCATGCCATTTCCACCCTTCTCTGTCCTATCCCATTCTCCTTTCCTCTCCCTCTCAGGAGCAAAACCAAACTCCTGGATGCACTTGATGTGGTTTATCCAGCCACAGCCATGCCCTTAGGGTTTCACCGTCCACTTCAAGAGGATTATCAAGATATTTATCCAAAGAAAGACCTTCCCTTAGAAAAACTGTTAAAATTTTCAGTACCTTTATGCTAAGAACAACCTTCCCACCAACAGACGAGGTAAAATTCCTTTGTGTCTGGCACTCCTTGAACATTTCTTCACACAGCAACCAGGAGTACAAGATGAAAACCATTGTTCACAGCAGGCTCGCTGGCCCTATGTAAGACTACAACATTGGAAAAGTTTGTTCTCAGATGTCTTCAGTTTTTCCCTAGACGTTCCGCCTCTCCTGCAGCCTCTCCCCTCCTTCCTTTCCCTTCATGGGACTCTCAAGCCTTCCTCCTGCCTTTGCTTTCTCAAAACAATTCATGAACCACATTTGACTAACGCATAAATATAGTAGGATACCTAGTTACTAATTTCTGAGCCATTTACATTTTAACAAGGACTAAAGACTGAAGCTAACAGGTGAATGTCTGAACGGGAAAATTTCAAGTATCTCATAGTTCTCAGGGGAAATTCTTCATCCTTGATATCATTCAGGCGAAAGAATGAGATAAAAACAAACTTTTATTGAACAGCTAGTATGTAATAAGCATTGTGTACAACATTTTCACATAAGTCAGTGTATTTAATCCTCGCATTAATTATGAGTGGCATTGTTATCCCTATTTTACAGATAAATTGAAGTTCAGAGAGATGTAACAATTTGAACCCAGATCTGTCTGATTTTCCAAATCTGTATTGTTTCCACTATGGCCGCTGTGACTATTTGCCTGAAGAAAAGAAATTAAGGGTTGCTACAATCTCAAGGGACCAAATCTTCTTGGAAACTACTCCCAGACAGATCTTGGGCTAGGATTAGCAACATAGGAAGTGGTTGCAAGAGATGAGTGAGTTCTACATCCAGCCAGACCCAGTCCCTTTTGCACTGTTTCTCGAGAAGTGGCCTACGATGGAATCACCAGGGGCCCTTAATCAAAATGTGGCCTCCTGAATCCCTTCTCAAACTACTGGTTCTGACCTCGGGGACACAGCCTTGGAATCTGCATTTTATTTTATTTTATTTATTTATTTTAAAGCTGATTTTATTTTATTTATTTATTTATTTTGTGAGGAAGATCAGCTCTGAGCTACCATCCACGCTAATTCTCCTATTTTTGCTGAGGAAGACCGGCTCTGAGCTAACATCTATTGCCAATCCTCCTCCTTTTTTTTTTCCCCAAAGCCCCAGTAGATAGTTGTATGTCGTAGTTGCACATCCTTCTAGTTGCTGTACGTGGGACACGGCCTCAGCATGGCGGGAGAAGCGGTGCGTCGGTGCACGCCCGGGATCCGAACCCGGGCCGCCAGCAGTGGAGCAGGCACACTCAACCGCTAAGCCGTGGGCCGGCCCGGAATCTGCATTTTAAATTAGACTCAAGCACACTACGTTTGCAAATCGTTGGTTTAGTGAATAAACAGAAAAGAAGAGCTGTCCTCCTCCTTCCTATGGCTGCTCATATTTTTGTAATTTTATAAGCTTGTTAGCACTCTTGTCAGAGGCTGGGAACCAGAAAGGCTAGGATTCATTTTTCTAAATTATTCATTTAACAATTATGTATTGCATGCCTTCAAATGTGCCAGGCATAGGAAAGCAAACACATTGCTTTTGAAATGTATTAGAAGGGAGGGCAAAAAACTTGGGGGAGGGAGATTCAAAAGCAAGGGTCAAGAAGAAATTGAGAAATTATCTGAATGGCCGATCACTCACATGGACTCTTGGTGTCTCCAGAGAAGCAGCTGCAGTAATCTGGGACTACACAGCAGGTGCTGGTTACCTGCGTGCTCTCACGTTACAGGACTAGAGTGTGCCTGCCCCGACAAGCTGGTCAAAGACAGAGAGGCAAGAGCCATTTCTCCTCTGCTTCCAGTGGAGAAGCCAGCTTTTATTTAGCTGGGAGGGATGAATTTCTATATATGAAGAGGATCCAGGCTTTGTAGGACCTGAGCTTTTACAATTCTGGAGACTTTCTCCAAGAAAAAGAATACAAAATTACAAGTACAATATTAAGCATGAATGTGAATATTTGTTTAGAGAGAAAAGTAACGAAGACAAATTATTGAAGACTCAGATTCAGATCCCTCTTTTCTGAGATCTTCAGATAATTTTCCAGAAATGCTTACGCAAAAATGCTTCTTGATTGCAAACTACTTCTTCTCAACTCCCAAACTACAACTCCCATCAACTGTCACCTCTCACAGGGGCCTCTGCAAGTGACGGGCCCCGAAACTTAAGCTTCACAATAAATCCTCCTTCCTTTCTTCTTTCCTTACAAGGCAAAGTGCTAATCTTTGCTCTCGTGGCCTTTGCTGTAGGCTAGCTTCAGCAAATACACACAGGCCAGTTAAATGATTTAGCTGGGGAACAATCTTTTTGTGTGAGTGTGTGAGGAAGATCAGCTCTGAGCTAATATCCGATGCCAATCCTCCTCTTTTTTTCTTGTTGTTGAGGCAGACGGGCCCTGCCTCTACTTTATATGGGACACCGCCATAGCATGGCTTGACACGTCATTGTGCGCCTGGGATCCGAACCTGCGAACCCCTGGCCACCGAAGCAGAGTGTGCATATTTAACCGCTTGCGCCCACTTGGCTGGCCTGGGGAACAATCTTGACAGAATAAATTCTTTTTTTTTTTTAATTGAGGTAACATTGGTTTATAATATATAGTTTTCAGGAGTACAGCATTATAATTTGACATCTCTATACATAACAGCATGCTCACCACCGAAAGTCTAGTTTCCCTCTGTTGCCATACAATTGACCCCCTTTACCCATTTCGCCCTTACTCACCCCCCTTCCCCTCTGGTAACTGACAATCTGTTGTCTGCCTCTACGAATTTTGCTTTTGTTTTGTTTTGTTTGTTCATTTGTTTTGCTTTGTATATTCCTCATATGAGCGCAATTATACGATATTTGTCTTTCTCCGTCTGACTTATTTCACTTAGCATAATACCCTCAAGTCCATGCATGTTGTCATAAATGGCAAAATTTCATCTTTCTTATGCCTGAGTAGTATTCTTCTGTGTGTGTGTGTGTGTGTGTGTGTGTGTGTGTGTACGCGCCATCTTCTTTATCCATTCATCTGTTGACAGGCACTTAGGTTGTTTCCACATCTTGGCTATTGTAAATAATGCTGCAATGAACGTAGGGGTGGATACATTTTTTCGAATTAGTGTTTTCACATTCTTCAGATAAATACCCAGAATTGGAATAGCTGGATCGTGTGGTAGTTCTATTCTTAATTTTTTGAGGAATCTCCACACTATTTTCCATAATGGCCATACCAATTTACATTCCCACTAACAGTGTATGAGGGTTCCCTTTTCTCTACATCCTCTCCAATACTTGTTATTTCTTGTCTTTTTGATAAAAGCCATTCTAGCAGGCATGAGGTGATATCTTATTGTGGTTTTGATTTGCATTTCCCTAATAATTAATGATGTTGAACATCTTTTCATGTGCCTGTTGGCCATCTGTATGTCTTCTTTGGAAAAATGTCTATTCAGATCCTCTGCCCATTTTTTAATTGGGTTGTTTGTTTTTTTGTTGTTGAGTTGTATGAGTTCTTTATTTACTTTGGATATTAACCCTTTATCGCATGTCTGGTGTGCAAATATCTTCTCCCATTCAGTAGGTTGTCTTTTCATTTTGTTGTTGATTTCCTTTGCTATGCAGAAGGTTTTTAGTTTGATGTAATCCCATTTGTTTATTTTTGCTTGTCTCTCTTGCCTGAGGAGACATAGCCAAGAAGTTAGTCCTAAGACCAGTCAGAGAGTATTGCCTCTGTTTTCTTCTAGGAGTTTTATGGTTTCAGGTCTTACATTTAAATCTTTAATTTATTTTGAGTTAATTTTTGTGTATGATGTAAGATAGTGTCTAGTTTCATTCTTTTGCGTGTGGCTGTCCAATTTTCCCAGCACCGTTTATTGAAGAGACTTTCCTTTCTCCATTGTATGTCCTTGGCTCCTCTGTTATAAATTAGTTGTTCATATATGTGTGGGTTTATTTCTGGGCTCTCTATTCTGTTCCATTGATCTGTGTGTCTGTTGTTTGACAAAATAAATTCTGATGATGGCGGGGTTATAGGTAGAGAAAATGGATTATTGGATCTGAGAGAGTTAACCCACCCCATTCACCCTGGGGAATCTGAAAACAGCAAAGGGGGCCTGTGAAGATTCCAACTTAGTTTATGTATTTGTTTCAGCCAGGCTGTGCAAGCTGGGTAATAAAATTCTTTTAGCTTGAATTTATTAATTCACTTAGGTTGCAAGAGGTATATCTCCCCTGCTATTCAGAAATTCTCATAGACTGTTACCTTGCATGAGTAGTACACACCAGGCAAGAGAATAAATAATTTCTTAGTAAATGCAATTTGTTTATTACATAAAAACATGGTGTTCAAGGGAGGGGACTTAGTGGTAAAAATGTTGAGGAGTACCGTTCCGGTCCAAGCTCCTCACTTTACAAATGCTAAACCTGAGGCCAGAGAAAGCAAGAGATGTGTTCAAAACCACATAGTCAGGCAGTAGCAGAGCCAGAATAGAATTACTGGTCCAGGCTTCTCTTTGACCAAACAACCTTCCCAGCTCAAAATCTCAGTTTCTAATAGAAGGCAGAGGAATGATCCAGGAAGCAAATAAGAATAACCTGTTCAGTTGGGTTTGGAACTGCTGACAACCTGGTGGGGAGGTGATGGGTGGGGCTAGCCATCTGCTGAGAGGAGTACAAATCAGCCTAGCACTGCTGAAGAGTTATTTGGTAGCCAGGATCAAAGGCCTTGAACATATGCATGCCCTCTGACCCTGAAATTCTACTTCTTGGAAATGATTTTAAAAGCACAATCAAAAATGAGTGCAAAGATATATATGTGTGTGTGTACATATATACGTTTATATATCATGAAACCTAGTAATCCTTTTCCTACCAGTCCCCACCCACTAGCTCCACTCCCCAGTCCGTCGACTATGTTACCTGTATTTTTTTCTGGTATCTTCTTGCATGTCTCTTAACCATATGCTCACAACACTATTTCTTGATTTTTCAATTTCAGACACTATTCATTGATTTCCTATTATGGTAAGTGAGAATTTAGATTCTTACACTCTCCTCTCCCACTTCCTCTCTTCATTCTCCCAGTATCACAGTTGTTTCTTAAATCAGTAATCAATATTTGCGTTATGATTTCATAAGCATTATTCACTTCTGTGCTGTGTAGGATACTATGATTGCAATTTAGCTTTTATCCGTTTGTTGTTGTTGTTTTTCCTACAGTTATTGCTTCACTTTTACATCTGCTTAGTTTTCAATATTCATGAAATAAGCTTTCTTTTTGTGTTCCATGGGATCTGCCATATCTCTATCAATATTATTTCTCAACTGGTCAAGATATCCTATCAGTTTCATTTTTTTCCCCCCCAGACATCTCTGTTCCAGAGCCTTCTGTTGCTCTGTTCTGGAATGAGAGCTAGATTTCTAGATCTGCTGCAAGCTATTACCATAGGACTTTTTTTCACCGTTTTCCTGTGTTCTGTCTTCTGTTTCCTCCACGTTATTTCGACCTCTTTCTAGGTTTGTTCCCTTATTTTACTGGAACATATCCTCTAGTAGTTTCTTTATTAAGGGGGCATGTAAGGTAAATTTACTGAATCCTTGTAGATTAGAAATGTCTTAATTCTATCTTTATGCTTAATAGTACGGTGAGGTGAAGAAAACTAGGTTGATACCCCATTTTTTTCCCTCAGAATTTGGAAAGGCTTGCTCCATTGTCTTCTAGCTTCCACTGTTAGATTCTGATTTCAGAATGTCTTCTGTTTTTCCTGTGTCTGGAAACTTTCAGGAATTTCTTTTCATAGCTTGTAATCTGAAACCGTAAGATAGTGTGCCTTAGAGTGAGCCTCTTTTCATTCATCATGCTCAGCACTTTGGTAGGCTCTTTCAACGTGGAGACAATTTCTCTTAACATAAGAGAATATAAATATCAATTGTGCATAAATTCCTTCTTAACACACTAATAGTAATAATATAGTTTGATTCTTAAACTTTCAACCTTTCTATATTAAATTCTAAAACTTCCCAGAGTTACAAGATGCAGACCAGGGAGACCTTTACTGAGATTATGAATGAGCACAGACATACAGAGCCCTCTTTGAAATTATTTTATCAATGACTCATTAACTTCAAGTGGAGTATGATCACACAGCCTACGTTAAATACACACATTTCCTGACTTTTCCTTTTTCTTACATTCTACTCATGTTAACTGATTGAATTTTGCATTTCTTTGGTTCTTGAGATACATATATGTTATTTCTTTCTAATTTTTAGAACCATTGAATTTGATGGGATCCTAGGATATATTAATGTCTTCCACTAAAATTTTGAGTTTTAAAGACTTTGGAACTTCAAGGAACCTTAGAATCTTGTATTCTTATGCATTCCTAGAGTGAGACAAGTATTTATTTTGAATATTTTAAATATCTCATTTAATTTTAAATATCTCATAGATTTTGTCTGACTTGCAGCTACAGCCTAAAAGATCATTCTACCAACTTTTGAATGCCCAGGGTTCTCTGGGGTAGCCTGAAAAGATTCATGAGATCAAACCTGCAGGAGGAAGCTCAGAGGACTAAGGAGAGAAGACTAGATTTCCCTTGAAACAAAGGATTTTCTCCAGGTGTTCTAGCAACAGCTGTTAAGAGTTCATCATCCTAGTATTATTAATTCATAACCATTATCAAGATCACAAATGTTTCTCTAAATCCCCTTGTTGTGAACTTTACCATGCTTCCCTATTCAAATCTATTGATTTATCTGTTCATTCAACACACACTGAGGCAAGAAAGAGTCTTCCCATTCGTTTAAGGCCTACTATGTGCCTGGCACTGGGGAGGCATCCACAGACATGACCTTATTGAATCTTCCCAGGAACTTGCAAGATGGGTGTCATTATCCCTATTTTACAGATAAGGAAACTGAACTTAGGAGGGCAGCTAACTTGCCCAGGTTCACCCAAGGAAGCACTGTACAGAGTAGGCTGTAAAGGAAACAGGTTCTTATTCTGCAAATTTTACAATCTAATGGCAAGACAGGCACGCAAATGACCATAATATAAAACAAAGGAAATAAATGGGGAAATAAAGGTACAAGCAAAATGTCCAGAGAGTACACAGGAAGGGGATTTTATCCTGACTTGACGAGGACAGGTGTTTGGGCTGCGCCCTAAAGGATGAGTAGGATTTTAAATAGAATAAGAAGGCAGTCCCTAGAATGTTGCTTGAGCAAAGCCACAGAAGTATGCAAGTGCATTTCGTGTTTGGGGAACAGCCACTATCTGTGTGGTTGGAGCACAGAGAAGGTAGAGGCAAAGAGGGGAAATGAGGCGAGATCATGAAGGGTCTTGAAGGCCATGCTGTGGAGTGTGGACTCGATTCTGAAGGCAATCAGGAGCCAACATACATTTTAGAGCAACAGTTCTCAAGGGGTGGTCCATGGGAGTCCCTGAGACCTTTCCAAAGGGTCCATGAGGTCAAAACCATTTTAATAATAATAATACATTATTCGCCTTTACAAAATTATGGTAAAAAAGCACATACCATCAAATCTACCATCTTAACCATTTTAAGTGTACAGTTCAGTAGTGTGAAGTATGTTCACATTGTTGTGCCACCATCACTGTCATCCATCTCCAGAACTTTTTCATCTTGCAAAACCGAAACTCTATACCCACTAAACAATAACTCCCCATTTTCCCTTTCCACTAGCCCCTCACAACCACTATTCTGTTTGCTGTTTCCGTGGATTAGACTTCCTTAGATACCTCATATAAGTAGAATCATGAAGTATTCATCTTTTTGTGACTAGCCTATTTCACTTAGCATAATTCTTCAAAGTTCATCCATGTTATAACATGTGTCAGAATTTATTTCCTTTTTAAGGCTAAATAATATTCCATTTTGGGAATAGAATTCCACATTTTGTTTATCCATTCATCTGTTAAGGGACATTTGGGTTGCTTCTACCTCTTAGCTATTTTGAATAATACCGCTATGAACATGGGTGTGCAAATATCTCTTTGAGGTCTTGATTTCAATTCTTTTGGATATATACCCAGAAGTGGGGTTGATAGATCATATGATAATTCTATTTTTAATTTTTTTAAGGAACCATCATACTGTTTTCCGTAGTGGTTGCACTGTTTTACATTCTGTTATTTGCCTTTTAACTGTGTTGACATTTGTATTAATGTTGCAAATCAATGGTGGGTTAATCTGCTGTCACTAGGGTGCAGTGGCCCCAGACTGAATCTGCATTCTTTACCACCACACAATCACAGTAAAAAAAATGTTCTTGATGAAGCAGTAAAAATTATTAATTTTGATTTTATTAAATCTCGAGTACATATCTTTTTAATATTCTGTGTGATTAAATGTGATGAAGGCATAAAGCACTAAAGTTGCATATCAAAGTATGAGGTTTATTTCAAGGAAAAGCACTCGTGGGATTGTTTGAGTTGGGAGTAGATCTAGCTGCTTTTTTCATGGAACACATTTTTACTTGAAAGAATGATTGACGGACAAACTGTGGTTATACAGACTTGGGTATTTGGCACACATTTTCTCAACATTGAATGAAATGAGGCTGTTACTTCACGGAAAACAACTGACAGTATTAGCTGTCAATAATAAAATTCAAGCTTTCACCTGAAGTTAGGATTTTGAAAAACTTGTATCTACCATCATGACCTTGACCGCTTTGCAATCCATGAAGACTTTTATAATAAGGTTGGTAGTGACATAAATGAATGAGATTTTTGATACTTTGTAATGAAACGTGTCAGAATTTGGAAGATCAATGTAATATAGTGAACCAATATTTTCCAAATCACCAATGCATGCTGTTATAAAATTATTCATGAGTAGAACATCCATTCAAGGTACAACATAGATCGATGGATTTTAGTGTAACAGAATACAGAATTCATTGATATGGTTTCAGGTTCCATGTTGAAACTAACCTTTAATAAACTACTATATGTTGATTATTAGTGTAATACCAAAGAAGAATATCCATATTCAAGAAGACTTTTAAAATACTTCTCTCTTTTCCAATAATATATCTGCATGAGGCCAGATTTTCTTCACAAACTTCAACCAAACCAGCATATCACAATAGATTTAATGCAGAAGGTATGAGAGTCCAGCTGTTTTTTATTGTCAGACATAAAAGAGATTTACAAAAATGTAAAACATCCCACTTTTCTCAAAATTTTTTTGTTTTGGATAATATAGTTCTCTCTCATAAAATAATGGGTTTATTGCTGTAATTTTAAGTGAGCTAATAAATATTTAAAAATTTTTTCAGTTTTAATTTCAAATATAGTAAATATACATAAACAAAAGCCAAGTAATATTTAAGAGTGTAAAGTGGTCCTGATACAAAGAGCTTGAGAACTGGTGATTTAGAGGCTGAGTGCAACATTAGAACTGTTTGTTTGTTTGTTTGTTTTTTGCTGAGGAAGATTCACCCTGAGCTAATATCTGTGCCACTCTTCCTCTATTTTGTATGTGGGTTGCTGCCACAGCTTGGCTGATGAGTGGTGTAGGTCTGCACCCAGGAACCAAACCCAGGCCACCAAAGTGGAGTGTGCCAAACTTAACCACTAGGCCACAGGGGCTGACCCAGAACTGTTTTTAATATAATTCTCAAGGGGCCAGCCTGATGGTATAGTGGTTAAGTTCGTGTGCTCCACTTTGGTGGCCTGGGCACCGTGGGTTCAGATCCTGGGCATGGACCTACGCACCATTTATCAAGCCATGCTGTGGCAGGTGTCCCACATATAAAGTAGAGAAAGATGGGCATAGATGTTAGCCCAGGGCCAATCTTCCTCAGCAAAAAGAGGAAGATTGGCAACAGATGTTAGCTCAGGGCTAATCTTCCTTACCTAAAAAAAAAAAAACAATATAATTCTCAAGGTGGTCTATGGAAAGCCTGAAAAGGTGAAAAATTGGAGGCAGGGACACCAGTGAGGAAGCTATTAAAATAGTTGTAATGCACATTCTAGAATCTCAATGCAAAGAAGTAACAAAAGTACAGAGAAGAAGTTTCAATGCAGTAGAAACTTTAAGAATACTCAAAATTTTTTGCGTTATCTTGGGTTTGGACATTGTGGTAGGCAGAATTCTAACTTGGCTCCCAAGATTTCCATCCCCTGGTGTATGTACTTTATAAAATCCCTTCCCCTTAAGTTGTGGGTGGACCTGTAAATATGATGGGACATAATTTTGTGATTAGCTTATCTTATATGGCAAAAGTGAGAGGATTTTGGAGATGTAATAAGATCCTTACTCAGTTGACTTTAAGCTAATCAAAAGGGAGATTATCCTGTGTGGGCCTGACCTAATCAGCTGGGCTTTTTAAAAAGGGGTCTAGAAGTCAGAGATGGAAGAAGTCACAGAGATTTGAAGCACCAGAGATGCTCACCTGTTGCCCTTGAAAAAGCAAACTACTATGTTGTAGAGAGGGTCATGTGGCAGAAAATGGTTGGTGATTTCTAAGAGTTGAGGATCTCAGTCCTATCTAGAAAAAATTGAATTCAGCCAACAACCAGTGAGCTTGGAAGAAGACCCTGAGCCTCAGGTGAGATTGAAGTCTTGGCTGACATCTTGATTTCAGCTTGATAACAACACAGCCAAAGACCCAGCTAACCAGTGCCCAGATTTCTATGAGCAGAGACTATGAGATAAAAAATCTGTGTTATTTTAATCTACTAAATTTTCAATGATTTGTTATGTAGCAATAGAAAACTAGATGTGTATAAATTATCTATTGCCACAACAATTCTGTATAACAAACCATCCCAAAACTCAGTGGCTTAAGGGAACCATCATTTATTATTTGTCATGACTCTATGTGTCACCTGGGCAGTTCTGTTGACCTGGGCTGAGCTAGGCTAATCTCACTTGGACTTGTTCATGAATCTGTAAATACCTGGTGGGTTAGCTGTGTTGGCTAGTCTAGAATGGCCTCAGCTGGGATGACTTGGCTCCACTCCCACGGTTTCTCATCTTCTAGCAGGCTAGCCTATGTTTGTTCTCGTGGCAGTGGCAGGATTAGAGACAGGAAGAGAAAACACATAAACAAATTTTCAATTGCTTACATCAAGTTTGTTACTGTCCCATTGACTGAAGCAAGTCACATGAGAAGTGAAATGAAAATATATCCATACAAAGACTTGTGAAAAAATGTTTACAGTAGCTTTATTCATAAGTGCCAATAACTGGAAACAACTCAAATATCCGTCAATATGAGAAAGAAAAAACAAATTGTGGCATATGCACAAAATGGAATATTACTCAGCAATAAAAGAATGAGTTACTATTAAAAGCAACAATGTGGATGAACACCAAAAACATTACATTGAGCCAAAGAAGTCAGACACAAAAGAGTACATCTGAATGATTGCATTTACATGAGATTGCAGAACAGGTAAAACTAATCTATGACAATAGTAATCAGGATAATGGTTGTCTAAAGGGGATGGGGATTGAATGGAAGGGAGCATGAGGGCACACTTGGGGTTCACGGAATTGTGCCTTATCTTGATTGCGGTGATGGTTACAGGGGTATATAAATTTATCAAGACTCATTAAATTGTACGCTTTATATCTATGCATTTCACTGTATCTAAATTTTACCTTAAGAAACAAATAAACAAACAAAAACTGATGTAGTGGAAAAAACATAAGTGTTGGTGTTAAAAAGCCTTGGATTGAATACCATTTCCACTTCTTAACTATGTAAAGACACATAATCTTGATAGACCTTAATTTTTTCATCCATAAAATGGGAAAGTTGTTTACCTCACTGTTTTCTTATATTGTAAAATATATATAACATAAATGTACTATTTTAACCATTTTTAAGTGTACAGTTCTATAGCATTAAGTACATTCATATTGTTGTGCAACCATCACCATCATCCATCTTCGGAACTTTTTTATCTTTCCCAACTGAAACTTTGTACCTATTAAACACTAAATCTCCATTCTCCTTTTCCTTCAGACCCTGGTAACCACTCTTCTACTTCCTGTTTCTATGAATTGGACTACTCTAGGTACTTCATATAAGTGGAATCATTATGATATTTGTCCTTTTGCAACTGGCTTATTTCACATAGCATAATTTGTCAAGGTTCATCCATGTTGTACCTTTTAAAGGCTGAATAATATTCCATTTTATGGATATACCACATTTTATTTATCCATTCATCTGTCGATGGACACCTGGGTTGCATCCACCTTTTGGCTATTATGAATAATGCTGCTATGAACACAGATCTACCTGTTCAAGTTCCTGCTTTCACTTCTTTTGGGTATATATCCAGAAGTAGATATGCTGGATCATATAGTAATTCTATGTTCAGTTTTTTGAAGAACTGCCATACCCTTTTTACCTTCCCACTAGCAATGCACACAGGTTCCATTTTCTCCACATTTTCACCAACATATGTTATTTTTTGTTTTGTGTTTTATAACAGCAATCCTAACGTGTGTGAAGTGGTATCTTATTGTGGTTTTGATTTGCATTTCCCTAATGACTAGTGATGTTGAGCATCTTATGCTTATTGGCCATTTATATATCTTCTTTGGAGAAATGTCTATTAAAGTTATTTGCTCATTTTTTAATTGCTTGGTTTTGTTGTTGTTGTTGAGTTGTAGGACTTTATATATTCCTTATTTATTCTGGATATGAATCCTTTATTAGATACATGATTTGCAAATATGTTATCCCACTTTGTGGGTTGGCTTTTCACTTTGTTGATAGTATCCTTTGATGCATAAAAGTTTTAAATTTTGATGGAAGTCCAACTTATCTATTTTTTCTTTTGTTGTCTATGCTTTTGGTGATATATCCAAGAAATGGTTGCCTAATCCAATGTCATGAAGTTTTACCCTTATGTTTTCTTCTAAGGGTTTTATAGTGTTAGCTCACATGTTTAGGTCTTTGATCCATTTTGAGTTAACTTTTGTATATGGTGTAAGGTAGGGTCTACCTTCATTCTTTTGCCTGTGGATATCCAGTTTTCCCAACATCATTTGCTGAAAAGACTGTCTTTTTCCTATTGAATGTCCTCGGCACACCTTTGTCAAAATAATTTTACCACATATGCAAGGGTTTTTTCCTGAGCTCTCTATTCTATTCTATTGGTCTGTATGTCTGTATTTATGCCAGTGCCACACAGTTTTGGTTACTATAGCTTTGTAACAAGTTTCAAAATCAGGAAGTGTGGGTCCTTCATCTTTGTTCTTCTTTTTCAGGACTGTTTTGGCTATTCAGGGTCCCTTGAGATTCTACGTGAATTTTAGGATGGATTATTCTAGTTCTACAAAAAACATCATTAGGATTTTGATAGGGATTGCACTGAATCTGTAAATTGCTTTGGGTAGTACTGACATCTTAACAATGTTAAGTCTTCCAATCCATGAATGTGGGATGTGTTTCCATTTATTTATGTCTTTAATTTTTTTCAGAAATGTTTTGTAGTTTTCATTGTACAAGTGTTTATCTCCTTGGATAAATTAATTTCTAGGTATTGCATTCTTTTTGATGCTATTGTAAATGGAATTGTTTTTTGTAATTTTGTTTTCAGATTGTTCGTTATTAGCAGATAGAAGTGCAACTGAGTTTTGTCTGTTGACTTTGTTTCCTGCTAGTTTGCTAAATTCATTTATTAGAGCTAACACTTTTTTGTGGAATCTTTAGGGTTTTCTACAAATAAAATCATATTATCTGTGAACAGAGAAAATTTTACTTCTTCCTTTCCAATTTGAAGGTCTTTTATTTCTTTTTCTTGCCTAATTGCTCTGTCTAGAATTTCCATTACTACATTGTATATATGTAGTGAAAGTGGGCATCCTTGCCTCATTCCTGATCTTAGAGGAAAAACTTTCACTCTTTCACTGAGTATGATGCTTGCTGTGGGTTTTCGTATGTGGCTTTTATTATGTTGATTTAGTGTCCTTCTATTCCTAGTTTGTTCTGTGTCTTTTTTATGAAAGGATATTATATTTTGTCAAATGCTTTTTCTGCATCAATTGAGATGATCATGTGTTTTTTTCCCCTTAATTCTATTAATATGGTGTATTGCATTAATCAAGTTTCATATGTTGAAGCATCCTTGCATTCCAGGAATAAATCCCACTTGGTCATATGCATAATCCTTTTAATATGTTGTTGAATTCAGTTTGCCAGTATTTTGTTGAGGATTTTTGCTTCAGTGTTCATAAGAGATATTGGTCTACAAGTTTTCTTTTTTTGTAGTGTCTTGGGCTTCAGTATCAAGGTAATGTTGACCTCATAGAATAAGTTAGGAAGTATTCTCTCCTCTTCAATTTTGTGAAAGAGTTTGAGCAGGATTGATGTTAATTCTGTAAATGTTTAGTGAATTCACCAGTGAATCCAACTGGTTTTGGGCTTTGTTGGATGGTTATGTTTTTTGTTTTTTGTTTTTATTGCTGATTCAGTCTCCTTACTGGTCAGGTTTATTCAGATTTTCTATTTCTTCATTACTCAGTCTTGGTAGATTATGTGTCTTTAGGAATTTGTCCATTTCATGTAGGTTATCCAATTCGTTGGTATGAAATTGTTCATAGTACTCTCTTATGATCCTTTTTATTTCTGTAGAATTGGTAATAATGCCCCCACTTTCATTTAAGAGTTTAGTTATTTGAGTCTTCTCTCTTTTTTTCTTAGCTACTCTAACTAAAAGTTTGACAGTTTTGTTGACTTTTTCAAAGAATGAACTCTTGGTTTCATTGATTTTCTCTCACTGGCTTTTTGTGAGGATTAAATAAAATAACGTGATACCAGTTCCTAAAGATGAAATATAAATGGTCAAAAGTCATATTTTAAAGAGTTTAGCCTCCTTAAGTCATTCAAAGAAATTAAGTTAATAGTAAGATACCATTATTTTTATCAAGTTGGCATTGTTAGAAACAGAACCCAGCTGAAAGTCACCTTGTTGTGTGTGGGTTTAGTTACTAGAAGGAGATACTAAGGGGGCTTCAGTGAGGTTAGTAATATTTTATTTATTGATCTGGGAGCTGATTTGATATTTTAAAAATTCATCAAGCAATAGAGAGTTACTGTTCACTTGGTACAGATTTTCAGTTTTGCAAGATAAAAAGAATTCCTGAATTGGATGGTGGTGATGGTTGCTGAACAATACGAATGTACTTAAGGCCAATGAACTGTACACATAAAAATGATAAGATGGTAAATTTTATATGTTTTTCACCACAATTTAAAAAATCCATTGAGTTATATACTTTTGTATATATTTGTATATGTATATATTTTTGCACACTTTTCTGTATGCAAGTTATATTTTAATTATTAAAAAAAATATATAGTATCTAGGATGGAAGCTTGCAGTAAGCAGACACTGCTGGTGAAAGTGTAATTGATATTTTCTTGGAAGGCAATCTGGCAGCATGCATCAAAAGCCATAACCTTTGACTCAGCAATTCTACATCTAGGAATTTATCATAAGGAAATATTTAAGATGTTTGCAAAGCTGTGTGTAAAACGATGTTTACTGTAACATTGCATATAACAGCAAACAACTGGAAAACACCTAAATGTCCCATGAAAGGGGACTGGTTAAAAAATACATGGTATAGCCACACAACAGAATATATGAAGCCATCAAAAATGCTGTAGATTAATCTTTATCAGCATGGTAATGTATTTAGGCTACATTAAATGAAAAAAATCAGGAGATAAAGTCAAAAGATATAAAAAGCCACAAAAAATTTGCCAATGATCATCTACTTTGAGCAATGGTGATGTATTGGCTTTTAATTTTCTTCCTTTTTTGTGTTTTAAATGCTCTTTAAGGAATATATTGCCTTTATAATAATAAGAAAATCTGCAAGTTATCAGCAATTAGAAAAAATAAAGTGTCAGGCACACCATAGGTGCTCAAAAATGATAGCACCTCTTCCTTCCTTTGGAAAAGTAATCACTGGCTGCTCATTGCCTATATTAGTCAGAGTTCTCCAGAGAAACAGAAACAATAAGATGTTTATATATAGAGAAAGAGGGGGCCAGCCTCACGGCATAGTGGTTAAGTTCATGCGCTCCGCTTCAGCAGCATGGTGTTTGCGAGTTTGGACCCCAGGCACGGACCTACACACTGCTCATCAAGCCATGCTGTGGTGGTGTCCCACATACAAAATAGAGGAAGACTGGTACAGATGTTAGCTCAGGGACAATCTTCCTCAAGCAAAAAGAGGAGGATTGGCAAGAGATGTTGGTTCAAGGCCGATCTTCCTCACCAAAAAAATAATGTATACATATAGAAAGAGATTTATTTTAATTGGCTCATATGATTATGGAGTCCAAAATCTGCAGGGTGGGTCAGCAGGCTGGAGATCCGAGGAAGAGCCAATGTTGCAGTTCAAGTCCAAAGGATGTCAACTGGCAAAATTCCTTCTCACTCGTGGGGGTGAGAGGGTGTCAGTCTTTGTTTTATTAAGGCCTTCAACTGATTGGATGAAGCCCACCCAAATTATAGAGGACAATCTGCTTATTCATAGTCCACTGATTTAAGTGTTACTCTCATCCAAAAAACACTCTCACAGAAATATCCAGAACAATGTTTGACCAAATATCTGGGCATCATGTCCTCACCAAGTCAACACATAAAATTAACCATCACCTTACTATTCTGTAGGGCTTGGCTGTGGGCATCTGGTGAGAGGTAGAGGAAAAGGACAAAAGACTTAGCTCTCTGGGCCAATGGAGTATTTCCAGGCGACATAGACTTACCTTGTGGAAGCCAGCATGCCCACAAACTCTTTCAATCTGCTTTAGTTAAGGTTTTCACAAACTTCATAAAATTTGGCTGTTTATCTCACTCTGGGAAGTGCCCACTTTAGGTTTGATCTCACATGCAAATGCCCAAGATTAGAGCAATTGAAACTGAGGAGGACAGACATTCAGTGCCTAGAAGAAAATAAATGCTTTTTTCCATGTAATTTTCTCTTTTTCATCCCAGGAGTTGGAGCCTGCTGTGTCTCCAGGCTGCCCCTGCTGTTCAGGTGACTACAAAGGGAGTGGACTGTGTTGACCTGTCAGGTCTGTGCCTCTCTGTGTTTTCTCCCAAAGTTTGCCTGCATGCCTTCCCTTATTGCTGTTCATTATCTTTTACTTTACAATTCTGTTAGGTGATATTTATTTGAAGCTTATGGAGATGTTGCAAACTGGGGGATTTGCAGTTGCTTTCTGTTGGTATATGTGGAAAGTTTAAAACTATTTGACTTAATTGACAGCACTAAAATATGTGGAAATTTCATAGTATATCCATACATTGGAATATTATTCAACCATAAAAAGGAACAAAGTATTGATACATGTTATAACATAGATGAACCTTGAAAACAGTATGCTAAATGAAAGAAGCCATTCGTAAAGACTACATATTATGTGATTCCATTCATATGAAATGTCTATAACAGGGAAATCTGTAGATACGGAAAGTAGATTAGTGGTTGCTTAGGGCTGAGGTGGGAAGCTGGGAGGGTAAAAGATAGGAGAGTGATACTTAAAGGGTATATTTTTGAAGTGATGCAAACATTCTAAAAGTGTGGTGATAGTTGCGCATATCTGTGAATATAGTAAACACCATAGAATCGTATACTTTAAATGGGGGAATCGTATGGTATATAAATTATGTATCAGTGAAGCTGTTTTTAAAAAATTGAGGGGCCGGCCCCATGGCGAGGTGGTTAAGTGCACGCCCTCCGCTGCTGGCGGCCTGGGTTTGGATCCCAGGCACGCACCGAGGCACTGCTTGTCAAGCCATGCTGTGGAGGCGTCCCATATAGCGTAGAGGAAGATGGGCACGGATGTTAGCCCAGGGCCAGTCTTCCTCAGGAAAAAGAGGAGGATCGGCATGCATGTTAGCTCAGGACTGATCTTCCTCACACAAAAAAAATAGATAAATAAATAAAAATTAAAATTAAAAATAAATAAATAAATAAATAATTGAGTTCTGGGTATATATCCAAAAGAATTGAAAATAGGGTCTCAAAGAGATATTTGTACATCTATATTCATAGCAGCATTATTCACAGCAGGTGACAAGTGGAAGCAACCCGAGTGTCCATCAATGGATGAATGGATAAACAAAATGCGGTATAGTCATACAATGGAATATTATTCCTTCCTTAAAAAGGAAGGAAATTCTGATACATGCCATAACATGGATGAACCTTGAGGACATAATGCTATGTGAAATAGGCCAGTCACAGAAAGATAAATACTGTATGATTCCACCTATATGAGGTAGCTAAAGTAGTCCAATTCACAGAAACAGAAAGTAGAATGGTGGTTGCCAGGTTCTAGGGGAGGAGGAAATGGAGAGCTATTGTTTAATGGGTATAGAGTTTCAGTTTTGCAAGATGAAAAAAGTCTGGAGATTGGGTGTACAAGAAGGTGAATATACTTAACACTACTGAATTGTAGACTTAAAAATGGTTAAGATGGTAAATTTTTTATGTGTATTTTGCCACAATTAAAAATTTTCAAACATTGAGAAATTTCAAATAAAAACGCAATTTCTGAGTTTGCAATTTGAATATCTGGAAACTCTGGGCTGGCATCCCATCATGGCCACAATCTTCTTGAGTGAATAGAGGCTGTTCCTGCTTGTGAGTGGACATGAGCTTTCCACTATTCTACTTGGCTTATTCTATTCATTTATACTACCTACTGCCCCCTGTAGCTATTTGCATTGGTAACCTGTGTCCTGAGGTCTCTCACCTCCTCTCTGTTTTCTCCCCACTCTGCACTACCTCCCAATGTGAAATCATCTAAATGTGGCATCACACAGCCTAGATGTTTCTCAGGTTCCTCTGCTATGTGGCCTTGGTCTTGTCACTTAACCTTTGAGAGTGCTTCCTCTCCTGTAAAATACTGTGGACAAAATGTTCTCTACCTAACAGGCAAGACGAATAATGACTGTGAAAGTATCTTGTAAGTAAAAAATTGCTGTTCATAGGGATAGCATGATAAATAATGTCCCAAACCTATTATTTAATGTATGCTGGATTTTTTTGTTAGTTTATTATAACATAATTTTCTCATTTATTTTAGCTCTTTATTATTTTAATCAGGATTTTGAGGGAATTTTAAATTACTTAATTTTTAAAATACATTTACATAATTCAAAATTTTAAAAAGGTATAGAGTGAAGATTATTTCTCCCTCATCTTATTTCACCTGGCCCCAAATAGGTAACTACTATCCATTTTCTGTGTATCTTTCCATTTTGTAAATGCATATTCAAGCATATATGTATATTCTTTTTGGGAGGAGGTGATTTTTAAATACAACCTTTTAAAACTTTACTTTTGAAAAATAATTTCTGTATTATTGAAAGCAATGTCTTTGTATCATTGTTGTTATAGTAGGAAACAAAAATATCTCATGATTATTTAGCTGGCTTACAAGTACTGTCACTTGCCAAGCTATGTCCTTGAGCTTTTCCCCCTCAACTTTCAAAATATCTAACTCATCAGCATTAAATGTGCTCATCTTTAACATGTCCTTGTTAGTCCTGAATTCTACCTCATTCACTAGGATCTGAAGAATAAGGTTCACAGAAGAAGCAGTACAACGATATTTACCTCCCCTTAAAGAAACCAATAACTATGACAACTCCACAGGATGCATTTCCCAAGGCTTAAATGCTGGATGGAGCACTAGCTTCTAAAGTTGACTTGACAAGCATGATTTCCTCTTTTCAACCCACTCCATCATTCACTTCCCAGCCTTCATCTATTTCTCAGCCTCATGTGATAGTTTGTGCCAACTTGAAGGCAGAGGTCTTTGATAGTGTGTTGCCCTTTTGACCTTTCCAATATATTTGGTGATGCTTTACTATTTCTTACTATTTTATATGCTTTAATGATTCCCACTTATCTTAAAAAAAAAAACAAAAAACTCTTGACCCACATTTCCCTCCATCTATCATCCTATTTCTCCAATCATCACAGCAAAAATTCTTGAAAGAATTGTCCATATCTACTGTCTTCTTTATCTCCTATTCTTCACCTCTTATTCTCTCTTTAGCCCACTCCAATCATGCTTCTGTCTATACCAATGCCCTGAAATGGCTCTAGTCCAGATCACCAATGACCTTCCATTTCTATAGTCAGTTCTTGGGCCTCATCTTACTTGTCCTCTCCGTGACGTTTCACAAATTGGTAATTGATCCTCTCTTGAAACACTCTTTACTTACATCTGAGACCACATGCTTTCCTGGTGTTCCTGCTACTTTACTGATCCTCTTTCTCTTCCTGAGTTGTAAATGTTGGAGTACTTCAGGGCTTGGTTTAATTTATACTCTCTGGGTAATCCTATCCAGTCTTATGGCTTATACTGATGACTCTCACATTTCTATCTCTAGCCCTGTTATCTCTCCTGAGCTTCAGACTCTAATGTCCAACTGCCCATTTGACATTTCCACTTGGATGTCTAGGAGGCATCTCATGTCCAAGACATTAGTCTTGCTTCCTTCTTTGCCCTACTCCCTCAACTTTTCTGCTCTACTCTTTTCCATTTCAAATAATGAACAACACAATTAACCCAGCTGTCCAGGCTGAAAAGCTAAAAGTCATTCTTAAGTTGTCTTTTTCTCTCAACCGCAACATCCAATTCATTAGCAGCAGTCCTATTGGCTAAACTTCCAAAACATATCCTGAATTCAACCACTTTTCACTATTTCCACTGCCAATGCCCTAGGTCAAACCATTGCCATCTCTCGCCTGGATTACTGTAAAGGCTCTTAACTTATGTCCACTCACGTTCCATTATGGTCCATTCTGCACACGGTATCCGCAGGGTTCACATCACTCTTTTTTTTTTTTTTTTTTAGTCTCCAATGGCTTTCCCTCATACACAGAATAAAATTAAAAATCCTTACCATAGCCTCTCCTTCTCTGACTTCATCTCCTGCCCCTCTCTCACTTAGCTCTAGTAACATTGGCACTTTGCCGTTCTTGAACACTTCAAGTTTGTTCCTGCTGAGGGATTTACACTTGCTGATCTCTCTGCCTGGATGATCTGCCCAGATATTTGCACACAGCCAGCTACTGCTCATTATTTAAGTTTCAGCTCAAATGTCACCTCCTTAGAAAAATATTCTCTGACTACCATAACTAAAGCAGCCCTAACTCCAATCACTTTTAATCCTGGCACCCTGTTTCATTTTATTCTTAACATTCTCAGAATTTATCAAATATATCTAAATTTCCAATCTGGTTTAAAACATATTTGAATCTAATGGATAGAATTCCTTTAGGTAATAACCTCTTTTGGGAAGAAACGCCAAGTCTTTCCTACAGCTGCTCTCTATCTCAGTGCGTGTCCTTAAGATGGCGTCTGCGTGTATGAGGCGTTATGGTGTTGAGGAAGCCTGAGAACTTGAATCCATTTGGTGTGCTTGTACTATTCTCTGATTTCTCTGGATGCTCAGCCATCTGTTGGTCAGTAAGTGGTGTATCTTGTAGCTTGGCCTCCCTAAGTTTGCTAAAAGCCTGGAGGCAAAACACAACTCTTCCTGAGGTCTGGCTGTTACTTAACTCTAAATCTCTTAGAACTCTAAATCACTTAGCACCATAAGAGTGCATTATTTTATATATTTTTTAAATTTTTTAAATTTTAAATTCTATGCCAACATTTGAAATGGGATATTTCACATACAAACCCAAATTTCTGACTTCTCTAAAAAAAGTAGAATATAATGGTGTGATATTTTGCAAATATCAAGCTGATTCACTTTAATTTTCTTTAAATCATGTTCCATTATAGACTCTTGTCTGAATTGTAGCCCTGAGACTTATTTTCCTAATCAGGAGAGAGTAGAATAGGCTTAGTGGAGAGAAAAAGAATTTGCTAAATTTCTTTAATTCCATTTAACCTATGAAGTTCAGCACATAGTAAGAATCTTATACAGTTTTCCCATACTCCAGAGGAGATGCTCCTTCCATCTAAGACAGCTAAGCCATGAAACTGTGATATAGGGGAAGTAAAAGAAAAGCCTGACTCTTAATTTAGGGATAGAGGGAAGAAGGAAGAGAGATGTAAGAGAGGCAGTGATTGAGGAACACGTGCCTCTGTCTTCCCACTCCAGCTCTTCAAAATAGAAAGCATTCTTGCTTTGCTTCTGTTTGGAATTCCAAGTAGAGATGACTTGTAGACTATGCCCACATCAACAAGCAAACAACCACATATGAGTAAAAGTGATGGCCCAATGTAGTTGGGAAGAGAGAGAAGGCCTGTACTTAGCCCCTCAGAGTGTCTTTTAGCCAGGGACGAATCCAAGTTTTGTGGGTCTTGCAGCTTATGTGATGGAGGCGGGGAGGAGCTTTTAAAGAAATAGAACACAAAATTCTATATACAAAATTAGATACAGGGTCTTGGAAGGAACTCTGGAAGTGAGTGGCCCTTAACTCTAGTGTGATATACAATGTATCCAGAAGTTCCCATATATCTGTGGAAGAATAAGGAAGGTAGCCAAGAGAACTGGCTGGCAAGTATACAGGGAAGTAGTTCTGAAGATCTCACTGGTCGGGAACAAAAAGTAGTATGGTATTAACTAATTCTCCCAACAACCCATTTTACAGATGAGGAAACTGGGGCACAGAGCAAGTAACTTGACCAAGATCACATAGCCATACATTTTGTAAACCAAACACATGTCTGTGGGAAAGATTTCTTTGCAAGTCTACCAATTTGCAACCTCCAGTTTATGGTATATTTGAATAAGCCAGAAAGAAAAAGTCTTTAAATTCTGGCTTGGTTTCTCTGCTGAATGACCTTGAACTGGTCATTTAACCTCTATAAATCCCTCTGTAAAATTAGGATCAAATGATTAACCTTGCAGGGCTCACTAAGTGTTGGTTTTCTCTTTTCTCCTTCTCCCATATGGACGACTGCACTGAATATTCATGGTATGCTTGTATATTATCCAGAATGCAAAAATCGTGCCTATCATTCAAGACAACACATTCCCAATTCCTCTAGAAACAGTTTGATAAAGGAGACAACACTAAGCTGGGGGTCAAGATGCCTGTTCCAGTTGTGATGCTATTATTAATCCTTTGTGTCATCTCATGCAAGTCACGTCTTCTTTTTGGGCTTCAGTGGCTCCATCTTTAAAATGTGGAGTGGGACAAAATCAATGGCTTTAAACTTCATTCTGGGAAACGCAACATTTTCCTAATGGTGGGAGGGGGCATGAAAAAGAAGAAGAGGGAGGGCAAGAGGGAGGCTGGGTGAGCAGCCTTATGGGTTCCCCATTTCCACTTCAAATTTAGAAACTCCATTTTAAGCCACCAGATTTTATTATAAGGGAGTATTCCACTGCCAATAAAACAGGTGGAAACTACTGGGACTTTCATGTACTCAATTTCCCTGGAACTATCTTTTCTTGGCTTCTCTTTTTATTTCCTTCTTGTCCTGAACATGGAACTAAAGCGTCTGACATGTTTTTAAAATTCTGGATGAAATATACATTTTTTTTGTCCTTCTCTTCTCTTTCCTACCCAGAAGTGAAATTAAAGATGAACAAGCCTAACTAAGCAAGGACCAGCATGGAAACTTCCAGCAATTTCACAGAGAATTTTCAGCAAAATGTGATGAATTAGGAAACTTCTCAGTTTCAAAATGGCTACCAAGTGACACTCAAAAGTTAAAGAGACACCTGGAAGTTACATCTCATTATCCTGCAATTTTAGGAGTTGCTTATTTGCATTTGAATGTTTCTTGTTATGGGGAATGACCTTTCAGGCAGCAACTTCTTTGTTATTTCTTATTTACACGTCTTATATGATTGCCCCTAAGCTATCATTACAAACTCCATTAGGGCAATTTTTCTCCACCTAAGGCTGGGGGACTGGAATGGACTAAGAGGAATGAATGAAACCCCCATTCTCTTCAGCTATCCTCAGCTTTGGTTTCAGGACAAGATAGACCCAAATCTACTTCCCAGTGTTCTGCTTAGAGAATAAGATGCTCATCTCGAAGGCGGATTCTCAAAGTCCTTCAATGGAGGTGAATGAGGACACACAATGTCTGCAAATCACCACACATCTTCAGAGGAGAAGAACAATATTCTTGAAATATCATGGAACTTTCATGTTTAATCTTCTAGATTAAAAGGAATTTATCTCTTGCTTTGAAGACAGCTTGGTGCATTGAAAGTCTGGAGGGCTGTGACTCAAATCTTCATTCTAATTTCACATCAGGCTCTAGGTGCCTTGGGGCAAATTACTTCCCTTGACTAGGCTGCAATTTTACCATTCGGAGCATCCGAGTAGATGACCATCGGAGTAGATGGTTTCTAAGACCATTCTTGATTTAGATATTCTAATGACAAATTACATTGAGGAAATTATCTCCAGTTGTTGGTTCAGTCTTCAAAATCACCAGAGGATTTGATTTTTGAGGTTTGGCTATTAGAGTTGGCTCTTAATATTCTATGCCCTGTGCTTCAGATCAGGCTAAAGACAGGAAAGCTGGGTCTCCTTGAGATCACTGGCTTGTTCCCTCATCATTTGGGATTCTTCGTGTTCAGAGGTCCACTGAGAACTTCAGCTCACCATCATTTTCCCTTTACAATGGTATCTCTGCAGTCAGGTGTAAGATGGTGATCTGGACCCCTCACTGACATTTCACCCAATTCTCCAGATGGCCCTTTCACAAATTTCTTTCATGACTCCGTCATGGTCCCTTTAAGGCAGCGGCCATAGTTGAGTGGTGGGAGCAGCTGCTGGCAGCAAAGAGACTTGCAGGATTTGGCCTACCCTGGGCCACTCACCGCGCACGCTCAGGACCGGGGGCTTGGTGGGAAAGGGAGGAGGGGCTTAAGGTGCGCCTGCGCATCAGGGGCGCGCGCAAGGGGCTGGTTTGGTGATCCCTTTAAGAAACCGCAGGCGGAGGAATTTCTCTGAGAGAAAATAATCCTACTCACGGGGCCCCTTGGAGGCCATTAACCCCCCGAGTCCCGGCCCCCCCTTTCCCGGGCAGGCCCTGCCGCCCACGCGCGCACCCGTGGGATCTCGAGATCGCCGACCCGGCGCGCGGCATCCGCCCCCTCCCCACTCTCAGCGCCGGGCCCGGCCGGGTTCGGGGAGGCTGCCGCGAGGCGGTCGTGCCTGCAGTGTGGGCGGGGGCCGGGGGCCCGAGAGGTTCCGCCGCCACTGCGCCGGGAGCCGCAGCGGTTCCGAGCGGGGCCCAACATGGCGGAGAGAGAGGTGGAGTCCGGCCCCCGAAAGAGGGTAGGTGAGGTGAGGCAGAACTCGGGCGGCGGGCGGCGGGGGGCGGGGCGGGGGCCGCGTCCCGGGCCCGGGAATGGGCCAAGCGCAGGCTCGTGGCGGAGTCGCCGGGGACCGGCTGGGGAGACGTTGCGGGCAGGACTGAGGCAACCTTGAGTCTGGAGCGTGCTGGAGAGTGGTCCTTGGGCAGGTGGGACAAAGATTTGCCGCTGGTTGGGAGGGGGAGGGGCGGGGACTGTTGTTTGCTTTTTAAAATTTTTCCAGCACTGGGGGTGGGTTATCTGGGACAGGGGAGAGAAGGTGTCAGATTCTTAAGTGCATCTTTAGGAAATCAGAGTCTGGAAGTTTAACTGGGGAGAGGTCAGGTGGGGGTGGTGGTGGCAGCGGTGGCGGGAATAAGTCGTGGAGGGGTCTCAAGAGGAATAAGCAGGAGGGTTCTTCAGTAACACCATCGCGAATTCATTTTCCTGCCTCCTTTCCCCTCCCCCCATAACCGTTATCAAGACCAAGGTGGAGGTGGTGCTCCTACCTGTGAAGAAGTGGGGTCGTTGGCATGTCCTGATTTAGGAGAAAGATTTTGGCAACTGTAAATGGTCATGTTCTAGTCTAGACTCTTTACCAGCTATTAAGAACGTGGAAGAGTATGACAAGTTTTGTCATAACAAGGATGTACCCAACCAGCCTGCAGAGGTGAAGCCAATTCTACATAGGAGTTGTTGAGTGCCTTTTAAAGTTTGTCTTGAAACTTTTCTTATTTAACTCAGAATGATTTTTTTCAGTTGGAGAACAATACTGTACTATTGATTGAGCAGTATTTTTCAGAGTTTCCTTTTCCTTCCTCCTCTTCTAGAATGTTAAGCAGTAAGTTTCCTATCAGGAATCTTCCTTTTGGGAATGGTCTCAAAATGATCACGTTAGTGTTAAGCCAATCACGTAGAAAATTACTACTTGATCTTTATTGGTAATGCTCTTTCGATTTAGCATGAAATTAGCAATCTCATAATGATATTACAGCTAACATTTTGAGTGCTTACCATGTGCCTGGCACTGTGCTTTATAGGAAGAATTTAACCTCATGTTAACATTATATAAAATCCATTTTGCTGATGAGAAAATGAAGGCGTAAAGATGTTAAGTAATTTACTTAAGATCGGATACGTAGTTAAGAGGTGGAGCTGGGATTTGAATCTAGGTTTGTCCCAACTACAGTGCTTGTGTTGGATGCCACATAGGAGTTTCTTTAATCAGTTTCTCTTCTTAAAAGCTTAAATTATAAATAACCAAAGAAGTGTCAAATAGTATTTTTTTCTACAATTTATTAGGAAAATATTTTCAACTACACAACAAAATTGAAAAAATTTGCAGGGAACATCCATATACCCACTACCTAGATTCTACCATTAACGTTTTACTGTACTTGTTTTATTATGTTTATCCATATCCATTTATCGAATCATCAGTTATTTTGATGCATTTCATTGTAGTTTTTGAGCAATTAAAATTTAATGTTGAGGGGCCGGCCCTGTTGTTTAAGGGTGAAGGTCCGTGTGTTCCGCTTGGGCAGCCTGGGCTTTGTGGGTTTGGTTCCCGGGGGCGGACCTACACCACTTGTCAGCCATGCTGTGGCGGCAACCCAGGTATAAAGTAGAGGGAGACTGGCACAGATGTTAGCTCAGGGCTAATCATCTTCAGCAAAAAATAAATAAATAAAATAAATTAATGTTCATAGTCTTAAGTTTATACAATTTTAGATCTTTATTGTCCAATAATTAGTCATAGGACAAATTAAAATATATGATAGTATGTCTGAATAGTTTATTTAGTATAAATATTGGGTATGGAGTTGCACGTGTTTTGAAATTTTAAATTGTCCTTGAAGCTGTCAGTTTTAAACTGGATCCTCATTATGCTTCAGTGGAGGCATGTGGCGTGTGGTCCAATTAAAATATATAGGGTAAATTACTTTAGGTGTATAATGTTCCTTCAAGGAGATCTCTGAATCCAGTTGCTACTAATGCTGTTGTCATTCACCATATAAGATAGAATGTTCTAGAAAACATCTATGCACTTTGGTAACAAATTCAACTAGATTTTTAAATACTTCTTTCTCTTCTAATACACTTAAAAAGGTGCCACACTGATATCAGTCTAAACTTTATTTTTTGACAACATGTAGTATACCAAGCATTTGTACAGGTTTTCCCTATTATTTTACCAGTGTCATTGTGGAGGAAGGTTACATTCAGTATCTTTTAGGCTCCGTAATCCATTTTGTTTTTGATATTTGGTTAGAATGTTCAGTAGGGTTGTCCTGAATGGTACACATGGTACATGTGCTTTTTTTCTCTTTCTGTATGTGTGTGTGTGTGTGTGTGTGTGTGTGTGTGTGTGCGCGCGCGCGCTAAACTCCACAGGGATTCCATATGTACACTCCAAGCAGATTAGTGGGGACTATGTACAAAAGTGCAATCTTTTTAGATAATTTGTTTGCCTTGAGGCAGTTAAACTACATAGGCCTAGATAATAAGTTTAGGTTATTTAATCTGAAATTGCATTGATGACATGATATTGTGTTTATGATGCTTACTGCCTTTGACCTTTATAATCATAAGTTACAAAAAGTCATTGAGTACCTATGCTAGTTGATGAACTGTATGCTAGACATTGTGCTATGGTATTTATTATCATTTAGGATAATATATTCTGTCTCTACTGCTAAATTGTGAACTCCTTTAGGGTAGGGTCCTTTTTACTGGTTTTTGCATCTCCAACACTTATGACTTCCATATAATAGGAACTCAAGAGACTTATATTGGGTTTTGGTAAGAAAAGTTTACCTATTACAGTAGAGGCTCGATGGCTTGAGTACCAAGTTATCTGCTTTGTAATTTGGGGGGCTTCTATAAATCTTTCATACCATCCTTTATACCCCAAAGTTCTCTCCTATGGATCCAGATTTAGGGATCTTCTTGTTTTGGATTATGGTTAGATGGGAGATTGTATTTTAAGACCATTGGGTTAATAACCTTAAATTCTGTGTAGGCCTTCTCTGGTGTCCTATATTCATGCTTGTGGGCAGTTAGAACAATAGGTATTAATTAGGTAAGATTGATTTGACTATATTCAGACTGTATCTGAATGCCAGTCTCTTAATTTGTGGGCTCGGGGAAGCTGAGTATGTGGGTAGGTCAGCACTGTATCCATCTATCATCTCTGCTATCAAAAGAACCAAGTTCATATGAAGGCCAGTATTACACACACACACACACACTTTCTTTCTCTTTCTTTTTTGAGATATTTTTTGAGATATTATTTATGAATTTTTTTAAGATTGTACAATTTTTATTTTCTAAAATAAGTTTTGTAATTCAATTAGGTAGGCTTGTTGTAAGTAGTGGAATTATTTTATGCATGGCTATTATAATAAACTGTTATGAAGCATGACTAGATCTGGTGGCCATATTTCTTTGTGAAATCCCTATATTTTTTCAAAGTTTACGTACAAAATAATAATAACTTTTGTAAATGTATGTATTGTTACGTGCTTTAGTAAGCTGTATCTATTTTCATACTTAAAATTCTCCGTATATTAAATTTGAGGTATATGTTTGTTATGCTTAAAAGAAAGAGAAAGCATATGTATAAGGAGTATGCGTCCGTTTTTGTAAAAACAAACTGACCTTTCTCTCCTCCCGACATGTGTCTATACTTGTATATGTATGAGCTTGGAGAATATTGTGGAGCATACATAGGCTGTTACCGTTGATTACCTTCAGGGGATGGGGATGAGAAAGGAAAGGGAGAGTAAAGGGGAAAATTTTGCAAAATGGAAAAATATGGTATAAAATTAAGTGAAAATGTATACTATAAAATGTTGTCTATATTATTATTGTAAATATGTAAAAATTGAATGTGCATGTGCATGTAGACAAGGAATAGAAAATATGAACAAATGAAAATGCTGGTTTTATTATGTGATGGGATTATGGACAAGTTTTGTTTTGGATTTCTGTTATTTTAATATTCTATAATAAAATAATTGCAAAAGGTTGATCCCTCTTAATTCCTTAATGAACTTTTTATCTTTTGTCTTTTTGCTAAATATGTTACTTAAAAACACGGTGCTACAAATCATTAAAAATATTTGCAGTTCATATGTACACAATGTAAATCATCTGCTTCAAGAATGCATTGGCCCTTTGTATATGTAGAAAGCATTTGAAGAGACCATTCTGGTGTTGACAATGATCCCGACTTGTTTCACAGTGCCCATCTTGTAACTAGCAGAGACTTCTGTAAATAATGGTAATACTTGGTATTTATAAACCTTTAAGTTCCAGTGATTATTCTAAATATTTTATATGTAATATATCCTTCAATCCTCAGTTCCATAAATTGTAGTCACTATTACTGTTCCATTTTATAAATGAGGAAACTGAGGCACAGAGCTCAAGGTCATAATATAATAGCCTAACCAGGATCAAGTACCATTTGAAAAATTGTACTGTTCGATAAATAGTATAGGTTAGAATTAATTATAATATATAATTAATATATACATTGATTAATTATATATAATATATAATAGTAGTGTAGGTTCAGAATTTATTATATGGAATTTTTGGTTGTTAAAATAAATTGAATTATGTTTAAATCAAATCGACGCAAGTTACTTCTCAGGAAGCGTCAAATTGACTTTTTGCATAAGTAATACGTTCTTGTTTGAGATAACCTTAAAACATATGTTTGCAACTCATAGGTTTATTTTTGAGAAAATACACACTAAATATTTTAAAGCTATGATTTAAAGTTTGCACTTCCTTAGAAAATGGAATGATTATCTTATTTACAAAGAATATATAAGTAGGTAAATGTTAAATTGCAATTTCTGTGGATATTTATATTTTTGAATTCTATTTTAGGAAACCAGCTACTCTTTAAAGAAGACTGACATTTCTTTTAAATATTCTGATTATATTACTACGTTAACTGTATGTAACTGGTTTAGCAAAGGAAAGAGAAAGGAAGGCATTATGGCATAGTATTAGGTTGAACCATATGGAATGGCTGATATTAGACCATTTGACCTACAAAAGTGCATTTTCATATGACTCAGTCTAATAGTAAGAGCATGAGATTTTCAAAGTCAGGTTATGATACAATCTCTAGTATTTAGCAATATTGGGATGGTAACACCCCCATCCACTTTCTTATACTTAGAGAATGCTTATAATGTTATTTTAATTTCATTCTTACCATCTTGCTGGCCTCCCAGAGCTTGAGCTAGCTACCTTCCTGCCTTCGATGAAAGATAGTACCTGAGCAAACGTCTTCTATCCAATGTATAGACTACCCGCTCCTGTAAGGTCTTTGAGGTCAAAGATCATGAGTTCATCTTTCTTTACATCTCCCAACATGTTGTCTTATATATTTAAATGTTTTATATATATTACATTACATATAATATATAATATATATATATGTACTCACATGCATACGTTTCATGCCTATATATTTATAGGCAAAAATTAAAAAACTTTTTGTTTGATAATTCTATATCAATACAGAATATAAAATATAGGTTGGTACAGTGAAACCCCATGTTCCTATTACCCATCTTTGACAACTAAACAGTAATTTTGCCATTCCTGTCTCATCTAACTTCTCCCTTCCTTCTTTTCTTTTTCTTTTCTTTTTGGTTGAAATAATTTCAAAGAAGTCTCAGGCATCACATCATTTAATCTATAAATACTTCTGTATGTATTTCTAACAGGTAAGAATTTTTAAAAAATACAACCACGATAATACTATTACACCTAACAAAATTAAGAATTCCTTAATCCAGTCTATTTTCAGATTTCTCTGATTCTTTAAATATCTTTTTATGGTTGGTTTGTTTAAGTCACTATCCCAATAAGATTTGCCATTTCATTTAGTTTATATGTCTAAGTTTCTCTTAACTTTAACCATCTCCCTTCCTACCCTGTACCCCCTGCACTTTTACCCATGCTGTTTATTTGTCAAAAAAACTAGGAGAATTTCCCACATTTTGGGGGCTGGTTGAATCCTTGCAGTGTTTAACATGTTCAGTTACCCTTCATATTTCCCACAAATTAGTGTTAGATATAGAGGAGCGGTTCTCAACTTTGACAGAAACTTTAGAATTATCTGGAGAGCTTTTAAATATGCTGATTCTCAAGTCACATCTCAGGTCAATTAAATCAGAATTCATCGGGTGGATTCTAGGCATCAATATTTAAAAAAATTTCCCAAGTAATTTCAGTCTGCAGTCAAGTTTGAGAACTTGAATTGGTAGGACTATGAGATTTAGGTTCAGTTTCTTTGGAAAGAAAAATTCATAAGTAGAGTATTGTAGAATTTATTTCTGATTAGATAATTTTAAGAATAAAAGGGTGTGCTATTTAATAATTACAGTGGGACTGTAGCCATAAACTGGAACTGTTCTGGACAAATTAGGTTGTATAGTCACTCTAATTTGTATAGTCACACTATTAGATGATGCTGCGAATTCTTGTTGCATCATTCCAGGAGACGTGTAAGTGGTTGTCACACTTTCAGTGATATTAAAATTGATCAGTTTAGGTTCTGTCAGTGGGATCCAAACATAGTTTCTTAACTTTTCACCTAATGGATTTATCAGCCATTGATGATTGTTGCCTAGATCCATTATTTCATTAGAAGAGTGATTTTCTATCATTTGTCCTATATTTATTCACTGGAATTCTTCCATAAACAATTCCTTCATAAATTATGTGGTTACTCTGTAATATAATTTGTACAGGAAAAGCAAAGTAAATGCTTATCCTCCCTCCTTCCTTTTTTTTTAATCAATTTTCAAAGGAATGAATTGATGCCTTAGCAAATCCCAAAGGTGAGATTTTGGAGGGGATATCATTAAAATCATGGATTTTAATATATTTGATGTATTTAACTTTATTGTGGTCAGTATTCTTTTTGGTATTTAAATCTGTCACATTTTTGATCAGTGGCTATCTTATTAGTTTCTTAAGGCTGCCATAACAAATTACTACCAGCTTGGTGGCTTAAAACAACAGAAATTGATTCTCACAGTTCTGGAGGCTAGGTGTCCTAAATCAAGGTGTCAGCAAGGCCATGTTCTCTCTGAAGGCTCTAGGGAAGAATCTTTCCTTACCTCTTCTAGCTTCTGGTGGATTTAATTTTGTTCCTTGATTTGTGGCCACATAACTCCAATCTCTGCCTCTATCTATCCTTACATGGCCTTCTTCTCTGTGTCTTCTTTACTGTCCCGTCTAAAGATATTCTTAATTGGATTTAGGGTCCATCCTAATTCAGAATGATCTCATCTCAGGATCCTGACCTTAATTACATCTGCAAAGATGCATTCTGCTCACATTCTGAGGTTCTGGGTGGACATATCTTTTAGGGGCCACAATTCAATCCACTACAGTCCACCCACTTGTTCCCAAAACTTCACATCTGTCCCATATGCAAAAATACATTCACCTTATCTCAACATCCCCCAAAGTCCCAACCCATTACAGCATGAACTCTTAAGCCCAAAATCTCATCTAAATATCATCAGCTCAGGAACTCCCAAATCTCAGCATCTGAATCATCTAAATGAGGTATGGGTATGACTCTGGGTATGATCCATCTGGGATAAAATTTCTCTTTTATCTGTGGACCTGTGAAACCAGAAAACAAGTTTTCTGCTTCCAAAATACAATTGTGGAACAGGCATAGGATAGACAGTCCCATTCCAAAAGGAAGAAAATGAGAGGAATCACTGGTCCCAATCAAGTTCAAAACCTAGCAGGACAAATTTCATTAGATTTCAAGGCCTGAGAATAGTTATCTGTGGCTTGATCCTCTGCCCTTTTGGGTCCTTGGAGGCACCATAGACCCCTGCTTTGGGCCTACTTCTCTGGCCTCTGCCTCTGTGTCTGTGGCTCTGTCTTTAGAGTCATTTTCTTTTTTCTTGAATGGTAGCACATGTTTGCAGCTGGGTAGCTTTACTAAGTCTTTCTTGCCCATAGAGTTCCAGAAGTCAGACAGCTTTTTTTCATTTTATCTAGTCTCTTCCTTTAAGTACAGGCTGGCAGCGTTTTTACTGGCATAATATGCTCAGAAGCCTTGTGAGTCTCCTGTATATGTTAAGGGTACCCACACAATTAGACAAGAGGGTTCTTAACAGATCTTTCCTGGATAACTCCATCTCTTATTTCTGACTTAAGTTGAGGTGATTGATTGGATCCATGAGTCACACACCTAATATCTTCAGCAAATGGTTTTCCAGCCACACTCTTGGCCCTGTCTCTAGAGCACACTTTTCTAACAGTGAATTTCCTAATTTTAGCATCCTTTGCAATCTGGATAGGCTGAGAACCTCCCAAATCATTAAGAGTTGTTTCCTTTTTGCTTAACAGTTCCTTCCTCAATTTATCTCTTTCCTTTTGCTTTTACTATAAGCAGCAAGGAGAAACAAGGCTGCACTTTGAACACTTTGCTTAGAAATCTCCTTAGCTAAATATCGACGTTCATTGCTTCCAAGTTCTGCTTTCTACTCAACAGCAGAACACAATTCAGCCAAGTTTTCTGCTGCTTTATATCAAGGATCACCTTCTAATTCCCAATAACGTATTCTTCATTTCCTTCCGAGATCTCATCAGAAGCTCCCTTAACGTTCATATTTTTCCCAGCATTCTATTCATGGTGTATGTATTCTCTAAGATAATAGAAGCTTTCTCTTTGCTTCTCCCTTCCTTCTGAACCTTCACCAGAATTGCCTTTAATACCCATATTTGTACCAACCATCTCTTCAAGCCAATTTAGACTTTTTCTATCATGCTTCTTGAAATTTATCCAGCCATTACCCATTACCCAGTTCCAAAGCTACTTCCACATTTTAGGTATTTCTTACAGCAGCACGTCACTTCCATGTACCAAGATGTGTATTAGTTTCCTTGATTTGCCATAACAAATCACCACAAACTTGGTGGCTTAAAACAACAGAAATTTATTCTCTCGTAGTTCTCGAGGCTAGAAGTCCAAAATCAAGGTGTGGACAGGGCCATGCTCGCTCTGAAGGCTCTAGGGAAGAATCTTTCTTTCTCTCTTCCAGCTTGTGGTCCCCACATGTCCCTTGATTTGTGGCTGCGTAACTCCCGTTTTTGCCTCCATGGAGCCTTCATGTGGCCTTCCCTCTGTGTCTGTCTTCTGGTGTCTTCATTGGATTTAGGGCCCACCCTAATCCAGGGTGATCTCATCTTAAGATCTTTGCATTAATTACAAATCTGCAAAGAAGTTTTTTCCAAAAAGGTCATGTTCTGAGATTCTGGGTGGACATAATCTTTTGGGGGCCACAATTTAGCCTACAACAGGCTCTTTAAGGTTACCACCTGAATCCTTTTTAAAAGTTGTGTTTTTATATTTGAACAATTACTTTAAATTTTTTTGTGTTAAAATCGTAAATTTTGTTATGTATATTTTAATCATTTAAAGTGTAATTCAGTGGCATTAAATACATTAACAGTGTTGTGCAACTATTACTGCCGTCTATTTCACCCCAAACAGAAGCTCTGTACACTTTACGGAATAATTCCCCATTGCTCTTCCTTCCAGCCCCTGGTATGCTTTATTTATTTATTTATTTATTTTTTCCCCCAAAGCCCCAGCAGATAGTTGCATGTCACAGATGCACATCCTTCCAGCTGCCGCATGTGAGACGCGGCCCCAGAATGGCCAGAGAAGCGGTGCGTTGGCGCGCGCCGGAGATCCGAACCACGGGCCGCCAGCAGCGGAGCGCGCGCGCTTAACCGCTAAGCCACGGGCCGGCCCTGGTATGCTTTAATCTACTTTCTGCCTCAGTGAATTTGCCTATTCTAGATATTTCATATAAGTGGAATCAGATAATATTTGACCTTTGGTGTCTGGCTTATTTCACTTAGCATAGTGTTTTCAGGGTTCATCCATGCTGTAGTGTGTATCAGAACTTCATTCTTTTTCATGCTGGATAATAGTCCGTTGTATGTATATAATACATTTGTGTACCCCTTCATGTGTTGATGGACACTTGGGTTATTTCTACTTTTTGGCTCTTTTGAGAAATATACTGCTATAAACTTCAAGTATCTGAGTCCCTGCTTTCAGTTTTTTGGGGCATATATCTAGAAATGGATCTGCTGGGTCATATGGAATTCTATGTTTATCTTTTTGAGGAATCGCTTTTGAGAGGAATCTCTTCCACAAAGGCTGCACCAGTTTCCATTCCCACTAGCAATGCACAAGGGGTCTAATTTCTCCACATCCTCTCCAATACTTGTTCTTTTCTTTTCTTTTTTGATAATAGCTATCCTAGTGGGCCTGAAGTGGTATCTCCTTGTGGTTTTGGTTTGTATTTTTCTAATGACTAATGATGTTGAGTATCTTTTTTTGTGCTTATTGGCCATTTGTATTTCTTCCTTAGAGAAATGTCTATTTAAATCTTTTGCCCATTTTTTAATTGGGTAGTTTGTTTTTTGTTGAGTTATAGGAGTTCTTTATATATTTGGAATATTAAACTTTCATCAGATATGTGATTTGCACATATTTTCTCCCATTTTGTGAGTTGCCTTTTTACTCTCTTGATAGTGCCCTTTGATCCACAAAAGTTTTCAATTTTGTTGAAATCCAGTTTATCTGTTTTCTTTTTGTAGCTTGTGCTTTTGTTGTCATATTTAAGAAACTCCATTGCCAAATTCAAGATCATGTAGTTTTTCCCATGTTTTCTTCTAAGAGTTTTATAGTTTAGCTCTTTAATTTAGGTCTTTAATCCTTTTACAGTTGATTTTTGTTTATGGCATAAGGTAAGTGTACAGTTTTATTCTTTTGTACATGGATATCCAGTTTTCTCAGCACCACATGTTGAATTCTGTTCTTTCCCCATTGAATGATCTTGGCACCCTTGTCAAAAATCAGTTGACCTTTGGGGCCAGCCTGGTGGCGTAGTGGTTGAGTTCGCACTCTCTGCTTTGGCCGCCTGGGGTTTGCAGGTTCAGATCCCGGGCATGGACCTACGCACAGTTTATCAAGCCATGCAGTGGCAGCGTCCCATATAAAGTAGAGGAAGATGGGCATGAATGTTAGTCCAGGGCCAGTCTTCCTCAGCAAAAAGAGGAGGAGTGGCAGATGTTAGCTCAGGGCTGATCTTCCTCAGGGGAAAAAAGGAGGATTGGCGACAGATGTTAGCTCAGGGCTAATCTTCCTTAAAAAAAAAAAAAAGTCAGTTGACCTTTGTATTAATCAGCTTGGACTACAATAACAAAATACCATAGTTGGGTGACTGAAACCACAGAAATTTCTCACAGTTCTGGAGGCTAGGAAGTCTAAGATCAAGGTGCTGGCAAGGTCGGTTTCATTCTGAGGCCTCTTCTCTTGGCTTATTGGTGGCTGCCGTCTTGCTGTGTGCTCTCATGATTTCTTCTTTGTGTGTGCTCAGAGATCGAGCAAGCTCTCTGGTGTCTCTTATAAGGGCACTAATCCCATCATGAGGGCCCTACCCTCATGACCTCGTCTAACACTAATTACCTCCCAAAGATCCTGTCTCCAAAAATCATAACATTGAGGTTTCAGGCTTCAACATATGAATTTTGGGGACACAAACATTCAGTCCATAACAACCATGTATGTAAGGGCTTGTTTCTGCAATCTCAATTCTGTTCCATTGATCTATGTGTCTCCTTGTGCCAGTACTACACTCTTTGATTGCTGTGGCTTTGTAGGAAGTTTGAAATTGGCAAGTATGAGTCCTCCAACTTTGTTTTTCTTTTTCAGGATTGTTTTGGCTATTTGGAGGTCCTTTAAAATTCCATGTGAAGTTTAGGATTTTTCTTTTTTTCTATTTCTGCAAAAAATACCATTGGGATTTTGATAGGGATTGAATTGAATTTGTAAATCTCTTGAGTAGTATTATCAGCCTAACACTATTAAGCCTAATCAGTGAACATGGAATGTCTTGCCAATTATTTAGGTCTTTAATTTCTTTCAGCTATGTTTTGTACAAGTCTCTCAGTGTACAAGGCTTGTACCTCCTTGGTTAAATTTTTCCTAAGTATCAATCAATGTAATACACCACATTAATAGAATGAAGGAAAAAAACCACATGATCATCTCAGTTAATGTAGAAAAAGCATTTGAAGAAATCCAACACCTTTTCATTATAAGAGCACTCAATAAACTAGGAATAGAAGGGAACTTTCTCAACATGATAAAGGCTATATATGAAAAATCATAGTTGGGGACCGGCCTGGTAGCCTAGTGGTTAAGTGTGCACGCCCTCTGCTTCGGTGACCCGGGGTTCGTAGGTTCAGATCCTGGCCATAGGCCTACGCACCAATGCACTGCTTGTCAAGTCATGCTGTGGCGGTGTCCCATATAAAATAGAGGAAGATGGGCACGGGTGTTAGCCCAGGGCCAATCTTCCTCAGCAAAAAGAGGAGGATTGGCATCTGATGTTAGCTCAGGGCTAATCTTCCTCACCAAAAAAAGAAAAAAAATCATAGTTAACATCATATTCATTGGTGAAAGACTGAAAGCTTTTCCTTTAGATCAGGAATAAGACGAGGATGTCCTCTTTTGGCAAATTTACTCAACGTAGTATTTCAAGTTCTAGCCAGAGCTGTTAGGCAAGAAAGAAATAAAAGTCATCCAAATTGGAAAGAAAGAAGTTAAAACTCTGTTTACAGATGACATGCTCGTATATGTAGAAAACCCTAAAAATTTACCAGTGAAACAAAACACTAAACTCTGTGAGAGTTAATAACAAATTCAGCAAAGTTCAGGATAAAAAATCAACACACAAAAATCAGTTGTATTTCTATACACTAGCAATGAACAATCCTGAAAGGAAATCAAGAAAATGATTTCATTTATCTTAGCATCAAAAAAAAAAAAAAAATTTAGCACTGGTATCCTTTTGGCTTAACTCCAGTAGTCCTTGAAAGATTCTTCTCTTTCTGGCCAAAAAGATGTACCTAGGCTATACATTACTGTCTGAGACTTGGAATTAACTCCCAAGAAGCCCTGGTGCCTTTCAGTGGGAAGTGGTAGAGACTACAGTCAGAACTCAGGCAAGCTTTTTGAAGTTAAAGTCTTTTTGAGATGGTACCAGTTGTGTATTTCTTGTTCACTCCTCAACCTACATCTGGCTTTTCCTTCTGTTTGGCCGTTGAAATTATTTTTAAGATCACTGAAATGACCTAATAATCACCAAGTCTAATGGATGCTTTTCAGAGCTTTTCTTATGTGATCTTTCTTAGACATCTGACCCTATTGCCCATTCCTTCCTTGAAACTTCTCCCTCATTTATAAGGTGGCGTTCTCATGGTTCTTCTCTTGAATTGCTTCTTTTCATCATCTTTGACTCATTTGCATGCTCAATAAGTGTTTCCTCTGCCTGTATTTTTCTTGGGTAGTCTCTTCTACAGCAGTTTTAACCTCTATCCATTAAATAATATTATGTGATTTCCTTTCTACTTCTTTGCTTCTTTTTTATCTCTAAAACTCAAAATCTGTATTTCCAAATGTATACTTTGACTTGTATTTTGCTGTCTTACAAGTGTTGCTAATTCACTATGCCTAAGACGGAACTCTATTCCCCTGGCAAGTACTTGCTCTCCGAAATAGTGCCCCATTCCTTCTCAACCTGTTTTTCTTCCTGTATTCTCTCTCTTAATTACCATCTTCTAGTCACCCAAGTTAGAAACCTCTGAGTCATCTTGCTTTTCCCTTACCCTTATTAATCCAGTTTTAATTGGTAAGTCTTGTAGAGACTACCTGAGATACGATTTTTAAAACTTTATTTCTACTGTCAGCACCCTAGTTCTGATACTCATTTTGCTTGCTTTGTCTTCTTACTTTCCTGGCCTTTGCAACTCTTCTTTTCCTTCCCCCTTCTCTACTGTTTCTTCTACCCTGTTCATTTTATACACTGGAGACTGATTTATCTTCGGAAATGAAGATCTCTTCATCTATAAGGTAATGAGTTGACTCCCTTAGTACTATTCCAATTCCCCAAGATAGGTACTCTTTGAATTCTCGCAAGAGGCAGGTTGCCTCACAGCTCTGGCTCTCCTCCTAGAAATTTACTTTTCCTTCACGGAAGGATTTTTTTCTGATTATCTCTGCTACTATCATGCTGGCCTTGGTAGGGGTCTTGCAGCCCAAATGTGGATGCAGAATCTTTGCTTAATTCCACCCAGCATGGCTGAGACCAGGCTGTGACTTTTAAACAAGACTTTATTAAAAGCTTAGTAGGAGAGAGTTACAAAACAAATATAGCTGGCTCTTAAATATGGTTGATCTAGGAGAAATGGGCAACATTTACCTGCTGAGCCTTCAGCCAGACTTCAGTGAGCAGAGGACAGACATCTTTTCTTTGGAACCCAAAAGCTGTTTGAGATCTGGGAGGAAGAATTCATTTTCCCTCCGTTTTTCTAAGGACCTAACATCCTGACCTATTATTTGTTGGTTTTAGGCTGACTACCATTGGGAATATCAGTTCACCTCAGGAGATTCAATCTCCTTCCTTCAGAGGTATATCATTACTCTTTAGCCCCAATGGAGCAAATAGACCAACATCAGTATGAGAGAGATTCGCTCATTCAACAAATATTTAGGACATGTATCAGGCATAGTTTTAGGTGCTGGAGAAATAATAATGAACAAGAAAGACAAAGTTTATGCTAGTGGTAGGGGGGCAAGATAGAAAATAAACAAGAACTAGATAAAATAATTTCGAGTAGTGAAGAAAATCAGATAGCATAGGATAATATGATAGTCAGTGATTGGGGTGTGTAGAAACAATATTAAGTATTTCTCTGAGAAGCTAGTTTGTGTTTATTAAATATGATCTCTTTAAAAGATTCCTTAGCTCCTGTGTATAGGATGAACTTTAGGGAGCAAGATGGGAAACAGCATCAGTTAGGCTATTGGTGTAATCCTTGAGTGAAAGTAATCATTGGAGTAGGTGGAGATGGTGACGGTTGTGATATATTTTGGAGGTGGAGTCCATAGGACTTATTGATGATTGTAGGGAAGTAAAGAAGACTACAGACCCCTAGGTTTTCACTTTGAAAAACTAGATAGTTGGTAGCACCATAAACCAAGATGGGAAAACTGGGAAAGAATACACGTAGTATGGGGATGAAGGAGGAAACTATTATTTCCTTACTTTAGATTGCTCTACTGATCTAAATTGCTGATGATTATGTAACACCTTCAATGTAAAGTCTAGATCAGAGTTTCTCAGCCTTGATACTGTTGACATTTTGGACCAGATAATTCTTTGTTGGGGAAGGAAGGAGTTGTCCTGTGCATTGTGGACATTTAGCAGCATACTTACCTACTATCAGCTACTTGCCCACTACAACTACAGTAATGATTCCCCATTTGTGACAACTAAAAATATCTCTAGACATTGCCAAGTGTCTCCTGGGGGGCAAAAGTGCCCCTGGTTGAGTACCACTGGTCTAGATATTTTTACCATATATGCTAAAGACGTGTCCAAATTGTTCTAGTCTATGTATCCAGCTGTTTCTCAAACCATTCTCTTGTATAAATTCAGATAATAAAGCCACATTGATTGACATGCCAGTTTTCTTACCATTGTCCCTTTTTAAAAATCATAATTTTTTTTTAGCCATAACTACTACTAGTATATTTCTTTCCAGGATATTTCTATGCATGTGTACATGATTAACATTATATATATAATGTGTTAATATAATTAACATCGTATGTACAATTTTGTTTCTTGAGTTTTTTAACCTAAATTTTCATCCTAAGCGTTTTTCTCTGTTATTAAAAATCTACTTGTAAACATAATTTTAATGGCTTTATAATATTCTGTGGCTTAAACTATAATATAGGAATATTCTTCCATTCTTAGGTTATTTAAATTTTTTTCCCTATTAAATATGGGGCTAAACTGGGGGGAATGCTGGGACAGGGGAGTGATGGCCAAAGGATTCAAGATTTCTTTTTGGGGTGATGAAAATATTCTAAAATTGATCCTGGTGATGGTTGTATAATTCTGAATATACTACCAATCATTGAATTGTATACTTCAAATGGGTGAATTATAAGGCATGTGAATTATATCTCAATAAAGTTGTTACAGAAAAAGGAGGCTAAAGCAAACAGCATTATGTGTAACTTTTGTGTGTAGCTTTAGTTTTCTAGAAGTGAAATTAGTGACTCAAGGCATGTCAAAGATATATTTAAATAAAGTTTATTGAGGTTTAATTTATATAGAGTAAAATTCACCCTTTTTATTGTACAATTTTGTAAGTTTAACAAATGCATATGGTTCTGTAGTTATCACCACAGTCAAGATATAGCACAGTTTCATTACCCCCCAAATTCCTTCATGCCCCTTTATTCTTTTTTTTTTTTTGTGAGGAACATCAGCCCTGAGCTGACATCTGTCACCAATCCTCCTCTTTTTTACTGAGGAATATTGGCCCTGGGCTAACATCCGTGCTCATCTTCCTCTACTTTATATGGGACGCCGCCACAGCATGGCTTGATAAGCAGTGCATCAGTGCGCGCCCGGGATCCGAACCTGCGAACCCTGGGCAGCCACAGCAGAGTGCGTGCACTTAACTGCTGCACCACCAGACCGGCCCCTTCATGCCCCTTTATAGTCAGCCTTTCCCCTACCTCTAGCCCCTGATCTATTTTTCTATTCTTTAATTTTGCATTTTCAGAAAATCAAATAAATGATATCATGTAGTATGCAACCTTTTGAGTTTTCCTTCTTTCATTTAGCAGTATGCAATTGAGATTCATCCATGTGCATCAGCGATTCCTTTTTATTGGTGACTAATATTCCATTTTATGGGTGTACCACAATTTGTTTATCCATTTGCCAGGTGAAAGACAATTGTATTATTTTTAGTTTTTGGTGATTATGAATAAAGTCATTATAAACATTTGCGTATAGGTTTCTTTTTAAAAAAACATACTATAGGGGCCAGCCTGGTGCCGTAGCGGTTGGGTGCGTGCGCTCTGCTGTGGTGGCCCAAGGGTTCGCCAGTTTGGATCTTGGGTGCGCACTGACACACTGCTTGTCAAGCCATGCTGTGGCGGCGTCCCATATAAAGTGGAGGAAGATGGGCATGGATGTTAGCCCAGGGCCAGTCTTCCTCAGCAAAAAGGAGGATTGGCATCGGATGTTAGCTCAGGGCTGATCTTCCTCACACACACACACACACACACACACACACACAAAAAAACATACTATATTTATTTTAACAAGAATATATTTCCTTTAACAATTTGCCATTTCAGAAAATTTTAAAGCAAAGTATACAAAAGGAAAAAAAAGCTTCATTCCCAAGAAGGAATTAATAAAAGGAATAGGCTTATATGTTAGGTATAATTTCTTTATTTGTATTTGTTCAAATTTAACTCTTTCCACAGTGAATTTGAGGCAGTTTACAAAAAGATATGTTAAAAAAAAGATGAAATAAGGACCATGGTAAAGGAAAATACAGATATGATAATTCTAATATTGTGATTGATTAGGGAATATGATTAGTTAAGTATGTCCCATTATCAAATGGAGGAAACATTACTGCATCTGCGAAGAAACAGAGTTTTCTAGCATTGATTCTAGAAGTAATTTCAGATGTTAATCTTCAGTAGGAGACACTGATTAATGTAATGAACATTGTCTTCAGTAACATTTTCTTTTTTCTTTTTTTGCTGAGGAAGATTTGCCCTAAGCTAACATCTGGAGTAAGCCAGTCTTACTCCACTTTTATATGTGGGTCGGTGCCACAGCATGGCTGACGAGTGGGGTAGGTCTGTGCCTGGGGTCCAAACCTGTAAACCCTGGGCTGCTAAAGCAGAGTGCACCAAACTTAATCACTATGCCATGGGGCCAGCCCCAACATTTTCTTTTTAACAGAAAAAAGTGGTCTGAATTTATTGTCTATAGGTTTCTTATAAACATATATTTTTCGTTTTCTTTGAGTAAATAATTAGGAGTGGGATTGCTGGGCCATATAAGTATATGTTTTCTTACATTGCGTTTTGTTATTTATATGTTTTGGATACAAATCCTTTATTATATATGTGTTTTGCAAATATTTTCTTCTAGTCTACAGCCCATCTTCATTTTCTTAACAGTGTTTTCCAAAGAGCAGAAATTGAGATTGAGGCTGGTGAAATACCCACACAGACACAAATTTAATTTTGTGGGAATCAGCAGATAGATAACATTAGAGGACCCAGAAGAAAACATATCATGGTGTATTTATTTTTAATTAGCAATATGCTTCAGAACTCCCTGGGGCAATTCCGTCTTCCCTCCCTCACAGTATACACAAATGTCCAGTCCCTGTTTATCCCAGACCTTCTGAAATAGAATATGGGGGAGAAGGTGGAGGACTGCAGCATAGGAACCGCTGTCATAGTAGAATTTGGCCCTGGTATTTACCAGTAGCCGGCCTTGGTGGTCTAGTGGTTAAGATTCAGTGCTCTTACTGCTGTGGCCTGGATTCGTTTCCTGGTCAGGGAACCACACCACCTGTCTGTTGGTTGTCATACTGTGGCGGCTGTGTTGCTGTGATGCTGAAAACTATGCCACTGGTATTTCAAATAGCAACAGGGTCACCCATGGTGGACAGGTTTCAGTGCAGCTTCCAAACTAGACAGGCTGGGAAGAAGGACCTGGCCACCACTTCCAAAAAATTGGCTGTGAAAACCCTATGAATAGTAGCGGAGCATTGTCTGATATAGTGCCAGAGGGTGAGAGGATGGAGCAAAAAAAGACCGGGCAGGGTTCTGCTTTGCTGTAGAGGGGGTCACTAGGAGTTGGAATTGACTCGAAGGCACTAACAACTTGTCAGTAATGTGGTTTTTGTTTCTTCATGCGTAAAATGGAAATAAAGACACTATCTAACTCTTATTAGGTTTCAGTAGGTTAGTGAACATGAAATACCTAGCATATAGTAGGTGGTAATTTCTAGAAGCACAGGAGAAGGAGAAGGAGCCCCAGGATAGTGTCATGGAAGCCTTGGAAGTCATTGCCAGGAAGTGGGAATGAACATTACTCTTTTCGTGCCTTCCATTCTGTGTGACACTTGAATTACTTAAGAAGCAAATGTTTGCTCCAGTTATTCTTTCATTCAACCCTTTTGTTCTCTTGAAATTGACTATGACATCTTCAGAAGTTCTTGAATTTCAATATATCATAGTAAGTTCCTTGCTTCTTTATATGATTTCTTGTAGAATTTATGTCCAAGTTGAAATGTTTCTCTAAAGATAGGTCTAGAATATATGCATGCTTACTGTCCTTCAATTTTTCTTCATGTTTGTTGTCTTAACGTACATATTAGAGAAGTAAATACTTTCCTTACTATAATTTTTATATATGGAAAATAATTTTACTTTAAATGAAGCAGGATTTGATCATGATGAACAGAAAAAAGGGTGCTGTCTTTTGTAACAAAGGAGGATTTGCTTTATTTGTTTAGTTGCCATTTGTTGGAAGAAAAGAATACAGAAAGGCCCCAAAATAGTGAGTTATTTTTAGGGGTGTTGTAAGAAGTTTTATTCAGAAAAAAGCTGCTTGTTTAGTGTGAGGAATACAACTCTGCATTTAAGAGGTTTCTAGTTGATCACTCCTTTTTTTTTTTTTAACCTTTATTGTGGAAATTTTCAAACATAAATGTAGAGAAAATAGTTCAACTAATGCTCATGTCTTCATCATTCCTCTTCTTTAACAGTCATGAACTTTCTGCCTCTTGCTTCATCTATTCCTCCCACATTTCTTTCCCTATAATATTTTAAAGCAAATTCTAGACAAATTTTATTTCGCCTAATACATAAAGTGTGTATCTCTAATAAATAGTCTCTTTTTAAAAAAGACATAACCATAATACCATTACCACACTGACCAAAATCAACAATAATTCCTTACTATCACCTAATACTCTATTAAACTTTCTTATTTGTTTCAAAAAGATAGGAGCTAAAACAGGTTCATGTATTGCTAAAACAAGGTTTGTGGGTTGCTATGTCTCTTTACTCTCTTTTAATCAATAAATTTCCCCATTTTGAAAAATGCCATTTATTTTTAGAAGACACTGGATGATTTGTTCTGCAGCATTTCCCACATTCTGGGTTTTGCTGATTATATCCTGGTGTCATTGAACATGTACCTCTATCCCTCATGTTCCCTGTAGACTGTTTGTTAGATGTGTGATTTGATTCAGGTTCAATTAGTTTTGCTTTTTTGGAAAGACTTCTTCATAGGTGGTGCTATGTTCTTCCTATGACACCACTAGTGGAAGCACATCACTTTTAGTGGTGTTCATCCTACTTCAGCTGATGTCAGCCTAATCCATATATTAAAAAAACCCCTTCACTTTTTGACCTAATGGAAAACCCCTTCACTTTTTGATCTAATGGTTTTAGCATTTATTGATAATTATTTCTTGGTTCACCATTTCATTTCATGATGGTTTCCTAATTCTTTTATTTCTCCAGTATCTATTAGCTATGGTTATTTTATATAGAAGAACTCTCCCTATTTGGTTTCCTTTGTACCTTGAAATATTGTTAATATAGAAAAGATAAGATAAATGCTTGATTCTTTGTCATTTTTAAGAATGAGTTGGTGCCGAGGCAGCTCCACAACCAGTGAGGGTTGTTTTTTGGGATTGAGGGAATGAGGAGAGTATCAGGATAAATAATTTTAAATAGATTTATATACAGTCATGTGCTGCATAATAATGTGTCAGTCAAGGATGGACTGCCTATATAAGGGTGGTCCCATAAGATTAGTACGATATAGCCTAGGTGTGTAGTACACTATACCATCTGTAGTACACTATACCATGTAAGTACACTCTATGATGTTTGCACAATGACAAAATCGCCTAATGATGCATTTCTTAGAATGTACCCCTGTTGTTAAGTGACCAATGACTGTATATTTATTGTATGTCAGTCGATTGTACCATCTTTGGTCAGTAAAAGCCCCTTCAGGTTAGATCTTGAGTCATTTTGTCATGACCTCCGTAGTCTTTGATAACTTATTTGCTTTTTGGTCCAAGATTAATGAGGCTTATCTGTATATTCCCTAGTCCAGACCTGAAGTCAGCCATTTCACCTAGGAGCCCTGGTTCCTTATAGTGGGAAATGGTATTTAGAGACCATAACACTTGATCACTTTATAAAGTTACATGGTCTTAAATTTTAGATTTAGAAATGTTCTTTGGAGTTTCTACTCAGTGTAGGAATCTGTGTCCTAGGTATTTTGCACGTTAATAATTGGACTCATTTGAAGACCATTTAAAAAGGTTAAGTGACAAAGATTCTCATATGGAATATGATCTCCATGTTGCTTATAAGAGAAATCTTAAATGAAATGAAACTAAAAAAAGTTAAAAATAAAACGATGTCAAGCCGTGCTGTGGTGGCGTCCCATATAAAGTAGAGGAAGATGGGCACGGATGTTAGCTCAGGGCCAATCTTCCTCAGCAAAAAGAGGACGTTTGGCATCAGACATTAGCTCAGGGCTGATCTTCCTCACAAAAAATAAATAAATAAATAAAAGGATGTATAAAGCAAATGCAGCAAAAATTAGAATTTTAATATTAAAACGAAACTATTCATGGGAAAAGTAATTAACTGCCACTAACAAATTTCTGACTTTATGTTTGTAAAAGATGTAATTCATATTGAGGATGTAACTGCCATGAATTGTTATGTATCAAAAAACCTTGCATTCAAGTATATAAAACAAAAATTTAAATGGTTTAGAGGAACTGAAGTTTAATTGAACTCATACACTATGGGGAAAACATCCTCGTTTTACACTCCCATGGAACATTTACAGAAATTAATCATAATTTACACTTCAGAAAAAAATGGAAAATTTTAAAACCTAAAAATTTAGAGACTACATTCTTTGACCCCAGTGCGATAGAACTGAAATGAGTAAAGTGTCAATTAGAACAGCCCAACCATTTGGAAATTTTAAAACTTCTAAGGAACTCTTGGGTTAAACAAGTGAAACTAACTTCAGTTACAAAATGTTTAGAATATAATGAGTTATATATCAATTATACCTCAATTAAAAAAAAAACAATATAACAATGAGGGCATGCCGTATCACAACTTGCTGTATAAGCAGAGCTATACTCTAAAGAAAATCACATTAAATGCTTTTAGTGTAAAAAAAATGAATTGCGTATTCAGCTTTATATGTTAGAACAATGAAATAAACCTGAGGAAACCACAAGGGAAGAATTAATGTAGTTGAAAGTAATGTGTTAGAAAAAATGAATTAAGGCATAGAAAATCTATAGACTGGTAAAAATAAGAGCTGATTCTTTGTGAAGAGACCAATAAAGGAAACAAGTTTCTGATAAGTCTAATTGAGGGGAGAAAAAGAGAAATACGTAGTATTAAGGAGAAGAAAAGTCTTATAATGATAAATAGATTGGGGATAATGTCTTGAACTAGTCTGTGTATAATTAACTCAATGCTGATACATCTATAAATTAAAAAGAATGGAAGCTTTTCTAAAATAAGTTACCAAAGTTGATTTAAGTAGAAAACCTGAATAGGCCAATAACTGTTTAAGAATTGGTAAATAATGTCAAAGAACAACCTCCGAAGTTTCTAATCTTTGTAACCTTTGAGGAACAGTTTACTTTTATGTTTTTGAAAATATTTGCCAAAATAGAAAAGATCTTACATCAAGATGCTAAAAAAGACCTTGATATGTTTAGTATTTATTTCTGATAAAGTCTCTATCTGTAAAATTAAGAATAGAGGGTTATTTCCTTCACATAATAAGATGTGTGTATTAGAGTCCAACAAACATCCCTTGAAATTTAGGAAGGATGCCTGCTATTACCAGAATTACTTATTACTGTTCTGGAAGTTCTAGGTCATGTAGTTAGATGAGGAAAAGAAGTAAGAGGTGTAAATCTTGGAAAGTTGGGGAGCAAAAAAATGATTATTTTCCGATGATATAGCTATTTCCCTGGAAATGTCAAGAGTATCAGTAAAGATGTTTCAGGGCTAAGAAGGAAAAATGAAAACAAGCTGGAGGAAAAGAAGAAAATGTATTAAGGTTATAACAGGGAACAGTAAAATGCCTAGTTACAAAATAAAAAAAATCTACAAAACCCGACAACTGGATTATGAGTAGTTGGAAAATATATTTTAAAAAAAGATTGATTCACAAAGCAATCAAAAATTAAAATTTCTTGGGGTAAACTTAATAAGAAATATGTGAAACTTAAAGAAAATGACAAGACTTTACCTAAGGACATGGTAATAATAATAGTCACAACAACAACTAATCTTTATTGAGCATTGTTTTAAGCGCGTCTTAACTCATTTAATCCTCAAAATGACCCTATAATATAGTGTTATGTCTGAGGATAACAGAGAGGTAAAGTGCCTTGTCAGGGTTGTTTAGCTGGCTAGACTGAGGAAGAAGGGGATTGGAACCCATTCAGGCTGTGTGACTCCAAATTCCAGAGACTCTATAACCATTATGCTTTGATGACTCTTGGAAAAAATGGAGTGATATACCATGTTCCTGGATGGGAAAACTTAATATTATAAATGTATATGTCCCATAAATTTAATATTATTTCAGTCAGTATCCCAATAGGATTTTTGTTTTCCTTTTTGATGGTGAGGAGGGTCGAGTTTGAGAAAACAATGATCAAGTTCATTAGGAATTATAAATATGTAAAAGATAGCCAAAACAGTTATGAATTAGAAGAATAATAGGAGGCATGGAGGAGTAGGGGAATGGGTGGGTACCTTTTTCTACAGGATCTTGAGTATAATATCGGTATAGGAATGCTCAAAGTATTACGCACAAAGAGATTCATGTCTATATATAAGAATATGGTTATAACTTATTCATTAAATCGTCTTTGGACAATCTGCTGGTCATTTGGGCAAAAAACAAAGTTAGATCTTTTTCTCACTCCAGATACCAAAATAAATTATAGAGGCATTGAATATATGAATATAAGAAAATGAAACTATTCAAGTACCCAGAGAAAGTATAGGTATATATAACATCTCGATAGGGAGAGTGCCTTTCTAAGCATAAACCAAGAAAAATGTGATTCAAAAGATTGATAGATTTGACTACATTGAAAAATTATCATATTTTTCCAAAGGAAAAAGTGTTTGAAATATCTGACAAACATGTAGTGACTGTTTTCAGAAGAATGGGATACTGGGCAGATAAAAGTAGATAACCACTTTAGGAGTCACCTTTAGAATTCCTCAGTGCTCCACATCTCTAATTTCCATTCAGTCACCATTCATGCTTTCATTCAACAAATGTTTTGAGTGTCTATTTTGTATGATGAACCATTGTAGGTACTGAGGATACAGTAATGAGTAAAATGGAGAAAATCTCGGCTCTTATGGAGTTTACACTGTAGTGATGGGAGAGAGAACTGCTCATCAATCATTAATATAGAGTATTTAAAATGGAGTATTTCTATAGAGAAACATAAAGCAGATAAAGGGGATACTATGTGCTATGGTGGAAGGGGCATTGCAGTTTAAAATAGTGGCATTTAAGCAAAGATCTGAAGGAAATGAGAAAGCCAGCCATGTGGCTATCTGAAAGGAAGAACATTCCAGGTAGAGGGAACAACAAGGGCAAAGGCTGTGAGGCAGGAGAGTGCTGTGCATGTTTTATGAACAGCAGAGAAGTGGTAGCTGAAGGTGAATGAGCAAGGTAGTGAGCACTAGGAGATGAGATCAGGAGATAACTGTCTAGATCATGTAGGGGCTTTTAAGGCCAGATAATTCTTTGTTGTGGTGGCTGTTGTGTATACATTATCGGATGTTTCACAGCATCCCTGGCCTCTACCCACTAGATGTCAGTAAAACTTCCCAGTTGTGATAACCAAAAATGCCTCCAGACATTGCCAAATTTTCTAGATTTGGGGAGCAAAATTGCCCCTGATTGAAAACCACTGCTCTACTAAATGGCTGTAGGTCATTTTGGGGAAGGCTTGGAGGAAGATTTATGGTGTGGGTCCCTTCCTCAAGGGGACCCAGTATCTCCTTAATCAAGAGGCTATGGGTCTGTGAATTGACTAGGTCTGGAAACTGGGTGAATGTCTGTGATTTCCACTGTGATGACTCAAGTTAGCTTTTGGCCGCCACATTTAGGCATTTTTCTGTTATATAGATTAAAGTTGCCCATCTTTTTCATTCCTAGGAACATCATAATCAATTAGCCACTGTCAAAGATCCCTGTGAGCTAAAGCATTCCGAGTACTGGTATGTCCCTACTGCCGTTATCCTTGGGGTTAAGTGCTGCCACTTGGCCTCTGCTACTTTGGGATCCCATCATCCCCAGTGAAATCAGGGAGCTATCTCAGTGGTGATATTCCCTACAGTCATACCTGACCTACAAAAGAGAGCAGCCACACAGCTTTTCAAACGTGTGTGCTCCCTCCACTAATGTAGCGTCTTCTGGGCCTTCTCAGGGAATGTTGTTGGGTGGTAGGTGTACAGGTTGCAGAGGATAAATCCACTCCAGTGTTCCCATCTCCCTAAGCCTTCAGATTTCCTCTTCCACATAATGCCAATGAAACTCTAGTATCTCAGCCTCATTAAAGGTTCGTTGTTAGTGTCAGAGTAGTTTTGATTTGCATTTCCCTAACAATTATCAGTTATTATTGAGTATAAGTTTTAATCAACAAGTAAGCCGTTAGAGTCACCTCCAACTGCACAGGCTAACACATTAAATATAGAATCTGTAGTAAGCTCATCCATGTTAATGAATTCTAATCTCCTTGGTCTAATACCCTTAGCATCTATTTTCACACATATCCACCAGGGTTTTGCTTTTATATATTAGTAAAATCTTGGCATTTTTTGAAGTGTAAGCTGTTTCCTCTTGGGTCTTAGGGTGTACCTGTCCCTCTATAACATGCTGAGATTTGAACCTAGTTCTAGGTCTAGTGGCAACAAGGTTGGTTGTGGTTGGTCTTGGGGAAAATGAACATTCTCCTGCAAGTCGTTTGCTGCACATAAGGATATCAGGATTTTCAAGCAAAAGAAGGCTACTTTCCTTAAATACAGAAGGGTAAGTTACTTCCACTGGAGGTTTAAATTGTCTTTTTCATTCTAGTTCAACCACATGTTCTCATTCCAAGTTTCAGGGTCCCATTTTTTCCTAGTCATTGCTCTTACTTTCACATGAGAACCTTGGTGAGACTATGAATTTATCTGGTGTTGTACTTCAGCTATTTGTACAATTAAATTTTGCATTTAATTTTATTTATTTATTTTTTCCCCCAAAGCCCCTGTAGATAGTTGTATGTCATAGTTGCACATCCTTCTAGTTGCTGTATGTGGGACACGGCCTCAGCATGGCCGGAGTAGCAGTGCGTCCATGCATGCCCGGGATCCGAACCCGGGCCGCCAGCAGCGGAGCGCGAGCACTTAACCGCTAAGCCACGGGGCCGGCCCCTAAATTTTGCATTTAATTTTAAACAGTATCAACCTATAGTTACAGGAATTGAGATTTTTTTTATATTGTCGTGAAAGTGCTGTTTCTCAGATTGTGATTTGATCTGAGAATTAATGAACCTGAGCTTATTTTCATCTGTATCTACTCAAGAGCACTTAGAGAATCCATCTCACATAACAGACCTTGTAGTCATCATTACTGCCTTAACAATCAAGTGCAACAGCCGCTTGGATTCCCAAGGCACTTGCTTCACTTGGCACTTCATCACAGTCACCCACATGTGATAGCTTGATTACCTCTGATGCCACTGCATGCCAGGGATTACTAGCATCCTATTTCCTGCTTGAGCCCTATGCTTAAGCCCAAGGACACAACCAGGCCAGTCTCCAAATCTCATCTTTGTGGGTGTATCTGCTGTGACCACTGCCACTACCAGTCCTTTATCAGTCAGAGGTGAGAAACCACACAATATTCAAATAGGGAAAGTTTAATATAAAGAATTATTAACCAGTAACAGAATTAACCCTAATGGGGAAGGAGAACTGTAAAGTATATGTAGTAGCAGGTAGAGGGAGCAGCCACTACCTTTAGCCTGAGGCAGAGTAACAGGGATGAAACATACTTGGAAGATGCCCCATCTCCCAGCTTCAAGGCTGAAATTCAGATCTTGTTGGAGAGGGTATGCTCTACTGGATGCTGGAGAAGTTTGAGTTGCTGTAGATTTTTGCTGGCAAGCAGGAAACCTCCCTCTGGGATGCTGACAGAAGTCACTATGGGAAGCTCTTTGCTGAACCTGCCTAAGAAGCCAGCTTGGGCACTGACATAATTCTCTGGGAAACCTCCTGCCCATGGGAGTGCTGCTGAAACTTGTTGGGTAGCTACCCTCTGGAGTGCTGACAAAACTTGCTAGGAAACTACCCATGGGGTTGTGTTTGAGTGTCATTGAGACTTGGTGGGAAGTTGGCACCTGGCGTGAGCGCCACTGGGTGTCTTGCAAACCACTAGCCTCCACTGGAGCAAGCAGGTTAGAGCACAGTGTAATAGGATGAGAACCCTGTTCCTTCTGGAGTATTCCTCCAGTACCATCTGCTGACAAAGGTTAACATTGTGCCAGCTGGCAAGGAAATGTTTGCAGGTGCCAGCTTCCTTATCACAAAGCAGGGCTGAGAAGAGTAGATTTGGAGTAGAGAGGCAAAACATTTATACTTGGTACACTCAGATATTTACATTTCTAGTACTCTTCATTCTTTTGGGTAGACCTTGATTTCCAGATGGTGTCCATTTTCCTTCTTCCTGAAGGACTTACCTTTAAAAGGTGCTAGTCTGCTGGTGATGGAATTCTTCCAGCTTTTGTACATCTGAAAAACTCTTTATTTTCCTTTTTTTAAAAAAAATAAGATAGTGGTAAATACATGTAACATAAAATTTACCATCTTACCCAATTTTAAGTGTACAGTTCAGTGGTATTAAATACATTTATTATGTTGTGCAACCGTTACCACCATCCATCTCCATAGCTCTTGTTATCTAGTAAAACTGAAACTCTATACCTATTAAACAATAGTTTCCCATTCCCCCAGTCTTTGGCAACCACCATCCTACTTTCTGTCTCTATTTATTACACTTAGTATAATGTGCTCGTTTCATCCATGTTGTACCACTTGTCAAAATTTCCTTCCTTTTGAAGTCTAAATAATTATATGTATATACCACGTTTTGCTTATTCATTCTTCTGTTGGTGGACACCGAGGTTGCTTTCAGGTTTTAGCCGTTGTGAAGAATACTACTAACATAGGTGTACAAGTACCTCTTCAAGACCCTGTTTCAATTCTTTGAATGTATACCCAGAAGTGGAATTGGTGGATCATGTGGTAATTCTATTTTTAATTTTTCAAGGAACCACCGTACTGTTTTCCACAGCAGCTGTACCTTTTTGCATTCCCATCACTAAGGCATAAGGGTTTCAATTTCTCCACATCCTCATTAACACTTATTGTTTTCTGTTTTTTTGGTAGTAGTCATCTTAATGAGTGTAGTTGGTATCTCATTGTAGCTTTGATTTGCGTTTCCTGAATGATTAGTGATATTGACCATCTTTTCTTGTGCTTGTTGGCTGTTTGTTAATCTTCTTTGGAGAAATGTCTGTTCAAGTCCTTTGCCCATTTTTGAATCAAGGTGATTTTTTTTTGTCGTTGAGTTTTAGGAGTTCTCTGTATATTCTGGATATTAGTCTGTTATCAGATATAAGATTTGTAAATATTTTAATCCTTTCTGTGAGTTGCCTTTTTACTCTGTTGATACAGTCTTCTGATGCATAAAATTTTAACATTTTCATGAAGTCTAACTTGTCTATTTCTTCTTTAGCTGCCTTTGCATTTGGTGTCATACCCAAGAAGTCATTGCTTTTACCTTGTTTTCTTCTAAGAATTTTATAGTTTTAGGCCTTACATTTAGGTCTTTGATCCATTTTGAGTTAATTTTTGTATGTGGTTTGAGATAAGAGTTTAACTTGATTCCTTTGCATGTGGATATCCAGTTTTCCCAAAAGATTGTACTTTTCCCATTGAACGGTCTTGGCACACCCTTGTCAAAATCATTTGACCATATATGCGAGAGTTTCTGAGCTCTCTATTCCGTTGGTTTATATGTCTTTTTGCTAATACCACACTGTTTTGATTACGGTATCTTTGTAGTAAGTTTTAAAATGAGGAAGTGTGAGTCCTCTGGCTTTGTTCTTTTTCAGGACTGTTTTGGCTATTCAGGGTCCCTTGAGATTCCATATGGATTTTAGGATGGGTTATTTTAGTTCTGCAAAAAACATCATTGGGGTTTTGATAGGGGTTGCATTAGATCTATAGATCACTTTGGGTAGTATTTACATCTTAACAATATTAAGTCTTCCAATCTAGGAATGTGGGATGTGTTTCCATTTATGTCTTCTGTAATTTCTTTTAGAAATTTTTTTTAGTTTTCATTCTTTCACCTTCTTGGTTAAATTAATTTCTAGGTATTGTATTCTTTTTGATGCTATTGTAAATGGAATTGTTTTTATAATTTCCTTTTCATGTTATTCATTGTTAGTGTATAGAAATGCAAGTGATTACTAATTTTTGTGTGTTGACATTGTATCCTGCTACTTTGCAGAATACATTTATTAGTTCTAACAGTTTTTTTGTGGAATCTCTAGGGTTTTCCACATTTAAGATCATATCATCTGCAAACAGAAAATTTTACTTCTTCCTTTCCAGTTTGAATGCTTTTGGTTTCTTTTTCTTGCCTAATTGCTCTGTGTAGGACTTCCATTACTATGTTGTATGTCAGTGGTGAAAGTAGGCATCCTTGCTTTGTTCCTGATCTTAGAGAAAAAGCTTTTTCCGCCAGTCTTTCACCATTGAGTATGATATTTGCTGTGAGTTTTCATATATGGACTGTATTATGTTGAGATAGTGTCCTTCTATTTCTAGTTTGTTCAGCATTTTTATTGTGAAAGGGTCTTGTATTTTTTCAGATGTTTTTCCTGCATCAATTGAGATTATCATGTATTTTTTCCCTCCATTCTGTTAATGTGGCTAATGAAATGAATGAATTACATTGATTCATTTTCATATGATGAACCATCCTTGTAGTGCAGGAATAAATTCTACTTAGTCAGTAGAATTAATATACTGCTGAATTTGGTTTGCTAGTATTTTGTTGAGGATTTTTGCTTCAGTGTTCATAAGGGATATTGTTTTATAGTTTTCCTGTAGTATCTTTGTCTGGCTTTGATATCCAGGTAATCCTGGCCTCATAGAATGTGTTAGGATTCAATTTGGGGAAAAGTTTAAGGAGGATTGGTATTAGTTCTTCTTTAAATATTTGATAGAATTCACCAAGTTTTTCAGTTTTTTGGGAAAAGCTTGAGAAGGATTGGTATTAGTTCCTTAAATATTTGGTAGAATTCACCAGTGAAGCCATCAGGTCCAGGACTTTTCTTTTTTGAGAGATTTTTGATTACTGATTTAATCTCCTTACTAGTTATAGGTCTATTCAGATTTTCTATTTTTTCATAATTTAGTCTTGGTAGGTTTTGTGTTTTTAGGAAATTGCCCATTTTATCTAGGTTATCCAATTTGTTGGCATAAAATTGTTCATAGCATTCTCTTGTAGTGCTTTTTATTTCTGTAGAATCAGTAATGTTTTCACTTTCATTTTTGATTTTAATAATTTGAGTCTTCTCTCTGTTTATCTTGATCTATGTAGCTAAAGATTTGTCAATTTTCTTGATCTTTTCAAAGTATCCGCTTTTGGTTTCATTGATTTTTCTCTGTTCGTTTTTTGTTCTCTGTTTTTTTAATTTCTGCTCTAATTTTTATTAATTCCTTCCTCCTCCTTGCTTTGGGTTTAGTTTGTTCTTCTTTTTCTGGTTCCATAAGTTGTAAAGTTATGTTGTTAATATGAGATCTTCCTTTTTTTATAAGTTAAGTCTTTATAAATGTATAGTTCCCCCTTAGCACTGCTTTCGCTGCATACCATATGTTTTGGTATGTTGTATTTTAATTTTCGCTTGTCTCTCAGTATTTTCTAATTTCCCTTGTGATTTCTTCTTTGGTCCTTTGGTTGCTTAAGAGTATGTTAATTTGAACAAATTTGTGAAATTTCCAGTTTTACTTCTGTTACTGATTTTTAAATTCATCGTGTTGTGGTTGGAGAAGATACTTTGTATGATATCTATATTTTTAAATCTGTTGAGACTTAATTGTGGCCTAATATATGGTCTGTTCTGGAAAATATCCCATGTGCACTTGAAAAGAATGTATATGCTCTTATTGTGGGGTAGAGTGTTTTGTATATGTCTGTTAGGTCTAGTTGGTTTATTGTGTTGTTTAAATTCTCTGTTTCCTTACTCATCTCCTGTCTTAATTGTTCTGTCCATTATTGAGAGTGGGGTATTGGAGTCTCCAACAATTATTGTAGAACAGTCTATTTTTCTCCTTAATTCTGTCAGTGTTTGCTTCATGTATTTTGCTAGTCATTAGGTGTGTAAATGTTTATAATTGTTTTATCTTAATTGTTCTGTCCATTATTGAGAGTGGGGTATTGGAGTCTCCAACAATTATTGTAGAACAGTCTATTTTTCTCCTTAATTCTGTCAGTGTTTGCTTCATGTATTTTGCTAGTCATTAGGTGTGTAAATGTTTATAATTGTTTTATCTTCTTTCTGTATTGTACCTTTTTATTAATATATTATGTCATTCTTTGTCTCTTGCAACCTTTTTATTTAAATTCTATTTTGTCTCATGTTAGTATAGCCACCCCTGCTCTCTTTGGTTACTGTTTGTATGGAATATCTTTTTCCATTCTTTTACTTTGAACCTATTTGTATATTTGGATTTAAAGTGATTCTCTTGCAGACAGCATACAGTTGGATCATGTGTTTTTATTAATTCTTCCAATCTCTGTTTTGATTGGAGAGTTAAAGACATTTACATTTAAGGTAATTACTGATAAGGAGGGACTTCTGTCATTTTACTGGTTGTTTTCTATGCCTGATAGCTCTTTTGTTGCTCATTTCCTGCGTTACTGTTTTCTTTTGTGTTTAGTTGATTTTTTGTAGTGAAATGTTTAAAGTCCCTTCTTATCTCCTTGCGTGCATATTCTAGAGCTATTATCTTTGTGGTTACTGTGGGAATTACATTTAATATTCTAAAGCTATAATACTCTACAGTCATGTGCTGCATAACGAAATTTAGGTCAATGATGGACCACGTATGTGATGGTGGTCCCATAAGATTAGTACCATATAGCTTAGGTGTACCATCTAAATTTGTGTAAGTAGACTCTATGATGTTCATACAACAATGAAATCACCTAACGACCTGTTTCTCAGAATGCATCCCTGTCATTAAGTGACACATGACTGTAATTTGAATTTATACCAGCTTAATTTCAATAACAGAGAAAAACTATGCTCCTCTACAGCTCGAACTCCACCTCTTTTGGTTGTTGATGTCACAAAATTACATCTTTATACATTGCGTGCCCAAAAACATAAAGAATTCTTCAAATTGGATTAGTCTCTTAAATTATGTAGAAAACAAAATTTGAAGTTACAAACCAAAGTTAACAATAATGTTACCTTTTATAATTGCCCATGTGTTTACCTTTATCGAGATCTTTATTTCTTCATATGGCTTTGAATTACTGTCTAGTGTCCTTTCATTTCACACTGCTGGACTCCCTAGAGCATTTCTTGCAGGGCAGATCTAGTGGTAATGAATTCCCTCAGCTTTTGTTTATCTGGGAATGCCTTAATTTCTCCCTAAGTTTTGATGGACAGTTTTTTCAGATATAGGATTCTTGGTTGACTGTTTTTTTTTTTTTTTTTTCCTTTACCACTTTGAATATATCAGCCTACTGGCTTCTGACTTCCTATGTTTCTGATGAAAAATCTACTCATATGCTTATTTGAGGATTCCTTGTGTGTGATGAGTCACTTCTCTCTTGCTGCTTTCAAGATTCTTTCTTTGTCTTTAGCTGTCCTAAGTATCTTGGTGTGGATCTCTTTGAGTTCATCTTATGTGGGGTTTGTTGAACTTCTTGGGTGTTTATATTCATGTCGTTAATCAAATTTGGGGAAGTTTTCAGTTATTATTTCTTCAAATATTCTCTCTACCCCTTTCTCTCTCTCTTCTCCTTTGGGGACTCTGAGAGTGTATATATTGGTCTGCTTATTGGTGTCCCACAGGTACCTTACTCTCTGTTCATTTTTCTTTCTATTCCTCAGACTTGATAATTTTCATTGTCCTACCTTCAAGTTTGCTGATTTTTTCTTCTGCCTGTTCAAATCTGCCTTTGAATCCCTCTAGTCAATTTTTTTTTTTTTTTTTTTTTTTTGCTGAGGAAGATTCGTCCTGAGCTAACATCTGTTGCCAATCTTCGTCTTTTTGTATGTGAGCCACTGCCACAGCATGGCCACTGACGAGTGGTGTAGGTCTGAGCCCGGGAACTGAACCTGGGCTGCCGAAGTGGAGTGTGCTGAACTTAACCACTAGGCCACTGGAGCTGGCCCTCTAGTGAATTTTTGTTTCTTTGTTTGTTTTGTTTTATTTTGTTTTTTGGTGAGGAGGATTAGCCCTGAGCTAACATCTGTTGCCAATCCTCCTCTTTTTGCTGAGGAAGATGGGCCCTGGGCTAACATCCGTGCCCATCTTCCTCTACTTTATATGTGGGATGCCTGCCACAGCATGGCTTGATGAGTGGTGTGTAGGTCTGCGCCTGGAATCTGAACCTGCGAACCCTGGGCCGCTGAAGTGGAGCATGTGAACTTAACCACTATGCCACTGGGCCGGCCCTCCTCTAGTGCATTTATTTCATTTATTGTACTTTTTGTCTTCAGACTTTCTTTGTGGTTTCTTTATAGATTTTTTATCTCTTTATCGATATTTCTATTTTGCTTATACATCGTTTTCTTGACTTTCTCCATATCTTTAGTTCTTTGTGCATCTTTAAGACAATTCTTTTAATATTTTTGTTTAGTAGATCCACTATCAGGTCTTTTTCAGGGACAATTTCTGTTAGTTTATGTTTTTCCTTTGTATGAGCCATACTTTCCTGTTATTTGTGACTTTTTTTGTTGTTGAAAACTGGACATTTCAATTTATTAATATGGTAACTCTGGAAATCTGATTCTTCCCTTTTCCCAGAGTTTGCATTTTTTTTTTGATTGTTGTAGTTCATCTTTGTGCTTAGGATCAGCCTGATGTGTAAACTGAAAGTCTTCTCAGGTCTTCCCTCAGTCTATGCCTTTCCCTGATATGCATGGTGACTTTCTAATGTCTTCTGTTTATGCAGTTGCTTTTGAATGTCCTAGTTTTTAATGTCTAGCTCCCAAATGGGAACAAAAGGGGAAAATGAAGAGGGGAAAAGGGCACCAGTTGGAAGGGGAGCAACTTGTAGCAGTGGGGGGAGGTGCAACAAAAACAACCACCTGCCTCTGTGTATTCATTTCTGTGATCAGAAGCAGCAATGAGGAATTACTGCACAGATCCTTGATATTTGGAGGACATGGTCATTTTTGCCCACCCTGGTTCCCACAGGCTACTCCTAGAAGGTTTGTACAGCTGCTTGCCACATAGCTGGAGGTGGTGGAGGATGGATAGCTGCTCCTCTGCCTTTAGCTGAAATTGACGGAAATTTCCTTTCCAAACCTTCCCCCTGGAAGTTTTGCAAGCTTTCAGTAGACTCTGGTGTTCCAAAATAGTTACATCAGACAGATTTCTGCCTGTGCAATTTTTGTCTAGGTGAGGACTCAGAATCCTGGTGGTTCATTACTTTTCCATCTTCCCAGAATCTCAATACATACATTTTTTTTATTGAAGTATAATTGACATAACATTATATTAGTTTTAGGTGTACAACATAATGATTCAGTATTTACATATATTGCAAAATGATCACCACAATAAGTCTAGTTAACATGAATATATACATACTTTTAACATGTCATTTTTCGAGTGTTGTTGCTGGTACATAGAAATAAAATTGGATTTTTGTATTTTTACCTCTTTTAACTCAGATCTCGCTAAATTCATTAATTGTAGAAGCATTTTGGAAATTTCTTAGGATTGTCCGTGTACATATGATTATATTATCTGAATAAAGGTGGTTTACTTCTGCTCTGATTATTATGTCTTTTATTTGTTTTCCTTACAACATTGGACTGGCTAGGTCTTTCAGTACAATGTTGAATGAAAGTGGTGCGAGTGGACATCTTTTCCATATTCCAAATTTTAGAGTGAAAGCATTTAGTCTTTTACCATCAAGTATTATGTTAGTTGTAGAATTTTTGTAGATTCCATCTCTCAGGTTTAGAAAGTCCCTTCGATTATTATTAGCTGAGAGTTTTTTACATAATTGCGTTAAATTTTGTCAGATGCTTTTACTGTATGTATTGGGAAGATCTCATAGTTTCTTTTTCAGTCTGTTCATTTGCTTTTAGAATGTTAAACCAACCATGCATTTCTGCAGTAAGGTTTATATAATCATGATGGATAATATTTTTATATGCTGGTGGATTAATTTTATAATATTTTGATAAGAATTTTTGTATCTATATTCATGTGCAGTGTTGATTAGTAACTATTTTTTTGTATTGTCTTTGTCTGGTTTTGGTATCAGGGTAATACTGGTCTTACAAATTGAGTTTGGAAATATTCCTTTTAATTTCTAAAAAGTTTGGGTAAGATTGCTATTATATCTTTCTTAAGTGTTTGATGTTTTTGCCAATAAACCCATCTAGGCCTGGAATTTTCTTTGTGAGACGTTCAGTTAATCATTTGAGTTTTAAAATAGATACAGGAATTTCTATTTTTTCTTGTTTTATTTTTGATGAATTGATTCTTTTGAAGCATTCATCTATTTCATCTTAAGTAGTTGAATTTATTGACGTAAAATTATTCAAATATTTCATTATTATCCTTTTAATGTCTGTAGATATGTAGTTGTGTCCCTTCTTTGATTCCTGATATTGTCAATTTGTGTCTTCTTTATTTTTTCTTTGATCAGTCTAGCTAGAGGTTTTTCAATTATATTGATATTTTAAAAGAATCAACTTTTTCTTTTTTTTACTTTTTTTTTGGTGAGGAAGATTGTCCCTGAGCTAACACCTATGCCCATCTTCCTCTATTTTGTATGTGGGATGCCACCACAGCATGGCTTGATGAGCTAGATGAGCGGTGTGTGGGTCTGCGCCTGGGATCTGAACCCGCAAACTCCAGGGTGCTGAAGCAGAGGTCGTGAACTTAACCACTATGCCACCAGGCCGGCCTTGAAAGAATCAACTTTTGATTTCACTCATTTTTAAAAATATTTTCCATTTTCTGTTTAATTGATTTTTGCTCATATCTTTTTATTTCCTTTTTCTCACTTGTTTTGGGTTTACTTTGCTCTCTTTTCCTAGCTTCCTGATTTGACACCCCTTTTTAAAATACAAATATTTAAAGCTATAAACATCTCTAAGCACTACTTTAAATGCATCCTAAAACTCTTGGTAAGTTTTGTTTTCATTATCATTTAGTTGAAAATAGTTTCTTATGTCCTCTGTGATTTTTTTTTTTTTTACTTACATAGTTTGTTTTGAAGCATATTTAGTATACAGATTTTGTTAATATTTTTTTTTTCTTTTTTATGTGAGGAAGATCAGCCCTGAGCTAACATCCATGCCAATCCTCCTCTTTTTGCTGAGGAAGACCGTCCCTGAGTTAACATCTGTTGCCAATCCTCCTCCTTTTTTTTTTTTTGTTTTCTTCCCTTTTTCTCCCCAAAGCCCCGGCAGATAGTTGTATGTCACAGTTGCACATCCTTCCAGTTGCTGCATGTGGGACGCCGCCCCAGCATGGCCTGACAAGCGGTGTATTGGTGTGCGCCCAGGATCCGAACCTGGGCCGCCAGCAGCGGAGCATGCGTACTTAACGGCTAAGCCCTGGGGCTGGCCCCAGTATACAGATTTTGGTGGTATTATTTGTTAGTGGTATCTAACTTAATACTGCTGAGGTCAGTGAATATATCCTCTATTATTTTAATTATTTTATTTTTATTGATGCTTCTCTATGGTTCAGCATGTGGTATGTCTTGGTGCTTGCTCTATGTACACTTAAAAAGAAGTATATTAAAAAGAAGTATATACTACAGCTGCTTGATGTTTTTATAAGTATCAATTAGATCAATTTTATTGGTACGGTTGTTAAATTTTTCTCTTTTTTGTGTCTCCTTATTCTAAAACTACTGACAGAGCTATAAATCTACAATCATAGTTGGAGATTTTATGTTTATTGCTTTAGTTCTGTTTTTTGCTTCATAATTTTTGAAGTTGTGTTAGTTACCACACATTTAGAATTACATCTTGTTGATGATCATTATTAAATGACTATTTTTGTAATACTCTTTCTCTTTAAATCTATTTTATCTGACATTAATATAGTTACATCAGGTTTGTTATGCTTAGTATTTAATGGTATATGTTTCCCTCTCCCCTTTTACTTTCAATATATCTGTGTCTCTATGTTTAAAATGTGTTTTTTGTAGTATCATGTAGTTGGGTCTTGCCTTTTTCTGTAGTGTGACACTTTTTAGTTGTGGTGTTTATTCCTTTTAGATTTAATGTGATTTCTTATATAGTTGTGTTTAAGTCTTCCATCTTCCATCTTGGTATTTGTTTTTTTTTTTTTTTTTTTTGTGAGGAAGACAGGCCTGAGCTAACATCCGGTGCCAGTCCTCCTCTTTTTTGCTGAGGAAGACTGGCCCTGGGCTAACATCCATGCCCATCTTCCTCTACTTTATATGGGACGCCGCCACAGCATGGCTTAACAAGCAGTGCGTTAGTGCGTGCCCGGGATCCGAACCCGTGAACCCTGGGCCACCACAGCGGAGCACGCGCACTTAACCACTTGCACCACTGGGCCGGCCCTTGATATTTGTTTTTTTGTTTATCCCATTCATTCTTGGTTCCTCCCATATCATAGTTGGGTTGCATCCTTTTCGAAGTTGTTCCATTTTGAGTGTTTAGCTGTATTTCTTTGTGTGATACTTCTTTTTAGAGGTTTCCCTAGCGATTACAACATGCATCAAGTATCACCATTAAAAATTGTATTATTTGTTGTCCTTTACAGTGGTATATTCCATTTATCTTGGTCCTTCCCCTTCCCCTCATCATCTTTTAAGCCCTTGTCTTATATTTTACTTCCATGTATGCTTATTTATTTTTTAGTATCAATGTGGTTTCATGGATTTTTACATCAATGTATTATGATCCATTGTTGCCATTATTTATTTTGATGCTCAGATTATTCTAAATTCAGCCTGTGGGAGCCCCTCCAACCCAGTTTCTGTTTTTTTAAGATACCTACCAGCTTGTTAGTCTTTTCTTACTTCTTGACACAAAATGTTCCATAGTGATGTTTTAAAATCTTTAATTTAATCACATTACTCCTCTACTTAAAATTCTTGAGTGGCTTTCCATTAACCATACGATAAAGTCAAAAACCATTCATAGCTGGGAATACATGGCCCTGATTATGTAATTAGTTTTCTCTCACATCTCTCTTACACCAGTTCCCCATTTCTTGTAATTGTTGTGGACCTCTTTCAATTTCTCTGTATACTCTCTGTTCTCCTTAAAACTCTCCATAGTAAATGCTTTTTTATCCTTCTGATCTAAAAGATTCCTTTTTAATTTATAATCTAGGGTAAATCCTCGTTAATTAAATACCATAGCAGTTTTTCCTCTCCATGATAGCATTCATCTAACTTTGTAGTTCTTTGTTTAATATCTATATTCTCTAATAGACTGTGAAGGAATACAGGAACTCTTTGTTTGTTTCCTGCTCTATTTTAACATTGTGACTAGCACTTTGTGCCTGACTTGTAGCAGGCAAATATTCAACAAATATGTGTTGGTGAGTGACTGAACTGGACATATTAACTGTCTCTGTGTCCTTGGGTAATTTATTTTATTTCATAATATATAAAATGAGAGGTCTATGCTAAAACTAAATTATCTTAATATCACTTTCATCTTTGAAATTCCTTAATTGTATGTGGTGGGAATGATAAGGAAACTTACTGAATTTGAGTGTGAATATCCACATCATGGAATAGGGTGAGAAAACATTGGATGGGTAGTAAAAACCTGGTAGATTTAGATTTATTTGATGCTTCACAGTTTAGAAACTCCTCAGAGTATGAATGCAGTGGAAAAATCTCTACACTTTGGTGCAAATTCTGTCTCTGACACTTACCAATTAGGTAACCTTGGGGAAGCTGAATTTAGTCATAAGTTGTGTTATCTGTGTGTCTATAAATGCATGTAGTACTTAATTTTTAATGTTGTTTATTCATTTAACAATATGTATAGAGCACCTACTGTGTGCCACAGAAATGAAATATAATGGTATATACAAACTAGCGATCTCATACTGGGTGTTCAAGAAATAGGAATTCAGTCATTTAGAAATTTCAGGGTCCAGCGCAGTGGCGTAGTGGTTAAGTACGTGCGCTCCGTTGTTGGCGGCCCAGGTTCGGATCCGGGGCGTACACTGAGGCACCGCTTGTCAAGCCATGCTGTGGCAGCGTCCCATATAAAGTGGAGAAAGATGGGCACAGATGTTAGCCCAGGGCCAGTCTTCCTCGGCAAAACGAGGAGGATTGGCACGGATCTTAGCTCAGGGCTGATCTTCCTCACCAAAAAAAAAAAAAAAAAAAGAAAGAAATTTCAGACTTTTAGGTCCAATGTCTCAAAATTGGTGCTTGAGCTAGTGTAGAACCTTGGTCCCCTGAACTAGTCTACTGTAGTGTTCTGTTTGAAGTAGCAGAATCAAAGTGAATTCTTGTAGTGCGAGTTGGTGATAAAAGGAAATTTTGTACTTCTGGAAGGTTCATGCAAATCATTAATACCAAATCAGTAACATATGTAAGTTTAAAAATTATAGGAGGCAGATTTGTTCGAGAGTGGAAAAATGGTGTGAGAGACAGAAGACAGAAGACAATGACGTATTATAGTGATAATAGTGAATTTAGAGAGAAATGGTGGATGGGTTTGAGAGAGATTCTGAAATACGGATAGCGTCCTGACTTAATATGGATGTTAAGCTCATTAAGTAAGAAAAATGAAACAAGGTGACCTAATTGTTGACATTTTATGTCATTAGTTATAAAACTTTGGGTATATATCTTGCAAGTTTGGGAATTTTTATGAAAATAGTTATTTCAGTAAGCTTTATTTTTTGGATGCACTATTGTAAATTTAGCTTATTTCTTTGGTATAGATTGAACAGTATGTTTTCCCTGAGGTATAAGAATAGCTTCATGTTTGTATTATTTATTCAATAAACATATTCATTCTTTAAATTGAACCAAGTATTGTTTTAAGTTTATCTTACAAAGAAAGGATAATTTTGTTTTCTCTTGGGTAATTGAATAGTAAAGAATTTCAAAAGCCAGAATAGTTTAGTCTAATGGTTGACTTTGTAATGATCATTTATGTATGTATAATGATTATATATTCTGAAAAGTGGGATTACACATAAGAAACTTTGTAGGTTATCCTGACTCATCATCTCTTTTTTTTAATTGAGATAAAACTGACATATAACATTATATTACTTTCAGGTACACATAATGATTTGATATTTGTGTATCTTGTGAGATGATCACCACAGTAAGTCTAGTTAACATCCATCACCATAACAAAATTTTTTTTCTTGTGATGAGAACTTTTAAGATCTACTCTTTTAGCAACGTTCAAATATACAATACATCAACTGTAGTCACCATGCTGTACGTTATATTCTCAGGATTTATTTATTTTATAACTGTAAGTTTGTACCTTTTGACCTGTTTCACCTAATTTGCCTACCTCCCAACCCCTGCTTCTGACAACCACCAATCTGTTCTCTTATCAATGAGCTCCATTTGTTTTTGTTTTTGTTTAGATTCCATGTGTAAGTGAGATTATATGGTATTTGTCTTTCTCTGACTTATTTCACCTAGCATAATACCCTCAAGGTATATCAGTGTTGTCAGAAATAGCAAGATTTCCTTCTTTTTTATGGCTGAATAATATTTTGCTGTATATATACCACATTTTCTTTATCTGTTCATCCATCAGTGGACACTTGGGTTGCTTCTATGTGTTGACTGTTGTAAATAATGCTGCAGTGAACATGGGAGTGCACTTATCTTTTTGAGATAGTGTTTTCATTTTCTTTGGACAAATACCCAGAAGTGGAATTGTGGGGTCATGTAGTAGTTCTATTTTTAATGTTTTGAGGAACCTCTATACTGTTTTCCATAGTGGCTGCATCAGTTTACATTTCCACCAACAGTGCACAAGGTTTCCCTTTTCTCCGCGTCCTGACAAACACTTGTCATTTCTTATCTTTTTGGTAATAGCCATCCTAACAGGTTTGAGGTGATATCTCATTGTGGTTTTGATTTGCATTTCCCTGATGATTAGTGATGTTGAACATCTTTTCATGTGCCTGTTGGTCCTCTGTGTATGTCTTTGGAAAAATATCTATTCAGATTCTCTGCCCATATTTTAATCGGAATATTTGTTTTTTTGCTGTTGAGTTGTATGAGTTCTTTATATATTTTGGATATTAACCACTTATCAGACACATGATTTGTGAATATTTTCTCCCATTTAGTAGGTTCCCTTTTCATTTTGTTTATGGTTTCCTTTGGTGTACAAAAAGCTTTTTAGTTTGATGTAGTCCACTTGTTTATTTTTGCTTTTGCTGCCTTTGTTTTTGGTGTCAAATCCAAAAAATCATTGCCAAGACCAAAGTTAAGGAGCTTACCACCTATATTTTCTTCTAGGAGTTTAATGGTTTTGGGTTTTATGTTTGTCTTGAATGCATTTTAAGTTAGGTTTTGTGTACAGTGTAAGATAGTGGTCCAATTTCATTTTTTTACGTGTGACTGTACAGTTTCATCTGACTTTTTAGAAGCCTTGTAATTATTTGTTAGTAAATTTTGAGAGAGAGATTGTGAGAGGGAGTGGGGGCAGGGGATAGCAGCTGTCTGCCATTATGATTAAACTTTATACTTTGACATCTCAGAACACTTTACAGTGTTCTCATTTACTCATTTCCCAAATAATACTATGAAGGAATTGTATTTAAGTAGCATATTCTTAGCTTAGTTAAGTATGTTTTGGTTATTTTTGATCATTTTATTTTTATTATAAAGGCAGCATTTAGTCATTGTAGATGATTTGAAAGATTAAAAAAGGTACAAAGAAAAGATAAAAATCTCTTGTAATTTTACTACTAAATGTATTTATTTGCAATTATGCATAAATTTATCTACCTTTATATATATATTTTATTTTAGAAATGAGCATATGCTAAAATTTCTTTTTTCATATTTGGTATATACTTGTATGAATTTTAAACTGAGGTGTAGATTCCTGTAAACATCACCACAAACAGGATTCATAGCAGTTATGTCACCCCAAAAAACCCCCACATGCTTTCCTTTTGTAATCATACTCTCTGTTCCCTCCTAACCACTGACAATCATTGTTTTGTTTTCTGTCATTATAGTTTTGTCTTTTTGAGAATGTCATAAATGGACTCATATAGTATGTAACGTTTTGAGACTGGCTTCTTAGAATCAATATTTTCTCACATTAAGTGAAATTTAGATACTACCATATAGGCTGTTTTATTTTCCCCCTTTATGTTGTAGTTGTCATATTACATATACATACCAAATCCCTATCATATAATGTTATAATTTTTACATTCAACTGGCAACCAAGTGAAAAAGAAGTCAAGGGTAGAAGAATGGTCTGTATTTATAAATAGTTATATTTATTCAGATTGCTACCAATTCTCTTGCTTGCTCTTCATTCCTCATATTCTTAATTTTCTTTTGATATCATTTCACTTTTGTGTAAAGAACCTTTTTTTAATTGAGGTAACTTTGGTTTATAACATTATATGTTTCAGGTTTGCATCATTATATTTTGATGTTTATGTAGACTACATCATGTTGACCACCCAAAGACTAATTACCATCTGTCACCGTACACATGTGCCCTGTCACCCCTTTTGCCCTCCTTGCTTCCCCTCTGGTAACCACCAATCTAGTCTCTGTATCTATGTATCTGTTTGTTGTTGTTTTTAATCTTCTGCTTATAAGTGAGATCATATGGTATTTGACTTTCTCCATCTGACTTATTTCACTTAGCATAATACCCTCAAGGTCCATCCATGTTGTTGCAAGTGGCAAGATTTCATCTTTTTTTTTTTTTTTAATAGCTGAGTAGTATTCTGTTGTGTATATATCCCACATCTTCTTTATCCATTCATCCCTTGATGGGCACCTAGGTTGCTTCTAAGTCTTAGCTATTGTGAATAAAGCTGCAGTGAACATAGCGGTGCATATATCTTTATGCATTTGTGTTTTCGTGTTGTTTGGATAAATACCCAGCAGTGAAATAGCTGGATCATATGGTAGTTCTATTCATAATTTTTTGAGGAATCTCCATACTGTTTTCCATAGCGGCTGCACCAGTTTACGTTCCTACCAGCAGTGTATGAGAATTCCCTTTTCTCCACATCCTCTCCAACACTGGTCATTTCTTAACTTGTTAATTAGAGTCATTCTGATAGCCATGAGGTGATATCTCAGTGTAGTTTTGATTTGCATTTCCGTAATAATAAGTGATGTTGCACATCTTTTCATGTGCCTGTTGGCCATTTGTATTTTTTCTTTGGAAAAATGTCTGTTCAGATCTTTTGCCCATTTTTTAGTTGGGTTGTCTGTTTTTCTGTTGTTGGGTTCTATGAGTTTTTTATATATTTTGGATATTAACCCTTTATCAGATATATGGTTTGTAAATATCTTCTCTCAGTTGTTAGGTTGTCTTTTCATTTTGTTGATGGTTTCCTTTGCTGTGCAGAAGCTTTTTAGTTTGATATAGTCCCATTTGTTTATTTTTTCTTTTGTTTCCCTTGCCTAGTGAGACATAGTATTCAAAAAGATGCTGGTAAGACTGATGTCAGAGAGCGTACTGCCTATGTTTTCTTCCAGAAGTTTTATAGTTTCAGGTCTTGTATTCAAGTCTTTAATCCATTTGGAGTTAATTTTTGTGTATGGTGTAAGATAATGGTCTACTTTCATTCTTTTGCATGTGGCTGTCCAGTTTTCCCAACACCATTTATTGAAGAGACTTTCCTTTCTCCATTGTATGTTCTTGGTTCCCTTGTCGAAAATTAGCTGTCCGCCGGTGTGGGGGTTTATTTCTGGGCTCTCTATTCTGTTCCATTGATCTGTGTGTCTGTTTTTGTGCCAGTACCATACTGTTTTAATTGCTATAACTTTGTAGTATATTTTGAAATCAGGGAGTGTGATACCTCCAGTTTTGTTCTTTTTTCTCAGGATTCTTTTGGCTATTCAGATTCTTTCGTCATTCCATATAAATTTTAGGATTCTTTGTTCCAGTCCTGTGAAAAATGTCTTTGGAACTTGGATAGGGATTGCATTGAATCTGTAGATTGCTTTAGGAAGTATGGACTTTTTAACTATGTTAGTTCTTCCGATCTAAGTGCATGGAATATCTTTCCATTTCTTTGTGTCGTCTTCAATTTCTTTCAACGATGTTTTATAGTTTTCAGTGTACAGGTATTTCACCTCTTTGTTTGAATTTATTCCTAGATATTTTATTCTTTTTGTTGTGATTGTAAATGGGATCGTATTCTTAATTTCTCTTTCTGCTACTTCATTGTTAGTGTATAGAAACGCAATTGATTTTTGTATGTTGATTTTGTATCCTGCAACTTGACTGTACCCATTTATTATTTCTGATAGTTTTTTGGTGGATTCTTTTGGGTTTTCTATATATAAAATTGGGTCATATGGAAATAGTGACAATTTTACTTCTTCCTTTTCAATTTGGATCCCTTTTATTTCTTTTTCTTGCCTAATTGCTCTGGCTAAAGAGCCTTCCTTAACCATTCTTTTAGAGCACGTCTGCTGCCAGTGAATGCTTCTAGTTTTCCTCATCGGAGAATATCTTTATTTCATCTTTATTCCTAAAGAGTATTTTCTTTGTATGTAGATTTGTGGGTTGACAGTTCTTTTCTTTCAGCACTTTAAAAATGTTTTTCCAGTTTCTTTTGGCATCCAAGATTTCTGATGATAAATCTGCAGTGATAAGTAATGTGTTGTTTTTCTCTGGCTGTTTTAAAGATTTTTTCTTTGTCTTTAGTTTTCAGCAGTTTGATTATGAGTGTCTTGGTGTGGATATCTTTAGATTTATTTTCTTTGAGGTTTGCTTAACTTGAATCTGCAGATATATGTCTTTTTTCAACTTTGGGAAGTTTTCAGCCTTTGTTTCTTCAAGTATTTTTTCTACACTACAATTTTTCTCTCCCCCTGGGATTCTGATTATAAGAATGTTATACTTTTTGATATTGTCTTACAGATTTCTGAGGCTCTGTTCATTTCTTTTCAATATTTTTTGTCTCTGTTATTCAGATTAGGTAGTCTATTAATCTGTTTTCACCACTCTTTCCTCTCCATTTCTGTGTTGCTGTTGAGCCCATGAATAGAGAGTTTGTTTGAGTTTTATTCATTATGAATTTTTTTATTGTGGTAAAATATACATAACGTAAAATTTACCATTTTAACCGTTGTTAAGTGTATAATTCATTGGCATTAATAACTTTCACATTGTGTAATCACTGTTCATCTCTACGACTATTCCATCATCTCAAACTCTGTACGCAGTAAATAATAATGACTCATTACCCCCTCCCCCAGCCCCTGGTAATCACTCAATGAGTTTTTATTTTGGTTTTTTAATTTTTCAGTTCTAAAATTTCAGTCTGGTTCTTCATAATATCTTCTATTTCTGTGTTCAGACGTTTTGTCTTTCTATTAGTTTAAAAAGTGTCTATCCTTAGTTGTTGTAGAGCGTTAAACCATCTCTATTTTCTCTCAGTATATGTGTCCCATCAAAGAAATATGTTCAGATCTACCTCATTCTTTTTTTTTTTATTGTAGTAAAGTATACATAACATAAAATTTGTCACTAATCATTTTTAAGTTTATAGCTCACAGGCATTAATTATATTCAGATTGTTGTGCAAACATCATGACCACCCATCTCCAGAACTTTCTACCTTATTCTTTGTAAAATCTGCATAGATTTCCATAGTATAATTTGTATTAATAAATCACTTAATTATTTCCATGTGGAGGGATTCTTGCAATTTTTCGTTGTTGGAAATAATGTGGCAACAAATGTCTATCCTGCATATGTTAAAGGTAAGCTTTTAGCTGTTATTTTTGTTCCTAGGGACAATTTTAGAAGTTAGGAGATTTGTAAAGGATGTATGTTTGTGTGTTGGCTAAGATAAAAGCCTTTACTATATTATCAGTTGTTGCCGTTTCTTTTTTAAAAAGTCATATTAAAAATGTATATTATATTTTAAATGTATATATGATATAACTTACTGGGGCTTAAAATTTTATTTTCTGCTTATCAAAGTGATACGTGATAATTTGAAGATTTTGAATATTATAGAACTATATATTGAGATTATTTATATCAATTCTTATATATACACATACAATTTATTGTATATATATATATAAAATTGGTAAATATTCTTGGTTTAAAGAGGTATGTTTCAAGTGTGTGTGGGTCCTTGCAAAAAATGAGCAGTTAATCTAAATTCTGAAATAGGATTTAGGGGCCGGCCCATGGCTTAGCGGTTAAGTGCGCGCACTCTGCTACTGGCATCCCGGGTACGCACTGGCACACCGCTTGTCCGGCCATGTTGAGGCCGCGTCCTACATACAGCAACTAGAAGGATGTGCAACTATGACATACAACTATCTGCTGGGGCTTTGGGGAAAAGAAAGGAGGAGGATTGGCAATAGACGTTAGCTCAGAGCCGGTCTTCCTCGGCAAAAAAAGAGGAGGATTGGCATGGATGTTAGCTCAGGGCTCATCTTCCTCACACAAAAAATAAATAAATAAAATAAAATAAAACAGGATTTATAGACATTTCATCAATTAAGAATTTTAGAGACGTGATTGAGTGCATCCAGTTTCTATAGCTAGGAAGGCACAATACTAGATTACTTTCCAGCAGGTAACATGCTGATAACTAATTTATATACATTATGTCTTTTCCTCACCTTTAGAGAGAGAGAGAGTATGTATGCATTTAGTAAAATGTTCATTCAAAAAGACAAATAACTCTTGTTTTGTATAAGGTGAATGACCCAGAAATGCTAAGTTTTCATACTTGTTAGATATCTTTTTATTGCTTTCCTTTTTGCTGGTCTGTTAGATCATCTGGGATTAATATAACATGACACTATATAAATTAGGTCTGAAACCTAAGAACTATGGAAATTTAGTTATAATTATTTTTTATTGACAATTTAAGCTTCATCCTTCTGGTCTCTAGCTATATTATATTGTTTAATGTATTAAATATTATACTAAAGTATAATTATATACAATCTCATTACCCTACAGTAATTATGGCTTTGGAAAAAACACAAAGAATTTAGATTTTGGTAATGTTTTTCACGATAGAAAAAGTTAATGGGATATCACTAAAGGAATAAATATTTTAATTACAATTAAGACTGAACTGACTGGGCTTGCTTTTAAATAATTATTCTTTAAATAGAAGTACTTGATGATATTTGGTTAGTTCTACAAGAGATAATCTCTCTTTAAGAAATTTAAAAATATTTAAATCCTATTTTATTTCTAATATATATGCATGACAGCCATTATTGGGCAGTGATGAATACAGTGACTACCAGTACCACTGCCTAAGGGTCCAGTAATTGTATCCAGAATTGATTTTGCACCATTAGTGCAAATGTCAACCCAGTAAAAATACAAATTTTGTCTCAGTATTACTGTGAAAATAGTTTTGACTTTGGGGATTTGTGAAAGGGTTGTGGGAATCAAAAGCGTTATGGGAGACCTGTAAGAGTCCAAGAACCACACATAGAGAACCACTACTTCTGGGATTTTCTTCTTTTTCAAAGGTTTCTTATATGACTGCAGGTATCTGCAGGCTGAGTAATCTTTGTTTGCCTTCTGTCTTCATTCCACAGATACTTTCAAGCTAGACATCAGTTGGCCCTTCAATTTTTTGTCAACATATGAGGACAAAGCATTAGCAGATTTCTTTGGATTGATTTTTACTTTTTTGGGTTGTGACAGTTTGAGGGATCTGAGGTTTCTATGTTTACCCTAAGTAACTAAAGAAAAGTTTTATTTGTTGTAAGTCTTATAATTTACAAGTTCATATTTGCTATAGATTTTAGGAAGCCCTGAAAATATTTTCTTTGAGGAACATTTATGGATTTTATTATAAATGTCCTTGATTTTCCAAACTAGTAACCAAATTTATACATCATTTTGGAGTAGAAAACTTGGTGTCAAAAGTGTAGTTTAATAGTTCCAAACATGTTATAAAGAATCACGGGAACACATATTCTCCTTCTTCTTTAGTTTACGTGTAAGGGTAAATATAGCATTCTCCACATTCAGACTGAAAGGGAGACGTTATCCACCTATTCAAAAATGACTTTTCTGTTTCCTTTTTAATTCTGGATAGCTTAATTCTCTCCTTAGCTGTTGTGTAAAGAAGTCATTTTAGGTTGATAGCTTTTCACAATTGAATTTGATTTTTTTTTTCTCGTGAGGAAGATCAGCCCTGAGCTAACATCCATGACAGTCCTCCTCTTTTTGCTGAGGAAGAGCGGCCCTGAGTTAACATCTATTGCCAATCCTCCTCCTTTTTTTCCCTTTTTCTCCCCAAAGCCCCAGTAGATAGTTGTATGTCATAGTTACACATCCTTCTGGTTACTGTATGTGGGACGCCGCCTCAGCGTGGCCGGACAAGCGGTGCGTTGTTGCGCGCCCAGGATCCGAACCCGAGCTGCCAGTAGTGGAGGGCGCGCACTTAACTGCTAAGCCACGGGGCTGGCCACCATAGGATGTTTAAGTTTTTAATATAAACAAGTTTTAAATTACTTATTAACTAATAAAAGTTTTTTCATTCAGCAAACATTTATTGGGCTTCTGTTACATGTTTGGCATTGTTGTAGGTGCTAGGCTTACAGCAGAAAGGAACAGACAGAAATCTCTCTAGACTAGGATATAATTCAACCTGCCCTCTACTTTGAGAAATGTGAAATCTCTAAGTCTTTACAGGGTTTTGATTTTATTTAGGTTCTGTTAAAAAAGAAACTATTTTTAATTTTTATGTAATTCTAAAGGCTTTTGTATAAAAACAGTGTTAATTTTTATTGATTTCTTTTTCAGATAGTCTCCAAAATGGGGTTAAAACTCCATATTTATATAACTCCTGTTAGTTGTTAGCAGATTGATCTACCAAAAGAATGGGGTATTTCATGATATAGCTTCAGAAATGTGTATGGGTACTTGATTCCTTGTAGCGTCCCCAACTTTGGAGTAAAATTTTTATAGTTGCCATCATAGACACATCTCCTGTAGTAGTGCTAGGAAAGAGAGTTGTGAATTCTACCTTGTTCAGGAAGTTGTGTGTGTGTGGGTTGTGTGAGATGGCATCATTAAGGAGTTGTAACTTTAACTCAGTCATGAAAGCTGCGTTAGGTGTTTACTGTTGAATTAATACTGGAAAAGCTTAAGCACTGTGCAAAGTGGTCCAGAGGTGTGAAACTACCTGAAAGATTAGGTGAGCTACAGGTCATTCATAATAGCTAGAGCATTTGTTTTGGGGATGGGATGTAATGGGAACATGAAGACAGGAAAAGATGAAGCAATAGAGGAAGATAGGGCCGTATTTTAAAGAGTCGGTAATTTGGACTTTTTGTGGGGAGCCTTTTTCAGAGCACTGTGTTTGTCTGTATGTGCACGTTCTTAACCTCTCAGTGCTTCCATTTCTTTATCTATAAAATAGAGGTGTTAGCAGTACTTACTTGATGAGATTGTATGGGGATGAAATTGAATTAAGTCACATAAAGTGCTTGAAAAAAGTGCCAGGCACAGGGTGAGGTTTCTGCGAAGTGTTTAACCACTAATTAAAATGGTTTCGGAACCACTGCCTCGGGTCATCTAAAAAATTTCATAATCAGGCAATAGATAGAAACAAGAATCACAGGTGGTTAATAACTATATGGAAAGATTCTTATTCAAAATTTAAGAAGTGAAAATGAAAACAATGAAATGCAGAAAACAACAACAAATTCAAATTTAAGCAATGAGATAACATTTTTTGCCTACCAAATTGAGGAAGATGAAAAAAAACTTCATGCCAAGTAGTTATGAAGTTCTTGAGAAACAGGAACTCACTCTCTTGGTATCTATATATATTGGTGGAATGCTTTTGGTAGACAATTTGGTATCATATATCAAAACTTGAGAGTCCAGCCCAGTGGCACAGAGATTAAGTTTGTGTGTTCCGCTTTGGCGGCCCGGGGTTCGCCAGTTGGGATTCTGGGTGCAGACCTACTCACTGCTCATCAAGCCATGCGGAGGTGGCATCCCACATAGAAGACCTAGAAGGACCTACAACTAGGATATACAACTATGTACTGGGGGCTTTGGGGAGGAAAAAAAAAAAAAACAGGAAGATTGGTAACAAATGTTAGCTCAGGGCTAATCTTCCTCAAAAAACAAACAAACAAACTTTAAATGCCAATGCCCTTTAACCTCATGATTCCACTTCTAGGAATCGATTTTATATATATATATATATATACGCACAAACACACACATACACACACATTCACATATATAAGCCAACTGATATGTACAAGGATGACAACTATGCATTAAAAAAAAAAATCTCAAAGCAACCTAAATGTCCATCAAAATAGTACAATAAAAGACTTTGTAGCCACTAAAAAGAGTGCATTAATCTCTGTGTAATGAGAAATTTCCTAGATAACACTTAGGTTTAAAAAAAGTAAGAGGAGAATTTCTATCTCTATTCATTTATTTGTATCTTTGCTAGTCTGAGAGAAAATGATATCTCATTTTAATTTTGCTTTCAGGTGAGATTGAATGTTTGGTGCTTGTTTATGGTCTTGAATCATTTTCTATTGGATGCTACTCTTAGTGGATTCTAAGACTGCTTTGTATGTATTAATACAAACTGTTTTCCTAGATTGTCTTTAAGTTTTCCAAACAATTTTTATTTTTAATATGGTTAAGTTTGTTAAACTTTCTGAAGAATATTTGTTTCTGTTTCTGGTTAAAAGACTTTCCTATCTTCTAGTGTTTGAATTGTTTTCAAGTGTTCTAGTGTTTCAATTTGTTTTTAATATATCTGGAATTCATTTTGGTGTAAAGTGTGAGGTGGTGATCCAGATTTTCCACCTGAAATGGTTACTGGTCATATTCTAATTCTGAAGGATACTTTGGACTTTGTGTTCTCTATTCTGTTTCATTATTCTGTCTATTAGTTGCCGTGCCAGTACCACATATTTTAGTTATTGTACCTTTGATATATGGTAGGACATATTTTTCTCTTTGTTATGATTATAATTCAACATTTTCTTGAATATTCTTTTTACCTTTATTCTTCCAGATGTCTTTGATAATGATTTTATCTAGTTTCCTCGCACTCACTCCACGCTATTTTGTGAGGAAATTGAGTTCTTCATAGTATTGATTTTTCCCTTTTGTAAACATTATATATCACCTATTTACCCTCTGAAAAATTTTGAAGTATTTTTCATAATAATCTTACACATTTCGTAAGAATATTTTCAGAACTTTTTATATGTAGTTGTTATTTTGAATTGGATCTTTGTTTTTCCTTTATATTTTAATTAATTGTTGTTGGTTCATAGGAATGCTGTTGGTTTCTTGAATGTTGCGTTTTGTAAACAGTCACTGTTGAAATGTATTCTTATTTCCCATACTTTTTCAGTCTGCTCTCTTGGATTTTTCAAGTAGATAAGCATATTACCTGTAAAAAAATAACTTTTTTTTCACTATTTTGATACTTTATATTTCTTTTTTCTTATTGCATTGACTAGTACTTTCAGAACAGGGTAAAATAGTGGTAATATTACCACTTTAATGGTAATTAAATGGTAAATATTTGATCTTGCCTGCCAACTTCAGTTGATTATTAAAGGACACCTGAATTTTGAGTTGAGAACAATTCTGATAACATATCTATACTTTGTAAGAAAGATTGCTATGGCTGATTAGTGGTGGAAGGAGAGATTTAGTAGGAAGAGAGTGTTAGGAACCAAGTATTTACTATTCTTATTTAATATTTCCCTATTAAACTTGGCTGATAATTTGAAATATTCTTTAGCATTTTAAATAATTACATTCTGTTCTATGTATTTGTTAAACTATCAAGTGAAAAAGTCTTTGCTTATAACGATACTTGTGAAAACCACAGATGGTCAAATGGCATGATTATTTAAAAAAAAAACTAAAAAATATTATTTTGGAGTATATTGCTAAGTTAAAAAATGACCTTGTATTAAAATGTGTAAAACCTACGAACCTCTGATGCTAGCATCAGTTAGCATCATTTCCCACAGTCGTTCTGTAGTGTGTTAATAAATGTTGTCCTTCAAAAGGGTTCTGTGATCAAGTACATTTGGAAATGATTGGCAAAACAAAGCAATGCAGATTTCTTTAGTTTTAAACTTCTTAGCATTTAATAAGTTAACAAGCATTGTTAATCACCAAAAAAAGAGATTTATATTTCCTGTATTTGATCACAGAACTCTTTTTTTCTTAGAGCATCTTGCAGGTTTTGCATCACAAATATTGAGAAATTCAAAGTTACGGCATTCAGTTAATAAAAAAGATATTGAGAGATTATGCAGTACAATGTGCTAGTGCCTGTGTGTATCCATTCCAGGGTGAAAAAATTCATCTAGAAAGTGATACTGTCATATATGTAAGTTAACTGTGCCACAAGTGTAAGTGAAATATAAATCAAGTACTACGGAGAAGGAGTAATGAATTCTAAATGGGTTATCAGAAGAGGCCTCACTGAAGAGTTGCACTTTGAAGAAGCAGTGGGATTTCACCAGGTAGACATTCCCAGTAGGGAGAAAACAATATGAGAATAGTGTGATTCAAACTTTGGGTAGGAGTGAGAAATAACTTGACTTCATAGCTAGAGTGATTGTTTTCAGAACTCAGATCTTCCTTCCTGCCATATCCTTCAGTGGTTTTTCTTAGGGTAAAACCCAGTATCTAAACAGAACTAATACTTAGGTTGACCAAACTGAGACACTTTTGCGAGTGAAAGGGAGCACATTATCAGTTACATGGAGTTGATAGGTGTAAACTGAGATGCTTTCAGCTAACTGGAATATGTGGTCACCCTGTCTGTGAAGAATGGCCTGCAGTGTTTGGCCCATGAGTTGTCAACAGCTTTATCTTCCAGTGCTGGCCTGCTTTACTCCCAGAATTCGAATCCACCTAGCCTTTCTGTTCTTTGAATTCTCTATTCTTTCTTCTGCTAAAAACTGTTAAATTTGCTGTTCTTTTCTTGAATCTTCTCTCTCACATTTTCACCTGTTTTAATTCTTAATCATCCTTCAGATCTTAAATTAAAGAGCAGTTTCTGACCTCCTGTATAGGATAGTTCACCATGAAGAGCAGAGATTTATCTAAAACACTAGGATGTGTTAGATAGAGAGACGATAGTTCTATTGATCACTTGAAGGGAATGGGGGGGAATACCCTAATTTTGAGAGTTCTTGGTTTGACTTCTAGGGTGTTGGGGCTGCCACTAAAATGAAAAAGGGACCCGTGATGAAAAGAGTAGGTTTTAGAGAGGAAGAAAATGAAGGACATTTGACAGTTTTCAGTTTCTACTTAATCATTGAAAAACCCAGCTTCAGCTCCCCAAACTATTTTAGAGCTATTGGTCTGTTGTTTAGTTTTCTGTTTTTTTTTTTTTATCCTTATTATTTTATTTTTATTTTTTTTGTCGTTTAGTTTTCATTGAATAAGTTTGTCATATAAACTCTCAAATTGTTACAAGTATTAAAATCAGTTTGAAAATAATGTTTATGGTGTTAGTCATTCTGTCAGTTATGTCCAGGGAATTTGTGAAGTGTCATCATTTTTGTATGGAGGATAGAAAAGAAAATTAACTTCTTAAAAATAAAAATTATTGGTCCAGGATCCAATAAATTTCTAATTGTCTTTTTTTTTTTTTTTTTTTTGGTGGGTAGGTAGATGGTATGTTTACCAATTCACAGTATATTTTGATTTTTCCTCCCATCCAGGGTTAGGGAACTTGAGTGTTTTATTTTGTAAGTAAAAATGTACTTTATCCCCAGTGCTTAAATTTTTTTTTTTTTTTTTTTGGTGAGGAAGATCAGCCCTGAGCTAACATCCGTGCTAATCCTCGTCTTTTTGCCGAGGAAGACCGGCTCTGAGCTAACATCTATTGCCAATCCTCCTCCTTTTTTTTTAAACCCCAAAGCCCCAGTAGATAGTTCTATGTCATAGTTGCACATCCTTCTAGTTGCTGTATGTGGGACGTGGCCTCAGCATGGCCCGAGAAGCGGTGCGTCGGTTCGTGCCCGGGATCCAAACCCCGGGCCGCCCAGTAGTGGAGTGCGCGCACTTAACTGCTAAGCCACAGGGCCAGCCCCTCTGGTGCTTAATTTTTAAATACAGGGAACTGAGTCATTTGCCCATTGCTTTCCTTTTATTTCAAGCAGTGGATACATTTTTACAAATGAAATGTTGTAGTGAACCCTAATTTTTAAAACAAGGGAAGATATCTTTTATTAGTGTAATAATAATAGCTTGCATTTATTGTGTGTTAACAATTTGCTAAGTACCATGCTAAGTGCTGTTCATTTAATCATCCTGACAGTTCTGGGAAGGTAGGTATCGCACTATATCTATATTTTATGGATGAGGAAATTTGAGGCTAAAAGTTCCATAGCTGGTAAGTCACCAGAGTTGGGATTCAAACTCAAGTAATTTGAGACTGAAGCTGTCATACCTCTTAAAGTGATGACATTTATTTTATAAGTTTAAATATGCAACAGTTACATATTTTGAAGTCAATGGGTGGGATCCATGAAACTATTTTGATAACTAGAAACGAGCTGGTATTTTTTTGTCTTAAATCAGTATCCACAGTTTATTTTGTATATTTTATTCTTTTTTCTTGCTTTCTTAAAATTTAATTTAAATTTTTTAATTGAGGTCACTTTGGTTTATAACATTATATCAACTTCAGGTGTACATCATTATATTTCAGCTTCTGTATAGACTGCATCCTGTTCATCACCAAAAGTCTAATTGCCATCACCATACACATATGCCCCTTTACTCCTTTCACCCTCCTCCTGCCCTTCTTTTATTTTTTTAATTTTTACTTTTGGTTTTGTAGTATTGAGAAAATCCTTGCCTCTACAGAATTTATTACAGATTCTTAAAAAGAAAATCATCTTGGCTTTTAAGTTCATTTAAATCTTTCATGAAACTTGAGGGATAAGTAGTAGGACATTAATTTCAAAGCTAAATTACTAGCTGCTTATATCCAATTTCTTGTTTATAAATATACAGATTGGACAAGAAGCACCCAAACACATTTAGTAAAACGATCATATTATCACAGAGTTAAATATTACTTGTAAATTTGTTGTTACCCAGTTGGTGAGATTATAGGCCAAGCAGTGTTCTGGAGAGCTGGCCATCTTTTAATTGAGAGCAGTGTTAGTGTTAACTGCTTGTACGATGTTAAGTAAGTAGTTACCAGCAGGTTTGAATTAAAACAAATAAAAACAAAACAAAACAAAATCAGAGAGAGTCCAAGATAGACTCTCCCTTAATTGATACTCTACCTTATCAAGAAGTTCAAATACATAAAGAGGTTTGCATTAAAATGAGGTAACCTTTTAGCATAGGAATTGCACCTGAGGGGCTTCATGGTATTAAACATTTATTTAACACATTTGAATGTATATTTTAAAAAATACTCTTTAAAATTGCTGGTACTGTATGCCCACATAACATCTCCCTAGTTAATCTTGTTTCAGTAGTGTCTTTCAGTTTTTAATACCTAAACTTCATAAAAGTATTTTGCGCAATGTGTTTTTAAAACAGCTTCATAGAGATATAATTCATAGGCCATGCAATTCACCCATTTGAAGAGCACAATTCAATAGTTTTTAGTATTTTCAAAATTGTGCAACCACAATCAATTTTAGAACATTTTTGCCCCCCAAAAAAAGAAACCCTCTACCAATTAGCAATCATTCTCTATTTCTCCTCCACCCCGAGCCTTAGGCAGCACTGATCTATTTTGTAATTGTGGTTTTGAAATGTGTACCCAGGGCCGGCCCCGTGGCTTAGCAGTTAAGTGTGCGCACTCCGCTGCTGACGGCCTGGGTTCGGATCCCGGGCGCGCACCGACACGCTGCTTCTCTGGCCATGCTGGGGCCGCGTCCCACATACAGCAACTGGAAGGATGTGCAGCTATGACATACAACTATCTACAGGGGCTTGGGGGAAAGAAAAAAATAAATAAATAAAATTATAAAAAAAAAAAAAAGAAATGTGTACCCAGTGTCAGCAAAAGGGACTTGCTGGATGATATTATGTCTGTAAACAAGCATATAGATTGTTTGGCGTCAAGAGACAATGTTTTAGTCTTTGTTTTTTATTTTCTATTTGAAAGGGAGAGAGAAGTAGGAAAACAAGGGTTTGGTTTTGAACCATAGAGAAGGAAATTTAATCCTGGAATTTTTGCCGCTAGTAAGAGTGTCTTCTAAAGTGTCAACACCTGATGTTCTTCCCATCTGAGTTTCTTCATTTCTTCTGAGTCGTAATCAGTTGTATTATTTTTTTGTATCCAGTATAATTTTAATTAATGTATTTCATTTTGTTAAATATTTTTTATAATAAAATTTGAGTGGTCTAAATTCCAATTTTTTTTTCCTTTTTAGAATGTAGAAGTCATTGATCTTTTTGTGTTCCAGCTTGCAGAGGAGAAATGTGATATCATGTGATTCTTGTTGTAGAACAGTCTTAGGAGTTAGGTTTTATAATCAGCTCACAAGATGAAATGGCACATAGTTCAAATTATCTTAGAAAATCTCTTTAAGCTACCCAGAAAGTATAGCTATACCACCCTTGGTAATATCACTACCATTTTTTTTTTCTTTTTCTGTAATGTTGAGTAGGATTGTAGTTTCTTTGAGCACCATGTAAAGTGTCTAGAGGCAGTATTGTACAAAAAGTGCTTTATCTTTAGACACTTGGATACCTCTTAGTGCAGACAAGTGCTTTCATTCTTTGGCTTGCAGAGTCACATCTCCCATTTCCCTTTCATTCTGGAGCATAAGTTGTTGCGTGCAATGGTAGGTAGAGTGGACTTTGCTATTTCTTTCCTTTTCATTGTTTGTATAGTTGAATTCAGTTACATTAAATGTGTTTTATGAATCACCTGCACTATATTTTTTTGTATTCCTCCTCTTGTTTTCTTTTGGAATTCTGAAATTTCACCAGGATGTATCTTTTAATCATTTCTCTTTGGTATTTGGTGGGCCCATTTAATCTCAAATATTCATATTTTTGGTTCAGGGAAATTTTTTTCTGTTATTTCACTTCTCCATTGTTCTTGTCTTAGGGGATGCCTTTGAGATCAATTGGTTCAGTTTTTTTATGTCGTCATATAACATATCTTTTCCAACTTTTTGACTTTTTGTTTTATTTTTTTGAAACTGATTGGAAACTTTGTCATTAGCCTGTCCAATAAAATTTTTATTTTTGTAGTCACTTTCTTGTTTCCAAATATTCTCTCATGTCTTCTTTTCATGGCTGTCTGTGTTTAGCCTTTTGCACCTGTATCCTTTCAGATACCACTTAAAATAATTTTTACAAGTTTCTTTTCTGTAAATTAATTGTTTCTTTCTGGAGTGGTTGTTCTGTTTATTCACCTGGAACTGTCTCTTTCACATAGTTAATTTCTTTCAGAAACCTGGGACCCTTGGTTGTCTGTTGATGTTTATGAATATCAGATCGTGTTGATTACTATAGCTAGCTGTTGTGTTTCCTCAGCCATTATGTAGGTAACTAGGTAGTTCTTTTTCCTTTAAAAGTTTCTCCCTTGAATGGGGATTCACACTTTGGGTTTTAGTAGGCAAGATTTATCAAGAAGCAGCCTTTCTTGTGTTCTTCCCTCATTGATGAGAGGTAGGCGGGGAAGCAGGAGGCTGGAAGGCTCCTACTTGCCAAAGTCAGAAGACCTTTAAAGATTAGGGGTGGAACATGCTAGTGTCTTTAGCTCCTGGGTGGAGTTGCCGCTGCTTTACATTTTTTCCTCTTTATCTGTTTTGAGGGTCTGAAATTACCTCAAACTTAGCTCTGCTTCTGTCCTAAGCCCTAACATACTCCAACAGAAACCATCCCTGTAACATGGCCAACTCTTGTTTAAAGTGCAGCAGATTTCTGCCTTTAGCCTAAGAGCAAAACCTATTGATGCTGATTGTCCTATTCAGTTTTGATTTGAAGTTTTACATAGTTCTCAGTAACTGTTAGTAAGTTCTCAATAAGGGTTGGCTTTGTTTAGTATTATTACAAATATGATCCTTGATATGTATGATCCTCCGTATTTTGTGACATAAAAGTGATTTTTAAGAAATAAGTAAGTTTTTTTATAGAGAGGGCGTGTATTTATCTCTTTGTTTTTGGTTTGGGAGCTTTGGCCTGAGAACTTCTTTTGTTCATTCTCAATTTTATTTTACTCTATTTGGCAGTGTTTTTGTTTATGCTGTTGTGTATTTGTATACTTTTGGTTGCAAATTACAGCTCTTGGGGGTGCAGGGAGGGATACCAAGAAGTCTGATAGAAGAACATGATGGTAATGTTACTTTTCTCTTTCCTTTTTTGCTTTTTCAGTTTGAGCAGAAAACTGGTGCAGTTTTTGATGAAATTGTAGAGAACTGTAAGTACCATTTTAGAAAAAAACCAATCATGTCTTTAGATAGATAATAAATATAAGTCTAGATAGAGCATTTATCTATAACAGTGTTTCATTAGGGCTGGTTAATGTGATGGTCCAATTTGATTTAGTTTAGATCTCCTCACACTCTTAGTATTTTCAGCAAGTTGATCTGAATTGTAAGAGTCTTACTCTGTTTTTTTAAAGTAAATACTTTATTCTCATGGTTATTAATATTGAAATATAGCAAGGCTTTGCTTATGTGTGAATTGTATAGATGTTGATACTAAACTTAGCCAACACTCAGCAAAGTTTTCTACTTTGTTTAGAGAGTCTCTTAATTTTCGCTTTATATTCTTTCCATGTTACATGATTTTCTTAAAAAACTTTTGTTTCTTATGATTATGAAAGTAATACATTCAATTTTACAGTACAAAAATGAGTAAAGCAGAAAATAAAAGCCATTGTCTTTACCATTCTCCAAAGATAACCAATTTTAAGAGTTTAATATATATCTTTCCAGACTTTTTTCTATGGATGTATATATAGTAGGTGGGCATTTATGTATGTATGTAGGGATCCTATGAATACTGTTTCTGCTTTTTTCATTCAACTGCCTAGACATCTTTCTGTGTCAGTGAATTTGGACCTATTGCATTCTTTGTAATGGCTACTTAATATTTTACTGTGTGGCTATACTGTAATTTAACCAACTTCCTCTTTTATATGTGTGTATATTATTTTCAGTTTTTCGCTATTATAAACAATATTGAATATGTATTCCTATACACATCTTTGTCTACTTGTTGCAGTGTTTCTGTAGGATAGCTTCTAAGAATAGAATTGATGAAACATCAAAGGATGTTTGTGCACTTGTTTATGAAGAATAAATTTTGTCATCTAGAATTCCTGAGTTAAGGGCAATGTGCATTTCTTTTGTTTTGTTTTGTTTTTTAAGTTTACTTTCACCAGTAGGATCTGTGAGTACCTTCTTTCTCTTTGGAATTAGTTTGTTAATATTTTTGTGAGATAACAGTTTTTTTAGATTACATATTGAGAGGTACTGGCTCTCCTGATCATCAGTGTATTTAGTGATTGAATCTCCTTTTTGTTGCATATAGGCAACAAAAATAGGCTCCAGCTAGCTTATGCAGAAGAAACTTTAGAAATACATTGGGGTATTTCTCAGATTATAGGGAGGAGGTTAAGAACAAATTTCCTCCAGGGAACTCAATGAAAGGAGATCATGGGCCTGCTCTTTCTAGTAATGCCAGAAAGCAGTTATGCTCCAGTGACTTTTAGTCTTTCTGTATATCCATTTTAAATTTCAGGTTCCTGGGAAAAAGATTATGATTGGGCCAGCTTGGATTTGATGTTTATCTTTGAACCAATCATGTGTGGTCAGCGAAAACGGTCAGAAAGTAAAACATGACTGTTAGAAGGTATCCCTCAGCCACTGTTCACACTTTCACCAAATAATTTTTGATTACCTGCTTCTGCTTTGCTCAAGTCTGTATACTGGTAATAGAAATTAATCAAACAGCTTTCTAATGAAGATTTTAATCTGATGCTTTATTTATTAAAGATACTGCAGTAACAACAATCTTAAAAGTGGTAGCAGGAATCTTAAAAGTAAACCAGCTGCTGTACTTGGGTTCCTACACCCAACATTTGGGGTTTGTGTTTCTGATGCCTGGTGCTTTTGTTTTATTAGGCTGGAGGTTTACAAACAGAGTGCAAGTGGTGCAGTAAAGATTACTCTTTATCTCCTCCTCTCTGGTACTTTATCATTAAGGGGCTATTGAAGTCTCTGGAGGCAGAGAAGAGAGGAGACTGGCCTCTCTCCATGAAGAGGATTCAGGAACATCATAGACACCTGTCCAGGAGAGATGAGGGCAGATTGCTACATAGATGATATTCAGGAAGTGTCTGATTCCAAAGATGGTCGTTCAAGGCCCACCATCTTGTCTTGAGGTCCATGTCCAGAAAAAAGGAGATTCACTGTTTCTCAGGCAAGTGCCTCAAAATGTCTAGTATAATACTAGACTTACCAAGCATTCATTGCCCAAGATCACCAGGACATGGGGCTTCCAATATTTGTTTTGTAGATCAAATTCAGCCCTCTTAGGGTATAGCCCTCTGGAATTTCAGTAAAGTATAATATTATATGCTAATTATTGGTACTCATAAGCTGATAGAGCCTAACCGCATCAGTGAGAAATTTGGGAAATTTGGTTTAAACGTGAAAGAGCTGAGTTGACTTTCCAAAAATGTAGTATTTTCAATGAAAGATTTAAAAGAAAAAAAGCCTTCATCATTTTATGTGAGTCAAAAGAGAAAGAGTTGTCCAACTTCTACTTTATCATTTGTCAGGAGAATTTGTGCTGTGGGTTTTTTAAGATACATAGTGATATAGAAAGTGACTGATACAGTGGATTATCATAACTCTTGTTTCCTTAACCATTGCCAGTTTAGGTGAAGTTTGAAAGAAGTTGATAGAATAGAGGTTTTTTTTGCTGAGGAAGATTGGCCTTGAGCTAACATGTTACCAGTCCTCCTCTTTTTGCTTGAGGAAGATTGTTGCTGAGCAGAACATCTGTGCCAATTTTCCTCTACTTTATGTATGGCATGTTGCTGCAGCATGGCTTGATGAGCAGTGTGTAGGTCCACGCCTGGGATCTGAACCCGTGAACCCCAGGTTACCGAAGCGGAGTGCGTGAACTTAACGACCACACCACTGGGCTAGCCCCAAGATTTTTGTGTGTGTGTGTGTGAGGAAGATTAGCCCTGAGCTAATGTCGGTTGCCAATCCTCCTCTTTTTGCTAAGGAATACTGGCCCTGGGCTAACATCCATGCCCATCTTCCTCTACTTGTTATATGTGGGATGCCCGCCACAGCATGGCTTGATAAGCAGTGTGTAGGTCGGTGCCCGGAATCTGAACTGGTGAACCCCAGGCTGCCAAAGTGGAGCGCGTGAACTTAACCGCTACGCCACTGGGCCCGCCCCCCTGAGATTTTTTTTTTTTTTTTGTGAGGAGATCAGCCCTGTGCTAACATCCGCCAATCCTCCTCTTTTTTTGCTGAGGAAGACGGCCCTGGGCTAACATCTGTGCCCATCTTCCTCCACTTTATATGGGACGCCACCACAGCATGGCTTGCCAAGCAGTGCGTCGGTGCGCGCCCGGGATCCGAACCAGCGAACCCCGGGCCGCCGCAGCGGAGCGCGCGCTCTTAACCGCTTGCACCACCGGGCCGGCCCCTGAGATTTTTTTTTTTAACGCATTCAGATAGCTGTTTCCTTAAATTGAGGACTTTTATTCATTAAATGACTCTAAGATAACCACCTGGTCATTCACCAATGGTTAATTTTCTTACTCATATATATATATAACAGACTTGGCAACTTTAAGGAAAAAATAAGAGCGTTGCTGATTTGTTCATGAAGTACAGTTATTTGGATTCCAAAAATTATTCATATTATTTTGATTTCTTGTAGCATTTGAGTTTATTTGTGAAAAACTTTACATATGTTATCTTTTAAAAATCTTAATCGTATTAACTAGTAGATTAGGTTCAAGTATGTATAAAACATAATAGAAATTTATTTTTCATATTAAAGAAGCCCAGATGATAAGATGGCTCTGGTTATCAGGAATCCAGAGGCCTTCTGGCTTTCTGTATCACATTCTTAGCACATGGCTTCCATTCCCTGATGTTCTAAGATGGCTGCTTTATCTTCAGCCTGCGGTGGGTTAGGGAGAAAGGCAAAAAGGCACTCTTCTCAACAGAATCAGCCTCTTAAAGAACTTTCCTAGCAACTCTACCTGTGTGCTTTGGTTTACATCTTATTAGCCACCCCAGCTTCAAGAAAACTGGGAATTGTAACCCTTTAGCTGAGCACATTGTTGCCAACAATAAAATCAGGGATCTCTTGGTAAGGAAAAGGGGGAGAGTTGCTACTAGGTATGCAGTCTCTGCCATACCAACCCTCTAGACAAAGCTATTAGAACAGTCTCTATTTTACTAAGGAGGAAACTAAGGCTTAGAGACATTTTTTAGCTTTTAAGGGCAGCAATCAGGATTTGAATGTAGTTTACCTAACTCCAAAGCCCCTCCTTTTAAATCTTTCATTACCTATTTCTGAACTGCCCCCTAGTTCACTGGAATCACAGGTTTTGAAGAATAATAATAATTTGGTAGAAATAAAGGAATAATTTGTAAAGTAACTCAAATATTTTAATGGGTGTTAACCATGACAAGTTTTTGTGGCTCCATATGGAGTATCAACATCGGTTTGTGTTTGAATTATAATATATCTGTCCTATCAGTGCAGCTCAATTTTTAAAAGAACTGATAAATTGAGCAGTTTTTTTTTAAAACCCAGAACAACTTAAAAATTTCTGTTTACATAGTCTATTGCTGAATATTGTTTGGGTCCTTCCAACATTGTGAAGGAGTATCTTCTTCATGAAAATGTTAAAGCCAAAGCCTGAAGTCTTCTTTGGGGGTGTAAACGTGGGTACAAAATTGAGATGACGTTGGCTATATAAACACCTCACTATTCTCAAGCATTTTTTAGTTATTCAGTAGTAGTTTAGTTATTAAATATATAGTTCTTTAAATAAAGTTATAAATTCTTTTTGAATTAAACAAATTGTGTCAAGTTTTTGAGTGAAATGGACTAAACTAATTTTTGCTTTATCTCTATAGTATTGCTGAAAGGTGTATATTTTTGCAAACAATTCACAGCTATATTTCAAGATTATTATCTTGGAAATTGAATGGTGGCACAAAAACTTCGACACTGAAAAGAAGGCATAAGTTGTATGTGAATTTTAGTTTACGTTGATCGGTAGTAGAAGAGACTGGTAAAGAGTAAAAGTATATTGTAGATGTTTCTACAGGGTTCTCACCCATTTTTCCAATGAAAAAATCTAGAAACTAAAATTTTTGCCATCTAGAATATATGTTCTCAGACATGGATGAAAGTCAGATGTCTCCTGATCATTTGTTAATTTAACTGTATATGTATTTAAACCTCGTTACGTTAAGTAATATTAATTTAGAAAATAATGCTTTTCTCCCCATTATTTTGTGAAAGAATTTTATTTAAGTAGCTAAGATGCATATTTTAGAAATTTGACTTTGTCATCACTAGTGTCACTTTTTAAGTCAGTTAACATAATTTTCTAGAGCCTATTGTCTAAATTATTTAATAAAACAATTTGAATTTGCATTCTGATAACTGATAATGTGCTGCTTAACAAACCACCCCAAATTTAGTGGTGTAAAACAGCAACAGTTTTATTATGCTCATGGATTCTGTGGCTCAGATATTCAGAAAGGGTATATGGGAGATGTCTGTGTTTTTGCTCCACAGTGTGTCTTAGGTCTTAGCTGAGGAGATTTGAAAGCTCACTGGCTTGGTGTTGGAATAATCTGGAAGTACATTCATTCATGTCTAGTCTGAGTTGGGAGGACTCAAAGATTGGGACTGCTGTCTTGAGCACCTATTCATGGTCTCCCTATTGCCTTGCCTTCCTCATAGCATGGCGGCCTCAGGGTAGTTGGACTTCTTTTGTGGTGGCTCAGGGCTCCAAGCAAAAGAGTAATTCAGCAAATAAGGCAGAAACTGCATCTTTTCTCACCTAGCTTCAGAAGTCACACAGCATCACTTTCGTCACATTCTTTTGGTTACAAGCAAGTCACAAGCCTGCCCAGATTCAGGAGAAGAGGACATAGACATCACTTCTTGATAGGAGTAGGGTCAAGGTCATGTTGTAGAAAAGCATGTAGATGGGAGGTACTGTTGCAACCATATTTGGAAAATACAATCTGCTTGCTGTCACAGCATATAATCCTGTTTTAGGATATTTTAAACCAGAAGATGGCTTTAAAAAAATTGATACTATAGCTCTGTATTTGGATCTTCACAACATTAACTACTTCCTATAATACATAAACACAAACTTCATGAATTGGATCATATATGATTTTTTAAGAGTAACTTTGGCTTTTCTTTGGGCTTAGCCTCTCCTTTCCATCTCCTTGTCTCCATCACTCCTCATAAGCCATGTCAACAGCTTTGTAGGTAGCTTTTCATGTTTTTCTCCAATGCTCGTAAAATCATTATATGCACAAATGTATACAGGTAGACATATGTAAGGATTTTGAGGGTTTTTGCTTTTTGTTTAACAAATGGAAGCATCATATACATACATTTCTGCACCTCACTTCTCTCACTCCAGTACTTCATGATATCCCTTCACCTCAATTGGGAGAGCTCCAACTCTTATACTATAACATTCCATGATTTAGATGTACAAGTCATTGTTTGCCTTGTTTTTAGGCGTTCATATTGTTCTAGTTTTTTTGCCGTTATAAACAATGATGCGTTAAAAATCCTTTAATGTATGTCCCTATATATTAGTGGTTTTATATTTGTGGATAGATTACAGAGAGTGGGGATTGTGGGGTAAAGGGTATGTATAATTTTAATAGGTGTTGCTGCCTTTTCAAAAAAGCTTTAATGCCTCACATTTCCACCAGAAATGTATAACAACATCTTTTCCCCTTCATCACTGTATATTATAATTCTTCTTCATGTTTGGCGATCTGATGGATGTGAAGTATCACAATGTTAACTTTAATTTGTATTTTCTTAACTCCTATTGAATTTGAATTTAAGCAGCTTTTATTGAGTTTAATGTTTGGATTGGCTCCTTTGTATTGTCTAGTCATAAATATTTGTTAAATAAATGAATATCCTTTGCTCACTTCTTAAAGTTTTTTTTTTCATGTCTAGTTGTAGCCTTGTTTTATACTGTAATAATAGTTGTTAAGCTAAGTCATAGTAAGCATGGTAAAGGATAAATCTGAAAGAAGATTCAGGTATACATTTAAAAAGATAGACAATCAGGGCCGGCCCGGTGGCGCAAGCGGTTAAGTGCGCGCGCTCCGCTGCGGCGGCCCGGGGTTTGCTGGTTCGGATCCCGGGCGCGCACCGACGCACTGCTTGGTAAGCCATGCTGTGGCGGCGTCCCATATAAAGTGGAGGAAGATAGGCACCGATGTTAGCCCAGGGCCGTCTTCCTCAGCAAAAAAAAGAGGAGGATTGGCGGATGTTAGCTCAGGGCTGATCTCCTCACAAAAAAAAAAAAAAAAAAAAGATAGACAATCACTTGTTCATTCAGAAAATCTAACTTTTAGAATGCGCGACCTAAAGTTCTTTTGATAATGGAGTAGGGGGTTTTGAATTCCCTGGCTTTGTTTCCTGTTGTTTATGTCATCTTTTCCTAAACAAATGTTTTTAACATACAAAAATTTGATCTTTTTTAACGTCATGGTTAAAAAAGTTTTCCTTACCCCTTGATTTTATGCTATCCTAGAGTTTCTTGGAATATTTAGAGAACTGTTTTCATAAAGTATTAAATAAACACAAAAAATATTTATAATGTGAGATATATTTAAAAAAAAACACTCTCGGCTTTACCACTTAGCTTTAAAAAAATGTGAAATAAGAAAATATCATGCCTTTGATGCCAGTTCCCCGGTCCCATTTTGTTCTCCACTCCAAACAGTTATATCCTGAATTTTGCTTATTTTCTTGCTTTTCTTTATAGTTTTTACCACATTTACATTATTAATCAATATCTTGTTTAGTTTTGCTTGTTCATGAACTTTGTATTATTTTTGAATTTATACTATACGTGTTATCACTTCCTTCTTATTATGTATTCCTGAGATTTGACTGTATTGATGCATGTAGCTCGCATTCATTCATCACTGATGTATAGTAATTCATTTTATAAATATATTATGATTTTTATTTATTTAATTATTTAAAATTGTGTTAAAAAACACACAATGTAAAATTTACCGTCTTAACCATTTTTAAGTGTACAGTTTAGTAGTGTTAAGTAGATTCACATTATTGTGCAGCGGATCTCTAGAACTTTTTCATCTTGAAATGTCTATACCCAGTGAACAAAAATTCCCCTTCCCCACTTAAGGTTCATCCGTGTTGCAACATGTGTCAGAATGTCCTTCCTTTTTAAGGCTGAATAATATTCTGTTGTATGGATATATCACATTTGTTTATTCATGCATCCATTGATGGGCATTTGGGTTGCTTCCACTTCTTGGCTATTGTGAATAATGCTGTAATGAACATGGGTATGCAAATATCTCTTCAAGAGCCTGCTTTCATTTGTCTTGGATATATACCCAGATATGGGATTACTGACTCATGGTAATTCTGTTTTCAATTTTTTGAGGAACTGCCATACTATTTTCAAGTAGCGATTGCACCATTTTACATTTGCACTAACAGTGCACAAGGGTTCCAACTTCTCTACATCTTTGCCAACACTTCTTACTTTCTGTGTTTTTGGTAGTAGCCATCCTAATGGTTATGAGGTGATATTTCGTTGTAGTTATGATTTGCATTTCTCTAATGATTAGTGATGCTGAGCATCTTTTTGTATGCTTATTGGCCATTTGTATATCATCTTTGGAGAAATGTCTATTCAAGTCCTTTGTCCATTTTTGAATTGGATTATTTGTTTTTTGTTCTTGTTGATTTGTACTTTATATGTTCTGGATATTAATTCCTTATCAAATGTATGATTTGCAAATATTTTCTCCCATTCTATATGTTGCCCTTTCACTCTGTTGATGATTTCTTTTGATGTGCAGAAGTTTAAAAAATTTGATGTGGTCTCATTCGTTTATTTTTGCTTTTGTTGCCTGTGCTTTTGGTGTCATATCCAAGAAGTCATTGCCAAATCCAATGCTATGAAGCTTATCTCTTGTTTTCTTTTAGGAGTTTTATAGTTTTAGGTCTTATGTTTAAAATATACATAATTTTCAAGTTCAGTCTGTTGTCTATATACTTCTTCATGTTTCTAGTTCTTCTTTCTTTTTTTTTTTCTGACCTAGCATCTGTTGCCAATCTTCCTCTTTTTTTTTTTTTTTTTGCTTGAGGAACGTTAGCCCTGAGCTAACATCTGTGCCAGTCTTTCTCTGTTTTGTATGTGGGTCGCTGCCACAGCATGGCTTGACGAGTGGTGTAGGTCCGTGCCCAGGATCCGAACCCGTGAACCCAGGCTGCCGAAGCAGAGCGCACCGGACTTAACCACTATGCCACGGGGCTGCTAGTACAACTTTTTCCTCTGTGAACGTTCCTCATATATGTTTTCTGATACATACAAGAAAGTACCATGTATGGAATTCAATGTAAAATCTATTTTCTTATGGTGAGTCTCTGTCAAAAAAAAGTTTAAGACCTATTGCTTTAGTATGAGGATTGGCAACCTTTTTCTCTAAATGGCCAGATAGTAAATATTTTAGGCTTTATAGGTCATATTCTCTCTGTTGCAACAACTCAACTCTGCCTTTGTAGCATGAAAGCAGCCATAAACAATACATAAAGGAATGAACTTGTTTGTTTTCAATAAAACTTCATAGACATTGAATTTTGACTTTAACGTAATTTTCAGGTGTCAGGAAATATTTTTCTTTTGATTGTTTTCCAACCATTTAAAAATGTGAAAACTGTTCTTAGCTCATGGGTTATACAAAAATTCAACAGGTGACTTCTGGATTTAGCATGCAGGCATATTACCTACCCCTACTCTAGGGTATAGTATATTGGAAGGTGATTGTTCAGGCCTAGGGTGTGTACATTCTCTACTTCACTAGAAATGCAAAACTTATTTTCCTAAGTAGTTTTATCCATTTACACTTCTGTCATTGGTTAGAGTTTTGGTCACTATGCCTCTGGCCAACACTTGATATTATCAGACGTTTAAACTTTGTCAATATGATAGATAGAACATGGAATTCATTTTTTTTTAAAAAAATGCATTTCTCGGGGCCGGCCCGGTGGCGCAAGCGGTTGGGTGTGCGCGCTCCGCTGCGGCGGCCCGGGGTTCGCTGGTTCGGATCCCGAGCGCGCACCGACGCACTGCTTGGTAAGCCATGCTGTGGCGGCGTCCCATATAAAGTGGAGGAAGATAGGCACCGATGTTAGCCCAGGGCCGTCTTCCTCAGCAAAAAAAAAAGAGGAGGATTGGCGGATGTTAGCTCAGGGCTGATCTCACCAAAAAAAAAAAAAAAGCATTTCTCTGAATAATAATTTAATTGAACTTATTTCACGTTTATTGGCCATTTCTGATTCCTCTTCTGTAAAATGCCTGTTCAATTAAATCTATTGCCTACTTGCTATTGGATTGTTCTTTTCTTAACTGAATTATAGGAGTTCTTTGAATATTCTGAAGAAGAAACTTGTCAGTTATAAATATTGCAGATAACTTCTAATTTGTACTTGGCTTTATAAAGTTTTTCATAAGCAGAAATTAATTTTAATGTAGTTGAATGATAAAAAAATGTATCAGTCTCTTCCTTTATGGTTGGCTTTTTTTTTTTTCATTTTATTTAGGAAAATCTTTCCTAGGCTGAGATCAGAAAGACCTCTATATTATTTCCTAAAATTTTTGTTGGTTTTGCCTTTTACCTGCAGCTCTTGAGTTATTCTAGAATTAATTTTTTATATGGCTTGGGTTAGGGAACTAATTTTATTTCTTTTCATAATGCTAACAAATCGTCTCACCATTTGTCAAATACCATTTCCTTTTCCTGGTGATCTGCAGTGCTACTCTATAGTGTGTATCTGTGGACTTTTTCCCACATTCTCGGTTACGGTTCCATTGGACTATTTGTTTATTCCTGTGCCAGTACCAGGTTGTTTTAATTAATTTAGTTATATAATATGTCTTGATAATCTGATGGTTCACATCCCTGAAAATTATTCTTCGGGGATGTTTTGCCTATTCTTGCCCCGTTCATTTTAGAAATATCTCGCCAAGTGCGTAACAAGACAAAATCAAATAACAAAATCTTGTTGAGAATTTGATTGGAATTGTCTTGAGTCTGTAGATCAACTGAGAGAGAATTGGCATGTTTATGATATTGAGTCTTCCTATGTATGAACTTGGTGTGTCTTTTCGTTTATTTAAATCTTTAATGCTTTCAATAAAATTTTATAATCTACTCTATAAAGGATTGTCTTGCAAGCATTTTATTTTATATTTTAGCATGTAAATCTTAGTTAATTTGAATTTTATTTTTGGATGTAGGATAAGATTGGGGTCCACTTTTTTTTTTCAGACAAGTATCTAATTGTGCTGCTATATGTTAAATAATTCATCTTTTCATCTAAGTAGTTGATGTTTTCATCATTGAACTGAATTGGCACCATTGAGATATATTTAAGTTCTATATATATGGGAGTCTCTTTGAAATTTCTATTACATTCTATTAATATTTATATATTAATAATGAATACTAAATACTAACATTTATTTCTATACCGGTATCATTGATTTTATTGTTTGTATTTATTATAACAAATATTTTATTACTATATATTTATTGGCTGTGGGGTATAGACATTTATCTGCTATACGTCAAGCTACTGTCTTAATTTTATTTATTTATTTATTTATTTATTTATTTATTTGGTGAGGAAGATTGGCCCTAAGCTAACATCTGTTGCCAATCCTCCTCTTTTTGCTCAGGAAGATTGGCCCTAAGCTAAAATCTGTTGCCAGTCTTCCTCTTTTTGCTCAGGAAGATTGGCCCTGAGCTGACATCCATGCCCATCCATGTGTGAACTTAACCACTTAACCACTGGGCTGGCCCCTTAGTTTTATTTTTTATTTTAAAGCTTTTCTTTAAGCTACTCCTCCACTAAATTTTAACATGATTTTATTCACTTTCCAAAAATACTCTGTTGGAATTCTAATTGAAAATGCAGGGGCCGGCCTGGTGACGCAAGCGGTTGAGTGCGCGCGCTCCACTGCGGTGGCCCGGGGTTCACCAGATCAGATCCCGGGCGCGCACCGTCGCACTGCTTGGCAAGCCATGCTGTGGCGGCGTCCCATATAAAGTGGAGGAAGATGGGCATGGATGTTAGCCCAGGGCCAGTCTTCCTCGGCAAAGAGAGAGGAGGATTGGCAGATGTTAGCACAGGGCTGTCTCCTCACAAAAAAAAAGAAAAGAAAAGAAAATTCATACATTAATATATTACTCTTGGAAGAATCAATATTTTTATTATATTTTTCTATTCAGGAACAGACTACATCTTATCATATAGATCTTACTTTATGCCATTCACTTAAATTTTATAGTGGTTTTCAAGTAGTGTGTATTGTGCTTTTCTTGTATCATTTGTTCTTAAGTATCTGGTTTGTGACCTTTTCAAATGGAGTATTTTTTTCATTTCTGGATTCTTATTGCAAGAATAGTCTTGCTATCTTACTCAATTCCCTTATTAAGTCTAGTAGTCTTTTAAAATTTAAGTTTGTAGTTTTCCCGACATAAAACCCTATCAACTAAAAGTATTCTTTTTTTTTCCCAGTGAGGGCTCAAATTATATAATTTATTGTTTTTGCTTAAACTTGTAGGATTACATTAAATGATATGAAGATAGTTGTCACCTTTGACTAATTTCTGATTCCAGTTAAGTAGTTCTCATATTTGGTCATTTAGGGCTAATTATTGTTGATTTCTGTCACATAGGCTTAGGCTTTATTACATTTTTTTTTAATCTTCCCATTTTACCGTGAGGAATGGCTGAAGAATATTAGTATTTATATATTGCTGGATTCAATTTGCTAATATTTTCTTAAAGACTTTCCTCACAAAGTTTGTGTATGATTAGAGTTATAGCTTTATTAAATGTTTTATAGAATTCACCAGCGAAATCATAGAGGCTTGGAGATTTCTTGGTTTGAAGTTTTAAGTTATGAATTCAGTTTTTCAAATAGTTAATAGGGTTATATGTATTTTATGTTTCATGTGTGTCAAGTTTCATCTTTGGTAAGTTGTATTTTTCAAGGAATTTGTCCTTTTCGTTCAAGTGGTCCCTTTGTCTTTTGAATTATAGTTCTTTTAGTGGGAAGGATAGTGGCTTTGCATTGTGATTTTTTTGCTGCATTTGCATTTCCCTGCTGACTGATGATGTCAAACATCTTTTCAGTGTGTTTGGTCGCCCTTCTTAAATGTTCTTTTGTGAAGTGTCTGTTCAAATCTTTGCCCATTTTTTTTTTTTTATAATTTTATTTATTTATTTTTTCCCCCAAAGCCCCAGCAAATAGTTGTATGTCATAGCTGCACATTCTTCTAGTTGCTGTATGTGGGACGTGGCCTCAGCATGGCCAGAGAAGCGGTGCGTCGGTGCGCGCCCGGGATCCGAACCCGGCCGCCAGTAGCGGAGCGCATGCACTTAACCTCTAAGCCACGGGGCTGGCCCAATTTGCCCATTTTTTAATTTGATTGTTTGTCTTTTTATTATCAAGTTGAAAAGGTTTTTTATATATCCTGGATACAAGTCTTCTGTCATATAGATCAATAGATAGAAATAGATGGGTATATCTCTATATCTCCATCCATCTGTATTTATGTATGTATCTCTTTCCATATCTCTTTCCATCCACTCATCCATCTATCCATCCATTCTCTTGTCTTTTCGTTATCTTAGTGGTGTCCTTTGAAAAGCACAAATTTTAAATTTTGATGAAGTCTCATTTTATTATTATTATATTTTCGTGATCTGTGCTCTAAGAAACCTATCCCAAGATCATGAATATTTACACTTGTTTTTTCCTAGAGACTTTATTGTTTTAGCCTTAGCTTTTATGGTTAGGTTTATTATCCATTTCGACTTAGTTTTTTATATAATGTAATGTAAGAGTCAAAATAAATAATTTTTGTATATGAATGTCTAGTTGTATCAGTGCCATTCATTGTGTTCTTTCTGATTAATTTACTTGGACATTTTTGTTGAAAATCAATTGATCTGTATGTTTGGGTCGGTTTCTGGACTCATTCTGTTCTGTGGATCTATATGTCTATCCTTAGGCAAATACTACACTTGATTATTTTAGTTTTGTATTCAATTAGATATTCTAAGTCATATTTTTCAGAGTTGTTTTGCTGTTCTAGATTTTTGTATTTTCATGCAGTTTCTTAGAAGCAGCTTGTCAGTTTCTATAAAAGAGCTTCCTGGGCTTTTGATTGGGATTGTGTTGGATCTGTAGATCATTTTGGGGAGAATTGACATCTAAATAATAGTTTTTCAATTCATGAATATGGTATATACGATGGCTTACTGTATTGGACATTGCAGATCTAAGCTGTCAAATTCATTTCCATAAAGTTGTTAATAATTTTTAAATGTATTATCATAAAGTTGTTCATAGTATTTTAAAATTGATTGCTATAAAGTTGTTTATAGTATTTTCTTAATTTATTTTTAGTCTATATGAAATCTTTAGTGCTGTCCCTTCTTTCATGTGGGATATCAGTAATTTGTGTCTTTTTATTCTCTCTCAACTTTCTTTGTATTAATTTTATTAAAATATTTTAAATGTAAAATACACATAAACTAAAATTTACTGTCTTAACCATTTTTAAGTGTACAGTTTAATAGTGTTGGTACACTCGCATTGTTGTGCTACCACTCTCCATAACTGTTTTCATCTTGCAAAACTGAAACTCTATACCTGTTAAACAACAACTCTCAATTCTTCCTCCCTTGGGCTGTGTCAGCCACCTTTCTGCTTTGTCTCTATGAATTTGACTACTCTGGGTATCTCATATAAGTGGAATCATACAGTGTTTGTCTTTTTGTGACTGGCTTATTTCACTTAACCTAATATCCTCAAGGTTCATCCATGTTATAGCATGTGCCAGAATTTCCTTCCTTTTTTAAGGCTGAATAATATTCCATTTTATGGATATACCACATATTGTTTATCAGTTGATCCATCAATGGACAGGGACTTGGGTTGTTTCTACCTTTTAGCTATTGTGAATAATGCTGCAATGAACATGGTATGCAAATATCTCTTCAAGTCCTTGCTTTCAGTTATTTTGAAATCATATAATTCTATTTTCAACTTTTTGAGAAACTACCATACAGTTTTCCGTAACAGCTGCACCATTTTACATTTGCACCAACAGTAAGGGTTCCAATTTCTCCACATCCTTGTTAACATTTGTTATTTTTGTTTTTTTGATAGTAGTCAGCCTAATGGGTGTGAGGTGATATCTCATTGTAGTTTTGATTTGCACTTCTCTAAGGATTAGTGATGTTGAACATCTTTTCATGTGCTTGTTTGTCATTTTGTATTTTTCTCTCTTTTTTTATGATCAGTTTGTTTGGAGGTTTATCAATTTTGTTCTTTTCAAAGATCTTGCTTTTGGTTTCATTAGTTTTTTTCCAGTGTTTGTCTGTTTTCTATTACATAGATTTTTCTTTTATCTTTATTATACCTTCTTCTTACTTTGGATTTAATTTTATCTTTTTCTAAGCTTCTTACAGTAGAAGTTTAGGTCATAGATTTTAGACTTTTTTTCCTTTCTTAAGGGAAGCATAAAAATCTGTAAGTTTCCCTCTAAGCCCCCCCCCTTTTTTTTTTTTGGTGAGGAAGATTAGCCCTGAGCTAACATCTGTTGCCAATCCTCCTCTTTTTTGCTGAGGAAGATTGGCCCTGGGCTAACATCCATGCCCATCTTCCTCCACTTTATATGGGAATGCCCAGCACAGCATGGCTTGAGAAGCGGTGTGTAGGTCCATGCCTGGGATCCGAACCTGGAACGCTGGGCCGCCGAAGCAGCGGAGCGTGTGAACTTAACCACTATGCCACCGGGCCAGCCCCTCTAAGCCCTTCTTTTACTGTACTTCTCAAATTTTGTTGTGTTTTCATTGTCATTCAGTTCATAATATTTTCTAATTTTCCTTGTGATTTCTTCTTCGACCAATGACTTTTTTTTTAAGAAGTATTTTGTTTTATTTCTAAATATTTGGGCATTTTCCAAATGTGCATTTGTTATTGAGTACTGATTTAATTCCATTTTGGTCAAAGTAAATATTCTGTGTGATTTCCACTATTTGATAATTCTACCATACAATATTTCCGTCATTTATTGTTTGATCTGTGTTGGTGATTGTTCCTTGTATACTGGAAAAGAATATGTGTTCTGCCATTTTGGGTTAATATTTTATAAATGTCATTTAGGTTCAGTTGGTTGACAGCATCTTTTCAGGTCTTTTATATTTTTACTTATTTTTCTGACTATTTTTTCAATCAATTACTGGCAGAGAAATGTTGAACTCTTTAACTATTATTATGGAGTTGTCTATTTTTACTTTTAATTTAGTCAGTTTCCAGTGTTCATTCTCTCGTGGAGATCTAGGTCTCCAGGAGGTGTCTTTTTCCTTCTATTAAAGAACTTTCTTTAACATTTCTTTGTCATCCAGGTTTCCTGGTAACATAATCTTTCAGCTTTCATCTAAAAATATTTTTATTTCGTGTTCCTATTTGAAGATTATTTTCTCTTGTTACAGAATTCTAGGATGACAGCATTTTTTCTTTCAGCACTTTTAAATTTAACGATTTTGGGAAAAAATTTATTTCTTCAAATACCCATCCCTCCAACTCCAATTAAACATATGTTGGCCTACTTAATATTGTGTCACAAGTTTGATAGTCTGTTCCTTATTTTTCAATCTTTTTTCTTTCTGTGCTTCTGTCTACATTGTTTTTGTTGTTTGTTTGTTTGTTTTTGTGAGGAAGATCAGCCCTGAGCTAACATCCATGCTAATCCTCCTCTTTTTGCTGAGGAAGACCGGCTCTGAGCTAACATCTATTGCCAATCCTCCTCCTTTTTTCCCCCAAAGCCCCAGTAGATAGTTGTATGTCATAGTTGCACATCCTTCTAGTTGCTATATGTGGAACGCGGCCTCAGCATGGCCGGACAAGCGGTATGTCAGTGCGCGCCCGGGATCCGAACCTGTGCCGCCAGCAGAGGAGCGCGCGCACTCAGCCGCTACCCCTCGGGGCCGGCCCCTCTACATTTTTTTATTGCTTTGTCTTCTTGTTTCACTATTATTTTCTCCTGCATTGTCTAATGTGCTGTTAACCCATCCAGTTAATTTTTCATTTCAGATATTATATTTTTCAGTTTTAGGAGTTCCTTTTTTAAAAATATAGTCTCTATTTTTCTCCTCTTTATGTTCATGTTTTCCCTTAAATCTTTTTACTTATTTGTCATAACTTTTTAAGTCCTGCGTGCTAATTCTAATTTCATTATTTCTATTATTTCTGGCCCCATTTCTGTTGGCTGAGTTTTCTCCTGGTTATGGCTATCATGTCCTGCTTTTTCAAACGTGTGATCATTTTTTTTTTTTTTTAAAGATTTTATTTATTTACTTTTCCCCCAATGCCCCAGTAGATAGTTGTCTGTCATAGCTGCACATCCTTCTACTTGCTGTATGTGGGACGCGGCCTCAGCATGGCTGGAGAATTGGTGCGTCGGTGCACGCCCGGGATCCGAACCCGGGCCGCCAGCAGCGGAGCGCGTGCACTTAACCGCTAAGCCACGGGGCCGGCCCATGTGATCATTTTTTATTGGATGCTGGTATTGTTAATGTTACATTGTTGAGTGTAGGATTGTATTTTCTTCCTTTAAGGAATGTTGAATTTTATTCTGACATGCGCTTAGTTTGCTTTGGATCAGCTTGATCTTTTTGAGACTTGTTTTTAAACCTTGTTAGGGCAGCTCTAGGGTTGACTTTACTTGAGAGTTAGTTTAGCCCTGCTCTTAATCTGTGACTTTTCTCCACTGATTCTCCCTGGTTTTTGACAAGATCTCTTTTTCTTTTTTAAAAGTAGACTTTAAGTTTTAGAGCATTTTAGGTTCACAGCATAATTGAGCAGAATGGATAGAGTTCCCGTATATCCCCTTACCTCACACAAGCATAAACCACCCCCACTGTCTCATGTGCTGGTTACTGTTTAACCAAAGAATTTCTAGTGCTCTTTCAATGTGTATTGCCTGTCTGTGGTAAGCTGTGCTGCAGATACTAGCTGCTTCAGCTTTCTCAATCTCTTGTCTCCAATTTATCAAGACTGGTGTGCTCTACTTGAGTGTTCTCTCTCTGTACTGGGGTTTGCTAAATGTTCCCAAGCAGAAAGCCAAGGTCAGTCACCTCATTTGTTTCCTTTTTCTCAGAGATCACAGTCTTGTGTTGCTTGTTGTCCGTACTCTGAATATGTTTGTTTCGTATATTTTGTCCAGTTTTTTACTTATTCACAGCAGGAGTATTATTCTGGTACCAGTACTCTGCCATGGCTGAAAGTGGATGGAGTTTTATGATCAGTTGATTGTAGCTAGTGCCCAATTGACAATCTCTGTTCTAAATCATTTTGGATTTAACTCAGAAATATTTCTATAGATGATTGTCCTAAGGAGTTGTCTAGACCTACTTAGCTCACTATGTTTTTCTAGCATAATGCTAATGGTACTGTGTGAACTACACTCAGCAATATTCCTGTAGATAGGAGTCAGCAGACTTTTCCCATAAAGGGCCAAATAGTAAACATTTAGGCTCTGTTGGGTGTGGCCAACAAATACGGGCTCTCATATATTCTCTTCTTCCTTTCTCCCACCCCCCTTTTTCTTTTGTCTTCTTCTTTCTTCTACTCTTCCAAAAATGTGAAAACTGTTCTTAGCTTAGGGGCCATCCCTTGGTCAAGGGCTGTAGTTTACCAGCCCCTACTGTAGATAAAGTTGTTCAAGTAGGATTTTTTCTTTCTTTGTTTAAGTATCTGTTGCTCACTGTCGCACATAATATGAGGTAGTAGAATTGGTGTATCTTGTGTTTAATGAGAGTAATAAAGTGACGTCATTAAAAGTGTACTGATGCCATTGAGGGCAAAGCAGTGCAGCTTACTTTGTTTCTACAGTTTTAAAGCCTTAAAAATGATTATTTTAACAGTGCATTTTTTCCTCGCTATAAGGATTAGGATAAAAAATTGGGCTCAGGACTTGAACAACTCCTTGTTTATCTGAATAGAAAGGGATACCAGCTAAAATCTGGTGTAACAAGAAGGGAGAGAAGATGAAAATTAAAGGTTTCATTTTATAAATAACATAATTATGTTACAAAAAATTTGAAATTAGAAGGAAGAATAGCAGGAATGTTGTGGAACTGTAGATTGGGACACAGTTGGAATTGTCTTTCTGTACCTCTGTGGCATTGTGCTTCTGCAGCTATTGGCATACATTACTTTTGCTTTTATTATTTTGTTAAAATTTTACTTTATTCTGCTTATAAAAGTAATATGCTCTCTGAAATATTGAAACATCATAAAAATATATGAATGTTTTACTCCATTAAATTGTATGATATTCTGTTGTGGTAATGTGTTTCAGTTTTAATAGACCCTGGACAGTTTCTAGGTACATACATACTGATTGTATCAATTTATAGATATCTCTGATCTTCTTGATCATTGCTTTCAGAGCACTATAAATAACAGTGAACATTCAAAAAAGTAGTCTGTTGTTTTTACTTTAGTTGTCCTCATAGTGAAGAACAAATGGTTATCTGTTTTATATGATGTTTTATAATGTGCTGTAAAATCACATTTTTATAGCCTTAATAGTGCACAAGTAGACTACTGAAATTGGTAAAATGTAACTAATTTCTATCAGAGGTGTTTCAAGTGTCAATATTTGTTAATCACCTTTTAGTAAGTTATAAAATGAGATTGTTCTGAATATGCCACTGGTTTCAAACTTTTTTTTCCTATGGGAACTAATAATAGCAAAAATTAGTGAAGGTAAGTTCTGTGACTCTCACCTAGGAGTCTCATCTCTCCTCATTGAATGTGTAGAGTGAACAAGGGCACCACAATAACAACACATACTTAAATGAAAACAAGAAAAGAGAGCTGTAGTCTTTAGTCATTTTCATCCCTGAGAGAACTCATTCATCTTCATTAGCAATTAACATAGATCGTAGGGATTGATCTGATTTAAGTAAATAGTTCATCTCTGGTGTGGTAAAGTGTTCAGTGGTTCATCTTTGTTGGTAGAACATTCAAGGAGCTGGTTGACCACCTGGGGGTTTTGTGGAAGAAATTCAACCATCCAATAAGAGGTTGGACTGGGTGAATCTGAAGATTGCTTTCAAACTCTTGAGTGCAATGATTTATCTGCACTTTGTTTATACGTGTTTCAAAAAAACTAGAGCCTGTTAGTTACTCAAAGTGTGGTTTGTGGATCAGCAGTGTTAGCATCACCTGGGAGTATGTTGGAACTCAAATTCTTGGCAGCTACCTTTGATCTACTGAACCAGAATCTTTGGGGGTGGAGCTCAGGAATCTATTCCCAGTAAGCTTAGCAAGAGATTCTGCTGGCCAGTAATCATTGAGAAGCATTGCTTTATTTAGCTCAGTGATCCTCAAGCATTATTGTGCACCAGAAGCAAAATTATCTAGGGGTGCTTGTTTTTGTTTTTTACATTGTTTTAATTGAGATAAAATTGACATATAACTTTTCAGTAGTTTTAGGTGTACAGCATGATTTGCTATATGTGTATATTGCGAAATGATTACACAGTAAGTTTAGTTAACATCCATCACCACTGTGTTTTTTTTAACTTTGAAACACTGTTAGAAATATATTTTACATTGAGACCTATGTGTGTGTATGTGTGTCTACACACACAAAAGTTTTTTGTAGCATTACTTATGGTCGCTCTGAATGATGTACTTTGTTTTCTATTCTAACCTATTTAAAAAAAAAAAAAATCCTGGCCCTGGCTCACTAGTGGGTTGATACCTGCAGTTTGAAAGAGGACTAGATTTTTGTAGTCTAGTTATTATTCCATTTCTATGAAAAGTTTTCTGTTGGTTATTGGCCTGTTAATAGCTAAGATTCTTTTTCGGCTTAGAATCATGAATAGGAATTAACCATTCTTTCTATTACTGTAAGTGTGCCCTGATGAGAATCAGGGTCTGTCATTAAGGGATGAGGCTAGAATGACTGTTAAGAAACATCCAGTATTTTCAGAGAAAGTCACATGATTCAGCTGTTGATGAATTGCATGCTTACTAAGAGTCAGTTGTTCCCAAACTTGTTTGTTCTTATAGTACTTGTCATAATTATATAATTTTAATTGCACTGTTTTTACACTAATGAAATTTACCCTGAAAAGTGAGTTGTTTCTGTGAATAATATGAATGCTTTAGGAAGAGTTACTAGGTAAGTCAGTAAAAACATGGAGGTCAGATATCTTTCATATCTCGTTTTACTTTAAAGAAACCAAAATTGCAGAAGATTGCATTATGGATGTGATTTGTTGGAGAAAGAACTCAAATTAGCATACCCATTCTCAAAGTCTTGACTGATCGTCAAATGATTGGCCAATGTGCTTTTATATATCCCATGTAAAAATAAATATTTAAGGCATATATGTTTCAATTTTTAATGATTCCTGGCTTTATTGGATTTGTAACTGTTGAACTGCATTCTTGATCTTATAGTTTAAAGAGACTTTATCATTTAGGAAATGTATTTAATTAAAAATTTTTTTTTTAAATTATTTTATTGAGGTCATAGTGGTTTATAACATTGTATAATTTCAGGTGTACATTATTATATATCAGTTTCTGTATAGACTGCATTGTGCCCACTACTGATAGTCTAGATATTATCTGTCACCGTACATATGTGCCCCTTTATCCCCTTCGCCCACCCCTCCACCCTCTTCCCCTCTGGTAACCACTAATTTGTTCTCTTTATCCATGTGTTTGTTGATCTTCCACATATGAGTGAAATCGTACGGTGTTTATCTTTCTCTGTCTGGCTTATTTCGCTTAACGTTAATACCCTCCCGGTACATACACGTTGTTGCAAATGGGACAATCTTGTCCTTTTTATGGCTGAGTAGTATTCTATTGTGTGTGTGTGTACACACACACACACACACACACACACACACCACTTCTTCCTTATCCATTTGTCAGTTGACAGACACTTGGGCTGCTTCCTTGTCTTGGCTATTGTCAGTAATGCTGCAGTGAACATAGAGGTGCATAGATCTCTTTGGATTGTTGATTTCAAGTTCTTTAGATAAATACCCAGTAGTGGGATAGTTGGATCGTATGGTATTTCTATTTTTAATTTTTTGAGAAATCTCCGTACTGTTTTCCATAGTGGCTGCACCAGTTTGCATTCCCACCAACAGAGTATGAGGGTTCCCTTTTCTCCACATCCTCTCCAACATTTGTTATTTTTATGGCTATGAATATAGCCATTCTGACAGGTGTAAAGTGATATCTCATTGTAGTTTTGATTTGCATTTCCCTAATAATTAGTGATGTTAAACATATTTTCATGTGCCTGTTGGCCATCTGTCTATCTTCTTTGGAAAAATATCTGTTCATATCCTGTGCCATTTTTTTTTTTTTTAAGGGAAAGATTCACCCCGAGGTAACATCTATTGCCAATCTTCCATTTTTTTTTCCTCCCCAAAGCCACAGTGCATGGTTGTATATCCTAGTTGTAAGTCCTTATAGTTCTTCTATGTGAGCCTCCACCACAACATGGCAATTGACAGACAGGTGGTGTGGTTCTGAGACCGGAAAACGAACCCGAGCTGTCTAAGCGATGAAAGTGCTGAATTTTAACCACTAGGCTGTCAGTCTTCTGCCCATTTTTTGATCTGATTGTTTGTTTTTTTGTTGTTGAGTTGTATGAGTTCTTTATATATTTTAGGAAATTAACCCCTTATTGGATATATGATTTGCACATATTTTCTCCCAGTTGGTGGGTTGTCTTTTCCTTTTGTTCATGGTTTCCTTTGCCTTGCAGAAGCTTCTTATTCTGATGTAGTCCCATTTGTTTATTTTTCCTTTTGTTTCCTTTGCCTGAGTAGACATGGTATTTGAAAAGATGCTGCTAAGATCGATGTCCAAGAGTGTGCTGCTTCTATTTTCTTCTAGGAGTTTTATAGTTTCAGATCTTACATTCAAGCATTTAATCCATTTTGAGTTAATTTTTGTGTATGGTGTAAGATAATGGTCTACTTTCATTCTTTTGCATTTGGCTGTCCAGTTTTCCCAGCACCATTTATTGAAGAGACTTTCCTTTCTCCATTGTATGTTCTTGGCTGCTCTGTCAAACATTAGCTATTCATAGATGTGTGGTTTTATGTCTGGGCCTTCGATTCTGTTCCATTGATCTATGTGTCTGTTTTTGTGCCAGTACCATACTGTTTTGATTACTATAGCTTTGTAGTATATTTTGAAGTCACAGATTGTGATGCCTCCAGCTTTGTTCTTTTTTCTCAGGATTGCTTTGGCTATTCGAGGTCTTTTGTTCCATATATATTTTAGGATCTTGGTTCTATTTCTGTGAAGAATGTCATTGAGATTCTGATTGGGATTGCATTGAATCTGTAGATTGCTTTAGGTAATATGGACATTTTAACTATATTTATTCTTCCAGTCCATGAGCATGGAATATCTTTCTATTTCTTTATGTCTTCTTCGATTTCTTTCAATAATGTCATATAGTTTTCAGTGTATAGATCTGTCACCTCCTTGATTAAGTTTATTCCTAGATATTTTATTCTTTTTGTTGTGATTGTAAATGGGATTGTATTCTTGACTTCTCTTTCTGCTAGTTTGTTATTAGTGTACAGAAATGCAACTGATTTTTGTAAGTTGATTTTGTACCCTGGAACTTAGCTATAGTTGTTATTATTTCCAATAGTTTTCTGGTGGATTCTTTCCGATTTTCTATATATAGAATCATGTCATCAACAAACATCAAGAGTTTCACTTCTTCCTTTCCAATTTGGATACCTTTTATTTCTTTTTCCTGCCTAATTGCTCTGGCCAAAACCTCCAGTACTGTGTTGAACAGGAGTGCTGAGAGTGGGCACCCTTGTCCTCTTCCTGTTCTCAGAGGGATGGCTTTCAGTTTTTCACCATTAAGGATGATGTTGGCTGTGGGTGTGTCATATATGGCCTTTATTATGTTGAGGTACTTTCCCTCTGTACCCATTTTATTGAAAGTTTTTATCATAAATGGATGTTGGATCTGGTCAAATGCTTTCTCTGCATCTGTTGAGATGATCAGGTGGTTTTTATTTCTCATTTTGTTAATGTGGTGTATCACATTGATTGATTTGTGGATGTCGAACCATCCCTGTGTCCCTGGTATAAATCCCACTTGATCACGGTGTATGATCCTTTTAATGTATTGCTGTGTTCGATTTGCCAACATTTTGTTGAGGATTTTTGCATCTGTGTTCATCAGCGATATTGGCATGTCATTTTCCTTCTTTTGAGTTCTCCTTGTCTGCTTTTGGTATCAGGATAATGTTGGCCTCATAGAATGAGTTAGGAAGTGTTCTGTCATCTTTGATTTTTTGGAATACTTTGAGAAGGGTAGGTATTAAATCTCCTTTAATGTTTGGTAGAATTCTCCAGAGAAGCCATCTGGTCCTGGACTTTTGGTTTTTGGGAGGTTTTTGATTACTGTTTCAATGTCTTTACTCGTGATTGGTCTATTCAGATTCTCTATTTCTTCTTGATTCAGTTTTGGGAGGTTGTTTGAGACTAAGAATTGATCCATTTCTTCTGAGTTATCTAATTTGTTGGCATATAGTTTTTCATAGTGTTCTCTTATAATCCTTTGTATTTCTGTGGTATCTGTTGTAATTTCTTCTCTTTCATTTTTAATTTTATTTATTTGAGCCTTCTCTTTTTTTTTTCTTAGTGAGTCTGGCTAAAGGTTTGTCAGTTTTGTTTATCTTCTCAGAGAACCAGCTCTTAGTTTCATTGATCCTTTCTATTGTTTTTTTAGTCTCCATTTCATTTATTTTTGCTCTAATTTTTATTATTTCCCTCCTTCTGCTGACTTCGAGCTTTGTTTTTCTTTTTCTAGTTCTGTTGGGTGTAGTTTAAGGTTGCTTATTTGAGATTTTTATTCTTTGTTGAGGTTGTCCTGTATTGCTATAAATTTCCCTGCTTTTGCTCCATCCCGTAAGAGTTGGTATGTTGTGTTTTCAGTTTCATTTGTCTCCAGGTATATTTTTATTTCTCCTTTGATTCGTTCATTGATCCAATGGTTGTTCAGGAGCATGTTGTTTAGTCTCCACGTATTTGTGACTTTCCAAGCCTTTTTCTTGTAGTTGATTTCTAATTTTATAGCATTGTGGTTGGAAAAGATGCTTGAGATGATTTCAATCTTAAATTTATTGAGGCTTGTCTTTTTTTCCCAGCATAAGGTCTGTCTTTGAGAATGTGCCCTGTGCACTTGAGAAGAATGTGTATTCTGCTGATTTTGGATGGAATGTTCTATATATATATAGTAAGTCCATCTGGTCTAGTTTTTCATTTAGTTCCACTATTTCCTTGTTGACCTTCTGTCTGGATGATCTATCCATTGATGTAAGTGGGGTGTTGAAGTCCCCTACTATTATTGTGTTGCTGTCAGTTTCTCCCGTTTGGTCTGTTAATAGTTGCTTTATATACTTTGGTGCTCCTGCGTTAGGTGCATATATATTCATAAGTTATGTCCTCTTGGTGGAATGTCCCTTTTATCATTATATATTGCCCCTCTTTGTTTCTCATTGTCTTTTTTATCTTGAAGTCTGCTTTGTCAGATATAAGTATGACAACACCTGTTTTCTTTTGCTTGTTAATTTGCTTGGAGTATCATCTTCCATCCCTCCACTCTGAGCCTGTGTTTGTCTTTAGAGCTGAGATGTGTTTCCTGGAGGCAGCATATTGTTGGGTCTTGTTTTTTAATCCATCCAGCCACTCTGTGTCTTTTGATTGGAGAATTCAATCCATTTACATTTAGAGTGATTACTGATATATAAGGGGTTAATCCTGCCATTTTTATCTCTTGTTTTCCAGTTGTTGTATATTTCCATTATTTCTTCTCCCTTGTATTTCTGACTGCCATTTCAGTTTGGTGGTTTTCTGTGATGGCTTTCTCATTTATCTCTTTATTTATGATTTGTGGCTTTACTCTGATTTTTTTAGTGGTTACCATGAGGTTTGTATAAAAAATGTCATAGATGTGATAGTCCATTTTCTGATAGCCTCTTAGGTTCCACCCCTTTCCTCTTCCCCTTCTATGTAATTTTTGTCACAAATTGTTCTTTTTTGTCTTGTGAGTTTGTGACTGAATTGAAGTGTTTATAGTTTTTTTGTTTTAGATTTTTAAATTAAATTCAATTTTTTTATTGATGTGATAATAGTTTATAACATTGTGAAATTTCGGTTGTACACCATTATTTGTCTGTCACCATAGAAATGTGCCCCTCACCCTTTGTGCCTACCCCCCAACCCCCTTCCCCTCTGGTAACCACCAAACTGTTCTCTCTATCGGTGTGTTAGTTTATCTTCCACATATGAGTGAAATCACGCAGTGTCTGTCTTTCTCTGTCTGGCTTATTTCGCTTAACATAATACTCTCCAGGTCCATCCATGTTGTTGCAGATGGGACGATTTTGTCTGTTTTTATGGCTGAGTAATATTCCATTGTGTATATATATATATATATATATATATATACACCACATCTTCTTTATCCAGTCATCTGTCAGTGGACACTTGGGTTGCTTCCACTTCTTGGCTATAGTGAATAATGCTGCAGTGAACAAAGGGGTGCATAAGCCTCTTTGCATTGTTGATTTCAAGTTCTTGGGATAAATACCCAGTAGTGGGATAGCTGGATCATAAGGTATTTCTGTTTTTAGTTTTTTGAGGAATCTCCGTACTGTTTTCCACAGAGGCTGCACCAGTTTGCATTCCCACCAGCAGTGAATGAGGGTTCTGTTTTCTCCACAACCTCTCCAACATTTGTTAATTTTTGTCTGGGTGATTATAGCCATTCTAATGGGTATAAGGTGATATCTTAGTGTAGTTTTGATTTGCATTTCCCTGATGATTAGTGATGTTGAACATCTTTTCATGTGCCTATTGGCTATCTGTATATCATCTTTGGAAAAATGTCTGTTCATATCCTCTGCCCACTTTTTGATCATGTTTTTTTGTTCGGTTGTGTGAGTTCTTTATGTATTATGGAAATTAACCCCTTGTCAGATATATGAGTTGTAAATACTTTCTCCCCACTGGTGGGTTGTCTTTTCATTTTGATCCTAGTTTCCTTTGCCTTGTAGAAGCTCTTTAGTCTGATGAAGTCCCACTTGTTTATTTTTGCTTTTGTTTCCCTTGTCCGAGCAGTCATGGAATTCGAAAAGATCCCTCTAACACCAATGTCAAAGAGTGTACTGGCTACATTTTCTTCTAGGAGTTTTATAGTTTCAGGTCTTACCTTCAAGTCTTAGTTCCATTTTGAGTTAATTTTTGTGTAGGGTGAAAGGTAATGGTCTACTTTCATTCTTTTGCATATGGCTGTCCAATTTTCCCAGCACCGTTTATTGAAGAGACTTTCCTTTCTCCATTGTATGGTCTTAGCTCCTTTGTCGAAGTTTAGCTGTCCGTAGATGTGTGGTTTTATTTCTGGGCTTTTAATTCTGTTCCATTGATCTGTATGTCTGTTTTTGTACCAGTACCTTGCTGTTTTGATTATTGTAGCTTTGTAGTATATTTTGAAGTCAGGGATCATGATGCCTCCAGCTTTGTTTGTTTTTTCTTAGGATTGCTTTAGCTATTCGGGGTCTTTTGTTGCTCCATATGAAATTTAGTATTCTTTGTTCTATTTCCGTGAAGAATGTCATTGGGATTGTGATTGGGATTACATTGAATCTGTAGATTGCTAATTTAGGTAGTATGGACATTTTAACTATGTTTATTCTTCCAATCCATGTGCATGGGATATCTTTCCATTTCTTTACATCATCATTGATTTCTTTCAATAATGTCTTATAGTTTTCATTGTATAGGTCTTTCACCTCCTTGGTTAAGTTTATTCCTAGATATTTTATTCTTTTTGTTGCAATTGTACATAGTTTTGGTGTGTGTGTGTGAGGAAGATTAGCCCTGAGATAACATCCAATGCCAATCCTCTCTTTTTGCTGATGAAGACTGGCCCCTAACATCTGTGCCTATCTTCCTCTACTTTATATGGGACACCACCACAGCATGGCTTGGCAAACGGTGCGTCCGTCCGCACCTGGGATCCAAACCTGCAAACTCTGGGCTGCTGCAGCGGAGTGCAAAAACTTAACCGCTAGCCACCAGGCCAGCCCCTATATAGTTATTTTTGATGCTTTCTTTCCCTTTGTCTTTTATAATTATTTACTAGCCTATTCTGATATCGAGCTGCAGTATTCTGATTCCATCCATCTATCTCCTTGCTGAAGAGGAGTCTCCTTTTGTAAACCTTTGCTTTTTAGTTTCAGTTGGGAGGGCTCCTTTCAACATTTCTTGTAAGGCAGGCCCAGTAGAGATGAACTCCCTCAGCTTTTGTTTATCTGAGAAAGCTTTTATATCTCCATCATATCTGAAGGATAGTTTTGCTGGATAGACTATTCTTGGCTGAAAGCTTCTGTCTTTCACTATTTTGAATATATCATTCCATTGTCTCCTAGCCTGTAAGGTTTCTGCTGAGAAATCTGCTGAAAGCCTGATAGAAGTTCATTGGTAGGTTATTTTCTTCTGCTTTGTTGCCCTTAATATTTTTTCTTTGTCATTGACTTTTGACACTTTTAATATTATGTGCCTTGGAGAATGTCTTTTTGCATGATGTAATTAGGAGTTCTATTGGTTTCGTGTACTTGTAAGTCCAGTTCCTTCCCCAGATTTGGGACGTTCTCAGCTATTATGTCTTTGAACAAGTTCCCTGCTCCTTCCTCCCTCTCTTCTCCTTCTGAAATACTTATAGTCCTTATGTTGCTTTTCCTAATTGAGTTGGATATTTCTCAAAGAATTTCTTCATTTTTTAAAAATTTTATTTCTCTCTCTTCCTACACCTGTAGCATTTCTGTATTTCTATCCTCTAAATCACTAATTCTGTCCTCCATAATGTCTACTCTATTTTTTATGGTTTCTAGATTATTTTTTCCATCATTCATTGTTCTTCATATCCAGAATTTTTTTTTTTTTTTTTTTTTTAGAGTTTCAGTCTCTTTGGTGAAGTATTCCGTCTGCTCATTAATTTTACTCCTGAGCTCATTGAACTGCCTTTCTGAGTTTTCTTGTAACTTGTTGGGTTTCTTTATGAATTTTGAATTCTCTGTCGTTTAGATTGTAAATTTCTGTGACTTTAGTATTAGTCCTTGGAGACTTGTCATTTTCCTTCTGCTCTTAAGTGTTACTATAGTTCTTCAAGGTGTTTGATGAATTGATCCTTTGCTACTGCATTTGCGGTAGTATCAGGTCACAGATTCTCCCTGCCACCACTAGGGGGGAGGGTGCAGGCACTGTGTTTTCTGACTTGGTCCCATCTGCTCTAAGTTGTGTTTGCAGGGCTGTTTGCACGCTGGCCGCAGCTGCTTGATGGGTCACACACACATGTGCAGGCAAGGCCTCTGTGCTCCATCAGTGGGTCGGTCTCTTGTGGGCAGGAGCGCTGTGATTGGCAGCAGACTGGCTAGGCTCCTGCACTAGGTAGGAGGGAAGGGGCACTTTCTTTCCTGTGTGAGCCAGCTCTGTGCTCCCTGGAGGTTTGGCTGACCTGCTGCTCTTAGTGGATGGGGCTTCTTCACAGGGGCTGAGCCACCACCACTCCGTTGGGAGTGTTCCCATGGGTGCGGCCACTACAGCACAGTGGGCGCTCCCATGGGCTGGACTACCACTCTGAAAGCATTCATGTGTAGGCCCAGCTGCCCCTGCCTCCTCTTATAGTTGCACCGGCTGCTGTGTGAGGACCCGTGACCTGGATTGCTGCCACCAGGGAGGAGGAGGGGTCCTTTCGTCTAGTTCCTCTGCTTCTCTGGGATCCAGTCCACCCACCTTCAGATGTATGGCTGCATGGATCTCTCAGGCATCCTATTGTGCTGTGTAGGGAATCCTCTGTTGGTTAATGAATGTCCATTTAGTTGTAACTTAGATGGGAGAGACACAGGGAACAACTTACTCTGCCGTGATGCTGATGTCACTCCAGTTGTATTTTACTGAATAATAATAAATTGTCTCTTAGAGATATTTCACTGACAAAACAATGCTAATTTAAGCTTTTATTTCAAATGAACCAAGATTATCTCATTTTTATGCTTATTGTTTATTTTTGCATTCTTTGGAGTTTGTGTTTTCTTTTCTTTTTATTCTTTGTTCCTTTATATGAGAGAAAAGCAACCTCAGATAATTGTTAGACACCTATGACTTCTAAAGTTGAAATAATAATTGATATTAGTTTATTTCTGAAAATTATGCTTTGATTAAAAACAAAAACGTGTGAGAGGAATTAAGTAATATATTGGCAGTGAAAGTAACTAACAGCTCTTTCACAGTGTTCATTTATGTGGTTATTGGATTCTTTAGTTGATGATTGTACCTTAAAATGAAATGATTCTTGGGTATAGTATACAAGTATCAGTTTGCCACTAAAGCAAGGACTAAGAAGGAGGACAGGGAGTAAAAGTTGACTTGGCATCATGAAATTTACTCTCATTATCAAACACAAATATTGTACCTAAATTGCTTGAGATACCTTTCATTCTCCTTTCATGAAATCTAACAACTTACCTGCATTTAACCCATGTACTCCTTTCATTCTTTTACAAAGGAAGTTTATGTACTGATCACATCCCCTGTTGCACAAAGATTTTCCTTCTGTATTCTTTAGTTATTCTTTTTATTGGATCCTGTCCATGACCAAACTATAAGATGTAATATTCTCCATCCTAAAAAAAAAAAATCTTTCCAGAAAATAAAAAACCAACAAAGAAAACAAAACAAAGTCAAAAAAACTCTTGACTCCAGATTTTAGTTGAGTTTCTGCTCATTTTCTTTAATTTAGAGCAAAACCCCTCTGAAGAGTTGTCTATGTTTAAGGTTCCCAAGTTCTCTCCTCTCAGTCTCTATTGAGATCATCCCACTGCAGCTTGTACACTTATTTTCCCATGATACAGCAGCTCTTGTCAAGTTAGAAGTTCATTTCAGCTTTGCCAATATTAATAAATTTATTTATTATCTCAGCAGCATTCATTATGGTTGGTCACTCCTTCCTTGTTGAAATATTTCCTTCTCTTAGCTTCTATGACATCAGTCACCTAGTTTTCCTCCTCCCTCATTGGCTGTTCCGTCTTAGTCTCTTTTCTTGATTCCTTCCTTTCTACCAGATTTCTAAATGTTGAAGTATCTCAGGACTCTCAACTCTCTTCAGTCTGTAGTAAATAAACTCACTAGGTGATCTTTATCTAGTCCCATTAATTTTAAGTACCATCTCTTTATTGATGAGTCCCTATGTCATTTCTCGGCCAAAGTCTCCTCTTTAACTCCTCTTTAATATATCCACTTCCTTCTTGATATCTCTAAAGATTTAATAAGGTTCTCAAAATTAACAGGTCTAAAACCACATTATTAATCCTACCCCTTTCAGTTTGTTCCTCCCTTAGCATTCCCATCTCCAGAAATGGCACTCTGTTGTGTTGTCCTTGACTTCTTTCATTTCCAGCTTCTCTTATATCAGGAAATGCCTCTACCTTCAAAATGTACCCAAATCTGACTACTTCTTCTCATATCCACTATTACTGTCCTGGTCTTAGCCACCAGTTTTTGCTTGGATTATCGCAGTAGCCTCCTAACTGGTCTTCCTGCTTCTGTTCTTCGCTCCCTGTAACATTTAACAGCCTTAAAGTAGTCATACAGAAGCTAGGGTCATCCTTATAAAATATAAATCATGTTAATCCCTCATCAGGATCTTTTAGTGACTTCCTTTCACACTTAAATATGTTGCTTTTTTTTTTATGGTCTGCATATTCCTAATAGACCTATCCTTTGGCTTTTTTCTTTTCTCATTTTTTAGCACCTCTTGCTCATTCAGTTCCAGCCATACAGTCCTTGCTTATCCTCAGATATGCCAAGCATGTTCACAGTATCTAAAAGCTAAGAATCTTTCATGAGCAATTTGTGCTTCTCAGTGTTTCACTAGTTACTGTGATTCCTAAATATAATATGTTGTGTTTTGTTCTGTAGATCTAGGCTCTGAGAAACAGAAGGTGTTTCTTTAGTGTTTGATTATATGGGTCACAAGGATGAGTAGAATTCTGTTCCATTGAATTACATATATTAATACAGCTGGCACTTAGATTTTAACCTCATAAGATTTTATGCAGCCTACAAATTCATGTGATAACTAGCAAAATTGCAAATTCAAATTAAATGCTTTGTTACAAATTGCCATCTCTGAAAAAGCTTTAAATCTTGAGTGCAGTCTCAAATAAGGATAAAGAAATTTTTTTCAATTGACAATAGATGAATGTGCTTCAAAACTCAAAGATACAAAAGAGTATGCTTTGAAAAGTTAGTGTTTCTGTCTTCCAGCCACCCAAATCTGGTTTTCATAGAAAAATCAATGAAAATATTTTTTATGTGTAAACAATTATACATAAACGTAAATTTTTAAAAATACAGTTGTGATAGCATAATATATGTAGGTATATTCTTCCTCACGTAGATATTTTTACTTAATTGACCTTGGAAACTATATAAAGCTGCCTCATTCTTTTTAACAACTATGTAATAGTCCATTGTGGGTTATGTACTGTAATTAGTTTAGCCTCACTGATGAACAGGTAGGCTGTTTCCAGTCTTTGCTGCTATAAATGTTCTTTTTCATAGATGTTTTGTGAGATTATATCTATAGGATAAATTCTTAGAAGTTGAATTGCTGGGTCAAGAGGTATGTGTATTTCAAGTATCATAAATATTGCCTGGTTGCTCTTTATTAGGCTTGTACCAGTTTATACTCTGACTGATAGATATTATTTGACTACAGGGGTTGGCAAACTTTTTTTCTGTTAAGGGCCAAGTATCTTATATATAGTAAATATAGTAACGTTTTACTATTAAATAATATATCGATACATTAAATATAAATATTTATATTTACTATTAAAATTTAAAATTTTAATATTAAAAATAGATATATAAAAATATATTAAATATAAATAAATAGTAAATATCTTAGGTTTTGCAGCTCACATATGGTGTATGTCACAAACTCTTCTTTGTATACTTTTTGGTCTTGGGCCATATTCTGACAGCTTTGGCCTATGGCGTCACTGCCAAGCTGTTATCAAAACCTTTTGTCATTACCAATCTGCTATGTGAATATGGTATCTCATTGCATTATTAATTTGCATTTCATTTGTGAGCAAAGTTCAACCTTAGTGTTTCCTTTCCTGTGAAATATTTGTTCGAATCCTTTGCTTTTATATATGTATTTGGTTGTTTGTATCTTTATTAAACGATAAGAGTCTGACCTTTTTTTGTTAGGAAAGTTACCATTTGTGATATAAAGTGCAGTAAAATCTTTTTAACCAGTTTATCCTTAATCTTTTTGTTTGGTTTGTGTTTTCTTCTCTTTAGGAATTTTTTAGTCACATTTGATCTTTTAGTCTTTTATTCAATAAATTGGTCTTTTATTCTGGATTTTGTGTCATCCTTAGAAAGGCTTTTCCCCACTTTAAGACTTAAAAATAATTTTTCCATGGTATTATTATTAGTAGTAGTATTAGTGTTTTATTTTTTATATTTAATCCTTAAATACCTCTGGGTATTATTTTGGTGTGAGTTAGGGATCCAGTTTTTCCAAGTGGCTACCCTTTCCTCCCAATACCATATCCTGAATTTAAACATAGAGTTTTGAAAGTTTTTTGCAATATTACTGTTTAGTACAGTCATGCGTCACTTAATGATGGAATTTGTTCTGAGGAATGCATCAACACAATTTTCTTGCTGTATGAACATCGTAGAGTATACTTGCACAAACCTAGATGGTATAGCTTACTACACACCTAGGCTATATGATACTAATCTTATGGGACCGCCATCGTACATGTGGTCTGTTGTTGACCAAAATGTTGTTATGCAGCACATGACTGTATTGACTTCTCATATACATGAAATGCATATTCCTCCATTCATGGAACAGTTACTGAGCACATATTATGTGGTCGGGTACTAAGGATAAACTGTTGTATAGAGAAGGCCCTAACTCTGACCTTTAGTTGCTTACAGTCTGGTAGATTTATCACACTATATGTATGTGTGTGTTTTAACATTCTGCTTCTTTATTTCTATTTTCTGCCTAACCTTCTATTATTATGAGAATTTTCAAATAAATGGAACAATTGAAAGAACAGTACGATGAATATCTATAATATTGTGCATGCTCTCTCATCTCCCCCTGCTTCTCTCTCTGTGGTATGCCATGTGAAAGTAAGTTGTAGATATTCCTAAGATTTTAGCATCTGTTGTTTGAATTGACTATTATTTAGTTAAGTAAAAATGGTGATTTTCTAATATTATTTTTTTTCCTCTATTTGTTTTTTTTTTAGTTCTGCGAGGAGGGGGAATCATAGCTATCTTTGTCATCATTTTATCCCTAGATTCTAGCACAGTGCTTACCAGAGAGTGGTTTCACAATAAATATGTGCTGAATGAATGAGTGAGTACTTTAAGCAGTGGGGAGCTGTTGAAGGATTTCAAGGGAAGGTATAATATAAAGTGATTTATGGTTTAGAAAGATAATTCTGATGTCTTTATGGAGGAGGGCAACTTGAGGAAAGCTTTCATTTGGGCCCTGTATCAGGTAGGACTTCATTACAAGTACTCCAATGCAAATTAACTTAAACAAAAAGAGGAGTTTATCCTGGGTCATGGAATCCAGGGAATGATTTGAAGAACTAACCACTTGAAGACTTCAGGAACAAATAAAAACAAGACTGTTTGTGACTGATATTTTCACTAATAATCTTCCCTCTGTGTTTTTATCAGTTCCAGTTTGTCTGCTTTTGGACCAGTTAAATGCGATTTGGGGGTAGGGTTTGTAAGAATATAGTTGCCTTCTAGATAGCCATATGGATTGAGTTGCTGCACTGTTAACAGGAAGAGATGTGGAGTGTTGGAATGGTGCCAAGTAGAGGAGATGGATTTGAAAGGTAGTAAGTAGTACAGTTGACAGAATTTGTCCAGGGGGGAGGAGAATTAGAGTGGTTCTCTTTTCTGTCTTGAGCAAACTGATAGCTTGGTGATACTGTTAAACAAGTAGTGGAAATACAAGAAGAGTATGCTTGGAATGGGAACATGATGAGTTTGGTTTTAGAGGTACTAAGTTGGAGGTCCCTAGAGGGCCTGTAAGAGCTCGCTGAATACAAATAAACATCTGAATCTTGGAAGAAAGGTCTAAGCTAAAGTGCTTAGGAAGTCAACAGCAAAAGTCAAGGCTATGGTGGTGAATAAAATAGTCTGAGTGTATAAAATGAGAAGAGAACTGGAATATTGAGCACATAAACAGAGGAAGAGGAGTATGAAATAAATCAATATACTTATTAGAAAGGTAGGAAGAAATATAGTGTCAAAGAAACCAAAAGAATTTTATCCAGGAGGGATATGCCACGTAAGGATTGAAAAAATCAATTGGATTTGACCATTAGGAGATATTGATGATCTTAGTGAAAGCAGTTCCAATTAGAAGTTGGGAACCAGATTGCATTAAGTTCAAAGGATTAATGATTGGGAGATGAAGTAGAAACAAACCAATGTAGACTTTTTTTTAGAAGTTTGACTGTGAAGGAAAGGTGAATGAGGGCAGGAGAAAAAAAATACAGGGCTGAGAGATTTTTTTGTTTTGGAACGGGCGAGACTTGAGCATGTAGTTTTGAATAGTAAACAGTTTTTTAATTTATTCCAGCTTGGATAAATTTTATTTTTATGTTTAAATATTTACCATTGTAAACATTAACTGCTATTAAGTGTTTATTAGAGTTAGTACGGAGAAATTGGGACTCAGACCAGAGACCTGGGTTCTAATTTCAGCTCCCCAGAATAATCACTACAATAATTATCACTTTTATATTCACTTCTACATATCAGTCACTGTGTTAGTAGGCCCTTTATACATACTATCATTAATCCTCACCACAAGTTAATCTCCAAGGTGAGTATTATACTGTTTTACAGATAAAGAAACCTGAAAGTTTACTTCTCAGGATCACATAGATTTTTAGTGATCAAGCTGTGATTCCAACACAGAGATGTCTGATTCTGAAGTTGGTACTCTTTTTTCTATATCACATTGTCTTCTTTTCTAACCTAAAATAGTTTCTCAAGCTTTAGGTCCCTGTTTTCCTATCTGTCAGATAGGGATAGTCGTATCTGTCACACCTATATCAATAAGTGCTAGTTGAATACTGCGGTACTATTATCTATATTCTGTTTGAAAAGAAAAAAATATATATTTGGTTAAATACCAGACAGGCCTTATTAATGTGGTCATCTTTAGCACTATCGTTTGTCTAAACAGTATTTTACTTTTTAAGGTGGTGGTATCATGGATACAGAAATGTCTGAAGATATAGACCACAACTTAACTCCTACCCTTGACAGCATGTCTTATGGAATGCCGAATCAAACAGGATCTGAAAATTCATTGCTGGATGAAGATGATTATTTTTTGAACTCTGGGGATCTTGCAGGAATTCCAGTCGTTGGTAGTGACAATGAGGATGAACAGGATTTTAGTTCAAAGGACAATCTTGTTTCTTCAGTTCATACTGATGATAGCTTGGAAGTAGAGAGAAGAGTCACACAGCATGAATCAGACAATGAAAATGAAATACAGATTCAAAATAAATTAAAAAAAGACTTTCCTAAACAGTTTGATCAGGTTTCTGTCTTTAAATCAATACGGAAAGATTTTAGTCTAGTGAGAGAAAACAGCAAAGAGACATTTTCTGGAAAGGAGAAAAATAGAGACCTAACTTATCATGAACGTGAAAAACGGTTGGATAAACCCCATAAAGAGTTGGATTCAAGGTTGAAAAGCAGTTTTTTTGATAAAGCAGGTAATAATTGTTGGAATAGAGCCATAAAACACAATAAATAACAACGTACTGATAATAATATAGCTTTTATTACTTCTGATACTAAGCGAAGTATGAACAGTTAAATTCATTGTAAGCTTGTCATTTTTCTTTTATCCTTGTTCTTTGCAGAGTGACTGAATTTCTCCCAGTAACTTTTGGTAATGGTATAAATGGTTGAAAAATAGCTCTAAACCTCATTTCTCCCTCCCCTGGTTGCAATATTTTGATGAGAAGGCAAGATACTCGAATCACCTGTTCATTTTCTTTGGTTGAACATTGGAACCTGAAGTTGGATTAACTTCTTTGTGCTGTAAGCACTAATTCAAACTGCTGTCCCACCAATTAGTCCAAATAGGGAGGGTTTTTCATTTTGGTAACATTTCTATTTTATGTTTTAGAAATTTCTTGAGGCTCTTCTTGAGCCTCTTTGACCAGTATACCCTATACTTTTATCTCCAGTTTCATTCTTGAATATATTATATATTTTCATATTTCTCTGCCTCCTTTTCCTCCTGCTGTTCCGTTTGCCTGCATGTCATTTTCTCTCTTTGTATATATGCCTGCAAAAGTACTTCTTATCCAACAGTGCCTAACTCATAAACCTCTTCTACTCTGTAGTCATCCCTAACCTTTCTACATCATGAATAAATTGTTTCCTTATCTATATTTCCATAGCATTTTGTTCATACATCGTTATTTACAGTACTTATCATACAGTATTATAATTTTCTATTTGTTTTGCCTTACTTACTAAGATAGGAGTTTATTGAGGGCCAGACGGTATCTTATTCATCTTTGTATTTTTGAGACCTAACCTGATGCAGTGAAAATAGTAATATGTCAATAAATGTTCAGTAGATGTGAAGGAAAGCAGGGTGTAATATACCAACCCTTATATTTCTTTTGACAATGCTAGGAAAAATATGGTAGAAAGAACAAATCAGTATTGTTCAAAAGAACAATTTAAGTATCCATTATGTACAAGGCTGTACAAGGGTATACTATATTTTTCAATGTATGTTATTAAATATATATTTTCAATATCCCTATGGGGATAAATTATGAGGGTACTTATTCTCAGGAGACATAATGTTAAGAAGTGGAAGGGAAAAGACAAGACAAGTAGTAGGAGTGTCAGTGACCAGTTGAATAGCATAAGACTTAATTTATAATTACAGACAGTGGTAGAAGAGTTTGTCATAAGGCAGTATAAGAAGATTTCTTTCAAATAACTGAAACAGTCTGTCTGGGGTATTCTTAGAAGAGAGATGATTTTTAACTCAGTGGACAGGAAAGGTTTTATAGAGGAGAAGTGAGGTCCTCTCTTATAGAGGAGAGGTGAATTTCGAACTGAGCTGAGTCAGGAAGACCATAAAGATTAGGATAAATAGAGGGGACTTGGAATGATGTAAGCAGAAATGAGGAAGAACAAATACAAGTAATTTTCAGAGCATAGTAAATAAAGTAACCACTTTATTTAGGTTGAGCAAGGAAAAGTGTGAGGTGAGGCTAAAAGTTAGGTGGGGCCAGATTGTTTGTTTTGAGTGAAACTAACTTTTGGGTATTTTTTGGGACCCATTTCACTCTAATGAACATCTTTGTTGGAAAAGAGAGGTGGTTATCAAATGATAGCTTTTTAGGTCACTCTTTATAAGATTTGTTATTCATATACATGTGTTTTTTTTTGTTTTTTTTTTTTCTTTCAATAGCTAATCAAGTTGAAGAAACATTACATACCCATTTACCACAAACCCCAGAAACAAACTTTAGGGTAAGTTTTCAGTGTGTATGTAGATTGCTGTAACTGTGGCAAGTGTCAAAGTTTTCTTTATGTCATTTTCTAAACTGTGACTCTATGTGTTAGGTGGAGTGCTGATTTTTATTTACTTTATTATTTGGTTAAGGACATCTTTGGAGATGTCCTAAGAACTCTCAGCTCTTAGATTCTTCATTTGTATTTGATATTTAGACATATATCACATTTGCTTTTAGGCCTAGAAACTCTAATGAATGTCCATAGAGTTCTTCATTTCCAATAGCTTTTCTTTGGGTGTTAAACCTGAAGAGGAATAATTTTTAAATCTGAATATTTATTAATCCTTTATATTGTGTTTTAGGATTCCAGCTATCCATTTGCCAATAAAGAATCCATTGGTTCGGAACTGGGGAATTCCTTTGCATCAAATATTAGAATTAAAGAAGAACCTTTGGATGATGAGTATGACAAAGCAATGGCACCACAGCAGGGACTACTAGACAGAATTAAAGATGAACCTGACAATGCTCAAGTAAACATTTCGCCTTTTTTTTTTTCCCCCTTCTTTTTGTTCCACACATGAGTTATTCATTTGAGAGAGGAAGTTCTTGATTGAGACGTAAAGTAGTTTGTTGACAGGGTGAGGAGACTCTAGATGAAGATTGAGGCATTTTGAATTATCTTGTGAGAATAAAGTTGAGGAGTCAACAAGAGTTATATGAAACTTTTCCTGACTTGTATTTAAGGCTTTTAATCCACTTTGTTCCTTAATACCACTGTTCTGTGATTTTTTACAATTTCAGTACAGTATTAGGGAAGGTGTGAGTCTTCAAGGATTTGAGATTGATTCAGTAGACATGGCTGAAGTTTTATGGTGATTTATGAGTTTATAGTGTGCTTGAGTTTATATAAGATAATAAGCTTTTTGTAGTTACTGCTAATAAAGTACAGGCTTTGTATGGATTTAAGTGTTTTTCAGGAGGGATTAATGGACAAGTTATCTTTGGAAGGGTTAACTGATTGAAGAACCAGTTCATTGGATTAGTGTGTAGATGGTAACAGAGGCTTTGATGGATGGTAAAGGATTCCAAATTTGAGTAATAAGTGTAAGGATAGAGCTCTGCTATTTCAAGGTTACTCTGGAGGTAAAAGTCATAGAGATCCTGTAACTGTGAAGTCTGGAAGTCAGCAAAGTTATCCATGCAGTTAATGACATTGCAGTGGTTGGAATGGAAGAAAAAAGTTATATCAGGTGCTGTAATCATTTTGGAATGTAGGAAAGGGATCCAAAGGATGAGTACACAAAGGTAGCAATTATTTAAGGGTGGTCTGTGTTTCATACAGATAGCATGAATTCAGAAGCTGAGAAGTAAAAAATAGCATTAATTAGCTGTTTCTCTGAAATGACATTTATCTGGAGAAAGCTTACCTTTCTATATCTTTCTATCATATTAGGAGAGTTGAGAATGTGAGATTTCTGTGGAAGAGATTTTTTTCATTCAGATGTCTCTGGGCAGGGTTTATCAACCTTGACACTGTTGACATCTTGGATCAGATAATTCTTTGTTGTGAGGGGCTATTCTGTGCATTGTAGGATGTTTAACTGCAACCTTGGCCTCTACTTACTAGATGCCAGTAGCACCCCCCTCTCCCTCCCACCCCACCAGTGTCTCCAGACATTGCCAAATGTCCCCTGAGGGGCAAACATCTGCTATTGAGAACCACTGTTTTAGAGTAAGGAGATGGAAAAATAGGTGATTTATAGATGTAGGTGATTTATATGAGTCAGATCAATATTCAGTTAAGCGAGAATTCCATGGTGCCCGGTGGAAGGTAGCTGTGTAGGGTAGAGATGATAAAACTGTAGGAGTTGGATAGGTATGAGTGTGGTGGCTACAAAGAAGGAAATGATAGAGAAGGAATATGAAAATATTTGAATAGATGGTAGATTGAAAGCATGTTAACTGAAGCAGGCAAAATGGAGATCTTGATCTTCAAATTGGGGGTAAAGAAATGTCCTGACACCTAGGAAAAGTTCACGGGGCAGTATATGGCTCAGAAGATCACAACCGTGTCTGTATACAGGGCAGATCTCCTGTCTTTTTACATGCCACAGTGTGGACATGGGAATCATAAGAAATCATAATGCTGGCAGGATACCAAAGGCATCACTTGTTCTCCGTACATGACGCAATGACACTTTCCTTGGGATGAAAAGGTAGTTATAGCAAAGACCAAATACATTGGGGGAAGATGGCCTCAGGAAGGGTTATTTGTATTACTGTTTTGAAAACAATCAGAGCTTCCAGTGGCTGGAGAATGCCAATAGGATGGAACTGTTAGGACACAGAAACACCTGCAGTTTTATACACTATTCAAAGTAATACTGGGTTATAAAATGGCGAATATGAAGTTTTGTAATGTTTGTGGGGAAGAGCCTTCCCCAAAGGCTCACCATCTGATTGATTGGACTCTTGAGAACTAAGCAGGGCTGTGTGTAGGTCCTGGGCATAAGGTCCAGAAGCATTTTTTACCCTTATCCCACAATAAGGCAGCCCTAGGGTGTGAGTGGGTGAAGCTAGGTTTTCTCTGAGAAGTCCTCTCTGTTATCAGCTATACCAATCCTGTAGGATCAGACAGCTGATAATTCTTCTAGAAATCCCTCATGGGGCTTCATGTTAAACTATAAATACCTGGTTCTTTCTTTCCTTTTTCCTCCCCTTCCCCTCCTCTCCCCTCCCTTCCCCCTTCCTCTCCTCTTCTCCTCCTCTCTTCTTTCTTGTCCTGTTCTTTTAGGTATTTCTCCCCTGTGACCGCTGGAAGTCTGTATTCCTTGCTGTTCAATAATGTCTAATGCTTTATCACGCTTATTCATTTCCCACAGACTGGAAAAGGGAGTTCCAACGTTTTATTTTCTTAGTCTCTACAACAGTACTATAACCTAACTCTCATAAAATACTGATAGATTTAACAGTTGTGGTCAGCCTTTACTTTTGACCATCAATTAGTAGTAGTAATTTTCTCATGGTTTAAGAAGATTATAGCTTTAGCTCATTGCACCTTGTCAAAACTCCCTTGGCTTTTCTCTTTGCGTAACTTGTAGATTTGCTTTCAGCTCACTTCCTAATTCTCCTTTTTACATAATTCATTTTGGTCTTAATTTCTTTACCTTCCCATTTAAATCACTAATGTGCTGAAATGTATGTATATATATTTAACTACTTCTACTCATTTGCTCTAGATTATTTCTTCAGTTATGACTTTCTGGGTTCGCCAGTTGTCATCCTCCTGCCTCTGTTACTAGCGTAACATCATTTGGCTTCCCAGTTTCTTCATTCAAATTCTGTTGCATGTTACTATAATATTTTTTGTAGTATTTTTACAGTTTCAGATGCTTTTATGTGTACTGTGTTGTTTCATCCTCCTATATAAGAAGGCCAGAGTAGATGATATTAACTCCATTTGTAGATGAGGGAGCTGAAGTTCATGGAGGTTAATTACTCAAGGCCACATGGTCAGGAAAGAGCCCATCTAGGGCCATAATCAAGGTTATGTTATATTAGTCTACCAAATTTCTATAAATAAAAATTGTTGAATTTAAAAAAATACCTAGAGAAGGTTTTAAAATAGAAACTTTAAAGAGCCAGAGACTTTGTTTTTCCCTTTTCCCTTTTTCTATAGGTTCTAAAAGCTGGAAATTAGTAAATATTACTGAATCATGAATTTTTTCTTTTCTTTTTGCTCATGATAAAAGGGGAGCTAATCTGTAATCTCTCATTGAAGTAAATGGATTAGGATGGGAAAGCAAATTAATTAATTGTCACAGTAGTGTGTCATACAGTCTTGGAAAATAGAATGCAGTTATTAAATATTGGGGCTTGTTTTTAGCCATGTCAAGTTAACTTGGCTATAGGAACTGGGTTCTTCATTTTTAAAATACTGATATGGACCTTTCTTTATAATAAACAAAGAAAGTAAAGGTATTGGTAAAGGATTTCTTAAATTTTGTTTTGACACCTGTTTTTCTGCTTCTGAAAGATTTTGGGTCATCAGCTTTTTGCTTCTCAAGTTATTAGTCATTGATTTGTTATTAAATATTTATAAAACTAGTCATTGTTGGGGGGATACTAACAAACATGATTCTGCCTTGAAGGCATTGTGGGGTGTACAAGCAGAGTACTTAAGATGTATGCTTTATTTTACTATATTACGTAAGTAATATGTACTTGAGGCTTCAGGGATGTATCAGAAGTTTGAAATCACTGTCACAGACAGTAAGAGAGCTGACTGGAGGCCATTCAAGTATGCCAGTGAGACTATATAGATGTATCGATGCCAGAAGACATCTCATGTAATTCATTATGCATTTCTTACAATAGATACTCTCTTGATCATGGTAAGGAAATACCTACTTCAGATCAATAACAATCATTGAATTTAAAAGTAAAATGATGGAAACCTGTTAATAATTACTAAAAGAACACAAATTACTGATGTCAGCCTTATTATTTAACTCTTGTTGGATTTTCAACCTAATACATGTTAAAGAAATTAGAAGAAATAATGGAAAAGGGGAGACAAAATTATCATCGTTTGCTGGTAAGAATTAATAGAATTCATGAAAGTTTAGTGGAGTAGCTAGTTGAATTTTAGTTATATAAAAGATAGAAATATTTCTGTAAATCATTTGTTTCCCAGGTAGATAATGTGGTGAAAAGATATGCTATGCCTTACAGCAAAGCGACTAAAAAGTACTTATATCAGGTAAAAGACAACTTGAATGAATGGAGAGACTTTTTAAAAAATGTATAAGATGTCAGTTATTCCTAAATTAAGATATAATTTTGATTCAATTCTGATGACAATATCAATAGGTTCTGATGTTTTGAAGAAGAATACATAGGCATGCAAACATGCACGTGTTACACATAGGTTCTAAAAAATAGAGAGGTTGATAGTGGCAAACTCTATTAAATGGTTAAATATCCCACAATTATTTTCATTAGGATGGTGTGATATCATATGATTAGTCAGGCTGATAATGATATAGAGTAGAGTGCCACAAAAGAGACAGTTTTTAAGGAATTTGATATGTTAATGGTGAATGGAAAGATTTCACCAGCTATTCAGAGAAAGATAAAGAAAAATGCCCATTGTATATCAAAATGAATAAATCTCAGACAGATTAAAGCAGGAGTTGGCAAATTATCAGCAGCACACCAAATTCAGCCTGCCCTCTGTATTTCTGTTTTATTTTTGTTTTTCTGCTCACTGTTTTTGTAAATAAAGTTTTATTGGATCATTGCCACCTTCATTCATTTACATATCTATGGGTGCTTTTGCTCTACTAGGGCAGAGTTGAGTAGTTGTGATAGTATGGCCTGCAGAGTAGAAAATATTTAGTATCTGGCCCTTTGCAGATAAAGTTTGCTGACCTCTGATTAAAGAACTGTATTATAAACAATGAAACCACTTTCTTAGTATTTTGTTGTAGAGGTAGAATGTTGTAAGAAATGGAAGGAATCACAGAGGTAAAAACTGTCAGATTTTTGGCATAAAAATGGAAACTTCAGTACATAAAAATGAATTCAAAGTACATATTGAGGAAATGTTGATAACAGATGCTACAGAGAGTTAATATTGTTACATTATAATGCTTTTTTGTAAATGGATATTAAAAAAAGAATTGCAAAATGAAACAACAGTGGGAAAAGACTTTTAAATGACTTTTTTCACAAATTGCTAGAATAAATATAATGAAGAAGTTTTTTTTAAACAATCTGTCATTGTGTGTCAAGAACTTTTACTATATACCTTTTTACCTAGTAATTCCACTTTAAGGATCTTTTCCATAGGAGATAATCCCAACTATGAGAGTATGTGTATTCACAAAGATGTTCATCATGGCATTACTGATAATAGCAAATGTGTGGAAACAAATGGACCAACATTGGGTTGTGGTTCTAAATCTCAATGCCTTGTAATGGCCATCAAATTGCAGACTGAGGCCAAGGGAAAAATCAGTAATACTGATCCTGTCTTTATTCATTTAAAGTTTTGGTATATTGTTTGTCATAGAGTTTTGCATTTTTGATTTTTAAAAATTGCATTCAAGTATTATTTATCTTGATTACTGAGATTTTTGATGCCTTAATTTTATGCATGAGGCAAGTGCCTCTCTTACCTCACCCCAGTATTACCCCTGTGTAATCTGATATGTCTATTAAATAATATCTATCAGTATTTCTTAAACTTGACTAATGTACAGACACTTCTCACCACCAAAAAGAGAGTATGATGGAGTAGCCTGAGAACTCCATCAGTAAGAAGTCTAGAGGTCTTGCTGTGTTTTGTAAGTTTCAGTGTAATAAACAATGAATTAAAAGTTAAATCTACCACTTAGGGGTTTCACAATGCAATAATAAAAGCAAATAACAGCAAATAAAAGCAAAAAACAGCACTGAAAACTTATAGTATAACTCAGTTATATGTGGTTATTCAGGACTAAAATATGTTTACATTCACTAAAAAAAAAAAAAACCACCACTGAAATAAGGACAGTTTATATTCTTTTAGAATTCTCAGACTCCCTAGAGTACATCAGTAGACCTCAGGAATTCTTGGACTCCAAGTTACAAAACACTGATATTTAGCCACTAGAAATTATTTTGGAGTAATATGTAATAATATGCAAATGTTCAATTGATTCAGTGATCAAAAAATCATTTTATAAGAATGGTACATTCAGTATAATTACAACTGTATAGAGAAATAAAACCTCTGAATACAAGAGGGGAAAAGACTGGAAAGACATATACCAAAAGAATAACAGTGGTTGTTTTGGGGTTATGGAAATGTGATTAGAATATTTTTCTTATTTCTACTTGTCTAAATTTTGTATAGTGAGTGTGTATTACTTTTATAATAGATAAATAGCAACTTAAACTACTGTAATAATATTAAGAATTTTAAAAAATTATTTGTAAATATCTAGTAGTGCTACAGGCTAATTAGATAGCTAACTTTCATTTTATGCCTCTTACTCTCTCAGCATATACAAACATATTATACCCTTATTGTAATGATAGTTTGCTTGCTATAATTTCTTATTAGTGTTAATGTAGTAAATATTTTCCACCCCTATGTAGCCATAGTAAAATGTCTTGAACGTCTGGGTTTTTAAAGATACATTGTATTTATTTTCTCTACATATTTATTTATTTGTTTTCTTTTTTAAAGGAGTATAGTCATGGCCAACAGCAAAAAACTCAAGAGGGGGAACTGAAAATTAGTGCTGTGTTTTCAGTCAGTGGCAGTCCTCTTGGTAAGAAAAAGAACTGAATAAATTAATCATGTTTATTTATTCTGACCAGTATGAGTGAGAGGAAGTATCTACTTGTATTAGTAAACTAGGCAGTTCTCTCTGCCCATTTAGAATAACTTTAATTGTATATTGCATAATTAGTGTTGGGTTTCAAGACTAGTTCTAGAAGAGAAAGAAAGGATGCACACTTAAAATTCATGGTAAAAAGTAAAACATTTTTTCTTTCAATTTTTTTTTTAAGCTCCGCAGTTGACTACTGGCTTTCAGCCTTCACTGGCATCATCTGGCATGAATAAAATGCTTCCTTCAGTTCCAGCCACAGCTGTTCGAGTTTCCTGTTCTGGTTGTAAAAAAATCCTCCAGAAGGGGCAAACTGCTTATCAGAGGAAAGGGTCCACTCAGCTCTTCTGCTCCACACTGTGCCTCACTGGATATACAGTTCCACCTGCCCGCCCACTGCCTCCTCCCACCAAGAAAACTTGTTCAAGTTGCTCAAAGTATAGCAGAATTCTAAATTATCTTCTTTGTTGATTTCCTTTCTTTTAAGATACTTTGTTCTTATCTGCGTATTGTTTAATTTTCTACATTTCCATGTTTTTTGAGAAATATCAGATTATTTTGTACCAACATGTTGTTGCTGCTTTCAGTCTTTCTGGATGCTAGGTGCTCAGCTTTCTTTTAACTTTAATAATGTGCCTTTTGTACATTAAGAGATGTTTTTGAAACCAACCTTTCTATTCTTGTTAGTTGAGATGCTTTATACAACAAGAACTACACCATTTAGGGGTAGACCACAATATTTTATCTTGTAACTCTAGGTAATAAATACTTAAATCCAACAAATATTTAAAGTTATGTTTTCTATTATGTAATTGGAATTCATTTAATACTTTTTAACTTTAAAAGGATTCTAGTATATATATTTTTATCTTCACAATATCTCTTAAGTACCTCAGATGTTCCATTTCAGTGTTTAACAAAAAAAATATAACCTTAGACATGTCAATACAAGGATTACAGAATTAGTAATAAGGTCATCCTGATGTATTTGAGGAATATGAACTAATTTTGGCTAATTTTGGAGAGTGATTGTTAGAAACTAAGTCCAGAAAAAGATGGATAATGCTCTTGTTCTGAAACACTTTGACCTCTGTTATTAAACTACTCAAACCCATGGTTTATAAGTTTAGATATTTGTGTTTAGTTCCTTCCATGGATTCTGCCCTTTCCCTGTCTGGCAAGGGGAAAAGATGCTCCCTCTTCTGGTTCAGTTGGAAAAAGGCATATAGATAAGAGACTTAAAAGAAATTTGAATGTAGTTAGAAGTTTTTCTAGAAGTTAGTTATATGCACATCCTTTCATGTTTCAAGTTTAATTTAGCAATAATAGACTTCTTTATACTGTTTGTTTTATGAAAGATGCTTTTAAAAATGAGTGCTTACATGCCATATGTCTAATTTCTATATTCTGGTATATTCATCATCAGATTCTAAGATTAAATCAACATGAAAATTATAATTTTTATAGGTTTTTTTTTTTCTGTTGTCTATTTTGCCATGAAATAATTTCACATAACTTCTTTTTATACTTCCTTATTTAATTCTTACTTTAGGGATCAGCACTTTCTAAAATTTCAGAGGTATTTCTCCTTTCATAATAATAGTCATAGATACTTCTTTCAAAGGTTTATCAGTGGATTTCAAAATGACCATAGAAAACTCACAGAAGTTTTAAAATGTGTGCCCTCTTTCTGTGTTTTTAAATTCTTGTCCGTACATGTGATTCTTTTCATCTGATTTTATTACATCCCTTTGGTCTCTAGTATTTGCCTAGCATTATCTGGAGATAGGTCATTTTTACCTATGTGTCATATTTTATCGCTGTCTTGATTTTATGAAATTCAATTATTCTCTAAGATTACATTTTCTTCTTTTGTTATGTTTGGTCTTGTTCATAAATTTTCCATTTTTTCAACCTGTCATTCCTTGACTCTCAACTGTTCTGCTTCTTCATTCACTTACTCTGGTACCCTTTTCTTATCCCTTGTTCTTTTCCGTTCACCCCTTTCTGTTCTTCTCTCAGGGACTCCTTACCTGCCTTATCGCCTCAGCTTTTTCTTCTTCATTTTCTGTCTGTCTTTTCCCGTTTTCTCATTTTACAGCATACCTTTTTCTCTTGTTGCTCAGTCCTCAACCACTAATCGTTCTGGTTTTCCTTGTGCTCTATTTCACTTTCTGAACTATTCTTTCATCTCCTTTTCACCGTTTTACCTTTCCTTCCCCTTTTTTCCTCTTATTTACACAGTCATGGCAAGAGTTTGGGATAGTCTGGTTTATCTGATTATAACATTGTTGAATTTGATTGTACCTTATATGTAAGGAAATTAGATTTAAAGAAGTTAGAGATTTGCTCAGTATCACATAGCTGGTTAATTTTGGCACGTGCATTTTTTCCCCCAGACAGTCCGTATAGTCAAACAGGTTTAAATTGTAAGTCAATCCCTATAAGAAAAATTTCAATTTAATTTTAGTAAGTGGAGATAGAAAAGATTTTTTTGCTGAGGAAGACTGATCCTGGGCTAACATCGTGCCCATCTTCCTCTACTTTATATAGGACGCCGCCACAGCATGGCTAAACAAGCAGTGCGTCGGTGCGCGCCCGGGATCCTAACCGGTGAACCCCCGGCTGCCGCGGCGGAGCGCGGGCACTTAACCACTTGCCCCACCAGGCCGGCCCCTAACGATATGTTTTTAAAAATCTATTTCAAATCCTACATAAAAGAGATAATTACCCTCCAGGTAATTTTTAATACTGTTAGATCAGATTTCTTGATATAATGGCACTCAAAGAAGTAACCATTTAAGAATTGTCTGTGCCATCTCTGAATTTTACTATCTGGAGTAAGATTGCTCCTTCTCATTCTGCATAAAATGTAATCTACTACAATAAGATGTAATGTAATTGGACGCTAAGCATACTGAGAGCAATGAGAAGTACCTACTTTTATACTTCCATTGCCTTGTTCCATGCTACTCCCCATCCCTTATCTCCTTAACCTTCTAGGAAACTCCTACTTAAGGTCCAGCTAAAGTGTCACCTTCTTTTGGGTAGCTTTTCATGTCACATACTGTCTGAAATAATTGTTTCTTCATTTCTATTTCTATGGTACATTATACATATCTGTGTCAAAATTATTATACTTTTATATTTTAAGAATGCTTCTGTTATGGTATTTTATATATCGTTTATCTGTCTGTCCCAACACACTGTGAGCTCCTTGAGTGCATGCTTGTACCACACCTTGACACAGGGTTTAGTTAGTGCCTGTCTCAATATGACTGCTCAGTAAATACTTATGTAAATGAAATACGTTAAAACCTAATGAAAAGTAACTGTAAAGGCAAAAAATAAAATGCAGGAAGTAGAGTAGTTTGAAGCTACTAAGTATAGAAGATGAAGTAAGGAGTTATGTATTAGAGCATAGCACAATATCAGGTATTCCTTGTGATGATTCGCATTATCTTTTATTGAAGCAGAGATATTTGTAATCTTTTTTAAAAAGTCCTCATTAGTATAATCTGGTTAAGATGCAGGAATGAATATAACACAGTTTATTTACTATTATGTGAGTGTGTACCCATGGGAGAGAGACACTGTTTAGAAATTTTCATCGAGGTATTTTTAAAAATTGGTTTTTAAAATGGTTTACACATAAACTATCTGATAAACAACTATGTAGGAAGACTGATTTGGGGGTGGGATAAGGCATGGAGTGGTAGGGAGCCTTAATCATTAGGGTTTTAATCTTCATGCCTTTGCTACTAAGGCTTACAAATAAATTATTTAGATAGGGAAATGTTCGATTTTATATAGCCATGCTAGAATATACACTGTGTAGTTCAAAATGTACTTTTACTTTTAAAAGATAGTGGTTTTTAAAATTTTCTAGTATAATATTATTTTTAAAGAATATTTTGAAAATATGGAAGAGCCTAAAGAAGAAAATTAAAATCTCCTCTAATCCCAACTACTAGAAATGGTGAATAATAACTGTTTGATATCCTTTTAATCTTGAAACATACTAATTCTCACAACAGTTCTATGAAGTAAGTCATGTATTAGTTCCATTTTATAGAACAGAACTTAAAGATCAAAGTAATTTATCAGTTTATCCAAGAAAATCCAGGTTTTCTGACTTAAATATTAATGCCCTTTCCCTACCATATAATTGCCTCTGTTTGATTATTTTAGCTCACAAAAAGGAAAAAAATGAATTATACACCATGGCTTATTTTATCTTTGTTATCATTTTTAGAGACATTTTAAATCCAAAGGATGTAATCAGTGCCCAGTTTGAAAATACCACCACAAGTAAAGATTTTTGTAGTCAATCATGTTTGTCAACATATGAACTGAAAAGAAAACCTGTTGTTACCATAAATACGAATAGCATTTCAACCAAATGCAGCATGTGTCAGAAGAATGCTGTTGTAAGTTATCTTTTTACTGTATTGGGAGGAGGAGTCTAATGTTCGTGCTTAAAGTACAGCTGTTGATAGTCTCTGCTTGTTTGTATGTTGTTATTTTTTAATTCTAGATTCGACATGAAGTTAATTACCAGAATGTGGTACATAAACTTTGCAGTGATGCCTGCTTCTCTAAGTTTCGCTCTGCTAACAACCTCACCATGAACTGTTGTGAGAATTGTGGGGGTTACTGTTACAGTGGCTCTGGACAATGCCACATGCTTCAGATAGAGGGACAGTCTAAGAAGTTTTGTAGTTCAACGTGTGTCACAGCATATAAGCAGGTACATGACCATGTTTAATCGTGATATCTTTGTTCATTTCAGGAGGATCTAAATTTTTGGTAGAAATTATTTATGAAAATGTTGTTACAAAAATATTAAGATCTTATTATTAGCTTAATTAGTGTTTTTTATATATAAATAGTATTTGTCAAATGCGTGTTAAAAACTCATATAGAGTTTTGTAAGTAATATGTATTTCTATTCATGCATTTGCAATATGTGTTTTTAGGATATGGCTTTTTTATTTCAAATATGAGTCATGTTTTTGAAAATGCAGAAAAGCACAAAGAAGAAAAATAATGCATCTCCCAGAGATACACACTCCCATCCTTTTGGTGTATAGCCTTCTAATCTTTGAAATATATTTTGGTTTGCATATATATACTTTTTTATTTGACAAGGTAAGGTCCAAGTTGCTTATGTATTCTTGAAATCAGATCCATATGGTTGAAACTGCAATTCAGAAAATAAAAATCTTACCATTAATTGCTCAAAAGGTTTTCTTCTTTTCTTCTGAAACAGAAGAAATAAATGTGGGTTATGTATTATTTTGTGAATTGACAAGGGTTGTAAAGGATGAATTGGTTGAATTCTGTATGACAAATGTCTTCTTGCAGTTTTGTTTTTACTAGATTTATAATTTTGTTAGTAAATTTTGATCAGAAATTAGATTTTAAAATTGATAAACCCAAAAGAATATTAAGAACTTTTTACATTTTTAATTTTACAATGCCTTTGTGTTTCAGTGCATTTGCTGATCATTCTTTATCTTAGAATAGTGAATTTTTATACAGTCTACCAAAATTGGTGAATTTACTAATGTTGATTGGGAAATTTTAAAAAAATTGTTCTTAAATCTTTGCAATGATTTTGGGATTTTAAACATTATACAGTATTTCCATTTATTTCTTGTTAATATACAAACACATTAAAAGGGCTTAGCTTTACTATTTATTCCTTTCTTTAGAAACGCCATGTTTTTGCTCCCATAGGGGAAAAAAACCTCCAATATTTTCATATACTTTATCCTTGTCCAAAAGACTTATTTTTGATATTGTATCAAGTACTAAAAGTTACTTGGGTTCAGTTCGTTGAAAGATGGTTCATATTCCACAAGAGAAGGGGAAATAGGTTGAGATATCTTAATTTTAAACTTATTTATTATTTTTAATTTAGCCAATACCTATTAAATTTCTCACATATTAATATGTACTGTGGTGTAGAGAAAGAATTTGGATTTAGAAGTAAAGCAGGTCTTGGTTTGATTCCTAGACTTTCTATTCAAATAGAATTTTACCTTGGGGAAGGCAGTTAAACTCCCTGAGTCCATTTTCTTATCTGTAAATGGACATTATACTGCCTATGTCACTGGGATCTTGTTAGGATTATATGAAGAAGAATGAGAAAGCACCTAGTATAGAACCTGGTACATTGAAGATGGTCATTTCTGCTACTTTTTTTTCTTCTTATATATAATTCATTAAATAAACATTAGATGTGATTCCTGCTTTGAGGGGGCTACATGTCTCCTGGGCGAGATAAGACATATAACTGAGTAGAGATGCTATGATGGAAGTATTATGGGGTACAGTGGGGCACAGAGGAAGCATGGTCAGTTCTACCTGATAGGGCAAGATGAGAATATTTGCAAAAAGTTCACAGAGATAACTCTTGACCTAATTCTTATAAATTAAGTTTGTGTTTGCAGTCCTGATGGATGAGGAAAGGAGAAATAGGTTTGGAGATGTAGAAGACATTCCAGAATGCAGAACTATGCTCACTTTAACATGTATCTGTTTTAATAGCAAGTCTAACAAATTTGTCCTTGAAGAGGGAATAGAGGTCTTAAAATCTCTTAATGGGTGCTGGGTATAATTTACAAGTTATCCTGAATGTATGACATGTTAATAGTGTTTAGCATTATTTGCTGCTGAATCTCTGATTGAGTGGGAACTTAAGATAACAGACTCTTCCGTTGTTTATATATGGACACCTGTGATAGTCAAAAGTTTGCTCCCACTTCATTGCTTACAATGTGCTTTGTTGTTATTATTGTAGAATATTTGACAGTAGATTTTCTAATAAGTTTATTAATTTCATTTAATTCATATCTTATGGTTTTCTATAGCACCTTTTGTGGGGAGGTTCTTCCAATTCTTAGGATAGTGTTAGAGCATGAATTCCCTGTTGTGAAATTTTTTGGTGTGTGTGTGAGGAAGATCAGCCCTGAGCTAACATCTGATGCCAATCCTCCTCTTTTTTTTTCTGAGGAAGCTTGGCCCTGAGCTAACATCCGTGCCTATCTTCCTCTACTTTATATGGACCGTCCTCTACTTTATATGGAACATGGCTTAACGGTTGGTGCGTCAGTTCGTGCCCGGGATTCGAACCGGGGAACCCGGGCTGCTGCAGCGGAGCGCGCGCACTTAACCGATTGCGCCACCAGGCTGGCCCGCTGGCCCCTGGAATTTTTTAAAATAGCCTTTTTTGTGTGTGTGAGGAAGATCGGCCCTGAGCTAACATCTACCAATCCTCCTCTTTTTTTGCTGAGGAAGACTGGCCCTGGGCGAACATCCATGCCCATCTTCCTCTGCTTTATATGAGATGCCGCCACAGCATGGCTCCACAAGCGGTGCGTTGGTGCGTGCCCGGGATCCAAACCGGCGAACCCCGGGCTGCCGCAGCGGAGAGCGTGCACTTAACTGCTTAGACCACCGGGCCAGCCTGTAAAATAGCATTTTTTAAACTATAGTTACAACCAATTAATAAATCCCAAAATTAAAATTGCTGGGTGGTGACCAGCATTATTTTTTAATGAAATAGAATAGAATAGACAATATCAAATTGCATCACATGTTATTATCATATATATTATTTTATGAAGCTTTTTTCAGTTTTATATACATACATGTATAATACAGAAACACAGAACCTCAGAATTGTGTGTGTACTAGGTCACTTTGTAAAATTTATTTCTTACTGAGGATTGTTATCATAAAAGTTTGAAAGCCACGAATTTAAAATATTTCAGTTATTTCAGTGTTAAGTTTAAACTTTTCAAAGAATTATGCTTTTACTTGTAATTTGGTAAAAATGAATGTTATTTTATTCTCTTAATAGAAATCAGCCAAAATTACACCATGTGCGCTTTGCAAATCATTGAGATCCTCAGCAGAAATGATTGAAAATACCAATAGCTTGGGAAAGACAGAGCTTTTCTGTTCTGTTAATTGCTTATCTGCTTACAGAGTTAAAATGGTTACTTCTGCAGGTAATATTGGTTTCATAAACTATGTAAATATAATAGTTGAAAAAAATTATGGTTATTATTTTGTTTTTATAGTATAGATTTTTGTTCAAATTTAGTTGATTTTTAAGGCAAATTTAAAACATTTCAGATCTGTTTTATCAAGTATCACCTATTACCTTGATGGTTATTTTCTGTTTGTTTACTTGCTTGCCTATTTGTGCATTTCCCCCTTACCAAAAGAATTCCCTATGGCTTCTTTAATGTATTTTCTTTGTCCACACCTGACTTATTTCAAGATTTATTTATTTTGTAGTTTCAGGGTAGACTGTGACAGCGTTAAATTAAAAGAAATATTTTTAATGTTGTTAGTTTTTGTCTATATGTGATGTGATTTAGTTTCAGTTGCTGCAACTTAACCTGGCCCTTGAATTTTCACATATTGCATAATACTTACTTTCTCATGTAAATATATGAGATAAATATATGCACATTTGTATATATTACTCATCAGTTTTTATTTTGATTTGCTAAGGTGTACAAGTTCAATGTAACAGTTGTAAAACCTCAGCAATCCCTCAGTATCACCTAGCCATGTCAGATGGAAGTATACGCAACTTCTGCAGCTACAGTTGTGTGGTAGCTTTCCAGGTATGGCTTCAGGAATGTTCCTCTTCTCCAGTCAGTTTGTCGCCTACTATAGTAATGTTAACTTATTAGGTGTTTGCTAGTTCCTAGATTGCTAAATTTCTATCTCAGTCCTATTAAACTTGGGTTCTTTGATTCGTCCTGTTTTTGGAGGCATGTCATTTAATTACCTTCTGTAAAATTAAATGATACTATTATTACCCAGATTGTTGGGAGGATATTATTATTATTATTATCTTTTTTGTGAGGAAGATCAGTCCTGAGCTAACATTCATGCCAATCTTCCTCCTTTTGCTGAGGAAGACTGGCCCTGGGCTAACATCTGTGCCCATCTTCCTCCACTTTATATGGGACGCCACCACAGCACGGCCTGACAAGTGGTGCGTCGGCGCGGGCCGCGAGCGGTGGAGCGTGAGCACCTAACCGGAACGCCAAGGGGCCGGCCCCCGGGAGGATATTATTTTTGGAGAAGATTATTAGTTAAATTATTTTATTTTTTTGGATATAAATGACACTTCCCCCCTTCAGTTATAAGCTGCTCAAAGGCAGCTTTTTTTTTTTTGCCTATTCATAAATGAATCTGGCATACCTAGGCACTCAGTCCTTACTTGTTTGAACAAATAATTAGATTGATCTTTTTGTTTGTTTGTTTGTTTTTTCCAGAATTTGTTCAACAAACCAACAGGGATGAATTCTTCAGTAGTGCCCTTATCTCAGGGCCAAGTAATTGTAAGCATCCCCACAGGTTCAACAGTGTCAGCAGGAGGAGGTAACACCTCTGCTGTTTCTCCCACCTCCATCAATAGCTCTGCTGCAGCTGGTCTCCAGCGTCTTGCTGCCCAATCCCAACACGTTGGGTTTGCACGAAGTGTTGTAAAACTCAAGTGTCAGCACTGTAACCGTCTTTTTGCCACAAAACCAGAACTTCTTGACTATAAGGTAAAGTATAGGGTCATGATAAAGAGTTTGAGTATAAACTGGTCTGTCTGTAAAATTCTTTATGGCTTTTCATGTCTCAAAATTACACTATTTGTTTTGAAAGTAAGAAAGATAAGGATTTCCGTAAGATAAACCAAATGCTTGATTAGTACTTAATGATCATTTCTTTGCAGGGTAAAATGTTTCAGTTCTGTGGCAAGAATTGTTCCGATGAATATAAGAAAATAAATAATGTAATGGCAATGTGTGAATATTGTAAAATTGAGAAAATTGTAAAGGAGACTGTGCGATTCTCAGGTGCTGACAAGTCGTTCTGTAGTGAAGGTAAAGACAGAAGATTATCTTACCTACTGAGCACGTTGGTTGTTTTAAAAGTAGTTGATGATTTAAGCTGTTACTATGTAAGTTTATCTATTTTATCCTTTGTGTATAACACCAAAGCCTTTTTGTTTTGTTTACACTTGGTTTGCCCTTTTCTGATCTAATCCTTCATCTCAGATAGATGTTAAAATGAAGGAAAAGATCCTCAAAGTGTATTGCAGAAGATGATGTATTGTGAAAAACATTTAATGTTATCGGGTTGATAGGGATCTTTTAGTTCTTGCACTTATTTCTAAAGGGAACTCTTAAATTTTGGTAGCATCCTAAGATTATACTTTTATTGTTTTATATAGCCATTACATTTCTGAATATAAATGATTTGAATATGCAAATTGATATGAGCTAGATTGTCTTCTTTATTTAGAAGACAATTTTACATGTTTAGAGTGTTTTGTTTTATTCTTACATTGTACAAGATTAGCCTCCTAAACTAGTGGCTTTCAAACTTTTTGATCACGACACAAAAGAAGAAATACGTTTTACATTGTGACCCAGTCTCTTATCACATAACCGAAGAAAACAAGTTTCGTGAAGCAAAACTGGCTTTTACTAAATGTGATGCACTGTAATATTTTCTATCCTGTCTTATTTTGTTTAAAAAAAAGAAAATGATAGTATTGATCCTCTGAATTGATCTCTTGATCTACTAATTGGTGAGGACCCAACTGTGAAAACTTTGTTTTAGGGCATTTAAATGAAAGATGTAGATAGTTAATATTTCTCCCTGATGTTAACTTTATCTTTCCTGATTTTTTAGGTTGCAAATTGCTTTATAAACATGACTTGGCAAAACGCTGGGGAAATCACTGTAAAATGTGCAGTTATTGTTTACAGACATCTCCCAAATTGGTACAGAATAATTTGGGGGGGAAGGTGGAAGAGTTCTGTTGTGAAGAATGCATGTCCAAGTATACAGTTCTGTTCTATCAGGTAAATGTAATTCACATTCCTGGGTTTTTCAAGTTAGGGCATACATTATTCTATTCTTTTATTCTTTTGTGGAGTAGAAAGGGCAATTTTAATGATTTAAAACTTTCAAGTATTAAATGTATTATGTTCTCCAGTATTAATATATGATTTAAGAAAATTTTAATGTCACTGAAGTTGTATTCCTTTTGTTTTTAATTTCCTTGTAGAAGACATATCAATGTTAAGACATTAAAATATTTAAAATTATAATTTTATTCATTTAGTATTTAACTAAAATGAATTTGTCTTCTGAAGTCTTTGAGGAAGATAGGTATTTTCATTTCACTATTTTTTGTTGTTGAGGAAGATTGACCCTGAGCTAACATATGTTGGCAGTCTTCCTCCTTTTTTCCATTTTTCTCCCCAATCCCCCAGTAGATAGTTGTATGTCATAATTCTATATCCTTCTAGTTGCTCTATGTGGGACGCTGCCTCAGCATGGCTGGGTGAGCAGTGCGTAGGTCCACGTCCAGGATCCGAACTGGCGAATCCTGGCCCACCAAAGCAGAGTGCATGAACTTAACCGCTATGCCACCGGGTTGGCCCCCACTATGTTTTTTAATTACTGTTTATTGATGTCTCTATAATGTGACTTTTTTGTAATGTTTAGTGTAAAATTATTGATAGATAAATATTTACCATTTTAGGAGAGTTAACCTTCATTTTTTGTGCTCTAAATTCTAAGTTAATTTCCTTACTTGTTATGTGTGTCCTGCTTTTATTCTGTCAGACCACAGATAATTTGTTTCTTACTCCTTTACTGTCTTCTGTTTCTTTTTCAGATGGCCAAATGTGATGGTTGTAAGCGACAGGGTAAACTCAGTGAGTCCTTGAAATGGCGAGGAGAAATGAAACATTTCTGTAACCTGCTTTGTATCTTGATGTTCTGTAATCAACAAAGTATGTGTGACCCACCTTCACAAAACAATGCAGGTAAAATTAAACTTTAGTCTTTGATCAATGCCAGGTACTAACTACTGTTCTACAGATTGGAAACTTTAAATGGTTGTCAATTTCATGAAATGTAAATATCGTTCTGTTCAAATGACATTAACATTTAAATCTCTTTTTGTTTAACACCTTATATTAAGGCCCTGTAAAATGAGTTCTTTTTGTTTTCTCTGAGCATATTGAATCAAGTAAACTCTGTAAGAACTTTGTGGGGAAGAATGGCAGTTAATGTTTTGTAATTGACTTCCTTAAGAAAGGATTTGAGAATAAAACAAAGGACATAGAATCTAAATCACAAGGCTTTTAAAATATACCACATGCATAGTTATACAAGAGAAAGTACATAGAATACTTTTAAGTTTTGCTAATTAAAAAATAGAAAAAAACCTAGTTAATACTGAAGTGACTCTTTGCTCCAATAGGGTTTACTTTAACCTGAAAGCGTTGTTTAATCTCCTTGAGATGTTGGTTTCTATGTATGTACATATAAATCACATGAGGTTTTCTTATTTTTGTTTATTTTGATCAGCAAGTATTTCCATGGTGCCAGCTGCTTCAGCAGGGCCCCCATCTCTAAGAAAAGATTCAACTCCAGTTATAGCTAATGTAGTATCATTAGCAAGTGCTCCTGCTGCTCAGCCCACAGTGAATTCTAACAGTGTCTTACAAGGTATGGCTTGGTTTGAAAGCATTTATCTAGCCTTTTTGAGGTTGAATACAGTGGTTCTCTACCTTTTTTCTGTCAGTGATCCTTTTCATATGTTTGACACATTCATATTAGGAGTGGTAGCTCACTGTGGGCTGCTGGGGCATTAAATAGTGTTTTCATAAATTCCAGATCTCTTTTTCTCATATTATATTGCAGATGCTAGTCTTCCCGTGAATTAAATTAATACATGTTTTTATTATAAGACTTTGTGTTTATTGTCCAAGCTTTTAATGCTGATGTTTAAATAATTGTATAAGATCCTAAATATATATTTTAATTTGTGTCAGGTGCAGTTCCAACAGTAACAGCGAAAATCATTGGGGATGTAAGTTTTATTATTTTTGTTGGTATTGCCACTGTATTTATTTTCCATTTTTATGCAGTATGAATATGTCTAAGCTAATTTGCCCTCCTTTATTCTCTATTTATTATATAAAATAAATAGCATGAGCTCATTTAATCTTTGTTCAGGAACAGGATTTTCTGGTTATTTAATTAGATCTTATAGGTACTTTAATTTCTTTGAATGCTTGCTATCTCTGTGTCATTACTGAAAGTTGTTGTTTTTAATTGTACAGAATTAAAGTAAATTGTACAGAATTCAGGCATAAAAGGTTTTTGGAGCATTCTGTAATGTAGTCAGATTGTAAATAAAATGTATACTTTTTTTTTTTTTTTTGGTGAGGAAGATTGGCCATGAGCTAACATCTGTTGCCAGTCTTCTTCTTTTTGCTGAGGAAGATTGGCCCTGAGCTAATATCTGTGCCCACCTTCCTCCACTTTTATATGGGATGCCACCACAGTATGGCTTGATGAGTGGTGCATAGCTCGGTACCTGGGGTTCCAAACCTGCGAACCCCTGGCTGCCGAAGCAGAGCATGCAAACTTAACCACTATGCCACCAGGCCGGCCCTGTAAATAAAATATTTATAAAATGTAGTGTATTTCCCATCCAGTGGAGATTATGCTGTAAATAAGCATTGCGTTTTTTCTTTTTACTCAGTATTTTTTTTAAAATAAATAATGAGAAAAACTTATAACTAGAACAGTGGCATTTCTAAAGTGTTTCCTGGTCTCTGGAATAACTTTCACATCATCTTTTTTCAAGTTACTTAAATGATCATAAGTGATTCTGTTATTTCTAATTATCATGAAACTAAGTCTTCTAAGACTTAACTCAGGCCACCGCCCGGTGGCGTAGTGGTTGAGTTCATGCACTCCACTTCAGCAGCCCAGGATTCGCGGGTTTGGATCCTGGGCGCAGACCTATGCAATGCTCATCAAACCATGCTGTGGCGGCATCCCATATACAAAAATGGAGGAAGGGGCCGGCCCGGTGGTGCAAGTGGTTAAGTGCACGTGCTCCGCTGCAGCGGCCCAGGGTTCGCCGGTTCGGATCCTGGGCACACACCGACACACCACTTGTCAAGCCATGCTGTGGTGGCATCCCATATAAAGTGGAGGAAGATGGGCACGGATGTTAGCCCAGGTCCAGTCTTCCTCAGCAAAAAGAGGAGGATTGGCAGATCTTAGCTCAGGGCTGATCTTCCTCACAAAAAAAAAAAAAAAAATGGAGGAAGATGGGCACAGATGTTAGCTCAGAGCCAATCTTCCTTACCAAAAAAAAAAAAAAAGACTTAGTCAAGAAGTAACAGTTCTCATTTTAAACTCAGCCAACATTGTTATTGATCAACAATGTCATACAATAGAAATAGCATTTTTCTTGGTAACCAGAACTGATAATTTGATACATTTGGAGTCAATATATAGTTATCAAAATATTCCTTTATCACTACTGATATTTCAGGAAATTGTATGGTTACATACTTAGTTGAATATGTTCTGTTTTGCATGTAATTCCAATATAGTATTTCTTTCGAAATTATAATATTTCTCGTAATTAGTGATAAGCTTTTGAAAACCTCTTTGGTTTCTGATTTATTTACTAGGCAAGTACACAAACAGATGCCCTGAAACTGCCACCTTCCCAGCCTCCAAGACTTTTGAAGAATAAAGCTTTATTGTGCAAACCCATCACACAGACTAAAGCCACCTCTTGCAAACCACATACTCAAAACAAAGAATGCCAGACAGGTATGTTCCTTGTGCTTTCTTCATTTCATTTTTTTAGGGGAAAGGAATGTGGGATCTGCTTACATTAATTGAGTATCTACTGTTTCCTAGGTGATGTGTTTGGTTGCTTTATATACATTGCCCAATTTAGTTCTCACAACATCCCTGTGAGTTAGGTATTTTCACCATCTGAGATTTAACAAGTTATGGCAAAGAGAAGGTAGTTAATTGATAATACCATACTGTGAACACTTCGTTTAATTTCCTCATTAATGGCACTGTATATTATGGAGTAAGCATAGACTTTGGAATTATGTAGACAGGGTCTTAATTAAGAGGAATTATTATCTTCTAGACTATTTCAAATAGTCAGTTCCTTTGGGGAGAGCTTCGTGGCATTCTTTTCTTTTGAACTGCCTCCCCCCCAGGCAAAATCTCTGAGCTACTTCTCTGGATGCTGGGAACAGTGCTAGCCTCTGATCTTCTCAGCTTCCCTCTCCTGGCTTGGAATCTCTCCCCTACAAGTGATGTGGGGTGGGGGTGATTGGGACCCCAGTGTTCTTGGCCTGCAGTTCCTGGAGTAGGGCCTCTATCCTGTGGGTGGCAGCTAGGTGGAGGAAGGGAGCCCCCAGCCTGTTGACTGCAATCACCTGAGAATTAACTTGTTCACCTTAAGTTGGAGGGAGTGAGAAATGATGGTGGCCTATTCCTCCTGGTGAGATATGGTAACCCTTGATCGGGAGCTGAAGGAAGAGGAGACTATGTTCCTGGCCATACCCACCCAGAGTGGAGCTTCTGTCAGATTGAACTGGCTGAGCTGGGGCTGTGGAGCAGGTGATAGATCAAATGTTATAGACTTCTAGCGTCCTTACTGCATTTTAGTAGATTTTCTTGAATAAATGTTTCTATATTTGCTATATGCCCTTAGGACAATTTCCAAAGAATTTAAATGGTGGTTTTTTAACAGTTTTCACCAGCTTTGCTTATTTCACTAGGGAATAGGTCTGTGGAGCTCCTCACGCTGCCATCTGAAAGTCCCAGAATTTTTAAATTAGAAAGAAATCCTCGATTCCTAGATCTGGAAGATTATCCTGTAGGCCAGTGTTTCTCAAACATTAGTATGTATATGAATTACTTGGGAGTTTTATTAAGTAGATTCTGATTTAGTGGAACCTGAGGTTTTACATTTCTTGCGAGGTCTCAGGTAATATCAATGCTGCTGGTCTGTGGACCACATTGAATAGCAATGCTATAGATAACTTAGTCCTATATTTTTATTGTATCAATAGTGGTTTATTTAGTATTGTGTAGCTTGGTTTTCAGACATCTATAATCATGTAATGTGTTTTTTTTTATGTCCACTGCACCATGGTAAAATTGACCCCATGTTATTTCCAACCTTTAACCCTAGTCAAATTGTCACCTTTTCTCTTCTTGTCACTAGCATTGCCTTTCTCCTACATTAGTGATTTTATAATTATCTAGCATATTTTTCTGGCACATGGAAAGGACTCTATAGATACTTGTGAAATAATTGAACGAATCCTCCATCTTTCTCGCTTTTTCCCCTACTCATATTTAAGTTAGTTTCTGAGTTTTGTTTCATCTTTTTAATACCTTAGAACATCTGCTGTATATATTTATTCTTTTTTGTAGGTATCATAACCACCCTAGTTCAGGCCCTCATCATCTTAGTTCTTTTTTTTGTGTGAGGAAGATCAGCCCTGAGCTAACGTCCATGCTAATCCTCCTCTTTTTGCTGAGGAAGACCGGCTCTGCGCTAACATCTATTGCTAATCCTCCTCCTTTTTTTTCCCCAAAGCCCCAGTAGATAGTTGTATGTCATAGTTGCACATCCTTCTAGTTGCTGTATGTGGGACGCGGCCTCAGCATGGCCGGAGAAGCGGTGCGTCAGTGTGCGCCTGGGATCCGAACCCAGACCGCCAGTAGCAGAGTGCACACTTAACCACTAAGCCACGGGGCCGGCCTTAGTTCTATATATTGTAATCGTTTCCTACTTTTACACTTCATTTATTTATTTTTTGTTTGTTTTAACTGAGGCGTAGAGAAATTAGCTTTTTTTTTCCCCTGAGGAAAATTCTCCCTGAGCTAACATCTGTTGCCCATCTTCCTCTTTTTTTTTTTTTTTTTTTTTGTGAGGCGGACTAGCCCTGAGCTAACATCTGATGCCAATCCTCTTCTTTTTGCTGAGAAAGATTGGCCCTGAGCTAGCATCCGTGCCCATCTTCCTCTACTTTATACGGGACGCTGCCACAGCATGGCTTAACAAGCAGTGTGTCAGTGCGCGCCCAGGATCCGAACCTGCAAACTCTGGGCCGCCACACCGGAGTGCGTGCACTTAACCGCTGCGCCACCTCTTTTTTTTATGTGAACTGCCACCATATTATGACCACTGATAGACAAGTGGTGTGGGTCCGCCGCCAGGAACCGAACCTGAGCTGCCGAAGCAGAGCGCGCTGAACTTAACCACTAGGCTACTGGGGCTGGCCCTACTTTTACACTTTATATACTCTTTGTTCCATGCCAAGATGGCAGCCAAATTAATCTTTTTTAATGCCATTTTCGTCACATTACTCTGTGCTAGCAGATTTATAGTAGCTCCGTGCTATCAACTAGAAATGGTTTTAAAATGTGCATTCTAGCCTTACAAAAATGGTCCTTCTACCTATTCGGTCTCTTCTTGAACATACACTACTTACTCACACTACTTACTCACGTTAGCAGTTTTCCATACCCCTCTTCTAAGGTCACTGTTCCAGTCCTTCCCATTCGTCCATCCAGATTCTATCTTTCATTCATTTTATCCTCATATTGTTGATAATGATTGTGTTGCCCACTTTTTGTTAGTGCTGAACTCAAGCCTTTCTTTGCTATTTCAGTTATTTCTCCTTTCTATGAACACTTCCTGTCATTGATTACACGTCTTTTAAACTATAAATCTCTATATGCTTTTAAAAATTTTTTGTTACAGTGTTTCTAACCGTCTTTGTTTTTTGTGCCATTTTTTTAATTAGAAGACACTCCAAGTCAGCCCCAGATCATTGTGGTGCCAGTTCCCGTACCAGTGTTTGTGCCCATACCTCTTCATCTTTATACTCAGTATGCACCGGTCCCATTTGGAATTCCAGTTCCAGTGAGTAATCATTTAGAGATTAAGACTAATCTAGTATACATTTTCCTCAATTAAAATTTTACAGCTCCCTAAAAATACTTTTCACTTGTTGGTAAAATATACCTGACTCTGGTTGGCTATTATCATATTACTGTATTACTTAATATGGCTTATATAAAGAACTGTTTTTATTTGTACCCTGCCTTCTCAGAAAAAGCTATGATATAGCTTTTTTATCATGTTTCATACACTATACGACCACTCAAATAGAAAAAGATCAGAAACTGTGTGTGTTAGAATCCTAGATTCTAGCAAGAGTGGAAAGGTGAATACTATGATTTACATGATTCTCACTTTTTATTAAAGAAAAATGTATTCATTTTTTATTGGAAGCATATTTTTCATTGGTACTGAATTCTTAAGGGAAACAGTTGTTTGAATATGTTAAGCAAGAAATATAATCAAAAACAAAACAAAAATGTGTTAGATAATTATTCTTTTAGAGGCTTCAGAGATATATTTTGTTGAGTGTCCAGAAAAGCTTTTACTCAATTTTTATTTAAATGGCTGTAGTCTTATAAAAACAAACTAGCAAGACTATTTTAATCATCAGCAATAGAAATAGTTTGCATTTTTATTGTAGTACTTAAATCATCTCACAAATAATAGGATTTTTTTGGTGAGTAAGCTTGGCCCTGAAGTAGCATCTGTTGCCAATCTTCCTCTTTTTGCTTGAGGAAAATTTGCCCTGAGCTTACATCTGTTCTAGTCTTCCTCCATTTTGTATGTGGGACGCCTCCACAACATGGCTTGATGAGTGGTCCCTAGGTCCATGCCTGGGATCTGAACTGCGCCCGGGATCCCAATCCAAAAATCCCGGGCTGCCGAAGCAGAGCGCACGAATTTAGCCACTATGCCACCGGGCCAGCCTCACAATTAATAGTTTTGATGACGAACGTGTTGCCTAAGAAACTCTTCAGTCTATCCTTGGTCTTTCAGATGCCTGTCCCTATGCTTATTCCACCCTCAATGGATAACAAAGATAAAGTCACCGAGAGTATCGAAGACGTTAAGGAAAAGCTTCCCTCACATCCATTTGAAGCTGATCTCCTTGAGATGGCAGAAATGATTGCAGAAGATGAAGAAAAGGAGAAGACTCTATCCCAGGGAGGTTGGTAGAATTTTAAAGTAAAGAAAGAAAAAACACACCCACAGATTTTCAGGCAACTCAAGTAATTTTAAGTATCATACAGTCAAGGAGTTTCTTTTATTTGTGTTTAAATACGAGGTCTGTGGATTTGTTAAACTTATTGATACCTTTGAAAGCTCTATCCTTTTTATAAAGGCAAATAAGTATCGATATTCAATACAGTTTTTAGTTCTTAATGATTCCAGGAAAATAACCTATAAATCCATGGTTCATGATGATTTTCTGATTTTATCCCAGTAATCAAAGCCATGGTTCCCAGATAAGAATTCCTGTTATATAATAACCAGCATGTTGGTAGAATGTAAATAGAACCTTAGGATGAAAAACATTTGGCTCAAAATGACTCACAGATAAATCCCATTTTATGAGTAGAGAATAATGATGATAACAATAGTTAAGATTTATGTGCTTACCATACACATTGTCCTAAATGCACTATGGCATCGCCTCCATTAATCTACACAACACCCCTTTGAGGACTGTACTTTTTACTTCAGATTCCTCATTTGGAAAATAGGATGTTTATATCTGCCCTGGTTATGCAACCAGGAAGTGATGGAACTGGAAGTTGAATCCAGGTCTGACTCCAAAGCAAATGTTATTAACCAGAGCCTAGTAATATATATTCCAGAAAGGTTTCTATCCTTAATTAGCACGTCCTTGAATTTTGGATATAAGATGAGACAATCATAAGAAGAGAGAGAGAAAATGTTTAAGATAGTTGAAATACGTAGATGAATTTTCACAATGGCCTTTCCATATATCACTGATAAGTCAAGAAAGAATTCTTTTCCTGACAATTTTTTCTTTTTTTCAGTGATGGTTTTTAGAAAGCTAGCTACTGGGTTTTGATTTTGCATAATAAATGCTAGATGATTTTCCAAACACTGTAGCATTTCAAAAAACTATAGTCAACTTTTCTTTTGTGTTGCTAGTAAGTTTTTAAATCATACATATTCTGAGAGATGGATAAAAAGCTTGTTAGTTATTATCCCAATGTTTCTGGTCTCATTTTGCTCTTTAGTGTATAATCTCATAATTCTGATTCATTTATTTGTAGATTTTAATGTCTTAGAATATTGCTCCTATGCTTGATTTTCTAACTTCTGATATTGAATTTGGAAGTTTAAGCAATTCCTGATGATAAACCTCATTTTAAGTTGGCTTCTCCATTCACATTAATAGTTAACATTTATCAAGTGCTTCCTCTGTGCAAATATCATGGGTTTGCCTTAGCCTACAATTGAGTCAGATAGAAGAACTTTCAAGACTAAGCTTCATGACAGATATTGTAATCACTATAGTGTAAGTAAAATCAAATGGTTTAGAAACGTAAAGAGGGAGAAATGAATTCCAACTGAAGGGATCTGGCTAGTTGATCTTTGATTTTAGGGGAAAGAAGCAATTTTCCTGGGTTTTTTTTAAAAACTTGATGTTTTGGTAATTTGAATCCTTAAGCTTCTTACTTTTAAAGAAGTTTATAATTGATAGAACTGTGTTCTGTTTAGTTCCATGTGCTGATTGCTCATGTAACTTATATTTATATTCTAAGTCTATTGGCTTTCTAATGCAATGGTAAAGCGTATTATATTTTGGAGGGAAAAAAGCAATTTAGAGCAGATTTGTCAATCTGTGAATAAGTATTGTGTGTGTGTGTGTGTGTATGTCTGTCATTGTAAAAAACAGTTATTTCAGATAGCACAAGAGTGTAAAATTCAAAATAAAGGTCTCTCTTTATTCATGACTTCTTTCATACTGCTATCCAGAAGTGTAACCACTGTTATCAATCATAATTTGTTTAACCGCATTTACCACTAATGCCTGATTTTATTAATGAGTCATTCTTTCTGCATATGAAGGCTAGTTACCTAGAACTCCCTAGTATGATTCATGTGTATAGGGCAGTCATTTCATTTGAGATGCAGTTTGCTTCGTGTATACAGTCATGCACCGCATAACGACATTTTGGTCAATGATGAACCACATATATGATGGTGGTCCCATAAGATTAGTACCATATAGCCTAGTTGTGTAGTAGGCTATACCATCTAGGTTTGTGTAAGTACACTCTGTGATGTTTGCACAACGACGAAATCGCCTAACGACACATTTCTCAGAACATATCCCTGTCGTTAAGTGATACATGACTATACATATAAGTTGTTTTATTATGTGCTTTTCTTTTTCTTTAGGATCCCAAACTTCTGAACAGGAACTCTTTCTAGACACCAAGATATTTGAAAAAGGTTTGTGATTGTAAATATGTTTGGCTCTTAGAAATATTATCCTTTGTTAGTGATACAAACTCACAAAGTATTAGCATCCTTGTATTGAATATTTGCAATTTTAGCTATTTGTAGGGGGCATCAGATGTCTATGATTATGTGCTGATTTGTAATGAGAATAATAAAAACTACCTCAAATATTGGTTTTAAGGATTAAGTGAGATATTGCTTTAAGGTGTGTGCCAAAGAGATGAATCCAGTTCTGTGAGGCTGGTGAACAAGTTACTTCATTCTTGAGTGTACCTAGGTAATTGTTCAGCAACCATAATCTCAGTTTTTGGTATTCAGGGGTTCAGGAAGGTTTCTGAGCATGTCAAGAGTCTATCTTATTTTGAGGGCTTATTTGTTTTCTGTGTATTCTAGACCAAGGAAGTACGTACAGTGGTGATCTTGAATCAGAGGCAGTATCTACTCCACATAGCTGGGAGGAAGAGTTGAATCATTATGCCCTAAAGTCAAATGCAGTGCAGGAGGCTGATTCAGAACTGAAGCAATTCTCAAAAGGGGAAACTGAACAAGATCTGGAAGCGGATTTTCCATCAGGTTTGTACAGTGTAACCTGTCTGCTGAAAGTCCTTTATTTTAAAACATTGGTACAATGCTGAAATGACATTAGAAGCAGTTATAATGTGTGATAATAATCTAGGGCACAAATGGTCCCTGCCTGTGAAGGCATTAATTTGTACCATATTGTTCTTATAAGTGGTTAATTTGTTTTGTTTTGTTTTTTACCTTTCCCCCAGTAACCATATAGGAGGTTTTCTTGATTGTTATTGAAGTTTTTAAGTTGTATATCCTTTATTTCTCTTAAGTATATAAGTAAAATTCTTATTCTATTACAAACAAAATAATGAGTATAGTAATGACTACCTGATATTTCCTCCCCCAGTCTAAGTCTTTGTTTAAGTCTAGGAGTTATTTACCTCACATTATGCTTTCTGCTGATTATTTATAGAATCCTTTGACCCACTGAATAAAGGACAGGGAATCCAGGCACGTTCCCGAACAAGACGACGACACAGAGATGGCTTCCCCCAGCCCAGACGAAGAGTAAGCAGTAGCTTAATTTTTCTAGTATTTTCTTTCCTTCGTTCTATCTGTGTTTATTAGTTCCTCCTGTTTATAAAACTCTGTATCAGCCAGGGTTGAGGAATTCCATACATTGTTTTACAACGTTGTATTTTTGTGCTTTTGTTTTTGTTTCTTGTAGTTAAGAACTGTATCTTTTATTTTACATTTCTTTTAGCAGGGACATTTATTTTTATTTCTATAATTGAGGGGTTTTTTTTGTTTTGCTTTGTTTACTTTAAAAATCTTTTTATAATCCTTGTTGTGGACTTTTCTTTTTTTAAATTTAGCTTTCTTTTTACGTATTATAATAATGAGGTTCACTATTTTGTATAGTGTAGTATAATAGTGAAGTTCACATGGACTGTTTTTCATGTTGACAGACCTTTCCCATACCAAAAATTAAAAGAATAATAGCCTTATTTTTTTTAATTAGCTCTAAGTTACAATTACATTTAAAAATTCATAAATTTTAAGTGTACAATTTCATGGGCTTTGACAAATATATTCAGTACGTAACTACCACCACATTCATAACACTTCCACTGTCCCAAAAACTTCCCTTGTGACCTTGTCAGTCGTCATCTCCAGCTCCTGACAACCATCAATCTGCTTTGCAGGTTAATGCAAAACGATACTGCTTTGCCTTTTCTAAAATGTCATATAAATGGAATCTCATGATTTGTAGTCTTCTGTGTATCACTCTTTTCACTTAGCATGTTTTTGAGATTCATCCATGGTGTTTCATGTATCAGTAGTTCATTCCTTTTTATTTCCAAGTAGCATTCCATTGTATGGATAAACCACAATTCATTTAACTGTTTAACAGTTGATAGAAATTTGGAGTTGTTTCCATTTTGGGGCTATTTTGAATCAAGCTGCTATGAACATTTTAGTATAAATCTCTGTGTGAACATATGTTTTCATTTGAGGAAAAATATTCAGGAGGGGGTTGCTGGATCTTATAGTACGTATATTTTTAACTTTGTAAGAAAGCTGCCAAACTGTTTTCCAAAGTGGGCGTACTATTTTGATTCCCACCAGCAATGTGTGATTTCCATCTGCTCCATGACTTTGCTAACACTTGGTAGTATCAGTTTTTAATTTTAGCCATTGTAGTGAATGTATAGTGGTATCTCACTGTGGTTTTTGTGTGTGTGTGTGTGAGGAAGATCAGCCCTGAGCTAACATCCATGCCAATCCTCCTCTTTTTGCTGAGGAAGACTGGCCCTGAGCTAACATCTATTGCCAATCCTCCTCCTTTTTTTCCCTTTTTCTCCCCAAAACCCCAGAAGATAGTTGTATGTCATAGTTGCACATCCTTCTAGTTGCTGTATGTGGGATGCCGCCTCAGCATGGCCGGACAAGCGGTGCATTGGTGCGCATCCGGGATCCGAACCCGGGCCACCAGCAGCGGAGCTTGCGCACTTAACCGCTAAGCCACGGGGCTGGCCCCCTCATTGTGGTTTTAACTTGTATTTTCCTAATGACTAATGATGTTGGGCATCTTTTCATATGCATATTTGCCATTCGTGTATCTTCTTTGGTAAAGTGTCTATTCAAAACTATTGCACATATTTTTATTGGGTTGGTTATCATCTTATTTAGTTGTAAGTGTTCTTTACTATGGATATAATTTTTTTTATCAAATATATCTTTTGCTCCTATTCTTTTACTTCCTTTTTTATTTTCTTAATGGTGAAGAACAGAATTTTAAAATTTTGAGGATGTCTACTTTATTATTTTCTGTTCTTTTATTTACACTTTGTGCTTTTTAGTATCCCATTTAAAAATCTTTATTTAACCTATGGTAACTAAGATATTTTTATTATGTTTTCTTCTAGTTTTATAGTTTTTGCTGTTAGGTTTATCTGTGATGCATTTTGAGATAATTTTTATGTATGAGTTGAGGCAAGAATCAAGGTTCATTTTTTTTTGTATAAGGATATCCAGTAATTCTGGTACCACTCTTGGGAAAGACTGTCCTTTCCCCATTGAATTACATTGACATTTTTGTTAAAAGTCAACTGACCATATATGTGTTGGTCTATTTCTGAAACCATTCTGTTCTATTGATTTATATGGCTGTTTTTATACCAGTACCAACTATCTTGATTATTGTAGCTTTACAATCAGTTTTGAAGTCAGGAGTGTAAGTCTTCCAGCTTTGTTCTTCTTTTTCAAAATTGTCATTTGCATTTCCATATAAATTTTGGAATCAGCTTGTCAATTTCTATTAAAAATCCTGTTGGAGTTTTGATTGGAGCTGTTCTGTATCCATAGATCAATTTGCAGAGAATTGACATCTTAGCAATTAGGAGCTGTCCAATCCATGAAGATAGTATCTTTCTGCTTTATTTAGATCATCTTTAATTTCTCTCAACAATGTTTTATATGTTTCATTGTACAAGTGTTATATTTGTTAAATTTATCTAAGTATTTAAAAAATTTTTTGATCCTGTTGTAAATAGTATTATTTTTAAATTTCATTTTCTAGTATTCCTTTGGCGTGTGAAAATAGAGATGGTTTTTGTACATTGGCTTTATATACTGTGATTTCGCTGAACTAAAATTCTTAGGATTTTCTATGTAGACAATCATATTATCTGTGAATAAAGACAGTTTTACTTTTTCCTTTCCAATCTTAATGCATTTTCTTTCTTTTTCTTGATTTATTGCGCTAGCTAGGATCTTCAGTACCACGTTGAATGTTAGTGGTGATAGCACACCTTCATGCCTGTTCCCAGTCTTAGGGCAAGTGTTCAGTCTTGCAACATTAAGTATGAAGTTACCTGTAGGTTTCTCATAGATGGCCTCTATCAGGTGCAGGAATTTCTCTTCTATTTCTAATTTGGTGAGAGTTTTTGTCACGATTCTGTGTTGAACTTTGTCAGGTGGATCTCTTGCATCTATTGAAATCATCATCTGGGTTTTTCTTTTCTGAGTCTATTAAAATAGTGAAATACATTGATTTTTTAAATGCTAAACTAACCTTGCATTCATGGGATGAACCCTACCCTCTTATAATGAATTTATTCTTTTATATATTGCTAGATTCAGTTTGCTAATACTTTGTTAAGGTTTTAAGTGTCTCTGTTTAAGAGGGATATTGGTCTGTAGTTTTCTTATAATGACTTTATCTGGCTTTGCTGTCAGGGTAATGGTAACATCATAAAGCAAGTTAGTGTTTTCTCCTCTTCTGTTTTCTGAAATATAATTTATATAATTACTTAGAGTGTTGGGTAGAATTCAACAGTGAAGCCATCTGGAATTTTTTTGTGGGAAGGTTTTAAACTATGAATTCAAGTTCTCGGGCTATTTAGGTTATCTTTTTCTTCTAGGGCAAGCTTTGTTAGTTTGTATCTTTTAAGAAATTTGTTCATTTCATGTAAGTTGTCAAGTTAATTGGCATAATGATGTTCACAACATTCTCTTATCCTTTTAATGTCTGTAGGATCAGGTGTTGGTAATTTGTATCTTCTCTGTTTTTTTTGATTGTTCTAGCTAGAGATTTATCAATTTTTTTAATCTTCTAAAAGAACCAGCTTTTAGTTTTATTGAGTTTTCTCTCTCTTTTTTTAATTGATTTTTTGCTCTTATTTTTATTATTTCCTTGATATTCCTTACTTTGGGTTGTAATGTGGTCTTCTTTTTCTGGTTTCTTAAGATAGAAGCTTAGATTATTGGTTTTAGATTTTTTTCACTTCCCATAGAAGCATTTTAATACTATAAATGTCTCTGTAAGCTCTGCTTTAGCACTGTTAGAAAATTCTGATAATTTTCACGTAAGTTCAAAATATTTTCTAACTGCATTTGTAGTTTCTTCTTTGACCCCTGGGGTTTTTATAAATGTGTTGTTTAATTTCCAGTTTTTGAGGATTTTCTTAACATCTTTCAATTATTGGTTTCTCACTTAATTCCATTGTAGTTAGAGAATTTATTGAGCGTTGTTTTATAGCCCAGAATATGATCTATTCATGTGTTCCATTAAATAGACCTAAGTGGTAATAACTGTTATTCATACCTCATTGTGTGGGTCCAGTATCTGGCACATAGTAAGTACTTAAATAGTAATTATTACAATATGATCTTGTACATTTAAACTCTTTTTTTCTTTTCTCATATGGATTGGATTAGGTAATCTCTGAAGCTCTTTCTAGTTCTAAGAACTCTGAATCTTTAGGATGTAATACTAAATTCCATATTCTGTAAATTTATGCCCTTTCTGTCTTTGAGAACCATGATTCTTAAAGATCCGAAACTAAATTTTATGTTCTGTAAATTTTTGGACTTCTTACAGGGACGGAAGAAGTCTATAGTAGCTGTGGAGCCCAGGAGTCTTATTCAAGGAGCCTTTCAAGGGTGCTCAGTGTCTGGGATGACACTGAAATACATGTATGGGGTAAATGCCTGGAAGAACTGGGTTCAGTGGAAAAATGCCAAGGAAGAACAGGGGGATCTGAAATGTGGCGGTAAATACACATGAACTTGTGTCTTAATTTAGGAGGTGGGGGGAATATCAATAAAGTTATAAATCTTCTCAAGAGAGATAAATACTAGGTCAAAAATCCCATAAAACTTTGGTTTTGGCTTTACTTAAATTTTTTCCCATTTTTATTTAAACTTCTTGTTTATTTTTTCTCCTTGTCAGGAGTTGAACATGCCTCATCTAGCCCATGTACTGACCCCTTAGGAAGTGCTCAAGACCATGCACTCTCTCAAGAATCCTCAGAGCCAGGCTGTAGAGGTAAAACTCATTTCTTTCCTTATGGTCTGAATTACTTGTAATATCTTTGTTGATTTTAAATTTATAAATGGAATATTTAAAATTATTTAAAATTTGAAGTCTTATAGTAAAAAGAAATTAATATCCTACTTCCAATTTTAAAGAGCTTGTTATAAAGATAAGGTTGTATTTTCTGATCATGAATTTGTGATGCAAATGTAAGGAATTTTGTTTCTTTTTCTAACCCTATGCAAGTGGCTCAAATCTGTCTTCTTGAGCCCTGTGTCTGTAGAGTAACCCATACAGAACCCAGCGTGACACTTTTTCTTTTTTTGAGAAAAATACCTGGAAAACCTTTATTTTTCTGTAGGAATTTTTCCTAACAGTGAGCTCTGTATAACTGACCATGTTTGTGGATTTTGCTTTGGGTGCCAGGAAATTTGGAACCCAGTAAAGAGTTCAAATAGAGCAGCGGTGTATAATTTTAGAGCCCACATTAGCTTTCTTTTTTCCCTGGTTTTGACATCCTATTCTAAACTTTTGTTTTCAGTTTATATTTTGCTTTTTTATTATCTGTGTTTTATGTAAGATACTTGAACAGTCTTCGTGGAATGAGATGGGACAGGAATGGATGAGTATGTCCTTATAACTAGATTTTTTTGCCCCTTTCCAACTATATAGCGTCTCTCTAACATCTGGGTGATTGCATATACTCTTGTCTTCACCTCAGTCTACCCTGCTGGGTTTTGGGTGCATATAACCCTCCTTATTGGAGCAGTTAGTTGCTGCTCTGGTCTGTGACTGACTCATGAATTCCTACAGATCAAGTGTAATCTCTCTGCTCCAGAATGATATAAATAGACTCCTGTTATGGAGGTTTATCAGGCCCTTTACCATTCACTTTTGAGCCACAGCACTCTTTGTTTTAAAAAAGAAAGAGGGATGGTGAGAATGGAGAGATAATAGTGTATTAGACTACCAGGCCTGAATGCAATAGCCATGGGGGATGCCTACTCATTTCTATTACTCGTTCATTGAAAAAATACTTATTGAATATTTATCACGTACCAAGCATGGTGGTAGGTACTTGGGTGAGCAGGTCAAACATGGTCCTTGCCGTCATGAACCACCACTTACCTTTTGCAAAACCTTCTCAAGGGAGCTCAAGTATATCTTTGGAAATATGCAAACTTGTCTAAATGCAGAAGAGCAATAACTAGAAAGGGTGTTTCAATTCTGATCCCACAATGTGGACCAGTCTGTTGCAATATGATCTCTACACATCAAATCGGATAACCCTCCTGTTTAAAATTGAGTTCTTAGTTCTCTTCAACATCTTGATATCATATATGAGGCTTACCATGATATGCCCCCATCTGCCCTTCTTGTTTTTTTCCTGTACTCCTAAATCCTCTGAACCTTTTCACTTTTGTGGCCAAGCACATACAGTATTCCAGCATTTCCAAGGGCATAAAGATGATATATGTTATTTGAAGTGTTCTATATTCAAATAAATTTGAGTTAAAGTTAAACAGCATTCTTTTTTGCAGATATCCTCAGAGCTTTTACTATACCAAAAACCATTGTGATTTCTTTAGAGGCAGATATAATATGCTGCTGTTTTCCAAATTTATCAGATCTTAGAAACTCAGTTTTCTCCAGCTTTTGCATGACTAGTATTTTGTGGAATATACTTTGGAAAATCTTTTTATATCCTCAGATTGGAATTCTTTATCCACTTGTTTAATTTTTCTTCACCTTTCAAGGTCTAGCATTAGTGTCACATCCTCCAGAATCTAACCTGATCCTTCCCTGTCTGTTAGATATCCCTCATTTGCTTTCATAGAATCCTGTTTAAGTGAAACCTCTATTATAGCACCTATTACACTGTGTGCACTGTCTTGTCTTTATTTCTTTAGCTAAAAACGCCTTGAGATCAGGATCTGTCTTTAATCCATGTATTCACCAGTGTACACCGCAGTGCCTGGAGCACAGTAGTAGTCAATGTTTATTCAGTGAATCAAGGAGTGTTACTATGTTTCCTGCAAGTTAATATTTCAGATGTTTTCTACCTTTCCACAGTCCGCTCTATCAAGCTGAAGGAAGATATTCTGTCCTGTACTTTTGCTGAGTTGAGTTTGGGCTTATGCCAGTTTATCCAAGAGGTGCGGAGACCAAATGGTGAAAAATATGATCCAGACAGTATCTTATACTTGTGCCTTGGAATTCAGCAGGTATCAAATTCAATAATTGTTATAAAATCTATTGCACATTTAATAATTCTGATAGAACTTGTGAATTAAGCTGAAAAATTATAGTGTATATTGGTTGTTTGGTATTGCTCCTAGTACCGTCTTCTTAATGAACCACCGGCCCTGATTTAAAAGTCTTGATCATATAGCATTCTGTAAGCTAAATTGAGACTGTTACTAGAATAACAGAAATCGAGGATGGTGCATTTTATTGTAAAATGGACAAAAAAGGCATAAACAGCAATTCACAAAAGAAGTGACATAGATGACTCTGTATGTGTATATATGTATGTATTTGTATAAATCATGTAGTCTTATTTAAATTTTTAAAATGCTAATTAAAATAATAGATACTATTATTTTGTCTCTCACATTAGCAAAAATCAAAAAATTGTAACACTAGTTGATATGAGTTTTATGAGATGGGGTTTGCCTTCATAGCTGTGGTAATTAGTACATACTTTCTAAAAAGTAGTTTTGAGCATATGTTTTAGGAATATTTTTGAATGTTCATACTCTTGCCAGTAATTCACTTTTTGGAAGTCTGTCCAAGCTGATACTCAAATTCAGACATCTTCATTGCACAAAATTGAAAATAACCTCAATGTCCACCAAAGTGTGATGGTTAAGTAAATTATGGTATATTTCTAAAGTTGTATATTATGTAGCCAGTAAAAATTGTTTACAAAGTGACTTCTAGTAACAGTAAAAATATTAATATTAAAGCATGAAATGAACAAAATAAGAGTATAAATTCTATGTGTATCACTGTATGTTAACATATAGTGGTTTCAAAACCAGTCAAATAAATACATCAAAAGAAATGCACCAAAAATGTTTACAGTGGTTATCATCTCGGTGTGGTAGAACTCTGGATGTCGTTGACTTTTTCTATTCTCTATTTGCCAGATGTTCTTCCATTTGTTTGGGTTGGGGGGTGTTATTTTATTTAGGCATTTATTTGTTCTTAAAGTTTTGTTTTTTGATTACAAAAGTAGTATGTGCTCAGTGTAACTGTTAAAACAGTAAGTGAAGGCATATAAAGAAAAGTTTATCTCCCTCCATTCCCACTCCCCGAGGTAACCAGTGTTGCAGCATGGTAAGTGTCCTTCTTTACCTTCTTCTATGCCATACGTTTATACATGTGTATAGATGTTTGTTAATAGTTTTTGTTTTGCTTAGTTTTTAGCAAAATGGGGCCCATACCATACACATTTTTTGCAACTTGCTTTTCTCAATCTGTGTATCCCTCCAGGTGAATATAAATCACACTCCTCCTTTTAAAAAAGAAACCTGCGTAATATTGCAGAGTATGAATATCCCAGTTATTCAGCCTTTCCTCTTTTATATATTCAGGTTATTCCCCACCCCCTTAGTCTTACAAACAATGCTTCAGTAAATATTTTGTTTGCATACCTGATGAACTTGTGCTTTTAATTCTAGGTTAAAGCATATATGTATTTTTCTAATTTTAAGATATTTTCTGATTACTTTCCAAAATGGTTATAGTAATTTACAGTTTGACCAGCAGTGTGTGTGAGTGCCCATTTCTTGAATCCTCTTGACCACTCCTCTTTTTAATGTTTATTATTCTGATGCATTAAGAAAATGGCATCTTGTGGCTCCACTTTGTGTTTTCCCCTTTTTGTAAAGTAGAATGTCTTTATGTTGTTGGTCATTTGGATTCTTCCTTTCTATCTGTAGGATCTCTTTTACATTGAGGATATTAACTCTAATATAAGTGTTTGAAATACATTTTTCAAGTATTTTTCTTTCAGTTTTTGTTATGTTTTGCTGTTCAAAAAGTTTTCCTTTTTATGTCCAGTATGCATATATTTCCCTTTATAGTTCCTAGGTTTTCCATTTTGCTTAAGATGGTCTTCCTGCTTGAATATTTAAATTCAAATTCTCATGAATTTCTTTCTAAAATATTTGGGTTTTTTTTCAGGTTGACATCTTTAATACACCAGAAATTCATTTTTGTCCATGCTACAAGTACATTTCTGATGAATGACATTTCTGATGGGTAGCTAATTATTCAAGCAGCATTCATTTTCCCACAGAATCAAAATAGCTGCTTTGTTATTTAATACGTTCCCATTATATTTTGATCCAATTTCTAGACTGTAAAAGATATTTTTAAAATTCACATATAAGAGGACTTTCATAGATTCTTTCAAAAAAATTATTGAGCCTGTACTATGTGCCATGCATGCATTTTGCTCAGGTAAAAATTGTGAGGATTCTGGACATACTCCCTGTACTCTGGGAGTGTACAATATTATGGATCTAAAGAATATTTTCTAATTTGATCAGTGCAGATGTCAAGATGTTTTGTGGTAGTTATTAATATTCTAATGATTTGAATATAACCAAAACACAGGTGGTCACTGCCACGATGTCAGTCAAAAACATTTGAGTCCTTTTATATCAGATTCTCTGCTATATATAAAATATACTCTAATTTGTGAGACAAATCATAAACCTATGAAAGTTTTTTCTAGTATATTTATCCTGTTACTTGTTTATATTAATAAACGACTTTATATAACAGTACTATTAAAAAGAGGCCATAAGTTAACAAATTGTCAGATGATTGTTATAGGAAGTAAATATTATGAACCCTTTATCAATTTTGACAAGAAATAAGCTTTCCTTAACTGTAAGGAATTTTAAAAAGTTACTTATGTTGACATCTCTAATGTGTTTCTTTTATTTTTTCTAATTATAAAAATAAATATGCTAATTGTAAAGAATTTCAAAAACATAAAAATGTAAAGAAAGAGACTAAACTCAACTATAATATCAACACTTGGACCACCACTGTTAACATTAGTTGGGAAGACGATAATTGGCCAAAGAAACAAATAGGCAAGTCACAGAAGAAAATCAACAGATTGCTAATGGACGGAATGTACCAGAATCACCTAACAATCATTTGCTATGTATGCAATGTGTTAATATCCGCTCATTTCATATAGTAACTCACGTAATTGTTAGTGTGGCCGTATGACGTGTAAGAACTATTATCATCACCATTTTCTCCTGAGGAACCTGAGGCACAGTGAGTTAAACACCTTGTCTAAGCTCTCAAACATAGTAAGTGCGGGGTCCCAGATGTGGACCCAGGTGGTTCAGCTTCAGGGTCCATGCTTATGATCACTATGTTGGATTGCCTCTCTAATGTAAAAAGGTGCTCAACTGTAATCTGGGCAAATTTTCACCTATCAGATAGATTAAAAATTTGAAAGATTGAGAAGTTTGATAGTACCAAGTATTAGTGAAGATACATGTGCACTGTTGGAGGCCTTTTCAAAGGGCAAATTGACAATGGCTATTAAAACTTTAAATGCATCTAGATTCTTCAGTCTAGCAAATCCATTGATCAGTATCTCTCCTTAAAGAAATGCACACGCATGTACATAGAAAGACATATACTGGCATATTCATTGTAACATTGTTTTTAACAGCAAAAAATTAGATAACAGGAAAAAATTGGAAACCACCTAAGTGTTCATCCAAAGAGTAATGGCTCAGTCAACTATAATATGTAATTGAATACCATACAGTAGTTAAAAAGGAATGAATTGTTTCTATACGAATTGACATGGAAAACTCTTAGAGACATAGGTTTAAAAAAGTAACTTACAAAACTTATATGTGTAGTGTAATGTTAATCTATATTATGGTAAAATACACATAGATGAAATTTACCATTTTAAAGTGTACAATTCAGTGGCATTGAGTACAATAATGATGTTGTGCAACCATCACCACTATCTAGTTCTATAACTTTATCACCCTAAATAGAAACAGTCTACTCATTAAGCAGTCGCTCCCCATTACCCGCTCCATCCAGTCCCTGGCAACCATAAATCTGCTTTCTGTCTCCCTGAATTTGCCTATTCTGTATATTTCCTATAAGTAGAATTATATGGTATGTGGCCTTTTATGTCTTGCTTCTTTCACTTAACATAGTGTTTTCAAGGTTTACATGAATGCAGCATGAATCAGTACTTCATTTCTTTTTATGGCTGAATAATATTCTCTGTTGGATATACCACATTTTGTTTTTCATTCGTCTGTTGATGGACATTTGAGTTGTTTCCACCATTTGTTCCATTATGAATAGTGAGTGCTACTATGAACGTTCAGGTACAAGTTTTTTTTTGAACACTATTTTTCAATTCTTTTGGGTATATGCCTAGGAGTAGAATTGCAAGGTCACATGGTAACTCTCTGATTAGTTTGTTGGTGAACCACCAAACCGTTTTCCACAGTGGCTGCTCTGTTTTATGTTCCCAGCAGGAATGGATAAGAGTTGAGAGTTCATTATCTTTACATCCTTGACTTGTTAATTTCTCCATCACTTGTTAATTTCTGTTTGTTTGTTTTTTAATAGTCATCTGGTGGGTATGAGGTGGTATCTCATTGTGGTTTTGATTTGCATTTCCCTAATGAATAATGACATTGAGCATCTTTCATGTACTTGTTGGCCATTTGTATGTCCTCTTTGGAGAAATGTCTAAGTCCTTTGCCCATTTTTTAATTGAGTTGTTTGTTTTTTTGTTGTTGAGTTATAGGATTTCTTTATATACTCTGGATATTAAACTCTTATCAGATATGTGATTTGCAAATATTTTGTCCCATTCTCTGGGTTTTCTTTTCACTCTCTGGATAGTGTACTTTGATACACAAAATTTTTAATTTTGATGAAGTTCAGTTTATTTTTTCTGTTGTAGCTTGTGCTTTTGGTGTTATGTCTAAGAACCCATTGCCAAATTCAAGTTCATGAAGATTTACCCCTATGTTTTCTTTTTAGAGTTTTATAGTTTTAGCTCTTATTTTTAGGTCATTGATCCCTTTTGAATTCACTTTTATATCTCCTGTGAGGTAGGGATATGTGCATATCCAGTTCTCCCAGCACCATTTGTTGAAGAGACTATTCCTTCTCCATTGAGTGGTCTTGATATCCTTGTCAGAAATCATTTGACTAAATATGTATGTTTATTTTGGACTCTCAATTCTAATACATTGGTCTACAGGGCTATTATTATGGCAGTAAACACTGTTTTGATTACTGTAGCTTTGCAGTGAGTTGAAATTGGGAAGTGCGATTCCACAAGATTCTTTTGGCTATTTGAGGTTTCTTGCAGTTCCCTATGAATTTTAGGATAGGCTTTTCCATTTCTGCAAAAAAAGGCCATTGACATTTTGATAGGATTGCATTGAATCTGTAGATTGCTTTGGGGAATATTGCCATTTTAACAGTACAGTCATGCATCACCTAAGGATGGGGATACTTTCTGAGAAATGCGTCGTTAGGCAATTTCATCATTGCGTGAACATCATAGAGTATACAGAAGGGGAACAAAATTTGCCACCCCAAAATGTGTCTCGTTAACATGAGGATTGTTTTAGGCTGATTATTTTTAAGAAACAAAAGACTCAAAGTTTTTCTTGTTATCTCCCCCTTAACTGCCTAAAAGAATTCCAATAAAAAAACCTGTTTCAGGAAGCGAGCTATCACCTTAGCATAACATGAACTAGGTGGTAGACAGGGAGGAACCTAGAAAAGCCTGTTTGTTGGGCCCCTCTCTGTGTTCCTGTGTTTCTATGTGGCCAAGCATTTGTTTTCCAAACATTTGCTCCTTTTCACCTGCCTGTGAATTGTCTTCCTTCCTTTTGAAGTCCCTTACTCTCTCCACCTCCAACATCATCTTTTGTCTTTATCTGAGGATGGTATTTAACATGAGGGCTTCAGCCGTTTTGGCAAGTTACTCATTTTCCTGGGTTTCTTCCATGTATACATGTTATTAAACTTTAGTTTGTTTTTCTCCTGCTAATCTGTTTCATGTCAATTTAATTCTTAGAGCAGCCAGAAGAACCTAGAAGGGTAGAGAAAAGTTTCTTCATCCCTTACAGTACTTACACAAACCTAGATGGTATAGCCTACTGCACACCTAGGCTATATGGTACTAATCTTATGGGACCACTGTCATATATGCAGTCCCTTGCTGACTGAAATGTCATTGTGTGGTGCATGACAGTATTGTCTTCAGGTCCATCAATATGAGATGTTTTCCTTAGGTCTTCTTTAATTTCTCTCACCAGTTTTTTGTAGTTTTTTTTGTTTTTTTGTTTTGTGAGGAAGACTAGCCCTGAGCTAACATCTGTTGCCAATCCTCCTCTTTTTGCTGAGGAAGACTGGCCCTGGGCTAACATCCGTGCCCATCTTCTTCCACTTTATATGGGACACCGCCACAGCATGGCTTAACAAGCGGTGCCTCGGTGTGTGCCCAGGATATGAACCCGGGCCGCCGCAGTGAAGTGCGCACACTTAATCACTATGCCACTGGGCCGGGCCCCAGTTTCTTATGGTTTTAAGTGTGTAAGTCATGTACCTCCTTGGTTAAATTTATTCTTAAGTATTTTATTCTTTCTGATACTATTGTAAGTGGAATTGTTTTTGTAATTTCCTTTTTGAATTGTTTATTGCAATTGATTTTCATGTTGCTTATATCCTGCAACTTTACTGAATTCATTTATTGGCTCTAACAACTAGTTTTTTTGTGAATTCTTTAGAATTTTCTATGGATAGGATCATATCATCTGCAAATAGAGATAGTTTTACTTCTTCCTTTCCTACTTGAATGCTTTTTATTTCCTTTTCTTGCCTGATTACTGTGGTTAGGACTTCCATACAATGTTGAATACAAGTGGCAAGAACAGGCATTTTTGTCTTGTTCCTTATCAAAGCGGGAAGTGATTTTTTTAAAAAGTATTCTATATGTGCTCATATATTTGATTAAATGTACAAACTCAACTTTATGTATTTATAAAGGAATTTTTTTAAAGATTGAAATACCCCTGAATGTCAAGAGGAGTTACTTTTGAGTAGTGAGTTTCAGTACATCTTTATTCCACTTTTTATGTATTTTAAACATTTTCCATAGTGAGGACATAATATTTTTAAGTTGCGAAAATAACTTGATTAAAAGAAAAAGGATACTTCTCAACAACAAAACTGTAATCTGGCAATACGATCATAAATTGCCTTTGACGAGGCCTATAAAAATGCACATTGAAATAGTGTGTAATTTTTATTAGCCAAAATACATTTAAGTGGAAATAAAAATTCTCTCCAAGTCATACATTGATAGAAAAGCAGGAAACCAAGATAGATATAGATAAATAAATTAAAAATGCAGAATCTTAAAAACACCAAAAGATGTTTACATGTAACTATACTACCTTGTGCTGTTCTGTAAATGCTCATTGTGTTTCCCGAGTGATTTTATCTGACCTGTCCTGCACCCTCAAAATGTTTTTTACCAGTACTTTACCCAAGCTGTTGCTTGTGTCCCATCCTGTGATATGGTTCTTGATGGTTATAATTAGCATAGTTTTATGTCCTATAATTAGACTTGAACTTTTTGAAGGCTGAGTTGTGGAGCATAGAGTTGAGACCTGTGGTTAGAAAGCTCCAAATAAGTAGATTTTAAATTTGGGTATCCTCAGGTCACCTGACACTAGCTAACTGTAGTAGTGCAGGAGGTGATCTTTTAAGTAGGCTGAAAAACAAGCAAAAACTGAGAGCACGTCTGCAGCACTGTGAATTAGAAGAATGATTTGGGAAATACGAATAAGGGCAAATTTTTAGTATATCAGTTTCATGTACTGAGTAAAAAGTACATATGTTGTTCACTGTAATTATTTTGACCATCCAAGTTTTAAAAAGGAAATAGAAAACTCTATCTTGCAAGCTCAGTGCTTGAGATAATGTCAGTTCATGTGAAAGGCATCTTTAGCTCGAATCCTGGTATTTTTAACATGTATCCTTAAAATGGTTCACGATATTGTAAGGGCGAAAATTAAGGGTAAACTATATTCCTTAAAATCTTTTAAAAAAACTTGTGTTGTCTTTGTATCAACATATATGTTTCATTTTTTCTCTCGTAGTACCTGTTTGAAAATGGTAGAATAGATAACATTTTTACTGAGCCCTATTCCAGATTTATGATTGAACTTACCAAACTCTTGAAAATATGGGAACCTACAATACTTCCTAATGGTAGGATGATTATTTTTTATTTTGATTCTTTTCATGATGTGCCTTCTTAAATTGCTTAAGTTTTATGATTATCTTTTTATAAATTGTTCATTTTATCTTTCTGTCCTGATTTATAACATATTTGGACTTTTGAAGAGAAAGTCTTTGTTTTATTAGTGATTATTGTAGTAAAACTATAATTTCCACACAGTGCCTGTGCAGATACTACCTGTTGAAGATCAAAAACAACTGGAAGTTACATTTACTTTCTAGAAGCTGTTGTGGATCTGGCAGTGTTGGTAAAGTTGCACACTGTGCCAGTAGCTGCCACATGCTCTCCTAGACTCTACCTCTCAGCAGTGGACCTTTCCCAATAGTTTGTAGTATTGGTTGTTAAGAGAGCTAAGTCTTCATTCTCGAATTGTCTCTGACCATATGTTGTTGGACAAGTCTCTAATTCACTCTTGGTCTCAGGCTCCTCGGCTGTGAATGAAGAGGTTGAACGTGATGCTCAGGGATTTGTGCCCCTTTCTCTTGGGCTACAGAGCACCTTTGAAGCATTCTGAGCAATGTGGTGGCTTGATGCATTTAGCATTCAAAGAGCGGGGTAGGGACATAGATTTGGAAGTAATAAATTCATGTTTGTAGATAGTCTCCCAAGAATAGAATGCAAAAGCAGCAACAAAAAGGATTGGGGAGAGAACTTTAGGAAAGACCTGCATTTAAGGGGTATCGCGAGGAAGGTGCATTTAAAGGTGTCCTTATTTTAATTCTTCTGCAAGACCTCTGCTTTTCAAGAAAAATCCCAGATAAGTTATCATGAAGTAATCATTCTTAATATAAATTTAAAATAAGAGGGGTGGAGGGAGGGAGCTATCTGCCTTTTAATGATCTTAGCTAAATAAAATTGAACCAGTTAACAGGAAGTATAATAATCTCAAACAGCAGTCTGCAGACTGTGGCCTGTGGGCCACATTTGGTCTGCTGCCTGTTTCTGTATGGCCCTTGAGCTAAAAATGGTTTTTACATTTTTAAATGGTTGGGAAAAAATCTAAAGATGAATAATATTTTGTGACATGAAAATTGTATGAAATTCAAATTTGTGTCTGTAAATTAATTTTATTGGTATATAGCCACACCTATTTATATGTTGTCTCTACAGCTCCTTATCTTCTACAACAGCAAAGTTGTTCAGAGCCTCTATGGCCCACAATGCTTAAAATATTTACCATCTGGCTCTTTACAGAAGAAGTTTGCCAACCCCTGGTCTAGAAGAACAATAGATTAAAAGTGTTTCAGGGGTATGCTCACAGTGTTTACTTCAGTGGAGTCATCTGCCCTGTTCTCTGTGGTGCCTTCTCTGTTTTTCTGTGTAAGGAAGAGAGGGGGAAAGAGGAACAATCAGTCTTTTCCTTCGTATCTTCCTGTCTGGGAATTTAGAAATTACTTAGTCCTGCTTAGCAGGAGCTTAGTACTGCTTCTTTTTTCCCCTTCTTCTGTCCAGGTTACATGTTCTCTCGCATTGAAGAAGAGCATTTGTGGGAGTGCAAACAGCTGGGCGCTTACTCACCAATCGTCCTCTTGAACACCCTCCTTTTCTTCAATACCAAATACTTTCAACTAAAGAATGTTACTGAGCACTTGAAACTTTCCTTTGCCCATGTGATGAGACGGACCAGGACTCTGAAGTACAGTACCAAGATGACATATCTGAGGTTCTTCCCACCATTACAAAAGCAGGAGTCCGAACCAGGTGTGTGGTGGAGTTCGTAAGGTTTCTATTTGAAGTCTTATTAGTATTCAAATAGAGACTTATCGCAGAGGGGTAATTGTAAATTCTAGACATGGGTAAGTGTAGCTTTAGTATAACATTCAAATACTTTTCTTTATTTTCAAGGCTAGGTTAAAGGCTTGCCTCAAAATGAGAGGAATCACTTGCTTCAGTATACTTTTATTGGCTTTTAAATTAGAAATTCTTATTTAATTGGTCTAGGTTACAGCCCCAATAATCTACAGTTTAAAACTTCCCGGGGAATTTAAATATACAGCCAAGGTTGAGAATCATTGACTTAGAGACAACAGATGAGTCAATTGCTAGTTAAAAGGAACCTGCTTAACTTTTCAATCTACTGTTTCTGAATCTTTTTGTGACCAGTGCACCTCTTTTTAGTTAACATTAATTGTCAAATTCTGAAGGAACTTAAAAGCTGGCCTAGAGTATACTCCTTTTGTACAGAATAATATCAGCAGTGACAATTTTATTAGAAGGTTTATGGTCTTGCATTCTAAAAACAGCCTATTAAATGATAGTTTGTTTTTAATGTTAAAAGAATTAATATTGGTATTATGGAACTAGAAATTAAATTTGTTAATTTTGACCAAAATTGTAAGTTCTAAAATTCCAAAAATTAAGTTGTTACTTCCTTGGGATAAGAGTGAAATATATTTTGAATGTGAGAATTTAAAATTACTGAAACTAAAATCTATAAAGAATAATTGTGATGTTCATCTTTGTGTTAACTTTTTTCTCAACTGCTCCTTTACTTTAGAAAATACTAAGATTATCTTGCTTTTTCATCACATCTCTGTCCTTTTTCCTTCATTTTGTTCATACATAGCCCACGTTGTGCTCTTAATTGATATTAATTGGGGGAGGGGGAGGCAATCAGGTAACATTTCCCTGTTTTCTAATTAGGTGCTTGACAAAATTGGTAGTAAGTAAGCTTCTTTTCTGAAGAAATGGCAAAGTCTTTCTATTTATGTAGCTTCTGAATAGAAAACTGGGATGAATTTTGTTTAATAGCTAATGCAGGAAGCTGAGGAAAGTTCTGTGCCAGTTGTTAAGAGCAGCTGTAAGAGAAGAAGAAGGAGAAGACCTTTTTCCTCAGGTTCTCGGATCACCTACTGTTCTCTTCAAGGTTGAATGGAGCAAGCGGGAAACAGCCCACTTTCCACGTCTTCACCCTAGCTTCTTTCTAATAACCCTTGGCCTCTACAAAATTCCGTTGGTGAAAAAGAGTTTGCTCTTTTCTTATCAAATGGTCAACTTTACTGAGAATTTCTTTAGCCACCAAAGACTCTATTTCTCATAATACTATGGCAAATAAAAGAAACTTGAACAAATGCTCCACAGTAGACGTATTTTCAGACAGAGGTGACAGCTTCTATCTTGATCTCTACTGTAGGAGAAGAGCACATGGAACCCTTTTTTCCTGCTTTCTCTCTCTGTGGCTTAAGAACCCTGTGCCTAATAAAATCTGTTTAAGTCATCCCCTCCAGCACCCTATGTTTTGCCATGCTGCCCCCATTTTGGTCAGCAGGGAAACCTAAATTTTATAGGACAGGGACTTTGTTTTGTTCAGTGTTATTAACCCAGCACTTAAAATAATATCTAGCACCTCCATAGGTGCTCACTAAATATTTGTTGAATGAGTAAGTGAAAGGAAGGGGGAGGGAGTGACAGTTGTGACTGGAAGCAAAGCTCATTGGGTGTTTTGAGACTTGAATAAAAGATTTTTCTAATCTTTTGATTATTATCTCCTGTCTCAAGATAAACTAACTGTTGGCAAGAGGAAACGAAATGAAGATGACGAGGTTCCAGTGGGTGTGGAGATGGCAGAGAATACTGACAACCCACTAAGATGCCCAGTCCGACTTTATGAGTTTTACCTGTCAAAATGGTACGTGATCTTCGTCTGAACTAGATATAGCACATGTCAGAAGAGCGTTAACATATTTTGGATTTCAGATGCTTGAATATCAGAAATGTAGCTGGCCTGTGACTTTAGACAAGGATTTACCTCTAATTTCGTCTTTCCCCATTCTCATATCTGCCTGGATTTTGAACCAAGAAAAAAATTGCTTTATCTTGATAATTTTCTTTCCAAAAATCTCTTCAAAAGCAAGAATCACTGCCGTTTGATCTTTACAGCTGTTGCTCAGCCTTATGTGATATCTAAACTGCTGTGATTTTATTATTTACATAGAAAAGAAATGTCAAGGAAAGGTCATACTACTAAACCTATAAGTAGAAAAACTATTTTAAGGAATTAAAATTTTTTTAGTGGTTATTTTCTTACAGAAACTTTTTGACTCTAGAGTTATAAGATCCACACTAAAGCACTTTTTTCTCAACAAAATATAATGACTAGGTTTGCCCTTTGTTAGTGTGTTTTGAGTGCTCTGGGGGTTCATGCCAGGTCTTTGGGCCCTGAGGATATGTGGTTCTCAGCCATAGTGTTGTCACATGTGAGTTGAATTTTTTTGTTGCTCCTAGTGGTGTTTTAAGTACTAAAGTTTGTGAAGGATTTATACTTTGTCTTCTATTAACATTATACTCACTTCCAGTCCAGTGTGATTTCTTGAGTGTGAGAATAAAGATACAGAGTTAGATTGGTCCTGGGGGAAAAATGCCTATAAACTTACTTATCTCTGTGGATACATTGCTTGCCTATGATATTAGTCACAGTAGGGAAAAGTTGAGAGCCATTATATTAAAGAATAGTTATGCATTGCCTCTACCCTCTGATCCCCAATTTTCTTTCTTTTTTCTTTTTTTTCTGTGGATAGTTCTGAAAGTGTGAAGCAGAGGAATGATGTGTTTTACCTTCAACCTGAGCGCTCCTGTGTTCCCAACAGCCCCATGTGGTACTCCACGTTCCCAATAGACCCTGGGACCCTGGACACCATGTTAACACGTATTCTCATGGTGAGGGAGGTACACGAAGAACTTGCCAAAGCCAAATCAGAAGACTCTGATGTTGAATTGTCAGATTAAAGCTGACGTGGGGTTCCTATTTTCATACACATTGGTATGCACCAAACTGTGAATGCATCCAGCTTTGGAAAACGATGTATAGTCCAAGTCCTCTTGACTTGATTATAAGATAATAGAAAACAGATGACTCGTGAACCACAGTGTGGATGTACAAATGAAAATTGAAGGAAAGAATATGAACTGAGAAATGTTCTTTGGCAGTGATATAGTTCTTAGACATCTTCAGAATGACTAACCAATTTCTCTGAGTGGTGCATAATCTTATTTTGTTTGGGAATAACAAATTGTGGAATATTTTTAAGGAAAACTGTTGTATAAAACTCTACCATAGTAACCTTAGACCTTAGAGAGGTAGCTTTGAGTGAAACCTTGGCTGCAATAGGTGACTTGGGCCAACCCTATGTAGAAGTCAGGGGAGACATCAGTACAGAGCTAAGAGTGACATCAGATGAGGACTGTGGGACCCACACTTGAAGACCCAATAAAAATACTCAACTTTCTTTAAAAGGTAGAGAGTGAAGTGGTCTTGATTTTGATTTTCACTGCCAAGCTAATTCTGTGAAGGATAGAAGCCTCTGGTGCTTTTGCCATGGGCCCCTCACATCAGGGAAAAAGGCCTTCACTGCTGTTCGCACAGTAAGGTGTCCCTTTCACTTTCTGGGTCTAGCCTTCTCAGCTGTGGGTCTGGATGTGGATAAATTAAGGTAAAGGGGCTGAAACTCTGCAAACTGATTATGCACAGAGAAAATCTATGGAGCCCAATAGAACCCCCTCCCAAGTGTCTTGAAATGTTTGTAGAAAACCCACTAAATAGCCCACTTCTCTGGGTGTCACCCTTTATTGCTGCTGTCTCATAGCACGAGCTGTGGTACACAGAAATAGGGGTTCTCCTTTTGTTTTCATTTTATCCCCAAATGGCAGCTTTTCTCCCATTGTCTTATCTTCCTATTTCCCAAATAATTCCTCTTATTTTGTCTTTTACACCAGTTTCTGGAGGCCCTTGTCATTTCAGATAGTCTCTCTCCTTACTCTGGCAAACCTGTGGGTGATTCCACAAAGACACAGTATTACTTAGCTATCAGAATTATGGTAGAAAAGGTTCTAGTATGTTCCTATACAAAGCATTTGAAAGATGACCTCGTTGCCCTAAGAAACTTGAAAATAGGGATTCTGGGGTTGGGATACAGAGACATTGACTGTCTTGCGTATCCACAAGCAGGTCTTCTTATAGCGTTATTCCAAACTCTAGCTGTTTTAGTACTTCTATGAGGATTGCAAGTCATAGGTGTGTTTGGCATATCAATCCATCTCCCTCATCTCCATTCTCAGTTTCTTCCCCACAGAATTTTGAATCAAAGCTTTTATGATGTTGACCAATCACAGAACTTCCTTAGCCTGACTAACCTGACCCTGTAATAGAAATGAGAGAAGTCCAAAAAGCCTCTCAGAAGTTTTAACCTTGAAGGAGTTTTCAATGTCCCATTTTTTTAGATGGGGTGGCAGGTTTTTTTTTTTTTAATAAATAAATGAAAGTCATTTAACTACAATAAAAATTAAAAAGTAGGCCTTTTGAAATTGTGTACTTGATGGTTCTGTCCCTCTGCCTGTAACAAATTTCATTTTTGTTACCGAAAACTGTGTGAAAGAAGTAAATCTGCCCCAATTCTGTATGATTAATTCCATCTGTGTTTGTCATTTCTGACTGAAAAACTTCTTACTTCCAGACCTTGTCTGGTGTGGAGGAAAAACAATTGGATTGTCTGATAAGTCTGCCAATAAACTGTCCAGAAACGTCAGGTGTAATAGTCCCCACTATACGAATTTTATGGTTTGTATAAACACTAACAGTTCCCCTTCTGTAGCTGTATGAAAAACATTGTTGGCGTAGTAGATAAATTGTTATGAAACACCAGAGATAAAAAAATCTGTATCTTTTAACTGAGAACAGCCAATACCGGGGTCAGTGACTATATCAGGATTTCAATTGCATGTTAGTCCACAGAGCTGTCCAGACACTAAATTAATTTGTAAAAGAAAATATTGATTAATTATTGGTCATTCCTCATAAGCGTAGCTGTTGCTATGTGTGTCAGACTATTTGCTTTTTTAAATTTTATTAAAATTATGTAAAATTACATTTTTTTTCCAGGGGAGAAAAAAGACATCAAGAGAAACATCTAAATTATTCTTTCTGTTCTTTTTTGTTTTTTAACCACTTTTGGGTTTTCCTCTTGCAGAAACCACAGAAATATTCCCTTAGAATAAAATAGTATATTTGTATTTGATGGGTGAGTTATTCCTTTTTTTATGTCTTGAAAGAATTTTAAGTATTTTTTTCTGTTTGACCTTATTGGTATTACCCAACAGATGGTATTATTACAGAGAGAGCAGTTTGAGAAAATAAATTATTTGATTTTTACTCAGTCCAGTAAACATATTGTTTCATTGCAAAGTCTTTTCAGTTGTTTTCTTTTTCCCATCAAAAGACTTATTCCAGTTTTTAGTTAACTTATTAACTGTATTCAAAGCTCTGAAAGCTAGAAATATCAGGTACCATGTATATATTTTGTTTCAGGCAAACTTTTTTGAGATTTTCAAAGCTGGCGTTAGTTCAGCTCGAATGATTTTGAGATTGTGAGATTAGAATAAAGAATGTGTCCATTCTTAAGTATAAATACATATTTAATTTGGGAATGTGGGACTAAATGGCATTTTCCCCAGACTCCAGAGCTGCTTGGTGTTGTGCAAATATACCTTCATATTCCATAGTGACGGTTTCTGTCTCCCTGCCCTGTGGCATTCCTAATTTTGTATAACAGTTGTCTTCCAAAAAGTCTAAAGTAAAATGAATTTCTGTAAATGAATCTTAGTTTTCCATGTGAATTAAAATCTTTAATTTTCCATGCAAATATAAAGGTGTTCCCTATGATAGCAAGTTGAAATTTTAGGAAAAAATTAAGCAATAATACCCCCAATTCCTCTTGTCTATCATCATCATACTTTATTATCATCATTTAAAAAATAATAATTGAGAGGCATTGTTACAGAGTAGGAAGTCCCAAGGCTTTGAAGCCTAGTCTTTCCACTTACTGGTTATATTGTTTTAGGTAAATTACTTAACCTCTCTGTGCCTCAGTTTCTCATAAAGTGAGGGTAATAATAACTCTTTTATAAGTTGTGCCTAGTACATAGTAGGCTTTCAGATGTCAAGTATTTTTTATTATAACATGCACAAATTGCTAGGCATGTAGTAAAATTTTAAATAAATGTTAATTCCCCTACCACAGTCTGAATTTTCACTAAGTTCAGTGCTTCAGATTCTGCAAAACATAATACCCTACATGATCAATTCTATATATTTGAATCACATATTTAGAATAACTAAATGCTATATATAATAAATCATGCATTCTTATGTGCTTAAATGCATATCAATACTAATCAACATCACAAAAATCCATTGATATACTTCACTACATTGAAAAAGGGAAGAAATACATGGTATATCAATAGATAAAAGAAGAGCATGTGATATAGTTTTTTTTTTTTAATTGGAGAAACTCTTAAATTCCTTTTACTTGGTACTGGTTATATACCATCACTTAGGAACAAGACAACTGTACAACAATATATGTCTCCTCACTTCTTCCTTCGTTAACAGAAACCCCTGACCCCCATGTTTTCGCTGGGCAGTAGCTTTCTTGGTAAGAGATTGTATTTTCCAGGCTGCCTTGCAACCAGCTGTGAACATGTGACTAAGTTTTGATCAATGAGATAGAAGCAGAAGTGAGTTTATAACTACCAGGCCACGTCCTTAAAAGAAGAGGTCTTGCCCTCCTTTTCTAATTTCCCCTTTCCCATGGGCATGAATGTGAATGTGGTCATGGCAAACCAGTTTTGTCTCTGTGGGAAAGGGCAGTATATCAAAAGTACATTAACCTCATGGGGCAGAGCCACTTATCTCCTGAACTGCCTACTAGCTCAGACCTTCACATAAGAAAGAAAGAAACCTTCCATCTTATTTAAGACATTGTTATTTGGTCTCCATTAAAGTAGCCAAACCAGGGGCCAGCCCGGTGGTATAGTAGTTAAATGTGCGCTCTCCGCTTCAGCGGCCCGGGGTTCTCAGGTTCAGATCCCGGCTGTGGACCTACACACCACTCATTAAGCCATGCTGTGGCGGCTTCCCTCACACAAAGTAGAATAAGATTGGCACAGATTTATTAGCTTAGGGCCAAGCTTCCTCAACCAAAAAGAGGAAGATTAGCAACAGATGTTAGCTCAGGGCCAATCTTCCTCACATAAAAAAATAAAGTAGCCAAATCAGTATCCTAATTAATAGATCTACTGTGCCCGGTATCATGGTACTGTTTAACATAGACCCAGAAGCTCTGATCCAGACTGTAAGGAAAGAAAAAGAAAGAAAGAGATTATCAATATTGGAAAGTGAGAAATAAAACTCTATTTTTAAGTCATTATTTTCAGATGTTCAGGAACATCTATATAAAAAAACCAAGAGAAACAACAAACTAGTAAAAATAAATTTAAGTAAGGATGCTAGCTACAAAATATTTATAAAAATGACAAGCATTTTTATACAAGAGCAATAGCCAATTAGATAATGTAATTAAAAGGAAAAGATAGTAGCAACAAAAGCTATATTTAGTAATGAAGTAATACACAAGGCCCCTATGTTTGTTTTAGTAGATGATGTTGGAAAACTGGCTTTTTACATGGAGAAAAATTAAACAGGATACCTAACTAGCATTAAGTCCAAAGGTGGGCTCTCGATGGATTAAAGGTCTAAATATGAAAGGTAAAATTATAAAATTAGTAGAAATATAGGAGAATATTGTGATCTAGGGGAAGGAAAGAGCTTCTTAAATAAAATCCCCCAAAACACAAACCATATGGAGAAAACAAAAAAAGATTAATTTTGCATCAAAATTAAAGACTTTTGTCAATCAAGTTTGACAAACAAATGACAGGCTTGGAGAAGATACTTGCAATGTGTAAAACCACCAAAGGATTTATATCTAGAATATACAAAAAACTGCTGAATTGTAAAGAAAACTGAACAAAGGATAATGAATAGATAGTTCATAGAAGGGAAACCCAAAAGAGTAACAAGTATATGAAGAGATTTTCAAACTTATTAGTAATCATGGGATTTTTTTTTTTGCGAGGAATATCAGCCCTGTGCTAACATCTGCCAATCCTCCTCTTTTTCTTTTTTTTGCTGAGGAAGACCGGCCCTGGACTAACATCCGTGTCCATCTTCCTCCACTTTATATGGGACGCTGCCACAGCATGGCTTACCAAGCAGTGTGTCAGTGCGCGCCCAGGATCCCAGAGGCCGGCAAAACCCGGGCCTCTGCAGTGGAGCATGCGCACTTAACCACTTGCGCCACCGGGCCGGCCCCATCATGGTTTTTTTTTTAAAGAGCTATCACTTTACATCCTTAAGACTGGCCAAAATTAGAAAAATGGACAATGCCAAGTGTTGGTGGTGATATAGGGATTTAAAAGCCCTTACATATTGCAAGAATAAAGGTAGAACTGTATATACAATCTGGAGAGTAATCTTAAACATAAAGTTAAAGAAATTTGATGGTTTTTACTAAGAAATTTTCCCTGCCTCATTAAATAAAAGATCAGTGTTATCAAATGCTTTTTTTCTGTGTCTATATGATCATATAATTTTTATGTTTATTCATTTAGGGAAATGCATTGATGGATTTTTCTGATATTGAACCATCTTGGCAGTCCTTGAAAAAAAACCCTAATTGATCATGATGTATTTTTTATATATACTATTGGATTAGATATATAACCTTTATCAAGTTAAGGATATTTCCTCCTATTCCTAGTTTGTCATGAGTTTTTCTTTCGCTTATAAATGTGTTGAACTTAGCAAATGCTTTTTTGTTTTTTTTTGGCATTTATTGTAGTAGTCATCTTACTTTTCTGCCTTTATTAATGTTGTGAAGCACATTGGTAGATTTTATGTTGAGTGGTTTTCGCATTCTTTGGATAAACCCTTGTTGATTTAAAAATATATATATATACTGTTAGGTTTGGCTAGCTAATATCTTATTTGGTTTTTGTTTTGTTTTTGTATCTGTAGTCACAAATGAAATATTTCTTAAGTTTTTTTTCTTGAATTCTCATCTTATTTTGGAATCACTGGTAACACTAGTCTCAAAAAGAGTTAGGCAAGTTTTATTCCTTTTCCTTTTTTCCTTTTTTTTTTTCGGTGAGGAAGATTGGCCCTGAATTAACATCTGTGCCAGTCTTCCTCTATTTTGTATGTGGGATGCTGCCACAGCATGGCTTGATGAGCAGTGAGTAGGTCCACATCTGGGATCCAAACCTGTGAACCCCAGGACGCCAAACCACTACACACCGGGCCTTCCCTGCTTTTCCATTTTGTGGAACAACTTATATAAAACTTCTGTTCTTGAAAGTATAGTCAAACTATAAAATTTTTAATTCTGTTTATTTTTTTTAACCCTCTAAGGGGAAGTCTATGCCATTTTAATTTACTTAATGCTCACTGGTCTATTCAAGTTTTTGATGTCTTGTCAATTTGAATTTTTATATTTCTCTACAATTTTCTCAGTTTCATCTATATGTTCAGGTTTATTAGCATATGGTTCATAATTATTTCCATTTTGTATTTTTTGTTATTCTGTTTGCATTTTCCCTTTTTGCTGATCAGTCTTATAATCTTTTCAAAGAACCATCATTTGATTTTGTCAGTCTCTTTTCCATTTATTTCTGATTTTATTACTGTTTTTCTTCTCTTGTTTTTTCCTGTTGTTCATTCTTTAAATTATTGAATTGAATGATTGCTTTCTTATTTCCTGAAAATGATTTCATGAAAATGAAAAATGATTTCAAATCTATATTTCCCTCTCAGTTCTGCTTTAGCTGTGTTTCCAGATTCAGACATAATAGTTTTCATTTGTCCATTGTTGGAGTTTTTTCATTTCCTGTTTTAACCCTAAGGTTATCCATCCTCCCTTTCTCGCCTGCAATTTTGTCAGTTTTCAGGCTGTTTTTGAGGTGTACTAATATCCATGATATTTACATTTTCTTAATTAATTGTTCTTTCTCATCAGTATATAATCTCCCACCTTTTTTCTTTTTTGCATTGAATTCTGTTTTATCAGATGCAATAAATATTGCTTCCCCTGCTTTCTCTTGGTGAATATTTGCCTGATAATGTTTTTTTCCATCATTTTTGCCCTAAATTGTTAGATTTTTTTTAATAGAATTCATACTGAGTCTTTTTAATTTTTTAGTCATTTATTTATATCAGTATAGACTCATGGATTCCTAGTCATTAGGCTGTAATCTGATACTCATTTATTTTGATACTCAAACTGTCGTAGATTTGACCCATGGAAGCCTCGCCTGGCTGGCTCCTATGTCCTTCTGACATTGTCCCCATCATTTTTTCAGCTTTCAATATGTTCCAGGATTATTTTATGCTTTCCCTGCCCCAGGCTTGGAATCAGCCATGGAGCCCTAATGCCTTAGCACTTGGTACACTCATTGCTACTAAGGTAAAATTGTTTCCATGCCCTGTCAGTGGTTAGAATCAATCAGTTCATAAACAAATATATACACATATTCATATAACCATATACAACTCTGTCTATTTTTTTTGGTGAGGAAGATTAGCCCTGAGCTAACATCTGTTGCCAATCCTCTTTTTTGCTGAGGAAGATTGGCCCTGGGCTAACATCTGTGCCCATCTTCCTCTACTTTATATATGGGATGCCACCACAGCGTGGCTTGACAAGTGGTGCATAGGTCCACGCCCAGGATCCATACCCACAAACCCCGGGCCGCCAAAGCGGAGTGCGCAAACTTAACCACTACGCCACCAGGCCAGCCCCTCATTATTTTTTTTTTATTTATTTATTATTTTTTTTGTGAGGAGATCAGCCCTGAGCTAACATATGCCAATCCTCCTCTTTTTTTTGCTGAGGAAGACGGCCCTGGGCTAACATCGGTGCCCATCTTCCTCCACTTTATATGGGACGCTGCCACAGCATGGCTTACCAAGCAGTGCGTCGGTGCGCGCCCAGGATCCGAACCAGCGAACCCCGGGCCGCCGCAGCGGAGCGCGCGCACTTAACCACTTGCGCCACCGGGCCGGCCCCCCCTCATTATATTTTTTATACTTAATATTTCCACTTGGTTCTTGTTCCTGTTTCATATTGCTAATATTGCCTTGTATATTTATTTAGCTTTATTTTCAATTCCTGGTTAGATAGTCTATGTTGAGTTTGCTGTCTTTGGGGGCCGGGGCTTGTACTTCTCAGGCTGCATCTGGTTGTTCTGGCCTATGAGCTCGTGTTCCTTCAGAACCCCAGTTCCTCTGTCTGGTAGTGTTTATTGGTGAAAGGCCAAGGCCAGTCTCTACCCTGTCCTTCCCAACGAGCTTAAGAAGGGGACTGTGACCTCTCGGCATGTCACAGTCACTGTGGACCACCCCACCAGCAATTGCTCGAAGGTTTATCTTCAGCCCCTCAGGAAGCAACGACAATTCCTAGTTGTCATCTACCAGCCCTGGGGCTTTGGAGGGGGAAAGGATTTTAATCTCAGGAGCAGCTGCCTAGCCCATCCCACTTTTCACGCCAGCAGAGCTTCCGGGCTGCCCTGACAGTGCCCCCCTGACACCAGTGACGTGGCTGATTGTCCCATGTACAGCAAGAGTAGACATCTCACTGATGTCCTGCCTCCCCTTACGGTTTATGATGACTTCAGTCTCCTGGGGGTTCTTACTGGATTTGGGGGGATTTCTTGTTGGTTGGTTTTTTTTTTTTTTTTTTTTTGTGAGGAGATCAGCCCTGAGCTAACATCCATGCTAATCCTCCTCTTTTTGCTGAGGAAGACCGGCCCTGAGCTAACATCTATTGCCAATCCTCCTCCTTTTTTTTTTTTTCCCCCAAAGCCCCAGTAGATAGTTGTATGTCATAGTTGCACATCCTTCTAGTTGCTGTATGTGGGGCGCGGCCTCAGCATGGCCGGAGAAGCGGTGCGTCAGTGCACGGCCGGGAGCCGAACCCAGGCTGCCAGTAGCGGAGCGCACGCCCTTAACCGCTAAGCCACGGGGCCGGCCCTTCTTGTTGGTTTTGATTTTGGTTTGGTTTTTGGTGATAGTTCCTCAGGTTGGTGCTATTTCCTAAGGTGCTTTGTTTTTCTAGGGTTAATTTTTGGGGAGGGAGCCCGTAGCCTATGCTACTTCATTGTCTTAATGGGAACCAAAGCCTCCACTATGTCTTTACTGTCCTTTTATTGTCAGTCTTTCTGTTATCTTTTAGTTGTCTCTCTCGTAAATCGAGTTTACAATTATACCAATCTGTTAATTCTGTTTGGAGGTGGTGGTGGTGGTTTAATATCCATTCTGACAACTTCTGCCTTGAGTGGTCAGATTTTTGATGCTGCTTTTTAGTAACTTCATTTCTGCTTTAGGTTTGGTTGATTGAAGTATTTTAATATTTTTCTTGCCTTGTCTGGTTTAGATGTTACATATTCTAGTTCTGAATTTTTAGTGGCTTTTCCAGTATTTATAATATGAACACCTGACTTAAACTCTAAAGTTAATCAGCATTTTTACTGTCCTCCTGTGGAGGGACTTGAGTTTGATTTCAGTCACCACCTGACCCCTATCTTATATGTTATTGTTCAGCGTTTTAATTCCATCTCTTTATTCTACCCCCCAAATAGTACTACCTGGGAACCTACTGGGCCAGCTTCCCTTGGAGTGTCAACTCCACTCAGCAGTGACTAGATCTTCCCTCTTCTTCCCCTCTTCGGCTGGCATTTTCCTTTGACAAGTCACCTCTTCCACATCCCTAGGCTGGGTCAGTCGGAGTCAGGCTCTGTGTTCATCATAGGCACACTTGAGACTGCATACCAGCCACTGTGCTAGGGACTAGAAAGATGATGATGAATAGTTGACACTGGTGCTTTTGGAATGGTAAAGTTGATATTGCTTTTCCAAGTAAGAATATGGTATTTAATAGTTCCAAAGAGTACCATATTTAAAAGTGCTTCTTGCTTTTGAGAGAGAGAGCTTGGGACTTTTGAGATAAGGTAGGGGTAAGGTAGTATGCCATGGTGTCTCCTAAAGACAGCCATGTCTGTGGTTTCTCTACAGCTCCGTCATTGGCATTAATCACTGATGGGCATGCGTGATTATGGATGGCGGGGACAGACAGATGAGGGGAACCCTCTCTGTCTGAGGCACAGATATTTGAGACTGTGTAACAGAATCAGAATGGGAAGTTTCTTGGGTATCGACTGCTCCCAGATCTTCTAGCTCTCACATAACATCTGTCTTATTATTTGTGCTCATAAAAGATATGGCTCCAGCTTCATGAACTTGCAAGCAAGGAGGAGACAAAGGCTGAGTGCTGTCCAGAGTGTGAGAGGCGCCTGAGTCAGCCCCACATGTAGCTCCACGTTTCAGAGGGAGAGATTCTAGTCTGCTAGGATCTACTCGGAGACTGGAGGGCATTACTTGGGAAAAGGCTTAAACTGCTCTCATGGGATGGCGCTTTGTCTGCTTTAATTTGTTTGGCCAACTAATAAATACCAAGAAAAATCATGTGACTCAAGTGTTCCCATGGTTCAGCTCACCCAGGTCTCACTCCAGGTGTTTATTGACATTGTCTTCCTCAAGGGCACTGGCTCCTTCAGAGATTCTGGATGTGGGTGGTTACCCTCAGATTACAAAGATGACTTTCTTTATGTAGCCATATTTCCAATTGAAGAATACTGAAATGCTGTAGCCGTTTACAGCACAAAGTTTGAATTAAACACTTTTTGCACTGATTTGTCCCGGCTCTTCCTTTAAGCAGATCATAGAAATGGGTATTTGAGAGTGTGTTCAGTTTTCTGGGCTACAAGATAATAGGAACGATCGAGATAGCGCCTGTCAACAGTCAGGTGGGAAGTTCCTCCGCACATAGATCTAGGAGTTTAAGTCTCAGATTGCTGCTGATTATTCTTCTGCAAGATCCTCAAACCCCCAAACCACACGCTACAGGTAAACATAGGCTCGGCTCCAGATCCCTAAGCATGTTGCCCTTATCCTAAGAGATTATCTAAGTTATTGTCTGCTTTTCAGGAAAAGAACAAAAGCTGGTGACCTAGAACTGTATGGCCAAGAGTATGGTGTGCCTTAGTTCTCTACCTGCCCCTCCTGCAGCCCACGTGGCTGTCGTGGCGGCCTGGACTGAGGCGCCACTCTCAACCCTGGTAGCTTACTCAGGCCTAGGGAGGCCTGTCACAGAAGAGCCTGCACCCACAATCTTAACACCGGCTATTATTAAAAAAAAAAAAATGCATTGGCTGGCACAGTGAAGTTTATTTCTCACATAACAATCCAATGGCCATTCTGGTAGGGCAACTCTCTTCTTCTAGATGGTGTTCAGGGACCAGGCTCCCTCCATCTTGTGTCTCCACCATGGCCTGAGAGTCAGCGAGGGTTGCAGAAGTTTTTAATGGGTCAGGGCTGAAGGTGGAACACCTCTCTTCTGCCCATATTTTGCTGGAGGTGTAGATGAGCTGTGCGCCCTGGGAAAGGGCTCTGGTTTGGTGAACGGCTGATGTCTGCCACACTCAGCTTCAAGACCGCTCCCTGAGGTGATTAAGAGGTACTGGATGTCTGGGTCCTTTCCCTCTTTGTCTACCGAAACCCAACTTGTTTGCAAGTCTTTTAGAGCCTAGCTGCTAAGGGCTGTTTTCCCCCTTGTCAAGGGCATGGTATGGCTGCACAAATTATCTGAGGAATTAATAAAAGATCAGTTATATATTCAAAAATCAATCTCTAGGGTGTGGGTTCCAGGCATCAGTACATTTTAAAAGTTGCCCAGGTGAGTCTAATACGTAGGCAGTGTGAGGACGCTGGCGTCAACGCACAGGAACATGGTGATTAGTCAGAAGTGAGGAGGGAGGGAACTCTCAAGTGTAACTGGGAAGAGTAGACTGGGGCGCAGCGATAACTTGCCACGCAGAGTTCTGTATCTGCACTGAGGATTGGATAGAAGGCCTGCAAGGCCTGTCCTTCCCATGAGAGGTAACTTTAGTTTTGTTCCTTGTGACCAAAAAAGCCTGATCAATACCCTCCAATCTCAAACCTGAGCAACTTGGAGAGGCCCCCAGAGGAGGGGGAGCATTCCCTATTTTGGCAGCAGGAGGACACAGAGGTGCACACCCATCTGGGCCCTTTATGGGGAGGCATGAGAGTAGACAGCCCTGATGCTGGAAATCCTGGCTATTAGGTAGCCACCACTAGCACCAACCGCAGACTGGGCATTAGGCGGGTGGGAGGGGTTATAACAGTGGCCCGGGCTTGACCAGAGACTATATAGGGCCCTTAAAGCAGTCAACACAAATTCCACGAAGGAGTCAAGGGCCTAATCCATGTGCCTCAAACCCTCTTTACCAGGGGCTGATGGCTCCTGACTGCATGCACCTTCTTTCCATACCTGTTTTCAAAGAACAACTCTCAGTGTGTGTGTGTGTGAGCACCTCGTCAGCTCCTTCCACTTACCGGATGGGCCAAGGGAAGCTAGAAAAATGAGGATCAGAGTCTCTCCCCAAACAGGAAGGCCAACACTGCAGCCTTCCAGTCTTAGGGGTTTTCTTTGAGTGTTGCTTCCTGGTGACTAAGTTTCCTCTAGGTACACAGTACCTAGTAGGCTTTGAGAAATGTGATGATGCCCTCTATTGACCTTCCTTCTGGCCATTCCAGAAAAGGAAAGACTGAGAGGCCTTAGGTGAGGGTGGAGGAGTGTTTAGTCAAGCTAAGTTTGGTCAATGCAGGGGTTGCCAGGCTCCTGAAATGCAGTATTATTTCAGAAGGGTTCCTTTAGGGTGACAGGGTTGATCAGAGGTAGCCAAGCTCTCCCTAAGCAGTCCAGGGATTTCTGCCTTTCACAAGTCAGGCAAGAGTCGGGGCATGGCAGTCTTCTCCATGCAAGACCCCAAGCCAGGCAAGCAGCATGGGCTGCTGAGTTTTTCCTTTTTTTTGATGGGAGAAGCAGGGGATGAAGAGTTATTTTATTCATCTCTGCGACTGAAATAAAAATATATTCTTCAGTGAGCTGTGGCTGAGATAAGATGTAGAAATGAGGCTCAAAGGAAACAGGGAAAATCTACACAGCCAGTAAGTTATCAAGTCCTGTAGCTCCTTCCTGAATCTCTGAAAGCCATTCCAACACACCAGCCTCATGGAGTCTTCATCACCCGCCCACCCATCTAGTCCTGTACTGTCCGGCCTGCACGACTGTGGAAACCTGTGCCCCTCGTCTGGAGCACAGTTGCTGGGAGATCTGTGCTCTCGCTTCTCTGAACTTCCTTCACCCTTGTTCAGGATGGGACAGCTGCTGCCTCCTATTCATGTTGCACTGAATATGCACTTCTAGACCAGCGGCTCTCAAAGTGTGGTCCCTGGACCAGTAGTATCACATCTCCTGGGAACTTGTTAAAAGGCAGATTCTCATGTTGCACTCCAGACCTATTCAATCCAAAACTCAGCGGTGGGGCCCAGCAGTCTGTTTTAACACTCTCTCCAGGTGATTTTGATCCAGACCACGTACAAGCTGTGCTGGGCCCGAGTTCTAATTCTGTCATTTACTACCTGTGTGGACTGAGTTACTTCTCACTATGCCTTGGTTTCTGTATCTGTAAAAACAGAGCCAATACTGCCCACCCTCAGCTAGGTTTGTGCACAGGCCTTGGCTGGAGTATGAGCTCCATGGTCCTTCTCTCCCCTCCTTTCCTGACAGTCCAAGGCTGTCCACCAGCCCACCTTCTAGCCCACACGCCCAGCACGCTGCTCCAGGAGCACTGTACAGCGAACACATCTGGGGTCAGGGGGCCAACCCCTACTGCTTTGGAAACCCAAAAGGAAAGAGCAGGGGCCCAAAATTCTAAAGGCCATACCCTGGGCATCAGGATGCTTTGTATCCCCCGGCGTGGCCACAGGGGAGCGTGAATCATCTTTGTGTTAACAAAGGTATGGAAGAAAGTGCAGAAAACTCCCCTCCCTGAAAGCCGAGGGGAGCAGCTGGCCAGAGGGGGCCAGGAGGTGCGCGCTCCCCCACCAGTGGCCAGGCAGCGGCTGAGGCAGAATCCCAGCACCATCGGCCACACGCGCTGATGCCAGGCCCATAACTTCCCTGCCAGAGGCCATCACGTCATAGGGACGCACAGGTGGCTGGACCCGTGGTACAGGTCAGCGATGTAGCACAAAGCAGCACACCCAGCAGGCAGGCGTACAATTAAATAGCATGTTTAATCATCTCACAACAGACAGTAGTGCAGTAGTATAAACTGTAAGTTTCTTTTTAAAAAGTCAGTCCCCCAAAGCTCCCATTCCTCAACACCCAAATACCATGGCTGAGGAACCCATGACAGGGCCAGAGGGATTCAGGAAGTCTCTGTTCCAAGGAGCTGAAAGTCTTTCCAGGTCAAGGTTGCCTTGTGAGTAGCCGAGAGCCCTCTGAGGAGCTGATGCACATACACGTCCTCTAACACACACACACATGCAAGGGACACAGAAGACACACGGACAGACGGACATAGAGGAGACCATAGGGGGGTAGTTGCACACATGCGCTCTCATGCCACGACGTTCCAGTCTGTCTGTAGCTGTCTCTTCTGGGCACAGGGGGCGGTGGCCTGAGCCCTGAGGCAGCCAGGGCTGGTCAGGAGGAGGAGGGAGGCAGGCTGCGTCCAGCCTAGCTGCTCTAAACACAACCGCCCAGCAGCCAGAGGGACCCCTCTCCATTCCTGAAACAGCCAGTCCTCCCCTAATCTTGGGCCAGACACCATTTCTGCTCCACCAGCCCAGCATCAGTGGTGAGGAGAAGGAGCGCTACTTCCACTGGACCCAGCGAGAGGGCACACTCCATCCCAAAGGAGAGAACAGAGAACATGGCTGCAGGCAGGCTCTTGGAGCAGGAGGCTGGTGGCGCTTGGTTCTGCACCCAGGTGTGGGGGACACAGCCAGGCTCACTGTGCAGGCGCCCTGGGAGCAGCAACACTGCCAAGAGAGAGCTGGAGAGGAGGCCAGGAGCTGGCTGTGTCCGCTCTCAGAGCTGGGGAGGAGTTTGCGAAAAAGGAGGCCCTGAGGTGAGGATATTCTGGGGGGCCTACCAGACGGGTGTAAAGAGGAAACCTTCGTTCACAGCTTCGTTCAGGGGTTCCCGGAGAACGTCTCTGGATTCAAGTATGAGCAGCTCTGGTTGGGAGTGTTAGGCTGGAGTGACCAGCAGATGCTGGGAGAACAGCTGCCCACAGACATGGGAGGTAAGAGAACCAGCCTGGCAATGCTCTGGACTCCGGCACTGCCAACCCCCACCCTGAGGAGACAGACCAGGTGGCTACAAGATCTCTTCCCGTGAGCTCCTGGCCTTAAGCGAGGTCTGCCCGTTGGGCACGGAGCCATTCTGACCGTGCAGGAGTTTGCCCTTCTCTCGGTCTGGCCACGTGAAGATGGCGTCATCGCTGTCCAGCTCCGACTCGGAGTGCATCAGGCTGCTGCTCAGCATTGGCCCTTTCTGTTTGATGCCTGGAAGGGAGACGAGGAACCCAGCGTCAGGAGCACAAACCGTCCTTGGCTTGAGCTACACCCTGCACCCTCCTCCCAGGCTGAAGAGGAACGGAGACAGGGAAAGGCACGGTCCCCTCTCTGGGCTGGGAGGGACAGATGGGAAGGAGGCTTCTCGAGCCCTTCTCCAGTCCTGGCTGCTGGAAGTCCCATGAAGGGAGTCCCAGAGAGAGTAGACTGGAGACCCACAGACCTGGGTCCCAATGCTGAGTCTCTATCTCCAGGATCTATTAGCTTTGGTTAGTGCTACCGAATGACATTCTCTTTTCTTTCTCTTTTAAATATGGAATGTTTTATCATCTTCCTTTATGAACAGGGTGGAATTCTATGAGAGGAAGAAAAGAACAGCAAACAAGAACTCAGGTTCTAGAGAATGAACTTGTCACCGTATCCTGGCTCAGCATGGATGTGAAGTGCTTGCCAGAGTTCCCGACACTGAGTGCAGACCAACTTCACTCCACATAGATATTTGCTCCGTGGACCCTCCTGCGCTTGGTTGCTCTAGCTTCACTGAGTGGGTACTGGAGCTGGGCGAGCAGGCACGCTGCTCGGAGAGGTCTCTCCTGCTGGGAGAGCCTGACTGAAATGGGGACTCGCACAGACAGTCCCAAGCCATCAACTCATCAGAACACACCAACCAGGACCCATAAGAAGCACCTGAGGTCAGAAAAGACGCTTGAGATTCTGCAAGCATTGTAGTCACCTTCACTACTTATCCCTCTGGCTGTAGAGGGGCCACAGCATAAAAGGTTGTCTGCCAATAGCTTTAGGGCAGATCCCATCCAACAGCAAGATCGCTTCCCTCTGGCTGATACAAATACCACTGCAGAGAAAGCAAAAGGTAGCCTGAGATAGCAGGACTAGAAGTGGGCACTGCCAACAGCAAGAACCCAGCTCGGCAATGCTCTGGGCCCTGGCACTGTCCACCGCCAGGAGCTAACCTACCTCCTTTCTTAAAAAGGTGGCCAGTCAGGGTGAGGTGTGTTTGAACCCTCATCATCCAACAGTCACTCTCCCTCCCTCTTTTTCCACTCAGATCCCAAAAAACACTGAAAGAGCGTCCTGAGATGATTCTCAGCTATTCTGCCCCTTCCTGGCCAGATATGACTGAAGGCTCTGAATGCTGGGGCATCTAGATTCTGACTGCATCTGTCACTTGGGGACCACACCCCCGCGGACCGTGCCCACATGCTGGTCTGGCTGTGCAGTGTGCTCCGGGGCTCAGACAAGGAGCTTACCCAGCCTTGTCCATCTCAGGGTACAGTTCTGGGACATGACTGCGGACAGCCACACCTCCCACTGATTCTTGGGACAGGATGGCAGAGCAGCAAGGCCAGAGCAGAGCACCAGCATCCTGGGCTTCTCCAATGTGGTGGAGGACAGTGGTCAACAGAAGAACCAAGCCCAGGGGAGGGTCAAGGTTCTCAAAACCCCTGCTTTGCCTCTGTGGATGAAATACCCCCTGCGTCTCTGTCCTTTGGGGGCTTTCTCCTCCTAGCGCCCACTCCAAGCTTCCTTTGTTCCCCAACCCCCTCTGGGCCATAGCTGCAGAGGACAGGAGACTGAGGGGAGACATGCTCCTGACTGCACAGTACACAGCACTCACCCAGGGCCCTCCCACCACTAGCTCCTGCTCTGCCTGAAGAACTGAGTGGACTTCACCCACGAACCACTACAAGCTGGGAAAGTGGTAGTATCAACAGGAGCTGAACGTACACATCTCCGATGACTGAGCAACTCCATGCCTAGGTCTACCTAAGAGAAATCCATACATACGTCCACCTAAAGACGTGGGCAAGAACATGTACAGCACCACTCCTCAGAATAGCCAAAAATGGAAGAACTCAGTTGCCCATCAACAGTATATCTGACGAGTAAACAGATTCATACAGTGGAAATTATACAGCATTGCGAATGAACAAACTATTGCTACACCTAGCAACATGGATAAATCTCAAAAATGTAATGTTGAGTGAAAGGAGCCAAACACAATGATTCCACTTATATAAAGTACTCCAAGACATTAGAAGTAAACTGTAGGGGGGAGGAGGCAGTGACTGGAAAGAAGCACAAAAGGGGGTGCTTCTGGGGGGCTGACTACATGGGCATGTTCACTTGTGACAACCCATCAAGCTGTGCTTATGGTTTTCGGTACACATTAGGTTGAACCACAAAACACTGCCATTTTCATAGGTCAAAAAGTCAAATATCAGTAACTTCATATGGTTTAGCCCAATATACTTCAATAGAAAGTTTTGAAAAAATCAATAGCTAAACAAAACAAAACCTAAAACCATAGCTGCTGAATGTAAATCACAGCCCCCGAGGGCGGGCATCCCCCATGCTCCTTTGGCGCCTGAGAGCTCCACGCCCACCCACATGGGACTGCCCCATGTCCATAGTTACTCCTCATCGGAGCTTAACCTGGCTTCCAGCAAACACTGTCCATTGTGGCTCACTTCCCCAGACACCAGCTTTCTCTGCAACACGGCCCACTGCATCTACTCTTCTTCAAGATGACTGACTTCAGTTTCATCCCTCATACAATATGGTCTCGAGTCCCACTCTCCTCATCCTACTAGTGCGTCTGCTCTGGGCTGTACCGCCTAATCCACCGAGTCCAGAACAAGAGCTGGTGCTTCTGGCCTGGTCAGACCCACACCAAATCCAAGTGTACTCTGACTGCTCCCAGACACTGGCTATACGAGAAGGGCCTGCTGACCTTCATCTAGTCTCATCTGGGTTACCGAGATACACTGGCCACCCTGTGGCTCACCCCTGCTACCCTCCCCTTTCTCTAGTCTGCCCTACTGCAATCAGGCTCCCTTCCCATTTTGCCTCTTCAACCCAGCTTTTCCTTCCCTCCTACCTCAGAAGAGGTATCATAACTCCATTTATCCCCCACTCTCTCCTTTCTCCCCTACTCCCGCCCTCCTCCTCAGGAACCTCACCTCCATCTTCTGCATCTCTGTCCAAAATGCTCATGAACCCCATCCGAGAAAGCCCTTGCCCTCTGACTCCATCCTGCTTCTCCTCCACTTTTCACTGCTCAACTTCTAAAAGGACTTTTAAATATTTAGGGCCTCCATTTCCTCTCCGCCTACTTACTTCCTAAATAACGTTCACTTCTGCCGTCATTCACCATTCTACTCTAGCTCTCCAGGTGACCAGAAACTTCTCCAGTGTCCTTGTCATCATCAATTCTTATTCTTTTCTTCTTCTGACCACTCCCTAATGATGCCCCTCCTCCCTCACTGTTGGCCTTCCTGGGCTCCTCAGCCCTGGACTCTTCTTTTTTCTCTCAACATTCTCCCCAGAAGGGATGTGATCCACTTCTGTGGTGCTGATCCTCACCAGCATATGGAAGATTCCTTCGTCGACACTTCCAGTCCTAACTGTTCTGCTGAGTTCAATTTAATTCATTTTCTCTTACCCAAACATCACTGCACCAGATGTCCTAATTCTGTCCACTCTGCTATCATTCTCTGTCTCTCAGGTCAAAAGTCAGCCTTGACCTTTCCTGTTCCTCCATCTCACTGACACCACGCTGTTTGAGCCACTAGCACTTCCTTCTTGGACTGTCGCAAAAATCTCCCTGCTGGCCTCCACCTGTAACCTCTCTCCTTCAATCGATTAAATGTTGTCACTAGAATAATTTTCCTAAGCCAGCACTTTCAAGATGTGACTCTCATCACCATCAGAATAAATGCTTAACTCCTTAGGCTGATGTTTAAAACTTTCCAAAATTTGGTCCTCATCAAACTGTCCTAAACCAAACACTTGATCCTCTCCAACATTTCTTCTCCAGTCTTTCCCATCTCAGGGAATACCACCACCCAACCACAGATGCTCAAAGTAGAAGCTTGGTGACCATCCTTTACTTCTCCTTTTCTCTCACACCCCTCAGCCAACATGCCACGAACCTCATCAAGTCTTCCCCCACAGTGTATCTGGAATCTATGCCTCTTATTATCTCATCATCTCTCTACCGTAACGACATTCTACCAAATCTCCTCTCACCCGCTCTTGACCCTCTCCAAGTCCTTCACATGGCAGCCACAGTTGTCTTTATAAAATGTAAATCAAATGATACCATTCACCCACTTAAAAAATTATCCATGGCTCCCTATTGCTCTTAGAAGGAACCTACAGCAAGGTCCCTGCTCCCCGTCCAGCCTTGTGCCTCCTGCCCTATGCTCACCACGTCCAGCATGTTGCCTTCTTCTATGTCCTCAAATGCCCTCTGCTCCTTCCAACAGCTGGGCCTTCTCCAACTTGGCTCCTTTGCCTGGAACGCTATTTCCCAGAGTCTTTACGTGGCTAACTCCTATTCATCCCTTGGGTCTCAGCTTAAGTGTTGCTCTTTATAAAGAACTGTCATTATCACATATTGTACCTTTGTGATTTTGTTTGTTTAATGTCTGTCTGATATAAGCCACACAAGAGCAGAGTCCGTTTGTTTGGTTCAACATAATATAACTATACCTGGCCACAGTGCTCTCAATCCTATTCACTAGTGAATACGATACAGTCCCTGCCCTCAAGGATTTCACCGACTGGTAAGGGGACAAATACAGAACTAATATAATACAGTGAGAGAAATGCCGAAAGAGGCATGTGGCAGAAAGATGAGCAGGACTTTAACTAGCAGGTTAAGGGAGGGATGAGAAACAGCTTTCTGGACAGAGATATGAACCAGCAGAATGCGTCTGAGAGAACAGCAGGAGGAAGACCTCAGGAGAGCAAACTGATGTAAGCTCACCAAGGCCATGTCTATCGACCAAAAGTTAGGCCTGAAGGATTTCAAGGGGTGGAAAACCTTGTCAGAGCAACATAAAAACAACCTGGGCTGCTGTGTGGAGGATGGGTTGTGCACGTTTTTACCTCCAGGCCTTCATTCTCAGGACTTCCGTGTGGACGCTCTGCCTACACTTCTCTAGTGAACAAGCCCTGCCACCTCCAGGTCCACCCCACAGTGCTCTCTAACCGAGCTGCTGGGGTACAGAGCCCAGACTGCCTATGAGCATTTGTTTTCTTCTGATATGTCTTTTCTCCCTCACCAGCCTGAAATTCTGAGGGCAGAGCCTATGTCTTACAACTCTCTATATTCCCCTACAGCCTCTCCTAACACAAAGCTTTAAGTATGAGAGATGCTGAATAAATACTTTGTATAAAAATAGTTCTACTTGCAGAGTGTTAGGAATAGCTCCACATAGAGTCCAGCTCCCATAAACAGAGAGGGCCTGTCCTGTGGCGTCCATGATGAATGGAAACCTCACCCATGACCGAGCCCAGCCAAGGAAGGAGGCTCTCTAGCTGCCCGAACCCTCTCAGCCCATCACTGAAAGCCAGCTCAGTGCTCATGCGGTTGGAAATTCTTCGGTGGAAGGCACCTGTCAGATGAGCCCAATGCACCTGGAGCCAGCAGAGAAGCTGGCCTCCCGCCTGCTCTAAGACAATGACAGAGCCTGTGGATCTGCCAAATACTGGAGAGAAGAAGAGGGGGAGGAAGGCGGCTGAAAAGGAGGTCGGCTGGCAGACACTGGCTTTGATCTCACTGCTGCCTCACCTTGTCTGCCCAGAAAGGACAGATTAGTCATCCACAAGAGACCAAGATCCCTGAGCCTGACTATAGGGGCCAGCTTGAAACGCTGAACTCCAGGTGGGAACCCTGAGGGGAACGAGTAGGCAAAGGAAAGCAAGAGGCCGAGCCCCTCTGCAAAGGGAAAGGATGCTGAGAAGGGAGCCCTGGAGTCAGAGTTTGTCTGGCAGGCAGCTTCTGCCAGTGCAGGGCAGAGCTGACCCTCGGCCTTCATCTGGCAGGGGACAAAATGCTTTTCCAGCACAAACAGCTGTTAGTGACACACTTAGGAGGGGAGTAGTGATGGTGGCTGTTCACAGGGAGAGTGCACAAATCTAGACGCCCCCAGCTCCCAGCACCACTACCTGTTCGGGAGGTTGGCTTCAGATCCAGACTCTCATGATCTGTGGCATCCAGGATCTTGTACTTGCTTTTCCTCTTGGGTTTTCCTTTTTGCCTAAAAAACACAATCCCCACCACTGCTCAGGAAAGAGGTTCTGTGTGAGGTTCAGGTAGCCCAGCACATGACGACAGCCAGATTGCACGTAGGGCCCTGTCTTGGGGGACACTGCTTAATGGGAGGGTTGCTTCTCCTCATTTCTCAGCTGGGGAAGGTGGCAACTGTGATTTGTTCTTCAAACATTCCTCCCCAATTCTGGAAAAAGGCAAGGGAAATGTGGCTATCTTAGCATGGACTCACCACTCCACAGTGGCAATGATTGGTTAAAAATGTAAAGAAAATGAAAACCCTAGGCTTGAGGGGTGTGGGGTGGAGGAAAGCAATAAACCAACAAAGTTGTTAATGGTGGTTGTCTTAGGCTGGTGGGAATTTTTAAAAATTCTTTTAATTTTCTAAGTTTTATGTGTGGTTGTATTGCAGGTTGAATCTCAGCTCTGCCACTTATTCACTGTGTGCCCAGGGACAGATGTGTCATTTTCCTGAGCCTACGTTTCCTTATCTGTCAGCTGAGAAAAGGTTCTTATGCATATTAAAAAGATATTTAACCATAAAATGTTATGGTGTTTTGTACTCAGTAAACATGGAAATCATACTTATTATTAATAATGAAAAACATAAACATTATCAAATATTATAAGACTAGATAGGAAGACAAACGAAAAAACGCAGAATACTTAATCATGACTAACCTAAGTCTACAATTATGTGAAAGCATGCAAACTCGTGAATCCAAACTAGAAAGGAAGGCAGAAACATTAAGAACTCATGTGTTAAGGTGGTGAGGCTGAGGTGTGGAGTATGAAAGGACACACATCCTAGAGATGTGATCCAGGTCCACACTCCAGGCCCTCACACTCCAGGTTGCAAATCACTGCAGTGACAGCCACTTGGCTGAAGGAGTGTGCTTCTGCCCTCAGGAGAGTCAGGTGAGGAAAGTCTTTCTGTGCACGCCTTGGATGGCCAAACCACTATAACAGTGACGGGCAGGGAGGAAACCCAGGACTCAGCACCTTCCTGTGGAAAGTGCAAGATACTTCTCGGATGAATGAATACATGACTAGAATCCCGAATGAACTCCCAGGGGAATCCTTCTTACCTCTTACAACAACAGATCACAGTCCAGGACAGGATTCCCAAGGCAACAACAATGACAAAGGAAGCAATGATGACATATAACACGCTCCACTCTGCAAAGAAAAACAAAATGGTGAGGCTGTGAAGAGAGAGGCTAGAAGGCGGGTCTAGGCTGCTCCCACCTTGGCAGGAGGTTGCTTCACTCTGCAGACAAGAATGTCCCCAGGTCTCCCCAGGGAAGGTGAGACCGTGGAGATGAAGGCAGCCAAAGCTTCAAACCTTTTGAATTGACCCTGCTTTCCAGTCCCTGCTTTGAGACCCCGGGGCAGTGGGGCAGGCTGTAAGGAGCTTTAACAGAGGGAAAGGGGAACAGAAACCTGAGTGCTCCCATTAGGCTACAGCATGCAGGCACTCCCAAGTACAGGAGGCCTTGCAGCTGCTCTGATTTAGGCTGCAATTGCCAGTTGGTCTAATTTAACCTTGGTTCTTCTTTTTTTATTTTTTTTTTTGTGAGGAAGATCAGCCCTGAGCTAACATCCATGCTAATCCTCCTCTTTTTGCTGAGGAAGACCGGCTCTGAGCTAACATCTATTGCCAATCCTCCTCCTTTTTTTTCCCTTTTTCTCCCCAAAGCCTCAGTAGATAGTTGTACGTCATAGTTGCACATCCTTCTAGTTGCTGTATGTGGGACACAGCCTCAGCATGGCCGGAGAAGCGGTGCGTCGGTGCGCACCCGGGATCCGAACCTGGGCCGCCAGTAGCGGAGCGCGCGCACTTAACCGCTAAGCCACGGGGCCAGCCATTAACCTTGGTTCTTCTTACACGACTGCCTCAGAGCTTTCCTCTAACCTTGAGCAAGTGTGGAGGAAGGAAGTAAAAGTCGTCTGCAAACAGAAAATACACAAAGTTCTTCTTCTTCTTGCTTGCTCATCTGCCTCGGAAACACCAACACCCACCCACTCAACTCAGAACCACATTCAGTGCCAAACCAGCTGGCACAGTGCCAAGCAGAAAACTCACCACAGTTGCTGTCTCCATCCTTCAGCTGCACCTTGATGAAATTCTCCATCCAAAAAGGGTCACAGATACAGCGTTTGGTGAATGAATCACAATGGCCATGGTCAGAACAGTTCAACTGGCACGCTGAAAGTAGCAGGAAAGGGAAAAGAGTCAAGAGGAGTCAGAGCCAGGGGGATAACCAGCTTCCAGTGCCTGTGAAGATACAGAGGCAGCCCCTGCTCAATGGCCTGTGGTGAGATTTCCTGGAGACCTGCCCCAGGAGCTTTTACAGCTTGGACATGTTGCCCATAATTATCATCATGGTCGAATAAAACTGGAGCAGTTAGGCCACTGGAAGATGGTTCCAGACTGTTTTTGTTTCTACCAGTAGTTCTTAATCTTTCATGTCCCACAGAACCCCCTTCTCTGAATAATTTAATTGCAAAAATAAAATAATAGTATTACAAAGGAAAACAATTATACTGAACATTTTTGAAATATTTAAAAATATAAATTTTAAAAGTAATGTATGTGCATCTTTATTAAAAAATTAAGTAACAAGATCTAAAAGTGGGTCTAACAAGTGTTGTAATTTTGAAGTAGTGATGAGTAAAAACAGTATTTCATCATGTAGGGTGATGTGAAATTATCCGTGATTTCTGCTGCCTCAAAGTCACAGGTTCTGTTAAGACTACTATAGTTTGTTGCCTACCTTCATAACTGAGGGAAATAATGAATTTCAGTTAGAAGTTAGTGAAAATAAAGATATAATTTTTTCCCATTCAAATTCACAGCCCCTCTGAATGCTATCTCAGAGGCCCCTGGACCCCAGGTTAAGAACCCCTCAACTCTTTCAGGATAATGTTAGTGGAGGAAAGTGATTATCTCCATGTTCCCGGAGAACAGGAGATGAAGCCTGAGGACAGCGGGGACTGACAGGGCAGCTGTGGGCACTGGGTAGGCCCTTGTTCCCAACTTTCCAGAGTTACTCACTGACAGTGTTGATTTCCAGGGCTCTGAATATCAGAAAGTCTGCATTTTGCCTCCGCAACTCGCTCTTGAGCATCGCTGCCACCTCATGGCCTTTGAAGATCTGGTGGGGAGGCTCATTTTGAACAAAAAATACCATCTTGGTGCTGGAGAGACATGCAATAGAAAGAATGAGCTGAAGCTGTCAACAACAATAGTAGTAGCCACCATTTGCTAAGTTCCTTCTGTTTGTGCCAGACACTGTGCTAAGTGTTATATGCATTCTCTCGCAGCGAGCCAGTGAGAAAAGAGTGATCCATGTCATCTCCATTTTACAGAGGACAACACTGGGGCTCAGAGGGGTTAAGTAACTTGCCCAAGGTCACACAGTTAATTATGGCAGAGCTAGATCCCAACCTTGATATGTCTGACTCCAAAGCCCATGCTTTTAAAAATGCCCTAAGCTGCCCCAGCTAACAAGAGGACCCATTCCAAATGGGTAACTGGAGGTCAGGAAAATGGGGATTTGGTTATGGCTACATCCCTGCTGTCAGCCTTTTAACAACTAAGACTGTGGTGCTGTTGGTTTTGTGCCTGGGTTACTTGTAAGACAAACCACAACGCTTTGTAAAATATAAATTGTTGGACGGCATCAAAGCATTATCCATAGGTCCAAACCTAGCCAAAATGATCACTAGTATGACAGTGACACGAAAGACCCTACGCAATGGTGTGGCTAGTGCAAGATTATGTTACTCCGTGCCCAGCATCTGTTTGCTTTCTGACTGTCAATTTCTGTCCAAGGCAGACCATGTTTGAACTCACATCCGGGTGGCACAAAATCTGGTCTCTGTGCTTGGCCTCCTCTTCTGGTAGCCTGCTTCTGGAGCTCCATGTTAGTCTCACAAACCAAACCTCCCCAATCACTGGGTCACACTGGGTTTATACTGTGCCCAAGATTTCGATCCCCTCAGCACACAGCGGGGCTAGGTGGGACCCGGAGGCCCCAGACAAGTTGCTTCCAGTGTAAGTAGCCTTTATCCCAAAGTGCCATATCAACAGCATCATTTTCTTGTGTGGCATGACATAAAAGTTTGGGAAGCACTGTCATAAAAGACTTTCTAAAAGCTTGCTGCACAGTGAGGCTAACAATGAGGCTAGCATTATAAGTTCCAGAACCAAGAAACAAACCTTTACCACAAAAGATTTGCGGTCCATTTCCCATAATTTTCTCCTAGTTACCTACTCCATGATTAGAGTTTCAATTTCTGTCTATATACCAATAACCCTCAAATCTCTATCACCTCTACCCACGTCTCTCTGAGTGAGCAAATCTATGTCTGCAAGTACTTGCTACAATATCTACCCCAGAGCTTCCACAGGCACCTCAAATCCAACATGTCTCAAAATAAACCTAAAATAATAACCCTTAATTGAGTACTCACCATGTGTTAGGGACTAGACAAACATTATCTTATTTAATTCTCAATAACAATCCTATAAAATAGGTCGTGGCATTTTTACAAGTGATAAAACAGGTTCAGAGAGGTGAAGTACCTTGCCCTCTGTCACAGAGCTAACACTAATGGAGCCAGGCTCAGAAGCCAGGTCTGTCGGCTTAAGGCCCACACTATTTCCTGCTGTGACATACTATCTCCCTCTAATCATATTCTCCTCCTGAATTCCTCAACTAAGCCAATCCAGTCCAAGCCAGAAACCCAGAGTCATTGTGATGCTTCTCTATTCCTTGTGCCCCAGATGCAGGGAGAGCAAGTCTGCAAGCAAACCCTTCCACAAAGCTCTTCCCCACACTCTCCCGGATATCCTCCCGCTGCTTCCACCCTGCAGTTCCCACTAGCTTGGATGGATCCAAGCAGCCACCTTCCCTGTTTCTACTCCCAGGCTGCTGAGCAGAGCTTAAAAACAAAGTCCTAATCATCACTGTCTCTGCCCCTGTGAACCCTGACTGCATATTAGACTCACCTGGGGAGCTTTCAGATTTTAGGTGCCCACACCTCACCCAGACCAACTGAATCATAATCTCTCGGGGTGGGGCTCAGGTGGTGGTATGTTCATAAAAGCTCCAGGTGATTCTATGATGCAGCTAGAGTTGGGAACCACTGCTCTCACCTCACGTCTCTAACCCTGGCTGAGACCCCACTATCACTCAAAGCCAGCCTCCTTTCCTGGAGCTGCTGTTCCCAACCTTAACACTTTCCTCAGGCTACCCACCTCATTCCCACCTCCTCAAAGCAGATTGCCTTGCCTCCAGTTTCAGAGATGGAACCCAGGACATTGGTACCAATGCTCTCAAACTTCATCCTCTCTACCTCTAAATTCACCCATAATAGCACATCTTCCCTCCTTTCCTCCTATCTCCAGAGAATGTGGTGCTCCTGCTCTGCCCACAGCCAGTCCCCCAGACCTACCTCCATTTACAACCCACCTCCCCAATCTCCACCGTCTACTTTTCCTCTGCACCTTCCCCTCAGTCTATAAAATTGCTCAAGTATTTCCTATTTTTAAAAGGTCTTCTCTAGATTTTACCTCTCATATGATTTTCAGCACCAACTTCTTCAAAGAGGTGTTATACTTACCATCTCCGTATCCTGAAACCATGAAATGAATTTGTGCTCTGTCCCCAACATCTAAGTAAAATGCTGTCACTACAGTTCTGATGATCTAATCACAACCCCCAAGGCGTGTTTTGCATCCTCACCACACCCCATCCCTGTAGCAGCTAAATCCTTTGGCAGCCCCCAACTGCCAGCTCATCCCTTAACCTCCAGCATACCACTCCCACCTGGTTTCCCTCCCACCTCTCTGACTGCTGTTTCTTAGATTCCTTTGCTGACTCTTTTTTCTTTGCCTCCTTGTTAAATATTGGTGTTCTCCCGAGCTCTGTGCTCAACCCTCTTGACATTCTCCCAGTGTGACACATTCGTCGTCATGGCTTTGATTCCTGCCTGTATGCAGTGACTCCCCACCTCTGGCTTTTCCTTCCACCCCAAGTTCCAGCCTATATTTGCTACTGTCTGACGGAATATCTCCCCATGTAACCCATAAGACACTCCAAATTCAAAAGTCACAACTGAACTCATTATCTTCTCTTCAACACTGGTTCCTCTGTATCCCTAATCTCAGTTAACAGCATCCACCATCTATCCAGGCATCCAAACCAAAAGTCTCATCTCTGATGCCTCACTCGCCTTCACTCCCAAAAGGTCACCAAATCCTACTTATTTACCTCTGAATTTCTTCTGCCATTTCCATCACCACTACCTTAATTCAGGTTTTATCACCTTTTGATTAGACCAGTCCAAAAGCTTCCTAATTGGTCTCCCAGACTTCTCCCTATTTTATTCTAGCCTCCATATTACTGACCTCTCCCAACAAAATCTCATTTCCTTGCTTCAAAAACAAAACAAACAGACAAAAACTTCACACACAAAACAAACTAACTTGGGTCCTCCTGCCCAAACCTCCTTGGCTTGCATATGACTGTTCTTGGTCTACACAGCCAGTCTTATCTTCCACCACATCCTGGGGCCCAGTAAGCGCTCTGAACCAAATGACTTCTTCCAGAGGAAACTCTATACTTTCATACCACAGGACCATTGCTCATGCTGTTCCCCTATTCTGAATTCTCTCCTAGCCCTCCTATGCTTGATCAATGCAAGTTTTACTTCTTCTGGAAAATCTCTGGACTACTTCCCTACCCCAACTCTCCTGGAAGAATTAATTGCCCTTACCTCTGTGTTTCCACAATATCACACATTCTGTCAAATCCACCCTGTACTAATGTTATATGTTTACTTGATTATCTCCCCTACTAGACTATGGCCTTCACACACAATGGACCTCCTCTGATTTTGTATCCCTGTACCTACTGCAGTGTCTAGCACAGAGCATGTGGCCTGCACTAGAAGAGAAAAGTTCATTAAAGAAATGGACACCATGATTGGTTCCTGGTCAGAGAGCCCACCCTTCTCTATCTACCCACACTATTTCTCAGCTCAGTCAAGAAGCCCAGGGAGCCCCTGGTCTTTCCTTTTCTCCCCCCATTCATTGCCCAGCTACCTCTGCTCCGTGTACGGCTGAATCTTTTGCACAATGATGTCGGAATCCAGCACCCCCAGGAGGACCCCAATCTGGCGGATGAACATCCCCTTCTGCCTCTCAGTTAGCTGACTGACGTTGACATCCAAGATGATCTCCACCAGGTTGTTTTTCCTGGGATCTGGAAAGCATGTGCATCAGTCATGGCTTTGGAAGTAGGAGAGTTAATACAGACCTGCCACTGTGTGCTTGCTTTGGCTCAGGAGAAAAAGTAGTGAGAGCATTCAGAAATGCTACTGACCTCCTTCAAATGGAAAGGGACAACAATGAAGTCCTACTAATGCAATCTGGGGCTGGCTTGGAAAGCTTCGAAAGCACCCTGGTCTCTATACCAACCTGAGAATTACCACGCATGTGCTAGGGATCAGGCCAAAGCAAGGAGGCAATGGGGATTAGCGAGGGAGTGGGGAAGAGAGAAACACTTTACAATTTGTTTTAAAACCCTCTGCCCAATTGGCTTTGCTGAACTCTTCAGGCCAAGTAGGGGGTATCTAGCAATCTCTCCCAATCCACATCTGATTTTCAGTGACCTGCTGTATTTTGTCTACAACAATGGGAGGGAAAATGTTCATCTCAACCCTCTTATCAACGAGAATGCATCTGCCCCACAGGTTTGAAAACAGTAACCACAAAGGAAATCCAGGCAGCCAAGAAACAAGGATTTCCTTAGAGCAACATCATGGCTGCACGGTCTTTTTACAACTCTGGAACCACGAGACCACTGTGCTTTCCTTTTGATTATGTCCTAAACACTGTGCTACACTTGGAAGTTAAAAGTGATTATTCAGAATACCTTATATCACATACTTGGATGCACTATTTGCCTGTTCTGATGTATAATTTACATAATTAGTAGACTATCTGTGATCTGATTTTAAACACGGAAGAGACTTTATAGTGTCTTGGCTGTTGTCCTTCATAGAGGCAGGACAAGGACTGGAAGACCTGCCAAGATTCCTTTCCACATAAGACATCTATACATGAGCTTGGCCTAGATAATAAAGAGCAGGTTTAAAGTTAATACCTTATCATCAGATGCTCAGGAATTTATAATGCTCTACCCCACCCCCACACTCGCTTCCTCCCTAATACCAAATTAGCCTCAAAGCAAAATAAAAACATAGTTCTATTTAAGAAGGAAATTTTATTTCTGCAAATCTTAAAAATGTAAAGGATACCAGTTACTTTACCTTCTCTGGGCTGTCAGATAAAGCCTGAGGCTCCACTTACAAAAATAAATTGTTTTCTGCATCTGGGTGCTGATGAGACATCATGACTCAAGTTATTCCTGTGCTCTGATTCCCAAAGCACTCTGAGCCCTCCCTCATCAGTCACGTGTAAAGGAGAAGCTGCTGGCCTAGGAGCACAAAGGCCTGGCTCTGACACAACTGCTGTGTGACACTGAGCAAGTCCTACCCTCTCGGAGTTTCCGTTTCTCCATCTGAGATGAGTAGGGAGAGATCTATATACCTGAGTGGGTAGGAGAGGTATTGTTGGAACAGGCAGTCTCTAAGGATTTTTCAGCTTGGGGTTTCTAGATTTTTTTAAAAGCTGGACATGCCATCTGGCTCTGTCCATGCTGCGGGAAAGTCTTCTCAGGATCGAGGCCCTGCTTGACTGATCCAGCAATTCTACTCAGTCTCATCACTAAATGAACTCACCAGGTTTCACCTCCACAGTGGTCCGGTCTGTGTTACTCTCACCCTTCGCATCAGTCACTTTCAGGTGAAATGTGTAAGTTCCCTCGACCAGGTTGGAAAGAAAGAGGATAGGGTGGTGGTCAGAGTGATTTAACACCTCCTGTGGGGTTGAACAACATGGCTATGTTGCAGAATAAAACCACACTCCTTTTGTGGAGTCAGCTGCTGCTTCTGTCATAACTAAGCTCCCTCTGGGCTGGACTGCTTCAACTCTGGGCAGTTCCTGCTCTGTAATGGCACTGCAGCCCACAGCTGCTAGGATCAGGAGAGAGAAACACATTCTGTGCCACAGTAGCTTGCAGAGTGACCCTGAGTAAGTCATTTAACCTCTCTGGATTTCAGTGAGCAATCCAGGTTTGATATAAGGGACCACTTGGTTAAAAATGTTTGGCTCAGGCCCCTCTCCCCATCTCACCACCTTGACCTTGTGTAGCTCTCCAGCTCCTGGCACACTTACCCCTGCTGCTGGGCTCCCATCATCTCGAGTCCAGAGGTAGCTGACTATTCCCTTGTCATCTGAGGACTTGGAGCCATCCAGCGCTGCTGTGTCCATGGGCAAGGTAATCACCACATTCCCAGTTATCTTGGCTGTAGGTGGTTTGTTCATTTCTAACCAAAGAGAAATCATTGAATTAATGTCACATTCTGGAGAAGAAGGAAGGCTTCTTCATGATGTTTCTGGGGAAACTAAACATCAAAAGCATCTTAAATAGAGAACTAAGTGCCTATCCATGCCAGGAACTAACATTGTAGATTTAAAGCCGCCAGTGCCGCAGGTCCTGAGGCTCCAGTCCCACCCAAAGAAACGTTCTCCTGACACCGAACAACAGAGGGGACAGCGTAGTTTCCTTCTGTATTCTCAGAGCAGCCTCCCTGAAAGGAAGCCATTTCTCTGCTTTGAAGGTACATGCTGATTGGAAACAAAGGCCCAAAGTGGATTAAAGCCTTGGAATTTAGGTTTCATCCAGCTGATACCACAAATTCTCTTTAAAATATGGCTTAAAATATTATTCTCTGAACATCTTTTTTGATTCCTTCCTTAGTACGTTAATAGAGAAAAGGGAGAGAGATCACTCTCATCCTGGGCCCCACTTGCAACTTTGTTTACTCGGGTGTGTGCTCTCTATTTACTGAGCTCAAGATACTATATCTGGAGGTCATCTGCATATCTGATGGCTTTTCCTACTACTGGCTGAGAGCCCTCTCCCAAAACCATCACTGATCACCGTGCCTGCAAACCACAGCAAGGCCAACCAGCTCTTGCCTCAAGCTGGCCTTATCGTGCAGGCTCACTGGTGGAGCACAGGAAGCTAGTGCAGGACAGTCATTCTAAGGCCTGACAGCAGGTGTCACTGTAGCTAGCTGGAGAGGCAGAAACCCCAGGTGTTAGCAGCACAGAGGCAAAATAAAAATGCAAAGGAAAAAAAACCTTAATTCTTTCCCTATTCAACAGAGAAAGAAGGAAGGGACGGAAGGAAGGAGGGGAAAACAAGAAGTTAAAATTCACCTCACAGTCACTCTCAATTAAAGGTTGTTTTAGGAAAGCAAATAATAGCTGCCCTTACCCGAACCTTCTTCCCCACCCTTGTCTCTAATCAATTTCTGCAGCCAAACAAGAGATGATGGATTCTTTGGGTATCTGCCCCAGAGGCTGCTGCACCAACCCAAGGCAAGGAGGTACCTTCTTTGACAATGACATTCACAGAGCTCTGGCTTTGCAGGTTCCTCTCATCTTTGACAGTCAAGGTGAACACATAGGTTCCCACTTGCAGCCCCGTCACAGTGGCAAGACTGCTGTTAGCATTCTCAAGCTGTACCCCATCAGGTCCCCTGGACAAAGAGAGAAACCAGAGGGTGGAGTTGTACCTGTCTGCTGCTCTCCTGTCCCTGGCTCAGCAGGAGGAGACAATTATTGCCTCAGCTAAGACATGAACTATTGTTTCCCAGACCTTGAGAGGGCATATTTAAAAATATTCCATTTGGACAGAGCGTGATTTGGCCCCAAAATACAGGCCACCTGCTGATCAGAAAATTCCATTCACCAACTTTCAAACACATCTCACCTTACCCTTTATATAAGCTTCTAGAACATTCAAACTCTTTGCTGTTTCAGTTTGTAAATGGAAGAAAGTGCTCTGAGCAGGTCTCTGATCAAAAGAATGACTTAAGAGTGATGTTTCTGAAAAGCATTTCTGGCCCAGTAGTTGGTTCAGCTCTTGCCAGCAAAGGAGCAAAATGCATTTCTTAATCACAAGCCAAACTCCCTCCTGCTGAAAAGTCAGGGAAGGGGAATGGGCCAAGGCTGCAGAGGAACTCTCAAGGCAACCATCCTCTTCTTAGCCGCTCTATAAGCAAAGCTCCCTCCAGCTCCTGGACAGGGACCACAGAGGTCCCAGGACACCCCATATCCTTCCTTCTCCCCTGTGGCCTCACACAGCAGCCTGCAGCAGGGCAGTGAACTCTGTTCCAATAGCCAGGTACAATGCTGCACATACCAGAGAACCCTTCTGCTCAAGGATCAAAACGCCCCAGAGCTTTCCTTAAAACTGCAGGACAACCAGAGAAATCTGCAGACTTCCAGGTTTTGCTTCGCTGTTTAAACACATAACCTCTGATCCCAGTAGCCCCTCGTGAAACAGATTCTCCTCCAAGAAGCTATGCTAACCATTATTTCTGCTGTAAACACTAATAAAACTCAACTAAAATGTTTATCAGCCATATCTTCAACAAACAGTTATAATTAAAACACAGCGGGCTGAGGAAGATTAGGTTCTCCAAAAGACCGAAACGAGCTGAGAAAAATAATTTCTAGAATCCAACTCACCAATCCTAAGTCAAGTGATTTCTATAGTCAAATTATAGTCCTTTCCCACCCACCTCTAACGCCCTAGTCAAAAACAACAAAAACAAAAACCTAGTCTGTTCTACGCTCGCTACCTTGGAAATTGAGAATGCTTTTAACTCTTCCTTGGAATTCTTTTGCTTCCTGCAGAATCCTGCATATAATTTGAGTTCCATTGTTATGGTTTAAAGGAACTGAAAGAAACTGTGAGAACCAGGAATGGTTCGATTACATAATTCCAGTTTAATTAACATTATTTTGGTTACTGCCTTTGGCCTCTGGCTAACATAACTGGTAAATGGCGTCTTCAAGGAAACAATAACAGAGCAATGCTTTCATTTTGTACGTGAATTTTCAGTTCTCCTTAATAGTTGCTCTGCCCCCTCCCCCCTGCCAGCCTTACCCAGTTAATTTTGAGCAACAGTATTTTTCTGCTCCATTACCCCTTCCATCCTGCCTCTCAAGTGTAATTAAACTATGCGTTTTAGCAGATAGATTGTACCTGTAAAAGCACCAGAACCACAAAAATACTACCTGGGGACTAGCTGATGGCAAGCATTCTTTTTTTCTTACAAAAATTATTTCATATCATATTCTGAGAGTTGAAGTTTGAGATTGCAAACATTTCTTTCTCAGTCACTCCCTTGGATAAGCCAATAAGAGCAAGTAAACTCTTAAAAGCAAGTAAAACCTTACTCTTCAAAGGTCTGGAGTCTTTGCGTAATTAAGAATTTTGTATCAATACTCACTTTGTTTTTTCCCAGAGATACGAGGTAATCTTCTGATCATCTGAACTTCTGCTGCCATCCAGGGTTGTGCTGTCCACGGGAAGGGTCAGCTCTTTATCTGGACCTGCATCTGCCTGAGGAGGCTTGTTGTTTTCTAGAAGACAGAGACTTGGAGGTCAAAAGCAGGCAGCCCAGCTGGGAAAGGAAAGGAATCAACTGGAACATACATTCTGGAAGCCATGAGGATTCTGCCTCTGCCCACAGAACTGTCAGATACTGTGGGAGATATGGGGACAGTCAGGGAGCTCACAATGAAGGATATAAGACTGAAACATATAAAACAATTCTGAAAGAACATGGCAGAACACAATGAAGTTATAATGCCATGCTAATTTGAAATATAATGCTACAGGAGTTCAAATAAAAGGGTTTGAGTGATAAAGTAGGGCTTGCTTGAGGAAGTGGGCTTTAAGCTGGCCCTTAAATTAGGACATGGTAGGATTTGAGATGGCAGAGCCTCTAACTGCTAGGTCCCCTCAAAGGAACAATAACCAGCCAAGGGCAAAGGCACAAGCTGAGGCTGTGAAGTACTCTGTCTCTCTAGGTGTGCAGAAAGCACTAGGGGAATGGACAACAGAAATTGCCAGGGGCTTCGTGGACTAGTGCCTACCGTCGATACAGCTCAACACCCAAAGGTTAAACCTCTCCCCCAAGGTTAAAAGGACCAGCCAATAGAAGCGCCTACACCAGAAGGCTAGAACTTACCAGGCTGCACAATAACAGTCACTTGAGCGGTGGCCTCTTGTCCTATTGTGTCAGTCACTTTGAGCTCGTAGGTGTAGTCTCCGGCTTGCATGGCAGAGAGCTGCAGGGTTGGTGTTCTAACACCCTGAATATATAAAAACAGACACGTGGAAAAGCAGACGCCCATAATCACAACATCATACAGTAAGTCCTACTCTAGTAGAAATGATTTATCCAGTTTCCTAAACCCAAGCTGGTGTTGGGCTATTACCTCCCAGTTCAGCATACTTAGTGAATGCTGACTCACCCCTGTGGGACATCTTGCAAAGTTTTTCCCTTCAAGGGAACAACCCTCCCTGACACAGCAGCAGTTTCAAATAAAGTCAGAGCTCTCACAAGGGAGGGGAGAACGGGAAAATGTGCAGAGATAACCGAAATCAGTCTCTATGACCCAAGCCGGAAAGAAGACTATGAACATAAAATAAAATAACACAATTTTAAAAGCAGTGTTCTTCCTACTAAGGCCACACAGTGATCCTAATAAAGCTACCTCAATAAAATACAACTTTTATTTGTAAATAAATAAATGGCAGCAATTCAAGATGCTAAGTAATGCCACGCTGTCCTCTTACAGGTCTGTACAGATTCTGCAACGGCAGAGAAACCTAATAAAATACTTAAAGTAAAGCCAGGTGAAATGTGAGCTTTACATCATGCTTCCAGTCTGGAAACATAGACTCTTGAGTGTCAGAAGGAATCTTATAAATCATTTAGGGCAAACTTCTAATGTAGGAACTTCCTCTAGGACAGTGGGCAAAAACTGGCAGTCTCTGACTGGGCTGAGTCCAGCTTACAAACATTTTGTTTGGCCTATAGTGTCTTAAAAGTTGGAAAATTTCAGATAAAGGTCTAGATTTCTGTATTCTCTTGAAAACCTAGATGATCAAACAATATTGGGACCATCCTTCCATGTGGCAACAACTAGCTGGACCTGAGGAGCAGCTGACCCCTTCGGTCAGGGATTAAGTTGTCCAGTTTGCCAGAGCCCCCATCCAGTTTTCTTTATTTACATATGTTACCGGCCTGGTGACAAATCTAGTCTCTTCTTAAATATCTACACAGAGAAGAAGCTCACCCTCTAGTCAGGCAATCTACTCCAATTTGGAATACAGTCCACTAAGATCTGCACCCTTGTAGCTTCTAAATAGTTTGACTCTCTGGAATTATGTAGAAGAACTACCATCTCTTACCTAGCCTTTTCCTCTAATACTAAACATTTAAGACAAAGGTTCTTGTTAATGTGTTAAAGGCCCCTTAAACTTTCTGGATTTTTAAAAAAATTTAAATATTTTGTGCACAAATATGACTTTGGTAATTAAAATGGAGCAAAAATAGGCCTTGGATGGGCGACCTAGTCCAGCAGCTCTAAGGCCCCTGGGCAAGAAAAGACAGCAACTACTCTCTCCTACCTGCATCTCCACCACTTTCCCTTTGCTGCGCGGGCTGAGTGACCACTCATAGCTGGTGATGCCGTGGTCATCAGTGCTCTGGTTCCCAAAGAGGGTGATGGAGTTTTGGGGCAGGGTGATCACTTGGTTGGGGCCTGCATTGGCCACGGGGGGGTAATCCACGGCTTTGTTCACTGTCAGGCTTGCAGTGGCGGAGTTGGTGGCTCCATCCGAGTCTACGACAGTCAAGCTATCAGGGCAGAGAGAGTTGTGCAATCAGAGATGGGCTTAAGGAAAGAGGAATACACACAAGAGGACTGAAAATCAAGGCTAAGAAATACCAAGGTAGCAGGGTTACCTACTGGTAACCAATTCTTACCCATTCCTCCTGGCAGTCATACTAGAAGCTAACACTGACTGAGGGTTTACTGTGTGCCAGGCACTGTTCCAAGCACTTTACATATCATTAAATCCTCACAACAGCTCTATAAAGTACCGTCCTCATTTTACTCCTTACATATATGAGGAGACTGAGGCAGAGAGAGGTAAAGTAACTTGCCCAAAGTCACACAGCTTGAAAGTAGTAAAGACAGGATCTGAATCCAGGCAATACGTCTCCAGCACCATTTTTCTCTGCTGCCTGCATGTGTCTGTGTGCTGGGACCTTTACAAGCAGTGTCTGACACGGCCCTCACAACAATCACAGAGAGTAGCTATCACTGATCTCACTTTACAGGAGGCTTGGAGGGGCTAAATAACCTGCCCAGGGCTACATAGTGAGCTAAGATGCAAGCCCAGTTCTCTGAGTCCAAAGACCAGAAACCAAGTCTCAAGACAAGAGAATACCTGGCGCTTATTCCCGTGGGGTTCAAGGATGCTATGCTAAATAGAGCAAGCTTGGTCTGCAGCAGGCTCTCCTCCATCATCCTGTTTTGGCTGTGTACATATCACAAGAACGGACATCCTAGGCAGACAGCCTCTAGGATGGACCAGGAGGGCTGGCTCTGGTAAGACAGGAGCCTGAGATGGAAATGAATTCTCCTACGCAACAGTCCCACAGTTTGTGCCAGTGTGAAATAGGATTTGCAAGAGAAAAAAATGTTCATTTATAAGAGCAGGCTTTTACCTAAATGATGCTTTCCAGCTGAACAGCCTAAAGCTTCTCTTGCCACCTCAAAATGTGAGCATAAGCAAGCAAGGAGGTTTGGGCTCCTTCCATTTTGCTGACAGAAAGAGGAAAAGCATAGAAAAGACATGTCGTTTGTTTAAATCTCACCACCAGCCACAGACAGAGCCAGACATCTGTGGGGTTTTATTCCACAATCTCACCTTTTGCCGATGGTCTGAAGGGGATTTTTGGTATTAGTATTTAGAAAAAGTGCACAAAAACATCAGACCTGCAAATCAGCAAACATCTAAAAAGAAAAATCCAAGTTCTCTTTTTCCAGTTTCCTTGTTGTTTTCAGTTTTTTGTTTTTTTAACATACCCTATTTATCTCCTATTTCAGAACAAAACTAAGTTACAGACAAATGGCAGCTGCCCATTCCTCTAACTTTCACCTCGAGCAGGCCCTGGCTTATATGCAAGGGTCCTGGAAGGAAAGAGCAGCTGCCTACGAGGCTGGAGAAAGAGGCTACTGCCATGTAAAAGCAGGGAAGAGCAAAAGCTGAGTGGAATCATACCAGATTGGACCTTAATCTTAATCAAACCCAATCCCATCATTTCACAGATTGATACTTAGAGAAAAAGAATCACTCCCAATACCACCCAAAATGATATAGGCTAACATGGTGGTTAAAAGTTCAGACTATGGAGTCAAACTGCCTGTGTGACCTTGGGCAAGTTACTTAACTTCTCTGTGCCTAAATTTCCTAGTCTGTAAAATAAGAACAATTACAATACCTCTTATAAGGATTAAATGAGATTCTGCATGCAAAGAGCTCATAACAGTACTAAACACATAGTAAATGTTTAAGAAACAGTTTACTATTTTTAAAATGGATTGACCTGGCTCAGGCTAACTTCCATTAATGTTAAAATTCCTATATCAGAAATCCATTTTAAGCCAATGAGAAGGCTCCAATCTTGTACTGGCAGCTATCTTTCGTTCACCTGAAGTCTTGAGTCAATGGGAGTGCTGCTAGGTCAGAACTTTCATATTTATTATTATGGTAGACTCTGTGCTAGGACACTCATTGCTATGTCTCTGGTAGTATCTACAACTTGATCATTCTCTGATCTAGTGGGGAAGACGGATGCCCAGGAATAAGCAGTTGCACCACAGTAGGTGCCACATAGATGCACTGAGTGCAACAAGGAAAGAGGAGAGACATATTCTCTCCTCCCTGGAGGATCTCAGAGAGCCTCGCAGAAAACTGAGCAGGTCCTTAAGAATGGGCAGAACTCGAACAGATTGAGAAGGGCATTCAAGGAAGCATAAACAAAATATGTACGGGTCAAGTCAAGGAGTCAAGGAGTGGAGTCGAATGAGCCCTGACTTGGGGGTTAGAAAATCTGCATTTCAGTTCTAGCTGTGTGACCTCAGAGAAGTTAGTAAATAGACTAGGACTCATTTTTCTCAGATGTAAAATGAAGACAGTATCATGCACATATGACGCTCATGTACACGTGCTTTGTAACATACAAGGAATTATACAAATATAAGGAGTATTGCTCTAAAGTCAGCCTCACACTCTCATTAATCACATTCTAGAATGTCAACACTAGTTCCCAAAAGGACTTTCTTTCAATCAAATTCTCCAAAAATCTCCAATAGAGAAAGATTCTACAAATCATATTCAAATAAACCACTAGTCAAAAGTAAAGATTTTGAGATATAAATTGAGGAAGCATTCCCCAAAGGGAAGAGACAAGATGGGAATAGATTCCTTCCAGATTTTGGCTGAGAAAAGACAAAGGAAGATAGGTCCTTTCACTTAATGACAGAAATCCTAAAAACATTTTCGAGATCTGCTAGGTAAGGCTTTGAGAAGGAATAACTGTGGTCGATCCTGATCCACTAAGCAAGGACCTCTGCCTTAAGATGTTATCATTGTTATGACCATAATCACCATAAGGCTCAGAGAACCAATGGAACCACAGGCTATATTATCAACCAACTCTATCTGTCAGAGTTACTCCTTTAAGAATGTAAAACCCACAAGAGAAAAAAACAACAGCCTACAGTAAACGTGAAGCTGCATCCTAATTTACCTGAAAGTGTAGTTCCCAGGGACGAGCTTACTTAGTTTTAATATGGCCGTATCTTCAGAAATCTTCTCTTCTCTCAGAGGCCCCTTAAGTTCTTCCCAATGGTACTGGACGATTTTATCATCATCAGTGCTTTCTTGACCGCAAAGAAACATCAGTTACAACATGAGAGCACTGGATCTCAGCACTTATCCAGTTTACACAAACCAGGGCAACTACCCAGAGATTTGAAGCCAGGAAAACATCATGAAATTACAGACTATCCTCCAGAGTGTTTCTTTCCTAGGAATATTGGGTCATTCTGCCTCTCTATGAATATTCCACTGTGTAGTTTTCCAAGGACTCCAACACAGTCAACCTCTGGTTAAAATGCTACTGTATAAAAAAAGGAAAATCAAAAATTCTTAAACATGTGAACAGATTCTCAACCTCACTTAAAATAAAAGAAACGCAAATTAAAATTACACTTGAGAAACCATTTTTTAACCTATGAGATTGGTCAAGACCAAAGTTTCATAACACATTATACGGTAAAGAAAGAAACAGGCTCTCTCATAAGTCATGGTGGACGTGTAAACTGATACAACCTCTAGAAAGAGAAATTTGGTAAAATTTATCTTTGCCCCTGAAATTCCTCTTCTAGGAATTTATCCTACAGATATACTTGCAAGTGTGTTAAATGTCATGCTTACAAGATTATTCGTGGTAACATCATTTGTAAGAGAAAAAGATCAAAAATAATCTAAATGGTCATCAACAGAGACTGACTGAAAACAAGTATATATTTATACAATGAAATTATGCATCCATATAATAGAAGGCCATGAAATCATTAAAAGAAAAAAGAATGAAGTACTTCATGTATTAATTCAGAAAAATTCTCCAACACATAGAAACAAGCATTGTACATAACAGTGTACAATGATGTGTTTTATGATGTGTTATCATAAAGCCTGTATATGTATTTTATTATATATGCATAAAATATCTCTGGAAAGATACATAAAATAATACCATTGATTGTCTGGAGGAAAACTAGATAGTTGGCAGACAGGGATGGCAGTGATTCTTTTCACTGTATACCTTTATACATTATTTAGCTTTGACCTATTCAAAAATACGAAATAAAATGGCACTATGGGAACCCTTTCTAGCACTCTCACGAGCGCTGCTTCCTATTCTGTGTCTTTTCTCTTGGCTTGCTATTCTTCTAGCCTCCTCTTCTTACCAGATCCCTCTACACGAAATATTTAACCTTGCTAGAGAGTCCTCTGCTAAAGCAGTGACTGCCTCTGCCAAAAACCACTGTTGGTGCCAAGACAGTCAGTGTAACAGGGCCTTCATGGGTCTCAAAAGAAACCAAGCAAATACTGGTGAGATGACAGGCCTGAAACCTCCTGCATACACATAGCCAGGATCAATGGCAAAGACTCAGAAATCCTCTCCTGTCACCCAGGTGACATTATCCTGAAGAGTAAGATGTTAATGAGCCCAGGCAGGGGTGTGGGTCTGTGAGTCTCTCCAGGAGAAGGCTGAGAAGAATCTTGTTAGGCAGCGATGCCCGGGTGAGAGCTCCTCAGTCCGGACTCTCAGTTACTTATCTTGCTATGATAGAAAGAGCTTTGTTTCCATAACTGGGAATGGCAACTCCATCTAAGCAAATTTGAAAACCAACAAATTTCAACTAAAATAATGCTAAATACATGCATAATCCCACTTTCTTACCACCTCAGAGCAGAAATATTACTTCAAACAAGCCACATGGGGATTTTAAAGAGGGCCTGTCTGGTTTTTACTTCCTAATCAGCTGCTTCCGATGGTTGGTTTTCCTATAACATGGTCAAGAAGACTACCCTAAACAGAATGCAGACATAGCTAGCTCCAAATCTTCCACGAGTTTTTACCAGAGTACACAGTGAATGCTCTTCTAGAACACCATGCCTAGACAAGTACTCACGGCTGCCATCAATGACTGTAGAAGTGGTTGGCAGAGAGATCTCCTGGAACTGTGGTGACACAATGGCAACAGGAGGCCGATTCTTACGGGGCTCTGTAGGAAAATGACCCAGAAGAAATTGGAAGAGGGGCTTTAAAATTGTAGGAGGAGCAGGCCACATCTTGGGGGGATTATAAAACAGCTTCTATTACATAAATGATTGTTGAAGCATAGCCAAACGGGAAAGTCACAAGACCAGGTTGCCATTCTAACACAAGACATCTGAGAGTGTTTAAAGCCTCTTCCAAACCTGACTATTCCTAAGACCATGCCTGTGCATTCTTTCAACGCTCATGTGCTATCTAGTTTATGAAAAGCACTAGAGCTGCAAGTGACTGCTTTCAGGCAAGCTGATTAGAGGTTGACAACAAATAAGCTTTGTGCAATGAAGGCCTTGGCAAGCAAACCATCCCTTGGCACAGACTGTGCTGAAAAGATAATAGGTGATTTCTCAGCCATCCCCCAGCTGACTGTGTGTGAGGTGACTAGGCCTGAGAGATGGGAAGCCACAAACCACTCTGGTCCACCCAAATGACAGTGAGCTACAAACCCAGCAGCCTTTTCTTTGAGAAATGATCAAATGGTCTTTATGCTAAACACATTTTTAAGAAGGTGAAGAGATTATCTTGGCTACAAAGTTCAAGGAATGAAAAGAAAATCTATTACCAACAAAGACAGAAAACAGTATTAAGAATTTGTGCCAATGTATGCTCCACTTTCCAACTTACCTCACCTCCTTCGAAAATACAAAACAAGATACCTTGCTATTGCGCTATAATCTACCAATGATGGATCACTTAAAAGAATGCCTCAATTTGATTTCCAAGGTGAAAGAGGACTGGTAGGGTTTAAATGAGGAATTCTGTGTGCAAAGACCCACATTTCTGGAAAGAGATCAGAAAAGGCAGCCACTTGGCTGGTTTTCCTTTTACATGCTTCTCCTAGGCTTTCTTGTGTCTCTTAATTACAACACATGGTCCTCTCTCAGCATGAGCCACTTGGAGAAGTAGTTCTCAGGTAGATAGACTATTGCTCAGGCCATACTGCACTATGGGCCATGTGACTAATGTTTCCCTGCCCAGCCAAATGTTCCAACTAGAACTAAAGTATATACTTTGGGGGCCGGCCCCATGGCTTAGCGGTTAGGTGCACGCACTCCGCTGCTGGCAGCCCGGGTTAGGATCCCGGGCGCGCACCGACGCACCGCTTCTCCTGCCATGCTGAGGCCGCATCCCACATACAGCAACTGGAAGGATGTGCAGCTATGACATACAACTATCTACTGGGGCTTTGGGGGAAAAAAAATAAATAAATAAAATTATTAAAAAAAAATAAAGTATATACTTTGCCACTCTAACCTTTTACTACATTGAACTAGGAATTGCCCAATAAATATATTACAAAAAAAGAATGGGAATTAAAAACCCCTCAAGTCAAATCTCCATCTCCTAGGGAATTCTGCTGAGGGAGCAACGGAGACACAGCCACGACTGAGAGACACATACCTGGTTTTACCGTCACGTTCACATAGCCTTCCCCATGGGCATTTTGACCATCTACAATCACTTTGAATTCATACAGGCCTGGAGTGAGCTGCACAAGTGAGAGAAGATCTTTTAGATCATCACAAAGAGCAGTGATTATATTTAAAATAACATATATATCTGAACTTTCCTATGTTGATTCTTGCACTCTCCTCTTCCTGCGCTGTTTCCAAAATGGAGAAAGTAAACTAGCTGAAGAGATGAAACAATGAATTATAAACGGAAAAAACCATAGCTTTTAATGTGAATCTTATTACTAGCTGACTCTAGAACAACAGAAGGGATTTCAATATCTCTGTACTCCCATTTTCTTTTCAGAAGAACTATTAAGGGCCCAAACATCCAACTTCACAGAGTTATGAAATTAAAACAATCATCTCTGCAAAGAAAAACATTTTGTAAAAATACCAAATAGCTCCCAAATATCTGAATATTTTTCCCTCTCGATTTCCACTAACTGTATAAACAAAATATGAAAGAAAAAAAATTACCCACAATCCCACTGTCCTAACACATCAATTAATCATATTTCTCTTATTTCCTTCTAATCCTTGACCACACACAAAAAATAGTTTTAGAGCCAGCTCCAACGGCCTAGTGGTTAAAGTTCAGCGTGCTCTGCTTCGGCAGCCTGGGTTTGGTTCCCAGGCGCGGAACCATACCACTCATCTGTTAGTGGCTATGCTGTTGTGGTGGCTCACATTAAAAAAAAAAGAAAAAAAGAGGAAGATTGGCAACAGATATTAGCTCAGGGCGAATCTTCCTCAGGGAAAAAAAAAAAAGTAGTTTTAAACAGTTTATTTGTTCAACAAACATTTATTGAGAACCAAGTATGTACCAGTCATTGTCCTAGGCGTGGGGTTTGGAGATGAATAAGATCCCTAACTTCAAGATAACCTTGTATTTCAATGGTATTCAGAGCCCAGCTAAAATCAAGGTATATATCAAACTTTTTATTGTTCTCTTTTCCATTCATTTAGCGTGAACACTTTCCCCATTATAATAGTCTTTTTAATAGTCATTTTAATGGCTGCAGAATAGTACATGAATAAATATGCCATAATTCACATAAGCATTCCACATTGCTGGGTATTTGGGTTGTTTCCAAATTTTTACTATTATAACTAATACTGTGATGAACATCTTTCAGGCAAATGGGTTTTTTTCTTTCTGTTGAATTATCTTCTTTGGGTAAATGCTAACTGACCCCATGTAGTGTTTTTGACTATTTCCTTCTTCCTACAATGCTCTCCTTCCCTGGATTTCACTTCTCTGCCCACTCCTCATTTCCTTCAGTTTCTTCTCCCTTTCATATCTTTAATGACAGTGTTCCCCAGGATTCCAATGGCAACCCGTTTATTTCTTCACTCTACACGTGCTCTCTGCATGATCTCATCTGTTACCATGGTTTCAACTGTCATCTATTTGAGGCTGATGTGCTCATTTACCGCTCTAGCCCAGACTTGTATACTGATCTCTAGCCCCTCACCCCCAGCTACTTACTGGCCACCTCTACTCAAATGTTTCACAGGTACCTCAAACTCACTCCGTCCAAAAATGAATTAACCATCGGCAAACCTCCCCCAAACCTGCTCCTTTTTCTGTGCTCCTCATTTCAGTGAATGTCACCACAATCACATCAAAATCCACGCAGGTGCCTAAGCCAAAGTCTAGAATTATCCTAGACTTCTCTTCCCTAACATCTCCACCCAATTAATTGATCACCAAGTCTTATCAAGTCAACCTCCATTATATTTCTCAAATCCACTCACTTCTCTCCATTCACACTGCCATCACCTTAGTTTTTAACCCTTCATCATGGGATAGTCATTAAAAGCATGAGCATTAGAGACAGAAAGTTCCAGTTCAAATCTCCCATTTAATAGCTTTGTTAACTTTTGCCAAACCATTTTATTTTTCCAATTTTTAGTTTTGTCATTTTTAAAACAGATATTAGTATCTACATCTTGGAGTTGTTATAAAGATTAAATGAAATAATTGCATAAAACAATTAGCACTGTGTCTGGCACATGGTATGAGCTCAATAGGTGGTTTTTAAGTTTTATTTTTTTAGTTTTTTTACTCAGGCTATTACCATCTCGCATCTACATTTTTCAACAGATTCTTCACTGGTCTGCAGTCAGAGTGATCCTTCTAAACTGAAAATCTGAACACGTCTTTCTCCTGCTTAAAACCTTTCAAAGGTTCTATATTCTCTCTGCATAAGATTCAAAGTCCTTACTCTGGCATACAAGGCTCTGTGCAATCTGGCCCCTGCATCTCTCCAACTTACTTGTGCTACTGCTCTTCTCATACCATAGGGTCCAGTCAGGCTGAACCACATATAATTCCCTTTTTCCCACATTTTCTCTCTAATATTTGGCCCAGTGGACATATTACTTCCTCTGCTTGGGGTATTACCACTCCATCCTTTACCCAGTAAATTAGTCATGTTTCATGACCCAATTAGGCAAACTCTAAGAAATCTACTCTAACTCCCCAGGGCTTCAAGACCCCTTGCGTATCCCCTCTTATAATTATCTGCTTCCGGTCAGTGTGACCTACTAGACTCTATTGTCCTTCAATGTTAGGATTATGATCAATTCACTGGTAAATCCCCAATGCCTGCCACATAACTAGTATACAATGAACTGCTGCTGAAAGAATGAATGAATGAATGAATGAGATTGCTTGGCCAAAGAACATGAACGTTTTTATGGCTCTTAATAACTATACTGAATCCCAAAAAAGACTGAGCCAATTTACACAATCATGTGGCCACAAATAACCTAGCTTATCTCCCAAATTCTAAAATCCTTATGTTACCCTTAAAAGCTGTTTAGTGTATATTTTCAGCTATGACCACCACGCTTATACAGTCTTCTCAACATAAATGAAAATTTGAGAATCATACACTAACAAATACTGGATGTCAGCCAGTCAGACTTTTGGAGGATTCAGTTCTGAAAGATTATTCCCGACTTAAGTGTGGACAGAAAATCCAATAGTATACATTTTGAAAAATGGTCAACACCTCTACCCCAGCCCTGCAAATGACAGGAGGCAAATTCACCTTGGATAGTTTGAGGATCTGGGAATGTTTCCCTTCCACTTCTCCACTGTAGTCTTTAGGATGAGTAATCAGCTGCCACTCATAGGTGTAGGTTTCTCCTATAGAAGGGCAGTTATAGAAATCATCAAAACACACACCTACACACAAAGAGGGCAGCCATACAGCCTGCCAATAACAAACTTGTTCTAATTCTTGACAAGGCCTTAGTTTTTAAGATTTCACCCCAAAGCCTCTAGGGAAACCAAACATTCTGTTCAAAAGGTGGATTCTGCTGACTCAGCTACAGTCAGGGTTTCTTCCACTCTCTCCCAGCAATGCTCATTCCTGCCCCATACCCACCCTCCTCAGGGCCAATCCTCCCTCAAAATACCAGGTTGCTCATGATGTGGCATCCTGGTGAAAATACATGCCCTACCAACCACTATAGATGAACTCATTGGGAACAAACGCCATTTTCTTGCAAAACTTCTTTTGCAACAAAGCACAGCAATGACTTCTAAATAACATGGTTCAAAAATAGCTTTTTACAGAGTGCTAACAATGCTCGTCTCACTGAGGTCATCACACCCTGGTGAGTTACAAGAGCTACTTCATTCCTACTGAGCTAAATAACACACTGCAGAAGATGGTAGGGGATGGCCCATTTAAAACAGGCCCCACTGAAATTAATTAAGATCAAATGAAGCATTAAATGGTCCTCATTTGTAGCTTAGACTATATGACTGGGTAGGGCAAGGATAGAATCCTTTATCTAAATGGAATCTCTCCCCAGCAAAAGTGGTCTTAAATTTTTTGGAACAAAATGCATTTCTGGCTAGGGAAGGGTGGGATTTGGTAGGAAGGTTTAGTTTAAGTTACCACTCAAAACGAAAAAAAAGAAACCTCAAATGTTTAGAAGAGAATGTCATCTTTTTCTTATTTCATGAGTTCAAAAGTTACAGTTCACACATAGAACCTAATTCCTAGATAGCCTTCATCTTAAGACCAGATTTTATTTCATAAGCCTAAGATACAAGATCTATTACTCTTCCTTCCTCCCCAAAATACTAGTTTTGTTTTGGCCAGCTGTGAGCCCCAGGCAGCTCTCCCAAATGTATACGTGGAAGTTAGGTTAGGTGATGAGCAGGAAAGAAGCAGCAGAAGGAGGACTGGTGCTAAAAGATGACATTTCTTCCAACTATAGTTGGAAATTTTTTTTTCCACACAGGAAACAGACTCACACTAGTTTGGAAACTGATCATTTTATAATATCTAAGGCTAGCAACACAAATTTCAAAAAAGGACAATATTCCTAGGACAGAAAAGCTCAGGGGATGAATTACGCCTTACAGCCAGAAATTTGCCCAAGGGTAGGAACAACTGAGTATAGGTCTGTTAGACAGAATGCTAGTTTTATGATTTAGGGCAGTGGTTTTCAAACTCTGCCTCTGAACCCGAGAGGGATCCTGAGAGCTGCCACAGGAGATGAGGGGGATAGAGAGCAGGTAGAGCTGGTCCTGCCTCATCATCCCCTACCTTTGAAAGTTTGAAACTATCCATCTCATGTACCTGATAACGGCTGAAGAACTTGGGAACAGGAGAGTTGAAGAGAATCTATTTCTCAACTCATGTGTTTTGAAATACTGATCTACAAAGTGATATTAACTCACAGAAATACACATGCAGATAGGGGTTAGGAAGGAAAACACAGTACAGCCCAGCATATCTTTCACAAAAGAGTTGAAGCAATCACAGCTCAAGGCAGTTCTTTCCTCACCTCCATCTTCAAAGGCCAACAAATCCGTTCACTTTAACTTACTACCAGAGGAGGAAAGGAAAAAGCATCTCTATAGAGGAAGGTGGAATGAACTGACAAGGAAGCCTCAATTTGAGGGCAGAAATATAGAACAGAGAGAGCATTTCAGTTCTGGAAAAGTACTTTTTGCATAAATACACTATTTGGTATTACACCTAGAAATTAGGAATATTGTATTGGAAATGTGTGTACCTAAAATGGAAGGACTCCATCCTGAATAGAGTATGGCATTCTATTTGACTAACCTTATAACAAGAGTAACATAAACCCAATGCAATTATTTTGCATCAAAGTATGCTTCACTTCATGTCATAGATAGTCTTAAGATATTATACCTATGTGTTTATAAGTCAAACTTTGGTATATTAACATATACTTCAAAGGTGAAAGGGATGCTCATATTACAAAAGTTTTCTTAAATAATAAATTAATCATTCCCTAATTTATATATTTTATAAATATGAATTTTGTATATCACACTGGGATTGTCTTTTTTTTTAAGTTTCAAATCTATATTCAATTGAATATACTAACTTCTCTTCAAGTTTTTCATCTGCTATTTACTAGTTGTTTGGCCAAAATAAACAGACTAACCTGAGTCTCAGTGTCTTCCCCTTTTAAATGGGTATAATACAACCTACATTTAATGAGCATCAGCTATATGCTAGGCACCAAAGTAGGTGCCTTATATACCATTTCATTTTGCTCTTAAAGTAATCTTATGAAGTAGGAATTATTATCCTCATTTTACTGAGAAAGAAATGGAAACTCAGAGAAGTTAAATAATTTGCTTAAAATCATTCAGCTAATGACTGGCTGAGCTGGGATTTGAATCCAGGCTTGACATCAAAAGTCTATGATCTCAAACATTATATTGCCTCTCGTATCACATAAATATTTGTGCATATGCACGCTATATCCTAGTCTCAAAGGACTGTTGCAACGAGTAAATGAGTTAAGGTATGTAGATATCATTATAAACTAAAACATTAATTATCCAACTGTAAGGGAATGTTTTACCTTCAAGTGGTTCTGGGAGAACATATGCATTTAATTGAACTTCATTCTTAGGCAGGGTCATCTGGACACTATCTCCAGCAGATACCACCAGTTCCTTTATAACTGGAAACAAGGAAAATATACAAGAGATAAGAAATTAGATCCAGACCATCTCATTTCTCTCCTTCCTTTTGTGGTCAAATTTCTTTTATAAACAATATTCAGCTACTGCCTGTATTTCCTCATTGTTTATCCTCTCTAATCCCCTGAAATTTGATTCTGCTCCCACTTTTACATTGAAAAGCATCTTTGGAGGTCATCAACAAACTGCTTATTAGCAAATCAAACAGCTGTTTCTCATGCTCATCCTTCACGTCTGTGGCATCTAATTCTGCTGACTGCCTCCATCTTAAAACCCTTGATTAGCATGACACCATATTATTCTGCTTTCTTCCTCTCTCTAAGTTTTTCTCTACTGTTTTTTAACTGTGGTCTGTCCCTAAGCCCTCTTTATAAAGTACTTTCCACAGAGTTCAACTCTGTTTCAAGGATCACCTTTATGCTGATAAATAACTTTCTAATAAAATACATATATACAGTTCCTAGAAAGAAAGGCAAGTGTCGGTCACAAGGCCAGCCTTAATTTCTTTCCATTCTGGTTGCTCTAACGCTAGACTTAGATTATTCCAAGAATCTTAATTGGTCTTCCCTCTGCTAGCTCTCCCCACTCTAAGCCGTTCTGTCTTCCTAAAACACCCACCACCATTAATTTTTCTAAAATACTCACTCACCATGATACTCTTCTACTTAAGACCCCCACTCCCACACCATATTTAAAACCAAACTCCTAACCTGGCATTAGAGAACCACTATCATCTGATCATACCATCTCACCCTTCCTACCCAGTTCTGCCTCTAGTCATACTAATTTTCCCTCTTGTGCTCCACAGAAGCCATGGTCTATTCTTGGGGACTTGGTAAAAGCTATTTCCCTCAAGTGGGGTGTTTGCCTTTCTTTATTCTAAATACAGTACTCTGTTTCTAGCTTAAAGCCAGTCTTCTCTCCAAGAAATCTTCCCAGACCATTTCAGTTCAAACCGATCTACTTCCTGAACTACTTGAGCATTTTTGGAACACCACGTTAGCACATAGCTATATAGTGTCTTTATACTATTCACTAGCTATTTCATATATGTCAGAGTTTCTCAAGCATGGCACTATTGACATTTTGGAACCGATTCTTCTCTGTTGTGGGGAGGATTGTTCTGTGTACTGTAAGATGTTTAGCAGTATCCCTGGCCTCTACCCACTAGATGTCAGTAGCACCCCTCCTCCACAGCTGTAACAACCAAAAATGTTTGCAGGTTGTTGAGAACCACTGATTATATAAATCTTATTTCTCTGACAATAATTGTTCATTTGGTATGAGACCTAGGAACTAGAAGAGCTTAAAGCAAACAACTGGTTGGTCCACCCATATTTCAAGACTGGGAGGTGAGAAGGGCTTCCTAGAAAAATAGGAAATTTGAGATTTATCTGTCTGCTTGGGAACATTGCACTTGGGGAGAAATGAAACCATCCTTTATGGAAGTTTCAGCATTTAGACATTCCAGGAAGTGGAATTAGAATTCTCTGAAGTGATTTTCACAAGAAAGAAAGAAAGAAACCACTATACTCAGAGATTGTATAATGGACAAAAATACAGTGCAACTCAAACCCTTCACAATTACACCAAAAGTTACAGGCATTCTGTCTGAATACAAACATTACTTTGGTGCCTCGGGATTGAAACCCTAAAATTTCATGTTATATTACCACCAAAGGAGACTCTAGGAAATTAAAAATTGGCAAAATTTTGTTTTCACTGGCTTTGCTTCACTCTGTTGACTTCTTTCAGGGGATAAAGATCAACTTAGTTTCCTTGATTAACCATTTCCTCCTAATACCTTAGAACAGCACTCGTGAAGCACAGATTTGTTGTTAAGGCAACACTCTATGTATGAATCTCCTTTCTATGGGTTGCTTTAAAAATAAAGATGCTGTCAAAATCAGAGAGACAAATATCTGACCTACAATCAGCCTTTCAGATCCAACAAACAGATCCAACTCTTTTTTCCCAATGGCCTCTGTTTGCTTAATCCCTTGAACATTACTTATTTAAATCTTGCGCCTTTAAGTCCCAGGCACAGTAGAATCTGGCTCTGGGAAAATGAGCCTCATAAATTCCCACGGGCTGGGGCCTATTGAGAAAAGGATCGAGAGCCCCAAGTCCTATGATTATAGGGACAGGGTTATTTTTTCCTCTAGCCTACAGTATTCAAAACTCATGCCTCCCTCCTTTCTTTCCACTAAAAGAGAACACTTTGATCAAACGCGCTACTTTCCCATCCTATCTCCAAGGGCAGAATCAAAGGGCCTCACCTGGGTATGGTGCTGAGGTGCTCTGCAAAGAGGCCTGGGGGGTGGGGGTAGCATAACTGTAGGAGGGAGCCACTGGCAGAGGGGTAGCAATCTGGATTTTCCCAGGCCTGTTTACTTGCTGAGTACTAGGCGTAGTACCGGGATCCTCTGATGGCTCAGGCTGGACTGATATATTCTTTAACCAAACAGGAATCTCTGCAGTCAGGTCTACAGTTAAGGGATTGGAAGTTGTAACTGCCTTGTGGACCTAAAGAAATGCAAAAATTCATTTGAGTAGGCAAAAGTTATACAGCCAGTTTTCTAGGTCATGTCTCATGAAATAATTGCATGTTAAATGTTTTTTAGAAAATGCAAAACTGTCAAAAATATTAAACTAATTTCACCACCCAAAGTCATGTTAAAATATTGACATAAGTCTTCCCAACCTTTTTTTCTAGGCAGAGTTTTGCTTAAAACAAAATAGTAATAATCATACTGTGTATACTTTTATCTTCTTTTCTCACTTAACATTTATATTTAACCTTTCTACAAATACTTATTGAGCACCTATTATGGAACAGGCCTTGTGGATCCAAAATATTAAAAAAAACATAATCACTGTGCTCAACCAGTGCGCAATCTAGTGGGAGAGAGAGAACTAAACACATAATAAAGCCAAATGGTAAATATACCTATAAAAGTTATGATGAACCAAAGGAACACAATCTTAGGGTACTTATCTCCTTTCTCAGAGAGAGGGAGCATGCGAAGAAGGATGTTTTAAATAAAGGCTTCCTAGAGGAAGAGTCTTGAGCTGAATTTTAAAGGCTGAGGGGAAAGATAAGCACAGGCATGAGAAATGAGATTAACATGGCCTGTGTTGGGAACTGAGAGTCATAAGCAAAGTGAGAAGCAGGAAGTAAGGCAAGATGAGCTGGAAAGACAGCCAAGGGGCAGACTAAGGAAGATGTTATATGTTACTTTAAGTAACCAGGTAATTGTGAGCAATTAAAGGGTTGTATGCAGGGAAGTGACAAGGTCAAGTTTCTGTTTTAAATGGATCATTTAGCGTATGGGTTTGACGAAATAAGACAACAGCAGGAATACCACTTAGGAGGGTACTGTGTTTATCCAAATGGCTATCCAAGTGGCTGAACAAGGAGAGTGGTATGGATTTTTTTAAACAATTAATTGAAGTACAATTTACATAAAATAAACTGCACACATTTCAAGTGTTGGTCAATGAGTTTTGACAAGTGTATAAACCCACGTAACCACAATCAAGAGAGAGAACATTTCTATCAGCCCCAGAAGTTGACTGATGCCCCTTTGCAGTAAATTCCTGCCTCCACCCACAGGTTCAGGCAACCACTGACTTGTTTTCTGTCACCATTAGTTAGTTTGGGTTTTCTTGTATTTCATATAAAAGGATCATATACATACTATTTTTGTTTCTGGCTGCTTTCACTCAACATAATGTTTTTAAGATTCACCCATGTTATTGTGTGTATCAGTAGTTCATTCTTTTTTATTACCAAGTAGTATACTATTATAGAGATACACCAAAATTTATTTATCCATTCATCTATTAATGGAGATTTAAGTTGTTTTCAGTTTTCAGCTCTTATAAAGAAAGCTGCTACAAACGTTTGAATACAAATGTTTCTCTAAACATATGTTTCAATTTCTCTTGGGTAAATACTTAGAAGCAGAACTGCTGGTTACATGCAAGTGTATGTTTAACTTTATAAGAAACTGTGAACTGTTATCCAAAGTGGCTGTACCATTTTGCATTTCCACCAGCAATGTATGAGAGTTCCAGTTGCTCCACAACTTCTTCAAAATTTTGTATTCTTGGCCTTTTTATTTTTTATCATTCTAATGATATCTCACTGTGATTTAATTTGCATTTTTCTGGTGACTAATGAGGTTGAACATCTTTTCATGTGTTTATCGGCCAGTCATATATTTTCTTTGGTGAAATTTATTCAAATCTTTGTCCATTTTCTTTACAATTTTATTAAGGTATAACTGACATACAATAAACTTAATGTATGTAAAGTGTACAATTTGACAAATTTTGACATATGTATACACCTATGAAACTATCACCACAATCAAAATAATGAACATATCCATCAGTTCCAAAGATTCCTCATGCTCCTTTGTAATCTCTTCTCCCCACCCCCTTCCCTAAGCAACCACTGCTCTGCTTCCTGTCATTATACTTTGCATTTTCTAGAATTTTTTTTTTTGTGTGAGGAGATCAGCCCTGTGCTAACATCCGCCAATCCTCCTCTTTTTTTGCTGAGGAAGACGGCCCTGGGCTAACATCTGTGCCCATCTTCCTCCACTTTATATGGGACGCCGCCACAGCATGGCTTGCCAAGCAGTGCGTCGGTGCGCGCCCGGGATCCGAACCAGCGAACCCCGGGCCGCCGCAGCGGAGCGCGCGCACTTAACCGCTTGCGCCACCGGGCCGGCCCCTCTAGAATTTTATATAAAGTGAATCACACAGGATGTAATTTTTTTTGGTCTGGCTTCTTTCACTCAGCAAAATTATTTTGCTATTCATCCAAGGTGCTGTGTGTATTGATAGTTCTTTCCTTATGATTGCTGCGTAGTATTCTACGCAGTGTATGACTATACCACAATTAATTTGTTTGTTCATTCACCAACAGATGGACATTTGAGTGGACTCCAGTTTTTGGCTACTACAAACTGAGCTGCTATAAATAGTCCTCTACAACTCTTTGTATGGACATATCTTTTCATTTCTCTTGGGTAAACATCTACGGGTAGAATGCCTGGTCACATGGAACATGTACCTTTAACTTTTTTAAAAACTGCCAAACAATGTTCTAAAATAACTGTTGTGCCACTATATAGTCCCACCACCAGAGTGAGCATTCCAGTTGCTCTACAACCTTACCAGAATTTGGTGTAGGAAGTCTTTTTAATTTTAGCCATTACTGAGGTGTGTAGTGGCATCTTATTATGGTTTTAATTTGCATTTTTGTAGTGATTTAATGACGTTGAGCATCTTTTCATGTACTTATTGGACACCTGCATAACTTCTTTGGTAGACTATCTGTTCAAATCCTTTGCTTTGTTGTTAGTTTTCTAATTAAGTTACAAGAGCTCTTTATTATTCTAAGAACAAGTCCTTTGTTAGGTACTTTGCGAATATATGCAGCTTGCCTTTTCATTTTCCTTAACGGTGTCTTTTAAATAGCAAATCTTTGTAATTTTGATGAGCTCCAATTTATCAATTTTTTCTTTTATGGCTGATGCTTTCAATGACTTTTTTATTTAGTGACAAGATGACAAGAATGCTCTCCTGTGTTTTCTTTTACAAGTTTTATAGTTTTTAGCTCTTAAATTTAGGTCTATGATCCATTTTGAGCTAATTTTTCTGTATGGTGTGAGGTAAGGGTCAAAGTTCATGTTTTTCCATATCACTATCCAATTGTTCCAGCACCACTTATTGAAAAGATTAACCTTTCCCCACTGAATTGCCTTGGCACATTAATTGACTATATTTGTGTGGTTCTATCTCTGCACTCTATTCTGTTTCATTGATTTAGTCTATCTTTACACCAATACCACTGCTTTGATTATTGCAGCTTTATAAAAAGTCTTAGGGGCTGGCACAGTGCTGCAGCGGTTGAGTTTGTGCATTCCGCTTCAGCGGCCCAGGGTTCACCGGTTCGGATCCTGGGCGCCGACCTGCTCACTGCTCATCAGGCCACGCTGAGGTGGCATCCCACATAGAAGAGCTACAACTCTACAACTATGATACACAGCTATGTACTTGGGCTTTGGGGAGAAAAAAGAAAAAGAAGAAGATTGGCAACACGTGTTAGTGCAGGGCCCATCTTCCTCAAAAAAAAAAGTCTTAAAGTTAGATAGTTTAAGTCCTCCAACTTTATTGTTCATTTTCAAAATCATTTTGATCATTCTAAGTCCCAATTCATGAACATGGCTGTATTAGTTTCCTAGGACTGCCATAACAAATTACCACAAACTTGGTGGCTTAACACAACAGAAATTTATTCTCTCACAGCTTTAGAGGACAGAAGTACAAAATTAAGGCATTGGCACATTCCCTCTGAAGGCTTTTGAGGAGAATCCTCTTCCAGCTCCCAGAGCCTCTCAGCATTCCTTGGCTTGTGGAAACATAACGCCAATCTCTCTCTCCATCTTCATATGGCCTTCTTCCTTGTGTCTCTGTGGGTCCAAATCTCCCTCTCCTTCCTCTTGTAAAGACATCAGCGATTAGACTTAGGGCCCACCCTAAATACAGGATAATTTCATTTCAAGATCCTTAACTAACTACACCTGCAAAGATCCTATTCCCAAATAAGGTCATATACTGACGTTCCAGGTAGACATGATTTTGGAGGGGGCACTATTCAATCCATTTTAATGGTATATCTCTCCATTTATTCAGTTCTTTAATTTCTCTCAGTAGTGTTTTATAGTTTTCAGTATATAGCTCTTGCACATATTTTGTTAAATTTATCCCTAAGTATTTCATGTTTTCAGATGCTATAATACAGTTTTTAAAACTTCAATTCCAAATTATTCATTGCTAATATATAAACACAACTGATCTCCGAAAATTGTTCTTATATCCTGCAACCTTGCTAAATTCACTTAATAGTTTGACTTGCTTTTATGTACATTCCTTGGAATTTTCTAGGTACATGATTATATCATCTGTGAATAAAGGCAGTTTTGCTTCTTCATTTCCAATCTGTATTCCTTTAATATCTTTTTCTTGCATTACCATATCGGCTAGGACCTCCAGCACAATGTTGAATAAAAGTGGTTAGAGACACTATTTGTTGAGTAATTGTCATCTCACTCTCCTTTAAATCTCTGAACACAGATTCCTTTTTTTAAGCATATTTTTTTTTTAATTTTTTTTTTTTTAATTTTTATTTATTTATTTTTCCCCCCAAAGCCCCAGTAGATAGTTGTATGTCATAGCTGCACATCCTTCTAGTTGCTGTATGTGGGACGCGGCCTCAGCATGGCCGGAGAAGCGGTGCATCAGTGTGCACCCGGGGTACGAACCCGGGCCACCAGCAGCGGAGCGCACGCACTTAACCGCTAAGCCACAGGGCCGGCCCTAAGCATATTTTTAATACCTGCATTGAAGTCTTTGCTAAATCGGACAACTGAGTCCACTCAGAATTCAGTTATATTTATTACTTTTTTTTCCTCTGAGTATGGGTCACACTTTGCTGATTCCTTTTTTGCATGTCTCATAACATCTAGTGGAAAACTGGAAATTTCAGATAATATATTGTAGCAACTCTGGATTCTGTTTTACTTTTCTGCTGGGCTGTTGATTATTTTTAGTAACTTTCCTGTACTATAGAATCTGACTCCCCCACAGTATGTTGCCATTGATAGCTCTGTTCAGTTTTTTTTTTATTCCTGTTTTTATTTTAGCCCAGCTTCCTAGGTATCACCCCTGTATCTGCATAGTTTAGCAGTCAGCCAATGATTTGGGCAGAAGTCACTCAAATACTTTGAGCCCATAAAGCTTCACCCTCTGCCAATCCATCTGTGTGTTGCTTGGGGAATGCATTCAAAGTTGCAGCCAATTCTCAAGTCTCCCTTGATTTTTACTTTTTACCAGGCTCTCTTGGGTCTCTCTTGCACATGCAGGTAGTTTCTCAGTCATGTGGAGAGCTTATCTTAGCCCTTCTACGGCTCTCTTATTTTCAGGATCTTCCCATTAAGTTTCTGGCAGGTCCACCACTTACCCCAACTGGCATGGCAACCTCAAGCTAGCAAAGCTGTGGGTTCTCGGGGCCAGCCCCATGGCTTAGCGGTTAAGTGCACGCGCTCCGCTACTGGTGGCCCGGGTTCGGATCCCGGGTGCGCACCTATGCACCGCTTCTCCGGCCATGCTGAGGCCACATCCCACATACAGCTACTAGAAGGATGTGCAACTATGACATACAACTATCTACTGGGGCTTTGGGGAGCAAAAGGGAAAAAAAGGAGGAGGATTGGCAATAGATGTTAGCTCAGAGCTGGTCTTCCTCAGCAAAAAGAGGACGATTAGCACGGATGTTAGCTCAGGGCTGATCTTCCTCACAAAAAAATAAAAATAAAAAAAATAAAAAAGCTGTGGATTCTCTCCATTAATTCTCAACCAAGTTTGCCACTTTTAGTTGGCAAAGCTGTGAGTTTTCACCCTCTGCCCAAAATCAAGTCCACCCCCTCTGGCAGAAAAGTTACTATTTTTCATATCCAGCCACACCCTGGTAAAACTACATTTCTTGTCACCTGATCTGGGGTGATGGAGGTAGGGACAGATGGGAGAAGCCCCGGGAAGAAGACCACAGACTCCCAACTGTACTTGCTCAAAGCATTACCAGCTTTTCAAGAATAAATACTTCTCACTTTGCTTCTGCCTGCATTATATTTCTAGTGCCCTGAAATATTTGTTTTTGACAATATTGTCCAGTTTTATACTTGTTTTTTACAATGAGAAAATTATGGATCCCTTCATGATGCCATAGTGGAAGTTCTCTTGTTTCTATTTTCCCATTTTTGAAATTGTTTACATTTCTCTTTTGAAATTCCTTCACTGTTCACTCACTAAAGCCATTTTCCTTTAATTTCCTTTAGTTCTCTGAACATACTTTGAAGTCTTTGACTACTAACTCCAACATCTGAGTCAACCTGGAGTCAGTTTCTATTGACTGCTTTTTTCCCCGAGTATGAGTCACTCTTTCCTGTTGCTTTGCATGTCTAGTAATTTTTGTTTGAATACTGGACATTCTACCTAATACCTGTAGTGATTCTGGATTCTACTGTGTTTTCCTTGGGATTGTGATTGTTTGGGTTTGTTTTTTTTTCCCCCTAATAGGCAAGTAACTTATCTGGACTTAAACTGTAGACTTTGCTTCCCCTGCAATGTGCAGCAACTGATACTTTTGTGTAATTCTTGCAGCTGCTTTTTTAGCCTGGTCCCCTGCAGGTCTTCTTGTGTAATCTGATGATTAGACAAGAATTTAGCCATAGATTATACTCAGATTTGGGGCCTGCTCTCACTTTGTTTTCTTTATTTCCGGAGACCACTCCCCAATTTTTCAACCTTAGACTCTGTCCTCTGACAGCTCAAGTCAACAAGACTTTAGATTTCTGCCACCTGAGCTACACGTGGTTGGGGTATGTACTCATTTTAAAAAGCAGCAAACTCAACAGAGGTCACCTGATGCAAGTTCTGTCTTTCAAAGACAGAACTCTGCCTTGCTGATCTCTGCCTGCTTTTTCACCACGCCCTCTGGAATCTCCCCATGTCAGTGTAGTTTAGCCGTTCAACTAGGGATTTTAATAGATTTTATAGTCCAGTTATGGGTATCACCCGCTTCTGTGATTTTCTTACTTTTAAGGGCACTTTCCCTTAAATGTCTAGGTAATTTTTCTATTCTGGACTCTGTTCTTTGCCACCATAAGAAACTAAGGCTGAGGTTTTTCACTGCCACTTTCCTCTGCTGTGAAGATTGATGAATGCCCTCAGGCAAATTTTTTAAAGCTGCAAATTCACAATTCTTATCACTTCTAGTTGCTGCTTTTCAAAAGTAAACTCTCCTCTAGCTTCTGTCTGCTTTTGGATCCTTTCCAGTTTCTTTAAATACATTTTTTACATATTTTATAATTATTATCTGTGGGAGGCTTCAGGAGAGCACTTTGCCACCATTAGTGGAAATTCCCCCTATGGGATGGATTTTAAAATATTAAGGATCTAATATTTGTGAAGCTGAGATGCATCTGGAGCTTGAGGAAAAGAATCTAAGATGACGCTCATGTTTCTAGCTTGAGTGTGGGACTAACTATAGTAGTGTCAAAAACTAAAGGAGCAGCTTTAAGAAATTAACAGGCAAGTTATGTCTTAGACATATTGAATCTGAAGTACCTCTGGGAAATTCAAATAGAGACCCACACTTGGAATCAAGTTCCCAAAGATAGTAGCTGAAGCCCTGGGAGTAAATGAGCTTGCCCAAGAAGAACATGTAAGTAAAAGAAACAGAGGCTTAAAAACAGAATACTTGGGAATACTAATGTTTTTAAGATGTGAGCGATGAAATGACCCAAAAAACTGACTAAGAAGGAATGGTCAAAAAGAAGGAAAAGAACCAGGAAAGTGTGCCATAACAAGATAGAATGGACAATTGCACCCACTATGAAATAATGCAGAGCGGTCTAATCAGATAAGGACTCGAAAGAATACACTGCACTTGGCAATTGTCAGGTTACAAGTGACCCCAGTAAGAGCAGCTTGGCAACCAAATTCCACAGAGCTGAGGATTAAATACAAGTGAATGAAAAAGAGAAAGCAAGTGTAGACTACCTTTGAAATTTGGGGATGAAAAGGAAAAGAGAGCAACGGAAGAGTAACTAAAGATGCAAGGGGACAAGATCAAGGACATATATGGAAGGAAGGAATTTGAACGATAAGCACCATATTCTCAGACTTCAGTCTGAGACAGTGATAGAGCTTAGGCTATTTCACAAACATTTAGGAGAGCATCTGGGCCCAATCTGGGTGAGTGAATATCAGGGAAGTATTCCTAGAAGAAGTAAAGCCTGTGGCGAGTCTTGAAGAATATGTAGTAGTTAGGCAGGTCAACGCCAAAAGGTTTAAAAAACAAAACAAAACATGGTGGACTTCTGCTTCCAGTCAAGATGGAGTAATAGGGGCCAGATTTATCCTCCCATCTGAAACAATTAAAAAACCAGACAAAACATATGAAATAAGAGCACTCAAGACACTGGACAATGGATAATGAAAAAAAGCAATCCCTAAGAGATAAAAAACAAGATGAGCCCTATGATTGTCTCAGCTTACGGTCTGGAGAAAGTTTCTAGGCCAGAGCACAGGAAGAGAAAATCCAGGCAGAAACTGACAGTATCCCTGAGTTGAAGAGATATAGCTAAAAGTCTGGGAAAGAAGAGAGCTGCACAAAGACAGAACTCTGAAGATCTGCAGAGGATCCCCCTAAAGTATTCAACTGAGTACTGATCATCTCATGCCTATGTGGAAACTACTCCAAGTCAGAGAAAGAACTACCCAAAAGGATTACAAGGAACAGTACCCAGAGTTTACACGGGCTAGGAATAATACCTATTCCAAAAAGCCAGAATGGAAAACTTCATAATTCATGGGGCATCAGTTCAGAGTACTAATAAAGGTCTTACCTCAATAGTGGGGAAAAATTAACGCTAGACTAAATGCAGCTCTGGGCTCACATAACAAAGCTTAAAGTAAGACTCAAAAGGATTAAACCGTTTTCAAAGAATTTAACCACATCCCAAAACAAAGCTCAAGAATACCTACAGTGATACAAAAACATCCAGCACCCAACTAGGAAAAATTTACAATGTCTGGCATCTAATCAAACACTACCAGACATGCAAAGAAGCAGGAAAATAAATCCTGTAAGGAGGAAAAATATCAATTAACTAAAACTGACCCAGAAATAACATAGATGACAGAACTGGTAGACAAGGATATTAAAATAATTATTATGATTGTATTCCACATATTCAAGAAGCTATAGGAAAGACTGCATATATTAAGCAGAGACATGGAAGATAAAACAAAAAAAAGACTCAAATCAAGCTTCTGGAGATGAATATTACAATATCCAAGAAGAAAAATATCCTGTAGAGATTTAATGGCAGAGCAGACAATGCAGAAGAAAAGATTAGTAAACTTTAAGACATACCAATAGAAACTATTCAAAATAAAACACACAGAGAAGGGAGAGGAAGTCAAGACGGCGGCGTAGGCAGACTCTGAACTCACCTCCTGCTGCGGACACAGCCAATTTACAACTACTCGTGGAAAAATTACCCCTGAGACAGAACTGAAAAATGGATAAGAGGAACTCCTGCAACAACGGACAATTCTAAATGAGGTAGAAGAGGTAGAAACTCCCTTCTGGAGAGGAAAAACGCCACCTTCACAAACCGCAGTGCCTCACGGCCGCCCGGGAGCAGCCCACAGGTACGCAGCCTCCCTGGAGGCGCGGGGCCATGAGCCGGGGAGCGCCCCCGCTGTAGGCATTTTGTGGACCCAGCACAATCGAGATGAGTGGCAGAATATCTGACTTTGCCTGCTACTAAAACATTGGGGAGTACCCCCAGAAAAGCTGGTTCACAAAGAAATTAAAACCAGTTCTTAAAGGTCCCACGCGCAAACTCACCCGTTCAGAAAGCAACCTAAAATCACCAGAAAGAAAGGTGCACAGTGCTGTGGTGAAAAGAGATTCACCTAATAGGCCCTGAGTGCATCTTGGTGAGAGGTGAGACCTCTCCAGGGACTGGGACATTGGTGGCGGCCATTGTTGTGGCCTGGTGTGGGCGTGCCGACACAGACGCCATTGGAGTTCTCCCTGAGGCCTGCTAGCCCAGGGTCTGCCCCACCCGCTAGAGCACCGATTTAATCCAGCTCAACCAGGGCAGGCAGCCCACCCTAGAGACGGGCCCCACCCAACAACAAGCCCTCAGGCAACTTGTGGGCCTGCATAGATTGGTGACTGGATTCTCTGCAGCCTGGCAACTGAGCTGACTTCAGCCGGGCAGGGAGTGCACAAGGAGCGGGTGGAGAGTGTGGGGCGGTGGTGGAGTGTGTGGGGCTCCCACCGTGGAGAGACTGGGTCCGCTTCGGGAGGTTGGGGCGCGCACACGGGGCAGGACTGTGTTGACTGTGTGTGTGGACCTGTGGGCGGCAGGACTTGTCAGCTGCAGAAGACTTGTGCTTCTCAAAGACCCACATAGGGGGTTTGCCCCACCTTCCAAAGCCTGAAACAATTGGGTGCTCCTGTGCCTGAGGCCAGCCCCACCCAGCTGCAATCCTCAGAAAGCTGACAAGAGACCTAAAGGCTGGAGGCTTATAGCACTTGTAAGGCCCTGAGCCTAACAACCTGCCACGGTGGGGGCCTACTCACTTAAAAGAAATACTGCAACACAAATGTGGTATTAGAACTTGCAGCCAACTGTGCTGGGGCTCCCCACACCTGATAAAGAGACTGAAGGGCCCACAACAACTACAAGCAGCTGAGCATTACAACAGCTGGCCAGGAGCTCGGCCTCCCTGGGCACCCACAGGGAGAGCAAACAGGCCACAACAGAAGGACACACGTAGCCCACATAGGGGTCACCCCTGGAACATTGAGAACTGAGGGAAGCACACTGCAGGCCTCCTAAGCCATCACTTACATAAGGTCACCTATCCAAGAGCAGGAGACGTAGCTGACCTACCTAATACGTAGACACAAGCACAGAGAAAGAGGCAAAATGAGGAGGCAAAGGAATACATTCCAAGTAAGGGAACAGGACAAAACCCCAGAAAAGGAACTAAGTGAAACAGAAATGAGCAACCTATCCAACAGAGAGTTCAAACAAAGAGTGTTAAGGATGCTCACTGATCTGGGGAGAAGAATAGATGAACTCAGTGACAATGTCAACAAAGAAATGGAAGATATAAAAAAGAACCAATCAGAAATGAAGAATACAATACTGGAAATGAAAAATTCACTAGAGGGACTCAAAAGCAGAGTAGAGGATACAGAAGAATGGATCTGCGAGCTGGACGAAAGACTAGAAGAAATTACCCAAGCTGAACAGGTAAAAGAGAAAAGAATTAAAAAGAGTGAGGACAGTCTAAGGCACCTCTGGGACAACATCAAGCGCACTAACATCCGTGTTATAGGTGTCCCGGAAGGAGAAGAGCGAGACAAAGAGGCAGAGAATCTATTTCAAGAAATAATAGATGAAAACTTCCCTAACCTAAGGAAGGAAACAGACATCCAGGTACAGGAATCACAGAGAGCCCCAAACAAGATAAACCCAAAGAGGCCCACACCAAGACACATCATAATCAAAATGTACAGAATTAAAGATAAAGAGAGAATCCTAAAAGCCGCAAGAGAAAGTCAAGTTACATACAAAGGAAACCCCATAAGGCTATCAGCTGACTTCTCAGCAGAAACCTTACAGGCTAGAAGAGAGTGGCACGATATATTTAAAGTGCTAAAAGGAAAAAACTTACAGCCAAGAATACTCTACCCAGCAAGGTTATCATTCAAAATGGAAGGAGAGATCAAAAATTTCCCAGACAAGCAAAAATTAAAGGAGTTCGTCAACAAGAAACCAGTGCTACAAGAAATGTTAAAGGGACTGATTTAAGGGGAAAAGAGAAGACCACAAATAGGAAAAATTATCTATTTCCATGATAAGAACGTAATGGATACAAATGCACAAAAAAGAGGTTAGATATGATATCAAAAACATAAAAGCAGGGAGGAGGGGAGTTAAAGAGTAGAGCTTTCAGACAGAGGTCAAAGTAAAGAGACCATCAGTTCTGTATAGAAGAAGAAAGGAACAGAGAAGGACTACTAAAACACTGAGGGAAAAAAAAAAGTTAAAAAATGGCAGTAAGTACATACTTATCAATAGCTACTTTAAATGTCAATGGACTAAATGCTCCAATTAAAAGGCACAGGGTGGCTGATTGGATAAAAAAACAAGACCCATATATATGCTGCATACAAGAGACACACTTCAAACCTAAAGACACTCACAAACTGAAAGTGAAGGGATGGAAAAAGATACTCCATGCAAATGGCAATGAAAAGAAAGCTGGGGTAGCAGTACTCATATCACACAAAATAGACTTTAAAACAAAAACTGTAAAAAGAGACAAAGAAGGGCATTACATAGTGATCAAGGGAACAATCCAACAAGAGGATATAACACTTGTAAATATCTACACACCCAATGTAGGTGCACCTAAATATATAAAGCAATTATTAACAGACATAAAAACAGAAATAGACAGTAACACATAATAGTAGGGAACTTTAACACTCCACTTACACCAACGGATAGATCATCCAAACAGAAGGAAACATTGGCCTTAAATGACACACGAGAACAGATGGACCTAGTAGATATATACAGAGCATTCCATCCAAAAACCGAATAATACATGTTCTTTTCAAATGCACATGGAACATTCTCCAGGATTGATCACATATTAGGCCACAAAACAAGTATCCATAAATTTAAGACGATTGAAATAATACCAAGCATCTTTTCTGACCACAATGGTATGAAACTAGAAATCAACTATAGGAAGAAAATCAGAAAAGCCACAAAGACGTGGAGATTAAACAAAATGCTACTGAACAATGACTGGGTCAACGAAGAAATCAAGAAGAAATCAAAAAATACCTGGAGACAAATGAAAATGAAAATACAACATGCCAGAATTTATGGGATACAGCAAAAGCGGTTCTAAGAGGGAAGTTTATAGCAATACAGGCCTATCTCAACAAACAAGAAAAATCTCAAATAAACAATCTAACAATGCACCTAAAGGAACTGGAAAAAGAAGAACAAACAAAGCCCCAAATCAGTAGAAGAAGGGAAATAATAAAAATCAGAGCAGAAATAAATGAAATAGAGACCAAAAAAACAATAGAAAAAATTAATAAAACCAAGAGCTGGTTCTTTGAAAAGATCAACAAAATTGACAAACCTTTAGCTAGACTCACCAAGAAAAAAAGAGAGAAGGCACAAATAAGTAAAATCAGAAATGAAAGAGGAGAAATTACAACAGACACCTCAGAAATACAAAAGATTATAAGAGAATACTATGAAAAGCTATATGCCAACCAATTCGACAATTGGAAGAAATGGATAAATTCTTAGAATCAAACAACCTTCCAAAACTGGATCAAGAAGAAGTAGAGAATTTGAATAGACCAATCACTAGTAAGGAGATCGAAACAGTAATCAAAAACCTCCCCAAAAATAAAAGGCCAGGACCAGACGGCTTCCCTGGTGAATTCTACCAAACATTCAAAGAAGACTTAATACCTATCCTTCTCAAACTCTTCCAAAAAATTGAGGGGAGGGGGAAGCTCCCTAACTCATTCTACGAAGCCGACATTACCCTGATACAAAAACCAGACAAGGACAACACAAAAAAAAAGAAAAGTACAGGCCAATATCACTGATGAATATCGATGCAAAAATCCTCAACCAAATACTAGCAAATCGCATACAACAATACGTTAAAAAGATTATACACCATGATCAAGTGGGATTTATTCCAGGTATGCAGGGATGGTTCAACATTCGCAAATCAATCAACGTGATATGCCACATTAATAAAATGAAGAATAAAAATCACATGATCATCTCAATAGATGCAGAGAAAGCATTTGACAAGATACAGCATCCATTTATGATAAAAACTCTGAATAAAATGGGTATAGAAGGAAAGTACCTCAACATAATAAAGACCATATATGACAAACTCACAGCTAATATCATCCTCAATGGTGAAAAACTGAAAGCTATCCCTCTAACAACAGGAACCAGACAAGGATGCCCACTGTCACCACTCCTAGGACTCCTGGAAGTCCTAGCCAGGGCAATCAGGCAAGAGAAAGAAATAAAAGGGATCCAAATTGGAAAGGCAGAAGTGAAACTGTCACTATTTGCAGATGACATGATTTTATATATAGAAAACCTTAAAGAATCCACCAAAAAACTTTTAGAAGTTATAAACGAATATGGTAAAGTTGCAGGATACAAAATCAACATACAAAAATCAGTTGCATTTCTATACACTAACAGTGAAGTAGCAGAAAGAGTAATTAAGAATACCATCCCATTTACAATTGTAACAAAAAGAATAAAATACCTAGGAATAAACTTAATCAAAGAGGTGAAAGAGCTGTACTCAGAAAGCTATAAAACATTGCTGAAAGAAGTTGAAGAAGACAAAAAGAAATGGAAAGATATTCTGTGCTCTTGGATTGGAAGAATTAACATAGTTAAGATGTCCATACTTCCTAAAGCAATCTATAGATTCAATGCAATCCCTATCAAAGTTCCAACAACATTTTTCACAGAAATAGAACAAAGAATCCTAAAATTTATATGGAACAACAAAAGACCCCGAATAGCTAAAGGAATCCTGAGAAAAAAGAACAAAGCTGGAGGTATCACACTCCCTGATTTCAAAATATACTACAAAGCTATAGTAACCAAAACAGCGTGGTACTGGCACAAAAACAGACACACAGATCAATGGAATAGAATCGAAAGCCCAGAAATAAACCCACACATCTATGGACAGCTAATTTTTGACAAAGGAGCCAAGAACATACAATGGAGAAAAGAAAGTCTCTTCAACAAACGGTGTTGGGAAAACTGGATAGCCACATGCAAAAAAATGAAAGCAGACCCTTACCTTACACCATACACAAAAATTAACTCCAAATGGATTAAAGACTTGAATGTAAGACCTGAAACTATGAAACTTCTAGAAGAAAACATAGGCAGTACGCTCTTCGACATCAGTCTTAGCAACATATTTTCAAGCACCATGTCTGACCGGGCAAGAGAAACAATAGAAAAAATAAACAAATGGGACTACATCAAACTAAAAAGCTTCTGCACAGCAAAGGAAACCATCAACAAAACGAAAAGACAACCTAACAATTGGGAGACGATATTTGCAAACCATACATCTGATAAGGGCTTAATCTCCAAAATATATAAAGAACTCATGCATCTCAACAACAAAAAAACTAACAACCCAATTAAAAAATGGGCAAAAGACCTGAACAGACATTTCTCCAAAGAAGATATACAGATGGCCAACAGACACATGAAAAGATGTTCCAAATCATTAACTATCAGGGAAATGCAAATCAAAACTACAATGAGATATCACCCCACGCCGATCAGAATGGCTATAATTAACAAGATAGGAAACAACATATGTTGGAGAGGATGTGGAGAGAAGGGAACTCTCATACACTGCTGGTGGGAGTGCAAACTGGTGCAGCCACTATGGAAAACAGTACGGAGATGAAAAATTCAAGGACAGAACTACCATATGATCCAGCTATTCCACTGCTGGGTATTTATCCAAAGAACTTGAAAACACCAATGCGTAAAGATACATGCACCCCTGTGTTCATTGCAGCGTTATTCACAATAGCCAAGACTTGGAAGCAACCTAAGTGCCCATCAAGGGACGAATGGATAAAGAAGATGTGGTATATATACACAATGGAATACTACTCAGCCATAAGAAACGACGAAATCCAGCCATTTGTGACAACATGGATGGACACTGAGGGTATTATACAAAGCGAAATAAGTCAGAGGGAGAAGGTCAAATACCGTATGATTTCCTTCATTAAGTAGTAGATAATAACAACAATAAACAAACACATAGAGACAGAGATTGGATTGGTGGTTACCAGGGGGGAAGGGGGGCGGGGGGAGGGCGAAAGGGATAATTTGGTACATGTGTGTGGTGATGGGTTGTAATTAGTATTTGGGTGGTGAACATGATGTAATCTATGCAGAAATAGAAGTATAATGATGTACACTTGAAATCTATACAATGTTATAAACCAATGTTACTGCAATAAACAAAAAATTAAAAAAATAATAATAATAAAATTAGAAATATTTACTAAAAATAAATAAATAAATAAATAAATAAAACACAGAGAAAAAAGACTGAAAAGAAATGAACAGAGAATCAGCAAATTGTAGGACAAATTCAAGTGGCCAAATATGCTTCTAGGTGAAGTTCTCAAAGGAAGGGGGGACAGAAAATTTTTAAGGAAATAATAGTCAATAATTTCCAAATTTGATGAAAATTATAAGCCCACATTTGAACCCACATTTGAGAAGTTCAACAAGTTCCAAACACAAGAAACATACAGAAAGCTACACTAAGAAATAACATAATCAAATTGCTTAAAAGAGTGATACAGCGAACATCTTAAAAGCAGCCAGAGGAAAAAGCCACACTATGTATAGAGGAACAAACATAAAAATTACAGCAGATTTCTCAACAGAAACAATGCAAGCTAGAAGACATTGCCACAATATCATTAAAGAACTGAAAGGAAAAAAAAAAAACAAAAAACAAAAAATGCGGCCAACTCAGACTTACTTAAACAGTGAAAATATTTTTCAAAGATAAAGGTGAAATAAAGACTTTTCAGACACGCAAAAGTTGAAAGAATTCATCACCACCAACTTACACTATAAGAAATGATAATGAATGTCCTTCAAGACAAAGAAAGATCAAACCAAATGGAAACCTGGATCTACACGAAGTAATGAAGAGCACTGGAAATAGTAACTGAGTACATATTTTTTCATATTATTTAAATATCATTAAGAGATAACCGTTTAAAGCAAAAATAATAACAATATATTGTGGCGTTTATAACATATGTAGAAGTAAAATGTATAAGAACAACAGCACAAAGGCCAGAAGAGAAAATGGAAGCATACTGTTACAAGGTCTTTATACTATACGTGAACCAGTAAAATATCACTTTAAAGTAGTTCTTGATAAGCTAAAGATGTATACTATAAACTCTATAGCAACCAGTAAAACTACACAGCAAAGAATTATAACTATGCATTAATTTTTTATTGCTGCTGTAAAAAATTACCACACACTTAGCAGCTTAAACCATACAAATTTATTATCTTACAGCTCTGTAGGATAGAAATCCAACTCAGATCTCAATGGGCTAAAATCAAGGGGTTGGCAGGGCTGTGTTCCTTTATGGAGGCTCTAAGAGAGAATCCATTTCCTTGCCTTTTCCAGTTTCTAGAGGCTACTCACCTTCCTTGGATCATGGTCCCCTTCCTCCATCTTCAAAGCAAGCAATGTTACATCTCTCTATGTCTTTCTTCCATAGTTACATCTTCCTCTTCCACTTTTAAGGACCATTGTAATTAAATTGGGCCTGCCCAGAAAATGCAGGATAATCGCCCCATTTTAAGGGCATTATTTTAACAACCTTAATTCCATCTGCAACCCTAATTCCTCTTTGCCATGTAACATAACATATTTGTAGGTTCCTGGGATTAGGACATTGACACCCTTGGGAGGGGATTATTCTGCCTATCACAACTAGTAAGTCAACAAAAGGAGGTAAAATGGAATAACAAATACTCAACTACTTCAAAGGAAAGCATAAAAACAGGGATAAAATGAACAAAGAACACATGGGACAAACAGAAAATAAATACTAAGTTGGTAGATTTGAATCCAATCACATCAATAATCACATTGAATGGTCTAAACACTCCAATGAATTGGCAGAGATGGTCAGACTGGATAAAAAACAAAACCTAGCTATATGCAGCCTATAAAAAATCCACTTTAAATAAAGAGATACAAATAGGTTAAAGGTAAATGATGTAAAAAAGACATATTATTCTAATACTAACCAAAAGAAAGCCTGACAAAACAAATTTCAGAGCAAAGAATACTTCTAGAGATAAAGAAGATAATTTTACAATGACAAAGGGGTCAATTCATCAAGAGGACAAAACAACCCTAAACATCTATGCATCTAATAATAGAACTTCAAAGTACCTGAAGCAAAAGTGGATCTAATAGTAAGGAGAAACAGATATATATACAAAGTGTGATATTTCATCACCTCTCTAAAGAACTGATAAAAATTAACAGAAAATAAGTAAGGATAAAGACAATCTGAACATTAACCAATCTAACATAGATAAAACACTCACCCAACAATAATAGGATACATATTCTTTTCAAGTGCACGTGGAACATTTACCAGAATAGACTATATTCTGAGCCATAAAGCAAGTCTCAATAAATTTAAAAGAATTCAAGTCATACAACGTTCACCAACTACAACGGCATTAAATTACCAACCAACGATAAAACAATATCCAGAAAATCCCTCCAAATATTTGGAAACTACACAGCATACTTCTAAATAACCCATGGGTCAAAGGAGTAGTCAAAAGGGAAATTTAAAAGTATTCTGAACCGAATGAAACTGTAATACAAAATATCAAAATTTGTAGGATGCAGCTAAAACACTACTTAGAGGGAAATTTATAGCACTAAATACCTATGTTAGAATAGAAGGAAGTCTCAAATCAATGACCTCAGATTACACCTTAAGAAACTAGAAAAAGAAGAACAAATGAAATCCAAATTAAGCAGAAGAAATGAAATAATAATGATTAGAGCAAAAATCAACAAAATAGAAAAACAATAGAGAAAAATGAATGAAACCAAAGACTGTCTTTGAGAAAATCTAGCCAGACTGATCAGGAGGAGAAAGAAGGAGAAGGAGGGAGAGAGGGAGAGGGAAGGGAGAGACGGGGAGAGAACACAAATTACCAATACCAGGAATGAGAGAGGTAACACTACAGATTCTACAGATATTAAAAGGGCAATAAGGGAATACTGTGAACAACTTTATGCCAATAAATTTGATTACTAGAATAAAATGCACAAATTCCTTGAAAGACACAATCTGCCAAAGATCACTCAAGAAGAGTTATTATAGACAACCTAAATAGTTATGTATCTATTATATAAATTGAATTTGTGGTTTAAAACTTTCCTACAAAGACCTCCAGGCCCAGATGGCTTCACTGGGGAATTATATTGACCATTTAAGGAATAAATAGTACCAATTCTACACAAACTCTTCCAGGAAATTAAAGGAAAGTGAAAACTTCTCAACTCATTCTATAAGGCAAGCATTCTTCTGATATTAAAACCAGACAAAAACATTACAAAAAAAGAAAACTACAGACTAATATTCCCTCATGAACACAGTTGCAAAAAATCATAACAGAATTTTAGTAAACCAAATATAACAATATATAAAAAGGATAATATATCATAACTAAGTGGGGTTTATCCCAGGAATGCAAGGTGGGTTTAACATTCAAAATCAATCAAGTTACTCACTATATTAACACACTAAAAACAAAAACCCACATGATCATCTCAATAGACACAGAAAAAGCATTTGACAAAATCCAACATTTATTCTGACACATTCACATCAAACCAGGAAAAGAAAGGAACTTCCCCCACCTGATAAAAGACATCTTCAAAAAACCTACAGCTAACTCATCCTTAATGGCGAAAGACTGAATGATTTCCCCCTAAGATCAAGAATGTGATGAGGATGTACACTTTCACCACTTCTATTCAACATTGTATTGGAGGTTGCAATTGCAATAGGCAAGAAAAAGAAATAAAAGACATCCAGATTGGAAAAGAAGAAGTAAAATGGTCTTTATTCACAGACAACATGATTATATATATATAGAAAATCCTATGGACTCTACAAAAAGGTCACCAGAATGAATAAGTGAGTTTGGCGAGGTTTCAGGACACAAGATTGATATACAAAAAATAATTGTATTTCTATACACTACCAACAAACAGAAACTGAATTTTTAAAAATATCAATTATAATAACATCAAAAATATGAAATACTTAGGGATAAATCTGACAAAAGATATGCAAGATCTGTACCCTGAAAACTATAACATATTACTGAGAGAAATTAAAGATGATTTAAATAAATGAAAAGATATACTGTGTTCATTGGTCAGCAGACTCACTATTATTATTAAGCTATCAATTCTCCCCAAATTGATTTACAGCCCCAACACAATCTCAATCAAAATCCCAGAAGCCTTTTTTAAAAGAAATTGACAAGATGATTCTAAAATTTATATGGAAATATAAAGGGCCTAGAATAGCCAAAACAATTTTGATAACAAAGAACCAAGTTGTCAGATTTACATTATCTGATTTAAAGACTTATTACAAAGTTATAGTTACCAAGACACTGTGGTGTTGATATCAATACAGACAAATAAATTGATGGAACCAAATAGAGTCCAGAAATAGATTTATAAACATATGATTAACTGATTCTCTTTCTTTTTTTTTTTTTTTTGGTGAGGAAGACCGGCTCTGAGCTAACATCTATTGCCAACCCTCCTCCTTTTTTTCCCCAGGGCTCCAGTAGATAGTTGTATGTCATAGTTGCACATCCTTCTAGTTGCTGTATGTGGGATGCGGCCTCAGCATGGCCGGAGAAGCGGTGCGTCGGTGCGTGCCAGGGATCCAAACCCGGGCCGCCAGTAGTGGAGCACGCGCACTTAACCGCTAAGCCACGGGGCTGGCCCTAACTGATTTTCAATAAAGGTGAAAAGCAATTCAGTGGAGAAAGGATGGAAAAAATATGGTGCTAGCACAACTGGATATTCGTATGCCACAAAACAAAACTAAACTAAATCATCAATTAAAAGGAACCAACTACTGACACATACTACAACAAGGATGAATATCAAAACATTATGCTAAGTGAAAGAAGCCAGATACACTAAGACTGCATATTGCATGGTCTCATTTATATGAAAAGTCCAGAAAAGGCAAATTTATAGAGATAGCAGATTAGTAGATGCCTGGAGCTGAGAGTGGGAGTGGGGATGGCACAAGAGAACTTTTAGGCAAATGGGCATAAGGGAATTTTGGGGGGTGATAGAAATGTTAACAAACCAGATTGTGGTGATGATGTACAATTTTATACATTTACTAAAATCACTGAATTGTACACTCAAAAGGAGCAAGTGTCATGGTATGTAAATTATACCTCAATAAAGTTGTTAAAAAAGAAAAGAGTACATAATGTATGCTTCAGTTTATTTAAAAATTCTAGAAAATCTAGAATAACCTAAAGCAGATAAATGGTTGCCTAGGGATAAGGGAAGGAGTGGGAAGGACAGATTACAAAGGGACAGGGTTTAAAGACATTTCCCAACCCAATTCTCAGCAACTAAAGCTGAGGTTGGAGAATATGGCAGGGTTTATCTTTGTAGTAGTTAGTTACAAAGTTATGTCTTCTCAGAGTCTCGCTGGAGAAACTAAGATCACCAATGAAGGGAGAAAGGGGGAGGGATGACAGGAGAGTTAGAACTAAGAGATGGCTGGTTTTGAGACTTTTTCTCCATGGCTCAAGTTCTGCCAATTAGCAAAGATCTGTTAGATTCACATCAAAACCCTTATCACTTCTTATTTCATAAGTTAACTTACAAAGTAGCCAATAAACACATTTTCAAATTCGTTTCACATAGTAAAAACCAGATAAGCAGATAAAAGAACCAGAATACTTAGGAGATTAGAGAAGAAAATGAGCAGTTACGGTGAAAAAAAATAATGAAAAGGTATTACAGGTCAGGCACTAATACTTTTGAAAAAGGAAAAGTACAATAGTAAGGATTTCTGCACACTCACACACAAGGAAACAGGCTGCCCAGTTTTTCTCTGAATGCAATAAGCCACTCATGTAAGATTAGAATGGGGTTGGAGGTGGGGGAGCCCTTAGTGAATATATATACACAGACAGTACTGGAAGGGCCTAGATCACTGAGGGGTGAGACACCCACATAAATTATCCAGACCAGAGGGCTGGAAGGGGGCCTGGGGTTACAAAATTTTCCATGTCTCCTGCTCAGATAACTGAGAATGAGAATCTGGGGAAAACTAGGCCCTGAGGGATTCCAAATTTGTCAGAAAATAATAGCCAGAAGAATAAATGAACCCTTGGCAAAAATTTCACAAGCCTAAAAGATTAAAGGAAAGATTTAAAAACAAAAACCAAAAGAAAGCAACCAAGCAAAAAAAGTCTGAAAAACAAACCAAACCAAAACAAAACAGAAGAGAAACAGAACTGTTTGGGTTCTGTCCTTGGTTACGCAAGGCTCTTCTCTGTTGCTGCCCACATCCCACGCCTCTCTCTTCTGGTGAGAGGTAAGCTCCGGCCTTATGGAAAGTCAGCACAAGAGTTTTCCTCAGTAAAAAAAAAAGGCAGCAGAGAGGTGTCCACGGGCTTGGCTCATTCATCCTCTCACTCGTTTGTTCCACAGAAAGCCACTGGCTTGTAGGGCTTGAGATGCTGTGATTATTGACTGGAAACAGGGATGTGGTGATGGGAGAGAGAGGAGCACCTCAGTTTTCCTAAAGTCAACCTCACATACGGGGATACCTATTTGGACCTTCATTTCCTGGGCTCAAAGAGAACACTCCTTCTCCTTTCACATAGCAGGACTGGTAGCAACTAACTGCCAGTGGCTGAACTGCTTGTACTGCAAATGTTCCAGGACCCAATCAACAACCCTTCATGCTCCATGCCAACAATTCAGAGATTCACGGAGCAGAAAGGATGCAGTACAGAAACCAAGCAGGACAAGCTTCTCCTTCGTTAAGGTGAGACAGGAGTAAATGGGTGACATTCCTATCCACTTTTGGAATTGCAAAAGGCCCACAATACCTGATCTTGGATACAATACATGTATGTTTCCAAAAGAATAAAAAACACCACTGACAATCCAATGCCTTTGCAGCTCTGCAGGCATTTCAATTTCAAGACAAGAGCAATTTATGATACAATTTCTTTCCACTTTGGATGCAGAGTTGCTCGACCTACCTTAGTGAAAGCAGTACAAACTAGAAACTAGTGCTGCTAGCCAGTCATCCCCAATTAGAAGGAGAAGATCTGCAATATATACATTTCTCTTTCTTTCCCTAGTGCATTAAGCAGATGTCTGAACTCCAAGTTCTCTCCTTAAAGAAATGCCTACCAGTTAACTATTCTGAAGGTACAAGCTGATTCACTACCCTTCCAGAGCTATCCATGACCTTCAGGATAAGAATCAAGCTCCTAAGCATGGCATATAAGGTCAAATATAACTTGCCTGGATCTGAAGACTTCACTTTGCCCCATTTTTTAGCAATGTTTGCAGTTCTCAACATGTGATGCCAGACTATGTAATACCTCTGTGGAACACTGCACAAATGCCCACTCCCACTGTTGGGGCTCCTAGTTCAAGTTCAATATTCCTCCCTCCAAGTCTACCCACTCTCCATGTTAGACCATAAAGCTTGAGATCCTGTTCACTAGCAGCAATTTATTGCCACTGCCCACTGCTGGTGAACAAAAAGAAAAAGAACTCCCCAGCCAACACAACCTCAGGATCTTCCTTCCAGCATACCTGGATTCTGCAAGGCTCAAGTTTGAATTTTCACCATCTTCCACAAGACTGCCTAACTCTACCATATTTCTAATTTTACTGATCTGTTTCTAATTTTATTGATCATAATTATCCTGTAGTGTGCTGGAGCCAGCTCATATGACTGACTGTGCCCATTTCTCTCAAATGTGTGTTCAGTGACTTCATGTTGGTAGTTTGAAATTGGTCTTGGTGGTATTTATACCACGGAAATTGGCAAAGTCTACAACTCAAGGCTTGTTTTTGTTTTCTGGGGGGAAAACCCAGTTGTTAAACATTTACCACACCAAACTGTTACCCATATAATGATCTATATGTACTTCCTCTCCTGTGAGACCCAACCTCCTTTTCTTTCTCTCAAAAATTCCGCTGAACTGTCTGGAATTTCTATTCCATGCTCAAATAGTCACCTATATGCTCAGTCATTTCATCTTTGTTCCCTATACCTCCTGCAGGACAGGCTACATAATTTGCAGGATCTAGTGCAAAATGAAAATGCAGAGTCCCTTGTTCAAAAATTATTAAGAATTTCAAGACAATGACAGCAGAGCATTAAACAGCGCCTTTCTAAGTGTGGGGACTTGTACAACTGCACAAGTCATATGCCCAGAAAGTGGTCCCTGACCACCTATTCTTAACTGCAAGGCTGCCCTCCCCTGAGGATACTGTTTCCCATGCATCTCTGCAATATGATGCCTACCTATTCTCCCATTCTTCAGGACTGAAGGTGGGTTGCTATTTTATTTGCTCTCCTTCCCAATGCCCTTTGCAAACCATTGCTCTTCTATCTTCTCTGTAAAAACCTCTTCTCCTCTGCCATCTTGCTGTACTACACTTCAACTCTTATCATAGCTGTCATCTCCTAACTTACTCATTATCCCTCCTGCTTAACTGATGGCTTTGACATCTGGCTCTCAAAATTCCTCTTCATTCCAATTCCTTGCATAAAGAGTAAGAGGATTAAGAGGACAAACTCTGGATAGAATCAGACTTCCTGGGTTCAAGTCTTGGTACTACTATATATTAGCTATGTTGCCTTGGCCATGTTCCTTAATCTTTCTTTTCCTGAGTTTTCTTCATTTATAAAATAGGGATGGTAATAGTACTTCATAGGATCTGTTGCATGGATTAAAAGTTAATACATGTAAAGGATTCAGAATCGTACCTAGCACAGAGTAAGTGCTCACTCAGTAAACATTAGCTATTGCTGCTATCATCATCATCATCCTCATTATTAAAGTCTACCTCAATGTCTACATGGATAACTCACTTAACATGTTCTTTGAGCTCGTTACCAATAATTTCTTCTCCACTCTACCCCAGCAACTCTCTTCCTTAACTAAACTCTAAATCCAGTAATCACCAGAACTTCTCCACCTCCAACATCTTAAATTCAAATATTCTATACTCTGACTACCACCTCCTGTCCTTCCAGGACTCACATTTACCTGTGCCCCTACATCTGCTCCCATCATTGAAACCTCTGAATGCCAAACTCCTCTATCGTATCTCTGTCATTCCCTATCTTTGCCTCTTTTTCTTTCCTCTTATGCTCTCTCTTTTATCCACTTTCTTGACAACAACCTCAATTTCCATGCCCCAATTTCCTTCTATACAAGATTGGCAAAGTTCCAATCTTGGATGAATCAAACTATCAGCCTTTTCTTAAAAGGTTGCTGAGAGCTATGGAGGAGAATCTGACAACTATAAAGATCAGTACCATTCTTATAAATTCATGGTCTCCATCCTCAATGCTACGCAGCAATCTTTCTATCTCCTTACCTAGTTTGCCATCTCCTACCCTTCACAATGGCTGTTTCAGACCTTTACCACTCTCTCCAAACCTCTGATTTCCCTGCCTACTACCCACCTATCCCCACTCTACCTACCTCTGCTTCTACTTTCTGTAAATGATCTATCCCACTTCAGAAAAAACAGGAATGAGATTAGAACTACTACAATATTCTTCTACCAAACCTAAAAATCCACCTTAGCTGCACCTGTATCCACCCATTTCTTCCTCTCTATCACAATGAAGGTCTCTCCTCCTGCTTAAGGCTAATCTTGTGCTCTGTGCTCCGAATTCTAACCCAACTGCCCTATAAGGCAGTGGTTCGCAAAGTGTTCCCAAACCAGCAGCGTCAGCACTCTCCAGGAGCTTGTTACAAATGCAGATCCTCAGGTCCCACTCTAGACCTGCTGATTCAGAAACTCTGGACTTGGGGCCCAGCAATGCGTTTTTAACAAGGCCTCCAGGTGATTCTGATGCGTGTTAAGGCTTGAGAACCACAGCTCTAAGGGATTATTTGTTGTTTATCTCCTTTCCTGTATCTTCAACCCCCTTCTTTAGCGCAACGGTTCCCTTGCCTGAAGAGCCTCTTATTTGATTGCTCCATGTACGTTCTTGCCCTTCTCCAGTCTATCACCACACAGCAACATAGCTGATAATATCAATCCCTGCTTAAGATAAAGACCAATATTTTAAGAAGGCCTCAAGGCTCTGTACACCTCTCAAGCCTCTTCTTTCACCACTAGCTCTCTTGCTTGGTTTGCCAAACAAGGCCAGTCCCTCTCAACTTCTTGATCTTGCCATGCTCTAGGGCACCTAACAAACTTTGAAACCGTTATTCCTTCTGCCTGAAACACTCTTTGCCTGTTTCTTTTCCTAACTCCTACTTCTACTTCAGGTCTCAGCTTAAACATTCCTTACGTGGGGTAGCCTAACTTCACTCCTTAGTCTGGATTAGGTTCCTGTTAGATGCTCTTACAGGACTCTGCAGTTATCCTCCCATAACCCGCACCAAACTTATAACTACTTATTATAAATGTAACGTCTGTTTTTCTTGCCAGAGTGTAAGCTCTTTCAGGACAGAAATAATGTTTATCTTATTTACTATAATATTCTAGTGTCTAGCTTAGTGTAGTACCCTGCACATAGTAAATATGCAATAAGTATTTGCTGACTGACTGAGCCTTTGCATACACTGCACTTCTGTCTAGAAAGTTTTTTACTACCTTTAACCCCCTAGTGAAATCCTACACATCCTTCAAGAAATAAGTTAAACATCTCTGTAAAGTCTTCCCTGCATGTACATACTACCTGCCTGCTCAAGTGGATCCCTTTCTCTTTTGTGTTCCTACTGTGTTGCATACATAAAGCTACTAATGCAATAATTATACACTATTGTAAATACCTATCTTCATGTCTGAGTCTCCACTAGACTATAAACCCCCTGAGGGCACAGATCTCATGTCTCTTGTTCATCTTTGTATCTCTAGTGCTTAGAAAAGTACCTGACAATGATTAATAGGTGTCCATAAATGTTTATGGGCATATTAAACCTAAGACTGTATCTCTAATATTGCACTGAAAGGTTTTTTTCTTAATATTAAATCTGGGTTCCAATTCCAGGTTTGCTATTCATTAGCTGCATGATCAAACTGTTTAACCTCTTTGGGCCTCAGTTTCCTCACTAGTAAAATGGGGCTAATAATACCCACTTATAAATATTGCTATGAAAATTAAACAAAACGACATAGTACAACGATTAGCACACACAGTGCCTGGCATGTCGTAGCCTCCCCACTCTGGCTTCAACTTGATAGAGACAACTAGAACTAAACAAATACAAAAATAAGTCACAGCAATCAAGAGAGACTGAGCATAGAGTGAGTCATTCCTTTTAATCATTTGCCCAGGAAGATCAACAATGAAGACACATAATAAGCAGAATAAACTCTATCGGTGGTATCTCCCGTGGCATACAAAGCTTGGTGAGAATTCACCCCAGAGACCTGTTGGCTAATGGCCACATCCGGCTCCCCAGCCTGGCAGGTCAGGTCTTAATCTGTGGCACCAGGCATGGTTACTTCAGACTGGAATAGAAACTACCTCATAAGGAATGTGTTTACAGGCCAGAGATGGGGGAGGAGGAGGAGAACGTGACTGCAACCAGATCAATCAAGTGTTTTGCAATCTGGCAGAAGACACTGCAGAATCGTTGGTGGAGACTAACACCCACACAACTGTACTTACCTGTAGCCAAAAACCAGCTTCGACTAGATAACGAGCAGCTCTCTGCATTCACCAAAACAATGGCCAGACTTGCACAAGTGAACATCTCTAAGGTCAACTTACCCTTGTACGTCTGGGCAGTACCCACGAAGATGACACCGAGCAGCTTTATACACACACTCCTCAGTCTATGAGTGCTGCCCACAAGCACCAGCTTCATTGCTCATGTGTGCCAAATGCAAAAGCAGATTTAACAGTTTCCCTGCTCCTTAGTCATAATTTGCTTACCTCTGCAGAGCCATTGATATGCAGATCACCTAGTTCCTTGGAGTCATTCATTTCAGAATGCTGTGTCACTAAAGGTGTAACTACTTCTTCACTGGGACTCTCTCTCTTCCAAGGCTTCCTGATTAAGCTCTGCTGGTCACTGAAAGATACAGCAGGTCTGAGTGGAGCTCTGCGTGGGTTCTGTCTCCTCCAAGATGCCCTGCTCCAATGTAGCCCCAGAATATGTGGTACACCATCTTCAGGTGGAAAGCCCAAATCATCTGCAGTTTGGAATATTTTTAAAAAGACCAGCATGGAATTGGAAGAGTCTGTCCTGAAGGCCCGGCAGCTCTGGGGCCTGCTGCAGTCTGCCTGCACGCACATCCCTTCTAACCACCAAAAGGCATGACAGGCAGAGTCCTGGCAGCAGGCAGCCCAACATGACTGGGGAGAGGAGGTGCCTTCAAGAAGCCAGAGGTGATTTTCTCCCCCAGATCTCAGGCCAACTCCAAATTGTGTCTTCGCCTGCTGGCACCTGCTCTCACTGGCATCTAAAAAGAAAGAATGAAAACATTTTCAGATGAAATAAAAACAGAGACTACTGCTCTGTAAAGAGCCCAGAACACCAACATTTGAGGCTATTTTGAAGACGGTTTTTAAGAGGGTGGGAAACCCGTCTAGTAAGTGGAACAGAAGCAGCAAAAGAGAATGTTTTTGGCTCAGGATATTTTAGCTTGTAGAAGTACTGCGCCAATTCATTACTGGTTCCCCTTCTCAATGAGTCCCTTCCACAGAGACCTTTTACACAGGACTCCAGTTCACGAAACAGAAAAAAAACAAAACAAAAGAGCTATTCCAGTGAAAGTATATGGAAGGACGGGGGGGTGGGGGGAGAGTCCCACTATTCGGCCTCCCACTCACCTCCAAGGCATTTCTCAAGGACAATGTGAGGATTATGGGACCAGAAGAGCAGGTAGCTGAACAAGGTGGAATATTTTGCCCACTGGCAGCAACACAAACTGAGTACTCTTGACACTTTGTAGGCTATAGGTTCATCCATTTTCTACCCAATTATTTGCCAAAGTCAGGTGGTTTTGAATATCATGGTATCATCCAGAGCAGCAGCCAAACTTATGAAAAATTTTAATCATGAGAGGGATTCTGCTAGAATGAACTCCCTAATGACAAGCCATGTCATGATAAGAAATAAAGAAACAGGGCCGGCTGCATGGCGTAGTGGTTAAGTGCGCGCGCTCCACTGCTGGCAGCCCGGGTTCGGATCCCGGGCACGCACCGATGCACCGCTTGTCAGGCCATGCTGTAGCAGCGTCCCATATAAAGTGGAGGAAGATGGGCACAGATGTTAGCCCAGGGCCAGTCTTCCTCAGCAAAAAGAGGAGGATTGGCATGGATGTTAGCTCAGGGCTGATCTTCCTCACACACACATACAAAAAAAGAAAGAAAGAAAGGAACAGAAGTACAACAGTGACCTACTATGGTTAACCTAGATAATATGGTCCACAATTCTGGCTAATGTTACTTATGGATAAACTTTTGGGCTATTGAATTACTGCAGGCATAGCACTGATTTCAAGGTCTTAGTCATACAGGTATCTGCAACCAACTGTGGTCGGGGGGGTTTACAGGGCCAGAACTAGGGTGAAGCAAGAGAGGTGCCTTGGGCACAAAATTTAAGGAGGCATTCACTCTCAGAGTCATGTAAGAGCAGGGTTGGCTCACCCAACCTTGAGAGTGAGTGCCTCCTTAAATTTCGTGCCCGAGGTGCCTCTTTCTTTGCCCTAGCCCAGGACCTCAGGTTATATCATAAAATATATTTTAGAATTACATATAGAGGGGCCGGCACCGTGGCTTAGCGGTTAAGTGCGCACGCTCTGCTACTGGTGGCCCGGGTTCGGATCCCGGGTGCACACCGACACACCACTTGTCCGGCCATGCTGAGGCAGCGTCCCACATACAGCAACTAGACGGATGTGCAACTATGATGTACAACTATCTACTGGGGATTTGGGGAGAAAAGGGGAAAAAAAAAAAAGAATTACATAATTACATATAGAAAACATGCAGTAGGATCAAAGCACTGAAGAGATGGATAATCAGGTCCGCATGTACACATAACCGACAAAGGGCTATGACTAACTAAAGCAACAATCTGATAATCAGCCAAAGCCGACCTGACTCCCAGGAAATACTTACTACACATCCAACAGACTAAATGTGGACCCAGTCAACTGAGAGATAAAAGGAAAATAAAGGCAGGCTTCTGGATTGAGCTGAGCAAGCGCTATGGAAGCCAATCTGCCATTGTTCTTTAAAAGAAAAGAGAGACACATTGGCACAAACCTAACACCAGACAAGGCAATTTTAAAGGCCAGAAAAAACAGAGCTTCCTTAAGAAAAGATGAAGAAATAGTAACTATGAAAAAAATGAAGCTACCAAGAGCTATAGAAATACCACTCATTTCCTCATCCACCTTCCCACACAGTAACCAATGGTATGAATCTTGGTAACAGCTGTGTGTACAGACTTTGTTGAAATCAATAAACTGCTACATCAGTAACTACTGTCAGTTACCTTTATATCAACTTTCCATCATTCTTCTCAGAATTCTCTCATATTTAACATAGTGAAGAGGTCCACATAGATGAAAATAACTTGCACTTTTCTGTAAGCCACTATTTTATTTTTTTAAATGTACTGTGACCTCCACTTCTGCCCTTGAAGGAACAATTGCCATAGGACTTGTCTTTCCACCACGAGCAACTAGAAAACTAGACAAAATATATGAAACAACAGTTTTTAGACACTGAACAACAGGTAGTTCAGGACTGTGGTCCCAGGAAGGACACAAACAAGGTGAGCCCTAGGACCACCCTGGCTTTCCACAGAGCCATGCTCCAGATTGTGGCGCAAGGGAGGAGAACCAAGAAGAACAGGGCGGTCTTGCTGAGTTGAGGAAACACAGTTTGGGGTGACTGTGATAGCTAGAATTCTGGAACAAACTACCAGAAAGAAGAAAGCAACAAAGAGAAAGAGCTCCAGACATCTGGATAATGGCCCCCTTCAGTCTTAGATCAAATACTAATTTACACCAAGTGTAGGCTGACACATGAGAGAAATTAGAAAGTATTTTGAATTGAATGAAAATGAGAACACAACATATCAAAATTTGTGGGATGCAGTTAAAGCAATGTTTAGAGGGACATTTATAGCTTTAAATGCTTATTTTAGAAAAGAATAAAAGTCTAAAATCAATGGTTTAGAGAAACATACAGGGAGAATGCCACATGATGACAGAGGCAGAGACTGGAGTGATACAGCTCCAAGTCAAGGATCGCCAAGGATTGACAGTGACCACGAGAAGCTAGGAAAAGTCAAGGTACGATTCTACCCAGAGTCTCAGAGGGAACCACCCCTGCCGACACCTTGATGTTGGACTTCTAGTCTTTAGAACTATTGGCTTATGCAGGATTCTCTGCCCTTGCCTAGAGGACAGTTCAGGAAACAGATGGCTCCAAGATTACAAGAGCCTAGATTCCAGGGATCACTGACATTTTGGTGTGTGGCTGTGGCCTTTACCCAGACTCAAAACACCTGGATGCTATCCAGTGGACATGTGTATGGATGTGATGCTGGAAAACTATGGGAATCTAGTGTCTGTGGGGCTTCTCTCTTTCAAACCAAAATTAATTGCCCAGCTGGAGTAAAGGACAGAGCCCTGGATGAAGGTGAAAGAAGTTCTGCCAGGTTACCTGTGCAGTCTAAGAGTGCTGGTGTGAAAGAAAGGTGTCAGCCCTAAAGCAAAATACTTCTGAAGGATCTGCTCTGTAAGAGCGAACCAAAAGCGTCATGATTGATATTGGCCTTGACTGGGAGGACAGAGCTCCACAGAGAAGTACTGTGATGTGGGAAAGTCTTCAGATGTAATTCCTCCTTTAATAGCCACCAGTGAAATCATACTGGTGTGATATCCCATAAATGTAAAGAACGTGGGATAGCCTTTATGAGCAGGCTCATCTCTTTTAAATCATCATAAAATTCACATAAGCGAGCAACCTTATAGATGTATTGAATGTGGGAAATTTCTCAAGAAGCACTCACTTATTAATCATCAGATAATTCATTCTAGAGAGAAACCTCATAAATGAAATGAATGTGGAAAAGCTTTCAGAAAAAACTCTATCCTTTCAAGTCATCAGAGAATTCATACCAGTCAGAAACCCGACAAATGTAAAGACTGTGGGAAAGCCTTTGCTCAGCGGGCAGCCCTTACTCATCATGAGAATACATAGTGGACAAAAGCTTTCTTTTTTTTCGGCTGGGGGGGGAGCGGTGAGGAAGACTGGCCTTGAGCTAACATCCATGCCAATTTTCCTCTATTTTGTATGTGGGACACCACCACAGCAAGGCTTGATGAGTGGTGTGTAGGTCCATGCCCAGGATCTGAACCCGCAAACCCTGGGCCGCCGAAGTAGAGTGCACAAACTTAACCACTACGCGACCGGGCTGGCCCCTGACAAAAGCCTTTTAAATGTAATGAATGTGGGAAGGCTTTCAGGGATAACTCGACTGTGTTGGAACATCAGAAAATCCATACACACATATTGGTAATAATGAATGTGGAAAAACCTTTAGGAAGAGATCGACTCTGATTAGTCATCAAAGAATGCATACAGGAGAGAAACTCTATCACTGTAGTAAATGTAGAAGATCTTTCAGGTATACGCCCTTTGCTGGACATCAGAAAACTGATAATGGAAATAAACCCTACTGGTGTAACGACTGTAGGAAAGCCTTTATAAAGAGCTCAATCCTTATTGGACATCAGAGAATTCATATGGACAAAAACCCTATCACTATAAGAAATGTGAGAAAGCCTTCAGGCACAGCTCAGGCCTTACTGAACATCAGAGAATCCATACTGGAGAAAAACCTTATGAATGTAATGAATGTAGGAAGACTTTTCCCCAAAGTTCAGCCCTTAAACAACATAAAAAAATTCATAACAAAGAAAGAGCCATCAAATGTAGTTAGTGTGGTAAATGAAATAGAATTAGTTTATTCTTTAACATTCAATAAGTTACACATTTGGGGCTGGCCCAGTGGCGCAAGTTAGTTAAGTGCACGTGCTCCGCTGTGGCGGCCCAGGGTTCGCCGGTTCGGATCCCGGGCGCACACTGACGCACCACTTGGCAAGCCATGCTGTGGTGGCGTCCCATATAAAGTGGAGGAAGATGGGCACGGATGTTAGCCCAGGGCCAGTTTTCCCCAGCAAAAAAAAGAGGAGGATTGGCAGATGTTAGCACAGGGCTGATCTTCCTCACAAAAAAATAAATAAATAAAATAAGTTACACATTTAACAAAAATATTCTATGTACCTCTATCCTGGAAAACCTCTCACTTGTGAAGATTTCATTACAGTATAGTTTGTACTGGTGAAATATTTAAAGAACCTAAATGTTTATCAATACAAAAACAGTTACTGTAGAATACTATGCAGCAATTTAAAACAAGGAGGCAGAGTTCTATATAAAGCCATAGAAATACCTCCATGATACCTTGTTAAGTTAAAAAAGCAAGTTGCAGAAAATCTATATATTATGGTCTTATTTTATTTTTTAAATGAAGCTTTTTTTTTTGTACACATATATTATATGCATTCAAAAAGATCTGGAAAAATAAAGGCCAAACTTTAACACCAAAAAAATATATAAAAAAACTATGATCTATGCTTTCATCATACAAGCTAGGAAAAACAGAGTAAATTATATCCAAAATAAGTAGAGAAAGGAAAAAATAAAGATAAGAGTAACCAATGAAACAGAAAACAAACAAAAAACAATAAAGAAAATCAATGAAACCAAAATCTGGTTGTTTGAAAGATCAACAAAACTGATGAAGCTCTAGTCAGACTGATGACAGAAAAAAAGAGAGTGCTCACAAATTAACAATATCAGGAACAAAAGAAGGGATATCACTACTGATCCGGTAAGCCAGGGGCAGCAAACTATGGCCCAGGGGCCAACTCCAAAAGTTATTTACAACTTTATTGAAAATAAAAGTTTTATAGAACATAGTCACACTCATTTATTTATATATTGTCTATGGCTGCTTTTGCTCTGCAATGGTGGAGTTAAGTAGCTGCAACAGAGTTCTTAAGGCTGGCAAAACCTAAAATATTTACAATCTGGCCTTTTAAGAAAGTTTGCCAACCCTTGGTCTAAGAAAATGTACTTTTGTTTGACTTACTATTAACTATTGAGTAGAGCCTAAATTTAGATGTTAACTTGGTGATAAGTTGCAAATGATTTTGATTTTTATAGACATGCAAATTATTTGTCTGGTATAAAAGATAATCTCAAAGATTTAATTAATAAGGCACCTTCTCTTCCCACCTAGCTATTATCCTTATCTCCTCATTCATTCATCCATTCGACAAATATTACTGAGCATCTGTTTCACACTAGGCATTGCTTTGATGGAGCTTATAATTTAGATGAGAGACACAGAGATTAAACAGACACAATAATAAATGTAGGATTGCAAACTAATGTAAGTGCTCTGAGGTCTTTCCATCAGCCTTTCCGGAATATTCTAGAAATTCAGCCTTTCTAGAATAAAGGTAGCTAAATTTGGAATTTATTGAACAGGTATATTATCACATATGCGACATGATATCAACGATATTCACTGTATGTTGTTTGAAATGAAAAAATATTGGAAATAACTTACACATCCCTCAATACAGAACTGGTTAAATGAATTAAGGAAGATCCACGCAGTTGCTGGGATGAATAAGGTCACTCCATATAGTCCTGATATGGAATGATATCCAGGATACATTATGTGGGGAAAAAAAGGTGCAGTGTGTGTAGTATTCTACAATCTGTGTGTGTGGGGGGAGAATGTAATATTTATGTATATATATGCATAGACTATGTTTGGAAGAATATTCAAGAAACTGGCATGGTTGCCTTTAGGAGGGGAAACTAGGTAGCTGAAAGACTGAAGAAAGAGACTTGTTTATTCACTAAATACCCTTTATACCTTTTGAATTTGTACAATGTACATGTATTATCTTTTGAAAAATACATTTTAAAAATTTGAATAAAATTTTCAATGGCTTCCCAAGGCTCTTAGAAATCCTTAACATAACCTAAAAAGATCTTGCATGAGCTGGACCCTGCCTACCTTTCTGGCCTTACCTTGCATCATGCTCTTCCTCCTTTATTATGTTCCAACCCACCAGCTCTTTCACTCCTTAAATGGACCATGCTCTCTCCCCTAACTGGACTTTGCACATGCTGCCCACTCTACTTGGAACTCTCTTGCCTCCCTTCTTTATCCAGTTAACTCTGAATATGAGGGTTCAGTTCAACCATCATTTCCTCAGAGAAGCCTCCATGCTAAGTCAGGTCTCTCAAATTGTACACTTTGGGCCCTGCTGTCCCTTTCCTTCAAAACAATTATAACACTTATAAAGTTACATTTCTTTATGTGATCATCTATTCAATGTCTTTCCCCCCCACTATACTGTAAGCTCCAGTATAACGGGACCATGTCTGGGTTTTTTTCCCTCTCACCACTGTATCTCCAATTCTAGCTTAGGACTTGGCACATTACATTGTAGGTGCTCACAAAATCTTTTTGAATGAATGCACAAATGAATGCATGCATGCATATGCATGGATGAAGTATTGAAAGAAAGAATGAACAAATGAACTGTCAGGAAACTAGGTGGCCAGGTATCAGGTGGTTCATACTGAAGGTATCCAGGCTGATGACAGGACTTCAAAAAGAGATGAGGCCCAAATGCAACAATAAACTGGGGGGGGATGAATGACAGTTGGTAGATGAGTAATAACTAGGGGTAGGAAGTAGTATAAACCTCAAAGAGCAGAAGTTTTTACATGAAAGTGGAGGAGTAATATTCAAGACGTGACAGTGAGGAGTGATAAGGACATCAGCTCCACCTCCAAACTCAGAGGAACATGGGATATGGGAGAATGAGCAACCATCGCCTGGAGGCTGGAGGGAAAACACTGTCTTTCTCAAAGAGAAAGCCAGGTCTCAGAACATTCTCTCTGTCTAATGTCTTGACCAACAAGTTTGAGTATAGAGAAGATTTAGTAACTCAATGGATTCTTGTCACAGTTAAAAAGTTGGGAAGGGAGGGGCGGTAAGTGCAAGTGAGTTGAAAAGCACAAAGTTATGCAGGAATGTCAAATCAGACTCACACAAATCATAATGATTAAGGCACTTTATAGCAAGAAAAAAGGAGAGGATGGAAATGATGAGGAACTGAGGACAGGATGGCTGCCTATCCATCCTTGGTATAAAATGGTGAAAGCTTTAAGGCAAATCACAGAGGAGGTCTTACCAATGGAACTTGGGGGAAACAGATTTAGACTCAGAGGAAACGGTCAGGGGGATTTATGGAGATTACAAAGTAGCGGGAAGGTAGCAAAAAATTCTAATTCTCTGGTTGCTGCTAGCAGCTCTAGTTAAATCCAGATCTTTGAAAGAGGAGGAGATAAAACGGGGGGGGGGGGGGCGGTGTTCAAGACTGGGTTTGCCCTGCAAAGGCCTTCTTTCGCTTGCGTGGCTCCCTGAAGAATATCACATAAGCTATACAACTCTTTGGTAGCATAAAAGAGAAATGTTTCATAACCCAAACATTCCTCCTGCTTTGTGAGATGACCTGGAAGCCTCAGTTAGAGATCTCTCCCATTACTCTGGGCTGGAGAGAACATGTTCAACGAGGGAAGGAACAATCTGGGGGTTCATACAGGATGTTCCAAACTCTCCCTACTTCACTTGTACCTCTTGATTGCTGTATTCTTAAAATTATTACTAAAGCTTAGTAATGAGTAAGATCTCTGATTCATGTGAGTGTTATCTGACAATTTGATCCTTTGTCTTAGCTCAAAGGAATAGAGCCTGGGAGAGGATAGATGATCAGAAGCACTTATATCTTTGACAGTGACCAGGAGTAAAAGAAATGTGAGATCTGAGGGAGGTTAGCTGGCTACAGCACTGCTAAGAAAATTAATCTTAATAGTTCCTAATAAGGGAAGGAAGAACTCTAATATCTCAGTTCACATGTTTAGTTAGTGGGATTTTAACTGAGTTATGTTTTTTTTATTAAATGTTATTTAATGTTGCTCCATTATATGTTTAATAATTTAAAGTATGGGGGAAAAACAGTTCTTTCTCATCCATTCAATGGATCATAGTGCTTCCTCTTAGATGGTTAAAAGATGGTTAAACATTTTGAACGGTTAAAAGATATAGGTTCCAGTTTCAGCACTAGGTCCACCATTTACTAGTAATTTAACCTTTGGAAAGTAATTTAATCTCTCTAAGATTCAATTTTCATTGTTGTTACTCTTGAGAAAAAGAGTTCATCAGAGGAGGAAGCAGGGAAGCATTGGTAGAGTCAATATTGGATTCTAGAAGTAACTTGGATAAAAGGTAAGATGAAAATAACCTCCAATTTTAGATCAGTTCCTCTCCTGCCCACGCCGCCATAGCCTGGCTCTGCTCCCAGGGCCTAAGCAAAAGCAATACTAAATCCTTACAAGAAAGGGCTTACAGTTGGTAGAATATTAGACTGAAAACCCTTTGGGAAAGTCTGGAACTCACTTTGGTAGGAGCATGTAGAAAGCTTCCCCAGGGTGAGAACAGGGGGGCAAAGACAATCCTTTTCTTTCCAAAGCCATGACAAAGTAGAGAATATAGGGCTCCCATATGTATTATCTGGAAGATCCCTAAAACAGGAGGCTCTGGAACTAGCAATGCTTACTTATCATTACTACCTCTCAAAAGACAGAATTCTAATAAATCTGGCACAAAATCTAAACCAGGTTTCATAACTCCAAGCAGCAGAGTGCAAAAGTCTATAGAATATATGAATTATTAGCCAGAAGAAAATTCATCAAATACTTTTAGGAAGCTATGAACACCTCTGGAAATATTTAGAGACAGTGCTGTTGCCTCTGGCATTCTTAAATCTCAGGTAACAAGCTTGACTTCTGTAGCTAACTTGGAAACTGCTGGCTGGCAACCAAGAAGGAAGCAGAGACAGAATGCCCGCTATCTTAGGAACCACACTGTTAATGTCACTGAGAATTCACACTTTAACGAAATTCATCAAATTGTATCCCACTGGAAGGGCTGAGATGGTGGGAATGGGAGTAGAGAGAATGCCCCACCAGTAATACTTAAAAAAGAAAAAGGAGCAGTTGGTAAATTCTTCTCTTGGGAGCAAGGAGGATCAAGTTTCTGTGGAAAACAACACATGGTTAGGACATTTTATAGGCAAAATTTGCACTTACTTTTAACATTCATTGAAACTAAAATTCTTTTCTTGAAATCTCACCATTGTATAACATGGTCAAGAATCCATTCAAAGCTTTCCTTTGATAATTATACCTGTAATGAACTATTATTAAGCAGTAAAGCAGAAGCCTTAAATTTGGTGCTGAAGTCAGAGATTGAACTATGGCTCCACACCATCTGTCTTCCTGCAGCTATCATCAAAAGTATGCATTCTCTCAAAAGCAGTGCTCAGCCAAGATGGCTGCCTTATGAACATGAGACAAGTAGGCATATTATCAATCCCAAAACAACTCACAGGAACCGTTCAAAAACAAACCACCTCGGGGGCACCCTCCACCTTTTTTTTTGACTGTCAGCATGTCTGTCACCTGCACACCCACTAATAAACAAATACAAAAATGGTTCTATGTTTGTCACCACACCAGTTCTCTCCTGCAGGGGACAGCATATTCAGAAAGCAAGGCAGAGGAAGTAACTAAATCCTTTGAAGGGCACAATCAGGTATTATCAAGTTTGGAAAAAGCCAGGGTAATAACCATTGCCCTCTTTCCTTTTCAAAAAGGCCACCATTTCCTTCCTCAACTGCACACAGGTTACACTGAAAGGTGGCAGCAGCCTCACAAAAGCAGTCTTTTGAAAAGAAAATAATTACTATTCATCACCTTTGCTGTGTGCCTAGCTTTGTTAAGACACAGTTTGTTAAATGTTATGGTGTAGGTGATTTGCTGAAACTAAACTAACTGCTAAACAAGAATCAATAGGCTTTGTGTCGATATGACTCCTTTCCCTTGACTGTAACGTTTCCATTTTTCCCAAAGACCACTGTGATCCAAGACAAACTCCCCATGGAACTAGATGCCCAAGAGATATCTCTCAGCCACTATTCACATTAACTCTTGATTGTCTGCTAGGTGGAAAACAAGTTTCCAACAACTCACAAAACCTGAGACTTGCAGCACTTTTTTAGTTACGAATACTTAGAAGCGCAAGTCCTCTCCTATAAGACCGTCGCTAAAGAAGCCTCAAAGGTACTGGATTCTGGCAAATTGCTGAATTAAAAAACAGTACCATAACATCTCCTTACAAGATGGCAATATTTACAGGCAAAAGAGGGGGGAAATGTTCTTTTAATCTACCTACGTAAGGCAGAATTACTATACTTTACAGGCTAAAGGAACTATGAAAACTACCCTCGTTTAGACCTATACAATGAAAACTATAAGACATTATTGAAAGAAATCGATGGTGACATAAAGAAATGGAAAGATATCCCATGTACATGGATTGGAAGAATAAACATAGTTAAAATGTCCATACTACCTAAAGCAATCTACAGATTCAACGCAATCCCAATCAGAATCCCAATGACACTCTTCACTGAAATAGGACACAGAATCCTAAAATTCATATGGGGCAACGAAAGACCCTGAACAGCTAAAGCAATCCTGAGAAAAAAGAACAAAGCTGGAGGCATCACAATCCCTGACTTCAAAACATACTACAAAGCGATAGTAATCAAAACAGCATGGTACTGGTACAAAAACAGACACACAGCTCAATGGAACAGAATTGAAACCCCAGAAATAAAACCTCACTTCTATGAGCAGCTAATCTTCAACAAAAGAGCAAAGAACACACAATGGAGAAAGAAAAGTCTCTTCAATAAATGGTGCCGGGAAAACTGGACAGCCACTTGCAAAAGAATGAAAGTAGACCACCTGCTTTCACCATACACAAAAATTAACTCAAAATGGATCAAAGACCTGAAGGTGAGACCTGAAGCTATAAAACTCCTGGAAGAAAATGTAGGCAGTACACTATTTGTCATTGGTCATAAAGGGATCTTCTCGAATTCCATGTCTACTCGGACAAGGGAAACAACAGAAAAAATAAACAAGTGGGACTTCATCAGACTAAAGAGCTTCTGCAAAGCAAACAAAACCAGGATCAAAATGAAAAGACAACCCACCAGCTGGGAGAAAATATTTGCAAACCATATATCCAACAAGGGGTTAATCTCCATAATATATAAAGAACTCACACATCTGAAGAATAAAAAAACAAATAACCCGATCAAAAAATGGGCAGAGGATATGAACAGACATTTTTCCAAGGAAGATATACAGATGGCCAATAGGCATATGAAAAGATGTTCAACATCACTAATCATCAGGGAAATGCAAATCAAAACTACACTAAGATATCACCTTACACCCATAAGAATGGCTATAATCACCAAGACAAAATATAAAAAATGTTGGAGAGGATGTGGAGAAAAGGGAAGCCTCATTCACTGCTGGTGGGAATGCAAACTGGTGCAGGCTCTATGGAAAACAGTATGGAGATTCCGCACAAAATTAAAAATAGAAATACCTTATGATCCAGCTATCCCACTTCTGGGTATTTATCCAAAGAACTTGAAATCAACAATCCAAAGAGGCTTATGCACCCCTATGTTCATCGCAGCATTATTCACTATAGCCAAGATGTGGAAGCAACCCAAGCGTCCATCAACAGATGACTGGATAAAGAAGATGTGGTATATATATACAATGGAATACTACTCAGCCACAAAAAAAGAAAATCGTCCCATTTGCAACAACATGGATGGACCTGGAGGGTACTATGTTAAGTGAAATAAGCCAGACAGAGAAAGACAAACACTGTATGACCTCTCTCATATGTGGAATATAAACTAACAAACAGACAGAGAGAACAGTTTGGTGGTTACCAGAGGGGAGCGAGTGGGGGGGTGGACACGAGGGGTGAAGGGGCGCATTTATATGGTGACTGACAAATAATAATGTACAACTGGAATCTCACAATGTTATAAACTATTATGACATCAATAAAAAAAAAAAACTACCCTCATTTAATCTTGGTTTAATGAGAAAATACATCCAGTCTCCAAGGTGAGATTCATACAGAACCCTCAGAAAATTGACTGAAAAATTTTGTTTCCAAAAGAAAATCCCATATCAAGATTGATACCCTTATTCCGTCTCATCCCATCTTCTGGCCCTCACCCCACAAGTCCGGTTAAGGTTTTAATCCCTAAAATAAGACTGCCTGGGTTTCAATCTCAATCCAGTTAACTTACTAGCTGTGTCATCTTGGGTCAAATTTCTTGGTTTCTTCATGTGTAAAAATAGAAATGATGATAACAGTACCTAACTCACAGGGTTACTATAGATATAAAAGGAGATAAGCCATGCCAAGTACTTAACTACTTAATACAATGCCTGGCATGTAGTTAAAGCTCAGGAAGTATTAACTACCATTACTTTTATTGTTGTTATTACACTTCATTTGAGCTCGGGCACCACTTCTTCCAGAAAGTCTTCCTTGACAAAACCTTCACCCCTGCATATCCTACATACACCTCTATCATAGTATTTCTCTCACTGGATCATATTTGTTTGCCTACCTCACAGACTCCGCCCTCTTTAAGTGCTGGGGTTCTATCTGATATTCTCTGCATTTGTAGGCCCAGCAAAATGATTGGCACATAGTAAGCATTCAAAGAATTACTTGTTAATTTTAAAAGTTTACCTAATATTTAAATAAATTTATGTTATTTTTTTAAACTGACAAAATCTAGCAAAAGATGTCAGCTCCAACATGGAATTACTTGAGTTTTAGTCATTTGAGTCAGATCCTCAACGTCAATTAATTTCCTTAGCTAAAAGAGGGGTGAGACAGGAGAGAAAAACAAAGTTCCCTGTCTACTAAAAAATGAGAGCTTTTCAACTTAACCTGGGGAGAGCACTAAATGGGAGGTATGATGAGAGATGTACAAAAAGAGAAACTGAAGAAAAGCCAAATGGATTAAGAAGAGATAACTGAATCTAACATAACCAGCTAGGACAAAGCCTTTCCGGCTTAAACACTGAACTGAAAAATCCTTCAAATCACAAAGCAATCTTTCTTCATGAAAGGCCCAACCAAATTTCAGTTCCCTGAGCTATCTGTTTCAGACCACTCCACTTCACTCAAAGGCAAGACGGGCTTCTGAACAAAGCAACGGTGGAGAATAGCTTCCCAGTTCACCTAGGCAAACAGCTATCCGTCACTGATGACATCTGGAGCCATTCAATTTCCCTCCTCCTGAGTCATGATGAAAAGGAAAAAAACACCTCAAAGTTCTGGTCACCTCAGTGAAAAAATGCAAACCAGTCTATCACAGTTCTAATGCCTTTAGCTTCTACCTGATACTTATTAATCAAAAGTTTACATTAATTGTGCACAGTTGCTATTAAGTTTCAATGACCCATCTGTTAAAGTTTAGTCCAACGCCATTTTCACAATGAAGTTATAAGTGAGAGTATTAATCGAAATACTGGAGAGCTGAAAATACCTCTCCTACCATAAAGTCACCTGCTCAGAAATGATCCAGTCATCAAGGGCTTTATAATATTTAAAGGCAAATTGAAGGCAAATGATTAAACCATGTACTTTTTAAAAAAACTGTAACTAGGGGGTTACAATGCTGCATATAATATACTCAGAATCTCCTGCTTTGCTTTTTCTCCCACCACCTTATGACTAAAAGACTCTGGAAAATGCTGTCAGCAAGGAGAGCACGCCTCCAAGCCACAGCGTGAAGGAACCCACACCTCTCTATGTAACACTGTCTTTGTACTTCAAAAAGCACAGGTATCAAATGATAACAGATAAACTTGGGCCTGCACATAAAAGTGGTTCTAGAAAAACAGAAATTATTTTTCTAAAGAGAAAAGCTTCTAGATATGATGTCATGAATCTAGCAATTCCCTGTATAGCCCCCTTGTAGATGTTATTGTTAAGAACCTACATTTGATTGCCATCTCTGACTGCAGGGCTGATAAATTATTTGCATTCACCACAATCATACCAACCTTCTTTGAAAACCCACACAACAAATCTTGAATCAGAGCACTGTTTTGTTTTGGGGGAAGGTTTTTTTTTTGCTGGCTGATTTTGTTTCTAAGCAGAAGGTCATTTAGAGGGCTGCAGCAGAAATATGTAAATTAAGTAAAATAGCAGTAAGCTTAGGAGGAAATAATATAGCAAACTACGAAGTGTTATTTCAGCAGATACGGCCAATAGAGGAAAAGTTTATGTCAATTTATCCATTAAAAATCTCTCTTTTTGGAGTATTATGTAAGTGTCATAAAAACAAAAATCCTGCAGTGGGCTGAATGGGACATGTGAGGACTCAATACAACCAAGCTTCGCATTCTTAAATATCTTGAACTACTTTTTGCTTATAGCAAATAAAATGCAGAGCTACAGATGCTTTCTCATCTGTGTGTAAATGAAAGTAAAACTGTGTGAGTAGTTAGTATTCTTAGAATTTTTGAGAGCCAGTTTATTTAAATTAAATCAAAGCCAATCTGTATCTGTACAGAAATAATTTTCTTAAGGCTCTTATTCTCTAGACTTTACAGAGCTGCACATACTCTTCCCTCTACACCTCCCCCTGATATAAGGAAGTGAAAAGAGCTCTGCAGGTTAAAAACCACTTCAAACAAATCTGGGAGAAGGAAGTTCAAAGGGATTAGAATATCACTTTTCTCACCAGCCTGCTATAGAACAGAGTTCAGCTCTTCCCTGCCCCATTCTTTGTGCTCCCATAGCACATCTTGGAATTTACCATGCTTCTTTAGGTTTCTACATCTAGCTCTGCCTCCATAGTATGAACTCTCCGATGGCAAGAACTGGGTTTTATTTAGCCAGGGACAGTGTTTGTTGACCTGAATTGTATCTATCTATAGTATGTACATAACACCTGGATATTAATTATCATTAAGCAACTTGAATTAAGCATCCTACAGAAGGTATCAAAAATGCAGTAAGCATATTTTAAGGCACTAAATATAAGATAACATATAAATAACCAGGGATCACAAATATTAGAAACCTGTAATCTAAAGTCATCAACATAATGCAGCACTGACATTCAGATAATTTGGTACTGTTTGGTCTATTTACTACAGATGTGTGGCTTTTAATAGACTTCATTTTTATGACATGTACTTATATGTATCTTTCTCTAGTACCTCTATTTTAAGTTGACTGTAATTCATATATTCTATTGAAAGAAATAAAAATTTGGGCAAAATGGTCAAAATTCCTCACTACCAAATTATCTAGTATGGACTCTCTCTAGCCACAGAGAAACTGGCCTCTCCTTATCCTCATCTGTAAAATGGCACTATTTCTCTGCTGCTTCAAAAGCGACATTAATTCTAGGCAGGCAATAAGGATATCCAAATGTGTTTCAGTGTGTGTCTCTCTCACATACATACATACACATACACACACACACTCTCCAGAGGCACACAGGAAAACCCTTGAAAACACATCATACACAGAGGGCCTTCCCTCTTTACTTCTTCCTCTTCACTGACAGAGGCAGCCATGCTGCCAAGGCAGCAACCCCCACGTGAAATATGAAAGAGTGGAGGCGAAACAGCTCAATCAAAACAGCTTGGGAAAGGAAAGGAAGGTATGCTTGTCAGCGAAAGTCTCCATGGAAAGGCCAGAAAACTCTTGCTTCTGCCTTGATCATCCTGGGTAAATAACCCTGCCTGAGGTCTGCTTACCTGAGCTTAGAGGGTAAGCCCTCCCTCTAACCTTTCACAGAAGGGATAACAGGAAAATTCACCCCATTATTTGAAAAGTACATCGTGAGAAATGTCAGGGTACAGCGTATAAGCATATTCTGGAGAGCAGAGCTGAGAGCGATTTTGAAAACCAAGCAGTTAGAGACTGATAAGGGAGAATGCACAGGTAGAAGAGAAGCCTGGCACCACTTCAGCACTTGGGGCTGTTCTACTTCAGGCCAAAAGCCACAGACTGACCCAGCAGGATGCAGATTACTCAACTTTCTGAAAGGGAATCTGTCTCCAGCTTCTCTCTACAAGGCTGCTTCATTTGTTCTGATTAAGACTCACTCATTCTACCCAGCCCACTTCCATAAGCCTCCAGCTGACTCAGGTTGCCCTCAGTTAAGAACAATAAACACTAAGTTGTATACAAAAAGCCCAGAGAAGCCATTTCTTACTAGGCAGGATGGCAGTTTAAAATTTTAAACCTGAATCTGAAATTAGTATACAGAAGTAAAACCAAATCAATATAAACTCCCCATCTCCCAGGTCTGATAATACTAGTCATTCCCCTTATTACCTAAAAGTGAGAAAATCCATGAGCACACATTTATTTCAAACTCAAACTCAAATGTGCTGTTGGATTAGAATCAAAGCATAATGTTAAAACAGTTGGAAGAAAGAGAGCATTCCTAAAAATCCTGTCATTTGCTGGGAGAGTTTAAAAAGAGGAATTGGGGGAAGCTGCACTGGGCACCCGCCGTTATGGACAGAGTCTGCAGTTGGTGGAGTTTCAGATAGGCCTTGGCCAGCATTCCTCTCTGCTTTTGTTTCTCCTAAGACAGCATCTGTGATGGTTAACTCACCACTCAGGGACATTCATAATTCCTTCTTATCTTAGGGTATTTTACTGTTTCCTTTTGTGACCTTTTGGGTTGACCAGAGAAGTTAAGGATTTATATAATTTAGTGTTTGCATGATGCTAAGCACTGGAACTGTTCACCTAAGGGCCTGAGTAACAAACCTGATACCAAAAAGGCAGGAGCACCCTGATGCAGAAAAGATTTTCAAGAGCTGACTGGCTGGGTATATCTAATACCCATGAAATCCCCAGAGGTCACACACTTCCAAATTAGGGGCAAAGGCTGCAGTTTTAGTACTTTTTCCAAATCTCCAGATAACCACCCTCATTGCTTATTCAGGGATATGGGTTATTAATGGTGGAGAAAAGTGGGCTGGATTGAAAGGACAGCTGGAGACATACTGTACTGTAGACAGGGGCTTCACCTACATAATTCTCAGCAGAAGGTTACTCTATTGAGACCAGTTTGAGACACTAAATCGTCTAGTCTCCTACATTCTTGGGATTCTGCAAGGAAGACTGGTCTCTATTGTCACTGAATTACCTTGGAACCCTAGGGAGGCCTCAGCCTCTTTAAAGGGAATCTTAATACCAGTAACATCATCCCTTTCAATGAGAATTTCTGTTCCCTAGGAATGGCAAAAGAATCAATAGATCATAAGATCCATGAGGGCAGAGACCATGTCTGTCTTACTCAACACTGCAGGTCTGATACCTAGGATAGCAGGCACCCAATAAATATGTTTGGAAGGAAGGAAGGGACTAACTCTGTAAGCTACTTCTGCACAAAATCCAAAAGTGCTATTGAATCAGCTCCAGTCAAAACATTGTTCTGACCAAAAGACAGAACCAACCTGTCCTAGCACAAGGCTTTGCCAAGCATGGGCACATGATCAGTGTTGGGTGAACTGAATCGGGGCTGAGGGCCAGGTGGTGTCATGGCAGCAGAACAGAGTCCTCTTTCAGAGGAAAAGTATCCTTGGCTGAAGGAGAAAACAAGCAGCCAGTCATGCTCCTTAGTGGCTTGTTACAATTACGGAAAATGAACAATACAGCTCACCCTGTGATGGGCTTCAACCAACCTCAGGGCTGTAAAGCTATATGAATGGAGGCCTACTTTTCCTGACAATGCAGAAAGGCCAGCTGCCTACATTATACTTTTAAAAATGTGGGGATTGAGGTCCCACTGGACAGAAATTTAAGACGCCAGCAGAGACCTCAAACCTGCTGCCCACTGGGTCATCTTGGGGTTAGACCAGAGTTTAAGCAAACGGGATTTTATGTTACCATATTATAATGACTACTGCTAACATTTGCTGAATTGCTATTTATGTACCTGGGAGTAGGCTAAGAACTTTGCATGAATATTTTATTTAATCTTCACAACAATCCTAGGAAAGGTACTGTCATTCCCATTTTGTAGATGAGGAACCTGATGAAAGGTGGGTTTCAGTAACACCATCCAGTATATAATGGAACCAGGACTCAGATTCAGGCTTGTCTGACTCTCGAGTCCATGCTCCCTGCTCTTAGCCACTCTGCCTCCTGTCTCTTGCTCAGCAGATGAACAGGTAGGTGGTCAAGACCAAGTCTTACAACTTCCCTCTAAAACTTGTCCAGTACTATCTGGACTCAGAAGTGGTTAAGGGACCTTAACCACATAGGCTGACTTTTCTTAAGGAAGCTCTTGGATGAAGGATCAGAAAGAAAGTTCAAAAGGCAGGCCCTCAAAGCAAGAGCTATGCATTTTGACCCAAACTCTTCAATACTATTCACCTGAGACTAGGTGACCAAACACTAACCACACATGTAGTTCTTGATCATGTTCCTGCCAATTCCACACAATGCCTTGAATTGGAAGCTGTCCCAATTAGTAAGATTTTTATACAATCTCCAAAATAAGCCAAAAGGCCTTGCTTTGGCCCTGTAATTGTTATTTGGTTTTTATAAACTCCTCCACTGTCTTATTATTTCCTCCCTTGAGGAATTCCTGAGGAGAGTCAATTTAAGACAGCTTTTAAATTGAATTGGATTGACTGCCCAATTATGCCATTTTCTTATCCCTCTTCACTTTGTCACACAAGTTAGGAAATAAGTCTGTGTTTGCATAATGTTTCTAAAGACAAAAAGAACCCACCAAAATTACAGTTTTCCCAAACAGAGAGAAGGACTTAAGATGGTCACGTTTTACTGAAGAGTATTTAAGCAAGAGAGAATTACTTCATTTCACTGGGAGAGAGCCTAACTTTAGAGGATTCTGATTGGTCTCACTTAGGTCAACTAAACTGTGATATAACAAGATCCCACAGACTTGCTCAATGCTAGCTGAATTTTAGAATCATAAAGCTTTCATGGTTTGTGTGAACAGCCAGAAAACTTTACCTTCCCCTGGCTGCCATGTACTCAAGTCATTATCCTACAATCTGAGGAGACAGATTTAGGATTAATAATTTATTACCTTCCTGTACTGCAATGTAGTTAAGAATATAGGACAGTTTGGCAGGAGAAAGTTCTTGCTGAAGGCTCACTGCTGTGAGATATATTCCATTAGTCATTCACCTTAAATTAGGTGCCCAGCAGATACAAGAAGAGCAGAGACATAATGCCACCTAAAAAGTCACCTAAAAGTGCTTTTCTCCTGAAGAGAAGACTGATGCATGTTCAAAATATATTATTCTCTCACAGGAAAAAGATACCACTTGGTCTGACTGGTACAACGGGGGCTACAGCTCTCAAAGTACAACCAAAGGGTAGGGGCAAAGGAGGAAATAAGTTCAGGTGCCTTCTGTCTGCCAGGGGCAGATGCAAGCAGTTATGAGAACAAAAACAGAATGGCATCTAGTGGGGAAAAGACCTCTTGCTAAGCCAGAAGCTGCCTTTGTCCCATCTGCAGTCTCTGTGGGGGTTGAGAATGATAATTAATCTCTCCCACCCAGAGTTCGAGACTAATTAAAAAATAAAACATGGCAGTTAGAGGCAGATGGAAATCAAAATATCATCTTTATAATAAGTGAAAAGGTGACTGGAGAACATAGCTTAGATGTACAATCTCACATGGACTTTCTAATACTCTCCTACACTGAATTAAACTTACCCAACTGGACAAATGCAGGCTGTCCCAGCATGGGCAGACCAGTGAGAGCATGGCAGGGAGAGAATCCATGCAAATCCTGAAGACTAGCCATTCCATACAATAGGATTCTTTTCCAATCTTACCAATCAGAAAAATCACTCTTCCATTCTTTCAGAGAAAAGGTGGAAAAAAAAGCAAAAATTACCTTCGAAATATTGTTCTGTCCTGGGACGTGAAGTGCCCACTTAATGGGCCAAGATTGAAAAACAGAGTAGGAAAGAATGATTCTCCTTAACATGCATATTCCAAGGTGGTGCTATTTCCAGTATTATCTTTAGGTTAACCCAACCAACCTTTATTGCTACCTACTATGTGCTAGACGCTAGGTGTGTAACTATGAGTAAGACAGTTTCGTGAAGCAGACACATAAGCAAGTAATCATAGTAGACTTCTCCTCCCAGCCACAATGGAGTAACTGGTACCAGAATCACTATCTACCATAAATAACTATAAAACTGGACAAAATATACAAGACAACTGTTTTCAGTCAGGTGATAACAGGCAGTGCAAGGCTGCAATCCTGGAGAGAAAGGGAGACTTGAAGTGAGCCCCACAATTGCCCAGTTCTCTGTTAAGGGACAATTTCCCAAGCACAGCACACAATGGGAACCCAAACAGAACAGGGGGCATCTCACTGAGCCCAAGAAGCAGAGATCTGAGTTTGGCTATAAGGTGAGTGGTGAGATACTGGAGAGGAAGGAGCTGTAAAAAGAAGGGGCCCCAGGGCCGCCCTGTGGTGTAGCGGTTAAATGCACGTGCTCCGCTGCTGGCAGCCCGGGTTCAGATCCCTGATGCGCACCGACGCACCACTTGTCAGGCCGTGCTGTGGCGGCATCCCACATAAAGTGGAGGAAGATGGGCATGGATGTTAGCTCAGGGCCAGTCTTCCTCAGCAAAAAAAAAAAAAAAAAAAAGAGGAGGATTGGGATGGATGTTAGCTCAGGGCTGATCTTCCTCACAAAAAAAAAAAAGAAGAAGAGGGGGCCCCATAAGTCCATTGGGAGGGTCCCCTGCCAGTCTGTGGCAGAGGGCTGGGACATAAAGGCACAGGGCAAGACCATCTGAGGTTTATTCAAGAGTAGATGCTACAGGGCTGAGAGGGAAACAGAATCACAAAAGGTCAAACAGTGCTGGAGGTAGGAGGTAGAAACATTTGGAATTCCGCCTCTGCCAGAATGAAGAAATCACATTAACACCATAGACCAGCAGACACAGAAAGGCCTCAACTGAAGAATAAGGACCACACTCTAGAGCAAAACCTATGCTGAACCTCTCCTCACGAAGCCTAAAGCCATATACAGTATAACATGGTACAGTAATAAAGAGAGATATAGACACTATGAGAACACTAAAGAACAAGTTCAAACCAGGGGCCTCGGGGAAAGCTTCAGAAAGGAGCTTATGTTTACCTGAATCAGAACACACAGGCAGAATGGTAATGGCATATGCAGAGGAACAGAGCGCCCTGCATGGGAACATGAGATGGCACTCTATGAACAGTGATTTGGATGTGGAGGAGAGAAAGGAATACAGAATGACTCAGGGATTTCTACCTCAGAATACAAGTGGAGGTGGTCGTTTCCCGGGTATAGGGAATAAAGGAGGAGGAAGAGGGTAAAAGATTAGGGGTTCAGTTTTGATATATGAAGGTAGAGGTAGCTGTGAGACATCCAGCTGGAGATGCGTGACATATAGGTGGCTATGTGGTCTGGAGAGAAGCGAGTAAACGGTTATAGATTTGGGAGTAGTGAGCACACAGGTTACAATTATGGGAATGCATGAGATTGCCCAGGGAGAGCACAGAAGAGTCAGACAAGAAAGGGTAGAAACAGAACCCTAAAGAACAAAACATTTAAGGGACAAGCTGAGAAGGGAGTAAGTGAAGAATAATTAGAAAGCTCAACACATCGGCTAGAACAGAACAAAGAAAAGCATGGTGTAACTTAAGGCAGCTGAGGAAAGGGTATCAAGAAAGAAGTAGTCAAAGGTGTCAAACGCAGCAGAGATGTTAAGTAAGGTAAACAGTAAAGGTGTCCAATTAGAGAGGTCACTGGTTACGCTGGCAAAAGCCAAGGTTTAGGCAGAAGCCAGACCTCGCTAGATTCAGAAGACGACAGAGGTGGGAGAATGGAGACAGCAACTGTGATCTGCTCTTTCAGAAAGCTTCACCAGGGGCCGGCCCCGTGGCTTAGCGGTTAAGTGCGCGCGCTCCGCTACTGGGTTCGGATCCCGGGTGCCCGACGCACTGCTTCTCCGGCCATGCTGAGGCGGCGTCCCACATACAACAACTAGAAGGATGGGCAACTATGATGTACAACTATCTACTGGGGCTTTGGTGGGGGGAAGGGAGGATTGGCAATAGATATTAGCTCAGAGCCGGTCTTCCTCAGCAAAAAGAGGAGGATTGGCATGGATGTTAGCTCAGGGCTGATCTTCTGCACAAAAAAAAAAAAGAAAGCAAGCTTCACCGACTGGGAAGACTAAGTCAGGGACCTGGCTCAAGATCCCTCACAAAGAACATGCCTGGCTCAATAAATGTTTGTTGAATGAATAAGTAATTTTTAAAAAATGAATAAATGAATTATCTGTACCCATCTGGATGCTTCACCAGTCCTTGTTTCTTACTATGTCAGTTTGTCTATCTGCAAACTAGAAATATATTAGGCCCAAGCCAAGTTCCACTTCCTCCATGAAGCCTTCCCTGATTTTTCTAACCTTCAATAAACTCCTCTACTATAATCAAAAACATAATAACAAGTGTTGGCAAGGACATGGAGAAATTGGAACCCTCATACATTGCTAGTGGAAATGCAAAACTGCTAACAGGTATGGGGTTTCTTTTGGAAGGTGAGGAAAATGTTCTGGAATTAGATAGTAATATATCTCAATTAAAAAAAATAACAACTTACTCTTATCTCTTACTACAGAACTCCTAAATCCTACACATCTATTTAGCACTACAACTACTGATTTGTATTGGGTGAAATTACTTTTTTCATTGAGAGAGAGGTTCTTTGAAGACAGACAGCCTCATCAATTTTCTCTGGACCATTTCATTAGCTTCCTAACAGATATCCTTACCTCTAGCCCTGACCTCCCTCCCCTTTCCATCTTCCTCCTATCCCCACCATTATCATTCTTCTATATTCCAGCAAAAATGATCTAGAAATTTACCAGTTTTACTGTTCTATTGAAAATTCCCAATAGCTCCCAATTTCCTAAGGCAATGACCTCCAAAGTAGAGTGTTTGCTTACAGGAGGTGCACAAGACAATCACCAGGGTATGAAAAGAAAATATTAAAACTATATTTGTTTTTTAGTTAATCCCTTTAAATTTTTGTTTTGGGTATCTCATATACATGAGACATTAGTACAATGGTACTTGCTATAATATATAAACAAACATATATTGGGGTACATCCTCAACTTTTTTTTATGGATCAGAGTGCGTTATCAAGAAAAGTTGTAGACCAGCTGCCTAAAAAGATTAAAATCGAAGCTTCTTTGCATGGCATCTAAGATCCTTCATGACCTGGCCACCACCTACCTCTTCAGGAGCTGCCATGGCAGCTTTGCTCTTTATATTCCAGCAGCACTAAACTGCTTAGAGTTTCCTCTATATACCAGGCTGTTTCACACTTTTGCCTTTGCTCCTGCATTCCCGTTGCCTGGGGATACCCTTCGAATCCTTCAAATTCAACCTTCAAAATTCTGTTCAGGCCTCAGCTTGTCTAGAGAGAATTCCTTGGTTCTCCCCCTTCATCTCCAAGCTGAATGCTTCTCTAGTTCCAGTCTGTCATTGCATCACTCTATCTTGTCACTTACCACATCACAGTTTTATATATCTATTTCCCTCATTAAACTGGAGTTCTTCCAGGGAAGGAAGTGTGTTGTACTCATCTTTATTACCCTCGTGCCTAACCTAGGACCAGACTCCTAGGAAATTCTCAAAAAATGGTTCTAAATTGAATACTTTTTCTCTATACTCAAAATACTTATTATGTGTGTAACCTACTTCCCAGAGGCAGAGGAACATCAGTAAAAGTTTTCCTAGCCACCTGTTAGCTTTAGGCCTACATTAGCCTCAATGACTCTCCTTGTTTTAGGTTTCCAGGGCCGGTTCAGGCCCTCTCATACCCTCAACACATGCACACATGACTCTTCAGATGTATACTTTCTTTATATATGTTAATATATTTATTAATATTTTAATCAGATCTTGCTGGTTTCAAAGGCATTGTGTCTCCTTAAGGTGTCTTTATATGCCTCTGCTCTGATTGTGTTGATTTTAAGCTTTAACTCTCAAATGATAGACTCTGTTGATTTTAAAGTTTAACTCTCAAAGGACAATCCTTTATTGCTAATTTATTTATTCAGCCAACAAATATTTTTACGATGCATTTCCTATGTGCCAAGCCATTGGTACTTGCTAGGAATACTCAGCACAAGTAAAACAGGTGAAATCCCTGCTCTCAAGAAGCTGACAATCTACTGCAGGAATTTCCAAATTCTTGGGGTCACCTCACCTTTGTCTCCAGATAATGATAATCCCCAGGTCAAAAATGCTATTTTTTAAGCCACTGACCAATAACATTAGGCAGAAAAATAGTGATTCAATGGCCCATAAGAAAAACACAGAGCATCTTTTATCAGACAAATTATAATCAATGCTTTCTAGCAGTGGGCTTCAGCACTGAACCCAAAGGCAGAAATAAAAAAGAATCCCGCGATGCGTAAGTCAGTGGGTGCCTGGGGCTCTACCAGAGATGGAGTAAACTGCTCAGCGGTAAACAGGAATGGGGATACCTGGAGAGTCTCCTTATTTTGGTTAGTTTTTCAAGAATAATCCATATAATCCATGAGCTAAATGACAGCAGCAAATAATCAAGAACGTATGTGATTTATCAGGGAAAATTTAAGAGCTCGGGTAAAACCTGAACAAACTCATGAGTAGATAAATACTGACTCAGGCTACCAACACTAAGTTTTTGCTGCTATTGTTTTATTGTTGCTTTTCCGGGTAGGTTTTTTGTCCCCCTTATAAAAAAAAGTCATATTTTGAGGTTGGATAATATTTCACAATGTGGACATGCCATAATTTCACCACCCTCCTGTTGTTAGGCAGTTGTAGCAACGTTTTACAACATAGAAAAAATGACTGTTGATGAACACTCATTCACAACTATCTAAATGTGTCCTCAAGATAAATCCCTAAAAGTGGCATTAGTAAATCAAAGGACATGAACTTTCTCAGGACCTTGATATTTAAGCCACAAAGTTCTCTGTTCAAACTCCCCAGCACAATATGAGGGCAACCACATTACTCCTTGACAGCACTAGATACTTTTATATTAATCTTCATCAATATGATAGATTAAAAAGGATTTTTCATTTTAATCTGCAATTCTTTGGTTAATAATGAGAATTAATATTTTTAAAATGTTTATAAACCATTTTAATTTCTTATTTATAGTACTCTCTGTTTATGTCCTTTATTCATTTTTTTCTAATATGATATAGTATTTTTTCAAAAACTGATGTGAAAGAGTTCTGATAAATTAAAATATATAACAAATCTGTCTGTCATGTGTTGACTGCATGTTCCCTCAGTTTGAACACACATGGTTCTTGGTTCTTCCATGGTAAAAGCTCCAAACTTTTCTAAAATGGAACTGGTACAATCTAATCCCCACCAGAACCACGCCTAACAATACCACCTTTGTGCCTTTATACTCAATCTGCTCACTGGGTACTGTTTTTAAGTCCCAAGCTCAAGGGATACTAAGACCAGCCCAATGAGCCCACAGTACTATGTGCTAACCAAGTGCTAGATTAGAAAATACAGAAACACTCAGAAATGCTTCTTCCTCCCCTGTACTTGGAATCCCTCAAATAACAAGCTGCTTGTCACAGTTCAGGGTAAAACACTGTCTTTGGTCCCCCGAAAGATCACCTGTGGTTGGAAGGCAGAGTAACAGAAGACAAAGAGCATGAGCTCTGGAGTCGAGAAACCTAGTTTCAGAATCCTGGCTCTGTCATATTCTTGCTGTGTGATCTTGGTCAAGTCATTTTGCCTCTCTGGGCCTCAATTTCCTTATCTATAAAGTGAGAATAAAACTGTTTTAGGGTTACCATGAGGATTAAATGAGATAAGAGATGTAATGTTTATAACCAGGGGTCTGATGTGTGGTAGGTGCACTTCAAAAAATGTGATTTTCCTTCTCTGATGGTGCTAAATCAGTTACTTATTTAATTCAAATGATCTTACATAAAATGTTGGCCTGAAATAGTTAGCTGTCCCAGCAAAGCATCATCTGGGTAAAAATCATTTAGGTCAGCTTTCTGTCAACTGCAATTTCCACTGCTATAATTATGCAGTCATCAACCACCAGTGCCAGACAACAAAAACCCCAAAGCTGATGTTACTGAAATTGCTAAATACAGTAATTACTTGATTCTCAAGATCATGATCACCAATTCTTTTAGGAAAGCAACAGAAATCTTTGTAATTATAGAAGCAAAAGGCTGATTAGTTATCTCAGACAGTGGTCTCTACAACAGGCTTTTGGTCACTGCCCAGAATGGCAGCATACTCAGAAGTCTTTCTCAAATTGCTGCTTTCTCACATTCCATACTCTGCAAGGAACCATGTCAACAATAGAACTGAAAGAAAAAAGACAGAAAGAAAGGATATTCTTTGAAATGTAGCCTTCTTGGCACTCTTTCCTGGCAAGAAGTTGTAGCCTGGTGAAATAATCTCTAGAGGAAAGCATACTTTAGGAAATCTATCAGCATAACCCCTTTCTATGGAAAAAGCAAGAAACACATTCTCCCTGTAAGTGTAGATTCCTTTAGGAAAGAAAAGGAAGCAAAATATCATTTACTAAGCACCTACGTTCAAGTGCTGTACTACATGCTTTAATTATATTATCTCTCAAATCAAGCTATGAGGTAGGTCTTATTCTTCCTTACGGACCATAGGTAACTTGCTCAAGGTTTTATAGTTATTAAGCAAAAACATTCAGCTCCAAGACTCAGGTCTGTCCAACTTTGAAACCTGTTTCTTGAGCCAGCCCTTGCGGCCTAGTGGTTAAAAGTTTGGTGCACTCCACTTCAATGGCCTGGGTTTGGTTCCTGGGCGCGGAACCATACCACTCATCTGTCAGTAGCCACGCTGTGGTGGTGGCTCACATAGAAGAACTAGAAGGACTTACAACTAGAATATACAATTATGTACTGGGGCTTTGGGGAAGAAAAAAAAAAACAGACCAGGGTGGGGGGGGTGGAGATTGGCTACAGATGTTAGCTTAGGGCAAATCGTTCCCAGCACAAAAAAAAAAGAAAAAAGAAACCTATTTCTTTTCACTATAACTTCATCAAATCTCAAAATGATCATGTCAATTCTCCATCATGAGAAAGAACCCAATTTAAGTTTTGGTTCCAAAACAAATAAGCCCAACAAACTGTCCACCAAAAGGATGATCATTTCTGTCAATTAGCAGATTGCTTTTCTGCCTTTTAACAGTCTTTAAACTAAACTGAAGGATTCATACAAAGTGCTCTTTTTTAATCTTAAATCTGTAAAGAAAATGGTACCTGTTGACAACCACAGAGCACTGAAGCAGAAGCAAGTATAAAACAGGTACAGGCTTCTCAACCACTCCACAGATGTCTGCCAACAAAATCCTGATAAAATCCGGGAAGCAGTGCTTGGCTCGACTCCCAGCCTCTTCTCCATGGCCTTCCAGAAAGGCGGAACCAGTCCCCTAGAAAGACAGAAAGAGAAGAAATTACACGCCAAGTAATTAATAATTGATTCCTGGAAATGTGGGATGCTAGAGAACGTGATAGATTGGGGGAAAGAGAAATTTCAAGTTTGTCTTTCACTGCTCATCCCTACCCATAAATCTTAAACCTGAGCTTTGACATAGCCTATAATTATCAGGAAAAAAACACAGCAAGGGATATGAAATGAATCTACTGTAAAACTGAAACACTTTCTATTCCACTATTTTCTAATCTAACAGAAAATCGTCTATGTGGAAGAACGGAAAGAGCACTAACCTGAAAAAAAGATCTGAGTTTCACTTCCAGTTCTGCTACTAATAGCTTTGTGACTTTGACCAAACACTTTCTTATTTATGAAAAGAAGAGGTTGGACCGTCAGAGGTAAACTAATAACCTGAGGGTTTTGTCTAGCCATGTTTTAAAAAAATTTTAATGGGATTGTCTTTAGGCAAGGCATGCACTCTCCAGTTTGCTACTGTCTCCACCACTATTATCTTAAAAATCTATCCAATTTATACTTCGATGTCACCTCCCTGATCCATAGAATCATTTGTAATTCCTGACTTGAATTCATATATACATTCAACAAATATTTACACAGTCCCTATTATGTGCTAGGCATTGTGCTGGCTACTCTAGAATCTAGGGGCTGAATGATTGATGTCCCTTCCAGAAGAAAAAAATTTTCCATCAGTTTCTTCTCTCTTACACAACTTCCCTATACTGTATAAATTATTATATAAATCTTGTCAACAATATGAGGGTGATTAAGTTCTGAAGAAGTAATTTAAAAATCTTCTGTCCTAAATGTGCACCTGTCATCCACATCTGGCAAATGGCACAGACTCACAACCCCGACCCCTAGCCAGCATACAGGGAGATTGGCATTGCATGGTTTGGGTATCAATGCTGACTAATACCAGGAAATAGACACACACACACACACACACAGTGCTGCAAAACTGAGGTACAGCCCACCCAAGAAAAGGCTTTCACTTCATCTTTCTCACTCACTTCCACTCATTCCTATTTCTAGTTGTTTTGTAGTTGTGTGTTAGGGAGCAGGAGGCAGAAGGGAGGCGTGTGGGCCAGAGACATGCTCAAGAGATTACGAAATGAAGCCTAAGTCAGAAAGTACATCCAGCAACTTCTCTAGCCTCCCAAGATGGAATGGTGTGCATGTGTATGTATCTTACCCAACACATTCCTGCCTACCACAAAAAGATTTTAAATTCAAGGTGACTCAACACCTGTCATCAATAGCGTGACAGGTGGGCGACAGAAGCATAAAAGAAATGAATAGGCTTTGAAAATGGGAGTAATCAACACTATTGGATTAGCAAGCTGATTAGAAGTGCAAAGTCTTACAAATCATGCATAAGAAAGAGGCAGGACTAATTTCCAGTGAACTCCCAACCAGTCATTCCCCTGAAACCCACAATCACCCAAGGGTGTGCACAAATCACTGCTAGAGTCCAGTCCAAGCCTTGCTGACCAGAGGCAGGAACAACAACACATCACCAAGATCGAAATGGTTTGTTGCAGAATCAAAGGGTAACAACCTAGGGAGAGAACACACACCCCCACAATACTCAACAAATGAAAATCTAGAAAAGCTTGCAATAGTTCTGGCATTTAGGGCGTTACAAGTACACCCGAAATAAAAGCTCTCTCTGTTGCAGCAGCTGTTCAGACAGAGCAGGGGGTAATGTTTACTTCATACTTCAGGTTGATGGGGGATGTATCATAGTTCAGTCTGTCAGCTACATACGTGGAACTCCATTTATGTACATAGCGATAAGATATGTTTGAATAACGACAGGGCACGTCTGAAACAGCCTATTCAGCTGGTATGAGTAATCAAGAATAAAGCTCTTTTAAAAAAAAAAGTCTCAGATATTCAGGAAAGTTACAGAACAGACTGCCATGAATAGCTTTGCTTATATTTGCAGACATTGTTTTCCAAACAGCTGGAAAAATGAACAGATTGTTCCGGGAGGTCGTCTTCCCAATTTGTTCCTAGCCTCCAGTCTGTTAATCACATAAGAAAGCACAGGGAGAGTCAGCTAATGCTCTTCACTGACTGCATCTATTGCCGGTTGGGCACAGCCACCACGAGGTGAGAGACGGCAAAGCTTTCCTGGAAGTCCGCCTGACATTTTCACCTTTGACTTCCTTCATTGCACCTTTGTGCTCACTGCAGTCACCACAGGACCCTCTGTGGGGCATAATTTTCCAAGTCCTGCATCAGGCAGGTCTCGCATCATAATTTACACATCGTGCTCAGCCCCGCCCCCCTTATTCTGCATCAATTTTCTCTTAGTGGGGAGACCAAAGACCAGAGACAGCAGCTAAGGCGGGGCTGCACACATCGAGGGAGGAAGGAAGACAGCAGCGCCCCGAGCCCAGTCTGTCTGTCACGGAATGGAGGAAGTTGCAGGACCAGGCCCGGGCCCGAGAGAAACGGGGTTCAGCCTGGGACTCGAGATCCGCACCTGTAAAGTCAGAAGCAGCTGGCTGTCCTAGCCAGGCCAGGAGCGCCACCTCCGGGTCCCAATACCCGGCCAGCGCACCCCCACAAATAGCCCGTCCCGCTTGCCCCTCCCCGGAGCTCGTGGTCCTCGGCCTGGCAGCCAGCCGCCCCCGGCCACCTACCGGGGCTCAGGGCCACACAGCGGGGCCCCGACTCTCGGCGGCCTCCGCCTCCTCCCGGTCCATGGGGTCGGGGCCCCAACTTTCGCTCCCCTCACCCAGAGGAGGAGTTAGAGGAATAAGGTAGTGCGGACTCCCCACCCGGACAGCTCCCTGTCGCCTCAGCCTCCCTGGACAGCGACGGCGGCCGGAAACGCCGCCTCCTCCCACCTCTTCGGCTCAACCCGGAAACACACTCTTCCTGCTAAGCAAGCCTTCCTAGCCCCCCGGAAGCTCAATTCCAGCCGCGAGCCCGAGGAGGAGGAGGGGCAGCGCTGGGGGGTAGAACTACGCACGAGCGACGGAACTTGGGCCCCCAGGCTGTCGCCTCCCGCTCTCCACAGGCAGTCTGCACCTTCGCCTGCCCTGCGCGAGCCCCAGGCCCCCGACTCAGGCAATACCCACAAAAAAGATGGCGGCAACGGCAGCACCCCCCCACGGTTTAGCGCCCAGCCGCGCCATTGGCCAGAGCCTGGAGTGAAGCCGCTGCGGATTGGTCGAGAGCACTGCGGGGGTGGGGGTGGAGCTGCAGCAGCCTGGAGCCGGGAGTGGGCAACGCGGCGTGAGCAGCGGCCCCAGGCTCCTGGAGCATCGCGCTCGGAGAAGACTTCGCCGTTCGGGGCCGCAGCCTGGTGAGCTCAGCCCCCTTCAGGCCCACCCCTACATCCCAGCCGGGGCTTCTCCGAGCCGGCGCTGATCGATGCGACACACCCCGGGGACCCTATCGCGACTCCATCGCGCCATATCGCGACATCATCGTGCCCTGTCGAGACTCCATTTTGTCACAGCCCTTTTCAATATATAGCTCTGTTTTTTTAATTTGCCTTGTCATCTTTGGGGGCTGTCCCATGTCGTGATTTTGCCGTGATCTCCGTGACATCACCGCGCCATCGTGAAGTGTGAGCTCATCGCCGCCTTGTCGTGACTTCATCAATGTCGTGTTGTGACCTGGCTGCAGCGGGACAGGTGGTGACCGCCAGGATCCCTCCTCCCCTTCTCATCTCCCCATCTCAGCAGCCTCGCTTCGATTATCTGGCTTTTGGAGTCTCCGTTGTCCTGGAAGCTACCCGGGACCCCTTCTTGCTTCTCCAGCCCCTGCCGCCGTCCACAGGCTGGTAGCGGGGCAGGGAGGGCTAAGAGAGGGAGCGCAAGGGGTTAATTCTGCTGCTGCTTCTGCTGCTGCTGCTGCTGCTGCTGCTGCTGCAGCTTCTGCCCGAGGGAGGGAAAGGAGAGGAGGCAAGGAGCCTGCGGGGGCGACTGAGAGCCCTGGCTGGAGGGGTGGGGTCTCCAGAGGGGCTTCCAAACCTTCCCTGGTCAGCGCCCTGCATCCTCAGTTCTGCTGAAGCTGGTCTCCTGCCTCTTCTGAAGAAGAGAGAGGAAAGGAAACCTAGGATGCCCTTTTCCCTCATGTCCTCCTGAGTCCGGATAATCGAACTTCACTCATGTATGTCTCCATTCCTCCCTGTCTGTTCTTACCACTCCCTCCATGTGTGCTTGGTGGAGGGAGATAAAACCCCGCCTCTGGTGCTAGGGGACAGCTGAGCAGTGGGGCCAGCCTCCTCCCACCCCCAGGAGATTGGTGAGGAGAGCTGTCCAGCGGAGCAGCAGGATGCATGGTTCTTCTTTCCCGCTTTCTGGAGGTGACCTTGGACCAGGTCCCTTCTTCATCCCTAAGGATTTGAGGGTCCGGCCCCTTAAAGAGGCTCCCCAAGGGAGGTTAGTCCTGAGGAGCCCATTCCTCTTGATCCTCCCCTCCCTCTGTGCTAATCCCTCCCTCCATCCTCCGCTCCCACCCCCACCCCCACCTCTCCTCTGCAGAGGGATGCTCAGTCCCTCTTGTGTTCACAGTTGGGCAAGGCGGGCATCATGGCCTCGGATTGCGAGCCAGCTCTGAACCAGGCAGAGGGCCGAAACCCCACCCTGGAGCGCTACCTAGGAGCCCTCCGTGAGGCCAAGAATGACAGCGAGCAGTTTGCAGCCCTGCTGCTAGTAAGGAACTGACTGAAAATTGGGAGGTGGGAAGGGCTGGGTGGTTGGGCCCCCTAGGAATGGGGTCAACAAGTCCCCAATGATATATAGGCAACCCTGGAGACACCAAAGAAGGCTTAAGACGCCTACCTTTGGACTCTTTTTTGCTCCTCTGAATATGGAGGCAAAGGGGAGAATGGGGGTGAATAAGGCTTGTGGCCCTAGGAGCCTTGGAGGAGGCTGCCTGGGTCTGCTCTCTGGGGCGTCCCAGAGCAGATGGGAGCTGACTCATAGGGTAACAGCAGCAGGTAGTAACTAGTGCAGAGTACTTGAGGGCTGGGGATGATTGTTCTGGGGGTGGAGAGAGTAGCAAAACTGGAAGTGACCAGGAAGGGGTCCCAGGGGATGGCCAGGATGGCAGTAGGTAGGTTGAGGGTAAGGGATCTGATTTGGGGCTTCACCCTATTGGAGGCACCCCAGCTGGGGACAGCAGAGCAGGAGCTGCAGTGCTGGGAAGGGGGGGTTGGTGTGTGGGGGGTGAAGGGAGGAGGGAGTACAGCCACTGTTTGCCATGGCAACAAGGAGAAGGCTCCAGAGTCAAGGGCTCACACTGCAGCAGAGGAGGTGTTTAGGTGAAATGTAAGGGGAAATGTTTTGACAGGCAGAGCGGCGAGACACAGGAGCCATTTCCCCTGAGAAGGTGGCAGGAATGGATGAGAGACTTCTCTGGAGGGAACAATTAGGGAGGGACCCTAAATCCTTGGAGAATTTTAAACACGGAATTCTAAGCCCCTTCCAACTCAGGTTGTAGGCATTCCAGTGCTGGCTGGGCATTTAGATTAGACATCAGGAGGAACTTCCCAACTCACCGGGTGATGAAGCAGCAGAATGAGTAGTTGAGGAGGACTAGACCTCCTTTCCGCAATTATAATCATAGATGAGGAGTCCCAGAGCTCACACCTGTCTGTCTCTGGGGAGAAGGAAGAAGCAGGATGAAATGACCTCTGGGAGGCTTCCTGAGCCCAGAGTGAGTCCCATTACATAACTTAATCCTGCTAATGGTCAATGCACCAGGGTGCAGGGGATAGTCTTTTCCACCTCTTTCTTTCATCCTACTGACAGCACATACCCCCTTAGGTGACCAAGGCAGTCAAAGCAGGTGACATCGATGCCAAAACTCGGCGGCGGATCTTCGATGCCGTAGGCTTCACCTTCCCCAATCGTCTTCTGACCAGCAAGGAGGCACCAGATGGCTGCCCCGACCATGTCCTCCGGGCCCTGGGCGTGGCCCTGCTGGCCTGCTTCTGCAGTGACCCTGAACTGGCCGCCCATCCCCAGGTCCTGAACAAGATCCCCATCCTTAGCACCTTCCTCACAGCCCGGGGGGACCCCGACGATGCTGCCCGCCGTTCCATGATTGATGACACCTACCAGTGCCTGACAGCTGTGGCAGGCACACCCCGCGGGCCCCGGCACCTCATTGCTGGTGGTACCGTGTCTGCCCTATGTCAGGCATACCTGGGGCATGGCTATGGCTTTGACCAGGCCCTGGCACTCTTGGTGGGGCTGCTGGCTGCTGCTGAGACACAGTGCTGGAAGGAGGCAGAGCCCGACCTGCTGGCTGTGTTGCGGGGCCTCAGTGAAGATTTCCAGAAAGCTGAGGATGCCAGCAAGTTTGAGCTCTGCCAGTTGCTACCCCTCTTTCTGCCCCCTACAACCGTGCCCTCTGAATGCCTCCGGGATCTGCAGGCCGGGCTGGCACGCATCCTGGGCAGCAAGCTGAGCTCCTGGCAGCGCAACCCTGCACTAAAGCTGGCAGCCCGCCTGGCGCATGCCTGCGGCTCCGACTGGATCCCGGCCGGCAACTCCGGGAGCAAGTTCCTGGCCCTGCTGGTGAATCTGGCGTGCGTGGAAGTGCGGCTGGCACTGGAGGAGACAGGCACAGAGGTGAAAGAGGATGTGGTGACCGCCTGCTATGCCCTCATGGAGTTGGGGATCCAGGAATGCACCCGCTGTGAGCAGTCCCTGCTGAAGGAGCCACAGAAGGTGCAGCTCGTGAGCATCATGAAGGAGGCCATCGGGGCTGTCATCCACTACTTGCAGCAGGTGAGGCTGCAGGGGCCTGCAGAGGGAGCCTAGTGTGGGGGGAGCCAGGAGGCGAGGGAGAGGGGGACGTGAAGCTCCTGCACTTCGCTGTAATGGGGAGACAGGGAAGATGAAGATGCACTGCGCAGGCTGGTCTCCAGCACTCTGGGAGTAGTGTGTGACCGAGCCTCCCTCTCCCTCCCTCCCTGAGCCTCCACACAAGCACCAAACCACACACCATATGTGCACTCACATCACAGCACACACACGCGCACACACAACACAGGAACCTCCCACTCACAACCCTTCCCCCTCCCCCCAGTACACACGCACAAAATCGAAGCAGTCTGTTCTGCTTGATCTATAGCATTGTTTTACACACATACACATACAAACTTGCAACGGTGCAGGGGAAAGGAGCAGGGCTGCCTGGTTCCTGGCCTCTGGAGAGGTTTAGCTAACTCCTCCCAGGTCAGAGCTGATGTAGAGGGAGTGTTTACTTAGACTTGGACCTGTGAGTTTCCTTCTAGCTTTGAGATACTTTAGAGATGGGGGCAGAAGGGGATGCGACTTGAGTCCCAGCAAGTGCAGGGCTATGTTGTCTGAAGTCCAGTTGGATCAGCAGACATGCGCTGAGGGCCTGCTCTGTGCCAAGCCCCTGTTGGGTGCGTCCCTACCATATGCTGGGTGCTGGGTACACAAGGCAGAATGAGGCTAAGTGCCTGCCTTTGAAGGGCTCGTGGGCCAGAATTCCCTTCCAGTTGTGTTACTCCTAGACTGGCTGGCATGCTGGCCAGGCACGGAGGGTCTCTGGTCCTGCTCCATCTCAAGGGGGGTCCCATGGCAACAGGTGGGGTCGGAGAAGCAGAAGGAGCCCTTTGTGTTTGCATCCGTGCGGATCCTGGGTGCCTGGCTGGCCGAAGAGACCTCATCCCTGCGCAAGGAGGTCTGCCAGCTACTGCCCTTCCTCGTCCGCTATGCCAAGACCCTCTACGAGGAGGCCGAGGAGACCAATGACCTCTCCCAGCAGGTGGCCACCCTGGCCATCTCCCCCACCACCCCAGGGCCCACCTGGCCAGGGGACGCTCTCCGGTAAGTTGGTAGTTACAGTCTGTCCAGCCAGACTGTTCTAAAGAAAAGTGTAACACAGGGACACCTCCTCCCCTCAAGCTGGGCTGTGCTGGGCTTCCAGATTGCCACATGAGATTGCCTTTAGGATTATTTCTGTTTGTTTTGGGGGTCTTGTTCCCACAAGACTCCTGGGCTGCCAGCATCCCTTGCCAACCCCAGATTTCTCTATCAAAAGAGAACTCGTGCTTACTGAGCATCTGCTACCTGCCAGGCATTTTGCTATATGCTTTACCAAAACGATCTCATTTGGTCCACACAGCAAATCTATGACATAAGTCTCATCCATGTCTTCCGGATGAGGAAACTGAGACTCACACCATGTGGCAGAGCCCAAGTTTGAGCCCAGGCTGTGAGGCTCTGAAGCTTGTGATTTTTCTGCAGTACTTTCAAGGATGTATCCTCCTTCTCCCCTGCTTCCATTTCTCTTAGGTGGGATGCCCCCAAAAAGAGAAGCCTGTGCCTTCATCTCTCCCAGCCCTTTATTCACCTCTCCCTTCCATACCCCCAGGCTCCTTCTGCCCGGCTGGTGCCACCTGACAGTCGAAGATGGGCCCCGAGAGATCCTGATCAAGGAAGGGGCCCCCTCACTCCTGTGCAAGTATTTCCTGCAGCAGTGGGAACTCACATCCCCTGGCCATGACACCTCAGTGCTGCCCGACAGCGTGGAGATCAGCCTGCAGACCTGCTGCCACATCTTCCTCAACCTCGTGGTCACCGCGCCAGGGCTGATCAAGTGAGGCCAGGGAGGAGGTTGGAGGAAGCAAGGGGGGCTGCTTACACTTGCCCCAAATCTTCAGTCTCCTACTTTGCTTCCCTGTGCCCAGGGGTTCCTAGTAGTGTGAGAGTGAAAGGGTGTCAGAATAGACAGAGCCACCCCACAGGAGGATTTGGCTTACTTGGAACCCCCCTGGGCATGTCTGCCTGCTCTAGCCATAACCCAGTCTCCGCTCCCCAGATGCCATGAGTGGGGCCCCCACGTCGCAAACCTTGGTCCTGGCTCTGCTAACCCCCAGCCTTCCCCCATATTCCCTCCCTTTCTCCCCAGGCGAGATGCCTGCTTCACGTCTCTTATGAACACCCTGATGACATCGCTGCCCGCACTAGTGCAGCAGCAGGGGAGGCTGCTTCTGGCTGCCAATGTGGCCACCCTGGGCCTCCTCATGGCCCGGCTCCTTAGCACCTCTCCAGGTAAGCCCCGGGGACCCAGTCCTAATGGAGGGGGCAGAAGACCTGGGTGGACCTGTTGTGTTCTGGGCATAAGCCACCATTTTCAGAAAATGGTTTTATAGAATTTTCCAATCAAGAGGAAATCTCTCAAGTATGTCTCCATCCCCCACCTCACCCCACCCTTCTTCCCAAAATGATAACGTTCTCTTCCTTCTGAAGACTTTTAAGGCAAGATCTGGTGGGTGTAAGTACAGGCCTGCTCAGAGGCACAGGCACAGGCACCTGGAATTCCCAGCAGCTCAAAGAGTCTGAATCCAGTGTTTTCAAGGTGGAACCGCCCCCTCCCGGGCCTTGAGTCAGAAACATGCCTGCTCTCCATTGAGGTTTTTCTCTGCTTAGCACCTCACCTCCCTCATGACAGGCTTCAAGCTCAGTGCTCCTCTGCACATACCTTCTCCCCTCACTGCCTCACTCTGGCTGTGTGCAGGGGGAGGGGCATCCCCTCCAGCCCCACCAGCCCTCTCTGTCTCCCACTTTGGCCGTGGGTGTCTGCTTGGGTCCCTCTGTCCCAGCCTGTTCCCTGTGCCCCATCTGTCAGGTTGGAGGAGCTGAGCAGATGCCCAGGAACAGGGTGTAACAAGCCCATACCCTCAGCTGCCTCTGTTTTCCCTGGGTGGGGATCCCAGCAGGGTACCGGGCAGTGGGAAAGGGAGGGTGTCCCAGTGGACCAGGAGCTCCCGCTGCCCTCTACTAGCCCCCACGCTCCCTCAGTCCCAGGCTGCATCTCCATAGCCCCCGAGTAGAGCCCCAGTGCTGGCTCACCCACAGATGCCACCAGGTTAGACTAACAGCCTCCGGGAGAAGCATCTGCAGTGCAGGCGTGAACCCCTGCCAGGCAGGTGAGCAAAGCCCAGGTCACCAGCCTGTGGTCCCCTCTGGCACCCTCTTCTGGCCCAAGAATCAAATTGGTGCATCTCCTTAGCCTGTTGAGGAGCTCTAGGCCCAGCACAGGCTCTTGTCAGCACTCAGACTACAGGAGGATCTGACCATGAGGTTGAGTGTACCAAGACTATTACATTTAATTCTCACAACAGATGTCTAAGATTAGCACTATTGGCCCCGTTTTACAAGTGAAGAAACGAGACCCAGAAAAGTGAATTACCCACAGTGAAGTCAAAGGTAGGGTTTGAACCCAGGCAGGCTGATGCCAGGCTGTGCTTCCGCTCCCTGAGTATGCCCACCCAGGAAGGGAAAGTAAGGGTCTGGCAAAGCGGCCGGCCCTTCTGGTTCATGCCCCCACTCCTTCCTTGCCTTCTAGCTCTTCAGGGAACACCAGCATCCCGGGGTTTCTTCGCAGCTGCCATCCTCTTCCTGTCGCAGTCCCACGTGGCTCGGGCGACACCTGGCTCAGACCAGGCAGTGCTGGCCCTGTCCTCTGACTACGAGGGCATCTGGGCCGACCTGCAGGAGCTCTGGTTCCTGGGCATGCAGGCCTTCACAGGCTGCGTGCCACTGCTGCCCTGGCTGGCCCCCGCTGCCCTGCGCTCCCGCTGGCCACAGGAGCTGCTCCAGCTGCTAGGCAGCGTCAGCCCCAACTCCGTCAAGCCTGAGATGGTCGCCGCCTATCAGGGTGTCCTAGTTGAATTGGCACGGGCCAACCGGCTGTGCCGGGAGGCCATGAGGCTGCAGGCGGGTGAGGAGACGGCCAGCCACTACCGTATGGCCGCCCTGGAGCAATGCCTGTCCGAGCCCTGAGGGGGTGCCCACTGGGGACTGACCCGGGGGCGGGCAGCGAGGGATGGAGGGAGGAGGCATCTTCCCTGAAGCCCCCAGACTAGACCCCCCTCCCCAAACTTCCCCCTCAAACACCCCAGCTTTCTGGCTTTTCTGAGGGCAAGGGCATGGTGCCCACCCTTCAAGTGTAAGGAACTGCGTACCGCCCCCTGGGCCCGCTCAGGGGCAGGGATTGGCTTGGAAATCAATGTGGCTGTCCCCGCCAGGCCGGGGAAGGTTGGAGCAGCCCCCAGGGAGGGGGGCACTAGGTGTCATTGTGCCCGATGTCTGGGTCCCCCACAGGAGGGAGGCCCCAGCGTAGAAGAGGGCTGGCAGGAGCTGGCTGCCTCAGCCCATGTGCCCTGCCGGCCAGGGCGTGGGCTCCCCTAGGCTGTGCCCCTCTGGCCTCCCAGGTCCACGTCCTTTAAATTGGCCATTTGGTTCTTGCCCTTGGCCCCCTTGGGCAAAGAACAGGCTCTGACCATTGACATCGCAGTTCTTCCTATCAACTTCAGTGACCCAGAGTCTGAACTGTCCCATCGTTCCAGGGAAACCTGGGGCAGACAGGCCTGGTGCGGGGTGGGGAATCTTCCACCTGAGCTTCCTTGAGGAGACCCAGGAGCCCTTGGGCCCTGGTCTCTAAGCTTTTGTGTCATGTTGCAGCAGAGTGACAGTGGGGGTTGGGGGGTTATTTATTTTGCCTGTCCTTATCCCTGATTGGATACCTGAGCATCTGATCCCTGTCCCTCTGGTGCCATCTGGCCCGGCTAAAGCCAGGAACAGGAGGGGCCCTTCCCCAGAATCCGCATGTTTCCCTAGTGACTGCACCCCGTCGCCATCGTGGTGCCTGGCTTTAACTCCCACCCCTGCTATGATTCCTCTGCAGAGAGACGCGACTGGCGGCTCCAGCAGGGACTACCTTTCTTATAAACCCGGGGGGACCCCTCCCAATCTGATCCCTTGCTTCCCGCCCCCCTTCCCTCCCCCAGTTCGTTCTGTGATTGCCAAGTTCAAAGCTGTGCACATGTGGACGCTCAATAAATGTTCATTGGTGACAAGATGGCTCCTGTGTGGTCTGTTCTGTACCTTCTCTTTCCCTTCCAGGCTCTAGCAGCTCACAACTACCATTTGCTGAATACATGCCCTGCTAAGCACACTTCACAAGTGCTGTCTCATTCAGCCCCCCCGCAAGAATCCTACGAAGCAGGCATTATCCCGATTTTACAGGAGAAGAAATTTAGGCATGGGGAGGTGATTGGCTCAAGGTGTTGCAGAGCCAAGACTCCACGCAGACTATCCAACTTCCCAGCCCACACCCTTCGTTGCTAGAGCAAGGTTGCAAACTCAGATGTTAGTGTGGCCAAGCCTAGCGGGGGTTCTGGTGTGTACACATGAAGTCCTGCCACTCCACGTCAGTAGTATGTTGCCAAGTGGCACTGCCACATCCTCCAATTTTTTTTTTTTTTTGTGAGGAAGATCAGCCCTGAGCTTACATGTGCCAATCCTCCTCTTTTTGCTGAGGAAGACTGGCCCTGGGCTAACATCTGTGCCCATCTTCCTCCGCTTTGTATGGGACGCCGCCACAGCATGGCTTGACAAGCGGTGCGTCGGCGTGCGCCCAGGATCCGAACCGGCGAACCCCGGGTCGCTGCAGCGGAGAGTGCACACTTAACCACTTGCGCCACCAGGTCAGCCCCCACAGCCTCCAGTTTTCAAAGAGAAGTCAGAAATCCTAATTTTTATGTGAAATCTGATTTTTGAACATCGTTTTTTAATTAAATCACTACTACCCCAACAGAACATCTGCAGGCCAAATGTGGCTTTCAGGAACCAGCTGTTCTCTTCTGTTCTATGCCAAGTGAGAAGGGGAAGGGAAGGGCGTGAGAGCTTCAGCAGGAGACTGGAGCCGAGCACCCACTGCCTCACCAGGCCTGGGCCAAGCTGTCAGATTGGAGCCAGACCAGCCCCAAGCCCACACTCTCTGCAGACTTTTCTCCACCTAGGACCTCAAGCCTGCAAGCATTCACTGAGCACATCCTAAGTGCCCACCTGTGGTTGGCTCTGCATATACAGAGAGGAACATTTATTTATTGGATATCCTGAAAGTCATGTTCTTAGCATGGATTCCTTGAAAAATATAAAAAGACAGATCCTGCCCTCAAGGAGCTTAAAAGCTAGAGGGACAACAGACAGGGCAACAGACAGCTCCTAAAGGTGTAAGCATTTGCTTCTATGGGGGTCAGAACAAAGTGTGGCTGAAGCATGAGAGCCCCTCAGCCTGGCTGAATAAGCCCAGGAAAACTCAGAGGAAGTATTTGCTCTGAGACCTGAGGGTGAAAAGGGGCTTGCCAGGTAGACAAGCAGATGAACAGCAGGTATAAAGGCATGCAAGCTTGGGAACTGCAAGTAGGTCATTAGTGCTACAGTGGAGAGTGGGAAGTGGTGGAAGATGAGGTTGGACCAGTGGGCATGGACCAGATCTTACAAGTCCCGGTATGCCATGCTAAACTTAGATGTGGGATAATGCCGAGACTGCAGATTTTTGAGCAGACTGAACGTGATCCAGTTTGCATTTTAGAAAGATGATTTTGGCTGCAAAAGGAATGACTGAGGAAGGGAGCTCAGAGAGGCAGTAATAAGTCTCAACTAAGTCAGTGGCAGCAAGGATGGAGAAAGTATAGGTAGGAGTTAGTTAATAGGGCTCGGTGATTAATTGGAAGTGAAGAGGAATAAAAAGCCAAGGATAACTTCCAGATTCCTGATGTGGGCCACTGAGTGGATAACGGGGCCATTCACTGTCACGGGGAACGCTGGGAGAGAAATGGGTTTGTGCAAAATATAAGCTCATTTTGGTAAATGGTGAATTTGTGCTGCTTGTGGAATACCCAGGGGGCAGTTGCTTCTGCTGTCTAGAGCACGGAAAGAGGTCTGAGTGCGTGACAGATTTGGGAGTTGTCAGTATAGAGGGTCCTTAGAGTCATGGGAGTAACTGAGATCATCCCAGGAAGTGAAAAGAGAAAGGAAGGGCCCCAAAGCAAGTGGCAACCACCCAGGGTTCCTGCTCTCAAAGCACTCTCCCTCGTGTGGTGGGGGAGCCGAACCCTGCAGAAAGCCTCAAAATACAAGGCAGACTGAGTTCTGTACTTTAGTGAGGGATTGTCAGGGAGTTCTGGGCTCCAGAACAGGGAGGGGGCTAGGCAAACTGGGGGAGACCAAGCTTGCTCCTGGTGATTCAGCCGCGAGGGAAGGGGGACCTGAGCTGCAGTTGTGATATCTAACCACGAGGTGGCACCTCAGTATCTCCTTGTGCCAGATTTCCCCCAGTCTGCAAACACTGAGAGAGACCCAGAGCAGGAGGTTGTCAAAGGCTGGGAGGAGGGTGGCTGTGTCAACAATAAAGGAGGCAGGCCTGAGTTTTTTCTTAACGTAGAGTCCAAATGCAAGCTCACTTGTTGAAAAGAGAGGGAAAGATTTGAGCCTAGGAGAAGAGCAATATGTCAAGTATGCCAAATGGGAGTCCATACATGTTTGAACATGTGTCAAGATATGTCCTGTGTTTCCATGTGTATGTGTGTTTCCCATGAGTGTCTCTGTGCATGTTGTGTGCCCCATGTGCCCAGGAGCATCTGCATGTGTACCCCTGTGCACATCCCAGGCCTCCACATGTATGCACGTATCCCAGAGAGTGGGCAACCAGCAGTGCCCACCTCCATACCTCAGAAAGTGAGGAGTCCCTTGGCCCTGAAAGAGAAGGGAAACAGAGTCTGCAGCCACAGGACCCTGAAGGTTTTAGGAGCCCCAAAGCAGCAGCAGATCATGGAGAACATCCCTCTCCCCAGTAGCCATAAGCAAAATCATTTATCAAATGACGTCCTCAGATTATACCTGGGTTCTATGTCTAGCTACCCAGGGTCATGTTCACATGAAGGCTTCCTGAAGGATCTCTCAATAGGCTGAGAGATTCATAAACTCATCCATTCATTCATTTATCATTTATTTAATACGCATTCACTGAGCACTTGCCATGCACCAAGCCCAGGGCAGGACACATTTTCTATTTCTCCTTTCATCTTCTTCTTGTGAAGTATTTGATGAGGCAGGAAAGGAAAATTAGTTGCAGCTGTAAGAGCCTGGAATGCTGGTTAGAGTGTTTAAAGAGTTTTTCCCTGAAAATGGGCCATGGGGAGCTCCAGAAGAGTTTTTAGTAGGGGGTGACATGGTCTAGTCACTCTTGTTGCTGAATGGAATTGCAATTAGATCAGAAGAGATATATGAATGAAGGCAGGAGACCAGTTACGGCACTGTTGCAATGGTCCAGGCAGTGGTTCAAACTTTACTGTGCTTCTGAGCCACCTTACAGGCCTTTTAAAATACAGATTGCTGGGGCCCATCTCCAGAGTTACTGATTTAGTAGGTCTGAGGTGGGGTCCAAGAACTGGCACTTCTAACAAGTTCCCAGATGTTGTAGGTGATGCTGGTCCAGGAACCACACTTTGAGAACTACTTGTCCATGAGAAAGAGTATAGTAGGTAAGGTGCTGACAGAGGGGTGGAGAGAGATGTTTAAGGGTTAGAAGTGACAACAGTCTATGAGGATTAGCTTACAGGGGAGAGGGGAAGGGCAGAGTCTGGGATGATTCTGTTTTTAATTTTAAGGATGGTGGTGCCATTTACAGATGGCACCTGTGTCTCTTATAGAACACAAGAGATGCAGGTTGGGGTTGGTGGCAGGGGTGGAGATGTTGAGTTGTGTTTTGGACCTGGAAAGTCTCAGATGGCTGCAACAAGATGTCTGGGGGAAATATTCAGCTGGCAATTGCATCCATGGGTCTGGATTTCTAGTGACAGACACAGACTGGAGATAACAAGGTTGGGAGATAACAGAGTACAGGTAGTCATTAAAGTCTTGAGAGAGGATGAACTCACTCATGAAGAGTATAGATAGCAAGAAAAGGCAGAAGCCTAAACCCTGAGAATGAATAACCGACATTGAGGTTGTTGGTGAAAAGAGAGGAGACAGAAAAGAAGACTGAGAAGTGGTCAGAGCAGAAAGAAGGAAAATGAGGCAAGAAGGGGCTGTCTTAAGCTGCAGGGAAGTTGGGTGAGGAAACCCAAGGAAGCCACCGGACTGGCAGCCCATCCTGTCATTCTGGCTTCCCAAGCCTGCTGGAGAGAGCAAGGGATCGCAGAGCTGGGCACAGGCATCATTATCGTCGCTGCTCCTAGACTTCTCCCAAAAGGGTCCACCAACCTGCTGTCATGCACTGACACACATACACCTGTCCTGGAGCCTCACTTCTGATGTCCTGTGGCCAAAGCTGAAGGTAGGGGAAGAGGGGTCTCGCCACAGACTCACACACCCACATATATAGACACAAACATACTCCTGACCTCTGATCTGTCCTGGGCACGATGGTTGCAGAGCTGCCCAATTCTGCTTCATCTTAGTTCTAGCTGGTGGTTCCAGCCTCTGGAAACTTCTTAGTGATGAATCCTTGGCTGCTTGTAGCCTCCTCCTTCCCCTACAACCCCCCCAGGCTGAGATGGCCCAGACCTGAGCTCTGCACCCGCCATGTGCCTTCTGCGATGCCCTCTCAAGTCTCCTCCACATACATTCCAGGGGTTAGTGGTGTCACGTCTCTCTCCTCTTCTCCTCTAATCTAGCTCAGTATTTTTACTTTTACTTTTTCATCTTTCACTGCACTAGAAAGGGATCTAAGAAAACATCTAGTCCTCTCTGCCCTCCCCTACTTTGTTGTTGTGCTTAAAGTTGCAGAAACTGAGGTCAGAGAGGAAAAGGGACTTGCCCAGGATCACCGGTCAACCAGAGTCAGGACTAAATTCTAGGCACCTGAGTCTAAGGCAATACAGAATCCTAATTCTGAGCACAGAGAGCAGCTAGAGGCACACTACCCCCGCTCTGCCATTTAACTAGCTGCTTGACCTTGGGCAAGTCATTTCACCTCTCTGTGCCTCATTTTCCTCACCTGAGAATGGGGACGATCAGGGTATCTATCTCACAGGGCTGTTGGGAGGGTTAAATAACTCAATATTCATCAAGTACTTAGCACAGAGTGGGGCACACTCTGTAATAAGTGTTAGCTGTGATTATTTCTACTATGCCCTGGTCTAAGCATCTTCTTGCTTTTTTTAACATCTCCCTTCTGCTTTCTTAATTCCCATTCCCCTTAGCATTCTTCTCATTTCCCTTTCTTTAATCCCTGTCCCTGCTTCTCAGGAGGGGAGGGCTGGGTTTGGGAAGAAAGAAAGATGGAGCGACTGCAGAGATTGGAACATGCTTGAGAACCAGCCAGAGCCTGCATGGTAACACACAAACACACAGCCTGCGCATGTTAGTGTAACGAACGCACACCATCCACCATGTGGGTCAGTTATACACATATTCACTCAACAGTCTCTGGGTGCGACAGGTCCACACTCAACCAGCCCAGGCCCTCGTGGCTTCAGAAACATCTTGAGCCCTTCTCAGGTGGATCTCATGCTCAACCCCAGTCCCAGGCAACTCTCTGTCTGGGCAGTGTGTGTCTTCAACTTCCTCAGACTCTGGCTTGGCATTGGGAGTTACCAGGCTGGGGAAGCCTGAGCGAAAATGGGCACCCTCAAAAGGGCTTTGATCTAGAAATATTGAGAGAGACTGTGATGGCCCCCTACATACACACACACACACGCCAGTGGCTTGAGTCACAAACTTGAGTGAGCAGCTCACAAACTTTGTCCACATTCACGATGGCGCACCTCGTAACGGTGCAGTGAGGTGGTTAGAGAAAGGACTGATACCCATTTTACAGACAAGGAAGCTGAGGCCGCGTAAGAGCAGTGTTTGCTCAAAAGCAAAGATGCAACAGAGTTGAGACGCAAACCTAGGCCCCTACGTCCCAGCCTCGAATCCTTCTCAGTTTCACCGCAGCTGGGAGCTTGGAGCCTAGAAGGCGGCTGAGACCTGCCGGGGTTGGATTCACCGGCCGCTATCCACCCTGTGGGGTCGCGCCAAAGCCACGGCTCCCCTTGAGCGGTCCCCGGGGAGAAGAGGGAAAACGGCCACAGCATGTCTCTTTAATGCGCGTCCCCGGAGGCCCGGCGCGCCCCCGCCACTATAACCGGAGCGCATGGAGCAGGCTGAGCTCAGAGGCAGAAGGGCGGGCGCTGGGCACCCGTTGACCGACTTTTCCAAGTGCGATCAGCGCCCGTCCGGCCCACGTCTTGCCCCCATGGACCCGCCCGTGGGCGCCCACAGCTGAGGACCCGACGCCCCCTGGGCTCCGGGCCGGGTTGCACCCCGCCGCCGCCAAGTGCCCCCCGCGGGCTGTGCAAGCTCCCCGCGCCTCTGCCCGCGGCGCTCGCCGTCGGGCGAGGGCTCCGCCGCCGCCACGCCTAGCGCCCCACGCTACCCGCCCCATGCTGGTGCACACTTACTCCGCCATGGTGAGTAGTCTCGGGTCCGGGGGCAAACTGGGCCCAGGGACCGGGGAGCCTGAGTGCTAGACCTGCCGAACCTCCACCTCCAAGGAAATCTCGGAGGGAGGGGGCCACAGCGTCTCCGCCAGCTGAGAACCGTGCGCGCCGGAGACTGCTGTCTCCAGCCCGAGGCTCCGGCGCCCCCAGGTCGCTGAGAAACAGACCTCGGGCCCCGGGGAGCGGGCAGGACGGCGCTTGGACCCTCGCGAGCTGAGGAGGGTCCTTTCGGGCTGGGGTCCTTTCAGCTGCCTGTGGGTCGCGTAACGCGCCCCTCTCCTTCTCCAGGAGCGCCCCGACGGGCTGGGCGCAGCGGCTGGGGGCGCCCGCCTGTCGTCTCTGCCCCAGGCGGCCTACGGGACGGCGCCACCGCTCTGCCACACGCCGGCCGCCGCCGCCGACTTCCAGCCGCCCTACTTCCCGCCGCCCTACCCGCAGCCGCCACTGCCCTACGGCCAGGCGCCCGACGCCGCCGCCGCCTTTCCCCACCTGGCCGGGGACCCGTACGGCGGCCTGGCGCCCCTGGCACAGGCGCAGCCCCCACAGGCCGCCTGGGCCGCGCCCCGCGCCGCCGTCCGCGCTCACGACGAGCCGCCCGGCCTGCTGGCGCCGCCCGCCCGCGCCCTGGGCCTCGACCCGCGCCGCGACTACGCCGCCGCCGTGCCCCGGCTCCTGCACGGCCTGGCCGACGGCGCGCACGGCCTGGCGGACGCGCCCCTCGGCCTCCCCGGGCTGGCGGCGCCGCCCGGCCTGGAGGACCTGCAGGTGAGGCCCGAAGGGTCCTGGATGGGCCAGGAGCGGCCGCGGTGATTTAGGACTCTGGCTGGAGGCAAAAGAGTGAGAATGCGGGAACTCGACTTTTCTCCCAGCCTGCCACTTCTCACTCGAGACTCCGAGGATGCGTCCCACGTCCTGGGTTAGACGCTGCCTCGCCGTTAACGCGGCCTGGCACTGAGTCCGTGCGCGGTGCCTGGATGGCGGCAACCCTCGGCGGAGTAAATGGGCAGGGACTGAACCACTCCTCTCCCTCTCCGCTGGGCCACGTAGGGCATCTATGCCCAGTCCCAGTCTGCTGGGGCAGCCCGTGCCTGAAGCGAAGAGAGGCGGAGGAGTTGACTGTCTTAAGGTTCAAAATTCCCTTTTTGCACGGCACAGTGAGGTACCCAGGGCTCCGGCTCGGCCGCAGATGGTGCCGAGCCAGGGTGAATCCTGGTTCCGCCCGTCTCCGCCCTAGGCGACGGTGGTGCGCGTTGGGCGGAGCAGAGAGGATAGGGACTAGGGACAGCAAGGGCTTGGGAAGCGACTGAGGACTAGGTCCACAGACGCTCTTACCACCGCCTCTCCTATTTGCAGGCCATGGATGAGTCCGGAATGAGTTTCCTGGATCAGTCTGTGATCAAGAAAGGTAAGGAATGGCTGCATCTGCCAGGGCAGAATCAGGCGAGATGGTGCAGGCCCCGGACGCACAGACCCATTTTCTTCCCCGTGGAGCGTGCCCCCTTGCGTCGCCGGGCTCGGTGGCCACTGGGCACTCTCCCGCGCCCAGCAGAGGGGTAGAGGAGCCTGGAGGCCTGGCAGAGCTTGGGTAGCTGAGCGGATTGGTGAGGTGGGCCCGAGCCCATGCGCGCTCACTGGGCTGCCAGGGCCAGCCAAGCCACACAGGAGCCTGGCTTCTCCCCGCTCCGAGGGGAGGGCGCTCTTGTGGATCTGGAGTTAATTTGCAGAACGAGTTAAACCACTTCCCTGTTTCCTAAGAGGTGGGAATGGGGGTGCTGTTCCCACGGATTTCATTAAACGATTTCCACATTACATAGCCTTACCATTTCCTAGCCTGGCAAGTGCTTTCTGCCCTTTCCTTCTCAGCAGAGCCTTGGGAGCCTCATGTTTGCCTGGGGAATTTTCTCTCCATGTGGGAGCCTCTTTCTGCATTTAGGATTAGGAGAGCTGGTGTGTGAATATCCTGTGTTAGGCTGTGTGCAGGAGGGTCAGGGCCTGCCTGCTCCTGGGTGTTGGTGCCTGTGAGTTTTAGGTCCAGTCCATGTCTGTATATTCCTTTCCTAGGTGTCTTTCTGGTATTTCTTGGCGTGTACGTGTGGCTCTGTTGCTGTGAGTGTGTGATGCTGTGAGTGTACGTTTATGTGCGTTTGGGGGTCTCCATGTGTGTGTCAGGATCTCTGTTGTGTCCCAGAATTTGTTCTTTGGTACTGGGGATCACTAAGCATGTGAGGGTCGCTCCTTGTGTATTTTCTGGGGTGTTCCTGTCTCTGCACTAGTAAAAACCAGGGGTTTGAGACCTGCCTTCAGGAGTGAATTTTTGGGCCTGAGGATGAGTTCCTGCCATGCTAGGGAAAGGTGAGAAAGAGACAAAGGCAGAGACAGAGATTCAGAGGGGTCCAAGCGCTGCACGGGCTCCTTAGATTTGGGGTGGGTGCCCCGGAGGAATTCCGAGGTGCAGACAAGCCCGGCGTGCCTGGGGCAGGCACCGCTCCCGCGGGATTTGGCTCAAGTTGTTTTTCAAAAGAGTGAGTTCAAGCCCGGGCTCTGCCCTCCACATGTTCTTAGGGGAGGCTGGGGCTGGAGCTGGAGGACGAGGCTGGACTTCTGGGAGCTGGGGCTGGGTTACCAGGGGCTGGGAATTAGCCCGGACCGCCTGGAGTGTGTGTAGAGAAGATAAGGGGACAGGCCTCCTGGAACTTAGGGGAGGGGTCTCCAGGTATTGCGGCTGTGTCACCTGGAGCTAGGGGTGTAGGCAGGACGCTGGGAACCCGGCTGCCTGGACTCTGGGCGGAGGTGTGCGCGGGACTTTGCTCTGTGCTGGCAGCCGCTGCGTTAGCTTAGTGGACTTTTTTGAACGCGTCGGAAGGAAGAGTTAGGTCTGCAGTTGGCAAGAGCCTGTCACTGCGCTGCGTCCACTCACTGATAATGATCATGGTCGCGGCCCCCAGTTCCAGACTGCTGCACGGCTCGAGGAGCTGGGGGGCCTAGGCTCACTGACTCTCTGGAGGAGGCCAGCCCCCTGCATTTTGGGAAGGAGCTTGGGGACCTCTGTCCTGGGGAAGGGTAGAAGGATCAGCTGGGGCTCTGAGTACCTGAAACCCCAATCCTCAGGCCAGAGCTAGGACAGGAGACTGGCTTCGAGGAGGTACTGGAATTGCCGGAGTCGGTTTCTCTCAAAGGGCATCAGCTTCCGTAAATTCCGGGTCGTAGCTATGCGTCGGAATCCCCAAAGGCGGTCCCAAGAACACAATGAGTGCTGCCCGGACTGTCCCGATGCCGGGCATTGCCGACGCGGGTGCGCACACGGGCCGGACCGTAGTGTTGGCCTGTCGGTGGCCGAGTGCAGCGAGGTAGAGTGCTAGCGACCTGAGCTGGAGACTGCTCCCTGGGCGCTCCACCCCGGACGTGGAGTCACAGCTCCCAGCGCCGCCGCAGCAAAGGGGGGGTGGGGCAGTGAGAGCCAGGGGGCTCCCTGCAGAAGGAAGCGCCTGGTTCCCAAGCCGAGGCGCGAGCTTGACCTTCTGCTGGCGCCGTGCGCCTTTGGGGAGGAGAGAGGGTCACTGCCGGCGCTTTCGGGCTTTGCAAAGGCGGAGGCAGAGCTGGTCCCGCAGGTCCAGGCCTAGGGGTGAGGGTGGGCGGGCGACGACGCGGAGCCGTTGTGGCTAAGCTAGGGGCCCGGTTGGAGCTCTGCGCGCAGCAGGCAATTTTCGCCTGGGCCCTCCACTGTCATTGCGGGACTCTGGCCACGCCGCCAGCCCCTAAGGGGCCTGGATTAGCGCCCTTCTTTGCCCTCAGGCCCTTCCAACAGCATTGGGAGCCCCTGGTGTGTCCTGAAGACCTCTGGCACGCGCCGGGACCCTACTCCGGCCCGGGCCCTGGAATTATAGAAAGCCATTTTTGGCTAGCTAAAGCATCCGATTCCTCCAGCTCCTCCCGGCCCTGGTGGTAGGGGCGCCTGTGTCACTGGCGGTTGGGGTCCTGGATGCGAAATGAAGGCAACCCCAGCTCTACGCTAGAAGCGGCCTTCCGACCGTAGGGTGCCGCCGGGGAGGGGAGCCTGGAAGCTCTCGGGGCCCAGACCTTGATTGTAAAATCTTCGCTACTCCAGGCACTTGTCCTGGGAGGGGGAGGGGAAGCGAAGCCTCCGCCCCACCACACACTTCCAGGTCTGCCGCCCCTTGCAGCCACGGTGTGGGTCCGGGGATGGCAGATAGGGTCCGGCACCAGGAGAAGCGGGGAGCTCTCCATTTTCTGCCCACATTTGTCACCTCTAGTTTTGTGACCTGTCTTAGGGGCACAGAAAGCAGGCGGGACTAATAGGGGAGACAGACCTGGGCAGGAATATTTTCCAGCCGAGAAGAGCAGTGAGCAGGGTCTGCACAGATACATCTAATTTTACTATTTTTTTCTTTTTGAAGAGAGAACAACTTAGGAAAAGCACAGTGATTCTCACAGGGGTCCATCCGCTGGCACAGTCGGGTGCTTGCTGATTGTGGGAGCTCAGAGGAGGAGCCAGGAGTGCCTGAGGTTGGGAGGATTCCTGGAGGGGAGACAGTAGGACCGGGCTCAGTAGGTGCTCCATGGGTGTTTGTTGAATGAATGAGTGATGGGTTTTGAAGTCTGAGTGCATTGGGAGGGGGGTATAGAAAAGGCTGAGCTATTTTCACCACACTGGGCACAGCATGTACAAATGCCCTTGCCTGTGCAAAAGCCAGGCGGGTTAAAAATCTCAGTGGGTTTCTGGTTAAACAGTCACAGCTGGAGGCGAGTGGTTTGTGGATGAGAACTGAGATATTCCTCCTTCCCTCCAGGAGAGTGGGTGGTTGCCTAGTTGGGGGTGGGAAATCTCTTTTTGCTGGGCTCTGTTGTCCCATCTCAGGGGGTCTCCAGGGCAGGGGCTGATGTAAATAGTCACCCTCTTCTCTGCTCTCCTTGGCTGTAAGGAAGGAAGAAGGAGATGGAGAGGGTCTGGGCTTCCATGTGAATCTCCAAGCAGGGCCAGGCCTAGGGTGAGGTGAGTGAGGTATTCACCTCTGAGGCAAGATTTAGATAAATAATATATCTAAATGCAATATTTTAAAATAAAAATAATGCAAAAAAATCCATGGTAAACAAAATATGAAAATTTTACATAAAGATAGGATTTGACCCTGCACTTCCACAACCCTGCCTCACTTGCCTCCCAGGCCACTGTCTGCCCCAGAAAGAGACTAGAAAACCAGTGTCCTTGCAGATAGAGTTTGGGCGGTACCTGAGGGCCAGCATAGAGCAGGGGAGTGACGGGTAGGAGCTATATTTAAAAGAAACCCGCTGGCAGTTGGTGAGAAGGGAGCTTAACCAGCAGGTCCCACTAGGGGAGATGAGGAGACTCAAGGGCTGGGAGGAGGGTCACTACCCCTCCTGCCTGCCTTCCTCCTGCTGTTGCCCCCTCCCCCCAGCCTTTGGAGCAGTGGTACCCTAAGTGTGGTCTAAGGAACCACATGCATCAGAATCTCTTGGGGGTGATTGTTGAAAAATGCAGATTTCATATCTAATGAACGAGAATCCCTGGAACTTGCATTCTTTAACATATTTATTGAAGTAAAATTTACATACCTAAAATGCACCCATTGTAAGAGTATAATTCGATGATTTTTTAGTAAATTTATAGAGTTGTGTAACCATTACCACAATCCCTTTTAAGACATTTCTATCACCACCCCCAAATTCCTTCATTCCCACTTGTAGTTAATCCCCATTCCCACCCCAAGCCTTAGGCAACCACTGATCTGCTCTCTATCTATAAATTTGCATATTCTGGATGTGTTATATAAAGGGAATATATAAATATGCAGACTTTTGCATCTAGCTTCTTTTACTCAGCATAATGTTTCTGTGTTGTAGCACGTTAACAGTAGTTCATTTCTTTTTATTGCTGAGTAGTACTCCATTGTATGGATGAAACACATTTTGTTTATCCATTCATCAGCTGATGGACACTTGGGTTGTTTCCACTTTTTGGCTATTATGAATAATGCTTCTGTGATCATTCATGTACATGTCTCTGTGTGGACATATGTTTTCATTGCTCTTAAGCAGTAAATTCCTAGGAGTAGAATTACTGGATTTTATGCTAAGTTTGTGCTTAATTTTTCCTTAATTTTTTAAGAAACTGCTAAGCTCTTTTCTAAAGTGGCTCTTCTATTTTACATTCCCACTAGCAATGTGTGAGGGTTCCAGTTTCTCCACATCCTTACCTACACTTGATATTGTCTATCTTTTTTATTATAGTCATCGTAGAAGTATCTCAGTGTAGTTTTAATTTGCATTTCCCTAATGACTAACAATGCTGAGCACTTTTTCATGTGCTTCTTAGCCATTGATGTATCACTTTTAATGAAATGTCTATTCACATATTTTGACCATTTCCTAACTGTGTTGTTTATCTTATTATTAAGTTAAAAGAGTTCTTTATATATTCTGGATACACATCCTTAATCAGATAGATGATTTGCAAATATTTTCTTCAAGTTTGTGGTTTGTCTTTTATTTTCTTGATAGTGTCTTTTGAGGTTTTTAGTTTTGATGCAGTCCAATTTATCATTATTTTCTTTTATGGATCATGCTTTTGGTGTTGTATCTAGGAACTCTTTGCCCAAACCAAGGTCACAAAGACTTTCCTCCTATGCTTTCTTCTAGAAGGAATTGCAATTTTAACCAGCTTTCCGGGAGAGTCTGTTGCACACTCCCCGGATTCAGTGGTCAGACTGTATCTACTACCTGTGGATAGAGTGTGTAGACGTGTGTGCGAGTCTTGTCTGACAGGCTGAATAACTAGGAGCTCTCCTGTCTGGAGGAGTGTGTATATGTGAATGGCTTCTGCTGTGTGACTAGGGGGACACCATAAGTAGACCACTTCAGCTTCAGGAGTCACCGTGGGATGGAAAACAAACATCAGTGTCCCTGCTTTGCCATCTGTGCTAGTTTAATTCCCACCTCCATGTCTGTCCCTTCCCCAGGCTGCCTGCTTCCCTAACCTTGGGCTCCATCCCTCTTACCATTTTTGAGGAAGAGGCTCTGAGGAAAAGAGGAAGGACAAGTGAGGGAAGCAGCCAAGTCTATCATTTATATACACAAACACATGTCCACCTGTCACGCACCTACACTTGGCCGCAGCTATGTTTGCGTAAATCTGGCACACACGCTGTGTTTAAATATATCCTACGAGCAAAAGCACTTGCAGCTATCCATATGCGTGCTGCCACATTCCTGCAACACTAGAGGAGGGCAGAGACTGTGTCTGTGTACGTAGCTGGGGCTCAGTATTTGTTGAATGAGTAAGTGTGCACGTGCACAACCTCACCCTCATTGCTCTATGACGGGGCATACACTGTTTGTGTACAGTCATTTTTGTGACACATGTGTGCACATATGTCCCTGTTTGCACAAGCACAAACAGCCCCATGCAGCCTTAGACTCTCTTACCTCTCACGGGGCTTGGCCTCTGGGGGCCCTAGATTTTAAGAGAAGTTGGATGGAGAAGGCTGCAGAGGGAGAAAAAAATTTTCTCTTCCTCTGTCTGCTCCCTCTGGCTAGGGGTCATGAGAGGGAGGACAGTTACTCTGCCCTTCTTTTTATTTTTAATTTATCAATTTGTAGTTTTATTTTTTTTTAAGTCAAACTTGAGGTATAACTTACATACGGTACAGTTCACCCTTTTTAGATATGCATTTCTATGAATTTTGACAAATGTAAACATATAGTCATGTAACCATGAAAACAATCAAGATATAGAGTACTTCCGTTACCCCAAAAAGTCCCCTCAAGGCAGGGGCACAGGTGAAGAGGGAACCCATGCACAGGCCTGGGAGACGCTGAGGTGGGAGGCGGGGAGGGCCCCCATCGCATGGCCAGTGTCAGTGTGTCTTGTTGATTCAGGACATCCTTGCTTCTCACTCTGGGAGGGGCTGGGATTAGGGCAAGGTGAGTGAGGCAGGGTCGTGCAAGAGCAGGATCAGAGCCTGTTTCTAATTAATTTTGATATTTTGTCACCGTGGATTTTTTACACTAATTTTTATTTTTTAAAACATTGCATTAAAATACTATTTATCTTGATTGCTGAGTTTTTTGGCACCTCCTTAAATTTGGCACCCAAGGTGAATGCCTCACTAGCCTTACCCTAGTCTGGGACCTGCTCTGGGGACAGGGAACTTGCCGGGGTAGAGTGTGTGTGCTGCTCCTTCTTTCTACATCCCCCCACCTGTCCCACTCAGCCCCATCCATGACCTTTTGGCCCCTCCCTGGTGCCTGAATGGGGACCCAAGGAGAAAGGGCAGTGTGACTGTCAGTTGCTAACAAAGGAATGAGGCTCCCCCAGTGCCCCCTCACACACAATCTGGGCAGTGGGCCATCACTCTTTTCCCCATTTCAGGTCTCAAGGGCCCTTGCGTCACTCATTTATTCCACATTCACTGAAGCCCACTTGGGCTAAGACCCCTGCCCTCAAGGCACTCCTAGTTGGTGGGGGAGACAGGACGCAAGCAGACATGAAGGTTCAGTGTGGTCAGGACAGGGACAGGGGTGAGAGGGAGCTGGGGCCGAGGGGACAGGAAGCTTTGCCTCCGGGATGGTGCCTGAACCGAGGCTTGGGAAGGAGGGGGCCCTGAGACAGACAGTGAGCAGTTCTGTGGGGCTCAGGAGCTCACCCGCTGGTGGTCCCACATCCCAGGTGGCGCTTCACACACGTTCCATTTGGCCAGAGCTGGGTTTTTAAATTTTTGAATCTGTGGCCAATGTTTAAAAATCCAGAGATTTCACATAGAAAGCCAGAATTCTGGTCTCACCAGCAAAAAAAAACAAACCGGGAGTTCTGGCAACGTTGGCGTGTCCTGCATGGTAACACTCAGCCAAGTAGCGGCTTGACGTAGGGTGGCCCGTCTCCCATGTCTCGCTTACTTATGTCACCTGTTGCACTCCCCCTTTGCAGTCTAGAGCTGTGCTGTCTACCAAGGGAGCCACTAGCCACATGCGGCTGTTGGGCACTTGAAATGTGGCTAGTCCAAATTAAGATGGGCTGTAAGTGTAAGATATGCATTGAATTTTGAAGACTAAGTGTAAGAAAAGAATGTAAAATAGTTCATTTATAATTTTTAAAATATTGATTACATGTGTTACATGTGTTTTGATATATTGGGGTAAATAAAATATATTAAAATTAACCTCACATGTTTCTTTTTACTTTTTTTAAATGGGGGTACTAGAAAACTTACATTTACATTTGTGGCTCACAGTATATTTCTGTTGGTCAGTGTGGGTCGAGAGCCTAAAGAAAAATGGAGGAGCAGGCAGGAGAGGTCGGCTCTGGCAGGACCACGAAGGAGGGTGAAGGAGGGCATTGTCATGGTTAAGGATGTGAACTTTGGAGTCCGTGGTCAGAGTTCAAGACCCATTTCTGCTCCTTATTGCTGTGCCATCTTAACCTCTTTGAACTTCTAGTGTCTCCATTCTGAAATGAGGATGGATAATAGCATCTGCTCCACAGAGCTGTTAACGTAAAGCACGTAGTAGGTAGTTAAAGGATAGGCAACATCCTTCTGCCCAGCTATGGAGCTGGGATTTGGTTCTCAGCGAACTGACCAGGCACTGATGGGTTTTAGGCTGAGGAGTGATGTGTGTTTCAGAAAGATCCCTCTGGAGCAGGGCAGGAGACCAGAGCAGGGGCTGTGCAGGAATTCAGGCGGGAAGCTAGCGAGTGTCTGTGCGCATGCGGAGAAAGGGCCGCATCTGAGGCACAGGGAGAAATGAAAGCCCTAGGACATGGTGATGGGTGGGATGTGGTGGGAGAGGGCGATGTGGAGGGCATCACAGAGGTTTCTGGCTGGGTGCCTGGGTGGAGAGTGGGAATGCACATCCAGAGAGGGAAAAGCTGGAGGGGCTCTGCCCGTGCAGGGACAGGGTCAGCCTTACTTACCTCTGCATTCCCGAGGCCTAGCAGAGTTCCTGGCACACAGGTGCCCAGCAAATATTTCCTGAATGGCTGGAGGGCTAAGAGCGCTGCCTTGGAGACCACAGTCCAGGGCTTACTACTGGTTCTAAGTCTACCACCTGTGTGATCTCAGTCATACTTCTTCACCTCTCTGGGCTTCAGTCTCTTCATCTGTAAAATGGGAATAATAAATGTAGACCCCTTGTGGGTTGTTCTGAGGATTCAGTGAGGTTATCCATGTAAGCACATAGCATAGTGAGGGCTCAGTAACTGCTGGTCCCAGACTCCCCACTTGATCCCCGCACCCCAACACACACACACAAGGCCTGCCTTCTCTACCAAGCTCTCACTTCCTTGAAAGTAGAGGAGCCCAAGGGGAAGCAAGTACCTCAATTATTCTCCTTTCCCCTTGAGGCTAAGCAGAAGGATGGAGGTTAGACTACAGGAAGAACTTTCTTTTAGAGCCAAGAGTATCTAGGTGAGTTTTAGAAAATTAACTTCTCAAGAGTCCCTTTCCTGCCCCCCATAGATATTAGTAGATAATTAGAGAGCATTTGGGAGAGGGGGCTATAGGGTGTGTCTCTTTATTCCTGGTCTCCTTGAGCATCCCAGAGTGACTTGGCAGGAAGGGGGGCCAGGGCTGGAGGCCTAATGGGCCATAACCTCCCTGTCCCCAGGATGTGGGAGTCCAAAGCCCCCAGGCCCCTCACTGATCGGGAGGTGGGAAAGAGATGGGGATCACAGTGGGCAGGGGGGAGCTGGGAACTCCTTGTGGTTGTGCAGATCTGCAGGGCCCTGCTACATTGAACCAGGAATCCTGCCTCCAGCTCAGATCCGTTTCCTCATTTCCATCTCCCTCTCTGATTGCATATGCCAAAACTCCAAGACTCTGCTGAAGTTGTTTGAGTTTTAACAGAGAACCAGCCTGGCCCAGTGAAGGGAACACCGGTTCAAGAGCCAGATAGCTCTAGGTTCAATTTCTACCACCTATTAGCTGAGGGAACTTGGGTGAGTCACGTTAACCTCAATGTGCCTCAGTTTCTTCCTTTGTAAAGCAGGAGTGGCAGAACTTCCCTCTGAAGGGTGCTGGCACACTGAGATGCGGCTGTGTGTGCACAGCATGTAGCATGGTGCCCAGCATGCAGTTGGTACTTCAGCAACACGCTCACTCCCCAGCTGGCTAGTGCCCGTGTCCTGTGGTCCCTGGCTCAGTGTTGTCTCTCTCTCCCTTGCCCTTGCTTCTGCTCCACAGTCCCCATCCCCTCCAAAGCCAGCAGCCTCTCGGCCCTCTCACTGGCCAAAGACAGCCTGGTTGGCGGCATCACGAACCCCAGTGAGGTCTTCTGCTCCGTGCCAGGCCGGCTCTCGCTGCTCAGCTCAACATCCAAGTACAAGGTGACGGTGGGGGAGGTCCAGCGGCGACTCTCTCCTCCTGAGTGCCTCAACGCCTCCCTCCTGGGTGGTGTCCTTCGCAGGTAGGAAGGCTAGCCCACACTCCCTGCACAGTGCCTGGGCCAAAATCTGTGGTCACTTCAGACCTTCTCAGGGGATCAGAGAGGGGCCAGCCTCACCCCAGGCCACAGGGTCACCTCCACCTCAGTCTTCCTGGGGTATTGTGCATGCTCTGGGGCCAGGCCCAGGTCCCCAGCAGCAACCACAGGTCTGTGGGCTTGGAGGTGGGTGGTGGACAAATAAGCCTGAGCACAGAGAAGGGATGGAGGACACACCTACATTGGACAGGACAAACAAGGCTGGGTCTGGGGAAGAGAGAGCCCCAAAGTCACCCCCTCTTCCAGGAAAGAGACCCCAGGACCCAAGGCCCATTCCCTGTGGAGCATAGACCTCTCTGGTGTGTGTATTTGGCAGTCCATGGTTTGTCTTCATAGTTATGTGTCTGTCTCTCTCTCTGCATGTCCTTGTGTCTGGGTAGGGTATTTGTGCTTCAAGGCTATGAGTTTTGATGTGTTGAGGATGGTGTGTGCTTGTGTGTGCGTGCATGCATGCGTGTGTGTGTGTGTGTGTGTGTGTGTGTGTGTGTGTGGTGCAGGGGACTGCCAGGAGCATATGTTTCCATGAGTGTGAGTTTCCTATGTTACTTCTAGTGGGATGTGTCGGCTGGAGTGTGTCCTACTCTGTGTGTGTGTGTGATTGCATGCACATCTGGAGCTGACATATGTATGTTTACCTGTCAGTACCTCTGTGGGGGGGTATCTCCTTGTTCCTGGTCTCTCTGAGCACCCCAGAGGGTCTTGTGTGAGTCCGTCAGTGTCTGTAAACATGTCTCTGGGATCCTGCTTGGTGTGAACATGTGTCTCTATGTCCCTGTGTGTCCCTGGGTGTCTCTGCATATAGGTCTGTGTGTCCATGGGTGGTTGTGTATGGCCCAACAGGTGTGCTAAGGTGGGGGAAAAGGACCCCAAGATGCTGGCCTATTCTGCCCCACCCTGGGCTATTCCTGCTGTGAGAGGATCAGGGAGAAATGGGGGGCTCCTGGAGCTGAGTGCTAGTTCCCCCACCCCCACCTTAGCTACAAAGCCAGTGAGGTTAGGAAGATGTTGGGACCAGGCTGAAAGAGGCCCCAGAGCATCCCCAGGGCCAGGCCCAAGTCTCAGCAGGGGTTGGTGGAGGCAGCAATGCCCTGTTGGGGTCACTTAGCCTACATGCTTCTCTCTTGTCTTCATAGTGTGTGTCTGTCTCTCTCTGTGCACGTCAAGGGCCAAGTCCAAGAATGGGGGCCGGTGCCTGCGGGAACGGCTGGAGAAGATTGGGCTCAACTTGCCGGCCGGCCGTCGCAAGGCTGCCAATGTGACACTGCTGACTTCACTGGTGGAGGGTGAGTGAGGCCTGAGGGTGGGCGTGAGTGTGAGCATGACCTGTGTCATCCAGTGTGACTGTGTGTGACTGTCTCTGATGCAGGAGGGTGTGTTTAGTCACATGTGTGTTCTCTGTGAGTCATGTCTAAGTAAGGGGTGTGTGTGATATATGTGTATAGTCTTTATGTGTATGTGCATGCACACACGTGCACGCAGCCACACAATAGAGAGCATGTGTGTATGTGTGTGTGGATGCAGGGGGCAGTGGCCAGTGTTTGGATGTGGTAAAGGGGTGAGGGAGTGAGAGTTCCTTCCTTCCCTGGAGGTTGGTGACCCTGGGTTTGGTCCTCTCGAGCTCGGGCTCTAGGATACATGGCGGGCTCAGCTCCCACCCCTGGGCTCAGAGCCTATCCCTTGTGGCCCCAAGGGAGGGCAGTGAGATTGGAGCTGGAGCTGGGCTGGGGAGGGAAATCAGAGGAAGGTATCTGTAGAAGCAGGACAGGGCAGGATGGCCCATGGCCAGGGGGTCGGAGGTTCAAGGCTGTGCTCCAGGCTCAAAGGTACACCTGGCTGTAGTAACATCTCATCTTTCTGACTCTCCTCCCCGCAGGAGAGGCTGTGCACCTGGCCCGAGACTTTGGCTATGTCTGTGAGACCGAGTTCCCAGCCAAGGCAGCTGCCGAGTACCTGTGCCGACAGCACTCTGACCCCGGGGAACTGCACAGCCGCAAGAGCATGCTGCTGGCCGCCAAGTGAGTGAGGATGCCATGTGTGGGCACTCTGGGACACCGTGCACAGGATGGCATGGGTGCCATGCATAGGCACATGTAGGTGCAATGCACAGACATAGACACCAAGCATGGGCACAATGGACACTACTCGTGCACAGGTGATGTACAAGTGGCACCACACACGGCACACCCAGGCTCCATGCTTTGCACACCACAGGGGCACAAATGGACACATGTGACCATATCTGGGTTCTATGTATCAGCAAACATGGTGTCACAGACAGGCTTACCTAGGCCTACGTGTGGGTACCATACCCCCATATACTGCCCCATAGCGTGACCAGCCCCAGTCCCATCATGGGTCTGGGCTTCTGTGGTCTTGCTCCCCCTGCCTGAGCCTTGCCCATCAGCCCTCTGCTCCAGTGACTTCCATCAGGGCACCAATGCCCACCCAGGCCCCTCTGCAAGTCTCGTTGGTGCCTCCCTCACCACCATTCACATGCTGCCACCTCAACTCTGGTCTCCTAAACTCGCTTCTGGACCTTCACCCCAGCACCCCATTGTTCCCTCAGCCTTGCTGCACATGCACTGCTCCCCAGCCCAAGAACCTTCAGTGGCTCCCACTGCTACTGCATGGATTTTCAAACTAGGTTCTGTGGGGCAGACACCTCAGGGCCTGTTTTATGAACTGGTGTTCCATTAAGATTTAGTTTTTAGAAAGTGTCCCAGTGCAAGAAGAGACAGGGAGAGACAGAAAGAGAGAGACGGAGTAAAAAAAATTTGAAAACCACCAATCTGTAGGGTGAAGTCCAGACTCGATTGTGGCCCACAATCTGGCCCACACAACCCCCACCCACTTCACCTGACCTGCTTGCTCTCTCCTGTCCTCACATCCTTGGGCTCGCTAGTCGCCTGCTTAGAACACCCTCCAGTCCCCCCACCTAATGCAGTCCTTCAAATCACAACTCCACCCTCCCTCCTGTGAGGCTTCCTCAAGTCCCCTAGGCAGAAGTGGAATCACAGACTCGGGACTGCCATGACTCATGGGACCTTAGAGGCTGCTCACATTGTAGCTGGAGAAACATATCGGGGGCAGAGGAGGCTCATCTCACTCATTAGTCAGCTCCCTCATCAATCGCTTCCTGGGTCCCAGTCATGTCTAAGATGCTGACTGGGTTCCAGGGGATACAAAGGTGAGACACGAGTGATTCTCCTGCCTGAGCCACGTGCAGGATGCACAAAGAAATGAACAATGGCCGCAAACTGGAGCTGGATTCAAATCCCAGCTTAGTTACTTGGGCAGGTCGTCTAACCTATCTGAAACCAATTTCCTCATCATACGATGGGGATGATAATAACAGTATGGATTTGTTGTGAGGATTGAGTGAGATGATGCGTGCAGTGTGCTTGGCATAGCATCTAGGCTGCAATTCATGTTCACTGCTAGCTATTAATTATTCAAGGCAGATTCTGGATTGTTCCCTAAAAATTTCAAAGACAGCCAGCCCTGGTGGTCTGGTGGTTAAGATTCATTGCTCTCACTGCCACAGCCTGGGTTCATTTGCCGGTCAAGGAACCACACCACCCATCTGTCGATTGTCACACTGTGGGGGCTGCATGTTGCTGTGATGCTGAAAGCTATGCCACCAGGATTTCAAATACCAGCAGGATCACCCATGGTGGACAGGTTTCAGCAGAGCTTCCAGACAGATAGACTAGGAAGACTGGCCACCCACTTCCAAAAAAATTAGCCATGAAAACCCTATGAATAGCAGCAGAACACAGTCTGTTTTAGCACCGGAAGGTGAGAGGATGGTGCAAAACGACCAGGCAGGGTTCTGCTTTGCTGTACACAGGGTCACTAGGAGTTGGAATCGACTTGATGGCACTAACAACAAAAAATTTCAAAGCTCTGTGAAGCATTGGGTGTTTGGGTAGGGGGTAGGAGAGGGGATCAAGGAAAGATTCCTGGATAAGGCAGTAGTTGAGCTGGACTTTGAATGGGGGCAGGATATTCACAGGAAGCGAGATTGTAGGGTATTGGCATGTGCTGTTTACTAGCTGTGTGATATTGGGCAAGTCAGTTAATGTCTCTGAACCTTAGTTTCCTTTTCTGAAAAATGGGTATGATCGTCATTTGCAGACTATAGGCAAGGTCAGCAATCATAAATATAATATATATAAAGTGCCCAGCACGTGGTAGGTCCTTCTCTTGGCTCAGACCTTTGTCCTCTAACCTCTGACTCTCCTTCCCCCACCAGGCAGATCTGCAAGGAGTTTGCGGACTTGATGGCTCAGGACCGCTCACCGCTGGGCAATAGCCACCCAGCACTCATCCTGGAGCCTGGAGTGCAGAGTTGCCTGACACACTTTAGCCTCATCACCCATGGCTTCGGTGGGCCCGCCATCTGTGCTGCCCTCACTGCCTTCCAGAACTACTTGCTGGAGTCACTCAAGGGGCTGGACAAGATGTTTCTAAGTAGTGCAGGCAGTGGGCATGGTGACACCAAGGCTTCAGAGAAGGATGCCAAGCATCGGAAATAACCTTTTCCCCTGCCCCATCCCTAAGGGGCTCCCGAGGCCTGAAATGAGGTCTTAGCTCCTGGGGATGGGCCTGAAAGGATTAAAAGGTGGGGTTGGAGTCAGGCCAGAAAGAGAACATTCACCAGAAACCCCTGAGTTTGGGGTCTAGGTTGGAAAAGAGGGATGGCCTCTCTGTGGTGGCTTATTGATAAGGGCCCAGGCATCTGCCTCATGTGCAATTTTCTGACCCTTGATTGCCGAGAAGTTCTTGGACAGGAAATTGGCACAGAAAAGCTTGGTTCTTGGGGCTGAGCCCTGCCCATTAGGGTGCCTGGGTAGCAGCTGGGTGCTCCTAGGGGCCAAGGCCTTGCTGTTTTTACTGATGGCAGGAAGGAAATTGTTAACAAACCAGAGGTGCTACTGAGGAGTTGGTGCTTGTCATCCCAGAATCTCCTACCCCCAGAAAAGGGCTGCTGGCAGGAAGCCCCAGTGGGCTCTTTGGACCCCTCCCACTCTTGGAAAGAAGTGGGCAAGAGGGGCCCTCAAGGAACAAAGATAAAGCACAAATTGGAGAACTTGAATCCAGGCTGCACTTCACAGTCCTGTTGCTGTCTGTCCTATTTATTTATGTATGTTGTAATTAAATGTGAAAGTTTAAAAATGTCCAGTGCAACTTATTTAACCCAATAAGTTGAGGACTCTTGTTTCACTGTTTTCTGCTCACACACCCAGATGTCCAGCCGGACCAGGATGGAGCGGAGGGTGTTTTTGCTCACAAAGGGCCGTGGGTGGGCTGGGAGGGAAGAAAGATGTGTCAGAGACCCTGAGGTTGTTGCTGGGATTTTGTGTTTGCTGTTGTTTCTCTTGACCCTGCAGTCGATATACCTCCCCACCTCTCAGATTGCTTTCTCATTCTCTTAATAAAATCTTTTCATTGGATATGAAGCCCACCCTGTCCTTCTTCAGCCCAGGCCTGGATTTGCCTCCCGAGAAGGTAAGGTCACTGGGGAAGGGCAGAGCCTAGGAATTAGGAGGAGGGGTTGGAGTGGGAAGGGACTTCTAGAGGGAAATCATGGGAGGGAGCTGTGGGCACCTGTGTGAGAGCGGGTGCAGATGGTGGGTCTGTCTGGTTTGTCAGTGTGGCTATTAGTTCTGTGTGGTGTGTGTGTGTGAAGTGAATCCTGGGTCTGCATGTGTATTATTTCGACTTGGCGGGCCTGTGTGTGAATGTGTCAGTCAGTGTGTGAATGTGTTAGGTCCATGTTACTATGACCATTGGTGGTGGGTCTGTATGCGTGTCAGTGTGAATGCAGCTGACTACAAATGTGTGTGTGTGTGTGTCTGTCAGGCCAATTGTAATTCAACTCTCTAGTCTTCTTGAGGATTTCGCTCTTCAGGCATCTTTTATTTCCTGCATCATCAGTCTCTCCCTCTCTACTGAATCATCTACTAGATCATTCCCCAAAGCACACGTGTTCTAGGATCTCTTACCTTACAAAACATAAATCCTTTCCCATTTATTTCCTTTGCAGTTAAAGTTTTTGAAAGATTGCTACACCCCTACCTCTACTTCCTCACCCCCAATTCACTCTTCAACTCACTTCAATCTGGCTTCTATCTCCACCAGTCTACTGAAATCCATTCATCAAGGTCATCAATGGCCACAATATCAAATCCAAAGGCCTTTTTTCTAGACTTAACAGCACTGGACATGGCTGATCACTTACTCTTTTCTGAAACACTCTCTTCTCTGTGGCTCCCAACTTCTCCTGGTTTCCTCTGACTTCACTGGTTCCAACTCTGGCTCCTTCTCTACTTAATCTCTAACCATGGGCCTTCCTCAGGGCCTTCGCCCTGAACTCCAGGCTCGGATGTACAACTGTCTGCCTGATGTCTCCAGTGGACTGTCTAACAGGCATCTCAAATTATGTCCAAAATGGAGTACTTGACTCGAGTACTCAAATCTTGACCTCCCCCACACTTTCCCACTCAGTAAATGGCACAACCCTCTACCCAGTTGCTCAAGCCAGAAACCAGGGAGTCATATTTGATTCTTGGTCTACACCCAATCTGTCAGAAAGTCCATCATCTTCTATCTCCTCTGCCACCACCCTAGTCTTCAGGACTTCTGCAGTAGCCTTCCAGCTGGCCTCCCTGTTTTCACTGGTACACCTTCATACTGAGGGCCTGCAATGTCTGGACTTTACCTACTTCTTCAACCTTATCTTAAACTATTCCCTTCATCACTCCCTTTGCTCTAGCCACACTGGTTTCCTTTCTATTCCTCAAATTACCACTTTGTTTTATGCCTCAGGGCCATTGCACTCACTGTTCTCTTTGCCTGGAATGCTCTTCCCCCAGTTCTTTGTAGGTGTGCTGTTAGAGACAGATATTGAGTGTTTTGAAGAAATAAAGGGAACATGGGGGTCTAGGCATCATCTCCCAGGTAAAAGTCCAAAGACATGGTTTCTTTTCCCAAGAAGTTTCACTGCCTCAGCCCACCCATATAAAAGGAGGAATAGAGGAAAGGCTGGAAGCTCTGCTTTAACCAAAGCCCTGGGCCTGGCAAGACACACTCAACTACTAAAATTATCTTAGACTATGGGAAGTTGAGGGGATTAAATGAGATAATAGACATACAGCACTTCAACAATGCCCAGCACATAATAACAAATCAATAAAAGGTTATAAATCTCTCTAAGGTGAAGAAGGAAGAAACTAGTGTATTACAAGCTTTTCAGTGCCAGACAAGTTTCCCTAAGTTAACTACATGGTCCTCACCAGTCCTACTTTAGACATAAGAAAATTGTAACACAGAGCAAGTAGGACTCAGGCAGATCTGTCTGATCTACCAATCCCTTCACTTCCACTGCACCACACAGCTCTGCAGAGGCTCATAGGCCTGAGCCCAGAGAGGGGAAGCAGGTTCTCTCAGCCTTTGGGCTCCCAGGCTCTGCTCCTCCAGTGTATGGTCAGGATTGTCACAGTGCAGAGGCAGCAGTACAGTGTAAAGACTATAAGCGGCATAAGAAGCTTCTAATGAGGCTTCAGCATTTGATTCTCCCCAGTAAGGTTTTTTTGTCTTTTTTCCCATAGCAAAATAGTGTTTCAGCCTCTGACTAGCTGGGTTTAGCCCTAAGGAAAAGTAGATGATGATTAAAGAAAAAGTATACGTGGATGGTTTACACGGCTTCGTTTTTTTGTTTTTTTTGTGAGGAAGATCAGCCCTGAGCTAACATCCATGCTAATCCTCCTCTTTTTGCTGAGGAAGACCGGCTCTGAGCTAACATCTATTGCCAATCCTCCTCCTTTTTTTCCCCAAAACCCCAGTAGATAGTTGTATGTCATAGTTGCACAACCTTCTAGTTGCTGTATGTGGGACGCAGCCTCAGCATGGCTGGAGAAGCGGTGCGTCGGCGTGCGCCCAGGACCCGAACCTGGGCCACCAGTAGCGGAGCGCGCGCACTTAACCGCTAAGCCACAGGGCCGGCCCTACACGGCTTCTTTTTTGCAAAGTAGCTGTGAATTGAATGGAGAGTATTCAGACTGGGTAAGCATCATGATTTTGGGAGTTTATACTCATTTAAAGAAAAGACTTTCCTCTTTCCTTTTAAAGGATCATAGTGCTCCAGGAGGAATAAGAAAAGGGTAGCCTTTGAAAACCTTCCCTCCCTCAAACCTCATAAAGGAAGAAATGTAGGCCTTTCTCCTCCCAAACACAAACTTGTAACTCACACACAGAAGCTAAGCAAGTAGGAGACATCTAGAAAGGATCCCAGGAATGTCCCTCCTTCTCCTGACTGGGCAAGGCTGTTGCTTTAGTCCAAGGGCCAAGGTGAGGAGACAGTGAAAGGACTCTGGGCTTCAGGCATTAGCCAGGATTCAGGCAGAGCAGGCTCAGCCACTGTTGCTCAGCTGGCAATGCCAAGATCTTCCCAAGCTATTTCAGTGCCCTCTTCTGTCTCTCTTTGAGGTTCTTTGTCAGCCTCCCCAACCTCTTCACTAGCCAGAGCCGAGCTTCCCTACCCCGAGGCAAAACAGCTGCCCTCTTCTCCAACCTATTCCCTCTCACCCGAAGCCTGGAAGGAATAAATTGTCTTCTGTGTATTAATCACCTGAAAGCAGATGGGAACCAATCAGAAGACCATTCTGAGCAGTGTTTAACCAGTAATGTTAAAGAATCGGTGCATTCCCCATGTTTTTCAAACTTCAGGAAATCAATTTAGAAGGACACAGCTGGGTGTCTTATCACCCGGTGGCACAGGGGTTAAGTTCGCATGCTCCACTTCAGCGGCCCGGGGTTTGCAGGTCCGGATCCTGGGTGCGGACCTAGGCACCGCTTATCAAGCCATGCTGTGGCGGCGTCCTATATCAAGTAGAAGAAGATGGGCACGGATGTTAGCCCAGGGCCAATCTTCCTCAGCAAAAAAGAGGATTGGCAACATGTGTTAGCTCAGGGCTAATCTTCCTCAAAAAAACACACACAAAAAAAGGACACAGCTGACATTTGAAAAAATAAAATCTAAGAGAAAACAGATTAGAAAATATCAGAGTGCACTGCATCATCACTCAATCACACTTATACACATACTTGTCCAAGTTCCACAAAGCAATGCTTACCCTTTTCACAGTTAAGTATATACATAGGTGTGAAGTCATACATCTATGCCATGGCCATATAAATTCAGTTGGACCATGGGCTTTAGGAGGTGTAGAAGAGGGAAAGGAAATTGGGGAGCTAGGTTAGAGAGGCCTAGCATGACAAAGTAAAGAATTGGGCTTTATTCTATAAGCAATGGAAAAACATCATTAAGTTTTATGTGAGGAGAGGAATGAATGATCAAACTTGGTTTTTAGAGTACAGAGAAAGAGAACAGATTGAAAGTAGAGAGATGTTAGGAGACTATTAGAATAGTCTAAGAAAGAAATGGGGGATAAACCAGAATAGTGGGGATGGAGATTTTTATTAAGAGATTTAGGAAGTAAAAATGCCAGATCTTGGTGACTATGTAAAGGTATGAGAAACAGAAGAAATAAACAATGATGCCCAGCTAAATGCAATGTGGTATCCTGGATTGTATCCTAGAACAGAAAAATGACGTTAGTGGGAAAACTAGCAAAATCTGAATAAAGGCTGGAATTTAGTTAATACTAACCTACCAACCAATGTTGGTTTCTTTAGTTTTGACCAATGTACTGCGCCTATGTAAGACATTAACATTAGGGGAAACTGCGTGAGGGGTACAAGGATACTCTGTATTATCTTTGCAATTTTTCTGTAAAACCATTTATTCCAAAATAAGTTTATTAAAAATAAATGATGCCTAGGTTTCTGGCTTGGGCACTTGGGAACCAGGTGGCTCTAATTCTCTAAGATGGAATGCTGTAGAGGAAGTCTGGAGTGGGGGCAGATGGTAAGGCTCAACATTAGACATGTTGAGTTCGATGTCCCTATGGCTGGAGGGTGAGATACTTAGGAATAAGTTGATCTGGAACTCAGAAAAGAGATCTGGGTTGGCGGAAAGAGACTGGGAGTCAGGGTGGGCTGGTGGTCTTGTCTGAGATTACCCTGGGGACACTTATATTCAAAGACAGAGAACCAGTTCATTCCTGGTGAGGCTTGGATGCAGAATAACAAGTTTACCAATGATTATATACTTACCGAGCACTTACTTGCCAGGCCCTGTTCTAAATGCTTTACATTATCTCATGGAATCCTCATAACCTCCCCCAGGGAATAGGTATAATTTTGACCATCTTATAAATGGGAAAACCATGAAGCAGGATTGCCTATGCTTTAGTAGTGGTACTCAACTGAGGCAAGCATCAGCATCACCTATGGAGCTTTAAAATGGATGCCTTAGAAAGATACTCAGGAATCTAGCCAAAAGCCCAAAGCCATGCATATTTATAGTGGTGCTGGAGGTTGAACCAGCTGTGGTGATGTGAATCATCTTTCCTCCCATTTATTCAATGATTAGCTTTCTCCTTATGGTATAAAGCATTTACCACTGGTGTATCAGAAAGTGTATGACAGGGGCCGGCCCTGTGGCCTAGTGCCTAAGTTCAGTGCACTCTGCTTCGGTGGCCCAGGTTCGGTTCCTGGGCCTGGACCTACATCGCTCGTCGGTGGCCATGCTGTGGCGGAGACCCACATGCAAGATAGAGGAAGACTGGCACAGATGTTAGCTCAGGGTGAATCTTCCTCAAGCAAAAAGAGGAAGATTGGAAACAGATGTTAGCTTAGGGCAAATCTTCCTCAGCAAAAAAAAAAAAAAAAAAAGGGTATGACATTCAAATCTGATGTTAACTCAATACTGTTAATATGAACGTTCTAGATAGGTAGTGTCTTAGAGAGTTGATATATTTCACTTCAGATAAACCAAAAACCTATCTGTATGTGATATTAAGAGTAGCACAGATTTAGATAAAGTAGGGCTTATCTTATTTAAGACCAAATGGTGCTCGAAGTATGGTTCTCAGACCAGCAGCAGCAGCAGCAGCAATTGGAAATGTTAGAAATACAAAATCTCAGGCCATACCCCAAACATGCAGAAACTATAGGGGTAGGACCCAGCACGCTGTGTTTCAGTAAGTCCTCCAGGGGACCAGGATGCATGCTCAAGTCTGAGGACCACTGCTCCAAAGAAGCTTCAATCCAGTGATTCTCTATCATGACTGAAGAGAAGAATTACTTGAGAAGCTTTAAAAAAATATTCCTATGTTTAGGCCCCAAACCTACTTAGTTAGAATCTGGGAGTGAATGTAGCCTAATCATTTACACTAAAATAGAAAACTCCCCAGGTGATTTTTTTTTTTTTTTGTGAGGAAGATCAGCCCTGAGCTAACATCCATGCCAATCCTCCTCCTTTTGCTGAGGCAGACCAGCTCTGAGCTAACATCTATTGCCAATCCTCCTCCTTTTTTTTCCCCCCAAAGCCCCAGTAGATAGTTGTATGTCATGGTTGCACATCCTTCTAGTTGCTGTATGTGGGACGCGGCCTCAGCATGGCCGGAGAAGCGGTGCGTCGGTGCATGCCCGGGACCCGAACCCTGGCCGCCAGTAGCGGATCGCGCACACTTAACCACTAAGCCACGGGGCGGGCCCTCTCCAGGTGATTCTGATACAGATATCTGGTTAGGAACCACTGTTTTAGTGGCACCAATCAAAAAACGTCTCTTCATTTCCAAAAAGCCAGATTAGGAAGTAAAACAGATATCTGGTTAACTGCCTCTAGTACATCGATTCAATGGAGTATCATGCAACTGTCAACAATAAGGTAGCCATATAGGTACTGATATAAAACAATCTCTAATAGAGTGTTAAATGAAATAAGCAATATGTAGAATTTAAAAATATCTTTAAAAAGGGAGGAGTATGTGCATGTACACACCCATACACATGCCCGTTCTTTATACAGTAACATCGTGTCTCTTAAAGGATAGATAAGAAATTAGTAGCTGAAGTTTCCTCTAGGAGGGGAAGCAGGTGATCAAATTATAGGGACAGGAGAAACATTTTTTACTATGTGTTATTGTACTGTTCACATTTTTTACTAAGTGCATGGCATTGCCATTCAAATTAACTAATTGATTTAAAAAATTTTAAGTTTAGGGGCAAAAAGAACCACTGCTTTAGAGGGAATGAGACATTAGCAAGCAAGATATATGAAACAGCTAGATGGGAAGGAAGCTGGGTAGCGAAATAGAATGTGGGGCTGTCAGCTGCTAAAGGGCAATTACAGCATTAATGAAGGGAAAGGGGCGGGAGGAAAGACAGTCCTGTAAAAAAGTCCAATGCAGACAATCCTCCCTCCTAATGTGGGAGGTGTCCTTGAGGTGACATTAGGTAAACCAAGACTCAAACCAGAGAGCTCAATTTGTCCATATTCAGCTTTATTTTGAATTAACCATCTATCAAGAGTGCAGGTCAAAAGAGTAGAAAAACATAAAGGAGCCCATCAAAAAAAGTTTCCTGGCAAGGGGTAGGGAGGGCATAATGTTAGGAGCCCTGTTTAGGAAAAGAAATGTTGTCCAGCTCATGAATGCCATTTTTGTCAATGATTCGAACACTGAAGGCTGGCAGATTCAGGATGAAGCGCTTCTGGAGCTGCAGAGAGACATGAAGGAAATCAGTCAACAAATATTTACTGAGCATTAACTAGGGGCCAGGCTGTGTTCTAGGCACTGGGCATACCAGCAGATAAGAGCTTACATTCTATTGGGGGTAGTTGGTTCTAGGACACTGGGGAAAGCCCAAACTGCAGCTGGCAGCTGACTGCAATATAGTAAGCATGAACTGGGAGATGCAGCTGGGAGCTTGTCTCTGGTCAGTTAGCAGATGAAAGAATGAGACAATCCAATGCTCCAAGGCTCTATTCCCCACAGTCTGCTACCCATCAGCCTGGTAAACAGACTTCTCTTTCAAAATGTCTCAAGGTAATAAGCCAAACAAAGGAGTGACTGCCCTAGGAATAAGCTTTGGACCAAAGCAACGCGCTCTTAAGTCTCAATAGTTTGCTCCAGTCACCCACCCACATTATAAAAACCGTGTGTGAGTGTGTGTGTTTGTGTGTGTAGCCGGAGGGGCAGTGGGAAGGATGTCAGTAGAACTGCTCTTGGAACCACCTCTGCTTCTGTCTCCTCCAATCCAAGCTGACTAGTCATTAAAGTAATATCTCTGCACTCTCATAAGACTCTGCTTGAGAGGCTGTTGCAAAGGAGCTGTGATCTACATGCATGGAAGCAGACAGCCCCACTAACCTGGCTGGAGACCACCGAGGAACACAGCTGGAGGAAATCTTTGCTTCCGTGGCTACCGTTCCTGGACACCTCACTTAGTCTCCAGAGAGAACGCACAAAGCTCTCTACCTGCTCCCTTAGGAGCATATCTCAGAAATGTCCACCTCCCCAGGCTTAAGCCCTCCCTCCCTTGCTATTTCCCATCTCCTTTACAGCTGAGGACTGGGCAGCAACAACCTATTCCATTCCAGAATCCTCTCTGGCTGATGACTCCTATGTCCAGAAACAAGCTCCAAGATCAAGAAAAGGTGACAACAGGAAATATGGGTTTCTAAAATGATTGTCTTTAGGATCCCTGGGTAATAAAGTCTCAAAGCACTTGATATTCCAGTGGCTTCTTCCTGACAGCCCCTTGTAACACTTGGGGCTGCTGGACTAATACGGCCTCTCAGCTGAACGGTAAGAAAAGCACATGAGTTTATTCTCAGTTTCTGCTTTAGAAAGGGGACTTACAAACAAGAGGAAGAAGGGCGCACTGTGGACTGAAAATGACAGGCCTGTGTAAGAGGCAAACTGACATTACATCCAGTGCTCCCACCTGCTCTCATTCTCCTCCTCTCACTAGACCATGAATTCAAGTTCATCCTTACGCCACAAGAACAGTTAAAGAATGAAAACAGACCTGCTTTCTTTTCCTCCTCATTCTCCATTTATATCCCAAAGCCTTAGACTATTAGGAGTAGTGCTGAAATGGGTGAGTCGTGTTCCTGGTCTCCTAAACTAAAGGCTACTCTCTCCTTCTGCCCAAAGCTTCCCAGTTGCTTTCTATGGCCTCCTGAGTTCTCTTTCTCTCGAGGACTCATGCACTGTTAAGGGAACAGTCAGTATGGCAACTCTAGGTGGCACAAGAATAGAGCAGGTATAAAGGCTAGGGCAGTAGTTCTTAAGGTATGGCCCAGCTACCACCTGCAGCAAAATCACCTGGGACTGCTAGTTCAAATATTCTCAGGCTCTATACCAGTACAACTGAATCAGAATCTCAGGAGGGGAGGGGGCGGGCATGAATCTGCCTTTTTCTTTTTTTAACAAGTTCCCCAGATGACCCTTATACATGCTAAAATTTGAGAACCACTAGTCTGGATGAACCAAAAAGAAAAGTAATCAAATTGTTAAAATTGACATTGATGAGGAGGTGACCCAGGAGAGAAAAAATAAGCTTGTTACCCACCAAACTCTATCCCTGGTAGCAACTTCACATCTGGTTAATGGGTATTTATTACACCTTCTGGCAAGGATTAGAAAAAATCCAACCAAGGAACTGGAACAATATTGGCAAATAGAGAGATGAAACATTCCTTTCAGGATCCCACGGGAGCTACTCACCTCCTCCAGACATTTCCTAAGAAGCTCCACTGCCCTGTCACGTGAGATAGCTGAAAGAGAACACAGAGGCCAAGCACTCAAGGTGCTGCCATTAAGTCCAACTCTCCGCCGCAACTGCTGGTTAAGTTTGAAACTTCTTCTGGTCAGCGTGCCATACAAATGAAAAAGGCAAAAAAATGCCTAGCCTTCTAGCTTGCAACAAACGTATTCCATATGCAGGGTGCCCCAGACCCAATGCTCTGGCAGCCACAAGCCATTGAAAATTGATTTGCTATAGAGAAGGGTAAGCATGACGGAATTCCGCCTCCCATGGCCAGGGCCTGCCTCTTTTTTATAGCCCATCCCTCCCCAACCCCCGCTTTAGGCCAGGGCTTAAATCAGCTCCATCTGCCCTAGCCAGCTGCGAAATCAGGGACAGGGAGGACAGGGCCAGAGTTTTAGCCTCACTGCCCCAGCTGGGTCTCAGTTTAACAATGGAAAGAGAATTCATAGGATGGGGCTGAGACACTCATAAAACAGGAGTCAAAGGAATAGTGCCTGGGCATGACAAACTGAGATGACATATTATGCAGTTAGGCTTCAGGGGTGGTTGGTGGTCATTTTGGTGGGCAAATAAGCTGTATTACTGACAGACGCCAAATCAAGAAACAGTCACTAGGAGGCTAGGCTAATTCTTTTCAGGATGTGGCCTGGAGCTCTGGTGTGTCTGAGGCTGAACGAGAGGGCAGCACCAAAAAAGGAATGAGCAAGCCAGATTTTTACTATACTGACCAGGAAGAATGGAATGTAAGGAAAGAAGTGGTTATCCGTGCTGCATCTATAGCCTGTGAAAGCTAAGAATCTCAAATGCCTATTGCTCACAGTAGCTCAAGTTGAGGTTGGGACTGGGGTCAGAAGACAGAACTTCGCACAAAAGCATCCCTGTCTTAGAAGCTTTGCCAAGCTGACAGTTTATTGACAAGTAGAGGGCCAGCTTCTTCTTGCAGGAGGGGGCAGCCATTAGGTAATAAGAACCCAGGGAAGGGCACAGGCTTGTGGCCTTCAAAAGCTTTGACATCTAAACAAAGAAATCTTCAGTTGTCACGCTGGGGACCTGTCCATCCTCACAAGCTCAAAACAAACACACAAACCACTTGGTTTACTTGTTCATTCTCTAAAACTTAGATGCTAATAAGCATCTAGGCAGGGCAAAATGAGTAAAAAAAACTGAACTTCTGTAACTGAAGAATTATAGTTTTACTTACTACTCCAGCCCCCCTTTAAAACAAAACAAAACCCAGCTCTGGACGTATGCTCCTTTTGTCTGGCAAAAGAGGGACTTTTATCAGCTTTTCAATAACCCTACTGACCCACAGGAGCTTCCAGAGGATACCTACATGTGCTTCTTAGGATCCATCCTCTCTTCAAGCCCTGGCCACCCAACTCCAAGGGGTAGTGCACAAAACCAGGAAGCAGCTGAGGACAGGGCTCTACTACTCCCTACCTAGAGTGCTGGAACTTACTTGGTGTGTAGTATCGGTCCAGGATACTGAGAGTCAGGAAGGCACCATAGCCGTGGGCTGCAAAAGGGGCCTTGGCCAAGGCTGCCAGGTAGTCCATGTAGTAGAGCGCCGGACCCTCATGCTCATCATAGCCAGCCAGGAGGAGGTTGACATGATATGGGGTCTAGAAAAGAAAGACAGGGCAAAACGATGGTCAAAGCAGTAACACCAACATCTCTTCCCATGGCAAATGGGAGCATCCCCACTCTTGATGAATAAGAAAACAGCAGCAGCTAAGTAAATCAAGATGAAAGTAAAAATTTAGAGAAATCTAAAGAACCTAGAGGGTGGTTAGAGGTAAAGGGAGGTCGGCTTGTTTTCTCTGAACAGAAGAGCTTCTGGAACACTTTAAGGTATATGAAAAAGCTGCTTTCTTCTTCTTCTTCTTTTTTTTTTTGTGAGGAAGATCAGCCCTGAGCTAACATCCATGCAATCCTCCTCTTTTTGCTGAGGAAGACCGGCTCTGAGCTAATATCTATTGCCAATCCTCCTCCTTTTTTTTTAACCCAAAGCCCCAGTAGATAGTTCCTTCTAGTTGCTGTATGTGGGACGCGGCCTCAGCATGGCCGGAGAAGTGGTGCATCCGTGCGCGCCCGGGATCAGAACCCAGGCTGCCAGTAGCGGAGCGCACGCACTTAACCGCTAAGCCACGGGGCTGGCCCTGCTTTCTTCTTAAAGCCTATGGACAAGAACCTGTTACAATAGGCCAGCCTGGTGGCGTAGTGGTTAAGTTCAGTGCACTCTGCTTTAGTGGCCTGGGGTTCACGAGTTCAGATCCCAGGCGCAGAACTACACCATTCATCAGGCCATGCTGTGGCAGCAACCCACATGCAAAATGGAGGAAGACTGTCAGATATTAGCTCAGGGCCAGTCTTCCTCAAGCAAAAAGAGGAGGACTGGCAACAGATGTTAGCTCAAGGCCAACCTTCCTCACCAAGAAAAAAAAAAAGAACCTATTACAAAAGCATTTCAAAGGCAAAGCATGGGTGCTCTTGTGTCTTTCCTAATTACTGAAACCAACCAACATAATTCTGTGAGTGTCAGGCCACAGACTAAAGACAGCAGCAGTTCCAACCACATCATCCAAAATAAACAGGCTCAGGGGCCGGCCCTGTGGCGTAGCAGTTAAGTGTGCGTGCTTCGCTACTGGCGGCCCAGGTTCAGATCCCGGGCACGCACCGACGCACCACTTGGCAAGCCATGCTGTGGCGGCGTCCCATACAAAGTGGAGGAAGATGGGCACAGATGTTAGCTCAGGGCTGATCTTCCTCACAAAAAAAAAAACACCTCAACTTGAGGCTGACCCGGTGGCGCAAGTGGTTAAGTGCACACGCTCCGCTGCGGTGGCCCGGGGTTCGCTGGGTGGGACCTGGACAGGCACCGACGCACTGCTTGGCAAGCCATGCTGTGGTGGCATCCCATATAACATGGAGGAAGATGGGCACGGATGTTAGCTCAGGGCCAGTCGTCCTCAGCAAAAAAAGAGGAGGATTGGCAGATGTTAGCACAGGGCTGATCTCCTCAGAAAAAATAAATAAATAAGTAAATAAACAAACAGGCTCAGTCTGGGCACCTGGACCAAAATCTCAAGTGGTAAACTGTATGTCCCACTATTAAAGAAACAACTATTGGGGTGGGGAAAGATAGCAGGTCTCAAATATTTAAGTCAAATCACTGAACTTTTTTTTTTTTTTTTTAAAGATTTAATTTTATTTATTTATTTTCCCCCCAAAGCCCCAGTAGATAGTTGTATGTCATAGCTGCACATCCTTCTAGTTGCTGTATGTGGGACCCGGCCTCAGCATGGCCAGAGAAGCGGTGTGTCGGTGCACGCCCGGGATCCGAACCCCGGCCGCCAGCAGCGGAGCGCACGCACTTAACCGCTAAGCCACGGGGCCGACCCAACTGAACTTTTAATATAGACAGTAACACTGGAAGTCCATAAATAGAAACATAGTAATGCTAGATGAACTGTAGATTTAGGTGAAATGCTAACATTTTCTAAGATAACTAAGAAGTCATTCTTATCAATGAGACAAAAAGTAACTGTAACTTGGATTTATAGGTGTCCTTTCTTTGTATTACCTGCAAGTCTAAAAATGCAAGTTTCTACAAACAACCTTGACAAAGTCACCTTACTCTTCATGTCCAAATGGATGATTATTTTTTTCTACACCAGCTAGGCCATTTAACGTGTTCAATTCAGTCTGTGTATGTGCCAGGCATCAGTGGTGAGACTCCCATTTTACATGGCTTCCTTTTTCTCTGCAAAATGTGTTTTTCCTTTTGCATTTGCCTCAGTGGGTAGTGAGCAGGCCTTCCCCATGGTTATGTGCCCATCCCTAAACTTATGTATTCAATTAAAGGCACATTAAATGAAACTGAATACATATATGCACCCTATTATGCAGCATAAATAACAGCTAATGGTCCTAAAAGTGATATCATCCTTTGAACACTGATTAACATGAACACTTGGCAGCCTGAAGAAACTCATATCAGAGGAACAAATGAAAATATTACATACATACTTGGAATTCCAAGCTAGCTGTGCTAAGTAACATCTCCTGAAGATTACAGAGTAGCCCTAACCTGCAAACAAGTTTCTGCTTTGGGGATAAGATGGTCGAGAGTCTCAGAGGAGTAAGAATTGACAAGCAGTAGTCAATTCTTCTGAGAAAATAATTACCTGCCTATGACATTTCCCAGGGGGTAGCGTGCTATACTCTGCCAGGCCCTGGAATTCTCTGCTGCATTCTGTGACTATGTTCTTAGTAAGTCTGACCTTAAGCAACACATTTAACCCCTATGAGCTTCTGTTCCCTTGTGTATAAAACTGGGTTAATTAATCCTTCCCCTTTCTGTCTTCTAAGGAGTATGGTAAGAAAAAATAATATAGGTGAGGCATCCCAAATTCTGGAAGAAAAGATGCTACCTAAATTCCTAGTATATTAGCTACACCCTAGTCTCCTTTTGATAGCTTACCACTTTAAACAACAACAAAACTGTTTAAATTAAAGATAAAAAATATATAACTAATGGCATGTTTTTTGTGTGTGTGAGGAAGACCAGCCCTGACCTAACATCCGATGCCAATCCTCCTCTTTTTGCTGGGGAAGACTGGCCCGGGGCTAACATCCGTGCCCATCTTCCTCTACTTTATATGGGATGTCGCCACAGCATGGCTTGACAAGTGGTGCGTCGCTGCACGCCCGGGATCCGAACCTATGAACCCTGGGGCTGCCAAAGTGGAGCACGCACACTTAATCACTACACCACCAGGTCGGCCCCTAATAGCATTTTTTAAAGTGTGAAAACAGTACTGTAAAATCAGGCAGACAGAATATCTTGGTGTTCTTACAGTTAAAAATTAGAATAGCAAAAAGGAGAGAGAGACAGAGACACAGAGAGAAACACAGCAAGGGGATTCTAACTTGTTTCCCTCCCCAAGAGATTTAATAATATAGTCTATTACCTATCACAAAATAAGTTCTTCCTTTTGCTAAGAGGGTAACTCTACTCTTCTTCATTCACTGCCAAAACACTCACTGTATGGTTAACCAAAACACTTTTATCAAATTGCAATGGTATATTAAGGATCCATCCAGATACCCAAAGAGGCCTTACCAGCAGAACCCAGATATGTTCTGTCTCCAATGAGGATCTTGCCCATACTATGAGATTAAACTGTGTTTAAAACAATTAATGTGATTTTAAAAGCCACCACCAAAAGATGTTACATGAAACTATGCTAATAGAACTCCAAAAGCAAACTGTATTTCTTACTTGGTCTATATAATATCATTTATTTATGCTTAGGCATCTGACACACCCACTCATCAAAGCTGGTATCAGAAGCTACAACACGTGGTAAATAGGAAGATAACTCAAATTATTGTGTGACTCTGAATTACCAACTTTTGCAAGTGTGAGATGCTTAAGCATAAATAAATGGTGTTATCTAGACTAATTAAATCAATACATCTGTGTAACAACTTGCAGTTTCTTAAATTCTTCTGACAATGCTTCATCAAAGATGTCTGGTTTACACTAGTTTTTTAAAAATTTCAAATAAAGTCTTACGTACTGTCATTTTCTCACTCCTCTAAGACTTATGGCATTCAAAATGACAAAGCCATAGTTATGAATTTCTTGACTGTTACATTCCCTCATATTCTTGATTCATTAGTGTTTTCCTGGAATGAGACAAATTCCAAGCCATTCAATTTTGTGCTATTCTTACAGCATACACAAGTGTGACTGTTCGTGGTGTGTTTAGGGAAATACTTAGTAAGACACAATCCACCTATTCAAATATTTATACCAATTATAAGCTCCATGAAGGCAGGACTATATGTGGCTTGTTCAATGATGTACAAGCATGTAGTATATGCTCAATAAATATTTGTTGAATGAATGAGTAATAATTATACCAGAAAGCATTACATATGTTTTAATATATATACAGCTAACTCCTTATATCACGAGAAGAAAGACTAAGAAAACCACTAAACAAATGTTAGAAAGTGATAGTCCTACTTCTGAAAACTGGTTCAAGTTTAAATCGATTGCCAGCATCTCTTTGAATGCATATATATTATTTCTTTTTGCTGGATTCCTGGGTCCTTCTCTTTCTACTTCCTTTTAGACATGGATTGCTAAGTAAAGGAAACTTTAGGATACAGGTCAGGCATTTAGAATTGAACGAAGGAGAGAATAACAGCATAAAGAAATATCTGAGGAAAAAACAGCTGGGCTATACTGCAGAGTTAGACTTGAGTGTGAAATCTGGCTCTATTACCAGATGTGTGGCTTTAGAAAAGTTGGTCACAACTTCTCTGAATTTTAATGTTCTCATTGAAAACATGGGATAATACCTACTACAAAAGGGCTGCAGTGAAGATTCAAAGAGATAAGGCATATAAATGATAAGCATAGTGCCTAAAACATAGTAAAGGCTGGATAAATGCTAAAATTATCACTAGAAAAACAATCATCTACGAATTTCATAGTGTCCATGAAACAAACATGGCAAGTACTCAGGAGAAGCCCATCTACTCCTGGCACTAAAATACAAGATAAATTCCTCATCTATGTCTTTATAAAAGGATACAGAGGGATGTTTATAAAAAGTGCCCAGTATACTGCCTGACACACAGTAGAAATACAGTAAATGATAGTTTCCTCCTCTCTCCTTCCTGGACTCTCTTCAGAGTCCCTAAAGGTGATGGAGTTCATCGTCAAAAACATTCACAAGCATTGACACTTACAGCATATCTGCTTCACAGTCAATGCCCCCTAACCTATCTTGAGACTGACATAGGCATGGAGACAGAGAGATTTTCTGGAAACCTGAAAAAACAAAAACAAATCCTACATCCAGATTTGGAGAGTAAATTACCATTTATTAAGTAGCTTCACGCTGTTTCCGCCCTTACAGATATGTCCCTCCTGAAGGTTAAGCCTCACTTTCGAGCTACTTTTTCATCAGTTCCCTTCCTTCCCATGATCAGTATTACATGTGAGAATATGCCAATGATTGGGGAAATGGGAACACTAATCAATCATGACAGAGTAGCCAGAAATCCTCTATCTTTTACAAGTAATCCTTAGTCTGTGCATGACATAATCTAGTTTGTGCTTGTCTCCACTATTCCAATTGTTTAACTAGCAAGTCTAGGTAATAAAGTTATGAGGTCCCCAAGGCGAAGAACTGTATCTTACATGTCTAGGCATCTTCCACAGCAAAGGCTAGGACTGACTATATGTATAATTTTGAATTAACCTAAACATACAAATGACCAGTAAAGGAATCCAAACATTTAGCTGAGACACTCTCTGCCCAATGGCCCTGAGAATCACCATCAATGGTTTGCAGTGCAAATACCAACATGCTTAGGTTTAAAGTTGTACCCAAATGATATATATATAACATTTTTTTAATGAACAATCCTGGGAACTCAAAATGTATTTTAGCTTCTAAAATAAAGTACCATCAAAATTTTGCCTCTTTTTACAAGTGGGAGAAAAAAAAAAAAAACTAGACAAATGTAGTATCTTTTTCTCCCTTAAAAAATACATGATATAAGCTTGTTTTTAAGGTAGAGAGCTTTAAGTCATTTTGAGATTTCCTCATCTATATAACAGGGATAAAACAGTATCCATCATTACAGGGTTATGGCAAGGTTTAAATAAATAAACATAAAGTGCTCAATGCAATGCTTGTCACATAGTAATAACAGATTAGTTATTATCATCATCATTACCATCACCACCATCATTTTTAGGATCTGACTACATTATTTACAAATCTAACTAGATAAGAAGATCAAGAAGATGTACCACAGAGAGCCAATAAAATTATCCACCTGTTTTTGGTTGCTAAAAGGGATAAAATTTAAGCCAGGGGAATGAGCCAATAAGCACATCTCTTACTTACTTTTCCCTGGGATTGAAATGGACATCGTAAGTACCTCCGGGCCCTGCAGAATTGAGCTCGGTTCCCTTGTACATTTGGGAGTAAGGGGTGTACATGGCACACACATGCAAACTTTCCTTAAGTTAGATGGAGTGTTTCCCTCCCTCCAACTTTTGTGCATACAAGTCCTTGAATATTCCCTTTCTCATGAAAAAGAAACACTGTAGTGATTAAGAGTGTGAAATTCCATAAATTTTACAGCTAAAGAGAACAGTTGTGATAAATACACTGAAACAACAAAATCAGCGACGAGAGTCTGGGCGGTGACAAGCAGCGGTGTGACATCTGGCGGAAGCCAAAGTCACAGCAAGGGGGAGAGATGTGGGCGTGAGGAAGCATCCTGCCGAGCGGGGACACAGAAAAAGAGAGGAATTGACAGTCTTCCTTTGGAGCCAGGCCAGCCTTTGCCACCTCTAATTGAAAAGGACAATGTCGCTATGAGTGAGGTGCCATGGAGAACAGTGCAGGTTCTTTTGCGACGTGCAGCACCTTGGAATATTAAGCAGTATGTGAAGCATACTTCCATTCCTGGAGGGTCAGTAATTTGGAAGGAGATGCAGAACCACCAACGGGACAAAGGAGTTGGTCTAGTGATGACAAGGTTTTAATAAATGAACTTCTAAACACACTAAACAGAGAATGAGTTTTGAAGAGAACAGTGCTTGCTATTTCTTTTAGTCCAGCCAGTTGTCAAAGCGGCCTAAAATTCCATCTTTGGCACTGACTATCTCACAAGAATGCTGTTTATAGAGTTAGAAGGGATCTAAAAGCTCAACTAGTTTATATAACATCCCTTCTACAAACGTGGGAACTCAAGTTCAAAGAGGGGACAGTGACTTGCCCTAAACCACCCAGCTAATTGGCATTAGAGTCAGGACCAGGCTTCCTGATGCCAAGTCTTGTGTGCTTTTCTAGGAAACCGTGCTGCCTCCACAAAATGGAAATTAGTGTGAAAATATGATTCACTATGTAAATGCCAGTTTCACACTCAAATATTTCAGAATGTATTATTTTGCATACCACATCTATTGTCCTCTATTTCATATATCACATCTTATATGACGAATAATATTTCAAGTTTTAAAAGGGCAGATTTAATTTATTTATTAATTTTTAATTAACAAATCAATTATTATCTTCTTACACTGGTGCTCTGAACTCGGAATCAGGAGCTTGTTTCCAATAACCAACAGAATTTACTAGCTATCTGCTTTGGGTGGGTTTGGTGGTATAACTTTAAAATTTCAATGTCAATTTTGCCGTTTTAATTAAAGAAGGACTTTGTACCTATATCGGAATTGCAACGTTCACTATTTCAAACACCTAAAAAAAAATCTCAAAGATTTCAGCAATGTCCAACTGTCCTCATGACCTAACTACCTTTTCTAGCTCTATAAGATTATGATTTTAGGATAGGGATGAGGCTGGGGAAGAACTCTCTATCCCTAATGCCTAAGCAATACAGAATTATTTGTACCTTGACTTTAATCCTCTTTGACATAGTCCTTTTTAAGGAAACTCATCACTCTTTTTCTAATAACAATGGTGACTATGCCTTAAGTATAAATGTACACAGTTTGTAAAAGGCTTCAACCAAATCCTCTGAGAGTTCTCTGAGACTACAACACAGGATAATCATGAAATGGGCTGATATTCTAACCAACTTCACCTGTGCATTTGGAATGTGAATATATCATAAATTCGAAAAATGTTATTTGGCATTTACTATGTGAGAAGCATTGTGCGAGGTGATGAAGATGGAAGCCTGGATCTGGAAGGAGCTCACAAGGTAGACAAGGTTAGGAAGGATTCCAGATAGAGGAAAAGGTAAAGAAACGTAGGATCATGAAATGTTTGGGTATTGGTGAATATGGACATGTATACGGAGTGAGTTATGTGATTTCAGCAGGAAGCAGAGAGGACTTGGGATGATAGGAACTTGGACGATACTATCATTGGCTTCCTAGACCAACGAATACGAACTTCACCAAGTAAAGCATGGAGGAGCCAGTGAAAATCACTCCCGTTCTCCTGCTGATTCAAGCCTTTTTCATGTCTTAGATAATTGCAGAAGCAGGAGGGGTGGAGGGGGAGATATGGAATGTGAGATGCATTTAGAAGGTAGAACTGATAGGAATTTATAACCACTAGAATAGAAGATGAGTTAAGAGGACTCTCAATAAGGGGAAAGGTGGTAGAGTAAATGTAAAAAACTCAGTTTAGACCCAGTGCTTAAGTTGTGCTGTCCAAAGGCAGCTGGAAAGAGAAAACAGTGTGCAGCCAAAATTATGAGACTGAATGAAGAGCACGCCAGTTAGGAGGTTATATTTACACAAACACACATTCCTATGCTCACATGTGGAAGACAGTGGAGAAAACAATTACAATAGGACACTATGACAGAGGCATTCCTAGGTTGCCATGAGAGCACAAAGAAGCTGAGGGTAACGTAAGTGAGTGGGAAGCACAGAGAAAGTTCTCCTGAAAAATGCTGAACTGAGTCTTAACCAACAATTAAGAGTTAGTCATTTGGAGACGTGGAAGTACATTCAGGGGAGAATGACAAGCAAAGTGGTGAAGTAGGCAACAGCAGAGACAGAAGAGAGGACACACAGCAGGCTAGGGGAAGTGCAAGTGATTCAGCGTGAAGTAGAGAATGTGAGTAAGAAAGGAGTGAGAGGCAGGTCTGGGGAGAGAGCAGGGGAAGAAGAGAAAGAAGAGAGAGGCTAATCTCTAAGACTGTGAACTTCTAAGTTTAAGAGAGCAGTTCTGGGGAGCTAAGAAGAAACTGGACTTTTTCTCCTTCATGATCACAAGCTGGAACCAGTCCTGTTATATATTGTTGCTACTCAGAGGAAAAAAAGAGAGAGAGATGAAGTTGGAAGTTGAAAACAGTTTCCTCTTAATCCTGTGACTGAAAACAGTATCAGTTTAAACAGATCAGAATCAGAGCTTCAAAACAGGGAAGTTAAATTAAACTGACTGCCTGACTTTCCTCACTCTCTCGTTTCAGATATATTTATCTTTTGTAGCACAAAAAAACAAACCAGCCCATGTTTATAAATTCTCACACTAACTTGAGAAATAAGGAAACAAGAATGCCTCAAAACAAAGCAAACCTTTGATTTTCAAAAGCCCAAGACAAAACAAAAGAAACATTAACTCTAGGTCATTCTCTAAAAGTGTATTTGGTATAACTGATGCTGGCAGGTGCAAAATCATAATTGTCTTCATTTTCCTTTAATAATGATTAGCTCAGGTACAAATGTTTTTGCTTAACACACTGGCAAAAATTCTTATAATGGTTGAGTTCTTGAACTTAAGCTCAGGAATGTTACTGCATTTACAACCAACATTTTAAACTTTAAAACAAAACATCTTTAAAATTATCTGAAAAAACTATGATTTTTTTTCTTTTTTTGGTGAGGAAGATCAGCCCTGAGTTAATATCCATTGCCAATCTTCCTCTTTTTGCTGAGGAAGACTAGCCCTGAGCTAACATCTGTGCCCATTTTCCTCCACTTTGTATACGGGACGCCGCCACAGCGTGGCCTGACGAGCAGTGCGCGGGTCCACGCCTGGAATCCAAACCCACAAACCCCAGGTGACCTAAGCAGGGCACGCAAACTTAACCACTAGGCTACCGGGCCAGGCCTTGAGAAAACTATGCTTTTAAACACTATAAGATAGGCATTTATTTTTGTGAAAAAAAGCAATGAAGACTGGAGATCAAATGTGGCTTTATAACTTTACATTTGTGTTACCTGAGATAGTCATTGGGCCCTGGAGCCTCAAGTGCCCCCTTTGAATGTGGGGGATAGTACTGCTTGCCTGACAGTTGTGAGGAATGACAAGTGCTCATTTGTGTTAAAGTTCCTGGAAGAAGGCCTAGAAAGTAGTAGATGCCCAATAAATGTCAACTGAATCTGAATTTTAGAAGCAAAAGAATTAAATATTGTGTATATTTCAATTTTTATAAAAATTAGATTTTAAAGTTCCCCTTCAATAATTCCCAAATTTCTGTTCATTTTACTTCTCTAAAGCCACCACTAACCCCAAGTTTGAATGGTTCTCCTATTACAGTTGTAATCTTATCATAATTAGAAGTTTAGAAATTTAATGAGTTGAAATGCGACATGGCACAGATGCCTTATTATACCAACTAGTTAACACGGTATTTGTTTCCTACATTAATTTTACTTGCTAATCAAAAATACTGCTTTCTCCCAAATAACATCAAACTAAAATTGCTGATTGTGCAATGGTGAAACCAACACCACCATGTCTGCAACAAGGCCAATTGAATTCTTTTTTTCATGAGCTGGCAGTTCCCAGGGAAAATTTAAGACTCCATATACCTTTAAGTCAGTTCTCAAAAAATACAAGTGCAGAAGCCATGCTTTGTACACCACAAAGCCTACATTAAGTTGCACATGTTAAGCATGACCATGAATATCTATGAATGTTGAACATCAGACCTGATTCATCTCCCTGAGTTAAAAAATAGAGTTTGCTGGAAAAGACTATGTAGGACTATATACAATATGTTTTTGGATGTGCACAGCAACTAGATATAGAATATTAAGAAAATCCTGGGGAAAAGACTATTTAGCCCTTCTATTAGAATACAGCACTCTCCATTAGCAGCCTAGGTCCAACACAAGTTATTCCTACCGGTTTAATAGACATGAAAGCTTCTCATTGGTCTCCCTGCTTCCTTCTTCTTTCTCCAAATGCTCCACCAAAGAGCAGCCAATGGTCTAATCAAATCTCATCTGATCGTGCTTATCTCCTCTTAGCCAACAAGATTCTGGAGAGTCCCGCTGCTTTTAGCGTAAAGCTTTTTCATCAAAGTCTTCATAACATGGACTACACCTTTCTAGTTTCAATCTCTTACCATTCCCCTAAAACTCTCAGCCATATTTAACAAACTACTTTAGATTGTGGATTTTATATATTATATGTAGAAAAATCCATATAAAGACATTTACCTATATTTGTTTTTCAATCAGTAGAGCCCTAATTTGCATACAGTACCTCACTAGTTAAAACAGATAAAAAATTAGGAGTAGGAGGCTCAGAGAACTATTTGTCCCTGCCCTGAACATCACTAGGAAACCACTGTGCCTAACCTAATATACTCTCTTGCACACCTCCTTTGCCTTAACGATAACTGGTCCTTCAAGGCACAGGTTACGCTCTGTTCCCAGAGCACTCATCTATCTGGCTATTGTAGTACTTGTCACTCTGCAGTACAATTGACTGTTTACTTCTCTATTTCTCCATCTGAAGGCACAGACTGCGCTTTCCACCTGTTTCCTCAGCCCCAAGGACAATGCAGGCTGTAGATTTGCTGAATGAATGACTACCAGCACCTACGAAACTTCTCAGCTCCAGGAGGCATCAGAAACAGAAATGTGGAATTCTGGTGGGTTATTTCAGTTTATAAAGATTCAGAGATTATTATTTCTTCTCCTTTCTCTTTTACTTTCCAAGCTAGTTAATCCTATTTGCTCTATTGTCTACACTCAAAAGTAATGGTAAACCTGAACTTATTTTTCTCATTTTTAACTTTTCAAAACATGTGTTATGCTTTCCTGCCCTTTTACTCTTTTTATTTTCTTAAACATTTTTGTGAAATACACACATATAAAAGCGCATAAAATAGGGCCGGCCCTGAGGCGTAGCGGTTAAGTGTGCGTGCTCCGCTGCTGGCGGTCCGGGTTCGGATCCCGGGTGTGCACCAATGCACCACTTGTCAGGCCATGCTGTGGCAGCGTCCCATATAAAGTAGAGGAAGCTGGGCACGGATGTTAGCCCAGGGCCAGTCTTCCTCAGCAAAAAGAGGAGGATTGGCAGATGTTAGCTCAGGGCTGATCTTCCTCACACACACACACACGAAAAAAAAGTGCATAAAATATACATGTATAGCTTAATGAATAAAGCGAATACACATGTAACTACCTCCCAGGTCAAACAAAGACTTCCCATCATCCTTCATTATAGATAACTTTTCTTGGGGAGAGAACAAAGAAAACCTCAAGAAGTTTTTGGGATCAGCCACTGAATTCATATCCCTGCACGATCCTGGGCCAAGGCATGTAAAAACAGGCACCAAGATGCCAGGGTATATGTGTATTTGTATCTGTAAGTGTGTGTGAGGGCATACCCACATAGACCAAGGCGCTGGTTTAAAGCAATCTTAATGGTAAACAATTTTCAAAATAAAAGCATCTTTTTACTAAGCAGACACAGTATTCTGGTGCTCCCAGCTTAAATCAAACCTTTAAAGGAAATCACATAATTTTCAAGATGCATGTTTCAAAACCATACAAATTTAGACCAATTACCTATATTGCTTCAGCCCCATTGTGGGTAAGAAAGATGCTTTAAGTGAAAAGTTGGCATTATGGGGTTGCACAATCCCAGCCACCCAATAGGCTCATTCCATTCAACCAGAACTGGGGTTCTCTCCGCTCACAGCAGGCATCCAACAGGGTAGCACATACATGCTCTCTGAGTGAGAAAGCAACACCTTCTCACATACAACCCCCTGGAGAGAGATGGGGAAGGGGAGGGGGTAGGACTTTACACCTGCAAACTCCTAACTCTATCAGCACTAGGGCTGGGAAAAACAGCACATATTTAAAAAAAGGAAAAAAAAGGTTTCCTGATAAAGCCAGTAACTTTCAAAGAAGCATCTTCTTAAGCCATTTTTTCTTAGGAGACTAGTAAGTGTAATGATTCAACCTCTAACTCTTTATCTTCCTAACGGACTTAGTCAAGCCCTAATGACTGTATAAGCAAACTGCTTAAAAGGGCAGCTGTCAGAATTCTTATTCTTCTTGGTAGAAAAACACTATAAGCACAGAGTGTTGTCATATTAATTAAGGCATCTCAACTTCAAGGTACATCTGTCCCTGGGCCTTTGGATAATCAAAGTGACCACTAAAAATAGAACAGCGGTATCTCCAATGGGGCAGACACGAGCCACCCCCAATCCTAAGAGACTCCTGTGAGAGGCAACCTGGGATGCACATGTGTTTTGCAGTACCACTGAATATCCATCCAAATGTAGCCATGTTTTCAGTTTTTACTTTATGTCCTATTAAGGCTAGGAGACAAAAATAATTAATAGACATATAACTCTTGGCCCACAGTGAAAATCCAGTTAGCTGACTAGGTCCAGTGGGGAAGAAAACTGCTCTCCAGGTCTAAAGGAACTGCTACTTACACTGAAATTTCAAGAGTTTCACGATGAACATCTTGATTTTTTTTTTTTTCCCAATTTCCCCATCACCAAAAATAAGCCAGCTCTGTCTGTCAAGATGCCCAGGCTGTGTGGCAGTGGTGTCAAAGGCTGCCATTTGCTCCAAGGCACTGCCATCTGCAGCAGCACAACATTTTGTCTCCGGAAAATAAACACATCTGCCTTTGCCAGTGTCCTCCCACTGAGTCGCCCATCTGGAGCAGGTGAGCTGGAAGGCAAGCCTGGGCATGGGTGAGATGGGGCCAAGCAGAGGAGATGAGGCCTCAAGGGAGATGGCACATGGAGGAAGAAGGCAGTACTGTGTCATGTCACATCCTGCTAACCACATTCGCCAAAAAGCATGTGAAATTACCCTTGTTAGTGATATTTTAATCATATGTAACAAATGGTTGGTCGTGTTTAGGGGACAAGACTTGCAAAGTCAAGGCTTCACCTGGACCATCTGTTCACAAGGTCACATGACCTCACTGATACCAATAAACAGATGATGTCTTTGTGCCAGCCACCAAAGGCATGAGGACAACAACTCTAGTGGTCAGAATAGAAGGCTCAAAGCAACAAGATTCTTCTAGGACAGGAACACACTAAACATGACTACTATTAATCAGACCAAACACACTCACATTCAGGCCAGAGTGCTGGGACAAGTCATGGCCACTTCTGGAAATGACTAATACCTGAAATTCTTTCCCACTTATTCTTTCCCTTTCATTGAAAAAATAAACTTGAGTCTGTTTATAGTCTTGACACCAGATCTTTAAATCATACTATTTGGGGGCTGGAAGAAATCATAAAAATTATTCAATCAAATTCTCTCTTTCTCCCAAGGCTTTTCAACTAGCTCACAGGAAAGCTAGTGCTAAACCTCTTGGAGCAGAGCTCTTCCGACCATCCCACTAGTTTTCAAATTTGGTGAGAAGTGAACACTTTTTTCAAATAAAATCTTGCATGGATTCCTAATATATAAAATAGATAAAAGTTGAGTTGATCTATAGGAAGCAGAGCTAAAGTTTTGCCACACTGGTCTTCTTTGGTGAGTTTCCTGAGGCAGCTTCATGGAATAAAGCTTAAAAACTACTACATCAGGCTGGATGATATTTTTCGAACTCATTATTTCTATTGTTTACTTGCTAAGCATTTAAAGTATAGCTCTATAAAAAGATAAATTACCAAAGGCTCACCATGCACTTCAGAAAAGGTTCTATGAAAACACTTTGGCCAGTGAGTAGCAATAGTAAAGCCCTGACGATTACACACCATGGAGGAAAGCATTCTACTCTAAGCTTTGCCACAAACTCCACATTACTCAAGGATATCAGATTTGGCTGGTTCACATCTCAGTCTCCACATATATAAAATGGAGATCTTGGTGGACAACAACAGATGACTTTAGGGCATTCAGATGGGCTACACCAAATATGCCACATAATTCATTCAAGCAAGAAATAGCCCCATTATTTATCACTCTTCCTTCTATAGCCCATTAATCAAATCATAAGGAGAATTTAAACAAGTACTGTGCAAACTAGGCCTATAAGTCATTACAAAATTTTCAAAATAATCCTGTTAAAAATCCAAATAGCAGTTCCTTAATGATGGAATTACTGATCAACTACTTACTATTTTCCAGGGACGTTATCATTCACTCACCAGCCCTGGTGGTCTAGTGGTTAAGATTCGGCGCTCTCACTGCTGCCGCCCAGGTTTGTTTCCTGGTCAGGGAACCACACCATCCGTCTGTCGGTTGTGATACTGTGGAGGCTCCATGTTGCTGTGATGCTGAAAGCTATGCCACCAGGATTTCAAATACCAGCAGGGTCACCCATGGTGGACAGGTTTCAGCAGAGTTCCAGACTAAGACAAACTAGGAAGAAGGACCTGGCCATCCACTTCTGAAAAACCTGGCCATGAAAACCCTATGAAATGGCGCATTGTCTGATACAGCACCAGACGGTGAGAGGATGGTGAAAAAAGACGGGGCAGGGTTCAGCTCTGCTGTACACAGGGTCACTAGGAGTCAGAATCGACTCGACAGCACTAACAACAATCATTCACCCATTCAAAATATATTTTATTGGGTTAATTCTCAGTTCTCCTAATTTGCCACATCTCATCACTCCTTCCCTCTTAACAGACAAAGAAAGTGAGGCTCAGCAAACAGAAGTAACTTATTCAAGATTACACAAACTAGTATATACCAGAGAAAAGACTGGAACTCTGGTATATCTGACTCTAAAACCCATGCTCAAAGAAGTCTCATAAATATTTGAAATTGGGGAGTAAAACCCATAGCAAAAGCCTAATAAACCCTTTTTCTGCTCCTTGGGGTATAACCAGGAGCAAACCAACTTAAATGTATACATGCATTCAAGTAAAAACTAAAATGAAATCTCTTGCTTTTCTCCCCAATCTGTGTGTCTTTTTTCATCTCCTGCTCTTTACTTCTTACATGAGAAATAACATCCGTTCATGAAGAATACTTTAGGGGCTGGCCAGGTAGCACAGCAGTTGAGTCTGCGCGCTCCGTTGCAGCGGCTGAGAGTTCTCAGGTTCAGATCCCGGGCATGGACCTACACACCGCTTATCAAGCCATGCTGTGGTGGCGTCCCATATAAAGTAGAGGAAGATGGGCACAGATGTTAGCACAGGGCCAATCTTCCCCAGCAAAAAATAGAAGGACTGGCAACAGATGTTAGCTCAGGGCTAATCTTTCTCAAAAAAAAAAAAATTCCCTTCCAGCATATAAATGTACAATAACATTTCAGTGGTCCATGTGGACCTAACTGGATGACATTTATTCAGTAAGTATTTATTGTTATAACTTATCTATAAAATCCTATGTGGAGATCGTGACATTTTAATAGAACTGAACATTTTATGCTTCCCCAAATGCACAAACATACATGTACATTAGTCCAATAACGAATAAAGGAAACAGAATGAAAAGAGTATAGTATCTGAAGTTAGAATAATACCTCAGCCTTTTATAGGCTATATATGTGCCTTTGGTATACTTGGACACATAAGAGAAATACTTAACCTCTCTATTAACCAGCCCTAGCATCCCTATAAATAAATTGAGGATAATATTCATCTTATGTGTCATAATAAGCATTAAATAACATCACATATATAACTATCTAGAATAGCACTGTCCAAGAGAACTTCCTATGATGAGGAAAATGTTCTATATCTGCAATGTCCAATAATGGTAGCCATTAGCCACACGTGGGTATTGAGCACTTGATATGTGACTAACGTGACTGAGGAACCAAATTTTTTTAAGGAAACAAAAGTTTATTTCTCATTCAAAGTCCAGGAGATTCTCACCCAGGAACTGAATTTTAAATTTTATTTAATTTTAATTATTTTAAATTTAAATAGCTACATACGACTAGCGTCTACCATACTGGACTGGGTTGATCTAGAAAAAAGCCTAGTACATAACAGATGATCAATATTGTTTACTTCTATTTTCCCTATGAATATCAGTAATTTTTTATATCCCACTCTTTACTAGCAGATCAGGTCAAGTAAAATAGCACGACAAAGAATCTCCCATAAGAAACTAACTTATAGCTATTAAATTGCTTCTTCAACCAAAAAGCAATAATAGCATAATAACAAAAGTGATTCATTAATTAGTTATATGTGCCATACACTGAGCTAACAGCTTTGCATGATTACCTCATTTAATCTTTATACTAATTCTATGAAGTAGGTACTATTTTTTTCTAAGTAGGGAAATTTAGCTTAGAATTTGTCCAAAAACATATAGCTAGCAAGTCAGTGAGCAAAGATTTAAACCTAGACAGACTAAATCCAGAGACTGTGCTAAACCACCATGCTAAATTGCCTACATCTTAAAGTACCAGTTCACATAAGATTCATTATATGCTCTGGGATAAATAAATGTCCTCCAAACCAAATACCACGTATACACACACACGGCAAACTGGAAATCAAACAATTTGAGCCACGGACACAAAATTATGCATGGTAACTGGCTGACCCAAAATAAGTCTCACATGCCAACCGGTGTAACTGTGTAAATGTACTAAATCTAGTGACTTGCACTCATTAAAAAGACTGAAAAACCACCATCGCCTTTCTCCTCAGAATCAAATGACTAAAACATAAATTCATATTTTAGAACTAACAACCTATTTTGATAGGAGGGTGGACACCCAGGGATTAGACCTAGAAGCACAAGGCAGAGGTAGTCAATATTTACTAGAGCCCCATGTCCCTGTCTACAAGGGATATTTATGTGTTAAGACATCAAACATTTCTCCTAGGAGATTAACTGGATTCATTATACTGGCACAAAGCACACTGCCACTCTTATCTCAATTCTAAAAGGAGCTTAATTCATTTAATGTCTGTAGCATCTCTGACAAAGTGTTTACTGTGCCCAAAGCTGGAATTCTTATTCCGGTTCTGCCTGACGAGTGAGAGGAATATTTTACATAGCAAGCCACAGCATACTCTTTACTGAATGTCACAGGAACTTCTGGGTGGCATGAGGGGTCATATCTGACCCATTTTCCTCTCTCAGGGAGGAGTGAACCAGAAAAGGCCATTGACCTTTTACCCAGATCAAAACAATATACATAAATTTGTCTCCTCCCAATCCACCTCGTCTCTAGTTTCTCTTCAAACTTCATGATCCTTCATATTGCACAAGCCCCTTGGTCAAAGCTAGCACTGAGGAAAAGGGATTCTACTTATTCAGATGTTCTCGAACTAGTATTATTAGGTACCAGAAAATAAACTGCTTTAAAGATTTGCAATAAGTAACTAAGAAAAACATAACACTGTACTTGTTTAGATTTCTGTCGTAACTCAGCTTAAGCAAATGCAGATGAAACTAAAACCATAATAAAAATATAAACAGCACCTCTGTTCTAGAAACACTACTGAAAAACCAAGGAGCTGACGCAAGGCAGAACAGTCAAAGTAATTACGGCACCATTAGCGTAGCTTTGCCTGACCTGCTGTGACCCGGAGCTAGTCCTTTTGCCACTTTATGCCTTTCATTCCATATCAGTGATAGAGAATTAACTACTATATCTCAGTGGAATAGTGAGGAGATTAAATTATTAAGCAAAATGCTTTGGGCAAAAGTCATATGAATGTTAAATATTATGATTTACAAGCATTCATTTCCTAGCACTCCTGTGGGGTTAGGAAGTTATCTTGATTTCATAGATGAGTAAACAGGCACGGGGGTAAGGTCACATGGTAAGGCTCCATTTACTTAGTCCCTGTGGGAAGGGAATAATACACACCTTCAGCAATCATATGAACTTTCCTGGTACATCCTACACAATTTTTAATACATTCAATCCTTAACTTAATGTTGCATTTTAACATGCTGTCAATGGAACAAAGACAGCTCCAAGATAGCAACAAGGACAGAATATGTGAGGAGGAATAATTTTGTGTACTTTGGAGAGAACAGTCATAGAAAGACATAATCTCAAGATGAAATTTGCATTATTATTTTCAAGGTTTCACCTCCACTGCCATGTAGGGACTTTCAGCCACAGGAATTAAGAAACATGGTTTGCTATGAAAACACTGAAAAAAATTTAAAAAGGCTGTCACATGCCTTCATGTTGGTGTGCCTCATCCAAATTCTCTGGGAATGTGCATTTGCTGGGCTTTACTCAGCAACTATGCAAAAAGAGAAAACAAACCCAAAGAGACTGAAGAAGGATGAATAGCAATGGAAAGGGCTCAGAAAGGCCAAAAAGGGCAAAAGTACTACTCACGCATAATAGGAATATAAAAGAAACACAGAAGATTTTTCTGCTCTTACCTAAGGCTGCCTGCTATATTGCTTACCCGACTCCGAAGATAGTCAGCCAGGTTTCGGCGTGTGAAATTAGCCGCTGCTGTGGGAGACAATTCATAACCTGGTACAAGAGATAACAGTCATACTTAAGTGAAGCAGAAGGAATAACAGTACCCCAATCATTCCACAATCCTGTTCGTGCAGCCTACCACCCATTGTACACTCAGAGCATATAAAGTACACAGAATGAGGAATACAATCCTCCTTCTTGTCCCTTTCCCCATTCAACAGTCGTGAAATAGCTGGTCAGTACTGACAGTAATTCCTGGCCACAAAACAGAACCAAGGTAACTATTCTACGGTGAGATCAAATTCACAGCCTTGCTTAAGTTATTCATTCATCAACAGACTGTGGTTTCCTCTGTAGAAGGAAAGGGGTACAAATACACAGATGTTGGAAAAAAAAGAGGTCTTGAGATGCCAATTTTTTCAATTTGTTTAAAAAGGATATTGGCAAAAGAGAGGCTGGAAGTTAGGACAGCCTCAGAGTCATACTTTATAAGGTTTTCTTTTAAAAAAAAAGTAATTTTATTAAGAAGTATAATATGATTTTTAAAAGTACAAGCCACAGAAAAAGAATGTTTCCATCACTAACTAGAAAATTTTTAAAACTAGAGTATCTCAAAAATAAAACCTTTGAAAAAAGTTTTAATGCCAACAAAAGAACAGCCCAGAGGAGTGGCATCACGTGTGCATCTAACAGTGCACTCATTTTGCAAATTAACCCCCCAGTAAAATGGAACTAGTGCCAGAAGACACAACAATGACCCACAACTCAGTGGACCCACGGAGAAAACGACAATTTAAAAAGACAGACAGCATGTGGTTAAGTTAGTCCCAACAACAGTTCAAACACCAGTGTCATACCAGGTAAGATTTAGATTAAAAGTCTAACAAATATTTATTTAACAGCTACTATGTTTCAGGGTCTATGCTAGGAGCTTTCACATATATTATTGAATTTCACCCTCACAACAAGTCTATTAGTACATATTAAATCATAATGGAAGCAACTCTGGACAAGCAGGAATATTTTTAACTCTCCATCCAATCCCCTGAACACCACTAAGGATCTGACAGTTTTCTTAAAGGCAGAAAAATCTGATGCCTGACCATCTGCATATAGATTTTTCTTTCTTTCCCTTATTTTAGCTCAGTTCTTGAACTTTAATATGCAGAAGAATTATTGTGTAGGGTTGGTTACATACACAAAACTATACTTGACAGGTAACCTATGGGGTTTTAAGGACAATTTTAAACATACGTGATTCTTGTTTACGCACTGACTTTAGACCCTAAAACCCATGTAACAAGTAACTCTCTTGACTCTTGTTTACTCTTCCTCCCTCTCCCAGGACAGGGGAGTAAAGTATTGCTGTACCTACTGTACTTCAGAAACATTATTGGCATCCTTCACCTGCCATGTAAGCAAAAAGTAGAACCATTAAAAAATAATTCTTGAAATACTCTGAACTTGCTTAAACCTAAGTACCAAGTACTTTAGGTTCCTGAACAGAGCAGGAGCCTTGTTCATCTTTGAATTCTCTGTGGTACCAGACAGAGTGCTTAACATAGATGAGGCCCTCAAAAATACTTATGGAATTGAATGTACGATGCTAAATTTGCTGCCTAAAAAACTGTATGAATGGATCATATCTAGTCATTTTACACGTACAATTATATTCAAATTAACTTCCTTCACAGCTCCGCATTATACCAGTGTGTATAACAGTGTTTTATTAAACTGTGAAGTAAGTTTCTTTCTGCTAGAGCATCACTGTAAACTCTCCCGGATTAGAGGGCTGGTGGCTAGTATTATTTGATAGGGAGGCTTTCCTAGTGGATAAGACTATCTCTCTGGGGCTATCTCAGGGAGAGCTCACAAAAATCTTAATTATCTCCCTAGAAAACAACCTACTAGTGAGGCAAGGCAGAACTCTTTTATGATACAGTAAATCTCCTACAATTACACAGTTACGTTAACAAACCATTTTCATACATATTGTCCATTAATATTTCGATAATCCCATTTTAGAGATAAGGAAAATAAAGGCCCAGACAGAATAGGTGACTTGTCACACACAAAAAAATAGTAAAACCAAGTTTAATTTAGGTCTTTTAGCTCTGAGATTCAGATATACTTTAGCTCAAATCACATCCTCTGAAATATCTAACACTTAAAAAGTCTGATATTACCATGCTCATCTACAAGATGGTGTTAGTTTTATCCCGCAAGTATCAGTGTTTTAACGGTTCTCTTCTCTGCTCCAGGATTCTTATAGAAAAATCTTTAGGATCAGAAGGAGGATCTAGACAAGGTTTTAAAAATAGGAAGACTCAAATAAAAATATGACTACATCGGTCCGCTCATGTGTAGAAGTGCTAGTAGAGAATATTCTTTTTCAGTACAAATTTAAAGATAAACCAAAAAACGCTACATTCTAACTATTACCCACCATTTCGCATCTTATAAAGTTGCACATTTTTCTGAATGTATTCTGCAAACTGTACAGTGTCTCCAGCCTCTCCAACACATAGGAGTAAGATTTTTTCACTCATCTTAAACATCTTGTCATGATCTGCTCAAAGAAAAAAACACCCACTGTTAGAAATTACTTTATCAGAAATTTATTGCTTTTATATAGAGAGTCATAAACAGGTTTATTAATTACTATACAGAATAATTTTACTAATCACTGTTTTTAGAAGGCTTTAATGGGCAACTGTATTAATTACTCTTTTTCACTCTCCATGTTAAATCCATCAGCATATTAATGTCAATTTCAGTTAGAGAACACATAAGAAAGCTGATAACTGAAAATGTTAAAAACATTTAAAGGCATTTGAAATGCAAAGAACAGAACAATCAAATAAACTGAAGGAATCAAGCCAATGGCCATTATCTTTAGGTTCATGATTACAAAGTCCTGAAATGTCTCTATAAATACAAGTGTTGATTATATTTATACACATACAAAAGCGTGTATGAAAAGCACAGGTGCTACAATTAAAATTAAGGAGGCACCTCCAGAAAGAACAAAAAATTAACTGAAAATATAAATCACCTTAAAAAGTAAACCAACTCCATTTACAAAGCAAAGAGAAAATTAAAATGACTGCCAAAGCAAAAATCATAACGAATATCATAACACTAAGTTTTTAAAAAAATACCTCAAAAACCCCAATATGCTAATCTTATCTAGCTGAACCAGAGTCATTCAGATTAGACAGATAAATAAATATTCAGACAGCAATTAGTGCCTAAAGAAGAAAAATCCATATTCAGTCTGTAGCTTCAGAAAAAGCCTATCTCCCTATCTTACTCTCACTTTCACTTTTCATTTTTCAAATAGTGCTGAATAATCTTCCCTGGGAGACATGTTTCCTGTTTAAACGCTTCTGAAATGTCAAAATCGCTTAATAGGATTTAAAGAACAAAATGCTACAGTCAAATACTTTACAAGTGTTTGAGTTGTAGATACCAGTAACACGGCTTCTTAGACTTTGAGGGAAAAAAACACAAAAAATGTGCCTGTGGACAGTATCAAATTGCCCTGAAACTCCTAAACAAACACACTTTTATGTGTTATAGGCTACAGGAGATTTAAAGACTATTAGTTTGCAAACTTGTTTATAAAAGAAAAAAATTCACTTATAGATATATTATCTATGCAAAGAAAAAGGATCAGATGCCGCTGGCATCTAAGTTCTTGCCAGTGGCAAGAGTATGGGCAATTTTTATCTCCTTTTTGCTTCTCAGTATTTCCTAAAATGTCTATACTTACTATGCATCATTTTGGTAAGAAAACATTAAAAATGCTGTTCTTATTTTGAGGGGAAAAAGCTTGTTTACAAAGAATTTATGTCACCATTTAGAAGAAACACTAAAATTCAAGGTAGTAAAACTGTTCAATTTTGAAATGAACTCAATACAACACGTAAAGTGTTTTTTAAACATCTATTACATGTCCAGTGAGTTGTCAAGGGGGATATAAAAACAAGAGTGACAGATGCTAACGGTTCCCTGAGTTGTACAGAAAAAAGCCTATGTGGCTCTAGGGAATTTCCGATCCTTGACAAAGAATTCACAAGATCCACATACATGAAACAAATGGACAATAAAATGAACATCAGTGTACTGTGGAGAGCCAAGTGGACTAGAACCCGACAAACCGTGGTTATAATCTGGGCTCAGCCCTCTGAACTTGGGCAAATGATTTGCCCTCTCTAAGCCCCAGTTTCCAAGTATGTAAAATGGTAATACTATCACTTACTCTTGCCTAACTTATAGGTAGGGAAAACTGTACATGTACAATATTATTATACTCAGAGTTAGACAATGGAGTTCAGATTATACATGCTAGAGGAATTCAGAAAAAAGAATTCTGTGTAGGCTGAAGTACTGAGGAATTTAAAAGAAATTCTATATAAGCCAGGAGACAAGAGACATGAAATGCAGCTCATAACCAAACTGAAGAGTTGTGCCACTTCAATAAGCAAGCAATCTCTGGGAAATATCTTCTCTATGCTATCAAAATATCTTACAAAGTGACAAACCAAAAAACTGATTGGAAGTATCATTCTCATTTTATACTTAGAGAAAACGAATTCCAAAAGGTTACCCATTTTCAGCATTCCTGCCTATCCTACACAAGTTCCTTCATGAAATGAAAGATACGAAAAAGTCCTCATACAATTTCAAAGCTGCTATAATAAAATTTTTTACACCGGGAAAGACTATAGGGAAAATTAGAGAGAGCTGAGTGCAATTATTTCCAACCATCTTTGAAGAACTAACTCAAATTCATCTTTCTTCCACATCACAGTGACCTTTCTTTTAGGATTTACTCCTGAAATCATTAATTTAAAACTAACCTAGGGGGCCGGCCCCGTGGCGTAGTGGTTAAGCGGCGTGCTCCACTGCTGGGGGCCCGGGTTCGGATCCTGGGCGCGCACAGATGCACCACTTGTCAGGCCATGCTGTGGTGGCGTCCCACATAAAGTGGAGGAAGATGGGCACGGATGTTAGCTCAGGGCCAGTCTTCCTCAGCAAAAAGAGGAGGATTGGCATGGATGTTAGCTCAGGGCTGATCTTCCTCACAAAAATAAATAAATAAATAAAAATAAATAAAAACTAAAACTAACCTAGTACTTACTAGTGATACTTCTTTTATCATACAAAACCATCTTGTCGTATTTATTTGTTTTCTTAATGTCTTAGACCTTTCTATGGATTATATCTAATACGTTGCATCCTCTATAACAGCTAGAAGTACATTCTACTCTTCGAAGTGATTTCAGATACATTATTGTGATGACACAGAACACCTGTAGAGATACTGACTTGGTTATTGCTCTACCTAGATACTACTTCATGCTCAAATCACTTCCATGTCAAAGGCTTTAGTATTCAAAATAATGGACAGATTTACTCTCAAAACAAATTTACTCCTTTGGAAAGCATGGTTTACAAATAGAACTCCTACAAACTAATCATGGAATTTCATAAAGTAATTTGACTTGAAGAACAATCCACATCATAGATGTTTAACAAACCACTTTTAGGTCTCTCTTTCTTCTTCATAATTTTATTTATTTATTTATTTTTTCCCCCAAAGCCCCAGTAGATAGTTGTATGTCATAGCTGCACGTCCTTCTAGTTGCTGTATGTGGGACGCAGTCTCAGCATGGCCGGAGAAGGGGTGCGTCGGTGCACGCCCGGATCCGAACCCGGGCCGCCAGCAGCGGAGCGCGTGCACTTAACCGCTAAGCCACAGGGCCGGCCCTCTCTTTCTTCTTCAGAAAGAAGAGAACTCAAGCAAAGTCCCTCAATTCTTCCCATCTTCCCAAGTGATGACAGCCTGACCATCAGACGCCTGTCCCTTACACAGGCAGTGGTGGATACTTTTTTGCCTTTGTTCACATACTTCAGGAAATCCCAGATTTGATCATTTTTCTTTTCCTTAAACCCAAAATGAACTGTTATCTGCCCTGTAAACTTCCCCTAATCTCTACAACTAGAAAGAATCTCTTCGTCTGGATTGCCTAAAAACAATCTCTGCTTCCTGTGCATTATCTGATAAATTTCATTGTACTTTTCACATGCAGCATCATTTTCCAGCTTGTGTTATAAGTATTTGTACACGAGTCCCTTATTAAATTGTAACTTCTTTTAAGATACGAGCCACATCTTATTCTTCTTTGCATCCCTTCTGCACCTAGCACAGAAGTGCCCAAAACCTATTTGTCAAGTGAACACGAAATCATCTGAGCCAAAGCATAATACTTTTTCAACAGCAGCATGTCTACCACCAATTATGAAAACACAATCTTAGATTCTGCAGATCAACAAGCAAAATCTTTTTAAAATTATTTGGGGCCAGCCCAGTGGCAGAGCAGTTAAGTTCACGTGCTCAGGTTTGGCAGCTCGGGGTTCGCAGGTTTGGATCCTGGGCGCGGACCAACGCACCGCTTGTCGAGCCGTGCTGTGGCGGCATCCCATGTAAAGTAGAGGAAGATGGGCACGGATGTTAGCCCAGGGCCGGTCTTCCTCAGCAAAAAGAGGAGGGTTGGCAATGGATGTTAGCTCAGGGCTAATCCTCCTCACAAAAAGAAATTTAAAAAGATTATTTATTGAGAACTGACTATAGGGAGACAGTACAGTATAGTCGTTATGGGCAAAAGATACGTAGTCAAATTGCATAGGTTCAAAGAACCTGGATTCTGCCACTTGGCGCCTTAAGCAAGTTCCTTAACCTCTACACCTCAGAACTATCACCTGTAAAGTAGCAATGTAATAGCGCCTATCTCAAAAGGTTAAATGAATTAATGTAAATCGCTTAAAATAGCACCTGTACTTAGTATTTCTATTACTTAGAAATTCACTTAGAATTTAGTATTAGTATTTCTACTTAGTATTTATTAGTATTAGTACTTAGTATTTCTACTACTTAGTACTTACTAAGTACTTCTATTTAAGTAGTTGGTATTTCTACTACTAAGTATTTGTCACTGTGCTAAGCATTTGCACAAAACTTTTTCTCTCAAACCTCCCAACAAGCTTGGGAGGCTGGTATTACTAACCCGATTTAACAGATGAGGAAATCTGGGAACTGCGAAATAACTTGTACAAAGTCACAAAGCAAGTAAGTGACAGGGCTCCAGTCCCCTAACTCCACTAACTACTTAAATATAAGGAAAACTTGCCAACCAGTGCCCTGGAAAAGGAGAATCAGAGCTGAGACTCGGGAAGACACAGGCAGCACAAGGGAAATGCCAGGTTTCTAGTCCCACAGTCTCATTCTCCCCAGGCTCCCACCTTATGCCGCCAGCAAACTAATCTCAGTAGTAGCGACCACAGGAAACTTATCAGCGATTTGCGAGTCTCTAGGGAGCCTGGAGCCCGGCAGGCGCTTAAACACTTGAAAACTGAATTCCTTAGGCAACTCTCGCCCAGCAAGCATTTGGCGAAGGCCAGAGCACAGCACTGACCCAGGAACCCTGGGGGAAGTGAATGTCTAGCCCTACGCTTGTCTGCCTGTCTCCTAGTTCCAAAAAACAAGCAAGTGCTGATCAGGGCAGACGGGCTTCCACCTCCCTGGTACTCACCCAACACCCCACGAACTCCCTCCGACTGCCCCTACACCCAGGCCCGGCAGGGCCTCCCCTACTTCCTCTCACCGTCCTTCATCTGGACAATATTGCTAGCGGCCACCCGGTCGGAGGCGACAAGGACATAGTCGGGGCCCTGGATGCCGATGAGGTACTCCATGGTGGCAGGAAGCCGGCGGCTGCAGCTTCGACAGAGCGTGAGATTCGCCGGCTCCTCGGCCTCACCAGTGAGACAGCACCACCGAGCGAGGCGTCGCGCAATGCAGGCCGCGCGACGGCCCGGGCCACCGGCGCTCTCGGATGACGTAAACCGTCGCGAGACGTTGGAAAGTGGGCGTGGCGTTGGGTGTATTACACTCTGTGCTCGCCTGTTGGCCTGTCCTAGATTTTTTGCAATCCCGGGTGTAAAGGCGGCTGATGTTATGTAGCGCCCAGTTTCTTTATTTATAAATTGAGAGCTTAAAACTCGCTTGAGGATGAAATTACGCACTATATATGAAGTGCCGAGCCCACGCGGGTGCCAAAAAGGCGTGCATGCCTTGATGGCCGTTTCCCTTCGTTGCTCTGTAAAATATCGCCATAAACTCCTTCTCTGCAAGCCAGATTAGAAAGAGAAAAATAAACTTTAAAAATAAACTTAAAAAAAAAAAAAGACAGGAGCCCTATTTACATGTTTCACAAAAATAGAGATCTAAGCATAAAGACTAAAATCATAAAAGACCTATTTACAGATGTTCCGACCTCAAATTATATGCAGTTGTTACCTTTGGTAAAAATGATTTGAAGGGAGGACTCACTTTTTATTTTATATGCATCTGTATTGTTTGAATGTTTCGCAATGCTCATGTATTACACATTTTTTTAAATAGGAAAAAGCACAACCATCCCTTTATATCCTGCATCCATTCTGGGAAAAACTGAAATATTCCATGATTGGTTTCTGTCATCCACGATTGAATCTTCATACTAGCCATTCTAGCTTCCTCAGAAACAGAAAACCAGATGCAGTTGTATCTCCAAGCACAACTATTCAATTCACTTGCTTTTGCAGAAATGCATAGTCCTTACTCTGTTCTGAATGTTTCTTCCAGCTCTCTGTCCATAAAGGAACATAGAGCCTGAGGAGTTTGGGGCAGCTCATTTATCTTGGGAGGGATGCCAGGAGCAAGTGAGGTCATTAAGTCAACCATCCCAGTATGAACACAGATGCATCCATCATCCTAGAAAGATCCTTTTCTTAAACACCACTGGGGAAGAAGTCCCTTAAGTCTCTCTCTCTCCCTCCCACTCTCCCTCTCTCTCCCTCTCTTGCATTGTATGTGTTTGTGTGTTTTTTAAGTGCAAAAAATACATAGTTATACTATACACACACACACAAATAATACAGAAGAACTGAAGAGTTAAATCTCTCTCCTGCTCCCACCAGAGGTAACCTACCCACCAGATGCCTGTATTCTTCCAGACCTTTTTTCCTTTGGACATACCAATATTCATTCATTCATTCACAAAGGCTGCAGAATTCTGAATTGGGAAATCCAATTTAAAAAAAGGACTGTCCCAGGGGCTGGCCTGGTGGCATAGCAGTTAAGTACGCACGCTCCCCTTTGGAGGCCCGGGGTCCACAGGTTCAGATCCCGGGCCCCCATGGATGCACCGCTTGTCAAGCCATGCTGTGGCGGCGTCCCATATAAAGTAGAGGAAGATGGGCATGCATGTTAGCCCAGGGCCAATCTTCCCCAGAAAAAAGAGAAGGATTGGCATCAGATGTTGGCTCAGGGCTAATCTTCCTCACACACACACACACAAAAAGGACCACCCCCCACCGTACCCCCCCCCCCGACACACACAAAAGGACCCAAGGATCTTTCAAGCTGGCTCTTCCCTCTTCCTCCCCAGGACTCTTTTGAAATCCCCTGTAGCTGTCACACTCGAGATGCTCTAACTTCTTGTTAGTGTAGAAGAAAGTGGATTTTCAAGACCTAACCTGTTCTATCTCACTGAGAATAGAGGGACTCCCTCCTCCAACTAAAGTCTTAGAATAACTGAGTCTTAGAATTAGAAAAAATGTCTGTGGAGGTTCCAGAAACAGCATGGTATAGCCAACTTGCTCTGTAAAGGGCAAGATAGTAAATATTTTTGGCTTTGCGGGCCAAACGGTATCCATCACAACTACTCAACAATGCCATTGCAGTACAAAAGCAGCCATAGCCAATACTAAATGAGTGAACATGGCTATATTCCAATAAAACTTTATTTACAAGACCGGGGAGGGGAGGGGGGAGGTGGATTTGGCTCATTTGGCCATAGTTTGCAGATCCCTGATGTAGTGGGAGGCCTGTAAATCAACACTTAACTCTGGTCCCAGCCCTACGTTTTCCAACCTTGGTGCAAAATTCATTGAGCTTCAATTTCCTTATTTATAAAAGGGACATTCAAAAGGGAAATTTGCTTTGTATCTCTCTTGAGATGGAAAGGAGTTGCAGGTTTGGTTGTTTCCATGAGTATAAGGACCCATACCCTGCTCCTTCATGGGGAGTTTGGTAGGACCTTAAAGAAGAATGACTGCAGTGTGCCTAGGAAACATGGCCATAATATGGGAGGCTACCAGCCTTTCCAAGACTCCCAAGCCCAAGCTTGACATGGAAGCATCAGCACAAGCCCACACTCAAAAAAATCCTGTGAGCTTAGACAATAGGGTCGAGATAATGGTAGACTGGATATCAGTGGGCCACCTCTAAATATTCAGAAATGTTAATGCATTGGATACTATTGATGCCCTGCCCATATCCCCTTTACCTAACTGTGGTAGCTGCTATCCCCAGCTGCTGTAAATGTTGGTTGATAACAAGTGACAACTATCCCTTTATTCAGACAATTTCTTTCAACCATCTGGGAGGCATCCTTGCCTGGGAGGCTATGCACAGTCAGCCAATGACTGACTGACACAGGGCTAAAAGATCAATTTCCTTAATTTATAGTGGGATAAAACTTGTCCTCCCAAGTTTCCCCGTGGATCAGTCTAAAGCGAGTCTCCAGCGAAGACCACATTCTTGCTTAGCTTTCTCCCCCTACCTGATCTTCTTTTTTTTTTTTGCTGAGGAAGATCAGCCCTGAGCTAACATCCATGCCAATCTTCCTCTTTTTGCTGAGGAAGACTGGCCCTGGGCTAACATCTGTGCCTATATTCCTCCACACTTTATATGGGACACCGCCACAGCATGGCCTGACAAGCAGTGCATCGGTGCGCACCCGGGATCCGAACCCCGGCCACCAGCAGTGGAGCATGCACACTTAACCGCTACACCACGGAGGCCGGCCCGGATCTTACTTCTGTTACTCCCTTTCTCCTGAGAGTACTCCCCCAATAAATGACTTGAATAATCATTTTGGTTTGCTTCTAGGAAACCAAACTAAAATATTTGGTACCAGGGGCCGGCCCCGTGGCATAGCAGCTAAGTGTGCATGCTCTGCTGCTGGTGGCCCAGGTTCGGATCCCGGGTGCGCACAGATGCACCGCTTGTCAAGCCATGCTAGGGTGGCATCCCACATAAAGTGGAGGAAGATGGGCACAGATGTTAGCCCAGGGCCAGTCTTCCTCAGCAAAAAGCGGAAGATTGGCACGGATGTTAGCTCAGGGCTGATCTTCCTCACAGGCAAAAAATAAATAAATAAAAAAGTAAAATATTTGGTACCAAAAGTGATCCCAGAAAGCAGTCTCCAAGGGATTCTGGAGTGGGATCACTCACCAGCTGGATGACAATGAGGACGCCAACACTGGTGGTAGAAGGAATAGTCACAGCCTCAGAGCTTATAACAGTGCAATTGCTTAGACTTTCCCCTGTGTTGAACTAGGATGGGCTACATCAAAGACATTTTCAGTCACAGACAAGCTGAAAAAATTCATCACTAGAAGACCTACACTACAAGAAATATTAAAGGATCTCCTTCAAGTGGAAAGGAAATTGTACCAGATGAAATCTTCAATCTACACAAAGGAATGAAGAGCTCTGGAAATGGTAACTATGTGGACAAAAAAAAAGGCTTTGATTCTTATGATTCAAATGTCTTTAAGAGATCATTGACTGTTTAAAGAAAAAATAATAAAAATGTGTCATGGGGTTTATAGCATATTAGAAGTAAAATGTAGGGCAACAAAAGCACAAAGCCACGAGGGGAGAAATTGGAAGATACTGCTGTAAAAGTTCTTATATTATATGCAAGGTAGTATAATATTGCTCGAAATTAGACAATGATAAGTAAAAGATTTAAGTAATAAACCCCAAACAAACACTAAAATAACACACGGTTATAGTTAATAAGCCAACAAAGGACATAAAATGGAATAAAATACTCAATCTAGGGCTGGCCCCGTGGCTTAGTGGTTAAGTGCGCGGCTCCGCTGCTGGCAGCCTGGGTTCAGATCCCCGGCGCGCACCGACGCGCCGCATCTCCGGCCATGCTGAGGCCGCGTCCCACCTACAGCAACTAGAAGGCTGTGCAACTATGATGTACGAATATCTACTGGGGCTTTGGGGGGAACAAATAAATAAATAAAATCTTTAAAAAAAATACTCAATCTAAAAGGAGACAAAAAGAAGAAGAAAAAGGGAAGAAAAAAACATACGGAGGGGGCCGGCCAGTGGCTTAGTGGTTAAGTTTGCATGCTCTGCTTCAGCAGCCCGGGGTTCGGTTCCCAGGCGCGGACATGTGCACTGCTTATCAAGCCATGCTGTGGCAGGCGTCCCACATGCAAAAGTAGACGATAGACGAAGATGGGCACAGATGCTAGCCCAGGGCCAATCTTCCTTAGCAAAAAGAGGAGGATTGGCAACAGATGTTAGCTCAGGGCTAATCTTCCTCACCAAAAAAAAAAAAAACACCAAAAACTATACAGGACAAATAGAAAAATAGCCATATGGTAGATTTAAATACAATGATACCAATTATCACATAAATGTAAATGATCCAGATACTCCAATTGAAATCCAGAAATTGTCAGATTAAATAAAAAAGCAAGACCCAACTATATGCTGTATACAAGATACCCACTTTAAATGTAAAGACTCAAAAGACTTGTACATGAATGTTCATAACAGCTTTATTTGTAATAGCCAAAAACTGGAAAAGATGGAGGAACGGAGTCACGCCCATCAACAGGTGAATGAACAGCACGTTGTTATATATCCAGACAATGGAATACTACTCAATAATAAAAATGAATGAGCTACTCATGCACACAACAACATAAAAAACTCAAAATAATTATGCTGAATGAAAAAATAGGCAAAAAGAGTACACACTGTATGATTCCATTTATATAAAATTCTAGAAATGCAAACTAATCTACAGTGAGAGAAAGGAGATATGTGTTGCCTGGAGATGGAGGGGGCAGGCAAGGATGGGACGAAAAGATGCAATGGGCATGAGGAAATTTTGGAGGGTGATAAATATGTTAATTATCTTGATTGTGGTTATAGCTTCACAGATGTATACATATTTCAAAAATCATCAGACTGTATGTGCACTTTATTGTATGTTAATTATATCTCGATAGCTATTTTAAAACAATATTTCACCCTGGGGGTGTGTGACAGAAATTGGTGCCACCTTCAAATATTTGAATGATGCCGTGGTGGTTGTCCCATCATAACTCCGCTTAATTCACCAATCTGGCCCATGCAAAGACTGGAAGGATTATAGCAGTTGACAGTGGATTATTCTCCACTTAACCGAGTAATAGCCTCCACTGCATCTGTTGTGTTGGATCTAGTATCTTTACTAGAGCAGAATAATGCAACTTTGGGTACATGGTTTGCAGTTATTGATGCTTTCTACATCATTCAAGAAAGAGAATCAAAACCAGTTTGCATTCACATGGAATAAACAACATTCATAGTATCATCTCTGAGTTACATTAATTTTCCCACAATAACTATCCCAGTCTCTTATAGAATCCAATTCCTTAACCAGAAGCCAAATCAATCCAAATGACTAAAATGTGGCCCTCTCTAGGCGTGTCAAATTGCTAAAAATAGAAGAGTTAATATATGCTCTGATAGCTAATATGGTTAATGTCTTGATGCTACTCAAAGAAATTGCTGTCATAAAGGTACAGATCCACAGTACAAGAGATAATATAGAAGCTAAGGGAAATTTTTTAGCAGATATTCATGCTAACAAGCTGACGTGTCTAAAGAAACTTAGGCAAGACCTCTTAAAGAACAGAAAAACAAATTCCTGGAAAGGTTCAAAGATTATATCACAGGTGCACAAAATCCGGCCCCCAACTTCCTAGTTCACATCAGTTACACCAAAGCAAAATGGAACAATTTACATCAAAGAAAAAGAAAACACAACCTGGCTATCTAAAGCAGACTCAAGGAGTTGTTTGAACATGTTTTCTTGGTCAGGCCTGAGAAATCTTGGGTCACATTTCTAGAGTGCCTTCCAGACTCTTTTTATTAGCTTTGGCTGTGTAAAGATCAAAAAGGGAAACAGAATTTGAAAGTTCCTACATTATTCTGAAAAGATTGACTGTTTTTCTGAGGTCATGATATCAAGCGAGACTGTATTTTAAACCTGTCTAATAGATAAATGAGAGTTCTATACCCTTGGTAACAAATAATCACCAGAACGAGTTTTAAACCCTTTTCGTCCATCAACATCGATTGATATAATCAACAAATTACATCAGTTAACATGCTTTTGCAAGCCAACCACTCAGTGACAGCTCCTTGTTTCTAAAAGTCAGCCAGTCAAGATTTGACTCATTCTAATGAACATACTTCTGAATGCCAACCAACGAAGTCTCACCCAAGTGACCATACTTCTAAAGATTATGTCAACCCACTCATGCCTCTGAAAATCCACCAATCTCCGAATTCCATGCTTTCTCAAAACTTTAAGATCTGCAGTCTGCTCTTCTTGGAGAAACTGTGCCTGATCAGCATATACTTAAGTAAGCAATAAATTAAGCTTTGTATTTTTTGTTTTACATGTTGAATGGTGGTCTCATCTATTGACGTGTGGAAAGTTGCTAGCTTTGAGTGGGTCCAGAGCAAGAAAGGGCTCTGCAGCAGCATCAGGTTGCAATATAAGCAGCCTTGCTACTTGGACCGTTTGACCCACCTGATTGCATGTAACTAGAGGTGTCTTTGGTAAAGAAATATGCCATATGGAACTTCTGGTAATCCACAAAGAGAGAGTTGTAGCTCAGATGTCTAGGATCCTAGAGCAAGGGCATACCATCTTGGTATAAACCAAGTGTCTGATCATACGACACCAAATGACCATGTAGCTTGAACTTCCCATTATGGGCTGGGTTCTGTTAAACCCACCAGGTTATAAGGTCAAGTGGGCCCAGCAGTAATACATCATAAAATGGGAGTGGTACATCTGAGATCAAGATCAAGTGTAAGCAGGCCCAGAGGGCACAAATAAACTGTACAAACTGTTTGGCAGAGGTAATTGATCCTAATCATCATGAGGAGATAGGGCTCCTCCTATAATGAGGGCATAAAGGAATATGTCTGGCACTCAGGTGATCCACTGGGGTATCTCTTGGCACTCCTCTGCCCAGTTGAACTGTAAATGGGCAATTACAGCAACCAAGGCCTGATAAGTGTCTGGTGACCAGGAGACCAAACTCCTTAGAAATGAGAGTGTGGATGTATATCAAATCATCACATTGTACACCTTAAACTTACACAATATTATATGTCAGTTGTATCTCAATAAAGCTGGGAAAATACAATAAATGAGTATGTGGGTGTAAATTTTACACTTACAGGCAAGCCAAAGGGGAGAGAGATCTCAAATGAGTGGTGAGAGAGGGAGTTGGTGGGTGTCAGTTACAGTTCATGGACAAAATGCAGCAACAGGGGCCATAGTTCATTCCACTAACCCTCCTCTTGTAAATTTTCTTGGAAATTGTGACCAACCAGTATGCTGGAGAAGCTAAGCCACGACAGAATGAATTTCATGTGAGAAGCAAGTGGAGCTGATTGGTGCAACGGGTGGACTGTAGAGGATCAATCAGTGCACACACATCCCAGCTATGATGGTTGACAACAACTCACAGCTGCTGTATTAGTCAGCTTGGGATATCATAACAAAGTATCATAGACTGAGTGGCTTAAACAACAGAAATTTATTTTCTCACACTTCTGGAGGCTAGAAAGTCCAAGATCAAGGTTCTGACAAGGTTCAGTTCCTGGTGAAAGCTTTCTTCAGGCTTACAGAGGGCTGACTTCTCACTGTGTCCTCACGTAGCCTTTCCTTAGTGTGTGCGCATATCTCTTCTTCTTCTTGTAAGGCCTCTCATCCCGTCATGAGGGCCAAATCCTTTTGATCTAATCTAATCCTAATTACCTCCCAAAGGCCCCAATTTCAAATATCATCACACTGGAGGTTAGGGCTTCAACATATGAATTTTGGGGGACACAAACATTCAGCCCATAGCAGCTACCCTCTCTTCTGAAGAATTATTATCCTCCTCACCTGAGAGGCTGCCCCCCACCTTGAGCAATAACTAACTGACACAGGGATGCAAAAGCCTGGCTCTTTTGCCTCAACAGCGAACTAATTCTGAGGTCCAATTTGTGCTCCAGAGCTTTCTTGTAGAATCAGCTGAAAGCACATTATTGCTAGCTTTTTATTTCCTGTCCCATCCTGTTTCTCTCACACTCTTCCTCCAGAAGTGACTTCCCCAATAAATCACTTGAACAAGAATCCCAGTCTCAGACTTTGCTTCTAGGGAACCGAATCCAAGGCAGTGTACATTGCTCAGAATTTGTGTGTAACTTTAGGGAGAGGGAAAGTCCCCAAAAACATTTCTGAAATTGAATTTCTTGTTAATCAGAGTGAGTGAGGGCTTAAAAAATATTTATCTAATGTAGAAAAATGTACCACTTCTTACACATGAGTGTTGTAGAGTAAAATTTACACCCATTACAGGTATATATCTTCTTGTCATATGGTTTACACCATTCCCTTTCCAGTAGATGAATTTATTTTGAATAAGGTACATCTTTCCATTGCCAGATGCAAGTCAGCGCTTTTAAAACAGTCCACAACTTGAGAGGAAGCAGTCTCCTGCTAGCAAGGCACCATATGCCATAACCATGGTTAATTGAATGACCCTCTGCTTCCTCAAGCTTCCGTGTCTCCCGCGTCATTTGCTTCTGCCAATCATATCCATTCACTTGGCATGTTCTGACTGAACCCTCAGGGACTACAGCTTCACCTTTGGCCCTGCCTTTGCTGGTCATGATGGTCAACGACTGATATTCATTAGTTGTCCTCGCCTTCACCTCTCAATGCTGCCTTGCCTCCTTGATTCCATCTGACATACGCTAGCTGCTCCTCTGGAACAGGCCCTGATTCTCTCAAGGTTTTGGTCTTATTAGGTCCACTTTGCATAAAACACTCTCTTCTATATTCAAGTCAGGTGTCCCATTCTTCCCAGCCTTGGTAGTACCTCTGAGGTTGTCCACCCCTTGTTGGATAAATATTTCAAGTACTTTTTCTTCACCCATATTCTGTTGATGATTAGACACCTGAAGTCATAAGCAGCTTTTCTAACTCCTCTTTATAGGTGTTTTTCTGTATGTATCACCAGCCTCCTCTTTTCTACAAAGCATTTTTCTATGTCACATCTCTTGCCTTCATGGTATCTATTTTACTTAAGTCTGGCTGTTCATCTTTCCTCATCACATTTCTATTTAGCACCTTCTGCATCAGGTCAGGAAGCTTTCTTCCAAACACGTTTTTTTTTTGTGTGTGTGTGTGTGTGTGTGTGTGTGTGTGTGTGTGAGGAAGATCAGCCCTGAGCTAACATCCATGCTAATCCTCCTCTTTTTGCTGAGGAAGACCAGCTCTGAGCTAACATCTATTGCCAATCCTCCTCCTTTTTTTTCCCCCCAAAGCCCCAGTAGATAGTTGTATGTCATAGTTGCACATCCTTCTAGTTGCTGTATGTGGGACGCGGCCTCAGCATGGCCGGAGAAGCAGTGCGTCGGTGCGCCTCTGGGATCTGAACCCGGGCCGCCAGTAGCGGAGCGCGCACACTTAACCGCTAAGCCATGGGGCCAGCCCTAAACACATGTTTTTTAGATGTCCATAAAATGGTCTCTATGCTAATCAGCGATGTTTGTCATATTTCAGAAAACTCGATTCCTCCAACTTGGATAAACAGTGTAACATGGTAGTTAAAAGCCTGGATTTGGCAATAAAACAAGCCTGAGTTTGAATCCTGGCTCTACCACCTGCTAGCTGGGAGACCTTGACCAAGATGTTCAACTTTTTCAGTCTCAGTTTTATTTTCTATAAAACAGGGGGATGAATGTGATAGTACTACCTCATGGAGTTGTTGTGAGGATGAAATGAGATAAAACAAAGTGCTTAGCCTAGTGCCTGGCATACAGTATGTATTTAATAAATTATATTATTATTATTATTTATCATTCACTATCTTCAAAGGCAGCTGTTTGAGCCCAGAGCTATCCAATAGTTACGCACAGGGCAAGTCAATGCCCAGTGAGAACTGTCCATCAGAGCCAACCACCACTGAGGGAGGTGGATGTACCAGGGCTGTACCAGCAGGAAGTTCATTACAGAAGAGGTTGGGCCAGAGCGGAGTCAGGCCAGACGGAACGCAGGGTACCAAACTAAAGCGTAGAAGGGGGAAGGAAACACATCAAAACCTCAAATGGAGAGCAAGGGTAGGGGAGAAGACCAGGGATAGATGAGGGTGTATTTGGGGTAACCAGAGAAAGATTAAAGTACAAATGGATGAACTGTGCAGATTTGGAATGAATGCCCCGAAGGGTAATATCCTTCCCAGCTCAAGGTAACCTGAAGTGATAGAAACAGAGTCTTAGAGAAAAAGAGCCAGGACAGATAAGTATCTTCTCAAATTTCAAATTCTCTCTCCTGCTTCCCCACTGAGAAAAAAAAGTTTCGCTTCCAGTTAGAAGGCTCTGGAATGGTGCCAATTCTGGGGAAGAGGTTAAATTGCAAATCAGGGCCCTAGAGGTTTGACAAACTCTATGACTGGGTCTTGCACTCCAGGCTTTAGCTTCTCTACCCAGAAAAGAAGACTTCTATTTGGGAATGGGGAAAAATCTCCCATTTCCCCCTATCTGCCTGGAGTGTGTGATTGGCCTAAAACACAAACACTAGGGCTGGTTGGTGTTTTCGGCAGCAGGCTCCAGCATCCCAGAGGCTGTCAGACAAAAGACGTCTTCGTGCTTCTTGCATTACCCCCAAGGACCAGGGCAGCACATCTGCTGATGGCCAAAAACACAGCTCTTCCTGTAGGTCCCACAGGACCTGACACAGCCCCAATAGAATCAAAGCAGTCCCTGATCAGAGACCTGTTATTGTCTTGTACTGTCTAAAACTGACTGCACCAAGCACATCACTTGCAAACAGTTGCTATTTACCATCTATAATTGTTTCGATCTTTTGTCCAGAGGCAAGAGAGTGGACCTAGTGACTTTTAGAGAATTCCAGTGGCCCCAAAAGCCTATAATCATTCAATATAGTGATTCTGGGATCCTTTAGGAAAAGTCATAGAGGACTTAGGAGGATTCTGCACAAACATCAGAAGTATCACTTGTGCCATCTGACTTCTGGTCCCCAAGGAGATTATACAGATCCAGGAAGCCCGGTGTGCCTCCTCCCAGGGCTTGGGACTATAAAGGAATACAGGATCATGCTAAGCCCCGCCTTACCTGTCCCCTTCCCATTCTCACCCCAAATCCAACTTCCACCTGGAACCTACCCCTAACTACCCCATCACCTACTCAGGCCCTGATCCAATGAAAGTTGAAGAGTCCTCTTGCTTAGGGACCCTTAATCGGGTGGTTCCTGCTCCATAGCACCCTTCCTCTATATCCTTGATCCCCAATATATCTAGAGATTTGGACTACAGAGACAGAAGGAAGATGCAAATGTGCTCTGACCCCAGCCACCTAGAACTGATGTTTGGATTGCTGAGACTCTGAGCTGAAAGCCTCTCTTGAACATGGTCCTCCTTGCTGCTTCTCTTCTAAGAGCATTTGCTTCCCTGATGTTTCTCCTGCCATGAGGAAATGTGGCAGGCCAGCTTGCTGCTGGCAGCTGCCACATTGTAGCATAACACCAACACTAATGGCAGAAATAATCACAGTGACAACAACGGCTTGGTCTACATGCAGAAGGTACTTGTCATCTCCCCAGGAGCCTCCTGGCCTGGGGCTCAACTGTGATGATGTACCTGGCCCCTGGCCCACACTGTCACAGTCACACACCAGATCCATCTGAATGGTTGACATTATCATTACTGTCATCACTGCTCTTGATAACTATTCATTTATTCTGCAAAACACATTTACTGAGGACAAACTGCATGCCAGGTACTGGGCAAGATTCTAAAGGAGTTACAAAGATTAACACCTTCAAGGAAGGGTCCACAGGGAGAGAGAGATCAACAAATTCCAATATAGGATTACTCTCACTATTGGAAATAGATTCCCAGTGCCTAGAAGAATAATAGGCCGTAGTGAGTGCTCGATAAATGTATTTCAGTGAATATCGAACGAGTAAGTGAATGGATGAATGGATGAATAAATCAGTGAATGAATATACAAAGGGCTATGGGATCAGAGAGTGGGGAAAAGAGTAAGTTTGCTGGAAAGAAGTCAAGGAAGGCTTCCAGAGGAAGTGACATTTAAGCTGAACTCTGAAAGCTGAAAAGGCAGCACAGTGTACTGATTGAGGGCATGGAGTTTAAATCCAGATTGAGAGCATGGAGTTTAAATCCAGAGTGCCTGCATTTGAATACCAACTCTGTGTGGTTTGGGGCATGTTACTTAACATCTCTGTACCTCGGTTTCCCCATCTGTAAAATGAGTTAGTAATAGTACCTCCCTTATGGGGTTGTAAAGACTTCATGAGTTAATATTTGTAAAGTGCTTAGAACACAGCACATAGTACTACCTAAGTGTTTGATAAATAAAAACAACTGGCTAGGAACTCATCAGGCTGACAGGGTAGAAAGTTAAGGATGTGAAGAAGAGTATTCCAAACAATGTAATGGTATTGAGGTTTCCAGCAGGACGGGATCCTCAAGAGATGGTGGGAAGGCAGTGGGGGCAGAGGAGTTTGCCAGAGGATCTTGAATATGAGGGTAAGGAGTGTGGTGAGCCATTACTTTTTTTTAATAAACTTTTTATTTTGTTATAATTTTAGATTTACAGGAAAGTTGCAAAGTAGTGCTGAGAGTTCTAAGATATCCTTCACTCCATTTCCCCTAATGATAACATCTTAAAGGGAACCATTGCTTTCAAAGCAAGAGCATGACACACTCAGGTGTGTATTTTATTTATTTGGAAAAGTTGTTGTAGCCGTCGTGAGAAGAAAGAATTAGAGGGAGAGGGTCTTGGCCCCAGCATGGCCCCCAACCAATGAGGGGGTTGTTAGCATCATCCAGTGGGAAATGATGCAGGCAGAACAGGGTCTTACAAGGAGGGCATGGATATGAGAAAACTTCTGAATCAGAGTATCTGGCTATGGACGCTCTGGAAAAGAAAGAACCAAGAGTAGAGTGAGGAGATGCAGGCCCTGGGCTGGGCAGCCCTCGGTTTGAGTCATTTGCCAAGCAGCTATCCACGTGAGTGACCTAGCGTCCCTCGCCAGGCATCTCCCTGGAAGGCTCAGCAGGCTGGCGAGTCTGGAGGAGTTCAAATGGCTGTGCAGAGCCCGAGGAGGGCCAGGCAGTGGCCAGGGCTCCTTTCCAGTACCCTGGGCCCATGTTCTGTGCGCTACTCTGGCACCAGAGGTGGCTAAGGAGGATCTCTATTCTTAGTGACTGGTTAGATCCACTCAGCTTCCTGGCCCTCATCTGGAAACATGGGCCTAGAAGAGACCAGGGCAACTGATGCAGATTCATCCCTGGCTTAGGATATTATTCATTTGTACTGAGAGGCAGTACGATGTAATAGTTAAGTGCATGGATGATGGCACAAAGCAGACTGGGTTCAAATCCCAGCTCTACCCCTTACCAACTGTGTAATCTTGGGCAGGTTACTTAACTTCTCTGTGCCTCAATTTTCTAATCTGTAAAACTGAGATAATAATAGTATTCCCTCATAAGGATAATGTAAGAATTAATTGAGTTAATTAATATATGAAGAGAGTCTATTGTAGCTCCTAGGACATAGATTCCATGTATGTGTTTAAATTGTTTGATTAGTGTGCTTAAATTAAATGTGTTTTGATTATTTAATACTGCTGCTATTTCCGTTTTATGTGTGAGAAAAAGTGAGCCCAACAGAATGCAAGCTCCATAGGAGCAGAGACTTTATTGCTCCCATTGTATCCCCAGTACGCAGTATGGTACCTGGAACATAGTAGTTATTTGATATTTACTAAATACTTTTTGAATGAATGAATAAGTGGTACTCTACCTCCAGGGTACATGCTGTGTTTGGATGCTAATTCAGAAGCACTTTGGAAGACCTGTTCCATGGCCAAACAGCTTCTAATTCAGTGTTTGGTAATTGTTCCACTTAAAGTGTCAATATTAACACTAGGTGGTTAAAAAAAAAGTGAAAGCAGCAGTTGCACACTTGAGATCTATTGTAGGCAGAGAGCTATTTGGCTGCAAGGAACAGAAACACACTCAAGCCAGCTTAATAGGGGGTTGTTTATATTAGAAGGACACAGGGGAAACTCACTGAACCCCATGCCAAGAAGTACAGTCGATACAGTACTTCCAGGAGAAGGAGGGCTCCTTCTTATGGAAGAGGATATGCACAGGAAGAATATAAAGGGCAACTCTAAAGCACGGTCCTCTTTCCTAAAATTAAATAAAACTAATGAATACTGACAAAATATCTCTTAATATGGGTGGGATTTCCTTGTTGAGAGGAGGCGATAAACGCAGAAATTTACCCAGAGTCCTAGAAACACACTTTTCTCAGGCACTCCACCTGGCATGGTTGAGTCCAGCTCCTGCCTGCTGGTTTCTGCTGCTTCTAAGCTCAGTTTCCAGAACTCGCAGGCCCTCACCAGAAGGTCTGACCACGTCAGGAGAACAAAGGCTCAAGAGCTATTTTTGGCTACTTAACCTGAGAGAGGAGAAAACCCCTCCTACTCCCATGCCAACAGAACTTCCCTCCCTGAATTGTCAGACCTCAAGGATAGGGCTTGAGGTGAAAGGAGAGGGCCAGATTTGGAGAAAGAATCTATTTTTCTAGAAGAAGCAGCCTGTGCTTTATATTAGCTACATTTTGCAGTGTTTCCCAATTTTATACTCTCTAGATATAATTGGGATCCTCACAGAGACCCTGCAGAGCTGAAATTTTTATCCCCATTACACAGTTGAGAAAATTGAGGTTAGAAGAAGTGAAGTGACTTGTCCAAGGTCACACATTAGCTGCTGATCTGAGACTGGAACCCAGGTCTGTTGGACTCCCAGCCCAGAGTTCCACTGGACTACTCTGCCTGGCAATGGTTTGGGGAGCAGATTGTATCTGGGGAGAATACAGAGAAGGCCAAATCTTGCAGGTGGCCAGAGGTGCAGAGAGTTAACCAGCTCCTCAACCACTCAAGGATGGATTGCCTGAGGAGGCTGGTTGGGGACTGTGGAGAATGAGGAATCGATCTGGCATTCCATGTGAAAATGGATTGTATCCCCAGCCTGCGTGTGTCAATGGAGCTGATTAGCACTTGTGTGAGTCTCTAGCCATTGATTGGCAGGTGAGAATCGTTCTGGGAGCAGCAGGGAGCCAGTCCTCTCCCACCTCCATCCCCACCAGCTCCCTCCCTCTACAGAGGTTTCCTTCCCCTCCTTGCCACCTAAAGTCTCCAAACCTCCTCCAACTCCCAGGCCTAATAGGTGCTCTGAGCTCCTATATCTGCTCTTGACCAAAAGAGGAGGACGTGGCTGGTACCCACCTCATTCAGTCATGCTAGGTGCTGATGGCCTTGCCAAAAAGCACTGTTTGCTTGGAGGGTCCAGTGTGAGTGAATGGGTGCAGGGTTCAGCTTGGAGTTTACATGCAATGGGAAAAGCAAGGGCTCTGCCACATATTGGCTGTGTGACCTTGAGCAAATCATTTGCCCCTCTGGGCTCCAGTTTCCCTATGTTTATGCATATTGGTTAATTTTATGTGTCAACCTGAGTGGGCTAAGGGATGTCCAGATAGCTGGTAAAACATTTTTGAGTGTGTCTGATAGGGTGTTTCCAGAAGAGATTAGCATTTGAATCATTAGACTCAATAAAGAAGATCCACCTTCACCAGTGTGGGTGGGCATCATTCAATCTATTGATGGGCCCACATAGAACAAAAGGACAGAGGAAGGGTAAATTCTGTCTCTCTCTTCTTGAGCTCGGACATCCAGTTTCTTCTGCCCTTGGACATCGAGCTCCTGATTCTCAGGCTTTGGATTCAGGCTGAATTGTACTACCAGTTTTCCTGGTGCTCCAGGTTGCGAATGGCATATTGTGGGACTTCTCAGCATCTGTAACCACATGAGCCAATTACTATAATAAATCTCCTCTTATATATGTTTATATATATATCCTATTGGTTCTGTTCTCTGGAGAACCCTGACTAATTCAGTATAATATTAAAAACATCTTTCTCACTAGACTGTTTGGATTACATAAGGAAGTATGTGTGTAAAAGTATTTTTGCAGTCCCTGGCACATAGTAGGAACTAAAAATGCTAGTTGGAAATTGACTCTCCACTCTTCTCAAGAGGCACCCACTCTGGGAAGCCCTCTCTGGTTGATCCCACTTCTAACTCTCTTTTCATCATGGAGTGTCATGTGCAAGTGACAGCAAGAACCTCAGTGTTTTCCCTGACCTGGAGAAATTCCACCTCCAAGTAAGCTCAGCTATAGTATTAGATTGTCTTTGAGGGAGTGAACTGTCAAGTTCCAGCAAGGAAACCAGACAGGTTCAGATTTATCAGACCCACAAGGTTCATCTGGACTTAGAGATTCTATCCCAAGCTTGTTACATTGTATCTAGGGTTACCCTGTGCATTCTTGTGCCTGTCAGGCTGTGATCACTTCTATTACCCCCAAATGTAACTAGTCTATGTGGCCAGCTCTTTTGTTAGTTTTCTCTCCTGTCCTTCCAATGCTGGAGCTCTGCCCAGTTGGTAGTAGCCTTGATTCCCTCCTTGATCTTGCCAGACTTCTCCCTAGGGGCCTGGACTTTTCTACTGATGGCTGGCCTTCTGCCCCAAGTGGTTTAGGCCTTCTGTCACCAAAGCTTGGCTTCAGCCTTGCCTGAGTTGGGCACTGCAGGACCACCAATGGTCTCTGATGCTACAGCCAGAGGGGAGCATCTTCCTGAGTCTCCAAATTTGGAAAGTGTGACTATGAGTTATAAGCTCTGATATTGACCCGTAAGGCTGTAGTGGCAAATCAGATTGTAGTCAGAACCACGGACAGACTTCACAGTGTGCAGGGTGCCCGAGGTTGAGGACAAGTTCAGTGGCTGAACTCCACGCTGAAGCAGTGAATATGGGCACACAGTCAGCACCATGGACAGACACCACTGGCTGGGTTATCCTGGAAGAGCAGTCTTTAACACCCTGGATTAGTCAAGATTCTTCTGATTACAAGAAGTGGAAACCTACTTTAAACTAGCCTAAGCTAGTGTTTAAATGAGCTGGATGAGTGAGATGAGGCCTATAGTGGACTAAATGCCAAGACTTGTGGCAACGAGCAGTGGGAAGTTATAGGTGTACCCTCCTTTATCTTAAAACGAGATGTGGTTTCTTTAACAGGACTAGGATTATCAATTTACCTATTTCTTCTTGAGGAAGTCAAGGAAATTGTATTTTTATCCAAGATGTCAAATTTGTTGGTATAAAGCTGTTCATGATATCCACTTATTATTCTTTTAATTTTTGTAGGATATGTAGTGATAATCTCTCTCTGGTTCCTGATATTGATATTAGTAATTTGTGTCTCTCCATTTTTCCTCATTAGCCTGACTAAAGGTTTATAAATTTCATTGATTTTTCATTATTCCTGTCCCTGCCTCCGTTGTGCCAGTTTAGAACATTATCATTTCATTGTGGCAGCCTCCTAAGAAGCCTTTATGTCTCAGTCTCCTACTCCAGTACACTCTGCATACTGCTGCCAAATGAAGCTTCCTAAAAGGCCTCTTTCATCGGAAGACTTTCAATGGCCTTGCATTGATTTTGAATAATTTCCAGGCCCTTTCACTTGACATTCTAGGCCCTCCTCCATCATCTGACAAGCATTCACATCTCCAGAGTCATCACCCACTCCTCCCCTGCACAAATCCTCATCTTTTCTGGCCAAGGAGATCCGTTTGTCATTCCCATTAAATCTAGGTGACTACTCAGCTCTGTGCTTCTAAAACACTTCAGCAGTTGGCTGGCTGAGGGAAAACACCAGACTTGGAGTCTGAAGGCCAAGGTTGGAAATACTGGTTATCCCATTTATGGGCTAGATGGCCTACTATCTTCATCTGGAAAATGGGGTGATAATGCTTGCCTTGCAGAGTCATTCTTAATTCATTCAGCAAGCACTTGTTGAAGGAATATGCCCTGAGGCTTACCTGCATATGCAGGTGCGTGTGTGCACACATGTGCACATGCACGATGGAAAGCAATGCTGATGCTGCAGCACGAAGGGATATGCCCTGAAGACAAATACAAAAAATAATAATAGCATTTACTGAGTGGTCATTATATTTGTTTTGTTTGTTTGTTTGTTTTATAATTTTATTTATTTATTTTTTCCCCCAAAGCCCCAGTAGATAGTTGTATGCCATAGCTGCACGTCCTTCCACGTTGTACGTGGGACGCGGCCTCAGCATGGCCGGACAAGCGGTGCGTCGGTGCGCGCCCGGGATCCGAACCCGGGCTGCCAGTAGCGGAGCGCATGCACTTAACCGCTAAGCCACGGGGCCATCCCTATATTTGTTTATTGAGTGACTACTATACTAGGCTCCAGGGATATAGCAGTGAGCAGACAGACAAAACTTCCTGCCCTCTTGGAGTTTACATTTAATCCCTACCTTCTAATCCTACATTTAATCTTCTGGAAATCTGAATTTTAGGTGGCATTCCTTTTTAAAAATTTTTTTTTTAATTTAAATTGTGGTAAAATACGCATAACATAAAATTTACTATCTTAACCATTTTAAGTGTACGGTTCAGTGGTATTAAGTACATTCATGTTGTTGTGTAACCATCACCACCATCCAGCTCCAGAACTCTTTTCATCTTGCAAAACTGAAACTCCATACCCATTAAACAATAACTCCCCATTCCCCTCTCTCCCAGCCTCTGGCAGCCACCATTCTACTTTCTGCCTCTGAACCTGACTATTCTAGGTACCTTATCTAAGTGGAGTCACATAGTATTTGTCCTTTTATGACTGGCTTATTTCACTTAGCATAATGTCCTCAAAGTTCATCCATGTTGTAGCATGTGTCAAAATTTTCTTCCTTTTTTTAAAGAATACATTCACTGAATCAAAGGCTGCATACCTTGTTCTTTTTTTTTTGAGGAAGATTGGCCCTGAGCTAACATCTGTTGCCAGTGTTCCTCCTTTTTTCCTTTTTTCTCCCCAATGCCCCAGTAGATAGTTGTATGTCATAGTTGTACATCCTTCTAGTTGCTCTACTTGGGACGCCGCCTCAGCATGGCTTGATGAGCGGTGTATATGTCTGCACCCAGGATCCGAACTGGCAAACCCCAGGCACAGAAGCGGAGCATGCAAAATTAACTGCTACATCACTGGGCCGGTCCCAAGATTTTATTCCTTTTTAAGGCTGAACGATATTCTATTGTATGTTTCTTTCTTTATAAGCAAATCAATACATGTACACGGTTTTAAAAAGTCAACTAGTACTGCAAGTCTTATCACAAAAAACAGTAGTCCATACCCCACCTCCAAGTCTCACTCCTCAAGGCAACCACTTAAAATCATTTTAGCTGTGTCTACTAGTATTTACCTCTGAATATCTAAACAATATGCTTTTCTGCTAGTTCTTATCTGTTATGAAAGATGATAATTTAATTATCTTATAGCACTCCTCTCCCTTACCTCTTCCTCTTGTATCCTTCTAATATAATTATATAACAATTTTTGAGTAAATCAATATTCAAGGTTTGCCCTATTGATTGTACACATATGGCTCACTGCTGAAACTGATATTGCATTACGTTTCTTGTACAGATTTTTTTTGTCTTCCCTTGTGTTAATGGCCTTTTTTTTTTCTTTCTCCCATTTTCTCAGTTTTCCATATTCTAATCGTGAATTCTTCCCAAAGCCTTCAATAGAATGTAAAAGCCTTCTAAATGCTAATATCCATATGGAAAAACAAATCAGGTAATCTATTAATTCCACTTTTTTTTATTTTTGCCCTGAAGGCATCCCTCCTGGAGGCTTCCATCTTCCTGCTCAACGTGTCCTTATTCTCTGGGCCTTCTGCACACCAGTTGTTCAAGGGGTTCCCTTTGTAATTTTTCTGGGCTGGATCCCCTTTTCCTGGATCCCATGTCTTTTTCTTTCTTGGTTCAGTCCTTCATTTTGATGGAGCACATCCTTTAGTAGCTTCCTAAGAAAGAATAAATTTTTTTCCTGAGAAATAAAATTTTTGAGACCTTGAATTTCAGAAAATTCTTTATTCCCTCATAGTTGATTTATAGCTTGACTGGTATAGAAATTCTTTAGAATTTTGAATTCATTGCTCCAATCTGGCTGTTGAGAAGTCCATTTACTATTCCTGATTCTATGTTACCCTTTGTATGCATCCTGTCCTCTCTGTGTGGAAACTTTTAAGATTTTATCTGTATCCTTGCCCATCTTAAAGTTCGTGCTAATGAGACTTGGTGTGGGCCTATTTTCAATTATTATATTTGTTACACTTTTGGTAGGCCTTTTCTTTCTAGAAACTCATGTCTTTTAGCTCTGAGAAATTTTCTTCTATTATTTCTGTGAATCTCTTCTCTCCATGTTATCTGATCTCTCTTTTAATATACAAAGGTCTCTTCTCTGCTCAGTTTCTCCTGTGAAGAATCCACCAGTCTCCACTTGAGAGGGTGTGCACCTGACCACAAGCATTCTAGAAATCATGTCTCATGGGCCCTAGAGTCTTACTGTTAACATTCTCCTTTAATGCCCTTCTTTTCATTATGACATTTCTCCCCTGACATCCTCTATGCCCAGTGTTCCTGGCTGGAGCTTTTCTGGTTCACTTTTTATACAGAATAAAACTTTCAGTCCCTGCCAGGGTATAGAAGACGTAGTCTGCTGTCTGCATAAGGGTTCTGCTTCTTACACAGACTTTCAACCCATCCCCTTGTTCTTAGCCCCATGCCTCACTCCCACCTCCTGCAGTAACTGCTGCCTCTAATATCTGTTCTTTCCCTGGTCCTGGGTCTCCAATTGGCTGACTCCTCTCTGGCATCCTTTGTTGTAGCACTTGGAATGCAGCTATCCCAGCTCTGCCAACTCTTCTACCCACTTGCCATCTTCCAAAAATGTGTTGACATCTGTGGTCCACCATTGTCTCTTTTATATTCCTTTACTTTTATTTTAGTGAGGTTTGTTGAGGGAGCAGATATAAATGCATGTATTCCATCTGCCAGAAATCCAAAGACTGCACTCTTAATTACTATGCTATATTGCCTCTCAAATGAGACAGTACCTCTAGGATCCTACAGCCCAATGAGGATGAAATGAGGTTACACATGTGAACATAATTTGTAAGCTCTAAAGAGCTATGTGAATGAGAGAGTCTATGTTAAATTCTCCTACCAGAGTGCCCTCCTTCCTTCTCTCTGCTCTCTGATTCCTCTCCATCGCCAAGGTACAGCTCAAGCTTTTCCCCTCCTGGAGGCCTTCCCTGATCAACCCAGCTAACTCAGCTAAGGATGTCTCTGAGCCCTGAACTACCATGAGATTTTCTTTGTATCTCCCTTGGCCCTAAGCAATGCTGCCTTATTCGATTATGGGCACAGAGCCACTGGCCAAGACACACTCACACTCCCAGACTGCAGGGCACAACTCTGTGTACAGCGGTAGTACTGTCCTGTCCCATGTGTTGCACTAGGGCAGAAATCCAGTCCCTCTGGATTCTCCTCTGTCTTTCATAGACCCTTCGTCTTGGAGACCTGCAAAGCTGAGGCTGATTTGGCTGGAAATAGCCAACACAAGCAGCTGGGTGGGAGAATGGTCAAGGAGAAAAAGACAGACAATGAGGAGGTCATGTTGCTCTGGTCTGCCTCCACCTTGCTGCAGATTGTCCTAGAGCTTAGCGTCCCACTCCGTCACTTCTCTTCTGTCTAGAGCTGTGTCATCCAATATGGGAGCCATTAGGTGTGTGTGGCTGTTAAACACCTGAAATATGACTAGTCCGAATTGAGATGAACTGTAAATGTAAAATACACACCAGAATTTAAAGACTTAGTATAAAAAATGTAAAATATCTCATGAATAAATGTTTTTATATTAATTATATGCTGAAATGATAGCCTTTTGGATATATTGGATTAAATAAAATATATTATTAAAATTAATTCCATCTGTTTCTTTTTGCTTTCTTTAATTACATTTGTGACTCTCATTTTATTTCTATTGGAAACACTAGTCTGCAGCCTGTCCTGATCCCAGACTGCTTGGCTGGGCCCTGATCCCTCTCTTGGATCTTGTCATCCCTGTCCACAAAAATGGGACCCTTGTCCCTGTTGGGGTCCCTTGCTGAACGGTATAATGAATGGAATAATGCTGTATGCACCTGATGTGGACATCATCTTCTACCTGGACTCCTTCCCACTGTTTCTTCTCGTTTGGGGACCAGAGCACTTCCTCTCCTCCTCCCCAGCATCCATTCTGCTTAAAGTCCCAGCAGATGCTGGTTCTCTGGCCTAGACACAGGCCCAGAACTTTCCAGGAGGCCCCCAATAGGCTGGGCCCACACTATCTGCTAGGGTAAGGACAGGTGACCACAAATACCATGTCTTTTTTCTTATTTTTCCTTCTTCTGTCTTATCGGCCCTCTCCCCCTCCGCCCCACCTTCTCCTCTTTTTTAAAAGTCTAATTCTGAGCAGCCGGCTCTGTTCAGCCTGACTGGTTTGTTATGGCTTATAATCTGCGCCAGGATTAATTAGCTAATTACTGACAAACGTCCGCTGGCAAGATTCTGCTCCAGCTTGTCAGCTTGAAGTGTTTAATTATTTTAATCATTTACTTTCATCTTCAAAATTTATGCTGCCAAGAGAGCTGCAGGGCATCTTTTAATTATGGTTTGGGGTTTCTGCTGGGCTGTGTTCTGTTTCTGGTGATAGAGAACATTATTTTTTACTAGTCTTCTACCAAGCCCTGAACACCTTCTACTCCCAGGGCCTGGCATCAAGCTTCCTGGATGAGAGGAGAGGAGCAAGCCCAGATCATCTCTGGACACTCCCTCTTATGTATTCCCAGAACATGACATGCATGGGAACTTGATGGGAATTTGCATCTTGTGAGTACCTATTGTGTGCTGGACATCGTGCTAGATGTTTATATTATCTCACACTTGTGAGCATTGTGAGCACAAAGAGTATGGAAACAGCCTGAGAGCTGGACAGAGTGGCCTGGGGTGATCAGTCGTGAGCATAAAAGTAAGAAATGGGTTTATTTATGTATTTATCTATGGTATAATTTAGTTACAGTAAAGTGAGATCATCTTAAATATAAAGCTTGGTGGTGTCACATATGTGTACACCCACCCAGATCGAGGTACCCTAGAGACTCTGTTATGCCTCCTCCCAGTCAATACCTCCTAAAGGGAGCCACTTCTGACTTCTATCACCATAGATTCGTGTTGTCTAGTCTTCACTTTCATAGAAATGGAATGATATGGCATGCCCTCTTTTATGCGTGACTTCTTTCACTCAGCACTTTCTCTGTGAGAGGAAAGGTTCTTTCCTATATATCATATTCCCTGGCCAAGGCTTTGGTTTGGGTCCAGCTGAAAGATTCAACCCAAGTCCTTAGAGAGACTTTGGCCTGGTTTCCTTTCTTATTAGCATTGTCCTGAAAACGAGTTTGGATGTGATTTTCCTCCTCCATTTCCTCTACTTCTCAACTTCCTCCTCTTTTCTCTCCTCTTCCTCCTCCCCTCCTCCTCTTCCCCTGGCCAGAGATATATCTATCACCATGTCCTATTAGGAAGTTGTTTCTGAGCTTTAGTTCATGCTATTCTGGATGAAAAGGCTTAGGTGTTTCCTAAAGACACATGGTGTTCAGAGTGGGTTGGGAAAGGCAAAAGATTGTCCCTTTTATGGGTTGAATTCTGCCCTCCAGGAAAGATATAACGGAGTCCTAGCCCCCAGTACCTCAGAATGTGACTTTATCTGGAGATAGGGTCTCTACAAAGGAAATCCAGTTAGAATGATGTCATTAGAGTAGGTCCTAATCCTATATGACTGGTGTCCTTATAAAAAGAGGAAATTAGAACACAGACACACGCACAAGGAGAATGCCATGTGAAGATGAAGATAGAGATGGGAGTGATACTTCTCCAAGCTAAGGAATGCCAAAGGTTGCCAGCAAACCACCAGAAGCTAGGAGAGAAGCCCAGAACAAATTCTCCCTCACAGCCCTCAGAAGGAACCAACCCTGCTGACACCTTGAGCTCAAAATTCTAGCCTCCAGAACTGTAAGAGAATAAATTTCTGTTGTTAAGGCCACTTAGTTGTGATACTTTGTTACAGTAACCCTAGCAAACTAATCTACCCACAAAGGGAGGTCTGGTCAGTCTTTCCGAATCTGTGTCATGGGACCAACAGCAACATCTGCAGGATCCTCTGGGCTGAAGCCACCAAGGGTTTACTCAGCCCCCGGCTGGGAGTGACTGAGGTGACAGCTCAGAGCTGGGAGACTAAGGAAAGGAGAAAGATCAACTTAATGAGCTTGGCAACGCCATTAATGAGACACCAGGCAACAACCAGAGAGCTTCTGAGACAGCCTACACCAGGGCAAGACAAGCCAAAAGATGCCACAAACCAGGCCACGCCAGGGTCTATCATGATGTGATCTGTCCTCTTGATGCTTTCCTTCCACAGGGCCCAGAATGTGGGTGGGTGACACAGAGAATCCTTGCCCAGTGGCTGAGATGGCTTGGGACTCCCCTCCCCTTCTCTAGACCCTGCACATGGCTCGCACTTTCTAACACATAGTTCATACCTGAGTCCACCCTCATACACTCATGTACCTAGCTGTGCCAGGCCTGGTGAAGGAACTCTACTCAATATGTTTCCCTCCTCCACTCCCGCCCACCTTTGAAGTTCCATCTGGAACAGTTTGTTTCATAGGAACGCAACTGAGCATCTTGCTAGCCTGTCTGGCAAATGCATAGGGAACCTCCACCCCCAAATCCTACAAAACCCTCTTTCCCTGGTATTTGGTATTCCATGCTACAAATCCCCCACCTCTCACTCCAGCTCCTTCCTCTGTGTACAGTCAGAGAGCCCAGACCAACTCAGGCTCCCGTGTGTTGACAAAAGGGAACCCCTTTGTCCTTTGACATGGGCAGATGTGGGTGTGTCGACAGTGAGATTAACCACATTTATCCTCATTCCCAATTCCAGACTCACATATACCCTTTCCAACACACTACCTGGCACATAGTAGACATCATTAATGTACGTGGATTTTTATTGAATATTCCATCCTATGTTCTTCACAACGTTGGGAGGATCAAATGAAAAGCATATCTAAATGCTCCGTAAAACTATGAATGATACAATTATTAGGTATTATTATTGATAAACAGGCTCACATACACACACATGTAAGCCCATGAACACACACAGAAGCTCTCATACATCCACCTTGCACACACAGATTCACATGTAAGCTCACCCTCTTTGGCTAGGGCATATATGTTCACAAGCATCCATGAATCCACTAAGATACACTCACACATTCCCCTGTAGACCTACACAAATATGTATGAGCTAACACACACAGTCCACCACATTCCCATACAGACCCACACACATCCAAGTTCATAGGCACACCCTCACAGACAAGCACACTCACACACACCTATTAGGCTCACATATGTGCAAGTACGTGCACGCGCACACACACACACACTCACAGAGGCCCACAGGCCTGCACAAAATTAAGCTAAGAGTCTTCCGGCGCCAGGAGGGCTGAGTTGATTCAACGTCCATGAGCCAGGGAGGATGCCTTGGTTAGCAAATGATTTCACCAACCTGCAGTTTTGCTCCAAGACATTCATATTAGCAGATAATCAGTCTGGCTGGGGCCAAGGCGAGGAGGCAGAGACACAGAGAGAGAGAGAGAGAGAGAGAGAGAGAGAGAGAGGGAGAGAGGAGCAGGTTTGGAAGAACAGAACTCTTCCCTCCCCCTCCTTGTTTATCTCTCTGCAGATGCCCAAGGCCCCTCACACCCAAGCCCCTGAGCGGGATCTAGGGATCCTCTGAGCCGTAGTTCCTGTCATTGGAGACCCCTCATGTGCCAGGCCAAAGCCACAGTCATCAAATATATCTCACAGGATGTCTGCACAAACTCAGCTGCCCCAGGCCTCTTTCTCCTCTCCTGGTTTCACTGCTGCATCCCCAGCAGGTGAGCAGTGTGTAGATGGGTCCCCACTTGGGTGATGAAAAACTTGAGAGGAAGGGAAGGAAGAACTTTATCAAGGATTGGCACGTGTTTGTTGTTCTTTCATGAGGGCTTCAGCCTTGCACGCAGGCTTTTCACAAGCCCCAACCAGTTCCTGGCCATTCCCCCAAACAGCTGCTTCAATCTCCCTTACCAAGCCCACATCTCCACCACCTCCTGGCTTCACTCTCAGCATATAATCTCACCTCCTTCTTCACAGAGAACCTAAATAGATTAGGGACCATCAGAAGCAGACTCTTCTAACTTCCTGAACACCCCCCAGTAGAAACTTACTTGCATTCGTTCTCATCCTTACGTCCTCCTGTCTCAGAAGTGTCCACAGCTAATTGCTCACTGATGCTCTGCATCCCACACCTCCCACTTCTTCTGGAACCTTTCCATCAACTATTCCCCCATATCCTGTATCTTCAGTCTCTTGCTTTCTACTAGACCCTTCCCTTCATATATAAATACGCTCATATCTCTCCCATCTTAAAAAATAAAGTTATTTTTCTACACAACATTTCCTTCTGCCACTCTGTCTCTCTCCTTCCACTCACTGCCAATTTTCTTAAAACAGTTGTCTCTACTCTCTCCTCCTCTTACCACCCCTGCATTTCCCAAATCATGACAGTGTCTTCTGCACACCACTCCACCCCCACCCCGCCACACACAGCTGCCTACCAAAGGAACCGGCCATCTCTTTTGAGCTAGACCCAACGTCCACTTCCCAGTCCCTGTGGTTGGGGCCTCTTGGCAGCGTTGGATACTGCTGACCGTTCCCTCCTTGGAACTCCCTCCCCCGGTTGTCTTCTCTCTTGTCTTCCTCTTACTTCTCTGGCCACTCCTTATTGGCCTCTTCTTCCTCTGCCGTGTTCTTAGACTTCCCATGTGCCATCAATATTAATTCTGTAGCTTCTGCCTCCTAAAGATCTCTGAAGGAAGAGAAATCTATTTCTCTTCTTCCCAACTGAGACTCTCAGCTTTAACCTGAATTCAAACAACACCTCCCTAACTGGGTTCCCTGGATCCACTCTTGCCCTTTCTAACTTGCTATCTACACCTCATCTAAGTGATCCTTTAAAACATAAATCTGACTATATCCTTTTGCTGCATAAAATCCCTCATCAGGCTCTCATTGCCTATAGGATGAAATCCAAACTCTGACAAGGGGTTTAACAAGCCCTCTGTGTTCAGACCCCACCCTCCTCTGGAACCTCATCTCTCACATCTATCCCCTTGCCTTCCACTTGCCTTTTCAGCTCCTCAAATACAGCATGCTATCTCTTGCCTTTAGGCACTTAAACATGGTATTATCTCTGCCTAGAATACCACCCCCTACCCTCGCTCCCCCCCTTTACCTAAATAACTTGTCCTTCAGAGCTCAACTCAGCCATTGGCTCCTCCTTAAATTCCTCCCCACCTCATCCATCCATTTTTCATTTATTTAGTGAGGTACCTGCATGTAAACTTTAAGAGTCTCCAGGAGAATGCTCAGTCCACCCATGGACCTGCTAGGGAAGGAAGGAAAGTGGGGGGAGAGGATTGTAGAGTCCTAATGATTTGATAGAAAGTGAAGCTACTGAGAAAGCAAGGGTTCACTGAACACAGAATGACAATGCACAGAAAAATATAAAGTCAATAATGAGAACCATGGGATTTCTCCCACATATGTTTTAGTTAAAATTTTCTCTCTGGCCATGATGAACTTACAAAGGGCCTGGCAGGGAACTCTACACTGACCAGGAAAATGGACTTAATAACAAGTCATGTTTATTGGGCACTGCAGGCACTAGACAAAGCGTATAATGTACATTATGTAGCACAACCCTTGTGACAAGATAAGTATTACTATTCCCATTTTGCAGATAGGGAAAATAAATTCAGAAAGGTTAAGTGATTTGTCCAAAGTCTTACAGCAAATTTGTGACAGAATCAAAGATCAGACCTAAGTCTGTTTGAACCCAAAGCCAAGCTCTTGATCTTGACATTCTTCTGCCCTTTATTACTACTGGGGTGGGTTTAGAGGGAGGTTCGAATGCTCCAAGGAGATGGGGAGCCCATCAGTATTTCCCACACTTAATGTCCCATGGCACCCATCCTCTGTGTGCTGACAGTTTGACAACTTACACAGCAGCTGGTTCACTCGGAGGAGATCTCTGTTACTTAAAATAGCACAAAGGGAGAGCAGCACACAAACCATGTCAGCGGGTAATTAATGTAATGGAAGCCCAGGCATGCAGGAATGCTCAGGCTCTACCTGCCAGAACCCAGCTTCACTCATTGCCCCCAGCCCAAAGTTGCCACTTGGTTCCTTTGGCCATGAGCTGCTACCTGCCTACCTACCTCCATGGATGAGGGAGGACCTGTCCTCTGGGGCCAGAACCTGGGCGGTTACTCTTACTGGGCTCTGGTCCCCTCAACCTCTTCTTAACTATCCATCTCTCCCAGGAGATCCAGGAGGACAGGATGGGCCAGAGATAAGCCATCCAGGGCCCAGGGCTTTGGGACATCATCTCTGAGGAAGTGTTAGTCTCTGCCTGCCCGTGCTCCATCTAGTGGTGGACGGAGCTGCCTTATCTCCCAGGGCAGGGGTCTTGAAGTTGCCTGCCTCAGTATCCAGTGCAATGGGATGAACTGTATCCAGTGTTTTGGGATGAACTGAAGCCAGCCCCACCATTGCCTCTGCCCAGGGCTTGGGCTTGCTTCCCTGCTGGACCTACGGCCTGGTCCTGAAGCTCACTGCTCTGCTGGGATCCTGACCTCCTTTCTGTCTCTCCTCTCATTTCATTATCACCTACCCCCAGCAGGTACACTGCAAAAGGATATTTCTCCCTCATGCAGATGAACAAACTGAAGTTCAGAGCAGCACAGTAGCTTGTCCAAGGACAACAGAAGTTTTCCTTTCCCTGTTCAGGAGCCATGCTCTTCTAGGATTCCAGCCATGGGTTCAGCTATACCTTGCTTTTCTGTTTTTAATAAACTTTTTATTTTTGGAATAACTTTAGATTTACTGAAACGTTACAAAGATAGGACAGAGAGTTCCTGTATACCCCTCACCCAATTTCCCCATTGTTAACATTTTATATTGCCATGGTACATTTGTCAATACTGAGAAACTGACATTGTGTTGCCTGGCTTTGAATCAAGCACTTTTTTCTCCCTGGGAAATGAGCCCTAAATTGCTCTCTTCTCCATCCAGAGTACCAATGAAGAGTGTGAATGGTCGCGATGTGACCTCTTCGGTGCCAGTCTAGCCCCCCTGCATCCCTACCTTGCCCAACCCCCACCCCACCCCCAAATAAAGCAGAAGGACCATCAGGGAGGAACAGCTGTAGGACCCAGAGGCTCAAACTCCCAGGCAGTGTCCTTCAGGTGCCCCACTCATCAAGCCCCTCTTTCCACAAGCCCCCAAACTGGCACACAAACTGCCTGCTAATCCTTCACTAACTCTACCATTAATCCTTATGGACACCCACCCAATGTCAACTCCATCCTCAAAGCTCTCAATCAAGTTCAGTTCAGCAAATATTTATTGATAACACAGAAACAAATCCAATCCAGTCCCTGGCCTTGAGCAGCTCCTGATCTTTTGGGGTAAATAGATGCCTCCGTCTATGATTAAAAGAGCACATGGTAAGTGAAGCAGTGTAGCACAGTGGTTAAGCGCTTGAGGTTTTTAATCAGAAAGCTATGTGACTTTGGGTAAGTGACATGAGTTTCCATGCATATCAGTTTTCTCAACTCTAAAATAAAAATAAGAGTAGAACTTACTTCATAAGGTGTTTATGATCATCTAGTTTTTTAAAAAAGTAAATACCTATCATTTATTAAGTAGTTACTATCTGCCAGGCACTGTGCCAATTGTTTTGCCTTGTTTAAGTCAAGGCCTACAAGTAAGTTTACTTGCCTTTATAGTCAAGTCCAAGGATAATGGTGGTCTGAATCAAGGCAATGACTTGGGGAAGGAGAAATGGATTTAAGAAACATTTTGAAAGTCAGTGACATATTGGATTCAGGGAGACTGGGTTGAGCATGATGTCCAGACGTGTAGCTTGAGCCCCTGAGTAGGTACTGGTACCATTTATTGTGAGAGGGAGTCTGGAGGAGGAGCAAGTTTGGAGAACATGGGGAATTTAGTTTCAGCGTGATGCTTTGAAAGAATCTTTGGGACATTCAAATAGAGGTGTCCATCAGATAGTTGCATATATGAATGCAAAGTCAAGAACAGAGATAGAGTCTTTGGAGATATCAGTTCATAGATGATAGCGGAAAGCATTTGTGTAGAAATGAATGACCAAGCAGAGTCAAAAAAGAGAAAAAAAAAGGACAGAATTCAAGGGAACAGTAATATTTAAGAGATCAATAGAGAAGGAGAAGCTTGTAAAGGAGACGGAAAAAAATTTTTTAATATTTGGAAAAAAAATTTTTGATATTGGAAACGTTTTTAACATTATTGTTCCTTGCATCCTATACCTTCTTTCTGGATTATTTAATGTCTTTCTTGCTGAAGTGCTTCCTTTCATAATTCTTTTAGCAAGATCTATCTTCATCTTTTTTTTTCCCCCCAAAGCCCCAGTAGATAGTTGTATGTCATAGCTGCACAGCCTTCTAGTTGCTGTATGTGGGACGCAGCCTCAGCATGGCCAGAGAAGCGGTGCGTCGGTGCGCGCACGGGATCCGAACCCGGGCCGCCAGCAGCAGAGCGCGCGCACTTGACCACTAAGCCACGGCGCCAGCCCTCTATCTTCATCTTTATGTGACTGAAATAACTTTATTTTGCCCTCACCTTTCTGTGATAGGTCAGCTGGATATAGAACTCTAAGTAGACAGCTATTTTCTCTCACACGTCTTTTGTGTGTGTGAGGCAGATCAGCCCTGAGCTAAGATACGATGCCAATCCTCCTCTTTTTTGCTGAGGGAGATTGGCCCTGGGCTAACATCTGTGCCCATCTTCCTCTACTTTATATGGGACGCCGCCACAACATGGCTTTTGTGCATGCCCAGGATCCAAACCAACAAACCCCGGGCCACCAAAGCGGAGCACACACACTTGACCCCTGCGCTACTGGGCCAGCCCCCTCCTTTCACACTTTGAGGATACTATTCCATTGCCTTCTAGCATCTGTTTTTGCTGTTGAGAATTCTGCTGTTGGTCTGATTGCCATGCCTTTTTATGTAATATATCTTATCTTCTCTTTTTGGTGGCTTTTAAGATTTTTTATTTTTCCTTAATATTCTGTAGTTTCACCGTGATGTACTAGGTATGACTGTATATTAATTTATCCTGCTTGGGACACCATGTTTATTTTCAATCTGAAAATTCATGTCATTCATTAATTCTAAAGAATTATTAGCCATTATCTCTCCTAATATTGTCTTTTCCTCGTTCTCTCTGTTCTCTCCTTCTGGAATTTCTCTTAGACATATTTTGAAGCTTACCATCCTATTCTTTGAGTCTCTTAACTTTTACGCCCAGTCTCTTAACTTATACCCCTCCTTGTGCTATATCCTGGGTTATTTTCACTTATATATATATATATTAGAATTCAACGATTCTCTCTTCAGTTATATCTAGTCAACTGTTTAACTCATCCATTGAATTATTTTTTTCAAAGACTACCATATTTTATTTCAAATTTACCTGCTATTTTTATGTCTTATTTTTATAATGCCTTATGTATTTTATTATTTTCTTTCTCTCTTTGAACACTTTTTTATGTTTATTTTATTTATTTATCTATTTATTTATTTTTTGTGAGGAAGATCGGCCCTCAGCTAACATCTGCCAATCCTCCTCTTTTTTTGCTGAGGAAGACTGGCCCTGGGCTAACATCCATGCCCATCTTCCTCTACTTTATATGGGATGCCACCACAGCATGGATTGCCAAGCGGTGCGTCGGTGTATGCCTGGGATCCGAACTTGCAAACCCCGGGCCACTGCAACGGAGTGCGAGCACTAACCGCTGTGTCCCCGGGCCGGTCCCTCTCTTTGAACATTTTAAACCCTATTAGATGACTCTATTATCTATGTTTTGCAGATTCTCTCTTATGTATGTGATTTTTTCACTTGTTTTGTAATTTTAATTTGTGAACATATCTTCTGGGGAATTTTCTTTCATAGGATTCTATAAATGCCCTGAGTTGTGCAGTAGATCATGGATTGCCCCTGGCCAATGTGGTTCACTGGCTCTGGATCAATTTTTATCTTGGGCTGGGGCTATTTTGAAGTTGGGGTTTCTATATCAGGAAGGTAGTGCAGAACTGTAGCCCTCTACTCACATACTGCTCAGGCCAGAGGTTCAGATTTCTCAGGGTTGACATGAATACCTCTCCTAGTCTGGACTGAGTGGCCCATTTCCACTTCTGTCCATATCCCCCAGGGCAATGGGCAGGTAGAGAGTTTTGTAAGTTGAAGTTAACAGACAGGACACTTCTTTCCTGCCTCCAGCTTTATGCAGGGAGCCCAGTTCTAGCCTGTAGTCTTGACTCGGGCCCCAGCATCTAGTGTTAAAAGCCCAGCCCCAAGGCTTAGATTTCAGCACCTTCATGTCCTACATAGCTTGAGCTCCCACTCACCACTGAGGGAATTCATAGTGTTGTTTTCACATTTGAAATTTTACCCTTATTGTGTAGCTCAGCTACACATTATTTTTAATAGGAAGGGAAAAAACCTAACACCTTCTATCCCACATTTCTATATGTTTGGATCAAAATGCCAGCTCAGTCTGACATCTTAAAGAAAAATGCTGGGAAGAAATTATTACAAAGTATGATAAGAACATAGAGACAATGATGGCCTAGAAGACAAAAAAGAAAAAAGTTTCAAGAAAGGGAATCAAGTATATCATATCAAATATTGCCCTGTGGACGAGTGAAATAAGAGCTGAATAGATATCATTAAATTTGAAGAGATGGAGGTCAGTGGTTACCCTGGGGAGAGCTATTTCATGGAGTAGTCGGGGATAGAGGCCTAACTGTAGTGAACTAAAGAGTGAAAGAGAAGCAACAGAGAGAGGGAGATAGGACCCCTCTTCCTGAAGTGGAACACTGAAGACAGGGGATTGAGCTGGTGGTAGTGGAACAAGGGGTACGAGGGAAGGCTGAGGGAAGAAAATAGTGGAGACAGAAGAGACAGAAGATGCAGGAAGGAAAAGATGCCTCACAAAGGCTAGAGAAGGCAGGGGTCAAACCCAAAGTTGTCCACAATGAGATATCATGTCACACCTGTCAGAATGGCTATTATCAAAAAGACAAGAAATAACAAGTGTTGGCGGGGATGTGGAGAAAAGGGAACCCTTGTGTGCTGTTGATGGGAATGTAAATTAGTGCAGCCACTATGGAAGACAGTATGGAGTTTCCTAAAAAAATTGGAAATAGAACTACCATACAATCCAACAATTCCACTTATGGATACGTATCTGAAGAAAATGAAAACACTAATTTGAAAAGATATATGCATCCCCATGTTCATTGCAGCATTATTTATAACAGCCAAGATATGGAAACAACCTAAACATATATACATACATGTACAAACAACGTATATACATCTAGACATGACGTACCACTACCCAGCCGTTAAAAAGAAAGGAATCTTGGGGCTGGCTGGTGGCGTAGTGGTTAAGTGCATGTGCTCTGCTTCGGCGGCCCGGGGTTCGCAGGTTCGGATCCCGGGCGTGTGCCAACCCACCACTTGTCAAGCCATGCTGTGGCGGCATCCCATATAAAGTGGATGAAGATGGGCACAGATGTTAGCCCAGGGCCAATCTTCCTCAGCAAAAAGAGGAGGATTGGCGATGGACATTAGCTCAAGTCTGATCTTCCTCACAAAAAAAAAAAAAAAGGAATCTTTCTTTTTGTGGGAAAAGGGATGGACCTTGAGGGCATTATGCTAAGTGAAATAAGTCAGACAGAGAAAGACAAATACCATATGATTTCACTAATATGTGGAATCTAAAAAACACAGCAAAAACCAAGCTCATAGATACGGGGAACAGATTGGTGGTTGCCAGAGGGTGGGGTATGTATGAAATGGATGAAGGGGAACAAAAGGTATAAACTTCCAGTTATAAAATAAATTAGTCAAGAGGATACAATGTACAGCATAGTGACTATAGTTAATAATACTGTTTTGCATATTTGAAAGTTGCTAAGAGAGTAAATCTTAAAAGTTCTCATCAGGGCCGGCCCAGTGGCTTAGCGGTTGGGTGCGCGCGCTCCGCTACTGGCGGCCTGGGTTCAGATCCCGGGCGCGCACCAAGGCACCCCTTCTCCGGCCATGCTGAGGCCGCGTCCCACATACAGCAACTAGAAGGATGTGCAACCATGACATACAACTATCTACTGGGGCTTTGGGGAAAAAAAAAGGAGGAGGATTGGCAATAGATGTTAGCTCAGAGCCGGTCTTCCTCAGCAAAAAGAGGAGGATTAGCACGGATGTTAGCTCAGGGCTGATCTTCCTCAAAAAAAAAAAAGTTCTCATCACAAGAAAACATTTTGTAACTATGTATTGTGACGGATGTTAACTGGACTTATTGTGGTGATCATTTTGCAATGTATACAGATATCGAAACATTATCTGTACACCTGAAACTAATATAATGTTACATGTCCATTATATCTCAAAAAAGAGAAACAAAAAAGTTTCCTGGAAGGAGAAATCAGAATCCAAGGGGAAAGAAGGATGGGGAGAGCACAGAGATCATTTGAGTTGGAGTGGAGGGGGGTGAATTGAGGGGGTTCACATCCATGGCTCTGTGGAGTCAGTAGCTTGGCCCTGGTTGAGGGAGGAGACGAGGAGGAGCAGAACAGGTAGGGGCTGGGGGAAGGTCTGTGCATGTGCGATGATGTAGGAACAGGAGATAGAGCATCACTGAGTGCCCCTTAAGAGCAGAAAGGCCACGAGAGTCCTTCCCACAACACTCAGTGGGCCAGCCTGGGGTGGTATTAGTCAGGCAGGTACTGCAGGAGGCCAAGTTTGAGGGAATTTGAGTGCTAGTGAGAAGACAGAGCCAGCACAAGTGGGGCTGGGTGGAGTAAGGGTTCAGAGAGAGAGAGAGAGAGAAGGGGGATAGGAACAAACCATCCTTGGGCAGAGAGTGGAAGCAAGAGTACAAGTATTGGGTGAAAATAAAAATTTCCAAAATTGGAGCTTGGAAAATGTTTCTTATATGTAAAGTGTTTTATAGTTCTGTTTGACTGGGACTTGATCAGTAAATGAAGAATGAACGAATGATAAGTAATATATCAAAGGAAAACAGAGAAAGAGAGAGAGACAGGCAGCTGGGCTAGGTGAACAGATGAGGATAAAATAGCTGGACTGACAGACTGACTCTCTCCTCCCTAAACTTGATCACTGTAGACTCAGTTACGTTCTCTGCATCCCTCCTCTTTTTCTTTCCTCGGTCTCCTCCTCCTATTATCTAGGAGCTCAGGGCCAAGGTTGGAGAGGGGCTGAGGGGTTATTTTGTGAAGGTCTGGTTCTGAGGGAAGGCCCTGGGGTGGGGCACTGGGGTGGGAGGGAGCAGCTTGGCAGGGACACTGGGCGGCCCATACGCAGTGAAGCTGAGAGGGGGAGGGGAGGGGAGAGAGACGGGAGATGGGACTGGGAGGGGCTAGAGAGGGGCCCCAGGCATGGAAGCTACAGAGGTGTCAGAGACAGAGACTTAATGACAAGCCTGGGGTTCCACCTGCACAGATGAGCAGGACGGGAGGGGGGAGCTCTGGGGAAATTGGAAAAGGGACACGTTCATTTTTCATCACACTTCTCTCTCCTTACACACACTTACACGTCTTTAATAAAGAGCCAGAGGCTTACTCTGTTCTGGCACTCACTCCATTTCCACAAAGGACCCCCTAGGAAAGAGGTTGTAAAGAGGGTCCTGGGGAAAGAATGGGGTTGCTTTCTCCCCTGGGCTTTGCCGCTGTCTCCACACCTGCCTAGGGGAGACCCAGCCAGCCACATTTCTGGTGAGCTGCGGGTGGGGTGGGCAAGGGCTGGAGAACTAAGAACAAGGTTGGGAGGCTGACTGGGTGCCCAGCACTGGAGCAGGCACACGGTCAGAACCCTCAGCCTCTAAAGCCCCAGCTCAGAAGAGGTCCAACTGTAGCCTGGGAAGGCTCCTCCGCGCCCCTCACTCCAACACACGAGGGTCACAGGAACCGAGGAGACTCACTAAGCCCAGAACCCTTAACTCCTGAGCTGGGTACTCCTTCCCTGACCCTGGACAGTGAAAGCAGGGCCAAGCTGAGCCACTGGGCCAGGGAGGGGCTGGGCTGTCTCAAAGGTCAGCATCTCGGGACCCAACTCCAGCCTTCATAGCCCACAATTCACATCTGTTCCAGGAGAGTGGATACATCTATGGAAGCTGTACAAACACCATTCTAACAGCCAGGGGCACCAGACACAGCTCCTGGCACTAGGGAGAAAGCCCTTCCTTCTGCTCTCACCTGCTTGAGGAGGGGTGGTCTTTGTGTCCAGTAAATACACACCTGCCCACACATTAACCAGAGACTCCCTAACGTAATTACCTGTGCCTTTGAGGCTATATTCAAATAGCATAAATCCCAGTCTCTATCCTGGGTGACAAAGCAGTCCATCCCCTCTCCCATGTATTTCTGAGGATTCTAGGAGGTGTTTATATGTTCCTCTAATTCACTGCCTGCTACTCAGGGAGCTCAGTACAGTTGTGCAGGTTGTAGACTGTACAGGGTCTACATTTAGGGTAGCATTTACATAGACCATGGTGATAATATATCCATCTTTGCGCTTCCTTCCAGTCACTACTGGTGGTCAAGTCCACTGACATGAATTCAGGTTCTTTTCCTTTTTCCAAAAGGCACAGATTACCCAAGTCAAAGAGATGAATCCTTCCAAAATCAGAATTTGAGTTATTTTGCAACACCTGATTCAAGCTGTCCACGCTTGCTACTTGTAGAGATTATTTTTTTTCCATGGGTATAAGCTAATTATTTTATTAGTTACCAACCATAAGCAATTCATTTTTCAATTATAACTTACAAAGCCCCAGATCGCCTACAGAGCTGGTTTAGTTCCTAAGCTCCGATGGCTGGTGCAGCTTGTATGCTACTCGCTGTCCATATGATGCTGCTGAGTATGGATTGCGTGAAGTCACGTAGGTCTAGTTGGTCCAGGCAGCAGTCAGTGATGGATGTGCTCTCACAGAGTGGAGCTTGAGGCAATCTCTTTTTGTGTTTGTTTGTTTTTGTGAGTGCAGTAAAATAAATGTAAAAAAATTCACCATCTTAACCATTTTTAAGTGCACACTTCTGCAGCATTAAGCACGTTCACATTGTTGTGTAACCATCACCACTAGCTATCTCTAGAATTCTCTTTTCATCTTACAAAACTGAAACTCCCTACCCGTTAAACAATAACTCCCCATAACCCTCCAACCCCCAGCCCCTGGAAACCACAATTCTATTTTTCGTCTCTATGACTTTGACTATTCTAGGTACCTTATGTAAGTGGAATCATATAATATTTGTTCTTTTGTGACTGGCTTATTTCATTTAGCATAATGTCCTCAAGGTTTATCCACGATGAAGCATATGTCAAAATTGCTTTCCTTTTTAAGGCTGAATAATATTCCATTGTATGTATATACCACATTTTGCTTATCTACTTCTTCGTCAATGGACACTTGGGTTGCTTCCACCTCTTGGCTACTGTGAATGATGCTGCTATGAATGTGTTTGAGTCCCTGCTTTCAATTCTTTTGGGCATTTACCAGGAGGTAAAATTTCTGGATCATATGGTAATTTATGTTTAATTTTTTGCAGAACTGCTGTACCGTTTTCCACCGTGGCTGCACCATTTTACATTCCCACCAGCAATGCACAAAGGTTCCAATTCTACATATCTTGGCCAACATTTGTTATTTTCTGTTTTTGTTTGCCAAATTCTGTCCAGGTCAGCCTCTGCTGACTGCAGGGCCTAGTACAGGGGAAGGTGGGACAGTCAGTGGCTAGGAGGAACTTTTGGCCCAGGCTTCATGTGCATGAAGAGCCTAAATTTTGTACTTTTATTTCCAATGAGATTGTACAGAGATTTGTTGTATTTTTGTATCACTATGAAAATAATTAGTTTATTCATGGAAGCATTTAAATTATACCACATTTAAAATACACTGTTTTGGTATTAGACATTTTTTAATGTACCCTGGATCTTCAAACACACAAAAGTGGCCTGGACTCTGTCAACCTGAGAGACCCTGACTGGCTGCCCCTCCTGAAAACACCAGTCTCAATCCTACATTGTCATGCCTGTGCTCCCTTCTCTTTCTATTCTTTTATCCACCCCCTCAATGTAGGCCTTCATTCCCTAAGATGCAATCTCTGCTCTTTGGCCTCTCATCTCCCATCACCTCGCCCACTGCCCCACGTCCACTATCCTTGCTATGACAAACGGTCCTCAAATCTCTAGCTCTCAAACAAACTTTCCTCCCAAGCCTGGATATGTGTTTTCAGCTATCTAAAGTTGGTTCCCTGAAAACAGAGATGGAGATCTGTGGGCAGGAAGTTTGTTGGGGAGTGCTCTTGGGATCAACATCAGTGGGGGAGAGAAGGAAATGGAATTCGGTAGATGAAGGAACTGAATGGTCAAAACAAACGCCACAACCAATCCCATAGTGACCTCTGGAATCTGGATGGCCTTCAGATTTGTCTTGCCTTGAGCAAGGGTGCCTTTATATCCCCACTTTGATCAGACATTGATGTTGGCTGCCTGGGAAGCCAGTGTGACCTTGAGCCAGATGGCTCTCTTCAGCCGAGGGCAAATATAAAGAGGGACTCACCTGAGAGCCCTCAGCCACCAAAGCTTCCAGAAATGGGGGGAATCAGTGTTTTGGCCCTGAAAGAGGGATCTGGGTGATGTACCACAGTATCCACTACACCAGCCACACTTGGACTTCCTTGGGTGTCTCAGACTTGATATGTCCCAGACTGAACTGAACCTGCTCCTTTTCTGGGTTCTTTCATGTTATGACCAAACTCCTAGGCTTGTCAACTCTGAGTCAGTTGTCCTCCCTCTCCTTTACATTCAACCATACCTCATCCCTTAGAGAGTATTAGACTTTGCCTAAAGTCTCTTGAATTCATCCCCATCTCCTCCCTCCCCACCACTGACTTGGCTCAGGCCCTCAACCATATTATGGCACCACACTTCAATTACCTTCCAACAGAGTCAGCAGAAAGAGCCACTTAGCACAGAACAGGTGCTACGTGAAAGATTTATTTGCATATGATTAAAAAAAGAGAGAAAGATACCCAACCTCACTAGAAATCTGGAAGAAAGGAAGGAAAAAAGGAAGGAGGAAAATTAAAATAACAATTTTAATAATATATTATTAATTGTAATATTGTATATAACAATATGCAGTATACTTTGTTATTGTTATATATACAATTATATCTAATAATTATTGATTTTGTATCTATTAAATTTACAAAGATGTCTTTGAAAATGACTTCACAATATTTCTCAAGAGAATGAAGACCGTTTGATCCAGGAATTCTAACTGTGAGTCCACTCCAAAAAATAGTTTGAAATATGAGGGAAAATATGAACAAAAATGTGAATTATAGCATTATTCATTATAGTAAAAGAAATTGGAAGCAACTTAAGTATCTAACAATAGGGGATGAGTTAAGTAAGTTGTGGTTTATTCTATGTAACATTATAAAATCATTTAAAATAATGGTCAAAAAGTCTACGTAAGAGCATGAAAAATAATTACTACAATGTTAAGTCAAAAAATCCAAATTCATCATGCTTATGCATTAACGATTGTGACCACATGAAAAATATGATCAGAGAAAACAATCTGAAAGAAAATACACCAGTGTGCTAAGAGTCATTGTTTTAGAGAGAGGTCATCCCTGGTATCTTTAGCTCCTCTCCCCTTATCATACTCTCCCCCTCAGTCTTTGATATTGACAAAATCATTTCTTAGCATGTAAAGTGCTATGGAAATGCAACTTGAAGATCCACACCCTTCCCTTAGATTGCTATTCAAAGCCCCTCTTACACAATAATTAGAGTCATCACCAGCCATTTATAATTCCACAACCTTATTTTCAAACTTGTAGTTGGTGGCCTTATTACTTTTATAATATATGATATGATATGATATATGATATATAATGTAATATAATTATAATATAATAAATAAAAATGCATCAGGACTTTGTTTCTTTTTTTTTTTTTTTAATTGATGTTTTAATGGTTTCTAACATTGTGAAATTTTGGGTTGTACATTTTTGTTTGTCCATCACCACATATATGACTCCCTTCACCCCTTGTGCCCACCCCCCACCCCCCACCCCCAGTACCCTGGTAACCACAGTCCAGTTTTCTCTGTCCATGTGTTGGTTTATATTCCACATATGAGTGAGATCATACAGTGTTTGTCTTTCTCTTTCTGGCTTATTTCACTTAACATAATACACTCCAGGCCCATCCATGTTGTTGCAAATGGGACGATTTTGTCTTTTTTTATGGCTGAGTAGTATTCCATTGTATATATATACCACATTTTCTTAATCCAATCGTCAGTCGAGGGACACTTAGGTTGCTTCCACTTCTTGGCTATGGTGAATAATGCTGCAATGAACATAGGGGTGCATAAGCCTCTTTGGATTATTGATTTCAGGTGCGTTGGATAGATTCCCAGTAGTGGGATGGCTGGATCATAGGGCATCTCTATTTTTAATTCTTTGAGGAATCTCCATACTGTTTTCCATAGAGGCTGCACCAATTTGCACTCCCACCAGCTGTGTATGAGGGTTCCTGTTTCTCCACATCCTCTCCAACATTTGTTGTTTTTTGTCTTGGTGATTATAGCCATTCTAACGGGCGTGAGGTGGTATCTTAGTGTTGTTTTGATTTGCATTTCCCTGATGATTAGTAATGTTGAGCATATTTTCATGTGCCTATTTTTTTTTTTTTAAGATTTTATTTATTTATTTTTCCCCCAAAGCCCCAGCAGATAGTTGTCTGTCATAGCTGCACATCCTTCTAGTTTCCGTATGTGGGAAGCAGCCTCAGCATGGCCAGAGGAGCAGTGCGTCGGTGCGCACCCGGAATCCGAACCCGGGCCGCCGGCAGCACAGCGCGCGCACTTAACCGCCAAGCCACGGGGCCAGCCCTTCATGTGCCTATTGGCCATCTGTATATCTTCCTTGGAGAAGTGTCTGTTCATTTCCTCTGCCCATTTTTTGATCGGGTTGTTTGTTTTTTTGTTGTTCAATTGTGTGAGTTCTTTATATATTATGGAGATCAACCCCTTGTCAGATGTATGTCTTGCAAATATTCTCTCCCAGCTGGTTGGTTGTTTGTTCATCTTGATTCTGGTTTCATTTGTCTTATAAAAGCTCTTTAATCTGATAAAGTCCCACTTGTTTATTTTTCCTTTAGTTTCCCTGGTCTGAATAGGCATGTCATCCGAAAAGATTCCTTTAAAACCAGTGTCAAATAGTGTGTTGCCTATATTTTCTTCTATGAGTTTTATAGTTTCAGGTCTCACCTTCAGGTCTTTGATCCATTTTGAGTTAATTTTTGTGAATGGCGATAGCACATGGTCCACTTTCATTCTTTTGCATGTGGCTATCCAGTTTTCCCAACACCATTTATTGAAGAGACTTTCCTTTCTCCATTGCATGTTCTTAGCACCTTTGTCGAAAATTAGCTGTCCGTATATGTGTGGTTTTATTTCTGGGCTTTCAATTCTGTTCCATTGATCTGTGTGTCTGTTTTTGTACCAGTACCATGCTGTTTTGATTACTATTGCTTTGTCGTATGTTTTGAAGTCAGGAATTGTGATGCCTCCTGCTTTGTTCTTTTTCTTTAGGATTTCTTTAGCTATTCGGGGTCTTTTGTTGCCCCATATAAGTTTTAGTATTCTTTTTTCTATTTCTGTGAAGAATGTCATTGGGATTCTGATTGGGATTGCATTGAATCTGTAGATTGCTTTAGGTAATATAGACATTTTAACTATGTTTATTCTTCCAATCCACGTGCATGGGATATCTTTCCATTTCTTTATGTCATCGTGGATTTCCCTCAATAATGTCTTGTAGTTCTCATTGTATAGGTCCTTCACCTCCTTGGTAAGATTTATTCCTAGGTATTTTATTCTTTTTGATGCAATTGTAAATGGTATTATCTTTTTGAGCTCTCTTTCTGTTAGTTCATTATTAGCATATAGAAATGCAACTGATTTTTGTAGATTGATTTTGTACCCTGCAACTTTGCTGTAGTTGTTGATTGTTTCTAATAGTTTTCCAACAGATTCTTTAGGGTTTTCTATATATACAATCATGTCATCTGCAAATAGTGAGAGTTTCACTTCTTCGTTACCTATTTGGATTCCTTTTTCTTGCCTAATTGCTCTGGCCAAAACCTCCAGTACTATGTTGAACAGGAGTGGTGAGAGTGGGCAGCCCTGCCTCGTTCCTGTTCTCAGAGGAACGGCTTTCAGTCTTTCCCCATTGAGTATGATGTTAGCTGTGGGTTTGTCATATATGGCCTTTATCATGTTGAGGTACTTTCCTTCTATTCCCACTTTATTGAGAGTTTTTATCATAAATGGATGTTGTATCTTGTCAAATGCCTTCTCTGCATCTATTGAGACGATCATGTGGTTTTTATTCTTTGTTTTGTTGATGTGATGTATCACGTTGATTGATTTGCGGATGTTGAACCATCCCTGCGTCTCTGGTATAAATCCCACTTGATCATGGTGTATGATCTTTTTAATATATTGTTGTATTCGGTTTGCCAATATTTTGTTGAGGATTTTTGCATCAATGTTCATCAGCCATATTGGTCTGTAATTTTCTTTCTTTGTATTGTCTTTGTCTGGTTTTGGTATCAGGGTGATGTTGGCCTCATAGAATGATTCAGGAAGTGTTCCATCTTCCTCTATTTTTTGGAATAGTTTGAGGAGGATGGGTATTAAATCTTCTTTGAATGTTTGGTAAAATTCACTGGAGAAGCCATCTGGTCCTGGACTTTTATTTTTTGGGAGGTTTTTGATTACTATTTCAATCTCTTTACTTGTTATTGGTCTATTCAGATTCTCCATTTCTTCTTGGTTCAATTTTGGGAGGTTGTATAAGTCTAAGAATTTATCCATTTCTTCTAGATTGTCCAATTTGTTGGCATATAATTTCTCATAGTATTCTCTTATAATCCTCTGTATTTCCATGGTATCCGTTGTAATTTCTCCTCTTTCATTTCTAATTTTATTTACTTGAGCCTTTTCTCTTTTTTTCTTAGTAAGCCTGGCTAAGGGTTTGTCTATTTTGTTTATCTTCTCGAAGAACCAACTCTTTGTTTCATTAATCCTTTCTACTGTTTTTTTGGTCTCAATATCATTTATTTCTGCTCTGATTTTTATTATTTCTCTCCTTCTGCTGGCTTTGGGCTTTGTTTGTTCTTCTTTTTCTAGTTCTGTTAGGTGTAATTTAAGGTTGTCTATTAGGGCTTTTTCTTGTTTGTTAAGGTGGGCTTGTATTGCTATGAGTTTCCCTCTCAGGACCGCTTTTGCTGCATCCCATATGGTTTGATATGGCATGTTATCATTTTCGTTTGTTTCCAGATAGTTTTTGATTTCTCCTTTAATTTCATCAATGATCCATTGGTTGTTCAGTAGCATGTTGTTTAATCTCCACATTTTTGTCACTTTCCCAGTTTTTTTTTCCTGGTTCATTTCCAGTTTCATAGCCTTATGGTCTGAAAAGATGCTTGTTATGATTTCAATCTTCTTAAATTTATTGAGGCTTGCTTTGTTTCCCAACATATGGTCTATCCTAGAGAATGTTCCATGCGCGCTTGAGAAGAATGTGTAGTCAGCTGTTTTTGGGTGGAGTGCTCTGTATATGTCTACTAGGTCCATCTCGTCCAGTTTTTCATTTAAGTCTAATATTTCTTTATTAACTTTTTGTCTGGATGATCTATCCCTTGCTGTAAGTGGGGTGTTAAGATCCCCTACTGTTATTGTGTTGTTGTTGATTTCTCCTTTTAGGTTTGTTAATAGTTGTTTTATGTACATTGGTGCTCCTATGTTGGGTGCATATATATTTATAAGTGATATGTCTTCTTGATGGAGTGTCCCTTTTATCATTATATATTTCCCTTCTTTGTCTTTCTTAACCTGTTTTATCTTGAAGTCTACTTTGTCTGATATGAGTATGGCAACACCTGCTTTCTTTTGTTTGCCATTAGCTTGGAGTATTGTCTTCCATCCTTTCACTCTGAGCCTGTGCTTGTCTTTAGTGCTAAGATGTGTTTCCTGAAGGCAGCATATTGTTGGGTCTTGCTTTTTAATCCATCCTGCCACTCTGTATCTTTTGATTGGAGAGTTCAATCCATTTACATTTAGGGTAATTATTGAAATATGAGGGCTGAATGTTGCTGTTTTGTCACTTATTTTCTGGTTCTTTTGCATTTCCTTTGTTTCTTGTCCCATTTGTTTTGGACTGCCAATTCAGTTTGGTTGTTCTGTCTTATGATTCTTCTAGTTTTCTCTTTGTTTATCATATGTGGTTTTGCTTTGATTATTTGTTTAGTGGTTACCTTGAGGTTTGGGCAAAAAATCTTGTGTATGAGATAGTCCATTATCTGATAGCCTCCTATTTCCTTATACTAAGTCAATTCAGTCACTTTCCTCTTCCCCTTCTAAGTTGCTCTTGTTATACTTTTTTCTATCTTGTGTTGTGGCTGTGTGTTTACAGTGATGAGGTTAAATTTATTTTTGGTGAATTTCTTCCTTTGATCTTTGAGTTTAGTATTTAAGTGGTTGCTAACCTATTCCGGTAAAGATCTACTATTTCTCTGATTTTGTCTACCTACTTTTCTCCTTCCTCCAAGCTTTGTGTTCCCTTTCTCTTCTTTTTTTCAGGCCTGAGGGCCTTCTTGAGTATTTCTTGTAGTGGGGGTCTCGTGGCCATGAACTCCCTTAGCTTTTGTTTATCTGGGAGAGTTACTATTTCTCCATCATATTTGAAGGATATTTTTGCTGGATAGAGTATTCTTGGCTGAAAGTTTTTGTCTTTTAGTATTTTGAATATATCATTCCAGTCTCTTCTAGCCTGAAAAGTTTCTGTTGAGAAATCCGCTGAGAGCCTGATGGGAGTTCCTTTGTACGTTATTTTTTGTTTTTGTCTAGCTGCCCTTAATATTGTTTCTTTGTCGTTGACCCTGGCTAGCCTTACCAGGTGTCGTGGTGAAGGCCTTTGTCTGTTAATATATATAGGTGTCCTGTTGGCTTCGCTTACTGGTATTTCCTGCTCCTTCCCCAGATTTGGGAAATTTTCAGCTATTATTTCCTTGAATAGGCTCTCTGTTCCTCTTTCCCTCTCCTCTCCCTCAGGAATACCTATAATTCTTATGTTACATTTTCTAATAGAGTCAGATATTTCTTGGAGTCTTTCTTCATTTCTTTTTAGTCTTAGTTCTCTCTCTTCTTTCATCTGGAGTATATCTGTATTCCTATCCTCTAAAGTACTGATTCTTTCCTCCATATTGTCAGCTCTGTTCTTTAAAGATTCCAGATTCTCCTTTATCTCCTCCGTTGTGTTCTTCATCTCCATCAGCACTGATTGGTTTTTCTTTATGATTTCAATCTCTTTTGTGAAGAAACTCCTAATCTCATTGAATTGTTTGTCTGTGTTGTCTCGTATTTCGTTGAGTGTTTTTATGATAGCTATTTTGAAATCTCTGTCATTTAGTTTATGGATTTCTGTGTCTTCGGGGTTGATTTCTGGGTGCTTGTCATTTTGTTTCTGGTCTGGTGATTTCATATATTTTTGCATTGTGGTTCCTGTGTTGGTTTTGTTTTTCCTCATCCTGGAAGTCTCTGGTTGCAATTTCCACCTGCCGCCACTGTCTGGTGGTAAAGGGCTGTGTAGTCTAAGCCCCCTGCGCTCTGCCCCAGTTTTTCTGCTGCGATCCGCAGTTTTGTTTTGTTTTTTTCCCCGCTGCGATCCACGGGTCCAGTCCAGTTTGATCAGGTCTGCCTCAGATCGCTAGGTCTGGTCGAGCTGCAGACTCCGGGTTGCAGGGAGGGGGGAGCTCTCTCTTTTGCCCTCTGTGTCCCTGACGTGGGAGGCTTCTCGTTTGCCCCTCTTTATCCGCTCTCTGGGGTGCTCAGATGTTGATGGTAGCCCTGCGGCTCCTCTGAGTCCTCTGTGCGGCAGTTTCCCACTGGCTGAGAGAGCCCGAAGAGCTACAGTTTTCCCGCTGAGGGCCGCCCCTCCCCCCTCACTGGGAGCCGCGTGGACCGGGATCGCTGATCTGATGGGGAGGGAGCGGAGTTCTCCTTACCTCTCCCCACTTCCTCCGGGGGCCCAGCACGTTCCGCTCTCAGATGTGCGGCAGTGTGGATCCCTCCGCTCTAGGTTTTCACTGTCTGGGATTCCGTTGTTGGTCTGTGGCTGTTGCTTTTGTTGTATCTTGTGGGGGAAGAATTCACGGGAAAGCTCACTCCACCATGATGCTCCGGACTTTGTTTCTTTTTATTGCTAGGTAATGTTCCATTGTAGGATTATGTCACATATGTTTACCCATTCATCAGCTGATGGACATTTGGGTTGTTTCCACTTTTGGCTATTACAAATAATGCTGCTATGAACATTCATGTACGTGTTTTTGTGCAACCATATGTTTTCAATTCTCTTGAGTACATACGTCCTAGGAGTGAAATTGCTGGACTGTGGAATTATGGTAACTCTACATTTAATCTTTTGAGGAGCTGCCAGATTGTTTTCCAAGCAGCTGCATCATCTTACATCCCCACCAACAGGTCGTGAGAGTTCCAGTCTCTCCACATCTTCATCATCACTTGTTATTATCTGTTATTTTGGTTATAGCCATCCTTGTGCGTGTGAAGCGGTATCTCATTGTGGTTTGATTTGCATTTTAGTGATGGCTAATGATGTTCACCATTATTCATTTGTAACCAAAAACAATGGTTTTTTTGAAAAAACAAAACAACGTTGAAGTGTTCCCATTATAAAAGTAATTCATGCATATTATTAGATATTTTGGAAACAGATTTTTAAAAATTAAACCACCCCCAAATAGCACCATCTAGAGGTAATCACTGTAAATATTTCAGTGCGTTTCCTTTGAATGTCTTTTTCTCTCTATTCTTTCTAAAATACGGTTGAAGTCATATGAATTTGCAATTTTTCTTTTGGCTTTTTTTTTTCCCTTCTCCCCAAAGCCCCAGTGCATGGTTGTATATCCTAGCAGTAAGTCCTAGTTCTTCTGTGTGAGCCGCCGCCACAGCATGGCAACCAATAGGTGGGTGGTGGTTCCATGACCAGGAAGTGAACCCAGGCCACCAAAGTGGAGAACGTGGAACTTTAACTATTAGACCATCAGGGCTGGCTCATGGCTTTTTCATCTAATATGATAAAACGGGAATCTTCCCAACCTTTTCCTAAACATTACTGGATGTAACAATTTACTTAGCCATTCCCCTATTGATGGATGCTTGGTTGTTCACAGCTGCATTTAATATTGTGAATAATGCAATAATACAGTGCTCTATACTCCTCTTTTTGATCTGTGTTCCATCTGTCCAGTAAGGCTGAGATTTTTTAGGGCAAAGAACCTGTCTTCTCTTCCCTTTCTATCCATCCGCATCCTTCCAAGACAATACTTGGTATAGAGCAGACTTACTGAGTCCTTACTATGGGCCAGGCACTGTTCTAAGCACTTGAACACATCAATGCATTTAATCCTCACAGCTTCCCTGTGAGGTAAGCAATATTATTATCATCCCTATTTTATACATGAGGAAGTTGAGGTGAGGAAATTTGTCCAAGGTCATCAGCTAGTAAGGGATAGAGGCAGAATTTGAATCCAGGCAGCCTGGGTCCAGAGTCTGAACTCTTACCTCCCAGCCATACTTCTTCCCTATGATGATGGAGGCAAAGGGAATTGGAGATGGAACAACAGCCATCATGTCTTTGGGGATGGCTTGGTCTCATGTTTGAAATCTGGCACCCAAGTTCCATCCTTTAGTTGGGAAGGGAGAGTCAGGGAGGCTGGGGAGAGGAAGGTAATTCAGATCCAACACACAGGACAGGCGCTTCCAACTGTCCCTAGTCTTGTACCTCCCTATTAGCCCACAAAGCACCAGAGTGGTCTTTCTCAAATGCAAATCTGATCCTGTCACTTCTCTGCTTAAAGCTCGCTAATGCCCTCAGGATAAAAACACCCAAACCCTTGGCATGCAAGGTCCTCTCAACATCCATCTCTCTCTGCTCTCCACCTGGCCTCTCCTCTCTGCCTTACTTTCAGGTCCTACAAACCCCACCATGCTCTCTCTCACTCTTGTACCTGTTGGACTGTTGGCCTGGAGAGCTCTTTCCTAACTCACCTCTGCTGACTTGGCCCCACTCACTCTAAGTCTTTGCTTAAACAGTCCTCTCTTCTAGAAAGCCTGCTCCAAACCCCTCGACTGGATTGTGTTCCTCTGCTAGACCTGTACTTCTCTCCTGACACTCATCACATTTCTTGCAATTGCTTTTCTTAAAACAACAACACTGTTTTATTATAGAAAATTCAAATATAAGAACAAAGAAGAGGATATTGTTGTCACATGACTTGAATTATCAACTTACGGCCAATCGGGTTTACTTTACCCCAACTACTTTACTTCTCCAGTATTAATTTTAAGCAAATAATACAGATTATTTTATTTCATCTGAGAATGTTTTGTTAGCAACTCTCTAAAAGATAAGGACTTTAAAATCATAGTTGCAATATCATTTTCATGCTTTTAAAAAAGCAAATTACAGTTTTTTTCTTTTTCAAACTTTTTATTTTGAAAAACTTCAAACCTACAGAAAAGTTGCAAGAATAATTCAATGAACAACTCCAAACTTCTCACCTAATTCATCAATTGTTAACATTTGCCACATTTGTTCTCTAAACCATCTAAGTTGCAAATAGCATGATCTTTTACCCCTAAACATATTCCCCCAAAACAAGGAAATATATGTTCTATGTAACCATAATATCATCATATTCAGGCAATTTAAGAGAGATACAACAAAATATGTATAATACAATCGATATTCAAAGTTTGTCACACGTCCCAAGGCTGTCCATCGCAGAATTTTTTTTTTGATACAGAATCATGCATTGCGTTTAGTGCATTTAGTTGTCTTGTTTCTTTAGTCCTTTTAATCTGGAACAGTTAATTCTTCTGTCATGACATGATATTTCTAAAGAGCCCCTGCCAGCTCTTTCCTAGCTTAACCCTGAATTTAGGTTTCTCTGATGGTTTCCCTCCTGGCTCTGCATTCCTCAGGTTCTGCGTCTTTGGCAGGAATGCTGCCTTGGGGATGGGTATCTTCAGGGCTTCGTATCAGGAGGTGGATGTCCACTTGTGTCACTATGACGATATTGATTTTGATTGCTTGATTAAGGTGTCCTATAATTGCTTTAAAAATTTTAAATGATCTGGGTTTTTTTCCTGCTAGACTGTGAGCTTCATGAGGGCAGAAGCCATGTGTGTTTTCTCCATCTCTGTACCCACCAAGTATAGCAAGTTTAAACTGAAGAGGTGCACCAACCCTTCCCCAGGTCCCATGCCTCGCCCATGGTTCAGCCTGCAGCAGCCCTGGGGAGGACTAATTGAGACCTCAGATGAAGAAAATGAGGCTCAGAAAGGGACAGGCTCCATAACAGAGTGATTTCCTCAAACTTCTACCTGAGCTGTTCCCTGCCTTCTAAGACTCTCCCTTTCGACAGCACTTGGGAAAAGCACCCAGCATCCCTAAAAAAATGGTTGCAATGGAAACAGAAATTTCCAAAAAGAAGGAAATCACATTAGCTGTCCAGAGCCTAGGGGCTGGGGGAGAGAGGTGGGAGGCTCTATTTGCATTTTTTCCATTAACAGGCTGGAGCTGAGCTAGCTCGCCTGGGGAGATAATTTGAGAGGGAAATCTTTGCATATTTTATTTAAAAGCACGCTGCATTAGGCAGGTAATAATGCAGAGTGTGGAGATTTGGTGAGGCCTGCAGGGGGCGGGGATGGGGTCTTTTCCCTCCTCTTCTTCTACTACCTCCCACACCCCTCCCAATCCTGGGAACCAACCTCCTTAAAGGAGCAGCCTCCTTAGCTTCAGAGGCAGGTTGGAGCTCAAGTCTAAGGACTGCCCTGGGAGGAAACAGGGATGAAAGGGGATGGACAGTAGAAAGGGGACCAGTGTCCAAAGCTGAGACACTAGCCCTGTGGTTCTAAGTGACAGCAGTGGAGAGGGTGGGGGTGGAGGATACTACTGCCATAGGGGGCTTTTAAAATTATGAGAGAGATGTTTTGATTGTCTCAATAATTGCGTAGGCAGTCCTTTTGGTGTTTCCTGTCTAGGGGACAGGGATGCTAAATGGGGACACTGCATTGCTTAGGATAGTTCCACTCAAAGAATCATCCAAACGCCAAAGGCACTCCGATTAAACCAGCAACTCGCCGAGCACGCATGCGCAAGCCTTTCCTTTAGGTCCTGCGGCACTGTTGCCGTGGGATACAACCGAGGTTCGGGCAAGACCTGGGCGGTTGAGTAGTTAGCTGAGTCCTTGCTCCGTCACAAGCCGTCAGACTGTGCAAGTCACTTAACTTCTCTGAATCTCTATTTCCTCTTCCATAAAAAGGCATACCCATGCCTACCTCTCAGTGTAGTCATAAGAAAGCAATGGAGAAGAGAGGGAAAGTGTTCTATAAACTATAAAACTCTGATCACACATGAGAGGATGTTATTATAACGGGGAGCAGAGCAGTACGCTGCTAATTTAGTAAGGGATTCCTAACGGTAGTTATCCTTCTCTGGGCGAAGTTTATAAGGCCATGGCCACCCTAACCATTCCTGCCTCACTGAATGAGGGACCCATATAAGTCACAAGATCAGTTAACTTTGCTGCTTGACCTTGACTAAAGCTTCTTCGCTGAAAAATGGGGTTGATTGTACCTACTCTGTAGCCAAATAACAGAACTGGAAGTGATTTGAAAAATGTTAAATATTTTGAAGAGGCCAGGTACTAGAAGATTCCATAAGGTAATTTGCCATTTCCAGATGAGCCAGAAAACCTCTCTTCTTCTCTCCTGACTCAGTTTCCTCATCTGTTAGATGAGTGCACAGCCATTCTAACTCCCCATCCCAAAAATACTCATGTACATGAGCACGCAGTCACGCATACACACACAAACTAGAAGATCTCATTAAGAATTGGAGGAGTATGTGAATCTCATATAAAAGAAGTTTCATTATGGAGATCAAGGTGGTGATTGCACCTGAGGCAAATTGGGGGGTTGGCAGGAAATCAACTTAGAAGAGTCTGCTCCTATCTGGGTGAGTTTAGGGGCAGGAATGAATTCAGGGGAAGGGGGTTTGTGAGTCCTGGGAGGCTGTATGAGGATTTCAGGCACTCCAGGCACAGGAGGCATAATAGGCAGCCCCTTGGGCCGGCCCCGTGGCTTAGCGGTTAAGTGCGTGCACTCTGCTGATGGCAGCCGGGGTTCGGATCCCGGGCGCGCACTGACGCACCGCTTCTCTGGCCATGGTGAGGCCGCATCCCACATACAGCAACTAGAAGGATGTGCAACTATGACATACAACTATCTACTGGGGCTTTGGGGGGAAAATAAATAAATTAAAAAAAAAAAGAATAGGCAGCCCCTTCCCTTCCCTCCATTTTCCTAAGAAGGAGGAAACAGTCCTCTAGAGCATTAACTGTAAAGCTGTAGCATGAAGCACACACTTGCTGTCATGTCTCCCTCCCTCTTCGATTCCAAGGGCAAATTCCCACCTCTTTCTTGCTCAGTTTCTCTGCTCTTAGCCTCAGGTCAGTGGGGATGCTCCCTAGCTTAGAGAACCCTTTCTGGGTACAAATGAGCCCGTTTCTCAGGCAAGAAGTCTGTAACCTTGTTTCTTCCTGGTCAGGGTTGGAGGGAGAATGTGAGAACAGAGAGTAGTCTGTCTGTCCTGCCAGAAATGGAACCCACCTAAAGAAACTTTGGTTTATTCACCTGCAAAATATGACAATAGAGAAACTGCTTCATGGAGTTATTGTGAGGGTCAAATGGCACAGGAAGGCCTGATTCATGTTGGTCATTCTTTCTCACCATGTCCCTTGGCTGCTCTTTATCACTACGGTATTTCCATCCATTTCTCCATCCTCACTCCCCATTCTCCATTCTCATCTCATCTCCTTCCCATCCTGTCCTAGAGCACACTCACTCCCAACCATTCCATTTTTAGGAATACTAAAAGCAGGACCTCCCATGGAAAGTATTCCCAACCTTGTTAATACAAGCAAACTTAACTTTTCTTTTTCTTAAATTATTAATAACCACAAACAATAAAGATTATCATTTCAGTAGCCTCCATTAAAATTAATATCTAAACAGCACAAAAATTTCACGGTTTAGAAAACAAATGGTCAATTACTGAAATAAAAACAGTTGCTTCTAGAAGGGCTCAAAAATAATAAGGCAAATTAAGGGGAAAACAACACATTGGGCTGTAAAATATTTTGCAATTCACAAACCAATTTCAAGAGTATTATTTAATACTCGCAACAATCCTATAAAGTAGATGGTACCTGCTTTCTTACCCTCTTCTAACAGATGAGGAAACTAAGGCTCCAAAAGATTAAGTGAATTAATGTCTTTGTCACAGGCTAGGGAGCTTGCAAACGGACTCTAAGGCCAGTTTTCTAAGGGGTACAAGGAAGAGGAAGGGAATGGGCATGGGGAAGATTCAAATGTTGAGTGGGGGTGGGGGTGATGAATGGGAATGAAAGGGGGCCTGGAGTAAGTGGGATGGGAACAATACGCTCAGGACAGATGGTAATGTCAAGGAGATCAGGATGGGGATACAGATAAGAGGAAATGAAGACGGTTATAAAGGTAGGTAGGGGATGGATGTGGGGCAGTGTGGAGTTTGAGGTGGTGAGAGCACTGATTCTGCAGCCAGACTGCCTAGGTTTGAGTCCTGGCTCTGCCTCCTACCAACTATGTGAATTTAGGCAAGTTTCTCAACACCCCTGGGCCTCGACTTCTTCATCTACAAAATGGGAGTGATAATAGTATTTTTCTCCTAGGGTTATTGTGAGGATTAGATGAGTTAACACATGTAAAGTACCAAGAACAGTGCCTGCCCTGGCACAAAGTAAGTGCTCTATGGGCATGCTCTTCTCCTTCTGCTCCCTCTCTGCCTCTTCCTCCTTCTTCTCCTCTTTCTTCTCTCTTATTGTTGTTGCTGCTGCTGTTAGGAAGATGGTTTGGGCTGCACTAGAGAAGTGAGTTGGGAAAGATGGTGTTGAGAATGGAAGGAGGATGAGCTGGCTGTGGGGATGGGAATAACATGTGGATGCAGTAGAAATAAAAAATGGGAGAGAGCATGGCATTAAAACTCACCAGACCCACCAGAGAAAAGAAGCTTTGGACTTCTTCCCAGGGGCCTAGACACACATATACATCTGTATACACCTGCATGTTCTGCACTGAGCCTGTATTGTTGGGTTTCTGCAGAACCAAATTCAGTTCAAAGCAGGGAGGGTCTTTTGAGGCAGTCTCATTGGCTCCCATAATGAAGCCCAATGACCTTGGTATAGAACCTCTCTCTTCACAGGACTGGCTTCTGGGGTTCCAGGTCTGCATCCATTACTACCCCATACACATCCAAACTGTGAATGTCCTGGGTGTACCTGAAGACAGGTATGTCCGGATCACAGACAGGCAGGATATTTTACTGACCTTATTATACTGCCCAGCATCCCAGGAAGTGATGTGATGTCTCAGGCCAAGTTCATGAGAGCCAGCATTCAAAACACTTGTACAAATAAAGCCCCTCTCCACACTGCAGTTGCTGGCTCCAAAAGACTCCTCCATCTCTGGGACAGTACCCTGCTTCTGAACCCTCAGAGGCCTGTACCTGCCTCCCCAGCACAAGTCCCCTTCACTTTTCCTAGGTTGCTCTTTTCCTTACCTACTCTTGCTCGTCCTCCAGGTAGACATCAGCTCCTCTGTGAACTCTTTCCTAATTGTCCCTCACCTTTCTCATTCCTCTTCCCACCCCAAACACAGAATTGTCTCTCCATTCTCTAGATTCCCATGGCAATGTGTTTCCCAAAAGTGATCCCTGGAACACTGAATCTATAAGATGATCTACGGAAAAAGCGTTCCATGTTCAAACAAGTTTGAGAAGCCCTCTTCACACACTGTCCTCCTCTTAGGAATTCACAATGCACACTGGCACAGTAAAGGCCCTGAGAAGTCCTGCGGTAAAGAAGTCCAGTTAGCATCATCTAACCCAGTGTTCTCCAAGCCCCTTTGATCACGGAAATCGTTTACTTCCCACCTATTGGAACATGCTCTGGAAAGAGCTTCCACAGCACCATGTACAGACTTCTGTTAGCACTTATCGGATAGACTGTGAAGTCTCTGCAGGCTGGGACTGTGTCTGATTCATCTGGGTCCCCAATGCCTAGCAGAAGGTCTGGCACATGGTAGACAGTAATAAATATCTGTTGAATGCAGGAATTTCCTGTCTGTGACTGAGATGAGGACACGAAGGGCACCTTGGAGGCAGATTCCTGGCAGTGCCTGGGAGGAGGTGTCTGGTGACAATGGTGACAAACAGAGTGACACAGACATGCTTGCAGACCGTGGCGTTCTGGGTTCTCTGGGGATGTGATCTGTCCTGAGGGATCTGGGACAGAGATGAGGGTGTCCAGCATCCCTGGGGATTCAGGCACCTGGAGTGGCCTCTGTAGCCACAGTGGCCTGAGGGAGCCCAAGGGAGGGCAGGACCTCATCCGCTTGGGAGGAACCCAGCTGTCCTGCATGTGGCAGACATACTGTGGGTAAGGCTGGGCCAGCACACACCATCTCCAGAGGGTCTGGCTTTCCTGAATCATCCACTGTCCTGAAGTTCCCTGGACCTTGGGGCTCTGAAGGATGGTTCTGTGAGGAACAAGTCTAGCCAGCTGTTTCATTCCTTTTCTTGAGAGGGAAAAAAATCTCCATAAAGGCTCTTGAGGAAGGTCGTTGTGGACTAGACAGTAACTTGTGGAACGCCAGACCCTGGGGAAAGATCAGGCCGGGGGATGCAGGAACCAGTCAGAGAAGGCCTTGCAAGCCAAGCTAAGCAAGCTGAGCCCCTGGAGAGCCTTGGAACGGTCTTAAGTTAGAGGACCGTTTGAGAATCTCACTCTAGAGCAGTGTGGTGAACGGAAGGGACAGAACCAGAGCAGGGGCCCTTCCAGTTGTCCAGGTGAGAGATGACGGTGGCCTGAACCGAGGAGGGGGATGTTGGAGTGGAGAGGAAGGCTTGGGCTAGAGAAGTACTTGGGAGGTGGAAGGGACAGGATTTGGTGATTGATGGGCGTTAGGAGTGACTAGGAGGGCCGAGGCTCATGCTGCAGATGACTGAGTGGAATGAGCAGGTTTGTGGGTAGGGAGAAGACGAGCTCAGTTTCAGACATGGGAAGTTGAGGAGCTGTGGGTCATCTGGGTGGAGCTGTCCAGTGGGCAGTTGGATATGCTGGGGACGGGAGGCAGAGGCCCTGCTGGAGACAGAGGTTTGGGAGTCCCGAGATGGGGGGGGACTGAAGGCACAGAGGGGAGGAGATCCCAGGAAGTGTGTGGAGAGAAGAGGTCCCAGGACAGCCCAGGGGAGCATCAAGGTCTAGGGAGTTTCCTGCCCTGAGAGCTATGCGAATACTGAACGTTGGGGGGTGGCTAGAGGAGTCCAAGAAGCACGCGGAACAACCCGTGTTTCCTCCAGCCCGCTAATTCGCAGTAACTCCTCCGTGCACACCCACAGGTCCAGTCCCACATCTATGTTCTCACTTACAGGCCCGCAGCCCTCTCTTGCTCTTCCCTCCGCGGCCCACCCCTCCCTGCAGACCCTGGGGTTAATCCTCCGCCTCATCCAGATTAGGGGCACTGTTCCCCTTTGTGCGCCCAAGTGCCCGAGGCGAAAGCCCTGGGAGGCTCGCGGCCTTCCAGGCAGCTGAGGTGGGCAGGGCAGGGGAGGGCGCCGGGGAGGAGACACAAAAGAGGGGAGGGATTCGGCTGCAGCTGTCCCGCGAGGGGCCGGGACAAAGGGCCTGCTGGCGGCCCGGCCCGAGCCGTTTTCATGCTTGTTGGGATTAGGCGCAGGAAACGTCGCTCGCAATCGTGCGGATCAACAGTCCGGTGCGCGCCGGCGCGTGGGGCGGGCTCGGTCCCGCCCGCCCCCGCTTTGTGCGGAGCCCGCGGCCCGTGCGACTTGAGGTGGCGCAGGGGTCCGGGGAGGCCGCCCTTTTGTCTGCGCCTTTCGAGGGACGAGCCCCGCCCAGGGACCGCTGAACACCAGCTGAACGCCGGCCTCCAGCCCTCCCCTTCCCCAGCGCGGAGCACGGGAGCTCCACCTCGCGCCCCCTCTTGGGGCAAAGTCACGGCCTCGCGACGCCCGGAGTCCCTCGGATTGCTCCCATCCCACGGACCGAGTCTTCTTTCATCCCCCGGGGGGGGGGGGGCGAGAGGACCTAGCCCCACCACCCGCACTGACCTTAGTGCGATGAACCTCCCTTTCTCCCGCGCCACCTTCCCCTCTCCTAGGCTCAGAGTGGCTTGTGCCTTAGTCTTTTGGATGCAAGTCTCATCTACCTTTGCAGGCAAGACCTGCTCAAGGGCAGGGGCAGGCTCCGCAGGGCCTTGTGCGGAGGCGCTCAATGCATTATGTTTTAATGCATACAAAGCATCTTCAGGTCCATTTCTTCATTCAATCCGTACAAGTGCCACAGGCGGGGAAATGGAGGCAGTCTAGACAGTCTCTGGACCAGGTCTACCTCCCTCAGGAGGTGCTGCACTAGCCTCAGCACTTCCCACGATCAGGCCTGAGGGCCAGCGTACCTGATGCGAAACGGCAATTCTTGGCTGGGTTGGCTCATCCACTGCGGTCCTGCCACAGTTTTCCTACCCCAAATTCTGCTGGCTTGGCTGTAGCTCTAACCCTGCTTTTGCCCCGCTCCTTCCCTACCTCACTGCCACACCAGGGGCTGGGCCTGTCCCTAGACCCTCAGTGACTGGCAGGGGTCCTGTAAACATACGATTTATCACACTATTACTTGGTCTGATTTCATCTCTTTCTCAGCTCAGAAAGCTCTTTTATGGAGAGGAATATTAGGCAGCTTTATTTTTAAAAAGGCTTTTTTTAAAGATGCCTTTCAAATTTTAGATTCAAATTCCTTAAGCCCAAATTTGATTGTTTTTCTCTGAAAAAGTTAAATGTGCATCACAAAAGCACTATTTATAATAATAATCATAACTCTCATTAGTGAAGTTTACTATGTGCCAGGTACAGTTCTAAGGTATTTTGCATATTATGTATTCATTTAATCCTTGCAACAACCCTATTAGGTAGTTACTACTATTGTCTCCATTCTAAGACGAGGAAACTGAGGGACAGAGAAGTTAATTGACTTGCCCAAGGTCACAGAGATGGAAAGGAATGGTGCCAACGACCAAATTCAGGGCTCTGGCTTCCGAGTCTGTGCTCTTAACCACTGGTTGTGCTAGAAGAGCCTTCACACCTTCAGAAAGGGGCCCCTTTTGAAAATTCACCCTCTCATGCTGTGAGGGCTTGAATGTTGTCTCCTTGTTAGAAATCTCTAATCTGGTTAAAGTTATTCAAATTTAGCTATAGTCCTTTGCTAGAACAACACTCTTAATGAGCGGAATTTGTTAAAACTGGTTCAATATTGTTTCTATTTCAATGTCAAATGTAGAGATGGCAAGAATTATTAATGTCCTGGGTTGATGACTGTTTCAGTGAGAAGCATACTTTGCAAGGTTTAAAATATGTATACTTTGTTGGGAAAGGTAAAAGGGGACATTAGATTTCTCTGAAATGTTTCAATTATAAGTAGAATGTAATTTTTATTTGTGTAATTAAAAAATAATCAACAGGTGGCCCGGTGGCGTAGTGGTTGGCTTTGCGCGCTCCACTTTGGCAGCCCGGGGTTCACGGGTTTGGATCCCGGGCGCAGACCTACGCACTGCTCATCAAGCCATGCTGTGGCGGCATCCCACATACAAAATAGAGGAGGATGGGCACAGATGTTAGCTCAGGGCGAAGCTTCCTCAGCAAAAAGAGGAAGATTGGCAACAGACTTTAGCTCAGAGCCAATCTTCCTCACCAAAAAAAAAAAAAATCAAAATATGCCTTTATTTAATCAATCAAAATATACTTTCTGTGGTCAGCAGCCTCTAAGCTGGCCTCCGATCATCCCTGCCTCCTGGTACTTCATGCCTTGTATAATATCCTCCCTTTGAGTAACTTCTTCTAACCAATAGAATATGGCAACATTGAGGGGATGTCACTCCTGTGATTGGTTGCAGATAATCGTGACTTCTGTCTTGCTAGTATTCTATTAACTTTCTTGCTTGTATGCTTTGATGAAGGGAGCTGCCATGTTGGAAGGGCCCACGTGGCAAGGAACTGAAGGTGACCCCCAGCCAACAGCCCTCGAGGAACTGAATGCTCCCAACAAATGAGACCACGGACCCTGGAGTGACACCCTGATTGCAGCCTTGTGAGAGATTCCTGACCTACAGAAATGGTGAGATAACAAACGGGCGTTGTTTTAAGTCACTAAGTTTTAGGGTAATTTGTTATGCAGCAATACGTAACTAATATACTTTTTTTTATAAAAGTAATGAATTTTTGAAGAACTAATTAATAAATCATCATATAAACTAATGTAAAATAGAGGATCTAATCTAGATTGTCATTGACAAATATCTGAAGTCATGTACATGTATTTTTTTTCCCCCCAAAGCCCCAGTAGATAGTTGTATGTCATAGCTGCACATCCTTCTAGTTGCTGTATGTGGGACACGGCCTCAGCATGGCCGGACAAGCGGTACCTCAGTGCGCGCCCGGGATCCGAACCCGGGCCACCAGCAGCGGAGCGCGCGCACCCAACCGCTAAACCACAGGGCTGGCCCATGTACATGTATTATAACTACATCTGTGTCAGAACAATCTAAGGACCCTAACTCAATCTTGCACTCAGGGCACCCCTCAGGGGAGTGGTGGCTCTAGGCCATGGTTGAGTATGTGAGGGTGTTTGTGTGTATTGGATGGGGGTGGGAGGGAGTATGTGTCCCTCACAATCACTGCCCCCCCTTTCAGGCCCAAAGGTGCAAGGACAAGGGCAGTCCCATATGGGGATCTTGGGCAGAGGCCAAGTCTCCCCAGTCAGACTGAGAGGCCCTTGAGGAAAGACCTCACCCCCCACCCCCCCACCACCTCCGCCATCCAACTGCCAGCCAAAGCAGGCTGAATTCCTCCTCCGCAGGGTCTCCCCCTACCCCCTCCCCCCAGCTCCCAACCCAGAACCCTGCTCAAAAGGGGAGCTCAGACGGTATGGAAAAGAAGCCACTAGACAACAGGTAGAATAGAAACATAAACTCAGGAAATGCATTTCTCTGTGCCAGTATATTTGTCCTGGGTTGGTCCAGAGGCCAGGTTCACACTCAACATGCAAAAGCTAGACACAAAGTCCCCAGGACCACTGCTTCAGCCTCACTCTCTATACCTATCACCCATCCACCCATCAGGAATGGAACTCTTAGAGATAGTCAGAGCCCCCACATTTTGCAGATAGGGCGACTGAGGGCCAGAGGCAGCATTGTGACCTCCATGTCACTGCTCACCCATCAGGATCTTGATCCTTTTGGCTCCCAGAAGCAAAGCAGAGAGCTTGGCTACCTTAGTCCTTGGTTCTCCCCAGAACTCACCTCCTCTCCACGTTACAGAGCCTCTGCTGGAGCCTGTCAACCCTCATTTAAAGGGCCATGTGGTGACAGAAGGGGGTATGACCCAGCATCCTAACAGCTTCCAGAGGCTGGGCTGAGACTGCCCCCTGCCCACCCTGGAAAGCCGAACTGTGGCTTCTCCTGGCCCAGACAGTCTGATTTCAGGGAAATGGACCAAACTAATTCGACATCCAGTGTTGCTAAACCCAGAGAGGAGGCACAGCAAATAGAGGCACAGGGAGGGAAGTGAGATTTTTCCCAAAAGCCTTGGAATAACTTGTCCATTCCTTACAAACTTATAAGCACACATTCCTTTTCTTTTCTTTTTTAAAAATTTTTTATTGAGGTACAATTGACATAGAATATTATATTAGCACACCTTCTTTTTCATCAGAAGCTTAATTCAACATGGTTTGCAACAGCTCCTCTGCAGTGGAGAGGTGTGGTTTGTTTGGGAACTGATATTTTAGAATTCCTTTTCCCATTCTTCACAGGGTTCTATAATTGTCATCTCCTCCATCCCCATCTCCCATGTGCCCAAAGGCAGAGTTCAAGAAGGATAGTCCGCTATCTTCTCTGACCCTTCCCCTACCCCTGCCATGGTCTCAATCACCACCCCCAGCTCCCCTCCCTAATACTAATTCTCTACCAATTGCCCTGGCAAAACTGCAGCCAAAGAGCTATGACAGGCCAGAGCAGCCAGCAAACTTCCTACAGCAAATCCACCATCAGGGACAACAGCCTTAGCAGAGTGAAGTCTGGGAGGAGTGAGGGGAAAGGAGACGGGGAAATCCCAGGAGAATGGATCAGCTACAACCCTCAGATAAATGACAGCAGGCTAGCCCTCTCTGTCCAAGGAGCCCTCTTTCTTCTATGGAGAAAAAAGGCTAGGGTAGGCCATGGGTAACACAGGTTGTGGACAGATGCCCCACACAGGCAACTAAATATCTATTTATACACATCTGCTTGTGAGCCTGCCTGCAAATACACATGCTCCTAACATACACTTCCCATGCCTGCACTGCACACATGCACCCCTCCACATAGGCCTGCACACACAAGGGCTCACTCACATACACCCACCACAAGCCTACACACTCAAACTCACTCATATGCACACACATCTTTGCATATACATCCTCACTCATGCACATATACAAACACTGTTGGGTACCTGTCCATGCACGCATATACAAATTGACTCACTCTTACATACATGTTATACATACACGTATGTTCCCTCTTCCACACTCATACATAGGTCTGCATATAAGTTATTTTGTGTGCACACACAGCACATACAAGCTGATACACAGGTGCTGATTCACACATGCTTGCACATACCTGCCTACATGTTAGCACACACATACTCACTTATGCTTACCTGCACTCATACCAGCAAATAATCATGTACTTACTTGTACACAACCACACACATGCCTGCAAATATATACATATATCCTTGCACCCCTCTGGAGGTACACCCTTAGCGCTGGTCCTGGGGCCTGGATGGTGCTGCCCTCTGGTGGAGACAGCGGATAAGCTCCTTTCGGTTGTCTAGGATGGTGTCAAAGCTCTCCTGCAGACGGGTCTGCTGGTCAACCAACTGATGCTGCAGGCCCCGGATCCACTGGAGCAGGGCCAGGCGACGGTACATCACCAAGTGCACATGGTGCTTCTCCTTCTCCAGCTCTTTATAGCGCTCTTGAGCCTGCAGCTGCTGCACGGCCTGGGCCACCGAAGGCAGAAGGGGATCTGAAGGGCCAGGGCCTCGAGGGGTCCCACAAGCAGGCTCAGGGCTGCTGCTAGGGCTGTCGATGCTCAGGGAGCTGCTGGCATAGCCGTTGTCCTCCAAAGGGGAGCAGACTGTGCTGGTATCACCCATCTTCTCAGGCTCAGCTCTGGGGATCTCTGCCCCCTCTGGTGGGCTGCGGACCTCCCCCTCAGAAAGTCCAGAGGCCTGGAAGGCCTGATTGTCAGAGGGCAACTCAGAGGAGCTCTTCATCAGGATGGACTCCCCTTGGCCTGCCATCCCATGCCAATTCTCATTGGCATCCTTGGCACTCGCCATGAAGTTGGAGTTGCTGTCTGGTTGGAGCTCTGGCTGACATACTCCAGGAGGTGGGCCCCCCAGGAACTGGCCCCCCTCAGCTGGCCCTGGCTGGATGGCAAACATTTTGTCTGTACAGGGGAAGCAGAAGAATGAGTCAGAGCAGGACAGGGTAGGGGACCTGAAGTCATGGCAACTTAGCTGCAGGGACCAGGCAGCAAGCAAGAGCCTGGCTGCTCCTTCTCAGTTCCTCTCCCTCAACTCTGGTAACACCTCCCTTCGTGGTTTTCATCCTCCCTCTCTGACTGCTGATTCTCAGTCTCCTGCATCAGGTTTTCCCTCAGCCCTCTGAAGCAGGCTTTCTTCTCATCCTATGCACTTCTCCCCAGCTGATCCCATCCTCTGCTGCAGCTTCAAGAACCATCACGTGCTGGTGGCTCTCAGATCTGTCTGCGGCCCAGACCCAACTGCTATCCAATTCTGAAACCAACCATAGGTTCCTCAAATTCGACATGTCCAAACCAGCTCTCCCTCTTCAGTGTCCTCAGCAAAATGGCCCCACTCTCCATTCAGTCACTCCAGTCAGAGACCTGGGAGCATCCTGGACTCCTCACTCTGCTTCCTTCCCCCATCTCATTGGCCACCAAATTCTGACGATTCTTCCTCTTAAATACCTCTGTGTGTGTATGTACACACGTCTACTCACTTTCACTTGGTTCAGGCCATTTCTTACCTGGAGTACTGACTGCCACAGCCTTTTCACTGATCTCTCTGCCTCCGGTTAAAAATGTAAATTTGTTTTCTCATGGCTCCAAGTGCCCTCCCTAAACTCCGGATAAACCTCTCCACAACCTCCAAGGCTGTGCCTCCTCTAGCCCCCACTCACCCCTCCAGACTTACCTCTTGCCACTCTGCCCCTCCCACCACACAAAACTGCTCAGAGATCTCAAAACACACGGTTATTCTCTGCACACAATTCCCTTGGCCTCAATACCCTTCCTTTCCCCTCCCCTCTAAGCTCCTCCTTTCTCCACCCAGCAAATTCCTTTTTGTACCTCAAAACTCAGCTCTAACACCCCCACCTCCCTGAAGCCATCCTGATATTCTCCCCACTGTCCCAATACACACAAACAGTGAACTGTGCCTTCCTCAGGGTCCCCACTGCCCCGGGTATGCACTGTCTTATCCACGTTTGTTTCTCGTCCTTGGCACATAGTTGACCATCGGTAAATGTCCATTCAACTGTTGTTCTTTTTTAACTGTCTTATAATAACTGCTTATAAATCTAGCTCACTGACTAGACATGGAACTCCTCTAAATATCCTCCATCATGTTTCCCGGAGCCAGCACAGAGCCTGGCACTAAGCAGGCGTCAGTACATATTTGCTGAGTGACTGAATGGGGGACAGGGACTGCAGTGGGATATCCATGCTCAGGAAAAGAGAGCCAACAGCAGCAGGAGGCTATTGCTGGCTGCCCAGGGCTGGAAGAGCTGGGTTCAGTTCCCTCCCCCCGCCATGACAAGCTTCTCTTTTGACCTTGCCCCCTTCCCTCCACGTCTGCTATCTGTGTCCCTGACCTCAGCTAGCTTCATCCTGACGCCCTGGAGGGAAGGCATACCCCCTATTCTTTCCTCCCCAATAACCAGCTTCTACCAAAATCAGGGCTTGAATCGACAAGAGGTTTCTACTGACCACATCTTACTAGGATTAGAAAAACTGGGGATCTGTGAGAGTAAGGGATAGTGTAAGTGGAGGTGGCAGGGGCCTCCCCACATCAGTAGTGGGCAGAAGTCCTGGGGGAATGGTGTGGGGACAGTCCCTGTGTAACCTACGCACTCCCATCCCGCTAAGCAAGGTGCCTGGAGATATTCCCTGCCCAAATGTTTTCTTTTTCCTAAACTTGGGCGGGGCCACGAAGGAAGCTGGGATGCGGTGGCGGTGGTACTAAGGATCACGGGGTTCTCAGAGATGTAAAGTGGGAACCCAGACACCCCAGGCTCAGGCTTCTCTCCAAGCTAATCCGCAGTTTGCCGGGGTAGGGGGAAAGGTGGCTCTGTAAGGATGGCGGAGGCAGCCTCCCTTCCCGCCTCGCCTCGCGGGAGAGGGAGACTACCCCCCCCCCCCAAGGAGACAGAGGATAGAGACCATCCTTCCCTAATCTTCCCCAGGGAGGCAGCTGGGCAGAGGCTGCGACTCCCCGCGCCCCCCGCCCCCCACCAGCGGCTGGACCCCAAGCCCTCCCGCTCCGGCCCCGACTCACGGCCTGGAGGCGCCCGCCCTGCGCCGCTGGCTCTGGTTCCGCGGGCCCCGCGGCGGGCACTCGTCCCTCGCGTCTGGGGGTCCCTCGGCCTGGGCGCACGCGCGGGCCCGGGCGCGGGGTGCGGGGTTCCGGGGCGGCGCGCCCAGCCCCAGGCCGGGACTGCGGAGTCGGGCGGCGTCGGCGCGGCGGGGCGGGGCGGCGGGGCCCACGTGGGCCGGTTCGGTTTTCCGCGGAGCCGCGCGCCTGGGCCGCAGCGCCGGAACCGCCTACTCCACCTTCCGCAGCCTTGACCGAGGCCTTCCAGGTCCGGTTTTATCTCCTAATTGCATTCCCTGCGCCCCTCGCGTCGGTTTGCCTCACCGCAGATACAGTGGCATTTTCAGAATGAAAATCTGATCATGTTACCACGCTCCTGCTTAAAGCCCTTCAATGGCTTCCCCACTGCAGGGTAAATCCTCAAGGCAGCAGCCACAGGGCTCTGAGCATCCAGCCCTGTCTACGTCTCCAGCTTCATCCTTTTGCCCTCCATCTCTGCAACTGGGCCTCAGGCTCCTTTCTGCCATGAGGCTTTTGCACACACTGTTCCTTCTGCCTAAAATTCTCTTCCCCTTCTCGACTTACTCCTGTCTCAGATCGCTTCTCAGATAAACCTTCCCTGACCTCCTAGGCCAGATTAGATCCCCCTTTTATATTATCCCAGGGCACTTCGTACCTTTTCTTCATAGTATCTATCACAATTTGAAATTATATATTCATTTTGTGCTTATTTCATTAAAGTCACTTAATGAAAGCTATGTTTTAAGAGAAGAAAGAAAATTCCCCCTGGGACAGAGCTGGAGCTAATGTCCTGCACCCAGGCCCGGGTGGCTTCCTCCTGGCTGGGCAGAGAACCCCTCCATGCTGCCAGTGCAGTGAGCTCTTCTGTGAGCTGTGCAGTTTCTACTTACTGAAGCCTGATCCCCCTCACTCCCTTCCTTCTTGGGGGAAATGTGTAGGGGTTGGGAACTCAGTTTGCAATCAAAAAGAACAGAGTAATTGCTAACGTTAATGATAAAAGCAAAAAGTACTGCCTGGGGTTAGGGAAGTTAAAGCTTCTTAGATTAACTTCTTGCCTAGAGGCAGCCCCAGGAAGAAGACTGGGACAAATTTAGCCTTCAGGACACATAAGATTCCAAGAAGTCCCTTCCATACCCCCCACTTTATTGAGCAAACCAAGCGATTGGCTACACCTTCCTCGTGGCCTCCTCCCATTAAAAACAAAACGAAATTGGGCCAGGCCGGGTGGCGTAGTGGTTAAGTTCGATAGCTCCGCTTCAGCGGCCTGGCATTCGCAGGTTCAGATCACCCGTGCAGACATATGCACCTCTTATCAAGCCATGCTGTGGCAGGCATCCCACATATAAAGTAGAGGAAGATGGGCACAGATGTTAGCTCAGGGCCAATCTTCCTCACCAAAAAGAAAAGAAAAGAAAAGAAGTAACTCAAACTCTGGCCACTCCCCCAGCTAAGAATACACAGGCAGAGACTTCAACCCCATTTCTTCACCAGGTCCTGAGGCTTAACTAGTCTTCCCTTATCCACTACAAGTCCCCTCTTGCCTTTAGCCATAGTTTTCTCTCTTATGAGGTGACCCAAATCCTCACTCCTGAAGGCTCTGGGATTTGGTGGTCTAGAGTTATGCAGGTCTTCCCATGTCTTACAGCCATAATGGCATCTAGTTGTTTGGTGGGCCCAGAACAGCTCCTCCTGCCTCTCCTTCTGGATCTGTCTCTCCCAGCTCTAAAGGAGAGCCTGATGAGTCCAGGGATAGGGACTCCACTCCAGGTGAGTCAGAGTCCTTCTCTGGGACTTTCTGAAACAAAATTGAAGGAAGACAAATCAGGGAAGATGTGAGCCTAGGGCTGTAGCAATCACGTTCCCTGCCAAGTGGAAATCAGTTTGTAGTAGAAGAAAATGATGCTGACACAAGACGCAGAGACAAAAGACAGAAGTCCTGGTGATGTTCCAGTCTATTTCCTGAGGCCTTTGTACAGCTTCCAATAAGGCCCTTATTCTGCCAAGCCTAACAAGTGGAATTTCTTTCACCAGCATTCAAAAGAATCCTGATTAATACAAGAGCACACGGTGGTGACGCAGGGGTCCCCTGGGTCCCACTCATGCACCTCTCAGTCCTCATTGAGTAGTAGCCACTCTATTTCCCCTTGATATAGCGATTATCAGTTCAGCCTACACTGTGACCTCCTTTCTTCTATTCCTGCAGTAGTATGAGGAGCCTGAAATGCAATGGAATCATCTTTGTGTTCCCTGGTTAGAAACATTCCTCCCTAGATGCTAAAACCTCCTGACCTGCAGAACCTAGAATGTCAGAGACAGGAAGCGAAGTCTTTGAGAAAGTCATTAGCCCACAATCCCATGATGGGCTACACCCACCTCTACCTCTCCATATATATTCTGGCTACAAAAAACAGTCATATGTTGATTGTTGATTTAAAGCCTATATCGTATCCTGCAGGGCAGCACACAACCTGGCATAGCTGAGTCATCAACTGGTCATTCCATTGTTCTATAAAGTTAGTTGTTTCTAAATAACATAATACCTGATAAGTAAAGTGAATTCCAAGGGCATTGGACTGTGGCCTCTCTCTCTTCTTCTTCTTCTTTTTTTTTTTTGTGAGGAAGATTAGCCCTGAGCTAACATCCGACGCCAATCCTCCTCTTTTTGCTGAGGATGATTGGCCCTGGACTAACATCCGTGCCCATCTTCCTCTACTTTATATGGGAGACCGCCACAGCATGGCTTGACAAGCAGTGCATCGGTCCTCGTCTGGGATCCTAAACCTGCGAACCCTGGGCTGCCGAAGCAGAGTGCACGAACTTAACCGCTAGCCACCGGGCTAGCCCCTAGTCTCTTTTCTTAGTCAAGGGTAATGTGTGGGATTCTCTAGCACTGTATAATTAATGCAGTAAGTGCTCAGACAGTGGTCCCGGCCACTCCATAATTTTCAGAGAACTAGGAGCATAGAGAACAAAAACCCTAGGAAGGCAGAGGCATCCACGTCTGCATGACCATGGAAAAGCAGATGTATAGATGTCTGTTGTTCATTCACCAGAAGCTTCCTCAGTCAGGATGCCAGGGAATCAGTCACCCCAGGTGAAGGGGTGTCTGTGGCTGTGTCCACTCAGCTACATAGATTGCAGGAACTTAATTGGCAGGGACACAGAAATCACCAGAGATGGCTAGTATCAGCCCAAACAGGGGCTCTGCAGCAGGCCAGCCCGTCATGAAGATCCAGCAGCGGGCAGTGAGGAGATGTCTTGGCAAGCAGACAGATGTCCAAGAGAGGCTAGCAGTGTGTAGCCAGATCCAGGCCCTAGAGGCCTGGGGTGTCAAGCAAGGAGACAAGGGAAGATGAGAGGAATTTCTACTCCAGGAAATAGGACAGGTATAAGAGTTCCTTTATAGGTGGGTAATTTCTCAATGTCAGTACTCCCAGGAAGAAAGGGATGGTAGATCAAGGCGTTTCCATCTCAAGGACCTTGCGCCTGCCCATCCGTTCATTCAAATTCAGCACACAGTAACAGAGTGCTTACTCTGTGCCAGGTACTGTGCTGGGGATACAGAGCAGAATCAGAACTGGTGGTGACCCTGGGGAGCTCCCTGTTTAGAAAGGGAAATAGACAAGCATGGGCTATACAATGTGATGGGCCCTGCAACAGGGCTAGAAGGCAAAAGTATTGAGCACAAATGAGGGTAAGGAAAGGCCTCACAGAGGTGATATTTGAGCCAGGCTTTGAAGGATGAATAGAAGCTCACCAAGAGAAAGCAAGAGAAGGCAGAGTAGACCATATGCGGTGTGTGTGTTCAGAGTGTGTTCAGACAACACAGAGGAGGCCAGTGTGGCTGGAGCTGGGAGGTCAGTGGAGGTAGGAGATGAGGCTGGAGGATAAAGTTGGCCCAGTTTATGAAAGGCCTTGACCCCCATTCCAAGGAGCTTGGGCATCATCCTGTGGGCAGCTGGGAAATAACTGAGGGAGCCGCCAAAGGTTCCAAAGCACAGGCATCAGTTCTGGAGTACAAGCTACATTACGTCCTGCTTTCTTCTCTTTCCCTGAGCTCATGTCATCTATCAACTTCCCCACATTGCTTTGGGAACTTAGGCAAATCAAATCATCTTAACTTTTTTAGGTTAAATAAAAATAATATGACTTAACATTGGTAAATAACATTATAACTGTGAACATTGTTCCTTGGGCTCCCAAGACCAGGCACGGCCCTGGAGGAACTTTGATGGACCAGAGAGCCCTTAAGGCAGATTAGAAGGAAAATCATTCCTCAGAATTAGCTCATCTCAGGAAAGGAAGGCCCAGGAAGCTGGCGACCTAGTTGTTTTGTTCATCCACTTCTCCACTGCCTCTTAAAGGTAAAGTGCCGCTCTAGTCTATCAAGAAATTGCTGTGTGATCCCCTTAGGTAAGCCACGTCCATTCCCCACCCCCAGTATGGCTGTTTTCTCAGCTGTAAAATGAGGGGGAGGTGCATCAAATCTGAAATTTTAAAGGTTTTTTTTTTTAAGCTTTGGTATAATTTTTTTTGAACAAAATCTTTGTAACACATCCAGTTTGAGATCTTCTCTCCTCCCCTGGACCCTTCACCCTAAACGGCTTGTGAGGGGGCTCCCAGGAAGGTTTAAAGCTCAGTGGGACACAGTTTCAAATCCATTGCACCACGTGAACCTGGGAGACGAATTCCCCCCTCCACAGCCCACCCTCCCTCCTGACCCTGTAGGGAAAAAGGAGAAGCTGAGGGGTGTTTTGGAGCTGCTGGAAGAATGAAAGGTAGTATAGATTCTTTCTTCCCAAAGCACTCAAGTGGTAAATAGGCTCTCCCAAACCTCTCTTCCACCAGGAGCCCAGAGAAGCTAAATCCAAGGCCCCAGAGCCCACAAGAGAGGGAATGAGCTAGAGAAGATGATCTGAAGGAGGAATGAGAAAGGGGTGCCTGTTCCTCCCCCTTCCTAGCAGCTGCCTCTGTGGGCTCCGTAATCCCCATGCCCTCTCCCCAACCCCACCCTCTGGCCGCCCACCTCTCCTCCACCCACACCATTCATCAGTAGGAGGGCACAGCATCAGCACAGCCTTTCAGGGCCTGACAGGTCCTTTCTGGGTGCCCCCCACATGTAACCACTTAACCCCCAGCACAAAGGGCCAGGCTGAATGGGCTTGGAGCCGGTGGCTCGTGCAAACGGGGAGGCCTCAATAGGATTTGGGGAGCTGGGTGTATAAACCTCTCTGCTCCAGCAGCCCTCAATGGAGGAGCTGGAGTTGGGGCATGTGCCGAGGGGAGGAGCCTGGCAGCTGCATGCCGCCCCTGAACAATGATTTATTCATTCTTCTGGCACACACAGAGAAAACAGGCTGGGGGACATGGCCCCACAAATCGCCCTTGGCCTCAGCTGATTCGCACAGCAATCAGGCAGTCAAGGTGGTTCAGAGTGCCCCTTTCCACTTGTAATTTATTGCCTAAAGCCTGCCCTTCCTCCTCCCCATAAGGAAGTACTTTATGGGAGGCCTTTAGTAGCCTGAAGGTCAGGTGGGCATGCTCTTTGAATTGGCTCCACCCAATCTCAATCTCACTCTGCAAGCTTCCTGGTCAGGTTTCCCTCACACCCATTTCACAGCCAGAGAAACTGATGCAGAAAAAAAAGGCACATAGCTTGGGCTGTCTCTGGACTGCCCTAAAGGAAGAGTTGGGGAGCTAAGCCTAGAAATAACCGACCAGTAATGAGAATGCTGAGGGGTTAATGGCTGCTAACAAAAGGTGCCATATTTGCTGTCCCCACTCCTCTCTCCAACCCCCATCCTCTAGCCACATCTGCCTCCAATTTCTGGAACAATCTTTGGGAGAACTTTGGGGATCAGGGGCCAGAATGAAGACAAGTAAAGATACTAAAACCAGTAGGTTAAAAAAAAAATGTTGGGTGCATAGTGGTTTCAAGAAGCTAAATTGTGACAAGAATAAATTTGCTCTTGCCCTCTTGCCTCCGTACTTCATGTCACTAGGGCCAGATCACACACAAAAATCATCATAATAAATAAAACTGAAAATCAATAATGGTAGCAGAACAGGGAGAACCAGATTGAAGTGACCATCCTCAGACTGGTCCCTGGGCCTCCTGGCCCCAAGCTCATAATTACCTTGTCACACAGAAAACAAATCTATTGTGGGTGGTACGTGTGGAGAGGTGGGAGATCCTGGGCGGGGAGGTTGCGCAGCTGAGGAGGGAGAAAGGGTTGCAGTAGGAAGATGAATTGGCCTTTGGTGCTGGGGCAGGAGGGGGGCACTATTGAGAGTGACAAAACTAAGGCCTAGACAGTTTCAGAAAGTTTTCTTCCTTTATATAGGAGGGTGGACACACTAAGGGAGATGATTCTGCCTAATACTGAATACTGGTGGTGGGAAGTCAGAGGGGGTGGAGGGAAAGGCCCCAAGCCCACTCTGCTGAATCTCAGGAGGGCAGGTTGCTATGCTGCTGCTGCCCTCTGGTGGGCATGAAAAGACAGCACCAACACCTCCAATGCTGGAAACAAATGGAAACTGCAAAGGAGTCTGCCGTTTCCTGTCCTAAAGCCTTGGCCACCAGGGCTAGCACACTCGCAGGCTGGATTCCCCAGAAAGCAGACTCAGACAGTTTAGCATGCAGGATGTTTATTAAGAATTGCCCTTGGGGTGGGGGGCTGGCCCCGTGGCGTAGCCGTTAAGCGCGCGCTCTGCTGCTGGCAGCCCGGGTTTGGATCCCGGGCGCGCACTGCCGCACCGCCCGTCAGGCCATGCTGTAGCGGCCTCTCACATAAAGTGGAGGAAGATCGGCACGGATGTTAGCTCAGGGCAAGTCTTCCTCAGCAAAAAGAGGAGGAGTGACATGGATGTTAGCTCAGGGCTGATTTTCCTCATTAAAAAAAAAAAAACAAAAAAAGGAATTGCCCTTGGGATCAACATCTGTGGAAGGGAGAGGAAAGAAGCTAAACTGCCATACAAGCCCATGAGAGCCTCAGTCAACCTCCCAGGGAGCTCTGAAGCTGGAATGGCCCTTCAGAATTGTCCCCAAATGAACTGAGATGGCCAGACCTTTATAGTCCTGTTGTCATTGGATGTGGGCTGTGCTGGAAAGGGGCACAATCTTGGGCAAGGTGTTCTCTGCAGCTGAGGCAATCCCCTCACTGAAGGCTGTCTATAGACAGTGCTCCCAGCAGCTGGGCCAACAAGGCCTTCATCGAAGGGGGATGGGGTGGTGCATCACAGGGTACACCCCACACACCAGAGATACTCATTAAACATGTGTTAAATGAATGGCAGGGTTAGATCATGCCTCAGGCTCCAGGCTCAGTGGGACAGTCCACAAGTCTCAGTTATTGCAACTGTTACACACCTACCTTTGGAAACAGTCAGGGGAGGCTTAATGCTCAGATTCATGGATTCATTCATTCAACAAGCACCCACTGAGGTTTACTATGTGCTAGGCCTGGAGGCAGACACTTTACAAATGTTTTTTTATTTAATCCTCACAACTGTGGAGCTCATATTAAATCAGATTATTCATCTGAGATCAAGTTGTTAAGTGGCTTTCACAGTCCAATGACACTTTAAAAAATGACACTCACAATGGGACAAGTGCTACTGCTGCTGTCCAAGACTCTGCAGGCCAGACAGGATCTTGGCTCTGTTCTGTGTGTGTGCATGTGTGTATGCAGAGAGATGGCTCTCTCTCTGGGACAGACATTTCCTCTGTCGCAGCCAAGAGTCGTGCCTCCGAAGCCTCCTGCTTCAGTTCCTTCCTAATAATGCTTCCCGAAGGTAACAAAACCACAAGCTTTAAAAACTTCCCTGGGTATTTAATGGATAGACTCCCCTTACTCCCCAGTGTTCTTTGGCTGTTGGATCATCAGAAAGTCACGAAAGGGTTAGTTCTTCCCCTAATGTCTAACTTCCACATCTGCTGCTATTGTTTGGGGATATTAACATTGAAGGGACAAGAGGTGAAGGTTTCTGCTGCAGAAACCTCTCTATACCCTGTACCTCTCTTTAACCCACCGGCTCTGCGGGAGGGGGCGAGGGCAGGAGAGATGGAGAAAGTGTCAGCTGCTGTTCTTCTGTAGCCCTGACATGTTCTCATCCTTGGTCAATTAAACCTTTCAGCACTCTCAGCCACCAGTATAAAGATCTTAGTTTTCTCATTTAGATTCTAATCATAAAGGACCTGAAGGATAAAGAGGGAGTAGGGGGAGCTTGGATGTCACAGAGCAACTTCTGGGTCTGACTATAGAGACTTCAAGGACTCTCAATACTCCTTACCCGCTCCCAACCACACACACACACACACACACACACACACACACACACACACACACGCCTTTCCTCCTGGGCCCCCAGAATCTAATTTTTCACGTTTGGAAAACCCAGATGATTTTTGCCTGGGTCCATCTGGTTTTCCAAATAACCTGTCTTTTTGATAAATAACATAAGTTAAATTAGACAAGACAAACAAAGAGATGGGTGGGCAGTCGGCCTTTTTCCCTCCCTCAGCCTAAGAAAAAGAGAGATGGGGGCTGAAAAACCAACACGACTCACTCCCAACCCTGCCCTGGCGCTTTCCACCCCTTAGACTAGGCCCAGTGACTCTCCAGCCTGGAGCTGGGAGCTGCCTCTTCACCCTACCTCTAGCCCACCAGCCATCAAGAATACCAGGCTCTGGTTCCTTCTAAAACAAAGGGAAAGAACCCAGGTGTCCAGCCCCATAGCTTCCTCCAATCACCCTTACTTCAAAGCCCGTTTTCCCATTATGTATCCCACTACAGGGGAGAACTAGATCAATAAACTGAAAATGAAAAACCTTTAAGGTGAGAGAAGAGAGGACAAAAAGAGGGGATGGGAAGGACGTGGATAATACAGACCAGGACAATAGAACTACTAGAGACAGAGAGATATGGCACCTGAGTCTCAACAGGTAAAATCTGAGGTGACACCAGCCACATACAAAGCTGTGCCTATTTCTCCAGCTCCCTGCAAGAGTCCAGGCACACAAGCAGACCTCTATCCCGACGACTCTCACAAGTCCCAGCACAGAGCTGGCCACCACCGGTCCTGGGATAGGCCCCTGGGCTGGTGGCTGCAGAGCTCTAGTGAGGCTTGGTCTCTCGCTCCTCCCACTCAGCCAGACCGTAATGAGGCATCAGCCCCACCCGTTCCTCAGCAGTGGGCCAGCCAGCCTTAGCACAGCCTCTTAAACATGCTCAATCATTTCACATTAATTTGTACCTTTGATCATAACCATAACCCTGTTACACCAAGCCTTTTCACCTTAGCCTCATTTTCCAGTTGAGGAAAAAAGTTCACAGAATGACTTATCCAAGGTCATGCCACTTGCAAGTTGCAGAGCAAGGACACATAGCAACCACCTCTATCCTATCCCACACCAGAAAGCTTCTTCGTAAGTAATTCAGCTCCAAGCTTTTTACCATTAGCTCTTCCAGGCTTTGGATCACTCATTGTTCAATAAATATTTATTGAAAAATTCTATATGCCAGGCATGGCACTACCCAAAGCATATATTTTTTAAAAAAATAGATACTGTCTCTGCTTTCACAGAATTTAGTCTAATAGGGAAGGCAGACCTAAACAAACATTAAGGTGGCAAATTGTGATAAAAGATCTAAAAGTAAAGAATAGAAAACTAAGAGGTAACCTAATTAAGAAAGGAATAGTAATGGAAGGCATCTCTGCGGAAGTTAGATTTAAGCCAACATCTGGAGAATTATACATTAGCCAGACACAGGAGGGTAGAGGGAAGGGCATTCTAGGAAAGAGGACACATGGGAAGGCCCTGAAGCTGAGTGTAATGTGAATGGAGAAGAGTGGATAGGAGGTTGGAAGGCAGACCTATATCATGGAGAGCCATGCAGGCCATGAGGAGTTTGAACTTAATTCTGAGTGCAATGAAAGACATTGAAAAGTTTCATGTGAGGGAGTGGCATCCTCCAATTTATGTTTCTACAAAGGTCACCCTCTGGCTGCTGTGCACAGATTGGATGGCAGGGAAGCAGAAATGAGAGCAGGGAGATCAGGAGTACTGCAGTACCCCGGCAGGAAATTACGGAATCTTGGAATAGGGCATTGGCTAGAGCTGGAAGAGGTGAGCTGATTCAATATGTAATCTGGAAGTAGAAATGACAGGATTTAGAGATTGTTTGATTATGGAGTAAGGAAGGAGGTGTCAAGAATGCCCTTCAGGTTTCCAGCCTGAGTGACTGGGTATGTAGAGGTAACTTTTTTCTGAAATGGGAAACACAGGAGGAAGAGCAGGTTTTCAGGGAAGGAAGATGACATTTTTGAAGACGTTAAGTTTGAGATGCTTATGAGACAATGGGCCTTTGAGGAGTGATCCACAAAACATGATGCAGTTGTGATATTGGTAATTTCTTATGCTTGCAGAGCAGCGCTTGACATAATGCATTCACCTACATTTTTCAACTTAAACCTCATGGCAACTCAGAGACAGGCATGAATTACTATCCTCATTTAATAGATATAAATGGAGGCTCTCAGTGGTGTGGTATGATTCATTCAGCCTTTACTGGGCAACACTACCTTCTAGGCCACGTGCCAGGCAGTGACTAGGATTCAAAGGTAGAAGATATTATACTGTCTCAAGGATGACACAATCAGATAGTGTCATGACAATATTCCTCCCAGAAATACTCCCCTCTATCCTTAGTTGCACAAGCCCCAGGACAGGAAGTCCCAGAATTATTAGATATAACTCCAGGAGATAAAAACCCAAAACGTGGGCCAGCCCCGTGGCTTAGAGGTTAAGTGCGCGCACTCCGCTGCTGGCGGCCCGGGTTCGGATCCCAGGCGTGCACTGATGCACTGCTTCTCCGGCCATGCTGAGGCCACGTCCCACATACAGCAACTAGAAGGATGTGCAGCTATGGCATACAACTATCTACCGGGGCTTTGGGGGGAAAAGAATAAATAAATAAAATCTTTAAAAAAAAAAAAAAAGGATTTAAAAAAAAAAAACCCAAAACGCCCAGTCTGAGCCATTAGAAATTCTCAAAGTGGAGTAGTTTGCAGAGAAGCAGTTGAGAAGTTGCACAGGGAGCTGAGCACCTTGTCTCTATGGTGCTTTGGCAAAGGTAACCTGATACTTTACAGAAGAGACCCTACTATGGCTTGTGCAACTGTGGACTGAATTAATGAGAGCAGAGACCTGTCCAAATGAAGTAAACACCATGTGTCCCTATCCCAGTGTGTGGAACAGGAGGAGGTGAAAGGACTGAGATAGCATACTTTATCTCCCAGACTCATGGGCTTGCCTCCCTCCAAGTATGTAATTTCCAAGCTAGTGGAGCAGGAGCCATAGCAGTAGGCCCTGGGGCTTCAGTTTCATTAGAACGTAGCTGCAGCTAATGGCTCAACGCTTTGGGCATAGGGCACGTGGGTCAGGCCATAACTCTCCACTTCAATCCTGTTACCAAGGTCAAGGCTTAGCTTGCCTTTTGACAGCTACACTGGCACAGGGAAAAGTGACCCAGAGCTTAAGACTCAACTTTTTTTTTCTCCAAAGAGTGCTTTCTTTCTGGACTCTGGAACAGAAACCATTTGCTCCCCCACATTTCTCAGGCATTGATGTCTTATCCTCAGCAGTCAATCACAACTCTCTTCTCCATCTCTCCCCAAAAAAGGATATGGGAAAGCAAGAGGGGAAATATTTAGCTCTCCTCCCTAGTTCTCTTTTGCCCAGCAAGGGCTGCCTGGTCTTGGGCACTATTTAGAGAACTCAAAGGGAGGGGCAATAACTCTTACCTTGGACCCATGGCTGCCAATCAAAGGGTTGTAACAACAGGTACCACTTATGTAAACTCTCCTTGCCCACACTGAACCCAAACCACTTGGTAAGTGAATTTGATCAATTTACTGGAGTTGAGAAGCCAATGAGGGGACAACTGCAGCAGTCTCTCACTCTAGGCCCAGAGGGCTTCCCTGAGAGGGAGAGACCCTGAAAACAGGATGCTCAACATTAGACAGGCACTGACCTAAGAAGGAGCATTCAATCAGGACAGCAAATCCTGTCTTCAAGGCACTGAGATTTATTGAAAAACTATATACATATTAAAACATCTTTAGATACATTTTCCCCATTACAAGATTACAAATATACAAACATAAATTCTGTCAAAGTCAGCATCTCATGTATTAGAAACAACTGTAGAAAACCTATATCCTAATTCCATCTATTAAATTGGTGTTACCCACCTGCCAGTAAAAAACTGGCCCAATTCATCCAATTTTCCAAGTCCAGTTCCTGAAAGTGAAACCACAGTATCACATGGAATGTTTTTCCAAAGCAGCAGTGATGTTCAGTTCTGAGGGGAACAAAAATCTGTCTAAAATTCTGAGAGTCTCATGTTAGCTCAGGGAAAATCGGAAGCGATGGCAATTCTCTTCAACAATACTTGGATTAAACTCCATGGTGATTTTCTCTCAAAGTAAGTAATGAAGTATTCAATTGTCCTCTGACTGGTCAGGGAAATGTACTCAACCCAGCTGAATGCAATAAATAATGGTTATAGTTCTTCTTGTCAGGATGAGAAGGGGGCTCCTTGAGCAACAGTGTTTCAAGTCAAAAATTTAGTCCCAGGAGAGAGCTCTCTGCCCCATGGAATACCTACTGTGGACAGACATGGGGTGTAACCCTTTATCTTCATCCTCATACTCCATAAAATTAGGGCCACGGTCTTTCTGACTTGGGTACCGGTTTGAGTCCTCATTATAAAGGAAGCAAGAGTTGATTGGAAATTTGAGGCTGCCTTGGGAAGAGGCATAGAGAAAAATGGAAGGGGCAAGACTAATATAACAGCCCATCTGTTGGTTCCTAGGTCCTCTGTCTAAGAAGTCTCTCTTTCACTGAGTCCTGGTCACTGTGGTACAGATCTTGAGGGGTGAAAGAGTCATGCTGGTACTGACATTCACTGCTTTCTGTAACGCCACACTTTTTCCTTCTCCCCATCTCCTCCAACCACCCCTTTCACAAAGAGGTATCAGATACCCAGGAAGCTGCTGGGATAAAATGTCAAATATTTAATGGAGGATACCCAAGTATCCCATGAGTCGATGTTGTAAACATTGCAGAATTAAGTTAGTGGCCAACCCAGGAAATAATACTAGGAAAGGAAAGAGATGGCTAGAGCCATGCAGTGAAAGAACTGGAATCTCTGTCCACAATCTTAATGCACTGATTATGAAGGAAGGGAGGATCATCCACATGAGCATCAATTCCAACCTTCAGTGCCAGATACTTCTCAACGCAGTCTCAACATAGGTGCTGGCACCCTTGATGGTGTTAGCTCTCCAAGTATCTGAAGATGCTTTGCTTCAGTCCTGAAGAGCTATCATCTGCTTTGGGACGCTTAGGTGAAGGGGAAGTCATTAAAGATGGACGCCTTCTCCTTACCTAGAGAGCAGAGAGAGACAGAGCCAGCTCAAGACCCTCATACAAGTACTTACTTTCAGTTAGCTCTTAAGCAACTCATAGTTAAATCATGGACAATTAAAAAAAAAAAAGAAGGAAAGAAATAGGAACTTTCTAGGCAAGTTTCAAGCTGATTATCTACTGGGGGTAGCAATCCCTTTGTTGGGAATTACAAGATTAAAACTGCAGTATAAGCCTTTAAGCCAAAAATATATATTTTTTTAATTCAAAAATAAATAAATTCTGCTTTGGCGAGTCACCAAATCAGTTCTCAAATTCCCTACCTGAGGTCCAGACGATTCCTTTGCTGCCTCAGCCTTGACAGGAGAAAGTGTATGGAAGACAAAGTTTCTCGAATTTCGGGGAGCACTGGGGTTGAGGTCAGAGAGGGCAGCCAGTTTCTGAAGCACAGCTTTGGGCTGGTTTAATAGTGAGCCCGTCTTCAGCTGAGGAAAGAAGAGTCATCTGGCATCAAATTCCAAGTGCCAAGGAAAGAAGGAGAAGTCAGTTCCTCCGCGCCTCCCCCAGGTATTGAGGGGACATAGTCCTACCCTACTCAAGTAGAAAAGAAATAGTAGGCTCCTTTGAGATCTACTTCCATTTCCTGCAGCCACCACCCTTCCCTAATGACAGAGCCTTCCCTCAGTTTGACCTGGGCCTTTATAACATTGCAGATCATGACGGCAGGTGACAAGGTCCCCAACCAACCTGGTTGGCACTTCCTGGTCTGATGGCTTCAAAAGGATTTCTGAATAAAGACTTTGATTCTTGAATAACCACAGTGCGACTGACTGAAAAGAAAAGACAAAAGCTTGTTCTGGGCAAAGCTGAGTAGAATTACTTTTAAATCTAAACAAGCTAAGAAGCCTTTAACTAAACCCATAAACTAAAGCCATAGGGACTCTGATTATTTTATAATGGTGACTTGAAACTATAGTAAGTGGCTATGAGAATAGATAACTAAGTTGAACTTATCGACTAGTCATTAACAGTATTAATATGAAAAAAAAAGAGTAGTCAGAGTGTGGAGTAGTGTTTAAGCTCTGGGTTCAAATTCCAGCTCTAACACTTAGATATATAATGCTGGCAACTAAATAAAGAAGCCAGGATTCACTACTCTGAGCTGCCTTAGAACATAAGGTAAAACCATATATTCGCAACTACAATGTCCATTGCCTAATAGTCTCAGATCCAAGAACACTGTCTCCACGCCTCTGAAAGGCCTCTTTAAGACAATATTAGACACAGGCCCATGACTAGGCTGCGACAGCCCCAAAATGTTGGAGTCGCCTCCGGGGCTCCCGCACTAACAATCCAGGGAGCTGGACCATGAGAAGGACCAAGAGCTCACCATTCTTCTGCAGTGCTTTGGCTGTAACTTTCTTGGCCAGCATCATAAACTGACTGTCTTCCCCAATTTCTTCTTCCTCTTCAGCTGCAATTTTCCCCTGCTGTGCCTGAAAATAAAACTCAGATAGTAGTAACAGAAGTCTACAGCTCCCCCAAATAGTTAGCATAGCCTGGAAGCTAGAGTACCTAGGATATTATTTGCTTTCCTTTTTGCAACCTTTTATTGCTTTAGACAAAAAAATTGATTTTGGACAAACAGGAAGAGAATTGCCCACAGTAACCTTCTCAAAGCACAAAAGAAAATCCAAGGATTAAAAGGGACAGCAGTATGTTGCCCAAGATGTTGAAACTATCATGACAAGTTAGGTGACTGGGTCCTCTCCTCCTCATAAATCAGGGTCAGAATAGGCGAATTTCTTGCAGATGTCCTACCTGGTCCCGAAGCCACTGCTCTCGTTCAATTCGCTCCTTCCTCCATCTGGCTTCCGTCTCATCAAGCTGTTCTTCCATCTGATCATCATCAGAGTCTCTGTGGAACAAGTCCATCTGGGAAGCATCATCTAAAGCAAAGAGTTAAGGCTATCAGCATTCTGCAATCCCCACAGGAGAGGGTGCCTGGACAGACACAAATGAACCCTTATCATTTACTGAATACTGACACAAACTTTTCCTATCCACTAATAGAAAATAACAGCTACAGCCAGACCCTCCACAATAGCCTGCTATAGTTTGATTTCCAATTGCTGTCTTAAACTGGACAAACATGTACCTTGTACCATTTGTTTCTAAAGGCAACAACCAAGATACCTATGTTTTTCCATCGGAATTTCCTCATTCGTCCAGGACCATCGCTGTGCAGATCCCCATCAGCAAGGTACCTTTCTTGGTATAAACGTAGCTGTCGCTTATCATCATCCAACATTGTTTTCCTACAACAGGAGAAATATGGTGTTCAAGACTAGGACCACTCTGGCTGGTTATAGGGCCTGCCTTAAGATGCACCCCATTACTCAGAGGGGCTTGTTGGGATACTGACATGTGTATTTTCTTGACTTGATTCTGTAGTTCCTCATCAGAAGGAAGTACTTCATCAATTACGTCCTCTTCATATTCATCAATCTCTTCTCCATCATACTCGTCTTCACTTCCCACGTCACTCCCTGATACCTCTGCCTCATCCTCCAGGTATTTCTTCAATCTCCTAGAAAACAATTTTGAAGATTAGAAAATTCAACAATGAATATACACACAGAATTTGGAAGCAATAAAAAAAGCAGAACATAGAGCCGTCTCTAATAACAATAATAAGCTTAAATTAATAGTGATGTATTTTGATAATACTTAAAAGTCTATCATTTAATATATAATGTGTGCCAATAACTGTACTTTATGGGCATTATCTCATTATCTCAGGAGGGGGTACTATTATTCCTTTCAATTTACACTTGAAGGAACTGAGACTCAGAGTTAACTTACCCAAGGTCACACAGCTAGGAGGTAGCAGAATTTGGATTCTACTAGGTTGGTAACTCTAAAGCCAGAACTCTCAATCTCCCCTATACATTTGGGACACACGTGCTGGAAGGTTCAAACTATTTTGTTTTGTATTTAAGCTCACCAGCTTTCGGAGATAGACTAGATAGTATGGTATAGAGAGGTAACAGATTGGGATCTTCTTAGCCCACCAAATCTTGACCCCCAAGTTAGAGGCACGACCCAGCCTCAAAGTTCCTGGTAATCAAAACAACTAGTTAGTTTTTCTATTTCAGTTCCCACTGAGAATAAATCTGCTGTCACCCTGGGTTCAAAGTCCTATTATCTGTGGTCATGAGTGGCAGAAGCTTGATGGCTTTCTGAAGGCTGATTTTGATCAGAATTATGTTGTTGTTTTTTAAGCTGAGTTTCTCTGAATCCTAGGGTTCCTGGGGAATTCCTTCAGGGGCTACTAGCCAGTCAGTTTCCCAATCTTCCCACCTACCCTCTGCTCAAGCAGTTCAACTTTTACCTGTCATTTTTTATAAGATTTCATTTGAACAAAGGATTCTGCAGTTAAATAAGGTTTAAGAACCATTGCCTTAGAAAAATCTATAGATGACCCAAAGCTGTATGAGATAGTTAATTTGACAGGTGACAAATTAGAACCCAAAACTGATCTTAACAGAATAGAATGATGGGCTAAAACCAACAATATAAATCTAATAGGCATCAATATGATGTCCTATATGTGAATTCCAAAAGTCATTCACATTCAATATAATATTGAATACCTATTAAATTTGTCTTTATAAAACTTTTAACATCATGGGAAAACATTCATGGATATGCTAACTGGGAAGAAAAGCAAGACGCAAAATTGTACATACAAAAAAATTTGTAGAGATCTCAACTATATAAAAATATATGCAAAGAAAAAGATTATGAGCCAATAACCACCATCAACACTTTCACAAATATTCTGCATGGTGGATGCGGATGACTTTTTATTTATATCTTTCTGTATTCTTTTAAATATTCTAAAATAAAAGGTTTACTTTTATAATCAGAACAATAATAAAATATTAAAAAAATAAAGGGGGGTCATTTGCCCAAGATTTGGATGAGGAAAACCTGGAATGAGAGTAATTTACAGGAAAAAAGACCCAGGGAATTTTAGTGGTCTACCAGATCCTCAGGATCTAGAGTGATTCAGCTCTTGTGATCTTTGGTTACTTCATAAGTAGTATGCATCCAGAAGAAGGGATGTGGCTGTACCGCTACATGGAACAGTAGTCAGACCACACCTGAGGATAAAGAGAATATCCAGTACATGAGGAGCAATGTCATGTGAGAAACAGTTGAAGGAACTAGAGATGTTTAGTACAGAAATCACTTAAGGAGGACATGACCATCTTTGAATACTCAAGAGATGGCATGTGAAAGGATTTTATTTAATCTTTGTTAACCACAAAAGCAAAAGTAGAACCAGCAAATTTAGGTAAAAGGTGGCAAGCTCAACCGTTAAAACTTTCTAGCAATTGAAGAATGGACATAACACCTACATTTGCCTTTTCAACTTCTCAGATTGCCTCAGGAGCTCTTCTTCATCATCTTCATGGTCTTCCAGTGCCAGATCTTCATTATCAGAGTCACTGTGTTGTTCATCCTGCAAAATCATATAGTATCACTCCCAAAGTTAAACAGAATAAAATGTGTCCTCAACTAAAACAGGATTTATAAACGTCTGCCCAAACATCTTATTCTAGGAAACTGCTCTGATAAGATGCCAAACTTAGAATTCTCAAGAACTCAGACTAGGAAAAAAAACAAAACGAAACATACAGCATCCATACATGGAGTTTAGTTATGATGATTTTGTTCCCTTAAAACTCACCTCATCACTATTAAAGTCGTTATCATTTGGGACAAGCCGAAAGTCTCCAAATTCTTCCTCTTCACCTTCTTCTTCCCTAAGATGCAAATCAATAAATGAAGCAAACTATAAGCAGTCGGTCAATTTAAGAATTGAAAATATTTTAGTAGCACCAACAATCTCTTCAAGAAACAGCAAACAAGATATCTTGCCTTAAACAAAAAAATTTTTAAATGTTGATAAAATACACAACATAAAGTTTACCATCTTAACCATTTTTAAGTGTTAAGTACATTCACATTGTTGTGCAACCAACTTCCAGAACTCTTTGCATCTTGCACAACTGAAACTCTAGACCCATTAAACAATCCCCATCCTTCCTTCCCCCCAGCCCCTGGAAACCACCCTTCTACTTTCTGTCTCTATGAATTTGTCTCCTTTAAGTACCTCACATAAGTGGAATCATACAGTATTTGTATTTTTGTGATTGGCTTACTTCACTTAGCATGATGTCCTCACAGTCCGTCTATTTTGTAGCATGTATTGGAATTTCCTTCCCTTTTAAGGGAAGGAAACACATTTAAACACAACGCATTTTGTTTATCCACTTGGGATGCTCCCATCTTTCGACTATTATGAATAATGCTGCTATGAACATGGGTGTACGACTATCCCTGTTTTCACTTCTTTTGGGTATATATTCAAAAGTAGAATTGCTGGATCACATTTTAATTTTTTGAGGAATTGCCATTCTGTTTTCCATAGCAGCTTCACTGTTTTACATTCCCACCAGCAGTGCACAAGGGTTCCAATTTCTCCATATCTTTGCTAACACTTGTTATTTTCTGTTTTTTTGACAGTAGCCATCCTAATGGGTATGAGGTAGTATCTTATTGTAGTTTTGATTTGTATTTCCCTAATTATTAGTGATGTTGAGCACTTTCATCTGCTTATTCTTGCCTTTTGTTACCCTGTTCTCCACCAACTAAATGAAAGTATTATAATTTCCTTACTATGCAAATATGAGACTCAAACCCACTGCAAGACTCTCAGACAGGATATGAAGCCCCTAAGGTGACCAGTTATTGCGAAGCCCACAGAACCTGACTCCAAGATTTTATCAGAAGACCGGGCCTTCCCAGGTCCCCACCAATCACTGAGACTCACCTGTCTGTTGGGAAAGAGCCTGAGCAGAGAGCAAGTGCTTCTTCCATTGGATCACCCATGCTGCTCTCCTTCTCCTGCTTATTTAACTCTGATGGAGCCAGAGTGGAGGCATCTATATGACAAGAAGAAAAAGATTTGTCACCAAGGAATGACAGCTTTATCCTCTTTTCCCAGCCATCGAAAGACATGCCAGCTCAATATAGTTTTAAGGTAAGCTTGCCAAAAAGAGCTCACTATCCATTCATTCAACAAATCCGTATTTAGTGCTTACTATGTGCTAGGCACCAGGGATATAGTAGTGAACAAAACAAAGATCCTGGCTCCCACAGAGCTGACATTCTAGCAGGGGGGCGGTGGGGAGAAAGGAGCGTGTAGGTGGAAATAGTATGTTAGCATTTATATGAAATTTACTATAAACCAGACACTGTTCTAAGCTTTGCACACATATTAACATAAATGACAAATCATATGGCCAAAGCTAAAGCAGTCTTAAGTTGACACTTTACCACCCTAAGAAAGTAAGAGCTCTAAATGTCAGAGAGAGCTAGCAGTGAATTCAGCCTGCATGCAAGAATCCACAGCCCTCTTTTCTGTGAACTTTTCACCCAAGAGTAAGGGGCTTCTTTTCAAGGACACTGACTTAGGATATTTGGCTGTGATGAGCCTGATGCTCTCTGGTGGCTATTTACCCTGAGAAGTGAATTTTCCTGAACAAAGATTCAGAAGTTCCTCCATGTTCTCTTTCTTGTCGTTCTCCCTGGGCAGAGGTTTTTCACCCTGAGAAGTGAACTTTCCAGTGCACAAATCCAATAGCTCATCCATGTTAGCATCCATGGCATTCTCATCCATACTGGCCAATGGCAATCGAGGCTTCAAAGCTTGGTACTGATTCCTGTGGTTTCTAACATTTAAGAACCTACAAACACAATGAAGAGTGTAAGAAGCTCTCTAGGAAAAAAACAAAGTAGTGGGTGAAAAACCCTGAACTCATTTCCAATACCAAAGCTAGAAGCTGAATCCCAAACCAGAAGACAAAAGATTCAAACTTTAGCCTTGTGATAATGTGAAGAGGGAGGGGGAAGTCTTATGAAAGAATAAATGCTATTCAAAAGATAAAGGGTCAAGGATGATTTTTGGCTTCCGATGGTGCTAGAGTAGGGCTTGGAGTTATGTCCATGTAATGTGCCACACACAGGTCTGTCAATTCTCAATTCCAACCAACAATCGTAACATAGTAGGATGGATACAGGGAAATTTCATGCCCTTACAAGAGCTATGCATTTCAAATAAGGCAGAGATCGAAGGATCAGAATGCCAGCAAGGGCTATTTACATGTTATTTTCTGCAGAGACTTTGTTCAAACTTGTAAAATGTAATACTAATGGTCTGCATACTTTCTCTTTCTCAGAAGAGAAGGCACAGATGGAGTAACAGAAGCTCACTTTATTTTTAAACAAAATTAAGCAGTACCCAACACCATCCCACCCACAGAAACATAAAACTACCTACCCATCTGCATCCAACAGTTGGCTCTGGGTATCATCTTCTAAACAGAACTGGAAGTCTCCTGCTCCTAGGAAAAGTGTCTTAGGCTCTGGGGAGGCGTTATACAGATCCTGGGAATCCTCTATGGGAAGTGAAGGCTCAGACAGCTTTCCTGAACTCTGGCACCAAAACAAAACCAAACAAAAACAAAACATTTTACAAATGTCATTCACTGTCATGACAACAACAGAAGTTGCTATTTGCAACGTGTAATCTACTCTCAGACAATTGCAGCTGAGGAGGACAATGCATAGCCAAGAGAAGCATAAAAAAAATATCTCTAAGAAAGTAAGAACATTGGATGAGGCTTGTTTTTAATACACAAAGGGGGTGGATCTTTTAAACTGAACATATATAATGTGGTGGGAGTTGGTTGGCTTGGACACACTTTATTTAGTAACGTGGGAAATAACAGGGGGAGGAGATTAGAAAACCATTATCATCTTACCTTAGAAGCAGAGCTGACCAAACTGGCTCGAAATAGCCCAGGGGAAGGAGATCTGAATCCTCCTGCTGTAGGGAAAAAACTGGTCCCACGGCCTGTTTGTCTGTTGCAAGGCTGATAGGATGGAATTGTGGAGCCAATTAGCTCAAAGCTGCTATTGTGGCTGCTCTCCTTTGTTAGCAATGAACATGAATCATCTTCATCTAAAGAAAGGGAAACAACTTTTAAGTGAGTGATTCCGGAAATAAGGTGAATCTGTTTAGGAAAAAGAGTTGAGAATGAAACTGTCAGGTATAATTCATAGACAAACTTCTCAAGTTATATGTTCCAAAACATTAAGTCAAAGGTAAATTACAGTACTAAGACAGCATTGTACGATCAGCGTTTATCACTCTAAACTAAATGACACCAGGGCCAGCCCCAGGGCTTAGCGGTTAAGCGCGCGCGCTCTGCTACTGGCGGCCTGGGTTCGGATCCTGGGCGCGCACCGACGCATCGCTTCTCTGGCCATGCTGAGGCCGCGTCCCACATATGGCAACTAGAAGGATGTGCAACTATGACATACAACTATCTACTGGGGCTTGGGGGGGGTGGAAAAAAGGAGGAGGATTGGCAATAGATGTTAGCTCAGAGCTGGTCTTCCTCAGCAAAAAGAGGAGGATTAGCATGGATGTTAGCTCAGGGCTGATCTTCCTCACGTACAAAAATAATAATAATAAAATAAAATAAATGACACCTGAAAGTTCCCATCTTTCTCTCACCCTGACTAATGGCCATAATCACTCTCTTCATTATCCAATCACTTATACATCTTCTTTTGATCTACACATGATAGAAATATTTCACGGTTCACTCAATCAACACACACTCACTACGGACCTATTATATGCCCATGGTCAACTATAAAGAAACTGCATGTAAGTTTTCAAAACTGCTAGACCAAAAAAAAAATTCTTATTAATAAATCCCTTTCATTGCCACATGTAAGACTGGGAAAAGTCCACTATGGTTCAAAAAATGGAACGTTATGGAATTGTAGTCCTTAAGTATCAAAGCTGGAGGATTAAAGATAAGTCAAGTTCTGCATAAGAGTCACTACTTACCCAGTTTGCTAGGCCTTTTGCCTGAGTTTTCATCTGTTTCTGATTTTTCTTCACTAGGAAAGTAACTACAAAATAAGAAGGTAAATTGTTTGAGTATCTGTTTGTGCTTACTAGAGCGGCACATCCAAGGGAATCTTATTTTTCCTTAGAGAGAATTACTTACCCCATCTTGGAAGAGCTGTCCTTAAATAGAAGTAAGATGGAATCGGATGAGAGAGGCTTGGGAACAGAGAGGCCAACTGACTTGCCAATTTCACTACTGCCATCATTGTTTTCTTTATCCATTTCTTTCTCATCTTTGGTTTCTATTTCTTCACTACTGAGAAGGAATTCTGCAATCTTTATCAATCACACCACCCGAAAACAAAATAATACAAGTCAAAAATTTTAAAAGCAAACACACTGTTAGCCTGAAATATGCATGCTTGGTTACGGGTCACATCCTAAACCTGAAAAGGTAAACCTGAAGGAAGCTCAGTCTAACCATTATCATTAACATAATTTTCCCTGACACTCCTAGAGCTCTTTAATACTTATTTTATTTTACCTTTTACCCTCCCCAAATTGCTACAAGATTATGAAAGAAGACTGGTTTATCATTTTATTGAGGCAATGAGAGGTTAAATGATTAGCCTGAGATGGCAGGATAACTACTGACCTCAAACCAACCACAGACTGTGATATGCTGCCCAATCCAGCCATTGCTTTCTTCTTCCTTTACCCAGGGTTAAATATCAACCAACTCTTCCCAGTGACTCCAGGGTTCAAGCAAGAAAGCTTTTCTTTTTTCTAATACCAAAAATCCTATCATCATCTATCTTCCCTAGATGGAAAACAATACTATGGAACAAGGGCAAGAAGCCCTTCTACAAATGTTCTTCTCAACGAAGAATGAAATTAACTCAGAAAGTCTTAGCCTGCCTGAGAATTTCCAGACCTCAACCTGGCCAAGGTTAAAACTGCTTTTTATTCTGAATACAGAAAACTAAATAAAAAACAAAGGTGAAAGTCTCTATCAATACATAGCCATTTTAATGTTAGCATTATATTACAATATGTCAACTAACAGTAACAGGCAAAGCTACAGCTCTGTGAACTGCTGGTGCTCAATGGTGCTGACAGAACTAAATGCACGAAGATTTAGGTACATATGAGCTAGCTATATTCATCTCTGCTACTGAAATCTCTTATACAATTGAACATTTTCTTATATCTTATTTAAATCCAATTTTCTCTTTCCCTTATCATGACCAAGTAACAAAATTACATAATTGCCAGAAACCTGATTGCTTTCTTCTTCTTCTTCTTCCTCCTCCTCTTCTCCTTCTAACGCTTTCTCTTCCTCCTCTTCTCCCTCTAACACTTCCTCTTCCTCCTCTTCTCCATCTTCCTCAGACTCATCTGTCATTTCTTCCTCCTCTTCCTCTTCTTCAAATCCATCTTCATTATCTAATTTAAATAATGCTTGGCGCTTCTGGCGTTCCTCAAATCTTCGGAGTTTCATTGCTTCCTGCAATTTAGCTTTCAGCACCTGAAGCTTTTCACCTGAACAGAAATATGAAGAAATGCTTTAGACATAATGACTGACTACATACTACAATAATGTAAGTGTGCACTTGAGGCAACTCCAGAAGTGTTCTAGTCACATCTCAAAAGGAAAATCAGAGACCTTAGTACTCTAGGCTTTTGTTATTTTAACAAGTGGGGATTATTATGAACTGAAGTAAGAGAGAACTTCCATAATTAGGTTCTACACCCTGGGATTATACACTATGCAGAGATTATAAAATTATTATTAAAAAGCGCAAAGAAGGGGGGATGAGTGGGACTTCAAAAGTCTCTGGCTCAGAAGCCTTGAAGGAAAACACTGATAAATTTAGCTATATTAAAGAAAAAGAGAAACAACTCAAGAGTAAAATGGGCAAAGGATATGAACTGGTAGTTTAGAGAAAAATGAACATATATTGTTAATAAACAAATTAAAAATAATGCTTAACCTTATTTCTGATTAAAGAGATACAAATTAAAATAATGAGATACCATTTTTGACATATTTGGCAAAAATTAGAAGGTTTGATATCCCTTTTTTTTTTCTGTTTGTTTTTGGTGAAGCAGATTAGCCCTGAGCTAACATCTGTTGCCAATCCTCCTCTTCTTCTTTTTTTTTTTTTTTTTTGCAGAGGAAGACTGGCCCTGAGCTAACATCCATGCCCATCTTCCTCCACTTTATATGGGATGCCACCACAGAATGGCTTGACAAGTGATGCATTGGTGCACGCCGGGGATCCGAACCCCGGTCCGCTGCAGCGGAGTGCATGCACTTAGCCGCTATGCCACCAGGCCAGCCCCGATACTATCCATTATTAACAGAAGGAAACAGGAACTCTTATACACCGAGACTCAGTGTAAATTGGGGCAATTATTTATTTTTGTGTGTGTGTGAGGAAGACCAGCCCTGAGCTAATATCCATGCTAATCCTCCTCTTTTTGCTGAGGAAGACCGGCTCTGAGCTAACATCTATTGCCAATCCTCCTCCTTTTTTTTTTTCCCCCCCAAAGCCCCAGTAGATAGTTGTATGTCATAGTTGCACATCCTTCTAGTTGCTGTATGTGGGACGCGGCCTCAGCATGGCCGGAGAAGCGGTGCGTAGGTGCGCGCCCGGGATCCAAACCCGGGCCACCAGTAGTGGAGTGCGCGCACCCAACCGCTAAGCCACGAGGCCGGCCCCGGGGCAATTATTTTGAAGGACAATGGGATGATATATATCAAAATTTTGACTGAAGGATTCCATGGTAAGGAATTTCACATCCAGATATACCAACATATATATGATCCTAGGATGCAACACTGTATGAAATCCAAAAACTGGAATGAACAAGATGTCCATTAATAGGAGTATGCCTAAACAAATCACACTATATTCATACAATGAAATATGCAGCTGTTAAAAAACCTCAAAGGCAATAAAATATATATCTGAGCTCTGGAGTTAGGTAGTTTGGATTAGGCTTGCTGTGAAAACTTGAGCAAGTTGCTTAAATGCTCTGTATATCAGTTTCCTTATATATAAAATAAGGATAATAATGTTATTTACTGTAAAGCACCTAGAGCAGTACCTGGCAGAGAGTAAGTGTTCAATGTCATACACACACACACACACACACACACACACACACACGCACTGGTATATGCATTTGAATTTCCCTAGAAGGACACACAAGAAATTGTTAACAGTTACTTTTGGGAAGATTAATTTTTCTTTTTATACCTTTTTCTCAGTGGGTTTTTTTTTTTCTATGTGATATATTACTTGTATTTTCAAAGTGAGAGTGGGAACAATAGACCTGTCTCCAACACATTGTTAAAACAAAAAAGCAGATTACAAAGCAGAATGCATGGTATGAACGCATTATTGTTTTTTTTAAACATACACAGACATACATGCAAAGAGGAGAGTTTAAAAGGATAGATACACAATATGGTTATAGAAGTTGTCTCTGATAGAGGATTGTAGAAGCTCTTTGTTTGCTTTTTTCCATGTATTTTCTACAGTGGATATTATTAGTTTTGACAAAGGCTATTTTAAGAAATAAAGTCATCTTAACCACCCCACACCTCCAGGCAATGCTACACGTGAATCATGCTAGAGGTACTACTGTCCGGTCTTCAAAGTCTCCAAGGAAAAAGATTCTATAACTTTTCACTATAGGGTCTTCAGTAGCCATAAAGACCTGCCAGGGGTACAAAGCATAAAGCAGAAAACACTGGACTCAAATACCTGGTTTTGTGTGGCTCGCTCCATCCAGCTTCTCAGCTGCCAAAGTCACAGGCACCACATCTGCCTTCAGCTCCTCCTTCCCATCAGTGCCCACCTCTTTCACTACGATGTTCACATTCACCTTCTGACCGGCCCTGGGTTTGGCTGCTGGATTAGCATGCTTCCAGAAACGCTGCTTCAAGGCTTCCAGTTCTAAACGCAAACGCCAACCAGTATGTCAGTTTGCCATGCTCAAACTCTTTCCTTTAAGATTCCAGTTAAGAATTATAAACTAAGTTTTTTAGCTCAACAAAGTTGAGGGAAAAACACACACAGAGACATCAAAAACCCCTTTGCTACTAACGCCTGTGTCTTAGAACTTAACCCAAAGTTCTTAGTTAATGGACTGCTGCAACTGTTCTTCCTCAATATATTTCAAAAATCAGACTTTGAAGGTAGAAGTTTATAAGTGAAGTATCTAAATATGTGCAATTCTTAAAAAAAAAAGGATTAAACTGGTAGAAAAAAATACCATAATTCTCAATTATTCAAGGGCTTAATTTTTCGTGGGTTTCAATCTCCTTTTTTTTTAATTCCCTATTTTGAACATTTCATTATTTATTAGCAATCTTACTAAACATGGGCAAGAACAATTAAAAAAATGGACAAAGAAAACAACAATCAATCCAGTCAGTGATGTAATTCAGCAGCAGGACTGGAAAAAGGTTTTTGGTAAAACTGTAATACTAGTACAATCAGAAAGGAAACCCCACTTACAGGCGGCCCCTGTACCACACACCCAACTTATATACCAATGAGACTATATACACTGGGAGCAGTAAGTTCAGTGGTCCAATGGCAATAAGACATGCCCCTCTTCCCCGCTGCTATTGTCTAGAATTTCCTTCTCCTTTCTCCCTCAGCCAGCTGCTCCCTGGCACCATCCCTACTCACTTTAACTCCTCATACCATAGTGGAATCTGTTGTGAGAGAGATGACAGTTATAAAGAGAAAAGAAAGGAAAAGGAGAAAAACCCTTTCAGGTTGAGGGATGCTGGATAATCTCATACACGTTCTCTTCCATGATAAAATGTCCAGGATACTCGAAGTTTGGTTCTTTTACTAAAATGCATTCGAATCATACTTTAGTAGTTTTGTGGTTACCATCTACCTTCCCTAGAGGGTCTTAGTAGAAAAAGAACTGGAAGGAAACCTTTGTATTCTGAGTCCCTAACATTATTAGCAGCAAAAATCCACCTCCAAAGGATGGTATGTTTACATTACAAACAAAAGAGTAGGGAGAGAAGCTGTAAATCTGTATCCTTTTTACAGTGGTTCAGGAAGGTTGGAAGCAATGAGTGGTGGCAGTGGGAAGGGAACAGAAATAGGTAGGTCATTATTGGCATCAAGAGAATTAAAGAAATGAATGGCGAGGAAGATAACTCAGGACCTAAAATAATAGTGAGGCAGGAGGTGCCTTTGTTCTTCTGGAGAAAGCCAGGCCCCGCAAAGCTACTCATCCCCCAACCCGCCAGAGCACCCACTTTTCTTGCCCTTTACTATGTGACTCAACCATCACCCTCCCCACCCTAGAATCCCTGTTCAAGCTCCTCTCCCTCCGTCAGTCTTTTTTCAGCACCTTTCATCTCCTAAGTGAAAAGTCTCTGCTCCAGCTCAAGCTTCCACCAATAGCTTGGATCTACAACTGTTCTCGTTCCCATTGCTCCATTGCTCTTAGTCCAGAAAGTAGAGGAATTAAGGGCAGAGATTATTTACTATACTATTGCAGGAAGCAGGAGTAATATATTCCTGGCACCCCAAAGCTTAGATCTACATGCATTTTCTCATGGAAACCTTATTTTACACGAGGTTAAGGATACTGCTTTTACTCTTAACCTAATCCAATGTGTCCACCACACCAGCCACCCGATTGAACTCCCTAAAATGAATATCTGATTAGGTCATTTCCCTTGCTAAAAACCTTTCAATGGTCCTCTACTAACAAAAGGCTAAAGTTCAAGCTCCTAGCATGGCTTAAAACCCCCACACAATCTGGCCTCCGGTCACCAATCCCCTTGCAATCTTCACTTTCGCCAGCCAGAACTCCCTGTGCTTTCTCTTGTCTTGTCTTTTGCAGCTCTGTCCCCTCCACCAAGAAAGCCCTCCCTCACAACTCTGCCTTGGTATCTCCTACTCAGCTTCAGGACTCAGTTCAGATATCAGCTCCTTTCAGAGGCTTCCCTGACTCCCTGTGAGGTACTCCAAGCGAGGTACCTTTCCTCTAGGCTCAAAGTATGCACAGCACTTACCATCCAGTAGTATAATGGTCTGTTTGCCTGCCTCTCACTCCTACTAGACTTTAATTTCCTTGAGAGCAGGGACTACGTCTTACTTGTATACACAGCACTGAACACCATGCTAAATAAATTTTATTGCATGAATGAAGGAATGTTGATCCCAACTTCATGTACATTATGGAATAGGCTGGTCTGGAAACTCAACTTTAATGTCAAGTATTATTTCTAAAGGAAAACATATTCTGAGTTAAAAATGACTGCCTACTATGTGCCAGGCACGGTGCTGCGCCCCTGTGTAAGCCAAGTGTAATGTTGGAAAAATTACCCAAACTCTCCAAGCCTCAGTCTCTTCATTTGCATAAGAATACTTGGGACTACGAAAATTAAGAAACATAAATAATAAAGACTCTGTCAATGTCTAATATAGTAGGTACTCAAAAAGTTTCTTCCCTTTCCTGTTTCTCAGTCCAGGACTGTTTAGATAACTTCTAGTCCCATATAACAAAATTTTACAGTGTCTAGTATAGTAAGTACTCAAAAAATATTTCTTCCCTATCTCTTAGTCTGGGACTGTTAAGATAACTTCTAGTCTCATACAACAAAACTTTCCCTCCCTGTTCTGGGCAACAGCTCGTTCCCATGCTTCCTTGCCAATGGAGATATGCTAGTTCTGTTACACAAACTCCCACCCGACCTCCTGGTCTGGTCAAACTGACTTTCTCATCCTCCCAATATGCACCATACAGAGCTCTTCTTGTCCCTTCCAAGAATGTGCTTCTCTCCACTTCCACAAAGTCCACCCATTCAATCAACAAAGACTCACTGAGCATATCTTACATACCAGATACTGTGGCTGACACAGCACCTGCCAGCAATAAGCTGTTTAGTGAAGGAGAGTCTTGATGTAAATAATTTCACTAATAATAGAAGCAGCAGTAGCCAGTATTCGAGTGCTTTGTTATGCTATCCATTTGTACGCATTACTTCAACAAATCTTTACTATAGCCCTGTGAACCAGATAGTGCTGTTACTTAATTTTTTTAAAAAGATGGTTTTTTTAAAGCCATCTTTTGGAGAGGCAAAATCACACACTTAAAGTTACACAGTAAGTAGCATAGTCTAGATTCAAACCCTGGTCTTGCCACAGAGTCTAAGCTTTTAATTATCATGCCACACTGCCTCAATGCAGCGGAGGGAACACCCAGTTCTACCTACAAGTCAGGAAATTTAGCTAAAGTGGTAATATTTGAGTTCTGTCTTGAAGAATCATTCACTCATTCGTTCAATAAATATGAATGCCTACAATGTGTCATCCACTGTGGAAGCACTGAGGATAGTGTAGGGAACAAGCCAGAAGATCCCTACTCAAAGTACAAAGGGAAAAACAATGAACAGGCAATTACATCCACCTACTCTTCAAGCCTTCCTTTAATCAACTATTGGAAGAAATTTATCCTTCCTCTGATGTCCCATAGCACTTAATTCTAAACGTTTCTTTCAGCAAAGACTATGTTTCCCTTGTCTTCACGTTATTTAATTTTTTCCAATTATCAGTGACACATGCTCATTATAGAAGATGCCACTTACCACCTTCTCTCTTGCAATACTGTTATTTGCATACTTCTCATCTCCCCTACTACAGTGTAAGTAGCTTAAGTGTAGGATAAATGTCAGATTTCTCTTGGTACGCCCTACAGCATCTTGCATGTAGTGGATAGTTTAAAATTTGTTGAGTGAAAAAAAAAAGAAATTCAGTTTTGCAGACACTGTACTGAACTGAAATGTCTCCCTTTGTGAAAAACTGAATAATGCTTTTATGAATGTCATACCATAACACAATAGCAATGTATCTCTTTTGTATATTAACCTATGAACAGGTTTCCATTTTAAATCAGGTTTAGAACATTTCTTTTTTTTTTTGTTTTGTGAGGAAGATCAGCCCTGAGCTAACATCCATGCCAATCCTCCTCTTTTTGCTGAGGAAGACCGGCCCGGCCCTGAGCTAACATCTATTGCCAATCCTCCTCCTTTTTTTGTTTTCCCTTTTTCTCCCCAAAGTCCCAGTAGATAGTTGTATGTCATAGATGCACATCCTTCTAGTTGCTGTATGTGGGACGCGGCCTCAGCATGGCCTGACAAGCGGTGCGTCAGTGTGTGCCCAGGATCCAAACCCGGGCCACCAGTAGCGGAGCGCGCGCACTTAACCACTAAGCCACGGGGCCGGCCCCTAGAACATTTCTATACTCTGCCAAATTTATCTAAATGGAAGTCTACCCGTATCTGGTACATCTGTAGAACAAGATCATGTGTGGTTATCAGTTTCTCCTGTGTTCCCTGTCCTCCACTGTGGTATATAATTGACAGCTGCCAGAATAAATCACTCTGGAGAGGCCCCCCCACAGTTCAAAGGATTACCTCTGTTAGTTTCAGGTTCTTCAAGTATGACAAAGGAATCTTCATCGGCACCCAGCCGAGGTTTAATGGAAACATCTACTCCTAGTTGCTTAAGTCTATCCAGAGTGAACCTCCTCACTTTTTCAGGTGGTACAACTGCTGCTGCTTTAGTTTGCTGGCTGGGCTCTTCCACCTTCTCATCTGCTTCTTCTGTTTTTTTCAGGTCTTCTTCTCCCTCCAGGGCGTGAGGTTCAGGTGCCGCAAGACCTCCAGCCTGATACTCCTCATTGTCCTTGTTCCCGAGGAAGCTGGATTCCTGTTTTGCCACTGAGCTGTCCCCAGGTGAAGATCTAGCATCACTCTGATTCTGTTTCTCCTGAATGTCTAGCTCTTCACTTCCCATCAAATCCTTACTGCAAGACTCATCTGATCCAGTAGTCATCTGGGGTTCCTTTGAAACTACAGGGAGTGCTTTAATTTCCATTTCTTGTCCTGCACCCGTGGTCTGCTCAGCATCTTGGCCATGGTGGTCATTATTCATTTCAGTTGCATTTGCAGTGTCTGTGATTTCTTTGTGATGACTTGACTGATACTTAGATGACCTAGAAAAGGAAAAATGAGCTGAAGTTGAAAATTATCCTAAATGTGAAACATTCTCATCCCTTAGCACATAATGAATCAGTTAAATCAGTTTTAAGGGAGTGAGGAATCTGAACTTTTTACACCATATGTTTGCTACAAAACTGAATGTTTATGAAAATTATAATCAAAAGGAAAGAGGGCTCTTACTTCAGTAGCGCCATGGCATTTCCGTGGCAAGTGGGCCGGGGTTTACGTTTGAAGAAATCATGGATGGTTTTATTCTCAGGCATGTGATATGGAAGATTAAGTGCAGACTCTACAAAATGGAAAAAAACAAGCAAATACATATACTGTATATTCTGAAATGTCACTTCATATTCAGTTAACAGTACAACCAAAGCCATCACCAGAAATAGAAAACAATCCTGGCTTTAATAAAGACAGGACCTAAGTACAAAAGAACTCCCAGAAGAGGAATGGCTTTTAAACCTAGTTGTGAAATCAAACTGCTGCAGGAAGTTTTCTAAAAATATGGGTTCTTGGACACCATCTCAAGCCTAGTGAATCAGAATTTCTGTGGGGCCTAAGAATTTACATATTTTAAAAGTTCCCAAAGGGATCCTGATGCAGCTGGTCCATAGAAAACCATTAAAAAACTCCCTCCTTACCACCACTACAGTTCTGGAAATTTTTTCAGTTTATACTAATGTTCCAGGAGCTTTAGAACAATGGCCATTCACCAAGATCAATTCTAACTTGATATTATAATCCCATTCATATTAGGAGTGTTAAAAAAAATGAAAATCTCCAATATCCAAGTTAAGCTTACAAAGAAATACTGTGATTTGCCTCAAAGTTTACTGTACTGGTTTGCATTACCTCGAATAAGGCGCTGAGTCTCACTATGCAGTTTTTTTAACGCTTCCTTACTTAACTTGGCTGCCTTCCTTTCCTTAAAGAGAACAAAGAATGAGATTACATTAATGCTGTTATCCAGAAAGACAGATATTCATCCCTCAAAAGTTTGCTCTCTCCAAGAAAAGAGGATGGAGAGCGAATAGTAAGCACTAATAAGCTCAATACAACATAAACTCAAGGAGCTCATTTATTTGCAAGTCACATAGAATTTATTCAATCCAATCCATATCTTTGTCCCTACTATGTACAAAGCAACATCTTGAGTACCCCCAAAATATGACAGACCTGAAAAAATATTTATCCCTGAGAAATTCACAATCTTCTGGAGAAAGAGATCAACATGACAACTATGCAGGGCTCTGCCTCACCTTCCTCATGGTGCCTTTTGATAACTCACTTTCTTCTTCACATGAATAGCCCACACTCGCCAAAGACAGTTCCTTTTTCTAAAAGAGAAGATTACAAATTGAATAATACGGACAAAAATCAAACTGAAATAAGAGAATGTTGCTTACTCAAAGATTGCTTTTGTACTCCAACATCACATCATGATACATTAATAATAAATCAATAATTATCAAATAGAAAATTTTAAACACACAGCATCCTATCTATAATGCCTAGAAAACAAATTAGATGTCTCAAATGGAGTTTGGGTCCTCATTTCTTATATTTCTGCATTACATCTTTCCCTAAGGAGGGACAGTGACTCCCAGGGAGCTAAAGATAATCTTAGGAAGAATAATTATGCTTCCAAACACTTAGGACAGCGATGTTTTGACTGATGATTCTCTCCCATACCCTTCCTGAAACTCTATGGGTTCATTTCTTAGAAGAACAGGATTACAAAGTTTATATCTCTGCCCCATTATTTACCTGCTTCTCACACAACATAAAGTATCTTACTTTTTTCCCCAACATTCCTATGAGGGCAATCAAAATACTTAGTTGCTAAACAAGTTAGCATGTCTATCACTTGTACTCCATGACTCTAAAATTAACAGCTGAAAAACTTAAATTAATTGACACGTGTTTTTCTTCAGTTAAAAAAAAATTAAGGTTCCAACAGTAAATCAGAAAATAAAGCAAAGGTTAGAAGCAGCGGGTTAGTTCTTATTACACCCATCTTTGACTTGCCTTGTGCTTTTTTACTTTGTTTTTCACAGCTGCCCTTATTGATTCCAATGACTCTTCATCTTCCAATGGAGAGCTATTTTCCTCCTCCAACCCAGTTTCAAAAAGATCTTTATCCATAAGAAGACAGCCACTATCATTAAATGGCTGTTTCACATCATCTTCCTGGACAATGCACAAAGAAAAGCAAAATCCAGTCATTTCAAAATCCAATATTTCACAACATCATACAGCAATTTGGATCAGGCCAGGAGAAAACCCATGGCATTCTAGAACATTCTCACTGGTTCCTAACCCACAGACATCCTTTGAAATCCACACTGTGATTTTTTTTTTTGTGAGGAAGATCAGCCCTGAGCTAACATCCGTGCTAATCCTCCCCTTTTTTTTGCTGAGGAAGACCGGCTCTGAGCTAACATCTATTGCCAATCTTCCTCCTTTTTTTTCCCCAAAGCCCCAGTAGATAGTTGTATGTCATAGTTGCACACCCTTCTAGCTGCTGTATGTGGGACGCAGCCTCAGCATGGCCGGAGAAGCGGTGCGTCGGTGCGCTCCTGGGATCTAAACCTGGGCCGCCAGTAGCTGAGTGCGCGCACTTAACCGCTAAGCCATGGGGCCGGCCCCCCACTGTGATTTTTATGCCACTGTCCATATTAACAAATAAGTTAAACACTTATTAAGCAACTAGCTTATAAAACTTGAGGATGGTTTTTCTAGTTAGCAAACGAGACTTCTGATGGATGGATGCATGAAAAATCCTTCTTTGAAAGTTAATTTTAATCAGATCAGAAGCAGCAAAGAATTACTCCACGTGCTCACAAAGAAATCAGAAACCCGTTTATTTGGAAGTGTCCTCCATGTATCCGAAATGGAGAATGAGACCAACAAGTTTTAAATCACATACCTCATTACTCACAATCAACTCAAAGCTATATTCTGAGTGCAGAAACAACCTCAAGAACTAAAAGCAACTTTTTCTAAAATGTTCAACTGCCTTAGAAGCAGCAAATTATTCTTTTAAATGTACCTCATTTTTTGTTTCCTTCTGTTTTAGCCGCCTAATTTTTTCCATCTTTCTCTCTTCTTTCTCAAGTCTTCTCTTTGACTTTACTTTTCCTTTTCCTTCAGTTCCTTCTTTATCACGTTTGGGTTTTTTGGAAATCTTTCTGTCAACTGTCAAGTCCACAGAATTTTCAGATTGGAGACCCAGCTCTAAGCAAGGTGTCACTTGGGCCTCAACGTTTTCCTGATACAAAGACTCCTCAATGTCACTTTCATCACTGTCTGCCAGAGTTTTGTAAATTCTTCTGACTTTTCCATTTTTTCCAGCATATAAGTTCTCTTTATTTTCCTCCACGACACTGTCATAGGTATTCTTCTCCAGAGAGGCATTTGTGTCCTCTCTTTCAGAATCACTATCTGGTAGCACCTTCCTGCTTTTTAAGTTCTTACTCACGAACATCTCTTCATCTGAATCTGGAGGAAACACAAATTTTTTTAGAGGTCTGCTGTCATTTGGCCTTCCTCCTAGTCCCACTACTCCTCAAAAACATCCAATTATCCAAGTGATATATCACCTTGTGAAATTATGTAACTATCACCAAGAACTGATTGTAGCAAAGCAAATCTAAAAATACATTTTGAAAAACATTTTCCCTGGAAAAATGTCTCTTACTGAGACATGTAATTATATATATTTACAATGTGTAAAGTTGTTCTAATCCTTCTGGCAGGTGTTAAAAATCCTTTTATTATAAGACGAATGTATTCAACCAGGCAATGTGGTAGCTTCTAGACATTTCATACATTCAATAATATAATAGAAATGGGTTATTTTCAAAAAGGTACAAGCACCATTATTTTGCTTTTATAATAAATAAAACAAACAATAAGGTTAGGCATTAATAACGTAATAAATCAAGAGAATAATGAAATTAATTCGATCCACTTACAACCCAAGCCCCCACATTCTATTCCTAAAAATAAAAGTACTGACTATTACAAACCTCTTTCACTCAAGGGCCCAATTGTTTCACAGCTGCCCTGTCCACTGTCTGAAGGACTATCTGCTTCTTGTGAAATGAGTTTTGGATCATTGATTTCTAGGTGAACCTAGAAAATGAGAATATACATTAACCAGCAGGTGAAAGAAAACTAAGTACATAATAATACACAAATCATTATGGGATCATCAGGCTGAAATAAGGAAAAAAACCATACAATGGTTCAATGAAGGGATGATATTAAGAATTACTGGACAAAAAAGAAACAAAAATTCATTGTCCACCTTTGAAGGATGCTATAGAACCAACCCTTTATTTTGAGTAATGGTAAATAAATGAAAATAATTAAGCATTTATTATGCTTTTTCTGTGTAAACTGTTTCTCAGTGTATCCAAGTAACATCACAGAGACGCAATCCAGATGTGGAAAACTCTATACGACAAACTGTGTGGTTTCTTTAACAGCAAATTGCAAGAAAAAAGAGGTGGGGGGACCTATAAAGAGAGCTAAGATATATACATACACACACATATTAACACTTGCAATATGCAGACTTTGTTTGGATCCCGACTCAAACAAATTGAAAGTATATGTATGAGTCAAAGAAATCTGAACACTGACTAGATATTTAATATTAAGCAATAATTCTAAAACTTTTAGGTGTGGTAATAATATTGTGGTTATCTTTTCTGGAAAGCCCTTATTTTTTAGAGATGCATAATGAAATATTTGTGGATGAAATAATGTTTGGAATTTGCTTCCAAATAATCCGGTGAGGGGGAAAGTGGGTAGGGGTATAAATGAAACAAGACTGGCATGATTTGATAATTGTTGAGGTTAGGTGATGGGTTCATTATACCAGCCTTTCTACGTTTGCATATGTTTGAAATTTTACAAATAAAACCACTTTAAAAGTCACAAGTAAAAAAATCTCAGAAGTAGGATGTGTTAGGTGACTTAACCAGTTAGTGACCAAGCTGATCCTAGACGCCAGGTCTCCTACCTCCTCCGTGTTCTTAGGGCTCTGAATCAACTCATTAATAAGGGGGAAAATACTAACATCTGTAATGTAACAGGGCACAAGGCATCATCCTAATGGTTTCTCAAACAACTATTAAATTGATTTGAGGGCAAGCCCAGTGGCCTAGTGGTTAAGTTCAGCACGCTCCACTTGGTGGCCCGGGGTTCAGTTCCCAGGCGCAAACCTACACTGCTGGTGGGTGGCCATGCTGTGGCAGCGGCCCACATACAAAATAGGGGAAGATTTGCAACAGACATTAGCTCAGGGCGAATCTTCCTCAGCAAAAAAAAAAAACTGATTTGAATGTTTGGTACAATTATTAAAATAATAACCATAGATAATGTGCACCGAGGTATCACTGAGGATCATCATGTATGTGCTGATGATCCTCCCAACAATTCAAAGCAGTAAGACTGTCCATACAGAAACTGTATTCAATAAGGTACATGGTGATGCTCTTACTCACTCCAATCCAGACAATTTGCAGTGGTACTAGCAACAATCAGGGCCAGGAAAAGGGTGAGAAGAGAGAGTCTCAAAAACCCATCAGTAATCAAGATAATATCTTAGTGCAATATTTAAAAGAAAAAATCAAATTGGCAAACTATGGCTCATGAGGTCAGCCGCCTGCTTATGTAAGTAAAGTTTTATTGGAACCAGGGCCGGGATTAGGGTGAGGTGAGTTAGGCAGAGCAGTGCAAGCGCAAGGTCGGATCTTGTCTTTATTTAAAAGTTTGATATTTTGTTCAAAATCAAATCATGGAATCTTTTGCATTAATTTTTATTTAAAAAATATTGCGTTAAAATATTATCGTGATTACTTTTTTTGGCGAAGCCTTAAATTTTGCTCCCAAGGCGAGTGTCTCACCCTAGCCCCGGCCTCAGGGTGAAACACAGGTCTGGAAACAGATGTCGTTTCTCCGCCAAATTCTGCCACCGACCAGTCAGCTACCAGCCAGGAGGCCGTGAGACTGTACGTCCCCTCTCGGGGCCCCGTGTAATGACCTCAAAGGCCCCTTCCAGAGCCAATGTCGAATTCCCTGAGACCCCCGCCGTCCACTGACACAGAATCCCGCCCCGCATCCCAGCGGCCCGGTTCAGCCTGGAATTTCCTCTTTTGGGGCGCTGTAGGAGGAAGAGCTCCCTCGGCAGGAAACGCGCCAAAGGGGAGGGCGGGTGGGCGGCTGCAGGGGCTGGGCGCGCCACAAAGACAGGAGCAACAAGACCGAGAGGGCCGAGGCAAGAACCCCAGCTCCAGGACTGGACGGCGGAGTCGCGAGCCCCCGGGGACAGCGGGTTGATCCCGGGGGGCCGCGAGGCCGAGCCGCCGCAGAGCACGCCGGGAGCTGTAGTCATCCCAGACGCCGCCGCTGGCTTTGCCCGGCTCGACCCCGCTCCCACCCCACCCCTCGGCGCCGGACCCCCGCAGCCGCGGATGGAGGCATGTGCATGAACTCACCTCAGAAACCACTTCGCCCGTCATGACTCTGGCCTCCCCAGCGCTCCGCTCCGGACGAAGCAGTTCTCCGGTTCCCTGAGCCGGGGCGCAGCTGCTCCCGCCGTCTCCAGCCCCGCAGCGCCGTTCGAGCTTTCGCGCCCAGCCGGAGTGCAAGCCCCGCCCTCGACGATTTGCACCAATCCGGAGGAGGTTTTCTACATGAGGCCACGCCCCCATCCCGTCCTACCAATCACGAAGCGCCTTCGGCCAGCCCTACAAGTATACAGTACTGTAATCAGGGTTGGGTTGGCGGGTGGAGGGTCCTCTTGTCAACTGAGTTTAGGGGAGGCTAGAGGTGTCCTGGCTGCCGGGCAGTCGGGCCCTCTGGCCTTGCAAGGCTGTACCATGCAGTTGTGGACTTTGACCTTTGCCCTTTGCCATAGCGCGACAGCTCCCATCAAGCGCAATTTGAGGAGTCAGCCCTTCAGGCGGGAAGTGAGCTGGAAGAAGATACCTGGGCACCCAAGGGCATCCTTGTCCCATACTTGAGTGCCCCTGTGGGGCTTTTCTTCACGACCTCCATCCCTGGAGTAGCTAGATCCTTCCTGCCCCTTCTTGTACAAGGCACTCACACCACTGAACATCAAAAAGGAAAAGTTGTGTGGGCTGCTCAGATACCAAAGAATGTCCTTGGATAACCTTTATAACTTTATTTAAGGTTAATTTGAGGATGCAGAAAACACCCACCCATCGCACTCCTACCCTCTCTGGACAAGGCAGGTAAGAGAATAAAAGGTCTGGAGTCAGACTAATCCCAGACAATTCTATCCCTTGTCCCTGTGCTGGTTACTATCTTTTTGCCCCTCCAGGTCTATTCTCTGTCTTTCCTTATCCTGCTCTGTCCAGCCAAGGCTGACTTCTCCCCACTGCATTGGCAGAGCTCCCTTGCCCTTCCAGTTGAGTCAAGCTACCGGAAGATACTTTACAAGATTACTGTAAGGAAGGGATCAGAGGGCACCAAAAAAGAAAGATCACAGTAGTTACTAACCCCACCCTACCCCCATGAGTCTATCCACCGGTGGGGTGCCCAACTCACCCCAATTTTCCCAGGACTTTCCCAGTTTTAGCATCCTGGGAATATCCTCTGTCCTAGGCAAACCAGGATGGTTAGTCACCCTCTCCACTGGCCTCTTCTTCCAAGTTTCCAGCTTTAGCTGGGTTCAAATAAAAGTTCTCTTTCCTCCTCTTCATTTCTTCACCTCCTCACCACTTCCCAACCCACTTCTGCTCCCATCAACAGGGTCCCATCATCCATCCTCTTCTCTCACATCTCAGTCTATCCACCTTTTCACCCACTTTACTATTAATTTCTACATTGTTGATTCCCAAATATCTATCTATAGCACTCCTCCCTCATATTTGGAGGGCTAACACTTATTGGGGGCTTACCCTGTGACAGAAACAGTTGCAAGAATTTTGCAAACATTATCTTATTTAATCTTCACAGTAACTGTGTAAGGTAAGTAATATTATTATCTCCATTTTAGCAGATGAGGAAACTAAACCTTTAAAGGGCTAGTAACTGGTGGTGCCAATATTCACACCCTGCTCAATCTGACTCCAGAGCTCATACTCCAGGGACATCTTGCCTGAGCACCCTCTACATTCTCCCTCCGTCTCCTGTTCTGGTTTCCCCGATAACACTTACCTCTGCCTGAAATTTTATTTTTATCTATTTGTATATAGTTGCTCCAAGAGAACAAGCACTTTGTTCTCTTTAACACCATATCCTCACTATCTATAATAGTCGTTCACAAACTTGAGCATGCATCAGAATGATCCGAAGGGCTGGTATAAACAGATTGTTGGACCCCACTCCCAGAGTTTCTGATTCAGAATGTCTGTTGTGAGGCCCAAGAATTTTTTGCTAACAAGTGCCCAGATGATGCTAATGCTGCTGGTATGGAGACCGCGCTTTGAGAACCAAGGGTCTAGAACATACCTGGCTCATGGTAGGGAAACTGATCAATATTTGTTGAACTAATTAATTCCATCACTTGACAACTCTATTCTTCTTCTTGAACCCCCTCTAGAAGTGAATAAATGAGATAGTCCTGGTAGTAACATTTTCAGAACGAATTAGCATTTTCCTCTCTTTGGGGAGCACCTCTTCAGTCACCAGAGAAACTAAGAGAGAGAGCTCTGATTTGAACAATGGGTGGAAGGGGTGAGCTAGGAAGGAGAAACCTTTTATTCTATATTTTAATTTGTGCCATGCTAAAGCAAGTCTGTATTTGGAATTAGCAGTCTGTATTCTCAATTGTGGTGAGAGAATGGCGCCATAATCCATCACTCACCAATTCAGAAACCTGGGAGTCACCTTGACTCCTCTCTGTCTCTTGACTCTCAAGGTTAATCATCCAACAAGCTCTGTTTATGAAGTTGATAGATGGCAGCGAGGGAAAGATCTGGAGTGTTCACTTTATAGGAATTAGCTTGAACCTCTCCTGTAAATGGCGTTGTGAACTTCGTTAAGTCATTTAGCTTCTCAGAGCCTTAGTTTCCTTGTTTGTAATTAGAACACATTGGTTCAGAACGGGCCGGCCCCATGGCTTAGCGGTTAAGTGCACGCACTCCGCTGCTGGCGGCCTGGGTTCGGATCCCGGGCGCGCACCGACGCACCACTTCTGAGGCCATGCTGAGGTTGCCTCCCACATACAGCAACTAGAGGGATGTGCAGCTATGTCATACAACTATCTACTGGGGCTTTGGGGGAAAAATAAATAAATAAAATTATTAAAAAAAAAAAGAGAACATTGGTTCAGATCATGATTCTCAAAAGAGTTCAATTGGCAGAGCACCTAGAAGTATGGTACTCTACAGGAAATACTTTGCAGTACTGACACACTTAATCTGGTCATATAAATTAGGAAATGTTTTCACTAGTAGGATCTATTATTATATCACACATAATCAATATAAAAAAGCAAATCTGAGATTACATATCTATGAAAAAGTAAACCATGGAATTTAACATGCTCAGCCCATTCCAAAGTTCTATTTATTTGTTTGCTGGCAGGCAAACAAAAGCAGATTCCAAAGGCTTACGGAAGTTTGGAGGGAGAAAGTTGGCTAAGTTATATCTTTTACTTCATCTTTTCTGCAAATTGAGAAAGGCTACCATATTAAATTTTATTACAGTACTACTATTCCTCTGGAGGAAAGTGTGAGAACTGCTTGCTTTTCCGGAGTCCTAGGCCACTAAATCTCCATCCCTGGAGAAGCACTGCCACCATGTGGCAGAGCTTAATCATATCAGTCTATTGCCTGTAGCCACTCTATCCTAAAACCTTTTTTTTTTTTTTCATTTTAAAATTATTCGAAGAGTTGTTTAAATTTCCCTTTGGAACGGTGAAATAATTGCATCTCCCAGAATCTGCTTTCAAAAATAACTTCAGTACTGTAATTCCGTACAGTTATAAAGCTTCTCTTGGAGAGTACCCTCCTTGAAGGCCTTAATGTTTTTTCTTGCTTAATGTAGTACCCCCGACCTTTAAAAATGGCCCAGGATATGACACATAGTGGGTGCTTAATAAATAATTGTTGAGTGAATGATTAAAATACCATGGCCTAAAAAAACAAAAACAAAAAATACCAGGGTCTTTTCCCAAGGCATGACAGCACATACACCATCAGCTATTTTGTATGCAGAAGTTCCTTTACCACAACTTTTGGCAACCTAAAGTACCTATCAAATATTCATGCAGTCATTCAAAAAACCTTGAGTACCAATTTTAAGTTGCTAGATATGGAGAATATAAAGATAAATAAAATACAGTTTTGTTCTCAGAGACCTTCCCATTGCTGATTGGCAACAGGCAAGTAAATAAGTGTGTGTAATAGTGGAAGTGTGTACAAGTATCTCTGGGGCCCTGAGAGAGGGGAAACTGACTTTGCCTAGGGTAAGTCAGGGGGTGATGACTCCTGAACTGAGTTTCAAAGATGGGTTGGAATTCTCCAGGCTGGCCCAGGGAGGAGAAGGTATGTGTACGGGCTTGATAGTGCATGTTGTGTTTGGGGAACTGAAAGGAGGTCAGTATGACTAGAGCATAGGGTGTGTGTTTGGGTGGGGGTGGGGGAGAAATGGCCAGAACGAAGGCTGAAAGTTAAACGGGGAACAAAAAGTCTGGAATGCTGTGCTTAGAGTTTAGTTTTTAGACAGTATGAACTGGGCAGCTGGGGGTTGGGAGGTTGTTAAGAAGGAGAGCAGGGCCGGCCCGGTTGCTTAGCGGTTAAGCGCGCGTGCTGAGGCCGCGTCCCACGTACAGCAACTAGAAGGATGTGCAACTATGACATACAACTATCTACTGGGGCTTTGGGCGGGGGGGGAAAGGAGGAGGATTGGCAATAGATGTTAGCTCAGAGCCGGTCTTCCTCAGCAAAAAGAGGAGGATTAGCATGGATGTTAGCTCAGGGCTGATCTTCCTCACCAAAAAAAAAAAAAAAGAAGAAGGAGAGCAACATGGTTAAGATACATGTTTGAGAAAGATTATTCTGGCAGCGTATAAAGGATGGATTGGAAGGGGATTAGACTTGAGGTAGGAAGACTAGTTGTCTCGGTGGGAGATGATAGGGACCTGAACTAGGTCAATGGTAGTAACAATGGAGACGAGGAGATGGATTGGAAAAAGGAGGCAAAATTGACAGGGCTTGTTGGATGATTAACCTTGAGGGGTGAGGGGCAGTAGATTCCATGTGATTCTAGTGACTCTCAGGTTTCTGGATTGGTGAGTAATGGATTATGGTGCCATTCACCAAAATTGAGAAGATAGGTCACTAATTCCAAATACAGACTCACTTTAGCTTGGCACAAGTTAATATGTAGAAGAATAAAAGGTTTCCCCTTCCTAACTCACCCCTGTCTGCACATTGTCCAGCTCTCTTTCTCTTAGCTTTTCTGGTGGCTGAAGAGGTGTTCCCCTCTTCATTCATTTACTCCACAAACCTTTATTGAGCACTGTGATAGAATGTTAGAATAATCACAGCTCTCTGTGTCCTTCCCCTTTTTCAATGTGATTTTGCTGCACCTCCCATCTAATTCTTAATCTCTTAAATCTGGGCTGTCCTTGTTTCTTGCACTGATCAACAGAATATAATGAAAGTTACATTGTATACATAGCTTCTGAGGGTAAGCCTTAAGCTTTCACTTTCATTATCTTAGAACACTGCTGCCACCATTTAAGAAACTCAAGGTATCTTTTTGGATGAGCCACATAGAGGAGAATCAAGGCATTTCAGCCAATAGCTAACTGCAAGACTTGACCATCTTGGACTATCCAGCCCAATGAGCCTCCAGATGAATGCAACCATGTGAGTGACTAAAAGTGAGACCAAGAGAAGAACTGACCAACTAACCCTAGCCAAATTACAGAATTGTGGGCAAATAAATGAGCCACTAACTATTAGTATGGTTTCTTATGCAGTGATAGACAACTGAAACAAGCTCCTACCATGAGTCAGGCATAGAGGATACAGTTTTTTAAAAAGTTTCTGCTCTCATGGAGATTATATTCTTGTAGCAGAAGATAGACAATAAACAAATAAGTAAATAAATATACAGTCATGCAGTGCATAATGACGTTTCAGTCAACGATGGACCACATATACGACGGTGGTCCCGTAAGATTAGTACCATATAGCCTAGGTGTGTAGTAAGCTATACCATCTAGGTTTGTGGAAATATACTATGATGTTTGCAAAACAATGAAATGACGTAACAAGGCATTTCTCAGAACATATCGCCTCATTAAGCAACACTTGTCTGTATAATGTCAGGTAGTGATAAATGTTTTGAGAAAAATAAAGGATGATAAGGGGTTAGAGGGTAGACCCCAAACAGCCAAAGCAATCTTGAGAAAGACGAACAAGGTGGAGGCATCAGACTCCCTAATTTCAAATATATTACAAAGCTGTAGTAATCAAAACAGTATGGTATTGGCACAAAAACAGACACATATATCAATGGAATAAAATAGAGAGCCCCAAAATAAACCCATGCATACATGGTCAATTAATTTACAGCAAAGGAGCCAAGAATATACAATGGGGAAAGGACAGTCTCTTGAATAAACGGTGTTGGGAAAACTGGACAGCCACATGCAAAAGATTGAAACTGGGCCACAATCTTACACCATACGCAAAAATTAACTCAAAATGGATCAAAGACTTAAACGTAAAAACTGAAACCATAAAACTCCCAGAAGAAAACATAAGCAGTAAGCTTCTTGATATTGGTCTTGGTGATGATGTTTTGGATCTGGCACCAAAAGCAAAGGCAACAAAAGCAAAAATCAACAAGTGGGACTACATCAAACTAAAAAGCTTCTGCACAGCAAAGGAAACCATCAACAAAATGAAAAGGCAACCTACTAAATAGGAGACTATATTTGCAAATCTTATGTCTGATAAGGGGTTAATATCCAAAATATATAAAGAATTTATACAACTCAATAGCAAAAAAAAAAAATCAATTAAAAAATGAGCAGAGGATCTGAATAGACATTTTTCCAAAGAAGACATACAGCTGGCCAACAGGTACATGAAAAAATGCTCAACATCACTAATCATCAGGGAAATGCAAATCAAAACCACAATGAGATATCACCTCACACTTATAAGAATGGGTATTATCAAAAGACAAGAAATAACAAGTGTTGGTGAGGATGTGGAGAAAAGGGAACCCCTATGCACTGTTGGTGGGAATGTAAATTGGTGCAGCCACTATGGAAAACAGTATGGAGGTTCCTCAAAAAATTAAAAATAGAGCTACCATGTGATCCAGCAATTCCACTTCTGGGTATTTATCCAAAGAAAATGAAAACACTAACTTGAAAAGATATATGCAACCCCATGTTCACTTCAGCATTATTTATAATAGCCTAGATATGGAAACAACCTAAGTATCCATCGATGGATGAGTAGATAAAGAAGACGTGGTATATATATATATATATACAGTGGAATGTTATTTAGCCATAAAAAAAGAATGAAATCTTGCCATTTGTGACAACATGGATGGACCTTGAGGGCATTTTGCTAAATGAACTAAGTCAGGCAGAGAAAAACAAACACTGTATGATCTTATTTATACGTGAAATCTAAAAAATAAACCAAGTTCATAGATACGGAGAACAGATTGGTGTTTGCTGGAGGCAGGGGGTGGTGTGAAATGGGTGAAGGGTGTCAAAAGGTACAAAATTCCAGTTATAAAATAAGGAAGTCATGGGGATGTAATGTACAGCATGGTGACTATAGTTAATAATACTGTATTGCATATTTGAAAGTTGCTAAGAGAGTGGATCCTAAAAGTTCTCATCACAAGAAAAAAAATTTTGTAACTATGCATGGTGATAGATGTTATCTAAACTTATTGTGGTGATCATTTCACAATATATACAAATACCAAATTATTATGTTTTACACCTGAAACTAATATAATGTTATATGTCAATTATACCTCAAGAATAAGAAAATGTTTATTAAAAAAGGAGGGGTTAGACGATGACAGTTACGGTTAGGGGCTAAGGAGAAGAGCTGCTCTTTTAGAAAAATAAGTCCTTTGAAGAAAATAGGAGTGTTCTAGAAAAGACGTTTTCATGCTTGATGACCCTCTACCAACCATCAGTAAGTTTTTCCATGATCCTAACTCGGATCCTTCTAACTGCATTAAAGTCCATTTACAGAATCATGGAAGAAACTTTAGAAGTCAGTTCATCCTATCTCCTCACATAAACAAACTGAACCCTAGAGAAGATATTATGTTGTTGGTAATTTACTTATATTAAATATTATAGTATATTACATAAAACATATGATATACTATACAACATATTAATATTTTAAAATGTTTCAGGCTAGAAAGTTTGATATACATGTATATTAACTAGTTTTAGTGTAAACTTTGGAGGCTATTAGTTAACTTTTGAAGTACCCTAATAAGAAATATATACTCTAGGAGTGGTTAGTTAGTATCCGAAAAACTCAAATCAGTAGTTCACATTCTAGTAGCAGTTACAACAAGAACTTCAACTATTTTTATCTCCAATCAGCACTAGAAGGCTGTTAAATATAGTTAGATGTTAGATATGGTTTTTCATGGATGAAATGAATGGTGTCAATACATGTGATTTAGCTAGAAGTACTGTATTGTACAGGCACCTCCTACCTTTGACCAAGATATAAAAATCTAGTAAGCCCAGCAACTAAGTTCTTCAGAGTGATTTATGGGCTAGAATCTATTCAGTCCTTTCTCCACGTTTAGTGGAGGATCCTGTTACCTGATTCTGACTAGCAGGTTAGATGAATCCTGCTGCTGGAATAATGTCTTATTTACCTAAAGTAAACCTTTCATGCAAGGTGCTTGGCAAAGTGTCTAAAAGGATCAAGAGCGGGGAGTTCATTGAGCTTATAAGTTGTACGACTGGTTTTGCCTGCTTGTTAATAAATATTTTGAGCACGTGGCAGATTGCAGTCTGAGACTTGCTTTCATCATAACACACCACTTGGTAGTAAGGTTTGAAGAAAGAACATGTGACCCATCTCTCACCGTTGGAGGCTACTGATATCTGCCCCTCACCCCTGCAATAAAAACAACAACAAAAACCACTCAATAATTAGCAAATAAATATTTATAAATTCACATAATATATAATATAATTAATAAAAGGGCAAATTGGCTTGGGTCATTTTGCAACAGAAGACGATTTTCCCAAGGTCACATAACAAATTGATTCTTGCCACCATTAAACGCCAAACAAACAATTTGAACCCATGCTACCAAAGAGAAGCTAACCAATGTTGAGTCAAGGTAAACAATGCAGTGTTTTAGGAAGTTCAGCTTGCTGCAGTCTGGAGAATGGGTTGGGAAGAAAAACACTGGAGACAGGCATACCAGTGAGGGCATTGTTGCTATAGCCCAGGTGAGGCAAGAGTCAGAGGTGCAGATGGTGCAATGGAACAAGCCTGGGCACTGGCATCAGAGAGAACCTCGTTCAGATGCTGGCTCTGCCACTTATCAGCCATGTAACTGTGGGGAAGTCACTTCTCCTTTCTCAGATTCAATTTTCCCCAAACGAAATAATGGTTAAACGAGATGGTATATGTTAAGACCCCTAATTCACTGATTGGCATGCAGTAGGCACTAAATAAATGCTCATTCCTTTCACCGCCATTAAACCATAAGAGGTAGCGATGGAATGGATGCAGAAAGACTAGTCAGTCTAGGGCTTAACTTCTTGCCTGTCACCAAATGTTAGAAGCAACATTTGGGCTATAATTTGCTAGAATTCTCTTACTCTTCTTGCCTGATAAGATCATTTCAAATCAACAAACTTTTGCTAAGCAGGGAACTTAGTTATATTCAAAGTACAGAGATGATAAAGAAATAAAGAAAATGTCTGATTTCAAGGAGATTTCAGTCTTAATATTCTTTTTGTGTCTATCAATGCTTTGATTTTCCCCCTCTGAGCTAGCACTGGCTTTCCAAATACTATGACATCAGTTTCAACTATTATTTTTGAGAATGAACTGATAAGTCAGGCACTAGACTAGACCCTTCATAGACATTATTTAATCAACACAATAAACCTACAAGTCGGTACAATTATTATCCCATTTTTATAGATGGAAACCAAGATCAAGAGACAGAAAGAGGGTTTATTATTCAGGATCACATAGCTAATTAATAGCTTAGCTAGGATTTGAATCTAGTCTCTCTAACTTCAAGTCCAATGCTCTTTTCACTGCTCCAGGGTGTTTCTTTTCAGTGTTTATGGATGCATGACCAAGTTATCTCATTAAAAGATAGACATCAACTCTGTTAGAAATGCCAAGTTTTTAGGAGGCTGTTAGATATAAGAGTTCCCAATATAAAGATACGTATTTGATCAATAAGCCCAGATGCTACAAACTATTACTTGGAAAAATCACCAAATGAAATGTCTGGCACAGCAATGCTATAATTTTTCCTTCTCATGGAAGCAAATGAGACTTACACATTGTGACAATTAATTACGGTATGGCTATCACAACCCCTCTGCAATTTCTTACAAGAGATCTGCATGTATGAATTAAGAGAGAAAGATGAACAAATGCAAATACCCCTTCTTTTTTTTGTGTGTGAGGAAGATCAGCCCTGAGCTAACATCCGTTGCCAATCTTCCTCTTTTTGCTGAGGAAGATTAGCCCTGAGCTAATGTCTGTGCCCATCTTCCTCCATTTTGTATATGAGATGCCTCCACAGCATGGCTTGATGAACGGTGCGTAGGTCTACAGCCCGGATCCAAACCCGCAAACCCTGGGCTGCTGAAGCCGAGCACGCAAACTTAACCGCTATGCCACCGGGCCAGCCCCTGCGAATACCCTTCTTAAAGCTCCTTTATTTAGAAAGCCTTCTTGCTTGTTCTTTTTTTTGCCAGTATGAAAATCTTTATTAATTGGAGTGCTTGATCCATTTACATTTAATATAATTATTAATGTGCTTGAATTTAAGTCTACCATCTTGGTATTTGTTTTCTCTTGGTCTCGTCGGTTCCTCATTCCCTGCTTTCTTTTGAGTGAATTTAATATCCCATTTATTTCCTCTACTTTTATTTTTCATTTCTATTTCTTTTTTTTAAGCTGAGCTAACATCCACTGCCAATCTTCCTCTTTTTTTTGTACATGAGCCACCACCACAGCATGACCACTAACAGATGAATAGTGTAGGTCCACACCCGGGAACGGAACCCGGGCCGCCAAAGTGGAGCACATGAAACTTAATCAGTAGGCCACCAGGGCTGGCCCTATTTCCTCTAATTTTAGCTATCCTTCTTTTAACGTGCATTTTAACTTATCACAGTCTACCTTCAAATAATATTGTACTCATTTATGAATAAGGTAAGAAATCTTACGATAGTATAATTTCATTTTCTCACCTCTGCCTTTTGAATCCTTTTGTTATATGTTTACAAATCCTACAATACATTATACACACACACACATAACATTTATGCATATCTAAATTTAATCAGAGATCATTTTCGAAAAGGTCTTTTATATTTATCCTGATATTTACCGTTTCTGGTGCTCTTCATTTCTTTCTGCAGATCTGAATTTCCATCTGGTATCATTTCACATCAGCTTCTAGAACTTCTTTTTAGCATTTCTTGTAATGCAGGCCTGCCGTAAACAAATTCTCTCAGCTTTTGTCTACCCGTGAATGTTTTTATTTCATCTTCATTTTTGAAGGATATTTTTGTTTTTTTCTTCTAGCACTTTAAAGGTGTCATCCATTGTCTTTTGGCTTCCGTTTCTAATAAGTCATCCATCCTTTGTATTATTACTCTCCTGTATATAATATGTCTTTTTTTCTCTTGCTCCTTTTAAAATGTTATCTTTATCTTTGGTTTTCAGTAGTTGGACTAGGATTTGTTTAGGTGTGGTTTTATGGATTTGCTAAGCTTCCTGGATCTGTGCATTTTATTTTTCATCTATTTTAGAAAAAAATCTCAGCTATTATCTCTCCAAATACTTTTTTTGTCATTGATTTTCTCTCCCCTCTCTGTATGGGGCTCCAATTACACATATGTTAGAACATTTAATGTTGTCTCAGTTCTTGGACACTCTGTTCCATACTTCTCACTATTTTAGTTTGGATAATTTTACTGACCTGTCTTCAAGCATCTGATTCTTTCCTCTGCTGTTCAGTCTACTGTTAAGCCTATTGAAAAATATTCTTCATTTCTTACATATTTTTCATTTCTAGCACTTCCATTTGGTTCTTTTCTATAGTTCCCACCTCTCTGCTGAAATTTCCCATCTGTTCATGCATTTTATCCACCTTTTCCACTAGAACTTTTACATATTTATCGTAGCTATTTTAAAGTTCTTGTCTAATCATTTTAAATCTGAGCTATCACTTCATCTGCTTCTAACACTATTTCCACTCTTGACCAGGGGTCATTATTATTTTTTTTTTTTTTGGTTCTTCATGTGTCTCATAATTTTTAATTATGTTTTTGTGTAAAAGAACTGTAGAAACCAACATAAATAGAAAAGGGTAAACTCCTTTTCGTCAGGTCACCAGTGTGGGGGAAATTAGTCAATCTAACCTGTAGTTGAGCTGGATCTGAGCTTTGTTGCAGCCCTAGTTAGATTCAGTTCACTGCTGGTTTCAAATATTTTGAGGATAGATCAGGACTTTCCCTTCAGCAGAGCTTGGACTCTGAGCATCAGTAATAGTCTAATAAACTCTGTATGCTTTAAACCAGTTCCCAGATTTCTGAACTGTAGGACATCTCTTTCTACTTTACTGTTTAGCTGCTAGATTTGGGAGTTGCTGGAGATTTAGTCTCATGTCTAATTTTCTGTGCTTCAGCAGATCTCTCTCCACCCTGCGGCCTTGCCTCCAGCTTTTGCAAGATGGCTATGGTATCCTAGCTTAAGGCTGCAGTGCCCCTGCTCATCTTTTCTTTTTTCTTTTTTTTTTATTTGTTTATTTTTTCCCCCCAAAGCCCCAGTAGATAGTTGTATGTCATAGCTGCACACCCTTCTAGCCGCTGTATGTGGGACGTGGCCTCAGCATGGCCGGAGAAGCAGTGCGTCGGTGCACGCCTGGGATCTGAACCCCGGCCACCAGCAGCAGAGCGCGCGCACTTAACTGCTAAGCCACGGGGCTGGCCCTCATCTTTTCTTTTTTAATGGATGCATCCACAAATAGATTAAGAAAAGACTTTTACCTTTATATCCCAAATAAGAAAAAAAGAAATTGTAATTGAATTTCACTATGGGCCCACAAACTCTGCTATTTTTGATCAGAATGACCCTTCCTTCTTGCTGGAACTGCAACCTAGACCAAGCTTTTAAGTACTCAGAGACTCTGTTGTAATGTTGCAGACATCTACCCCATCCTGACCCCAACTATAGAGAAGCAGTACCACCTCAGGGTCTAGGACTATTCAGATGGTTGAAGACTCCCATTTTTAAACAGAAGGCTAAAATCAGTGATGGTACCATCAAGATATGGTCCGGGTGTTAAATATAATAAGAAATAAATAGTAAGGAAAGACTTTGAGGGCCGGCCCTGTGGCTTAGCGGTTAAGTACTCGCGCTCCGCTGCTGGCGGCCCGGGTTCGGATCACGGGTACGCACCGACGCACTGCTTCTCCGGCCATGCTGAGGCCGCGTCCCACATAGAGCAACTAGAAGGATGTGCAACTGTGACATACAACTATCTACTGGGGCTTTGGGGGAAAAATAAATAAATAAAATTATTAAAAAAAAAAGAAAGAAAGACTTTGATTGGTTTCTGAGACTTGGTATCCTAAAATTTTCAATTAGTGAGTTCAAGAAAGCAAAATACAATCCAGCCCTAAGAAGAGAGGCAGCATTGCCTAGTGGTTAAGTATCTGGGCTCTGGAGTTAGAATGCCTAGATTCAATTCCCTTCACCTTAGTCTTGTATTTAACTCCTTTGTGCTTTAGTTTCTTTAGTGGTAAATTGGAGATAATAACAGCAGCTGCCTCATAGGGTTGTTGAGGATTATGTAGTTAATATCTAATTATTTACCTTGTAAGTTAATACATAAACACTTTGAATAGTACTAGCTCATAACAAATAGTACTAGCTCATTACAAAAATGTTTTCAATTATGATTAGCACCAACTTTGGCAGATTCAGAAACACCAGGATGTGTGGACAGTGATATAAATAAAAATTTGTGGCTCAAATCACCCCTACCTACTCCATATACATACTCTTAGCCCAAAGTTTCCAAATATTTCCCCCATATAACTTGGAGATTCCTTTTCAGAACTAACATCACTTTCAGGACTTAATACAGTTGTGCACATATCCTCCTGTGTGGATATCAAGGATGTATAAGGCTTGACAACAGGTAGGAGTCAACCTTCCTTGGCAAGTAGGACATGCCTCCACAGTCAGGTAGCTGGAAAATAGATGGATGGACCAGGCAGAAATCCTTCTGGCTCAGTTCTAGCCTCTGGGAAAAAGAAAACAAGAGATACTTTGGAAGACCAGAGACACCAAGAACTCTAAGGAATGTGGCTTCTCCAGGGAAGAACTCACATCTCTCCTGAAATTCTGGTCCCAGAACCTAGAAAATTGCTATACATTTGATGGTCTCAAAATACTATCGTTGAGAAGGAAAAATGGTAGTTTGAACACATATGTTTATCTCTTCTCCTTCTTGGAGCCCCGGAAAAGTGATAGCAAGTAAATAAAACTATAATAAACCCACAAGGATAAAGAGTGGGAGAGGAGACATCAGAGGATGAGAAGATGGAAAGCCAAGTGGAATAATTAGCAGGGCTGAGAAAGCTGCATACCAAGTGTCTGCAGAGGTGGTGCTAATGAGAAGCAAGCCATTTCCTGCCACAGAACTCCAGCTAAGCTCAAGTACTAGAGGACCCAGAAACCCAGGAAGAAAGACCCAGGGAGAAGAACGGGTTGAAGACAAGAGGATTGGATGAAAGTCTCTATAAGGATCCGTTAGCCTTCAAGTCCCCTCTACAATCTTGCACCTGGCAGAGGACTACTTCTCCCTGGCAGAAGTCTGGAGGTTTAGTCTGTACAGCAATTGAACCAAAGAGGTGCCTTACTAGAAAAAGGGAGATTCATTGGAAGTCTACATACTGAACAAAGAGCAAACACACTTCTCTGTCCACCCTCCCTCCATCCCCCACAGACTCCTTATTTGGTGGCTAGGGTATTCCCTCCCTAGGTATGAAAATGGGGAATTTTTCTCTGGAGAAACTGAACAGCCTCAGAGAAATGACCTAAAGTTGTAGCTTCTATTATGAAAGCCACCAAATGACAAACTCCACACATGGATACAGAATTCAAATCAACCTTATAATACCTGACTTCTCAATGTGAATGGACAAAAAAGGATCACCAGACATTTGATGAAAGCCTCCAGAATAAAGGAAGGAGACTAAAACAAACGAAAACAAGGGACTCATAGAACACTTGCCTCCCTTAGTTTCTGGGATTTCATATACTCTTCTTTTCCTCCTACCTCCTTAGCTATTCCTTCTCAATTTCCTTTGCTGGATCTTCCTCATTTCCTTGATCTTTAAATGTTACAGTGCCTAGGACCCTCCCAATACCAGGACCTTTTTTGTTCTCCACCTACACTCACTCCTTTGGAGATCTCATCCAGCCTCATGGCTTTAAGTATTATCTATATGGTACTAACTTCCAAATGTCTATTTCTAGATCAGTCTTACCCCTGACTCCAGCCTGTATATCTTATGCTTACTCAACCTCTCCAGTTGGTGACCTAATAGGTATCTCAAAACTAATGTGTTCAAAATGTCCTAATGATTTCTCCCCAAGAATCTGCACCTGCCAAAGTCTTCCCTATCTTAGTAAATGTTAATTTATTAAGAAGCAAATACTAATAAATGTCTTGCCAGTTGCTCAAGCTGAAAACCTTGTGTATTAGTTTGAGTTTCCCCCAAAGCAGACTCTGAGATAAGGATTCAAGTACAAATAGTTTATTTTAGAGAAGCAGAGGCCACTAGTAGGAGATTGGGGAAGTGATATATGGAAGAGAAAGCAGCCAATAAAGATGTGTTGTTAAGCCAGCTACCACTGGTTGACTGGAACTTCATCTTGTGGGAAATATTGTAAAACACATGTGTCAGAATTATCCCACCTGAGGGACAAGGGAGCTGGGGTATTTATATACCAACTCCTGAGAATCACTGGTTGAGGGTTTCCCCTAGGCGGGGTTAATTTCCCAACACTTCCAGGCTAAGGTAGGAATTGTTAGAGTGGCTTTCCTTTTGCACTTCTGGGAAAGGCCTCAGGCACAGAGATGCAGACACCTGGGGCACTAACAGCACTGAAACTTTGGAATTATCCTTAATGTCTCTCCTTTTCTTATATCCCATATTCAGTCCATCAGCAAATTCTGTCTTCAAAACATATCCAGAGTCTACAACTACCACCTTCACTCAGGCCACCATCAACATTCACCTGGATCATTGCAATAGCTTGCTTCTTGGTCTCCCTGTTTCCGCCTTTGTTTCCTGTATTAGTTTCCTAGGGCAACTGTTAACAAAATACCAAAAACTGGGTGGCTTAAAACAACAGACATTTACTGTCTCACAGTTCTGGAGGCTAGAAGTCCAAAATCAAGGTGTCAGCAGGGCTATGCTCCCTCTGAAACCTGTAGGAGAATCCATCGTTGCCTCTTCCTAGCTTCAGGTGGTTTCTAGGCAATCTTTGGTGTTCCTTAGCTTGTAGATGCATCACTCCAATCCTCCAACTTTACATGATGTTTTCCCTGTGTCTCTTTACATAGTCTTTCCTCTATGCATGTCTGTGTATGTGTCCAAATTTCTCCTTTTCATAAGGACATCAGTTGTATTGGATTAGCGCCCACCCTAATGACTTCATCTTAACTTTACTACAGCTGCAAAAACCCTATTTCCAAATAAAGTCACATTCTGAGGTGCTGGGGGTTAGGATTTCAACATATCTTTTTGGAGAGATACAATTCAACCCATAACACTCTCACTCCCCATAGTCTCTTGTGATCCTTTTAAAGCTCGAGGTTATATTACTCCAGCTCAGAATGCTTTAATGGTTTTCCAACTAATTCAGAGTAAAAGCCCCAGTTCCTAAAATGGTCTACAAAGCCTTAATTATCAGCATGCCCATCACCTCTTCTCTGCCTTCATCTCTTATCATTCACCTTGTTCAATCAATTTCAGCCCACTATCCTCCTTACTGTTCCTTGCAATCCTATGGTGAACTATATTCCAACAGAAGATTAAGTGAGAGTCTGTATACTGAATGGTGATACTCTCTGCCTCCTTTCCTCACTCAGTTCTGAGAATACTAGCAGCCAAGTTTATATCTCCCAGTTTGGAGACTGGAAGATCTTCCCTAGTGAAACTGAACTGGCCAAGAGAAAAGCCTATGTGGGAGATCAAGATTTGGCCACCCTGAAATATATCTCTTTACCTTGATTGTTTTCTCTGAGGGACATTTGACCTCCCCCACTAACTGCCTAAAGAATTTGACATGGTGGCTCCTTCCTGGAACAGATCTTCTATCATGATGGCTGCAAAGATAATGTAGGATAGAGGTTATAATAGGAAAGGCACCAAGCCTCTTTTATCAAAAACTTTGTCTCTCCCTGACCACATTATCTATAGATGATCCTGAAAAGAATTGTCCTCCTGCCCTCTGAAGTCCCAGGCCACTACCCACCCCCAACACGTTCCTCGCCTATAGCTGCAATACTTAAGCAAGCAGCTTAGACAGAGGGGCGAGTTGCTCATTTCTGAGTTTCTCTCATGTATACATGTTATTAAACTTGGTATTATTTTCTCCTGCTAACCTGTCTTGTTGATTATTTGGCCAGGCATAAGAACCTTAAGGAAAAGGGCAGAGGGAGATTCTCCCTCTTCCCCCGACAGTTTTGGCGTAGTCGCCAGGAGCCACACTGGCTGGCAAGTTGCCTTCTCTGGCTGGAAGACCTGCCTTCTCCCTGGACTACTGCAGATGGTGAGATACGGGAACGCCTGACGAAAGCCGGCAAAAGGTAAGACTTCTTACCACGTCAGGCTCCTGGAATCTCTATCTGCGGAGTCCAGTGGAAGGAAGTAGTGAGAACTTTTTCTCTTTCTAAATTTAGATTGGCAGGAGAAAATATTTGGGAAACTAGTTTCTTGTGCTTTTAGTGACTCTTGGTTTTGAAATTTGGTAGAATACTCTTGGTTTTGATCTTGATCCCTTTTCCTCCCAGAGATAGTCTCTGTTTTTCTCTTTTGTCTGCGTCTTTTGTCATAAGAAGGAAATACCATAGGGTAGGACGCAGGCGTAGGCCCTAAAAGCCTGCTGTCCGGGCCGGCCCCACAGACTGGTGAGTTTGCGGGTCTCACCAGACCAGCGTCTACAAACTTTGCTGTGGGTTATTATGCACATGAAGTGAAGGTCATTGCCAAGGGTATCTTGGAAGCCAAAAAGGCCGCAAATTTGGTGGGCATGGGTCGAGCAGTTAAGAGCCATTAGGGCGCTCGCCACTTTCAGAAGACTCCCGTGACAGGATAAGTTGGGTCACAGAACGGGGTAGATGACACAGGTCCCCCGCCAACTGCAAGAAAATGTCCGTGCAACGACGAGGTACTCTGTAAAGCACACAGTCCCCAACCCCGCGGCACCTCCCCCCCAGGTATTATTCTGGCTCCAAGAGACCTAAGGCATGGCTAAAGCTGTCATTGTGCACATAAAAAAAAAAAAAAAAAAAAAAAACGGATGAGGTTTTTCCTTCTGTCTTGTTCTGTGTCCTGAGAAAACTTGGCTTTGTGACCAGTGAGAATATTCTCCTTGGTCTCCACCATAAGGAAGGTGCATTTACCAGGGTGCACCTTGGTGGCCAGTTGAGTAGACTGGGGTTCCGAACTGTCTCTTTGTCCGGCTGTGCCAAGCTCTCAGGGAAGTTTGTCATAAAGGGCCCAGTCCATAAGGGCTTTTGTCGTCTTAACCTTCGTTGCTTGTTAGTGCTGGAAAAATCCCATTCCAGTATCGCCCGCCCGGTGTCACAGATTAGCGGGTCTGTGACTGGAGGCGTCCCACACTATTGTGTGAGACCGGAGACACCATCATTACCACCTGTGCAACGAAGGTCTTTACTTTCTCTGAATATCTTTGGGAGTGAATTCTGTGGATCATGGGGGCTACATCATCTGCGCCCTCACCAGGGACGCCTCTTGCGTCCCTGGGAAAGATTTATTCTAAGCGTGGAAAGTTACCTCCGGGTCTTTCCTTAAAAAGGCTTATTGGATCGAGTCACTATTGGAATAAATATACAAATGAAGATCCCATTCGTCAATGGCCAGACGACGGATCCTTTGAATTGGAAAAACTTCTAAATTAGGGGAAAAAAAATGTTTTGAGAGCTCTCACATAATTATTTATTTGGTACCTAAGAAAAGGCCAGAAAAAGGAAGGGAAAAATTTGACTAGCCTTAAGACCTTGACTCAGGTTACAATTGAATTGAGAACATGTAAAAGTGTAAGTGTTGATAAGATTATAAAGGTGGGAATGTTTGAGCTAATTTTATATAAAGAGGTTACATCAACTTTGCCTGGGTATGTTTTAAAATGTCTTACTGGGAATGCTTCCCTTGTCCAAAATTAGAAGACCAAGACCTGTTGATAAAAATCTTAATGATAACTATGTTTCAAGGTATAAGAGGTGATGAAATTTACATGAAATCTTGTAGGAAAAAACTGATGTTATTTCTATTACAAAACTGGTTAACAAAAATAGTAATTTAAATGATGGCTAATTTTATCTGAAGTCTTATGAAGTCTTCTAGCCAATCTAAATAATTATTGGGAATAAGTAACTAAATAGTTGTGAAAAAGACGAATGTTGGGTGAACTTTAAACAATAATTATGTGTTATGGTGGTTACAGCTTCCAAACTCTTTTTGGTGACTTAAAACTTTAGAGTTTTGCTAAATTTTATGATAAAAATTCTCTGAGTATCATCATTTCCAAATAAGAGAAGATATTAGACATTGATTGCTAAATGTACATTTGTCTACTTTTGGCTTTTCATTACAGGAAAACTAAAAGGTGTTTTGGGTCTATTGGTAAACATGTGTTTTATTAAAAGATTGTACTATAAAGTAACATATTTCTAGAAGTTATGAAGTGTTTATAAATTTTCCAAGCCACAAGATACTAATGTAAAAGAAAGTTTATAATTGTTTAGTTTTTACTTACAAATTAAGGTTTCTAAGGGTTAAAATTTCTAATTAGTATATGTGATTGAAGCTACTAAAAATTAAGAAAAATATGTCTGTGTACAAGGAAAGTAAGACGTATAAAGAAGGAACAAAGAATGGAAATATTTTGTTTGGTTAAGAAAGATAAATTTGTCCTCAAGTACTAGGAGGGAAAAGAAAGACACAGGACAAATTCTGAATGTAAAAAGAAAGTTATAGGTTTGTGGAAGAGGAATTCTGGAAAAGGAGTTTTTGCATGGTCAAGTTGGCTAAGATTGAAATGAATTTAATTAAGTAAATGAGTTTTAATATCAGAAGTAAGCTGGTACAAAATTATAATTTGGTCTGATTTCTCTTAAAAGGATGACTTTCTTGAACTTGATAAAGAGGTTATAAAAGATTTTTCTTTACCTTTGAGTAAGTCTACAGAAAAGAAAAAAAGAAAAAACTGTTAAAATAATTTCCTGTGTTCAAAAGACTGAGGTCTCTCTATTAAGGCTTTTTGGACTGTTAATGCTCTGTTTGCTTTGACTGTTTATATTTTTGACAAGCTCCCCCAAAATTCATATCTTAAATCAAGTCTTTTTTTTATTTTTTTTCTTTGAGAATTTTCAAAGAGCCCTGAAACTTCTCAAAGAAATTTGCTCTCTTCCTATAAGGAGGAAGATACTAAACTTATTAGGCTTATTCAGTATGTTAAATTACATGGAAAACATTGTCAGACAAGTGATGATAAACCTTCTTAGGTGGTATTATGTGGGCAAATGTTATTGACATAGGTGTTTTAAAATTGTATAACATTACTGAAATTCTGATCTGTCCTGGTTATCAGTCATAATTCTGGTTATTATTATTTTAAAGTGTTGTATGTCACAAAATTAACCAAATTTCTTTGTCAATTGCCATTTTGAGGTCTTGTTGTTTACAGACTTATTTCTTTGCTCTAATGCTTTTGCAAAATATGTTTCAACTTCAGAAAAATTCATGGAAAGGACTCTGATATTTACACTGGAATACAGGTTTCTGACAAACTTTCTGATCACAAAACTGAACTTGGTAAGAAATTACAGAAATCTGATGGAGAAACTGACTTCATGAAGCTGCTAACAAAAAGACTGGGATCGAGAATGGATTACACAGGACTGAATGAACTGATAAGGATGATTATAATTTTTATGATTTTTCATTTAAAGTATTGTTGAATTTTTAATGTTTTGTTTTTTCAGATTTAAGGAAAACTTTTTCTCTTTTCTCCTGAGCTAGCTATGACTTATAGCAATTTGGTAAATGATAGTTTTGCAAGCAAATTGAAATATTTACCTTTTTCTCTCTACCTGATCCCTCCAGGATTTGGAAACTCTTAGTGAGTGAGTATTGTTGTTTTCATGGCAATATAGTTATTTGCATAAGTTCAATAAGAATCTGTTCTCCTTATAACAGGACACAATTGGAAACACTGGTTATATTACCAAGGTTGTGACTGGAACATCATATTTGCGATATAACCATACAGCTTTTGAGGAATGAAGATTGGACTTTATGGAATAAAGCCACGTGGAAATATTGGCCTGGTACCTTATGTTCCAAGCAACACTTACCAGGATAAGTAAAGAATGTCACTTATCTGGCAGGTACAAGGAAACTCGAAATATTTTGGGAGAACCTCGGAAGAGAGGAATTCACCCAAATCTGTAGGTATTGCAGGCGAAGTCTGATGACAAAATCCTTGGCTTGGCTTTCCTGGCCTCGAGAGACCTTTGAAGTTCAATCTGAGATTCCTTATAAAAAGTTCCAGCAAAGCAGATTTAAAAGAGCCTATGTGATCAATTGCTATTCTTGCTGTACTTATGTAAATAATTGGGCCAACTCTATTGGAACTAGACTTATTTTGCAAACTAGTTAGTTTTAATTTGGCTATCTTAATAAAAATGAGGGTGATTTTAGAGAGAAAAATTATATTTCAGTAAAAACTATAGTATACATTTGCGGATATTAGATCCTAGTTTTGTTAATTGTCTTTTGAGGTTTTTGTTTTATATCTGTTGACTGGACTGGATCCTGATTTCTTCTAGTCTCCTGAAATATCTGGCTACAGATATCCAAACTAACGTTTTTGATTTTTTCCATCATTTTCATTTGGAATCACTGAAAACGGAACCTGCCCCTTTTCCTGAAGCCTTACAAACTGAAGCTGATAGACTTGATACAAACTTAAGAGATTACCGGATGACACCATCAGAGACATTTTAAACTGCAAAAGATGCTTTGACGCTGACATCTAAAAATCTTCTTAACTGACTGTCCTGTAACTCAGAAACTGCTTTACAACTTGCTCCAACCATTAACCTTATTTTTCTTTTGTTTACATAAAAATGCTTCTATTAAATACTTGATTGCTTACTTCCACAAAATATAAAGCCTAACCTTGAGAGCCCACCTGCATCACCACCTTCTAAAATGAACTTAATTGAACTGATCTATTATCAGGACTAAGAAATGTGTTCAGTGAGATGAAACAATCTACCAACTCAGCTTCTGGACTATGAAACTTCTTTAAGTTTCAAAAGGACTGTGAAACTTTTAGTTTCAAAGGCAGAACTATGGGAGATCAAGATTTGGCCACCCTGAAATATATCTCTTTACCTTGATTGTTTTCTCTGAGGGACATTTGACCTCCCCCACTAACTGCCTAAAGAATTTGACATGGTGGCTCCTTCCTGGAACAGATCTTCTATCATGATGGCTGCAAAGATAATGTAGGATAGAAGTTATAATAGGAAAGGCACCAAGCCTCTTTTATCAAAAACTTTGTCTCTCCCTGACCACATTATCTATAGATGATCCTGAAAAGAATTGTCCTCTGAAGTCCCAGGCCACTACCCACCCCCAACACGTTCCTCGCCTTTAGCTGCAATACTTAAGCAAGCAGCTTAGACAGAGGGGCAAGTTGCTCATTTCTGAGTTTCTCCCATGTATACATGTTATTAAACTTGGTATTATTTTCTCCTGCTAACCTGTCTTGTTGATTATTTGGCCAGCCATAAGAACCTTAAGGAAAAGGGCAGAGGGAGATTCTCCCTCTTCCCCCGACACCTGCAAACTCAGATAGTTGGGGGTCCTCCAATGAAAAGACTCAAATAGATCACCTTATAAGTGAAGCCCACCAGAAAGTAAGCCATGGCTATATACACAAAAATTCCAGTCAACTTTTTAATGCCCCACTCTAAAATTTGAATGGATAATCAAAATCTATAGTCGAGGTCCTCATAAATAAAAGAAGATATTATATCAATTTAAAAGCTACATGAAACTATGAAAGAGCTCTTGGAAGTTAAAGAATATAATGGCTAAAATTTAAAAAATTCATGAGACATGTTTGAAGATACAGTTGAGGAAATTTCCCAGAGAATAGAACAAAAAAATATAGAAAATATAAGAAAATGAAGAATATCAGTCTAGCACGTTGAATAATCAATTAACAGGAGATCCAGAAAGGGGAAAAATAGAAATTATCAAGAGAAATTTCAGAACTTAAGAATAGGATTTTTAGAATAAAAGGGTGCACTGAGTGCATGATGACTTAAAAAAAAAAAAGCCACAACCACGTATATTATTTTGAAATTCCAGAACACCAGAGATAAAGAGAAGATTCTATAAAAAATTCCAGAGAGGAAAACAGCTCACTTACAAAGGATCGGGAATCAGAATGGCATGTTTTCTCAGCAGCAACACTGGGAAACAATGGAGAAATGTCTTCAATATTCTGAAGAAAAATTATGTCTAACCCAGAATTCAATATCCAGATTTGGGCAGGAAGACAGAGACCTTCAAGGAAGTTGCCTCCTAGAAAAAAATTGTATTGATAATTATCTGATGTGTTTGGCCAAGAGGGAATAGTATTGCGAGGTATTGTTAATACTGTGAATGTACTAAATGCCACAGAATTGTCCACTTTAAAATGGCTAATTTTATGTTATGTGAACTTCTCCTCGATAAATTATTTTTTAAAAATAGATATTTTATAATTATGTCAGACAGTTGGGAGGAATAAGAAATATTGACTCATAGAACTCAATAGCAAAAAAAAAAAAAAATCCGATTAAAAAATGGGCAGAGGATCTGAATAGACATTTTTCCAAAGAACACATACAAATGGCCAACAGATACATGAAAAGAGTGCTCAACATCATTAATCATCATGGAAATGCAAATCAAAACCACAACGAGATATCACTTCACACTTGTTAGAATGGCTATCATCAACAAGACAAGAGATAACAAGTGTTGGCCAGCAAGTGGAGAAAAGGGAACCTTTGTGCCCTGTTGGTGGGAATGTAAATTACTGCAGCTATTATGGAAAACAGTATGGAGGTTCCTCAAAAAATTAGAAATAGAACTACCATATGATCCAACAATCCCACTTCTGGGTATATATCCAAAGGAAATGAAGACAGGCTATCAAAAAAATATCTGCCCTCCTGTTTTCATTGCAGCATTATTCACAATAGCCAAAATATAAAAACAACCTAAGTATCCATTAAAGGACAAATGGATAAAGATGTCATATATATACACACAACAAAATGTTATTCAGCCACGAGGAAAAAGAAAATCCTGCCATTTGTGACAATATGAATACACCTTGAGGCCATTACGCTAAGGGAAAAAAGCCAGACAGAGAAGAACAAATACCACATGGTATCACTTATATGTGGAATCTAAAAAATAAAAGTCAAACTCATAGAAACAGAGAGTAGAAAGTGGTTCCAGGGACTAGGGGTGGGGGAACTAGGGAGAGGTTGGTAAAAGGGCACGAACTTTCAGCTATAAGATGAATAAAGTCTAAGGATAATGTAACATGGCGACTATAGTTAACTATAGTTAACAATTATATAACAATTATATAATTGAAATTTGCTAAGAGAGTAGAACTTAAATGTTCTCATAAAAAAAAGATAAGTAAGTGAGGGTGATGGATGTGTTAATTAACTAGATGGTGGGAATCCTTTCACAATGTATACATATATCAAATCACCACACCATACACTTTAAATATCTTACAATTTTATTTGTCAATTATAAATAAAGCTGGGGGAAAAAAAGAAATAGTCACATTGAAAACTATTTGAAAAAGAAAAACAAAGAAATTATGAACTCTAAGAAGAACAAAAAAGTTAAACAAGAAAGGAAGTATAATCATAGTAGGTAGGTAATTATACTAATGTAATAAAAATAAGGCAAAATTTTAACAAAAAATGTGATATAACTATATTGGGAAAATGGAGGGAAGGGGATAGGTTAACTGTTAAATTCACATCTTCCACAATAGTCATTAGATAGTGTTAGTAATTAATCAAACACTATCATAAGCACATTACTTCAAAATATGGCAGTAAATATCAAAAAAACACCCAAAAGAGTTGAAAATGTTGCCTTTGGGGAGCAAAACTCTGGGATGTAGGGGTATGGGGCATTTAATAATGTGTATGTACTACTTTGATAAAACTGCTGTTCTGATTTTAGATGAGAGATTACTAAGGATGTTTCTCTTTATTTTCCAAACTTTCTATAACTAATTCTCTTACTTTTTATTACTCTTTATTTTAGTTTTATGCAAATACTATATGAATACATTACCTTTATTTTAAACATTTTATGAAAACAGGTGTATATATAGAATAAAATGTATAGTCGCCTTTCGCTGCGTTTCAATTCCATTAGAGGTAACCACTACTACTATTTTATGTGTATAATCTCTGACCTTTTTCAATGCATTTATAGTTGCACACATACAAGTACATACCGTGTTTATATCAATGAGATCATATTGTGCATCTTATCCTACAACTGGATTATTTCACTCTAACAATATATTTTAGAGATCCTTCCGTGTCAGTACATGTCTGATACATTTTAACTGTTACTTATTATAACATAATATGAATATAACATACTTTTTTAACCATTCCCTTTGATGAATATTAAGGTCATTTCTATTTTTTCCTATTGCAATCAATGCTATAATGAACAAACATCCTTGTATACGTTATGTGTGGAGAGAAGTTCAAGTTTCACAAGAATAAGACCAAAAATGGAATTGAGTCCAAGGGGAGCCACAATTAAATTTTTCATAGACACTGACAGACTACCTTCCAAAAAAGTTGTCCCAAATTACAATCCTACTAATGTTTGAGAGTATTAATTTCCCTCACTCTTACCAACTGGACGTAATCAATTTTTTAAATGTTTTTCAAGCTATGAATTTTTAAAATATCTCCTTTTTGTATTTTGCTCTTCCGATTACTAATGATTGCACATTTTTTCATGTTTGTTAGCATTTGTATTTCTTCTGTGATTTGCCAGTTTTTCTACTGGATTGTTAATCTTTTACTTACGGATTTGCAGGAGCTCTTTACAGTTAATTTTATGGTGATTTTTGTGAGAAGTTTTAATTTTTCACATAATTAAATCTATCGGTCTTTTTCTTTATGGTTTCTGAATTTTGTGTCTTGTTTAAGAATGCCTTTTCTACCGCCCACCCCTCAATTTGGAAATATTCTATATTTTCTACTATTACTTTGTTTTTGGAGTTTATCCATTTTATTTTATTTTATTATTTTTTGTGTGTGTGAGGAAGATCAGCCCTGTGCTAACATCTGCCAATCCTCCTCTTTTTTTGCTGAGGAAGCCTGGCCCTGGGCTAACATCTGTGCCCATCATCCTCCACTTTATATGGGACGCCGCCACAGCATGGCTTACCAAGCGGTGCGTCGGTGCACGCCCGGGATACAAACCTGCGAACCCCGGGCCGCCCCACCGGAGTGCGCGCACTTAACCACTTTCGCCACCGGGCCGGCCCCGAGTGTATCTATTTTAATCAAACTGGAATTTATTTTGTGTGTGGTGTGAAGAATGGTTGGAACATATTATTTTTCCCAAATGGATAGCCAGTTGTCTCAACAACATTTCTAACAAATTGTTTACTTAGAGTTACTTCATTCAGCAGACAGTGAGACATCATGGAAGAGATATTCTGCAGCTGACCTCCCTTGGTCCCATAGAAATATCCTGACCAGGGGACCAAGATGTTAACAGTTTATATGAGGTGATTTTCACGGTGACTAAAGAGCTGCCCAAATACTTTCTCAGTTACTCTTTATACCCCTTCCTTGCATGGGTAGCACAGCTTGTGCATATTACAGTAACATGTTCAACTTAACAGGATACATCTGTATTTACCTTTTTTTTTTTTTTTACCATCCATGCCAATCCTCCTCTTTTTGCTGAGGAAGACCGGCCCTGAACTAACATCTATTGCCAATCCTCCTCCTTTTTTTCCCTTTTTCCCCCCAAAGCCCCAGTAGATAGTTGTATGTCATAGATGCACATCCTTCTAGTTGCTGTATGTGGGACGCGGCCTCAGCATGGCCGGACAAGCGGTGCATCCGTGCGCCCCTGGATCCGAACCAGGGCCGCCAGCAGTGGAGCGTGTGCACTTAACCGCTAAGCCATGGGGCCGGCCCCACATCTGTATTTAATATGAAGTATTTAATTTAATAGAATACATCTGTATACAACATTTACATATTTATTTAGCTCTGGATGCTTGCCTTTATGGGGGTCATAGTGTGGGCATCTGCCTATGGGGAACCTCCACTACAAGTACAATGTTTGCCTTTGGTTTCTGGTAGATACTTTTTATTACATTATGGAAAGATAGTAGTAATAATAACAACAACAACAATTGCAAAAGTTATGTTTACCTTGTGCTAGTTACTGTTGAGAGTGCTTCATATATATTAACTCATTTAGTTATATGTATTAACTCATTTAAAAAATTCCTTTCTATTCTCAGCTTACTAAATAGTTGTGTTTGTGTGTGTGGTGTGTGTGTGTGTGTCTGTGCATGTATGTTAACAGGAATGAAAGTGGGATTTTACGAAATGCTTTTTCAGCATCTATTGGGATAAGTGTATTATTTTTCTCCTTTATTCTGCTACTGTTGAGAATGATACGAATAAATCTCCTAGTGTTGAATCAGAACCTCACGGAGTCCTCTAATCCACCAATGTCATCACTTTTCACTAATTATCCCACCCTCCTCATGTTCTCATTTTTTTTCTTTCCCAGTCTAGATTCCATGGTACATCATTGTAATTACCATATGGTAAATATTCTTAATTCTCTTGTCACCTTCTCTTCATTACAATTACTGACAAAACTCTAAATCCTCCTAAACCCAATTACCTGAGTAGTCCATGTCTGCATCTGAGCGGTTGGACATGGCTAGAGAAAATCACACAACTGTGCTGTCTCAACTGAAATTTCTGACTGCAAACCCTAAACGAGCACTCAATGTTGCCCAGCGATCTTGCTATACTCCCCAGTAGTTTTGTTTTCCCACTGTCCAATATGACCTTTTCTTCTCCCTTCAAATCTCCAATGTACTTCCCCGCCTTCACTCTCATATGACCTCAATTTAAAATTCATTGAGAAAATAGAAGCATTCAGATTCATCTTCCTCCAACCCAATCTACCAACTTTTCTGATCTGCATCAGGATCCATATTCTCTGCTTTTTCACCTGGGTCTGGACTATATCCCATATTTTTCTGCATTCCCAAGAATCAAATTCCTTCTTTCTGCTACATCATCAACTTCTCCTCTACTGAATCATTCCCATCACCAAACACACATGCCTTAGTATCTCTCATCTTAAAGCACACACACACAAGCAAAACCCTCCCTTGACACCATATCTCTCTTCAGCTACCATTCCTCTTACTCCTACTCCTTGCAAAACTTACGGAAAGGTTGTCTGTGTTTCCTTTCTCTGCTTCTTAACCTTCCATCATCTCAGCATACTCCCACCAACCTTTTAACCTCTTCACTCCACTGAAACTGCTCTTGTCAAAGCTACCATTGACCTTTAGTTTACCCAATTCACTTCTTTGTACTCATCTTATTTGACCTCTAGGAAGCTTTCAACATGATTAACCACTTCCTTCTTGAAACACTTTCTTTTCTTAGCTTTGGTAGTATACCACTCTCCCTGTTTTCTTCCACCTCATTGGCTGATCTTTCTCAGTCTCCTTTGCTGGCTTCTCTTTGTCAAGCCAACCTCCAAACGTTGGAGTGACTCAGGACTCCATTTTCTGCCCCCATGTCTTCTCACTCCTTTGGTGATCTCATCCACTTCCAGTGGTTTTGAACACCTGATGGCTGACAAAGACTTTCTCCGTGACCAAACTTTAGACAGTCTCCTCTGAGCTCTCTTTCAACAAGGCCTCATCATTGGGCCCTGTCCTCAGCCTGCCTAGTCCGTTTTAGCAAGAATTCTGCTAAGTCAGTTTAGTGAGAATCCTCCCACCCTTAATATCTGATCAAGTTCTTTATCTCTCACTTTTGTTGTCTAAGTTCTTGGCTTGCCTTTAGCTAGAATCCTGTTAGGCCAGTTTAGCAAGAATCCCCCTACCCTTGATGTCTTCTCTTAGTAATTTTCCATTAACTGACCCCCTCACTCTGCTCATTAGCTATAAATCTCCAGCTGTCTTCAGAGTTGAACTCATGCTCTCTCTCCTGTTGCAAAAGTCTTGAATAAAATCTGTCCTGCCATCTTTAACAAATGTCTGGTGAATAATACTCTTGGTTTCCAAATTTATATCTCCAGCCCAGACAAGGCCTCTGAACTCCAGACTTATATATACTATTGTCTATTTGATAGACCCTTTCAGATAGCTAATAGGCATTTCAAACTAAACAGATCCAAAATAGAACTTTTGATTTTCCCCTCTCACTTCAGTAGAATATCTCCTTCTACCAGACAGGCTGGCTAGAAGAGAAGGTAGGAACTGAAAAGTTTGCAAATCTCCTAGCTTTCAGTTTTCAGGCTTCTTCCTCTCCCTCCAAGCTTCTTAACCATAGCAACTGTGGTGGTTTTAAAGTATGGCAATAAATTTTTTGACATCCCTTTCATGAAGAGGTAGGGTCTACATCCCCTCCACTTGAATATGGGTGGGTTTGTGTATGCTTTGACCAACAGAAAATGATGGAAGTGATACTATATGACTTCTGAGGCTAGGTCATAAAAGGCCATGCAGCCTCCACTTTGCTCACTGGAACACTTTGTGGGAGCTTTGAGCAGCTATGTATGAAGTCTGATTACCCTGGGGCCACCATGCTGGAGATGCCATGTGTAGATGATCCAGTTAACTATCCCAGCTTGCAAGTACAAAGGTCCTTTTCTCTGTACTAAATATTAGGGTTGCAGAAATAAAGGAGGCAGGTTCCCTGCCTTCAAGACTTTCCACTAGCTACAACCCCAAGAAGAGAATCTAATTGTCTTCTCCCACATACACACATTGCTTTAGTATCATGGAGACTTACTTCTCATTCTCCTACTCCTTCTCCTCCTCATGCTCTTCCTCTTCCTCCTCAAGCTCCTTCTCAACCTCTTCCTCCACCTTTTCTATCTCCTCCTGCTCTGCTTTCCCTTTATTGCCTTCCTTTTCCTCTTTCTCTTTACAACCTTTAGGTCATTCATACTTGCAGGAGGGAGATTCAGAATTGGGAATGGAAAGGAAAAGAAACTTACCTGTTGCTGTTATAGTTTTCTATTGCTGGGTATCAAATCACCCTCAAAATTAGTGGCATAAAGAAACAACCATTTTGTAACAAGCATTGGCGAGGATGTGGAGAAAAGAGAACCTGTGTGCACTGTTGGTGGGAATGTAAATCGGTGCAGCCACTATGGAAAACAGTACAGAGGTTCCTTTAAAAATTAAAGATATAACTACCATATGATCCAGCAATTCCACTTCTGGGTATTTATCCAAAGGAAACAAAAACACTAACTCAAAAAGATATATGTACCCCCCCCCCCGCCATATTCACTGCAGCATTATATATAATAGTCAAGACATGGAAGCAACCTAAGTGTCCATCAATGAATGAATGGATAAAGCAAATGTGGTATATATATATATATACAATGAAGTATTATTCAGTCCATAAAAAAGAAGAAAATCTTGCCATTTGCGACATGGGTAGACCATGAGGGCACTATGCTAAGTGAAATAAGTCAGACAGAGAAAGACAAATACCATATGATCTCACTTATATGTGGAATCTAAAAAAAAGAAAAACAAAAAACTGAACTAGATACAGAGAACAGATTGATGGCTGCCAGAGGTGGGGGATTGGGGTGGGCAAAATGGATAAAGGGGGTCAAAAGATACAAATTTCCAGTTATAAAATAAATAAGCCCTGGGGATGTAATGTACAGCATAGTGACAATGGTTAATAATACTGTGTTGTATATTTGAAAGTTGCTAAGAGAGTAGATCTTCAAAGTTCTCATCACAAGAAAAAGATATTTGTAACTACGTGTGGTAAAGGATGTTAACTAGATTTATTGTGGTGATTATTTCACAATATATACAAATATCAAATCATTATGTTGTACACCTGAAACTAATATAACATTTATGTCACCTATATCTCAATTGAAAAAAAAAGGAGGGGCTGGCCCGGTGGCATAGTGGTTAAGTTTGAGCACTCCAATTTGGCAGCCTGGGCTTTGCAGGTTTGAATCCTGGGCGTGGACCTACGCACCGCTCATCAAGCCATGCTGTGGCGGCGTCCCACATACAAAGTAGAGGAAGATTGGCACAGATGTTAGCTCAGGGCTAATCTTCCTCAGCAAAAAGAGGAAGATTGGCAATGGATGTTAGCTCAGGGCCAATCTTCCTCACCAAAAAAAAAAAAAAAAGGAAACAACCATTTTATTATGCTCATGAATTCTGTGGGTCAGGAATTCAGAAAAATAATAGTGGAAAGGGTTTGTCCCTGTTCAGCAATGTTTGGAGCCTCAGCTAGCAAGACTCAAATAGATGGGGGTGACTCAAATGGCTGGTGGCTGGAATCATCTAGAGGCTTTTTTACTCATGTGTGTGGCACCTTAGCAGGAACAACTGGAAAGCTGGTCTTAGCTGGTATGGCCAACTGGAGCAACTACACATGACCTCTCTAACGTGGCGGCCCCAATGTAGTCAGGCTTCTTGTATGGCAGCTTTGGGCTCCCAGAGAGAGGGCTCCAGCAAGCAAGGTAAACACTATATGACCTTTATGACCTAGCTGTGGAAGTCACATGGCATCAATTCTGCAGTTTTCTATGGGTCAAAGTGGCCACAAGCCCACTCATATTCAAAGGGAGGGGACACAGACCCCACCTCTTAATGGGTGAAATGTCAAAGAATTCGTGGCCATGTTTAAAATCACCACAAGTTCTCAGCTCAAATGTCACTGTATCAGAGAGGCTATCCCTTTCTGCTATTCCCAGAAGTGGCCCCCCTAGGTACTCTATCCCATTTTGTTTATTTATTCTACAGCTCTCATCACAGTTTGTAATTACCTTATTCTTTCATTTTCGTTTGTTTTCTTTTTATTGTTAGTCTCACTTCAAGACTGTGAACTCCATGAGGACAGGAACTCAGCTTCTCTGGCTCACTCTTGTATTCCCATTACCTAGCACAGGGTCTGGCACATGGTAGATACTCAATAAATAGTTGCTGAAAAAAATTTGAATAACACGTAAGTCAATAAATATTTTCACATAACTTAATAGACTCTAAGGAACCACAAAAATCATCTGACCTTACCTTTTTGTCATCTCAAAGACGCTTGAACACCCCCTGGAGCCTAGAGCTCACTACTTCCCTAGAACCCTTCCTTTATTAAACTACTCTGGGTATTAGAAAAGTCTTTTTAAAATTCGTTATTTTCTCTAACCTACGAATAAAGGAGGCTTATTCAGGGCTGGAGAGGAAGTCAACAGGATTGGGCATTTTTTGAGCCCTTTCTAAGTGCCAGGCACTGTGTTAGGTGTTTTCCATTCATTATCTTCTTTGATCCTCTCAATAACTCTATGAAGCAGTTAGTGTCATCTCTGTTTTACGGATGAGGAAGCTGAGGTTCAGAGAGGTGAGGTGACTTACTCAATATCACATGGCCTCTAGAATTGAAATTTGAGAATTACAACATAGAATTGGAATTCAAGTCCAGGTTTATCTCATTCCCTAATTCATTCCCTTTGCTTCATCTTGAAGAAGAGAAAGAAAAATCAATTGTCCTGGTTAAAATGTGTAGTAGAAATAAAGGCTGAAAGTAAAAACAAACATATTAATTGATTTGTTTATCAAGCCTCATGCATTGCTTTCCTTGCTAGCCATGCTGTCTCATTGACAAAGATGGCAAAATCAAATATAGTTGCCAAGTCTCTCCATTTCTGGCCCCTAGACCATGAATATGTAGAAAACTACCTGCAAAATACAAAAACAGGGCCACTTCTATTCAACATTGTACTGGAAGTTCTAGCCAGGGCAATTAAACAAGAATATAAAATAGAAAGCATCCATATTGGAAAAGAAGAAGTAAAACTATCTCTATTTGCAGATAACATGATCTTATATATAGAAAACACTAAAAAATCCACACAAACAAAACTGCTAGAGGTAATAAGCAAATTCAGTAAAGTTATGGATACAAGATTAATATAAAAAATCAGTTGTATTTCTATACATTAGCAATGAACAATCCAAAAACGAAATGAAGAAAATAAATTCCATTTGCAATAGCACTAAAAAAAATAAAATACTTAGGAATAAATTTAACCAAAGAACTGTAAGATTTGTACCCTGAAAACTACAAAAAATTGTTGAAAGGAATTTAAAAAGACCTTAATAAATGCAAGGATATCCCGTGTTCATGGATTGGAATACTTCATATTGTTAAGATGGCAATACTCCAGAAACTGATCTACAGATTCAATGCAATCCCTATCAAAATTCCAACTGCCTTTTTTTTTTTTGCAGAAATGGACAAGCTGATCCTAAAATTCATATAGAAATGTAAGAGACCCAAAATAGCCAGAACAACCTTGAAAAAGAAGAACAAAGTTGGAAGACTTACACTTCCTGATTTCAAAACTTACTACAAACCTACAGTAATCAAGACAGTGTGATACTAGCATAACAACAGATGTAAGATTGAGAGACTAGAATTGAGCATCCAGAAATAAACATTTATATTTACAGTGGATTGATTTTAACAAGGGTACTAGACTATTCATTGGGAGAAAGAATAGTCTTCAACAAATGGTGCTTGAACAACTGGGTATTCACATGCAAAAGAACGAATTTGAACCACTTCCTCACATCATATATAAAAGTTAACTCATAATAGATCAAAGACCTAAATGTAAGAGCTAAAACTATAAACCTCTTAGAAGACAACACAGGAATAAATCTTCATAACCTTGAATTAGGTTTCTTAGATATGATAACAAAAAAGCACAAGCAATCAAAGAAAAATTGGACTTCTTCTAAATTAAAAACTTCTGTGCTTCAAAGACACCATAAAGAAAGTGAAAGGACATCCCACAATATGGGAGAAAAGTTTTGCACATCATATATCTGATAAGGGACTTAATATCTACAATGTATAAAGTATTCCTACAACCGAATGATAAAAAAGATAACCCAATTTTTAAAAGGGCAGAGGATTTAAATCAACATTTCTTCAAAGAAAATATACAAATGGCCAATAGGTACATCAATAGATGCTCAACATCCTTAGTCCTTAGGGAAATGCAAACCAAATCCACAGTGAGATACCATTTCATACCCACGAGGATAGCTACAATTTTTTTGTAAATCTGAAAAGAACAAGTGTTGGCGAGAATGAGGAGAAATTAGAACCCTCATACGTTGCTGATGAGAATGTAAAATAGTATAGCCATTGTGGAAAACAGTTCCTCAATAAGTTGAGTTACCATATAATCCAGCAATTCTACACCCAGGTATATAGCCAAAAGAATTGAAAACTTATATCTACACAAAAACTGGTACAGAAATGTTCATAGCAGGGGCCAGCCTTGTGGTGTAGCGGTTAAGTGTGTGCACTCCACTGCTGGCAACCCAGGTTCGGATCCCGGGCGGGCACTGATGCACCGCTTGTCAGGCCGTGCTGTGGCAGCGTCCCATATAAAGTGGAGGAAGATGGCCACGGATGTTAGCCCAGGGCCAGTCTTCCTCAGCAAAAAGAGGAGGATTGGCATGGATGTTAGCTCAGGGCTGATCCTCCTCACCAAAAAAAGAAAAAAAGAAAGAGAGAAATGTTCATAGTAGCATTATTATAGCCCAAAAGTGGAAACAACCCAAATGTCCATCAATGAATGGATAAATAAAATATGATGTATACATACAATGGAATGTTATTTGAACCTTGAAAACATTATGCTAAGTGAAAGAAAGTAGATACAAAAGACCACATATTGTATGATTCCATTTTTATGAAATGTCCAGAATAGGCAAATCCATACAGAGAAAATGTAAATTAGTGGTTGCCCGGGGCTGGGGAGAAGAAGGAATGAGGAGTGACTGCTTGTTAATGGGTACAAGTTTCTTTTCGGAGTGATGAAAATGTTTTGGAATTAGATAGTGGTGGTGATTGCACAACCTTGTGAATACACTAAAAACCACTAAATTTTACACTTTAAAATGGTGAATTTTATGGTATGTGAATCATGTCTCAATTAAAAAAATGCAAAAGGGAGGCCAGCCCCGTGGCTTAGCAGTTAGGTGCGTGCGCTCTGCTACTGGCGGCCCGGGTTCGGATCCCGGGCGTGCACCGACGCACCGCTTCTCCAGCCATGCTGAGGCGGCGTCCCATATACAGCAACTAGAAGGATGTGCAACGATGACATACAACTATCTACTGGGGCTTTGGAGAGAAAAAGGGGAAAAAAAAGGAGGAGGATTGGCAATAGATGTTAGCTCAGGGCCGGTCTTCCTCAGCAAAAAAAAAAAATATATGCAAAAGAGCAAGGCTGTCGATGGAGTAGGAGCAGGTGGGCAGAAATTCTATTTGGATGCCAGGTGGTGTCTCTAGTTCAGTAGTGTTAATGCAGGTCCCTGTCCTTCTCAGCCAGAATGGCTCTACTTCAGCTCCCACTTAAGATTTTTGTTTGAATAAGGGGTTCCCCAGCTAAAGAAAAGTGAAAGCCCCTGGCCCAATTGATTAATTGCAAAGAAGCTCCTCCTCTACTTCTAAGCTCCAGACTTGCGGAACTTTAGTAGGTGAGGTGAGGCCGGGGAGTCAAAACACCAACACAGACCAGTGGCCCAGAGGAGGGTTGGAATAAAGCAGCGTGGGTCGCTGGAGGCCTGCCTTCTGGCACGGTGTCCACTAGCGAGGCTCTCTCCGGCTCAATCTGGTCTCAGGCGAGAATTGACACATTCAAGAAGTTCAGTTTCATTCATAAACCTTGAGTATGTTCTGGCTCTCATCCTCAGATGGGTGAGCCAAGTCCCTGTCCTCAGGTGGCTCAGGCACAGGGCATGTAAACATGCCCAGTCCCTGAAGGCCCTGCGCCCCTCTCTTGGACTGAGCTGAGACCTTGAACTCACTGTCTCTCAAGGGACAGCAAGACAGAGGCAGAGGAGCAGCTTTTAGCTGGGAAAAAAGAGTGAAGGGAAGGGAATTAGTAAGTATTGGGTACTTACTCCGTGCCAGACACACAGGAATGTGCACATATACGATTTAACTTCCTCCTCACAACATCTTTGAGCAGTTAAGTGAAGGGACTTGTCCCAGGTACTTAGAGCTAGTATGTTGTAGAACTGGGATTTGAACCAGGACCATCTGATTCGAAAGTATGCCCTGGAGAAGCTGAAAGTTCACCAAGAGTTTTTCACCTAGGCCCCTCCACTAGACCATTTCTAGCTCCCACTATTTATACATTACTTGCTCATTCATTCATTCCATAAATTTCCCTGAATAGACATTTGGTGCCAGGTAATGTGTTACGCAACAGAAACACAAAGCTGAATACCTGAGTAAGGCATAAGTCCTTCCCTCAAGGATTTATAATGCAAAGGGAGCCAGGCCTGGACTGAGACATAAGACCAGGAGCTGAGTTAATTATACCACCAAGGAAGGCCCTGTGGTGGTTTGGCCAGATGGCAAGTGGTTTTAATAGGAGAATGAGAATTCAAGGTTTGGTGCAATGGGGGCAAATATATCGCCGATTCTCTACCCACCCCCCACCCTATCCTGTAGACGTGTGGGGTGTGGGGGAATGAGCAACCACCATCAGAGAGAACTGAGGGGGAAGTGGTATTCTGGGGCATGGCTTCTCAGCCACAGCAGGAAGTAGAGGGAGGGCTTGCTGCACTGGCTGAGGTTTAAGGGAGTTTATTGACTATAGAACTTAGGTTTGGGAGGGTTCAGTCAGAAGGGTCTTTGGGAAGGGGGCCGTGGGTGCCTGAGTGGAAGTGAGTTTTGGAATGAGAATGTAGGTGATCAGAGTTTGAGATGATCAGGGATTGAGGCAATGCAGTCTCGACTGAAACTGTGGGGTAAATACATTTCATACTCAGGTTTCCGAGGCTATTTTCAGTACAGGAAACAAGCTACGGTCTCTGCACAGGGTAGCAAATAGAATATGGGGAAAATTTGTCAGGAAGTGAGAGTGGGAAAGTCAGCTTCAAACCAGGCTGGAAGCACCAGCACTGTTTCAACTGTGAGAAGAATTTAGCCTGGAGTGGAGAAGAAGGGAAGTGGCTACTAGGTTTAACTCAAAACTTGACCTCTAGTTGTTTTTTCTTAGCCTCTTAGCTGTAAACCAGTCTGTTCAGTTAGTGAATACTTCCTCCCCTTCAAACTTTCTGTCTCCTATTATTGTTTCCAGTTTATATCTGGTTTAATGGAGAAGTAGCATGGTGCTATGGAACGAACTTGGACTATGGTATCAGTAGACTAGAATCTACACTTCATTAAAAGTCTCAATGATGTGCGCGCTCCGCTGCTGGCGGCCCAGGGTTCGAATCCCGGGCGCGCACCGACGCACCGCTTCTCCGGCCATGCTGAGGCCGCGTCCCACATGCAGCGACTAGAGGGATGTGCAGCTGTGACATACAACTATCTACTGGGGCTTTGGGGGAAAAAATAAATAAATAAAACTTAAAAAAAAAAAAGTCTCAGTGCCATAGCCCATCAGGGATGGAATTGGCCAAGACTGTAATGCAAGATTTAGAACTCCAATTTTTCCATGCTTCACTGCTGTATCATATAATGCGTGCTGACTTCCTTAGCTTCCCCGAGCTTCAGTTTCTTCATCTTTACAAATACCTTTCTTAATAATATCTACCTTATAGGTGGCTGTGAAGATTAAATGACATGTGAAGCCCATAATACAGTGCCTGGCCATGGTGTGCTCCTAATATTTTTTATCATTACATACAAAAGTTACTTGGCTCTATGGCTGCACATGGTAGGTGCTCAAATGAATATCTCACTACACACGTTATGGGCTGAATTGTGTCCCCCTCAAAATTCATGTCAAAATCCTAACCCCAAGTACCTCAGAATGTGACTGTATTTAGATATAGGGTCTTCAAAGAGGTAATTAAGTTAAAATGAAGACTGTAAGGTGGGCCCTAGTCCAACACGACTGATGTCCTTATAAGAGGAAATTTGGACACAAACATGTACAGAGGGAAGACCATGTGAAGACACAGGGAGAAGATGGCCACCTACAAGCCAAAGAGAGAGACCTCAGAAGAAACCAATCGTTGATCTTGGATGTCTAGCCTCCAGAACTATGAGAAAATAAATTTCTGTTGTTTAAGTCACTCAGTCTGTAGTTCTTTGTAATGGCAGCCCTAGCAAACCAATACAACACATACACATTGTACCTTTTAAACTGGCGGACAGAGGGCTCCTTCATTCTGCTGACTAGAAACTGCTTCTTGGCCTGTAGTCCTATATTCTCTAACTCAAAGTCCCATCTAAAAGCCCCAAGGATGCTGGGCCTGCTGGACTGACCATGCTGCCTTGGCGAGAGTGTTGTTCCCTTGGCTCGTGGCTGCTAAAGTGAAGTCATCCGGGAAAGAAAGATTTTTCTCTTCTGAAGCAACTGGTGACTTGCTGACCAGAGGTGCTTGTCATGGACCAGGGAGAGAATGCATCATTCATCGTGGTCTATTCCCGTGGTGCTTTCTGGCAGCATGGGGAGGGAAGGGCAACTGGGTGTGTGGTGTTGCATGAAGAAGTGGAGGAAAAGAGCTGCGTCTGTAGTGACCCTGGTGTTCTCTGTCCCAGGACAGTGGAGAAAGAGGAGAAATAAGTAGTTTGAGGTGGGAGGAAGGAGGAGAGGTGCCCGATGTGAAACTCAGGACACTTTCCACCCACAGAAGGGGAGAACTGTGTGGATCAGCGGGATCTTGAATCCCAATCTTCTGCAGGGCACTTGCGTCAGGAGGCTCTGGGAGGACCGCACATAGCCCCCCAGAGCCGTTTGCCGGGGAGGGCCGCCCTGGGCGGACAGGGCAGCGCGGGCGGGCAGGCGCGCACCCGACACGTCCTGGGGGCACTGCCCGCTCCGGGCGCGCGCCCGCCCCCGCCCCGCCCCGCCCCCTGCCCCCCGCCGGGCTCGGTGGACCCGGCGCCCGGGGCCGCGCACGACCCCTCCGCGAGCCGGGACCCCGGGCCGCGCGCGCCCCGAGCCCCACGCCCCCTCCCCGCCCCTCGGGCGCGCGCGCTGGCTCCTGCTCCCGCTCCCGCTGGCAGCGGCGGCGGCGGCGGGGATTGTTTTTGTTGTCGCTGAGGCCGGAAGAGCCGCAGGAGCCGGGTCCCTGTCCCCGGGCCGGGCGCCGCCGCCGCCCCCTGCCCAGCGTCCGCGTCTCCGCGGCGCCCCCCCCCCCAGCGCCAAAATTCCGGAGATCAAGCGTTACGCGGCGGCGGCGGCGGCGGGGCCCGGAGCGGGAGGCGCCGGGGACCGGGGCGAGGCGGCCCCCGCCGCCGCCATGGAGGCGCTGGGACCCGGTGAGGAGCGCGCTCGGGCCGGGGCCGGGACTGGGCCCCGGGACCGGTGGGCGGGTGGGCGGGACCGTCGCTCCCTGTCGCCCCCGTCGGCTCGCGCGTACCTGGGCTCGGGCTGTCAGGCCTCGGGGAAAGGGACCCGTGTCCCATTGCACAAGGCGAAGGGAGCTGACCCGGGCCTCGGGGGGCGGGGACCGCGCCCCAGCCTGGAGAAATGAGCCGATCTCGAGGTCTAAGGGAGGGAGGCCCAGGAAGGTGACCCGCGTCCCCAGCTAGAGGGGAGACCAAACCCAGCCTCAGGAGGTGGTCTGTCCTCCAGGTTGAGGCGAGGCCAGTTTGGGCCTCAGAAGGGACGGTCTGTGCCAGGTGCTCAGCGGAGACCTGGCCTGGACCTCACTGCGAAGGACCCGCACCCACTACCAGGGCATTCTTGGTTTGGGGCCGCACCCCTATTTTTCTTTGCCCTGGCAGATGGTCTAGAGCCCTCAGATAAGGAAGAAGAAGAACTTCCCCTAAACACTTCTCATGATCCCCGAAGGCCAAGGGGCAAAGTACCCACCCTTTCTCTAAGGCCCTGAAGTCTCTGAATATGGTCCTGTCATTCTGTGTGACAGTCCCAGAGTAATCTGGGCTAGCGCTTTAGTGACAGGCCAGTTACCAGCCAGCCTGCTCCAGCACAAGCTTTAATGCCCCGAGTTTTCTTCTAACTGGGTTATGGTTGGTTGTGAGGATCAAATGAAGAAGAAAGCCCTTTGGAAACTAATTCCCCATCTTTACCAATAAAGAGCCTCTGGTTCTCTCTCCCACTCTGCACAAACCAGAGGAACCATTCCAGGTTGTAACTAATGCCCTGCAGATTGGAGCCTGGTGCTCCCACCTTGAACCCCAACAGGTTTCTAATGCCTTAGCTAAGTAGGGCAGGGTTTAGGGGCTGTGATAGAATTAACTTTAATATCAAACCTTATCTACATAGTGGACTTAGTTGTACAGCATTTCATTTTTTCAGTGCATAGAAAATTCTGTTTACCATTTGAATTTGGAAAGTTTGCAGGTTTGTTTACTTAGAACTTTTTTACATAGCTGAATGATTAAACTCCACCTTAATTTGCTACTTAAAGTACTTTTTAAAGACCCTCATGATCAAATTTCATATGGCTTTTAAAAATAAATTGGTTTTGTCATATTAATATTATTTGATAAGCCCAATGTAAATATTACGCTAGGTTACTTCAGCTGTGTCCCCCAGCTAAAGGCATGATCAGGTCTTTAGGAATGTAACAGACTTCTGTTCAAATCCAATCTAATAATTTAATAGTTGTATAACCTTGGGCAAATTACTTAATTTCTTTGAACTTTCATTTCCTCATCTATAAAATGAGGGTAATAATAATTATGTGCTGCAAGCTTGTGGTGAGAATGAAATGAGATAATGTATGTGAGAAGTCTTATTGTAGGCCTAATGCATTGTAGATATTCAAAAAATGTTTCTTCCCTCCTCTCCTGTTAGTAACTCATAATTGAAGCAACTGTTGCATTTATGAGCTGATATTGAAAGAGACTGTGTAACTGTGTGTACAAACTGAATTTCGTGGAAAAGATCAACCTGGTGGTGTTAGGAACATACCAGAGACTCTTTCTTTGTTTGATTTTAGCTTTTGCAGGTTTGAAGACTTATCAGTTCACCCAGGATTGTGGAAAATTAATTCTCACTAACCACATTTATATGACACGAAGGAATAAACCAAAATGTCACATAGATCTTTTCTGTTGACTGGAACATTTTCTTGTCTGCTGTTTGGCAAACTCCTTTTTTGGTATCACGGTACTTTGGAAACCCAATTAATAACAAGAAGCTGCTTGCTGAGCATAGAATCAGAACAAAGGGAGTTGCTAGTCTTGTGGGATATTTCATCCAGGCTGTTGTAGAACCTAGAGAACCTTTCCTGCTTCTTTGTTAAAGCACACTGATCTAGTGCCTTGTGCTCTCCTCACTTGAACAATCATTGAAGCATTCTTCATCTTGCTCTGCTCTCCCTCACCCCATTTCGGTTTCTGACAATAATAGCTTGGAAATATATTTATTTCCATTTATTTTGGTTATATTAATGATAACTTTTATTTTTACAGTGCTTTACAGTTTGAAAAGTGCTTTCATAGCTCTTAGCTCATTTGATCCTCTGTGAGGTGGGCAAGGCATGTATTATCCCCATTTTACAGATGAGAAAAGAGGTTCAGAGAGCTTAAGTGACTTCATCAAGGTCTGAAGGCTGAGTGGTGAAATGAGGATGTCTGGGTCATCCAACTTCTAGTCTAATGCACTCCTCTTCATTTAAGGCTGACTTCATCCAGTCTTTGTTCATTCTTATTTGTTTCCTTTTCGGAAGATGTAATTTGCTAACTTTGTCACCAAGTTTTGGAGATGCTGCCAATATAAAGCCCAGGGATCTTTGATCACTGCCGGTAACGCTTATGCAAGTGCAATCATATAGCTAACATTTATTGAGCACTTACTATTAAGAGGCACTGTGTTAAGCCTTTTGTATACTTGTCTCATGGGATCCTCACAATAGCCTTATGAGCTACAGGCTGTTATTACCATACCTGCCCCATTTTATAGATGAGGAAACTAAGCCATAGAGAGGCTAAGAAACTAGCCCAAGGTCATGCAGTTACAGAGTGGTAAAACTGGATTGAAACCCAGGCAGTTTGGTTCCAGAGCCTTAGCCACTGTGCTTTATTTCTTCATAAATAGTTTGCTAAATTCAAAGAAAGCAGCTTTTGGAATGGAAAATTTTAGAATATAGTTTTCTAAATAAATCTTCTAAATTTATTAAAAGAATTGGTCACTCACCTTCTAACTTTTCTCTCTTGCCAGGGAAAAGAAACACATTTCTTTTCTCCACTTCTTAATCCCTTTTCTTTCATTTCCTCTGCTTCTGTCCCTTGGGCATCAAGTTCTTCAGAGAGATATAGATACCATAGGTTTGTGAAGTATATTCGGGAAGAAAAAGCATGGGACTGGGAGTTAGGAGACCTAGATTCTAGTCATGATTTAAAATCAAAGTCATGTGTCCTTGGGCAAGTCATTTGATCCAAATTTCTGTTTCCAAATTTCTATCATAAAGCTGGATTTGTGATACAATGATTGCTTAAGTGTATCTTGCAATATGCAGGGCTGATTTATCTATATGATTTAATTGGGTTAATTCAGTATGCCTTTTACCTCTTACCTTGATTGTAAATGTCTCATCACACCCAGAGTAGATCCCCTTGTACATAAGAAGTGGAGTCAACTCCAAGCAATAATAATATTTTTATTATAAATTTTTTGCTTTAATGAAAAATAATTATCAGCTATTGGGTTTTAGAAATGACGGAGTTTCTGTTTAGTTTCTATCTGGAACTGCTACAAGGATTATCGGTACTGTTCAGCTCGACGTTTATTGAATTCCTACATTGTGCTAGTTGTTGAATACTGAATACGGGAGAGATAACAATAAACCTGAGATCCATTTCTTCTAAGAGTTTACAGTCTAGTGGAGGAGACAGAGTAATTAACAAGTTGTTTCTAAGTACTTATGCTAAGTGCTGCCTTATACAGAGGGTCTTGGGAACACAGAGGATGCATCCCACAGTCTAGGAGATTCCGGAAAGGCTTTCCAAGGAGGTCACACTTGACCTGAGTTTTGAATGATGAGTAGAATTTAGGGGAAGAGTGAACAATTAATTTAATATGTGAAAAGATTTTCAGTACTTTAAGAATTAGTATATGGTGATATGTTAACACAATTACTTAAAGTGTTTGCTTTGATTTTCATAAGTGATGTTGGACTAGAACAGCTTCTTGCTTCGAAGTTTTCTCTCCTTAGTGGATTGTCTTTGTTCTTGGTGAAATGCCATTGCAATAAGAGAACATGTTGTAACTTTCCATTGGAATCACAGCCCATTTTACTCAACACCTATTCATAGCAGAAAAGATGTTTATTTTTTAGGCCAGTGTTCACTTAACGTTATCATCAAGAAGGAGTAAGGTTTTCTGTAGACAAATATTTTCCAGACTGTGTTTCCCCAAATCCTTATCTACTGAATATTGGTAGATGTTTGATTTTAAAAAGAGAGAGAGAGTTCTGGGGAAAAATAAGTTGGGTAAACAATGAATTAAAGTTAAGCAGGTTTATTTATTACGTGACTTGTTAGAGAATTTAATACGATAATGTACATTGGAATTTTAAGAAGGGAATATACAGTTTCTTTAGCTTATGGAATCCTTTTTTTTTTGTGTGTGTGTGAAATAATCTTGTGAACCATCAACGGAATAATTTGGAAAGACTGCTCGTCTACACCAGGGTTTCTCAACCTCAGCACTATTGATATTTTGGACTGGTTACTTCTTTGTTGGGGGGGAGGGGGCTGTCCTGTGCATTGTAGGATGTTTAGCTGTATCCTCAGCCCCTACCCACTACATGTCAGTAGCACCCCCCAAGCTGTGACAACCAAAAATGTCTCCAGACATTTGCCAAATGTTTTCTGGGGGACAAAATCTCCCCCAGCTTGAAAACCACTGGTCTAGACTGTAGGTTCCTTCAAGGCAGAGGCTCTGTCTTTTTCCTGAGTCCATAGTGCAGGTTAGACATTTAATAAATGAATAAATGTTTGTTAAATAAATAAACTAGACCTTATGATCTATTGTCCAGATTCTAAAAATACAAGGTTATAAACAAGAAAGTATATCATTATTGGTATTGTTTCACTTCTAAATTAGCAAGTAAATTGATAAATATAGCAGCTGTTTAATCTCCTCCTGTCTGTACAAACTAAAATAATGCAGGCTAATTTGTGGAGGATTAATGGATCATCTCCACCCTGAACAAGGTGATGGCCCCCAGAATTTAGAGATGGTCTTGTTTTAAAATGCATATAATTTTGTAAGCCTAGGTATAGATCTACTGATGCTCATAAAAGGTTTTGTACAGTAGCCTACCTCTGAGAGGAGTTCATCATACTATCTAATTTTGATGTCCCCCATATTCAAAATAACAGCAACATGGCAAAATATTTAGAAATCTAGAGAAGTTTATGTCAAAAGACACTCCAAACTCTTTATGTCAGAATATGTTCAGTGAATCATAAGATCTTAATAATTGTTGCTATTGTTATTATTACCATCATGATCATGAAGGGAATATTATCCTTCATGACCAAATAGCACGTCAAATGTTTTTCTGTCTTTTTAGGACCTCCAACCAGCCTGTTTCAGCCACCTCGTCGTCCTGGCCTTGGAACTGTTGGAAAACCGATTCGACTGTTAGCCAATCATTTTCAGGTTCAGATTCCTAAAATAGATGTGTATCACTATGATGTGGATATTAAACCAGAAAAACGGCCTCGTAGAGTCAACAGGTAAGGATTAGAATGAGTAGACTTCAATATATTTAAATACACATAATTTATTATGTATCATATTGTTCTCTAAATTCTTTCAACATGTAGGCTTTATTTTTCTCTGAGATGGTGAGTTTCTTAATAGCAGGTTTGCTGTCTCATACTTAGGTTTCCTCCACAGATTCTAGCAGAGTGCTGGATACATCATTGTTCAATCAGTAAATACGTATTGAATGAAGAAGAAAGGTCACTCTTTCATTGTCCAAGGGTAGCAGAAATTTATAAGAATAGGGAATATGGGAAATAGAACTATCTGGAAATTCAAATTTTATTAAGTAGTGGTATTAGACATGAGCAAAATATAAGTATAAAGACAGAATCATCTTGGAGTATTGAAAAACGTAAGCTTAGAGAGATCTGTTTAATTCTAGCGTTATCCAAGAGGGGTCTAGATGATACAATTTAACCATCGTGGTCTGTATGGGAGGAATTTACCAAGTGTGAAGACATAGTCCTGTAATAGATATTCTTACAGTGCACTGAGAATACCCACTTTCCTTTTCTGTTTCCACATTGTGATAGTCAAGCAGTCCTTGATATTAAGATTCTTGCTTTTCTAAGAATGCCCTTGCTGTCAAGTGAAATGTTTTATACTGCTTGATTTTTTTTTCTCATTATAGATCAATAATTTGGCTTTCTGGTACAGTTCAATCTCATGCAAGCCCATAATTGTTTGGTTATTGTATAACTGAGATCAATTGTAATAGAAGTGATGTTCATAGCTAACATTAATCCATTTAACTAATATTTTCTTGGATGCTTACTATGTGCCAGGTATTGTTCTATTTTCTGGGAATACGACATGAACAAAACAGACAGAAGTTCTTACCCCTAAGGAGCTTATATTCTTATGGGGGAAAAGACCAAAAATAAATGAATAAACAAACAAAACATATTACTTGTTAGTGATAAGTGCCGTGAAGAAAAATAAAGCAGGGATGGAAGATAGGGAATGGGGGTGGGGGTGAGCCACTGAGATATTATATATATATTATATATATGTAATATATATTAAATATATATAATATTTTAATAGAATGGTTGTTTTAATAGTTTAGTTAGGAAAGGCCTCACTGAAAAGTGACATTTGAGGACAAACCTAGAGGAGGTGAGCAGTATCTGGGTGAAGAGAATTCCAGGCAGAGGCAGCAGCTTGCACAGTATATTCAGGGAACAGCAGATAGGCCTGTATTGCTGGAGTGAGTGACAGGAGATGAGGTTAGGGAAACTCCAAAAGGTCCTATCATACATAGTCTTTAGCGTTCACTCTGATTAGATGAGTTTTGAGCAGACGTGATAGGACTAACCTAGATTTTTAATGGATCGCTCTGACTGCTGTGGTGAAGGTGAACCCTACTAGGAAAAAGTGAAAAGCAAGGAAATCAATTACAAGGCACTTATAAGGGTGAAAAGTGATAGTGGCTTGGACTTGGGTAGTAAAAGTGACAGTGATAAGAAATGGTCAGATTCTACGAGTATTTTGAAGGTAGTGTCAACAAGATTTGCTGATAGATTGAACATGGGGTATGAGAGAAAGAAGTGAGTCATGATTGATTGATTCTAGGTTTTTTGTCCTGAGCAAGTAGAAAAATGGAGTTTCCATTTATCAGAATGGGGAAAACTATGGGAGAAGCCAAGAGGGCTGGCAGATCAGGAGACCCATTTTGGGCATTTTAGAGTTGAGAGGTCTATTAGACATCCTTGTGGAGATATTGAACAGGAAGTTGACTATATGAGGTTGGCTGCCGGGGAGAGGTCCAGGCTGAAAACAAATATTTGACAGTCTTCAGCGTATTGATGGGAAAGCCATGAGGCTGGATGAGATCATGTAGGCAGTGAGTGTAGTTAGAGAAAGTGAGATTCCAGGACTGAGTCTTGAGGCATCCCAATATTTAAAAATTGGGGAAATGAGGTAGTATCATCAAGGAGCCTGTCATGGAGAGGTCATTAGGATAGGAGAAAACCAGGACAGAGTGAGGAGGCAAGTGAAGAAGATGTGTTAAGTTGGAACAATTTATACTCTAATGTTCAAGAATCGTTGAATTTAGCAACGTGGAGCTCATTGGGGACCTTGATAACAGTAGTTTTGGTGGAGGAAAACCTTAGTTGAGAAGGTTTAAGAGAGAAAGGAGAAGAGCAGTTAGAGAAAAATCCTTCAAGGGATTTTGATGCAAAGGGGAGCAGAGAAATGGGATGTTGAGACGCGGAGGAAGTAGAGTCAAGAAAGTTTAAATTTTTTTTTTTAAGACAAGAGAAATTATAGCATATTTGTATGCTGAAGGGAATAATCCAGTAGAGAGGAAAATTTTGATGATTCAGAAAAGAGGAAAATTCCTGGAGTGATATCCATGAGGAGACCAGAGTAAGTCAGTTGGCTTATGGTGTGACAAGCACTGTTCTAAATACTCTATGTATATTTATTCACTTAATACAACAAACTTTTGTGGTAGGTAATATGATTATCATAATTTTACAAATGAAGAAATAGACATGTGAGAGATTAAGTAACTTCTCCAAGTTCATACAGCTCTGACACTTAATCATTGTGTGACCAGGGACAGGTCCCTTTCTCATTCTGAATTTTTGTTTTTTTCCTCTTTAATATGAGGACAATAAGCATTGCCCTACTTATCTCACAAGGTTATTGTGAAGATTAACTGAGAATAGAGGTGAAAATATCTCTTCACTGTAAAACTCTTTATGGTTATATTTTAAGAATGTAAGATGAGAAATCACCCTTCCAGTATGAAAATGTACAGTTCTTAAGTTAGCTTTTTTTAATTGAGAATATATGATACTACATTTCTCCATCATTTTTTTTCAGTTGCATGATTTGGTTTGAAAACATGTGACTTTCTCTCAGATTTCATTTGTGGCAATATTCATACCTTAGCTAGTTGTGATCTGTCCATCTTAAGCTGTATACTCTGGTTTTCCTGCAACTGCATTTATTTCAGGGCTTGCATACAGCGTAATGTGGCATATATGCAAGAACACTTAAGTAAAGCTATGCATACTTGATTGAGAGAAAGGCTTTCATTCTAAAAGGAAAGAAACTATGTTGGTAATCTTTATAGAATGAAGATATTTTACAACATTCCCTGCTCTACACTTCTACACTGCTTGGGAGCACTTTGGAATAAAACAAGTTAATATGCAAAATAAATTACCAACATTAGTCAAAGGGGTTGACTTATTCCTTTGAGTATGATGGATCTTAGATTTATTGACCCTCAGATTTCTGAATTTCTGCCCACTGTCTTTTCCAAAACCAGTATACTTGAATAAGGATGTTTATTTGGTAACAGACTTATCATCGTTCAATTATGAACATGCCAAACTTCAATACCTAAAATAGGTTATTCTTATAAGGCTATGTTTATCCTAGGAGAGGATTTTGGAAAGCAGGAGTTTGAGAGGATGCCATAAATTTTATGCCCTCTTTCCTTTTATTCCTCTTTTTTTGTTATCATCTTGTAGCTGCTTTTGTTTACTTGTCACTGCCATTCTTTAGTTAACTATTTTTTTTTAATTATTTGAATCAATTATAAGTTTAACTCTTACTTTTTCCAAGGAGTGTTGAACTGAATTAGATGATTAAGGTATGGTGATAATTTCTTCACTGTTCACCATTTCTCAAAGCTAACCTCCACTGTCTCCATTACTGTTAAGGGAGGTAGTAGATACAATGGTGCGGCACTTCAAGATGCAGATATTTGGTGATCGGCAACCTGGCTATGATGGCAAAAGAAACATGTACACAGCACATCCACTGCCAATTGGACGGGACAGGGTATGTGTTAACAGCAAGAAATATTTATTAGACTTAGGTCATTTAGTGGTAATTACATAGGACAAAAATGTTTCCCTTTCTAGTAACAATTCAATTCTTAGAGCTGTTTCTCATCGTGATGATAGATTTGTTATTTTGTCTATATTCTCTTGTCCCTTAGTTAATCAATAATTGAAGATGAGATGAGCATTAGCATTTAGGTTGATTATGTAATCTTTACATATATTCCAAAATTTTCACATTGTTAAAGTGCTACCTGAGTCTGAACAATGGAGTTTTTATAAATTATAGAATATTATATAGCACCCACTTATGAAAATATTCATAATACCACAGTAACTTTTTTAAACATTTACTTTTAAAATTAGAAAAGCAAAATGTAGATATATACTCATTATAAACTTATCAGGCAATCTAGAAATGTGGTGGTTTCCTGCCTCCCCATCTGCCTGCACCTCTCAATCCCATTTTCCTTTTTAGAGGAAACTGCTATAAAAGTATCCTTTCAGATATTGTGTGCATTAGCTATTTATGCATATGTTTATGTATATTCTTATTTGTTTGCACGTTGTTCTATGATTTATTTTTTCATTTAACAATATGTCTGGGAGATCTTTCCATTTCTGTACATTTAAATCTACCGTATTTTTTAATGTAAATTTTTTGTTGTGGTAAAGTATACATAACATAACATTTATCGTTTTAACCATTTTTAACTGTACAGTTCAGTGGCATTAAGCATATGCACATTGTTGTGCAGTCATGACCACTATCCATTTCTAGAACTTTTTTTCATCATCCCAAGCTGAAACTCTGTGCCCATTAAACAATAACTCCGCATTTCCTCCTCCTCCAGTCTCTGTTAACCACTATTCTACTTTCTGTCTCTATAAATTTGACTATCCTGGATACCTCATATAAGTGGAATCAAATGATATTTGTCATTTTGTATCTGGCTTATTTCACTTAACATAAAGTTTCAAGGTTCATCCATGTTGTAGCATCTACCTTATTTTTAAGCTATTGTATAATATTCAATATTAAATTATTCACCTATTGATGGACATGTAGGTTGTTTCCAATGTTTTACGATTATCCAAAGTGTTAAAATAAATATCCTTATGCATATACTATATTGAATATTCCTGGGATCTTTCTCTCAGCCTTTGTAAATATGTGTATATATATGTATTTTTCCTTAGGTTGATATGGAAGTGACCCTTCCAGGTGAGGGTAAAGACCAAACCTTTAAAGTGTCTGTTCAGTGGGTATCAGTTGTAAGTCTTCAGTTGCTCTTAGAAGCTTTGGCCGGGCACTTGAATGAAGTCCCAGACGACTCAGTACAAGCACTTGATGTTATTACAAGACACCTTCCCTCCATGAGGTTAGTACCTTAGTTTGAATTCTTGGCCACAAATGTCAGACTTCTTTTTGGTAGGTTGCACTGGAGCCATTGAAAGGTTTTTGCATAAGTCATAGTTCAAACTTGGTTTCAGTTTACAAAGTTGAGAGTGGAATGCAAGACCTTTCAAGTTTTTATTGTGAAACATGCAAACTCTTATTTCTTCAGGTACACTCCAGTGGGTCGTTCCTTTTTCTCACCTCCTGAAGGTTACTACCACCCTCTGGGAGGGGGCAGGGAGGTTTGGTTTGGCTTTCATCAGTCTGTGAGACCTGCTATGTGGAATATGATGCTCAATATTGATGGTAGGATGGAACTCTCTTTCCCCTTTACTCTTTTGGCTGTTTTTTTTTTTTTTGGTCTTTCCCTTTCCCTGAAGCTAAGTATCCTTCTTTTCTGTTCATTAGTGTCTGCAACTGCTTTCTACCGGGCCCAGCCTATCATTGAGTTCATGTGTGAGGTTTTAGACATTCAGAACATCAATGAACAGACCAAACCTCTAACAGACTCCCAGCGTGTCAAGTTTACCAAAGAAATCAGAGGTAGGTATTTGCATTACTGTAGTCCTGGAGAGGCAGCTCAGCATGGTGCAAGGAACACAGCTGGGAGTCCAGCAAGCCTGGGCTTCCATCCACCCCAGCCAGTTCTATCAATGGGACCTTGGGCAAGTTGCTTAACCACTGTGAGCCTTAGTTTATTCATCTCTAGGGTAAAGATAATAATATGTATCTTGTAAGCTTGTTGTGAGAATTAAATGCTTAGACGTATAAAGCTTTTAAGATAGTACCCCAGCACATATCAGGCACTCAGTAAGCCTTACCCACTTAAAAACTTCCATTTTAATGAAATGTGGTATTTTAATAAAATAACACAAGTTCATTTATTCTCCTTTTGGAATTTCTTTTCTTCTTTACTTGTTATTAGCTATCTTCTCTCACTAGAATATAAGCTTCTCTAGAAAGGGCTGTCTCTAGACCCGGTAATAAGTGCCAGGACATCGTTGATGCTTAGTAGATATTTATTGAATGAATTAATAAATTAAAGTAGGTTGCACATCTTAAGTCTTCTGGGTTCTAACTTTTTTCTGCTTAGCTGAGGCTTTTTGCCTTACATGATGAAATTGTTCCTATATCCTTGCAACTTTTGTCCTGTACAGTGTCATGGCTTTCTGAAGACAGCATTTGAACCTGTTTTTGTCACTTTGATTTTAATAAATACTGATGTTTTGACTTTTTTTTTAACTTCAGGTCTTAAAGTTGAGGTGACCCATTGTGGACAGATGAAACGAAAATATCGAGTTTGTAATGTGACTAGACGGCCAGCCAGTCATCAAACGTATGTTAACCACATCTAAAATGATACCATTACATTTTTGGTAACAGAGGAAGCTACTGTAATCATCTGAGAAATTGGTATCCCATATTTTGATTTTCAAAATCACCGAGATCAATTTTAAGCACCAAAGCTTTAAAAAATATTTAGATATTTTTGAGACAGATATTTGTAAAACATATTTCGTGGCTTTAATTCATTTCACCTCTTAAACAGAGTATGCTAAACATAGATCAACTTTTATATAATGATACGGAGTCATCATTATAAGCATCATTTATTATACCGTTGTAATTCTCAGTGCTGGCCCGAAGGGTCTATTAAGGCCTCTAAGTCATATTAAGGCCTCTGTCATGGGAAGATTTGCTTTGTGATTTGTTTGGATTTTTCTCCCTCCGTTTGTAGCTAGCTGCCACTTCTTCCAGCTGCCAGTGTGTATGGCATGCCTCCAGAGGCACACTCATTTCCACTTCCTCATTCTCATTTTTCTAATCACCCAACTTCTAATCCACTGAACTCTGCCTAAGGAGAAAATATATATGAAAGTGCTTTTAAAATGACTATATATGTAGTTTTATTCTTGTAATCAAGATCTTTAAACTCATGTCTGACATAAATAGTGGCTCTTCTAAGTAAAGAGCGTGAACTTAAATAAATAAACTTTACATGATTTTAGTTAGTCAGAAGCCTTTTGTTTGTTTGTTTGCTTATATTCTAGTCTGACTTTGGTTTAGATCCATGGTTCTCAATTTTTTTTTAAATATTTAAATATTTTTTATTTGGAAATGATCTAGATATTTAATGAATATCCATTATTTACCTTTACTTAGTATAGTTTTAAGATTTCAAGTAACCAAAATAGTTTGTGAAACTATTTTTAAGTAGACATATTATAAAACATAGTCATTGTTGAGAGTTCATTTATAAACTGTTATCCCACTTACATCTATCTATTTTATTCATTTGACTTAAAAATTACATTTGAATCGATCATAAAATTTATGAGCTAAACAAACAAATCTAGCCCTCATCCTAAGTTTTCTTTTGGCCCATGTTTTCATGTGTTTATTGGCCTTTTTTTTTTTTTTTTTTTTTTTTAGTTTTTTTTTTGTGTGTGTTTGAGGAAGATCAGCCCTGAGCTAACATCCATGCTAATCCTCCTCTTTTTTTTTTTTTTTTTTTTGCTGAGGAAGACCGGCTCTGAGCTAACATCTATTGCCAATCCTCCTCTTTTTTTTTCCCCCCCAAAGCCCCAGTAGATAGTTGTACATCATAGTTGCACATCCTTCTAGTTGCTGTATGTCGGACACGGCCTCAGCATGGCCGGAGAAGCGGTGCCTCGGTGCGCACCCAGGATCCGAACCCGGGCCGCCAGTAGTGGAGCGCGCGCACTTAACCGCTAAGCCACGGGGCCGGCCCTTTTTTTTTTTAATGATTTTATTTATTTATTTATTTTTCCCCCAAAGCCCCAGTGGATAGTTGTATGTCATAGCTGCACATCCTTCTAGTTGCTGTACGTGGGACACGGCCTCAGCATGGCTGGAGTAGCGGTGCATTGGTGCGCGGCCTTTTTTTTTTTTTATTGCGGTAGCATTGGTTTATAACATTATGTAAATTTCAGGTGTACATCATTATATTTCAGTGTCAGAGTAGATTACATCATGTTCACCACCCAAAGACTAATTACAGTCCATCACCACACACATGTGCCTAATCATCCCTTTCGCCCTCCTCCCTTCCCCTTTGGTAACCACCAATCCAATCTCTATTTCTATGTGATTATTTGTTGTTGTTTTTATCTTCTACTTATGAGTGAGATCATATGGTGTTTGACTTTCTCCCTCTGACTTATTTCACTTAGCATAATACCCTTAAGGTCCATCCATGTTGTCACAAATGGCTAGATTTCACCATTTCTTATGGCTGAGTAGTATTCCATTGTGTCTATATACCACATCTTCTTTATCTGTTCGTCCCTTGATGGGCACCTAGGTTGCTTCCAAGTCATGGCTATTTATTGTGAATAATGCTGCAATGAACATAGGGGTGCATGTATCTTTACACATTGGTGTTTTCATGTTCTTTGGATAAATACCCAGCAGTGGAATAGCTGGATCGTTCTATTCTTAATTTTTTGAGGAATCTCCATACTGTTTTCCATAGTGGCTGCACCAGTTTGCATTCCCACCAGCAGTGTATGAGTGTTCCCTTCCCCACATCCTCTACAACATTTGTTGTTTCCTGTCTTGTTAATTATAGCCATTCTGACGGGCGTGAGGTGATATCTCATTGTAGTTTTGATTTGCATTTCCCTGATAGTTAATGATGTTGAACATCTTTTCATGTGCCTGTTGGCCATCTGTATATCTTCTTTGGACAAATGTCTGTTCAGGTCTTTTGCCCCTTTTTTAATTGGGTTGTTAGTTTTTTTTGTTATTGAGATGATTGCTTCTCTATTTTTAAACTTTAATATGCATCAAAATCACCTGGAGGGCTTTGTTCTAGACGGTTGAAGTTTTTGGGTGACCTCTGGATAAAAGTGGTATGTGAATTTCTTTTCTTTTTTTTTGTTTTTGCTGAGGATGATTTACCCTGAGCTAACATCTGTTGCCAATCTTCCTCTTTTTTTGCTTGAGAAAGATTAGCCCTGAGCTAACATCTATTGCCAATCTTCCTCTTTTTTTGCTTGAGAAAGATTAGCCCTGAGCTAACATCTGTGCCAGTCCTCCTCTATTTTGTATGTGGGTCGCTGCCTCAGCATGGCTGATGAGTGGTGTAGGTCTGCACATGGGATCCAAACCCACGTACCCGGGCTGCTGAAGTGGAGCGCACTGAACTTAACCACTACGCCATGGGGCCGGCACCCATTACATGAATTTCTTTCTTTCTTTTTTTTTTCTTTAATTTTTTATTTATTTATTTTATTTTTTCCCCCAAAGCCCCAGTAAACAGTTGTATGTCATAGCTGCACGTCCTTCTAGTTGCTGTATGTGGGATGCGGCCTCAGCATGGCCGGAGAAGTGGTGCGCCGGTGCGCACCCGGGATCCGAACCCGGGCTGCCAGCAGCGGAGCGCACGCACTCAACCGCTCAAGCCACGGGGCCAGCCCACATGAATTTCTTAAGAGTTATAAAATGGTATTATGTGTATTCTTCATATTCATATTATAACATTATAGCATATAACATTATAGTATTCATATTATAACATTGACTTTGTTCTCTAGGAAAAAAAAATGACCAAAACCCCTTATGAAGTCACTATTGAGAATTGTAGCATTTGTTTCAAGAAGAACTTTGTCTTTTTCATTTTTTAATTACTTCACTTAACCCTGTAACAATAATTATTTTTATAGACCTATATAATCTTTGCATGCAAGTTAAAAGCACATAGATTTAAATATCATGTGGGTGATCCTCACTGCATTGTTCCTTTGTGAGGCTGTGATAGTTAAGAAAGCAAGATTAAAGTTATTATTGTGCCAAATATTTGAGATAATTTGCCCACTGGAAGAACCAAACATAGAGTCTCTTAAAAGATGCTCCCCAATTTATACCAAATATCCTGGCACAGTCTCAATTTCATGTATTTGGTCTTATTGCCTTCAAATCTATGTGTATTTGTCCTAGTTTGGGGATCTGAAAATGTGGCCCCATAACTATGCTACATTCATTTTACAAAAAGTTCTCTTCAGCAAACAAAACTCCTATCTGGATGACTCCAGGTCCTTATTTGAATTTAAACATCTATAAGAAGCCAGCCAATAAGAGATTGTATTTGTATCTGTGGGTGTTAACTGACCTCTAATGAGTCTGTGTATTTTCTGGTTCTGCAGCTTCTTCTTGTTTTAAATTCTTTTTAAATTTTCATTTAAAATTTTTCTCATCCTAGTTTCAACAAACATGGAAAATTCCAACAGAATCACTGTTCTGATTAAAGAATGAATTAAGTGAAAATGTTCAAATAAAGATTGACCTTTGTTTTTTAAGTGGCTGATCAAGGTAGAAAGTGTTAGTAGGCTTTTGTTTGTTTGCTTGTTTAAAAAAAAGTACTTGAAGAAATTTCTAAAAAGACGTTCTCTCCTATAGTTTTCCTTTACAGCTAGAAAATGGTCAAGCTATGGAATGTACAGTAGCTCAATATTTTAAGCAAAAGTATAGTCTGCAGCTGAAATATCCCCATCTTCCCTGTCTCCAAGTAGGACAAGAACAAAAGCATACATACTTGCCACTTGAGGTAAGCTAAACTAAATTTTCTTTTGCCAATCTGCCAATCTTTTGAATGAGTTAAAAAAAAAAAAAGTCATGTTCTCAGCTAGTGATAGAATTTAGTATTAATTTCTAAAATATTTTGGGCAGATAACTTCACTATATAACAGAATTTTCTTTCTTTCCTTTTTTTTTTTTGGAAATGGAAGATGTAAGATACAGTTGGCAAAGGCTTAACATGTAGAAGCCCATTGCACAAACTAATTTCTCTTTGCCTCTTGGTAGGTCTGTAATATAGTGGCCGGACAGCGATGTATAAAGAAGCTCACAGACAATCAGACTTCCACAATGATCAAAGCTACAGCAAGGTCTGCTCCTGACAGACAGGAAGAAATCAGCAGACTGGTCAGTAAGGCATGGTCTTTAAGATAAGCTTGCTTTAAGATGAAAAAACGAAACAATAGAAAACTCCTGATGGGACACGGTTACTCTTTGGTTTTTATATATGCAGGCTTTCCTGTTCTTTAGGTGAAGAGTAACAGCATGGTGGGTGGACCTGATCCATACCTTAAAGAATTTGGTATTGTTGTCCACAATGAAATGACAGAGCTCACAGGCAGGGTACTTCCAGCACCAATGCTGCAGTACGGAGGCCGGGTAAGCTTTTTATTTTGTTCAGCAAGCTTCTTTCAACAACCAGTCGAAAAGAGAATCATCCATGGTTTTTCCACTATACCGCACTGAATTTGCCCATAGTTTTGCTCATTATTGCTTTTTGTCTTTTGGCTAATACAAAATAGAGTTCTGTTTATCCCCTCATCAACCTTAAAATGGCCTTAGATTGTAATGTCTTTTCTCTTTTCTTTTGTTTCTTTTTTTGTTGTTTTTTTTTTTAAAGAATAAAACGGTAGCCACGCCCAACCAGGGTGTCTGGGACATGCGAGGAAAGCAGTTTTATGCTGGCATTGAAATTAAAGTTTGGGCAGTTGCTTGTTTTGCGCCTCAGAAACAATGTAGGGAAGATTTACTAAAGTGAGTATCTTCATATTTTCAGCTTAGTAATATCCGTTCCAGATATGAAAATACCATCTTTATGTGAATGTGCTGTGTGCACTGGCACTAGACCCCTGACTCCTAGTGACACCATCTGGCTATAGGAAAAAGACCTTGTATTATAGTAAATTGCAAACTTGGAAATTACATTAAGAATCTGACTCAGCTTCCTTACATTTAAAGCAGAAATTTGTGACTAACAAGGCTGAAGCAGTGCTGGTTGGCAAATTTTTGGGTTCTTAGTGAAGCTTCCTTTGGTATTAACTGTATCTTTTTAGCTAAGATAAAAACTGGTTCATTTTTAATCATTATAATTTACTAGCAAGCCTGTTTTACTGGAGGGTCACTGACTAAGATCATTGGTTCATGTCTTGCAGATGCAGCTATCTATATAAAGGAAGTTAGTGAGAAGGGTGGAAACATTAAGGCAGGAAAAGGGAACTGGGATGAAAGAAAGGAATCGTACCAAATATTGGCAAACGCACAAAAGAAATTATTCCGAAAGCTTTAAACATAGATTGAAGTAACTTCTCAAATCCAAAATTTAAAACTTTACAATGAATTTTGCTTTTTTTTTTTGTGAGGAAGATTGGCCCTGAGCTAACATCTGCCAGTCGTCCTCTTTTTTTGCTGAGGAAGACTGGCCCTAGGCTAACATCCATGCCCATCTTCCTCCACTTTATATGGGACGCCGCCACAGCATGGCTTGACAAGTGGTGCGTCAGTGTGAGCCAGGGATCCGAAGTGGCAAACCTCGGGCTGCCGCAGCAGAGCGCGTGCACTTAACCACTTGCGCCACTGGGCCGGCCCCGAATTTTGCTTTTTTAAAAGTGGTGATTTCTTTTGACATTGTCATTGAATCAGATTTGTTACAAATTTGAATGTAATCCTAAATACGCTGATTTTGTGACAGCGTGTTTCTGTGTTCTCAATTGAACACAAGCTTACCCAACTATTCCGGTATCAGGGTTCAGAATGCATGTTACCTGAAATTTTGACCTTGCTTCTCTTCAGTCCAGTATTACTGACTTGAATGTTTAAAAAAATCCTTGGACAAGAATGCTATTCTAGTCCCTGGGGCCCAGCTGAGGCATAATTATTTAAAACTTTGAAATAATAATCTGATATCTTAATAATACTGATTCTTCTGCATTATAATTGCAGTGATACATCTGCCAGTCTATTTTTGGCAACCAGTTAAAGATGGGTTTTCTGTTTATTTGTTTGTTTCTAATTTTGGCTAAGCGTTTGCAGAACTGAAAGAAGTATCTTAGAGGGAAATAAATGCTAAGAATGTACTCTGAAATGAAAGCACTGTGCCACTGGTTCTATCTTGACAGAAGTTTCACTGACCAGCTCCGTAAAATCTCTAAGGATGCAGGAATGCCCATCCAGGGTCAGCCATGTTTCTGCAAGTATGCACAAGGTGCAGACAGCGTGGAGCCCATGTTTAAACATCTGAAAATGACATATGTGGGCCTACAGCTCATAGTGGTTATCTTGCCCGGGAAGACACCAGTATATGGTACGGATCCTTTTATTGTTGAATGAGACATGATTTCAAGTAGCAGGTGTAACAGTCGGGATAATCTAGGTTAAGCTGCACTCAAAACAACCCCAAACTCTCAAAGCAAAGGTTTATTTTTGGCTCAAAGCAACAAAGGTTTATTTTTTGCTCCTACTGTGTCCATTGAGGGTAGACTGCAACCTCTGCTCTGTGTCATCATATCATTTTCACTCTGAGACCCAGGTTGGCAGAGCAGTCGCTATTTGGAATGTTGCTGGCCCGAAGGCAGAGAGAAAAGAGAGCTCTGGAGAGTTCTTAATGTCCCCAACTTTTTGGCCACAACCAGCTGTATGGCCTACCCAGCCTGTGTGGGGGATGTGGGAACGGGAGCCAGGGAATGTGGTGGGAATGAGGGCCAGGGCATACAGTGCAATTCTACATAGTACCCAAAGCAGAGAGAACTGGAATGTTTGGTGAAAAGCACTTAGGAGTATCAGAGTGGGGAAGAATGAGAGAGCCTACCACTTCCAGAAAAGGAGCTGTTTAGTTTGTATCTATTATAAGAAGAATGATACAAAGTTTTTTTGGCTATCATTTAAGTAAAGGATTTGGGAACTACAGACCAGCTATTTGAACTTTATAAAATGTCTTCAACCCTCTCTATATTTGTTTCTTTTGTTACCTTCTGTTTATCTCTAGTGTTTAGAGAAAAAAATAAGGAAGAAAAAAACTTAAAATTCAAAGGGCTGGCATGTGTAATTAGAGAGAGGAGCTGGGGAGACTGATTCCTATGCCAGACCAGTCCTGTGGGAAAAGTAACCTCAAGGGACTGAGCGGTGGCAAGCAGCATCTAAGAATAAAGGAAATGTGCCAGCTTCAAGGCCTGCAGGAGGGAAGAAAAGTGGAGGGGGAGGGCTGGTTTATCCAAACTGAAAAAAATTGCCCTGGGGGTTTAACAGATGAAAGGACCACAGATGAAAAGCATCTAGCACAGTGTACAGTATATAGTAGGCACTCTGTAAATGTCCATGTGTGGGGTTTTTTCCTCTAAGTAATTAGGAGGATATTTAAACATTTTAAAATTAATTAATTAACTTATTTTTGTAGCGGAGGTGAAACGTGTTGGAGATACCCTCCTGGGTATGGCCACACAGTGTGTCCAGGTAAAAAACGTAGTGAAGACCTCACCTCAAACCCTTTCCAACCTTTGCCTGAAGATAAATGCAAAGCTTGGAGGAATTAATAATGTGCTTGTGCCTCATCAAAGGTAAGGTTCTGAACTCTGTTTTTCCTACTTTTTTATTAAGATCTAACAATGTAATTTACGGTAAAGGACACAAATCTCAAATATGAATCTTGATTACTTTTTCTTATATATTTTTACACTCATGTAACCACCACCCAGGTTGGATATAGAACATTTCCAGCACCTCCTCAGGCTTCCTTGTGGCCCCTGCCAATAGATAACCCCCCAAAGTAACCACTGTTCTGAACTCTGTCACCATAGATTAGTTTTGCTTGTTTTTAAACTTCATATAAATGGAACCATACAGTATGTAATATTTTGTGTCTGTCTTCTTTTGTTCAACACTGTGTATCTGAGTTTCATTCATGTTACTGTATTAAGTAGTATATTCTTTTTCATTGTTGTGTATTATTTCGTTATAAGAATATACCACAAAATTTTTATATATTCTACCGTTGATGGATATTATTGTACATTCATTATACAATTCTACGTTTTTGGTGGACTTAAGTCTTTCTGTTGTGTATATATCCCAGAGTGGAATTGCTGCGTTGGAGAATACATATATTTAGCATTGATAGATACTGCCAAGTACTTTTCCAAAGTGGTTATACCAATTGATGTTTCCATTGAGAGTTGTAGTTGCTCCATATTGTCACCAACACTTGGTGGTATCAGTCCTTTTAATTTTAGCTGTTTTGGTTGGGGGTAATAGTATCTCATTATGGTTTTAGTTTGCATTCGCCTGTTGACTAAACATGTTGAGCACATTTTCATGTGCTTATTGGCTGTTTGGACATCCCGTTTTGCGATGGGCCTGTTCAGTTCTTTGCCTGTTTCTTAGATTGGGTTGTCAGTCTTTTCATTGATTTGTAGTTTCTTTATCTATTGAGATAATCTCTGACTTGTTAACTCTAAAATGTTTTTATGTGAAAGTGCTTTGAAAAGTTAAGTTTAGTCATTGCTATACTTGAGAAGAAGATAAAATTGAGTGCCTTACTCTTGCACAATCATATCACAATTCTCATTTTTGTCCTTGAATGAAACTTCTAGGTAAATAAGTCCTTCCTGCAGCATTGGTAGATGAGGTATACAGGCCACGGGGGAAATTAATCTAAAGGCTGAAATCATTTAGTTTTACCCCAAACATGTGAGACAATATAGCATAGTGGCCTAGTGTGCATACTTTAGTGTCAGACTTTCTGGGTTTGGATTCCTGCTTTACCACTTCCTAGCTGTATGATCTTGTGCAAGTTCCTTATCCTCTTATGTCTCGTTTTTCAAATATGGAAAATTGAGATAATAGTTGTACCACCCACATAGAATTGTTGTGAGGATTAAATGGATTGATACATGAAATGCTTAGCACTGTGGCTGGTACATAGTATGTGTAAGTTGTTATTATGTCATATATATGTGTGTTATAGATACATGTTTGCTGTTATACTGCTTTGTGCCAGGTTCATGTTGTGTGATGATAAGTGTAGAGAAATACAATACAGCCTCTGCCCTCATGGAGGTATCTGTTCTTTAGGACCTATTACACCTTTAGCACCACTTACGTGAGATTTTCAGATTTGGGATGCCTCCTATATTACACTTTAAGAATCAACACTCAGTCCCAAATCCTACCTTTAAGAATTTACCGGAGAGCCAGGCTTGATGGCCTAGTGGTTAAAGTTCATTGCTCACCACATCGGCAGCCTGGGTTCATTTCCTGGTTGCGGAACCATGCCACCCGGCTGTCAGTTGCCATGCTTTGGTGGCAGCTTACAAAGAAGAACTAGAACGACTTACAGCTAGGATATACAGCCATGCTTGGGGCTTTGGGGAGGAAAGAAAAAAGAGGAAGATTGGCAACAGATGTTAGCCCAGGGCAAATCTTTCCCTTCAAAAAAAAAAAAAACAGGAGAAATTCCTATCTGTCACAGATTAAAAAAAAAAAAAAGAATTTACCAGTGAAGCATGACATGATATTTTTTCCTTGATTTCTTTGATAGAGATATCAGTGCCAAATAAATGAATTCATTCCTTCAACAAATATTTATTGAGCACCAACTGTGTGCTAGGCAGTGTTCTAGGCACTAGGGATACAGGACAGAAATAGTTTTGTCCTGTAGTGAACAGGACAAAACAAAATTCCTGCCCTAGTGGAGCTTACATTCTTGTGTGTGTTTGTGTGTGGGTGTGTATGTGGGTGTGGGTGTGTGGGTGGACAATAAATAAGTAAAATATGTGGTGTAAGTGATAAATACTATCGATAAAAATAAAACAGGGAAGGACATAGATTGATTCTCTTTCTTAAGTCTCGCATCTTAAAAAGAATTGGGGCTTTTATCCCAGTTCCATGTAAATCCTGCAATTCTGTATCCGTTGTAGAAATCCCAGGATTCCAAGAAAGCCTGTTCTGGGAAAGTTTTCCCTTTACACATAGAGATTTTCTTATCTTTGGGTCAGGTCCTCTTTTTTAATTCTTCCCTTCCTACTATTACAGAGGAACCATGTTGACTTCTTCAGTCAGTTCAGATGCGTTGTACTGGGTGGCACAGATTCTCGGTGGGCCTTAGAGTTCTCTACCAACGGGCATAAGTCTTCATTCTCTCTTATAAGATTCTATCTGTGACTGCATCTAGTGAGCTTGCTGAACACAAACATTTTCATCTGTGTGTCTGAGTGGCAACGTCTCCTTAAATCTGAGCAGGCCCTCGGTGTTCCAGCAGCCTGTCATTTTCCTGGGAGCGGATGTCACACACCCGCCGGCAGGGGATGGGAAGAAGCCTTCCATTGCCGCTGTGGTTGGCAGTATGGATGGCCACCCCAGCCGGTACTGTGCCACCGTTCGGGTGCAGACCTCCCGCCAGGAGATCTCCCAGGAGCTCCTCTATAGTCAGGAGGTAATCCAGGACCTTACTAACATGGTTCGAGAGCTGCTCATCCAGTTCTACAAATCCACACGCTTCAAACCCACTCGGATCATCTATTACCGTGGAGGAGTATCCGAGGGACAAATGAAGCAGGTACTCTCATGATCTCAGAGTTGCCCTTTGGGGCTTCTATGTGTCTGACAGTGCTTCCTCACATCTGCCAGTCTGGGTAAATCAGATTCGAGAGATATTAGGTGAGTTCTCAACTAAACGTCATTCCATTTCTAACTCCTAGGTAGCTTGGCCAGAACTAATAGCAATTCGAAAGGCCTGTATTAGCTTGGAAGAAGATTACCGGCCAGGAATAACCTACATTGTGGTACAGAAAAGACATCACACACGACTCTTCTGTGCAGATAAAACAGAAAGGGTAAGAAAACATAGGATAAGCTTCATTATCTGATGCAAGTAAATGTGTTTTGAGTGGGCATACCTATAATTTTTTTTTCTAAAAGCAGAAGTGTGTAATAATAATTTACTAAATATGCTAACTACTGTTCATCTTAGATGACCAATTCTGAATTAGACAGGTTTCAAGACTGAATATTTCTCTCGTGTGACAGAAATGCTGGTTTCTAGAGTTTTTAAGGGGAGGTCAGAAACATTCCAGGAACACTAGGGTCATACAGGCAACCTCCAAAGGGCACGTTTATCTATTTGGACTTTACTGCCACTTGCTACTTTTTGCTGACAGTGCCTGAGGCATGGTTCTAGAGGGTAAAGAAAAATTTCTCTTCCAAATGATTTTATATCAATGCAGGGGATTCTTAGGGTACAAACTTTGAATGTTTATGATGTCACACTTACTAACCATGGGCAAGTTACTTAACTTCTCTAAGCCATAATGTTCTCAACTGTAAAATGTGTTAGGAACAACATTTATTTCACAGGGTTGTTGTAAGGATCAAATTAGTGAAAGAATATTAATTTGGAGTACAATTCCCAGCACTTGATAAAAGACGTTTTGTGTAATCTATCTATAATCTTATATTTGTATATAATCTAGGTAGGTTTAAGTACATAATATTGGATGACTTTGCTTCTATGATATTTTTATGACATTACTTCATCTTTTCCAGGCCCTCCCTGATCCACCCCCAGGGAGACCAGTTCTTTCTGTTGCCTAATCTTATAATCTTCTGGGTCACTCCCATTATATTCTAGTACGCCCTTAGTTTTTGTCTCTAATCCAAAGCTGAGCTGTTTTTGTTTTGTGAATCATTAGAGAACTAAAGTTTTCTCCTTGGGCTCCAGGTCCACCAGATTCCAAGCGCTGTTTTGAAATTGCCCAAACTCTGACTCAGTAGTACTTCTTAGACTCTGCTAATACAAATTCTCTGAACTCTTGCCTGAGCTCTGGGCACAAAACATCCTGCCATTCGCTCCCTAATTGCACTGTCACCTCTTCATCCCTTTATCAACTTGCTATCCATGTAGCTTTAGGACCTGTACTATCTTTCTAAAACCCCAGGCTATCTCATAGTTTTGTTCTTTACCATCCAGTGTCACTCCTACCCTTTCAAGATTGACAGTCCCAGCCTTTGGTCTACTTTACACCCCTGACACTTTTCAGCATCGTCAGTTCTCTAAACGTGCCTCTTGCCAATCTCCAACTCTGAATTAGTCCACTTGCCCATTTTCTTTACTTCTACTCTTAGGTTGATAGAGATTATTGAGGAAAAAAAGTCATTTGTTTAATAATGAACCTTATTACAAATTCATGATAGCAAATTTCAGCCAAGTCTTTGATGCTGCAATTTTTTCATTTATCCTATTTGCCATAGCATCTGTTCCAAACCTTTACACTCTTCTCAACTCCCCAACCCTATCCATGACGATTCATTGCCAACAATTTACGTTGCCAACAATAGAACAACCTTCTATTTCCCCCAGAAAACAAAATCTAGAAGGCATGAATTTTCTTGGCTTCCTCTCCTCTAGGTTCAAATTTAGTTAAATCTTGTGTTTTCTTATCTCTTTCCTCACATCCTAGAGGCGAATCTCTCCACTTATGCTTTCTTGTCCCCCACCTATGCTTTTGTTCCTAATCCTTCCTGCCTTCTCTAGAGCCTTACTTCATTGATTACCCGTTAGTTTCCAAAATTTCAATCTTTCCCGTTCTATTGCCTCCTTCTCCTCACCCTCTAAAGTTTCTTAACTCTTCCTCAGTCACCCCAATAAACTTCTCTTCACTCTGCCTCTCCCTCAGTCTACCTGCCACCTTATCTTTCCTTCCTTTCATGACCGAACTTTTAGGAAAAAAAATGACTTAACTTTCTGTCTGTACCTTCTCACATCATACGTCTATTCTCTGTAGCCTGAGGTTGATTTCAATGACTCCATCTAAGGTTTTCCCTCAATGACTTGATCATTTTGAATCTAGAGATATCTTGTCAGATTCCTACACTGACCTCTTTACAGCACTTAGGACCGTTGCCTTCTTTGGCCTTAGCAATGTGACTTTCCAGGTTCACTACCCACCTCTATCATCAGGCTTTTTTTGACTCGTCTTCCTCCTCTGTCCATTAAACACTGGTGTTTCCTGGCATTTCATACTTCTCCCTCTTCTCTTCTCAATTTCACCTCTCTTTAGTCTCACCTAATTTGCTTATTTGCTTATAGATTCCTAAATCTGTATTTCCAGCTCTAAACTTTTCTATGCCGCTCCTGATCTGCACTTCCAATTATCCACCAGACGTATTTACTTAGATGCTCTATAGGCATCAAATCAGTCAAGATAGGCTAGGCTGTGCTGTGGTAACAAAAAACTCCAAAGTCTTAGTGGCTTACAAAGATTTATTTCTTGCTCACGTTACACTTTCATTGTGGCTCTGCTGCAGCTGTGACCCTGCTGTCCTCCCTTTGGAACCTAGGCTGACATAGAAGCATCTATTTGGAACATGGCCAGTCATTGTAGCAGAGGGGAAAAAAGATACACAATAAGCCATATGCTGGCTCTTATGCTTCTGCCCAGAAGTAACACATTTCAGGACACATTTTATCAGTCAAAGCAAGTTACATGGCCACTCCTGAGTTAATTGGGTGGGGATGTATAATCTTCCCCCAGGGAGGGGCACAGGAATATTTGGCACCAGCGATACAATCTACCACAGACATTTCAAGCAAAACACGTCTAAACGTTCTACTTATTGTTTTATCCTCTTCCAAAACCTATTCCACCCCCAGTTTTCCTTTTCTTCTGTTACTTGGCATCACTGTATATTAAATATGTCAGCCAAGCTAGAGACTTCAGAGTTGTCCGTAAATTCTTCTTCTCGTTTACTGTCCTCCCATGTCCAGTTGGTCAAATAGTCCTCTGTGTTCTGCCCTGAAATCTCTCGTTTCAGTTCTCACTCTTGTGTGTTCCCTCTAACTAGGCAGAACTCTTCTGTATTGCAGGAGATTCCTAGAGGTCTCCTTGTCTCCATTCCTCCTTCACAAATGCATCCTCCATCTACTGTCAGGGCTAGTTTCTTTTTTTTTCTTTTATTTCATGCATTTATCTTTATTGGTGTCTTTGCCTCCTTTATTTTTTAAGTATAATTGACATATGATATTATATTAGTTTCAAGCATACAACATAGTGAGTCGATAATTATATACTATATTACAAAATGCTCACCACGATAAGTCTGCTAACCTTCTGTCGCCAAAGTTATTACAGTATTATTCACTATATTCCCTATGCTGTATGTTGCATCCTTGTGACTTATTTATTTTGTAACTGAAAGTTTGTACTTCTTAATACCCTTCACCTATTTCACCCATGCCCCTGTACCCCTCTGCATTGGTAACCACCAGCTTGTTCTCTGGGGCTAAGTTTTTAAAATACAGACCTTATCCTGCCACTCCACTGCTCAAAAATCTTCACGTATCCCCCATTGCCTGCCAGATGCTTTCTTATGGTGTTCAGTGTTTTCCCAACATAGCCAAAACGTAACATTTTAGTTTTATCTCTTTCCATGCCCTCCTGCACCTTCCATTTCCCATATACATAGTCTGTTTTTATCCCTGGAGTGACCACATCCATCCTACTCCTTTTTTTCATAGTTTTTGTTAAGATATAATACAGATACAATAATTTGCCCTTTTTAGTGTACTGTCCTGCAAATTTTGACAAATGCATATAGTTATGTAACCACCACCTCAATAAAGATATAGAATGATTCTATCACACACAAAAATTCTCTTATGCCCTTTTGTAGTCAACCCTTTCCCTCACCTACAGCCCCTGGCAACCACTGATATGTATTCTGTCGCTATAGTTTTGTTTCTTCCAGAATGTCATATAAATGGAATCCCATATCCTTTGAGTCTGGCTCCTTTTACTTAGCATAATGCATCTGAGATTCATCCAATTATCATGTGTATCAGTAGTTTGTTTCTTTTTATTGCTGAGTAGTATTTCATGATGTAGATGAACCACAGTTTGTTTATCCATTCCTGATGTGAAAGGATATTTGGAGCATTTCCCGTTTTTATCTCATCCCCTCTTTCAACTGCTACTTATCCTATAAGGCATGGCTCCACTATTTCCTTCCACCAGCTTTTCCCGGTGCCTTTTATAATGCCCTTATCACATTGCATTGCAGTTCATTGTATATGGTTTTGTGAAGGGCGGGAGGGCAGTTCACTGGTTTTCTCTGTGCCTCTGTTTCTCCCTCTCTCTGTTTCTCATCCCCAACATCTGCTGCAGAGCCTTGCACATGGGTGGTCAAGCAATAATTGTTGAATTGAACATGCCTGGATCCCCTTTTCCCCTTTTAGGCTCTCATCTGTAGATTCCAAGAGATTTTTTTTTTAAAGAGATTCTATGGTCAAAGAAGTTTGGGAAATGCTATATATTTCATCTCCCTCTTAAATTACTAAATAAAAGTTCTAAATCCCTCTTTATTATAAAGTAAAGATTCTGAGAAGTCATATAATAGAAAAGCCTTTTTAACTTTGGTTTAACCCAGTATTTCTCAAATTTGTTTCATCAAAGAACACCTAAACACATCCTGCAGAACTAATATTCCTAAAGCATACACTTTGGGAAACAATACTGGATGGGGCCGGCCTGGTGGCACAGCAGTTAAGTGTGCGCACTCTGCCTCGGCTGCCCAGGGTTTGCAGGTTCGGATCCCGGGCACACACTGATGCACCGCTTGTCAAGCCATGCTGTGACGGCGTTCCATATAAAGGAGAGGAAGATGGGCACGGATGTTAGCCCAGGGCCAATCTTCCTCAGCGAAAAAGAAGAGGATTGGCATTGGGTGTTAGCTCAGGGCTGATCTTCTGCACACACACGCAAAAAAAACCACCAATGCTGGAACTATTATAACTCAGTTACATTTTCTCTTGTCCATCTAGGAAGCCAAGTTCACATATGAATTTGATGGAATGAGACTTTTCTGTACTCATGGATGTTCTTGTATGCATTGGTGTATGATAGTCAGCTGAAGGTTATAGTAGTTAGAATGGTGCCAAATACACTCCCATCAAATTTGTGGCTATATGCTAACTAAAATTCCTCATATGGAACCCTGCTGTACAGCAGAAGAGGATGAAAATTGACCAAATAGCAAGATTTAATTCCTTTCCTTATAAATGCATTTCTGAAGTTTCCCTCTCTTCTTTCCTAGAAGTTTGATTTTAGAGTTTTGGCTATAGAAGAACTTTAGAATTTTTAAAGTATAAGAGATCATCACCTAATTTTATAGCTGGTTAAATTTAGACCCAAAGATATTATGTTTTGTCCGAGGTGTGTGAATGCAGGGCTAGGCCTAGCATTGAAACTTTGGTTCTCCTAATTCCCCTTTCAGTGCACTCCTCCTGATAATGCATGTGCCAGTGGCTTATTGATCCCATAAGAGTATTCGTTTTGTTGAACCTGGTGAACCAGTTCAAAGATTCCTTCATCTTAACTTTTACTGTAAGTTGTGGATTTTTTTTTTACTCCAAGTAAGGGATAAAACTGATTTTTTTCTCAGGAAGCTTATCTTCTGTAAATGTCTTTTTTTTTCCCCCTCTGTGAACATACCAATGTGTCATCTGTGAATAGGTGACAATAATGCAGCTCAAAGCCACAGGTAAAATAATTCTTTGTATGGATTCCCCTAGAGAAACCATCGAATAGAATTGTTTGAAAAAATACTTAAGGGTGAAATGGCTGGGCTAAGGGAAAGTTACAAAAAATTCAACATCTTGAATTAAACTGGTTTTCAAGACTTCACTTAAGAGCAATTTACTAACTTGTTATCAATTAACACATAAAAGAAAAAAATGGCCTGAGCTCAGTTTGGCACTTTGATGACTAGTTATACCTTTTTTTCTTTGGTAGGTTGGGAAAAGTGGCAATGTACCAGCAGGCACTACAGTGGATAGCACCATCACCCATCCATCGGAGTTTGACTTTTACCTCTGTAGTCATGCAGGAATTCAGGTAATTTGGAAGCTGGTCCAGATCTTTGACTTGATAGGGAGATGTTTGCTAATTTAGCAACTAGCTTGAGTAGACTTGTTATTAAACCCTGTGCATAACTTTGTTAATGCTTATATCCTAGAGCTGTTATCTTTTGGTCTAGGTATCTGCTTGTAGGTGTACTAGGTAGGAATACTTCTGAATTTAGGGAGTAGGTTTCAATTCTTCTCTCTTCTCAGGTAGTCAACCCATATCAGAAATATATTAATCATAAAACTCTCTCTCCAGGGAACCAGCCGTCCTTCACATTACCAGGTTTTGTGGGATGACAACTGCTTCACTGCAGATGAGCTCCAGCTACTAACTTACCAGCTATGTCACACCTATGTGCGGTGTACACGCTCAGTCTCTATTCCAGCCCCTGCATATTATGCCCGGCTTGTAGCATTCAGGGCAAGGTATCATTTGGTGGATAAAGATCATGACAGGCAAGTTTTTCAGGCACAGTAAAATCGCTTTCTGTCTATGTTAGCAGCATGTTAAAAAAAAATGAGCTACTACAGAAAACTTTTGGGAAGAGTTAAAATTCCTTTTAGGGTTTAAATTTCAAGAAGCAAATAAAATTGCATTTGCCTTCAAGAGCTTATAATGTGACTTTTGGTCCAAGAAGTGTTCAGGCTCGTTCATACTTGTATGGTGTGTCTAAAGTCTGCCCAAAGAAAGCAGTCTAATTTGGAGCTGCCTGTGGTTTTCCGATGCAGCCAAATGCGTTCAGTTCTGCTCAGCTCCTGAGCAGCCTCAAAAAGTGGCCAACACAGTGCCCTGGCTCCAGTCAGAGCAGTCACAGGCCTGTGGATTCCACTTCATGAAAAGGGAAGTCCTGACCTATTCACTTTGCTTTCAGGACACTCTGGACGAATGCACCAGAGTGAACCTGGGTGTGTGTGTGGGAGGAGGAAGGATGCCAGACCATTCTCTTCCCCAAATAGGGATCTCAAGAGAATCAGACATTTTGACCCATTACTGAGCTACTATTAAATAGCTAAACAAGCTCTCTGCATTAATTTGCTTTTCCAAATGACCGTCTGTGAAGTGTAGCAGTTTCTGGGCTCTTCCCCAAGTCTGAATTCAGCTGCTAAATAGTAGACATTCCACTGCAAGTCTATTTCTGTAAGGGTTGAAAATACGCTGTTATGGAAAACGCCCAGCTGTAGCTTTGTACCTTCCATTCGGTAATACACATCTGTTCATTCAACACGTTTATTGGGTATTGACTGTGTACCCAGCACTGTGCTAGGTACTAAAAACATTAAGATGAGGAAGATACGTTTCCTGGGATTTTATGTTTCAGTAAGGGAAACGATACAGGTAAACCTAGAACTGACAGTTGGCCCAAAGCAGTATAAATAAAAGTGCAATGGGACATCAGAGGAAAGGCTGTTAGAGAAGATTTCATAGCTGGATGGGTAGGATTTCGCTCTACAAAGAAGAGAAAAGGATTTTCCAGGCAGAGGGAACAATGGACACAAAGAAGAGAAAACAAGTGACATGTTTGGACAATAGCAAGTTTTCTTTGGCTGGAGCATATGAAAGGGGAATAGCAGGCATGAAGCTGGGGAAGTATGTTAGAGCAAGATTGTCTCTGTTAAATGTAAAAAGCTATTCCTGGGATAAAATAGATAGTACTTAACAGTGAATTAGGAGTGAGTGACAGAGAAGAGGATGAAGTAAAAGATAACTAAGACTTTGAGTCTAGAAGATAAAGATAATAGTAATTTAAGTAGAGAAAGCAGAAGAGGGATGGTGATTTACAGTTTACCAAGCCCTTTATATCACATGGTACCCTTAAGAGATATGTTCAGGAGTTGTTATGGTTATCCTGAAAGACCAAAGTTCAGAGGAGTTGTTACTTGTCCAAGGTCATATACCTGGTGAGACTGGTGACATAGCCACATTTGTAGTGTCTCCTATGTTGCAGCACTGTGCTAGGCACATATATTCATTCATTCCTTCAACAAATGATTATTGAAGCTATACTATGTGCCAGATACTAGTGATTCAGAGGTGATTAAGATAGATGAAGTTGCTGCTTTCTTGGAGTTTACATCCCAGTGGGGAAATAAATAATTAGCCAATTAATAACTTAATTTCAATTGCTTCTTTCAAATGAATGAAAAGTAGAGGATTCTGTGAAAGGATGTTCCAGGTGGCTCTGACCTAAACTTTGGAGTCAGGCAAAATTTCTTTGGGGGAGATGACGCTTGACTGAAGGCTGAAGGACGAGTAGGCATTAACCAGACATAAGAGACAATGGAAGTCCTTACGTAGGCACTGTTAAGGATTTGGGTCTTTGCAGACATTATTTTATTTAATTATTGCAACAACCCATTAAATAAGTTGTATTGCATTTTTCAGTTGAGCAAACTGATGTTTAGAGAGACGTTACAAATTATTTAGGGAGCCACAGCTTGAGCCTAAGATCTTGAATCCAGTACTATTTGTGCTATTTGAAACATGTGATGTTTGAAGCGGTCTTTTGTTACAACTGGTTTTTTGCTTTATTCTCGTTACAGCGCGGAAGGCAGTCATGTGTCAGGACAGAGCAACGGCCGAGATCCTCAGGCCTTGGCTAAAGCTGTGCAGATCCACCATGATACCCAGCACACAATGTATTTTGCCTGAGAGTCTCAGAAAAAGAACTCGACCAATTTGGCACCCCAGCCTCAAAATGTTTCAAATGCCTACCGCCTCTAGAGAGAGCCAAGTTGACTTCAGGTGGTCTTCTACCAGCAGCTCGGAATAGTTGCACTGAATCTATACTTCGCAGCACTGTCTGATGCGTCAACAAAATTGAGCCATTTTTTTAAAGTAATAGCTACTCATAGATTGTCTTTTCTGATGCACTGGACTGAATTTTTACCTCAACTTGCAAAGGCTGATCAGCCTGAACTTTCTAAGGGACTTTACAAGAAAGGTTTCTATGGAATATTTTGCTAGCTGTGGTGTTCACCGCATCCCTCTAGTCTTATAAGAGATTATTCCTTTTTTCTGTATTCATTGAGTGGGGTGTTTGCATAAGTGGGAGAGAAAAACCAAACAATCTATTTCAGTTCAGCGTAACTATTTAATTGTGTGGGTCCATAGACTTTTTAATGGAGGTTTCCGACTTCGCCACTCGTAAATGCCTTTAACGAGCATTAATTTTTGAAAGTTTTACAGAGTTTTATTAGTTTTACTACTTTATCTTATTGATCTCTACAGACTTGTGCTGGTGTAAGTACGGGCTGCCAGGCAATTGCACTATATGTGGCTGCAGATTCAGACAGGCAGATCTTTTATTTGGTTGACTTTTGTGAATGTGTAATGCAAACAGATGTGACACACATCACAGTGACAGATACACTGCCATGGCAAAAGTACTCACACTTTCCCCTCTTTGGAAAAAAAAAGTTAGCTTTTAGTATTTTTCAAAGTTTTCAAAAGTGCCCATTTTATGCTGCTGTGTGGTTTGTTAGATCTAAATGATTTTTAAACTTTTCTCATAGAAAGTTACCTTTGGCAATAAACGTTTTTTAAGGTCCCTCCTCTTCCTCCCCCAACAGTATAGTTTTCTAGATGAGATTTCGGTATGATTTTATCAGCTATTTCTTATAGATCATAATCTGGCAATTTCTGAAACCGGTCAGAAAAGACATATATTTCCATGCCTTTTTAAAAAATTATTTTTATCTGTTTTATAGTCACAGTTGGTGTCCTGTCACTTTGTTTTAAAATAAGCTAGAACCAGGATGCTTCCTTATCGGATAGGCTTCGCCAATCCTTAAGGTATATTGAGTGATGCTGCAACTTGCAAAAATGTACCAGCATTGAAAACTTTTTTTCCTGGGAATCAAGGTTACTCGCACAATTATTTGTGGTGCAAATTTTTTGCTTCTCTTTCAACCTGAAATGTGCTTGGTGGGGTTCCCTTCCTTTTATTAAACTAAAACTGCACAGAAAAGGTTGATTTTTCTTAATAGATTCTGGATTCTGTTCACAGAGAGACAGGATTCCTTTCTTGTCCAAACAAAGGGAGTTGATCTAAAGCAAGCATCAGTTAAAGTGTAGGGGAAAATGTATTTTGTATTTAGTGTAGATAATACTTTGTGAATGGACGACAGTTACATAGAGTCTTGGTAGTTCCAGCCGGTGTTTCCTAGCCCAGATTTTACTGACTTGTAATTCTCTGTCCTGGAACCTCAGAAGTGAGAGCTGGAAAAGGGGATGAAAGGCCCAGAGCCACACTCCATATGGCTGAGGAAGGTGCTAGGGGAAGAGACAGACACAACGTGGTAAAACGATTTGCCACCTCTTTCTGGAAACTGCTGGTGGGGAAACACTGGATCTGATGGTGAAAGGTGTTTGCTTGAACTCATTAGCCAGTCCAAATCTCTTAAACTAGCCTTTTCAAAATCCCAGCAATATAAAGCACTGTTTTTCTTCAGTCTTTTAAACATGCTTGTAAATATATTGAGGTTTACATTTCCATGTGCTGCTGATCAGTGGCGCCACCAGTGTTTGCTGAGACTGGTCTCTGAGAGTTTTATAATGTGTATCAAGTCCTCTAGCTCATTAAGATGAGTGCAGACGTCCTTATCCTCCGCAGATAGTGGGATGAAAGCAAGCTTTGTAATTGAGGCACAACATAGGCAGGAGTGAAGGTGGCAGATGTTAATTTCTTAAAATTTTCCTTTTTTGCAAATACCTCACTTGGATACTCCAAATCAGGACATGTTGGTGAGGGGTTGGCTGCTGCTTTTATTCACACTTGTTCAGGGAGAGCACAAGATACCCTTCAGCATGGCCACCCTGGACCCAAGAGGAGGAAAGAAACAGAAGCTTTTTTAGGAGGAAGAGGACTCACTGGAGTCCAGGATGTGAAGAACTCGTGGTGGCTGGCAGCCGGGCCAGCGGGCACCACACCTGCACTTGAGTGCCTGGGGCTTGCTTGTTAATAACGCACAGAAGAAACGTCACTTCTCACCATCTGGCATGTATGGAGCAGGGAGCAAGGCGGGAAGCCCTGATTTGCTTGCCTGCAGTTGGGCTATACGCTTGACTTGAACTCTACAGTTTGTACGACCTCAGTCAGTCGTAGTACACTGGGGCAAATCAGTGTGGTGGTGGAGGAAAAGCCGGGAGGCCTATTTTTATAGGAAAACAGTACCTTTAAAGGTGCAATGCTGTCATTTGGAACGAAAGAAAGAAATATGGAAGAACTAGGATTATTGGGAAAAGTTTGCTGAGGGGTGAATCTTTAAGAGGTAATCACTGCAGAATGAGAGTTGCAGCAGTACTATTGCAGGCAAGTCTGAATGCATAGTTTTAATTTGGCTTGACAATTTGAGAACGTAACCCCTTGGGACTGACTGAATCGTTATGCATGTGTCAATCAATGGGAGGTGTGCATTCTCTAGAAGTAGGTTTAGGCTGTTTGGTTTTTTAAAACACAGCCTGTTTAGGCACTGTCATGTGGTGTGAAAGACTTAAATGTAGCAATGCTAAAGAGTAACAATTTGGGGATAAGGCGTGGGGACATTAAGAGTGGTGAAGATCCAAATGTTGAACCGATTATGTTTGTTGTTGTTAGCTGTTGAAACCTGAGTGGTTTATAAAGTGAACTAGCTGGTTAATACAACCAGCAGTCTGGGCAGGCAGGACATATTCAGTCTTACTGTAAATTCTATTTGCTGCTTCCAAAGGTGGTGATTTACAAGCAGACATATTCTATAGGTCTGTATTTTAGGATCTGGTGCCCAGCCTATATCACAGCTTACCTACGTGGCTCAGCTGCCTACCCTTTTTGTGGGAAAAGGTAACCCACTGTTTAACAAGGCTCACCCTCTCCGCCCTGTGCTAGCTACCCTTTATGGATGTGCTGTAAGATTTTCTTGCTCAATAGCAAGGCGGTAGCTCTGCTTTCATTTTAAGAAAGTGGAGACTGAGGGCATTGTATCAATACTGCTTCAACTCCAAGGATTTTTTCCTTGTAAAATTAAAGGGAAGATCTTATTATTGATTAACCATTTTCTTATCCCTTGCTATTGACGTATTCATGCTCTTTCTATGTCTAGTGGCTAAAAAGTTTGCATTTGTTCATTTGACTAACAGTGTAATTTTTTTTGTATATTGTTAGGCCTGTAATGTTTTAAAATGTGTTTTATTAAATTTGGACTGGATGTATGTCTCTAGCAATACGAGGTACTTTCTAAACTATTAAGAGAGAGGTGGTATCCCCATGTTGAGATAAGATGATGGTTGTTTAAATTTTGCAATTTTTTTTGGCCTGCAGGGATATTTTGTGTTCATGTGTCCAAAAAAGAATAAATTGGCATTCTTGTACCAAAAGTTGTTTTTCTTTTGTCTAATTTTCAATTGTCTAATAAATGTGGAATATACTATAATGGCAAGTATTTTATTTTTCCTTTTTTTTTTTTTTTGTGAGGAAGACCAGCCCTGAGCTAACATCTGATGCCAATCCTCCTCTTTTTTGCTGAGGAAGACTGGCCCTGAGCTAACATCCGTGTCCATCTTCCTCTACTTTATATGGGACGCTGCCACAGCATGGCTTGACAAGCGGTGCCTCAGTGCGCGCCTGGGATCCGAACTGGCAAACCCCGGGCTGCCGCAGCGGAGCACTCACACTTAACCACTTGCACCACCAGGCCGGCCCCATGATTGCTTTTTAAAAACAATTTCCTCAATTTAAGAAATTTGAGAAAGAACAGTGGGAAAACTTTGTGTTTTTAACTCCTGGCTCTCCCTATTTTTAGAAATTGTTATTTGGGAATTTTAAAAGAGCTTCTCGCAACATTTCACATATGAAAACTTTTACAAGATTCTTCAAGATTCTGGGTATAGCTCTTAATGGGAAGATCTATTTAAGTGATGTTTTGAGAAAAATCTGCAGTCTCCAGAGGGCAGTATGGCCACATACTTTGTAAGACTAACTTCTGCAGAGGAAGAGCTGGTCAAATTCACCCAACCTGGGGCTCTCCAATCTCCTGTCTTTTAAAACACACAGATAAAAACAGATTGGTGGTTGCCAGAGGGGCAGGGGGTGGGAGAGGGCAAAAGGGATAAAGGGGCACATGTGTATGGTGACAAAAAAAAAACTAAACTATTGGTGGTGAACATGCAGTCTATACAGAAGCTGAAATATAATAATGTACACCTGAAATTACACAATGTTATAAACCAATGTGACCTCAATAAAATAATTAAAAAAAAAATTCTCACCAGCAAAGCTCTTTTGTTAAGTCATGGCAGGGTCAATGCAGAGATTTGCACAATATGGCCCTTATCCTCAGGGAACTTTTAGTTGACCAGAGGAGCAAGTCCTGCATACAACTAACTCTACTCTAGGTAATTGTTTTTTCCATCAGCACAATAACCCCTCTCCGTATTTATCAGTTATCAAACTTTTGCCATCAATCCAATAGGTGCCAAGCTCTGCCTAGGTGCTGGGAACACAAAGAGTAAAAACTTAATTCTTCAAAGAGTTCGTTTTAATGTGGCATGGGGTGGGGAGGAGGAGGCAGCGAGATTAACATTATCTGAGTTCCTAGTATATGCCAGTCACTTTAAATTGACATCATTAATCCCAGCAACAGTCCTTTGAGATTGATAGTGGTATCCTCATTTTAAGGATGAGGAGTCAGCTTCAAAGAATTAAATAACACACAGTTACTGAGTGGCAACACTAGAATTTGAATTCAGTTCTGAGTGGCAGAACTAGAATTTGAATTAGATGGGATTCAAATTCTAGTTTTGCCACTCATTACACCTGGTATTGAACACGAAATAACAGAAATTTAGAAGGGAAAACAACAACTCAGCCATGGGGAGTCAGGAAAGCCTTCACGGTGGTGGTGAATTTTGGGATAGATCATGAAGCATGAGCAGGAGTTTGCCAGGTAGACAAGGAGGGGATGAGGGGATTCTAGACACACTCTTCCCTTACAGTTGATTATGGTAGCTACAATTTTCATCTACCTAAATGCTTTCCCCTACTCCTTCTTTGGATGACAGAATCCTTCTTTCTTATGGGAACCCCATTATTTTGTGTGTTTCGGGTAAGTCCAAATGGCCTTCCTCCAAATTCGTCCTCCACCATTTGTGTCATGTTAATGTCCATCCTTGAATCAGTGCCTGGTGTACTGTGTTACACCAGCCAGAATGGCTCATGTGCCCACTCCTGTGTGTGAGGGGGCCAGCAAGTAGAGAAGTCGCAGACTGATCAGCACCATTACAAGACATGTGTCTCTGGGGCCGGCCTGGTGGCGTAGCAGCTAAGTGCACGTGCTCCGCTTCAGCGGCCGGGGTTCACAGGTTCGGATCCTGGGTGCGCACCGATGCACCGCTTGTCAAGCCATGCTGTGGCAGTGTCCCAGCAATCTTCCTCGGATTGGCATCAGAGATTAGCTCAGGGCCGATCTTCCTTACAAAAAAAAACCCACAAAAAACAAGACGTGTCTCTTTTTCTCCATCTCTTGGCTCTGATTTCCTCTATGTTGACTTTATTCTCCAGAAGCTAGTGGCAAATCTTTAAGGAGAAGAGGGACAATATCAGATGGAGAAACTAACGACTATGGTATAAATTGCCTGGAGAAGGAAAGAAATGATTTTAGTTTAATAAACATTTCTGGAGCTCCTGTTATGTGCTAGGAAATATAAAGATGAAAGACAAAGTTCTGGCTATTGAAAGGTTCACTTGTAAACTTGGGGGCCACACATGTAACAAGGTAGCTTTGATGGTTAAGTGCTATGAGAAGTATATACACGGAACCATGGGACCACTTAAAGAGGTTCCTAACCCAGCTGGGGCATCAAGCAAGACTTCTTAGAAGAAATGAAGACTGAGGTGTCTCATAAAGACTAAATAATAATTTTATAAAAGAACAAGGTAGAAGAAAGCGTTCTAGGAATTCTTGTCATGGGCAAAGTCACAGAGGGGAAAATAAAGAAAGATCATGACTTGTTCAGATGAATTACAAGTAATTTCAGTACTTTTAGGTTATAAGGGGTGAAGGGGGAAATGAGGGTGATAAGATTGGACCACAGAGGCAAGCACCAGTTCCTGACAGGTCAGAACTTAAATGGCATTCTAAGGAGTTTAGAGTTTATTCATGGTGCAGGGAATAGCAGAGTCTCATTTGTGTTAGTTATGCTGGCAGTAGTGTCATCGGTAGGTTGAAGCTGAAGTTCTGCTGAAGGGAAGTTAGAGTTTTATTGCAATTTGTTGTTAGTGCTGGCGAATGGCTTCCAACTCCTAGCGACCCTGTGTACAGCAGAGAAGAACCCTGCCAGGTCTTTTTGCACCATCCTCTCACCTTCTGGCACTATAACAGACAACACTCTGCTGCTATTCATAGGATTTTCACGGCCATTTTTTTTATGAAGTGGGTGGACGGGTCCTTCTTCTCAGTCTGTCTAGTCTGGAAGCTCTGCTGAAACTTGTCCACCATGGGTGACCCTGCTGGTATTTGAAATCCTGGTGGCATAGCTTTCATCATCATAGCAACGTGCAGCTGCCATGAACCCAGGCGTGGCGGTAAGAGCAGCAAATCTTAACTAGTAGACCACCAAGACTGGCTTTTATTGCAATAGCCCAAGCAAAAGATGATGAGGCTTGAACTTGAGCCATGATAGTGCAGTTGGAGAGAAGGAATGAACACAAGAGATATTCAGAAAGTGGAAAAAGCAGAAATTGGTGAAAGTGGATGTGGAGAGTGAGGGGAAGGAAGTAGATTCGTTAAGAGGGCTCCCAGATTTCTGGCGTGGGTAGCTGGGTAGATAAAAGTGCCACTGAGAGAATGAACACTGAAGAAGAAGCAGATTTGTGATTTGTGGGAAGGAGGAAGGTGGTAAGCTCAGTTTGGGACAAATGAGATTTGAGGGTGGTGTATGTGGACTGGAAAAAGAGATTGGAAGCCATCGATACATATATCTATGTATATCTTATTGGTTCTGTTTCTCTGGAGAACGCTAATATAGGAGGAAATTACCCTTTTTCCTCTGGCTGCTTTTAGTCTCTTCTCTTTGTTTTTGATTTTCAACACTTTTACTGTAATGGGCCTAGGTATCTTCATATATATCCTACTTAGAACTTTGTCTTATACATCTTTGTGAAACCAGCACACTGTGTCTGGCATATAGTAGGTGCTCAATAAATGTTAGCTAATATTATTATTTGAGGAAAGTCTCCAACATGAAAGTCAGAGAACAAAACAAACAGTAAACACAACTCAAAGGAAACAGAGACCATACAAAAAGAACCCAAGAAAACTCCCCCCACCACACAATTGTATAGTTGTATTTTATATTCTCAGAAAGCTGAAAGAAGATGCTGCATTCGTTAAAGAGGAGACCATAACAATAGGAACAATTTAAATTAAAGGAAAATATTAAAATAGCAAACATTAAAAAATTCATACATGAGGCAAACTCCCTTTCACCCTAAACTTTGCTCTCCAGTGATTCTGTCTCATCTAATTCTGAACTTCAGTCTCTGTGATCTCTTTCCTTGACTCTGCTCCTGGCCTCTGGACTTGGTTGGCATTTGAACTTGGTTTCTCTTGTGTTTAATCCTGTTTTCTCCAACTGCCTTCACGTGGCTGCCCTCAGAGTCTCAGTGTCGCATGTGACATTAACCCCCCTACCCCCAACCCATATATGTGTGTGTGAGGGGTGCAATTCAGACATTAGAAATAATGAAGAGTTTTAAAATTCTTGTTAAAAAAGATACCAAACACCATGGCAATTTATTTTACATATTACCTTTTAATGCACACACGTTTTTATAGTTGTAATCTTAATGCATATAGGATTTTGTATTCTATTATTTCACTAACTATTACACAATGAACAGTTATCCTTTCTCAAGACTGAAGTCATATCATTTTGTGGTCATAATAATTTACTGTATGGTTTTTCTTCATGCTTTTGAGAATTTTACATGTTTAGAAGGAAGAGGAGGAGGAGGAAGGAGAAGGCTATATCGACAAAGGAGTGCAGCTAAGTGTTGCCACATGCAGCACAGGAAGTGCAAGCAGGGACACATGGGAGGGAATGTCAGGAAGTTGTCATGAAGGCAGGAAGCTTTGAGCTGAGTTTTGAAACACAAGTAGGTTTCACCAGTCAGGTGGAGGAGACGTTGAGGTTTAAGGGGGTTAATAAATCATACCTTCCTCCCTATACCAGTTCAGAACCAACTGAGAAGTAGACATAGATATCATAGAGTTGGACAAAGAGCAAGACGTCAGCTTTATTGCTGATAAGACTTAGATAAGAGGATTTGCTTAGAAGTGAGGGCAAATGGGAGTGTTAACATTCCCCTTTATTTAACATGCTTGCCTTCCCAGTCACAGTAAGCACAGGACAACCTTGGTTTTCTACACTGGGAAGAGACTACTTTTCCAAGTTTACTGATTAAGCACTTTAGAATAAAATTGAATTTTAAAAATCCCATTTAAATAGCATCAAAACCATAAAATGCTTAGGCATAAATTTGAAAAAGATGTGCAAGATCTGTATGTTGAAAACTAGAAAACATTCTTGATAGAAATTTAAAAAGACCTACATAAATGGAGAGATGCACTGTGATCATGAATCAGAAGACTCAATAGTGTTAAGGTGTTATTTGTACCCAAATTGATCTATAGATCTAACACAGTCCCAATCAAAATCCCAGCAGGCTTTTTTGGTAGAAATTTACAGCTGATTCTAAAATTTATTTGGAAACACAAAGGACCTAGTATAGCCAAAACAGCTCTGAAAAGAAAAACATAGTTGGAGAACTTATACTACCTGTGGAAGACGGATTATAAGATGGTCCCATGATCCCCAACTCCGGGTGTTCAGACCTTTGTATAATCTCCTCCCCTTGAGTGTGGAAAGGACTTATGACTTGCTTCTAACCAATAAAATATAGCAAAGGTGATGTGATGTGATTTTGTGATACATTTAGTTATAGAAGACTCTGTCTTGCTAGAAGACACTCTAAAATCCTTCTATCTCTCTCTCTCTCCTTTCTCACCAAGTTGGGGATGCCCAGGTGGCAAGGAATTGTGAGGGGCCTCTAGGAGCTAAGGGCGACCTCCAGCTGCCAGCCAACAAAAAACAGAAGCTCTTGGTTATACAGCTGCAGTGATCTGAATGCTTCTGACAAGCACACAAGCTGGAAAGTAGATTTTTTTCCTAGTCAAGCCTACAGATGAGAACCCAGCCCTGGTCTACACTTTGATTGCAGCCTATGAGATGCTAAGCAGAGGATATAGCTAAGCTGTGACTGGACGCTTGACCCATAGAGACACTGAGATAGTAAATGTATGCCGTTTTTAAGCCTCCAAATTTGTGGTAATTTGTTATGCAGCAATAGATAACTGATACACTACCTGATCTTGAGATTTATTATAAACCTACCATAATCAAGACAGTGTAGTACTGGCATAAAGATAGACAAATAGACAAACGGAACAGAATAGAGAGTCCGGAAATAGACCCATACATATATGGTCAATTGAATTTCAACACAAATTTCAGGGCAATTTAGTGGGAGCAATCTTTTCAACAATTGAATAGTCTTGTGCAAAAAAATGAACCTTGATCTTTTCCTCTCACCATATATAAAAAAATAGCTCAAAATGGATCATAGACCTAAATGTAAAAGGTAAAACTATAAAACTTCTAGAAGAAAACATGGAAGAAAATCTTAGTGACCTTGAGTTTGGCAAACATTTTTAAAACATAACACAAAAAGCATCAATTGTAAAAGAAAAAAATCAATAAATTGGATTTCCTGAAAATTACAATTTTTGCTCTTCATAAGACACTGTTATGAAAATGAAGAAGCAAGTCATAACCTGAAAGAAAATACCTGCAAAATATATATCTGATAAAGGACTTGTATCTAGAATACATGAAGAAGTCTTACAACTTAATAAGACAACCCAATTTAAAAATGATTAAAAGAGGCCAGCCCCGTGGCTTAGTGGTTAAGTGCGTGCGCTCCGCTACTGGCGGCCCGGGTTCGGATCCCGGGTGCGCACCGACGCGCTGCTTCTCTGGCCATGCTGAGGCCACGTTCCACGTACAGCAATTAGAAGGATGTGCATCTATGACATACAACTATCTACTGGGGCTTTGGGGGAAAATAAATAAATAAATAAATAAAATTTAAAAAAAAGAAAATACATAAAAATAAAAATTAAAAATAATGATTAAAAGATTTGAACAGACATTTCACTTAAGAACATCTACAAATGGCCCTGGAGTAGTGTCAGCATCATGGTGGAGTGAGTTGTTCCTTTTGTCTCTCCTCACTAAGTTACTACTAAATGGATAATCATTAACCAGTAGAGGATTCCCTGCACAGCACAACAGGACATATGAGAGATCCATGCAGCTGTGCATCTGAAGGTGGGTGGGCTGGATCCCCAGGAGGCAGTGCAACTACGTGAGTGCACCCTTACCCCTCCCCAGTAGCAGTGATCTAGGTCATGGGTCCTCACACAGCAGATGGCATGACTGTAAGAGGAGATGGGGGCAGCCTGGCCCATGCGAACGTTTTCGGAGTTGTAGCCTGGCCTTTGGGAGTGCCCACCATGCCACAGTGGCCCCACTTGTGGAAACACTCCCCACCAAGTGGCATAGCTCAGCCCCCATGAGGGAGCTCCCACCTCGCAGCAGCTCAGTCGAGCACCCTACATGTGCACAGCCAGCCTATGCATGAAAGAAAGCACCCCTCCTCTTCCACCTGGTGCACCAGTTTGGGCAGTCCCCTGCCAAGCACAGTGGTCCTGCACCAGAGCGACCCACCAGCTGAGCACAGAGGCCCAGCCTGCGTGTGCATGTGTGATCTGACAAGCAGCTGTGGCCAGCATGCAAATGCAGAGAAGTCCTACCAGCACAGCTTTCAACAGATGGGACGGGATCTGAAAACGCAGCTCCTGCCCCACCCCCAGCAGTGGCAGGTGGAATCTGATACTATCACAAACGCGCTGGCAAAGGATCACTTCATCAAACACCATGAAGACTACATTAATACTTCAGAGCAGAAGGAAAATGACAAGTCTCCAGAAACCAATCCTGAACTCACAGAAATTTATAATCTAAATGACAGCGAATTCAAAATAGTTATCATAAAGAAACTCAATGAGTTACAAGAAATCTCATAAAGACAGTTCAAGGAGCTCAGGAAGAAAATTAATGAGCAGAAGGAATACTTCACCAAAGAGATTGGAACTCTTAAAAAAAAAAAAACAAACAGAAATTCTAGATAGGAAGAACACAATTAACGAGATAAAAAATAATCTAGAATCCATAAAAAGTAGAGCTGATGTTACGGAGGAGAGAATTAGTAATTTAGAGGATAGAAATACAGAAATGCTTCAGGTGGAGGAGAAGAGAGAACTAAGATTTTTAAAAAATGAAGAACTTCTTTGAGAAATATCCAACTCAATTAGGAATAGCAACATAAGGATTATAGGTATTCCAGAGGGAGAAGTGTGGGAGAAAGGAGTAGAGAGCCTGTTCAAAGAAATAATAGCTGAGAACTTACCAAATCTGGGGAATGAACTGGACTTACAAGTTCATGAAGCCACTAGAACTTCTAATTATATCAATGCAAAAAGACCTTCTCCAAGGTCTTTAAACCTGCAAAAGTCAATGACAAAGAAAAAATATTAAGGGCAGCAAGGCAGAAAAAAATAATCTACAAAGGAACCCCTAAAAGGCTTTCAGCAGATATTTCAGCAGAAACCTCACAGGCTAGGAGAGAATGGAAGGATATATTCAAAATACTGAAAGACAAAAACTTTCAGCCTAGAATACTGTATCCAGTGAAACTATCCTTCAAATACAATGCTTTCCCAGATAAACAAAAGCTGAGGGAGTTCATCGCCACTAGGCCTGTGTTACAAAAAATGCTGAAAGGAGCCCTCTCATCTGAAACTAAAAAGCAAAAGTTTACAAAACCTTGAGCAAGGAGACAAATAAACACATAGAATCAGAAAATTGCAGCTGTAAATCAGAATAGGTTACTAAACACTTAATTATAACATAAAGGACAAAGGCAAGGAAAGCATCAAAAATAACTATAAACACTTCAGTTTAGTTACAAACTCACAATACAGAAAAGAACAATTTGTGACAACAATAACTCAGAAGGGAAAGAGAAAAGGGATGGAACTTGCTTAGGCTAATGGAGATAAGAGGCTATCAGAAAATGGGCTATCTCATCTATGAGATCTTTTATACAAACCTCATAGTAACAACTAAACATAAAATCAGAGCAGAGCCATAAATCATAAATAAAGAGAATACTGAGAAAGCGATCACAGAAAACCACCAAATTGAAATGGCAGTCAGAAATACAGGGAGAAGAAACAATGGAAATATAGAACAACCAGAAAACAAGAGACAAAATTCCATTATTAAGCCCTCATATATCAATAATTACTCTAAATGTAAATGGATTGAATTTTCCAATCAAAAGACACAGAGTGGCTGGTTGGATTAAAAAACATACCCCCTAATAGGCAACCTTAAATTACACCTAACAGAACTAGAAAAAGAAGAACAAACAAAGCCCAAAGCCAGCAGAAGGAGAGAAATAATAAAAATCAGAGCAGAAATAAATGATATTGAGACCAAAAAAACAGTAGAAAGGATTAATGAAACAAAGAGTTGGTTCTTCGAGAAGATAAACAAAATAGACAAACCCTTAGCCAGGCTAACTAAGAAAAAAAGAGAAAAGGCTCAAGTAAATAAAATTAGAAATGAAAGAGGAGAAATTACAACGGATACCATGGAAATACAGAGGATTATAAGAGAATACTATGAGAAATTATATGCCAACAAATTGGACAATCTAGAAGAAATGGATAAATTCTTAGACTTATACAACCTCCCAAAATTGAACCAAGAAGAAATGGAGAATCTGAATAGACCAATCACAAGTAAAGAGATTGAAATAGTAATCAAAAACCTCCCAAAAAATAAAAGTCCAGGACCAGATGGCTTCTCCAGTGAATTTTACCAAACATTCAAAGAAGATTTAATACCCATCCTCCTCAAACTATTCCAAAAAATAGAGGAAGATGGAACACTTCCTGAATCATTCTATGAGGCCAACATCACCCTGATACCGAAACCAGACAAAGACAATACAAAGAAAGAAAATTACAGGCCAATATCGCTGATGAACATTGATGCAAAAATCCTCAACAAAATATTGGCAAACCGAATACAACAATATATTAAAAAGATCATACACCATGATCAAGTGGGGTTTATACCAGAGACGCAGGGATGGTTCAACATCCACAAATCAATCAACGTGATACATCACATCAACAAAACAAAGAATAAAAACCACATGATCATCTCAATAGACGCAGAGAAGGCATTTGACAAGATACAACATCCATTTATGATAAAAACTCTCAATAAAATGGGAATAGAAGGAAAGTACCTCAACATAATAAAGGCCATATATGACAAACCCACAGCTAACATCATACTCAACGGGGAAAGACTGAAAGCCATTCCTCTGAGAACAGGAACGAGGCAGGGCTGCCCACTCTCACCACTCCTGTTCAACATAGTACTGGAGGTTTTGGCCAGAGCAATTAGGCAAGAAAAAGGAATAATAGGAATCCAAATAGGTAACGAAGAAGTGAAACTCTCACTATTTGCAGATGACATGATTGTATATATAGAAAACCCTAAAGAATCTGTTGGAAAACTGTTAGAAACAATCAACAACTACAGCAAAGTTGCAGGGTACAAAATCAATCTACAAAAATCAGTTGCATTTCTATATGCTAATAATGAACTAACAGAAAGAGAGCTCAAAAAGATAATACCATTTACAATTGCATCAAAAAGAATAAAATACCTAGGAATAAATCTTACCAAGGAGGTGAAGGACCTATACAATGATAACTACAAGACATTATTGAGGGAAATCTACGATGACATAAAGAAATGGAAAGATATCCCATGCACGTGGATTGGAAGAATAAACATAGTTAAAATGTCTATATTACCTAAAGCAATCTACAGATTCAATGCAATCCCAATCAGAATCCCAATGACATTCTTCACAGAAATAGAAAAAAGAATACTAAAATTTATATGGGGCAACAAAAGACCCCGAATAGCTAAAGAAATCCTAAAGAAAAAGAACAAAGCAGGAGGCATCACAATTCCTGACTTCAAAACATACGACAAAGCAATAGTAATCAAAACAGCATGGTACTGGTACAAAAACAGACACACAGATCAATGGAACAGAATTGAAAGCCCAGAAATAAAACCACACATATACGGACAGCTAATTTTCGACAAAGGTGCTAAGGACATGCAATGGAGAAAGGAAAGTCTCTTCAATAAATGGTGTTGGGAAAACTGGACATCCACATGCAAAAGAATGAAAGTGGACCATGCGCTATCGCCATTCACAAAAATTAACTCAAAATGGATCAAAGACCTGAAGGTGAGACCTGAAACTATAAAACTCATAGAAGAAAATATAGGCAACACACTATTTGACATTGGGTTTAAAGGAATCTTTTCGGATGACATGCCTACCCAGACTAGGGAAACTAAAGAAAAAATAAACAAGTGGGACTTTATCAGACTAAAGAGCTTTTATAAGACAAATGAAACCAGAATCAAGATGAACAAACAACCAACCAGCTGGGAGAGAATATTTGCAAAACATACATCTGACAAGGGGTTGATCTCCATAATATATAAAGAACTCACACAATTGAACAACAAAAAAACAAACAACCCGATCAAAAAATGGGCAGAGGAAATGAACAGACACTTCTCCAAGGAAGATACACAGATGGCCAATAGGCACATGAAAAGATGCTCAACATCACTAATCATCAGGGAAATGCAAATCAAAACAACACTAAGATACCACCTCACGCCCGTTAGAATGGCTATAATCACCAAGACAAAAAACAACAAATGTTGGAGAGGATGTGGAGAAACAGGAACCCTCATACACAGCTGGTGGGAATGCAAATTGGTGCAGCCTCTATGGAAAACGGTATGGAGATTCCTCAAAGAATTAAAAATAGAGACGCCCTATGATCCAGCCATCCCACTACTGGGAATCTATCCAACGCACCTGAAATCAACAATCCAAAGAGGCTTATGCACCCCTATGTTCATTGCAGCATTATTCACCATAGCCAAGAAGTGGAAGCAACCTAAGTGTCCCTCGACTGACGATTGGATTAAGAAAATGTGGTATATATATACAATGGAATACTACTCAGCCATAAAAAAAGACAAAATCGTCCCATTTGCAACAACATGGATGGGCCTGGAGCGTATTATGTTAAGTGAAATAAGCCAGAAAGAGAAAGACAAACACTGTATGATCTCACTCATATGTGGAATATAAACCAACACATGGACAGAGAAAACTGGACTGTGGTTACCCAGGAAGTGGGGGTGGGGGGTGGGCACAAGGGGTGAAGGGAGTCATATATGGGGTGATGGACAAACAAAAATGTACAACCCAAAATTTCACAATGTTAGAAACCATTAAAATATCAATAAAAAAAAAAAAAAAAAAAAAAAAACATACCCAACAATACACTCCTCCAGGAAACACATCTCAGCTCTAAAGACAAACATAGGCTCAGAGTGAAGAGATGGAAGACAAATACTCCAAGCAAATAACAAACAAAAGAAAGCAGCTGTTGCCGTATTCATATCAGACAGAGCAGACTTCAAGATAAAAAAGACAATGAGAGGCAAGGAGGGGCAGTATGTAATGATAAAAGGGACATTCCACCACAAGGACATAACACTTATGAATATATATGTACCTAACACAAGAGCACCAAAGTATATAAAGCAACTACTAACAGACTGAAAGGGAGAAATTGACAGCAGCACAATAATAGTAGGCGACTTCAACACCCCACTTACATCAATGGATAGATCATCCAGACAGAAAGTCAGCAGGGAAACAGTGGCCTTAAATGAAATACAAGACCAGATGGACTTAACAGATGTATATAGAACATTTTATCCAAAAACAGCATAATACACATTCTTCTCAAGTGCACACGGAGCATTCTCAAAGATAGACCATATGTTGGGAAACAAGGCAAACTTCAATAAATTTAAGAAGACTGAAATTATATCAAGCGTCTTTTCTGACCACAATGCTATGAAACTAGAAATCAACTACAAGAAAAAGGCTGGGAAAGTCACAAATATGTGGAGACTAAACAATGTGCTACCAAACAATCATTGGACCAATGAAGAAATCAAATGAGAAATGAAAAAATACCTAGAGACAAATGAAAATGAAAACACAACATACCAATTCTTATGGGGTGCAGCAAAAGCAGTGCTAAGAGGGAAATTTATAGCAATATAGGTCTACCTCAACAAAGAAGAAAAATCTCAAATAAGTAATCTTAAACTACACCTAACAGAACTAGAAAAAGAAGAACAAACAAAGCCCAAATTCAGCAGAAGGAGGAAAATAATAAAAATTAGAGCAGAAATAAATGAAATAGGGACCAAAAAACAACAGAAAGGATCAATGAAACTAGGAGCCGGTTCTTTGAGAAGAAAAACACAACTGATGAACCCTCAGCCAGACTCACTAAGAAAAAAAGAGAGAAGGCTCAAATAAAAAAAATTAAAAATGAAAGAGGAGACAGTTTCCTCATCTGTAAGAGTGGATGATAATAATAAGAGCATCTGCCTCAGAGGATTGTCATGCAGATAAAATAAGTTATATTTGCAAAGTGCTTAGAACGGGGTCTGGCATGTAAGCACTATACAAGTTTTTGCTAAAAAAAAAAAAGAAAGAGAAGAAATTACAACAGATACCACAGAAATATAAAGGATTATAAGAGAATACTATGAAAAACTACATGCTAACAAATTGGATAACCTAGAAAAAAATGGATAAATTCTTAGACTCATATAACCACCCAAAACTGAATCAAGAAGAAATAGAAAATCTGAATAGACCAGTCACAAGTAAAGAGATTGAAACAGTAGCCAAAAGCCTCCCAAAAAACAAAAGTCCATGACCAGATGGCTTCTCTGGAGAATTCTACCAAACATTCAAAGAAGATTTAATACCTATCCTTCTCAAACAATTCCGAAAAATTGAAGAAGACAGAATGCTTCCTAACTCATTCTATGAAGCCAACATTACCCTGATACCAAAACTAGACACGAGCAACACAAAGATGGAAAATTACAGGCCAATATCACTGATAAACATAGATGCAAAAATCCTCAACAAACTATTGGCAAATCGAATACAGCAGTACATTAAAAGGATCATACACCATGATCAAGTGGGATTTATACCAGGGATGCAGGGATAGTTCAACATCCACAAGTCAAGCAATGTGATACACCACATTAACAAAACGAGGAACAAAAACTACATGATCATCTCAATAGACACTGAGAAAGCATCTGACAAGATCCAACATCCATTTATGATGAAAACTCTCAATATAATGGGTATAGAAGGAAAGTACCTCAACATGATAAGGGCCATATATGACAAACCCACAGCCAACATCATACTTAACAGTGAAAAACTGAAAGCCATCCCTCTGAGAACAGGAACAAGACAAGGGTGCCCTCTCTCATCACTCTTATTTGACATAGTACTGGAGGTTTTGACGAGAGCAATTAGGCAAGAAAGAGAAATAAAACGTATCCAAATCAGAAAGGAAGAAGTGAAACTCTCACTGTTTGTGGACGACATGATTCTATATACAGAAAAGCCTAAAGAATCCACGAGAATACTGTTAGAAATAATCAACAACTACAGCAAAATTGCAGGGTGGTACAAAATCAACTTACAAAAATCAGTTGCATTTCTATACAGTAATAACAAACTAGCAGAAGGAGAAGTCAGGAATATAATCCCATTTACAATCATGACCAAAAGAGTTAAGATACCTAGGAATAAATTTAACCAAGGAGGTGAAAAGTCCTATATACTGAAAACTATAAGACATTATTGAAAGAAATAGAAGATGACATAAAGAAATAGAAAGATATTCCATGCTCATGGATGAAGAATAAACAGTTAAAATGTCCATATTACCTAAAGCAATCTACAGATTCAATGCAATCCCAATCAGAATCCCAATGACAGTCTTCATGGAAATAGAACAAAGAATCCTAAAATTTATAGGAACAACAAAAGACTCCAAATAGCCAAAGCAATCCTGAGAAAAGAGAACAAAGCTGGAGGCATCACAATCCCTGACTTCAAAATATACTACAAAGCTGTAGTAATCAAAACAGCACGGTACTGGTACAAAAACAGACACACAGATCAATGGAACAGAATTGAAAGTCAAGAAATAAAACCACACATCTATGGACAGCTAATCTTCAACAAAGGAGCCAAGAACACACAATGGAGAAAAGAAAGTCTCTTCAATAAATGGTGTTGGGAAAACTGGACAGCCACGTGCAAAAGAATGAAAGTAGACCATTATCTTACACCATACACAAAAATTAACTCAAAATGGGTTATAGACTTGAATGTAAGACCTGAAATCATAAAACTCCTAGAAGAAAATACATGCAGTACACTCTGACATCCATCTTAGCAGCATCTTCTAGAATATCATGTCTACTCAGGCAAGGGAAACGATAGAAAAAATAAACAAATGGGACTACATCAGACTAAGCAGTTTCTTCGAGGCAAAGGAAACCATGAACAAAATGAAAAGATAATCCAGCAACTGGGAGAAACTATTTGCAAATCATATATATCCAACAAGCGGTTAATTTCCAAAATATATAAAGAACTCACAACTCAACAACAAAAAGACAAACAACCCAATCAAAAAATGGGCGGAGGATATGAACAGACACTTTTCCAAAGAAGATATACAGATGGCCAACAGGCATATGAAAAGATGCTCAACATCACTAATTATTAAGGAAATGCAAATCAAAACCACAATGAGATATCACCACACACCCGTTAGAACGGCTATAATTAACAAGACAAGAAATAATAAGCGTTGGAGAGGTTGTGGAGAAAGGGGAACCCTCATACACTCCTGACGGGAATGCAAACCAGTGCAGCCACTATGGAAAACAGTGTGGAGATTTCTCAAAAAATTAAAAATAGAAATACCATATGATCTAGCTATCCCAGTGCTGGGTATTTATCCAAAGAACATGAAATCAACATTACAAAGAGATCTATGCACCCCTATGTTCATCGCAGCATTATTCACAATAGCCAAAACATGGAAGCAACCCAAGTGCCCATCAATGGATGAGTGGATAAAGATATGGTATATATACACAATGGAATACTACTCAACCATAAAAAAAGACAAAACCATCCCATTTGCAACATGGATGGACCTAAAGGGTATTATGTTAAACGAAATAAGCCAGACAGAGAAAGACAAACACCATATGATTTCACTCATGTGGAAGATAAACACATGGATAAGGAGAACAGATTAGTGGTTACCAGAGGGGAAGGGAGTGTGGGGGGTGGGTGAAGGGGTAAAGGGGCACATATATATATGGCGACACATAAAAACTAGACTATTGGTGGTGAGTGCGATGCAGTCTATACAGAAACTGATATATAATAATGTACACCTGAAATTACACAGTTATAAACCAATATGACCTCAATAAAAAAATAAATTTAAAAAAATTGTACCAAAAATAATAAAATTAAAAAAAAATAAAGCGTGAGCTTCTGGTAACAAAAATAAATAAATAAATAAAGTACGATCTTCACTCTGGGAAAAAAAAAGAAAATATACAAATGGCAAATAAACACTTGAAAGATGCTCAACATAATTTGTCATTAGTAGAGTGTAAATTGAAACCACAGTGAGATACCATCATACTCCTACCGGAAGGACTAAAATTAAAAAGACTGAGCATACCAAATGTTCAGAAGGATGTGGACCAACTGGAATTCTCATGCACTTCTGGTGAGAATGTAAAATGATGCAATCACTTTGGAAAACAGTTTGGCTGCTTTTTAAAAAGTTCTTTAAGTTCTTCGTTAAAAGGTATGCAGCTACTGTAAGTCTCAGTCAATCCACTCCTAGGTGTTTACCCAAGCAAATGTCCAAAATACTTGTAGACAAATGCTCATAGCAGTTTTATTTGTAATGGCCTCAAACTGAAAACAACCCAAATTCCCATCAACATGTGAATGAATAAATAAATTGTCATATATCCATATAGTGGAATACTATTCAGCATTAAAAAGCAAAGAACTATTGATACACACAACATGGGTGAATCTCAAAAAAATTATGGTGAGTGAAAGAAGCCAAAAAAAGAACTTACTCCTGTTATATAAAATACTAGAAAATGAAAAGTAATCTATGGCGACAGAAAGCAGATCAGTGGTTGCAACGGAGAAGGCAAGGAGGGACAAGAGGCAGGATTACAAAGGGGCAGGAGGAAACTTTTGAAGGTGATGGATATGTTCATTATCTCCATTGTGAGGATGGGTTCACGCGTGTATGCTTATGTCGGAACTCATCAGATTGCACACTTTAAATATGTGCAGTTTATTGAATGTCAATTAAACCTCAATAGAATTGGAAGAAGGTTGCAAGAATGGAAGCTTTCTGCAGACCAGAGGACCTGAAGTTAGGGGAGGGAGGAGCTAGGTTGCGCACCCTCAGTCCTTCCTCCACGCTCACCAATCAGATCCCTGTTGGGCGACCTGGCGTCTGCAGACCGGAGAGGACGCCATGGGGAGAGGGCTACCCACGAAGCGCGCGTGTCAGGGATGCGAGAGGCCTTCCCAGAACTCGGTGGCCTTTTATCCTGAGGGCATGGGGCAGCCCTGGAAGGACTCTAATGAGGCAAGTAACTTAAGCCGGTGTTCGGTTGGAAACAATATTTTGAAGCTGTGTGGAAAATGGGCACGAGAGGGTGGGGAACGACCCGTAGGCAGGCTGTGGTCATTGTTTTTTTCCCCTCTTGGTCTTCCCCTTCAGCCTTGAACTCTGGAGGGAAAGGAATATTTCGTACTTATGACCAAAGTGCCCCTTCCCTGCCTGCACCCCTGCCCGTGGCTGGTGGTCAGTACGTTTTCGTTGAAGGGGTTGAGTAATCTCTGGTCACACAGCTTGTAAGAGCCACATTCAAATCGCGCGCTTTTTGGCTCCAAACCCTGAGGTCCTTCCTTCAAAGCGTAATGCCAATTGCAAAATAGTTGGGATTCATTTTGGGATTCATCAGTCTAATCCGTGCAATGACTTTGCCAGCCCTAAAATGCCCGCCATAAATAGCGAGGGATTTCCGAGGGTGTCTGGAGGGATTTGTGTATTTTTAAAAATTATGCAAGATCGATTCAACAGAGGTTGTGCGCCTCCTTCCTTACAGGCACTGCGTTTGGCGCTGGTGTATCAGTGGGGAGGGTGGACATCGTCCCTGCCCTCGCATAAACAGACAGAATAATAAATAACAAAAAAGTGATGAGTGCTATGATAGGAAGCTGTCAGATCTTTTTTTTTCCCCTGAAATTTTGAAATTTTACCGTGATCTGCTCTTCTGTGAGTTTTTTTCTCTTAGTTTGCTGAGCACAGAATGCTCCCTTTCTGGGAACTCGTGCCCTTTAGTTCTGAGAAAGTTTTTTTGTATTAGATCTTTGATAATTTCTTCTCCATTTTTTCTCCTCTCTCCTGAATTGAATCTTGTATTCTTCAGATGTGGGACCTAATGAATCGCTCTTCTAATTTTCTTTTTTTTCTCTTCTATTTTATATCTCTGTTTTTTGTTCTACTTTCTGGGGTACTTTTCTCAATTTTATCTTTCATGTATGAATTTTAAATTTTTACTATTTTCCTTTAAATTGTTCCTGTTGTTATAGTTTCCTCTTGTTTAATGAATGCAGCATCTTCTTTTATCTTTCTGAGAATATAAAATGCAGTTTTGGGAGAGGAGTTTTCTTGTATTCCCTTTGGGTGGTCTCTGTTTCCTTTGAGTTGTGTTTACTGTTTGTTTTGTTCTCTGACTTGCGTGCTGGGGAATTTCTTCAAATAGTAATGTTAGCTAACATTTATTGAGCACTTACAGTGTTATGGGGAAAGTTCTTAGCTCTTACAAATATTAATTTATTTAATACTCCTAACAACTAATGAAGTTCGGTGCTACAACCTTCAGTTTATAAATGCTGAAATGAAGGAAATGAGAGGGTGAGTAGTTTAACAAGAGTCACACAGTTTCAAAGTGGTGGAACCAAGATATTAACCAAGGCAGTCTAGGGCTTGTGTTCTTAACTACTATTCTATATTGCCTCATATTTAAGAGTGAAACCTGGCATCTAGTTAAATATGTTGGATTACACACCCATATTTACCTGTTTTCCCCCACTAACCCCACAAAAACAATAATAAATGGATTTTTTTAAAAAGGTACAAACTCATCAAGACAGAGCAAAGGAGAGGAGAAAACAGAAACAAATTTTTGGAAGTTAGAAATCCTGTGGACCAGTGGTAACTGATTTTGCGCATCCTAGAAAGCTAAATCCTAAAGTGATGTGCGAGAAGCCCAAAGGCAAACCAATTTTCCCTGCAGATCGCCTTTTTTCTCTCTCCCAAGCTCTTTCTCACCCACAGACACACAGGTTAGGAATTATGGGCACCAAGAACCTCTGGACATGGGGATGAAGGGGAGGCTGAAAACAGGAAGATAGGTTGAAAGAATGGTAAAAATCTGTTAAGACTCCCAGATCCTCTCCAACTTCACAGCGGTCAGATGACTGCCCATCTCTGCTCTATCCAACCTGATAGAAGACTAAAGGTGGACTCTCTGGAGAGGTTAAAACAGTTTTAGTCTGGGATACGTTAAGTGTAATTACCACTCTGAAAACAGGCAGTAAGTGAATGTTTACACACTAAGTTGAGGCACAGTTCTAAGCTTTAAATCTATTAAACAATTTAATTCTCCCAACAGATGTATAGAGGCGAGTATTATTGTTTTTCATGATTTATAGATGAGAAAACTGAGGCACAGTGAGACAAAGTTAGTTGCCTAAGATCACACGGATAGTTAAAAAAATTATTTTTATGACATACGTATAGTATAAAGAAGAATGCTGTAACAAACACCTATTACCCACCACTCAGTTTACCAGAGAAAAAGAGAGTATTACTTTTACTTTTTTTTTTTTTTACCTTTACCTTTTGAGGTATGTCCTTTCAAAATCCAGTCCCATTTCTTCCCCTCTCAGATGTAACTACCATCTTGAAATTCGGGTTTATCATTCACTTGCTTTTTCTGTATTGTTTAATATATGTGTTTGTATCCTTAAACCATATAGTTTACTTTTTCATATTTTTAAATTTTATATAGAGTCATACCATATGCATTCTTCTGCAACTTGTTGTTTTGTCACTCAATATCACGTTTCTAAAATTTATGTGTATCACAATTTATTTGTCTGTTCTATTATGGGTGCAGTTAGTGTTGTTTTCAATATTTTGCTATTATAAACAGTGCTACTAAGAACATTCTTATGTGTATCTCCTGTTGGCAAAAGCAGAAGTTTCTCTGGACCAAAATTGCTGGGTCATAGAGTATGCACATTTTCAACTTTACAAAATAGTGTGTTGATTGTACCAATTTACACCCTCACTAGCAGTATCTGAGTTCGCATTAGTCTACATCCTTAAGTTTTACCCAATTTAGTGGGTGAAATTGATACCTCACTGTGATCTTACTTTGTATTTTTGTAATAAATAATGAGATTGAACTTTCATTTTTCGTGTTTCTTCTTCTGTGAAATAGCTGTTCATGACTTTTGCCTTTTTAAAAATATAATTGTCTGTTTTTCTTATTGATTTGTAGTTCTTAATATATATTGGATACTTATAATTCAATGGTTATGTGTATTGTAAATATTTGTTTTTGCCTTGTCTTCACTTTCTTTATGATGTCTTTTGATGAATTTAAGTTCTTAATTTTAATCTAATGGAATTCATAGTCTTTTTTTTTTTTAACAGTTATTATGTTTTTGGTTAGTATGTTATGCTTAAGAAATTCTTCCCCGTCTCAAGTTGCTTATACTTTTTTCTACACATTTTTCAAGACTTGCCTTTCACAGGAGTTGATTTTTGTGTATGGAGCGAGGTAGGTCTCCAATTTTATATTTTTCCAAACAGATAATCAGTTGTCCCAGTTCAGTTATTGGTTAGTTTGTTTTTTGGCTAGTGGTCTGCAGTGCCACCTCTGTCATACCAGTATTCTTGCCATACATGCATGGGTCTGTTTCCAGACTCTGTAGTATTCTGTTATACGAACCAATTTATCTAACTCTAGGCCACTACCTCACTGTCTTAATTACCATAGTTGTTTGATAAGATTTGGTATCTGGTAGGACAAATTCTCCACCTTAATATTTTTCTTTGTAAGTGTCTTTGCTATTCTTTTTTTTTTTTTGCCCTGGAAAATTTTTATAATACCTGTTACAGATAAATGACTATTAAATCTAATTGGTACTAATAGCTGCTACAATTGATAAGAAAAAAGTAAACAGTCCAGAATAGAAATGGTAAAATGCTCAGACAGTTCGCCGTAAAGGAAAACGAAGGGCCAGTCCAATGAAATTAAAGCAAAAATAATACCGTTGCCCACTTGTCATATTGGCAAATGTTGGAAGATTTGACCACCCATGGAAGAAAACATGGTGTACTTACCCTTCTGAGCCTCCCTAATAAGATGGCACTGGTTAATGTAGGATGTAGGGTGAGCGTTATGTATATAGAAAAGCTGAGAGATTCTAAGTCCAGGATTACTTCTCCACTCCTGAAAACAATAACAAGGGCAAACAAGAAAATAGCATCAATAATAACAATGGACTTTTTTTCCTGCCATCTATGTCTTTGCTATTCTTTGGGCCTCTGTTCACCTATATAAATTTTAAAGTAAGCTTATCAAGTTACATACACACAAACCTGATGGAACCTTTATTATAATTGCACTGAATCTGTAGATGAATTTGAGGCTATAGTAATGAGCTTCCTATCTAGGAGCAGAGTTTTTCCTCTCCATTTACTTAGGTCTTTTTAAATATTTTTCAATAAAATTTTTACAGTTTTCTCTATATAGGTCTTACACAGCTTTTGTCAGATTTATTCCTTGGTGCCTTCTTATTTCTGCTGCTATTGTTAATTATTATCTTTTTAATGCAATGGATTTTTAAGAATATTAATCTCATATTCATCAGTCTTGCTAAACCCTCTTATTTCTTATATAATAATTTGTCTATATATTATTTCAGTTTTCTTTGTAGATAATCATATCATCTGTGAATAATAACAGTTTTATTTATTCCTTTCTAGTCTCCTAACTTTTTTTTCTTTTGGCCCCGCTGTGCTGGCTGGACCTCCAGTACAATGCTGAAAGAAGTAAGGGCCTGTTTGTCTTGTTCCCAATTTTAAGGAGAATACTTCTGATGTTTTACTATTAAGAATGAAGTTTGTGTTTTGTAATTGTTATATCTGGATGAGATGATGAGTATATGATGATGAGTACATGAGAGTTCATTATGCCAGTCACTCTAATTTGGTGTAGGTTTGAACATTTTCACAATATAATATTACTTTAAACAGTGTTTGCTACCGGGATTTGGTGGATACCTTTTAAGAATTTAAGAAACTTTCTTTTTCTTAGTTTGCTAAGAGGTTTTTTTAAAAAACATCATGAATGAATAGGTGTTGAATTTTATTAAGTGATCTTTCTGCATCTATAGGCTGCCTCTATTGTTTTTCTCCTTTAATCTGAGGTTTACAGATTTTGTAATGTTGAACCACCTTGCGTTCTTGGGATAAGTACAATTTCGTCATTACATATACACATTTATATATGTGTGTGTGTGTGTATATATATTAATACATCACTAGATTTGGTTTCCTGTTATTTTGTTGAGGATTTTTACATTCTGTTCATGGGAGAGACTAGCCTGTAATACTCCTTTCTAATACAGTCCTTGTTGGTGTTGGTATTAAGATTATACTGACTTGGGGAGTGTTCTATCTTGTTGTCTCTGGAAAAGTTTGTATGAGATTGAAATAATCTGTTATTCTTTCAATGTTTGGCAGAAGTTTCTTGTAAAACCATTTGATATATTTTTATTTTGTGGGAAGATTTTTAACTACTGACTCAATTTCTTTAATCATTCTAGAGGTATTTAGCTAATGGTTTGTAAGTTCTATTTCTATTCCATTCTATTTCTATTTTTTTAATACCTTTTTTTGAAGTTTTACCATGTGTGCTTACCAAAGTCTAAAGTGAATCAACACCTTCACCCTTGTCCTAAACAGTACAAGGACCTTTAGAACACTTTAACTCTGATCACCTCGCCTCCCAACTTACATGCCATGACTAGTATTAAAGAAATACCTCCATCTTTCTTGACAACTGATATCAAATAATCACCATCTCCAATTATTCTCTTATTCTGTCTTACAGTAACCTATTCTTTTCCTTCAAAGAACTTATGTTGAAATATATATGTATGTATTTTTTTTTACTTGTTTATTGTCTGTGTCACTGTAATCTTCATGAGGAGAAGGAACCTGTCTGCTTTGTTCACTAACTGGTAGGCATAAAGTAAATGTTTGTTGAATAAATGGATATATATTTGTATTTTGGAAAGATCACCCTGGATGCAATTGGAAAAGGATCTGAGGCTGCGAGACTAGACGCAGGGAACTAGGAGGCTGTTGCCCTTATCCAGGCAAGAGTTAGTGGTGGCCTGGACTTGGATAATAGCAGTAAGGCTATAGAAAAGTAGAGAGGGGGCCGGCCCGGTGGCGCAGCTGTTAGTTGCTCGTGCTCCGCTTCGGCGGCTCGAGGGTTCATGGGTTCGGATCCCGGGCATGCACCAATGTGCTGCTTGTCAAGCCATTCTTGGTGGCGTCCCATGTAGAGTGGAGGAAGATGGGCATGGATGTTGGCCCAGGACTGGTCTTCCTCGGCAAGAAGAGAAGGATTGGCACAGATGTTGGCTCAGGGCTGATCTTCCCTACAAGAGGAAAAAAAAAAAAAAAAAGAAAAGTAGAGAGGATTGAAAGATATTAGGAGGTAGAATCCACAGGATTCTATTACTATTTCGATATAAGGGCATGAGTTAAGTAGTGTTTTTTAGGGTTTTGTCTTTGCTCTATTCTCTCTTCATGCAACACACCCTCTTTGAGAGTTCTCATTAATGCCTATGGCTACTGTTGCTGTCTATGTGGTTGTAACTCTCCAATACGGATCTTTGTTACATGTTTTTTGGGTTCCACACTATATAGTCAACCACATATGGGACATCTGTACTAGAATATCTTGCAGGCATCCCAAGCTCAATATCTCAAAACCATGCTCATTATCTTTCTTGCTAAACCTGCTCCTCTTCTAGTGTTTTTTTGTGTGTGTGTGTGAGGAAGATTAGCCCTGAGCTAACATCCGATGCCAATCCTCCTCTTTTTGCTGAGGAAGATTGGCCCTGGGCTAACATCTGTGACCATCTCCCTCCACTTTATATGGGACGCTGGCACAACATGGCTTGACAAGCAGTGCATTAGTGCATGCCCGGGATCCGAACCCGTGAACCCTGGGCCCCCAAAGTAGAGCATGTGCACTTAACGGCTATGCCGCCAGGCTGGCCTCTCCTCTAGTGTTTTTTCAATCTCAGGATATGGCACCACCACTAGTTGCTTAAGCCAGAAACCTATTAGGGGGTGGCTCTTGGAGCCCAGCCTAGGAGGGGATAGGAATATAAGTATCTGCCCTTTAAAGGGTGTAACTAATTTGCTTTCCTCTTTATTTCCTTTTTTTTTTTTTTTTGCTGAGGAAGATCGGCCCTGGGCTAACATCCGTGCCCATCTTCCTCTGCTTTATGTGGGCCGCTGCCACAGCATGGCTTGACAAGTGGCGCATCAGTGCACGCTCGGGATCCGAACCTGCAGATCCTGGGCCGCTGAAGTGGAGCGTGCATACTTAACCACTGCGCCACTGGTCTGGCCCCTTTATTTCCTATTTTTATTTACTATTTTTAAAAGATTAAAGGAGTAAAGCCATGAGAATGATTGAGATGATGTAGAAAGAAAAGAAAACAAGGAGCTGCCCCAGGAGCAGAGCAGAGGGCCATGGGAATTATCGTGTATTCAGCACCTGTAAGTGCTAAGCTCTGTGCTTGGCCTTTGCCATTCATTAACTAATTTAATCCTCCCACTACTCTGTGAGATTTTTATGAATGAGGAAATACAATTAATAATGGGACTGTGGCTTGCTCAAGGTCACATGCCCATGTGCGGTAGAGTTTAGATTAGACCCAGGTTTGTCTGATTCCAGGTGTTTCAGTATATACTGGGTGGGATTATAAGTCAAGGAGCAGAAACATCATTATGGCTGTTGATAAATATAGCCAAATTGCTTTCCAAAGGATCATACTTGCTGGTATAAAATGCCAGTGTATCAGTTCCATCACAATATCTTGATCATTGAATATGTAATAAACATTTTAAAATTAATGGATAGAGAATTATTATTCTATATTGACTTTCTTATGAATTAATGGCAATTATGTAGTCCTACTTGTGCAGACTATCCTTTTTCTTGGCCCATTGTATACTGAAGCCATATTTATTGTAAGTTTTTTCCCATTGAGCCCCACTGTGGGTTAATGGAGGTGAAGGAAGATGAAAGGAGTTAATTCTGCCCCTATCCTTTCCACTGATCAGCAGCTTGGTAATGTCTACTCAGACAGATTTTGGATTGAAAATTGAGTTGTTAGTTTACGTTCTTTGAGGGGTCAAGATACATGTTGACTACCATCTTTGGGGTTCATCTGGTAAGGTAGATCTACATCTGCTTTTATTTAAAGAGAATGCCTTTCCTGGCCGTATCTGACCCTAAATTTCAATATCCTAGAGTTCTGTTCCTAGATTTGGGTATTCCTAAGATTCTGCAACCCACTCAGGGCGAGCCTGTCCAAAGGGCTCTCCTGTTCTGCCAGGCCGACTTTAGGGTTTGGGAGTGTCTGTGTGTGCTGCAGAAGACCCTGGGAAATAGGCTTGATCCAGCCTGGGTGGAACTGAACTGTGAATCTGGGTGGAACTACACTGTGAATCTGCCTTGGATGTCAGAACCAGGGACAGCTCCCTCTGTCCCTCCCCCTGCTGCCCCTCCCCTGGCTTGGGCTGGGGAGAGAGTGGGCAGATTTGGGCATGGTGTACTTCTCTAGCCTCTTCTGTTTCTTGCTTCCTTTTTTATGCTAGAATATTACTACTGATAGTTCCTGGCAAACGTGCTGTTTCTCACCTTCATGCTCTCTGCTAATACTGCTTAGTATGCCTTTCTGCCATCCTTCCTTTGCCTAGCTAATTCCTGCTCATCCTCCCAGGCCTATTGAAGTAGGTATCTCTTCTAGGAAACCTACTCTGATTACCCCAGACTAGGTTAGACATATCTCCTCTTAGTTCCCATGGCACCCATGCTTGCCTCTGTCAATATACTCAAAATTGCATTGAAATGATCATCTGTGCTGTCCGGAACAGTAGCCACTAGCCACATGTATTAAGCACTTGAAATGTGGCTAGTCTGAATTGAGATGTGCTATGAGTGTAAAAAGCACAACAGATTTCAAAGATTTATATAAAAAATGTAAAATGTTAATAACTTTTTATATTGATGACATGTTGAAATAATAATTTGGTGTTAAAATATTAAAATTAATTTCACCTGTTTCCTTTTTACTTCTTATAATGTGGCTACTACAAAATCTAAAATTACATATGTATCTCACATAATATTTCTGTTAGGTAGCACTGATCTATATATTTGTTTTTTCTTAGGGGTAGGGACTGGCTTGAATCCATCCTTGCCTTTGTATTTCTGGAGCACAATACATGGGGATGGGTGGAGATACCTGATGCTAGTCCTCAGAACTTGGGGCTAGAATAGCAAGGGTCCAAAAGACATTATTACATTATTTGATTTTTCTATCCAGGAACTTGGCCTCTCTCTCTACTTAACTCAGGCTGTTTTATATGTCTTCTTACTAATTCTTATAGATTTCCTCATAGATCACAAACATCTCTCATTAAGTTTATTTTTAAGTATTTTGAATTGGATATTTTATCATTATAGTTTCTAATTAGTTATTACTTGTACCAGCAGTGAATGCTACAGATTTTTGCTTATTTTCTTGAATCTTTCCACTTACTTAGTCTTACTAATTTTAAAACTGTATTTTCTTATTGTATAATTGCATCAACTACAACAAAGATATTTTCTTATATACTTAAGTTTATTTCTCTCTCTCTTTTCTTCTGTCTCTGCCTCTCTCCTCTGGCTAGAATATCCAGAATAACCAAACCAGTATTAAAATAGTATTAGTGAAGAGTGATCTTGTTTATTCCTATTTTTAAAGGGAAAGTATCTACTGCTTCTCCACTAGCTAAAAATAGATATTCTATTATACTGTTAAGTATGAGTGATTTTAATTATTTTACTAAGAATGGGTTATTAAAATTTATCAAATATTCTTATCTGTTACAATTATCATGTTTGTTTTTTTATTAATCTATATGTATGATATATTATGTTAAGATATTTCTTTATTTTTGAACCAGTGATGAATTATCGTTTTGTTTGTGATATGCTGTTCTTTTAATAATAATGTCATATAGTTTTGTGGTTAAGATTGTTGACTCTGGAACCATCCAGCCTAGGTTCAAGTTCTGTCTCTGCAAGTAGCAAGCTGTGTGATCTTGGGCAAGTTACTTATCCTCTCTCTCTCTCCATTTTTAATAATAGTACCTGTCTGTGCCAGTTATTTACCTATGGCCTCTCAGCCCAAGCCCACCTATCTGTTCTATGATGCACCAGGATTTTTGTGAGGATTATGTGAGTTAACATATGTGAAGTGTTGGAACAGTGCCTGACACTTAATATTAAGTAGACACTTAATAATGTTAGCTATTATAATTATCATAATTTTAATTAATCTCTTATAGAATTCTATATGTTAGTATTTGACTTGGGATTTTGCACCCATATTCCTGATATCTCTTTTTGTGATATCATCATCTGATAAGAGATGCAGATCTTTATCTGCTATTGTAAATGAATTAGGAAAATTCTCCTTTCTGCCATATTCTAGAACCATTCATATAACATGGAACAGAATTATCTCTTTCAGGAGGGGTTGGAAGTATTAAATAGTGAACCTTCTGGGTCAGATGTTCTTTGGTCATTTTTGATAACTTTCTCAGTGTCCTCCTTAATTGTTGCTCAATTCTTGCTTTTGAGTCTTTGTTTTGCATTTTTTTTTTTTTTGTGAGGAAGATCAGCCCTGAGCTAACATCCATGCTAATCCTCCTCTTTTTGCTGAGGAAGACCGGCTCTGAGCTAACATCTATTGCCAATCTGCCTCCTTTTTTTCCCAAAGCCCCAGTAGATAGTTGTATGTCATAGTTGCACATCCTTCTAGTTGCTGTATGTGGGACACGGCCTCAGCATGGCCGGAGAAGCGGTGCGTCAGTGCGTGCCCGGGGTCCGAACCCGGGCCGCCAGTAGCAGAGCACGCACACTTAAGCGCTAGGCCATGGGGCCGGCCCTGTTTTGCATTTTTTAAAGAAAAAATATATATGTAATTTAAAATTTTACTCAGAGTTTCAAATTCATTAGTCTATAGTTATATAAAAAAATTCCCATGTAATATGTATATAATATAATTTCTGTGATGAGTTTTAAAATTTGAGAGTGATAGATACGTTCACTGTCTTGATTGTGGTGATAGTTTCACAGGTTGATACATATATTAGAATTGATTAAATTGTATACTTTATATATGTGCAGTTTATTGTATGTCAATTATACCTCAACTTAAAAAAGGTAATTTAAAAAATTCTACCAATTTTATAAATCTTTTCAAAGTACCAGCTGACATTTATTAATTCCATTGTTCATGATTTCTGACTTTTAAAATTATCCCCTGAAATATATAAGAAATACATTTTATTATAGATAAAAAGAGATAGTGAATGCAGGAGCTGTTGGTGATTCATTTCCTAAGAGTAGGGTATACGATTTGTTTTATGTCTGTTATACTACCTTGATTTCATTGTCCCCAGGCTGTTTTTTAAATATTGAAAAGAGGAAAATATAGATGGAGGTGTAAATTTTTTTTCAGGCCATTCTTGTGTTTTGGGCCGGGAAACTCTGGGTATAGAAAAGGTGTACAAGTGGAAAGACCTGGGCTCTGGCCCACACAGCAGAGGCCTGAGCTATGGACTGAGATATAAGGATTGAACTGGAAACAGAAGCCAACAGCTTTCTGGGAAGGTACATTAAGAGTTACTAGAAGGGGAGGCCGGCCCCGTGGCTTAGTGGTTAAGTGCGGGTGCTCCGCTGCTGGCGGCCCGGGTTTGGATCCCGGGTGTGCACCGACACACCGCTTCTCCGGCCTTGGTGAGGCCGTGTCCCACATATGGCAAGTAGAAGGATGTGCACCTATGACATACAACTATCTACTGGGGCTTTGGGGAAAAAAAAAAATAATAATAATAAAAAAGAGTTACTAGAAGGGGCTGGCCCGGTGGCTTAGCGGTTAAGTGCGCACGCTCCGCTGCTGGCGGCCTGGGTTCGACCCGGGCGTGCACCGACGTACCACTTCTCCGGCCATGCTGAGGCCGCGTCCCACATACAGCAACTAGAAGGATGTGCAACTATGACATACAACTATCTACTGGGGCTTTGGGGGAAAAAAATAAATAAATAAATAAAATTATAAGAGTTACTAGAAGAAGTTTGTCCATATAAAAAAAGCAAAATGCTATCTGCATTTCCTGTATACTCTACCACTTTGTCTAGCCAAGAGTAAAATCCTTGATGATGGAGACACTCTGCAGAAAGACCTTGAGAGGCCAAGGCCAGGTTGACTCCACTAGCCACTTTGGAGATGGGTCAGAATAGTGACCAGTGCCTTTCCACAAAGTGTGAGGCTTGGTATTTCAAACAGGGGATTCAAACTCTTCTTATAGAATGCTGAGCTTCCAGTTTAGGTATACCAAGGCAAAGCTTTTGCTATGTCTGAGGATGTTTTGATGCCATCTGTTTGATTCAGATCAACCCAAATTTACTATCATTCTAGGCACAGCTTGTGCCAGGCACTAAAGGGGGACAGAAATGCATATATATGGTCCCTGTTCTTAAAGAACTTAGAATATAGTGCAAGAGGCAGACAATGCTAATGATAGCAGCTAATCCATTGCCTTCATTCTTTTAGGTACTTTTCTAAGGTGTTTATATGTATTAACAACAGCCCAGTGAGGTGGTAGGTACTATTTTCACCCTCTAAAGTGGAGGAGAGGAAATTGAGACACGGAGAAGTAATTTGCCCAGTGGTACACAGCTAGTAAATGGCAGCACCGGGATTGAAACCAAAGCAGTCTGGCTCTAGAATCTTTGTTCTTTACTTTATACTGTAGAGCAGTAGTTCTTAAAGTGTGGTCCCCGGATCAGCAGCATCAGCCTCACTTGGAAACTTAATAGAAATGCACATTCTTGGGTCCCACCACAGACCTACTGAATCACAAACTCTGGAGGCGAGGCTCAGCAATCATTGTTTTAACAAGCCCTCCAGGCGATTCTGATGCCAGCTGTTTGAGAACCTCTGCTAGGGAGAAGCAAGGCATATACTATGATAAGTTTTAGAAATTAGTCTCTCCGTGGGTAGGGATTGGGTATGGTCTGTCTCTTAAGTTCCTAGCTCTCTGCACAACATCTAGTGTAAAGTAGGCATCAGAAAATACATATGGATGAATACATATGAATGAATATATGGGAAATTGATGTTTGAGCTGTGTCTCTTACCACCTATCAACTGCAGCCAACCAAATGGGAGGAATGTTCCCAGAAACCATGAGACTAGCAAGGAAGTGGTTGTGATACTTTTGGCAAGGTATGATAAGGGTCTGCACCTGCACAGGGAGCCACAGAGCACCTGCAGGGGGATCATATGAGAGCAGTTCAGGAAGTAAACATGTCAGAACTTGGTGAAGAGCTGATTGAAGGGAAGAAGCAAGGGAGAGAGAGAAACTTATTTCTGGGATGAAGGTGCTATTCGCAGAGACAGGAGGCATAGGACAAGAATGTTTGTAGCAGAAAGATAAAGAGTTTGGTTTTGGACTCTTTAAATTTGAAGTGCTGGTAGGAGATCCAGGTGGAGCTGTCCAGCAGACACTTGGAAATATGAGTCTGAGACATGGCTGGAAATAGAGATTTGGAAGGGTAGTTGAGCCATAAGAATGGATGAGACCTTCAAGGGGAAAGTGGAGAGTGGAATGAGAAGAAAGTTGGGTTTGAAACAGCGAACACTGTTATTTAATGGGGCGAACACTGTTATTTAATGCGGCAAAAGCAAGAGAGGGCCCTTGAAGAAGACAGAAAAGGACTTAGGCAATAGGAGACCTCAGAAAATGCTGAAGCCAAGTAGAAGGCTCAAAAAGGAAGGAGAGGCAGTGTCAGATGATGCAGAGAAATAAGAACTGAAAATTATCCTTTGAATTTCGACACAAAAAGTATTTTAAGTGACGTGGTGAGGGCAGAAGCAGATTGACTGAGTTCAGGCGTGGGCTGTAGATGAGAAAGTGGAGGCAGGTGCTTCCCAGGTCCCACAGATAGTGGTCTGTAGCAGCACTTAAGTTGAGACCGTGACATCTTTCAGGGTAGGCAGGGTCTCTTTCATATCGGTGTTCTCAGCGCCCAGCACTCGGGCCTGGAAGAGAGGGTGGCGTCAGTGAGTTCAGTGACAGGGACGGAGAAAGGCTTCGCGGAGGCAGTCGCTTTGCAGCCAAGGCTTGAAGGATGAGGGTGATTGGGAGGAGAGGTGGGAGGCAGGGCCCCTGGGTGATGGGGTGTTCGGAGTGTGTCAGGGGGCCTGGGAATGAGGTGGGGTTCCTGTAATGTGCGCGTGGCTCTGTGCGAAGTGAGGAGGCTGTGTGTAAGCTTGGAGGGACCTGTTTGGGGAAAAGACAGGGCCGGAGGCTGCTGCGGGGGGTGTCCCCCCGCCCCGCCCCGCCCCACTCCACTCCACTTAGGCCACTGCGCGGTTCCGCGGCACCTCTGTCGGAGCCCTCCCGCCGGGCTGCATGGCGACAGATGACCGCCAGGGGCCGCTGCCTCGGGTCCCCGGTGCCCCCGCCCCTCTCCATTGGCCTTTGTTGCCGTCGGAGCGCCCCGCTTGACTCGTTCCCGTCCGCCCCCTGGGCCTGGCGGTCGCGCCTGCGCACTGGCAGCTGGCCGGGCGCTGGCAGGGGGAGCTGCTGCAGGCTCCGCGGCGGCGGCGGCGGCGGCGGCAACGGAGGCTGCGGGGGCGGCAGCGCGAGCGGCCGGGCTTGGGGGGGGAGCCGAGCCCGGCCCGGGAGCCCGAGCAACTAGAGTGCGGGGTACCTAGGCCCCTCACGCTGGATTCCACAGTCTCCGGGCCGCCTGACCTCCGCACGGGTATATGGGATGGAAGCGGGACCCTCGGGAGCAGGTAAGGGTTCTCGGGAGTGGGAGACGGTGCGTGCTCCAAGGACCAGGGGGCTCCCGCGTGAAAAGCAAGATTTCCTAGTGAGGGAAGGTTTCCTAAGTGAGGAGAGGGGCTCTTATAGGAAGGGGGGCCCAGTTTGAAGGGGGCTGTGTGCAGTTCCGGGGGAAACCTTGTGAAGGGAGCCTTGAGACGGGGGCCGTTTATCAAAGGATCATATATGCACTCCTGGAGGTGGGAAGTAATCTGGGAGAAGGGCCTGAACGCACATAAGGATTCCCGGAGATCTCAGGAGGCCTAGGGAAAGGCCCGGCAGGTGGCAGGGGGCGGGCTCCAGGTGTCCAGGAGAGGAGGGGGTCGACACAAATGGGCCCAGAGTTGCTGCATGCTGGGGGCGGGGGCTCAGCCGGGCTGGGCTGGGCTAGTAGTGTCTCTTGGGAGAAGGCGCTAGAGCTGGTCTCTGAGCTCCGCCCCAGCCAGGCCTGACGCGGGGGCGAGGGTCAGGGGGCGGTGGGTGGGGATCCAGCCCCGGGATTCCCCCCCGTGAGTCTGGGGAGCTGGAGCGGAGGCGCCCGAGCATGCGCGGAGGTGGCAGCTGGAAGGGGCTGCCCGATGTCGTGGGGGCGTGGCTGCCCGAATCCCCCCCAACCCCCACACCGCCCGGTTTGGCTTGGAAAAAGGAGCGCGCTGATGGGGTGCATTCTCTAAGGTTATGCTGGCAGAGCGTAAATGGAAATGGCCCCCTTCCCCATCTTGGGGACTCTTACACTTGGCCCTGAAAACCCTCGGTCACAATTTGCCAAGAATGGGTTGAGGGAAACTGCCAAAGCGCCTTATTCTGCCGCTGGGATGAGGAAAGACTGGGACCGAGGCAATGTTCTTGGGGGCGGTTCCTCCCTGAAGATAGGCCTTAGAAAAGATGTTGATTACTGAGGGACCAAGGCCAGGACCAGGTTTACCTGGAAGGGGTTGTCTGCCTGGTTTACACGTTTCTGCTCCAATAGTACTGAGTAGAGATGGAATCTTTTAATCCAAGGATAATGACCTTTCCATTGAAATGTCTCCTGAAGTGACAGCCTAATCTCTTTCTATACTTTAATTTTTTTGGCTTCTATCCCCTTCTTCGGTATCTTTTCTTTTTCCTCTCTCTATTCCCCAGAAACTGTCAGGGCTATGTCGTTAGACCCAAGGTCGCCAAACTAGCCTTTTGTCACAAATAAATTGTTTGGGGTAGGGGGTAGTTTTTAGCCTTCACTCTGGTGAGTCCCAGGTAATAGCCTTAGATTCTTATTCACAGGCAATCAGGAGAAAAAGAGATAAGAACAGAGGAGAAACTGAGGCAGGGCTGCCCCAAGAAGACCGGAGTGCCCAGGATGGGCTGTGGGTGGTGGCACCTCTTGTGTCAGGTCTCTTACCCTTTGATGGGAGGAGCAGTCTGGACCTGGGAATTCTTTAGGTCTTGTCTCACCACCTTCTTCCGTTTGGTCTGGGGGTGGGAATAGGATTTCCATTTGGGACATGAATTTCATTTCATTTCATTTGGGACATGAATTTCATTTCTGGTAGAAGGATCTTTGTTTTTTATACCAGATCTAAGCCCCTTAAGGAAATAGCTCCTACCAACTCATCAAGTCATCCATTCAGTGATCTATAAGTACTTAGTGACTACTTTCCCCAAAACGAAAACAACCTTGTAAAGGCTGTGTAAGTCTTAAGGTGGAGTGCAGGGAGCAACTGACTTCAGAAAACTACTCCCTTCTTCCCTGAGGCCCCTCTCTCCATTCCAGGAACTCTCCTGGGTTTCTGGGCTGGAGAGTATTTGCAACAACCTGTGGACTAGTGTAGCATTAGGTCACAGAGGTCCAGATGGATTGCTGGGAGCTGGTACCCGTACCAGACTGCTAATGATTTTATTCTGATGAATTCCTAATGGGCTCTGGAGTGATGGAAAAATTGACTTTTTTGTTTGCTGCAAGAAATAAGCTTCTAGGGAAGGGACTAGAGCCTGGTATCTGGAGTTTGACTGTAGCCCAGTGGGACAGGCTTTGCCTCATCAAGGGGCGTAACTGAAATTCATTCTGGAAGCTGTGAATGGAGGAACCCCATAACTGCCTCCTTCCTAGGCTGAGACTGTTCTCTTGGAAGTTGGAGGACGAAATATACAAAACTAAGGTATTGTTGCTGGCTTCACTGGGTGGGGTGTTCCTTCTGTGCTCAGGTGTGTTCCAAGCACATATACTGGACTCGGAGCTGCCGGAGGGTAGAGGTAGTGTCTGATTATTTCTGGAACCAGCGAGTGTTTAGGCCCTGACTCAAGGTACGTGTTTATTAATGGAATTGAATCACATTCTAGTGTGAACGTAAACGGGAATGTGAACGTAAATGGTTAAGCACATACGTTGATATTGAATAATTTGTGTATACTCATATGTGGACAAATTCTTTTTGGAGAGATTGGCCTTAGTCTTTGCTTACTGGACAGCTAACCCAGCCTTGAGTTTGTCTTTTGAATAGGCAGCCTGGCTCCTTGGGAGGCATGTGGGCCTCAGAACTGCAGGGAAGGAATCCCTGAGCCAGGCCATTCAGCTCTTACTTTTCCTTCTCAGGGCTGGTAGGGGATGGGGGAGGGGGAGTGTCCTTGTCATGGCCCCTCCCTCCTTGCTTTTGTCTGGATGGAAGGGCCCCGCCCCTTTCCCCCAAGGCCCAAGCTTTGTCCTCTGTGCTGGGGCCCTCATCTGCATCACAAAGTGGCCGTCTGTCCCTGTCTGGGTCTGAAGGGAAGTGTCTCCCTTTCTCAGACTAAAAGCTGGGGGCAGGGTGGAGTAAAGGGGGACTTTGTACAGCTCTAAGACTTGCAGGGGGATGGGGTGGTAGAGAGGTTCTCCCTTCCTCCTACCTTCCTTAGTTTGGGGATGAAGGGGAGGGTGGGGGTTCTTCTGTTTTCCCAAAGCCTTCTTGGAGTGGAGGGTGCCTAAGGCTAAGTCTGGTGTGTAGTCCTGTTTCTGGGGAAGAGAAGGCTTTGAGGCTAGAGTGTCGGTCCCATCCCCCGTCATTTCTACCCAGCCCCCAGCTCTAGGGGATGTCTTTCTCCCAAGGCTCCAAATGATTATTCAGCCTGGGAGACTAAGGAGGTGAATGGAATGCAAGAACTTGGGGAGGGGAAGGGTGTCTCTTACCAGCAAAATCCACCAGGGTGCATGTTTGTCCTGTGCTGCAGGGTTTATACTTGTTCCTGAGCAGTTTGCAGGTCTTCGTGTGTTTGTGTGCTGTGTATGCTTGTGTGTTCTTTGTGGTGTGTCTGTGGATCTGTTTTAATATCTGTATATTGAACACCTCCTGTATGCTGGGCATTGGAGATTCAGCAGTGACCAAGGCAGATAACAGTGCCTGCCTTTGAAGAACATCAATCTAGGGTGGTGAGGGGTATGTGTATAAAGATACACTGTCTAGGTCTAAGTGTATGTTTGGATGTGTATGATAGGAATGTGTCCCACTATGTGTGTGTGTCTGTCTATGGCTTGTGTGCAGTTTTTGTCTAGCTCTTTCTGGAGTAGGCTGCCAGGTGCTAGTAGTTCGGCTTTTAGTTCCCCATGTAGCTTAGTCCTGAAGGCTTTTTCCCCCAGGCTGGGCCTCCATTTCCCTGTCTGCCCAGTGGGGCTGGGTTTGACAGGTGGTTAGGAGACACAGCAGCTTAGCTCTGGGAAGCGTGCCCCTCCCTTGAATGGTTCTGACCTCTTCCTGACCCCCCTAGTTGAGGATATGCCCCATCCCCCCAGCCTGGCAGACGGTGAAAGCAGAGCTCTGGTGATGGGAGGTTCTGTGCTGGTTTATCCCTCTCTCCTCCCACCTGGGCCGGTCCTCTACTGGCAAGGACAATAGTAGCTGTGGACAAAGGCTTCTCTTAGGCAGTTTCCCTTTTTCCTCTCTTTCCCTTCAAGCTAGAAAAATAAAACTAGGGGCAGCAATCAGGCTGGTGGCAAGAGAGGAGAAAGTAGTGGGAGCAGGCCCTGCCCTAGCCCTTTCCCAAGGGCCCCCTCTGTCTTGAAATTGATCCTTTCTGCTACCATCTGGGCCCTCTGTGTGGAAGGAGCTGTGGGCCCTGGAGAGAATCTTGTGTTCTCCTTCCCAGAGCCAGTATCTCTTCCTCCTCCAGCATGCTAATGGCTACCTCTCCTTCCCAAGTCCCTATTTTAGCCCACTCCTGCCTCAGTCTCCCGTATTCAGCCTGTCTTCATTCCCTAGGTTTTTCTTCTTTTGAACTTTTTCTTTATTGTCTCCCCAATCGCAGCCTTCTTTCCCAAGCTCCTAACACTAACCTGCCCTGCCCCAGTCCCTAACTCCAGTCTTTCCTCCTTCCCAATTTAAGCCTTTTTCTGCTGTAGCCTCCGGCTCCGGGCTCTTCACCAGCTCTCTACTTCAGCCTCTCTCCTTTCGTTAGTCTCCAAACTCTGTCCCTTTAGCTTTTTTCCCTTTTTTGTCTCTCTAGCCTCAGCCATTCAGTTGCCTTAATCCTTTCCCAAACATTCCCCGTCCCCCCACCGTCTCCCCCCACCTGGCCTTCTTTGGATCTTCTTCCTACCTACATTGCAGAGGAGCATTAGGATGATGCTATTTTATGTTCAGGATGGTGATGATTGAAGTGAGCGTCTGGCTGGCGGAGAATAGGGCATTCTTGGTCTGCTAGATACCTGGTGGAGGCAGCTGTCTTAATCTAGTAGAAGGAAGAAAGAGTTTTGTTACTGGGAGCCAGAGTTAGCCCCTCTACTTAACATGTAATAGGAACTTATTACATAGTCACTTGATGGATTTAAGATAGATAACAAGGGGAATTTTCCTAACTGGAGAGAGAGAAAAAAAAAATGAGCCTGGTTGCCTGAGCCAGTGGAAGCCCTCGGTTAGGTTGGGTAGGCAGGAAAGAGGCTTCCCCTACACTCTCCTGCTCCTGTTCTGGAAGGCCTTGTGCCTTCTCTGATCAGAGTAGTAAGGAGATTGCCAGACTGGACCCTCACCAGCCTCTTTGTCTTTTAGCTGCGGGCGCCTACCTGCCCCCCCTGCAGCAGGTGTTCCAGGCACCTCGCCGGCCTGGCATTGGCACTGTGGGGAAACCAATCAAGCTCCTGGCCAATTACTTTGAGGTGGACATCCCTAAGATTGACGTCTACCACTACGAGGTGGATATCAAGCCGGATAAGTGTCCCCGCAGAGTCAACCGGTAAGTGGTGCATATCTAAGCCACCAAGTCCAGGAGTCTTCACTTTCCTGAGTCTCAGAACCCTGAAGGAGGATCCAGAGAGGTAAAAGGAAAACTAGTAGAAGATGGTATCACCAGATTCAAGAAGGTTTTTGGGGAGGATATTCCAGTTAAGGTAAATGTTGGAAAATATCATTGGATTTGGTTATTAGGAGATAATTGGTGCCTTTTGCCAGGGCAGTTTCAGTAGAGTAGTTGGGCTAGTAATCTGACTACAGTGAGTTACGGAGTAAGTGGAAGGTAATGTGGTAGGGATAGTGAGAGCAGATACTTTTTTTCCAGATAGCTTGACAGTGAAGTGCAGGGAAAGAGGGAATGTGTTGGCTAGAGAGGATTATCGGGGTCAAGTACAGTGCCTAGTATATTTCAATATTTGTTGAAATGAATGAATGAAAAGTTTTTAAGAATGAGACATGGATGTATTTAAAAACTGAGGAGAAGGAGGTAGTGGAGAAGGAGAGGTTAAAGATACAGGACAGAGAGGAGAGGAATGAATGGGATGTCCTTGCAAAGGCAGGAGGACATTACAGGATACACAGCTGGAGGGATTAGCCTTAGAAGAAGCAATATTTCTTTTTAAAATTAATTTATTATTTGAAAACTATATATGTACAATGTAAAAAAATTAAAATATTACAAAAAGAGTAGCAGGAAAAATGTCTCTTATTACCTTGATCTACAGTCCCATAGTCCCTTTCCCCAGAGGCATTCATTGTTACTGTTCTTGAGTATGCTTCCAGATATTTTTCTATGCATATGCAAGCGTATCTGTGTATAGAACATTCTTAAAACACACAGAATATAGAATCCTATATACCTTATTCTGCACCTTGCTTTTTTCCACTGAAGAATATATTTTGGAAAATAATACATATCAAGTACATACTTACTTGCCTCAGTCTTTTGCATAACTCCGTAGATATTCCATCAAATGAATATAGTATAGCTTATTTAGTAAATCTATTGAGGAACATTTAGGTTGAGTCTAAACTTTTGCTACAAAAATGAAACTGTGTTGAATATTATTAAATATAGATACATTTTTGCACTCAAATATGAGTGTATCTGTAGGATAAATTCCTAGGAGTGGCATTGCTGGCATAATACATTTAAAAATTTTGAGATATTGCCATATTTTTTTAAGGTAAGTTGTACCACTTTATACTCCCGTCAGCCAAGTGTGAGAGTCTCTCTTCCCCATATCTGCACCAATCCAATATATTGGATTTTTTGATCTTTGGCATTCTGATAAATAGTAAATTATATCTTGGTCTAATTTTTTTTTCTTTGGTGAGGAAGATTAGCCCTGAGCTAACATCCAATGCCAGTCCTCCTCTTTTTGCTGAGGAAGATTGGCCCTGGGCTAACATCCATGCCCATCTTTCTCTACTTTATGTGGGACGCCGCCACAGCATGGCTTAATAAGTGGTGCGTCGGTCTGCACCTGGGATCCAAACCTGCGAACCCCAGGCAGCCGAAGCAGAGCGCGCGAACTTAACCAGGACGCCGCCAGGCTGGCCCTCTTGGTCTGATTTTAAATTGTGTTTCTCTAATGAGTGAAGTTAAACGTGTTTTCATATGTTTAAAAATTATATATGGAAAGGACATTTCAAGTTTGAGAAGAAAGAAAGAAGAAAAGAGATGTGTGTATACAAATATGTTTGTGAACTTGGGTGGTGTTGCCTACTCTGCTTTACTCTTTTCAGAGTTATTAGAGTTGATTTTTGATAAGAAGTAGGGGGCCGGCCCCATGGCTTAGCGGTTAAGTGCGTGTGCTCCGCTGCTGGTGGCCCGGGTTTGGATCCCAGGCACGCACCGATGCATCGCTTCTCCGGCCATGCTGAGGCCGCGTCCCACATACAGCAACTAGAAGGATGTGCAGCTATGACATGCAACTATCTACTGGGGCTTTGGGGGAAAATAAATAAATAAATAACATTATAGAAGTAGGAATAGGTTCTGGAGTTAGAGGGTAGTTGAGAAGGTTGACACAGGCTATGAGGGATGAAAGGGATCAGGGACATTGAAAAGATTGCTAAGCAGCACTGAAACCTAATTGGGATTGAAACCATGTGTTTACAGTTGCTTCCAGTGTACATTTTGAGTCTTTTTATCTAGTAGTATTCAAGAGCTTTGGTTTAAAAAGTGAAGAGGTCAGATGGTTGGATGGGCTGGAATTTTGAAGGATAAATGGACACTCTGAGATCTAAGTGGCAGAGGACAGGAAGTGAAATCAAGAAAGAGATGATAGGGGCCGGCCCCATGGCTTAGCGGTTAAGTGCGCGCACTCCGCTGCTGGCGGCTCGGGTTCAGATCCTGGGTGCGCACCGACACGCCGCTTCTATGGCCATGCTGAGGCTGCGTCCCACGTACAGTGACTGGAAGGATGTGCAGCTATGGCATACAACTATCTACTGGGGCTTTGGGGGAAAAAATAAATAAATAAAATTAAAAAAAGAAAGAGATGATAGGGGCCGGCCTGCTGGTGTAGTGGTTAAGTTCGCACACTCCGCTTTGATGGCCCAAGGTTCAGGGGTTTGGATCCTAGGTGTGGACCTACACACCGCTCATCAAGCCCTGCTGTGGCAGCATCCCACATATGAAATAGAGGAAGATTGGCACAGCTTTTAGCTCAGGGCCAATCTTCTTCACCAAAAAAAAAAAAAAAAGATGGAGAGAAAATGGGGTGGTGGGACTAAGGGCTTCATGAAGAGAGATGGAAGAGGTGAGGTTCTTCTTCCACAGTTTATTCCTATTCCAATTCAGATCTCCTCCCCATCTGCCTTTTTTTTGCTTATCACCTTGGGGATTGGAGCAGCCTGGATTCTGTTTCTGATTCTGGATAGACCTTGGGATTAAGCCCTTCTCCCCTCAGCTTCCCCCTCTGCTCAGAAGGCACTCATACCCACTGTTTCATGTTCTTTAGAGCCTTGGTGATCTGAGGACCAGAAGCATCACCTGGGAGCGTGTTGGAAATGTAGAATTTCAGGCTTTGTTCTAGTCTGACTGAATCAGAATCTGCATTTTAATGAGATCTCCAAGTGATTCATATGAATGTTGAAGTTTGAGAAGCACTACCATAGAGCAGATGAGATTAGAGTAGCTGCTAGGACAGAATGTAGTAGGTGGGACATTGCCTGGACTTTGAGTTACTTCCAAAAGCTTGAAGTGGTAGTCTCTCAGCTTCGACAGGCCACTCCTATCCCCCACAGGGAAGTGGTGGAATACATGGTCCAGCATTTCAAGCCTCAGATCTTTGGTGATCGCAAGCCCGTGTATGATGGAAAGAAGAACATTTACACTGTCACAGCACTGCCCATTGGCAACGAACGGGTAAGGCTGGGAGTCAGGCTAGACCTGTGTCAGGGGTCTGGGTTGGGACAGAACTCATGTAAGCCTGCTTAGAGTCTGGCAGTTCAGAGATCCCTTTCATCTTTTGTGCTGGGAAAGTGTGTTTTAGGGTGAGGGATGGGTAGGTGCTGATGTTTATTCAGCCTATTGTATGTCTGTCCCTGTCCCAAACAGACTGAGATTAGACTTAAAATAGACCTAAAGGATTTCCTCCTAGGTGTGGTTGAGAGAGACAGAAGCACTGAACCAAGGTGGCTGGAGACTAAGGGGCTGGATTTTCTCTGAAGGCTTCATTATAAGCCCCTGTCAACTTAAGGAGCAGATTCTTGGCAAATCTGTGTGGGAGAGGAGGGACAGTTGGGGCAGGGCAAAGAATGTTGGACTGTGGAAAAGCATTGGTAGTCCTTCACTCCTTTCTCTCTCCTGAAGGTTGACTTTGAGGTGACAATCCCTGGGGAAGGGAAGGATCGAATCTTCAAGGTCTCCATCAAGTGGCTAGCCATTGTGAGCTGGCGCATGCTGCATGAGGCCCTGGTCAGTGGCCAGATCCCTGTTCCCCTGGAGTCTGTACAAGCCCTGGATGTGGCCATGAGGCACCTGGCGTCCATGAGGTACTGGGTGTAGTTAGTATCTGGGCTACTAGTGGTGGCAGAACTGCTGTGTGGGGGAGGAGGGGTATGAGCATGTAGTAAGGTTCCACCATGTGCTTTTCAAATAAAAAATTCTTTGAAGCCCTACCATATGCCAGGCAAGTGTGCATATACATTTAGATAGTTGAAAGCCTTGGCGCTGTCCCTTTTAGATATCTTTGGACGTCACCCCATCTGTCCCTGCAGGGCAGCGAAAGGGTAGAGACTTGCACAAGGTCAGTCACACAACTAGTAAAGGATCAGAGCTGGAATTAAAGCCCTGGTGTCCTGCCTTCCAGGCCAGGGCTCCTCCGTGCCCAGGATGCCTCACAGGGTGGGGGCCTGTGCCCGAGGGACCAGTTCTCTGCCTGTCCCTGCCAGGTACACCCCCGTGGGCCGCTCCTTCTTCTCACCGCCTGAGGGCTACTACCACCCGCTGGGGGGTGGGCGCGAGGTCTGGTTCGGCTTTCACCAGTCTGTGCGCCCTGCCATGTGGAAGATGATGCTCAACATTGATGGTGAGTGGGGAGAGCTATGGAGCCAGGGGCACCCTGAGTCCAGTGACCACATTCCCAGCCTCATCCCTCCCAGCTCTTAACCACATTCCTAGTCTAATCCTTATAGCCCTGGGACCCCTCCCCCATCCCATTACCCTATAAGGAAGAGGGTGTAAGGAGCAGTGCCTCCATTTATTCTGGAAGACAGAACCTGAGCTGAGCTTTACCTACCCTGTCCCCACAGTCTCAGCCACTGCCTTCTACAAGGCGCAGCCGGTGATCGAGTTCATGTGTGAGGTGCTGGACATCAGGAACATAGATGAGCAGCCCAAACCCCTCACGGACTCTCAGCGTGTGCGCTTCACCAAGGAGATCAAGGGTGAGGACCCAACCAGGCGGGGAAGGGAAACAGCACTACTTTCTCTTTAGTCCTAAAAGGAAATCCCCTTGGGACATATTCAGGGAAGAGGCCAAGCCTGGGCACATGAGCAACCTTTTCCAACCCTGACAAGCAGTGTGTGTATCCCAGGCCTGAAGGTGGAAGTGACCCACTGTGGACAGATGAAGAGGAAATACCGCGTGTGTAATGTTACCCGCCGCCCTGCCAGCCATCAGACGTAAGTTAACAGAGCTGCTGAGACATACCACTGGTGAAAGAGGGCTGATATTTCAACATACTCCCTTTACCCCCTACTCTCAACCTCCCCCCAACACTGGCCCTGAGGATGAGCCCTATTTTCAAAGACAAGCTGTGGGAATTTGGCATCCCTCCCTCAACTTTCCTAGATCCATTGATATTCTCCCTACCATTTTTACCTTCTTAGTCTCTACCTTTCTTCCTTGGGCCTTTGCTATAGAGCAGGCATCTTCCTTTGACTCCTGTCTTGGTTCTGTAGATGTTAGAATCCCTCTCAACTTATTCTTTCTCCTGAAAAAGAAAGCCGGGCTCCTGGTCTAGACCTTGGGGAAGTTGTCACTGATTCCATCTGCCTTCTTGACCTCAGACTGTACTGGACTATGAATGCCTACTGTGTGTAAGGCTTTATGCTCAACACTAGAAATAGAGATGAGTCAGCTATGGTCCTGACTGTTGTGGAACTTGCCTCACGAATCTTTGGCTTCACTCTCGGAGCCCTGTATTTCCTGCTTTCCCAAGAGTGGCAGTGCTCAAAGAGGCTGGATAGGGATGAAGCCAAGTCTGGGCTTCCCATGATTGTGGGTCTAGAGAGATGAGGTTGAATGCTGGGCTTTGACACCTCTTTCTCTTCCCCCAAACAGGTTTCCCTTGCAGCTGGAGAGTGGACAGACTGTGGAGTGCACAGTGGCACAGTATTTCAAGCAGAAATATAACCTACAGCTCAAGTATCCCCACCTGCCCTGCCTGCAAGTTGGCCAGGAACAAAAGCATACCTACCTGCCCCTGGAGGTGAGGCTGCCTAGTAATAGCCGGGATGGGGAACAAGCATTGTATCTGCACACTGACCATCAGAGGTCTGTTCTTCCATTCGTAGTCTCATCCTCATTTTGAATTGACATTCTGAGAGGTATGAGGTCATTATGTGAAATGTAGGCCTCATTCTTACCTACTAAGTTTTTTCCTTATCCCCCATCCTGCTTTCATGTTCTTTCAGGACTGCCAGGCAGAGGTGAAAGCTGTATTTACTGTTTGATAAGTCATTAGTTTGTTTAGAACAGAGACTTCAGATACCCATACTCATGTCCTCTTAATTTCTCTTTCCCTATCTGGAGCTGGCGATCCTAAATGACCTAGAGATACAAGTGTACTTTATTTTACAGAAAATGGAGATGAATGTTATCTATAACGTGAATTCCCTATTTCCCCAATAATCAATGTGTTTTCTTTGAAAAAGTTTTAGCCCCAAGATATATCATATTTTTATGCTTCAGCAGACCTTTGATATCCTGCAATTAAAGAAGGAATACTAATGCTATTTAAGTCATCGAATACAAATGCAGAACCATTGAGCTGCATTTGGTTTGGTATACATTACCCAAAATGTCTAATGAGAAACTGCTTCTGACTGTTTCATTGTCTAGTCTAGTGCTACTCAAAGTGTGGTCAGTAGACCAACAACATAGCCATAGGAGCTTGTTTGAAATGCAGAATCTCAGGTTCCACCTAGACCTACTGAATTAGAATCTGTCTTTTAACAGAATCCAAAGAGGATTCATATGAACACTAAAGTTGGAGAAGCACTAGCGTAGACCGTCTTACTGTGTTTTAGCAGCAGGAGTCAGATAGCTGGGACCAAAGCTCAAGCCTTCTGTAAGCTTCCGGAATTTCAGAACTAACCAGAGGGAATTAGGCTGAAGAATTCTGACGGAACTTAGTAGCTGCTGATGCACAGAAAGTGGGATGAAGGCAATGTGTTCTCTCAGGTGTGAACAGAAGTCTTTAGGGACAGTCTCAGCTAAGTAAATAGGCTTTAGGTAATATCTACTGCAAGCTGAGATTTGTTAGTAAATTAACATTACTTCTGTTTAAACAGTAATTGCCAAGGTGAATAATTTATATAATGACTTCTATTTGATTTTTACTGTCGTTTGTTTATTTAACAAATATTTATTGAGCTCCTATTGTGTCATATACTACTCTTTTAGGTGCTGGGAATGTAGAGATTAACAAGACAGACAAAAGGTCCCTGCTGTCACGGAGCTTACATTCTAGAAGGGGGAGATAGACAATAAATTGATAAATAAAGATAGTTTCAGATGGTGGTAAGTGCTCTATGAATAATAAAACAGGTTAAGGGGATAGAAAGGGTTGAGGGAGTTGGAGAGCTCTAGTTATTGTGCTCAGGGAAGTTCTCTTTTAGGAGACGTTTGGGCTGAGTCCCAAATTATGAGATAGAACCAACCTTGTAGCAACTTGAGGGAAGAGCCTTCTAGGTAGGAAGTAAATAGCAAGTACAAAGGCTTTCAAGCAGCAGGGAGCTTGGATCTTTTTGAGAGATAGACAGAAGGCCATAGTGGCTGGCCTGTAGTGTATGAGGGGCAAAATAGCAGGAGATGATTTTGGAGAGAGGTGCAGGGTCAAATTATGTAGGCTGTTATAGCCAGGTGGGATTTTATTTTATTTTTTTTTAGAATAGCTTTATCGAGATGTAATTCACATACCATAAAATTCACTCTCTTAAAATGTACAATTCTGTGGGTTTTAGTATATTCAAAGAGTTGTGCAACCATCACCACCATCTGATTCTAAAACGTTTTCATCACCCACAGAAGAAAGCCCATGTCCATTAGCAGTCACTTACCATTCCTTCTTCCCCCCTACTCTGCCACCAGACCCTAGTAACCATTAATGTGCTTCTGTCTCTATGGATTTATCTATTCTGGACATTTCATATAAATGAAATTATATAATATGTGGCCTTTTTTAACTGGCCTGTTTCACTTAGCTTAATATCTTCAACGTTCATTTATATTGTAGAATATGTCAGCATATCCTTCCTTTTTAAGGCTGAATAATATTCTGTTGTGTGTATATACCACATTTTGTTTATCCATTCATTCATTGACGGACATTTGGGTTGCTTCCACCTTTTAGCTGTTATGAGTAATGCTTCTATGAATACAGGTGTACAAATATTTGTTCTAGTCCCTGCTTTCACTTTTTTTTAGTACATACCCAGAACTGGAATTACTGGACCATATGGTAATTCTGTGTTTAATTTTTTGGGGAATCACCATACTGTTTTCCACAGCAGCTGTACCATTTTACATTCCTACCAGCAATGCACAAGGGTTCCAATTTCTCCACATCCTGCTTTAGTCTTTTTCCTGGTGTTGATTCTGTAGCTGAAATCATCTGTAGAGTGTGCTGCAACTTTAAGGTGCCTTCAAGAGAGCAACCTCACAAATTTTAGCAATTCTGGATTTTCATTAAGTGAATTCACTAATTTGTATCTTCTTTGGGATATGGACTTCAAGGGCAGGTGACCTTGTCCTGGTTTTCCCTACCATTGTTCAGCATGAACTCTGGAAATTAGGAAGAGAACCAGTACGTACAGAGTGTTGGACCTATGGGAGCAAGTTATACATTTCATTTTGTCTAAATACTCACTACAACTTCATGAGACAGCTAGTATTTTTTACTGTGACTGAAATTGAAGAAGCAGAGTCTCAGAGTAGTTAAGAGATCTGCCCAAGATAACATCACCCAGAAATGGCAAAGCTGGGCTTCAAAGTCAAGTCTTCCAAATCTACTCGCTCTCTGCTCTGCCAAAAGGCTTCTTGTTCGTGGCATACTGACTATAGTATGTTGGGGAATGGAAGTCCTGTATATCACCAGAAAGTCTTTTCTGATCTCCATTGTGTTCTGTTGGGCCCAAAATAGAGGAACCACATGGCAGGATGTTCCTCACACCAACAGAGGACACAGTCAGCCAAGAGAGACAGTGATTTCTGTAGTCCAGTTCAGTGATCACCTGTAGGCTAGCGCTCAAGAGTTAAGAGCCATCTCTAGTTCTGGTGGATTGCAGGATGGAGCAGCTTACTGCCTGTCACCGCTGGAGAGCTGCCTACTATGTTAGGAGTCCAGTTTGTGTATATTGAGTTTTTTAGTATTCAGAAGAGCTCTATACTGGGTCCTTTGGTAAATAATAATTTATGCTACAATTTGTTGAGTGTTTACCGTGTTCCGGAACTGTACTCAGTCCTTAAAGTGCTTTATTTAGTCCCCAACCAAACCTATGAGATTGTTAATGTTCTCCCCATTTAACATATGAGACCTGAGCCCAGGTCTGGCTCTGGATCCCAAGCTCTTAATCACACAGTGGCTGTATTGCCTGTTGTATTGCACATGGATGTTTTCTTTTTTTTTTTTTTTTTTAAGATTTTATTTATTTTATTTTTTTCCCCCCAAAGCCCCAGTAGATAGTTGTATGTCATAGCTGCACATCCTTCTAGTTGCTGTATGTGGGACTCAGCCTCAGGATGGACGGAGAAGTGGTGCCTCGATGCGCACCCGGGATCTGAACCCGGGCCACCAGCGTCGCAGCGCGCGCACTTAACCACCAAGCCACAGGGCCGGCCCGCACATGGATGTTTTCTAACTTACCTGTCTATACACAAGAGATTTTGCAGTCTCCTTCCCAGGGCTGACAGCCAAAGTCTCTTCCCTTACTTACTGTGGGGCTCTATGTACAGGGTGGACTGTACTCAAGCCAGAGCTACCTGTCCTTCTCGTTTCCTCAGGTCTGTAACATTGTGGCTGGGCAGCGCTGCATTAAGAAGCTGACCGACAACCAGACTTCGACCATGATAAAGGCTACAGCGAGGTCGGCCCCAGACAGACAGGAGGAGATCAGCCGCCTGGTCAGTGGGGCTGCAGAGAAATGTATGCTTGGTTGCTCAGTCATGGGGTCCCCTGGTAGCATAGATGCTTTTCTGCCTTGGTAGGACCCTCAGGAGAACACAAGTCTGAATTTGCTGCCTGGAACTCATAGGAATGCTCTTGCTTCTTGACTCTGTAGTACTTTGCTTCCTATCTCTTTTTTCCTTTCTGTATTACTTCCCTGTGTTATCCACTCCCCCTTACCTCATCTTCCACTTTCCCCGCTTTTTCAGGGCTATTCCTTGCCAGCCCCAGCTGCTCTTCAGGGCTTTCTCCTTGGGACCCAGAGGGTAAGCAGTATTGCCAAGCTGCTGCTCTCTTGAGCTCCTCTTTTGTCTTGCAGATGAAGAATGCCAGCTACAACCTAGATCCCTACATCCAGGAATTTGGGATCAAAGTAAAGGATGACATGACGGAGGTGACAGGGCGAGTGCTGCCGGCACCGATCTTGCAGTACGGCGGCCGGGTGAGCAGGGTCAGGGCCAGACAATATCTCTGGGGCATATGGGTCGGAGGTTGGGTTGTATAGCCCGGGGCTTTTGCCCCCTACCCACCTGGCTCTACTGAGGCTCACCTGGGCACCCCTCTGCCTATCCGCAGAACCGGGCCATTGCCACACCCAATCAGGGTGTCTGGGACATGCGGGGGAAACAGTTCTACAATGGGATTGAGATCAAAGTCTGGGCCATCGCCTGCTTCGCACCCCAAAAACAGTGTCGAGAAGAGGTGCTCAAGTAAGGAGGGTTGGATGTGTGGGTGAAAGGGTGGGAAGGACCCTAGAGCTGCCTACCTTCCCTTACGCTCAAGGGGCCAAGATTTGATCTGTAGTCTGCTCTTTGTGACTCTTGACTCTGCCCTCCTTATGCTATCTGGCTCAAACTTCTGCCTGTTCCTTCTCTGTCCATCTGTGGTCAGGAGTCTTGATAAGGAGCCATATCTGTGTCAGAGAGAATGATTTCAGAGAATGAATCTCCTAAGGGAGGCCTGAATTATTTTCTTGTTATAATTATTAACATTGATAGTAAATAGTAGTCATGATGACTATAATGTTTATGCCAATATTATACCTAATTTTATGTTCTCTCATTTCATCTTCACAGTGAGTAGTTGGTGGTATTTCCATTTTCAGGAGACTGAGGCTCAAAGAGGCTAAGTAATTTGTGCAAGGTTTGCATATCAAGAAAGTGTCAGAATTGGGATTGAATCAGGCCTGAGGTTTCAAAGCTTGTATTCCTAATTGGAAACAGAAGTTCAGCTGGTTCTCTGATCTGTCTTCTCATATGCACAGAATTTGTACACTTGGGTCCAAGTGACCTGAATTAGGTGAACATGAGTTGTAAGGGCCTCTGAGCTACCGTGGCTGAGAGGCTGGGAGTAGATGACAGCATTGAAGAACGTGATATAGCCAAATGGTTTAAAGGAACAGGTTAGGGGAGTAATGGTTTTGAGTGAGTGAATGAGTAAGTGAAGAAATCACCAACCCTTCCCCTGTAGTCTTTTTTTTTTTTTTAACAGCTTTATTGAGATATATTTGAAATACCACAAAATTCACCCATTTAAAGTGTACTGATGGGCCGGCCCCGTGGCTTAGCGGTTAAGTGCGCGTACTCCGCTACCGGCGGCCCGGGTTCGCCTCCCGGTCGCGCACCGACGCACCGCTTCTCCGGCCATGCTGAGGCCGCGTCCCACATACAGCAACTAGAAGGATGTGCAACTATGGCATGCAACTATCTACTGGGGCTTTGGGGGGAAAAAAAGAGGAGGAGGAGTGGCAATAGATGTTAGCTCAGAGCCGGTCTTTCTCAGCAAAAAGAGGAGGATTAGCACAGATGTTAGCTCAGGGCTGATCTTCCTCACAAAAAAAATAAAATTAACTATTGAAAATAAATAAATAAATAAATAAAATGTACTGCTTGGTAGTTCCTGCAGTTCTTTGAAGTGGTGGCTTCTAATTTTCTGTGCGTCTAGAATAGGGTCACTACACTCTGGGGCTGAGGAAGAGTGGGTGGAGCTGACTGCTTTGGGCAGTGGCGAGGATATTAGAGAGGTGTGCCCTGCTAGGTTCAGCTAGTCTTGGGGTTTTCATAACAATTAGTTACAGCAGCCCCTGATGAATGTGGAGACTCTAGCTGCCCTGCCCTCTTCCTCTCCTCTCCCTTCACAGATACACAACTACCGCCAACACGATTACATTTTCTCTTAAATGGGTTCCTCTTGTCTCCTTTCCTGGGTTCTTGGGATTTTAGCCCCATTTAGGCCAGGCTGCTCCTAGCCTTGGCCTAGTACTGCGGGGCTGGCCCTTAGCAATATTGGAAAGATTCCCAACTCTCTGCCTCTGTGTCACCTTGTTGGTAGCTCTATTCTCTGTGTGCTTCTCTTTTATTCCCATGTCCTCTCCTGTCCAGTTCTTTTGAGAAACAGTTCATTTTTTTGGATATTTTGGAGTACAGAAACTGATAAACCTAGATTCTCAGAGTTGGAAGGAGTTAGTTCATCAGACATCGCCTTCTCCCAATAATACCTAGCTGTAAGGGGTAAGAATGTGACTTGTATACCTGGGCCAGTGCTACCCAGTTGGATGTGTGGTTCTGGGCTAAAGATGATTTGGGAGTCTTCAGCTATGGCAGTAGATGAGATTGTCCAGGGAGAATGTGCGTAGTGAACAGAGGCTGACAGTAGAACTCCGAGAAACTAGAGAGGAAATAGAGCAAAGTTCCTAAGTGTGTATGAGGGGATGGGATCCAGAGCACAGGAAAAGGCATCCTTTCCACTGGGACAGAGTGGGAAGGATGAAGGGGGCTGTGGGGGTGGAGAAATTGGTAACGGGATGGATGAGGGAGTCCTAGGGTCAACCCTCAGAATTTTTCTTCTTGCTAAAGAGGCCCTGTTACCTCAGCTGTATCACTTTTAGGACAGGATTTCAAGACCTTCCCCATCCTCGACTTCTCTCAACATTTTGTGGCCCCCAGCACTGACACAATAGCCCAAGTGTGATCTGGTAGTAGAGAAAAGATTGGGGGGCTGGCCCCGTGGCATAGCGGTTAAGTGCACGCGCTTCACTGCTGGCGGCCTGGTTTCGGATCCTGGGTGCGCACCGATGCACCACTTGTCAGGCCATGCTGTGGTGGCGTCCCATATAAGGTAGAGGAAGATGGACATGGAGGTTGGCCTCAGGGCCCATCTTCCTCAGCAAAAAGAGGAGGATTGGCATGGATGTTAGCTCAGGGCTGATCTTCCTCACAAAAAAATAAAATTAAAAATTAAAAAAAAAAAAAGAAAAGATTGGGAATACCATTTTCCTTGAAGTAGAGACCCACTTATTAATGGAATCTAGTAATACATTGGCTTTTTTAGTAGCTACACTACAGTTGTATACAAGGTAGAGAAATGGAAGAAATACTGTTAGTAGTCCATCAGAACCCTGGCTTTGATGTACATGAAATAATGGTTAGGGCCGGCCCCGTGGCTTAGCGGTTAAGTGTGCGTGCTCCGCTACTGGCGGCCCGGGTTCGGATCCGGTCGCGCACCGACGCACCGCTTCTCCGGCCATGCTGAGGCCACGTCCCACATACAGCAACTAGAAGGATGCGCAACTACGACATACAACTATCTACTGGGGCTTTGGGGAGAACAAAGGAGGAGGATTGGCAATAGATGTTAGCTCAGAGCCAGTCTTCCTCAGCAAAAAGAGGAGGATTAGCATGGATGTTAGCTCAGGGCTGATCTTCCTCACACACACACAAAAATAATGGTTAGATTGTAGTTTTTTATTTTAACATTTATTTTGAAAAATTAAATAGAGTAATATGGCAAACACCCATGTATCCATCATCCACAGTTTTGTCATATTTATTTTATTCTTTTTTAAAAAGTAAATAAAATATTACAGGTAAAGTTGTTGTTCCTTATATCCTCCATCCTAGTCCCATTCCTCCCTTCTGATGCAGCCACTTTCATGAATTATTATAACTTTCCTATCCACTTTATATATTTTATGCACCTATATGTATATAAATGATTTTAAATTTTATGTAACAGTGTCATACCGTTTTTATCTTTCTTGTGTTTTTTTTACTAAATATGTGAAAAAAGTACTTATTTTCTTACTACATAGGCTTTTGTATCTTATCGATATTTATATGCTATATAATGACATCCCCTAAACAATTGCTTTTATTCTTTATTTGTACATTATTGCTTTTAATCTGAATGCAGGATTTTCACAAATTAGATTTCCTGCTGCTCATTTCAGTCTGTCATTATATTTATGTAGCTTGATTTTTTTTAATCTGTATGTGTGCCCTCTTCCAACTTTGTCTTCCTTTCCTAGGATAAAGCCCTAAAGCCAAAGGAAAGAAGCTTGTTTAATTATTTGCTCTCAGGCCTCAAAGAACTAGTAGGGGAGGAGGGAGCTCATTTTTACTGAGCATCTCCTGTGCTCCTATCACTGTTAGAACCTTATTTATTTTAATCTGAGCAAAGAGCCCTTCCTCTTGGGCATCTGCCTATTGCTATGGACTTAAAGCACAGGAATCAGCTGCTTGAGTGGGACAAGGTGGGAACTCTGAGCTTCCCACAGGTCCAACTTCTTTGGGCTCCCTCAGCTCTCTGCTTGTACCATTGGACCTTAGCAAGCTCTGTCTTGTCCTATTCAACTATAAATGTGTTTTTTTCACTAGCTTTGATCATATCTTATTCATCTTAGAATCTCTCATTGCCTGTCATAGTGCTAGGCACCTAAGATGGAGGCATTTGGTCAGAGGTGTTATTGTGGGACTTACTGCCTCCTGTCATGACCATACTTGTGCTGCAGGAACTTCACAGACCAGCTGCGGAAGATTTCCAAGGATGCAGGGATGCCCATCCAGGGCCAGCCTTGCTTCTGCAAATATGCACAGGGGGCAGACAGCGTGGAGCCCATGTTCCGGCATCTCAAGAACACCTACTCAGGGCTGCAGCTCATTATCGTCATCCTGCCAGGGAAGACGCCAGTGTATGGTACAGTTCTCTTGGGACAGTGATAATGATGATAGGACTCGTCTCAGGGTAGCTCCCTGGAGGCTCCTAGGGAGGACTCGGTGTGGATTCTTGGTTTTAGCCAGAGCTGTTTCTTAATGTCAGTGCTCCTCTTACTGGAGACATATCAGCCTGTATGAGCCATTGAGTCATGCCAGGTCCTGCTTACCTGCTCACACTCCCTCTCAGTAACATTTACTGGAGTCCTTTGTGTGCTAGTCTTTATGTCAGGCTGAGCTGGGCCAGATACAGAGATGGGTCAGTCCAGATTCCTATGCTTAGGTTTGTGTTGTCTATCAGCACATTATGCAGCACACCCAAGCAGAGTTTGTAGCGGTTCTATTGGTGTTCTATCGCCTGGGAATGACTTGGACTTTTCAAGAAGTTTTCTCTCTCTCCCTCTATTTTCAGAATAGGAATGATTCTATACATCTCTGGCTCACTACTTTTCTCTTACTCTCTTTTTCCTCTCCACCTCTCCTGCTTCAAAGGAAGAGGTGTCCCTCCCCTTACCTTGCTCAGCCTGTGTGTGCTCTTGTTCCTGTCCCATCCTACTACCTTTGGGTCTTCATACCCTTTAACCCTCAAACATCTTCAGATTCCCCACATTAGAGCACATTACCACCTTTAGCTTTTGTCTTCTTATTTTCTTGTTTTTCTTGATCAGACTTTTTGAGTGAGTTTTCTGCATTTTCCATATCCACTTCCTTACCAGCCGCTTACTCCTTTGCCCCTTTCATCTGTCTTACCTCTACCTTTCTCCTAAACTTCCTCTGCAGAGGGTTACCAGCGAGCTTTCTCAGTTCTCTTCTTTTGACTTCTTGCTGTTTTCTCCTGTCTCCTTAATTATTTGTGTCATTACCAAGAATGCCTGGTATCTTCCATATTTCTGTACTCTGCCCTTTTTCTGTCTTTACGTTCTAGTGAAATTCTCATCCATTTCAGTTGCTTTAGTCATCAACTACTGTTATCGTGTGTTATAACGTATTATTAAAATCTTGATCCAACCCTTGACCTCTCTGCAGCTCCTGTCTGTCCCTTTGACCTCTCTCCCTTACTTCTACAAGAGTTTACTGATTACTTACTATGTGTGAAACACTGTGCTAGATCCTGAATACATTGGTGAATAAAACAGATGTAGTCTCTGCCCTTATAAAGTGTTTTGGTGGACCATCTCTTTAGTAACTTGTCATCTTCTCCTCTGTCTACCATAAGCCCTTTTCTTTACTTCTTTCTTTCTTTGGCATCACAGTTGCTTTTGGATACCTTCATCCAAACTTTGGAGGCAGTGTGTCTTCTCTTTGCTTTACCTCCAGTGTTCTTTTTTATAGTCTTAAGATATATTTTGGGCTCTCCACGCACACTTCTCAACTTAGTTCTAACATTTCTTTTTAAGTCTTTTTTTAATAGGTTACTGGATGAGATCTTTTGTGTCTGTACTCCCCAAAAAACCTTCATTGGTCACCATTCACAAAATAAAAATTTTTAAGGGCCCTGATCTTAGTTAAACCTTTTCAGCTTTATCTTGTATTGTTCCCTTTGCTATACATGGAAAGATCACTTGTTCTGGAATTAGATTGAACTGGGTTTTAATCCTGGCTATGCCAGTTTACTGGTTTAGGTAAATTACCTAACCTTTCTGAGCCTCATGAATTAATTATATAAAAAGCAGCATCTAACACAGCACTTGGCACATGGTAGATACTCTGAATCCTCATTCCTTGTCTGTGCTTTGCAGTCTCTGGTTTTGCTTACATTGTTTGCCTTTGCCTGGAATATCTAAGTACTCATCCCCCACCTTGCCCTTAAAATTCTCGCCATCCTTTAAAGTCCCAGTTTAAGTGTACTTATTCCTGGAAGCCTTCTCTTGTCATCCCACCTAGAGGAAGAACTTGTCTCTTTCTGGATTCCTCTAGAAATTTTATCAGGCTGCTGATCACTTACTACCTTGCTTGATATTTTTGGAGCATGGAGTAGATCTGAATCTGCTCTGAAAGCTTCTTCCCTCTGCACATATACACCTAAGGGAGAGCCCTCCACTAACATGGTACTCAATAATAACTTACAGAGGGAGGTTGGTTGACCTCCATTCCATGTCTGTCTTGGGCCTTAAATTGATAACCCCAAATAAGGATGCTTTTTAGGAGAACTGCCTTGAGTAATTATCCATGTTTCTGGTTCCCTCCATTAAAGGTAGAATCCAATGTTTTGGCTTGCCTGGGAGTATAATGTAGCATGCTTGGAGAAGGCAGTGCTTACTCAGAGGATTTTTAGTTCCCTGGACTCAGTAATGTTATACCTCTCTCCAGTCTCATACCTTGATTAAGACCTTGGGTTTCTTTGACTTACATGCCGTTCCTTGATTATACCACTTGGACAGTGGGGCCATCTGCCTAGGAATTAAGCCAGCAGAAAAGAGGAGCAGTCATTTTCTTCTAAAGACACTTCACTCTCCCTCCTGGGAGGCCAAGTGATGATTAAAGCAAGGTCCAGATGCATTGTGGTTGCCCTGAGAGTATAGAAGGACATTGTCACATTTGCCCAGTTGTGATCTGGTACCATACCTCGTCCTGTCTTTAGTATTTTTAACTCCTTTGTCTATACTAAATCAATACTATCATCTTTTTTTTAGTGTAAACTTTTTATTAAAGTATAATGTACATATAGAAATCCTATGCATTCAGTTCAATGAATTTTCACAAAGTGTCACAGCAGGGTAACCAGCACCCAGTTCTAGTAGCAGAACATTACCATAGCCCCAGGCTACCAGTCACTACAACTTCCCATTAATGGTAATCACTATTATTCTGGCTTCTAGCACCATAGATTAGTTTCACCTGTCTTTGAACTTTGTATGAATGGAATCATATATTATGTACTTTTTTTGGTGTCTGGCTTCTTTCACTCAACATTGTGTTTGTGAGATTCATCCATATTTGTGTAGTTGTAGTTATGGTTTTTCCATTATATGAATATAACACAATTTATATGTATTTATCCATTCTACTGTTAATGGACATATTTGGGTTGTTTCCAGTTTTTAGTACTATAAATAATGCTTCAGTGAATATTCTTGTACATGTCCTTTGAACATATATACCTATTTCTATTGGGTGTGTATCTAGGAGGGATTTTAAGTGTACAAATTTACACTTCCGCCAGCAGTGTATGACAGTTCTAGGTACTTTACATCCTTACCAAACTTGGTATTGTCTCTTTCATTTTAGTCATTCTTGTGGGTGTTTAGTGATATTGTGTTGTGTTTTTAATTTGATTTCTCTGATGATTGATAAAGTTGAGTATCTTTTTATGTCTATTGGCTATTTCACTAACCTCTTATAAAGTGCCTAATCAAGTCTCTTCCTTTTTTTATTGACTTAACTACTTATTTCTTATTGATTTATAGGTGTTCTTTATAATTCCTTCATTTAATATGTATGTGTATTACACATATCCTCTCTGCCTTTTTGCTTTCTTAATGGGGTCTTTTGTTGAACAGAAATTTTAAATTTTAATGTAGTCCAGTTTATCAATATTTTTCCTTTTGTTTTTTCTTTTTTCTTTTCTTTCTTTCTTTCTTTTTTTTTTTGAGGAAGATTAGCCCTGAGCTAACATCTGTTGGCAATCCTCCTCTTTTTCTGAGGAAGATTGGCCCTGGGCTAACATCCATGCCCATCTTCCTCTACTTTAAATGTGGGATGCCTGCCACAGCATGGCTTGATAAGTGGTGCGTAGGTCCATGCCCAGGATCTGAACCTGCGAACCCTGGGCCACCAAAGTGGAGCGCACCAACCTAACCACTACGCCACCGGGCTGGCCTCTCAATATTTTTCCTTTATGGTTAGTACTTTCTGTGTCCTATTTAAGAAGTCCCAAGGTCATGAAGATACCAGTCTATGTTTTCTTTTAAATGTTTTTTTTTTTTTAAACCTTTCACATTTAGAACTAGTCTGGCTCTACCAGAAACTCTGTTCTTTTCTCTTCCCTGGCAGTAGTTCCTCTGCTGGTGCAAAGCCTAGAATCTCAGCCTCCTGCCCACACCTAGAATCACCAGATGTACCCAGGGTAAAAGCAGCTGCAGAAGATAGCTTACCTCTGTGAGATTCTCTCCCTCTCTGGAGTTTTAGCCCCTCCAGTTCCTGTTGTCTCAGCACCTCTCTGCAGCCTTCAAAAAGATGATTTGTCTATTTTATCTTGCTTTTCTGAATGTTCTCTGCAGAAGTACTGATTTGCCACTAATTACTCTGTCTTTCTTGGAGGTGGAAGTGATCCCGTTAGCTTTTTAGACATGCTCAAGCTTCTCCCATTGAAAACATACCAAACCCTTCATTGATCCTACATCTCCTTCTTGGTACTTTATATCATCAAAATAGTTTTTGCCTCTATGCATTTATTTTTTGCCTTGATATCACTAAATCCAAAGGACATTTCTGATTTCTCATTTTACCTGATTTCTTAGCAGCATTTGACTTTGTTGAACACTTGCATTTTCTTGAAACACTCTCATTCTTCTCTTGACATTCATAATACAACAATGTCTTGATCTTCCTCCTAGTTCTTTGGATTTTTCTGCTTTGCAGACTGATCTTCCTGTTCTGCAAGTATTGGGAGTTCCTCAAGATTCAGGTCTAAGCTCTCTTCTCTTTCTTTTCACTCTGTTCTTTTCCTTGGTGATCTCATCAAGATCACGCCTTTAGTTACTCCCTGTACTTAAATATCTCACAAATGTGTATCTCCATTTCAGACTACTCTTGAGCTTCCAACTACTGTACCCAGTTTCCTTGTTGATATCCTCACTGGGATGACCAAAAAGCACTTCAAACTCAAAATGTCTCAAAAAAAGGATTTGTAATCTATCTAATTCTGTTATGAAAGTTAGAAACTCAGAAGTTATCCATAAAAGTTCTTTTCCCTTACTCACATATATAGCCTCTGAGTCTCTTAAATATTTTTTGAATCTGTTTGTTGCTCTCCATCTTGACAACTGCCTTCTTAATATAAGCTACTCTGATTTCTTCCCTAAATCAGTCTAATGACCACATTCTTTCTGTCACACCATGCTTCCTTTGCTCTTGTTTTTAGTTACTTTGGCCCTTCAGTTTCTCAAATATATGCTGCTATCTCCTATCAGAGTGCATTTTTGCATGCTGTTCCCTCTGCCTGGAATGCTCTCTCCCAAACTCCTTCTCTTCTAAGTCCTTTTCTACCTTTAGATTTCAGTTCAATCATTACTTACTCAATCCTTTCCTGGCTAGGTTCTTGCCCCCTGTTATATGCTCTCATAGCTCTGTGAAGTTTTCTGTTGTAGCATTTATCATTGTTGTACTTTTCATAATTTTTAAAATTAGTGCTAGATAGTAAACACTACAAGAGTAGGGACCCTATGTGTTTCTGGTCACCATTGTGTTCCCTAGCACCTCGTATACTACCTGGCATCTAGTAGGAATTCAGTAAGTATTTGTTGAATGCACTAACCAGTTTTCTCCCTGCTCGTAGCTGAGGTGAAACGTGTTGGAGATACACTCTTGGGAATGGCTACACAGTGTGTGCAAGTGAAGAACGTGGTCAAGACCTCACCTCAGACTCTGTCCAACCTCTGCCTGAAGATCAATGTTAAACTTGGTGGCATTAACAACATCCTAGTCCCACACCAGCGGTATGAACTCTATTGCCCTCTTAGCCTTGTCAAGCTAGGTACCATGCTGGGGATTGATGAGAAGATAGGACCCTGACCAGGACCAAAGTGGGTGCTCGATGGTGCCAGGAAGAGAAGACCCAACTCCTCACCGTTTGTTTTCTCTTCCTTATTCAGCTCTGCCGTCTTTCAGCAGCCAGTAATATTCCTGGGAGCAGATGTTACACACCCCCCAGCAGGGGACGGGAAAAAACCTTCTATCACAGCAGTGAGTGATACTCTGCAACTTCCTCATAAGGTTCTCCTCTTAGCTCTGAGCCCCCAAGACTACGTGTGATTTCCTTCCCTCAACTCTGGTGCTTGACCCCTCATAAGATCTTTTCCTTTTAGCTGATTATCCTCATTAGCCACTCCCTTGGTATCTTCACAAAACTAACTCTGTATGGTGTCTTTTTTCCAGAGAAAGTACTGAGAGTGTAGGCTGTGGCCAGAGACTTGGCCCAGTCTTGATCACTCTTGCTCTGTGGTGGAGTTTCTCTCTTTCTCTCTGCATGCTCCCTTTCGGAATATGGGAGTGACTATCTCTCTTCTCTGAAATCCCTTATAAGGGAGTTACTTCATTGCTGGGACTGTCCTTTCCTCTTCCCCATCCCTACCCCTGATCTACCTAGTAGATTAGATGTGTCTCCAGTTCCTCTCCTGACTTCTCTGCTCCCTGTCCCCTAGAGGCTTCCAAATTGCTATAGGGATCAGGCCTTCCTTCCCACTTCTCTTTACCCAACCCTCACATTTCTCTAGGCAGACCGGGCTTATCTCACTAAATGCAAGGAAACCATGTACTGTGCCTATCCCTATTTTCCTTGTGGCCATCCATCCTAGGCTCTGGCCACTGTCCTCTTTGAAAATGATGTTACTTCCACCACCTGCAAGAATGCTCTTCACCACAGTTCCTGGGTAGATTAGCACTTTACTTGAAAAAAGGACAAACTTGTGGCTGGATGAGGTCATTCTTTGAGCTAGTAGTGCTAAACCTTCACGTGCCGTTCTGCAAGGGATAGGAAAATCAAATTTATCGAGTACCTACTGTGGGCTAGGCCCTGTGCAGGGTGCTCTATGTGTACCACAACAGCACTGCAAACAGGTAGTAGTATTTCCATTTGAGAGGAAGAAAAAGAAGATCAGATGAATTAAGTAACTTTTGCATGAGTGGTAGAACAGAGATTGAAACTAGGGCTCATTGAATTTAAAACCCTGCTCATTCGATTGCATAGTTTTCTTGCTAAGAAGCCTTTCCCCAAACCCACAGCCTGGGACAGTGTTGGGAGGATGGAGGTTCTGGGGGTTGATCCTGCCTCTTTGATTGTCAGGTGGTAGGCAGTATGGATGCACACCCCAGCCGTTACTGTGCTACTGTGCGGGTTCAGCGACCACGGCAAGAGATCATTGAAGATTTATCCTACATGGTGCGTGAGCTGCTTATCCAGTTCTACAAGTCCACCCGCTTCAAGCCTACCCGCATCATCTTCTACCGAGATGGGGTTCCTGAAGGCCAGCTCCCCCAGGTAGGGCCCACAGTAGCTGGAGAAAACCTTCACATTGAGGTCAGAGGGCCTAATGGTAGCAGAGAGTACTGCTACCTTTTCTAAGCTGTTGGCACTGGGAGGTGCTACTTCTTAGGGAGCTTTGCTAAATGGCTTGGGAGCAGAGATCACAACTGAGAGATAACGTGTATAAGCATCTATAGACCTTTCTTCTTGTAACAGAAAACCCTCAGTGCCTATTTACTAGTTGATTCGTGTTGAAGACTGATTCTTTAGACCAGTGGTTCTCAAACTTCAACATGCATCAAGATCTCCTGGAGGGCTTGTTAAAACAGTTTGTAGGGCTTTATCCTTAAAATATCTTATTCAGTGAGTCTAGGATGGGGCCCTAGAATTTGTAATTCTGACAAGTTCCTAGGTGATGCTGTTGGTGCGGAGGCCACACTTTGAGAACCACTGCTGTTGACCTTCATTCGTGATGTTTCTCGTACTCTTTCTCCCTGCCCCAAGCCTTCATATTCTGTTGTTTAGGGTACTAAACTGGTCTTCTTGACTACTATTTAATAGTAATAAAACTACCATTTATTGGGTACCTCTTATGTGCCATGAACTGTGCTAAGCACTTCATATGTGTTCTATTTAATGCTTACAATAGCCCTATGAAATAATTATTCTTATTCCATTTGACGGGTGAGGAAATGGAGGCTTGGAAATGTTAAATGATTTCTTCAATGTCACCCAAGCTAATAAGTGGTGGAACTGGGATTCAGACAAATTGGTCTGATTCCAAAGTCCATGCTCTTAACCTTTATGCTCAGTTTTCTTCAAGTCATCCAGTGTTTCCTAAAATACCAGATAAATTTATCCTGTCCCTTCTCTGTTCAGAAATGTCTAGTGGCATCACATAGCCTTGGGTTAAAATTCAAACTGCTTAGCAAAGCAATCAGCAGTTATTAAGCCCCTGCTAGGTTTTCTATGCTTTTACTTAATTGTCTGCTTTAGTCTTCACAACAGCTTTGTGAGGCTGGTCTTATGAGTAACTTTAGTAGAAGTGGAGAAAATGAGACTTAGAGGGGTTAAGTAACTTGCTCAAGGTAATACAACTAGATAAAATTTGGGTTTAAACCTAGTTGTAATTGATTTCAAATTCTTTCTACTTCTGTCATACAGTTTTGACTCCCTGCATCTGACATCCAAGGCCACAAAGCACCTATTGCCTATGGTTATTTACCTGTGGCTGCTTCTTCAGCTGGTCCATTTTTTTTTATAATTCTGCTTCTTTGTAAGACTGAATTCATATACTTTCTCTGCACCTGTTTCTGAACTGTATCTGCTCTTCTCTGGTGGTCCCACCCCTGTCTGCTCTTAGAGCTCACTGGGGAGCTCCCGTTATCCTCCTGATCCTTTAATTGACCTTACTTTGGGCATTGTGATTTTAGTGATTTCTCTGTGAACCTTAGTTCTGTGTCTTGATGTTAGGTCTCTTTATGCATAGGAACTAGGTGAGTATTCTCTGCTGATGCCAAGGCTCCCAGACAAGGTTTTATAGGAACATATCAGGTGAACTGAGTATAAGGGTGATTTTGGTGGGAAGGTCCTATCGTCTCTAATGGTTGGGTGTCAGCTTATAAAGGGATGCTGAACAAAAGCCATATTACAAGTGGCAACCCCTTAGTTCAGAAAGACTTGTGAACTCAGGAGGAGCTGTATGTCTCTTTGTCTTCTTCCTCACCCTGTGCCTAGATCCTCCACTATGAGCTGCTGGCCATTCGTGATGCCTGCATCAAACTGGAAAAGGACTACCAGCCTGGGATCACTTATATTGTGGTGCAGAAACGTCATCACACCCGCCTTTTTTGTGCTGACAAGAATGAGCGAGTGAGTAAGGGACTGAAGAAGCCACCCATACCTCATCCTGTCTCCTTTCTCTTAATATGGAAGGAGCCCTTGAGATAAAATCAGGGGATTTAGTCCTTGCCCTATCCATCCTCCCTGACCCCTTTCTTCCCCCTAGCTCTTGTGGTCATTCCTCTACCACTTCCTTCCCTTTGTTCCCCTCTTCTCCCCTCCTTCCCTTATACTTCCTCTCCCTCCTCCTAGTGCCCTGGCCTATAGACCCCATATATAGACCAGCTCCCAGAGAAGGGAAAGGGAACTACCATTTATTGAACTTCTCCTATGTGCCAGACACTGTACAAGGCGTCTTCCTCACAGCAGCCCTGTGAGGTAGGTACTATTATTATCTCCAGTTTAACCTCAGAAAGGTTAAATGACTTGCTAAGATCACACAACTAATAAATGGTGAAACCAGCACTTAAACACAGGTCCGTGTGACTTTAGAAGCCCATTATTTCAAGACCTGGTATCCTCTGGGAACAGCAACTTCTCCTTTACTCTTGGGATTCTGGTGGAGTCAGAGTAGAATTGAGTTGGGGCCCTTAGTTAGGGCCAGGCAGGTCTTGGGATCTTGGTTGTCTTTGTCTCTATACAGATTGGGAAGAGTGGTAACATCCCAGCTGGGACCACTGTGGACACCAACATCACCCACCCATTTGAGTTTGACTTCTATCTGTGCAGCCACGCAGGCATCCAGGTAGCTGGGCTATGTCCTGGGGTTTCAATGGGTCACAGATTAGTTGATTATTCCCACTGCCTCTAGAATATATCGCTGAGTGGCATTCAAATCAGTATTATTCTCTTAATAAGCCCTTAGTGCACTTGAACAGAAGTGTACTTTGAGCATCTTAGGCAGGTTGCCCCTAAGAAGGGTGCTTTATGACTTAGGTGGCTTTGTGCCTGCCTGTTCATGGGTGGGTCTTCCAGCCCAGCCATACTCTTAACAGTGATCCTGTTCCTTATCATCAGCCATCCCCTCTGCCCAACCTGGGGCCCCTCACCTTCCTATCTTCCCAGGGCACCAGCCGACCATCCCATTACTATGTCCTTTGGGATGACAACCGTTTCACAGCGGATGAGCTCCAGATCTTGACGTACCAGCTGTGCCACACTTATGTACGATGCACACGCTCCGTCTCTATCCCAGCACCTGCCTACTATGCCCGCCTGGTGGCTTTCCGGGCACGATACCACCTAGTGGACAAGGAACATGACAGGTGAGGCCTGGAATGAGGCTGGCTTCCTTTTTGCTTCAGCCTCTGGTACCAGATCCTCTCAACTTTCCTTAGGTAGAAGGAAATGGGTATTGTCCAATTTGGTGTCCTTGGGCTCACTTGCCCAAATCCGGGTTGGGATTTTCTCTTAAGTTGGTATGGGAATTGGTACCCTAGGGATGGGGGGAAGGATTAGCAGCAGGTCAGTTCACCAGGAAGGATTTCTTTCATTTTTCCTTTTCAGTGGAGAGGGGAGCCACATATCGGGGCAGAGCAATGGGCGGGACCCCCAGGCCCTGGCCAAAGCCGTGCAGGTTCACCAGGATACTCTGCGCACCATGTACTTCGCTTGAAGGCAGAACGCTGTTACCTCACTGGATAGAAGAAAGCTTTCCAAGCCCCAAGAGCTGTGCTGCCCAAATCCAGAAGAAGCAGGGAGGGAGGTGGGATACAGAGGAGTGCAGAAGGCCTTGTTTCCTTCTACATTGGGGGCAAAAGGGTAGGGAACAGGGCCAGTAAGCCAGACCACCAGCCAGAAATCTCTGATATCCACCTCATGCCCCCCACTCCTCACCCCATCTTGTCACATCTGGCCCTGACCCCACTGGACCAAGAGGGGCAGCACCGGTGCCCACCATACACACAGGTGTCTCATGTGACTCACAGTGCTAAAGACTCATGCCTCACAGCTTGGTAAGGTCGGCTCTGCAGCCCTGCGGACAAAAGCTGGTAGGTTTGGGTATGATACTTTAGATGGGAAAATGAGGGGCTTGAGAAATTGGGTGGGAGGAGGGAAGGATTTTTTAGGAGCCTTAATCAGAAAAGGTCTAGATTTGTTTAAGAAGAAAAACGAAACCAGACCCAGATCAATATTTTAGGATACTAGGTGTTTTAATGGGTTGAGAATCCAGTTTGTAGGAAGATTTTTAATGCTAATGGTTTTGGTTGCTCCTCCCCCAGCTGCCACCCGCCTTTCCCTTACTCCTCTCTCTCCACCTTTTCTACCCCACTTTACACCTCCTCCTTGACAGACATCCAGCCCTAGTAAGACTTAAGGCACTATGGCACTTAGCTCTGAAGTGACATGACCCTGTCTTCCTTCCGCCTGCTGGTGGGTAACCAGTGCCTTCCCTGTAACGGTAATGCTGCAGAACTGCAACCTTTTGTACCTTTCTTTGGGGGGATGGGGTGGGGGTGGGAGAGGAGGTAGGTGGGGAAGAAATATCCCCAACCCAACAAGCCTCCAGCCAGAGCGCCAGCTATTTTGCATTTGAAGGAATTGACTTCCATATTCATTGAGCTTTTAAAAAGATAACCTCAAGATGGTTAAAATCCATTGACATTTGCACTTTCAGACATGACAAGTCCCAGAGCTGCTGAGATGACTGGCCCATGGCCTTTCCGCTTATGCCTCCTTTTCTCCCTGTTCCCCCTACCTCTCCACCTACCTGGGTCTGGAGTTACTTTCATAACATTTCTCACTCTGGCTTCTTTTTTTCCCTGATGGTCAAGTCTCTTATGTTTCAATATTTCTTAACTGGGGCATCTTATAACAAACAATCCTTAGGTCTAAAATAAGAAAAAAGAACAAAAGCTAAATGTTATTTTTATACCATAACTTGAGTCTATTGCCAAAATCTGGAAATCCTTCCTATGCCCAATGAGTTTACATCCCAGAAACATTGAGCCATCAGAAGGAACTATGTACGTGACTTGTTCTTTGGCCTGGCTAGGTAGGGGGGGTAGTTATCTCCCCAAGGTGGGGCTCAGGCTCCATCCTTCCTCTGTGCAGATAATACCTTTTTCTTGCTACAGGCTCCCTCCTCTGCACTTCCCTGCACTGTTTCCTGCAAGTACATCTTCCCTTCTGGACTATCCTCTGATGCTTTGGCTCATCCCAGATTCCAGTATGTCCTTGGGACAGGCTAGGGGATTTTGCTGCTCCCTATTGCTTCTGTTTACACAAATGAATTTTTCCTGGTTTCCCACTAGGGCATGTGAGTGGGTGGCATGGGCTTTTTTTTTCTTTTCTTTTTTTGGTCTCCCTGGATAGAGATGGGGTTTGGCTGTCTTGCAGAACTGGAAAAGTAGGGGGTTCTAGCTTGGTGTCTGCTGGCCTTGAGGCAAGGCCCCCTCTTTCCTTGACTGTTTATTTTTTCCTGTCCCACTGCTTGGGATGAGGAGTTGCAGCTTCAGTGCAGAAATTCCTCTTTTTGAGGAGCCTGGGCTTGGGTTTGCCCTAGTCTGGTGATGAAGCCATGACACTTTAGACCTAGCTCAGGCTTAGAGGCCAGCCGGAGGAAGGCCGGTCTGAATCCGGGCCTGTGCAGTTAGAGCTACCATTTCCCCTCCCCAGCAGCCCTTGTACAGACCCAGATTTGCTATGCAAAACAGTCTATCCCAGGTTCTGTTCTGGTTGGCTACTTTGTTCAGCGACTTCACAAAACGTAGCACAAACATTGATTATGGAGAAGGCATCAGGACTGTTGAGTAACTCCTCCTTTACTTCTTTCCTACTGGCTACAGCATGGGGTGCCCCATGGGCACAGCCCAGCTGAAGAACAGAATGGAGGGCTCTGGGAGGAGGCAGCTCACTGGAGAGCCTACATTCCTTACACAAGTGCCTAAAGAGAGTGATGCCAACACTCCATCTACCCTGTCCATCGCCTTCATATACTGTCTACTTCGTGTTCAGTCACCCTTTGGGGAGGGGAGCTCTTTTGGAACAGTGGGCTCTGCATGCTCTCTTCTTGGGTGCATTTTGGGGCTGGGATCAGGGCACTGTTTCTGGAGGGTCCAGTCATTCACCAGCATTTGCAAATGTCCATAGGGAGCTGGTGGTAGCCACCTACTCTCAGCAACAAGTTTGTGTTCTCTCCTTTTTCTCTCTTTGCCTCACTCTCTCCAATTGGGTTTTGAGCTGGGGCTTGAAATGCATTTTTTAGCCCTTTGGCATTGCACATGGCGTTCAAGAAATAAAAGCAAGAGAAGCAGCTTGGGCAATGGCAAGAAAATGACTTCTTACTCTGCTTTTTTTTTTTTAATCTTTGAGACTTGAGAAATATCCTTGACCTTGAGGATTATTCTTGTTTGAAAGGTGGTGCATGCAGATTGATAACTGGTGTTGGCAACAAGCTTAGGCTTTTATGGATTTAGTTTAACTGGTGCTTCTTACCCAAGCTCTGAGGAAACACTGGGGAGACCCCAGCCTCATCCTCTTAGGTCTCTTGTTCCCTTCATTCCACTCCTTTGCCTTCCTTTTCCTCTTCTCTCTTTCCCTGGCTTCTTTTTCCTTTTTTCTATTCACTCAGCTTGCTTGCTGGCCTGCCTGCCTGTCTGCCTATATGATGATGAATTCTGTGCATGGCTACAATGATCCTACTGTTAGCTGGCAAGGTCAGGCTTAGCTCGTTGGCTGCAGAAGACGAGGAATCTGTTCTCCTAGCCCAGTGATGTCCTTTCTGGGCTGGACTGCCCTCAAGCTTACATGAGGGTAGAGCAGCAGGCCTACCCAAATGGCATGAAATCAGGGGGCTTCTGGCAACTTCCACACCTGTCCATTCCTTGGAGTTGGTTCCTCTCATTGCTTTTTCCATTTCTCTCTACCTGGGGCTTCCCTTCTCTGAGAATTTCCTAGGGTTAAGCTACTTGGGTATCCGGGGTTGGAGGGTTAGAGAATGGACATGGGGGAAGAAGAGAGTGATGGGAAGAAAATGGAGAGAATTTGGATAAAAGGTGGGAAAGGAGAGCACTGCTCATTGATCATTTTTCTAGTCCAGCCTGACCCATTGGGGGTTGAGGTGCTATTGCTGGCCTCTGGGGATAAGCCTGGGGCTGTTGTTGCTGGGAACTTAGGCTTAGAATAATGCTGAAGAAGAAGGTACCTAAAAGTGTGAAACCTCCCTAAAAAGCTCCTGGTTCCTACCTACTAGATAGCTTCTCTGTGGCCTCCTCTTTGGCCAAGCAACAGTGTTCTTGGATAGTCTTCTTTTTCTGATCCAGAATTCTGTAAATGAGGCTAGCACTCAAGATGGGCAGCCAAGGGGACACTTTGACTTCTTAGCTGGCCCACAGGACGTCTGCAAGGCTGGTGGGACAGTGTTTTAGACCTGGCATCATGTGTAACAAAGAAGGATGGAAGTTCCTTCCCCTTCAGGGTAGAAAGTCATCTCAAACTAGCCAAAATGCAGTTTTGGAAACTACATCGGGGGGAGTTATTTTTATTTATATTTACTGGGCTTAGGCCAATTCAGGATGGTAGCTGGGATGCCTTCCTTCTTAAAGTCTGATCATGGCAGGGATATGCAGGGCACTCTTTCCTATTTGGCCTTCTAAGCAGATTGGGGTAAAGGGATTCTCTGGTTTTCTCTTTCCCCCCATTTATTAGGACTTGCCTTCTCCCTGGGCAGGGAGGGAGGCTAGGTTGGTGCTCTCCTCTTACTCTACTCCTACTGACTTAGAACCTCTGGCTGCTGTTTGGGAGCCCATGAAAGGGAGTGGAGGGAATGGGCTAAAAACAAAACAAAAAAACCAGAATAAGGTGGGGAAGGCAGATTTCCTTCTTTAAAAAGGAAAATAGGAAACCCTCCAAGGATTGTGCAAGTAAAGACAATGTGTCGAATGCACTGAGTCCCCTGGTGTAGTAGCAATAAGGAAAAATGAAATGACTTTCCTGTGCACACAGTCCAACCTGATTGGTGTGTGATGTTGGCACTTAGCAGCCGTCTGGTGGGCGTGTGTGACTACTCTGGGTTTCACATTAGTTTCTAAACTTTTTATCCCTCTCAAGTCCAGCATGGATGGGGAAATGTCCCTGGAGCCCCACAGCTGTGTACTTGTTTGCATTTGTTTCCCTTTGAGACTTGTGTTTGTGTCCTGCTTTGAGCTGTACCTTGTCCAGTCCATTGTAAAATTATCCCAGCAGCTGTAATGTACAGTTCCTTCTGAAGCAAGCAACAACAGCAGCACAATTCTGTGTTTTATAAAGACAACAGTGGCTTCTATTTCTAAAGTGCGGTCTGTCTCTCTCTCTTTTTTTTTCCCATTAGCAAAGCAAACTGTTGGGATTAATTATATCTCTGATAAATTTTAGGTTAGAATAGTAGATTGTTACAAGAGCAGAACCATCACTTCTAAAGAAGGAAAGTGGATAAAACAAATTCCAGAGAGTTGAAACTGTGGATTTTATGTAATCATAACCTCACAGGGCCTCCATTTATTCTTCATTCAACAAACATGCAAAGCGCTGTGTCCAGCAGCATTTGGGGAAAGAGGTCAGGCACGGTTCAAAAACGAGGAAAACAGTGTCTCTCTCTTTAAGGAGCTTAAAGTTTGGTGGGGGATATGAGTAGCCAAATGGTCCCCTGGTATAGGAGAGAGATGATGAGGGACTGAAACAAGGCTATAGGGCTATAGCAGTGAAGATAGAGAGGAAAGGGCAGATTTGAGAGACACTCAGGCGGTAAAATTAATAGGACTCAATGGATGATGGAAGGAGAAGAGAGAAGTAGAGGCTAATGCCCAGGTTTCTGCTTGAACAAGTGAGTATATTGGGATGTTCCTCTAACCAAGATTGAGGGAAAGGGGAAACTAGAAGGAAGGTGATGAATTTTGTGAATAAAGACAATTAGCCTTGTATAAACTGAATTTTGAGCTTCCCATGGGGCAACGAGGTTAAGGTTTCCAGTAAACACTTACGTTTTGGTGCTCAAGGAAGTCTACAAAACTGCAGTTATAGATATGGAATTACTCATTTGGATGGTAGTTACAGCCATAGGAATCCACGGACATGCACAAGATGGCTTAGAAAAAGAGTAGAGCAAGAGAAACATAGTGTACAGCTCTAGGAAACACAATTTAAGGGATGAGGGGGGGGAAGCAGAGCCTAAGATGACTGTCAAATAACTAGTAGAGACCTTGTATATATATATTTTTTTGTGTGAGGAAGATCAGCCCTGAGCTAACATCCATGCTAATCCTTCTCTTTTTGATGAGGAAGACCGGCTCTGAGCTAACATCTATTGCCAATCCTCCTTTTTTTTCCCCAAAGCCCCAGTAGATAGTTGTATGTCATAGTTGCACATCCTTCTAGTTGCTGTATGTGGGATGCGGCCTCAGCATGGCCGGAGAAGCGGTGCATCGGTGCGCGCCCGGGATCCAAACCCAGGCTGCCAGTATCGGAGCGCGCGCTCTTAACCGCTAAGCAACGGGCCGGCCCAAGACCTTGTATATTTTTGACTGATTTAATAAGGTGGGAGAAGAATCGAGAGAGTGAAATAGGATCCAAGAAGGGCGTGATTAACAGCATGAACTGCAGCGAGAAGAAGGTATTTTTTTCTATTTAGTTTACCATCCTCCTCCCATCTTCTCTGGGATCTTATAACTATATGGTCATTCTCCAGTATTTCTTGAAAATAATCATTGGAAAAACCTAATTTAAATAAGGCTAGGACTAGGACTTCCATGTCGTTCACCACAATCACCACCACCACCTCCACCTCCCTCCTGTCCTCAGGAGATACTTGTAAAAGAATAAAATAAACAAACCTAATTTTGTTCCTAACTAGTGTCATAAATGGTGTTCCAGTGCACTCAATAGCACTTAGCAGCTTGCTCTATTTATTTTCATGACTTGTTTTCCCCAGAGCCTGTGAACTCCGAGGAGTGGAAACTACATTCTATTCATTTTTTTCATCTCAGGGCCATAGCATATATATCAAGGGGTCAATATTTGTGAATAGAATTGAAATGAGCTAGAAATATGTGGTTCATGAAAACAGAGTAGGGGGAATCAAGAAGTGATATTGAGTGCACAGGATGGACTCAGCATTCCTGAATCTTCAGGTAAGCAGAAATTTAACTAGATTACCATCATTTCTCACTCTCACTCCAACTTGGAGGCTCTGTGGTTTTGTCCCGTAAGCTGATGGTACAGTTGTCAAGCATGTAAGTTCTGGCATTCCTCCCTGGTACTGCTAGAGCTTGTTATTTCTGTGTACTGCTGAGGAGATGGCTCAGAGAAGGATTCTGGCGTAGAGCCCAGTGAGAAATTTTCAGTGGCAGCTAGTGTGTACATAAGTGCCTAGCATTCCTCTGGAGGCCAAGTGTTGTGACTTTTCAGATTGCAGAACTAACTTATGGCTACCACCTGCCAGATTCCCTTGGGAGCAAGCCAGCCAGACCCATGCTCCTTTTCAGCAGCAAGAGTTAATGAGGTTGGTTGAACTTGAAGAGCAAATTGGAACATGAAGGAGATTTTTCCCAGTCGAAATAAGACTTAAAATAAATTTATGACCCTTAATGAAGCAGAAATAAAGTATTTAGCAGAGGGAGTGGGAGGATGCTCATTATGGCGTATTTTTGCCATAAATTTTAGAAACTTTTTTTTTTTTTTTTTTGATACGGAAGATCAGCCCTGAGCTAACATCCATACCAATCCTCCTCTTTTTGCTGAGGAAGACTGGCCCTGGGCTAACATCCGTGCCCATCTTCTTCCACTTTATATGGGACGCCGCCACAGCATAGCCTGACAAGCGGTGCGTCAGTGCTTGCCCAGGATCCAAACCCCGGGCCGCCAGCAGCAGAGTGCGAGCACTTAACCACTATGCCACGGAGCCGGCACCTAGAAATTATTGATGTTAAAAGGTTTCAGGATTTGGCTGTTGGTTGCTACTCAAGAGAAAAAGATGGTGAGAGCCCAAGGCCTGATTTCTCTGGTCCTGGAGCTCAAGGTTTTGAGTTAAGGCTTGTCCTAGTACCCCTGGACATCCCTTTAGTATTGGTTGAGCAGCCTTCCCTTTGTCTTGTCAATTCGCAACATATACTGTAGCACATTCTTGTCTAGCAAGTGCCTTGGTGCAGAGAGAGGCTGGGTATTTGTTGGGTTATCTCTTGGCTTAGCAGACCCCAGAATCTCATGGCAGTTATGGTTTGGTGGCTCAAGGAAAGGGTTATAGTGCAAAGAGAAGACTGCTTTCAAGTTCTGAGCCTGGGCCACCCCCAAGCTGCTGTCTGTACTGCTGAATGGAGAGTAGCATTGAATTGGAAAATTAGCTCTCCCTTTTTGTTTCTGGCTTTCAGGACATTTATTCCTCTGGCTATAGGCTGAGGAAATCTGGCAAGCTTAGAAGATGCACAGAGCATGACAGAAGCATAGATGCTTTAAAGCATCCATGTCAAGAAGGAGGAGCTGGAAAAGTGGACTTGCTGGAGATGAGGTGCATTTAGAAGTTCTCCACTTAAGCACCACGACTGCTTTCCCCAGGACACGATATCAAGGTTTTTTAGGCCACTGTGGCTTACCCTGCAGGAACACACTGTCCTCTTGGCAGTGTTTTTTGGGGATAAAGAGGTCTTGAGGGACCTTTCTAGGGAGCCCTCCATACCTCTTCCCCTCCTTCTTAAGGCAAGGAACTTTCCTCTTAAAAGAGGCAATGGGAGCTCCCAGCCAAGTTTTTGGAAAAGGCCTGTGTGTTGTTAATGGAAGTGAACTGGAAAAGGAGGAGGAAGTTGGGTACTTTGAACTTTTGTACTACATGTTTTGTACAGTATCTATTATTTAATTGCATCTTCACAGCGTTCACGTGACGTAGTTTATCAGTTACCTTCAACTGTATATAACAAAACTCCAATTAAATTGGGTTAAATAAGGAAACTATCACTTGACAAGAAGTCCTGATTTAATATGGCTCCAAGGTTGGTTAAGTCACTGGCTCAATGATAATACCGACAAACCAGGTTGTTGCAGTCTTTCTGCTCTGCCATCCTCTGTGTTGGTTTATCTTCATGCTAGTTCACCTCAGGGTCCCAAGATGACTACTGTAATTCCAGGAAGGAAATGCTGACAGAAGGTGTCTAGCCGAAGAGGGACTAATTTTTCCCAGTGTCTCATTTTAAAGTGAGGAAATCCCTAGAAGCACCAGCAGATCTGGCCTCACGTCTCACTTGCTAGAAATGGATCATCTTTCCACTCCTATTCTGTCTTTGGCAAAGCAAATTAGATTGTCCATCATGCGTGGCTTAGATTAATTAGGAGTTACTCTGTGAGTCATGTGGATTAGAAAGACGAGTCATTTCTGCTAGGCAAGAAAGAAGGGGATAAGGGCTGTTGGCTAGGCATCCAGCAGTGTCTGCTCTGTGTAGGTACTCTGGTTTTTACAGATGAGGAATGTGAGGCTCAGAGAGAGTGACTTTCCTAGAATCACAGATGGTAGCAGAGGGCCTTCTGTCTGAGCTCTGTCCCTAGAGGCAGTATGTTTTATAATGTGTCTGCTGCAGTGCAAAGTAACTTTCTTTCTGCTGTGTAAAAACTGCTGGTCTAGAAGAGGTTTGAATTCGTGTCAAGTTGACTAACTTGAGCCCATGTGAGAGGAGAGGATTCTATCTAGAAGCTCTCCTCATCCAGTGATGATGTTTATCTAGCACAGGAAGCCTAGGAATGCCACTTTCAGAGGGCACTGATTTCCTTGTTCCTGAGATTTCTGTACTATTTCTGTAGGTCTCCCTTCTGAGAGCAACTAGTGCCACAAAGGATGAGGGTAGAGTTTTAGCCTGCTTCCTGAGCCCCGTTTTTGAAGCCCACTCATTTATTCATCCATCCATCTGTCCCACAAATATTTATTGAATGCTGCTATGTGCGGCACTGTTCTAGGCACTGGTGCTATGACAGTTAACAAGATACACAAAGACCCTGCTCTATGCCCCTTAAGAGCAGATTCATTTGGGAATGAGGTTATCGAAAAATACAGGAGTTTGTGTGGTCAGGGGAGAGCCTCATACAACTTCGCTTTTGGCAGAATTATTTAAACTTTTTTGCCTTTTCACTTTCTGATATTACAATTCATGAACCTTCCACATGGGCTAACTCTAAAGAGGCGGCGTCCCTGGGTTGCAGAAATAGATGGGAAGGCATCATTGACATTTATTAAATTGGCCCGAATTAGAGGGTCCAAATCCTGCTTCATCAATGTCAACAAAGAAGCCAGTGGCCTACCTCCAGGGTTTATCACCATCACCATTGGGAGAAGCCAAAGAAGCCTGCAATCATTTCGGGAACCAGTTTCAGATTCAGGGAGGGTTGACAGTGTGATAAACCCTTCACAAGAGTTGATATTTAACCTTGTCAGATGCTGCTACTGACTTGGATTGTGTACAGTCAGGGATTGAAAATAACTAAGATAGAGTGTTTCATCTGGTGACATTTAATTTCAAATATTAAAATTGGGGAGGGCAGTTTCATTCAAAGGGGTAGAGGTGGGAAGGAAAAAGGCAGAATCGGAGTCAGATGTGGGTTTGAATGCCATCCATTTATTAAGCTTTTACTGTATGGTAGGTGCATGTAAGAAGTGCTTTAAAATGGTAACTATAGTAAATACTTTTTTAATTCATTAACATTTAGGGGGGGTTTTCTCTGTGCTTAATGTATATTTCCTAACCTTGCAACAATTGTATAAGATATCTGTTATTCTCTCCGTTTTTCTGAGGAGGAAACTGAAGCCCACAGGTCAAGTGACTGATCCAAAGTCCCACAGAGATTGGGGGGAACCGAAGATGGGATGTTTTTTCTCCTTTTCCTCTTTGTCCCAAGCTTTAAAAAGAGAATCTATTTTGACTTTTCAGAAGTCTAAACAAAATTACTGATACTTAGGGGCATAGGGAAAATTCATGAATCATTCTTCTGCCTGAAAAAAGTAGTATCACCTTTCATTAAGGCAACAAATATTAAGGATTTACTATTTGCCAATTAGTATAATGGCCCTGGCAATCTTATAAAGCTTACATTCTAGTGGGGGAGGGGGCACACAAACTATTAAAACGAATTACAAATTGGGAAAAGGGTTATTAAGGAAATACTGTAATAGAATAAGGGGTGCCCCCACACCGTAGATGGGTGGCTGGGAAAAGGTCTCTCAGAGATAAGTCTGACGTTGGGGTATAAGAAGCGGCGGCGAAGGAAGGGGAGAAGGTGAGGGTAGAGAGAAAAGGAGAGGGTTACTGGCCAAGGGAACCAAAGGCAAGAGAGGCTCCAGGTCGGAAAGAGAAGCGCTTTGCCTGTTGGGGAAATTAAAAGCAGACCAGTATAGCTGTAGCATAGCGTTGAGGGAGTCTTGCTTGAGGAGAAAGGCTGGGGCCCCGTTGCGCCGTGTTTTGGCCCTGGAAAGGAGTTGTGGGTCTTCTCAGTGTGACGAGGCGCTATTCAGGACTTTTAAATATGGAAATTATTCGACCTGATATTTGTATAATGTTCTGTTCCTTCATCTTTACCCAAATTATATTGCACATTTTTTCCCTAAAAAAAAAAAAAGTCAGAGCGACCCTACGGACTTGGAGTGATCAACAGTGGCGGTCACTTGACCGCCTGCTGAGGAGGAGGCGCGTGGGACCGCCCAAACTGGGCGTGGCGGGAGGGGCTCGGGGAGGAGGGTGGCCCTGCCCAAGACGTGCTGGGCCTGGAGGCCCTCTCAGCTGCAGGTCTGGGTCCTGGACCTCAGCAGCCTCGCTCCAGCGGGCTCCTCCCCAGGTAAGCTATGCCGCCTTCTGCGACGTCGCCTCAGGCAGGCACTGCCGTGCACCAGGGTGGCGCGAGGGGTCCTGCCTCTTCGGGTTGTCTCCGGCCGGCACGGCCCAGCGGAGAACCGCTGGAGGGCCGGCCCTGCCCCGCTCCGCCCAGCTCCCCAGCCTCCGGCCGCGCGTGCCCCAGGCTCCGCCCAGGCTCGGCGCCGGCTCCCCGACACCTCCCCTGAGTCTCCGCTCCGGCCGCGCCCGCACCGACGTCGCGCCAGCCCGGCTTGGGGCGGAGACGCGAGGCTTAGATGTCGGGAAAGCCGGGGCAGCGGAACTGACGCCAGCGGACTTCCGGGGGCGGCCCCCGGGGAGGTCGGCGGCGGCGCCGCAGTCGTGGAGGGGCAGTGGGAGCGTAAGCGGCCCTGGGCGACGCAAGTTCCGCACGGGGCTCCCCTTCCTCGCCTCACGCGTCTCCTTCTTCTCGTATAGTCCTGTGCTGCTTCCCGACGGTGGCTCTTCCTGACGAGAGCCTTCGGAGTGCGGTTGCTGAGGAGAAGCCGTCGCTACCCCGCCTCGGGGTTGAGTGAGGGTGCCTGTCGCGCCGCGTCGCCCCCTGCGCCGCCTCCTTGCCCCCAGTGGCGGACGCCCTTCTCACTCGAAGCACTCCCCCCAGCTCCATGAATGGAAATCGGCTCCGCAGGTGAGTCAGAGCTGCTGGCCCGGTCGCTGGGGGTGTCCCCAGAGGCCCGTCGCTCCCTCCACCCTGGCCCAGGTGCGCGAGGTGAGCGCCGTCCGAGCGGCTTTCCCTCTCCGCCCCCGCCCGGCCCCGCCGCCGCCGCCCCGCAGCCCCGCCGCAGTTCCCCGGGGCCCCTGAGTAGGCGAAGCTGCGGGAGGGGACATTGCTTAAAGGATTGAAGTGTGGGGTTCTCTGGGGGGTATTAGCCTTTCGGGAGTCTAGAACGCTTTGCCATCGCTTTTGTTATTCCCGTTGAAGATGTAGCGGTGTGCGTGTCCTTTAACCGGGTTGTGTGTCCCATAGAGGCGCTGGGCGACCAGCCCTCTCCCTTGCCCCTTAAGCTAGTTGTGGAGATACGTTGAGATAACGGAGGAGACTTAAGTTTGAAATAGGTATTAGAGCAACGTCAAATGCAAGATGGCATTTCTTCCGTCCCCGAGTTCTCTCCTGATGTTTGTGGCAGCATGGTATATAGTTCCTGAGGATCTTGGAAATGTCATATCAGCCTGGATCACTGCTTGTGTGAGGAGGTGGATCTTAAAATTGCTGACAGTATATTTTTTTTCATTCCCTGTTCTCTAAAGAAGCAGTTGTCATGTTCCTGGAAATTAAGAAAATTGCTTTCTCTGCTTGGGAAAAACGGCAGTCTTGAGAAAAATTGCAACATGGGCAGTACTTACCTTAAAAAAAGAAAGAGCACTCTTTTATGGTTCTAAAGTAATTAATTGAGGGACGTAAAGTAAGTGTTACATAACGGTTTGCTTTCCAAATCGTCATGCTTTGTATGTTAAATTTGAAAGTATGCTTCATCTAGACAGTCACAAACTTATAAATTAATTTTCAGAATATTGGGGGGGGTGTCTTGTTACTAATGGTATCACAAGTCCCTGAATTTCACATCTGGTTTTGCCAATTTGGGAGGTACCTAAATATGAGATAAGAAAAACTTACATAAAAGAAACCAGTGACATAATGATGATAAAGAATTTGTTGATTGGGTTAAGGAGTATAATTGTTAAGTAGATACGGAAAGCACTCAGAAATTGTAGAGATGGGATGGGGAGAAGAGTTTATTACAAGTTTTATTATATGGAATTTTCTTTAATCAGTTTATACCATTTCTCTTTCGCATTCTCCATTTTTACCTTCATTTCTTTGTAGAAGAGAAAGCTTGTCTAGGTTGTGAAGAGTTTTAGATTCTCATTTTTTATCATTGATTTGTGTATTTCTGAAACTGTGTCCTGCCTTTGTTTTTCAATTTTCTACTATACTATTTAGGAAACGTGATGATTCGGGTCTATAGGTGATTTTTACATAACTGTCCTGTTGTCAAGCCCGGAAAACAAAACATGAAAGTTAAACACTTTATTAATCATCCTAAAACTTTTAAAGGTATTTCAAAAAAATTTTTTTAAGTTTTGTTTCTTTTTCTCCTTTGGGTTTTTCATATGAAATTATGCCCAGATATATGGACAGCATCTTAGAAAATACTTCTGAAGTCAAACCACCTAGCCAACTGGCCCACCTAGCCAAGTATGATTCAGTAAATGCTCCTGTGAGTTCTTGAGCTACAGATAAGTTTTATCTCTTCTTTTTGCATGTACCATTGCTGAAATATATACCCACTTAATTGTCTTCACATATGGGGAGGTATAGTTAGAGTTATCAACCATATGCTTGGGCATCTTGAAACGCAAAATTTATTCTTCAGTGCAGTTTATACATGATTGACTGTAATGTGATGATAAAGATAAGTATAATTTGGCTCAAGATCATCATCATCGAAAACAAAATTTCCATTCTACCTGATACTTACATGTAATTGTTATGCTGCACATGAAATTGAAGGCATAATTGGGAAAAATGTGCAACTAAGTTTTAAATCAAGAATTTGACAGATACATATTTTGGTTTAAAAAATTTTAGATGTAAATGGTCTCTAATAGTGTTGGATCTTACTCCTCCAATTCTGTTCTAAGTTTTTCTTTTCTGTGGAGATTCTTAAGAATCATCTTGTAACAGGGTATTTTAAATTCTAGTTGTTAGGTGGATACATAGAAAACAAATTTATTTACATTAGAAGACTTCGAATACAATTACTTTATAATTGTTTCTTGGTGAGTCATTCCTCACTAAAAATTAATATTTATTCTTTCCTTTTGCATGAAATATTTTAAGTGATTTTTAAGGGTGTCCTGTACAATCTACTGATTTAGTATTGTGTGAACTTTGATGTAACCAAAAAAGCTGGCACAATTGGTTTTTAAATAATAATAATCAGTAGTTTAGCATCTGTGCCTATGACTACTTAGGGGAACTTCTGATGAAACCCTATTTGTTAGCTGGACTAAGAGTATATGTTGTTTTAGTTCCAAAGAAAGTGGGAATAGAGAAAGCAGAAGTATTCATTGAGATATCACTTCTCCTGAGTAGCTGTTTTTTAGGATTGTACTATTCTAGTCTGTATTTTTGGGTAAAGTCAGACTACTGTTTAGGGCAAAACGAATTGTACTACTTACCAATGGAAGAAAAACATTTACTTTCACCTTAAATTAATGATATGCAAATTGATTTGACACGTTTGGTAGTTGTCTTATATAACCTTGCAAAAGTGAATAGACTGTTTCTTAGTTATACTCTTAAATTTGTGCTTGAATATAGTTATTTTAAGGCTCTGCATTTCTTTTTTTTTTTTTTTTGTGAGGAGATCAGCCTTGTGCTAACACCTGCCAATCCTCCTCTTTTTTTTTTTTTTTTTGGTGAGGAGATCAGCCCTGAGCTAACATCCACCAATCCTCCTCTTTTTTTTTGCTGAGGAAGACGGCCCTGGGCTAACATCCGTGCCCATCTTCCTCCACAATCCTCCTCTTTTTTTGCTGAGGAAGACTGGCCCTGGGCTAACATCCGTGCCCATCTTCCTCCACTTTGTATGGGACACCACCACTGCATGGCTTGCCAAGCGGTGTGTCAGTGCTCGCCCGGGATCCAAACCGGGGAACCCCGGGCCGCCGCAGCAGATCGAGAGCACTTAACCGCTTGCGCCACTGGGCTGGCCCTCTGCATTTCTTTAATAATAAAAATTAAGAGAAGTCATATAAGAACAAGTTCCAAAGAAACAAAAATTGCATGTATGGAAGGTCGATTTGAATGAAGTGTGGATAAAAGTGGGTTCAAAATACTAAAATATATAATGCCATTAGTTTCTCAGTTTAGTATTTAATTAATTAATTTTTTGTGTGTGAGGAAGATCAGCCCTGAGCTAACATCCATGCTAATCCTCCTCTTTTTGCTGAGGAAGACTGGCTCTTAGCTAACATCTATTGCCAATCCTCCTCCTTTTTTTTCCCCAAAGCCCCAGTAGATAGTTGTATGTCATAGTTGCACATCCTTCTTGTTGCTGTATGTGGGACACGGCCTCAGCATGGCCGGAGAAGCGGTGCGTAGGTGCACGCCCTGGATCCGAACCCGGGCCGCCAGTATCGGAGCTCGCATCGGAGCGCGCGCTCCTAACCGCTAAGCCATGGGGCCGGCCCACTCAGTTTAGTGTTTAAAATAAACAGTCTTCTTTAATCATTTTGAGAAGAGTTTTTATTTTTATGTAAATTTTCTCACTTGTAAATTTTTGTCTTGAAGAAAAATATGTCAAAATGCTGCTCTGTCTGGAGGGCATGAATTTTGAACATGGTTTTTCTACTTGGTTGTCACTTAAATTTTAGTTTGTGGTGCTCTGGAGTGGCCATTATAACTTTTTTCCTAGTATTTGCTACTTTTGACTGGCAGTGGGACTTATGAAAGTGTGCCAAGATTATTTTGATTTTTGTTTTAGAATTTAATTTCTCTGACGGTGATGGATCACTCTGAGGGAAAACTGAAAAGGAGGCAAGAAAACTTCTTTCTTCTAAACAAAGACTTTTTAAACCAAATTTCAAATTAATAAATCTATTAATTTAAAAAATTTTAGGGAATTAAGTAATTTAGGAAAGCAGTTATAATAAATGAAATGATTTCTAGATGCTACTTCCTTTTGCTCTTTTGGAGAATTTTATGTAGTAAGTTGGTAATTGAGGATTAATTTCTATTTCCCAATGAGAACATTGTATTTGTTTGGTTCTATAAGCCTGGTCTGATAGTAGTATGCAAAGAGGCCTGGGGCCCTGTAAAGGGGACATTTCCTGGAAGAGTTCTCTGTTGTATATGGAGAAACCCTAGCTCAGAGAAGAATTCTTGCCAAATTGTCATAAGCTATTGGAGTCTAGTTGAATACTATGTTGCTTTATATCACAACCATCTTTTTTCTCAGTAGTTTCCGTAGTCTTGAAATACTGGCGAGTCCACCTGAAAGATGAATTAAATATTTTGTTAGTCTAACAAAACATTTTCTCTTATGATACTTAAAACTAGGATCTTAAGTAATTTATGAGTTTTTTTCTTAATGGATAGGCAGGAAAAGGCAAGTGATAGTTCTGTTACCAGGAAGGTAAAACTAAAAAGATAATTTATTTAAAAATAGTATCCTTTCCAAACCTGTTTAGTTTCAGTTTGTTGAGATGAACAGCATTCACCAGACATTCCTACTTCTAATTCAGTTGTCTGGGATATTCAATAGACCCTCATTCTTGGCTCATTAACAAAACAGATGTGAGAAAGAATATTGTGTGGTTTTTCAACCATAATGGTTATGCTGTTAGGATACATGAACAGCCTTTTTATATTTGGAGTTTCTGTAGTTTTCTGCCATTATCTATGTTAATATTAATGACTTTCTTTGGCTAGCCACTGCTTAAAAAAAAAAGACTATTGACATTTAGCAAAACCTTGTCCCACAGCTGATGCTTTCTCTTATATCTTAAATGTGGGCTTTTTGTGGTTTGGTTACCATAAAAAATCGTATGCATTAGTCTTGAATGTCAGTTTAATGAAATAATCTGGAAGAATTCTTTGTTTTACTTCAGCCAGTTTTTTCCTACATTGTTTTTAAATTGTCAAATTTTTGGGAAATTAGAAGATATCTATAGAATATAGACATGGTATATTTTTATATTTTTCATTTGTGGAAGAAATTTTGCAAGAAAATGTTCTCAAGTGTAGGCTTACATAATACTATTTTTGAGTCATTACCAATACTTGATACTTTAACTGATTTCCAAATCTTCTAACAACAGAATTTCATTAGTGTATCTCTGAATTTTAAAAAAGGTTCAAGAATAGATTGCAAAAATGGGCTTATACCTTAGTAATGAAGTCTTTTTTTTTTTTTTTAGAAACTTCTGGCTTCTAAATTAGGACTCCATCTCTATCTGTATATTTAACATAAAAATGGCATTACTCAAAAATTTTCTAAAATTTTTACTTGGGTGCTCAGAGTTTTTCCAAAGCTATCCGACTTTTAATTGCAAAATAAATCTCAAGGCATTTCCATAGTGCAGGGGCTACTTGAGTAAAGTCTCCTTTTGTTTTCAAAGGGGAAAATGACTTTTAAAAAGTTGTTCCCCATGCTGCCTTCTGAGAAATTTAACCCTCAATAAGCTGAATGTTCTATAAAAATGATTATTTAGCTGTAGTGCATATAGTAAATGTAATATAATAATAAGTACAGTGTGTTTGTGCAGGTTCGTTGAATGAATAGATAGAATTAATAGGTGGGAGGTTATTAAAATCTCATGCTCATATTTACTAGCCTTGTGGGGTTGACTAGTAAACAGAGGCATTTTATTATGTTAAATTTTGAGGTCAACATAATATATATATTTTTTTCTGATTATAAAAATGCATGTTTATTATTTTAAGAAAGCAAACAATATAGGAAAATATAAAAAACAAAGTGAAAATAATATGATCCCATCCTCCAGATAAAACCATTGTTAGTTTTTTCTTGTATGTCTTCCCAGACATCCATCATCTGTCTGTTTATCCATCCCTCATCCATTAATTGTTTTTAACCTGCTTTTTCTATTCAGTAATGTATCATGGACTTTTTTTATATTAATACTTACATCTATATAGCAAGGTAGTACTTTTTACTGAGTACATAGCTTTTAATTTTATATATTAATTAATCAGTCTCATTGATGGTGGTTTAGATTTTTTCCATTTTTTTTTAAATTATGAATAAAACTTTGATAAGTATCCTAGTACATATGTCTTTGTATACTGGTCCAGTGATTGCCTTAAGATAAATTCCTATAAGTAGAATTGTTGAAACGAAGTATTCCATGAATATTCAAGAAAAAGTTCCCAGTGAAAATCCTTATGTGGTAATAAGCTGTAGTATACGCTGTAGTTGATTCTGATTTATTTACTGTTTATTTTTCATCAGTTACAAATGCCGTAGGCTGTTATTTAGCTTTGGACTCGCAACTAGTACATTAAATTATTAAGTCAGTGGGGGCCGGCCCGGTGGCGCAAGCGGTTAAGTGCGCGCGCTCCGCTGCGGCAGCCCGGGGTTCGCTGGTTCGGATCCCGGGCGTGCGCCGACGCACTGCTTGGTAAGCCATGCTGTGGCGGCGTCCCATATAAAGTGGAGGAAGATAGGCACAGATGTTAGCCCAGGGCCGTCTTCTTCAGCAAAAAAAGAGGAGGATTGGCGGATGTTAGCTCAGGGCTGATCTCCTCACAAAAAAAAAAAATTATTAACTCAGTGAACAGTAGGCACACACATATGCTTTGAAAATATATGGTTTTATGTCTGAAGTATAATGTGGTTAGTTGATATTAGCCAGTACTTACTATATTACCAAAAGAAAAGTTTGAGATGGAGAGAAATTCTAGATAGTGCCTTGTATTTCTATGTAATTAAGTTTTCCATTCTAATGGGTAATATATGTATTTGTTAAATAACTAAAATATGCTTCACTGGAAGTATAATTTGTTATATTGACAGAATTGTTTCTTCCATTAATTTCCATTAAAATATTTTTTGGATACTTAAACTTGATGATGATGATTTTGTAGTTAATAATGGTAGAGTTCTGTTCCATTGCTTATTTATGAAACAGAATCTTGAGTTTTGCCAGTTTGTATAAAAAGCACCAAGCAAAATAATGATAATGGAGGAAAAAATGGCAGTGTGATGTAGTGTAAAAAGCATGGGTTTTGGAGACAAATCCTGGCTCTCCAATTAACCGTGACTTGATAATGATGTCATTGTAGGTTCATCAATTGTGACAAGTGTACCACTCTGGTATAGGGATGTTGATAGTGGGAGAGGCTGTGTATATGATAATAGGCAGGAGGCATATGGGTAATCTCTACCTTCTCAGTTTTGCCCTGAACCTAAAACTGCTCTAAAAAATAAAGTCTATTAAAAAAAATTAACTGTCATTTTGGGCAGTGCATTTAATCTTTCTTAACCTTAATTTCCTTATCTGTGCAATGAGATGATAAAAAGAGATTAAGTATGCAAAGGAAATGGTACTTCCTCTCTTCCTATTTTTTTAAGGCATTTTATTATGGAGAATTGAGGATGTACACAGGTAGAAAGAATTGTATAATAAGGTCCCTGTACCCATCACCCAAACCCAACAATTATCAGCGTATGTCCAATTGTGTCCCTTCTACTTTCGCTTCCCCTGTATTTTTTGAAGCATATTCTAGACATAATACTATTTCATTCATAAATATCTACTAAGTATCTATAAAAGACATGGACTATTTAAATAAGCCGCGGTAACATTATCACACCCTTTTTTGGTTGTCGTGTCTCAGAATAAAATCCAAAGGCCTCATCATGGCTTACAAATCCTGTATGATCTGATCTCCCATTATCTCTCTGACCTCATCTCCTATGATTCTCTCTGTTGCTTATTCTGTTGCAGGCATAGCAGTCTCTTTGCTATTCATCAAACACCAAGCAAACTTCTGCTTTTTCCTTTATACTTCATTTTTCCTCTGCCTGGAATTCTCTTCCAGATAGCCACATGACTTGTTCTCTCACTTCCTTCTGTTTTCTGCCTACTTGTCAGCCTTTCAGAGAGGCTTTCTTTAACCAATCTATCTAAAATGGGTAACTACCTACTGTTTCTCCTCTCCCCAACACACACACTTTCTATCCCCTTAACCTATTTTATTTTTCTTTATAGCACATATTATTACCTGACTGGCAAAAAAAGAAATACAACATAATCTGCCCCCTCCACCCCATAAAAGCTTCATGAGGACCAGGTCTTTATTATTATTATTAAATTATTGTTCACCTGAGCCTGAACAGTGCTTGGCACTTAGAGACCGTCAATAAATATTTGTTGAACAAATTAAGAAATCAATGAATAAATGACTTAATGAACGATAGACATTCATCAGTTGTTAGTTTGTTGTATAGTGTACTGGTTAAAAATGCAGGCTCTGAAATCAGAGCGCCTATTTGCAAATCCTTGCTTTGCCACTTTCTAGCAGTGAACATGTTTTTTAATCTCCCTGTGCTTCAGTTTCCTCAGCATAATATAGTACCTGCCTCAAAAGTAATGTTGTAAGAAATCATCTAATGTATATCAGATATTTAATACTCATTACGTGTTAGCTATTATTGTTGTTAATGTTACTTTCCTGAAATATTAAGATGGGATATTGCCCAACGTATTATGAACTACTTAAGCAAGATAACTGTGACTTACTAATTAATCTATGTATCTATAAAAACTTGAACATAATAATTGTTCAGTAAATAGAGTAGATAAATGACATTTTATGTTTTTGATTTTTTAAAAATTGTCTATGGGGGCAATGAGTTTCATAAGAAAATAGGGGATATAGAGCATAAAATATTCGGTTTTTTTGTTTTGGGGGCTTTTTTTTGGTGAGGAAGATTAGCCCTGAGCTAACATCTGTTGCCAATCCTCCTCTTTTTGCTGAGGAAGTTTGGCCCTGGGCTAACATCCGTGTCCATCTTCCTCTACTTTATACGTGGGACCCCTGCCTCAGCGTGGTTTGATAAGCAGTGCATAGGACCTTGCCCGGGATCTGAACCCACAAACCCCGGGCCGCCGAAGCGGAGCGCATGAAGCCAACCACTATGACACCACCAGGCTGGCCCCCGTAAAATATTGTTTTTAAGCCAATCGTGATAGTATTCACATGAAAATAAAACAGCAGGCGGTCATTTTTTAACACATAAAAGGTTTTTTTAAATTGTAATGCCTAATACTAGAGAGGGTAGGAGAGAGAAATCTGGTGATAGTAAAGTGTTCACATGCCAGGTTGGCAATAAGTATCAGAAGTCAGAAACTGGGCCGGCTCTGTGGCTTAGCGGTTAAGTGCGCGAACTCTGCTGCTGGCGGCCCGGGTTCGGATCCCGGGCGCGCACCGACGCACTGCTTCTACGGCCATGCTGAGGCCGCGTCCCACATACAGCAACTAGAAGGATGTGCAACTATGACATACAACTATCTACTGGGGGGGCCTCTGGGGGAAAAAAAAAAGGAGGAGGATTGGCAATGGATGTTAGCTCAGGGCCGGTCTTCCTCAGCAAAAAGAGGAGGATTAGCAAGGATGGTAGCTCAGGGCTGATCTTCCTCACAAAAAAAAAAAAAAAAAGTCAGAAACATGTTTCTGTTCCTACCCTTTGACCTGGCAGGTCTACTTCTGAAATTTGTCTGAAGGGAAAAATTCTGTATGCCAGTTTCCCTCTCTGCCTCCCCCAAATAGAACAGTAGGTGCTTGATGCAGGGAGATGCACTTAACATGCGCTTATTGTGTGACATGTTATAGATGCTTATTAATATTTATTGAACAGTTACCTTTTTTTATGACTTATGTGTCAGGCATATCTAGAATGTATAGGTGGTTTTAATCTCATTTTTAAAATAAGATAACTGAACCAACCTCACCTTAATAAAGGTCATATATGACAAGCCCACAGCTAATATCATACTCAGTAGTGAAAAGCTGAAAGCTTTTCCTCTAAGGTCAGGAACAAGATAAGGGTGCCACCTCTTGCCACCTTTATTCAACATAGTACTTGAAGTCCTAGCCAGAGCAGTTAGGCAAGAAAAAGAAATAAAAGGCATACAAATCAGAAAGGAAGAAGTAAAACTGTCACTATTTGCAAATGACATGGTATTATATATAGAAAACCCTAAAGACTCTACCAAAAAACTGTTGAAACTAATAAATTCAGTCAAGTTGCAGGATACAAAATCAATATACAAAAATCTGTTGCGTTTCTGTTCACTAACAATGAACTATCAGAAAGAGAAGAAAATAATCCCATTTATGATAGCATCAAAAACAGTAAAGTACTTAGGAATAAATTTAACCAAGGAGGTGAAAGATCTATACATTGAAAACTAGACAACGTTGATGAAAGAAATTGAGGAAGACACAAATAAATGGAAAGATATTCCGTGCTCATGGATTGGAAGAGTGAATGTTGTTAAAATGTCCATACTACCCAAAGTGATCTACAGATTCAACGCAATCCCTATCAAAATTCCGATGGCATTTTTCACAGAAATAGAAGAGCTTTGTAATACAGTTTGAAATCAGGGAGCGTGATGCCTCCAGCTTTGCTCTTGCTCAAGATTACGTTGGCTGTTCTGGGTGTTTTGGGGTTCCATACCAATTTTAGGATTGTTCTATTTCTGTGCTTGTTATGATTTCAGTCTTCTTAAATTTATTAAGACTTGTTTTGTGGCCTAACATATGATTTATTCTGGAGAATGTTCCATGTGTACTTGAAAAGAATGTGTATTCTGTTGCCTTTGGGTGGAATAGTCTGTATATATCTGTTAAGTCCATCTGATCTAACATGTCTTTTAAGGCTGATGTTTCCGTACTGATTTTCTGTCTGGATGATCTATCCATTGATGAAAATGGGGTATTAAAGTCCCTACTATTATTGTATTGGTGTCTGTTTCTCCCTTTAGATCTGTTAACATTTGCTTTATATATCTAGGTGCTCCTATATTGGGTGCATAAGTATTTACAAATGTTATATCTTCTTGTTGGATTCGCCTCTTTATCATTATGTAATGCCCTTCTTTTGTCTCTTATTACAGTCTTTGTTTTAAAGTCTATTTTGTCTGATATAAGTATAGCTACCCTAGCTTTCTTTTGGTTTTCATTTGTATGGAATATCTTTTTCCAACTCTTCACTTGCAGTCTGCGTGTGTCCTTATCACTGAAGTGAGTCTCTTGTAGGCAGCATGTAGATGGGTCTTGTTTTTTAATCTATTCAGCCACTCTCTGTCTTTTGATTAGAGAAATTAGTCCATTTATGTTGAAAATTATCGTTGATATGTATGTACTTATTGCCATTTGGTTAACTGTTTTCTGGCTGTTTTGTAGTTCCTCTGTTCCTTTTTTCTTCTCCTGCTCTCTTCCTTTGTGATTTGATGATTTTCTTCAGCGGTATGCTTAGATTCCTTTCTCTTTCTCTTTTGTGTATGTACTATAGTTTTTTGCTTTGTGATTACCATGAGGCTTCATGACCTTCTCTTTAACACCAGCAGCACATCCCCTGGTTGACACTCAGCAGGCTTTAAAACACTTGTGTATTTCATTTCTGATATTCTATCAATTGCGTTGGAGTGTAACTTGAAACTTTTCTCCACACATTGTCTTGCTTTTTTTTTTTAAAAAAAAGTGCTAGTTGAGTTTTGGGGACATAGTGTAAATGTTTGCTATATAAAAATAATTTGAGAAACATTATATTGAGAGATATTTTAACATATTCTAAGAGGTTTAGATCTTAAAAATCAAGATGTATTTTACAGGGAAAAATTAGGTTCTGTGGGGTATGCCTGTAATTATCAGGCCAAAATGGAAGGGAAATGAAAACCCAAAGACGTAAAGAACATAGAAGCCAATTTTTCCCTGAAGACATTTGCTGATCCTGGAAACTTTAAATTTTGATGCCTGGAGATAAGGGGAACAGAAATCAAAGTCAGGGACTACACATGCTGGAGAGTGTATAGGAGACCTTCCCTGCCATTAACTGGGACCCTGAAATGCTATACTCAAGGTGAGAGTAATCTTGAAGTGGATAACCCTCACAGGAAGCCTAAAATCTTAAATTTGTTTTAAGTTGCACTGGACTGGTAGTACTCCTAGGCACCTGACAAAAACAAATGCAGATCTTTCCTTGAGGAACATTTCTTTATCCTAGGTCTTAAATTATTTTCCAAGTATGATGACCACACAATCTCATAACCAGATATACATACTAACAAGATACCGTGAGCGAGAAAGAGAACAGACAGTAAAAACAAAATCACAGACTTCAGATATTGAAGATATCAGATGCAAACTATAAAACAAATATTTCTTGGGGCCAGCCCAGTGGCATAGCGGTTAAGTTCACGTGCTCCACTTTGGCAGCCTGGGGTTCAGGGATTCGGATCCTGGGCGCGGGCCTACGCACTGCTTATCAGACCATGCTGTGGCGGGCATCCTGCATATAAAGTGGAGGAAGGTGGGCACGGATGTTAGCCCAGGGCTGGTCTTCCTCAGCAAGAGGAGGAGGGTCGGCAACAGATGTTAGCTCAGGGCTGATCTTCGTCACCAAAAAAAACCAAACAAGCCCAAACATTTATTAAGAAGTGTATTTAAAGGGCTCTAGTAGTAACTGGACTGGATATAAAATCCATGTATACAACCTATTGAGGGCAAATTTTAGAGGTCTTTGAAAAAGAAAAAATAAATAAATAACAGAAGAAGCCTCCCTGAAATATTGATCTCAACTGAAAATTGAACGTGTATTATATTCCAAGCAAACCTATTGAAAAGAGAACCACACAAGGACATATTTATGGATTCTCAAGTCTCAAATATATAAAGAATGCATACAGAAAAAGTAATGCACATATACCAAATGCTAGAAGACAGTGTCTATGGAAATTTGAAGATAAAACTGTTGAATATATGGGTTCAGTGTCAATCCACGTTGTGTATGAAGGGTGACAGACATTCTTAAACGTATAAGGACTTAGAAAATATATCCCCCAGCTGCCTTTCTGTATAACACTACTTAAAGACATGCATTAGAGTAATGAAACATGAATTTGAAACCTCAAGAAGAGAGACTTTCAGAGTTGGAAAGCATGGGTGGTGAGCAAAGAAACCATATAAACTTAAATACATTAATTTGTTATCCAGTTGCTTTTCCTATAAAGAGATGATATCTTCTCTAAAATTTTCTAAATGATGAATGTTTTGGTTATCTGTTACTGCATTAGTGGATTAAAACAACAGCAGCAGTTTATCATTTCTCTAGATTTGGTGGCTGGAAGCTCAGCTGGTATTATCAGCTGAAGGTGGGAGGGAGGAGGGAAGAGAAGCTCTGGGGAGTCTGGGCTCTTCTCCACTTGGGCCTTTCCATGTCGTAGGTTGGGCTTCCTCACAGCGTGGAGGCTGGGTTCCAAGAAGTAGCATTCCAAAAGGCAAAGGCAGAAGCTTCAGATCTCTTAAAGCCCAGTCTCAGAAGGTATACAGCATAGCTTCCTCTGCATTCTGTTGAAACCCCAGGTCAGCCCACATGCAAGGGGAGAGGAAAAACTCCACCTCTTGATGGAAGGAGTAGTCAAGATATATAGCTGTCTTTCATCACCACATGAGATATTCAGCTACTGATTAAGATCTCTTTCCAAGAATGTAGCGTGGAAAGGGATGGTAGAATGGGCTGAATAAAACTCTTATGTTCCATTAAGTAGATACCTTGTTCCATTAACAAGGTAAACTTTATCTTGAATTTTTAAAAAATAGGTTATAACAGCATATGATTCAAAATTCAAAAAGATATAAAGAGATTCACAGGTGTTTCTGCTATAATGTGATATGTGCAATCCTGACAAGCCTGAATTACTAGGGGCGGAGGGATACAGTCGAAACCTACCAGTCAAAACCTACTCAACTTTGTAACTAGAGTATAATAAAAACAGTAAAAATTTTAATAAAAATATCAGCACGGTTAAATAGACATGTTAAATTCATAATGATTGGAAAACAGTCTGGCAGTTCCTCAAAAGGGTAAACATGACCCAGCAATTCCATTCCTAGGAATCTACTCAAGAGAAAAGAAAACTTATGTCCACACAAGGGCATGATGTGAGTGTTCATAGCAGCATTATTTATAATAGCCGAAAAGTAGAAACAACCTAAATGTCCATCAAATGGTGAATGGATAAATAAACTGTGGATTCAACCAGCTGTGGGTCAGAAGGCCTATCATAGTTGCATCTGTACTGAACATGTACATACTTGTTTTTTCTTGTCATTATTCCCTAAACAATACAATATAACAAGTATTTACATAGCATTTACATTGTATTAGGTATTATAAGTAATCTAGAGATGATTTAAACTATACAGGAAGATGTACATAAGTTACATGCAAATACTACGCCATTTTATATAAGGGACTTGAACATCCACGGATTTTGATGTCCTTGGGCGGTCTTGGAACCAATCCCCCATGGATACAGAGGGACGACTGTATGTTCAAACAATGGAATATTGTTGGGGAATAAAAAGGAATGGAGTACTGATACATGCTACAACATGAGTGAACCTTATAAACATTATGTTAAGTGAAAGAAGTTAGTTATAAAAGGACTGCATATCGTATGATTCAATTTATATGAAATGTCCAGAATAGGCAAATCTGTAGAGATAGAAAGTAGATTAGTGGTAGCCATTGGCTGGGGATGATGGGGGAATGAGGAGTTGATGGTTGAGGGGTCCAAGATTTCTTTTTGGGGTGATGAAGATGTTCTAAAATTGATTGTGATGGTGGTTGCACAATTCTGTGAATATAATAAAAGCCATTGAATTGTATACTTTAAATGGGTGAATTATATGGTGTGAATAATACCTCAAGAAAGCTGTCAAATGGGCCAGCCCCTGTGGCCTAGTGGTTAAATTCGGTGTGCTCTGCTTCGGCAGCCTGGGTTTGGTTCCCGGGCGCAGACCTACACCACTCGTCTGTCAGTGGCCATGCTGTGGCAGTGGCTCACATACAAAAAGAGGAAGATTGGCAGTGGATGTTAGCTCAGGGCGAATCTTCCTCAGCAAAAAAAAAAAAAAAAAGCTATTAAAAAAATACATTGCTGCTGCCAGCCCGGTGGCATAGTGGTTAAGTTCACACACTCCTCTTCAGCAGCCCAGGGTTCACGGGTTCAGATTTCAGGCACGGACCTACGCACTGCTCATCAAGCCATGCTGTGGCAGCATCCCATATACAAAATAGAGGAAGATGGGCACAGATGTTAGCTCAGGGCTAATCTTTCTCAGCGAAAAGGAGGATTGGCCATGGATGTTAGCTCAGAGCCAGTCTTCCTCACACACACACACACACACAAAATTGCTAAAAGAAAAAAAAAAGTCCTAATAAATAAGGACTACTATAAGCTTAGGACTTTACATTAAAATGTTTTGAAAAGATGATAGTAGCCTGATAAAATGGGATGTAAGGAAGGTTTGAGACTGCTAAATTACTGAGATAAAGGCAAAAAATACCAAGTGTGGAGGAAATCACACAAAAGCTATTTTAAGTCAGAGCATGTGGCCAAACTGAGCCAAAGAGAAGACGATAGAGGTGAATGGGTATCATGGACAATACTGTATTCCTCTGCAGATTGTTGCATTCAGTTGTGTTCGTATACTTTGTATTCAACTGCTGTTACTTGGTGAGGCAAAGCATTCATAGGTTGAAGAAAATCACATGTGGGGCCCGGCCCCGTAGCTTAGCGGTCAAGTGTGCATGCTCCGCTGCTGGCGGCTGGGGTTGGGATCACCGGCGCGCGTTGACGCACCGCTTCTCTCGCCATGCTGAGGCCCCTTCCCACATACAGCAACTAGAAGGATGTGCAGCTATGACATACAACTATCTACTGGGGCTTTGAGGGGAAAATAAATAAATAAAATCTTTAAAAAAAAAAAAGAAAATCACAAGTGGACCAAAGTAACCTCTCTGTTAAACTGACATAATTTCCCTATTACAATTGCATATGAGGTTATTTGTATTACAGAAACACATATTGTATCACAATAAACTATACAGGGAGAAAAATCAATCTTTCCTTCTTTGTTAGGCCCCCAGCCATCTAGTTCCCCTCTGTGAAGGCAATCATTGCTCCCACTGTATTGGTGTCCTACAAGATATTCTAATAATGTATGTATGTATAATATGAATGTATATTCTATTTCTTCCTACAAATGAACACATTGTATAATGTATACAGTATCCTGTACTGTTTTTTTCATATGACCTATATATTGATACTAAAGAGCTTCTTTATTCTTTTTAATTTTAATACATATTATTTCATTGTATGGTTGTAACGTTAATTCTCATTGGGCATTGATTTATTGTGCATTACTGTTCTGGACACTATAGATCAGCGAAGAAAGCAGACAAAACTCCCAGCCCTCATTGAGCTTTCATTCCATTTTCTTTTATTACTCCCAACAATGCTGCACAAATGTGCAAATGTCATTTTACACATGTGGAAGAATTTGTGTAGATAAATCCTTAGAAATGGAATTACTAGGTCTAAGTACAAATGCGTTTTTAAAAATTAATAGGTTTTTTTTTTTTTAGTAATTTTTGAGTTTATAGAAAAATTAAGTGGAAAGTACAGAGAGTTCCCATATACTTCCTTACTCCCCTTCCCCCTTAGTTTCCCCTATTATTGCATTAGTGTGGTATGTTTTATTACAATGAATGAGTCAATATTGGTACATTATTATAAACTAAAGTCCATGGTTTACATTAGGGTTAACTCTTTTTTTTTTTTTTTTTTTTTTTTTACATTCTGTGGGTTTTGAAAAATGTGTAGTGACATGTATCCACCATCACAGTATCATACAGAATAGAATTAAAATCTTCTGTGCTCTGCCTATTCATCCCTCCCTCCTTTCCACCCTCTGAACTCCTGGAAACCATGGATGTCTTTACTGTCTCCTTAGTTCTGTCTTTTCTCCCAAATTGTCAGATAGTTGGAATCATACAGTATGTAGCCTTTTCAGATTGGCTTATTTTACTTAGCAGTATGTATTTAAGGTTCTCCATATTTTTTCATGCTTGATAGTTCATTTCTTTTTAGAGATGAGTAATATTCTGTTGTCTGGATGTACCACAGTTTATTTATCCATTCACCTACAGAAGGACATCTTGTTTGCTTCCAAGTTTTGGCAATTATGAATAAAGCTACTATAAACATTCATGTGCAGATTTTTGTGTGGACGTAAGTTTTTGATTCACTTGAGTAAACATCCAGGAGCTTAATTTCTGGATTGTATGGTAAGAGTGTGTTTAGTTTTATAAAGAAACCACTAAACTGTCTTCCTAAGTGGCTGTACCACTTTGCAGTCCCACTAGCAATGAATGAGAGTTCCTATTTCTTCATATACTTGTCAGCATTTGTTGTTGTCATTGTTTTCGATTTTAGCGTTCTAATACGTGTGGGGAGGTATCTCATTGTTTTAGTTTGCAATGCCCCAATGACATATGATGTTGAGCATCTTGTACGCTTATTTGCCTTCTGTATATCTTCTTTACTGAGATAGCTGTTTAGATCATTTGTCTATTTTTAATTGTTGAGTTTTAAGAGATCTTTGTATATTTTAGATACTAGTCCTTTATCAGATATGTGTTTTGCAAATATTTTCTCTCAGTCTGTGTAGCTTGTATTTTCATTCTCTTTTGCAGAATAGAGTTTTTAATTTTAACGAAAACTTACCAATATTTTATCTCATGGATTGTGCTTTTGGTGTCTTATCTAAGAAGTCAGTGCCAAACTCAAGGTCACGAAATTTTCAACTATGTTATCTTCTCGGAGTTTTATAGTTTTGCATTTTACAATTAGGTTTATGAGCCATTTTGAGTTAATTTTTGAAAAAGGTATAAAGTCTGTCTAGATTTCTTTTTTTTTTTAATGTGGATATCCACTTGTTTTGAAAAGACTGTCCTTTTTGCATTTAATTGCCTTGCTCCTTTGTCAAATATCAGTTGACTGTGTTTGTGTGGGTCAATTTTGAGGCTACCTATTCTGTTGTGTTGATCTATTTGTTTATTTGACCACTACCACACTGTCTTGATTATTGTAGCCTTATAATAAGTCTTGAATTATAGACCAACAATGAACAATTAGAATTTGAAATTAAAAGCACAATACCATTTAGATTAGCACGAAGCAAACAAATCCAATTTAGTTATATATCTAACAAAATATATACAAGAACTATATGAGGAAAACTACAAAACTCTGATGAAAGAAATCAAAGAAAATCTAAATAAATGTAAAGGTATTTCATGTACATGTATAGAGAGACTCAGTATTGTCAAGATGATGTCAGTTCTTTCCAACTTGATTTATATATTTATTTAGCACAATCCCAATCAACATCCCAGCAAGTTATTTTGTGGATATTGACAAACTGATCCTAAAGTTTATATGGAAAAACAGAATACCCAGAATAGCTACACAATATTGAAGAAAAAAAAAGTCAGGACTGACGCTGTCTGCAAGACTTCCTATAAAACTATAATAATCAAGGCAGTGTGTTTTTGGCAAAAGCATAGACAAATATATAGATGGAACAAATTAGAGAGCCCGGGAGGGCGGGTTCCAATCCTAGTTCTGCTACTTACTAGCTATGACATTTTAGTCAAATCATTTCAGTTTTCCTCATCTATAAAATCATTATAAGGTTTGTATGAAGAATTAGTGAGATAGTGCATGTGAAGCATTTGTTAGCACATTGCCCAGGACATGATAAGAGCTTCATAAATTTTAGCTATTGTACATTTTCTAATTTGATCCTGACAAGATTCGTAAGAAAGAGGCAGATCAGGTATTATTCCCATTTTATAGATTAGGAAATAGAGTTTCAGGGCTATTAATATTTGACAAAGGTCAAATGGTTAGATAAATGGCAGCACCAGAACTATGATCTAGTTTAGAATTTCTCAATATTACTTATCTCAGTCTCGGATAGCAGGAAAAATTATGCCCTCAGAATAGATTTTTAAAGTGGCTGACAACAAAATTTAAAAATAAATGATGCAGGCAGTATTTATGAGCGTACTTGCATCCACGGTGAAAAAAAAAGTTGTTGTTAACCCAACTTTTAATTCCTGATATAAACTCATCTTCATCATTACACATTGTCCTTTTAATATATTGCCAGATATAATTTGTTAACATTTTGTTTAGGACTTTTACATGTATGTTCATGAATGATTTTGTCCTATGATTTTCCTTTTTCCTAATGTTCTTGGCAGGTTTTAGAATCAGTTTTTCTGGCATCATAAGTTGAATTGGGGTATGTTTACTTTTTTCATATTCTCTGGAAGAGTTTGTATAAGATTGGGTTTTTTTTCCTTTAAATGTTTGGTATAATTCTTTAGTGAAGCCATCTGGATCTGGAATCATTTAGTGTGTGTGGAAATATTTTAAACTGTGGATTTAATTTTTTCAAGGAGTTACTGGACTTTTCAGATATTTTAAATGTAAGTTCATTAGATACTAGTTATTAATTTATTAACTGAATTTATTGTTTGAACTTTAACAAAGCTACAACATTTTGAGCTTTAAAAACTTAATGCTAGAAGATATCACTTGGGGGTTTTTTTTTTAACTGTGATACAATATACATAACATTAAATTTACCATCTTAGTAATTTTTAATTTACCATCTTAGTAATTTTTAAGTGTACTGTTTGGTAGTAGTAAAGTACATTCACATTGCTATGCAACTAATCTCCTAAACTGTTTTCATCTTGCAAACTAAAACTATACGCATTAAGCAAAAATTCCCCCTTCTCTTCCTCTAGACCTTGGCAACCACCCTTCTACTTTGTCGCTATGCGTTTGACTACTCTAGGTGTTAATAAGTGGAATCATACAGTGTCTTTTTGTGACTAGTCAGTTTCACTTAGCATAACGTCCACAAGATGCATCTATGTTGTAGCATATGTCAGAATTTCCTTCCTTTTTGATATTCCATTTTATGTAAGTACCACATTTTGTTTATACATTCATCCATCAGTAGATGCTTAGGTTCCTTCCAGATGCTTAGGTTCCTTCCACCTTTTGGCTGTTGTAAATAATGCTGCTCTGAGCATAGGTGTACAATTCTCTCTTCAACACCTGCTTTCAGTTCTTTTGGGTATGTACCCAGAAGTAGAATTGCTGGATCCTACGGTAATTCTATTTTTAATGTTTTGAGGAACCACAATACTGTTTTCCAAAGCGGCTGCACCATTTTACATTTCTACCAACAGAGGACTTTATAAATTTTATATATTTTTATGTGTCAGTAAGCTGTATTTCTCTAGAAATTTGTCTGTTTCGTCGAACTTTCAAATTTATTGATACAGTGTTTGTAATGTCTTCAGTATCCGTAGTGATATCATTTTTTTCACTAATATTGGTTGTTTAAGCCTTTTTTCTCCTGTTTTAAAAATCGATGTTGCCTGGAGTTTATCGATTTTAATTATCTTTTCAAATAATTGATTTTGTGCTTTGTTGCTCCTTTTCATTGTATATTGTTTTTTATTTTGTTATTTGCTGTTATCCTTATTATCTCCTATTTTCTTTAAGTTTACTTTGCTGTTGGTCTCACACTCTTTATCTCTGTGTGTGCTTGCTCATGCTCACCTGGGTTTATGTGATTGTTTTCCCTGCTTTCTACTCCTTCCAAAACAATTTTCCAGAAGTACTCAGTTTTTTTTGTTTGTGTGTGCATTTGTTTTAATGAGGAGAGTAAGTTGGGATGAAAGAAGTTGAATTGTTAGAAATGATGTCATCTTTCAGCACTAGGCTTCAACTGTTATCAGCTGTACTTAAAATTCTAACATACTCTGGTTGACAAGGTTATCAAATGCAGCTTGTAACAGTGTTACTCTTTTTTTTTTTTTTTTTTTTCTCCTCCCTGGCAGGACCCGTTGGGGCCCAGCCCCTACTAATGGTGCCCAGAAGACCTGGCTATGGCACCATGGGCAAACCTATTAAATTGCTGGCTAACTGTTTTCAAGTTGAAATCCCAAAGATTGATGTCTACCTCTATGAGGTAGATATTAAACCAGACAAGTGTCCTAGGAGAGTGAACAGGTAAGAATTGTGCAGTCGTGGAGATCTTTTCCTGTTGGTATTTGCCTTTGCTTTAGTAATTATGTTTATCTTGTATATCTGAATAACAATGATAATGTCTAACAGTTCCACCAAGAACACATGGTAATTTGTTTTGAAATTGTACTCCAGAGGTGTGATGGTGGGAAAAATCTACAAACAATCTTGAAACTTTTCCATTATAACATGAGTTCATGTTTTCTCTGTGCTAATAGAAAAGGTCCAAATCATTTTTATATGCTCTTGAAATGAGACTGAGCATCTTTTCCCTTGCTGTTACGTATTATATCTGTGCTGTATATCTATATATATATTTATATTGCTACTGCCTTGGTTTCAGACCCTTATTTGTTATCTAGACTATTGTGATGATCTTCTAATTGGTCTCCCCTAACATCTTTCTCTCTCTCCATTCTAGTTAATTATTCACACTTCTGACATAGTTAGCCTTTTAAATAAAAAAAATATGATTACATCACTCCCCTACTTTAAAATTTACTCAGCTCCCTGTTGCTTACAGAATAACATCCCAAATTTAGTGCAGCATACCCTTCTTAGTTTGGCTCTAACCTATATCCTTTTCCATATTCTGCAGCTCTTACCTGGAATGCCCTCTCTGCCCTTGTCTATTTGGCAAACTTCTATTATTTTTCAAGACAAACCTTTTGAACTCCATAGTCAGATGGTAGTTCATTCTTCTATGACCTTGTAATACTTGGTGTACGCTTTTGTTGTAGTATTTTTAGTGCATTGTAATTATTTGTTACTCCCGTCTTCTCTCAGTATAACCTCTTCATGAAAAGGAATATTCTTTATCATCTTTGTAGCCTTGATCTTAGCTCAATGATTGGCACATAATAAGTACTCAGTAGAGTGAATGAAGTGCTTATAAAAGTAAAATGGGGTGAGTGTGATAGTGGGGGACAGGTGAGAGAACTAGACATTGTAGAGAGCTTTGTATGCCTAGATGTGGATTTTCAGTGCCCTACCCTTCTCTGCCAGGATCTGTAGAGTAGTCTTTGTCTTAGTCTCCTTCGTTTCTCTTTTGTCTGTCTTTCTGTTAGCCACCATCCTCTTACAGGGACATAACTCTCTCAGGCTGCACTCTTAATTTCTTTTTTTCTTGGTTCTTAAAACTGGGGTGTAGTAAATTTGAGTAAAGGATAATCCTGACCCTTCTGGTAGATGTTTATATTTTAAAAAGGCATTTATTAATCTAAGTAAATCTCTTAACTGATAGAATGTCTAAAGCAGATATTACTGAGCTGAATTCCTTACTACTGCCTTTCCACCTTGCCCTGCCTAAGATTCTCACCCCTAACTTTAGCAGTATGTAGCTGAGGATTGTTATAGGTTATTTATTGAATAGGAGAATTATATGACTAAAATGTTGGGAAAACAAAAATCACTTGAAGATAAAATAAGTTGAAATTGAGGGTGTGGTGTGAGATGGAGGCTTGGGGCTTAGAGGAATGTCAATTGAGGATTTTTTTAGTATTTCAGATGAGATATGAGGAACTGGGGCAGTGGCAGTAATATTAGGTAAAAAAGAACAAAATTGTTTATTAGATTTGTTTCCTCGCCCACCTAACTTTTGTGTTGGTAGGGGGTAAGGGAGTAATTGTGTATTATATGTGTGTATATGAAGTTGTGTAGCATAGAGGTTCACATGTAGGTGCTCAACATGTTGGTGAAGTTTAAGAGGAAAATATATGTAATAAATTAGTGTGGTACATTCTGATTTTAACTTATGATCCTGTTGACATCTCTAATTATATTTCATCTTTAGGTTGTTTTGTCTTATTATATTATTTGCCACTAGGAGTAAAGGATCTGTAATTTAGATGTTTCCAAATGGAAATTTTTTATCATGTACCTTTTATTTGAGTTTTGATAGGAGCTAAAGGACTTCTTTAGGACTCTGAAAATGGCATAAGTCAACTTTATACTTTGTTAATAATATTGACTTGATTTTATGTCAACATCGGCAAAACTTATTCCCTTTATTTTCCTCAAAAGACTAGCTTTTGTCTTCACATTTTGCAATATTTCTACATAACTAGTCAGTTAAAAATTGTTGGGGCTTCTGAAGTTGGTTCAGTTCCTACATTTCAACAACTGGAATTCTAAAAGTTAGAAGAAACTAGATAGAACTTTCTAATTCCTTTTCAGTATTAGCTAAACAGTTATGGGCCAAAATGCAGCAGTATTTAAATCAACACATATGAAGTTTCTCTTGTCCATATGCCACGTGCTCAAATATTTGGCACTATGGTATTAATCATAATAGTAAAATGATGTATCATGCCAAGCAAGTTTCCACTTGAGTCAGAGGAGTTTTCCTGGACAAAATATCCAGGAAATGCTTGGGAATCATTTTGTGAGTCAACTTCTCTACTTCAGACCTGCTGTCCGTTTTTTTTTTTTTTTTTTTTGTCCTTTTGTTATTCTTTTGGGGTGTATGTGTGTATTTTTTTCCTATTTAATGATTTTGATTGAAAATGATCATTTGGTAAAAGAGCAAGTTTGTTAAGCAGATTTCATTTATTTATTTATTGTGAGGAAGATCAGCCCTGAGCTAACATCCATGCTAATCCTCCTCTTTTTGCTGAGGAAGACCGGCTCTGAGCTAACGTCTATTGCCAATCCTTCTCCTTTTTTTCCCCCAAAGCCCCAGTACATAGTTGTATGTCATAGTTGCACATCCTTCTAGTTGCTGTATGTGGGACACAGCCTCAGCGTGGCCGGAGAAGCGGTGCGTCGGTGCGTACCCAGGATCCGAACCCGGGCCACCAGTAGTGGAGCACACGCACTTAACTGCTAAGCCATGGGGCCAGCCCTGTTAAGCAGATTTCAAATGTTTCTAGTTTTGTTTTGTTTTTTTACAAATGAATGGTCTCAAAATCAAATATTTTTAGAAATATTATGATGTAAGTATAAATTCTGTAATTTGAAATTTTATGCTAGTTTGCCTAACTGCTAAATATATGTGGGGATAAACCTTGAGTAGACTATTATATATTTATTAAAAATCATTAAATAGTGAAATAGATGGGAAAAAATTGTATATACAGCATGCCTGTAACTGCAAGATCTATTTTAAACATGAATAAAGATTTGAGGGAATCTTGAAGTAGTTGGTAGTAGATTGTGGTTGAATTTTTTTTTAGTTCAATTTTCTTTTATAAATTAAACATCTTATAATCATTTACTACTATGATTACTATTACTATTCTAATATGATTGATAGCATAGTGCCAATATTTGCATATTGCATATGGATATAATGTAATTCTGATGATTGAATTTTAGAAGGAAAAAATAAATTTATATTGATACCATTTTGGCTTTTAAATGGAAATCTTAGACCAGAGTGTTTGAAGGAACTCCCTTTCTGCTGTTATTAGGAATATTGTTGGCATAGTGTTATAATTGGGTAGTCCACCAGGAGAGGAACATACTTTTTTTAAATAACAACTTTATTGATGTAAAATTCACATTCTATACAATTTACTCCTTTAAAGTGTACAATTCAGTGTTATTCAGTATGTTCACAGAGATGGTGTATAGCCATCACCACAATCTAATTTTAGAACGTTTCGTCTTCCCAAAAAGAAATCCCATACTCAGTAGCAGTCATTCCCCATTGCTTCCCTCTCCACAGCCCCTAACCATGAATCTACTTTCTGTCTCTGTAGATTTGCCTTTTCTCGATGTTTCATATAAATTGAATTATACAACATGTGGCCTTTCAAGTGATCGACCTCTTTCACTTCACATAATGTTTTCAAGATTCATCCATGTTGTAACATGTCTCGGTACTTCATTCCTTTTTATTACTGAATAATATTCCATTGTCTGGATATTTTGTTTATCTAGTCATCAGTTGATGGATATGTGAGTTATTTGCACTTTTTGGCTCTTATGAATAATACCACTGTGAACATTCGTGTACCGGGTTTTGTGTGGACGTGTGTTTCCATTTCTCTTGGGTGCATACCTAAGAGTGGAATCATGTGGTAACTCTGTGTTTATCCTTTTGAAGAACTGCCAGACTCTTCCAAGGTGGCTGCATCATTTCACATTCCCACGAGCAGTGTACGGTGATTCCAGTTTCTCCACATCCTCACCAACATTTGTTATCTGTCTTTTATTATAGCCATCCTAGTGTGTTAAGTAGTATCTCATTTTAATTTGCATTTCCCTGACAGCTGATGATGTTGAGCATCTTTTTGTGTACTTGGCCATTTGTATATTTTTGGACAAATGTCTATTGAGGTCCTTTGGCCATTTTTAAATTGGGTCATTTGTCTTTTCATTATTGAGTTGTAGGAGTTCTTTATAGCTTCTAGCTAAAAGTCCCTTATCAGAGGACTTGATCAGATATAATGATTTGCAAAGATTTTCTGCATGTTACCTTCTCACTTTCTTGATGGTGTCCTTTGAAGCACAAACATTTTTTATTTTGATGAAGTCCATTTAATTTTTTCTTTTACTATTTGTTCTTTTGGTGTCATATCTATAGAGGGGTATACTTCTGATTAAAATGATTTAGAGGACATACTCCAGAAAATACTACTGGTGAAAATCAAATGGTATAGTTTTGAGAGTTTAGCTATCTTGGGGAAACTGTACCATACAAAATATGTCAGTTAATAAGCAAGTTTTATTTTCCTTGTTAGTTAATCATTTGGAAGCTAGGACAGCCAGCAGATGGTGATTATTTCAAATCTCAAAATTCTTTTAAAGTAGCAGCTAAATAAATTGCTCAGTAGAAATCAGTCATCTGGCTAATATTCCCACAATATGTTTGAAATTCAAAGTTACTTTTATAAATAAATCTATAGCTAAACATCAGGGACTAGTAGGTAGGATTTATTCCTAACATCTATCCATTTGTGTAGATTTAAATTATAATAACAACTGTATAGTATTTCATTGTATGGATGTGCCTTGATTTTTTTACTTTTAGTTTGCTCTAGTTTCTTTCTTAGACTGAGTTAAATCAATTTAAACCAATTATCTGAGTTTACCATATGGTTGTACCAAGGTAGAATGCTGTTGGTACTAGTTTAAAGATATATGGACCCTGACTGGAATTATAATTCTAAATTCTGGAGAAACTTTTAAAACTTAAAGATCATTTTCGGATCTTCTCTGTTTTCATTAACTATTTAATTTATTGTGTCTCTGTTTTGTGTCAGGCACTGTGTAGGTTCTGGAGATACTAAGATAAGAAAGACATGATCCGTGCCAAGGATTTCATAGTCTGTATGGAGTGACAAATTCTGTGAGATGTTCATTACATGCTGTGATGAAAGAGTAATGATTCCTGCTTTGGGTAGAGAGGAAGATGCGGGGTCCATGACATGGTATCTGAGCTGAATGGTTGCACAGTGGACCGGGGGAAAGAATAATCCGTATAGAGAGAGCATGAGCAAAGGTATAACATGTTTGTGTAACAGAAGTACACCACTATCAATAGAGTAGCTAGAGTCTGAAAAGTTAGCCAAGGGGTAGATTATGAAGGATCTTAAATCCATGCTAAGGCTTTTCGTGAATTCAGAAACAGTAGAGAGCCATTGGAGGCTTTTGAGCAGTGAGGAACATCTGTATTTAAAAGTGTAACTAATGGCAGTGTGGAGAATGAATTAGAAAAGAGAAAGATGAGAGTCCTGGAGAACATTTTGAAGGCTGTTGCTGTAGTCTTGATCACTGGCCTTCAAACTTTTGGTCACACATTCCCATTAGTTAAAATATATTTGACCATGCACTCCACAATAAATAGATAAATATATATATATGTACTCACATTTAAAATTTTTTAATTTATAGACATGTACTACTATTCTAACATATTGCGTAACTATAGAAAAATTAAAGGTGGGAAACAATATTTTGAAATAAACTTTTTAAGAATATATTTAATAATTTGAAATTTTGAGATTAATGTGCCAAAAACTTGATCGAATGTGTGTCACACGCTTGAACTGAAATAAGTTGCAACATGCTGAAATGAATGAATCACAGTTCCACTGTTAACTCATATATGTTACAGAACTCTCATTATTCTCTTAGGATTCATGGTATACCATGTGTTACACCTGACCATCTGACATGGATTAAGTGAGGGCACCAGTGTCAATCAATATTCATGAATATTAGTAAATCCTAATTTTTAATTGTTAGGTGAAAATTAAATATAAATACTTTTTTTCTCATATACCAACATACCCCCTAGTACCTCTGGTACCTACTTTTCTAGATTAGAGGTAATGTGTTCTAAGACTTAAGTAACAGCAGTGGCAGAAGTGATGAACGGAGGGCTTAGATAGAAGATTTAGAAGAAAAATGAACAATTTAGGTGTGTAGGGAAAGAGAAGAGATAATAATGGCTTCATAGTTTCTAGCTTGTGTAATGGTGATGGCTTTAACAGAAATAACAGATGGGGAAAGGACCAAGTTTTTTATTTTCTGTTTTGGATATTTGCAAGTTGAATTGTATAAGAAACGTCAAAATGGAGTTCAATAGATTATTGGAAATAAGTGCCTAGAGCTCAGGAAATAAGTCAAGATGGAGATTGAGATTTGAGATATGTCAGCATATAGGTGACAGTTAAAAGCTAGAGAAAGTGTGTAGAGTCAAGACAAGAGGACTGAAGATACATCTTGGGGGATACTATTGTTTCAGGGGTGTTGGTGAAGAGGCTTAGAGATTAGAAAGGTAGGAGAACCAGGACAAAGTAGAAGCTGTTTCAGAGAAGGTAAGGCAAGGATTATGGTTTCCTTAATCACGGGATCACAGTAGCAAATGCTAAAAGAAGCCGGGAGTGTAAAGGCTGAAAAGAGACCATGTCTCTTAAGAAGTCAGTGGTGGCGGGCTGCCCCAGTGGCGCAAGCGGTTAAGTGTGTTCGCTCCGCTATGGCGGCCCCGGGGGTCGCCGGTTCAGATCCCGGGTGTGCACCGATGCACCGTTTGGCAAGCCATGCTGTGGCAGCGTCCCATATAAAGTGGAGGAAGATGGGCACGGATGTTAGCACAGGGCTTATCGTCCTCATAAAAAAACAAAACAAAAGTCAGTGGTGGCCTGAGGGAGAAGTGTTGTAGAGGAGAGTTCTTAGCGTAAGCCAGATTGAGTTAAAAATTCATTTCTTTGGGCCAGCCCGGTGATGTAGCAGTTAAGTTCGTGCACTCTGCTTTGGTGGCCTGGAGTTCACAGGTTCGGACCCTGGGCACAGACCTGCGCACGGCTTATCAATCCATGCTGTGGCGGCGTCCTATATAAAGTAGCGAAAGATGGGCACAGACGTTAGCCCAGGGCCGATCTTCCTCAGCAAAAAAAGAGGAGGATTGGCAACAGATGTCAGCTCAGGGCTAATCTTCCTCAAAAAAAAAAAAATTCACTTCTCAATCTAAAGTAATCTATCACTTATTTGTGAATTCTAGAAATATTTACTCCACTAGATTAGCTGGTGTGGTTATATAAAATTATGGAAAAATTCATACCCATGTGAAATGACTGTGAAGATAGTTTATAGTAAAATGCTCTGGTGTACTACAGATTTTATATTACAAAGTATTAAAAATTTGATCTAAAGTATAACCCTTTTCTTCCCTGCTCTGTGTCTTTTAAACTTTATTTTCATGCAAAAGTATTCATTGGTTACCTTCTCTGCTACTTACTACAGAGTTATGAAGATAAATTAGAAGTTGGAAGAATACAAGCTGTTTTAGTTGTGTTTTATAAACTTCTTGGTGATTTTAGCATCTTGTTATACCTTAGCAATCTTCCTTCTTTCTGTTTGTACTATAGTGACAGATGAATTTATTTTAGCTGTGAATAGTAAACTGATATGAAAAGTCACTTTTTGGGGAAAATATTATTTCATTTCTTCTCCTATAGACTAGAATAATATTTCCCATTCTACCTTTTGGGAGCAGAGAGTTAAGAGGTACCTAAAAATGAGATGAAGATGGGTCTCTGTGAGCTTTATAGTAACAATTGACAGAAAAATAATTTCTCCTCCTTTTTACATTAAAGTTTCCCTCTCCTACCATTTTTCTGCTATATGAGTCAGATGGTAAAGTGGAACTTACTGAAACCAATATTAAATTTTACTTTACAGTCTGTGCACCAGAGCATGATGGAGTCAAAAGACTTGGTACCAGAATGTAGAAAGTGGTGGTTGAGGTAAGAGTGGGAAGGTAGGCTGTAGCCCTTTGTAAGACCTAATGTACTCAAATAGGTCCCATTTTTGTAGTAATCGCCAGATATTCTGAAGAATTTTTAACTTCTATCCTGAGGTTCTACAAAAGTGCATCATATTATACTCTACAAGAATTCTTCCCTCCTCAGACTACAGTTATTAGTAAAAGGAAGGCACTAAAGATTGGTTAGAAGTTCTTATCCCTATTTACTCAAATTTTCTTTCCCAAATTGCTTTCCTAAGTACTGCTTTAGAAGTTAAAATATTTTATGTATTTTGGTTGTCATGGTTTTACCCTGTATCATAAGCTAAGAAGCTGGCTTAACAGTATACACTTAAATATTTTGCTAAAATTTCTATATTTGAACAAAAGATCAAAGGATCCCTCCCACTGTTATCATAAAAGGCTAGTGCAGCACAACTACAATACAGAGAAAATTCAGTTCACAGTTTCTATTAATTACCAGAATTCATTCTTTGTGTTAATTTATTATATTTGATGCCACTGCATCGTGATGTATCTGTTTGTTGTTTGGAAGACTACAATACTTCAATATAATTCTTGAAGTATATTTTTGAGATAATTATGCTTAAATTTTTATATAAAAATAGTATCATACATATTTATTTTTTTCCCCCAAAGTACTTTCACTGATATACCATTTGGTCCCTGTAACAGCCCTGAGATTTTTATCCCATTGTTATTGATAAAAGAACTAAAGTCAGAGAGGCCAAGTAACTTTCATAACAACTTAGTGGCAAAATAGGACTAAAAACTCATCTACTGATTTCTTCTCCAATACTTATGTTTCAACATATTTTAAAGGTTTTGCAAATTGGCAGTTTCCCAACCAAACCTTCTTCCTAATACAGTGAGCACCATTGCTGCTATAGCTGACTAGATAAATTACTATTTTGGAGAGTTTTTTCTCTTATTTCCACATGCCTGCCTGATGAACATTCTAATAAACTGCCCTTTGCCACAGTATCTTTTGAGATAAGAAATGAAAATTTGCAGTTCCTGGATTTGTCATTTTGTTAACTTGGCATACTAAAGTTTCATTAAAATTCTCAATATATCAATTAATTGCATCATATTAGTGAGAGGTTAAAGTGAAGAGAGATGATAATAAATGATAGTCCTCAGAAAAGCTGATTCCCTTTGAAGCATAGGTTTTAGCAGTTATGAACTTAAAAGTAGTTTAATGTTGGGGCCAGCCCAGTGGCGTATTGATTAAGTTAGCACGCTCTGCTTCGGTGGCCCGGGGTTGTGGGTTCAAATCCCAGGTGTGGACCTACACACCGCTCATCAAGCCATGCTGTGGTGGCATCCCACATAAAAAGTAGAGGAGGATTGGCACAGATGGTAGCTCAGGACCAATCATCCTCACCAAAAAAAAAAAGTAGTTTAATGTTAAAATTGCCCGCTGTATATAAAATTCTAACCCCATTCTGTTAAGGCTCTGAAGCCTTAAGTTCAAATCAATGTTTAAGGTAATTATTCATAAAGGAGTTTTTATATCTGATGCCATGATAAAATCTGCAGTGTTTCATTATTTGGTATTCTCTTCATTAGATTTTACTGATAGAGGGGATTGCAGAGATTATTCGTATCAGTCTTTTGGTTGGTATCTTCCCTGACGTAACTGCTCTTTCAACTAGCAAGGATGAATTTAGGTACTTTGCAAGATAGTGTAATCTACTTGCGAATAACTCTGGTGGTTAGAAAATGTGGGATATTTTTGTTTCAGAATCTAGCTCCTTTATATTTTTCCATCTATTTGTCCTAGTTCTATCCTCCCATGCAAGATAGATTTTCTACTCAGTTTTTCGCTTGATGGTCCATCAGAATAGGCAAAGACTTCTATAATTTCCTTTGAGTCTTTCCTATTCCAGACTAAAGGTCGTTATTGTGATTTATCTTTACACATATTACATGAGTTTCTATCAGGATTACCTTCTACTGATTATGTTTCATTTTTAGGGTCTTAAATTTTTCCAGGTTGAAAGAGTACTCCAGAATGTGAAATGACCTGTGTAATATATGACAGGATGGTTACCTGCCTTATAATGGGTACTTAGATATATGCAACCTGAGTTCTTTAATTTTGAGGAAGCTACATCACACTTTTATTATTTTATTTATTTATGTTTTTTTGTGAGGAAGATTAGCCCTAAGCTAACATCTGATGCCAATCCTCCTCTTTTTGCTGAAGAAGATTGGCCCTGGGCTAACATCCGTGCCCATCTTCCTCTACTTTATATGGGATGCCGCCAAGCATGGCTTGACAAGAGGTGCGTCAGTGTGCGCCCAGGATGCGAACCCGCGAACCCCTGGCTGCCACAGTGGACCGCTTGCACTTAACCGCTACGCCACCGGGCCGGCCCCTGCTACATCCCACTTTTAGCTCATTCTGGACTTACAGTCACCTTAAAGCCCCTTTCCACAAGAGCAGTGGGTCAATTCAGATTCTCTAATTTGTTTTTATTGCAGCTGAACTTTTCAAACATAAGCGTTTAGATTTATTGCCCTTATTATGTTTTATCTTCCTTGAGTTCATTGTTGTAGTTTGTCAGCTTTTAACACACTAATTTGTTTTTAGCATACTAGCCATGTCTCCCAAGTATGTATTATTTGAGGATTTCTTAACCAACAGATATTTTTTGATTAGTTACTATATGTAATATGTAGGGCACTAGATATGTTTCTTTTGCTTATGGTAGTGATAGGTTTTTTTTGGAGGGGGAAGGACTTGAAAAGTTTTTTCTGAATAAAAATTTCCATGAATGTCCAAGTTAACTTAGAAAAAGAAAAGGAACTCGCCCTGCCCCACATTACAACATAATATAACACTCTAGGGGCTGGCCTGGTGGTGTAGTGGTTAAGTTCATGTGCTCCGCTTTGGCAGCCCGGGGTTCCCAGGTTCAGATTCTGGGCATGGACATAGCACCACTTATCAAGCCATGCTGTGGCAGGCATCCCACATATAAAGTAGAGGAACATGGGCACGGATGTTAGCCCAGGGCCAATCTTCCTCAGCAAAAAGAGGAGGATTGGCAACGGATGTGAGCTCGGGGCTGATCTTCCTCACCGGAAAAAAAAAAAAAAAACACTCTAGTAATCATGAAAACATATGATACTGGTCTAAGAACAGACAAATAGACCACTGAGACAATATAGAGAACTCAGAGCCAGATCCATTTGTATGTGAGAACTTAATAAGATAAAAATAGCATTATAAATTGGTTGGTTAAGTATAGACTATTTAGTAGATGGTGTGGGAAAACTGGCTCACTATATGGAGAAGAGTAAAATCGAGTCCCTACATAGCACTGTTTATAAAGAAGGACCTCAGAGGGATTAATGACCAAAATAATATGTAAAATAAATATAGGTAATAATAATTAATAATAATAAAGATAAGTAAATAATAATATATAATAAATAGAATAATATAGAAAAAACTATGAAGTTAATAAAACATAATACATCTTTGTGACTTAGTATTAGGAAAGTATTTCTTAAAACCTCAAAAGCATGAAACCGTAGGTGAAAAATGATTGATTTGATGATACAATATTAAAGATTTCAGTTCAGCAAATAAATGGACATTGTTTACAGGCAGATAACATTTTGGGGGAAGATATTTGCAATAATTAAACCTGTTAATGAATTAGTATCTAGAATATCAAAGAAACTCCTTCAATTCAATAAGAAGACTGGGACCCCAATAGAAAAATGAGCAAAAGAAGCAGGGAATTCACAAAAGAAGAAACACAGACACATGAAGGGGTACTCAAATTCGTTAGTAATAAGAGAAATCTAAATTAAAACAAGCTTTTAGTTTTACCCACTAGGCTAGCAAAAATTAGAAAGTGAAGCTAGATAATGCCAAATCTTGTCTGGGGTGTAGGGAAATAGGAACCTCTGGGAGTGTAGATTAGTGCAGCCATTCTGGAGAGCAATTTGGCAGTTCTTTGTCATTTAGTTGATAAAATTCACTAGGACTTAACAGTTCTCTTCCTGGATATATAACCAGAAATTAATTCTCACATAGGTTTATAAGGGAACATAGAAGGAGATATTGCATTGCAGCATTGTTTTGGGTGGCTGGCAGTTAAAGATATTCTGAGTCTGTGTTGCTGAGGGAGTGGATAGACAACATGTAGAGTACTTTGCATCAGGAACAGTGAACTAAGTGTTCCACAGCAACGTGAATAGATGTTAAAAACCTAGTACAGAGGGTAAAGGTAGGAATATATACAAACAGAAGGATGCTCATCAAACACATTAGAAGAAATAACTTATTGGTAAGGGGAATGGGGATAGAAAATGAATATGAAAGGAAAGAAATCAACTAGTTAGAAGAGGGGTCTTATACAGATGAATGATGATAATGTGCCATGAGCCTGAGGAGTGTGATTAACTTAACCTTTTGTACCTGGGAAATAAAAGTGGGGTCTGGGGACTCATTTGGCAATCATACTCATTTGGTATGTAAGTTGAGTTGGAGAAGAAAAAATTAAAGGCATAAAGAACAAGAAACTTAAAATAATCCAGGTAGTAAGACATGAAGTTTTAATTTAGAATGGTGGTAATTGGGAATGGAAAGTAAGGGACTGATATAAGAAATACTGCAGAGAGGTGAAGTCAACAACTAATTGGATGAAGAGATGAGCCAGGTTTTGAATCTGGGTAAATGGGAAGATGGAGGCTCCAATAATTCAAGAGGAGTAGTAAACAGGAGGATAACCAGATTTGACCTGGGGGAAATATGTTGAATTCAGCTTTAGATATATTCCACTGGAGGTTCTGGCAGTTCATTGAGGTAGATTATCCACTGTTCGAACATTGATTAAGAATATACTGTGTGCTAGCCATCAAAGCAGAACATTTTTTATCCCTAAGATGTTTTGGCCCTACTATTTTAATCTCCTCCACCATTTTGATCCTTAGGGTGGTTTGATTGGGTTACCAGGATGTAGTAAGCTTAAAATTACCCCAATCTGCTATTGAGAAAAAAGTGACAAAATACTCAAAACATCCTGACAAATGAGATCTGAGAAACTGGAATTGATGATAATGGTCACAAAAGAAAACTTAAAATGGCAGAAAATCTTTGAAATTTGTTTGGTACCCAAAAACTGATCAGTGAATCAAATCTTTGTTGTAAAATTTACTCTAGGAAAGACTTGATCTTGATTTAAATAGTTTCAGCAAAATAAAATTGAAAAGGGGGAACAATAGAAACTTTGAGCATGTAGAAAATTGCTCTGGGTATCAAGTCAGCTTAATTATTTTGTTCCAGAAAAAGCTTTTTTTCTCTCCTTTCCCTCCCATCTACCCTCTTGACTGGGCAAGAATTGAATCTTTTTTTTTTTCATTCTTTTAAATGTATTGTCAGTTATTTCAGTACTGTGTGAGTATACCCTCATCATAGTATCTTTCCACTGCTTTTACGAATAATGTATATACAAAAATAAATATTTATTTGTGGATATTTGGTATTATTTTCTCTATAGACTGTATTTTTTTTTTTTTTTTTTTGGTGAGGAGGACCAGCCCTAAGCTAACATCCGATGCCAATCCTCCTCTTTTTTTTTTTTTTTTTTTTGCTGAGGAAGACTGGCCCTGGGCTAACATCCATGCCCATCTTCCTCTACTTTATATGGGACACCGCCACAGCATGGCTCAACAAGCGGTGCGTCGATGCGCACCCAGGATCTGAACCGGAGAACCCTGGGCCGCCGCAGTGGAGCACGCGCACTTAACCACCTGCGCCACTGGGCCGGCCCCTGTAGACTGTAATTTTTAAAAATGTATAAGTCCTGAGTATCTTTCCATGTAAGTATATAGGATAAAAATGTTTGCTGGGTAAAAATGAACGTTTCAAAATATCCTTACTGGCTAGATACTGTTGTAAAGATAGGGTGAGGAGGTAGAAGGATGGTGGAGTACAAGGTATAGGTGTGTTTATTGCTCTCAAGAATCTCAGAATCTAGTAGAAGTGAAGTATGTAATAATTACAATGGAGTAAGTATTCTAATAGATAAATGTACTAGGTGCTGTTTGAGCATAGAGGAAAGAGCATCAAACTCGGATAAAGAGAGGCAAATGTGTCAGATGGTACTTAGAGATGGTGAATGGGATTTTGGATTAGTTTCTAAGGATAATATTTTGCAGGTCAACTGTGGTCGAGAATGATTAAGTAATTCACTGGATTCATTCTTCTCTGTCCTTTGTGAAATTCGTATCATCCTTTGCCAGAAATCAGTCTTTCTGGTATCCTAAGCCATGGTTCTGAAAGCAAAATCTTTATCATGTATGATTGTCTTACAGAATTTTGACAGCTTCAAATAGTGTAAGAAATTACTTTAGTTAAAATTTTTGTATTTCATCATGCAGAGGATTATGTGAATGTATTTTTTTCCCTTTTTTAGGGAAGTTGTTGACTCAATGGTTCAGCATTTTAAAGTAACTATATTTGGGGACCGAAGACCAGTTTATGATGGAAAAAGAAGTCTTTACACAGCCAATCCACTTCCTGTGGCAACTACTGGGGTAAGATATGTATTCCTTTATTGGAAAGCTATACGTTTGCAATGTCTCCTTTTAAATGAATTTATTACCATTTTATTTTATTACAGTTCATATTATATGTAAGTGTGCATTATTTATCTTTTTAAACTTTTTATTTTGAAATAACTTCCAATGTAGAGAAAAGTTGTAAAAGTCATGCAGAGAACTCACGTATACCCTTTACCTAGATTCACCAGCAGTCTTAACATTTGCCACATAGGTTTTATCATTCTCTTTCTTTCTCTCTTTATATCTCTAGATACAGATGTATATAGTGATACACATGCTTATTTTTTCTTGAACCATTCGGGAGCAGGTTGCATACATAATGTCCTTTAATGTGTATTTTCTAAGAAGGACAAAAACCATAGTACAGTCATCAACTTCACTAAATTTTACATTGATATAATACTTTTGTCTCATCAACAACCCATATTCCAATTTTGTCATTTGTTCCAGTAATGTCCTTTAGCATTTTTCCCCATTAGTACAGAATTCAGTCCAGGTTTGTGATCATATTTAGATATGATGTCTTTTTAGTCTTCTTTGTTTTGGAACAATTCTCCAGCCTTTTTTTTTTTTTTTCCTTTTATGACATTAACATGGTTGAAGATTACAGACAAGTTATTTTGTAGAATGTCCCTCAGTCTGGGTTTGTCTGGTACTTCCTCTTAATTAGATTCTGATTAAGCATTTTTGGCAGGAATATTACAGAAGTGTTCTTTCCTTATCAGTACATCATATCAGGAGGCACATAATATGTGTTTGTTCCGTTAATGGTGATGTTAACTTTGATCACTTGGTTAAGTTGGTATCTGCCAGGTTTCTCTTGTCAAGTTATTCTTTTTCTCTTGGATCTTATAGAGAGAGAATTTTTTTTTTAATTGTGGTAAAATACACATAAGATAAAATCTACCATCTGAGTCATTTTTCAGGTGCAGTTCAGTTGCATGAGATGCAGTCACAACCATCACCACCATCAATCTGTAATTTTTTTCATCTTGTAAGCTGAAACTCTATACCCATTAAACACTAATTCCCCCTTCTCCCCTCCCCTCAAACCCTGGCAACCACCATTCTATTTTCTGTCTTTATGAATTTGGCTACTCTCAGTACCTCTTATAAGTGGAATCATACAGTATTTGTCTTTTTGTGACTGGCTTATTTCACTTAGCATAATGTCCTCCAGGTTCATCCATGTTGTCAGGTATCAGACTTTCTTCCCTTTTTAAAGCTGAATAATATTCCATTGTGTGTGTATACCACATTTTGTTTATCCATTCATTTGTTGATGGATGCCTTTTGGCTATTGCAAATAATGCTGCCATGAACATGGGTGTACAAATATCTGTTCTCATCCCTGTTTTCAATTCTTTTGTGTATATACCCAGAAGTGGAGTTGCTGGATCATATAAATGGTAATTCTATTTTTAATGTTTTGAGAAACTACCATACTGTTTTCCACAGCGACTGTACTGTTTTACATTCCCACCAACAGTGCACAAGGGTTCCAATGTCTCCAGACCCTCACCTACACTTGTTGTTTTCTGGGTTTGTTGATAGTAGCCATCCTAATCTGTGTGAGGTGATATCTCATTGTGGTTTTGATATGTATTTCCCTAATGATTAATAATGTTGAGCATCTTTTCGTGTGCTTATGGGCCATTTGTATATCTTCTTTGAAGAAATGTGTATTCAAGTCCTTTGCCCATTTTTTAAATTGGGTTTTTGGGTTTTCTTGTTGAGTTTTAGAAATTCTTTATATATTCTTATCAGATATATGATCTGTGAATATTTTCTCACATTCTGTAGGTTGCGTTTTCACTCTGTTGATTGTATCCTTTGATGTACAGAAGTTTTAATTTTTGATATAGGAGATACTTTTAAGGATCCTGTTTCTCATTAGACCATTTTTAGTAATTGACAATTCGTGCTTGGAAGGATTATTACTATGTAGTAGTGGTGATTTTCTAATTCTGTCATTCCTTCTACATTTATTAGTTGGTATTCTAGTGTAAGGGAGAGCATTTTCTTCTGCCCTATTTATCTGTCTTTATTTATTTGACTGCCCAAATTGTCCTAGATTTGGCCAGTGGGAGCCCCTTTAAGCTGATTCCTGTGTCCTTTAGACATGACACACTTCTTTTTTGGGGGATGGAGCGCTTCCTTACTTTCTGGCACAAGATATTCATCTTATATTTTCTCTGCTGCAGTCCTGCAACTGGCCATTTCTCAAAGGGGCACTGGTTTCTTTTAGTTGGGGAATGCAATTTAGAAACCAAAATTTGGGTACTGGATGTGCTCATTGCTACTGGGGTTATATGTACTTCTAAGCCTTTTCTTTCTTTTTTTTTTTTTTTAATTAATTAATTTATTTATTTTTTCCCCCAAAGCCCCAGCAGATAGTTGTATGTCATAGTTGCACATCCTTCCAGCTGCTGCATGTGGGACGCGGCCTCAGCATGGCCAGAGAAGCGGTACGTCGGTGCGCACCCGGGATCTGAACCCCCGGCCGCCAGTAGCGGAGCGCGTGCACTTAACCGCTAAGCCACCGGGCCGGCCACTTCTAAGCCTTTTCAGTGGATGGAGTTAGGAAGGATAAATAAGTAAATAAAGAAACAAAACACAATAAATAATAAATATTACATGTCATATAGTAAACCTAACATATGTATCCTGCCAGTACCACTAACTGTATGCAATATACAATATGTGTATTGGAAATCATGAGTTCAGATTGATTCTTCCAGGTCCAATCTGTCCCCACAGGATTCTTCCTTTACTCCCTACTTTGCACATTTGTATCTTCCTTCTTTAAATGCCTGGCTCACCAAAACATCACCCACTTTTACTCATTTTTTTCAGTCCTACAGTACATATAAAATAGTTTCTGAATTACTACACCATACCACTATAGAAAACAAACCTACTAATAAGAGTTTAAGGTTTTATTTTGTAAGCAGTTCTTCCCCATCCACCCCTCCTCCACACTCCAACTGAGAATGTAGTCAGCATACTGTGTTAGAGTTACTTGCATTAGTGTTTTCTTTCTTTTTTCCTTCTGTCAGTGTGGTTATGTTATTTATTGGAAATGCGTTTGATTTCATTTGATTTTGTTTATATTCAGTTTTAGTTTTTCCCTCCATCCTTGTTGTTTTTGATTTTTTAATATATAGAACTTTATTTAACATGCTTCCAAAAGTCAAAACTATACTGAAAAATATACTCAGAATTGTTAATCCCCCCTTTATTTCTTTCAATCCGTTCTTTTCCATCCTTTGAAAATAACCACTTTCTTTGTTTCTAGTTCATGCTTCCTGTGTTTCTTTTTGTAAAAAGCAAATATATGAATATTTTCCCATTTTCTCCTTGTTTCTCACACAAAAGATGGTATACTATTTGTAATCTTCTGTACTTTGCTTTTTTCACTTAACAGTATAGCTTGGAAATTATTCCATTGCAGTTCCAAGAGATTTTCCACATTCTTTTTTTATAGCTGCCTAAATGTTTGGGCATTTAGGTAGTTTCCAGTATATTGCAATGACAAATAATGCTGGCATAAATAACTGTTATTTAAATTTTAGTCTATTGATTTGACGTTGAGATTGGTTTTTTTATACTTGCCTTGTGTTTTCTTAAATATTTTTATAAGTAAAACTTAAAAATAATTGTATTTATCTTTTTCAACTTTTATTAGTTGACTCTTCTCCCATCAACAGGTAGATTTAGATGTTACTTTACCTGGGGAAGGTGGAAAAGATCGGCCTTTCAAGGTGTCAATCAAATTTGTGTCTCGGGTGAGTTGGCACCTACTACATGAAGTACTGACAGGACGGACCTTGCCTGAGCCACTGGAATTAGACAAGCCAATCAGCACTAATCCTGTCCATGCCGTTGATGTGGTGCTACGACATCTGCCCTCCATGAAGTGGGTACTTCTGGCTTTTTTCCCTCTTTATATTTTAAGTGTGAAGGCTTTCCTCCCAAGAGTGAGTTGTGCAGGCCTCCTTTGGTTAGCCTTCAGATGTACATTTTGATTATTTCAGTTGAAGAATAGCATACATACAAGTTCATTGATAGAAGTAAGTTACAGAAAATTCTCTAACTTTTGAAAGTAAATGCACATCATTAGCTTAGCTATTTTAATGTATATTTTTTAGAAAAATGTCTAACCCTTTCTCTTAGGGGCTATCAATCTTGAGTAATGATATATTTTCAGATATATTCCTGTAGTTAAATCACCTTGTTTAAAGGTAATTTCATTGTTTATACAATAGTATCAAATTGTGTTGAAATTGATACTCTTTTAATCACACTAGCACCTCACATATGTATGTGTGTATCTGTGGTATATCTGTGTGTATATATATAGGATTGGTGTGTTTTAATATTATGTCTTGCAAACACATTTATAGAAACTGTGTTTTGATCAATAATTATTTACTCTTTAGCATTTTCTAGGGTTGAAACTGTTAACTTTTTAAAATCCTTTTGAGAAAGTATTTTAAATAAAATTTATTTTTATTCAAACTAACATTAGTTTTAAGAATAGAGAATTTCATTGAGTGATGCAGATGTTTTTGGGGTTTTTTTTTCCCCATTCAGAATGACTGCTTTTGGCTTTCACAAATTTAGAAAATGTGTAGTTTCGTATATTCATGATGATAACCATCATTATAATAAATTAAGTTTATGTTCTAGAGTCACCTGTTCTGCAAATTTAAATGCTTACATGGGAAGGAAAGGATTGAACATGCCGTTTTAATTTTTGTAGATATACGCCTGTGGGGCGTTCGTTTTTCTCAGCTCCAGAAGGATATGACCACCCTCTGGGAGGGGGCAGGGAAGTATGGTTTGGATTCCATCAATCGGTTCGGCCTGCCATGTGGAAAATGATGCTTAATATTGATGGTAAGGGAACTAAAACCATATTCTGTATTGGTTAGTTGATTTCTATATGGCCTGTGTGTGTGTGTATAAATATATACATATGTACATTTTATATATAATAGTATGTGCTGGTGTCTTGAAGTAATATTTGGACATACATTAAGACAACTGGAAAAATCTTTATGTTTTTATTATATTTCATTTTGAAAGCCTTTACACAGAACTTGCCCTGGAATGCTATTAAACGTGAAGTGAGCACATGCAAGCAGATATAAAAGCCTTGACATGATCATCTGAGCAGTCTTCTGTTATAACTCACTTTTGTTCTTTTAACTCTAAGTCAGTATTTCATTATGAAATACATGTTTGAAAGGAAGAGAAGTCTGTTGATCGTGGTGACCCCAGGCATTATGCCTACTGCTGATGCTTAATGTGGTGCTAATTGCATTCTCAATTTTAGGTGTTTTCTTATGGATATTTTTGAGCATATATAAAAGTAGAGAGAATAACATGATAAATTGCCACAGCCGTTATCCAAATTGTGAGGATTTTTCTACCTTTGCTTAAACTATCTACATTTCTTTCTCTACTATAGTATTTTTAGACCAAATCGCAGACAGCGTGTTATTTTTTCCCTACTACTTCAGTATATACCTCTAAAAATACAGATGTTTTCTTACACAGTCACAGTGCCATTATCATATGCAAGAAAATTTAAAATAGTCATTTATTTGTAGCCTCTATCCGTAATCAGATTTCCCTGATTGTCTCAAATATGTCTTTTTATAGTTAGTTGATTCTCATCAGGATCTAAACAAGATCCACACATCACATTTGGCTATTATGCCTTTTTTAAATGTAGTAGTCCCATTTCCTTCCCTCTTGTTTTGTTTTTTCCTGTTTTTATGCCATTGATTTGTTGCAGAAACTCTGTCACTTGTCCTGTAGAATATCCAAAAATCTGGATTTGTCTTTTGTTTTCTTGTGATGTCATTACCTTATTCTTCTATCCCCTGTATTTCCTGAAAATGAAAATTGGCCCTAGAAGCTTGTCTCAATTCTGGTTTAAAATACTTCATAAGTGCTTCATATTGTGTCATATTAGGAGGCATACAGTATCTAGTGGCCTCAATTTTAGTGATACTAAGATTGATCAATAGGTTCAGAGATCAATAGGCCTGATCTCTCCATTGTAAATTTTGCAATCCACCTTTCAAGTACTAATATCCCATTCATTGATCATTGTTACCTGAATCATTATTTCACTAGGGATTACTAACTGGTATTTTTTTCTAATTCTGTTATTCCTTTTGCATTAGATAGAATTCTTATGTTGAAAAACTACAATGTCCTGTTGATAATTCATTAGTCTTTGATAGTTTTCTTGCATTCTGGCACAGCAGGATGTTCCAGGCTTATCTTCTGTTTCCTACCCTGTACCTGGAATCAGCCTTCCTCCAAGGATCCTTGGATCTTTCCTGATCAATACATAGTTTCCTCATTATTTTCAGCTGCATGTACCATTGTGAGGATATGTCATTGAGGGGATATATTTCAATAGTCCCCTTTAGATATATACTAGGGCTGTTTTTAATTATTTGCCATTTCAGAACATCATTTCATATGTATGTAGACGTATCTTTAAGATAGATTCCAGGAGGTGAGAATGATGGGTCAAGGGCAAATGTATTTGTAATTTTGATCGATATTGCCCAGTTGCCCTCCATAGAGGTTGTAAACATTTTGCATCAGTGAATGAGACTACTTGTTTCCTTATACCTTTGCCTCTAGAGGTATCAAACTCTAGGTTTTTGTCCATAGAATTTGTAAGAAATAGTTCCCTTATGCACTTTTATTTTGCATTTGACTGTCTTTTCACGTATGTAAGGGCCACCTTATTTCTTTTCTTAGTAACTGTTAATGTCCTTTGCCCTTTTTTTTTCTGTTAGATTTTTGGTTTTCTCTTTTACTGAGAGAGCTTTCTTTCTTTTTTTTTTTTTTTTTTGTGAGGAAGACCAGCCCTGAGCTAACATCCATGCTAATCCTCCTCTTTTTGCTGAGGAAGACCAGCTCTGAGCTAACATCTATTGCCAATCCTCCTCCTTTTTTTTTCCCCCCCAGAGCCCCAGTAGATAGTTGTATGTCATAGTTGCACATCCTTCTAGTTGCTGTATGTGGGACATGGCCTCAGCATGGCCGGAGAAGCGGTGCGTCGGTGTGCGCCCAGGATCTGAACCCGGGCCGCCAGTAGCGGAGCACGTGCACTTAACCACTAAGCCATGGGGCCAGCCCGAGAACTTTCTAAATTAAAGAGATGAGTCCTTTGTCTGTGATATGAATTGCAGATATTGTCCCTAGGTTGTTGTCTTTTGATGTTTGGTATGGTCTTGGGTTTTTTTTTTTTTGTTTTTTGCGTCTGTGTATGAGGAAGATCAGCCCTGAGCTAACATCTGATGCCAATCCTCCTCTTTTTTTGCTGAGGAAGATTGGCCCTGGGCTAACATCTGTGCCCATCTTCGTCTACTTTATATGGGATGCCGCCACAGCATGGCTTGACAAGCAGTGCCTCGGTGCACGCCCAACATCTGAACCTGCAAACCCTGGCCCGCAGAAGTGGAGTACGTGCACTTAACCGCTGGGGCACCAGGCCAGCCACTTGTTTTTGTTTTTGTTTTTTGCCATGTAGAAGTTTTTCTCTTTGTTGGTGTGTGTGTGTGTGTGTAGATACACATACATGACGAACACTTATATGTATTGGTCAGTCGTTTCTTTTATGGCTTTTAATATCTAATTGGGGCTAGTCTCATTTTTCTCTTCAGGATTATCTAGGCCATTCTCATTTATTTTACCATAAAGCCTTTAGAAACACCGTCTCTAGATCTGCTGGGCGGTGGGGGGGGGGGGTGCGGGGCAGGAGAATGGGCTGTTATTGAGATCTCATTATGTTTTTTTTTTTTAATAATTTTATTTATTTATTCCCCCAAAGCCCCAGTAGATAGTTGTATGTCATAGTTGCACATTCTTCTAGTTGCTGCATGTGGGATGCAGCCCCAGCATGGCGGGAGAAGCAGTGCGTTGGTGCGCGCCCGGGATCCGAACCCCGGCCGCCAGCAGCAGAGCACGCGCACTTAACCGCTAAGCCACGGGGCCGGCCCTAGATCTCATTATGTTTATAAATTAAGTTAGGACAAATTGGCATCTTAACGATATTGAGGGGCCGGCCCCGTGGCATAGCGGTCAAGTGCTCACGCTCCGCTGCTGGTGGCCACCGTTCGGATCCCGGGCACGCACCGATGCACCACATGTCAGGCCGTGTTGTGGCGGCATCCCATATAAAGTGCAGGAAGATGGGCACAGATGTTAGCCCAGGGCCAGTCTTCCTCAGCAAAAAAAAGAGGAGGATTGGCGTCGGATGTTAGCTCGGAGCTGGTGTTCCTCACACACACACAAAAAAGATATTGAGTCTTTCTGTCCCAGAAAAGACTTCCCATTTGTGCAAGACTACTTTTATTTCCTTCAGGAGTGTTGTAGAGTTTTCCTTGATAAAATTTACACATTTCTGTTGTTATTCCTGGATATTTTCTCTCTTTTTTTTGATATTAAATAGGTTTATAGATTCTAATTGGTTATTGTTTATGCACATGAAGGCTTTTGATTTCTGTATACTTACTTTTTTCTCTCTGACTTTTTGAATTCCATTTTTGTTTATAATAGTTTTTCAAGTGATTTTCTGGGAGTTTCTAGGTTATAATCGTTTCATCTACAGGTAGTGATAGCTTTATCCTTTGAATTTTTATACTCTAATTTTTTTCTTATCCGATTATATTGACTAACTAAACAGGACAGTGTTAAACATTAGTGATTAGTGGGCATCTTCTTTTTATTCTTTACTTCAGAAGGAATGCTTCCAGTGTTTCTGCATTAAATATGGTGCATACATATACGTATGTATATGTATAAGAGCATCTGTTGATTCCTGTTTTAGTAAGTACTTTTAATCAAGAATGGATGTGAATTTTGTAAGATGTCTTTTTAGCATCTATGGAGCTGATAATGTGATATTTCTCTTCTTTTTAACAAACATTGGACCAGACTTGTATTTCTGGATTCTTTTAACGTGATACTGGATTCTGGATTCTATTAATACTTTACCTTTTTAATCAAAATTCAAAAGTAACACTGATCTGATCTATGGTTTTCTCTTTTCTGGGGCAGTCGTTTTCAAGTTTTGGTATTAATATACTTCATAAAGAATTTGGAAGTTTTCCATTTTCTAAAATGGACAACAGTTTTTAAATAATATTGAAATTATCAGTTCTTTTAAAATTTGGTAGAATTCTCCCATAAAATCTTGTAACCTGGTGTGTTTTGGTGGGTAACTCTTTTAAGACTTCTTCCATTTATTTTGTGAAAATTGGTCTGTTTAGGCTTTCTGAGTTCAGTTTTGGTAGGTTATATCTTACTAGAAAATCATTTATTTTATCTATGTTTAATTTATTTGTCTAGAGTTTTACAAAATAGTTTCTTATTTTTGAAATTTTGTCTATTCTCTGGTTTACTTCCATTTCTTATTTTGTGTATTTGTGCTTTGTCCTTTTTACTCTTGATTAGGAGAGGTAGTAGTTTAATCAACTGATTTTTTTTCTCAGCAAAAGAGCTTTTGAAATTTTTTTTAGTTCTCTGGCTTTCTGTTTTCTAACTCCTTAGTTTCTGCTTTTAGCTGTATAAGTTTTTTCCTCTACTTCAGTTAATTTCATTGTTTTTCTGACTTTTGGAGCTATATTAGTAACTCATTTACTTTCATTTTTTATTATTGATGAAGGTATTTAAAACAATGAATTTTCGGGCCGGCCCTGTGGCTTAGCGGTTGGGTGCTCGCGCTCCGCTGCTGGCGGCCCGGGTTCGGATCCCGGGCATGCACCGACGCACCGCTTCTCCAGCCATGCTGAGGCCGCGACCCACATACAGCAACTAGAAGGATGTGCATCTATGACATACAACTATCTCCTGGGGCTTTGGGGGAAAAATAAATAAATAAATAAAATTATAAAAAAAAAAAAATGAATTTTCTTCTGATCACTGTTTTAGCTATATTCCAAAGCTTCTCATATGTAATATTTTTATTATATTATTTTCTAGAAACACCACAAATTTCATTTGTATTTCTCCTATTATCCAAATGTTGTTTGAGAGACTTTAAGTTTTCAGAGTGAAGACCTTTTTATGTTCTGATTTTGTTACAAATTTCTAGTTTTAATGTGTTCTTAGAGAATGTGGCTTGTATTTCTACTTGTAGAATTTGTTAAGGTATTTTTTTGTAGCCTAATATACAGTTAGTTTTTGTGAAAGTTCAATAGCTATTTGAAAATAAGGTATATTGAGTTATTAAGGTAGAGTTAAATGAATATCCATTAGGACTACCATTTTGATTATGTTGTTTAGATCATTTATTTTCTTGTTTACTTTTGTTTACTTGTTCTCTCAGACTGGGAAAAATAAATTTAAATTTCCTATTATTATTGTGTTTCTATTTCTCCTTATATCTCCTATAAGTTCTGCTTTCTTAATGTTCCTGCTATGTTATTGGGAGTGTATATATATAGATACACACCTCTCCATTTTCTTCATTGTGAACTGTACCCTTTACAATGATAAACTGACTTTCTTTTTATACTTTTGGGCCAAAAGTCTACATTGTCTAATAAAAGGATTACAATCCATGTTTTTGTGAACTTTATCCTATCCATTAATTTTTCCTTTCCTTTAAATATTTTTATACTTTCTGAATCACATTTACATCTCAGCAACAGCATAGAATGGTCTTGCTTTGTGGGTCAGTCAAAAGCTTTTTTTTTTTGTCAGTGGATGAGTTGGGCCAGATAGATAGGAAGGACATACATGTTTGGTCTTAGTGGTGTCAAATTATGTTATCTTTTCTGATTATATATGTTTTTGAAACTTAAATGGTCTGTTTTCTGTGCTTTTTAAATGATGGTTCTGGTAATAGGAGGGTTTTTTTCCCCACTAGTGGTTACCTTTATACTTAGACGTTCATATAATACTCGTCTTTATCTCTTTTTTATAGCAGTGTTTTTTATTTTTCTTAATGAGTAACAATAGTATTAGCTTTATTCTCTATCTTCCCCTCTTTCATCCCTCTCCTTTACTAATTTTAGCCAATATAGCATTATTTTATTGTTCTTTATAATTTTGCTTAAAGTTTTACTACTTACCTTTCAACTTTGACTCCAGTCTGTTACTGTAAGGTGCAATCAGTGAGCTTATTCTATTCTTTGTTTACTATGCCTATCATTCATTTATTTATATGTATTATTATTCCTACATTGTTAGAGCATGTCACAGTTACACTCCATTCTGTCACCTCTAGGTCCATTTGTCTTAATCTTAAATCTACAATTAAATGTGTTGGTGCTAATTACCAGTCTTTTTGCTGAAATTTTTCCTGTTATCTCCTGGTTGCAGTTTCTCCTCAAGTTGTTTCTTCAAGAAGGTCTCATAAGAATAAAAGCTGAGTTTTTGCATATTGAAAACCATTGTCTGTAGCCTTATTCCTGAAGGACTGTTGGGCTAGACAAAATTATCAACTCCAGTTTTCTTGAGTATCTTATAGATATTTTTTCACTGTCTTCTGACATTGAATGTTCAGTAGAGAAGTATGATAGAAGCTTGATTTCCTTTTCCCTGGAAGGCACCTGCTTTTTTTTGTCTGATTGCAGAAAGTATTTTTTACAATTATTTTTACTAGATTTTTTTCTCAGTGTTGAACATTTTGGGTCAGTTTTATGTAAAACATGAGATTTCCTTTGAAAGTGTAGCTTTGAGTCTTTTTTTAAAATCTATCATTTAAATTTCTTTAAAAATTTTTCTATCCTGTTTGCTTCTTACTGTGCCTTTTGTGGTGTAATTTTTACCATGTGCTCATTGTAGTTTAGTCTTCGTTTTTTGAATTTTTAAAAATCTTTTTCTTCCATTTCTTTCATGAGTTCTGCCATGCTTGTTTTACTTTCTCCTGTTGACTGGCTGTCTCTTCCTGGAGTTCTTAAATTTCTGCTCTGAGATCTTTCTTCATAGCTGCATTAAGAGTTTTTCAATTTGTGTTAAAAAGTAGTGTTATGATTTTCATCTGCTTTATGATGATATTTTCTTTTGAGTTTTCTTTGTCAGGAATGTTGTGCTACTTTTTTACATTGTTTAATGGTATCTTTTTATGGATACGTATCACTTTTTTGTTATTCATATTTAAATGAGGTGAGATGAGTTTTCCCAAATTAGAAGAGGTGGGATAGGACATTAGAAGCAAGGTAGTTTTCCAGATTTCTCTCCTCAAGGCCTCTGCCCTCTGTTGTTCTGATGGATTCTTTCTTTCTTCAGAATGTAGCCACGTCTCCTTTGCCTTTCAGTAACTTACATGTTTAAGGGGTGTGAACTAGCAGCCCTGAGTTCCACCAGGTCCTAACTAGTTTCTGCTACTAAGAGATATAGCTGCTGCCTTTTAAAGTGCCTACTCAAATGTTAACAATTAGAGAATTTGTATAAAGGGTATATAGGAGTTCTTTGTACTATTCTTTTAACTTTTCTGTAAGTTTGAAATTATCGAAGAAAAGTGCATGCCTTAGTTTTAGAAAGGTAGTCCTACCTGAGATCTATCACTTCTAGACCACCTTCCGCTCACTCTCATGACACTTTCTACACCTCCTTTCTCTAATTCCTTCTGAGATTCCCCCATTCAATCTCAGTTCTAACATTGCAGTTCCCACTTAGGATAGGACCCTCTCTTTCTGGGAGTGAAAGTTTGCTATTCCCCCGCTAGTCTCCTTTCCTACTTCATGTCCTTCTCCCTTGTATAGGTTCTACTACTACCAAGTACTTTGGGCCATATTTACGTATAATTTGGCACTTTCAGGTTTTTATTATCTCCTAGGTTCACTTAAGATGTAGGGTTTTTTTTCTTTTCCTTTTTAAATATTCTCTTTGTTGCTCTGTATTGAGTTCTAGGAGGAAAGTAGGAAAATTCAGAAATAAATTGCTACTATTTTCCTACTGGAACTTAACGTCCAGTTTTGGATGTTATTAAGAAATAATTTCTAAATAACCCATTGGTCAAAGAAATCACAAAGAAAATTTTAAATATTTTGAACTGAAGAGTAATGAAAATAGTACATATCAGAACTGGTGTGATTAGCTAAAGCAATGCTTATAGAGAATTTTAAACCTTAAATACCTATTAGAAAAGAAGAACAGCATCAGTGACCTACACATTCATCTCAACAAATTAGAAAAATAACATAAAATTAAATACAAAGAAAAATAGAAAGAAATAAGAGTTAAAAACAGAAACTAATGAAATAGAAAAAAATTTACCTCTATCATGTAGATAGGAAGACTTCAAAGGTTTTTAAGAAGGATAGTGACATGATCATATTTGTTTTCCAGAAAGAGACCTCTGGCAGCAGTGTGGAGAATAGATAGAGGAGAAAAAACTAATCTGAGAAACCAGTTAGGAGGCTTTTTCAATCACTAGTTCAGGTAAGAGATGGTATGGTCTAATGTGGGATGGAGAGGAAAGGAACATATTATGAAGATTAAGTTGAAAAAATAGGTTTAAAAACCATGTCCAGAAAAAATTTTGGGTATAGTTTCTGGCACATGGAACTGATTGGAAACAAATAGACCAGAAGGTTTACTAGGTGTTTGAAGGAATTGTTTTTGGAAATAAACTACAAACCTGGTGTATTAGGTTCAACCAGGGAAGCAGAACCAGCAGGAGATAGATAAAGAGAGAGATTTGACTTACCCAGTTTGTAGGGGCTAGTGAGACAAATCTCAAATCCTTAGGATAGGCTGTCAGGAAGGGCAGGCTAGAACTCATGGGCAGTAGCTAAAGCTACTGTCCATAGGTAGAATTTCTTCTCTCTTTATCCTGGGGAAGCCTCAGCCCTGCTTTTAAGGCCTTTCAACTGACTGAATGAGGCCCACCCAGATTATCCAGGGTAATCTCCTTTACTTAAAGTCAATTGATTATAGACTTTAATTATATCTATAAAATACCTTCACAGCAACACACAGATTAGTGTTTGAATAACTGGGAACTAGTTGCCTAGCCAAGTTGACACATTAAAAACAAAAACAAAAACAGAACCCCATACCTGTCCTACACAATTCTCTGATTATTCAGTCTTTGAAACAACGTTCAGCTTAATTGACTGTGCTATATTATAAAAAACTAGCTTCCAAGAGGAGCATACTCGCCAACATACATTCATAATAGTGACTCATTCATGCCAAGTATGAATGGTAATGCTGTCAACTGAATATGGGAGGTAGATCTGCTGTTGCTGATTAGTTGGCAGTATACACCATGTATAAATAGATCAAATGTTAATGTGTCTGAAGCTTGGGGATTCTATGGAACGTGTGGATAGAGACATCCAGTATGTAGTTGGAAATAACAGGTATGAAAATCTGTAGTGGTTGGAGCTAAAAGCAAAAGTTTTGGGACTCCTCAGTATGTAAATCCATGTTGAAACTGTAGAAATGGAAAAACTTCTTTTGGACTAGTATTTAGATTGAAAACAGGAGTGAGAAGGATAAAGCCATGGGAAATACTAGCATTTAAGGAAGCATACTAACATTAAGGAAGAAGAACCAGTGAGCAATTAATGATTATCACAAGGAGTATGAGCCAAAAAATGGTGTCAAGGAAACCAAGGGAGGAAACATATTCAAAGAGTAGATGATTTCACAGTTAAGCAGTGGGAGCTTTACTCTGCTATGTAGTCACTTGTGTTTGCTAACTTCTGTTCTTCTTACAGGTTTCAGTCTACATGTTACTCCCTTGAGAAGCAGTATTTGACACCCTTCTCCCCCCAAATCCAGCCATCCCCCAAGTCCGAGTTAGATATTTCTCTTATGTATTCCCAAAGCACAGTGTACTTCCCCTGTAATCGCATGTGTCACCCTGAATTATAAGTGTTTATTGTTCTATGTCTCCTATTAGAATGAAAGCTCCATGAAGCTAAGGACTGTCCATCTTATTCACCAGTGTAAATATCCTCCATGCCTAGCACAACTGTTGATCATATAAAGCAAAGAATTAATAAATAAAACCGAGAGCATAGAGATGGAGCATCCAAATGAGCCTGGAAAGTTAGAAAAATATTTGTAGAAGTAAGTGATGTCTTAGTTGAGCTTTAACAACTATGACGAGATCAAGAGTTTGAATTGAAAAGGAAGTACACAAGGAATAAAAGATTTCTGAGAGATCTCTAAAATATAAAGCTTTATTGAAAAACCTAAGAGAAAAATCTAAATCAATGAAATATATTAAGCTCATTTAGAAGACTCGATTTGATAAGATGTCAGTTCTTCCAAAATTCATATGTAAATGCAATTTTAAGTAAAATCCCAATGGGATATATCATGAAACTTGATAAGTCAAGATTTATATGGAAAAATAAATGACCAAGAAAAACCAATATAATTTTAGAGAAGAATAAAGAAGGAGGAATTTCCCTCCTTATTTTAAAGCTATAACAATTATACCACATTGCTTTAAGTGCAGCACAAGACACAGTAATGAAGCAAAATACAGAGCCTAGAAGTAAGCCGTGTGTGTATATGGAACCTTTGTAAATGTCAAGGTAGCATTTCAGATAACCAAGGAAAGAATAGAGTATTTAATAAGTGGTGTTTATACAGTTGTTAACTATATGAAAAAATAATTAGACTCATCTTACATCATACCCAAAATTTATTTCTAGGTGGATTATAGTCGTAAATTTAAAGAGCAAAGTTTTGAAATTTTTAGAAAAAAATAAGAGAATAATATTTCTACTGTTGAACAAAATATAAAATGTATAAATCATAAAAGCAAATACTGATAAATTTGGCTACATCAAACTTTAAAATTTGTGTATTATAAAAGACACCATAAGCAAAGTTAAAATGCTAGGAGAATATTTGCAGCACATATAACCAAGAAATTTACAAAATATAAAGACAGATCAATAAAAAAACAGGTAACTCACAAAAGAGGAAACCCAAATGGCCAGTAAACACATGAAAATCCCAGTCTCAAATTTATTAGTAATCAAGAAAAGGCAAGTGAGGGGCCGGCCTGGTGGCATAGAGGCTAAGTTCCTGCACTCCGCTTTGGCCGCCCGGGGTTCTCAGGTTCAGATCCCGGGCACAGACTGACACACCGCTTGTCAAGCCATGCAGTGGCAGCATCCCATATAAAGTAGAGGAAGATGGGCACGGGTGTTATCCCAGGGCCAGTCTTCCTCAGCAAAAAGAGGAGGATTGGCATTGGATGTTAGTTCAGGGACAGTCTTCCTCAGGCAAAAAGGGGAAGATTGGTACAGATGTTAGCTCAGGGTCAATCTTCCTCACCAAAAAGAAGAAAAACAAGGAAAAAAACAGAAGAAGGTGATATCAAATGTTGGTGAGGATAAACTAAAAGGAACTGACACGCACTGTTGGCAGAAGTATGATTTGATACAACTACTTTGGAGAGCAGTTTTCAATATCTAGAAAAGATGAAGTAAAGATGAAATTGCACATATCTTAAAACTCATAATGGACCATAGAGATAACTTGCATATGAGCCTGAGGCATTATTTGTAATAGCGGAAAGTTGGAAACAGCCTAATTCCTATCAATAGCAGAATGAATATAACATTCTGAATGAGTACATAAATTGTTATATAATACTGCAGTGTACTATGTAACAGTTAAATGGATGAACCAGATCTACATGTATCAACATGGATTATTATTGAAAGCAGTGTTGGGGGAAGGGGAAATCAAATAGCAAAAGAATATGTTATTATTTATGTTAAAACAGAATAAGAATATATACTAGATACATACAGATGCAGTAAAATTATCAAAACATATGGGCCAAATACACACCAATTTCAGGATAGTGGTTCCGTTTAGGAAGAAAGAAGGAAGAGGAATGGAATAGGTTGGTTGGGGTAGGCAGAAGAGATAAGAGCTAAAAGGCTGCATGTTTCAAGAAAAATATGAGAGTATGTTTATTTGTGTGAACAAAGTGTAGAGATAACTTATGATGCCGTTGTGAAGCAAAGAAATCAGAAGATTAATAGGATATTTTTTAAAAAGGTCTGTGGTATCTTAATGAAATGAAAATAAAGCCTAAAAGTTTTTATGGGTTTATTTTTAAATTGTCAATAATATGTAATGCTGCTGTGAAAAATGAGTGAAAATATTGCACTGACCACCTTACTTTTATTTTGTTTTTTGTTTCTGTGTGATTTTGATTTTGCAACCCTTGCACTTGGTATATTGCACTGAACAAAACAGCCCTTATTGAACTTGAAATCTACTGGAGAAGACTGGTATTGAGTAATATAATGAGTACTACAAAGTACTGAGTGCAATGGGGGCATATAATAGAGGGATCTGTTGTAGTCTCATGTTTGAGGAACATTTCTTTGAGGACGTGACAGATGGGAGTCAGGTGAAATTGGTGGTGGAGATAAACATGGAAGACTACTCTTAAGAAAGAAAGCAATTGAATTCTAATTGTGTGACTTAATCTTGTCTTCAAAATGATTGTTTTCATGGTATTTAATATCCTAACTTGCAACTATGTAATTAAATTTACTGAATTTTACCAATCTAAGACTTAAAAAAATTTTTTTCACATTCCATCGTCTCTGAAATTGGGAGATGTCTTAGAGTTGATGGTTTGTCATAGTTTAATTGGCAAGTTTCTTTTTTTAGGATACATAAAATATTGATATACCTTACCATCATTGGCATCTTAGATTCAATGAAATGTAGAATATTTATTTTTTTAATATAGCCTGCTTTAGGCTAAACTCATTTGCAATTTGCATTTTATTATTGTAATTCATGCGTTTTAAGAGCATCACAGTGAATCTAGTGTTTTATTAGTTGTATCTCCCTTAAGATATTTTTATTTACCACTTATATACCGGGTAGAATGCTAAAAGTTTTACGTTAATATCTCATATAGACGCCACCACAGTTATATGAGTTAGGTGTTGTCCCCAACTGAAGTTTAGAGAGAGAAAATCTCTTTAAAGTGACTTGCTATCTCTAAAGGTCACATCGTTTATATTTTATATTTAAGGCTCAAGGTGACATAGTTTATATTTAAATGATAGACGTCAACTGTTCTGACTACAAAGCTTATGCGCTTATTATTCAATAGCTTTATAGTGTATCCCTTAAGCAAGATTTCTGGCAGACAAATCTCAGACCCAGGACATCTGAGTTGAGAAATGTTGTTTTATTTTTATTTACTTCCTTGTGCTTTTCTGTAAAAAGTAGTTAAAAAAAAAGTACAAAAGTAGCGTTCTATAAAACATTCATTATCTGTTTTGTTCCTAGAAGAAGGTAATCAGAATATATAAATGGTTGTAGAATTTAGTAATTGTAATTTATTCTGCTTAAGAGTCAAAAGTTCACACTGAATATGCTTCCTTTGCAAGGAAAACAAATTTCTAGTAAGTAATTTATTAATCACAGTCTTAGTGTTGCTTGCTTCCTATGTTTGTCTTGAGTTCAGGTATAAGATCTCTAGGGTTAAGAAATAATTTGATTTTTATAATATTCCAATTAGTCATCTCAGACGTGGATCAAAGCAGAACATTTCTTTAGGGTGAAATGAGAGTCTGATTTTAGGCAGCAGGGCAGGAACTTTATCAACACGTGGTCAAGCCAGGCCAAGTAAAGATTTCTGTAATAGGCTTACAGTCTATCCTCACATTAGAAAAACAGTATAATGGCAACAGGAATCTCAATGACAGTCTTCATCAAATCTGTTTTTTTTTTTTTTTTTTTTTTTTTTCCTCCAAAGCCCCAGTAGATAGTTGTATGTCATAGCTGCACATCCTTCTAGTTGCTGTATGTGGGACGCAGCCTCAGCATGGCTGGACAAGCAGTGCGTCAGTGCGCCCCCAGGATCCGAACCCGGGCCGCCAGCAGCGAAGCGCATGCACTTAACCACTAAGCCACGGGTCCGGCCCATCAAATCTGTCTCTTAATTCACACTGTTTCAGTCTTATTGAATATGCCCTTCATATTTGCTGCACAGCTGTCCTCTTGGGATCACACTTCACTATCTCTCTGGGGAATTTTGTCTTTCTCCTATATTGATCTCCTGTTTCCTGTATTCCACCCCCCTCTTTTTTTCATGTTCAGAAGTTTCATGAGAAAAGGGTACAACAAGAGGCAAAATTTTTTGATAGCTTACACATTGGAAAATGTATCAGCAAACCTAAATGATAGTTTAGCTGGGTTTCTATGTTGGAAAAAATTTTTCTTCTTAAATTTGAGAGCAGTGCTCCATTTTTTAAATAGACCTAGTGAGGTTTAATTTACATACCGTGAAATTCACCCATTTTAAGTATATATTCGTTGTCTTTTTATCTCCCTTGCTTTGCTTTACTTTCTGGAAAATTTCTTCAACAACTTCTTTCAACACTCGAGTCACTTTTTCATTTCTGCTGTTACATTTTTTATTTCCTGAATGTTATTTTATTACAACATACTATTCCTGTTTCACAGATAAGTATCCTCTCTTAGCTCACTGAGAATAATTTATTTTGGAGTTTTCTTTTTCGTGCACATGCTCGTGCTTCTTCCAAATTCCTTTTTGTTTGTTTTGATCTGTCTTCCATTTTGGAGGCTTTGCTCAAATATATAGTATTCTTGATTATTTACTCATGATTCAGTGGGAGTCTAAAACACTGACTAAAAGCTTTGAATGCATTAGTGGGGCCTGTTGACTTTGAGCTTCATTATATGGTGATTTCAATGGGCTGATGTTGGGGAACCTACAATGTTAGTATCCTTACATCTCTCCTCTTGGCTAGTCAGGTTACCCAAAGATGAGTCTTCCAAACTGCCTGAAGGGTAACAGTCCGATTGCCTACATTCTGGAAGCCAAGTTGGGGATTCTGGCTTGCGGAATGTCTGCATTCAGCATTTAAAATTTATAGTCATTTAATCTCTTGTTTTTGGTGTAGTCCTGTGCCCTCCTCAACTGTGGCTGACTTCCTCCCTAATTAAGAGCAACAGCTTTCCTCATTATTTTTCTGCACCACTCCCATCCGATCACCAGTTTTAGAGGTACCTAGCACTGGTGCTTCTCGTGCTTTTTGAGGATTCCGTAGTGTAATGTGGTTGATTCTTATCTTTCCCAACATAGCTGGCTTGAGATTTCATTTTCTTGAATCTACTATGTCAGTTACAACTTGTCCAGTTGCTTTTCATCTTCTAAAATGATGCATTTCCTGTTTTCTGTTCTCCCCTCCTAGGTTTATGTCGTTGTTTTTTTTTTTTTTTAATTCCTCACTGTAGTTATCATGGAGTTTGGGGATGGAATATGAAATGAGCTGCTTGTGGTTAATCTGCCATCTTAACCCGGGATCTGTTCTTAAAAGGCAGCGGCTTTGTCTGGTTCATCTCTAAATTCCAATCCATAAAGGAGTCCTGATTTAGTAGGTACTTAATAAATGTTTAAATGGATGATTAAGTCTTTTTACCTCTGTAAAACTCAATTGGTAACAAGTTTGTGCTGGAGGCCTAGTTTCTTGCCACATGGACCTCTCAATGGAGCTAGTTAAGTGTCCTCACGACATTGTGGCTGGCTTCCTCTGGAGCAGGTAATCCATGACCGAGCAAGGCAAAAGCTGTAATGACATTAGGGCCTAGCATTGAAAGTTACCCCACGTCTGCCATTTTCATAATATCCTATTACTTACACAGATCAGATATATTCAGTGTAGGAGAGATTTACACAAAGGTGTGAATCCCAGGAGGAAGACTTATTAGGGACCATCTTGGAGGCTGGCTACCACACGAAGTTTCTGTCTTAAGCTAGACAAAGAACAAATTAAACACCAAGTAAGTAGAAGGTAAGAAATAATAAAGATCACAGCAAAAACTAATTGAATAGAAAGCAGTACAGAAAATGAATGAAGCCAAAAGTTGGTTCTTTTTAAAAGATTAATAAAATTAATAAACTCCTAGCAAGACTAATCAAGAAAAATAGAAAAAACAGATTACTAGCACCAAGAATAAAAGGGGATATCACTAAAGATCCTTCAGAATTGAAAGATTAAGAAGGGAATGTTATGAAAACTCGATACCGATTAATTTGATAACTTAAATGAAACACAGCTTTACAAAAATTGACTCAGAGAAATCTGAATAGCATTGTGTCTGTTAAGGAAATTGAATTCATAATCTTTTCTAACAAAAATAACTCCAGTCCCAAATGATTTCACTGGTGAATTTTATCTAACATTTAAGGAAAAAATAAGACCAATCTTTCACAAATTCAGAAAACATAAGAGGAGGAAAGGCTTTTCACCTCAGTTTCTTGAGGCTAGTCTATATCTGATACTGTCACCTGACAAAAGCAATATAATCCTCTCAGCAGACAGAGGAATCATTTAACACGTTTTAACATTCTCATGATTAAAAATTAAACCAGTAAAAGGAAACTTCTTCAGCCTGATCAAAGCATCTAGAAAAACCTACAGGCATCACCGTACCAAATGGTGAGAAGACTGAATGTTTTTGCCCTAAGATCAAGAAAAAGGCAAGGGTACTTGCTCTCACTGTTTCCGTTCAACATTGTGCTGGAGGTCCAAGCCAGTGCAGTGAGGCAAGAAAAATAAAGGCATAATATTGTAAAGGAAGAAATAAAACTATCTTTCTTTGCAGAGGACATAGTTGTCTATATAAGAAAATCCTAAGGAATCTACCCAAAAATCCTACCAGAATTAATAGATAAATTTAGCAAGGTCCTAAGAGACTAGTTGCATATACAAAAATCAATACTGGCAATATAACAAGAAATAACACCAGCATTCAACAATTGGAAAAATAGTATGTACTATTTATAATATCAAAAAATGTAATATTTAGGAATAGATTTAAAGAGAGATGTGCAAGGCCTCTACACTGAAAGCTACAAAGCATTCCTGAGAAAGATAAGGAAGATATAAATAAGTGGAGAGAGACCATGATCACGGACCAGAAAACTCAAATTGTTAAGATGTCCATTCTCCCCAAATTGATCTGTAGATTCAACACAATCCCAAAATTTCATCAGGCTTTTTGAAAAATATATCTTGACAATTTATTCTAAGTATGATTTATTTATTAAATTTATTCTAACATGATTCTAAGTTTATATTGAAATGCAAAGAACCTAGAATAGCCAAAACCATTTTGAAGAACAACAGAGTTAGGAGATTTATACTACCTGATTTCAAGATGTGCTATATAAAGCCACAGTAATCAAAACAGTTTGATATTGGGATAAAGATGGACATGTAAATCAAGTTATAGAATAGCTACAGATATTACACTTGATCTTAGCCAAAAGTCTGAGACTCTTGTAGACTAGCTACAAAAATAGACGCACTCAAGTGGTGGATTGATTTTCGACAAAGGGGCCAACGTAAGTCAATGGGGAAAGGACAGTCTTCTCAATAAATTACGCTAGAACAAGTGGATATTTGTATGAAAAAATTAAGCATTAACCTCTCTTTCACAACATACTCAAAAATTAATTCAAAGTGTGTTAACAGGCCGAAACATAAAAGATAAAACTGGAAAATTTCCAAGAAAACAGGAAAAGTATTCATGTCCGTGGAATAGGCAAAAATTTCTTAATATATTGGAAACCTCATCTAAATGAAAAGGCAAGCTACTGCTGGGAGAAAATATTTGCAAAACATAGTATCTGAGCAAAAGACTTGTGTCCAGAATATATGGAAAATTTGCACAACTCAGACAATTTTAAAAAGTGGTCAAAAGCAGACACTTCACAGAAGAAGATATGTGAATGGCCAATAAGGTAAACATCATTGGTCCTTCAGGAAATGCGAATAAGAACCACAATGAGATAGTGCTTCACACCCACTAGATTGGCTAAGTTAAAAAACTGGCAATACCAACAGTTGACAAGAATGTGGAGCAACTGGAAATGGTAGAAGTGTAAAATTGTACAACCACTTTGAAAAATATTTTGGCAGATTCTTTTAAAGTTAAACATTCTCTTGCCATATAACCCACCAATTTTATTCCTAAGTATTTTCCCAAGAGAAATGAAAAAATAGGTCCATACAAACATGTTCATAATAACTAGAAACTGGAAACAACCCAAATGTCCAACAGCAGGTAAATGGAGAAATAAATTGTGATCTAATCATAGAAAGAAATACTACTCAGGAACTAAAAAGAACTAACTACTAATTTATACAGTGGTATGGATGAATCTCAACTAAGATGTGCAAAAGAAGCCAGACACAAAATGGTATATACAGTATAATTCCTTCTATATGAAATTCTAGAACCAGTTAATCTATTATGAAAGGAATCAGATAAGTGGTTGCCTGGGGCAGATGTGGGAGGAACTGATTATATAAGGTTAGGAAAGTACTTTCTAAGGTGATGGAAATGTTCTATCTTAATTGGAGTGGTAATAGCATAGATGTATACATTTGTCAAAATCATTGAACTTCGTATTTTAAATGTATTTTATTATATGTAAGTTATACCTCAAAATTTTTTTTTTTAATGAGATAACTACTACACACCCACCAGAAAGGCTAAAATTCAAGTCTGACAATGCTAACAGTTGGTGAGAATTTGGCACAACAGTGACTCATACACTACTTGTAAGAGGGTCAGTTGCCACTTTGGAAGAGTTTGGCATTATCTAGGAGAGTTAAAGATACACATCCTTCATGACTCAGCGGTTCTGCTCCTAGATAGATAGCCTTTTTTACTAGAGAAATTTATATTTGTATATGCATCAAAAAGACAATCCATAAGAATGTTCATAACATTATTATGTTAACCAAAGAAAAGTACCAACAGAAATGTCCACCAATGTTAGAGTGAATAAATTGTATATTCAGCAGAGTATTAGGCTGGGCAATAAAAATGAAGAAACTAGTTAGATTTAATTAATATAGATGAGTTAGAAGCAATCTTGAGCAAAAGTCTCAAAAATATTACATAGTATTTAGGGATCTGTACTTAGGTTTTAAATCTATAAAGAAAAGGAAGTTATTACCATAAAATCCAAGATTTTGGTTACCTTTAGAGGAGAGAGGAAGTTAGGATTGGGAAGGGGCTCGGGAAAAAGTTTCTAGGGTACTGACAGTATTTAGTTCTGTCTGGATGCTGGTTATGTGGATATTCACTTGATAATAATTTGCCAAGTTCACTTTATAATAATTGGCTAAGTGGCACATTTATGTTTTATACACTTTAGTAATATGTGGTATTTTACATTAAAAGTAGAAAAAATACGGGCCAGCCCCAGTGGCCTAGTGGTTCAGTTTGGCATGCTCTGCTTCGGGGGCCTGGGTTTAGTTCCTGGGCACAGACCTACACCACTCACCTGTCAATGACCATGCTGTCGCAGTGGTTCACATACGAAAAGAGGAAGATTGACAGCGGCTGTTAGCTCAGGGCAGATCTTCCTCAGCAAAAAAAAAAAAGAAAACAAAATACAATAATCATTTAGTCTATCAATATCTCCTGAGTACTATGTTAATATTTTGCTAGGTGATAATAGGAGATGCAAAGATGTTTAACATGGCCTCTAAAGTACTCACTAATTATTACCATAAAAAGGCATTGTGTAAGTGGTCTTAGTTTCTGTTCTTACACCTTCAGAGCCATGGAAGTAAACCTATAAACTTGAGGCAGATAACAGCCATACCATGTAACCTCTCAGGAGGTAGAATGTACAACATTAAGTATAATTGTGGTTATGTTTTTACCAGGAGCTAAGATTATTTAGTGCTTTGTTTTATACTGTTCTTTTGGACCTGGACTCATTTGGTACATGTAGCCCTAGTTATTTTAAATATGGCAAATATTTATTATTTTCTTCTTTCACATCTGTTATTTTAGCTGTGTCCTAACAGAAATTTTTAGTTCTGACACAGTGGAAAGCAAATTTAAGAATCCTAATCTCTTCTTCATGGAACATTTCTCCCGTACAACCTCTTCAAGGAGTTAGTTTACATCGACAAAACCGTTTTGCCTAGAATTAAGACCTTGGTAAATCAGCAAGCAAGGACATGAGTAGACACTTCTGCAAAAATGAGAAAAAGATTTCTGTTGAGCTCCTATCGTGTTCCAGGCACAAGTAGGTACCTTGCATTGAATCTCCACCCTAATGCTATGAGAAGTAGGTATTTTCCTAATTTTACAGATGAACAAATAGAGATTCAGAGAAATCATAATTAGTAAGTACCAGACCTAGGATTAAAATCTAAGTCTCTCTTACTTCCAAACCTGTCCTTTTTTCATTATTCTAACACTGCTACCTAGGAAAAGAAAAAAATAAACCTAGTTAAAAACTGTTAAGTGACAAAAAATTAAAGCATATATTTCCAACAGCAACAAAAATTTTTATCAATAATTTATTAATAAATCTATTAAAAGATGCATGTTATAGAGTATATTACAAAATCTTAATGAAATTTAAATTATCTTAATAAATTCAGAGATATACTATGTTCACGAATTGAAAGACTATCCCACTGGTATTCTAGACATCTAGTCTTTTGGTAAAGTGTTTTTTCCTTAGTTGTATATTATACATATCTAAATACTGGCAATCTAGGTAGTTGATAATGCCTCTTTTGTGTGTGTGTGTGTGTGTGAGGAAGACTAGCCCTGAGCTAACATCCGATGCCAATCCTCCTCTTTTTTTTGCTGAGGAAGATTGGCCCTGGGCTAATAACATCCATGCCTGTCTTCCTCTACTTTATATGGGACGCCACCACAGCACGGCTTGACAAGCGGTTCATCGGTGCGCACCCAGGATCTGAACCTGCGAGCCCCGGGCTGCCGCAACGGAGCACACACACTTAACCGCTGCACCACCGGGCCGGCCCGATAATACCTCATTTTTCACCAAACTCTTCTCAAGTAATATCTGTACTTTGTTTCTCAATTTTATTTATCTGAATTCTAGTACTTGCCCATTAATTTCAACTGTATGAATATACTACAAATTTACCCATTTGATTGATGGATATTTGGCTTGTTTCCATTTGTTTTACTATTAAAAACAATGCTACAATAAGCATGCTTATTCATGTTTCCTTTTGCAGATGTGAAATTTCTCTAGAATATATATTCCAATATAGTGGAATAGCTGGGTAGAAAATTATGCACGTCTTCAAATTTACTACATATTGCCATTTGCTCTCCTAACTGCTTGTATCAATGTGTAATTCTACAATCTGTATGAGAGCTTTCATTCTTCCGTTGGCTTATTGTCAGTTTGAGTTACTGGTCTTGAAATTTTTTGCCCATCTTGATTGGTGTAAAATGATAGCTTAAATTGTTTTTATATATATTTCCTTAATTACAAATAAGATTATTAGTGAAGGAGGCTGGCCCGGTGGCATAGCTGTTAAGTGCGCGCGCTCAGCTTCGGTGGCCCACGGGCTTGCAAGTTCAGATCCCAGGCGCGCACTGACACACCGCTTGCCAAGCCATGCTGTGGCGGTGCCCCATATAAAGTAGAGGAAGATGGGCACAGATGTTAGCCCAGGGCCAATCTTCCTTGGCGAGAAAGAGGAGGATTGGCATCAGATGTTAGCTCAGGGCTGATCTTCCTCACAACAAAAAAAGATTATTAGTGAAAATTTGTTTTTTGACATTTAGATTTTTCTCTTCTGTGAAATGCCTGTTCATATCTTTTGCCACTTTTATTGTTTTATCTTGATTTGTAGGAACTCATTACATATTCTAGGTACTAATCGTTTGTTATATATTATACATATCCTCTTTGTTTTGTTTTTAGCTTTCTTTATGGTATCCTTTTTCTCATAGTTTTACTGGTTTGTAGTTTTGTATCTTGTTTAAGAAACTCTTCCTTACCTCAAGATCATAAGGATATTCTGTATTTTCCTCTAAATGTTTGTTTTTCTTTTCATATTTAGTTCTCTGAATAGGAATTTGTTTTTGTATATAGTATGAGATAGGCTTTCAAGTCTATTCTGCTGGTCTGTGTGTCTATCCTCACAGTCTCTTGACTTGAATAGGATTATGACAAATCTTGATGAATGTTAGGGCAGACCTTATTCTTAAAAATTGTCTTGGCTATTCTTGTTTCATTGCTCTTTCATGTTAATTTTAGTATTACCTCTTTAAGTTCCCGAGGTCGAGGGAGTTATAGCCTGTTGGTATTTTGATTGAAATTGCTTTGAATTTGCAAATTAACTTGGGGATAATTTACATGAATAGGGTATATTACTCCATTTATTTAGCTCTTCTGTAATATCATCAATAGTAAAGATACCTATTATTTCTATAGGTCTTATCTTTTGTTTAGATTTCATCCCAAGTGCCTTATGTTTTTTGTTGTGATTTTAAGTGGTATCTTTTTTAAATTACATTTTAAATCAGTTGCTAGTATATAAGAATGTGATTTATTTTCATGTGTTTATCTTAAATGTACAACCTTGTTGAACTCTCTTATTAATTTTATAATTTATAGATTATTGGGTTTTCTATGTAGACAATCCTATTGTGAAGAATAATAATTTTGTTTCTCTCTTTCTAATCTTTTTACCTTTTATTTCTCTTAACTTGCATTACTGAGCTAGCTAGGAATTCCTATTAAATGAAGTTGAATTTACCATAGATTTTTAGTAGATAGCTTTTATCAAATTGAGGAGGTTCCCTTCTAGTCCTGATACAGTGAGAGTTTTAGCTATGGTGCTGAATTTTATCATATGCTTTTTTTTGGGCCATCATCTATGGAAATGACTGTATGCTTATTTCCTTTAATATGTTAATGCGGTATATTTCATTAATAGATTTTTAAAATATTAAACGTAAATATTAGTTTTTCAGTTAAAATTAGCTAATTCCTGAAAGGGGAAGAAGGAATAAAATGCATGTATATGTAGGTTTATAAAATGTTAAGAATTCAACCAATGGTAAAGAAGCAGATCTTTGCTCATTGAAATTCACACCTAATTCAGCGGTACTCATTGATTTCACCCCATCTTTTGTAAGAGCTTTTTTTCACTAATTTTCACTTCAAATGCCCACTTTCCTATAGAGAAGATGGTAAACAGTAAAATGATTAGAAGCACAGTGGGATAAAAGGGGAAAAATAATAGAAGAATGTTAAACAGAATAAATTGTTTAGTAGGATCAACTCTATGATATGACACATTCGTTGTGAATCCTAGTATTACAGTAATCCAGTGAAGAAAATTTACCTGTAGGATTAAAGGAAAGGCAAAATAAGCATGTTACTCATCATATATTTATTTTCCTTTATGTGTTTACTTTTTAAAAATTAACCCAGAAGCAATGTGTGCTTATTTAGTTATGTATCCTGCCAGCCTTTTTTTAATGCACAATATTCTCACATTTTTTAATAGAGGAATATAATGTATACATTGTTTACACTATTGTGGATTTGAATAAGGTATTCAGAATGCTGTCTTATCAGTCTCTTTTTTTAATTAATTAGAAATTGTGGAGGTGTTTATAAAGTTTATTTGGATGGAAGTTTAGCAGTGAGTATTGATTCCTCTTAAATCTTTCCTACAGAGGTAGTGATGGATGTATCCATATGCACACATACATACAAATATATGTATAAGGATGTTCACTGGAATGTTTTTTGTAATAGTAAAAAAACAAAACCAGCTTAACTATCCATCATTAGGGACATGAAGTACATCCATGTAATGAGATATCCTACAGCTATGAAAAAGAATGAGATATAGTTCCATATTAGCACGTATAGATTTATCTCTAAGATATATAATGAGAAAAAACAAGTCAAAGCCCAGAATAGTGTTTCTAATGTTTTAGCACTTGTGCTCTTTTTTATTAAGAGGGGAAGGGGGTATATATTTGCTTAATTATCATGCAGCCATGCTGTGGAATAATATGAAGCCATTAAAAAGAATGTACTGACATGGAAAGATCTCTAAGACATATTGTTAAGTTTTAAAATAATAAATCATAGAACATTTATTATCTGATCTCATGAAAAAAAAGTTGTACATTTTTATCTCTGTAAGTGCATATTAAAAGAACAGGATATACACGTATTTAACTACTAACGATGGTTACTTCTTAAAGATACTTGGAGACCAGAGGAATTCGTTACTGTGTATCTATATTGATGAGACTTCGTTCATATATTATTTCTGTAGTAAAGGAAAAAGTAATATGTGCTCACTATTTAAAAAATTAAGATTTAAAGATAAAATGAAAAAGAAGAAAATAAAAAATATCCACAGTAGCCTTACCACCCACACACATCCTGAGATAACTGCTGTTAAAGCCTTGATAAATATCCTTCCAGAGGTAAGGGACATTTTGTGAAGGACATTTAATCCTAAACCCAGGAGAGGGAGATAAAGAGCACCACGTAAAAAGTTTACACTTAGCTTAGCAGATAGTGGGCATGTTTTTTTAAGCAGAAAAATATCATGATAGCATGTAGCTTATTGTCTGTTTTGGTTTTACTTTTCATTATATCACAGCCTTTATAGGACATAATAGCAGTCAGTAAGTATGTGTTTAAGAAATGAGTGATGGTAATCTACTAACCATTGGTGAAGCTCTTCCAGTTCCAAAACCCAAGATTAAGAAATCATGCTGGTTGACTTTCAGAAAACTGCAAACTTTAGCTAGATAACAGTGGGCAGGTACCCCTTGGCATTACTAGCTATAGTTTGGATTAACAGTCACAACATTTAATACCACTGTCTTCTCAAATCTGTGCAAAATAGAGAAAGCTCTCACTAGAATAGATAAACAGTCTGGGGTGGCATAGAAAGCTTTGTTTAAGAAACTGTACTTAGCCTTTTCATCTGCTAAGGGACTCTGGCCTTCTTTGCCCTCTCACAGGCCTTGTCTCATAACCCAGAACACTTTCTGTATGTATAGTAGAGAATGGAATGATTCAGGTACCTTGTTCTTGTGCCTGTCTTCCAGTCAAAGAGAGGTCAAATTGAAACTGCTTAATTTTGGAAATATTTTTGTATGTACATAAGTATACATGAAGGATAATTTTAACTGTATAATTAGTTAATTATCATGGAGCCTGAGATCAAGTTTCTGAATTTTTTTTAAGGAAACATTAATTTTTACTATTTGTGTTTTTCTTTTTAGTTTCTGCCACTGCCTTCTACAAAGCACAACCTGTAATTCAATTCATGTGTGAAGTTCTTGACATTCATAATATTGATGAGCAACCAAGACCTCTGACTGATTCTCATCGGGTAAAATTCACCAAAGAGATAAAAGGTGAATTAATTAGCATTTGGAGCAACTTAACTATAAAATGCATGGATATAACAAACTATTATTGAAAATTTTTAAATTAAAATCTATTCATGTAATATCACCAGGAAAAAGTATAGATCAGATTCTAAAATGTTACATTAAATTCATTACCATGACATCTTAGGTAGTGTTTCAATGGAAGAAATGCCAAGTAATGGAATTAATATCAATACCAGCTAATTTTTTGTTAATACTTTCCCTTACTAGCTGAAGGGATAAGAGTATCCCGTGGGAAAATGCTTCTATAATACTGTTAAAAGTAGGAAGCTTATTCTAAAAACATTGTTATTTCAGAACTGGAGTCATTCTTTGAACATTTTCTAATATAATGACTTCCTTATTTTTCTGAAATGATAGCAGAGTATTTTATTCCTTTGAAAATTTATGGATATGGGGCTAGCCTGTTTCCTGTGTTGTTCTAGAGTTGGAATTCAGTTATTTCATGTACATTAAATAGCCAACCATTGATCTTGCCTATTTTAGTTAGTAGCTAAAATTTGTACAGTGGTGTTGCATCATATGCATATTTTACTAATATAAATTCATCTCTACATAGTCTTCCAAAGAGAAAAAAAGTTGTGTTCTGAAATTTATATTTTATATGTATTTACTCTTTATATATATTTCTATATACATTTAAATATACATAAGCAGTTTTATATGCAAACCCACATACACTGTCCTTTATCGCAATTTGAGAGATTTTTCAAGATTAATTTTGATTATGTAAAATTCTTGCCTTATTCATTATTTTAGAACCTAATCCTCATGTAAGGTGTGACTCCACTGTATTTAGTTCTTTATTATTTAGACATGAAGAGAAATTAGATATTCTCTAATTAGAATGAGTAGTATAAGTTCTATGTATATTAAGGGTTAGATCTTAAATAGTCAGAAATAACTATGTTGTTTTATTTCAAGGTTTTACCTAGGTGTTGTAGATAATTTTCAGCCTGTGGTTTGAATGAAGCATTGAAGTTTGTTCGCTGAACATCTTTCAGTTCCCCCAAATCAGAGTAGCTAAATACATCCTGCTTGCTCCAGTAATCATTCATTCTTTGTCACTTAGTAACCGGGAGAGAGAGTCATTGTAATAAAACATTAAAAGGAAAATCCTTCCTGCTTTGAAAATAAGCATCCATTTCTCTCAAGTTATTTAAGTGCCAAAATAAAAAAGTGTTATATTTTACTGTATTGCAACCATACCATTGTCCTTTCATAATCTGTATTAACTGAACAGTTAACATTGTTGGGAGGTAGTGCATTAGCCACCATTAATATGTGATCATCTAAATGCCGTGCTTTCCAGTGGAGTTGCTGCTTAGTTACCACCTCTGATATCATGAAGTCACTTACATTATTTTGCGGTAACTATGCAATCAACTCATATCACCACTCTATCACAGAAAATACAAGATGTACAGAACAAGGATTCAACTGCTGCCCGAAGAGCATGGACTCGATCTTAACTTCAACTGCTCAGGGGCCCAAAGAAATGACTGAAAAAAATGACTAGAAAGCATTATAAAGTTGATGTTATAGTGAAGGTAAAGCCAAGTTTATAGGTTAAATATTTGATTTATTAAAGCCAAAATTTTGTTTTGGTTGGATGGAGGGTTTGGGGAGGGACCTGGGCAGGGTATTATCTAGTCCATTTTTTTAAGTGTCAGCTTTTTGCTAACCCGTGGATTTGGGTCTAATCCTTAGGCACCTGTGACCCTAGATTTGGGGTAGAAAAATCTGAGTTGGATCTAATTGACAAACTGATGATTTTTTCCTCCATTCAAAGTCAAGACGGCTTTCTTTTTTTTTTTTTTTAAGAAGGCTCTTAAAGTACATCATATATTCCTACTACAGTAACTCCAGAGAATCAAAGTTGTGTGTTCTGTTCTGTATATTTGGGTTTAGTTTTTAGCTGGCATGAGGAATTTGGTGATAACTGTTAAATAGTGATACGAAGTGTGCTATAATGAATAGATTTCCATAGTATATTCGTTTGGTTCCAGTTGAACTTTTTCCTGAATATTTAATAATAACTTTTGGGTGGTTTCTTTGTGCAATAATTCATCATAGTTAAACAGCAGAAATATTGAGGGAAATTTATGGTTAAATTATCATATGTATATAAGAGTACCAGTTTATTTTTGGTAAAAGCTTTAGTAGGCTTGTAGAACCTTACTAATATTTTTTTTAATTCAAAGGGAAGACTTGAAAACAAATTGCTATGTAGTGTGGATAACAGAAATTTGTTTTAAATTTTTCTATTGTGTTTTTCCCCTAAACATAATATTTTTACAGCTTGCTTACTTTATATTGTTGGTATTTCCTTCTTTAAATACCAATACTACTACTTTAAAATACTATCAAGGACTTTCCTTGGAAAAGGAAATACTAATACTAATACTTGGAAAAGGAAAGTCCTTGAGAGTATTTTATTTTCTAGTCTCCTTTATAACATAGAGGCATAGTAAATTCTCTAATTGATCTGAAATTTTAGTTTTATAAAGGTAGTTACTAATAAAAACTATTTCTCACTGATTCAATTAGGAGTACTTCTCAAGAAAAACCCATACCAGTCTGGTTCAGTCACACTGTGTCCGTTTAACATCTTAATTTGTGCTGATATATCAGAAGAAAATATTACTAGAAGTGAACTTTGTGTTTGGTACTACAGTTAGTAATTAGATAGGAAAAGAAGTTATACTATAGCAGGGCTTCTCACCCTTGGCACTATTGATATTTTGAGGTGAATAATTCTTTGTTGTGGTCGGGGGTGGGAGGTAGTGCTGTCCTGTGCATTGTAGGATATTTAGCAGCATCCCTAAATCTAGCATCTACTAGATGCCAATAGCACCCCCAGCTGTGACAATCAAAAATGTCTCCAGACATTACCAAATAGTCCCTGAAGGACAAAATCACCTCTGATTGAGAACCACTGCACTATAGGAATCACAGATGTAAAAGGGAAATAATACAAAAATAATAACCATAAATACTATCAGAGAACTAAAAGTTGTCCTCCATCTACCCTTTTTTAAGTTTTCCTCCTTTGGAGTATAGACCATAGAAATAGAGTTGCTTATCTGTGACCAGTAGCCACCACATCTGTTTGTTAACTCTTCTCTAAAGAGTTCCAGGACTGCACTGGCCAATACAGTAGCCACTAGCCATGTGTAGCTATTTAAATTTAAATTAAATTTTCAGTTTCTTAGTCACACTAGCCACAATTCATGTGCTCAGTAACGCATATTGCTAGTGATTTTAGTGCAGATGTGAAACATTCCATCATCTCAGAAAATTCTATGGACAGCTCTGCTTAAGAAAATTCATCCCGAAGAATTTCAGCCAATGGTTTAAAAGCCCATTGCTTTACATTCTAAAGCAGGCCTGGGATCTTCAAACCCCTAGGGTCTACAGATGGACTGCAAGGATCCAGGAACATCTCAAGTCATGTGCTAAATTATGTGTATGTGTGTTTTTCTGCGAGTTTATTGCTTTCATGAGATTTGCAAAGGGGTCAGTGATTTCATAAGAAGGTAGGGATCACCTGCTCTAGGAAGTATTTTGGTTGCATTTGATTTCTAATATTTAGTAGTAAAAGAGTTGTGTCACTATATTATAATTCTACTAAATTGTCTCACCACTGTTGTCACAAGGGCCTGGGATTTTTTTTTCTTCCTGCTTTAGAAATCTTTGAAGGACTTCCTTCTTGAGCTTTATGAAATTCTGATCTTCAGTCAGTATGTGATGACTGGGTTGTTCAAATAACACGTATTTTGAAGATTATAGAATATCTTGAGAATTATTGCAACTCTTCTTTCATTCCTCTTTCCCTCTCCCAGCATAAATACCTGAATTTATTATAAACAAGGTTTTTTATTAATGGATAACTTTGTCCCGTATTCTACAGGCTTTTCAAATCTTATGATACTATTTTTTAGTGTGTAGAACTGGGTAGGATAGGGGAAAGGTTTGGAGCTAGGTCTATGATGATTGTAACCATTATTATCAATGTTATGTATAAAATCCTGTGTTACTATCACATTGCCTTTATCACAGATTTTCTGTTTAGAGTTTGAGTTTTTATAGTAATGAACAGGTTTTATATCTATAAATATTTTATATGTGACAGTTCTGTAACTTCAGTTTTTCTTGTTGGGAACAGGTCTGAAGGTTGAAGTGACTCATTGTGGCACAATGAGGCGGAAATATCGTGTTTGTAACGTAACAAGAAGGCCTGCCAGTCATCAAACGTAAGAAAAGCTAATGTTTGTCAGAGCAGAGATGATTGAAGCAGCTTGCTCTAGTTAGTGGATTGGGTGTTTTGCCAGCTCATTAATGAGATAAGAGTTGTTAATGTATACTTTTTTTTTTTTCCAGCTTTCCTTTACAGTTAGAAAATGGCCAAACTGTGGAGAGAACAGTTGCGCAGTATTTCAGAGAAAAGTATACTCTTCAGCTGAAGTACCCACACCTTCCCTGTCTGCAAGTGGGGCAGGAGCAGAAACATACCTATCTGCCGCTAGAAGTAATGTGTTTAGGCTGCTTATTAATATACTCTTATTCATCATTCTGTTGGGGTCTTGTATTGCCTATAACTTACTTCATACTCTCACATTTATTTTGGAGATTGAGCTGTTTTTAAATTTTATTTTATTCCAAATTTTTTGGTAGTGAAATAATATGAAAAAACACTCATCCACAGTCCTACCACTCTAAATATTACCACTGGTAGCATTTTGGTACACTTCTTTTCAGCCTTTTTATCCAGTGTACGTTTTAGCTAATAATAATCATACTGTAAAACAGTATTGTTTACTACTTTTTTACTTAACATGATATTAAAAAGAAGCAGTTTGATGAAGTAAATTTTAAAATTTAATTTCACATGTAATTGACACTGAGAGTTTAAAAAATGATATATACATCTAGTATAAATTTTTTTCCATTTGTAGGTCTGTAATATTGTGGCAGGGCAACGATGTATCAAGAAGTTAACGGACAATCAGACTTCTACTATGATCAAAGCAACAGCAAGATCTGCGCCAGATAGACAAGAGGAAATTAGCAGATTGGTTAGTACTTAACCCTAGAAATAGGAATTAAAAGCATATTAGAGTGAGCTACTAAAGAACCATGTCCTTATAAGCTTATACGTTATTACCATTCCATGGACTATCAGAATTAAAACGGATCATGGAAGTAATCTAGAGGTGTTCTAGGAGGAAACCTTAGTGAGTTCTATGAGAAGGGTTAGATCCTTCTAATTTAACCCCAAACTCTTTAATTAGTTCCAGAGTAGATTCTCTCAGAACTAATGTTTCAGTTTGGTGAACTGCCACTTTATTACCTCCCACCTAAAAGAGGAGAGAGAAAGGAGGGAAAGTCAAGGTATTATGACTAGCTATAGTGAGAGTCTTAACACTCAGAGTAGGATTGCTTGAAATTCAAGACAGCTTCAACCATATAGGGTCTCTAAGCTATCTCCTTGTTCTAAATGGGGAGGAAGGAAGAGTTATCAATACCACTTTATAAAACTGATAGAATAAGGCAAAATGAAAAGTAAAAGGCACCTGGTGGATCTTACCTTACTCTCTTCTTGAATACCATTTAAATTATCCAAGTGAAGAAGAAGTCTGGAAATATGAATATTACCCAAAAGAACTTAATGACACTTTCAAAAGTAATTTTAAAGATTGTTAAAAAAGGATTACAGAACTTTCATTTTATAGGCTAATTACATAAAAAAAGACCTTTTTTTCTTATAGTTTTGTAAAGAGGGAATAAAAGTTATTACATGATATTTTACTGGGAAAATACAGGCTGGTTCTCATCATGGATTTTTCTCTGATCTACTATGACCAGATTTTAAAACCTTTAAGAGACTAGAACTTCTCACTATCTCTATAAAATCTCAATAACTAGTTCTAACCCATTTATTACAACTTTTCTGTTCAGAGAGACAATATTGTACAGTATTGCCTGTTCAGAGAGACAATATTGTAGTGGTTAAAAGAGGCTTTGGAATCTTACAGCTCTGGGTTCAAAGTCTGGCTTGTCCACTTGCTTACTGTTACTATTACTGTATTATTCTAGTTATAGTATCTGGAAGGCTAGTGCAGTGATTGAGACTAGGAACTCTAGAATCAGAACATACATGGTTTCTATGTCATTTGCTTAGCTATATGGTTTTAGGCCAGTCATTTAACTTTACTAAGCTGTAGTTTTATCCTCTGTAAAATAAAGATTATAAAAGACCTTCTTTTATAGTCATAAGGTTATTGTGAAAATTAATTATAAAACGTTTAGCATCAAGCACGTCACTCAGCAAGTCTTTGTAAATGATAATTGTTGTTATTCTTTGTAACCTTACTACGGAGGTACACTAAAACACACCAGAAATGAATGGCATTTAAGCTTGAAGAAAAGATGCATTAGTGCCTAATTTCGAAAACAACTTTCTGTGCTTATTATGGGGAGATTCTTTTTACCTATTTAGATTATATAGTGTTTTTTTTAATGGATTGTTACTCAAAGACTTGAACACTGCCTTCTTTTTGTCATCTCGTTTGACATTTACCCTGAGACCAAGTAAATATGTTTTGAAAAACACAGTTACTATAGCATACTGTGAGCATGAATTACCTCTGAGATCCAAGTTTACACTGAAACTAAAGTCTTTATCTTTGTATGTATGGATATATTATGTAAAAATTATAATCTGTATCTTATACTGGCTTTCTTATCTGTCTCAAGTGCATCCCACTAAGTGTTATAATATGGCACTTTTTCTCTAAAAATACACAAGTAAATTTTATATAAATTGTAAATCAAATACTTAGAAAAAAAGAGTTAGGGTTATCAATATTTGTTATCAAACTCGACGTAAGATAAATTTTAATAGTATATGTCTGGATCCTCTAATTAGGTGTTCTTAACCTTTTTTAGGTCAAGTATTTCTTTCTCTTGAAATCTCTGGACCACCCCCCCCAAAATATGCTAGGTTTAATTATATAAAATTACCATTTCATGAGTCATAAATAGTTGAAGTTTCTTATTATTAACCTAATACATTTAAATTTTGTATAAATTGTTGGAAGGTTCACAGGCTTCCTGCAGTCCATTTGTGGTCTGTGGTCCCCAGGTTAAGATTCTCTGCTCTATCATTAGGGCACCATTAACTAGACCTATTGTTAAATATTGTTGACATAGCGCAGAAAAAAAAAAATAGAGGTTTCTAATGAGTACAGCAGGGAATTTGGGGGAATTTTGAAAGTAACTACAAACTTTTTCTGTTGTTAGGTAAGAAGTGCAAATTATGAAACAGATCCATTTGTTCAGGAATTTCAATTTAAAGTTCGAGATGAAATGGCCCATGTAACCGGACGAGTACTTCCAGCACCTATGCTCCAATATGGAGGACGGGTAAAACCTCTTGATAGTTTTTTAATTATCAACATATAGTTTCTGTGTATGGAGAGGAGGGCATCCTAGCTAAGTGTGGAATGTAGAAAATGTTTTATTGTTCCAGCAATATTTTTTTGTTTCAAAATGAGTATCTTTGCTTGAATTTAGTAGAACTTTTGTTTTTCTCTGGTAAAAATATAAATTATAATGATTTAAACAGCCTATTCCATGTAGAATGTCAGATACATATCAATTCAGCAATTTGAAATGCTTATTTCAGCTCGTTAAAATAAATTGTATGTTAAGCATTTTTTGCCTTATTATTTCTCTTTGTCCTTTTTCTGTAGAATCGGACAGTAGCAACACCAAGCCACGGAGTATGGGACATGCGAGGGAAACAATTCCACACAGGAGTTGAAATCAAAATGTGGGCTATAGCTTGTTTTGCCACACAGAGGCAGTGCAGAGAAGAAATATTAAAGTAAGTCTTGTCATTAGTTTGGCTTTGGGACCTTTTTGTGTTTAAGTTTTGTGTTTCAGTTTTAAATTACTCAGCTAATGTTCTAATCAATGTTGCCTCAAAATGGAGCATATTTAATTACTGAACCTTTAAAAATGTTTCTTCTCAATAGTTTGATGAAGATTCCTCAATTGGTTAGTCATAGTCAGTCACTGATTCATTCTTCTAGGCGTCCTAGTAGACTAGCTTCTGTGTTATAGCAGGACCATCACTGGCTTTTTTTTTTGTGAGGAGATCAGCCCTGTGCTAACATCCGCCAATTCTCTTCTTTTTTTTTTTTTGCTGAGGAAGACGGCCCTGGGCTAACATCTGTGCCCGTCTTCCTCCACTTTATATGGGATGCTGCCACAGCATGGCTTGCCAAGCAGTGCGTCGGTGCGCGCCCGGGATCCGAACCAGCGAACCCCGGGCCGCCGCAGCGGAGCGCGCACACTTAACCGCTTGCGCCACCGGGCCTGCCCCTCATCACTGGCTTTTGATAGCAAATAGGTTACGTTTAATTCTCAGCTTTGCTACTTGCTAGCTTTATTACAATGGATAATTTTATTTAATCTTGTTATGCTTCAGTTTTCACCTTTTTAAAATAGAGACAATAATACTTATCTAGTGGATGAGGATTAAATAAAATCCTTATTTATCAATTGAGTCCTTTGAAAGAGTGGTTTAACTCCTCTTTCACTTCCTTGCTTTTCAAAATTTGGCCGCCATCTCCACCACTTCGCCTCTTTCCCAGATTCTTTCCCTCAATATGTAAGTGTTCAACAGTCTTCTGTTTAAATTTAAAACAAACAAAATCTTCACTGTTCAATTTACCTCACTTATTCTCTCAGGCTTCCAGACTTACCTTCTCTCTCCTTCCTTGAAATCTTAGTGCTCTGCTGAAACTAGTTCCTGGAAGATCTCTGATATCTTAGTGCTTATCAATTCTAATGGTCTCTTCTCAGCCATTATTTTCTCAAAATTTGTGCAGCATTAGATACAGTTGAATACCTTCTTGACATTCTCTCCATTCTTGCCTTCCTGGTTCCTTTTTATCACGTTGGCTTCTTTTCTTTTTTATCTCCTCTCCTTTGGAACTCTCAAGTCTTTGGGGCTTTGGTAATCTCAAGGGCTTCTGCTATCATTCTTGAAGAGCTGTGCTGTCGTGAAAGATTACCAGCTCCACTTGTGGCTCCCCCGACTCCAAAACTTTTAGGCTTCTCTTTGACAAAGAGTAACGTTAAATTGTTAAATAAAAGAATAACATTAAAATCACATAACATAACATAAATAACATAAAAATCAGTATAACATTTAAATCTTTCACCTGCCTAAGTCCTTTCTCCATTTTCACATATTCTGAACAAAGAAATTGAAGCAGTGTATTCCCTCTATCTCTCTGGCATTTTTTTCTGTTTCTACTTATGCTGCTCTTTACTGAAAATGCCTCCTTCCTGTCTCTACTCATCTAAATAATATCCAGTCTTCTGTGATTTGTGATGCTGGAAATAATCTCTCTTAACTCTAAATATAGTAGCTTATCAATATCCTCTCTATTTGTACTTGTCACTTTCTGTGTAAAATAGAATTGTATTCTAATTATTTGTGTAAATTTCTTTTTTTTTTTTTTTGTGGGGAAGATCAGCCCTGAGCTAACATCCATGCTAATCCTCTGCTTTTTGCTGAGAAAGACCAGCTCTGAGCTAACATCTATTGCCAATCCTCCGCCTTTTTTTTTTTTTCCCCAAAGCCCCAACAGATAGTTGTATGTCATAGTTGCACATCCTTCTAGTTGCTATATGTGGGACGCGGCCTCAGCATGGCCGGACAAGCGGTGCATCAGTGCACACCCAGGATCCAAACCCGGGCCACCAGTAGCGGAGCGTGCACACTTAACCACTAAGCCACGGGGCCGGCCCTGTTGTGTTAATTTCTTATCTCCCCTCTAGAATCTAATTTTCTTTCTTTTCTTTTCTTTCTTTCTTTCTTTTTTTTTTTTTTTGAGCTGAGGAAGATTCGCCCTGAGCTAACATCTGTTGCCAATCTTCCTCTTTTTGCTTGAGGAAGATTCTCCCCAATCTAAGATCTGTGCCAATCTTCCTCTATTTTGTATGTGGGTTGCCACCACAACATGGCCACTGACAAGTGGTGTAGGTCTGCGCCTGGGAACCAATCCTGGGCTGCTGAAATGGAGCTCTGGAACTTAACCACTAGGCCACAGGGCCGGCCCCTAGAATCTAATTTTCTCAAGAAAAGGATTAATGTCTGATTCAAATATCCACTAATAGCTCCTATAAGGTATTCACATAATGAATAGTTCTTGAGTGATATAGAGACCAGTTTTCCCCAGGTCAATTCAGAATTTGCCTTGCCTCCTTCATGTGAGAAGTAAAATTTCCAGGGGCTGGCCCCGTGGCTTAGCAGTTAAGTGCACGCGCTCTGATACTGGCGGCCTGGGTTCGGATCCTGGGCGCACACCAACGCACCGCTTCTCCGGCCATGCAGAGGCCACGTCCCACATACAGCAACTAGAAGGATGTGCAGCTATGACATACAACTATCTACTGGGGCTTTGGGGGGCTGGAAAAGGAGAAAGATTGGCAATAGATGCTAGCTCAGAGCCAGTCTTCCTCAGCAAAAAGAGGAGGATTAGCATGAATGTTAGCTCAGGGCTGATCTTCCTCACAAAAAATAAAAAAAAGAAGTAAAATTTCTTCTGTTTAATTCTTCTGTTCACTCCTTTTTATTAGCTCCAGATCTCTAATTGTATGTCTTAAAGTTCACTTAATATGTTTTTTTCTCCAAAGTTTTTATCCCCCTGCTTTCAAGTAAAATATCATAAGGACAGTTTACTACAATGCTACGACTATCTTACTTGGCCTCCAGAGACCAAAGAAAACACCTCCAGTCATTTTTCAAGCCTAGGGTCATTCTTTTCATTTTGCATTTGTTATTCATGGCTTGATAGAAGTCTTATGATCAGGGACTTATGGCTCTTATTCAATGAAAATATTCAACGTCATACTTCTTGAATTAAACACTAATAATGAAAAGGAGAAGAAGGGAATTCATACAAACTTCATCTCTGTCCTGAGGGAATTGAAGTGTTTTTGAGCAAAGATAACTCAGATCCTTGACTTAGGAGCTTATTTGTTTTAAAACAAGTAAAGTGATTGTTAAACCTCAACATCATTACTCTATCCTAGGCTAAATGCAGAATTTTGTTTAAATATGAAATTATTAATCTTTTATTTTTTTCAGTGTGGATGAAAGTACATTAAAGTGCTGCCTGCCTCATTTGTTTTTAAATGTTGTGTTCATATTTTCTTAATCTTTTCTGAGGACGCAATCTTTCCTGCTATCCTAATTTGAGACAGGTAATATGGAAAGAAACTCTGGATTAGGTCATAGTTCTGACTCTGCTATTTATCTAACCATTTGACCTTGACCAAATACTTAATGTCCCAGAAACAATTTCCTGATCTATAAAATGGGAATAATACCTGACCTACCACTTTCTTAGGAATCGTGTCAAGATTGAATTAGAAAATGTACAACAGCTTAAATTTATCAAGCTCTTAGCATGTCTTGGGCTAAGGGCTAAGTGCTTTACATGTATTATCTCATTTAATCATCACACCAGCCTTAGAATGGAAGTAATCACATTGTAGATGAGAGAAACTGAAAAAATTTGCCTAAAATTTCATAACTAATAAGTAACAGAATTAGAATTGGAACATGTCTTGCTAACTTGAGAGCTAAGCTCTTAACTAGCACGCTCTATTACTAATGGCCTTTGTAAACTACAAAACGCCACATAACTGTATAGTAGTGTTAGTTTGCAAAATAGATTACTGACCCGCTATTGCCCTTAACATCAGTAATCTGGTGATCTCTTCATATATGGAGCACACATATCTTTGCTTCATTCTGCATTCTCTTCCCAAACTTTCCAGTTACTACTTTGTAGGTGTTTATGACTAGAGAAAGTTTTTATTTTTATTAATTTCTCCTTCCAGGGGTTTCACGGACCAACTGCGTAAGATTTCTAAAGATGCAGGAATGCCCATCCAGGGCCAGCCTTGCTTCTGCAAATATGCGCAGGGGGCAGACAGCGTGGAGCCCATGTTCCGGCATCTCAAGAACACCTACTCTGGCCTCCAGCTCATTATCGTCATCTTGCCGGGGAAGACACCGGTATATGGTAAGGATAACTTCAGATTGCGTTTTTCCTCAAGTACTTGATATTCCTTTTAGAATTATGCTAAAACATATCCTAAAACTTCCAAACATTAAAACATATTTTATAGCTACAGTATTGAAAATTGTTAACTTTAAAAAGACAAGTCAGTAGATCGATTTAAATAGTCAAGAAGAGACCCTGTGAAAAGAATTTCAGTAGTTAAAGGAGGCATTTGAAAACAATGGTGGAGGAAAGAATTATTTCTTAAAAATGGCATTGAGATAACTTGAGTATCAGTATAATGTAGTGGTTAAAAAGCACAGGCTCTGGAGTCAAATTATGCTGCTTAATACTCAGCTACTGCCAGGTGTACTGCCTGTGAGATCTAGCTGAATTACTTAACCACACTCAGCCTTAATTTCCTCATCTATGAAATTAGGATACTAAAACTACCTAACCCATATAAGGTAGTTGTAAGGATTAAATAAATTTACATATGTAAACAGGGACTAGAATAGCACCTGTCATATAGTGAACACTCAGTAAATGTCAGCTATTATTATTGTAAACAAATTAAAGTTTTATGAGATCAATAAATATAAATCATTGTGGGGGCCGGCCCCGTGGCTTAGTGGTTAAGTGCTCGAGCTCTGCTACTGGCAGCCCGGGTTCAGATCCCGGGTGCACACCGACACACTGCTTGTCCGGCCGTGCTGAGGCTGCGCCCACATACAGCAACTAGGAGGATGTGCAACTATGACATGCAACTATCTGCTGGGGCTTTGCGGAGGAAAAAGAAGGAGGATTGGCAATAGATGTTAGCTCAGAGCCGGTCTTCCTCAGCAAAAGGAAGAGAATTAGCATGGATGTTAGCTCAGGGCTGATCTTCCACACACACACAAAAAAAAAATCATTGAATCATGGAAAAACACACAGAAAGTACCGTTTTCAACCTCCTGAATGGAGTATAATCATTTAAGCTTAGAAATGACAGAAGAATTTGCAAAGGAAAATTGTTAGATTTGACTGCCTAAAAATTAAATTTTCTGTATGTCACAAAAGTATAACTAAAATTAAAAGCAAACCAAGAATGTGAAAAATATTTACAACAAAGGGAGACAACGAAGGGCTAGTTTGTTATTAGTTAAAATATTCACATAGGGCCGGCCCCGTGGCTTAGCGGTTAAGTGCTCGCGCTCCGCTACTGGCGGCCCCGCATTCGGATCCCAGGCACTCACTGACGCACCGCTTGTCAGACCATGCTGAGGCTGCGTCCCACATACAGCAACTAGAAGGATGTGCACCTATGACATACAACTATCTACTGGGGCTTTGGGCCGGGGGGGACAAAAGGAGGAGGATTGGCAATAGATGTTAGCTCAGAGCCGGTCTTCCTCAGCAAAAGGAGAAGGATTAGCACGGATGTTAGCTCAGGGCTGATCTTCCACACACACAAAAAAAAAAATCATTGAATCATGGAAAAACACACAGAAAGTACCGTTTTCAACCTCCTGAATGGGGTATAATCATTTAAGCTTAGAAATGACAGAAGAATTTGCAAAGGAAAATTGTTAGATTTGACTGCCTAAAAATTAAATTTTCTGTATGTCACAAAAGTATAACTAAAATTAAAAGCAAACCAAGAATGTGAAAAATATTTACAACAAATGGAGACAACGAAGGGCTAGTTTGTTATTAGTTAAAATATTCACATAGGGCCGGCCCCGTGGCTTAGCGGTTAAGTGCTCGCGCTCCGCTACTGGCGGCCCCGCATTCGGATCCCAGGCACTCACTGACGCACCGCTTGTCAGGCCATGCTGAGGCTGCGTCCCACATACAGCAACTAGAAGGATGTGCACCTATGACATACAACTATCTACTGGGGCTTTGGGCCGGGGGGGACAAAAGGAGGAGGATTGGCAATAGATGTTAGCTCAGAGCCGGTCTTCCTCAGCAAAAGGAGAAGGATTAGCACGGATGTTAGCTCAGGGCTGATCTTCCTCACCAAAAAAAAAAAAAAATTCATATAGATCTATTATGTGTTCAAAGGAAAAAATTCTTACATTCTTTTAGATTAATGAGAAAGAATATAAACTAAAATTTCTCAAGAAAAAACAAGTAAATATATGAGAAAATGTGGGTTTTCACCAATAGTTTAAGAAAAGTAGAGTAATAAAAGGAAAAATTTTATGCTACTAAATTAGCAAATATACTTAAATATTATAATACCTAGTGCTTGTGAGTATGCAGTGAATCTAGTATTTTATGGCAGTGCAAATTGGTATCTTTTCCATCGAAAGTAGAAAAATGTGTTTTTCGTCTGCAATTTATATTTCCAATTCCAAAAATGTGTTCAAAGAATTCATAATGTAGAAAACTTTTTTTTTTTTTGAGGGAGATTGGCCCTGTGCTAACATCTGTTACCCAGTCTTCCTCTTTTTTCCTTTTTCTCCCCAAAGCCCCAGTACATAGTTGTGTATTCATAGTTGTAGAGTTGTAGCTCTTCTGTCTAGGACGCCACCTCAGCATGGCTTGACGATCGGTGAGTGGGTCCTTGCCCAGGATCCGAACTGGTGAACCCCAGGCCACAGAAGTGAAACTCTCGAACTTAACTGCTCTGCTGCCGGGTCGGCCCCTAGAAAAATCTTTATGCACAAATAATGATGTCTGTGATGTTAAAAAATAAGAACTGGCTTTAAACAATGAGTAAGTTAATAGTATGTTGATGAAATAGTCTGCAGTGATTAAAAATGATGGTTATAAAATTCAAAAGATATTTTTTATGTTGTGATAAAATGCAGAAGGTTTTAAACTCAAAAAATTTGTAAATCAGTAAGGAAATGACAAACAACTCAACTGAAAAATAGACCAAGGACGTAAAACAGAAAAACAAATGGTCAGTTATTTTATGAGATCATGCTTAGCCTCATTTGTCATTAAAGAAATATGGACTAGAATAAGTTATTTTTCACCAACAGTGAGAATACCCGTTTTTGGCAAAAATGTGAATAATTAATTATACACTCTCGTACCCTGTTGATGGGAGGGGAAGTTGTTATTACCGTAGCCTCCAAACTGGTGTTCTTCTCTGCATTGCTTCTAGTTCCCTTTTAGTCCATTGTCGACACTGCTGCCAGAGTGATTTTTTTTTTAATTAATAGACTTTATTTTGTAGAACAGTTTTAGATTTATAGAAACATTGAGCAAATAGTAGAGTTCCTATATGCTTCCCCTCCCCTGCACATAGTTTTCCCTATTATTAACATCTTGTATTAGTGTGGTACATTTAATGAACCAATATTGGTAAATTATTATTAATATATTGTCCACAGTTTATATTAAAGTTCACTCTTTGTGTTGTACAGGTCTATGGGTTTTGACAAATGCATAACATCATGTATCTACTATTACAGTATCATAAAGAATAGTTTCCCTGCTCTAGGCCGCCCCGTGGCTTAGCGGTTAAGTGCGCGTGCTCCGCTGCTGGCGGCCCGGGGTCAGATCCCGGGCGCGCACTGACGCACCGCTTCTCCGGCCATGCTGAGGCCGTGTCCCACATACAGCAACTAGAAGGATGTGCAGCTATGACATACAACTATCTACTGGGGCTTTGGGGGGAAAAAATAAATAAATAAAATCTTTAAAAAAAAATAAAAAAATAAAGAATAGTTTCCCTGCTCTAAAAATCATCTGTGTTCCACCTATTCATCCCTCCTGCCCTCTTCTCAAACCCCTGACAACCACTGGTCTTTTTATGTCTCTATAGTTTTGCCTTTTCTAAAACGTCATATAGTTGGAGTTATATGGTATGTACCGTTTTCTGATTGGCTTCTTTCACTTAGCAGTGTGCGTTTAAGATTCCTCCATGTCTTTTCATGGCTTGACAAGTCATTTCTTTTTACTGCTGAATAATATTCCATTGTATGAATGTACTATAGTCTGTTATCTGTTTACCTATTCAAGGACATCTTATTGCTTCCCATTTTTATCAATTATGAATAATGCTGTTATAAATATTCACGTGCAAGTTCTTGTGTGGACATAAGTTTCCAGCTCAGTTGGGTAAATAACTAGGAAAATAATTAGTGTATTGAATAGTAAGACTACCAAATTATCTTCTAAAGTGGCTGTGCCGTTTTGTATGTACACCAGCAATGAATGAGAGTTCTTATTCCTCTGCATCCTCTCCAGCATTTGGTATTGTCGATTTTAGGATTCTAATAGGTGTATAGTGGTATCTTGTTGTTTTAATTTGCAATTCCTTAATGACACATAATGTTGAGTGTTTTTTCATATGCTTCTTTTCCTTTTGTATGTCTTTTTTGATGAAGTGTCTGTTCCAATCTTTTGCACATTTTTTAATTAGGGTGTTTGTTTTCTTATTGTTCAGCTTTAAGAGTTCTTTGTATATTTTAGATACAAGTTTTTTATCAGATATGTGTTTTGCAAATATTTTCTCCCAGTCTGTGACTTGTCTTTTCATTCTCTTAACAGTGTCTTTCATAGAGTACAAGTTTTTAATTTTAATAAAGTCTAACTCATCAATTTTTTCTTTCACAGGTCATGTTTTTGGTGTTACATTTAAAACTCATTGCCAAACCCAAGGTCACCAAAGTTTTCACCAAAGTTATCTTCTAGTGGTTTTATAGTTTTACTTTCTACGTATAGGTTTATAACACATTTTGAGTTAATTTTTGTGAGAGATAAAACGTCTTTGTCTAAGATTCACTTTTTTGCATGTGGCTCTCCAGTTCTTCCAGCACTATTTGTTGGAAAGACTGTCTTTCTATTAAATTGCCTCTGCTACTTTGTCAAAGATTGACTGACTATATTTGTATGTCTGTTTTCTGGACCCTTTATTTTGTTCCACTGGTCTGTATGTCTATTCATTTGCTAATATGACACTGTCTTGATCAATATAGCTTTATAGTAAGTCTTGAAGTCACATAGTGTCAGTTCTCTGACTTTGTTCTTTTTCTTCACTATTATGTTAGCTATTCTGAGTCTTTTGCCTCTGTATATAAATGTTAGAGTCAATTTGTCGTTAGCCACAAAATGACTTGCTGAGGTTTTTATTTGGATTACATTGAATCTATAGATCAAGCTGGAAAGAATTGACATCTTAACAATATTAAGTCTTTTTGTGTTTGAATATGGAATATCTCTCTGTTTAGAGCTTCTTTGATTTCATCAGAGTTTTATAGTTTTCCTCATATAGATCCTGCACACATTTTATTAGATTTGTTTTTTTTTCTTTTGATGCTAATGTAAATGTATTGTGTTTTTAATTTTATTTATTTTATCTTATTTTTTTACTTTCTTTTTCTTTTTCTTTTTCTTTTTGTGAGGAAGATCAGCCCTGAGCTAATATCCGTGCCAATCTTCCTCTTTTTGCTGAGGAAGACTGGCCCTGGGCTAACATCTGCCCATCTTCCTCCACTTTATATGGGACACCGCCACAGCATGGCCTGACAAGTGGTGCATTGGTGCACGCCCAGGATCCAAACCTGGGCTGCCAGCAGCGGAGTGCACGCACTTAACCGCTACGCCACAGGGCCGGCCCCTGTGTTTTTAATTTTAAATTCCAGTTGTTCATTTTTTGTATATAGGAAAGCGATTAATTTTTGTATATTTACTTTGTATCCTGCAACTTTGCTATAATCACTTATTAGTTCCAGGAGGCTTTTTGTCAATTCTTTGGGATTTTCTACGTAGACAATCATGTCCTCTCCTAACAAAGACAGTTTTATTTCTTCCTTCCCAGTCTGTATACTTTCATATCCTTTTCCTTTCATTTGCTAGGACTTCTAGTACAATGTTGAAGAGGAGTAGTGAGAGAAGACATCTTTGCATTGTTCCTGATGTTAGAGGGAAATCATCTAGTTTCTCAGCAGTAAGCATAATGTTAGCTATAGGTTTTTTGTAGTTGTTCTTTATCAAGTTGAGGAAATTCCCCTCTAATCCTAGTTTGCTGAGAATTTTTATCATGAATGCATGATGGAGTTTGCCAAATGCTTTTGCTTTATGTATTGATGTGATCATATGATTTTTCTTCTTTAGTCTCTTAATGTGATCAGTTGCATTAATTGATTTTTAAATGTCAAGCCCAGCCTTGCATACCTGGGATAAGTCCCACTTGGTCATGGTATATAATTCTAATACATTGTTGGATTCAATTTGCTAATAGTTTGAAGATTTTTGCATCTGTATTTATGAAAGATAATGATCTTTGGTTTTCCTTTCTTGTAAAGTCTTTATGTGGATTTGATATTAAGTATTGTTGGCCTCATAAAATAAGTTAGGAAGTATTCTCTCTGCTTCTGTTTTCTGGAAGATATTGTAGAGAATTGGTATCATTTCTTCCTTAAATGTTTGGTAGAATTTACCAGTGAAACCATCTGGGCCTGGTACTTTATTTTTTGGAAGATTATTAATGATTCAGTTTCTTTAATAGATACAGGCTGATTCAGATTATTTATTTCTTCTTTGTGAGTTTTGATAGTGTCATTCAAGGAATTGGTCCACTTCATGTAAGTTATCAAATTTGTGGGCCTAGAGTTGTTCATAATATTCTTTTTTTTTATATATAATTTTGTTTATTCCCCCCCCCCCCAAAGCCCCAGTAGATAGTTGTATGTCATAGTTGCACATCCTTCTAGTTGCTGTATGTGGGATGCGGCCTCAGCATGGCCGGAGAAGCAGTGCGTTGGTGCACTCCGGGGATCCGAACCCGGGCCGCCAGCAGCGGAGCGCACGCACTTAACCGCTAAGCCATGGGGCCGACCCCATAATATTCTTTTATTAGCCTTTAAATGTCCACAGAACCAATAGTGATGACGCTTTTTTCATGTCTGTTATTAGTAATTTGTGTCTTCTCTTTCTTTTCCTTAGTCTGGCTAGAGGTTTATCAATTTCATTGATCTTTTCAGAGAACCATCTTTTGGTTTTGTTGATTTTTCTCTATTGATTTCTTATTTTCAATTTCATTGATTTCTACTCTAATTAATATTTCTTTCCCTCTACTTGTTTTAAGTCTATATTGTTCTTCATTCTCTATTTTTCTAAGGTGGAGACATAGATTATTGATTTTAGATCTTCTTTTCTAATATATGCATTCAGTGCCATAAATTTCCCTCTAAGCACTGCTTTCACTGCATCCCACAAATTTTGACAAGTTGTATTTCATTTTCATTTAGTTCAAAATATTTTTAAGTTTCTCAAGACTTCTTCTTTGGTCCATGTGTTACATAGAATTATGTTGTTTAATATACCAATATTTTGGGATTTCCCAGCTATCTTTCCGTTATTGATTTCTAGTTGAATCCCATTGTGGTCTGAGACCATACTTTGTATTTCTGTTCTTTTAAATTTGTTAAGATATGTTTTTGGACCAGAATGTGGTCTGTCTTGGTATATGTTCCATGTGAGCTTGACAAGAATGTGTATTCTGCTGTTATTGGATGAAGTATTCTATAAATGTCTCTTAGATTCAGTTGATTGATGGTGCTGTTGAAGTCAGCTATATCCTTACTGATCTTCTGCATACTGGATCTGTCAATTACTGATAAAAGTGTGTTGCAGTCTCCACTATAATAGTGGATTTGTCTGTTTCTCCTTGCAGTTTTATCAATTTTTGCCTCACTTATTTTGGCATTCTTTTGTTAGATGCATGCATGTTCAAGATAGTTATGTCACCTTGGAGAATTGACCCTTTTATCATTATGTAATGCCCTTCTTTATCCCTAATAATTTTCCTGGTTCTGAAATTTGCTTTATGTGAAATTAATATAGCTACTCCAGTTTTTTTTTTTTCCTTGATGTTAGCATGGTGTATCTTTCTGTATCACTTTGTTTTTAATCTGTGTCTCTATATTTAAAGTTGATTTCTTGTAGACAACGTGTAGTTGGGTCTTATTTTTATCTTTCCCTCTTTTTCTGCCTTTTCTGGTTTTAATTGGGCACTTTATATTATTCCATTTTCTCTCCTTTGTTAGTATATCAATTATAATTGTTTTAAAAATTTTTTAGTGGTTGCTTTAGAGTTTGCAATATACATTTACAGTTAATCTAAGTCCACTTTCAGAGAATTCTGTACCATACTTTACAGGTAGCATAGTGACCTTATAACAAAGTATTCCCAATTCCTCCCTCCTGTCCCTTATAACATTGCTGTCATTCATTTCGCTTATCCATAAGCTATAACCACCCAACACATTGTAACAGCTATCTATTAGTTCAATTAAGAATAAGAAATTAAAAGATTTTATTTTACTTTTATTTATTCCCTCTCTGACCTTCCTTTCTTTATATACATCTGAATTTCTGACCTATATTATTTTCCTTCTCTGAAAAACTTCTTTTATCATTTCTTCCAAAGCAAGTCTACTGTCAACAGATTCCCTTAGTTTTTATTTGTCTGAAGAAGTATTTCTCCTTCACTTTTTTTAAATAATTTAATTGTTTGGTGTTTAGTTATAAATCAGATTATCCATTCATATAGTTTCAAGTGTTAAATCATTCTGGAATTCTTATTTTAAAAAACAGCTGCTTTACTGCCTTTACCCCATTTGTTTTTCTCATAGAAAAACTCTTTCATCATTTGCCACTTCTTTTTTACTTAATTTTTGTTTCCTGAGTGCTGCTACCTATATTTCAGCTCTTTCTGTAGTTGCCCTCTTTTGCCTGAACCCTGGGATCTCTTCATTTGTCTCATGTTAGTGGAGGTGTCAACAGATGGCTTCCTTAAGTCAGTCATTTAGTGTCAAATTTTGATTATAGTTTCATTCCTTCTGATGTACTGTTTTCATGGGAGTGTTCCCGGGTTAACTGTTTTTTAAACAAGTTTTTGTGTGTATGTGTGGTAAAATATACATAACAAAATTTACCGTTTTAACCATTTTTGAGTGCACAATTCATTGGTTTTAAATATATTCACATTGTTGTGCAACCATCACCACTATCCATTTTCAGAACCTTTTCATCATCCCTAACTGAAACTCTGTACCCATTAAACAGTAATTTCCCATTCCTCTCTCATCCCCAGCAGCCACCATTCTGCTTTGTCTCTATGAATTTAACTATTCTAGGTACCTCATATAAATGAATCATACATTTGTCCTTTTATGACTTATTTCTTTTAACATTATTTCCTGAAGGTTCATCCATGTTGTACATGTATCAGAATTTTCTTCCCTTTTAAGGCTGAATAATATTTCATCGTTATGTATATACCATATTTTGTTTATCTGTTCATCCATTGATGGAAACTTAGATTACTTCCGCCTTTGGGCTATTGTGAGTAATGCTGCTTTGAATATGGGCATGCAGCTGTTTGTTCCAGTCCCTCCTTTCACTTCTTTTGGATATATTCCCAGAAGTGAAATTGCTGGATCAGATAGTAATTCTGTATTTAATTTTTTGAGCAGTTGCCATACTGTTTTCCACAGCAGCTGCAGCATTTTCTATTCGTACCAGCAATGCACGAAGGTTCCAGTTTCTCCACATACTTGCCAACACTTGTTATTTTCAATTTTTTTGATAATAACCATCCTAATGGGTATAAAGTGGTATCTCGTTGTGGTTTTGATTTGCATTTCTCTAATGATTAGGATGTGGAGCATTCTTTCATGTGCTTATTGGCTATTTGTATATCTTCAGAGAAATGTCTAATCAAGTCCTTTGGCCATTTTTTAATTGGATTGTTTGGGTTTTTTCTTGTTGAGTTATAGTAGTTACTGTTTAATTGCTCCTCCCAGTTACTGGTTTCATCAGCTTCTACTTCTAATAAGCTGATCTTGGTTGTGATTCTTTGTATTCACCTGTTTTGGGGGTGGCAGTTCACTCTGTGACCTCAGCTCTCTAATGGATCTAAGAAAAGTTATTGATTTTCAGTTTACTCTGCTTTTTTCTTGTTGTGAGAATGGGAGTGATGACTTCCAAGCCTTCTACATGTTGGAGCTATAACCAACATCCAGGGTGGTCTTTTTAAAATACAAATCCTCTGTACCCCCTACCCCATCACCCCCACTTCAATAGTTTTTCATTATGCACTTGATAAAATTGATATTCAGTATGATCTTCCAAGGGTTTGCATGTTCAAATCGTGACTTCCTACCTCTTTGAGATTCATCTCACTTTATGGTCTTTTTCCCCACAGGAACTCTTTGTTCATCCTCTTCCTTCTACTTGTATTGCTTCTCATGACCCACCTTCCACCCTTCACCAAGTAAATGTGCATTCTTCTTTTGAATTTCTTCTTTTGAATTTTAGTTCGGACATCCCTTTGTTGGGAAAGCTTTCCTTACCTCCCTGACAAGGTCAAATTCTCTCACTTTTATTATCTTATAGCACCTTATACCTCTCCTTTCTGTTGCTTTCACAGTTGTAATGTTAAATTTGAGCAGTTATTTAATGCCTATTTCTCTGACTTCACTATAAGCTCTGTAAGGGCAGGAACAGTGTCTTTCTTGACTCACCATTGTATATCCAGAGCTTCACACAGTATTAGCGTGTATTAGGTGCACGTTATATATTTGTAGAATGAATAAATAAACCTTTTTGGAGAGCAATTTGTCACTATCTATAAAAATGTTAAATATATTTACCTCTGACCCCTGAAGTCTATTTATAGAAATTTATCCTGAAGCTATAGTTACACAAATGAAGAAAAATAAATATACAAGGATATTATTCATAGGATTGTTTGAAATAATGAAAACCTGGAACAAGCTAAAAATATATCAGTGTATGGCTAGTTAGATAACATATGGCATATAAAAACAGAATAACTGAGGTGTTATAAATATAAGGGCGATGTATATATTGAGATGCAGAACATACTATATCATTAAGTGAAAATGACAAGTTGCAGAATAGAATGTATAGTACAGTCTCAATTTTTATTTTAAAATGTTTTCCATGTGTTTTATATATAAGTTATGTACACTGAAGTTTTTATGGTAGTTACAATGGCAGAGAAGGGGAACGGAAAAGGGCCTTTTATTCTTTACACTGTAATACCTCTGTATTTTTAAATTAAAGGTTGGAGAATAGGATTGAAAGCTGTAAGTATACTGTGATTATAACTGCATTAAAATAATATAAATGAGAAAATTACTGGAAGAGAGTACAGTAAAATGCTAACAAGGTATTATGTATGATATTCTTTATGGTTTTTCAGTTATTGTAATTATACTATTTTTATGATAATCAAGATGTGCTTTCTTATACAAAGAAGAAAACAATTGGAAAAATTATCACTAAATGCTTAAGCTAGGGGCTGAGCTGGGCTGGTAGCGCAAGCAGTTAAGTGCGCGCGCTCCACTGCGGCGGCCCGGGGTTTGCCGGTTCGGATCCCGGGCGCGCACGACACAATGCTTGGCAAGCCATGCTCTGGCGGCGTCCCATATAAAGTGGAGGAGGATGGGCACAGATGTTAGCCCAGGGCCAGTCTTCCTCAGCAAAAAAAAAAGGAGGATTGGCAGATGTTAGCACAGGGCTGATCTCCTCACAAAAAAAAAAAAAATACTTAAGCTAATCTTCAAGGCAGTATACTTTAAATTTTAACAGCATTGTTTTAATATTGGTGTAATTTTTGGTATCCTGTAATACAATGATGTATTTCAAGGGGGGATACATAGTAGTAGCTTATTTTTCAGTAAAGTTTGACCTTTTATCTAACTAGAGGTTATTTGCATTTGTTCCATAGCGGAGGTGAAACGTGTAGGAGATACGCTTTTGGGTATGGCTACACAGTGTGTTCAAGTCAAGAATGTAATAAAAACATCCCCTCAAACTCTCTCAAACCTGTGCCTAAAGATAAATGTTAAACTTGGAGGGATCAATAATATTCTTGTACCTCATCAAAGGTAAGATAAGCTAATTGCATGATAAAATATTCGTTATTTTTCTATATATTGCCATATGTAAGATATGGTAAGAAATAGCTTTGATGATTTCTGCGTGGGAAATAAGTAGACATTTTAGCAACAAATTAAAAGAATTTGGATTGGCCAGATTAAGAGATTCCCATGTAAAAATCCCCTCCCACCTCCATGTTCATTTAGTATGCAAAGTACCTCTTGCCTGGCTAGAAAGTATTGACATCTTTATTTATTTCTCACTGGAGAGCCCAGCTTGAAGAGTTTTCTCATTTTTTGATAGTCATCTTCAACCTGGTGTCATGAAGCTACTCACCCACGTAGAAAGTGAGGGAAGAAAGGAGGGTCTTGGAGGGGACATTCAATTAAGTAAATCAGTTAAGCAAGCCATATCAACCCCTGCTGCAGTCAGGGGGACAACAGATGTTACTGTTAGATTGCCATCATATCCAAGAGCTCAGTGACCTAGAAACAGTTGCTGAGGAAGAGGCTGTTATTTGGAGAAGTGAATAACAGTTTTCCTTTTAATAGTTGAAGCAACTAGGGCTTTAATAAGTTAATATCTTGACTACTATGCACCACAAATAAGCATTAGAAGGATGGAACCATGTGTGTTTGATGCAAAAGCTCTTTTTTTTCCTGTTTTTCCATGCTGCCTCTACTTCCTATCCCTATTAAATATAAGACAAGATTCATAACTGAGGTGAATATAGAATTTTATCAACAAGTCCAAGAACTAAGAGACAGTCATTTGAATCTTAAAGGATATACTTTTAAAAATAAAATGAACTACTAGCTGCTTTATGGCTATTAAATATATGTTACTCAAATTTGTACTTTTGGCCAGGGGAGGAGGAGTAATACACTCCCATAATCCTTTCCAGTGTAAAGTTTAGTGATTCTTTTTCTTTCAGAGATTACATAAACTTAAAATGTAAATAGATTAAACAAAGATTGATACAAATTAGTGGCTTAATGTGAGGAAGTTTATCATTTTATGCCTATTATGAAGAACACTAACAGCAGATACCCTTTGCACCCCCAGCACCACTGCTTAAGGCGAAAAACTGCTCTGAATAAGACATTGAGACCCATTGTGACAGCTTTTGCTTCATTGACTAGGGCTTCGTGAATTAAGAGAATAAAGCTCTCAGTAGTTCAGGCCTGTGAAGGACAGGATCTCTTCTGTGCTGTGTCAGCAACTTGCAGTTGTGTTACGGTGTTATGAAACAGAAAAATGGATAATGAAAAAAATGACTTATCTAACTCTTTTAAAAAATGTGTTTAAGACCTTCTGTGTTCCAGCAACCAGTGATCTTTTTGGGAGCAGATGTCACTCATCCACCAGCTGGTGATGGGAAGAAGCCTTCTATTGCTGCTGTGAGTGTCATTAGTCAGGTTTATCTAAAGTTTATACAAAGATCAACATTTTGGTTTCGACTTTTTTAATTTTAATGATATTTTATTTGAAACCAACTTTTATAAATATATATATCTAGAGCCAGCTTTCAGATGTTCCTTGTGTTTTTGAAAGAATGATCATTCTACGGTCGGGGACTACAAATTCCGTATATATCTATTAAATCAAGTTTATTAATTATATTACTCAAATCTTCTGTTTTCCTACTTTGTCTGTTTCTCTCCATGATTGTATATTTTCAGTTACTTTTTATAATTCAAAGAGTTTATTTATTTCACTAGTGTCTTTGTTACAGAAAGATACATTACATATAAGCTTGGTGGATTGCATTTTTTTCAATATGAAATATCTCCCACCTTCATCCAGTTTAGTAGTTTGCACCTGAATTGTTTATTTGTTTAATACTGCCACTCCTACTTTTAATATCTGCCTATTATATCTTTGCCCACCTCTATATTTGTACCCTTTCTATGTCATTTCTTTTAAGTATATTTCTTATAAACTTCAGAAAGCTAGATAATATTTTACCCAACTTTAAAATTGTTTGATCTTAACAAAGGCCACCGTTTTGAAAATGTCAACATATTTTAGGCATACTTGATAAATTTCAGAAATTAAACTGTAAGACTTTTTATATTTTTCTACCATCCATTTTATAATCTTTATATAAATTTTAAGTTTTAACAATCTGATAAATCTTATTTATCCTTGAAAATGGTAGTAATATTAAAATTTTCACTTAGGATTCCAAAGCTATTTCATTAATAAAGAAAATTAATTTTATTAATAAATTATATTGCTTTGTATTCTTATAGTTATGCATACATTGTTTATATTTCAAATGTTCTAGAGGTAGTATTGAGCCATCTGTGGTATTCATTAACATATTCTTATAGAAGATAAAACGGTAAGGAAAGAAATTCAAAAGACTCACTTTAGATTTGCTGTTTTCGGGTCATTTTCCAAGACAGTTTAAGCATATTTGAATTCTTTTGGAGTTCCAGGTAGTCACTGTCCTTTTCTACTAGATCCATTTCTACCAAATACCTGCTTTCTTTTATGATTATCACAGGTCTTGTAAATAGAATTTATTGATTGATTCTTTTTGCTATATGGCTTCTATTCCCAAGAACTTAAAGACTAGTGTAAGAAACAAATGTAAGTAATAAATGCCACATATTATAAAAGATACTACCTTGATAGTGATGTAAATTAAAATTTAGATTGCAAAAACTTGATGTGTTTGGAGAACGTTGAGAGATGCAGGGAATTAGAATGTAATATAGCAGGCTGTGAGGCTGGTAAGTTTTTGTGATGTTTTTTGTACCATCAGAAGGGATATGGATTTATTTTTTAGTAGTGAGAGAGCATTCAAGGGAAAGAAATGGTCAGTTCTTTTTTTTTTTTCTTTGTTTTACATATAGAAGATTAAAAAAAAGCAGATACAACCCATGTAAATGAATAAGTAGACAAATTCTAGCTTATTTTTTTAAAAACTCTTGGTTATTTTCTAATCTGACCTACAGAAGAGAAACGTAAGAATTTTCCATATTTGGGTTTCAAGTAAGTAAGACATTTAAAGTACGGACAGGAAGTTAGACACTCTTTGGAAGTACTGTTTTTATTTATTTTTAATTGAGGTATAATTAGGTATAACATTATATTAGTTTCAGGTGTACAAAATAATGATTCAATATTTGTATTATTGTGAAATGACCACCACAATAAGTCTAGTTAACATCTGTCACCATACATAGTTACAAACAGTTTTTTTCTTATGATGAGAACTTTTAAGATTTACTCTCTTAGCAACTTTCAAATATGCAATACAGTATTATTAACTATAGTCGCCATGCTGTAAAGTACATCCCCAGGACTTATTTATTTTATAACTGGAAGTTTGTACCTTTTGACACCCTTTACCATTTCACTTATCACCCACCCACAACCTCTGGCAAATACCCATCTGTTCTCTGTATCTATGAGGTTGGTGTGTTTTGTTTTGTTTTGTTTTGTTTTGTTAGAGTCCACATATAAGTGAGATCATACAGTATTTGTCTTTCTCTGTCTGACTTATTTCACTTAGCATAATGCACTCAAGGTCTATCCAGGTTGTCACAAATGGCAAGATTTCATTCTTTTTTCATGACCGAATAATACTCCATTGTATGTATATGCCACGTTTTCTTTATTCATTCATCCTTCGATGGATGCTTAGGTTGTTTCCATGTCTTGGCTACTGTAAATAATGCAGCAATGAACAGGGGAGTGAAGAGTTCCATTTTTGAAGCATGGCTTGTTATAAATAGTACCCTAGAAGAAAGAGAAGCTAGAGGCAGTGACCAGCTGTTTCTCAGCCTAGGCTCTGATCAGAATGATGTGTAGACATTTTTAAAATATTCGGGTTCCAGAGATCATGCCTCAGTGGGTCTGTGAGTGACTATAGTCAAGGTGAACTTATAAGTTCATGCTTCAAACTTCCCTCTGCTCCAGGCACATAACAATATTAAAAAAGACACAGAAAGAGAAAATTAAGAGCTATTCCCAAAACCAAGATTAACTTTTCTGAGGAGCAGATAGAGAACACAAATTTAAGACAGTAAGACTGACTATAGATTCAAGCTTTCTGGTCTAGGACATTGCAATAAAAAGAGAAAAGTCCTTTTAAAAGTTATGAAGCATAACAGTTCAAAGATGATGTCAAAGTCTTAAGTATGGCTTCTGGGGGTGGTTTGCTAAAGTATAAGAGATATATAGAGAAATCAAGGGTTTGACAGGGTCCTCTTTTTTACTTATCTCCTTTCTCTTCTTCTCTTCATGTATATCTTTTTGTCTCTTTCCTTACTAATCTTTAGATTTATCAGCAACATCTATAAATTAGAATCTAATTATTAACTGTAAAGTACAGCCTACTTATAGGAAAATAGTTTTTGACCCTATACGAGGTCTTTTATTCCGTTCTTCAGTGGGAATTATCTGTTTGTGATTACTCAAAATGAACAGGGATAAATAGGAAGGTTATAATAAAATACAAATTTAAATGAAATCCATGTTCCTTTTTTCAATTTTTTTTTATTGTGGTAAAATTCATATTCTTATAGTTTTGATTATCTTAATTTCTGTTTTTCTTTACTTTTTCCAACCTAGGTTGTAGGTAGTATGGATGCCCACCCAAGCAGATACTGCGCTACAGTAAGAGTTCAGAGACCCCGACAGGAGATCATCCAGGACTTAGCCTCCATGGTCCGAGAACTTCTCATTCAGTTTTATAAGTCAACTCGGTTCAAACCTACTCGTATCATCTTTTATCGGGATGGTGTTTCAGAGGGACAGTTTAGGCAGGTTGGTTGCCGGGGATCTCATCATACTATGCTTAAATCAGATACTGTGTTTATATTGTGGTGTCTAGTTCTGAAATTAGAAGACTTAATTAAGTTGAGAGTTCCTAAAGTCAAAATATGATGCTTCCTTAGATTTTCCCTTGTAACATGTTTACTATGGATGTATAAGCCTTGATTGCTAAGACCATGCTCTGATAATAAAGATGGAAAAGAGAAGTATATTTAGCTGTGAAGTGGTGAGATTTAGAAATCCTGAGACTAAATCGTTATTTTTCGTTTAAGTATGTATAAGAGAACAGCTGGCTATATCAAATCTTTCTATTTCATCTTCTCTAGGTATTATATTATGAGCTACTAGCAATTCGAGAAGCCTGCATCAGTTTGGAGAAAGACTATCAACCTGGAATAACCTATATTGTAGTTCAGAAGAGACATCACACGCGATTATTTTGTGCTGATAGGACAGAAAGGGTAATCTTACATCTGTTGTAATACTGTTATAAGCCAGTCTTATCTAACGTAGTTCTTAGAGCACTTAACAAAGGCTTCTTGCCAACAGCAAAATTTCTAATACATAGTACCAGATTTCAGCAAAGCAGATTATGAATATAAAAGTATCAAAGTAGGTTCTTACTTTGTGTGTGTGTGTATATGTGTGTGTGTGTGTGTGTGTGTGTGTGTGTGTGTGAGGAAGATTAACCCTGAGCTAACATCCATTGCCAGTCCTCCTCTTTTTTGCTGAGCAAGATTGGCCCTGGGCTAACGTCCATGCCCATCTTCCTCTACTTTATATGGGACACCACAGCATGGCTTGACAAGCAGTGCGTCGGTCTGCTCCCAGGATCCAAACCTGCAAACCCCTGGCCTCTGCAGCTGAGCGCGCGAACTTAACTGCCACGCCACCTGGCTGGCCTTGGTTGTTACTTTTTAACTTTCTGGAACTTCTAGTAATACTCTAGATGTTCAAAATCCCATTAATACTTTTTTGTTTTTGTGAAGAAACTCATAGTTTTAAAATTGTTCTTTCTACTCATATTTTTCTTAAATGTTCAGAAGAAAAAAGGTACATTCTCTTTTTAAAATATCTTGTAAAAATTAGTTTTTTTAAAAGCTAGGGACTTTTAGAATGATTAGTGGAAATTCAGCAAACTAACTTGTAAACAATGCCTCCTTTAAAATGCACAGAATTATTTTCTGTATTTTATAATGTGAATATGTATTTTTATATTTAGGAAGGGAAAGGATATAAATACCTAGGGAAATCTGTCTTCTTGTCTGTGTGCAACATAGGCAAGTAGCAGTCTTGCTATCATTTCCAGTGCTCTGCCCGCATCCTGCAAACCTTGGAGCAGAGAAATCTGAGGATTCCAAGTGTCAGTGTTCCCTGGGAAAGGGGTTCAATGGAAAAGGCGGAGAGAGAGGAGTGGTCTTGTCTTTGGTATATATTTGGTCTTTGGTTACACTGACTGTGTAACTTTGGGCAAGTAGCTTAACATTTCTGTGCTTGTTTCTTTCTCAGCAAGGTTTGGATAAAATTATTTACCTTATTTGAATTGTTGAGAAGATTAAATACATTATAATATGTAATGCACTTAGAATGGTGCTTCGCACTTACTAAGCACTCAATAAAGGTTAGCTAGTTGTAGATTGGTGGTGATAGTAGTAGTAATAGAGAAAAAGAAATAATAATAGCAGACATTGTTCTAGATATTGTTTATAAATTTAACTCATTTAATCCTCACAAACAATACATTAAGAGACTTACTATTATTATCTCCATTTTCCACAGGAGGAAACTGTGGCACGTGGAGGTTAAGTAATCTCCCAATGTTACAAAGCTAGTAATTGGTAAAGCTAAGGCTCAAATCAGGCAGTTTGGCTCCAGAGGGCTCTTAATCACTGTCTGTACTATCTCTCTAATAGCAGCAGTGATAGTTTTATTATGGCCTCCAGGTTGTTAAAGGCCATTGACCCCAAATTACTAGGTACATTTCTGTACCTAGAAAACCAAAGATTTCTTCAAAAGTAGAATTAGGAAAACTTAAGTTAGATTTAATGATTACTAGCATCTAGTGTTTAGTTGTGCCAATCCATCATTTGTTTGCTTCTCTTTCACCTTTGCTCTAAATACTACTACTAATTATAGATGAGAGATCATTGTAAATGAGGAAACAGATGCACACTGAGGTAAAATACCATGCCCTAGACCGCACAACTAGAAATTGGTGGAGCTGTGATATGAACCTAGGCATTTTACTGCCTCTCTGAATAGAGTAAAACTTTTTATATATATTAATTAGAAGGTTTATGTGTTAAGAATAGGCATGATTTAGTAGATTATGAACTGTTTTCTTTGTTTTGTGCTTGGTGAAGCCTAGCTGGTTGGTCCACACAGCTGTAACTCAAGGCACTACCTGATAGCAGTCCCTCACATGGCAGAAATAATGTCTGAGTCAGTAAAATAGGCTCTGATTTGCTAGCCTTGTAAACCTAGACTTATAGTTAATGATTTTAAATATGTTAGGGATAAGGAGGTGGAGGTGAGTATACATATGTATTTTAAAGTGTTTTATTAGGAGCCTTTCATTATGAGGAATTTCAAACTATTTCATTTACAACATATCTACTCAGAGCAAATCATGGTGTGTTTCCTTATGGGATCTTGAATCTGCTAGTATGAAATCAAAGGAATAGGGCCTTTGCAGTCGTTTCTGTGTTTGATTACCAGTTCTGCTCTTTATTGTATGCTATTGGGCAAATTAGTTTATATCCTCAGCCTTAGTTTCCCCATACAAATGGGAATAATACTTAACTAGCAGGGTTATCAGGATTAGAAATAAATGTATGTAAAGTACCTGACACACAAATGGTTAACAAATGGTGACTTTTGTTGATGATGTTGTCAGCATTCTTTCTCTCTAAAAATAGTCTTCTCCAAGGAAAATGCTGATTTTCCTGAGTTACACATTCAGAAGTACCTGCTGTGCACAGGCACCATAAATTGGAGCACTTAAAGTAACTTTAAAAAAATTTTTTTAAGTCTTCCACCCCTACTGGGATCAACTACCAGCTAAACCTCAGTAGAGACTAATAACTCGTTGTTTGTCAGCTCTTTCTTTCAGCAACATTTAAGAATAGGAACCAGGACTAGAATAAAGTCTGCTCTTAATGCTTGCTTAAGTAATATATCAACCTGAAAGAGGTGAAACATGGGATCAGCCTATATACTTATACGTGTTTTAAAGTGCTGTCAGACACACCCTTTACCTTTGTCTTGTTTAAACTTTGACCAAACAAATCTAGGTCGGAAGAAGTGGCAACATCCCAGCTGGAACAACAGTTGATACAGACATTACACACCCATATGAGTTCGATTTTTACCTCTGTAGCCATGCTGGAATACAGGTAAGCCTACACTTCGGGTGAAATGTAATTCAGGAACTTGCGTTCTTATGTATATTTTTTTTAATTTCAAAAAAAGAGAGAAAGAAATACTCTTCTCTGCACTCCATATTATTTCCACATGAAATTAAGTGAAACTTTGAGTAAATAAATTTTTTCCCCTTTCTTACCTTGAGAGGGGCTTATTTCTATGAAAATACCAGAATATAAGTAGTTTAATAGAATGAATCTCCCTAAACTGGGTCCTTAGTTTAACCTAATACTTCAAAAAAATTTTAAATACCTGATTGTTCCTTTGATATATGCTTCTTTTTGATAATAATACTTCATAGAAAACTTTGACATTTACTGGCAGATATTGAGCATGTGAAAGAGTTTAATTGTAGAATTACAGCTTTAAGTTTCAGTTATATAATTTTGAGTCTTATTCTCTTCAGAAAATCTTTTTGTTAATTTGTTAGCTATACTTAGTAGAACATAAGCTTTAATTCAGTGCTTCTCAAACTTTTCAGCAGCAGAAAGTGAATCCACATTCTTCGGATGTCTGAGAGAATGTAGCCCAAAACTGTTTTAGGTTACTTGCCATTGATTAAAATAGAAATTTCAGGAAGATGTACATTACTGTACAGCTGTACCTTAAAGCTTTATGTGTCACACATACACTAAGTCCAGTTTCACTCTTACAGCTTTAAAATTGTTGTCCCACTCATTTATCTATATTCTTATATCTGCTGCTCTTTACAGTCAGTGTTGTACATTTTCATCGTGGGTGATAACAATCACTTAGCAAAACAAAGTTAAAAGTACCTTCTAGGGGCTGGCCCAGTGGCATAGTGGTTAATGTCGTGCGCTCCACTTGAGCGGCCCGGAGTTCAAGGGTTTGGATCCCAGGCATGGACCTACACACCATTTGTCAAGCCATGCTGTGGCAGTGTCCCACATGCAAAATAGAGAAAGATTGGCACAGATGTTGGCTCAGGGACAATCTTCCTCAAGCAAAAAGGGGAAGATTGGCAGTGGATGTTAGCTCAGGGCCAATCTTCCCCACCAAAAAAAAAAAAAGTACCTTCTAGAGATAAAATCTACATCATTGGAATACGTATTTTAACCTAGTGTTTCCCTCCATGTATCCCAAGGAACACTACTGCTATGACTTTTTAAATTTTTTTATTTTTTTTTATTTTTCCCCCAAAGCCCCAGTAGATAGTTGTTTGGCATAGTTGCACATCCTTCTAGTTGCTGTATGTGGGACACGGCCTCAGCATGGCCAGAGAAGCAGTGCGTCGGTGCATGCCCAGGATCCGAACCCCGGGCCGCCAGCAGCAGAGCGCACACACTTCACCACTAAGCCATGGGGCCGGCCCATTGCTATGACTTTTTAATAAATATCACAGAGGAGAAAAAAAGATTCTCTGTTCAAATAAATTTTGGAAATGCTTGTTAAACAGATTTTTTTAATCTAGAACTTTTGGATATCATTGATATGCAAACAGTTGTTATAAATCTTCAAGATAGGAATATTTCCCCCATGTATTTAACCAGAGACTTTAGGGATCAATTTTCCTTTGGAACACCGAGTTGAAACTTTGCTCTAGTCAGCAAATAATCAGGAATATTTCACAGGGGCTAAAGATGATTCTTTAAACATCTTAGCTTTATTAGAATTTTCAAACTTCTCTGAGATCAAAAAAAGGAGTTTTGTTTTTTACCAGCTAAAATTAAAAACCCAATCATTTCTAACCAGTATAAGAGATTATTTTTTCATATCACTACTTTTAACTTTACCAGTGAGTAATAGATCCTTTAACGACATTTTGGCCAAATTCCATAACTTCTTGACACTTTTATTGGTCTTGTTGGTGTTTACAGCTTAGCCCCATTTCCTTCCCTCCCCTTTTTATTTTGCAGTAAAATTCCCATTCATTTTTTAAACTTAAATTTACAAATCAAGTCAAAGCTTGGCTCCTCCCTTCTACCCTCCATCTGACCAGGACAGGCTAGGGCTTTGGTCCCAATAGCTTTGAGTAGAAGAGGGGACCATGGCCTGCCTCTGAGATACCTCCGTCCTCTCCTCCTTCTAGAATTCTAACTCATCTGGTATCACTGACTGCCAGCATGTCAGTAGTGGGGAGGTGACACGAGCCTTTCAATAGTCCATTCTGATTCTTTCTGATGCGTTAGTCTCCGTGAAGCTGAGGACCCTTGAAGGGCAGCAGTGTCTTCCTTTGGCCTCATCATCAATATAGACCCCAGCTCCTTTAGGGTGGAGATCCCATTGCATGGCTTCATGGCTCCTGTGCCTCTGCTCACATTCCTTCTTTTGGCTCCTAAAACTGCTTCCAAGAACTAACCATTCTAGCTCTATGGAGTTGACAGAGTGGGCCTATGGACTCTGAGTTCAGAAAGTATCCAGTTGGGGAATGAGATGATAGTCTCCCTTTCTAGAAGGCCCTCATCTTTATAACTGATTTTCTTGGAGTCCCTCTTACTTGACTTCAGGGGAGAGAGTGTGCCTTTCCTCATAACTAAAATTCCATATTTCAGGGGGCCGGCCCAGTGGTGCACGCAGTTAAGTACACGCGCTCTGCTTCGGTGGCCCGGAGTTCACGGGTTCAGATCCTGGGCACGCACGGACGCACCGCTTGTCACACCACGCTGTGGCGGCGTCCCATATAAAGTGGAGGAAGATGGGCATGGAAGTTAGTTCAGGGCCAGTCTTCCTTGGCAAAAAAAGAGAGGAGGATCGGCATTGGATGTTAGCTCAGGGCTGATCTCTCTCACAAAAAAAATAATAAAATAAAATAAAATTCCATATTTTCACAAAACCTTCAGTCACTCTCTTCCTATATTGAGAGGATGGAGAGAAGATGAGAAGAGGCCAGAGCCAGGGAATTGATGATAAGATCTATCCTGAACTGGCTCCTCACAGTGAGCCCTTGAAGGAAGGTGACTGGCTTCAAAAGTTGGTAGCGCTTTAGAATGTAAGATGCTTAGTACCTTTAGTCCTCTGCTTTGGGCCACAGTTGAAATTCCGGGATAGCAGGGAAAATAAATCCCACTTGACATACTGTTACAAACATGTGAACTGCGTGGAGCATGTGACCCCCCCCGACCCACCAAAGGGAATTCTCCTGAAGAGAGAAATGCTCTCTGTTGAGGAATCAGAGCAGGCAGTGCCCTAAATTATAACTTCCTGATATGATCACCAAAACTTCAAAGATATTCTTCACTATTGTTTAACAATCCTTTGACTCCTCTTTCATTAGCTCTTACCATTTTCCGAGGGTCCCTAACCTTGGTCTATTGCCCCAACACTCAGCACGTGACCTCTTCCTTTTACCTCACTAAGAAATTATATTGTCAGTCACACCTACTTTCTTCCCTCCTCTCACAGGAGAAAGGGTCAGCCTGTAGTATTGTTCTCACTTGCTCTTGCCTGCCTTAAGTTGGCCTTAGTTCACCAGTTATCCTTTCTTATATCTTCAATCTCTTCTAAGCTTCTGATTCCATTCCCTTGGCTTGTAGATACCCCCATCCTAAAATACAATTCCTTGATCTTGCTGTTCTCTTTTAAGTTATTGCCCCATATCTTTTCTTCCATTTGTCACCAAACTATTCTTCAAAGAATAGCCTAAACACACCCATCAGAATGGCTGAAATTTAAAAAAAAGACAAGCGGGGCTGGCCCCGTGGCATAGTGGTTAAGTGTGCGCGCTCTGGTGCTGGTGGCCCAGGTTCAATCCTGGGCACGCGTCGATGTACCGCTTGTCAGGCCATGCTGTGGCGGCGTCCCATATAAAGTGGAGGAAGATGGGCACAGATGTTAGCCCAGGGCCAGTCTTATTCAGCAAAAAGAGGAGGATTGGCGCGGATGTTAGCTCAGGGCCGATCTTCCTAAGACACACACACACACACACACACACACACACACAAAAGACAAGTATTAAGGATATAGAGCAACTGGAACTCATATACTGTGCTGTTGGGAGTATAAATTAATATGAACATTTTTGAAAACTGTCTGGCATTATCTAGTAAATTTAAATATATGTGTATTCTATGACCCAGGATTTCCACTACAAGATAGCTAACAGAAATGCATATCTGTGTTCACCAAGGCATAATGTGTTAATGTTCATAGTAGCACTGGTCATAATAGTCAAAAACTACAAACAACTCAAATGCCCGTAATCAGTAGATTGGATAAATAACCATCAATATATATTTATACAACAGACTATTGTACAGTAATGAGAATGATGCAATAATGTCTGTGAATTTCACAAACACAATGTCAAACCAAAGAAGCTAGACTCAAAGGGTACATACTTATAATACCATTTATTATAAGGTTCAAAAACAGGCAAAACTAATCTATGATGTTACACGTGAGGTTACCAGGAGCAGGGTAGATAGGGTAGTAACCAGGAGAGGGCACAAAGGGGCTTTATGGTTGCAGTTAATGTTCAATTTCTTGATTTGGGTGCTGGTTTCATGGGTATGTTCACTTTGAAAATTCATCAGTGTGTACACTTATGGTCCATGTATTTTTCTCTCTATATTTATATTTCTGTCGAATGTTTACGTTAAGAATAAAAGACTATTTTATAGTCTTTTATTGCTATAGGAATATATGCTATTTCCTGTTCAACTTAAGCAGCCTGCCTTCTACGCCACCACTATTGCTCCTTGATCTCTGCAACATCTGACTCTATTATCACTCATTCATCGAAACCATCTACCATTTGGCTTCCACTACATATTTTTCTTCTACCTGTCATTTTGCCTTTCTGTTTTTTCTTGATTTCGTGGTTGTTCTTCCATCCACCCTTTAACATTTTAAATTCAAATAATATTTATGCCTTTTAAATCTCTTTTTACACACACAACTTTTCTCCTAATTTCCAGACCTTGAAGTTGTTTTTGACTGCACTCGGTCACCTAACCACCTTCATCTAATGAATCCCTCAACCCTGTAGAATCTACCTTCTCACTCTCAGGCCTATCCGTGTTTCTTATCCTCACCTCTCCTGCTTAGTTCCAATTCTCATTATTACTTTCCTATACAATTGCAAAATGATCCTAAGTGCCCTCATTTAGTCTGTTCTCCATCAGATTAACTAAAACATAAATAAGACCTTATCATTCATCTGCTTAGTGGTATCTTAGGACAACATATTGATTCAATTCCCAATATCCCCTATCCTACTTCCTTCACTTCTGCTGCGCCCTCAGTCTGTCTGTCTCTCACTCTTTTCTCCCATTCTTCCCTCCTCCTCCTCTCTTTTTTTCACCTCTTCTCTGTTTCCTCTCCTTCACATACACAAACACACAAAGCTGCAGCCATTCTAAACTATCTTCAGGTAGTTCTCATAACTCAATCCTGCCCATGCTGCTTCCTTACCTTAAATATTCCTTCTTTGACTTATTCTTGCTCATCCTTTAAGACTCATCTCAGACATCAACTCCTCCCGGATCCTCCTCCCAACTCCTTTCTTGTATGTTTCCCCAAGACAAATGCCTCTCCTCCACACTGCCTGAGCATTCTATGCATACCTCTTTCTTAAACTTATTAGACAGCGTTGTAACATTCTTTTGTTTCTCTCCGCCTTCCACTAGTCTATAAGGTCCCAAAAGGCAGAGGCTACTCATTCATTCAATCAACAGATATTTATTGTGTACCTCTTAGGAGATAGGTATTGATACTAGGTATATAGAGTGAACAAATAAATAGAATCCCTTACTCTTTTAGTTTATTGGGAGAGAGATGTTAAGTAAGTAATCTCACATATATATTTATAAACTGGCATGAGTGCAATAAAGAAAAAGTAAAGATAGGAAGAGAGATTTTAGTCGGGACCTGATTTAGATTGAGAGACCACAAAAAGCTTCCCTGAGAAGTGACATTTAAGGTAAGATCTTAAGGAATGAGTAGGAGTTAACCAAGCCAAAATGGGAAAGAGAATTCCTGCTGGAGGCACATGTACAAGCCCTTTTGGTGGAAAAATTTTTATCCATTGAAGGAATCAAATAGAGACTGCTACTGCAGCATGAGAGTAGGTTAGAGAGGTAGCCTGGGCTGGATTATGTAGGCCTTGTTGGGCGAAGATAAGAACTTGGATTTTAGTCTTAAGTGCTTTGGAAAGCCATTAAAAAAGGCTTTAAGCTGGACACTGACATAACTAGGGGGGTGTGTGTGTGTGTTTAATTCACTTCAATTAAGTACAGATTGCTGGGATTAAAAGTGGTATTACAGACATCAATTAGGAGTCTGTTAACATAGTCCAGGCGAAAGATGATGGTGGTTGGGACTAGAATGATGATGAGAGAGAAGTGAATGAATTGTGTGTAGTTAGGACTTTTGCCCTCTCTCTTCCCTGTGCCTGAAATGCTCTTCCCTCTGATCTCACAAGCCCTCCTTATCATTCAGAGCTCACTTCCATGTCTCCTCCTCAGAGAGATAGGCCCTCCCTGACAGCCCACTTTAAAGAAGGCACAGACATACTCAGTCTTCCATGCTATCCTACATTTTAATTCTCTTGATAGCCTAATTTCTGTTGGTTTTATTTATGTATTATCTGTCTCATTACTGGAACGTGCGTCTTATTCATTACTGTGTGCCCGGCACCTGATACAGGACATGGCATATAGTGAGTGTTCAGTAAATATTGAATATGTGAATGTATAGTATATTATATATCCATTATAAACATATAATCTGGGAGAGGTAGGATTTGGTAATAATTTGAATTTTATCCCCCAAATCTTACACAGTCTGACAAATGATACTCAAACAAATATTTGTTAAAGTATGAGCTTATCTTTCTCCTTTTCTCCTTTGCCACTGCCATTCCTTAGTTCATACCTTCATCATCTCGTACCAGACTAATGCAACAGCCTCCTAACTGCTTCTCTTGCTTTCAGTCTCTCCAGATGTCTAATCCATCCTCCATATTATTGCTGATGTTACTTTTATAAAACCCCAATCTCATCACACCTAAAAATTCTCCTGTTAAAAAAAACTGTGAAGTGCTTTCCCTGCTGCCTACTGGTGGAAGTCCAAATTCCTAAGCATGTCATCACTCTGATTTCAAACTTTCTATTCAGCTTCATCTTTTTCCCTTTGTGCACCATACTTTGTTCATACTAGTCTTTTAGCTATTCCCCAAATACGCCACGAAATGTTATGTCTCCTGTGCTTTTGTTGAGGCTGTTCATTCTCTCTAGTGTCTCTTCACCCCTACCTGGCCAAAAAAGGCCAAATCTCCCTCATTCCCCCCTTGGTGAAGAACCCCCAGGCTTATCTTCCAATTACTTCCTTTGGTATTCTTGTATAGGACTAAGTGCCAGTAGTGCTATTGCCATTTAATAGTTGCTTTCGGGCCAGCCTCATGGCTTAGTGGTTAAGTGCGCGCGCTCCGCTGCTGGTGGCCTGGGTTCGGATCCCGGGCGCGCACCCACGCACCGCTTCTTCGGCCATGCTGAGGCCGCGTCCCACATACAGCAACTAGAAGGATGTGCAACTGTGCCATACAACTATGTACTGGGGCTCTGGGGTAAAAAATAAATAAAATTGTAAAAAAAAATAATAATAGTTGCTTTATAATTGTAGATGCTTGATCTCCTCTATTCCTCTACTAAATTATGTTTTCCAAAAGACAGGAAACCTTTGACTTTGGTTTTCTTTGACTACATAGTACCTAACATAGTAACTAATACAGAAGAGCTCAACTAAATGTTCTGGTTTTTTTATTTTGGTAAAATATACATAACATACAATTCACCATTTTAACCATTTTTAAGTGTACAGTTCTGTCACGTTAAGTCCATTCACGATGTTGTGCAGCCATACCACCATCTGTGTCTGGAACTTATCTTCCCTGACACTCTTTACTCATCAAACACTCCACCTTCCTCCCTGCCCCCCAGCCCCTGGTGACCACCATTCTGCTTTCTGTCTATGCATGTGGCTATTCCAGGTACCTCATATAAATGAATCATGCATTATTTGTCTCTTTGTTAACTGCTTTATTTCATTTAGCATAATGTCATCAAAGTTCATCTATGTTGTCATATGTGTCAGAATTTTATTACTTTTTAACGACTGAATAATATTTCATTATATGTATATACCATATTTTGTTTATCCATTCATCCATCAATGGATACTTGGTAACTTCCACCTTTGGCTATTGTGAATAAGGCTGCTTTGAACTCGGGTGTGCAAATATCTGTTCAAGTCTCTGCTTTCACTTCTTTTGGACATATACTCAGAATCAACTGGATGTTTTTTAATTGATTATTAGATTAGAATATGTTTTACTAATATACAAAGCTGGTTTTTAATATAACTTAGTCTGTACTGAATATTTATTTAAAAGTTTAGAAATCAACAGACTATGCCATTGCCTTCTCTATAGGGTACCAGCCGTCCTTCACACTATCATGTTTTGTGGGATGATAACTGCTTTACTGCAGATGAACTTCAGCTGCTAACTTACCAGCTCTGCCACACTTATGTGCGCTGTACACGATCTGTTTCTATACCTGCACCAGCGTATTATGCTCACCTGGTGGCATTTAGAGCCAGATATCATCTCGTGGACAAAGAACATGACAGGTAATATAAAAACTAAACAAATACAGATTCTCACCCAAATCTAAGTATGGTCTGCATGTTAGAACTTTCTTGGGAAATTTCTTTAAGTGTTTCCATGTAAGTGCCTCTCTGTTTGCCATAAAGTACTGCCATTTAGTATTAAAGTTCCACAAGCTTTTAGAGGAATCTGTGATCCATATTGAAAAGCAATAATAGTCAGAACTGACTGCCCCAAGATAAGGGTTCCCATTAAAATGTGCAGTCTAGGCTTATTAGTAATAGAATGATATAGTGATTTAGTTGCTTTACCAAATTAATTCAAGGGAGAGATAATTGATAATAAAAGTGATACATATGGACAAAATGATGGGATGTCTAGAATTTGTTTCTAAATAATCCTAGGGAGGTAAGAAAAGTAAAACAAAATTGGCCTTGAGTTAATAATTATTGAAGCTGGGTGATAGACATGTAGGAGTTCATTATAATAGCACCTCTGTTTTCTTTAACATTTTTGAAATTTTCTACAACAAACAATATTTTTCAGAATTATTACATCAGCATAGAGTTTGTTTTTGTGTTCATTGCCACTTCTCTTACAGTGCTGAAGGAAGTCACGTTTCAGGACAGAGCAATGGGCGAGATCCACAAGCTCTTGCCAAGGCTGTACAGATTCACCAAGATACCTTACGCACAATGTACTTTGCTTAAAAAGGCCAAGAATATTCTCTGAGAGGAAGAACTGAAAGATGAATCGACATACAACGTATGTTTCCAGTGGAGTAATTGAGTGGGGATGCCTCCAGCTATACAGAAACCAACACTGTGTGGGGGCCAGGGTCTGATCTTTATGTTGATACAAGGAAGATTGTTTACTTCATCAAGGAACACAGCACCATTATGCAATATGAAACCAGCCAACTGCTTTTTTTTGTGCGGTCTCCTGTAGGAAGTATCGCAGTTGTTTTGTTTTCACTTTCTTGTAGTCTAACCCTTTTAATGCCTTTACCTCAAGTTGCTTGGCAGCACAATTATCTTTGCAAAAAAAGTAAAGAAAAAGAAAATGATGGTTTAAAAAAATACACCTACATGAATAATCAAAGTGATTGTTCACAATTATGTGTGCAAAAAAAATGTGCATTCATCTATTCTTGTAAAAGGTATCTGTGTATATTTTAAATATATACATGCATACTTCATATGCATATATATCTGGATCTACATTGATAATAGATATATATGTGTCTCTGTATATATTTTATAGTTCATTCCATTGGGGAACTTTCCTTCCCTCTTATTATCCCCACACCACCACTTTTATTTCTCTCTCTACCTCCCTTGCCTTCATCACCTACATTTTTTTTCCTAATGCTACCAGTGACATTCAAATGTTCATGTATCTGGTTCATTTGAATATGAAGCATGACAAACTAGATTTTAATTTTTATTTTGCACACCCTACTCCTGTGTCTTGTCTCATACACAATTCTGAATCCTCAACTCTTGATAGTGCTTTCTTAAGAAACAGAATTATTTTATATATACATTTGTTTTTGTGAGAGTATGTGTCTGCCCCCTCCTGCTCTGAACTTACATTTGCCATTTGTGCAATGTGTACATAAGCAGTAGCAACCTAAACTATTCTTTTTCTTTAGTGAGTTTGTTAAAGCTGCTGTAAGTATAAAACCTTGTCAGAAGTTGTAACTCTTTCTCTCTATAAGTGATATGTATTCTAAAGCCTTCTGTTTCTATGGATTATACATGGAAATCCCTTAAAGCTTTTATAAAGGATAAATATTTTGAATGATTGGAACTCTGTAGGGTTGAAGCCTCTGAAATTGGATGGAGGGGGAGTTGTTGAAGTTTTTAAAAAAATTTTTTTTGCTAGTTTACTTGCTGCCTCCCATACCTTAATGTGATTTTCATATATATATTTTTATATATATGTGTGTGTATATATAAACATATATGTATGTGTTTTGAAGTACAGCTTCCTTTTCTTTTATATTTATTAGAATAGTGCTTTAATAATTATAGAACCATATTGGCAACATCTTTTATAGAAATATAATCATGTTTATTTTAAGAACTGACAACTTGTTTTTGCTATCTTTTAGTGCAATAAGCAGTTTTAATGGAAAGCTGTGTCTGACATCTTTACCACAGATAGTGGGAGAAACAGGCACCTCCATAATTTTAAAAGGGCAAAGTAATACAGCCTTAATTTCAGAAGGAAAGTTTTGTAATTTTCAAGTTTAAAGCATGTCTTTTAAAAATCATAATGAAAATGAAGGAAGTTAAATTTCCTCAATGAGTCTGACCTTTAATGTTAGAAATAAAGTTGAACTTTGATTTAAAAAGTGACAGTGAATAGCTTAAGATTTAGAAGATATTTAAATTCTTTGAAAATAGATCATGTTTATTGAAGAATCATACTGGTTAGGTGTCCATTTTCATGTACTAAAATCAATCAGGAAAATGTAAAATGATATTTTAAAAATATTTTTGCTAACATCACCAGTGTAACTTTCCTTTTAAAATTAGGGTTATGGTGACAAAGGAAGTTAGGACTTTGATCATTTTAAATGAGTTAAATCACTGAAATATGGGAAAAAGTTTTACAAAACTTTTGTTTTATTGACTTCACATTAAGATACTAAAAAGTATTATAAAGCTGTCAAAACTGAGCTCATCAGTAACATTGGATTCAGGGGAGCTTTGCACTTTGTAACTCATGAAAATTGCATTTTAATTTTTTATTTTTTGCACTGGTTCAGAGTATAGATATTACAGATTGTTTCCAGTGGGCATTGTTGTTAACCTTTCAGAATTCCATCTGCATGTGAAAACGAATGGATTAGCTCTTTATTTTCTCTCTTACCTATAATCCACTCTTATTGCCAATTTACTGTATTTTGAGCCTAAAATCTGAGCCCGTGTCCTCCAACAGGTATGAAATCTTTTGTCCCTCTGCCAGAAAACTAGGAAAGTACTGTATTTTGTATGTCTATTATACTGAAGTGTCTGAAATGCAATTTACAACACTGTTTCAAAGCTCTTTACATGAGATAGTATTGTATAGTATATACATTTTTTCTCCCAACACTCCCCTCCTCCAAAATATTCCTATAAAGCACGTATTTTTTTTTTAATTGAAATGTCATTGAATATAGTCAGGAACATGGGCAAGAGGAGAAAATAGTATATCCTAGATGGTAAAAACTTGATTGCTCTGTGCTTGCTTGGTATGAGTACAACATCTTCCTTTATGGTTGAGAGGAAGAGTTGCACAAATTCACACAGGAAACTTTAGGGCCTGGGAAGAACTGTAGATAACCCTTGCCCTATTTACTGCTTTACCTAATTTTCAGTTACCTGGTTTCACATACGCTAGAGTGAAGCTCATAATTTAAATCTATTTGGAAAAAAAAAAAAAGATTTTTTGAATATAAAGCTTTACCTTTGAAGTGAGTTCTTTTTTAGGGTTTCTTTCTTACGGTTTCAACATTGCTAGTTTAAGGTTGGTTAACTTGAAAGAGTATATATAGCATATTTCTATTTTGCTTACTAACAAGTTGGTGTATCAAACTTAATTATGCGAAATCTTGTGCTTAGAATTTTACGATAAAAGTCTAAGTGGCAAATACTTTTTGAAATTTGTTTTAATTATTATTGCACTTCTGGTGTCAAATTCTTGATCATTTTATTTAAAAAAAAAAAGTTTGTTTTGAATTTAATAGTCATGAAACTCAACAGTGACCTTTTTGTTCCTGCCCTTGCTCATTAACTATATAATGAATGCTAAATTTTGGTTTGCTGTTTTCTGTGATGTATAAGTGACTTTAAAATGTCAGTCTCAGCAACTGGTATAATTGATTTTCATGTGAAGAAGAGTTGGGAGTTAAATGTATATTCTGGACGGCAAATGTGTCTGTGTAAAGTGCTGATACATGTTATTATCTTACAGTATCAAGTTACTGGCATTGAGGACCATACGTTTATAATACTGTAGCTGCTATATTTATTTAATTAAGTAGAGTCTGACAGTTACTGCACTAAACAATAAGGAGATGAGCAGGATTCAAGGCTAGTGTTGTAGATCCCCTTTTTTTGTTCCTAAATAAGATTAAGAACGTGAACTATCAAGGTAACAATGGGTGCTGCCATTTTAGTTTCAGTTTAATATCAGGATACTCTTTTTTTTGTTTTGTTTTATAAATGTGGATTTTGACTTTAGCAGTTTTGAAAAAGGGTACCTCAACCTCCTCAGTACTGATTTTTGGCATATTTTCACAGAAGTACAGATGCCCTTTATTTTTTCTTAATATTTGCCTTTTAACAAGTTTCTCAGAAAAAATATTCTTCTATGGAAATCTTCCTGTTTATAACCTATTAATTTATTTTTCTTCCTAGAAGAGAGTCTAGAAGGGATTCTAGTAGGAATGTACTGGGTGTTTTGGAAGGCAATTGATAAAGATTCATCTCCACCTTCTAGCATAGGGACTCCTAGCCTTCTAAAGACCTATACTAGTATTCCAAACTAGATTCTCTGATGACCCACCACTGCCTAATGTTTACTTGTATATTCTCTAGTGGATTTTAGTATGGCGGGCTTAGTCATGACAGACTTAAGGAATGTCTAGGGAAATAAAAGGTGACTTGCCATTCAGTAGAAATGGCTGGCAAGAGGATCTCAGTGTTTAAAGAAAAGGTGAACACTCAGAGTGCCAGTAATAGATCTGAAATAATTAGATGGATTATAGACCAGGAATTAAAAACCATTATTCAAGGAATTTGGTGGGTGTTTTCAGAGGCTAACATGAATTTGCCAAGGGTAGTGATTTTTATGAAATCCATGAAGCTAGCCACTTGGATTCAGCTAGAATATTTTGTAGTCTTGCTATTTCAAACTAGATAGTAATGTTTTTCCAAGGAGCTTAACTGACAACTCTGCATAATTTTTATTCAGTATCATTAAACCTTAGTTAAATATTTGCTTAACTTATCCTCTTAGATATTCTATTGAATACTTTTAAAGACAGGTTGCCCCTAACAGTAACTTGCTACTTAAATTACCTTTTATGAGTTATCAGTCAAACTGCAAAAAGACATCATTGGCCTGGCATCTTTATTTTGGCTTTTTTATCCATATGAAGTTTTAATCCTTTTCATTCTCTTTGAGAATTCATGGAGCTTCAATAATAATAGTTGGGAGACTTTGTCTCAAGTGAGGCCTTCTGAGTGGCCGTATAACCCTGACTCTAGAGTCTGTCTGTATTTTCCTATTTCCCTCCCATTTGACCATATAAAGCACTTTTGTGATCCTATAGGAGTCAAAAAATAAGCCAAGAATAGACGTGTAAAATCAATACAGAAATGTGAAAGTGAGAATATTCTCCAAAAAACTTTTTTAAAAAAAATCCCTGCTTATACTAAGAACATTCTTTATCAGTGGCAATGTTAGAAATGATACTGTGATTAGTGAAACAAACTGATTCCCTTGTGGAAAAAAAACACTCTCTTCTTTCCTCTTTTTCTCTCTCTCTTTCTCTCTCATATATATATATATCTCAAAGGGAGAAAATATTTTTGACTTTTTCCTACTTTTAAAAACGGTACATTTTAGTTTATGATTTTCCATATTGGTTAAAATAATTTTTCTTAACCAAGAGACAATAGTCAAGGCTTGTGCTAATATTATCTACTGCTAGTTGAGTTTTATTTTTCTTTACTCATCAAAGATAGTACTCTAGATTTTTACAATGTTGATTAAACCTCAAGAATCTTTTGCTCTTAAGGTATAGAAGTTAAAGATTCTAATTTGAGTTAAAGATGGAAAGATAATAAATTTAATATAGAGGGTTGAGATTTACCAGTGAGAAACCCTGTTGAAGTATCAAGTAACAAGCAGTGTGACAAAATTAAGATCCTATCAAATCATCTATCTAGCCATTGGTCTCCCTTTTTGAAATCAATGTCTGAGGTAACCAAAATCTAATGTATCTATGTTAGGGTCTCAGTAAAGCAAAGATGTTCTTCAGGGTAGGCGCTGAATTAAATTTTTAAATCATTTTTTAAAGTAAGGTGGTTCTTAGAAAGTGCCTTTTCAGAAGATGGTGCTGTAGATTTTTATTTTTCAAATAGACGAGGCTAAAAATTTAAAAGATAAATTATTTTAGAATTCCGAGAGTGTGACAGTTTCATATAAATAATGTTATTCGTTGTCCTGAATCCAGTCCAAGGGAACCAAGTAAAGCTTTTATTCAGTAAAGTATCTAGATAAATGCTCACCAAATGTATTTTCTAAGTTTGAAAACAAAATTTTTAACAGAATTTTCAGTTCTCAGCTGTGTTGAAGGTTATCTATAAGGCACATAAAACAGCAAATCTGCTTAACTTTTTAATAAGAGTATGGGTATAGTAGCAAGTGAGTGCCCAAAGGGAAAGGTAACTTGCCAGGAATTATAAGTCATAGGCTACCTTTCCTTTTTTTTTTTTTTTTTTGTTTCTTTTTTTAAGCATGGATCGACCCTTTTGTATCTTAAATATCTATTGGCAACCTTTTCTAATTAATCTTTATTAAAGAAAACTGCGTATAAAGGGAGAGTCAAATCATCACGGAAATCCGTTTAAGAGAAAAAATGATTATGTCTCTATCTATAGGGAAATTTTCTTTTCTGGCGCCAAAAAATATTTAAATGATTCCTACTTTTTTCTAGCATGGGGGAACTATGAAAAATGATGACAGTATATCTAAAAGGGTATGATCAGGTAATTAGAATTAGAACATGCAAAATTGAGCTTTGGAGGAAATAAGCAAAAGAAAGGATAATATCAGGACCATTCATGCTTATTAGAAATTTAGTATCTAGAAAGCAGTTTTCCCCTGGACTAAGAAGCAGTAAACAGCAGTTAAATGATCACCTAACCAGTTCTTGTTTGTAAATTTGGTGAGCATTCCTCCAGAAAAGAATAGACTAAAAACAAACAAAAAACACCACACCTCAGTAACCTTGTATGCTGCATTATGTAATAATGATAGTAAAATTATATTGTTTGGAGTGTACTGTGTCTGTTTGCAAATATACATGCACATTAAACTTTTTCATTTTTATAATGTCTTAATAGCAATTATGAGTTTATTTTTTATATTAATTTTTCTATTGTGATGTTTATATTTATTGGCAATTTGTGTGCAACTTTTATATTTTGCTTAGATGTTGGTTTTAAGGTATTTTATTTTTATAGATATTTCTAGTGTTTCCTCTTTCTTTGTAATATTAGCAAAGATTGAGATGGAATGTTAATATACCAACCAAACTACTAGTTCCATAAAGTCTAGAGTTTGGATTTTTACCAATAAACCATTAACACTATTTTCTAACTTAGAATATTTAATATTGTTTATATAGTGGGCATTAAAGACAGTCTTTAGACAGATTTCTAAATGTGGAGGGGAGGTGGGGCTTTTCTATAAGTTAGATTTCTTTCCCTTAAGTAGCAAACTAACACTAACAGATTGGATTTAATATACCTGATCTACATTTCTGGGGCAACTTGTCAAATAAATGATTGTTACATTTCTTTTTTTAACTTCAGCTACATTAGAAACTGCTTAAATGGTCACATCATTCAGCATTAGGATTATGATACCATTTTTATAGACCTGGAAAACAAATAGCAAATGATCCAGAAGTCACTGATACTTGACTTTGAAATAGGATTTTTTTTCCCCCATAATAATATTATATGGAAAATTTGCTACCCTGATCTTTTCTCCTGCATACTTTTAAAGTTGATTCAACCCTGAGCATCAGTAAAGAAACAGAGTTGAAGTGGCTAGATAAAGCCAGGGATAAAGACTGATTAATATAGTATTTCAGTTAATTAAACATTTAAATAATAATTTATGAATGTAAATCAATTGGAAGGCAGTGAAAAGTATGATTATAGAATATTCACTTCAAATATATATGGTCCCTCCAGTTTCCTAATGAATAGATCAGGATTATATTGGCACACTTTTTATAAAGGTATGTGGAAAAAGTGAATTCTTTTAAACAGGTAAAATATTTCTATTGTATTTTTACACTGTGAATTTGCTTGGTAAGCCATTTTCCTGTAAGAGATTAAAAGATAAACTGTATCCCATTCTCTGAGTTTTAAATTCTAAATTATCAAGGCTCGGTGTATGACATTTTGCTGTACTATAATCTGTTTTTCCACTGAGGGGGGGTAAATGAGAAAGTTTCAAGTAATTATAATTGGGAAAAAGTTATTTTTATATCCTGTAAAATTTTACAGCTTAAAGTGAATCAGCACATGATTTCCTATAGACATTGGCCATATCATTTCTTTGTGTATTTTTGTTAGTTACAGTAGTTTTTTTAAATAATATATTATTCTGAACTACTTCCTTCACCCCCACATCAAGTATTAATTGAAGATTGGTATTCTGATTATAGGAATTTGTTGCTACCAAATATGTTTCAAGCAGTCAGATATATTTTTGTTGCAAGCATATGCCCCCCTCTTAAGGATATTTATTGTGCTTATAACTTGATTAGTTTTATTCATTATGTTTCAACACTGTCCTAGGTTGACAGGCATATATTCTTGTAGACCAACATTTTTAAGGCAGCCTCGAGTAGAAATAGTCCTTTATTTCTTTTTTTCCTTCTGAAAGCTCATAGGAACCTGACACATAGAGCTTCTCTTGCTTTTATAACTGGCCCCGTAAATTAAGGTACCTGGCATCAGTACTGAATTACCACGATAAAGCACTTGGTGGCTTGTTCATGTTTATAGTCCACCTCTTAAGAAAGAAATATTTGTGCAGTAATAGTTCATCCCAAAAAAGAACTGTCATGAACAGTTCTTCTATGAGTAGAAAACAGATGGGAGTGTTGGTCATCAGAATTGTGCTTTTTTTTTTGGTTTTATTATTTCAAAAAAATTGACTGATGCACATCTATAATTTTATATTTGAAGTTTAAGAGGCTGTGCCAGAGACTAGAGAAGGAGATTACTCTGGTATTTAATACCTAAAACTTTCCATCTTTATTTACCTCATGGCTTTAGTTGGAAGGATTTGGCCTTTTAATAATATCTTTAGAACCAAAGAAGGAAAGACTCTACAAAAAATGTTGCAGATGTGACTCTATCTTTATTATAAGAATCTATGGAAACAGGAGGTCTTTGTAAAGAAACAGACTAGTGGGATTGTGAGGGTATGTAGTGACGGGGGAAATGAAGAGATTTCTCTGCTGGATCCTTGGACAGAAACCTTACTATTGTTTAATATTTGTCTAGTTCTCACAACCACATTGTAAAAGAGGGACTGTTACTGTTTGAACCTACAGAAGAGACCCAAGAAGAGTGCCTCTGTAACCTAACTTTACTATATGTTGTTGTCCCAGACCTAAAGCTGCATCTGTTCTCATTAAATTAGAGAAGTCTTGGAAGTTGCTTCCGAATTATAATAAAAAAATTAAATGAAGTATTTATCCTTAGAGCCATGGCATTGCCATCAACATGGCTTTTCCAGCTTTTCCCTTTACATAGAAAACACCAACCAGAGCCTTTCCAGACAAGGTAGTCTTTCCTGTAAAGAAAATGTTTTTGGTGAAAGATTTTGAAAAAACACTGGTAGATTGTAATGAAGGGGGAATTTTGCCTAACGTAGACAGTCCAGCCAGGTTAATGGATACAATTTGGTCCCAAGAGTTTAACAAGAGGAAGCTTTGGTTTTGGTAGCAACAAACTTGGATCTCTGATGGTAATTAACTCCAGAAAGCTCTCTGTTTCACAGAAAGGGAATGATCTCATAGTATTTATGATGACCCTGCAAATGTGCATATGCTCTTTTTCTAATTCAAAAACCAGAAACAGCAAGCACTGACTGAAATCTTCTAATAGTTTGGCCCTACAAGATTTTTAAAACGTTTTTCAGGAGCTTTCTCATTTCTTAGCCCAGGGTACAACCCCTTTCTCCTCTTTAAAAAAGAAGAGGAGGAAAAGAAAAAGGCAGTTTTTAGAGGCAGATTTAGAGGCAGTTTATATAGAATTCTACTATGAGTAAATAATAGTCTTTAAAATAGTTGGGGAAGGAGGATCACATGCCACAAGTTATAGCTTGATTGAGAGACTATTTGAGCACTTTTTTCATGTTTAGGTTCTAAGGTTTTTCCTTTGACATACCATTCTTTGATTTACTTGAGTGCCATCATTCTGTTTTGTGATATAATCAGTGTTTTATGCATTTATGAATCGTGCAGTTCTTCTCACCCCTACACACACACACACACACACAAACACACACACACACACACAGTTAAAAAGGGGGAGAGAGAAAGCAAAAAAGATACAATGAGAATCATTAGAATGTAACTTTAGTTAATATAGATGGAAAGAAATCCTAACCCGGTTAAATGAGAATTAAGATCGAAAGTGTTAATGCTGCAGGTATTATCTCTAGCCATAGAATTTTTTGCTAACTATAGAGTGATAATGTGAACAGAATATATATCTGAAATATGAAGTTATAGCAAAGTGAGAAAAGAAAATTACTCTTGAAAGTAATGTTTTAACCTCTGCAACAGAGATCCCCACGTTCTTAAGGAAAATTAGTACAGCTTCTGGCTTTAGTGAATCAGACTCTGATTTAAACTTTAAAAGGTTTGTGACTTTTATTCTGACACGTCTTAAATATAAAAATTATGCAGAATGAACACTTAAAGACTGTTCTTTCCTCTTAATTTACATATTGATTTATTCAGACTTGAGTTATATAGATCTCTCTCTCACATATGCCTCTTGGTGTGTACAAAATGCTATATAAAAAACATTTTTTTAACTCAACCCACTTCCTAGTCAAGCCTGAGCGGTAAAGGAGAAGGCATAGGTGTTTTCCAATGCAGGAACTTTTTAGAGGATCACAACTGGAAAAGACCGTTGAGAATTGTTGCCTTTGGAAGTAGAAAGAGCTCTAAAACAGGAGCCAGAGCCTTGCGATTCATTCAGAGCTCTACCACTAATTTGCTCTGCGTCCTTAGGCAATTTCCTTAATCTCTCCGTGCCTAGTTCTCCTTGTAAAATGGTAGTGATAATACCTGCCCTCACCTACCTCACACAGTTGTAAGAATAGGATAATGTTTGTGACAGTGCATGAGTTCTCCAAAAGAAAAGCTATCCAGAAGTTCAAGATAATAAAGTATTGTTGTATGAAGGGTTCATTTCCAGTTTGCCTCTATGAAAATATCTTTATCGTAGAGCATTTTATCAAACAGGTATAAGAGAAACTTAGGCCTTTTCATGGTATGGTGTTCACGTACAAATGGATCCTGTTCTGTTTCTCCCCTGTCAGATAGCCAGTGCACAGGCTGAACTTCTCTTTATAATAATCCTTGGAACTTCTCTTTATAATAATCCTTGGCAAAACTGTAACTTCAAAAACCAAACTCCTTTTAGCGGTGCTATGGCAGCTGCGATTGTATTTTGAGTTAGATTAACGTGGTGAAACCATCAGATAATCAGAAATTAACTTTGCCTTTAGCCTTCGGGTATTTTTGCTACATATTGGCATCAGAGGCTGTTGTGCAACCAGATAGTTAATCCCTTTGTTTCTTGGCAGATTTTTGGTATCTTTTTTTGGAGTAGGGGCTTAGGTTTTAAGAAAGAGTGCTCATTTCACTTATCACTTTGCAGAGTTGAGCCTTGCTTTCCAATAACCATGCACCTGTAAAAGTTAAAATATAGTAAAAGGTTTTTTTCATTTTAATTCAATTCTGAGCATGTACAGGTGATATCAGGAAGCCTGTTGGTGTCTGACCCAGTTATCTTTATGGATCATGGGCAGAACCTTACATTTTGACAAGCTGACCCATTTCTATGGGGGGAAGGCGCTCCCGTTTCTAGGAAATAGCAAAGGGCACATCACCACAGGTTGTGTAAGCGATGCATTGTTGCAGCAGACAAATTTGGTTTTTTGTTTTGGGGTTTTGTCTTTTTAAGAAAAAAGGATGTATTTTAGGTACACAGGGTGTGGATGCATTCAGCGTTCATTTTGCCTCTTTGTAGATGCTGAGCTCCCCTCGCTGCAGGCAGTTGGGTTTTCCACCTCATCACCAACATAGCGGTATCTGTCTTAGTTTTATAGGCTAAGGAGAATTGCAAATACTCAGTGAAAGTGAAAAGTTGGAGAGATTCATGCTTGGAAAATGAACAAAAAATCCACCTTGCTGAGTGAGATAGCTAAGAACATTGATATATCAGGAATACTTTTAAATAATTTTTGCTGTAATGTGTAGCTTTAATGTCTCTCTTGAGTTATGGACCCATAAAAGTATTACTGTATCTTGTGAATAAAGATCATTCTTGTGGACTAGTATATGGATGCATTCATAGGCTGTGGGAAGCAGTGGTGTGTGTGGGTGTGTGTGTATAAAGATTCTATGTTTCTAACACTGTGTGTATTACCCAAGTTGATACAGAAAAAAAAAATGTGTTTCTTTAGTGTTTTAGGGACTAAAATTGTAATATAGCCATTCCAGTGTAATCTGACCACTCACTCTAGAGAACATTTATATTACACCCAAATGCACACCCCTGAAGCGTTGCTAACTGCTCCCACTTTAGATAATTGCTGCTTTTTTTTTAACCCTAAGTAATGGAGGAGGAAACAGCACTCTTTTTAAAGGGGCTTTTCTGAACAGTAAAATGTAAATAGAGGACATGTGGGGAGGGTGGGGCCACCTGCAAATGTCTTGCAGATGGGCAAATAGCCTTTTAAATTTTACTTTTCGACCATCTTGACCGTGTGTGCCTATTTGTATTGCAGATGTGAACTATTTTTGGGGGTTAATATCAGTATGTTTTGAAACTGAATTATTACAAATAAAATCCGAGTAACCTCTTTCTCCATCCTCGTTTTCCACACCAACTATTCTTGCCAAATATTTCTACTGATACCAAGTTTCAGCGTGGTAAAATGATGGACTCTCAAACCTCCTTCCTCATCTTCCCTACCTTTCTTAAAACTGACCTGGCCTTATATTTTTTGTTGGCTTTTCATAAGTAAGAACCATTTACTGTAGTAATTTAAGGAGGACTGCAGAATTTCAAAATGTTTATCTATAAAAATATAAGCGTTCCTTTGTTAATGTTTGGTTACACAGTAACATCAGTTAAAACAATGGAATGAGTCTGAGTTTGTAATATGCCATAGGACCAGATAAGATCTTGAAGGACACTAAACTTGACTGCCACATTTTATTAAGAGGAAATTGGAACTTTATATGGTGGGGGTGGGAGCAAGTCTGTGATATATATGTAATCACTGTATAATTAGAAACACCAAATGCTGAATCCTATCACTGTGTACTTGGGGGCCAGGCTTTGGATTTGGTTGTCATTTTAATTCCTTGAAGATTATGTAATTATGATGAGCAGAGGCAAATAAAGTTTTTAAACAAAAGTGCTTTTTTTTGGTATTTAAAGTTTGGTAGTAAGTTTTCTACTTTCAGTTAAATTATCTTCCCCCCAAAAATTACTACAGAAAACTTAAGGTTGCGATTGAGATGCTTGAACAAGCCGCTTTTTAAGCAGTTCAATCACTTATAATATTTTATGTTAAAGAGGTCATAATTCTTTCTGAGCCAAACTGTCACTAAAATGTCTTGTGACAGAACCACTTTTTTCTGCCATTCTGCATATTGGAAGGGTTCTATGTTGTATTTGTTTTCAATCCTTGGTTTAAAGAAAAATAATGGTTTTAGTGTTGCTTAGCTTCAGTTTGAAGTGTTAACTTTCACTAATGACTGCAATAAAAAGAAAAGCTTTGCTCCAAACTTTCTGTTGTGTGGTCATCATTATAGCTCTGCAGGCTTAGGTAAAGGGAGCCAGTGTGATACAGTGGAAAGAAAGAATTTAGGCCTTAAGAGTCGTGAAGTCCTGGGTTCAAACCTGGACTGCATGACACTCTGGACAAGTTCCTGGATGCTTCTAAGTCTCAGGTTCCTCTGCTATAAGATGATAGTAGGGCTGTTGGGACATTAAATGAGATAATATGTGGAAAGTACCTAATAATGCTGGGCATGTGGATGGAGCTCAGGTTTTAAAGAGGTTCTTCCCCCCACCTACATTTTCCCTTAAATAAAAGACATTGGGTGGAGTGGAAAGAGGGGAAGGCAAGAAGCCAGGCTTAGAAACTCTGCTAGCCAGTGAAAGAATTGTAGAACAGGTAGGAAAAAAAGAAACTGAAATGAACTGGGGGAATCTTCACAGGCCCAGGAGTGCATACACAGCCCAGGTATGATAGACAAGAAAACACTGGACTAAAACTTTGGAAACCAGCTCTCAACTGGTTAACTGTCACAACTGTATAAATTCAGGTATATCACTTCTCTTCTGCTATAAAAATAGAAGTTTTTGGACTAAAATGAGAGGTCTCGAGTTGGCAAGCCAATTTCAGCCTGCGAATAATTTTTGGTGTTTAAAATAAGTTGCTGGGCCGGCCCCGTGGCTTAGAGGTTAAGTGCGCGCGCTCCGCTGCTGGCGGCCTGGGTTCGGATCCCGGCGCGCATCAACACACTGCTTCTCCGGCCATGCTGAGGCCGCGTCCCACATACAGCAACTAGAAGGATGTGCAACTATGACGTACAGCTATCTACTGGGGCTTTGGGGGGAAAAATAAATAAATAAAATCTTTAAAAAAAAAAAAGTTGCTAACATTTAAAAAAATCAGAAGATCTCCCATAAAAATCCAGACTTTTGTCTTCCCTTGAAAAGTGAGGAGATTCAGCAACTTCGTGGTATCCCTTTCAGTATTCCTTCACGGCTGCCATCAGGGGAAGCTCAGTGGTGGTCACCCCCTTTGAGCGGGACAGACTTTCGCCACAGCCCCCAGCACTCTTTGCCCAGCTTGTGCAGGCACTTGTTCTTTGCCATCGCTGGACTCAAAGGAACCCTAGTGTGAGGTGAGGCCTCCAACCAATACAGGAATTCCTTGGAGGACATGCTTCTTACCTGGGGGTAACTCACTGCTTTGAAGCAGTCCAGCCTAAATATTAAAAACATGTCCCTTCATAATTTCCATTTACCCTATTTATGTTCTCCAGAACATCATAGAATTAAGTCTAATCCCTTCTTGCTATTACATATACCCCATCCCAGTCTTCTCCCAGCTACATGTGCCCGGACCCTGTACAACCCCTAACAGTATAATTGGTGTTCTTCAAGGTTCTTGTTATGCTAAAGAAGTACTAGTTAGCTTATGAACAAATACTGATGGGTGGTTTTGTGTGTGTGTGAGGAAGATTGGCCTGAGCTAACCTGTTGCCAATCTTCTTCTTTTTGCTTGAGGAAGATTGTCCTTGAGCTAACATCTGGGCCAATCTTCCTCTATTTTGTATATGGGACACCGCTGCAGCATGGCTTGGGAGCAGTGTAGGTCCGTACCCGGGATCCAAACCCACGAACCCCAGGCAGCCGAAGCAGAGCATGCGAACTTAACCACTACACCACTAGGCTGGCCCCCATTGGTTTTTTTTTAGACTTATACAATATGTGTCAGTTGATAAATTTGACAAATTGACTCTAATGTCAGTCTGCCCAGTAACTACACTGGGATAGAAAAATTCAAAAAACATCAATAATTATACCCAAATTCATACCATTAAATGGGGGAAATATGTGTAACAGTGACACTAAGGCCATGCTCTGAAAAATCAGAGGCTGTAGGGCAGATAACTGTGGTACCAGAAAAGCACCAAGTTATCTAGGCAGACTAGTTAGCCTGTTGCTCTGATAATAAGACGTGCTAGACTGCACAGAACAAATTACCGATTATATTAGAGCTCAACTGCTTGAAATTTCCTTCAGAGAAAAGAGTGCTCAGAACACTACACTTAAGCATACAGAAATGAGGTGGCAGTCTAAGAAATTCCCAGGTGTTTTGTTTGTTTTGGAAGGGGGACATACATCTTGAAGTATAAGTTTTCATGGTTTCCATGTTTCAATGTCTGATCATTTGACAAATTCCTCTTGGCTGCTGAGACTTGCATACTTTGCAGATGCTTTTGGGAATTTAATTAGGTTAAGCTGCCAATGCCAGGAAAGGATGTGATCATTTTTACAATATTCAATGAAATGTTTTTATCATAAAGGAGACTGAAATCTTGAGTTTCATCTGTAGAAGTGAAAGCAGCAAACAGCCATTGATGATTAAACAGCTGGTAACTATGGGGGACTAGAATTTGTGAACTCAAAATATGTCTCTGCCTGAATGACATTTTGACCCCCACCCCCACTAACTGACCAAAGGAGTTTGGGATGGGAGGCCTGCCCCCAGAAAAGGCCATTACTATAGACATCTCCGGGTACCTGGGTGGGTCATGCTAAGCCCATTCTTAGTTCTAGTTACCCTTTATGAGAGACATTTACATTTATAAAGAAAATCTCCATTTGTAAAGATATCTTCTTCCCTGCACCAGGAAGAAGGGGGATGGCCTTACCTAGAAACTTATCAGAATGGAAGGCGAGGACTTAAATCTACATTATAAACTTACTCATTGTTAACTGTGCTGTTTGGACAACATGCTATCTGACTCCCACGAGGTTCCTATAGATGACATCTCCCTGGAGCCTGGGTCACCATGGTAATGGGTGTTTGAGCTCTTTTTTTCAGGAACTGAGCCCTTTGTCCACTTCAGGCCAGACTGAGACCACTAATCCATCAACTGGGCCCTTTTGACGGCAAGAGGTTGGAACTCCCCCCTCAGGGCATGCTAATGCCACCATTCTGTGAACAAGTGTCCTACGAAGAAGCACGAAGCCTGACTACGCTTGTGTAGATCATCAATTACCTCATCTCTCCTCACCTCCAGTCATTTCAGACCACCTTGCTCCCCTCCCCATAAATACCCCTGAGTCCCTATTTTCTGGGAGGCGGATTTGAGACTTGTTCTCCCGTTTTCCTCACTTGGTTGCCTTGTGATTAAACTCTCTCTCTCTGCAATCTCGTCGTCTCGGTGATTGGCTTTCTGGGCGGCGGGCAAAAATGGACCTGGTGCGGTAGCAGAAGAAAGATGATTCTTCTCCTGTCACTTTTGTTACCACTATAATTTCCACAGTCTATAAAAATCTTTGCAATGCCTTTATAGAGCAACACTTTTCTCATGCTTTTCTCTATTAAAATATTTTTTATAACTAATACTTGGGTTCAAAATTTATAATTATAAACAAAACAGACACATTAGTGACTTAGGATTATGAAGCCTAATATGATGTCTGATTCTCAGCTGAAACAAAACGTTAACAGACTTTTTTGCTAAGTGATTTTAGAAGTAGCCCAGGGCCGGCCCCATGACTTAGCGGTTAAGTGCGCACGCTCCGCTACTGGCGGCCCCGGTTCGGATCCTGGGCGCGCACCGACTCACCACTTCTCCGGCCATGCTGAGGCCGCATCCCACATACAGCAACTAGAAGGATGTGCAGCTATGACATACAACTATCTACTGGGGCTTTGGGGGAAAAAAGGAGGAGGATTGGCAATAGACGTTAGCTCAGAGCCGGTCTTCCTCAGCAAAAAGAGGAGGCTTAGCATGGATGTTAGCTCAGGGCTGATCTTCCTCACAAAAAAAAAAAAAAAAAAGAAGTAGCCCAATTCAAAAGTACTTGACACTGCTAAATGTACAACATTACTCTTTACTAGAACATATCTTGCTAAATGGAATTTACACATTATGTTACAAAAACCAAAACTGGAACATAGGAATAGTTTTGATGTTGCACAAGCAGGATTTCAGTCACCACCATCATTCAGATGGTTTTCACTTGTATTTTATATAAATGCAAAATTAAGGTTGTTTAACCCTCTTTTTATATTTTGTTTTGTGAGTTTAATTCTTCTAATTTATTTTTGTACTTTAACAAAGATTTTAGATTATAAAAGTTTGCCATCTGTGGTATCTCTTTGACTAGAAGGGGTTTTTTTTATTAAGAGGTGCTATCTAAACCTGTAATTAAAAAGTGCTACTATTGTCTACGTGAAGGCCCTTTAGATATTAATTTGAAAATCTGCACAAAAGTATCACACTTTGCTTTGAATGCAGAAAAGCTACTTTCCATTCATTTTAACTGAGAGACTTTTCCTTCTTATGCAAGATCAGTGGGCTTTGAAGATAAGAAGGGCAAATCAAGTTGGGAAAAAAATTGTTTCAGCCTCCTGTGCAGTTAAAGTGATCTGCCGCTGTGTAGTTAAAGCAGCAGTTACCTCTCCCTGACTAATGTGCCGTGCAAACTACTCAGCCTCCCCTAAGTCTCAGCCTCGAGGATCTCAACGTGAAGTTATCTGGCCTGAGAAAAGTGCAAGACCAGCAGAAAAGTAAGCCGGAAAAAAGGCCAGAGTTGAGCAGTTTCCTCTGGGGGAATGTACAAAAAATGTCTAAATTAAAGTGAGAGAGGTCAACTATTCCCAACCACTCCATGTTTAACAAGAAAATGTAATTTACTCTGGGGCAATTATACCCAACTCCCTTGGCAAAGGACTCTTATATGAAACCTCAAAATCTTCCACTATACCTTGGAGGACAGTTACTTGCCAAAGCCAGTCCCAACTGAAAGCAGAAATCTTCTAATGTGGCACTAAATTGTTGCTTGAAAAACATTGTCACAATCACGGTTCTCACATTTCTAAAATAGCAATTTCCAGAGGGAAGGCCAGAGTTTGATTTAATAGTAAACTGCAACTTAAATCTTTGCCAGGCATGTTCGTAAACTGTTTAGGATTTAACTTTGATTATCCACATGACAGAAAGAAGATAAAGGGAAAAAAAAATCTTCAAATCTATAGTTTGTTTTTTCACTTCAGAGGGAAGAAAGGCTGAAATTGAACAGCTTTTAAGATGTTCAGCTTTGCATTTCTTTACCTTGGAAATAATTTGATATTTTAGCATGCTCCTAAGCAGAAAAGGGTAAATGAAATTATCATTCATCTTCTGAGTTGTCTCTATATGATATCTCTTAGGTTTAAATTAAATAGAAAACAACCTCAAGTCAACACCAAAATAGGAACTCCTATTTTGTTAGAGATTGGCCACTTGAAAGAAAAATAAGGAAAGATAATTTATCTGAAATCTTTCCAGATAAAAGGTGGTTAACAGTCTTGGAGAAATTATAATCCAGTATTCAATTAGTTTGTAATACGCACAACAATCAAGAAACACAGTAGTGGGGCCGGCCCGGTGGCTTAGCGGTTAAGTGTGCGTGCTCCGCTACTGGCGGCCCGGGTTCGGATCCGGTCGCGCACCGACGCACCGCTTCTCCGGCCATGCTGAGGCCGCGTCCCACATACAGCAACTAGAAGGATGCGCAACTACGACATACAACTATCTACTGGGGCTTTGGGGAGAACAAAGGAGGAGGATTGGCAATAGATGTTAGCTCAGAGCCGGTCTTCCTCAGCAAAAAGAGGAGGATTAGCATGGATGTTAGCTCAGGGCTGATCTTCCTCACAAAAAAAAAAAAAGCCGCAGCAGCAGCACAGCAGTGTATTTCAGTAGGGCAGACTGGGGAGATGGAGTACTGAGTAGTACTATATTTGCCTCTAGGCATTGGAAGTGCAGTCTACAGAAAGATGCTTAGGCTTCAGAGGACAACACACAAAGCATGCTGTACAAATACAGACCTCCAGGAAAGGTAACACAGTCATCTTCAGTAGCTAAATGTGGGGATACCTCACCAAGATATTATTTTTCATAGGAGAATAAGATCAGCTGGCCAAGGATTAACTACTTTTTTTTTTTTTTATAATTTTATTTATTTATTTATTTTTCCCCCAAAGCCCCAGTAGATAGTTGTATGTCACAGTTGCACATCCTTCTAGTTGCTGTATGTGGGACGCGGCCTCAGCATGGCCAGAGAAGCAGTGCGTCGGTGCACGCCCGGGATCCGAACCCGGGCCGCCAGCAGCAGAGCACGCGCACTTAACCGCTAAGCCACGGGGCCGGCCCAGGATTAACTACTTTTAAACATTGTTCTAATTCGATAAAACTTGTACTCTCTGATGATTTTAATCATTGGAATTCATTAAATTAGGTAATCTATGACATTTACTGGAAGGAAAAAATTGAGAAGAACAGAGAACATACATACCATAAGACTTCACAGATTTTGAGAGAAAATGGCTTGTTATTGCCAAGGCACCTCACGTCTCCTTTGGCTAAATCTCAATCACCTAAAAAGTAATGAGTTCAACATTCTTCTGTTTCACATTTTTATTTCACATTTTTAACAATTTCTTGCTTCATTGTTGGTATCTCTAGGATTCTTTTGAATCCATGAGAATGCCGAAGGGATACTCACATTCTTTAACTCTGAAGAGGGAGCTCAGCCAACTGAAGAATATTACAACTAGACACGTGCCAGTCATGCCCATCATCTTCCTCTCTATAATGTTCACACGAGATGTGGCAGCTTTATCTAAGAGCATCATTCCCAAGAAAATGCACATATTAAACAGAGAAATGACATGCATTTCTGCTACAAACTGAGAGTAACTTACTCCATGGATATAATGTATACGTCCTGTGTGAGGATTCCTTTGAGCATATGGTGCTCTTTTTATACGAGTCCACATTTGACCAGATGTCATCATGATCACAAAACACAGAGCTAAAACTGCCCACAAATTTTTGTTAAAAATAAATTTCCTATTCCATTTCAGTAAATACACAAGTCTACCAATGACAGCCAAAAATATCCTCAACTTGAAGTGCTCATGATACTCTGTAGGCTGTCTGATTCTGTTGACCTTCCTTATCTCAGTTCTCTCAGCTACCCATTTGGCCATTTGCTCAGCTATGATACCCCTTTCTTCCAAATGATAAATGTCGTCTGATGTAAAATTCCTCTTAGCAGAAAAGTGGAGGAAACTTGGAACTGACATCAACTGGAGCGCTTGAAAGGCCTCAGGGCTTTTGTCATAATCCACCATAGCAAAAAATACCTTGTTGGTGAATGCACTAGAATGTTGCCAGGAATTTGCCAAGATCTGAAATTCTTCAGCAGCATGTTTGCATATTACACATGATCTAAACTTCTGGAAAGTAGTAAACATCACAATAATAGAGTAGTTTCTTGGTGTTTCTAGTACAAAATGATAGAATACGGCATCACTCATTCTTATCATTCTGTTTTTCTTGGTCCAATCCATCAGCTGTCTGACCTTTTCTGCTAATATCTTCTTCCCTAGGCCAGGATGTTCGGGAACCTCATGAGTCATGAACACCAAGGCCACCACCACAATCAGAGACATTCGCCAAAACCACCACCATTTGGCCATATTTGTTTACTTCTTTCTGTTATAAAATGTTTCCAAACACTTTACAGCCAAAATTTGATCATTTCTTCCAGCAATTAATTTGTCCAAGACCTTTTTTTGTCTTCTTTAATCCTAGTAAGAGCTATATCACAAATTCCCATGCATGTCTGGTTTACAAGCCATATATTAGAGTTTATAAAATATTCTGCGGGGAAAAAAATATATTCTGTGGTCAAGGAAGTTTGGGAAATGTTCTAGCCTCAGTCTTTCTGCAAAGCTCCAGAGTCGCATTTCTAACCAGCTACTGGACAGCACCTGGCTACACCTCCATCACTCAAACTTCTCAAAACCCAGCCTCATCCTCCCTTATCTACCAAGCCCTTGGTTCTCTGCCTCTCTTCCCTCTGTGAAGGATTATACCATTCCACCAATCACTGAGGTTTTAAAACTGAGGACTCTTTTTGGACTCCTCTCTTTCCCTCGACCATCAAACCCGAGCTTGGCCTCTGTGGCAGACCTCCTGGGTTTGGATCCAGCTGTAGAGCACTTAGTTATGCGACCCTGGGCTCGTTCCTCATGTCTCTGTGCCTCAGTTTCCTCGCCTGCAAGATGAACACGGTAATAGCACCCACGTCCTAGGACCCTTCTGCAGAAGACAACCAGGCGGGAGTGTTGGGGATAGCGTCCCTGCCTTCCTCTCGATTTCCAGCGCCACCACTAGAGGCAGTGTGGAGTCATAACGGAGAAAACGTGTATCTGGGACTCGGACACACCTGAGTTTCCAATCCTGCCTGTTAGCGACGTCGGTCTCTTTAGTTGCCTGCGAAAATGGGGATAATGCCTGCCTCACCTATTAATTATGAACATTAAATGTTAACATCTCCCAAGGCCTAGAATAGTACTGGCACGGTTGATTATTTTTCCTTCTCTTTTTTAAAGAAATGGTTGGATTTTTAGCATTGCTTCTCATACCCCAGTTACCTCTCGCACGGATGTGCCTTCTCCAAATACGATTATCATTTCTTCTATGCCGACAAGCAGATGGATGAATTTGTTGGGCAAGACAGGATCAAAAGAACGTGTGTAAATAAGGTTAAATATACATACAGTTCTGGAAGGATACCTGCTGAGGAGTGAGCCTGAGCGGGAGATGACTTTTTCTATGTACTGTACTATTTTTTACCACGTCGATGCATAACTTTTATCAAAATAAAAATGTTTAACTTGTAAATGAAGTGAACGCGGCATCCTGAGGCCCTCCTCCTCACGCCCCCTCCGCAGCCCCAGCCCCGCAGCTGCCTCTTTCCCACCCCGAAGGCCTCTCTGCCCGCCGCCGCCGCGCCGACCCGCGCGCGGTTGCCAAGCTAAACAAGACGGCGCCGGGTGCCTAGCAACCGGGGCGCTAACAGAGCAGCTGGCGAGGGGAGGCGGAAGTGCGAGCTGGGCAGGAGGTGAGAGGACGAGGGGAGCGGGGGCGCTGGGGGGCTCACACCCGGGGCCCAGCTCCTTCCCTCCCCCCCTCCCTCTCCCTTATCCGCGCCAGCGCTGGGGTATTATTTAAACCAAAGATGATTATCCTGGGGAAGGGAGGGGAGGAGTTCGGCTGGGAACTAGACGGACCCCAGCTCCTCCCAGTGGGCCGCTCACACACCCGCTCCTCCTCCTCCAACAGAAGGCGGAGGGAGAGAGTGTGACAGCCAGGCGGGGAAAGGGCCAGCGCCTCCACCCCCACTCCCTAGTGCAACCCGTACCCCCTGCAACACTAGTCCTATCTGGATGGGGAACAGGGAACAGGGCTCCTTCTCTTAGGCTCCCCACGGGTCCTGTCCCAAAGCTGGCGCAGAGAAAGAAAAGAACGCTCCACAAGATTTGGTTGCTGGAAGTAGGAGTGGAAACGAGATTAAAGGCTATTTTTCCTGCTAACTCCCCCTCCACCAGCCCCACTAAGCACTTGGCACTGCATATACACACACACACACACACACACACGCACACACACACACCCGCCAAGTGACTCCATTATCCCGTTTCACCTGCTCCAGGATCTGCAGGGTCCAGGAGTTAGTGTCTGTGGACAGACAGGTGGGAGGAAACTCAGTTAATGCCTCACACAAAGTTGAGTAAAGAGAGGGCTGTTCCTTAGCAGGCTTCTTGCAGGAAGGGGTCTGCAGCAAAATGGACAGGAGGAGGTCCTTTGGAGGGGTCTTTTGATCTAGGAGAGGATCTCCTGAACATTCTCCTGCAGCCTTGTTTTCCCTCTCTGGCAGAGGTGGGTGTATTGGAACAGGCCTAGGGGGTTCGGTCCCTTCGGGCCCTGCCCCCTGCACCATGGCTACGCTGAGCGTCAAGCCCAGTCAACGTTTCCGGTTGCCAGACTGGCATACCAACAGCTACCTGTTGTCCACCAATGCCGAGCTGCAGCGAGATGCTTCACACCAGATCCGCCAGGAGGCCCGGGTCCTCCGAAATGAGACCAACAACCAGGTTGGAAGCGGGAGCCCAGTTGGGTGTGCAAAGGGATATCCCCCAACTCCGACAGCCTCTTTATCTAGCTCTGTCTCTTCCAGACCATTTGGGATGAACATGACAATAGGACTCGACTGGCAGAGAGGATTGATACTGTCAACCGATGGAAAGAGATGCTGGACAAGTATCTGACGGATTTAGATGCTGAGATTGACGCCCTGACACAGGCAGGCAGCCAGGGCAGGGTGCCAGGAGACCCTGCTGCAAGGAACCCCCCTCCATCCCCACTTTGGGGTTGGGAAACCCTTGATGGGGGTATTTGGTGGCATGTCCATCTGAGTCACTCGCTGGCCCCTCTACTAAAGTGAGAAGGAGAGCTGCTTCCCAGTGGATGGCCTCACCAGCCTCCTGTGCCCTCTCTTTTCTAGATGAAAGAGTCAGCAGAGCAAAACCTGCAGGCCAAGAACCTGCCTCTGGATGTGGCAATCGAGTGCCTGACCCTGCGGGACAGTCGGCGTGACATTGATGTGGTGAAGGACCCTGTGGAAGATGAGCTGCACAAAGAGGTGGAGGTCATTGACGCCACCAAGAAGGCCTTGCAACAGAAGATTAGCCAGGCCTTTGAGAAGCTCTGGTAAGGGCGAGCTGTGTCATTCACATGTTCACCTGCACGAGGACTGTGTCTGAAATGGTGAACACATGTACTGTGGATAACTGGCTCTCAGGCTGCCTTCTGCCCTTGTTGTACCCATTGGCAGAAACCACAAACTGATTGTAGCACTTTTTCCACCGCCTGAACGTGGTCTCAGAATACTTCTCATGACCCTGCTCTAGGCAGCCATTGTTAATTGGTTGGAGCATGAGAAATGAAGCCCATTTGCCACCACCCCTGACTGTACCTTATTGTGAGTGTGTATGTGAGCCTTGTGAGTGTAGCTACATACATGTGGCCCTGTGGGTGTGTACAAGCACTTGGGTGTCATAATTTTGTCTGTGGGGAGCTCATCCAGCTGTGCTGGTCTTTGTCTCAGCTGCAGCAGCAGCTCCGCTATCACCCCAGCCTCCTCATCCCTCAGCGTCCCTTCAGTACAATGGGGGCTGCATCCTGGGGCCTTGGAGGGATGGGTCCTGATCGAGACTGTTCCTTCCCCAGCCTCCTGCAGGAAGTCCGACAGCAGCTCAACTCTGACCATAGGGGCAAAATGGAGACATTGGACATTGATAGAGGCTGCCTCTCTCTCAACCTCAAGTCCCCAAACATCTCTCTGAAGGTTAATCCCACACGTGTCCCCAATGGGTAAGAAGAGTGTTTCAGTCAGCCTCTCCTCCTCCCCTCCTAGGCCATACTCTTATGACCCCAGCATTTCCTGTCACCTGCAGCTCCTCCACACTCAAGCAGTGGGATGACTTCACTCAGTTTAACAAGGACCGAGCAGAGGCTGAGATGAAAGAAGCCATGGAGCTGAGGGAGGCCATTGCGCTAACGATTGCCGAGGTGACTGACCACTCCTCCCACCCTGCTCCTCCACGGCCAACGGACGGCCCGAGTGTGCACTCAAGGGCTTATCTTTGTTCCCTGTTGGCCATGTGGCATCCCATCCCCTCATCTGAGCGGTATCCGCAGATGGCCATGAGTTTCTACCCTCCCCTTGCCCTGCCTACTTCCTGTCCTTCAGACCAACAACGAACTCGAGGCCCAGAGGGTTGCAACAGAATTTGCCTTCCGGAAGCGGCTGCGGGAGATGGAGAAAGCGTACAGTGAGCTCAAGTGGCAAGAGAAGAATGTGAGCCTTCTCTGTTTAGTCCTCTGGGCCCTGGACTTCCTGCTGTGGGATGAGGAGCCCGAGGCCCTGCCAGGAAGCCTGGACTGGGTGCACCCTGGTGGGTTCAGCTGGTGGAGACCCGTCACTCTGTCCCCTGCAGACCTTAGAGGAGATCGCGGAGCTGCAGGAGGACATCCGGCACCTGGAGGAGGATCTGCGCAGAAAGTTACTGAACCTGAAGCTATGCCATACCCGGCTAGAGTCCAGAACCTACCGTCCCAATGTGGAACTCTGCCGGGACCAGGTGCGAGGGTCCCCAGTGGGCCATGGGCCCCCTGCTAAGGTCTCCTCAGGGTCACTCCCCAGCACATACTCCTGGCAGTGCAGGGGTGCACCTGGGCCTATGGGCTAAAGGACAGTATGGCTGACCTGGGACTCCCAACCCGCCCCTCTGCCTCCAGGCACAGTATGGCCTCACTGACGAGGTTCACCAGTTAGAGGCAACCATCGCTGCCCTGAAGCAGAAGCTGGCGCAGGCACAGTAGGTTTGGGGAGTGGGCAGGAGGGGCAGGGAGACACCTCCCACCCACAGGGTCTCTTGCCCCTGCTGGCTTCCCTGCTCTCTTCCTGCCTGAAGGCGGGTGAGTTCAGCCCCGACCTCCCAGCCTCACGCAGGGGTGGTGGTTTGTTAATGCCTCCTCTCCAGGGACGCCCTGGACGCCCTGTACAAGCACCTGGCCCGGCTGCAGGCTGACATCACTTGCAAGGCCAACTCCATGCTGTTGGACACCAAGTGCATGGACACCCGTCGGAAGCTGACTGTGCCTGCTGAGAAGTTTGTGCCTGAGGTGGACACCTTCACCCGTACCACCAACCGCACCCTGAGTCCACTCAAAAGCTGCCAGCTGGAGCTGGCCTAGCCTTGGGGGCTGAGGGAGAAGGGGAAGGTTAGGTGGGAAATGGAAGAGGGAGGGGGGCAGAGAGAATGAATCGAATAAATGTTGGCGTTCTCAGTCCAGACGGTTCTCTGCTACCTGCAGGTAGCCAGCAGGGAGGGAGTGGGTTCTTGGCCCTCCTGTATATGGAGATGCAAAGATGGAGAACATCATCCCCCAAGCTTCATGTGCCAAATCCCATTCCTTCCCTTCTTTCTCCTCAGGGAACCCCTCTCTGGGCTAGGCCAGCAGTCGCTGGGCTCTAGCAGTGTGACCTCTAACCAGCTCTGCCCCAGCCGGACCCTTGCCTGCCGTCTTGATGCCTAAAGAGGCCCAGAGGGGGACAGGATCACAGTGGGAGAGGCTTGGGGGTGCGGGCCCAGGCCTGAGTGGGAGCAAAGAGCGAGTGCTGCCTTGGGAGGGCTGGGGGTGCCAGGGCACAAGGCGAGGCTTCATAAAGTCAGGCCACGGGGGCAGTGGCCTGAGGGTCAGAGCTGCCGAGGTCCGATGATCTGGCTCAGTGCCCACCCCTGGAGGACCCTTTAGTGGCTGTCCCACCCGGCTGGGACACCGTTTACAGGTGGGGAGAATGGGGGCTGAAAGCAGAGACCTGGCCCAACCGAATCAGGGCGGCAGGACCACGGCGGGTCATACGCCTGTGGGAGTTGCGACTCTGGGCCGCGGGGGGCGCTGTGGCGAGGGGCGGTGCCGGGACTCAGGGTCACGCGGAGGCGCTGTGGGCGGGAGTCGGGGCCGAGACTCTGGGCCACGAGGGAGCGCTGTGGGCGTGGGCGGCCCCAAGACTCCCGGCCGGGCGGGGGCGCTGTGGGCCGGGGCGAAGCGGCGCGTGGGGCTCGCGGCGGACGCACCGGAAGTGGCGACGGGTCCGCGCGGATGGCGGCGGTGGCGGCTGTAGCGGCGATGACGGCTGCGGGCTGCGGAGGGGCTGGCGCGGCCCGCTCCCTCTCCCGCTTCCGAGGCTGCCTGGCCGGCGCGCTGCTCGGGGACTGCGTGGGCTCCTTCTACGAGGCGCAAGACCCCGTCAGCCTGACGTCAGTCCTGCGTCACGTCCAGAGCCTGGAGCCGGACCCCGGCTCGCCCGGGAGCGCCCGGACAGGTGGGCGAGGCCGGGCGCACGTGTGGACGCGGGGTCGGGGGAGGGAGGCCACGAGACGCGTGTGTTGGGAGATGAGGCTGCCGAGGGCAGCAGGGGCCAGATCTGGATGACCCGCAGGCACCTCGGACCCAGCGTATCTAAATCCCAGCTCCATCTTCGCTCGTCTCGCCCCGAACATTCCCCAGCTCGGGGCCTGGCAACACCATCCTGTCAGCCGTGCAGGCCACGCCTAGATTGTGCCTAGTGCAGTGTATACACGCCTGCCGATTTCACCTGTTCTACCCAGTTCTCCGAAGCAGTGCACCACTAGTCCGTTCTCCACGCAGCAGGAAATGCTTTTCTCACAGGTAGATCTGATCGCGGCCTCCCCGGCGTGAATCGGCGGTGATCTGCCATTGCCCTTAGGGTAGAGCCAAATTCCGTAACGTGTCCTACAGTCTCACCTTACACCACTCGTGGCCTTACCCTCTGCGCTTCAGTTCCTCTCACATCGTGCTTCCTCTAGCGCAAACCTTTGCCGTTCCCTGTCTAAAACTCTGTCCACTGCGCGTCTCCCTCCCCTGGTGCAGTCAGCCCATCCCCCAGATCTCAGCGCGGTGTCAAGTCTGAGGTCAAGCAGAGGATCGTTCTTGGAGAGCATGTAGAATAGTAAGAAAAAGGAGCCATTCTCAGAACCCTGGGGGAGGAAGAGGTGCTATAGGAGACCATTTGACAGGAGGAGAAGCAAGGGGAGTGGGTATCAACAAAACTCAAGAAAAGAATTTCAGGATGAAGACACTGGTCAGTGGTGTCATTCTACAGAGAGGTTAAGTAAGGGGACGTCTGGGTTTAGAAAAGCATTTTCAGTAGAAAGTTGAAGCCTGGAAGTTAGATTTCAGTGGGTTTAGGAGGAAATGAGAAAATAGGGTATGGTTTGGTGTGAAGGGAAGGGGAAAGACGAGCTGTGGTTGAGGGGAAGACAAGATGGAGGGACGGTTTTTAATTTCATTTTTGCTTTGTTGTTAAGATGAGGGGAAACATTTTGGGTTGAGAGGTGTTTTAGGACCCTTTGGATGCAAGTGGCAGAAAACCCAGCTCAGAAGGGCCTAAGCAGAAAGGGAATGCATCGGCTGACGTAACTGAGAAGTCCAGAAGTAGGTCTGCTTCAAGAGGAGCTCACTCCAGGGGCTCAGGCCGTCTCCTCAAGACTGAGTTCCCCTCCTTGTTGGGATCTTCGTTCTTCTGGGTGGGCTTCACTCACTCTGGAAGACCCTTCCCATGGGGTGGCCCCCAGCAGCTCCCAGCTCAACAAGTCCAGCAGAGGAAGAGTTTCTTTTTGCAGTCGTCCCAACAAAAGACCCAGGTCGCGTCTCACTGGCCCGGCTTAGGTCATCTGTCCCTCCTTGAATGAGGGAACGGGCTGTGCTATTTGGTTAGGTTAGAGGTGGTGTGAGCGCCAGGCCCTAGTCACATGGGCTGAGAATGGGAGAGATGCGGTTCCCTGGGGAGAAGCAGGGTACAGGGAGCAAACGCAGAGAGAATGGGTGCTGTTCCACCACAGAGGGAGAAGTTGAGGATACAGGGGAGGAGACAAAGGAAGAACACGGTCCCCCGGGAACGGGCTGGGGGTGGACAGGAGAGAGACCCGCTCCCTGTGAGGGGAGACTGGAGAGTGCAGCTGTGGACAAAGTGCCTGTTCCCCTCTCCTCCTAGTGAAGTAGGGGGTGAGGGCCTCCTAAGAGTGAAAGGGGAGGAGAGGGTGGGATTGGGGCTTGGGATACACAGAGAGTGGGTGGCATAGTGGATGTGAGGAATGGGAAAGGGGCCTCACTAGGGAGTGTGCTTCATTCTCTGTAACTGCCTCTTCCTTCAAGTAAAACCAAGTCCCTGTCCCCAGCTGGCTTAGAGCCTATTGTGGTGCCCGTGTTGAAGTGCTAGAGCAGTACTCCCGGGCACCCAGAGGAAGGAGGCTCCAAGATTGGTTCTGGGGGTGTATAGGGCGGTAGTGGGATATAAGATGGGTGAGGAAGAAAGGGCTTTGAATGCCAAGGCTGTGAATTTGGACCTCATCCAGTAGGCAAGAGACAGCCATTGTGAGCAGGAGAGAGAGATGAGGAAAGTGATACTCTACTCCTAGGAAGAATTTTCTGGCTGCACATATAGTCTGGGTTGGAGGGTGGGGAATGTGCAGGAGATGTGAGAGGCCCAAGCAGGTCGTTTTAAGACTAGAGCTACAGTGATGGCAGCTGGAGCGGGGGGGTAGGTTTTCCTTCAGAAATCAGCAGGATGTGGTGACTGACTCAGAATAAAGAATGGCTGAAAATCCCACAGCGCAGAGCCCAGGAAACTGAGTGGGAATGAGAGGCTGACTTCAGGCATTCTAGAAGTAGTAAATAAAAGGCATGAGTGGCTGGGGTTGGCCCTGTGGCGTAGCAGTTAAGTGCGCGCGCTCTGCTGTGGCGGCCCGAGGGTTCGCAGGTTCGGGTCCCGGGCGTGCACCGACGCACCGCTTGTCAAGCCATGCTGTGGCAGTGTCCCGTATAAAGTAGAGGACGATGGGCACGGATATTAGCCCAGGGCCAATCTTCTTCGGCAGAAAGAGGAGGATTGGCATGGATGTTAGCTCAGGGCTGATCTTCCTCACCAAAAAAAAAAAAAAAAAAAGGCATGAGTGGGAGGCCAAAGCCACCACCCTCGAGCCCTGCAGCTTGATCTCCCCCCGCCCTGTCCCTGCAGAAGCATTGTACTACACAGATGACACAGCTATGGCCAGGGCCCTGGTGCAGTCCCTGCTGGCCAAGGAGGCCTTCGACGAGGTGGACATGGCTCACAGGTGAGGGGGATGGTCTGGGGTGAGGCAAACCAGGTGGGCAGCGTTACTGCTCTTCCTGACCAGAGCCATGATGTCCCTGCATGCCGGGACCCCCGCCCTCAGCAGGGCACTGTGTCAGGCTGCTGCAGCTTCCCACGCTGGAAACCACAGCACTGCTGGTACAGGCTCCGCAGGCCCCCCAGGCTTCCTCTTTTCCCAGAGCAGCCAGATGTCTTCTCTCCCAGCCCTGACAGGCATCTTTTAAACCCTAATGCCGTCTTCTTCTCTCCCCTAGATTTGCTCGGGAGTACAAGAAAGACCCTGACCGGGGCTACGGTGCTGGAGTGGTCACTGTTTTCAAGAAGCTCCTGAGCCCCACGTGCCGTGATGTCTATGAGCCTGCCCGGGCCCAGTTCAACGGGAAAGGCTCCTACGGCAACGGGGGGGCCATGCGGGTGGCCGGCATCTCCCTGGCCTACAGCAGTGTCCAGGATGTGCAGAAGGTAGTCCAGGCGGGCTGGCTTCTGGACTCTCCCGCCCTCCCTGCCCCTCTGCTCTGGGTTCTGTGACAGCAGGTCTTTTTGCCTCCACTGCCTCTGCCCTAGTTTGCCCGGCTCTCAGCCCAGCTGACACACTCGTCCTCCCTGGGTTACAACGGTGCCATCCTGCAGGCCCTGGCTGTGCACCTGGCTTTGCAGGGTGAGTCGTCCAGTGAGCACTTCCTCCAACAACTCCTGGGCCACATGGAAGAGCTGGAGAGTGATGCCCAGTCGGCCTCGGATGCCAGGGAGTGAGTGTGCCTGCATGGGGAGCTGGGGCCCTCTGGCATTGCCAGAAGCTGAAGCGCGCCTTCTTTCATTGCAGACTCTAGGGAGGGGTGGGAGGAAGCCCCTTTGCCTTGGCTGTGCTTCAAGGCTCTCAGGGTCCCAGAGAACAAAATGACCGTCCCACCTCTTGTCAGGGCACCTGCACGTGGGCGTCAGCCTGACCACATCCCCACCTCGCCCTCCCACACAACCCTTCCCCCTGCCTGGCATCTCCACCCTGCTGGCTCCGACCTCCCTGAAATCTCGCCCCTCTCCCACAGGTTGGGCATGGAGGAGCGTCCGTACTCCAGCCGACTGAAGAAGATTGGAGAGCTTCTAGAGCAGGACTCAGTGACCAGAGAGGAGGTGGTGTCTGAGCTAGGTGGGTAGTCCCCCCACGCCCGTCATCCTTCAAGGTCAGCCTTGGGCTTAGGGATGGGAGGGGAACATGGAGTCATGCCTGCCAACATGTTTTTGCCTGGGGCTGCTGTGACCGCAGAGCCAGCTCTCTAGGGTCCTTGGTGAATTGTGAGTACAGTGCCTTCTTGCTGTAGGGCCACAGCACCTTCAGCCTTACAGATAAATGTCCCCAAAATGCAGCTGGCCACTAGTCTTTACAGCTGGTGTTGGTAACTGCTGTTTGTTTACATAGCATTATTACTGTGTTCCGGGCCCTGTGCAGAGTGCTTTACCTCTGTGCTCATTTCCCTCTCCCAGTGGCCCTGTGAAGATTACTAACTTGATTCACTCTACACGAGGAGTCGAATCCAAGATACAGGACCCTTAGCCATTAGGGCACTTTCCTAGTCACACAGCCAGTAGGTAGGGGAGCGAGGATTTGAACCACATAGTCTAACTCTAGAGCCTGTGATCTTTGTCACAGCCCAACTTGAAGCTGAGGTGTTGACTTGTGGCAGGAACCCTGGGGACATGGTGGCGGGGGGGGTCGAGTTCCCGTAATTTGGTTTCCCCACAGGGAATGGCATTGCTGCCTTTGAATCTGTGCCCACCGCCATCTACTGCTTCCTGCGCTGCATGGAGCCCGACCCCGAGATCCCCTCTGTCTTCAATAGCCTCCAAAGGACTCTGATCTATTCCATCTCCCTTGGTGGGGACACAGACACCATTGCCACCATGGCTGGGGCCATTGCTGGCGCCTACTATGGGATGGAACAAGTGCCAGAGAGCTGGCAGCAAAGCTGTGAGGGCTATGAGGAGACAGATATCCTGGCCCAGAGCCTGCACCGGGTCTTCCAGAAGAGTCTGTGAGGGCCACAACTGCTGGGACTCTGCCGTGTCCAGCGGGACCTACTGCAGCTGAGACTGGGAACCCTGAAGTTCCCCAGGCTTGGCTCCCTGCCTCAGTCTTCCTGCAGTGTGGGTGGAGTGCACCCTTGGGGCTGGGGTCTTTTTGGGGGAAGTCATTGGAACGGCGTGTGAGGGACTGGTGCCTCCCTGGGGCTGGGTTTCTGGCTGGTGCAGAGCCTTGGGCACTCACAGCTCCTCAGTCAGACATGAGAGACCAGGGCAGGTTTTATTTTGGAGCAGTACTCGTGGCATTTTCCTTTATTATCTAGGACATGGGATTTGGGGAGGTGGAAATGATCTGCAGTATCATCATTTCTCCTTGTTGGCATTTAGCCATTTTGCCAGAAAGCCTGTCTTTGACTGGGTAAGGCCCCCGAGCAGCAAGGTTATATGGATCAAGGGGACAGACACTTGAATCCAGCTGATCTAGATACACACCTGGCCCTTGGCTGTCGTGGGCTTGTTAACAGCTTCCAGTGGAAGTCAACAGCAATAAACAGCTTTCGGTAAATCCCACCACTTGTTCCTATGTTTTTCCTCTGCCCCGATTGGATTCTTCCCGCTCTGACCTTCTGTTCTTAGTGCCTCTCTGTCTGGGCTGCACTCTCCAAGGAGCTAGGACCCCAAGGCAATGAGCTGCTGGGTTGTCAGGCAGATTCCTCTGGTTCTTCCAACCAGCTGCGTTGTGCAGCCAGGAAGGGCAGAGCAGGCATGGTTTGGTGCTTTTTCCTGTTGGAGGTCACGCAGGATGGCCCAGGCAGTGGGCAGGAACAAGCCAGATTTTCCTGCTCTTGGAACCTGACTTCTTCACAGGTTGCTCCCCAGATAGGACCAGGCGCAGCTGGGCTGGGAGCGGGAACCCTGGAGGAGGATGCAGAGGGCACCTTCTGTCACCAGACTGCTGACCTTTGGGTGGGGATGGCACAGCATCTCTGGTACCCTGGGTGGACGGACGGCGGTGCCTCATTCTGCATCATGGGCCCCAGTCAAAGGCCTCGCCCCACTAGGAAGTTTTGCACACCATCCATTTCGAAGAAAGGGAAATGGAAAGGGAGGGGACGCCTCCCCTCAAACTTCAGGGATATTCTCTGAGCATCCTTCCAGCCTCAGTGGAGAGAGAAGCCTGCCCAGCTCTGCAGCCAGCCTGAGGTGTCAGGACTGTTGAGCAGGTCTGCTTTCAGCCAAGATGGGGCTCTGCCAGGCTGGGGCAAACCACAGGACTTTGCAGGGCATGGCTTGGTCTCAGGTCTGCCATCTCGATCCCCAGAGCTGGGGACAGAGCCCTAGCAGCCAAGCACGGTAGGCTGGGGGGCTGGTGCTTTCTGCCCAGGACAGCTGCCCCAGCCCTGCCTTCAGCCTTGGGCCTGGCACTAGCACTGCCCACAGGAGCAGATTCATGATTTCATTCATAATTTGTATCAGATGTTGAAACTTGGCCCTTGGGATCCTGAGCCAGCTGTCATGCTCCACTACCCCTGAGAGCTGCAGGAATGTTCCAGGGAAGCTCGATCCATCTTCCCAGCTCCAGCCACGGCCTTACTTCAGTTTCTTAAAATGCCTCTTGGCATTTACTTGGTGCAGAGCCCCGGCAGCTTCGGAGCATCGAGCATTTCTGATGTGGTGGTGACAGAACCCGTGGCCGGGGAGCTGGTAAGGAATGCACGCTCCTTGAGAGAGGGCAGAGGGCAGAGCTCCTTGGACGCTTTGTGAAATCCAGGGGCTTGAGACATCTCTGCCTCAATGCCAATTTCAGCACAGTGCTGTTTTATACAACAGGTTTTATTGAGGTTGTGTCAATACAGTCAATACCATGATTTTTCTTTTCAAAAAGAAGTCCCATTTTCTTTGATTCCCAAGTGCATTTTCCCAAATCTTCTGTGACACAGGGCATGTAATAGGTATGTAAAGAACTAAGCTTCCTATACCAGGTTAGAAATGAAATTACTAATGGAAAACATTTAAACCGTCATTTAAAAAAAAATTAGAAATCAGAATATAAAATGCACAAGGTACTATGTAGTTTTCATAGTTAAAACCTGACATCATTTATCAAAGCTAGTCAGTTAAGTGGACACCTGGAACTAAAATCCCATAAACATTTTGCAAACCCCAACCACTGCTCCCCAGAGGCTTGAGGAATGACATCTAGCAGAAGCTCAGTTCTGTGCAACAGCTTTTTTTCGTTCCCTCCCCCCACCCGCCTTCCCTCCTTAGGCCCCGGGGGCTCCCACTGAGAGCTGATGAATTTCCGCCCATCAGAACCCCTCCCTAATGGGTCAGATGGTGGGGGCTTTGACCCAGAAAGGAGGCTGATCAAAAGGCCCCACTGGGTATGGCCTGAGACGCCTTACTTCTCTTGGGTGTCAGGCGGAAAGAAATCCACCATGAACCCCCACCAAAACCTGTTCTTAAAGTGTCACTTGAGCAGATTTCAGTTTTCACTTCTTTTGAAAGTTAAAAAGTAAGCAGCCAAATGGCCTGCTTTGTTGGGAGAAGTTGTGGGGGGAGGAGGCCTGGCCAGGGGCCTGAGGGAACCGCAGTTCAGCAGTCAGAAGTCAGGTCACCCTCCACTGTCAACACAGACAGGCTGGCGTTGGCCAATATTGGGGCTGTGCCACAAGATCACCTTGACTGACCCAGGGTCACACTCGGTGCAGGGAAGTGGACTGGCTTGGGGAGGGCTGAGGGAGAGGCCTGAGCCGCAGCGAAAGTGGCCCTCCTTGCGGGGGCAACAGTGTCCACATCCCTGCCACAGCACTAACCTCGGCTTTATCCGCTCAGCTTGAACTCGTGGCTGAGGGGATGTGAGTGGGGTCCTGCCTGTTTCCTGCAGCGGAGCTCTGATTGGGGAAAATAGCAGAAACTTCCAGAGCCAACTCATTCCAAAGGGGCCTGTTGGCACCCTTCTTCTCAGAGCCTCAGCCTCCTGGGCCTTAATCCTACAGGAAATTGGAACCAGAGGGTGGAAGGCGAGGAAGCCCCCACAGATTAACCCCTCTAGTAGACATACATACCCACCACGTGGTTCTTATTAAGGAAAAGCAGGCAGGGGCCTTCTTCATCCCCGAGCTTGTGTGCACCTTGTTCTGAGGGTCAAACAAGAGGCTCCCTGCCTTGGGGATGTGTGTTGCGGGCGGCAAGGATCCCTTACGATTTTGTATGAGGCAGCCATCCCCCAAGCAGGTGAAGGGAGAGAAAGGGAGGAATCCCGTGTTCACTGGTTGTCCATCCTGCCTCGTGCCTGCCTGTGGCAGTCCCTAGGGGCCTGCGCGGCTGCCCTTACGCTGAACAGAGCCAGAGTTGGTGGGGGCAGCCTGGGAAGATGGAGATGAATGTGAAGAACTGCCATCCTGCCCCAGATCCCTGCTCCTACCCCTCACAAACCACCTTACCCCATGGCTGCAGCTGGAGCCTGCAGAGGGGGCCATGCACCTGTGCCCGCCAGGGACAGACCTGATGCCACAGCATCACCCCTGGAGTGGCAGTCCTGGCAGGGTGTCCACACTGGCCACCTTGGTGGATCCCCCTCCTCTCCCTTTCCCCTGGAGGGAAAGGAAAACTCTTCAGGGGACCCACCTCGTATGCTGGAGGTCCCAGGGGAGCTGGAAGAGCCCCAGCCAAGAACTGAGGGTGGTCATGCCCCGTTCCTTGAGCAGGTGCCATCTGGGGGCCAGCAGGAAGGGCAGGGCTTGGGAATATGTCTCCCAGAAGGGGGAACTCAGTCCCTCTCAGCTCCGACTCAGAGAAGCAGCATCCTTCACCGCCCAGCAGAGGCCAGGACTCACAAGGGGGCAGGGGTCTCCAATGGCTGGGCCAAGTGTCCTGGGGCCCTGCCTGCAATGGGGGCACAACCCCGACATTGCATAGACACTTAGGGGAGAGGAACTCAGGCCAGCCTCTTCCAGAAACAACCTCAGCCTGCGTGGAGGGAGAAACCAAGTCAGTCTCCTCGGGCCAAGGCCACAGCCACTTCTGTTCCTGCCTCTGTTCAGCCTTTGGTTTTTTCTCTAAATGGAGGTTCTTTGTAACTGAGAAGGTCTCTCTACCACTAAAGAAGAGGAGGCCAGGGCAGCAGGGGCCCCCGTGGGTTATGTGGGGCAGAGCAAGAATCCTGAAAAGGAGGAGTGGATGTACTCGGTGGAGTAGAGGCCGTTGGCCTGGTCCGAGGGCATCTGCACCCAGACCTGGTCGTTGGGCCGCAGCTGGAGCACGGCCCCGCCAGACGCCTGGTCCAGGTAGCCCTTCTTGTACTCGTCGTAGGTGTAGGTGGCTGGCACGTTGTTCTTGTACAGGGCCACCCACACGTTGGTGCCCTTGACGTGCACGTGGTAGGCAAAGTAGTAGACGCCGCCCACAGGGCAGGTGAAGATGCCAGTGGCCGGGTTGTAGCCACTGTGGCCATTGTAGAGAGTCCGGTCAAATTTCACAGGCATGCCCGAAGCGGGAAAGGGTGAGGTGAGCACAGCGGTGAAGGCAGGCGTGGCGTGGGCCGATAGCTCGCCCAGCCCAAACTGTGGCTTGCCCCCCTTGCCCAGCACGGCACCCTCCACGCCACCATTGGGCAGGTGCAGGCCGGCGATGCCAGTCTCATCGAAGGCCCCAGGGGCGCCAGGGGGGCCAGGAGGCCCGGGAGGCCCAGGAGGGCCTGTGAGTCCTGGGGAACCGGGGATGCCAGGGGGCCCCGTAGGCCCAGCCATGCCGGGTTCCCCCACTTTCCCCTCTCCAGGGGGCCCTGGCAGGCCTGGTTCCCCCTTCAAGCCTGGCAGACCCTGGGGCCCGATAGGGCCAGCTGGGCCCTGGAGTCCTGGGATTCCTGAGGGGCCTCTCAGGCCAGGCTGCCCAGGGAGCCCCAAGTCACCCTTCTGCCCCAGGGCTCCTGCTACCCCTGGTCCCCCAGGGCGGCCTGTGAAACCCGGCTCACCCTTGGGCCCAGTTGGTCCAGGGGGTCCATGGGCCCCAGGAAGCCCCCTCTCTCCTGGGAGCCCAGGTTTCCCAGCCAGGCCACTAGGCCCTTGGTCACCCCGAATGCCAGGCATTCCCGGGGGTCCTGCAGGCCCTGCCTCCCCTTTAGGCCCAGGTGCCCCACGTCTGCCAGGGAGCCCTGCAGACCCTGGAAGTCCAGGGGGCCCCCCAAGGCCCTGTGGGCCCTGCTCCCCTGGTTCCCCATCCTCACCCGGCTCACCCCTGTCCCCTAAGAGCCCAGGGACCCCAGCTGGGCCCCTGTCCCCCTTGGGGCCTGGCAGTCCTGGCATCCCATAGCCAATGGGGCCTATCAGGCCAGGGGGGCCCCGGGTTCCTGGTTCCCCTTTGGCCCCTGCTGGGCCCTGTGGCCCTGGCACCCCTGCTATGCCTGGTACCCCCACACCATCCACTCCAGGGGGCCCTTTTGGGCCCAAAGCCCCTGGCTCCCCCCTAGGTCCTGGCACCCCAGGAGGCCCAGAGTCACCCTTATCTCCAGGGATACCAGGAAGCCCATCCAAACCTGGTTTGCCCAAGCCAGCTGGACCCGGGAGACCAGGGGGTCCGGGGGCACCTCCCTGCCCCGGGGCCCCAGGCAGCCCTGGCTGGCCCACTCCATTATCCCCCTTGAGGCCTCGATCACCCGGGGGCCCAGGCTCCCCCTGGGGCCCCGGCTCTCCCCCAAATCCCGGGGGCCCTGGCACCCCCTGGGGACCTGGTTTTCCAGGGACAGCAATGCCTGAGGGCCCAGGAAGGCCAGGGGGTCCTGGGGGCCCCCGGAGGCCTTGGTCCCCTCGTATTCCTGGCTCCCCCCGAAGCCCCGGCTGCCCTGGTGGTCCAATCTTGCCTGGGAGCCCTGGGGGACCAGCTTTGCCCATCCGAGAAAAGCCAGGGGGCCCGGCGGGGCCAGGCTGCCCATGTAGCCCAGGCTTTCCAGTGCCTGGTTTTCCTGGGAAGCCAGGAGGGCCGGGGGGCCCCCGAGGCCCGGGTTTCCCAGGGGGGCCAGGCTCTCCTTTCAGGTCCATCGGCAGCAGTGGTAGAGGCATTTCTGAGAGAGAGAGAGAAGGGCCAGTCAGGGCCCTGGACAGTGGAAACCGGGGACCCCTCCACCCACTCCCCCACACCAGCATGGGGTACACTTGGGGAAAACAAGGCTCTGTATCTGCTCGTGAAGACTACGCCCTGGTCTCCCCCTCCCTGCTCTCATGGAAGATGAGGCTGGGGGGGGGTCCAGTGGCCATCTTGTGGGCTCCTAGCACCCAACCTACCCAGGCTGGGCCTTCCCCAAGAGCTTGCGGTGACTCTCATCCCTGCATGACCTGGGGGTGGAATGGCCGCCAGGTGGCACCAGCAGCCCTCCTTAGAGCCAGTCAGAGCAGAGCCCCCCTCCAACTTCCCCACATACCTTCCCGCCCCCTTTTCCACCCCACCTGAAGCCCACTTCTGCCAGCCAGCCACACCCCTCTTCCAGGCCCTCCGGGAGTGGGAGGCCCTGGACCAGCATCAGGAAGAAGAGTGGAGAAGGGAAGATCTTTGGTGGGGATGAGGGGCTGTGGCTGGGGGGCCTGGGAGGAGCTGCTGGAGGTCGGGAGGCAGGGTGGTGGGGGTCAGGAGCTGTCCGAGGCACTGTGGGGCGGGGAGGCGCTCACCCAGGTACTGGCCCTTGCCCTCACGGAAGGGTGGCCCCACGGGTCCCTTGTGCATGGGCTGCACGTACTGCACTGGCGCGTAGCCTGCTGCCCCGCCGGCCCCGCCGCCAGCGGCCGCCCGCGGCCCACACCCCAGCACCAGCAGCAGCAGCAGCAGAGGTGGCGGTGGCAGCGAAGACAGGGGCGTCAGAGCCCCCCGCATGGCGTCCACAGGCGTGCTGCAAGGAGGAACCAGAGGGAACATCAAGCCAGCCCCTGGATGGTTTGGCACCGGGCCCAGGCGCTCACAAAAAGATCAGAATTTAGCTATTATTCACAGGCAATTCCCCAAATCTCAGAGTCCGCAGAAGTTACCTCCTGAACCTCTCCCAACCCCGTCCATGGCTCTCCATCCCCATCGCTGTCTCCTGGACCCCTACCCTGCACAACAGCCTCCCCCAGACCAGCCACTCTGCAGCCAGACACTCTTCCAGAGCACCAATCTGACCTCGGCAGCCCCTGCCCAAAACCCTTTGATGATAACACCCACTACCATTTCCTGGGCTGGCTGTCTGCCAGGCCCCGGGCTAAGCTGTCTAGAGATGGGAACTCACTTAATCCTCCCAGCACTTTCACAAGGTATTATTATTGTCATCCCCATTTTCCAGATGACAAAACTAAAGCAAAGGTCTCTAGGAAGCAGAACTGGGATTTGACTTAGATCTCTCTGACTTCATATTATGTTGATGCCCTTCTGAGGCTCCCCACGGCCTTCAGGATCAAGTCCATGGTGCCCAGCATGGCATTCAAGGCCTTTTACATCTAACCTGTGCCTGTGTCTCCAACCCCATCACCTACCACCCCTTTCTCTGCCTCTGCCCTCCCCTCCCCTTTGCCCCAGCAACACAGAACTCCTTGCAGTTCCCAGACACCAGGCAGCCTCACACTTCTGGGCCTTTGCGCCTGCTATTTCTCTGTCTGCAAGGTTCTTCCCCTCTCCTACTCATCCTTCAAGGCCGGGGAAGCTGTCACCCCTTCCTCTAGAAAGTTAACCCCTCACTCCTTTTGGCCCCGACCTAGCCCTGTCGCAGTATTGGCTCAGCTCCGAGAACAAGGCCCGGGTGGAGAAGAAGCCAGGCTCTAGATTTGGACAGCCAGGCTGTCCTCCACTCACAGCTGGGGGAACTGGGGCAAGAGGTTTCCACTCTGTGAACCTGTTGCCTTATCTGTAAAATGGGATAATGTTTCCACACAAACACATGCACACGAATGTTCATAGCAGCATTATTCATAATAGCCGAAAAGAAGAAACAACCCAGATGCGCATCAACTGATGAGTAGATGAAGTGTGGTATATCCGTATAATGGAATATTATTCGCAATAAAAGAAAAGGTAGTACTGATAAATATTACCATACAGATGAATCTTGAAAACATTATGCTAAGCGAAGAAGTCAGTCACAAAATCATACTATATGATTCCACTTATATGAAGTGTCCAGAACAGGTAGATCCTTAGAGACAGAAAGCAGATTAGTGGTTGCCTAGGGCTGGGGGGAGGGGAAACGGGGAGTGACTGCTAATGGGTACAGGGTTTCTACTGGGGTGATGAGAACGTTCTGAAATTGATTTGGTGATGGTTGCCCAATTCTGTGAATATATTAAAAAACCATTGACAGCCACAATGGAAAACAATATGGAGATTCTTCAAAAAATTAAGAACAGAACCACCATATGATCCAGCTGTTCCACTTTTGGGTATTTATCCAAAGAATGTGAAAACACTAATTCAAAAAGATATATGTACCCCTATGTGCACTGAAGCACTATTTACAGTAGCCAAGACATAGAAACAACCTAAGTGCCCATCAACAGAAGAATGGATAAAGAAGATGTGGTACACACACACACACACACACAAACACACACACACAATGGAATAGTACTCAGTCATAAAAAATGATGAAATCTTGCCATTTGTGACAAGATGGATGGACTTTGAGGGTATTATGCTAAGCAAAGTAAGTCAGATGGAGAAACACAAATACCATGTGATTTCACTCAAATGTGGAAGATAGACAAAAAAACCAAAAACAACAAACAAACACATAGATACAGAAAAGAGATTGGTGGTTACCAAAGGGGAAGAGGTTGGCGGGAGGGCAAAATGGGTAAAGGGGGATATTTGTACAGTGACATATGGAAACTAGACTTTTGGTGGTGAACATGATGTAATGTATACAGAAGTCAAATTATAAGGATGTACACCTAAAATCTATATAATGTTATAAACCAGTTACCTCAATAAAAAAAAACATTGAACTGTATACTTTAAATGGGACAATTGTATGATATGTGCATTATATTTCAATAAAGATGTTATTTTTAAACTGGGCTAACAACCTGCTTCTCAGGCTGCTGTAATTATTAGAGATACTGTGTCTGCCTCACCACAGGCACCCACTGATGTCTGAACGAGGGACTATCTGGCACTTTGCACACCCAAGGAAAGCCCCACTTCCCCTCAAGTCACAGGGGCCTCTCCACGCCTGTGCCTGGCTGCAGGCGGGATCTAGGGGTAGGTCATGCACACCTGGGGACGCGTGCGGGAGCAAAGCCCTCCCTGGTGCTGGGCCAAGTCTGGAGCTGCAGGCTGACGTTCCTGCAAACTCAGTATCAGACAGAGCTTTGCAGGAATGAATGCAGGGCTCCGGAGAAGGTCAGGGAAGCCTCCAACTCGGCTCTGGGGTTCAAATCCCAGCTGGGCCATCAACCTGTTCTGTAGCCTTGGGCAGGTCACTCAACTCCCCCAGCCTCAGCATACAGTAATACCCACCACTCACGGGGCTGCCCACATGCAAGGCCCAAGCTCAGGACTTCAGAGGCTTCATCTCATGGAATTCTTTCAACGACCCCCAAGGCTCATGCGATTATTATCTCCATTTTATAGACGTGGAAATGGAAGCTTAGACTGTAAGAATCTTGCCCAGGACACACGACTGGCAAGTGTGAGAGCTGAGGCCTCATCCAGAGCTGCCCTCAGCACAGGCCCCCTGCTCCCACTGCCACCTGGCTGCCGCCAGGGCTCATGACGCTTCGGGGTACAAGCCTGGCCCTCAGGTGCTGCTGCTGGAGGCTCTGGCCGGACACCGTCCTGATGTTTGATGTTCCATCCCATCAGCCCTGGGAGGCACGTGAGCCCTGCTTTAGCAATGAGGACGCCCAGTGCGGTCAGAACCTACACCCACACAGTCTGCCCCTTCAGCCCCAGCCCTGACAACCACACCACCCCACCTGCAGCACAAGGGCCCTCCTGCACGGGCCACCTGAGCCGGGGGGCCTATGGGGGTAAGAGGGGTGCTCACGCGTGCACAGAGCCAGAATGCTCTGCCTGGTGGGTGGCAGGCGGTGAGGGAGCAGGTGAGGGGGCAGAGCTTGTATCAGGAAGCAGCGGGAGGGAGTGAGCGGTTCTGGCCTGGGTGGGCCAGAGGCCAAGGTCACGGCACCACCACAGGAGGACTCAGGACAGGCCTGGCTCTGGGGAGCCCTGACTCCCTCCCCACGCTGAGCCCAGGCCTCAGTGGGGGCGGGGGGTGATGAAGGGTGCAGGCAGCCTCAGGCTCAGCTGGGAGGGTGCTTAGGGCGAGGAGGACGGAGGAAGAGCACAGACAGGCAGGGCACCATAATAAGAGCCCCAAGTCCAGTGAGGAGCCCGGGCAGGGCCCCCAGCCAGCTCCCCATCTTTCATTCCTCCTCGGCAATGCAGGTCTCCAGGAAGCATCCCTGCCCCACACCCTGTGGCTCCCTGAACTTGCCCCACCCCAGCACCTCCTGCCCTGCATTCCCTCTGCTAGGCAGGACAGGTCTGCTGCAGGCCCCAGAGCAGGTGTTTCCTGTGGAGGGAGGCGTGTCTGAGTGAGGATGACTCAGACCTCCAGTCAGGCACCCGCCTAGGCGCCTTACATTCAATATATGATTCAATTCCCACCGAGCTCTTGTGTCCTCCTGTCGGTGAGGAGCCTGAGGTTTGGAGGAGTACAGTGATGTGCCCACTGGCTAGAGCCAGGAGCCAGGATTTGAGCAGAGCTCTGTGAAAAACTTGAGCTCTTAACCGCTGTGACACACTGCCATGGGGGAGGAAGGGCTGGAGAGAGCGCCAGGGAGCAAAGCTAGACAGAGAGACAAGCAGAGAGAGAGACACTGTCTGGGCTCCAAGCCGCCTGCGGGTTTGAGGTGGGAAGGATTACTCCAGCTCTGAGTGGGGAGGCTGGCATGTGCCAGTCCAGGTCAGGAGCTGGGGAGTGGAAGCGAGGGCCTGGCCGTCAGAAGGGGTGTGCTGGGCCTGTTCGAGGGGCTGCAGAGAGAAGTCACACCCCCTAGAATGGTACAACGTGGCAGCCCAGGTAGGACAGACTGCCCCCCAACCCCAGCCGCGATCAGAGCCAAAGGTGCTTGGGTGCCTCTGAGCCCCCTGCTTCCTTTTCACTGTCACCCCTTTCCAGCACCCCCCATACCCCCAGACTCCCTGAAGCTGTCTGGCCTCTGCACATTCGGTTCCCTCTGCTGCTTCCTCACGTCCTAACTCTGACTGGTTCTTGGACATCTGGGAAGCCTATTGGAGCCTCTCCTGGGCTCTGCTGATGCCCGCGGGTCCCGGCACAGCTCTCATTTCCCTCTTTGGCTCTTCTCCTCTCTCTACCCACCACGTTCCCCCCACTCCATGCCTGGCACAGGACTTGGCTGGCACACAGTAATGCTCCACAAACATTTGATGAACTCAATTCACTGTCAGATTTAAAGATCACACCAGTAACTCAGTCCTTCCTCAGCCTTTGCACAGATCCATGTCACATCCACCCACGGAGCCCCGCCCCGGCCAGAGGGGCTTGTGTCAGCCAGAATGGGAAGAGGTGGAGACACTCACACGGCCTCAATCACAGGACTTCAGCTGACAACAGCCTGCACAGGGAATAGAGGTGCAAAGGGATGAACAATTCATTTGCTTGCTCCCTGTTCTCCCCTTGGGGAATGGTGGCCCCAGATGACAGCATCTGGGAGTGTCAGGGGTCGGGGAGGGCCCTGAGGCTCAAGGCTGGCTCTGCTGTGTGACCTTGGCCAAGCCATCACCCTCTCTGGTCACCTCTTAGGAAGGAAGGCAGGAGCCAGGGCAGCTGGGAAGATGCTGGGCTGGCAGGGGCACGAGGTGGGCTGCATAAGGAGACGCTGATTCAGGGGACTGAGCAGTGGCGGCAGCGGGGTAGATGCAGTGTTTGGACAGCTGCAAGTCCTTAACGGGGATTTCCCCCCTTTTCAACAAATCCCGGTAAAACAGCATTTTGTCCAAGTCAGCATTTTGTGGCAGCCTGGGCCTCCTCCCGGGGCAGCCAAGGAGGCTGGCTGGGAGCGGAGTGCTCCAGGGTCTTTCAGACCAATGGGGGGGGGGGGGCGGGGCTGGGCCCCAGCAAGAAGAATTGGCATGAATGCAGACCCCTCTCCCCCCAGATATGGCTGTGGGAGAGGAAGGGGCATCAGCTCACAGTGACCCCTCCCCACCAGGCCCTTCTCTCAAAGGGTCCTGTCCCAGGGGTGACCAGCAGAGGGGCCCAGGTGATCCCATGGAATTTAAAAGCCTGCCCACTTCCCAGCCCATTTCACAGATTGGCTATCAGAGGTCCAGACATAAAGGGGGGCCTGAGGGCCCCCAAGATCCCAATGGACCGCGCAGGGGTGTGGCTGGTGTGGCCCCAGCAGTCCCCCTCTGGGCTGGGTGGATGGAATGTGGCCCTGTGCAGGCTCCTGCTGCTGCAAGCCCCCCGCCCCACCCCAGACAGCAGGCTGCAGCTGAGGGAGCGGTGGGGAGCAGGCAGGCAGCCCCGGGGCCTGGCCAAACCACAGGTATGTTATGAGACGCTTCCTGTTGTGGAGACATTTCTGCGCGATTGGCTGCCCCCCTTGCTCCCCTGGTGCCTTCTGTCTCCTACTCGCCCAGCCTCATCTCTGCTGGCTCCCTGGGTCTCTGGCCCTGACTGGTTTCTCTCTGTGTCTCTGTCTCTCTCTCTCTCCAGCTCTGTGTCTGTCACCTCGACAGGTGAGCTGCATTTCTTGCTCAGGCTCTTCCTATCAGGGGTCCAGCCCTGGGGGCCCCTACAGCCCTCCCAGGTCCAGGTAGCCCCTGGACTCCCATTCCAGCACAGCTGCTTACCAGCTGGGTGACAAGTGATTTAACCTCTCTGAACCTTGACGTCCTCATCTGTGAAAGGATTAACTGAGATGATCTGAGTCATCAGCCACTCCAGGGCTGCTGCCCTGTCCTGCTACCCAGATGGCTAGAAAGTCCTCCCTTCATCTAACCTCAATTCCTCCTGCTGCAAAGCAACATCTCCTCTAATCCTTAAAAAACTCAAGTGACTTGCTGCCAAAGGCCAGGACCTTGTGAAAGTTCCCAAAAGAGAATTTTCTGGCCTTCTAGGCCTTTTCTCTGACCGCTCCTGAAATGAAACTGACCAGGGGTCACACAGGCGGCTCAGGACTAGGATGGAGTTACAGATCTTGTAGAGGAGCAGACGAGCTGCCCTCCTCACCCACTGGGCATGATGCCCACCCGCAACTGCCCAGCCAGGCGGCTCCAGACTCCTCCAGGGCTCCCCCCACCTCTCTCCCAGCTTGTGGAAACTGGACAGCCCTTTCCCGTCCTCCTCTCCTGTGTCTCAGATGGCGGGGGTCCGCTCCCACTCAAGGCCCAGGCCCCTCCACACCTCCTCCTCAGGGGCCTCTCGCTGTCTGTGGATGCTTGTCCCCCCACCCCCCGAGGCTCCAGCCTCTCCATCCCATGTCTACACAGGCCTAAACGCGCCCCCAGTGACCCTCATCTCTCTCCAGCCTTCTCAGCCAAGCTTCTCGAAAGAACCATCGCTATGCCTCACCCCCGTTGGTGGCTCACCACCCCGCCTCCCACCTCGCTCTCCCCTCTCCCCAGCACTGAATCCCACCCTGTGACCCTGCTCTCCTCCTTCCTGGAAAGCCTCCTCCTCAGATTCTTCTCTGCCCTCTTCCTCTGCCCACTCTGCAGACCCAGGCTTGCCCCAAGGAGCTGGCTCAGGCCTCGTCTCTTCTCTCTGGATGTTTCTTCTGCATTTTCCACCTCTCACCAATCCCATCACCAAGGAGACACATGTGTTCCCAGCTACAACCTCTCCCAAGCCCAGACTCTTGCGTTCAATTACAGCCAAGCATTTTCACCTGGCTGTCCCTCAGATACCTCCACCCAAACTGCTGTCATGACCTTCTCCCCCATTACTAGCTTCTCCCCCACTCCCAGGTGCCCAGGCCAGAAATCTGGACATCATTTCTGACCCTTCCTTCCTTACAGGGCAGTAAGGAATCTCTCTAGCCAATACAATGCCTTAGCACAATTAGAAAAGGCTACCCCTCCTTCCAGCCAACTCAGGCCCTATTCATTGCCTTCCCTGGAAGCCCTTGTACAGTAACCAACCTGCACAACTGTACATGACAGCCCTGTTCCTTTACCCTCAAACCCCCAATCCAATCCTGTGGACTCTGTCTCCTCTCTGTGTCCTTCTCTCACTTCTGTTCCTTTCCCTCCTTCTCCATAGTCTCTGTCCTAATACAGACCTTGTACTGTCCCAACACACAACCCACGGCCTAGCACCTCCCAGCCACTCAGTAAAGGTTTATTAAATTAAATTGCCAAATTCTCTTTCCCACTGCTCACCCTCAGCTTCTCTGTTCTCCTCAGTACAGCCTATAGATACTCCAACAGTGCTTCTCAAACTTCAGTGCACATCAGACAGTTTGTTAAACACAGGTTCCTGGGCCCCACTCCAGGGATCCTGATTCCGTAGGTGTGTGGTAGGGCCCAACATCTGCATCTCTAACAAGCTCCCTGGTGATGCTGATGCTGCCTGTCTGCGGACCACACTTTGGCACAGCTCTGCCCATGACCCTCCCCTGCCCTGGATTCTCCAGTGGCTCCCTAGTACCAACATGATAAATTCCATGTTACTCTGCAATCTGCGTGGCTTCCTGGAGGAGGACTCAGGAAGGATGTAGCCCATCCTACTTTAGACTCAGTAGGATGTGGACCAATTAAGATGGAGGGGTAGAGAGGGTGGAGAGACTGATGGTGAGCCCAGCAAAACCCTGAGATCACAACTGGGGGGACACACTCTCGGGCTAAGAGTTACGTGTGTAAGGGGGAGGCCAGGGACCAGCTCGCTGCGGGAGCCATGTGGGTGTATGCCATGCCCACCTGTGTCACTTCCTCCATGCCTTTGTGTCACCGAATCCAGGTCCTCACCTGGCTGTGTATCTCAGGCATCTCTTGGTGTGTCTCCTCCTATCTCTGTGTCACCGTCCCATTTGCCTGCCCATCTCTGTGACCGTTTGTCTTTCTCTGTCCTCTCCTATGTCCTGGTACCTAGATCCTTGAGTTCCAGGCTCTGTAAATCTCTACCTGTCAGTCACTTGATGGAACCCTCTGGAAGGCCAGCATTTACAGCCTAATGCTCATGCTAACATCAGGTCTGTGTCTGACCTCTCTGGACAATCCCTGAGCAGCCCCCAAGGTCTAGGTGGGGACTTGTGTGTCCAGTGCCCACAAGCTGAGCTCTCTGTCCTATGGGATCACTACGAGATTCTGAACCCCTCAAATTTAAATATGCAGGTGTAAGAATTGCTCCAAAGCCAAAGACTGCCCGGAATCTGGGAGTTGGGGGTAGAGGGAGGTGGCCAGGCTGGGGCAGGGCGACCTGGGGGCCACCTCATCATCCAGGTTGATGGCAGGACAGGAGTGCTGCCCCCTCCCCACCTTGCCTACCCCACCAGGCTTCAGTTCCACCCAGAGTCCCAACCTCCCTCCCTCTGCAGGTAAGGCTCCTAGACCACAGGGGACCTCCATTTGGGAAGCAGTATTAGAAGGAGGCCTGAAGGATGGGTCAGAGTTCAACAGACCCACTGGGGCAGGTGATGGTGGAACATTCTAAACTGAGAGCAGAGCACACATCTGGGCAAGGAAGACGAGGGGACTTCTGGGGTGCGGGGTGTCCAAAAGGCAGAGAACTTGTGGGTCTGGAACTTGAGAGAAAGAAGGCTTCATTGGCAGGGTTGCTGCAGCCTGGACGAGGGCCACGGACTCACCCTTGGGGAAAACATCCATGCTGAGGGAGTGAGAGGAGCCCACCACACCCCTGGGCTCCAGCACCCTATGATCTGGATACCCCAAACTTCTCCATGTTTCCCTCTACCCGCCTGCCTGCCTTTGCCTGCACCATCTCCCCTGTCTGGATTGCCCTTTCTACCTTTCTCCTGCAGGTAAACATGTTAGTCCTCATTTAAGAACCAGTTCAAATGCCTCCTCCTCCAGGCAGCCTTCTGTGCCTCCCTCAGCAGAACAACTCCTCCTCCCCCACCCCCACCTCATCCCTGACTCAGGCTTGGCACACAGTAGGTGCTCACTACAGTCTGCAGCCGGGGTGCTCTAGCTCCAGGCCTCTGACAACCCCACCTCCCACCTCCAGCCAAGCCCACAGGATGGCTTCTCACAGCACCCCTTCTTCATGGCTCTTCTGGAGTCCCTCTTAGCTCTCGGCTGGAGGGGGCTTGGGTGGAACCTTCCTCCCCACAGGCGACTAGGTCCACCTCCCAGGCCCCCAGCCTCTGCCCATCTCTGAGGCTAGACACCCCAATCCTCCCCTGGGGAGGAGCATCTCAGGGCAACAAAGCATCCGCGGTAGTGGGAACAGCCAGGCAGGGGTAGATGAACCAGAAGAGGCAGGACCCAGGGCAACAGTGTAACCTCAGGCAGGTGGCCAGGGGACTGGCTGTTCCCCACCAGGGGGCTCCGGCCTGAGCTGGTGCCATAGCTCACTTCGCAGCAGAGGCCTGAAGCTTCTGACTGGGACTGGACATCGGGGGTGGGTACCCCCAGACCCAGCTACCCCCAGGCCCCAGGCTGGGCCAGGCGGGGTCTTCTGGGCTGCCAATTCCTCGTCTTCTGGTTCGCATTTGCAGCCTTTTCCGGAGCACCACCCGCCGCCCGCTGCCTCCCACGCCTGCCAAGATTCCTGGGCCTTCGCGGCTTCCCCGCGCGGTGGCGGCAGCCTCGGCGACGGCAGGAGGGGCTGGGCTGCGCTGGGCAGGGAGGGGGCCCGGCAGGAGCGTGGCCCGGCCACTGCACTCGGGCAGGCCAAGCAAACACGAGGCGCGCCAAGCAGCGGGGGCGAAATAGTTCACAAATGAGAAAAAGCTGCTTCCGAGTTGGGCCGGGGTTTTAAAGCCCAGGCCGCAGGGAGCTGAGGTCACCTGCGAGAGGGGCTGCCTGCTAGGACCCCCTGGGCCTGGGAGGGGCTTCCACTGCAGCAGGAGGGAGCGAGGTTAGATAGCAGCACGCACAGGCCTCATCCACCTGGGAAATCAGAGAACGCTGCCGCCAAATCTAGCTTACCTTTCAGGTCGGAGGGGCCTCTGAAGGTCCGGCAGAGGCAAGGCCTGAGGATGAAAGGAAGAAACAGTGAGGAAGAGGCCAGGAGCCTGGGAAGCCTCCAGCCCCAACTCACAGCCACCCCATTGCCTGCCACAGGCTGCCTACCAGGAGCCCCTGCTGCCATATCCGCCCCAACCTCAGTCTCTCTTCTCAGGAAGCCAGGATGTGTGACTCCCTTCATTCATTCCATGCACACTTAGCAATGGCCACGGGGTGCCTGGCCCTGGGTTGATGGAGTTCCTCCTGTCCTTGGACCCAGGCTGAGGAAGCCCCTTTTGTGTGCCAGGGTCCCCACTGGAGAAGTCCCTACTATATGTCAGGCCCTGGGCTGGGGTGGCCCCTACTACAGGCTAGGGTTCCCACCTGGGGAAGCTCCTACCATGTGGGGGACCCTAGGCTGGGCCTTAGGACACAGAAATGGCTCAGCCCCATGCCCTGCCCTGAATTAGCTGGAGGCATCAGACAGGTGGCCCTCACATAACTGGCTAAGATCTCTGGGCTGTGGGAGCACAGCACAGGGAGCACTGCCTCCCCCTTGAGCTCCCCCAGAAGGCTTCATGTAGGAAGGGACACTGGAGCTGGATCCTGAAGGGCAAGTAGGAGTCTGAAAAGCAGACAAAGAAAAGGAATTTCAGGCAGTAGGAAGCTGCTTGGCAGAACAGGGAAGGTTCCGGAAATGCCGGGGGTTGAGAGGACAAGCAGGGGCTCAGAAGGCTGGGGCAACATAGTGAGAAGACATGAATCTCGTGCTTGCCATTCTCTGGAAGGCAACAGGGAGCCATGAAAGGTTGTTCACTGGGGCGGTGATGTGGTCAGAGCCCTGGACGGCCAGGTCCCCATTTCTGCCCCCATCAACTACGATGCCAGGCTGTCACAAGCCCCACTCAGATCACACAGCTGTGCACAGGGGAGCCGGGGCTGCAGTCCAGGCCCAGACGTGACTCCTGGGTGATGGAGAGGGGACGCCTCGCCAGCCCACCTGGCAGAGAGGCCTGCCGGCTGCGTCACTCTCTCCCACAGCTGCTCGCTCGCCTCTGCCCGCTCCCATGGAAACTCTGACATCCCAGCCCTGTCGCTCACTGCACAAGCAGCCAGACGCCGCAGCCAACTCAGCTGAGCCCTGCCTCCATCCCGCGCCACTCCGAACACCCAGAGGTGGGTCATGAGGCTACTCTCTGAGGGCCTCACCTGGCTGATGGAGCCTGGGTGGGAGGTCCTCACTGCCCAAGTCAACCCCGGCTTCTCTGGCCCCAGCCCCCACCCCTACCATGAGGCTCGGGGAGGGGAAGTGACTTCTGTTGGATCTGGGCTTTGAAGGATGAAGGTGGATTTCACTAGGTGGTAGTGGGGAGAGGCAACGGGTCCAGGTCGAGGGAACCGCATGGGTGAGGGCACGGAAGTGTGAAAGCCCTAATCATATTCAGGGGACGGAAATAAGGAAAAGAAAAGAAACAAACAAGTGAACTAACCAATCATAGCTAACATTGACTGTGTACCTACTATGTGCCAGGCACCGTTCTGGGCTCTTCTCGTGGATTATCTCATTTAATCCTCACAACAACCCAGTAAAGTAGGTACTTCATCTTCCCTTTTTACAGATGGGGAAACCAAGGGACAGAGAGGTTAAGTAACTGGCTCAAGATCACACAGCTCATGAAGGGCAGAGCCAGAATTTGAACCTAGGCTGTTGGCTCCAAAGCTTGGGCTCTTAACCTCTCCACTACAAAGATGATTTGAGTAGAGAAGGTCTGGCTCAGGTAAGCCTGAGAAATGCCTTGAATATCAGGATCAGAGATCCCAGGCCCAGTCTAAAGCTGGCTCCCCATCCCCTCCACCCATGTTAGCCCCTATAATGGTCTCTACATCCGAAGTCCATGTTATGCACCAGACATAGCCCTAGGCACAGCCTAGGCGTTATTTTATCAGACTCTCTCATAACCCTGTGAGGTGGGAATTGCTGTCCCATTTTTCTGAGGAGGAGCATTGAGGCCCAGAGAGGTGACATTCATTCTCCAAGGTTACAGGGCTAGGAAGCACAGGGATCTAAACCTTGAGACTTGCCTGGCCCCCAAATGGCCAAACCTGTACTCTTGGGCTTCCTGGAGAAGCTGCCTCAACCTAGATGGCAACAGGCACAGGCAAGGCTGGGAACAGAGAGGGCAGCTACTATCAAAGGCCCCAGGAGCCCACTCCAGTTGACCAAGGCTCCCTCCATCCTACAAAATAGGAAGCTGGGGCGGGTGGGTGTGCCAGGGCACCGCCTGAGCCAACTTCCATGGGACTCTGTTCTTAACCTCCATCTCCAGCTGCCTTCCCTAATCTCCTCTTTGAGCCCCTCCCCTGGCGACATCTCCTCCTTGCACAGAGCCTGCTGCCAGCTAAATCCCAGGCCAGATGTGGGTGGACAGTCTGCACCCCCGGTCCCCCACCAGCTTCTGAGAGCTGCAGGGTTCCCAGGGAGGCCGGCGAGGGCCCCAGGCCTGCTTGCCCATCCCAACTTTCCAAACCGAGGTGTTGATGGCCATGAGCTCACAGCTCCTCCCAGAGGTGGGCTCATGGGAGAAAAAGCTCCCATTTCCTGAGCCCCTACCCCAAGCAGGCTCTGGGCTAAGAGTCTTGCTTGCAAAAATCATGATGGGTTAAGAACCTCTCTGGAGCCCAGCCACCTCTTACTAGCACCTGACTTCTCTCGGCTGTGCCTCAGCTGCTTCACCAATAAACTGGGAACAATCCCTACTTCACAGAGCATTTGTGAGGACTCAACTAGTTAATTTCATGTAGTGGAAGTCAAGCAGTGCTTGGCATATGGAACATTCAAGAAACGTTTGCTATTATTATTATAATCATCACCATGACACCTCCCAAAAGCCCTGTGACGTTAGTATTATAAACCCTATTTTACAGATGAAGAAACCGAGGCTCAGAGAGAAGTCACTTGCCCGAGTAGTCAGCTAGTGGTGATGTCCAGTGGTTGTCTAGTGGTGGACAGTCCCAGAGTTTGGACCCAAGCTGTCCACAGATGATGACAGCCTCGAAGCTCCCTGGAGCTGAGGCACAGTGTGTGTGTGTGTGGGGGGCCTCCAGACCCCCTCAGCCCCTCCTGCCTGACCACCAGGGGCTCCCCTGCCCAAGCCCCTGCTCCTGCTGCAGGAGGGGGCTCTGCATTCCTGGCTAAGCAGCCGGATTTGCTGTGCTCTGGGAACTATGAAAAGAATGTTTGCCACGAGCTGAGCCGTGGTCGCCTGTCAGAGGGAGCGTGGCCTGGAGGGCCCACGCAGAGCTGTGTGGCGGCCAGCAGCCACCACAGTGGGAGGGAAGAAGGCTAGACAGAAAAGAGAACTTCTGGGTAATGAGGACTGTGGACACTGGATGGGGGTGGAGACCAAAGAGTTGGCCTCCTGGGATATTTCAGGAGAGAAACGACTTCACCCCACAATCTGTGACGCTCCTCAGCACAGGCTCTATGGAGAGCCAGGATGGCATTACTGGCCCACCTCCTGGATGGGATTGTGGAGACCCAGAGGAGAACTCACTGAGGTCACACAGCAGCCAATGGCAGAACTGAGACCCGAGACCTGAGACCAGGACCCCTTCCTCCCAGAGGCTGCCCTCCCGACAGGGCCCACGAGGACCACGGCACATTCTTAGAGACTAGAAAACACCACCCCAGCCCGCACTGTTCTGGCCTCTCTCTGGGCCTGATCTTCTCATGCCTGCTACTCCCCATGTTCCCCACCCTTCAAAAAAGCACCTTGTGGGCCGGCCCCGTGGCTTAGCAGTTAAGTGCGCGCGCTCCACTGCTGGCGGCCCGGGTTTGGATCCCAGGCGCGCACCGACGCACCGCTTCTCCGGCCATGCTGAGGCCGCGTCCCACACACAGCAACTAGAAGGATGTGCAGCTATGACATACAACTATCTACTGGGGCTTTTGGGGAAAAAATAAATAAATAAATAAAACTATTAAAAAAAAAAAAAAGCACCTTGTGGGGCCGGCCCGGTGGTGTAGCAGTTAAGACTGTGCACTCCTCTTCGGTGGCCCAGGGTTCGCAGGTTCGGATCCTGGGCGGGGACCGATGCACCGCTTGTCAAGCCATGCTGTAGTGGCATCCCATATAAAGTAGAGGAAGATGGGCACAGATGTTAGCCCAGGGCCAATCTTCTTCAGCAAAAAGAGGAGGATTGGCAAAGGATGTTAGCTCAGGGCTAATCTTCCTTACCGAAAAAAAAAAAAAAACCACCTTGTGCTATGAAAACGCCTGCTGCACTGCGGATGCTCAACAGTTAAGTTTCCATTCCTTTCCCTGCCAAACCAAGCCCTGGAGAGGGCAGTGACCTGGGAGGTCAGTGGGAAGAACGTGAGCTGTGCATCCTCACAGACCTGGGAGTGAATCCCGGCTCGCCACTCAGCAAGGCGACACTTGGCCAGGTTACTGGTCTCTCTGAGCCTCCACTTCCCCCTCTGCTAAATGGGTTACTGATCTCTGCCTGGCAGCATTGTTACAGGACGAAATGAGGCACGTGAACGCAGGACCTGGTGCACAGTAGGTGCCCAATAAACTTATTGTTACCCTCCCCCAAGGGAACAGAAAGAATTGAAATTAGAGATCTCAGGTGGCAAGATTCCCTCCATTCCAGGTCCCTGCTGGGCCCTGCTAGGTGGGGCATCCTCTGGGAAGAAGTGGTCCTGGCCTCGGGTCTCAACCCTGACTGGCTGCTGTGTGACCTCAGGCAAGTTCTTCTCTGAGTCTCCATAATCCCATCCATGAGATGAGCCAGTAATGTCGCCATGGTTATCCCCATGAGGCACTAACCCTCTGCCACCCCCTTCTTCTGCCCTCTAAGAGCTAGAAATCTCAGCCTATCCAGGTTGCATGGGGACAGTCACCTCCCAATCAAAACTTTCCAAAAATCTGAATGGAAGAAGGGCCAGGTCCTCCCCAGTCCCTTCCCAGGATCCAACCAGAGAGGTGTAACGGATAGTGACCAGAAGTCTGGGTGAAAGTTCCGGCATTGTACCCTGATCAAGTGGGATCACTTCTTACCTCTCTGCTGGCAAAACGACCCTGGAGACAAGTATTAGCATTTCCATTTTATAGATGGGGAAACCAAGGCACAGAGATGGGAAGTCCCTTGCCCAGGGTCACACGGAAAGTAACCCAGGTCTGTCTGACCCCCAAGGCCAGCTCTTCTCACTGCATGTGCTGCCTTCATTCAAGATCCACTGTCCACACCCCTCCACCCTGGAAACACCCACAGAACACAGTGGGTCTGGAATTCTCTTTCTGGGAGCATGACTTCCCTGGCTGATGTCTGGGCACATGTGTGCATACATAATGGCCTCAGACACCCACTCAGGCTTCTGTACACACTCCAGGCCTCCCAGACACTACCTCCACAACTCAGGGTCACACTCAACTCCCAGACCCTTGCCATCTCAGCATACTAGACCCCAGGGTCCAAACTCATGTCTCCCCTTCACCGGCCTCCTCTGGGGACAGGCCACTGCCACCCGGTGCAGCCCTCCTGGCCAGCCCTCTCCTCACTCCCACAGACATTCAGTCACCAAAGCCTGTCCAGTCTCTCCCCTTACTCCTCTCATCCCCATGGCAACCACCCACCTCAGCCTCCATCACCTTCCTCCTCAAACTCTGCCCAGCCTCCTCAGTGGTCTCCTTGCCTGTAAGGTCCCCCTTTGTCCTTGCAACCCCTAGAGCAACCAGAGCAATTTCCAGATTACAGCCCTCTGCAGCTCACACCCTTTCTCTGGACAAGGCCCTTGGAAATCTGACCTCAAAGCAGTTGTCAACCCCTCCCACTCACTCCCCCAGTGTGTGGGCCAACATTTACTCACAGCCCCCTGAGAGGACTCTGCAGCTTCCCTCCTCCACACCTTTGCACATGCTGCTGCCTCTGACTGGAATGTCCTCCCATTCACCCTTTCCACCACCTGCACCTGTCAGAGTTCTCATTCTCCTTGAAAGCCCCAGCTAGAGCCACTTCTTTGGTGCTGCCTCTCCTGATGCCCCCTCCGTCCCCCACTTTGGCTTGCATGGTGCCTCCCTGTCATGTACCTTGACAGACACCCTGAGACACAGCTGCACCCCACATGAGAGGCCGCTGTGCCTCTCTGCGTCTTCCACCCAACTCTGTAAGTGCCTCGGGCCACAGATGGGACCAGCTCATCTGAGGCCCCACTTTCCTACAAGGGGAGCCCCATGCCTGCCATTAGGGGGTCTGGAGTGGGCTGGAAGCCCAGCAGGGCAGGGAAGGAAGCTGGGGCTCTGCCCACCTTTGGCCTGGCTCAGGCCCGGAGCAGGGGAGGCAGCAGGGAGGTGCTCGGGCTGACAGCCCTACTTGGTCTCTTCCCCCTGCCTCTTGCTAGCAGACACATTCACTTCCATTTTTTCTTTCCCCTTCCTCTGAGCCAAAAGAGCCAAAGAGCAGAAACACTCATTTTCACTGTGGTGGACCAAGTGAAACTGGAGAGAGACCCTGGTGAGTGTGTCTGAGTGTGTGAGTGTGTTTGTCGTCCTGTCTGAGCAGGTCTGGCTGGGCCATGTGGGGTCTGCCCGGTGTCTGTAGGAGTCTGGGTGTGTATGTCTGTGTGTGTGTGTGCACGCATACGCGTGTACATGCCTCATCTGTCATTGTTTCAGCATCTGAGGTGGTGTGTGTTTCAGTAGAGCATGTTCATGTATGTGATGGTGTGTGACCGCCAGTGGGAGGGAGTGTAGCTGTGTGTGACTGTGTGAGTATGTCTGTGCTGTGTCTTTATTATTGTTTCAGGGTGATTGTGTGTCCAAGGGTCTGTCGGTGTTCACCAGCCCAGCGGGAGGACCGTGGGGGCATCTACACCCTGACCAAGAAGACCCACTACCCACAGTGCCTCCACAGACCCCCACCTCTTCCCCTGGGCTCTAGAATAGGCTCGCTGAGGGACCCCCATCTGCTCGGGGCAGTGAGGGTTAGTCCCCGGAAAGGGACCTCAGGCTGCCTGACCCTCCGGCCATCCCAGCCCCATAGCCCCCAGACCTTCCAAATGCCCAGGGCAGCCCCCAGGGAGCTGCCTTTGCTAAGGGCACTCCGAGGAGGGGATGGATACTTGCCACCAGAAAAGGGCTCAGGCCTTAGCAAGAGGCAGTGAAGGCAGACAGGAAGAGGACTTCTGGGTTGCCAGGGTGCCCTGAGGGAGGTCAGTGGCATTTCTGTGTCAGGAATCCAGCATGTTCTCTCACACACTGAGGGTCTCACACAAGCATACAAGGACTGGCCCACGTTAATAACATACTCGCAGACACTCACTGTCCCCCTCACACTCCACAAATGCACGCACTGACAGGCTCACACTGGTACACACATACACACAACGAATAAACTCAGTGGGTCTGCCCTTCCTGTTCGCAATTCCTGGGCTCCTCTAGCTGAATGGCATTTCTCACCCCTCTCCCCTCGCCGCTCCCCACCCCCCGGGGGAGGGGGGGAGCTCCTGGGGCTACTGGGCCTTCAGCCCCAGGACAGAGATGTTGGGGAGGCTGTTCTGGGGTTCTCAGAGCCCAGTCCCTTGGGGCCAGGTAACAGCCCCTGCAACTCTGCAAGTCTCAGTCCTGAGCTGGGCAAGGTGCTGAGCCTCTGGCAGGGACATTCCTCAGAACCTCAGTCTCCAGTTTAAGGGGTGCTGCTAGGACACCTAGAATAGGAGGGACTTGGGGGCAGAGGCAGAAAAACAGAAAAACTGAAAGACCGCCAGCCAACCAGCAATGGCAGAGAGACGAGGAGAGAGCGGAGGGTGAGAGCCGAGAGGGCTTCCCCGGCCTGGGGCTGGAGGGCTGGAGGGCGCTCTAAGGCCCCTCACTCCCTCCTCTCTCCTCCAACACCCTGCGAAGCAAGCTTTGTCATTCCCATTTTACAGGTGGGAAGGGAGTCTCCCAGAGGTGAAGGGGCACGCTCAGAGCCACATCCTCAGGGATTCCACCTGGGACTGTCTGATGCTAGAACCCCTGCTTCTGGGCGAGGAAGGGAGGAGGGGGCTTTATCTGGGATTCTGCCTGGGCAGCTCTGGAGGAGGAAAATCGGGTGCAGGGAACGAGGTGGGCTCCCCCATCCCAGCGCCAACCCCCTGGTCCGAGTCGTCGTCGTCCCTCCCCAACGCCCGGGCCCCATCCCGGCGTCGGAGGCGCCGGCCCAGCCGTCCGGGATAGTCTTAGGGGGTGCCTAGGCCAGTCCTGCCCTCGGAGCCCCCCAAGTCCGAGCAGCCGTGCTAGCCCCCCCGCCTTTACCTGCAGGGGCGGCCGCCGGGCGCCGCTCCCGGCCCTGGAGGGCGGCCCGGGGCGCGCGGGCTCGGGGAGGGGGCGTCGTCGGGGTCCGCGCCGGCGGGGCTCCGCGTCGCTCTGCCGGCGCCCCTCGCGGCTCCGGAGTGGGCGGGCGGGGGGGCCGGGCGGCGGGAGGGGCGCGGCGGGGCGGGGCCTCCACCCGCCTCTTTCCACAGCCACCGCCAAGGCCTGCGCCCCGCCCGGCCGAGCGCCCGCCGCCCGGGCCTGACATAGCCTCCCTCCCGGGACCGCTCCGACGCCCCCTCCCCCACGCGCGTCCCCGGCAGGCGGCCCCCAGCCGTCCTCGCGTCGCATGTGCCTGCGTCTGGGGCCCAGAGGGCCTCCCGCGGGCCCCCTGCCCTCAAGGGCTCCGGGAACTAGGGGGACCCACAACCAGCCGCTGCGAAAGAGGGCACAGTGTGGTCGGTGAGGGGAAGAGGCAGCACAGGGATTGTGGCCCGGACATGAGGAGTCCACGGAAGGCTTCCTGCAAGCGGTGACCTAGGCTGAGAAGATGGAGGAGGAGGGGCGGCAGGGATCCGCACTTTGGGGTTTAGGGAGGTGAGCCTCTGTGCTCAGCGGCAGGCAGGGGCCGATGCTGCACAGTCTTGTTCGCCATGCTGAGGCTGGTGAGACTTCACCTTCAGGGAAATGGGGAGCCATAGAAGACTCTGAAGCAGCACAGTGAGGTGGTCAGAGTTGTGCTTTAAAAAGAGCCCCCTGACAGGCATCACAATCCCTGACTTCAAAACATACTACAAAGCAATAGTAATCAAAACAGCATGGTACTAGTACAAAAACAGACACACAGATCAATGGAACAGAACTGAAAGCCCAGAAATAAAACCACACATATACGGACAGCTAATTTTCGACAAAGGAACTAAGAACACACAATGGAGAAAGGAAATTCTCTTCAATAAATGGTGTTGGGAAAACTGGACAGCCACATGCAAAAGAATGAAAGTGGACCATCTGCTATCGCCATTCACAAAAATTAGCTCAAAATGGATCAAAGACCTGAAGGTGAGACTTGAAACTATAAAACTCATAGAAGAAAATATAGGCAACACACTATTTGACATTGGTTGTAAAGGAATCTTTTCAGATGCCATGCCTACCCAGACTAGGGAAAGTAAAGAAAAAATAAGCAAGTGGGATTTTATCAGATTAAAGAGCTTCTACAAGACAAATGAAACCAGAATCAAAATGAACAGACAACCCACCAGCTGGGAGAAAATATTTGCAAAACATATATCTGACAAGGGGTTAATCTCCATAATATATAAAGAACTCACACAACTGAACAAAAAAAAAACAAACAACCTGGTCAAAAAACGGGCAGAGGAAATGAACAGACACTTCTCCAAAGAAGATATACAGATGGCCAATAGGCATATGAAAAGATGTTCAACATCACTAATCATCAGGGAAATGCAAATCAAAACAACACTAAGATATCACCTAACACCCGTTAGAATGGCTATAATCACCAAGACAAAAAACAACAAATGTTGGAGAGGATGTGAGAAACAGGAACCCTCATACACAGCTGGTGGGAATGCAAACTGGTGCGGCCTCTATGGAAAATGGTATGGAGAGTCCTCAAAAAATTAAAAATAGAAATACCATACGATCCAGCTATCCCACTACTGAGAATCTATCCAACGAACCTGAAATCAACAATCCAAAGAGGCTTATGCACCCCTATGTTCATTGCAGCATTATTCACTATAGCCAAGAAGTGGAAGCAACCCAAGTGTCCCTCAACTGATGATTGGATAAACAAGATGTGGTATATATATACCATGGAATACTACTCAGCCATAAAAAAAGACAAAATCGTCCCATTTGCAACAACATGGATGGACCTGGAGAGTATTATGTTAAGTGAAATAAGCCATGGGCTGGCCCCGTGGCTTAGCGGTGAAGTGTGCGCGCTCCGCTGCTGGCGGCCCGGGTTCGGATCCCGGGTGCGCACCGCCGCACCGCTTCTCTGGCCATGCTGAGGCCACATCCCACATGCAGCAACTAGAAGGATGTGCAACTATGACATACAACTCTCTACTGGGGCTTTGGGGGAAAAAATAAATAAATAAAATTATAAAATTATAAGTGAAATAAGCCAGAAAGAGAAAGACAAACACCGTATGATCTCACTCATATGTGGAATATAAACCAACACATGGACAGAGAAAAACATATTGTGGTTACCAGGGGCAATGGGGGTAGGGGGTGGGCACGAGGGGTGAAGGGAGACATGTATATGGTGATGGACAAACAAAAATGTACGACCCAAAATTTCACAATGTTATAAACTATTAAAACATCAATTAAAAAAAAAAAAAAGCCCCCTGACTTCTGTGTGGAGGAAGACAGAGGCAGGGACAATGGTGAGGAGGCTGCTGGAATAATCCTGAATTCCAATGAGGTGGACAGGGGAGCTTGGGGGGAAGGGTCAAGTGTAAGAAGAGTTAAGATGGTGGAATAGGCAGGATTTGGACATGAGGGTGAGGGGCCTAGAAAAAATGAAGTTTCGAGGACAGGGCCCAGGTTTCTGGTTAGGCATCAGGGAGGTGATGGTCCAGAAGGAGGATGGTCAGATGCACTGAGTTGCACACCTGTGAGACATCCGTGGAGCCAGAAGGGAAGTGAGAGTGCTGGGCTAGAGCTTAGGAGTCCATGGAGTACAGCGGTGACTGATGCCATGGGGGGATGCCCAGGGAAGGAGTGCAGGGAGAAGAGGAAGCCCACGCCAGGACCACCCCAACATTCAAAGGGCGTGCAGAGGAAGAGGGGTGGCAAAGGAGACCGAGAAGGTGGGGCTGGGGAGGTGGGGGGAAAACCAGGAGAGCAATGACTCAGAAGGCCAGGGTAGAGTGTTTCTAGAAGGCCAGGGAGGCCCCCAGAGTCAGGTGTCACAGAAGAGTGACAATTTGGGGCTGGTGGTTGGTGGGGGGCAGGGGCAGGGGCAAGAGCCAGGCTGCAGGGGCCAAAGGAGCAGCCACAGGGGAGGAGGTAGAGGCAGTGAGTGCAGTGGGGAGTGTGGATGAACTGACGCCAGGAGAAGGGGGGTTGGGGTGAGGAGGGGTGTGTGTGTGTGTGTGTGTGTGTGTGTGTGTGTGTGTGTATTCTAAGTGGGAAAGAGCCAAGCCCTCAACAGGTCCAGAAAAGGAGCAGGGAGGGCCCAAGGCTGTCTGTCTCTGGGTCTAGGCCCACCTCCATCACCCCTTCCCCCTCCTACCGCCTGCCCTCCAAGGGCCTCCCACTTTGCTGTCCCCTTGCCAAGGTACACACCAACCCCGCCACTCCTCGATGGGGCCTCTCACCCTCGCCCACCTCTAGAGCCTGGGCCCACTCCCATCCTATCCCTCAGATCAGGGGGATTGCAAGTGGTCTTTGGGTCTGGCCTCCTGGCCTGAGCCAGCCCAGAGGGACTACAGGGGAGCCAGGCTGGGGCACTGCCCAAGGAAGGGGACGAGGCCTGATTGGCAGGGTACCTAAGAGGACACTGGCCGGGATGGAGAGCTGGGGCCTTGCCCCAGAGCTGGTGTGAAAACCAGGCCCTTGATGGGGATCAGATGGGGGAGTGTTCAGGGAGAGGGTGGGAGCTAATCAGCCAGGACTGAGGGTTGATAGCCTGGACCCTGGAGTTAGACTGCTGGGTTCAAGTCCACAGGGCCACCACTCAGCAGCTGCGTGCCCCGAGCAAGTTACCTAACCTCTGGCGCCTCAGTTTCCTCATCTGAAAAGCTCTCCTAGGCTTGTTGTAAGGATTAAATCTGTTAATCCACAGAGAACATTCAGCTCTGAGTGTGAGCTGTTCTTAGAGAGGGGAGGGGAGCTCGGTGAAGGGGACACGGTGAAGCAAGCAGACCAGTGAGGGGGCACTGTGCTGGGGAAGGGGCTCCCATGGGCTCCAGGCACACAGACACTCAAACACACTCAGCCCCAGTCCCCCACACGATCCCACCCCTGATTCTCCTGACTCACTCCTTAAACTTTCCTGAGGCCCTCCCGCCTGGGTCAATGTGGCACACACCGTCCAGGGAGGGGAGGCTCTGGCTCCTTTCAGGGGGCCTTGGAAGGCCAAGTCTAGGCCCTATCCGGTTGTCCTGTGGCCCTCAGTGTTTGCTGGACCCCTCAGGTGGGCCTCAGCTTCCCATCCCCCAGCAGAGGCTGAGACAGCCGTGCCGTGACCCTGCCACAGCTGCCTCCTTGTCCACCAGCTCTTTGCGCAGAAAACCTCAAGGCAGGAAATGCTTGTCCCAGAGCCAGAAGTCTGCAGACTCTCCCACCAAGCTCACCTCTGGGCTAGGCCAGGCCAGACTTTCAGCCAGGCTCCCCATATCATCTGCCAGGGGCTGCCACCTTTGCTCTGTCTCTGGTGGTGTCTAGATATCAGTGGGTCAGCTCTGCCTGTGGTCACCTGCTGTGTGGCCTTGGACAAGTTGCTGCCTCTTTCTGGGCTTCAGTTCCCTCAGCCACAAGAATCAGAGGCTGGCCAGAGAGGATTCAAGTACTGTTCTAGGCCTGAGCAGGGGTATTGAACAGGGTAGGTGGTTAAACTGAACCAGATGAGGCACGTAACCTGCTTAGCGCAGCCGCTGGCAGAGCCGATGCTGGCACTGGCCTGGTGGTTCAGAGTGTGGGCTGAGGAGTTAAGCAGACCTGGGTTTGGATCCCAGCTCTGCCTCTCTGACTGTGGGCAAGTGACCTCATTTCTCCAAACCTCAAATTCCTTCTCTTTGAGAGGGGATAATGATAGTCCCTAATGACAACAGCTAACCCTCGCAGGCCCTTACTCCAGGCCAGGCACTATTCTGAGCACTTTATGTGGATTAACTCATCTAATCCTCACAACAACCCTTTGAGATTGGTATTATTATTGTCCCCACTTTGTAGATGGGAAAACTGAGGCACAGATGGGTTAACTTATTCACATGATTACAAAGCTGGGAAGTGGGTGAGTTGGGAATTGACTCAGGCAGGCTGGCTCCCCAGTCCTCTTTCCCACAGTGCCATAGGGCCTCTTGGAAGAGATAGTGAATACAAAGGGCTTAACACTGCCTGGCACATGGTAATGACTCCATAAATGTTAGTGATCATTATTACTGTTACCATATTCTCCCATCCCTTCTAAATTTCTATCTTGATCTACCAAAAAGAAAACTCTCTGGGCTCCAACCACCCCATGTTGGAGCCTGGGGAGGGCCTGGATGGGACCTTCCTCTTGCCACCCCTTCATCTGTCTGGCAAGCTGAGGGGAGGGAGAGATGTTTGCACAGATGTGTGGCCCAGGGTGTGCACATAGTCTGGGGTAGGGGTGTGGTGCTGGTAAATTTCCTGCTCCACCAGGGCCTTGGTGATTCTGTACCCCCCCATCCCCACCCCTGACTTCCCACATCTGCTAGAGGACTAGACTCCTGGTTCTACAATTCCTGGGAAGTCTTTCCCTCTGTCTAGCCCTCCTTCCTTCTTTTCAGTAGGGAAATGAAGACCCCTCCTGCAGCCCCCACCATTCTCATCACTTTCATCCTAGGGGATCTCTCAGCCCCATCCTCAAAAATCCCAGTAATGCAGTGGAAATTAAAGTTACCTTAAATATTCTAATCTTATAACAATTTTGCTTCAATCAACATCTAAATGTGACCACATGTGCCCAGACCACCCAGCAGCCTGGTTGGTGGTTTGGGGAGGGGGTGAGCTCCTAGATGGACGGAGGGCAGAGGGCCGCTCTCAGGCATGGGCCTGGCTCTGGAGGGGCTTCCTGGGGAGAGGTCTGTAGGTCATCAGGTCCCTCCCTCTGCTTTCTCCCTGCCTACCCACACTGAGCGATCCTTCCCCTTCCTCCTCTTCCGCCCGGCAGCCCTGGGGAACATGGCAAGCCATGGGTGGAGTCCCCTTAGACTTTCTCCTGAACAGCTGGGCTGGGGAAGGGCTGGGGGCTGGTGATGCTCCACAGGCAAGGGGAGGCCAGGGCTGGCTTCAAGGGCGTGCAGCCTGTGCAGTCACACAGAGCTCCTCGCTCAGAAGGGCTTGGTTTAATGCTCTGCTGGGTCATCTTGAAATTCACAATATACTCACGCATCACTTAATGATAGGGATACCTTCTAAGAAATGTTAGGCAATTTTGTTGTTATACGAACATCACAGAATGTACTTACACAAACCTAGACAGTGTAGGCTACTACACACCTAGGCTATATGCTACTCCCGTCGTATACACAGTCTGTCATTGACTGAAACATTGTTATGCGGCACATGCCTATAATTTTTTAACAGGAGCTCTGCATTTTCATTTTGCACTGAGCCCCATAAATTATGTAGCCAGTCCTGGTGGAGGCCTACATTGCCCACACACCCCTCTCTCCGTGGGCCCACCTCACTCCTTTCTCACACTGAGTCAACACCCAGTCAATAAAAATTGATTGAGCACCTACTTTGTGCTGAAAAGTAGTGTTAGATGCTTGGGGATACAGCGATGAACAACACAGACACGGCCTTGATCTCACAAAACCCCTCTCTGCACACGTGCAGACACTCACATAACCACACACAGTAGTTTTGCAAGACAGTTCCTCTAATAACAAGCATGTTCATCGTAACTGCCAATTTGGAAACACTCAGCCCATGCCAGGAAATGTTCATACTTCATCTTGCATCATCCTCAAAACAGTCAGTAAGGTAGGCATTATTATCCCCATTTTCTAGATGAAGAACTGAGGCTCAGAATTCAAATCTTTTGTCCAGTGTCACATAACCAGTAAGTAGCAGAGCCAGGACTTGCCTTTGTCTCTTGTTTTCAACTTCTCCTCTCCCCCCGACCCTCCACCACACATACATTGCGTTAGCTGCCTCCCAAGGGGCAGATGCTCCAGCATCTCCACGTCCCCAGCCCCCAGCACAGGGCTGCATTTTTGTGAAATGAAAGAATTCACATATAGGCACACTCCCCAAAGAAGATGAGGATACAGACACACACTGAAACACAAAAACAGACACGTAATACATAATGTACGGGATAAGAGCTTGGTGTCCCACACTGGACTATTTGATTCAAATCCTGAATCTACTATGTCCTAGCTGTGGATTTCAAGTTTTCTCATCTGCAAAATGGGAATAGTGATGGGGTTGTTCTGAATGCTGAATGAGAAATGCGTGTGAAGTGCTTAAACCACCACTGACACAGTCACTCTTCAATAAATATTAGCCGTTGCTATGAATAACATACATCCACACTCGCTCACACATGCTCTCACGCCCATCACACCATCTTCCCAGCTCTCCTCTAGCCTGGCTCCGTCCTGGATCCCCTCATGGCTGACAGTTCAGGCCCCCAGAGCCAGGAGGGAAGAGCAGGTGCTTCTCTCAGCACCCTCCGGGCTATACCTGGCAGCCCACGTGTGTGGTAGGGGCCGAAGGCGCTGCTCCTCACCTGCTCTCGGTCCATCAGAGAAGGCTTCCTGGGGGAGGCCTCCGCTCAAGCAGTTTAAGTGAGCTGGGCTGAGGCAGAGGGGTCCTGCCCTGTGCCTTGCCTCCCCCCATTGTTCTTCACAACACCGCCTCCCCCAACCTCTGCTGCAGCACCCTCTCTCCACCCCCTTCCCCACAGTAGAAACTTTCCTTTCCTCCTGCCAGAAGTGTAAATTGCCCCCAGGAATGCGCTGCTACGTCCCACAGCTCCCCTGGCAGTGGCCAGCGGCCATCCTGGGGTCAGGCCTGGCCCTGCATCAAAGGCTGGAGATCGGTAACAGCGAGCCTTCTCGCCTGCCGCCTCCCACCCCTCCCCTCCCACCGGCCCTTTGGCTTCCAGGGAACAGCACATGGTAGCACTTAAGCTCCAGGAGGATGGGAGGATGCTTTTCCTGCACGCCCCCCCCCCACACCAACCACAATGAACTACTTGTTAGGAGACTATTTTAATTTTATTTAATGCAATTTCTGCTCCTGAGCCTCTGTTGCCACCTCCTTTTCAGACCTGGATGCCTAGTACAAATGTAGGGGAGGCCAATCCACCAGGGATACGGAACCTGAATATGGAAGTGTCATTTGTGTTGGAGGTCTGGGGCAGGAATAGAACTCTTACATCGGGGAACCAAGCTGCTGCTCTGGTCTCCACTCAGGAAGTAAGGGGGGTTGGTTAGGGGAGGGCTCAGAACCAGCTTGTAGAACTCAGGAGGCCAGCATGAGAGTTTAGGGTGTGTATGGGGCCACAGACTTCTTAGCCAACGTGCTCTTTCCAATACCCTGGGTTCAGTGGGCAGGCCCTCAGCCTGGCAAGCCTGAAAGCCTTGCTTTCTCAGGTCCCGTGGGTGTGACTGGAGGAAGGGGGCACTTCCAGGCTCTGACTAGCCTCTGAGATTTGCTCCATCAGGTGCATCTTCCAGCAAATTCTGAAAACCAAGGGTCCAATGATAACCCTCTGGGACAGTACGGTGGTGATCTGGAGACCCCTGGTGGCCAAAGGCTGTAGAGCGAGGCTTTTCCTTAGAGCTCTGCCCAGCCAGCCAAGCCCCAAGGCCACCAGCATGGACTCCTCAGCCCCAGAACTCCACTGGGACCCAGGCTTCTGATCTCATTAGTCAGCCCCTCCCATATAGCCAGGCAAACCTGCACCATCTTGCTGGGAGGGCGTGTGCCAGTACATCAAGGAGAATGGACAACAGCCTAGCCTGGGGGCTGTCCCAGCCTCACAGTCATAGTAAAGCAGTGGGATATGTAACCTACAACTAATTAATTCCAGGGCTGGGTATGAGGCGGAGGTGTCTCAAGTTAGGTTGCTGGGGGCCGGCCCGGTGGCTTAGTGGTTAAGTGCACGCGCTCCACTACTGGCAGCCCGGGTTCGGATCCCGGGCACGCACCGAGGCACCGCTTTTCCAGCCATGCTGAGGCCGAGACCCACATACAGCAACTAGAAGGATGTGCAACTATGACATACAACTATCTACTGGGGCTTTGGGGGAAAAAAAGGAGGAGGATTGGCAATAGATGTTAGCTCAGAGCCGGTCTTCCTCAGCAAAAAAAAAAAGAGGATTAGCATGGATGTTAGCTCAGGGCTGATCTTCCTCACAAAAAAAATAAAAATAAAAAAATAAATAAAATTAGGTTGCTGGGACTTGTGCATTTGGCTTGTTTGGGAGAGATGAGGAGGTGACGTTCCAAACAGCTCCGTAGTCCTCAGCCGTTCCCTTTCCTCAGCCCCGAGTGCACGTCACGCAGTTGTGGGGCTGTAACTGGGGAAAGTCTCCAAGAAGGCTTTGTCTCCCTAGCTTGCCGACCCTGTATTGCCTAAGATTAATTCTGGGAAAGGAAATGTCCCAAACCTCAGGCCATATAAAGGGCTGCTGTAAAGTAGGCTGTGGTACTGGGAGGAGAGGAAGGCAAGGGTCCCCCTGGACAAAGGAAGGGGTGGTGCAGCTACTTTTCTTGGCAGAGTCCAGACACCACACACTTTCCACATCTGGGCCCCAGCATTCATTCTGTTCTTCTCTCCTTCATTCACTCAAACTCTGGTGTGACTGGACCCAGCCCTCTACTGGGTGCTAAGGATACAGTTGACCAAAATGAGGAACCTGACCTGAGGCCCCAAATTGTACCTGGAGGGAGAGGTAAGAGGCTCAGAGAAGGATGGTATCCCAGAGAGAGCATTAGCCTCCCTATACTTGGGGACACAAAAGTGACCTTTCCTCCCCCTTGGTGGCCTAACCCAGCTGGAGGAGGCTGGTTGTGTACAAACTGCCTCTCTTACTGGTGTCCCAGAACCCTGGTCCTAACCTACACAACCAAGACACACTTCAAGCACAATGCATCTATAACCCTTCCTTTCATCTCAGGCCTGTCCACTAACCCTGGGGAAGGCCTGGGGACCCTGTTTAGCCCCAACAACCTGAGTATCTGGACCTCAAAGCCCTAGGCTGTTCCCAAGAACAGTGCTATCAAATACGGCCTGACAACCCCTGATCTCTCCCTTTAAAAGCTATCCTAATCTCTGTAAGGCTGGCAGGGGGACCACAGGCCTGTCGCCTCCTCCCACACAGTGCTAACCAGGCATCATTGTCAAGAACATGGGCTTTGGGGGCCAGCCCCGTGGCTTAGCGGTTGGGTGTGTGCGCTCTGCTGCTGGCAGCCCGGGGTTCGGATCCCGGGCGCGCACTGACACACAGCTTCTCTGGCCATGCTGAGGCTGCGTCCCACATACAGCAACTGGAAGAATGTGCAGCTATGACGTACAACTATCTACTGGGTCTTTGGGGGGAAAAAATAAATAAATAAAATCTTTAAAAAAAAAAAAAAGAACATGGGCTTTGGAATTTGCCTGGGGCTTTGAAGCCTAGCTTCTCCACTTACTAGCTGTATGACCTTGGGCAATGTGTAGCCTCCCCTCTAAAAATGGAATAATGCCCAGTGCTCAGTACAGCATCTGACATGTGGTGACCACTCAATAAATGGCTCCTCAACACCAGGATTTAAACATGGTATTTCTAACCAAACCTTTCAACTCACAGTGGCCAAGAGCCCAGGATCGTCCATTTTAGGTACATCTGGGATAATGGTCTGTTTGTAGATTTTGCTAGACAGTAGACCCAAAAATGACTCTAAAGGTGCCTCATTCCAGGTTTCCCAGACTCTGGTCAGTGGGGAGAAGCCACTCCTAGACCAGGTAAAATGAAGGCACAGCCCAGGAACTTAGCTGGTCTCCTCACCCCACTGCAACAAAATTCCCAAGGCTGAGCAGAAAGAAAACAGGACATGATTGGGATTTCACTCAAGAATGTGTCTTTATTGAAGAATTAGTAAGAAAAAAGGATGGACCCTCTGTAAAAAGAGGAGATGTTGCCTCCAAACAGCAGGGAGGAATGAGAGACCTGGGTGGCTTCCCAGGAGTCAGTGTTTCCGGCACGACCGGCTCCCCTACCCTGGTAAGCGCTCACGTGTCACACTGCAGCTAGCAACTCCAATCCATCCCTCCCAGCCTCTCCTCCCCTGTCCCACAACCCTGGATTCCCTACAGCCATTTCCCAATGGCTCCTGAAGGCCCAGGGACAGATGTGCCAGGCTTGCCTCTTAAAAGGGTCAAAGTGGGTTTTGCTTTGGAAAATTCAAACAGGAATGTAAAATGGTTTGAGCTCTTTCTAGTCCAATCAAGGATGACTACATCCAGCCCCTTTAGAGGGAAAGGGAACAAAGAATTTCCCTCCTGAATGTGCACACTTGTTGGGTAAATGGACTATATTAGAGTCTGCTCCTTATTAGCATGGAGAATGGAAACAAGGTTAGAAGAATATGTAACATCCATGTTAAAGAGTCACTGAGTTCTAGAGGGCAGAGGGAGCACTGAGGCTTTCTGATCCCACAAGTGCTCCTGCTGGCTACCCTGAAGTCCTGGGGATGGTCATTCCTCTCCAGCTGGGAGATTGTCCTCAATCCGCCTGATGAACCTCATCCGGATTTCTGTCACACCGTCTCCTTTCAGGGTGTCCTGGACAAACTTGGCCTCCACAGCCATCTGGACCTGGAGATAGTGGGAAAATGAAGGGGCAGCTGCCTAGCCACAGCCTCTGGGAAACCATTGGCGATGGGGCTATAACTGACTCATCCACAGCCAAAACAAGGGGGGTTGTTTCCCACAAGGACAAGATTGCCAGCTCCAATGTTCCCCTGCAGAAGGCAGTGGCCCCGACCCATAAGGAGAGACTCAGCAAAGAACACCCACGAATGAGACTGTCACCAAAGAAGCCAATCTGGGAATGTGCGTTCTTAGGCTTTGGGGGCTGAATGCACCATCTCCCAGCCTAGTAGGGAGGATCATCACCACATGGAGATGTTCAACTTGGACACTATACTCAGCAGTGTCACCATCTCAGACAGCAAAGTGCTGGAGCGAGCCAAAGACCTTTCTCTTCTCTCTCTCTCATTCACTCAAACATTTATCAAGCCCCTACTACATTTCAGTGTCCCAGAAGGTAAAGAGCTGCACTCACCATCTCCAAGGCTCCCCGCAACACCCCACACAAGAGATTGGAATAAATAAGGGATGAGTGGTTATCAGGAAGTTCCACAAAGTCCACCAAGGGGTTATTTTCCAAAATGAGGGAGAATTCATCACCAGCTGGGCTCCAATTGGTGATGCTTGGAGTGATGCCCAGGTACATCTTGAACGCCACCTGCCAAGGGACACACAACAGCACTATGGGGAAGAGCAGTAAGGGCTGTACAAGGGGGAAGGTCATGGGACTGACAAGGGGGCATTAAGTGGCTTGGGAACAAAACTGTGGCCTCTGCAAGACGTTGAAGCTTTAGGTATTCAGGACAAAAAGCAAAAGCATCTGTGCACAATTCCAGACTCCTCGTCTTCAAGGCAGCCATGCAATTAGGCAACAATTTGCTGTCCACCTGTACTTCTTAGTGGAAGGGAGCACTGATCTTCTGACAGGGGTGGCTGCCCTGAGCCAGCATCTGAGCGCAGAGAGGCCCCAACCCACTTCCCTGTCCTCTGTCTGTGCTATCTGAACCTTCTTGAAAGCAAATACAGCTCACTGGAGCAGAATTATTCTGAAGACATCCTTCCCTCTATCTACCCTCCTAATTCCACACCTCACAGACCTCTCTCCATTGTCAACCCTCTCTAGGATTTGGGCATGGCCAGCATGCCCCACAACAGAAAGAATCAACCTTTAGGTAACTGATTCCACAAAGCTATAGGTGTTTCATCATTTATTATTAATGCTATAATATGTAACACTAATATTATTAATAGCAAACAGTTACTATATACACACTACGTTAAGTGCATTAATTTTACCTGAATGCTCATGTTCATTATTTCATTTACTCCTTACAACAACTCTGTGCGGTAGTTCTCATTTTCTTCATTTTAAAGATGAGGTAATTAAAGAGGTTAAAAGTAACTTACCTAAGAAGTAGTAAGTATTGGAGCTAGAACTCGGACCCAGGTTTGTCTGAGTCCAAAGCCCACATCCCTAACCCCCATGCTACTGCTACATCTCCACAGTAGAGGGATCTGGCTTTGACTGCAGTGGGGCTTTAATCCACAGGGATGATCCCAGCCACTTCTCCCTTTGTCATCATCTGTGCTATTCCCAAACCACCAGGAAGCTTCTTTGGCTCAAACAGCTGCCTAACTAATCTTTTGGAATATTAAAGGCCTCTCTAAGGGACATGGAGAAAGTGGTAAGCAGTGCCTCCCAATGACAATTCTTCAGCATGGCCAGGTGGCCCCAGGTAATGACCTTGGCGATGACATCTGCAGTTTCCCGAAAGTCGTGGCACCTCCCGACACTTGACCGTGCCAAGAAATCTTCAATCAGTCGAACTCCAATGTTGTAGCCCCTGGGAAGGAAAAGAGAACAGACTATGTTATGGGGTCTGAATGTCCTATGTCTGAACATAAGGCTATTGGTAGTAAAGGGAAAATGGGGACAATCCCAAAACATCCCAATATATGAGCTCAGTGGAAATTGTACCCAAAATGTTGGTTATAAGAGAGAGGACCTCATTCTGGGCTCTAAAGGACCACACAGATTCAGTGTGCTAGGGAGCCCCATTCTTGTCTCTCCCGCAGAGGAGCTCACTCACATTTTGTCGAGCTGTTTATTCACATCTTCATCATTTTCATAGTCCTTGCACAGCTGGGTGACCAGAGCTCCATAGGTCAGGGTGAAGAGCTCAGAGCTCTAAAAGAGATTCAAAAGACAGTCAGAACCAAGCTGCACAAAAGAGAAAGTTAGGTGAGAGTCTGGATCAGCCTCCATGCAACTGACAGAACTCAAAGGAAGGTCACTTGTGTCTGGTGGGAAAGAACATCATCCCCTGTGTAGTGGCCAAGGGAGTTGGTCCCCCAGGGTCAACGCGGCAGGGCTGCAGCTAGACCCACTATCAAAGGCTGTAAAAGGCACCCCAGGCACTGAGTAGTCACTCTTTCAACATACCAAGGTGGGCTTCTGCCAACCCAGGACCCCACCACAGCTGCCAAGTCTAAGCTCGGGTCATCAGAATCTGGTGTGGGACCAGTAGTCATTCACTAGATACTGTGAAGGACCCGAAACAGCCATTTTCAAATTAGCCTCTGGGTTAGCAGGTGTGACCAATGGCTTCCCCACACCTTAGAATATGTGGAGTGTCCTGGCCTAGAGTTAAACTGCACTTCCAAGGCCCCACCTAGGAGCAGCAGAGGACCCAGGAGCCCAGTCCATCGGGAAGGAAGTCGGTCTCAGACGAAGCCCATTGCACTGATGATGACCCCTCTCCTAAGTCACCAGCATGGAAAAAATAATGTTCCTCTTGACATATAGCTAAAATGTTTCCAGAAAGTGAGTAACTCTGCAAGCAATATAATCTTTTGTGTATCTGAAACACAATACTGATCTGGACTGGTTTCTATTACAACCAGTGCTAAAATCACAGAAACTCTTTCTCAGATAAAGATCCTGTCACCTGCCTACCAAGAAACAGAGATGTGGAAGATGAAAGGAATGGCAAACACCAAGACTACACAATGAAAGCAGCAGGTGGCGGGGAAAGCGTTATCAGAGTTAAAAGTGAGAAACATGTTAACAGCACATCTGGATCAATGGATTTACACAGAAATAAGGCTGAAAAATCAAGATTGCCACCTAACCACTCCCTTCCGAATGGAGGCTTGTCAAACTTGGAGCAGAGCACCTTTCTGTCTTTAAGTCTCCTGGGGAAGAAAGTCCAAGTAATGTTAAGGCCTGGGGTCTCAGGACCCAATGCTCCTCACCTCAACCCCGTGGCCTGGCGGTGAGGTTACTGCAAGAATAACAATGTGAGTGCCTTCTGCTTACACAATGCATTCTATTTTTCATCTCACTTTCCACCCCACAATAACTGTGTAAAGGAGAAAGGGAAGGAATTAACTCCATGTTATGAGGAAACTAAGACTCAGAATGGTTAAGTAATTTTCCCAAAGATAAGCTATTTATTGACAAAAGTAATTTTGGGAGACAAAAACCAAGAGTTTCTAAGCCAATGGTCATTCTATCCCGTTACTCACAACTGCAATATTAATAAGCCCCCCTAAAAAAACAAACAAAAAAAACCTTAGCTGCACCAGGGAGTCAAAGAAAATCAGTTTCACAATCAGGAAGCTCTTTGAACTTAACTAAAACAGTCAGATCGTGGTATCTCCAAGAGACCGTTTACCAAATATGGCAATTAAGGGGAAGCTATTAAGAAGGAGAATAATTTTTTAGTAAAGTTAAGGGTTTGGCACCAGAATGGCTTGGGCATGAATGGATGGAGACAATCCAGCAGTTACCAGTCCACAGAGTTGGCACCACTGCATTAAATCAGGAGAGCTTTCCTTCCATTATTAATGAGCCCTTGGATGGAGACTCCAAGAGCCTCGGCCCATCATGATGCCAAGTAACATGCATATTGTGACGTTATCAAGCACCTTATACATGCAGCAGCCCCCAATTTACAATAAGAAAAATCTAGATAGACCTGTCTGTGGTCACAGAATCCATATGCGTGGGATCTGGGAATGGGATCCCTGACCCAGGCTCTCAACACCCTCTCTTAACTTGCAAGCCTGTCTCCATCTCCAACTGTGAACCAAGCCTATATGGAACAGTATGCAACATAAATATATAACTTAAAGATCTTCATACTTTAAAAATAGGAGTAGGGCTATATATAGAAAAAAATCATCATGCAACATTTACTATGTATCAGGGACTATCTAACAGGAGGCAGACAGATAATAAACCAAATAAATAAAATATATGGTTTGCCAGAAAAATAAACACAAAAGGAGATCAGGGAGTATTTATGTTCATATATGTGTGTGAAGGGGTGGGGGGGGGGTGTCAATTTTAAATAGGGTAGTCAGAGAAGCCCTCATTAAGGTGATATTTGTGCAAAGACATGAAGGAGGTAAGGGTTAAGCCATGAAGACAGCTTGGTGAAAAAATTCCAGGCAGCAAGTATAAAGGCCCTGAGATAGGAGTACGTCTGCCCTATTTGAGAAACAGTAAGGAGACCAGTGTGATTAGAGAGGAGTGAACAAGAGAGAAAACAGAAGAGGAAGTCAGAGAAGTAATGGGAGGTTGCAGAGTCTGAAGACCTGGGTTTTCAATCCTTCTGACCCTTATAACAAAAGGTTCCATGGGACCTTAAAGGTCAGCTAATTCACTCAGTCCCATTTCTTCACTGAACAAAAAGTTCCACATTCTCCCTCCCAACAAAGACGTGAATCTCTTCTGCAACACTTCTACTTGCAGTTGCTTTAATTAGGTTAACAATAATAGTTGTTAACATTTATACAACTTTCAGAATGTCTTCACGGAGTTTCTCATTGATCCTCATAACAACCAAGAGAGGTTAGCAGAACACACATCATTTATCCTCATTTAAACAGGTTAAGTAACTGAGACTCTTATAGGTTTTCTTATAGGTGAATACTGTCCTGTAAAAAGTTATGTGATCCTAAACCACTGCTTAATCTTAAACATCGTTTTTCCCATCTGTACCAGGGTGACCATATTATCTGCCCTTCCAGGGTGACCGTGAGATACCAACGAGATAATGTTTGAGGAGCACCTGCTGCACACTAGTACTCAGGATATTGTTCTTTTTCTTCTTAAACCGCTTCTATGTGGTGTGGTACCAGAGAGCACCATGACCTAGATTCAAGGAGGGAGATTTTGAATCAATGTAAAGAACTTTCCAACAATTAGTAAGGCAAATATAGAAAGAATACTGGGTTCACAGTCAGAAGACCTGAGTCTGAGTCTGGCCTTGCCACTTACTAGCTGTGAGACTTTAGGTAAGTCATTTCACTTTGCTAAGCCTCAACCTCCTCACACAAAAAACAGTAACAGTAAAATCTGTCATGCCAATCACAGGGTTGTTGGGAGAATCTAATGAGATAATAGCCTTGAAGATGCTTTGCAGACCAAGGAACCATAGGTGTGGTTTCATATTGACATAGCCAACATGATCTCCACGCGCTTCTCCAAGTACTTCAGGCACAACCTGAGCAGAGTAAGTTAAGCCAAGCCTACACTCAGGTGAGCTACTACACTTGATGTTTTTCAAAAGGCTTTTCAGTTAGTGCCCCAAACGAAACATCAAATTTCCTTAAGAGGGCTGATCTTTGGAGCTAATGCTTCATGAGTCAACTTACTATTTGTGTCAAAACAAGTAATCCAGTGTGACTGCCCCCCAGCAGCTGGGGAAGGAAGGTAAGTAACAGGACTGAGTCCAGCCCTCTCTCTCATCCTCCAGCCTCCTGTCCTGGAGACTCTGAGTGCTGCTACTCAGAACAGCGGCCTGGGGTTGGGCTACTAGTAACACAACACAAAAGAAGGGCAGGCTGGACTGTCCATGGGATTTAAGAACCAAACACTATACAGATACACAAAGGCTAATACTTTTACTAATAAGGATGCCAGCTGACTTTTTTTTTTTTTTTTTTTGCTTGAGGAAGATTGTCCCTGAGCTAACACCTGAGCCAATCTTCCTCTATTTTGTATGTGGGATGCTGCCACACCATGGCCTGATGAGTGGTGTGTAGGTCTGTACCCAGTATCTAAACCCACAAACCCAGGGCCGCCGAAGCAGAGCGTGCAAACTTAAGCATCACACCACCGAGCTGGCCCTGCCAGCCGACATCTACTGAGTGTCAACTGTGTTCTAGGCGCACTGCCACGCTGCTAGCTTTACATGCATTACTTCAATTAATCCTCACAACAACCCTATGATACAGATATTATCATTACCTTTATTTCTTTATTTTTACAAGATGGTGAAATTGATGCTTAGAACAATGAAGAAACTTCCCCAAGGTCACACAGAAAGCAAGCAGTGAAGCCAGGACTCAATCCCAGACAGTACGACACCCCTGTGTTGTGTTCCCTTCTGTCTCTCTTATAGAGTATGTGCTTCTCAAGGTTAGAGACTAGGACATCATCTCTGCATTTCCCACAGCACCTAGAACAAAGCTCTGCATACAGCTGGGGCTCAAGAAAAGTTTGTTAGACAAATGGGCTGTTTCTGTTTGCACAGACTAAAAGCAGAGATCTAGTTACCTGGGTGTGTTAACCCTTAAGTCTTGGAAGGCTAAGTGGGAACACAGCAATCAGCTGAAGCTTGGGCTGACTGGAAAGAGGGCTGCTAGAGGGGGAGACTCTCCACGTAGAGAGGAGATAAGAATGTCAAAACCTGGTGGCCACAAACAGCATCATGTGACAAGCCCCAAGGAGGCACCAGTTTGAGGATGCACTCAAACCTTCATGTCATTTATTCAATAAATATAGATTGCCTAGTGCCAGGCATCATTCTAGATGCTGGGAATGGAGCAGTGAACAAACAAATCCCTGCTCTTGTGGAGTTTACACCTCATGGGGGAGACTGAAAATAAACAAGTGAATATATAATTTTAACAAAACATTTAAAATGAAATAGACAGTGCTATGAAGAAAAACAGAATAAGTAAGAGGATAGAGAACTAGTCAGGTGGTCAAGGAAGGCCTCTCTGAGGAGGCGACATTTGAAACTGTGCATGAAGTGAGGAGTAGCTAAGTGACTATCGGGGGAAGGAAGTTCCAAGCAGAGACAACAGTAGTTACAAAAGCTTTGAGGCTGGAGTGCACTGCTGCCCCTCCCTAATTCCCTCACTTCACCAAAGCTGAGTGAAGAATGGGGACTAGGGATGGAGCCTGCAGGTTCCTGCTAAAGTGGTGTTAAAGATTTCAATATTGATTCCAAGAAAAAAATGTACAAGAGCAAGATATGAAAACTAAGTAGGGAAGACCTCTCCCATCTGCTCATATCTTAGGAAAAGGAGGAGGAAATAAGCATTTACCATGCCCCACGCATTTTACACTATCTCATTTAATCCTAGGTAGGCATTATTGTCCCCATTTTATAGATAACGAAATTGAGGATCAATGAAGTGAGACAAAATTCCAACCAATGTCCCTGCTTTTCCCCACCATGATACTGTTTCCTAGCAAAATATTCTCTTCTTTTTCTTATGCTTTTAAACTCTTGGTATTTCCTCCAAAACAGGAATTCTTAACCTGTGATCCATGGAGTATGTTCAGGGGGCACACAAATTCCCCCAAAATATAAGTAAGTGTCTGTGTATATGTTTGTCTATTTAATATTTCTGGGGAGAAGATTCATAGATATCATCAGCTTCTCAAAAGGGGTCTGAGAGAGAGAAAAGTTAAGTTCTACTCTGGAGTAATAGGGCCTCTTGTAGCCCATTGTTGGGGGCTGTTCCTGGTGTAAGATTCAAAGGTGTGAGGGAAGTTTAATCATCCCTTCTAGAGCAGTGTCAACAAAAGGCCCCTGATGTGCCCAGCATGCAATCCTGTATACTCAGTTTTTAAATAGGAAAAAAAAGACAGCACAGGCAATTCTGGAGGAGGGAAGAATATGCGACAGAAAAGGAACATCTGCCAAGAAGTCCCCTTAGCTTGGAGAAAAATGTCATCTACCTTACTTTCCAGGCCCAGCCCTTACCTGCAGCCAAACTTTATGGGACTATATGGTGTCTCACTATTCCCAGGACAAGAAGGGAGAGCCCCCCCACACATCCATCACCAGAGGAGCACCACTTACTGCCTACTCTGGCCCACCTCTTACTCCACCGAATACAAAGTTCCTTTCCGGCAAGACCACTGTCTGAGCATCTCTTACAATGCCAAGGCATGGTGTGAGAGACAGTATGGCCTAGTAGTCTGAAGCATTCGCTCTGGAGTTACGAGAGGCATGGGTTCAAATCCTAACGTCCTAACTGCAAATTTGGGCAAGTTATGTAACCTCTCTGATCTGTAAAATGGCGATAACATTATCCACCTGAGAGGGTTACTTTGCGGATCAAGTGAGATAACGTACGTAAAGTGGTTGCCCCCGGGCCTAACACATAGTAAGAGAGTAATACATGGTAGTTACTGTTATTACCGTCGTTACTGCTGGCCTAGCACACAGCTGCACTCCGGCCTCGGGGAGGGGTCTCTGAGCTATCCCAGCGGCCCTCCACCCGGCCCCAGGACGCCCCTGGGGTCACTCTCCCCTCTCGACCCCCAAGGCAGCCTCCTCCTCCTCCTTCCCGCGGAACCACCTCCTCCCAGCGCTCAGAGGCCCCTTCCCAATGTGCCCGCCTGGCGCCCCGCGCCGGGCCCCTTCCCTAGAACGCCTCCATTCCGCTCCGCCCGCCGAGGTCACGCGCTCCCAGTTACCATTTTCTTGCTCTCGGTGCCTCGGTTGGCCTGCCTCGACATGGTGCCGGCCCCCCCACCCCGCCTCGCCACAGACCCACTCGGCTACCCCTTTTGACACCACTCCACCCAGCCACGGCCCCTCAGCCTTCGGGCCTGACCGGCGCCGACTCACCGCGCCTGCGCCGCCTGCCGCGAGGCACCACGGGACTCGTGGTCTGGCAGACGAGAGTAACTCCCGCCCGATAAACGTCGGACTACAACGCCCAACAGCCCCGCTGGCAGCACCGCCCCTTAGCTCAGCCGAACTACAACTCCCAGAGTGCTTCACGCCCGGCTGACTCGTAGAGCCTGGTTTCTTCGGGCTACGTTCTGGCCGCATGGTGGCGGCCGCATCTTGCGGCAATCGTGTTATCATGCGCACGCTTCCCCCTCCTCTTCGCCCCTCCTCCTCCCACTCAAAGATGCTCCGCGAATTCCTCTCTCGCCGGGGTTGGTCTTGGAAACTCCCTCTTTCGAACTAGTTTCTTCCGCTGTTGCTGCAATTCAGAGGCAGAAGTTCCCAGGGTGTCCCAGAAAACTAGCTATCGCTCATTATGCAGATCTGGGTTCTTCATTACAAAAATATTTGATGACCACCTATTATACGCCAAGCATTTCGCTAGAGGCTTTCTCTTCAAATTGCCATCTGTCCTCTTAACCCCAAACGCAGCCAGCACCTGCCTCCTACCACCTGTGTCCTCATGATGGACTATCCCGTCTGTTAGAAAAAGTTCGGGTCACTTTCTTTCCCTCCCTCCCCTAGGACAACTACACTGCCTTGTTCCCAGAAAAGAAAGTTCATCAGCTTTGGTGGCAGCCAGTCTTGGGTTTTAATCCCAGGTTTGCCATTTTAGGCAAGTTGCTGGATCTGGCTCAGTTGTTGTGAAGACTGGCAGAGCACTTGGGCACAAAGTGAACGTGCATTTCCTCTCTTCCAGCGACTCTCCAAAAACACAGCCCAACAAACAGGCCCCCAAAACACAAGGAGAATGTGCTGGCCACACTCTTACCCATCACCAAAGGGAAGTCCTACAGTCCCTGACTGTAGCTCTTTAGTTTCAGCTCCAGCCATCCCTCCCTGACTGGTCAATTCTGAGGAAGCAGGGCTGGGGGTCCCCGAGCACCCTCTCCTCACTTGGGCCTGGTAGGCTGACTCTGCAGCAGCTGCATTCTAGCCCCTAGCCTTCACCATGACAACCAGCCTGCGGAGACATGAGCCCGCCAGGCTGGGGAAAGCTGAGGGGCCCAGGCAGCTCAGGGTGAAAGCCAGTGCCGGAGATTCCCCCAGTCTCTCCCTCAGGGTGCAAGACCAATCATTATTATACCCTCTCCCTGTGGCACAGACATTCTGGGGCCTCCCTAGAGTCAGTGACCCTTGACTCTCCCTCCTGTGTCAGTGCTGCTGGGAGACCGGCTGAGGGCTGAGGTTTCTGGGAAGGAACATGAGGTTGGGTTGTGTGTGTGCTGCGGGGGAAGAAAGGTCAGCTAGCCCCTAGAGGCCAGCACAGCTAAAGAGCCTCCTGCATTCCCAAGAGAGGGGACAGCTGAGGTGAAAGCTGCAGTTGGCTGGCCTGTCTGTCGGTCTGGGCTCCTCCCTGCCGGCTGCCCTTGGCTGCCCACAGAAAACCTGAGTCACAGTCATGGCCAGCCACCCGACCCCACCCAGCCTGCTGTCAGGCAGGGCAGTTCTGGAGAGACTGGAGGCGGAGCCTCTCACTGCCTGTCTTACAACCTCTGAGGTTGTTCCTCCCTCTGCCTGTGATTCCTCTGCTTGGCGTCTTTTTCTTTGGAACTCCTCCTCACAGTGTCACCAGTCCTGAATTAAGGATGGGGTGGCATCCATCTCAGGCTGATCTGTAGGGTCTCCTCCTTGCTCAGATGGGAAGTTAAAAGCTCCTTAGCTGCTCCAAGGGCTCTGAGTACAGTTCCCATCATTCCCAAATCCCAGTCCATCTCCACTATCCCTCAGGGCTAGGACATTTAGGAACACTAGGCACCCCCTCCCCACCCTCTTCTCCTCCCTAGAAAAGAACACAGCAGGAACAGCTTCCCATCCCTATCGGGGGCTCTAGACAAGGACCTCCTCCCAGGAAGCCAAAGGGTTGAACCTGTTTAGTCCTAGATCTGAGTTTCTCCACCTTCAATCCCTCTCTGTTCCTCTCCCTCCCCAAGAGCTGGAGGGAGGGAGGCGTTATTGCAGCTGGTGCCACCACCGCCCTTGAGGACATTTCCCACCCCAGCCCCAGAGAGTGAGGTCTGGAGCCTACAAGCGAGAGCCTAGAGCTGGTCTGAGTTAGAGACCTCTTCCAGCTGCAGGGCCTTGGGGGTGGGGTGGGAGTGAGAATCTGGTGTCTCTTCTCTCTGCTGCCCCCACCATGAGGCCCCTCCCACTTCCTACTTTGTGGGTGTGGAGACAGCCTCCAGGGCCTAGGTCCTGATTCATATCTCTGTGTCAAATCTCCCAGTGATTTCCTTCACCCCTCCATCAGGTTCAACCTGGACCTAGCCCCACCAAACCTAGGAGGTTGTAAATGCTCTGGCTCCTGCCCTCCCTTTAAGGGGATCAAGAAGGAGCTGTATTTCTGATTCCCATTCAGTGACCTGCCCCCTAGTCACAGCTCAGCCTCCTGGTGAGACTAACGGCTCATTCATGCCAGTTTCCGTGGAGGGGGAGGGGACTGCCCTGGGCGGAAGGGGAGGCAACAGGCAGCCCCTGATGTTGCAAGTGCCCCACCTGCTCCTTCTCTGAGTTATCTAATATTTGGGATATCTAATATTTGGGAGGCCCTGTGGGGCCCCCAGGCACTGTCACCCAGCCCCAAACACAGAGAGAAATACCCACTCTAAATCCTCTCAGGTGCTGGGGCTTGGGATCTGCCAGGGATCGTGGTCAGTCAGGGGGCAAATGAAAAGGAGCCCACCCCATCTGTCTACTCTGACTGCGTCAACCACAGGACACTGTGCTCTCTCAGCTCCTTTTCAGTCATCCACCCAGGACTCGCTGTGGACCTCTCAGCTGTGCAGAAAGCCTTCTGAGGCTGCCTGGGAGAACTGTCCATCAAGTTACCTAACTCCCAGATGCCCTCTGGTCCCCACCAGTAGCATCTTGTGGGGGGGTGCAGGTGCCTCCACCCTCAGTCTAGGGAAGGGTTCCTCAACCTTGGCACCATTGACATTGGGGTTCTGATGAGTCTTTGCTCTGGGGACGGTTCTGTGCATTATAGGATGTTAAAGGGCATCCCTGGCGTCTAAACACTAAACGCCAGTAACACCTCCAGCTGTGACAACCAAAAGTGCCTCTACACATTGTCAAATGTCCCCTGGGGGGCAAAATTGCCTCTGGTTGAGAACTACTGATGTCGGCTAATACCACACGCTGTCTCTTTGTAGTGAGCTCCTCAAAGTCAATCCCAGGTAATTAGACACAATAGAAGATTCCCAGTTCTAAAGCACTGTTCCGGGCCGGTCCCGTGGCTTGGCGGTTAAGTGCGCGCACTCTGCTGCTGGCGGCCCGGGTTCGGATCCCGGGCGCACACCGACGCGCTGCTTCTCCGGCCATGTTGGGGCCGCGTCCCACATACAGCAAATGGAAGGATGTGCAGCTATGACATACAACTATCTACTGGGGCTTTGGGGGAAAAAATGAATAAATAAAATTATAAAATAAATAAAAATAAAGCACTGCTCCCTCTACCCCTTCTGAAGAACCTTCAACAGCTCCCCAAGATCTACACCGTGTAGATCATGATGTCAATTGGCCTTCAAATCCTGGCCTGTCTTCATCTTTAGCTACCATTTCCCCCTCCACTATTCTTGAGCTCTAGCCAATGAGGGTACCTTACTATTCCCACCCATATGTCTTTGTCCCTGCAGTAACCTCAACATCTCAAGATCAGGGGTGGGGTGGTGGAAGAACTGAAAGGGCTCTCCTCCTGTTGGGTTCTGTTCATGAATTCTGAGTCCAGTCACTGCCTGGCTCAGGATGGGCCAGTTCAGCTCTGGAAATGCAGGCCCTGAGACCTCCAGCCCCACAAAGGACAGTCCTGGACTCCATCATCCACACGGTCCCCTCATCCTGCAGATGGGATGGCTGACAACAAAGATGGGGATCTACTCCTCACCCTAACCCATTTTTACCGTTGAAGCCCCATCATCATCATCATATTTATTAAGCACTTCCTATATGCCAAGCTCTGTGCTAAGCACTTCATCTGCGTTGCCTTACTTAACCTTTGCAATGACCCCACGATACCTCATGGTACTATTATTTTCCTGATTTTATAGGTGAGGAAATTAGGTTTCAGAAAAGTTAAGACACTAGCTTAAGGTTACCATCTTTTTCTAATGGTGGGCCGGAGGGGGACCAAGAGGGACCTCCCAAGAGGGTTCAGGCCCCTAACTACTCACACTTCCCAGAAGAGGCTGCTCCCAGGTTGCCTGAGACCCAGACCCTTCTATTCCCCCCCCCCCTTGAAATGGCTGTTCTCTGAAGCTGCTCAAAGGAAGGAGACGCTGGCGGGAAAGAGGGGCAGGCAGACAGCTCTCACTGGGTCTAATCTCTGCACAATGGAGAACTGGAGAACAGACCTTCTGGAGGTCAGGACAAAGGGCAGGGATGGGGTGGGCAGGGCCCAGCTGCGCCTCCTACTTCCTCCCCTCTGTCAATCCCTGCAGCACCATCATCGATCCACCTTCGCAGCAAGCTCCCCCCTCTCTGCCCAGGCTGGGCCTGACTTGGCTTGAGGCCCCACCTCGGCTGGCGCTAACAAGGGTATTGGGGGATCCACTCTGGAGGGCTGGGAAGCTGGGCTTCTGGGGGAGAGGAGTCAGAAGGGGCTCATTCCCTCTTTCTAAAGGCCACAGGGGAGAAAATCCTTCCGGGGAGACTGGAGGGGTCATCGTCTGATGGGGGTTGGGGAGGTTCAGGGCCCGGACCACCCAGTTTGGAGCCGGGAGGGACCCAGCAGATTAGAGACCGGGGTAAAGCAGCGGTGCAGGCCTGTAATTACCCCAGGGGAGCAGAGAATACACCAACCATAGGATGCTGGAGGAAGGGCAGCAGCAAGGCTCCTGTGCCTCTTCCCATCCCAGCCATAACCAAGGAGGCCTTTAAGGGACTCTCCTTCATGTCTCCCGATGTCCCCCTCGCGGATTTTGTTTGAGGTACGTTTGAGAGAGAATTTAGATTTAAAGGTGCCGCGAAAACCCCAGAGCCGGAGCTCTCAGGCTCCAAGGTGGGATTGGGGGCTTCCAGTCCCGCTCCCCCCAACTCCCCCCAGTCTTAGTGGCGGGTGAGTCACCAGAGCGCTCCCTACATAGTCGTCTCGCGCTGCGGCGCGTACCAACGCGCGGCCGCAGGGGGAGGCAGCTCGACGGGCGTCCTCCGGGAGCCGTGGCACCCACTCCGCCGCGGCCGCAGAAGAGGCGTCCGGAGGCTCGAGCCCCTGCGCTCCAGGGCGGGGGCGGGGCGGGCGGAGCGGGCGCGCGGCGGCTCGGTCCCCGGGCGCTGCGGGGGCGGTCCTCCCCGCGTGGCACTTGGTACGCGCCAGTGGAGAGGCCTGGCCCAGCCCGGGCGGTACAATAGGGTTGGGCCGCGGCTGGGACTGGGCCGGCGCGGGGCAGGAGAAGGATCGCAGCCGCAGCCGGGAGACACTGGGCGGCTGGCGACTCCGAGCCTCGCAGGCCACCAGCCGAGCCAGCCTCGACCTTCCCCCCAGCGCCCCCACCTCCGAGTCGTTGCCCGCCGGGCCGGGCCGGGCGTGATGCGCCGCGGCACCCCTGTCCTGGCCGCTGGCCGCCGCCGCCGTCGCCGCTGAGACCCCAGGACCACCCCCCCGTGACATCGCAGCTATGGAGAGCGGCCCACATGCGGAGCCGGGTATCGGCGCACCCCCAGGTATGCGGGGAGCCACGCAGAAGCGAGAGAGCAGGGAGGTCGAGGGGCCGCAGGGAGGCCGAGGATGAGGCCGGCCGGCGGGGCGACGACCCCTCCCCCGCCGCGCCCTCTGACCACTCGGAAGTTTAAAAATAAAGACTGCGGCGGCGGCGGCGGCTCCGGGCCACCGACGCATCTTCTGACAGCTGCCCCCTCCCCCACCCCGGGCGCTGGGACGCACTGGGCGGCGGGATCCGCGGGGACCCGGCTCCAGAGTTGTTCGGTGACCCTTCCGCCCCAGCCCAGCGCCACCTCGGCTTCCCCGCCCCCACTCCCCTTCCCGATCCACCCCAGGCCCTGAGGATCCTTTTCTACTGTGCTGGGGTGTCTGTCCTCCTCCTCATCCCCAGTGGGCACATGTGACCCCAGCCTGACTGTGTGTGTTGGGGGTCCAGATTCTTAGGCCTGGAGCCCAGCATACCGAAGCCTAGGCCCTGGCGCCCCTACGCCCAGGCCCTGGCCCAGACCTCTCCCCCACCCCATCCCTCCAGCTGCCGCGCAAAGGGCCTGTTGCTGTTGCGGGCCGGCGGGGAGGGGAGGGGAGGGGGGAGGTCTCTAGCGGCGGCTGCCAAGTAACCCGCCGGATAAAGGCGAGGGGGAGGGGGAGGCGGCATTGTTTGGGGCCAGGGCGGGAGCTGGGGAGTGGGCCGCCTCCCCTGCAGCCTGGCCTCCTCCGGAGCCCACCCAGACCGATTTGGGGAGGAAGGGGACAGAAGTAAATCTGCTTATCCTGCCGACCTCCTTCCCAGCCTCTCTGGGCCTGTCTCTCCCTGGAGAATGAGGTGAGGGCTCAAGGCCGGCACTCCCGGGACCTGCCACATCATTCTTCATCCTGTGACTGTGGATACCTCCCCTCTTACACACACGTACACACACACACACACTCACTCACTCTGCAGGCCCCAGACCATCAAAGCTTCCCTCCCCTACCCTCACCCCACCAACCACCAGTGCCCAGGACTTCTGCAAATCCCATTCGGATCTGGGAGCAGCTGATGAGGGGGTGGGGACAGGTTTCTGGTTGGGTCTCGTGTTGGAAGGAGGGGTTTCTCTTTCTCTTTCTTCCTGGAAGGGGAGGGAAGAGCATGATTACTGAGGACCCAAGTCCTGTTCCCACTGACTCAGGGGGGAGGTGGCCCCATCCCCACACCTCCATAGAGTCCTAGAACCTAATCCCCGTCTCCTCCCTGCCCCCTGGGGCATGGGCCCAGAATGAAAAAGTGTCTCTGGGTGCGGAGAGCCCAGGACAAGGTGGAGCTGCTTGGCTGTGGGTGGGCTCCTCCCCATGCCAGTGTGGGTGCTTCGAGGGGACTGTGTGGGTATGGGAGCTGGAGGACGAAGAGGGGAAGCTATCACACTGGTGTAGTTCAGGAGGTTTGTAGGCCCTGCTGAACAAGGGCGCTTGGGTCTGTCTGTCTCAGCTCTGCTGAGCCTGGGAGGGGACACACAGGGAGGCCCAGCCTGAGTCCACTGCATCTGCTTCCTGGCCCTCTGCACCTGACGGTCCCTGGCATTGGTGTGTACATTGGGGCCTGAATGGGGGTGGTGACTGGGCCATAGATGAGGACCTGAGTGGGTGGCTAGTTTATAATTAGGGCACTTGACTGTGATGCCTGGACTGAATATGAGGGCATGGGTGGGATGTGGTGGGGAGCCTGTATGGGGCCTGCATACAGGGTCCTGGATTAGGAATACTCTTCTATACGCAGGGGTCTATATGGAGTTACACGAGTACCTGGATCGGAATGGTGGCTGGTCCCTACACAAAGAGAAGTTGAAAGTGATAGGGGCTCCCTATGAGCCAAGGCTTCCTGGGAATAAAGGTTGTGCCCACTGCATGTGCCCTGTGAGAGTCTGAGACCTGGGTCTGAGACTCTGAGTGTGCATGACATGATCCCTGTCCTTTTTGAGTCCCCTTTGCATACTGAGCATTAACAGGAGGTAGCGTGAAGTAGGGGACAAGTGTGGCACCTGCTTTTGGGTCAGAAGACCAGGATGGAAAGCCCAATGGGAAACCTAAGCCCAGGGTGGAAAGCTAAGCCATTTACTGGCTACTGGACTGGAGCAAGTGACTTACCTCCGCCAGACCCAGTTTATGGCCCTGGAAAATGGAGGTAGTGTTATCAACCTTGTGGAGTTAATGTGAGGGTTAGAAATGATGTACCTAAAGGAAGCTGGCACCCGAACACCCGCAATACAGTCTCATTACCATCATTATGGCTGTGCTCATCGGAACTCGTGCCAGCAGGGAGGTACGAAATGCAGGGGAGGCGGGGGCAGGAATTGGGAGTCGTTTTGTCTAGAAGTATAGACTCTGGTGTCAAACAGTTTAAGTCTCCACTTCATAACTTACTACTTTGTGACCTCAGGTAAGTTGCTTAACCTAAATCTAAAGTTTTCCCATCTGTAAAATGAGAATAATGCTAGAAATTATCATAGAGACATTGGGATCATTAAATTAGATGAACACAGAAAACATGTAGCCTAGTCCCTGGCATGTGGTTAGTGCTCAGTAAACGCTAGCTATTTGTTTTTTGATGTTATTATTTTTAATTCCTGCGGAGGCCTGAGAAAGAGGTGTGATTAATGAGAACTTCAGGAGGTAAATAGGACAGAGGGCAAGGGGGAGGGGAGTTCTAGAAGGACATGAGCCAGGATGTGTCTGGGGAGAAGAGGGGTCCCCAGTACTTGGAGTGGGGCAGTGGGAGTAGAAGAGAGACGCAGGAGATGGGTGCAGCCAGCCAGCCGGCACACCCATGCTGATGCCTGCCATGTGCCAGCTTGGTGCTGGCTATGCAAACAGCAGAGAAGTGAATCAGACAGAGTGGCTACCCTCAGGGAGCTCCTGGCCCAGTGAGGGAGGCAGATGTGTTCACTGCAGGGAAACCCAGGTATAATGGTGATACACTGGACTTGGGCTCTGCTTGTGGAAGGTTTCAGAGGAGGCAGCATTTAAGGTGGAACTGATAGGATAAGGAGAAGTTGGTGAGGCTGGCACAATGCTCTCTACATATAGCAGCCAGCCTGGCTGGCACCTCCAACTGACAGCTTCTGTCCCTCCTTGGGCTGGTGGGCCCAGTAATGAGGCCTCTAATGAGCCCCTAATGTGCAGCCAGGCTTATGCAAATGAGGGGGAAGGGGCACTAGACCAGTTCCCCTCCCCTGCCTCTCAGGATGGGCATCAGCTATTGGAGGGGCAGGGCTGAGGACAGGGGAAGGAGCTGAAAGCAGGGCCCAGACTAGAGTGGTGGCACTTCAGGGCGGGTCAGGGCAAGTCTCAGATCTGACCAAGGCTGGAAGGTAGGCCACAAGCAGCTGGGAGCCATGTCCCTGGGTCCCTGCTGGGCCTTGGGGCCAGTGAGGGAGCCAAGGGGCCAAGCTCAGATAATGCAGCTTTGTTGGTGGTGGCAGCTCTGCCTGGCACCCCAGGGCACAGGCTTCAGCGTCTCTTCCATCACTTCTCAGCTGCAGCTCTGCCCTGAGGGGAGCAGAGAGCAGGGAAAGGGCTAGAGAACATGGTATTGCTGCTCCCATTAGCACTCCTCACCAATTGTAAGAGGAGATATGGCCAGGAATAGACTCCCTGGTGAACCAACTTATTTCCCACTCCTATTTATTAAGGGCCTTCTCTGTGCCAGGCACAATGCTCAGCATGTCACATGCATTTGATCCTTAAAACAATCCCATGAGTAGGGACTAGTATTATCCCCATTTTACAGATGAGGCTCAGAGAGGCAAAATCACTTGCCTAAAGTCACACAGCTAGGAACTGACAGAGTCAGGATATGAACCCAGGTCCATCTGACTCTGAAGCTTCCGAACCTCTCTGCTGAATTATCAGGGCCAAGCTAGCTGGTGACAGAGTCTGGCCCACTTCCCTTGCATGACTGGTCTTTTGTGGGCATCTTGGTCTTGGGGACCCTATGATCTTTTCTCTGGCAGGCAGAGGTAGAACGGGTCCCCCCCTGCATCCTGACAGGTTGGAGTCTGAGCAAGTCGGACCATAAGGAGGCCCTGACCCCGGGCAGTGGTGACAGTCCAGCCAGTGGGCCATCCTCAGGCCTTGGCCTGAAGCTGGGCTTCTGCCCTTAGTATGTAGGCCTCATCTGGGCAGCCCTGCTGGGGCTGAGGGAGGGCTGTGGTGGGGCCCGCGGGATGGGGTCATTTCCTGCCGCCTAAAATAACAGGAAGTGGGTGCTCCTGATTGGAGGCTGGGAACAATGGCTGCCAACAGGCCAGAGAGCTCCTTCAGATCTGCAGTCTCAGTTGGGTTCCCCGGCTTTGTCACCCACAGAGGCCCGTGGCCTGGCCCCGGTGCCCTGCTGCCAAGGGTTCTGTGGCCCAGGTTCTGAGGACCGCTCGAGCAGGCTAACCCCTCCTACTTCACTCCCTCTCAGAGCTGGCTCAGCTTTGTCCAAGCCAGGAGTAATGCCGCTCCCTAAGGTCCCCCTCTGTCCCAGCCCCACAATCAGGCATCCCCCAGGGTTCGTCCTTCCTGCCCACCTTCCATCCTCCAGCCCAGATCTTTCCAGGAGAGGAGACCCAGGAGGCTGCCCCCTTTAGGTAGCAGAGTGCAGGTACAGGCTGTCACCCTGACTCGGCTCCAAACCCCAGCTTTGCTACTCGCCAGCTGTGTGACTTAAGCAAGTGTTTTAATGTCTCTGAATCTATTTCCTCATTTGTAAAATGGGGTAATAATATCTACCTCATAGGATTGTGGTGAAGATGAAATGGACTGATGTGTTTAAAGTGTTTAGCTGTGCCTGACACAGCACTAGCTGTTGCTGCTAACTGGACTTTCCCTGGGTGCAGGTAAAGGAGTGCCCAGAAGGGGCAGGGCAGGTGTGACCTGGATGAGGCTGTATAAATATACTGGGGACATTGTGTCTCTGAGTGCTGGGTATGTGTCTCTGAGGCTTTGTCTGTGCCTTGAAGGGGGTGCCTGGTTCTGTGTGTGTGCGCGTGCATGCCTGAGGGTATGTGTGTGTATGTCTTTGAGGATATATGTGTATGTGTGTGTCTGTGTAGAGTTCAGAATCCCAGTAAGTCCGTTTTCTGTGAGTATGAGACAGAGAAAAGAATGTGTCTTGTCTCTTGCCATTGTGTAGCTCTGTCCTCCTTGTCTGGGTGTCTTGCTGTCTCTGTGGTGTGTACTCTCTGTCTCTCTGTGTCTTTGCCCCTCTGTTGGCCTCAGTGTCTTCATTTGTCTGGTCTAGTGCTGCCACCTAAGGAGCTGCTTCAAGAGCCAGGAGGGCTCTGGCTAGAGGTGCTCATCTCTGTCCTGTTTCCTTTCTCTGCCTCATGCCTCTGCTTCCCCATGCTCCCCGCCCAGGGGTGCTGTCTGTGCACCCCCTCTCCGCCAGCTCCCCCCCGGGCACTCTCTTGCTCTGCCCCCTGGAGGAGGGCCACTCTCCCCAAACCGCTGTCCAGGTGCCTCACTTCCTGACTCCTGGTGGCCAGCCTGGGCAGGAGCCTGCCTTCCCTGCATTCCTGCGCTCTGAGCTCAGTGCCTGCCTGCCCCACCTGCACCCTTCACCATCATTGGGGAACCTCCCTAGGGGAACTACCGAATCATTTCCTTCTTTGGGGAACAGGCAGGAGCCTTGGGGAGGGGTGACGTGACGCCTACCAGAAACAGTGTGACATAAGGGTTTTGTCATCAGACAGCCTTGGGTTCAAATCCTACCTCTGACACTGACATGAGCAATTCGCTTAACCTTACTAAGTAAGTTTCTCACCTGTGAGATGAGGGTGCTCCATAATACTTTCCCCTTAGGGCTGTCATAAGAATTAAATGAGATGAGGGAAAGTGCCTAGTATATGGTGGGGCTTCAGTAAATTAGTTTGTTTCCCTTCCTAGGCTTAGGAGCTGGCAGGGCACACACAGGGCCCTGATATGATCAAGACATGTAGGGTTTGAGAGGCTAGGTTTTGGAGCAGGTTAGGGTTTTACTATGTTTCCACAGTCCATCTATCCATCCATCCATCCATCCATCCTTCCTTCCATCCATCCATCCTTCCTTCCATCCATCCATCCATGCATCCGGGTGTTCATTAAACAGACACAGAACTCCTGCTCTGTGCCAGGCAGGTCCTGTATCAGGCTCTGGGCTGCAAGAAGGATTAAGACCCAGGCTCTTCTCTCGAGGAGTTCTCACACTGCTGGGGGCAGGGACAGCAGGCAAACAGAATAGCCAGACTGAGTTATCAGTGTTGCGAGAGGAATATTTGGCCCGGCAGCAGTTGCTGGGGTGGGAGGAGGAAGAGACGAGAAGAAAAGACTGCCAGCTCCCAGAGGGTGGAGATGGGGAGTAAGCACCCTGAGACATGTGACAGGCCCTCTGAGAGACTTCGCCCTGATCGCTCTGCAGATCCCGGCCGCAATCCCTCTTGGTCAGACAGGACTTATTGACCCTACCACCAGCTCCTGCACCTTTGCACTGCTAAGGCTCTTTGTGCCAAGAAATAAATACCAACTATCTGTCTCTTACCCAGTTCTTAACAAATACTTCTGGTATATATCAATGTAGCAAAAATAAAACTGACAGTGGCTAAAACCTCACAATCTGACACACACCAAAAATAAAATAAAATGAAGTGGCTGAAGAATTACATTTGATGATTGAAAATGGAAATAATCAGAAATTGTTTTAACCATACCGGGTAGATAATTAACCAAGGAATTAATTTAGCTTAATATAATTTGTTCCAGATAACACTGTCCCAATGACATTTCATCCGGGTTGGCGTATTTCTGAGGAAAATATTTGTGTTCAGGGTCAATAGTTCGTCAGGTCAAAAGAAGAGTTCCAAATGTCCTGTTTGCCTCTCAAGAAGTCTTTGTCGTTGATCTGCTGGAGTAAACAGTCATTATTATTTTTATTAACTTCTACCTGAGTGCATTATCTAGGAAGCTGTCCAAACTCAATTGAGATGGAGTTATTTTGCTTCCCTTCAAGTGTTTATCCCTTTGCAATAAATTGCCACATGGATTTACTCATTGGTAAAGTAAAAACCTCCTTCTCTATGCACCTGCTTTAGGCTAGGGTGGCTTCCTAGTATAGCACTTTATTCTCATTCAGCAGCCTTTTGTGACCGTCTTGATGTACTTGGCACTGCAGTAGCTGCTGGTGATGCAGCAGTGAGCAAAGCAGACATGGCCCAGCCCTTTCCACAGTCTGTGAGGAGGCTGACAATAACCAAAGAGCTACACAAGCAAGTTGTGCACAACTGTAAGTCACAGTACTCCAAACAAGAGGCACATGAAGCCATGACTGTATATAGTGAAGGAATTTGTCCTGATCGGAGAGGCCAGGGAAGGCCTCCCTGAAGAAATGATGACTGAGCTAAGATCTGAAGGGTAAATGGGAGTTAAGTAAGAAAAGAGAGGAAAGAGCATGTGCAAACACCCCATGGCAGAGAGAGGATGGATGGTTATCAGAATTAAAAGATCAGTGTGACTGGAGTATGCAAAGAGCGAGCAGGGAACAGGGTAGGAGAGGAGATTCAAGAGGTGTGGGGGAGGGAGACAGGGACTTAAGACTGTGCCAGCCTTGTGGCTTGGGTTCAAGAATTTTGTCTTTATCTTCAGAGCAATGAGATGCCACTGAGAAGTGTCCAGTGGCGAAGAGTACCATGATCAGATTTGCGTTTGGAAACAATTACTCCACCTGCTCCACGAAGAGCAGAGTGCGGGTAGAGCAGTGGGAGGACTTTGCAGTCATCCAGGTAAGAGAGATGATGATGATATCTGCCAGGGTGGAGTTCATTGATTTATTCATTCAGCAAATAATTGTGGAGTACCTATGTGCCAGGCTCTGTGGCTCTTGGAGATAGAACAGCTAACAAAAGAGACAAAAATGTGTGCCCTCATGGAGATTATCTTCTGGGGGTAGGAGACAGTGTTAAAATGGTGTTAATGCTTATGGAGCAAAATAGAGTTGGAAAGGGGAGGGAGACTTCTATGGCAGTTGGTAATTTTAAATAGGGGGTCAGGGAAGGCTTCACTGAGAAGGGACATTTGAGTAATGTCCTGAAGGAGGTGAGGGAATGAGACACACGGAATCTGGGGGCAGAGAATTCTCGGCAGAGGGAACAGTGAGTGCAAAGCCCTGAGGCAGGAGTGAGCCTGGCACAAATAAGGAACAGCGGCCGGAAGAGACTGAGCAGGGGGAGAAGAGGAGGAGGAGATGAGGTCCAAGAAGTAATGAGCTGAAGAGGGAGGATCCTGAAGGGCCTTGGAGGCCATCGTGGTGCTTCTGGTTTTTCTTCCAGATGGGGTGTCTTTGGAGGATTTTGTTAGAAGAGTGATTCAATCTGACTTATTTTTAAACAGAATCACTGCTGCTGCGTTGAGAAAAAAAATCAAAGGGGAACAAAGAATGGCAGCAGGGAGTCTTTTATAAGGGATGACAGTGGCTGGACCAAGACGATAAAAGTGGAAACAGTGAGAAGTGGTTGGATTCAGAATATGCTTTGCACATAGAGCCAAAAAGATTTACTGAGAGATTAGATGTTGGGTGTGAGATAAGAAAGGATTCTAAAATGACTCCAAGATTTGTGGCCTGAGAAACTGGAAGGACAGGGTTGCCATTGCCTCAGATGGGGAAAACTGGGGGAGGAGCAGAGTTTTTGGGGGGAATATCAGGAGGAGCTCAGTTTTGGATGTGTTAAATTTGAGGTGTGTGTAAGGCATGCAAGGGTGTCAAGTAGGGAGGTGCATGAGCGAAACTGGAACTCGAGGGAGAGGTCTGGGCTGGAGACACAAATTTGGTTGTCATCAGCAGGGAGATGGTATTTAAAGCCGTGAGTCTGGATGAGATCACCAAGGGAGTGTGTGGACGCAGGGAAGAGATGAGGTCCTCCTCTGAGCCCTGGGGCGCTCCAGCACAGAGGTTAGGAAGTTAAGGAGGGAGCAGCACAGAAGACTTGAGAAGTCACAGTCAGCAAGGTAGAGGGAAAACCAGGATGGTGTGTTGTCTTCAAAGCCAAGTGAAGAAACTGTTCAAGGAGCACCAAGGGAGCCACTGTGTCCAGTGAGGCTGATAGGTTAGCAAGACGAGGACCGAAAAATGGCTGCTGATTTAGCAATGTGGAGGTCATCGGTGACCTTGAGAAGAGCAGTGTCATGGAGCACTGGGAGCGAAGGCTTAACCCACGTGGGCTATTATGGCAGAGATGGGGAGAAGTGGATGGATTCTTCCGGGCAGGTGCCACTTACTGAGCCCCAGCCAGGTGCCAGAGATGATGTACCTACTCCCAACAACTCAGTGAGGACACTGAGGCTCAGCCAGGTTCAGGGCTTGTCCCAGGTCCCACAGCAGAGCTGGGATTCCCTAGTCAGGCCTGTCTGACTCTGAAGCCTGAGACCTTGCCGCTTTGCTGCATGACACCTGGGTGCAGGTCCTTCCAGGCCTCCTCCTCCTCCTCCCCCCAGGCTCTCTTCACATGGCTAGTCAGGACGTAGTGGGAGATTCACTGTCTTGCCTGGTGGGTGTGATTTGCCTAGGTGTAGACAAACACCCGCCTACCCGCTTTCCTTGCAACACCTGCAGCACGCACAGGTGCTGGGAGAATGGCAACAGACAGGCCTCACCCTCAGCCTTCAAGCTTAGTACTTACACACCTAGGCCTTTTGGCCCCAGACAGTCCTGGGTTCAAATCCTGCCTCTGCCACATAGTGGTTCTATGACCCTGGGCAAACGCCTCAGTGGGGTAAGCTTTGGTTGTCTCATCTGTGTAATGGAGACAAGAATCTCTGCCTCTCAGAGTTCATATGAGGGATGCAGGATGGGGACACAAAGGACCTAGCTCACTCCTGGTACATAGTAAGCACTCACTAAAATGTTGCCACCAGTTTTATTGCACATTGGAGTTGGAGTGGAGTTTGCAGGTGGCTGGGAAATAGACTAGCAGTGACCAGGCCGCCTTCTGGAGTTGGCATGGGGAGAGGTGGGTGGACTGTCATGGGGCCTAGGGGCTGAGTTGGAGGGGCCACTGGGGAGACAGGGCATTAGCTGGGCCTTTTGCCTGGAGCCCAGGAAGCTGGAGCGGAGGGAATGAGGGGAAAATAGTGTGAGTCTCAGATAATTTCATTGCATAACATGTATGACCTCATACTGCCTCAAACAGAAGCAGGAGGGTGTAATGGGTTAGAGCATGCACTCTGGTAACAGATGCTGGGTTCAAGTCCAGGCTCCTGAGTGACCTCAAATTATTTTACTTAACCTCTTTTTGCTTTGCTTTCCTCATCTGTATGAAAGGGCTATTTATCGTGCTTCCTTGTTATGTAGTCAGTGAGGATTAAAACTAATACGTGTGAAATGCTTTGAACATAGGAAGCTCTCGAAAAATATATAAATGTTAATGGTTATTGTTGTCACTAACACTCATCACATTCCTGTAAGGCAGGTACTATCTACGTTTTATAGAAAAGGAGCTGTAGCCCAGAGAGGGTCTGTAACCAGCCCAAGGTCACACAGTTAGTGGGGAAGCCAGAATTCATATTCAAATAGTCTGCCTCTGGACCCCATACTCAACCACTGGATACCCGTCTGCCTGAAAAAGTTGCCCAGAGTCCCAAAGGCGACTCCTTGGGAGTGTCCTCTCCCTGCACACACGTTGTCACCCACAGAGATGGAGAGTTTGTCACCCCGAGAGGGCCAGAGTGCCCAGAGCAGAGGACCTAGTATGGTGGAGGCACATGGTAAGAACAAAAAATGCTTCCTTAGATTGACCTTCCCGTGGATCCTGGCCCTGCTCCCTAAGCCCAGGTCAGTGCCTGTGTCCCCACTGGTCCCCTCAGTACCCAGAGGGTAGCAACAGATGTCACCAGGGCTCAACATGCAAGGGCTTCTCTTTGGCAGCTTCATAAGACCCACAGGAAAAGGGAGACAAGTGTTTGCTGGCACATGAATTGGGCCAGGCTCTTTTCTGACATCCCTACTGGCTTGGACTCGTTCCCATTTAACAGATATGAAAACTGAGGCTCAGAGAGGTTGAGTGGCTTGCCTGAGGTTACCTCTGGGGAAGGAGGCCCTTCCTTCCTGTCTTGGGGTGGTAAAATCAGAATTGGGCTCTCATCTGACTGACTCTGAAGCCTGTCTTCCAACTGTCCCATAATGTACATGTGCTCACATGTATGCATACACATGTACATACCAAAAATGTGGCTTCATTACTTGGCACTTTGGTGTTTTTTACAGGGACCCTGAGATATTAATGTCTTAAAAGAAGAAATACAGAGTTGGGAAAGAAGAAAAAGATTACAAAGTGGACGTAGCTGGTTGCCCACCCCATTGGGAATTTTTGCAGCTTGGGCATCCCCCTTGTCCCCATGCTTATGTTCCTCCTCTTGGCCAGTCCCATGTGCTCAGCACTGGCACCCTCTGAGCACCAGGCCTTGGGTTGGGCACCGTGACCCCGAGGCAAAGCAGAAAATCGAGGGAGGCAGACGTGGAAACCAGTCATTACCATTTGATGCACTAATAAGTGCTACAAACTTTTTCTCGGTTTTTCCAATACACCCTGCTCCCTTTTGCCCCTTTGTAAACACTCTTCTCTTTGCCAGAACCCTCTCCTCCTTGGTTTGCCACTTCTAGCTCATCCTTTAGATCTCAGCTTGGTTGTTACTTTTGCAGGAAGCCCCCCAAAATGTAGGTTAACCATCTCTGCTCTTCTATCCCAAGACATAGTACTTATCCTCTACTGTAATTGCCTAGCGATTTGTCTGTCTGCTCTGCTAGAGTGTGGGCTCCACAGAGGCAGGGGCCATGGCCGTGTTCTCACCATTGTATCATTAATATCTGGAACAGAGCTTGGCCCATAGAAGGGGCTCAGTAAACATGTCGAATGAATGAATGAATGTCAATTGGACGAGAGAGCGCTACATGTTGAATTGATGGCAAAGGTGTTCTATCTGACTCTCTTTCCTCTCTTGTGTTGGTTTTCCAGCTGTGGCAGCCAGAACACCCCCAGAGCCAAGACCTTCTCCAGAAGGTGACCCCTCCCCACCGCCACCACCACCACCGATGTCAGCCCTGGTTCCCGACACTCCGCCGGACACCCCTCCTGCCATGAAGAATGCCACTAGCCCTAAGCAGCTCCCAATGGAACCAGAGAGCCCCCCAGGGCTGATAGATCCTAGGCCAGCCCCCCAGCAGGAAGAGTCCCCTTTCTCAGAAGTGAAGAGCAGAGGACCCACCCCTCCAGCCATAGGCCCACAGGATGCCAGGCCTCCTCGGAGGAGCAGCCAGCCATCCCCAACAGCAGTGCCAGCCTCCGACAGCCCTCCTACCAAGCAAGGTGTGTGTGATGTCCCTAGTCCTGGTCCCAAACCCCTTAGCTCAGGGTCCCAGCCCTGGATGATGCCATTGGAGGGAATCTCCTTTGCCCTGGAGGAGATGGGAGAAGGGATGGGGAGGAGGCCTGCGGGGAGGGCCCTGAGGCTGACTGCCCTTTAGGGGGAGGCTCTTGACTTAAGTCTGTTCTTATTCCCTCTACTAAGATGTAAAGAAGGCAGGAGAGAGGCACAAGCTGGCAAAGGAGCGGCGAGAAGAGCGGGCCAAGTACCTGGGTGAGTGGGTGGGAAGCATCGTCATCTTCTTCACCATCATCACCATCAACATCCTATTAATAACACTAACCATTTGGAACACTTCAATACGTGCACTAAGAGCAGTATGTGCGTTGTCCTATTTAATCCTCTCCAGCCATTTTGAGGATGAGGAAACAGATGCTCAGAAAGATGAAATCATTTGCCTAAGATGCACAGATAGTGAGTAGCTGAGATTCAGACCCAGAAACCTCATCTCACCACAAATCCCATGCTCTTATCACAATATATACATGGAAATCTGTCCGTCAGGCCCCCAAGTGAGACAGGGATCTGGCACTGAAGAACTCATTCCTCCTTCAGCGCCAAGAGACTCTCAATGGGGGAGAAACAGGCCTCCCATCAGGAAAGCCCTCACTCTGAGGCCTGAGCCCATCTTTAGGAAGCCGTTCAATCTGAGGGGGGAGTCTGAGAGTGGAGGCACCTCCCCCCCAAGCAGGCAGGAGAAAGACCCACCTGGGGCTGGGGTAACAGGGAAGGCCGGCCACTGCAGAACCCCTGACACCCTCGGGGCTCCTTTCCCACAGCGGCCAAGAAGGCAGTGTGGCTGGAGAAGGAGGAGAAGGCCAAGGTGCTGCGGGAGAAGCAGCTCCAGGAGCGCCGGCGGCGGCTGGAGGAGCAGCGGCTCAAAGCCGAGCAGCGCCGAGCGGCCCTGGAGGAGCGGCAGCGGCAGAAGCTGGAGAAAAACAAGGTGCGTCCATGCTGCTTTCTGCCTGGGTATGCGTGGATCCGTGTACATTTGTGCGCACGCATCTGTACACTGGCTCAGTGTGTGCACACAGCTGTGTTCAAAACTCTGCGTCATCTGTGTCTACGTGGTCCTGTCTGTGTTCACATCTACAGTTGGGTCCCTGGTCACACTACATCTGGGCATCTGAGACTGCAGACATGTTCAGTTCTGTACACGCCAGGGTGGGCACTTGTAACCGTGCGCTGTCAGTATGCGTTATTTGAGTGTGTGCCCTGGGTGTGTGTGTTTGTATGCAGAGATGTGTCTGTGTGAGTGTGCTGAGCTCCACGACATGAGGAGAGTCCTGGCTTGAACCCCAGTGAGGAAATGGAGGGAAAGGTGGCCTGGCCCTGCCCAGGGGGCCTCAGGCTGGAAGGAAAACATAGCCCCAAGGTCAGGACCCTCATAGTCAGGGGGATGTGACCTGCCTTGGAGCCCCAGGCAGGGAGAGTCCCACCCCATCTTCAGAGAAACAGCTCATCCCCTCAGGAAATGACTCAAGAACAGTGAAAAGCTCCCCAAGAACAAGTTGAAAGGGATCTGTTGCAAATGGTCTTGAATCATGGCAAGGATTCAGTAACCTTGGTTACCTGCAATGAGTCAGAGAAAACTTCTTGGGTTGAGAGAGCCATTGTCACAGGAGAGAGGGGCCTTTTTCCCAGGTATGGTGAATGATTCTGAGCCTAGACCTCTCCCCTCTCCCCACTCCCCACCAGGAGCGCTACGAAGCAGCCATCCAGCGGTCAGTGAAGAAGACGTGGGCCGAAATCCGGCAGCAGCGCTGGTCCTGGGCAGGGGCCCTGCACCACAGCTCCCCAGGACATAAGACCAGTGAGTGGGCTGAGGGGCTGGGGGTGGGTGGGCAAGGCTGGGGCCTGAGGAGCAAGGGAAGGGAGCAGCTTCAGTGCAAGGAGCTGGCAGCTCCCTGCAGCAGGTATGCCTTGCTTCACATGACTTGTGTCTTCTGGAATGGTCTGTAAACCAAATTGTCCGTTCCCAAGGACTTCCACTCTCAAGTCAGAGATGGATTCTCTTCATTTAGTTTGCTCATCAAACCTCTGTCATTTTAGGATTAGTCTTCTTTACTCCTGTCAATTATTATTAGTTGATGATATACATAAAAGAGGACTTTAATGCCCTGCAGACACTGGATATTTAAAGAAAACTATCGCCCCCTTATGTACCTGTCTTGGAAGGTAGATTTTTGTGTCTGAGTTTTCTTCATGTAACGCCTTCATGGATTTTGATCTGATTCTTTGCTGGCATGTATGTACCTCTGTGTTCGGATATCTTTATGTAATACCAAGGTTCAGAATAGCTAGCTGAGTATCTTAGTGTATGTGCTCATGGATCTGAGCATTGTGTATCTTCATATGTGTTTGCCTTGGTGTGTTTGTGGCCTGTGTACCTCAGTGAGGATTCCCGAGTCAGACAGAATTGTGTTAGAATCCCAGCTCTGGCACTTGCGGTGTGAATCCTAACTTCTCAATGTCTCACTTTCTTCATCTGTGGAATGGGGATAACCATACTACTTGCCTCCGAGGTTGTAGGTAGATGTTTGGGAGGATCAAGTGAGGTAACAGGTGTGTGGTGCCCAGCACAGTGCCTGGTACATGGTAAGCATCCCACAAATGTTAGCTGTTACAAATACCATGATATGTTGCTTCAATATCTTTGTGCCTGTGTGCATCTGGGTCTGACACGTTATCTATTAGTGTTTGTGTTTCTGTATCTGTGCATGTCTGCACACACGTGTGCATGCGGAAGTACCTGTCACTCTAAATGCCCACGCCTGCATGTCTTTGTCTTCTTGTGTCCCTATGAATATGTGGATTTGTGCGAATGACTGTGACTGTGGGTTCTTCTGTTTAGGACTGTCTTTGCATTTGTCCCAGTACGTGGGTGTTGTAGCCATAGCGCCTTGGCTGGGCAGTGTCACAAGTGCCAACACTGGGTGGTTGTGGGGGAGGGGTTGCAGTGTCCAGCCCTAGGGAATGGCTTCCAGGCCAGGAAGGCTGTAGTTTCTCTAGTTTTATTCCATCTCCTTCCTCTGTTCCTTCTCCGTCGGCTCCCCCAATCCAGGTTGTCTCTGGTCACCTACCTCCCCTCCTCCTAGAGCCAAGTCTGCCTCCTCCTCCCCTTCCTAGCCTGCCCACTCCTCCCTCTCCCACCCTGCCCTTGGAGCATCCTGCATGGAAGGCCTCAGTGCCCCCCCTGGCTCCTGCCCGGCCCGGCCCTAATGCCGTGTCTTTTCCCCTCCAGGTGGGAGCAGGTGCTCCGTGTCGGCAGTAAACCTGCCCAAACACGTGGACTCTATAATCAACAAGCGGCTCTCAAAGTCCTCTGCCACGCTCTGGAACTCCCCCAGTAGAAGTAAGAGAAGGCCCAGCCCTCCTCCCTCCAGAGCCCCTTGTAGCCCCCACCAAACCTTCTCCAGAGCTCAGCAAGAACCCCAGGTCCCTGGACCCTCACATACTCCAGATCTCCATCCCCACTCTACCCCACCCAGGGCTCTGCGCCCCTCGGGGGAGCCGGCATTTGGGTCTGGACCCTGAGGACAGAGGTGTGCCCTGCAGGGGAGGAGAACAGAGACAAAGGGCAGTGTCCCAGCAGGCAGAGAGCCTGGCAGGGGCCTCAAGAGCAGGTGGCGGGGGTGGGGGAGGTGAGGGAGTGGGAATGAGCAGGCAGCCTCATCTCCAACCACAGCCAGCTGGCCTAGGCCAGCCTTAGGCAGGTGGCCTTGCCCCTGAGTACCAGACTGGCCTGGGTGCTGTGTGGGTGGAGGGGGCCCCTTATTCTGGCTCCACCCTGGAGGGCCCATGCAACCTTGCCCTCTCTACCTTCAGAGGCCCAGCCATGGCTTTGGCTGGCTCCAGAGTTGTGACCAATCAGGGTGCCATGGCCCCTGTGTTCCCACCATGCTCTGGTGCTCAAATGTGAAGAGGCCATGATAGGAGTTATTTATAAGTTTCTCCAGCTTTTATTTGGTTGCTCTATTGCCTAGCAACCAAATCAGCTGCTGTACCAACCCCACCTGACTGAGCCTTAAAAATAACCCAGCAGCTGAGGGGACAGAGCAGGGTGGCCCAGGGCAGCCAGGCCCCCTAGCAGCCTCTCCCTGGCATGGGACGCCTAAAAGCTGGGACTTGCCTGAGTCAGAGGAGCACAAGGACCCTCACTGTCCCAAATCCATGGGGTCATGCCTCGCCAGGCCAGCCCTCTGAGAGCAGGAGGGGTGGAGCCCTACAGTGGGATGTGGGAGTGGGCAGTTGGGTCTTCCACCAACCCTGGGTAGCTCCTTTCTGTGCTCACAGTTCACAGCCCTTTCATCTGGGGACAGTGGTAGGAATGGACCCTCAAGTGATGCAGCAGGTTGCCCTGGGAAGTGTATTGTTGCCTGGGTCTGCAGTGGAGGTCAGACCTCACAGTGGACAAGTGTGTTCCTTTGTAACTGGGGAGAGAGTCCTCCTGGGGGAGACTCCTTGGGTTTGCCATGGGGATGGTACCTGGCCATCCCCCTATGCCTTTGCCTGTCTCCTGTGGGCCCCTGCGGTGACCGGCTTCCCCTGGCATTCTCCCCCTAGATCGCAGCCTGCAGCTGAGCGCATGGGAGAGCAGCATCGTGGACCGTCTGATGACGCCCACCCTCTCCTTCCTGGCACGGAGTCGCAGTGCGGTCACACTGCCCCGCAACGGCCGGGACCAGGGTAGGGGCGGCGGCCCTGGGAGAGCCCCCGTGAGGGGCGGGACAGGGGCTAGCCTCGCGCGTGGGCCGCGCCCCGACCGCACTCATCCCTCCGCAGCCGTGCCGGTGTGCCCGCGCTCGGCCTCCGCCAGCCCCCTGACTCCGTGCAGCGCCCCCCGAAGCGCGCACCGTTGCGCCCCCGCCGGGGAGCGCCGCAAGCCCACCGCGGGGGCCAGCCCCGCCTCGGTGCGCCGCCGGCCCGAGGCCTCACCGGTGAGTGGTGGCGCAGGTGGGGACAGGGACCCCGGGCCCAGGGAGCCGCTGACCTGGGCTCCCCCTCTGTTTCCCCCTTCCCGCCAGGTACAGAAAAAGGAGAAGAAGGACAAGGAGCGGGAAAACGAGAAGGAGAAAAGTGCCCTGGCCCGCGAGCGCAGCCTCAAAAAGCGCCAATCGCTGCCCGCCTCTCCGCGCCCCCGCCTGTCCGCAGCTGCGGCCTCGGAGCTCAGGTGGGCGGGGCGGGGCCGGGGCGCGCGTCACCAGGCCCTTCATTCATTCACTCAATATAAATATTTATTGGGCACCCACCTCTAGCATGAAAGCTCCTTTTTAAAAAAAATTTTTATTTTTTCCCTTTTTCTCCCCAAAGCCCCAGTATGTCATAGTTGCACATCCTTCTAGTTGCTGTATGTGGAACGCGGCCTCAGCATGGCCGGACAAGCAGTGCGTCTGTGCCTGCCCAGGATCCCTACCCCGGGCACACTTAACCGCTAAGCCACGGGGCGGCCCTAGCGTGCAAGTTCCTTGAGGGCAGATTTTTTTTTTTTTTTTTTTGAGTGTTTTGATCACTGAAGTACGGTAGCACCTAGAACAGTGCCTGGCATCTGGCAAGCACCCAACGAATACCTGCTGAATGAATGAATGGACCTGCCAGGTACCCTTCTGGGCTCTGAGGACACTTCAGAGCCAAACCAGGCCTAGGTCTTGCTCGTATTACTCTTACCAGCTACTGGGGAGACAGATATTAATCAAAGAATCACAAATGACTATGTAATTACAAACTGCGATATATGCTCTAAAAGGAAGTTATATGGTTCTGTGAGAGCATATAAGGTGGGAGTGCTGACCTAGCCCCCCAGGGGGGGGACACTTCCCTGAGGAAGTGACTAGCTCAGAGTGTGTGTGTGTGTATGTGTGTGTGTGTGTGAACACTCTGTGCTCTCAAGGCCTAATTCTTCCCTTTTCTCTCAGTCCCAAATCCAAGGCCCGGCCATCCTCTCCCTCTACATCCCGGCAAAGGCCTGCCTCTCCCTGCCCCAGCCCAGGACCAGGCCACGCTCTGCCCCCAAAACCACCGTCCCCTCGAGGCACCACTGCATCACCCAAGGGGCGCGTTCGGAGGAAGGATGAGGCAAAGGAGAGCCCCTCAGGGCCTGAGGACAAGAATCAGAGCAAGGGCAAGGCCAGTGATGAGAAGGAACCCGCAGCCCCGGCCTCGCCAGCACCCTCACCTGTGCCCTCACCCACCCCAGCCCAGCCCCAGAAGGAGCAGCCGGCAGCGGAGATCCCTGCAGGTGGGCATGGAGAGAAGCCAGCTTCGCCTGTGGAGGGGAGGTGGTCAGAGGTGTAGGCAGCCAGAGATGCCTAGGGACTGGGTGTTGGGAGACAGGAAGGGGAGGCTCCTGCCCTCAGCAGGTCCAGGCCCAGAACACAGGCCAAAGAGGAAGACCTCACCACTCTGAGTTGATGGCAGGTCGCCCTGAGGTCCAGCAAGCACGGGGCATGCAGGGGTGATGGAGATGCCTGTGCTGGTGTGTGCTGACTCCTGGTCTTGGATCTCACTCCAGATACTGCTGTCCTGGCCACACCCCCAGCCCCTGCTCCCCCGGCGACGCCTAACAAACCCATGGCGGGCACCACAGACCGAGAGGAGGCCACTCGGCTCCTGGCTGAGAAGCGGCGCCAGGCCCGGGAGCAGCGGGAGCGCGAGGAACAGGAGCGGAGGCTGCAGGCAGAAAGGGACAAGTGAGTGTGCTCTCGGGGACAGAGGAGGCCCTTGTGGGGGCTGCAGAAGACGCACGGACGGAGCCCGAGTTCCCTCTGTCCCCCAGGCGAATGCGAGAGGAGCAGCTGGCGCGGGAGGCCGAGGCCCGGGCCGAGCGGGAGGCGGAGGCCAGGAGGCGGGAGGAGCAGGAGGCCCGCGAGAAGGCGCAGGCGGAGCAGGAGGAGCAGGAGCGGCTGCAGAAGCAGGTACCCCTCGGGGCTGGGCGCGGGCGCCTCCTGGTGGCAGGCCGGGGGCTGGCCCGGAGGGAAAGCTGGAGTCCAGCTGCCTAAAGCTCCCCGGGGGTCTTTGGCAGAAAGAGGAGGCCGAAGCTCGGTCCCGGGAAGAAGCGGAGCGGCAGCGTCTGGAGCGGGAAAAGCACTTCCAGCGGGAGGAGCAGGAGCGGCAAGAGCGCAAAAAGGTGGGCGGGGCAGTGGGCGGGGCCAGCTCCGGGGCGGCGTCCAGGCTTCAGTTGGTGGGGCTGGGGGAGTGGACCCTGCCTTGGGCTTAGAGAGCGGGACAAGAAGGAGTTGGGGCGAGCTCTGGTTCCCGGCCTGGAAAGGACTGGTATGAGCCAGAAGGGCCCTGCGACTCGAGGACCGGGGCTGGCTGGGGGCAGGTTGGGGATTAGGGCGGGGGTCGGGCCTAACTGGTGTGGGGCCTCCAAACAGCGTCTGGAAGAGATAATGAAGAGGACTCGGAAGTCAGAAGCTGCTGAAACCAAGGTTAGGATTCCCGAAGGGCAGCGTTGGGAGGGGTGGTCGGGTGAGGAAAGGCATCCGGGGTTGGGTAGGAGGCTGTGGGGAGGCCGTCAGGGTCTGGGCTGGGCAGGGGGGCATTTAGCACCTCGGTCGGTGGGGCCAGATATCCCTTGAGTCTGACTGCTCTTCCTCTTCAAAGCAGAAGCAGGACAGAAAGGAGGCAAAAGCTAACAATTCCAGCCCAGGTAAAGGCCCTGTTCCCCTCATCTCCATCCCCTCTGCCACCCCATCCTCAAAGCTCCTCCTCTCACCGACCCCTAACTGATGGTCCCTACTGATGGTCCGTACCTTCCCTGCTATAGACCCTGTGAAGGCCGGGGAGGCTCGGCCCTTGGGACTGCAGAAGGAAGCTGTACAGAAAGAGGAGCCGGCCCCCCAGGAGCCTCAGTGGAGGTACCGTCTCCCAATCCCAAGGGCCCGGAGCAGGGAGGCAGGGTCAGGCTGGAGCTGTGGGGTACCTGGGCTGTCCTGGGATGGGAGGTGCCTGAGCGTTGGTCTCTGCATCCACAGCCTGCCAAGCAAGGAGTTGCCAGGGTCCCTGGTGAATGGCCTGCAGCCTCTCCCAGCACACCAGGAGAATGGCTTCTCCCCTAAGGGACCCTCGGGGGACAAGAGCCTCGGCCGAACACCAGAGACACTCCTGCCCTTCGCAGAGGCAGAAGCCTTCCTCAAGAAAGCTGTGGTGCAGCCCCCGCAGGTCACAGGTAGGGATCCCTGATCCTGGACCCACAGGCTTCCCTCCCAGCAGTCTTCCCTGGCTGCCCCAGCCTGCCCTCTCTTCCAGCTCTGCCAGAGGCCCTCTCACGCTCCACCCTGAAGACCCCCAGCCATCTGGGCTTGGATGCATGGTTTACCTGACATTTCCCCTCCCGCTTTTTTCCCAGAAGTCCTTTAAGGAGGACTTGGATCCAGGCACAGCTATGAGGGCTCCTCTGCGTCATCCACCAGGATGTCTGGAAGAAAAAGAGACAGAACAAAGCCGGAAGTGGCCTGGGCCCCCGGGGTGGGTCCTCTCTGTTATTTTTAATCTGCACCTTATAGACTGATGTCTCTTTGGCCAGAGCCAGACCCTCTCAGTGCATTCGTGTGCTCACATGCACAGACCCCTCCCCCCCCACATACACACACACACATACACTCACAGCCTCTCTGGCCTCCTCCCTTGGGGAAGGGCCGCCTGTAGATTTGCCTTGGTTTGGTGGGGTACAGTGGATGTGAATACTGTAAATAGCTTGTGCTCAGACTCCTCTGCGTGGAGGGGATGGGTGCAGGAGGCAGACCCTCCCAAGACTCCCTGGGGAGATCTTCCTCTCTCTATTTAACTGTAACTGAGGGGGAACCCAGGTCTAGGGATTGGGGGCACCTTGGGTCACAGGATACTGGTTGCTTTAGGGGTACCCATGCCCCCTGCCCTCGCCTGGAATCAGTGTTATTGCATCTGATCAAACTTCTCCAGAAATAAAGTGAGAATAATTCTGCCAGTCCTGTCTATCCTTGGGGCTGGCGGTGGGCTTGGGAGCAGGTGGCCTCCTGAGTTCTAACAAGAAGGGCCCGGGAATATCTACCTTTACTTGCTACGAGCCTGTGGTCTTCCATTTAGTCATGAATTCATTCATTGATTCATTTAACAAATATGGTCCCATCTACTCTGTACCAGGCAGTGGGCTACGTGCTGGGGTTGCAGTAGTAGGAAAAGATGTAACCTCTGTTCTCATGGAGTTTACAGTCCAGCAGGTGAGCATCATAGACACTGTGAGTTGCCTACTCAACATCCATTCCCATCGCCCCTTCCTCATTCCAAACAGAATCCTGATTTTGTTCAGGTGGCCATCTCCCTCCTGGATCCCACCCTGTGCATCAGCAGAGGTGGATCCTAAGCCCAGGGGTGAATCATGATTGTAATGAGGCAAAAATGATGGTCCCAAGCCCCTCATGAATGATTGGTTGAGGTATGAGCACGTGACACAATTGTAACCCACAGATATAAAGAAAAGCCTTCTGGGGTTTCTAGGAGTGGCTTCCTCACTTTTGAAAAAAAAATACCATGTGGGAGCCAGGCTCCAAGATGACCTCCCTGTGTCCCCCACCTCCGAGAGTTCACACCTCTGTAGTCCCTGCCCATGTTGTGCCAGGGCTGGGCCAAGTGACCGATGGTGTGTCATGTCTGAGATTAGAGCACAAAGACACTGCAGCTTCTGTCTTGGTTGCTCTTGCTGCTGGCTCACTCGCTCTGGAGGAAGGCAGCTGCCGCATTGTGAACAGCCTTATGGAGGGGCCCACGGACTGAGGGACTGAAGCCTCCTGCCAACAGCCACATGAATGAGCTTGGAAGCGGATCCTGCAGCCCCAGTTAAGCCTTCAGATGACTTCAGCCCTGAAGTCAGCAGCTTGACAATAACCTCAGGAGAGACCCTTTGCCAGAACCAACGCATTAAGCCACTCCTGGGTTTCTAACCCTGGGAAACTGTGAGATAATAAATGTTGTTTTAAACTGCTAAGTTTTGTGATAATTTGTTACACGGCAATAGTTAACTAAGACATACAAGGCGAAAACCCTAATTGTATGAGATGAAGTGCAAACGGTGACTCCTGGAGTTGCTGCAGCCATCCTGCTAACCTACCTGAAGACGAAGCCAACATCAGGGGTGCCAGAGCAGCAAGATGGGGAGAGCCCAGGTCCTTGAGAACATCACTGAATCAACCAGCCCCAGAACCAGTCCCACCACCAGACAATCTTCCTTATTGTTCAAGCCGATGGAGTTGGATTTTTTGTTATGTGTGGCCAAAATCTTCTAAGTCGTCTAGGGACACATCTAGATGATAAACAATATATAAGTGCATTTCCATTGTGAGCTACAGTGAAGGAAATGAACTGGATGAAAAGATGGGCAATAACAGGGAGACCTCCTCAGAGAGGGTGTCCTCTAAAGATGCAGCATTTAAACTTGACCTGGGCCGGCCCCGTGGCTTAGCGGTTAAGTGTGCGCGCTCCGCTGCTGGTGGCCCGGGTTCGGATCCCAGGCGCACACCGACGCACCGCTTCTCTGGCCACGCTGAGGCCACGTCCCACATACAGCAACTGGAAGAATGTGCAGCTATGACATACAACTATCTACTGGGGCTTTGGGGGGAAAAATAAATAAATAAAATTATAGAATTATAAACTTGACCTGAAGGATGAGGAGGAGCCAGCCATGTGAAAAAGAGCAGGGAGAAGAGCTGCAGGTGGGGGAGTCAGTGTGTGGGAAGCCCTAGAGGAGCAGGAGCAGGACCAGTGTCGCTGGGGCTTGTGAACAATGGGGAGAGCTGGGTGGGGAAGGAGAGGTGGGCGGGGCTGAGTCACAGGTGTTGGGGATAAGGAGGGGCAGGGAAGGGACTAAGCTTCTAGGCCCTCTCCTTGGTGAGAGCTTTGCACGCCCCTCCCAGCCCCCAGCTCATATTCACACCGAGGCAGAGGCACCAACATTCCCCTGAAGGCAGTACCCTCTGAATACTCTTGCAGGAGAATCATTTACTCATTCATTTATTCATTCAATAAAATGTGGAGCACCAGCTAAGCACCAGAAGGATACAACAGTAAGCAAAACCAGACGTGGAAGCTCCTAAAGCTTCCTGGTGGGGAAGATGGGTATTAACCAAATAACCACACAAACAAATGTAAAAATAGAAAACGAGGTAAGTGCTATGAAGGTGGAAGACAGGGAGCTAGAAGAGCATCTAACAGGGGGACCTAGCTTGGGGGTCGGATAAGATATCCCTCAATAAATGATGTTTAATCTGAGATCCTATGGGTGAGTAGGTGTTGACCTGGCAAAGTCAGAAACATAGAGAAAGGAGAGGAGAGAGAAGCAGTTTCCAGACAAGGAAAAAGCATGTGCAAAGGTCCTGCATGGAAACTGAGCATCTGGAGGACTGTAAGCAGATCTGAAGGAGTCTGGTTTTGCTCACCACTGAATCCTCAGTGCCTGGTACCGTAGGCACTCGATATTTGTTGAATTAAGAAAGGTCCGTGGGGCCAGCCCGGTGGCTTAGCGGTTAAGTGTGTGTGCTCCGCTAATGGCAGCCCGGGTTCGGATCCCAGGCGCGCACCGACGCACCGCTTCTCTGGCCATGCTGAGGCCGCGTCCCACATACAGCAACTAGAAGGATGTGCAACTATGACACACAACTATCCACTGGGGCTTTGGGGGAGGAAAAAAAACGAGGAGGATTGGCAATAGACGTTAGCTCGGAGCTGGTCTTCCTCAGCAAAAAGAGGAGGATTAGCATGGATGTTAGCTCAGGGCTGATCTCCCTCACACACACAAAAAAAGAAAGGTCCATTGAGGAGGTGGAGCTTGGCATGAGGTGAGCCAGACCATGCCGGGCCTTGTAAGGCTGCAGCAGGAGTTTGGATTTTATTCCAAGGGCCATGGGACGCCACTGAAGGCTACTAAATAGGGAGTAGGAAGGGTGACATGGTCACACTGGTATTTTTATTAGACCCCTCTGGCTGTTGGGTGGGAAACCGGTAGGGACTTGATTGTAAACTGGGAGCCCAGTTAAGAAGTGATTGCTGAGGGCCAGATAGGAGGTGATAGAGGCTTAGGCTCAGGAAATAGAGATGGAGAGAAGCGTGCAACATTAATTGACTTATTTATTCAAGAAACATTGGGCACCTACTACGTGCCAGGCACATGGGTGCTGGAGAATTTCAAGTGAGCATAAACTGACATGGTCTTTACCCTCATGTAGCTTACAGTCTAGTGGAGGAAATAGACATTAAGCAAATAATATTACAAATGAACCGTTAGAACTATGACAAGTATGTGAAGGAGAAGTATGTGGTACTAGGAGATTGAATAATAAGGGATCTGACCTGGTCAAGGAGGTCAAGCAGGGTGGCCCTGAGAAAGCAATGCTGGAGCTGAGATCTGAAGAAGTTAAGACAGAAAGGTGGGATTCCAGGCAGAGGAAGCAGCACGTGCAAAGGTCCTGTGATGAGCACCGCCAGTGTAGTTGGAACAGAGAGAGTGAGATGCCAGAGACGTAGGAAGGACCAGACCACACAGAACCCTGTGAGCCATGCTGAGATTGATTCTTTATTGCAAGAGCCCTGGGAAGTTGTTGAAAGATTTCAGCAGGTGGGTGACATGATCAGATTGACGATTTGAAAAGAATATCAGGGCTACCACCTGGAGAAGGGATTGAGCAGAGAGGGGGAGTGACAGTAAGAAGTCCAGACGAGAACACCCAGTCTGGTGAGGGATGATGGGCACTGGTCCAGTGAGTGGTGGAAACCCAGAGGTAGACAGAGGAGGTGAACAAGTGGATTGGACGTGGGGATTGAAAAAGAAAGGTGTCAAGGATGATTCCAGGCTTTCCGGGTCAAGTAACCAGATGGATACTGGTATCATTCACCGAGAGAGAACTCTGGAAGAGAGCCAGGTTTAGGGGGACAGATCATGAGTTTGGCCTGAAAATCTCTGGATAACAATTCTTGAACAGGTCTGGCGTTCAGGGGATGGGTCTGATCCCGTAGGCTGGGAGGGAGGAGCCAGGAGGGCAGCAGGGAAGAGTGCAGGGGAAGTTCTAGGAAGAGAGCAGTGGGCAGGGGTCCTCTGGCGCAGCAGGGCTCTTCCGGGAAGTTCTGGGGCAGGGCGGGCTTTGGAAGAACCCGCCAGGCTGCAGACCTCCTGGTCTGTTTCCTGGTTTCCCGCCGCCGGAGACTTAGGAATGTCCGGTCTGATCCTGAGCGCCCGAGGACAATGGAGGCGGAGGCAGAGACCCTGTGCTCTGGAGAGCCCTCCCTTTCTCCAGCTCTGCCCTTTCCCCAGCAGGGCCTGACAAGGCAGGGCCAGAAGGAGGCAACAAACGCCCTTCCCCCCTCCTCCCTCCATCCCAGCCGCCAAGGCTCCTGCACTCGGCTCTCTTACAACACTCCCCACAACACACACCCTTTCTTTACAAGGACTCCCCTGCTCCACCGGCGTCGGTCGGTGGGAACCTCCCTCAAACGAGCCGTCACTCCACCCTTCAGCCCGGTCCCGGCTACCCCATGAACGGCCATCTGGCGCCCCCTCGTGGTTAAATGAGCCCATTGGCAAGATAGGTGAGGTCGGAGCTGTCGGGACCAGACGCAGGGCTGGTGGAGGCGGCGGCGGCGGCGGCGGCGGCGGCAGCGGGGGCGGGGCGGGGCGGAGGGTCTTGGCTGGGAGGTCAGGAGGTGTGTGTTAGGCTATGAGCGATTCCCCTGACCTCTGTGAGCTTCAATTTCCTCGCCTGCAAATTGCGGCTAGTGATGTGGGAGAGGCATTCCTGGAGCTAACCCATAGAATGAAAGAGTTTTGTTGATTGTAAGGCCCTCTCCCCAAGTCAAGCGGCCTTGACATCCTGGGGCAGCTCAACACCACCTCCTGTGCGCTATCAGTCCCTTCCCCAAACCACCCCACTTCCAGGCAGCCATGTTAGACACATCCCATGTGGCCCCAACATTGAGCACTAATTATCTATAGGGCCAGGTCCTTACTTGGACGGTGCTCAGTCTAGAAGTGGAAGGAGGCATACAATTATAATACAATTAAGAGGTCTGTGACAGAACCAGGCACAGGGTGCTCCCTATGGGAATATAAAGGAGAAATATTTGATCCAGTCTCAAGATGAGAGAGAGTGTCAAGGAGGCTTCCTGTAGGAGACAACATCTGAGAAAGTCCTTTAAATTAAGGTTTGAGAACTTGAATGCCTCCCAAGGGCAGCCCCTGTCACTCAGCTGTGATCCACAATTGCAGTTGGTCCACAGGTGGAATTGGACACTAGTATTGCTGAGAGTGGCCTACCAAGGGTAGAGTGACTGTAGGGGTCTGCCCTGGGTGGGGGCCATAAGGGTGCATTGTCTGTAGGGAATTTAAGAACCATAATAAAAATAACTAAAAGTTGGTCTGCTTTTGATTATCACTACCCATCAGCAATTTTCAACAATGTCAGTTAAAAAATAATTCTCTCTGAAAAAATATTTTATTGGTCTAGATTTTAGATAGTTGCTACAGTTACTGTTGAGTTTTAGTAATATATATGTAAGGTTCAAATTAGCACAAACATTTTATTTATTTATTTTTAATAATTTTATTTATTTTTTTCCCCAAAGCCCCAGTGGATAGTTGTACGTCGTAGTTGCACATCCTTCTAGTTGCTGTATGTGGGACGCGGCCTCAGCATGGCCCAACAAGCGGTGGTCGGTGCGCGCCTGGGATCCGAACCTGGGCCGCCAGCAGCAGAGTGCGTGCACTTAACCGCTAAGCCACGGGGCCGGCCCTGGCACAAACATTTTAAAAGTGATTTCTTTTTTTTTTGCTGAGGAAGGGTCGCCCTGAGCTAACATCTGTGCCAATATTCCTCTATTTTTTGTATGTGGGTCGCCACAACAGCATGGCTGACAAGTGGTGTAGGTCTGCGCCTGGGATCTGAACCCGAGAACCCGGGCTGCTGAAGCTGAGCATGCCGAACTGAATCACTACCGGTTATGCCGAACTGAACGACTACTGGTTATGCCGAACTGAACCACTACCGGTTAAGCCACAGGGCCAGCCCCTAAAAGTGATTTCTTAATAATTTGGAATCACTCAAGCTTGCTTTGGGCTCAACTGATGTCTCCAACTCTGTGACACTACACGTTCCTGAGTTTATTTATTTTATTTTATTTTTGTGAGGAAGATCAGCCCTGAGCTAACATCTGCCAATCCTCCTCTTTTTTTGCTGAGGAAGACTGGCCCTGGGCTAACATCCGTGCCCATCTTCCTCCACTTTATATGGGACTCCACCACAGCATGGCTTGCCAAGCTGTGCGTCGGTGCACGCCTGGGATCCGAACCTGCGAACCCTGGGCCGCCGCAGCGGAGCGTGCGCACTTAACCGCTTGCACCACCGGGCTGGCCCCAACACGTTCCTGCATGTAAACAGTAGTTTCAGAATAAATGGTGACACAGTGATTGTAAAGGGGAAGAAACAGAACTTAAGTTACTTCAATTCTATCATTCTACAGAACGATTTGTGCTAATAAAAGTTACATATGTATTATTAAAACTCAATAATAAACAGAATTTTGTGTTTAAAATTTAAAAGTGGGAAGTGTAAGGTATAATATTTTTGTTTGGAAAGTGCAAATTTTAATTCAAACGGTTTTTACCAAATTTAAATAGTATCTTTAAAAGTTAAAGTTATCCTTTTTATTTTTTTTCAATTTTTTTATTATGGTAAATATACATAACATAAAATTTACCATTTTAACCATTTTTAAGTGTATAGTTCTGTGACATTAAGTATATTCACATTGTTGTGCAACCGTCACTACCATTCATCTCTAGAACTTTTCCATCTTCCCAAACTGAAATTTTGTACTCATTAAACACTAACTCCCCATTCCCTCCTCCACCCAGCCCCTGACAACCACCATTTACTTTCTGTCTTTATGAATTTGACTAGTCTAGGTACCTCATATAAGTGGAATCATATAACATTTGTCCTTTTGTGACTAGCTTGTTTCACTTAGCATAATGTCCTCAAGGTTCATCAATGTTGTAACATCTGTCGGAATTCCATTCCTTCTTAAGGCTGAATACTATTCCATTGTATGTATCTACCACATTGTGTCATCCATTCGTCTGCTGATGGACATTTGGATTGTTTCCACCTTAGGCTACTGTGAATAATGCTGCTGTGAACATGGGCGTGCAAATATCTGTTCAAGTCCCTGCTTTCAGTTCTTTTGAGTGTATGCCCAGATGTGGAATTGCTGGATCATATGGCAATTCTATGTTTAATTTTTTTGAGGAACTGCAATGCTGTTTTCCATAGTGTCTGTACCATTTTACATTCCCAACAGCAATGCACAAGGGTTCCAGTTTCTCCACATCCTCACCAACACTTGTTATTTTCTGTTTTGTTTGTTTGTTTAATGACCGTCATCCTAATGTGTGTGAAGTGGTATCTCAAGGTAGTTTTGATATGCATGTCCTTGATGATTAGTGATATTGGGCATCTTTTCATGTGCTTATGGGCCATTTGTATTTCTTCTTTGGAGAAATGTCTGTTCAAGTTCTTTGCCCATTTATTAATTGGGTTGTTTTTTGTTGTTGTTGAGTTTTAGGAGTTCTTTATATAGTCTGGGTATTAATCACTTCTCAGATATGTGAGTTACAAATATTTTCTCCCATTCTATGGGCTGCCTTTTCAGTCTGCTGATTGTGTCTGATGCACAACAATGTTTCATTTTGATGGAGTCCAATTTATCTATTTTTTCTTTTGTTTTCTATTATTTCTTTTGCCTGTGCTTTTGGTGTCATATCCAAGAAATCATTGCCACATTCAATGTCATAAAGCTTTTCCCCTACGTTTTCTTCTGAGAGTTTATAGTTTTACCTCTTATGTTTATGTCTTTGATTCATTTTGAGTTAATTTTTGTATGGCAATTAATTTTTAAAAACACTAAGCATTTCAGAGAAGACATCTAACAGCAAGATTCAACCCCTGGGCTTTATTTTTTTTATTTTTTGTTGAGGAAGATTGGCCCTGAGCTAAGGTCTGTGCCAGTCTTCCTCTATTTTGTGTGTGGGATGCCACCACAACATAGCTTGATGAGCGATGTGTAGGTCCGCTTCCCCCAGAACCAAACCCATGAACCCTGGGCTGCCGAAATGGAGCATGCGAACTTAACCACTATGCCACCAATCTGGCCCCAGCCCTCAGGCTTTAGATGCTAGTATTCCTCAGGGCTGATTATCTCCTCTTCTCACTCACAATTCTGAAGTTGTTCTCATCCACTTCTGGGGCCCAAACTACTGTCTAGGTGAGAGGCTGTAGGTGTGGTTAAGAGCATGGATCCTGGAGCTGGATTGCTGGGGTTTGAACCCTGGCTCTGACACTAGTAGTTGTGTAACCTTGGTTACAGTACTTAACTTTTTTCCCCTTATCTGTAGTATGGCAAGAGTGAAGGCACATACCTCATAGGGTTGTTGTGAGGAATCAATTCCTCACGTCTGACACTTAGTAAATCTCAATAAAGGCTAGATAACATTTTTATTGTTATCTTTATGCTGATGGCTCCCAAATAAGAATCTCCAGGGGCTGGCCCATGGCAGCAGTTAAGTGCACGCGCCCTGCTGCTGGCGGCCCGGGGTTCGGATCCTGGGCGCGTAGCAACACACTGCTTGTCAGACCATGATGTGGCGGCGTCCCATATGAAGTGGAGGAAGATGGGCACAGATGTTAGCCCAGGGCCAGTCTTCCTCAGCAAAAAGAGGAGGATTGGTGTGGATGTTAGCTCAGGGCTGATCTTCCTCACACAAAAAAATAAAAGAATCTCCAGTCCAGACCTCTTTCCTGAGGTTGACAGCCTGCATAACTGTCTGCCTGACATCCTGGCTTGGACATCTTGCAAGTACCACCAATTCAAGTCCAAAACGGGACTCAGAAACTCCACCCTAGAGAACATCTCCAGGATCCACTAGTCCCCCAAGCCAGAAAATCTCTAGCAAGTCACCCCTCACACCACCTCACCTCTGAAATATCTCTGACTCCATCCCCAGTGCCCTCACGCTAGCCCAGGCTGCCATCCTTTCTGCCATCCTAGAAAGAGCAGCAAAGTCTTCTCCTCCAGTCTAGTCTCTTGGGTACAGCCACAAATCTTCCCAGCACACTCCCCTACTTAAATCCTTCCCAGGCCTTCTCATTGCCCTCAGGATAAAATGCACACACTGTAGAGTGGCTTTCTGGGGGCTTCTCAGCCTGTGGCTCTCATACTCTCCCTCTCTTCTGTATGTTCCCACCACCCTGGATTTGTGACTCTTCTCCGTGTCTCAGGGCCTTTGCACGAACTGTTCCCTTAGCCTGGGACACACTCCCCTGCCTGCCTCCCCATAGTTGGCTGATGACTGTTCAAATCTTAAATATCACTTCTTCCAGAAGGCCTTCTTTGACCCCAGAGCTCTGGACATACCTCAGGACAACAAACGCTTTTATTGCAACTATTTGTCTATTAAATGCTCCTCTGCCAGAACCTGAGTCACAGGAGCAGGCACATTTCAGTTCTGTTCTCCACTGCGTCCTTCCTAGCCCCCAGCGCCTGGCACACAGTAGATGCTGTCAGTGTGCAATAAATGTCTGACAGTGAGAAACATAAGCAAGAGCATGGAAGCCAGAACAGTTGGGGGAACGAGGGAGACTAACAGGCAGGTCCTGTTTCTGTGGTGCCATGTGACACAGGCAGGGATGTTGCCAAGTATCCCGGAAGCTGGACGGGAATCAGGCGCTGAGCGCCTTGTATTCTGATTAGCTGGGAAGTTTGTTCTTTCTCCCGTAGCGTGGAGGACCCCAGAAGGATTTTAAGTCAGGAGGTGGCGTGATTGGAGGTGCAACACAGCTGGCCACAGGATGGAGGCAGGTGGGCAAGACTAGAGGCAGGTAGACTTGCGAGGCTGTGGCAGTAAAATGTCTCTGGAAGGAAACACAGAGAAGTGGGGAAGGGAACTGGGCGGCTGAGGGACGGGCAGGAGAGACATTTCATTGCATGCTCTTCTGTACCTATGGAATTTAGAATCGTGACTGTATTACTTGGTCAAAAAATCATTTTAGGGGCCAGCCCGGTGGCACAGCAGTTAAGTGTGCGTGCTCTGCTGCGGCGGCCCGGGGTTGGCAGGTTCGGATCCCGGGCGCGTACCAACGTACCGCTTATTAAGCCATGCTGTGGCGGCATCCCATATAAAGTGGAGGAAGATGCGCACGGATGTTAGCCCAGGGCCAAGCTTCCTCAAGAAAAAGGGGAGGATTGGCATTGGATGTTACCTCAGGGCTAGTCCTCCTCACAAACAAACAAAAAATCATTTTAAAGAGCAGACAAAAGGAGTATGTTGCAATAATCTAGGCAAGACATAGTGTCTATAATATTTGATTTTTTAATGGTACACTGACTCCTTAAAGAAAATGAGCATATATATATAAATAAAAAGTAGGATCCCCTGAAGTTCCCAAAAGTATGCAGTCATAGAAATGCTCCCTGTTTCTCTGCTTAAAGCTACTGGAAGGTAACTGGGTGAGGGCTGGGGGCAGAGGTTTATCCCCTGTTGGGGTTGCTGGATTTCACAAATCAAAATGCAGGGCCCTTGTTAAGGTAGAATTTCAGGTAAACAATGAATAATTTTTTAGTATAAGTATGTTCTGAATACAGCATAGACATAATTACACTAAAATCGTCTTTGTTGTCACCTGAAATTCGAATTTACCTGGGCAGCCTGTGTTTGATCTGGCAGCCTTATACCCCCGGCCTTTCTCCTTCCTCTGCCCATACTGCTGGTCCTTTCCCCAATTTTTGTTTTAAATCCTCATTTGAATGATTTTTGCTCTAAAAGTCACTCAAATCTCTTTTAAAAATTGCCGCCAGACTTTTCCACAGGGTCCCTGGCCTCCCCCAGAGCTCACCCCAGGCCCCATTGGCCCAGCACACAGCAGCCTAGGCCCCCGGGGTCTGCTGGGTGAGGTGAGTGGGAGCGGCAGGATGGGCAGCTCTGGCACTAGGCACTGAGGGCTGGGGCCTGGGCCCTAGGGCCTGGCGATGGGCACTGGTAATTGAGTCTAGATACTGAGCACTGGGTGCTGAGCACAGGGAACTATGTCCTGGCTCCGAGCTCTGAGCTCTGGGTCCTGGAAACCAGGACCAGGGCAGAGGCCACAAGTTCCTGGTCACTGGGCAGAGGATACTGGCCTTAGCGGCAGTCCTGAGCCTGGTATCACTTACTGCCCAGGGTGGGGCTGAGGGTGAGGAGCTGCCCAGTCCCCAGTTGTTTTGGAACAGCTGCTGGACTAGGCTAGAGGAGAAATTTAAGGAGCTGGGGGTGGGGAGGGAGGGGACAGTGGGTAGGGCAAGCCCACTTGGGCAGGCTGACTTAGGTCCCAGGCTGTGGGGGTGAGAGCAGGCTGAAGCTCCAGGCCTCAAGAGGCAGGTAGTAGGGCCTTAGGAGCAAAGGCAGAATGGGTAGTGGGGAGAGTAGGGACCTTTAGGCCCCCTGTCTTTGTACCCTCCTCTTTCGCCAACCTCCTGGCCCGGCTTTCAGGCCGAGGCAGCTGGAGTGATTAGTGTGGGCAGAGGGAGGACGAATGCCAAAGGCTTGTCTCATGTCTCAGAACACAAGGATCCAGCCAGAGCAGATGGCACTACTGAGACTGAGAAAAAGAGACCAAGAGATAAATAGAGATAAACAGGGACAGCACCAGAGACAGACTGCAGAAGCAGGGCAGGACAGAATGAGAGACTGAGCGGCCCACACAGAGAATGGGTGTTGTGGGGAGGGAGGGATCAGTAGCTACCGGCCAAGCAGACCTTTTCTTTTTTTTTTTGGTGAGGAAGATCAGCCCTGAGCTAACATCCATGCCAATCCTCCTCTTTTTGCCAAGGAAGACCGGCCCTGAGCTAACATCCGTGCCCATCTTCCTCCCCTTTATGTGGGACGCCGCCACAGCATGGCCTGACAAGCGGTGCATCAGTGCTCGCCCTGGATCCGAACCCGGGCCCCCAGCAGCGGAGCGTGCGCACTTAACGGCTACCCCACGGGGCCGGCCCCCAGACTTTTTCTTTATTTCTTCTTAGAGCCTGCCTCATCTGAGTTTCTCCCCACTGTGTCCCCCATCCCAGCGTTTCTCAAGTCAGCACTATTGATGTTTGGGGCACAATAATTCTTTGATGAGGGGGACTGTCCTGTGCATTGTGGGATGTTTAGCAGCATCCCCCGCCTCTACCTGCCAGATGCCAGTAGCACTCTTCCCCCCGTGTTGTGACAACCAAAAATTTCTCTAGACATTGCCAAATGTTCCTGGGGAGGAATTGCCCCCCACTGACCACCTTCCCTGTTCCCAAGTAGATGCGTGTGCTTGATAAGAGGCAACTCCCAGTGTCTGGCTGATTCTCCCACCAACCCTTGTGCATCCCCTTGGCCCCAGCATGGCTTCAATTGCCCTGACTTGGAAGCCAGGGAAACTGGCAGAGTTGCTGAGACTGAGAAGGGGTCTGAGTGCTGCTGAAGCAGCAGTGAACGAGGCCCCTGCCCTCGTGGCGTTTCTGCTTATATTCCATCCAGAAGGTGCCACAGATGTGTTTTGGGGTACACTAGGGGGAGCTTTGTGAGTGGATGTGCACTCTCGTTTCTAAGGGAGGAGGGAGATATGGGCCCCCAAGTATGTCTGGACTAGGTGTTTGTAGCAAGTATGCATTTTATCCACAATGTTCAGCTGTAAGACATTTATTTATTTCTCTAAATCACATTATCTGCTCCAAACCCTCCCAAAATTCAATCACAGTCATATTTTGGGAATCCTATCCAGTGGAGTGCTGGTAAATGGCTGGTAAATGGTTCGAGGGGAGTTGGTGCTAGGGAGAGACTTGATTGATAGCATTGGCCAATTTCCTTGGTGTAAATACTCCCACCATGGCCAATTTCAAGCCACCAATATGAGGTCACTGAAGGTGTTCCTGGGAAGAGATGGGCAGCAGCGCACCACTATGAAGTATTTCCACCATACAGATGTGAATAACCCCAAGAGCATAGATAATAGCAAAATATAGTAAAATAATTAGGAAGTGATGCACTTTGAATCTTATTACCTTTGAATACACTTTAATTATAAGTTTACATAATTTAATTTTTTATAATGCCTCCATCCCTCCGAAGCACTGTGTATAATTCCTGAGGGTTTATCCAGTCTGCGACATTCAGGCGAGGACTCTGATCTTCAGTCACTGTGGGTCTATCCTCATGGATCTGCATGGTCTTTTACTGTGACTTCCAAACCCCCACTCTTAGCTCTCACACACCCATCCCCTCCCCCCAACAGCAGCTGCAGCTCTGCAGGTCTGTCAGAGGTCCTGGGAGATCCGAGTGGGTGTGGTGCAAAGTTGCTATTACTCAAGGAAAGGCAGCAGCAGCAGCGAAGACACCCAGACCGCTGTTCACTTTCTCAGGCTTGGGAAAACTCTTCTGGCCTTCTCTGATGGGCCCACTTCCGCCCCTCCCGAGCCTGGGAGCCCTGCCCTCTGGAATAACCCAGCTCCATGTCTCCTAGAGCCGGGCCCTGGTAAACAAAAGCCTTGGCTGGGGGATGTCTTTTGGTGCCTGGCAACCTCTGCTTTTGGCCTGGCAACCCCAAAGCCTTTAACAGCTTCAGTCCCCACCCCCAGGCAAAAAGGAGGAAACATACCCACAGCGAGGAGACAAAAATGCAAATTACAACCTCAGTATGTTTCTCTGCAGCCTAGTCAGACCACTGTGGTGGCAACAATCCGCTGAGGCACTGCACTAAACAAAAGAAAGGTTGAGGTTATGAAAGGAGAGATTCCGGCTAGAGTTTAACAAAGACTTTCGGACCTGCCTGCAGGGAATTAAACACGGACACTGTGAGGGTAAGTAGTCTCCCCTCCAGGCTGCCCCAGCCACCACTCAAAGCTGACATGCCTCCCCCATGCTCTTATAAGGTCCTCTGATGGCTCCCTACTGCCTCAGGAGGAAGTCTTATTAGTAGCTGAGTGCCTGAACCTTGTAAGGTAGGAGTAGTCCTATTTTACAGGTGAGAAAACTGAGGCTCAGAGAGGGTAAGTCACTTGCCTGAAGGCACACAGCTAAAGAAGTAGTCAAGGCTGGAATGTGAACTCAGATCTGACTCCAAAGCCTGTGTTCTTTGCACTGTGTAACCCCATCTCTCATCCTGACGTGACTCTGATCTACCTCTGGCAGCATCCTCCCACCACAACCTCCACCACCTCCCCATACGAAAGCCAGGGAAAGTAGAGCAAGCATGAATTTGTTGATGAATTGCAAAACAACAACCTTGTGTTAGTTGTTGGGGCCAGACCATATTGAACTTTTTTCTCTCTAAGCGAGATAAAGAGTTTCTCAGCCTTGGCACTATTGATATTTTGGGCAGGATGATTCTGGTTGTGGTGGGCTGTCCTGGGCACTGTAGGATATTTAGAAGCATCTCTGGCCTCTACCCACTAGATGTCAGTAGCACACCCCCCCATCCCCTGGGTTGTGACAACCACAAGTGTCTCCAGACATTGCCAAAGGTCCTCTGGGGGACAAAAATGGCCCCTGGTTGAGAACCACTGAGTTAGACCAGAGATAAAAAAGCAGCTGTTTCAAAGAAGCAGGTCTTAGGAGTAAATAAAATGTGCCCCTGAGGAGTAGGTCCCCTGTTCTGAAGTAGTCCAGGGGAGACAGATCAGTGAGGTCCAGGCTCCTATTTCTGATGTAAGAGGAGGTGGGGGAGGCGGCTTCTAAGGCCTGAACCCCAGTGTGGAGCAGGGCCTGTGGTGATCCTCTGAGGCCTGACTCTGACTTTCCCCGGGAATAACTGTCTTTGCCGGGACCCAATGCTACCAAATCGGAGTCCAAGAGGGGCTAGTGATGTTACATTTACCACCGCCCCAAAGGGGGATGCCCCAGCTGCAAGAGGAACTTGCCCAGAACCTAGGGTGGGAAAAGAGTGGCAACTGGTGGTCGGTGCCCCATCGTGCTTTTCCATAGGACCTACTCTATGAGTTTCTTTTCCTTCTGGAAGTGTCTGGTATTGAGTGCCCAGTCTCAGTGGACCTACCCACATGAGTGGATTGAGGCAAACTGAAGTGAAGCCGTGCCTTCCGATTTACTCAGGGATGTGTGTGGATGCCAGGGGTGTCATCCAGAACAGTCCTTCCGAGCGCCCTTGAGGTAGCACAATATTCCCATAAATGTACCTTTCATCTCTCTGCACCTTCACACTTTTCCTTCAACACTCTTCCCATCCTTCAAGAACCAGCTCAGATGCCTCCTCTCTGGGAAGCCTTTCCTGCCCCGCCGAGGCTGTTGGTCACTAGAGAGCCCTGTGAGCAGGGATTATGCTGCATCCCGTTTGCATATTTTGTATCCTTTTCTGTCTCATAAATGAGGCAGGAATTCAATCAAGACCTGAGTCAATTTATTTTATTTATATTGAGAACTTCCGTGGCAGCCTCTGTGCTAGGGGAATACTGAGGACACAGAACACAATGCACAGTCCCGTTCAGGGAGAGGAACCAGTGAACGGAGCTGGTACAAATGCTAGTGTTGGGGTTTGAGAGTGATACTTACATGCCCTCTCCGAGTTCAGACCAGCTGAGAGGTGTGCACACAGGCCAGTAGGGTTTTATTGGTAGTTACTGGTATTTGGGCCTAAGCTCAAAAACTTTCCCCTCCCACATCTAGATCTTGGGAAGACCCACCCAAAAGAGAGTTTGGATCAACAGGACAGACACACCTACCTGGTCCTTGGGCCAACCCTGAGAGTGGGGTCTGAGAGGTGGATCTCCACATTTGCCTCTAGAGACCTGATTGGAGCCCTGGCCATGTGTTCACCACATGAAGGATGGGAGCAGGAAAGTTTGAACAGGGAGGGGAGCCCAGGTCTTATTTGTCTGTTGAAGCTTTTCTCAATCTCCTCCATCCCATAAAATGTTCCTTCTCCCCAGGCGAAGAGCAAGTGAATGAGAAGGGGAATGGAGGGGAGGTATGGGTAGGAGCTCTCTGGGGTCCCTGTCATAAGGGCACTAATGCCATTTATGAGGGCTCTACCTTCATGACCTCGATCATTTCCCAAAAGCCCCACCTCTAGATACCAGTACCTTGGGGATTAGGTTTCAACATACGAATTTTGGAAGGACGCAAACATTCAGTCTATAGCGGCCTGTACTGGGGCCCTACCTCAAACCAACTGAATCAGGATCTCTGGGAGGTGTGGCCCTGACACAGACATTTAAAAAAACATCCCCAGGTGATCTAATGTCAGCTAGGTGGATAATCTCTGCTTTATAGAATCATAAGCTTTGGAAACAGGAGGTTAGGGGCCTTCAGCAGTGGTTCCCAGACTTGTCTGCATGTTGGAATCACCTGTGGAAATTTCAAAAAATAGTGATGCCTGTTTCCCACCCCCAGAGATTGTGATTTACTTGGTCTGGGATGTGGGCTGGGTCTTGGGATTTTTAAAATATCCTGAGATGATTCCAGTGTACAGACAAGTTTGGGATCCAAGGACTAGAGTATTCCCTGATGGTAGATGCTAGCTGATGGCTAAGGAGTAACCATCTCCTGCTTACGCACAGCCACGATGGGCCTCCTCTTGCCAATGGTCAACAGCAACACAAGCAGCTGTTAGCCTGACCAGCAAGTTTGGTTGGTTCTTCTGCAAAGCAGAGACAGAGGTGGAGGTACCTTGGTTGGTCTGAGCAATAGCAAAGATAACTGCTTCTTTTTTCCCCAGGTGGCCCTTCAAGCTTAGAGAGTCACATACCAGTGCTGGTCCCAGTCTCTTCTGATTTCCCTTCCCACCTTCCTTCCTGCCCTGAGAGCCTCTCATATAGATAGGTCCAACAGCTTCTCTCTGCTGGTCATGACTCCAGCTTAGACAGAAACCCAACTCGAACTAATTCATTTATTGGCTGATGTCTGATAGAGTCAAGAGGTGCTGCTAACTTCAGGCGTGGCTGAATCCAAAGCTCAACTGGTAGAGCCGGGAATATGTCTTTCCTAACTCATGGCTTTGCTTTCCAACTGTGTTGGCTTCATTCTCAGGAAGGCTTTCTCCAAATAGCAGCAAAGATGACCATTAACAAGTCCAGGCTGCTAGTCTTCTGGTTTAGCAATCCCAGAAGGAAGAGAGGGCCCTTTTCTCAGAGTTCCAGAATAGGTCTCAGGCTGACGCTTATTCCCTCTGCTAGCCTGGTTTGAGCCACCTGCCAATCACTGTGGCCAAAGGAATGGAATGTGCTGATAAGCCAGAGTCACCTGCTCACCCTGGAGCAAGGGTCAGGGAGTGATGGCTTCTCAAAGGATTATCAGAGTGCTGTTACCAGAAGGAAGAGGAATGGAGGGATGTTGAGCAGGTAAACAGATGGCCACTGTATTTGCTTCCAGGTTAGTGAAGGAATGAAATGTGCAGAAATCACAGTGACCTAAGATAGGATCTGGCAAATGCAGAGTAGGTGTTGGGGTACTCCTGAGGAAGGGGGATCCTGAACTGATGAGATAAGCCTTTGATAGGTAGGGCCCCTAGGGAGGGAGGGCATGAGCTGGCAGAAGGATGCAGAAGCCCAGAGCATGGTCAAGATGAGCACATATGGGCCGGCCCTGTGGCTTAGCAGTTAAGTGCGCGCGCTCCGCTACTGGCGGCCCGGGTTCGGATCCTGGGCACGCGCCGCCGCACTGCTTCTCTGGCCATGCTGAGGCGGCATCCCACATACAGCAACTAGAAGGATGTGCAACTATGACATACAACTATCTACTGGGGCTTTGGGGAAAAAAAAAAAGGAGGAGTATTGGCAATAGATGTTAGCTCATAGCCAGTGTTCCTCAGCAAAAAGAGGAGGATTAGCATGGATATTAGCTCAGGGCTGATCTTCCTCACAAAAAAAAAAAAAAAAGATGAGCACACATGAGTGGAGCATCGTGTATGAAGAAGCTGAGACTGGTGAGGACATGGAGGCCAGAGGGTTGAAGGCCTTGAACTTGCCCTTCATCCCCATGGCAAAGGAGAGCCTTTGAAAGTGAAGGTGAAGCTGGAGAGAGTCAAAAGTTAGAAGGGACCGGCCTGGTGACACAGTGGTTAAGTTCATGCACTCTGCTTTGGCGGCCCAGGGTTTGCAGGCTCCAATCCTGGGTGCGGACCCATGCGCCACTCATCAAGCCATCCTGTGGCAGCATCCCACATATAAAGTAGAGGAAGATGGGCACAGATGTTAGCTCAGGGCCAATCTTCCTCAGCAAAAAAGAGGAGGATTGGCAACAGATGTTAGCTAAGGGCTAATCTTCCTCGTGTGTGCGCGCGCACACACACACACAAGAAGCGGAATTCATTATGGGGCTAGCCCGCTGGCGTAGTGGTAAAGTTTGCATGCCCTGCTTCGGCAGCCCAGGGTTTGCAGGCCTGGATCCCAGGCATAAATCTACACACCACTCATCAAGCCATGCTGTAGTGGTGTCCCACATAAAAAACAGAGGAAGATTGGCACAGATGTTAGCTCAGCGACAATCTTCCTCAAGCAAAAAGGGAAAGGTTGGCAACAGATGTTAGCTCAGGGACAATCTTCCTCACCAAAAAAAAAAAAAAAGTTAGACCCCGCAGGGCCTTGTAGATCACGTTGAGGATTTAGGGTTTGATCCTGAGAGCACTGGAGCCAAGGAATGACATGATCAGAGTTGTACTTGAGAGACAGAACTCTAACTACCTTCAGGTGGATGGCCTGGATGGAGACAGGCAGGAGGCAGGGAGACTGGGGAAGAGACCTTAATAATAGATAACACGTATATAACCCTTACTCTGTCCCAGGCACTATTCTAATCACTTTACACCTGTTAAGACATGTGAAGACCTGAAACAGTGTGGATTCAACAGATTTTTTGGGGTTAGAATACATCGGATTTTGTGACTGATGGAATATGATGGATGAGGTAGAAAGAGGAAGCCAGGATTCCTCTGAGATTTTTTTTTTTTTTTTTTTTTGCTGTGGTAGATTCACCCTGAGCTAACATCTGTGCCAGTCTTCCTCTATTTTGTATGTGGGTCACCACCACAGCATGGCCACTGATGAGTGGTGTAGGTCTGCATCTGGGAACTGAAACTGGGCTGCTAAAGCCAAGCATGCCAAACTTAACCACTAGGCCATGGGGGGGGGGCCCTTCCTCTGAGATTTTTAACTTGGGTGATCAGAAGGATAGAGAAGTCCCTATCAGAAACAGAGAGAGAAGAACTAAGAAAAGTCCATACACGTTTACTGCTGCCAACTCTGTGGCCAGCCCACTGCCAGGCCCTAGCAAGATAAACAAGCTAGTTGTCACCATCCAGGAGATGACTCTGCAGGAGACACAGGCATGTAATGGACAATTTCAATACATTGTAATGAGTGTAGGTAGACTTGTACAAGCAGAGTGGGGTAGGGAGGCAGTAATAGCACTTCCATCCACAGAGTTGCTCAAGCCTGAAACCTGGGAGGTCAACCTTGATTCCTCCCTCCCACCCTCATCCAGTCAATCACCAAGACCAGTAGATTTGATCTCCTAAATATCTTTTGAGTATCTTTTGAATCTGCCTACTTTTCTTCATCCCCACTGAGAACACACTAGATCAAGCCACTGTGTCTTCTCATTTGAACTACTGTAACATAACTTTGTAATTGGTTTCTCCATTTTCATTCTGGTTTACTCTAATCCATTCTCACACTGTGCCAGAATAATCCTTTAAAAAAGGAAATCTGGGCCGGCCCCGTGGCTTGGCGGTTGGGTGCGCGCGCTCCGCTGCTGGCGGCCCGGGTTCGGATCCCGGGCGCGCACCGATGCACTGCTTCTCCCGCCATGCTGACGCCGCGTCCCACATACAGCAACTAGAAGGATGTACAGCTATGACATACAACTATCTACTGGGGCTTTGGTGGAAAAATAAATAAAAATAAATAAAATTAAAAAAGGAAATCTGAAGGCCAGTCCAGTGGCATATGGTTGGGTTCATGTGCTCTGCTTCGTTAGCCTGGGGTTTGTGGGTTCAGATCCTGGTTGCAGACCTATGCATCGCTTATCAAGCCATGCTGTGGCGGGGTCCCATATATAAAGTAGAGGTGGATTGGCACAGATGTTAGCTCAGTGACAATCTTCCTCAAGCAAAAAGAAGAGGATTGGTAACAGATGTTAGCTCAGGGCCAATCTTCCTCACCAAAAAAAAACCCCAAAAAAACACAAAAAGGAAATCTGAATCCCTCTCCTGCTTATAAACCTTTCAATGGCTTCTCATTGCTATCAGAGTAAAATCCAATACTCTCAACCTGGACTATCAGACCCAGCAGGATCTGGCTCCTTACAACCTCACCAGGCTCACTGTGCTTTAGTTCCTATTACAGGACACTCCAGAGTCAAGGGCAGGCTTAACAACATTTAGGATGTGCCACATTCCTTTAGGCCACAGGGCTTTCCCTTGTGTTTTTCCTTCTTCCTGCAATGTTCTTCCCCAGTTTTCTGCCTGGTAAACTACAAGTTTATGAGTCACTTTCTCAGGGAAGCCTCCTCTGACATTCTAGCCTTAGGTCAGGAGCTCCAGATTCTATGGCAAGAGTCAGTGAACTTTTTCTGTAAACGGCAGATAGTAAATATTTTAGGCTTTATAGGTCATAGTGTCACAACTACTCAACTCTGCATCATAGCAGCCATAGATGATACATAAATGAATTTATGGATGCTGAATTTTGAATTTCATATACTTTTCACATGTCAGGAGATATTAGTTTTCTTTTGATTTTTTTCCCAACCATTTATAATGTAAAAACAATTCCTAGCTTCTGGCCATACAAAAACAGGAGGTGGGCTGGAATTAGCCCTTAGGCCGTAGTCTGCTGACGCCTGTTCTATGTTGTCATAGTATATACCATATACTTTGCTGTAGTAATTAATTATGCATATGATAGTCTTCTTAATGTTGTCTCTCCAGTTGGAAGTAAGCTCTGTGAAGGCAGGGACCACATTTGTTTTGTTTACCATTTTCCTCCTGAACTTGTAGCACAGGCCCTGGTCCATAGTAAGTGCTCAATAAAAGAATGGAGTGATAAGGGGATAAGTGATAAATGATAAGCTCATCTTCCTTGAGAGGAGCTCAAAGTCTAGTGGACAATTCAGACATGTAAACAATTAACTACGCAATTAACTACATAAAGCTGTTTTGGAGAGAAGAAGAGTTCAGTTTTTGGCAGGTTTAGTTTGAGACACTAGTGGGAAATCAGGGTATAGTGACTTCCAAACATTTGTAACTACCTGAGTTGAGGCTAAGACGTAGACAAGGCAGCAAGAAGAGAGGTAAAGGAAGAGATGGAAAAGACTACCTGAGTCTGCCAGCTTACTCAAGGAGAGAGGCTGAATGAGGAGAGGAGAGAGAGGAGGCTGCATCTGTATGGTAAGTTTCTGGGCCAGGAAAGGGGCAGAGGTGGGAGACAGGTAAGAGATGCAGCATAGAGCTATTTCAGAAACCAAGAAGAATGACTATGTATTATTTCTGTATCCATCTAGTTTACCACTCTGTTCCAAGTATTTTGCAGTGGGCATGGCATATAGTAGAGATACTCAGACAATCTGTGAATTGAAAATTAAATTGCATCAGAACATTTCCAGAAGCACTACACAGTATGCGGCCCATAGGAAGTGCTCAAAGAAGGAAGAAAGAGTAAGCAGTGTGGAAGGAATGTTGCTGAAGCCAGTAAAGGTGAGGGCTGATGTGGCAGGGTCTGAGACTTGAGTTGAGCCTGGTAAGCTTTTCTCGTCGGAAGAACAGTAGATTCCTTCCATATTGACTCATGTTTACTTTGCCCTGGGGATGCAGAAATCCATCAAACCTGACCTCTGTTCTCAAAGAGCTCACAGCCTGGTGCGGAAGACAAACACAGACCCTGATAATTATAGAATAAAGTGCAAAAGTACTGTGGGAGGACCGGCCCCATGGCTTAATGGTTAAGTGCACGCGTTCTGCTACTAGCGGCCAGGGTTCAGATCCCGGGCGCACACCGACGCACCACTTCTCTGGCCATGCTGAGGCAGCGTCCCACATACAGCAACTAGAAGAATGTGCAACTATGACATACAACTATCTACTGGGGCTTTGGGGAAAAAAAAAAGGAGGAGGATTGGCAATAGATGTTAGCTCAGAGCTGGTCTTCCTCAGCAAAAAGAGGAGGATTAGCACGGATGTTAGCTCAGGGCTGATCTTCCTCACCAAAAAAAAAAAAAAAAGTACTGTGGGAGTACAGAGATTGGGAGCAGCTAGTAAACTTAGAAAGCTTCACAGAAGACGCAACATTTGAGCTCAAAGGTTCAAGTTCACTAGCACAGGAATTCAAGCAGAAAGCAGCCTGTGCAAAAACCCTGATCAATGCAGTGGTTCTCAAACATGTGCATAAGAATCACTGGAGAGGTCTACTTAAAACAGATTCTAGGGCTACACTGCCTGGGAAACTTCTGGTTCAATAGATGAGTGACGCCCATTTAAACAAGCTTCAGAGGACCACACTTCTGTGTTCCCATTATCATGGGAGGGGGGGCGATGGCAGGAGAGGAGGCTGGAGAGAGCTTTGCTGATCGGCTCCTGGGTCTTGGAGGGACGTCACACTATCACAATAAAAACAACTCCATTTTGCGTCACGCTTTCAGGGTACCAGACACTTTCATGGTCCTTACTTTGTCTGAGCCCCCAACAATTCTGTGGGGTAGAAATTATGAATCTCATTTCATAGGGGAGGAAAACTGAGGCTCAGAGAAAGGAGACGATTTGCTCAAGGTCACAAAGCGAGAGGTGGCAGGGCACAGACTGAAAGCTGGGCGACCGGATTCCTGCTTACAGACTTAAACGACGAGGGCAGGCCCCGAGCAGGTGTGGCTCAGTCCCTCCCTCTACGGCTGGCTCCAAAATGGTGGGGGCAGTGGCGTCAGCAACGCTCCCGCGTCTTCCGTCCACCTCGCTCCTTCTGCCCCAGGCCACCCAGGCGGGGGGAGGGGAATGGAACGGAGCAATCCACGTGACTGCTGACAACCTGGCGCGTGACGCAAAGCGGCGGGCGAACCACTCGCGTTGCCTTGTGGGAAACGTAGTTTAGTAGATCGCTAAATTGGCAAGGAGAGATAGGCCTAGGACTACATTTCCCAGGAGGCAGCGGGGCAACGCCGCCGCTGCGGCCGTCGGAGAGCGGGGACGCGGGGCGCGCTGTCGGGCGGAGGCGAGGTTCGGGCCGGTTGTGCCGTTGCGAGGCTGCGGTTGCGATCACTGTGGTGGGCCCAGGTGAGTGAGGGCCTCTGGTGGGAGTTAGGGCAGCTCAACCGGCTCCAGGCGTTTCATGTTTTACCTTTTCTCGGCTGCGGCTGGGACAGGGGGCCCGGGCAGGCCCAGCGCGGAGACGCTCCCCCGCGCCTACCCCCTGGCCTCGTCTGAGCGGGCCTCACTCCCTCCGGCTCCTCCCCCTCCCCGCCCTTCAGGGCTTCCCCTCGCTCGGGCCTAGCTGCCGACGCCCAGGGCCGCCTTTTCTCCCGAGCACCCTCTACCCTTCTTTCTCCTCCTTGCAAGCTGCCAGGGCGAGGCCTGCACCTCCTCCATCTACTCCTTTAGTTGTATGGACCCCATTATTTGGATTTCTCCTTTTCCCGGAAGTCTTGCGTGCCCTCCACTCCCCCCACCCGCGTCTCAATTGGCCTGGTTCTGTCTCCTCCCAGAGCGCATGTGGCTGGCCCTCAGTAAATGTTAGCACCGTTTCGGTTCTTTCCTGCCTTGTGGCCAGCGGAGGCATAGTCCACATTTATTTGCGACGGGAATATATGTGCGCCCGCTTTTATTGCAGTCTCTTGGGCTCGAGGTGAGGCCAACTTGCATTCCAATGCTGATCGGCGTGTTTCTGCTTATATGAGGCAATTTTCTTTGCCTCTCTCAGTACCTAAGCAACTCTTATCGGCTATTCTCTTTGCCTTTCTAAATCTTAAGGGTGGAACATGGCAGCAGAAGCTGGCGAGTAGCGCTGGTGCTCAGAAGTTGGAAGCCATCAGTGTTAGTACAGTGTTTACGGGGAGGTTGTTAATTGGATTGAAGGAAAAGCCTCTGAGAGTAAGGTAGAGCATGGCGGGAGAGAGCCAATGAAACTTCTGATGGCGGCATAACAGAAAGATCCTGGAGGCAGCTTGCCTAGGTTCACATCTTGCCTGTGCTAGCTTTTGATTTTAGGTCAAGGGGCTTCACTTCCAGGTGCCTCAGTTTCCTTATCTGCAAAATAGCGGCGAGTAACAGTGGGGGTTATTGTGAAGATTAAATTGAAAACTGCTTGGCTCATTACCTGCCATGTATTGAACACTATTATTATTATTATCATCTTTTATAGGATTTCTAGATTGTGAGTCCAGAGTGGAAAGGCACGTATCACACCATCATTTTCCTTCCCCTTCAGATGGCTCTCCCTTTTTTGTTTTTGAAAATATTGTATGTTGTAGTCTGTCCTGTTATCTAGATAGTCCGATGGGTGTATCATTATGTAGAAGCCTGTTAAGGAGCCAAAAACGACTGCTGCCATGAGTAACTAGTGAAGCAAATCGGGCTTAGTTTGTTCTTTGCTGGGGAATGTGTTTTGTGAGCTAGTGTACGCATTTTAACAATATCAGAAACAATTTTTCTTTTGCAGCCGGTAGACTTGATTGTATTTTATAGAAAAGGTGAATTGGAGTTTCTGTAAGAAACTGTTTAACTAAAAACTTTTATGTCCAATACAGATCCATCTCTGTTTTTTTAACACAAGTGAAAGATCTCCGGTTTTGGAGACTGGTGTTTTTAGCCTGCAGAGGAGGTAGAATCCAGTTTTAGTGGTGTTAATAGTAATTGTGGCAGCAGCAGCAGCAGTAATAGTAGTAGTTCTTTGGCATATTCCTTTAATACCAAGTACAGGTACTTTTTGAATCTGGTTTAGCCAGTGAAGTTATGGATTGTGAAAGGAGTGTCCTCTTTTGTATTGAGAAATTGGAGGGAGGAAGCTTGGTGTCTGTCCGAGATTAGCACCAAGATGGGGAGGGATAAGGCTAGGAGAGAGCATAAGACGTACGATTTATTTATTTTTTATTTTGGATAGTCTTAACCACTAAGAATCTTAAGCTGCTGGCCTGTTTCTCTTGGGCATAGCGACATCCTGAATTGAAAGAAGTGTGGTTAATGCTAGTCTCTCACGTACTAGATTTTGGTGAATTGCTTCACACACTCATTCGCTAAACATCTAAGATTAATTCTGTATTTAACTGATTGAGTGATTGATTCCACAAATAGTGCCTAAGAACCTACCAGCTACAGGCCCCTGTCCTGGGTTCTGGGAGTACAGGCGGGTTTGAGACAGAAGGGGTCTTGCCTTTTGGGAACTTACAGTATAGTGGAAGAAGACACAACAGGTAAGTAAGTAAATTACAAATTGAGAAAAGTGATGTGGAGGTATCAAGCAAGGGACTCCTATAGACGATAAAAAGGGAGAGACCTAAGGGTGGTCAGAGAAGTTCTTTTTGTTGAGAGTGAGGAGACCATTTTGTAGGGCTGGTAATGAGACAGCATTCCAGGTGGAGGGAACAGCAAGTGCCAAAACTTGAAGATGGGAGGAATTTAGTGTGCTTTCAGAACTGAAAAGAGGCTACGTGTGGCTGACACTTAGTGAGGAGAATGATTAAAGATGAGATGGAGAGGTAAGGTTGTTTAGGGAAGCTATTGAAGCCTTCTGATAAGTGAGAGGGGTGGCTGGCTGATTTATATATATATATTTGTTTGTGAGGAGATCAGCCCTGTGCTAACATCTGCCAATCCTCCTCTTTTTTTGCTGAGGAAGACTGGCCCTGTGCTAACATCTGTGCCCATCTTTCTCCACTTTATATGGGACGCCGCCACAGCATGGCTTGCCAGGTGGTGCGTCGGTGCGCGCCCGGGATCCGAACCAGTGAACCCCGGGCTGCTGCAGCGAAGCGCGCGCGCTTAACTGCCTGCGCCAGCAGGCCGGCCCCCTGGTTTATATTTTAAAGTCACTTTTGCAGAGGTGTGGAAAATGGATTGTGGGGGGTATCAATTAAGAGGCTATTGTACTAGCCCAGGCTGGAGATGGTAGTTGTCTGAAGTAGATTGATGGAGTAGAGCGGAGCTCTCGCTCTTAACCGCGGCTCCACTGGGCGGGCCCCTAGAGCAGGACGTTCTTAATCTGTGGTCCGTGGACTACAGGGGCCCCATGAACTTGGTAAAATTTTTGTGAGGGAGTACATTTTCTCAAAGGAAGGGTCGTTACATTCCATCATATTCACTAGAGTCTCAGAGTTTAAGAACCCCTGCTCTAGAGTTTGTGATGTAGGTTTATAGCTGGTAAAAAAGTGATTGCCTACGACTTACCAGGAGAGTAAGAGTCCTGGGTTCCCTTTCTAAAACATTGACATTCTTAATATTTCAAGGGAACTCTTTTTTTTTTTTAAATCAAGGTTAAATGCTGTACCATAGAAATCATCTGTTAGTTTCTTTTGTCTAGAAGTTAAGGGCTGATGCACATACTGAGAAAGCTGAACATTAGTGAGCTCAGTTTCACAAAAATCCATTTCCTAATGTTTTCTTCCATTGGGTTTTGTTTACCCTTCCTATTTCAGTGGTAGAAACGGAGCTCCTTAGTGTGTAAAGAGTAAGATACTTTTCTTCTTGTTTTCCTTCAACCATTATGGGTTTCAGATGTATGTTCATATATCTTGTGGTGTATTTTGAGATGATAGTGTGCTATTGGAAGCAGAAGGGGTGCCTTCTACCCCCAAATTAGAGCTCTACCATTGAAAGAACCATGTATTTTTCTTTTTATGGCGAAGGTTGAAAACTGAAGGCTCATGGACGAAATCCAGTCTGCATATGTGTTTTGTTTGGCTCACACAGAGTTGTAAAATTTGAATTAGTTGTCAACTTTAAAAAACAAGGAGATTTCATGTAAAAATTTGGATTCAGGCTGCTTTTGAAAAATCAGCTCTGGCAGCCGTGGACCTGTGTTTCTGCTTGGCAGCAGCCACGTTTTGTGATTGGGGCACGTCTTCTCCAGTTTGGGACAGACTTCACCACAGCCTCACATGTATCCCTGACATGGAGCAGAGTGTTAGTTGATGTTTATTATTTTACATGTTTATATTACTTATCTGTCTGTAGGCATTTTAATTTGCTCTCCTGTTCTAGGTATATGATACAGGTCTCTAATGCCCCCACTTAAAGTCATCTTGCTGTCATAATGTTACATCACCATTTAAAAATTTTTTTCTGTCTTGGTACCTATTTCTTTCTTTTGTTTCTTCTAAAAAAAGGAAATTTTAGTTAACTTTAGAAGAGGAACATGAAGCAGTGAGAGGGAAGAAAACTCAAAACATTGAATTATTTTGTTTCCAAACTGAAGAAACCCAGGAGCTTTTAGAAAGTATAAAGGCGCCGGTCTGACCCCTGCCTGTGCCTTTTAGCTGGCATTCGTGCAGTGTCCTCATTTTTGTTCTGCCTGGTTTGCTTTTTAGCATCTGGAATGTTGTAACTGCATAGCTTGGCTTGTTTCAGAAGACAGAAGGCCAAGCAAAGAGAAGTTCCTGAATGTCTCATTAGAAGACTTTTGGCTCCTGTCCTGAGGCATAAGAGCCAAAGTGTGTTTTTATTTGTTTGTTTGTTTGTTTCTTAATAATATGCCTCTGTGAAGTCCATTGCTTTGCTTTCAGTAATTCTGTGTGTTTTTTGAGGAGTTAATAACTCAATTTTCTTCTTCTCTATTTTAATAAAAAGGGCAGGATAAATAAAGGATTGATAGAGGAAGCCATAGAAGTGAGACCGCTTTGTAAAGTTACCTAGGAGATTTCTTCACTCCAGCGCTCTCCCTTCCGTCAGGGCTTCCCAGAAGATGGTCCTGGTGTATCTGAAGGGTGTGTGTCCTGGAGTCTTGCCTTTGGCTACGGGACTATGGGTTGTCAGAAAAAACTTTAGAAATGAAGAAGATTGAGGAAGTTGGTTAGGTGGCAGAGTGGGGTTGCTCAATAGAAAAGGAGTAAGGTAAATTTTTTAACCTGAGAAATTCTTGTTTCATATATATTGAAGTGATCCTTTGCAAAGCCTTGCTTTATGTTCTCTGAAGTCCTTACAAGTTCTTACTGCTTAGTTGTTGAGGGGTTGGTGTATCACCTTCTTGGCTTGGGCAGTTTTGATATCCCTTTGTATGCATGTGTCACACTGGGAAATGTTCTGACAGAGACCTTCCTTGACCAGCCTGTCTATAATAGTACTCCCCTCATCAACCCACACTCTCCCCTGCCCCCAACCCTGCGTTGTTACTATGGGGACATTATGTTATTTATTTTTAATCTATGTCTTCACCTCTTCAGAGAGTAAAGCAGGGATTTGTTTGATTCACTGCTTAATCCCCACACCTAGGACATTGTCTGTCATGTAGAAGAGACTCAGTAAATATTGAAAGAAAGAATGAATTAATATGGGAATAAATAGATGGCTGGCTGGGTGGCAGTTTTTGGAAGTGCTCCTACTATCAAGTCCTAGTTTGCTTAGATTCTATTAAGCTACCAGTTGAAAATAATTTGTGTGGTGGTGGGTGAGGTGATTGCAAAGGGGCAAGAGGATACTTTTTGGAGTGATGGGAATATTCTGTATTTTGGTTGGGGTGGTATTTACACATTGTATTTTGTCAGAGTCACTGAACTGTATTCTTAAAATGTGTACATCTATTATATGTGAATTATAAAGTTGATTTATAAAAATTTGTATTTAAAATCCATCCTCTAAAGGCTATTCTGAGAGGGGCCGGCCCGGTGGTGTATTGGTTGAGTGAGCACACACTGCTTTGGTGGCCTGGCCCGGGGTTCACAGGTTCGGATCCCAGGCGCGGACCTACGGCACCGCTTATCAAGCCATGCTGTGGCAGCGTCTCGTATAAAGTAGAGGAAGATGGGCTCGTATGTTAGCCAAGGACCAGTGGTCTTCAGCAAAAAAAAAAAAAAAAAAAGAGGAGGATTGGCAATGGATTTTAGCTCAGGGCTGATCTTCCTCACACAAAAAGAAAGAAAATAAAGACTATTCTGTGAAACTGAGGTAACTCTATAAGTAGCTTGTGATTGATTGTTTTCCTTGAATTTTTAGTAAGTTTTGCCAAGTATAAATTGGACAGGAGATTTAAAATATTCTGTTGGGAGTGAGGAGGTGCCTCAAGAGCTATGGAGGGAAAGAGGCTGAGCTGACAGGGCTCTGAGCAGCCCACCCTCCGTTTCGGTCAGAGCAGTTCTGCATTGCTATTTTATACTTTGGGGTGCTGCTTAACATTTCATTTTTGAAAAGATAAAAAAAGTTGAGTTCCCTAAGGCCCTCTCACCACTACCCCAGGGTTTAGTTAAGCAAGGCACAGCCTATAAAATCCTTGGTAGGGGCAGGTAGTTGTCTTCAATTTTGTTCTGCCCCTGCTCATAGATAGGTGCTTGATGAAGAAATTCAGACATTGCAGAAATATGTAATGTAGAAAGTAAAAGTTTCCCATAATGCCATTTCTTTAGGCCAGTCTGAACAATTTGGGTATATAGAGATTTCTGCTGTTTTGGTGCGTCGTATTCGTGATGTTTTTCCTTTGGGTCTGGGTGAAGGTATTTCTGAATAGTCAAGGTATACAGTAAGGAACCATGGAGGAAGTGGCGATAAACCTCTCTGGTTTATTATGAAAGCTTAACACGTAAAACCTTCAGGAGGATTTAAGTTGCAAAAGCATATTGTTTGTGATAGTCCTCTTGTTTTCCTGGAAAACTTAGAAGATGATAGGTTGATTCTTTTTATTTATTTATTTATTTATTTATTTATTTATTTATTTATCCCCCAAAGCCCCAGTAGATAGTTGTATGTCATAGCTGCACATCCTTCTAGTTGCTGTATGTGGGACGCGGCCTCAGCATGGCTGGAGAAGCAGTGCGTGGGTGCGCGCCTGGGATCTGAACCTAGGCTGCCAGCAGCGGCGCGCGCGCACTTAACCGCTAAGCCACGGGGCTGGCCCCATAGGTTGATTCTTGGGTTAATGGTGGATGCTTTGTCTTTGTTCACAGCATAAGAGCTTAGCCTGCTCTTTCTCTTCCTCTATTTCTGTTTCAGGCTTGTTAGTCACTTGCATATGTTTTTTGCTGGACATTTTACCTTCAGTTTCACCATTCAACCAGCTAGGGGTGATTAAAGTGGCCTTGAATGTAGTGCCATATTGAATGACAATAGAATGAAGAAGAGAATATATTTAATTGATTGTTGGCTTATCACCTTCCTTTTCTGCTCTGGAGGCTGCTTAGTGTTAGAGGATACGTATATGATGAAAGTAGTTTGATAAGGAGTATTTTCTGTCCCATTTTCAGCAAAATCTTTTCAGCTGCAGTGTTCAGTTAACAGGGCATGCTCGTGGAGGTATATGATCTGTGATACCTAGAGGCGTTCGTTTTCTCAGATGAATGTGGTGGGAAATGGAAGTCTTTGCTTCCTTATCAGAAGCTTTTTTTTTTTTTAAATTGGGACTTTGGGGCAGGTTGCTTAACCCTGCATAGTATCTGTTCAGTCTACCTCCAATAGGATTATTGTGATGGTTAGATGATTCGTCCAGTACCAGGGCACATAGTAGGGATTCAAGAAATTAATCTTAGTATTCTGTGGAAGATGGGTTGCCTGTTCCTTATTTGGAAAAGGGAACTATTCCTGTGACATTAAATCTGAAAGGACAATGAAAAACACCCAGAAGCCCTCAGCTGATAGATGGAAAGTGTTGAGTATATGATAAAGGTGGTATTTCAAGATTGTGAGGGAAGGATGGCTTAATTATTCAATAAACAGTTCTGGAACGATTGGCTGACCATTTTGAAAATTAGATTATCTTGACAAAATAAATCCCATATGAAAACCAGAGAGATACAGATTAACCATTTTCTCCCTCAGATCTCCATAGTGATAAAAAACAATGACGATTATTGTTGGTGAAGTTGTGGGGAAAAGGACATTCTCAGTACTGTTGGTAGCAATGTAAATTGCTGCAGCCTTTCTGGAGAGCAATGGAATGTATCTGTGCTTTTATGAACATACCTTAAGGAAATAATTGGACAGGTTTTTAAAGATAAGGATAATCATCACACTGTTATTTGTGTTAAGTGAAAAATTGAAAGCAACCTAAATGTACACCACTAGGAGACTGCTTATAGTACATTTATACACTGGAATGCTAGGTAAAAAGAGATATTGTAGATTGGAGAACTATATTTGTTGACCTAATACAGTGAGTAAAAAGATGCCCAGAACTGATGGCTTTTGTTTGGCTCAAAAATCTCTGTGACTCTCCATTTTCTTCTTAGTCAGTGTTTATTAAGTATATATACTGAGCTTTAGATTCTTTTGGGGGCGTAAAGTTGTCTCAAGTATGTGGTCTGTGGTCTAGATCTGCATGGTCCAATTTAGTAGCCACTGCCTGCAGGTGGCTAGTTAAATTTAAGTTAATTAAAATTAAATGTAATTTTAATTAACATAATTTTCATATTAGCCGTGTTTCAGGTGGTCAGTAACAACATGTGACTGGTGGTTGCCATGTTGAAGCAGCCTAGGTATAGAACATTTCTGTCATCTCAGAGTGTTCCGTTGGACAGCGCTGGCCTAGATTGCCTTTTCATCTTTTTGTCAGCATCACTTCTACCTATCATAGGTGGGGCCTCATAGTAGTTGCAGTTTTCTCCCCTGAGATGACACAGAAGATTTCTGGACTTTACTTTTGGCTGTCATTTATGTATCTCCATTTTCGTACTATTTAAACTCTCTTTACCTCTTAGCCCACAATGGGTTTGTTCAGAGTGCAAAGAGAATGCTGTTATCTCTGTGAAGATACGTGGGGATAATTTTGCTTAACTCCCTAGCTCTGGATTGGAATTTTTTTTTTAACCTATTAGAGTTTCTGTTCTTCACTTTATTTATTTATTTATTTTCCGCCAAAGCCCGAGTAGATGGTTGTATGTCATAGCTGCACATCCTTCTAGTGGCTGTACGTGGGACACGGCCTCAGCATGGCCGGAGACGAGGTGCGTGGGTGCACGCCTGGGTTCTGGGCCCGGGCCGCCAGCAGGGGAGCCTGCGCACTTAACCGCTAAGCCACGGGGGCGGCCCTGTTCTTCACAGTAAAAACAACTGAGCAGGAACTGGAATTTATATTGATGCAAGGACTGTGTTTGATGTTGTTTGATTTTTCTTTTTTTGGGAAATTAGGCGTTAAATACTTATTAAATGCCTACTAAAGTGCTAGGCATTTATTAGAATGAAAATAATGTGGTGTACAGAATCTTTACTGTTTGATATACTTTTAGGATTTAATTTCTGTTCAGGTTAGTTATTTTTTATAAGTGGACTAATTTATTGCTTAAATCAGGGCTTCAAATATTGTCTTCAGGATATTGGATATTTATGTTGGGTGAGCTAAAGCATAGTTTGTTATTTGGGGGCTATGGGAGGCACATCTCTTCCCACTGAGTTAGTATTATTACAGTTGTTGTAATGATCTCATTGAATGTAGCTAAAACAAACTTTTAGAAGATTTAATCAGAAACACTTTTAGAAGATTTAGTCTAGTAAGTTGGCCTTTAAGTTCCATCATCCCCGTAAGGCTCATGTTTCCTTATACTGGGTAGGTTAAGTGCTCTGCATCAAGTGCATTTTAGCAGGGATGACAATTTCTTTTTTTCTCCAACATTTTTTTATGAAAGATTTCAAGCATACAGAGAAGTTGAAAGGATTGTGCAGTGAGCACCCATGTGCCCATCGCCTAGTTTCTACATTTGTTAGCATTTTGCTGTATGTGCTTTATAACATTACATTCATCCTCTGTCTTCTTTTTTTTTTCAGTGTTTTTTATTGTGGCAAAATACACATAACATAAAATTTACATGTTAATGATTTTTAAGTGTACAGTTCAGTGGTATTAAGTATTCATTTTGTTATGCAACCATTGGCACCATCCATCTCCAGAACTCTTCATCTTGAAAAACTGAAACTCTACCCATTAGATAGTAACTCTCCATTCTCCCCTCCCCCGAGCCTCTGACAACCACCAATCTACTTTCTGTCTCTAAGATTTTGACTACCCTAAGTACCTCATATAAGTGGAATCATACAGTGTTTGTCTTTTTGTGACTAGGCTTATTTCACTTAGCATAATGTATTCAAGGTTCGTCTGTCTTGTAGGCTGTCGGGATTTCCTTCCTTTTTAAGGCTGAGTAATATTTCATTGTACGTATATACCACATTTTGCTTATCCATTCATCCATCGTTGGACACTTGGGTTACTTCCACGTTTTAGCTACTCTGAATAATGCTGCTATGAATATGGGCATACAAATATCTCTTGAAAACCCTGCTTTCAATTCTTTTGGGTATTATACCTAGGAGTGGAATTGCTAATTCTATGTTTAATTTTAGTAACCATTCTAATGGGTGTGAGGTGGTATCTCATTGTAGTTTTGGTTTGCATTTCCCTAATATTAGGGATGTTGAGCATCTTTTCATGTGCTTAGGGACCATTTGTATATCTTGTTTGGAGAAATGTCTACTCAAGTCCATTGCCCATTTCCTATCTTATTTTTTTGAAGCATTTTAAACTAAGTTGCAGATATCAGTACATTTCATATCTAAACACTTCAACATGCATATCATTAGCTTCAGTTTCATATTTGCTTATGATTCCCTTTTTTGAGGAGGAGGCAAGGGGTGGTAAAATTTACACACTGTGAAATGTGATTGTCATTTCTTTAATTTATAAGTGCTTGGATAGAGAGGTTTGGGGTGCCAGTCCTTAGCTGGAATAGTTCACTTTTCCCCTGATTTAATGATGATGCTTATCTTGAGTTAGGTTTGTTTTTGCCAAATTAATATTGTGACCATATATAAAATTTATCTTTTTGAACTAAGACACTATTGAGTGAGGGGACGCTATTAATACGCCAGGACAAGGGTTGTAAACTGTCTTATGCAAACCTGGATGTAAGGTTAACCTAAACATAAAGAAGCACTTTTATAGATTGAGATTTTTTTCGAAGTAAATGCTTATTTAAGCACTTTACATACATTATCTCATTTAATCCTATACTTTACAAGGTAAGTGAAAAGCTTTTTGTTTTACAAATGATGAAGCCTAGGCATGAGAGATTAATTTAGGGAGATAGGATTTGAACCTAGGTCTGACTCTAAACCTCCACGCTTAGCCACTATACTGTACTGCTCAGGGTAAGGGTACAGGGAGTAGACTGACCAATAAATTAGGACAGAGTCCTCAGATAATAAAACATCTCCATTTTGTATTGTCATGATTATTAGATCCAAAGTTAAGTTATTTAACTCCTGTTCAGGAATAATGGACTTGAATCCACCAGCTGACACAGGCTTTTTGATTCACCTTGCTGCAAATAGAATGACAGAAGATGTATTTCAGAATTGATAATATTTGCCTAGCGTTCTGTATCTTTCCATCTTTAAAATGAAAATACTCCTTCCTTCTCTTGAGAATTACAATATATATATTTAGTACTATATATATATAAAGAATACATGAAAAGTTATACAGTTCAGTATCTTATGAAACTTAAGCATGGTCACATACTGTCATTTCTTTTATTACTAAATGGCTATTAAATGGTTTGGATGTGTAAAAGTGTTGAAAATCGTGTCTCACGCAAGTTTATGCACAAGTGGAATCAAGGATCTCTAGTCTAGTGCTCTTTTGACAGTTGAGTAAACAGTGCTAATTTCTAGTAAACACTAGAAATTCTCAAATGTAATTGTTTTATTTGTAAATAAATTGTAAAGCTCTATTTGAAGTTTTTTTTTTTAAGATTATTTATTTATTTATTTTTTCCCCCCAAAGCCGCAGTAGATAGTTGTATGTCATAGCTGCACATCCTTCTAGCTGCTGTATGTGGGACGTGGCCTCAGCATGGCCGGAGAAGTGGTGCGTCGGTGCGCGCCCGGGATCCGAACCCGGGCCGGCAGTAGTGGAGTGCGCGCACTTAACCACTAAGCCACAGGGCTGGCCCTAAGCTCTGTTTGAATTTAGCCATTGCAGGGAATAATCTCTTAAGAAGTCATTGTTGGACTCTGGTTCAGAAGCAGTGCATCTGAAATTTACTGAATGAATGATGCACATGAGTGTCATTTAACAGTTGCAAATGCTTTGTCATATCAGTTATGATCATTTCTTTTTGTTTTTGAAACATCTCTTTTAGAGAAAGAAACAATGAAAAAATTTTTAACCTGGTTAACCCGAAGTGCAAGCTTCCTGATAACACCTGATACTTTGACCATTAATGTGTTGATGTATTTGTATGCAAGTGCTGTGAATGTAAGTGAAAGATAACTTAGTTTTGAAGTTGTCAACTAACTTATTGCTGTGGTTATTAGGAAACTAAGATTTCATGTGGGAGTCAAAAGCATACATAAACTGCAACTTTGTGTACAATATATGTTATTCCAGCTGGAATTTTGACCTTGCCCTTCTCGATCTTATTCTGATAATTAATCTTAGAGCTGCCAACAGGAAATAGGAGGTGCTTTCTGAGGAGCAGAGGATATTTGGTTTCCTTGTTGAGTATTAAATATCACTGCAAACCTATAGGGATATAGGCTTTGTCTTCTGGATTGTTTATCCTCCTGCCTTTACTCCTTTTAGTGTGTAGGACACCATTGTTCAAATCTAAATTGTAGGGCCTGGATACACTTTTTTTTTTTGCTGAGCAAGATTGATCCTGAATTAACATCTTTTGCCAGTCTTCCTCTTTTTGCTTGAGGAAGATTCGCCCTGAGTTAACATCTGTGCCAGTCTTCCTCTACTTTGTATGTGGTTCACTGCCACAGCATGGCCGCCGCCAAGTGGTGTAGGTCCGTGACGGAGAGCTGAATCTGGGCTGCCGAAATAGAGCGCGCCAAACTTAACCGGCCATGGAGCCGGCCCTGTGGATGCACTTTTTTTTTTTGTGAGGAAGACCAGCCCTGACGTAACATCAGGTGCCAATCCTCCTCTTGTTTGCTGAGGAAGATTGGCCCTGGGCTAACATCTGTGCCCATCTGCCTCTACTTTATATGAGACGCCGCCACAGCATGGCTTAACAAGCAGGGCGTCATTGTGCACCTGGGATCCGAACCTGCTAACCCCGGGCCGCCGCAGCAGAGCACGCGCACTTAACCGCTTGCGCCACTGGGCCGGCCCTGGATACGCTTTTATGATGCTTGTCTCCCATTATAAAGCATTATGAGTGCAAAACTCAGCTTTTCATATAGTAACTCTTGAATAATCTAGTTTCCTGTTGAAAATATTCCAAAACTTTTTCTTTGCTACATTTTTGTTACAAGTTCCGTAGCATTTAGTGTAATTTTTTTTTTCTCCCTAAGTAATCAGAACCTGAATTGGACCTAATGTGGAGTTAGGCAAAATCCTAGGGATTTAGCCTGATCTCTACTTTCCATTGTACAGATGTTTGTGTATCAGCTTAGTTTTTTGAAGGTGATTTTGGATATGGAAATATCTTGAGGGATTTGGTTTGTTGTTTGGTGATTATGTAAGCATGTTGCTGGTGGGAAAAGTCTTAATGAAGTGTAAAATAAACCTTGATTGACTACTGAAACAATTTGGAAAAATAAAATTCTCATTGTTGAGTCTATCCATTGTTATCCTCTCCCTTCCAACTTTCTTGTTTTTATTTTTTAAACTGCCCTTTTGGAATAAAATGTGCTATGTGCTTTACATACATTAATTCATTTAATCTTTAAGATAAATTTATAAGATCAGTGTGTCTACTTTTTAAAGATGAGGAAACTTAGTAAAATTAAACACCTTGGTCAAGTCTGCACAGTGGTGGAGTCAGGATTTTCATGCAGGTTGGTCATATGTTTGCAAAGCTCTTTCTCGCAAGCACTCTGCCTGTATTCAACATACACCTTCATATGCCTGTCCTTCAATGTGAAGTTGTTTCTTTGATTTGACCTTAAGAGCATTGCTTTATGAGTCCTATTTCAATCTTTAGAAGTTGTTAGCAAAAATCTAAATTAATGTGTGTGGCCAAGAAGCTTGTGAACAGCATAGAAATGCTTGTACTCTTCTGTCACTGTGATAGAGAGTTATATTAATCTTTTTTTCCTCTAGAGAGGGACTGGGAAAGGAAGTCTAAAGGTAGCACAACCACAGTGTTTAGCATTGTAGAAACATTTTTTTTTCATGCTTAAAAAATAAATGCAATATGAAGACATGCAGCCGGAGCAATCTAGAGAAAGAAGAGCAAAACTGGCAGTATCACACTCCTTGATTTCAAGCTATGCTACAAAGCTGTACTAATAAAACAGCACGGTACTGGCACAAAAACAGACACAGATCAATGGAACAGAATAGAGAGCCCAGAAATAAACCCATACGTATATGGCCAATTAATCTATGACAAAAGGAGGCAAGAATATACAGTGGGGGAAAAAGACAGTCTCTTCAATAAATGGTGTTGGGAAAACTGGACAGCTGTGTGCAAAAGAATGAAACCGGACCGCTTTCTTATATCATTTACAAAAATTAACTCAAACTGGATTAAAGACTTAAACGTTAAGACCTGAAACCATAAAACTCCTAGAAGAAAACATAGGCAGTAAACTCTTTGACATCGGTCTTAGCAATATATTTTTGGATATGTGTCCTCAGGCAAGGGCAACAAAAGCAAAAATAAATGAATGGGACTACGTCAAACTAAAAAGTTTTTCTGCAGTGAAGGAAAGCATCAACAAAATGAAAAAGCAGCCTACTGAATGGGAGAAGATATTTGCAAGTCATATATTCGATAAGTGGTTAATATCCAAAATATGTAAAGAACTTATACAATTCAATATCAAAGAAACAAAAAATTTGAAAAATGGGCAGAAAACCTGAATAGACATTTTTTTTCAAGGAAGACATACAGCTGGCCAACAGCCGCGTGAAAAGATGCTCAACATCATTAATCATCAGGGAAATGCAAATCAAAACCACAATGAGATATCACCTCACACCTATCAGAATGGCTGTTATCAAAAAGGCAACAAATAACAAGTGTTGGCGAGGAGGTGGAGAAAAGGGAACCCTTGTGCACTGTTGGTGGGAATGTAAATTGGTGCAGCCACTGTGGAAAACAGTATGGAGGTTCCTCAAAAAATTAACAATAGAACTACCATATGATCCAGTAATTCTACTTCTGGATATTTATTTGAAGAAAGCAAAAACACTAATTAGAAAAGATATATGCGCCCCTGTGTTTATCGCAGTGTTATTTACAATAGCCAAGATATGGAAGCAACGTAAGTGTCCATTGATGGGTGAATGGATAAAGAAGATTTGCGGGGCCAGCCCTGGGGCCTAGTGGTTAAGTTTGGCGTGCTCCACTTCGGTGGCCCAGGTTTGGTTCCCAGGCGTGGAACTACACCACTCTGTGGTGCCCATGCTGTGGCAACCCACGTGCACAATAGAGGAGGATTGGCACAGATATTAGCTCAGGGCAAATCTTCCTCAGGCAAAAAGAGGAAGATTGGCAACAGATGTTAGTTCAGGGTGACTCTTCCTCAGGGGAAAAAAAATTAAATAAAAGAAGATGTGGTAGACAGATACAAAGGAATATTACTCAGCCGTAAAAAAAAGAATGAAATCTTGCCATTTGCAACAACGTGGATGAACCTAGAGGGCATTATACTAAGTGAAATGTCAGACAGAGAAAGACAAATACCATATGATTTCACTTATATGTGGAACCTAAAGAACAAAAGAAATGAACAGACAGAACAAATTCATACATATAGTGAACAAACTGGTGGTCCCTGAGGGGAGGGGGGAGGGGAGGTGGGTGAAATAGATGAGGGGATTAAGAGGTACAAACTTTGAATTATGAAATAAATAGGTCATGGGGGTGTGATGTACAGCATAGGGAATATAGTCCAATAACATTGTAATAATTTTGTATGGTGACACATGGTTACTAGACTTATCCTGATCACTTTGTGATGTATATAAATCACTGTGTATATTGAATCACTATGTTGTACACCTGAAACTAATATGGTATTGTATGTGAACTAGACTTTAATAAAAAAGTAAAATATTTAAAATATGAAGACATGCAAAAAAGTGCAAAGAATAATACAACTAGTACCCATGTATTTAAGAGATCAATTTAATAAATTTAAGAAATAAAGGTCTACACCATAGCTGAATCCTGTAGGATTGTTCCACCCTTCGCCCCCAGCCACTCTTCTGATTTTGGTGTATGATACATGTTTTTCTAGACTTCTCTTAAGAATGTATGCTTTGGTAAACAAAATATAGTATGGCTTTTGTGTGCTTTTTTTTTTTTTTGAGGAGGACTGGGCCTGAACTAACATCCGATGCCACTCCTCTTTTTTGCTGAGGAAGATTGGCCCTGGGCTAACATCTGTGCCCGTCTTTCTCTACTTTATATGGGACACCGCCACAGCATGGCTCAACAAGTGGTATGTTGGTGCATGTCTGGGATCCGAACCTGTGACTCCCGGGCCACCGAAGCGGAGTGCGCGCAATTAACTGCTGCGCCACTGGGCCGGCCCCTTTTGTGTGTTTAAGCTTCATATAAATTGTTTGATACCAATTTATTTTTGCGACTAGTTACGCTCAGCCTTACGTTTGTGGGATTCGTTCATGATGTATGTGTTCTTCATTTTCGCTGCTATATAGTATTCGTTGCATGAATGTGCCACTTTTTATTTATCCATTTTCCTATTCGTACTCAGTGCTGCCAAGAATATTCTTGTATGCATTTTCTACTGACTTGGGAGAGATTCTGTAGTATTTATACCTAAAAGCGGAATTGCTTGGTCATAGGATGGTCACATCTTTAACTTTATTAGATATTATCACATTATTCTCCAGAGGAATTAGACCAGTTTATACTCTCAATATAAGCATTTCTGTTGCTACACATCTTTTTTTTTTTGAGAAAGATTGGCCATATGCTAACATCTGTTGCCAATCTTCCTCTTTTTTCTCCCCCAAAGCCCCAGAACATAGTTGTGTATCATAGTTGTAGAGTTGTAGCTCTTTTATATGGGACGCCACCTCAGCATAGCGTGATGAGTAGTGAGTAGGTCCACGCCAGGATTCGAACCGGCGAACTCCAGGCTGCTGAAGTGTAACGCGCGAGCTTAACCGCTGCGCCACCGGGCCGCCCCCTGTTGCTACGCATCTTAACAACACTTGATATTGTTAGAGTTTAAAACTTTTGGCCATTCTTATGAGTATGAAATATTTCATTGTAGTTTTAAATTGTATTTCTCTGGGTTACTAGTGATGATGAATATATTTTCATATGTGTATCAGCCATATGAAAACAGGTTTCCTCTGTTTTGAATTGCCTATTCTCGTCCCCTGACACCCCTTTATTTTTAGCATTTATAATCATTTGGTACACAATATATAGTTACTTGTTTGTATGTCTCACTCCACCGTGAGGTCAGAGACTTTCTCTTTTTGTCAGTGTTGTGTCTCTAGTGCCTAGAACAGTGCCTGGCATATGGTAGGTGTTCAATAAATATTTATTTAATAAATTAATCTTTTTTTACTAAACAATTGAATTTTTTGCCTTTTTATTGGTTTGTAGAAGTTCTTTATATAGTCTAGAGTCTGGATTTTAATCCTGTGGTTATGTGTATTGCAAATACACTCTGTGGGTTTGTTTTGATTTTCTAAAGCATATAGACATATTTATCAATCCTTACTTTCATGTTTTATACTTATCTTGTTTGAAATTCTCTACCTTGCATTCGTACAGATATTCTTCTCTAAAAATTTTAAAGATTTTCACATTTAATGTTTATTTTCTTGTGTTTTTTTTAGTCCACTTGGAGTTTATTTTTGTCTGTGATGTGAGGTAGGGGTCTAATTTTACTTTTTCCATGTGATTGGTTTTAGTATTCCTTAATATTCTGAATCTCTAGTCTTGACTTGGTTTTGGACTAGGTGTAGTGACCTTTATACCTTTTTGCCAGGGCTCAAATCTTCTTAACTTTATGCATGAGAAATTGGAAAAATGTTAATGTAATCTAAAACCAGATTTCCAGGAAATAGAAAGCAGGATTGCTAAATCAGATGGCATGAGTCAAACATCTGATTAAATCTTTTAGAGGGAAAACTCTGTTTACAAGAATCAGTTTGACAGATGACAGTTCTCTTAGTAAATAACATTTGTGGTTGTACCAGTTTTTATAGCAATCTATTTTCCTGATTAAACTTATGAATATAAGGCTGACTCTGGTGAATTGTTACATTGCTTATATAAAAGCTTTGGAAATAAGATGGATTTTATGAGGAAATGTGCTTAGGAGTGGCTAGGTGGCCTTGAGAGTTGGTATTTTGTGGGAAGAGAAGGCTTGCATTTCCCTAATGGTGTTTATAAATTGCTGTTGGGTTAACATCAGTTCAAAGGAGCTGCACATTTATTTTCTAGAGTTAGAACCAGAGAATATGGACATTTTGGATAGATTTTCAAACTGCTGATAAGATTATTTCTAGTAGTAAGTTTGCTCGCAAGTGTTGGCAGCACTCTGAGAAGTAGTTATTGATCTACTGGTCAAATCTGGTAGCTACTTCTGATTTGTAATTTAAAAAAGAAGAAAAAAATCTCCAAGGATGAATGTGTTTTGGTAGGTTCTCCAGCATGACGTGATCATATTGTGACAAATTATTATGGCATCAGATTCAGTCTCTTTCCTGTTGCATGTTTACAAAAGAAAGCAAATATGACTCATCTAGAAGTTGGTTATCCCGGTGTGATGCTCTGGATTAAATGGGTTGTTAATCAAGTTACTATTTCAGGTGGAATTTTTTTAGTAAAACTAAACAGTTGTGAGAATAGACTGAATGTACCATCCAGTTTTGCAACTCTAAAATTAATAGTTTTTTGTTAACTGAAATTTCCTTTCAAATAGGCCTTTAATGAATTAGATTTATTCTTATTTAGCATCTCCTGTAGCTTCCAGTAGAGTACATTTTAGCCAAATAATAGATTATTTAGGGATGTTTTCTAAGCCTGATTTCATAAGGCACATTAAAAAAAAAATTCCCTTAGATAGTAAGTAACTGGGAAGAAAAGTGAGAGATCAGAGCCAACTGGATGAAGTTTGTGGCTTAAAGTTCTCTAACAGATAAAAGATGTGATGATATGAAAGAACTGGGACGCTGAGAGCCAGGGGCCTTGAGGCTCCAGTATTAGCTCGCTTCTTGGGCAGATCTCTTCCTTTTCCTGGGCTCAGTTTCCCTTCTGTAAAGCTAGGGTAGTACTAGATATGATCTCTAGGAGTGCTTCCACTTCTAAATGCTCTATAACTCTAATTCTGGTCTTATTTCTCCCAAACTGATATTCTCCTGGGTAGTGTTTTTGCATCTAGATTAGAGTGGATCACGATCTCTTAATCACAAGAGACTCTGCTCTTTGATTAAAGCTGGCTATAGACTGCCTGGAGGCTACACACCCTTTACAGGGTCTGATGATAATGAGCTTTTCATTCTCCTAGCACTCCAAGTCACAATTTTTTTACAAATAACTATTTTAGTGAGATTTAGAAGTAGATCCATAAAAGGTGTAAATGTAGGCTGGAAATTGTATTAACCAGGTTCTCAGTGGAATCATGGTAATACTAAGCAGAGATAAACTCCTCGTTTTTACTATAAGCACATGGAAAGGCATGGATTTTCTGATTCATCTTTGCTTTGCACAGTGCCCACTGAAGGAAATTAACAATTATTTATTACTGTTATTTGAGTGCTTCCTTATATTACTGGGAAGTGTACCATAATTTAGATATTTTTCTCATTTAATCATTGCAGCAGCTTGTGAGGTAGTGTTACTGCTATTTTGTAGATCAGGAAACTGAGGCTTAAAAAAGTCAAAAGGTTTTAAACTACTTTTTATGTGATTCCAGAACCTGTAGTCTTTCTTGCCTCAATTTACTGCCTAGCAAAGACGTTATTCATAGGGTGCACTCAATGAATGTTAACTCAGTGAAATATTTGTAAAATGTTTAAAAAAATTTTTTTGTACATTGTTTCGCATCTTTATATGTTAGTATTTTTAGAAGAGAGGGATAGCCAGTCCTGATAGACCAACTGAATATCTTACTAATAGGACATCCTCAAGGCAAGGCAATATATGGTTGGCGGCTGTGTTCCAAAATAAAAATTAAACCAGGGAGGGGAGCTGGAAATTGGGGAGGGGTGGGTAGAAGTTAGGAAGGTGATCTTTTTTCATTATATTCTCTTGTACAGTTTGAAATTTTTATTGTGCACTGTGTATTACTAAAAAGAAAAAAACTAGGTAAAAAGAAGAATCAAACATTTTAGTTTATTCAAGCAAATAAAAGTTTATGTTAATATCCAAGTTCTATGATTCTGTACATGTTTTTCCCTTTTTTAAAACTGTGTACATATGCGACAACACGGATGAACCTTGAAGACATTATGGTAGGTGACATAAGCTACACGTAAAAGAACATTGTATGGGGCCGGCCCCGTGGCTTAGCAGTTAAGTGCGTGTGCTCCGCTACTGGTGGCCCGGGTTCCGATCCCGGGTGCGCACCGACGCACCGCTTCTCCGGCCATGCTGAGGCTGCGTCCCACATACAGCAACTAGAAGGATGTGCAACTGTGACATACAACTATCTATTGGGGCTTTGGGAAAAAAAAAAAAGAACATTGTATGATTCCACTTACGTGAGGTACCTAGAAGAGTCAAATTTATAGAGACAAAATAGAATGGTGGTTGCAGGGAGAGGGGAAGTTTCTGTTTAATGGGTACACAGTTTCAGTTGGAAAGATAAAAAAAACTTTGCAGATGCATGGTGATGATGGTTGCATAACTGTGAATGTATTTAATGCCATTGAACTGAACTGTACACTTTAAAATGGTTAAAATGGTAAATTTTGTGTTGTATATATTTTACTGTAGTAAAAAAATTATATAGCTAACATTCATTTGTTTGTCATTCAGCAAACATGTTTCTAGACGTTGGGGATACAAAAAGGAATGTGATTTGGTGCTTGCCCTTGAGGAGCCATTTGGTCTAGTAATAATGCATGACTAGTAGTTTTCAAGGAAATAGAGGCTTATGTTGTAAGGAAATGGTGGTAGCTTATGAAAGTTTTGTAATGTGATAAAAAGATGATAGATTCTGGGGAAGTAGCTGTTATGATTGCCTGACAGTCTTGTCAGCTGGATGGGCCGGAAGATTCAGCCCAAGAGCATGACTTTAAAAACCACCAGTCTAGGTAGAAACTGTCAGGTGCACAGATGGCATGTTGCTCCCTCTCTCTCTCGTAAATTGAGAACCTAGGGCACAGAATAATGGCGTCATTTGAGGGCAGACTCATTTATCCTGGAATCAAGTATAGGCTTGGATTTGTTGCCAGAGTGTACTGCTTCTTTAAGAAGTTTTGAAGATGTAATAAGACTCTTATATTCTGAGTCTGCCATGAAGCCAAATTCTGAATTCTCAAGAGAGAGAAGGTAATTGTTTAATGACCGTGTGACTAGTCATACCCGCTGGATGAAGTCTTGTCTTTTAACTCTTTAAATCAGACGTTGGCCTGATTAATAATAGTCTTTATTGAGTACTTATTATGTGGTAAGCACTGTTTCAAGTGCTTTACACATACATTAACTTACTCAGTTTTCATAAGAACCCTGTGTAGCAGGAACCAGTTTTACAGAGGAGAGAACAGAGATTGAGATTTAATTAGGTAGCATATCACAGGTCTCAACAACTACTAGTTGTTGGAGTTGAGAATCAACCTAGGTAGTCCAGCGTTAGAGTGTGTGCTCTCTCTTATTATTTATTGGGCCAGTGCTTTGGAAATTGCTTTTGGATGGTTGATTACTAAATTTATTTGCCTTACTGAAAGTTGCTGGGGATAAATCTTAGAAAATGACAGTTTCTGCCATTTGAGACCCCCACAATTTTGAGAATTACTGCTCATTAAGGGTTTATTCTTGTTTGGCCATTTGCACTTAATGCCTTTGTTAGTCAAATAATGTAGAGCCAGTTGGCAAGCTTTCTGTAAAGGTCCAGGTAATACTTAAGACTTTGGGGGCCAAGAGGCAAAATTGAGGATTTTATGTAGGTACTTAAATAACAAGAGAGAAAATAAATTTTTTATTGGCAGAATTCAAAATATAATAATTGAATACAATTTTTTAAGACAAAATTATGTTAGTGAGAAGAATGGAATTCTTTTTTTTTTTTTTTTCCTTGTGAGGGAGATCAGCCCTGAGCTAATATCTGTGCTAATCCTCCTCTTTTTGCTGAGGAAGACCGGCTCTGAGCTAACATCTATTGCCAATCCTCCTCCTTTTTTTCTTCCCCAAAGCCCCAGTAGATAGTTGTATGTCGTAGTTGCACGTCCTTCTAGTTGCTGTATGTGGGACGCGGCCTCAGCATGGCCGGAGAAGCGGTGCGTCGGTGCACGCCCGGGATCCGAACCCCGGCCGCCAGTAGCGGAGCGCACGCCCTTAACCGCTAAGCCACGGGGCCGGCCCAGAAGAATGGAATTCTTTTGGGAGATAGCATTCCACGTAATTGGGGTTCAGAGTTAGCTTTACGTGTTAAAATCGATGGCAAGTGTTTATCTGTTAATGCTGAAATCTGTAGTGAGACTTTACATATGTCATCTTTGAAAATGTCTTTTCACGCAGATGGGTACTGCCGAATACTAGTATTAATCCATGCACATGATTTTTTTGAGCATATGATTTTAATTGAACATTTTCGTCACTTGGAAGGCATTTATGGAATTCTGATAGGTACTTGATATTTGCCTTTTAGCATGCAGATTAATCATTTCCAATTGAGGAAGTGGATGGAAGCACCTCAGTCGCACAGTTAGATGGATTGTGAAATATGGAGATTGCCTTTGTACTTGCATTTAGCTTAGAAATACGCTGGAACTGTAGTTTGAGTTGAGAAAATATGTCTGCTTCAAATTTGTGTGGGAATGGAGATCTCATTGTTTTAACTTGTGACAGTACAGGAAGTGAATAAAGTAACTTGACTTTACTTGTGATTCAAACAGTATTTGTTGTTGTTCAGATTATTTTGCCGCAGTGTGTTTGCCTTAGAGGTGCTGTTTTGCCTTGTTTTCGATTGAATTCATTAAGAAACGTTACCAAGTCTGCAGAAAAGCTAATTTCCAAAGCCATTCAGTATTTGATAATAGTGTTTGAGTGGTTCTTCTTGTTCAGAAAAATTTCAGATTCAGCCCTGAGCTAAAAAAAAAAAAATCACAAAATTTTACCATTGCTAAGTCTTTGAACTGCTGATTGGTAGGGCAAGTCAGGATTCACGTTATATTTCTGCCAAAAATTCACAGAACTGATTGTAGTTAAGTCTACAAAAGTGAATTGAAAGCAAATGAAGGTCACTCCTGACAATATTGGCCCAATATGCAATAGATTAAAAAGTTTTTGCAGAATACCTGCTGATGTAGTACAGTGAATAACCAACCATATGCTTTAAATACCTTACATTTTTGCAAGCTCTGTAAATTTGTCCAACTAAGCGCTTTCTTCTCCACATGTTTTTACCACCATCATTTGTGACACGTTAGCAGATTCAAGTTCCGATTGTATTGAATTGGTGTTCTCTCAACTTCTTTGAAAAGATTCTTGCTTGTAGTTGTTCCACACAGACTATTCCTTGAAGCTAACTCTTCAGTCACTTCAAACTCAGCATTGACTTCTCCTGTAAACAACCGAGCAGTATCAGCAATAACTGTGGAATCATCAAGAGGCAATGATCACCACTCAAAATCATTTACCCTTTTTTTTTTTTTGTGAGGAGGATCAGCCTTGAGCTAACATCCCTGCTAATCCTCCTCTTTTTGCTGAGGAAGACCGGCCCTGAGCTAACATCTATTGCCAATCCTCCTCCTTTTTCTCCCCAAAGCCCTAGTAGATAGTTACATGTCGTAGTTGCACATCCTTCTAGTTGCTGTATGTGGGACGCCGCCTCAGCATGGCTGGACAAGCGGTGCGTCGGTGCGCGCCCGGGATCCGAACCCCGGGCCGCCAGCAGCGGAACGCGCGCACTTAACCGCCAAGCCACGGGGCTGGCCCTACCCTTTTTTTTTTTTTAAACACATGTTTTGCTTTTAAACAGTTTCAGATTTACAGAAAATCTGAGAAAATAGTACAGAGTTCCCATGTATACCCCATACCTGTTTCCCCTGTTGTTAACATCTTAAATTAGTCTGGTACATTGGTTACAACTAATGAACCAGTGTTGATACGTTCTTGTTGGCTAAAGTCTATACTTTATTCAGATTTCCTTAGTTTTCCAGAGTTCCTTATGTCCTTTTTCTGTTCCAAGATCCCATCTAGTATATACATTTGGTTGTCGTGTCTCCTTAGACTCCTCTTGGCTGTGACAGTTTCTCAGACTTTTCTTATTTTTGATGACCTTGACAGTTTTGAGGAGTACTGGTTAGATATTTTGTAGAATGTTCCTCAATTGGTATTTGTCTGATATTTTTCTCATGATTAGATTGGTGTTATGCATTTGGGGGAGAAAGACCACAGAGATAAAGTGCCATTTTCGTTACATCATATCAAGGAGTACGTGCGGTCACGGTGACTTATTGTTGATGTTAACCTTAACCACCTGGCTAGGTTTCTCCAATGTAAATTACTCCCTCCCCTGCCTCCATACTGTACTCTTTGGAAGGAAATCGGTAGGTACACTCCACTTAAGGAGTGGAGAGTTGTGTTCTACCTCCTTGAAGTTGGCGTATATACGTAAATTATTTGGAATTCTGTGTGGGAGATTGGTCTCTTCTCATCCATTTATTTATTTATTCAGTCATTTATTCATATCAGTGTGGACTTATGGATATTTTATACTTTGAGTTATAATCCAATATTACTTTATTTTGTTCAAATTTTTCCGATTTTGTCTATTAACAACTCTTTCAGTTGGACAGGAGTGTCCTTTTGATGGACCCCGTTCATTGTGGGGTTTTTTTGTTTTTGTTTTTTTGGTTTTTTTTGAGCACTTCCTTACTTTCTGGCACTTCAAGATACAAGATACTCCAAGCTCATCCTATGTATTCTCTGTCCCACCCCTAGAATCAGCCATTTCTCCAAGGAGCCCTGATTTCTTTTATTGGACAATGGTATTAGAAATCAAGATCTGGGTGGTAGGTGTGCTCACTGCTACTGGACTGTTATTGCTTCTAGGTTTTCTAAGCTGATAGAGCAAGGAAATATATGTGTATGTGCTAACATATTTCTTATACCTATAGAAAATATATGTGTATACATATAGGAAATATGTATATACTAACACATTCTATTATACATATAGAAATATCGATAAGTATTTTTGATATTTCTGTATATATCCATTTATATCTATATTAAGCTAAACATGAATTCATACTGATACCTCCAACTCTAATCCAGTACCGTCTGGATCATTCCAGCCTTTCCTTCTTTCTTAATTATAACCTGTTCTCAACAGAGAGAAACTTGTCTGTCACCATCTGCCATCCATTTTCTTATTATTTAATTCCAGTATACATGTATAGTGGTTTCAGAATTGTTAACCCATATCCCCTGGGAAGCAACTTTAACAACCAGAATACAGTGGTTATGTGCAGTTCCTTTTGCTTTTACTCTTCTGTATCCCACTCCTTTCCATATTACTTAGGTCAGCACCTTTCCCCTCTGTCTCCCTTCTTTCTTTCTTTTTTTTTTTTTATAATTTTATTTATTTATTTTTTTCCCCCAAAGCCCCAGTAGATAGTTGTATGGTCATAGCTGCACATCCTTCTAGTTGCTGTATGTGGGACGCGGCCTCAGCATGACTGGACAAGCGGTGCGTCGGTGCACGCCCGGGATCGAACCTGGGCCGCCAGCAGCGGAGCGTGCGGACTTAACCGCTAAGCCACGGGGCCGGCCCTCCCTTATTTCTTAATTGACTACTGATGTTGCTCCCACTGACCTCAACTTGTTGAGCCAAAAGACTAATACTGGTCTTAAACAAGTTCATATTCTCTGGACACATTTCTTTGGCTGCTGCAGTCAAACATGATTTAATTTGCTACAAGTAAACGGCTTTCCTTGTCATGCTGACAAATGAACCACTCAGAAACTTACTTTGGTTGTAGCCTCATTTTTATTTTTGTGAAGATTTTCTGTTGTGATGGGATACTCCGTTTTAAATTTTCTCCTTTTTCTAACAGTTGGTTTCCTGTGAGTTGGGAATATTATGAATGCTTACTTTGGTAATGTCGACGTACATTATATTCTTGGCCACAGCTGTGGTGTCATTTCATAATAAACACAGTGCTTTGCCGTCTAATTCGATAACAAAATAATCCACATTCCACACTGTGCCTTAAATGGGTAACATTCAAAGTCCACTTTTCTTATTTTGACATAGGGATATGCACTGATAATTTAAAAATAATAATGTGATATGACAGAGTGCATAGTACTTGAAATACTGTAGAGTTATAACTGCATCACCGCAATTTGTAGCTGTGCGAAGTGGTGAGACCACTGCATGCAGTCTGTTTTGCAGCTACTCAACTCTGCTGTCGTAGTGTGAAAGCAGCTATCTGTAAGTGCATAGATGTGGCTGTGTTCCAATAAAACCTTTTATGGATGCTGAAATTGGAATTTCATAGAATTTTCAGGTGTCATGAAATACTCTTGATTTTTTTCAACCATTTAAAAATGTGGAAACCATTCTTAGCTCATGGGTGGTGTAAAAACACGTTGGGCTAGATTTGGCCTTTGTGCATCATTTGCTGACCCCCTAATATAGAAGGCCTTGTGTACACTACCCATATGGATGTATCTGTCTTTCCCTCCAAAGCCATTCACTGTAATTTCACCAGTCTTGGGTTCAATCTTGGTTCCTACTGATACCATGGAAGCTGCTTAGAGGAGATATTGCACAGTTTTCTGTGGTAAAACACTAAAGGTTTGTTTGGTCAACTGCCATAATTTCATCAATTCCTAGTATTTTTTTTTTCAATGAGAGTGGCTAAGGTTAAATTTTGGTATTTATTGGATACTTTGGGTTAACTTGAATGGAAGACACTGTCCTCTTTTGTTCACTTTTATTGATAACATCATGCTTTTGAAGCTAGAACACATTAGTCCTCAAGTAGTACATAAGCAAGTTGCCTGGAGGCTTAAAGGACTAGCCTTGACGTCAGGTTCTTAGGAGCAGGCAGTATCATCCTTGTGTTTCCTTATGTTCTGTATCTCCATAAAACATTACCAAGGGTGCCTGGGGAGAGAGAAAAAAATTTCGAGTCTTCTTGAACCATAGGAGGTACAAATGCTATGGTCCTCGAACATTAGTGTTCACCCTTTGTTTGAATTTAGGAACTGTGTTCTTCCTTAAGGTCTAGTAGTGTATGGACCATGGGAGTATTCTGAGCTACATTCTGGTCTAAGCCACTGTTGTCCTTTACCTGGATTACTATAGACAATATCTGCCAATTTCTTCTGCCCTTGCCCCTTTAAAATCTGTTCTACACTCAGCAGCCAAAATGAGCCTTTTAAAACATAATTCAGTCCTTTTAAAACATAATTCTGGTCATGTTACTCTGCTCACAACACTCAGTGGCTGCCCACATCACCCAGAGGAAAACCCAAGTCCCTATGATGGCTTGCAGGGCCTATCCATTCAGCCAAGCCTCTGACCTGATCTTCCAGCTGCTCCCTGGCAACTTTGTGCATTGCAGCCACTCTTTTTCTCTCTTCTTCAGATATAGCAAGTCTTTTTCCTCCCCAGGGTCTTTACACTTGCTGTTTCCTTTGTTTGGTCCCCTCTGCCTTCAGATAAGGCACCGGGTATTCTTTCTTTTCTTTTTTTTTTTTTTGTAGGGAAGATCAGCCCTGAGCTAACATCTATTGCCAATCCTCCTCCTTTTTTTCTCTTTTTCTCCCCAAGGCCCCAGTAGATAGTCGTATGTCACAGTTGCACGTCCTTCTAGTTGCTGTATGTGGGACGCCACCTCAGCATGGCTGGAGAAGCGGTGCATCGGTGCGTGCCCGGGATCCAAACCCCGGGCCGCCAGTAGCAGAGCGTGAGCATTTAACTGCTAAGCCACGGGGCTGGCCCTATACTCTTTCTTTTCAAGTCTCTGCTCAGCTGTCTCATGAGATAGGCCTTCCCTGACCACTTTATATAAAATCGTAACTTTTATTCCCTCATGTGCCCCATCTCCCCCCTAGAAAGTAAGCTCCAAGAATGAAGAGTTTTTAATTGTTGAATTTCCATTGCCTAGAATAGTGCCTGGCAATGTAGTAGGTACTTCATAAATTTTCTGTTGAATAAGTGGACAATTAAAAGGGAAATTGTGTAGAAGGGGGAAAGATATATTTTCCTTGCTAATATACTGGTGTATATTAGCCGAGGTGTCCTTGGTAATATACTGGTATCTGACCAAGGGAGGTTCAGGAGATAGAGGCTGAAAAGTATGCCTATGACTGTCCAGATGACACAGGCAGGACATAAAAACTGTGGTGGCGGAGATGATTCAGGGCTTCAGGAGTCTCCTGACTGTCACAGAATAACTAAGGGCCAGAACCTCAGATTTGCTTCTCCACCCATTGTGACAGTGGAAAATTGAAGACTTGTTGGGATGATAAAATTCTTGCCAGTATCCGAGAAGAGGTTAATTAATAGGAAAGAAACATGATGGGGTAGTAAAATGGAAGATTTGCGTGTGCTTGCTGTCTGATTAGAATGTTAAGGACGGATGTATTGGAATACTGTAGTTTGTTTATTTAATTGAGTGGGTTGTGGACTGCCTCAGTCGTGAGGCAGTCATCTGCATTTCCCCAGGCTGACTGATGTGAGCCCCTGTGCCTCTGCAGTTAGAAATAGGGAAAGAAGTTTTGGCTGATGTAACCTAGGATGAATTCTAAGAATAAACTGCAAAAATAAATGTGACAGTATTTTGAAAGAACGAGTGTTTGAAAGTGCTTTATTTTTACTGTTTATCAACTAAGTAAATATATATCAACATTGTCATTAATTTGTTAAAGGATCTGACTGAATACTAATTTCATTTGGATGAAAGTCTTACTTTGTTAGTTTTAAGAGTAGGTTTTTGTTGCCTCTTTGTAATGTCGGTTACCTGATTTCGTTTGGTGTAGGTCAAGAGGTTATTGCTTGGGTGTTCAGTTAATTCAGCAAACACATCAGTGTTACGTATATAGAGTTCGCGGAGGGGAAATTGACAAATTAACAGATACGATGAGATGAGTGTAAGGAGAGACACGTCTAGGGTAACAGAGAAGCAGTACCTAACCCAGCTTGCGCGAGCCAAGGACAGCTTGCTTGGGAAGGAGACCCTCATAGGAATGAGTAGGAGTTGGGTGAGAGGGGAGGAGACATTCTAGGCTGAGGATGTACCAAGAAACGATAGCTTAAGGAAGTAGATTCCTTTCTTTCCTGGCAAATGAGGCAAGGGGTCAGCTATGTGCAAACCACAGGTTTCAGAGAAAGCTGAGGGTGGTGGGTATCTTTGAGTGAATGCTGAGTAAGCGAAAAAAGAAAAGATTAATGTCAAGACTGCATCTTCAGATTATTTGAATCTTGGGTGCCTTTCTACTTTATAGTAATATAGATGAATAATAAAGCTTTCATGAGCTGGAAGTGAGGACATTAACTACATACGTGAGCTTGCTGATCTTGGAGCTTTGTTTTCCTGTTTTGTTGGGTAACACTTCATAGTGTTGATGTATCGTCGTTTTAGTAATGTTTAGATATGGGAATTTTAAACAATTGGATCAGAAGGGTTTTTTTTGCGTGTGCTTTGAGGGATGAGGATGGAGAGTTATTTTAACTTGAAATGTTTTTGTTAAATTTAGTTCAACATACCTCCGTTAAGTTTTTTTGGTTTCAAGTGTCTGATTCTTCTGAAGTAATCCTCCAAGTTGAATTATGAGTTCGTGAATTAGTGTTGCATAATGCAAACCGTAGCCCCTGAAGTGTTACTGGTGGAAGTATCAGGTTACAAGAGGAAGGTTTTAGCTTTCCATACTACAGCCTTGCTGTAGGAGGTTGGGCAGATGAAAACGTGGGTGAGAGGCAGTCGGAGACCCTCAGGCTAGTGTACTTTGAGAGAGAAGCCTGTGTCCACTTACAGTGAAGTTGAGGGTTAAAGTAGAGTTTTTGCTTATACGTTTCAAGCATCTGTATTTCGAGATGCAATCTGCAAGGTTTGGATAGTTATTTTATCACTGTTTATTTCTTCTCATTGCAGAATTGTATCCTGACTTTGTAAATTGGAGAAGCCAGCAGCACTGCCAGTGTTCTTTTGAGGTAGTCTCTTTTGGGGATCTGGTGCAAGTTGAATCTTTGTTCAAATAAGGTAGCTGCATGGTGGTAAAAGGAACTAATAATAACTTCATTGACTTATAAAACCAGTCTTATGTTAAGAGTTGTTTATCCAGAAGATTCCTTAATGGAAGTTCTGGATTCTTATTAAGCAGTGTTTGTCTTTCAGTTAAACAAACTGAAACAAGATGATAAAGTAGCTTTGCTCTCCCCTCTCATTTTGTTCCAAGTTGTAGAGTCAGCAGTTACTTTTTTAACTAACTTTTGAGTTCTTTAATAACACATGTTTATTCATTTGGAAATACTGAGAAAGATCATCCATGAACTTAACATATATATAATCATTGTTAATGTTTTATGAATAATCTCTTTTCATCCATGTGTTACTTGGATATGTGTGTGTTTAATCAAAATTGGGGTTGTACGTTCTTGTCACCTGGTTCTTGTTAACAAGAACAAGTTTGTTTCATTTTTAAATGACTCATGGCATTTCATCATGGATGTGCCGTATAATTGATCTCACTAGTTCCTTTTTGGTAGACATTTAGGCTTTTCTCTCATTTTTCCTTGTCTTAGATAAGTGTGTGATGGATATGAATAAATTCATGTATACATTTGATTCGCCCCCATAGCACATTTTCCCTTCTTAACTTTAAAAAGCATTTTATATATTCATTTGTATGTTTTTATTTTACTTTTTATTAATACATGTACAAAAACCATATATATAGACATGTCAGACCATCAGCTCCACAGGGCTTTTTATGGAAAACAGCAGCCCCTCCCTGCTTCCTTCCCAGTCCCTAGAGGCAATCATTTCTAACTCTTGACTGTTTCTTTTGGTACTACCTCTAAGTGATAAGCTTATTTGTTCCTTATTCATATTTCAATTTTTGATATTATTTAGTAACTTCCCACTTTGGATAGTAGCAGTTTTTGGTAGAATCCCCTGACCACCTCCGACATCCACATTTATTGTTACGCTGGTTATAATGTCATTTGGTTAGAGCAGTATTCACTGTTGACAGTAATATGGTTATGTATAGCTTATTTGCAGCCAAATTATGTTGCATGCTATGGTTAATTTTCTTATTATTCTTATTCTTGCATTCCTGTCCTATTTTTTTTTGTTGTTGTGAGGAAGATGAGCCCTGAGCTAACATCCGTCAGCAATCTTCCTCTTTTTGCTGAGGAAGATTGGCCCTGGGCTAACATCCGCACCCATCTTCCCCTACTTTATATGGGATGCTGCCACAGCATGGCTTGACAAGCGGTGCATCCGTGCGTGCCCAGGATCCGAACCCATGAACCCCGGGCTGACGCAGCGGAGCGTGCGCACTTAACCGCTATGCCACTGGGCTGGCCGCAGTCCTTCTATTTTTATTTTTTTAAGATTTAATTTAGTTTTATTTTTGTCAACATTTATGATGGATGTGATATCTTTTATCTCTGAGAAAGTTAATGATAATCTTTTTTAATAGGCTTATACAGGCCTATGAAATCGACACTAATATTTTCTTTTTTAATGGCTTATTACTTTTTACATTTCTTTTTTTTTTCTTCTGTGAGGAAGATCAGCCCTGAGCTAACATCCATGCCAATCCTCCTCTTTTTTGTGCTGAGGAAGACTGGCCCTGGGCTAACATCTGTCCCCATCTTCCTCCACTTTATATGGGATGCCGCCACAGCGTGGCCTGACAAGTGGTGCATCAGTGCGCGTCCTGGATTCGAACCCAGGCCGCCAGCAGCGGAGCTCGCGAACTTAACCGCTATACCATGGGGCCGGCCCTGCATTTCTTTACTATATCTGGAATTTTATTTTTGTTTATGGCAAGAAGAAGAAATCTAACTTTTTGTACCAAGTCGTTAATCAGTTGTCCCAACTATTGATTTATCTTTTTTTCTAGTTATTTGAAAATCCCCCTTTGTAAGGGTGTATTACAGAGTGTGTTTCTAAACTTTGTATTTTGTACCACTTACCTGTCTAATCTTGTGCTAATACTCAATGTTTTTATTATTGTAGCCTATTTCATCTTTAAATCCTTAGTGATGCAAGCCTTTCTTCCCTCTCCAGCCTCGGCAAGCAAAATATAATTATTTCCATACTTATTTTTATCCATACAGAAATATGGCAGTTCTTCAAGAGACTTAAATATGAGAAATTAGAAAATAAAGACTAGAAGAACATGTACATAGGAAGCCAGTTGTGTAATTTTTAAAATGAGTGTACTAGATTTTAACCTCTAAGATTCTTATCTTGGTCTTTTAAGGCAGCTTTTTTTTCCTCTCTTGATGGGGAGCGAGTATGTATAAAGGCAGCTTTGGAGTTTTTGATTCATTCAGTCGGTAGACGCTGGAGTGCTTGTTGCTGTGCCTATTCTCTGTGCTCGTGATATCAGCCAGGAGCAAGACAGAGAGAAGTCCTGTTCTTGGGGAGCTTACTTTCTAGTTTGGAGAGGCAGATAAAATAATTTCAGATTTTCCTAAGTGCTAGGAAAGAAATAGGATTACAAGATAACTTGGGGGTGGGGAAGCAGTAGGTTTCATTAGATAATATGCTAAAGGAAGACTTTTTCAAGTAGCTGAGATCTGAAGGATGAGCAAGGAGCCAGCCATGCTTGAGACTGCAGAAGAATGTTTATGTGGAGACACTGGCAAGTGTGAAGGTGCTGAGATTGTGAATGCCTGGCTTGTTCAAGGAAGAGAAAGAAGGCCACAGTGGCTCAAGTAGAGTGATTGAGTGGGGGGAGAGTGGTTTGAGATGACATTGGAGAAGTAGGCAGGGGCCAGATCATTTAGAATTTTGAAGCTGGCAAGCCAGAGCTTTCATATATAAATCTGATGAATTCAGTTTTGTTCCTTTTTTAAAAAAACAAATATAAGATGTTCTAGGAAATAATTAGACCTATTTCTATAGGTAGTTTACATGCTATTCCTGAAGGAAATCCCAGAGAGGGGAGCTGCACTGATCACATGTGTCTGAACTAAGTTCTGGTTGAGTGTTTGGATGTACCTGGGGTTGGGGTAGTAGGGTTATCTCAAATTTAGATAGCTTTGAATAGTGCCTTAATTCATTTTAAATGGAAGCAGCAGGTCAAGTTTCTTTCGTAGACTCAGGTGACTGATAAGATTCAAAATGATAGCAGATCTTGAAACCACTTTCCTTATGTAGAGTTGTGTGTGTATTTAAGACATCTCTCTTTTTTCCCCCCAACTAGTCTGTTGAAGTGTAGATGTAAATGGAAAGACAGAAGGGAGTTATCTCAACAGGAAAGTCTTAGTGGATAGAGACTAGAAACTCCAAAAATAAATGATGACTTTAAAAGTGACTAAATACTGGATCAGGTTCAAAACATGAGCATTTGAAAAGACGTAATCGCTGTTACCCTTTAGGACAGCATTGTCCTAAAGAGAAGTCTAGCGTGGGCCACATGTAATTTCAAATTTTCTAGAGGTGATGTTAAAAAAAAAAAAAGAGTGGCCAAGCCCGGTGGCACAGCGGTTAAGTGAGTGCGCTCCACTGCTGCACCCCGGGGTTCACAATCCAGGGCGCGCATCAATGCGCCACTTGTCAAGCCGTGCTGTGGCAGCGTCCCATATAAGGTGGAGGAAGATGGGCACGGATGTTAGCCCAGGGCCGATCTTTCTCAGCAAAAAAAGAGGAGGATTGGTGACAGAGGTTAGCTCAGGGCTAATCTTTCTCACACACAGAAAAAAAGCAGCAGCAGATGAAATTAATTTTGATGATATTTTATGTAATTTAATATATCCAACACATTCTCATTTCAGCATGTAATTAATGTAAAAAATAATTGAGATATTTTACATTCTGGTTTTGTATTAAGTCTTTGAAATCCTATATTTATTTGATACCTACAGGCCATCTCAGTTCAGACCAGCTGCATTTCAAGTGCTTGGGAGCCCCATGTATGTTGGACAGTGCAGCTCTAAGAGCTTGTACTTGTGAAGGAACAGATAAATTAATATGATTTAGTTATTGAACGATGCCCTCCCATATTCCAAGCATAATTCCAAGCAGTGATAGATTAACATACAACAAACTAAAAAGACACGTATTTTTCTCCTTTAAACCTCTGTGTGATAGACTTGTTTGGGGACGATGATTTGATCCTAAGAAGACCAATGTCTGTAAAAGATGTCAGACAACTTATTTCTCCTAGTAGAGTTGTATACAAGCTATACATTTAGAACTAACTATGTGTAACTATGTAGAACTCCGTGTAAACAGTAGATGTCTGTGTATCAGTGATGTAATGATAACTTGATGAAGAGAGACAACAATCCTAGTCCTTGGAATCTGCAAATAATGTGCATAAACCACTGGTTGTGAATCCCTCTCCAGATTTCCTGAATAAGAATCTTGATCGACAGACTTTTTTTTTAAGCTCTGTATATGATTGTGATATGTACCACTGGTTCAGCCCAAAGTGTTAGTAATAATTTCATTTTGAAAAGTAATAGTTCTGTCATGATTGATTGTTTAATTTAGTTTTTAAAAAAGTTTACCATAATGAGAGCTGGAAGGAAGCCATAGATCATTAGTTAACATAGGCTGTAGTGTCTTTGTTAAGTTAGAAAAGCTGAGGGTTCCTCTGAAAAATGAGAAGAAACTATTCCCCAATGGTAACATACCCATTTAAAACAGGAACTAAAATTGCTGTTACTGTCCACTAGGGATATAGGAGAACAGCCTCTAGGGTGAATCAAAGATTGTGTTTAAGCTGCTGACTATGCTATGCTATTCATTCTTTTTTTTTTTTTTTTTTTTTTTGTGAGGAAGATCAGCCCTGAGCTAACATCCGTGCTAATCCTCCTCTTTTTGCTGAGGAAGACCTGCTCTGAGCTAATATCTAATGCCAATCCTCCTCCTTTTTTTTCCCCCAAAGCCCCAGTAGATAGTTCTATGTCATGGTTGCACATCCTTCTAGTTGCTGTATATGGGACGCGGCCTCAGCATGGCTGGAGAAGCAGTGTGTCCGTGCGCGCCCGGGATCCGAACCCGGGCCGCCAGTAGCAGAGCATGTGCACTTAACCACTAAGCCACGGGGCTGGCCCACTGCTATTCATTCTGTTTCTTTGATGATAGAAGATTAATTGCATAGGTGATCCTGAGCTTAATAGACACCCATTGAATAAGTTCTCAGGAGAAGATACCGTAAGTTGCCCACACTGGGGATATTGTGAGGAACAAGTTCCAAATGAACGGCCCTTCAGCTTGCTGTTAATTTTCCCTGGAACATCCAGAAGCAAAGGGATTTGTTCTCCAAAGGTCATGACCTTAGAATATGACCTTTTCTTGCTTCTCTATGCCTCTTCAGTGCAGCACATCTACATATAGCCAGTAAAGGTATAAAACACTTTGTTGTTCTGTGTAGGAAGATATCTGATTACTTATTACTAATAGCAAGAAAATACAATCAGTGGTGAAATCTGTTTGCTCTCAGAGAAGTTCCTAAATATCTCCCTCCTACCACTCTGGGGTTGTAGCTAAACATAGCTTCTGGTGTGAACTCACACCTGCTGAATGCCAGGCAGTTTACATACACTTATTTAATTCCCATGGCGGTCTTGTGGGGTGTAGGTCACTTTTGGAAGATTGAGTGAGTATCTTATCCAGTTAATGAGTGGAGAAGCCAAGATTTGAACTCAGTTCTTTTTTGGTGCCGAAGCCATTACTTACTATGGTACCTGGTCCAGTATTATAAAGTGACTCGAGGGTTCTGTCCATTTGGGACAGGGCATTTTATTGTTTTTTATTTTTTATTTTTATTTTTTTATGTAAAAGAAAGTTTATAATTGTTTACGTAGTTTTTACTTACAAATTAAGGTTTCTTTTCTTTTTTTTTTTAATTTTTTGTTTATTGCAGTAACATTGGTTTATAACATTGTAAAAATTTCAGGTGTACATCATTGTACTTCTATTTCTGCATAGATTACATCATGTTCACCACCAAAATACTAATTACAACCCATCACCACACACATGTACCGAATTATCCCTTTCACCCTCCTCCCTCCCCCCTTCCCCTCTGGTAACCACCAATCCAATCTCGGGACAGGGCATTTTAGACTGAATATGCTTCAGCATGTTCCTTCACTTAACACCTACCTTTATGCCCAACTTGGAGTAACATTATATTATGGAAAACACTGAATAAAACCTGGATTCTAGTCCTAGCTTGTTTGCTTACTGTGTGTTGGATAATCCTGTATTCTGTGTTCACATTGTTCTCTTTCCATCAAACAGGGATTTTCTAGTTATCTATGTACTTTTTTTTATGCTAAGGAAGATTCACCCTGAGCTAATGCCTGTTGCCAATCCTCTTTTTTTTTTTTTTTTTTAATTTTTTTTTTTTTGTGAGGAAGATCAGCCCTGAGCTAACATCCATGCTAATCCTCCTCTTTTTTCGCTGAGGAAGACCGGCTCTGAGCTAACATTTATTGCCAATCCTCCTCCTTTTTTTTTTCCCCCAAAGCCCCAGTAGATAGTTGCATGTCATGGTTGCACATCCTTCTAGTTGCCGTATGTGGAACGCGGCCTCAGCGTGGCCAGAGAAGCAGTGCGTCGGTGCGCACCCAGGCTCCAAACTCGGGCCGCCAGCAGCGGAGCGCGTGCACTTAACTGCTAAGCCACGGGGCCGGCCCGCCAATCCTCTTTTTTTTGCTTGAGGAAGATTCACCCTGAGCTAACATTTGTGCCAGTCTTCCTCTATTTTGTATGGGGGTCACTGCCACAGCATGGCTGGTGAGTGGTGTAGGTCCGCGCCTGGGATCCGAATCTGTGAACCTGGGCAGCCGAAGCAGAGCATGCCAAACTTAACCACTGTGCCATGGGGCTGGCCCCATATCTATCTCCTTTTGTCTTCATAACTGCTAGACCTGAACCCCTGTTTTTTTTTTTTTTTTTTTAAACTTTTTGTTTGAGAATAGTCTACGATGAAATTGCAATGATAATACAAAATTCCTGGATAAGCTTGCTACGGCTACTGTAACAAAGTACCACAAACTAGGTGGCTTTAACAACAGCAATTTATTGTCCTACAGTAATTTGATCTGGAGGCTAAAGGTTCAGAAATCAAGGTGTTGGCAGGATTGGTTCCTTCTGAAACCTGTGAGGTAAGGATCTGTTCAGGCCTCTCTCTTTGGCTTGTCGATGGCCATCTTCTCCCGGGGTCTGTTCACATCCTCCCTCTGCATATCTGTCTCTATGTCCAGATTTCCCCTTGTTGTAAGGACACCAGTCATATATCTCTGTTAAGGTCCTATCTCCAAATGAGGTCACATTCTGAGGTATTTGGGGTTAAGACTTCAACATATAAATTTTGGGGGTAGGGGGACACAATTTATCTCAACAGTTCCTATATTCCCCATGCCCAAGTTCCTGTATTATTAACATCTTATATTAGTGTGGTACATCTGTCACAATTAATGAACCAATATTGATACATTTTAATTAAAATGTTATCCCTATTTTTAACACATAAGAAAACTTCAGTTCAAAGAGGGAATGTGGCTTGGAAAAGATCTCCCAACTAGTGACCTCCTTTCTGACTTTACTCTGGTGCAAGCAAAAGAAAACTTCCAAAGTCACATTATGAGCCTGAAGAGATTAAAAAATAATTTTCTACAACAGGACAAAGAACTTGTCTTTCTTCTTCGCTGCATCTAGCATAATGCATGGCACGGAGTAAGTGTTCAATAAATTCTGATAGCATGATCAGAAGAATGCTCTTAGTACTTATTGGACCGTGGTGTTTTTGGAGAATATACTCACACCCATCTTAACCAAAGTAACGAGATTATGAAACTCGCTTTAATGAGAAAGCAAAACTTTTTGAAAAATTATGAAATGATTGTATATTTACCTTTCCAGTAAGCACCTCTTAGTGCAACGTCCTGTTTGTGTTTGTAAACCCCAACCTACTACCTATCCCGAAACTTTAGAAGTTAAGTTGTATGTCCAGTATTATCCACATTTAACAAAAGAATAAACTGAAATTTACAGAGGTTATTACTTTCTTAAAGTCCCCCAGAACTCCTCTCTTATTCCAGGTCACTTCCTTTTGCTATGAAGTTATTAGATAAACTGTATACTTATAACACAGGGTGCCAGCAAATAAAGTTGAGTTTACCACCTACATACTTGTTATTCCTTCAGAATACCTCTAGGAGGCATACTTACAATAAAAGAAATAGGTGCATAAAACTTTTTGCATGCCTTTTATTTATTTTTATTTTTATTTTTTATAATTTTATTTATTTATTTATTTTCCCCCAAAGCTCCAGTAGATAGTTGTATGTCATAGTTGCACATCCTTCTAGTTACTGTATGTGGGACGCGGCCTCAGCATGGCTGGAGAAGCAGTACGTCGGTGCGCACCTAGGATCCGAACCCGGGCCGCCAGCAGCGGAGCGCGCGCTCTTAACCGCTAAGCCACCGGGCCAGCCCTGCATGCCTTTTATTTTACTAGATTTTTTTCAAGCTGGCAACTTGAGCCCTAGGTTCATTATTTGTGTGTATTTTTCAGAATTTTCAAGCACTGATTGATTAAATTATGTTGCTTTATGTGAATATTCAATATCCCAGCTGTCTGAAGACTTCTTTATGTTTTAATTTCTGATTGGGGGAGATACAGCAGTTTAGTTGTTTCCCAGCAAAGATTTGTCATTGTGATCTTAAATTATTTAATATTTTCTCTGGTGTTAAAAACGTAAAGACAAAAGCTTTATGAAACTCTGATTCCTGTGTGGAAATCAGGCTTGAAATAATTAGTGATCCTTTGCATGCTATATTCTGTACTATATGGAAAATACATATCTCATTGAATTTTTCCTACCTCTCCAAGTTATTGAGAAGTAATGTGGTCCTGTTCCTTTAAAAAGTGAAAGATGGAAGGGGGTGGAGTTTGCCATGTCATTGGGAACAGAAACTAATTCACTCACTGAAGAGCAAGAGTGAAATGTGACCTCCTGCTGGCTCTCTGGTGGAAAGAAGCTAGCAGCAGTGTCTGTCACCCTCACAGGATTATACTATAACAGAGCCCCGACTCGTTCTGGGAGCTCATCTTTCCCAAGTGAGGTGGTCTGCCTGAATTTGGTGTAGCTGGATTGCCCCCAGTGCAAGTGATGAGTTTAAGTACAGTCAGAAGGTAAGTGGCCAAGTCCCTGGTCAGCTCATACTATTTTCAGGCAGATTGGCTAGTTTTTATGAAGGAGTAGAATATGATAGGAATCTTAAATGATTTCTTCTAGAGTAAATTTCAGAGTTGATGGGATGGAGGTGGAGGGATGGTTCTTTTTTGAAAGCAAAAAGTGTAACCCTTACTGTTTAATTCCATTTTTAGGACATGGCTGAAGTAGGGATGAGGAATGTCCTGCTCAGTTTGTGCAACTTTTAAGTTTTTCATCAGTGATAGAGCTATTCCAAACCCTCATTTTATTGATGAAAAAACAGGCACAGAGAGGTAAAAACACTTGCCCCAAATAGGGGTTTCTGGGTTTATTAGGAGCATTAGTTTGGTTTTGGTTCATTTCTTTCATTTAAGGTGTTTGAACACTTGCTTGGTGCCAGTGATCCCACCCGCCCCCGTCCCCTCCCAGTTTTTCATTGCTCACGAGTGGCATTGAAAAAGATGAGTTCTGCCCTTGCCCAGGGGTCTTGATATTTTTGGGCAGGACAGGGCAGGAAAGAGAGAAGGAAGAAGGTCAGTTTGCAATAGCCAAACAGGAGACTAAAGTAACATCTCTTGTTTATTAGTTGATGACTGATGCCTGGGCTTGAAAGGAGGGAGGTCAGGAAGACTTTCTTTCTGAAGTAGGATGGGCTCCCTGCTGGATAGACAGGAACCCAGAGTCCCCACACCACCCACAGAATACAGGGCATCTAGTTGCTTTTGGAGACAAGCTCTGTCAGCACAGGTCAGAAGCCACCCAAAGCATCAAAAGTAAGTAGCAATACTGTTAGAAAAGAATTACTCTTTTTCCTCAAGTTTGAAGTAGCAGTAAAAAGTCATCATTGTTTTTCTCTTTTTTTTGCTATTAGTTTGGTATGAATTTTCTGAGACAGATAACTTAGGTGCTACTATTTGCCATCCAGAGTAATACTCGGGCTAGAAAAGGGAGAACAGAGATTGACTTTTGGAGACTTGGAATTGAACTTTTGTGGATAAGAGCTGGCCGAGTACTTCCCACATTGGCAGTATTCTTGACTTAGGGGAAAAAAGCTCTGTTATTTATTTATTTATTTATTTATCACAGAAAATAGACATTTACTTTTCACAGTTCTGGAGACTGGCAAGTCCAAAATTGAGGTGCTGGCAAATTTGGTTCCTAGTGTGAGCCCTCTTCTTAGCTTCCCTTCTTGTCTCACACGGCAGAGCTCTTTTATTTATTTTTAAATATTTTTTTGGTGAGGAGGATTGGCCCTGAGCTAACGTTTATTGCCAATCTTCCTCTTTTTACTTGAGGAAGATTGTCCCTGAGCAAACATCTGTGCCAGTTTTCCTCTGTTTTGTATGTGGGACACTGCCACAGCATGGCTTGATGAGTGGTGCATAGGGTCCATGCCTGGGATCCAAACCAGCAAACCCTGGGCCGCCAAAGTGGAGCATGCGAACTTAACCGCTACGCCACCGGGCTGGCCCCTCTTTTATTTTTGTGAATAACCCATGTGTACTTGTATGCGAGGCTTGCCATTCCTTAATTGCTGTGCTTTTAAACTGCTTCAGAGCTTACTCTCAGTTACTGAGAGCTTACTCTTCTTACTAAGAAGTTTCTCAGGGAAACTTCTTAATGCTCACTTAGAACAATTATCCATGTGACCATGAATAACTAACACGAGTTAGTTTTTTTATGTAGTGAAAACAATCACAGAGTTGGGCCTTTTGTTTCTGCAGTTACCCTGATATAAGAACCAAGGGCCAGATACTGTTTCTCTGAAGGTGTGGGCTTTACTGGCTGTCCTTAACCCTCTAGTTTCTGAACACAGAGGGGTCCCTGTGCTGAATTGTTTCTGTGAAGTTTGCCGAGCTGGTTCCTCCTCTGAATTCTCTTTCCAGCCCAATAGCAACTTTTAGGAAGGAGAGTTGAGAATTTTTGTAAAGCATCCCATTGTTAGAATAAGTGAACTAAAATATGTGCTTTCATTAATAAAAGAGGTATTTTCAGGGAAGTCAATAGTAAGGCTAGCACAAAAAGTATGTTGGTAGAAAATTACCATGTCAGATATTTCCCCAAATACCAAACAGTTGAAGTGAGCTCACAATTTTTACAGTGGATTTTGGACTCCATAGAGTTAGAATTAGAAGCCTTAGCTTTTTTGGGTTGCTAATCAAAAAGTGTAGTTTATTAGTGTGTATTTTCTCCCCTCTCGTGGTAATTTCCTCAGCTGTTGTGAAGTATTTACATTTCTAAAAACAGCCCATAGTGGGAATGGTATTTTGAACTACTCATGTCCTGTAATTAGGAGATAGTTTAAGGTTGCACTTTGGAATTTACTTGTAATGTATTTGAACTTAAATCAGAGTGATTGTTATTTGCTGATAAATGATTCTCCTTTTAATCTTATTTGCAGAGCACAAATAGAGAAGCATGTAGAGGTGAGACATTTGGGTCCCTTTATTGCATGTCAGGGTTTTTTTTTTTTTTTTTTAATGGAGGTATAATTGACAATAACATATTAGTGTCAGGTGTACAACATAATGATTTGATATTTATATGTGTGGGTCTTTTTTTTTTTTTTTTTTTTTTGTGAGGAATAGCAGCCCTGAGCTAAAATCCATGCCAATCCTCCTCTTTTTGCTGAGGAAGACTGGCCCTGGGCTAACATCTGTGCCCATCTTCCTCCACTTCATATGGGACGCCGCCACAGCATGGCCTGACAAGCGGTGCATCGGTGCGCGCCGGGGGATCCAAACCTGGGCCGCGAGCTGCGGAGTGCGGGCACTTAACTGCTATGCCACGGGGCAGGCCCCATGGTTTTTTTTTTTTTTTTTTTTTTTTTTGGTGAGGAGATCAGCCCTGTGCTAACATCTGCCAATCCTCCTCTTTTTTTTGCTGAGGAAGACTGGCCCTGGGCTAACATCTGTGCCCATCTTCCTCCACTTTGTATGGGACGCCGCCACAGCATGGCTTGCCAAGTGGTGCGTTGGTGCGCGCCCGGGATCCGAACTGGCAAACCCTGAGCTGCCAGAAGCGGAGCGCGCGCACTGAACCGCTTGCGCCACTGGGCCGGCCCCACCATGGGTTTTTTAATATAAGTAATCTCTGGGTTTTTTTAGGGAAAAGATATGGGAAAATAGCTGCAGAGACTGACTATATCCACCCAAACTTGTTATATCCACCCAAACTTGTTAGGATTTTGACCATAAATAGAGCCCGCCTGCAGAGAGTTGATAATTTTTGAAGCTGGATGATGGGTACACTTGAATTCCTTACACTGTTTGTTCTTTTCTAATTTGCATTGTTTGACTCAACACTTCCATAATTAAAAACATTTAAAAAAAAATTGAATCCAGTTGGCTATAAATCTGGCCTTTTCTTAACCCTCTTTTAAAGTCATAAAAGAGCAAAACAACTCCATTATAATAAGGTTTCCCAAAATAGACTTTGAGTAATTAAAATGCAGTTTTATTTATTTAGAGTCATGGAAAAATTACCATTTTAGATTTTTTAAATATCTCAGAAGAATGTAGGTAGATGTTGATTCCACATTAAAGATAAAAAAATCAATGTCAGCAACTTTTTAAAAAGATAATGGGGGGAAGTCACCTGTAAAATGACTAGCTAAAAAAATTATATATAAGAAGCAAGTGCTCCCATCCTGTCTGCCCCATTTCATGTCTCTCCGTCGTCCTGCCCCTTTCCCCTTCATATCTTCCTTCCTATTCTGCAGAAGTAACCATTGTTAATGGTTTGCTGCATGTGCTTATATAGGTATGTCTTATATGTACATCTGTACCTACATATTACACATTTTAAAGCAAGTTTTGCCAAATTCCGTAGAATTCAGTGTTTAAAGTTTAAGAATTTTAATAGTAAACTGCAGAATAATTTTGATTTTATAACATAGGCAAGGACAAGCTTTTTATTATATCTTTAAATTGTTTAAGCAATAAAATTGCCATTCTCCCTAAAGGAACCCCTACCCCCTTTCAGGAAGGTGCTTAATACCCTTGTGGGTATTCTCCTTATAAATTTTAAGACCTCAGAATTTAAATTAGTGTTATATTTACTTATTTATTTTATATTTTAAGGGAGCCATTTAGTAGAGTAAATGTCAGAAAGGGGTCTCTGATTTGATTCTTTCAGGGAAATGGGGGGAGGGTGAAGCCTTGGCAAAGTGTTACCCTGAGATACCTACAGTTGCCCTTGATTCTGTTTCCCTCTTTCTTTGCCTCTTTGACTCAGGAGAGGATGATCTCCAGAGAAAAGCATAGAACAGTAAACATGTTTAATATTTCACCTGAGCTCTGCTTTCCCACCCCTGACTATCCAGAGGCATACAGAGCACAAATCAGGTCCACTGCTTTGCCTACAACCCTTTGTGAATGGTGGATTTCTTTCTTGGTATTTTTGCATCTCTCTCTTCTTTATCTTAGTCATTATATGTCTTGTGCACTAGGAATTTTCTATTTCTTGCCTTTAATGACTGTTGAAAGCATGGCTATGTTGACTGGACTTTGTGGCAGTGGAATTTCACTCTAACCTGGCACTAGTAAATGAAGTGTGAGTGTCTCGCTAACACTGAGATCAGTTTGACCTTCTGTGCCTTTGAGTAAGATGTAGAAGAGATGAGAATGACCTCAGCTTCTAGTTTAGCTGGAGTGTTTATGATTAGAGCTGTGGTACATACTTAATTTATTCCTGGACAGTATTATTAATGTTTGATGAACTGATCTTTTATTATTTCTGCTTGTGTGATGAAGAGAACGGAGAATGAAGAGGAAGTTTGAAAGAGCCTGTTCATTTAGCAAATACCGAGTGTCCACTCTGTGGCTAAGTGCTGTGCAGAGTACTGAAGATAAAATGGAGAACAAATCAGACATGATCTTTGACCAGTTCATTTTGTAGCCTCCTGGGTTTGGTGTCCTGAATTGTTAAACTTAATTTAGTTAGTGCTCATGTATTACCTAATAGTTGTCAAATGTAGTGCCATCTGATCTGGAAAAGTGTACTGTCCTCTTGGCAGAGGAGAGTTAGTCCTGGGGCCTGGGCAAGGGAGGGAGTACAGGCACGTGGGGTCAGTCCTCAGGAGCTTTGCCCATTCTTTTAAAGTTATGTTAGAGATCTATAAACAGGGGAGACTAATTTTAGGACTTATTTTAAAAGCACGTGTTACGTGATAACAGTTGAAAATCAATTAATGGAATACACCATATCAGTAGAAGAAAGGACCAAAACCACATAATCATCTCAGTAGACACAGTAAAGACATTTGGAAAAAAATCTATCACAGTTTCGTAATAAAAATATTCAGCATACTAGGAGTAGGAGGAAACCTCCTCAATCTGGTCATAGACATCTATGAAAAACCTACACCTATCATCGTCCTGAAAGGTAGGAGGAAGCTCTGTAGCAGAGAATCCTCCCAGAAGGGGGCTGGTGTAGAGCTGCCCCTCTGGCGACTGTCTTTCCAGGCAAGGGCTGTTTTTTAATCCTTGTCATTATGTTCATGTTTCTTGTTATTAGTCTCGTTACATGAAGCTCTTTGTTCTCTGCAACTGGCTGTAGTTTTCCTAGTTTAGGCTCTCTAGAATATCGACAGCAGAAACATTCCTGCTGTCTTTGGCAAGGGACTTTTTTTTGCACTGAAAGTTCTGAGACAGGTTTCAGGCAGAGCCTGTTTCCATTTTTTGCATATTGTGAGTTAGAGATAGGCGTGGGAGAAGAGAGCTGTTGGCTGCTTTAGTTAAGCATCTCAGCTTTGCTGGTTTAAGAACCAAATTCAGAGCTAATTATGCTTCAGAGATTTTTTTTTTTTTTTTAACTGAGCAAATTTACAAGAGACTGGTGGATGGAGTATAACATGGCGGGGGGTAGCCCATAAAGTAATGATGAATCACCAGCATAATGTTGGAAAGATCATTGTGAATTCTGGGCTTAACTAGCTGTGGAACTTTGGGGACAACTTACCTAACTCCTTAAGTCCTGGTTTCCTCTTCTGTAAAACAGGTACAGAACTTAGTACTTAATACAGTTTGTGTATATAAAATAATATTGAAGATTCTAGCTCCTTATCTGGCACATCTTAGTAAATGTTAGCTTTTTTTTTTTTTTTTTTTTAAAGACTGTAGAGACTTTATCTCCCCCCCCCGCCCCCAAGCCCCAGTAGATAGTTGTATGTCATAGTTGCACATCCTTCTAGTTGCTGTATGTGGGACGCGGCCTCAGCATGGCCGGAGAAGTGATGCGTTGGTGCGCACCTGGGATCCGAACCCGGGCCGCCAGTAGCAGAGCGCACGCACCTAACTGCTAAACCACGGGGCAGCCCAGCAGTTGTTATTGATAAAGTGCCAAAGAATCAATTTCCGATGGATACGTATCCAGCAGGAAAGCCGGTATTTGCCTAGGACAGTCTTTTCTGGTAGGCAGGTCCATCCAGAGACTGAATTCTTAGAAGGATGTTTGATGAAATATTCTAGATATAGAGCAAGAGGAGCTAGATGTTTTTAAGGAGTAAATCCATCAAATCATGGTAGCTGAATTGTCCTACTTGAGGAAGTGATGTATCCTGGCCTTTCAGGATAGTCTGAATTTAAAATCCTTTTCCCCATTGTCAACATAAATATCCTGTAAACTTTACATTGCTAGATACAAATGTCACACCCCCACCTCCAGCCTATCTCAGCCAGAATCAGGGCAAAAATCTTTTGTTGGACTATTTGTTAACTTGTAGGTTTGAGCTCAATGGTCCCCCTACTTCTAGGTGGGTATTTTTCCTTAGGTAATTGTTACGGGTCATTAAATCATAGCCACCTCTTTCTGTGAACCTGAAGATACAAATTCTTATGCTTCAGTTTTGCCCTTTGAATATTTATTCATTACTAAGACTTGTGTGTTTATAAACTCATGTCATAGATGTCACACATTTCCATATTTCAGTGTATCTTATGGTATTTACATCTTAAATTAGGGACTTACCTAAAGGATTCTAAGTTTTTAAAAATGATTTTTTAAAATTAATCCTTTGTTTATTTATTTATATTTGATGAGGAAGATTGGCTCAGAGCTAACATCTGTTACCAATCTTCCTCTTTTTGCTTGAGGAAGCAAAGACTGTGCCGCCTTCGTCTCCTTTGTATATGGCGTGCCACCACAGCATGGCTTGATGAGCTGTGTGTAGGTCCACACCCGGGACCCAAACCCGTGAACCCTGGGCCACCGAAGTGGAGCACGTGACCTTAACCACTACACCACTGGGCCGGCCCCAGGATTCTAAGTCTTATGCTGAGATTTTGGCATTTCTTTTTGGAGGGTTATTTTTTGGAAGATTTCCGGGGGTGATTGTTCTTATTCATTGTTTTGACCATTACAGTAGTACCCCTTTATCTGTAGGGGATATGTTCCATGAACCCCAGTGGATGCCTGAAACCACGGATAGTACCGAACTCTATATATACTATGTTTTTTCGTATACGTACGTACCTATGATAAAGTTTAATGTATAAATTAGGCACAGTAAGAGATTAACAACAGCGTCTCTTTGGTATATCTGAATTGCCAGCATCACTACTCTTGGAGTTTGGGGCCATTATTAAGTAAATAAGGGTTATTTGAACACAAGCCGTGCCATACTCTTAGTGGATCTAATAACCGAGACAACTATTAAGTGGCTAGGCTACTAAGTGACTAACCGCAGATAGTATATACAGCGTGGATACTCTGGACGGACCGGGATGGTGCAAGCTTTCTTCACACTACTCAGAATACCGTGCAGTTTAAAACTTCTGAATTGTTTATTTTCCATTAAATATATTCAGACCATGGTTGACCGCGGGTAACTGAAACCACGGAAAGCGAAACTGCAGATAATGGAGGACTACTGTAGTTTCCTTTTAGAGGGTGATATTTATTCATCTGTCCTGTCCTGAAATTCTCTAGGCTTAGATCTTATTTGGGTCCTATAATCCAAATTAAACATTAAAATAAATGTTATTCCTCCTGCTTTCTTGAATTAACACTTGGCTTTTCTGTCATGAATCCTTGGAGTAAGAATTAGTAATCAAAGTTTCATGAGGTTAATACATTCTGATAACCTAAGAAAATAAGATGAAGGCACCTCTGTATGCTTCACTGGTGCAGGGAAGCAGCTGGTACTACTAGAAAAAGAGGCTGGTGTTTATCAAGAGGATACCTAGTACTTTGGTCTTAACATGTTTGTAATGTGGACATTGATATGAGAGTTAACACCATAAAAAATGCTCTGAATATGCTCTTTAAGGTACATGAGATCTCTTGAAGAAATTGAATATCCTGTGAGATAGTAAGTTTGGTATTAATGGGAATGAGAAAAGAAAAAGAGTAGTTTGCTCAGCAGAGCTCGGTACAGACATTAATTTACAGCAGTGAAGCCATTCAGAACGGTTTAGGGGTAGATATCCAGAGATCAAACTGTTCACCATAGGCATTCGTTCCCTGGCCCAACTCAATTTCCATATCCTTCCATGGCTTCAGAGAGCTTTAAAGGATTTAGTTTTGAATTGATTTTACATATTAGGAATGCTTTGGGTCTATTTTATGTTATTGTTTTGTTTTCAGGTTATAGTATGTTTGCCTTACATTTTTATTTGCTTGACTAGTAAATCCTTTTTCTATAAAAATAAACAGCTGAGTCTTCTCTGAGAAGATCTTTTTGAATATGAACCTAGTATTTATGGACTGAAGGACAGTTGTGTAGTTCATATGTAGCTTGAACATGTGGCAAACTAGAAAATACTCCCAAAATGTTTATTCTGGTCAATTCAGCAGACTCCTACCATGTGCCAAGCACCATGCTAGCATAGTCACTAGGGGCACTAAGAAGAAACTACAGTTTGGAATGAGAAGGGAGAAGGAGTAATTTAATTCTTCCTTATCTTTGCGAGTTGTTAATTTGGAGAAGCTTACTTTGGCCTTCTGTGCCAATATTATCCCTTTTTCTTGGAGTTGAAAAGATCTGTGTTTTTAATGATATAAAAGCCATGTCATTATATCTCTTAAGACTTTTGTTTAGTTTTAAGTAAAATGCGTCTCTTCCAAGAGCTGTCTTCTTCCAAGGACCATTGATCTGGTTGTAATTAGACAAGTGGTTTGGGTAGAAAGGCTTGGGCTTTGAAAAGGGTGATGGGCTTGGAAACTGTCCTCTCAAGTGGCTCTGCAGAACAGCTTGAAAATGAACCCCCTTGCTCCAAGTGTATCTGAAATGATTTCAAAAGGCTGTTTGAAATTCTGTTCTTGGGTTTTAAGTAAAAGGGGGGGAAAAAGAAATAGAACAACAGTTGTATAAATACAAGATGGAGGAGGAGGACATCTTGCAGCTGCAGAAGGATTTATGAGAAAGGACCTCAGGGCTTAGTGACTGAGCTCACACTGACTCAGCACGTGGTGTGGCTGCCAGAAAGGTAAATTTTAGGATGCAGTAATAGTGTCTAAATAGTTCTGTATTAGGCCACATTTGGAGAATTACATTAAGTTCTGAGTATCCCAGTGAAGGAAGACAAACTGATTCAGGGGCAAACAGGTAGTATTGTAGATATGAAACTACGTCATCTGAAGAATGTGGGAAAGCTGAGGATATTTGGATCATACCAGGCCCTTGACTAGGAGTTTAGGAACTAGGTCCTATATTTCTGCATCCTAACATGCCAAGCACATAATAGATGGTAAGTATTGAGCAGTACTTGTTCAGTTGGTGGATTCTTTTATAATGCTGGTGTAGGAACATGGCTATCTTACCTTAATTGTGAGAAGAATTTTTTTTATCCAAAATAGTTATGTTTGAGGGGACTTTTTTTTTTTTTTTTTTTGTGAGGACGATTAGCTCTGAGCTAGTATCCGTTGCCAATCCTCCTGTTTTTGCTGAGGAGTACTGGCCCTGAGCTAACATCCGTGCCCATCTTCCTCTAGTTTATATGGGATGCCACCACAGCATGGCTCTATAAGAGGTGCACAAGTCCACCCACGCCTGGGATCTAGACCTGCGAACCCTGGGGCCGCCAAAGCGGAGCACGCGAACTTAACCGCCCCGCCGCCGGGCTGACCCCTGAGTGGATGTGTTTTTACCTGAGGCACATTTCATAGCCATGAGCTGTCATGTTATGCCATAGTTCTTCTGTAGAGACTGGACTTTTTCATAATATTCTCAATGAAACAGCATCTCCAGGAAGAGTGGGCAGTGTTAAAGAAGCAGAACTTTGTTTTGGGAAAATTTTAGTTTGAACAAAAACCAAATGCTAGGTACTTGTAACATGTAAAAGGTACTAAATTGATTTCCAAGTTGGTATTTGTCTTTTTCATTTCCCAATATATTTTTAGAATATGGACATGGAAGAAATGTTATAAATAGGAAAAAGTATGTGTAATCACAATGAAGTCTAAAAGTCTTCAAAATAGAATTGAGAGTTGTTTTAAATGAATTTTGGTAATTTGATCAAATGGCTTTAGTTATGATTGTGCTTACCTAATACTAAAATGTATATATATTTTAATATATTTATGTATATCAAGAGAAAAAACTTCATGTCTTTTGGACACTCCTTTCCCCTTTCTTTTCATGTGACTTGCTCTTTCTTTGTCTTCAGGTGACAGCTTAAATGCCACCTCTTGGCCATCTTATCTAAATAAGTCACTGCCACAGTGCATAAATTTGCCAACATTATGTGCTTTTTGTCTTCGTCCTAGCGCTTACCAGAATTTGTCATTACATATTGTCTACCTGCACCTCTAGATTATAAGCCCCCTGAAGGCAGCACTAAGTCTACTTTAATTTACCATTGTTTATCTGCTGTCTAGCGTCCTCTTGAATGAGTTAAGTAATTCTTTGATTTATTTCCTGCTGTGGTTTTATATCATCCAGAGTTATTCCACTTAATTCTCAAGGTATAATGATGTTGGGCTTTTTTGTGTGTGTGAGGAAAATCAGCCCTGAGCTAACATCCATGCCAATCCTCTTTTTGCTGAGGAAGAGCGGCCCTGAGCTAACATCTATTGCCAGTCCTCCTTCTTTTTTTCCCCAAAGCCCCAGTAGATAGTTGTATATCATAGCTGCACATCCTTCTAGTTGCTGTACGTGGGACGCGGCCTCAGCATGGCCGGAGAAGCGGTGCGTCGGTGCGCGCCCGGGATCCGAACCCGGGCCGCCAGCAGCGGAGCGCGCGCACTTAACGGCTAAGCCACGGGGCCGGCCCTATAATGATGTTTTTAAAATTAGTTTCAGGGGCCGACCTATAATGATGTTTTTAAAATTAGTTTCCGGGGCCGGCCCTATAATGATGTTTTTAAAATTAGTTTCAGGGGCCGACCTATAATGATGTTTTTAAAATTAGTTTCAGGGGCCGACCTATAATGATGTTTTTAAAATTAGTTTCAGGGGCCGACCCCGTGGCTTAGCGGTTAAGTGCGCGCGCTCCGCTGCTGGCGGCCCGGGTTCGGATCCCGGGCGCGCACCGACGCACCGCTTCTCCGGCCATGCTGAGGCCGCGTCCCACGTACAGCAACTAGAAGGATGTGCAGCTATGACATACAACTATCTACTGGGGCTTTGGGGAAAAAAAGAAGGAGGACTGGCAATAGATGTTAGCTCAGGGCCGCTCTTCCTCAGCAAAAAGAGGATTGGCATGGATGTTAGGTCAGGGCTGATTTTCCTCACACACAAAAAAAAGGTCTTAAAATGGAGAGATCATCCTGGATTGTCAGGGTGGGCACGATGTAGTCACAAGGGTCCTTATAAGAGAGAAGGGAATGTATGAAGACAGCAGCAGAGACAGAGATTTGAAGATGCTTTGCTACTGGCTTTGAAGATGGAGGAACGGCCACAAGCCCAGGAATGCAGCTCTAGAAGCTGAAAAGGCAAGGAAACAGATTCTTCCTTAGAGCCTCCAGAACAAATGCAAGCCCTGCCAGCACTTTGGTTTTAGCCCCTGTAAGACCCATTTTGAACTTCTGACCTCCAACTGTAAGATAATAAAATATTCGTCTTCTAAGCCACACACACACGCACACCCACACACACACACACGCACACCCACACACACACACACACCCCCCCCCCCCCGCCAAAGAAAGATGAGATTTCTGCTGGTAGAGAGCTTACATTCTAGTTGGATAAAGATGGAATAACAAAAAAAGTAAACAAGATAGTTTCAAGTACTGAATTTAGGGCTCTGAAGAAAAAAAACAAGGTACTGGACTAGACCCGGGAGAATGACTGGGTGACTACTTTTGATGGGTGGCCGGGCAAACCTCTGAGGAGATAGCTTTTGAGCCGAGATCTGAACAACAGGAAAATCTGAGAGGTAGGGGAAGGTGATAGAATAAGCCCTGGAGTTTTGGTCTGGTTTGGTTATTAACTAGTTTTGTGATCTTTGATTCCTTACTCTTCCTGGTCTTTGATAGACACATGCTATAGCACTTCAAGTGTTTGCTCCTTGGAAGATGCCCAAAGTTCTAGTAGGGTATAAAGGAGAGTAAGTGAAAAGGGTTGATAGTGCCCTTTGCTGACCAAACCCAGCAATCACTTGTCGGGACAACTCTGAGGCTCTCTGTTCATTCCTGTGGAGGAGGAGGGAAAGGGGAAGATGATTTTGTTTTTTTGTGGGAAAATGGTCCTAAAAGAAGGTTGATTCTTGATGCTAAAGAAGAGCTAGAAGAAAGAGGCAGTTCTTCATTTTATATATTACTTTAGTCCTATGTTTATGGATTAATACCCTGTATTTTACAGGATGTAGTACGTGCTGTCATGGTATTAGAATATTTGAGAATACTCTCTTATGCTTTTTAAACCTTTTCCTTGGAAGTAAATATTAAGGGTATGCCTCATGGCTTCAAGGTTGAGGGAGTAGAGAAATAGTCAGATGTGCTGTATACTCTGTATAACCAAGATATCATTGCATAGGGTTTCTTCTGTTAGAACTGGGAAACCTGTCTCAGGTCATCTCAGTACTTTTATTAACAGCTAACTTAGTTCACAAATCTTGTCTGCTTATTGGGAAGAGATTGTGTGCACCAAATCATTGATAGCTCTCCTCATTTTTGTCAATGTTTTATAGTGTTCTGCAGTTGGAGTTTCATATCAGGTTTTCCATTTGCTGCTGTGGCTTGATCTCCTAGGGATTGTACTGCTTAGAAATCCTCTTTGATGAAAGAGCAAAGAGTCATTTTTTTTTTTTATCAGTCATTTTGTCTGTTTTTTTTTTTAAATAAATTGTTTCTAGGTGTCCAGAGAAGTTCAAGTTTGCAAAGGAACTCACTCAGTTGTTTGAATCTATTTTCTTACATTAGGTGTAATTGAAAAGTGACCCTCTCTTCTCAGAGATGTCAAAAACAAACAAATCCAAGTCTGGATCTCGCTCTTCTCGATCAAGATCTGCGTCAAGATCTCGTTCTCGTTCATTTTCAAAGTCTCGGTCCCGAAGTCGATCTGTCTCTCGTTCGAGGAAGCGCAGGCTGAGGTAAGGGGGTGTGATTGTATGTTGAGATAGTTATTGCAGTGGTCCCTGTGGGTCTTTGAAGATCTTCTGTTAGACTTTTTCTGTGTCACGTGGAGTGGGTGGTTGGCTTGAGGTGGAGGGTTGGGCTATAAGATATTCCACGTCTCTTCAAACGCTCCAAATCTAAATCAGCTTTGATTGCCGTGCTGTGTGCCTAATTCCTTTTCTCCTCTGCCAGCACATTCTGTTTCTCATCCACTTTGGAAGAAAGAGCATTTTATTTTTATTTGATCTGCTTGCTTCAAATCTCTACACCTGATTATTTTTCACTGAAGTATTTTTAGAGGCTTGGACCAAAGTTTATTTTCATCATCAGCAAAGAAAGGATAGCTAAGAGGGTTAATAGTATGATCAACATTGCAAGGAAAGGAGGCTTTAACCCAGTAAAATAATTAAACCTTAAAAAACTTGCCAGGAGTCATTTGTATACACCTGGTGTGCCAATTACTAACAAGCTGCATCTATTTAGTAAAACGCATCCTAAAACTATCTAAAAATCACTATTGTAGACATGAGTTTGTCTTACTAAATTCTTTTAAATTTATTGCCAATGTTCTTTAATTCAGTCAGTTTTCATACCTTTAGGTGGATTTCCCTATTTCAATTATGTCTTGGAATAGGATGCCAAACCTCCAATGTTTTTTCCTCTTTTGATGTGTTGTGAGTTTGTTTTTTCATTCTTTAAAACTGTTTTAATTTTCTTTTGTGAGTAGATAAGAACCTTTCAGTAGATACAAGTTTCTCTATTTAGGGAAATATTGCTGTGTTTAAATACCAAAAGGGAATTTTTGCCCAATTTCATTCTTTTTGTCAGAATTGCACTGGGCAAGGAGATAATTTCTCAGTTTTGCCCACTTGGGACCCCTGCTGTTTATTTCAGATGATCCTTTTCCTAAGTGAATTGGTGATGAAATTTAAAATAAACCTCAGGAAAAGTTGTCATTAAGCTTTATTCTTGATGGTTTCCATCGTCCTATAGTACTTCTAAAAGAGTTGGTGGTTGGTGGAATTTTTTTTTTCCTCTTCCCAACAAGAACAAGTTAATTGTTTTTTTTTGTTTTTTGTTTTTTTTTTGGTGAGGGAGCTTGGTCCCTGAGCTAACCTCTGTTGCCAATCTTCCTCTTTTTGCTGAGGAAGATTAGTCCTGAGCTAATAATAATCGTGCCCATCTTCCTCTATTTGGATGTGGGACGCCACCACAGCATGGCTTGATGAGCGGTGAGTAGGTCCACACCTGGGATCCAAACGTGCGAACCCTGGGCCGCTGAAGCAGAGCACGTGAACTTAACCACTATGCCACTGGGCCGGCCCCAGAAGTTAATTCTTCAATGAATTCTGTGAGAAGCCTGCCTGAAAATTAATTTCAGACTAGAGGTTGAATAAAAAGTAGCTGTGCATAAATATTGATGACTCCAGTATAAGGTAGAATAGGAAGTTATAAACTTTGATTTTTTTCCTCCAACAAAAGTAACACTAGATTTTTTTTTTTTTTTTTTTTAAAGATAACATACATTGAGGCTAACCTGTCCTAGCTTTTTTCTCTCTCCCATGTTTCTTGGGCATGCATTTTCTTTTTCTTTTTTTTTTTTTTGTGAGGAACATTAGCCCTGAGCCAACATCCAATGCCAGTCCTCCTCTTTTTCCTGAGGAAGACCAGCCCTGGGCCAACATCCATGCCCCTCTTCCTCTGCCCTACATGGGACGCTGCCACAGCATGGCCTGACAAGCGGTGCACCAGTCTGCGCCCAGGATCCGAACCTGCGAACCCCAGGCCACTGAAGTGGAGCGCAAGAACTCAACTGCTGTGCCACCGGGCCGGCCCCGGGCGTGCATCTTCATACCAAACTTTGTTCAAGCCCTAGGCTAGAGTCTGTCTGTTGCCCAATTGTGTCAGAGTCTACATAGTAAAATTTTATCCCACTTTCTCACCCCGCAAAAAAAGAAGAGGGAAAACCCACTGAATATATTTATATTACCTCAGGAAGTTGCTGTCAAGACCATGGGACTAAGCAGTCTTAGTACCTCCTGCCTTGTACCCGGAGTCTTTTGATTTGGGCCTTTTAAACCTCAGTTTTAGCTCATTTGGTTCTGAAAGGTAACCTGCTAGAGGCTATACAACCAAAACTGAGAGACAATTGAACTGATACAAACCACACTGAAAAATGGTCACCATCTCTAAAGTTTTTATGACAGCTGGGATTCTGGGCAGATCTGTTGGGACAGATCTCTTCTTCTCATTCTGAAAATCATTTGGCATGGTCGTTGGCTTAGCAAATGAGGGAAAAACATCTCAGGCAGGCAATATGTGCTGGGGTAGGTCTAGAGCCACTTTATGTGCTATCTTATACCTAGAAGATTGTTATTTTGGAGGAATTTCTCCACTGGAACATGTTTTTATACTTAATTCTAGTCTGACTTCTCTGTTTTTTTAGAAACAGATAAATTTGCCACTGGATGTTTAATTTTTATTTCTGGCTTATCTGTTTTACGGTTTTTTTTTTCTTTTGTTTTCCTTCTCCTACAAGGAAAGTATACTATCCAGAGAGTTTGAGAAACCATGCCTTTAAATTAAGTTAACTGCTGAGTTCTACAGAATTGGAGAAAATTGATTGTTTCCTTGTATTTCACAGACTGTATCCTTTTAAGTGACTTCTCATAAATAACTTCATTTGCAATCTGCAGAGACTCATGTTCCTGCATCTGTGCAGTGACTGCGGGTTTTGGATGCAGTATGCCACAGGGCCCTCACTAGTAATTGGTGACAGAAGCAACAGTAGCCTCTGAGGATGGGAACATGAGTTAAACTCTCCTTAGTGCTCGTGCTGCATCACCTCCCTCAAGTATAGCCATTTAATCGGGTATTCAGTTTCATAGCCTGCATCTGCCTCTCCCTTCTTCTTTTCTTATATTGTTACTATTTTCAAATGAAAAGTGTAGAAGGTAAGTTTTTGGTTTTTTAAAATTGTACTTAAATAGCAACCATTAACAGCCAGCAGTGTGATGTATCTTGGTCGGTTGCTGTTGTTCTTGGGGTAAAGACCTTGAGCACTATGGGTAGTTAGTGGTGGAAAACCAGTCCCACTTTATCTTCTTTAGATTAAATTAAATGTAAGTTTCTTTTTAAAAATACCATTTTGTTAGGTTGTTAAAACCTGTCACATTTGCTAAATAGAGTTATTTATAAAACAAACAAGCAACCAAACCGCATCCTTTCCCAGTCAAGCCTGACATGAGAAGGCCTGCTGATTAGCTGAAGGGTTTTTATTCTATATGTAAAGAAAATATTTTTGGAAAGAGTTTTTTAGTAATTTTTACATGTTTCTAGCTAACTACTTAGGAGTAGAGGTTAATGTTAATGATCTGTATTGTAGTGGACAAGACAAGTGGTGTCCAAGAACCCTAGTGGAGTTTTACACCAACAAATATAGTTTTTGGCTTTTTGATGGAAACAAAACGCCCTGTCTTGACAAGCCTGGCATTCATGAACATGTAATTTTTACAAAGTTAGGTAACTGGAATCCCTGGGGTTCTGAAAATATACCCTTACTAAATTAGAGTTCTATATTGTTAAATGAAGAAGAACACAACACTAGGCTTTAGGTTGACTTGAAAGATGTGCAACTGGGGGGGTTGTTTTTGTAGTACCCCTTCGCTAACCTGTGGGTTTGGGTGTCCTGTGGTCAGATGGTGCCCTCTTGTGGCACTTAGGTGAGATTTGTAGTTTAGCCACAGACACTTGACGTTCTAAATGGTGAGACCATTTCCAGGTCCCCAGTAAAAAACCAATATTTATGTCCTTTGCTGATCAAATTTCAGTTAAAGTTCTTTTAAGCTTTATTTTTATTTTTTTTTGTGAGGAAGATCAGCCCTCAGCTAACATCTGCCAGTCCTCCTCTTTTTGCCAAGGAAGACTGGCCCTGGGCTAACATCCATGCCCATCTTCCTCCACTTTATATGGGATGCTGCCACAGCATGGCTTGCCAAGTGGTGTGTCGGTGCGCACCTGGGATCCGAACCAGCGAACCCCGGGCCGCCACAGCGGAGCGCGCGCACTTAACCACTTGCGCCACCGGGCCGGCCCTCTTTTAAGCTTTAAACAGATGCATTCTCCAAGTTCCTGTTGAAGTGTTCTTTGGTTTATGTCTGTTGTAACTGTGTTTTTACAACCCCAGATCTTAGTGGCATCTAAGAAATTAGCCCTGCCCAAAACAGAGAGGGCTGAGTAGAATGGGGAGTAGAGATGATAACAGCATAGAGGCCAGAGGACTTGAGTAGTTCCCTGTCTGTATACCACAGCTTGCAGTTCTTGGACCTGTAAAATCCCCTGCGTCTCTGAAACTATAAGCAGTTACTATACTGTATTAAAATGGTCTTTGTTTAGTTTACTGCCTTAAGAACATTTTGATATTCTTTCAGTTACTAGAAATACATCGTCTTCATTGAAATTGTGTTACAGTGTTAATGAAGCAATCTCGGTGTCACATTTGTTAAAGTGATTCTTATTTATATGTTTGGACTTAATATGGGCCTTAAGCAGAAGTATTAAATATATAAGCTTGTGCCTTTAAAAACAAAACTGAAAATAAATGATACATAAGAGCAGGGATTTAAAAATGTTTCCTCTTTGTTGGCAGGTTTTTCTTGAATAAAAATGCTTATGTCAAAAATTCAAACGTTTCTCCCCCCTTCGTCCCCCTTTTCAGTTCTAGGTCTCGTTCCAGATCATATTCTCCAGCTCATAACAGAGAGAGAAATCACCCAAGAGTATATCAGAATCGGGATTTCCGAGGTCACAACAGAGGCTATAGAAGGCCCTATTATTTCCGTGGGCGCAACAGAGGCTTTTATCCCTGGGGCCAGTATAACCGAGGAGGCTATGGAAACTACCGTTCAAATTGGCAGAATTACCGGCAAGCATACAGTCCGCGTCGGGGCCGTTCCAGATCCCGGTCCCCAAAGAGAAGGTCCCCTTCACCAAGGTCCAGGAGCCATTCTAGAAACTCCGATAAGTCTTCCTCTGACAGGTCAAGGCGGTCCTCATCCTCTCGTTCTTCCTCCAACCACAGCCGAGTTGAATCTTCTAAGCGCAAGTCTGCGAAGGAGAAAAAGTCCTCTTCCAAGGATAGCCGGCCATCTCAGGCTGCTGGGGATAACCAGGGAGACGAGGCCAAGGAGCAGATGTTCTCTGGAGGCCCCTCTCAAGATACAAAAGCATCTGAGAGCTCGAAGCCATGGCCAGATGCCACTACATACAGTGCTGGTTCTGCATCACGGGCCTCGGCAGTTTCTGAGCTGAGTCCTCGGGAGCGAAGCCCTGCTCTCAAAAGCCCCCTCCAGTCTGTGGTGGTGAGGCGGCGGTCACCCCGTCCTAGCCCGGTGCCAAAACCTAGCCCTCCACTTTCCAGCACATCCCAGATGGGCTCAACTCTGCAAAGTGGTGCTGGGTACCAGGCTGGGACACACCAAGGTCAGTTTGACCATGGTTCTGGGTCCTTGAGTCCATCCAAAAAGAGCCCTGTGGGTAAGAGTCCACCGGCCACTGGCTCCACGTATGGCTCATCTCAGAAGGAAGAGGCTGCTGCTTCAGGAGGAGCAGCCTATACAAAGAGGCAAGTGTCTTGTTTCCCCTGCCTGGTTGTGTTTTTATCTCACCAGCTGGCGGTTTAATTGTAATGTGATCTAAGTTAGAGCTCTGATTAGTGGTAATGAGGTAACCCCCATTTCCTAAACTTTTCATTAGCAGACTTGAAAAGCATCACCCAAGGAAACCTTTTGCTTAACTCTAGCTTTCCTACCTTCCTGAGTTTGTATTGCAGCATAAAGTTTCTTTAGACTACTCTGCAATGATGTTTTCACATTTAAAATTTGCCTTGGATTCTACCAATGTAAGCCAGAGAACAGTAGAGATTTGTGGGTCGGCTATCAAAAAAATATGGTCTTTGTCAAAGTGAAAGGCCATTGGAGCTGTTAGACCCTCTAGGACCCACCAGCTACTGTGATCGATCTGCATCAGCACATCATGGTGAAGAGCTGCACCCTCACAGCCTCCATTGAGGAGACTGGGCAGAATGGGAAAGTCCAAGGCTTAGTCCAGGAAGGCCTTATTTTAAAATCACAAGGTGGGTGTATGTCCCAGTAGAAGCCAATCAGGCTGCGTGTTAGGAGAGGATGTGACAGTGCTTCCGTCTTTCTACCCTGGGGGACATGGTGAGTTGGAACCTGAATCTTGGTTTTTGTGGTTGGATGGATTGGGATGGCAGAGACCTAACAGGGAAGTTGCATTGGGACCAGGTTGTCAGGAGGGACTTAGCTGGGCAGGTGGTTTCCCTTGTTCTTTCTTTTCTCTTATGAGCATGTTCTTTGATGCCCTGCTGACCTTTGATTCTTCTTTGCCATATTAATACAACCATAACTCGATTAGACTTTCTCCATCAATGGTACAAATGAGGTGTTCAGAATCTGTACTTTCCAGCCTTCAGTAAGGCTACTTTAAATATAAGTTTTGTTCCTTGCCAGGACTCTGAATCTCATTAGACAACTTGGGCATGAGTTCTGCTTTACCATGAGAAAGAGTAGGATGATTTTGTCCCCTCCCCCCAATTAACATGTATTTTGTTTTTATTTGTGTTCACAGTATATTTCATATTTAGATCTTCTAGGTGACTTGAAGCAAATTTGAAGTCTCTTTTGAGACTTGTATTTCCAAATGTGAGTTGTATAAAAGCAAAACAGTCCAAGGTTGAACATTCTGTGTTAACTTTGCTGAAAGATTTTAAGTGACTGAGTGAAGGTTGGATAAGACCTTAATTTTTTTTTTCCTAGACCACTTACGGGTAAGTAGGTTTTTGTTTTTTAGTATCCTAATAATTACCTGTGCTGTTTTCTTTTTGGTTGCTTTTGTAAGACACAACTCCATGGACCGTGTATTTTTCTCTTAAATGCCAAGTTCATAAATCTGTGAAGGGCAGTTTTTCAGAAATTACTAGAAAGTAACCAAGTAGAAAGTCCTTTGGTAACACTGGAATCCACAAGACATGTTTGTTCAGAGAATCAAAAACCCAAGGCTGTATGGTACTGTTTTAGATCAGATTTCTTAAGAAACCTCTTGTGTGTCTCCCTTGTGTTTTTATAACTAGGTATCTAGACGAGCAGAAGACAGAGAATGGAAAAGATAAGGAACAGAAACAAACAAATACCGATAAGGAGAAAATGAAAGAGAAAGGGAGCTTCTCTGACGCGGGCTTGGGTGATTCGAAAATGAAATCTGATCCGTTTGCTCCCAAAACTGACACTGAGAAGCCTTTTCGGGGTAGCCAGTCTCCCAAAAGGTATAAGCTCCGAGATGACTTTGAGAAGAAGATGGCTGACTTCCACAAGGAGGAGATGGATGATCAAGATAAGGACAAAGTTAAGGGGAGGAAGGAATCTGAGTTTGATGATGAACCCAAATTTATGTCGAAAGTCATAGCAGGTGCAAACAAAAACCAGGAGGAGGAGAAGTCAGGCAAATGGGAAGGCCTGGTGTATGCACCTCCAGGGAAGGAAAAGCAAAGGAAAACAGAGGAGCTGGAGGAGGAGTCTTTCTCAGAGAGATCCAAAAAGGAGGATCGGGGAGGGCCCAAGAGAAGCGAAAGTGGGCACAGGGGGTTTGTGCCTGAAAAGAATTTCAGAGTGACAGCTTACAAAGCAGTCCAGGAGAAAAGCTCATCACCTCCCCCGAGAAAGACCTCTGAGAGCCGAGAGAAGCCAGGAGCCAAAGGAGACTTCTCCACAGGGAAGTCTTCCTTTTCCATTACTCGAGAGGCCCAGGTCAATGTCCGGATGGACTCTTTTGATGAGGACCTTGCAAGGTGAGATGTAGTCCTTCTTGATCCTCAGGGCTTTAGTGGCCTAAGTGGTATCTCCTAACCCCTTTCCCCGAGGACATTCTGGAACCACGACAGGCCCCTCCTGTATTTCCCTTCCTGTTCAAGGTTCAGTGCTGTTGCCCTCCTGTCCACCTGTTCTCAGAGGCGAGTGTGTGTCACTGAACGATTATATGTTGGGATCAGTATCACACAAGTGGTGAAGCATCTTTTCAGTCTGTAGTGACTGGCTTTCTTGCTGCTGGGTTCCCTCTTGCCCTCTACCCAACACACACACACACACACACACACCCATTATGCTGGGTTCCCTCTCCTGCTCTCTTGCCCTCTATCCAACACACACGCACACACAGCTCATTACATACATACACCCACGCCCCATTATCCTGTTTCTTCCTAAGTGTGCTTAAGATTGAAATCTTGCCTGTGGAACCATCCAGGATCCATTTCTCCATTGTTAGCTAGGTCACCAAGGTCTATTATTATATCTAATGATGTAGCAGTTTTAGAGTTGGGGTTGGGGGAAGAACTTTAGGAAAGAGTGATGAGGCCCAGGCTGACTATTTCCCAGGTGTAAAAACTATGCAGCCAATTGGAAGTCCGTCTTAGCAGCATTCCAGCCGTATCCCTCTTGCTTCATTGTGTCACTTCACTGGATGGCCCTGGCTGGCCAAGCTAGTCGATCTTTTAAAAATACCTTCCCGTTTGTTGTGTGTGTTAAAACCAGGAGTGACCCCAAAAACAGAGTCACTGAGGTTTAACACTTCATCCTGCCCATTTGTTCCTGTTAAAGATTCCCAGTAAAAAAGGAAAGAGAGAGATTTTAGATGCCTTTTTCCATAGTTATGGTGCATTTGAGGTTATTTTAACTTTGGTAGGAAGAGAAGAATGAACTTTGTGGACAAATTTAAAACTCTTTGAAAAAAATAGATTATATCTTTAGGGTTTAAGTGTTCTGACTTTTGTATATCTTGTTACGTTGAGCCTCCCTGTGTTTCTTTTTCAGACCCAGTGGCTTATTGGCTCAGGAGCGCAAGCTTTGTCGGGATCTAGTCCATAGCAACAAAAAGGAACAGGAGTTTCGTTCCATTTTCCAGCACATACAGTCAGCTCAGTCTCAGCGGAGCCCCTCAGAACTGTTTGCCCAGCATATAGTGACCATTGTTCACCATGTTAAAGGTGAGTCCAGACGCAGCCTGCTCAGGCTCCCTTTCCACACACTTAGCTTCCTCTATTACAAGCAGAAGGATGAGTGGGGCCCTTTATCTCATCAAAAGGGCCTTTGAAGCTAGGGCCTGGCTTGAAGGAAATTCCTTCCAGGGAGGAGTTTCCATTTTTTAATTACAGAGCTGAATATTTTGAAATGCTAATAGTAACCTGTGATCATGAGAATAGTAAAATTTTTCACATGAAGATTTAAAATGCTTGAGAAAGGAGGTATGAAACGTGGCTTTTCTAGCACCGCTGTCTTTTCCTGTCTAGCAGGTGGAAGCCTCTAGAGGTATCTTGTAGACCTTGTGGTATGGATTTTTTCCCCACATTATTTTACCATTTCCTGGGCAAATGGAGGTGGGCGGTTGGGGAATAGCCAAGAGAAGGTGATGTAGAAGCTGGTTGAGCCAGTTACAGGTTCCATCTGAAATTGAAACTCAAGCAGGAATTGGTGCTTTGATTCAAAGGATAGTAGGCTTCAGGTGTCTCTCTCTGTATCCATGTCCTAGGATATAAGGGAGCTACAGTGGAAATCCAGTGCCCGACATTGGATTGTGTCTGAACCAGCCTTTTTTCCTTCCTCTTTTTAGTATGTTTGTTATATGGTTTTGACTACTTTAGTCACATCTGTGTGGCTGCAGGTTCATGCAAAAGAGTTGGATGTTGTGTCTGCCTTTGATAGCATAACGTGTTTTCCTTTGAATTCCCACAGAGCATCACTTTGGGTCCTCAGGAATGACATTGCATGAACGCTTTACTAAATACCTAAAAAGAGGAACTGAGCAGGAGGCAGCTAAAAACAAGAAAAGCCCAGAAATACACAGGTGAGGATCTCAGCCTTACGCTGGAGATCATCATAAAAGACTGTTCATCAGATATTAAACTCATCTTGTTTTTGTCATGTTAGGTGTATTAGCAGCAGAATTCAGGGTGACATCCTTCAGATTCTAGGATAGCAGTGGGCATTTGTAGTTGTGAGTGGAAAGGATGTGCTTCAGTGCCTACAAGTTTCTCAGTTTGGGCCTGAGGAATACACAGCCCTTTTATGTAGATGAACTCTTGTGTTCCTTGGAGCTGGCAGATGGTAACCTGAGATCACAGTGAGCTTTCTATAGGTAGAACAAATGTTAAGTTTCTTTAAGCAACCCGTGTATTTCATATATCACTTCTTTTGAGCGAATTTGCACGGGGTAGGGGCTGGGGTTAGGGGAGCTTGAGGATTACGTCAAAGGGTTTAAAAGCCCAGAAGGTTTAAAGAATATCACATTTGGTTGTGAGAGTCTATTCAGCAAATAGGGACTTTGTCTAGAAACAGAGTTGACCTTATCTTTTTAATTCCTTGTTAGTCAACTCTTGAACCTGTTGCAGTAGGTAGGAGAACCATGTTTGTACAACGGCCTTGGATTTAGGGTCTTTGAGGATGTGTGTACATGCCAGGCAGTTATTTCTCACCTAGACCTAATCTCCTAGGTGAATAATGGGCCATTATATTCTAATTCCCAAGATGAGAACTGCTCTTTGGGGTTAGCAGGGCATAGATAGCCCTGATGTGAATTTGAGATTATAGGCATAGCTGTAGGTGAGTCTGTCTTTCTGGCTGTAACAGTACAGGGAGGGAATAAGAAGTTTCTTCAGTTTAAGTTTGAGAAGTTGGGATTTTGTGTGTGTTTGCCTACGTGCATGTCTGTGGGAAAGTACAAATATGTAAGCAAAGGATATAAGTAACGTGGATGTAAGTTATGAAACATAATAAAAAGGAATGCCTATGATTCCATTACCCAACTTACAAACTAAAATATTACCCGTACTATATTCACACTATGCAATATTAAACAATTTTTGTGTTTTCAATTTTAGGAGGATAGACATTTCCCCCAGTACATTCAGAAAACATGGTTTGGCTCATGACGAAATGAAAAGTCCCCGGGAACCTGGCTACAAGGTGAACTGTTGCTTTGATCAGTAATTCCAACAAAATGAGTGCGTTGGGCATGAACTTGACAGAAATGTGTTTGTTTAAATTACTCTCTACTTAAGTTTGTGTTTTTCTTTTAAGGATGGGCATAATTCTAAAAATGAACTACAAAGGGTTAATTTTTATTAAATGTATCAACAACCTTTGTGAAGTGGTTAGAATATGGTAAATGACCCCAAAGTCTATTGAGGTGAGCTTGAGAAAAAAGAGAGGAGTTTTGGAACAAGTGCCCATGATGAGAGAAGAAACTTTTTGTGATATTTTTCTGCTTGTAAGTATTATCAAATCAACTATATACATGCACTATTTCCAACCATGATTTCAAACAGACATGCATGTCAGGGGAGAGTGAAATATTCATATCTTAACTTCGTAGACTGTTTTAAACAGCTGGTCCAGTTTTTTTTCTAACATTGTACCATATCTATCATCTGTTGGTTACTGTTACTTTAAAGCTAAACATTACTTTGATAGCCCAGCTACATTTGCAATGATGTGCACGTAAACACTGTTATTAAGAGGTTAACACTTGTATGCAGTCTTTTACTATGAAATACTAGATTTGGGTTTTTAAAGAATCTTAGTTTTTATTGACCTTCATTCACATATACAGTTGAAATTTAAAATTAGAGATGGCTCTTCCAATGCTGCTGAAACCTTTTCTAAAAATATTAATCTTCAAGTTTTCCAAACAAATTTGTCCTGTTAGTTGAATGTGATGAGAGGCACTCTTGCAGTCTTTCTTCTCTCCCATCCCCCTTTTCTTTTTCTCCAAGTACCCACCAGCTTGGCATTAACCATGTGAAACCCAGGGTTTTGAAACATGTGAAACGCAAGGTTGAAACATCAGAAGAGATCTCATCCTATATGCCTCACAAAGCCAACTCATTAGAGGTGCTGTCTGCATTGCCTAAGGGAGCAGCAGCTGCATTTCTCTCTGTCTTTGGAGGGTGCAGAGGCTCCATTCCCTCTCTGAAAAACAACGTGATAAACCTATTTACTACCTACCATTCCTGTTAATTAAAAAATTAAACTTTATTTCAACAAAAAGCTTAGTTTGTGTAAGTAAAATGTTAATACAGCATGAACTGCTCATTCCTTCCTCTTTTAGGGACATTTTACTTTCATGAGACAAGTCTTGGTGTATAATGTCCTTAACCACCATATGTCTCTGCCCTCATTGAGTTTCCCAAGAACGTTGAAAGCCCTTGCCATGATGGTTTGGGGTGGAAGGCCGTTGAGCTGCTGGGCTCATACTGTATCTGCAGCATACATACCCTGATAGTTACACTTCCTAGGAAGTTAGCAAAAAAGATTTTTTTCTTTTTTTGTGAGGAGGATCGGCCCTGAGCTAACATCTGCCAATTCTCCTCTTTTTTTTTTTTGCTGAGGAAGACTGGCCCTGGGCTAACGTCCATGCCCATCGTCCTCCAGTTTATATGGGACACCGCCACAGCATGGCTTGACAAGCGGAGCGCGCGCACTTAACCGCTTGCGCCACCGGGCCGGCCCCAAGATTTTTTTCTTTTTCTTCTTCTTTTTTTTTTTTTTTAATAAAGTTCGACCTGGTATTGCCACTTTATGGTTTTTGATATGCTCTCTCTAGAGAAATTTCTCAATGTAACTAAGCATTTTGGAAGTCTGCTTAAGTCTCTGATTGTCTTTGGACTCAGTACTCAAAGCTAATTCCAAGTAGAGGATAAGCCCTGAGTTTGGCTGCTCCAGTGTAGGCAGGGGAAGGATAACATGAGCATTTCCGCTGTTGGTGGTGACTGAGCCTGAGCTAGCCTAACCAGCCACTTTCCAGAGCTGATTTTGGCTTTCTCAACTTGTAAGCTAGCCAGAGTCATTACTGGGCCATAGAGGAAACAAACAAAGCAAGATCAATATATAGCATTTTCAGAAGGCTATCATCATCATTATTTTAGAGAACTGGTTTGGCCTCTGTAAGGGATCCTTATGAAGTGACCTCTGTGGAGCATCCTCTGACCCTCCCAAGCTTGGGTGAGGTGCTTCCCATTCCCAGTGCTTCCTCTACACCACTCCATTGGAGTAGAAACCACAGTTTGTGGGGTGGTTGAATTGGCAGCCCTGAATCACAAAAACCTTAGTTTTGATGTCTCTCTTGGCAGGCTGAGGGAAAATACAAAGATGATCCTGTTGATCTCCGCCTTGATATTGAACGTCGTAAAAAACATAAGGAGAGAGATCTTAAACGAGGTAAATCAAGAGAATCAGTGGATTCCCGAGACTCAAGCCACTCGAGGGAAAGATCAGCTGAGAAAACAGAGAAAACTCATAAAGGATCAAAGAAGCAGAAGTACGTAAGCCCCTGTCTCTCACCCCCTTCAGACTCCTGAGTGGAGTCTCTTGCCTGCTCGCGTTTGACTACACACCAGACCTTTGAGGTTAGGAACGACAACAACTTGTGCAGTCTCTTCTTTTATACCATGTAACTGTGAAGTAAGTCCCTAGTTTGAAAACAGAACTTTTGCATTGAAGTAGGTGTGATCCTTGTCCAAGAAGGCCTCCTGGGAGATCAGCAGTTAATTTGGCTGTAGGGACAGTGTGGAGCATCATTTGGAAGTTCATTTGCAGCTGTTTTAGATACTCTGTGTTCATCACAAGTCTTCGCGGAGAGGTTCTGTTGGAAATGGCTCGTAGTTGTTGTCAGGCAATAACGCTGTTTGGTCACAGAAACAGGGTAGAACTAGCTAGGACAAGATTGCTGATCTTAAATGCCTTTTAAACTAGTTTCCCAGACACACTTCCAAGAGAGGTGTTCCAAATACTCTTTAAACAAAGGTAGCATTGTTGAACTTCATAGAGAAGCATTCATGCCAAGGTCCTGTCATTTCTGTTTACGTTTTTGAAAGTTCCGTGACTCTTTAGTCATGTCTCATTAAATGTAGCAAAGTTCAAGCCCCACACCTTTCCATAAAATGCGGCAGCACTTCTGCTGTTTCTGAACTTCAGCTCGCAAGCATTTTCGTATGCATTTTTTTATAACAATTCGAGATAAGTTGGACAGTTGGTGTGATACCCATTTTGCCAATTGAAGGACAAAGAAGCTAAGCTCAGAATGATTTGTCTGAGCTCACACAAGTATCAGCTGACATCAGAACTCAGATCTTCTGTTCCACTTGGTCTCCCCTTCCACTGTGTTACTTATGCATAAGGAGCCAAAGCAGCTTTCAGGGCTGCCCATAGATATAGGACCTGATAATCCTCAATAGGCAGTGGAAGTGGGGGACAGTAGTCCTCAGCACTGCCTGTGGTGGAAAGCAAGTAGAACCCCTAAGCATTTCAAGGTTGGGTTTGGATTACTGATCCTGATTCCTTTCTCTAGAACACATAGTGTACCTCTGACTTGCTGTGTAACCTTGAACAAGTCTCTTGCCACCCTAGTATTCTATGATTGAGGCAAGAAAGGTGATCGTTATATCATTGTTCTCAACATATGTCACACTTTAGTTTACAAGAACTCTTTCTCATATGACCAAAGAATGACTTACCCAAGGTCACACACCTAATAAAAGGCACTGCTGGAACTCAATCTGAGGCCTTTTGGAGTCTTATTTTTGAAAACGTCTTGAAATAGCACTAATTTCTAGGAGTCAGAGTTATACATCTAAGTTATAAGAATCCTGTGACGTTAACTTAGATTTCCTTTTTTTATCAGCAAATGCTAGAAAAAGCCAGTAGGGTTCAAATATTTAAGTTCTTGAGCTTCTCATATGTAAGGGGGGTAGGAAGAGGGGCAAGGTGGTTTTCATAATGGAGGAGGACTGAGGGAAGGGAGGACACAAATGATAGGGTATTGACACTTGGCTGTCTTCTCCCTGTAAGTCCTCCTCTACTCCTGGGACCCTGGCCTTTCTGCCACCTTAGAGGCAGCCGGTAACCTCCTCCACTACCACATGCAGGGCTGGCACCGACCTCCAGTACGGAGACAGTGACTCATCGTATTAGTCTAATTTGCCCTAGTCTGTAATTTCCCCCAGATGAAGGGAAGGGGGAGGGAAATAACTCTGGGAAGAGTTTCGCCAAATCTTATGCTTAATAACACAACCTGTTTGAGCTCAGTGGGAGGTGGTATGTGGAGTAGTGGTTTAATTAGTCAGAGCTATGTTTGAATCCAGGTTCTGCTCGGCTCTGTCACCTGAATCTCGTATCTATAAAATGGGGAAATAATACTGAATAATCACAGTTGCCATTTACAGCATGCCTGCTATGTCAGTGTCAAATGTAAGCATGTTGTTTTTTTGATCTTTAGAGCAACCCCACAAGACAGGTATTGAGAAATAAAAGTAACATAAAGCACAAACAGATGGTAATATTTAAAGCCTCTTTCCTAGTACCAGATACATCTTGGCTCTCGATACAATGTTTTTTTCCTTCTGCCTTTCTGATTCACGCATGTGTGTTAGACTGAGCTACCAAAGGCCTTGGACTCTGTTTATTCCTCTTCCCGTGTATGTCCCATGTTCATCACAGGCTCAGACATAGGTGTGTCACTGAACATGACTGACAGAATTGGGAGGAAGCTCCTCAGGTACCCTGGGTGGGTAAATTGGGGGCGAGTTGGGTTTTCTTAGATTACTTGTCTTCAGTGTCTTCATCACAGATGCACTCCTGATTGCCCATGCTATTTATCTGTGAAGCCCCAGCCAAGGGCTGTACCCTAGAGACTTACTGATTTCTCGGGCTCTTCTGTTTTCATAGGAAGCACCGGAGAGCACGAGACCGGTCCAGGTCGTCATCCTCTTCCTCCCAGTCATCTCGTTCCTACAAAGCAGAAGAATACACTGAGGAAACAGAAGAGAGAGAGGAGAGCACCACGGGCTTTGACAAATCAAGACTGGGGACCAAAGACTTTGTGGGTCCAAGTGAAAGAGGAGGCAGAGCTCGAGGGACCTTTGTAAGACCCTGTCTCCTCCCCCTTTCTCTAAGCCTCTGCTCTCACCAGTTCTAATTCTGTGTATCAGAATACCAGTTTTGTTGCGCTTGATACAATTCTGGGGTCTATAGGCCCCAGAATTGGTGGCTCCCTGTTCCCCAGGTTTTCCATGTTTAAATATAATCACTTTGCTAGAAAGCATCTTAGGGCTTCTGATCTCAGAGCTTCCCACTTTATCTTGACTGTGCTGTGTGTAGGGAGCCCTTGTGCCATGTTGTCTTCTGTCTAGGTTGTAGACTTAGGTTGAGATGAGCAGAGGGAATGGCTAGAAACCAGTTGACCAGCATGTTGACTGAGGACAACTGTCTATTCCATGCCAGAAAAGTGTTTGAACAGAACGTGGGGAGTTGTTTTCCTCCATTCCTGACATGGTCCTTTGTTCCTTTTCCCTGTTTGTTGCCACAGCAGTTTCGAGCCAGAGGGAGAGGCTGGGGTAGAGGCAACTATTCTGGTAACAACAGCAGCAGCAGCAGCAACGATTTTCAAAAGAGAAACCGGGAGGAGGAGTGGGACCCTGAGTACACGCCCAAGAGCAAGAAGTATTACCTGGTATGTGTGTGGGGATAACCAGGAAGGGCCATAGGGCCTTTGGCACACTCATTGGCTGATACTGAGGCCTTAATTGGTCTGTCCAAAACCATGATTAAATACGTGTGCAGGCATATTGCACTGGGAGGATGTGTGCTTGTGGGACAGTCCAGTACTGGGACGAGTGTTCTCTAGAGAGGCAGCCCTGGCCTTGGAAGGGTTTATCATCTAAGATGTTTATGAATTGCAGGATAAGCAGGAAGGGTTGTTCTTGCCCTTTTGGTCTGTAAACTTGTTTTATTGCTCACCCAACTTCAGCCTCCTTCCAGCCTTATACGCAGGGATAGAGCCACAACCTTCCCCTGTGGCCACAGTTCTCTCTGTCACTCCCCAGTGCAAGATCGACGGGAAAGACAGCTCAGGGTCTCTTTTTGAGGAAGAGGATCTGTCTCCAAAGTGAAATGCCACTGGGGCTTCTCTCATCTTAGCTGTTGGTCGTTCCTAGATACTAGGCACCTTCTGGGCCTCTCTCCCTGTCTCAGGTTAGGGCTCTTCTAGGTTGAATTACTTGGCCAATGGGTGAGCTCTCTTGGCCTGTCTATACCAACAGCAGACTCAGATCCAAGCAGATGTGACTCTGAGTGTTGTAACCAAGGTAGACTTGCAGCTGAGTCTCCATCACCCATGAGAAGGGCTGGCATGGGTCTCTGTTGTCAGTTGCACAGCTAGGAAGCAGGTGGTTGTGTAGACGACTGTACATAGCCACCTTCACTTTTCTAGGCTACTGGGAGCTGATTTGAGACTCCTAGAGGACCCTTGAACCTATATCTAGGGAAATGTTGGCCGAGCCCAGAATAGGTGCTGGAATGGGACTGCTATAGGGGAAAGGATTAAAGGTCATATAAAGCCCTTTTCCCTGCCCTTATCTGCCACCTGAAGGAGCACTGCTGACCTGATACGTTTAGGCTGGTGAACAAGCAACCCTGGTAAGCAGCAGTGGCCCTTTAGCTGAGCTGACCCCTAGGGGCCTAAGGTCCTGATTGTGTGGGTGGATGGTTTAGACTCTTTGAGGCTGTGGGGCTGATGAGGTAACAGCAACTTCTAGTTTTCAAAATGCTGTCTCATTTAGTCTTTCATTGGATCCCTCCTTCTCTCTCATGAGATCATCAGAGCAGGGATTGTGTGAGACATACAAAGGTTGTGTTTTTTCTACTCTGCCACACTGCCTCCTTGCATAAAACTAAAGAGGGGAGGGCTGGGCCCCGTGGCTTAGTGGTTAAGTGCGCGCGCTCCGCTACTGGTGGCCCGGGTTCGGATCCCAGGCGCGCACTGACGCACTGCTTCTCCGGCCATGCTGAGGCCGCGTCCCACATACAGCAACTAGAAAGATGTGCAATTATGACATACAACTATCTACTGGGGCTTTGGGGGAAAAAAAGGAGGATTGGCAATAGATGTTAGCTCAGGGCTGGTCTTCCTCAGCAAAAAGAGGAGTAATTAGCACAGATGTTAGCTCAGGGCTGATCTTTCTCACCAAAAAAATAAATTAAATAAAATCTAATTCTTAAAAAAAATAAAAAACTAAAGAGGGGAGATACAAGACAGGAGGCTAGGTTCTGGTCCTCCCTTTGCCACTAATTAGTCTGAGACCATGAGCGGGTAGGTCATTTGCCCTTGGTCTCGCTGCCTGTTGTTGGCTGGGGGTGGGGAGAGTCCAGGAGAGCTGGAGCCCCAGCTGTGTATTCTGAGTGTTGCTTTCTCTGTTAGCTGCCTGACATCCCAGATCAGACAGAGTTTTTCGTGTTTTGGTGGATTGGCTTTCTCAAACCTATCCTTGGAGAGATGAGTATGCTAAATAATACGAGTTACTTCAAGTTCCTAAGCCTGTTTCCTCATTTGCATAGTGGAGGGTGATAATGATAGGGTGGATGTGAGGATTAAATGAGAGTGTGCATGTGAAGGTTTTTCAGTGCTCAGTGAGGACTTTATCATCGTGGTCATTATTATAATGTCCAAGCTACTGCGTTAGAATTCCTAAGGCACCCAACTGAATATTCTCGTGGATCTGAATCAGTAGCATTTTTGGAGTAAGAGGACAGGGAGGAGGACAGAAAAGGAGCGAAAAGTGGGTTGGGACATAGGTTGGTTTGAGAAAGTCACATTTGAGTGGGTGCAGAAAAGAGGGTTCTGGCTACTCTGCTTCGCTCTGGCTGGCATTGATGGCGGTTTTCTTTCCTCTCAGCATGATGACCGTGAAGGCGAAGGCAGTGAGAAGTGGGTGAGCCGGGGCCGGGGCCGAGGAGCCTTTCCCCGGGGTCGGGGCCGTTTCATGTTCCGGAAATCCAGCACCAGCCCCAAATGGGCCCATGACAAGTTCAGTGGGGAGGAAGGGGAGATTGAAGACGATGAGAGTGGGACAGAGAACCGAGAAGAGAAGGACAATTTACAGCCCACAACTGAGTAGGGGCCACTCTGACGGGAGCCCCTGCCCAGGGGAGAGAGGCGCCGGGAAGATGGCTGGTGAGAAGCTGAACAGAGGAGCCTCTAGAAGATTCTGAAAATCCCACCCCCCACCCCCACTGGATGTGCAGAATCCTACTACAGCGGAAAGCATCCCTGGCGCTGCGTCCCACTGGACAGAGGCGGCCGGCCGCAGAACCTGGGGTCAGGCCCAGCTCTTGAGCAGAACACAACACGTTGGGTTTTAGCTGTGTTTCTCATTTGTTGTTGGTGTGTGGGGTGGGGGCTGGGGTAGGGAGGGAAGAGCGATTCTTGGATTTTGGTTTGTTCCCTATTAGAAACCAACAGTTTTGTTCTTCATTTCATTTCATTTGGAGCTAAGAGGACTTATTTGATGATTTTCTCTCTCTTCTCCCTTATCCTGATTTTAAAAGCCCTTTTTCTTTTTTTTTTTAGGCATATGTAGTAACATTAGCAGAAAGATTTAATTTGGGCAACTTTGATTCTTAAAAGAGAAAACAAAGCATGTGAATAAACGTTGACGTGTTCACCTCAGTTTGGGACCAAACTGCTTGGATCTTTGTAAAATCGCTTTTGTATGTCGAGGAGGAGTTCAGGGCCTTTCTGACCACCTTGTGTTCCCCTTTTCTGCGCAGCCGTGTATCCCATGGTTTGCTCCTGGCCACACCCCATGTGTGTCCCCCACCCTAATATTTTCTGATTTCTTCTGGGCTGGGCTTCCCATTCTCCACCAGCAGCTCCACTATCCCAAACCTCCCAGTCCTGCTGATCCTCTCGGCAACAGGGGTGGAAGCTGGACAGCAGTTTCTGGTCTGTTTTCTAAGAAACTTCTGAATTCTATTATCTTTACAAATATAAGATGAAAAAATAATTTTTTCAATATTTTTTATTAATCTTTTTATAAAATGAAAAGAAACTCCTATGATCGATTAAGGAAGGTGGTTATGGCTGGGTGGTTTGTGGGGTCTTTTTTTTGTTTTTTCTTTTCCTTTTTTTTTTTTTTTTTAACCTTAAGCTTTAAGTTGAAACATTCTCAGATGTTTGGGGGGAAAACATTCTGTTAAAATGGGTCCTTGTGCTTGCCTTCTGGGGAGGCGGTCCTGAGCAGGTGAATCATATGGCATTTATGCATATGTTATATGCGGACTGCACCCACCTCTTCCCCCCCAACCTTGCCTCTTGGGTTGTTGTGCTACTTTCCCCTTACTTTGCTACATTTCTATAGTTAAGTTGGTTTTACTTGAATGATTCATGTTTAGGGGAAAAAAAAATGAAAACACCCTTAAAATTTGTTTCAACTCCTCCTGCAAATAAAAAAAATAATAAATGAAGTGGCAGATGTAAATGGGTTCTGGTCATTGTCACCCTGGGTGTGTGTGTATTGGGGGTGGTGGGGTGGATATCACAGCAGCTTCAGGGAACCTGAAAGACAAAATGTGTGTGGGGCTGGGCCCAGACTTGCTGCTCAGCCCCATCCTCACCAGCCCACACTCAGTTGTTCTGGGAGGAGCCTCAGCCACTCCTCTGCTGGCTGGTGACTCCTCATTCCCATCCCCGTGGTTTTGCTTCATCTTGTACCTTGGACATCCCAGGAGAACCAGATTTTTTCACTGAGTGTCATGAGCAAGGACTTCCGCTTCCAAGGTGGTGGGGCCGGGTTCAAGGGGTGTGGATAACAGGCTCAGCTTTTGTGTTCACCACCCAGCAGGAAGATTACCTGCAAGTTAGCCCTGCCCGTATGGGATTGGCACTAGGTGGGCTCTAACCTTCAGCCTTTGCCAGCTGTGGGCTTGGCTGTAGCAAGCAGGAGCCATGAAAGCTCCTAAAGTTCCTTCCTGCCTTCTCCCAAGGAGAATCCGAAGTGTTTTCTGAAATCCAACTAGGCCTGTGGGCCGAAGCAAGGGTCTTGGCGCTCTTCTTTCTCTTTAGTTGACGCGGGCTAGGGAAAACAGTATACCAACAACAGCTTTGTGTGCACCAGAGCAACCAAGCCCTCCACGCAGGGCCCCTTTTAGAGCGGTTGCTGCCCTCGGGGGGCCCCACCCTGGTATGTGCCTCTCCCCACCTCTTCGCCTGCAACTAAAAGCTTGCCAGCAGAGAGGGTAGGCCAAGGAAGGCAGTGCGAATGGTGGGTGGGAGCCTCGGGGCCAAGATAGGGTGAGGGGAGGCGGCTAGACTGGAATTTGGGTGACCAGGCAGGCAAGAGCACGTGGGAGAGTTGTGACCCCAGCACTGACCAGAGACCCTGGAGTCCTCACCCCTAGGTTGGGGGCGGAACCTGCTGAGCCGGGCCGCCCCCTCTCCCACGCCCACTCGGCACCTGGAGCCCGACCTATCGGCTTGTGGCTCCGCCTCCTTTGCTTCGCATTCTCGCAGCTCGTCCCACCCTACACGGGGTCAGTACTCGGCTGCCAGCGGGACCGCACTACCCTCCCTGCCCGGCTCTGAAAGGCGCCCCGGAGGCCATGGGTATGTGCAGAGGGTTTGGGGTGGCTCCTCAGTGCCACCGTGTGGAAATGGCACCAAAAGCCTACACCAGCACCGCGCTCTCCCGCTCTCCTCTACGTGGAGCCCGGGACTCGCGCCTTGGCCAGTCTGCCCCGACTGGGCCCTTCTGAACCGCGCCCCCGCCCCTTGCTCCGCCCGCAGAGGTGCTGGTCCTGGCCAGATACCGCGCGCAGAAGGAGGACGAGCTGAGTCTGGCGCCCGGGGACGTGGTCCGGCAGGTGTGCGAGGGGCCCGCACGCGGCTGGCTGCGCGGAGAGCCGGGGGGCCGTTGTGGCCTCTTCCCCGAGCGCCTGGTGCAGGTGAGGCCGGGCCGGAGGTGGGGCTGGGATGTCTCAGCGTGCGCCCCAGGGAGCTGAGAGCCCCCTTCCCGGTGCCCTTGTCCCCAGGAGATCCCGGAGACTCTGCGCGGCGCCGGGGAGACGCTGAGACCGCGCTGTGCGCGCCGCCGAGGTGAGGGCCGGGTAGGTGGGCGGACGCGCGGAGCCAGCGCCGCCCCGGCGCCCCTCCTCGCTCGCCTTGACGGGCGCGGCTCTGGGCGGGGCAACCCTGCGGGCTGTGATTGGCTCTCGAGTACAATGCTCCGCCCTGGGGCGGGGCCTGGAGGTACTGAGTGGGGCGCCCGCGGCCCGCCCCTCCTCCCGCTCTGCGGACTGGGGCGCCGGGCTCAGGCGGCCTCACTCTCATCTGACCCAGGTCGCCCCGCCAGATCTCGGGGCCCCCAAATATGGTGCAAAGTGAACTTCAGCTACAGCCCGGAGCAGGCGGACGAGCTGAAGCTGCAAGTTGGGGAGATTGTGGAAGTCGTAAAGGAGGTGAGGGGATGAGGTGATGGGAGGGTTTGGGGAGAGGTGATGGAGCAGGTCTCCAGCTGCCAGGATATGGGAGAAATGAGCGTGTGGGCGATGGGAATGGTGAGGGGCGCAGAGATGGGAAAGTGAGGGAGGAGAATCGGGGCAGAACCAAGGGTATAAGATTTCTAGAGAGACTCTTGGGGCAGAACCAGATGCCCCTGCGTCCTTCCTCCTTCCCCAGATTGAGGACGGCTGGTGGCTGGGGAAGAAGAACGGGCAGCTGGGAGCCTTCCCATCCAACTTTGTGGAGTTGCTGGACAGTGGGCCCCCAAGTGAGACCTGGACCCTGTGACCTTGTCAACCCCTGTGACCAGACTCTGCAGTCTCCAATGACCTTTGCAGTGGCCTGAGCCTGCAATCCACACAGAACTGACCCTGTGACCCCTTTGACCTCTCCCATGATCTAAACTGTGAATTAGCACCCCCCTAAACTCACTATCCCCCACCAGGCCTTGGTAACCCAGACATGCCTTCAATCAGCCCTGGTCCTCAGCGGCCTCCCAAGGTAAACTGGGTGGAGTGGGCACAGAGGTGGTGAATTCCTCTTAGGGGAGTTGGAGGCTCAGCTTGTTCCTCCCTCCCCCTGCCCCTACTAGCTGAGCAGCCTGACCTATGACAGCCCTCCAGACTACCTGCGGACAGGTAAGCACCCAGCCAAAATGTCCCTCGGAGCCCCCTCCCCCAAGCCATTTTGACTTGGGGGAGAGGGACCCAGCTAGGCTGATGGAGGAGGGAGCTGCTGACTCTTTGGGGAGGGGGGTTTGGCTTCAGTGGACTGACCTCCCCTCAGTCTCCCGCCCTGAGACCTACAGGGTCCTGTTTGACTACCAGCCGGAGGCCCCAGATGAGCTGGCGCTGCGGAGCGGGGACGAGGTGAAAGTACTGAGAAAGGTGTGAAAGGCACAGGGCAGGGGAGGGTGCAGGGAAGGGCCTGCTGAGAAGGGTGGGAAGGAGCTTGGGGACCTGGCTCACCTCCCCATGGCGTCTTTCTCTCCCAGACCACGGAGGATAAGGGCTGGTGGGAAGGAGAGTCTCAAGGCAGAAGAGGAGTTTTCCCAGACAACTTTGTGCTCCCACCACCCCCAGTGAGTATGGAGCCAGAGGTGGCGGGGGCAGGCTACTCTGGACAAAGTTGGGGGTCATGGCACTCACTGGATACAGCTGGAGGGTCACCCCTAAATGAGGGTGGACCTAGAAATGTGGCAGCTCCTCTTCAGTTTCTGCTGCTTCTTTTCTGCATAGATCAAGAAGCTGGCCCCACGGAAAGTGGTATCTCAGGAATCAGGTGGGTGCTGGGGAAGCCTGGGATTGGGGTGTTCTCTGGGAGACCTACCAGTCCAGTTGCCCATAAACACCCACAGCTCCCCAATGGTCCAGTCCACCCCCTTAGGAGCACCTCCCCATGGGTTAAAGGACTGGTAGGAATGTATGTGAGCCCATGTTTGGGAACATGTTAATTTGTGTGTTTTAATATGTTCGTGTTTCTCTGTGTGTCTTGAGAATATGGCTATCAGCATGTTTAGATGTGTTTCATTTTGTTAGGAAATGTCTGGATCGATGTGTCTGGGTCTGTGAGACTGTGTGTTCACATGTCTAATAAGTCTGTCAGTGAAGAGCTCTGAGTGTGTGTCAGTGTATCAGTGGGGATGTGTGTCTTTTCATTTACCATTTAATGTAATATTTCACACATGCCAAAGATATACGTAACATTTGTGTTTTAAAACTTAATAATGAACACCTGTGGTATTACAAGAACTAGAACATTGCCAATAGTTTGTGTGTTCCTTCTCTTTCCCATTCTGCCACTTCCCCCACCCCAAAGGTAACCACTATCCTCAATTTTGTGTTTATAATTCCCTTGAGTTTTGAAGTCTACTTACATATGTATGTGCCTAACCAATGAACTGCTTAATTTATTTTTGCTTGTTTTGGAACTTTATAAAAATAGTATCATATGTTTATACTCTTCTGAGACCTGCTGTTTCCAATCAACATTATGTTTCTAAGATTCATCCATATTGTGTGTAGATGTAGTTCATTTATTTTTCTCTGCTGTATAATATTCCTTGTAAATGGAATTACCACAGTCTATGTATCTAGTCTCCTTCTGATGTTGGGCATTTTCCTTGTTCCTGATTTTTGCTATTACAAATAGTGCTGCCATGAACATTCGTGTGCCTGTCTTACAGTGTGCAGATATAATCATTTCTCTAGGATATAATCCTAGGAGTAGCACTGCAAGATTGCAGGATGTGTGAATGTTCAACTTTTATGAGATAAAGTCAAATTGGTTTCCAAAGTGATTGTACATTTTAAAAATCCACCAACAGGAGATCCTGTTGATCCAAATCTTCAACACTTGGTGTTATCAGATTTCATTATTTTTGTGAATCTAGTAGGTACAAAGTAGCATCTCATTGTGGACTTAATTTGCCTTTTCCTGGTTAGTTAGGAATAATTTGTTGGAGTTCATTATGTATTCCAAATACCAGTCCTTTATGGGTTATATATGTTACAGATATTTTCTCTCAGTTTGTGGCTTGTCTTCTTTTTTTTTATGATGTTCTTTGATGAACAGGAGTTCTTAATTTTAATGCAGACACATCAATCTTATCTTTAATGGTTAGCAGGTTTTTTTCTTGTTTAAGAAATCCTTCCTGCCTCAAGTTCAGAAAACAGTCATTTATATTTTCTTTAAAACTTTGAGTGTTGCATTTCATTTTTTTTTTTTAATTTTATTTATTTATTTTTTCCCCCAAAGCCCCAGTAGATAGTTGTATGTCATAGCTGCACATCCTTCTAGTTGCTGTATGTGGGACGCCGCCTCAGCATGGCCAGAGAAGCGGTGCGTCGGTGCGCGCCCGGGATCTGAACCCGGGCCGCCAGCAGCGGAGCACGCGCACTTAACCGCTAAGCCACAGGGTCGGCCCTGTTGCATTTCATTTTTAATTGCTTTTATCCATGTATTTTAGTTGATTTTAATCAGTGATCCAATTATACCTTTTTCCATGTGGACACTCAGTTTTTCCAGCATCATTATTATTTTCTACATGTGAGTTTTACACAACTTTTATAAGATTTATTCCTCCTAGATACCTCAGACTTTTTATTGTGCCTTTAAAAAAATAGATATCCTTCTGTTTATTGCAGGAATATAGAAATACATTGATTTTTGTATATTGATTTTATAGCCAGCCATGGTGCTAAACTCTGGTTATTTCCAGTAATTTATCTGTAGATTCTTACTAAGTCTTCTATGAAGGCAGTCATATCATCTGTTAGTAATGAAAATTTTGCTCTATCTTTTCCTCTCCTTATGCCTTTTACATTTTCTTGTTTTATTACAGTGGCTAGGATCTCAATACAATTTTGAATAGAAGTAGTGATGCTGAACATCATAACCATGTTCCTGACTTTAAGTGGAATGCTTCTAAGTTTTCCCCTTTAACAATGTTGTTGTTGGGGCCAGCCCGGTGGCGCAAGCGGTTAAGTGTGTGCGCTCCACTGTGGTGGCCCGGGGTTCGCCGGTTCGGATCCCGGGCACGCACCAACACACCACTTGTCAGGCCATGCTGTGGCGGCGTCCCATATAAAGTGGAGGAAGATGGGCACGGATGTTAGCCCAGGGCCAGTCTTCCTCAGCAAAAAAAAAAAAAAAAAAAAAATGAGGAGGATTGGCAGATGTTAGCACAGGGCTGATCTCCTCACACACAAAAAAAAATGTTGTTGCTTCGATCTTTTGTACATATCTTTTTGTCAGGCTTTTGTCAGGCAAGGAAGGTCCTTTCTATTTCTAGTTACTTAGAATTTTTATCGAGTGGGTGTCAAGTTTTCTAAATTGTTTCTATGAATCTTTTGAAATGATTATATGGATTTTCTCCTTTATTTTATTTATTTATTTATTTATTTTTTGTGAGGAAGATCAGCCCTGAGCTAATATCCGTTGCCAATCCTCCTCTTTTTGCTGAGGAAGATTGGCCCTGGGCTAACATCCATGCCCATCTTCCTCTACTTTATATGGGATGCCGGCACAGCATGGCTTGCCAAGCGGTGCGTCGATGTGCGCCTGGGATCCAAAACTGCCACCTCCGGGCCGCTGAAGCAGAGCCCATGCACTTAACCACTACACCACTGGGCCGACCCCTGGATTTTCTCCTTTAATCTGTCAATGTGATGAATAACATTTGTAGAATTTTCTCATATTAAGCCACCCTTGCATTCCTGGGATAAATTCAAATTGGTCATTGTTTATTATCTTTTCATATAGCGTGGGAATACTTTCCCAGTTTTTCTTTTCTTTCTTTCTTTTCTTTTCTTTTTTTTTTGGTGAGAAAGATTAGCCCTGAGCTAACATCTGTTGCCAATCTTCTTTTTTTTTGCTGAGGAAGATTGGCCTTGGGCTAACATCCGTGCCCATCTTCCTCTACTTTATATGTGGGACGCCTGCCACAGCATGGCTTGATAAGTGGTGAGTAGGTCCACGCCCAGGATCTAAACCTGTGAACCCCAGGCTGCCAAAGTGGAGTGCGTGAACTTAACCACTGTGCTACCAGGCCAGCCCCCAGTTTTTTTCTTAAGATTTTTTCATTTATTTTTACTGTCTTCATCTGATTATCAATATTATACTGGCCCCAGGAATGAGTGGAGGAGGATACATTTTGTTTTTTAATTATCTGGTAGATCTTATATAAGATGGGAATCATCTTTCCTTGAAAGTTGGTAAAACTTGCCTGTTAATTCATCTGGCCCTGTTTTTTTCCATTATGGGAAGATTTTAAACTACTTTAATTTCTTTAATAGTTCTGGGCAAGTCTGGCTAAAATTCTGTCTTTTTTTTTTGGCTTAAAACGACAGAAATTTAATCTCTCACAATTCTGGAGGCTAGAAATCCAAAGTCAAGTTGATGGCATGGCTATGTTTTGTTTGAAGGTTCTAGGGGAGAATCTTGCCTTACCTCTTCTTAGCTTCTGGTAGTTGCTGGCAATCGTTGGCTTGTAGATCCATCATCACTCCATTCTCTGCCTTTGTCTTCACATGGTCTTCTGCCCTGTGTGTCTGTGTGCAAATTTCCTTCTTCTAATAAAGACGCTAGTCATTGGTTTAGGGACCACTCTTATCCAGTACAACCTGCATCTTAACTTGATTACATCTGCAAAGACCCCTTTACAACTGCTCTTCACCTTGGAGCTCAGAAGGGAAGAAATCTTGCACCTTAGGAGACTTGCACAGACAGCATTCTGTCTCCTGGTCCCTCCGTAAGAAGGGCTGGCCAAAAATCTGGCTGAAATTCTTGATTCAGTTTTAATGAGTTATATATTTTTTATTATCCATTTAATTGATGTTTTCTAATTATTTGTGTAAAATTATTCATAATATTCTCTTATTTTATTTTGAAATTTTTATTTTTATTTATTTATTTTTTATAATTTTATTTATTTATTTATTTTTTCCCCCAAAGCCCTAGTAGATAGTTGTATGTCATAGTTGCACATCCTTCTAGTTGCTGCATGTGGGACGCAGCCTCAGCATGGCCGGAGAAGTGGCGCGTTGGTGCGCGCCCAGGATCTGAACCCGGGCCGCCAGCAGTGGAGCGCACGCACTTAACCACTAAGCCATAGGGCCGGCCCCATAATATTCTCTTATAATCTGTATCTGCAGTTATAGTCTTTTTTTCATTTCTAATCATGTTTATTTTTCTCTTTTTTCTTGTTCAATCTCACCAGAGAGTTGTTAATATATTTAAATACTTAAAAAAATATTTTCTATTATACTTTTTGTTTTCAAGCTTCATCCATTTTGTAGTATGTGTTATACTTCATTTTTTTTGGTGTTGAATAATATTCCATTGTATGAACACACCACATTTTATCCATTCATTAGTTGATGGACATTTGGGTTGTTTCTACTTTTTGGCTATGAACATTGATGTACAAGTTTTTCTGTGGACATATTTCCATCTCTCTTGGGTATATACCCTGGAAAGGAATTGGTGGGTGATATGATAACTCTTTGTTTAACTTTGGGTTTTCCAAAGTGGTTGCACCATTTTATATTTCCACCAGCAATATATGCAGGTTCCAATTTCCTTGTCCTCACCAACACTTGTTATTGTCTGTCTTTTTGATTATAATCATCCTAGTGGGTATGAAGTGGTATCTCATTGTGGTTTTTTTTTTTTTTTGTGAGGAAGATCAGCCCTGAGCTAACATCTGTGCTAATCCCCCTCTTTTTGCTGAGGAAGACCGGCCCTGAGCTAACATCTATTGCCAATCCTCCTCCTTTTTTTTCCCCCAAAGCCCCACTAGATAGTTGTATGTCATAGCTGCACATCCTTCTAGTTGCTGTATGTGGGAAGCGGCCTCAGCATGGCCGGAGAAGCAGTGCGTCGGTGCACGCCCGGGATCCGAACCCGGGCCGCCAGTATTGGAGCGCACGCACTTAACCGCTAAGCCACGGGGCCGGCCCCTCTCATAGTGGTTTTGCTTTGCATTTCTCTGATGGCTAATGATATTGAGCATCTTTTCATATGTTTACTGGCTATCTGTATGTCTTCTTTTGGAGAAATGTCTATTTGAGTGCTTTGCCCATTTTTTAATTGGGTTGTCTTTTTACCATTGAGTTGTAGGTTCTTTATATATTCTAGATAAAAGTCTCTTATCAGATAAATGATTTGTAAATATTTTCTCCCATTCTGTGGGTTGTCTTTTCACTTTCTTGGTGGTGTACTTTTTTTTTTGGTGAGGACGATTGGCCCTGAGCTAACATCTGTGCCCATCTTCCTCTATTTTGTATGTGGGACGCCGCTACAGCACGGCTTGATGAGCCATGCATAGGTCTGCGCTCCAGGATTCGAACCTGCAAACCCTGGGCCGCTGAAGCAGAGCGTGCGAACTTAAGCACTATGCCACCAGGCCGGCACCAGTCGTGTCCTTTGATGCACAGAGGTTTCAAATTTTGATGAAGTCCCATTTATCTGGTTTTTCTTTGGTTGCTTGTGCTTTTGGTGTCATATCTAGGAAACCAAGGTTACACCCCAAAATTGAGTGAGCTCCGTTTGACCATGGCAGGGGAGCTACCGATCCTCACAACCTGCCCCACCCTGCAGAATGTTCACATGGACTAAGCTAGGGGGCGGGGAAGGGTGCAGCCCTAGGCAAGAATACCGCCAAGCATAAATGTTTCTTTGATGATCTTTTGCCTTTGGTCAATTTCCAGAGCACTGAAATGGTTGCCTTGTGAGAGGAGGATGCGTCCACCACCTCACTCAGCCATAGTCAAGCCCCAGTTCTATTATCCGTTTCTTTTAACATTGCTTTCAAATTTTTCACTCCTTGTCTCACTATACTTCTAGTTTACTAATTCTCTCTCTAGCTTTTTGGCTATGTTTAATCTGCTGTTTAACCTGTACATTACATTTTATTTCAAGAATGGTTTTTTTCATCTCTCATAGTTCAGTTTTTTTTTCCCCAAATCTGCCCGTTTATTCCTGATGGTCCCTTTGTTGCATGCTCATCCTTTATTTCTTCAAATATCTTATACATAGCTGTGTTGTGTTCCCTACCTGACAATTCCAGTGTCTGCTCTGTGTTGTGTCTGCTGACTCCCGTTCTCAGTGGCCTGCCTTCGTGTGTTTTCTGATCTTTGTGTGTGAGCTCATGACCTGATCTCGATCTGTGGGAGTCTTGCACACCTCAGTAGAGGAAGACTTCTTCCAGAGAGGACTTGCCTCTACTTTTGCCAGTAGCTAGAGGGCACCAACCACCCAGAGACCACTTCAGCCCTCTGGAAGAAAGTGTGCAAGGGTCACACTGCTGTATGGCTACCGAGCTTTGGGCCTTTGGTGAGCCGAGGGAGCAGAGCCTGGGACACTTGCTCCTTGTCCCAGGCCCCAGGCTCAGTAGCCACATAGCAGTGCTGTTCTCTTGTAACTGAACTCACTGGGTTCATCTCTTGGTGAGTGCAGAGCCAAAAAGCACAACCAAGGCAGAAGTAGGTGAAGGAAGGTTTATTGCTTGCACAAGCAATGAACACTGGGGACAACTCCCAAAGCAGTGTCTCCCCGAGCTCAGTGCTGGTAGAGACTTCATACAAAAGATTGGGGTTTATTTGTAACAGCTGTGTTCTTTTAAGGACTGTGTTCTTTTAAGGTGCATGCGTAGCACGTATACATGTTGTGCAGCACGTATATATGTTATTACATGCATTGCATGATCTAAAAATGTCTGTTTGGACCCTTCCAGAGGAGGAGAATTTAAGATGCTAATGAGTTAAGGTAACTTTAGGGTGTCTGATGCTGGAATAATTTGTGGGGATCTTTCTGTAAATGTGTGATTTTTCTGCAAGACAGCAACATCTATAAAACAGAACACATAGTTTCTTTTTGTCTTAAAAACACTTGACAGATTAGGTTAGTTGTTAACCAGATCCTTAGTAACTCTTTCTTTGCCTGGTTCCCTGGTCACACTCTCACCACCTTTCTGGTCCCAGTTCTTCCCTTTTTTGTAGATCTCCCCTACCTCTTGTAAGTCCAACAGTGCCTCAAATTTGTATCCCAAGCAGGATATAATTGTTTTCTAGTAGGAGGGCCCTACAGAGCACCTCATCAGCCATACTACGAGAAGCAGAGGTGAAAGTTGACATCTGCTGGGGTTTTGACTATATGCCAAACCCTCTTCTAAGCACCTCACGTGGATAAATCACTCAGACCTCACAACAAGCCTACAAGATGTGTACTATTGTTATCCATGCTTTATTGGTGAGAACACTGGGGCACAGAGGGGTTAAGTTACCTGCTCAAGTTCTCACGCCACTGGCAAGTAATGGAGCAGGAATTCAAAGCCTGGTATCTGGCTGTAGGATCCATGCTCCTGCCCACTGTGACACGCTGTCAGGAGACTTGTGTCTGTCTCTGTGCGTGATAATGTGTGTGTGACTAAATGCCAGCATGTGTGCATATGCCAGAGTGGCTACTCATGTGTCCATGGAGATGAATGCCACTGTGTGTGACTATGATGTCACCTTCTCAGTGTGGCCGCCTCTGACCACCCCATTTAAAATTATCCACTCCCCTGCTTATTCTTGCTCAATAAGAGTTGATAACTCTCGAACACACTACACAGTCTACTTCTTTTGTCTATGTCTGCTTCCCTCTCTCTGCTGCCATGGGAAGAACACACCATAGGCAGGGCGAGTGCAGCCAAAGCCCAGGTTAGAGGCTGTTGCAGTTATCCAGGTGAAGATGGTGTTGACTTGATCTAGAGTGCTTAGTGGCAGAAGGGGTGACAAGTGGTTGGATTCAGGACATGTTTTGAAGGTAGAGTGGACTGGATTTACTGATGGTTTGGATGTGAAGCATAAGGGAATAAAGAGGGTCAAGGATGACTCCTCATTTTGTTGTCTGAGCAAGTGGGTGAATGGGTGAGATGGGGACACTGGGAAACGGGCAGATTCAGGGGTCAAGGAGCTGGGAAACAAGAGATGAGTTTTGGGGGGCCGGCCCCGTGGCTTAGCGGTTAAGTGCACGTGCTCTGCTACTGGCGGCCCGGGTTCGGATCCCGGGCGCGAACCCATGCACTGCTTGTCCAGCCATGCTGAGGCGGCGCCCCACGTACAGCAACTAGAAGGATGTGCAACTATGACATACAGCTATCTACTGGGGCTTTGAGGAGAAAAAGGGAAAAAAGGAGGAGGATTGGCAATATCTATTGCCAATAGATATTGGCAGGGCCAGTCTTCCTCAGCAAAAAGAGGAGGATTGGCATGGATGTTAGCTCAGGGCTGATCTTCCTCACAAAAGAAAACAAAAAAGAGAGAGATAACTTTTGGATATGTGATGTGTGTGATGCCAATTAGCTCTCTTTCAAGTGGAAATATTGAGAGGACAGTTGGATATGAGTCTGGAGTTCAGGGAAGAGGCAGGGGCTAGAAATGAAAATTTGGGAGTCGTTGGCTTATTGATATTAATTAAACTTATAAGACTGGATGAGATCTCTTAGGGAGTAAATGAGATAGAGAAGACAAAGTTCAAGGGAGGGAGGATTGGAAGGGGGAAGGTTACTGCCGTGGTCCAGGAAAGAGATGGGAGCTGAACCAGGGAAGCAGCCATGGCCACTAAGCAGGGGACAGGTCTTAGAAAAGTATGGATAAAAACTGGCAGGAGGGGCCGGCCCCGTGGCTTAGCCGTTAAGTGCGCGCGCTCCGCTGCTGGCAGCCCGGGTTCGGATCCCGGCCGCGCACCGACGCACCGCTTCTCCGGCCATGCTGAGGCCGCGCCCCACATACAGCAACTAGAAGGACGCGCAACTATGACGTACGCCTATCTACTGGGGTTTTGGGGAAAAAAAGGAGGCGGACTGTCAATAAATGTTAGCTCAGAGCCAGTGTTCCTCAGCAAAAAGATTAGCAAGGATGTTAGCCCAGGGCTGATCTTCCTCACAGACACACAAAAAAACAAGAAACAAAAAACTGGCAGGAGATGGAGGGAGCCATTTTCCCTACAAAGCTTTCCCTGACAACTGTCTGCTAGGTGTCCCTGGGGGGTGCTCCCACAGTTCACTATGCCCATGTGGCATGAGGTGTGGTCAGCTTCCCCAGAGCTCCCAGGAGGCAGAGGCAAATATGATTCATCTCCTGGCCCTAGTCCTCTGTGCACAGCACAGGGCCAGTGACTCTTAGATAGATGGATAAGTGAGTGAACGAATGCCACACTCCCCTCTCCCCTCTCAGCTCCTATTAAGGAACCAAAAAAGATGGTGCCCAAAACAGCCCTCCCTATAGTCAAGAAGCTGGTGACAGCCCCCACTGGGCCCAGCAAAGCCAAGTAAGGAGCAGGGTGGGGGTGGGAGGAGGAGGAGGGTACAAAGGCAATGCTGCTCCCTGCCCCCACCCTCTGGGTCTGATGGGGATATGTTCCAGGCCATCTTGGACACCCAGCAGGGACAGTCAGAAGCGCCCCTCTCGAGACAATGGTAAGGCGAAGACGGGGGACAGGGATGGGGAGAGACTCAGGGTCTGAGTAGGCCTGGGCCCCTGAGGTTCTGCTCTCATAGGCTCCAGTGGCAGCTTCCTCAGTGGGGGTCCAGGCCACCCTGGCAGAAAGCGATCCAAAACCCAGACTTCCCGGCAACACTCCACAACCAGTCAGGTGAGAGGCCCGAGACATGGGAGAGCAGGGATACTGGGCAGAGTCTGGTTCCAGGGGTATGGTGTGCGAGGGTGAAGGTACCCAGGCCAAGGGGAACCAGACTCAAGTGGTCAAGCTTCTCAGCCCTCAGATAAGACCTCACTCCCATCACCACAGGAGGAAGAGCAGAGCAGCCTAGCAAAGGCCCCTCATGTGAATAAAACCCCCACTCTGGACAAGACCCCCACGCCAAAGACCCCATCTCCACATGAGGCCCCCAGCCCAGAGAAGACTCGGTCTCCAGATAAGACCCCCACTCCAGAGGAAACCCTGACTCCAGACAAGGTCCCTATCCTAGAGACCCCAACTCTGGAGGACAAGACCCCCACCCCAGAGGAGATCCTGTCTCTGGATAAGGCCTCCACTCCAGAGGAAACCCTGACTCCAGATAAGGTCCCTACCCTAGAGGAGACCCCAACTCTGGAGGACAAGACCCCCACCCCAGAGGAGATCCCGTCTCTGGATAAGGCCCCCAGCCCAGAGAAGACCCCATCTCCAGATAAGAAACCCACTCCAGAGGAAACCCTGACTCCAGACAAGGTCCCTATCCTAGAGGAGACTCCAACTCTGGAGGACAAGGCCCCCAGCCCAGAAAGGGTCTTTTCTGTGGATGAGGCCCTTGCCCCAGAAGTCCTACCTGAAGATGAAGCCCCCAGCCCAAAGATGGCCCCTCCTGGGGACGAGGCCCCCACCCTAGAAAAGTTCTTGACCCCAGAGCAGGTGCTCTCTGAAGAGGCGTCCACCCGACACAACACTCAGTTCCATCACTTCTCTCCGGAGGAAGCCGTGCCAAAGGTCAAGTTTCTTGTGGCCAGAGAGGCTCAATCCCAAGAGGAGGTCTATATGCCAGAGGAGCCCCCCCTCTGTATGAAGAAACACGCCCTGGATAAGAAGGATAGCTCCCCACTCCAGTGTGAGTCCATGCCAGGGTCCATGCCTGCCCTTGAGAAGGCCCACCCCCAGGAAGAGGCTACCACCCACCTCGAGGAGGCACCTGCGAAGGAAGAGACTATCCTGAAAGAGGAGGCGCCCCCCAAAGAGGCAGCCAGTGCTGAAAAGAATCCACATCCTATCAAGACAACTCCAGATCCCCAAGGGACTCCCACCTTCCATTCCCTGGTCCCGCAAAATCCTACGGACAACAAAAGTGACAGGGACGACGTAATGAGGCTACAGGACGAGGTGGCATCTTTAAGAAGGTCGCTGGAGACGATGGGGGTGCAGCTGGAGTAAGTGGGGAGGGGCAGGGAGGGGTGTGGGAGGAGAGGGACCGGGCTTCTGAGCCTGCCCGGCCCACCCCCTCCCCTCGGTCTCGCGTCCGCAGAAGGAAGCTGACCGACATCTGGGAGGAGCTGAAGAGCGAGAGGGAGAAGCGCCAGTTGCTGGAGGTGGGTGGGGCGCGGATCCCGGGCGGGGAGGGGGTTGGCGGCTGGCCTTCCCCTGACGCCCTCTCCCGACCAGGTTCAGATGAAGCGGAGGACCCGTGAGTCCGGGACCCGGGGCGCCATCCACGCGCAGACGCAGACGCTCTGAGGGTGGGCCCGGGAGGGACTACGGCGGGACTGGGAGGGAAGTCTGGCTCCGGCCACCCACGGCCTTGCACACCACTTTGGGAAATGCAAGAAAGTAAACTCGGCTGTGGACGCGCGCGGCGCCTGCCTGGTCCGTGCGGGGGCGGGGCCTGCGCGGCGGGGGCGCGGCCGGCCGGCCGCATTCCTGGCGGTCTCTCCCGGGCACATCTGGCCAACATGTGGCTCCCATTACCGTTCCCAAGGCCTGCGCGCGGCTATTTTTATCCACCGGATGGCTGGGGGCCGGGGGGGCTGAGAGGCCCCCTTCGGACGTCAGCCCCGCGCTGGAGATGGCGGACAGGAGGGGCCCCGGCGGGGTCGGTCTCTGCCCGCCGGCCCGGATTCCGGAATCCAGCTGTGCGTCAGGGGAGGGGCCGGGCGGGCCTGCTCTCGAGCCCGGACCCTCCCAGTTGGCTCCACAGTCCGCTCGGGAGTCACAGGAACGCACCTCGGCTCAGACACTCTACACCCCAGTTCAGGCACATATGGTTACACTGGGGCTAATAACGCCTTAGGGTCAAGGTCAGGGTCCCGGGGCCGGGGGTGTATGTGCATGTGATTGCAGTGATGCGTGAACCCAGGGCATTTGTAGGGACGGGCGACGTGTGCCCGGGCGTTTGCCGGTAAGGAATGCTTTGTGAGTAAGGAATGCGAGTGATGCTTGTTCTGTGTGTGAGGCTGTAGTGAGGTGGTGAAGCGGGTGCAGGCATGTTTTTTTGCCATCTGTGAAGGGAACGCAAACGTGTGCTGAGGTGTCGGACGGTGGATGGAGATGGTCAGCCTGGTAAAGCATCGAGTGGGGTCTCAGCCCTGGGGCCATTAGGGGCAGGGGTAACAGAGGGAGACTGAGTCACTGAGAATGCAGCTTTCATTGGTCACTTCACCTCTTAATCGTCCCCCAGAGAAGGGGTGGGGACCCTGCGTCCTGCTCTCCCCCCAGGGCCGTCTGGCAGGACTGGGAAAAGATGCCTCCCAGAGGGTGGGGATCCATGCCCGATAGCGCCGGGGGAGCCGTGGGGGCGGGGCCTCCGTAGCACCGTGCGCAGGGGCAGTCCGAAGGTCCTGGGGCAGCTCTGAGCTCGTGTGCACGTCCAGTGCCCAGAGCGCCTTGAAGCGGGAGCGGGGGCCGGTCAGTAATAGTGCATGCGGCCCAGGGTGCCCGTGGACGTGGGGCTGGGCCCCAGTGTGCCGGTGCCCAGCAGGTCCGGCTGTCCGGTACGCCAGATCTCCCGCAGGATCCGTTCCCGCTCCTCCAGGCGCTGCGCTCGCTCCAGCTCCTCAGCCGACGTGAAGACGTTGACGCTCAGGGGCCCGTCCGGCTCCGCGGACAGCTCGGGGCCCGGCAGCGTATCGTCGGGGCCCAGCCGCGTCACTGTGTCCTCCTCGTCGTCGTCGTCGTCGTCGTCCTCGGGCTCCAGCGTGCTGCTGCGGGGGTCCCGGCGCAGAGCGGGGCCCCGGGGTCGCGGGCGGGGCGCGCAGGAGATGCTGATGACTAGTAGGCACAGCGTTAGCAGCAGGCCAAAGCAGACGCCCAGCACGAAGTAGAGGCCGAAGCTCTCGGGGTTAGCTGGGGGTCAGAGGACAGAAGTCATGGAGGGGCCCTGGAGGGTAGGAGTCATTCCATCTGGAAAAGACTCCAGGTTCTTAGTTTGGGGGGCAAGGACAGTACCCCCTATTTGAAGGACATTAGGTAGCCGCTATCGGGCAATGGGAGGCAGTGAGGATGGAGGAATTGGGAGTAGGTGACTGGCTAAGGGGGGTTATAATGGCGGGGGGGGGTAGGGGTTGAGAGCGGCAGGGAGGGGTGCATGGCCTCGGGGCCGCACTCACCGCGGATGTGTGCGTAGGCCGCCAGGCTGTTGCTGAGCAACTCCATGTCCCTTCGGGGGGCATCCATGCTGCTCTGGGGGGAGAGCGCCCCTATCAGCCTGCGAGGTCAGCAAGGTCAGATCCTCCTCCCCAGCCTAGAGCTGACCCTGACCCCGCTTCCTCCTCGGGGCAGCTCCTCTCCCTGGAAGAGTAGCCCCAGGTTCCACCCTGGAGAGAGCGGCTCTCTAACTTCGCTGTAGACCTGGGCCCTGTCTGGGGGATCCTTCTCCAGGGCGCGGATGCCCCTCCAACCTGGGGTCAGGGGAGTGGGCCGCAGAAGGCTCCGCCTCCTTGTGGGGTCCCCAGATAAGGCCCAGTTTCGCCATCCGGGGAGCAGGATGGGGGAGAGAGACGCGGGTGACCCCCTACTCCCTGGGCGGGCTCCGGGGAGGGGAGGCCGCTTCCCTCTCTCATCCCGCCCGCCCCGCGGGGACCCACCGGCCGGGAGGCCCGGGCTCACTCACCGTCAGCGCCTGGCTTCCCAGCTGCCCGCCCCGGCGCGTCCGGCGTCCGTCCTGGCGGCCGCATACACCCGGGGGCCGGCTGCTCCCGCCCCGTCCGGTCCCGGCCGCCCCGCCCGCCCGGCTCGGCTCCCAGGCCGCGGCAGCGCGGGCCGGACACGGGCCGATGGACCAGCCGGCGGAAAGTTTCCTCCGAGGAAAGAGGAGGGGCGGGGCGGGGCGGGGAGGCGGGGAGGAAAAGGGCCGGGAGGGGAAGGGGAGAGGAGCGAGCGGCTGGGAGAGGGGGGAGCGCGGCCTGCGGGGCGTCTGCTCCCCCACAGGAAATCGCTGGGGAGGCCGGGTGCAGGGACCCGCCCCCAGGCTACTACTAACAACAATAATAATGACGATGAAGTTCTGCCTCGGTGCCAGGCAAGGGGCTAAACCCTTTACAATATTCTTTCATTTACTCTTTCTAACAACCCTATGATGTGGATGTCATTATATCCTCACTTGGCAGATAAATAGAGTCACGGAGAAATTGAATAACTACCAAACGGTCAGAAGTTGAACCCACTGCTCTCTGACCCTAGAGCCTGGCTGGGCTCTTTCCCTATCTATACCTTGCTCTTCCCTCCAGAAGGCCCCCTCACTCAGGGAAGACTGCTCCCCTTCCCCCACTCCATGTCAACCCTCCTCCAGACCCTCAACCCACCCGGAGGGAGGGGGCGCTCATCCCCTCCTCCCGGTGAGTGTGTCCAGCTGGCGGAGCTCTGGTCAAGCAAGGTTAATGAATGTTGGACTCCAGCTTTGAGCCAGGGCCAGGCCAGCCTTGCAGAACGCTGCCTGGGGCCTCTGCTGGCCCCCGTGCTGTGCTGCGGCAGAGATGCTTTCTGTTCCTGGCTAAACCTGCCCATGCACACGCATGCGTTTCCACCTGGGCTCAGGCTTGTGCATGCAACGTGTTGTGTGATCAGTGTGTGCAGCCCGGGTCTTCTTCCTGCCCAGACTCACAGGCTGCCCAGACTCACAGGCCACCCCGACTCCCACCCCCGCTTTGGGGCCCCCCTTCCTGGGCTAGGGTGAGGGGGAGGCCTTCTTGGCGGGAGCCTTAGAGAGGAGGAGGGAAGGAAGGGGGGGAGGAAATTGCAGACATAGCTGAAGGCGCAGCCCGAGGCCTGTGGGCCAGTGACCCCCCACTCTGTCCAGGCTGGAGACCCCCACTCCCAGTCCAGAGACTGGGTTCAGGCAGAGGGCAGAGCTAGCTGGGGAAAAGACTAGGACTGACTCTGATGGGGACGGGAAAGGGACTCTTGGTTGTTTAACCTGTGTTGTGAGCATATGTGGAGGTATTTCTGCCCGTGTCTGTATATTTGTGTCTATGTTTGTGTTGTATCTGCTTGAGCGTTTTTGTGGTGTGGGTATATCTGTGTATAAATCCATACAGTGTCAGCTAATGCTAACTGAGAGCGTCTGCCCAGCACTGCCTAGTAATGGGGGTTCAGCAGTCAACCCAACAGACACAGATTGTGGAGCTGACCCAGAGTCGGAGAGACAATACACAAAGAAGATAATCTCGGAGGCTGCTGAGTGCTCAGAGGGTGATGGAGAACACCTGGGGGCGGCTCTCAGAAGGGACATCTGGGGTGAGACCTGAATCCTGACAGCAGGGAGCCAGGCTGGGGGTCTGGGGGATGGTGTCTGGCAGGAACAAGGGCTCCTGGGGTAGGAGCAGGCTTGGGGCACCTCTTTCCCCTGGGGGGGGAGAGGCATGGGGGACAGTGATTGATTGCGAAGGGACTTGCAGACTCTGTGGAAGAGCTTGGATGTTATTGTAAGTGTAGCGGGGCACCCCTGGAGGGTTAATCAGGGGAGTGTCATGGTTCGGTGACGGGCTTTGGAAAGATCCCTGTGGGGCTCATTCTAGGATAGGTCACAGCAAGAAAGGAAGCAGGGAGCAGTGAGCAGGCAGCGATGGCCTAGGGCTTGGCCTGGGATGGGGGAGGTGAGACAGGACCAGATTCAGGCGGTGTTCTGAAGAGGGGATCAGCAGGACTTCCTGCACTGGACGTGGAGGTGAGGGAAAGAGGAATGTAGGACAAGGGCCTGAGCACCTGAGGAAAGCTTAGTGGGGAGCGAGTTTCCTGTTAGATAGTTGGATTTGAGATCTCCATTAGCTATCTGGCTGGAAGTGCCAGACAGGCAGGCGGAGCCCTGAGGAGTCTGGGCTGGAAATGTGACTGAGGGTCCTCAACACACAAGATGGATTGAAACCCCCCGGGAGCGGGTGAGATCACCTGGAGGCAGGGAGAGAAGAGAAGCCATCTGAAGCCTGTGTTCTGGATGCACCAACATTGAGGGGTCTCAGGAAGGAGTCAGCTAGGAGAGAGACTAGTGAGGTGGGAGGAAGACCCGGCCAGGACGAGGGCAGGATAAGCCGTGTTCAATCGGGCTGAGCGGTGCAGGTGAGACCAGAATCTGACCCTGGCTGTGATGTAGGGGGGTTTCCACAGGTTGCACTGACATGTCGATGCTTGCCATCCCTGTGAGTATTAGTGTGTGCTGCGGCTGTGTTTGTGTGACCGACCCTGTGCGTGGAGGATGCTGTGCCCCAGGCTGTATGGCACACACCTGTGTCTCCATGAGGGTCCCCGGGCATGCCTCTCCGTTTGTATGGGGGCTATAAGGTTTTGGATATGTTTGTGTTAAGCTGTTCCCGTGCATCTCTGTGCTATGCGGATCTCTGGGTAGCGCTACCTACAGACAAAGGTGTGTCTGCGTCTGGGTTGTGTCTGGGTTGTGACACATGTGCGTGGAGTGGGTGGGGTGTGACTCAGCCCTGGCGAATGAAGCAGGGGGCCACGCTGGAGCAGAGCGGCAGTTGAGAAGGTTGCCAGTCCCTTTGGAGAGAGACACGAAGTCCCCAGAGTGCTGCCTTCTCCAGGGATGTGTGTGGCCAAGCCAGGCCAGGTGCGAGGAGTGGCTGCCCTGCCCTGGAGGGGCTGAAGCTGCGGGCTGCTCCTGGAGGCCCTGAGGGAGGTGCCTAAGCCTTTGGCCATCCCCACAGTCCCTGGCCACCTGCCCATCTGCTTTTCTGCCTGCTTCTCCCCACCCACCGGCCTGTCTGTAGGTCTGCCCAGCCACCTGCTTTCTGTAGTGCTGGCTAGGATCTCTCTGCGTATCTGTCACCTGCCTGCCTGGCTTACAGCCTACCTGTGCACCTGCCGGTTTCCTCCCTGTCTGTTGGCCTGTGACTGACCTGCTGCCTGCCCACCTGCCCGCTTGTTGGCCGCCTCTCTGCCCTCCTCTCTGCCTGTGAGACTAGAGATTTGTCACGTTGGGAGGCACAAAGAGCGAAACACAGGAAAGACCAGTCTTGATGGGACATCCGGGAGCTGAGAGATCCAGAGCCTCTGGGAGGGCCTCAGAGGCCTGGCATGTTCAGGGCCCAGTGCAAAGCCTGACTCTGCTCCCTTCCCCAGTGGCCAAGCGGGGGTCTGGTCCTGGCTGCTCTGTTCCTGACGCTGGGGCCTCATCCCCCTGTGGGGTCAGGGGCTGCCCAGGCCTTGGATGGAGGGAAGAAGGGGACTCACTCAAGGCCTCCTGAGACCTGCCCCATCCTCTGAATGCCCTCTCAGCACCCAGGACAGCTGCTGGGAAGAGAGTACTGTGAAAGTTTGCAAAATGATAATAATAGATGTGGATATTGAGTACCCTCCTGGTACCTGGCAACCTGCTAAATGCTGTGCACGCTTCAACCCTTCACATCTACCCAGTAACACTGTGTAATTTGTAGCGTCACTCCCATTTTACAGAGGAGGAAAGTGGGGCTCAGAGAGGTTAAGTAACGTTTGTGTGGTCACATGGATGTAAGTGGTGGGGCCTGGATTTGAACTTCAGAAGCTGTGGCTCCCAACCAGTCTTCCACGGCGCTGCTCCCCGTCATGGTTCTCTACCCCGTCAGACCAAAGCTGCCTTTTCATGATACTTTGTATTGCGCTGCTCCCCGTCATGGTTCTCTACCCAGTCAGACCAAAGCTGCCTTTTCATGATACTTTGTATTGCTCCTTTTCTGCTCCTGAAATGAAATTTATGGCTAATATATCCACCTCCATTTCTTTTTTTTTTTTTCCTGTGAGGAAGATCAGCCCTGAGCTAACATCCATGCCAATCCTTCTCTTTTTGCTGAGGAAGACTGGCCCTGGGCTAACATCCGTGCCCATCTTCCTCCATTTTATGTGGGACGCCGCCACAGCATGGCCTGACAAGCGGTGCATCCGTGTGCACCCAGGATCAAAACCCAGGCCGCCAGCAATGGAATGTGCGCACTTAACCGCTATGCCACGGGGCCAGCCCCACCACCTCCATTTCTAATTAAAAAAAAAAAAATGTATATATCTGTCCTACAATGTAAAAGAAATAAATAATAATGACACATATTTGTGATTGTGATGTGATCAATTGCCAGGAAGGTGACAGCTATGAGTGCAGACTGGTGCTGGCATATGTGGTGGTGTCAGTGTCTGAAACAGTGAACTTTTTTTTTTTTTTTTGTGAGGAAGATCAGCCCTGAGCTAACATCCATGCTAATCCTCCTCTTTTTGCTGAGGAAGACCAGCTCTAAGCTAACATCTATTGCCAATCCTCCTCCTTTTTTTCCCCAAAGCCCCAGTAGATAGTTGTATGTCATAGTTGCACATCCTTCTAGTTGCTGTATGTGGGGCGCGGCCTCAGCATGGCCGGAGAAGCGGTGCGTCAGTGCGCGCCCGGGATCTGAACCCGCGCTGCCAGTAGCGGAGCACACGCATTCAACCGCTAAGCCACGGGGCCGGCCCATGAAACAGTGAACTCTTGGTAAAATTCTGAACAAACTGTAAAATTCCTCCATTTTACACAGTAGTTGTGTTCCCAGAAAATTGAGTGTATATTATGTATACACAAATCCTTTGTGTTTATGTATAAAATGGAGTTAGAGTCTTGGCTCTGGTAATTATAAACACGTTTTTCCTCATGTCATGCAGGATGTAGGCTCTGCCTTCCTTGTGGGGTTGTCTGGAGTCCCTGCTCCCACCCTCTAAATGCCAGCAGGATCCCCCAGTCATTGTGACGACCAGCTCCCCCAGTTCCCACCCACCGACCCCCGCATGGACACACAGAAAAGATTCCTGCCCTCAAGGAGCTCAGCATTCCAGTAGGGGAAACAGAATAATCAAATATGTGCTATAGCGTCAGGCTGTGACAAGCGCAATGGAGAAAAATAAAGCCGAATAAGGGGTTAGTGAAGACCAGGTGGACGTGGTCAGGGAAGGCATCTCTGAGGAGGTGACATTGTGAGCAAAGGGGAGTGAGAGGTGGAGCCATGCGAATAATCTGGGGGAAGAGCCTTCCAGAAAGAATAGCCAATGCAAAGGCCTTGAGGTGGAAGCCTGCTTGGGGCTTTCAGGATCTGCAAGGAGGCCTGTGTGGCTGGGACAGTGAGTGAGGGGTGAGGGCCGAGAGGTTAGAGAGGAGGCCAGTCTAGAGCCGTGTGACGTAGAGCTTCTAAGCCAGAGACAGGCCTCTGGGGGTTGTCCTGCCCCGGGGTGGAAGCCATCAGAGGGGTGTGAGCAGGAGAGTGACAAACTGGACTTGTAAAAGGCTCACTCTGGCTGCAGTGTGGCCACTGGGCTGTCGCAGGGGAGGAGTGGGAGCAGGGAGACAGGGAAGGGAGAGAAGCGGGTGGCAGGGAGCTGTGCAGGGAGCTGTGGGAAGTGCTCAGCTTCTGCCTGGCCGGCGGGCAGGGTTAGCAGGATTGGACATGGGTCATGAGAGACAGAGAGAGAGACAAGAAGTCAAGGCTAACTTGGCTAACTCCATTTCCTCGCATCTTTTCCCACCTCAGATGGCTCTGCAGCTCCAGCCCGGCTTCTCTCTGAAGCGCTGGCTAAAACTGCTCAGTTCTTGGTGACTTCTCAGGAGCCCAGAAGGCTGTTGATCACATCCACCTTTCTGGTATTTTCCCCTTCCCTTGCTTCCAGGGCTCACAATAAGAGCTGGTGAAGAGTGATCTAAGAAGTTTAGGTTAGGGCCAGCCCCGTGGCTTAGCGGTTAGGTGCACGCGCTCCGTTGCTGGCGGCCTGGGTTCGGATTCCAGGCGCGCACTGACGCACCGCTTCTCCCGCCATGCTGAGGCGGCGTCCCACATACAGCAACTAGAAGGATGTGCAACTATGACATACAACTATCTACTGGGGCTTTTGGGGGAAAATAAATAAATAAATAAAAAAGAAGTTTAGGTTAAAAAACCAACAGTTCTGGCGTGTGAGCTGCCTGCCAGGCCAGTTCTGGGTGCTGAGGGCACACAAATGAGCAAAGTCCCTGTCTGCGTGCAACCTACTGCCTTGGGTATCGCTGAATGTAAGCCTGAGCGTGCAGGGCCTGGAAGATACCTGTGCATAGAACTGAGGCTGATCCGGGGGGCACAGGAGGGAAGCTGAAAATGGAGATGAGGCCCAGGGGTGGCAGCTGGTAGAGCCAGAGGGTGGCAGTGGGGGCCTGGGTCCCTTCTGGTGGCACATCTAGGACAGCTCGACAGACAAAGCATGAGCGAGATGAAAGGGGCAAACTTTGTCTAGACTTGGGGGAGTGGCCGGGAAGATGGCTGGCCCCCTGGCTGCTGGGGTAGGTGTGGAGCTGTGGGCTGGAGGGAGCCTGCTCTGAAGTAGTTGCAGGGAACCAGGGTCTCCTCACGTCTCAGAGGGGTGCCACCCCCTTCTGCTGTGTGGACACCTGACTAGGAAGGGGCTCCCCCTGCCTGGATCTCTGTTCCTTTTGTGACCTGGGCCTGCATGTGGGTTCCTGACCACAAAAGTGGGCCCGCTGTGCCCTGTGCCTTGCGGTGGGAGAGGCCAACTGACCTCTAGCTTCATTGCTCTGATCCTCAATCTGCAAAGTCTAAATTTAGGCAAAGGAAGGAAGGAAAGAGGAAAGGAAGGAAGGAACCCCCTTGGCTTCCTCTGGTGGGGAGGGGAGGGTAGGGAAGGGGAGGGCAGTGCAGGAAAAGGCTTGGCTCTTCTTACCCCAGCTGCCCTGGGTGGGCATGTGGGCACCTGGGCAGTCTCTGTCTGGCTAGGTTCCCCCCACTCCAGATGGGGCATTGGCCAGGAGAGAGGATCAATACTCGGCCAGCGGCAGCTGCTCTGGGCCGCCTCCTGCCTGCACAGGTCTGGGGCTGAGCCAAGCTGAGCAGGGAGCTCCCCTTGGGCACTTAGCAGGAGGCTGGACCAATGGGTCTGGGAGAATGCTGGGTGGTTCTGGTGCCCTGGACCAATGGGTCTGGGAGAATGGGTCATGTGTCATTGGGTGGTTCTGGTCCCCCCCAGTTCAAGACAGCCTGCTGGCTCGGGGCTGAGGGGGCCTATCGAGTGCCCCTGGTGGTAGAGCCCAGAGCCGCAGGACTCCTGCACTGCCTGGCTGGGACTGAGGGAGACGGGGCTGGGTGGGGGAGATGCAGACGCAGGCGAGCAGGGTGAGGAGGGCAGACGATACAGACCACAGTGGCTCCAGATCAGGAAGTTTTATTGCTGACATGCAGGAAGAGTCCCCATGTAGTACAAAAATATGTCTTTATACAAACTTTTTTGTGACTTTTTCCGTTTTGTTTTGTTTCTTTACAATAGGACTTCTCTCAGCGTGTGACACCCAGTGAGGACAGACCCAGCCTCCTCTCATTTGCTTTACCAGAACTGTAATCAGACACATGGGTTGACCTTGGAAGGGACCAGCCTGTCTGACAGGGCTTTGCAGACCCGGAGGATATTGCTTTGAAAAGGAGAAAGACCACACGTGGCAAGCAGGCCTGGAGGGTCGGGCAGGCTGCTGGACAAGGGGCTCGGCTGAGACCCTCACAGGAGGACAGTCACAGGGGCTGGGAGCCCTAGGCCAGACTGCATTTCTACTCCCTTAGGAGACTTCTTCTTCAAATAAATATAGAAAAGAGGGCATCCCCCGCCCCCACAGTGCGAGACCCTGGCTCTCCGCGGCTGGACAGCTGACAGAGGCCGAGCTCAGGGCTCGGGGGAGTAAGTGCTAGGCTCAGGCGGGCTCCCAAGGCCCACTGAGGCAGAGGCATGAGACGCCCAAGTGTTGGGGTGGGGGCATGGGGAGGAAGGGGCGTGGGCGGCCCTGCTACTGCTGGCAAGAGGTGGCCCCATTTTTTCCAGATGGGGAAACTGAGGCACAAGGAGGTTTGGGAACTTGCCCAAGTCACTCACAGTGAGTCAGCTTTTGGGAAGGGGGCAGCTCACTCTGGGAAACAAAGTCACGGAGGCTTCCGTCACCTCCCCACTGGGGAGCAAGGACAGGCAGGAAAGGCCTGCGGGCCCAGGGCTGCCTGAGGGAACACTCGGCTTCCCGGGGCGGTCTGGGGAAGGCTGCAGGAAGGTCTTTGCTTGGCACTGAGCAGGGCCAAGTCCAGAGGGGGGAGCGTTCTGGTGAGAACAGCGTTTCTGGCAAGACAGGCATCCACTTCAAAATCTCGGCTCAAAAGGGGCAGCAGGGCTGTTCTCAAGCCAGGCAGGGCCCCTGGTCCCTACAATTCTCCCCACGAGCCCCGTGGCCCCCAGGAAAGACCCTGGCCGGGGTCTGCTGGGAGAGACACCTCATCTATTATGAGGCGAGGGCAGGAGGCAGATGCCCCCACCGTTCTCTGAATACAGAGTGGGGCGTGGGGAGCGAGAGGGCGTGCAAGCAGGGCCCACCTGTCCACGGCCGGCCCAGCGCAGCCCTCCCCAGCCCGACCACAGGCACCCCTTTCACATCTATGTCAACGTTACCTCGGTACCACGGTGAGGGGCGGAGAAGGAAGCCGGGGTTAATGCGAGTGTACAGCACCTCAGAGAAGCTACTGAGATGGGAGAAAAAGAACCAAGTCTAGAAAGGCCTCCCCATCACCAGAAACAAGGAGGGACTGGTGGGCTGGGAGGTGGAGAGGGGCCGGCAAGAAGGGGCTTCTGGGCCTGGGGCGGGGGGAGGGCCCATCTGCGGGCTGTGGACTCCCTGCTGTCCAGCCAGGCTGGGGGCCGGGAGCGGCCACGGGCCGAGCGACCCAGAGACGGGAGAGAAGTTGGTTTCAGTACAAAAATAAATATATTTGAATTCTGCTTAAGATGAGGTGAAGGTTTTCCAAAGCTTAGACGGAGGGGCCTGGGGTCAGAAGGGGAAGGAAACCGAGTGGGAGGGGGCCTGGGAGAGCTGTGGGGGTGGGCATTCATTTTGGGAGCCAGCAGCGAGCTGCACTTTCAGCTTATTTGGACTGTGGGGAGCAGCTGCCCCGGGCCGGTGGCCGGGTCAGGCTCTGGGCGGGGGGCGGGCTCCCTCCTCCTCCCTCTCACTCAGTCCAGAGACAGCATGGTTAAAGAGACAGAGGTAGATTAAAACGTCATGATTAAAAGCAGATTAGTTATCTAGGCTTCTCAGATTAAAAACACCAAACGATCAAGCAATCATTCCAAAAGGTAGCTTCGTGGTACCTCTGCTGACCCCATGTGTGACCTGGGCTGTCCCTGCCCTGTTCCCGCTGCAGCCTGGGAGAGAGTTCAGAACCACGGGGCCCGGCTCAGCCTGGGGGCCGGGAAGAGGTGGCGGGGCTGCTTGTGCCCCCACCTGCCTAGGCTGCTATTTCCGCAGGTAGCGCTGCGCCAGGATGGCTGCGTCCAAGGGGTTCATGGGCTGTGCGTCATGGCCCAGCCGCCGCACGGGCGGCACGCTGCCAAACTGCCGCTTGGGCACCCAGCTCCGGGCCTCGTGCAGGGAGCTCTTCTCCTCGGCCAGGAGCAGCTGCTGCCGCATGTAGTTCTCGAACTCGTACTGGGAGCACTCCTCTGTCACCTTGGCCTGCCAGGCCCAGAGGGGAGAGGGAGAGCAGAGATGGAGAGGAGTGCGTGTCAGCCGCCCAGCTCCAGATGCCTGCCTCCCTCCCTCCCTCTCCGGGCCCAGTCTAGCTGCTGGCAGAGAATGTGGGTCCCTGAGGCCCTCCGGCCAACCTGGACCTTGCCTTGCTGGCCACCCTGGGTGTCGTCCAGCTGGACCCCCCTTCCTAACTCACTGACCTTGGCAGAGGTCACATTACCTCAGAAGCCTTAGCTTCCTCGCCTATGAAGGGGGCAGAAATCTCCCCTCACAGAGGTTTTGGAGAGCCCTGGGGGGCCAATGCAGGTCAAGTGTTAAGAGAGGGGCCTGGGGCCGGGGTGGGCAACCCTGTTTCTGTATGTCACCCCACGCTGAGCTCCCCGGAGCGGCCCGGCACAGTCACCAACTGAAGCGGTAGGTCCCTGCACTGATCAGAGGGGAAAGCAGGGCTTTGGAATCAGCCTTGGGTTCAAAGCTCAGCTCCACTACTTCCAAGTTGTGTGACTTTGGGAAAATTGTTTCACCTCTCTGAACCTCAGTTTCCTCTTTTGTGCAAAGAGGCTAAGAACACAGGCCCCATAGGCCTATAGTGAGGCTTGAAGGAGATGCACTGGGGTGGGCCCTCCGTGCATGTTAGTGATGATTATTTTTAGCCGCTGAACAGCCCTGGGAGGGGTGGGAGCCAGAAGGAAGGGCCTGAAACTGTCTCTTCTCTCTGCTCCAGTCCCAGGCTGGCTCCTCCTGTTCCCGCCCGCCCAATGCTTGTTGTGGAACCCCAGGGTGGGCCAGAGAGGGAAGGTCCTTACAGCACCCCTCCAAGACTCAGCCAAGCCCTGCCCTCCAGGGGGCACCCTAAGATCACCCGCCAGCTGCTGCCCAGATCTCTGTCCCCATCCCGGGCCCAGCACTTTCTCCAGTGCAGGCAACAGGGGAGGAGAGAAAACTGGGAGAAAATGAATCATCCGAAAAACTCAAAGCAGGAAGGGAGAGAGAGAACCCTGTGAGTCAGGGGCATAGAAATGTGACTGTTTAAAGGGCCAGCATGTGGTAGAGCCAGGGCTTGGGCAGGAAGAGGAAGCTGAGGGCCAGGCTGGGCCGCTGTGGGGCCTTCCCACTGAGGGGCCTCCACCTCAGCTGCCCGACAACCCTCTCTCAGGCCATGGAACCGCTAGCAGAGCCAGACACAAGGCAAGCCCCAGGCCAAAGATTTGTTTCCCTTTCCCACCGCCCAGGGGAAGCAGAGGGCTGGGGACGCGGCCGAGAAGACCCTGCGGCCTGCTGGGGAACTGTCACCTCTGCCCCTGCCCTGCTCGCCCTCCCTGGAGGCTGGCCCCTCAGAACTGGGGTACGTCCTGTCTGCCCTCCTCAACTCACCTCCTGGGAGCTGTCCGCGTTGCTCATTTGGTCGTCGATGTCAGGAACCACTTGCAAAGGCCCGCTCAGAGATGACAGGGACTGCCTACAGGGGAGGCAGACGAGTCAGGCGGGCTCCAGGCAGCCCCAGGCCTCTGCTCCCCAGGCCCGGCTGGCAGGAGCCCAGAAAGGCCAGGTCCCACTGCCCCAAGACTTGGCTGCAGTCAACAGAGCTGGGTTGGGACCCACCTCAGCCGCTTCCTGACACCACCGACTCTGCTCCGCTGAGCCTGTTTCCTCCTCCAACAAAGGGGGACAATTTCTACCTTGGCTGTGGGGAGCACTCAGTGAGGTAATGCCCATCCCACAGTTGGCATCGACTGGCATGCAGGAGATGCTCAACCCTGAGTTGTGCCTGCATCCTCCCAGCCTTACCCCGGGGAAAATCTGGCAATCCGACTGCCTGACAGAGAAACAGGCCCAGCCTCAGGCTGCTTTTCTGGGTAGGATGGGCAGTGCCCAAGGACTAGCAGAACCCAGCCTTGTGCCCGGCCCAGCGCCTGCCTGCTTACCATGATGCAATGATGGCACTGAGGGCCTCCAGCACGTCGGTGGCAGCGAGGCGCTGCTGGGGGTCAAGGACCAGCAGTTTCCGGATGAGACACACGGTGTTCTCAGAAACTCGCCCATCTCTGGTGCAGCAAGAGGGAGAGGGAGAGGGCTCAGACGGGGTAGGCTGGGGCTGGGTCTCGGACCCAGGACTCCCAGCCTCCCTGTGCTGTTTCCGCCCCTCGAGCCCGCAGGGCTGGGCCTCCCTCCCCTCCACCGCCAGGGAGGCAGGACTCACTCAGGGATGGTGTACTCGGCGGCCTTGATCTTGCGGAAGAGCTCCTGCGGGATGCTGTCGTAGAAGGGGAACTGGCCGTAGAGCATGGTGAAGAGCACCACGCCCAGGGCCCACATGTCGCTCGGCTTGCCCCGGTACGGCCGGCCTGTGGGGCACAGGGACATGTGCACGCTCAGCCCAGGGCCAGGAATGAGAACGGACCTGGGATTCCCTCAGCTTACCAGCTATGTGCCCGAAATCCTACCCACAGGACCCCTCCACCTTGCCACCCTCACTTCCGGTCACCCTCCCCTCTTCTTCCCAGAGCTCAGTCCTCTGAGCTCTTGCCCACATTCGTCCCTCCCCTGCTCCTCAGGCTGATCCCTGCTCATGCTCAATAGGACGATGCCCCACATCAGCGTGACCTCCAAGGAGGTGGGATCACACTTGGCCTTTTGCAGCCCACCCACCTGCGGCGTGCCTCCTCCTGGCAGCACCAGCCCTGCTCTGCCAGACTTCAAGCTCCTAAAGGCTAGGCCTGGGTCTACAGCCCCAGCGCCCAGCAGTGGCTCACAGAGCAGGCGGCCCACAGTGCGTGTGGAATAAAGATCTCACCGGCCCTGGACAAGTCAGCTTCTCCCCCGACAATTACTGTTCCCTCCTGGCACTCAGCACCATCTGTGAGCATCCCCTTCTTTGTCTGTTTACTCCCATCTTCCCCTCTGGAAGGTAAGTTCTCAGATGCAGGTGCCCCTCTGCTTTGCTCACTGCAGAGCCCCTATGCCCAGCATGGACTCATATATTTGCTAAATGAATGAGTATCCAGTTAAGTCACTCTCTGTGCTAGTTTCCTCATCTTTAAAACAGAAAGGAGCGAACATTTAACTGAGCACCCATGTGACAGCATTGGAATAAACACTTTTATTTTATTAAATCTCCACCACAACTCCATGAATTAGATACAGTTGGCCCTCGGTCTCCACGGGTTTCACATCCGTGGATTCAACCAACTGATCCGCAGTTCAAATTTCAATCTGCAGTGGTTTGAGTCTGCAGATGCAAAACCTGCAGATATGGGAGGGCCAACCGACCGTAACCATTGTCCTGCGCCATTTTATATAAGGGACTTGAGCATCCTCGGATTTTGGTATCCAAGGGGGGGTTCCTGGAACCAATTCCCCAGGAATACCGAGAGACAACTGTATTTTCTCTATTTTTCCAAGGGATGTTTTTGTCCAAGGTCACACAGCTGACTGTAAAAGCCCCCTCTTCCCATTTTCAGGACAATCTGTTCATCTACCCATCAGCAGGAGAGCTCCTCCCAGGTGCCAGCTTCTGCCTGACTTGCTCCCCGAAATGTAAAATATGAGATCAACTCAAGCCTTTCGAAAGCCCCCTGGCTGCCCAGTCCCTGGGACAGCGCTCCCTCTGGCATAGTGGCAGGCTCCATGGCAGCTGGCATCCCAGAGCAAGGCTCAGCTCCCCACGGGTGTGGAAGAGACGCTGCCGGGCACCTTGGTGTCATCTCCCTGGGCACTAGGCAGCGCCCAGACAACTCAAATCCTTTTGGGACTGAAAGCCTCCTTCCCGGGTGGCTGAACATGACTTTGGGGTGGGGACACTGGTTCTGAAGGTCTCATCAGGTCCACTGAGGTCAAGCAATGTAATGGGGTGGGAGTGTGCACATGTGCATGGAAGTGCCATTACAGGCCTTGGCTTGCACCTTCAGAAGGTACCACGGACCACCTTCAACGAGCCTGTTACTTCATCTGTAAAATACGATGACTAGAAGCCAAGGACTGCTGGGGGGAGCGAGCTTTGGCCCTGGCTGGTCCTGCAGGCAGATTTGTGGAGACGAGCCTCTGCCAAGCTTTCCCTGAGGCTGCATCGCCCCTGGCCCTTTCCACTCCCAATGTCAAAGAGCAGCCAGCTTGGGTGACCTTGTGCAGCTGACCCCATGGCCAACTCGAGGGCAGCCCCTTTCTCGCAGACCCTGCTCCACCAAGTGGGGCCACCGAGAGAGTCTACTGGGCCACTACTCTTAGCTCTGTATGGCTCCACAAAGGTACGGCCGCCCCTGCAGCAGCTGGAAGGCGGTGCCTGAGGCACCCTGCCGAGGTGCCTGAGACATGGCGGGCCGAGCAGGGAGGGGCGCTGCTGCCAGGACCGGTGAGCTCTCAGCCGGAGCCAGTTGACTCGGAAAGACTCGGAAGTTCTGGCCAGAGCTGGAGGGGAGATGAACTCCCAGGAGCTCTAACTGTCAGGTGATCTTTCCCTGAGCTTTGGCTTTTGAGGGAATATTGAATGTCAAGCTTTGCTTTTAGTAATGATAATGCTTATGTTTATTGTTTATTGAGCCAGACACTAGGTAAAGGCCTTATTAAGTCCCACAGGGACCTAATGAAGTAGGGGCTATTATCATCCCAATTTTATAGATGAGAACATCGAAGCTCAGAGAGGTAACTTTTCCAGTGCCGTACAGTTATCTACCAGACTGTAAACTCTATGAGGTCCAGGCCATGTCTGCCTTTTCACAACTCCGTGCCCGACGCCCAGGGCTGTGTTTGGCACACAGAATCAATGAGGTGGCAGACCTGGGATGGGGGGTAACCCACCCGTAGGACTTATAATCATCCCACTTCATCCGCGTAACAACGGGGGAGGCAGGACTGTTTTCAGCTTTTTGTTTTTGTGAGGAAGATCGGCCCTGTGCTAACATCTGCCAATCCTCCTGTTTTTTTTGCTGAGGAAGACTGGCCCTGGGCTAACATCCATACCCATCTTCCTCCACTTTATGTGGGACGCCGCCACAGCAAGGCTTGACAAGCGGTGCATCGGTGCGCGCCAGGGATCCGAACTGGGGCGAACCCCGGGCCACTGCAGCGGAGTGCGCGCACTTAACCGCTTGCACTACCGGGCCGGCCCCGACTGTTTTCAGCTTTTAACCTATGAGGAGACTGAGGCTCCGAGAGAGGGTTTGAAGGCCAAGTCACAGAGTGGTCAGTTAGCAAGGCCCCAGTCTCTGGACTCCCAGTCCCGGTCTCTCTCTGCAACAGCAGGTTCCTTTGTTTCTTCCTCCAAGACTGGCATGAGTATGGAAGATCCAGAGAGGGAGGGTGCGGGCAGAGCAGGGAGTGACCGCACACGGAGACTGCCCTAGCTTGGCATTGCTCAGGAGGAGTCCTGCCCAGAGCCAGCCCTCCCACCTCCCACTCCAGGCCTGCACAGTCACAGACCCCACCTCACAGACCTGGGCTGAGGGAGGGGCCTGGTTCATCCTCCTGGCTCTGTCACCTCCAGGGATACTTTGAGGACTCTCATGGAGGGTACCCAAGCTGTGTTGCAGGGGAGGTGCCCAGGAAATTGGGGTGCACCCCTTGGCACCCAGATGCCTCCAGCAGAGGCTGCAATGACTCTAACCAAAACCCCCAGGCCTGGAAAGGGACACCATTACCCTCTGCATGTGGGTAGCCCTGGGAGAGGCCTGGCGTTCCAGCAGAAGCCTCAGCTGGGAGAAGGCCTCCAAGGCGACTGCAAATGCTTGTGGCAAGTTTTAGCAGCCTGCGCCTCAGGAAGACATGGGACAACCTGGCAAGAGGCAGTTTCTGCCACCGGGAGGAGGGGCGCACACATGTGTGTGCTGGGGATAGCGGACCCTGGAGACAACCTTGAGACCTCCTTTCGGAGGGGTGGGAGCTGATGTAAGCCCTTGGTCCCCTAAGGGATCAGGACGGAGGGACCCCAATTTGGCAAAGGACAGTGGGAAAGGGAAAGAAAGCCTGCCACAGTGAAACAGGAGCGTGGGTTTGGGCAGGAGGCGGCCCGGCATGGAGCCTCGGTTTTCTGGTTTACTATTAGCTATGACTTTGGACAAGAGATCTGATCGCTCTGAACCTCGGTTTTCTCATCTGTAAAAAAATAGGACTTGGGATATTTACCTCACAGGGTGGCTGTGTGGTTTGAAACAGATAACGCATGTCAAGTGCTCAGCACAGCACCTGGTACCTAGAAATATGGTCAGTAGGTAATAACTACATAACTGACTGATTTATTTTGTGCAGTTATCTGTCTCAGTCCCACTAGAAAGCTCACCATCCATGGAGGCAGGGAGGTTTGTCTGCCTGTTCACTGCTGTATCCAAAGAGCCTAGAAAGAGCCTCTAAGGTAGGCCCTCGGTAAACACCAGCAGAATGAATGAAAGATCGAACAGAGGGAGTGATCTCTCTGAAATGCAAATCTCATCACGGCACCCCCAGTGAAGACCTGCCCCATGGCTTCCTTTCGCATTTGAAATCAAGAATGGTGTTTAGTAACAGGGTCTCCATCAGGCCTTGTGGGTCTGGCCCCGGCCCCTCTCTGGTCGTGAACCAGGCTCACTCTCTGCAGCAGCCCAAGGGCATTCTGTTGGTTCCTCAAACATGCTATGCCCCCTCTGCCGAGTCACACAAACCCAGTGGATTCCTATTTATCCTAACAATGATCTCAGCTCAAATGTCACTTCCTCGGGGAAGTCCTTCAAGTGCCTGTTTTTTGCACTCACAGAAATCGCATTTCTTTCCTTCCAAGCACTAATCTCAGAGAGTAATTAAACACGCCTCAGTGTGACGATTACCGTCTTCATCCTCTGTAAGACCCCAACTTTGTACCCAGAGAGACAGTACTGGTTTGGGCCACCACTGAAGCCCCAGCACCTAGCCCAGGGCCCGCCCACAGATACGGTTTGTTGAATGAATGAGCTGCTGCAGAGCCTGGCTGTGTGAAGCCCCTGGAGCCCATTGCCTGGCACATGCACATACCACTGAGCACGTCAGGACTGATGTAGGCAGGGCTCCCCCTCTGGTCCTTCAGCAGGTCCCCCTCACTCACGAGATGCTTCCCGAGGCAGAAGTTGGTGATGGTTATCCGATGCGTCCTAGAGCAGGAGGCAGAGTGAACACACCTTGGCGTCTGTACCCACGGGCACCCCCGCTGCCCCCATCCCCCCCGATCCAGGGAGCATCCTTTCCTGCTGCCCTGGCCCTGACTGCCTTCTCCATGGCTGTGTGGGACGTGCCACTGGGGGGCGACCAGTCACCCTTGGCTGCCCCCTGCTGAGCTGTCCAGCAGGGAGCTGCATCACTCCAACCAGGGGAGTGTTTCAGGGGTGCTCCCCCAAATCTGCACCCTGGCTGAGTCTCAGGGGTAGAGATTAGGGCTTGAACAGCTGGTGATTTCCCAAACCACCTCACATGATCTCTAGACTGACAGTAACTAGAAACTCAGTTCAAGTCCCTCATTTACACGCGAGAAAAAGGAAGCCCGGCAGAGCTTTGAGGCCCACGCTTGGTGGCCACTTCTGTCCACTCTGCTGATCCCTTTGGTCATCACCCTTGCCGTTACCAGTCAGCGTCACTGGCAGTGCTCAGAGCCAACGCTTGCTGAGCACTGGTAAGTGCAGGCCCAAGGGCCGGATGGGGATTGTTTTTATGCACCCCTCACAACAGCCTACAAGGAGACCTTATCACTGCCCTACTTGGCAGATGATGCAATGAAAGCACAGAGAAGTCAAGGGACTTGCCTAGGGTCACACAGCTAGTGAGTGGTGGAGCAGGATCCAAACCCAGGTCTGTCTGACCCCAGAGCCTGCACTCTGCACTGACACCGGCCAGGTGCCCACTGTGTCCCCGGACAGTGCTCAGCCCCTGACTTTCCCTTCCTTTCCATCAAGGCTGACTCAGCTCTTGTCTTGTACTTCAGGCTCTGCCCTGACCTAGAAAACTGTATTCCTCCATCTGAGAGAGTCACGGGTGAGAGCAGCGTGGGCCCTGATCCTTTCAAGAAGATTCATGATGTGAACAAAGGAAGTGGCCCAGAGAGGATACCTTATACCACAACTGGGGATGCGGGGGGGGAAGAGGGGACCCTCCAAGACCCCAGGAAGGCTTCCTCACCCCGCAGGGGAGGGCCAGTGAGGAAGGGCACCTCTCTACCGACAGACGCAGGGGCCACCTGCCCGCCCCCGTGTCCACTGGCTGGCAGAGAAGCGGGGAGGATGGCAATGGCAGGAAGGGAAGCCCCACGAGGGGTCTCAGGCTGCCTCTCAAGGGTTGAGAGGAGGTTGGCTCAGAGGCACGGGGTGTGTGGGGCTGAGGGTGGAATTCCCCAGGAGCCGCGTCCAGAAGGCCCCAAGAGCCCTTGAGCTATCTCGGGGAATTCTGCTGGCAAGGGGCTTGGTGCAAAACCAAGGCCAGTCTGCCCTCTGCATTCCAACCGGAAACGTGGACGCGCGCTCTGCACACGCCCGCCTGTCGGATGCCGCAGAAATCTGACTGGTGGCCCCCGGGGCAGCTAGAGCCTGAGAGCACAGGCAAAGGGTCTCGGCCAAGGACCATGACAAGAAGTGGACCTCTCCACTGGAACTGCTATATCACTGCCCTGCACCTGGGACTGCTTAAGCCTCTCATCTGCAAGGTCCCCACCAGGCAGAAGCACTGCATTTTCTCCCCCGGCTCAGAGACGGCCACTGCAGCTGGAGGCATGAGACACTGGGAGGAGGACGGCTCAGGGGAGAGTCTGGTGGACATGGGAGCCAGATTCCCGGGTTCTGGTCCCAACTCTGCCACTGCCTGGCTGTGTAATCTTGGACATGTTATTTAATCTTTTGCTAAACCTCAATTTCCTCATCTGTGAAACAGGGAAAATATTAGCACCTAACTCCCAGAACGGTGTTAGGATTTAACAAGATAAGAAGATAATCCCAGGAAAGCACCACGCCCAGGGCCGGGCAAAAAGTAATCGATTACTAACAGCTGGCTCAAACCATCACCTCATCCTCAGTGAGCACACTTGGCAGAGGCTACCGGCGGGAGACCCCAGGAAGGACACCATCTCTGCGGCAGCGGGAGAGGGTGCCACATTGTGTCCACAGGCCCTGAGGTGCACATACAAGTGTGGCCTGAGCTCTCCACTCAGCTCTGCTGGCAGACTCGTCAGCCCTCTGTGCGTGGGGCAAGGCAGGTGGGGCTTGAGGAAAACACAGCTGAGACACTGCAGGCAGGGCTGGGCAGCAGGGCCGACTTGGCCTGTGCTGCTCTGCCCGCTGAGGATCCTGGAGTCTCTCCCACAGGAAACCACACGGTCAGCTCCGAGACCTCTTGAAGCTTGGCAATGCTCCCCTGCCCTGCCACCACCACCCAACTCGGCTGGGTGGCGCACAGACCCCTGGGAGTCCCGGACCCCCCAGGTTCATCCTGGCAGGAGGGGGCGAGGGCAGCGAGGGATGGAGGGAGGGAGCTCTGCGTCAGCAAGATCTGCTCTGAGTGAGTCACTCTTTAGCTATGGCCCTTTGGGCTACCAGTGTTTTTCTCCTTTTCTAGGAACTTGGTGTGCAACTTGCCTACCCAAAAAAAAAGAGGAAGGAGAAAGAACCCACAGCAAACCTCACATAACCCCAAAAGGGGATTTCAGACTTCAACCCTTGCCTCCTACCAAAGCTGGGTGAACTTGTCGCTGTAGCTGCTTCGCAAACACTTCTCCCTGTCCCCTCCTCAGGGAGTGCAGATGAAGGCCTCCAACTTGTCTGCTGGCTCTGCAGCTGGAGGCAGGGCCTGGCCTGATGGGCAAGAAGGGGCTGGAGCTCTTCCAGGTTGACCCTCGACTTGGCAAGGATGAGAGTGAGGCCCAGGGAAGGGAGGGTGTGCCCATGGCCACATGTGGAGTGGGCCCTGGGTGTCCAGTGCAGGTTTCTCTGCACCACACCATCCTGCCCCTTTCCAGAGCACCTAGGACTCAAGTGAGAGGCGGCCAGAACTTCTGTTTGTCCCAAGACACAAAAAGGGGGATTATCAGATTAAAGGAAGTGCAGCCAAGACGCGGGGTCTGAATGAGGTATTGGTGCCCTGCAATCTGAGGAAAACACACACGTGCACACACATGTACGCACACACAGACACAGACAATCCTGACTACGTTCCCAGAACCTAGGGGGCGTAGAGAAGCAAAAGTCAGAAGCAGACCAACCATGGAGACAAAGAGGGCTGGAGAGCTGGTGTGGTTAGCAGCGCCCGAGCCTGACTGCGCGGTCCCATCACAACCCCCTGGGGTGCTCATTTGGAAGGCTAGAGGACGTGGGCTCCACAGCTAGATTTGACTTAGCTGCTCAAAATATATGCCCTCTCTTTGCGAGCAGTGAGCCTCCAGCCCAGAGCAGGATGGTGACTGGCCCATGTCCCACAGGAGGCCGGGGCCCGAGGCTCCCTACACTAAGACAACGGGCTCTCAGGGCTGGATGGCCAGTGTTCTCCAACACCTGCCCTCCTCACGCAGTTCAGAGCTGGGGCCGCGCCACTGCTGGCCTCACCCTGGCATCCTCATTAGCCACTCAGCACACGGTGGGCCTCATCTCCAGAGGGAAGTGAGCGTGCGCACCCTCCAGTCCCTGGCTGGTCTGGTATAAGGGGGCACTTACGACAGGCCAAACCCTGCAGGCAGTTTCACATCTCAGGCTGATCTCTGCAGGGAGGTCTAGTCTCCTCTGCTTTCACAGATGAGGAAACGGGAGCTCAGAGAAGCGCCTGGTACCACGGCAGCTTCTCAATACGTGAATGAATTCATCAATGAATAAATAATCAAACAAACAAACTCTCCCGGTCTCAAGGGTAACTAAGAGGCAGTGCTGGGCTGGGAGCCAGGTCTGAGCCCCCAGTTCTGCTCCTACTTGGCTTCCCTAACTCTCTCACCCAGCCAGTCAAGGGTTCCAGCAGCCCTGGAATTTCCGTTTCCTTCCCTCCTCCCTGGGGAGCAGGACGGGGTCAGGTTTTCATCACTTCACTTTCTCAGGCTGGCAAATCCTTACTCATCCTTCGTGAACTGACTGAGACAGCCAGAGCCTCTGGCCCCCTCTGTTGGGCCCCAGCCCTCTGCACACTGGTCCTCAAAACAGTGCTATCTGCTTTCAGGACGGCGCCCCATCAGACGGTGAGTTCCCAGAGACTGTCTGTCTGCAGCGCTAGTGGTGTTGGCGGAAGAGTGGAGCCAGGCTGAGCCACTGAAGTGCAGCAGCATCCTCCTGATGGCATCTCAGGCTGGCATTGTGGGGTCTGGTGCCCCCATGATCCCCCCACAGGCTCATCTCCCTGCAGCTTCTTTTCCTGTGACTGCTGTGGCTTTGGCCACTTCATGGGGACAGTGGGCCCAGGAACCCTCCTGAGTGGGCAACCACATTAGAGAACAAATCATCCCCCACACAGCTTCTGCTGTGAGACTGGCGCTGCCTGCCATCTGCAAGTCCTCCAAACCACGTCACCACCTGGGGGTGAGAGGGAGGTGAGGGGGAGAGGTGATGGGAGAGCCGGTGAGGGAGGTGTGCCCTTCCCAGCCCTGTGTCTCTAGGATGGTGGTGGCACACAGTGCAGGCTCTCTTCCTCTCGGTCGCGGGCCCCTGCACAGTTGGTGTCCCTCTACCACTGCCCTAGATCACTTGGAAGGGGCCCAGACCCTTGGCCTGAGTGGGGCAACAGCCTGAGGCAGGGGCCTTGCATGATCTTCCTCTGCCAGCTCAGTTCACTGAGGATGCTGGAGTAAGCCACCCAGATCCCCTCCAAGATGGAAGCACTCTCTCCCCACTGCTGGGAGTGTAGGCTTCTGACCACTCGTGGCTGTATCCTTCTCTGGGAAGTCCCCTTAGCCAAAGGAAGCTGCCTTGCCCAAGGCTATGCCCCACCCTGTGCAGAACCCGCATTCAGTGGCTGGTCACAGTGTGGGTACAAGGCCATGTGCCCCTTTGCTTGGATTTGGGACATTTGAAGGGCCACCTGGCTCTCGAGCTTTCCAGCTGAGGTCCTGTTGTGACTGCACCACAGTTCAGCCTCTCTCTGCCTAATCCTTCCCCCTCCTCTCTCTGCCCAATCCTTCCCCCTCCTCTCCTAGTAAATCTCCTGCACATCCATCTCAGAGTCTGTCTCCTGGGAACCCGACCTCCGACGATGCCTCATTTGGCTCATCTGTCATTCCTTCCCCCATTTGTCCATTTCTTCTAGTCATTTCCTGATCACCCACTAGGCCTGACAAATGAATGGACCAAGGAAGACGTCTGAGATCCTTCCCAGAGCTCCTTTTCTGTGGTCTTTAAGGCTCCCCTTCTTAGCAAGCACTGTGTTCCCAGGCGGCAAAAGACAGAAGCAGCCATCCTGTCCTCCAGCCCGGGGGATTCCTGGGGGAAGTGGGCTGTTTGAGTCAGAATCCCCACAGGGACGCGGCAGGGCGCTGGGTAGTCACAGCACGTAGCCTGTGCCAACCCCAAGGTTACATCACGAAAGAAGAAAAGCGAATCTTACCTCTTATTGAGCACCATGTTCCCAAGCTTCAGGTCTCTGTGCACAATGTTTTTCTGGAAAACAACAGGCACATGGTTTGTACCGTGAAGGTGAGAGCCGGGGTTGGGCCCAGCCTGTAAGATGTGGGCTCTCCAGGTGTTGGGAAGGCAGGAAAAAGCTCTGTGACGTGTCTCTTTAGGCTCGGGCCTTGATTTGTAAGCCACAGACAGGTCAGGACCATTCCAAGGCCTCATAACCATGCATACCAGTGGGATGATACGCGAGCCAGGCAGACTCTGCCTACCCAGGGCAGTTCGCCCCGCTCTCTCTCCCCTTGGGGCAGCCCCCAGTGGGAAAACTACTCCTCTCTCCACCTTCATCAAACATCAAAGCAAAAAAAACCCAAGCACCTGCGTGGATCTGAGGTCAGAGATGAGCTCTCAGGGTTCTGGTGACCAAGTAATACAGGCTCGGCCTGCAGAAACTGTTGCCTGGAAGAGGCCCAGGCTCTCCTAACCTGTACCTCGGGGTATGTGACACTCCTAATCCTAGGAACAGCTCAGAGATGGGCTGTGGCTGCCCTGGCGGATATCTCACAGTTGTCACCGAGCTGGGAGACCACAGTTTAGCCTCTCGACTGACAGGGAAATACTGTGCTGGCTCTACTGGGTTGCCTGGGCAGCACCTCACAGGAACGTGGGCTGAGGCCTGCAGCACTGTGTCTCATCGGTGTATTGTCAGCCGGCTACTTTCCTTCTGGACACTCCCAGCGGCAAAGCACACCTGGGTGAGGGTGAGACAGAGCTTCCGCTGAGCAGCAGCAAGAAGGGTGGCCCCTGTGGCACATGGGGCCTAGGACGCTCTCATGCCAGAGAATGAGGGAGCTGAGAGGGGCAGCACGCACCTGGTGCAGGGCTTCCACCACGCGCACCACGTCGTAGAAGATCACCACGGTCTCCCGCTCGCTGAGCCGCTTCTCCTTGATGACATAGTGCTGGAGGTTGATGAGGTCGGCCGTCTTGTCGCTGAAGTCGTGTGCACAGAGGCAGTCGAGGACGAGGCAGATGCGCTTCTTCATCTTCTTAACCATTCGGCTGGATTCTGTGTCCTCAACAATTTCACAGGTGCGATCCTGGGAAGCAAGGGGGCACACTAGGCTTGGCTGTGGGCCCAGCAGGGCCAAGGCCTCTCCCCTGGAGCTGGATACACAAACCAATGAGAGAGCCCGGAACAAGCCTGCATGTGTGTGGCCGGTGGAGGCCTGAGGCCTAGGCAGCATGGAACTTGGGGCCGCTAAGCAATGCCCGGCTTCTAGTGCGCCAACGCCAGGGCCAGCCAGGGGCTGAGGTTTAGGCTCCAAGCTTTGATGCTAACACAAAGGGTTCAGATCAGGGCTGGGCACTGAAAGCCAAAGGGCCCTCTGAGCCCAGTGTACAGGCAGCAAACCCAGGGCTCTGGGGCGTCTCCCCTCCATGGAACTCCCAGGGATTCCAGCAAGGACTAATGTCAACTTCCTTCCAATGCCCAAGATGATGGAAGTTAAGTGTTCTGTGTGTCCGAGACAACTGCTTTGGCGTGGAAGCAGGACTCGTGGGCAGCCACGTAAGAGTATAGCTCTGGTCCCCAATGGCTGGGTCCGGGCCCCAGCTCCACCTTGTCCTAGCTGTGGGACCTGGGGCAGTTCTCCCAACCTCTCCCAGCCTCTGGGTCCTCATCTGCAAAGGGAGTTGGCAACCCCGACCTCGCAGGTTGTTGAGAACAGGACGACCCATGCTAAGTGCTTGTTTGGACTCAGTCAGGGCTCAGTAAGTGGGTACTGCTACCACCACTGCAGCTGCAAGCTCTGGACCCATTTTCCTTGCTGAAAAAGGATTTCCAGTAAGATAAAAAAAAAAACAGGTACAACACAGGGACTTTTATCCTCCTAGCTCGAGGAGGCCCTCGGTGTCACCCCCAGCATACTGACGGTCGCCTCTGGGAACTCCTGGGGACTGAATATTCATATTTGTCCTTAATAGCAGGATCACACTTCTTATTCTCTCTTCGCCAGAGGCCCAGCACAGCGTCTGGCACACAGATGACTCTAGAGATACTTCTCATCACCCGGGTTCTCTTATCCAAAACCACAGAAACCATGGCCACGCTCTGGAAGCCATGAGAGAGAAAATACTAATAAATCACAATTGCCCTCAGTTTGATCTCATGTTTAAGGGAAACTTGTTCATTTTCAGAGTTGCCTCTACTTGCACATCTAAGAATAAAGACCTCGGTGGGGTGTATGTGTGGGGGTGGGAGGCATTTTCCCTTTATGTCATTTCAGGAAATCAAGCTGACAAGGAGTTCTTGTTGCCTGAAATAACAACCATGATGACGGTGTAGCAGGGGCTGCTGGGTGCTTCATGCTCTCTCATTCATCCTCCCAGCCCCCTTATGAGGTAGGCGCCATTATCATTATCCCCATTTTACGATGAGGAGTCTGAGGCTTGGGACCTGAAGTGATTCGCCCAAGGTCACACAACCTGAATCCAGGACTGCCAGCTCCAAAACCTGTGTGCCCTCCCTGCACCAGGCTGCCTCTCAAGTGCCAGGTCCATCCTGGCCAGCATGGGCCCTGGCCAGTGCATCTGGCTGAGGCTCTGCAGAAGCTCTGCTGGGGGAGGCCTAAGCACAAGCCCCCTGGGCCTGCTGAACCTGGCTCTTCGTTTCTGGAGACACACTGCGGTCCTGCCCCGAGGAGGGCTCTTTAGGGGACAAGTTGCTAATTGGTACCTTTCCTAAGGGACCCGGAACATTTGAGCTCGGGGGCTCAGGGACACTTATGAACAAACTGAAATGCCTGGGCAGGCAAAAGGAATGTTGATACCAAAAACAACCGCAGAGATCTACAGTGGCCCCAAATGCCCAGTCTTCCTCACTGCCCTCCCTTCCACCAGGCCCTGGCCAGTTCCTGACAACACAACTAGAAACAGCTTGTGTGTCTTTAAATGACTTCCTGCTTTTCTCTTTTCTCGGAAAAGCAGCTCTTCAAAGACAGCCTGGAAGATGCAAACTGTGTGCATTCCCGCTAGGCTGTGACCATCACAGCAGGAGTGCTGCAGCAGCCAATGTCACCCCAGCCTGACACCCAGCCCACCCGCCTAGCAAGTCCTGCCGCACTCAGCATGCAGGGAGACCAGCGGGTGGTGAGCTGCTCAAAGGAGAGATGTGGCCCCAGCAAGTGCCAGGCCTGGGAGCCTACTGGGGGGAGTGGGGCATCCGGGGGAAGAGGGGACAGGCAGCTCCCTCTGCCACTCACCTGGAAGAGCCCGTGGTGGTGAACCACGCCGTCCTGCGTGTGAAGGAGGGAAAGCAGAGAGTACTCGGTGTGTAACAGCATCTTGCCTTGCCTCTCCTCCTGGCTTTCTATTCCTTGGTCCCCCCTCTCCTCAAGGGTAAGGATCTTTAGGAAGGCACACACACACAAAAAAAACAAAAACCCAAAAAACTTTACTTTACAAAGCAGAACGACTAGAACAGGCAAAGCAAGGGTTCACGTTCTACCACGCAACCCTCGCACACACACTCACACATGCACATACAAAGTGAAACAGTTTTTCTTAATGTGATGGCAATGTAATTTATGCACAGATAAAGCTCTTTAAATCAGGAGCTGTTCAGAGCGAGATTGTGAACTTGATTGCTTCCTGGGAAGAAACGGCGCTACTCTTGTTCACAAGGGTGTAGGTATGAAGGTGGAGAGGAAGGAGCCGGGCTGGCAGGACGGCCCCTGGGTCCCCAGCCTCCCCCACTCCTGGTGCCTCACTTACCTTCAGCTGATAGAAGTCATCTGTGCCATCTTTCCTCGCCAAACACTGCACAATGCTTGGCACCGGTGAGTTGCCCAGACGGGGACCTATGGCACAGAGAGCCACTGGCTTACTTTTCAGAAGCCCTATCTATTGTGGCACCATGTCACCAAGTGGTCTTTTGGCTAGATCTTCTCTTCAGGGGGGCACCACAGTTCACAACCACTGAACTCACCCCTCAAAGTCTCCTGGTGGAGAGCTCTCACAGTCTTCCCCCTCCAAACGAAGGGGTATGTGTGCATCAGCCTAAGGTACACCTGGCTTTTACAGGTACATTTCTAAAAAAGAGGGGTGTTCAACGGTGGGTGCATGTTGGAATTTCTGAGGAGCATGTGTTAAAAAAGAGATCCCAGCTGCAACCTGGACCCTCTGAATCAGCAACCCTAGGGTGAGGGTCCAGGAAATGATAGCTTTAACAGGTGCCCCTGGTGGTCTGATCCAGCCACCTGGCCCCTGTCCAATACCAGCTTTTGGGAGCTCCTGTACTTCTGGAGATGTACACTGCTCGTTGTCCTGTGACAGCCTGCCATAGGTTTCAGAGCATAAATCAGATAATGTCACAGTGTCACTGCATTGCTAAAAACCCTTAACAGTGCTCCACTGCTCTTAATATATAATCGAAACTCCTTTTTTGGCCTCCAAGGTATTGCATGATTTGGTTCCTGTCCACCTTTCTGATTATGTTTCCCCACACCCCTCACCATATTCCAGCTACACTGGGCTCTTAATTCCTAAGATGTTAAGCCCTTTCTTGCCTCTGGGCCTTTGCACTTGCTGTTCCTTCTGTCTGGAATGCTTTTCCCCTGCTTTTCACATGGCTGGCTCCTTCTCATCCTCCGCTGTCAGCTCAAATGTCACTTCCTCACATGGAACCTCCCTTGTCTACACTATCTCTAGGCCCTTCTGACTCTCACATCATCTTGTTTACTTTCATGGAGGCACTTACCGCCCCCGGTGATGATCTTGTGTATTGTTTACTCTGTTTCTTTTTCCAACTATAGTCATGCATCACTTAATGACGGGGATACGTTTTAAGAAATGCGTTGTTAGGTGATTTCGTCGTTGTGCAAACATCACAGGGTGTACTTACACAAACCTAGATAGTATAGCCTACCACACACCTAGGCTCTATGGTACTAATCTTATGGGACCACCATTGTATATGCTGTCCATCATTGACAGAGATGTCATCATGGGGCATGTGACTGGAGAATGTTAAGTTCCGTGAGGGCAGGAACCTGTCTTATTCACTGCTACATCCCTACAAACAGCACAGGCATGGCGCATAGTAGGCACCACCAACTAGTTGCTGAATGACTGGAGGTGGAACTATCCTGTGCCCATAAGTCCAAGATGTTGTCCCAAGGCAAAACTCACACCCCGACTCTGGCTGCTAGGAGAGTTGGGGTCCTCAGAGCCAAGTCCACCTGCAAAAACCCTGAGCACAGCAATCTGGACTTGCCAGGCCTCTACAACACTCAGAAGGGCCTGCTGCTCCCCTGGACCACTAGGAACACCCAACTCGACAGGATTTCTGTGCCGATTTTACAGGAAGTTTGGGGGGCTATACTAAATGCTTTGTGAAATTAACCATGCCCTCCCAGAATGGTCACAGAAGTGCCTTGGATGATGGACCCTCTAACGCAGCTTGTGTACGTCCCATGGGCAACATCCTGGGGGCACACAGGATTCTCTGGGGCAAGAGACAGCCTAGCTCTGAGCTGAGACTGATTTAAGGCTGGTGCAGCTACAACAAAATGACAGCTCTTGGTACAGTGACCTAAGTCTCCAGATCTTCCACTGGCACAAACAGACTACATTTAAAGTGGGAAAGCTGGGTCCAGGCCGAGGTTGGTCAGGACCCCACACTGTGGTGGGTGTGGCACTGTGCCTGTCCACAGGTCAGACTGTGCACGCTAAGGCACCCGCCCCTGCCCCTGGCACCCCCACTCACCCTGTGGTCAGAGGCTTACCCAGGATGAACGGTCCAGCTCTCTTTGCATTATTTCCGGAAATCCCACTTCCTAGAGCCTTCACCCTGGCCGACGTTTCCCCAGCTCCTCTGTCTGATGCTCTCCGCTTCATTCTCAGCTCTAGACAAGACAGAAAGCTCTCTCTCACTGAGCAAGTCAGCGAGTTTTCTTACGTTAACCCAGCCTGCAAGTCTGTGACTCGAGGATGCGTCACACAGCTGCTGCTGCCGCCGCCGCCTCCTCCCCCTCCCGGAGGAGCATCCAAGGTTCCCAGTGACAAAGAACCATGGCTCCTTTACTTGGGATTAATGAGGGACTAAAGGTGGATGTACTTTGAGGTAGCATGTACTGGCTATGGAAGGGGGAAGCCAGCCCCCCACAGAGACAGAGAGGAGAGCCAGCACTGAAGCGACTGCTTCCAAAGTGAGGCCTTCCTCCCAAACACTGACAGCCAAGTGGCCCAAGGTGCTGATTCCTGGGTCCCACGGTGCCCCTACTAATCTGATCTCTGGGGCGTGGTGGGGAGCAGGCCCTGGGAAATGGCATGGCGACCATGAGGCCCGGGGATTCTTATGCCCACGAAGTGTGAGGATGACTGTCCTGGGATCTCCTCTCAAACGCTCCTTGACTCATAGGTCCTCCAGGTGGAAGATCTCCCCAAAGCTGTCAATGAGGGGGTTACTTTCTCTTCCCTCTCTCCTATTTTCACATTTTTCTTTAATTACTTTAAAAATATATATATTGTACATTTAAGAGCCAGTTAAAAGACACCAATGGAGACTGCTGAGCACTTTGATTTGCCTGGTAATCCCTATCTACTCCAGGGTTAAAATGAAAGGTGGACACAGGAGCCAGACTCTAGAAGACATTAACCTCTAGACATAGATTAAAAAAAACAAAAGAGAGGGGTCGGCCCAGTGGCATAGTGGTTAAGCTTGCGCAGTCTGCTCTGGCGGCCCGGGTTAAGCGGACCTATGCACCACTTATCACGCTATGCTGTGGCAGGCGTCCCACGTATAAAGCAGAGGAAGATGGGCATGTATGTTAGCCTAGGGCCAATCTTCCTCAGCAAAAAGAGGAGGATTGAAACGGATGTTAGCTCAGGGCTAATCTTCCTCACCAAACAAAAACAAAAACAAAAACAAAAACGAGTTGCTCCTTCTAGCTCTCTACAGTTAACATCTGGGGAGCGCAGTGTCCTGGAGGTGGGGCGAGGAGTCAGAAGTACACAGACGAGCTCCACACAGGGAAGACAGAGGGTCACAGGGATGCTCAGGGGCGGCCGGCTGCCCAGTCCCGAGGAGAGGCCCCCGGCCCAGTGTGGGTGAGGGGGCTTAGGGAAAACTTCCCTGAGGAGGTGATACTGGAGTGGGCCGGGCAAGGGGCGAGGTCGTTCCAGGCAGAGGGGCCTGGGTAAGCAAACGTACACAGGTAAGAAATGGCGCATAAGCAACAGACTCCAAGCAGTTGGTGGGGTTGGAGTGTGTGGCATGAGGCAGGGAGGGGCAAGAGGTGACCCAGACCTAGATGGCCTGAAGGCCACGTCAGGAGTGTAGCCTGTACCCTCCCACAGAGGGCTTAGGAACACTGCACCCTAGACTTCTGCATAATTTTTTCTTCATACAAAAGCAATTGGCATTTCCTGCAAAAACATTAGAAAATATACATATGCAAAAATAAGAAAATAATGTATCCATAATCTCACCACCCTGATGCATCTGCTGTTAACATTCAGCAGACTTTCCTGTGTGGATGTCTGTATGTGTGTGCACTTATATATAGTTTGCATTATGACAAAAATTTTGAGCACACTGTGATACCATTTTGTAAGCTTCCTTTTCTCCCACCTAAAATACATTATGAAGGTGAATTTTATGGTAGGTGAAATATATCTCAGTAAAGCCATAAAAAACAAAATACCATAATTACCATCGCTGCATGACAATATTCTTCTGTAGCATCGCTTGAAATAGCTACAAGTAGTCTCCTTGGTAAGAATGTACAGTTATCATGATTTATTGGACCACATCCCTATTTATGGAATCCAGGTTCTTTCCATTTTTTATATTTTTTTATTAGCAGTTAATGCACCTACATCTTGGCATACTTGTCTCTCTCCCTCAGGATGAATTCCAGGAAGCAGAACTGCAGGGTCAAATGGGGTGCACATATTTAAAGGTGTTGAACATACACTGCTGGGCTGTTCTCAGGGACGCTGTGTCAACTGATATCCCATCAGCAGTGTGGGTGACTTAGTCCCAGAAACTGCACCAGAACTGAGTATTTCCTTATTTTTTAAAAACTGCCAATTTGATGGGTAATAAAAAGTATGTCATTGTTTAAATTCATAATTCTTTAATTATTCATGAAGTTGAACTTGTTTCATATGCATACTTGTTGGATGTATTATTTCTTTTATGAATTTCCAGTTCATATTAGTTTTTCCATTTTTTTTTTTTTACTGCTATGTATCAGTCATTGATTTTTAGGAACTCTTTACATATTCAGGCTATAACTGACATAGGATGTAGTTTTTTCTTAATCTTTTAACTTTTTAATTTAAAAAAACATTATATATATATTTTTAATTTTTATTTATTTATTTTTCCCCCAAAGCCCCAGTAGATAGTTGTATGTCATAGTTGCACATCCTTCTAGATGCTGTATGTGGGACGCAGCCTCAGCATGGCCGGAGAAGTGATGCATCGGTGCGAGCCCGGGATCCGAACCCGGGCTGCCAGCATCGGAGCGCACGCACTTAGCCGCTAAGCCACGGGGCCGGCCCAAAAAAACATTAGATTTTTATGTAGTCAAATAGTTATCTTTTTCTTTAGTTTGCTTTTGCTGTTATTCCTGGAAGACCTCCCCTACTCTGAGAACAGGTCCATATTCACTAGTTAGGCTAAATCTTCACATGCTGTCACTCTGGCCCTTATTCTAACCCCCAGAAGACTGACTCCATGCAGTGAACTGAAAAGTAGAAGAGATGACCTGCTGCACATCTAGTCCAACCTGCCAGGCTCACCTCCCATCGAGCTCCAATTTTTTTCAGAGCTGTGCCACTGAAGAGCAGACCCATGATTCCATTCTGAGAGTAACTAGGACCATGTAACTCAGTAGGTCCCGACAGTCCCCAGATGGAGCAGAAGCCATGGTGAGGCTTGGCCATGACTTCTGCCAAAAAGGCTCATGCTGGAAGCAGATTAAAAGTCATTCACACAAAAGCAGGGAAGAATGAAACTGCTTCTAGAAAAATCTTAAAAACCTGGGCAGTAATGTGTCTGAACAGTGTTCCCACTCTTTGCCTGGCAAACTTCTGTGCATCCTTCTCGATTTAAACACCACTTCCTCAGAGAAGTTTTCCTTGATATCCCCACCACCAGTGGGTCCCAATTAGTCTCACTTGGTATCCTGTAATTTTCCTTCACACTACTTTCCATTTTTGTGATGATGTATTTATTTGTGTGTTTATATGCTTAACGTCTGCCCCCCACCACTAGACTAAAAATTCCACAAGAAAAAACAAATTGCACCCCCAGTGCCCGGCCCAGCAGATATTCTAAGAATGGCCAGACGTCTTCCCTCCAGTTGGTGACGGTTCTGACTGCGTCAGCAGCCCTGTGCTTGTGCGCCTCAGGCGGCTCCTGAGCTGGCCCTGCCCTGGTAGAGAAGTTGCTTTCACTACCATTCCGGCCCTGTTCTTCATCCTCCCTGGAGCACTAACTCTCTTCTTTCTTCCCTGTTCCCTGGAGAGCACCACGGAAGCATCCTCACGTCTGTGTAGACACTGCCTGGGCGCCTACGCACAGGCATGGTCTAGACAACAGTTTGCCGGGAGCAGCTGCAGCACAGACAATGAGTGGGCTCAGCCTGACCGCCCCCCCCAACTCAGGATTCAGCTCAAGCAAATGGCATGGGAACTGCTCCAAAACGTAGGCAGACAGAAGGATGGGAGCAGACAGGCAGAGAGAGGGAAAAGATGCTGGCAGGGGAAGTGGGAGCAAGGCTGCTTCCCTTCCTGAACATCCCTTCATGCCACCCAGAGCTGGCAAGCAAAGGAAGCAGCGTGAAGAGGCAGGCCTGGAAAAGTGAAAAGCTGCTGCAGGCTCACTGGTGAGATGAGCAAAGACAACCCCCCAGGACAGGCTTTCCTGTCCCCCGCCCACCTGCTGATGCACAGGGAGGATGTGCCCCATCCTCAAATCATCCTGACATGCCCCCTCCAGAGACACACCTGAGAATGGTCCACAAATGCTCCCATGGGAAAGACCGCTTTGAAGGACCTGGCTTCACAGTGAGATCTGTGATGTGGAAGCTCTGGCTACCCTGGTTCCAGAAGGACTTGGGGCCAGGCCCCTCCAGAGACACTAGTTCCCAACCTAGGGTGAAGGGCCCTGGCCCAGCCTGGCTAAGGGGCAGCCATTTGCCTGGTGTTTCCTGGGCCACTGCTCAGCTCCCCAGGAACTCAGCAGTCATAGCTTAGAAGTCTCTGGAGTTTTAAATCTGTCAACTCTTCCGTATGCTATCCTCCCAAGTCAGCACCAGTTCCCTTAGAACCTGGACTCCACAGGAAGCTCAGTGAGGCAACAACGGGGGTGAGGGTGGAGGCCGGGAGGGGGCCATGGGAAAAGAACCCAGCCTGGCACCCCCGCTGCCTGCAGGCTGTGGCTGTGCTCCTCAGTTCTTTTTTTTTCTTTTGTGAGGAAGATCAGCCCTGTGCTAATATCCGTGCCCATCTTCCTCCACTTTATACGGGACGCCACCACAGCATGGCTTGCCAAGCGGTGTGTCAGTGTGCGCCCGGGATCTGAACCAGTGAACCCCGGGCTGCCGCAGCGGAATGCGCGCACTTAACTGCTTGCACCACTGGGGCGGCCCCTGTGCTCCTCAGTTCTGAAAGCAGGGGGTTCCGTCTGCTTGGCCCAGCCTGGAGTGAGATGTGGGCCTCAGCATAAAAGGGTCCCAGCTCTGCGACAGCCACCATGGCATGCCCCGAGGAGGGGATGCCTGGCCAACCCTGTCAATTTGGGGTTAAGGTCATCTCATCTGAAGCTGCTGGGCAATGTGAGCCCAGCTCTCCTGGAAGGCAACGAAGGCTGGGTCCCTGGCAACACAGGAGGTTCTAAGGCCTATGATGCTGAGTCCAGGGGTGCAGTGTGACAGGGTACAGGACAGGTGGGTGGGGTACAGCCAGGGAGAGCACCCTACGGCAGGGCATGGTTCAACATGGTGGACATACCAGCAACCCAAAAAGGAGGCGGGCTGCAAAGAGAGACGGTACTGAGACCTCCCCAGCTCAGTCTTTCCTCATCTCCACCCAACTACAAAGCAGCTAGCCAAGGCAAGGAGGGGCCCATCACTCACACCCAGAAGCATCCCCACAGGGCTCCACACAGGTGCGCAGACACATGGTCTCAGGACACTCACACATGCACAGAGTCAGAGCCAGCCCCTCGTCCCCTACAAATGTGAGGGGCAGTGACGGGGCCTCCCCACATGTGCAGAAAGTTCTGCACTTGACCTCTTCCTATGCTTCTTGCTGTAACCCCTGGGTTCCTGGAGAGATGAGTGACCCTGCAAACCAGAGCAGTGAAGGCAGAGCGCAAGGGCAGTCCCCGCGAGAGCAAACAGCAGGCCTCAGCCCTGGGCGCTACTCGCTGTGTGTGCATGCGTGTGACGACAACAGCAGCTGGTAGCCACAATATGTCAGCAGCTCCTCATGCCTGCTAGGAGCCAAAGGACTGTGTCTACACTGCAGGATCAGGCTGAGCCGATGGCGTCAAGATCCAAGCTGTCCCTGTCAGCAGTCCCTATCCCCATCCCAGGGTTCCTGGCTCTGTCAAAACGAAACAAAACAAACAAAAAGTTCCTGAGCCGTGCAGGCCTCTGACTTCTGGACTGTACCTCTGGCAGTGTCTACTGAAGGCATGGACCCTGCACCTCTGTCCAGCCCACCAGGCACCTGGAGGTGAGCGCAGAGCTCCCACTCATTCCTGGCCTCAATCCTATTTGCCACGCACGTGTTAAGGGTCTGTGTGTCTAGATCTGCACCAGACTCCAGGAGGGAGGCAGAGGAGAGTCTCTGCCCCCAGGGCACTAAGGCAGCAGAACAATGTGGTAAGAGCAACGTGTCTTTTTCATGTCACAACACAAAGGGACACATTTGTATGGCACCTGGGAGTGGAAGGACTGGGGGACTCAGCTGTCCTATGTCTGGTCATCACCCTCAAGCTGAAGGGATCCCCATCTTGCCCACATGACCCACATTGGTTGGGAACCTCTGAGTCAGAGCAAGAGTTTTGGGGGAAGCCAGACCTGAGTTGAAAGCCCACCACCATCACTACCAGTGATGAGACATTGGACAAGTTACTTATTCTCTATCTGCAAAGCACAGAGCACAATGACTACCTTACAAGGTTGCTCTGAGGATTAAGTGAGATGATCCACATAAAAGGTTTAGCAGAGTATGTATTGGCATATTGTAAGCATTTGATAAACTGTACTATTACTAGCTTAAAAACAGTAGTCTTGAATTTCTCCTGCTCAAGGAAAAGGGCTAGCTAGGCACTGAATGGGGGCGGGTGGCAGAAGAAGGAGGATAACAAGACTGAAGGCTTAAGAGACCCTGAACCTGCTGTCTGATGGCCAGCCTGAGTGACATGCTCAACTCAGTGTGGGGAAAGGGGGAGGCCTGGGGGTTAGCTGAGCAGCTGTGGAGGTAGAGGGTGCTGGGCAGTGCCAGGCGCACATTTGGTAGTGGTAGGCAGAGGCACATAGCATCCCATCCTCTTGTTTTGTTCACTGGTCTACGGGGGAGCAGAGGCTGAGCACCAGCTGGCAATTATCAACTCAAGGCACAGGAAGGGATGGTCTAGGACAACGAGGCCACCCCAATGGGTCCTTCATCATGATCCAGTTGGGGGGCGAGGAGGAGTCTGGAACTAAGACCTAGAGCCTCTAGTCCAAGATCTCCTGGAGCAGGACTGGGGAAGGGGACAGAGCACATACACTGGGCTGTAAAACCTTTATGATCAAAGGACATAACTCTGGGAGTGTGTATCTGTCAAAACGACTGAATCGTATACTAAACAGATCTGTGAAATTCACTGTGTGTAAATGTACCTCAATTTAAAAAAAAGCAGGCTGCAACTTTAACCAAATGGTCCAAGTTAACATCACTAATAACAGAACTGACATCATGGTACTGCTGATAAGATGCACTTAGAAGGATACAACATCACTTATGTTCTTATTTATTTTTTTTGCCAAAAAGGCATAACCTGAATCTGATCATGAGACAAACCCAAATTGAGGGACATTCAACAAAATAGGCCTGTATGCTTCAAAAACATCAATGTCAGATAGTAAAAGAAAGGCTGAAGAACTAGTCTAGATCAAAGGAGACTAAAGACATATGACAAGTAAATGTGATGGGTGATCCTGGGAAGAAAAGTCATAAAGGATGTGCTTGGGCAACTGGCAAAATCTGAATATGGACTGTATATTAAATAACAGTATTATATCGATGTTGAATTTCCTGAATTTGAAAACTGTATTGTGGGGCCGGCCCTGTGGCTTAGCGGTTAAGTGCGCACGCTCCGCTGTTGGTGGCCCGGGTTCGGATCCCGGGCGTGCACCGACGCACTGCTTCTCTGGCCATGCTGAGGCCGCGTCCCACATACAGCAACTAGAAGGCTGTGCAACTATGACATACAACTGTGTACTGGGGCTTTGGGGGAAATAAAAAATAATAATAATAATCATTTAAAAAAAAAAACTGCATTGTGGTTATATAGTAGAATGTCCTTGTTCTTAGGTGACAGATGCTGAAGTGTTTGGGGTAAAAGGTCACAATGTCTGCAATTTACCCTCAGGTCCTCAGAGACAGAGGAGAAAGTACAACCTGCTGGAATAGCTCCCAAGACCCTGGAGGAATCTGTTGTCCAGATTCACAGGTTCAAAGGGATTTCTTGTGGGTACACAGCCCACAGTGGAATCTCATACTTGTTGGGCAGAGCCATCCTGGCATGAACAGGAGTTCAGTCTTGAAAGCCCCCCTTCCTCCCTCCCAAACACTGTGCTAAAGGAATGGGAAAGAAATGAGGCCTTTGTACAGTCTCCAGGTCTGCCACCTGGTGGCGTCTTTCTGCAGCACATCTTCAAAGTGTTTCTCTGCGACTGGTACAAGATGGTGGGGCACTGCTCTCCATGAGGCTGATCAGGAAGGATGAAGGAATGACTCCATCAGAAGACCCCCCGCAGCCACCTGTGTAATTGGAGCTGGACAGACAGATTTCAGCAGGCTGCCCTTTCTCCTCTGCTAGGGGACCTGGGCCTGCAGTATCTCTGTCTGTCTCTGCTGTGGGGGTCTTCCAATGTTCCCATGGTCTTCAGGAAGAAACCCAAACTCCTCAGTGAGCCTGGCCAGACCCAGGCTACCTCTCTGGCCTCCCTGCCCTTACATGCCCCCTAAATCCAGCCACACCAAATGACTCACAACTCCCTGAGTATGCCATGAACACCCTTGCCCTGTCCTCCTCTTCCTGGTTGGTTCCTCCTCCCTCAGTCCTCACTGGTGTCACCTTTCCTCCTCCAACTCCCACAGCACCTGAGCATCCCTCTGTCTCCTCTTGCTGTGACTCCCCCTACCCCAGGCTGGTGGATCCCCTGAAGGAACAACCCCAATTCACCTCTACTTCCCTGCACTCTGCCCAGTGCCTGGCAAACTGCTGAATGAGAAAACAGAGTGTAGCAGTGCACCCAGAAGGCACTAAAGCCCATATTGGGACAGAGAGAGAGATCCCCCAACTAGAGGCAGAGGCTGCAGTGGGACCCAGGAGAAAGTACAGATGGTCCACCAGCAGGAGACAGAATCCAGGATCAGAGAGACGGCGGTCACAGCTGTAGGTAATGGGGCTACAGCAATGCTGGGAATAGTTTGTCCAGGAAAAGTTGCATGTCAGAAATGCCTAGATGCCTGGGGCCAGCAAGTTCTAGGCTAGATGATCACCAGGGGTTGTGCTTCGACAGTTTTTGCTGCTGGAGAGCACCCCCCACTGAGGAATGAGACCCACTCATGGCATGCCTACAGCTTGGGCCCAACCCCTCACTGGCGAAGGGACAGACTACCTCCCTTTCTGCTGAATCCAGCAACAGGTCTGCTTTCCTACAGCAAGATGTGGGAGCATGTGAGTGACAGCTTGACCTGCCCCCTCACACCAGTGACAGGTCCTCCTGGACCCTCTACGTTTGTAGTGTGAAGGTCCTTCTGCTGGTCAGAAAAACCCCTACCACTCTTGCTTCCCCTAGAAGAGAGAAGTTCCGGCACAGCTATGCATGTGGCTGACTACACCTGGAATGACATGATGAGACTTGAGGCAAGCAGTGTGAAATCTGAATACACGATCCAACTAAGATGATCTGTGGATTGGTGCTTTACAGGCCAGACCCCCTCCATACCAGAGGGCTGCCAGTTCCCTTGAAAATTCCCTGGGCACCTTTCTGGATGGTGAATTTTGGACTCAGAATCCACATAGGAGGCCGACACCCTCACATTAACTATCACAACAACTAACTTTTGCACAGTTGTATAGCTTCCAAAGCACGTTCAAATACATGACTGTAACTGATCGCCCCTCATCCCCAAAACACATTTTCTAGAAAAAGATATTGCAGCTCAGAAATACTGAGAGACCTGCCTAAAGTCAGCCGGCTACTTGTTGAAAGAGTTTACCCATGTGAACACAGGTTCTCCTATCTGAATGCCATACTCCTTCTCCTTGACCACACTGCCTCCTCAGCTGCTCCTTCTCCACCTGAGGTCAGCTGTGGTTCGAAGGAACGCCAACCAGAGAGAGGACAGCAGCCTCTGGACTTCCTTACAAGCAATCATTCTCCTGGAATCAGGGAGCTGCCAAGCTAGCAAGCTGCAGGTGAGCTGCAGGAGAGAGGGGCCTGGAGAAGGAGGTGTTTCAGGGCCCCTGAGCAGGGTCTCTCTGGAGAAAAGGGCTGAGTCTGAGGCTGGGTTACTAAGACATCCTCCCACCAGCCAACAAGACAGTGCCCCCCACCCTCCCTGACCCAAGCACCCCCACTGCACCTCACTACTCACGTGTAGGTACCTCTACCAGTACCATCAACTTCTCTACAGACCTATTTTCCATCTATCAAGTCAACCCAGGGAAAGAAGAGGAATTTGCAGTGCACAGTTCAAACCATGGACCAGTTACCCAAATGTCAGTTGGGAGAGCAAGATGGATTTTGGGGTCAGGTGGGCCTGAGGTCAAATTCCAGCTTCCGTCACTCACTTGCTTTGTCACCCTGAACTAGTCAACTACCCTCTGTGAGGGTCACCTACTCTCTGTGGGGCTCAGTTTCCTCATCCGTAAAAGAGGGATGACTGAAGGATCAGACATGATCTTGTGGTTGGCAGTGTTGCGAGGTCTTTGCTGGAGGAATGGTGAGCATTCCCGGCTCCACGCTGAGGTACCCTCCCTGGTGACAAATCTCTCCAGGTGCATACCTTACTAATAATCCTTTTATGTGCACCTACTGCTTGCCAGGAACCATTCTTAGTGTTTCCTAGATTTCCTTTAATTCTCATAACTTTATGATGTAAACATTTCCCCTTTTTATTCCTGACAAACCAAAGCCTAGAGACCCTGGCCCAGCTTACCAGGCCCAGAGGAGGCTGCTTGCAGCCTATTTTCTTTGACTCCTGCTAGCTGCTGGCTGGAAGGGGCTCTGTTTGGTGGCTTTTCCTTTGAGTTTGAATGACAGCCATCCCTGAGGCCAGCATGAACCCTCTCCCTGGGAGCCTGAAGGCTACAAGCAATCTCCCCAGGAACCCACTGGAAGCCATTTGCTTCTGCACTCAGGACAGATGTTGGGAGGATGAGGAGACGGATTAGTAATCCCTCGGCTTTAGCCAGGACTCCCTGATGACAAAGATTCATGCATGTGCTGTCATCTTCACTGTTCCAAAACAGAGTGATGATTTTGTTCATTTTTAAAATGCAGGATATGTATAGCTCTAATTTGTCAAGAATACATAACATCACATCATTCTCCAAATGCCGTGCTTTCCTGCCTTGGGGGTAACGAATGAACTGGCTGCTTCCAACCAGAGCCCTCTGCACAGGGTGAACCCCACCTCTAAAGCCTGCTCTGCTCTGGGCATGTGGGAGAGTACCTGCAGCAGCCAGAGAGGAAGTGACTCAGCTCAGTGGGAAGTGGGAGGGGCGGTCAGAAAGAGGGCCCTGTGCCCAGCCTGCTCCCCCTCAGCACATCCGCCCCAGACCCGTCCTCTGTGGCTGCCTTTCCTACAACGCGCTGAGCACAGCAGTCCTGGGGGCCAACCGGGGGCTGGAGACCCCGCTGCTCACAGGAAGCCCAGTGTCTGCAGCGTAGGGGTCCAGCTCCAGGCTCCTCCAGGAAGCAGGATTCACACACAAGGAGATTATGTAATCAGTGATGTCCCTCTTCACCCCACTGCCCTGCGGAAGTCCCCACTGGGCTCCTCTGTGGCCTCCATGAAGGCTGGGGGGAGAGACTGGAGGAGGCTAAAGGCTCCTGGCCAGGAGGAGGTGTCCCCGAGTGATTCTGGGGGGAAAGGCTCTGGGACTGTGCACACAGAGGGGGACCTGTAGCCCCTCTATGGAAAACAGAAATGAAGAAACCAGTCCCAGCAGACGGGGCTAAGGGCTTCCTCAGCAGCTGCTCTGAGAGCCACCAGAGCAGGATCCAGGGCAGCATCGCCAGCCCTGCCACCAGCTCACCCCTCCCAAGGGCCTCCGGAAGCAGCTGATGTGACAACAAATAATCCGTCACTGTGTGTGGGTGTCGGAGGAGGAAGGGATAGACTTAACATCGCTTTCTCCGGCGGTGCTGCCCTGGTATATCTCCCACCAAGAGAAGCAGCCTGGGGAAGCACCCAAGCACCCTGGCTTGGGAGACCTTCTTGGTGGCCCCTTGGGTCTGCGGGGGGCCTTCTGCCATAGGCAGTGATGGCAGACAAAGTACTGACAGCCATCCCCTGTCATGCCAGCCTCCTTGCAACTAGGGGGACCCTGGCATGAGCACATGAGTCGGGGACCCCTCAGCTCAAACCATCAGTTACTGCTTTGTGCAGTGACTCAGCCCAGGAACGAGGCCTGCCACAGGGTCCCATGTGGAATTCAGGTTCCTGCCACCCACCATGGCCCAGATCAGGCAAGGAGAAAGCAGCAAGTGACTAAAGCAGGGCTGGCTGAGTCGGAGAGCCATCTTCGTGTCCACAGTATGACCTGGACACGTGTTTCTCTGCTCTGCAGTCTCCTCATCCAGAGGAGAGGAACAGCGCTGCCCCCGCACAGGGTTCCCTGAGGACTGCCGGGAGTCAGCATGTGGGAGGCACTAGACAAATGTTAAGTTTCCTTCCTTCCATCCCAGATTTCCAGAGCAACAGATGGGAAAGCCCGGGCCAGGCCCAGGTGCATGCAATTCTCTCTTTAGACTGTTTTTAACAGCAAAAATCACTACAATCATCCTGTGAGAAAGGCAATTTGGACCGGGGCCAGCAAACTGCCTTTCCTTAACTGCCTCTATCAAAAATTAAATTCAATTACATTTCACAACTTTGACGATAAACAGTACAGTTCACTTTCTGCAGTTTTATTGAATGCTACTGGCTGTGGCTGCTTGGAGGGGCAAGATTATAGAGGCAGACAGCAGGCTCTGCCATCAGAGTGGCCCCCAGCAGGCTGTTCAGACTCGTGGGCCCACGCGAGGGCCTCCCCTGCTCTGAGTCGCTGATAAGCCAGGCATGGCCAACCCCAAGGGCCATGAGCCACCACCAGCCAGCACACTGTCACGCATCGGCGAGAGCACACTCATCGCTCAGCTGCTTCCCTGTGTCTCCAGAGAGGGTGAGCTCCTGGGGGCACGGCCTGGGGCCTTGTCCACCTCAGAACCCCCGGCATAGGCCTGACAGGTGCGCAGATGACATGCGTGAAACCACAGCCAACAAAGTAAAAGAAAATGCACATTCCTCGGGCCCAGCACTTTCAGGTCTAGGAAGTTATCCTCCAGATACACTCTCACAAATCCACAGAGATAAATGTGATCGAGGGTCCCTGTAGAACCACATGTAGCAGCAAAAAATCACAAAAGACAAAACCACACTAAAATCAACACGTGCACACACAGACACACACACACACAAACACACACACATGCCCCAGACAGGAAACAATTCAAATGTTCACCAAGAGAGGACTGGTTCCATCCAGACAATGGAGTGCTATGCAGTCTTTAAGACGAGGTCCACACCTGCTGATGAAGATGTCTAGGATACATTACATTAGAAAAACGCAAACTGTAGTACTATTTGTATAATATGATCCATTTGGGTAAAAAAAAAGATTGTACACATCATTGAATATGCATAGGAAATTTCTAGAAGAAACTTAACAGTAGATACCTCCAGATAGTAGAACTAGGGGCCCAAAGAGGGGAGGGAGAGTTTTGTTTTCTATTCTTCCATATTTAACTATTTTACCATAGACTACTATAATAATTTTTAAAAACCTAAAAATTTTCTGAACCCATTACAATTGTTAGGAGAGGTAATGGAACTGGGGAAGGCTGGGCCTCAGAGAAGGCACACTTGAGGGCGTACAGCACAGGAACACGTGAGTGAGCGTACGTGCCCCGAATGTACGAGCCTGTGTGCTGACGCAAGGCTGCACAGCGGGGAGGGACACAACCATCACTCCCAGTACACTTAAGTTCTCCCAGGTTAACTTGCAAACATGCCTATAAGGAACTTCCTACTCGCTACCTGGCATCCATAAGGGCTGGGAGGACCACCAAACCATTCAAACTGGAGACCTGAAGATGGATTGTGGTGCTGCTTTTGGGACAATCACAGACCCGCCAGCAAAGAGCTCACCTGGGCCTCACCAGAGCCGGCCCCTGGGTCCTGACTGCCAGCCAGGCACTAGGCGTATAGACAATAACACCTCATGTCTAATCCTCATTGCTATCTCAGGAGCAAGGAAGGTCGTGTCCAGTTTATAGAGGAGGACACTGGGGTTGGAGATAGGAAGGAACTTGTTCAAGGCCACTCAGCTAGCAAGTGGCAGAACTGGGTTCTGAAGCCAGGTCTGATCTGAGCCTGGGCCCTTAACTGCTGGGTGACACGGCTGAAAGTCTCCTTACCCACTACTCACAGGGCAGGAGTGGGGGGACTTGTCTCAGGCAGCGGCAGTTTCCATTCTTCTGGCAAAGAAAGGACTGCTTCAGCTTTGTCAAGGTCCCTTCCTGCTCTACGGCTCTATGAGTCCAAGATTCCATGTGGGCTGGGCTCCCTGGGGCCAGAGCCTGGCCAGGATGGAGGAACGGGATGGCATGGGCTCTCAAGTCACACAAGCGTGGGCTGGAAATCCAGCTCTGCCCTTGCTGGCTGTGTAACAGTGGACAGGTCACTTAACCCCTGTGAGCCTAGGGCTTCTCTGTGAAACAGAGACAACTCTCCTTCCTTAGACTGCGAGAAGGATTCAATATGTATTGCAGAGGACTTAGCAAAGAATCTGGAAGGTGGTGGGGATCCTTCTTTTTTGGCTGGTTTCCTTCCAATTCCTTCAGGAGGGACCACCTTGGGAGAAGAGTCTAAAGAGAACACACCCCATGGAACTCACCCCAAACATGGTAACACCAGGAGCTCCGTATCTACTGCAAAAAGGAGCAGGACTTGCTCTCCAGAGTTGGCGGGTGCCAGCAGTGAGGTTCCAAAAGTCCCCCAGAATTTTGGGCTACACCAGCCCCAAAGTGTCCCAAGGGGATGACTCGAGCCTCTTCCTAGAAGCACCTGCTGCTCCCTTATCACACCTTAACCCAGCTTTCCTCAACCCAAAGACGGTGACATGCACGCCAGGCCGGCTCTTGCCAATTCCCACTACAACGTCCAGGCCACTTTCTCTTCCTTCTGGTCCCTGGCATCACAGACTCCCTAAAGGCTAAAGATCCTCTATCTCTTTTGCTAAGCAGGTGGCGGTCTGTAAACACATTCAGACGGGACAGCTTCATTCTGAATGACAAGATCCCTTCTCAGTTTTGCAACCTCTGTGCTTGCTAACAACTAGAGTACCTTTGAAATCACAGGCCTGTGCACTGCTATACTGGGGGGTCTAAACTCACCTCCAAGACAGGCTGCCATCAGCCAGAAGAGGATGACCACTTGTGGCCTCTCCAGGGAGAGGGGTTCTCAGTGCCCCCTCAGGAAGAGGAACCTCGACCCAGAAGAGTACCTTTGCTTGCTGGGGGAAAATTAAGCTGCTCCAGTCTATTAAAAGGGGGCCTAGAAATTCTTTAAAAATAAATAAATAAAAGTACTTTTTGAAGCAGCAATGGTCCTCTAGCAATTTATCCTACAAATACCTAAGGTAGGCAAAATCATATGTATGCAGAGTCACTTCAGCTTTGTTTGGAGAGCAGAAGACAGAAACTAACCTACGTTTATGGCTAGGGAGCTTGTTGGATCAATTACACACCTGGCGATGACACAATGTAGCCAAAAGTGACCCAGACGCGCATGTGCCAAAGTGGAACCAGCTCTAAGATGGTAAGTAAATCAAAGCAAGTAACATCATCCTTTCCCCTCTGGATCTTGAATACAGATCCCAAGAGGATATGCAGGGCTGCTGTGGCCCTGGGGCCACCTTCAAGGCCACGGTCTCACCTGAGCAGGTGGAGGAGGAAGAAATGTTCTTGTCTCAGGCCACTTTCTCTTCCACCTTCTTTACACCACAAATGCAAGGACACACCCTGTGAGAATCTCCCTAATGCCAAAGGGCCTGTTTGAAGCCCCGGCCACCAGCACATCCCTCTCCACAGCCCCCTCAGGTGCAGGTCTGGCTCCGCACTCCCTGCATCTCAGGGGGATAAGGGCACCAGGGCAGCTCCCTCTCTCCTCTCTGATGGCTCTGAGGGAGTCCCAAGCGGCCTCCGTTAGACACCTCTCCTTCCAGACACCTCTCCTTCCTAAGAAGAGGGACTGAGTCGGCTGATCCAGCCTCCAGAGTAAATCCCATCTCAAAGTGTTTCTAGATGAGATCTCCAGGGAGCACTGGGAAAGCCACCTCTCCCCTGAGGGTGAGGTGCTGTCCACGACTCCATCAGGTGGTCACTTGCTGAATCAGTGCGGATAGCGCCAGACTGAAGGGCTGCTCTTCAGGGCCATTTGAAGGCTGAAAAAATTATAGGAGTTTTGCAGACTCAGCCACTTGAGTTTCTGAAACATTGAAGAAGTTCATCTCCCTGGGCAAATCTGGGCATAGGAAAGGTGAAGGAAGGGAAGTGGCCCTTCTCCCAGGTGCTGACTCAGGCAAAACCAGGGGGAAGCCCGGCTCAAAGCTGGACAGGGGGCCCAGATTTTGCAACTGATCCTCTCCCGGGAGCATGCGCTCAGGGCTGACTGAATGGAGCTGGCGGATTTCACTGGCCATTGTCTCCAGTCTCTTCTGCACTATCATTCACTCTGTCATCCAAACCAGGACCCTCAGGGTCACCTGCCACCGTTGTTCCTCCCTCAACCATCACTTCCAAACACTCCCAGGGTCCAGTTGATTTCCCCCCAAACAGCTCTGATCTCTGCCCTTCCTCTCCCTCCCCACTGCCTCTGCCCTGATCCAGGCCCCCACTCACCCTTGCTTTGATTATTGCAACAGCCTTCTACGGTGACTCCACACTCTCTCCCAAGTCCATCCTCCACCCACAGCGGGAGGGCTCTTGGGAAGATGCTGGTCTAATGGTATTTCCTTCACTTAAAACAAAGCATCCCATCAACAACAGAATAAGAAGTTCAAGCATTTTGGCACTGGTGCCTACCTCTCTAGCATGTCCTATAGCCAGATCCCTTCACACCTTGTGCTAGAACCTCCAGTAGTTCCTCAAGTACACATTCATGCCTGTGCCATGCTGCTCCCCTGCCTGGAGTGCTTCATGAGCCTTCAGAAAGCTCTATTCAGGGCCCAGCCCAGTGGTTAAGTTTGCGTGCTCCACTTTGGCGGCCTGGGGTTCGCAGGTTTGGATCCTGGGTGCTGACCTACACACGGCTCATCAAGCCATGCTGTGGCAGCATCCCACATATAAAGTAGAGGAGGACTGGCACAGATGTTAGCTCAGCGACAATCTTCCTCAAGAAAAAAGAGAGGGATTGGCAACAGACGTTAGCTCAGGGCCAGTCTTCCTCACCAAAAAAAAAAAAGAAAAAGAAAGAAAAAAAAGAAAAAGAAAAAAGAAAGCTCTATTCAGCCTTCAAGATCCAGTTTAAGCACCATGGGCTCTCCCAAGTTCTATCCAATCTCTTCTTCCTCCCCAGGGGAATCACTGCTTCCTCCCAGTTCCCACTACATGCTGTACAGACTACTGTGACAGACTTGCCAAATTCTATGCAAGTTTTAATTGGTTAGGAGCCTGCCCAGTCCCTGCTAGACCACAAGCTCCTCCAGGGCAGGGCCTGCCTCTCCATTCTCCTTCTGCCCCCAGTACCCAGCACATACCCAGCCACACATGGGAGCTCATGTGTCTGGAACTGGGGTTCTGGATTTTGAGCCACCACACACATCACTGTGTGTGATGCTTCTTGATGATACTACATCAGGTACCAGACTAGGGTCACTAATAGGGACACACACAGAAGAAACTCTAAATACTTTTTCTCCCATGGATACTTTAAAATACGATTTTTTGCTCAGCAGTCCTACTTCTATTTTAAAAAATGGTTCTTTTAAAGAGCCAAGCTGAATCATCTGCATGGCTCCCATACAGACTGGGTAAACTCTCCACAGATTTCCTTTTCAGAAAGAATACAATAAAATTCTGTGATCTTGTGATCCCTCAAGACACTTCTGACAGCTCAATGGGACAGTTCTAGTTGCCACTAATGGCTTCAGCTAATTCTTGGAAGTTCTTTCCTGCAGCCTGTAATAACAGCTAACACTTACCAAGCATTTCTTACTCAGTGTGTGCTAAATGCTCAACCTAGAATATCTTACTTAATCTTCACAACTAACTTACTAGAGAGGGGCTCTTACTGTCCCCATTTTACAGATGAGAAGACTGGGCATGGAGAGAATAAGTAACTTCTAGTGACTGGCAGGGCTGGGATTAGAACCCAGATCTGTCTGACTGCAGAGCCATATAGGTTTTTAACCACTACAACCTGCCACCTTCCCAAAAGGTCAAACTAAAGGCCCAAGGGAGCAAGTGCAGACTCCCCGCCCGCAACAACTGGCCTTCTCAGAGGGCAGCCTCCCCTCCCCAGCTGCTCAAGCACCCTCAATCCCAGGAAGAGACGGGCACATGCACCAGGCACTTCTGTGCTAGGCAGAGAAGCCCAGGGCAATGCAGGGAGCTCGTCACCTGCCACCAGTTGCACACGGTGCGTTCCGAGCAGAGATCCACCACCCCGGCACCAACTCTCCTCTCTCAGGAGCCTGCAACAGTCTCTGAAGAGGTCTCCAGTCCTTTAGTCTCTCCTCTCCTCTGCCGGGACCCCAGGAAGAGAATTCTAAAACATAGATCCAATCATGTCACTTCTCTGCTTAAATCCTTTTCACTGGCTCCCCACTGCCTTTGGCATAAAGTCCCAAATTCTGAATGTGGCATTCCCTTGTCAACCTATACTGCCTCACCTCTCATCATGGCAACTTTCATACCATCATATTGAACAATGTGAGGATTCTGCAATGAACTATGAGTTTACTTGTCTCTCTCTAAGTAAAACACCTTGTCCCCTCATTCTCACCTGGCTAAGCCTTCCCAACCTTCTTGATGCAGCTCATCATCGCTCCTGCCAAGCCTTCCCAGGACCCTTCTCCCACCCAGGCTGAGCTAGCAGCTTCCTCTGCTAGGCTCCCATAGCCCTCTATTCCTGCTGCTACCAGCTTTTTTGGACCACATTTCCACTATTTGTTTACAGGTCAGTCTCCCTTAACCAGACCATGAGCTTCTTGAAATAAGAATAATAGCTAACATTTATTGAACTCTTCTTATGTGGCAAATGTGGTTCTAGCTGTTTTACATGTGTTAACTTTTCGAATCTTCATAACAGCTCTATGTTATCACCCCTGTTTTATAGATGAGAACACTGAAGTACAGAGAGGTTAAACAACGTGCCGGAGGTTACACGGCTAGAAAGCTGCGGAGCCAGAATTTGAATTCAGGAAGTCTGGCTCCAAAGCCCACTCTTAACCACTATAATATGGGGTCCTTGCCTCTCCAGGCAAGGACACTGCTGTCATGTGGGGAATGAATGAATGAAGACTATCTCCAGACTGTCTAGATCTAACCCACAAACTGGCAGAGCAGGGCCATTAAGGAGGGCTGAAGCAGCTCACAAGCACTGTTTACAAACAAAGATTCTTTTGGCTTTACAATTACGTATGCTGCTCTTCCTTATCTCATGCAAAGCTAAGCCAAGAGGGAAACGGTGCCCAGCCCAGAGTGACTACCCTCTTCCCCACAGCTCTCAAAACCAAGCAAAGCCAACCAGTTTCCTCCTATGACTTAAAACAGAGCAAAGTCTATCCTGCCACCGAAGGCGGCTGTCATCTCTTCCTTCCGCCAAGAAACAGGCATCCTAGGGAGTGGGGGTGAACAGAAAAAAATAGGGTGTCGGGAATCTCAATGCCCCTTCCCACTCCCTGGAAGGTGGGGCCAAGTGGCGTGGGAATGGGCGGGCCTGACGGGGCAGAGCATGTGAAACAGTGACCACAGCAGCAGGCTCTCCCCTTGGAAAAGGCCGGCCGAACGGAGCATGGCAAGCAGGCATCTCTGACCCGCACCTGAACGCCGCCCGGGATGCGAAAATTCCCCAGCAGCCATGATGCCCGTGCCAACGGGTGAGGGCTCCCGGAGGACGCCCCGGCTGGCCCTCCCTGGGGTCTCGTTCTAACTTTCAAGTCACTCTCGGGATCCGGAGGGAAGCATGGAGCGGCGGAGACTGTCTCCGGAGAAAGACCTGGCTGGTTCTAACGCCGGTGCCTTCACTCACTGGCCGAGGGACTCCGGGCAAGGCTGGCAGTGGCCCCCTCCCAGAACTGCGGGGGGACCGAGGCTCCCAGTGGCCGCCCGGGACCCGGCCCGCAGCGGCCCCCGCCCCCGCTGCCCAGGAAGGGCAGACCCCAGCAGAGGACAGGGCATCCGCTGTTGCCATTTCTGCCGCACCCGGACGGCCTCGGGCTGTCACCCCGGTCCCACCGCCGCGGCCGCTGAGGCCCGCCCCGCCAGCCCGCACCCCCCGCCGGGCTCCCCGCTCCGGGACCCCCGCCCTCACCTTCCCCCGGGGCTCAGCGCTGCTCGCCCATAGTCCGTAGCCCGGAGCCGGGGCTGCTCGGCGCTCCGTCCCGGGGGGCCGGGGCCGTGCCGGGGGCGTGGGAGTCGCTCACCGCCGCCTCCCAGCACAGCTGCCCGAGCCGCCACCGCCGCCGCCGCCGCCTCCCTCCATGGCTGCGGCGCCGCCACCTGACAACGGAAGTGACGCACCGCCCCCTCCTCTCGGGCCGCGCCGCAGCCCCGCCCCTCTCCCCGGGCCCCGCCCCTCGCCCGCGCCCGCGGCCCCAAGGCGTGGGGACTGGGGAGCCATCTTGACGATGGGCGGAAGCCTTCAGGCAAGTGGCCAGAATCCGATGGGTGATTGGTTCAGGGCGGGGTCTGGGCCGAAACCTGTGAAACGATTGGAGGCTGAGACGCTAAAGGGGCGGTACTTACCGCTGATCTATGTCTCTGGCGAGGCTGGGCCGGACGCACCATCCCCGCCCCGACTGCGCAGAACCTCTCGTGCCCTAAGCTCGCCCTGCCGGGTTTGGAGAAGTCTCCAGCGGTTGGAAGATGGGCCAGTTGTAGTGTATTGATCAGAAAAATGGCTCTTCTTTGATCCCCATTTCTCGGTTTCTGGAGCTCTGTGCGGAGAGCGCTGCGATTAGGCTCAATAAATGACAGAATTCCTGTCGCAGCCCTCACAATTCATTTCCCTCTGGGCCCTTCGCTTTTGTAGAAACCCCGCTTCAACCTGAAGATCCCTGGAGTCTTGACTTGGGAGGGTTACAGTGAAGTGTTCCTATGAACGATTCCAGCCATCTGACCTCAGTCTCTCCTGCTGCAGTTTCGGTGCCTTTCTCCTCCTCCTCCAGCAACCACGCCCTCCATGAATCAGCTTCTTGCACCAGCAGATGAGCCCTTTAAAGGGATTGCATCAGGCCGGTGACTCACTGGGGCCCTCTGAGAGCCTGGCTTCCCTCCTCTGGCATGCAGAAGCAGCTAGAAGGACTCGGTGGCAGCTGCACCAGCGACCATGGCCCCACTCCTTTGTCTCAGAGGTGTGAGCCAGCGTGCTTGCTGCATAGGACTAACTCCCGGGTATCTTTCCAGCTGTCCCCTGGGTCACTGTATCCACGTGTGGGCACACGTGTCCAAGCCTGTGTGCACTGCTGGGTTTTCCTAGGGCTTGTGGCCAGGCACTTACGTGTATGCGCGTTTGTCATCTCCACACAGGCAGTGCCAGGACATGAGAGTTAGTGTGGGTGAGTCTGGCTGCCTCCTCCTATGTCCATCTCTTTGTCTCTCTGAATGCCTGGTACCCACTGAGCTGATAGGGCTGGATAATAATAGTAACCAACACAGCGCCCACTGTTGTGTCACACACTGCGTTAAGCACTTTAGAGACATCAGCGTTAGGAGTCTGTTTACAGATGAAAAGCCTAGAGCCCTGAGAGGGGAAGTGACTTGTCCAAAGACACAACTAATAATGGTAGGGCTGTGATTTGAACCGAATCTGGTAGATTCCCAAAAGGCTGGATTTGAATCCTTGCTGTGTCCCTTACAAGCTGGGTGACTATGTGCCACTTCCCTAACTTTACCCGTCTGTCAAAATAGGGGTAACACGTGGTGGGATTCCCGTGAGGGTTCAGTGAGTCTGGAAACAGCTTCTCACAGGATCTGGGAGGAAGAGTGCTCATGTTCATCTCAGTGACAGAGCTTCAGTGAAGGGGATGACTGAAAGTCAGGCACAAAGAAGCCAGCCCAGCCCCCCGAGCTCCTCTCTCTGACAAAGGGAAAAACCTAGGGATTCCGGAAGCCCTGAGTCTGACAGGAATGAGTTTTGGGTTTTCCAGAGCTCTAATTATCAGCTAGATGAGTCACTTGGAGCTGACACCACCATCCCCGCCCCAGTAGACTCTCAGCTGATTCAAAATATAGGATTTTAACAAAGAAGAGGAGGAGGACCAGAAGGAGGGGAGGAGAAAAGGGAATGAATAGAAGCTAAAGGTGCCAGCCAGAGGAAATGAAAAACTGTCATCAGGACACCAAAATGAGGAGACTACTGTGACACACACTCGCACACATACACAGACGCACACACACGGCAACATACTCTGCTGCTGGCTCTCCAACTCTGGGCATACAGGCAGACGGTGCTGCCATAACGCGGTGACGCCTGTCACAACAGTGTGAGATGGTTGCTTGACGAGGTATAGGCAGATCTGCCCATCACAGAAGGAGAGGAGGAGACCTTCAACCCAGAGGAGCTTCCTCAGGCTTCTGAAACCCAGAAAACCCTACTTACTGGCTGGCTTCTGGCTTTGCTTTGTGGCCAAGCCCCAAGGCCTGGGTATGGCAAGTTTGCAGCACTAGGCCCACACCCGGTGGCTGGGTACCACCACTGAGGTGAGCAGAGCACTGCTTATCTTTGTCATCTGTGTGATGTCAGGAGTGCCGGGAAGGAGAATAGTGTAGTGTAATAGTTAAGATCATGGAGTCTGAGTCATACAGACCTGAGTTCAAATCCCTACTCTGCCGTTCACTGGCTGTTTGACCCTGAGCTAGTCACTTAACCTCTCTGGGCCTGTTTGCTTATCTGTAAAGTGGGGCCATTAATATATACCTCCAGGGTTGTTGTAGTGATGAAATGAGAGGATTCTTTCATTCCACAAAGATGTATGGAGTGCTCACTATGTGCACAGCTCTGAGCTGGAGATCCAATGGGACCAAAAAGGCTGCAGCTCTGCTCTCCTGGACATGGAGAGCCCCTGGCACGGGCCTGGTGCACAGTGAGATTCAACAAGCAGTAGCTATTTTTATGATGACCATTTTGGCATTCTGCCACTAACTTTGTCATGGGACCTGGGCAGAGCCCCTTCCTCTTTCCCCTGAGGAACCTGGGCCTCAGTTTCCTCAACCGTAAAACGATGGGAGTTGGACTGCATCAGTGGTTCCCAACCTTCTCAACTTCAAAGCTTATTTTACTATTTTCCCTCCACAGGAGCCTCACATCTGGTAAGATTTTGTCTTCCAAGGGACCCCTGCTGCCCTGGAGGACCCTTTAGCCAGGAGGCCAGACTGGAACACACTGAACTGGACGTTCTCCTTCAAGCTGAGAGCTGGAGATGCCCCATCACTTGTATGGCCCCCAGGGAGATCTGAACTTTGGGCTGTATGCCCACTCAGCTCTCCTCAGAGCCCTAGTAGTCCCCTCCCCGGAATGAGAGAGACCCCTGAACTCTTCTTTCCCGGAATGGGGGGGGTTGGGGACATGCCATGCACCCGAGCACTCAGAATTCCTGGGGATTCAGTCATCAACTGGGACCCCCACATTGGCATATGTGCGCGCGTTAACAAAGGCCACAGTGAGGAGTAGCACAAAACCCAAGCTCCGATGGGGCCATGACATTTTGAAATATGTTTTTCATCTGTTCCTGGGTGTCCCTCAGCCCTTCTCTTATGCAGATAGGTTACTTTGCATTCGTTATGTCAGGAAACAAATGATACAACAGAATGCAGAGTTCATTTTTAGCTTCTGAATTCCAAAAGCCTAGCCTTCAGGGAGGAATGGAAAGAATTTCTGTGCAGATATAAACTGAGAAAACTGTGCAACAAGGGGCATCTGGGAGACTGAGACTTGGAGGGTGGTCCCTGGGAGCAGAGAAGCTTCTCCTCAGCCTCTTAGCTGGAGGGCATCAGCGGGGTCTCAGGGAGTTGTGCTCCTTTTCCTGGTGGAGCACCAGGGAGTAACCAAACCCTCTGAAGAAACAGCTGTGTGCTGCATTTGGGCAAACAGGGCCTAACTAACCCAAGATCCTCAGAATCTCCTGGACCTGACTGGCCAGGGAAAAGTAGAATGAAAATCTGACCCCTGAGAGCGGTGGTCAGGGAGGAGCCACTCAGCAGCAGCCTGAGTGGGCTGACGACAAAAGACCAGAACAAAATGAGGACGGCTCAGTAGATGCTCATGTGACTGGATGACCCCCAGATCGGACTGCCCTTCCCAGGCTTTGGCATCTCGAAAGGAAGTGCCCTAGAATTAACCAACTCCAAGGAAAGTTGGAGGAACTTTGAGTTGACTGCAATTAAGTTTCTGCCACTCAGGCTGAGTGAGGCAAAGTAGGAATTCAGTTGAGTTAGAGAAAATTCGCGTTATATTACTGCCACACCAGAAATTGGAACCAGCTACACTCCTTACCCACAAGGCCTGGTATCATTTGTCCCACCCCCTCCCATTTCTCCTGCCTCACCTGCCTCTCTCCCCTCCATCAATAGTGCTTCATTATTGCCCCCAACCCCTAAGCGTTCCCACCTCAGGACCTTTGCATTGGCAGTTTCCTCTGCCTTCTTTTGGCTCTTTAAATGGCAGGCCCCTTCTCACTTTAAATTTCACTTCTTCAGTGAAATTTTATTTTATTTCCAAAATAAAACCACTTCTGTATTCTCTCTCAAAGTGTCTTGTTTTTCCTTTGTGACATCTGTTAAGTATTTTTACTATTTTTGTTTATGGTCAGTTTCCCCCTCTACAACGTCAGCTCCTTGAGGGAAGGACCCTTGTCCATCTTTTTCTTTTTTCTTTTTTTTTTGTGAGGAAGATTAGCCCTGAGCTAACATCTGTCGCCAATCCTCCTCTTTTTGTTGAGGAAGATTGGCCCTGGGCTAACATCTGTGCCCATCTTCTTCCACTTTATATGGAATGTGGCCACAGCATGGCTTGACAATCGGTGAGTTGGTGAGTGCCCGGGATTCTGAACCCCAGGCTGCTGCAGCAGAGAGGGCACACTTAACCACTACGCCACCAGGCCGGCCCTTTTTTTTTTTTTTTTGTGAGGAAGATCAGCCCTGAGCTAACATCCATGCCAATCCTCATCATTTTTTTTGCTGAGGAAGACTGGCCCTGGGCTAACATCCGTGCTCATCTTCCTCCACTTTATATGGGACGCCGCCACAGCATGGCCTGACAAGCGGTGCGTCAGTACGCGTCCGGGATCTGAACCCAGGCCGCCAGCAGCGGAGCGCGAGCACTTAACCTCTACGCCACCAGGCAGGCCTGACCCTTGTCCATCTTGATGTTCCCTCAGAAGCTGGCATTGTGAGTAGAATTACTTGTGGAATGAATGATGGGTGGCAGTTAGGGAATTTCTGGCTTGCCATAGGCTAGTGGGCACTGAGCTTCCTCAACCCTACCTGGGCCCCTGACAGCCTTTCCCAGCAATTTGGGATCAGATGCCAAAAGACCCATCACCTTGGGGCTTGAAGACTTCACTGTGCTCTACTCCAGGGATTCAGCAGGGGTGTGTCTCAGCAGGGCCTGGTTCCCCTCCTTCCCATCTATCCTCCCAGTGCCTTGCCTAGGAATGACAGAGGGCCCACTGGGTCTGGTGCCCGATGCTCATGGAATATGCCCTGAGCCTCTCTTCTCAGCAATCCATACTCACCCTACTGCTTCCCTCCCTGGCCTGAGGGCTCTCCCTTGCTCTGCTGAGGATGTAGACACCCCTGGCACACCATTTAAAAGCCTCAGAGCTAGACCTTTCCTCCATCCCTAGGCCAACCTCCCAGCATATGCCCTCTTCAAGTTTGGAAACATTTGCAGACCCGTGGGGAACCTCAGTAAGAAAGGCTGTGGCGGGGACTCCCTGCCAGTTCATCATTCCAGACAGGGTGGCTCTCTCCCCACTTGCTATGAGTATGTGGGCATTTCCACAGTGAGGACATCCCTTCTGTGCCTGCCTTCTGGTTTCTCTTACCAGCGGTCACCTTGTGGTGTCAGTTCCCTTAACTCTAGCTGAGAGAGGGGCCTGGAAACTCAGAGAAGTGGTTTTCTCCTTGCTGGGACCCACTGTTCTCTCCTGAAGGCAAAGGGCAGAGTCGAAGCAGCTTCCAGGACCTCTGGGCAATGAAATAAACACAGTGTGCAGAAGAATCATGGTGGGTGGGTGGGTGTTAATAATGCAGATTCCAGGGTTACAGATTCTGGTTCACGTCTGGGGAAAGGGGGGCCCAGGAAAGTGCCTTTTCTAGACATATCCCAGTTGGTTCTGATGGGGTGGTCCAAGGACATTTTGACCAAGACTGGGCTAGAACGTGAATGCACGGACCTTGGGCTGCTCGCGCCCACACGAACACTCCTCTCAGATCTCCCTCAAGAAATGAAAGCGTCCAGGGGCCAGCCCAGTGGCGCAGCGGTTAAGCGCGCGCGCTCCGCTGCGGCAGCCCAGGGTTCGCCGGTTCGGATCCCGGGCGCGCACCGATGCACCGCTTGGCAAGCCCTGCTGTGGCGGCATCCCATATAAAGTGGAGGAAGATGGGCACAGATGTTAGCCCAGGGCCAGTCTTCCTCAGCAAAAAGAGGAGGATTGGCATCGGATGTTAGCTCAGGGCTCATCTCCCTCACACACACACACACACACACACACACACAAAAGAAAAGAAATGAAAGTGCCTGAAGGTCAAGGGCCCTGCCTTATTTGATCCTCTGGCGCAGCAGCTCTCAGGCTGGATCTCATCTTGTGGTTCTTGACCACCTCCTCCACTAGATTATAAGCTCCTTTCCAGAAGGGACCAAGTTGCATTCAACAACGTGAGCTCAGCAGAAGGCCTGGCACCCGGCAGCTGCTCTGTGCATGTTTATTTGATAAAGACAAACTCTCTGGTTCCACATCTGGTTCCACCATCTCAGCTCCTTTCACTGAGATGGTAGTTTGCTGGTGGCAGGGGTGGTGCGGCTGCAAGGCAGCAACAAGGAAGACCTGGGTTCTAACCTGAGAACCCCTTCTTCCCTGAGGACCCAACAACTCTCAGAATCGGAGCCTGATTTCCTGCTGTTGGATGAGCTCCCACTCTAGGGGAGGGCCCAGGATTACTCCAGCCTCTCCATCTCAGGAAATAGCAGTGAGACTAAGAGCCCCTTGAACACGGAATTGGAACAGAAAAGCCACTTTCCACCTAACCAGACTGAAGGACTCTCCTACTAGAGTCCTCAAACTTTGCTGGTATTAGTACCATCAGGGAACTTAAAAAAATCCCAATGCCCAGGCCACACCCCATACCAATTACATGCAAATATAGCTGATGGTGGGACAGGTGATTTCAATGTGCAGCCAAGTCTGAGAGCCAGCGCCTTACTGCACGGAACCACCAAGGAGCCCAGCACACATCAGGGGAAGCAAGAGGCATGGACTTGTTTGTATCCAAATTTAGATTTATGAGAAAACAAACACAAATGCAAGAGAAACCGGTGGACACTTAGGGGTGGCTCAGGCTGAGCACATTTAATAACAGTCAGTGAGACAGGGCCGAAGACTATTTGACAGATTCCCTAAATCAGTAAATCAGAGATGCAAATGATCAAAAGGGAGGTTTGTCACCTACCCCAAGGCCACAGACAAATAGAATTCTGGGTCCCGAGGTGAGTCTGGGAAGTGGGACCCTATGAAAGGCAGTGTGACAGGTGGTGTCCGTCAGAGACACCAGCTTCTGGGCTGGCCCCGCTCCCTCCCCAGGTTCTGGGCAGGGAGGGAGAGCAGGCAGCTGGCTCAGTACAACTCTGGAGGAACCTGAGAGGGGCTTGGGGCTTGCTGAGGGGACAGGCTCATTTGTACTTCTTGGAGGGAAATTCCCGCCGGCCCTGGCCCTTGCCGCCGAAGTTGCGCACCCGATGGATGACCTGCAGCTGCTGCTCGATGGTGGCGGTGATGTTCACGTCATCTGGGATGTGGACGTAACGGACGTTCCGGCCTGTCACGAAGAGGTCATCCAGTTCGACCTGATGCCCCCAGCGGTCAGTGTAGGTGACGTTAGCCAGGCGGATGTTCATGAAAGCATCGACATTGTCTATGCGTCCCCGGGCCACGCTCTCATCCCGCAGGTCCACCGTGGTTACCTGGCCCTGGAGACCCTGCAGCAGGATGATCAGGCTGTTCTCCGAGATGGTCCGCTCCTTCACCGAGTGGCTCACCGCCATTCTTCCCCACGGCCGGCAGCTCGCTGTGGGAGGAGCACACAGACGCGCGCTGTAGCAGTCTAGGGGGTGCAGCTGTCAACTCACCTCCACCGGGTTCTAGCACTAAATTCCCAGCACAGGCTTCCCCCGGTCTGCCTATCTCCCCAATTTATGTGTCAACAGAACACCCTTAAGAGCCAGGTACTCACGTGCACACCTCAGAATCTTCACACCACCTTGCAAGGATTACTTATACTCATTTTATAAATGAGGAAAATATGGCCAGGAGAAGTTAAGTAACTTGCCCAAGGTCACACAGTTGATAAGTGGAGGTGCTGGGATTCACATCCATGGCTGCCCGACTCCAAACCCCACATCGGTGGTTCTAACCCTCACTGTATACCAGAATCACCTGGTGAGTTTTTACCTGGCCACCACACCCTGGAGATTCTGATTCATTTAGCCAGGGGCGGGGCCCAGGTATCCTATTTTTTAAAAGCTCCCCAGGTAATTCTAACGTGCATCCAAGTTTGGGAACCACTGATCTAGAGTAATTTACACCCTTGCTACTCAAAGTATGGTCTGTGGACCCGAAGTTTCAGCATCACCCAGGCACTTGTCAGAAATGCAGACTTGCTGGTCTCTCCCCAGACCTCCTGAAGAATCTGCATTTCAACATGACCCCTAGATGAATCACCAGTTCTCAAATGTTAGTGTGCATCAGAATCACCTGGTGGACTTGTCAAAACACAGATTGCTGGGCCCCACTCCCAGTTTTTAACTTAGTCGGTCTGAGGTGGGGCCCAAGACTGTGCACATCTAACATGTCCTTAGTTGATGCCGAACTTGCTGGTCTGGGGCCTACACTCTGCGAACGACTGGTCTACATCATGCTGCTATCCTATAAGCAGAAATTTAGGTAATTAATTGAAAAAAAATGGTAGCATATGAAGCATGTGGGTTTTGAAGGTAGAGAAACCTGGGCTGGAATCCCCACTCCACCCACAAACTTTACACTTAAGACAGCTACTTAATGTCTCTGAAGCTGTTTCCACATCTATTAAACCATAAGCTAAACAAGGCTTACAGAATCTTACTACACTGAAGGTACTTCCTTCTGTTTTCAACATGCCCTGATATTGTATTAATGTAATTTTGTCTTATCTATCCCCTATTTTCAGACCCTGAGGGGAAGGTGGTGGAATTTTCTTAAGACCTCATTCAGAATTCTGACAGGGGAGTGCAGGGTGACGTTAGGTGTGGCAAGCCAGCCCACACCACTGATGAGCGAGGCTGGGAGCTGGGCCGGAAGAGTCTAACGACCCCACCCAGGCTTCACCAGCAGTACGTGCCCAAGCAAGGGTTTGGGGCTGCAAAGAGGCAGGCCTGGGCTCTAGGACGGGCTCTGCCACTTCCTAGGAGGGACACCTCGAGCCAGCCACTTAGCTTCCGCAAGCCTGTTAGCCAATCGGTAAAACGGGGATGGGGACGACCCTTTACTCACAGAGCAGTGGGAATGGGCTTGGAGAGATGCACTATTCTCAGCAAATAGAGAAGAAAACGTTTCCTCTGCTCCCCGCCGCCTTCTGGAGTTCCGAGGTACTGGGCTCCCCAGCGCCCCGACCCCGAGCTCCCCAAACCCACCGCGCTGGGTCCCTTCCGCTTTCCCGGTCCCCGTCGCCTCGGAAGCTAGCGGGCGCCTAGCTCGGCCGCCTCCCTCCAGCCGCGGGACTGAGAAGCCATGGCAACGGCGGGGCCGTTCTGTCCTTCCGGAGCATAGAGAGCGCGTCAGCGCGCAGAGGCCGCGCCACCGCGGGGCGAGCGCCGAACTACAATTCCCAGAACGCCTCGCGGGCGCCGTGACTCCCGCTGTTGCAATCCCCGGCCTGCGTCATTGGATTCTCTCCTTCGAGTCATCCGTTCATTCAGCAGATAGTCATTGAGCCTTCCCTAATGTGTCCGGCTCCTTCTCAGGCTCTGGACGTAGAGCGTGACTAAGGAGACAAGCTGCCTGATCTGATGACCCTCTGATTTACTGGGTGGGATTGGGGGAGTCGTCTGTAAGAAAACAAACAAGAAAATTATGATAAAAGTTCTTCAGAGAATTACAATAGGGTGATACGATAGTGGCTGGGTGGATTCTTAGGGACGTCCTGAGAAGGTGACATTTGAGCTGAGATGAATGACATGAAGCCAACCGTGTGAAAACTAGGAGAGAAATATTGCAATTAGAGGGAACAGTTTGCACAAAGGACCTGGTGCAAATGAGCTTCACAGGTTGGAAAAACAGGTCCAGCTGGATGACCTCTTTGTGACGGGCCGTAAAGTCCGTTATGTCCTTCACAGTGCTTGACCATATTGATCAGCCTCCTCATCCAGCCTCATTTTTTTCTGGGGCATTGTATCATTTGATTTCCCTCGTTTCTCTGATTGCTTCTTCTCCATCTCTCTCTCTTTTTTTTTTTTGAGTAAGATTGGCCCTGAGCTAACACCTGTTGCCAATCTTCCTCTTTTTTTTTCCCTCCCCAAAGCCCCCCAGTACATAGTTGTATATCTTAGTTGTAGGTCCTCTCTCTCTTTTTTTAAACCCCACTTCCTTCTCCTGCTCCCCAAACATGTGTGCTTTCTCTGGGGCTCTATTCCTAGCCCAGCTCTCTACTTGGTCGCATCTATCTCCATACCATCTACTACATGTGCGGAGTCCCTTGTCTAGGTCTCCAGCCCAGACTGCTCTACAGAAATCCATTTTCCAACTGTCTGTTGCTTATTCCCACATGTTTTACTGGTACCTGAAACTCAGCATGTCTATGAGACAAATTCATCAAGTCCTTCCTAAATCACTTGCTGCTCTGGGTTTTTCTATTTCTGTGGTTGCTGCCACCATTTTTCAACTACCCAAGTTGGGCACCATGAATAAACTTGACAACCTCTATCATTTCTTGATTCCCCCACACCGGTCACAGTCACTGAGCCCTGCAAATTCTTTGAAGTGTGTCTCCCACCCTTCACGTGCTTTTTATTCTGACTGCTACCACCTAGCTGAGACCCTCTTTCTCTCATTTGGTTCATTATAAAAACCATCTTACTGGCCTTTGTGTCTCATGATCCTTTGCCAACAGATTCAAAGTACAGTTGTGATCTTATTATTTACTTGCTAAGGAAACTTTCAACTCACTAGCAGAATAAAGGTTCCACTGCTAACATTGATTTAATTCCAACCTGCCTTCCAGTTGGATCTCCTTCAGGTTTTCTACCCAAACTCTCCAACCAGTGTTTCTTCAAGTGTGGTATGGGAACCAGCTGCCTTACTGTTATCTGGAATACTTGTTTAACCCAACCTCAGACCTACAGAATCAAAAGTGGAGCCCGGGAATCTGCACATCTAACAATGCACACTAAAACTTGAGACCCACTGCCCTCCTCTCTAGTCAGACTCAGCCACACGGCAACAAGCTCTGCCCTCTTGTCTCTCCCTTTGCTATTCTGTTCTACCTGCCTAGATCCTCTCTTGTTTATCTGTGGATGTTAAGTCCAATCTCTTCCTCAAAGCCTAGCTCAATTGCTGTACCTTTCTGAAGTCTTCACTGATTCCCCCTATTGGGAGTGATGTCCCTCCTCTGACCCCTATACCATATAGCTCATTATATGTTTGCTTGCTGCATGCAGAATCACCATAGTGATTTACATAAATCTTACCTCCTCTACTAGTCTCCTGGGTGTTGAGCCAGGAAGAAGGCCTTAGGAGGCTCAAATGCTTCACACTGCAAACCACAGTTGCATGAGGAACACTGGTTTTATGCATGTGGTGAGAAAGTGATAGGAATCTGAATGAAGATGGTGGCAGTGGGACTGGAAAGAAGGGATGAATTTTAAAAACTCTGAAAAGAGCTAATCAGAATCCTTGGAGGCTGATTAAATCTGGAGCGTGGGTAGGAGAAGGAGGAATTAATCATTTAAATTTTAACACTGGGTACCCAGAGAGATATAGCCAGCCCTGGTGGTCTAGTGGTTAAAATTTGGCGCTCTCACTGCTGTGGCCCAGATTCGTTTCCGGTCAGGGAACCATACCACCCGTCTGTCAGTTTTCATCCTCTGGCGGCTGCTTGTTGTTGTGATGCTGAAAGCTATGCCACTGATATTTCAAATGCCCCCAGGATCACCCATGGTGGACAGGTTTCAGCAGAGCTTCCAGAGTAAGATAGACTAGGAAGAAGGACCTGGCCACCCACTTCTGAAAAAATTGGCTGTGAAAGCCCTATGAATAGCAGCAGAGTATTGTCTGATATAGCGCCAGAAGATGAGAGGATGGTGCAAAAAGACTGGGCAGGGTTCCGCTCTGTTGTACACAGGGTTGCTAGGAGTCGGAATCAACTTGATTGTACTAACAACACATCTAGAGAGATGGTAGCCCATTGATAGGAATAAGAGGGTTGGGAGTGGGGATGGAGCTCATGCCTGTGGGGGATATCTCATTTTTTGGTTATTCAGCCACTGAACTCCTTTCTCCACATTTGGGGAAATCTGACATTCTATGAATTTTGGTGGGAGGTGGGGTTCTGCTTCCCACTACAGATGACTTAAAGGCCAGATATTGTCTCTGATCTTTGTCAGCTATAGCATGGGCTTGTGACCTAAGCTCTAAGTCTGAAGCGAGTGACACAAGCTAGCAGGGACTGTTTAGGCTCCACCCTGGTGTCTGCGTCATCTAGCACCTCATTCCTGGGGTGCTGCTGGTGCTGGAGTCCTTCCCTAGGCTGCCTACCCTTCCTCGTTCCCGGCCATTTCCTCATGGTTCTTCATGAGAGAGAACTGGCTGAAGCCCTTTCAGTAGATTCCTTCTCCACTTAAGTAGCCAGAATTGGTTTCAATTTTTTTGCAACCAAAAACCCAAACTAGTACAGGGCCCACTTGAATTGACTTCATTTCAGGAGACTTGAATTTCTCTGTTCGCTTTAGATGAGCTCTGTTGTGGTTCTGTTTTACAGCCGTCAGAGGGTCACAGAATCCTTAGGGCGATTCCCAGGTCACCTGCTCCAACTTACCACTCAGTGACCAAACCCCCTCGACAGAGACTCCAGGGACCAGCAACTCACTTCTTTGCCAGGTGTTCTACCCCATTGTTAGGAATGTTGATGTCACTAACGACACTGACAGGATGGCACTAACAACTAACGACAGGTGTTACGGTAAATATATATTTTTTTAAAATTTGCATTTCTCTTTCCATGGTTTCCTGTGGCTGAGTTTGTCTCTACACTGGACGTAAGCCAGATGCAAGTAACTTTTACCCATCACTTCTAGTTCTTTTCTATGGAAAACTGTCCTATTTTGTATTATATTTAATTTTGAAAGTTTCTTCATGCCTTTTGAAGGTAAATGTACTAAGTAAATAAAAATGATGTCAGTGTTAGACACTAAATGTGAGGTGATGTGGAATGTCTCAGGGAAAGTGAGCCTGCAGCCCAGGTGAGGGGGTCACAGGGATTTGCGAGCCAGTAGTGATGGTTGAAAGTAATGGCCTCTCTAAAAAAAAAAAAGTGATGCAAAACAATTTGCAGAAGAACGCAAACTAAGCACTGTAGGGCACACAAAACATTTGGTCAGCACTGTGAGAGTAAGGGATTGGGTGAGGGCGAGAAATGGAGTGAGAGTGAGGGATGAGATGAGAGTGAGCAATGGGGAAAAACAAGCCAGGGACGAAGCAGGATCAAGTGGCAATTGACCTGGCTGTTCTGACAGACTTAAAAATGGCTACATCGACACCTGTATCACACAGGGCAATCCTCAATCAGAAGCCACAGGGAGAGAGGGGAAGTGTGGTCAGAAAGTAGTATGATTTGAGCCACCCAGGCCAAAGGGTGAGGGAGTTTTCGGAAGGAAAGGGTGTTTAGCAGGGCCAAGAGCTTTCAAATAGCCAAGGAGAATGGGGAGGAGAAAAGGCTATTGGATCTAGCATAGTGGGGGCCTGGAGGTGGGAGAAGGGGTCTGTGGAGCGACAGGAGCTATGGGGGGTATAGACGTGAGGAAGGTGAAGCAGTAAGGAAACCTGGAGGGCTGGTGAGGGCATGGAGAGGGACATATGAGCAGCTGGACGAATTAAGATGGAGAGAAGGAGCCTCTGGAGAAGCAGGGCGAAGGTGTGGGTGGGAGTGGTTTGGAGAGGAGGAGGAGATCCTCAGCAGCCATTTGGATAAACATCTGAGGTGCAGAAAGAGAGCTGGGTGCAGTTGAGGGAAGGAAGGGTATAGATAACAGACAGGCTGAGGTAGAGAGGAGAGATGAGGGAGAGCGTACAAACCAAGTACTAGCTTCTCAACAGTAACCAAAGCTGAGAGGCCTTTAGGATATCCAGAAAACCCAAGTCAAACGTCCTTGGCTGACACCATGACTTCTCCTTGAAAACCTGAAAAAACTTTGGCCCCAACATTTCAAAAGGAAGTTGGGAAGTTTTATAAGGAGAAAGGAGGGCAGAGGGATCTGGGGCAAATGTGCACATCTAGGATTTGGGAGTCCTGGGTCTGCTCCCAGCTCTTCTGGGGCTGTGCTAGTGGTGTGGCCTCACCGGGCTAATGCAACTGGGGTTTCATATAGTTTTGGGAACTAACAGAGAAGCTAGTGTTATTTTTGTCAGCAGAGGCACCACTGGTCAGAAATGAAAAAAATGCAGTGTATATAGGGGGAAAGTGTTAAGGTAATGAAATAATTCAAGATAATTTCCATTGACCCTTGGAATGCATCTTGACATTCTCCTTCGAAAGGGGGGTGAGTTATGATCTGAGAATTTCCTTCACACCGAGTCCTGAGGCTCTGCAGGGAAGATTCAACCGTGAAGGGGGTTCCCTAGCCTAAAAATACTCCCTTTAACTCCCTCTACTGTCAACTGTCCAGGAATTTAGCAGCTGAAAAGGAGTTATCCAGAGCATAATTTGAAGAGAGTAAGGGGTAAGTAAAGGTTGTATTAATTTTCAGATTTCAACTTGGGTCTTTCTTATTAGGTATTATGGCAAATATATGTTTTTTCTAAAATTTGCATTTCTCTTTTTATGGTTTCCCATGGCTGAGTTGGTCTCTATACTGGCTGTAAACTAGATGCCAGGGGATGAGGGAATCTGATCCTGGTTAGACTTGGGGATCTCTGGGGTCTGGTTACCATGCTGAAGCTTGTTTCTGATCTATAGGATCTGGATCTAAGGAAAAAAGGGAGTTTACCTTTATAATTTTATTTATTTATTTTTTTCCCCCCAAAGCCCCAGTAGATAGTTGTATGTCATAGCTGCACATCCTTCTAGTTGCTGTATGTGGGACACGGCCTCAGCATGGCTAGAGAAGCAGTGCATCAGCCTCAGCATGGCTAGAGAAGCAGTGCATCGGTGCGCACCCAGGATCCGAACCTGGGCCGCCAGCAGCAGAGCGCGCGCACTTAACCGCTAAGCCACGGGGCCGGCCCGCGAGTTTACCTTTAAAAACTGTTAGTTATGTGACTACATGAGATGACTTTCCTCTTAGAACGGAGGGCTAAATACCGCCCCCCAACCCCCCCCCATTTTTCTCTCCTTTGGGAGCCACTGAAGTGCTTTCGTTCAGAAGGCTTTTCTAGAGCCCTGCCTTGCATACTCTTGGGGCATTCTCACACTCTGATAAGAACAAGAGAGGAACAGTTTGAACTTAGTCGAGAAGAGGGTAGTCGCAGAAGAGCTGAGAGAGAGCAGATGTATACCCCCAAAGCATGGAGTCGGGGGCAGCATGGGTAAAAATTCCAATTCTTAGGTCCCACTGGGGCAGGGCCTAGGAATCAGTAAACTCAACAACTTATCTGGGCAAGCTGGCTTCAGGCCACTGAACTGTTCTTTCTCTCTCTGACAGTTGAGGGGGCCGAGGCTTGAGGATAACTGCCCAGGATGCCAGGGTCAATTTGGGGTGGGGATGGGACCAGAGCCCAGTGTTCTAGCTCTGACCGTGCTGTGCCTTTCCCTGAAGAGCACTGGGCACGGCTGTGAAACACCCTCGTCCCCGTGGCCTGGTTGAAATGAACACTGATGCGTTGTTAGTACTCGGTCCACATTCTTGCCAGAGTAATCCCTGTCTTCTTTTATCTTTGCCTGCTCCTGACTCCTGTGGTTTCCTTGGATGCCCTGAACTACCGTGCAAATAAACTTGTTTTTCTCAATATTTGTGTAAGTCTAGAGCACGAAACTCAAAGATTGCCTCATCCCAAAGCTGCCTTACCAGAGATCTGTATCTTGTTTATTTACCAAGAGGACAGATACGTTTGAAATCATCGGCATGGCTCTGGGATAGGTGGAGGGAGGCGGCCGCTTCTTGGCAGCTCGTGGCCCACCTCCAAGGCCCCAGGATGCGCTCAGAGCACATAGTGAAGCTCGAGTTTGTGGCAGTGCGGTGGGAGCCTGACACAACAGGACAGAACCTTCCCCTTCATCTGTCACCCAGTCAGGCCACCCCAATCGGTGGCCAGATTGCTTAAAACAGAAGGCACTTTGTAAGCCTGTAACAAGTGGTTTATACCACGATATGCTTCTCCTCCCCAACGGACCTTTTGGGGGGTCTTTGTAGGTAAGGAAGCATAACTTCACGGGTAGGAAGCAACTTTATTTGGTGGTTTACCCTTCTGTATCCAAACCCCACATCTTGGGCAAGCTAAAGGACAGCTTCCCTGGCCCTCACATTCCAGAACTCTGTTTGCCTCCACTTTTGCCAGGGTGCGAGGGGCCCGAGTGGTCCCTGTGGTTGGTCCAATCTCAGGCAATGACCAGCTCAGCTACCCTCCTCCTACCCCTTCTCTCCTACCGTCTGCCATTCTGGATAGTCCTTCCATAGGACTGAAAGGACTTTGACCTCTGGATGTTGGTTGGTCCCAAGCCCACCAGTTAGTCCCAGGATGAGCACGCAGGGAAGGGCTGACATTCCTTCCTGAAGCAATCAGGGCAGCCCTGGCCTGAGACATTTTACATGGCTCCCAATTAGACTTGGCATCCTGTGGAAGGGCAAGTGGCACACCACACATGCCGCCCACGTCTCCAACTTAAGGCTCTGCTTGGCCACTGATGGTGAGGCAGAGGAGACAGATGTCACGACATATCATGCTGGGTGACCTTAGAAGGCAAGAACACGAAGTGGCAGAGGAAGACTCTGGGGGTAAGGACTACATATGCTGAAAGCAAAATATTTCCTTGGTACACCTCTCCATATGGGATAAGCCCACACCACATATGGATAGAGAGATGTGCAGAGAACTCAGATACCCACATGCCCTGCATGGGGCCCAGCTGAGTGTCCCCTGACACAGCCTTGCTTACTCTGCCTCTGAGGTTATAGTTCCCAGTGTACCAGGGAGAGGAGGGCTGTCTGAACTGGGCCCTAACTGTTTGAGGCAATTGCCTTTTCCACTCAGTTCAAACTCATTTACAAGGCAGAATACATCCCAGAAAGCTCTGAGGTTTCACGACGCTTTGCAGGCATCTGTGAGCTGTAGGTCCCCACAGGAAAGCTGTAATTGAAAGTGGCAGCAGGGGGCCAACCTGGTGGCGTAGTGGTTAAGTTCGTGCACTCTGCTTTGGCAGCCTGGGGTTCGCAGGATGGGTCCCGGATCTACACAGCGCTCATCAAGTCATGCTGTGGCAGCATCCCGCATACAAAATAGAGGAAGATTGGCATGGACGTTAGCTCAAGGACAATCTTCCTCAAGCAAAAAAAAAAAAATAAATAAATAAATAAAATAAAAAAGAAAGTGGCAACAGGAGTGCCCCCTTCCCTGCTCTGGGGCTTGAACCTACGGCCCAGGATGCCTTGGATGGTTGTCATAAAACCAGAAAGAAAATGGGAAAAGTCCAATTTAAAAGCCAGAATATATTCTGCTGAAAATATGTGCACGTGTGCGCCTTCCAGAGAGTGTGCTCCCAGAGGGAGACTTGCACAGTTCGTTACAACATAGACAGGAACAAGGGGTGACGGCTTCACCCAGTAGAAAACTAGCAGCATCATTTTGCTCCCTGGGGCATCCCCCAGGGTCCTCATCAGGCAGCCTCTCCCATAGGGGAGGGGTGCGCCTGGTCAGCACAGCGATAACTCATCCATCATGGCAAGTAAATCATCTCCTTTGCTGGCGCTCCGCCTTGGTGGGTCCGAGATCTCAAACTCCCCCATGATCCGAGCCAGCTCTTCGTTCCTTTGCTGGTCCTGTTGGAGAAATGAGAGGTGAAAGGGAATGAAGAGGATGTGTTGGCACCACTGCCTCTTTGTGCAGTTGGTATTTAATTTTCGTCCCCCCACTGGGATGCATTTCAGTTCCTCACCTGTTTGTCAGAATAGGGACTATAGTTACATGCTGATTAGAGAGAAGGGGGGCCTTTGAAGTTCAAGGATATTACAGATGCGGAGGGGAATAAGATCTGACTTGTGTAATCCCCTGGACACACCTGAGTTGCTTGTATGTTGATAACTTCATAGGATAACTCTTCTGGCCTGGTTAGTGCTGCTTGTCTGCATGAGATGGTAGAGAAATGGGTCAAAGGTTAGGGTTTTCTCCCTGCTACGTGGCAAACTGGCACTTGATAATCTGGCAACCTATTTTTTCTGCCTCATCTTCTGCCATTTCCCTTCACCTTTGCACTATCCCCAACCAATGCTCTCTGTACTCCAGAAAGTCAAGTCCTTTTCTGTCTTTGTGCCTTTGCACATACTAAATTCTGCCAAGAATATTTTTCCCCTTCCTCTGCTTGGCAAACCCCAAGACTCAGCTCAGAGGCCAAGTCCTTCAGTCGGCCAGTGCAAAGTCACTGCGTCCTCCATTAGAACATTTATGACATGGCGCTGAAATAATTGATGAAATGTTCATTCTCTTGTTATGCCGGGAGCTCCTGAGGACAGGGTCTAGGTGTTAACGCTCCATTTCTGTGTCCCCAGCACTTACTATAGTACCTGCCACACAGAAATGCACAGAAGAAGCTAATTTAATGGGTAGGGAAATAGAAGGCAAGCCCCACCCCAAATATTTGGTTGTGAGGAGGTCATGAGACAATGAATGCAAAAGTGCTCTGTAAACTGTAAAGCACTGTATAAATCTCAGTGAATTACTACTGCTATTGGTTTTGGGGGAGACTGTCCCTCTGGTTTCTTAACAGACTTTTCTTAATTTGATTATCTTAACCACTAATACCTCTTGTTCAGCTGTGCTTTGCTAAATAAAACATTAGAACTATTTTTTGAACAAATCCAGAAGGTTCAGGCTATTTAATACTCGTGGATTCTTCTTTAACTAGGTTATTGAATTTGCTGATATCTCATTTATGATCTTTACACCTGTGTTTATAAGTGTCACCCGTTTATAATGGTCATTTTTTTGGTTCTTATCATCCTTAGGATTTTTATATATGTCTTTAAAGAAACAGATTTAAAACATACTCCTCCTCTTCATCAGTGGTGAAGAGATTCAACCGGAATCCTGGCTCAGGGTCACTGGGTTTCTTAATCTCCATCCCTCCCAGCAGCCTGGCCAAGAAATTCAGCTCTTCTTTAGCAAGAGGGTTTGGAGCAATGCTTTCCTGCAGAAACAATTTCATGATTTTTAGCCACATGAAGGTGATCACGTTTCCTGCTGAGATCCAGAGACCCAGGGTGGTATTATAAAACGAGGCAAAACCATAACTGTTTAAATTATTTCTGGGAAGAACTGGGTCCAAATGAAGCACAGAAAACAGGTTTAAACAAAAGGAGAATCAGAATCTGCGTCAGAAGCAGGACTCTAGCAAGGCAGCAAACCAGAGATTTTCACACTTGCAAGATGAGTGGGAGGCCCCAGGGATCCCGGCTCCTCTGACCACCTTCCTCCTTTAAGGAGAAGAACACTGCTTCCTCCTCAATCTAGTGCCCTCAGCATTTACCAGTCGCCTCAGTAGAGGCGCCGGGTCAAGGGCACGCGCTCCGTAGCAGCTGCCACACTGCCCTCAGGTGGTGACCATCATGAACACACCCCTGAATCTGTTCCCTCCTCTCTCTCAGTCTCGCCCCACTTCAGCCTCCACCCCGCTCCTAAACCCGCTCTCTCTAATCCAGCCTTCCCCTCTCCGCCTCTTCGTCACTCTGCCACCAGAGTTATCTAAAATATTGTTCTCAACTCACTTCTCCCCTGCTCGAGACAAACCCCTCTGCCTCCTGCCTACAGGACAAAGTCCAGATTGTTTCAGCCCCTTCTGAATCAGGCCCCAGTGTCCCTGTCCAGTTGAATCTCAGGCCACTTGTCTCAATTACGTTCTCATCCAGCATGTGGGAGAGACGCTGCCTCCCGGCTTCCCCCAACACTATGCTCTTTTGCCCCTCGGTGCCTTTGCTCACACTGTCACGTTGGTCTGAGGGCCCATTTCTCCTCCTCAGCTATGTAGTAGCCTACCCACTCTAGAGTCCCACTTGAATGTCACCTCCTCTCAAAAGCTTTCTTGATTCCTGTCCCCCACCCCACTGGTCAGAAGTGTGCTCTGGCACAGCACTTTGTTCAGAATACCCAGCAGGCTCTTCCACTGTGTTAGAGTTACTTGTTCCTACAGCCGTCTTTCCCAGAGGACTTCAGGCCCTTCAGGATGAGACCACAACTAAGCCAGCTTTGTGGCTCTGGGTACCCAGCCCATAGAAGTAGTTCAACTAACGTTTGCTGAATAACTGACTATTCCATGATTTGTCCTATAACCTATAGCTGGCCGGTAGCTAGTTCAGTGAAAATTGGTCAAGACAGAATTCAGAAAACCTAAAAGCCCATTTCGAACTTAGCTACCACATTGTTATATAGGGAAGCACTGAAAAGGGATGTTTTAATGATCGAAATACACACAGGTGCTGGACTCAGCAAAGCCGGACCTAATGGCACTGGTACAGTGCTATTTCACATATCTTGGTGTGTGGTTCCTGCTTAATCATGGTGGTTGAGCCAAGCCTAAAATTACCTAATTAGTCAGATCACTGGAAGTCTCCATGAGAAACTACAATTAAAAACCCATGTACAGGGCCAGCCCCGTGGCTTAGCGGTTAAGTGCGTGCGCTCCGATGCTGGCGGCCGGGGTTGGGATCCCGGGCTCGCACCGACGCACCGCTTCTCCGGCCATGCTGAGGCCGCGTCCTGCATACAGCAACTAAAAGGATGTGCAACTATGACATACAACTATCTACTGGGGCTTTGGGGGAAAAATAAATAAATAAAAAAAAAACAAATTTAAAGAAACCTATGTACAGGGCCGGCCCCGTGGCTTGGTGGTTAAGTGTGCGCGCTCCGCTGCTGGCGGCCTGGGTTCGGATCCCGGGCGCGCACCGACGCACCACTTCACCGGCCATGCTGAGGCTGCGTCCCACATACAACAACTAGAAAGATGTGCAGCTATGACATGCAACTATCTACTGGGGCTTTGGGGGGAATAAAAAAAAAAAACAAAACCTATGTACTTGTAAGGCTGAATCAAGAAGGCTGCAAACAATGAGGGAAATGTGGCTAGCTTTGAAATCTAAAGAGTTCCCACCCTACTCCCCATCCAGATTTTTGTATGTAGAAATAAGCCTGAAGATAAATAAGGGAGGCAGAAGCTCACCTGTGTCCGCGAAGCTAAGTTCTCTGATGCTCCAGACATATGGGTTTCCACAGGCCGGTTCACGCTGTACCTGGTGTCAACAGAAAACCGTGAAAAAACTGTCCAGCCATTTACACTGAATTCCTTCTTACTCATAAATATAGCGCACAACTTTTGTTTGTTTGTTTGTTTATTGATTGATTGATTGAGGAAGATCAGCCCTGAGCTAACATCCATTGCCAATCCTCCTCTTTTTGCTGAGAAAGATTGTCCCTGGGCTAACATCTGTGCCTACCCTCCTCTACTTTATATGGGATGCCACCACAGCATGGCTTGACAAGCGGTGTGTCAGTCTGCGCCTGGGATCCGAACCTGCGAACCCCAGGATGCTGAAGCGGAACGTGCGAACTCAACCACTATGCCACCAGGCCGGCCCTGCATAGCTTTTATTTTTGAGACATTAAAAAGCATCCAGAAAGGTGCTGGGAGTACAGAATACAACTAAGTGGCTGTCAACCACCAAATTTCACTTCTTCCCCCCAAAAATACCTGGGAAGCTGTGTGGAAATGCCTCCTCTTACAAAGGAATGAGTATCACTGAAAAAATGTGAATAATACATGAAGGCCAAGCCTTTCTGGATCTCCACTGCAACCAAGGTTTTAGCTAGTTGTCATCCATGCCTATTTACAATTATTTATCTTTTAAACCTGTTGAGTTACCTTATGTTTGGACATCTTAGGTGCCCTTTGAAAATGTCAGGGCTCTGCACTCATTGTATCTAAGTGGAAATGACTCCCTTGTCAGCAGAGATTTTCATGGCAGAAGTCGAGCTGGGGTTTTAAATGAAGTGACCTCCCTTGGACTCGAATTCACTCAGGGAGGGAGAATTTGCTTACATATTAGTTCCCAGTTTCAGGACTCGGTCTCCATAAAGCTCAAAAGAACCTTCTTTTGGTGCCGGGACATAGTTCCCACCGTGCTTGAATTCTACTGTCTTCACTTCTTCGCCTTTGTTGTTGAACATTCTACAATACAAAGTATGACATGATGGAATGTTCTCCAAGCTTGGGTAGTCCTGGAGGCTTCTTGATTCTTTGTACTATGGGACAAAAAGGAGTTCATGCACTCCTTCAAGATAAAGATGCTAGTGGAGGTAATAATAATCATACAATAAATAATAATATTTATTGAGAACATGTTATGTGCCAGGTGCTGTGTAAGCATTTAGAGCATTATTGTCTTATTCATCCTCACAGCAACCATTTAATAGATGAGGAAATGAATCCTGGAGAACTGGGTGGTTTGCTCAGGTGTCTGCTAAGTGTCAGAGCTGGGATTAGAACCTGACCACCTCCCTGCTGTGATTTACTCAAGAAAGGGAGGGGCCCGGGATGCTGCATTCTCTGCCGTGGCCACATACTGGTTTCCCGGCACCCAAACACTGGTCTGACAGTTACTGTTGAGAATTCACCTGATGAGTCCTGGAACTTCAGTTCCCCAGGGAACAGGCCCAGACACGGGCAACACAAAGCGACCATTAGAATTCTGAACTCTGTCCTTTAGAAATATGGACACCTGGAAAACAATACACTTATTGTCATTCATCTCGGTGCATTTTCATAGACATAAGCATTCTGAGGATGGAAAGTGTACGATGGTTTGGAAATGTTACCTATTGAGTTTATAACAATAAGAAGAGAGAAAAACTCACCGTTAACTAACACCTGCAGAGTTACGGTGTTTTTACAAACAGAACTTCTTTTGAACCGCACAGCAAATCTTCCAGGAAAGTTGTATTACCCTCATTTTAAAGATTAGGAAGCTGAGGTTTAGAGTGAAGTGACTTGCTCAAAGAGAACAAGAAGAGAGAGGGCTGGGAATCAAAACCAAAGCTGACTCTAAATTCCACACCCACTCCTTGGTGCCCTGCTCACTTTCCATACACCTGCAACCCTTGAGCTTAAGAACCTCATTACTTCCATTTTACAGATGAGAAATCAGCAGCTCAGAGCTTAAGACACTTCCTCAAGGCCAGCTAGCTCATAGCAAGTAGAGCTGAAGATTCAAACCCGTGTGTTTCTGATTCTGGAGCCTGAGCTCTTAGCCATGTGCTGGGCTGGTGAGAAGGGGCTGGAGCAGGTGGATCCAGTTGGCATTAGAGTTTGAAGGTCTTTTATGTGACTGAAAACACCACATTATGCTTATTTCTACTCCCTGGCTTGTGCACTCGCTATGGAGGTCTTGATCAGATTAAGTCCCAAGAAGATTGTAGCAGTTAATCAGTTTTATTGGCTCTTAGCTTCCTCATCTGTAAAATGAGACAAACTTGACGGTCCTTTCAAACTCTAAAATTGTACAAGATTATATTAGGAATACCATCAAAACTAAGCATGTGTTGTGTGCAAGGCAGTGAAAATGCAAAGTGATCAGAATTTGTAAGCTGGCAGCTTGGCATGCTGCTGTTACAGTCTAGGGTACCTCTCAGCTGGGCCACGCCTCGGCTCTCGGATTTTAGTATGTTACACAGCCTTTCTGGGCATCAATGTTCTCTTTGGTAAACTGGGGGTAATAACAGTATCTATTCAACGAGTAAGTATGACAATTAAGTCAGATAATGGACAAAAAGCACTATTCCAGAGCCTGACACATAGTATGTGCTCAATAAATGGTAGCAAATACTCTTAGTACTGCAGTCTAATTGGACACAGGAAACAAGCATAAAATGGGGGAAAAATGACACTATAAAGCCGGATATGCTGAATAGCATATGCATATTAGCCCACTGAGGAGAATGACTTCGGCATGGGAGGTGGGTAGGGGTGACTGTGGGTTTGGAGCTGGACCTGGAGGAAGAAGGTGGGTGTGAAGGCACTTCAGAAGCAAAGATGGGCAGGCACAAGGCATGTTTTGGGGGGTTGTGTAAACTGGTTTGGTCAGAGGGTTTGGCTAGATGAACTTGAAGGTATTTTTAACCTTGAGATTCTGTGACTGAGGGATGTAAATACTACAGGCATGGAGAAAGAAAATTTGGAGAGAGAAGTGGGAATATATATATATGTGCTGGACCCTCTGTTAGCCTAATTCTGATAAGGTTGACTACGTCATAGTAGATCTGAAATGTACAAATTTAAGTCAAGTGCGTGTTTGTGTTTGACCCGAGAATCTGCCTGTGGCTCGACAGGATTGTTGGGTCCGTCTGCTTGCCCAGCCTCTCTGCTGGCCCTCAGCTGTAGGTGTGGCTTTCCCTCGCCCTTTTCCTCTCACTTCACTCCTTTTTTTCCCAGGTGATCTCATCTACTCCCACACGCCAGTGTTCACCTCTGTGCTGATGGCTCCCAGATCTCGAGCTCTCCCCAAACCTGATCCTCCTCTGATGTTCCCAATCTCCGTGAATGACACCCCCAGGTCACCAACTCAGCAATCTGAGTTGCCCCGCCCACCACCTTCCCATGGGTGTCTCTTCAGTGGCCCAGCCCTGCCAACCCAATGACCACTCCTGTATCTGGCCCCCACTCTCTGCCCTGCTCCCTAGTGCAGACCTTCATCCTCTCTTGCCTGGCCACTGCAGGAGCCTCCTGACTGGCCTCCCTGCCTCCCCTCTCACTCGTTTTTGATCCATCCTCTCTTCTTCTGCTAAAGAGACTCTTCTAAACTCATATCTTACCATGTCCCTCTCCTGCTTCAGTGGCTCTCTGCTGCCTGCTAGATGATGTCCAGTTGGTCCTTGTTTCTCTCTGAGGCCATGTTCCTCCTTGAACCCTCTGTTCCAGCCACACTCTATTGTTTACAGCCTTCTGCCCCCCTGCACCACCAAATACATCAGGCAGTCACACGCCTCAAGCCTTTACTGAGATGGTGTCCTCTGCCCAGGTGTCATCCTAACCCCTCCCCTTGTGTTCCCATGGGCCTGGTGAAAACATATTTCTATTAAAAGATACCAGATCCTCTACGAAGGCTTTTCTGATTCTCTTAGGTAGAACCGACCACCCCCGCTTTGTGTCCTCTCCACATTCTTCTATTTCAGAACCAAACATCTGTAAGGCACTTAGTGCATTTTTTCCCCCTCTCTAATAAGTTCCTGAGGGCAAGAACCACGTTTTACGGAAAGAGGAAATGAAGGTCACTGAGCCGTGGGGCTGGAGTGCTGCATGAGACATCTCCAGGAGCATTTACGTTCCCCAGGACGATGGCAGGACTCTGGTGGCCGGGAGCAGTGAGCCAGGGATTTAAATGCTCAGTGAATATGGGTGGGCGACTTGACAGTTTCAGCGGGGAGTGACGAGCATAGGGCTTTAGACAGTGTTATGGGTGATGGTTGGCCTTACAAAAGGAGGGCTAAGTTTGTGAGGGCAGGAGAATAATGATCTGAAAGTGAGGGGGAAGCTGGCAGAATGCCGACCCTGCTTCTCACATGCTGCCTGCGGGTGAGAAAGAATGACCAGCCTCCCCCAAGTGGCCAGAAGACTTCAAATGCCATCTCCGTGCCGTATGCTGAGGATTCCCACATTTATGTCTCCAGCCTGGATCTCTCCTTGGAGCTCTAGGCTTGGATAATCAACTGCACATTTGACATTGCTACTTGGATGTCTAACAGGCAAATCAAACTTAAATAGAATGAATTTTCCTACCCAAATATACTTCCTTTCAGTCTTTCCCCCTCTCAGTAAATGGCACCCCAGTTGCTCAGGACAAAACTTTAGTAGTAGCTGCTCTTCATTCTTCTTTCCCTCCTTCTCCACATCCACTCTCTTAGTAAGTCTTGTTGATCTTGCCCCGAGATCCTCAATGTGGCGGATCCCAGACGCGAACACTTCTCCCTATCTCCCCTGTAGCACCTAATCCAAGCACTTTCACTTTTTACCTAATTTCTACAAGAGTTTCCCACCTGCTGTCCTACCTCCACCCTTGTCCCATACAGTTCACCTTCCAGAACACAAATCAGATCGTGTTACCTCTCACCTTAAAATGCTTAAAATCTTTCCTTTAGTCTTAGAAGAAACTGCTTACTAGGGCCGAAAGCTGAGGGGCCTGGTGAGTAGCAGTTTATTTATGACTGGCATCTGTTCCCATTCGTCAGTGCCCACGCTGCACGGGTTGTTAACTTTATTCTGAGTATCGCTTCTGTCTAGGATGCGCCATTCACACTGGCTTTCTCTTCGTCCAAGGAACACATCATGCTTTTTCCCACTAAGGGCCTTTGAGCTTGCTGTCCCTTCCGTTTAGAATCTGTTCCCTGAGATCTTTGTTAGTTACATTCTCAGCTAAAATGTCTGTCCTCGGAAAGGCTGTCCTTGACTCTAATTCTATTACTTAAAGATGTGCCATCCAGGGCAGTAGCGATTAGTCAAATGTGGCTATTAAAATTAAAATTAAATTAAAAGTTCTGTTTCTCAGTCACACTAGCCACATTTCAAGTGCTCAATAGCCACATGTGGCTGGTGGCTACCATACTGGACAGCACAGATACAGAACATTCCCATCATGACAGGAAGTTCCATCGGACAGTGCTGGTCTAGTGGAACATCCCATCCCAGTGGCCCTCTAGACTTGACCTAATATTGCCACCTTCCTAAAAGTTATCAGAACCAGAACATGACTTACTTGTCCTCTCTGTCTCCTCCTACTAGCATAGAGCCTCCTCAAGGCAGGGCCTCTGTCTGGTTCACTTACGTATCTCAACACTGAAAGCAGTGCCTGGCTTAGAGTGGGCACTCAATAAATATTTGTTAGACTGACCAGTTTTCTAGGGATGACATATTTCCAAGTGGAGTGGATAATGGAGCGGAGCTGTAAGGAACATCTATGAAGAGGCAAGGATGGAATGATGTTTTCCAACAAATGAAACAATGGACAGAACACGAGGAAAGTCCATGAAGGAGGGACGCATGAATGGAAATGAGAGTGTGGGAGGGGGTGGGTGACCTGAGGAGCCTAGTCTTTAGGAGGCAACTCTGGAGGAGTTCTGGAGGGCTGAAAGGGGGTGGGAATTGAGATGGCTGTCAATAACTGCTCAGGATCCTAAATGGAATTGGTCTTCGTGCAGTCTGGCCCAGTGCACAGGTCAGGGCCTTGACCACATTAAGGCCACTTCAAGTTGTTTCATGATTTCTCAGAAAGCCTTGGATATCATGATGAGGAGTTTTGTATTCATTTTGGTTAAACAATGAGCAAGCGAGTGTTAGATCAGAGCTGTGTTTTCTTGATTTAGTTGGTTTTGCTAACAAATCTAAAAACTATCATGACTGTTTTGAAAACAGAGAAAATCTGTATAGGCAATCACAAACTGCAGCTGAGCAGAACTACTATTAAAGATCTGACTTGGAAAACCAGGCAGATGTTACAGACCAGTGGTTGAACATTGTCAGGATATGTGATTCCTATTTCTCTTGATGAATATTCTGGTGTTTCATTGCCTGCCCATCTAGCAACTAAAGCTTAATATATTTTGTGGTTTAATATATTTTGATGATTTTGTTATAGACTTATTATTAGGAAAGTCTTTTCATTATAATGAATTTTATCTTATCAGAATTGAGAAATCAATATGACTGCTTATATTACTACAATCCATAAAATAATGTCCAAATATACACAGTCTTGATAACAATATGATGCAGTTTTTAATACTTTAAAGCAATGCAAAACTTAATCTTATTTGTACTTTCATATTTTTTATTTTAATCAATGACTATTAGAGATCTTAATTTATATTGATGTTATTATTGCTCTATTCGTAGCAAATAAAATTATTCATGACAGTTAAAAATAAAATTGGCCTCAGAGTTCAAATCTATTTGTCTTCCCTGGTCCAAGGAAGGGAAATAACAACCAGGCACTAAACCTATTCTATTTCTTCTTTTTCCTGAATTTTATTTTGTGACTCTGTTACACATGCACATGTACAAAATTCAGAAGGTTCAAGGGTATACGATGGAACATAAGTCTCTCTCCTATCCCTGTCCTTCATGCAGCTCTCCACTCCAGCAGGTGACCACTGTGACCACGTTCTTGTCTATCCTTCCAGAAGCACTCTACACTACACATATACAAGCAAATACATATGTTGCTTCAGTGAATCCTCCCAACACACTCAAATTAGGATCATCATTTCCATTTTTCAGATGAAGAAACTAAGGCTCAGGAGAAGCCATTTGCCCAGTTCATGGAGCTGTGCTGGAGCTGGGGTTCGAACACAAGAATCCCATTGGCTTCTCATTTTGCCCTATCATTCCAGCTCTCCCATACCAGTGTGTTACATGATGGGAAGGAACAAAGTTCTGTCCAAGAGAGACAGGCCTCAGATTCAGAAGCTCAGAAATGTGTTTTAAAAGTTAGGGTGTGGAACTACCTGGAGCAGGCACAACAGGAGGAGGCAGGGTCAGTTGGAAGGCAACAGCCAATAAGAACACGAGGGCCTGAGCTAGCCGGGCAGCAACAGGAATGGAAAGGAGGGTGTGGATATTGAAAAGGCAGACTCTACGGGCCTTAGAAGCATTCAGATGAAGGTCAGAGAAGGGAAATCAAAGGTGACGCTCTGGTTTTGAGCCAGGCAAGTGAAGGAATCGTGGTGCCCTCAAAACAAATCGGGAAGTTGGGGCAGGACTTGAATTTTGGAGGTTAGTTTAGTTACAGACATTAACTTGTAGGCACAGGTGGGCATCCTGGTGCAGAGTTTCAGCAAGCAGGTAGAGATGTGGGTCTGGATGGCAGGGCTGGGGCTAGGGTAGAGTAGAGCTTAGACTCAGGAGTCCTAGGTGAAGGAGCTGGAAAGGGGGGAGGAAAGAGAATTCCTAAACAGAAAGGGATGGGTGGAGGCAGAAGGAGGAAGGTTTGGGGACAGGAGGAGGGAGAGGAAGGAGTGAAAGGCATAGAGGCAAGGGAAGGCCAGGATGGTATGGCGCCATGGAAGTCCAGGAAAGGTGAGGGTCTCATGGAGCAGGAGGGCAGCCCCCCTGACATCATCAGATCCTGGAGAGGTCCAGGATGCTAAAGGTCAAGAAGAGGTTCTGGAATTGAGATCAGGCAGGTTGCCTTGAGATCCCATTTCTTCTGGAGAAGCAAGGGCAGAAACCATATTTTAAAGAAACACAGAAGGTACCTGGGAAGGAATGGCGGCACCATTGTCTTCCTTGGTCCATTTCAAAACTGCTGAGACTTGTTATCAGAAAGTTTATCATCACGGAGCCAAACAGTGAGGACATCACTAACTGTGCCGAATTTCAGCCCTCGTCTGCCTGACCACTCAGCACCCTCTTTCCCGAGGGCAGCAGCGGCAGGGCTGCCCATTCACTCACCCGGATGTGCAGGTCCTGGAAGAAGATGAGGAGCGTCTGCCGGATCAGCTGGAACTCCCCCGCGGAGAGACCCCCATATACCTGCCAGAGGCAAAGCAGAAGGACGTGAGACGAGAGTGCAGACAGGCGGGGGTAGGCGGGCGCTCAGGGATGCGAGCAGATAAGCCGGGAGAGGACTCAGCTGCTGGGGCGGGAGGGACAGCAGGAGAGCCAGCACCGCTCCCTCACCAGAGTGACAACCCCATATGCCACACCTGAGCAGGGTACACCTCACCTCCCCTGGTCCCCACAGACCTGGAGACGCTGTTCCTCAGGATTTAGCATAACATCCACCACCAACTCTCTTTCAGAAAAGTTAGGAGAAAATGGCTATGCTCTGTGTCATTGCTTTCCCAGTCTTGAAGGCAACAGTAAGAGGGCATAAGATGATAACGCCAATTGTAGTACCAAAATGGATACTTGTAGATCTTTAGAATTTTCTGGGAGTGTGGCAGGCCTCATCCTGTTCTCTCTGCCATAGAATCTGCCTGTTCCTAACTGAGGAATGAGGACAAGTATTGGGACCGAGAGGTGATAAACTGAGGATACTCTTACTTCAGTCAGCTGCCGGAAAGTCTCATCCACTTGACGCAGGATGGTTGGGGAGTCGCGGATGAATCCCTTGATGGCATCTAAATGATTGAAAGTGACCAGCAACACATCCTTGGGACGGGGACACATCAATACTTGATATTTGAAAGCCACAGTCATCAGGTCATAGAGCTGCCAACCCATACACGAACAAAATAAATAGGATCATAAAAGCAGATGTCAGAACCTCTGAACAATGATTCAGTCAAGCATTTACTGAATGAAAACCAGTTCTGGGCATATCATATAGCTGAGGTGACCATATCAATTATCAATCACACCAAGACACTTTTCAGAATAAAAGGGGGTGACATTAATAACTAAGCCAGGACACGGGAGTAAACCCGGACATTCCTAGGCGAACCAGGAGTTTGGTCAGCTTCTCTGTACTGCTGATGGAACTCATTTGAAACAATATTGGCAGCTGGGGACCCTGAACTGGGTGCTGGACTTGGAGAGCAAAAACTCACATTCAAGCCCTCCATCACTGCTGATTTATTGGACGGCCCTGGCCAAGTCTCTCCATCTCTCTGAGCCTGAGTTTTCTCATCTATAAAAAATACTCCTGAACTTCCTATCATTGAGGAGCTGCTGAGAGGAGAAAATGAGATGATATGTGTGAAAGTGGCAAGTATAAAGTTCTACAACTGTATAAGAACAATTTTAAATGACAAACAATACTTAATAAGATATCAATAAGCCCCATGTATGGTATGACCGTCCATGAGTGATAAGAGGTGAGAAATTGGTGAGGACCGAAGTAGTCAGGATAGGCTTTGTGGAAGAAGAAGGCAGTCATAGGGTTCAAACTAGCTGAGGGAGAGGAAAGGCATTCTAGTTGAGGGGAACAGCATGTGTGAGGGCCTAGAGGCAGCAATGAGTATGCTATTTTCCTGGAGAATGAGGAGAACAGCCTGACTAGAGAGGACAGCTCGTGTTGGGGATGGTGGGAAATAAAGTCGGATAAGTACAGCAAGGTTAGAACATTAAAGGTTTAGAAATATAGGCAAAATAATTTAGACTAGATAGGGTAGGAATTAGGGGCTACTGAAGTTTTCTGAGCTGACATGATAAAAGTGGTGATGAAGCACGGTTAGTCAGTCTGGCAATGATGAGACGTGAGAGAGGGGAGAGACTGAAGCCAGGGAGATTAGCTAGTGCCTGGCTCCTAATAGGTTTGCAATAATATCTATTGATTGTATGAATGAAAAAAATTTTGTTGGCATAATCCAGACTTAAGGCCTGGAATCAAGACAGCGAGAATGGAAAAGGCAGGAAAAAGAAGAGCATGTGATACTTAGAAGGAAAGGCTGTCAGTACCTGCTGATTATCTGACTAGATCTGGGGGATGAAGACGCGGCCTGTCCAAATGACTACAGCATTTTCACCTTAGTGCCTGGGAGAAGGATGGAGGCAGGGAAGTCTGGAGGATGCGGGACAGGAGCCCGTTTGGGAGAGAAGGTATGGACGCGTCTGAGGCAGGATTGAAAATATAACTACTACCATCTGTTGTACCATGTACTACCATCACGTACCAAGCACATTTATATACGTTACCTCATTTGATCCCATTTAATCTCCACAAGAACTCTGTGAAGTAGGTATTATCCCAAGTTTAAAAACGAAGAAACTTGCCTAATGTCACACAGCTGGTAGTAAGTGGCAGGGTGAGATGTGAACTCAGGACAGTCAGATCCTAAAGCATTTGCTAGAACTTTCTACATGATCCCATTTCTCAAATATGCAACTAAACATTTACTTAGAAAGTGGCATAAAACAGGAACAGCCTGTGTGTGTGTGCGTACGTGCAGGGGCGTGTAATACTAGAGATATAGATTTGAGACTCTCTGCCACCAACATCAAACATTAAGTACTTGTCGTGTATAGGACACCATGCTAGGAATAAAGGAGACAAATGGGTATGAGATGAAGAAATGAAAGTTCAGAGTTATTCAGTAAATTGAGTTTTACAGCTAGTATTCGGTAGAGCTAAGACTTGAATCCAGGTTTTTTGATTTCAAATTCTGTGTCCTTTGTCTATGGAAACCTTAACCTTCTTAAAGGTAGAGGGAGAAGAGCAAGCATAGAAGATAATCAACATTTATCAAACATCTACTCTGTGCCAGGCCTCGGTGCGTCATTATATACACGTTTCTCACTTAATCCTCCCAGCACTGATGAAGTAGCTATTATTATCCCCATTTCATAGATCAGAAAGTGGAGGCTCAGGGAGATAAAGCGACTTTCCAGAGGTAAGTGGCAGGAGGTAAGAGGGCATGGTTAAAGGCAGTCTGTTTCCCTGAGGTTTCCAGCAATAAGTGAGCATTGATTTTGCACACCCAGCACCCACTGTCAGGCCTCACGATTTTTAAAAATTCACATAATGGAAAAACTTGAAAAGGAATTGTTATTATTATTTTAAAATTAACTGAAGTCTGTATTTTATTCAGACTTCATTAGTTTTCCCCAATGCCCTATTTCTGTTCCAGGATCTCACATTACATTTAGTTGTCATGTCTCCTTAGGATCCTCTTGGCTGTGACAGCTTCTCTGATTTTCCTTGTTTTTGGTGGTCGTTGAGTACTGGTCAGGAATTTTGTAACATGACCTCCAAATGGTATTTGTCTGATGATTTTCTGATGATTAGACTGGTGTGGTGGGTTTTGGGAAGAAGATTACAGGGGTAAAGTGCTATCCTTATCACATCATACTAGGGCACGTACCACCAACACAACTTATCTCTGTTGATGTTGACCTTCATCACCTGGTTGAGGTCATGGTTGTCACTTTCTCCACTGTAAAGTTAACTGTTTTTGCCCCCTTTCCATTCTGTCTTCTTTGGAAGGAGGTTACTAAGGGCAGCGCACGCACATGGAGTGGGGGAGTTATGCTCTCCTTTCTGGAGGGCAGAATATCTACATAAATTATTTGGAATTCTTCTGAATAGGAGATTTGTCTATTCTCTGCCACTTATTTATTTGAAATTTTTATTTTAAAAATCAGAATGCCCTAATAATTTGTTTCCCAAAGAAATGGATATGTTCATGTTGTAAGTAAAGACCTAGCAGTTTTGAATTTGCTTTAAAAAAAAGCCTGGTTTCCTCATTGCAGAGCTGACATTTGTTAAGAACGAAGCGGAATTCAAGTTTTCAGGGCTGAGTTCTTGTATTGGGTTAAGGTGTTCATAAACATGGGCATAAAAACCAGCTCTCCCCTTCGGGCAGGTGGTATGACACCAATAACAGAGCGGTTGGTGTGGATGACTTCTGAGGCCCTTCCCAATGCTGAAACCCACCAACAACTAATATTTACAAGTGCCTTTGTTTTGCAAGGCACCATTGCACACATCGTCTCATTTGACTCCAGTCTATGGTCATCCACATAGGCACCCATCTGCTCACCTTATCCATGCTGGCCTGGTTCAGTCTTATGATGGAGGCATGAGCCAGGCGGTCGTAGACAGTCCTCAGTGCCTTCTTGGAGTAGAGCTCTTGGGGTTTGAACAATTCCTCCATAAACTTTCGATTGAACATAGTTGAGATGATGTCATTCAGAACTGTAGAAACAAGGGAGAATACAGTTGAACATGGTACTGGAGGAAGTTTTTTTTTTTTAATTATGCCACAATCTTTTCTTTTCTTTTCTTTTTTTTTTTGCAGGGAAAGATTTGCCCTGAGCTAATGTCTGTTGCCAATCTTCCTCTTTTTCTTCTTTCCCTCCCCAAAGCCCCAGTGCATGGTTGTATATCCTAGTTGTAAGTCATTCTAGTTCTTCTATGTGAGCCACCGCCATAGGATGGCAACTGACAGACTGGTGGTGTGGTTCCACAACAGAGAAGCAAACTCGGGCCACAGAGGTGGAGCCCACCGAACTTTAACCACTAGGCCATCAGGGCTGGCTCGGTACTGGCAGAAGCTTTCTTCAGGAAATGCTCTCTGTGTACGAATGGAATGGAGGAGCTGAGCCTATGCAGAGTGGGGATGCTGATGGGCTGGATGAGATCTGCTCCCTGGGGAGAAACCACACAGGTGCCCCAGTAGAAAGCAGGGTCCAGAGCGCTTTCTGAGACCATCTCAGAGCAAACGTAAATGTGACAAGGTACAAATGTGTTGTGCTTCAGGGGTTACAGATCACTTTTACATACAATATCTCTCACTTGATGATAGGGGAAATGTTCTTCTTTCTTTAAAAAAGATTCCTGTGAGTATTTTAGATTAGAATCTTCCTTAAGACGAGAAAGAGTATCACTCTTTTCTGTTTGTTTAGCACATCTATAACATTTTTGCTTAAAATTAAATTTTATAAAAATGGGACCAATAATGGTAATTGACTTTTTCTTTTTTTTTTTGCAAAATATTTAATGAAAATAGACACTCAGAGATTAAAACATTTCTAATGTTTCTACAAGACGTGTACTTCAGATTAGCACCATTTTAGTATGCCTTAATTTCTACATTTGATCTATAATATTGATATTACACTGTAGTAGTGTCACTGTAGTGACATGTCTGATATTGTTGCTCAAATGGAAAATTTCAGTCTGGAGAGAATAAAAGGTCCTAAGGCACGTGCCAACAAAAGTGTTTATAATTCCACTTCTTCATTCACTCATTCAGATAGATTATTTAATAATAAATAATTATTTAAGATTAGATATTTTGTGCTACTCAAATAACATTAGTTGAGGGCTAGGAAAACGTCTGGTACAAGGAATAGGAACAATAGAGAAATTTTTTTTTTTCTTTTAAAGAATCTTTTTTTTTAAATTTTTTCCCCCCAAACCCCAGTAGATAGTTGTATGTCATAGCTGCACATCCTTCTAGTTGCTGTATGTGGGACACAGCCTCAGCATGGCCGGAGAAGAAGTGCGTTGGTGTGCGCCTGGGATCCGAGCCCGGGATCCGAACCCGGGATCTGAACCCAGGCCGCCAGCAGCGGAGCGCGAGCACCTAACCGCTAAGCCACGGGGCTGGCCCCTGAGAAATCTTAATTAAGCCAGATATATTCTAGCCTAAAGGTGAGAGTATATGGATGCTGACACTATACATTCATAGCAATTAAAATTTGAAAGAAAACTGTTTACTTAAAGTAATTATACAAAATCAATTATGAAACATGAGTGATTATTACTAAAAAAAATAAATGCCTCTTTCTTTTGCCACACAAAGGACACACCAGGTGATTGGTTGTGGCCATGTATCTCAGAGAGTGAAGGCAGGGTGGAGCATTGTGGTCATGATTTCAGGCACTCTCTCTACCTTTAATGTTTTTTTTTTTCTTTTCTGTGAGGAAGATTAGCCCTGAGCTAACATCTGATGCCAATCCTCCTCTTTTTGCTGAGGAAGATTGGCCCTGGGCTAACATCCGTGCCTATCTTCTTCTACTTTTATATGGGACACAGCCACAGCATGGCTTGACAAGTGGTGCGTCGGTGCGAGCCCAGGATCCGAACCTTTGGACCCTGGGCTGCCAAAGCGGAGCGTGTGCACTTAACCGCTGCACCACTGGGCTGGCCCCCTCTACCTTTAAATAGTAATTGATAGAAGGACCCTGAAGGCTCAGGCCAGCATTTTAAAGCATCTCAAAGAGCATATTTTATTTTTTATTTATTTTTACTTTTTTTGCTGAGGAAGATTAGCCCTGAGCTAACATCTGTTGCCAATCTTCCTCTTTTTTTTGCTTGAGGAAGATTAGCCCTGAACTAACATCTGTGCCAATCTTCCTCTACTTTATATGTGGGTCACCACCACAGCATGGCTGATGAGTGGGGTAGGTCTGTGCCCGGGAACTGAACCCACAAACTCGGGCTGCTGAAGCGGGATACACCGAACTTAACCACTAGGGCACAGGGCCAGCCCCTCAAAGAGCATCTTTTGGGGGAAGGAGGAGCTGAGGGCTGGTTGTACTTAAATCTTAAATGGAAGTGCTATGGTGGGAGGAGGGGAAACACTTTTTTCCTCCACGTTGACACAAAAGAACTGACTGTGACTCCTTACAGAAGTGTTGAACTCACACTTGGCCTTTGAATTTTACTCTAGACTCCCTCGTATTAGTGAGGAAGAACCAAATCCATTACCAACACAGGGTATCCCTCACATTTTACAATTTCACCCCAGTGCACCTTGCCCTTAATGTGCACTAACATTTCCCCAACCTGGGCCCCTTGGAGACGTATGAACTCTTCTGGGTTTGCCTCATGCACGGCCTTTTGCCTTCGACCTAAATAAGCAAGGACTTGCAATAAACTGGGTTTTCTAACGTTTTTCTTACCGCAGCCTGTATAAAATGCAGAATTTGCAAGGAAATAGGTACAACTGAAAAGTCACACATAAGGCCTCAAAAGAGAGAATTTGAAGAATTTTCCATAGATTTATATAGGCCAGGGAGGAGCGCCAGAGAGGAAGAATTCAAGTTAAACAAGCACATCAGCTCTGAGTCTGTTAACGCTTACAAATAGCTACTATTCACCTAGGTGCTGAGGCATTTCTCTAGAGTCTTTCAGCCCTCAGCAAGTTCTAGGAAAATAACTTACAGCCAAATAAATCAGTTCTAAAAGAAAGAAAATCCCAAGCTGATTGTTAGCCACTCTGGCAAAGTAAAAAACAAAACGAAGCCTTTCCCCTGGGAAGTGAATAAGCTATATATCACCATGGATCCCTGCACAAGAATGTCGACAAAGTTCACCTGTTGGGAAGAGAGTACAGCAGCCCGTGTCGCTGTAGGCAGACCCGTGAACACAAATGCCCCCAAAGAGGAAACGGCAGTTTTACGGCTGGGCCCCGGCACCCAGGGCTCCCACCTCTCACTTAATTCTTTCGAAAGAATATGGGGGCACAAATTAACATGCTTACATCTCACAGTGTGCTTCCCTAGCACTTGGTTGAGGCAGGCCTACTATGTACCAGACACTGAGAGAAAGGCCAGGGTGCAAAGAGAGAGGAAATGTCCTTGCCCTAGAGAAGCAGCCTATTTCCAAACCCGAGAAATGGTTTTAACCAGACCTGTTAGTCTGTCTTGGTGTTAGTTTTTGGCACTCACATGAGCTTTCCATAATTTCACGAGGCAGGAATGTACTAGGAGCCAGATTTTGTCAGGAAGAGACCAAGGCCAGGAAGGGAAGCGATTTTTCACAGGTGCATCAGAAGGGTTACTAACTGAATTCTAAACATACCAGGCTTCTAGTCCTGGGTTCAGATTATGAAGTCAGTTTCTGCTCATTTTTGAATGCTTAAGTTAAAATACATTCCAGTGATTCAATTATGTATACAAAAAGCCTTCGAAATCTACACTACTCACCTGAAACTCTGCCATGAGTCAAGACGTGGGCCAAAAATTGCTCAAGAGAAGTGGTAAAAGATGGTTGTGAAATATAATAAAAGTGTATCATGCACTTCAATTGGGCTTTTCTTTGAGCCTGGCCTGATGAAATAATTCTCTTGATGAAATCAACTGAGTTTTTACCAACTACCTTTGCTGTAAATTTAATTGTTTATGGGAACATGCAATTTGGAACCAAGGATAAAAGAGAGAAGCTACTGCTTTTGGATGGTTACCATGTTTTGAATCCTTACTATGTTCTAGGCTCTGAGCTTAGAACTTTCCATGCACTATCTCCTTTAAACCCCAAGACAGCTCTGAACTACTATCCTTATTCTATCAAGGAGGAAAACTGAGTCTTAGAGACGTTCAAGTCCAAGGTCACACAGGTGGTGGTGGAGATGAAATTAGAACGGTGTTGTTTGATTCTAATGCCTGGGCTCTTAAATATTACATATGTTATCGCCTCAGCATACTTGGTGTGATGAGAGCGTTTAAAATATTGAGGACGATGGCTGATGACATGCATAAACTGCACCCAAATGTCAAATGATGGAAGGTACTCGTGGCATTTAAAGGTGAGAAAGGCTAAGGTTTTATTCTGAGGAATTGGCAACTTTTTCAGGTTTGCTGCTAGTTGTAGGTGAAGGGGAAACTGAAGATCTGGCATGACAGGGTCACACTGCATGCATGAAATCATGCCTTTTGCCCACAGTCCTGGCAGCCATGCAGTCACATGCTTCCATTCTTCTCGGTTGCTCAACAGATATCTCAGTGTGCTAAGGAGAATGGCTAGGGAGGGTCACTCATGTTGAAACACAATTCTTTGGCTACATGACACTATCACAGAATTGTTTTAAGGACTACCAAATAGGACAACCTACCCAGAAGTGTAGCTTTGCTCTAGTTTTCCCTGCAAAACTTGGAACTGATGAAAAGAGACAAATCATTCAGGTGCAATTTGGTCCTTTTGCCAAAGTTTGCCTGGTTTTCATCTCTCACGCTGTATTTATTTAAGTAAAAGATTCAAATGTGTAACCAATGTCTTGCCTAAAGAGAAACTCGTGCCTATTTTTTTACTTTGAAATATGTCGAGTGGTCCCACTTGAAGCCCCATCGATCAAGGACTGCGTAAACCTGTGGATGCAGCCTGAACACATGCAGCCCAGAGATAGCGTACCTCGTCCTCTGTCCATTTCTGTCCATTCATCTACATGAAGCATAGAAAAAGAAAACACTAGTTCATGAAGGAAGAACATTATTTTCAAGGAGGCTTTTAGAATGCCAATTAGCTGGTCTACGAAACTTTATTTTTTATGTTTGCAGTTAATGTCCAATGTGAATACTCTGCCTTCTATTCGAAACTTTTAAAGGATGATGGATAAACAACAAGTTCTAAAAAACCCCTAGAGAGGCAATATCTTACAGAGAGCGGCCTACGGAGAGAGGAAACTCAGGAGGACCAGCCACCCTGGGGTTTATCTTGACAGGCTCAAGAAGTCATCCTCTCTCATGCCGTGAGAATACACCTCATTCAAAAGAAGGCTTTTAAAAACACTAACTCCCATGAGGAAGGATAATTCCAAGAACAAGTAGAGAAAGGATTTTCTTTTTGTAAAACCTGATGTTTTATTAATGTAAGATTTCCCTTTCTTTTCTTTTTTTTTAGAATTTCCGTTCCATTTATTTATTTTTTTGTGAGGAAGATCAGCCCTGAGCTAACATCTGCCAATCCTCTTCTTTTTGCTGAAGAAGACTGGCCCTAGGTTAACATCCATGCCCATCTTCCTCCACTTTATATGGGATGCCGCCACAGCATGGCCCGACAAGCGGTGCGTCGGTGCGCGCCTGGGATCTGAACCGGTGAACCCCAGGCTGCCGTAGTGGAGCGCGCGCACTTAACCACTTGCGCCACTGGGCCGGCCCCAAGATTTCTCTTTCTAGAGTACAGATGGAACTTCTCAAATTAGAAAACTTGTAATGTGAATTAAAAGAGAAAAAATGTCTGTTTCTGATTTAGTTTTATATATAGATGCACGACTTCCATGTAAAAAGAGGGAGGTAACGATGGGATCACTGTGAAGAAAGCTCCTGAGGACAGAGGCAGTCAGGGAGATGCCAAGAGGACACCAAACAAGGAAAAATGTACTTGCCTAGAGAAATCTGTGGGAAGCAAGACCCTTTATGGTTGAGACGTGGCTCTACCACTTCCTAGCTATATTACTTCAAGCAACTTGTTTAACCTCAGTGTCTTCATCTGTAAAATGGGCGTCATAATTGCACCCTCCTCATAGGCTTGCTGTGGGGCTGAGATCAAGCACTTAGCTGGCTTCTCTTCTAGTTCTGCTTTTTCTACTGCAGAACTCTTTGGACAACACCCATAAAGGATGAAAGACGACTTTTTTTCTTTCCTTAATTCTTTGGTGGAGATTTCAACCTAGAAAAATCACCCCCAGATAAAGTGTTTTACATACACCCACATTTTAAAAACATTTTGTAATGAATGGTCTCTTTTGGAAACCTCTGCACTAGATTGTTTCAGAGGTGATTTCTGAAGTTATAATCAAAGCACGTATGTGCCTTCAATAGACAATACCAACAGCTCCTAAGAGACGCCTGAAAGCACACTCCGTGCCCTGCTCTACTGGCTGCAAAGGGTTCCTGTTGTAAGGTCACACTCCTCGGGGGAAATTCACTATTTTTCTCCCACAAGAGTCACAAGCTTTTGGACAGAAAACATTGGGGAAGCAGCACCAAGAGTCTGGCCTTCTTAAAGCAGATACTGGCTTCTTTGGCATAATGTCCACACCTTCTATCTTTTCATGGTATTTATTTTACAGGCAGTCTTGCCTGATAGGCTCATGGGAATTCAGAGGGATGGAGTTGCCACCTTCTTGAGGGTACATTTGGGAACAGTGGTGCTGCAAGGGGCTCACCTACTTCACGGGACAGCGACTACCCACTGTTGACAGAATGGAGCTGGCCAATGCATGCCCACGGGTACCAGCCCCGCCCGCAGCCAGTGACGCTCAGCTCCAGCAGAGGTCTCTGCAGTGCTGTGTGCTCCAGGCCCCTTTTCTCCTGAGGATCCAGGGGAGGGTAAACGATGCCCTGTTCTTCTATTATTTCTCCAGATGACTTGTTTGGGACAATTCCACTTTAGTTATATTTTGAGCAGGAGGCAGACCCAAGGCTATCCAGAGCTGCCTGTTAAATTGGAACTAGAAAAATACAAAGAGAACCTCACCACCATTTGGTTGCTCAGTATTCCACTGTGATCTGCCTGTCTTAGAAAAATCACTTAAAGGCTCTATGCCTCAGTTTCCCCTTCTGTAAAACGAGGAACATCAACAAAATGTAACAGGGTCTTATTTATGAGTATTTTTAAGAGGACGGGAGTGAGGCAAAGGCAGCTTTTATTATTCTCGCTGTTGCTTAAAACGTGGGACATTTACTATGCAACACTTAAAAGTTGCCCCACAGAGAGAACACTTCCTTTCTGTTAAATGCTAAACTACAGGCTGCCTCGTGGGGAAAAGCTGCAATATGTGCCTTGGCCCTGCAGGAGCAGGAAGGCCTCCAGGAGACCAATTAGTTGTGTAAGATAATGAAAACATCTAGAAGAAATACGATTTCCATTCAAAGCTTCCATGAGGACTAGTTTAGCACGTCTCGTGTTTTACAGGCCTCTGCACAGGCACTCGTCACAGTGACTCTCGCTCCTGCAGTCACACCAGCTCTAAATGGTGGAATAGATAAATGTTTCTCAACTTTTTGAATCCCACGCCCTCTACCCTGCCTTCTCACTCTACCTTCTACAAATGCCCATCAGCCAAATACTTTCTGTCCTTCCTTTTATAAAATCAATGTGTATATTGGATATTTTTTTCAAACCTCTCCCCCTCCTCCTGACCTTCCAGCCCTCCCAAAGATTCTGACACAGTCTCCCCAGGTATGGAAGTCCAGTGCAGCAGGTAAGGGCATATTGATTAAGAGTATGACCTCTGGAGACCAATGACCTGGGTTCAAATCCTTTACTCTTCCTCTTACCAGCTATGTACCCCTGGGTACATTAGCCTTAGTTTCTCCATCTATAAAATGGGGAGAGTAGTATTACCTACACGATAGGATAGTTGTGGGGATTAGGTGTTTAGAGAAGTCCTTGGTGCAGAGTAAGTGCTTAATAAATGTTTGTTGTTGCTGTCATTAGGAAGATATGTCCCCAGGTTTTAGAACCAGTTACTGGACCAGACTGGTCAAAAGCCCTCCCTCCAGTGAATGCGAAGAAGGGCTAGATCAGGCTCCACTCAGCATCTCATATGACGTCTGACACCCACCCAAACTGTGGATGGAGTGAGTGTGTGGATGTGATTTCCTCAGGATGGCTCAAATTCCCTAAGGCTGAATCTAGCAAACCCAGGACTACAGCTCCCGAAGACAAAGGAAGCTACTCCCCTAGTATTCACAAGTCTTGCCCAGACACCTCTTGAAAGATGGCACCTGCTGCTCATTGTGCCAAACATGTTAAATACATTATCTCATTCAATTCTTACAACTTCGCTAGAAGGTGTGTATTATTATTTCCACTTTACGGAAAAAGAAACAGGCTTATAGAGGTTATATTCCAAGGTCATACAACTAGTTAAATGGCAAAGCTGGAATTGGGACCCATATCTGTATGACTCCAGAGAGCACGCTCTTAATTGCTAATTTACACTGCCTTCCAAGATGCTACCAGTCCAAGACCCAGCTGTCAGCTCATTAGCCCAAATGAAATCACATAACCTAGGCACCAAGGAAAACAGAACCCTCTTGAGGAAGAAATGGCAACATCATATAAAACAGCCCGTTTAATAATTTTATTTATTTATTTTTCCCCCAAAGCCCCAGTAGATAGTTGTATGTCATAGTTGCACATCCTTCTAGTTACTGTATGTGGGACGCAGCCTCAGCATGGCCGGAGAAGCAGTGCGTCGGTGCGCGCCCAGCCCGATCCAGGGCCGCCAGTAGCGGAGCGCGCACACTTAACCACTAAGCCACGGGGCCGGCCCAAAAACAGCCTGTTTAGATCATCAGTTCAACAAACATTTACTTAGCACCAGTTTATCCTGGTCTAGGCATTATGCTAGGTGCTGGAGTACAAAGATGAGGGAGACAGACACATACACAGACCATATCCATATAATATAGTCAGTGATAAAGTAGAGAGAGGCACGCATGGGTGCCATGGGAGTATACGCAGGCCCTTTCCCCAGGTAGGGAGACTTCCTGAAGATGATTCTTAAGTTGAATAATGCAGGATGGAAGGAAAATGACTGGCATGTAAATGGGAGGTTTGTGGTAGCATGGAGATTACCAGCGTGGAAACGTGAATGAACATGCTTTAAGTGGAGACCCACAAGCAGTTTGGTATTATTAAGATACAAAGTAGGAGGCAGGCAGTGGTGGAAGATGGGACTGCAGAGGTAGACAGAGATCGGATCAGGAAGGGCCCTGAAACGTCCTGCCAAGGACTTGGCCTCCATCCAGACAGCAGTGAAAAGCTGACAAAGGGCTCTAAGCAGCAGGGAGTGTGGACAGATTTGCATTTTAGAAAGCTCACTGGCAGCAGCGTACAGAATGAATGGAGCGGGTATGCTATGGGGAGTTCTTTTTATCTCATTATGCACGGACTGGGAAGCAATCGCACAGGCACAATAGTGAATATGTGAATATGTAAGCTTAACATCTGAATATGTATGTTTGACATCAGTTGAGCATACAGAGACTGTTGGAGAGAATATAAATGTTTTAATCAGTGGCCATGTCACTTACCTTTACACCAACTTTTCTTCCTCTACTTTGAAATATATTATTTCCTTTATACTTAACCCCGTGTAACTTGGTGAAAGCAGTTGTTGGTTGAGAAGAGAGGAAAAGGGTGCCAGAGAGTTCTAGGTGGTGATTTTTCTGGGGATTAGATGTGGTGTATATGGGAGACAGATTTTGCATTTTAGAAACTCAATTATTTCCACAACTACATTCTCTTCCAACAATTGTGAAGGGAAGGACTTATAACTTTCTTATGTTTTCTTATTTATCCACGGCATTTTTGAACCCTACCTGTCTAGAAATAGAAATGAGCAAGACTGGCTTCCCGTTTATGAAGAAGGATATTATTCAGAGGAACGGAGAATCAGAACGTGTTCCCTGGGGGGAAGAGAACGCTTGGACTAGTAAAGAGTATGTCGCCAGGTTGTGGGCAGCTGGGACTCCTACATTTGGGAGGGACTGGTTGTCAAGAGAGATTGGGAAATCATTTCTCCGATTTGAGGGGATGAGGACATTGGGGATCAGGCACCCTAATAATATCCAATGGGGGTATTAAATCCCTCTGCCGTGAAAAGATCTTTTGGGGAATTTGAATCCTAAGGGACTTTGACTGGATGGGGCCGTGGCGTTGTAAGAAAGCTCCCTGGCTATCTGAGGGCAGGTGCAGGGGTGTCGGTCAGTCTGTAAAGGGGCCTGACTGTGGAGGAGTGGCTGTGGGGGCCGGGCTGCGGGGCAGGGGGCTGGCTGTGGGGGCCGGGCGCCTCTCACCTTTGCGGGCCTTGTCTCCCGGGACGTTCTGGGCTCGCAGCCGCTGATCCAGGATGTAAAGCATCTCCCCGCCCAAGTTCAAGAAGAGCAGCGGTAGCGTCCGCACCGACATGGTGCCGGAAGCGAGCAAGGCCGGCCAGGAGCCCCGGGCTTGCAGCCAGAGGCTCGGAGGCCCGGCCGCCGCGTCCCTATAGCCTGGTTGCTAGGGCAACGCGGCGGAGGCAAAGGGAGCCAATCAGCAGGCCGTTTGTTGGGAGGCGCCAGGGGGCGGACGCTCATTGGGCTGGGGGGTTGGTTCAAGCCGGAGCCGGGAGCGGTGGTTTTGAGTTTCCTAAGCCCGGAGGCAAGGGCGAGGGCCGGGTAGGGTCAGGGGGCAGGGTCTGGCGGCCGGCTGGAGCTCGGGCTGAGGCGCGGAGGAAGGGGCGGCCTCGCGCGGCCCAGCACCGTTCACACGGCCACCCGCACCCGCCCGGCCGCGTTCCCGTGAACAAGGCAAATCCCAGCAAAACTTTAAGGCGCTCCGGGCGGACGGACCTGGTTGGAATCACGGCTCGCCTGTTTCCTAGCTGTGTGACTCTGGGCACGTGTTTTGAGCTCGGGCTTCCTCACACGTAAAATGAAGGTGACACCCACCTCATAGGGTTGCAGAGAGGAAACAATGAGACCATGCAAAGTGCCGCGAAAGCACTCAATAAAATGGGAACTGACTATTCGAAGTCCCTGAATTATTTGCATTTCCTCCCTAAAAGTTACTTGGAGTGAAACCCCACCTGGTCTCATACTCCATGAAGCAAACCAGGACCCTTCATGTCCGTCCCGCTCCCGGCAGATGCATGCTGGCGGCTCTCCTAAGTGCATTACTTCACGCTGTTAGGCAGGCCTCCCGTCCACTTCTCTGCTTTGAGGGCAGTGGCCCCTACTTCACCTCCATCTTGAGCTTCCAGATCGCCTTCCTTCCATCGGCTGTACATTTTTACGTTGATGAGCAACCATTTCTGTAAATTTCAATACTTCTAAAACCTACTAATCTTTCCTTCCAGCCGCTCAGACTTGAAACCTGAGCCTTGGCTTCCAACTGTCTCCCTGGGTCCTATTAATCATCAGTCACCAAATTCTGCTTTTTCCTCCAAAATCTTTCTTATATTTCTTATTTCTTTTTCTGTCTGCGTTCTGTGGTCCCCCATATTACTGTTCTTTTCTCTCGTCCACCTGCAACAGCTGGTAGGCTAAATTTCAGAACCACTTGCAATACGACACACCCCTTCAGTGGCTCCGTTTGACAGATCACAGTCTAGATGTCCGGCATGGCATTCTAGGCTCTCCACTCTGTCTCCGACTACCTTTCAGGAGACATCACCTGCACTCCCCTCCCCCAATCCGGCCGAACTCCTCTCACCAGTAAGTCACCCCCTCTAAGGAGCATCACCCTCTCTTCCTCATAACCACATCCACCACTGGAAAGTCTTGCCTGGATATACACCAAACTCAAGTCCTTCCCACACCTTCTCTAGTCCGTTTTCCTTCCTTTCACAGCCAAGTTTTTGAAAGAGTAGTCTATACTCACAACCTGAGTTTCCTTAACATCCTCACTCCTCACCTCACTGCAACTGGGATTCAGCTCTCTCCAGCCCACTGGAACTCTTCACCATCAAGACTTTTTGGTCCTTAACTGACATCTCAGCATCAGACACTACCCAGCAGTTGAAAGTGGGCAGCCCAGGGCTTTGATTTGATTTTGCCTGGTCTCTGCACCATTTTAAAAGAGACTATAACTAGGACAGGAATGTAACCGGCAGCTTAGCATCACTATCTTACACCTGGCCTTCATGCATTTGTGTTCCTGCCTGGTTGCTCAAGGCATTTGAGTTTGCCATAGTGTAGATTCCTCCCACAGCTTCTCGCACCATTTTCTGCCCCAAGACAGTGTGGTATAATGAATAGAACCTGGGCTTTGGAGTCCAGACAGATGTGGGTTGAATCCTAGGCCTGCCTCTAACCAGCTGTGTGAATTTGGACAAGTTACCTAACATCTCTGAGCCTCAATTCTCTTATGGTAAACTGAGGATAATTATGCCAATATTGGTGGGGGAGGGTGGTAAAGGTGGCTTTCAAGATTAGATGAGATAATGTGCCTAAAAAGGCAGCCCTTAAAATGATGCCTTTCCCGCAGGGCCTGCTCCATTAATGTGTGTTCCTTTTCTCTCCTTCCTCTCCTCTAGCCCCCCTAAATGCTGGCAGCTGGCCCTCCAGCACAAGATCTCTAAGTACTGTGTCCACTCAGAGTCCCGTCCCGTAAAAGGCCTTCCCTACTGTTCCTGGAGGTGATATCTGAACAGTTCATCTTCAGTTCTGAGCCTCTCATCTCACTTCTGATTCTGCAGGACCCGGGCTCTCTGTTGTACCCTCACTTCACCTTCCCCTCAACCTCAGCTGCTCCTCCAGACTCAGGCTATGCCCTCAGAGATCATCCTTCTCATCCCGACATGGCCCTTTTTTCTTCTTTTACAGTCCCTCCCCGGGCAATTTCACTCACAGCCGTGGCTTCAATCCCCATCTAAACCTAACTCCCAAACCTCTTTAGCTCAGACCTGTCTAGAGTCCTGGATCTAAATTTCCAACTGCTCTTTGAACATCACTTTAACACATCTTTCTTCCTTTTTGGCTTTCCTCAGTGGCTCCCCTTCTCACTCAAAATGAAGTCCAGTTTTTTCCCCAGTGTTATGGACTGAAGGTTTGTGTCCTCCCCAAATTCATATGTTGAAGTGCAAACTTCCAAGGTGATGATATTTGGAGATGGGGCCTCTAGGAGGTGATGAGGGTTAGATGAGGCCATGAGGCTGGGGCCCTCATGATGGGATTAGTGCCCTTATAAGAAGAGGAGAGATCTCTTTCTCCCTCTGCATGTGAGGACACAGTCAAGGCTTTAAGGCCTTGGCATTTAACTTGGTGTAAATAGATGGGCTTTGTGGGGAAGTGGGTATCCATAACTCCCCAGAATTTATAAGCAGTTTTATACATGTGCAGTTTCCTGGGGATAGCACTTGTAGTTTTTATCAGATTCTCAGTCTGAACACTGATACCCCTGTCCCCAAAAAATACATTGCTCTGATCTCTCCCCCTCCCATCTACCCTCCATACTGCTGCTGCCTGTCTCAAACAGACTTGTTGCTATCAGAACTCTTTTGGTTTTAAAACCTTAACTGTCTCCCCACTCCCTGGAGGAAGTGTACCATCTCCTCAGCCTAGGACATAGAGCCTCTCACAGCGCAGCTTTGGCTTACTTGTAAGCTTTATTTCCAGTCCTCACCGCTCTCTGAATACAGCATGCATCTGTACACTTCTCTGCCTTTGCAGTTGTAATTCCTTCTGCCCAGGAACCCTTCCCTCCCATTTCTGCTCAGTGAACTTCCACTCATCTTTTAGGGCCCAGTCTAGAAGGCAGTTCCTACAGCTGGCCTTCTCACCCAACAGCCAGCCAGCCACACCGCCTCTGTGCTGCTGTGTGCGCAGTCTCGCCTCCACTGAAATGCCGCCCGGACGACAGGGAGTTGTGTATGTGAGTGTGTGTGATGAGCATGTGTCCTCTGGTGTGTGAAGGCAGGGACTCTGCCTCAGACAACCCTGGGATCCCCGAGCTGAATGAAAGAACGAATTCCTCCTCCTCCTCAGCCACAAAGAGCCCCACCTTCTCTCCTATTATTCTTCAAGGCAGAAAGACATGACTTTAACAGAATTTATTGGTTTTCTTTGATTGTCTCTGGTCCGCCTTTGGAAGGGCTCTCTGGGTTCCTCTGGCTTTGTTTCCGGGCTGCTGCTGCAGCTTTTAAGGCCCTTCTTTGCTTCTTCAGCTTTTGAGCCTCTTGGAAAACCTGGGGATGAAAGGGAGCAGGAATGACTTTGTGATCCTAGGCAAAACCTCAGACTCGGAGCAGGTGGGGTGGGAAGTGACTCCCCCAGATGGGCACCCCAGCCCTTCTCCATGGGGTTGGTGGCCTGTGAGCCACCTCGACCAGAAGCAGACGACCCCTCCCTTCTGCTCTCTCTACCACAGTTCCAGAGTAGGGCCCACCAAAGCAGCAATTCTGACTCGCACCCGAATGCACAGAGCCTTCTTGGTCACCCAGCGGCGGTGGGCTTTTCGGTTGTACAGAGGCGGAATGGTGTACTCAATCTCCAGCTCCTTGCACACCTTCTCAAAGACACCATAGTTGGTCTTACGGAGGTTTTTCAGCATCTTTTTCCTCTGGTCGATGCTCATCAGCAGATAGCGCTTGTGGGCTTTGTCCTGTAAGAGTTGGTACTACTTTTAGTATTATAGGAATAACTGGTATGCTACTTCATAGTAGCAAAGGATGGTCATTTTATTATCTCATGGAAACCTCCCAACAATCTTACGCAAATATTAGTGCAAATATTAGCAGTAGGTATTGTCATTGTTATTCCCATTTTACAGACAGGAAATAAAGGCTCAAAGATGTTTATCTGATTCATGTAAGGTCCTGGAACTGTGCTGGGTAGGGACCTTGTGAGAGGTCAGGTCTTGAATCTGGGTCTACTGGTCTCACTCCAAATTGCATGCTTTTTCCCCTATACCACCTGCTTGGCCTCTCCACACTCAGCAAACTGTCAGCTGGGGCAGGGAGGAGGGAAGGCCTTGTGCTCCTCCTGGAGACCCCTACCTGCAGCCGGGTGCTGCTCTGTGAGGGACCCCTGCAGTGGGGCTGGTGTTCCACACTCCAAATGAACAAAACTCTGACCTCCAAGGAGCAGGCTCAACCAGCTCCAGGGAACACTGGGGTTCCAGGCATGGAGCTGGACCAGTCTGTATTCGCAGCTATGGATTTTTAAAAAATACCAGCAACTGCCTAGTTATAGCAGCTCTGTGCCCAGCACTGCTGAGATATGGCATAATGGTTAAGAATATGGGCCCTGGAGTGAGATCACCTACTTTCAAGTCCTAACACATCATTTCCTAGTGATGTGCCTTAAGGAATAACTTAATTACTCCATGCCTAGATTCTTCTTCTGTAAAATGGGATAGAAAGATGGTTATAAGGGTTAAATGAGCTGATGCATGTAAAGTATTTAGCATGAGGCCTAAATACTTTATATGCATCATATTGGCTGCCATTATTATTTCCTATAGTCCTTACAATCCTGTCAGCAGGTACTATGATGACCCCCTTTTATGGCTAGAACTGAGGCTCAGACATGTGAAGCATCTTCCTCAAAGTCACAGAGCTAGTAAAGTGGAAGTGGCAGGGCTGGGATTTGAACCCAGGGAAATCTGAGCCCATTCATGCATTCAACGAACATTTACCGAGCACCCAGTATCTGCCGACACTGTGACCATGCTCTAAAGTTTGTGTTCTTGACCTTGGAGACACTCAGCACAGCCCTGGAAGGCTCCCATTTCTCCACGGGAGGCAGGAGGGAGATGTTTTTCCCACTGCAGCTGAAGTGTGGGCACTCTGGGGCTGCAGCCACCTGGCTTCTCAAGCTGCTTCTCTGGACCCAGAGCCCTTCACCTCCCAGATGCCTGTCCCCCGGCTGCTACTGTTTAGCTGTGAGCAATGCCCAAGCTTTACCTTTCGATGTTTCTGCATGTGTTCTTCATAATTGCGTATCTTGACAGTCAAGGCAACAACTGAAACCACAAACCACAGAGGATGAGAGTCAGGCACAGAGGAAGGAAGGGCCCAGGCCTGGGTTATGTTTTAAGACCTCAAGGAATAACAATCACCAATGCTCTTGTATAGCTCTCTATAATTCCCAAAGCACTCTGAATTTCAAGATCTCAAAAGACTTTGGATTATTTTTCTTTTAAAAAGCAAAGCCTAAGGAAGGGAAGATCCTTAATCTTATAAAGGTACCATCCCCAGACCATAGCAAATAGCATTCTTTTTTTTTTTTTTGTGAGGAAGATCAGCCCTGAGCTAACACCCGTGCTAATCCTCCTGTTTTTGCTGAGGAAGACCAGCTCTGAGCCAACATCTATTGCCAATCCTCCTCCTTTTTTCCCTCCAAAGCCCCAGTAGATAGCTCTATGTCATAGTTGCACATTCTTCTAGTTGCTGTGTGTGGGACGCGGCCTCAGCATGGCCGGAGAAGCGGTGCGTCGGTGTGCGCCTGGGATCCGAACCCGGGCCGCCAGTAGCGGAGCACGCACACTTAACCGCTAAGCCACGGGGCCGGCCCGCAAATAGCACTCTTAATGGTAAAACTTAAGAGCATTCCTATTAAATACAGGAATTAGTCTAGGATGCATGCTTCATGGTTAATGATTCAACACTGCAGTGGAGGTCCTAGCCAATGCAGTAACATAAGATTCTAAAACTGTCAAGAGTCTACTCCTTGCCTCTCCTCTTTCAGCTGCCACCCTTATTTCTCTGTTTTCACTAATGAGTTTTCAGAATTACCAGCCCCCACTCATCTCCTAAAGCCCCAGAGTATCCTTCCTTCAGGTAACCTCTTGTTTGATTCCTGTCTGTATTGCAAAGGTGGGGGCAAGGGCAAAAGCAGAGGGTGACCTCAAGGAGAGGCTGTCACCACAGAAGGCACTTCCCATACACACACTGAGTTCTGGGAGCACTGCAGAGAGTGCAGTGGGAACCTTGGCCCTGACTACATGGCCTTTCACACTACCTTAGCTGCAGAGTGGAAAGAGACAGAGACACAAGCTTTGGTTTCTGAGGAACCTTGCCTGAGGTCACACAGAGGTACGAGGCAGGACCTGGGCGCTGACTCCAGCATCACAGAACTCAGGATAGAGTGCAGTTTTCACTGCCCTTGGTCCTTCCTGTCTCTCCCTCTATCAAGCCACATCTAATTCCTAGTGCACTTGCAGACAAGAGCCCTGGATCAAGCACCAGGTAGCAGACTCCCCTGCACCCCAACTCCCCAAGGGCACCCAGACCAACTTCGAGCCTCCAAGGAGCGGGTGTCCTCTGGGTTTGCCACGATCTTGTTCATCAACTGCTCTTGCTTGATTTTTAGCTTCTCCTTCTGTTGAAGATAGAGACAGAGAATCTGTGAGTCTGCCACCCCTTAAGAACTAGCCCTCATACCTCCAAGGCCATGGCTGCAGTCATGGCAACTAGGCCATAGCTCAGGGCCTGACTCCACTCTGCTCACCAGGGCATGGCCTCTGGCCAACCACATGGCTCACCACATCTAGGTGAGCCCAAGGCCAATGCCACTGACAGGAGAAATGGCTTGTTGGATGAGTGTCCCCAAACCTTGCTCATTCATTCAGGCATTAGATCTTTATTGAGCATCTACTGTTTGTCAGGTGCTAGGGGTATAATGAGGGAACAAGACTATCCTAGCCCTTGAGATGCTCAGTCTAGGGTATTGACAAGTGGACATAGAAGGACGGTGGGATAAGTGCTATGACTTGAGAAGCATGGGATGGGAGGTGTTACCAGGGTAGGAGGGAGTTCCGGAGGGGAGGACTGAGAGAGGATGAGGTTTGGCTCAGGCCACTCACCCGGTTGGCCATTTCCAAAGATAAGAGTCTTTTCACGACATCATCAACCCTGTGGAAAAACCATAGCAATGAGAGACAGGTGTGGGGGGAGGGGGAAAGGAGAAGCAATGCTGTTTTCATTTTAGTTTGAAAAGCAAGGATGACTGAAAATTTCTTTTACAACAAATGACTCTCTCTGGAAGTGGGGAGCCATTTCTCAGGGATTAAAAGTCAGCATGGATCTGATCTCAGCGTGGGCTAAGAACATGGAACGATGAGATAACTACAGAAAATCGGGGCTGTCAGCTTGAGTGTTCTAGACTTGTCATAGGGAGGGCAAAGGAAAGATTTTCATTTTAGCTAGAATATGGTTCAATCTGTCTTGAGACACTTCAATTCTATAATCATTGTTTCTTTCTCACATCTTACTGCACAGTGGGAGGGACTGGAGGGACTGCCCAGCTCCCATCGTGCAGGACAGGGGCTGAGCAGACGGATCCTGGTTTTGGTGTCTTTCAGCCGTCGATTCAAACCCCAGCTCTGCCCCTTAGAAGCTGTATGACACTGGGCAGCTTGGTAATTTATAAAATGGAGGCACTATTTCTTCCCTCACCGGGCTTTTGTAGAGTCAAGAGATGAGAGATTTCCACAAAGACCCGTGAGGCATATTCCCTCATTGGTAGCTCATGGTATAAGGTCTTACCTAGAGTACAAAAAAAGCAAGAAGTTGAGCTCCATCTGCTCTGCTGCCCACTCACTCTCACCATGCCTGGGCTTCTGTAGTTCTCCCCATCCTATAAACAAGCTTCAGACGCAGCAGGCCAGGCCTCGAAGCCACTGTCCTCCCCAATCTTCCCAGGACCCCTTGCCTGATCAAAGAGATTTCTTCCTGCTTACTTCTCAATTCCAGGGACGTTCTGGTAGTCTTTGAGCAGTGTGGAAGGGGGCGGGTCATCTTCTTGGCTGGGCTGGACTGTCAAGTGTAGGGATGGAAAACACCCAGAGTCAACTCTCACTGTCCATCCTCTCACAGTTGGCTCTTCTCACCAACTCTGTTAGAGACACCCAGGGTCTCAGGCAAGGCACTGGACATCTCTGGGCTCAGTTTCTCCTCCGCAAACCCCGTGGGCACCTGCCTTGATATTTCGTGACGGCCTTTCCTAAGACCTCGTACTTGTGCTTTCATCTCTCACACACCTGTCTGGCTCTACAGTTATCAGATCCCCCATTCGGATGGGTCCTCCTGTGGAAGGGCTGAGTTTGACTCCCTTTGAATCTCCCACAGTCTGGTCCATGGCCCAGCATAGAACAGACACTCAACAAACGCTGGCTGACTGCGTGAATGAAAGAAGGGGATTGAGGAGAGACCCCTAGCTTTAGGATGCTGGAAATATAAGCACCAAAGAGAGACCACAGGAAACCCTCAGCCTTGGTGTGTGCATTCCTGATCTCCCTTGGAGGTGAGGGAGAGGCATGGGAGACATCATTTGTCCTCTCCAGTGAGACCCTGCTCTGCTGCTATGGAAATAATGTTAATAGCAATACATACTAATATATACTACTGTTTACTGAGCACAGTGCTAAGGATGCTTTTCATGCGTTATCATTGAATCTTAACAACAAATATACACCCTTACACTCCTTTTAGAATGAGACTCAGAGAGAGGAAGTAACTTGCGCAATGTCATTTACCTAGTAGGAGAGATCTTAACCACTCTGCAGACTGCCTTGGAATGGAATGCACTCCAACTCAGAAAGGCAGACACAAAGTGCTCATTCTAGGGAAGCCTGGGTAGGCCAGCCACGCATTCCCTCTGCCTAGCTCATTTCACTCATACCCAGTCCGGAGGCTCCCGCCCTCCACCTCCCCTCCCCTCGCCCTCCATGCAGGCTTCAGGCCTACAGCTCTGTGACAAAGTGGACGTGGGGTCTTCTGCTCGGACCTCTGGCCCACCCCTTTGCCCACCCCTTCTAGTGGCTCTAACTAGCCACCTCTGTCCACTTGGCCACCCCGAGCCTTCCAGGCAGTCTCTTTCCGCTCCAAGAGCTCTCACCTGGTTTCCGGATGGCATATCCGCGGGCGGCCTGGAAGATGAGACCTGCATAGAAGAGAGTGGGCTGAGGCCCATCTCCTTAAACAGTCCAGCCTCGATTCTCTCCTACGGCTCTTGCATTACCCTTCCTCCACGGTCTGTGCACCTCTGCGCCTAACCGCCGCCCCATTTCTTCCCCACCCCGCCACCCCATGTCTCTCTCACCTCGTCTTACTTCTTCCCCACCCACCACCCTTTCTCCCTATCCTGCAGCTGCACTTCTCTCCTACCCTCGACCCCCGTATCTTCTATCGCCGCCGAACCCCACTTCCGTACTCCGCTGCCCGGTTTCTCACTCCTCACCTCGAGGAGGTGAGAGAAGGCTCCAAGGGTCGGAGGGAAGCCTGGCGCACCCTGCGCCCGGCAGCCCAAGGACCGGGGCCTGGGTGACTGCCTGGGTCCGAATCGAACTCAGCGCCCTCCACGCCGCCCTCAGCATGGTGACTTCTGACCCCCGCGGGGCCCGCGCTGCGGCCGCCGTCCCCTCCGCGGCACGGACTGGTTACATGGGCGCCGCCATGCTGGCTCAGGCTCGACCAATCGAGCGCAGGCGCGAGAGCGGAGCAGATGAGGACCGAGAGCGGGACTCAGTGATGAGGCGGAATGGGCCGAGTAGAGAGATCTGGTTAGCGGTGTGGTCTAGATTGCCGGCTTGGTGGTTGCGTGGCCCCGTTGGTGGTGCGCGATGCTGTGTAAATCCTAAGATGGCATTTTTCCTTGGGTATGCAATCCTACTCTGCCTTCCTGGCCTCAGGCCCCGGTTGCTTTGGGGGCTTCCATGGGGGCTGCTGTAGCCTTTTTCCCCAGCCTAGTATTTCCACCCCGGATTCCCCCGGAGTCCGGGATGGGGCCCTATAAGAACTACTAGGTTTCAGCCTCCTCTCTGGCAGCCCTGTAGCCTGGTGATTAAGGTCGCTGATTTTGGAATTTGACAGCCCTGGGCTGGAATCCACGCTCAGCCATTTACTCGCTGTGTGATTCTGTGGGCAAGTCACTCAACCTTTCTGGGCCACAGTGTATTCATCCATCAAATGGGGATGGTAATAACAGTATCTATCTTCTAAGTTGTTAGAGGATTAACTGAGGCAGTTGTGTGCAAAGCACCTGGTAAATAGTAAGCATTCAATAAATATTAGCTGTGATAATATTTGTGAAATGAAGGATGTAAGGACAAATACAAATTAAAAGTAGGAAAAATAAATTTTGGCCTAGTGGTTAAGTTCGGTGCACTCTGCTTCAGCGGCTGAGATTCAGTTCCCGGAGCAGACCTACACCACTTGTCTGTCAGTGGTCATGCTGTGGCTGTGGCTCACATACAAAAAGAGGAAGACTGGCAACAGATTTTAGCTCAGGCTGAATCTTCCTCAGCAAAAAATAAATTAATAAATAAATTTTAATTCTCCCTGGTGCAAAAAAGGGAAAAGACTCTCACCCCACACACATTTCTTAGAGCATTTACCTTAGAATGCTTGTAATTGTGAATTCTTTCTCTGCCCTTTTGAGATGTGTGTAAATCTTTTTAAAAGCCAAATAAGCTTCTTGCCAGTTTTACAACCCAGGATTGTTTTTCTCAAGAACCTGGGAGACATCTCTTTGAAATGTAATCATTAAGGAAGATAGCGCTCCTATCTCCCAGTTTCTGCGGGAGGGTAGGAGCCTAACCAGCCGGTACCTAGCTCCAAGTTGCAAACCTACCTCCTCTCATAAAGATATAAGAAATTCATTTCTCCTTTGGATAAAGGCAATTAGCAAACACAGGTGGCTACCCCATTTACAAGGTGAATTTAGGATGAACCCGGTATGACAAACGGTGCTGTCAAGTCCTCTTGCTTGGGGACTAGTTATTGTTTACCTTGAGAAAATGTGTCCACTTGGCTGTATAAAAGGGGAGGATTTCTTTCTGTCTGTATGTTCTTGCCTGTGAAGTGCATTACATCCTGGTTTAATGCTCCTTCAATAATAAAACTGTTTTCTTCCTTCTCTCCCCTTGTGGAGAAGTTTTCTAGGTTGGCACAAGATTTTGTTTTTAATTATATTTCCCTCTTTTCCGAGGTCTATTCCCCATGTCCCACAGTACTCTGTGGCTCCCTCTAGGTAACCCTGGCCTCTGCCCCAGCGGTCAGTTTTCAAGTCTCCACCACTAGAATGGGAGCCCTTTGAGGATGGACTGAGCTGAGTCATTTTTGAATCCCTGCTGCCAGCCCAGGGCCTAGATGCTATGTAAGGGCTGGTTGAATGAATGAATGAAGGAGAGAATAAACAAATGAACAATTCTGGAGAAGAACCCCCCTGATTGCTAGGGCCCTGAAAGGAAGAACAGAGACTCAGGCAAGCTCAAGAATTTCTCAAAACCAAATCAAACCGAACCACAAACCAGTTTAAGAGACTGATATTACAGGAAATGAGCACAAAAGGCTAGTGGGCAGGGCTGGACGAAGCATTCTCTGGCCTTTAAAGTGGGAGGCCCAGCCCATGGAGATTAGGGTCGTGGGGGTGGGATGTTGGGGGCCAGGGGTAGGGGGAGACTGGGAGCCTTTCTGCCATTCCTGGGGCCAGGTGGTTTTTAGTGATGGGTTTACTGACCTTCTCTTCTCTGGATGGCCCAACCCTTTCAAGAGGCAGGCCCAGGTAGGGAGTCCCAGGAAACTCTAAAAGCCCCCCAGCCCCTCCACCCCATTGACCCGGAGCCCCTGCAGGAGGGGGAAGTCAAAGACACAGTCGTCCTCTTGGTTTGGGACTAGGGGCTCTGAGGTCCCTAGGGGGCTGGTCTGGAACCAGAGGTTCTCATAGGACTTGGGGCTGGGGGTGAGGCCCCCCAAGAGGGGCTGAGTGGAGTCGCAGCGGAGGTAGTGCCCTGGCCCTGGGCCTGTGGGGCTGCCCAGCACTTGCCCATAAAGGACCTGGTCACTGGTGCCAGGCTGGGGCTGGGGCTGGGTGGAAGGTGCTCTTGGGTCCCCCTGGAGCACATAGGCCTGGACCAGGGTGGGGAGGCCACAGGTCCCTGAGCTATCACTGGACTCCCAGGGCCCTGGCTTCTTCTCTTCCTCCTCCAGCACTGTGATCTTGGTGATGGGTGGCATGCCGGTGTCCCAAAGGCTGGGCAGCTGGAAGGTCTCCTGGACACAAAGACGTGGGGTGAGGGCATGATTCATTTCAGATGTCTGTGCCAGCCCCTGTCCCTTCCTGAGCTGGGGCAGTTGTGGGGACATTCCTGCTGCTCTCTGCTAGAACTCAAAGGGTTACACTTGCAAAGCACCTTCCATGTTCCTGACACGTGCTCTGTAATGTTCAGACTTTGCTCAGCGAATCTCCCTAATGATTCTGTGTGGGATTGGCCCCATTTCACAGGGAGATAACTGAGGCTTTGAAATGGGTAGAGCTGGGATTCAAACTCAGATTTGCTTTACTCCCAAGGGAGGGGATCTTGCTAGGAGGTGATGGGAAGGCCTGAGAACCCGTCTGCAGAGGGGTATCCCTTCACTTTGAGCCAACACACCCAGCCCCATTTCCCTCTCCCTCCAGGGTTCTCACCTCCGCCATAATGGTAGGCACCCAGGTGCCCAGGCTGCTGTGGGCGGGGTCTGGAACACTTGGCCAGAGGGGATTCTTCCTGCTGCAGAAGGGAACAGGTGAAGGCTGGGTCAGGCATGCCCTCCCATCTTTCCATCCTTTCTCCCACCCACTCCCAGCAACTGAAGGGATGGCCCCTTAGTGCAGAGAGGAGAAGGGGGAGGGCCTGACTCCCAGACGTGGGCCCTGAGGCCTGGGAAGGCTGGGAGGGACTCAGACTGGCCCGCTTGGGCCTGCAGTGCCCTGTAGGCAGGGGTAGCTGGATGTCAGGTCTCTCAAGAGGACTCACCTCGGTCTGCAGCAGAGCCGGGCAGCCCCACAGAGGCAGATGAACAAGATCAGGAGGCCGAACAGACCCAGGAGGATGTGCAGCTCAGACTCCTCTGGGGTGAGGGGAAAGCCAGAAGAGGTTAGAGTACAGGCAAGGAAGGCTGGCCTCCTCCCTCAGACTGGGATCCAAGGTCAGGGCTGGGCCTCCTCCCTCAGGCCGGGCTCCATGAGCAGGGCTGGGCCTCCTCCCTCAGACCAGGGGACCCAGGCAAGGCCTGTCTACTCTCAAAATGGAGATCCTTTGAGTGAGGCACCCTCCCAACAGCCTTGTCTGGCCAGCCCCCTTACCTAGGGCCAAGGTCATCAGGGTGAGGCTCGTACTGTTGGTGGCCCCTGCCTGGCTGGCTGCCATGAGGTGGACGTGGTACAAGCTGCCGGGCTCCAGGCCATGGAGGACAAAGCCATGGGAGGAGGCATTCAAGACAGTGGCTGAGAGCAAGAGAGAATGGTCAGCCTGGGTCCGGATGCTGAGGCTCCCTCCAAGGCTGCTGAGCACCCCGTCCTGGGCCTTCTGGGGCTGTGGGTGCTGAGGTTAGACTCACAGAAGGACTGGTCCTGAGCATTGGTCCAGAAGATGGTGTAGTGGGTAAGAGGGCTCTTCCCCAGCTCAGGGGCCTCGGGTACCCACTCCAGCTTGGCCCATGTCTTGCCGATGTGCTTTAGATGCAGCTCTGGGGCATGGGAGGGGGCTGCCGGGAGAGAGAGGTGCAGGGGCTGACAGGGAGCAGGGCAGGGTGGAGAGCCCAGCGGGACTTCTTGTGGCTTCCCAGACCCGAGAACTGGGACACACTGCAGGGTGGGTGATATAAGAGAGTCCAAGGGGACTCGTGTCCAAGCCTTATTTTCCCAGGAACTTCGAATGAATTCCATCAACTACTGATAAGTGGCTGAGCCAGGATTTGAACCTGTTTCTCTTTGACTCCAAAGCCCCGATACCTGATTTCTGCCAGGCCTGATTTTGTCTGACTCACTATTTAATTTCTGCCACTCCCTCTCTCAATTTATGCCAAGCCCTCTGTCTAATTTCTATCACACTGGCACCTGACTTCTGTCAGGGCAATTGATTGATTTTTGCTAGACTTGCTCCCCAAATTCTGCAAACTCACTGCCCAATTTCTATCACCCCACCACTTGACTTCTGTCTGCCTGCAGGGGTCCAGTGTAAGGCAGGGGTAATTTAAGGCTTGGGAGGGACCCTCTTCTGGGCCAGAGATAGGGGAGGAAGGAAATGTTCCCGCATATTCCTGATTGTCGGGGCCCAGGCAGGCCTTGAGAGATGAGAGGATTGGGCCTGGTGGCTGACGAACCCGTCTCTTGGGAGTAGGCATAGATGAGCTGGGAGGGTCCCTTGGTGTCCTGGTACAGGGCGGTCACAGTGATCTCGTAGAGCTGAAAGGGCCTGATGTTCTCTGTAGAGAGAAATGGCGAAGGCTCTCTGGTTAGGGGCTAACCTCTGCTGCTGATCAGGAGCTAACCTCAGACCCCTAGTCAGGGATAACCTGGGCCTCATACTGCAGGGCTAGCCTCTGCAATCTCTTCCTCAGATCATTTGGTGGGGATAAAGGGAAAAAAGTGAAAGAGAGAGCTAGAAAGGTGGCAGGGTCAGGGCTGTAGAAAGAAAGGATACAGTTAGACCGTAGGAAGAACTTCCCGATTCTGAGGATATGAGATCAGAACAGTGAAAGACCAAGAAAGACTAGGGAATCTGCTTCTCTAGGGTGGTTCAGGTTGCCCCTTCCCCACTGTCAGACAAGCATTGCCTCCCCTTCTCCCCAGCCCTGCCCAGCCCCCAAGGCCTGTCTCACCCTCCAGCAGGGTCCCTGCGATGCTTCCATTATGCTCCATCCTCCAGGTCTTATGGCTGCCGCTGGGGCTGGGGGAACCCAGGCCCCACTCGATCACATAGCCCCGAGGCTGAGGGCTGGGGGGCTCCCAGCCCACCCAGAGGCTATGAGGGTCTCGGGCCATGGTATGGAGTCTGCCCAGGGGCGGGCCTGGAGACAGAGTAGGAGATGATGGAATGAAGGTGAAAGGCATGTAGGCCCCAGAGCCAGAAGCCTGGGTTCAAATCCTGGCTTTGCTACTTACAAGCTGGGTGACCTTGCGTAAATCAACATCTGGGCCTCAGTTTCCTCATCTGTAAGGTGGGAATGATGATAAAAGTTCCTACGTCAGAGGGTCTCGGTGCAGATTAAATGAGATGACTCATGAAACAAGCCTGGCATGGTGCCTGGTGTGGAGTGATGCTTGATAATGATAAAAGCTAACACTGGTATGTGCCAGGTGTAGTCCTTGGGATATAGTGATTCATTGAGTCCCCTAATTGTCTCATGAGGAGGACACTACTACTGTCCCCATTTTATCAATGAGAAAACTGAGACTCAGAGAGGTTAAGTAACTTGTCTAAGGTCACAGGGCTAGTAAGTGGGAATGTTAGCTATTGTTATTGTTAGTCTCACCTTGTGAGGACCTACGTGCAGGGGAACCTGGCGGAGGGCATGGTCGCTGATCCCCTGAGAATAAGCAGTTAAGTCAGGGGCCGTATTCCACCTGGAAAACTTAGGGCTTTCCCTCCCGTCTTCCTTGGCAGGATGGACTCCGTGTGTGTGTGTGTGTGTGTGTGTGTGTAGGCACCACCACCAGTGTGTGTGTGTGTGTGTGTGTGTGTGTAGGCACCACCACCAGATTAACCTGGTTCTGGCTAATGATAATGATAGCTCACACATATTGAGCAATTACTCTGTGCCAGGCACATGTCTTAACTCCTGTAATCTTCACAACAACCCTTTGGGCTATGCACTGTATCATCCCCGTTTGCTAGATGAGTAAACAGAGGCCAGGGAGGTTAAGTAATTTACCCAGGTCACACTGTTAGCAAGTGACAGGACTAGATTTGAACCCAGGGAGTCTAGGCTCCAAATTTGTAAGCTTAACCACGACTACTAGCTGCCAGCCGTCTTTACCTCTGCTCTCCAAGAAGACCACTGGCGTGGGACGAGAGGTCCCGGCTGTGTTATAGGCCGTAAGGACCACCTCCCGGGCTTCTGAAGGCAAGTGGAAGGTGCAGTTTAGCTCCGTGGTGTTGCAGAGGGGTGGAACTGCCCCAGCCTGGCCTGAGGGGCTCCAGGAGACCACATACCCTTGGATCTGCCCGCTGTCCTCCTCCAGGGGCATTGGCTGTGGTGGGCATAGGAGGAAAAAGATAAGGAGGATGCAGAGGTCATCTTGAGTGGAGGAGGGCTTCCAGATGGGGTGGATAGATCCCAGAAACTGAGCCCACCAGGCTGGGAGCCAGCCTTCCTACCGCCCTCCTTTCTTCCCCTGTTCCCCTGTGCCAGGTCCTAGGAGGAGGGAAGGAAGAAGCAAGTCAGTGTGTGCAGCAGGCTCTTAATTATTCACTGAACCACCGTTTGCCATAGGTGAGTCCTGCGTTGTAGTCTCTCCAGAAGGGCACTGCCCAGCTTCCTACGCACATGCAAAGTGCATGCACGTCACGTACAAATGCATCCAAGCCTCCCAGACCTGTTGGAGTCCTGAGCCCCAGTTCCCAAGGGTCTGTCTGGGTTGGAGGAGGTCTCAGGAGTGGAGGGATGGCCTTCAGAGGGGGTCACCTTCCAGAACAGCTGCACGTCCACCGTCCTGGGGTCCAGCTGCCTCTGCCGCCACCATGCGTCCAGTCTGACGATGGGGACTGTGTTTGGAGCGAGAGGAGAGGGTGCCGGTCAGGGAGGGCCCTGGAGGCTGGTCTGGGTCCTGCTGGCTGCTCCCAGCCCCTCACCACCTATTTACCCTGTTGTGTGGTGGTCAGCTCCAGGCTGGGGCTCCAGTCGCTCCAGAAGCCGGGCAGGGGCCAGCGGGTGCAGCGCATCTGCAGGGCGTAGGCTGTGGATGGGACGAGCCCACAGAGCTCATGCTGGAGGGTCTTGAAGGGCAGGGGGCCTACCTGGGGAGGTGGGGGAGCCGTGGCTCTGAGCTTGGATCCCTGTGCCCTTCAGGGCCAGGTCAACTTATCCTCCCCTTGGCACCCCCCACCTCAGGCTCTTGAGGTTGCCCTCCGCCTCACCAGGGCCCAGCTGGCTGCTCCAAGCCGTGGCTGGTGGCGCAGCTCACACTTCTGTTCTATGTGCAGGCCTGGCTTCCATGGCTCCCAGCGCAGCCGCAGGCAGCCAGGCGGGGGTGGGGCCACCTCAGGCCTGGGGTCCAGGGCCCACAGTTTGGGGGGCTCCAGTTTCACTGCAAGGAGAAGGACTGTCAGAACCTTCCCCTGCCCCATCCTCAAGTGTTCTGCCTTAGCTCCTGCTCGTCTCCCTCTCTGTGGTTCCATTTTCCTCCCTAGGTCTCCATCCACGGGGTCTCTGTGTCTTTCTTTCCCTGTCTCTCTCTGTCTCCTCATCTCTATGCCATCATGTTTCTGCAGGTCTGTCTCTGTAGATGTGTCTGTTTCTCTCTAGGTCTTTCTTTCATACTCTTGCCCCAGGGCCTTTGCACTGATTGTTCTCTCTCTCCACAGCACTTTCCCTCCAGATAGCCAGCAGCTCGCTCCCTCGTTTCCTTCAAGGGTCTTCTCAGATGTCACCTTCTCGGGGAGGCCTTCCCTGACCACCTTACTGAAATAGCAACTGCCCCACACCCCCAGCTCTCCCTATCCCCTTCCTTGCTTTAATTTCCCCATCACACTCATCATCATCTGATGTTCTATTTTATTTATTTTGCCCACTAGAATGTACCGTTCTAAGGGCAAGATTTTTGATATTTTGTTCACTGCTGTATCCTCAGCACCTAGAACAGTGCCTGGTACATAGTGTGCACTTCAAGAAATTTGTGGAAAGAATTAATGAATGTGTCTCCTTGCCTCTGTGTTTATTCCACGTCTGTGTGTCTGTGTCTCCAAGTGCACCCCCCTTTGTCTCTGTCTCTCTTCTCTTCTTCTATCTCTAGGTCTTCCAGTGTCTCCCTGTCTGTCGCTGGGTCTATGTTTCCCTCTCTGTACCTCTCTGGGTCTGCCCGTTGGGGCCTCTCCCCTCCCCTGCCCCCAGCGTCACCCACCGACATCCATGGGAACAAGGCACAGCTGTGGGGACGCTCTGGTCCCCAGCGCGTTCTCTGCCTGCACCCAGATGCTCATGTGCTGGTACAGCTTCAGGTGTTTGCGTGGGATGGAGCAGCGGCTCTGCCCGTTCTCAGGCACGCAGTTGGAGATGGAGTCCTCTTTGGTCTGGCAGCTGCCCCGGCTCCTGCCAAGAGGCCAGGCTTGGGTGTCTAGCAGAGGAAGAAAGCGAGGCTCCCTTCTCCCACCCATGTTTGCCTCTGGCTCCCCCGTCCCCGCGGGCCTACCCACGCCCTGCCCCAGGACCCAAAGGATTGGGGCTGGAGTAGAGACCCCTACTCACTTGAAACTCTTTAAGGTGAAGTTGGTGGACAGGTGGGTGTCGGGTCCTGGCTCCCACTGGCAGATGAGGCTGTTGGTTGTGAGGTTCATGAGGCAGGACAGATTGTGGGGTGTGGCGGGAAGGTCTGCACATAGGGTGGGGAGAGTGAAGGCTTTGGGTAGGCCCACTCAGAAAGTGCCCACTGGGACCAATTGGCTTTGTTTCCTTGCTCTGGGTCATTCCCTCTGGGGCTACCTTATCTAGTCCCCTGTTTCCATGCAGGGTGACCTGGAGGGGCAGCCCTGGGGGAAGTCACATTACAGGCATGTACAGGGACAAGCATCCAGGGCCTCCAACCCCCTCAACTCCCCCCCGTTTGACAGTGACAGTGTAGTGTCTGGGTTTTCCTCCTGGTTCTGCCAGTGATTAACTGTGTGATCTTCAAGTCACTTGACTGCTCTGTGCCTCAGTTTCCTCATCTGTAAAATGGAGGTGATGGTAATATACCTACCTCCCTGGGGTTATTGTGAGAGCTGAATGCCTTACTGTATATAAAGCGCTGAGAGCAGTGCCTGGCACATGGTAACGGATACGTAAGTGTTACCCGTACTATTATTGATTCTTAAACAAGAACCTTGGTCTTTGTTTTTTCTTCTGCATTGGCTTGGCACAAATTCCGTCCCTCTCAGTTTGAGCAGAAGGCTGAGACTGGGCTGGAGGAGGAACTGGGAGCAAGCCCACTGGCAGGGAATGCCCTCCATGGACACACCCTTCTGTGGCCAGGGAGTTGGGCTTCCTTGGCAGCCAGCCAGAGTGGTGGTTACTGCGCTGGCTTTGGAGCCACACTGCCCGATACAAATCTTGGCTCTACCCTTATTAGTTTGTGGCCTTCAGCAAATCACTTACCCTCTCTGAGCCTCAGTTTCCTCATCTGCAAAATGGGGCTAAATAGCACTACCCACTGGTAGGGAAGATGACCTGATCTCATGCCCATAAAGTGCTTATTGAGCAAGTGCTCACAAATAATAGCTCTTATTTGTATTGGCAGGAGGGCACTGGAGGCAGAGTGGGTGGACGGCTGCAGGGACTTACAGCCTGCCTGCAGCTCTGCCTGGTCCAGGATCTGCAGGCTGTTGCCCCAGCGCAGGCAGCAGGAGAGAAGGGCCCAAGAGTGATTGAGGTGGGGCAAGGTGATGGTAGACTCCTGGGTCCCATCTGCCAGACGCTGCTGCCTCCCTCCGGGTTGAAGCTCTGCTCCCAGTTTCCACAGAATCTGTGCCTCTGGGCCCAGGTGGCTGCAGCTCTGGTTGATGATGCAGGAGGCCGTGATGGGATCCCCCAGGCGGACGACAGGGGCTGAGACCTTGATGCGGCCACACTCTTCCAGGCCTGCGGTGGGAGAGAATGGGCCATGAGTGACTCCGCGCCTGGCAGAGCTGGGCTTTAAGCTAGGCCTTTGTACTCCTAGACTCGGGGCTCTCACTTTTTTGCTCCAGCCCTCAGGACATGGGGGCTAGAATTGGGAGGTATGTATGGTGACTGTGAGAGGCTCGCAGGGGTGAGCTAGAGATAGCGATGTGCAGGTAAATGTGTATCAATGGCTATACAGAGAAAACCAGATCCTGATTTGTAGTTTGAGCTACTTTCCCTGGTGTAAATATTCCCACCATGGCTGATTTCAACCTACCAGTGTGACATCACTGAATGTGAACTTGGGAAGAGATGAGCACAATCAGCTCTTGTAAGCCAGCTCCAGCATAGCACCAGATAGAGACTATCTGGGCGCTTCCCTCCCCAGCGTCCTCCCCACGGATGGTGAAAGCAGTGATTAGAATGATAAGAACCCGCAGCCACAGCAGTCTTTTTGGAATTCAAATCTGGTCGTGTTACCCCATCTTGATCACAGAACTTTGGTGGCACGTTATTGCTCTGAAAGGCAGTGTGGTGTGACACATAAGAGCGTGGACGTTGGAACTAGCCTTGGTTCAGAGCCTGGTTTATTGCTAATTAATTATGTGACCCTGGTGTGTTACTGAGACCTTCTGTGCCTCAGTGTTCTCCTCTATAAAATGGAGATAAAAATAGTCCCTACCTTAGTGGTGCTGGGAGGATTCAATGTGCTAACATGTGCAAGGCACTCAGAACAGAGCCTGGCATGAAAGTCTTTGCCGCCGTGGTTAGGATAGACCCAGATCCTTCTCACCGCCCTTGTGGCCTGGCCCCTGCTTAACCCTCCCAGTTCTGGCTCAGATCATCCTCTCTCAGCCCCAGTCACTCTGGCCCTCTCGCTCTTCCTTGAAAGCGCCGTGCTGTCTCCAATCTTGGGATCTTTTACCTGCTGTTCTTTTTGGAGGTGTTCTTCTTCCCTCTCCCATCCCTCTTTCACCTGGCTAACTGACCAACCAGACCAGGCCAAGCCTCCTGAACTTTCCCAAAGCTCTCACTATCTTTCATAATTATAGAGTCATGTGATTATTTGCTTGTCTGTCTCCCCAGCTGGACCGTGGGTTCCGTGAGGCCAGAGACCTTGGCTGTTTTGCTCATTCCTGTATTTCCAGTGCCTAGCACAGAGTCGGCCCTGGTGAATTTTTACTGAATAAGTGAACAAACACTACGCTTTTCCCACAAAGCCTTCTCTCCTCTCTCAGCTGTTCTTAGGCCCATTTTGCTGATGGGGATGCTGAGGCTCCAAGAGGAAGAGCGATTGGCTCAGGGTCGCAGACCAAGTTCATGACTCTCAACGTGGGGCTCCTATCACTTCACAGACTCAGAACTTCAGACTGGAAGGAACCTTGCAAAACTCTTTACTTCAAAACTCCACCTGATGCTGCGTCCTCTACAGCAGGGCTAGGGTTGCCTGCTTTGGTATGGCCTGCCAGCAAAAAATGGTTTTTACATTTTTAAAGAGTCAAAAACAAAGAAAACAAAAAAACAAGAACACGCAACAGAGACTGTAGTGGCCTGCAAAGCCTGAGTATAACTATCAAAGTTTGCCGACCCCTGCTGTGCAGCATCCCTGTCAATCCTGGCCTCAGCTTGCATGCTCCCAGAGACGGGAGGCTCTCTACCTCTCAAGATAGAGTTTCCATAGTTGGAGAGCTCTGCCTGAGCTTCCTTATTTCAGGGTGAAACCTGCCTCCTTATGGCTTCTGCCCTGATCCCTTTGCTGCCCGTGAAGGATGCATAGGACTCAGAGGTTCCTTCCTTTTTTTTTTTTGTGAGGAAGATGAGCCCTGAGATAACATCTGTGCTAATCCTCCTCTTTTTTGCTGAGGAAGACCGGCTCTGAGCTAACATCTATTGCCAGTCCTCCTCCTTTTTTTCCCCAAAGCCCCAGCAGATGGTTGTATGTCATAGTTGCACATGCTTCTAGTTGCTGTATGTGGGACGTGGCCTCAGCATGGCCGGAGAAGCAGTGCGTCGGCGTGCACCCGGGATCCGAACCCCGGCCGCCAGCAGCGGAGCGCACGCACTTAACCGCTAAGCCATGGGGCCGGCCCTCAGAGGTTCCTTCTGACAGCCCAGCAGAGATTGGAGATAAGACCTGGGTCCTCCTGGTCTTTTCTAGGCTGACCATCCTGAGTAGTCTCACCATTCCTCACAGGTGGTGGTTTCCTACAGAGGGCTGGGGTGGGAGCCTGGCTACCCCACGTCCAGTCCTTTGGATTCTCTGGGAACCCCAGGAGCAGTGTGGCAGTGCAGGGAAATGATTCCCTCCTCCACCCCCATATCTCTCTCTGTAACTCTCCTCTCTCCACAGCACCTCCACCCCCAGCCACACTCACTTCCGGGGAGCAGCAGGATGATCAGGGCAGCTCTGATCAGGTTCCGGGTTCCCAGCCCCGCCATCGTGCCAACTTGGGGCTCACCTGGAAGCAGAGGGGGATGGTTAAGGTCATGGGCTTTGGAGAAGAGCTGAGCTTAATCTTCACTCTGCCACAGTGCGGCTTTGGCCAAGTTACTTGATTTTTCTGAGCCTCAGTTTCTTTGTCTGTAAAATGGAGGTAACAACAGCCTATACTGCATGGGGCTTTGGGAGGAAGACATGAAATGATGCAAGTCAAGGGCTTCACACGGTGCCTGGCACCTAGGAAGTGACTCTGTAAGTGATGGCCCCTGTTAGTATTACACTTGCCTTCCAGGAGAGAGCAAGGAAGGGAGTAGCAGGGAACAGCATTCTTCCTGTTTCCTTTCTGTCTTAGCCAGGTTCTCCCCAGAAAGCAGAGCCTGAGATGAGAGCTTGCATGCAGGGAGTTTATTTTGGTAAGATCCAGGGAACAGAGTGAGGGAGTGGGGAGAATGAAACAGGTAAGGAGGGAAAGCCAACACAAGGGTGCGTCATTGAGCTGGTCACCTTTATAGACAGCTGGAGCTCGATCCTGCTGGAACCTTCTAAGGAGCTGTGTAGAACATGCCTCAGAACTGTCCAGGGGGCAGTTTGTCCTTGGCTGGAAGGGAACATTTATCCACCGACTCCTGTCCCCCATTGGTCAAGGAATATCCCTTTGGGTATTAACTTCCTAGCACATCCAGGTTGCACGTGCATGAGCATGAGGCAGGTTCTCCTGGGTGAGCCAGGCCAAAGGGTCAGAACTGCTCCCTGGCAGGAAGGGAGAACTCCCAGGAGCAGCTGAGGGAAGGGGCTGTCTGGTTACACCTGTGGGAAGCTGGCTGCTGCGGCCATGGCTGGAGGGAACGGTGGGCTGAGAGATATCAGGTGGGGCACACAGGGGATCCAATACAGCCCCAGTTCTGGGCACAGACCTCTGGAAGCCTTCTGGGGCAGGCGTCCTGTGGCCAGGGCAACATTGCCTGGATGGGGGATGATCAGTTCCAGTCTCAAGAGGTATGCAAAGGTTTCTGCTGCCAGGGCAGACTTCTAGCCTAACCCTCCACTCTGTTCTCGTTGGGGTCTTGGGCCAGACATCTGATCATCCAGCACTGAGTGGCACTCTTGGTGGCAGGTCAGTGGGAATTGCTGACCAGCCTGCATGTATGTACATGAACACATCCATGTGGGTGGTGTCCCAGCAGATCCCCTGTGCTCAGGAGGGAGAATGCTTCTCTCTCCTTTTTTTCCCCTCCCAGACAGAGGTGTGAATAAGGACTACCCAGAGACCTAAGGCTGTTCCTGCTTGCAGGGCCCTTCCCTAAACCCCTGGTCTATCCATATATATTACAGTATCAGGACACCAGGTGACTGCTAGCCCATAAATCCACTTTTTGCAAATCAGAAAGAAGCACCCCTTCTTCTGGATAGATACAGCCCCACGCTAGGACCTGGCAACTGGAGAACAGGCTGGATTTCAGCCTCCACTTGCCCCTCTGCAGGGCAGCTTTGTGCAGTGAGAAGCCTGCACAACTGTTCAGAGCACCCCAGTCTACCGATCAGTGGTTGGCAACCTTCTTACTACAGCATACCAGTTTGACTATCCCCCACGCACACTTGTTGGGGAAGATTTAGCCTCCTAGGCCCAGATTTTGGGACACTGGTTTCTATCTCCATGTGTTTTTGATCATACACCAGCCCTGCTGCCCTAGCAAGGGTCAAATTCAGGCCTAGCTTATATCCAGTGAGGTACCACTTCATCCCTCTCCACTGGTTCCTGTCTAGAGTGGGCAACCAAACCCCAAAACCCAAGAGGCCCAGGCCCCCTCCCCCTGGGTTGCTGGGTGTTGGCGTGTTTGGCATCAGTCCCGGGTCCCCCACGGCAGCCCCGGGTGCCCCCTTCCCTAGTTGAGTGGAATCTGGGGCCTGTGGGGGCAGGGTCTCACTCTCTGGGGGCCTCTGTGGAGAGGCTGGGAGCCCCACTCTGAGACCACCTGATCTGAACCCTGGCTCTGCCACTTACCAGCTGTGTGACCTTGGACAAATTATATCACCTTTCTGAGCCTCAGTTTCCCCATCTGTGGAAGGAATAACAACAGCACCCACCTCTTGGGTTGTGGTGAGGATGAAATGAGATCCGTGATAAAAGCACTTAGCACGGAGCCTGCATGGAGGAAGCACTCAATAACCATGTCACTTTCCCATGCCATAGAGCAGGACACCACCTCCTGGAATCCAGCGTGGTTTAGTGCCCCCTCCCCCCTTGCAGGCTGTGTGGTCACAGCCTCCTAGAATGGCCACCTAGCTTTTGTCTGAGTCATGCCGTACGGTTTCAAAGCCCCATTTCTGGGTCCCCTGCTTCTAGCTCCTTGGCCCCCCAGTCTCCCGTTCGCTGCAGCCGTCTCTGCTCGGCTCTCCTGACTCTGACCCAGCACACCGCGCTGTCCCCTGGAGTCGCTGCCATCACCCCCTTTCTGATTTCCTCTCTTTTCCCTCCCCTCGCTCTCAACCTTTTCCCCTCCCTCTCACTTCTCCCAGTTCACACCCCTCTCCCCGTTTTTCTTTCCACCCTTGATCACGTGGAGATTCCTTCTATGGAAAGAGGGTCAGAGGAAGGAGGGGGCTGGGAATGAACAGAGGGAGAGCCCTTCCCACATGTGGTTCCGAGAAAGAGAGAGAGGCAGAAAGAGTAAGGAAGGGAGATACGCACACAGACTGAAACAATGGAGAGAGACACACGGAGTTAAAGAGGGAAGCAGGAGAGACGTCGAGAGACAGACAGAGAAAAGAGCCCAAGAGACAAGGATGCTGACACCGAGAGACGGAGGCCGCAAGCCAGAGATACCCAAGAGATTCAAGAGACAGAGGGAAATGTGAGAGACAAAGAGAAAGGCACAGACAGACTCTGAGACAGATTGAGAGAAACTCAGAGCCAGGGAAAGCCAGCGAGAGACGGAGAGTAAACAGAGATCAAGAGAGGGAGAGGTTGAAACACACAGGTTAGAGATGCAGAGAGGGATGATGAGTATGCCCTCCCTGAGCCCCCCTCGGTGCCTCCAGACAGATATAGGCTGTTTGTGACTTCCCTGATGCAAACCCCCGAGAAAGTGGGGGCATCCCTGGGAAAAGAGACTCAGTGTCCAGGGCTCCTGGTCCCAAGGGAAGGCAGGAACCCTGGTCCCAGGCCTAGGCCCCTTGTGAATGAGCACTTGGCAGAGCTGGGGGGAGTGGACCTGGGACTCCAAGGCCGCATCAAGCCCGAGGCTCAGCCCTCCCTGCGGCTCCCCTACTCACGTTGGGGCTTGTGGTCCGGCACCCGCCTGGCCTCCCTGTTATCTGCTGTCCTCTTCAAGGCAAGTTCCTGAAAACAGCTGCAGTCCGGCCTCTCTCCCCAGCCCTGTCGTTAATGGCTCGGCCTCTGACAGGCTCAGGGCCTGTGGATTGCAACACCTGCCCAGCCTCCTTCCCTCCCTTGCACGGTCCCCGCGCATAGGCAGCCCCTTCCTCCCAGGAAGGAGCCTGGGAGGGAAGCTGGTGAGGCCCAGGCAGCCTTCCTGCCTCAGGGGTCTCAGAGGGGCTAGGGGATGTGGCAACGATGTCCTCCTCCTCTGCCTCCGGATTTCCTGACCTCAAAGCTTCGAGGCTGTCCAGGGCCCAGGCTCCAACCCGGCTGAGTGCCATTCCTATGCTCCCCCGCGGAGAGCATCACTTAGAGACAGACCCTGGCTCGAAGGGTCTCTCAGCCCTAAGCCTCTTTTTGGCACTAGCCTTGGGGCCCTGATCCTCCCAATACTCAGGGGGGCAGCCTCACGTTACAGAGAATTTTGTAACAGTACCTTCCGCATGGCTCCCCCACTCACTACCTGTTCTCCACCACTGCCCATAGGCCAGGCAGTTAGAGAAATGGGAATTCTGGGGACAAGACAGGGCGATGACCTGGGAGGCTCAGGGTCTTCACATGCTCACTAGAAATTAGTAACATTTACTCACAATGATTCTGCTAAACTGAATGTTTTTTAATTGAGTGAAATAGACTACATTTTATGTCTTTCATTGTCTGGATCCATGATTCCCCTGCAATTGTTTAGAATTTTTTGTGCATTTTTCTGAAAAGGGTTCAGGTGGTTCATAGTTTATTAGATTTATGACCCAATAAAGGCTAGTTACCAACCGACTAGCAGAGTGTCCGTAACATATGATCCTTTTTAGAAAAAGTGGGCTTCTGAGTCTGGTGTGATGGGGCAGACCTGGGCCACAGTTCTGGTTCCAGATTGAAATACCCAGCTGTCTATGGCAATCTCCCCAAGATGTCCCATAGGCCCCATGTGCTCAGCAAATCCCAATGATTGTTCTTTCAAAATATAACCAGAATCCTGGGTAGACGGGTATTCGTTGTAAATTTCAACTTGGCTCTATATTTAAGTATTTCCATGATAAAAAGTTAGAAAATATAAATATCACTTAAACCCACACCAGCCAGCTCTAAACCACCCTTATCTCTTATTAGATCATTGCAATAGCCCCTCCCCGGTCTCCTACATCAGTTCATCCTCATCTCCCCATCTGTTTTTCCTTCAGCAGCCAGCATGAAACTGATCAAACAGAGGTCAGTTCATGTCATCCTCTGCCCCCGACCCCCAGTGGCTCTCATCTCACTCAGAGTCAAAGTTAAAGCCTTTCATTGATCTACCAGGCCCTCCTCAACCCAGGGCCCCTGTTGCCTCCCTGACCCCCCTCTGATATTCTCTCCCTTGCTGCTCTGCTCCAGTCACTCTGTTTTCCTTGAACTTGTTAGGCTCCCTCCTACCTCAGGGCCTTTGCACTTGCTGTTTCTTCTGCCTGGATTCTTTCCCCTCAAATAACTCCCTCCCCTTCTTCAAGTCTTTGCTCAAATGTCACCTTCTCATTGAGACCTTCTCTGACCACCCTTTTAAAAAATTGCAACCCTCCCATCTCTATCTCTCTTTTCCCCCATTAACCTTTTCACCATCTGACGTTGGCTGTCCCCGCCCCCCACCTCCCACCCTCAGTACATATTTGTTGAATGAATGATTGGATGGATGAATCTTCCCCCCACTTCACCAAACCTGTCCTCAATCCTGAGTGCCTCATCCTGGTAAATTATAGCACCGTCTCCCCTCTTCCAGTCACCCAACCCAGGCACCCAGGAGTCATTCCTCACACCCCCTTCTCCACACTCCCACAGCCAGTCAGTTCATAATGAAGGTGAATGGGTCTTCATCACTCAGAAAACACGTTCCTCGAGCAGGTTTGGGGTACAATGGTGAGCAGAAGCAGCCTGAGTTCCTTCCTTTATGGAGCTCTCAGTCTTGTCAACAACTTGTCTTTTCTCCCTGCAGTGCTCGGGTCTCCCCAGCCCTCACCTGGACGCTCACAGCCTCCCCGCTGGGCTCCCTGCTCTGACTCTTTCCCTCTGTCAGTGCTGGGCAGAGTGAACTTTCCTACCCAAGAGGCTGACCACGCTGGGCCCCTTTCTTCAGAGGCTCTTCCTTGCCTCCTAACTCCTTAACTAGACAATCAAGATACCCCATGATCTGGCCCCGCCTCCCTCTCCTGCCTTTTCTGCCTCCGTTTCCCCAGACGCACCACTTGGTGCTCTAGTCGTGCTGAATTTGCTCGTCTCTCCCTGCCTGCCCCAGGCTCTGGAACACCTCCATGTGCCTGCTCTTGCTGATCCCCTGTCACCTCCGGCTGGCCGAGTCCTGCCTCTGTCCCAGCTCAGGCATCCAGCCTGCGCTGAGCGTCTTTCCAGGCTGAGTTGGGTGCCCGCCCTCCTCCTGTAGTACTGCAGTGGGCTGCTGGCTGGCTGCCTCCTCCCTTAGACTTTGAACTCCTTGATGGCAGAAACCATGTTCGCTTCTCTGCCTCGAGCCTCAGCACAGGGCCCACAGAAGATTCTCAGTGCGTATCTACTGGACTACAGAATCTTGGAGAAGTTGTTTTCCCTCCCCAAACCTCCGTTTCCTTATCTGCCACAAGGGTAATAACCCCTTCCAGGGATTTTGTGAGGATTAAACGAGCTGCGGAAGTTAACAGAGCCTAGCTCGTAACCAGCATGCAGTAGGTGTTCAATAAAATTCCTTTCTGTTTTCCCCGTCTGCATAGCTCATTATTTCAGAGCAAGATTTTACTGATCTCATCTGTGCTCCATTCTTTACCAAGGAGGACCTGCACCAGGAAATGGAGCTGCAGCAGCTGAAATGAAAGTTAGACTTAAGGAAGGACTTACTTTCCTTTGGGGAGAGGCATTAGAGTGTAGAGAGGTGAGGAACAGGGGCTGAGCAGTCAGACTGCTTGGGTTTGCCACTTACTAGCTGTGTGACCCTGGGCAAGTTGTTTAACCTCTCTGAGCCTCAGTTTCATCATCTTTAAAATGGAAATAATAGTATCTGCTTCACAGGATTCTTGAGAGAAATCGATGAAATAATGAGGCTCTTGGAATAGTCAGGCATACAGTAAATGCTCGATAAGTGTTTACTCTGGTGAGCTGAAAACAGGAGACAGATGTGGAGTCATCTCTTCCACTCACACCCAGTGTCTGCTTTGTGAATACTTCCTCGTCCGGCTTTCCTACCCCTTACCCCCTCCTCCATCAGACAGGGTGGCCTCCCTGGGCTGGAAACCCCAGTCAGGGAGCCCTGAGGAGGGAGCTTCATTCTCGGAAGTCTGACTGAGGGTCAGATAATTTCAGTTTCTGTTACTGCCTGTGATGTGGGAGGCTGCTGGGTGGGTCAAGGAGCTACCTGTTCCAGAGGGGCCCAGGCCGGGGCCAGCCAGGGCGAGTGTCCGGAAGTGGAGGCTGTGCTGTCCACCAGGGGCTGGTTTGGCTGGAATACAGCAGTCGGCTGAGATTGTGCAAACAGGTCATTGTGCAAACACGCCCCTGTGTGTGACCTCGATTGTGCAAACAGGTGTTTACTGGAGGCTGCCTGGTTTGAGCCGCCTGCTTACAAAAAGCACCCGAGCTGTTGACTCAGAAAGAAACCAGAATCTGGACACTCATTCTTCCTTGGACACACCCCGAACTTTCTGCCTCCCAACCTTCACTCAGGCTGTTCTCTGTCTGGAGTGCCCTCTCTTGCCTCCATGTCTACTTTTGAAATTTTACCCATTCTTCAAGGCTCAGAGAAGCCGCCGCTAAGTCTTTCTCCATAAACTTTTTCCTCATTTGCATACTCAGGGCATTTGATACGCCTCTAACGTCTCTGGTCGTGTTTTACCTTACGGCTCTTTCTAGACTGTGAGGTGCCTGAGGACGAGGACCTTTCCTTATTCACCTCTGAAAGGATGGGAAACGGAGGCCCAGAGAGGGAAAGTGACCTGCCCAATGTCACACGGCCAGTCTGTGGCAGAGCTGGGCTCTAAATCAGGTCTCTGCACTTTCTACCCCACTGACTACCTCTGTTTCGGACCCCACCTACCTCGGACCCTGGATCTTTGCTCTAGCCTCTGGGTTGAGGTGGGACTCCGTCTGGAACTTGCAGGGTAGGTGGGATTTGCACAGGGAGGGAAGAGTATTCTGCGCAGGAGGACGGCAAGAATAAAGGCAGGGAGGCCGGAATGGGAAGAGTGTGTATGGAGGCCATAAAAGGGGTAGGAGGAGGTAGCACAGGCCTGGGAATGGTGGGGGTGGGGCTGGGGGCGGGCCTGCATTCTAGGCCCGGAGATGACGTTGACTCGTTGACTCGGCACCACCTTGGGCAGCACCTCACAATCCTGCTGCTCAGATCCCCTTCTCCCACTTGACACTCCATAGATACCCCAGACTAAACGTGCCCCCAGCTGGGTTCCTCCACGTTTTCTCCCGAAAACCTGCTTTTCTGTCCTGGTGACTGGCATCCAGAAACCTGGACTCAGCCTGGACTCCTCCCCGCCCCTTATGCCCCACATCCAGCCTGTCGCCCCTTCCAGAGGGTTCTGCCCATTCTCTCTCACCTCATGGCCATTGCTGGAGTCAGGTCACCACCGCTGCTCTTCGGGGCGACCGCGGCAGCCTCCTCCTGGTCTCCCTGCCTTCGTTTCTGAGATATAGCTCTTGCTATACTTAGCTGGAGGGCTTCTTCCAAAACACAAGTCCCAGCATGTCACTGCTCAACTGAGAACCATCCATTGGTTCCTCGCTGCCCATGGAATAACGTTCCAAGTCTTCCTCATGGCCTCTGAGGCCCTTCAAAACCTGCCCCTCGTCCTCCCCGACACTGGAGCCTCATCTCTCCACACTTTCTTTCCCAACCTCCTCTTTCCCTTCACGGGCCTGACACCCCAGCCATAACATTGACCGTCACTGTCCGATCGTGTGCTGCTTTTTCAAGGCTCTAGGCCTTTCCCACATTGTTCCCTCTGCTTGGAATGCCCTTCTCCTTGTTTCTGTGTCTGAAGAAATAAATCCCTTTCATCCTTTAAAACCTAGCTGAAATGTCACCTCCTCTTTGAAGCCTCCCCAGATTTCCCAGGCTGGGTTAGGTGTTGCTCACCTGGGCTTCCAGGTGCTCCATGAAGGCAGGAACTGGATCTGTGACCCCAGTACCCAGCATGGGGCCTGGCCTGGAGGAAGTGTCCGTGAAATGATGCTGAACAATTTGGATGTTGGGCGTGAGTCTTCAGGCCCAAGGGGTCCCAAGTGACCATTACGTTACCTGCCAAGAGGTTTGGAGGAGCCTCTTCTACCCAGTGGCAGCCACCCCTGTACTCTCCTGCTTCCCTGGTGCTCAGATTGGCAGGATTTTCTGCCTTTGATTGGCGGCCCAAAATGAGAAATGAATCAATTAGGATGTAATCGATGCTGAATGCTAGAGGGCAAAAGGCAAGGCCCCACGCTGCAAAGAGGCTGGGATGGCGCCCAGATGCTCTCTTGGGGCCTACTTCTAGGGAAGGAAGCAGAATTCTAGCTTTGAGTGGGCAAAAGGGAAGACCCCCCCCACCATCCTCCGCTTGTGGTCTGCTGGCCAGGAGGCCTTATCTCCGCTCTCCATGGTGTGGCGGGGGAGGGGTATGGTCCTGGGGCTGGGGGTTGGGGTGGGAATCAGAGGCTGAGGTGAGAGAATGCTCAGATGCTTATCTTGGCTTGGAGAAAACCTATCCCCTCTGCACCCTGTGGCATGCAGACAGGGTGGTGGGCGGCCAGATAAAGGAGAGAGTCCCCAGGCCAGGCCAACTTCCATCCTAACCCTGGGCTTCCTTGGGTGAGGGAGCTGGATCCAGGCAGCTGGTTCATGTCCCCGTAGCACTGGTGTGGTCAGTAGAATGGAGAAGACGGGGACGTTTTTCCTAAAAATCCAGCCGGGAAGATTGGCGGGGACAAGTCAATGACCTGTTTAAGGCTAGAGAGAGGTGAAGACAGGTCCATAACTTCTGTGATGAGAACCAGGTCTGCATTCTCCCCTGCTTTCCGGGCTGCCCGGCCTGGATCCTGAGAGGGAAGAGGGGTCCCCAGAGGTACCCAGCCTGCTCCCTTGGTCCCATGTCCTCTGCCCCTTTAGACCCAGGGGCCACAGACAGGGGCTTCCACCCACAGAGAAGTCTTCGGGCTGGGCAGGCACCAGGGTGCAGAGGGCTGGTGGCTTCTGCAACCTCTTTGTGGTTATAGTTGTTCTTATGAGTGATCTAGACTGCTGGGGCATGGCCTGACATACAATCTATCACCTCCCTGACCTCCCAGGCTGGTCTCCTATGTGTCCTGGAATGCCCAGTCTATTCGGTTCATTCATTTATTTATTCACCCACCGATGCCCCCCCTTCTCACTCTTCTTTCCATTCATCCTCTCACCCACCCATCCCTCCACCCATCTATCTACCTACTCAGTCTATCCACCCCCTCATCCATCCCTCCACCCATCTACCTACCTACTTAGTCTATCCACCCACTCACCCATCCCTCCACCCATCTATCTACCTACTCAGTCTATCCACCCACTCATCCATCCTTCCACCCGTCTTATCTACCTACTCAGTCTATCCACCCACTCATCCATCCTTCCACCCATCTATCCATCACACCTACCATTTCTTCATCCACTCGCCACCCATGCACTCACCCATCTACCCACCCACTCATCAATCCAGCAAATATTTTTGAGCGCTTACTACCAACCAGGCCCTGCACTTGAGCCTGAGGATAGCATGTGAATAAAGCACCAGGTTGTGTGGTCTTTGACGAGCCGACTTTCCATACCCTCAAGCTCTTCACAGCCCTCTGATTGCCTCCTATCCCTAAGGACACCACACCACCTCCTGGCAGCCCTTATGAGTGGACGCAGCTCCTTCTCCCAAGCTCCGGTAGACAGGAGCCAGAAATGAGGTTGGATTTCCTCTTGATCCCAGTGTTATATCTAGATGTGGCTCCTGGGTCCTCATTTGAAGCCTTTGCCCGTGAAGCTGTGTCACCCTCTACCTCCCCATCACTCTTTTCTACTGGCCTCTGGTCACTCGGCCTCCCTCCCTTGACTTGAGTGCCTGCCTCGTGGTCTTCCTCTCCACCACCATCCTGCCACTATCTGAGGGGGCCTTATCGGCCACGTGAATGATGTACCCACACCCTGGCTGTTCAGTTCCTTGACCAGTTCATCTCCAGGGACTTGTCCACTTTAGCCACCAATACTGTGGTCACACCGTGGACCTTACCATCACCTGGAACTGATCAACCTATAAGAGCTTACACTCCAACACCTCCCTCTTTGACCACAGCCCTCCTTCCATCTAGCTCTCACCACCTCACCCCCACAGCTCCTGCTTTCTGAGCGCAGAGAGGCCTGCAGGTCCCGGTTCCTCTATTCCTCGTCATCAGCCTCTTCCTCACCTCCCTTCCTTTCCTTTCCCCTCCGGAGCCCAACACTCACTCACTCATAATTACCTGTCCCCTCAGTACTTTTGCAGTCCTGTCCCTCTACCTCCCTGGCCAGAAGAGCCTCATGGATCTTCACGGCTGTCATCAGCTGTCTCCCCCTCCCCACCCCACCCTGGCCTGGTGTGGAGCCTGTGAAGACCCTCATGGAAGATCAGACAGGGGTGTGGTCCTGACTCCAATTTGTCCTGGGCCCTCAAACCATCCCTCAAACTCTGTTCTTGCCCTTTGCCCCCAAACTCTCCCGTCAGTGCTTTTGAGACCCTTGAGGCCCCTTCTCAAGAGTTCCCCTTAGCAAATCTCAATTGGCCAGTAAGAGAGACTACTCTCGATTTTCTGCCCCTGCAACATGCCTATCTTGGCCTTTTCCAAGGATGAGGAGTCCCTTCTATGGTCCAAGGCCAGCTTCTCCCTCTTCAAAGTTCCCCCATTTCTCAGCGACCTGCTTTTGTACTAATAATAACTATCATAACTTCCTCTACTAAGTGCTTCCTGGGTGCTATGCAGTGCTTTAAGCACTCGGCATTCATTAATTTATTTGATGTTTATGGCTGCTCTATATCACCATTACCCCATCCCAAAGATGGGAAAACTGAGGATGCTGGCAAGTGGCAGAGCCAAGATCTGGTTCTGAGCCCTGGCAACTTGACTCCAGATTCTGTGTGTGTAACTACTGTGTCTGTACCGTGGTGCTTCTGGACTTTTCCTGCTCCGGGGCTCTGCCAGCAGCATTTTATCATAATTCCAGTTCCGTCCATTCCTTCAACGTAATTTCCTTTTTCGTGCTCCCCTGTCTCTCTCTTCCCATTCACAGCTAACTTACTGGAAAGAGTTGTCAGCGTTTGCACTTTCCACTTCCCTACTGGCCAATCTAATCTGGGCTTCCAGCCCATCACTCCGTAGGAATGTCTCTCTCCAGATTACTCATAACTTCTGGTTACCGGATTCTCGTTAGTCCTCTCCTCACTCAGCTGGGCTGCTGCATTTACCAATGTCACCCTCCTATTCCTTTGGACTTAATGGGTTTTTTTAAAGTAAACTTTTTGTTGAAGAATAATATATATATATATATATATATACACCATTGTAAAATTGTAATTTTTAGCCTTATTATAAGTGTATATAATTATATGTGTATGTGTTTTTAAGCTCTTAATTTTGAGATCATTTCAGGTTTGTAGAAAAGTTGCAAGAAAAATTCTGTCTTCCCTTCACACAAATCCTTAACATTTTACCAAATTTTCTTTCTTTCTTTCTTTGTTTCTGTCTCTTTCTCCCTCCCTCCCTTCTTTCCTCCCTTCTTTCCTCCCTCCCTCCCTCCCTCCCTCTCTCCCTTCCTTCCTTCCTTCCTTCCATCATTTATCTATCTATCGCTATCTATCTATCAATCATTCATCTATCCATGTGTTATGGGCTGAATTGTGTCCTCCCAAAATTCATATGTTAAAGTCTCAACCCCCAGCAGAATGTGACTGTATTTGGAGATAAGATCTTTAAAGAGGTGATTAAATTAATGTGAGGCCATTAATATAGGGTTCTAACCCAATATGACTGGTGTTCTTAAGAGGAAGAGACTCCCGGGATGTGCACATACAGTGAAAGGACCATGCGGGGACACAGGGAGAAGGTGGCCGTCTGCAAGCCAAGGAGACAGGCCTCAGAAGAAATCATCCCTGCCAACACCTTGATCTTAGACTTCTAGCCTCCAGAACTATGAGAAAATAAATTTCCATTGTTTAAGCCACCTAATCTGTGGTTTTTTATTATGGCAGCCTTAGCAAACTAATACAATATGTGTGTGTGTGTGTATACATATGCATATGCATATGCATACATATATATATAAAATTTTTTTCTGAATCATTTGAATGTAAGTTGCACATGTGATCCTCCATTACCCCTAAGTACTTCCATTGTATATTTCCTAATCACAAGGATATCCTCTTGTATTACCACAGTATAATGATAAAAATCAGGAAATTAACGTTGCTACGATAATATTGTCTAATCTATAGATCTTATTCAGCTTTCACCAATTGTCCCTAGATATGTATTTTAAGCTGTAGTATATAATATTTAATATATAAAAGGGCTTGAAAATTATGAGGCATAATAATAAAATGATCATCTGTCAACCAATCACCCAACTTTAGATCTAGAACAGTGGTCAACAAACTATGGCTTGTAGGCCAAATCCAGCCCACTGTCTATTTTGGTAAATAAAGATTTATTGGAACACAATCACATCCCATTCATTTACATATTGTCTGTGGCTGTTTTTGAGGTACAACAGCAGAGCTGAGTAGTTGTGACAGAGATCTTAGGTTTTACAAAGCCAAAAAGTTTACCATCTGGCCCTTTATAAAAAAGTTTGCCAGGGGCGGCCAGGTCGCGCAGGCGGTTAAGTGCGTGTGCGCTCTGCTGTGGCGGCCCAGGGTTCACCGGTTCGGATCCTGGGCGCGCACAAACGCACCACTTGTCAGGCCATGCTGTGGCAGGCGTCCCATATAAAGTGGAGGAAGATGGGCATGGATGTTAGCCCACGGCCAGTCTTCCTCAGCAAAAAGAGGAGGATTGGCAGATGTTAGTTCAGGGCCGATCTTCCTCACAAAAAAAAAAAGAAAAAAAAGTTTGCCAACCTCTGGTCTAGAACAGAGCTGTCCAATAGAACTTTCTGTGATGCTGGAAATGTTCTATATATCTGTGCTGTCCAGTAGAGTAGCCACTGGCCACATGTGGCTATTGAGCACTTGAAATTTGGCTAGCGTGACTGAGAAACTGAATTTTAAATATTTTTAAATTTTAATTAAATACAAATCAGAATAGCCACATGTGGCTAATGGTTACCCAATTGGAAAGCACAGATCTAGAACATGACCCATATCTTTTCATCCGCTAGTAAACTCCTTCCTATTTCACCTCCCGGTCTCCTCAGCCCCCAGAGGTAACAACTATCTTGGGTTTTGTGTTTTTTATTTCCTTTCTGTTTAAAAATATAATGATCACTTGTGTATGTGTCTGTAAACAATATACCATTTGGTTTGCTGTTTTTGAACTTCATAGTAATGCTGTCATACTGAATGCATGCTTGATTTTTTTCGTTCAGCATTATATTTCTGCCATGTTGCTGTGCTAGAAGCGTATTCATTTTTATCTCTGTATAGTTCATTGTGTAGCTATGCCCCAGATTAGTTTTATCTATTTCTTATGAATAGATATTGCGGTAGTTTCCTTTTTTTCTTTGCTACTAGGGACATTCTTGTACATCTTTCCTGATGCATGAATTCATGACTTTCTTTAGAAGAAGAATTGCTGGGCAAGTAGGATATGCACATGTTGAAACTTAAAAATGACACATCTTCTTTTCCAAAACTCTTGCACTAATTTACATTCCCGCCAGCTGAGTGTAACAGTTCCTGTTGATCCAGATCCTAACCAAGTGTTGGTAGCGTCAGACTTCTTTATTTTTGCCAACACACTGCAAAATGGTAGCTTATGTTGTCTTACTTCGCATTTATTGATGATTAATGAGGTTGATCTTCTTTTCACATGTTGATTAGTCTTTCATGTTCCGCTTCTGAGAAATGCCTGTTCGTGTCTTTGGCTCGTGTTTTCACTGGGCTGTCAGTTGTGTATGTTGAAAATAACTTCTCCCAGTTGGTGGCTTGTCTTTTCGTTGTAGATGTGATGTCTCAATGGATAAATATGCTTAATTTTAATGTGATTGAGTTTATGAATATTTTCTTCTATGGTTGGTACTTTTTATCTTGTTGAAGAAAGCCTTTCCTGGTCTGAGGTCAGAAAGATATTCTCCTTTATTTTCTTCTATGAGTTTAAAAGTTTTGCCTTTCATATTTAAGGCTTTAATCCACCTGGGATGGCTGTCGTTTATGGTTTGGGGAAGGGATCCAATTTCATTTTTTTCTGTGTTCATATCCATTATTCACTTATTGAATAGCTTTTCCTTTTCCCAGTGATCTGCAATATTACTTCCATGCCATATATCAAATTTCCATATGTTTGTGTTTTGTTTTAAGCCTCTCCATTCTGTTCCCTTGGTCTACTCGACCATCCCTGTGTCAGTACCATGCTATCTCAATTACTTTACCTTTATAAGTCTTGATATTGGGTAGAGCAAGTCCCCTCACCTTATTTTTCTTTGCCAGTAGTGTCTGTTCTTGGGCTTTGCTCTTCTAAGATATTTTAGAATTAGCTTGTCTAGATGCACAAAAATTCTGTTGTAATTTTGATTGGAGTTGCATTGATTTTATAGATCAATTTAGAAGAAATCGACATCTTTATTTAAATACTGAGTTTCCTTATGCATGAAGGATTTTTAAAAAGATTTTATTCACTGTCTTTAAGTTTTATGATTCTTTCCATCCAGGTCTTACTCATCTTTTGTTAGATTTGTTCCTGGTTACCTTATGTTGCAATTGTAAATGCTATATATTTTAAAATTACACCTTCTAAATGCAATTGTTTTTTTTTCCCCTGCGGGAAAAGATATCTTTCTCCTTCTGTTTTAAAAATCTAGCAACTCTTATTGTAACACCTTATTTGTAGATTTTTGGGTTTTCTATGTAAATAAACATACAATCTATGAATGATACACATTTCTTCCCTTCTGATCTTTGTGTTTTATTTCATTTTCTTGTCTTACTGCACTGGCTAGGACTACCAGTTTGGTTTTGAAGAGAAGCAGTGGCAGTGAGCGTCTTTGTTCATTTTGTTCATTATTTTAAGAGAATCCTTTGTTCATTATTTTAAAGGAAATGCTAATGTTTCCCATTAAGAATAAAGTTTTCTGGGGGCCAGCCTGGTGGCGCAAGTGGTTAAGTGCGCACGCTCCACTGCGGCGGCCCGGGGTTTGCCGGTTTGGATCTTGGGCGCGCACCGACCCACCGCTTGGCAAGCCATGCTGTGGCGGCGTCCCATATAAAGTGGAGGAAGATAGGCACAGATGTTAGCCCAGGGCCAGTCTTCCTCAGCAAAAAAAAAAAAAAAGAGGAAGATTGGCAGATGTTAGCACAGGGCTGATCTTCCTCACACACACACAAAAAAGAATAAAGTTTTCTAAAGGTTTTGGGTAGATAACTTTTATTTTTTAAGAAATTTCTCGGGGCTGGTCCCATGGCATAGCAGTTAAGTGCACGTGCTCTGCTACTGGCACCCGAGTTCGGATCCTGGGCATGCACCCACCCACCACTTGTCCGGCCATGCTGAGGCGGTGTCCCACATACAGCAAGTAGAAGGATGTGCAACTATGACATACAACTATCTACTGGGGCTTTGGGGAGAAAAAGGGAAAAAGAGGAGGATTGGCAATAGATGTTAGCTCAGGGCCGGTCTTCCTCAGCAAAAAGAGGAGGATTGGCATGGATGTTAGCTCAGGGCTGATCTTCCTCAAAAAAAAAAAAAAAAAGAAATTTCTCTTCTAGTTCTAGTTTGTTAAGAATTAAAAAAAAAATCATGAATAAGTGTTGAATCATATCAAATGCTTCTTCTGCATCTATAGAAAAGATAATATTTTTTCTCGGTTAATTTGTTAATTTGATAAATAACATTTCTAGATTTATAACATTAAAACATCCTTGCAATTCTAGGATAAACCCAACTTGGCCATAATATATTATCATTTTTATACACTGCTGGATTCAGGTTGTTTTTACCTTGTTTAGGATTTTTGCATCAATACCCTTGAGTAAAATTGTCCTATATTTTTCTTTTCTCATACTCTCCTTGTTAGATTTTGGAATCAAGGTTATACCGTCCTCATGGAATGGGCTGGGAAGTACTCTGTCTGTGTCTATTCTCTGTAAGAGTTTGTATAACTTGGAATGATCTGTTCCTTGACATAGAATTGTTCATTGTGTTCACTTTCTGTCTTTCTAATCTCTTCTGTATGTATTTTCCTTAAAAAATTTTTTAAGACAAAATTTGGTGGCTTGTCTCCTTTGTTTTTTGATTAAATTTCACCATAGATTTGTCTTTTTATTAGTCGTTTCGAGAAACCAATTTTTGACTTTGTTGACTTTTTATTGCCTCTTGGCTTTGATTTAATTAATTTCTTAGCTTTATCATTGTTCCTTTTTGTTTGTTTTCTTTGAGTTTATCCTACAGTTCTTTTTATAACTTCTTAAATTGGGTGCTTACTCATTAATTTTTTGGCTTTTCATCTGTTCTAACAGAAACTTTCAAAGCTTTCCATTTCATTAGAAATACTACTTTGGCTCTATCTCATACTTTTGATAGGCACTATTTTCATTATCATTCTGTTCTAAGTATCTTTAAATTTCCATTATGATTTCTTATTTGACTTACAAAATGCTCAGAAGAAAACTTTAAAATTTCTGAATGTATGGGAATTTAAAATGTATCTGATTCTTACCAAGTTCTAATTTAAATGCACTGCACTCAGGGAACACGATCTGTGTGATGATGATTCTTTGGAATTGAGACTTGCTTTATAGCCTAGTACATGGCCTACTAAAATACAGTCATGCACGCATAATGACGTTTCAGTCAATGGTGGGCCGCATATACAATGGTGGTCCTGTAAGACTAGTACCATATATCCTAGGTGTGTAGTAGGCTATACCATCTAGGTTTGTGTAATACACTCTATGATGTTCGCACAACAATGACATTGCCTAATGACACATTTCTCAGACTGCATCCCTGTCATTAAGCAACACATAACTGTAATTTAAAAACAAGTGTGCTTGGGAAATTTAGTTTCTAATTGTTGGATGGAAAGTCCCATAAACTTCCATTAAACTTAGCTTGTTATATTGTACAAATCCTCTTGACTAATTTTCTGTCTGCTGCACCTACCAATAATGGAGAGATGAGTATTCAAACCTACCGCCATGGTAGTGGGTTTTTCTATTTTTCCCCTGCAGTCCGTCAATTTTTGCTTTCTAATTTTTGAGGCTATTTTATTAGGCATATGCAGATTTAAAACTGCTGTTTCTTCCAGGAAAAGTGAACTTTTAATCTTTGTGTACTGACTTTTCCTATCCCTAATAATGCTTTTTGTCTTGAAGTCTGTTTTTTTCCTTCTGATTTTAGTGTCCCAGTTTTCTTTCAACTTGTGTTTTATAGTCTTTCACCCCATCTCCTTGTGTTTTAGATGTGCCACTATAAACAGCAAAGAGCTGGATTAAAAAAATCCAATCTAACACTGTCTTTTAAATGACACGTTTAGTCCTTTTAAATTTATTGCAATTATTGATATCTTTTGACTTACTTTTATTTTCTAACTTATCCTATTTTTTCCCTTATGCTTTCTCCCCCTTCTTTCTTCCTTCTCCCCACTTTGGATTTATTAAGTTTGTTTATTTTCTTATTCTATCTTTTGCTATCTCTTTCATTGACTGGAAATTTATATACTCTACTTCTGTATTTCTAGTGGTTGCTTTTGAAATTCCATCTTGCATACCTAATGAAGTCTAAGGTTATTAGTATCTTAAAACCCCTTCCCAAATAATACAATGCACTTTGAACCCTTTCACTTTGATCTACTACAAATTTACATATCATTTTTGTGCAGTATTTTAGTTCTTTTTATTCCCACATGATGTTATATTTTATACAATGTTTGTGTAGATTTATCTACATGTTTATCAATTTCTTTGCTCCTCAGTCTTTCGTGCATACCAGACCTTCCTTCTGGGACAATTTCCTTTTTTTTTTATAGCACATCCTTCAGAGGTTCCTTTAGTAAAGACTTATTGATGGCTGTAAGAAAAACCATCAAGTTTTTCCTCTTATATAGGTAAAAACCCAGTTCCTTCCCCTTCCTGTGTCTTTCTTTCCTATTCACATGAAACACTTCACTTCTGACACTTCTGGTCACCAAATGTGTGGAGATTTCCCCCCACCAACCAATTCTGGGAGATCTAGAATTTAACTCAATTCTAACACTATCTACCTGGAGATGGTGTCAGATCCCACGGGTTAAGGGCTCAGTTCTACAAGACTGCTCCCACTCTAGATGCCAATCATGAGGAGTAGGTCCCCAGGTTACCCACAACTTCAATCTGACTTGGTTACAAATCGGAGGTTCTCATGACCTCCTACTCAGGTTCAATTAATTTGCTAGGGTGGCTCACCGAACTCAGGGGAACACTTACTTAGGTTTACCAGTTTATTAAAGGATATGATAAAGGATACAGATGAACAACTACGTGAAGAGACACAAAGGGCAAGGTCTGGAGAGCTGAGCATGGGAACTCCTGTTCCCATGGAGTTGGAGTGTCACCCTCCGGGTATGTGAATGTGTTTACTTACCTGGAAGCTCTCCAAACCCCATGATTGGGGATTTTATGGAGGCATCAACATGTAGGCATGATCGATCATTAACTCCATTTTCAGCCCTTCTCCTTTCTCAAGGGAATGGGGGGTGGGGCTGAAAATTCCAAGCTTCTAATCATGGCTTGGTCTTTTCAGTGGCCAGCCGTCATCCAGGAGCCATCCAGGAGTCCGCCCAGAGTCACCTCATTAGAGCAAAGGACGCTGCTATCACCCAGGAAATTACAAGGGGTTTCATACTGTGTGTCAGGAACCAGGGTCAAAGATCAAATATTAGGACAAAAGGTGCACCTAGTGCCCTTATCATTTATGAATTTACAGCAGAGACCAAAGTATATATATATATTTTCTATTATCTTGTAACAGCAAACTCTTTTTGTTTATCTGCAAAAACATCTCCATTTCATTCTCAGTCTTTTTTTGTTGTTGTTGTTGTGAGGAAGATCAGCCCTGAGCTAACATCCATGCCAATCCTCCTCTTTTCGCTGAGGAAGACTGGCGCTGAGCTAACATCCATGCCCATCTTCTTCCACTTTATGTGGGACGCTGCCACAGCATGGCCTGACAAGCAGTGCATCAGTGCGCGCCTGGGATCTGAACCCAGGCCACCAGCAGCAGAGTGTGTGCACTTAACCGCTATGCCACAGGGCTGGCCCCACACCCTCAGTCTTGTAAGATAGTTTTGCTAAGTTCACAATTCTAGATTGACAGTTATTTTCTCCCAGTGCTTTGAAGATATTCCCTGACTTCTGGCTTCATGGTTGCTTTTGAGAGGTGTGTTGTCATCTAATCTTCTTTTCTTTATAGGTGGTATGTCTTTTCTTTGTTGCTGCTTTTAAGATCTTGTCTTTGGTATTACGTGTTTCACCACACTGTGACTAGATGTGGATTTCTTTTTATTTATCTTGTTAGATATACGTTAAGCTCTCAGTATCTGTAGAGTCATGCCTTTCATCAGTTCCGGAAAATTCTCAGCCATTATCTCTTCCAATATTGCCTCTTCCCTTTCTCTCTCTGGGATTTTCATTCTGTCCACCACAGCTTTTCACTTCTTTCATATTTTCCATCTGCTTGTCTCTGTGCTGCCATCTGTGTAATTTCTTCTGTTCTATCTTTTAGCTCACTCTTTGTCTCTTCAGTTGTGTCCAAGACACTGTTTAACCCATCTGTTGAGTTTTCAGTTTCAACAGTGATTGTTTTCATTTCTAGAAGTTCTGTTTTGTTCTTTTCCAGATCTGACTAGTCATTTTTTTTATTGTCTCTTATTACTTGATCATGCTTATGATTTCATCTTTTATTTTTTTTTTAAATTTCAACCGTAGTTATTTCATATATTGTAATTATTGTTATTAATTTTTTTTGTGAGGAAGATCAGCCCTGAGCTAACATCTGTGCTAATCCTCCTCTTTTTGCTGAGGAAGACCGGCTCTGAGCTAACATCTATTGCCAATCCTCCTCCTTTTTTTCCCCAAAGCCCCAGTAGATAGTTGTATGTCATAGTTGCACATCCTTCTAGTTGCTGTATGTGGGATGCGGCCTCAGCATGGCTGGAGAAGCAGTGCGTCGGTGCATGCCCGGGATCCAAACCCAGGCTGCCAGTAGCAGAGCGTGCACACTTAACTGCTAAGCCAGAGGGCCGGCCCTATATATATTGTAATTAAAACAATTACAATTTCTGATGTCCTTAGGGATCTAAATCTATTGTTTGTTGTTTCTGCTCACTGTCACCTCCTTGTGTGTTTGATTTTTTTTTAAAAAACTCGGTTTATGGGCATGTTCTTTGGGAATCCTGAGTGCCTAAATTGGGGGTGCTGTCCTCCAGAGATGATTCATTTGCTTTCGTTAGGGTTCAAGGGACACCACTGACCCAGGATCATCTTAGCCTCTGTTGAGGGTCCTGAGTTAATGTTAGGGTGATGGCCTCTACCTTGCTTCTAGCCCGCCCTTGGTCTCCTGACAGCAGAATTTGCCCTCACTCCTTTGTTTTCTTACAGCTCCCTTCCCATCCAGATGTCAACTCTCACTTTTTTCCATCCCTTTGCTGATCGTGCTGGTGGCCTTGGAGCAACCCATTATTCCCGCATGCCTAGCAATGCTTTAAAAGGCACTTTCTTTCAAGGATCTGGTTGATTTGTAATAAGAGGGCCCAGTATCCACAATGTCGTTGGAAGAGGAGTCCTCCTTTTCATGCAACTCACTACTCTCTCTTGTGACTTGTATGTTCTTCTTGTCTCCAGGCTGTTAAACCTTCTTTCATACTGATGCTCGAGAGAAGTTCCCAAAGAACAAATGTGATCAAGTCACTTCCCTGGTTAAAACCTGCCAGCAATCCCGTTGCCCTCAGGAAAAAGGCCAAGCTCCTCAAGGCCTGGCCCCTGCTAGTCTTTCTAGTCTCATGGCTCCTAGCCTCAAACTGTATACTCTAGCAATTCCTAACTTCTTTGTGGCTCCTACCCTCTCCCTTTGAGTCCCATTCCGTGTTATTTGTCTATTTCCTTGCCTTTGCCCAAGCTGTTCCTACTGCCTGAAATTCTTTATCAACTGTCTCCCCCACTCGCATTTTTTTCCACCTGGATAAATCTTATTCATCCTATAAGACGCATCTCTTGTGCTGCCTCCTCCAGGAAGCCTTCCCTGATCTTCCTCCAGGTTGCAGGACTCCTCTGTCCTCCAGAGAAGACTCCTCTGTCTTCCCAAAGCCCCCTGGGCTTATCTTACTCTTAGCAGTCATCAAATCACATTGAAAGTTACCATTTATGCATTTGCTTCTCCACTAGACTGAGAGGCTCCTTGAGGTCAGGAATGGTTTCTCACTGTTTAAGTTTTCACACTGCCTGGCACAGGTCCTGGCATGGAGAAGTTACTCCATAAATATTTGTTGAATTGAACAGAGGCCCTTTTTCCCACCCTGAAATTTCTGTTGCCTGAAATTATTTGTTGATTAGGAGCATTTTTATACATGAGGACATCATTTGACGTTGTCGACGTGGAGTTCCCCACCAGGACTCTGGATAAGAAAACTCCTTCAACCAGATGAAGTCTGTTGGACACAGACAGGCTGATGGTTCTCTGGCATCCTTGTTGGGCGTGTCCCATTGTGGGGCTCAGTACTGTGGGGTTCAGTTTCTGTCTGGTCCTCTACTGTGGCTATCAATAATAATACTTATTGTATAGGTTTGTTAGAAATATTAAATGAGATGCTATGTGCAAAGCACCCAGCTCAGTGCTTGACACATAGTAGGTGCTCAAAAAAAAAAAAGTAGGTTCTTTTTCCTGTTAATGATTGAATTCCTTGAGCTTAGGAACCCTGTGTATTTATTTCATTTGTTCCTACTCCACCTAGTGCAAAACCTGGCACAAAAAGGACAGGATAAATATCTGATAAATGAATGTGTGCATGATCTCAACTTTCAGAACAGAACTACCCTTCCTGAAGCATCTCTGGTTTCCATAGCCTGGGGCTCTGCCCCACCCCCACCCCGCAGTACATTGGGACCTATCAGAAAACCAACTACAGCTTTCTGTTCTCAAAAGACAAAACCCAGCAAGAGCTGAGACACCTGGGGAGAATTCTAGCTTTTCTGAGCTCTAGCCTATAGGCAATCCACATGCTGGGGCCACTGAGTCTGTTGTTTCCAAAATTGCATGATGCCCCCTCTGCTTATACTGAAAGTCCTCCATCTGCTCTTGCTGTCAAATCGTTTAGAAAATTGCTTTTTTATTATGTCACAGCATGTTCCTGACATGAGGCCCCATGTGAGAAGCCTCTTTCAGAATTAGTTCCTGGAAATATTTGTCCCTGTGGAGGAAATGATCTGCTTCCTCCTTCCTGACAATAAGAGTGTCAGAACTTAGTGTTTCGTTTTTTGCCTTGGCTCCCAGGAAGCTCAAAGCCAAATTTCAGGATCAATCACAGCAACTATGGCAATGCTTCAGATTGTTATTTTTTTCCTGAGCAATATGAAACTGTTGAATGAATTAATCTTTTTTGTTGTAAAGCCATCTTATGTCCTTTTGGGAAAAAGATGAAGCACATATTAGCTTTAAAACTATGACAGCAGCAGCAGTGGCAGCAGCAGCAGCAGCAACACAACAACAATAAGAGGATGTGGGGGAGCAGGAGAAGAATTGGCCGTCAATCGAGCCATGTAGGATGCTGGTGAGGAGCTGGGGCTCTGCAGCCAGACTGGCTCTATGCAAATCCTACTCTGCCTGTCACTCGCCCAGGGATCTTGTGCGTATTACATAACTTTTCTGAGTTTCTCCAGCTGTAAATTGGGCTCTTCAATGTCTCTACTTTAAAAGGTCACCATGAGGATTAATGGACATAATTCCTGTGAACTACTAAACGTGGGGTCTGCCATGGGGTAAATATTCAACACATTGTGAGCTTTGAAGACAGCACTGAGCATTTGAGCCTGGGTGGCTGGATGACGAGACAGGAGCCAGAGAGAAGGATTCGGTGACAAGGGCATCGTGATGTTGGCACTTTGTCTAGAGTTTCCCCAAAGCCTCACCAGCCCGGGACAGGTACCAGTGGGATCACAGTGACAGTCACGACCTGTCCTTGGCTGGCTTCTACCCCCATCTGTTCACCAGGATTTCCAGAAGCCTGAAGGTCTCGTCCAGTTATTTCTGGGAGCCTCTGGGGGGTTTTGCTTGGCGTTCAGGAAGGAGCTGACCAGCTGGGGTGGCCTCGTGGTGTCCACTGTGTTCTTCGGCTCCTGCTCCTGATTCCTGTCCCCTTGATGTCCACCGTCTGTGAGCTTGCCTGAGGCTGCCTCCCCACGCCACAGCTGCCAGGGCGATCCGCGGGGGCACCTGTGCCTGCCACACACGGGGCTTCCTCTGCACACTCCCCAAAGCCAGAGTGGCATCGGGTTCCTGCAGACTTCAAGGCATCAAAGTTATGCTGAGTTCCTTGGAGAGGAGGGGAGCCTGGCCCTTGTCCCCAGTCCGGGTGACACTTTGTTGTGTGGGTACTGAAGCTAGGCTGCTTCTGCCCCCGTATATCACGGAAATCCTGGTGCAAGTTGGTCTGTTAGTAACTAACCCTTGTGGCCCCTCTTAGCCCTGACGTGAGACCCGGGGCTGGACCCGGGGACTGGCAGACTCAGCGCCACCCTCCTTTTGGAGGGCAGATCCCCTGCCCCAGCCAGCACAGCCTCCTTTTGCTTCCTGCGTGTCCACTGGCAGCTGCCCCCCTGCCCTCCCCTCTTGGGTACCCTCTCTTCCATGTAAGAGGAGAGCCCCAGGGGAGGATGGAGCTCAGACAGAAGCTGGGGTTGTGTACTACTAACAACCCCAAGGTCAGGAAGAGACGACCTTGGGAAGGACCCAGAGTCAGGGGGGTAAAGGACTGGAGATGGGCTTTGGGGGCCCTTTGCCCAGAGGGAAGGGCTGCAGGGGAGGAAGTGAATGAAATCATCAAGAGAGAAAGTGGAGGGTGGATCCATGATCCTTGGGCTAGACCCTTGTTTAGAAAACTGGAGAAGGAGAAGTCCGTGAAGAAGACAGAGTCTGAGCAGCGGGGGAGGAAGGAGGAAACCGAGGGAGTGCTGACCTCCTGAAGGCCAGGGAGGAGAGGATTTGGAGGAAAAGGAGGGGGTCATGTCGTCCCGTCCGATGGATAAAGCACTTGGCTGGGGGTGTGCAAGTGTCCGGTGGAGCCCAGCTCTTCAGCTAGTGAACCAGGGGACCTGGGACGAGTCGTGGCCCTCTCTGGGCTCAGTTATTACCTCTGTAAAAGAAGGGCATAGAATTCTGAAGAGAAGCCTAGGAGGATAAAGTCTGAGAGAAACCCTTTGGTGAGGAGCGGGTGACCTGGGCAAGGGCTGTTTCCGGGCAGTAAGAGGAGAGGAATCAGAGGCCAGGGTGCTGACCTCTAGGGTAGGGGAGGAAGGAAAGAGGAGAGGGAGGAGAGAGATCCGGAGCTCCTGCTAGGCGGGGCGGAGGGGAGGGTGTGCCCTCAGAATGACCTGTACCTCCCGGTCGTGCCCTTCAGTCCCCCTGGGCCTCCCGCTGGGCCTTTCTCTTGGAGGAGGTGGGGCTCCTAGTGGTGGAAGACCCACCCAGAGTCACACCTTCCATCTTGTCCTGTGTCTGGTCTTGGGTGCTCCTGTGGCTGCACCAATGGCTTGTTCAGCAGTGTGGCGGAGATTCATGGAGGTGAGGGTGGACAGGATAGATTTGGGAAAGCAGATATGTAAGAAGGTAGAAGACAGTTGTCACCCTTGAGGGCAATCAGTGGGTGATCTCATTGGGTGACCCAGACAGTCACAGGAGAAACAAACATCAGTTGCCATAGGCGAGTCCTTAAGTGTCCAGGGGATTTGGGGGAGAGAAGGCAACCGAGCAGAGCTGGCTTTCTCGGGGAAGCCTTCCGGGGGAGATGACTTTGGAGTGGGAAAGGACAATGGGGAAGTAGAGCTAAGGAGAGTGGTCCATGCCTGGCTTGGAGGGAACAGTGAAGCTGTGGGTGATGAGGATTGCTGGCTTGTTTCAAGGGGAGTTTGGGGTGTGCACCCAGTGCAGTGGTCCCCTCTCCCCCCATGTGTGTGGTCCAGACTAGGCCCTCTGCAAACCCGGCTGAGCGCTGAGGTGGAGGATGAACCTCAGGAGCTGGCTCATTTTTTTTTTTTTTTTTTTTTTTTTTTGTGAGGAGATCAGCCCTGAGCTAACATCCGCCAGTCCTCCTCTTTTTTTGCTGAGGAAGACGGCCCTGGGCTAACATCTGTGCCCATCTTCCTCCACTTTATATGGGACGCCGCCACAGCATGGCTTACCAAGCAGTGCGTCGGTGCGCGCCCGGGATCCGAACCAGCGAACCCCGGGCCGCCGCAGCGGAGCGCTTGCACTTAACCGCTTGCGCCACCGGGCCGGCCCCAGGAGCTGGCTCATTTTGAAGGATTACTGGAAGTTTCCGGGACCCAATTCCAATGGGGGAGGATGTCCGGGAGGGTTCCCACATCAATAAGCAACTCAATTCTGGCACTCTGTACCCGGAGATAGCATCAGATCCCACAAGTTAAGGGCTCAGTCCCACAGGACTGCCCACCTCCCGACTTCAGATGCCAATCACAAGCCCAGGTTGTCACCTGCTCTCCTGACGCACGAGTTATAGATTGGAGATTCCAATGATCCATCCTCAGGTTCAATTAATTTGCCAGAGCAGCTCACAGAAACATTTTACTTACTATATTATCAGTTCATTATAAAAGCATATGACTCGGACAGCTAGATGGAAGAGACGCATAGGGCAAGGTATGGGGAAAGGGGGCGGAGCTTCCTTGCCCTCTTTGAGCCCCACTCTCCCCAAATCTCCACATACTCATCAACCTGGAAGCTCTCTGAACCTCATCCTTTTACGTTTTTATAGAGGCTTCATTACACAGCCATGATTGATTACATCATTGGCCGTTGGTGATCGAGCTCAATCTCTAGCCCTTCTTCCATCCCTGGAGGTCAGGGAGTCTGGCTGAAAGCTCCAACCTTCTAATCACATGGTTGGTTCTCCTGGCAACCAGCCCCCACCATTAGGTGCTTCCCAAAAGTCACCTCATTAACATAAACCAAGTTGTGGTGGAAAGGGGCTCGTTATAAATAAGAAGACACTCATTTCACCTTTATGGCTCTGAAGCCATTTCAGGAGCTGAGACAAGAGGCCAAATTTTATAACAAAAGGTGTTCCCATTGCTCTTATCACTCAGGAAATTCCAAGGGTTTTGGGAGCTGTGAGCTAGGAACCGTGAAGGAAGACCAAATGTATATGAGAAATACATTTTGGTATCTAATGACTAAATATATATTTCTTATAAATCACAATGTCACACCCGGTGTTGGGGAGGGGGCGCTGTGGGCTGATAGAGAGGGTCGGGGTGCCCACATCTTTCTGCTTCTGCTTCAGCAGCACCCAGCCCTACTGTAATGCCAATGTCTCAGCAGCACTGGACAGCCAGGTGTTCACTACCATGCCCCAAACCTTCAGTGGCTCTCCATTGCTGCGGAGCTCTTTATGGTCCTACGGCTGGATGGGGCTCAGGAAACCAGCATCAGCCACTGCTGTCACTGGCAGTCATGGGGACTTTGAAAAATCCAGCACAGGGTAAGGAGTCCCTTTAGGGCCACCCCTAATACTTAGGAGGCAGAATTTTTCCAACAGGTGACATGTGGGGAACAATACAATCAGAGAGGTCCTTGCTGGGGCAGAGATTGGGTGCTCCAGGGCTGGATACAAGAGGAGAAGAAAAAGGTGTCAGAGTGGATCTGAGCAGAAAGGCCAGCGTCAGCCACTACACTGTGGAAAGGGTATGTGGATGTGGGGAAGGGTATGTAATAAAAGGGGGACTTTGGTCCCTGGACCTGCCCAGAGAAATGTGGCAACAGGGATAGCATAAGAGCTCAGAGCCCTCTGCTACAGTTCTGTTTGGAATTTTCCATAATAAAAGCTTTTTGAAAAGACGTGCACAGTTATTTTGCTGCAATCACTAAAGCATCATTGCTGGGCCTCTGAGGCCTTCCATCAGCTTCCAGAATGTCCTGGAGTAGCCCCGCCTGCAGTGTCTTGGTAACCTGTCTGCCCCAGACAGGGTTCAAGTGCCTCCTTTGGACCTGGAGTGACAATTCTTGAGAAATGTCTCCTTGGGACAGAGAAGGCACGCAAGACTAAGCAAAGCACACAACTTGAAAGTTGTAAAGGAAAACATTGTCAGGTTTGACCTCATAAAAATAAAAATCTCCTGCAAGACAAATGACACCATAAACAAAGTTAAAAGACAAGCAACAGACTGAGAGTGAAGGGGAAAAAAGAAAATAGTCTCAAAGTGTCTCAGTATTAGGAGGGAAAGTAGGAGAATGATTTCTGAGTGTACATCTTGGTGCTGGGGTCTACCCATTGGGCCGACTCTGAATTAACATAACAAAACCTTCTCTATCAGCAGAAATGAGATCACCCTTTTAAATTTAAGAGGACTGCCTTGACAGGGGAGGGTTTGTAGTTCGCTTCTCCTGGCTTCATATTAAACAGATTCCTGGGTGGGCCAGTAGCCTGACACACCTCCCATAAAGCCACATGAGTCACTAATTTCTGGCACATCCTGCCAGAAACTGCACAAGCTCCCCCGGGTTCCAGTTGAGGTTTTGAACTGTCTCTACCCTCTTCCAGCCCTGATCCTACCCAGTTGATTCCCCTCCATCAGCACAGCGTGAACGGTGCCATCCCCATTCCCTGCCCCAGTCTTCTAGTGTGCAGGAGGTGAGGAGGATGGTAGATCCATGGCTGGGTCTCTGCTAGGGATGCTAATGGGCGGGGTACAGGGTTGCAGCAAGATCTGCATGTTCATGGTAGTTTGGATGGGTCCAGGTAACGGAGGCATCCAGCCTCTCACCTGGCTCAGGTGCACTAAGTCTGGGGCCAGTGATGGATCCAAGGGAACCTCCCCCATAAGCACCCTGCCAAGCGACTGCTGCTGATACCCTTAGGGTTATGAGTGCCCTGGGAGGAGGAGTGTCCTCTAGGGAAGCCAAAGAGCTTAAGAAGCAGGGATGTGTCAAACGCAGAGAGTGTGGGTTCCACTCAGGAAGGACTAGAATGATGAGTGGGTAAGGAAGGGTGAAGGCCCACTCACAAGATGGGCAGCCTGGGACCGAGGTCGGTTCTAAGTCCACCAAGTTCTGGGCTTTCAAACATGTCAAAACGTGTTCAGGAATGAGAATGCTTTGTCTGCCAGACTTGTTCACAGACCACTGAAGTGATCCCCAGGGTAAAGGGGACTCTTAAAAGAGCGAGAGTTTCACAGCCGGTGAGAGACAGCAGCTGCTCACCGTGTGGTACCAGAGCCCTCCTCTCCACCTTCCTTCTGAGAGGAGGAGGGAGAAGTGGGCTGGTCAAGCCCCTGGCTGAGAGTGGGGATGAAAGGGAAGAACAGGGGGCCTGGCTGGAAGGATCAGGACCTTCCCCAAAGGCTCTTCTATGCTATTGTGGGGACTGGGGTAGACAAACTCACCAGAGAGAAGCTGCCAAGGGCAGCGGGAACAATCGGGAAAGACCTGATTGCCCCAAATTCTGCCCTTTGACCTTATGAGCCCTGCAGGATGGCTCTGACCACCTGAAGAGAGACAGAATTCTAGCTAGACGGGCTCAGTTTTTCTGGCCCAAGATGGCAGAGGATGTCAAGGACAAATGCAAAACCTGACTTCTGATGGAAGACTCCCACATGAGAAACTTATCTGGAGATCCTTCCAGGCACCAAGCCTCAGAAGTCAACGTACTTATATATCTTGTCTGAGAGTCAAAACCTCTTGGCTGAGGTTGACTGGTTATCTACAGTGCCTGGGCTTGTCCTGCTGGGTGGGGATCAGAAGGCACCCTCAGTGGCCTCAGGGGTGTGAGCGAGGCATCCGTCATCATGTGGGTTCCCTGCTGGACCTGACTTGAACTGGGAGATTTTTGAAGGTTTTCGACTGTGAGAAATGCTTTTGCAGCTGGAATGCCCAAGTCCAAGGCCCCCATTTCCATCTACGCGGCAACTAGGAGAGTGTATTTGTTTGTTTGGAGGCTTAAACAAGAGAGAAGTTTCTTTCTCTGGCATGCAGAAGTCCAGGGCTGGTGAGGGGCTCTGGAGTGTCCATGGACGCAGGCTCCTTGCAGCTTAGTGCTCCCCATCCCCAGGGTGCAGCTCTCGTCCTCATGGTCCAAGATGTCAGATTCACGTTTTAGGAAACAGGTTAGAGGATGGGATGAAGACGACGTGCAAAGGGCAAGCTCCAGCTTTCTTTTAAGTTACGGTCCCAGAAGCTGCCACACGACGCTTCAGAGCCAGGGCATAGGGACACGCCTGACCTAGCTGCAAGTGAGGCTGGGCCATGTGGGTTTTAGTTGGGGGGAGGGGACATGTGTCAAGCCATTAACGGAATCTGGATACATATGTGGAGGATGTCTCGACTTGAACAAAAAGACAGTGGAACCAACTGGCAGCATTTTTAAAAATTTATTTTTATTTTATTGAGGTCATAATAGTTTATAACATTGTGAAATTTCAGTTGTACACTATTATTTGTCAGTCACCATATACATGTGCCCCTTTACCCCTTATGCCCACTCACCAACCTCCTACCCCTCTGGTAACCACTAATCAGTTCTCTTTGTCCATGTGTTTATCTTCTACATAGGAGTGAAATCATGCAGTGTTTGTCTTTCTCTGTCTTAACATAATACCCTCAAGGTCCATCCATGTTGTTGCAAATGGGACCATCTTGTCTTTTTTTTTTATGCCTGAGTAGTATTTCATTGCATATATATACCACGTCTTCCTTATCTATTCCTCAGTTGATGGGCACTTGTGTAACTTCCATGTCTTGGCTATTGTGAATAATGCTGCAATGAACATAGGGGTGCATAAGTCTCTTTGAATTACTGATTTCAAGTTCTTTGGATAAATACCCAGTAGTGGGATAGCTGGGTCGTATGGTATTTCTATTTTTAATTTTTTTGAGAACTCTCCATACTGTTTTCCATAGTGGCTGCACCAGTTTGCATTCCCACCAGCAGTGTATGAGAGTTCCCTTTTCTGCACATCCTCTCCAACATTTGCTGTTTTTTGTCTTGGTAGTTATAGCCATTCTAACAGGTGTAAGGTGATATCTCATTGTAGTTTTGATTTGCATTTCCCTAATGATTAGTGATGTTGAACATCTTTTCATGTGTTTGTTGGCCATCTGTATATCTTCTTTGGAAAAATGTCTGTTCATATCTTCTGCACATTTTTTGATCCAGTTGTTTGTTTTTTTGTTGTTGAGTTGTATGAGTTCTTTATATATTTTGGAGATTAACCCCTTGTCGTGTATATGATTTGCAAATATTTTTTCCCAGTTGGTGTGTTGTTTTTTTGTTTTGTTCTTGATTTCCTTTGCCTTGCAGAAGCTCTTTACTCTGATGAAGTCCCATTTGTTCATTTTTTCCTTTGTTTCCCTTGCCCGAGTAGAAACAGTATTTGAAAAGATCCTTCTAAGACTAATGTCAAAGAGTGTACTGCCTATATTTTCTTCTAGGAGTTTTATGGTTTCACGTCTAACCTTCAAGTCTTTAATCCATTTTGACTTAATTTTTGTGTGTGGTGTAAGATAGTGGTCTACTTTCATTCTTTTGCATGTGGCTGTCCAGTTTTCCCAACACCATTTATTGAAGAGACTTTCCTTTCTCCATTGTATGTTCTCAGCTCCTTTGTCAGAGATTAGCTGTCCGTTGATGTGTGGTTTTATTTCTGGGCTTTCAATTCTGTTCCATTGATTTGTGTGTGTGTTTTTGTACCAGTACCATGCTGTTTTGATTACTATCGCTTCGTAGTATGTTTTGAAGTCAGGGATTGTGATGCCTCCAGCTTTGTTCTTTTTTCTCAGGCTTGCTTTAGCTATTTGGGGTCTTTTGTTGCCCCATATAAATTTTAGGATTCTTTGTTCTATTTCCATGAAGAATGTCATTGGGATTCTGATTGTGATTGCATTGAATCTGTAGTTTACTTTAGGTAGTATGGACATTATAACTATATTTATTCTTCCAATCCTTGTGCATGGGATATCTTTCCATTTCTTTGTGTCATCATCGACCTCTTTCAATAATGTATAGTTTTCATTGTATAGGTCTTTCACCACCTTAGTTAAATTTATTCCTAGGTATTTTATTCTTTTTGTTGTGATTGTAAATGGGATTATATTTGTGAGTTCTCTTTCTGTTAGTTCTTTATTAGAGTATAGAAATGCAACTGATTTTGGTAAGCTGATTTTGTACCCTGCAACTTTGCTGTAGTTGTTGATTAGTTCTAATAGTTTTCTGATGGATTCTTTAGGGTTTTCTACATATAAAATTACGTTGTCTGCAAACAGCGAGAGTTTCACTTCTTCATCAATTGGCAGCATTTTTGATTCATGTGATGTTTATACGTGGCTTGCTATGTGCCCGTCACTATTCTAACTAAGCTTTTACATATATTAACTTATTTAGTCCTTATAAGAATCGATGTGGCAGCTACCAGAAGCATCCCTATTTTATAGATGAACAAGAGAGGTTAAGTAACCAACTTGAGGTTACCCAGTAAGTGACTGAGCCAGGATGCGAACCCAGGAAACCTAGCTTTAAAGTTCGTGCCCTCAGCTCCTATGCTATTCTGTCTGTGGCCCACACGGGAAAGCTACTGTGGGCTTCTCCCTCTGCTTGCTTTCACTCGGCTGTGGGGTGGCTCAGCAGGGCCACCAGCCTCAGGGGTAAGTTAAGGGATTGAGCTAGCTGGCCGCGAGTGCCCTTTGCTGCAAAGTGAACAGGACAAGCCCTGGGTGACACTGGTCACTGCAAGAATGGGCGTGAGCGTGGCCTCAGGCATGGGGCTGCCCAGGAAGCAGAGAGCAGCCCAGCGCTGGAAGCTGCCCCTTGTCTCACAGTGGGGAGACCTGGGATTTTGCCTGTGTTCAAGCGGGAGGCAGGTTGGGGCAGTCCACAGAAAAAGTGCCCGACTGCTCTGGGGATGAGAAAGTGCCCCTGTGTGGCTCCAGGTGGATGCGGACCATGATGGGGGACATCAGGGGTACCCCTAGATAGAACCTGAGGATGTGTGGGCAGGAACTTCTTAGGCAGGACTCCTAATTCTGCTCCCCTTTAGAATTACCCACCTACGGGGAGTGGGAAATGAGGAAACGTGGGTCTTTCCACACAGTGGAGGACCCGGGGGCATGAGGAAATACCTCCAGACCAGGGCACCAAGCGAGGAGTTAGCAAGGATCACCCTTCCCAGGTCCTCTGAGCAGGATGGCCACCCTACGAGGTCCTCTTTCTCAGGAGGCAGTGATTGTCTTTGGGGACTCAGCCGAGAACAGGAACTCTGGGGTCCAGGCTGGCCAACCACCCCGTGTCCCTCCTCCTCTAGGGGCCGATGGGAGAGGAGGTCAACGCTCTTCGCAGCTGTAGCCTGCAGATGGCCTCGCAGGGTGGGAGCTTTCTTTCTTCTTTTCTGAAGCCCCTCCACCTGTCCAGGATCAGCAGGAAGAAATGAAAAGACATCCCCTCTCCTCCGTGGAGGGCCAGGTCCCTTTGTGTCTCTAAGGGTTGGCTCCTCCTCACTACTGGGGAGTGAGTCAGTGTGTGTGTGTGTGTGTGTGTGTGTGTGTGTGTGTGCACGCATGTTGGGAGGGCTGGGGGCCATGGGGGTTTCTGATGGTCCTTTAAGCTCCATCAAGCCCTGTTGTGGGAGAAAAGAAGCAGAGCCAGGGCTTTGCGTGGGGCAGCCCTACAGAGAGAAGGGCAAACAGGAAGTGGAAACCCTCCAGAGTATTTAAATAGAGGGAATTTGACACAGAGAATTGGCTACTTGGCTAACAGAAGGGGCTGAGAAGCCAACCAGGGGACAGTGAGGCAAACCCAGAGACTCTGAACAGCTGGCAGCCATTACCACTCTTAGGAAGGAGAGGCAAAGGGAGGAGGCAGGGTTCCTGGAACACAGGGGCTGGGTCCGCCCCATGGTGGGCCTCCCAGGCACGGGCTGGAGCCATGGAAGGAGATACAGCCACCCGAGGCAGGAGGACAGCTGAGAAATGCCCTGGCTTCTCTTCCTCTGCCCTCCAGTCTCCCCTCAAAGCCTCTTGTTGTCCCAGGGGCCTGGGACATGCAGCCTGCAGGGGTCAGCCCCTGGGTGTGCAGAGTATGGGAAGGGCAAGGAGGGCTCTGAGGGCCAGCAGATCCGGGACTGACACCGGGGGAAATTGGAGGCGGAGCTGGTGGGGAGGTGGATCCTGAGGCTGGGACCCTGCCTGACCCCTGACAGTGGTTTGGGAGCAGGGCATTGCTCTCGGGCTGTTGCGGCATCTCGCCAAGGCCTGGGACCCGAGAACCGACCCCAGGACTGTGTCAGGGTGCCCTGTTGGAGTGCTCTGCTCCCTGGTGAGGGGACAATCACTCTGCTGCTCCTGTCCTCCAGGTTGGCCTGGGAGAGCTGGCAGAGTTGCTCCTGGAGCTGTCCTTGGTGGCTGGAGAGGGGCACATTGGTTGGAAGGGACCTCTCATTGTACTGGTGTGGAGGGAGGCAGGGGACACCACGCAGAGACTGTTGTAGATGGCCCAGGCGACGGGGGTATGAGAAAAGCAGGGACTGGAGATATTTCAAGGAGGGAGAATCAAGAGGACTTGGACACTCATTGGATGTGACCCGGGCCACATGACACGGGGTATGTTTTCTCTCCAATGGGAGGAGGAAATAACGATGATCCCAAGTGTGATATCAGTGGCCGGCCACATCTTATGGGGGCGTTCTGAGGGCAGGTCCCCACGTTACAAACCATGCCCTCGTTCAGAGAAGGCTTCCGGGAGAGGCAGGAAATGAGCAGGCTCTGTGGGGGCTTAGTGGGGCTATTGAGACTGCCTCCCGCCCTCTTCCAGACTGCTGGACCCCTGGAGTTGGGGGGGTGGGTGGGGTACCCAGAGGAGCCCCACACCAGGCGAAGGGTCTGGGGGAGTCCTTGGAGCTCTGGGGCCCAAGTCTGATAAGAGTGAGGCCTCCCAGTCAAGTCTGAGCCTGAGGACAAAGATCTCAGCTGGCTACTGGCCTGTCTTCCAGGCTGGTCCTGGAGGCTCTCCAGGGTCTTGGGACACCCTGACCCATGCTCCTCGGTCACAGAGAGCAGAGCCCGCTAGTCTGTAGGCTGTGAGCCTTTGCTTCGCGGCCTGAGGATATGCTGGTCAGTTCTTCCTGCCCCTGCTCAAGCCCCGGGCCGATGGACACCAGTGCCCCCTCTTCCTGCCCAAGTTCTGAGCTCACTGCTGGGCTCGCCCGCCATTTCTGGGAAAGAGGAATTACCAGCAGGTCTCAGAATAGCACGGCTTCCTCCTGGACATGAGAAAGCAGAATCAGAGGTGGCACCATTGGGCTGTGAGCCCTGGGCCCAGGACACAGACCTAGGTTCCCCCTCCTCGTCCCATTTCACAGATGGGGAAACAGAGGCCCAGAGAGGGGACGATACTTACCGTCACTGGACAGAGCTGGGAATCACCCAGTCCGTGGGCCTGGCCCTCGGAGGAACTGAGTCTCATTGAGTTAATGGCAGTCATGATGGGTTCCTCTTACTTCCAGAACCCCCAATGCACCCCGTGCTCGCCCACAGCCTGGGCTCTTTCTCACCTGCAGACCTTTGCTGTGCATCCCCAGCCCGCATGCCCCACAACTCCCACCCCACTGCAGGTCTGCCTTCATCCCCGTTACCCCAACCAGAGTGTGGCTCCCCCAGGTCAGGAACTGGATTCCCTCTTCTCTGAGACCCCCAGTCCACAGCAGTCTTGCAGACTTGAATTGAAGATGTTCTTTCCCAGTGCTGGGCCCAAGCCCTGGGGCTTGGAGGGAAACATGCCAGTTAGACAGTGGAGCTGCCGTTGCTGTAACTCCCAACTTGAAGAGCTATGACCTGGTCACCACCTTCTCCTGGGCCTGTCCAGGAGATCTGGGTGGGCCCTGAGGCAGGGAGAAGGACCCAGGGACCCAATCTGGTGCCTTCCTGGGCAGGCCCCCAAAGCTGAGAAGCCCCAGCCATCCCGCTTCCACAGGTCTTTGTGTCTTTCCCTAAATGGCCAGCAGGTGGCGCTGCGTCTCCAGCTTTGCCCACCTCAGGTCTTGGCTCTGCAATTCTGCTCTGCCGGTGCTGGGGGCTGGGCTGCAGCCCTGGAGGGTCCCATGGATCCTGCCAGTTCCCCTTTGTGGCTCTCTTTCTGCCTTTGCTGGTGGTTTCTGGTGGGGTGGGATGTCTCCCAGGGCTGGCAGAGCCAGGCCTCGAGAAGTCTGAATGCAAGTTCATGGCATGCCCTTTGTCCTAGCTCCTTGCTACCCCTAAGGGCCTCTCTGCTGCCCAGGCTGTCTGTTCTTTGTGGCCTGGGCATTTCATTTCCCACCTATTTCTATGTGCCATGCACTGCGCTGAGTGCAGCACACACATCAGCTCATGCACTCATCACACAACTGTGTGAAGTAGGTACCCATTGTACAGATGAGGACATCCAGGTCAGAGAAGGCCAGCGAGGCCACTCAGCTAGCATGTGGCAGAGCTGGGCCTGCAGCCTGGCATCTGTCAGACTCAGACCTGTGTTCTTAACCCCTGCGCTGGACTGGAGTAGCCACGTCCAGAAGAATTACTGCTCTTAGGCAAAGGGCTCCAAACCAGGGACCTCCTTTGATCCTCCTGCACCCCAACCATGGGGCATTTTGACCATCCACGCAAGGCCCTAAGCAGAGCCAGAAGGAACAGCCCAAGAGAGCAGCCTGCCTGATCAGGGGGCGTCTAATCCTGACAGCTCCACCCCTGCTGTTGGTTGGTGCAGGAGTTGGGGGTCAGGACGAGAAAGCAACAGAGGGAATCAGAGGGCAGAAGGGGTGTCTACCCTAGCCCCCTCTCACGCTGCTTCTTCCTGCCCTTGCTTCTCTTTCGCTCTGCCTCTCCCTCTTCCTGACAGTATTTCCCCTCCTCAGCTTCTGGCTGCCTCTCTTTCCCCGACTCTCCGTCCCTAATTCTCCCTTTACTCTGTCTGTCTCTGCAGCTCTGTCAGCTTGTCTTTCTCCCCTTTCGTGTCTCTGTCTCTCTCCAACAGAATCGGAGTTAAGTGACAAAAGAAAAATGATCCCCTCCTGCCAGGGTTATTAAAATCGTGTTCTACAATTGAGCCGCCAGAAGAGCCCGGTTAATGACGGATGATGAGGCCACAGCTTCCCCACAGCTGGGAGTGAGGCGATAGGCCCGGCTGCGGGATTACCACCAATTACTCTGGGCGGAGAGCGAGCGCTCCTCTCCTCTCCTTCAAATCACCTCCCTCCTGCTCCCGGGAGATAAAGTCTTACCCTTGGCAGGGAGGCTGGAGCCGGGGTGTGGGGGAGGAGGGGATGGGTCTGCGGGAGCCAGGCATCCCTCAGATCTGCAGGGATTATCTCAGTATACCCAGGGCTCCCACATCTTCTCGTAGCAGCCTTGGAGGCAGACGTGGCACTGTTCTGAGCCCTATGGAGATGGCGGCTCAGAGAAGTTAGGTAACTCGTCCAAGGTCACACAGCTAGTAAGTGGCAGAGCTGGTACTTGGACTCCAAACTCCAATGTCTTTTTTATTCCTTAGTGAGCCTCGGTCTCCATGAAAGGAACATTGGAAAAGAAAGATTTTGTTTGGCAGGAAATGATAGACCTTGGTAAAACAGGCTTCTATCTTATTGGGACCATAATAAGAGTAAGCAAGTACATGGCAGCAAAGTGGTTTCGAGTTAGACACTGGAAGGACTTCCCCAAGGAGTGGGTACTAGCATGATGAATGAAAATCTGTGGTTTTGCCTTCTTTGATGGTCTTTCAGAACAAGAGGGGCCATCTTGGCAGTCTTTCTAAGCTAGGCAGGGTGCTGGAGCTATGGAAATCCATCCAGTGGGGTTAGAGGGTCTGGGAAGGTGTTGTGGCAGTCAGGGAGACTTGACAGGGTACACTGCAGAAGAGATAAGGAAGCCCATCTGTTAGGCCCAGCCCTGAGGCCCAGAGCCCTGGGAGTGTGGGTGGGGGAAGCCAGGGCCCTCCAGGATACGTTGCTGCTTGTGTGGGTGGGGGTCGCATCTCATGAAGCTCTCCCATGCGAGCTCGTCTAAATCTCCCATCCTCTCTTTGGATAGACAACCGAGGAGTTATTATCCCCATTTTGCGGATGAGGAAAATGAGTCTCCACGAGGGGAGTGAGTTAGTTAAGGTCACGCAGTGAGATAAGACCTTGGTGTCCCAGCTCCACACTCCAGCTCTTTCCATGCCACCAGGCTGTGAGGAGGCCAGCGGGGACTGCGAGCTGCCCCTGCCTGATCTCCCATCCTGCTTGGGCCTGACCACTCGCTCCCCAGCAGCCCCCCAGGGGTGGGGGGGCTGGTGCAGGCAGCATAGTCTGTGCAGGACGAATGACTATCTTTCCCATCTGGGTTCTATTATTTTTCAGTTTATCCTGGTGAAAAAGCACAAGATGAATGTCTGGAGGAAAAAAATATAATCTTTGAGAAAATTGAAAATGTGTATCATTGTCTGGGGTTAGGGGCTCGGGGGCCCTGGAGGCTGGTTCTCCAGGCTGATCGCTCGGCGCCGGGCTCAGCCCATCATTGCACACGTGGTTTCTCTGTCTATGAGATCCCCGGGGATCTCCCTCCCGCCCTTGGGGCTCCGTCCAGGACCTGGTCTCCAGGGTGTGTGTGGCTGGGGGCTGAGGAGGGGAGGACAGGTGAAGCCCCAGGCCCTCAACTTCCTTCCCTAGGGACATGGGCCTGTTCTGGATAGTTCTGGGACCTCCAGACTGTTTCCCATAGGAGAAGTACCCACCTGAGCGATCATAGCTAGGGTGTATTGAGCCCTTACCATGGACCAGGTGCTCTTCCAAGCACTCTTCATATTTTCTAAGGACTTTTCATCTTCTTTGTTCCTCCCACCAACCCTGTGTGCTTATAGATGAGGAAGCGGAGGCACAGAGAGCTTAAGGAACCTGTCCAAGTTCACATAGCTAGAAAATGGCAGGACGGTTCAAATCCAAGTGGTTGACCTCCAGAGTTCACTTCTCAACCACAAAGCTATGAAGCCTCGTTTCACTGGAAAGAGAAGGGGAAGAAGAGAGGGAGAGGGAGAGAGAACATGAACATAAGTGAGTATATGAGTGATTATAATGTTTGTCCCTGTGTAGGACTGTGTATAGTACCTGGCTATGTACTTTGTGTACATGGTTCTTTGTGTACTTGATTGTATGTAACTGTATTTGTTCATTCATCCATTGGTTTACCACCCACCTACCCACTCACATCTCTCTCTCTCTCCTCCCCCCACCCACCCATCCCTCCACCATCCATCTATTATCTATTTATCCATCCATCCATTCGTCTATTTATTATCTATCTATTCATCTGTCTATTCATCCATCCACCCATCCATCCATCCATCTATTGTCTATCTATTCATCCATTCTCTATCCTTCCATCCATCCATTTATTATCTATCTATTATCTATATCTATCTATCTATCTATCTATCTATCTATCTATCTATCTATCTATCTATCTATCTAACTATCTATCTATCTATCTATCTATCTGTTTTTAAGTGTGGGGTCATATGTATGTGGGGATGCTTCCGAGCATGTCTGTACTTACGTGTGCATACATCTGAATGTGTATGATAGGTGTCAGTATATATCTGGGTGTCCAGACATGTGACCCCCTCCACTCCCTCACTGGAGACCCTTCCCCATCACCTGGACAGCCACATGAGGGAGGAGAGAGAGGCCCAGCCTCAGCAAGCCTGCCCTGGGCCCTGGCTCCCCTCTGAGCCCCAGCAGAGAGTTAATTAAATCCCTTTCCCAACAAGTGTGGTAATTAGTGCTAATGGTTGGGCTTCAACTCTGCAGCTGAAGAGGTTCCTGCTGAGTGTGTGTGTGTATGTGTGTGTGTTTGTGGAGAGTGGGGTGGGGGTGTGTAGCAGGGCCTTCTCAGCTCCAGAAACTCATGGAGTAAGGAGAGGGGGGCTTCGGAGAGCTCCCTGCTCTTCTCGCCTCCATGTCTTCTGATCCTGGGGGCTCAGAAGGCTGAGTGTGGTGGGTCTCCTGCCAGCCTACCTGGAAAGGGCCTGGCTGTAGTACCCTCGTCCTGAGGACTCTGGCGCTCTGGGTGTCTGTGTTTGACTGAGGATGTGCTTCTGTGTGTGTGTGTGTCCATGTGTGTGCCCCTGCAGGAACACAGGACGCTATATCTATGTGCCTTGCTGTGTGCACATACATGATCATACATGAGAGTAACAATGATATGAAGGGTGCCCCTGGTGTTGTGCAACGTGGTGGTGCCGATTCATGGACCCCCAGTCTGCGTGTCCATGACACGTGAACGATTGTGTTTCTGGCTGTCCTCTGTGTGTCTCCAGGTGTACCTGATGCGGGTTCTGGCGAGTGTGTGCCTGTGTGTGCAACAAAGAGCGAGGAGCAGCAGGGCAGCCGACTTCCGGGGCCTGACTGACACCCCTTGCAAATAAATGTGACAATGAAATATAGTCCTGGAATTGCTTTGGATGCTCCGTCAAGCAGGGACGCGGAATAGGTGAAGTTATAAAATGTTCCCTGGGGAGCTGCGCGGCTGAGTGACAGCCCGCTCCCGGCTCCCGCCTCCGCCTGGCTCCCCCTCCGCGGGCCCGGGCTGACGGCGCTCAGCCTGGCCCAGAGCCCGCGAGAAGCAGGGACCCCGCTGCCACAGCCTGTTGGAGGGGTGTAGGGCGGAGTTGACCTGTCAGGGCTTCTTCGCTGCGTGTTTGTCTCATCACTCTCTTCAGAATGGAGAACCCCAGGACATGTCCGGGCCCCCATGTCTCCCTCCTCACACTGGGCTCTCTGAGGTGGGCCACATCCCCCCCTCAGGCTGGAGCTCCAGGGCACAGCTCTGCCTCCCTCTCTGGTGACTCCCTTGAGGGTGGAGACGTTTCCCCTGGGATTGGGAGACTCCCCCCCCAAGAGAGTGTTGAGTGTCCTAGATGGCCTCCGGCTTGCACGTTGTACGTGCGTATCTCATGTGCGATGGGCACGCTTGTGCATTTGGAAGCTGAAGAGCAAAGTTCGTGTGAGGCTTGGCTTTGAAGACCTGGGTTCAAATCCCACATCTGCTAATCTACCAGCTGTGACCTCAGTGAGGTCCCCCCTTCCTCCTCATCCCTTGGGGTGGAGCGGAGGGAGAAACAGCCCCCCACAAAGCCAGGGTGCCGCTCACGGCTCAGGCTGGACGGGCTGCCTTTTTTATATCACAAAGATGTCTTCTGCTCTCTAAGCCATGTGCCCTCCTCGGCAGCACCTGGTTCTAATCCATTAGCCCAAGGGGGGGGGTCTTGTTAAAATTCACCCCCAAACACTCACACAGACTGCAGTGGCGGTGAGACAGAGAGAGAGGAGAGAGAGAGGAGAGAGAGAGGAGAGGAAGGGAGAGAGGGAGGAAGGAGAGAGAGGAGAAGGGCCACAGAAGAAGACAGGGAGACTCTTCCTTTCCCCTCAAGCCAAGTCCTCTCAGTCGTCCGTCAGGGACATCATCTGGGATTCACTGCCCATTCTAGGAATGTTCCTGCGTCTCTCTCTCTGTGCCCAAGGATTCCAGGCTGTGTTGAGACTCCACACAGGTGGAAGCTCTTGCCACTTGTCCTCCTCGCCACTAGCTGGGAGTGGCTGTGGCCTGGGCCAGAGCCCATCTCTGCTCCTAAGCAGGCCATAGCCTGTCCCTGGACCGTGGCTTCTTCACAGCAACATCCTCAGCTCCTGGCACATAATAGCTGCTCAATAAATATTCATTTCATGAGCATGTTTTGATACCAGGATCCACCCTCCCATAGATGTGGCTTCCAGCATTGTGCCTGGCATGACAAAAATTAAGACTGAGATTGCTTGGCTGGCAGAATGTTCTGGAGGTTTTTTGGACAGGTAGCATATTCCACAGGATGAGGGTCAGCAAAGTCCTGGGTCCAGCCTGACTCAGAGAGAAAGGTTTTCGCGCAGCCTTTATAAGCCCTGAAGGGACTATAACTTCCACACCTCCTTCTACTAATTTCATCTCCATCTCAATCTGGCATCCCAGCCTGGGCAGGAGAGACAATTTGCGGCTGTGACTTTTGCTCTTCGTCCTGGAGGCTCTTAGCCCAATCTTTAATCTTCCCCATAGGCCACCAATTGACCCCTTCAGCCAAACTTGAAAATTCCCGAATTCTATACTGTGCATCCCAGACAGAGGGAAACTAACATTTCCACTTTTCCATCTGTACCCTCATTTACAGGTGACTGTTAGATCCCAGTCCAGAGGCCTCTGGGTTTAACAGAGGTGTGTATTTTGGCAGATTTAGTTGGGAAGAAAAAGAACAAAGGGAAACCATTATGCAGATGTGTGATCATTTAAAACTACCCTGGCTTTCCCGGAAGAGGGAAGAGAACTGGGGGGAGAGCCACAGTTTGATACTGTCTACCCACGCCTGGGTTGTTACTAATTTCATTTTAATATTAGACCATTGTATGACGAATAATTATATACCTCCACAGAGCGGATGAAAGATGGAACGATGGTGCGCGCGGGGAGGCGCGGAGCGGAGGGGTCGAAAGCGCGGGGTTTGGCTCTTCTGCCTCACAGTGGGGTGACTTCGGATAACTCACTTAGCCACTCTGTGCCTCAGTTTCCTCATCTGTCAGATAAGAATGGCACTTACTTTACAAAGTTTTTGTGAGTATGAAGTGAGATTATGCATATAAGATGCCAAGTCTATTGTTGAGCAAAATATTAGCTATTATTATATCATTACATTCAGGGATCTGCATGTATGTGTGTGTGATGGACACCTGTGTGTGTGATGGACACCCAGGAGTGTGTGTGTATGTGGTGAATCCTGTGTATGTGTGTGTTGTGACAGACAACTGTGTGTGTATGTGATGGACACCTGTGTGTGTGTGTGTGTATATGATAGATACATGTATGCGTGTTGTGATGGACACCCCTGTATGTGTGTGTATGTGACAAACACTTGTGGGTATGTGATGGACACTGTATGTGTGTGTATGTGATGGACACCTGTGTATAAGTGTGTGTGTGATGGCACCCATGTGCGTGTCTGTGTGTGATGAAAGAGCAGAATGTAGGAGAAAAACACTTGATTGGGAATTGGATTCTGTGAGTCGGGTTTCCATTTCTACCAAATACTTACTACGTATATGACATTGAGCTGGCCATTTTACCTGTTTCCTCACTTGTAAAATTGTGATAAAAATGATAATGATGATTATAGTGATGTTCAATGAGTGCTTACTATGCACCAGGCTAACAGACCTGGTCCTGGTTACCGCGCGGGGTTGGCATGAGGTGCAGTGCAGAAATGTTTTACCAACCAAGACGCCCTGGGCACTCAGGAGGGAGGTCATTGTGGATGTACATACGGGAGTGTGTGTGCACTGAGTCTGTTCCAGGCTGGGTGAATGAGCACACACCTGCGTACAGACAATTCCACCCACTGGGTGTACACGCATCTCCACCCATGGGGCCACACCTGTGGTTTCACGCATGCAGTCATGCACATGCCCCCAAGTCAGTGCATGCTCACCTACATACCCCACAAAGGTGTATGCACACACATACACACCCATTGTGGCGCTGGCCCTGTTCCATCCACATACTCACTCACACCTGCTTGCTAGCACAGGCACACGCGCCCCTAGAAGCAACAGAGACTAAACAACATGCTATTCCCTGGATGACTGTTTATAACTAAACAGTATATTCGTTTGCTAGGGCTGCCATAACAAGGTACCACAGCCTGGGGGGCTTCAACAACAGAAATGTATTATCTCACAGTTCTGGAGGCTGGAAGTCCAAGATCAAGGGGTCGGCAGGGCTGGTTTCCTCTTAGGCCTCTCTCCTTGGCTTGGAGGTGGCCGTCTTCTCCCTGTGTCCTCACACGGTCTTCCCTCTGTATGTGCCTGTATCCTAATCTCCTCTTCTTATAAGGACACCAGTCATATTAGATTAGGGCCCACCTATATGACTTCATTTTACCTTAATTACCTCTTTAAAGACACTGTCTTCAAATATGTTCACATTCTGAGGCACTGGGGGTTATAAAAGATATAAATTTTGGAGGGACACAATTCAGCCCGTAACATTGGGAGAGAGAAACTCTCTAGCGTAGCGTTCTCTGCAGACAACACCTTGGCCTGGCCCTGCTTCAGTTTCCTCCTCTGCAAAGTGGGGATAATACCGTACCTACCTGATAGAGTTGTTCTGAAATGAAATCAGTTAATCCACGGAAGTGCTTAGGGTAATGCCTGGCACACAGTGAGTGCTCAAAAGACATGAGCTGTTTATATGATCATTTATTATTACATAATAGTAAGAGTTTTCCATTTGCTGCATTACGGATGATGCTGCGCCTGTAATGAATGCTAGGCCCAGGCAGCCAGGGACTGTGGACGAGGCCCAGACCTCTGAGGTGGGCTTCCTGCTTAGCACCGATGGCTTTAGACAACTGTACCCCTGAGATCTGACCTTGAACCCCATAGCTCCTAGACTCCAACTCCTTTGCTGAGTGGAAATTCTCTCTGTAAGCCCCTGACAAACACTTCAGGGTTTTTTGCATGCCTCCAGTGACGGGGAGCTCATTTCCTCCCAGAACAAACTTGCCAGAAAGTTCTTTCTGGCTGCTGCCCTGAGCGGCAGTGTGTCATTCTGCCTCCGCTTCCTCCTTCTGCGGCCGCACAGCAAGCCTGCTCCCATTTCTAAACGGTTTCCCTTGAGCTGCACGCCTCCAATATTTCTTTTGTCACATGAGTTGTGGCCCAGCTAGGTCCTCAGCCTCTACCAGGGAGGCAGACTTTTAAAGAAAATATTAATAGTTCTATTATTTTTCTTGATTTAAAAATGTAATACATGGTCATTAAAAAAGCTTAGACAATACAGGAAAATATGAAGAGGAAAGTAAAACCACCCATCACCCCAGCAACCAGAGATAACCAGTGTTAACATTCTTTAATTTAATTTTTGAATAGGCAATATATTCACAGGGCTCAAAATTAAAAATTAGAAAAGGGTGTTATTCAGGGAAAAATTACCCTCCCACACCCTCGTCCTCTGGCCTTTGCTCTCCTCCCCAGGGACTGAAAAAAGTTATTAATTTCTTATGTATATTTCCAGAGATATTTTAAGATATATCAGGCTATTTTAAGATCTTTTAAGATATTGTAAGGCTATTTTAAACGATTTTAAAGGGCATTTTAAGATATATAAGGATACACACAACAGACGCATACACTTTTTTCTCTCTGTCCCTTATTTCTATTTACCGCTTTGTTTGCTAAACAGCATACTGTTTTACTGGTGGAACCTTCAGTTTTCAAGAGCATTCATCTTTTTGGCCTGAACGCACTGTTTTGGACTTTAGGAGTCATTTGACATTTTCCTGTTGGCCCTTCCAGCTTTATGACATCTTGTCATCTTCAGATGTATTTGCAACGACCCTCTCCAATGACATGGCCTCCGAACCATTTAATCAACACTCAGCACGGCCTCAATCGACATATGACAGTATTTTACATGGCCCACATTTTACAGAATCAATGTGGCTCTCTCAAGAGAGCATCAAATGTGTTTCTGAAATATCTTCAGTGCTCTTCGACTCATCATCTCAGAAATGCTTTTTGATGCGGAGGTTAGTTAGCAGGACATAACTTTTTATTTATTTTTTTATTTTATTTATTTTTAAAAAATTTTTTGTTTATTGCAGTAACATTGGTTTATAACATTGTATAAATTTCAAGTGTACATCATTCTACTTCTATTTCTGCGTAGATACATCATGTTCACCACCCAAATACTAATTACAACCCATCACCACACACATGTGCCTAATCATCCCTTTCGCCCTCCTCCCTCCCCCCTTCCCCTCTGATAACCACCAATCCAATCTCTGTCTCTATGTGTTTGTTTGTTGTTGTTATTATCTACTACTTAATGAGTGAGATCATACGGTATTTGACCTTCTCCCTCTGACTTATTTCACTTTGCATAATACCCTCAATGTGCATCCATGTTGTCACAAATGGCTGGATTTCATCGTTTCTTATGGCTAAGTAGTATTCCATTGTGTATATATACCATATCTTCTTTATCCATTTGTCCCTTGATGGGCACTTGGGTTGCTTCCAAGTCTTGGCTATTGTGAATAACGCTGTAATGAACACAGGGGTGCATGTATCTTTATGCATTGGTGTTTTCAAGTTCTTTGGATAAATACCCAGCAGTGGAATAGCTGGATCATATGGTAGTTCTATCCTTGATTTTTTGAGGAATCTCCATACTGTTTTCCATAGTGGCTGCACCAGTTTGCACTCCCACCAGCAGTGTATGAGAGTTCCCTTCTCTCCACATCCTCTCCAACACTTGTTGTTTCCTGTCTTGTTAATTATAGCCATTCTGACGGGCGTGAGGTGATATCTTAGCGTAGTTTTGATTTGCATTTCCATGATAGTTAATGATGTTGAACATCTTTTCATGTGTCTGTTGGCCATCTGTATATCTTCTTTGGCGAAATGTCTGTTCAGGTCTTTTGCCCATTTTTTAATTGGGTTGTTAGTTTTTTTGTTGTTGAGATGCATCAGCTCTTTATGTATTTTGGAGATTAAGCCCTTATCAGATGTATGGTTTGCAAATATCTTCTTCCAATTGTCAGGTTGTCTTTTCGTTTTGTTGATGGTTTCCTTTGCTGTGCAGAAGCTTTTTAGTTTGATGTAGTCCCATTTGTTTATTTTTTCTATTGTTTCTCTTGCCCAGTCAGACATGGTGCTTGAAAATATGTTGCTAAGACCGATGTCAAAGAGCGTACTGCCTATGTTTTCTTCTAGAAGTTTCATAGTTTCAGGTCTTACATTCAAGTCTTTAATCCATTTGGAGTTAATTTTTGTGTATGGTGTAAGGTAAGGGTCTACTTTCATTTTTTCGCATGTGGCTGTCCAGTTTTCCCAACACCATTTGTTGAAGAGACTTTCTCTTCTCCATTGTATGTTCTTGGCTCCTTTGTTGAAGATTAGCTGTCCATAGATGTGTGGGTTTATTTCTGGGCTTTCGATTCTATTCCATTGATCTGTGTGAGGTCATAACTTTTTAAAGTGAACCATTGTTGGCTCCTGGTGACGTCTCTTTTCTTCCTGAAATGTTGACAAGTGACCATGACCGCCAGGTGACTCTCTACCTGCCAGGCATGGTTATGAACTCTTTACATACGTTATGTCATTTACTCCCCCAAAGAACCTTATAAGGAAGGTACTATTACCACCTCCAACTTAAAGGTAAGGAAGCAGTCTCAGAGAGGTGAAATAACCTGCCTGAGGCCACACAGCTTATGGGAGGCAGAGCCATGCCTGGAGCCCAGATCTGTCGGCCTTCAGATTCCACCATCTCGGCGTCCCCACTCTGCTGCCGGTGTTATCCCGTCAGCTGAATAATGTGCTGGGGAGTTTTGCCAGGGATTGGCAACAAGTTTCTGCCCCTGCATTGCCACCATCTTATTGGGCCTGCTTGGCACAGTGGTCCAGGCTTCTTCATGGGGTCTCTTCTTCAACGGGCTCTAGAGGGGGCTTCATTCATTGGGTGACCCACACTCTACCCTTGTGAATTTCCTTAATGCAGTTTTGTGGAAAGAGTTTTAATTCACAGGAACTTGTAGTGAACCAGCAGCAAGTGTGAGCTGGCCATCCCACAGGGCCAGCAGGACTGAAGGGCCTTGGGCACAGTGTAGTAAAGGGTAATGATTCAGACCACTTGAATTTCAGCCGGGTTCCACTTGTTACTGCGGTGTAACCTTGGACAAGTTACTTAACCTCTCTGGACCTCAGTCTCCACATCTGTAAAGTAGGGAGAATTACTGAGACGATGCGTGAAAAATGCTCGGTGTCAAGGAGGCACTCAGTAAATTCACCATCATCGTTATTGTCGCCAACCCAACCTCATCTGTCCGACTTCTGTCTGGGCCCTCCTCTCTCTCCTCAGTTACTCCTTCTCCAGTGCTGCAGTTCAGATCCTAGGCTGAGCAGGGACTATAGAGATCAACAATCTTGGTCCCACCATTAAGGTTCCCAGTGTGTGGATGGGGCAGCCAGGCCTGGAGAAGGAAGCAGGGACTGGCTCTCTGTCCTCTCCCCCACTCTGCCTGTCCCTTCCCCATCAGCCTGCAAGGAAATGCCGGTTCCCTGGTCCCTCCTGAGGGAGGGTGATTCCAGGCACACCCTTCCCCCACCCTGTGACTTCTCAGTCTCTCTGGGTTTCTGGGTCTCTCCTGTGGAGACCCTGGTCTTGTGGCCTGTCTTCCCTCGTGGATCAGGGGTTCTCCTGGGAAGGGGCCATGTAACCTGCCTCAGACAGACTCCCCACAGCCTTGGCTATGTCTCCCCCTTCAGACTGAGCCTCCAGTGATGGGTGTGTGTCTTTCCCCTCCACTGAGGCCCCCAGAACAGGAGGGAGGCTGTCCCCCTCCGACTGCTGTCTTGTCCCTCTCAGAATTGGGGTACTCAAAGAGAGAAGCTGTGCCTCCCCGGACGAGGGCCCCCCCTGGGACATGAGTTGAGTCTTCTCCCTTAGGAAGATCCTTAGGGGTAAGAAATATATCTCTCCTCGCACACTTGGAGGTGTTCAAAGATAGAGGCTATGTCTTCCCCCTCAGTCTGGCGCCCTGGGGACCAAGGGTTGGCTTTCTGCTCAGATTAGGACTCTTCTGGGACAGGCCTGTCTCCTCCCTCAGACTGGGGCTCTCGGGCTGGGCATTTGTCTTTCCTGCCACTGCCCACTCCATCCCTACGCCCTGGCCAGGAATTCAGTGCCAGGCAAGTAATTGAATTCCCGCACGTTAACAAGTCAATCATGGAGTCTTAATGAGTCCTGAGTAATCTCAGACATGCATGTTAATTAAATAGCTGTCCTGGTTCTAATCCGCTGGAAGTTAATCATGGGGGGGGGGGAATTAGGAGGTGTCAGCTGGGGAACTTCTTTAAGGCAGTGAGGGTGGGGCCTGGGCAGGGGAGGGAGGGAGCCAGGGATGGAGGACGGGAGTGTCCTGTCCTGGTGGGTGGGAGTCCTAGGACCAGGTGGCTCATCAGAGGGATGGGGGTGGGGGCACACAGCTGCAGGGGTCCCAACTTCCTCTGGGCATCAGAGTCAGGAGCGTCCCTGTCCTCAGTCCTTGCCAGCCCCTTCAGCCTGGGCAGAAGCCCAACATCCCTTCACCCCTCAGCCCCAGCCTGGCCCAGCCCAGGCCTGCCCTGCCCCTGCCCTGCCTCAGTCTCCAGCCCAGGACAGCTCAGGAAGAGGCGACAGCACACAGAAAGTGCTGGGCACACAGTAGGGAGAACATAGAAGTGCTCTGCAGACACGGGTTCTCTCCATCCTGTTGGTGTTTGCCCATCCCCCACCCTGCCTCCAACCCTCCACCCTCCTCTGTGCCCTGGGAGACAGAACTTCTATGGAGGGCATCACCTGCCCACCTTCTGTGGCTGCCAGTTGGGTCTGTCCAACTGGAGGCTTCTGTTGGGTGGCAGCCTGTTGGTCTCTCTAACCCTGCACGCACCTCTGCAAATAGTCTGGTCATTAAACCATCTCTTGGAGCTCTTTGAATGAGCAGTCTGTTTCCTGTGTGAGCCCTGACTGAGGTTTTGAACAACCACCCCAGGCTTAGAGTGTGGCCCCATCAAATGTTTTGGTCTCTATGGTGGGTTAAAGATGGCCACACCACACATTCTTTGTCACCCTTCCCACTGAGGGTTGGGGTATATTTTCTCTCCTCTTGGATTTAAGCTGGCCCCCAACAGCTTTTACGAACGGCAGAAGTGACACTGTGTAACTTCCAAGGCCAAATCTTCAAGAGGTCTGCAACTTCCACTTTTCTTGCTTATCACACTCCCCCTTGGAAGCTGGCTTACCTTACCAACTCAGGTAAGAAGTCTCACCACCCGAGACCACCAGACCATGAGGGAGCCCAAGCTAGCCACGTGGAGAGGGAGGGGCCACGCGGAGCAGCATCGAGGCTCCAGACAGGTGAGTGAGGTCTTTGACTTTCCAGCCTGATCCACTTGTCAGCTGAACCCACACAGAGCAGAAAAACCATCCAGCTCACTCCTGTCTGGCCCACAGAATCACAGAAATAATACGCGGTTATTGTTTTATAAATTATTTATTTATTTATTTATTTTTTCCCCCCAAAGCCCCAGTAGATAGTTGTATGTCATAGTTGCACATTCTTCTAGTTGCTGTACGTGGGACGCGGTCTCAGCATGGTCGGAGAAGCGGTGCGTCGGTGCAAACCCAGGATCCGAACCCGGGCCGCCAGCAGTGGAGCGCAGGCACTTAACCGCTAAGCCATGGGGCCGGCCCCGTTGTTATTGTTTTAAACCACTAAGTTTGGGGTAGTTGGTTATACTGCCCTGGATAACTGTAATGGTCACCAAATGTATTCGTTTCTCAGGTCTGTCGTTACAAATGACCACAAACGTGGTGGCTTACAACAACAGAAACTTATTCTCCCACAGTCCTGGAGGCCAGAGCTCCAAAATCAAGGTGTCAGCAGGGTTGGTCCCCTCCAGGGTTGGAGACTCTGAGGGAGAGTCCATTCTGTGCCTCTTATCCGCCCCTGGTGGGGGCCGGCAACCCCTAAGGTTCCTTGGCTTGGGCCTGCCTAGCTCCCACCTCTGCCTCCGTCTCTACATGGCCTTCTTCTCTCCGTGTCTCTCTGTTTTCTCATTTTCTGTCTCTTCTGAGGATGCTCGTCATTGGATTTAGGGCCCACCTAATCCAGGATGATCTCATTTTGAGATCCTTACCTTAATTACACCTGCAAAGACCCTTACTTCAAATAAGGCCACCTTCTGGGGATCTTGGTGGACATGTCTTTTGGGGGCCACAATTCAACCCACTACACTGGATAACGTGGCCCGCTGGGACTTCTGTGAGGTCTATGCTGGCGATTCCACCAGAGACATGGCGATCACACCCAATAGCGATTCTCTGACCACTGCCAACCTGCGTTGTTGCTTTTGGCGTCTTTTTTCTCTCTGCTGGAGACAGAATCTTCTCTGGCTATACCCAAGCCATGGCCACACGTGCTGACCCACACAGCCGGACCCACACACAGGCCACTTCACTAGACAGATGGTCATCAAAGTTCCCCTTTCTCTGCCGCCTCTGCTTCGTGTGTGCAGGTCCTGTAGGAGAGCACAGGGTTTTGTGTAAAAGGCTCTCTGCAATCCACACCCCCAGAGATGTCAGCCTTCCCTGATGGCTGGGTCACTCCAAGACAGCAAATGGAGGTCGCCAGGTGAGATGTGATCACACCTTCTCTGAGTTCTCACAGTCCAGCTCTTTGATAATCTCCCCTGGAGTCTGCTAGGGCTCTGCGGGATTAACTCCTCTCTCTTCTAGCTCCCACAGGGCTCTGTGGGAGCATGGCAAAACTGCTTGTTTTATCCTCTGCTCTTCTCCTATCGACTCGGAAGTCACACCTCTGGCCCTGCGCTGGGAGGACGGGGTGACGGCTGGCTGGCCTCAGTGGGGGATTCTGAGCTGAATTCTGGTACCTAGATGTTGGGAGGGACCCTACCCTGCTCCCAGCCAGATGGCAGAGGTGGCTATTTCGCTGGACCAGCTCACTATCTCAAAAGCTTCTAAAGCTGAGCTCTCGTTCTGTAGAGTTTCCCCACTGGCCATGGTCCACAGCCTTGGCTATATCCGTGTTTGGGTTTGGTTTGTCCTGGTTGACGGCCTCCAAGGTCGTCAGCACTGCCTCTAGGTCCCCATTACACCCGTGGTCTCGCCTCTAAAGCCCGCTCCTAAAGCCCCCAGCACGCTCTGGGTCTGTGCAATGTCTAGGTCTACGTGAGGTGGCAAATGTGCAGGGGGCGTGGTGATGCCGATGGAGCTGAGGACCGTGAGCCCCTGACCTACGGTTTCTAGAATCCACGTCCCTCTGGGAGAGCTGGAATTGCATTTGCTGCCCCACACGTGGACGCCGCTGCCCGTTGCAGGCTGGTGTCCTCCCATTGCTGACAGCACACTCGAGCCTGCATGCACCTCGGGACTGCATTCATCTGGCCTGGGGACAGCAGCTCATTTCCTATCTGTGCTCCATCTCTCCTTGCTCCTAGCTGCGTTTGTTCTGCCCCGTCTGCGCACTTGTAGATCAGCCGGTATGGCAGCTGGGAGCCCGACAGAGGCGGAGTGGCTTTTACTCTGTTGGGGAGGATGAACACACCAGCCTAGAGCACAGCTGCCTTCCCGGACCTGGTGGGATGCCACAGCCCCTTTATCATCTCCACCTCCAAGTCCAGGCCCCTTACTCACCAGTCCCCAGTGGTATGTCCCTCTGGGAGACCAGCCCAGCCCAGCCCAGAGTGGCTTCCCAGTGAACGGACCTGCTGCCCGAGGGGTGGAGAGATCTCAGTTCTTTAACTTTTTAAAAGAAATCTGCCTTTCAAGAGGCAGTTGAGAGCAATGACGAAAGCACAGGCTCTCATCAAATTTCCCGAGTTTGAATTCTGTCTCTGTCTCTCCCTGGCTGTGTGATTTCAGACAAGTCAACCTCTCTGTGCCGCAGTCTCCTTCTCTGTGTAACAGGGAGAATGACAGCACCTACTTCATAGGACTGGCAGTATGAACAGTGCCTGGCAGGTAAGTTCTCAATGTCAGCTGTTATTCCAGAAGGCCAAGGCCCAGGTCTGGCTATGTCCAGAGCTGTTTCTCTCCCTCTTCTCTTCTTTTCTTTCTTATGCAAACATTTACTAAGGACGATTCTGCACCTTGTCCCTGCTTCCAGCTGGGCTTCCTGGGGCGAAGAGAACCAGGTCCCTGCCCTCGCAGACTCACAGGCCCATGACAGGCAGTCGCCCGCGGAGGAGTCAATGATGTGCCCGGGGCAGGCGGAGCACAAAGGCCGCGCCTGCGGGCTGCGGAGGTTAGGAATCTGAAGGAGACTTCTGACTGCATGGTTTACAGAAGGCTCTGCGAGGGAGCAGATTTTGAGCCTGATCTTAAGGGATTGATCAGGTCAGGGTGGGAGGGGACATGACAGGTGGCTCCAGGCAGAGAGAACCGGGGGTGGGGAACTGTGGCAGGTATTGAGGCTACACTGGCCGTGAAGGCACCAGCGCTGGCCACGCAGGTTGGGATCAGATCCGAAGAGCCTTGAATACGAGGTTAAAGATTTTGGCTTGTATCCCCACTCTTTGGGTAGCCCGTGGAGGCTTCTGAGTAGACAGGTGACAAGGTTACATTGGGATCTGAGAAGACAAATCTGACACTGTGGGAAGGATGGAGGTGGGTTGGAAGAGAGTTTGATCCAGTGTCCTCAGTGCTGGAATAGACATCCCAGGGGTTAGCTGAGAGGGACCCCACCTTTGCTGCTTCACTTGTATGTGGGGGCTGTTTTGGAGCCATTCTGCCCTGGAAGGGAAGCTGGGTGGTCAAACCCTGGGGTGAGGGTGGGGGATTCCGGCAATGGTGCTGGGGGAAGGGCCCATAGGATAGCTTGCCCTGTGCACTGGGTCTCCCCAGGCTGAAAGGGGACGATTGCTGCCATGCCCAGGAGGAATGCCTCCCCCTTGCCTTCTTGCATTGGGGGTGTGCAGATGCACTGGGTTTTGATGACACCTGTGTCCATGTGTATTTGCGCATGTCTGCATACCTGAGAGACTGCACGTGGGCGGGTGAGGGGTTAGATTTTTACTCCTCTGCAAGAGCCTGTGTGAATATGTACAATAATAGCAGCTCACACTTAGGGTTATGTGCTGGATACTGTTCTAGGTACCGCTATCCAGGTTAACTTGTTTCATCCTCACAACAACCCATGATGAGGAAACTGAGGCTCGGAGAGGAAAAGTCACCCGTCCAAGATCACGTAGCAGTGAGCGGCAGGGTTGGGATTTGAACCCAGCAGTCTGGCTTCAGAGCCTTCACTCTTCGCTAGCAGACTTTCTTGTCTCTCAGGTGCAAGGGTGTTTGTGTGGGCTTCTGGTGTGTGTGTGTGTGTGCAGATCAAAGAGAGCCAAGAGGAGGGGAAGGGCAGGAACCCTAATTAGGGAACAGCCCCTCCAGCCCCCAAGGGAACACTCCCGGGTCCAATCTCCATCTAGGTGTGGGGGAGGAGCAGACATTGGGAAATGCCCCTCCCCATCCTTTGCCTAATACATACCTACACCTGGGGTGGGGGTGGGGAGGAGACTGCTCAGATCACTTGGATGACCTTGGGCAAGGTCACATGACCTTGGCCCCCATCTGGCTGGGGTGCTCTCTAAGTAACTGGAGAATGCCAGCCTCCTGGGCCCTTGGGCTCCCTCCCCCAGTCCATGCTCACCTCTACCCTCCCTTTCTGTCTCTAAGGCCTCTCACTCTTCTTCTTCCTCCTCTTCTGTCTCCCCCACCTCTAATGCTCTACATAAGGCAAAGGGAATCTGGCATTTGGAGTTCCAGCAACTTCCATCTTGCCTAGTGTCTGGGTTGACTGAGACTGCCTCTGCCCTCAACACTCTTTGATTCCCTGTTGCAAACAGCTTTTAATGCCTGGAAGATAACTCTTTATCTTCCTTCCATCCCGAGGCTGCCTTTAGGGGAGCGAGATTAGGAGGGAGGGTGGTATGGGGGTGGGGGTAGGATGGGAAGGAGAGTGATTGATTGATTTCATGGAAACACTTATCAGTTTGTATTTTCCCAGATTTCTGTCTCCATCTCCGCAGTATATACGGACTCAGCACCTGCCCGTAACCCCACCCTCCCTTAGTCACCATCATCATCATCAACACCACCATCGCGGTCATCACCGTGATCATTGGCATCATGGTGAACATCTACTGAGCACTTGTGTACCAGGCATTTTGTGTCGTTTGGATGTACGGTGGTTTAGACACCACACAAAACCCTTGGGTGGCTTCCCGTCTCACCTGCTGTGAAATCTGAAGTCCTTATCATGGCCACAGACACCCCTCTGGGTGAATCTCCTGGCATGCTTCTTGCTTACTTGCTCCAGCCGTGCTGGCCTCTTTGCTGGCATGCTCCTGCCTCAGGGCCTTTGCACTTACCTCTCCTGCTGGCTGAACATTTCTGCCTGATATCCACGTGGCTCTCTCTTTACTTCATTTAGGTCTCTGTTCCAGTGTCACTTTACAGAGGTATCTGCTCTGGATAAGATAACACTTCCCATCCCTCTCTCTCCCCTTCCCCTGCTTAATTTTTTTTCACAGCACTTATTACCCCCTGCGAATCTGTGTGCTATTTGTTGTTGGATTATTCATTGCCTGTCTCAAGAGAAGATAAACTCCTTGGGGGAAGGGGCTTTGTTTGGGTCACCTCTGTATCCCCAGCATCTGTAGGGGTGTCTGCCATGTGGTTGTCAAATGGAGGGAGGAATATTGACTTATTTAACCCGCCCAACAGCCCCCGGAGGTAGCTATTCTTAATTATCCCAACCTAGAGAGAGAAACAGAGGCACAGAGACGCAAGGTAATTTTCTCAAGGTCACGGAAACGGTAAATGGCTTCATTGGTTCATAAACCCAGGCGGTCTCACTCCAGAACCTCATTTTTACCACATTTGTTCCCTGCTTTCCTATCTCCATCTGACCTATGGGGGTGGGCTAATCCCATGCTGCTCTCTATTGCTGACAAGTCAGGGGTCCGCTGAGTGGGCTTCAAAGGGCCGAATGTCTCACGGACCCGGCTCCTGTGCCTCCCACGCCTTTGCAGGAAGAGGGGACCTGGCCCAGCCTTCCCGGGGTCCACGCAGCTCTGGGTGAGGAGCCCAGGACGAGCTGGAGGTGGCTGCCTTGCAGGTAAGAGGGGAGCTGTCCCCAGCCCACTGCCTGGCCCTCCTCTTTGTCTTCACTGCACAGAGGCAAAACGATTCTTTCTTAAGAAAAGCCACACCACGGTGGGTGAAAGTGGGACCCGCGCAAGTCACAGGAGGATCCCATTCAGATTTCTCTTGCCAAAGGAAAGCGTCTGTGACTTTTACCTGTTCCTTTCTGTTGCAGACATTCCTAGTGTTTATGCAGATCAGGTTTGCCTCTCCTGTGTGTGTGGAAGACCACACTTTGCAGCCTCCATGCAGCTAGGCAGGGCCGCACGACAGTTCTAGCTAACGAGGTATGAGCAGAAGTGATGCGGGTCACTTGGAGCCGAGGCATTTAAGAACCTGGGCGCTCACTCTTCCTATTCTGGGCAACCTTGGAGGGCCGGTGTCCCAGATGGTGCAGCTGCAAGGTGGCGGAGACTTTCTATCAGCCTGGGTCCCTGAATTGCTCTGTGCCGGGCAGAGACTCGCCTGCTGCTGATGCAGCTTGAGCCTGCAATGTGGGCCAGAGATAAATCTTCGTTATGTTATGCCACTGAGATTTGGGTTAATTTGTTACTGCAGCTTGGCCTAGCCTCTCCTGACTAATGTACCATTTCTGATCTATTTTGTATATCTTCAATATTAGTGGCCCATGTCTCATTCACCACCGGTGGGAGTGTAAATTGGTACAGCCTTTCCGGGAGACAACTTGGCAGTACGTATATATGAACAGCCCTAAAAAAGTGTATTGTTTTGACTCAGAAATTTCACTTCTAGGAATTTATCCTAAGGAAATAATTGGACAAGTTCAGAAAGTTGTATGGAGAAGGAGGATATTCATCACATAAAATGGTGAGAAATTGGATCAGCCTAAATATCCCACAACAGCAAATTGGTTAAATAAATTGTGATTCGCCTCTACAATAGAATACTAGCTGCTGCCAGTGGCACGGATTTATTGACATAGAAAGAGAGCCACACTCCACTGCAGAGCAGTGTGTGCATAATGTGAGCCCAGCTTTGTTAAAAAATATATATATATATTTGCATGAAGAATGTCTACATGATAGTCTGCAAGCGCTTAGCAATGGAGATTTCTGAGTGTGGAGTCTCAGGTGGTTTTATCTTTACTGTTCTTATTCTGCTTCTCTCTATTTAAAATTTTTCTTCTGTGATCATGCATAATTAAAAATTAAAGAGGAGGAAACAATGACTGTGTGATCCTGGACACGTTAACCTCTAAGAGTCATGACTTCTTTATCTGTGAAATGGGAGTAAAGATACCCGCTTCACTGGGTTGTTGTGAGGACTCAGCTAGATCCTGTGTTACGAGGCACCTGGCACTTGCCGGGCTCTCAAAACCCATAGCCATTGTCATCAGTTATCAGTGAACTAAGGAATCTCAGAGGTTGGTCGGTTCATTAATTAGTCCATCCATCCATCCGTTCATTCAATAAGCATGCCCTGAAACCTGCTGTTTGCAATGATAACAATAACAGCAAATACTTATATGGCACTTTTTGGGGCCAGGCACCATTGTAAGCACTTTACATTTATTAACTAATTTAATCTACACCATAACCCTACGAAGGAATACCATTCTTAGCCTCATTTTAAAGATTATGAAACTGAGGCGCAGAGAGGTCAAGTGAGCTGCCTAAAGTCACAGAGCTGGGAGAAGGCAAAGCCAGGCACTGGGTCTCCAGAGTCTCTGCTCAGTCCTTAGGCTACACTGCCTGAGGGAGACAGAAGGAATCTGCTCCTCTGCTGGGTCCCACCTTGCTCACAAGCCGGGAACAGCAGGGAGAGGAGCAGCAGCTGGGCTGGGGACCTCAGAGCTACTCCAGACGCTAGAGAGGTAGTTAACAGGAGTAGGGGACTTCTATTACTGTGAAGCCCCTGGCTGAGCTGAGGGATGGGGGTGTGACTGTGTTAGGGGAGGGAGCATCATTGGACCCTCCCTCTCCCTGCTCTCTGAATGCGGGCTCACAGGAACCTCAGACTGCAGGTGAGTGGGGGACACCAGCCTCCTGGTGAGCTGGGCCCATGGGTACCGTTCTCACCATGGGCAGGTACTGGGTGAAGCGTATTTATGCATTACCTCATTTAATCCTCATGCCCACTCCAAAGTAGATGCTGTGTTATAGAACAGGAAACTGAGGCTTGGGGAGGTGAAGTGACTTACCCAGGGTCTCACAGCTAGCAAGTGGGAAGTCTAGATTCAAACTAGGGTCCTGAGCTGCAGTCTTAACTACTTTGCTAAACATCCCCTGGGATGGGGCTCACCATATCCCATCTGCCCTCACAGATGCCCAAGAGACCCTGGGGAGCCGGGAGACTTCCTCTGTCCGGCACACCCTCGGCAGCTATTGCTATCTCTGCAGCCGCATGGATTTGCGGGCCCCAGCCACGGGACACTGTTGCATCAGGGCAGAAGCAGGGGAGGAACTGGAGACCCTTGGGGCCAAATGGGGCCCCCAAACGGGAGTAAGCTATGGGGAGAAGGAGAGCCCCCCGTTCCCGGAACTACAGGGAGCAGGCTGGAAGGAAAAGGACTAAAGCCCATCCCTTGGACCACCCTCTGTGCCTGGAGAGCACATGTATCTCCTACCATCCTCCCCACCATGCTGGGAGGAAGGGATTATTCTCCCCATTTTACAGAAGAGGAAATGGAGGCTGGGGGTGGCGGATGGGACTTGCCCCGGGTCCCGTAGTGAGAATGGAGCTGATGCTGGAGCCCAGGCCTGTTGACTCTGAAGCCAGAGTTCTTTTCTCTGCACCAGCCGCCTCCGCTGGGATCCCACTGCCCCTGGAGGGCAAGTTCCTAAAGGAGGATCTACTGTTTCACCAGAGGGCGGAGGGTGAGCTGAGGCTGGAGTGGGGTGGGGGACAGTGGCCCCTAAGCAGTGGCTGGGGGACTGGGGCTCTTCTGGGGGAGGGAAACATGTAACATTCCTATTGGGGCTCCCAATAATTTCTCACTGAGTGTGGCCCAAGCCCTAGGCCGTCACTCTGGCCCCAGAAATGAGGGCTTTGCACTATTTTCTGAGACCTGTCTGTCTGACCTCCACCAGGGTTTTCCTGGGGCCAGGGGGCTCACCCTCAGAGCTGCAGTACTACTGGCTCATTTCCTTCATTAAACAGACAAATAGTGATTAATTCTGTTGTAAAAAAAAAAAAAAATCCCTTGACAGACACTGCCGTGTGCATCTTTTCCCCTTCACGGTGGAATATCTGAAGAGCCTCGTCTGTCCTTGCCACCACCAACCTCCTTCCTCCCGCTCTCTCTTGAACCCACCCCAGACCTTGCCCCCACCAGTCCACTGAAGGAGCTCTTGTCGAGGTTACCAGTGCCCCTTGCATTGCCGGTTCAGCAGTCAGTTCTCAGTCCTCAGTGGCGTTTGAGAGTTAATTGTCGTCTCCTCTTCTGCTTGAGACACTGCACTGAGCTTCCAGGCTCCGCACACCCGGGGTCGCCTGCCACCTCACTAGCCGCCCTTCTCAGTCTCCTGTGCTGGGTCCCGCTCTTCCCAACCTCTGCCTGTTGGGAAGACTGACATCAGACTCTTCTTTTTTGGGGGTTTGGGTACCAGATTTTCTGGGTGCAGGGGCTGGACCAAGTGACAGTTCATCCGATAGATACTCGTTAAGCAAACATGGAGTGATTAATTCCATCTTAAAAAAAACCTGGACAGCCGCTGCCCTCAATCCCTAGGAGTTCCTCCTCTCCCCTGACTTTATTTTTCTTGCAATAATGTTTTTTTTTAATTAAGGTGTAATTGATATACACTAAACTACACAATTACATAAGTTTTGGCTATATTTACATCCTTGAAGCCATTGCCACAATCAAGAGAGTGAACATATCCATCACCCCCAAAGCTTCCTCCTGCTCTTTTGTAATTCTTCCTTCCCATAGCTCCCTGCCTGCCCCATCCCCAGGCAACCGCTCGTCTGCTTCCCATCATTAGAGATAAGTTGAGGTTTCCTAGAATTTTACGTAAATGGGATCATTCAGTATGTACTCTTTTTTTTTGTCTGGCTTCTTTCATGATTATTTTGAGATTCATCCATGCTGTGTCCTGTATCCATAGTTCATTCCTTTTATTTCTGGGCAGTATTCTATTGTATGGATATACCACAGTTTGTTGATCCATTCACCCATTGATGGACATTTGGGCTATTTCCAGGTTTTGGCTATTACAAATAAATCTGCTATGAGTATTTGTGTGCAGGCCTTTTTATGGACATATGCTGTCTTTTCTCTTGAGTAAATACCTAGGAGAGAAACGGCTGAACTATATGGTTGGTATATGTTTAACTTTTTATATGCTACTGCCAAACTGTTTTCAAAAGTGTTTGTACCATTTTACCTTCCAACCAGCAGCGTATGAGAATTTCAGTTGCTCCACAGTCTTAACAACACATGATATAACCATTCTTTCAAATTTTAGCCATTCTAATAGGTATGTAGTATTATCTCATGGTGATTTTAGTTTGTAGCTGTTGAATGAATAATGATATTCAGCATCTTTTATGCACTTATTTGTCATCTCTATATCTTCTTTGGTGAAGTGTCTGTTCAAATATTTTGCCCATTTCCTCATTGGATTGTTTGATTTTTATTATTGAGTTTTGAGAGTTCTTTATATATTCTAGATACGAGTTCTCTAACAGATACATGCTTAGCAAACTTTTTCTCCCAGTCTGTGGTTGTCTTTTAATTCTCTTAAACGCGTCTCTCAAATAGCAGAACTTTTGAATGTGAACTTCAATTTGGCAATTTTTTCTTTTATAGATTGTGTTTTGGTGTTTTAACTAAGAAATCTTTGCCTAACTCAAGGTCACAAAGATTTTTTCCTAGCTTATTCTCTAAAAGTTCTATAGTTTTACATTTAGGTCTATGATACATTTTGAGTCAATTTTTGTATATGATGTGAGGCATAGATTAAAGTTCATTTTATTTTTCATATAGATAATCAAAAGACTAGACTTTTTTATTGAAAAGACTAGACTTTCTCTACTAAATTGACTTTAAACATTTGTTGAAAGTCATATATATATATTTACATCTATGTTCATGAGGAATATTGGTATATATAAATTTGGACTCTATTCTGTTCTATTGGTCTATATATCTGTCTTTACTCCAATACTGTACTATCTTAATTACTGTAGCTTTACAATCAGTTTTGAAATCAGGTAGTGTTAGTCCTTCAACTTTGTTCTTCTTTTTCAAAATTGTTTTTACTATTCTAGATTCTTTGTATTTTCAATATAAATTTTAGGATCAGTTTTTCAAGTTACACAAAAACTGCTGTGATTGTGATTGTGTTGAATCTATAGATCAATTTGAAGAGAATTGCCATCTGAACAATACTGAGTCTTCCAACCCATGACAACGTATATCTATATATTTAGGCTCTGTATGATTTCTCTCAGCCATATTTTGTATTTTCATGGTTCAGGTTTTACACGTCTTTTGTCAGATTTATCCCTAAGTATTTACTAATTTTTAAATACTATTGTAAGTGGTATTGATTTTTGAATTTCAGTTTCCAATAGTTAATTGCTAGTATGTAAAAATATAATCAATTTTTGTATATTTTTCTTTTATCCTGGAACCTTGCTAAACTCACTTAATAGTTCTAATAGCCTTTTTTGTAAGATTCCATTGGATTTTCTATATAGATAATCACGTCATCTGTGAATAAAGACAATTTTACCTCTTCCTTTCCCATCTGAATGCTTTTATTTCTTTTTATTCTTTTATTGCATTGGCTAGAATCTCTAGTACATTGCTGATTTGTAGTGGTGAGAGTGGACACACCTACCTTGTTCCCAATCTTAGGAAGAAATTATCAGCCTTTAACCATTAATTATAATTGTAGCTGTAGGTTTTTTGTAGATGCCTTTTATCTGGTTGAGGAAGTTCCCTTCTATTCCTAATTTGCTCCATTTTCAAAAAAATTATAAATGAATATTAGATTATGTCAAATTCTTTTTCTGTGTGGTAGGCAAAATAATGCCCCCCTAAAGGCGTCCATTTCCTAATCCTTGAAACCTGTGAATGTATTACCTTACATGACAAAAAGGACTTTGCAGACATGATCAATTTAAGATTATATTAGATTACCCAGGTGGGCCCAATGTAATCACAAGAGTCCCTAAAAGATGAAAGAGTCAGAGAAGGAGACGTGATGGCAGCAACAGACGAGAGAGAGAGAGAGAGAGAGAGAGAGAGAGAGAGAGAGAGAGATTGGAGGTGTTATGCTGCTGCTACTTTGAGGGTGAAGGAAGGGGCCATGATCCAAGGAAAACAGGCAGCCTCCAGAAGCCAGAAAAGATGAAGAAGAGTTTTCTCCCCTGGAGCCTCCAGAATAAGTGCAATCCTGCTGTCACCTTGATTTTAGCCTAGGGAAGCCCCTTTGGACTTCTGACCTCCAGAACTCTGAGATAGTAAGTTTATGTTGTTTTAAGCCACGAAGATTGTGGTAATTTGTTATAGCAGCAACAGGACATTAATACTTTCTGTTAATGTGATGAATTACATTGGTTTATTTTTGAATGTTAAACCAACTTTGTGTTCCTGGGATAAACCTCACTTGGTCATGATATATTATCCATTTTATATATGGTCAGATTCAATTTGCTAAAATTTTGTTTATAATTTTACATCTATATTCATGAGGGATATTGGTTTGTGGTTTTCTTTTCTTGTAATGGCTTTGCTTGGCTTTGTTATTAGGGTAATGATGGCCTCATAGAATGCGTTGGAAAGTATTCTTTCCTCTTTAATTTTCTGTAAGAGTTTTTGTTGAATTGGTATCATGGCTTCCTTAAATGTTTGATAGTTTTCTCCACTGAAATCATCTGGCCCTACAGTTTTTTTGTTGGAAAGGTTTATACTACAAATTCAGTTTGTTTAATAGATATAGGGCTATTCAGGTTATCTGTTTCTTTTTGAGTGAGCTTGGGTAGTTTGTGTTTCAAAGAATTTGTCCATTTCATCTAAGTTGTCAAATTTATTTGCAGAAAGCTGCTCATAGTATTCCCTTACTCCTTTCAATATTTGTGGAATCTGCAGTGATGCCATTTCTTTCATTCTTGATATTGATAATTTGTGTCTTCTCTCTTTTTTCCTTATTGGCCTAGCTAGAGATTGATCAATTTTATTGCTTTCTTCAAAGAACCACTTTTTGACTTTATTAATTTTCTTTATTATTTTTCTGTTTTTTATTTCCTTGATTTCTGCTCTAATTTTTATTATTTCCTTTCTTGTTCTTACTTTGGGTTTAGTTTGCTTTCCTTCTAGTTTTTTTTCTTTTTAAAATTTTTTTTAAATTAAAAAAATTGACATATAACATTATATTATTTTCAGGTGTACAACATAATGAATAGATATTTCTATATTTTGCAAAATGACACCACAATAAGTCTAGTTAACCACACACAGTTACAATTTTTTTCTCGTGATGAGAACTTTTAAGATTCACTCTCTTAGCGACTTTCAAATATGCAATACAATATTATTAACTATAGTGTCCATGCTGTACATTACATACCCAGGACTTATTTTATAGATGAAAATTTGTACATTTTGATCTCCTTCACCCGTTCCCGTCCTCTCCCATGCAGTTTCTTAAGGTGGAAGCTGAAATCAATGATTTGAGACCTTTCTTCTTTTCTAATATTGGCATTTAGTGCTATAAATTTTCCCTTATGTACTTTTATAGTGGCATTCCACTAATTTTGTTTTATTTTGTGTTGTGTTTTTATTTTCATTCAGTTCAAAATACTTTATAATTTTCCTTTTGATTTCTTCTTTGACTCATGACTCATGGGTTATTAAAATTGTCTTATTTAATTTCAAGGCATTTGGTGATTTTCCTCATATCTTTCTGTTATTGATGTCTAATTTAATTCCATTGTGGTCAGAGAACATTCTTTGCAAGACTTAAATCCTTTTAAATTTATTCAGACTTGTTTTGTGGCCATATCTTTTAAAATATTCCATGTATATTTGAAAATAATGTATATTCTGATGTTGAGTGGAGCGTTCTATAAATGTCCATTAGGTCAAGTTGTTTTTCAGTGTTGTTCAAGTCTTCTATATCCTTAGTGATTTTCTGTCCACTTGTTCTATCAAATATTGAGAGAAGAGTATTGAAATCTCCAACTATAATTGTGGATTTGTCTATTTCTCCTTGCAGTTCTATCTGTTTTTGGGTCATGTATTTTGCATAAACATTTTGGGTTGTTATGACCTCTGTATTAATTAACCCCTTCATAGTTATGAAATAAACTTCTTTATCCATGGCAATATTTTTTGACCTGATATCTACTTTGTCTTCTATTAATATAGCTATTGCAGCTTTCTTTTGTTTAGTGTTAGCATGGCATACTTTTGTGTACCCTTTTACTTTTAATCTATTTTTGTCTTTATATTTAATGTGTCTTTTTTGAGATAGCGTATAGTTGGTTCTTGCTTTTTTATCCAATCTGACAATCTCTGCCTTTTAATTGATGTGTTTGGATCGTTTACATGTAATGTGATTATTAATATGGTTAAGCTTAAGTCTATCATCTTGTTATTTGTTTTATATTTGTGCCATCTATCTGTTCTTTGTTTTCTTTTTCATATATTTCAGAATATTTCATATTTCTGTCTTCTTTTGGCTTGAGTATTTTTTTATGATTCCAGTTTATCTCTATTAGTTTATTAGCTGTAACTTTTAGTTTTGTTATTTTAGTCATTATTTCAGGGTTTATTGTATATATCTTTAACTTATAACTGTCTACTTTCAAATGATATTGTACCACTACATGTAGAGCATAAGACTCTTGCAATAGTATGCTCCCATTTCCCATCTCTCAGTCTATTGTCATATATTTTACTTATATATATGTTATAAACTCCACAATATACATTGTTATTCTTTTTGTTTACATAGTCAATTTTTTAAAAAGTGGTTTAAACAATAAAATTCTTATATTTACCTGTGTAGTTACCATTTCTGGTGTTTTTCATTTCTTGAATCCATATTTCTATCTTGTATCATTTTTCTTCTGACTGAAGGACTTCCTTTAACATTTCTTATGGTGAAAGTCTGTTGTTGATGAATTCTTTAAACTTGTATGTGTGAAATAGTCTTTATTTTGTCTTTGTTTTGAAAGATATTTTTACTGGGTTTGGAATTACAGATTAATCCCCCACCCCAACTTCCTTTGGGCACTCCAATTACACATATATTGAGCTCTTTAAGTTGTCCCACAGATAATTGATGCCCCCTTTTAAGAAATTCTGATTTTCTCTTTGTGTTTCATTTTGGGTAGTTTCTATTCCTATGTCTTCAAGTTCACTAATCTTTTCTTCAGCAATGTCTAATCTGCCATTAATCCCATCCAGTGCATTTTTCATTTTAGATTGTGGTTTTCATCTGTATGAGTTTGATTTAGGTCTTTTTTATATCTTAAATGCCTCCACCTAACTATGTGAATATATGGAATATGATTATAACAATGTCTTTTTTCTGTGTGTGTGAGGAAGATGGTCCCTGAGCTAACACCTGTGCCAATCTTCCTCTACTTTGTATATGGTAAGCTGCCACAGCATGGCTTCATGGGTGGTGTGTAGGTCTGTGTCCAGTATCCAAACCCATGAACCCTGGGCTGCCGAAGCAGAGCACATGAGCTTAACCACTATGCCAGTGGGATGGCCCCTATAATAATGATTTTAATGTCCTTGTCTGATAATTCTAACATCTGTGTGAGTTCTGGGTCAGTTTTGATTGATCGATTTTTCTCTTCATTATGGATCGTATTTTCCTGCTTCTTTGTATGCCTGGTAATCTTTGATTAGATGCCTGACCTTGTGATTTTTACCTTTTAGGTATTTTTGCATCTCTTTGGGTACTCCAATAACACACACATTAGGTGTTTTTATATTCCTGGTTATTTTTGTATTTCTATAAATATTCTGAATTCTGTTCTGGAATGCAATTTATTTGCAGGAAGAGTTTGATCCTTTTGAGTTTTGCTTTTAAGATTTGGTAGGTGGGACCAGAGTGGCATTTAGTCTAGGGATAATTATTTCTCACTATTGAGGCAAGACTCTTCTGCATATTTTACTCAATGCTGCATGAATTATGAGGTTTTCTGGTCTTGGTGAGAACAGACGTTAGAGTGATGTCTGGGCACTATTCCCTCTAATACCTTTGGATTGTTATTGGCCTGGCCTTGCTTATTTTCCTTACACATATGCTGATCAGTAGTCTGACGGATACTTGAGGGGGATGCTCTGCAGATCTCCAGGGTCCTCTCTCTCTATATAGGGCTCTCGTCTCAAGTATTCTATCCTGCAAATTCTAGTTGTTTTGGTTTCCCTGAACTCTCAGCTTCACCTCCTCAACTCAGAGCTTTGCGGCTCCACCTCCATTCCTACTTTTTCTGCTGCATCTTGGAAACTTTCTCAATGCAGTAAGCGAAGATGACTTGTTTCCTGTCTCTCAGGGATACTGTCCTTTGTTGTATGATGTCCAATGTCTTGAAAACCATTGTTTAATGTATTCTGTACGGTTTATTTTTGTGTTTCAGGTAGGAGGATAAACTTGGTCTCTGTTACTTCATCTTGGATGGAAGCAAAAGTCTCTCCATGGCTTTAAACACCATCTATATACTAATGACTCCCACATTCGCCCCTGAACTTCAGGCTCCTATATCTAATATGGAATGTCATGGCCAGCACCTCAAACCCACCGTGTCCAAAATGGAACTCTTGATTCTCTTCTTGCCAAATCTCTCCTTCCTGTTTTCCCCATCCCAGGAAATATTCACCCAGATGTTCAGGCAAAAAACTCTGGCCTCATCCTCTTTTCCTCTCTTTCCCTCAAATCCTGTGTCAGTACCTCGGCAACCCCTTTTGGCTTGACCTCAAAAGTGTATCTCAAATCTGAGACCTTTTCATTCCCCCAGCTACTGCTAAAGCCACCATCATTACTCATCTGGAATCTTACATTAGCCTCCTAATTCCAAACTAACTGCTTTCATTCCTCATCCTCCTACAGTCTATTTTTTCTTCAGCAACCAGTGAGCCCTTAAAGATGTTCGATGCATCAGGATTGTTCAAAACCCTCCAATGACTTCGTAACACAACTTAGAACAAAGGCCAAGGTCCTCATCATGGTGCACAGGACCCTAAGTGATATGGCCTCCCCCACCTCTCTCACCTCATCTTTTCCCTTCTCTTCCTTGCTCACTCTGTTCCATCCACCCAGGCATTCTTGCTATTACTGGAACATGCCAGGGACCCCTCTGCTTCAGGGCATACTTCCTCTTTCCATTGCCTGGAGTGCTCTCCCCCTAGATATTTCCCTGTCAACCTCTTCATTGGGTCTCAGCTCAAATGTCACCTCCTCATAGAGCCCTTCCATGACTATCTGACCTAAGATGGCCCCCTGCTGCTTCTCCCCCTACTCTGCTTTATTTTTCATCATAGAACCTATCCGCACCTGACAGCCTGCATATTTATTTGTTCATGTGCTTATCATCTCTTCCCCTCAGTAGAATGCAGGCTCACGAGGGCAGGGACTTTGTCTTGCTCATTCTTGGGTTATCTATGCTTAGAACAGTGCCTGGCACATCATAGATGCTCAACGAAGCAGATGGAATGAATGAACGAATGAATGAATGAAAGAATGAGTGCTCTTCTTGGCCACTAGGTACAATCTACTTGCTGTGTGACTGTGGACAAGTTCTGTGACATCTCAGGGCATGTGCTTTTCTAGTGGGCACTGGCTGAAAGTCAAGCCCCTCCCACCCCACTGTGCACTGTGCCAGACGAGCCATGGGCTTTGCTGTTCAGTTCCCTGCCATACTGGGGGGGGCTGGGCCAGATGTTCTCCATCCAGATGATCTCCATTGCTTGGTGGCTCCAGGCTTTGGATTGTCATGATCACCACCAGGGGGCGCTCGATGCTTAGATTCTGGACCAGGGGCTCTGTACCCTCGCTCGTCTTTGGTTGATAGAAGTCACTGTGATTGACTATCATTTAGGACCCGTGTATGCAGGTGGTGCAAATGCATGTGGGAAATGGGAAGGTGTTTCTAGGAGCACTGACTCTGGGGCTCGGGGCGTGGGGTCTCAGCTCTTGCTGCTTACTCTCCCGTGGCTCCCTACCCAGAGACAGACCCCGGAAATGGTTCACCTGTGTCTTCCTGGGGAAGGGAAGAAGTGGGCCCACCAGGATGGCAACTCCATGGGGGTGCTCAGTGGCTTCTCACATGTCCTGGACCCCAAAATCACCTTGTGGCTTTGGACAAGTAAAGCATTTGGCATCACTGAGCCGGGTGACCCTATTATCCTTGAGGTCCCTCCAAGGAGCCAGAAACCTGGCAAACCTGTCCCAGCCCCTTGGCCTCCCTCAGGGCTGAGCCCTTCACTGCCCCTCCTCAGGTCAGGGAAGGCCCACACCCCGGACTGCAGATGGTCCCTCAGACTCCTGGGCCCTAGCAGGCCATCCCAGGAGGAGTGGGGAGACGCCTTCTGAGCGGAGAGACTCACACATACGCAAGCTCATTTCATTTTCTCTATAAGTTGGAAGGTTTTTGCTATCTACCCATAGACGGATGGGGAAACTGAGGCCCAGAGAGTAGGAAGGACAGTTTGAAGTCACATATCAGCACCTGGTGTGCATGGTTCTACTGCACTCTCTGTTTTGGGCATGCCCAGTGCTCCCTCGGGCCGTGCTCTTTCTGGAGGGTTACCTCTTCCAACTCAAACAGAGCCTCCGAGCCTTTGCACTTGCTGTTCCCTCTGCCTGGAACATCTTTCCCTCAGGTCTTCATGTGGCTGGTTCCTTTCTGTCATTGGGCAATAAGCCAGATGTCACCTCTCAGAGATGCCTTCCCTGAACAACCTGTTCCCTCTCTATCTCACCAGCCAGTTTTATTCCTTCTAGAGCACTTATCACCATCCGAAATTAGTTTGTGGTTTATGCTGCATCTCCCCTGTCAGAACGAAAGCACCTCTAGAGCAGGGACCTTGCTGACTTGTTCCGCGATGGGCCCGGTCGCGCACATGGCACACAGTAGGAGGCACCCCATGGGTATTATGGAATGAGTGAACGGGGAGGACGGAGAGTTGCCTGTCACTCATGCAGGTCTCCAGAGAACAGCGTGGAGTCACACGGGCCCCTCCCTAGGGTCCCCAGGCTCTGGGACGCTCTGGGGCTGCCTGCCCCTCCCTCTCTGGGCTTCTCACTCCCTCCTCCGCTCCCCCATGAGCGGCATGCTCCTCAGACAGGAAGCAAAGCCAAGGTGTAGGCAGAGGCAGCAGGGGAGCAGTGGACCCCGAGCATGGGAGGCCCTGTGTTCTAGGGAGGGGAGCCCAGGGAGTGCAGAGATGCCTGTGCTTTTCCCAACTCAGGCTGAGTGTGTGGATGGGGTTTCTGGCCATGACGACCGCCCTGTGTGAGGATGCGGGCTCCCTGTCAGAGGACAGTCTCGTCAGGAGGATGCAGAGGGCACCCCCCTCACCGTGCGTGAGCGCTAAGTGCTCCTGAGACCCCTCCCAGTGCCGTGAGTGCCGCCCTGCAGGACGGCGTGGTGACGGGGTGCAGAACAGACAACGCAGCACAGCAGGCGATTGAGTCACGATTTGGGCCCAGAAGATCTGAATTAGAATCCTGGCTGAGTCACTTCCATGCTGTGTGACCTTGGACAAGTGACTTCCTCTCTCTGAGCTAAGAAGAAATGAACTCTGCTTTCTAGGACTGGCTCTGGAATGTTATCCTCCAGGCCCAGTCTTTTCTGTCTGGGGTTCCTGGCCATCTTTCAACTCCCAGCGTAAAAGGTACCTCCTCTGGGAAGCCATCCCCCACCCCCCGGGGTCGCCTAGTTCTGTCTATACCGATAGCATGATGGCATTGTCTGTCCAGATTCTGTCCCCTCCCACTAGACTGGAGCCCTTGCAGGCAGGCCTGGGCGTTCTTCATTTCTGCATCCCCCACGCCTGGCATGGGGACAGGCCCACTGCAGATATGGTGATGATACCGAGTGAGTTGGGTCCCCGAGACTGGGTTGATTTCTGTTCTCAAGGATCCGTCGGGACAAACTTGCCATCCACATCACCCCCACCTGATACTCATCCAGCATTCCCTGCCCTCCTCTACCTCCTCAATAGGGCCGCCCAGAGTGGGGTAACGTGATCATCAACAGCAGCACCTCACTTCCCACGTGCCAGGCGTGGTGCTGAACACACCTGTTATCCCATTGATTCCTCATAGCCACTCTTTGATACTATTTTAAACCCATTTTAGACATGAACACACTGAGGCTCAGAGAGGTCGATAGCTCATAAGCGGCAACAGTGTTTCGCCAAACAAAAAAAGCCGCAATGTTTGTCAATTTCTGTGGTGTAAATACTCCCACAGAGTTTCGAGCTACCAATGTGACATCACTGAACTTGAAGTTGGGAAGGGATGCTCACAATTGGCTCTCGTGAGCGGGTAGGAACCAGCTTCAGCATAGTGTGGGGCAAAGCTGAGATGTAAACCCAGGCCCGGGGATGCTGGATGAGTTGGATGGACCAGTCAGCATTCTACTCTCGAGTCCTAAGATCTGGTATTAAGCAGAAAAAGCAAGGTACATAAGAGTGCATATCAAGGGGGAAAAGAATACACGCACATACGTACGAAAGAATAGACATGTAGGTATTATATATTTTTCTTGTGTGTATGGATCTTGAAAGATTTGCCAGAAACTGATAACATCACTGTTTTTTTCCAGGGAGGAGGACTTGGTGGCTGGGGGATAGGGTGGGAGAGAGATTTACTCTGGGCATCCTCTACACTCTTTGAATTTTGAACCATGTGAGTGTACTAACTATTCAAAAAAATGAACGGACAACAAATCCAGACCACCAACCAACACAAATGGACACTGGGTCTGTGGCTCTGTGCCAGGCTGCTCTGTGGGCCTGGAGCTGGGCAGGGTGTGCTGACTGGCTTGGTTGGGGCTGCCCACTGACCACACTGTCTGTTGGCCGCCCTTGGCCTGTGTAGCCAGGCTGGTGGGAGCGGTGGGAGGCGCGACGGGGAGGCCACCGTCTTCCCAGAGCGTGAGGGATGGGTGTACTTATTTTAATTCTCGTCCATGCTGCTTGGTCACTGAGACCATGGCCCTGCACTCTAAACTCAATTAGAGATTTAACAAACCTCATAAATCCTCCCCAGCCTGAGACTTGTGAATCTCCAGAGTGGGCCGGCTTAGCGCTTATCCATCTCCGGCTTAATAACCCCGCGGCCCGGCCTGGGAATGATTCAGGACAGGGATGGGTCTAATTAGTGAGCACAAACCGCAGCCCCAGCAAGGTGAGGAGAGAGAGCCAGCCTGCTTCCTGCCCCGGGGCGTTGGGAGGTGAGTCCTGGCCTTGTCTAGTCTGGGGGGGCTCTGGCACATGGGAGGAGGGGTCAAGGAGGGCGTGGCAAGTGCCCTATTGACTGTCACCGTTAATGTAGCCCTGTTGGTGGTGTCTCAACCATATCGTTCTTTGGGGAAGGCTGTTTATGGCGTGCCTCTCGTAATATTATTGCGTCGAGGGCTAAGTGGGACCCCACTCATCTCCTAGCGAGGCAGCAAGATCATGGGCAGATTCGAAGCTGTGTTGATAGCCTGTGTGGTGGGCATGGGAGAGTTTTGAGGGTGGGTTCTGATCTCCCAGTACCTGAGGGTATTGCCTTCCAGAGCAACACATGTGAAATCAGAGGGGGTCCAGATAGCCCCATTTTCAAGGGTGTAGGGTTCAGGTTTAGTAAGAAGATGAATTTTCCAACCAAGCTGACTATCTTTATGAGGTAGTGAGCTCCCCGTCGGTGGATAGACAGCCCAGGGTCCTCTACCATTAATGGAGCCCCAGCTGTGTGCCCGGCCCTTTACACATTGTTGGTGTGATCTTCAGGTCCCTATTTTACAGAGGAGGAAACTGACATTCAGAGAGGTTACATAACATGTCCAAGGTCATTGAGAACCAGGATTTGAGTGCTAGGCTGCCTGGCTTCAGAAATTGCGGCTACTCTGCCGCGCCTCCCCGCTCTCTGCTGCAGATGCACCGTTCAGGCTGTCACTTAAGAGGACGCTCATGATGATTCTGGGCACAAGATGATTAAAGGCCCCAGAGCCAAGAGCCACAATCTCTTTAGCCATATGGGCCACCTTTACAGGCTGTTGCACCATGTTCCATGCTAGGGTGGGAAGATGTGGGTTCTTTCTCTCTGCTCTCTCTCCCTCCTCTCTTTCGATGATTCTCTGGTCTCATTTTCTTGTCCTCCCCCAGCCTCCTTCTGGCTCTCTCTCTGGTCCTGATCTCCAGCTCCCTCTGAGTCATTTGCCAGAGAGTTTGGAGTGGGGTGGGCCTGAGCCCTCCTACCTGTCACCCCCTTGCTCAGATGCAGGAGGCAGAGCTGACACTGTTGCCTGGGATGACAGACACCAGCTCTGCCCCACCAGCCCCTCTGCCCTCCCCCTGCCCCTGACCCCAGGCAGTCACCAGGAGGAGGCCTGGGTAATTGGTTCCATCCAGGCCTCATCTTCAGTGGCGCGAAAGAGAAAGTTATAAATATTTTTGTCTATAACTCAAGACGAATAAAAATTTAATTACACTGAAAAATTTAAATTTCATAAGAAATAAATATTAATCCTGGAGAGTGTCTTTTGTGAGAAGTTAACTTTCAAATGTCGTCAGTCTGGAGGTGCCTGTGGTCTGGGAGGGAGGGGGAAGCCCCCAGCTCGGGCTCCTGGTCTGGGATGAGGGTCTCCATCCCGAGACTGAGGGCCCAGGGACCCAGATCTCCACCCAGGAAGAGCCGCCCTCAGCCCCCTCCCTCTCTTCAGTGATAATTGATCACCTACTGTGTGCAGACATTTTCTAGGAGTGTGGGTGCTGCAGGAAAGGAGACAGACATTGTTCTTGAGTGCGTGGAGCGTAAGGGCTTGTAGTGGCAGACACCAAATGAATAACCACCAATACCACTGACTGCTTAGTACCCCTCTCCTGGGCATGAACCCTCCCCTTGCTTGGTTTTATTTGATTATTATTATTTTACTTAAAAAAAATTCAAGTATAACAACAGAAAGATGCACCAGATAGAAGCAAGCAGTTCAGTGAATGATGATCATGCATGGGAAGGTGCACTGCCCTGGTCAGGGAATCCGACGTCGGCTCCCATGCTGGGCATTTGGGGGAGGGGAGGGCCCTGCCTTGTGGACCTTCGCAGGCTGCTTGGTGATTGATTCTTGCTTCCCGACCAGGGAGAGAGCGTTTAGGGTAGGGTGGCCTGATGTTAGTAACAACATCTCAGTACACACAGAACGTTTATCCTGTGCCAGGCCTGATTCTCAGTGCTTTATGGGCATTAGCTCATTTAACCCTGAGAAAACCCCACCAAGTGGGTGCAGTTATCACTTCATTTTATTGATGAAAAACAGACACACAGAGAGGCTAAGGAACAAGTCCAAAGTCACACAGCTGGTGGGAGGCAGAGCCCCGTTAAACCTGAGTCCCCTGGCTTGGAGCCCCCAGGCTCTTCTGAGATAAGAGAGCCCAGGTCTTGGCCCCAGGTGACCTGGGTTCCAGTGCCCTCTGGAACCTCTGCAAACCTTTTGATGTTTCACACCTGCTGTGTGGCCTCAGGCAAGTCTCTCAACCTCTCTGAGCTTCAGGTTCCTCTTTGGAGAAACAAGGATAAAAATCCCCACTCTGTGCCTCCCAGGGTTTGTATGGGGCTGGGAAGAGGTGGCAGAGGTGGATGTTATAACCCTAATCACAGTGATAAAGTGAATCCTAACTGTGTGCTGTTCTGGCCCATGTGTTGATGGGGGTACCCCGAGTGCTCACTGCAAGCTGCCTCCCTGTGAGGCAGGCCTTGTCGTTATTCCCATCTGATGGTGAGGACACTGACGACTCCAGAGGAGCCTGGGGAGGGTAGGGTGGTCAGATAAGCTGCCTGTGGGGAGTGGTGGGGTGATGCTCCGGGCATGGAAGTAAGGGCAGGATTTGGGACCTGCGTTCCAGAAGGGGTCCCGCATGAGCAGAGATGAGGAGGTCGATGTGTGCATGTAGCGCTGGGGGGCTGGGAGGGCAGGCTGGGTTCTAAGCTGTCCGCCTCAACGGCTTCTCCATTCCACAGATGCTAAAGCTGAGGCTGTCCTGGGCGGGGACTGCAGAGCTGGGTATGGGTCTGTGCTGCACCTGGGTGGAGGAGGGGGGCAGTGGGCGTGGGAACTTGGACTTGAGCCTGGTAAGCAAAGTCCTTGGCTCTTGAGCCTGAGACCAAGGCTGAAGGGGGCAGCTGGGCCTAAATGTCCGCTTGGGGCAGTCAGGTGGTGCCCAGAAGGCCTTGTCCTGCAGCTGTCAGCGATGTGGCTGGCTGGGACAATTGTGGCCCAGGAGTGGAAGAATGCCCAGAGGAGGCTGGAGCCCAGGGATCTAGTTTCCCCTTTTATGCCCCTCCATGGAGGTGAGTGACAGAGACCTACAATTCTCCAGGTACCGAATGGACCAGGTCCCCTTTAGCACTGGAAAAACACCCTGAATTCTTATTTGGCTGGCCCAGGACCCTGAATGGGGGTACTTTAGGCAGCAGGTAGGAAATCCACCTTCTGTAGCAAATACATGGGACTGCTCCCTCTCCCCCCAGAGGCAGACACACGTCTCACATATCCAGACATGGACATGTATGCTGACATGCATGCACTCAGACACGTGTGTTCACGTGCATACGTATGCACACACAGATGCTCGTACACAGGCGCCCACACAACCACAGACAGATGCCCGGGTGCTCATGTAGCCTGGAAGGCCCCCTCCCGGCAGCATTCCGCTGATGGAATGCTGTAATATTTTTCTATTAAATGTTGCATTTGTTGTGCCTTTTAGTAGCTTCCCTCATTAAAAACGATATTATCCCCATAAATAAGCCGGCGCCCGAGAAGAGTGCCCAACTCCATTTCTCTTCCTAATTGAGACACTTAGCTTTGATTTGCACTTCGGCACGTACCGAGCGGATTAATTTTCAATTAATGCTCCTGGGCGGGTGGCTGCAGGCAGTGTGGGCTTGCAGCCCAGTGGCCTGGGAGCAGGGCCGGGCGGGGACCAGGAGGCCCTGGCGAGGGTGTCGCTCTGTTTCCTGGCCACGTGAAAGAGAACACCGGGGACTGTCTGGAGTTTTGTGGTTTTGTTCTTCGTGGGAAAGTGGACCCTTGGGGCCTCTCCGTGGGAAGCATCCTTTTCCTATACTAGGTACTACGGACCAAATGTCTGTATCCCCCCCCCCCCCCCGCAATTCACATGTTGAAGCCCTAACTCCCCATGTGAGGGTGTTTGGAGATGGAGCCTTTGGGAGGTAATTAGGTCATGAGGTTGCAGCCCTCGTGATGGGATTAGTGCCCTTATAAGAAGAGACACGAAAGAGTTTGTTTCCTCTCTTGTTCTCCACCATGTGAGATACAGGATGCCATCTGCAAACCGGGAACTGGGCTCTCACCAGGCTGGATCTGCCGGCACGTTGATCTTGGACCTCCCAGCCTCCAGAACTGTGAGAAATAAATGCTTGTTTAAGCCACACAGTCCATGGTAATTTGTTAGAGCAGCCTGAGCTGACTAAGCCACCAGGAAAGAGCCTCCAGACTCTGGCGTGAGCCTGGGTTCTGCGACCAGACAGGCCTGGAATCACAGTGCTGCTGGACCACTTCCTGGCAGGATGCCTTTGGACCACTCATGTTTATCTTCTCCTGCAAAGTGGGGATAATGAGATTAAGGACCTTGAAGGGTTGTTGTGGGGATTAGATAAGATGTTAGCAGTGCCTGGAGCTCAAAGAAGTCAGTCCTCCTCTCCTCTTCCTCTGCCTCCTACATGTCTGTTCATAGGGTTGGTTTCCCACCTGTACCCTGCCCCTCTATCTGCCCAGACCCTTTGCCTTGGACCTACATCTGTGAACAGGAGCCTGCCCCATCTGGGAGCAGTTGCTTTGTGGTATTTCCAGCGGCCACTTGTATTCTGTACCAATGGCCTCTTCCCCCTGATGCCTGGGGGTCTTTAGTGGCTCAGGGTACAGGATGTACTTGTTGGCACCCCAGGAAACCCTCCACTCCAAGTAGAATGGGTAGGACATGGTCTCGCCCGCTCAGCCCAGGATGTCTGCTCAAGGCATTGGCAGCCACTTCCTGGTCCTGCCTTCAGCCCCTGGCTGGCAGGTCCCCTGGGCTTCAGCCTCCTGTGGGTTTGGCCTTCCTTGTGGGACCTGTATAAAACCAAGCAGCCGCATGGCTCAGTCTCTGCCTGTTGTCACAGTCAAAGACACACCAGTCTGGGAGCCAGAAAAAATGGAAAAACCACTTGAACATTTATTGAAGTTCTTTTGAAGAACACTAAAGAAGATTCTATTCACAACAGCATTGCACCTTAAAACTCAAGTTTCTGTTATCTATCTATCTATCTATCTATCTATCTATCTATCTATCTATCATCAAACAGGCATGGCTGTTGTCCCTCAAACTTCTCTCAGGACTCCCCACACTCTCCCCCATACCCAGTCTATGCTGGCTCTGGTCCGGAGGTTGCAAAATGGTGACCCAAGGGCATATCTTGCTCGTAGACTGATATTATTAGGTCTGCACAATATTGCATATATATTTTTTGCAATAGTGGGTAACATTTAAAAAGTGGGGATTTCACATAAATATCTGCATTTCCAGCTTCACTTGAAAAATCGGCTCTGGCCACACTGGGCCCTGATGGAGCCGGCTCCCCTCATTGCCCACCTCACTCCCTCCTGACACCCATCTGGCCCTTGTCGGCGTTTGAGCGCATGACTTGCTCTCATCTCTTCCTTCCCCCTTCTGAGGCTTACCGATTTCTCTCTGACAGTGACTCTGCGCTGCTTCCTTGGCCAGCCGGTTCCTGGGGCCTCTCAGTTCTCCCCCTCACTGTAACCACAGACACTGAGGAACTGGGCAGGCAAGGACCCCTTCTGGGATGTGAGCAGAAGGGAAGGGCGTGAGCATTTTCACGATTGTATTTTTTCTCCTGTGACACTTGCAAGGTCATCCCCTAAGCCCAAGGCCAGGCCAAGTCCTCCCAGCTCCTGGTCCCTGAGGGTGAGGATTCCTTCTCATTCTGGCTCCAGAGCCTCTTCCCACACCAGTTAAAAATTTCTCTCTTCAAAGCAAACCATCCCCAGCTTGAAGCTCTCCCATTAAAGCAGGAGAATTTTCCAGAACCAGCATCTCTTTCCTGGATACAGCAGCACCTGCTTTCCAAACTGCAACTTCCTCCCGGGCTGAGGTCAAGGATTCTCTTGAAGATCCCAACTCCTTCCAACACCACCTGCTGTTGCATTCTCGGAGCTGCTCCGCTCATCCTCAGAGCCTCACCCAGGGGTGGCTCAGACGATTCCAGGTCATTGACTTTTCAGACAAATGTTGGGGAGATGGTCAAGCTCTGGGGCTAAGTGGGCAGACTCAGGCCAGGCGACCTGGGTTCAGATCCTGGTTCTTCTGCTTAACTCTGTGACCTGATCAAGTTATCCCGTCTCCATAGGCCTCAGTTCCCTCTGCAAAACAAGGATGATAATGAGTCCCTGTTTCATAGCAGTGTTGTGCCAATTAAATGAGATAAAGCATTTAGCACCTTGATACTCAAAGTACGGTTTTTGGACCAGCAGCATCGATATCTCCTGGAGCTTATTAGAGATGCAGACTCTCAGGCCCCACCCCAGACCTGCTGAACCTGAATCCGCATTTCAGCAAGATGCCCAGGGCTTCCTTATGCACTCAAGTTTGAGAAGCTCTCCTTTAGCACAACTCTTGGCACAAGGTGGACACTCTCAAGTGGTGGCTGTCACGATTATTGGTCTAACAAGGATACCCTATATTAAGGCAGGTTCTGGTGTTGGAGAGAAGACCGGGACCTCAAATCTTGGCTCTGCAAATGAGTGTCACGTGCCCACTTCAGCCGTGCTCCCTGCCTCGCGTTCCCCATCTGTAAAACTGGAGCACTTGACGCTTCTCCTGGAGCTGAATGCAGACCGAAATAAGAGTACGCACAAGGTGTCTCAGAGAGTGGTGGAAAGTGGTTCTGAGATATCAAAGCTCCAAAAGCATTTTTGCGTGTTTTATGTACTCCTCTTGCTATCGTTCCCATTTTAAATGTGAGAAATCGAGGCATTTCAAAACCAAGTGATTAGTCCAAGCTCATTTAGTGAATCAGCTACAGGACTGAGTCTAGTCCCAGGACCTGGGCCCGTGAGCAGTGTAAGGCCCCTTAGAGAGCTTACATCAGCCAGATCGGGCCACAGCCAGTCCCTGGACCCGCTTATCTGCCACTCTCACGACTGAAACCCTCCGGCGCCTCTCGCTGTATTGTGCTGTTGGCTGATTGCTTCTTTTTTGTGTGTTAGGGTGGAGGTGGCTGCAGACCAGGGAGGGAGGCGGGGACAGGAAGGATGGGGAAGCTCTGGGAGCTGACGGTTAATTAAAATGTCCTCAGAGCTGATCAATCCACAGCCAATGGCTTAAATCCGCAATGACCCAGCTCCTCTCTGGCCGGGCATGTGGTCTTCCTGGGGGTGGCGGGCAGGAGGCCAGGCTGTCCTCCTTCTGGTCCTCGGAGGCCCTGCACAGGGCTGCGCTGTCAATGCTGCCTCCAAAATATTCCCGTCTTGTTTCCATAATAGCTTCTGTCACCACTCTTGACAGGCCAGCCATTAAGTCTTTGGCAAAATTGTAAGAATTATTAACATATGAGGTTTTATATTATTTGACAGCTGTCGGCTCCTTTGGAAGCCACATCATCCTGTCCCTTCTTTTCCATCCCACCCTCCCCCTTGGCATCACTCCTCCCTACCCCAGGAGGATGGGAGGGGCCTTCCTGTCACTGGGGAACCAAGAGGAGATGAGCCAATGTCAAGCTTCACTCACAGTCGCTCCTGGGCATCTGTGGGATGTTTCCTGAGGCCCCGCACACTCCATCTCTGGTCCTAACCTGGATCCTTCCTTAGCATGGACCTGCCTCATCCACACCCCCGGCTTCAATGGCTTTGATGACAACTCCTAACTCTCCATTTAACTCCAAACTCTGCCCCAGACCCCCACATCCATCTGCATCCTGGACATCTCCTCTCTGATGCTCCAAAGTCTCCATCCTGGCTCTTCCTCTCGAGTATCCCATCTAGATGTGTCCCTCCATCATCTATCCTGTCTCCCGGGCCAGAAATCCCGTAGTCTCTTCTCCCTCCCACCCCTTCATGGTCTCGGTCCCCAAGCTCTGTCCATTCTGCTTCCTAAAAGCCTCCTGACTCTCCCCTCTTCCCCCCACACCCATTACCTTTGCCCTCGTCTGTGTCTTGTCCTCTCTTACTGGGCCACCACATCTGTTCCCTCACTGGTTGGTGCCCTGCCCAGATGCCCTTGGGCCTCCCCGTGTATTTCATGCTCATCCTACTTCCAAAGCCTGCAGCATCCTCTGGGGCTGTAGCCTGCTCCCTCCACCCAGGCTGGCAGGAAGTGCTAGAGAAGTAATCGTCCTCCCTGCGTCTCAGGGCCACTCTAGGCCAATCGCTGAGGGGATTTGGTGTATCAACGCCCCAGCTCCTTCCCCCATGGGAGGGGTAACTGAAGCCCACGGTCTACATGAGTCTCCGAGGACCCCAGTGGAATGAGGCTCCATTCCCCCGTTGTAGTAACTGGCTTGACAAAGGTACGATTCTCGGCTGCCTCCCTTTCCCTGCCTCACTCCCCACTCCCCTGCTGGGGTTTCCTGGGCTCACATCCCAAGGAAACTGTTTTTATACAAATCTTTGTCTTGAAGATGGCTTCTAGGGGAACCCAAAACAAGACAGGACTCATGGTCTGTCCATCCTGCACACCCAGGGGTACATCTGGATGGATACGTACATCTGAGTCTCCCACTCCCTTCTCGGGGTTGCGTGGGAGTCCTCTGTGCTTCAACTCTTGTTCCGACAGGCTGCCCGCGGCCCCGGATCCACAAAATCTGAATCTACACAGTGTCTGGGGCTACTTACATTTCAAAAGCAGTCGCCACAGGCTTCAAATAGTATGCTTTTCTGGTACCTTCATTAGATAAAGTTTAGCACTTACACGGCTATAAAATAATACAGATATAGGGCCATCAATGTTAAAGAGACATGCATTCCCACCTATCAAAATACATCATGAAGCTAACCTAAATAAAACTTGTGTTGGTTAGCACAAGCATTAACAAATTAACCGAAATGTCCCAAATAGGACCCTAATATAAATGACAAAAGTGGCATTTCAAATTAGTGTAGAAAAGATAAGATAGTCAGGAAATGGAGATGGCTAATTAGTTAACCATTTGGGAAAAATAAACATGCGTCCTTCCTGAAAATTCCAGATGGATAAAAATGTTAATAGAAAAAATGAAATCCTAAAAGAACCGGAAGAAACAAAGGTGATTATTTCGGGATGGGGGGGCCTTCCCAAGGAAACAGGAAAGAAATCACAGACAAGACTGTGAGAACTGACAAAATAAAAGTAAAGAATCCCAAAGTTAAAAAGCAGACCAACTGGGAAAATGTATTGGCAGTATGTACTACAGCAGGAAGAAAAAAAAAAAGAAATTGAGTATAGTTTAATTGAATCAAGCTCCATTTTAGTTTGCTCCTGACACCTCGTATTGAAAAACAAAAGCTAGAAAAAATCCTGAAAATGCGAACATATGGTCATCTGCTTGTGAAAGTGCTCACCCTCGTGATCAGGAAGTTCTTCCTGGTCTCCAGCCTGCATCCTTCTTGCTGCAATAGGAGCCTTTTCTATTCCTCAGGCCTAAGGCGAATGAGAAGGCCTTTCCTTGAAGTGACTTCACACACTATATGTGGCTCCCGGGCAGCCAGGCCAGGAGGCTTAAGGGCATCCATGCATTGGCAGACATTGTTCAGCCACAACCGAAGTCTGGGGGGTTCAGGCTTCTCAGAGGGTTCATGGGATCTTCAGCCTGGACACACAGGCCCACAGCTGGCCCTCCTCTCTGTTCCCATCTCCACCCTGAGCTCACTCTGATCTTACCTGGGCCTTGTCCTGAGCCCCATTCTGAACCCCATCTGGACCCCAGTCTTGAACTATCTCTGACCCCCACTCCACCCCTCCCAGGCCTTGGCCGGAGCCCCCACAGCCAGGTCTTGTTGGGCCGTGTGGCTGCTCGGAGCCCGGCCGGCTGTGCAGGGAGCAGATGGGCTCCTGCGGATGCAGCAGCAGCGTAGAAGCTAATCCACTTTTATCTCGTTATGGTGACAGCCACCCTGTTAAATAGAATGGACTATCGATTTGGGGCTCACTTCCAGCCCGAGGATTTTCCATCACAGGCCTGAGTAGAATAGGAGAAAAGCAACACTTATTAACTCGGGTGCCAGTCAGGGAGAGGCTGGGGTGGGGGCAGGGGCTGGGCGGGCGCAGGCGCTTGGGCTGGCACACCAGGCTCACAGGGGCTCTGGGGATCCAGGCTCGGACCCAGGGTCTAAAGGGGCCGCTCCCTACCTCCCCCACTCAAGGCAGACAGGGGATGAGGGGGCAGAGACCCACGTACACACTCACTGCTGTGCATACATGTTGAGTGCTGGCACACGTGCACACAACACTGACACACATATGCATCCAAAGCTGACACACACCTACACATACACCCAACCCTGTAACACATATATGTACAGTCACAGGTACACTCACATACACACACTCAACACTGACACACGCATACACACAATGCTGCCACATATGTACACCCATCCTTGACACGCATATATACACAACACTGATGCACACATACACAACATGCTGACACACATACATACTCATTGCGGATGCAGACACACACATGTATGCTGACATACAGAAACACACACACCCATCACTGAACACATATGAACCCACCATTGACACACATCTACACAAATACTCAACACTGACACACATACCCATCACTGACACACACATACTCCAAATGCTGACACACAGAAATGCACAATCCTGACTTACATATATGCTCAGTGCTGACACACATATACACACAACCCTGGCACACGCACTCACGCAATGCTGCCACATACACGTGCATACGTACACTGACATCACGTACACACATGCTGACACATTCTTGCTCACGGTGCTGAAACATGCCCAACACTGATACACACACACACACACACTCACTGACCTGTGGTCTACAGACACACCCAGTACCCACCAGCACCCACACCCAAGTGACACATATGCGCCACACTGGTAGCCTGATACCGACAGACACAAACACAGTAGTGATGGTCGCGTATATATTTGCCATCTCCACTGACACACAAGTTAACGATGCACATGTATATAACACGCACACACCTATACACAATCTTGACACACACGCTCATACACCCACTGGCTGTTCCTTTTGTTCAGATTCCCGGTCATTATGGAACACCCTTCCTGCTATGTCCTGGGCAGGTGCTGGGCTCAAAAGAAGACTAGGACTTGGTGCCTGTCCCCAAGGAGCTTTGCCTCTAATGGAGGGTAATCACGCACGGTGATTACAGCTAACTCACACGTAGCACTTATCAGACGCCCCTCACTCTTCTAAGCACTTTACATATAAACTTTTAAAATCTTCACAACAAGATAGGTTTTATTATTAGCCTCAGTTTGTAGATGAAGGACCTGAGCACAGAGAGGCTAAGTGTCCCTTAGCCCAAGGTCACACAGCTCTGGAGTGGTAGAGCTGGGATTTGAACTGAGGCCATCAGACTCCTAAGTATGAGTAACCTCTATGTACACTGTTTCCTCACATCTGCATCCAGCCAAAACCCCCCATGCCACCACTGTCACAGACCCAGACCCATCTGCACACACAGACACACACAACCACGGTACCGGCATGGCTCATTTGGAATGACCTGCCTGGGGAATCCGCCTACTTCCAGGGAGGGCTGTGTGCAGGGAGGATGCAGGTCAGGGACTTCACAGTGGCCTGCTTCCGAGAGGAGGGGCAGTTCACACTGGAAAATGCCCTGGAGAGGAGTCCCGGGGTCTGGCGTGGGGTGGGCTTCTCCGGGGGTCCTGTCTGAGCAGGGCAGCTCTCCTGCCTCTTGTCTCTCCAGTCCCTGAGCCTCTTCCTCCGCCTGTGTCCTAGATCTCCCCTGCACGTCACGAGCAATAGCTACTTTACGCAGCTGGGCTCTCCTAGGGCCGGCGGGGCCTGGAGGAGGAAGGCTGCCAGGCAGGGAGTGGCAGCCGGAGAACTGGGTTTCACCAACACGGAAGAGGGGGTGAGTCAGGAACCGGGACAGCGGCGAGTGGGGCCTGGAGGCTTTGCTCCCTGGGACAAGTTCTGGAAAGGTACTTTGGGCTGCAGCCTAGTGACGAAGAGCCTGGAACCGGACTGGCCACGTTCAGTCCCTGACTGCTTTTGTCTGACCCCCCCCCCGTGTGCAGGTCCCTTAACCTAATCCTCAGCTTTCTCGTTTGCCACATGGAGTTCACAAGATCGCGTGACACAAAGGCACTGGGAGGATTAAATAAAATGACACATGTAAAGTGCCTGGCACATTGAGGTGGGACATACGGCTCCCCTGTCCCCTTGGCTGCTGAGTTCTTGGGACCTTCACCGAGGGCAACTCCGTATATTCGTGGTTAGGTCTGGAATCTGGAGAGGGGCTCAGCTCTCCTTCTGGGAGGGAGTTTCAGATCAAGGCAGTGCCCCAGTGGCCTGGGTGGGGAGTCGAGTGGGCTGGGGGATTGCTATGGACTGAATTGTGTCCCCTCCAAATTCATATGTTGAAGCCCTAACCCCCAATGTGGCGGTATTTGGAGGTGGGGCCTTTGGGAGGTAATTAGGTTTGATGAGATCATGATTGTGGGGCCCTCATGATGGTATTAGTGGCCTTGTGAAAAGAGACCCAGAGAGCCCCCTCTCTCGCTCTCCCCCTCCTTCCCCTCAGCATAACAGGAGGTCGTGTTAGCGCACAGCGGGGTGGCAGCCGGCTACCGGCCGGGCAGGGGGTCCTCACCAGAACCCAGCCATGCCAGCACCCTGATCTTGGACTTCAGCCTCCAGATCTGTGAGGAAGCAAATGTCTGTTGTTTAAGCCCCCCAGTCTGTGGTACTTTGTCCGGGCAGCCTGAGCTGCCTAAGACAGGGATGGGAGGCTGCTGGAGCCGGCTGGTCTGAGGCGGCGCCGACACCTGGCCCTCTCGTGACCACCCTGTAGCCCAGGACTTGTCTCAGGTCTCTTTTCTCCCTTGGAAAATGGGGGCCTGGGTTGGACTCGCTCCAAAGACCTGCTGCATTCTGACACCGTGTGGCCCTGGAATCGGGGTCTTTCCCAGCTCCTGGGTCGGTCCCTGGAGGGGAGTGGGAGGCACACCCGAATGCCCCCGCTGCCCGCCCTCCCATCCTGTTTCCTGAAGCTGTGGTTTGTGGCAGTGGGAGGGAGGGTAAGGGGGTGGGGGAGGATGCCCCACCTGTGACCCTCCCCTGTCTGTGGCCTGGAGCATCAGGGTGACACTCTGGCCAGGTGTTCCCAAAGCATTTCTGGAAAGTAGGATGTGGGCCGGAACACCGAGGACAGTGGTTTATAGCCGGGGTCTCCAGAACCTGGGGACTCACTGACACTGCTCTGTGGCTCTACTCTGTCCCCTTCAGCCAAGGTGTCCTTCTCCCTACCTCTGTCTAGCTGTCCCCCACCTCTGCCCAGCTGTCCCTCACCTCAGTCCAGCTGTCCCCCCACCTCTGCCCAGCTGTCCCTTCACCTCAGTCTAGCTGTTCCTTCACATCAGTCTAGCTGTCACCCCACCTCTGCCCAGCTGTTCCCTCACATTGGCCCAGCTGTTGCCCCACTTCAGCCAACTACTCTCCCAGCATCAGCCTAGCTGTCCCCCAATGTTAGTCAAGATGACCTTCCCACATCAGCCCAGCCGCATCCCAGCACGTTTGTTGTTCTCTCACCTCTGCTACCTGTTCCCCTGTATCAGTCCAGATGTTCCCCGTGTCACCCAGCTGTTCCACCTTATTAGACCAGTGGTTCTGCCCTCACATCAGCCAGGTGTCCCACCCATCTGCTCAGCTATTTTTCCCCAACATCAGTCCAGCTGTTTCCCATTTATTCAACATCTTTCCCCATCACCTCAGCCCAGCTGCGCCCCCATCAGCTGGCTCCTCTCTCCTCCTGTGGGTTCAGTGGTTCTCTTTTCTGAGCACCGTCTCAGGGCGTGGGAGGAGTGAATGTACCAGGGTCCCCCAGGGCAGCTCCTCTGGCATTGCTAGAGGGTCCCCTCGCTCTGCTCCAACTTCCCTCACCCACATGGGGAGCAGGGCATGGCTTGTGGTGTCTGATCCTAGGGCCATACCTTACTCTTCCCTGACAGGGGCAGGGTAGGGAGGGGGAAGCACTGGAGACTGGAAGAAGAGAGAGAGGAGTCAGGCACCCCCATCTCCTGATTGACAGGAGGGACCCTGGCATCATCTCCAGCCCCTCCCAGCGCCGAGGGGAGTACCTAGCGTTACCCTATCCCCAGAGAGCCAGGAGGAACCCCGAGCATTCCACAGTCACCCCAGCTGCGGATAGGAGAGACACCCCCTCATCATCCCCTTCCCCATGAAGACAGGAGCAACCTCTGGAGTGATCTTCCTCACCCTTGTCTGAACCCCAGAGGAGAAAAGACAGATCCTGATTAAATATGCAAATGCAAGCAGATGGCGGAGCACCGTGATGGACGGGCTGTCAGGAGAGCATGTCACCATGTGATGTGTGTGCCCGTGTGTAAGTGTGTGTCTCTGCGATTAGTGTGGGGGGTACTGCACGGGGGAGGGTAGGAGCTTGGCGGGCGGGCTGCCTCTGGCCAATGGGGCTGGACGTCGAGGGGCAGGGAGCCTGTGGGAGGCGGAGGAGGGAATGAGATGACCTTCCACGGTGTGCCGGCCTGGGACCTCCCCATGTCCAGCTCCCCAGGCCTCTCCAAGCCAGGATGCTAATTCCACAGATCAGAGCTGGACGGGGCGAGGGGGGTGGGGTTCATTAGTGTAATCTGCACCTGTCTCTTTGCTCTTGCCATCGGCCAAACAATAAAAGACACAATATTTACACAACTTACTGGGGGAAGCAATATTGGGCCATTGATTTTGTGTCCCTCGGATTTTCACGGTCTAAACCTTAATGATTTTTAATCATAAAATATTAGCACCGCAGGGCACTTAGCACCGGCAACTCACTGGTGAGGGATGGCCCCCCACTCCCTCCATGGCTCCAAGGTGAGCGCCCCATGGAGGATGGGCCCATATCCCCCTCCACACATGCATACCCAGGGCAGCAGAGCCTCCAGGAGCCAGCTGTGCTATTGGCCCAAGCCTGGGCACATGTCAGGGAGCCCCCCAAGAACAGGGCCTCCTATGATCAGTGCCCCCCGGTTCTAGAGGCAGAGCAGGAGTGAGGAAATAACTCATCCTCAGAAAATAGAGATTTGCCTTCGTCAAGGGTGTTTAAAATAAAAGCTTTTGCCCTTGTCTTTTCCTCCTGCAGGTACACCCTTCACGCTGCCTCAGTTTGGGGACCCCTACCCATCTGTTGAATCTCCTGGGTGGGGTGGTCCACAGGGACGGGACCAGGTCGCATTCATTTCTGTATCTTCAGCACCTGGCCCAGTGCCTGGAGCATCACTGGCGCTCAGTATTGGTTGAATGAATGAATGAGTGAATGTGCTAGACTCTGAAGGCAGGTTTCAAAGAGAGGCTTGACATTCGTTCACTCATTCATTCATTCAACAAATATTTACTGATGACCTACTATGTGCTGGTCTCAGAGATGAAACTGTCCCTGGCCCTGCCCTCACCATAGTGAGTACTGTCTGCTGGGGGTGGGCTCAGGGAAGGGAGCCTGGAGAATGAGCTAGAAAGGGCTTTTCAGCAAGGAGTTTGAAACTCCTGAATGAAGCTCAGCCTCCTAAAGGGACCACTTTGAAGAACCAAACTTGTGCGATGTTGACATCCGAAAACGTCACATCTCAGTCCCTTCTTGCCTCGGCCGGAGAGGGCTTCCAGATGGGGCTCCCTTGGAGAATGAGGTTTGGCTGTTGTTTATGTGTGTGTATGTGTGTGTACGTGTGCATGTGCAGGAAGCCTTGCTGACTGCATGGGAGATGCTGGTTTCTCTGGTGCAGAGAAAAACGTGGGTGAGGGTGGTTGTTGCTGTTGTTTATTTTTTCTGAAAATGAATACACTCCCCCCTCCCCACCACAACTCCCCTCCCCAACGTCTGCGGGGAAGTCGATAGCAATGGATTAAACGGCGAGGAGAAGGCTGAGAGCACAATTGGAAGAAAGATAAAGATAATTAAAACTAATTCCAACTGTTCCCAGAGAAATCAATTTCATAACTTCAGCGCGTTCCTAAACTTGTTCCTGAGGCTCTGCGGCGCTGGGCAGTGGGCACGAGTCGGAGCGGGCGGTGTGCAGACGCAGGTGTGTGTACGCGGGTGCTTGGACATGCATATGTGTGTGCATGTGGCTCCATGCACATATGTGCATGCTTGTACACATGTGTGTGCTTTGTGTATGTGGGGGGCACACACAAGTGTATCCAGCAGCAATTCCTCTGAGTCTCCATGGGCACCAGTTCACAGCCTCACCTTCGACCCGGGTGAGGAGGTATAGAAGGGACAAGAGAGGCAGGGTGGCTGGGTGGGCTTAGCCCTCCTCCCCTATACCAAGTCCTTCCTCTTGCCTGCTTTAGAGGCCTCCTGCCTAGTCCAACTTCCCTTTACACAGGTGGGGAAACTGAGGCCCAGAGAGTGGAGTCTTGCCATGGGTCACACAGCAAGAGAGAAGCAGAACTGGGACTAGAATGCTGTTCTCCTGGGTTTCCTCTACTCTAGGGACTTCACTGGCCATTGGGGGGAGGGCAGCCAGGGGTGGAGGGAGAGGTAGATCTGACCTTATATGGCCAGGAGCTCCCATGTGAACAGCCCCTAACTCACTCACTCATTCTTCAAACATTGGCAGAGCACCTACCGTGTGCCAGGCTCTGTGGGTTCTCCAGCGTGGCTAGGGGGCTGAGGGTTGGTCACAGGTGCCTCTGGGAGAGGCTGGGTCCTCTGGAGGAGAGGACTGGTAGATGGTGGCCTCTCCTTGTCCCTCACTGGGTGGCCTCTGAAGGAGAGCCCAGGACAGAGCATTCCTAAGAAGTATGAGCTGCAAAGGGTCTACCCTGGCCGTGGATGACTCTGTTAGCATTGCTGTCCCAGATGGTGACTTCTCACAAGGACCTCATGGCTCGTGGCTCAGGTGACTTCCTGGTGAGTGGGCCAGGCTAGAGGTCCTGCTCCCACCCTTCCCCCCATGGTGAGCATGCCCAAGGCAAGGGCGAGGGCAGGGTCTTTAATGTCTCTGGGTCTGTCCCAGGACCTGGCACAGACCCTGGCAAACGGTAGGTACTCTTCCAGCACAGAACCAGCATATCAGCGAAGCTCTGAGGTACTGAAGTGAACCCGAAAAAACAAGCCAGGAAACTGCTCATGTTGAGGTGCAGACGTCAATGGCTCTGAAGGGATGGTTCCCTCTAGCTGCCTGAGCCTGTGTCCTCGTTCATAAAATGGAGCAATATTATCCACATGGCAGCTGCTGCGATTCTCAGGTGACATATAACAAGTGCCCAGCAAATAGTTTTGTCTTCCTGTGGTCCTAGGTTTCCTAGACAGGGTCAACCAGTGAGCAAGGAGCCAGGGGACAGCTCATGGCCACGTGGCTGCCTGGAAGCAGGGGGATGGATGAGATTACTTCTCCCGGTGCATCCAGGGCAAGGTGTCTGGGCATCCCCATCCTTGGTCTATCCTTCCACGGTGTGCCTGGGAGCGAAGGACCACGGGGCTCCTGGGCCAAGCACCAGTTCCTGCAGTGCCCCATCTCACCTCTAGATGGCAGCATTGGCGAGCAGCAGTCGAAAAGGAGATGACAGGAGGGGGCTGGGCTGGGCTGGGCAGGACCCGCTAAGACAGAAGTTGGTGGTGGTGGGGCAGCAGGGGGAGGATGGGAGAGGAGATACCTTGGGAATTCCTGGATTGGAGAGGAAGGCTTGTCCCTTCTCTTCTTGAGACAGTCCCTGTGGGAGCTAAAGATTTCTCGCTGTTGGGTCTGGGGGTCCAGGCAGGACAGGAAGCGGCTGCAACATCTTCTCTCAAAGACCCTCTCACCTTTAGGAGTGGGGCCTCCAGGGGTGTGGGTGAGCAGGTCTCTGGCAGCAGGGCAGGGGGCACCCATGCAGGCTGGAGATGCCCAGCAGCACCCCAGCATGAGATGGGGCGCAGCTGAGGATCGGAAGCCCACCCTGCTCTCTCTGCGCCACCTTTCTTGGCATCCCCTCCTCTCTCTCCCTTTCCCCAGGAAGCCAGAGAGGAGCAGATGGGAACTGTCAGCAGCTCATTAGGGTTACCGATGGGGAGCTAGGGGTGGGAGAGAGAGGAAGGGAGTTGGAGGGGGCAGAGATCTTGGCCAGGCCCCTGTGGAGCCCCAGGCAGGGGCTGGCAGGGGCTGCGGTGGCCCAATGTGGGGGCCCCATATTCTCTTCTCTCAGTCCCTCCCAACCCCAGGAGAGATGCAGAAGTCCCAGGCTCTCCGGGCAGCTGAATCTGGTAGTAACCTGGAGGTGAGCATGGGGGCTGAGGAGCTGTAGCCCTCCTGGTTTCCTGGAGACGGCTGGATGGGAGTGCCCCTCCTCACTCCCGGCATCTCAGCACGTCTCGGAACTTCCCAGGGTTGGGGGCTGGGAGGCAGCCCCAGATCACAGAGGAGAGGCGACTAAGGGCCACCCTCAATCTGTGGGTGCTCTGGGGAGGGAGCTGTAGGTGAGTCTAGACTATGGGGCTCTCAGTTGCTTGCTGTGCCCCGGGGTGCTGGGGAGGCAGCTGCTTAGAGATGGAGAACATTCAAGGATGGGTCACTGAGCCCTGACTGCCCAGCCAGCCACCAGCGTCTTGGCCATGAAGCAGGAGAGCAGCTGGGCAGTGGGTAGTGCCCGGGGCCAGGGCACAGGAGCCCCGAGTATGGGCATCTGTCTGGTCTGCTACACGTCACTTTCTCTCTCTCAGCCTTAATTGCACCACCTGACAAATAATAATAATAATAGTAAAAGAATGGCTCCCATCATTAACATTTACACAGGACACAACATCACATGCGCTCTTTTATTTAATGCTCACAACCAGTCTATGGGGACTCAGAAGGGTAAGTGACTTGACTAAGGAGACACAACAAGGAGCAAGAACTCAGACTCTGTCTAGGTCAATGCCTAGGTCCTCCCAAGTCCTTTCCATCGGGTCATCAGCTCTTTCCCTGGAGGGGTGAGGGGCTGACACTCCTTTCCTGATGTCTCCCCAGGAGGGTTAGGAGTAGGTGAGTGGGAGGGGGAGGTCATTGTAGGGTTCCAGATTTAGCCAATAAAATTACAGGGTGCCTTGTTAAATTTTAATATCAAATGACAAATGAGTTTTTAAGTACATTTCATGCATTATTTGGGACATTCCTATACTAAAAAATTACTTGTTGTTTATCTAGCCACCCTGGTCAGTAGAATGCATTTTATTGTGCACTTACTAATTTCCAGGCATTGAGAGTCTGAGTAGAAGCAAGCAGACGTGTGTGTGGGTCATGCCCAAGCTTCACTCACTGCTGGGGGTGACTCTTTGGGATCTGTTTCCTCATCTGTAAAATGGGCAAGAAGAACCCCTCCTCCTCCCGCCTGATGATGATGTGAGCATCTAATGCCCAGGTGCATGTGGTGGCTTTGAAGAGTCCAGGGAGCTTTGCCAAGACTGGTTAGTAGTGGGTGCCACCTTGTCTCCAGCCTCCTCCCCATCTCCTGGGCATCCACCGGTGGGCGTCCCTGCCTACCCCCACCCCCAGCTCCATATAAGCCCAGGAGGAGCAGGCTGGTGTCCATGATAGGGTTCATCAATGCTTCACAGGAAATCAGTGGTCTCTTAAACCTCTTGGGGAGGTGTCCTGGTCAGTGATGGGCGTGTGTTTGCAGCATAATGCCACCCCTGTCTAGCCCAGGAAGCCTGTCCTCTCTTAGAGTCTCAATTTCCTCATCTGTCATGGGGAAGAAAAGGATTTCCATCTCACCAGCTGTTGGGAGGGTGCACAGAAATGGCAGCGTGGGGATGCTTCAGGACACGCGGGCTCTGCCCCATTCTCAGCTGTATCTTGTTGCCAGGGACACAGATCATGTCTCCAACAGCCAGGGCCCAGCTCACTTAGGAAGAGGACCTGGCCACCACCACTGTCACTGTCACCCGCTATAGACAGATGATAGGGTGGATAACTCTGGTTCCCAGAGGTCTGAGCTAGGACTTGTCTGCTGGGGGTAAGCGACAGGGACACGCAGATGTGCTCCCACCAACACCTGGGCACATATACTCTCCCACACGCACACATGCACACACAGACACACACACTCAGCACACTCACACAGATAGGAGGCTCCTCTGATTCATCTCCCCTCCACTGTTTGCCTGGGGTTCGCCTTTTTCTCTATAAAACATAGAGCCTGACACCTACCCCACATGGACCTTGCCCATCGGCAAGGCTTGTGTCTAATATACTAGTCCATGGGCTTCTGCTTCTACAGGCTGAATTACAGGCTTACCAAGGGTCATTTGCATTTATTTCCAAATTCAATTTATGACAGTGGCAGTTGTTATTGAAGTTGTGTAATTCAATTAAATAATAAGTAAAGCAAAATATTGTGAACACACAAAAAGTTGTTGTTCGTATAAAACTAAATCGAAGTCTTTAGAAAGATTCTATCAAGGTGAATTGATAAAAAATTGCTGTCAAATTAGGTGTGGAAAAGCAACTGTAAGATAAGATTGGGAACAGGATTGTAAAAATCTAGAAGATTCGGCACTCACATCACTTTACAAGTGTCTTTTAGGTTCATGCTCCACTTTAGAGAAATTGAAATTGGAAATCGAGAATGATGTGTTGTGGGTTTAGTTTACCCAAGACAGATGACACAGCTCCCATCAGCAGACCCACAGGCAAAGGAAAGACTTTGGTCTTGCACTGAAGAAAATTAAAAAGGCAAAAAACTTATATGCTTTTATTTTTATTGAGATAAAATGTTGGAGTTGTGAAGGTGTGTAATTTTTTAATGATTTCTCCCAGAACTAACCTTTGATTAACCCACTACCCCAAACTAATGGAATTTAACCAGAAGGCTTTTCCGGTCCTAAGGGACATGTCTGAACACACTCACTGTCACACACCCTCCTAAGCATATCCATGTACACACACACCCATGATACACACAGATACATGCATTCACCACAAACCATATACTTACAACAGACACTTGGTACACATGCTCTCATGCCCTGGCTCCAGTGGACACATGGATGCTCACATATATCTATTCACAGGCACTCCCCCACCCCCAATCAGTAACTCACACACACACACCTGAGCACACATGTGCATGCACACACGAGCTGATCTTTTTTCTCCTGCAAGAACAGCTAAGGCAATAAGCAGAGGTGGTTTTTAATCAGAAAATCATACTTGGGTGTTTTTCTTTCTTGGCCCAGTGGGAGGTTGGGGAGGACCATGGAGGGAGGAGGAGGGAGGATGGGGAGGGACCCGGTGGGAGGAGTCAGGCCTCCAGGCTAGATTCATCTAGCTGGCACCTGGCTGGGGAGACATGTGGCGGTGCAGGTGAGCTAGGTCCCAGCTGCATTATTGAGTGCCCCGTTCTGCTTTTATCTAAAATGTAGCCTGAGGAGGCTGCCCTTCCAGAGGTCCAGGGGGGAGGTGGAGGTGATGACTCCCGAAAAAAAGAAGGGCAGAGGGCTCTGTGGGGATCCAGGATTGGGTGTGGCCTGTTCAGTCCAGCCTATCCGTTGCCAGACTTGGGGAGATCATTGGGGTTCTCTGGTCTGGAGCTTCCCAAACCCGGCCTCAGAGGTGCCACGTCAGACCTCCTGTGTCTGAATCTCTGGGTGTTGGGCTAAGGAATCTGCATTTTTAAAGTTCCCCAGGTGATTCTGATGAGCAGCAAGATTCGGAACCCCTGACGGAGAACATCCCACTTCCATAGAAAGACCACCCTCTGGGGATCCCTGGAGATGTGCTGCCTCCCCGGCCCCTTCAGGACCCTGCATGATCTTGGCCAGGGGTGGGGAGATTTCTAAGACAAGGGTAGAGAGTCTTGGAATTCTGGGAGCTGGAAAGAATCTCATGCATGGATCCTCCATTTTTTTTTTTTTTTTGGTGAAGAAGATTAGTCCTGAGCTAACATCCGATGCCAATCCTCCTCTTTTTGCTGAGGAAGATTGGCCCTGGGCTACCATTTGTGCCCATCTTCCTCTACTTTACATGCGATGCTGCCACAGCATGGCTTGACAAGTGGTGCCTTGATGTGTGCCCAGGATCTGAACCTATGAACCCTGGACCGCCAAGGTGGAGCGCATGCACTTACCTGCTATGCAACCAGGCAGGCCCTGCTCCTTCATTTTTATAAAAGGGGAGACAGAAAAACAGAGGGAAAAGGACTTGCCCAAGGCCACTCAGAGAGTCAGTGGAGTTGTGGGATTAGAACCCGGGCCATCTGGTTCCAAAGCTCGTGTTTTGTGTATCAGTCAGCATAGGCCGGGTGGTGCTGCCGTAACAAACAATCCTCAAGTTTCAGTGGCTAAAAACAACAGACGCATTTCTCATTTCTGCTACATGACCAACAAGACTCAACAGAGCCTCAGTTAATCTTGGTCACTCTATTCACCTTAGCCACCTGGCTGACAGAGTGGCTGCCATCTTGGATTTTGCCAGTTGCTGGGCAGAGGGCAAGAGAGCTCTGGAGGATGTGTTGGCACTTAAATGCTCTGTCCCAGGGGAGACCACACCACTCACAGAAGTGGCCAGAACTAGCTGCACGCCTCACTTCCAATGACAGGGAGTACAATCCTACCACCTGCCGGGAAGGGGGAAGAATTGGAGATATTCAGTGAGCAGCACCTGTCATGTCTACTCTCTGCCAACTGCCCATGACATGGAGCCCAGGAGCTCCACTGGGTCCCCAGCAGCGGCCCTCTACAGTGCCAGCCTGGGGCAGCCCTTCTCCTCCCCTGTTCTCCAGAGTCCCAGCCTCTGTGGCTCTGTCTCTGCAACTCCCGGTCTCCCCACCTCTCCCTTCCCTACCCTCCTCCCTTCCTAGGCCCACGGTCTTCTATTCATATTCCAATCCGGAGGTTTCAGGTTCCAGTCCTGGTTTTGCCTCTAACCCTCTGTACAGGGTGATCCAGACTCCATCCTTTTTCACCCAGGGGGCCTCAGTTTGCCCATCTGTAAGCTGGGACTCTGCCTCTTGTGGGAAGTGTTTCTGGAGGCCTCTGCATGTTGAGACAACAGACCTGGGGGAACAGACTTTATTTTTCCTCCTTTCCTGTCCCTGTTTTTAGAAGATCCCACATATGTTGGGCCTGAAGGCATCCCACGCGTCCTGGGAGCTGAAGGGGCTGCTGCTTCTGCCAGGAAAATCCCTTCTTGGAGGTGGGAGTTGGCTCCAGAGTGGGGCCAGGCCAAACCCGTCCCCTCCTGCTCTGTACTTCCATGGGGCGGGGTGTGTGTGTGTGTGTGTGGCTCCCGGGGCAGCAGGTGTGGGAGGGGAGGGGATGATGGCTAGTGCTCAGGCTGTGGCTGGGGAGAGCATTCTGCCAGCTCCTCTTCCTCTCTCCTGGAGACAGCCCAAGAAGTGAGCTCTACATCTCGAAGGATTTAGGCTTGACGTCTGGAAGGACTTCCTGGCAAGGATAGTTACTGGATGGGGTAACGGAGGACGAGGGAATCTTCTCTGATATAGATTTAATTACATTTAATTTTTAATTCATCTACAAAGCTTAAACATTTCTTTCATTTTAAAAGTTGTTGTTAAAGTTACAAAAGTAATACATCCTCACTATAAAAAATAAATTAGGGAAGTTAATAGAGTACAGGGTGCACATCCTTCCCTCTTCCAGGCCCGCTCTCCAGGGGCAACCACGGTCTGCAGTTTGGAGTGTATTCTTCCAGACCCTTCCCCGTATACATACAAATAAGGCCACACGGCTTTAGGATTGTTCTTTACAAAAATGGGATCATGTTTTTGCTTACAAATACAGTTCTGTCACCTACTTACCCACTCTCTCTTCAAACCCATGCTGAGCCGCTGCTGTGAGTCTGGCCCTGCACTGGCCCCCGGGGTCTTGCACAGACCTCCGAGGGGGAGGCCACCGCCGACTCTGGGAGAGGCTGGGTCCTTTGGAGAATGCCACTGGGCTGTGGCCTGGTGGACAGCGGCCTCACCAGGCAGGCTCTGAAGCAGAGATGGGGGTCAAGAGGTTGTGCCGGCCTCGTCACAGGGCCGTGAGGTGGTACTTGTCCCTCCTCGGATGGATCGGAGGTGTGCACAGGGACAGGGTCCAGGCCAGATGGGGTCTGGGGCAGCCAAGATCTTCCCTTCTCTAGCTATGCGGGATTGAGTCCACTTCCTGGACTCCTGAAGCCAGCCGCCTTGGGTTTCTGGGTTGGGGAGGAGGTGGAGTCACAACATTTATTGAGTGCCCACTGTGTACTAGATGCTTCTTACAGGTTAGTGGATCTTCTAGGCTGCCTTCGCCCATTCTAGAGCTACCTGGATTAAATGCCACCTCCTCCAGGAGGCCTTCCCTGGGGAGGGGTGGGAGTCTTTCTCTTGCTGCTGTGACCCCCCCGTGCTTTTTTAATTCCTCTAGGTACCCTCTTCAGAGCAATGACCTGTTTGTAGGTCCCCCCAATCCACCCCACTGGACTGTAAACAGCTCCCTGAGGGCAAAGACTGTGGTCAGGTTCAAGGCTATATCCGCCATTTCTAGCACATGGAAGACACTGGCTCTGAAAATGACTGCAGCTTCCTCCTGGCCCCACACAGATCAGGACTCTGGGTGAAACCTGGGGTGGGGCTCTCCCTCCCCAAGCCTTTCCTTTCCCTTTTCTAGAATGCGGACAACTCTCCCCGCCATCCCCACTCTCCATCCTGCCCCAACCATCAGATTCTGCTTAAGTATCTGGGGGTGGAGTTGAACCTTGCCAGAGAGAGCAGTGAGTCTCTGCACATCCTTGTCACAGTTTGAATACCTTCTTTGATGGGGGACTCACCACCACTCACAGAGCCCCTTCCTGTCTGCTGAGAAGTCCTTCCTTACAAGGAGCTAGAGTCTGTCCCTGAGACTAAGAATCACAGCCAATCAGCCCAGGATGGGCCTGGACGCGAGCCAACCAGCTCACCCCACCTTCTGCAGATGAAGGAACTGCCTCCAGAGAGGTTAAGTGACTTACTCAAAGTCACACAGCCAGTGAATAGAGGATTGAAACCCCTGCTCGTGACTCCTAGTCATGCGCTCCTTCCCCCACCCAAGGGTCCTGGTTCTAATCTCTGGGCCTCACCGACCAGGGAGCTTCCGGTGTCTCAGGGATTTCACGACTGCGGCCACGACGCTGGCGTCTTCCCCACCCTGACCACTTCCCCCACACTGTCCGTGTGTCCCATCCCTGGGACAGAGCTGACTGAGCCTGGAAAGGCGGCAGATTGCCCCCGCCCTGCGCCCCCTGCCTCCTCCTTCCCCAGCTCCTCTCATTTTTCCTCTGAAAGGAAAAAATTAATAGAAAATGTAAGTGAGCAATCTCGCGGCCGAGGTGGGTTTTCATTATTTGCGGCTGGGGAAAGCAGGCTGGGGCGAGGATCCCAGTGAAGCATGGATTCTGCCAGGAGCCTCGGGAGATAATTGAGCTGCGGCGGCAGAGGCGGCGGGTGCTGGGCGGCGCGGGCGCAGGAGCTGTATTATCATTAGAATTTACATGACACATTAGCCAGAAGTGGCAGTGTTCATCTTTCTAACCAAATCCCATCTACCAAATGAGCAGCGGACACTTGTTTTATCAGCCTGCTCTGTTCTCCACGCAGCTTCCTGCTCGGAGCCTCAGAGTGGGCTACTGCCCCCTGGGGCACGGGAAGGAGAGGCCACTAACATTTACCAAGTGCCCACTGTGCGCCAGATGCTGTGTTACATGTGACTGGGTCCTCCTAATACCCCTGTGGGCAGGCAGTGTTATCACACCCATTTTATGGACAGGGAAACTGAGGCTTAGAGAGGTAAGCCTGGGCTTTGGTTTAGTCTTGCATTGCACTGGCAAAAATAACCGTAAACTTAAGAGGGTGGATTCTGAAGCCAGACTTCGTGGGTTTGAATCCTGGCTCTTTCACTTGCCAGCTCCGTGGCCTTGGGCAAGTTCCTTAACCTCTCTGGATCCCGCTGTCGTCACCTGCAAAATGGTATTAATCATAGCACCTCTATCAGGGTTGTTGTGAAGACTAAATACAACCCTGCGTAAGCTCTTGATATCTATTAGTTATGACTATTATTATTTTTATTGCTAGCATTTATAGGGCCCCCACCAGATGCTAGGCGTGTTCTAGCCACTCTCCGTTCACAGTAGCATTTGATCTTCCCCATTACACTGTGTTTTTTCCAGTGGGAGGCCTGAGGCTCAGAGAGGTGAATTGGCTCGCCTAGGGTCACTCAGCCCCAGAGTGGTGAGGCTGTTTGCTGAGCTGGAATCAGGTCTTTTGGAGACCAAGACCTGTGACTTTACGGCAGCCCTGCTGCTTCGCCGCCCACGAAGGGAGCTTTCCCTCAGGGCAGGACGGTAGGTCCTTGACAATGCTGGTCCTCTTTGAGCTGCTCCTCCCAGCCTCCCCTCTGTGACCTGCCCCCTTTCCGCTCCTTCCCTCTGCCCAGAGACCTGCGAGGGTCGGGGAGGGGGCTGTCTGCTCAGCCCCGCTGCTTCCGCCCTCAGGAGTGTCTGTTGCCTGCTGCCGAGCCCATCGCTCACACGAGGGAGATGGTGAGGGCTAATGACAGGGAACCCCTGATGGAGCACCTACTATGCGCCGGGCCCTGGGGCAAGACAGAGATGGATGAGATGCAGCCTCCAATGACAACACAAAGGGTACCACCGACAGAACATGATTAATTGCAGAAAGAACTACACAGACAACTGCCGGGGCTGAGATTTGCAGGCCGAGAGCCCGGCTCTGAACAGGGAGCTCGACTCTCAACCGCTGTGATGAAGGGCCTGTTCATTCATTTGGCAGATATTTACTGAGTGCCTACTATGTGCCGGGCACCTTCCTAGGTGCTTGAGGCTGTCTCTGGGAACAAGCCAGACAGGGGCTCTGCTCCCACGGAGTTTAATATTCTAAGCAGACAACAAAGAATAATGACGTAAAACCATAACAAACTAATTTCAGATGGTAAATGCTCTGAAGACAATGAAAAAGGCTGATGGGGCAGAGGGAGGCGTTGTTAGATATTGAGGTCAGAGGAGGCCCTCCCGGAACAGGTGACATTAAACGGTGACCTGCATTGGGAGAAGGAGCCAGCCACCCGAGGATCTGCGGGAAGGGTGTTCCAGGCAAGGGAAATGGGGGGGCAAAGGTTCTGGGGAGACAATGAGCTTGGCAGGCTGTGCAAACAGACGGAAGGTGAGTGTGTCTGGGGGTGGTGTGCGAGGGGAGGGTGGAAGGAGACAGGTGGGAGTGCAGGCCCCAGCCAGGGAGAGGAGGGAGGAGGGGACCTTCAGGTCTCCACGGTGACCCTATCTCTTCTCTGAGGGCCTCTCTCCTCTCCCAGTTGGCCTCTTTGCCTCTCTTTGTCCCCCATCAATGTCCCTTTCTGCTTGAAGGCCCTCTGGACACACCTCAAGGGTCACAGCTAGCTCCTGGAGATGGGGCCTCCCTAATCCCTGCCCATCCCCCAGCCTCACCTCCTGCTTCTCCGTCTGGCTTGGCACACTCTACACTTCAGGCTCCTTCACACCTCTGCGCCTTTGCCCATGCTGTGCCCCGCATTTGGAATTCCTTTCTCTCTTTCAGCTTGGCAAGGGAAGGCTGACATCCTCTCCTCTGAGTCCCTCGGTCCTCACGCTCCCTACCTTAGAGCACAGGACACACCGAATTAGAGACACCTGCTTCCCCCAGAGCGGGGAGGGGGCTTGTTCATAAATGTCTGTGGAGGAATCAAAGACCAGATCCCCTTTTTTGTCTGTGGCTGTGTAACTCCCCGACTACGGTTGCAGCTGTGGCCTCTGGGGCCTCCCTCTGACTCCCTCTGAGGTGGGAAGGGGCTCAAAGGGCTTCTCCCCACCTTGTTCTCTCCCCTCCCCCATGGGGGGAACCCAACCTAGTGACCTAAGCTGGGAGGCGGAGCAGCCCCCTGGGCTCAGGAGTCTGTACTTCTGTGCACCAGGAAATGACTTGGAGATGCTCTGTCAAGCACAAGATATAAATTGCAGGCAGTTTTTAAACGTTTGGAGAGATTGCTTTTTGAGTGGCAACCTGCATCTGTGCGTAGCGGGAGCGGGCGGGGCAGGGAATCATTTACTTTTCTCTATTCTCTCTCCTCTCTGGGGCTCAGTCACTTCTTGGCCCAGCAGGACCCCAGCTCAGGCCTGGAGTAAGAGGTAGGGGGCTCTGGACAAAGGGGGGTGTCGACTGGAGGGGGGTCTCCAGCATTAGCCCCTGACCTCCCACTGTTGGGAGCTGGGCAGAGGCTGCCAGGCCCTGGCCAGGGAGTCGGTGGACAGCTGGCAGAGCATATAACAGGCTTACCTGCTGGTGGGCAGAGCCCCCCCCAATCCCAAATGAGAGAGGCTCAGGGGCCTGGCTTTCAATTCTTCTCTGCTCTACTGACTTTCAGGGCATCGATTTGACTGCATTTTCTTCCGTCTCAGCCACACTCATCAAATCCCACAGAGGCCCCGGCTCGGCATAGGTGTCCTCATTTTCTGGACCTTCCAGGACTGTGGGCTGGGCCTCTGTGTTCTGGCTGTGGGGGCTGCTGGGGGTTGGGGCTGATGGGAGACAATCTGTCAGCCAGCATGAGTGCAGTGGGGCCGACTGCAGACCCCAGAAGCAATTATTCATTTGTTTCTTCATTTGCTCATTCATTCATACAAGAACATTTTTGAGTGTTTCTTCAATACTAGGTATGGTTGTGAGCCTGGGGGTACCGGAGTGAATTACACTGAGAAATATCTGCCTTCGTGGAGTTTACACAGGCATTTGTTCCCTAACCTCGGCTTAAGCTTTCTCATTGTTTTATGGTGACAAAATAGTGCTTACCGCATGGGGAGGTTTGAGGAATCAGTGATGCTAAGGCTGTAAACGCCCCATAAGGCTCGGTCAGGACTTCCTAGATGGGGACCATACTCCCATCCTGGTGCTGCTCTTGTTAGCTCTGGGCCCCTGGGAAGCTGGCTGAACTGTCTGTGCCTCTGTCGTAACACAGCAGTGGTAGGAATGAGGTATGAACTCGAAGGATTGCTGGGAGGATTGACGGGGCCCCCGGCCCGGCCCATGTGAGGGCCCCCGGCGTGTTTGCTGCCCTTTTACCCTATGCTGCTGGTCTTGGTGAGGGAGGAGCTCATGAGTGGGGATTCCCGCTGCTCCCGAGCCCTGTGACTGGCCCAGGGAGGTGGACGGTGGGGCAGCAGTCAGGGACACGAGGGCCCCAGGGAGCTGGTTACTAGGGAAATCCTTGTTTCCACCCCAGGAGGAGGACAGGGAAGCGGGGGCTCCTGGGCAGGCGTCAAGGATCTGTGGTCAAACTCACAGAGAATCCGTTTGCCGGGAGGTTGAGGGCTGCTTCCAACCCTGGGAAGGGAAGAGGCTTCGGGCCATAGTATGGTACCTGCCTAGGTGGCCCTGCGGCCATTTCTCCCTCACGGGAAACCAGCCCTGCCAGGTAGACTCAGCTGGCAGCAGGGCAGGCGGCCTCTGAGGGGTAGCAGTCTCCTGGGAACGCATGGGGCTGGGTTGGGGGCCTCTGCCAAGCGATTCCCACTTCCGAGCTGGAATACGAGCCTGCCAACTCCTCCGTGGCAGTCAGGAGGGCTCCCCGAGGACCTGGCCTCCCCGCAGGCGCGGAGAGCTGCTTACGGTTTGAGTTAATGCTCCTTAGAAGGAGACGATGGGTCCCTCCGGGGCCTTTTGGGAGATTACAGATCACATTCAAACCAATCCACCCTGGAGAGAGAGAGCGGAGGGAAGTACGCTACACCAGCCCTCTGAGCCCAGGAAGCCAGGAAAGTGGGCGAGGGCTGGAGTCAGCACTAGGACTGGGGGCAAACACGTGCTAGCTAGCCATTGTCCTGTTAGCTCACTCACTGCCCCCTGTCAGGTAGGTTCTATTATCACACCTATGGTACGACACGCTTATGATACGATCTATCCCGACAGATGAGGGAATTGGCAGCAGGGAGGTTAAGTAACTTGCATAAGGTCACAGGGCTACTAAGTGGTAGATCAGAGATCTGAACCCAGGCAGCCTGGTTCCAGAGCATGGTTCTAGAGCAGGAACTGGAGCGACAACCGGAGGTGGATCCTCCCTGGAGCTGGTGCTGATGTTGAGACCTGGGCTGAAGCTGGGTGGCTGGGGGCAGGCTGGAGCTCTTGCCCACAGAGAACACTCTCTGTTCTCCTTTGTGTCCAACAGGTCCGTGAGGGAGATACCAGGCTCACCTTTCTCTCCTTGGAGTCTCAAGGGATATGGGCTCCGGGAGATGTGCCACCTTCATCCCTCCTGGTTCACCCTGCCTGGATGGCTGGCCACCCTGTCTGCCCCTAAGGCCCAGGCAAAGACTGCATCTCAGGCATATTGGGAGATGCTCTGGTCGGGACTGTGGTTCTCCTGTTCTGGGCTGGGACGTCTCAGGGGCTGGAAGCAGCAAGGGCAGCTGCATCAGGAATAGCATGCGTGGGGCCCTGGGCAGCTCTATCTCCTGTTCCTGGGTCCCGGGAGGTCCAGATCCGACTAAAGTTTTGCTGTGGGAGGTTACAAAAGCTCTTAACGTGGAGCCAGAAGGTGAGTGGGTGGGTGTGCCCCGGAAGCAGCCAGAAGCCACTCCCCTGAGATATCAAGGCCCCCCCTCTAGCCCTCTTGACCCCTGGGGTCTTGGGTACCTGAAGTCCCAGGCTACCTTCTTGCTTAAACATTTCCAATGATTTACTATTGCCTGCAGAATCAGACTCAGTTGAGGCATTATATAAATTCCAAAGTTCTTTTGTCTCAGCCTCCTGTAGCTAGTGACAGGTAGAAGAAGTCTCAAGGAAAGAACCAGGCTGGGCTGGGAGTGTGCAGCCTCCCCGGGCCCCCTGACAGAGTTGCTATTGACATGGTTTGAGGGTTACCACTGTTACTTCTCCTGACACACCCCAGCCCAGGGCCTGGCACAAGAAACCTGTCTAATCTGCATGTTTCCATTAGGAAATGAATCCTGTTGGTCCCTTTGCTCTGGGCTGGAGTTCAGAATCTCTTTCTCTGTACTTTGGCTGCTCATCCCACAGAAGCCTGGATTTGGCAGGTGTAACCAATACATTGAAAAATTACAATTTGTGAGATGTAAACAAAATGTAACTTTATTTGTATCTCCCATGATCCTTTTAAATTTCATCCCCATGGCCCATTGGCTCACTTTTAGGAAATAAGTCCATTTAAGAAAGTCACTTTCAGGCATAAAACAGGTTTCAGTTCCAAAATTGGAATGTATAGTCCCAGATATTAATCTCCATTTCAAATTTGATTCAATACCAAATCGTTCCTCTCCCCAAGCCAGAGCGGCTGATGGGTTGTAGGGGACACGACCCCTCCAGGGTTGCGGAAGGGGATGGAGGAGGGGAAGGGGGGCAGTGAAATGCCTTCCTTGCTCTGGTCTGAGTAAGGCTTGGCACTCTTGGGGCTGGCTGGTGTGCATCTCCTTCTGCTTCCCCTCGGCTCCCGGGGTCCTCTCCACACAGACTTTTGCTGTTGAGTCCTTGCTCTGCCTGGCAGGACTTAACGTGTCCCCAAGCTCTTCTCTCTCCCTTGGCTCTGCAGTAAACAATTGCAGAGCCTTTGGCCCCACATGCTTTGGACGTGCAGGCCACCCCCAGGGCAGCTGCTTCCTCTCCGCCATAGTCTTTTCCAGTTAGATTTCCCAGGCGGGAGTTAGACCCCAGGATCGAGTCTTGGTCAGACCCCTCACATGGGGTAGGCAGCGTCTGTTGTATCTTGGTGCCTCTGTGAAAAGTTTTTAAACTCCCCGTTTCATGTGCAAGAGGACAGTCCTGCCTCCTGCCTATCGCTACGAGTCAGCAACAGGGTGTGCAGAGCCAGCCATGTCCAGCTGCCCACAGGTCCCAGCTCAGCCGTCCCCGCCCACTGGCCATCAGAGTGACAGGAAATGGTCAGGCTGGGTAAACTACAGAATACTGAATCCCAGCTCCATTCCTCACTCCTGTGTAGCTGACTTAACCTCTTCACGCTTCAGTTTTGTCATCTGTGAAATGGGGACGCTAGTACTTACCTCAGAGGTTGTTGAATAAATGAGATAACCAAAACCACTTAGAGCAGGCACACAGTAAGCACTCAACAAATTTCAATTCATTATTAGTCTTAGTAGCTATGGGTTCTGGAACTCGGGGGGCAACAGGGGAATGGTGAAGAGCACAGGCTGTGGAATTTGGGGTGAGATAGATCTGGTTAGACTCTGGCTCAAGTTTTGTGACTGTCAGCAAATTACTAACCTTCTCTGAGCCTCAGTTTCCACAGCTGTAAAATGGAGCTTTCATTGTCCCCATTTTGCCTCAGGGCTGTTGGGGAGATCTATTGAGATAAAGTCTCTGATGCCCTGAGTTCAGGGTTTAGCGTACACCAGACACTTGGGAAAGGGCAGCCATTGCATCCTATTCCTGAGGGAGACAGATTTTCTGGAAGTCTGGGAAGTGGCCGTCCTCACCAATGCCCCTTTAAATCAGCCGCCCTGCCCTGACATATTTGTGCTGCTTTAATCGCCAAGGAAACAGGGAAGGGCCCCAATATTACGGAGAAGCCCTTGATTTGTAATTACTGCACCTCACAGGCAGCCATGGCTCCTCCTCCACCCCCTCCTGGTCCTGCAGGTTGGAATGCGGCTCTCCATGGTCAAAAGCTGGGAACTTCAGCCTCAAATTAAATGCAAACAGATGAATCTCTCTCATCTGTGTTTTAGTTCTTGTCCCCAAGATGTCCTGGAGAACGGGGCCGGGGGGTGGTGAAGGGGAGACAACTCGGGTGGCCTTGCTAACGAGCAGTCTCATTTTCCTTGTCCTCCTCCCGCTGTAAGGACAGAAGAATTGTTTTTCTGTTTGGCAAGCCAGTATCAATATTTCCAGAGTGAGCGGAGGAAGAAAACAACCCCAGGCTTTATTCGTCCTCTGGTGGCTCCGGGGACACGTGCTGGGAGGATCGCTGGGGACGTGGCTCCCCTCCCACCTGGCCTCACCCCCACCCCACAGAGCGGCCTAGGGAGTCAAGCTGGACCAGAGACCCACAGGGGGCAATGCCCCTTGAAGGTAAGCTCCTTTGTGCAGGCCTCTGTACACACGGAGGAAGGGTTGTGTGCAAGGTCATGGGCTTTTGGCTGCCTGCTTCTTGCTTTTCCCACTAAATGGGGAGTTGCAAACTTCTAAAAAGCTACTGAATCTTTTAGAAAGTGGAATCTCATATGGACACCCCAAACATAAAACAGATAAAGTGGAGATGTTCTGTTTGAGGTGTGGTCAGAGGGGGGAAAGGGGGTCATGAGCCCAGTTTAGTGACATCATACACCTGGTTGACCCTTAAAACTCCTTCAAGGAACCCTAGGGTTCTACGGCACCCAGTTTGAAAACCCCTGAGGCAAACTCTGCTGTCTTGATTCTCAACATCTGCATTCGGGGGAGAAAATTTGGAGCTTTGCATTCCAGTTTTTTGAAACCGACCAGAGATTTGGGATGCTGCTTTGTTGCCTCTCCTCCCAGTGTGGGCATTGAGCGAGAATGGACAGGGCACCTGCCTGCCTGTTTCACAAGAAACTGTCAATGAGAGACCAAGCTTCTGAGTGGGTTGAAATCCACTCTTGGGAAGTGCCTTCTTTCTAGCTGGGTATGGTCAGTGTTTCCCCTTGGCGAGTGGTGGGGTCCAGCCTGTGAGAGACATCACCCCTCCCTTCTGGACCCTGGAAGGGGAAGGACCCAGGGGGTCTCCACCCTGGGCTGTTGGGGGCAGCTGTGTGTCTGCTGTCAAGACAATTAACTACTCTAAGGCAAGTCTCCTCACCTCTAAAACAGGGACCATAACCTGACCTAGGGTTGCCGTGAGATTGAATCAAATCATTTTTTTTTTTAAAGCAAGAAAATGTTTTTTAAGAAGAAGTAATAATGATGGAATTCTTACTATGTGCTCAGAACTGTCTCAGTGCCTGACAATCCTGTGATTCTATTACTATGCCCATTTTGCAGCTGAGGCAATTGAGACAAGGAAGTTAAATAATGCATCTAATGTCACAGAGTTAACATGAAATTCCAGTATACAAAGAAGGTCTAATGGGCCTTGAAGAAGGAATTGGGGCCCCAGCTTCTCCTCTTACCCCTTTCTGCCACATAGTCCTTGCACATAGTCCAAATGCCATGGATGCAGGTCAACCCTCTCAATTGATGAAAAGGGAAACTGAGGACCAGAGAGGCGTAGACTTGATCAAGGTCATTCAGCTAGCCGGTGGCAGAGCTGGTACCTACACCCAGGTCTCTGGACTCCCAGCTCAGGGTCTTGTCCTTAGCTGCACTGGGCAACATGGAACATCATTCTGGCCACATGAGATGATCTCCTTCCAGAACATTCCTGAGTCTTCTCTCTCCCCTTGGTGGGGCTGGGCTGGGCTGGGCTCTCCCGTCAGGAGTGTTGAGCAGAACCCTCCTTGAGGGGAGAAATGGACCGTGAGACAGCCCCCAGCTCAGACTTCTTTTCTTTTCTCTTTGAACTTCCTCAAGTTACAAACCACACTATTAAGGGCTCGCTAATAAGCCATCAGTCTTGTCCCACAAAGAGAGAACTGCAGGCCTCCTGCGGCTTCCTCCTCCTCTGGGAGGGGACCAGTGCCTTATCTCAGCCGGGCCTGTGTGGAGAGGAAGGAGGGAAATGAAAGCACTTCATTAAGGCGCAGAGGAGCGGAAAGGGAACACCGCGTCCTCCCCGGCTCCTTGCTCTGCCTTCGCCTCCCCCACCTCCCCTCCAAGGGCAGTGGGCAGAGTCCACCCAGACCCAGTCTGCTCGGGAAGCAGAGGAGGAGGTGGTGAAGATGAGAAAGATTCCAGAGGGGGCCCTGCTGTCTGGGCCTGAGCTAGAGTTTGCCCCAAACGGAAATGCCCCATTCTTTACCGGCCACCCGCCCCCATCCAAGCAGGCCTGGCCTTGGCCGTGGGTAGTGGGGAGGGTGGTAAGCAGCAAGAACTCTGCCCAAAAAATGCCCTCCCTGGGCCTGAATTTCTCCCACTAAAGTGTATTCTTTCAGGTAAGGAAAGCGTTCTTGGCTCTCTCTACGTGACTGTAAATGCTTACAGAAGGGAGCTCATCTCACGTGCTTCAGGGGGAAGAGTCTGGACTCCGTGGTCCACACTTTCCCTTCTCTCGGGCCCTGGGCAGTGCCTGAAAAACCAGTCCTCAGTGTAGCCAGAAAGGTGAGTGCCCACATGTACAAGCTTCCACACACTTGGAAGACCCCGTCGCCAGAGTTTTCTGGGCTGTCAGCATTTTCCCCCTGAAGTTCTTCTCTGCTATCTCATGTGCCTCTCTCCTCTGTGAACTTAGCTGTTGACACCTGGACGTTTCTTGCTCCCTTGGCTCCTGGCACCTTCTATCCTGACTGATGTGCAACTATCGACCTTCACAACCCCTATGGCCTCCTGGCCTGAGTGTGACCCTTGCCTCTGGCTTTTCTGAACGTGTCCTGTCCACACCTCTAGTCTTTCACACCCAGCTCCAAGACAGCAGGTGGCACCTTTGAGGTTCTATGACTCTGGTGGTGGCCCTGCCTGCCCACAGTGAGAGGACAGATGGGGTGAGAGCCATTCTCAGAGGATCCTGGGCCTGGATGGAGGAGCATTGCTCTCCACCCTGGAGGATCCCCCAATAAAGCAGTTGCTACAGACTGAATGGTTGTGTCTCCCCAAATTCTCTGAGTGTTGAAATCTAATCCCCAATGTGATGGTCTTTGAAGGTGGTGGTGGGGCCTTTGGGAGGTGACTGGGTGATAAGGATGGAGCTCTCACCAAAGGGGTTAGTACCCTTATAAGAGAAACCCTAGAGGCTCCCTTGTGCCTTCTGCCATATAAGGACACAGGGAGAAGATGGCCATCTGTGAACCAGGGAGTGGGCCCTCACCAGACAGTGGAACTGCTGGCAGATTTGTCTTGGACTTCCAGCCACCAGAATTTGCGAGAAATACATGTCTGTTGTTTATAAGCCACCCAGTCTGCGGTCTTCTGTTACAATATCCTGAATAGACCAAGACAGCAGTCGTGTTCTGCCCTGTCCTGGGGTGCCTGAGGAGGGCTGGATTTTGCCCACTGTCCCTCCTGAACTGCTAAGGGGATTCAGGGATGGAAACTTCAGCAACAGCCTGGGGGAAGTTGACTATGCCCACAGGGTGAGCCCTGCTTCCTCACCCCAAGAGGCGCTCTGTTCAATGGGACCAATGCTGGCACCTCATTGAGACCAAGGATTTTTAAAGACAATTTAATAATTCAATGAATGTTCATTGCGGAAACAAAAGGGGGAGTGGAGAACGGATCCCACCCCAGGGGATGAGCCATGTCGAGTTCTTGAGTTACCTTGAGTATATACAGAGCTGTTGTCCCCTGCTGGTCCCCTGCGGGTGTAACTACGGTGTTGTCCTGGCCGTAACCACCAGCCCCTCCTCATGGGGTAGTGACCCTGGTGACCATCTTAGCCTCCCCTCCTCTTGTCTCCTGGGTCTGGATTTCTCACTCACATCGTTCACTCTTGAGGCCCACCCGACATGGCCTGGTGGCTTCCTGAGAAACTCACCAGGGTCCTTGCCGCCCCTCTGCCTGTTCTTGCTCAGGGTGTAACCTTGTGTTGGGCAACTCCTGTGCTTTCCTTGAGATCTCTCGGCCCACCTTTCACCCCAGCCATTGCTCCCATCACCTGCTTCAAGCGGGTGTCCCTGAGGCCCCTCGTGCAGCTGTACTGTGTATCTTTCACTTCCTGCCCTAGCGCCTCCCTGTGCTGGGGCTGGAGGTTCCCATGCGGACACACTCAGCACACACAGGTGTGCAAAACTGGGAGTGTGAGTGGGGGATGTGCTGGAGCCAGCTTGAATCGGCTTGCAAGAGCCAATTGTTACATATTCAGAAAATTTGCCAGATGTTAAACCATCGGCCTTGGTTTAAACCATCAGTTAAAACTTGGTTAAACCATCGGCTTGACATCAGCCTTGGTGGGAGTATTTCTACCATGGGAGTTGACAAATCAGGGCTCCTCCCCACCCCACCCAGAGCCAATTTATCAGCATGCACTACCAGAGGGAGTTAACACCCACCCCATGGGGCAACCCTTGACCAGTGGGGGTCAGGAGCTGGTGGCTAAATACTCTGCCCTTCCATCTTCAGATGGACAATTCTTTGATGTGTCTGACACAGCTCCTGTCCTCAAAAGGTCCCAGCAGGGTAGAGCCCCAGATGCCCATGGCTAGTCTGATAATGTACCTTCATGCTGGATTTTCATCCTTCTCTCCAGCCCCCCTACTCCTATTCTCTGGGATACTTGACAAAATAAATGACTTGCACGCACACCCTTGTCTCAGATTTTACTTTCATGGGGCGGAGAGGAGGGGTCAGGGGGTGGGAGGTGCAGAAGACTGTTCCTTTAAGTACAGACTATATTTGCTTCCCCATCCCAGAGCATACCATTTCTGTGCTTTTATTCCTGCGTTTTTTATTCCCATGTCTCGCTGTGATTGTACAGAGTCTTCCCAAGGCAACGACTCCTGATTTGCCTTAGAACATCTTTTGTAGCAGTGGAAAGGATTTAAAATATTCAGTTGATTTAGGCAGCAAAAAAAAAATCTTCTGGCCTGAGTTCTGTCTGCAAATCTCGTGCCTCTTACTCTGACTTTCCTCTATGACTGATTTCAGTTTCTATTTGCAAGTATAACCACCACCTGTGTCTTCTCCTCGTGATTGGATTTCTCCATCATATCCCTGCATCACAGCTGCCCAGAAACCTTAAAGCTGGGGGTTCCATCCTCAAATCATTTAGCCAGCTCTCCCCCCAAAAGGATTTATATGTTTTCATTTTGTTTCCAGTTTCTAACCCAAATCATTTGCCCTGATCTGCCCACTGATATGTTGCTGATGATTGAATGTGCTTAACCATGACTCAGTTTCCCATTTTTTAGCAGAGTTCTATGGGTTGCACTTAGCTAAGCAGGTTGGGCGATGGTTGGAGAGCTTTCTAGTTAACTGGGTCATGCATAATAGCTATGGTGATTCTTGTGCATGTCTCTTTGAGACAGTCATGTCCCAAGAAAACCAGGTCACGTCAGAATGCAAGAGGATTGGGCATTCATTTCCTCCCTGTCCCTCTGCTAAAGGATGTCAACCCTGAGCTGCAGAGAAGCATTTCCCCACGTCAGTTCCATTTGGTCCACGCACCTCCTTGAGATGTGGGACTCTTGTCATCAGTCCTTAGGGGGGAGGGGGGTGGTGGTGGTGGTGGTAGGAAGGATGAAAAGAGAAGAGGTCATGGTCATCAAGACCCTGGGCAGGGCACTGGGAAGAGAAAAGAAGTGATCATGGTCAACAGAACAACCCTCCATAGCAGTGCCAGGCTGACTCTCTGTTGGGCTCCTTGGGGGTTCGTATGTCAGCAACCTCCCAGGTACCCTACAGTAGGTGCTCCCAAGGAGGTCCTCACAACTCTGTCTTGTATCCTGGATGTGGTCCTCAGTTTGCAAGTCTCTCGTATTCCATCTCCTGAACTCAGGAGAGGATGGTGATGCACACGGTGGCCTCGCTTCCCTTCATCTCAGGATCTTTGGCCCATGGGCAGACTGACATACGTTTATAGAGCCCACTGGGAGGCCCTGGAAAGGAGAACCCCAGACTGAGGTTCTGAGACACAGTTTCCTGCTACTTCTCCTTGTAAAGAACCAAGATGGCAGGCTCTTCTCTTCCTCCCAATCTTCTGCCTTTTGAGTCCTTAGAGCTTGGGCCCTATGATAGAGACCTATTGTGAGCTATCATGTGCACACATATCCATGTGCTCCTGTATGTTTCTCAGCCTTCCTTGCAGTTAGGTTGGGGCCATATGACTGGTTCTAGCCAATGAGATGTGGGCAGAACTGATGTAAGTTACTTCCAGGATGGCACTTGAAAATATCCCATGAAATTATCCAGCCCTTTCTTTTCCTTCTGTGGCAACAATGGGGACCACAACTTGAGGATGGCAGAGTTGCATGACAGAGGAGCCTGGATCCCTGAGTCACCACTAGAGGAGAGCCACTTCACCCAGTGGGGTAGGCAGAGTTTTGGCCCCCATGACCTTTGCCCCTAATGTTCCGCCCATAAATATATTACATTACATGGCAAAAGGGACTTTCCAGGCATAATTAAGATTACTAATCAGATGATCTTAGATATGGAGATTATCCTGGATTATCTGGGTAAACTCAATGTAATCACATAAGTACTTAAGAGCAGAAGATGAAGGCAGAGAGATGGGGGGAGAAGTCAGAGAGACTTGTAGTGTGAGAAGGACTTGATGAGCCCTTCCTGGCTTTGAAGAAGGAAGAGGCCATGAAAGTGGGAATGTGAGAATGTGGGCAGCCTCTAGAAGCTGAAAATGACTCCTGGCCAACCACCAGCAAGGAAATGGAGACCTCAGTCCTATAATCTGCCAACAACCTGAATGAGCTTGGAAGCGATTCTTCTCAGAGCCTTCTGATGAAGAGCCCTGATGGCCAACACTTTGATTTTTGCCTTGTGATACCCTAAGTAGAGGACCCAGCTTGGACATTTCACCTATTATGAGATAATAAGTGGTATTTTAAGGAACCTGCTAATTTTGTGGTAATTTGCTATGGCAGTAACAGAAAACTAATATACCCACATAGGATTTTGTGTGCATAAGAAAAAAATCCGTCAAGCCAGTGAGATTTCAGAGCCTGCCTCTTGTAGCAGCTAATGATGCCTATTCAGATTAATACAGGCCCTGTTAGCCTCCGTGTGCAAGAACCTCCATGCTAGCTGTGGGGCAGAGTGGAGAAGAAACTGTGTCCTAAGGCATCTAAGTGTCTGCTTAAGTCTCCTGGGGAACTGACACTCTCAGCAGGGATGGGTGCTCAGCCAGGAGTGAGCTCAGGCCTCGTGAGCCCTTGGGAGCAGGAATGCGGTCCAAGAAGAGAAGCCTAGAGGGGAGAAAGGCAGGTTTCCAAGATCACACAGCAAACTATTGGCAGAGCTGAAGCTAGAACCCAGGCCTCTTGACTCGAAGCCCTGGGCTCTTTGCCCGAGCTGGGTGCCAGTGAGGTTTTGCCTGTGAGCATGCAAGTGTGAGCTCCAAGTGCACGTGCACGGGCTCCACGTGTGCCTGCCCTGCAGGATTCCTCTTCGCCAGCTCCTGGGTCTCCAGGGTTAATGCTCTGCTCAGGAGGCTGAGAAGTGCAGCCTGTCCATTTTGGTAATTGAAATCAATTTCTCAGCCTTATCTTTAGGAAACCTATATAGTCTAGACTGTCATCTGAAAGCTGGGGCTTGGGCAACTTTTAAATGAAAATCCCTCTGTGAAGGGGGAGAGGGAGAAAAGAACAAGCGGCTCGTCTCTTTCCACAATTTCTCAAGGAGCGTGTGAGTGTGTAGGTGACGTCTCTTTTTTTCTCTGGGTATTTGGCTTCTGAGTATGTGAGGATGTGTTTGAAGATGTGTGAGCATATATGTGAATGTGTGATGCTGTGGAGTACGTTAGCATGTGTGTGTTAGGATGGGGGAAGGTGCGTGTGTGTGTGTCTGTGTCTGTGTGACTGGACACGTGTGATGGCGTTCTTTCTGTGTGTATTTTTGCCTCTGAGCTTGTGAGCGCCTGGATGTAGGAGATAGGTGAGAGTGTGTTCATGAGCATGAATGTGTGTGTGCAGATGCCTGGAGTAAATTCATGGGCTTGGAAATATGTGTGAGATCAGAGTATACACATTTATGTGTCTCATTTCAGAAGGCACTTCCTGGTGGGCCTTACCTCTGAATTCCCCTGGGCCCAGGAACAGTTTCTTTTAATGCCCGGAGTCGCCTGACTGCACTGCCACCGACCCCTCCACACCTTTCTCCTAACCCTCCAGCTTTCCCCTGTGCATCCAGGGAGGAGAGGCCCTCAACTGTCTCCTCTGGAGAGGTGTCTCCAGCATCCCTCCTCTTCCTTAAGTGTGTCCAGGTTCCCTCAGGACGCCTCCTCTCTGAGGGCTGATGTGCCTGTGGGCAGGGGGCCTGGCTTGGCGAGATCTCACAGCCTGCAGGTGAGGCCTCCAGGTATCAACCCAGCAGGTAGATGCTCCCCTGCCGAAGCTGTGGTTTTTAGACACAGAGGCCCATGCAGGTGAGGGAGGCTTCCTCCCTGCCCCTCCCCCCAGCCAAGGGGCCCCCGCCTGCCCAGAATCCCCATGGATTTCTCATTTGGAGTCAATCAGCCTTGAAATCCCTGCCAGTGCCTGCGGGGTAATTATGGGCCTGGTAATCAATGCCAGACTCGCAGCTGCCCAGGGCGGGGGTGGCAGAGGCACAGCTTTCCCTGGGGTCCTGGAAAGACTGGAAGTGGTAGTAAGAGCTGGGATCAGGAGGGCCTGGGCTAGAAATAGCCTCCAACTCAGGGGAGAAGTTGGGAGGGAGGGAGTTTGGTGTTTGAGCAATTGCCTCCCAGAAAGGCATAGGGGCAAAGAGTGACTGTGGCATCAGAAAGGACAGGCATTTTCTTAGCTTGAGGACATAGAGGAGGCCTAAGGGACTGTGGAAAAGTGTTGAGGATGGAGGTAAGGACAGTACAGGTGTGGGCAAACTAATCTTGGGTCAGTGAGAAATTAGCATCAGCCCATGGAGTGTCTGAGATTGGGACCTCTGTCTTTCTAACTTAGTTCAATTCCCAATTAAGATATCTGGGCCCAGATTAAGTGCTTAATAAAGGCTTTGGTAAGTGAAAATGATGGTGGCGATGGTGGTGGCAGTGACGGATATGGTAAGAGTGGCGATGATGAGGATGTGAATTGTGGTGTGGGGATTATGCTGTTGTTAGAGGTGACATGAAGAAAGCGAGTTGGTGATGGTTACGATGGAGTTAGAGGCAATGGTGTTGATGGTTTTTGGGGATTGTGATGAAAGTGACGATTTTGTTGTGGGTGATGACTAAGGTGATGGCAGCAGTGGTGGTGATGTGAGAAGTGTGATAGTAATTATGCTGTGATAATGGTGATAGATAGTGTAGTGAAGGATGTGGCTAACTTTTGAAAAAGTAATCAGAATTAGGGGTGTGGACATAGGACTGGACAAGACCCACAAGAATGAGGTTGAGGAGATAAGGGAGGAAAACTGAATCAGGAGATGAGGTCTGCAGGTGATGGCCAAGGCAGAGCAATTTGAACCAAGTGAGCTGTCCATAGCGGGAGCAGATGTGGTAAGGTGCCAGTGGCTAAAGTTAGGCAGAAGGTCACGAATTCAGCAGCCAAGTGGTCCTATGGGCCCCCTTGGGGCATGAAAGTCTGTGAAGGCAAAGCTTGGATACCAGAGAATAGACAGCTCAGCTGGAATCAGGAATCCAAGCAGGGAGACAGGCAGGTGATGGGGGGATAAGCAGGAATTCCAAAGGCCAATTGTGTAGGACGCTGAAAGCTAGATTTCTGCACTATATCCAAGGGTCAAGAAGATGTTCTAGTTGGGCTTTGACAGTTGGAGAAATACAGATTAGCACCATGGGCAGAGACCAATGATGAAGGATGGGGACTTGGGTACAAACTATGCGTTGGTTGGCTTAAAGTAGAGTGTATGTAGGAATCCTACCCCATGGAGACAAACTCAAGTTCCCCCAAAATGGTGGATAAGTGCATGGGAGGCTGGGTATGGGGGAGGGATCCCATAGATTAGAATAGCATTGAACCCTGCCCTAAATAAGTCAGAAAGAACAAGAGCCCTGAACCTGGATGGAGAGGCCAAGAAGGAGATGAGAGGAGCCTCAAAGAGAGGTGCCTGCCAGAGTAGAATGAGCACCGGTTTGGTAACCAGACAGACCTGGGTATGAGTCCTGATTCTGCCACTTATTGGCCATAAGACCTGGGCAAGTGACTTACCTCAAGATTCAGTTTTCTTCTACATAGACTGGAAATAATTATATCTACCTTGAAAGGTTATTGAGAGGATTAAATAAGCTAATGTGTGTCAAAGCACAAAAATAGGTGCCCAGTAGAGGTGATGTATCCTCTGTCTCTTCAAGGCAAACTTCCTTTGCAAATGTCCTCAAACCTATCCAGGGGAGGAAAAGGGGGTCTGCTATGAGATCCAAAATGCAGGTAGGCAGGCAGCAGCCGAGGGATAGACTCATAATCTTGTTCCTGGGAAGAGCTGGCAAGAAGAGCCCCAAGTCAGCAAAATTAACAGGCGCCCATCCTTGCAGCTATGGTCAAGATGCCAGCCTGAGAATGGGGTGAAAACGTCCCCTGGGTTTGGGGACTTGCCATATATGGGCCTTGGCATCCCCTATAGCCCCTACCCTGGTACTCTGGGCTTTTCTAGTTCTTTGCACTCTTTGCTCCTCCAGAGAAGTTTAGTGTCAAGGTCAGATCAATTACCAAGGACCTGGGTGCCTCTTTTGCTGCCCGAACGGACTCAGTGTCCTAGAGAAGGCTGAGGGTGCTACACTGTCCCTGTGTGAAGGGCCCAGACTCCTGCCAAGGAGGTCGGCTTGGGATTACACGTGGTTTCTCCTTCATAGTATTGTCTTGTGGTGGAGCCCGGGTTGTGGAAGCAAACGGACCAGGTTTCAAGTCCTAGACTTGTCTCTTTACACTATTGTACTTGGGTGACCTTAGACAATGTCCTTAATGTAGATAAGGTTCAGTCTCCTCAACTGTAAAATGGGCGTGGTGTTACTAACATCATAAGTTGCTATGAGGATTGTGTGGCAGACACTGAGGTGGCCCCGGCAACCCAGCCCTCTTAGAATTCATGCGCTTGCATAAACTCCTCCCCTTGAGTGTGGGTGGGGCCTGTGACTTGCTTCTAACCAATAGAACCATGGTTTTTTTTTTTTTTGCAAGGAAGATCAGCCCTGAGCTAACATCCGTGCTAATCCTCCTCTTTTTTGCTGAGGAAGACCAGCTCTGAGCTAATATCCAATAGAAGCATCTTATGTTGTCACAGAAGTGACATCCTGTCACCTGTGCCGTATCGTATTGGTTAGAAGCAACACTTGTTTTGTCAAAGCCAGCAAGGGAGAGAGAGCCTCAGAGCCGGATGGGAAGGATTCGAAGGAGGGGCAGGATGAAGGAGAGAAGGTGAGGTGTGGGGTCAGTGTGGGCCTTTCCACGGCTGCCAGTGGCTGCCATGATAGCCCCGTTGCTCCTCTGCCCCCAAGCGTGGCCCAGGCATGAATGTTTTGTGTTCTCCCCAACCCCACCACATTCCACCTGAGACTCTCCAGAGGCCACGTCACCCAGAAACGAGGCCTCTGGGTGACCCCCAGGGCAAGCCTCAGTGCTCATGCACAGAAACAGCACCTTGGGGGGGCCAGTGTCAGGCTTAGGGTGACTCTGTAAATCAGAGCATTTTGATGCATAAAATCTGGAAACACGAGTCTATGAATTGTAATCGAGCATGACGAAATCTCATCAACAGAAGTAAAGATGAAATTCAAGATGACAGGGTGATGCACAGATGTGTTCCTGCGTTCCCGACCCCCGCACCCCCGGCTCTAGCTCGACGTTCCACCCCCAGATTTATTCTCTGCACGCAACAAATTAACCCTAAGTGCCTCTGATGGCTCAGCTCAGCCACTGCATCCCTTCCCTCCCCTTTCTGTCCCACCAGGAGCCGGCATGTCCTCCTGCCCTACGCCTTCATGGCAGGAGCTGCCTCACCTTTGCTGTTCATTTGGGCATGGACTCTTGGTTGGAAGAGTCTGGAGAAGCCAACTTCTCTAACACCTGCAGACCTGGAGCTAGTAATAGCGGGCACTTATTTACTAAATGGGTCTGTGTGAATGTCATTCCTGCCCTACCTGGAGCCAAACCACCTGAGTATGAATCCCAGCTCTGCCACTTGCTAGCTTTGTAACCTTGGACAAGTGACCTAACCTCTTTGTGCCTCAGTTTCTTCGTCTGTAGAATGGGGATAATCACAGTATCAACTTATGGAGTTGTCGCTAGGATTAAATGAGTTAGCACAGATAAACGCTTGGGCCAGCGCCCAGCACATAGAAAACGCAATAAGTTATTACTGTCTTTTTAAACCTCATGACATGTGAGCCAGCCATCCCTTTGAAGATGGAAGGACTGAAGCTCAGGAAGGTCAAACAGTTTGCCTACAATCACACGGCTCATAAGCAGTAGATCTGAGAATCAAAGTCAGTTGCTTTGATAAAGTTTGTCCTGACCACTAAACTATATTTTTTAGGGTGCTCCCCAGTCCTACGATCTCAGACTGTGGCCTCCAGTTTTCGTCCTGGGTTTGGAGGGACAAGCCTCCCTTGTGAGCCTCTGCTTTCCTCTGAATCCAGGGTGTCTGTGGGATCCAGGAGTCCCCGTGTCCACTGCCCCATTGCCTCTGGACTGAGCACCCACCTCCACCTGCAGCGGAATCGTCTCCAGAGGCTCCTTGCTTCTCCTTCCAGAAGGCCCATTCCACACCAGGTCAGGCTGGCTGCACAGCAGCACCTCCTAATCCTTACCATCACCCCCAAAGGCCTGCATGAGGCTTCCAGGAGCCGAAGAAGAGCTTACAACCACGTTGCCCAAAGTGTGTTCTGCTGAACGTATTTAGAGAAAAATAGGTGTGTGGACAAATCCATTGGGCAGTGCTTGTTAAACCAAGGCAGACAGGTTTCCTCCTTGCAGGCCTTCTCAGAGCCTTTGCTGTGCTAATGAGTAACACAAAATTCCAAGAGGGAGTGGGAGCAGGCAGAGTTTCACACACTTACTTGGCCACAGGCAACTTTCTAGCCACAGCTCACCCTGGTTCCAGCATCTCCTGGCTCCATATCACTCCCATGATTAGGTTATGTTTTATGTAAAAGTGAAGGGATTTTTCAGATGTAATTAAGGTCCCTAATCAGCTGACTGTGAGTGAATCAAAAGGGAGATTATCCTGGGTGGGGCTGACCTAATCAGGTGAGCTCTCAAAAGAAGTTCTAGAGGTCAGAGAGAGAGAGATTCTCCTGCTGACCTTGAATAAGCAGGCTGCCATGAATTACAAGGAACCACATCCTGCCAACAAGAGAACCCCGAAACCCAGATGAGAGCACAGCCCTGGTCAACACCTTCATTGCAGCCTTGTGAGGCCTTATGCAGAGGACCAGCTAGGCTGTGCCTGAATTTCTGACCCACGGAAATTGTGAGATAATAACTGGGTGTTGTTTAAGCTGTCAAGTTTGTGGTAATTTGTAGTATTGCTATGCAGCAATAGAAAACGAATACACAGGCACTCCACTCAATGAAGGTGCAAATATACCTAAACACAACCATATGTACATAGACACACATATATGCAGACATATAAACACACATACTCCTCATTTACAGGTACACCATGCTCACAGACATAAAAACATATTTATATCCACAAACACATATACATGCATAAGCAAATACACATTCTTAGGTGCACACATATACACATCCTTGCATCCATGAACAAAGATATAGGCATGTAAACAATCTACACATCCACATTTACGTGAACACTCAGACACAGTATATGCACATGCACGCACATAATAATAATGATAACAAACATTTATTAAATGCCAGGCACTGGTCTAAGTTCTTCATACATACTAACCCACTTAATCAATAACTTCATAGACATACAGAAACACATACACGATATACGCACACAGACCCACCTACCACCGATTTCTATAAAGGACCACACATACTGCTGTATACTACAGGGGCACAGAGTGAAGACGCGCTCAGCTGGAGCTGTTTCTCAGAGAGGGTTCTGGCGGAGTGTTTTCTCCCCGCTCCCAGTGCCTGGCAAGTGGATAAGTTAAAAGCACCTTTGCTCCTTTTCCGTCCCCAAGGAGGGCCCAGAAGCCACCCTCACGCTGGCTTCAGTCTTTCCACTAGGTGGTGCTAGACTAGCATCTTTGGGTTTGATGGGCAGACTCCTGGCCAGCTCTGGCGAGCAGAGCTTACATCTTGGGTAAGGAGAGACAGACACGAGAAAGAAAAAACTTCTCTTGGCCACGCGTCCCACCTCCATCTGCTCCCTTTTTGTCCAGCATAGCCCAGTATGTTCTTGGAGCCCCAGGACCATTGGTGCCCTCCTCCGATGGGAGCCACGGCTCAGGTGACCATGCTGGCTGGGCCCTGGCCTTGTCTGATGCCCCTCTGAGGACATCCAGACACCTAAGCCCCTGGTCATCTCTCATCTCAAGACTCTATTGATTTATTTAACAAACTCTACGCACCATTTACTATGACCTAGGCACTGTCCTGAGTTCTTACAAATATTGACTCATGGAATCCTCATAACAACCCTAGGAGGTAGGTACTATTATTGTTGTCATTTACAGATGAGGAAACTGAGGCACAGAGAGGTTAGGTAACTTGCCCAAGCTCACACAGCTAGTAAATGGTGAGAAGGAAGGAGAGAGACTAAGGAATCTTCACCCCATTTTAGAGATGGGGAAAGGGTAGCCCAGCACCAAGGCCAGAGAATCAGTGGAGGAGCCTGACCTTGAACTCAGAACTCAAGCCCAGTGCTGGCCTTTTCGTCCTGGACCCTGGGTTGCAGGATGATTAAGGCTGAGGCTGCAGCCCAGTGGGGGGTTGTGACAAGAGCGGGAGAGACCCTTCTTTGCACGCTCCAATGACCCCTCACTAGGGTTTGGAGTCCAGGAAGCAACTTCCTGGCCAAGCTGGGCTCTCTTCGGGATTTTTACGTGGATTCCGCACAAAGGCATAAAAAGTAGTGCCAGTTCCCAGCTGATGCCCAGCCGTGGGCGAGTCTATAGACTCAGACACTGGAACGGGCCTTTTACAAGATACACAACCCATTCTACACTCAATTGCGTCCCATAAATCAGGTTAACCTTTTCAACGCGGCTCGGAGAAAATTAATTACTCATATCGAAGCACATGACCTTTTTCCTGGGCAGGATGAGCAGAGCAGCTCCCAAGTGCCTGGCTCTCTGTTCTCTACACTGCGGCATCCCAGCCCTTAGGAACCCACTCGGTGGCCCACGCATTCAACCAAGAACAGCCCGTTACCTAGGTGCTTCACAGGGGTGACCATGTTGGGCTACTCAATGCCCCTCCTAGTGACCGGGTCCTCTGCTCTGGGCCATTTGGGGCTGATGATGGGGAAGGAGAACCACCCTGATCCTCCTTGCAAGTCCTGGCTTGGCTGGGCAGGAGAAAGGAAGAAAGGAAGGGAAAAGCATTTGAGGATTCGATATTCCCTCCTGGGGAGAGTTTTGCTAGCCTAAGAGAACCCCCACTGGGATCAAATGGTAAGTTTCCGGCTCAGGGAACACCTCCTGGCCTCACCCCACTCTCTGACACCATCCAAGAGCTCATCAACATCTGAATAGTTGACCATCCCACCATCCAAGCAACCAACGAACAATTCATGCTAACAAGCCATCCACCACCCACCTAACCAACCAGTAGACAACCACGCAGAAAGTTTGTGCTGAATTCTCACTTTGTGCAGCCCTGGGGAATGTGGGTGAAAATGAAAACACAGATCCTGCCCTCTAGAGGCTTCCAGTTTAGTTAGGGACACAAGACTTGGAGCAGGAACAAGACAGTGCAGAATTATTTGAGTATGTGAGGACAGACTCTGGATTAATGCTGGAACTTTTTTTTTTCTTGTAGGGATTGGTTAGCTTTCATCTTTTCAGTACCTGTAGTTGTCAGATGCTGGCAGCAGAGGGCAGGCCATTCAGTCACATGCAGTTATTCCTTGACCATTGTCCCAACCACACATGCGTGTCCTGGTACTGAGGACAGGGCAGAGATCCTGAGTTCTGGCTTTGAGGTTGGATAGACTTTCTGTCTGAATCCTGGTTCTGCCACTAATTAGCTGGTGATCCTTGGGCAAATTATCTAACCTTCGAGCCTTCATTTCCTTGCCCAAAAAATGGGTATAATAAGAACTACCTTACAGGGAGGCTGTGAGAATCCAATGAGTTGATGCCTGCAGAGTGGTTAGCACAGTGCCTGGCACACAGTAAGTGCTCAGTAAGTGTCAGCTATGATCATTATTGTCAGCTGCCAGGATGGTTCCTGGCAAACCAGTGAACCCAGTTCATATGGATCTATGAATGCAAGAAGATCTTCTTCCCATTTTTCCATGGTTTGGAGCTCTGGATCCCACTAACAGGATCACCTACCTGGGAAGGAACTGGTGCTATGTGCGTACTGCTATCTGTGGCCTCCAATCTGGGGGATTTCTTAAATGGTGATGTGCAGGAGGGTGGGGCCAGGACAGGCAGAGGTGAGAACGAAGCCAGGAAGAGGTGACATGGCACGCAGGGGCCAGCCTGCACAGTGTGGTGGGAAGGTGGGAGGTGTTCACCTAGAAGGGAGAGGCAGACAGAGGAGGGTGGTGCTGCTGGGGGCAGAGTCCAAGGCTGCCACTAAGCTGGGGCTTGGTGTCTGAGGAGAGTGTGGATCCAATCAGAAACTAAAGGTGTTATTGGGGACTAGGCTCATAATGTGGGCTACCCCCAGGTCCCATCCTCAGCCTCACATGATCTTATGGGCTCCTGTAGCTTCAACATCCCTTACATTTTGATGACTCCTATATGGACGAACCCTCTATGGTAGTCAGCTCAGGCTGCCATGACAAAATACCACAGACTACGTGGCTTAAGCAACAGAAATTTATTTTCTCACAGTTCAGGAGGCTAGAAGGCCAAGATCAAGGTTCTTGCCAATTTGGTTTCTGGTGAAGACTCTCTTCCTGGTTTGCAGACAGCTGCTTGCCAGCTGTATCCTTACATGGCCATTCCTCGGTGCATGCACACAGAGAAAGCCAGCACAGGAGCTCCGTGGTGTCACTTTTTATAATCCTATCAGAGGAGGATTATGACTTCATTTAACCTTAATTACTTCCTTAAAGGTTCATCTTCAAATACAGCCACACTGGGGGTTAGGGCTTCAACATATGAGTTTGGGGCAAGCACAGTTCAGTCCATAACACTCACTGGCATCTGCACTCTTGAGTTCCAGGCCTGCACACCCAGATGCCAACAGGATTCCTTACCTGGCAGACCCTGGACACCTCCCTTACGTGGCCTGGCCCTGAACTTCTTGCCTTAGACCTTTTGTCTGAGAACTGCTGGGCATGCCCAAGGGGTGAGTCTTGGCAGCCATGTTTCTGCATGACTCTGCCCCCAGCCATTGTTGATTGGAGCAGAGGTGGACAACTGACCCAAGCTTGGCCACTCAGATTTTCTCTCTCAAAGTCCTGAAACTGATTCGTGCTGGTCAGTCTGGGCTGGTCTTTGGGCCTGAGGCACTTTAACTCAGGAGTGGCTGGGCAGCCATCTGTGGCTAGTCGTGTGCATGGAGAAGCTGAAAGAGAAGGAAGAGGGGACAGAGAGAAGATGACAGAGAAGGTTCTGGGCTCCCCTCAGCTTTACAGTCCTTTTGAGGTTGGGCTCTGGTTGTGCCCTTGGGCTTCACAAGACACCCCTATATCCTTATAACAGCCTGCTTTTAAAAAATTCCGTGCTCGTCTACTGGGCTCTGTTACTAGCACTCCAAAAACCTTTACCACAGCTGTTAGGATAAGACCTTGCCCTTGTCAACCCCGGGAGGGGAAGGAGGATGAGGGCATGGGGAAGAAAGAGGATAATGGAGACTCAACCAAATGCATGTGCCAGAGTACTTCACAAGGATTATGAGTAGGACAGAGCCCAATGGTCTGTGGGTTGTGTGTCTGTGTGTGTGAGATATGGACACACACACTGCCAGGGAAAGAATGAATGAGAGAGAGGCATAAAGTTGATGGATGACACACACATACGTGCAGCGAGAGAGAATGAGAGTCAAGGGGAGGAGCTGCCATGAATGAGAGGGGCCAGGAAGGAGACCCACAGAAGAGGCTAGGGAGGCCTGCAGAGAACAAAGTGTAAGTTCCCCCATTGCCCATTGGCCTGCTGGGGGTGAGAGGCCTCAGAGACACAGACCTATGCCCATGCTTTTCCGCCTCTGTGGCCACACTGCATGGTTAGGGAGAGGCCCACTTCTGGTCCAGGAAGCTCCCTTCTCTCTGGCTGTCCCCATCTCCCCAACCTGATGCCTGGGCCTGGATGGAGCTGGAGCTGGAGTTGGAGAGAAACCAGAGATCAGGCCCCGACACTGCCTCCTGCCTTGGCCCTGGCCTCCAGCACATGTGCACACATGCACACACACACACACACTGACATACACACAGCCATGCTCTCTCTCGCACACACACACACACACATAGACACACTGACACACACAGACACAGACACACTTATATATGTACAAAAGCACAGAGACACACATATGCAGACATACACCAACACACATAGCTTTGTAGATTCGTGCAAATGTCTAAGAACACTTACAGACACAAGGACACACAATGACTCAGAAACACACAGGCACAGACGTATAAACACACAGACACTCTTACAAATGCAGATAACAGGAATACATATAGACCCCCACAGACAGTCACAGAATATGCAGCTAGACATGCAGCCACTCACCGACATGCAAAGGCAGACACGGGCAGTGCAGATACAGGAACATAAGCACACACATGTACATACAGACACACAGCCCCGTAGCTCCATGCACATGTGCCCCGGGCTGTGGTGGCACTGGCTGGACCCTCAGGTGTTGTTGTCTAGTTGACCCTCTCACTTTAGAATCGAGGAAAGGATAACTCAGGGGGGACAGAGGTGACTGTTCCCCCTGCACCTGCCTCTGAGCATAGGGTCTGTGGTGAGGAGGCTCCTGGGAGCAGAGAGGGGAACTCTTCACATGAGGAATGGGCTGTGATAAGGCTCTTGAGCAGAGCCAGACAGGGGGAGGAAACAGGGCAGGGGCAGGTGGGAGGCAATGGGAAGCCGGTCTCCCGCTCCAGGCTGTAGGTCAGGCTTGGCTTTCACTAGCTTGAATCTGGGCACAGAGAGCAGGGGTCACAGGGGCCTCCTTGGGGCTGTGGCCCTCCCAAGCTTCAGCCTAGACCCGGGAGCCCTTAGCTCAGTCATGGTGTTGTGGCCATGCTTGCGTATGTGTGCAAGTGTGTGTGTCTAAGTGCGTGTGTTTGTGGGTGCATGTAGGCAGGCCCACACGATAGAGGTTCATGTGTGTATGCACGTGTATTAACACACATGTGCACATGCATACAGCCATACACACATGTATATGGTGTGTTGGTATCTGTGCATGGGCACATGCGTGTGCATACGTTTGTGCGTGTGCATGCAGACGTGCATGTGTGTGCACAGTCTGCACTTGTATGTGGATGTGTGGACGTGCGCGCCAGGAGAGTGCTGTGTTCTGGGCTGTCACCACTGCCACTGCCGCTCTGTGTGCCTCAGCCTGGGGCATCTCCAGATGTTGTTCCGACATTCCTCCTTCGCTGCAGAAAATCAAACAAACAAATGAAAAATTAATGTCATTGTTAGCCAGGGCTGGCCCGAGCTGACGAAGCCGCCCAGCTGGAGCAGATGGTGGAGGCTGCAGGGCTCACCTTGGGCCTTGGCTCTGGTGTAGACAGGATCATCAGGAGGCTGGCAGGAGGCAGGCTGCTGTGGGTTCGGGCCTTGACACGACCCCAGTAGGCTGTTGGGGTCTCGGAGCAGTGTCTGTCTCTCCTATTCACCCCCACGCCCCATCCCACGAGTCCCCTAAGTTGTGTGGCCCAGGACAGGAGAGGAGGGGAAAGAGGAGGAAATGCACATGCATTGGGCACCCAGTATATAGTAGGTGCTCATGGAACACTGTTGCCTGAACTTTACATACAAGTCCTCCCAACAACGGCCTCTGACAGATCAGGAAACTGAGGCTCAGAGGAGTTATTTAGGTTGTCCAAGGCCATGTAGCTAGTGAGTTGAGGCGCTGGGATTCAAACCTATCTTGAATGCTCTCTTAAATGCAGCTTCTTCCCACCACCCTGTAACGACTTCTGGAGTGTGATACACACAGTGGTGCATGAAAGACGGCTGCAAAATTTCTACCACTTTTCCTATTGAGAGGTGTGGAGTCTAATTCCCTTCGCCATGAGTCTGGAGAGGCTTAGAGACTTACTTGATCAATAGAATGTGATGGACATAGTGTTCTGGGACTTCCAAGACTAGGCCATAAGAAGCCTGGCAGCTTCCACCCCATAAGGAAACTCTCTGGGAGCTCAGAGCCACCATGCAAGAAGTCTGAGACCCTGTCCTGGTGGCGAGGCCACGCGTAGAGTTGTAGTTGAAAGTGCTGGTGGAGTCCAGCTTTCCTCATCTCTGCCAAGGCACCACACCTGTGAATGAAGCTGTCTTGGACCCTCCAGACCATCCCCATTCTCTGAACTGAATATCACCATTCATGTGAATATCATCAACACCATTCCTGTTCATACTCCGTGGAAAGGGAGAATTACCCAGCTGAGCCCAACCTGGATTTCTGATTCACAAAATTATGAGCGATGATAAAATGAATGTTGTTTTCAGCCGGTAAGTTTTGGGGTACTTTGTTACACAGCAATAGGGAAGCGAAATAGACACACACACTCATGGACACATATTCACATCAGCATACACACACGACACAAACGCCCATGCTTCTGGACACACACTCAGAACAGGAAATTCACACACACACGCACACACACACACTCTCACATGGATGTAGGTCCCTTCTGATCCCAGTTCTTCCAGCACCCCATAGCCATGCCAGGATCCTGTGTGTAATTCAGTTCCTGTCGTCTGGGGTGGGAAGTGCTCAGATTCTGAGAAATGACAATGGCTCCTCATTACCCAGCCAGTTTCAGTGTTTGTGGGGTTTTCTCATTTGAATTCTTCCCGAGAATCAGAGTAATTTTATATGGAAATGCATAAAAAAAGTGTGAGAGCAAATAATTGCCAGTAGTTGTGTAGTAGTTAATAGTTCTGCTGGGCGGGTCCTGTCTACCCTTGGTCATGCCTCCCACATCTGCTCCAGCCTTGAACCTACAGTCTGGGAGCCAGGACGGATGGCACCGGTGGACAGATGGCCAAGGGAGGGGGCAGACTGTGCTAGAAGGGAGTAGAAGGCTTCTGGGGGGCCCTGGGATGAGATTCACATCCAGGAGAGGAGATGGGTTGTCTCAGCCCTGGGGCTCCTCCAGACATCACTCAAAACCGGGCTGTGTGTGTACTAGTGTGCGTGGGTGGGCAGGGGAGCAACTGGGGGAGGTGTGCCCCCCTGTATGTGCCTGTGTCTATGGGTGTGAGACTATGTATGTGGCGCTGTATGCTATGTTTGGCTATGTGTGTGCCAGTGTCTCCATGTGAGTCTGTGACTATGGTTATAGGGGCATGACCACCTGCATGACAATGTATGGCAGTGTGCACATGTGACACCTGCAGTGACTTCACGTGTCTGTGTATGTGCACGTCTATGAGTGTGTGAGCACGTGGGCTGGGGGTGCTGCATTGCTTTATGTGTCTGTGTCTGACCGTGTGGCTCTGTATGCCTGTGTGTGCCTGTGAAAGGGTGTGTGTGTGTGTGTACATGTGCATGTCACCAGGCGCCTGTGTGGGACTGCTGGTGTGTGTTTTGGTGAGAAGCCACACTGGTTGAGGTGGAGTGGTGGAGGTGGAATTCACCTGTAGTTGGAGGTCATTTCTGATGTCAGGCACTGCGGTGTTCAATAACTGTCTTTTGAAACATAACTTTTGAGCATGGGTGATGCAGATACAGCGAGGATCCAGGCAGGCAAAGACTCTGCACTCATGGAGCTGGTAGTCATGTGAGAAGACAGAAAGGGGGCAAATAATTATCCTAGGAATTATATCATCATAAGTTTTGATAGTTGCTATGAAGAAAAAAACCCAAGGCTGTGTGAGACCAACATAAGGGTCCTGATTTAGCCTGGGGATCAAGGTTAAGGGGAGCTTCTTTGGGGAAGTGACAATTAGGCTGAGGTCTAAAGAATGAGTAGGAACTGGCCAGGCAAAAGGGTGTTGGGGATGGGCGTGGGGAGGGCCAGGCAGAGGGAACAGTATGTGCGAAGACTCTGAGTCACAATAGAGCAAGTTCCTCAGAGAAACTTCAAGAAAGCCAGGGGTGGGGGTGCATAAAGGAGGCTGGAAAAGTGGCAGGCATCAGATTTCTGGGGCCTTCTGGGCCATGGTAAAGGCTTTGGATTTTATCCTACAAGCAGTGGAAGGCCAGGGAAAGTTTTGACGTGATCACACCTGCTGTGTTGAGACCTGATTGTCAGGCTGCAAAGAATGGATGTCAAGAAGTTGGAGGGGAGGCTGGTGCAGCGGTCCAGGCAAAGGATGGTGTTGGCTTGGCCCGGCGGATGAGAGTGGTGAAGATGGAAAGAAGGGAAGAGACTCAAGAATTATCTCCAGGTTAGAACTGACCAGCCTTGGTGGTAGGTGGTGCATACGAGAGAGAGCAGCAGAGGGGAGGTGTCCAGGATGACGCCCAGGATTTTGCTTCAAGCTTCAGGCTTGTCGGAAGTGCCAGCGACTGAGATGGTGATGCAGGGGGAGGAGGCACATGCCTGGGGGAGGGTGGACTGAAAGTTCTAATTTGGACATGTTGGGTTTGAGATGCCTGTGAGACACCGAGGTGGAGAAGTCTGGGAGGCAGCTGTGATAAGAGCCTGGAGTTAAGGAGGGTTTAAGCCGGAGACAGGGATTTATGGAGAGTGGAAGCCAGAAGTGGGAGGGAAGCCGGCTGGGGTGAGTAGATCTGGGGAGAGGGGGTGGCTTTCTTTGCCGTGGTCACAAAGTCTACTCTTTAGGGAAAATTGAGCACAGTACTTAAGATTCCAGACTCTGTTTCTGGGTACACACCCAAAGATTTGAAAGCGAGGACTTGAACAGATATTTGTACACCCACGTTCACAGACGCATTATTCACAATAGCCAAAAGGTGGAAACAACCCACATGTCCATCAACAGATGAACGGATAAACAAAACATAGTATATCCACACAACGTAATATCATTCAGCCTCAAAAAGGAAGGAAATTCTGACACATGATACAACATAGTAAAATGTCCTCCAAGTTCATCTAAGTGAAATAAGTCAGACACAAAAGGACAAATACCGTATGATTCCACTCATATGAGGTCCTTAGAATAGTCAAATTCATAGAGATGGAAAATAGAATAGAGACTACCAGGGACTGGGGGTCGGGGGAGGGAATAGGGGTTAGTGTTTAATGGGTAAGGAGCTTCATTTGAGAAGATGAAAAAGCTCTGGTGGTGGTGATGGTTGCACAACAATGTGAATGTACTTAATGCTATTAAATTGTACATTTAAAAATGGTTAAAATGGTAAATTGTATGTTATGTATGTTTTACCACAATTGAAAAAAAGATCATAGACTCTGGAGCCAGCCAGACTACTGGGTTTGAACCCCAGCTCTCTCACTGACAAGCTGTGTGGCTTTGGGCAAGTTGCTGAACCTCTCTGTGACTCGGTCATCTCGTTTGTAAAACTGATATCAGAATAAAAGCTATCCTGAGGGTTGTTGAGGGGATTAAATGAGCTAATATGTGTGATGTGTTAAGAACATAATTTTAAAACACAATAGCTTTGTGCGGCTATTATCTTTATCAGCAGCAGACCAGAACCGGGATGTGGGGGCTCTTGGTCAGGAGCCTGTGAAGCTGGGCCAGCTTGGGGCCGGTGGGATGGACCAGACTTGCCTCTGCTTCTTGTGCCTTGCCCCCGTTGTGCGCCATCACTGGACAGTCAGTGTTGGAGACCACAGGCCACAATTGGGCGGACGTCCCTGGGGCCATGTGGTGGAGCAGAGGGAACCCAAGGGAGAAATTAGAAGGGGAAAGGGAACCTCATGGGAGACAGGAGGGCTTGGTTCAACCCCCTTGAGCTGCTGCTTGCAGAGCCCCCTGCCAGACTAGGGGTTTGGGTGAGCTTCTGTGAAGGGAACTATATTAGGGTTCTCCAAAGAAACAGAGTGTACATCTATCTATCTATCTATCTATGTATCTATCTATCTATCTATCTATCTATCTATCTATCTAATCTATAAAGATATTTATTATAAGGATTTGGCTCATGCAATTATGCAGACTGGTAAGTCTAAATCTGCAGGGCTGGCAGGCTCAAGACCTAGGAGGGCCGATGGTGCATTTTCAGTCTGAAGGCCGTCTGCTGAAGAATTCTCTCTTGCTCTAGGAGGCCGGTCTTTTTGTTCTATTCCAGTCTTCAACTGACTGGATGAGGCCCACCCACATTATGGGGGGCAATCTGCTTTACTCAAGTCCACAGATTTAAATGCTAATCTCATCCCAAAACACCTTCACAGAAATGTCCAGAATGTTTGACCAACTATCTGGGCATCCTGGGGCCCAGCCAAGTTGACACATAAAATTAACCGTCACAGGAACTGATTTCCTCGTGGTCTTGACTGGGGACATGCAGGAATGTTTAGCAGGTCTCCTTGCATCGCTGGCCACTCCTTGATCTATTTCCCACAAAGAACCATGGAGGTCTCTCCAAGTGTCAGTCTGATCATGCCACTCCCCTTTGCTCCGGGGATAAATATCACATACTTATTATTCCTTACAAGGTCCTGCTTAGCTCTCTGCCTGCTTCCCACTTCACCTGCTCACCTCCTTGTATTTCAGCCCTACTTTTTGCTCTCCAGCCATATTGGTCTCCAGTCTGTTATCAGCTCCTTCCTTCCACATGGTCTTTGAAGATGCTGGTTCTCACTTCTTGGGAAGATCTTCATCTCTTATTCAGAAATCTTGATTCCCGTATCCCACAACCTGCCCTCATCCTGCGTCTCTTCTGCATCTGGGCTGTGCCCTGGGCTGGACACTGAGGATGTGAAGGTAGGTTAGACATGGGCCAGGATGAGGCAAAAGGAAAGAGTGAGACAGGGATGAACAAGGCACTGTGGGGGCAGAGCAGAGAACTGTAGGGTAGGGATCATGTCTCATCCCCAACACCACTTCCCCCAAAGGAGGGCTGATTTGGCCAGACTGAGGATGGTGGGTCCTGTGTACTAGCAGGCGGGGTCCTTGTGAGTGAAAGGCCATGCTGTCACTCACCCAGTCCTTGTGGTGGAACTAAAAGCTGAGCCAAGCAGGGTCAGTATTAAGGGGTGGCTTTGGGGGACTTCAGCCCCCCGCAACCTCCATTAGCATTTCTGCTCCAAAATGAAACAAAATTTCATAAAATGAAATAAAAACAATGTGCTTGCTATTCAAATGAGCTTTCAAGACAAGTCCCCCAGCCACCTCTTTCTTTTGGGTTGTCAACTCTAAGCCCATGCATAAATTCTGGAACCAAGACTGGAACCAGGCATTAAGCCTCATTCTCTTTTTAAGCAATTCTTCTAGAGTCTCCACTGCTTTGGGGTTGGCCACTGTTTTAGTTATCTCTTGCTGCATAACAAATGCCCCTAAAACCTGCTGCCCTTAAAACAGCAAACAATTATTATCTCACAGTCTCTGAGGGTCATGAATTTGGGAGTGGCTTAGCTGGTGTGGCTCTGGGCCAAGGTCTCTCACGTGGCTGCAGTCAGGATGACTGGGGCAGCAGTCATCTGAAGGCTTGACTGGGGCTGGAAGATCTGCTTCCAAGATGGCGCACCACATGGCTGTGGGCAAGAGGCCAGAGTTCCTCACTGGCTATTGGTAGGGGGCCTTAGTTCCTCACCCTGTAAGCCTCTCTGTGTTCTCCTTGAGTGTCCTCACGACATGGGAGCTAACTTCTCCTAGAATGAGCCATCCAAGACAGAGAGAGCAAGGGGGAAGCCACGGTACTGTTGGCCTAGTCTCCAAGGTTGTGCAGTGTCACTTTTGCTTCATTCTGTTCATTAGGTGCAAGTCACTAAGCCCAGCCACATTCAAGGGGAGGGGAATTAGGCTCCATCTAATTCCACAGCCACCAATGGTGGTAAGGTTTGGATTTAGGGTTGTGGGCAGGAGTTATGCTCTGGGGACATCAGACACTGACCAGCTAATAGTAAGTGGCAATTTTTCTGTTATTCTTTGGGTGTGTAGCTTAAGGAGGAGGCATAATTAGCAAAACAAACACAGGCATTCCTGGGCCTCCCAGTCAAATGCCACTTACTAAATCAGAACTTCATTTAGAATTCTAATAAGAATGACTAACCCTGCCTGGGTGAGGTGGAGAGAGAGAATGAGGGAGGGCTTCACATAGGGAAGAACACTGTAACGTTGGGTTTTGAAGGATGAATAGAAGTTCTTGAGAAAGACAGTTCATGAGGAAAGTGGAACAAAGCAGAAAAAAGAGGCTTTGAAGTCAGAATGAAATAGGTTCAAATCCTGATTCAGTTACTAGCTATGTGAGCCTTAGCAAGTCACTTGTCCCCTTTGCATCTGTTTCTTTACCTATAAATTAGGGATAACACAACAAATGATGCCCCAGGGTTATCATAGAGATTGGCGATGGTGCATATGAGGTACGTGGCAGACTGTAGGTGTTCAATAAATAAGCAAAAATTCTTGTTTGTGGGCATCCATGCACTTCTGCATTTCAGAAGTCTGAGGCCCGAAAAGGTTCCATTGTGTGTGGAGTGTAGAGGGAAATTCTGCAGGCTCGGTCATGTTCACGGGGCTCTAGTGCTTTCCTGTCTCTTGCCCCAGCTCGGTCCAGTTCACTGCACTCATAGACTCGATCAGCCAATAATAATTAATTATAAATGGAAGAATCTGGGTCCCAGCCAGGCTCAGTCTGAGGCTGGGCTGAGAGAGCAGGTGAGGAGAGAAGGGCCGGGTGAGTCTCCCCGGCCTGCCGTTCCCAAGGCAGCTCCATGGGCAACTGACTTTGCCCAGAGGGAGACGCAGAACTGCAGAGATGAATTTTGTCTGAGGTGCCTTCCTGCCAGCCCCCTGTCACTGGCCCTGTTCACCTGTTCTGCTGGCCCTGGTGACATTAGCATTCTGTAGGCAGCTGTTTCAGTGTAAGAGATCAAGGAATTACATAACTCATGGGCAGGGCCAGTAAACAGAGGGGGAGGTAGGTAGTTGGAGGGGAAATTGCCTGGGTTTGCTGGGCAGGTTCCGTGCTGATTCAGCATCAGCCTCGCTCCCTGGCTTAATGTGACTCCATGGCCTGGCTGGGGGTATGGGGAGCAGACCATGGCTTGGGCTTTTCTTGACAGTCAATTATGGGTCTTAGAGGGACAAGGCAGTAAGAATTGGAAGCTCCGTTCTTTTGGCTTGTTGCTATTCCTGCAACTTTTTTTGTGCCATATTTCATCATTAAACTTACACCTCTTTGAACCCTCCACAGGACTTCATTGTATGTTGTCTTTTTCCTGTGGGACGAAGCAGGAAGTTCATTGGAAAGCGGGCTGGAGACCTGAGTTAGGATCCCAGCTCTCCTTGGGTGACCTCAGGTGCATCACTTCACCTCTCTGTGCCTTAGTTTCCTCATCTGTCAGATGGGGGTGGGGGATGCTGGGCTGCCAGGGCTGGGTGAGTGCAGAAGGGCTAACGGCTGTGGACGAGCTTCAGCCACTGCATGGGGACAGGACATCAAGGTGAGGGCGGGGTCTCGTTCTTGCTGGGATCCTGGGGGCGGGGGTTAATTCTACTTGGTGTGATGGGCCCTGCCTCGTCAAAGGCAGGATCTGGAGTCTTGGGCGTCTCCCCTGGTTCACTGAAGCTCTGTAACTGTATGAGTCCCAGCCAGGCACTTAGAGCAGAGGCTGCAATTAGATGCCTCTAAGGCAGGAGTTCTCCGAGTGCGGTCTCTGGACCAGCAGCAGCATCACCAGGGAGGGTGTTAGAAATGCAGATTCTCAGGCTCCATTCCAACTTTGTGAATCAAACTCAGGGAGTGGGGCTCAGCACCCCGGCTGACCCTGACACTGTTTGGGAATCGCTGCTCTAAGGCACTGCCCCTTCCACACGGTGGCCCCCTTCCACTGTCCCCCCCATCCCAGCTGGAGGCCCCTTGGAGTAGCGGAGGCTGCAAGACCTGCACTGAGTCTCCCTGCCATGGAGAGAACCCTGGAGGGGGCGTCTCTTCCCTCTGACTGCAGCTCAAGACATCCCTGAACCTCACCGATGCCAGGGTATTTGAATAGCTCATTAGCTCTGCTCTGGGCTTCAATCCCTCTTAATTAGTTTTGCAAAAGATATTCATTAAAAAAAAAAACCAAACTCATCACAAATCAACACACAGGGGCTTGCTAAGTTGGTGGATGTGGGTATATAAGAGTGTGTCTCTGTGCTTGTGTGTGCCTGTGAGTGAGAACACATTTGTGAGCATGTAGGTGAATGTGAGTGTGAGTGGGCATGCTTGTGCATGCAGGCTTCAGCGAATGTGCACGTGTGAGAATGTCCGTGAGCGGAGGGGGCCCGTGAGCGAGTGCTGTGTTGTTGTGTACGTGTTCACATGTTCACTTCATCTACAGGAGTCCCCGCCAAGCAGATTATTCCTCCCCTGAAATCATTATTCCTAATGGACCCACACTGCAGGGAAACACACTTTTCAACCCACATCTGTCCTGGTTGTTTTGCTTGCCCAGTGGCCCCAGCTCTGGGTCCAGCGGCAAGGATGGCCCATGAAAGCCCTGCCCTGGCCAGCTGAGCAGTCAGGGGGACAGCAGTGGCCTCACTGCTGGGCCCATCCGTTGGGTCCTGTCTGAGGATTTGAAGAGACTGCTCTGTGTCCCTTTATGCGTGTGCTGTCCCCCGATGCCTGGAGCCTCCGCCCCTCCATGTACCACTTGGTGTTGCTCTGGTCCTCCGGGCTGCTCCTGCTACAGATCCTCAGCCCTCCCTCCCAGGGAGAGTCAGCCAGCATCAGGGCTGCCTGTTGGGCTGGGAGAGAAGGCCAGTTTTGGGGTGAAGGGGCTGGGGGTGTTCCAAGTTGCTTAGGCCTAGAGTCTGGGGGCACTCCCCTTCCCCTCCCACCCGGGGCCTATTCCTCTACTGCATCCCCTGCTGCGAGCGTCCCTGTTTGGAGCCAAGTAAATTTATGGCATAATCCCGCATGGAAATGTGTGGAAATGCTGCCAGTTACCACCATCAAGCCAAGAGAGAGGCTGCGTCCCTGGTGCCCTCCGCGGTCTGCTGTCTGCCGGCTCCCAGCCTTCCAGAAACCACAGGGAGCTAGAAGCCAGCCAGGATGGCCCAGATTGGCGGAGCGGGGCCATTTGTATAAAACCGTTTATTCGTCTCACCTGGCCTTGAAGGTTTGCGGCAGGAACATCTCCTTCACGTTAAACCTGAGCAAACAGGGAAATGTCATTCCCTGAGTCTCAGCAAAGCTGACAGCTGATGTGATTTATCTAACTGAGATCAGTTCATCAAACTTGGGCAGAGCTGAGCCGCTGGAAAGACCAGAGATCTGATACGATCGCGTCCGCATAAAATGCAAAGGCTCGTTGAGATTTTGGAAACACTCTAAGGAGAGTCGCAGTGAAGCCGAGAGGAACGTTGATGGGCCCTGAGGTGGAGCTGGGGGAGCAGGCGGGTGGGGTGGGGGTTCCCGCTCTGGTGAGGCGAGGGCCCAGGAACCGGCAGGAGGAGGATGGAGCCGGGCAGTCGCGGCTCTGGGTCTTGTTGGACTGAGATCAGCACAGGAGTAATGGCGCTTACTGTGTGCAGACCTAAGACTGGCCTCCGGGGGCTTGGGCTGGAGGTGATGTGAGACACGGCCCTGCTCTTGAAAACCTCACAGTCTAATGGGGGAGGCAGACAGAGCTGCGGCAACCTGTAACATAACAGAGTCCATGAGCAGGGTCTATATCAGAGGTTCAAGGTGCTCATACGAGGACAAGGTGGGAGAACGTCATGGTGAAGCACTCAGTTGGGCCTGAGTTCAAACTCTGGTCTTGCCACCTATATACCAGCTGTGTGTCCTTGGGTGAGTCACTTAACCTCTCTGAGCCTCACTTTCCTTACTTGGGGAATGGGTGTAACAATTCCTACTTCTCAAGGAGTTGTGGGGGTTGCTGAGATACTGCATATAAAATATAGCATTGGGCTTGGCATACAGTAAGTGCTCAGTAGTGGAGCTGGCATCCAACTGGGAGGATCTGGGAAGGCTTCTGGGAGGAGGGGAGAAAACCAGTTAGGCCTTGAAGGATGGGAAGGACTTTAGTTGGTGGAAAGGGCAAGAGAATGCCACATATTTATGAAAAGAGAAATCAAGCTGGCTGTCTGCTCATCGCTGTCCCCCACTCCCGGTTCCCCTAGAGGCCAAGGGCTAGAGTGAGGGGGGCTTGTTTCAGCAGAGCAGCTCCCCTCCCCTCCCCCCATCAGGGACCCATCCAGCCCTCCCCTCACTCCATCTTGTTCCCCTCCTCATGAGGATTTATCTGTCCTCCTGAGATGAGCTCAGGAGGGGACAAATTTCCTGCCATCGGTCAGGAGTGGTGGCATTTGTAGGGCAGTGCAAGGGAGGAGGGGGAGGGGACACGTGTGCCTTCCCTCTGGGACTGGAGTGCTCTGTCCTGCCCTCCCCTGGCTGCCCTCCCTTAGTCTGCCTGCTCCTCCGTCTGGTTGGGGCTCCACCCCTCTTAGGATGGAGGAGAAATGGGATTCTGGTTCCTAGAGGGGAGGGAGGAGCCAGGGCTGGGCTGCAGGGAGGAGCTGAGCCTGGGGAGGAGGGGGCAGTACGCTGGGGCCATCAGTCAAAAGCGCACTGAGTTTTGTGTGGGTGGGCCCTCCCAAAGTAGGTCATCCACATTCTGGATTCATTCAACTGTGTGACACTAGGTGATTCAGAACAGGAATGTGGGGTTTGTGGCAGACTCCAGCCTCAATGGGAAACTGTGGCAGCAGCTCAGGGGCCCAGGAGGTGGGGTGGGTGGAGGCTATGACTCAGGCAGTACAGAGGTCCAGGCTTTCCCCAGGCTCAGGGACCCAGGCAGTGGGGTCATTTCAGACCAGGGAAGCACATTCTTGATTTAGATCTCTGGGCTGGCCTCTGGCCTGCAGCTGGCCACTGCTGACAGCCTCCTCCAGGAAGCTTACCTGGATGCAGCCAGGCCACCAAGCCCTCCCTTTGGGCCTGGAGTCACACCTGGATCTGCAGGGCCTCCTCAAGTCCCTGCTTCCTTAGCTGGACACAGAGCTACAATTTATTGAGCACGATTCCATGCCAGGCCCTGGGCCAAGGGCTTGATGTACATTAACTCATTTAATTCCTTATCAACCTAGAGAGACGGGCATGATTCAAATTACCCCAGGTTTTTAGGAAGTGGGTTCCGAGAGGCTGGATCATTGCTCAAGGTCTTGTTTCAAACGCCACGTCCTCAGAGAATCCTTCCCTGACCACCCATTTTATTCTTTTCCTCCCCCACCCCCACCCGGGGTCTTCTCCATCTTATCACTTGATTTTGTTGTCTCCTTGTTTATTGCCTGCCTCCCCCACTACAGTGTAAGCTCCAGGAGAGCAGAAGCCTTGTCTGGCTTCTTCCCCTCTGTGTCTCCAGGCCTAGCTCAGTGTCTAGAACTATGCTTTGAACAATCAATATTTGTTGAGTAAATAAAGAATGAATGAATGAATGCATGAGTGCCCCATGGCAGTAATAGCAGAGCAAGGACTCCATCCAGGAACCAGGTTCAAAAAACACTCCCTGCTGGCAGCCCCGCACCAGCACCGCCTGTCGCTGTCAAAGGGAAGCAGCCTATAGAGGGAGGGGTCGTTACATGCGGTGGGCGCCTCGAGTCTGGGGTCCCAGCAGACCCGTCTCAGCCCGATTGCAGCTCTGGAATGAACAGCATGAAGTGAAAGACACTACAATTCAGCCCAGTCCCTCTCGTGGTGAGTGGATAGAGATAGACACCAGTTTTGAGTTGCTGGGGCAGAGGCGGGAGGCTGGGGGAGGAGTGGCGACTTTCTTTGCACTGGTGAACTGGGCCCCTCACCTTTTCCAGGCCGGGAGAGCCAGATGTGGACAGATCTGCCACCTAAAGCGAGCACAGTGGGGGCGGGCTGGGGGCGCTGCAGGGCTGTGTGCTGCTCCCTGAGCTCAGATGTTTATTAGGATTTGGGGCTGGGGAGGTTGTCTATTTGTCTGGGAATGACAGGGCCGGGGAGAAGGGCTTCGGGAGATGAGTGGCAGGAGAGATAAGCCTGATGTGTGACTTTCTGACTCTTGGTTGGTTTGAAAATAAGTACTGGGCCCAGATACAGGATTGACAGGGGGATCAGAGTTTGCTTTCTGCCTTCTGACTTTGAAAAGGACCCAAGAGTCAGGAGACTGGGTCCTAGTGCTGGAGGAGGGGGTGGCCGTGCCACGGGTCACCTTGGCCAGGCTGCTGGGGAGGGTCGGGTTCCCAGGCTGGTGTGTATTGGGATCAGCCCCAGGGACTCTGAGTTTCTGGGCTTGCCTTGGTTCCTGTTCTGGGAAGAAGCCTAGTGTTTGGAGCTTGCAGACAAAGGACCGCGGACGCATTGGACGTCTTCCGTGAGCATCTGCAGATCCTCTGATCGGTGCAGACACTTCAACAGGCTCCTTTGTTCTTCGGCTGGTCGGTTGGGTCAATGGGAGGCGTTAGCAGGGAGGAGAATGGGGTCATGGCTTATCCCTCCTCTCACCCTTCCCTCTGCTCCTTCCATGTCATGTGGTTGGGGATTGCTTACGACCCTCTATGAGGCCACAGCTCCTGCCATGCAGCCCTCTTCCTACAATTACCTTCAGGTTCCCTCCCCTTACCCTTGCAGGCCTGGGGCTCCTATAACGCCCCTTGTTGATTTCCCTACATCCTGCCCACACCCTGTACATAGCCCCTTTATTAATTTCTGTTTTGTTTGAATGTGTCATCTCTTTCCTGCTGGGCTCTGGACAGACACACCAGCCTTGATCACAAGAGGGTGCTCCCAAGTGCCCCTGACGGCCCTGCGGATCTGTCTCTTGCTTCAATAGTGCTTAGAAGGAACAGGCCCGGGACTCCCCCTACTCCAGCCTCTGATCCCCCTCCAACCTTATCTCCATTTGCAACCTCTGGGATCAACTTCTCAGCCATGCCCTGCTTCTGGGACCAGCCAACACCATTTTTTGTGCTTAGCTCCTTATTGACAACAAACTGTGAACTCCCAGATTTGTCAGAATTCTTCCACAGCCTGGTCAACCAGCATATGTGGGCTTCCTACACCTACCTCTCCCTGGGCTTCTATTCTGACCGCCATGATGTGGCTGTGGCTGTGAAGGGCGTGGGCCGCTTCTTCCTCAAGTTGGCTAACGAGAAGCCTGAGGGCGTGGAGCATCTTTTGAAGATGCAAAACCAGTGTGGTGGCCGCGCCCTCTTCCAGGACGTGCAGAAGCTGCCCATGAGGAGTGGGGTAAAACCCTGGACACCATGAGAGCGTCAGTGGCCCTGGAAAAGAACCTCAACCAGGCCCTTTGGGATCAGCCCCTCATCTCCGTGACTTCCTTGAGAGCCATTCCTAGATGAGGAGGTGAAACCCATCAAGATGGGCGACCACCTGACCAACCTCCAGCAGGGCTGGGTGGGTGTCTCTTTGAAGACTCACATGACTCAAGCTGTGGACCAAATGGAAACAATAAAGCTTTTTGCAGAAACAAAACAAAAACAAAAATGGTGCTCCCGTGGATATTCCCCAAAGTGGCCGTCAGCATAGGGATCCTGGAAAGGGGCTTACTGTCTGGGTTTCCAAAGGCTGCTTTCCTGTCTCTGCAAGTTGGCCCAAGCTTGGGGCAGAAGGAGAGCCTCACCACTGGGGGTCAGAGGACATGGGTGGCAGACTCTACCTTTCCCTTCTTTCTGCTCAGGACCTCAGGTTTCTCACCTGTAAAATGGGGTAATGATAACCGTGGTGACCACTAGGTGCCAGGCACTGAATTAACGGTGTGTATGCAGGGTCTCACGAGCTTTCCCAGAAGCCCTGTGAGATGCTGTCTCTTAGAATCCCTATTTGACAGATGGGGAAACAGCCTCAGGGGTGAAGTTCACAGTCTGAATATGGTAGCCTGGGATTCAAACCCTGGTCTCTCTGTGCTCTTAATCCCTGTGCCTTCTCTGCCCACCTTCTTGGGGCGTTTGAGACCAAGTCGGGCCCAGTGGTCAGCTCTGCAGTGGGGCCTTGGAATCAGCAAAGGGTAGTTTTCATGGTGCCTGCTGCTCAGCATGGGGACAGGCCTGGGTTGGGGCTGCCTTTCTCCCCTTTCCTTCCCTGTCACTCCAAGGAGAACTAGGCAGAAGGAGATTTGAAGAACATCACAGGCCCCCACTTTCCCCTACTTCTTACCTGGGCACAGGTGCTATTTTTTCTTGCTTTGCCCTGTAAGAGATCCATTGCCTTCATGGCCCCAGTTGATGATCTACCTGTATCCACATGGGTGTCCTGCAACTTTGCAGTCCCTCCTTCTGTGGCTCTGGGCTTGGCCATGTGACTGGCTTTGGGCAATGGGACAGTAGCCAACTTGGTGTAAGCAGTTTGAGAAAGTATTCTTTTGGACCCCTCCCGCTACCGTGAGAGCGATCCAGAGCCAGCCTCCTGGGAGATGAGAGACCAGGCGGAGCGGGGCTGAGCCATCTCAGGCGAGGCCTCCCTAGACCAGCCAGTGTCCAACAGATCTGCCAAAGATACAGTCGCCAGGTGAGATCAGCCAAGCCAGACTCGTGAGAAATGATAAATGGTTTTTTTTTTTTGAGACTTTCAACTTCCGGGACTCTGGAAGTTTCTCTCTTTGAGGTGTCTCTTTCTCCACCAGTGCCAGGCCACATCTGGGCTTTCGGGTCTGGGAGGTAGGACGGGGTAGGAGGGTTTCTACTTATATCCAGTGCAGGGACAATGTTCTCTGTCTCCCTGGGACCCTCATCCCTGGGCATCTCAGCATCTTTTTCCTGAAGGCTTCCCCTGGTTCCCCAAGTCCCTGGGCTGACCGTGGATGGGGTCCTCTTTCTGGCTGAAAGAAAGAAGCACAGGAGACATGGAGCCCAAAGCAATAGGGCCCAGGGACTTCCCACTGCCACCCCCCACCCCCACCCCACTGGAAAAGAGAGAAGAGTTTTTACACCCCAGGGCACTGAGGCGCCCAATGTCCTTGGGTGTCAAACTAAGGTTGCTCCCAGCTTGTTTCCCTTCCCCTTCCAAGCAGGTCATTCTCAGCCCTGGATGTTGCAGATTGGAACCCAGCACAACCTCATTTCAAGGCTGGGAGCACCATCTCATTGTCCATGGGGGGACTTTGGGGACAAGCTACAGGCAGATCTCAGCCCTCAGAAAGCACTGGACTAGAGGTTTCTGGAAGGTGGGGACCATGTCTAATCCATCTCTGTATCCCACGCCCTGCACAGCTGGGCACATGCATTTTACTGCCACTGCCATGGGCAGCCTCAGCTGGTTCAGCAAACGGCCCTCCAACCGTTTTCTCTCTTTGCCCCTCTCTGCCCGGCATCCTTATCCAGGCCATTGCTATTCCTACAGCTCTGAGCAGCTGGCTCCTGTCTCCAGGAAAAAGCACGGGAGTCCTCTTCTGTCCCCCAGGGACCCCCTCTGTCCCTGGCTCCCTTCTTCGTGGATCCTGTTGGGCTTTGCCAGAGCTCCTGCCCATCTTGGGACCTCTCCCTGCTGCAAGTGACCATGCAGGCCCCAGGATGCTGGACAGGGCTGCCCAGGGTTTGTCTTTCTAAAGCTTTCCAAAGCCATCCATGGCAGCCCCACTTTCATTGCAATTACTTCTGGCCCACCTCTAACAGACAGAGGGGTCACTTTCATTTAAAAATTTAATTCAATTTAATATTTGAGTAGGTAATAAATTCTCATGGTTCAAGGGTGTCTACAGAAAAGATCCCCGCTCCCACCCCATCCCCAGCGCCCCCCTCCCTCCACGGAGGCAGTGTGCCCAGTTGCTCGTATGTCCTTCCTGGGACAGTTTAGGCATATACAGGCAAATATATGGATAGACATACGCATTTTTTATGAAATATACTGTCCCCCTCTTTCGTCCACAAATAGTCCCATGTGATCCTCAGGGTTCTGTGCTTCGTTTTGTCACTTTACACTGTATCTTGGAGATCATCCTGTACCGAAACAGAAAGAGCCTCTTCATTCTTGTTTTTTTTGAGATATAATTCATATACCATAAAATTCACCCTTTTAAAGTGTCGAGTCAGTGATTTTTAATATATTCACAAAGTTGTGCAACCGTCACCACTATCTAATTCTGGAACAGTTCCATGACCCCAAAAAGAAACCCCATACCCATTGGCAGTCACTCCCCAATTTCTTCTCCCCCTAGCCTCTCACAACCACATAAAGACCGCCTATTTTCTGTCTTTATGGAATTTGCCGATTCTGGACATTTATTATAAATGGAATCACATGATAGGTGGCCTTTTGTGTCTGGATTCTTTCACTTAGCATCATGTTTTCAAGGTCCGTCCATGTCATAGCATGCGTCACTTCTTCATTCCTTTTTATTGCTAAACAATATTCTGTTGTACAGATATACCATGTTTTGTTTATCTATTCATCGGTTGATGGATGTTTGGGTCGTTTCTACTTTTTCGCTATGATGAATGGTGCTTCTGTGAACACTTGTGTACACGTTGTTGTGTGGACGTAGGTCTTCAATTCTCCCAGGTACGTACTTAGGAGTGGAACTGCTGAGCCTCTCTTCATTCTTATTAATGGCCCACTAGTATCTCATTGTATGCATGTACCACACTTTATTTAAGCAATTACCTGTTGATGGATGTTTAGTCCCCCACTTTTTTCCTTACTATTTCAAGCAATGATATAAGCAATAATTTTATTCATTCACCAATTCACACATGTCCATTTAGTTCCCAGAAGTGTAATTGCTGTGCCAAAGGGCATATGCATTTGTAATTTTGATAGATGTTGCTAAATTGCCTGCCCGCCCACAGAGATTGCACCAGCAGCCATGTATGAGATGCCAATTTCCTCTCAACCTCACCCACACAGCGAGTTAGCAAGCTTTTTGATCTTCGCCAATCTGATCTGTAAAGGTATACCAGGTCGTTTTATTTTGCGTTTTTCTTATTACCCGTGAGGTTGAGTGTCTTTTCAAATGTCAAGAATTGTCTCTATTTCCTTTGCTGTGAGCTCTCTTCACATCTGTTGCCCATTTTTCTATTGTTATTGGTCTTTTTCCTACTGATTTGTAAGAGCTTTCTATACAAGTGGGAAATTAATGCTTTGTCTGTGATAAGCACCAGGTATTTCTCTAGTCTGCTGTTTGTTTTGTGACGTTGCTAATAGTGATTTCTGCCATGAAGAGGTTTTCTATTTTTACATAGCCAAATTTATCAGTGTTTTCCTTTTTGGCTTCCGGGTGTCTTGTCAAAGGCCTTTCCTACATTTAGATTATTTTTAAAAATTCCCTCATTGTTTCTTCTAGGCCACTTATTATCTCATTCAAAAATATTTAAGTCTTTGATCCATCTGGAATTTACTTTGGGATAGGTGTGAGGTATGGATTTAATTTAATATTTCCTCAATGGCTTCCCAGCTGTCCCAATAATATTGCTGAATAGTTCATCTCCTCAAAGACTTAAATGCTACCTTTATCATAGACTAAGTGCTCAGGTTTTTGGATTATTTTTGTGCTTCTATTCTGTTCCATTGATGTGGTTGTCTACTCCTAAGGCACTGCCATATTACTCTAATTACTGCAGTTCTAGAATGTATTTGACTATCTGATGGGGCTAGCCTCCCCTCTTTACTCTTCTTTTCAGAATTTTCATGGCTATTTTGCATGCTTATTTTTCCATAGGAACTTCAGAGTAGTCTCATTTCATTAAAAATTATCAGTGGCATTTTCATTGAAATAAGTAAATGTTATAGATTAACTATGGGAAAACTGAAATAGCTTTATGATGTCAATTCTTCCTATCCATGAACATGGTATGCCTTTCCATTTGTTTGAGTCATCTTTTGGGTCCGTCAGTAGCATTTTAGGGTTTTCTTTATAAATGTTTTGTGCACACTTTTAGGCATTTTATTTTTTTATTGTAATTGTAAATATCGTATGTTCTTCCATTATATGCCCCGCTGGTTCTCATTTTTAAGCATGAAGGCCATTGATATTTGCATATTAATTTTCTAACTGGACATATTATTTAATTTCTTTATTGTTGACAATAGTTTTTCAGAGAATCAATAGATTCTCTTTGTTGTACCAGGTATACATACATATCTTCTGCAAACATCACAGAGTGTACTTACTCAAACCTAGATGGTACAGCCTACTACACACCTAGGCTATATGGTACTAACCTTCTGGGACCGTTGTCGTATATGTGGTCCGTCGTTGACTGAAACGTCGTTATGTGGCTCGTGACTGTAGTGAAGATATTGGATGTCCTGGTCTTCTTCCTGACTCTAATCAGAATGCTTTTAGAATTTCCTCTTTTGTGATTAAGATGGGTATAGTTTATCATGGTAAGGAGTAGCTGTTTGTTCTTATTTCATTAAGAATTTAAAAAAATTAATAATGGTTGCTGATTTATAGAGATAATTTATGCTGAAATTCTCTAATGTGGTAAATTATGTAAATAGATGTGCTGACACTAACCACCACTTGATCATGATATATTGTTCTTTTTCTGTGTTGCCAGATTCTGTATGCTATTCTTTTATTCAGAATGGTTGTGGAGAAATTCATAAGTGAGATTGATCTGTCATTTTCTGTGTTCTTCCAGTTGGGTATTGGTATTAATACTAGTGCTCTGCTCACTTCATAAAAGTAATCGAGAAGTTTCCTTCTTTTTCTACATCCTGGAACAGTTTAAATAGCACTGGAGAGACCTATCCCTTAAAGATTTGGTAGAATTTGAGGGGGCCAACCTCAGCCTGCTGCTGGAACCTGGGAAGAGGGTCTTGGTGACGCAGATGGTTCTGTACCTCTGCAGTTGGTCCAGCAGAAGCATCTCAGTGGTGCTGAGCATAGGCCTCAGAGATGCAGACTCCCAGGTCCTCTGGGTGGGACCCTCCCTCCCACCATCCTAGATGTCCATGCTGGACACGCCTGTAAGATTTGGGAGATGCATAGATCCTGAGGAAAGTCTTAGAAGATGCCAGCACCTCTTTGACAGCCAAACTACATCTTAAGCATAGACATGCATAGTGGGTTTGCTTGAAGTGATCAGACTTTGCTGGACCTTATTGATTTAAAGTACTGTTTCTAGATAGTGTGAAAGAATGATTTTTTAAAACTGGTATATCGGGAATCAAAGTAGAAGTTTTAGGAATGCAAAAGAACTCATCTTGCAAATAGGGAGTGATTAAGTAAGTTTCATCGCCCATCTGGCACCCTTTTTCTGGTGACCTCAGTTTTGGTAAGGAGACAGTTTTGTTTAGTTATGGCAAGTCCATGCAAGCAAAACCGAGTCATAACCCATGAGAAATGCGGACAGGACTTCTATCTGGATAAGGTCCTATAGGTCCTTTTGAAATAAAGATAAACATTTCTAAGTGAACAACAAAAAAAGTCACAGCAAAGTGGGGCGGGCAGAGAGGCCCCAGGGCGAAGAGGGCTGGATTTGGAAGGATTTCTTTGGGCTGGGCTTGGAGAGGTGTTGGCTGCTGAGGTTGGGCTGGGCTCCAGGCACCCCCTCCCTCTCCTCCGTCTCTCTCAGAGCCTGCCAGACAGGAGTACACATGTCGGGGTGTGTTGTCTGTGTGTCTGGGTAGCTGGGCCTGCCCCTAACCCACCCTCCATGACACTGGTTTGCTGTTCTCTGTTTTGGGTCTCCAGTGGCCGTGGCACTTCTGCTGGCCCCTGGTCACTTCACCCTCCGCTGTAGCACCCTGTGTCCAGTGGCCAGCAGTGGACGGGCAGCCTCCAATGATTCCTGTGTGTCGGCCAAGGACGCTGCTTCCCGACATCCGATAAACACCACTTTATAAGCTGCAGGGACTTCTCCCACCCCATCCCCTCCATCCTGCTCCCAGCCCTTCAGGCGTGCTGGCACACTTTAATTTCCAGCCTGGTATTTCTCCCCGCCCGTGACAACCTCAGGTGGAAGCAATTTCACCGTCTTGTAACTCACCGGGTCATTATAATTAGTATCCGGGCACCCAGGGCGAGGGCAGGAGGAGGGAAACAGCTGATCCAGCCAGGCGGAGAGCAGCCTTGGTGGGCTGGGGCACCCCTTTCTCTTGCTTCAGCTTGTAACTCATCTTTTCTCAGGGCTCTGATTCCACTACACCTCCTCCCCTCTCTGTGTGTAGGGTGGGAGGCGGGTGGGGAGTCAGGAATTGTTAAGCCTGGCTCCTGAGTTTACACAGAGGAGTCTCTGAGTGAGACCTGAGTGAGGGGCCCGAGAGCCTGTATCAGAGGCCAGGATGGGGTGAGGGCCCTGGAGGGAGAGGAGGTACAGTACCCGCCATATCCCCCTGTCCTAAGGACCTGGGATCCTAGCACGCCGCCTCTCCCTGCCTCTGGGTCCCTGCAGCCTCAGAGTCAGAGCCCAGCAGAGCTGGTGACAGACCTGGGTACAGCCCCAGGCACAGTCAGGAGTGGGTGTGACGTCAAGAGAAGCAGCTAGGTGAGGGAAGAGGACTTATCAGGGTGCAGAATTTCTCATCATGTTAGTGGGGGCTTTTTGGTTGCAAGCAATGGAAATAGACTTAAACCAGAAAGGGAGTTTATGGTCAGGGCATTGGACCATCTCAAAGTTAACAAGAGGAGCACTAGCAGCTTTGGGAAGTCAGGACCAGGGCAGGCCCAAGGACCCTGGCAGTCGGAAGAGGTGGGTCTTCCCTCCAGGGAGCAGCTCATGTGCTCATTAGCTCATGCAGCTAACGTGACTCAGGTCCACAACTCCCAGTCTCTGTGTTTCCAAGTTAAAAATTCCTGATTCCCCATAGAGGCTCATCCATTCATCCATTTGTTGGTTGGTTCATTTGTTCAATAAATATTTATTGAACCCCTCCTGGGTGGCAGGCAGAATTCCAGGCACTGAGGAGACAGCAGCGATCAAACGCGACAAAAGTACTTCTCTTGCCTCTTGCACTGTGGTGGGCACAGGATCTGAATGTCTCTGTTTGGGTTTCGGTGTCCTCCCTAAGCCAATCAGCTGTGGCCAAGTGGAGTTTGTGAGCCAGGAGGCCACCCCAAATGGTTCTCCTGCGATGACCAAATAGCCCTTTAAGACACACATCAGCTCTTGATGACATTGCAGAAATCAGGCAGCGGGCTTAAAAGACGCAAGGCTTCATGGAACTTGTTCTTACACCCTAGGTAGCAAGCCTTTGCTCTGGGCAGACTGGGCGTTCTCAAGGAGCATTCTGTCCATGCCGCACCCCCAGGATCTCAGATCCTCCCCTTCTAGCAGGAGGGGCAGGGGGCTGCAGAAGGGCCACCGGCACCTACAGCTTTCTCTGTGCACCAGACCTGACTCAGCCGGGGGCTGTGGGTGAGGGTCCGGCCTCTCCTCTTTTCTTCTCTTCTGCCCCTGCCCTGGCCGGAAGCTTCCATGGACAGGGACCAGGCTTGCTTCTTCTGGGATCCACCATGGCAGGAGCCAGCCCGGGGCTCAGGGAAGTCTTGTGAGGGCTGTGACATGTCTGGCCCCCACACCCCATCTCTGAGCACCCCACACTCCCTAGGGACCGAGTCTGTCCTGTTCACTGCCGCTCCCTCCATTCCACACTCAGCTCAGGAAAAAAGCTCACGAGACCCCCTCACTTCCCTTCCTCTTCCAACCCCCTGGATTTTCTGGCCTGAGCCCTGGGACACCTAGCCGTGCCCGCTCTCAGCAGAAAGTGCCCGGATGCCTGTGCGGGCTCCCCAGGAAATTCCCAAATCAATCACTCAGGGCTTCCCACTTTAGACCTAATTCGTAAGGTCCTGGGTGGCCACCCCTCCTGGGTCACAGCCTTATAAGGGGACTGCTTATAATAATACCATTATTCTCCTTAGCCGGGGGCAGGCTGAGCCCTCAGTGAAGCGGGCCTGCCATTAGAACCCTGCAGAAACAAAGTAATAGCCTGCGCAGAAAGCCATTTGTAATGTTGCTATAATTCCCATGATTCATTAAACAGGAATGGAAAATGATAACATTTCCCCTGGAAAAAAAACTCCTCCTGGAGTCGCATGCTGAGTTCACTTGGCTCAACTATTTTATTGACTAAGCATCTTGTTGTGCTGATGTGAAGAGCACGTAGGCCCAGCGCCATTTAGTTTGATATCAGCTGAGGTGGAAGCGGGGGTGGGGTGGGAGGGGGTGTCCTGCCGGGGCTGGGGCTTGACCTTGGAAATGGAGCAGCTGCCCCCACTTGGGTGGTCCAGGCCAGCATCTCCTGCAGGCCTGGGGTCCTCTGGGGCTGAGGGTCCATTTGACCAAGGCCTGTCCTGCATCCCCCTTCTGGGAGGGGGGCAGTGTGGAAGGGCTTGTTCTGCCCGTGCCTGAGCCCTGAGCTGGCATCGCTCAGCCCTGTGGGGTGCCCACTTAGGGCCTTTCCCCAGCCCTCCTGACACGTGATCTGTGACCCCCAGACGCTTGCCCATCTCCCCTCTCCCTTTATATGATCTCAGACCGCTCACCTCTCAGTCCCCCAGTTAGGAACTGGGTGACACCTTCCTTCCCTCACACACCGGTCAGCTACCAGGCCACCACCAGGAGTCTCCAGCAGAGGCCTCCACCACCACTGCCCGAGTTCAGGCCTCACCATCTCCTGCCCACTCAGCCATGCCATGGTCGGCTACCCGGCTGTGTCCCTGTCTCCAGCCTCCTCCTCCCCAGTGAAGCCTCCACAGTGTGATGGTTCTAAAAAATAACTCAGACCCTCTTTACTCTCTTGCTCAGAACTTTCCAGGCTCCCCATTGCTTATGGGATTAATCCAGAATGCCATTGTGTGGCACTCGGGGCCCTTCCCAAGCTGGGCTCTGCCTGCCTTTCCAGCTCTACCTCCAGCTACCCGCGCCGTGCGGTCCAGGTTTTAGCATCCTTGCGATTATGTGGAGTCTCTGGGCCACAGCCTGTGTGTTCGTGCCTGGCCTATGCTGTCCCCTCAGCCTGAAATGCCCTTGCCTTTCTTCATTCCTCGAGGAGTCCTGACTTCCTCCTCCAGCAAGCTGCTCCTGCGTCTTCCCCAGCGTGGCTCACGGTGTCCCACCCTCCGGGCTGTTCAACCCCAAACCTTGGAGTCATCCTGGTCTCCTCCCTTTCTCTCATTCCCTACGTCCCCGTGTCTGATCTGTCACCAAATCCTGTTGCCTCTGACTTCAAAATACAGCAAGAATCTGACCATTTCCCACCACCCACTTCCCCTGGGGGCTTGCCTGCATTATTGGTTATTGTGGTAGCCTCGTTACAGGTCTCCTCGCCTCTGTCCTTCCTCGCCCCGTTCCCATTCTGTTCTCCACGAGGCTCAGCATGTTGCTCTTCTGCTGAAAAACCCTTCACTGGCTTCTCATTTCACTCAGAGAGAGAGCTGCTGCCCCCACCACAGCCTCAAAGATCTCACACAATCTGGTCCCCCGTGACCTCTCTGACCTCACCACCTACTGCTTACTCGGCTTTAGTTGTAGTGGCTTCCTTGCTATTTCTTGGCCATGCCAAGCACATTCCTGCCTCAGGGCCTTTGCACTTGCTGTTCCCTCTATTCTGCACCACCCCCCAGTTGTCTGCAATGTCACTTTCTCAGTGACGCCTTTCCTGAACTTCTTCTTTAAAGTTGCAAGCTTCCTCTTCCTCTGGCACTTCCTTGTCCCTCCTTTCCACTTTTTCTCCATAGCGTGCATCACCAACACACTGTATATTTTATTTTATTATTTTAGGTTTTTTTTAATTTTAATTTTTTAGTTTGTTTCCCTCCACCAGACTACAAGCCCCATGAGGACAGGGACTTTTTGGGGGGTCTTTTTTGTTTATTTCTATATCCCCAAAACTGTGCTTGCATGCAGTAGACAGGCAAAAAAACATCTGTTGATTGAATGAGTGATGACGACTTCCTACTGACTCAGTTTTCCCTGACCCCCTCCTGGCCCATCCAGACTGAAGAGGTCACCCACTCCTCTGAGTTCCCGTAGCACCTCGTTCTGCCCTCTGTTAGAGCTATGGGGCATTTATTGTGTTTGTTTTGAGCTTGGTTTCCCGCAAATGGAGAACTCTGTGAGGACAGGGCTGTGTCTATTTATGTCTAGGTTTGAGCCCCCAGCACGGGCTTGGCCTGTAGCAGGTTTTCTCAGTACACACTTAAGGAACTGATTTTTATCACTTTGGCCCTTCTCACCAGTCCTACCCAGCCCAGCAGAGCCAGGACTGTCCCCATGAAGACACTGAGGCCTGGAGGGGAGGAGACTTGCTCAGGGTCAGTGGCAGGGCCAGGAGCAAACCCTCGGTCTCTCAGGTGATGGGGAGCAGGACCCACAGGGACTGGTCCTGGCCCCTGCTGCCTATGGGACAGAGCTCCCACGGCCTCCAACAGAGCCTGGCACATTCCAGCCGTCAGACCACTGCGGGCCCAGCCATTGGGGCCATAGTGTTCCCAACAATGTCCTGACTCAGAAACTGCTTTGAAATTCTCACAACCCACTCTGCCGAGTGATCTTCCAGAAATGGAACTGAGCAGAAGCTCTCGAGGGATGAGTTGGCCCAGAGTTGCCTCCTCACACCTGCTCTAGTGTGAGCTGAGGCCTGCTCACCTGGCGTGGGGCGCAGGACTCAGAAGTGGGACTCCAGGCCTTGCTGCCCACAGGAGCAGCGATGGTGGACAGTCACCCCTCCTCTGTTGTCACCACTCCCAACACCCTTGTGCTGGACTCTGTGTCAGCACTGCCCGGAGAACACCCGGGACCCAGCGTCCTGACCCTTGTCTCAGCCGTGAGCCCTGGGCATGTGTGCAGGGCCCAGGTTCTCCCAGCAGAGCCAAGCATGCCCTGGCTAGGTGCTTAGAAAATGTTTGATGAATTTGCAAGAATAGAAGCTGGTCTTCTCCCAGTGTTGGAGTGAGCCCTTCTTTGTGATCCTGCAGGGAAAGTTGTTTAGCTGCTCCTTGAATACTTCCTGTGACGGGGAGGTCACTACCTAATCAAGTTCCAGATCTAACTTTGGGTTTTCTAGAAGCAGACCCTGAGACAAGGATTCAAGTGCAGCTAGCTTACTGGGGAGGTGACCTGGGAAACACTGTAGGGGAGAGGGAAAGTGAGACAGCAAAGGGGAGGAAGCCAGTACAGAATGTGACATGAACAAGCTGCCACCATGGGCAACTAGAGTGTAATTCTGCCGCAGACAGCAGATCCTGGAGTTACCCCCGTCAAGGAGGGAAGAAGCTGGGTGTTTATTCACCACCTCCCATCAGTCATTGGCTGTCACTGACTTGGGGCACTTCCAGCCTGTCCTGTGTACGCTCTGAGCGTCCTCCCGCAATCAGAAAGAGTCACAGGTGTGGGCAGTGAGCTGGGGGCTGTGGCGGGACTCTTGCAGAATAGGTGCCTTCTGACTTTTACATTTCTTCTCAGGGCACTGGTACCCCCGGAGCTGTGCATCACTCATTCCCTCATTTTCTCCTCCCCACCCCATAGCATTGATTCTTTCACCAGCGCTCCTCTCCCTTCTCTCTGGCCTGCTTCCCCACGCCGGCCCGGTTTGCGGTCACCGCTCACTCAGATCCAGCTCCCAGCAGTGCTCTTGCCTCCTGTCTCAGCTCACTCCTGTCTGTCTCTTTCCCTTCACAGCCGCCAGCCTGAGCTTCCTAAACTCCCCTGTCACTGCGCTTTCCACACTGCACATGCGTTGTTATGTGCTGACGTGACCTGCTGTCCAGTGGGTGTTCTGTGTGTGGAGACGGTGAGCTCAGGGGATGAGATCTGGGTACCCGCCCCAGACATCTAGTAGGTACTTGGTAAATGTTGGTTGAACTGAACTGATTATGAGCTCAATCACATCCCTCCCCTGCTCGACAACCCTCACTTGTCCCTCCAATGTCTTGAGGGGAGAGCCCAAGCTCCTCAGCTCAACATATAAGGCCCAGCATGAGCTGCGTCTGCTGACTTCTTCAGCTTTGGGTTCTAGAATCTTCTCTCCTACGCCTCCATCTGGTTATGCAGGAGCCTCCAAGAGCTTTGTGCATCTCTTCCTTTCCTTGACTCTAGCATGGTTACAAACTCAAAGCCAGCAGAGGCCAGACTAGAAGGCCATGAGTGAAGCAGGCTGAGTGTAGGGCAGCAGAGAGTGGTGGCAACTGTGGGAAACTACCGAGAGCTTGTGTCCCTCCTATGAGCATTTATGTCCAATTGCTCAGAAAACTTGATGTCTGACCACCCCAAGCAGGATCTGGCCGGAGGAATGCAGCCTGCACCGTGCAGCCCTCTTTGTTTGCAGCGCCCTCCTTCTGCCTTCCCCTAGTGACATCTAGCTCCTCCCTCAGAGTCCAGTTCTGATGTCGCCTCCTCCATGAATTCTGCAAGGATTCTCCCAGCTAGAAGGGCTCTTTGTCTACTCTGTGTGGTGACAACCTTTGGAACTTCTAATAGTATTTGTGTTCCTATCAAAAAAATTGAGCACTTACTCTGTACCAGGCCCCATGCCAGCGCCCTGCTACATACTTTATCTCATTTAATATATATTTTAAAAATTTAACATTTTGTTATTGTTGTTGAGCAACATGACATATCCACGGAATAGTACATAAAATATAAATGTACAATATAACAGTAATTATAAAGCAATCATCCAGGTAAATACTACTCAGGTCAAAAAATAGAATTTATTTCATTGATGAGGTAACACGGGCCCAGAGAGGTTAAGTGATTGACCCCTGGTCACACAGTCATAAGTGGGAGAATTGGAATTTGAACTTGAGACCGTCTGACCCAGGTGCACATTTCTATCACACCACAGCTGCCTCGCCTACTACTTGTGTTGTCAGATTTAGCAAATAAAAATATAGGATTCCCAGTTTATTGTGAATTTCAGATAAACAATGAGTAAGATTTCAGTATAAATATGTCCCAAAAATTTATACTAAAAAGTTATTTCTCACTTATTTAAAATTCAAATTTAACTGGACGTCCTGAATTTTATCTGGCAACTGCTTCTCTTGGTCTTTCTTGTGTGATGGTCATTTGGGCCTGCGTCTCTCTCTCCTCTCTTTTTGGGATGTTTCTACACACAGGGCAGACATTTGCCTTGTTCCGGGCTCAGAAGGTGCTCAGTAAATCCACTTGTATGGGGTGAGTATAAATTGTCACCCTCAGGCAAGACTCTGGGGCCATTTCTGCTGAACTTGGCCCTGCCTCCTTCCTGAGAAGACCTTGGATGCTTTGGAGAAAGGAGATGAAAAGCAGTTGGGCCCTTTCTCTTCCACCCCAACTTCCGCTCCAGCTCTGGCTGCCTGCTCCTGAGATTCAATTCCACCTCGGGAAGACCAGCTGGGATGTCAGGAAGGACCTGGAGTGCCTGAGCTGACTGTGGCCCTTCTGTCTCAGGAGCATGGAGGGTCTGAGAAGTGAAGCGTACTGTTCCCATTTTACAGATGAGGAAACTGAAGTTCAGCAAGGCTAAGTGACTTGCCAGAGGCCACACAGCTGGTTTGTTTGTGTTTATTTATATTCTATAAGGATTTTCACAGCTTGATGGAAGTGGGGTTTAGATCAGGTCTTTCTGACTCCAGTTCTGTCCAGTTCCCTCCCCCACACCAGGACTGAGTATCCCAGCCTTCAGGGCCCTTCCTGGTGAGGGGGCGAGTCTTGGGCAGGTGGAGCTGGTGGTGGGGGTAGAAATAAAGGCCCCCCTTGCAGACATAGGTGGGGAGGGTCTGGGTACACTAGGCTGACACCTCAGTCACCGACACTCCTGGGCAGGCACTCTGGGGGCCATCCTGTCCCTCCCTCTGCTTCAAGGAGGACCGTGTCTGCCAGGAGAGGCAAGGTGCTGGTTAGAGGGTTGGCTCTCCTGCTGTAGGTGATTCAGAGCAGACCCCAGGCTCAGGTTGTCATTGCTTCACTCCTATTTTACCTCATTAGCCAAAAAGCAAGTCATTCATCAGCTGCTGCTGAATGTAGAGCCCGGCCAATTGCAACCAAGGTCTTGTCTCTTGGCTTTCCAGCTCTGCCGGAGCTGAAGACCCTCAGGAGCTTATGTCTCTTTCCCAGGACAGGCTCAGGGCTCCAGGCGTCCACCAGCCCCAGCCCCAATATCAACCTCAGTCTCAGCTCCAAGGTCAGCTCAGTCCAGCTCCACCGCCAGTCACAACCTCAGCTCCGCCCCAGCTCCATCCTAGTCCTAGCCCACCCCAGCCTCAGCCTCAATCCCTCCCCAGCCTCTGGGATCTGAAGGCAACAGAATCTCTGGCCACAGTATCCTCAGGGCCCTGGGCCCAGGCTTTGCTTTCTCTGGGTTCCCTTGAGTACTGACTCCACCGCTCAGCCCCACCAGCCCGGCAGCCATGCCTGCAACAGGAGACTCCTGGGTCATCCCTGAAATGGTCAGTCTGTGAACACTGAGACTGTGTCCAGCCAGCTTTACCAGGGAGCTCTCAGATTCATGATCTTCTCTGGGGGCCGAGGGCCTGGACCTGATCCAGGCATCCTCCTGGTGTGAAGGCTAACCCTCCTCCCCAGTGGTCTGCCCTTTGACACTGCTCTGAGGACGTGTGCCTCAATGGTGTGTGTGTACATATGTGTAAAACTAAATATGTGCTTGTACATGTGCATCTGCACAGGTGTGTCCACGTGTGCCCCTGCCCCTGCACCGCTCAGGGCACACCTGGAGTTGTGTCTGCTCCAGAGCCCTGGCTGTAGAGTGTGTCCAGAGGAGGGGTGACTTGGGTTGGGAGGGGACTCATCGTGTCAAAGGCGTGAGGAAGGGACAGAGGGAAGACACTCAGTACCATGGGCAGCAGCCCAGTGGTCACCAGCCCCAGGTACAGAGGACAACGTTCTCTACCCAGCTTGGGGCCGGGGTCAGGGATGGGGGTGGGTCCTGGATGGACGTCACTGGGGCCTCCCATCCTGGGCTATCCCTGGTAATCAGAGGCTGTGAAAGGAGGCTTTTCAGTTCCCTGAGCCAGAAATGGGCAAACCGCAGAGAGGATGGTTTGCTTATCAGATACAGCTGCTCCAGCTGGAGGCTTCACACCTGAGCAGCTGCTTCTCTCTTTGTCACTGCAAGGCTGGCTGGCCTGACCCAAGGAGGCCTGGACAGGGCTAGGGTCACAGCCCCCTGACCATCCTTAATCCCCAGGAAAAGACAGGACAGGAGTGCCACCCCATCTCCCCTGCTCCCACGGACCCTACAGCTGGCTATGTCCTGCAGCCCCTGCCCCACGGGATCAGCACCTCACTCAACTCACTCAGGTGATAAGTCTGTATTAAGCATTTCTTCTGATTTAGGTATTTTTCTAGGTGCTGGGGAGCACAATATAAAAATCTTTGCATTCCCAGAACCACCCTTCTCGAGGGGGCAGATGGACCACAAACAATAATAAAGTAGAATAGAGAGTACGTGAGATGTGACAAGTTCCATGAGGAAAATGAAGCTGGGACGCTGGATGGGGAATGCTCAGGTTGCGATTTTAATTAGCCTGGTCCAGGGAGGAGACGTATGAGCGAGACCTCAAGGAGGGGAGGAGTGACTTGTGAGGATTCCTGGGGAAGGAGGGGGCCAGGCAGTGCTGGCAGTCTCCCCTGGTTAGGGGGTACGTGGTGAGGGGGGACCCCTCTGTCAGGGCTTGGGTCTGGGGAGGGAGTTATAAAATCAAAGACCTGCAGATTCATCATCTGGCTGCCGTTTACTGAGCCCTGTTACTGGCCAAGTTCCTTTCTAGGTTTCTCCACAGTGTCATCTCAACCATCTCAGATGACCATGGGGGGCTGGCACTAGGATCATTCCCACTGAATTGATGAGGAAACTGAGGCTTGGGGATGTCACATGACTGTTTGAGGTGACACAGACCACGACAGAGCCCTGATTGGAATCTGGACTGGTCAGATCCCAAATCCCACACTCTGAAAACTGCAAAGTCTCTCAAAAATGGAAAAAAAGCTGTTATTTATTAAACCTAGCCCTACTCTGGGGAAATTTGAATTTAGTCCCTTAGGGTTTCCTCTGAAAGGTAGCCCCTAGGTCAGCGCTTTCTGGGTGGTTGCTTCTTCCTGAATTTTCTCTGTCTCTACATTAGGGGTTCTCTGTTTTTGTGGGCCTAGGCACCCTTGGGTGGCTTGGAGTCTCCATGGGGTCATACCAAATTCTGTCTACCATTCTTCCTCCCCTAGGAAGTCTTCCCTGATTGAGCCCTCGACACCTGGTGGCCATCTCTCTCTCCTCAGTCCTGACGTTGAATAGCTCCTTAACCCTGTTTCCCTAATTGCCTCCTATTATGGGCTGAATTGTGTCTCCCCCACACCCCCAATTCATACCTCGAAGTCCCAACCCCCAGGACCTCAGGGTGTGACTGTATTTGGAGACAGGGCCTTTCAGCAGTGGTTAAGGTAAAAAGGGGTCATCTAGCTGGGCTCTAATCTAATCTGATTGGTGTCCTTATAAGAAGAGGAGATTAGGCCAGAGATACACACAGAGGGAAGACCTTGTGAAGACACAGAGGGAAACGGCCATCTACAAGCGAAGGAGAGAGGACTTGAAGAAACCAGCCCTACCGACACCTTGATCTCAGACTTCCAGCCTCCAGAACTGCGAGATAATACATTTCTGTTGAAGCCCCCAGCCTGTGGTACTTTGTTATAGCAGCCCTGGCAAACTAATACACCTCCTTTTCCGTTTTCCAAATCCCTGTTCTGGAGGGGAGAGTAGTGCCTCCTGGACTCTCTCTCCCCTGCCAGGAGCACAGCAAGCCCCCACCTCCTGGTGTTATGTGGCCTGGGCCCCAGGGAATAGAGGTCAAGGTTACCAGCTCACTGCAGCCGGGGCCTTGCTGACATTCCCATCTGCCACCAGCCCAGCCCCTCACAGCAGCATCACTGCCCACCCCCCACTCCAGTGCCGCCACGCCGCCCTTCTGACACACCGGCATTCTGCACCCGTCATTCTGACGTGTCAGCCGTCTGCCTCGCTGACACTTTGCTTCAGCAAATTTCCACTGACACTTGGAACATCGACTTTGACTACAGCTGGGCTCCTCCCTGGCCACGTTCTGCCACATTGCCTTCGTGCCCTGTGGACATTCGTGGCGCTCTGGTACACCGACCCCTCCATATATGGACTTCCCTGTCAGAATGTCAGGGCTGGTCAGCCTTCCCAGTTCACAGGCTAACGAGGGTTCTGTGCATTTATCTCTTGCTCTGTGTGTGGCTAGCCTGGTCCTCCAGCCTGCCCTCCACCCCAAAGCTTCATTCTGCTCATCCTCACCTGTGACCTCCGGGGTTGTCACATAGCCTCTCCCTGATTGGCCCTCCCTCCCCCATGACGTCCTATACTAACTGCTTCTCTTTAACCCAAATACACTACACACACTTCAGGCAGCTCAGCACCTTTTGGGGAAGCCCTTGCCGCATCCCTTGCTGAGTCTACAGAAGACCATGTGAGCTGCCCCCGATACAACTAATCAGAAACGGATGCTTTACCCAAGGGAGGCCTTTCCCTAGGTTGGCCATGAACCCTTGAACTGTTTTTACTCACAACGCTTCTGACACCAAATATGTGGGGTCTTCCAACATCAACAACCAATTATCTGAATCTCCAACACTAGCTGGGTGTCCAACCATTCAGTGCCATTCTGACACTAAATACCCAGAGTTAGTGCAGGACCCCTCAAGTTGAAGGGATCCATCCTACAAGACTGCCCCCCACTTCAGACGCCAGTTGCAAGTTCTGAGCTTCCTGTACTTCTGACTGACTGGCTGTAAATTACGGGTTCCCATGACCCCCCCTCAGGTTTGAAAATTTGCTAGAACAGGTCACAGAACTCAAGAAGGTGCTTTATTTACATTTACTGGTTTATTATAAAGGATACAACTCAGAACAGCCAGATGGAAGAGACGCACAGGGCATGGTATGGGGGAGGGGCTTCGAGCTTCTGTGCCCTCTCAGGATGCATGGGTCTCTCAGCACCTCGATGTGCTTACCAACTCGGAAGCTCTCCAAATCCAGTCATTTAGGGTTTTTTATGGGAGTTTCATTACACAGACATGACTGATTGAATCATTGGCCATTGGTGATTAATTCAATCTCCAGCCTCTCTCTTCTCCCTGGAGAGTGAGAAGTGGGACTTTGCGGGTGGGGCTGAAAGTTTCAATCCTCTAATCAAGCCTTGGTCTTTCAGGCGACCAGCCCCCTCCTGAAGCTATCTAGGGGTCCTAGCCACCAGTCATCTCATTAGCATACAAAAGACACTCTTAATACTCTGGAGATTCCAATGGTTTTAGGAGCCGTGTGCCAGGAATCAGGGACAAAGACCAAATATTTACTTTCTGTTGTATCACACCCATGCACATGTGCAATTTCAGCAAATCTCTTTTTCCCTAATGTAAGGAATGAGTCCATCTGTTGCCACTGAAAGATCCTCAAGAGGCCCCTTTTCCTGGGCTGACTTCCAATATTCCCCTTAGCCTTTTCTTACTCCCTCTACCCTCCCCTGCAACTCTGGAGTCCTGGGTTCTAAACTCAGCTGCTCTACGGACTAGCTGTGTGTTGGACAGGTCCCACTCTCTCTCCCGGTCTCAGTTTCCTCATCTACAAAATAGAAATGGTACTAACAGTACCCACCCCATACGGCTGTTGTGAGAAGTTAATGGGCCATGCATGTAAAGCACTGAGCAAGGACATGGCATAAAGTAGGTACTCAATAACAGGGAGGTGGTTTGGGCTCTGGATCCAGACTTGCACTCCACTGCCTGGGTTTAGATCTAGGTACCACCACTTACTAGCTGTGTGACCTTGGGAAAGTTGCTTAACATCTCTGGGCTTAATGTGAAATGGATATACCAGTGATATTCATCTCCTAGAAGTGCTGTAAGAATTAAATGACTTAAGAGGAAGAGGGCTTAGATCAGTGTCCGGCATAGAGTAAATTCTATACAAGTGTTAGCTATTAGTGGTCATATTATCCTTAGTTACATTAGTGTCATATACACTGTCAGTTATAGTTAATGAGCGTTAGCTACTATTACTCACTATATTTCCTTGTAATGACACCACATCAGTGGAATCCTCCCACTTGTGACGTCAGGGTAACGGCTCTTTGTCAATCCCAGAACCCCCATCCTGCCGTGGTGTCCCACCACGTCGCCCATGCCCCTCTGCCTGGGGGCTCTGCCCATTTTCACTTGGACAATCTCCCTGTGCTTGCCATCTCAGGCCACAAGCTGCTTCCTTAGGAAAGCCTCTCTGAGCTCTTGGTGAGTCAGTCCTTGTTATATGTGCCCGTAAGACCATGTGCCTCTTGTACTAACACTGACAATGATCACTGTTTTACTTCTGTTTATGTGACTCAAGTCTGTCTCCTTCCTTCCCTTGACCATGAACTCCCTGAGATCACTGACCTGTCTGCCTTTTCTGCTCGTCTTTTTACTCCCAGTGCTAATACTTCGTAGATTCCTCATAAATATTGGTTGAACAAAGAAGTGAATGCATGAATGTGTTGGGGAAGAGGGAGAATCCCCCTCCACCCTTTCCCTTAACGTTCTTACAGCTGGCCAAATAATTAAAAGACGGGTTAGCAGGAGAAAATCAAACAAAGTTTAATAACATGTATACATGGGAGAAACTAGGGAAACTGAACACATTTCTCAACACAATGGCAGCAATTCTCATCTTAAATACCATCTTCAGCTAAAGACAAAGGAGGGTGTTGAGGGGGGTGGAAGTTTGGGATTTCAGAGGGGAAGAAGACAATTCACATGGAGAGAGAAATGTGAATGTTTGTCAGACAATTCTTTGCAGGGCCACCTATAGAGGATGTGGCCAGAGAGACAGAAATTATAGTGTTCAAGAGTACGTAGATTTAAGTCATCTCCTTCCGTCCTGATAAGAGTTTCCACAGATAAGGTCATCCCCCCTCTTCCCAGTACACAGAGGGAGATACCTTTACAAACGTAAATATTTGGTAAACAGAACTTTGGTAAGAATGGGCTTAGTGAGGACCCTGCCAGTCTGTCTATACCCAGAGTTAAATTCCTTTAGGCAGTTAGTGGGGGAGGTCAAATGTCCATCAGAGAAAATAATCAAGGTAAAGAGATATATTTCAGGGTGGCCAATTTTGATCTCTCACAAATGAATGAATGAATTAGTGCATGAAGGTCCAGTCTACCTTCTTCCTTCCTTGTCTTCTCCAGCCCCTGGGCTGGCTCCCTCTCCTCGGGGGCTGTATTGGAGCTGGGCTCCTCAGTCCGTTCCTCGATCTCATTCTCTGAGCTCTAGAGCCAGGGAAGCGGGGAGAGGAGCATTGACACGGGGTCTGGGGGACCAGAGGAGCAAGTGGGACTCACAGCTGGACACACAGGCAGGAAGCAGCACCTCCAGGAAGATCCCAGGATCAGTGTTTTCAGCCCCGTGTGCACAGGAGACTTTCTTACCCAAAGGTGGTTCCTCATCGTTCCTTTTATTTCTGGGCTCCCTTCCTACCATCCTCACCCACTTCCTGGCTTAATCTTCTGATTTGAGACACTCTCAAGTATGGCTATGTTTTCCTAGAAGCGTCTCTTGGCCTGTCTGGGGGTGGGAGGAGGCCTCTGGAGGCCCTGGTCCCACCTATCAGTCTTGCATTGAAATTCTGAGCATGGCTGGATGGTCCGCCCATCACCAGCTTGGGAGGTGCTGTGCTTGAGAGGAGTCGATTCCGGAGACCCTGCAACCTCTCCTGCTGATGGACTGGCTCAAGCTCTGACTGCAGTGTCCCTCCAGCTTGTTTGACCTTGGGCTCTGGTCTACGCAGCCACCCACCTCATGGGGCTGAATCCCTGCACAGGGCCTGACATGGGTCAGAGTCATCTTTGTGGAACAGGTACGTTAGAGTCCCAGCTCCGCCGCTGACTTTCTGAACTTTGCAAATTGTGTGACCTCATCAAACCTCTGTTGTTTCACTTCATCTCTTAGTTGGTTATGAGGATTTGTCTAGTAGGAGAGTGTACCAAGGACATTTGTAAATGGTGAATATTCAAGCCATTTGCTTCCAACCTGCCACCTGCCCCCAGGTCCTGTGACACCTTACTGGCCTCCGGGTCACCATCCACCTTCTCCTCCTTCTCTCCTGGGCCTGGCCCAGCCCCCACCCCTGTCCTGGGTCCTGCCTCCTCCATCAGTTGAGCCCCCACACATTAGTGCAGTTCTGGTCTGTTATTTTATGCATAAACACCTACCTTTATGGTTCCTCCCACCATAAAGTCCCCTGAACACAGCACCTCCCTCTTCACACACATGGTTTACCTTCCCTTCAAGGTTGGATTTCTAGAAGGAATAGTCTAGAGGTAGGTGATTCAGATCCTGGCTCTACTTGCAGCTGTATGCCTTGGGCAAGTTCCTATATTTCTCTGTGCCTCAGTTTCCTCATCTGTAAAGCGGGACTCATAATATTTACCTTACAGGGATTTCGGAGGATTAAGTGAGATAATCCACGTTGAGCACAGGGCATAGTCTGGCACATAGTAAGAGCCAATTAAATAATTAGTTGCTATTATTACTGTTATTGTTCTTATATCCCCGTCGCCCATGTTATCTTCCATCAGCTTGACTTCCTTCCCCATCTGAACAAAAACCTTTCAAGGTTGAATCACCTATGACCGTCCAGTGGCCATTCCCCGTCTCTGCTCCCAGGCACTCTGCCAACTTCTCTGTAGTCTTTGACACTGCCGTGGGAATTATCAGAGTGGAAGGCTCCAGAAGTCCTGCAGGGAATGTCAACCTGTGGCTGGTGGGATGCTCATGGGACAGCCTCACAAAGAATGAAGGGCTGATACAGGGCTTATCACGTCCTTGGTGCTCAGTGTTTGTTGAATGAGTATAAGGCCCTGCCAGGAGGGGCTCTGAAAGTGTAAGGAACAGAACTACCACGAGCTCCAACATGTCTGGAAATTCTGCTGGGCTAAGGATCGGCCATTTCAAAGACATTCAAAGGGAGTTTCAACGGGCAGCCCCTTGAGGGCAGGGACCATGTTTTATTAGACTAGCACAGAGTAGTATCCACAATTCTCTGTTGAATGCACAGGAACAGGGGCGAATGTGCCCATGAAACCAGCTCACAGCCCAGTCTGTGCAGCTACGACGAGGAACAGGGGGTTAATGCTTCATGGGGTGCTGTCTCTGCAGTTCTGAGGAGGAATCTTTTTGCTTTTTAGCTCAGGCAGCCTGGCTCCTGCATTGCACAAAGGGCTGGTTTGATCTCTTATTTATTACAGAGAATATTCTCTGTCATGGTGAGTGTACGGAATGGAGTTTCAGGAGCCTGAGTTTTCACTGACTGTGCCAGCCAGCCTGCTGGGGCCCCTGGCACCTCCAATGGCCTCTCTGATACTGCATTCATTCTCTCACTCATTCATTCTTTCACTCATCAGTGTACTGAACACCCATCTCGTGCCAGGGCCTGAGCCAGGGGGAGGAGGGACCACGTAAAGAAACATGGAAACTGTCTGTGGCTCCCAAGAGACCAGGTCCTAATCCCCGGACCCTGTGACTGTCACCTGAGATGGCAAAATCAACTTAGCAGATGTGATTAAGGATCTTGAGATGGGGAGATTATCCAGGTGAGCCCTAAATGCAATCCCAAGTGTCCTCCTAAGATGGAGGCAGAGGGAGATTTGGCACAGAAGAAGAGAAGGTGATGAGAGCCAAGGCTGAAGGCATGCTCTTGCTCTCTGAGGATAGAGGTGGGGGCCACAAGCCGAGGAATCTAGGGGGCCACTAGAAGTTGAAAAAGGCAAGAAAACGGATTCTTCCCTCTGAGGATCCAGAAGGAAACAGCTCTGAGGACACCTTGACTTTAGTCCAGTGAAACTGATTTTGGACTTCTGACCTCCAGAACAGTAAAAGAATAAATTTGTGTTGTTTAAATCACTAAGTTTGTGACAATTTGTTACAGTAGTAACAGCAAACTAATATACTGTCCTAAGGTATTCAACACCTAGGGGAGGAAATGGACACCTTTGCCCAGGGGTGAGTGCCATAATAGGGTACAAAGGGAGGGGGAGGGGTGTAACAGAGGCTGTTACCTGCCCTGTGGGGTGGGGAAGAGGGCCTGGGAGGGCTTCCCTAAGGAGGAGCTGCTTGCTGAGCTAGATCTTGAAGAATGGGTAAGTAATCTCCAGGAGGACATTGGTGGGAGAGGATAGGAATGAAAAACAGCACGTGCCCAGGCGAACCTGGAGTGTGAAATAACAAGGCATATCTGGGGAGCTGTGGAAGTTGGGGAGTGGATGGAAGCTCAGAGCAATAGGAGATGGGGCTGGACAGGTGGCTGGGTCAGCCCCTGGAGGGTCTCCATGTCAGGAAGTCGTGACTTGACCTGTAGGCAATGGGAAGCTAGCATGGTGAGTTGCATTAATGGCCTCGTTCTTCATCCCTCCCTGTACTCATGCCCATTGCTATGTGACTTTGCATATCCTCCCATCCAAAGGAGAGTATATTTTCCTGCCTCTTAATACTATTTCAACTGCGCGTCTTGCTTTGGACAATGGAATGACACAAATTGACCGCATGTCAATTCTGAGCCCGCGTCTCAAGAAGCCTTGCATATTTCTGCTGGTCCCAGGAAAGGATGTGCCCCAGTGAAGTCAGGCCAGAGTTGAGTCCCTAGCTAACCTGCAGACCATGAGTGACCCCAGCCAACCCACAGATGCCTGAGTTACAACAAATGACAATTATTCTAAGCCATCACGTTTTGGGGTAACGCAGCAACAGCTAGTTGAGACACCAATGAAGGGTTCAGAGGAAAAGAGTGACATGGACAGATCTAGATTTCAGAAAAACCTCTTCGGTGCGGTGACACTGGAGGGTGGATTGGAGGAGGTGAGCCTGTAGGTAGTGATCCAGGTGGGAGGTGCTGAGGGCCTTCCGTGAGGCAGAGCAGTAGAAGGAGGAGAGAGACACAAGTGCTATTAAGGAGGAAGATTAGACCACAAAGCTAAGTACAAATTAGGCATAGGGGTGGAGGGAGAGAGGAGATTTGGGTGATGCCAACATTTCTGGCATTGGAAATTGGATTCGAATAGGGTCCACGTATAGATAAAGTGATAAGACAATGGCGAGCTTTGACGTGTTGGCTTGTGGTGCTGTGACCAGGACAAAGTTATAGTTATAGGTCCGGGGCTGGAGTCTGGGCTGAAGACCTAGACTAGGGAAACTTCAGAGAATTAGTGACGGTGAATTAGTGAAAATGGATGAAAGTATTTACAATAAGCAGAAAAAAGGCCAAGTTTTGAACCCTGGAACCACCACCATTTATGTAACGGCTGGAGGGAGTCTGAGAGACGATGGAGGAGAAGTCAGAGAGGAGAGAGGAGAACGAGGGCATTGCTGGGGTCCAGAAACCCCAGGGAGGGGACCCTAGGAGGAGGAGGAGGAAATGCAGTGTCGTGGGCAGAATGTCACGGCTGAGGAAGACCGGAGGCTGTGGAGTGAGCCTAGGATCTGGCCACTGGACGGTCATGAGTCACCTCGGTGAGAGCAGTTTCGGAGGCAGATGGCAGTGGCTGTGATGGGACTGGGAGATGAAGGAGTGGAGAGAGTGAGTAAAGGAAAACCCTTTCAAGACAGCTGATGTAGAGGGGGACAGAGAGAGAGGGCGTGGGACTGGGGCTTTACTTTCTCCCAGGCTGCAGGGCCTGGAACATGATTTGTGGTTGAGGGTTCTGAGCAGGGGAGAGAAAAAGTCTGATTTATTTTTTTAAAAAATCACTCAGGCAACAGCAGGGGTACAGACTCTAGGGTGGTGAGTTATGGGAAGCAAGCAGACCAGTGAGGAGACTGGTTTAACGGTTCAGGAGACAGACGATGGTGGCTTTGAGCAGGGTGGTGGCTGTCTAAGTAGTAAGAAGTGGTCACATTTGGGATATTTATGTGCGTATGACCTTAGGACCAGAAGGACTTGGCTATGGATTACATTGTGTGCCTGTGTGTGTGTGTGTGTGCGTGCGTGCGTGCACAATGACAGGAATGTAACATGACTTCCAGGTTTTTGCCCGAGTAACTGGGAAGGCTGGAGGAGAAGCAGGAACAGGTTTTGTGGAGGGGGAAGGTGTGGAATCATTTTCTTAGAGACGTTGACTTTAAAATACTTGATAGAAATGCCAATGTAGATATCAAGGAAGCCATGGAAAACGTGCATCTGGTGCTCTGGGGAAAGGACTGGGCTGGAGATGCAGATTCAGGAGTCATCCAGAACATGGAGCATTTACATCCCTGTGACCAGGAGAGAGAGTGGAGCTGGAAATACTAGCTCAGCGTTGTCTTCTCTGTTAGACTCTAAAGGCCGTGAAAGCAGAGCCTCATCTGCCCTGTGCGTGGCTGTATGCCAGTGCCTAGAACAGTGCCTGGCATACAGTAGGTGCTGAATAAGTGCTCATCTGAGGAATGAGATAAGTGAGTGTTGTGGGGGTTGGTTAGGTCAAGGAAGTGAGTGGTGTGAGTGTGGTGAGGGCCATCCTGTGGGCGGGAAGTGACGTGCTTACTGTTCAGGAAGGAATGATCACCAGCCCTGTTTGAGTCTCTCTCTGCCGTGCCTTTGTGTCTGCTGTTCCCTCTGCCTGGAATTCCCTGCCACTCCCAGGCCCCAGACCCACAAGGGCAAATCCTGCTTACTCTTCCCTACCAGCCATTACGAATCTCCCGAGCAGCTCTGCCATCCAGCTCCCTTACACTTCTCCACAAAGAAGCTGAGAGACTTCTTGAATCCCCCTGAGTTTCGCTAGGTTGACAGGTTAGTCGACAGAGTGGAAATGTTGGGAGGACCGTGCCGGGCCCTGGTGACCACGAACACGACTTGCCTTCCATGTGTGCACAAACCGGATGTCCTAGGCCCTTGCCAGGTGGAGGTCAAGTTAGAAAAACGCACTTCTTCATTTTGCAAAATGAAGACATTTGGCTTGTCTGGAATTTTCTCTCCTCATCTGTTCTCCAGGATTTCGTGGCTTTCTCATCTTCCTGGATGGAAATTTTTCTGGGGTTTGAGATGCATCTTAACCTCTTTCCTGTTATGTTTCAGTCCCCTTGGCAGTTTTGGCGGCCTTGGCAATCCCGTGCTCTGGCAGGTCCCGTGGGTCTGTGGGGCTCTCTGCCCTGGTCCCTGCCTTCTGCACAAATCGCCTTTAAATCTGGGCTTCCCCTGCCTCCCTAGACACCTTCAGACCTCCTTCTCCTTCTTTACCAGGATCACTCCAGGTCCCGGTTCACTGTAGGTCCCCATTTCTCCCTCTGGGGCCATCTTCCCCTTTGAAGCCCCAGACAGGGGCTTGCATCTCTCTATGAGGAAAATGCTTTAACACTTGCATTTTCCTAGAGGAGGGGCATCTGTCAGCCCAAGTTCTTCTCTTCTCTTGTCTGGCCCACAGGGGCTGGTACAGCCAAGTCCATTTGTGGCTCTCGCTTCTGCTTCCCTGGCAGTGACTTACTGGTCAAAGTCTGTTCAGAAAAGTAATCACTCCTGTCAGTTCTTTAACTGATCTGAGCCTGGGTTTCTTCATTTATACAATGGGAATGATAATCTGCCTGCTAGTGTTGTTCCAAGGGTTAAATGAGATTATATATGTGGATGCTCCCAGCACACTTCCGGATACCTGCAGGCACTGGATGGTGAGCATCTGGCTCCTCCCTTTCATGCCTCTTATTCTCGCCCCCTCTTCCTCTGCCTTCTGGTTATGAAACTGTCGGAAGGAGTTGCCTTAGCTGCGCCCATGCTGCTGGGTGGAGGATGGAAGGTGGATGGCCTCCCTCCTGTGGACAGCCTCAGCTAGCTCATCTTTAGGGGGACCCACCATCTGGGTTTGCCTAGAGCTGAGGGGTCTCTGAGACAGGAGGTCCTTCATGCTAACACCAGAAGCCGGCTCTACCTGCGCTGTCTATCTCTGACCCCATCTGGGATGAGTATGCAGGGCTGGCACGTTGTAAATCTCATGGTTCCAGCCTTGGCCAGGGGCACCAGATCTTGGCTCTGCCAGCCGGGTTGCTGTGTTCCTCTCTGTCTCCCTCCTCGGTCAGGGCCCTTCCATCTCCAGCCCTGGGAATGGTTCAGAGCTGCAGGCCAGGAGCCCCGAAACTCTCAGAGGCACCAGTGTTGGCTCCTTCACACGCACTGGGCCTGCCCTCAGGATGCTGTCACGGGCTCCCTTTTCTACTGGTGAGCTGCTGTCTTGGGAGGAGCCCCTGGGTTTTCCTAGGCTTCCGTGTCGTCGTTGGTAAATTGGGGATATTAATGTCTACCTAGTTGGGGTTTTGGGGGGCTCCAACAAGATAGTGAGCACAAACACTCGTTGCAAAAAGCAAAGTGCTGAGTGCATGGAGGTGTGACTGTGGTTATGATGTGGCCCTTTAGGGAAAGGCCTTTTCCTTACAGCCATTTCCAGGGCATGGATGGGACACAGGAGGGCTCAGTTTTGATGGCAGATGGTGGGGGTAGGATAAGAGTGGGGTGGACCCGTGAGGGCCCTGGGAGGAGGGGCAGGGGGAGTGGGTAGACAAAAGGCCCGCTGTCCCGTCGTCTGGGTCCCGGCTTGTCTCTCCCTGCCTCGCCCGCTCTGCCTGGCTGCATTGATTTACTTGCAAGTTTTTAACGGGTTATAATTGGAAAAGGCCTGGGTGAGATTTGCATATTGATTTGACATTTAAGTATATGATTAAATAAAAGCTGACTGAGGTCATCACTTCACTAAATTGGCTTAATGAGTGTTGATTACCCTGCGCATGTTAATTCCATTCACCCTGATTACTCCATCTATCTTTCTCAGGGATCTATTAGCACCTTTGACTCAATTGTACTTGACGGGACAAGCAGCAGGATAGGGGCCGGTGGGGCGTGGTCCCTGGTCTGTCTGCCTGTCCACCCAGCTGTACACTGAGCCCCAGAGGTTCTAACCCGCGGTAGCTTCTTCTTTCTCTCTCTGTCTCCCACCCTCTTCCTCCTAATCACGGAATCTGATCACTAACTCTTTCTAAACAGGAGTGTCGCCTCTCCGGCGCCAGAGAGAAATCAGGTGCTGCGGGAGGAAGAGGAATGGGGGTGAGCTGTGAGACCGAAGAGAAGTGCCTCCTCTTCCCCCACGTTACACTCTCCCCTTCTGACACATGAGAAATCACAACTTTGTTGTCTGAGTCCTCTGGGGCCACAAGAGCTAGCCTGCTCCTTCTTCCACAGGTAGCACAGCATTTCTGAAGATGGAGCTCCCTACAGCTGGCTTCCATGTCTTCCGTTTGCCCCTCCCGATCTACCTTCACCTGTCTCCAGCCTGCTGTGCCATAGGGACCCATAAACGGGCTCCTTTGCCCCTGGCTTCCTGTTGACTTCAGCCAATGGGGACTCCCGGCAGGAGCCTGGAGGGAGGGAGGGAGGAGAGTGAGGTTGGGGTATTTGTTTCCCTGGCTCCTCCCTGCTGGCTGACCAAAGGGCTCAGTCTCTGTTGGCTGGCCCGCTTCAGGGCTCTCTCTCTGGGTGACTTTGCCACCCCTGCCCGGGCCCTTGGAGCACTGGGGTGGTAACACAGTTCCAGCCTCCCCCAACCAGCCTGAGTGAACTGTGGTTCGCCTACGCTCTGCCCACACCTTGGTAAATAGACCCTTCATAAACTCTCCTTAAATTACCCAATTTGAGTGTGCCATCTGTTTCCTGCTGAGACCCTAACTGAGACAGCAGGCAACATATTTTCCCACTCAAAAATCTGGACACACGATCTGACAGTCCAAGCGCGACTGTAGGACACCGGACCCACCCCATCAGTCCAGCGTTACCGCTCTGCCCGGCACCCTGGGTCCCAGGCACTGGTGGAGAATTCACCCCCTCGGGACCTCCACCATCATGGTCCTACTGCCTCCTCCTGGCAGCCCCTTCTCCTCACTGGCTACACCAGTGAAAGCTCCACTTTCACCTTCCTGGAGCCCTGACCCCACCGACCCCCTCACTCTCAACAGACACAGCTCTAGCTTCATTAGAAAAAGAGGCCATTAGTTGAGAATGTTCCTTCATGCTATGCCCTTTCTCACTAGACACAGTCCATCTTTTGGGGATCAAATTTTCTGAATCCTTCTGTTCAAGGTAAATATCTTCACCTTTGCCCAGTATCCTTTCCCATCCATTTTTTGGGAGCAGGGCTCGCTGTGGTAACTTCCCCGCTATTGTCTCTTTCCCTTCAGTCCAAGAACATGCACAGATTTCTCCCTCAGCCCCTTATCCTCTTCTCATTGTAGGCAAACTTCTTGACCGAGCCGTCTGCACTCGCTTTCTCTGCTTCTTCAGCCCTTCTGTCCCCGTTCCTCCGCATAAGGCTGCTCTTGCCAGCTTACCAATGACCACCAGGATGACAGTTCCAAAGCATCCATCTCAGATTCGGTTCCCCAGACTGAGGGTCACCAAAAGCAAACCACATCTCTCCTTTGCTGGGCCAGCATGAAGATTATCTCCCCAAACTGCCCACTGTGAGAGTCTTTGGACCTCGGAAGCTGGGAAAAGATGTGATGTTGTTCCGACACACCCGCCTGGGCCAGTCAAAATCAACGCCAATCAACAGACATCCCTGCCTGGAGCCCACCTTCATCCCACTAGGTTTTGCCCCCAGCTCCTCATTCTCTTCCTTGCCATTAGAGAATGTCCCCCTCTGGTGTCTAAGAGGCCATACATTCGATTGAATCAGTCCCTTCCTCTCCAACCCAGACAACACACCCTAGTTCTGGCCTCATCATCTGTTACCCGGCCTGTTATTACAGACCCTTCGCAGCTCTCCCTGTCTCCCAATGCTCCGTCCACTCCATCCTCCACTCCAGCAGCCAGAGAGATCGTTCTGAAGCACAAATCTAGTCCTGTTATTATCTCTCTGCTTGAAGCCCTCAGTGGGTCCCCATCACCTACCAGTGCCAGGCCAAACATTTTTAGCATGGCAGAGTGTGGTCCCAGGGAACTCCTATTCATCCTTCAAGGCCCATTCAATGGTCTCCTCAGTGGAGCTGTCCTGACCCCCATCTCCAGCAGAGTTCCCATTCCCTCCTCCTGGCCCACACCACTTTGCTCTTTTCTCTGTTTCTACGTCAGCTTCTCCCACTGTCTGGGAGCCTGAGACCATGCCTAATGCGTCTTTGTAGCCCTAGGGCCCAGGACAAGGCCTGGCAGAGGGAGTCATCCATCCACTTAAAAAATATTTACTTGGGCTTCCTATATGCCCTCCATCATTATGGGATAAGGCACTGAGTACAGCAGAGAGCAAGAACAGACAGAAATTGCTGCCCTCCTGATCTTCCATCCTACGTGGGTGGGGTGGAGGGAGACAGATAATGAACAAACAAAAAGATGGTTCTCAAGAGAGGAGAGTGCTATGCGACTTTCCCTAGGTCACAGCAAATGAGCAGAAAAAGTGGAACTTGAACTCGGTTCTTCGATTCAAGTCTATTGCTCATTCCCCCTCCCCCGGGCCGTTAGGAGACCCCGGTTGTCCACTTCCCTGGAGGATGTGACCTTGGGGACCTCCCCTAGCCTCTGTTTGTCTGTCAGTAAAGGAGGGGAAGTCATGCTTGTCTGCTTCCCTTGGTGATTGGAGTTGGTGGGTGCAGTGGTGTCCCTCGGCCGCCATAATGGATGGCCACAAACTGGGTGACTTAAAGTAACAAACATTTATCTTGTCACAGTTTTGGAGGCTAGCAGTCTGGAATCAAAGTGTCGGCAGAGCCACGCTCCCCCTGAGGGCTCGAGGAAGAATCTTCCCTTGCCTCTCCCCTAGCTTCTGGTTACTCCTGACAACCCTTGGAATTCCTTGGCTTGTAGCTGCGTCACTCCAATCTCTGCCTCGGTCGTCACATGACCTTCTCCCTGTGTGTTTCTGTGTCTCTTTTTTTATGAGGACATCAGTCATATTGGATTAAGGGCCCACCTACTCCAGTATGACCTCATCTGCAAAGACCCTATTTCCAAATAAGGTCGCATGTACTGGTACTAGGGGGTTGGGACTTCTACATGTCTTTTTGGGGGACACCATTCAACCCACTGTGGTTGGTATGAGAAAGGAGAACAGACAGGAAAGGGCTTGGAACTGAAGACAGGGAGGAAACACTAGACCCATCTGGGACTGGGGCCAGGCAAAATCTGTCCTCTTGTTTTGAGGCCTTGAACCTGGGGAGGGGACTAGGGCCTCCGGCTCAGAGCCTGGGGAGGTAGTCCAGGGCTCCCAGCTCAATCCCACTTCACTGGGCTGTAGGTGGGTGACTCAGACACAGGGCTGTCGAGCTTGAGGGTGTCCCAGACACACAATCCTGTGCTTCTGGCATATTTCCCTCACCTTATGGGGCCAAGAAATATAACACTTCTGGAAACTTGGAAAGCCTAGGTTAAAAAAAAAATGACCCGAACCTTTTATTTTTCTTTATGGGGAAAAATTGAAATTTTGGGAAAATTTGAAACATATGCAATACTTATTTTTGTAGCACCCTTTTTATATCTAAAGTCACTCTCTTAATTTAGGAGTGCAAAGGCAACCTTACATAATTTGGTTTGCTCAATAAAATTATCATGTTTGACAAATTCAATAAAAAACTATAGCTTGCTCAGACAATGATGACAAATTTGCTAATTCAGTAAAGTTTTCAGTGTTTTAGACTTTGTTTAAAATGGAACTCTGTCAGCTGAGCTTCAAGTACGAGCTCCTTTAGGGTGAGCAGAAAAAATATCCGTGGATAGGAGGAAGGACTAACACATGGAACAATACAACACATGTTGTATATAATTAAAATGTTATATATAATATAATATTAATAATATTAAACAACAACAGCTATGACTTACTGTATGCTGTACTGTCTCATTTCACTTAATGCTATGAGACAGGGCCCTCCCCATTTTACAGATGAGGAAACTGAGGTTCAGAGAGGTTGAGCCACTCACACAAGGTTCTACAACCAGTAACTGGTTATGGTTTCAGATGCAGTAGGAGCTGAGCCTCAGTTGATTTATCAATAAAGACCTCCTTCTTTCATGACACCGTAAAGCCACCTACACTGGCCAGGCCATAGAGTTTCTGTTTCTTAGATTAGTGTATCTACTGTGTGAGACAGATTTGGGTGTCTTCTGCATTAGGAAGTAATCTGAGAACATGAGGGCACCTTGGGACGCTACAGGATATGGGGCAGGAACAAGGCAAGGGTCTTGGGCCCTGGGGGGCAGTTTGAAGACGTAAGACAAGAGAAGCCAGGCTCAGGTGATGAGCGGGGCCCTAGGGCAGGTACCCATGGGGAAGGCAGCTGGAAGGGAGTGACACAGGAGGTGCCAGCACCCCTGGGCCAGGGGCTGCCTGTGTTGGTCTATACGAAGACAAGGATGATGCTGGAACGTGTGCCAGAGATGAGCTGGGAAGGAGCTATTTTTGCAAGTCCACTGCAAGCTTAGGAGACGCCTGGGCTCTCCAGAGAGATAGAGCCAGGTACAGGAGAAAGTGGAGAGTGGGGTCCCCAGGGAAGCCAGACACGACACCTAGAAAGGGCGCTAAGGAAAGCAGACCAGAGTCCTGAGCACACTTTTGCCCCTGGACATTGTCCAAATCAGCCTCATTTCTGACCCGTCACTGTCAGCAGTTTCTGTTCCTGGACCTTTATTATTTCATTTCCTAGCATCTCCAGTGGCTTCTAAGGACAGTGGGTCTCCAGGATCCCTGCCTCCTCTTCACCTAGATTTTCCTGCCCTCTTGCCTGGCAGTGACCGGCAGAGCTGACTTTTCCTGGGCTGCCTGCACCCGCCCCGGCCTCACGACTCCCCTTCCACGTTCTCTCCACCCTCCATCACCCAGTTCTCTGGCCCCAGGCGGCCCTTCCTCCAGGAGGAGGAGGAAGCCGGTTTCCTGGGCGACGACTGGTGGGAAATGGGAGAGAGGGGGAGGAGGCTGGTATTCCTGCTGGTGAGGGCTTAGAGGAAGCATATGCCATCCCGCCTGCCCTGTGAATTATTCAGCGGCCGTGAGAACGACTCTCCCCAAACCTTCCTGCTGTTTCCTCTCCAGCAAGACGTCTCTGCTTCTATCTTGGGGGCTTAAACCCCTGTCCTGGGCCTCTATCCTCAGGATGTTTGTCTCTGGGTATCTTTGAATCTCTCCCCGCTTATGTATTGTTATTTATTCTTTGGCTCTCTCCTTTGAGCCCCTATCTGGCTGTTTCCTTGGGACCAACTACCACGCCAAGTGCACAGATGTGGAAACTGATACTCAGGCAGGTGAAATAACCTCTCCAAGATCATACAGTTACAAGTGAGAGTCAGAATTTCAACTTGGGTCTGGCTCCAGAGCCCGTGTTCTTGGGTCTCGAAATGGTGTTTGGAGCGATGGAGAAGATTCTCTGCAGAGTCTGCCCTGAGGCTGCCTTGGGGGCCGCCAGAGGGTGTCGGATGGAGCAGGTGTGGCCAGTGCAGGGGTTGTCCATCTCAACTGTGGACCGTGCTGCCTGAATCCAGAGCTGCCCGCCCATCTGCCCAGGCACCTGGTTCCAGGGCCCCCAGAGAGGGGTGCAGCCACCTACTGCAGGCGTGGCCAGAGCAGAGGCTCCTTAGGGGTCTTCTGGTCTGGCCACCTCATCCTCCAGAGGAGCAGAGGCAAGCCCAGGGCCAGATTTAGATGCCTGACGAGGAGCCCGCAGACCCCTCTCCCCTGCACCCTGGCAGTTCTGAGGAGAGGAACCCCTTCTCTAAGTGGGGGATCCCAGTATGAGAATAAAGGCTGCTCAAGGAGGGAACAGAAAGGCTTAGAGAGGCCCCAGGGAGACCTGGGGAAAAAGTCCAAGAGCTGTGACCCGAGATGGCAGCAGCTGTGCAGGCCCAGTGGCAGGGCTCTGTCGGCCCCTGATGCCAGCAGCAGTGCTTCAGCGTCCAAATGTGGACCCCAGTGGCCTGGCTCCCCGTGAGGGCTCCAAGGGCTGTGACGCCTCAGGGACAGGGGTTCTGAGGTGTGGGCAGATGCGTCATGCTCGGAGGCCAGGAAGAGGCTGCCCTTTCTCCGGCTCACTCAGTTCAACCCAAACACACGCTGGAATCTTCCTTCTGGTTGGTGGGGCTCCTGTAACCAGGGAGACGCCTGTGAGCTACATGCTGGAGGCTCCAGCGGGACAAGGCTCCTGGGTTTACCGTGCCCCCTGCTCCGAGTTCCTTACATGGTTGGTGCTATAACTTCATCTCCTGTTATGCTCCCATGCTCTTGGGACTCATCCAGAGTTGCCAGTGGGGAAGTTTTCCTGCTGTTGGACCCACTTCAGGGATCAAGTCAGGAGAGGTCATCTGCACTGAAATAAAAAATCGAACCCCCACGTGAGAATAAGATTTGGGTGTGTTAGTAGCATCCACAGGAAGACATTTCCAGGCCCCCCAAGACTGTGCCCTTTGCCAGGGTTCGGCTGTGACCAGGTTTGGATCTACTGCCGGCTGAGGGAAGGTGCGGAGGTTGGATGCTCTGAGCAGAGGAGTTCGCTTGCTCAGGTATGTCATCTGCTCTCTTTAACACGGTGGCTGCGGGGCCCGCCATTTATCTATGTGCCGAGCCCAGGCCCGTGTTTTGAATGATTGAGGTCAGTAGGAACTTGCTTTCCTCCACCTTCCACTTGCCCTGGCCTTGCTGAGAACATTTTCCTGCTCCTCCCGGGAGGTCCTCCTTGTGTCTCTCCTCCTCCCTCTGGCTCCTCAGCGGTCCTCTTTGAGATGCAATTCCCTTACACTCGCTCTGAGGTCTCCTTGCTGTTCTCTTCCTTCCTGCACCTGGGCGCAGGGAAGGGAGCCGTTCTTGGTTTGGGGTGGCTTCTTTGCCTCTGATTTCTTCCAGTCACTAAGATTCCCTGGCCTCCAAGAACCCCCGACTACCAACCATGAAGCAGTCATGCCCCCCTCCTCCCCCCAAGTATAGGGCTTATCCCATGTTAGATCAGGAAACTGATGCCTTCCCCTTTTCCTGTCTCTTGTACACATTCCCCATTTGAAACTGTTCATGAGTTCCTGGTCTCATGCTGCAGTTTGGATGGCTGCCACTAGGGGGACTGCGGGGTCCGGGCTAGAGTCAGCCTGAACAAAAGGCCCCTCCATGGTAGAGGATAATTGTGGACATTCAATGTTTTCCCAATTCTATGCATTGCAATAACAAAACAAAAGAAAACAAAACCAATGCTGTATGTGTGTGTGTGTATACATAAAATGTGTATGTGCAGTAGAATTTATTATATAACATAGCATAACAACTAACTCATCTCTAATGACTACATGTAGTGATAGCTAATTTAGAGCACGATGTAGAAATAGCCAAACATTTAGGTAAATCAGGCATCCTCATTAGCCCTTAACTGCTAATAATTAAGCTTAATTTTTCTTCGACTCTTCCCTTTTCTCATTCTCAAGGCAATTTAATTTTGGCTTCTCTGAGTCTCGTCTGAGCCCCTGAGACCTCTGGTCAGCTAGCGGAGGTGTTAAACCCCACACCTTTGCTTTCTGCGGCTTTAACTGCCCCGGTGGAAGAAGCTTATCTGTGATTGCTTTCTGCAAATCCCCGGGAGGCCTCTGGTCTCCTTTGTCTGTGCTCCCAGCCTCGACATCTTCCCCTTTCACGGTGAAAACCAGACGAGAGTGGGATCACGCCACACGTGTGCTACGTTTTCCTGAGGCTGTCTTTTTTCCAATTAAGAAAAGCATTTCCTCACCCTGATCCCTTCTCCTGGCCAAACTTCTCAATATTTGCAGATGGGTCTTGTCTAAAATCTCAGCCTGCTTCTGATGCTCGAGGTCATCCGTTAACCTCCCATCTTTGTAGCGCTTTGGCTCATGTAACCTCTTCTCGGTGGAACACTGCTCCCTGTTACCAAGGTTTAAAGTTAGGGCAATTCCAAATTATCTCAGACTTAGCTTTTTGAAACATGGTGAAAACTGTATAATGACAGTTTAAAATGAAAATGTGTGCTTTCCGCACAGGGAGATGTGCCACAGGGGGTCCCTGATCTGATAGAGGATGTGCTGTAGTCTATGGGGTCTTGGGACTATGGAGGATGCGGGCCATACGCCCCCACTCCCTTCTGCCCCAGGCACCAAACCACACAAGCTGCTCTTGTTGCTTTCTGCCCTGAACCTGGCGACCTCTAGGTCCCAGGTCAGAAGGAAAGTAGGGAAGGGGTCAGGAGCAAGAGAGGAGAGCAAGAGGAACAGAGGCCCCAAACTCAGTTCAAGTCAGTTTAGTTCAGTATTCACCAGGCTTAGTACAAAGTGGTGGAAATTCAGAGCATAACCAGCCATGTAACTTGTGGGGTGCAGTGCAAAATGAAAATCTGTGGTCCCTTGTTCAAAGATCATTAAAAATTTCAAGATGGTGACAATAGAGCATTAAAGCAAATGCAGGCGAGAGAGGGGTTGGACACATCCTAAGGTGGCTGGGTGTCTTGGGGAATACAGTGGTAAAAACACGGCAAGGAGAGCCTGAGGCAAGGACCTGGGTGCAGGGATTTATTTGGGGGACGATCCCAGGGAGCAGGGGTGGGAGAGCAGGGAGACTGAGGCAGGGAGGGAGGAGAAGCCAAAGGAGGAGTAAGTTATCAAGGTTGCTTCTGGGGGTGATAGGAGCATGACCCCACCAAACGTCCTGCGAATGCCCCGGAATCCTCCGCCTCAAAGACTGAGAGCTGAGGCATTTCTCCACCAGCTCCCATCCCCATTGGTTGAAGGGTGCCCCTGGGGACACTTGCTTTTCTGAGTTGAGCTTTCCCTACAACCAAGTGAGCCCTCAATCTCCTGGAATGTTTGAGAAGGTCCTGGGGCAGAAGTGGAAAGATGCCTGGAATGCCCCTTTGAGGTAGGACTTGTCCGTGCCAGCTGGATCTGAGCTTATGGAGACCCATCCACCACAGGCGTGGCTGCAATCAGAAGTGGGCTGAGTGGAGGTGACACTGAGCTAGTGGAGGTGACACTCGGCTGAGAGGCATCTGCTGCAAAGACTTTTGAGCCGGGGAGGGTCACAGTCCCTCTGAATATTGGAGACTTCTCTCTGGCAGCTGGTAAGGACTGGGCCAGAGACAACCCCAGGAAGAGGGGGCAGGGGCTTCCTTCTTTGAACCTCCAAGCCCCTCGAAGGCCATGTCCCTCCCCTCCCCTGCTCTAATAATTAGTTCCAGACCCTTATCCTTGTGGGTTATTTCCTCCGCTGCCACAGCAATCAGGGGCCAGGCCCGGGCTTGGGCTCATTAGATCTCTGGGGCCAGTGGCCGGTGGGCTGGGTTGTCTGAAGTCGCTGCCTAAGCAGCCTGGCACCTTCCCATTTGTCACCGGCATTAGCACACACACAATGACCTGCCCAGAGTTCAGGAGAACGGGTCCCGGATGGCCAATGTGGATTTCCAATTTAGAATTTCCGTCCATTTACCAGGGAATCACCCCTAAAGAACACCACTTACGGAGCTGACAAAGGCCAAATTAGATTTCAGATTCCGCTGCTGTGTGTCGGTGACAGGCCGAGGATAATGAAATAGTGGGGCGGAAACTGCCAACACCGCGTTTGCAGGTGGACGCAATGGCTCGTCCTCTCTCCCACGGCCCCTCTGGGGCTTATTTCTCTGCAACAGCCGCTGCCACTGGCTCCGTGGACTTTCTTAGCTGTCTCCTTCTGTGCCTCCCTTGGCCGGTGTCTGTCACTCTGCATCCTAGGCATCTTCCCTTTGTCCCCTCACCCTTCTGTCTCTCTGCCTTTGTTTCTCTTCTTGTTTGTCCTTGTCCCTAACTCTTAGATCTCCTTCTTGGGGGTTCTGCCTCATTCTCTGTCCACTTTTGGTGGTCGTCTCATTCAGCTGAGGGAGGCCTTTATTCTACGTGATCAGAGGGCTGTGGCAGGGATGATGCCACATGTTCACCAAATCTTGTTCTATTCCCTCCCTGGGCAAATTGGAAGATCTTAAAAGGGATAATGTTAAGTTGAGGCTCAAAAGATGAACAGAAGCCAGCCACGGGATGAATGGGAGAGGGTGGGAGAGAGCATCCTAGGTGGAGGGAACAGCTGGGATAAAGGCTTTAAGGTGACAACAGCTGGACCTGGGCACTGACAGAGGCTGAGATGACTGCATTTGGTAGACAGAATTATTGGTCCCAACTCCTCACTCCGCTGTAGTTGTATTATACATCCACACACTGCTGTGGCCTTGTGGGGCAGGAGCCCATTTCTCTACTGTTTTAATCTAGGGATTGGTCATGTAACTTGCTTTGGCCAATGGGATGCTAGTAGACATGATACAAGTAGAGGCTTGAATTGTGCTTGTGTGACTGGGCTTGTGCTCTGCCATTGCTAAGAGAAGGACATACCCCAGAATGCCCGAGAAGAATAAGAGACACGTAGAGGAGACCTGAACTCAATTCATGGCCTGGAGCCAAGTTCAGCCAAGCCCAGACTAGATCAGTAAAACTCCAGCTAACTCACAGATGTGTTGTTGTAGGCCACTGAGTTTGGGGCTGGTTTGTTACACAGCACTAACTGATTGTGGTGCTAACTGATACACTGAAGCAGAGTGAGTGATAGGGATGGTGGGATGGGATGGAGCTGGAGAGGTGGGTAAGGCCAATTTATGCAACAACTGTCAGGCATGGTAGGGAGTTTGGATGGGAAGCCTTTGAAGGGTTTTGCTTTATAGGTATAGGGTGTAGATAGGGGCTATTGATCCCATTGTATAGATGAGAGAAAATATGGCCCAGAGAATTTAAGCAAGTTGACCAACGTCACAGAGATAGTAAAATGTCAGAGTGGTATCAGACCCCAGATCTCTCTGAGCCACTAAATGGTTGTCTGAATTCCTCCCCTTTGGGTCAAGTCCATTTACCTGAGTTTTGCAGTGTGATGTTCTTTGATCCTGTCTCCAAGGTCTTTGGTGTTGCCTACTTCTCCTTCCCTCCCTCCTACCCTTCCCTCCACACTCCACGTGGCCACAGGCCCTTCTGCTCTTCTCTGTCCTCATGGTTGCTTGTAGTCCACCAGCACCGCCCCACCTCCCCCCTGGCCCAGACCCCCAGGCGGCCGTTCTCTCCCGATCTCCCCACCTCTCTGGTCTCCTGGCCCCATGACACCACTGGCCAGCACAGCCCCCAGCCCTGAGCAGGTCCACACCCTCTGTCTCCCCTCCCACTCCTGTCAGCCAAGTGATGCTGAGGATAATTACAGAGTTTGACTCACAGGTCAGAAAAAAGAGCAAGGGGCTTGGCATCTAACTGTCTTAAGTTCAAATTCCAGCTCTGCTGCGTAGCAGCTGTGTTACCTTGGACAAGTCACTCAATTTCTCTGAGCCTCAGTTACTTTGTTTCTACATAAAGGATAATGAGGCCTTTCTTGCTGGGCTCTTATGAGAGTGAAATAACTTACATGGAGGCAGTCAACAAATAGGAGCTATCGTAGTTTGTTGTGGGTATTGAGACTGGTTTCCAGCGTCATCTGGGCCCTTGTTGCTCTGTCTTACTGTCACATGCCCCCAGCTGCTCACCAAACCTTTCCGCCCTCCTCCCAACTCTATTCTCCTTCTATCACCGTCACACTCTGCAGACAACCTCAACTTGACCTGTGCTGTGCAGGTCAAGGTCATCAGACGTGGGCTCCCTCTATTTCCCTCCATTCGCCCTCAGTGTTCTCACCCCCACCCTATCTCAGAGGGAAGGGTCCACCTCTTGGTCAGGCCCCCCACCGTCTCCGTGAGTGCCTTGGATCATATTCCCTCCAACCGGCTCTAAGATCTGCCTCCATCAATTAGCTCCTTAATCCTGTATTCCTTCATCCACTTGGTCGTTCATTCAACATCTCCACCTCTTTCTCCAGCTCTGGATTAAGCCCTCAGCTGACACATTTGCTCAAGCTTTTGGCAACTGGAAAGCCCTTTAAGTGTCTCCTAAGGAATTGTCCCATTTCTCACCTTCCCTTCACAGCAACACTCTTAAAAGGCTCGTTCGCATTTTCTGCTTCCTCTCCTTCGCACTCTCCTCACCTACTCCGTTCTGGCTTCTGTCTCCACCTAAGCCACTCTTGCCAAAGCCACCAGTGATTCACTTACCAAATCCAATGACACAGCTCAGTCCTTATCTTACTAGATCTCTTGGCAGCAGCCGACACTGTCAATTCTTTTGCTTTCGGCAAATTCTCTCTTCCCCTCTGTTGAAACATCTCCTTTTTCCAGGTTCTCCCCTCCTCTCTCATCAGCCCCTTTCTCTGGTTCCTGCAGCTTCCCTCAGGGATCAGTCCTAGGCCTCCTTTCGTCTCCTTCTAGAAGTGGCATCTAACCACACAACATTAACTACTGTGTGACCTCTATATTGTCTTCCAAATCTATGTCTTCAGCCCAGACTGAGCTTCTGTGCCCCGGGCCCCTCCAGCCAACTTCCCACTGGGCACCTCATGGGTGCCCAACCTCATCCTCTTGCCTTCTCCAAATCTCTTCTGCCATTTGTGCGCTGCGCATAGGTCAGCGGTGCATTCCATCATATCCCCTGGGTCAGAATCTCACCTGCCCCTCCAACATGTTGCCAAGTCCTATCAAGTTGACCTACCCAAGAGACCTGGCTGAGACCCTACCTCCCCCTCCTAGACCTCCCAGGAACCTCTTCTGACTCTCTAGAGAGAAAGAGCCTCTGTTTATGCATGTACGGTTCTCTGTACTTGTCATGGGCAGCATTAATCACACTTGGAATTAAGTGAATCATCATATATTTAGCTGTTTAGTCTATCTTCCTGCCAGACCGTGGGGGCAGGGGCTGTTTCTGTCCTGGTTGTCTCTGTATCCCCAGTACCTGGCATGGTGACTGGTGTATGTTAGGAGCTCAATAAATACACGTGGAGGGCATGGGCAGCAGTGGGGAGGGGTTCTACATTGGGGAGGGTATTTAGCGCCTACGTAGGAAAGTGCAACATAGAGCCAGGAGCAGACCCTGAACCCCTTTGCCCATACCCCTCCCCCCAAAGCCTCTGAAAACTGCGGCTACTGAGCCTTTTGTTCTATTGACAGGAGGCGAAGCAGCTACAAGCTCCTTAATCACCTCTCCACAAACATGGGGAAGCCTCATTAATCCCGGTGAACGGATGATCTATTGTTTCCAGCTCAGGTCTCTGGCGGACTGGCCTTCCTCTGCAGAGAAACCCCCTGAGCAGGAGCCGTCCTCCCCCTTCCCTCCTGAGGTTGACCTACCAAGACTTGGAATGGTACCCCTGGTGAGGCTCTTGGCCCAGGTGAGACCTGGACGAAGACCAGGATCAATCCTCCATGGATGGCCACTGCTCACCTACCAGATGGACAAAACTGAACCATTTAATAATATCTGGTGGCTGCCGCAGGGGAGATGGGCACTCACATGCACTGTTGGCAGAGGTAGATGTGTGCGTGTGTGTGTGTGTGTGTGTGTGTGTGTGCGCGTGCAGTCTGGTAGCCTGAGTGGTTAAGTTCATCAACTCTGGAGCCAGACTGAGTTAAAGTCCCAAGGTCAGCACTTGGCAGCTGTGTGAGCTTGGACAAGTCACTGATGGTCTCTTCATGCCTCAGTTTCCTCTTGTAAAGCAGGGATAGTAGCAGTACCTCCTCGTAGGGTTATTGTGAGAACAGATAATTTAATGTATGTAAAGGCTTGGTTTAGGTCATCTTCTATCTGAATCAAAACACTTCAGAAGCCTTGCTCCTTCTTCCCATCCCAAACCAGGGGCCAGAGTGTTGCTATGGAAACCACAGGGCGGAGGAGCATGGCTCTCATTGGCTCCTCTTTGGTCAGTGTTTGGGGCATCCTTAGATGTGAGACTCAAATCTCCCCAGCTCTGCCCCACTGTGTAGCCACATCTTCTGCCCTCATGGCTGGAATTAGAGGCCAGGATCTTTGGATTCTTATCTTGATTTTGTTTCTGACGTGTGTAAAACTGGGCAATTTGTTTTTCCTTTGGGCCTCAGTTTCTCCACCTGCACAGTGAAGGAGTTGGCCTAGAAGAGAAATGAATTTTATTTCATGTGCCACTTTAGGTCAATTGGTGGTAGCTGGAGATGTAGATTGAGAAGGGTTCTGAAGCTGTGTCCAGGCTCCGTAGGAAAGAGTGTCTGTGATTGATTAGTGATGTCTGGAATGGATATCGGATGGAGGAGTGGTGCTCTGTGTGTCTTGTATTTACCATTCCTAAGCTAGATGCTTGATTTGCAAGGGAGCCACCTTCTTGATCTAAAGCTGTTCAGTGCTATGAGTGTTCAAAATGAGGCTCATTAACAATCCAGACATAATCTAGGCATTAGTCCCAGGAAGCCCTAGTCACCATGCTGCAATATTATTTGGGTTTGAGGGGGATGGGGTCTTCTAAAGCTCTGTCCCACTTACTCATAAATATAAGTGGTGGTCACCATGAAAGGAAGAGAGACTTCAGTTCTGGGGAATGGAGCCCATAAAGGGGATGGAAAGCCTGTGAGGGGGGCAATGACCTGCCTTGGGAGGGGGTCAGGGCAGCAAGCATCATTGGATTCCGTGGAGCAGGCAGGCCTGGGAGAGTTACCTGCGAGTTTTAAGGCCTGGATCAGAGGGGGAGTAGGCAGTGAGACCAAGGGAGCCGACCTTACAGGTATGCCTAGGGCCGGCTCTGCTCAGAGCAGGGCCGGTGGTGGGGCTGGGTCATAGGAGGCCTCTCTGAGAACTTCTTCCTGTAGACTCCAGCTCAAGGCCCTGGCCCTACTGGCCTCATTCCTAACAGAACTCACTCCTGAACTTAGGAATTGGGCAGGAAGCAAAGGCCAAGAGGACTTGGCAGGGGTTGGGGCTGCAGCCTTGAGATTGGAAGCTCTGAGAGTAGAGGGGAATTTTCTGGAGCCTCCTTGGAAGCCTGAGGTCATTACAGGTTGCAAGGTTGGAGGAGGTGAGTAAGGGGCTCGGTTCTTGGTGGTGGCAGTTTTGTTGGAGGACATCTGTCATTTCCCAGCCTGCAGGCAATTTTAGAATCAATAAAGTTCATAAGCACAGAGCTCATCAACAATTAAGCTCATGTAACCATCTCTCTCTTTATAAATTCATTGAACATTAGGAGAATGAATTTCATTGTTCTTTAAATTTATTGTCTTCTAACTCAATCAAAGTTCTTTTAGTAACTTAATTGTTTCTGAATTCAGGAACTCCTAATTCAACAGAAGTGTCAGAAAATGAAGTTGATAGTTTAAAAAACTTTATTCTACACCCAGCAAGTGCCTTTTCATATCTTTAGAGAATGAGCCATTTTCTGCACTTAGGCCCTAAACATACAAGTACAGTGCAAGAGTTATATAGCTGCTGTCACAAATAGCTACAGTAGTCAGGCAGACTTGGGTACAAAGTTCCTCCCCGAGCTACACTGCCACATACTGGTTGTGTACCTTGGGCAATTAACTTAACCTCTTGCACCTCAGTTTCCTCATCTGTAAAATGGGTGTAATAATATCTGCCTTGCTGGGCTATTGTATGATTTAGTGAGGTAATTGTACTTAAAGCATGCAGCTGAAGAGGGCCTGACACAGAGAAGTTGCTTAACAAATGGTAGCTATTATTATTTTATTGGAGTAAATGCAAATTCATAGTAATATTTAGTTGCAGTAAAGCATGACTTCTGTAATAAATGCAGTAACATCTAGATACAATAACATAAATACAGTAACACGTAGATAGAGTAATACAATTACAGTCCTACACACAGTAACAGAATTAGTTACATAGATATAGTAACATATAGAAGTAGTAACGTAATTGCAGTGACACGCAGTCACAATTACGTATACACATAATAACTTTTAGCTACATTAAGGTAGATAAATAACAAATAAAGTAACAGAATTACAGTATCGAGATATAGTATCACACAGCCACAGCAATAAATATGTTACAGTAATATATAGATACATTAAGTTAGATACAGTAAAAATAGCTACCAAAGTCATAATTGGAGTGACATTCCCTATACGGGATAGATAACTATAGTAATACATGGATCCTATAACATGGTTGCAATTTCTTATAGGAATTGTAATGTGTACGTACAATAATATGTAGACAAAGTAATACACAGTTACGAATCTGCAGAAACACTGATATAGACAGGCAATGTTGCATCCTGCATTGTCTCTGCAGTTGGAATTCTTATTCTTTTTGGGTCATAGCTTTTCTGAGAATCTTATAAAAGCTATGGACACTCTTCTTAGGAAAAAAACCTCTAAATCTTCCCAAATGCATTTGTAAGTGGGAAAATTCTGTACCCATGCAGCCCTAGCCCTAGTCTGATATTTAATGATTAGGTGTCCCCAATTCAAATACTTGAGAATCAGAGCAAGAAGACATAATCTCTCGAGAGATCAGACTTCAGTCCACAGGCAGGCATAATCCAGGCTGATGCCTCAGTCCTCTTCCTGCTTTCTGGACTATGATTTGATTCGGCATTTAGATGGTCCAGACTTCCGTCCTGCTGGAGCAAACAGAGACCTATCTCTCTTTCTCTCTGATCATAGTTTTGACGTCCAGCTACTCTTGTTTACTAATCTCACCTCTGCTGAGGAGATCAACTTTGTCTGAGCAAAAGTCTCCTTTGGCCAACATCCTGTAAAGCCCAAGAGGTCATTTCCGAGTAGCCCAAATACAAGCTGCTTGGTTCTTTTGTACGGGGATGTTGGCAGCTCCTGCAACCTGGCTGGTGTATGGGACAGCAGTGGAAGAGAAGTAACTACTTAGGGGAAGATCTTGTCCATTGGAGCCAGACAGACAGAGTTTTTCATAATCACACTTCCCTGGACCAGTTGGGGGACTCAAGTCCTGACTTGCTGTACCAGTTAGCTATTGCTGCGTAACAAAATATTCCGAAACTTTGTTTAAAACAATACACATTTATTATTGCTCATGAGCTTACAGGTCAAGTGTATGGGTCTTCTGATCTGGGCCAGGCCTGGCTGATTTTGGCTGGACATGCTCATGTATCTATGGTCAATTGGCTAGTCTAGGATGGCCTTTGTTGGGGGAACTGGCCCAAATAGGGGGCTCTTTCCATGTGTCTTTCACATCCCTCCAGCAGTCTTGTTCACATGGCAGCATCAGGATTCTGATATAAATTGAGTAAGGGAGAGAGACAGAGAGAGAGGGAGAGAGAGAGGGAGAGAGAGAGAGAGAGAGAGAGAGAGAGAGAGAGAGAGAGAGAGAGAGATGGTATGCAAGCTTTTTGAGGTCTAAGCTTAAAACTTGTTCAATTTCACTTCTGCTACATTCTATTCATCAAAACAAGTTACAAGGCCAGCCCAGGCGCATGGAGTGAGAAAACAGACTCCACTTCTTGATGGAGGGAGCTGCAAAGTCACATTGCAAGGGTATTGATATTGAGAGGAGTAGAGGATGGGGGCATTTTTGTAATCACTCAACCACACTCACTTTTCAGGGGTCATTGCTGGGGCCTCTCTCAAGCCCTCCTTTGGATCCTTGAGCAGAGCCAAAGCTGCATCTTGGGGGAGATTTCCAACCCTGCATGCATGACGCCTGGCTCTGTGTGGGCAGGAGGGCACGTTGTCTGGCCCCGAACCTCATAACCCCCCACCTCCCTTGGCTGATTGGCCCAGGGTTACCCCATTCCGACGAGTGACCTAGTGACCTGTGCCTTGCAGGCTTTCCCCCAAACAATGAGCTGGGCCACATTTCTCTACTGGGAGTTTGAAATCTGGACCCAGGGGTCTTGGAATAGTCAATGGTGAGTGGAAGCTGAGGGATCAGAATGGAGAGCCAGGACTTGGGGAGAGAGCAGAGCAGATTCTCAGAGAAGTGCGGAGACGAGAGAGGCCACGTGAGCCCAGAGGGAGGTGGAGAGAGGGGTGACCGGTTCCTGTGCCCTCCTGCTTCCCCAAAACTTGGGTGACGTTTGTTTTCTGTCCTTGAATCCAGTGAAACCTCTGTTTCCTTATAATATACTCCTCATTTTTGCTTGAGAAAGTCTGATGGGGGTTCTATTCTTTGCAACCCAACACTGTTGATTATAGGACCCCCTTTGGGAGAGAAGGCAGGCCAGACAGCTTCCAGGGCCAACCTGGAGACCACCCAGCAGGGACCCCCAGCTCATAGGTATACTTCCACTGATGCCAGAGCATCTGCCCTCCTGAGTCACACTGAGAGCTCAGCCTTGAAAGGACTAGCTCTCTATATCCAGCTTCTGCCCCAAGTCAGAGAGACAACTGATACCTGAGAGAGAGGATGAGAGCGTCACTGACATTTGCTTCTGAACATGCTAGAAGCTCCATCTTAGGGAGACAGCCACATAACTCACTCGCCACAAAGAGGATTTCCCTAAACTCAGTTTGAACGTTTTGCTTTTTACCTTTGTATAGGGCTGATTGAGAAACAGACACCTGAAAAGAAATTCTACACTTTCTTTTAAACTCTCATTGAAAGCATTGCCCATTAAATATCCTCTATATAAAAGATAGGTCTGATCAATTCCTTGAAGAATTCACTGATAGATAAAAGTTACGAAGAACATTTTATGAGAGAGACTTCTAAGACACAGTCTTTTCTCTTTTTGCCATGGTTGCCAGGAAGCCCACACGCAAATTTACCACTCAATCACTTGCAGAGAATTCCTGATGGTTTCCCATGTCTCTCCGTCTGAAAACATTCTCTGGCTGTGGGAATGTGCTTCGCAACTTTCAATCAATGAAGGATGTGAGTTGATTAATTAGAAACCAACTATATACATGTATTATATAACCAACTACATCTCTATATATTTCCTATTGCTGTTGTAATACATTACCACAAATTTAATGTTTTAAAACAACACAAATTTATTATTTTACAATTCTAGAGGTCATAAATCTGAAATGAGTCTTAAAGGCTAAAATTAAGCTGTTGTCAGAGCTGTATCCCTTCTGGAGGCTCTAGGGGAAAATCTGTTTTCTTGCCTTTTCCAGCTTCTAGAAGCTACCTGCTTTCCTTGGCTCATGGCCCCTTCCTTCACCTTCAAAGTCAGTAATGCAGTATCTTCCAATTCCTCTCTCTGACTCTGACCCGCCTGCCTCCCTCTCATAAGAACACTTGTGATTAAATTGGGCCCACCGACATAATGCAGAATAATCTCCCCATCTCAAGATCCTTAACTTACCTACATCTGCAAAGTCCCTTTTGCTATATAAGGTAACGCATTCACAGGTTCTGGGGATTAGGGTGTGGACATCATTGAGGGGCCATTATTCAGTTTACCACAATAAATATATCTCAGCTTCCCTGCCCCATTGATGGGACAATTCTGAGGTGTGTGCTACAGCCTCACAGAAGACCCCCAGGAAGACTGAATCCAGCTGCCCACAGCAGTGGGCTCCATCTTTATTGGTTCTCTTCCTTTCTTGTGTTCCCACTTCCTCACATGTTCCCTGGGATCACCTCTCAAATAAACTCCTTGCACCAAAGCCTTGTCTCAGGGTCTGTTTGGAGGAAACTCCAACTGAATCAGGGACCGTATGAGCCTAGATTTATTGGTATCATTGCTTCACCCTCCTTCTTTGCAGTCCTCTGAATTTTCTATTTTTAGCAGTTGTATTATTTTTAAAAACCCAGCATAATGTAGAAAAAGAACAGGAGCTTTGGAGCTAGAAAGACATAGGTTCAAATGTTACCTCAATTTCTTATGAATTGTGTGTTTCAAAGCATTACACTCTGAAGTGTCTTCTGAATCATGCAAAATACAGTGCCCTCTGACCCAGTTAGTGCAGTACTAGAGCAAAGTGCATTTCATGTTCCTCTGAGTTCTTTAAAATTGATAATCCATGTGTATACTCTATACTGTGCAGGACATTTGCATCACCAGAGCATTTATTTCATGATCAGTTGGGATACCAGAGATCTACTGATGTGTGTATGTTGTTTAATGAGAACCCCTAGTTTTGCGTTATTGAAGCCCATGTTTTCCCATATTTAAAATTATCAGAGCATCTGTGCTAGGCCTCTGAGAGACTTGCTGGGTAGGGTGTGGCCCTCATTACACGCTGACTGGGCAGGGTGGGGAGGATCTGGTCTTTAGAGTGTGTGCCTCTCATCACAGGGCTCCATAGGCCCCATCCATGTCCTGATGAGGGCTTAGAACCAAGGAACAGCTGTCTCCAAAGTGGGGTTTTCAAGACAATCCTTTGGAAGTGGGAAGAAAATATTAGAACTGCAATTTATGTTGATTTTTCTGCTTAAAAATAAGAGACAAGTTGATCTTTACTAACAGTTAATATATGGATTGACACTGGTGTCCTGTTACGTGTCAAGTGGTCATGGGGCATGGAGGGGCCAAGGTATACCGAGGGAGGAGGGGGGTTCCACAGGCAACAGGGTTAATGGCAGTGCCTGCCCTCATTTGTCACTTCTGGCTATGTATTTCCAGTTTATATGTGGCCGGTTAAGGGATCTATGGATTATGTAGTTTGGTTTGACTTTAAGTAAACTTTTAATCGAAGTGTAATTTATACATAGAAAAAGTGTACAAATTATAAGGATACGGATCAATGGATTTTTATGAAGTGAGCACATCCAATTAACCAGCACCCAGATTAAGAAACATAAAGTTGCCAGTACACCAGAGGCCACTTTTATGCCCCCTTCCTGTCATTACCTACCCCTTGGTAACAGCTTTACTGATTTTTAGCACCACGTATTAGTTTTGCATGTTTTTGAACTTTGTACAAATGAGATAATATATTTGAATCACTTCTTTCATTCAGCGTTACATTTATGAGACTCCTTCAAGTCACTTTGTTATTGTAGTTCATTCATTCTCGCTGCCGTGTAACATTCCATGGCATGCATGCATCTATTCTCCTGTTAATGGACATTTTTGGTGCTTCCAGTTTTGGGATACAATAAGCAATGCCACTAAAAACATTTTTATATATGTCCTTTTATAAGATAATTCAATTTTAATTAAAGTAATCCTCACAAAATGGGCATGTGACTTTAACATTTAAAATTATGATTACTAATAAATGCAAGTACAAGCAAACAGCTAGAAAATGGAAAGGCTTATGCTTCTACTCCGAATAGAAAGTTTTGGATCAATAATGATGATTTAATCATTTTCAACAAGAAATTAGACAAAAAAGGAGGAAGAGTTTAAGAAGACTTTGTAAGTGGATTTATGCACATGACCATTAAAGATAAACCTTGAGATATTCACTAATGAGAGTGTGAAGTGTCTGCGGTTAACAAGCATGGACGTCATTGGTGCCGTGTGCCACATAGCTCTGATGCTCTTCTCAGGCGCATGATATAGGATTTGCCTCCTGGCTGGTTGGAGTTAAGTGTGCCCATATGACTTGTTTTGGCCATTGAAATGTGAGCAGAAGTGACAGATATCGCTTCCAGGTAGAAGCTTTAAGAGCCAGTGTGTGATCCATCACACTCTCTTTTCTTTTTGCTACAAGGGCTGGGAATGTTCTGGAAAGAAGCTGCTTAGTCAGTCTGGGTCCCAGGGTGAGGACACTGTGGCTCAGAGCCACAGCTGACCTGTGATGTGCCTGTGGCATGCGATAAACCTGTATTGCTTTAAGCCACAGATGTTGGGAATGTTTATTATCACAGCATAACCTAGCCTCTCCAGACTGATACGATAGCCTTAAAAGCAAAGACCCACGGGTCGGCCCCGTGGCCTAGTGGTTAAGTTAGGCACCTCTGCTTCGGCAGCCCGGGTTCAGTTCCTGGGTGCAGAGCTACACCACTTGTTGGGGGCCATGCTGTGGTGGCGAGCCACATACCAATTAGAAGAGGATTGGCACAGATGTTAGCTCAGGGCAAATCTTCCTCAGCAAAAAACAAAACAAAACAAAAAATCCCAAAAAACAAAACCAAGACCCAGAACACAGAGACAAACCTGTAATATTTTTTCTACAGTGATGTCTAAAGTTATGTGATGCTCCCTCTGGTTCTTCACATAAGTTCTGAGATCTTGTGACAAATATTTAGATGCCTCTTTTGAGATTTTTCTTACTTAATAGTAAAAGTTAAAAAGCCACATATCGTCAAGAAAATGCTTTTGTTCCTTCCTCAGGCAAAATGGATGAAATAATCCACAGAAAACAATTCATGGACAAACTAAAGTGCATTTCTTTGTCAGCAAATGTGGTTGGAAGATGCAAAGACAGCACCACTGAAGATGTGAAGTAACAAGTACGAGAACAAATTGTGCAGTCGGGGAGAATCGCTCTACAATTGGATGAAAGTACAGATGTTTCTAACGTTTCAGTTTATAGTATGTGCTAGATTTGGGTTTCAGTAATGAAATATACAAAGAATTACTTTTTTATGAGATGGACCAGAGAAGATATAGTTTCAATAACCAGTGACTTATTTAATAAAAACAATGTTTTATGGAAAAACAGTATAAACATAACTCTCTATAGAGTAGATCCTTAACCACAATACATGAAGGATTCCAGGTTAAAGTTATAGAGATTCCTGCAAAGATGAAATTCACTCAAAGACTAGCTGTTGAAATAAAGAGGTTAAGGCTAGATGGGCACAAAATGATGCAGGATGCCATCGATGTGGTTTGTATTATAAAACTAAGATCTTTAATAGATAGTAGAATCCTTACAGTATTTTGCAACAAGGATATAGAGCTTTGGTTATTTTGTAATGAGATACAGGGGCTTGGTGGTTATCTTGTGGCAAAATACTTTAATAAGATGGGGAACTTAAAGACGGGTTATGCATTTTTCTCTTACAAAAAGAAAAGTGTTTCAAACTTGCTGCCTATTCTTATAATGACAACTTGCTATCAATAGCATGCTACACAATCAAATTAAAAAAATTTCAATTTTGAAATAACTTGAGGTTTACAGAAGAGTTGCAAAGATAATACACAGACTTCTTGTTTCCTCTTTTCCCAGTTTCCCATGACGTAACTTCTTACATGACCAAGGTACATTTGTCGAAACTAAGAAATTAACATTGGTGCATTACCATTAACGAAACCCCACACTCCAGATTGCACCAGTTTTTCTACTAATGTCCTTTTTTCTGTTCCAGACTCCAATCCAGGATACTGCATTGCATTTAGGGAACAGATATTTTGAAAGGAACACACAAACACACACACACACATTCTTTCTGTCCCTCCAGGGTATGTTGACATGTAAACAATAACTGAAAGATAAATTGCTTTCTGAAAGAAACTAGTGCTATGGAGAGAGCATTTTTAAAACAAATATTTGGAAATGTTTCCGTTGTTGTGATTTTTGTGATAGAAAATGCTGTACATATATCACCTATAACGGCTCCCATGTATATAAGCTTTAAAAACTTGGAAACAGGATTTTTTAACCTGTTTAAAAAATCTGTCAAACAAAATGTTTCAGAACCTATTTGCTAAAAATATAAAAATGTAGCACCTTTTGATTAGTTTGCAAGAACCACTGATTGACATTAGGGAAGATGGAAATTTGCTTGCTGAATTTCAACAAAAAACTTTGCATAATTGGTGGATGGGAATGAAAAACACCTATGCGGATTTAGAAGCACAGCCAGCATTGCTGTTTTCCCAGTTGGATCAATGCGTCTTTGCATGGTATCTTTTTTTTCCCTCAGCCATAACAGCAATTAAAACCAAGTATCAAAATGATCTGAATTAAGAATCAGACCTTTGAGCTGCTGTATCACAAAGCTTTGTTTTCTTTAAAATGAAACATTTTCAATCACATGGCTCTCATTAAAATTTTTACTGTGAGAAAAAATTCTTTGAACCTTAATAAATACAATACAATCAAATAATTTAAAATATTTTATCTTTATCTTATCATTTTTAATCTAAATAATTTTAATTATGTCTTACAATGTGTGTCAAATATTAGCGCAGTGATACAGGAATATGCTCTATCAATAAACGTGACAAGTGTAGGCATGTGCTCATTTAAAAAGAACTGATAAGGGTGGCTGGATAAAACAGTTGGGGATGGTGATGCCCGTGTTGCTGGCGCCTGGTGGATGCTGATGAGGGGCTGCTCTGTGGAGGCTTGGAGGGCTGCCCGGGACAGAAGGGGTCAGAACCACCAGGCTGGGCCGGCCCCGTGGCTTAGCGGTTAAGTGCGTGCGCTCCGCTGCTGGCGGCCCGGGGTTGGGATCCCGGGCGTGCACCGACGCACCGCTTCTCCGGCCATGCTGAGGCCGCGTCCCACATACAACAACTAGAAGGATGTGCAGCTATGACATACAACTATCTACTGGGGCTTTGGGGGAAAAATAAATAAATAAATAAATAAAATTATTAAAAAAAAAGAACCACCAGGCTTCCATGGCATGAGCCAGATGTCAGGCTCTGTACAGGGAGGCAGCCAGGACTAGCATGAGAGCAGAGGCCCAATCCCATTCCAGATTCAGGGAAAGGAGAGGAGTCTGGCATTAGCCTGTTGCCCTAAACTTAGCAACATCAGTGTCCAAAGAAATCCCTTGGGCACTCATGTGCCTACCAAGTTTCAGCCCTCTCTGATCCCATCTCTCATAACCAGTCTGGATGGGGGATCCCTGCTGATTTGGGCAACAGCGCCCACTGACTTCTCTGGATCCTGGAACCTCAGGCTGCTTGCCTCTGTGTTGACTCTGCCCAGGCCAGGCGAGCTCCTCCTCATCCTGAATCTCTTCTCACATGGCACTTCCCATTGTCTGTACGGGTCCTATCATTTGCAGCCTTATCTTGCTCCCCTTTGCCTGGCAGACTCCCACTGTAGTGGGTTGAATGGTGACCCCTAAAATGATATGTCCACATCCTAACCCCCAGAACTTGTGAACACGACCTTATTTGGAAAAAGGGTCTTTGCAGATATAATTAAGTTAAAGATCTTGAGATGAGATCATCCAGGATTGTCTGGGCAGACCCTATATCCGATGACAAATGTCTTTATAAGAGACAGAAGAGGAGACGACACACACACAGAGGAGAGGGGAAGGCCGTGTGAAGATGGATGCAGAGATGGGAGTGATGCAGCCACAAGGAACGCCGCCAGCACCAGCCTCTGGAAGAGACAAGGAATGGGTAGAGGGAGTGCAGCCCTGCCCACACCTTGACTTGGGGCTTCTGGTCTCCAAAGTACGAGAGAATAAATTTCTGTAGTAAGCCACCCAGTGGCAAATTATGGCAGCCCCAGGAAACTAATATATCCACTAACTTTTTAGTCCTGGCTTGCACATCTGGGAGGTCTTGTCTGGCCTCTACAGTCTAGGTTCTTGTCCCTTCTTTGGGTTTCTGACCCCTCCCCGTGCCCAGTTTCTCCTATTAGCACTGATTCCTGCGTATTAGGAGTACATCTGATCTATCTGATTAACCATGCCATTCTTAATAACCATCGTTCTCTGGGGCCCACAAAAAAGCCCAGAACGTGGTAAAAATGATGATAATAGCTCACATTCGTTGAGAATTTACAAAGTAAAAGGCACTGTTCTAGGAGCATTAAGCACAGTATCTTATTTGTTCCTTTCACCACCCCTATGTGGAAGGTACTTTTATTAGTTCCATTATATAGATGAGGGTAATTGAGGCTCGCAGAGGTAATCCGTCTGGGTTGTACCATTAGTAAATAGAGGCAGAATTTGAACTCAGGTCTTTGGCTCCCAAGCTTGCATTCTTAGCCTCTACTGCCCCGATTAGTAGGTGCCCAGGGAATATTTGTTAAATAAATGGATGATGCTTTCTTTAGGATGGGAGCCGGGACTCCATCACCTGGGGTCTAGCCCCCTTACAGCAGTGCCCAGGTCAGGGCTCATTGCAAGAATCCATTTTGCACACCCGAGTCTAGGAGACGGGTGATCTGGCTTCACAGCGCGGAACTGAGAAATCCATCCAAGCTGAGGAGGGCTGCAAGAGGTGGTCGGTCACTCTGTGACAGCTGGCATCTTGATGGAAAGTGGCTGGGAGGGGTGACGACTCTGGAAATCAGAGCAAGACCCTGCAACCTCCCACCTCTGCTAGCCGCAGGGCAATGCTGGGCGGCCCCTCACTTTGGCGAAAGAGTTCATTGGTGAGCACAGTATCCGAGCCAGATTTCATTAATTCTCCTCAGCATCCTCTGAGTGTGTGCCTGTGTGTGTGTGAGTGTGTGTGTGTGTGTGTGTGTGTGTGTTGGGGGGATGTAGAGAGAAAGGAGAGATGGATGGGAGCATGATACATTATGGATGATCTTTTAAAATTTAAAACAGTTAAAATCAAAATAATATTTTGGCGCCTAAAGGGGGTAAACTTCAATTTCCTTGAAAATTTCCTTCTGAGCAAAATCTCGTTGCTGATAATGTTGAATAAATGAGGTGTTACGGTATTAATACTGTCGATAATGACAAACATTTGCACAATTATTTTCAGGCTACAAGACACATTCATTCACTCATTCGTTCACTCACTGGTCAATGTGTCAGACAGAAATGTTCACAGCTGCAAGCATTTGCATACTAAACTAGAAGCGGCTTGAACCTAGCGGGCATTTCTTGTTAATTAATAAGGAATATCATGGTAGGAGGTTCCAGGATTGATTTGGCAGCTCAGTGGTATCACTGAGGATCCATTTTGCTCTCTTTCTCTTCTGCCATCCTCAGATAATGGTGACATTTCCACTTATGGTGGCCAGTTGTCATCTCCACACACCTTACTCCCCAAAGCAGCCTGGAAAGCACGAAGAGGAAGTCGGGCACAGGAGCGCTCTCCCCATGACACACCTGCTTCCTTTATCAAGAAACTTTCCCAGAATCCCCAGCCAACTTTCCCTTCTATCTCCTTGGCTAGAACTGGATCACATGCCCACTCCTTCACCAATTACCACTCACCAATTACCATAAAAGGGAACCAGGTTGCCATGACTTCTTTAGAGCAATCAGATGCAATTGTCATCTGGCCTGAACTGGGACTCTGTTCACAAGAAAGGAGTTGGAATGGCGATTAGGTTGGCTGCACTCATTCATTCCACAAACATCTCTCCTGTGCCCTGTTCTAAGTATAAGGGATATGCACATGAGGATACCATCCAACGAGGGTGAATTCAGAATTCACATCATTCCCACATCCTTCCACAGCCCACTCTCCTTCCACCACATGTGGTTGCCTTTTTGCACTGATCTCTCTGGAGCAGCCCGAGTGGTGTAGCCTGTGTCCTCCCAGGCGGGACACTAACGGGGCTGTGGTTTGTGCCCTGCTCTCTCGCTGGCAAGTACTGTTCTGCTCCTCCTGGGATTTATGGAGTCCCAGGATGCTCCTGTGGGATGCAGATGGGAGATACCTCCTGTCTAGCAAGCGGCAGGCTCCCTGCAGATGGGCCCCAGATGGTGGCATTATCTGAGCAGAGGGCTGGAGCCAGGGGAGGGGTGCTGGGAGAGGGTGGGGGCCAGGCCTGGTCAGCCAAGTGTTCAGTAGGGAGCATGGCCCAGGCTGCAGGGACGGAGCCTCACAGGTTTAGAGCTCTTGGCCTGAGATAGGTTTGGCCGAGGTCGGCACAGGGGCCCCCACCCTAGCAGAGACATTTTGCATGGATCAGGGATCAGTGCCTGGCAGGGCGTGGCGCAGACCTGAGCTCACGGGAGCTTCTGAGAGATGCTGCACCTGGAGTCAGGTATGTGCGGGCTCCTGGCTGTGACCACGTCTGCAGAGCCAAGGTCAGGCTCAGGGGGCACTCTGCTCGGGGAGCGCTGCCTGGATCTCTCTCGCGTGCACCCCTCCTCATCCACCCTTTGTGCCCCTTGAGGCAATAAGGGTAGTGGCTGAACACGTGGATCTGGAGCCTGACTTTGTGGGTCTGCCTCCCAGCCTCACCGCTGAGCTGTGTGACTTTAGGCAGGTCATCTAACCTTTCTGTTCCCAGGTCTTCTCATCCGTAAAATGGAACTAATAATGGTGCCGATGCCACAGGACTGTTTTGCGGATTGAATACATGAATGTGTGTAAAATGCTTTGCCCAGGGCCTGGCGCAGAGTGAGTGCTCCATGGGTATCAGCTGGTATTATTATCACCACCAACCGCTTGGTGCTGTATGAACCTCCCTAGTTTGTCTAACCCAGATCTTGGCTGGAAGCCTTCCTCTTCTTGCATTTGAGTGAAAATTTGGGGGAACTTCCCAATTCCTATGACTTGGGGAAGTCCAGTGCCTTCTCCAGGGTTGCTATGACATCTCAGGGGACTTGAGGTCTCTGGTCCCCACCACCTCACCTCGAGTCCACTTGGCTAAAGAATTCGGGTGTTACTTTGCTGGTTTTCACAACAAATCCAGTCTCGCAAGCATTTCAGGAGTGACGGCGAGGGGGGACAGGGACGCCACAGGTACAGCTCACCCTGCGGTCCTCCTCTCCCCATCGCTCATCTTCTCACCTTACTGGATCCCTCCAACTGTTTCTCCCTCTGGTAAGCAGAGGGGCCTTTCCCTGAACCACGCCAGGAGCTACCATCTATCGAGCACTTGCGACGGGCCAGGAACTGTTCTAAGCACTTTGAAGAGTCACCTTGTTTAAACCTCACAAGATGTCTGTGAGTATGTGCTTTTGCTATCTCCACTTTGGGGACAAGGAACTGGTGACACATTTGATACAGGCAGTCTGGCCCTGAGCCCAGGGTTCCACCATCTGCTGCCCCTCTCGGCTTTTCTGAAACGTTAGCTCCCAGCTCTGGGGCTAAACCGACATCCAGCTGAGTTTGTAAAACAATCTTTTCCCAACAAACATGGATCTCTCCTTACAAAGAATCCTGTTCTAATTGTCCCTCTATGTTGTCTCTCGGTACACACAGGGAGGCAGGGAGAAGTAGAAGGAAGAGGTGAGCTTTGATGCCGCTCAGACTGGAATCCAGGCTGGGCTGTGGGGCCAGGCACTTCACCTCTCTGAGGCTCAGTTTCCTCTTCTGTGAAATGGAGAATAACAGTACACGAGTCATTGGGAGGCTCAGCGGTGGTCAATAGCAGGTCTCTGTTCCTCCGTCCCCAGCTCCCAGCGTGGGCCCACCGTGGGGACATCAGAAAGGGCTTGTCGGGTTGCTTTTCTGTGTCTTCAGGGATGACTTCTGTCTGTATAGTTGGCCTAAGGTGCAGTCTTTCTTTGTTCCATCTGTTCGTGTTTCTGCCTCTGCTGGGTCCTCTCCCACTTGAAGCCCCTCTTCCTGTCTTCCATGTCTCCAGGGGCAGAGGGGCTGCTCTTTCCCGTGCCTCCTGATCCCCTATAGAGCCAGCTCTAGGGCAGAACTGACCCAGGCTTGTGGGGGACAGACAGTCCCTGAGTGGATGGATGTGCTTCCTGCTCGCCCAGCCCTTCTAGTGGTGACAGCCTCACCCAGGCCAGAGGATGCCTGGCCTGACCTGCCAGAGGCCGAGAGGAGAGGGGTACGCTGAGCTCTTCTCAGGATGCCATGGATCCAGCTCCACCTCTGAGAGCTGCTTTGGGCTGGGGCCGTGACAGAGAGCAGCCCGGTTGGGCAAAGAGGCTTCTTCTGGTGGTGCGAGAGGCACAGAAATCTCCCATGCCCGCAGTCACCCAGTTCCCACTGTCATCCCCGAGGCTGCTCCCCTGAGTGGAGCTGCAGAGCCAGATGGAGGCCGGAGCCAGGAGTCCTGGGTTCCCGTCCCAGATCCATGCAGCTGGGCTGAGGCCCTGGGCAGGTCCCTTCCCCATGATCTGGCCTCCCTCTCCTCTGCCCCACAAGGCTTGGGGGCAACTCCACTGTGATGAGTGCTTAGACTCTGATTGGTGTGAAACTGCTGGGTTGAGGGCGCCCCCTGTGCCCTATGTAGACACACTCACCCCCTAAGGGATGGGGGAGCATGGACTGATCTGGCCTCTCTTAACTCTGTGAGGGAGAAGAAACTCCCCTGCCCCAACACACCATGGACCTTGGACCCACTGTGTGTTTATGTATGTGTGTGTCTATATTTGCGCGTATGCATGTGTGTGCGTGTCTGTGTGTGTCTATGTCTGTATGCATGTGTGTATATCTGTGTGTATGTGTGTGTGCCTGTATTTGTGCTGCTCCTGTGCTAAGCTTTAAATGCTTCCCCACCCCCAGCCCAGGGGCACTGCGAACCCTGTGTGAGCCCAGGCCTCCTCCAGCACACACTCCAGGCCATCTTTTCCTTGACTCCTCAGCACAGAGCGTGAACAAGCCTGCGTTTCTGTTTCTGAGTCACTTCTCCACCTGGCAGGAATGGACTTCTGCGGTGAGTTGGAGCTTCCTCTTCTCTCTCAGGTCTGCCTTCTGCCTCTTGCCCCAGCCTCTCACCTTCTCTCTGTCTTCCCTCAGCTGTCTGATCCTCTCCTACTTCCCCTTCACGGCGGTCTCTGACTCTCCCTCGCCCTTCCTTCCTGGTCTCTGGCTCTGCTTCCTTTCTCAGTCTTCCCCTCTCTGCCTCTCCCTTCCCTGCACCGTGTCTCTCTCTGTCTCTGTCTCTCCCATCCCTGCCACCAGAACGTGCTGACAGCTGCTCTTCTGGGAGGCGTGAAGACAGACTTGGCAGCCAAGGAGCTGCGGAGGGTGCAGAGCCAGGAGCCTGGGTGGGGCTGTTCTGCGTTCAGGATGGGGAACAGTGGTGTCCGCGGGCGAAGAGGAGCTCCAGGAAGTACCAGGAAGAGCTGTGGGGTTGGGTCAGGTCAGCCCTAGGAGGGGCCTGAGGTCTGCAGGGAGTTGGAGATGGGGTGGACGGGGGATGAGGTTCTGAGGATGGTGTATGTTGGGGGAGGGGGAGGGGTGAAGCCCGGAAGCTCTCAGAAAAGAAAATCCTTCTTTTCTGGGTCTCGTCCTGCCCATTCTAACCCAGCATAGGCCTGGGCACTGACACACAGAGCCATAGCAGATGGCACGGGAGCACAATTCCTATGAGCTGGGGTGGCGGCAGACCCGGAAGTCCTGCCGGTTTGGGAGCAGAAGGTGCCTAGCATACATTACTGCACCAGCAGCGGGGCCGAGGACTGTGGAGGAAAACCGGGAGGCAGTAAGCAGGAGTGACATCCATGGGTCCCTTGCTCTCCAGTGCCCTGACCATGCTACACAGCATTGAAGGTGAACTAAGGGTCAAGAACTCAGAGTCGCCTTGCATTCTTCAGTGCCAGGAAGATCACGGCTCACAGAAGCAACCCAGTCTGTTTTTGGAAACCAGGGTCTCCTAGAAAGAACAAACAAACAAACAAGGTGACAAACTCCTATTCATCCCTCAAAGCCTGGCTCAGATGTTACCTTCTCATGGGAAGCCCTTCATGACTTCACCTAGAGACACTGCCCTCTGGGGCATCTCTCTACCTTGAACTTGCTTCTGTCACAGCACTGAGTCCACAATTTGGTAATATTTGTGCACCTGTGTGTCTTCCTCATGAAACTTGGAGCTCCTTGAGGGTAGGGCAAATATCTGATTTATCTACATGTCCCCCAAGTCCAGCATGGGGTGGACCCAGAGTGGGTTCTGAGATCCTTGGGTGACTTAGACTGGACCTAAGGGGTGGCGTTGGGCAGACAACCTGCTCCAAGTCCGGGGGTCTCCAGGGCACTGGATCTCAGTCAGTCAGTTGGTGAGCAGTATGGGCCGAGGGTCCACTCTAGGTACAGCTTGTCCTGGGACCCTGGGGAGGAGAACAATATGCAGGTGTCGGGAACCCCACTCTGAAGGAGAGACATGGCGCTGACCAGGAGACCCCAGTCAGAGGAGGACAGTCATGCTCGTAGAGGGAGTGTGTCTCCTCACCCTCCAGGCTGGCTTGTCACCACCAGCCTGGACAATATCTGTCTGTCTGTCCCATCTTTAATTCAGTTTTAAAGCGATTCCTCCACCCCCAATCCTATGTCTAATGAACCTGACATTCAGAGAAAATGTCTTCGGTAAAGGTCACAAGAGGAGGTGGCATTCTCGCTGACAGACCTGTCTTTCCCGCACGAGCACTCGCTCCTTCAGGACGAGGTGCCAGCGCTCGTGTCCCTCAGAGCTGCCCCTCCCCCATCACCCGCCACCTCCATGTGGCTTTTTCCCAGCCTCTCAGTCTATCTAGAAGGACACAGCTCAGGACCTGCCTCATTCATGTGTTCATTCTCCCTGCTGGTCATGGAAGACACAGGGATGACTCAGATCCCAGCCCTACCTGGCAGGGCACCTGGGAGGCAGATCCAGGGATAGCTACCCCGGAATCATGGCTCAGGGGTGTATCTGCAGGGGCGGGAAAGAGATGAGGCAGGCATGGGGGGCAGACCTGGGTAGTGAGAAGTCACGTACCCCATGCTCAGAAGTTTGGCCTCGGTCCTGAGGAAAGTGGTGAGTCACTGAAAGTTCAAGCAGGGAGATGTGGGTCATAGACGTGTCTTAGGAAGATCACTCCTCTGGACGGAGGAGGGTGCAGGTGGAGGCAGGAGATGATGGTGGCCTGGTCCAGGACAGTGGTGGACTTGAGAGGTTCCCTGGCCCGTGCAGAGGGAGTAGTGGTGATGGAGCTGCGGCCATGGCCGTGGGGACCGAGTGGGAGGTGATGCTGTCTACCGAGACGGGAGGGGCAGGGTGGGAAAACAGATGAGAGTTGGCACTGAGTCTGAGGTGCCTGGGAGAGGAAGATGTCCAGGGGACAGGTGGAAAGGGATCTGGAGCTCAAGGAGGAGGTCTGTGCAGGGACAGGAGCTTGGCAGACCCCTGCAGCTAAAGTTGGTAACCGAGACCCTGGGTGTGGATGTGGTTTCCGATGGGGAGCGTGCAGACAGAGCGCGAGAGAGGCCCAGGACGGCGCCATCAGGCCTGCTGATGTTGAGAGGCGGTCCTGAGGAGGAGGCCGTGCTGGAGCCTGATAAGGAGCAGTCAGAGAGGGCTTCACAGGGGCAGCTCAATTCTAAGTCATGTGCTGTGCTGTGTAACCACTGCCATTTTCCTCAGACCTTCTGGAAAACTCACTCATGTGGAATAGCACTGTGCTCATGGTTGCTTTGGGGGGTCGAAGGAAAGGCTGCAGAGTTCCTGGGGTTAGCCCAGGGCAGAAAGGAGACTCCAGTGGCAGGAGGCAAGACCCAGACGAGGTGGAAAATTCTGCTGAGTGATCTCTAGGAGAAACATAAGGCCCTGCAGCTATTGTTGGGGTTGCAGGGTCTCCTACCGTATGTGGGGGGCATGCTGGGACCATTTTACTTATGTGTTAAAAGAAAGGTGAACCCACAAAACTGAACAATGTGGGGACATCCAGATGCCGGCAATGTAAGGTTATGTGTGTGAAACACGCAGCACAGTGCTTGGATCACACATCGCTCAGGAGATGGTGGGGAGGGTCCCTTCCGAGGAAGGAGGTTTCCTGTGCTAACCACTCGCTCACAGGACTCGATGCTTGGCCTCGTAGAGCTAGATTTGAAATAGTTGGGCTTACTAGACAGGCTGAACCCCATCTTATCCCCCCAGCCTCACCAGGCCCCAGTGAGCCCTCTCCACTCCTCACTTTCTCTTTTGTTAAGCAAGAAGCTCCAGTGCAGGCTGCTTGTTCCTCTGGTCAATTTTCTGGACATCCTTCATTCTAGAGCATCCAAATCTCAGACTCTGGGGGCATTTTATTTCTAAATCGTGGCCAGACATATATAGCCATAAACAGGACTGCAAATAAAAGTTGCTGAATGATCAGGAAGCAATCATTTTTCACCTTCCCTTTTGTCTTGGAGCTGCAGTATTTTCCTTCCTGCCACAGGGCCTCTGCACGTGCTGTTCCCTCTTCTCAGAATGCCATTCCCCCAACACCACCCTTCCTTGCCTAGTTAATTCCTACTTATCCTTCAAATCTCAGCCCAGTATGGCTTACTAAGGAAAATCCTCCTGAATTGTAGGTTCCTTTCTTACAGACTGTATTCTCTTTCTGCAAATCTCAACCTACGTAACTATGCGAATAGTGTCTGAAAGCCTGTAGGCACCATGAGGCAGGGATCATGTCTGATTTTTCCCCCTGTTGTACTGCCAGCACCAGCACAGCTGGCCCAGAGAAGGTGCTCACTACATATTTGCTGAAGAAATAAGTGAAGATATGTTTAGTCCCAGGATAAAGGGGTCAGCTTGGACCCCATCGGGGCTAGTGGGGCCCTTAATAGCCATCTCTCCACCTCCTGCCTCCAGGTGAAGCATTTACCTGCTAAAACGCAAACATTCCCAAACCCTGGCTCAGCTTTTCCCTCTGTGGGACTGAGGAGTATTAACTGTGGGAGGGGGGATGCCAGGATGCTTCACGAACAAAGGGTGGTCTGGGACATACATGTAGAAAATTAGAAGGTACGTTCTCTTTGGTTTTTTCCTTTCTCTCTCTCTCTCTTTCTTTCTCCTTTCCTCTCTCCCTCTCTCCTTTTCTCCCTCCCTCTGTCTCCATCCTTCTTCTTTCTTCTTTTTACTGTTGGCTTTCTCTGAGCTTTTAAATGCTAATGAACATAGCAGATCTCCAAGACAAGAGTCTACTCTGCAGCGAGTCCCAAATGTGTTTGATCCCAGAGTTTATCGATTCATTGATTTTGCAGAGCAAATTCAAGATTCGTGTTTCAAAGGAAATTCTTGGGGAAATGCTGACCTACAGAGCAAAGTCCAAGTTTCTTAGCTTCACGTTTAAGATCCTTAAAGACCAGGGCACTGCACCTCCCCAGGTCCCCTCATTTACTCTTTGTTGCAGCCCACCAGTGAAGGATGGTCTTCCAGTCAGCACATCCTCTCTCGTGCCTCTATTCCCTCTGTTGGGACGTAGGTAATCCTATTGTCTGCTGGCTGAGCTCCCGTTCATCCTTCAAGGCCAAGACCAAGCGTCACCTCCTCTGTGGAGCTCTCCCTGACCCTTCAACTGTGTTCCCCAGACCTTTCCCGGGGTCTTCCACCAGGACATGTCCGTGGCCTGCTGTAGGGAGCTGTTGACACTGCTTCCGACCCCTTTAAACTCCCCAAGTTCAAGGTCAAAGCCAAAGTCAATTCTTATTCACGGCTGTGTCTCCAGTGACTGACACAGAATCTATCACAAAGTAGAAGAGCATAAATATTTATTTACTGACTAATGGCATGAATGAGGGTTGAAATAGAAATGTTTCCAGTCTTAAAAATGGTAGTGAGAGAGACAGCCCAGCCTCCTTTGCCAAGATCTGCGGTGAAAATCTCCATCCCTCCATCCTTGTCTTCTGCTTCTGCGGTCAACCCCATCCTGAGCAGCTAGAGGTGGTATATGACATGCTGGTGGGTTTTGATTCTCAAAAATCCATTAAGTCTTTGGCTTTCTTTATCATGCCAATGAAGAGTGCATGAGAGGATGAGGGACGGGGTGAAAATGGGGATGGGTGAGGCTCAGGTGCCGCACGCGGTATTTGCCCCAAACGAGGTCATGGGCCAGACTCCATTGGTCACTTCTGGTCTCATCTCACTCAGCCTCTCATGGACATTGAACAGAGCTGTCCACTCTCTCCTTCTTGAAACATTGTCTCCCCATGGCTACCAGGACACCACCTTCCAGCTCCCTGCTCCTTCCCCCTGCCCCCATTGGATCTCCAAATGTTGGAGGGCCCAGGGGCTCAATCCTGGGCCTCTTCTCTATAGTTATCTCCCCCAGGAGACCTCATCTCATCCACTGGCTCTAAGCATCATCTCTTTGCTGATATCGACTGTCCTGCCCTCGCCACTGAGATCCACGTGCACTTACCCAAAGTTCCACTTAGATGTGTATTAGGCATCCAACCCACCAAGGCCGAAGCAGGATCCTTGATTCTCTCCTCCCCCAAATGGGTTTCTTCTCGAGTCTTCCCATTTCAGAACATGGTGCCTCAAGTCAAAAACCCTTCAGCAAGTCAGTCCGTCAATAAGTCCTGTATGCTCTATTCCTAAACGTAGCCTAAGTCTACCCCTTTCTGGCCATCTCCTCTGCTATCACGCCACCATCGTCTCTCACCCGGACCATTGCAGCAGCATCCGAACTGGTGTCTCCACTTCCTTGCTTGCCCCCACGCTCCTTCCCATTGCCACAGACCAAACTTGTGAGAGTTATTGAGAGAGTGAGGGCTTTGGAGTCAGACAGACGTGGGTTTATAGCCTGGTTCTACCACATATCATCTGTGTGGCCTTGAAGGAATGGCTTAGTTTCTCTGAGCCCCAGCTTTTCATCTGTGAGATGAGAATTAAAGCAATCCACTTGCTTTGGAGATGAGGTCCCTAGGGTCTTCTCTCCTGTGGTTAGAATGACAAGATGAGGCTACGGGGTGGACTCCTTGGATTTGATTTCATCAGGAAAACACAAGATCAGACTAAACATCGTGGGAGAATTGCTTTTGGAAATACACATGTGCTAAGTTTTGTGACCATTATAATTGTATCTACTAAGCATCAAGCCCTCCTTTGGGTGGTTTACATACACTGACGTATGATGTTTAAAATGACCCCATGAGATACACTCACGTGGAAGACACAGAATAGTTAAGTAACCTGTCGAAAGGCACACAGCTTGTAAAAAGCAGGGTCCACATTTTGAATATCAGTTCTGTTTCTTGACCCCAAAGAAGCCTATGCTTCCACTTTGTGTGACTAGATCAACACAGAAACAGCCCAGCCCACGTGGAGGTGGTCTCATTCAGCAGAGAGCGCCCTGGCCTTGGGTGGCCCTTGGGTTCAAGTCTTGGCTCTGCTGTTTGAGAGGTTGCCTCAGTCAAGCCACTAAATCTCTATTATCCTGTGAGAAAAAGCATGAAGACAATAGCAGTTACCTGTCAGGCGGTGTGAAATCGGATGCCGCATTATGTGCTAAAGTGTTCTGTAAACTGTAGACACACGAATTATTCTTTCCTCCCTCAGTGTTGTGGGCAAGATGGATCCAGAGAGGCTGCTCGGCTTCTGGGGGCTCAGCCCCGCTTCTTGGAGAGCTCTCAGGCACCCGAATTCCTCGGGTGTCCCCGCCTTTCTCAGTCTACACTGGCTTCTGCTCACTCTCCCCTTAGCTCCTACTGTTTCCTTGACTCAGTTTCTCTCTGGAGCTCCTCAAACTCCCTCCTTGGCTCTCCGTCTTTATGCTCCCCTCTTCCAGCCTTCTGGGAAACCTGCCTGGAGGTTCTCACTTGGAAGAAGACAACCGCATAGCCAACCCCCATTTATACTACTGTGCTCTTCCCACCTCGGGGAAGACAGGAGTATTCTCAGCCCACATGAGAGGATTTTTTTGAGCTCCCACTTCCAGAGATAAGTTTCTTATTGGGATGGAGCGGGGAGGGGCTGCCTCTGTTCATACCTGTGCCTTCTTCTGCTTCCTAATTTGGGTCCCTGTCATGTACTAACCCCAACCCACCTCGGGCCTGAGGAGTTGAGGACATGACGGCCTGTGGCCAGTGGGGGGCAGCAGAGGGCAGCAGAGTATGGACTAGCAGGGAGGGCAGAGGGGGCAGGGCGAGGGGCCCTGGTGGAAGGATCTGGTCATTGGGTCTGTCCTGCTCCAAGTCTCTAGGCCACCCCCTCTGGAGCGGTCTGGAGTAGACAGCAAAGATGTGGGAGTTGTCTCCAGAAGGCCGGCAGAGAGAACGCATCTGCAATAGTGTGATAGGATGCCGGTTGCAAGTGACAGAGACTCCATTGGAACCAGTTAAGGTACAAAGGGGCACTTTATTGGCTCACAGAACCTGGGTCTCAGGGACAATTGTAACCAGGAACTCAAAAGCCATCAGGACCATCTCCCCCCTCTCTCCGTCCTCTTTCTTCTGTGGGTTGGCTTTATTATTTTATATATTTTTATTCTGTTGCAGATTGGCTCCTTCTAGGGACCAGAACCGTGACCACCAGCAACTGCTGCCTCACTGTTCTCCAATTCACTGTCTTCCTTTGGTTCTGCCTGGACAAACCTCAGGGGAAGACTTTTCATTGTCCTGGGTTGGGTGATGCCCTGCCCTGTGGCGGGGGGTGGAGTCCTTTGATTGACAGCGAGGACTGCATGTTGGTGTGGGGGAAGGAGCTTGCTCCAGAAGAAGGGCTTTCTCTTATGGAGGAATAGATGGGTGCTGAGCAGACACAACAACAGCATCTACCACAGCCCACAGCGGTGTGTGACACTTTCCCTTTGGCTCAAAGGCACCGACCTGTTTCTCAGATTCATGAGCTGACCTTCAGGCCCAGGTGGCACCTCCCACCCCCAGCCCCCTCCTGAAATGAGGGGCTAGCGTCCCAGGAGGACTGCTGCTCATCTCTCCACCTTAAATTCACCTCTCCCCTGGTTCCTCGGTGAAGATGGACTCTCAGGTGGATGTAATGACGGGGTCATCGTGAGCTGGTGTCTGAGCTGGAGAGCGGGAGAGGAGAGGAGGGGTCTGACCTCAGAGAGGTCTCAAGATCAGCAAATAAGGCATCATTACAGATGTTCTGCCCAAGACGCACCGTAAGGAGCAGTTCACTCTGTGCCTGACATTTCCCGTAGCCCTGAGAGCCGAGCAGGGCTGCCTGGTGCTGCCATAATGTCACCATTTGAGCATTACTAGTGGTGTCTTCTGGCCTGCGGGGTCATCTAGTGAAGCATGGATAGTGGGGGGGCGGTCTATGGAGGCTTTAGGAGACACGAGCAGTGTCCCAGAGCCCCCCAGGAGGAGGAGGCAGCAAAGGATGGGGACCGCGTGCCCCACACACCTGGCGCAGGTTCTACCGTGGGTCCAGTGGTCGGCTGGGGGGTGGGAAGAAAGGACTGGGAGCACCTGGCCAGACCTTTGGGCAGTTTTCACCCAAATTCCTTACATGTGTAAAGTATCTGCATGCACTGCCTTGTTTGACCCTAGCGGTCTTTGATCCCATTTTACAGTTGAGGAAACTGAGGCTGAGAGAGAAAGTGACTTGTTTCGAGTCCCGAAGTCAGTCGGCAGAGCTCCGACTGGGACTCAGGGCTCCTGATGCCCAGACCAGGTCACTCTCTGTCGCCTGGAGCGGAGACAGCTGGAACGGGGAAAGAGAAGGCAGCTGATGGGACACAGTCGCAGACATCTGGGGATGGCGGCTCATCCACACAGCAGCACCCGGGCAGGGTGCACAGGGGGATTCTGTAAAGTGAGTCGTCGGGGTTGTTGTGCTGATAACGCCCCGCTGCCGAATGCTATTGGAGCAAACAGGTGTGCGCTGACTCTTCCCGTGGATGATTGCGTTCCACTTTCTGGTACCTTCTGCATGCCCAGACCTCTCTCCTGAGCTTTCAACCTGCTTGTGATTACAGGACATCCCCATGAGGAGCCCACAGTCATCGCAGTCTCCCTAGATCTCAAGCTCTCATCTCTTTCTCCTTCCCCAACTGCTCCTTCTCCGAATCTCCACCTCAGTGAACAGGACCACGTTCCCCAAATCATTTCAAGTCAGAAATCTGAGTGTCACTTCAACTTCTGCCCTCCCTCCTCCCACGTCCAGTCAAGCTTCCAGCCCCCTGGACTCCCCTTCCTCAGTGTCACTCAAATATGTCCTGGCGCAGCTCCCATCCCGCGCCAGGTAACCCAGACCACGGAAGCTGGACTGGCTTCTCCACGCACACTTCCTCCGGGAGGTGGTGTGTCTCCGCCTGCCAGTGCTGAGGGCGAGGCACGACAAGAGATGCTCCCATTGAGGGAGGGGACAGCAGCCTTGGCATCCTTGGGGAGGGGAAGTGGGCATGGAACAGAACTGTTGACAGACTCTGGGCTGCTATATTGGGAAGATTTGACAACACACACAAGGAGAGAGTGAGGGCGCGTTGACGGCTCGTGAGAGGCGTGGGGGCCGGCTGGGGACGTGCCGCCACCACCCACGCAGGAGGAAGTTGGGAACAGATTGCTTGGGACCTGTGCCAGCCTCTTGAAGAAGCATCCGCTCCCTCTCTCCTGATTCTGGCACCTGCTGAGGATTCGGGGAAGGGGCTACCTGGTTGCAGCCAGGTTGGCTAGGAACGTGGGCTGCAAGGGTGCGTCCTGGGATGAGAGCTTAGCTCTGCACAGAGGGCCCTCTCTGCCACTGGGTCTTGGTTCCCCCATCCCATCCCATCCCATCCCAGACAGTCCAATCCTAATCTCACCCTACACCTTCATATTCTCATCCTGTCTCACTCCTATTCCATCTCATACCCTTTCCTGTCTCCAAACCCTCCACCATCGTATCCCACCCCATACTCATCAGTACAGGACATGTCTTCAAGTTTTGTTTGTTATTATCTCACCTTGAGTGGATGAGCAAACAAGAGAATGAGTTTTATTTATTCTTGGGGGGCTTGGGGCAACAATCAGACTCTGCTGATTCCAAACCCCAAGCTGGCTTGGAACCAACTGAACAGCAAGTCAAGAGTTGGGCAGAGAGAGCCATAGAGAATGTGGCTTGGAAGTGTGGCCACGACTGGGCGTCCCAGGCCCCCTTCTCCACACCTGCCCTCAGGCACAGGCAGAACTGGACAACCGCAGGCCTATCTTCCAGGGGCAGCCTCAAGGGATCCACCCGCCCTCCATGTTCCTTCTCCCCAACCTCCCACCAGATGGATCACTCCCTAGGGAGTCAACAGGGATGTTTCCAGTTCAGCACCCCGGGGCACATGATGGGACTGCATTCTTGGCCCCTCCTGGTTGAGCAAAACTTGGCTGTAAGAGTGAAAATGTCAATACATTCTAAGTACTAGTGTATTCTCCCCTGCTCCCGCCCCAGGTGATATAGAGGAGTTGAGAGAACAGAGAGTAGACTCCCACATCGCTGACTAGATCTTAGGAGGAAATAAGAAAATGAGACATAACCTTCTTCTAAAGTGCCTGATGTGAGTACTCAATTCATTGAACAAATGCTGGTGTGCGCGGGAGCATTGAAACCAGCCATCTTTAATTGGTCTAATTATTTCAGAGGCTGCTCTGCTCTGCCACTTCATCTTTCTGTCACCCCATCTTCCGGTCCTCCGAAACGGGATCCCCACTCCCACTGGATCTGTTGTCCTTCCTAAGGCGGGGGGCGTGGGAGAAGACAGTGGATTCCGAGAGACTGGCGCGTCTCCCCCCCGTCTTCTCTTCCCCTCAGTGAAGAGCACCTAGCACCTCGTAGAGCTGAATCCACGCGCCGCCCCCGCCTGCTTCTTCCCTGGACTCCTTTTCCGCCTCCTTGCCTCAGCTCCCTCTCTCTTTCTTGCATAGCCCTCCACATCGGATTCCCACCCCCTTCCTGTGCCCCTTCCTGTGCCGGCTGGAATCTGGGCGTATTCCAATGACTCTTATTCTCTGGGAAACTGCTAGTGGGGGCTGGCGATCACCCTCCTTCCTGACCCAGACACCTGGCTTCCCACACGCCTCTCAAGGGGTCTTGAATGCAGTTCAGAGACTTGGGACAAAGCCAGTGATTAATGAATTCTTGAGCAGGAGGACTTGACAGCACTTGTTGAAGGAACACATGTGTGTTTGTGTGAGTGTGTATGTGCCTGTGCGCACGTGCTGAGGGGGGCACAGTCTGTGAAGGACCCTAAACCGACCAGTTCATAACATCTAGAAGCATCTGGGCAACGAGAGGGGAACCTGGGCTTAGAGTCAGTCATCTGTTGGAGTTTTGGCTCTGACCATCAGTAACTGTGTGGCCTTGGGCAAGTCAATTCACCTGCAACTTTATTGTCCCCACTGCACAGTGGGTGCCTGCGGTAGACGGGACTCCTGGCTGGGGGCAACCAGTGAGATCAGGACTGAGCAGGAGCGCTGGAGAGCCAGGTGCTCTGATTGCCATTGTCATCTTCAACTGGCAATCTGCACTGGTCATCACTGCCGACATTCTGCAAGACAGCTGAACCAGGTGTCCAGGGCAAGGAAGGGGCTTCTGGCTGGGGATGTCCTGGACGGTTTTGGTGAGAGACTCTACCCACCGACTGGGCCACGGAGGAGGGCCAGGACTTCAGCAAGCAGAGTTGAGGGTGGCGGGGAGGGCATTTCACACCAGGGCAGAGGCTGCCCCCGAGGTTGGAGGGTTGATGGGGGCGCCACCTAGTGGTAGGGTGTGTGTGTGTGTGTGTGTGTGTGTGTGTGTGTGTGTGTGTGTGCGCGCGCGCGCGCATGCTGACTCAAGAGAGGTCAGCAGATTTGCAGAACCACTGGCATTTCAGGGTGAGGAGGATGGGGCGCTCAAATTGGGCAACCCATCATTGTTACGGACTGGCAAGCAGAGATTTGGAGAGGGGCAGGGGCATCGGTGCTGCAAACGGAATTGGGCAGCTCAGGGCTGAGACCCGTGTCTCTGGGTTCCTCCAATTCCGGGGGCCCTGAATGTCCAGCTAAAGCCCTGGATCGACCTGGCTGCCCCAGAAAGTCACCGTTGCCTTTCGCATGGAGGAGTGTGGCCAAGAGATAAGAGCAGACGGACTGGTCTGTCTTTACCTTGTCTTGTTGCCACTTGGATGAAGTTGGGAGCTTTCAGCCAATGACACGGACATGCCGGGGTCTGCCAGGTGTTGTGGGTCTGGATGCTGGGCTGATGGTTCAGCCCAGCATCCAGACAGGAGGTTCCCCGTCCTGGCTGCAGGTGGGAGAGACCTGGAGAGCAGAACAAAAGAACGGTGCCCAGCCCACCACAGGCTCTCCGAAGCCCTCTCTATAGGTGGTTCTCTCACGGCCAAGCTGGTCTTCGGGTCTCCATGGGGAGATCACAAAGTCCCCATCAGAGTGATTTGAGGAGTGAGTTTTCCCGAGAAGAACACGCTGGAAGTGTGACGACTTGTAGCCATATTTCCATGGGAACACCACCCGGGCAGGGATGGGAAACGCATGCCAAATGCTCCAGCCGCTCCCTCTCTCCTGCACGTTTCTAATCACATCCCGTTGACCTGTCGGAAGCGCCTCACCCTTGGGCTGATTCCAATGATGCAGTGGGCCCTGCCACTGCCATGTGCCGTGAATTCCTAACTATCGCTGCCTCCAGTATGGTCGTTAGCAACTCAACATTAATATCTCCCATGTCCATCACCGCAGTGATTAGGATCCGTGACTTGCCGGCCATCTCATGGGAGAGGGGGTGTGATGTGGGTCCCCGGGGCCTGGCCACCCTGCCCCGAGTGGGTGGGGGAGGGAGGGTGACAGGCCAGCTTGTTAAATCTAATTACCTGGCTGCAGACAGCGGTCCTGAGCTCATCTGAGAGCCGGCTCAGCCCACCGCGTAATCCTCTGCCAGCCTTGCCACCATAACGAGCAGGCCCGCCACCAGCCGCCACGCGCCTAGATGGGACTGAGTTTAATTGCTACCCAAAATGTCAGCCCTTTCAAACCCACAGTATTTCATCACTTACCTTTAAAGAAGAGGGGGAAAAAAAAAATCAATTTGGACCGTGAGTTTCGGCAGCAAAGCCTGCAGAAAGGGCTGCCCAGTTCTTCAGGGGAGCTGTTCTTTTCATTAAAATAGCTATTTTTAAAACTCTCTCTCCCTCTCTCTCTCTTTAACATGAGATGAAAAATCCCGGTTACAAGAAGAAACCCTTTCATGAGGGAATAATAATGTAAAAAAAAAGAGTTTAAAAAAGTCCACTTCTAAAATGGGTCCCTTTTTTTTCAACCTCTCAAAGGTTAAAAAAGGAAAAGAAAAGGGTTTTGTTCTCAAAAGGCTTTTACATGTGTGATCTCATCTCATGCTCGCGGAAGCTTGGGGTGCTGGGGGAGGGCAGAAGTCATTGTCCCCATTTTATGGATGAAGGAATGTCCCTAGAGGCTAAGGGCTCTGCTGGAAGGGGGCCACACAACGATTCAGGAGGCAGGAAAGAGGATCCCCATTTGCTGCTCCCCAGACGGGTCTCTCCCTGTGGGTTCATGCATCCTGTCGCAGGATACACCCACCTCCCAAATTCAAGCTATTTACCTACTAGTCAGAAAGTGAAAGTAGAGGCATTAAAAAAAAACAAACCACAGAGGCCCATTAGAGTTTAACATTCATTTAACTCTCCGTGAGATCACAGCCGTCCTTTCTTCCCTAGGGAGAATTTTTTCCCCTTTCTTTCAGAAGAAAGGAATGTAATTCTTTTGGAGATTACATTCCCTGGAAACTGATTTCTTAAGCTCCTGCCTGAAGAAGCGTTCCAAAGTCTGCAGACTAATTAACCCCATTGTTCAGAATTAATCACCTCAGGACTATTTGGAGTCAACAAGAAATGTATCAATTGGGCTCTTAATAAACCTAATGAAACAATTCAACATAAAGGCATATGAAATAGACTTTTAAAACATTAGCATAAGCCAGCAACCTCCTCGAGCTCTCCGCAGCACAATCAATCTTAATTGACACTTTATTAGCACCAAGAATTGCTATCAATTTGGCAGATCCCCCCACATGGCCTAATGAAATGATAGACAAAGTTTTTTAAAAGGAAAAAAAGAAGAAAGAGGAGACTTGGAGTTTTTGGTGAATGAAGATAGAGGAGAAACTGAATCAGAGTCCCAGGGTGGACACGGAAGTGGCTGGGTCTAAAGCGTCCTCCCCACTCCCTGGAGTCCAGTAGAGGCTGGGGTCTCCTCCACCGTGTCCTTCAGGGTTGAGGAATTCTCCTTGACACATAGCTAGAAGTGGGCCCCAACGGTTTGCTCCAACTGGGTTTACCAACAGAGGCGGGACTGAAGTGCTGGGGTGGGAAGTCGGGGCACAGACGGAAATGAAGGAAATGCGTGAGCCACGAGGAGGTGCTGGGGATCCTTTTTGTGTTTTGGTTTCTATTGTGAGGAAACATTTGCTTCCAAAGGTTGGGGACTGTTTCCGATCATGCATTCTCTAGTCCCTCTTAATTTCTCATAATTCTGCTCTAAGTTTGGAGTAAATGTCAGAGGGCCCCCAGATATTGCTTAGCAATCTCAAATCACCCATGGGCCAGGAAATAAGGTTCTCTGGGGTTTATTTCAAGGGACTTCACACGATTGGACTGTCCGTCCTGAGTGTGTGTGACCAGTCTGACATCACTGTCCTCCCTCTCCCCTTCCTCCTCTTCCTCTTTTCCCTATTCTTCCTTCTATAATTCCTAGGGACACAGTTTTAGGGCTCAGCTCAGGAAAGCAAGGTGGCCCCACACTTTCTGGAGCGGCTCCTGCTTGCTTGGAGCAGCCAGAGAGGAAGACGTTTTGGGAAGAACACAGTGCTGTCCCAGAGAAGCCATGGATAGCTGCAGTGTGTCCAGCCCATGGACGGCGAGTCTGAGAAATGAAAAGGAGGCAGCTCATGCTTGATTTGAGACTGACAGAGGCGTCTGGAGTTTCCTGTCATCTGCCTCCAACTTGGATTCGAGTTCTGCATTTTGCAGCTATTATGTGCACAGGCTCTGGGGCCAGATGCCTGGGTTTGGATCCTGGCTCTGGTGTATCTTAGCTGTGTGACTTTGCATGCCTTAGTTTCCTCATCTGTAAAATGGGATAATAATAGTGGGCCCTAAAAGGACTCTGATAAAGATTGAGTAAATTAATGTAAAGTTCTTAGAACTATGCCCATCATAAACACTATATAAATCCTTTGCTCTTATTATTTAAAAAGGAAACTAGAAGAAAGTAATAGCTAATGCTTATTGATCATCCACTATGTGGTATCATGAAAGCCGAAGGCAGAAGGAATTGTGAGAGGGAAGAGTCAATAGGTCAAGCACTCTAGATGGATAAGATACTGCCCAAGAATCTCCCACTGAGCTGCTGGTGACCAACGGATCCAGACCTATGGGGATCTGATGTCAGAGTGATCTCAAGACCAGGCATAATTCTAAGCCCTTCACGTGCATTATCTTATTTCGTCCTCACAGAATCTTATGACTCCATAGGTACAATACTTACCCTCATTTTACATGCAAGGGAACTGAAACAGAATGGGTAAGTATTTTGCCCAAGATCATATAGGTAGTAAGTGACAGAACTAGGAGTCAAACCAGACAGTCTGGATCCAACATCTGTAACCTCAACCAGGTAGCCATGCACTGGTTGGGACTTAGGGCTTCAACTTTGAAAGCCACATCAAAGAGTACAACCACAATTGTTTCTCCAGAAATCATGCCAAAGCTCAAATCTGGGAGCAGAAGACACTGGGTCTTTCTCTGAAGGCTATTTAGGTTGTTCTTCTAGAGTAAATGAACTCAAGCAAATCTTTCTGTAAAGTATTACATCAATTTTGGTCAAGCAAATGATAGGCAGCTCTTAGTCTTCCTTGGATCACTGCGACGGGTGTGCAGGTAGGCTTCTAGAATGCCATAGCACTTTCCTCTCAGGTGCACTTGCCCTGCTTTGCCCAGGCCATATGAGCTCTCCCTGCTGACACTCTTAGTGTGACATACCAAAACTTTGCTGCACTTCTTTTTGCCTGAGTATTTAGTGTGTCTAATAGAGCTAGGATGTAGTGTTGTACTCTGCCAGTAGGTGTCACAATCCAATATATGCAATCGTCTACCCTGATGTCTCCTTAAATCTAGCATTTGGGTTTTGTAAAACGGTCATTTTTTCAACACATGCTCAGTGAGTAGCTGAACCTCTTACGTGATTGAGAATGTAGGAAGAGGATGCGTTTCAGGGAGGAAGATGGTATGTTCAGTCTAAGAATCTCCAGGCAATCTGAGCAGGGATATGTTTGCCCACCTGGATCACGCAGGGAGCTTTTAAAAGTTAGACATGATCAATACCATTATAATTACCTGTGAATTTCTCTCAGGGCTCATTCCCTGGCCCCTCCCTCTGCAAAGAACCTGCTCTTATGAAATTTCTCTTTGTTACTCTCCTGCTTTCTTGTGTTAAATGTGATCCATAAATAATATATTCCTAAATAGTATATTGTTTAGTTTGACTTTATAAAAATAGTACAGTTGAATGGTCTTCTCAAAATGCAAACGTGATCAATCAATGCTATACACCATATTAATAGAATAAAGAACAAAAACCACATGATCATCTCCATAGACAGAAAAAGCATCTGACAAAATCCAATGCCCTTTCATAATGAAAATGCACAGGAAGCTAGAAATAGAAGAGAACTTTCTTAACCTGATGAAGAGCATCTATTAAAAACCCACAGTGAACATCATACTTGATGGTGAGAGACTGTATATTTCTCCCTAAGATCAGAAACAGACAAGGATGTCTGCTCTTACTGCTTCTGTTCAACATTAGATGGAAGTTCTAGCCAGGGCAATTAAGCAAGAAAATGAAAAAATGAAATAAAAGGCATTCAGATTGGAAAGAAAGAAGTAAAACTACCTCAATTTGCATATGACATGATCTTATATGTAGAAAATCCTCAAGAATCTGCAGAATAACTGTTACAGCATATAAGCAAGTTCAGCAAAGTTGCAAGATACAAGATCAATATACAAAAATCAGTTGTATTTCTATATACTAGCAATGAGTGATCCGAAAATTAAGAAAACAATTCAGTTTACAATAGCATAAAAAGATACTTAGTAATAAATGTAACCAAGGAAGTGAGAGAGTTGTGCTTTGAAAACTACAAAGCATTGTGGAAAGAAATTAAAGAAGACCTGAATAAATGGAAAGACATTTCATGTTCATGAGTTGGAAGATGTAGTATTGCTAAGATGACATTACCACCCAAAGCAAACTACAGAGTCAATGCAGTTCCTATTAAAATTCCAACAGCAGAGGCTAGCCCGGAGGCATAGTGGTTAAGTTCGTATGCTCCGCTTTGGCTGCCTGGGGTCCGTGGGTTCGGATCTTGGGCGTGGACCTACACACCACTCAAGCCATGCTGTGGCAGCGTCCCACATACAAAGTAGAGGAAGATTGGCACAGATGTTAACTTAGGGGCAATCTTTCTCACCAAAAAAAACCCCCAAAAAACAAAAAACTTCCAACTTCATCTTTTTTCTCTCTCGCTCTTTCATTCCAGAAATGGACAAACTGATCCTAAAACTCCTATGGAAATTCAAGGCATCCCAAATAGCCAAAACAACCTTGAAAAAGAATAACGAAGTTGGAGGACTCAGTTCCCAATTTCAAAACTTCCTACAAAGCTACAGTAGTCAAAACATTGTGGTACTGGCATAAGGATAGACATAGATCAATGGAATAGAATTGAGAGTCCAAAAATAATCTTATACATCTATGATTTTTGACAAGGATGCCGAGATCATTCAATGGGGAAAGAATAGTCTTTTCAATAAATAGTGCTGGGACAACTGATTATCCACATGAAAAAGAAGAAATTTGGACTCTTATTTCACATAATATTAAAAAATTAACTCAAAGTGGATCAAAGACCTAAATGTAAGAGCTAAAACTATAAAACTCTTAAAGGATAAAAGATGTAAATCTCAGTGACCTTGGATTAGACAAGGTTCTCAAATATTACACCAAAAGTATAAGCAATATAAAAAAATAGATAAACTGGATTTCAACAAATTAAAAACATTTGGGCATCAGAGGGCAATCAAGAGAGTGGATATACAATCTACAGAATGAGAGAGGATATTTGCAAATCATATATCTGATCAAGATCTGTGATCAAGAATATACAAAGAATTCCTACAATTCAATAACAAAAAGACAAACAGCTCAATTAAAAAATGGACAAAAGATTTGAATAGACATTCTCCAAAAAAAGACACACAAATGTCCAATAAGCACATGAAAATATGCTCAACATCGTTAGTCAGTAGGACAATGAAAATTAAAACCACAGTAAGACACTACTTTAGACGTACTAGGATGGCTACGTAAGAAACAAAATGGACAATAGCAAGTGTTGGCAAGGATGTGGGGGAATTGGCACCCTTATACATCGCTGGTGGGAATGTGAAAATGGTGCAGCTGCTGTGGAAAACAGTTTGGCAGTGCCTCAAAAAGTTAAACATAGAATTACCGTATGACCCAGCAATTCCACTCTTAGGTCTACACCCAAGAGAACTAAAAACATGTTTCCAAGAAAACTCCTACAGGACTGTTCATAGCAGCAATAGTTATAATAGCCAAAAAGTAGAAACAACCCAAATGTCCATCAACTGATGAATGGATAAACAAAATGTGGTATATCCACACTATGGGATACTATTCGGCCATAAACACGAATGAAATACTGATCCGTGCTGCAACATGGATGAACCTTGAAAACGTTCTGCTGGGGCCAGCCCTGTGGCGTAGCCCTTAAGTGCGTGTGCTCCGCTGCTGGAGGCCCGGGTTCGGATCCCGGGTGTGCACCGATGCACTGCTTGTCAAGCCGTGCTGTGGCGGCGTCCTACATAAAGTGGAGGAAGATGGGCACGGATGTTAGCTCAGAGCCGGTCTTCCTCAGCAAAAAGAGGAGGATTGGCATGGATGTTAGCTCAGGGCTGATCTTCCTCACGCACACACACAAAAACCAAAAAACGTTCTGCTAAGTGAAAGAAGCTACACACACAAGGCTACATGTTTTCTGCTTCCACTTATAGGGAGTGGCCAGAATAAGCGAATTCAGAGAGACGGAAAGTAGATTAGTGGTTGCCAGGAGATGTGGGAAGAGGGGAATTGGGAGTGACTACTAACAGGTACAGCGTTTCTTTTTGGGGTGATGGGAATGTTCTGGAAAGTAAGTATATTAAAGCCACTGAATTATACATTTTTAAAAACGTGAGCTTTATATTATGTGAGTTTTATCTCAATAAAAAAGTTGCAAAAGAAAAATGCAAACCTGATCATGTCAGTTCCTGGCATAAGATCCCTTCACAGATTTCCTATCATTCTTGAGGCCCGCCTGAGCTGCTCGCTGGCATCTCCTCAACCTCATTTCAGGCCACTTTGCCCTTTCACTTTTGGTTTCCAGCCTTCTTTCCTCCAATCCCTTAAGAGAATGTGCCAGGCTTCCTGCACCCCCTTGGGCCTGTGCACAGGCTGCTCTCTCTACATCAAATGCTCTTGTTCCACATTCTGCATCTTACATGGAACCTTCCATGACCTTCCGAATCATGTCAAGACTCACATAGCCCTTGTTTCACCTCGTGAGCATTTGCCCTTATGCCACAGAGTTTATTTGACTAATGTCCACCTCCCCCACCAGACTCCAAGCCTCATTCCCTATTTTATCCCTGATCCTTAGCACAGTTCCCGGCACACATCTTCTAAGTGAAGCCTCGGTTGGTCTCTTCCACTGCGGCTCACGTGGCCTAACTTTACCTGCCTCTGGTTCTTCTCAGCAGCTCCATTTCATTCCTCTAGCCCAGAAATTCTCAATCCTGGCTACCCTCTTGAATTACTCAGGGGAGTTTTTTTTTTAAAAGAACCCATGCCCAGGCTTCAACCAAACCATTGAGTCAGAATTTCTGGGGGTGGGACCCGAGCAAATGTGGTTTAAAAACTGCTCAGTGATCCTATTGTGCAGCCTGGGTTGAGAACTGTTGCTCTAGTCTCACTCCCTCCCTGCTCAACTCAACCCCACCTGCATTTTTCCTGAGCCCCTGTGATGCGTCAAGGCCTGTGCAAGTCCCTGGAGAGCAGGGAGGCCTCAGACACCATTCCTGGAGACAGCAGACCCCTCTTCTGAGTTTTCCTAAGGGCTTTTTAGTATCAGCTACTACCAAGAAACAGAGTAGAGCAAAGAAAGCAGGGGAACATTTCTGAGTTAGCAGGAGGCTCAGAAGTTTCCAGCTCAAAGTCAGCGCTGGGGACTCTCCCAAATATGGCTGTGACATCTCTTGGCCTGAAGTCTCCCCCAGCCCTCGACCAAGCTCCTTGACCCTACCACACTTTTGCCCGTGGCTGGGGGCTTCTCCAACCTTCTTTTTGTGTCAGTCCTGGTTGGGTAGGACAGAAAACCCCTAGGGGTGGCTTCAGACGTTCCAAGTCTAGGTTAATACACATCTGCAGCTCTATCCTGGTTCTGCTCGGCTGGCTTCCATCTCCGGCAGAAACCCCACAGGGGTGGCTCTGAGCTTCTTGGAATTCCAAGTGGGAGGGATTAGGGTAACAACTTGGTTGAAAGCATTTTGGGGTAGGGCTAGGGGATTTGTGTTGAAGCCACATTTGCCTAGAAAGCATGCAATTTTAACTTAGGTTGGATGCTACAGATCAAAATAATTAGCAAAAATTTTATAAAGATGACTTTAGTTATAATTGAGATGATACAATGTAAACCAGTTCTCACAATGCCTGGCACAGAATAAACTCGCAAGAAACTTTATGATGATGAAACGTATGAGCTACACGTGGATGTGGACATCTGTGTGCATATGTGTATGAGGTCCCAGTACCGTATTTCTGGGTCTGTCCCTCATGCACCGTATCATCTAACGTACATAATCTCATGAATAATTGAAGAAAAATAACCCGTTAATATTTAAACTGTGCTCTACCTTGCTGATGTTTCATAATGTGGGGTTGGTGTTGAAATTATCTTTTGGTCTGTGGATCAACACGGCGGCAAACATTTTATCAATGGATCCAACTGCTTGTTTACGTGTTTCTTCCAACGTGCACCCACCTGAGAGGCAGCTTTTGATGAATCTAGACTGTTATGAGGTCAGGCCACAGGCCTGGGTCTCTGAACCTGTTTTAAGCTTCCCATTGCTGCTGGGGGTGGGCCTAGTCTCTGGGATGATAGAAGAGCGCTCGCAGAGGAGAGGCAGGGCTGGAATGGGTAAGATCGCGAGCTTTGCAGTCAGGGAGATGTGGGTCTTGATCCTTGCTCTGCCACGCCAAGCCAAGCAGAAGTTGTTGGTTATTGGAGATCAGCAAAATATGTAGCCAGTGCCTAGCACCCAGCGAGCCCCTACAAATGGCGGCAGTTACTAGTGTCACTGAGTTTTAGCTCTTTTGCAGCATGAGGGAGCAAATCTTCCAAACATCACAAGGACACAGCAGCCCCCTCTCCATGCACAGAGGCCCCCACCCCCCAGCCCTGAGGGCTCGAGGCTCCGGAGAGAGATGCTGTAGGTGCTGATGGTGGAGAAGGGACCCCTCAGGGCTTCTCCCTGAGCCTTGCCCTTCTGGGATGGGGCACCACACCACACCCGCCAAGGTGTGTGGTTGCCCCTCTCCTTGTCCTCATCAGCAGAGCAGAGGCAGGCTATTTTCCATAGGAACTCAGCTCAATGCAGAGGGAGATGATCACAAACAACCTCCTAGAGAGGACACAACCCCCATCATGAGGCAGAATCTCAGAGGGATCTGATGTGGACTCTGGAGCTGGACTACCACTTGGCTAGTTCTTCAGCTCTCTGGGCCTCAGTTTCCTCATCTGTAATATGGGGATAATCATAGTACCTTACTCTTGAGGTTGTTGCGAGGCTTAGAATGGTGCTGGGCATGTATTAAATGCTTACTAAATGTTATAATTAGTACAAAGCCCAAGTCCTCATGGACGCAGGGCACAGCTTCCTGGGCCCCCAGGCGTCCTCCAAAGGCCCCCACAAGAGACTGGGTGTTCTAGAATGAAGGGACCATGGCTTGTTCATCTTTGAATTCCAAGTCCCCATCACAGCCTGGCACACAGCAGGTGCCCAATAAATAAGTGATTTTAGGTCTCTAAACAGTCCTATGGTGTTGGGATTGTGAGTCCCACTTTACAGAGAAGGACCCTGAGACTCACAGAAGAGAATGGACCTGCCCTAAGCCTCATGGGGTTGCCAATGAAGTGTCTGGGTTTGACTCCAAGCCCCCTGCTCTTTGCTGTCTACCAGGAGGGTGACCCAGGCTTTCCCACCCAACCCTGAAACACCTACACTCTGGGACTGCTCCCTGGGCCTCGACTGGGGAAACGGGCCTGGCAGAGCATACCCTACTCAGGGGCCCAGCGTGGCAATTCCATAGAAACTGAGAAGTGCAGCACTGGGATGGGGAGCTGGGAGAGGATGGGGGAGCTCCCTCCCTTAGGGATGTGGAGGCGACCAATAGGATGGAGAGGAGGTAGAGGGGATAAGGTGTAGATACAGGCCTCTGGGGGGAGGGGCATATTCCTGGCCATGAGTGGCTCTCCTCTGCCTTTCACAATGTGTGGTCGCAGAGGGGATGGGGAGGCGGGTGGCAGGCGGCCCCGAGGCCTTGCGTAGAAGCCTGGGAAGCTAGGAGGGCAGGAATGGTGAGCAAAGGCTGCTGACCTGCTGCTGGGCTGGTCAGAGGGACAGAGAGGGAAAGAAGGAAGCAGGGCGCTTCCTGCAGGAGGTGGCCTCAGGGATCATCTCTCTCAGAGGTCCCTGCCACCGCCAGCGGGCTGCTGCTGTCCCTGCAGTGCATCCTGGTGACAGTGACTCATGTGGGCAGAGCACCCCTGCTGTCTTCTGTGCCTGGAGGCCTGCCCTTCAGTCGGGCTGTGTGTGTCTTTAAGGACTGCTCTTCCTCGCCTGGAAAGAACCCAGGTGACCTCCACCATCAGCTCTGAGTGCAAATACGGGCACTGCCAGCTAGAGAGACAGCCTGGTGGAGAGAGAGGAGCCTGGCCTGCGAGTTCCATCAGCAACCTCCTGTGTGACCTTGGACAGGCGCCTTCCTCTCTCTGGGCCTCAGTCTTCCCATCTGTAAAGTGGGGAGATTGCATTTGATGACCTCCGAGGTCCCTCCTTGCTCTGACAGTGACTGTGCCTAGTAGACACCTAATCAATATTTGTTGAATAAAAGGAGGAGTAAACGTGATTCCGGATTGGTAACAGGAATGGGCAGGAGGTGACTTTTGAAAGACAAATGAGGCTGTTTTAACCTGGAAAGTTAACAATCACTGTGAACATTTATCTACTGCTTACTCTGCCAGACACTGTGCTAAGCACTTCCCATCTGTTGTTTAATTAAACATTCATAACCACCTCATGATGTAGGCTTGATTATTTTTCCCATTTCACAGATGGGAAAATTGAGGCACAGAGAGGTACCTTGTCCAATAGCACCCAGCCAGAGTGACGATATTACTCAGGACCCTTTCAGCTGCTTGTGACAGAAATGCAACTCTTATAGGCTTAAGGATAAAAGAGAATTTATTGTTTACATGTCTGCGAAGTGCAGGGCGGCTGGACCCAAGGGCTCAAATGATGATTTCAGGAATTCCTCTCTCCCTGCTGACTTCAGCGTAGCTATTGAGGGCGTGGACTCCACTCCAAGAGGAAAAATAGTATAGAAGCCAAAGGCTTCATTTCTGAAGTCAGAGTACCTGGGTCAGACTCTGGCCTTGCTGTGTGGCCCTGGGCAAGTCAATAGCTTCTCTGGCCTCAGTTTCCTTGTCTGTGAAATGGGGATGAGAGTAGTACTTACCTTGTGGGGCTACTGTGAAGACTAGATGAGTTCATAGTGTGGAGTGCTTGACAATCAGTAGGTGTGCACTGCTGCTACTGCCTTCAGAAATGCAGGATGAAGAGAGGGCCTCACCTACCCCAACCCGAAAAAAGCCGCATGTTTGTCCATAGTGGACTGACTTGGGTCCTGTGCTGCCTCTTAAACCAATCACTGTGGCTGGAGGAGGGAATATATTAATTAGATCTGGTCACAAGCCCACCCCAGAGCACAGAGATGGCCGGTCCTCCCCCCGGAGCACGAGGATGGCCAGTCCTCCCCTGGAGCACAGAGATGGCCGGTCCTCCCCCCGGAGCACGGGGATGGCCGGTCCTCCCCTGGGGCACAGAGATGGCCGGTTCTCCCCTCGGAGCACGAGGATGGCCGGTCCTCCCCTTGGAGCACAGAGATGGCCGGTCCTCCCCTGGAGCACAGAGATGGCCGGTTCTCCCCCTGAGCACAGAGACGGCCGGTCCTCCCCTGGAGCACAGAGATGGCTGGTCCTCCTCCTGGAGCACGGGGATGGGCAGTCCTCCCCAATGCCATGGACTTGAGAGTGGTGGAGGACTGACTTGCCAGAGGAAAATCTCCAGAGGGAGAATGGATACTGAGCAGGAACCAACCAACAGATGACTGCTACTGTAGCCAACCTGGGCCTTGAGCCCAGGCCGTTCACCTTCCAAGCATGCCGGCATGGATGCTTTTTTTTTTTTAAAAGGTAATTTTCCATTTATTTAAAAACTTTTAACATATACAGTAAAATTGACTTTAAAATTTTCTGTTCAATTCTATACATTTTAACTCATGCACGGTCTTGGAACCACAACCACAAACAGGATACAGAACAATTCCAATGCCTCAAAGAATTCCTTCTTGCTGGCCTGTTATAACCAGTCCTTCCCTGACCCCAACCCCCGGCAACCACAAATCTGTTCTCTGTCCCTACAGTTTTGCCTTTTCCAGAATGTTCTACAAATAGAATCATCAGTCTAGAATCTTCTGAGACTGACTTCTTTCACTGAACATAATGCATTTGAAATTCATCCATGATGTTGCGTGTATCAATAGTTCATTCCTGTTTATTGCTGAGTAATATTCCACTGTATGCCTGAACCACATTTTGTTTATCCATTCACTGTGAAAGGATATTTGAGTTGTTCCCAGTTTTGGTAATTACGAATAATGCTGCTATAAACATCTGTGCACAGGTTTTTGTGTGAACATAAGTTTTCACTTCTTTGTAAATAAATACCTAGGAGTCAGGTTGCTGAGTCATATGATAAACTTATAAGAAACTGCAAGACTGTTTTCTAGGGTGGCTGATCCACTTTGCATTTCCACCACCAATGTGGGAGGATTCTAGTTGCTCCACATCCTCTCCAGGAATTGGGAATTGCCAGTATTTTTTATTTTTGCTGTTCCTTTTTTTTTTTTGTGGCTGAGGAAGATTTACCCTGAGCTTACATCTGTTGCCAATCTTCCTCTTTTCGCTTGAGGAAGATTCACCCTGAGCTAAGATCTGTGTCCATCTTCTATTTTGTATGTGGGTTGCTTCCACAGCATGGCCACCAACGGGTGGTGTAAGTCCACACTTGGGAACTGAACCTGGGCTGCCAAAGCAGAGCACACCAAGGCTATGTGGCCGTCCCCATATTTTTGCCATTCTTTATAGGTCTGCAATCCAAGCATGGAACCTTAATCAAAAATGTTAATAACTGGTGTTAAGAGCTGCAGAAGTCAGCAAAAGGCTTGCCAGAGTGAACTGGAGCCTAATCACTGCATGCCAGATACTAGAATGGTGAAGGGGTGGTGGTGGCGGGCTTCCTTTGAGCATGTGAAGGAACTGGGTTGTTGAAGACAAATTGATGATGGACCTGGGAGAGCGGAACAGCTCTCCAGTGTCAGGGCCATAAAGGCCCTCAGACGTCACTCTGTGACATCCCTCCACTGTACCAAGGCGACCGAGGTCTGGGTGCAAGGGAAGGGTCTTGACCAGCCACCCGACGGACATGCACTAAATTCTCAATAAATGAGTGAATGACAAAGGGGACATTCTTCTCCAGGATTCCACTGGGGCTGGGATGTAGAGTTGCTCTTGTGCTGGAGGTAGAGGTGGACTGACTCACCTTCCTCGGGTTCTTTGAACTGAGGGGGTCTTAGTGAGGGACACAGCTCAGAACCAGCTCTGTGTGGCCTTGCTTGGCCTGGGGAAGCTGTGCTCACTATGTAAGGAGGAGGGCAGAGTGGGGGTAGGGATGGGTGGCAGCTGTCCAGCGTGCAGATATTAATTGAGCCTGTGGCATGAAAAGTGGGCCATTGTCCTGCCCCTGTGTGACCATGGGCAGCAGCTCTGGTCACCCAGACCTGGGGACTCTGGATCCTCATTAAAGCCACTAGGCCAGTCCCACATGGGACAGAAGAGTGCTGATGCGGAGGGATCCAGGCTGTAGCTCCCCCAGGCCCGGACCTGCCCAGGCAGAGCTCCACTCGCTCCTCCTGTATCTGATGCTCAGAGAAAACCACAGGGAGGCAGGGCTGAGCGGGTGGACGCAGCCCTGGCTTCTGGGGACGAGAATTAGAGAAGGACCAACGATCGCCTGTGTGCTGGGCCAGAGTGTGACTTGGTCCCCACCTCAGCTCCTGCGGGGGGTTGGGGGCGCTTTCTGACTCACATCTGAAGAACTCACATGAGGGAAGGAGGGGAGGCGGAGAAAACCCCTGTGCAAGAAGCTCAAGGCCATATACCCTGGTCAAGGAGGCGGCCCCCGGGCAACTACGATTGTAGCGGCACGGACTGTCTGCCCCTCGCCACTTCTCCCTCCCCTGCTCGGCCGTGTACTGGAATTCCACTGTTAGGGTCACTCCTTTGATTAAAGCTTTGACTCTAGAAGAACCTCTTGAAAATGTCCATATTACCTGGGGAGGGCAGGCGGCATTTTGTGTTGCCACTTGGAAAGTGCCTAAGGCAGGGCTTTGAGGGGCTGGGACGTGAGAGCGGTAAGGTTTGGTGGGCTGGGAAGGGAATGGAAGAGGGAGGGTTGGTCTGAGCAACAGGCATGGCCCAGCTGGGGTAGGAGGGCGTGTGTGTAGGGGCGGGAGGGATGTCAGAGGCACCTCAAGTGGGGAGGGCCAAGTGAGGAGGCTGGTGGGGGAAGCAGACGATGCGGCCTCCAGGGCAGATGTACGGGCTCTGGAGGAGGGAGGTGCGGGGATGGCCTGAAGGCATCCTTTTCATCTGCTGTTTTCTGAATGACACACACACACCTTGGGAGTCTCTGTGCTCCTGCGACCTTCAGATGCTGCTATGGGGCTGCTCTTTGGGGCTTCTGGGAGAGTCCTCAAGGACCCCTGCTGACCCCATTACATTCCTTCAGAGCAGCCTCCTCTACAGGAGCTTGTGAAGGAAGATGAGTCCTGCCTCTTAGCCTCCTTTCCCCGCTGGCATCTTCAAAGGTGCCACCTCCTCGCAGTGAATGCATTTTGGACCGAGAACACCGATAATGACAGCAACAACGTCTCAGCAATGACAGCAGCAAATGCCATTTTGGGGGGCTTACTTCCCGCCACGCACTGTGTAAGCCCTTCACACGCATTTCTTGTAATCCTCACGAAGACCCCATTAATAGCTCATTTTACAAATGACGAGATGGAGGTGCAACTTGTTCAGGGTCACGTGGTGAGTATGGAAAGGATCAGGAATTCATATGCAGATCAGTCTCCCTCCAAAGTAGATGCTCCTCACCACCACTCAAGGTCAAATGAAGTGGAAGTGGTCCGCTCCTTAAGTCAGGTCAACTGGGGAGCATGGCATGAGGCGCCCCTGGGGGTCTAGGTCTGTGTTGGGTAGGGGTAGGGGATCTGGGCCATGATCCAGACCCTGCCCAGAAGAGCCCCTAGTCCATCCGGGGGAGACAGGGTGGCACTATTGGAGAATGGTGCTGATGCTCCCTGCTGGGGCAGCCCCTGCCCTTGGCTGGCATTCACAGTAGGACTTCCCTGTCTTGTCTCCAGCAAAGTTTATCCAAGGAGAAGTTGGCTGTAAATTTTTTCCATCTCTGCTGCCATCCGGCCCTGGCCACAGCCTCGGTCAGTGGATGCTGCCGAGCAGACAACAGATCCGTCACTGGGCGTGTCCTGAGCCAGCACAGCCGTCAGCGGGAAGAGGGGCTCTGCGCCACAGCCCTGGCGAGTTTACCCTTGAGCATGACAGGTGCAGAAAGAGACTTCAGAATTTGTGGCTCTTCCCTCTGAGTGATGGATGGACTGGCTCCTTGAGCCTCTGCTCCACCACCTGCTGTCAAAGGAGGCGACTCTGGCTCGGGGGGAGTGAAGCAGAGGGTAGGATGTGCCCGCTGTATGCCTTTGGGGCAACTGGACGGGTGGGCAAGTTGGGCATTGGTGCAAGCCCTGGCCAGACTGGAAGAAGGGACTTAGAGGCTGGGAGTGTGATGTCCACTGCTTCCCCACCCTCCCAACAGTCTGCACCACCCCCCACACAGTGCGGGCCAGCAGGGCACGACTCTTCCTCACTTGCTCTCCTGCCAACCATCCATCCATTCAGCAAATACTTACAGAACACGCGCCATTTGCAGGCACTGGGCCAGGTGAGGGGGACGGAGCAGTGAACAGGACCCCCAAGATGCCTGCCCTACGGAGCTTCGAGTCTAGTGAGGGCAGAAGCCAACAAAATCAAGAAAGAAATGAGAACAAAGGGAATGATGAGGGCTACAAAGAGAATTCAAAGAGCGTGGTGAGAGTGACCAAGGGGCCACTGGAGTGTCGGTGACCAGGAAGGTGTCTCTTACGCGGTGACATTGAATGAGAAGGGAGTGGCCAGGTGTAGTCTAGAGTAAGAGCCCCAGGCAGAGTGAATGGCTGGTGCAAAGTGTGTAAGGTGGGAGTGAGGCAGGGTGCTCAAGGAACAGAGAAAGGCCATTTTGGCTGGAGCGGAGCATGTGGTGGGGACGTGGTGCAGGGTGGAGGCTGGCGAGCCAGGCCAAGGGCTGCCTCTTCACAGGGCCTTTAAGTCAGCACGAGGAATTTGGCTTTTATCCTAAGTGGGATGGGAAGCTAGTGGGGTTTAAAGTAGGGGAGAGGCACGATCTGATTTATATTTTGAAAAGATTACTCTGGTTTTGTTAGAGCAGATGCCACTAGCAAAATCCAAACTCGCCACAGTTCTCCAGCTGCCAAAACACACAGCCTGCCCGGAATACCCAATGCTGTTTGTCCTGGTGCCATTCCAACCATATCGAACGCATTGTGTCTAAGATGATTTTAAACGTGTAAAGTTTTGTAGTCGTGTCATTATACACAGACACATACCTCATGGGTATTTCTTTATGAGACATGTGGACAAGGTCCAATCTTATCCAAGGAAGAGCCTTGAGTAAAATTGGCACCATTACAAACCATCCCAAGTCCATCAGTTACAAAAACTGCTCTTAATAAATTGAGTGAAGTAGGGACGTTAAATGCAAGAGCCTTAGAAGCGTGGGCCCATTGGCCCAAAGGGATATTAACAGATTGGCGTTTGTGTTGATGTTTCTCAAGCTTTGGGCAGCATCATAATTCAACACATGGTTTGGCGTGACAACGTTTAGTGTGATATGTTGCATCTGGGATGAGTATGTCATATATAAAAGACAGGGGGAGAGCTAGGGGCTCAGAAAGGAAAGGGAGACTAGAAATTGAGAAAGCTGTATTAGAGTACGAGAAGAAAGAATTTAGAAGCAGTAGTGGAATTGGCAAGAACAGCATGAACGTACTCCTTTAACATTCTGCTCTATCACTGAGCTGTCCCGGGCTGCCTGTGGGTTGATGCACCGGCCCCAGGTGTCGTGTGATAACCGTGCAGCCCCACTGACAGTGGGTTAGTCTTTTAGATCACTTTGCACCAAAAGGAAGCAGGGATTCCCTGAAGGATAAGCGGTGCTGGATCTTGGGGTGGAGATGGCTTGGTATTGGAAGGAAATGATGCTTTCAAAGATGTTTGCAGGAAAACCGGAATGTGCACTGAGGCCAACCCAAAGAGAGTCTCCTTTACCCCCCATTAGGACAATCAAGCAGGGACAATCTGAGCGTAAAAATCAGTAATTATGGGCAAGCAGCTCAAACTAAGTTCATAAAAGAGTTTAAGTCCATAAGGCTATTGAAAAATGGAAACGAAGAGGAAGCATGCCAGGGGAAGCTGGAATGCACACCATCAGTCTTCAGTCTGGTTTACAGAGGGATATAGAGCAAGTCGCACGGTAGAGGCTCACACTTCAGTTGTGGCCAGCAACCAGGTCTCCAATCCAAATTTTTGTTGACTTTGCTTAAAGGATTAAACTGCGTGCAGAATTGTGCTGTTCCTTATGGTGTGTCTTTGGTTGTGCTCAGGTTCCATGTTTGTAATAAGCACGGGGTGGAATGTAGTGATCTGCAAGACTTGTTTCACATACTCAGAGAGCACACACACACACTCAGACCCAAAAATCCAGATTCTGTCATTATAGCGTTGTGGATGGCATGTCCACACTGCCCTTTGCCCAAATAGGCCTTTGTCATCAGGGAAAGTGTTTTATCAAAAAGAAATCAAGTTGTCTCGAGAAAAGGTATTGTCCCTAGGCCAGGGTGACTGACTCCCCAGGGCCGTATTTAGCCAACAGATACGTGTGTACAAGTGTGTATATTGACCCATATAGGGCCCCAAAATGTGAATTATTGTAATGGCTCAGCATACCCATCATCACAGGAGGCTGGAGTTGAATAGAGACCTCCCTTTCTAGACAGCTTGCCACTCCAGTTAGCCCCAGTCCCTACCACTCCCAATTGCCTCTTATCTAAATTACTTTCTTGAGCTCTGTAGACAGTTGAATTTTTGACCCTAGTGGTGATACCAATCAGCAACAACAATAATAAAGGGCCATTATTACCATTTTACAGGTGAGAAAACTGAGGTCCAGAGGGTTCAAATAAATTATCTTAGAGCCATAGGCTGTGGAAGGGACTGCTAGTTGATTACCCTACCATTCTTTCTCTCCTTCCTCACTACTAACAGAGCCCTATTTTATTTGGACTGACAATGTGCCCAGATAAAAGAATACATTTCCCAGCATCCTTTGTAGTTAGATGTGGCTAGGTGATTAAATTTTGGCCAATGACATATAGGCAGAAGTGTTATAAGGACCATTTTAAAAAGTATCCTTAAAATGGAGAGCAAAGTCCTTTTTTCCTCTCTTGTGCTCATTCCTGATGCCTGAAATGCAGATGTAATGGCTGGAGCTCTTTCTGCCATATCGGACAATGAAGAGACCTTAAGGAAGTCAGAACAGAAGGATAGGAACTGGATTTTGTGATGAACGTGTAGATCCACCATACCAGTCCTGACCCATGTTCTCTTAGATTTCTTTTATGATGGTTAATAAACCACAGGTGTTGAAGTCAGGTCTCCATTCCTGTCACTGATCCACCACTGATGGTGGTGGGGTCAGGATCCACACTCATCTGCCTGACAGCAGAGCAGGGGCTCTTAGTTCATTCCCCTACTTGGCCTTCCAGTCTGTGCTGCAGTTACGGCCAATCCCAGGCTTGCTCTGTCGCCTGAAGCTGCTGTCAACACTCCCTCCTTGCTCCTGGCGTTGGAGGAGAAACTGTACCTCACGCGTGGCCTGGCTAGTGAGCAAGTGGCCATCTTCCAGTTCTGCAGAAACTGCAAAACCGACCCAAATGAGGGCAACTCGGGAGTTCCTTGGTCGGGGACTGCAGTTCCAAATGTCACCTCACTCTGAGAACTGTAGCCTCTGAGCATCCTTTCCGGGCTGCCCTCCAAGGCCAAACGACAGATAAACAACGCTGCAGCAAAGCCCAAATGGAGGGGAGAACCCAAAAGTCTGCCAGGCTGTCACCAGCTGGTGTCCTATTTTTCTCACGTGCAGGGTGTTCCTGTAGCGACAAGTGTGCTTTTGGTTCAAAGTAATGGATCCTTCGTTAAGTAGTTGGGATTAATTTTGTTTTTGGTGAAAGAAAAACCCACATGGTCACGTATTGAGACTTCTCTGGGGCCATGAACGGAGACAGCCTGCTGGCTGGAAAATTCTCAAGGTTTGTGCTCAAGTCTCTCCAATCTTAAAAACAATGATGAGGATCCTAATAATCATAATAACATCACTGCTAGCCATTGCGCTGTCTTTCTTCTTGCTTCTACTTCTCCAAAGAATGGTCTAAGCCCCTTCCCCCGTGGCTTCCCCCCCTCTTCCTGCTCACCCCAGTGGCACCTGCTTCTACCCCCATCCCTCTGGGGACTGCTCTGGCAAAGGCCATCAGCCACCTCCTGTCAAGCCAATGACTTTCCTTTTGCTTTTATTTTATTGGACCTCTCTGTGGAGTTTGAAAACTCTGTGAGTTTTTCCTTGAAATTTTCTACTCTTTTGACTTGCGGACAATACGATCTTTTGGTTTTTCCCTCCATCTCTCAGACTGATCCTCAGACCGATCCTTCTTTGGTCTAAGGTCCACCAATCCTTGTTCCTTGGAGGTTTGTCTTTGGTCCCCTCCCGTCTATCCTCTCTCGTTCTCTTCCTTTCTCCTCTCCCTGCACACACTGTTCTCAGGCTTTCTCTTTACTCCCCTACATTTATCTAATGTTAGTCATTGATGATGCCTGTCTTAGGTCCAGGTCCTCAGAAACAGGCTCTAAGATGCAGAACTGCTGGCACAAAGCTTCCCGAGAAGCGCTCCTGGGCACTTCTCACAACAACAGCTGAGGGGCATGAAGGACGGGGAGTGCGCGGAAGGAGGGATTGAACTGGGGTGCAACCAAGGCCTCATCCTATCCCATGGGGGCTGTGGACCTGGGATGGCCCTTCAGAGTTATCCTGAATTGAGGTAAGGGAGACCAGCCCTTGCGGCCCTGCAGTGGCAAGTCAGTGGATGTGAGCCGCCCTGGGGAGGGGGCGTTGCAGGTGGGGAAATGAGGGCCTCGTCCTGAAGGGGGATCTGGGCAACACCACAGCATCCACAGCACAATTCCAAGTCTAAATTTATAGTCCTGACCTTTTATGAGCAACTACCACGCTTACGTAGCCAACTACTGCCCACTGCACTCAGCCGTACTGTACTGTTCCCCAAATGCAACGTGCCTTGTACCTCGCTGCTCCTCTGCCTAGAATGCGCTCTCCTCATCTGTACTCGTTCATTCCACACACGCATACTGAGCGCCCACTCTGTCAGGCAGTGCTGGGGCCTGGGGCACTGGCCAGAGGCTTAATGGAAGCTCTTGGGCCTGGAATTAGCCTGCAGGGTCCAGGGGGGCTGATTGGGCAGCCCCAGCCAGCAGAAGGGTGGGCAGCGTGGAGCCCACCAGGACCTGGGCAGTGCCACGCGCATCCACTCTGGAAGCTCCTAGTAGTCAAGCAGTGGGATGAAGAAAAATGAGCCCCAGCAGGATGGTGGCAAGAGTGAGTCTGGGGGCCTCGGGCAGGCAGGGGCTCAGATGAGAGGCCAGATGTTCATGGGGTTTGGGGAAAGTGGAACAGGGTACCCCCATCCCATGTAACCCCTGCCTGGCCCCTGGCCCTCACAGGCACCTACCTGCTGGGCCAGCTCCCTGCCTCGGGAAGCGGCCCGCAGTCCACTCCCAGTCCGCCCAATGAAGTCGCAATCACACACCGATCCTGTGCACATATATGTGCCCACCAACAGACCTGTGCCCCTTGTGCACAAACACACGATCGTGCCTCCAATTCCCCCATAGGTGTGCACACAAGCACATCCATGTTCCCACCTACATGCACATACAAGTGGGCATGCCATCCTCCCAGTACACCCCACAGCCCTGTATTCACACTCACAATCCCCACCTGCCCGTGCCCACACAGACGGGGCCCCTTTTCCTGCTGGCACCTGTGCACACATGCAAGGACCCTCACGGACATTCTCACGAGCTGGTGTGAGCACACATCCGTGTACGCGAGTGTGGGGTGACTGAGTGACAGTTGTCAGGCTGCAGCGTTACTGGGCCTCTGCCAAGTCCCTGCTGCAGGCCAGGGGGAATTATGGTTCCGGCCACTGCCGTCAGCCTCCAGGGAGGAGAGGTGAGCCTTTTATCTTTTCTGCTTTTGGCGCCAGCCTTCTGAAGTGCCATGAATAAGCATTCAGTTCCCTTCCCCCCCCAGAGGCCAGGTTGCTCTCTAAATATCAAGGCAGGAAAGTGGAGACTTAAAAAGGTCATTACCAAATATCGAGAGGGTGGTATTTAGCTAGAGAAGTGGCTCCTGGAGGGAAACCTCAGACCTCAGCAGGGAGCCTTTGTTAAAAGCCCCATTTGTTGCCCTGCGTCCCTGTCATTGGAGTGGGAGCACGAGGTGGGGAGGAGCAGCAAGGCTCCACCCTCCAAGGCAGGGAGCCCCCTCAGCTGGGGACAGACCCTCAAGGCTAAGCGGGCTATTTGGGGTCATGGCCGGCTCTGGGTGGGTGCGAATGGTAGCACTGTAGGTGGAGATCCTGGAGATGGGGGGTCCAAAGGAGCTCCCCACTTTTTCTGAGGAGCAGATGAGAGGAAGTAGGGCTTCAGTCACCACCCAGGACCATGGGGGCCTGGCAGGAGCCAGAAAGCCCATCCCTCTGCTTCCAGACTTAGCAGAGAGGTTTCTGGGACAGGATGGTAACCCCTCCTGTAGGGAATATCTCTGTCTCTTCCTCTCCCCTTTTATGTAATTAAGGTGGAAAAAAATGATTACCTAACAGCTTGAGGGCACAATTCCTCTTAGGGTCGTTGTTTAGGGAGATTCCTTGATAAGCTGCTGGGGCAGGAAGATGGGATCCTGAGGGCAGGATGTTGACTGGAGCCAAGGCAATAAGAACATCAGACTGGCCCAACTGCTCTGCAGGAGAAAGTGAAAGTTTTTCTCCAGAGAGGGAAGGAGAGGGAAGAAAGGCCTGCGGGAGGGGCGGGAGAGCCAGGGCAGAGCGGGAGGCTGTCCACGCTGGGTCTCCTCCATCCGCCTTCCGCATCTGTCCCCTTCCTTCTCCACCCTGCTCTGGGCCCCAGCCTGACCCACAGGAACATCTCTGACCTCCAGGCCTCCTCTCCTCTGGTTGCTGATTGGGTTTGGCCCACGGGAGGTGCTGATGGGAGAGCAGAGGGCGAGAGAGAGAGCCTGGCGTATTTACTCCCTGGCTCCCTTCCGGCCTCTGCCTGAGCTCACACGTCCTGCGGGGAGGCCCCCTCCACCACGCTACATGTACAGCCCTGCTTCTTTCCTCCCAGCTCAGCCAGACTCGATCGCTGGGTGCTGGGATGACCTCACTAAAGCTGAGGGGACACTTGGGGACAGGAGGCTACCATCTGCTTCTAGCTTGGGATCTCCACAAAGAGAGTGTTCTAGACTGAATGTTGTGTCCCCCAAATTCGTGTGTTGAAATCCTAACCCCCAAGGTGATGGTATTAGGAGGTGGGGCCTTTGGGAGGTGACTAGGTCATGAAGGTAGAGCCCTCACGAATGGGATTAATATCATAATAGAGACCCCACAGTGCTCCTTCGCCCCTTCTGCCATGTGAGGACACATCAAGGAGTTGGCAGTCTGCAACCCAAAAGAGGCCCCTCTCCAGAACCCGACCAGGCTGGCACCCTGATCTCGGACTTCCAGCCCCCACAACTGTGAGAAATAAACGTCTGTTGTTTATAAGCCACCCCGTCTGTGGTGCTTTTTTATAGCAGCCTGAGATGACTAAGGCAGAGAGGAAGGGCTGGCACAGATGATGGTGACGGGGGCCATGTCTGGGGCATGTGCTGGGGGAGGGGTTAGAAGAAGGAAGCTCATGACCCTGCAGAGGGACCCTCTGTGTGAAAAAACACCCGGGCATCACGAGGCCCCACTGCCTGTGACTAGTGAACACCCCCAACCCCCTTCCCCACGCCGCGCCAGCAGCTTAGGAGGTGGTGGCAGGTCCTGGACTGCATGTGGCTGCCAGGAGAGCTGGGTGGGCTGAGGGTGGGGGACAAGGAAGCTATGGGAGCTGAGACTTAGGGATGGATTTGTTTTTCTGGCTCCTACAAGGCAGGGAGGGAGGAGGAACAGGCAGAGGGGGGCCTTTCAGGACTCGTTTTTTCCAATTCTACTCGTGACGCATCATGTAATCAGATGACATTTAAATATTCATAAAAAAAGGATGCAGATGCGAGTGTGAGACTGGTGGGCTGGTGGGGGAGGGAAGGAGGGAGAGAAAAAGGGAGATTGGGATCCACTTGCTGCATTTTATGGGAAACAGGATCTCAGAGGGAGGAAGGGCATTTGGGATCATTTTGTTTGATCTTTAACTGTGGTGGGAATTTCATTACGGCATCCTGATGGCAGGTACCCTCCCAACCACAGACAGGAAGCTCACCTCATTCTAAAGCAGACTTTTCCATCTTGGGGCACTAATGCTTGCTACAGGGAATTTTTCCTTAGGCTGAGCTAAAATCTCCATCACTGTCCCCATTTGTCCCCCCCAGTGCTCCTAGCTCCGGCCCCTGTGACCACCCAGGATGTGGCCACTCCAGATGTCTCCTGACAGCCCTCAGGGATCTTCAGCAAGTGACCATGTCTTCCTAGCTCCGTGCTCCGCCGTCCTAAGCTCCCTTAGCCCTCGGCCAGACCTTCCTTGAGGTGCTGTCAAAGAGACCCCACGAGGGAGGCAGGGAGAGAACTTGTATCTGCCGATCCATACCTGTATGCCCAGGGGACTCAGTCCCCACGTCTGGACGTCTGCCATCTAGCTGGAGAGTGGATCACGTCTGGCTTTCTGGGGAGCAGTGAGGGCGTGGCATGGCAGGGAAGCAACGTTAGTTTGGGGATCCGGAGACTTGGGTTCTTGATTCAGATTGGACGCTTCTGGCTGTGTGACCTGGAGGAAGTCGCTTCACCTCTCTGAGCCTCAGTTTCTTCAAGTGTGAGGCAGAGACATCTCCCTTTGGAGGATTCCATGAGGATTGATGAGCTGGGAAGAGCAGTTTGCCTGGCTGGAAGGGCCAGGACACTCAGCTGGGTTGTGGGTTCTCTGGACCAACTCTGGAAGCAGAGGGAGGCGAGGGCCAAGACCTGAGGGCACGCGGGCATCTGGGGTCTATCCTTGGAGGCTCCAGGTCACGGTGAGTTTCAGTGATTGTCATGGAGAATGCTTGGCTGGGGGGCAGCCTCACTACTCAGTGATGTGGCTGGAGAATTGATGCATCTCCTCGGGGCTGCGCAGGAGGTCCTCCAGGTAGGGGCAGTGGACCCTGCTGAGTGGAGCAGAATAGATGAGACAAAACCCAGAGCTATAGGGTCCAGTTTTGCTCCCTCACTGGCTTTGTGATCTTGGGCAAAAGTCCTAACTTCTCTGACCCTTAGTTTCTCCATATGAAAATCATAGAAAACAAATAGCCAGAGCCTCCTGGGGACATTCTAAAGATGAGGGAGGAATTAACAGTTGAGTTTAACAGGAAATGAACTTGGATGGGCGGGGCCTCTCAGAATACCCGGATGGATGGGACATAAGAGCTCCCAAGGGCCATGTGGGCCCTGGGGGACTGAAGAAGGTGTCAACAGGGCGTTGGTCTGGCCAGACTCAGCATTATCCCTCCCGACCTGGGGACAGCGGTGGGTGGTGGGGGTGGGGTGTGGAGGGAATTAGACCCTGTCCCAGGCCTTTAGAACCCAGGGCAGGATAGGACGTTGAGGGCCGTGGTCAAGCTTCCCACCCAGTGTGGGGATCCCCACTACAGATCCCAGCTGAGATTCTTGGCTTAGACTTCTTGACTGATGGGGAACTCACCGCCTCCCACAGTAGCCCATGGCATTGCCAGAGGCTCTGATGGGAATTCTCCCTCATGCTACACTTCCTCCTTTTCTATTACCCCTGTCCCCAGACAGGCTTGGGAAGTTTTAAGAAGTTTCTACCCTTGGGGCTGCAGGAAGAGATCACATAATAGAGCAGTAAATGGTTGGAATGAAGGAAGGGCCACCACCGTGCCTCGAGCTGCCCTTCCGTTCCTGCTCAGTGGTCTTTTCTGTTGTTAGGACTGCTCTAAATCTTCACTGCTGCCCCCAGAGCCCTTCCCGTCAGTCCCAGGCTCTGGAGGCTGAAGCCCTGCCCCTTCTTTCCCTGTCGTTGAAGCCTGCTTGGGACTGAGGCTCCCTCAGCTCCCTGTCCCCAGCCTCACACCCTCCTCCCACCTCAGAGGAGGAGCTGCTCCTCTTGCTGTGTCATGAACCTCCACCTATGCCCTTGGCTCTGGCCCTGCCACCGTCTCTCCTGGGACCTTTCTCCATGAGTAACTCCTCTTTCTTGGGTATCACAGCCTCTACCTCCGTATCGCCTTTCCACCTTAGGCCTATAAACCTACTGAAGCTTTTTCCATTGAAAAAATAAGCCAACAAAGAGACAAACAACACCACCTCTCCCAAGACCTGGTGGCCCCTGTGGCTCTGACCCTGTCTCTCCTTTGCCTTGAAGCCAAGCTTCTTGAACAATCTCTATTCCCTGTCCTCGCTTCCTCATCTCCCACACCTGGGTAGTTGGTCTTCTGCTCCCAGGAAGACCTTCCAAGGTTGCCAATGGCAGCCTTGAGGCTAGGCCTGTTGGACACCCCTCAGTCCTTATCTCCCCGGACATCCTGCAGCCTTTGGGACTGATGATCACACCCACACCTTTGGTTTTGAAGGCACCACTTTCTCCTGGTTTTCTGCCCACCCTCTGGCCCCAGCTTCTCAATCTTATCCTCCTCAGAAGGCTCTTCAGTGTTGGTGGTCCCCAGCGTTCTGCATGTGGCCTTCTTCTCTTTCCACTCCTCACACTCTCCCTGGGTGAGCCCACCCACTGGGTGGCTACAATTGTCATCCATGTGCCCAAGACCCTTGAATCTCTATCTCCAGCCTGGTCCTCTCTCCTGAGCCCCAGACCTGCAAATCCAACTGCCCACTGGCCATCTATTTCTGGATGCCCTTCAAGCTCATCGTGTCCAATATGGAGTTCATCATCTTCCTCCCCAGGGCTCTATGTCAGGGAACATCACCTCTATTAGCCCATCACCCAAGCCAGAAACCTGCGACCCCTCCTTTGACTCCTTCATCTCTCTTACTCTTCTACTTCCATCCAATCCCTAGGTCTTGCCAGGTCCACCTCCCAAATATCTCTTGAATCTGCCCCTCCCTGTCTGTTTGTGAACAGCACTGCTCCAATCCAGGCCAGTATCTCTTGCCTAGATTACTGACACAGCCCTCTACTGGTGTCCCAGTTTCTAGTCCCCCGATCTCAGCAATGCCAGCATGCTCTGCCCCAAGGAGGAGGTGAGGTGCCTGCAGATGTCACTGGGACAGGCCTCTTGAACCTGGGACAGATCTGGAGTTCTGGTTCCTTGTGAATCAGGGTCTGACTTTGGGGAGAAGGGATATGTGCACACACGTGCATGCACGTGTGTGTTGTGTGTGCATTGCATGCATGTGTGCATGCATATGTACGCATGTGTATATTGCGTGTGCACACGTGTGTGCATTGCGTGAGTGTGTGTGTGTGTGTGTGTGCTGGATGGGGGGCGATCAAGGAGGGGCTCCTAACCCCACGGTCCCCAGAGATGTTTCCCAAGAACCTGTCTCCTGCCTGTCACCCACCCACGCGAGAGAACAAAGCTCTTTCCAGTTGACTGCCACCCCTGTTTGCTGAGACAAGAGTTGTACATCTCAATTTTTATCATATGAAAATGAAATAAAGAATGCTAGAATAGATCCCGAAGAGACAAGACTGCAGAGAATGACTTGTCCTTTGCTGTAAAGTCCTCTGGCATGCTGTCTCTTTTGGGGCCTTCAAAGAGGGTGTCGTGGCTCTTACATGTTAAAACACAAGGAGAGTTAAACGCACCACAGCGGCAAGAAAAGTGGTTTTGAAACACGTTGTTTGCTGCCAGCTCGCGCCGCTCGCCTCCACATCCTGCCTTGATGTTGCCGCCTTGACTAGACAGACAGAAGATGTTTTCCTTCTCAATTAGGAAAAATCCACAGCTTCACGCCCCACATGGGAGATGCAGCACTGGAATTAGCACTGGGGGCGGGGAGGCGACAGAGGCGACAAATGTCTCCCTTGGCCCTGGTTTCAGCCCCAGCCTGGCCCAGATGAACGTGCCAGTTTCCCTTTGGGTCTTTCCCTCCTTCTCTCCCTCCCTCCCTCTATTCCTCTGTTTCATGCAATAAACGTGAACTTGAGCCGCTTCCTGCTCTGTGCCAGGCCCTGCGGTAGATCTGAGAACACAGAGGAATAAAATGCGGTCCCTGCCCTGGGGGACTCAGAGTTAGTCAGAGAGGCTGATAGAAGAGAGACAAACTCAGATGCCACCTAGGCTCTTCCTGCTCCTTAAGATCCAGGTCAGATCGATTCAAACCCCCGTTGAACTGACTGTATGCAGAAAGCGTCCCAAGATTCCTGCACATTCCTGGAGAGCTTCTCGTGTGTGGTGGTTAGGAGCACAGACTCGAGGCTGACTGTCCCGGTTCAAAGTCCAGCTCTCCCCTGCTGGAGGGACCCACGTTACCCAACTGCTCTGTGCCTCCCTTTCCACGGCTGTAGACAGTGGAGAGTAATAGTACCTGCTTCACAGGGTTGCTGTGAGAATTAGATTAGTTAGTTCCCATGCAATGCTTACAGCAGAGCCCGGCACATCCTAAGCACCACGAAAGCTTAGCACTTTATGCTCATTGTCACTTCTAGCTCTGAGCTCCTGCTTGCACCGAATTAATTCAGTTTGTGCATCTTCTCACCCTCCTGCTGGTGCTGTCCGTTCCACCCCGACTCAGCCCAGACATGGACCTCAATCCTTTTCTTTATGTTCCATTAAAAAAAAAAATCAGCCTCACTCCTAAAACAAAGCGTGGCTGGGCACACAAAGTCCCTGTGGGTAGCAGACATTTCCAAAGGATGGCGAGAAGAAGGGATTTATAGATTGCAAGAACGCCAACAGCGTAAAAGCCCATCTTTGAGATTTCCATTCCTAGAAGCCCCTCAGCCATTTCTGCCACCTGAGCTTCCGCCTCCTGCTACACTGTTTTATTATTTTCCACTTTGCTCTCTCCTCCTCCCCCTACCTTCAAATTCCCACTTATTTCCCATGCAGAGCAGTTTAACTATCTTTTTTGGTTCCTTGCCTCTTGTCAAATCATCCCCTTAGGATGTCACCTCCCCCCAAGTGACTTATCAAGGTCTTTTCTTATACAAAGACAGTTGCTTCCCTAAGAGGAATTCTGGCGTCAGATGTTATATCTGTCAGGATCCAGCCAGGAAAAGGGAAACCTCTCTAATGTTTAGGACAGAAAGGATTTAAGGCAGGGCGTTGGTTACACGGGTGATGGAAGGGAAGCGAAGGCAAATAGCACGTCTGCACAGGTGGATAATATATTGAAATACATTCATGCTGGTAAAGAGCATGTTTCCGCCACTATCCTGGCCCCCGAGTGCTCCCCCAGCCCCCCTGTTATGTGCCCCCCACTTCCCCACGCCCCATAACTAAAGGGTGAGTGCCCGTCACAGCAGGGAGCCCCCAGGATCTGCTCCAGGGCATCCTCTCGATTGGTCTGTGCCACATCCACATGAGTTGTTCAATGTTTGGAACTGCCCCCCCCCCGCCTGGAGGAATGGGGCTGCGATGGAAACAGTCTGGAGCAAAGAGACGCTTCTGAGATGGTTGAAGCAAAAGAGTGACCAAACCAGGTACGGAGACTGTGGGGGAGGACGGAGAAGAACAGGGAGAGGCTGGAGGCAGGGAGACCTCTAGGAGGCTGTGGTTAACAGTCCAGGGAAATATCCCATCGTCGGACCCGTTAGTTTCTCGGTTTCTCTGCTGGATGGCACACGGCAGCACACCCTCCCCTCCAAGGAAGAGATCTGGGCAGGACATTGGCCCATCGTTTTACAGATGGGGAAATCGAGGTTGGTGAGCCAGAGGTTTTTCCACAGTCATAGAGCAAGCAAGGACCAGTACGGGGGCTCCTGAAGTCCAGCTGAGGGCTCTCCCCCGACACCCCTCCCCAGACCTGGGTGGTAACACCAGCATATCCGGGTCTGGAGGAGCAGGAGACGAGACGAGAAGAGGACGCAAAGGTGAGCAGGACCTTCAGATTCCGCTCCGAGGGAGACAGCAGAAACTAATGAGATCCCTGCAGGACACAGCGGAGCTGGAAGAGGCCTTTGAAGGACTGCGGAGGGAAGGCACACCGAACAGTCAAGGACACACTGCCCCACTTCTGCGAGAGGAGGGCGAGAGGCAATTAGTGGTGGGGAGAAGTGTTCACGGGGTGGCGAGGGGGAAGGGGCAGCCAACCCTCTCTCAAAACGAATCTATACAAGGGCCTTGCTCTCTGCTTTCGACCTCAGCCAACCTTATAAACACGTGGCCGGTTAGGATAAAGGCTGTCACACGGAGACGGAACATCCAGTCCTTGTGGGGTCAGTCGGGCCAGTCTGGTTCTTGTTTAAAAGTAGCAGAGATGGACTCTGGGCAGCATAAGCAAAAGGGCATTGGCCGGAAGTCTCTGAGGTTCTCTCAGGCCCAAGAGGGGACATGAGAACTGGCCTCAGCAGCAGGAGGGAACGAAGAGTGATGGTGGGCCCGGCCAGAGGGAACGTGGTCTCAAGGCAGGTGCAGTGTAGGGGTACGCAGCTGCGGCCAGGACTGACCTCCGACCGTCCCCTCTGCTATGACATCTCACCCAGGGTCACATGGGAGGGTGAGCGGGGGTCCCATGCCCATTCCCTGACTGCACTGGGGTCAGGAGAAAGAAAAGCTCATCTTCCAGACCAGAAGGCAGTCACCTCAAATTTTCTTCCCACAAGAGAACACTCAATGTGGGAGAGGTGCCCTCACCTTGCTCCCCGAAATCCAGGTGATATTGGAAAATGGGTCTTGAGGAATCAAAACCCAACAAATACCCATCGTGCCTCTCATTTAGAAGCCACTGAGGCCCCGCGAGGGGAGGCAGACACCCACCGTCATGTGGTGAGCCAGTGCCTGAGTCCTGCTAAGGGTCTAATTATGTCTCCCTTCCAGGGTCTACATCTGCAAGACTTCTGGGGCTTTTGGGGGTTCTGGGGAAAGCATGGGTGGGGCGTGGACCCACAGACACCCTGGTGCTTGTTCTGGATGAGCTGTCTTCCTCTCTCCCTGAGCACTGAGGGGCTGAGGTGCTCAAAGCCAGGTAATCCCCTCCCCTCCTCTCTGGGTTTACCTGGAGGAAGTCCTTTCTGTGTAGGGATTGGGCAACTACAGCATAGCCTGGGCACAGATGGGAAGTGGACCCTCTGGTGTGGGCTGGGGGGTGGCAGCAGGCATGCCCCACTGAGGAAGGAGAAGGCCCCTGTTGATGTTACTGGCCCTGTGCTGTCTGGAAGAGGCACACAGGAGAGGTGGGAGGGAGGTGAGGGACACTGACCGGGGCTACTTGGGCCTGCCCCGGTTCCCTGGGGACCCCCTCCACCCTAGCTCCCTGTGCTGGTCCCAGAGCCGCTCTCCTCCTGCCCTCTTGCTCTCCAGTTCTCCTGGGGACACAGTTTTTCATTTAAGCTGCAGCAATATCTACCCAGGCAATCATCTCTCCCCTCCGCTCTCCCCTGGAAGCTCATCGCTGTTCACTCTGCAGCCAGGAAGTATTTAAAGGAGAGAAACTTTAAATTAAGGTGGGAGAGTTTAAATGAAAGAAAACAAACCCTTACTATTATCACAGGTAAGAAAAGGGCTTCTGGCTCCTGCTGGAGAATTGCAGGCTCTCCTTCGTCTTGGAGCCAAGAAGAAAATCATGAAGTTTTTTTTGCTTTCTCTCACCCCCTGACCATCCGCCCCCCTGCCATCCATGTGCCAGGTTAATTGATTAGGAAGCCCTGTCCATATCAAGGTGGGTGAGTGTTGGCTCAGCTCCCCAGGACAAGATTCCTCAGCAAGTGCATTCAGGCACTGAGGGGCTCTGCAGGGTGGGAGGGAGGTGAGGATTCTTCCGTGTCAGCATCCTAAGCCTTTCTTGGTGGAGAGGGGCAGTGGGCTTGGAAGGAAGGAGGTGAGCTCAGCCTCCACCTGTAGGCTGCCAGGGCCTGAGAGGTCATGGGAGGAGAGGGGCTGCCCTGACCTCCACACCGGCCCTCCTGGATAAGGATCCCCTGAATAAGCATCTCCCAGATAAGGATCTCCTGAGATGAGTGGTCTCTAACAGGTCCTCCCAGGTGCTCAGCCCTGTCTGGGTGCTGCTGAGGAAGCATGAAAGACGACCCAGGTTGTATGGCTCACTCCGTTTCTTCCTCTACCCACTGCCTTCCTCACTCCCAGGGTGGGCTGGGATGGAGGGCAAAGACATTCATCAGCACCATGCTGGGATACGGAGCCCCCGGTTTCTCATCTGTCAAAGAGAAACAATGATGCCTGCTCCTTAGGGTCCAGGAAGTAGTCCACGGGCGTGAAGTGCCACATGGCTGAAAGGGATGACTCATTTGCTGAGAGTCCAGACAATCATTCCAGCACAAGGAAGCAGAGACTAAGTTAAAGCTTTTGATACTTTGCCTATAGGCAGGCAGGCACACAGACAGACAGACAGATAGATGGACGGATAGGCTCTTTTGAAGGACAGTATTGAAATATGGAGGTTATAGAAAAACATTAGCATTAATATTAGGGTAGAGACAATTTAGCTCAGATTTAAAAAATATATATATATCCATTAATGTTATTTGAATGATAAAAGCAATTCATGTCTATTGTTGGAAACCAGAAAAATACAGAAAAGCACAAAGAAGAAAATTAAAATGATCCACAGTCCCACCATCTAGCAATAAATACTATTAACACTGTAGTGTTTCTGCCCAGTCTTTTCTCTCTAGGCATATATGCAGCGTTCAGAGGGCTTCCCAGCTTATGCCTGAGCTGTGTGCAGCTCTGGGATTCAGTCATGCTCCAGCGTCTCTGAGGAGCTGGTGGCACAGCGCCACCACCATTTCTTCTGGGACTGAAGTACCTCCCGGAAAAAACTTACCCTGAGGGAAGAGGCAGCTAGGCAGGGCCAGCTCCGTATCTGTGAACTCCAAGACAGACAGAGCTGAGTCTGAATACCAGCGCCACCACTGGGAGGTGGGTGAGCTTGGGTCTATTTCTCTGCTTCCTAATCTATAAAATGGGGGCTAAGGTGGGGCTTGGCTCATCAGTTGTTGAGAGGATTAAATGAGATAATAATACATGTAACAAAGTACAAACTACAATATTTTCATATCCAGAAGTCACCAGCTATTTCTCTGTATAGATAGAGAAAGAAACGGAGCGGAGCTCCTTGGTTTGGGGAAGCTAGCTGAGTCTTCTTTGGAGTAATACAAATAGAAAGCCAGTGGGCAAACTTACTGAGAGGTAACAAGATTTTTCGGGGGGTGTATGTGTGTGCACATTCATAATAAAAGAGCTGGTACCCTGGATGCCCGGGTGGTGCTGGCAGGATTCAGATCTGCTGCACGGACAGGTTTCCACTGGGCAGGCAGGACCAGTCTTGAACTGGGAAGGGCATCCTGTTTCTCTCTCTACCGGTGTTTGGAAGTAAGTTTGACCCCTTTTGACTGCATGAGACTCTAGGGCTTTTGAATAATGCAGAGGGAAGCGGGACAAAAGCCTCACGATGGAGTTACTGGATCCTACTATTAAGATTGGTGGGTGCTTAAATAATCGGAAACACACTAACAGATGTTTCTGCATTTTACCCCCTACCTGCTGAGCTGGGCCACGCAGGTTACAGGCATCTTAAGTACTTCCAGTGCTTGGCTCATAGAAGGCATGCAGTGAGTGGTAGCTAGCTCCAAAGCCTTGAGCCATATAGAGAGGTGAGGCTGAGCATATCATGGATTGTAACTCAGATTTTCCCATAGCCCAGCCCCATGAACTCCTGTGTATGTACCTGGGAAGGAAGGAGGGGACTTACGCAAAAATAAAAAGAGCAATTTGACTGAAATCCCCGTGAGACCTTGGGGACATTAACAGTACCCCTTTGACACTCCACTAAGAGAGAAAGTTCCACCTGCCTGCCTGCTACCATTCCCTTCCTTGAGGGAACTGCTTCATCTCTTACCCCAACCCTATGGTTCCAGTGGGAGCTTCCAATCACAGAATTCAGCCTTATAGCCATATGGGTGAGCACATGACCCAGGTCCGGCCTGAGATTTTAAAATTGGAACTAAGGGAAAAGAGTTAATCTTTCACTGAAAGCAATGCCATGAGATGTGATCCTCAAAGTTATAGGTTGCAACCTCCCCTCACCCTGTGGGAGAGATCAATCTGACTAGGAGAGAAGGGAGCCAATACATTGAGAGAAGCAGAGGTGAGAAATGGAGTGGGAAGTGTTTGGAGGACAGTCATACTCCTGGCTCTGGTCATTTCTGTAATCTAAGTACACCGCTCTACTTCTGTGGTTTAGTCATGTGAACCAATAAACTCTTCTTTTCATCTAGCTATTTCACGTTGGGATTCTAGAACTTGGAAGTCCCAACTAGGCTTTGGTATCAGATTATTGCAATGCATTGACGGTGGGTCTGGCTGGAGATGTTGGAAGCCCATGGTGGGTAAAGGTGCCTGCTGACAGGGGCTGTGCTCAGCAAAGCTGGTGTTATCTGGGGTGAATGGCAGAGACACCCAGGAGAGAAGGCAGTGCTGGGGAAACAAGCAGCATCTGGCAGAAGCAGTAGACAGTTGGGGGTGGGTGGAAGTGGGGACATGCCACGTAATTGGGCAGACTTACTTATGAAATTTATCACACATACAATCCATGCAGTGGAGGATTCTTTTCATTTCCACTTGACTTTACACCTTGGGCATCTTCCCTTAAAATTAAATCTGATTTGAAAACGTAATTTTGAATGACATCATAGCATTCCGTCATATGAGTCTAACATAATTTATTAAACAAATCCCTAGTGTAGGGGATTGTAAGTAAATTGTCTTCATTTATTGTGTGTGTGTCTTTTATTCTTTTGTTATTGTGTGCTACAATGCTAGGAACCCTCTTAGAAATAAATCTTTGCCCACATCTCTAATTATTTCCTTAGGAGAAATTGTTGTAAATGGAATTGCTGTATCAAAGGATATGGACATTTTGAAGCCTTTGATCCATATAAATAAATTGCCTTACAGAACAGTTGTGGGCATTCACACTCCCACCAAAGGGTCGAAGAGTTTCCTTTCCTCTGAACATTTGCCAGCTCTAAGTACTATGATTTTTTAAAAGCTTGGCTAAGATGACAGGCAAAATATATGTCTCATTATTTTAACTTGAATTTCTTTTATTACTAGTGATGCTGAAATTTTTCACATATTTATTGGCTATTTGTAGTTTTCTATTGTAAATTTCTTATTTATGTCATTTGCTCATTTTTTCTAATGGGGTTTTCAGATTTTCTTATTGATTTGTAAGAGTTATTCACCTCACCTGTCACATATGTTACAAATAGTATTTCCTAGTTCGTTGTTTGATTTTTAATTTTGTTTATGATATTTTGATCTAACTAATGGTTTAGTTTTTATGATTTCAGATTTCTCATTCTTTCTCTTTATGCTTTTTTGTAAAAAATAGTGCTTAGAAATACCTTCCTCACTCTAAAATCACATAAATATTCACCAATATTTTCTTCTGGTTCTTCTAGAATTTAATAGTTTAAACTTACTCATCCATCAAGAATTTATTTTGATGAGGGAGAGGTAAAGATCTAAGTTTTTTCCCCTCCAAATAGTTAATCATTTGCCCCAGCATCATGTGGTAACTATTCTATTCTTTTCCCACACATTCGAAAGGGCATCTTATGGTCCACTGAATTATTTTAAGTCTGGGATCTGTTTCTGGACTTTCTGTTAGATTCCTCTGGTCTAGTTGACTGTTTTTGGACTAGAATACAATTGAATTTATGTTTTTTGACCTAAAACAAGAGTCCTTGTTTTACAACAGGGAAATTTAATCCCGTTGTGTTTGTTGTCAAAATGCATCTTGTAATTTTGCATTTTCATCTTGTTTCATGCTTTTTTCTTTTTTATGCCTTCATTTGTCTGTCTTGTCCACTGCTGTAGCTCCGCTGCCTAGAAGAGTGCCTGACAAAGAGTAGGAATTCAATAAATGCTCATTAAATTAGGGGATATGTGAATTTAGCATAGGATAAAGGTGGCAGTTTAAATAAGGGAAGAAAGGATAAGTCATATTGAGTCAATTGGATTGCCATCTGGAGAATAAATAATCTAGATTCTTACTTATACTGTGCACAAAAACAAATTTCAGATGAATTAAAAACTCAGTCTTTAGGGCTGGCCCAGTGGCGTAGCAGTTAAGTGCACCGCTCCACTGCAGTGGGCCGGGGTTCGCAGGTTCGGATCCCAGGCGTGCACCGATGCACCACTTGTCAAGCCGTGCTGTGGCGGCATCCCATATAAAGTAGAGGAAGATGGACCCGGATGTTAGCCAATCTTCCTCAGCAAAAAAGAGGAGGATTGGTGACGGATGTTAGCTCAGGGCTAATCTTTCTCACAAAAAAACAAAAAAAACTCAATCTTTGAAATAAACTAACAAATATCAGAAAAAAATGTAGGAGGATAAGTTCCTAGCAGTGGGATAGACAAGATTCTCTTAAGTGAGATATAAAATGCAAAAACCACAAAAGAAAAGATTGACGTTTCTGTCTATATCAAAATTTAAAATTTTTGTAAGACAAAATTTTAAAAATTTGAATTGAAACCAAGCTAAGTAAAGCAAGAGACTGGGAGAAAGTACTTGTAATATATATATAACAAAGGATTAATAATCTTAATAAATAATGAGATTGCATAAATATAAAAGAAAAGTAAAACAATATCATACAAAATAGGGCAAAAAATAAAAATTGGCAATTCACAGAGGGGGATATGGCCAATAAATACTTAAAAGAACAGTTTTGTAATTAGGGGCATGAAAACTAAGAAGACAGTGAGATATTTTTTACTCATTTGGTTGGCAAATATCAAGTGTTGGGTTGTCTGGTCTCAAAGCAGAGACGAATATGAAATTGGCATTATCAAAGATAGGCAGAATCCATTAAAATAAAAAAAAATGCACATGTCCTTTGAGCCAGAAATTCCACTTCTTGATATTTACCCTTTGAGAATTATTTTCACATGTGCAAAATGAGGCAGGTATAAAGATCTTTCTTCCGTCTTTGCTAAGATTAAACAATTGTAAAGCGCCTTACTATCTTTCTACAGAGGAATGATGAAATAAACTGAGGGATGTCAGTGGCAAGGGTTCTTAAAATATTTGTGCCACAAACCCGTCTGGCAGTCTGAGGAAGCCCATGGATTCCTTCTCAGAATAATGTTTTTAATACGGAAAATAAAGCACATAGGATTACAAAGGAAACTCATTATATTGAATGCAATTATCAAACTATTTTTGAAATTTGGTATAGTGATATATGTATTTTTCTACTAATATATTTAATTTCAAGATCTAGAGGCAAGTCTATTAACTATGCAAATTTGAAGTTAAGATGAGTGTAAACAGTATTTTGAGATACAGCAATAATGGTAATGTGATATGAAAATATCTACGATTTCTATTGGTGACAGGTGCTAATTCTACTGCTGTTTGTTGACTAGTGTATTAGTTTTCCACTGCTGCTGTAACAAATGACCACAGACTTAGTTTATTATCTTACATTTATGGAGGTCAGAAGTCCAAAATCAGTGTCAGTGGGCTAAAATCGAGGTGTTTGTGAGGCTGTGTTCCTTTTGGACTCTCCCAGGGGAGAATCCATTTCCTTGTCTTTTCCATCTTCTAGAGGATGCTCGCATTGCTTGGCTTGTGGCCTTGTGTCACTCTGACCTCTCCCTCCATTGGCACATCCCCTTCTCTGACTCTAACTCTCCTGCCTCCCTCTTTTAAGGATCCTTGTGATTACATTGGGTCGACTGGGATAATCCAGGGTAATCTCTGTATCTCACAAGATCCTTGATTTAATCGCATCTGCAAAGTTCCTTCAGCTTTATAAGGTCACATATTCACAGATTCTGGGAACTAGGACATGGACATCTTTGGGGGTCGTTTTCCTGTCTACCACGCCTACCTTCACAACTAAGGAAATGCTAAATTTTGGTTAGAGTTTAGTAAAAATAAAGATGCAAAATTTTCCCACTCAAGTTCACACACCTCCCTGAATAATATCCATGAACCCTAGATCTACAATATTGATATCTGCTAACAAATCACCATCCAGAAAGGTAGAGATAACATTTAAAATCTTTACAACAGGCTATAAGGGTGTCCATTTCCCTCTAGCTCTTAGCTATACCAGGTTTTATCATTAAAGAAAAGGAAAAGAAAGGAAAATAATAAAGAAAAAAAAAGAAGAAAGGAAGGATATAAATCTCTCTGCCAGTTTGAAAGGGGGAAAAAACACATATAACTGAGAATTTGGCTCTATCTAGACATTATACTTCTTTTTAATCTCAAAACCAGTTTGAAATTTCCACACAATCTTTTGGTATTTATGACTGTAGAGCAGAAGTTGGCAAATTTTCTGAAAACAGCTAGGTAACAAATATCTTATGCTTTGCAGGTTATCTGATCTCTTTTGCAACTATTCAACTTTGCCATTGTAGTGTGAAAGAGCTGTAGAACTATGTGAACAAATGAGTGTGACTTTGTTGAAATAAAACTTCATTTACAAAAGCAAACAGTGGGCCTGATTAGGCCTGCAGGCCATTGTTTGGCAATTCCTATTTTAGGACAGCACTGTACATTAAAAATATGATGTGCTACACATGTAATTTAGAATTTTCTAGTACCCATATTAAAAAAGTAAAAAGAGCGGCCGGCCCAGTGGCATAGTGTTCACACACTCTGCTTTGGCAGCCTGGGATTTGCGGGTTCAGATCCCGGCGCAGACCTACGCACCACTCATCAAGCCACGCTGCGGCGGTGTCCCACATACAAAATAGAGGAAGATGGGCATGGATGTTAGCTCAGGGACAATCTTCCTCACCAAAAAAATAAAAAATAAAAAAAAATAAAAGGAAATAGATGAAATTAATATATTTTATTGGATTCAACATATCCCAAATATTATCATTTCAACATATAAGCAACATAAAAATTATTGAGACATTTTACATTATCTTATTTTGTAGTATGGATTCAAGATCTGGTGTGTGTTTTACACTTTCAGCACATTTCAATTCAGATCAGCCACACTGCCAGTGCTCAGTAGTCATGTGGATAGTGACTACTGCGTTGGACAGCGTAGTTCTAGAGCATAAGTCTGAGACTGATTTTGTTTTTTCTTTGCAGGAACCAACTATGTTTTCCTGTAGGCCTGCTTTGAGGATGGATTTTTATACTGAAAAATTAAATTTAACTAGACATGTTTAGGCTTTTATCTTTTTCAATATTTTTGTCTGCTGTTAAGTGATTTCTTTCAAATTGTAGACTCTGTTCTTTAACGAACACATTTTCATTAGAATATCTTTGATAATTACTTTGGTTCTATTGCTGTATGTATTTTAGAAAGACTAATTATTTGAATATTAGATCTCAGTTATTTCTCTCCCTTATCTGTCATTTCTCTTTTACTGCTTGAATCCCTTTGTCTTTTTCCTTTGCATTCCGGGGAAATGTTTAAAGTTTGTCCTGCACATGACTGATTCCATTTTTCTGCACTATGGTTTCTTGTTTTCATAGGCTTCTAATGAAGATTTAAGTATTATTTACAATCGTGCCTCATCTAGCCCTCTTGTTATTTTTGCCTGCCACTTAGTCAACTTGCTCCTTTTCCATCTAAACCTTTTGTTTTATGACTTACTTCCCCCCATTTAAAAATTCAATTTATTGAACATAAAAATAAGCTTATTCACTTAACCGTCTGTTGAAAACCTTAATATATTATCTCCAAATTGTCTAGTGTATCAGTCAGTTACTGTCACAATAATGCTGTGTAACAAACCATCCAAAACACTATGATAAACCAGAGTAAGTATTTATTTTCATGCTCTGAAGGTTGGCTGAGGTGCTTTTACTCAGACTGTGGGCCCCCATGTTGACTAGTGTGGCTCTACTCTGTACTTCATTCTGGGCCGGTGGCAACCTAGGGCATGCTATTTTCATGATGGAGGTCAAAGCTCCCTGAGGCGCAAGAAGAAACACTCTAAGACTCTTAAGGCTGAGACTCAGAACTCACACGTTGTCACTTCCACCCACTTGTCATTGGCCAGAGCCAGTCATGTGGCCAAGTCCAAAATCAATTGAGTGGAGTTTTGTCACTTCACTTTTTGTTGCCTGTTTTAAAGAGTCAACTTATGAAAACCAAAACCATATACTACTATACTCCTACTAGAATGGCTAAAGTGAAAAAAACTGACCTTACCAAGTGCTGGTGAGGATGCAAAGAAACTGGAACTGTCATACATTGCTAGTAGGGATGCAAAATGATACAACCCCTTTGGAAAATGGTTCAGCAAGTTTTTATAAAGTTAAACATACATCCACCATATGACCCAGCAATTCTACCGCTAGGTATTTACCCAAGAGACGTGAAAACTTATGCTAAGTTAAAGAAGCCAGATTCAAAAGGCTACATACTGTCCCATTCCATTTATAACATATTTTGGAAAAGGAAAGACTATAGGGGCAGAGAACAGACAGTGAATTTTAAAAAATGATTGAAAACAAAAGCTGAGGCCTTTCTGAAAACACCTTTTGTTTCCTTTAGTAAATTGTTTTCCTAAGAAGCCTCTTCTCCTTAGTATAGACTGATATGACCACTGTTTTATATTACAACATATTTCTTGGCCTATATTATTGGATTTTCTCCCTCTCTAGTCTATCTAAATCTAGCATTTAACCATAATTGGAGAGGATGGATCCTCCTGGGTTCTTCTCGATCTACCTGGTTGTAATTTTTCTATCTGATTTCAACTAAGGTCAGTTTTCAGCACTGGTTTTCCTGTAGCACCTCTGCAGGCTATGCTGGCACCAGGAACGGTGTCCAGCGGGCATCACCCACAGAGCCAGGGGAGCAGGTCCCAGCCTCACAGAATCCAGGTTTAAGAGAGGACATGTGGTCCCCTTAGTGAGGCTTGAAAGAGAACTCCACTGGGGAGAGGGGCCCCCGGACAAAGGAGACTCAGCCTCCAGATTGCTAGGCTAGGTGACAAATGAGCCTGAGGAAGTTGCAGGGCCTGAGGGGACAGGTCTGAAGGAGTTCAGACAGGGACATTCCATCTCGTGCCCTTGCCCCAAAGAGAGGCCAGGAGTGAGACAAAGGCGGGGCTAGGGGGTGTTATCCAGGCTTGCCAGCCCTTGGTCCCCCACGCTGCCCAATTTCCTCTTTAATTGAAACCCTACTTGCCCTCCCCCATCAGCTCCAGCACGGGTCCCCAGCAGGCAGAGTGCACATTAATAATTAGCAGATTTGTGGCTAAGAAGGCTGCATAATTCTGCAGAGATGAGCTCCCCAAAGGAAGCTGATGGGTTGGGCTGGTGCCCCTGACCACCTCCTCTTGTTCCTGAAATTATCCTTGGACAATCAGTGACTTCCTTCCACCCCACGGTCTGCTCAGGGTGTGCAGGTAGCCTGCTGGTCTCCTTGGGCTGACCTTTGGCTTGGAGGCTGCCACAGGGCAGTGGCAGCTTCAGGGCTCAGCCAGGGCTAGAGCAAGCCTGCCGTCACCCATTGCCTCCCCGGTACAGGGCTCTCCTCCAGTTGTGGCTGTGAATCCCTTACCCTTGCACGCCACTTACTTTTCTGGATCAAGCTTCCAGCTTGGCCTGGCTGACGTGTGATCTTGGGAAAGGCCCTTCTCCTAGTCTCAGCGTCCTCCTGTCAATCATCCAGGGAAGTGACTGGTCCTGGGGGAGGAAATGAGGACTGAGGTGGTGGGTCTTGCCCGAGGGAGGGAGGGAGAGTCACCTTTCTGCTCTGGACCTTGTGTCGGTTGGGTCTGGACTGAGCTGAGCTGGCCTCTGCCTTGTGGAGGCAGGTGGAAGCCAGGCAGAAAATGTCTCTAAGGGACCTCAAGTGTGTGCTGTGCCTGTAGGTTCAGAGAAGCCACGTCCAGTAGAGGCTGTAGGTTACTGTGGGTGGAGCTTCCCTGCCATTATCCTCAGACTTTCAGTGGAGCCTTATTAAACGCCATGGGCTGGTCTCCAGTGTGCTGGGGGAAATAAAGAAATAGCCTCCTCTCTGCTTGGGCAGAGCAATAAAGGGGAGGATGGGCCCTGCTTTTGCTGAAGCCCCCTTGGTGGAATGAGCAAGGGCCAGAAGGGAGGCTGGCACCCCACAGCAGGGGTGAGAGGAGGCAGTGGCAGTTTGCAGAAGGGGCTGGAGGGGAGACGGTGGTGGGCGTGTTCCTGGGGAAACGTGGGGCGGCACCCTGGGGGCATTTAGAAATGGGGAGGCTCTTGTGAGGGTAGGTGGTAGTGGGCAGTCTAAGTTGTCATTTAAGAATTCCTGGGAATGTACCTCTTTTTGCACTGTCCAGCTGAGGTTGTGGGGACATTCCAGCTGCAGAGGTTACTGCCGCCCAGTTTGCCATGTGGAATTCTGGGGAGGAGGTATGAACACAGGGCAACAAGAGTGCCTCTTTCAGTCTGGGAGTGGGGGGAAGGCTTTCCAGAAGGGCTGTGGTCTGAGTGGATCTTGGAGGGCACGTCAGTCAACTTCTTTGTATAGAAACCGCTGTCTGCATTTCAAGCTATTTTTCTTTAGGACAAATTCCTAAAAATGAAATTTCTGTGCCAAAGCATAGGGCATCAGTCAAAATTCTTTTGGCTGGAGTGACAGAAACCCCCTCAGGCTGGCTTCTCAAGACTAAACAAGTGAGGGTGGGAGTTTTATTGACTCGCCTGTAGTGGAAAAGCGCAGGGGATGGACACGTCTTCCATCAGGGTGGGATCCAGGACTCAATCAATGTCATCGGGGCTTGTTCTCTCCCCCTTCATCTCTAGCTCGGTGGTCTCCCTGCACTGGCCCCTAGAAGTTCCAGGCTGCTATCCCGCCAGCTCAGCCATCTGCACAAAAAGAGAATCTCTCTTTCCTCTTCAGTCCCCACAAGTCCTGGGCTGAGTCTCATTGGACCAGCTGGCGTCCCTGAATTGGACACCAAGGCTAGGGGACGCAGTGCCTCAACTTGCCGGTCCTGGGCCACATGCCCACTCCTGGAACCTGGAGGTGTTGTCTGCCCAAACCAGTGGGCTGAGAGGGAGAGAAGGGGGCTTCCCAAGGAGAAGTCAGGATCCTGTGACCAAAAGATGCTGTACAGCAAACCCCACAGATGTCCCCACTAGCAGGAACATTGCTAACCCTCTCAATATCTCATCAAATTTTGTCTTAAGCAATCACTCATTGGCTGTGGAGACACTGTTGGAGCAGAGGATCAAGGAAGGCCAGAAGTCCTGGAGAGAATCATTTATTTGCTATACGTGGATTGAAAACCACCGGGCGTCAGGAGCTGCTCGGAGATCTGGGTGAAGAGTGAATCTGCGGGCCAGGCACTGTTCTGGACCAGGAGATTAAGTGTGAACCCCACGGCTACTGCCTTCAGAGACCTTCCAGCCTGTGTGTGTGCGTGTGGGGGACGTGTACAAGGATATCAGACAGAATCAGGAGGTCACAGGGTGCCCTGAAGGCACAGAGGACGGGCACTGAGGCCAGCCGGGGGAGAGGGGAAGGTGAGTCTTGGCAAGGAGGGCCAGGCTTTGAGACTTGAAGGATGACTGATAGAGAGATAGGAGTGGCCTAGAGGGGATGTTCCAGATAGAGGAAAAGTGTGGAGACCTGAGAAAGGAAAGAGAATTTAGTAACTTCAGGTGGATGGTCGACATGAGGACAGGCTATGGGGTGAGAGATAGTGAGAGATGAGGCCAAGGTAAAGGAAAAGAAAGGGAGGAAGGGCCCTGCCAAGGGGCTTGGACTTGCTCTCGGGTGAGAGGAAGCCAGTAAGGGGTTCTGAGCGGGAGAGTGATTCCTTTAGATGTGTGTGGTCCGAGGTAGCTGGGCAGTGTCTCAGTCTGCTTGGGCTGCCGTAACGAATCCAATAGAATGGGTGGCTTGGACAGCAGACTTTTATTTCTTACAGTTCTGGAAACTGAGAAGTTCAAGATCAAGACGTAAGCTGATTCAGTCTCTGATGAGAGCCCTCTTGATGGCTGGTAGACAGCCACCTTCTCGCTGTGTCCTTACCTGGCCTTTCCTTGGGGTGTGTGCAAGGTCATCTTATATAAGACCACTAATTCCATCAGGAAGGACCCACCCTCATGACCTCATCTAACTCTATTACCTTCCAAAGGCCCCATCTTCAAACATCATCACATTAGGGAGTAGGGCTTCAACATAAATTTTAGGCGGACACAAACATTCAGCCCGTAACAAGTGGTCCGGGCAGGCATGGAGGCAGGGGAGGGACCCGATGACGGGTGGAAGGTGAAGGGTAATACAGGGCCACCCTCTGTCTTCCTCCTCCTCCTTCCCCTCCTGTCTCTGTCCTGCCCTCGCCCTCTCTCTCTCTCTCCCCACCCTCCCCCTCTTCTCTCTTCCCTACGTCTCCTTGGAGGATGGGGAGCTGCCTTCCCAGAAACAGAGGTTTATGGGGAAGTTTACCCTTGGCACCCGAGACATCTGCCTCACTCCAGAAAACCCAGGGTAAAATAAATCTAATTAAATCTGTTACTGTTCACGGAGACTAGTTTTGTGGGCAATTGACCTGTTTTATTTATTATGTAAACCATCATGAAACCCAAGCTCCATATTATTTATGCTAATGGAAGGGAATAGGTAATAAATCCCGCGTGAGGATGTGGGCAGAGCAGATGGTGTGGTGGCACTTTGATGGCTTGTTCTGGAGGAGCCCGTGCCAGACGTCACTCCCAACCCCAGGAGAAGGGCTGGGGGAGCTGGGAGGGGGTGGTCCTGAGTCCTGGGGGCAGCCTCACTCTCTGCAAATTGCAAAGTGCTAATGAGAAAAGGGGGCTTTCTGGGTCATCTCCTTCATCCGTCTCCTTCTCCCTCTCGGAGGACACTCCAATCTGTGTTATGTCTCTTGGGGAGATGTGGATAAAAATAGATGGTGCACCTCCCATGTGCCACGTCCTAGAGTCACTGTCCCTTACAGGATCACATTGGATTTCCACAATAAGCCTGAGAATTTGTTCTCATTTGTTCCGTTTTATAATTTTATTTATTTATTTATTTTTCCCCCAAAGCCCCAGTAGATAGTTGTATGTCATAGCTGCACATCCTTCTAGTTGCTGTATGTGGGACGCGGCCTCAGCACGGCCGGAGAAGCGGTGCGTCGGTGCACGCCCGGGATCCGAACCCGGGCAGCCAGCAGCAGAGCGTGCGCACTTAACCGCTAAGCCACGGGGTCGGCCCGCATTTGTTCCATTTTATAGGTGAGAAAACTGAAGCTTAGCATCAGAGCTGGGGTTTGAACCCAGCTGTGTTTGAACTGTAAGCCTCAGGTCTTTCCAAGATGCCATGGCCTCGGATACTACAGATCCAAGAAGGAAGGAAAGACCCAAACCAAGAGGGGAGAGAGGAAGAGAGGAGGAAAGAGGGCAGAGCAGGAGAAGGGGAGCGCAGTGAGGGTGAATGGGAAGAAAGGAAGAGAGGGCAGGGAGGAGGAGAGGGGAGCAAAGGAAGGCAGGGAGACAGGGTGAGCAGAGGGGAAGGGAGGAGGGACAGGAGGAGAGGGACAGAGGTAGAGGCCCTTCTCTCTGCCCCTGAGAGCAAGCTGGCCCTAGATCTTCAGGAGAGACCAGAGTTAGACGTTTATGCTGGGGCAGGGACAGTCCACGAGCAGGCGGGAACTGTTTCTAGTTGTGAGGGCAGCTGCCTCTTAGAGAAATTGAAAAGCAGGAAGCTTATTTATGGCTGAAGGCTGAGAGCATCACTCTCTCTTCAAAGAAAGGAAGAAAGGAACACAATTCAGGAGGCCATGGAGAAGGATCTGCGTTTACAGAAGCCTTGCAAGTAAGCAGAGCAGGCTACCAGCCTGCGGCTGCTCTTCCCCAGCCTGCTCCACCCCTGCAGACGACACCAGGCAGACACGGCGTTCTCTTCGGCGTGCCAGGTGCAAATTCTTGTTTTTCTTGCCTGTCCTGGATGAGGGGGCCAAAAGCGAGGGATTTAATTCCCCAAGTGGTTTGATTTATTTTCAAAACAGATAAGGCACAAGTAGAGAAATGTATAGAGGAATAAAATCAGATAGCAAAGGCATTGTGATTGCTGTGCAGCAGTGGAAAGGGTTTGGAGTTACCGTGTGAACCTGAACAAGTTACTTAGCATCTGCGAGCCACTGTTTTCTCAGAGGGACAGCGATGCCCATCTCCGGTGTTGATGATGAGGACTGAAGAGGGCCAGGCACATGTCAGCCTGGTGCCTGGCCCAGGGGTTCTGCTTACTGAGGTCCGGTTCCCAGGGAGGCACACTCTGAGCTGGGGAGTCGTGCGCAGGAAGCTTCTTGGGGAAGGATGCTGGATTAGGCAGAGGAAGGAGCTGAATGGCGATGCAGTTGCAACAAAGCCTCAGCCCCCCGGGGAGCTCTGGAGCTGGCCGGACCTGCAGGAGAGTGACCGACTGACCCAGTTTGCTGGGATCTAGAGGCTTCCCGGGATGCAGGACTTTCAGTGCTGAAACTGAGAATCCTGGGCAAACTGGGCCGTACTGGTCATCTTCCCCTGCAGAGCTGTCCTACCTGTGGCAGAGGGGCTGGACCTTTATATCTCACTAGATGTGGGCCGCCTCCAAGGAGAGGACTTCCCCTTGGGCAAGGTGGCTCTGTGGCTGAGGCCAGTTTCTGGAAAGGGACTCAGCTGGGTCCGTCAGTTGCCAACACTCCAGGCAGTTGGGGGAATGGGTGTCTTGGTTTTGAAGAGAGAGTCGGGGCAGCACACCACAGTATCCACTACAGTCGCTCAGTTAACGTGCATTCTCCCCCACTGCCTGCGATGCAGCTCCTCTAAGGTGTCACAGCGTCAGCTGCTGCCAGCTTTCAGGAGCTCAGGGAGGTCTCTGAACCCGCATCTTGGCGTGTTCAAAAGGTAAGACCGTGGGCTTCTGTTGCTATGTAGAGCCCCTCAGGGTCTGCACCCAGGGCACCAGGAGATCCCTGTTACTCGGACAGTCTCTTGGAACGTCCACTTGGGGCAGCGTGACCATCAGATTCTTCAGCAGGAGATCCTTCTGCTTGTCTCATGGTGATTATTCTTTCCCTCCTCTAGTCCCAGGCTATCCATCCCAGACAATCAAAATAACTAAAAATAATAACAATTGACCTTTGGAGAGCCCTTACCAGTGTCAGGCACTGTTCTAAATGCTCTCCATGTGATAAATCATTTTATCCTCCCAGCCATCCTATGAGGGAGGTACAGTTACCCCTATTTACCAATGCAGAAACTGAAGCCCAGAGAGGTTAAGAACTCGCTAACAGTCACGCAGCTAAGAGGTAGTAAGGCCAGGATACAAACCCAGGCCATTTGCTTCCAGAATCTGTTCTTACCCACCATGCAAATGACACTACTAGATGGAGACTCCCAAGTGAATGCAAACTTACAGTCTGTTCCTGCTGGCAGTTCTGTCCCTGCATCCTTCAATAACGATAACAATATTAAAAATAATAATAATAGGTGTGATGTGCCAGGTACTAACTCTGTGTCAGGCACTGTGCTAGCTCTTTCCCTTCATCGCCTCTTTAATTATCATCACAGGCCTACGAGGGAGTCATTCTCATCATCCTCATTTTATAGATGATTGTCACTTACCCGAGGTCACAAAACTGGCGGGGCTGTTCTGGCTACTTATTTCTGGGTAAAAGACTCTCACAAAGTTAGTGGCTTAAAACAACCACCATTTTTATATCTGCCTGCTGTGTGGGCAAGCATTCAGGCAGGGCTCGGCCGGGCGCCTCTTCTGCTCCATGAGGCGTCGACTGGGGTCCCTCTGTGGTATCCGGCTGATTGCTGGGCTGACTTGGAGGGCCCACGATGGCTTTTCTCGCGTGCCTGGTGCCTTGGTGGGCCCCGCTGGACCCCTTTCCTGTGCCTGTGGTCTCAGGGCCTCCCGCGTGGTCTCTTGAAGCCTGGTAATTGGACTTCTTACGTGGCGGCTCAGGGCTCCAAGAGCGAGAGTTCCAGAAGGCAGGAAATGGTAGCTGCCAGTCTCTTCAGGGCTGGGCCTGGAAACTTCCAATGTGTTCTGTCGGTCAAATCCATCACGGAGCTCACCCGGGTGCAAGGGGAGGGGACTTAGACACCCCAATGGGAGGCATGTCAAAGAATTTACTGCCTACCGCAGACAGTGAGTCTGTCCATCCCCAAAGCACTGGGGCTTCACTGGCTCCCACATGCCTCTCCACCTTTCTCCACGTGTGTATCTTCTCCCTGTGATCCCCTCACTTCAGGACACTCAGCCACCAGCGACCTGCCCCTCAGCCTCCAGCCCTCTGAGAGTAGCCACCAGGATAGCATTGCTCGGCCATCTGAGCCCATCTCCCTAGCAGCCTCCTCTCTGTCTCTCTCCCCCTTTGCTTGTCTCCCAGGCCTGCACTCTAGGCCAACATCCTGTGTGGCAGCTCTGTCCTGAGTTGGCATGTGGGCCCTGGCAGACATCTGGGCAGACCCATGTGGCAGCACAGTTGATCGGAGGAGAAACCTGCAAGAGAGGGCTGCAGCCCCAGGGCGGGTGGAGGGCAGAGTCAGCCTGGGTCAATGCTGATGGTGGTCTTGGGAAACTCAGCTCTAGTCAGGTCATTGTCATCCCCCTGCTGAAAACTTTCCCTGGCTCTCCACTGACTTCAGGCTAAAGCCCTGCATGATCTGATCCCGCCTACTCTGTAGCTTCATCCCTTCGCACTCCCCACCTTGTCCTTTCCTCTCCACTCACACTTCCTTTTATCTGCGAGGATGTAGGGGTTGGAGTTGCTGTAGCCATCTTAAAACCACAAGAGGCCTAGAGGGGAGCTACCAGTGGAAAAGTGGAACTAGATAGAGATACATGTATAGAAAGAGGGAGAGGTAGAGGGAGAGGAAGAAAGAACTTGGACAATTTTTTGAGACCTGGATCAAACCTTACCTGAAGCTTTATCGGATTTACCAAACTCTTCAGCCACATGAACCAATGTATTTTCTATATGCTTAAGCCAGTTTGGATTGGAGTTTCTGTCATTTGCAACAAAAGAGTCCCCATGATGATGGGTTGCTGAGAGTCAGCCTGGATATTCAGCCCTTGGTGATGGCAAGGCCTCTCTCCTCTGGGGAAAGACCACAGAACTTGACTGTCTTGGCTGAAAGGCTCCAACTCTTCACTGTATAAATGGAGAAACTGAGGTTGAGAGGCGAGGTCACACATGAAGGGAGTGAGGTCTCTGGACTTCAGTCCAGTGGTTCTTCTGCCACTGGAGATGCCTCAGCAGGGAGGAAATTCCAGACCTGGGACTGCCTCCTGAGGTCCCCATGGCCAGCACAGGAGGCTGGAGGGCCACAAGGCTGAGGCTGATTAAGTGAGGTGGATACCATGTTTTCCTGGTTAGCTCAGTGCATCCCAGCCACACTGGCCTGCTGTTTCTGGAACATGCTGGCAGTTTTTGCCTCAGGGCCTTTGCATATGCTGTTCCAGCTGTGTGGAAAGCTCTTTCCGCCCTCCACCTCTTTGCCTTGCTATCTCTCTCTCTTTTCCCCAGCCTCAGTTTCAATATCACATTCTCAGGGAAACCTTATCTCATCTGCCTTTAATAGTTCAACAAATAATTATTGATCCCCTAATACATACCAGCTGCTTTTGTAGAAGCCGGTGGTGAACAGGACCAAGTGGAGCTTATATTATCCCTGGGAACAGAGGTGCGTCAGGGGAACACACACACACACACACACACACACACACACACACACTATGGGGGAAAATGAGATGAGGTACAAGGTTAATGAATGCCTAAAGAAGGGGACGAGGAATTTCAGATTGATGGTCAGAGTACGACTCTCTGCGGAGGTTACATCTGAGCACAAGCTTGAATAAAATGAAGGAACGAGCCATTCGGAGATCTAAGGATGGAGAGTTCCAGGCAGAAGGAGCAGCCAGTGTGGCAGGAGGGGAGTTGGCTTGGAGGAGCCCGGGGTGGGTGCAGAGCCACGAGTGAGGGGGAGCAGCAGGAGGTGAGGTCACAGACAGGGATGCAGGTCAGGGAGGGCTTTGTACATCCCAGTAGGGACTTGGAATTTTATTCGGTTTTACAACGAGAAGCCCTTGAAGGCTTTTAAGCAGGGGGCGATACGATCTGATTCCCATTTTTGCAGGCCCCCCCAGCTGCTCTGTGGATGATGGACTGTGAGTGGCAGAGCGTGGAACAGGGAGTCCAGCAGGGGCCAGACCAGTGGTCCGGGCAGACACGGTGGCTGCTGGGGCCAGACAATAGCTCTCGAGGTGGGGGTAAGGGTTGGACTCTGCATATAGTTTCAAGGTAGAGCCAGCAGGATTTGCCAACAAACTGGATATGGGATGTGAGGAAAGGAGGCAACGGTTTTGGCCTAAGCAACTAGGTAGGGCTTACTGAGATGCAGAAGACTGGGGGCGGGGGTGGGTTTGGGGGGAAGTCCAAGAGTTTTCTTGAGGCTGTATAAAACTTGGGATGCCTCTCAGGCAAATGGAGATATCCAGTAGGCAGCTGCATGTATGAGTTTGAAGTTCAGAGATGGGGTTAGGGCTGGACGCACGTGTAGGGTGTCCTCAGTTTATAGAAGGCATCTGGGATGACCAAGGGAGAGAGGGTGGAGCGAGGAGAGGAGAGGTCCAGGGTCTGGGCCCTGGGACCCACCAGCGCTGAGAGGTCAGGACTAGCAGGGGGCTTGTATTAGTTTCCTAGGGCTCTTGTAACTGGGTGGCTTAAAACAACAGAAACGTTCTCTCGCAGCTCTAGAGGGCACAGCTCCTAAATCAAGGTGTCTGCAGGGCCATGCTCCTTCCAGAGGATCTCGGGGAAAATCCTTCCTCGCCTCTTGTGGCTTCTGGGGACCCCCAGGCTTGCGGCTGCATCGCCCCAATCTCCACCTCCATCTCCTCTCCTCGTGTCTTCTCTCCTGTCTCTTTTAAGGACACTTTTCACTGAACTTAGGGCCCATCAGGTAATCCAGGATGATCTCATCTTGAGATCCTCAACTTAATTACATCTGCAAAGACCCCTTTTCCAAATATGGCCAGATTCACAGGTTCTGGAGTGTGAAACATCTTTTTGGGGACCACCATTCAACCCACTTCAGAGGTGTGGGCACAGAGGTGAGGGTGGCCAGACAGGGGGAAACCAGGCAAGCATGATGTCCCAGAAGCAAATGGAGAAGATTTGGGGGGGGAAAGAGTGGAGTGATTGCCTGGGTCAAATGCTGCTGTGAGGTCAAGATGAGGCCGGAGAACAGACCGTTAGATTTGGCCACGTGGAGGTCTGCCAGAGCCCATCACATGCTCATGAAGCAGTCTTCACTGTTCCTTTGTACCAGGCCTGGAACCGTAGAGTCATTTGTCAATGCCTACCTCCACTACCGGACTGAGTGCCCCAGAGGGGCAGGGACCATGTGTCTGGATCACCCTTGGATTCTCAGGGCCTACTTTAGTGCCTGGTTCACGATAGAGGCTCTATAATCTCTCTCTCTTTTTTTTTTTTGCTGAGGAAGATTGGCCCTGAGCCAACATCTGTGCCAATCATCCTCTATTTTTGTATGTGGGTTGCTGCCACAGCATGGCCGCCAACAAGAGATGTAGGTCTGCACCCAGGAACCAAATCCGGGCCGCCAAAGTGAAGCGTGCTGAATTTGACCACTAGGCCATGGGGCTGGCCCCTTGTAATCATTTTTAATAAATTCCAGAGGTGGAGGCCAGAGCCTCGCAGGGAGGGGCAGCAGGGCTAACACCCCAACTGAGAGCTGAACACGAGAGGCCAGGCCACCATTTTGCACAACGTCTGCCTGTTTCCAAGTGACCCTCTGACCTATGGGACCTGCTCCCAGGAGGCTGAGAGTCAAGGGTAACAGACGCCAAGGAATAATCAGGGACATCGGGGGCTCCCCAGGGCCACCAGAGCATAGTTTTGCAAACTCCCCTGGCGTGAGGCTGAGGCTGCTAAAGGGTGAGCTGAGATGGCACCTCCATGTCCTCCCTGCCTCCCAGGTGAGGGCAGAGACAATCACAGGCTCACTGGGACCCCTGGTGGGGGTGCACGCCCAAGACAGGAGGGATGTGGGGAGGGAGCTGGAGGGCTCCGCAGAGCCAGCTGCTGGCCAGGCCCTGGGCTGAGGAGTTTAGGGGCGCTCTGGGCTCTTCCTCTTTCTGGATGGAAACTCACCCTCCAATCTTTCCCTCGCACCTGGGGAGTGCAGCCCACCCTCTTCAGCCAGGGTGCCAGATGCTAATCCTGGTCTGGGCCTGGATAAACTGCTGTTCAAATAGTCAGAGATTAGTTTTCCAATTGACAAATAAAGCCCATCTGGAGTGCTTGGAGCTGGGCCCCTCCGGGGCCTGGCTGAGCAAACCCGCTTTAATGAGCCCTGGTGCTCAGCCTGGCGGGGGTGGGGACAGATTGCCGTGGAGGGGGGTAGCTTCTTCTAGCTTAGCTCCGGGCTAGTCCCTGTCCAGCTGTCTGTCCGCCCCAGCCCTTCACCCCACTGTGCTGAGCCCTCAAGGGTTAAAGGGAAGGCAGGGGGCGGGGACAATTCACTCAGCCTCTCCCCAGACAGGACAGACCTGAGCATCCTGCTTCTCCCGGGCTGCAGCGCTGCAGCTGCAGGGAACCACCTGAGGTTCCTTCACACGCCCCTCCTTCCACCTGTGCCTGTGCCTGCCTCTCCATTCATTCGTTCACTCGTTCATGTACCCATCAAACAATTATGGAGCACTCACTGTCTGCCGGGCCCTGCTCTAGGCACAAAAGAGGCAAAGGCTCTGTCTCTTGGAGTTTTTGTTTAGAGGTGGGCAACAGATAGTGGTCAAACAATCACACAAACGAGTATTTCGTCAGAGGCTGTGAGATATGCTCCGAAAGAAGCATGTAGGATGTGGGGGCAGTTGGCGCGGTGGTGGGTGGGGTGGGGGAGGTGGCCAGAGCGGTGGGTCGGGAGGCTCCTGAAGAAACGGCGTTTGAGCTGAGATTTGAAGGGCGATGGGGAGTCAGCCAGGTGAGCGGGAGTGAGTTTGAGTGTGCGTGTGCGTGTGTGTGTGTGTGTGTGTGTGTGTGCTCGCGCATGCATGTGACATTCCAAGCAGAGGGAACGCTGTGCGCCAAGACCCTGAGGTGAGGGAGCACGACACTTTTTTTGCGCCCGAAAGAAGGCCTGCATGTCTGGGGCGGGCAGTGGCTCAGGCCAAGAGGAGGCTGCAGCAGGAGGCAGGGTGTCCATCCGGGTCGTCAAGCCCCAGAGCAGCGGGGAGCCTGACAAGCCTCAGGCAGGACCGCATGATCAGTTCACATTTTAAAAAGCTGGCGCTGGCTGCAGCCTGGGGGGCAAACCTCTCTGCCCGGAATGCTGCCCCCAAGCTCTGTCGTCCGCAGGGGGAGCTCATTCAGAGTCAGCTTGGGGCTCCCCTCCCCCGTCCTCACCCACTACAGGCTGCACAGCTTCCCGCATCTGGGGCTCCCTTGGCACTGGGTCTGTCTTTTCAGTGTCCACCTTTGTGCTAAATAAATGTGTGTTGAATGAATGAATGAATGAACGAATGAAGTCTTGGCTCAAGCATCACCTCCACGGTGAGTAAAGACAGTCCTGACCGAGCTTGGGCCCTCAGATTTGCCCACTCCTTCCTTCCTACGCTCCCTGACCCTGCACAGACACCTGTCATCTCCCCCGGCCCCTGGAACTGGTGGTGTGCTGGCAAAGATTTACCAACTGGCTCTTCAGAGGGTGAAAAGAGCCCTGATCTGGGGCATTTGCTGATTTCAGTAAAGGTGCCTGCCATGGCCCACTTCAAATGGAGTTGGGAGGGGATGCCCACGTCAGCTGTGCGAGCCGGCTCTAACCACCACTGCCCCCGCGCTCTGCTGTCACAGGAACCTGGGCCTACAGGCTGGGAAGGGCCGTGTGAGGCACAGTTGGGCCTCAGGCTGCTGTCTTCTGGGCCTAAGGGGCATCTTGGATTTTCTGACTCCCCTGGCGAGGCTGAGCCCTGTGCCCTGCCTGGCTGCCTGGCCCTGCTGTTCCCCCTCCCTGCTTGTCCAGCAGCTGGGGCCTCCACATTTCAGACCCGCATGCCCATAATGGATCCCTTCTGATCCCGATTTCACATGCCAGCAGACCCACCTTCCTCGAACCCCCTTCTTGGGTATGATAGAAGCCTGCCATGCTCCCCACACCCCAGCAAGGTGAGGTCCAGATACCGCAGTGTGGCCTCGAGGCTTGGTGCCCCCGGGCTCCCTTTTACTGTTCCATTGTACATTTTGTTCTCATGCTGTTTGCTCATATCTCTCCGTGGTCTGGACCACTTTCCCTTCTCCGCCTCCACCATCCTCCAGACCCAGCTTGGCACCTGCTTCCTAGCCCCCAGGGCTCAGCTTGGGTGCATTCTTCCCTCTGAGCTGGGGCGCCCCTACTTTGGTTGAGAGAAGCAGCACAGTGTCATGGTCAGAGCGCAGGCTCTAGGGCCAGACTGCCTGGGGTTAAGTCCTGGCTCCACCTCTGTTACCGTATGACCATGGACAGGTTACCTAACTTCACTGTGCCTCAGTTTCCCCATCTGTGAGATAAGGATGAAGACAATAACAATAATAAACTCCCTTCCTGAGAAGGTGTGAGCATTCAGTCAGGCACTGCTTACACAGCACCATGGAAGGTGTATTTAACAAACCCCTGGGTGGCGCCTTCAGCCGCAGAGTGTCGTTTCTACCCATCCTTCAAGACCAGTGCAGCCCCCTCGCCTCTGGGCACCAGCCCCACGACCCTCACCTCCCCCCGGGGCCCAGGCAGCTCTTCCGGGCTCCTCCTCTGGTCTTTAGAAGGGACCCTCTTTAACTCTCGGGCACCCTCTTCTCTGTGGCCGGGACCTAACGCCAGTGGCTTGAGCACTCCCGCCACCCCGTGCCCAGATCTGGGGTCCCAGGCCTGGTCCTTGGTGGGGAGAGTCTTGGGAATCCATAAAACTGCTCACATTCCAGCAACTGAAATTCCGTCGGGGGGGACGGGGACTGTGCACAAGTTATAATTCAAGAATTTTTTGTTGGAGCAGCTTAGAAATGTTGAGTGTAATGAGCCGAACATTCTCTAAAGCAAACACTGGGCGATCCCAGCTCCGCCCAAGGACACCAACAAGGAAGCAGACAAGGAAACGCGGGTGCCCCGGAGCACCAGGAGCCCGGGGATGTTTCCTCCTTCATGGTTATTTCCTCCTCCTCCGTTTGTTTTATTCTCTTTGAGCAGACACAGGGAGAAAAGAGGGACCTGGATCTTTACAAGATAATTAAAAGGGAGAAAATGCTGAAGTGGGGGAAATGGTATCCATTCATTTCTTTTTTTTTTCTTCTACAGATTTGGAAAAGACAGACTCCATCAGGGCAGTCCTGGCGAGAAAGACATGGCACATTCAAGTATTTGCAAAAGTGTGGACGGGTTGTGGGGGGCCACGGAGGTGGTGCCATCGCCACCCCCGGGCCCCAACGGGCAAGGGACGGAGCTTCCGGGTTGCAGAGAGGTTGGTTACCTCCCCAGGGCACGCATAGCGGCCAGAGAGTCCTGCTCGGGTTTGGTCCCCTTTCACAGCCTGAAGTAGGATCCGGGGCTCTGGGTGGCACGAAGACTGGAACTTGGGGGACACACTGGGTTGCCTGGTCCTTGAAGTCCCCGTTTGTTCTTCTCTCAAGTTTGCTTCAAGTCCCAGCGGGCAGGAAGGTGGCTGGGGCTTGCTGGGACGATGTCACCTTGAGAATCTCCTCTACAGACAGTCCCGAGGGCCCCAGCCAGGACCAGGCTGAGCCTGGACGCACACACGCCCGGTTGACCAGCGCTCTGCCATCCTTCAGAACATGGGGGAGGCGGGCTGTGAGCCGGAAAGGTGGCAGTTGGCACAACAAAAGCAGGGCCAGGCTGGGCGGAGGCCAGGGCTCCCTGACGGGTTTGCTTTCTGCCCGGTGATTACCCATTACCTCCCGTCAGAGCCTGATAAACCGTTATCATGGAATTATCCGCCGCAGGCTCCGGCATCAGGACGAAATCCATTACCGTCCGTCAAGCCCTGTGGCTAATGGGAAAACCTGGCAGCTGCCCGGTGCGCCAGGCGGGGCCCGGACAGATCCGTTATCTGTCTATTACTTCAGCAATCACACCTCGTAATGGAATC